>NC_037336.1:87136972-97136972 GCF_002263795.3 Bos taurus
CCTCTCTGGGTCCCCCAGGGCATCCCCTCCGGGCCCTCTGCATATGCATACTGTCTTCTCCCCTTCTGTCCCAGGCTCAGCTGTCCACAGTCACACACATACACACACATCAAGGTTCCAACATTCTCACACACCAGTTGTGGCTGCTCCCCACACATCCACACACTCTTTCCAGCATTCCCTCCCTCTCTTCACATTCACCTTCCTATCACAAATTAGTGGCACTGCCCCACACACACCTAAGTAGGAAATGGCAACCACTCCAGTATTCTTGCCTGGAGAATCCCATGGACAGAGGAGCCTGGAGGGCTACAGCGCACAGGGTCGCAAAGAGGCAGACATGACTGAGCACCTAACACGATCACTCCTCTCTTCTGCCCTCCTCCTCTCACGCATACCCTCTCTGTCTCTCTCTCTCTCACACACACACACACAGTCACACTGACCAGTTCTCCCCAAGATACTGGGCCTTCCAGCTGCCGCAAAGCCACACACAGCTCGGGGTGGTTCTGGGAAGGGGCTGGCTGCCAGGACTCCGTCCCAGGGCCGAGCAGGATTTTAGGTCTCTGTCTGGGTCCTACCTGGAAACGTGCTGTCTCCTTTTTAATGCCCCAGCCCCATATCTAAAACTACTCAGCAAACGTGCTCCTATTGGCATACAGCCCCGAGCCCCCACGAACAGTCACCTTCATGCGTTGATCAACCTAAAATGAACGTTTGTGTGTTGTGCTAAATAGAAATCCTCTTTTAGTTACAGGATCAGCCAGTTCTCCCACTGTCACGTATTGAGCAGTGTACCCTTTGAAAGGTTGTTGTTGAATCACGCGAATACACCAGGATTCTTGGCCCCCGGAGGAGAAGAATTCAGTCCGGAGCCAGAGACGAGGCTTGATCGCTCGGAGCTTTTGTGTAATAAAGTTTTATTAAAGTATAAAGGAGATAGAGAAAGCTTCTGACATAGGCATCAGAAGGGGGCAGAACGAATACCCCCCTGCTAGTCTTTAGCTGGATGTTATATAGTCACTAGCAGTCTGTTAATGAAAGAAAGGAATGTCTTAAAATTCAGAATGGCACCAGGCCCCTCACCCATAAGATGCACTTTGGGATAATGCTTGGCACCAAATGGTTTATCCTGGGCCATAAATGATTAACTTGAAATCTTGAAGAAGGGCGACCACCATACAAATAGTTTCATTTACATAGATTAGGGGAACAAAATCCATACTGGTTTGTCAAGTAGTTTCTGGGCCAAGAGGCGGAACCGACTTGGAGACAGAGTTTGGGTAAAGGCTAGTACATTAGCATAGCTTAAGACAAACATTTCCATAAGAAAAAGGCATTGGTTATCCCTAGACTCGAAATAGCTAACTTCAGGCGAAGCCGGGTGTCATTATGGCAACACATATTTTAAGAGAAACCTCCCTTTAAATTTGTATAGAGAAGGAAAAAATATTGCTAGTTTGTTTCCTCCTGCCGCTTAAGAGAGATAAAATGTCTGACACTTGCAGGCTATTTCCTCTATTTGGAGACCCCTGGCCTTCCTGCCTGTTACCCTCTCATTCCCCTCTTTTCTTTTAGAGAATTATGTTGCCTAGGGAAAAGGGCGTCGTTCTCATTCCATAACTACTTCCGAGCTGACAAGGGGCGTTGTCCCTAAATTGGTGAGGCAACATATTCTCCTCAACCTCATATTGAGGATATCTGATCCAGGGGCCCCAAATAGTAGCTGGAGGTAGCTACAGTAGTAGCAGGAGTTTGAGCAACCATTTGTAACTTAAAAGCTTTCATGCGGCTTAGAAACAAATCCAGTTATACAATTACAGATGCAGGGAGCAAACAGCAAGAACAAAACAACCAGAATTATCGTAATTAAGATAGTTGTCCACCACTGGGGAATTAGTTAACGTTTTCCAAAGTGAAGCAATTGAGGCTTCAGGAGTGTCCATGGCCCTAATCATGTTGTTCATGTGGTTAGTAAAATGAGTAACATTCGTGCTCATATCAGGTATATAATGTACAGCATTGGGTATGAATAATGGCACAAGTTCCTCCTTGTGCAGCTGTCAGAATATCTAGAGCAATCTGTTTTGTAAAACCACCTTTCTAATTTGTGCTTGTTCAGCATTAAGAGCTGAAATAGCCTTTTGAGAATCTGTAATGCCTGTTGAGTAAAATTAGTCAAAGCATCTACTCGTAACATAACATCTGTAGTTCCCAAAGAGGGAACAAACGCTGCAGCCAAATAATCATACCAATGAAATACAGACCTTGCCCACCGAGTTCTAAGGTGGGGTAAATTAGCAGGCTTTTCTGGAGCTCAGACATATTAAGCCATGAGTAAAGGCTAGACCCAGGGTGCATCTCCCTATCAACCAGGGGAAGCCATTGCCCATAGGTAAGAGCCACATATCCATAAGTCCCGTTTGGAGCAAGCCAGCGCGACTGAGATATCCAGTCCCAATTCGTGCCTGGCCAGACAAAGGGACTTGCAAAAGTCCGTGGGGCTTTTGCGCGGACGATATCCCAGCAATTTGTGCTGGCCGAAGAAAGGGAGAACCTGAACTGGGATTGGAAAACACGGGAATGATTACATTGCATGTTTCCTGAGACAAATATCCCATTTGTTTCCAATCATTGTAATTAAGTTGTTGGCTAACTTTTGGGGACGGCTCTGTTTGTTCCCAGCATATAGAGGCAGTAGATATTAAACGTCCTTTTTCAGGAGTTAGCCATGTAACCTCATCCCATATTTGATAAACGTCAGGTAAAAAGCCATTAGATCTAGACCTATTTACCTTATATGTAGCAAAATAGTCATTGAACCGAGACAATGTATAATCAAAATTAAAAGTCACATTATGTCCATAGTTAGAGTACAAAGTGTTGCACCAGTCCATTTTAGGGTTGGTAGATGTCATCAGATGACGAAGAGGCATCGCATGTGATTGTTGTCGAAGGTATTCACAGACTTGGAGAAAGTCTTTTCCTTGAAGTGGGGATGTCCACCACGGGAAGCCTTCCACTGACGAAGAGGGGAGCGCTCCGCAGACCCAGCAGTTAGACCGATTGTGGAATGCAGCATAGGAGTGAGCCCAGGACAGGAAGACATTGTCTTGAGGATCCAACGGCAGACTCAGGATATTTGGAGTCAGCAGAAGTAAGCTCACATAGGTTATCAGGCCCATCTAAAAGGTACAAAGTCAGAGCATAGAAAGTAAAGACATAAAATGAAGTCACTTAATTTTGGTCAGGGTGCCACCTCTTAACTCGAGTATGATGTACCACGAATCAATTCCTGGCACTTTGACAGCTGTGGGAGAGGAAAGAATAACCTGGTAAGGACCTTCCCAGAGAGGCTCGAGGGATGGCCCCCCAGATCCCCACTGTTTTTATGAGGACCTCGGTTCCTGGCTCAAATAGAGGCCTGCTTGACTCGGAGGCTGGGTCAGGAGTCTTCTCCCGGAGTTCTGTTAATGTCTGTTGAAAAGCTGAGAGCTGAGTTACATAATTAGTTAATTCCAAGGCTTCAGGGTCTATAACAATGTCTGTGCGTAAGAAAGGCCTTCCATAAATACATTCAAAGGGGGACAGTCCCTCTTTTTTGGGAGTAGTTCGAGCCCTCATTAAAGCTATGGGTAGGACTTTAATCCATTTGTCCTGCGTCTCTTGAGTTAATTTGCGCAGATGCCTTTTGATAATGTCATTAGCTTTTTCAACTTTCCGGAGGATTGGGGTCTCCAGGAACAGTGTAAGTGATATTCTATTCCTAGAGCTTAGATACCCCCTGAGTTACAGCAGCTTTAAAGGCGGAGCCATTGTCACTCTGAAGGCTCCGTGGCAGCCCAAACCTGGGGATAATTTCATGAATTAAAATCTTTATAACCTCCTTAGCCTGTTCACTACGACAGGGAAAAGCCTCAATCCATCCAGTAAAGGTATCTACTCAAACTTGTAGCAAGAATATCCATTAGCTTTTGGCATATGAGTAAAATCAATTCCCAATCCTCTCCAGGATACTTCCCACTTCGTTGTAATCCAGATTTTGCTAGCTTTTCAGTCTTTGGGTTATTTTTTGACAAATCTCACACCTTTTGATAATATTCTTTAAAGTTTTCATTACATTTTTACCTTCAAACAAACGAGAAACCATTTGGTAAGTACTCTCAGCACCCAAATGAAAACTCTGATGTAAACCCTTAAGAATTTTCCACTGAGCATTTTCAGGAATTATTAATCGTCCATCTTCGGACTGTAACCATCCTTTATCAGTAATCTTTGCTCCTCGTTTCTCATATCTTTCTAATTCTTCTTCAGTATATTGTGGTCTTTCCTGTTCCACAGGACCTGTCCAGATCAAAGGCGTCTGTAGTGAAGGGTTTCGTAAAGTTGCGCTTTTCTGGCTTGACAGTCAGCCAGATGATTACCTTCGGCTATTTACTCCCATCCCTGCTGTGCCCTTTGCAGTGCATAACAGCTACTTCTTTAGGACAATATATAGCAGTTAAAAGTCTCTCGATCTCTCTGAAATGCTTAATAGGTTCTCCTGTTGCTGTTTTAAAGTGTCTCTCTTTCCATATTGCAGCATGAGCATGTAAAGTCAAATAAGCGTACTTAGAATCTGTATAGATATTTACCCCTGCCCTTTGCTTAACTCTAGAGCTCGGGTCAGGGCCACAAGCTCCGCTAACTGAGCACTAGTTTCCTGGGGGAGAGATTTTGCTTCTAAAACCTGTTCAGCAGTCACCACGGCGTAACCTGCTTTACGCTTTCCATCCTGAACAAAAGAACTGCCATCTGTAAATATTTCCATGTCAGGATTGTCTAATGGGTTATCCTTTAGATCCTCCCGAGCTGCATAGTTTAAAGTTAGGAATTGGAGAACAATCGTGATCAGGTGTTTCATTTTCCTTCTCAGGAAGGAAAGTGGCAGGATTTAAATTTCCACAAACTTTAAGCTTAGTTACTGGTCCTTCTAACAACAATGACTGATACTTAAGAAGCCTACTGTCTGTCATCCAAATATTAACCTTAGAATTTAAGATTCCACTCACATCATGAGAAGTCAGTACAGTAAGGTTTCGTCCATATAATTATTTTTAAAGCTTCAGGTGCTAATAAAGCCGCTGCCCCAATTACTCTTAGGCAGTGGGCCACCCACATGCAAACTACATCTAATTCTCTGCTTAGATAAGCAATAGGTTGTTGGTGAGGCCCTCGGGGTTTGTGTCAAAACTCCCAATGCCACACCTTTTCTTTCAGTGACAAACAAATTAAATTCTGACCCTGTGGGCAAGCTCAGAGCTGGAGCTTGCAGGAGAGCAGTCTGAAGAACCTTAAAAAGCCTTTTGAGTTTCTGGAGACCAAACCAGTTTGTCAGTTTGGGCCTGCTGAGTTTCAGCTATAAGTTTATATAAAGGCCGGGGCAAGTTCCCCATAACCCGGAATCCAAATGCGACAGTAACCTGTGATTCCCAAAAATCCTCTCAATTGTCTTAAAGTCATAGGTAGGGGGTGATTTAGTATAGGTTTAATTCTCTCAGGGCCTATGGCCTAGTCCCTTCTGATATGATTAGGCCCAGATATCTAACCGATTGTTGACAAAGCTGAGCCTTTTCTCTTGATGCCTTGTAACCACAGCCTGCCCAGAAAGTTTAAGAATCTTCTGAGGCTCGCGAACAAGCTTCCTCTGTCTCAGCACAGAGCAAAATATCATCTACATATTGTAACACCACTGCTTCAGAGCTGTTAAAGTTTTGTAAATCCCGTGACAAACTTTGTCCGAATAAGTGAGGACTGTCACGAAATCCCTGGGGCAAAACTGTCCAGGTTAACTGAGAAGCTGGTGCGTAGGTCTTCAAAGGCAAATAGGAATTGACTTTCTTCCGCCAAAGGCACTGAATAGAAGGCATCCTTTAAATCAATTACTGAGAAATATTTGGCCCGTTCAGGAATTTCAGACAATAGAGTATAAGGATTAGGCACCACGGGGTGTAAAGGAACTACAGCCTCATTTATTATTCGTAAATCTTGAACTAGTCTCCATTTACCATTTGATTTCTTTATACCCAAAATAGGAGTGTTGCAAGGACTGTTACAGGGAATTAATAGTCCTGTTCCTTTAAATTTTCGATGATGGGTTTTAACCCTTCTTTAACTTCAGGTTTCAGTGGATACTGCTTCTTATGTGGAAATACGTGTGGGTCTTTGAGCTTAACAACTACAGGAATAGCATTTTGTGCTCGACCCACAGATTTTCCATCAGCCCATACTCTAGGATTTACATTTTGTTCAACTAAAGGAGAGAAAGGGAGGGCTCCATATTCATGAAAACAGAGCATGGACCTTGCTCAGTATATCCCTTCCCAAAAGGGGTGAGGGAGATTCTGGCACAATCAGAAACTCGTTGAAACAGCACAGAATCCCAGTTGCAAGATAAAGAATAACTGAAATAATACCTTTTGGCTCGTCTAGACAGTCCCATTACGGAAGCGGATCGGGAAGAAAGTGGGCCAGGGCTTCAGTAAGCACAGAATAAGTTGCCCCAGTATCTAAAAGGAAATCGACGGATTGGCCCCCACAACTATTAATACCGGGTTCCTCAGGTGTAATTAGGACGGGAGCTTGTGTGGGGACTCCCGGGCACCTTCAGTCCTGATTGTCTTGAGAGTCCTGACCCCGGAGACCTACGCCTCTGGGGACAGTCTCTCTTCCAGTGTGGTCCTTGCAGACCGGACATGGAGCCGGGGGCGGCTTAGATGCCTGAGGGCAATCCCGCTTGAGGTGCCCCTCCTTTCCACAGCAGTAGCAAGCCCATCCCTTTTCACCTGGGCCCCTCTGGGCATTTTTCTCAGGCTGTTTAAGAACGTTTTTCATAGCCATGGCGAAGGCTTCCGCCTTTTCCTTTGTCTTTTTTTGCCTTCTTTCTTTTCTTCATATTCCCTACCATAATAGACTGTCTGAGCCAGTTGTAACAGAGTATCTAAAGACTGATTTGGTCCATACGCCTGTTTTAATAGCTTACGGCGATATCTGGAGCCGACTGAGTGAGAAATCTATCCTTTAAGATCACTTTTCCTCTTCACTTTCGGGATCAATCTCAGTGAATCTGCGAAGGCCTTCTCTCAGTCTATCTAGGAATTTACCAGGAGCTTCTTTCTCCTGTTCTGTGTCTGCCAATTTGCCATAGTTTAAAGGCTTAGAACGCGCCTGCCTAAGTCCTTCAAGAATACATCTAACAAAATGACTCTGATCCCATCTTCCTTTAGCTGTGTTGTAGTCCCAGTCTGGTTCTATAGTTGGGACCGCCTGATTCCAGTGGGGAGGGCCGCTATCTCGTTCTCCCTCTTCCCTACTGATTCATTACCAAGCCACTCATCTCCATAAGCAACCGCTTTTCCCAAAACTCGAGTCTTTGACTCAGGAGTCAGCGTTTGTCCCAAGATATACATCACATCCTTCCAAGTGAGGTCATAAAGCAAAGTAACACCTTTAAAAGCTCTGATATATTTTTCTGGGTCCTCTAAATAGTCTCCCAGATCCTCCTTGATTCTTTGTATTTCTTGATAAGAAAAAGGCTTATTAACTCTCACAGACTGATTATTTCTCCCGGTGGGTGTTTCATAAAGAGGCAACAGCTTGTGTGCTGTTCCTCAGTCTCTCTGGCTGCTCTGCGCATATGATCCCAGGGATAGATTGGAGAAACCTGTTTTCCTCTTTCTTTGTCTCCTGTCTCCATCTCATCGCTTACTTCGATGGTCTGAGTTTCTACTGAAACCAGAGTAGTCTGAGGTCGTACTGAGACAGGAGTTGTTTGGACCTCCATGTGGGCAGTTTGAATCCCAGTTTGGAGTCCCAGGTACGGGGGCAAAGTAAGAGGATAGGGGGAGCTGAAGTTTCACCCCAAATCTATACCCTTAGGACATAAGTCTGGCATATTTCCCAGAGAGAAAAAGGGCAACACATATGCTACTTCTACCCATTTCCCTTGTTCCTTACAGAACCGGTCTAATTGTAGAACAGTATTATACTTAAGAGACCCTCCAACTGGCCACCGTTCGCCGTCCTCCAATGGATACCGTGGCCATGCAGTATCACATAGGAAGACCAGGTGTGTCTTCTTTAAGCCCTGGGGATCAAATCTATCCCAGTTTTTCAGGATACAGTTCAAAGGAGTGAGGCTGGAATTGTTAGCTCCCATCTGTAAGAGAGAAAAAAGCGACCAAGGCCATTTTTCTACCGGAGGCGTCCCTCCCTGCTCTAGATGGGGGTGTAGACAGACGTTACACCAAAAGCTTTTCCTTCCTGGTCGGACTTAGTCTGTCCCTTACCGACGCAGGCCCGTACTCGTCCCTCCCGGTTCTACCACCGAGATGGGGTGGGGATGTACCAGGGGTAGACTTGATAGCATCCCTACTTGACGTCCAGCTCTTCACCCTTAACCTTGCTTGCCTCTGATGTCACCCGGGGTGAATCAGAGTAACCTTCCCGGAATGCCTCCCAAGCTAAGACCATTGTGGGAAACATTCGTCACCTGAGTGCCTGTGCACGACCCTGAGTATTTCCTGACCACAATAAGACCGACGCGAACATAAAACTGAGATGTTCTTTCCAAGCATCACCACACCAGTATAACAGCCTCCTCTGATCCACTAAGAGCCGGCATTACCAAAGAAAAAAAAACCCCATCGCAGTCCCAATCTGAGTAACCTTTAACCTCAGAGATGTTCTGGGAGCTAGAGCTCCATCTAGCTTCCGAACTTTCGATTCCTAGCGAGGCTAGACACTTTCTTGACTACCAATCCAAGTTTGGGACCTAAGCCACAGTACACAGTAACAGTATAGATCACAAGTCCCTTGAAAGTCTATGATCCGATAGATTAGGTTAGTACTTCTAATTCCCAAGGAGTTATGAAATGGTCAAAGAGACCGAAAAGTTTGACCGGAGAAAGGAGAGTTCGGTCCACACGCTTTGCCCATTTCTGGTCGGTTCCCGAAGGAGACATTGGGTGCCTCTTGGCATTGGCAGGTCGGTATAACGCCCCGACAGGTTTCTGTCATAAGCCGTTGAGATCACCATGGAACCGCAGAGCAGGCTCCTTACTTGTTTCACGCAGGCATGCCATTCATTCACACAAGCACACGGTTGAGTTAGTAAAGCACAGCAGAAAACGTGTTCGCTAAGAGAACAAAGAACTAAAGCTCCAAGCATCCTTACCTTGTCCTGAAGGATCCCGACGAGCCCCAGATAAAGGTTGTTGTTGAATCACGCGAATACACCAGGATTCTGGCCCCGGAGGAGAAGAATTCAATCGGGGCCAGAGACGAGGCTTGATCGCTCAGGCTTTTGTGTAATAAATTTTATTTAAAGTATAAAGGAGATAGAGAAAGCTTCTGACATAGGCATCAGAAGGGGCAGAAAGAGTACCCCCCTGCTAGTCTTTAGCTGGATGTTATATAGTCACTAGCAGTCTGTTAATGAAAGAAAGGAATGTCTTAAAATTCAGAATGGCACCAGGCCCCTCACCCATAAGATGCATTTGGATATCTTCACAATGGTTTATCCTGGGCCATAAAATGATTAACTTGAATCTTGAAGAAGGGCAGACCACCATACAAATAGTTTCATTTACATAGATTAGGGGAACAAAATCCATACTGGTTTGTCAAGTAGGTTCTGGGCCAAGAGGCGGAACGACTTGGAGACAGAGTTTGGGGTAAAGGCATAGTACATTAGCATAGCTTAAGACAAACATTTCCATAAGAAAAAGGCATTGGTTATCCTAGACTCGAGAATAGCTAACTTCAGGCGAAGCCGGGTGTCATTATGGCAACACAATATTTAAGAGAAACCTCCCTTTAAATTTGTATAGAGAAGGAAAAAATATTGCTAGTTTGTTTCCTCCTGCCGCTTAAGAGAGATAAAAATGTCTGACACTTGCAGGCTATTTCCTCTATTTGGAGACCCCTGGCCTTCCTGCCTGTTACCCTCTCACCTTCGCTGGTATTTCTTTCCTAGTCTACTAGGTGTCACATTTCTAGACGTCCCTGGGTCTGTTTCTTGGCTCTTTTCTAAAACTGCTCTCTTGCCTTCCTTCTTGCTCACCAGTTCCCTTTGTGCTGGGAATGCAGCCTAAGCCCCCGCAAGCTTGGTTGGGACAATGAACTCTTTATAAAAATTACCACAAACTCTATGGCTTGAAACAACCAAAATTTATTCTTTCAAGATTGTGAGGGTTAGAAGTCCGAAATCAAGCTGTCAGTAGGGTCCTCTCTGAAGGCTCTAAGGAAGGCTCCATCTTTTCTCTTCCTGACTACTGGTGACTGCATGGAGAAGGAAATGGCAACCCACTCCAGTATTCTTGCTTGCAGAATCCCCATGGACAGAGGAACCTGGTGGGCTGCAGTCCATGGCGGCGCAAAGAGTCGGACACGACTGAGGTACTATGCACAGCACTGGTGCTTGCCAGAAACCCTTGGCATTGCGTAGCCCCAGTGTCTGTTTCTGTCCTTCCATGACGCTTGTGTGTCTTGTTTTCCTATATCCGTCTCTTCTTTGCGTGTCCACGTTTCTTTCAAGGCGTGCCTCCTGGTAAAGGCACCAGTCTTTGGATTAGAGCCCAACCTAATCCACCCTGACCTCACCTTGGTTGGATTACATCTGCACACACCCTATTTCCAGGTGAGGTCTCCTTCACCTAATGGTAGGACTTCAACACATTTGAGCCCCTAAAATAAAGGAGTTTCAATAAATATTCATGTGATTCTCACTGGGCAAAAAAGGTACAATGTATAATTGAATTCTCTGCATCACTGAATATATTCCTGACAGGAGAAAACTTCAAGTTTGTCTAGACATGAGTGAAAACTGAAAGGTTAAAATTTTTTCCAATGTTGTCTTCTTCTCGTCCTGGTATGAATGTATGAGCTCAAACATCTTCTTTGTTTGAGCATTGTTTTTAGGTGTTTCTGAGGTCAGCAGTGTTCTCTGTTAGCCAGTTCAGTGCAGTCACCCTTTCTAAGTGGGAAATATTAATCCAAGAGTTCATTCTCTTCAGTTTTGTTGTGCATGAGCTAGTTTAGAGCACCTGATAAGGGTCCATCTAGGTTGTGGATAGTCCTTTAAATAATATCTTTTCCAGTATGCATAATTTCCTGGTTGTAAGTCATGGAACATCTAATCTGCATCCATAAATTATTGAGATAAGATTTAGAATCAAGCTTAGAATGTCTTTTTAATAATTCGATTAGGGGCTTCCCTGGTGGCTCATAGGTAATGAATCTGCCCGCCAATGCAGGAGACACGAGTTCAGTCCCTGTCAGGGAAGATCCCACATGTTGTGAAATAACTAAGCTCATGGGCCACAAATACTGAGGCTGTGCCCTGGAGCCGGGGCACTGCAGCTACTGAGCCTGTGTGCCTCAGCTACTGAAGCCCACAGCCTAGAGCCTGCACTCTGCTATGAGAAGAGTCATCACAGTGAGCTGCTCTTGCACCGTAACGAGAGAGCAGCAAGTAGAGAATGCCCGCACACAGCAATGAAGACCCAGCACAGCCAAAAATAAATACATCTTAAAAACAATTCAGTTAAATTTCACAATAATGTAACACAACAAATAGGAGTACCACAGCGTATATATTCTTTTGTGTCCAGCACTTGCCTCTCAAATCCTTTTTATGAGGCATCTATGGTTTTACTGCAGTAATTTATTCTTTATTTATTGCGTTATAGTGTTCCATTCCTGGCTATATCACACTTTATCCTTTCTTCTGTCCTGGATACATTTTTATGCATTAACATGTTAGTATGTTAATACATATATTAATCTATGTGATAATTCAACTGGTAGCCTCATACTTTGTGTCATGACATCTAGGCAGTTAGCACTTGATTGCGGTTTCTGCATATGTATTAGTCTGCTAGGTCTCTAAAGAAAAACTACTTTTCTATACTCAGAACACCAAATATGACACCAAAATGTGGGTTTTAGAAACTCTGATCCAGGAACCAGGACTCCGACCAAACATACACCTCCTATTGTACCACAACACAGACTATAACCACACACCACCAGCCGAGTGGTTTCAACAAGTCTTCCTGGAGGTGAGGATTTCATCACATGAATTAAGAAGAACATTCAGCCCATAAAAGCATGCGGTAACTTAACTATACATGAAAGTGAGTGTGAACACCTAAATTATGTCTCATTAAATCACACAGTATATCCCTAACGCATTATCTTCTTAACAGAATTAAAAAAATGCCAACCCCCGCCCCCCACCCCAATTTCACCCCACATGAAGGCAAGTCTGATGGAAAGAATAGCATTGGAAGTTTTAACTGATTGTGAGCAAATGTTTGACTTTTGCAAATCCTGAAAATGACCAAGTCAATACATCTTAAGGGCCCATCAACAGTCGTGGAAAGTGAAGGAATTCTTAAGCATAGGCTTCTTTAGCTTCTTGTTAAACCTCACTCTGAGTAGAGAGTAGTATATTAGATCAATAGCCAGAGTGTCATCAAGGGTCGGTTTTTGCCACCCAGAATTGGTTTAACATTGTACCTTCTCATAGTCCTGGGAGAAACATCCAGATGATGGAATAGCTGTTGGAACATTGGGGAAAATGTTGAGCTAGAGAATGCTACCATCAGAAAACAAAAGGCTTTTTTCATCAAAGGGCTGGGAAAGCCTGAGTAAGATCTCAGGACAACACCCCACCCCACCACATCTACATCTTGTACCCGGGGCCCCCAAAGGAGAAGACACTTGTCTTCATCCCCACTCCCACTGCACTGTCCTGCTGCCCACACCAGCCTCTTCTGCCCCAACAACAGAGTGGTTCCCCACCCTACAGGGAAGTGTGGGGGCCCAAGACAAAGACAGAACATCATCTTGGTAAAGATGGTTTCAGTGGACAGGGGCTTGGTGAAACCCGTGGCTCACCTCTCCCAAGTCCTGACCAGAACAAACCTGCCTAGGAGCCAGAGGCCGGCTGGCTTCTCACCTGCTGTGGTCCCTGATTTCTTCATAATATTCATGACGATGAAGCAATTAGAACTAACTGGGTGATGATCAATAGGATAATGCAAGAGACCAATCGGATGGATGCAGACTGGCTGATATCTGGGGCCATTATTAGCGGTTCTAAAACGAAAAAGCAAAAGCCTTGTCAAATCTAAGAATACACCTTCCTCAGTACCTGCTGTCCTTAGCACATGTTCCCCATATAGTTACTGACTCATGTGAAGCCACTCTTCAGGTCCGGGTATGGAAAGATTAATGGGCTTGTGCTCTGTCTTTGTGGAGCTAATATTTCTCCTGAGTTGTGTTAGTCGCTCAGTCATGTCCGACTCTTTTGTGAGCTCATGGACTATAGCCAACCAGGCTCCTCTGTCCCTGGGATTCTCCAGGCAAGAATACTGGAGTGGGTTGCCATTTCCTACTCCAGGGGATCTTCCCAATCCAGGGATTGAACCCAGGTCTCCTGCCTTGCAGGCAGATTCTTTACCGTCTGAGTCACTGAGACAGCAAATGTCCATCTGATTATCTTTCAGGTGGACATGTTTACTATGAGGAGTCCTTTTTGAGGAGGACACAATTGGGGGCACTTAATTCTGTCTGGGAAGGGATAAGGGCTTCATTAAGTGACATTTGAGTTGGTTAAAGGATCAGTACGACAAGAGGGAGAGAAGGCCTGGAAACATAATGCGTATATAGATTTGGGGACCATCGAGCAGTGCCTGGGGTCTTGGTTAATGAGGAAGGGGGATCCTGTGCCGAGGGAGGTGGGCTGGGAAAGGAGGATGCTGGCCAGTTCTGTGCTATGCCCATCACTGACTCTCCAGACAGGAAGCCCACCAAGAGATCAGTCACTCCATCCATCATCACATTTTCAATTACACTAACATACGTGCTCATATCCACACATGAAGGCACTAGACCTTTGAAGAGAGCTGCCACCTCCCCCACACCCCACTCAGTTACCTGTGGGCTCTGGGACCAGCATCTTCTCCCAGTGTTTCAGGAATTCCCTAAGCCAATAACTGCAGTCTCCTGTTGAAATGGTCCTGAAATACTCTGCCAGTTCCTGGTTGTTCTCCCACTCCTCCTTGATGCCTGTGGCTCCAGGATCGATGACTGTCCAGGTTATGCTCATGGTGTCAAGGAGAAGAGCTGTCCGTCCATTGAGGCTGAAGTGCAAGGATGCACCAGAGCATTGCTTGGCTTCACGTTGACAACACAGCTTTACCTGCAGGGTGGGAGGACCTGTGCCCCCCACACACAATGAATCATCCTGGACTCTCCACAGTCCATCCTCCCCAGTCACTCAAGTGTGTCTGCACATCTAGGGGCTCGTGATCTTCTGACCATGACCTGCCCCATTTTACCCATCAGGTCCACCGGGTCTCTAAGGCTGGATCCTGTTCAGTCCTTTCACAGGAATGCCCTCCCTGCATGCACTCTTTCTCTTGCTGTCTCCAGCTCCCCACCCCCTTCCCATACTTACCCCTCATCTCCTTTTTGTCCAGTTTGATGACAGGCAGGACCATCCTGAGCTCTCTTCCTGCTTCTACCAGCGTTTGGCTTATTTCAGTCCACGCTTTCGTGTCGTTTACCTCCTTTCCCAGGAAACCCAAAGGTTTGACCTTGTTGCTGGCACTATCATACCGGAGGAAAGGCTTTGTGTCCACGGAGCCCTGGACTTGACACCAGGGCTGGCCAGGTCTGGACTGAGATTTGACAGTGAGGTCAAGGCACAGAGAGTGGGCATCTGTGAGAGAAAACCACAGGTATGGCTGGGAGTTTCCTCCTCCAGGGCCTGGTTGCAGAGGGAGGGGTCTCTATCCCAGACCCCCTCCTCTGCTGTATCCTCAGTCCTGCCCCACCTTTAACTGTCTGAGCTTTAGTTAAACACTTTGATGCCACCGTGGATCTTTTCTGTCCATATGCTATTAGCAGGAAGATTTATCTGCTATATGGTGGCTCAGGCAGTAAAGAATCTGCCTGCAATGCAGGAGACCCAGGTTCAATCCCTGGAGAAGGAAATGGCAATCCACTCCAGTATTCTTGCCTGGAGAATGGACAGAGGAGCCTACAGAGTCCATAGGGTGGCAAAGAGTTGGACACACCTAAGTGACTGGTATGTACATGCCAGCTTGTGAGGCAGCAAAAACAGAAGA
Organism: Bos taurus; assembly: GCF_002263795.3. Classification (NCBI taxonomy): domain Eukaryota; kingdom Metazoa; phylum Chordata; class Mammalia; order Artiodactyla; family Bovidae; genus Bos; species Bos taurus. Next base: position 87,152,152 of record NC_037336.1, read on the forward strand.
CAGTGTCTGGTTTCTAGAGACTTAAAATCTATCTGAACAGACAAGACTTTCAACAGAATGGGGAGAAGGATGCCATAGGACACATGCCACATTCACGATGGGTCCCTAGTCATCAGGAAAGTTTTACTGGAGTAGGAGGTGGGACTTGCCAGGAGGGGGAAAGCTGCTACAGGAGCACAGGCCCAGGCACCATGCCTTGGGTGGGGTCCTGGAAGGCAGTCACCTCCTGGGCAGCCAGTCCAACTAAACCACACCCTCACCATCCTAAGAGTAGGTGGACAGGCACCCACCTGGGTGGAGCCCCTTCCCTCCCCATTTTCTTATGTCCCCCCCTCCCCCACCAGAGTCCCAGATCCAGGACACTCACTGCCCAGAGTCTTCCCGGCTTCTATCAGCAGCAGTATCAGCAAAAGATGGCCTGTGGTGTGAGCCGGTGACATTCCTCCCTGCAGTTTTAGGAGAGTGACTGGCAAAAGGTAGCCTGGGGTGCGTCTATACCTCTGTCTCCTGGCACTGCCCAAAGTCTTCAGTCCTAGACTGAGGAAGCCCTGTTGAAAAACAAGAAAAATAACACTTACACCCAGGAAGTATTTCTTAAGTTTCAAATGTTAACTACTCATTAAAAAAAAAAAAAGTCACGACATTACAAAGCCAAATCCACTTTGAATAACTATCCTCTCTCCAAAAAAGCCCTCTTCTGGTATGAGCAAGAAAAGCCCACGTTTTGTTGGCTCTTCTGCTCATTCTTTGAACCACTTCCTGCTCTAATCTTTCTTTGAACTCACTTCTTCCCTCACCCCTACCCTGCTGCCATCTCCTGCTCAGTTATCCCTTCTTTTCTTCTACATCCACTTTCCATCCTAACCTCTCAAACCTTCTCTGTAATGATAACGATTCACTACATGTTAGTCACTCAGTCGTGTCCGACTCTTTGCGACCCCATGGACTGTAGCCCGTCAGGCTACTCTGTGCATGGGATTCTCCAGGCAAGAATACTGGAGTGGGTTGTCATTTCCTTCTGTTAACCAAACTAGCAGCGGCCGACCCCACCAGGTCTGTCATGTCGGAGGAGGGTGTACATAGAGTCCAATAGTCCTGTTGGAGCCGAGCTCCAGAACAGCCGGGAATTTATTATCCTTTGCTCACCCGCAAGTGGCAAAGTCCTCCCAGGGCCCCGAGGAGCAAGCTCACCGCAAAACATTGACGGATTTTCCCGAGTCAAGCAGCAGCGGCCCCCTCCCGCCTTTCCCAGCCCCCTCCCCTGCGCTACCCGTCTCCAGCACGACATCAGCAGCGCAGGTGGCTCAACCCCGCGGTCTCCGGGCTGGTGGCTTCGGGGTGGCGAGAGAAGACAGAACATTTGCGGGGGCCCGTCCTGGGTTCGCACTCACCGCCCACTCCTTCTCCGCACCCGGCTCCTGCGATCGGCGGGGCGCGGTCCTCGCCTGCCCGGTCCAGCCAAGGTCGCTTTCGAGCAGGTTGAAACCCCGAGAGAACAACCACAAGAGAAATCCTGAAACTCTCCTCGGGGTTTTCACTTTGAATCGCTCTTTCGAATCTCTGCCCGACACCTCGAGGCCCCGGCTCGGGGGAAGCTCGGCCGGCGGTGTTCGGAGAGGCGTCGCTGGAGCGGGGATCCCCGGGCGGGCGCGGAAGAGGGGCCCCGGGCCGAGGTGCTGCGCTCGCGGGACGGCGCCCCTGGAGGCCCGCCGGGTCGGTGAGTGAGTCTTTGAAAGGAAGTGCCCAGGGTTGGGGGGTGATGACGAGGCTCTTTCCGGTTGTCAGTCTGGGCGCCGCCGCGGTGCCTCGGGGACCCACGAGCTGGGACGAGACCCGGCCAAGGAGCCACGGGCGATTTCTCCGTCCTTCCCCCGGGCGAGTTTCCAGGCGCTTAGGCTCCGCCCCTCTTTTCTCTACCATCCCATCTTGGGTTTCCTAAAGGGATTTTCCCCTGGCCACCTGACCAGCTGCCCCAAGTCAGTCCTTCATGGATGGCATTCCTTACAAGGGCAGCTCAGTTAGAACTGGACATGGAACAACAGACTGGTTCCAAATAGAAAAAGGAGTACATCAAGGCTGTATATTGTCACCCTGCTTATTTAACTTCTATGCAGAGTACATCATGAGAAACGCTGGGCTGGAAGGAAGCACAAGCTGGAATCAAGATTGCCGGGAGAAATATCAATAACCTTAGATATGCAGATGACACCACCCTTATGGCAGAAAGTAAAGAAGAACTAAAGAGCCTTTTGATGAAAGTCAAAGAGGAGAGTGAAAAAGTTCGCTTAAAGCTCAACATTCAGAAAACGAAGATCATGGCATCTGGTCTCATCACTTCATGGCAACTAGATGGGGAAACAGTGGAAACAGTGGAAACAGTGTCAGACTTTATTTTTCTGGGCTTCAAAATCACTGCAGATGGTGATTGCAGATGTGAAATTAAAAGACGCTTACTCCTTGGAAGGAAAGTTATGACCAACCTAGATAGCATATTAAAAAGCAGAGACATTACTTTGTCAACAAAGGTCCATCTAGTCAAGGCTATGATTTTTCCAGTGGTCATGTATGGATGTGAGAGCTAGACTATAAAGAAAGCTGAGCGCCGAAGAATTGATGCTTTTGAACTGTGATGTTGGAGAAGAGTCTTGAGAGTCCCTTGGACTGCAAGGAGATCCAACCAGTCCATCCTAAAGGAGATCAGTCCTGGGTGTTTATTGGTAGGACTGATGTTGAAGCTGAAACTCCAATCCTTTGGCCACCTGATGCAAAGAGCTGACTCATTTGAAAAGACCCTGATGCTGGGAAAGATTGAGGGCAGGAGGAGAAGGGGACGACAGAAGATGAGACGGTTGGATGGCATCACCAACTCAATGGACATGGTTTGTGTGGACTCCGGGAATTGGTGATGGACAGGGAGGCCTGGCGTGCTACGGTTCATGGGGTCGCAAAGAGTCGGACACAGCTGAGTGACTGAACTGAACTGAAATAAATAGATGAGCTAAATAAAATACATGGCAGCAGGCCGTTTATTCTTCCGACTGTTCCGTTACTCCCACCACCCTTCTAGGCAGTCTGTGATCAAGTCTCGGACAGGTTAGAGGGCGCAGGGCACCACCCCACCTCTAGGAACAGTCCCTCTCTGCTCCTCCCCCACAGTGGTTCCACGTTCACCTTGAACCTCCAGGGTCCGAGGGACACGGTCTTCCCCAGCACCCCTCACTTCACACTGCCTCCCACAGGGAATGTCTGTTGTGTATTGGTTTGATCTGATTTCAAATCCACTTGCTTTTGACTTAAATGAGGTTGTACTACTTGTTTATGACTTAAGTCAAATGTTCTAGTCCACTTGTTTATAACAAAAACAAAAAAGTTAGTTTTTCATGGTAAAGTTATTTTGAGACTAGAATGATGTAAGATGTGACCGAGTGCCATTTCATCTGGTGTGGTTCATAAGCACTTTTTAGATCATCTGCCATGGGTCCTCCCTGGGAGCTTGTCCAGAGAACACACCCATTATGGAGTGTGAGCTCTTTATCTATTCTAGATGTCAGTCACTTACCAGACATATGTGTGCTCGTTCTTGTGTTCAGTCGCTCGGTTGTGTTTGACTCTTTGCGACCCTATGGACTGTAGACCGTCAGGCTCCCCTGTCCATGGGGTTTGCCAGGCAAGAAGACTGGAGTGAGTTGCTGTGTCCTCCTCCAGGGAATCTTCCTGATCCGGGATCGAACTTGTGTCTCCTGCGTTGGCAGGCGGATTCTTTACCAATGAGCCACCTGGAAGCCCTACCAGACACATGACTTGCAAATATCTTCTCTCATTTTTTCACTTTCTTCATGGTATCCTTTAAAAAGCAATTTTTTAAAAAAAATTTGAAAAAGTCTTTTTTTTTTTTCTGTTGTCATTTGTGGCTAGTATTGTATTTAAGAAGAGTTTTGTCAAATGCAAAGGCAAAGATTCACTCATCTTTTCTTCTAAGACTTTCATAGTTTTAGCTCTTCAATGTATGTCTATGATCCAATCTGAGTTAATTTTGTATATGGTGTAAGGGGGCGGGTCCACCTCATTCTTTTGCATGTGACTCTCCAGTTGCCCCAGCACCTTTTGCTGAAAACACTCTTCTTTGCCCTTGACTTGAAAATCAATTGACCATTGTCGACTTATAAAATAGTCACAACCTAAAAGTTGAGAGCTGTGTTTTATTTGGTGGAAATTTTTAAGACATAAATCCCGGAGGTAGCATCTCAAGTAGCCTTGATAGAACTCTTCCAAGAAGGCAGCAGGGAGGACTCAGGTGATGCAGAAGTTTGCAACAAAGGGCAGGTAGTCTGAACATCAAAAGTATTTTTGTGAATTAAAGAAAACCAGATATCTCAAGTTAGGGAATTTAGTGCTTTCCTATATATGGGAAGATGCAAGAGTTTGGGCTCACTGAATTCATTCCTTTCATATGCATCTCAGCTCTCTGAGGCCAATGTCTGTGTTTTCACCTTCTGAGTTCCTCAGGGCTCCCAGTAGTAAGTGGCTGCAGCCTGATTACTGCCATATCACACAGGTGTTCTTTTCCCTCCTGAGTACTCTGGAGGGCTGGAATCACTGATGACTGTGACATCCTTGTTTACTGACATAACAGGAAATATTCCATTTTCCAGTCCTTTCCCTTGGTCAGAAATTCGACCGATATTTGGGAGACACTTCATGACCAATTTTGGTCCCACGGTGCTGGGAGGCTCATCCCAGGTCAGGTGAAGGTTTTCATTGATATATCGCTCTAGGTGTTAGTTTCTGGATTAGACCCATTGATAGACAATGAAAGATTTTCTGGGTCCTCTGTCTTTTAACCTATTGTGATCCAGGAGATAGTTCCCTTCTTTTCTTTTCCCATACCTAGAGTCACACTATTATAATTATTGATCACATACAGAACTAAATATTTGATTAATTGTTTTAAGTCACAGTTACATTTGTTGGAAGCCTGGTTGTACACTCTGAGACAACAATCTTATAAAATAAAATATAAGTAATGTAGCTATTAATAGAAACATTGACAGAGTCATAGTGTAGTAGAGAAACAGGCATAAACAATTTGGAAACAAAAAATAAATTAAAACAAAGATTAGTATCACTAGTTGTACTAAACCATCAAATTCATAGGAGAGCCAGCTGGAGAATCCAAATTTTGCCAGTATCAGGTAGAGATAAAAAGTTAAATGTTTCATCTTTGTTTACAAAGGCTTGCTATATCAACTTGTGACAGTATCAGAGAAAAACGTTTACTGGAAGACAGATTCAAGTTAGTATGTTTTCTAAAATCAAAGTTATAAATTATATTTATCTATTTAGTCTCATGTACTTAATTCCTATTGATCTGCAGGAATTAGTCACGTTTTCTATTAGAGTGTGTCATTTATTATCCAATTTAGTGGCATTACTAAAGTCTATCAAAAACTTACATTTGTTTAAACAGGTTCTTTTTATGAGTCTTTTTGAAAATCTTTATTTTGTACAAGCAATATAAAATTATAATACTCTATGAAGGACAAATTTAAAATAGTATAGTTAAAACTTTGAATACAATATAATTAGCAGGAAACTTGGATATTTCTGTAACATATAACCTTTTAGGATAATAACTAGAATTATGACTGATAACATTATATCAGGACATATCAGATGTTAGGGATAAATTTTGGAATATCTATATTAATTACATTTATCTATACATTACAACCTAAAGTTTACCTTCAATAACTTGACAATGTTTTTGAATTAAAAATAAACTTAATTTAGTATTTCTCTCTGAGATGTCTCAGAGATGTTTTTTTGAAGCATCCCTGAGTCAGCTGGAGGCTAAAGGAGCCTTAGTTAGATTTTACTATTTGGGAATTTTGTTAGAAATATTAAAAAAAAAAAGTTTTAAAACACAACAGGATCATAGGTCACTAAAACAGTACTTATTCACTTCACCAAAATCACAAAAACAGTTAAAATAAATATGGCTCACCTAAGGGCACAGAAACTCATGCAATTTTTTTTCAAACAGGAGCACTTATAACAGAAAGAGAAATCAAATTCCAGTCTTGCATTAGCTTACTTAACAAAATCTGTTTAGTTAGCTTCAAGGCTCAGATGGCAAAGCATCTGCCTACAGTGCGGGAGACCTGGGTTCAGTCCCTGGGTTGGAAAGATCTCCTGGAGAAGGAAATGGCAACCCACTCCAATATTCTTGCCTGGAAAATCCCATAGACGGAAAAGCCTGGTAGGCTACAGTCCATGGGGTCGCAAAGAGTAGGACACGACTGAGCGACTTCACTTAGCACTTAAGCGTTGTTCATCCTAACTATGAATAAAATTTTTTTCTTCCTCAGGCTTCCTTTGCATAATCTCTCATCACTTTCCGTATTCATCCTGTCTCTCATTTTTCCATCTAAATATGATCAACCAGCTAATTTTTTTCCTCCATAAAATATAATCTCATTTCTCATATCTTTTTTAACTGAAAACATTTATTTTACTTCTTACTATATACTGAAATGTTACTGTATTATTCCTTATAGCTTTACTGACATGTTTAAATTAGAATCCTCAACACTTAAAACCTTAGTTTTTAGTAAAAGCTAAGAATTAAACAATGAACTGTCTTTTACACTAGCATTTTATAGACTGGTTATCATAAACACCAGTGATAAGATTTTAAAACTTTTGTTCTCTTATAGAGAACATCTCGATGTGATAGCAACATTTTTTGATATTTCTAAATACCTTTAGTTTTTTATTTAGTAATTGATGTTTCAGTATATTTTATTTAATAAACTTTTATCACTTAAATTAACACAGTTCTAGGACTTTTAGTCAGTCAGTCATTTCAGTTGCTCAGTCATGTCCGACTCTTTGCGACCCCCTGGACTGCAGCATGCCAGGCTTTCCTGTCCATCACCAACTCCTGGAGCTTGCTCAAACTCAGTTATCAAACATCTAGAAAGATTATTTTAGGTAGACATTTCTAAAATATAATTATTTTAAAGAGTTTATCCCAATGTTTTTATCTCATTTACATTTACTTTCAGATTTCATAATATCAAGTTATTTTTCTTATAACAGATCTAGTAAGGTCTTACGTATTAAATCTAGGTACAATAAGGAGTTGCATAATTTTGATGACTCTTGACATACCTATATCAGTTAGATAAACAAACAAACATTAATACCAGATATCAACTTAATATTGAATATTTGCCAGTTCACATGAACCTGAAAGTTACTTTAGTCACTGTCTTTAAATGAAAGTGCTTTTTATTAAAATTAAATAGTTATTTATAAATTTAATGTTGATAAAACTTTTTAGAAGTAGAGATGTCTCATGTATAATGTGTACACAGAAATATATAGGCAAAACCATAGATCTCATAGCTTCACTTAAAAGCTTAACCATGAATCAGGTATTACAATATAAAGTTATTAGTTTACAAAGAACAGCTGAAATACATTAACATTGTTTGCTCAGATGACTAAGGCTTTGCTATCTGTAAGGTTTGGTTAACAGAACATTCCCAGGGCCTTTAATTTTAAAGCTGCCACTTTTTCCCCTTGGTTTCAGGTCTTGTCTGATGGAGCTGATTAGGCTCAGTCTCAGTCCTTGTGGCTTGTATTTACATTTTGGTTTGTAAGAGATTTCTAAGAGAAAGCCAGTTGCTTTTATAGTTTTCTAAAGAACAGTTCTGTCACCTAAAGATATTAAAATCAGTGATACGATCTTTATTTTTTTATTTTATTTTGTTTTATTTTTACTTTACAATATTGTATTGGTTTTGCCATACATCAACATGAATCCACCACGGGTGTACACGTGTTCCCAATCCTGAACCCCCCTTCTACCTCCCTCCCCATACCATCCCTCTAGGTCATCCCAGTGCACCAGCCCCAAGCTTCCTGTATCCTGCATTGAACCTGGACTGGCGATTCATTTCTTATATGATATTATACATGTTTCAATGCCATTCTCCCAAATCATACAGGGTTACCATCTTTCTAAATTCCATAATATATATTATTAGTTAGTGTTAGTATACTGCATTGGTGTTTTTCTTTCTGGCTTACTTCACTCTGTATAATCAGCTCCAGTTTCATCCACCTCATTAGAACTGATTCAAATGTATTCTTTTTAATGGCTGAGTAATACTCCATTGTGTGTATGCACCACAGCTTTCTTATCCATTCATCTGCTGATGCTCAACATCACTCATTATCAGAGAAATGCAAATCAAAACCACAATGAGGTACCATTTCATGCCAGTCAGATTAGATCTTTAACAAAACTGAAATTTCTTTTACTAATTGTCTGTTTTAGAACTTTAGAGTTTAATTTACCATGCCTTCAAAGGTTTATATATAAAGTATTTAGCAAAGATACTTTGGAGTTTACAAATTAAACCCAAAGCAAAATCACTATTTTTATTAGTCCTTGTATTTTAGTTCCCAGTTTTTTTTTTTTTTTTCTTACTTGTATGGCTCAGGTAACATTATTGGTTAGTATGTTTAGTTATTATCTCCTGGGTGGCAATCTATATCTCTTATAATACCACGCAGTAGAACTATTCTCCAGTGAAACATGTCTATCCCATTGTATAATTAAACAAGAGATTTAAACATTTTCTATAAATCCATTTAAATATACCAATTTTATATACTTTTATCTAAATTCCATTAACTTATATACCTTTTAACTTCAGTTTCTCTCGTCATTGTTGTTGTTCAGTAGCTCAGTTGCATCCGACTTTTTGTGACTCCGTGGACTGTAGCCCACCAGGCTCCTCTGTCCATGGATTTCCCAGGCAAGAATACTGGGGTGGGTTGCCATTTCCTTCTCCAGAGGATCATCCTGACCCAGCGTTCAAACCTTGTCACCTGCATTACGGGCGGATTCTTTACCACTGAGCCACAGGGGAAGCGCATTGGAAGTTTTTTTTTTTTCCTTTCGTTCCCTGTCCATTTTATCTAGTTCTATATAAAAAGTTCTGGGATCCCCACAGTGGGGTTGAGCCAAGATGGTCAGGCCCCTTGGCCTAACTCTTGCCCCAAATAACTGTTGGTCAGATATCGCAATGTGAATTTCTCTAGCCCCTTAAATAATGGCTGCAGCCTGATGGCCGCGAGATCATAGGTGTTCTCCTTCCTGAGTGCCCTTAGGGCTCACCAGCTCTCGTAGGAAGGCTGCAATCACTGGTGACTATAGCATACTCGTTTGCTGGTATGGCAGAAGATATTCCATTTCTCACTTTCTTAAACATCTTTTATTTCCTCTAAGCCTACATCCCTTTCCTCTCTCATTTCCTTATTAATGTGATATTTTGTGTGTGTATATAAACTGCTTCTTATCATTTATTAAAATTTTTTGTATTGTATTGAGATATCTATTATATAAGTTTCAGGTGTACAGCACAGTGATTCACAATGTTAAAATGTTATTCTCCGCTTATAGTTATAAAATATTGACTGTATTCCTGTGCTGTACAATTAAAGGTAGTATTTAAGTCTGAATTCTAAGGAGATACTCATTTTTCCCTGGGTATCTCCCATATATACATGAGGTATACATGTTAATAAACTTAGCCACCTGATGCAAAGAACTGACTCATTGGAAAAGACCCTGATGCTGGGAAAGATTGAAGGCAGGAGAAGGGGACAACAGAGGATGAGGTGGTTGGGTGGCATCGCTGACTCGATGGACATGAGTTTGAATAAACTCTGGGAGTTGGTGATAGACAGGGAAGCCTGGTGTGCTGCAGTCCATGGGGTTGCAAAGAGTCAGACACAAGCCACTGAACTGAACTGAAACTTTTGTTTCTTTTTCTCTTGTTAATCTGTCTTTTATTAGAGCCTAGAACTCAGAGGGGTAGAGGGGAAATTATTTTTCCTCCCCTACAATACGAATATTTTAGAAAATAATTTTGTGTATCTATCTATGTAGTCGTGGCTGTGCTGGGTCTTTGTTGCTGTGAAGGCTTTTCTCTAGTTACGGAGAGCTTTCCTCTAGTTATGGAGAGCCGGGGCTCCTCTCCAGTTGTGGTGCGCAGACTTCTCCTTGCAGTGGCTTCTCTTGCTGTGGCGCACCGCTCTAGGGTGCGAGGGCGTCAGTAGCTGAACCACATGGTCTCAGGAGTTGTGGTTCCCGGGCTCTAGAGCAATAGTCATGGCACAAAGGCTTAGTTGCTCTGCAGCATTGGAACCTTCCTGGATCAGGCAACGAACCCCAGTCTGCTGCATTGACAGGCAGATTTTTTACCACTGAGCCAGCAGGGAAACACCCCTGTATTTACAAAAAACTCATTCTTTCTCAAGCTGAGTGCTTTGTCTGGCTTTTGCTTGTTGGGCTTCAGAAGGGGTACCTTAGGTCTTGAACTACAGTGTGCTTCCTTGACTGCAAGCCCCAAGCTGAGCTCTGAAGTCCATCACTGTGTTTGTGTCAAGGTCATTCTCCCCATGTCTGCTCCCAGCCAAGAAGTAAGCCTGATAGTCTTGGGGGCTGAGGCAGGCCCCTTCCTGGGGGACATGGATTCCTCGAGAGCCTTATGGAACTTTCCCCAGCTGACACGGCAGTGTGGGATGCCACCACCCTGCCTCCCGCCCCTCTCTCCTTCACTTTGGGTCAGAACTGCGTCCATCTGAATGGTTCTCCAGCCTCCTCAGACTTCCTCCTTCTCTCTCACAGGGGTTTTCTTCAATGAAATCCCTGTAGGTTAACCCCATCTTGAAATCTTCTTCTCAAACCTGGACTACCGTCTGGATTTATGAATTGAATGCATCTTATTTATTGAATATCAGGAGAAAAGTAAGAGAAGGGGGAACACGTAAGTTAAGCAGGGCTGTCCAGGTTTGGAACGAGTACAGAGAGTGAAAAGGTAGTCCAGAGAGTGAGCAGCTGAGAGAGGAACACTCAGGTGAGCGCTGGGTGGGGACAAAAGGATGCTTTATGTCCCCAGTGACCCTGAGACCACAAGGAAACCTCTGAAGGGCTGGGCCACCAGTGGGAGGGGCCTCCATTCTGGGTCCCAGCGGTCTCAGCCCCCAAATCCTCAGCCCTAACTCCTCTGACTCTCTGAGGTTCAGAAAAAATGGCAAGTTCTGCAGATCACTGAGAGCATGTTCTCTGTTGCCAGGTGCATTCCCATGGTCAGACGTTGGGGGAGCAGCTACTATACGCAGAGCGTGAGGCAGGGTATGGGACAAATTATGACAGTACAAGACAGAGTCTGTCCTCCACCAGGGCTTCCCAGGTGGCTCAGCAATAAGGAATCTGCCTGCAATGTAGGAGGCATGAGTTGGATCCCTGTGTTGGGAAGATCCCCTGGAGAAGGAAATGGCAACCCATGCCAGTATTCTTACCTGGAAAATCCCTGGTGGGCTACAGTCAGTGGGGTTGCAAAGAATCAGACATGCCTGAGCTACTAACACACGTATCCTCCAAAGGCTCACAGTCTGTCTGGACACACAGGACGTTCAGCGGATAGTGAAGAGGCGGAACATCCTGGAAAACATGGTAAGTGAACACAGGGCACAGGGTGGCCAGAGGCCTCCTGGGGAAGAAGGTAGGACACAGCAAGAGGCAGAGTGAAGAGGAAGACTAGAGGGAGGAGTTATAAACCAAGGGTCTGCTTTCCAGAAGATCCAGAGAGAGGCGCAGTGCGAGGAGGGATCTACCTTGGGGTCTAAGAGGCAAGATTCCAGAGTAGTGATGAAAGAGATTTTCACATATTGGGATATAGGGAAGCCATTCTGGCTTATACATGAGTTCACTTGAATTTTATGTTAGTTAAGATAGCCTGGTTGTGGCCTATCAAACAAACTTTGTACGTCTGCTTTAATTACTAGGGAAAAGGACACCCTGACCAGAAGTAAAGAATGTCCATGCTAAAAATGAAGAATTAAATGCCCTTCCTCCTGGGATTCCAATGCTGGTCCTTCTCTGATGGTAAGACGCCCTTCCCAGGGGCCAAGGCTGTACTGACTGGATGTGTACATGCTGGTCTGTTCTTTTTTGAATCATTGGAGAAATATAAGCCTCACTTCTTCAATGTTCTTTGTTCTGACAAGATATAAGACTGTGCAAAAAACCCTACTTCTCTGGAGCACGTTCTCAGAGTAATCTGAAAGCTGGCTACTGGGCTAGCTGTTTGTTTGGCTCCAATAGAACTCTTTTCTATTCTTATTATAAATTGTTTTTTGGTTATTTCTGTTGACAGAGCGCCAGGCTCTCTCTCAAACACTGGGAGGGGACAACTTCCCTGGTACCTCCTGGCTAATCTACAGGCCCCTCTAAACACACCTGGAAATTAGACAGACAGACACACACACATCTGAAGAAAGAAACAGGCAAAGCCCCAAGCACCTGGCTCAGAAGATTGAGGGAAGGATGAGAAAGACTCATCTTCTTCCTCCACCAAGGCAGAGTTCCCTCCTCCTTGGCTGAGGGGACCCAGCTCTGCAGAACGATGACCAGTTCCAGGAGAGAGAAAAGGCATCGTGCAGCCGTGCTCCAAAGACAAGGCAGTGGCAGGAGCCTCAGCTTCACCTAAGGCCACAGGGATGGGAGGCCAGGCCTGAAGCTGCAGCCCCTCCTGCCTTTCCAGGTCCTGTGCTTCTGTTAGGGGTGTGTCCCCAGAAGTGGTACCGACCCGGGTTCTGGTGAGGTAGGCAACAGTGGGCCTCTGGGCTGGACACCTGGTATTTGTCAGGTGGAATAAAATTCAAGCTTTGTTCTCACTCCAAGGACAAAGTTAATGGCAAAAGTCGAGCTCTGCTGAAGCAGAGATAAGGTGCCCACTCCTGAGGTTAAGGAAGACTTCCCTGTGTGCACATGTTCAGGAAGGCTTCTTGGAGGTCAAAAAGGGAGGCCCCCCCATAATAAGCGTGAACATGTATGTATAGGCCTCTGCGATGGGATCCAACTTAGAAGAACATTGCACATGCTACAGTTCGCAAGGGGCTTATAGCATATTGTTAAAGTATGGCCCATTATGGTGCCCTGACAAACAAGGGATGAAGTCACAGTGGCCACATTGCCCTGGGGGCAGACTGTACCTTCCTTAAGGCGATATCCTGTTTTCCCTGCTGGTGCCAGTTTCTCAAGACTACATGACCACCCGACTGTGAGACCCCTTCGACTAAGTGACCATAAGACCCCAGCTGCAGGCTAAAGATAAACTGAGGCCCCCTTCCTCCAGGGCACAATTTCCCATCGACAGGGTAGAAGAAGGGTTGGCTGTAAAAAGAGAGCACTGGTTTCTCTCTATAGCCAGTCACTTTCTTTCTTTCTTCCTATAATAAATCTTTCTCTGCTTGAATGCCTGGCTCACTCTCTTTTTCATCGCGCTTGCCTTACGTTTCTGGTACTGACACATGGGAGGGAAGACCCACTGCGGCCAGGTGGGCTCCTCTCCTGAGCCCACCTCTGGTAGTTCCCTCCCTTGGACCTTGCTAAGAAACCGAAGGGAGTCCCCAGGATGGGACTCTCCACTTGCCTTCCTGGATTGACATCCACACGCAGGCTCTAATTTCATCAGCTGCAGGGGTGAGTGAATTCCTGCTCTCTGGGATCCTCTTTCTCTGGTCTGGTTTTTGAAGCCCTAGAGCTAGGCAAAGGATCCCCTCAGCCCTTGGGCTCTGGTCTCACTTTGCAATAGGGGACGCCCACTTCAAAAAAATAAAATAGCTGAGCACCGAAGAATTGGTGCTTTTGAACCGTCGTGTGGTGTTGGAGAAGACTCTTGAGAGTCCCTTGGACAGCAAGGAGATCTAACTGGTCCATCCTAAAGGAAATCAATCCTGAATATTCATTGGAAGAACTGATGCTGAAGCTGAAACTCCAATCATTTGGCCATCTGATGTGAAGAACTGACTTATTTGAAAATACCCTGATGCTGGGAAAGATTAAAGGCAGGAGGAGAAGGGGATGACAGAGGAGGAGGTGGTTGGATGGCATCACGGATTCGATGGACATGAGTTTGAATAAACTCTGGGAGTTGGTGATGGACAGGGAAGCCTGGCGTGCTGCAGTCCATGGGGTCACAAAGAGTCGGATACGACTGAATGACTGAACTGAACTGATTTCAAGGTAGATCCTGCTGCTGTCAGGCTATCTGAGAAGCCCATGAGAGTGGATATGCCTTTTCTCTGAGACCTTTCTCCTCGTTTTTCTCTCGCCCTAGTTTGCCCTCCCTCCGTATTCATCTATAATGGGAAATTCTCAGTCCCAACCTACAAAATCTACCCCTTTAGGCTGCCTTCTCCAAAACCTAAAAATCTTGGGTTTTCCAGGAGAGATAAGGCCAACACGGCTCCCTTATCACTCTAACGCTGTCTGGCCACAGTCTCAACTGGATATTAGGTTCCAATGGCCAGAAAACAGAACTCTCCATTCCAGTTCTTTACGGGACCTCTGTAACTTTGGCTGCCGCAATGGCAAGTAGTCAGAGATCCCTTATGTTCAGGCTTTCTTTGCTTTCCACCCAGGCCCTCTCCTGTTCTACTTCTCAAATACTTTTAGCCTATCCTGGGCCACTTCCCCCCAATACTACATCTCCTGATCCCTTTTTGGATTTTTCCTCCTCTTCTTTTGACCCTTCTGACCACAGTGCACCTCCAATCGCCTCTAATCCCACCGTAGCAGACCCGGTTCCCCAACCTCCACCTTAGGTTCCCCCTCTCCTCTTGCTCTCAGGTGCAGGCTGCCACCACTTCTCACCCTCCCTCCAGGCCTGTTTGGAAGGGGCTCTGGGGCTTTGATCCATCCCTGCTACCAGAGTCTCAAGTCCCATCCTGACCTCCCTAAATCCCCTCCTCACACCTGGCTGCAAAGGGCCTTAAAGAAACAGGACCCTGAATCCCTCCTGCTCCCCTCCTTCCCTTAGTAGAGGTGGCTGGTACAGAAGGCATTGTTCGGGTACACATCTCATTCTCCCTCTCCGATTTATCTCAAATCAAGAAACGTCTTGGCTCTTTTTCCTCTGACCCTGACACTTGTTTCAGTTCAGTTTAGTCGCTCAGTCATATCTGACTCTTTGAGTCCCCATGGACTGTAGCATGCGGGGCTTCCCTGTCCATCACCAACTCTCGGAGCTTATTCAGATGCATGTCCATTGAGTCGGTGATGCTATCCAACCATCTCATCCTCTGGCATCCCCTTCTCCTCCTGCCTTCAATCTTTCCCAGCATCAGGGTCTTTTCCAATGAGTTAGTTCTTCTCTTCAGGTGGCCAAAGTATTGGAGTTTCAGCTTCAGCGTCAGTCCTTCCAATGAATGTTCAGGATTGATTTCCTTTAGGATGGACCGGTTAGATCTCCTTGCTGTCCAAGGGACTCTCAAGGGACACTTTTATTTAAAATAATTTAAATACTTCACCCAGTCTTATGACTTGACCTGGCATGATATTTACACTAGACTGTCTTCTACCCTCCTCCTAGAAGAGGAAGAACAAGTCTGTCAAGCTTCTCAGGCTCATGCCCATGAAATACATCAAACTGATGGTACTAAACCTGTAGACCTAGCTGCCATTCCCAGGGACAACCCTGACTGGGCCTACCAGGCAGGGCATCTGGGGTAAATAGCCCATAATCACACGGTGACTTGCCTTACTACAGCCCTCCAAAAAGCAGGACATAAGGCTGTTAACTTTGATACACTCAGAGAAATAACTCAAAGACCAGATGAAAATGCAGCACAAATTCTAGCTAGGTTAACAGAAGGCATTGTTCTGTTAACCTAGCTAGAATTCTGTCCCCACAAAAATATACAAAATTAGATCCAACTTCAAAAGAAGGTACTATTGTCCTGAATACCCATTTGATTCCCAATCGTCCCCAGACATTCAAAAAAAGCTAAAAAAAGGCAGAGAGGAAGGCCCGCAAACCTCTCAACGAGATCTTTTAAATTTGGCTTTAAAATTTTTCAATAAATGGGAAGAACAGGCAAAACTAGTAAACGCTCAAAGAGATTAGGCTAAATATCATCTCTGAACCTCTGCTCTACACAGCTCCAAACCTTAATCCTCTGATAGAGAAAAGAAATCATCTAGGCCCTGTTACAAGTGCAGTAAAGAAGGGCACTGGGCCCGCTCATGCCCAAAGCCCAGGTCCCCTCCGGGTCCATGTTCTAATTGTGGCATAAAGGGACATTGGAAGGTGGACTGCCCTAATCCTCTCTAGGGATCCGGACATCTCCTCCCAGTCCCGAGCAGGAGTCCTCAGACCCAGCTCTGCCCAGGCTCCTTGGACCGGCTGATGAAGACTGAAGGTGCCCAGAGCCCCAGGCCCCAACTCTCATCACCTTTACGGAGTCCAGGGTATCTCACAGTGGCAGGGAAGCCCATCTCTTTTCTTATCAACACAGGGGCCACCTGTTCTGCCACACCTGCTTATTCCAGAAAAACTAGTCTTTCAGATCTCTGTCGTGGGGTTGACGGTTTAGTGCCTACACCACAGATTACCAAGCCTCTGCCTTGCACACTTCAAAATACCCCTTTCTCTCATTCTTTCCTCATACTCCCAAAATGCCCCACTCCAATCCTTGGAAGGGATCTACTCTTCAAATTCTAGGCTTTTGTCACTGTTCCAAATCTTTCTCCTGACCTGGCCTGGCTACTCCTTCTCGAACCTACTATTTCTTCACCTCCCCCATTACCCTCCTCATCTGTAAACCCTATAGTCTGGGATACTCCCACCATACTCCCATTTATATTTGTCTAAAAGATCCAACAAAGTTTCCCAATCAACCTCAATATCCTATTTCCCAAATACATCAACAGGGATTAAAACCCAACATCTCTAAGCTACTGCATCAGGGTCTCTTGTGCCCTACTCACTCTCCTTATAAAACGCCTATCCTACTTGTTAAAAAGCCAAATGGCTCCTACTGTCTGGGTCAGGACCTGACCCAGGGATTAAACCCAGGTCTCCTGCATTGCAGGCAGGTTCAGAGCTACCATATGATACAGCAATCCCACTCCTGGGCATATATCCAGAGGTGATAGGTGATGGAGAGAGAGAAACTGGGAGTTTAGGATTGACATATGCACACTACCATACTTAAAATAGATCACCAACAAGTACTTACTGTGTGGCATAGGGAACTCTGCTCAATATTCTATAATAACATAAATGGGAAGAGAATTTGTAAAAAAATAGATACATGTATATGTTTAATTGAATCACTTTGCTATACACCTGAAACTAACACACATTTTTAATCAACTATATACTCCAATCAATATAAAATAAAATTTTTAATTAATTAAAAATAATAAATATTGATATTGAGCATCTTTTCACATGCCTATTGGCCATGTGTATGCCTTCTTTGGAGAAATGTCTATTTAGATCTTCTGTCCATTCTTTAATTGGGTTCCCTGTTTTTATTACTGAGTTGTAACAGTTTTTCATATATTTTGGAAATTAAGCCCTTGTCAGCTGCATCATTTGCAAGTCTTTTCTCCCAGTCTGTAGTTAGCCTTTTTTGTTTTATGGTTTCCTTTGCTGTGCAAAAGTATGTAAGTTTGATGAGGACCCATTTCTTTATTGCTTTTCCTCATCTTTTTGTTTTCTGTTTCTACCAGAGTAGAAGCCATCTTGAACGGGCCTTCTGTCAGGAACTTTAATTCCCCTTAGATGGTTGCTGGGAGGAAGAGAAAGTTAGTTTTTTTTTTTTTTTTGAATGACAAATAATACTGGATCATTATAACTTATGTAATTTCCAAAGTTGTACAATTATACAAAAAAAAAAAAAAGGAGGGCACACAACCTGTAGAATTACACAGAATCCTCTTCAAAATGCATTGGCATTGAAATTTTGAAGGAAAAAATAAACAAATGGGACAGAAGCAAACTTGCAGAGTGATGAACTGGCCTAATTTCAATACTGTTGTGTCTATGGGACTCAGGAAGCTGGAGGAGAGGGAGAGGGTGAGAGAAGGGCAGGTCAGTGGAACGGTCAGGACACAGACGACGTTTATCAATTAAGTTTGCCACCTGAACTGGCACCGGAAACAATAACTGAGTTGGCTGAAAAGTTTCTTCAAGTTTTCATAAGATGGTATGGAAAACCCTAAGGAAACTCAATACAATGAAGAGGTCAGTGATCATCCAAGGCAAGCTCAAGATAGGGAAGCAGGAAGCCCTGAGCTCGCCCCTCCATGACCTTCTTGCCAGAAATTCTTCCCTGACGACCTCTGATCAATTTCTATTAATTAGGAAGACCAAAATGACAAAATGATCTAACTAGGAATATTCTGGCTATCAGACCGCGAATCGTTCAAACAAGTGGGAAGAGGAGGAAGTGGCAACACTCTGGTCGCGAGCTAGCAGTCTGGGGAAGCCCCAGGTTAATGACTGCGCGGGCCTTGCCTGGGGCGGGGCGTCCGGGCGGAGCAAGCCGGAGGCCCCAGAAGTGCAGTGTCTGCCTCCCCAGAAAGGATCCGCTCCTCTGACCTGCCGTCCTCCACTCCTGCAAAATCGAGATCCAGATGGCAAAGGGAGAGATAGGTGGCCCTGAGACCCGTCTTGGCTTCCTGGACTTGCTTCTCATTGTCTGGTTCAGCGGGACGCCCGGCGGTGAGTTCCGGGATGAACCTGCGCGGGGCGGGGGCGCGGCGCGGGGAAGTTGGGTGCGCGCGGGTTCGCGAAACTTCTTAAGGGGTGGTGCCGCCGCCCTCTCCTCTTTTCCCTCCCCTGGGTCCTTTACACCTCGGTGGCTCCCCCGGGCTACTTGCGGGCTCTCCGGGCGAGAACAGGGGTGCCTTGGTGAAGCAGTAATGCGGGGACTTTGGGAGAAAACGGGGCCAGAACGTACAGGAAATGCTGTTGAGGCCCGCCAGGGCTCAGCCCGGCCCTGGGAAGTGGGAGTCCTGGAGCCCGGGAAAGGGACCCAGAGCCGCCCTGAAAACCCAAGCCCATGATCTGCCCTTCTGCGCCGTCGCAGCCGCCGCGCAGCCGCCGCTCTCCTGCGCCAGGCTCCAGCAATACTGAACCTTGAATTTCCACATGTTCAAGCTGGTTTTAGAAAAGGCAGAGGAACCAGAGATCAAATTGCCAACATCCGCTGCATCATCCTAAAAGCAAGAGAGTTTCAGAAAAACATCTATTTCTGCTTTATTGACTATGCCAAAGCCTTTGACTGTGTGGATCACAATCAACTGTGGAAAATTCTGAAAGAGATGGGAATACCAGACCACCTGACCTGCCTCTTGAGAAACCTGTAGGCAGGTCAGGAAGCAACAGTTAGAACTGGACATGGAACAACAGACTGGTTCCAAATAGGAAAAGGAGTCTGTCAAGGCTGTAAATTGTCACCCTGCTTATTTAACTTATATGCAGGGTATGTATGTATGTATATACATGTGCATGTATATATATCATAAATATATATCCATGGGATTTTCCAGGCAAGAGTACTGGAGTGGGGTGCCATTGCCTTCTCTGACCTCAAAGGCAACTATGTGTAAAAAATTTACATAAACATTTTCAGTTCAAGCTAATAAAAGTGATATTGAGAAAGTATTCCACATCATTAAATCTGTCTTCGAAAGTTCAGATGCTAAAGCATTCCTAAGGCATGTGTTCTGGAAGACAAACGTGCTTCTGTGATGCTGGGTGATGTATGTGACTAGCTGGCTCCAAGTGGGCCTCGACAGGCACCTTCCTCCTGATGCTGGGGGACTGTGAGAGGAGAGTCAGACACAGGCCCCCAGGGCTTCATGCAGCTCTGTGAGACACCGGGCCAGCTGCTGGAACTCTGGATCGAAGGCCCAGCACAAGCCAATACAGCAAATAGTTCATCAGGACAGTTGATAATCTGGGCTATTTGGTAACCCTCTTTCAGGTACTGGGCCACATCAAATGGGTAGATGTCCACTTAGGGCATTTGGCCAGAGTCATAAACACGTGGGCTCTTTTAGTAGCAGCATGCTGACTTCTTAGTTGTGGCATGCAGGATCCAGTTCCCCGACCAGGGATCAAACCCACGCCCCTGCATTGGGAGTGTGGAGTCTTAGCCACTGGATCACCAGGGAAGGATGGAGAACTCATTTTTAACCAGACTTTCAAAAGCCATCCATCGATCCCGTGTTTTTGTTGTTCCCCAGACAGTGAGAGTCCATGGGGAACAAGACTCTGGAGAGGGAGTGGCTTTGCTCTTAACTTGAAGTTGTCATCAATGACAGTGATCCTAGCTGCCAGGTCTTTGTGGAAGACTTCTCTTCTGACCAGGTAGCTCATTCCACAGGTAATCTGAGCAGCCATGTGAACTAGGTTTTGTTGAGAAGTTGCCTGCAGACTATTGGTCTCTACATATTTGCACTGTCGTAAAAACAATTTAAGATACCCCCAGTTAATGTAAGGCAGTCCACCATGGGCTTTTCCGCTTCTTCTGTTCACACGTGGCTAATAGGAAGATTTCTGTGATGAAGATCTCATAGCTCTCAGCTTTCAGGGAGCATCGCTATCAGCTGAATTTCACAAGCTCGAACTCTAACTGTTTTTACAAATGCTTGTTGCTCTTTATCTGGATCTTTTGCATCTACATAAACCCCATGGGAAGTACACCAAAAGGTACCTTCTTAGAGTACATCTTTTGAGTTCCTCTCCCTGGATAGATATTTTGATATCATTCACCTAAGCTCTGGCCTCCAAAAGAGCGACACTTCTCAAGTCGTACTCCTGTAGCCACAAGGTCGGATAACTGGAGATGGGAGTTGTATTGTTGGATGTGTTGCCTCTCACATACCGAGACATCTGGGAACGACTGGGACTGAGACAGCCCTTGGGAACTACTGCTGGTGCTGATGCGATCTCCCAGTTCAATCCTTTTCACACTATGAACATGCAAAACAGCTAATACTAGTACTACAAGAAATATACCTGGACAGCAAACCCCTAGGCTGATATAAAACACACGTGTAGACATGGCTGGAGCTGCATGTACAGGATCATAAATGGGTTCCTCCGCTGGTCGTTTTGTCCAAGGCTGAAGTTTTCCTTCCTTGATTTCTGGATGGCAACTTTTCCTTTGTTTCAACTCTAAGATGTGAAGCTTTTTGAAGTTACTGTCAAGTTGAGGTGCATTTAGTGTCGTAACTTCAGAATCTACTTTGCCAGGACAGGACAGCTCAAGCCCAAACACTGATACAGTGCGTGGGAGTTCTGGGGCCAAGGGGCGCTGGGGCGGCAGGCAGCCTAGCGGACCCAAGCGGTACTGGCGGCGGCCTGCCGGATCCCCATCCCAGGGAGACCACCCTGCACATCCATCCTGCTGTGAGTGCCTGCCTCTACCACCCAGGAGAATCCAGGCCACCTGATGCTGCCCACCTGGCCTGAGCCCTTGAAAGGTGAATAGCTCCTACCCCGGCCACCCTGCTGGTGTTAACTGATCCATGATAAAGAGCGCTGGTCCTTCAAGGGCCTAGAGCAGTAGAGAAGGGACCTATTCCTTCAGCAGTAGTAAGAAGGGACCAGAGAGCAGTAGGGAAGGGACCTCCTTCCCTTCAGCAGTAGTAAGAATGTTCCAGAGAGCTGTAGGGAAGGGACCTACTTCCCTAAGTAGTAAGACGGGACCAGAGAGCAGTGGGAAGGGACCTGCTGGTCTTTCAAGGGCCGAGAGGAGTATGGAAGAGGCCTACTTCCCTTTTGCAGTAGTAAGAAGGGACCAGAGAGCAATAGGGAAGGGACCTGCTGGTCCTTCAAGGGCCGAGAGCAGCAGGAAAGGGGCCTACTTCCCTCAGCAGTAGTAAGAAGGAACCAGAGAGCTATAAGGAAGGGAACCTGCTGGTCCTTCAAGGGCCGAGAGGTGTAGGGAAGGGGCCTACTTCCCTCAGCAGTAGTAAGAAAGGACCAGAGAACAGTAGGGAAATTACCTACTTCCCTTTAGCCCCAGTAAGAAGAGACCAGAGAGTCATAAGGAAGGACCTGCCACTCCTTCTTTTGCCAAGAACAGTATGTAAGGGGGCTACTCCCCTCAGCAGTAGTAAGGAGGGACCAGAGAGCAGTTCAGAAGGGACCTGCTGATCCTTCATGGCTGAGAACAGTAGAGAAGTGGCCTACTTCCCTCAGCAGTAGTAAGAAGGGACCAGAGAGCAATAGGGAAGGGAACCTGCTGGTCCTTCAAGGGCCGAGTGAAGTAGGGAAGTGGCCTACTTCCCTCAGCAGTAGTAAGAAGGAACCAGAGAGCTATAAGGAAGGGAACCTGCTGGTCCTTCAAGGGCCGAGAGGTGTAGGGAAGGGGCCTACTTCCCTTCAGCAGTAGTAAGAAGGGACCAGAGAGGCTCAGGGAAGGGACCTACTTCCCTCAGCAGGAGTAAACAGGGACCAGAGAGCAGCAGGGAAGGGACCTACTTCCCTTCAGCAGTAGTAAGAAAGGACCAGAGAACAGTAGGGAAATTACCTACTTCCCTTTAGCCCCAGTAAGAAGGGACCAAAGAGTCATAAGGGAGGACCTGCCACTCCTTCTTTTGCCAAGAACAGTATGTAAGGGGGCTACTCCCCTCAGCAGTAGTAAGGAGGGACCAGAGAGCAGTTCAGAAGGGACCTGCTGATCCTTCATGGCTGAGAACAGTAGAGAAGTGGCCTACTTCCCTCAGCAGTAGTAAGAAGGGACCAGAGAGCAATAGGGAAGGGAACCTGCTGGTCCTTCAAGGGCCGAGTGCAGTAGGGAAGGGGCCTACTTCCTTCAGCAGTAGTAAGAAGGGACCAGAGAGTCTCAGGGAAGGGACCTACTTCCCTCAGCAGTAGTAAGGAGGGACCAGAGAGCAGTGGGAAGGGACCTGCTGGTCCTTCAAGAGCTGAGAGGAGTAGGGAAGAGGCCTACTTCCCTTTTGCAGTAGTAAGAAGGGACCAGAGAGTCTCAGGGAAGGGATCTCCTTCCCTTCAGCAGGAGTAAACAGGGACCAGAGAGCAGCAGGGAAGGGACCAACTTCCCTTCAGCAGTAGTAAGAAAGGACCAGAGAACAGTAGGGAAATTACCTACTTCCCTTTAGCCCCAGTAAGAAGAGACCAGAGAGTCATAAGGAAGGACCTGCCAGTCCTTCTTTTGCCAAGAACAGTATGTAAGGGGGCTACTCCCCTCAGCAGTAGTAAGGAGGGACCAGAGAGCAATAGGGAAGGGACCTGCTGGTCCTTCAAGGGCCGAGAGCAGCAGGAAAGGGGCCTACTTCCCTCAGCAGTAGTAAGAAGGAACCAGAGAGCTATAAGGAAGGGAACCTGCTGGTCCTTCAAGGGCCGAGAGGTGTAGGGAAGGGGCCTACTTCCCTTCTGCAGTAGTAAGAAGGGACCAGAGAGGCTCAGGGAAGGGACCTACTTCCCTCAGCAATAGTAAGGAGGGACCAGAGAGCAGCAGAGAAGGGACCTGCTGGTCTTCAAGGGCCGAGTGCAGCAGGGAAGGGGCCTACTTCCCTTCAGCAGGAGTAAGAAAGGACCAGAGAACAGTAGGGAAACTACCTACTTCCCTTTAGCCCCAGTAAGCAGGGACCAAAGAGTCATAAGGAAGGACCTGCCACTCCTTCTTTTGCCAAGAACAGTATGTAAGGGGGCTACTCCCCTCAGCAGTAGTAAGGAGGGACCAGAGAGCAGTTCAGAAGGGACCTGCTGATCCTTCACGGCTGAGAACAGTAGAGAAGTGGCCTACTTCCCTCAGCAGTAGTAAGAAGGGACCAGAGAGCAATACGGAAGGGAACCTGCTGGTCCTTCAAGGGCCGAGTGAAGTAGGGAAGTGGCCTACTTCCCTCAGCAGTAGTAAGAAGGGACCAGAGAGCAATAGGGAAGGGAACCTGCTGGTCCTTCAAGGGCCGAGTGAAGTAGGGAAGTGGCCTACTTCCCTCAGCAGTAGTAAGAAGGGACCAGAGAGCAATAGGGAAGGGAACCTCCTGGTCCTTCAAGGGCCGAGTGCAGTAGGGAAGGGGCCTACTCCCTTCAGCAGTATAAGAAGGGACCAGAAGAACAGTAGGGAAATTACCTACTTCCCTTTAGCCCCAGTAGAAGGGACCAAGGAGTCATAAGGAGGACCTGCCACTCCTCTTTTGCCAAAACAGTATGTAGGGGGCTACTGCCCCTCAGGCAGTAGTAAGGAGGGACCAGAGAGTCTCAGGGAAGGGACCTATCTTCCCTCAGCAGTAGTTGAAGAAAGGACCCAGAGAGCAGTAGGGAGGGACCCTGCTGGTCTTCACAGAGCCAGAGTGGCAGTAGGGAAGGGGCCTACTTCCCTTCAGCAGTAGTAAGAAGGGACCAGAGAGTCTCAGGGGAAGGGAACCTGCTGGTCCTTCAAGGGCCAAGTGAAGTAGGGAAGTGGCCTACTTCCCTCTGCAGTAGCAAGAAGGAACCAGAGAGCAATAGGGAAGGGAACCTGCTGGTCCTTCAAGGGCTGAGTGAAGTAGGGAAGTGGCCTACTTCCCTCAGCAGTAGTAAGAAGGGACCAGAGAGTCTCAGGGAAGGGACCTACTTCCCTCAGCAGTAGTAAGGAGGGACCAGAGAGCAGTAGGGAGGGACCTGCTGGTCCTTCAAGAGCCGAGAGGAGTATGGAAGGGACCTACTTCCCTTTTGCAGTAGTAAGAAGGGACCAGAGAGTCTCAGGGAAGGGACCTCCTTCCCTTCAGCAGTAGTAAACAGGGACCAGAGAGTCTCAGGGAAGGGACCTCCTTCCCTTCAGCAGTAGTAAACAGGGACCAGAGAGCAGCAGAGAAGGGACCTGCTGGTCTTCAAGGGCCGAGTGCAGCAGGGAAGGGGCCTACTTCCCTTCAGCAGGAGTAAGAAGGGACTAGAGAGCAATTCAGAAGGGGTCTGCTGATCCTTCATGGCTGAGAACAGTAGAGAAGTGGCCTACTTCCCTTCAGCAGTAGTAAGAAAGGACCAGAGAATAGTAGAGAAATTACCTACTTCCCTTCAGCAGCCTGGAAAATCCCATGGATGGAGGAGCCTGGTAGGCTGAAGTCCATGGGGTCACTAAGAGTCGGACACGACTGAGCGAGTTCACTTTCACTTTTCACGTTCATGCATTGAAGAAGGAAATGGCAATCCACTCCAGTGTTCTTACCTGGAGAATCCCAGGGATGGTGGAGCCTGATGGGCTGCCGTCTATGGGGTCGCACAGAGTCGGACACGACTGAAGCGACTTAGCAGCAGCTTTTGAGGTATAGGTATATTTTTACAAAATAGTTTTAAAAATTGTTTAAACACACATATTTGAACTAACAATCTTACTACCAACTGCTTTTTATTTTCTTAACTTCTACAAGGTAATGTAGTTGATTCACCTTTAAAGTTTTGCTTTCTTTCACTAGTGTTGAGAATGATTTGTCTTCAACATGCAGTACTTTTTATTAGGTAAATAAAAACCATCCAGCAGTTATGGGCTAATGCTCCCCGCTTCTTTATTACAGAGTAGCTACCTTGGTCCAAAGTGCCATACAGGAATCCACAGGTGTGAGCAGAGGATAGTGGCCATATAACAACTCTGGGCTCACATCTAGGCCAGAGATGTGGGTCTTGTTTGTTCCTTGTGGCCCTGCTTATGCCAAAACACATAACCACTTCTGTCCTATGACGGCTGGCCTAGCTGAACTAATGACTAGGGGTTGATGAGCACACATCACGATGGGCAACCCCAGTCCCTGACCAGAGGCCTCATCTCTGCCAGGCCCCAGGACCACACCAGGAGCCACGTTTAAATGGTGTGACTTTCCCCACTGCAAGTGGCATGGCCTAGCTTCAGAACACTCGGGATCTGTGTTGTGAGCCTTCACATAGAAAATGGCACGTAGCACCTTTCTGGCCACAGATACCTCTGATGTCACCGGTTCTGCTGGGTCATCTGCCCAAGAAGCAGCTCCAGCCATGCCCATCGTTCACCTATTGTGACTGCTTTTGTGCTGGGACAGCAGGTTGCAGCAGAGACCTAGGGTCCGCAAAGCCTCAAGAATTTCTTCTGTACCATTACAGGAAACCTAAGGCCACAGTGGTATTAAATGGAGATAGGATAGGGACCACACCCCTGCAGCCCTCGAGAGGTTGTAGATTGGTACCTGTCTCTGTATTTCCTCCAGGATGTTGTACACACATACTATTGGGGATGGGGAAGTAGGGTCTGAAGTTTGAATCTGGAATTGACTACTACAGTAGTCTTCACCCCATGATAATCTACTAGCTACTCAGGTCTCCATGCCTATCACAAGGCCAGGGCATGTGAAATGACCGCTGTGTGGTCTGTGGACCCAGTGATAACCACTGTAAGCAGAACCTGGGACTGCTGTCCACTGATGGCCTGGTACTCCAAGCATGGCTTCAACAATTAGGGGACCATGATGATGCTACGATTCCTGTGCCTGATATTAGAAACACACTAGGTGCAATGTGAATGTGAGAGTAGTTTCTGCTTCTGCAGGTTCACTTACCCCAGTAAATAACCGTGTGGCTCTTTGGGAAAGAATGGAAGGACTTTTGCACTAGATGTGGTGATGAAAGGACCCTCCTCTTTAGAACATGGCTTCTTTCTCTGGTGACACCTTCTGAGAAGTGGCTCAGATCCGGAAAATGGGCCTGGATCAGGTGTTTGGTAGGAATGGCTGCCTTTGGCTTCCTGATCATCCAGCTTTGTGTTCTGTCTTTCTTTAATTCTTTCTATGGTACAGTTTGTATCTGGGTTCCTGCCCATCTGTTTGCCTGTAGGATCGCCCTGTTCTATGAGCCAGTATCATATTCTCTGCAGTCAGGCCCTGGCTGGCATTGAGACTCCCTAATCACTTTGACCACTGCACCTACTTTTCTGCGGCCCTAGAGCACCCCCCACTTGGAATCTGATTTTTCTACAACTTCCATCCCTGTTCCTGGTAGAAGCCCACAGGAGCACGGTCTCCTACCACCATCCCTGACCTTCTGCAAAAGTCAACCTTGAGCTGTTGGAGATGCTTCTCATCCACGCCTTCCTCTCAGGCTCCATGGAGTCCATCGGGCTTCCCCATGGAGCGGGTGGATTGCACACTCTCCTGCCCTTTCACACCGTGTCCGCCCTGGCAGATTCACTTCTCTGAGCCTTGGATCGCCTCCTCTACCACCTGCCTCGGAAGTTCTGGATTTTCTCTTTCATGCCCGATGGGCCAGGCCTTTCTCCAGGATTCCAAGACCTGTCCTAGTGGGAGATCACCATGTCTCCCCAGCCTTGCTAAGCCCAGTGACCTGTGATTATAAACTCTCCCTTCCCCAGCTCTGGGTTCTGAGCTCATCCTTCCCAACCCCAGCCTCACTGACTGTGATCCGCTTCCTCAGGAACAGCCCCCTCACCCTCTGCATCTCTCACAGGACACTCAGAGAGAAGCTGACAGTCCTCTGGGTTTAGGCCTTTCCTTCTGAACCAGCCTGGCCCATCCCTGGGAAAAGCATGTGTCGGTTAGTGCCACGTGCGGAGCTTGTGAGCAGAGTGGAAATGGGGCATATCCAGGGTTGTGGTGTTTCTTGCCTGACTGAGGCTTTTCGTCTTCCTCAGTCGTACCGGATGAGGGGCTGGGGAGGGCAGGCCGGGCCATCCTGCTCTGTCAGCCTAGACCTGCAGTCCTACTGTGCTCTCACAGAACTGGGGTGGAGGGCTATGGGTCTTCTTCCAACCTCACCCTCACTGCGGTTTGCTTTCACAGATGCTCACTCTCTTTCCTTTGACTTCACCGTCGATCCTCAGCCCAGACCTGGACATCCGTGGTGTGAGATTCAAAGCCAGGTGGACGGAAAGGTTTTTCTCTCCTATGATTGTGGTCATGCAAAGATCATAATCCCAAGTGTATTGGGAGAAGAAGTGAAAACCATAAAGGCCTGGGAAACACAGATCGAAACACTGAGAGACATCAGGGACTGGATCAAGGACCACATGCATGACTTTACAATGGAGAAACACATGCCCAGAGGTGAGTTAGAAAGTCCAAGTACAGGAGGGCCAGATTAGGGGCTTAGCTACATTCACTGTTTATAAGTAAAAAATATAATTGAATACTGGTCCTTCCCTAGTAGTCCAGTGGAAGGAGTGGCCTCTGGGGAGAGCACAGGGCCACATTAGCTGGGCCAAGGGAGGTGGACCCAGGTGGGGCAAAGAATCTATCAAGCCCAGAGGCTGAGCTCTTTCTTTCCCATGGTGGGAGCAGACCCTCGCACCCTGCAGGCCAGGATGACATGTCGCTGTGAGGATGACAGACACGTCAGTGGATCTTGGCAGTTTGGCTTGAATGGAGTAATGATCCTCCACTTTGATTCGGAGAATGGACACTGGAGAGTGGATCACCCTGGAGGCAGATGGATGAAAGAGAAGTGGGAGAATGACAGAGCTGTGACCGACTTCTTGAAGAAGGTCTCCATGGGAGACTGTCGGGGTTGGCTTCAGGATTTCATGGTGCGATGGAAGGAAATATTGAAGACCACGGGTAAGTGAGAAGAGGAAGAGAAAGTGATACTCCTCTCATGGTGACATGGACCCACCCCTCTGTGTGTGTTTGTGTCTCTGTGTGTGTTTGAGGAAGTGATCCGTAAGAGGTGAGTTGTTCCTGGGAGAGCAATGATCCGGGATGCTCTGTCATTCTCCTTCTTCTTCTACCTCCTGATAGCTCTCCTCACAGCACAGGCCTTTGGACAACTGAACATGGATTTTTGCTGATCCCAAACCTGTAGACATCTTTTTGATTTCTGGGATTTATTTTTCACTGTACCCTCTTTCCAGAATTTTCTTTCAAATGTCACCAATCCTTCTTCTGGAAATCTGTCAATACCACCTCTGCTGTCAGCTCCTGAGGATTCCATCCTCAGGTCACCATCTCTGATGTCACAGCAGGACTGAGTGGCTGTGTTGGAAACCCTGCTCCCCCATTAGCTGTCAGAGCCCCATGAGGAGTGGACTCCTCTCTTCCCTCCATCTCGCCTGGGGATCTGTCTCAGGGGCCTCCATGTGATGGGTGTAAACTTCTGCATAATAGGAGTACCTGAGTCAGGGGAGCGAGGAGGCATTTGCCAAGTTTGGGGTCTGGACAAGGGCTTCACTCTTACTCTCCTTGCAGCATCACCGACCACAGTCCCACCTACAGTGCAGCCCACGGCCCCACCCATCAGTCACGTCACCTGGATCGCCCCTGGGGTTCTCGTCAGTTTTGTCATAATGGGCATCGTAGCCTGGATCCTTTACAAGAAGAGGTACTGAGGGCAGAATCCAGAGGGAAGGCGGGGGCACAGGGCCTAGTGTGAGGACAGGGAAGGGAATCCCACAGGCTGAGTCACAACTGTTGCTGTTCCAGGAGTACAGGCCTGGCCTATCCCCTTCCCACAGTCTCTACTGTGGGGCTCCTGCTTGCCTGCTTGACCCACTTCTAATATGCCACTGCATATTAGAGCCTTTGGAGTAGGGTCTGCAAACGCCTTCCCACCCCTTCCTCCTGGATTTGGGAATCCCATGCAACCCCTGCCCTTCACTGAACCTCCTCATCCTGGAAATGAGCCAGGTGAGTGAGACCTCATATAACCTGAAGCAAGAACTCAGACAAGCTCAGGCCTCAGTTCTGATAGCTCCTCACTGTCAGATGACAATGGGAAGTGAGGGGTGGCTGGGGCACAGGAAGGCTGAGGGCCTATTGATGCTTAAAGGGTTCAGCCAAGTCCCCTGAGTGAGCACAGACTGCTGGCTGGCAGGGCCCCGGTAGGTGGTGTGAGAACAGCAGGCACTCAGGGCGAGGGCAGGACTCACGGGGGCTGAGAGCAGCATGGGGGCTCCACATGATGTGTCAGCGGGGAGGGGACCCACCCAGGGGCCAAGACGAGAGGGGCCGGGCTCTCATCCCAGGAGGAAGGGGCAGGAAGGCCTTTGCAGACCCAACTCCAAAGGCCTGTTCTCACAGGAAGTGGCTTGGGTCAAGCAGGCAAGGCAGGAGCCCCACAGGAGAGACTGTGAAAAGAGGTAAGGCCAGGGCTGTGCTTCTGGAGCAGAAGCAGTTCGGACTCAGCCTGTGGCCTGCAGGTCACCAGCCTCCTGGGGACTCAGAGCCTCCATCACTGAGAGGCCCTGCCTTGTGCAGAGGTGCCTGGGGATGGTGGGCCTGAGCTGGGGTGGAGGCGCCCAGCTAGGAGGGACCAGGAAGAGATGGGGAGCAGGGACCCTGGTCCTGAGAGCTGTGTGTGCTGCTGGCTCAGAGGCTGGAGGGGAGCGAAGGAAGGAGGTTTGCCTGCAGCCCCCCAAGGCTGTCAGGAAGCAACACCCCTCCTCCGAGGACATGCTCCCTGGTCCTTTAGGCCCACCTCGGGGAGGATCCGGACCTGAGTAAAGGGAACAGGTTGATTCCTCACTGGCTCCAGTCCTGAGCCTAAGCAGGGGGTGTCAGGGCCTGTGGTGACTCTGTGATGTAGGAAGGAAGGAGGAGGTGTCTAGAAGCTGCTGGGCCTGGGGTGGGGGTGGGGGTGGAGGACATAGGAACCCCTCAGTGAGGGAGGGGCTGGAGGGGAGGTTGGGGAGGGACAGCCCCAGGAAAGTGACAGGAGTTCCTCAGCTTCCTGGACCAAGGCCTCTTTCTTTTCTGCAGGAGACTGTGTTCCCAGGAAGCCCCTGACAGGTGCTCTGTTGGCCTCAGGACTCAATGTTTGCTTGGCTGCTTTTGTTCTCCTGCGTTCACTTTAGAGCCAAGAGATCAGACCTTAGGAGTCTCAAGTCTGTCTACCAGTTATGATGACACAGTGGCTGCACCATCTCGAGTCTCTTGTCAAATCTGATGAGCATCCTCCTCAACATCTTTATTTTTTTCAAACGTAGTTTCTCTTGGTGCTGAGTGACGGAATCCCTGAACTGAAACTTTCAACTACTTGAACAAGAGATCTCCACAAACAGAACTCTTTCAGTCTTCTTCTAATTTTTGGAAAATTAGACTTTTCCCTGCATTGTGACCTTATTCTTACAAATGATGATATTGCTGGAAAAATACATCTGTTACTACAGGACTCAGGGATTTTTTTCTATGTCCAGAGAAACAACTTCAGTGTATTTTCAATGGAACAAAATTTTACGTTGACTGATTCCCTTCATAATTTATTACTCTATTGGCACTGAGTCATGTTTGATTCTTTGTGACCCCATGGACTGTAGCCCACCAGGCTCCTCTGTCCATAAGATTTCACAGCAAGAATACTGGAGTGGGTCCTTATTTCCATCTCTAGGGGATCTTCCTGACCCAGGGATGGAATCCTTGTCTCCTGTGTCTCATGCGTTGGTGGGCCAATTCTTTACCACTAGCGCCACCTGGGAACCCTTTATGCTGCTGCTGCTGCTGCTTATAAGTCGCCTCAGTCATGTCTGACTCTCTGCGACCCCATAGACAGCAGCCCACCAGGCTCCCCCGTCCCTGGGATTCTCCAGGCAAGAACACTGGAGTGGGTTGCCCTTCCTTCTCCAATGCGTGAAAGTGAAAAGTGAAAGTGAAGTCACGCAGTTGTGTCCGACTCCTAGCGACCCCATGGACTGCAGCCTACCAGGTCCTCCCTTTATACTGATCCTTAAATTAATATTGCAAAAGAGTTAAGTACTTCATGCCTGTTTTCTAATCCAGGAGAAAAGTCATGGTATTTCACCATTCCTCCACATTATGAGACTAAATAAAACCAATGATAACGCTTTATTTCTTGTGGAAACAGAGAATTTAAAGATCACTCCTAAACAAACATGCAGTCCAGTTGTGGAGTGATCTTTAAATTCTCTGGATTTTTAAATGTATATTTCACCATATCCCAACACTAGGTCATATGTTCACCCTACCATGCAGCCATCCCAGTGTTAGTTCTAGGCTGGAAAACGTGGACTAAAAGCCATGTAAATACAGGCAGACCTCAGAGACATTGCAGGCTGGGTTCCAGACCAGGGCGATAAAGTGAATTTCACAATAAAGGGAATCACACAAACTTTTTCATTTCCACTGCAATATAGTGTTATGTTGACACGGAATTCTGTTAAGGGTGCAATAGCTTTATGTGCAAATAAATAATGTACAGACCTTAATACACAACACTTTGTTTCTAAATTAAAATATGTTGAGCATCATCTGAGCCTCCAGGGAGTCATTATCTTTTTGCTGGTGAAGGGTCTTGTCTCAAGGTCTGTGGCTGCTGACTGATTACGGTGGTGGTTGCTGAGGGTTGCGGTGGGTAGCACAATTTCTGAAAATAAGACAATGAAGTTTGCCACATTGTTTGACTCTTCCTTTCACAGAAGATTTCTCTTCGCATGAATGCTCTTTGACGGCGTTTTACCCACAGTAGAACTTTCAAAATTGGAGTTAATCCTCTCAAACCCTCCTGCTGCCTTTGCAACTAAATTTATTCTAAACTTAATATTCTAAGTCCTTTGTTGTCATTTCAACAGTCTTCACAGAATCGTCACCAGGAGTAGATTGTATATCAAGAAACCACTTTTTTTGCTCATCCATTAGAGTCAACTCTCATTTATTCCAATTTTATCATTCAGTTCAGTTCAGTCACTCAGTCGTGTCTGACTCTTTGTGACCCCATGAATCGCAGCACACCAGGCCTCCCTGTCCATCACCAACTTCCAGAGTTCACCCAAACTCATGTCCATCAAGTCGGTGATGCCATCCAGCCATCTCATCCTCTGTCATCCCCTTCTCCTCCTGCCCACAATCCCTCCGAGCATCAGAGTCTTTTCCAATGAGTCAACTCTTCACAAAAGTACTGGAGTTTCAGCTTTAGCATCAGTCCTTCCAAAGAACACCCAGGGCTGATGTCCTTCAGAATGGACTGGTTGGATCTCCTTGCAGTCCAAGGGACTCTCAAGAGTCTTCTCCATTAGAGTGCAACAATCAGCCCCATGTTCACATTAGGCTCCACTTCTAATTCTAGCTCTCTTGCTATTTCCACCACATTGTAGCTACTTCTTCCAGTGAAATCTTGAACCCCTCAAAGTCATCTAAGAAGGTTAAAATCAACGTTTAAATTTCTATTAATGTTGTTATTTCAACCTCTTCTCATGAATCACAAATGTTTCATGAATTCGCTCTAGAAAGTTTTCAGTTGACTTTGCCCAGATCCATCAGAGGAATCACCATTTGTGGCAGCTATAGCCTTACTGAAATATGTGACTTGAACATCATGACTACTCCTTGATCCGTGGGCTACAGAATGGATGCTGTGTTTGCAGGTGTGAAAACAACATGAATCTCATTACTTGTCCGTCAGGGCCCTTGGGTGCTTTCTCAATGAGCAGTGATATTTTGAAAGGAATCCTTTTTTGGGAGCAGTAGGTCTCAACAGTGGATTTAATATTTTTGGTAATCAGTGTTGTAAGCAGATATGCTGTCATCTCGACTTTGTTGTTCCATTTGCAGAGCACAGGCAGAGCAGATTTAGCATAATTCTGAAAGTCACTAGGCTTTTCAGAAGGTAAATGAGGCTTAGCTTCAGCTTCAAGTCACCAGCTGCATTAGCCCCTAACAAGAGAGTCAGCCTATCCTTTGAGTCTTTGAAGCCAGGAACTGACTTCTTGCTAGCTATGCAAGTCCTCGGGGCATCTTCTTCCAATAGAACACTCTTTTCTCTACACTGGAAAGCTCTAATTTAGGATAGCTATCAACATAGATTATTTTATTAGATCTTCTGGATAAATTACTGCAGCTTCTGCATCAACCCTCGGTCTTCCACTCTGCACTCTATGTTAGGAAGATGGCTTCTTTCCTTAAACCTCATGAACCACCTCTGCTGCTACTGCTGCTGCTGCTAAGTCGCTTCAGTCGTGTCCAACTCTGTGTGACCCCAGGGACGGCAGCCCACCAGGCTCCTCCGTGCATGGGATTTTCCAGGCAAGAGTACTGGAGTGGGTGCCATTGCCTTCTCCGAACCACCTCTACCGGCTTTCAACTTTTTTCTGCAGCTTCCTCACCTCTTTCAGCCTTCATAGAATTGAAGCCTAGGGCCTTGCTCTGGATTAGGCTTTGGCCTAAGGCAGTGTTGTGGCTCTTGTGATCTCTCACCCAGACACTGAAACATTCTCCATATCAGCAGTAAGGTTGTTTTTGCTTTCTTCTCGTTCGTGAGTTCACTGGAGGAGCACTTTTTGATTTCCTTTGCTTTGCGTTCACAACTTGACTAACTATTTGGGGCAAGAGGCCTAGTTATTGGCCCATCGTGGCTTTGATGTGCCTTCTTGAAAAGCTTAACCATTTCTATCTTTGGATTTAAAGTGAGAGATGTGTGATTCTTCCTGTCAATGGCATAATTTTGATATTGCTGTGTCTCAGGGACTCAGGAGTCTCAGGAGAGAGATGGACGGGTCAACAGAGCAGTCAGGACACACACACATATCGGATGGCAATGTGCCCATGGTTCTTGGCACCCAAAACAATTACAATACTAACATGACAGATCATTGATCACACAAAGGCAAAATCAAGATGGCCAAGTAGGACGCCCTGAGCTCCACTCTCCCATGAACACACCAAAACTACAACCCACATACAAAACAGCTCTCTTTCGAGAAAATGACCCTGAACCAGCAGAACATCCCCTCTACAACCAGCATAGAGAAAGAACCACAGTGAGAAGGGCAGGAACAGAAAAGAAGGGATCTAGTTGGGACCCTTTGGCCAGGTACTCTGAAATGGAAGGGTCATCACAAACTGGAGCATTCCATCTAAGGAGCAGGAGGTTTTGGCCCTACATAAGGCACCCCAGCCCTGGTGCAGTGCTGGGAGAAGCAGCCCCACACCCCCACTCCTGTTCTAGAAACCAAGAGGGTTTATGATCTGGAGCACTGGAGGACTGTGGGAAATGGAGACTCCACTCCTAGAGACCATGGGCACAGAATTGCTTGCTCCCCTGTCCCAGCACAGAGTCAGCAGATTGCAAAGTGTCTGGTGTGCTGGCCAACATTTGGAGGACCATGCCTAGCATTGGTTGGGGCTGACAACCAACAGAGCTCCAGACGGGAGGACTCCCTGCAATCCATCCCGCAACACACATACACACACACACACACACACACACACACACATACACACAGGCACACAGGGAGAAGCCAATCTCTCAGCTCTGCCCCATCTCCATGTGACACACAGCCCAGGCTAAGACCAATCACTGCAGGTCCCTGGGATCTTGATGAGTTGTGACCGCAATGCCACAGGCAGGCTTATCTGGTAGAAGCCCTGACTCACACCCAGTCTGGTGCCATGCTCTAGCTTGGGGTGACACAAGCTGCCGCTCAAGGAGAGCAGCAAACTCTGTGAATCAACAGATGCAAAGAGATAAGAAGGTTCTCAACGGACTCACTAGAGTCTCTTTGTGGGACAGACCTGTGCTGGGAGGCTGGTTGGAGGACAAGAGACCCACAAGGGTGGGCAGGACTCAGGTTGGGTGGGGCAAGAGCTTGGTGGGGCTGAGGTGAGCTGAGTAGGGAGACTCTCCTTCATAAAAGGGCCGGGGGCGGGAGCCTGGGTTGAATCCCCCAGAGGAGGGCAACCCGGAAGCCCCCTGGTAGACTCAGACCACAGGAGGAAAGGACTGGAGAACAGGAGGAAGTCAGAGGCTGCCGTGAGAGATGGCCTGGGTCGCCCCGTGTGAGGAGTGTAGGCCCCAGGGACTGGGCACCCAGACTCACCCAGGCATGCCCTGACCCCGGCCTCACCCCAGATCCCCAGGCGTGAGGTAGAGGTGGAGGGCTACAGAGACTGGAATTAGTACTGAAGCAGTTTCACAGATGTGGACTATAGATACCTCCAGAAACAGGAATCTAGACAAAATTCTGACTCTGCTAGTTTCTTTCATCTTGCCATGCCTCAATTTACACTTTGTAATGGGAAACGCTACCTACGGGAATGAAGAGAGGCTAACATTCATTTAGGACCTGAGGAGATCATGCAGGTAACCTGAATTTGTACATGCTGAGACTCGCACCCCCGTTCGGAGTTGTTGTTTAGTCACTAAGTGTATCTCTGTGATCCTGTGGACTGTAGCCCGCCAGCCTCCTCTGTCCATGGGATTTCCTCAGGCAAGAATATTGAGTGTGTTGCCATTTCCTCCTGCATGGGATCTTCCCCATCCAGGGATGGAACAGACATCTCCCACATTGACAGGCGGATTTCTTTACCGCTGAGCCACCTGGGAAGCCCCTTATCAGTGTTAGTGCCGCTAAAAAACACAAGGAACGGGGATCCAGAGAAGGGGATGGTAGAAGAAAGGTGAGGGACAGATCATTGAACTTTTGAGGAAATCAGTCCCACAGAGGTGTGGGGAGCCTGGGGAGCCCCAGGGAGACTATGGGGAACTCTGGGGACTCATCTCTTTAATGGCCAACCAGGCTCCTCCCCAAGAGTGGGTCACCCTGGGCTTCAGGTGCATGGGCTGCTGGCACCAATTTCGTCTTGCCATCTGGTCCTGCTTCTGCTGCTGCCAACTGTGTCCACGAAGACACAGTGTGGTGAGTTCCAGTGAACTGCTGGGAGGGGGTGGGGTTGATGCATTATAAGCAGAGAGCGGACCGAGCTGGCCTTGGTTAGAAGCCACGGGCGTGGTGTTGCCTCGCCTCTCCCCTCAATCCTTAGGTGAGCTCCTTTCCTTGTTGCACCTGCTGGGCGGTTGGCCACTTTCAGGCCAGCAAAGGGCAAACTGGTTGAAATTGCAATGCTCACACAATGGGAGGTGGGGAGCAAGAGGACAAGGAGAGCATGGCAGGAACACTGCCATCCTAAGCTCCCAGCCCTCAGCCATGCCTCCAGGAGTGAGAGCCCCCGTGGCAGGCCTGGGACAGGCGACCTTCCTGTGGGGAGGAACCTAGACACCCCTGAAAGCACACACCACTGATCTCATCTGTTCACACACCTTTTCCTCGACATGACTTCCCTGCCTTGATCCCAGGCCACTTTACCGCTATAAACACCCGTGCCACCCGGGCTCTCTCTTCCCCAGACACATCCCTTAGTGGCCACACTCCTGCCCGCAGCTCACTAAGTATTCCACATCTTTGCATCCCGATAAGCCCAGGGCGTCAATACCTTCCCCTGTGAAGGGACCCGAATCACACTCTCCACCACTGGCATCTTATCCCTTGCTGAGGGCTTACCCAGCAAAGCTTCCCAGCCTGGTCCCCAGGAGGGATGAGAGCCCAGTCTCTCAAAGTGTGACATGGGGCCTGAGGGTGAGGAGTGGGAACCCCCACTTCTACCTTTGGTCCCACATTCATATCGTCCACAAATCATGGAGATGGCAGCCTATAATGGTTATTGATTAAGACAGGAGTTGGGGAATCTACAAAAGAAAATCTGTTCATCTCTTCAGGCTTTTGGCGTCTGTCTCTGTGCACCTCCAGGTTTGTGGTGCGACAACAGGCAAAGACAATGTGAAAAACCAAGGATCCTCTGACCACTGCCCTGGTTTGCAAAACCCAGCAATGGGTGACTCATCGCCTGGGGAATTATCCAGGGGCTCCTCGCTGCCTGTTTATGAATCCCAACCCTGCCGGTCCTGCCTTGTAGCTTTGGTGGTGGGAATGTGATAGGAGGGTGGGTCCTGCAGTTACAGGCTAAGGCCCCCTCCTCTGCTGTAGAGTGGCTTCCTCGGTCCAAGGGGCCACGGGGACCTGTGTAACCACAGAGGTGAGCAGAGGAAGGAGGTACCACAGTTCTGGTGTCAGGTCTTGGTTCCCCTGCTGGTCATCTTTCTGTTCCCTGTGGCCCTGCTTATGCCAAGCCACACGATCATTCTATCCTATGACAGCTGACCTCTCAGCTGAGCCCAGTTCATCAAGACCGGAGGTCCCTTCTTACCAGACTCAGGACCATATCAGTAGCCATGTTTAAATGATTAGGGTTTCCTCACTCAAGTAGTGTGGTTCGTGCCTATGACCCTGTGGGGCTGGGTTGTGATGCTCTGATTGGATGTCACAAGCTGTCCTGGGGAGGGTATGGCAACCCACACTGGTATTCTTGCCCGGAAATCCCATGGACAGGGACCTGGTGGGCTACAGTCCATAGGGTCGCAAAAGAGTCAACATGACTGAAGTGACTTAGCAGGCAGCAGGTTACCCTGGCACGATTTCCCCCACTGGTGGACTTCTGTGTCATGGGTGCTACAGGGTCCTAGGTCCCAGTGGCAGTTCCTGCCACACTCATTCCTTCATATCCTTCCATGAAACCTTCCACAGCTGAGTTGAGCAGTTGCGAGGCCTCTGGTCTGCAATTCTGAAATATTTAGTGTCGGCCATTGATAGAAATGCTTTACACCAGGCAGATATAAAAAGCAGATGTGAAGGGATCACAGCCCTGCATGCTTTCAGGCCATGATTGTCACTAATCTGTCATTTTACCAGAAAAGGGTGGTCTTGCACATTTGTTTGTAGCAAAGGAAAGGAATATGAGAAGTACTCATACTTCTCAACTATGGCAGCCTTCACCCATCCTAACTAGGAGACTTTTCCATACTGGTTGAATCTGGAGATGTGAATAACCAGTGTGGGTCTTCACACACGTGATACCCCTATAAGCAGGATGCAGGATGGTCATGTATTCAATACCCTGCATCTCATGCATCACATTTGATAACAGCGGGTCGCGATATGGTTCAGATCCCTGGACATGATGTGAGTCACACACTGGGTCATAGGAATGTGGGGTGGCTTCTGCTTCCCAGTGTGACTTACCTGAGTCAATGGCCGTGTGGCCTCCAAGGATGGGGAAGGCCAGAGGACTTGCTGCACTGGCTTGCCATGGTGATAAGAGGGCCCTCCTGCTGGAAACTGGCCTTTCTCTGTATGGATTCTCAGTTCTGATAACTGTCTCAGTTCTACAAACTGGGCAAAGTATCCAGACAAGCTGTTGGGAGGCTGTTTTCAGCGTCCTGATCATCCAGCTTGTGTTCTACTTTCTTTTCGTTTCTTGGGTTTTGTTTTTTGGTCGGCTGCCTGGCATTGGGGATCTTAGTTCCCTGACCAGTGATCAACCCGGGCACCTGGCAGCAAAAGCCGGAGTCCTAACCAGTGGAGCCAGGGTTCCTTGGTCTCATTCCTTTCAGTCGTGCAGTTTGTTCTAGGTTGGCCGCCCATCCAGGGTGTTTTGCCTCTAGGATCGCCTGTGCTGGGAACCAGCGTCATACTCTGCAGTCAGGACCTGGCAGCCATCCCGTCTCTCATCATATCAACCATTGCGCCTGCTTTGTTCCTGACACGGTGCATCCCACGGGATCTGCATATGTTCAATCCCTGTTCTGCTGGAAGCCCACTGGAGACATTCCGAGCAGCATCCTGACCTTCAGCAAAAGCCTCTTGTGTTACTGACCAGTGCTTCTTGGACTCGATCAATAGAAGTTGGTAAAAGGCCAGACACAAATTCAGGGGAAGAAGCTTTATTGGGACTCATGAGGGAGCAAAACAAGTAACATGTTCCCTTGCTGACTCAGAGGGTGGGGGAGCCGGTCCTGCATATGAGTTGAGGGTGGGGGGCGGTCTGGGTTCAGGCCAGAGGGGTGACCTGGGTGGTTTGTTCCCCTTGGTGGTGCTGTGTGCAGGGATCATGACCAGTACCCTGCTTTTGCTCCCGCTGCTCTGAAATCCCTTGGGTTTTTGGTCTTTTTGTATTCTTGTTTTGATTTTTTGCCAACTGCACATGCATGCAATTATTTTCAGCCCTTTATAATTTCTTCATATTTTGATGCTTGATGTGACTTTGTCCAGGTACATTCACTGCAGCAAACTGTCCCAGCTGTTCTCATTCCCACTGAGGGTTCTACACACTTATTCTAAGGGTTTAAGGGGCTGAAGCTTTCTTCTATTCAAAACTTCTCCCTGCTGGACAGGGACCACTGAACTGAGCCTCCCCTCAAGGTATAGAAAGTTTTTCACAAAGACCTACTGCTGCTGCTCCAGGAGCACAGGCCTGACCTCAGCCCTTCCCACAGTCCTGCTGTGGGGTCCTGCCTTGCTGCTTGACCCAAGCTACTTCCTATGAGAAGGCCTTGGAGTTGGTCTGCCAAAGGCCTTCCTGCCCCTTCTCCTGGGTGAGAGCCCGGCCCCTCTCATCTTGGCCCTGGGTGGGTCCCCTCCCCGCTGACACATCATGTGGAGCCCCCAGCTGCTCTCAGCCCCGTGACTCCTGCCCTCGGCTGAGTGCCTGCTGTCTCACACCACCTACCGGGGCCCTGCAGCCAGCAGTCTGTGCTCAGTCAGGGGACTTGGCTAAACCCTTTAAGCATCAATAGGCCCTCAGCCTAGTGAGGGCCCCTCCCTTTTCACAATGTCACCTGACAGCGGGGACCTCTCAGAACTCAGGCTGAGCTTGTCGAGTTCTGCTCTCAGGTGATATGGGGTTCTTATCCCCCTGCTCATTTCCAGGATGAGGAGGTTCAGTGAGGGGCAGGGGTTGGCTGGGATTCACCTTCCTCGTCCTTCATGCCAGGCCCTGTGCCCTGCCTTCCCTCTGAATTCTGCCTCAGTACCTGTTTCTGGAACTCAGCCAGAATCCGGGCTGATGAAACCAGTTTGTGTGAAATGCATGAGGACCAAGAGAGGATAAGGTGATGGACTTTGATGGCTATGGTTGTCGACTGGACTGTGAGGGGAGCTTCAGTTAGTGATACTTGCAAGGAAAATAAGAGTTGAAGCCCTTCTACATACCCTAAACTGAGCAGATGCCTTCAACCCCTTACTCAGGTAGCCTACTATAGAGTCTGGGTTTTTTTTTTAATTGGAGGATAATTTCTTTACAATGCTATGTTGGTTTCTGTTTATAGGAAAGCAAATGAGCCATAATTATATATATACCCACTCCATCCGAGCCTCCTTCCTGCCCCCATCACCTCTAGGCCATCACATAGTGCCAGGCTGGGCTCCTTGCGTTATATAGCAGCTTCCCACCGGTTAGCTTATTTTCCACTGATAGTGCGATATAGGGGCTTCCCGTGATAGCTCAGTTGGTAAAGAGTCTGTTGCAATGCAGAACTGGTTCAATTCCTGGTCAGGAAGATCCGCTGGAGAAGGGATAAGCTACCCAGTATCTTGGGTTTCCTGGTGGTTCAGCTGGTAAAGAATCCATCTGCAATTGTGGCAGACTGGGTTTGATCCCTGGGTTGCAAAGATACCCTGGAAAGGAAAGGCTCCCACTCCAGTATTCTGCCCTGGGAATCCCATACAGTATGAGGTTGCAAAGAGTCAGACAATGACTGAGCAACTTTCACTTCCAGTGTGCATATACGTCACTTGCTACCGTCTCAGTTCCTCCACCCTGCCCTTCCCCTGCTCTGTTCACAGTCTGTCTCTGTTCCGCAGTCATTTCAACCAACCATTATGGCAGCCCTGTGACAGGTGAGGTGAGATGGAGGAAGGAGGCGCCCCATCTCCACAGAGCTCAGACAGTGGATGGGCGAGCAAGGGTCCCAGGCGCCCCTCAGTCGGTGACATCATGAGGCGACATGAGGATGGGAACAGATTTAGTCCTCTCAGGAGCTGATGTTTGAGGCGGTATTGACTGATTTCCAGAAACTAGAATAGCCGATATTTTTAAAAGAGTTTGTAGAGAGAGGGTCAGTAAAAAGGAAATCTCTAGAATCGGAGTGGTGCCTCATGTTAGGGTGAGCAAGAAGAATCCATGTACAAAGTTAAAGGCCGGTGCTGTGAGGAGAGATGTCAGGAGGCAGAAGAGGAAAGAGGATCAAGAGCATCCCAGGGCCATTGTTCTCCCAGGAACTGTTCAGCTTGAATAGATCACTTTCACACACACACACATACACAACCACACAACACAGAGGGTGGGTCCATGTCCCTTTTGAGTGGACTACACTTCTCCTCATCTCACTTACCGTGGTCTTCACATTTCTCCTAGCGCACCAAGAAATTCTGAAGCAGACCGACGTCTCCCATGGAGACCTTCTTGAGAAGTTGGTCACAGCTCTGTCCTTCTCCACTTCTCTCTCATCTGTTTCCGTCCAGAATGAACGACTTCCAGTGTCCATTCTCTGAATCAAGAGGAAATTTGTCCATTGAAAGCAAACTGCAGTATCCACTGGTGTGTCCATCCTCTTCACACCAACACGTATTTTGCCCTGTAGGGTGAGAGGGGTGCTCCACTGTGGGAAAGAAATAGCTTCAGCTTCTGGGCTTGACAGAATCTTTGCCCGCTTGGGTCCACTTCCCTGGCCACCTAATCTGGCTCTGGTCTCTCCTCCAAGTCCTGGTCCTTCCACTGGGACTACTAAGGGCGAAGATAGCTAATCTCTACTATTTACCATCAGGCTTGCTCCGACTTTCTTTTCACCTCCTAAAAAGACTGCCAATGTTTACCTGAACTTTTTTCCACCTGAGATATGCAGATGACACCATCCTTATGGCAGAAGGTGAAGAACTAAAGAACCTCTTGATGAAAGTGAAAGACAAGAGAGAAAAAGTTGGTTTAGAACTCAACATTCAGAAAACTAAGATCATGGCATCTGGTCCCATCACTTCATGGCAAATAGATGGGGAAACAGTGAAAACAATGAGGGATTTTATTTTGGGGGGCTCCAAAATCACTGCAGATGGTGACTACAGCCATGAAATTTAAAAAAACGCTTGCTCCTTGGAAGAAAAGTTATGAACAACCTAGACAGCATATTAAAAAGCAGAGACATTACTTTG
Organism: Bos taurus; assembly: GCF_002263795.3. Classification (NCBI taxonomy): domain Eukaryota; kingdom Metazoa; phylum Chordata; class Mammalia; order Artiodactyla; family Bovidae; genus Bos; species Bos taurus. The sequence continues at coordinate 87,194,785 of NC_037336.1, forward strand.
CCAACAAAGGTCTGTCTAGTCAAGGCTATGGTTTTTCCAGTAGTCATGTACGGATGTGACAGTTGGACTATAAAGAAAGCTGAGCACAGAAGAACTGATGCTTTTGAACTGTGGTGTTGGAGAAGACTTTTGAGAGTCCCTTGGACAGCAAGGAGATCCAACCAGTCTATCCTGAAGGAAATCAGTCCTGAATATTCACTGGAAGGACTGATGCTAAAGCTGAAACTCCAATCCTTTGGCCACCTGATGCGAAGAGCTGACTCATTTGAAAAGACCCTGATGCTGGGAAAGATTGAAGGCAGGAGGAGAAGGGGACAACAGAGGATGAGATGGTTGGATGGCATCACCGACTCAATGGACATGAGTCTGAGTAAACTCCGGGAGTTGGTGATGGACAGGGAAGCCTGGCGTACTGCATTCCATGGGTCACATAGAGTCGGACACGACTGAGCGACTGAACTGAATTGTTTCACCTCACTCTTTAACTCAAGTGCCCTCTGGTGTTTTTCTTTATTTTAGCAATTGAAGTCATGGAATCCTGTTTAAAGATGCTTCCCGCTATTAGTTTCATCACCATATTTCTCTTAATTAGCATCTAGCGCTAAAATTATAAGACTTTGTGTGGAAAAAAAGAAATTAAAAATTAGAACGTCTAGATGCCAGACTCTCCAACCTAATTCCTTAGTAGGCTAATAGCTTTTTTCAGTGCTTCGCTTTCTCCAGTCATGAAATCTAGAGATTTGTAGCTCAGAAACTCACCTTACAGAGCATGTAAGACAAGGCCCTCATCTGAAAAACAAAGAAATCAGGACTCAGAATTTAAGAGACTTGCCAAGGCAATATAATGAGGGTTAGCAACTAGATCTTTTGTCATCCCTATGATGAACAGTTAAAATTTTCTAAGTACTTATTGTGAGGTCTATTAAAGGCCTTATTTTATTTGAGCCCCACAGCAAATTTTTTAAGCTCTATTTTCATGCAGACCATTTTTAAAGTCCTTATTGAATTTGTTACAATATTGTTTCTGTTTTATATTTTGAATTTTTGGCCACAAGGCACATGGGATCTTAGCTTTCCAACCAGGGACTGAACTTGCACCCCCTGCATTGGAAGGTAAAGTCTCAACCTCTGGACCGCCAGAGAAGTCCCTCCACAACATTGTTTTAAAGTAAAAAAAAAAGTAGGTACTATCAGTATACCTATTTTACAGACAGAGAACTAGAAGTTTGAGAGAGAATGGGGAAATACTCCAGGTCACAAAAATACAGGTTTTAAACCAGGCAGCGTGATTCCAGAAACCAAGCTTGAAGTCACAACTGATCTTTCTGCCTTTATAGAAATTGTCTACATAGATGGGGGCTTCCCTGGTGGCTCAGATGGTAAAGTGCAGGAGACCTGGGCTTGATTCCTGGGTTGGAAAGATCCTCTGGAGAAGGGAATGGCAACCCACTATCACTTTCACTTTCATTCCAACCTGACCTAATCGGAGCACAAAAGTCAAGTTTCTGCTGCTCCTGCTGGCAAGCCCAGTTGCGAAGACATTTGGTGCTTCTGCGGAGTAGTAATAGAGCTGCTGGGCTCTGGTTACTGGCCTTGCAGTGTTGAGAGCAGGGCTTGTGGCACATGGCATACATTCATGCCAACCATCACCTGCGTGCCTGCACATTGTGGTTCTGGAGTTCACAAAATCAGTTGTGGTTTCTGATTGTGGTGACTTCCTGAGTAGTTTTACAGTCCTAATCTTGGCGGCTTTCAAATTGCAACAGTATTGATATAATAATGGCATCACAGTTTTTTAAGCCTAGAAGCAACATTTCTGTCTTGGTGGCTTATGCAGGCTTTGGACAATAGAGCAAACACGTATTGAAGTCCAGGGTAGGGACCCTGGTAAGCTTCCTGCTCTTTGGGTAGAGATGCTGAAGGATTGCACCCTAGGAGTAAAGGTCAACTGCAGGCAAACCAGTCCTCAAACAGACTGCAATCCAGCTTCAAAGGTTCTGCATGGCCAAAAATATCTAACTCCTTGATTTACAGCAACCAAGCGCCTCATGCTTTGTAGATAAGACAACAGAAGCAGAAAACATGCAGAAGGTCTAGATCAGTGCTCTGATAGAACTAGAATCAAACCACAAATGTGAATCATGCACGTAATGTCAAATTTTCTAGTAACCACATTAAAAAGCAAAATGAAACAATTGAAAGTATTTTTTTAATTTTAACTCAGTATATTTTGACTCAAGTTTTTATTTAACCCAAATTGCTATTTCAAACTATTTCAGCATGTAATCAACATAAATATAAAATCAATATAAAAGTCATAATGGGATACTGGACAATTTTTTGTACCAAGTCTTCAAAATCTGACATGCACTTTACAGTTACACTATCCCAAATCAGGCTTGCTGTATTTCAAGTGCTCAGGAGCCAAATGTAGCTAGTAACTACCATTTTAGATCTTATTGTTTTAGATTTTAGAAATATCAGGCAGGAATTAAAAATAGCTATACTTAGCATGTTTAAGGAGCTAAAAAAGATGGAAATTCAATGTAGGACTATAAATTATATATACTTGATATATGGAATAACCTATGACTGTAAAACTGAGTAACTAAAATTAAGAATTCAATACATGTGTCTAATAGCAGGTTATACATGGCTGAAGAGAGAATTAGTAAACTGGAAGGTAAATAAAAAGAAATTATCTGGAATGAGGTACAAAAAGTCCAAAGCGTGAAAAAATACAGAAGAAAGAGTAAGAGACATGGCAGACACAATGAAGTTTACCCCACATTTCCCTGGAATCCCAAAGGAAGAGGTAAAAGAAAACATGTCAGAAGAGATGTCTGAAGAGATGATGGCTCAGAATTGTTTAAAACTAATTAGAAGTCTGGTGTCAATTTGATTGTTTTTCCATTACAGATAGCCTGTATTTTATCAATAGTCACTTTTAATTTTTTCTCCTTTTTCTCTTAAGATCTTGAAGATATTTTGCAATTTCACTACAATACATCTAGTAATTAATTTATTTTTGTGTATCTTTCTTGGGATTTGCTGTTTCCAGAAATTGAGAATTAATGTTTTTCATAAAAATCTGGGAAATTCCTAGCTCTTTGAAAATTTCCTCTCTCTCATTTTTTTCCTTTCTCCTCTTGAAAGTCCTGTTAGATGTAGTTTGGGCCCTCTTATTGTTTAGCTTTCTCTTATACCTCTCTCTCAGTTTCAGAATGAAACTCTCTGCTGAATTTGGATTAATTTCTTCAGATCAGTCATCTAGTTCACAGATTCTCTATGCTGCTTTGTCTAAAATGCTGGTTCACCAATGCAGTGAGTTTTAAATTCAGCAAACATTTTCACTGCTAGAAGTCTATTTTGACAATGTCTCATTATTTGCAATTATTTTTGTTCTTTCCTTTTGAACTGTGGTGTTGGAGAAGACTCTTGAGAGTCCCTTGGACTGCAAGGAGATCCAACCAGTCCATTCTGAAGGAGATCAGCCCTGGGATTTCTTTGGAAGGAATGATACTAAAGCTGAAACTCCAGTACTTTGGCCACCTCATGCAAAGGGTTGACTCACTGGAAAAGACTCTGATGCTGGGAGGGATTGGCGCAGGAGGAGAAGGGGAAGACAGAGGATGAGATGGCTGGATGGCATCACTGACTCGATGGACGTGAGTCTCAGTGAACTCGGGGAGTTGTTGATGGACAGGGAGGCCTGGCGTGCTGCGATTCATGGGGTTGCAAAGAGTCGGACACGACTGAGTGACTGATCTGATCTGATGTGCCTTTATGATTTATATATATATATATATATATATTATGCAAAAGTAGGAAGTAAAGAAACACCTGGAGTAACAGGCAAATTTGGCCTTGGAATACGGAATGAAGCAGGGCAAAGACTAATAGAGTTTTGCCAAGAAAATGCACTGGTCATAGCACACACCCTCTTCCAACAACACAAGAGAAGACTCTACACATGGACATCACCAGATGGTCAACACTGAAATCAGACTGATTATATGCTTTGCAGCCAAAGATGGAGAAGCTCTATACAGTCAACAAAAACAAGACCAGGAGCTGACTATGGCTCAGATCATGAACTCCTTATTGCCAAATTCAGACTTAAATATTTCTATATATTTCAAAATGATCACCGTAAGTCAGTAAGTCGAGCTACCTTCTGCCACCATGCAAAGATGTTAAACTCTACTATGTTCCCCACATTGTACTTTTCATGCCCCTGACTCATTTATTTTGTAACTGTGGGTCTGCTCCTCTTAATCTCCACCCCCAACTTCTTTCACCCTCCACCCACTCTGACAACCACTTGTTTGTTCTTTGTATCTATGACTCTGTTCATTTGTTTTGTTTTTTAGATTCCACATGCAAAGGCATACAATATTTGTCTTTCTCTGTCTGACTTATTCCACTTAGCTTCCCTGATAGCTCACTTGGTAAAGAATCCACGTGCAATGCAGGAGACCCCGGTTCGAGTTCTGGGTCGGGAAGATTCACTGAAGAAGGGATAGGCTACTCACTCCAGTATTCTTGGACTACCCTGATGGCTGAGCTCGTAAAGAATCCACCTGCAATGCGGGAGACCTGAGTTCAATCCCTGGGTTGGGAAGATCCCCCGGAGAAGGGAAAGGCTACACACTCCAGTATTCTGGCCTGGAGAATTCCATGGACTGTATGGTTCATGGGGTCGCAAAGAGTCAGACACGACTGAGCGACTTTCACTTTCACTTTCTAGGGCCACCCACGTTGTCACCAATCGCTGTGGCTCCTTTTTAGGGGGTGGGGGCCCACACCATGCAGCAGGTAGGACTTCCCTTTCCAGGGCCTGAACCCATGCCCCTGCAGTGGAAGCACAGGGTCTTAACCCCGGACCACCAAGGAAGTCCATATCTTTTAAAGTCTATAATCAACATAAGTGTTTCCAGTGACTAAAAGTGAGTGGGCAGTTCGTTAAAATACCTATCATACTTGTAATAAGTATAGTATTATATGGACTAATTTTATGAAGCTCATAAACTATAAACATCATAGTAAGTGGAAGTGACTTCTAGTTCTGGCATTCACTTGGTCTAAAAGATCAAGGGCTTCACTGAGAAAAATCATTAGTTTTTTCAGTTCTGCAAACTTGAAAATAGTACTGCTTGGAAATATGATTCTCCACAGAATTTACAGGTTGGTATGATGATTCATGGCTGAAGTAATATCATTCATCTGCTCTTACTTCCATAGCCTGGGAACGTGTCTTATAATTTTGCCAAATGCCTACATGTTTCTAATATACTCCCAAAGATAAAGGACTTTAAGCTGCTTTACTCAAAAGGAAGGCACTCTATAAACTATAACTCAATAACTTTCTATAAATTATATCTCAATTATAACTGTCTGTAAATTATGTCTCAGTAACTGATGTACATTAAAGACGGAAAGAGAGAAGACTAATAATAGTGGGACAAAAGAAAAACAGTGAACTTGTCCCACCTATGAGCACATCTATTGATCTGTTGTTTGGAAACGGTTTTTAAACCTTCCCCCCCTCCACTAGGACTAAATGACTGCCCGTGTGTGCACGCATGTGAAGTTGCTTCAGTTGTGTCTGACTCTTTGCGACCCCACAGACCGCAGCCCGCCAGGTTCCTCTGTCCATGGAATTCTCAAGGCAAGAATACTGGAGTGGGCTGCTGTTTCCTTCTCCAGAGGATCTTCCCAAGCCAGGAATGGAACCAGGTCTCCTGCATTGGCAGGCAGATTGTTTTTACCACTGAGCCACCTGGGAAGCCCCTAGGAGCTCTGTCGCCAAAGTCTTACAGGAAAAGAGTTTGGGGCCTACAGTTTTATATCCAGACAGTTTCATTTAAATGGGATGGGTGTGTGTATTAGTTTTCTATTTCTGCCATAACACACGACAGACTCAGCTGCTCAAATCAAACCCACTATTTTCACACACTTCTTGCCTGCAGGACAGAAGTCCGAGGTGACTCCCTGAGTTTCGCTGCTCTGGTCCTCCCCAGCCTGAAATCAAAGTGTGGACCAGCTGGGCCCCTGGCCTGGGGCCCTGAGAGGAATCAGCTTCGCACCCCTCCTCCCCACCTCACTAGATCACTAACAGAAGCCATTTCCTTAGAGTTTCTGGACTGGGAAGCCATTAAGACCCAGGACTAGGAGGGGGTGCCCCAGAAGTTTCTTGCTGGTGGTTCCTTACCCCTGACTTATTTCTCCCTGCAGGCTCTTCCTCCTTGTAAATTCTCCTGGGGCTGGTTGACATCCCCCGGTCAAGGCAAGGCCAGATAAAATTTAAAAACTGGCAAAAAAAAAAAAAAATGTACAGTATGGAGGAGAGGTAGCACACAGAGAAGAGGGCGTGGCAGGAAATGCTGCTGCCCACAGGCCGCCCCTCCCCCTCAGAAAGCAGGAGCCCCTGAGTTGGGCAGGGCAGGATAAGGCAGTTCCTCCCTGTGGTTCCCTGGAGAACCCTGAGAAGACCTGAAATGCTTTAAAAAGCAAGTGAGCAAGTGAATGCACGCACGCGCACAGACACACATACAAACACACCCCTCCCCCTCAGCTGATAAATTCATGACACCTCTGCTTTTACTCTTGAACTTGCCAGAGGAAAACCACTAATCAAAGTGAGTTAGCGCCCACTTCCCCCAAACACTGGCATGTTACCCTTTTGCCTGAGACAAACCCCAGTGAAGCCCTCAGTTCCTGAAGTAGGAGGAATGGAAGTACAGTTTCCCAAAGTGGGGCTTGGGCCGTGAAGGTGAGGATGGGCACCCCACTTCTACCCTCTGGTCCCAGATCCGTATAGTCACCTGCTGGGGACACAAACGTCACAGTGGTACTTGACTGAGGCGGGACTCTGCAAACTTTTCCCTGCAGGCCGTTTGGAATCAGTCTCTGTCTCAGGGACCCACCCCCACCTTTGTAGAGCAAAAGCAGCTGAAGACAACAGGCAAATCAATGAGGGGGACAGGAGTGCCACTGTCCCAGCTTACCATCCTCAGATTTAGGGTACATGGGGTCCCAGAAATGGGAGCCTCACCCCTAGTGAACCTGCTGAGGGGCTCCTCAGCCTGTCTTTGAAGAGCCCTGGCTGTGGTTTTGGGACAGTGGATGTGCTAGGAGTGTGGGTGTGCTATGGAGTGCCTTCCTGGTCTAAGGGGCCACGAGAGATGATTTGTGAAGCTGAAGGTGTGAGGAGAGGGTGTATCTGATGACCACTGAGCCCACCTGACTTAATGAGTACTGAGTTGAGGAGTGCAGATCACGACGGGCACTCCTGGGTTGCCAGGTCCCTTGATATCCTATGGTATCCAGCTTTAGATTCTGTGCTCCTCGCCCCCTCTGTGTTCCCGCTTCCTCAAGAGCGGCCTCCACATGTTTTCCATCTCCCTGCAACTTCCTCTTCTGCCTCAAGCCAGCAAAGGGCACCCTTTTGACTGGTGATGGGGAGGGCTGGGCAGGGACAGTCCTTGCTCTGCCAAGCGCAGCCCTACAGAGGGACACACTTGCTGTCACAGGGATCAGGAAGGGATGCCTGTGGGTCCTTTCCTCCCAACCCCAACCATCACCTGCATTTCTCTGTCACAGACTCTCACTCTCTTTGCGATGACTTCACCACCAATCTTGAGCCCAGACTAGGATAACCACAGGGTGTGGTCTAGGCCAGGTCAGTGAGACTTTCATTTACTATCCTTGTTTAGTGAGAAGGTTAAATTCTTTGGTCCTCTGGGACATGAAGGTGAAGGCCAGGGAAGACAGACAGAGACTCCAAAAAACCTGGGGAAGAACTAAAAACAAAGCCAGCTTGACATGAAGCTGGAAACTGTCACAACCAATGGGAAGTAGGAAGGCCCAGGGCAGAGGCAGAAGAATCACTGTAGGGTTACAGAACTATGTGTTTGCATACAGACTGGAAGTTGGTCCCACCTAAGAGGCCCAGCAGCCAGGGCAGGGACAGAGAGGATAGAGCAGGACCAGGAGACTGGAAGAAAAGCAGAGGAGTGATGGGGCATTGAGACAGGTTGTCTAGACCAGACACAGACCTCCTCTGCTGGGGGTAGGACTTCCCACCCTGCAGGGAGGGTGATGTGTCAGGGCAAAGCAATGGATGCTCCAGCAGATTCTGGCAGTTTGGCTTTCAAGGACAGAAAGAATACTTTTTGACTCAGAGAACAGAAACTGAACAGTGGTTCATCTTGGAGGCAGACATTGGACAATCAGAGAGCTGTGACTGAGTTCCTCATGAAAATCCCAAATGGAGACTGTAAGGGCTGGCTTGAGCAAGCTTTCGTGCACTGGGATAAATTGCCAAAGACAATAGGTAATTGAGATGCTCAGGATGGAGTGGTAGTTCTCTCGAAATGAGATAGACCTATCCCACTCTGTGTGTGTGTGTGTGTGTGTGTGTGTGTGTTCGGGAAAACGGTCCATGTGCCATGACTTGGTCCAGGGAGGACAATTGCCCTGGGGATGCTCTGTCATCCTCCCTTTCTCTTCCCACCTCCTGACATCTCTTCCTCACATCACAGGCCTTTGGACTATTCACTAATTGAAAAGATTCAACTATGGAATCATTTTGATTGCAGAGATTTACTTCTTATCACCTCTTTCCAGAATCTTCTTTTTCGTCTCACTTGTTCTATTTCTGGAATACCTTCATACCACCTGACATGCCAGCTTCTGGAAACACTCTCTACTACCTTCCTCATGAGTCACCTCATTTTCCGTCACAGCAGGAGTGACTGCATATACAACCTATGCTTCCCATATTAGGTGTTTGAGCTGCGTGGGCCCAATCCTAAGACCTGAGCCCTTTCCTCACCAAACAATAGGAGTCACAGCCCTCCTACACTACACATTCATCAACTGATGGCAAGGCATCTATTGACAATAAATTCTACTGTGCTGCAGCTGTGGGGAGGCAGAAGAACCTGTACCAGGACACAGGATCTGTCTCTGCCCTGGGGCAGGGCCATGGGACGGCAGGTTTGTAAATTACCAATTATAAAGAAAAGGCATTACTCTTCCAGTATTCTTGGGCTTCCCCTGTGGCTCAGCTAGTAAAGAATCCGCCTGCAATGTAGGAGACCTGGGTTCGATCCCTGGATTGGGAACATCACCTGGAGAAGGGAAAGGCTACCCCTCCAGTATTCTGGCCTGGAGAATTCCATGGACTGTATAATCCATGGGGTCGCAAAGAGTCGGACACGACTGAGCGACTTTTACTTTCACATCACTTATTCACTCAAGTCTCTATTCAGGAGGGGGCCTGGATGGTTTGGGGACAAGAGACACAGGGGGCCCTGGGAGAAGGACAGGACGCAGGCTTGGGTGAGGCACCAGCTTGGTGGGTTCAGGTGATCAATGTGTCAGGGGAAGACTCATGCATAGGCCTGGGGGACAAGGGCCTGGGTTTAATCCCTGGAAAGAGGCAACATGGGGGGCCTGGTAGCCTCAGTGGAGCAGGCTGGTGAAGAGGCAAGTGACTGGGAGAGCACGAGAAAGACAGAAGGACAGCATTAAAGTCCTGGTCAGGACAGCCAGGTGGGGGAAGACGGACCTCTCCTGACACCTGGACAGCCCTGGCCAACCCTACCCCGTGCATGCTCCTGCACCCGGGCACATTGCAGACCCCAGATGGGAGTGAAATCAACTGGGAGGTGATTTTAATGGGTGTCTGCAACAGAGCATACTTCCAAGAACCACATTGTTCTTGCTACTTCCTTAAAATTCTGCTTGCATCTTTAAATAGGAAACCCAGCCTCACTCAGTGACAAGACATGAAATGGGGCACTGCCCATGCTGAGGACTCCGCATGCCCCTCCTAGTTCAGGGCTCAGTCACCCCTGAAGCCAGCAAAGGCCAGGACCCCCATGATAACAGAGATGGAGCCCTCTGTCACAGATATTAATGTCACTGGCAGTCTCCTGGAGTGAAAAATAATGTCCAAAGACAAGAACCCACTTTCTAAGGATTAAGAGGGCTTTTCAGTCCCAACAGGAGATGAGCTCACTCTTCATCACCAGATAGATAGCCCCAAGACGTGAATTCAGAGATGTTGAAATCTTGGTTGGAAGCAGCACAAAAGACTGAATGAATGAGACAAATGTGAGGGGGGAAAATCCTCCACAAAGGTTCTGTTACGGGAACCGCTGACCAAAACCACGGGCCCTGGCCAGGCCTGATACTGACCACTTGCATGAATTGTCTTACAACCGGAAGTCCTGGTGAGGAATGCAGAACTTACAAGATACCATCAACCAGAAGAACCGGGGGAAGGTCCAAAGGGGAGAGGATACGACAGTCCATATGTCCTACCAGCTTGCCGGAATCCTCCCTGGAATCCATCTCTTGGTTGAGAGATGCCTGCACCTCCAGAAAGAATCCTAAGACCAAATATGGATCAAGCAAGGTGACCAGCCAGAGACAATTTCCAGAGGCCTGGAAATTAACCCCATCACCATAAAATCCGAGACCATGAGCCACGTGGCAGAGCAGTTCTCCTGGGTTCCCTTACGCTGTTTCTCTCCACCTGGGCAACCCTTCCCAATGAAGTCTGTTGCGTTGTCAGTGCCTGGGTCTCCTCGGACAATTCACTTCCGAATGTTAGACAAGAGCCCACTCTTGTTCCTGGGAAGGGCTCCCCCTTCCTGCAACAAAGGGCAACTCTGGTGGGATTTCTTCAATACAATTGACCACTCAGGTACTCAGGGACCAGCTCGTCTGCTGACCAACCAGACCCAGTGGTAGAAACAGGGACTTTTTGTCCCTGTTCTCCTCCTAATGCAGACAACTGGCTATTGCCCCAACTGGGTAAGAAACAAGAGACTTTATTGACCTTTTCCCCTTTCTTCTTTTCAGTCCCTCCTTTTGTACTTTTTTCTTCTATCCTGGTCCCGAATGCAGGAGTCTAGTTGAAGGGCCTCAGCCTGAACTGAGGGTCGGAGCCTGATGACCTCCAGTGAGCAGAGAACTCGAATTCTGGCCTGCTGTCTGGTTTCTGGAGGGCTGAGCTCCAGTCCTCCCTGCCTGGAAGTCCAGGGGAAAGTCCTGCAAGGCCTGGTGGCAGGTAATGTCCACAAGGCCCCCTTTAGTCCCCCCTCCTCCCCTCTTCTTTCAACCTGGCCTCCTTTCCTCCCTTTGCAACATTTCAAGACCCGAGCTATTTCAGTTTACTCTGTTAGTACTTGGAGCTGAGTTCTGGGTCTCTGTAGGAGGTTTTCTGAGAGACTGCAGCCTTTCATTTACAGGGGCAACCAATTAGGGCGGCTGGGCCTAAGTGTATAGTTTGTGTTCTGTGTTATGATATGTGATGGCCATTCTGCCTTCTGAAATCAGAAATTCTGGTTCTGTTGCACTGTGGAGGTATCTTGAGTGAATGCTGCTAAGCTAAGTCACTTCAGTCGTGTCCAACTCTGTGCGACCGCATAGACAGCAGCCACCATCCCTGGGATTCTCCAGGCAAGAACACTGGAGTGGGTTGCCATTTCCTTCTCCAATGCATGAAAGTGAAAAGTGAAAGTGAAGTTGCTCAGTCGTGTCCGACTCTTCGCAACCCCATGGACTGCAGCCGACCAGGCTCCTCCATCCAAGGGATTTTCCAGGCAAGTGTACTGGAGTGGGGTGCCATTGCCTTCTCCATGAGTGAATGCTCAGTTCAGTTCAATTCAGTTCAGTTGCTCAGTCGTGTCCAACTCTTTGCGACCCCATGAATTGCAGCACACCAGGCCTCCCTGTCCATCACCAACTCCCGGAGTTCACTCAGACTCACGTCCATCGAGTCGGTGATGCCATCCAGCCATCTCATCCTCTGTCGTCCACTTCTCCTCCTGCCCCCAATCCCTCCCAGCATCAGAGTCTTTTCCAATGAGTCAACTCTTCTCATGAGGTGGCCAAAGTACTGGAGTTTCAGCTTTAGTATCATTCCTTCCAAAGAACACCCAGGGCTGATCTCCTTTAGAATGGACTGGTTGGATCTCCTTGCAGTCCAAGGGACTCTCAAGAGTCTTCTCCAACACCACAGTTCAAAAGCATCAATTCTTCGGTGCTCAGCTTTCTTCACAGTCCAACTCTCACATCCATACATGACTACTGGAAAAACCATAGCCTTGAGTAGACAGACCTTTGTTGGCAAAGTAATGTCTCTGCTTTTCAATATGTTATCTAGGTTGGTCATAACTTTTCTTCCAAGGAGTAAGCATCTTTTAATTTCATGGCTGCAATCACCATCTGCAGTGATTTTGGAGCCCCAAAAATAAAAAGTCTGACACTGTTTCCACTGTTTCCCCATCTATTTCCCATGAAGTGATGGGACCAGATGCCATGATCTTTGTTTTCTGAATGTTGAGCTTTAAGCCAACTTTTTCACTCTCCTCTTTCACTTTCATCAAGAGGCTCTTTAGTTCCTCTTCACTTTATGCCATAAGGGTGGTGTCATCTGCATATTTGAGGTTATTGATATTTCTTCCAGCAATCTTGATTCCAGCTTGTGCTTCTTCCAGCCCAGGGTTGCTGATGATGTACTCTGCAGATAAGTTAAATAAGCAGGGTGACAATATACAGCCTTAACGGACTCCTTTTCCTATTTGGAACCAATCTGTTGTTCCATGTCCAGTTCTAACTGTTGCTTCCTGACCTGCATACAGGTTTCTCAAGAGGCAGGTCAGGTGATCTGGTATTCCCATCTCTTGAAGAATTTTCCACAGATGATTGTGATCCACACAGTCAAAGGCTTTGGCATAGTCAATAAAGCAGAAATAGATGTTTTTCTGGAACTCTCTTGCTTTTTAGATGATGCAGCGGATGTTGGCAATTTGATCTCTGGTTCCTCTGCCTTTTCTAAAACCAGCTTGAACATCTGGAAGTTCACAGTTCATGTCTTGCTGAAGCCTAGCTTGGAGAATTTTGAGTATTACTTTACTAGCGTGTGAGATGAGTGCAATTGTGCGGTAGTTTGAGCATTCTTTGGCATTGCCTTTCTTTGGGATTGGAATGAAAACTGACCTTTTCCAGTCCTGTGGCCACTGCTGAGTTTTCCAAATTTGCTGGCATAGTGAGTGTAGCACTTTCACAGCATCATCTTTCAGGGTTTGAAATAGCTCCACTGGAATTCCATCACCTCCACTAGCTTTGTTCGTAGTGATGCCTTCTAAAGCCCACTTGACTTCACATTCCAGGATGTCTGGCTTTAGGTGAGTGATTACACCATCGTGATTATCTTGGTCATGAAGATCTTTTTTGTACAGTTCTTCTGTGTATTCTTGCCACCTCTTTTTAATATCTTCTGCTTCTGTTAGGTCCATACCGTTTCTGTCCTTTATCGAGCCCATCTTTGCATGAAATGTTCCCTTGGTATCTCTCATTTTCTTCAAGAGATCTCTAGTCTTTCCCATTCTGTTGTTTTCCTCTATTTCTTTGCATTCATTGACGAGGAAGGATTTCTTATCTCTCCTTGCTATTCTTTGGAACTCTGCATTCACATGTTTATATCTTTCCTTTTCTCCTTTGCTTTTCGCTTCTCTTCTTTTCACAGCTATTTGTAAGGCTTCCCCATGCCATCTGACTGCAAAGATTCTAGCTATGAGCCCATGATTCTAGAGGGAAGGGATGGGACACAGCAACTGGCAATCAGGAACCAGCCGGTCTTTCAGGACAAGCCTGGCCAAGTTGGTTCAGCCCAGCCCAGCGGGCGGGACCCAGAGGCGTGCCGCTGGAAAGGAGCAGGCACAAAGAAACCAGCCAGAGCCAGCTAGGTCTCAGATAATCCCCACTTCCAACCGGCAACCTAGCATTCCTGCGAAATTGGGATGAGGTGACAATGGCCTGGATCCGGGGTTTCAAGCCCGGTCTTTGCTTTCTGCTTCTACTTCTGTTTTACCCGTTCAGCGCGACGCCAGGCGGTGAGTTCAGGGATGAACTCCTCGGTTGTGGGTGGAGGGGTGGAGGGAATGACTTAACCCGGGAAGGGGATGGGGGTATACGAGGGGGTTAGGGAAACTTTGTGCTGTGTGACCCCCGCCCTCCTCTGTCCCTTCCCCTGGCCCCTTTGCTCCTGGGGTGGGGGGCTTTCCCGGGCTGGTTACCCACCCTCTGGGCCAAAAAAGAGGTGACTTTGGTGAAACAGTGGTTGGTGCCGGGAGTTTCGGAGGTGAAGTTGGTAGAAAAGGTGGCGAGAAAGCAGCAGGAAATGCTGCCCTCAAGACCCCGGCCTGCCCTTGCGAAGTGGGAGCCCTGGAGCCAGGGGGTTTGGGACAGGTGGCCGTCCCCGGGAGAAGAGACCCAGGTAACTCCTCAAAGAGCACGCCCTCCCCCGACCCCATCTGCTCACACAAACCCTTCAGATCGGTACCGCTCTCTGTCCTTGTAAGACCAGAGCTCTTTACAGGTAATACATTTCACCTGCAGAACGGACGGGGCTGCAGAGAAGGCAGGGCCGAGATTGAGAGCGCGGAAGTGGCGGCCGCGGCTGGCTGCCACGTGCTAGGACGAGATGAGCTGCGCGGCGGCCGAAGCTCGGGTCTGTGAAGGGCTCGCGGGCGGCGGTGGCGACGGCCCGCGGCGGCCCAGCTTCTCCTGGGCGGCGGAGGCGCGGTCCCAAGCGGGACGGATCTGCTCGGCCTTACCCGGGGCCGCGCATCCTGCGGGCTGCCGCTGCCGCCGGTGCTGCTCCTGCTGGCTCTGCTGCGCTCGCGCCAGCCACGCGAGGCCCCGCCCCTCCAGCTCCCAGCGCCCTGCCACCAGCTGCCGGGGTCCGGGGAGATGGTGGGGGGAAGGGGCTGGGGGAGGGAGGTCAGCGCGACCCTCTACCTTAGCGAGAACCGGGTGTGTTGGCTCTTCGGTCTTGATGCATAACTTCATTGTGTGAGAAATGATCTTATTTGGGTAAAGAATCTGCCTGGTTTGATTCCTGAGTTGGGAGGATCCCCTGGAGAAGGGAATGGCAACCTACTCCAGTCTTCTTGCCTGGAGAATCCCATAGACAGAGGAGCCTGGAGGGCTACAGTCAGTCCATGGGGTCGCAGAGTCAGACAGGACTGAGCGATTAACACTAATCCTTTAACCTGTTAATACCCAGCGAGACAAATTCCCTGCCCTTCACTTGGCTTACAGAGTCAGTTTGAACATAAAGCAGGTTTCCAAGTAAACAATTTCGTGGGAATTCCCTCTTCATCGTTTCTACTCGGGGGCAGTGGCCACGCATTGTGTCTGTGTTTCGGACTGAGTTTTTGTTCTGGCAAAGTAGATTCTGAGGTTATAAGAATCTTTTAATCTTCCAGTGCAGCTCCACTTGACAGTAGTCTTCAAAAAGCTTTACAGTCTTAACGTTGAAACGATGAAAAATGTGCCACAAAAAATTTGAAGTAAAAACTTCAGTTTGTACAGAATCACTAGCAGAACTATTTATGATCCTGTCCCAGTAGTTCCCAACACGTCCCAAGCCATGTTGCAGATGACTCAGCATCTGAGAGGCGACACACCCAGCAGTGCAGCTCCCATCTCCAGTTATTGTACCCTTGGGAGAGAGGAGTGGGAGTTGAAAAGTGTCACTTTTTGGAGACAAAAGCTAAGGTGAAGGATATTGAGATATCCAGGGAGATCAGTTTTTATCAGTTTAGTCGCTCAGTCGTGTCTGACTCTTTGCGACCCCATGAACTGCAGCACGCCAAGCCTCCCTGTCCATCACCAACTCCCAGAGTCCACACAAACCCATATCCATTGAGTCAGTGATGCCATCCAACCATCTCATCCTCTGTCGTCCCCTTCTCCTCCTGCCTTCAAGCTTTCCCAGCATCAGGGTCTTTTCAAATGAGTCAGCTCTTCGAGTCAGGTGGCCAAAGGATTAGAGTTTCAGCTTCAACATCAGTCCTTCCAATGAACACCCAGGACTGATCTCCTTTAGGATGGACTGGTTGGATCTCCTTGCAGTCCAAGGGACTCTCAACAGTCTTCTCGAACATGACAGTTCAAAAGCATCAATACTTCTGCGCTCAGCTTTCTTTGTAGTCCAGCTCTCAGATCCATACATGACCACTGGAAAAATCATAGCAATGACTAGATGGACCTTTGTTGACAAAGTAATGTCTTTGCTCTTTAATATGCTGTCTAGGCTGGCCATAACTTTCCTTCCAAGGAGTAAGCCTCTTTTAATTACATAGCTGCAATCACCATCTGCAGTGATTTTGGAGCCCCCAAAAATAAAAAGTCTGACACTGTTTCCACTGTTTCTCCATCTATTTGCCATGAAGTGATGGGAGCAGATGCCATGATCTTCGTTTTCTGAATGTTGAGCTTTAAGCCAACTTTTTCACTCTCCATTTTCACTTTCATCAAGAGGCTTTTTAGTTCCTCTTCACTGTCTGCCATAAGGGTGGTGTCATCTGCATATCTGAGGTTATTGATATTTCTTCCAGCAATCTTGATTCCAGCTTGTGCTTCCAACAGCTCAGTGTTTCTGATGATGTACTCTGCAGATAAGTTAAATAATCGGGGTGACAATATACAGCCTTGACAGACTCCTTTTCCTATTTGGAACCAGTCTGTTGTTCCAAGTCCAGTTCTAACTGTTGCTTCCTGACCTGCATACAGGTTTCTCAAGAGGCAGGTCAGGTGGTCCGGTATTTCCATCTCTTTCAGAATTTTCCACAGTTGATTGTGATCCACACAGTCAAAGGCTTTGGCATAGTCAATAAAGCAGAAATAGATGTTTTTCTGAAACTCTCGTGCTTTTAGGATGATGCAGCGGATGTTGGCAATTTGATCTCTGGTTCCTCTGCCTTTTCTAAAACCAGCTTGAACATCTGGAAGTTCACGGTTCACGTATTGCTGAAGCCTGGCTTGGAGAATTTTGAGCATTACTTTACTTTACTAACTACAAAGATTGTCCATTCATGTCAGAAATCCAGGCGATGTGAAATGAGGGTGGTGTGGATCTGTGGACCCAGGGACAAGCACTCTTAGCAGGGACAGCTATCCACTGTTACCAGGCACAGCTATCCACTGACTGCCTGGAGCCCCGAGCCTCACTTCAGAAACAGGGAGGCCATGATGATACTTCAGTCCCTGTGCATAATGCTAGTAACATGCCAGGTCCAACATGAATGTGGGAGTAGTTTCTGCTTCTTCAGGTTCACTTACCTGAGTCCATGGTCATGTGGCTCATTGGAAAAGAAGGAAAGGACTTTCGGGCTTACTGTGGCGATGAAAGGGCACTCCTCACTGGAACGTGGCTTCCTTCTCCAGGGATGCGTTCTGAAAAGAGGCTCTGTTCTAAAAATGAAATGCTCCTCAGAAGCAGCCCCCACATGCTCTCCATCTCTGGCAGGACACTGGGTTCGATTCTGAAAGTCCTCTTCCACCTAGGCTTTTCCTGCAGACTGTCTGGCATGTAATCCAGCAAGGCTGTGTGTTGGTCAACCCTGGGTACTGACTGGTGGGCAAGGGGCTATATCCAGGATGTGCAGTTTCTGCCCAGCAGGGGACCTTTCCTTCTCCACAAGGAAGGGAGGGGCACTGGCTCTATGGAGTGTCAGGGATGGAGCAGGAGGGACCATGCTTGCTTTGCCAGGCCAGCCCTGCTCCTTTACTCTGCTCTCACGTAACTGAGGGGAGGAGGCCTATGGGCCTTTTTCTGCCAACCCTGCCCTCACCTGCCTTTTGCCTTCACAGATGCTCACTCTCTTTGCTATAACTTTACCGTCGATTCTCAGCCCAGACCTGGACAACCATGGTGTGTGGTTCAAGGCCAGGTGGACGGAAAGGTTTTTCTCTCCTATGACTGTGGTCGTGCTAAGATCCAATTCACAAGCCCATTGGGGGAGGAGGTGAAAACGACAAAGGCCTGGGAAACACAGACTGAAACACTCAGAGACATCGGGGACTTGCTCAGGGAACAACTGCCTGATGTTACGTCAGAGAAACGCACGGTCACAGGTGAGTTAGAAAGTCCAAGTGCAGAAGGAGCAGACTGGGGGCTTAAACTCTTTCATTGTTTTTGGGTAAAGAATAAAATGGAGGATATTGTTCCTTCCCTAGTAGTCCAGTGGAAGGAGCAGGCCTTGGAGGAGGGAACAGGGCCAGATTAGCTGGGCTCAGGGGAGGTGGACCCAGGTGGGGCAAAGAATCTGTCAAGCCCAGAGGCTGAGCTCTTTGCCACGGCGGGGGCAGACCCTCTCACCCTGCAGGGCAGGATGACATGTCGGTGTGAAGATGATGGACACATCAGTGGATCCTGGCAGTTCGGCTTCAGTGGACAAATGTGCCTCCTCTTTGATTCGGAGAATGGACACTGGACAGAGGTTCATTCTGGAGGGAGGCGGATGAGAGAGAAGTGGGAGAAGGACAGAGCTGTGACCAACTTCTTCAAGAAGGTCTCCATGGGAGACTGTCGGGTCTGGCTTCAGGATTTCTTGGTGCATTGGGAGGAAATGTTGAAGACCACGGGTAAGTGAGACTAGAAGAAAGCAGTGGTAGTCCACTCAAAGGGGCATGGACCCACCCCTCTGTGTGTGTGTGTGTGTGTGTGTGAAAGTGATCTATTCAAGCTGAACAGTTCCTGGGACAACAATGGCCCTGGGGATGCTCTGTGATCCTCTTTCCTCTTCCGCCTCCTGACATCTGTCCCTCACATCACAGGCCTTTGAACCATTGTACATGGATTCTTGCTGACCCCTAACATGAGGGCACCACTCTGATTCTAGAGATTTCCTTCTTACTGACCCTCTCTCTACAAACTCTTTAAAAATATTGACTATTCTAGTTCTGGAAATCTGTCAATACCGCCTCAAACATCAGCTCCTGAGAGGACTTAATCTGTTCCCATCCTCGTGTCGCCTCATCTGACGTCATGCAGGACTGAGGGGCTGCGTGGGGACCCTTGCTCGCCCATTCACTGTCTGAGCTCTGTGGAGATGGGGCGCCTCCCTTCCTCCATCTCACCTCAGGACCTGTCACAGGGGCTGCCATATGGTTGATTCAAATGACTGCATGACACAGAGACAGACTTGTGAACAGAGCAGGGGAAGGGCAGGGTGGGACAAACTGAGACGGTAGCAGTGACGTATATACGTACTATGATGTGGAAAATAGCTAACCAGTGGGAAAATGCTATATAACACAGGGAGCCCAGGCTGGCGCTATGTGATGACCTAGAGGGGTGGGATGGGAGCGGGAAAGAAGGTTCAGGATGGAGGGGATATATGTATCTAATTATGGCTGATTTGCATGGTCCTACAACAGAAACCAACACAGCATTGTAAAGAAATTATGCACTAATGACTCCATAGTAGGGTACCCGGGTCCGGGGGGCTGAGAAGGCATCTGCTTAGTTTAGAGGTCGGGACAAGGGCTTCACTCTCACTTTCCTTACAGCATCACCAGCTGAAGCTCCCCTCAGAGTCAACTCCTCGGCCCCAGCCATCAGGCACATCACCTGGATCCTCCCCGTGCTCCTCACCGGTTTCATCATAACTGTCTTCCTGGGCTGAGTCCTTTCCAGGAACAGGTACTGAGGGCAGAATTCAGAGGGAAGGCAGGGGCACAGGGCCTGGTGTGAGGCCGGGGAAGGTGAATCCCACCCAACCCCTGCCCCTCACTGAACCTCCTCATCCTGGAAATGAGCAGGTGAATAAGACTCCATATCACCTGAGAGCAAGAACTGCAGACCCAACTCCAAAGGCCCGTTCTCACAGGAAGTGGCCTGGGTCAAGCAGGCAAGGCAGGAGCCCCACAGCAGAGACTGTGGGAAGGGCAGAGGCCAGGCCTGTGCTCCAGGAGCAGCAGCAGTTGTGACTCAGCCTGTGGCCTGCACGCCACCAGCCTCCTGGGGACCCAGAGCCTCCATCACTGAGAGGCCTTGCCTTGAACAGAGGTGACAGGATGAGTGGGCCTGAGCTGGGGTGGAGGTGCCCTACTGGGGGGACCAGGAAGAGATGGGGGGCAGGGACCCTGGTCCTTAGAGCTGTGTGTGCTGCTGGCTCTGAGGCTGAGGGGAGTGAAGGAAAGAGGTTTCCCTGAAACCCCTCAAGGCTGTCAGGAAGCAAGGCCCCTCCTCCCTGGACCTGCCCCATGAGGGAGGATCAGGACAGGAGTAAAGGGAGCAGATTGATTCTTTACTCGCTTCAGTCCTGAGCCTAAGCAGGTGATCTGTGTGTCAGGGAAAGGTTCTCATGCACAGGCCTGGAGGACAGGGGCCTGGGTTTAATTCCTGGGAAGAGGCAACACGGGGGACCTGGTAACCTCAGTGGAGGAGGCTGGTGAAGAGGCAAATGACTAGGAGAGCAGGAGAAAGGCAGAAGGACAGCATTAGAGTCCTGGTCAGGACAGCCAGGTGGGGGGAGACGGGGCTCTCTGGACAGGCTTGGCCACCCCCACCCGTGCATGCTCCTGGCACCTGGACACAGTGCAGACCCCAGATGGGAGTGGAATCAACCAGCAGGTGATTTTAATGGGTGTCAGCAACAGAACATACTTCCAAAACAGTGGTCATGGTGAAATTATCTGATCGCTTTGTGTTTCTTTCTTAAACTTCTGCACGTGTAGTTTCCACATATGTCAATAGGAATCCCAGCCTCACTGAATGAGAAGACATGAAATGGGGCACTGCCTGTGCTAAGGTTTCAGCACACTCCTACTTCAGGGCTCAGTTACTCCTGAAGTCAGCAAAGGCCAGCAGCCCCATGATAACAAAGAGATGGAGCCCTCTGTCACAGGCTTTGACCTCTCTAGGTCATTAACAATCTCTTTGGATGGAAATAATGACCAAAGACAAGGACCTATTTACCTATTTACCAAGAATTAGGAGGCCTTGTCAGTCTCTGGCTTCACTCTTCATCACCAGAGAGCCCTGAGATGAGAATTCTGAGATATTAAAACACTGGTTGGAGGTTGTGCAAAAGAAAACGAATGAGACAAACACCAAGGGGAAAAAAAGTCTTTCATAGTGGTTACGAGTGTCATTTGGAGAACAAAAAACCTTAAGACGTCTCCAGGTGGCCGACAGTGGCGGCTCTGGATCCCAGTCTCCCTGCCAAACTTGGAAAGAGACACTCCAAGCTGAGTCCTCAAACTTTTTCTAAAGAGCAATTACATTGGTCCACAAAATGTCCTGGGCTCCCCTGGAACAGAAACAACTAGAGAACGTACTGTTGATGGCACTGCAGGTAGTGGCTGTCTTCTATCCCTTTCACGTTGTTGTTCAGTCACGTCTGACTCCTGCGACCCCACAGAATGCAGGATACTAGGCTCCTCTGTATTTCACTATCTCCCAGAGTTTGGTCAAACTCTGTTCACTGAGGTGGTGAAGCTATCTAACCATCACACCCTGTGCTGCTCTCTTCTTTTGCCTTCAATCTTTCCCAACATCAGGGTCTTTTCAATGAGTCAGCTATTCGCATCAGGTGGCCAAAGTATTGGAGTTTCAGCTTCAGCATCAGTCCTTCCAATGACTCTTCAGGACGGATTTCTTTTAGAACTGAATGGTTTGATCTCCTTGCAGTCCAAGGGACTCTCAGGAGTCTTTTCAGCACTGAAGTTCAAAACCATCAATTCTTCGGCCCTCAGCCTCCTTTATGGTCCAACTTTCACATCCATACATGACTACTGGAAAAATCATTGCTTTGACTAGACAGACATTTGTTGGCAAAGTGATGTCTCTGCATTTCATACGCTGTCTAGGTTTCTCTTCACTTTCCTTCCCAGGAGCAAGTGTCTTTTAATTTCATGGATGCACTCACTATCCACAGGGATTTTGGAGCTGAAAATGACTCAGTTTCGGAATGACTAAAACTGAGAATGGAGAGGAGGAAAGCTGAGGTATCAGAAGAACCATGTGGTGAAAAAAAGGAAGAGGGGCAGGAGACAGGTTTGGAATGATTGGAAACTGCAGGAATGGGCAGCTGTTGGGGCATGGATGATGTGAGGAGTGGTATGACCAGAGAAGGAGGCCCCATGCCCACTTCCCCATTTTGCTGCAGGAACTGGAAAATCTCTTTTCCTCTCATTCCTTCTCATCCAAGCAGGGTCTCAGTCCGCTGAGTTGGGTCGTCTCCAGGCTCCAGGTGGTATGTCTTGGACCACTGTTCCAAGGTTGGTCTTGGTTTCCTGGTGCTGCTCCTCTCTGGTTCTGCATGGCCCCCCGAGGCTGTGAGTTCGGGGTGAACCCAGGAGAGCAGTGGGGGTGTCCTGGGCATCCTGGAAACTTTCCCAGTGGGGTGCCACCCTCCCTCCTCTTAAACCTCTGCAGGCTCCTTTCCTCCTGGCAGGAAAAGAGATGATTTGGGTGAAAAAGTAATCCCAGCTGGAAGGGAGGTGAGGCAGAGAGATGTGGGAGCCAGGGCAGTGGCAGAAAATGCTCCTGCAGCCCCCCTCCCCCAGCCCACCCATCCAGAATTTGTAGCCACTGGAGCAGGGGTTGGGGGGGGGGGGCAACAGGTGGCCGTCCTGAAGGACCAAACCCACTGGGGTGGAGGGGAGGGCTGGGGGGACTCGGTCATGTTGTGATGATTGGGGAGGAGGTGCAGGGGGAAGGAGTCCAGGGAATGGGTGGAATCTGTTCCTAGAAGGCTCCTTCCTCAGGGTCCTGCTTGGTTACAGCACCATTTATTACTCATCTCTGTGCATCCCAAGAAGCCCAGGGCCTCCAACTTTCTCATCTATGTACAGATCCTAAACATGCCCTCTATCACCTGACATCTTATCATCTTGCTTGAGGACTCGCCCCAGCAAAAGCCTCCCAACCTGGCCTCTAGGAAAGACAGGAGCCCAGTCTCCCAAAGCATGACTCGGGGCATGAGGGTGAGGATGGGCACACCCACTTCTGCCCTCTGGTCTCACATTCATGTCTACAGACTGTGGAAACAGTTCAGTTCACTCGCTCAGTCCTGTTCTTCACATCAGGTGCTCAGATTACTGGAGCTTCAGCATCAGCCCTTCCAATACATATTCAGGGTTGATTTCCTTTAGGATGGACTGGTTTGATCTCCTTGCTATCCAAGGGATTCTACAGAGTCTTCTCCAACACCACAGTTCAAAAGCATCAATTCTTTGGCATTCAGCTTTCCTTATGGTCCAACTGTCACATCCATACATGACTATTGGAAAAACCATAGCTTTGACCAGATGGACTTTTGTTGGCAAAGTAATATCTCTGCTTTTTAATATGGTGTCTGGGTTGGTCATAGCTCTTCTTCCAAGAACCAGGCGTATTTTAGTTTCATGGCTGCAGTCACCATCTGTAGTGATTTTGGAGCCCAAGAAAATGAAGTCTGTCACTGTTTCCATTGCTTCCCCATCTCTTTGCCATGAAGTGATGGGACTGGATGCCATGATCTTCATTTTTTGAATGTTGAGTTTTAAGCCAGCTTTTTCATGCTTCTCTTTCACTTTCATCAAGAAGCTCTTTAGCTCCTCTTTGCTTTCTGCTATAAGGGTGGTGTCACCTGCATATCTAAGGTTATTGATATTTCTCCCAGCAATCTTGATTCCAGCTTGTGCTTCATCCCGCCCAGCATTTCGCATGATGTACTCTGCGTATAAGTTAAATAAGCAGGGTGACAATATGCAGACAATATACATTACTCCTTTCCCAATTTGGAACCAGTCCATTGTTCCATGTACGGTTCTAACTGTTGCTTCTTGACCTGCCTACAGGTTTCTCAGGAGACAGGTAAGGTGGTCTGATATTCCCATTTCTTTAAGAATTTTCCACAGTTTGTTGTTATCCACACAATAGGTCATTCAGGTGTGACCTAAGTCAAACCCCTTATGGTTATTCAGTAGATAATTCCCTAGGGGATGGATCAACCAGTCCTGGGGTTAAATCCTAGTCATGCTTAGTTGTTTGATGTGTCTGATTCATTTTGACCCCAAGGACTGTACTCTACCAGGCTCCTCTGCCAGGCTTCTCTGCCCATGGGAGTATCCCAGCAAGAATTGTGGAGTGGGCTGCTGAAGGAAAGTTTCTTGGCTCAAAATAACCAGGAGTTAAAATTCCCCTCCGGGTCCTCCCCACTATTCTATGCAAAACAAAGAACTCTTTCACCTGAAGAAAAAAAATGAACATTAAGGTTGATTACTCCCAAGAACTACTCCAAACAACCTTGAAGAAGAATAGGCCCCCTTAAGACAGTAGACTTCCACCTATATGTCTATATAAACTTACTCTTTTCTTGGGTTAGTGCAGCAGCTCACTAATCTGACTGCTGCCCCTTCTCGCCTCTTTAAAGGTGATCTGTTCCTGTAAAGTGCCAGTCTCATTCTTTTTCTGAACCTTGCCTTCTCTAACTCCCTTACCCTACAGTTGCCATTTCCTCCTCCAGGGAACCCATGGACTGAACCCACATCTCCTGTGTCTCCTGCACTGGGAAACCCAGTTGGTTTTCATGTTCTCTCTGGCTGCTGTTGTCTCACAAATGTGGAGGTCTCTAAGTGGACACAAATGCAGATACAAAATCTATCTGGTTTGTCTGAAGAGACAAACAGATTTACTGTCTTCTTTAGAAAAAGTTCTCCAACTCTTGTCTTAATTAATGAATATTAATATTACAGGCTGCTGTCTCCACAGGCTTCAGCAGTACTTGAACCAAGATGTTCAAGCTGGATTTTGAAAATGCAGAGGAACAAGAAATCAAATTGCCAACATCCACGGGATCATAGAAAAAGCAAGAGAATTCCAGAAAAATATCTACTTCTGCTTCATTGACTATTCTAAAGCCTTTGACTGTGTGGATCACAATGAACTGTGGAAAATTCTGAAAGAGATGGGAATACCAGGCCACCTGACCTGCCTCTTGAGAAACCTATATGCAGGTCAGGAAGCAACAGTTAGAACTGGACATGGAACAACAGACTGGCTCCAAATTGGGAAAGGGGTACGCCAGCGCTGTATATTGTCACCCCGATTATTTAACTTATATGCAGAATATGTCCCCTGGAGAAGAAAAAGGCAACACACTCCAGTATCTTGCTTGGAGAATCCCATGGAAGGGCGAAGAGCTGACACACTGGAAAAGACCCTGATGCTGGGAAAGATTGAAGGCAGGAAGAGAAGAGGACAACAGAGGATGAGATAGTTGGATGGCATCACCGACTCAATGGACATGAGTTTGAGCAAACTCTGGGGGTTGGTGAAGGACAGGGATGCCTGGCGTGCTGTAGTCCATGAGGTTGGAAAGAGTCAGACATGACTGAGTGACTGAACAGCAATAAAGGGAATTAAACAAGGGGTTCCTCAGTTGTGTGTTTATGAACCAGAAACTTGCCCTGTACCTTCTAGGTGTTGTGAATGTGATAGGAGTGTGGATCTGGTAGTTAAAGGCTAATGTTCCCCCTCCTTCTCTGTAGACTGACTTCCTTGGTCCAAGGAGTCACAGGGGATACTGCATGAAGCCACAGGTGTAAGTAGAGGGTAGTGGCCATGCCACAATTCTGGTATCACATCTAGGCCACTTGCTAGCACGTCTTATTTTCCCTGTGGCCCTGGTTATGCCAAACCAGATAATCACTTCTATGCTATGAGAGCTGGCCTATCTGAACTAATGATTAGGGGTTGGTGAACTCAGGTCATGATGCGCAGCTCTGACATTCCGTGGCCAGAGGCTTCATCTCTGTCAGACCACAGGACCATACCAGGAGCCACTTTTAAATGGTATGGCTTTCCCACTGCACGTTGGATGGCCTTGCTTCAAGACACAAGGAGTCTGTGTTGTGAGCAGCCAAGTAGTAATGCCATATACTGCACATAGCACCTTTCAGACCACAGACACCTCTAATGTCACAGTTTCTGCTGGGTCATCTGCCCAAGAAGCAGGTCTGCCATGCTCATTATTCACCAATCATCTGTAACTGCTTTTGTGCAAGGAGAACAGTTGCAGCAGAGGCCTATGATCTCCAAAGCCTGAAATATTTCAGATGTGCC
The DNA here is from genome assembly GCF_002263795.3 of Bos taurus. Taxonomy (NCBI): domain Eukaryota; kingdom Metazoa; phylum Chordata; class Mammalia; order Artiodactyla; family Bovidae; genus Bos; species Bos taurus. The sequence continues at coordinate 87,220,712 of NC_037336.1, forward strand.
ATTACAGAAAATCTATGGCCACACTGGTAATTAAATGGAGACAGCATAGGGATGACACCTCTGCAGCTGTAGAGAGGTTGTAGGTTGGTACTCATCTCTGTCATTTCCTCCAGGATATGATATTGTTTATAGATACAACTGGGGGGTGAGGAGTCAGGTTAGAAGTGTGAAAGTGGAAATCACTACTATGGTAGACCTCACTCCGTGATCACTTACTAACTGCAAAGATTGTGCACTCATGTTACAAATACAATGCGTGTGAAATGAGCACTGTGTGGGTCTGTGGACGAGTGACACTTCTGTGAGCAGGACCTGGGACAGATGTCTATTCACTACCCAGTACCTTATGTATCGCTTCAATGACAGGGGGTCCTGAAGCTTCAGATCCACGGACATGATGTGAGTCCCACAGTAGGTCCATATGAATGTGGGGGTATCTTGCTTCCCGGTGTACACTTACCCAGGTCAATGACCAGGTGGCTTTCAAGGATGGGGAAGGCCAGCAGGACTTTTGCACTTGCCATGGTGATGAAAGGGCCCTCCTTGCTGGGACCTGGCATCTCTCTCAGTCTCTGCAGTAATGGATTCTGAGTATCAGACCCGACTCAGTTCTGGAAACTTGGCAGAGGATCTAGACTTCTTCTGGGGATGGCTGCTTTCAGCCTCATGATCATTCCGCCTTGTGTTTTGTCTCCCTTTGTTTTGTTTCTTTCAGTCATGCAGTTTGTATCCCAGTTGGCTGCCTATCTATTTGCCTCTAGGATCGACCTCTGCTACTGACCAGCATTGTACTCTCTGCAGTCAGGCCCTGGGTGCACTGGGACTCTCTAGTCTGATTGACTATTGCACCAACTTTGCTCCTGACATACAGGAACCCCACCTGGCATCTGCGCTTTCCACCTTCTCCCTCCCTGTTCCTGCTGGAAACCCACTGGGCACACCATCTATTACCGCCTTTCCTGACCTTCAGCAAAAGTCATCCTTGAACTGTTGGAGATGCTTCTCATCCATCCTTTCCACTTAGTCTTTCCCACGGAGCATGGCGGACTGGAAACTTTTCTGCCCTTTTGTTAGGGAAAGCATAGTGACTGAAACCGCCCACCCTGGCCAGGCACCATAGTAACTATTTGCATGAGTTATTTTACAACAGGAAGTCTTAATAAGGAAGAAGAAACTAATAAGCAGCCACCAACTGGAAGCATTTGGGAAAAGTCAAAAAGAGACACCATGTGTCCTACCACTTCCCAGAATCCTGCTTGCTGGCATCCATCTTGGCTGAGCAATGCCTGCGCCCCTAATTCAGAATGATTGGCCAAAGAAAAGCTGGAAACTAATCCCACTTCATAAAATGCAGGACTGTAAGCCACATCACAGAGCTGTTCTCCTAAGTTCCCTTACCCTACTGATCTCTGCCTGGGTGCCCCTTCTCAATACAGTATCTTTCTTTGCCAGCACATATGTCTCCTCGGACAAATCATTTCTAAGTGTTACACAGGAGCCCACTCTTGGGCCCTGGAAGGGGTTCCCCTTCATGCAACCGTATTAGTAAAGTCACAAGTAAGAATTTAAGCCAAGAACTTTCATAAGGTATAGCCAAGTATCAGTTCAGTTCAGTCTTTCAGTCGTTCCTGACTCTATGTGGCCCCATGGACTGCAGCACACAAGGCCTTCCTGTCCATCATCAACTCTCGGAGCTTACTCAAACTCATGTCCATCGAGTCGATGATGCCATACAACCATATCATACTCTGTTGTCCCCTTCTCCTCCCGCCTTCAATCTTTCCCAGCATCAGGGTCTTTTCCAATGAATCAGCTCTTCGCATCAGGTGGCCAAAGGATTGGAGTTTCAGTTTCAGCATCAGTTCTTGCAATGAATATTTAGGATTGATTTCCTTTAGGATGGACTAGCTGGATCTCCTTGCAGTCCAAGGGACTCTCAAGAGTCATCTCCAACATCTCAGTTCAAAAGCATCAATTCTTTGGCACTCAGCTTTCTTTATAGTCCAACTCTCACATCCATACATGACTACTGGAAAAACCACAGCTTTGACTAGACGGACCTTTGTTGGCAAAGTAATGTCTCTGCTTTTTAATATGGTGTCTGGATTGGTCATAGCTTTTCTTCCAAGGAGCAAGTGTGTTTTAATTTCATAGCTGCGGTCACCATCCACAGTGATTTTGGAGCCCCCAAAAATAAAGTCTGTCCCTGTTTCCATTGTTTCCCCATCTATTTGCCATGAAGTGATAAGACCAGATGCCATGATCTTAGTTTTCTGAATGTTGAATCTTAAGCCAACTTTTTCACTCTCCTCTTTCACTTTCATCAAGAGGCTCTTTAGTTTTTCACTTTCTGCCATAAGGGTGGTGTCATCTGCATATCTGAGGTTATTGATATTTCTCCCGGCAATCTTGATTCCAGTTTGTGCTTCATCCAGCCTGGCATTTCCATGATGTACTCTGCATATAAGTTAAATAAGCAGGGTGACAATATACAGCGTTGACATACTCCTTTTCCTATTGGAAACAGTCTGTTGTTCCATGTCCAGTTCTAACTGTTGCTTCTTGACTTGCATATAGATTTCTCAGGAGGCAGGTCAGATGGTCTGATATTCCCATCTCTTGAAGAATTTTCCACAGTTTGTTGTGATCCACACAGTCAAAGGCTTTGGCATAAAAATAAATAAGCAGAAGTAAATAATAAAGCCTAAGTTAATAAGCAGAAGTTAATAAAGCAGAAATAGATGTTTTTCTGGAACTCTGTTGCTTTTTTGATGATCCAACAGATGTTGGCAATTTGATCTCTGGTTCCTCTGGCTTTTCTAAACCCAGCTTGAACATCTGGAAGTTCACAGTTCACATACTGTTGAAGCCTGGCTTGGAGAATTTTGAGCATTACTTTGCTAGCGTGTGAGATGAGTGCAATAGTGACCACACACCTGACCCCTCTTCCTCAGAAGCGGCCTTCCCATGCTCCCCATTTCCCCTCAGGACACTGGGCTAGATTCTGCCAGTCCTCTAGGTTTAGGGCTTTCCTTCTGAACTGGCCTGGCACAGCTCTGGAGAAAAATATGTTGGCTAATGCTAGGTGTTGGCCTTGTGAACAGAGTGGACATAATGTTGCATGGCTTCTTGCCTGACAGAGGCTTCGTCCTCTTCCTCAGCCTGTAACTGCTGAGGGTGGTGCCAGGCAGAGAGGTCCTTGCTTAGAGAGCCCAGACCTGCAGCTTTATTCTGCTCTCACATAACTAGGGGTGGAGGGGTGCTGGGAGGGCTATGGATCTCTTTTTCCCGACCCCACCCTTGCTGTGTTTTGCCTTCATAGATGCTCACTCTCTTTCGTATCATTTCACCATTGATCCTCAGACCAGACCTAGGCAACCATGGTGTGTGGTTCAAGGCCAGGTGGATGGAAAGGCTTTTCTCTCCTATGATTGTGGTGGGTCTAAGATCGAGTACATCAGCCCATTGGGAGAGGAAGTGAAAACTACAGAGGTCTGGAAAACACAAGCAGAGACATTGGGCATCAGGGAGTTGCTCAAGGAGCAACTGCCTGACATTACATGGAGAAACACAGGGTCCTGGGTGAGTTAGGTCGGTGGGAATGTAAATTGATACAACCACTATGGAAGACAGTATGGAGATTCCTTTAAAATCTAGAAACAAAACTACCATATGATCCAGCAATGCCACTACTAGGCATATACCCTCAGGAAACCAAAAGAGAAAAAGACACATGTATCCCAATATTCATTGTAGCACTATTTACAATAGCTAAGACATGGAAACAACCTAGATATCCATCAACAGATGAATGGATAAAGAAGCTTTGGTACATCTATCCAGTGGAATATTACTCAGCCGTAAAAAGGAATGTATTTCAGTCAGTTCTAATGAGGTGGATGAACCTGGAGCCTATTATACAGAGTGAAGTAAGTCAGAAAGAGAAAAACAAATACCATATATTAACCCATATATACAGAAATTATTATGACTCTATTTGCAGGACAGCATGGAGACTTTGACATAGAGAACAGACTTATGGACATGGTGGGGTGGGAGAAGGAAGGAGAAGAGCGGGACAAATGGAGAGAGTAACACGGAAACACTACCATGTGTAAAATATATGACCAATGGGAATTTGCTGTATGACTCAGGGAACTCAAACCAAGGCTCTATAACAACCTAGAGGGGTAGGATGAGAGGGAAGTGGGAGGGAGGTTCAAGAGGGAGGAGACATATGTACACCTATGGCTGATTCATGCTGATGCATGGCAGAAACCACACAATATTCTAAAGCAATTATCCTTCAAGTAAAAAATAAATGGAAAAAGAAAGTCCAAGGGCAGGAGGGCCAGATTGAGGGCTTAGCTACATTCATTGTTTTCAGGTAAAAAATAAAGAATATTGTCCTTCCTTAGTAGTCCAGTGGAAGGACCAGGACTTGGAGGAGAGACCAGAGCCAGATTAGGTGGGCCCAGGGGAAGTGGACCCAAGCGGGGCAAAGACTCTGTCAAGCCCAGAAGCTGAGCTATTTCTTTCCCACAGTGGAGGCAGCCCCTCTCACCCTACAGGGCAAGATAACGTGTTGGTGTGAAGAGGATGGACACACCAGTGGATACTGGCAGTTTGCTTTCAATGGACAAATGTCCTCTTTGATTCAGAGAATGGACACTGGATAGTCGTTCATTCTGGAGGGAAACAGATGAGAGAGAAGTGGGAGAAGGACAGAGCTGTGACCAACTTCTTCAAGAAGGTCTCCATGGGAGACTGTCGGGTCTGGCTTCAGAATTTCTTGGTGCGCTGGGAGGAAATGTTGAAGACCACGGGTAAGTGAGATGAGGAGAAGTGGTAGTCCACTCAAAGGGACATGGACCCACCCCTCTGTGTGTGTGTGTGTGTGTGTGTGTGTGTGTGTGTGTGTGAAAGTGATCTATTCAAGCTGAGTAGTTCCTGGGAGAACAATGGCCCTGGGGATGCTCTGTGATCCTCTTTCCTCTTCTGCCTCCTGACATCTCCCTCACAGCACCGGCCTTTGAACCATTGTACATGGATTCTTGCTCACCCCTAACATGAGGGCACCACTCCGATTCTAGAGATTTCCTTTTTACTGACCCTCTCTCTACAAACTCTTTAAAAATATCGGCTATTCTAGTTCTGGAAATCAGTCAATACCACCTCAAACATCAGCTCCTGAGAGGACTTAATCTGTTCCCATCCTCATGTCGCCTCATCTGATGTCACGCAGGACTGAGGGGCTGCCTGGGGACCCTTGCTCGCCCATCCACTGTCTGAGCTCTGTGGAGATGGGGCGCCTCCTTTCCTCCATCTCACCTCAGGACCTGTCACAGGGGCTGCCATATGGTTGGTTGAAATGACTGCGTGACACAGAGACAGACTTGTGAACAGAGCAGGGGAAGGGCAGGGTGGAGGAACTGAGACGGTAGCAGTGACGTATATGCACACTGGAAGTGAAAGTTGCTCAGTCATGTCTGACTCTTTGCAACCTCATGGACTGTATGGGATTCTCCAGGGCAGAATACTGGAGTGGGAAGCCTTTTCCTTCTCCAGGGTATCTTTGCAACCCAGGGATCAAACCCAGGTCTGCCACATTGCAGACGGATTCTTTACCAGCTGAACCACCAGGGAAACCCAAGAATACTGGAGTGGGTAGCTTATCCCTTCTCCAGCGGATCTTCCTGACCCAGGAATTGAACCAGGGTTCTGCATTGCAAGCAGACTCTTTACCAACTGAGCTATCAGGGAAGCCCCTATATACGCACTATCATGTGGAAAATAGCTAACCGGTGGGAAGCTGCTATATAACGCAAGGAGCCCAGCCTGGCACTATGTGATGGCCTAGAGGGTTGGGATGGGGGCAGGGAAGGAGGCTCAGGATGGAGTGGGTATATATATAATTATGGCTCATTTGCTTTGTCCTATAACAGAAACCAACATAGCATTGTAAAGAAATTATCCTCCAATTAAAAAAAAAAACCCAGACTCTATAGTAGGCTACCTGAGTAAGGGGGGTTGAGGAGGCATCTGCTCAGTTTAGGGTATGTAGAAGGGCTTCACTCTTATTTTCCTTGCAGTATCACTAACTGAAGCTCCCCTCACAGTCCAGTCGACAACCATAGCCATCAAGTCCATCACCTTGATCCTCTCTGTGGTCCTCATGCATTTCATCACAACTGGTTTCATCAGCCCGGATTCTGGGCTGAGTTCCAGAAACAGGTACTGAGGGCAGAATTCAGAGGGAAGGCAGGGGCACAGGGCCTGGCATGAGGACGAGGAAGGTGAATCCCAGCCAACCCCTGCCCCTCACTGAACCTCCTCATCCTGGAAATGAGCAGGGGGATAAGACCCCATATCACCTGAGAGCAGAACTCGACAAGCTCAGCCCTGAGTTCTGAGAGGTCCCCGCTGTCAGGTGACATTGTGAAAAGGGAGGGGCCCTCACTAGGCTGAGGGCCTATTGATGCTTAAAGGGTTTAGCCAAGTCCCCTGACTGAGCACAGACTGCTGGCTGGCAGGGCCCCGGTAGGTGGTGTGAGAACAGCAGGCACTCAGGGCGAGGGCAGGACTCACGGGGGCTGAGAGCAGCTGGGGGGCTCCACATGATGTGTCAGCGGGGAGGGGACCCACCCAGGGGCCAAGATGAGAGGGGCCGGGCTCTCATCCCAGGAGGAAGGGGCAGGAAGGCCTTTGCAGACCCAACTCCAAAGGCCTGTTCTCATAGGAAGTAGCTTGGGTCAAGCAGGCAAGGCAGGAGCCCCACAGCAGAGACTGTGGGAAGGGCTGAGGTCAGGCCTGTGCTCCTGGAGCAGCAGCAGTAGGTCTTTGTGAAAAACTTCTATACCTTGAGGGGAGGCTCAGTTCAGTGGTCCCTGTCCAGCAGGGAGAAGTTTTGATAGAAGAAAGCTTCAGCCCCTTAACCCTTAAGAATAAGTGTGTAGAACCCCTCAGTGGGGAATGAGACAGGCTGGGACAGTTTGCTGCAGTGAATGTACCTGGACAAAAGTCACATCAAGCATCAAAATATGAAGAAATTATAAAGGGCTGAAAATAATTGCATGCATGTGCAGTTGGGGCAAATAATCAAAACAAGATACAAAAAGACCAAAAACCCAAGGGGATTTCAGAGCAGCCGGGAGCAAAAGCAGGGTACTGGTCATGATCCCTGCACACAGCACCACCAAGGGGGAACAAACCACCCAGGTCACCCCTCTGGCCTGAACCCAGGACCCGCCCCCACCCTCAACTCATATGCGGGACCGGCTCCCCCACCCTCTGGAGTCAGCAAGGGAACATGTTACTTGTTTTTGCTCCCTCATGAGTCCCAATAAAGCTTCTTTCCCCCTGAATTTGTGTCTGGCCTTTTACCAACTTCTATTGATCGAGTCCAAGAGCACTGGTCGGTAACACAGGAGGGCTTTTGCTGAAGGTCAGGATGCTGCTCGGAGATGGTGTCTCCAGTGGGCTTCCAGCAGAAACAGGGATTGAACATATGCAGATCCCAGGTGGGGATGCACCGTGTCAGGAACAAAGCAGGCGCAATGGTTGATATGAGTAGAGAGACGGGATGGCTGCCAGGTCCTGACTGCAGAGTATGATGCTGGTTCCCAGCACAGGGCGATCCTAGAGGCAAACACCCTGGATGGGCGGCCAACCTAGATACAAACTGCACGACTGAAAGGAATGAGACCAAGGAAGGCCCTGGGGCTCCACTGGTTAGGACTCTGGGCTTTCGCTGCCAGGTGCCCGGGTTGATCACTGGTCAGGGAACTAAGATCCCCAATGCCAGGCAGCCGACCAAAAAACAAAAAACCCAAGAAACGAAAAGAAAGTAGAACACAAGCTGGATGATCAGGACGCTGAAAACAGCCATCCCAACAGCTTGTCTGGATACTTTGCCCAGTTTGTAGAACTGAGACAGTTATCAGAACTGAGAATCCATTACTACAGAGAAAGGCCAGTTTCCAGCAGGAGGGCCCTCTTATCACCATGGCAAGCGCAGTGCAGCAGTCCTCTGGCCTTCCCCATCCTTGGAGGCCACACGGCCATTGACTCAGGTAAGTGCACACTGGGAAGCAGAAGCCACCCCACATTCCTATGGACCCAGTGTGTGACTCACATCATGTCCAGGGATCTGAACCATCATCGCGACCCGCTGTTATCAATGTGATGCATGAGATGCAGGGTATTGAATACATGACCATCCTGCATCCTGCTTATAGGGGTATCACGGTGTGTGAAGACCCACACAGTGGTTATTTCACATTCTCCAGATTCGAACCAGTGATGGAAAAGTCTCCGTAGTTAGGAATGGGGTGAAGGCTGCCATAGTTGAGAAGTATGAGTACATTCTCATATTGCCTTTCCTTTGCTACAAACAGAATGTGCAAGACCACCCTTTTCTGGGTAAAATGACAGATTAGTGACAATCATGGCCTGAAAGCATGCAGGGCTGTGATCCCTTCACATCTGCTTTTTATATCTGCCTGGTGTAAAGCATTTCTATCAATGGCCGGACACTAAATATTTCAGGATTTGCAGACCAGAGGCCTCTGCAACTGCTCAACTCAGCTGTGGAAGGTGTTCATGGGAAGGATATGAAGGAATGAGTGTGGCGGGAACTGCCACTGGGACCCTAGGACCCTGTAGCACCCATGACACAGAAGTCCACCAGTGGGGGAAATCGTGCCAGGGGTAACCTGCCTGCCTGCTAAGTCACTTCAGTCATGTTTGACTCTTTGCGACCCTATGGACTGTAGCCCACCAGGTCCCTCTGTCCATGGGATTTTCCGGGCAAGAATACCAGTGTGGGTTGCCATACCCTCCCCCAGGGACAGCTTGTGACATCCTAATCAGAGCATCACAACCCAGCCCCACAGGGTCATAGGCACGACCACACTACTTGAGTGAGGAAACCCTATCATTTAAACATGGCTACTGATATGGTCCTGAGTCTGGTAGAGAAGGGACCTCCGGTCTTGATGAACTGGGCTCAGCTGAGAGGTCAGCTGTCATAGGATAGAAGTGATCGTGTGGCTTGGCATAAGCAGGGCCACAGGGAACAGATAAGATGACCAGCAGGGGACCAAGACCTGACACCAGAACTGTGGTACCTCCCTGTCCTCTGCTCACCTCTGTGGTTACACAGGGTCCCCGTGGCCCCTTGGACCGAGGAAGCCACTCTACAGCAGAGGAGGGGGGCCTTAGCCTGTAACTGCAGGACCCACCCTCCTATCACATTCCCACCACCAGAGGCTACAAGGCAGGACCGGGCAGGGTTGGGATTCATAAACAGGCAGCTGAGGGAGCCCCTGGATAATTCCCCAGGCGATGAGTCACCCAGTGCTGGGGTTTGCAAACCAGGGCAGTGGTCAGAGGGATTCCTTTGGTTTTTCACATTGTCTTTGCCTGTTGTCGCACCACAAACCTGGAGGTGCACAGAGACAGACGCCAAAAGGCCTGAAGAGATGAACAGATTTGTCTTCTGTAGATTTCCCCAACTCCTGTCTTAATCAATAACCATTATAGGCTGCCATCTCCATGATTTGTGGACGATATGAATGTGGGACCAAAGGGTAGAAGTGGGGGTTCCCCCTCCTCACCCTCAGGCCCCATGTCACACTTTGGGCGACTGGGCTCTCATCCCTCCTGGGGACCAGGCTGGGAAGCTTTTGCTGGGGTAAGCCCTCAGGCAAGGGGATAAGATGCCAGTGGTGGAGAGTGTGATTCAGGTCCCTTCACAGGTGGGAAGGTATTGGACGCCCTGGGCTTCTCGGGATGCAAAGATGTGGAATGAACTTAGTGAGCTGTGGGGCAGGAGTGTGGCCACTAAGGGGATGTGTCTGGGGAAGGGAGAGCCTTTCCAGGTGGCACGGGTGGTTTATAGCTGGTAAAGTGGCCTGGGAGTCAAGGGCAGGGAGTCATGTCGAGGAAAAGGGTTTGTGTGAACAGATGAGATCAGTGGTGTGTGCTTTTCAGGGGGTGTCTAGGTTCCTCCCCACAGGAAGGTCGCCTGTCCCAGGCCTGCCACGGGGGCTCCCACTCCTGGAGGCATGGCTGAGGGGCTGGGAGCTTAGGGATGGCAGTGTTTCCTGCCATGCTCTCCTTGTCCTCTTGCCTCCCCACCTCCCATTGTGTGAGCATTGCAATTTCAACCAGTTTGCCCTTTTGCTGGCCTGAAAGTGGCCAACCAGCCCAGCAGGTGCCAACAAGGAAAGGAGCTCACCTAAGGATTGAGGAGGAGGAGGCGGAGGCAACACCACGCCCGTGGACTTTCTAACCAAGGCCAGCTCGGGTCCCGCTCTCTGCTTATAATGCATCAACCCCACCCCCTCCCAGCAGGTTCACTGGGAACTCACCACGCTGTGCTTCGTGGACACAGTTGGGCAGCAGAAGCAGGACCAGGATGGCAAGACTGAAGTTGATGCCAGCAGCCCATGCCACCTGAAGCCCCAGGGTGACCCACTCTTGGGGAGGAGCCTGGTTGGCCAGTTGAGAAGAGAATGAGTCCCCAGAGTCCTCCCACAGGAGTCTCCTCTGGGGGCTCCCCCAGGCTCCCCACACCCTCTGTGGGACTGATGTTCCTCAAAATTTCAGTGATCTGTCCCTCACCTTTCTTCTATCCATCCCCTTCTCTGGATCCCCGTGGTCCTTGTGTTTTTTTAGCGGCACTAACACCTGATAAGGGGCTTCCCAGGTGGCTCAGCGGTAAAGAATCCGCCTGTCAATGTGGGAGATGTCTGTTCCATCCCTGGATGCGGAAGATCCCATGCAGGAGGAAATGGCAACACACTCCAATATTCTTGCCTGAGGAAATCCCATGGACAGAGGAGGCTGGCGGGCTACAGTCCACAGGATCACAGAGATACGACTTAGTGACTAAACAACAACTCCTGAGACGGGGGTTGGCGAGTCCTCAGCATGTACAAATTCAGGGTTACCTGCATGATCTCCTCAGGTCCTAAATGAATGTTTAGCCTCTCTTCATTCCCGTAGGTAGCGTTTCCCATTTACAAATGTGTAAATTGAGGCATGGCAAGATGAAGAAACTAGCAGAGTCAGAATTTTGTCTAGATTCCTGTTTCTGGAGGTATCTATAGTCCACATCTGTGAAACTGCTTCAGGTACTAATTCCAGTCTCTGTAGCCCTCCACCTCTGACCTCACGCCTGGGGATCTGGGGTGAGGCCGGGCGTCAGGGACATGCCTGGGGTGAGTCTGGGTGCCCAGGTCCCTGGGGCCTACACTCCTCACACGGGGCTGACCCGGCCCATCTCTCACGGCAGCCTCTGACTTCCTCCTGTTCTCCCAGTCCTTCCTCCCTGTGGTCTGAGTCTACCAGGGGCTTCCGGGTTGCCTCCTCTGGGGGATTCAACCCAGGCTCCCGCCCCCGGCCCTTTTATGAAGGGAGAGTCTCCCTACTCAGCTCACCTAGCCCCACCAAGCTCTTGCCCCACCCAACCCTGAGTCCTGCCCACCCTTGTGGGTCTCTTGTCCTCCAACCAGCCTCCCAGCACAGGTCTGTCCCACAAAGAGACTCTAGTGAGTCTGTTGAGAACCTTCTTATCTCTTTTGCACCTGTTGATTCACAGAGTTTGCTGCTCTCCTTGAGTGGCAGCTTGTGTCACCCCAAGCTAGAGCATGGCGCCAGACTGCGTGTGAGTCAGGGCTTCTACCAGATAAGCCTGCCTGTGGCATTGCGGTCACACAACTCATCAAGATCCCAGGGACCTGCAGTGATTGTCTTAGCCTGGGCTGGTGTCACATGGAGATGGGGCAGAGCTGAGAGATTGGCTTCTCCCTGTGTGCCTGTGTGTGTATGTGTGTGTGTGTGTGTGTGTGTGTGTTGGGGGGATGGATTGCAGGGAGTCTCCCGTCTGGAGCTCTGTTGGTTGTCAGCCCCAACCAATGCTAGGCATGGTCTCCAAATGTTGGCCAGCACACCAGACACTTTGCAATCTGCTGACTCTGTGCTGGGACAGGGAGCAAGCAATTCTGTGCCCATGGTCTCTAGGAGTGGTGTCTCCATTTCCCACAGTCCTCCAGTGCTCCAGATCATAAACCCTCTTGGTTTCTAAAACAGGAGTGGGGGTGTGAGGCTGCTTCTCCCAGCAATGCACCAGGGCTGGGGTGCCTTATGTAGGGCCAAAACCTCCTGCTTCTTAGGCAGAATGCTCCAGTTTTTGATGACCCTTCCATTTCAGAGTACCTGGCCAAAGGGTCCCAACTAGATCCCTTCTTTTCTGTTCCTGCCCTTCTCACCGTGGTTCTTTCTCTATGCTGGTTGTAGAGGGGATGTTCTGCTGGTTTCAGGTCATTTTCTCGGAAAGAGAGCTGTTTTGTATGTGGTTGTAGTTTTGGTGTGTTCATGGGAGAGTGGAGCTCAGGGCGTCCTACTTGGCCATCTTGATTTTGCCTTTGTGTGATCAATGATCTCTCATGTTAGTATTGTAATTGTTTTGGGGTGCCAAGAACCATGGGCACATTGCCATCCGATATGTGTGTGTGTCCTGACTGCTCTGTTGACCCGTCCATCTCTCTCCTGAGACTCCTGAGTCCCTGAGACACAGCAATATCAAAATTATGCCATTGACAGGAAGAATCACACATCTCTCACTTTAAATCCAAAGATAGAAATGGTTAAGCTTTTCAAGAAGGCACGTCAAAGCCACGATGGGCCAGTAACTAGGCCTCTTGCCCCAAATAGTTAGTCAAGTTGTGAACGCAAAGCAAAGGAAATCAAAAGTGCTCCTCCAGTGAACTCACGAATGAGAAGAAAGCAAAACAACCTTACTGCTGATATGGAGAATGTTTCAGTGGTCTGGGTGAGAGACCACAAGAGCCACAACACTGCCTTAGGCCAAAGCCTAATCCAGAGCAAGGCCCTAGGCTTCAATTCTATGAAGGCTGAAAGAGGTGAGGAAGCTGCAGAAAAAAGTTGAAAGCTGGTAGAGGTGGTTCGGAGAAGGCAATGGCACCCACTCCAGTACTCTTGCCTGGAAAATCCCATGCACGGAGGAGCCTGGTGGGCTGCGGTCCCTGGGGTCGCACAAAGTTGGACACGACTGAAGCGACTTAGCAGCAGCAGCAGTAGCAGCAGAGGTGGTTCATGAGGTTTAAGGAAAGAAGCCATCTTCCTAACATAGAGTGCAGAGTGGAAGAGCGAGGGTTGATGCAGAAGCTGCAGTAATTTATCCAGAAGATCTAATAAAATAATCTATGTTGATAGCTATCCTAAATTAGAGCTTTCCAGTGTAGAGAAAAGAGTGTTCTATTGGAAGAAGATGCCCCGAGGACTTGCATAGCTAGCAAGAAGTCAGTTCCTGGCTTCAAAGACTCAAAGGATAGGCTGACTCTCTTGTTAGGGGCTAATGCAGCTGGTGACTTGAAGCTGAAGCTAAGCCTCATTTACCTTCTGAAAATCCTAGTGACTTTCAGAATTATGCTAAATCTGCTCTGCCTGTGCTCTGCAAATGGAACAACAAAGTCGAGATGACAGCATATCTGCTTACAACACTGATTACCAAAAATATTAAATCCACTGTTGAGAACTACTGCTCCCAAAAAAGGATTCCTTTCAAAATATCACTGCTCATTGAGAAAGCACCCAAGGGCCCTGACGGACAAGTAATGAGATTCATGTTGTTTTCACACCTGCAAACACAGCATCCATTCTGTAGCCCATGGATCAAGGAGTAGTCATGATGTTCAAGTCACATATTTAGGAAACAGTTTCAGTAAGGCTATAGCTGCCACAAATGGTGATTCCTCTGATGGATCTGGGCAAAGTCAACTGAAAACTTTCTAGAGCAAATTCATGAAACATTTGTGATTCATGAGAAGAGGTTGAAATAACAACATTAATAGGAATTTAAACGTTGATTTTAACCTTCTTAGATGACTTTGAGGGGTTCAAGATTTCACTGGAAGAAGTAGCTACAATGTGGTGGAAATAGCAAGAGAGCTAGAATTAGAAGTGGAGCCTAATGTGAACATGGGACTGATTGTTGCACTCTAATGGAGAAGACTCTTGAGAGTCCCTTGGACTGCAAGGAGATCCAACCAGTCCATTCTGAAGGACATCAGCCCTGGGTGTTCTTTGGAAGGACTGATGCTAAAGCTGAAACTCCAGTACTTTTGTGAAGAGTTGACTCATTGGAAAAGACTCTGATGCTGGGAGGGATTGGGGGCAGGAGGAGAAGGGGATGACAGAGGATGAGATGGCTGGATGGCATCACCGACTTGATGGACATGAGTTTGGGTGAACTCTGGAAGTTGGTGATGGACAGGGAGGCCTGGTGTGCTGCGATTCATGGGGTCACAAAGAGTCAGACACGACTGAGTGACTGAACTGAACTGAATGATAAAACTGGAATAAATGAGAGTTGACTCTAATGGATGAGAAAAAAAGTGGTTTCTTGATATACAGTCTACTCCTGGTGACGATTCTGTGAAGACTGTTGAAATGAGAACAAAGGACTTAGAATATTAAGTTTAGAATAAATTTAGTTGCAAAGGCAGCAGGAGGGTTTGAGAGGATTAACTCCAATTTTGAAAGTTCTACTGTGGGTAAAACGCCGTCAAAGAGCATTCATGCGAAGAGAAATCTTCTGTGAAAGGAAGAGTCAAACAATGTGGCAAACTTCATTGTCTTATTTTCAGAAATTGGGCTACCCACCGCAACCCTCAGCAACCACCACCCTAATCAGTCAGCAGCCACAGACCTTGAGACAAGACCCTTCACCAGCAAAAAGATGATGACTCCCTGGAGGCTCAGATGATGCTCAACATATTTTAATTTAGAAACAAAGTGTTGTGTATTAAGGTCTGTACATTATTTATTTGCACATAAAGCTATTGCACCCTTAACAGAATTCCATGTCAACATAACACTATATTGCAGTGGAAATGAAAAAGTTTGTGTGATTCCCTTTATTGTGAAATTCACTTTATCGCCCTGGTCTGGAACCCAGCCTGCAATGTCTCTGAGGTCTGCCTGTATTTACATGGCTTTTAGTCCACGTTTTCCAGCCTAGAACTAACACTGGGATGGCTGCATAGTAGGGTGAACATATGACCTAGTGTTGGGATATGGTGAAATATACATTTAAAAATCCAGAGAATTTAAAGATCACTCCACAACTGGACTGCATGTTTGTTTAGGAGTGATCTTTAAATTCTCTGTTTCCACAAGAAATAAAGCGTTATCATTGGTTTTATTTAGTCTCATAATGTGGTGGAATGGTGAAATACCATGACTTTTCTCCTGGATTAGAAAACAGGCACGAAGTACTTAACTCTTTTGCAATATTAATTTAAGGATCAGTATAAAGGGAGGACCTGGTAGGCTGCAGTCCATGGGGTCGCTAGGAGTCGGACACAACTGCGTGACTTCACTTTCACTTTTCACTTTCATGCATTGGAGAAGGAAGGGCAACCCACTCCAGTGTTCTTGCCTGGAGAATCCCAGGGACAGGGGAGCCTGGTGGGCTGCTGTCTATGGGGTCGCAGAGAGTCAGACACGACTGAGGCGACTTAGAAGCAACAGCAGCAGCAGCAAAAAGGGTTCCCAGGTGGCGCTAGTGGTAAAGAATTGGCCTGCCAACGCATGAAACACAGGAGACAAGGATTCGATCCCTGGGTCAGGAAGATCCCCTAGAGATGGAAATAAGGACCCACTCCAGTATTCTTGCTGTGAAATCTGATGGACAGAGGAGCCTGGTGGGCTACAGTCCATGGGGTCACAAAGAATCAAACATGACTCAGTGCCAATAGAGTAATAAATTATGAAGGGAATCAGTCAACGTAAAATTTTGTTCCATTGAAAATACACTGAAGTTGTTTCTCTGGACATAGAAAAAAATCCCTGAGTCCTGTAGTAACAGATGTATTTTTCCAGCAATATCATCATTTGTAACAATAAGGTCACAATGCAGGGAAAAGTCTAATTTTCCAAAAATTAGAAGAAGACTGAAAGAGTTCTGTTTGTGGAGATCTCTTGTTCAAATAGTTGAAAGTTTCAGTTCAGGGATTCCGTCACTCAGCACCAAGAGAAATTAGGTTTGAAAAAAATAAAGATGTTGAGGAGGATGCTCATCAGATTTGACAAGAGACTCGAGATGGTGCAGCCACTGTGTCATCATAACTGGTAGACAGACTTGAGACTCCTAAGGTCTGATCTCTTGGCTCTAAAGTGAACGCAGGAGAACAAAAGCAGCCAAGCAAACATTGAGTCCTGAGGCCAACAGAGCACCTGTCAGGGGCTTCCTGGGAACACAGTCTCCTGCAGAAAAGAAAGAGGCCTTGGTCCAGGAAGCTGAGGAACTCCTGTCACTTTCCTGGAGCTGTCCCTCCTCAACCTCCCCTCCAGCCCCTCCCTCACTGAGGGGTTCCTATGTCCTCCACCCCCACCCCCACCCCAGGCCCAGCAGCTTCTAGACACCTCCTCCTTCCTTCCTGCATCACAGAGTCACCACAGGCCCTGACACCCCCTGCTTAGGCTCAGGACTGGAGCCAGTGAGGAATCAACCTGTTCCCTTTACTCAGATCCGGATCCTCCCCGAGGTGGGCCTAAAGGACTAGGGAGCATGTCCTCGGAGGAGGGGTGTTGCTTCCTGACAGCCTTGGGGGGCTGCAGGCAAACCTCCTTCCTTCGCTCCCCTCCAGCCTCTGAGCCAGCAGCACACACAGCTCTCAGGACCAGGGTCCCTACCCCCTATCTCTTCCTGGTCCCCCCAGCTGGGCGCCTCCACCCCAGCTCAAGCCCACCATCCCCAGGCACCTCTGCTCAAGGCAGGGCCTCTCAGTGATGGAGGCTCTGGGTACCCAGGAGGCTGGTGATGTGCAAACCACAGGCTGAGTCACACCTGCTGCTGCTCTAGGAGCACAGCCCTGGCCTTACCTCTTTTCACAGTCTCTGCTGTGGGGCTCCTGCCTTGCCTGCTTGACCCAAGCCACTTCCTGTGAGAACGGGCCTTTGGAGTTGGGTCTGCAAAGGCCTTCCCACCCCTTCCTTGTGGGATGAGGGCCCGGCCCCTCTCATCTTGGCCCCTGGGTGGGTCCCCTCCCCGCTGACACATCATGTGGAGCCCCCATGCTGCTCTCAGCCCCCGTGAGTCCTGCCCTCGCCCTGAGTGCCTGCTGTTCTCACACCACCTACCGGGGCCCTGCCAGCCAGCAGTCTGTGCTCAGTCAGGGGACTTGGCTAAACCTTTTAAGCATCAATAGGCCCTCAGCCTTCCTGTGCCCCAGCCACCCCTCACTTCCCATTGTCATCTGACAGTGAGGAACTATCAGAACTGAGGCCTGAGCTTGTCTGAGTTCTTGCTGTCAGGTTATATGAGGTCTCACTCACCTGGCTCATTTCCAGGATGAGGAGGTGCAGTGAAGGGCAGGGGTTGCATGGGATTCCCAAATCCAGGAGGAAAGGGTGGGAAGGCGTTTGCAGACCCTACTCCAAAGGCTTCTTCTAATATGCAGTGGCATATTAGAAGTGGGTCAAGCAGGCAAGCAGGAGCCCCACAGTAGAGACTGTGGGAAGGGGATAGGCCAGGCCTGTACTCCTGGAGCAGCAACAGTTGTGACTCAGCCTGTGGGATTCCCTTCCCTGTCCTCACACTAGGCCCTGTGCCCCTGCCTTCCCTCTGAATTCTGCCCTCAGTACCTCTTCTTGTAAAGGATCCAGGCTACGATGCCCTTTATGACAAAACTGACGAGAACCCCAGGGGCGATCCAGGTGACGTGACTGATGGGTGGAGCCGTGGGCTGCACTGTAGGTGGGACTGTGGTCGGTGATGCTGCAAGGAGAGTAAGAGTGAAGCCCTTGTCCAGACCCCAAACTTGGCAAATGCCTCCTCGCTCCCCTGACTCAGGTACTCCTATTATGCAGAAGTTTACACCCATCACATGGAGGCCCTTGAGATAGATCCCCAGGCGAGACGGAGGGAAGAGAGGAGTCCACTCCTCATGGGGCTCTGACAGCTAATGGGGGAGCAAGGTTTCCAACACAGCCACTCAGTCCTGCTGTGACATCAGAGATGGTGACCTGAGGATGGAATCCTCAGGAGCTGACAGCAGAGGTGGTATTGACAGATTTCCAGAAGAAGGATTGGTGACATTTGAAAGAAAATTCTGGAAAGAGGGTACAGTGAAAAATAAATCCCAGAAATCAAAAAGATGTCTACAGGTTTGGGATCAGCAAAAATCCATGTTCAGTTGTCCAAAGGCCTGTGCTGTGAGGAGAGCTGTCAGGAGGTAGAAGAAGAAGGAGGATGACAGAGCATCCCGGATCATTGCTCTCCCAGGAACAACTCACCTCTGACGGATCAGTTCTTCAAACACACACACACACACACACACACACACACACACACACACACACACACAGAGGGGTGGGTCCATGTCACCATGAGAGGAGTATCACTTTCTCTTCCTCTTCTCACTTACCCGTGGTCTTCAATATTTCCTTCCATCGCACCATGAAATCCTGAAGCCAACCCCGACAGTCTCCCATGGAGACCTTCTTCAAGAACTCCATCACAGCTCTGTCATTCTCCCACTTCTCTTTCATCCATCTGCCTCCAGGTTGACCCACTCTCCAGTGTCCATTCTCCAAATCAAAGTGGAGGCTCATTTGTCCATTCAAGCCAAACTGCCAAGATCCACTGACGTGTCTGTCATCCTCACAGTGACATGTCATCCTGGCCTGCAGGGTGCGAGGGTCTGCCCCCACCATGGGAAAGAAAGAGCTCAGCCTCTGGGCTTGATAGATTCTTTGCCCCACCTGGGTCCACCTCCCTTGGCCCAGCTAATGTGGCCCTGTGCTCTCCCCAGAGGCCACTCCTTCCACTGGACTACTAGGGAAGAACCAGTATTCAATTATATTTTTTACTTATAAACAGTGAATGTAGCTAAGCCCCTAATCTGGCCCTCCTGTACTTGGACTTTCTAACTCACCTCTGGGCATGTGTTTCTCCAGTGTAAAGTCATGCATGTGGTCCTTGATCCAGTCCCTGATGTCTCTCAGTGTTTCGATCTGTGTTTCCCAGGCCTTTATGGTTTTCACTTCTTCTCCCAATACACTTGGGATTATGATCTTTGCATGACCACAGTCATAGGAGAGAAAAACCTTTCCGTCCACCTGGCTTTGAATCTCACACCACGGATGTCCAGGTCTGGGCTGAGGATCAACGGTGAAGTCAAAGGAAAGAGAGTGAGCGTCTGTGAAAGCAAACCGCAGTGAGGGTGAGGTTGGAAGAAGACCCATAGCCCTCCACCCCAGTTCTGTGAGAGCACAGTAGGACTGCAGGTCTAGGCTGACAGAGCAGGATGGCCCGGCCTGCCCTCCCCAGCCCCTCATCCGGTACGACTGAGGAAGACGAAAAGCCTCAGTCAGGCAAGAAACACCACAACCCTGGATATGCCCCATTTCCACTCTGCTCACAAGCTCCGCACGTGGCACTAACCGACACATGCTTTTCCCAGGGATGGGCCAGGCTGGTTCAGAAGGAAAGGCCTAAACCCAGAGGACTGTCAGCTTCTCTCTGAGTGTCCTGTGAGAGATGCAGAGGGTGAGGGGGCTGTTCCTGAGGAAGCGGATCACAGTCAGTGAGGCTGGGGTTGGGAAGGATGAGCTCAGAACCCAGAGCTGGGGAAGGGAGAGTTTATAATCACGGGTCACTGGGCTTAGCAAGGCTGGGGAGACATGGTAATCTCCCACTAGGACAGGTCTTGGAATCCTGGAGAAAGGCCTGGCCCATCGGGCATGAAAGAGAAAATCCAGAACTTCCGGGGCAGGTGGTAGAGGAGGCGATCCAAGGCTCAGAGAAGTGAATCTGCCAGGGTGGACTCGGTGTGAAAGGGCAGGAGAGTGTGCAATCCACCCGCTCCATGGGAAAGCCTGATGGACTCTATGGAGCCTGAGAGGAAAGCGCAGATGAGAAGCATCTCCAACAGCTCAAGGTTGACTTTTGCAGAAGGTCAGGGATGGTGGTAGGAGACCGTGCTCCTGTGGGCTTCTACCAGGAACAGGGATGGAAGTTGTAGAAAAATCAGATTCCAAGTAGGGGTGCTCTAGGGCCGCAGAAAAGTAGGTGCAGTGGTCAAAGTGATTAGGGAGTCTCAATGCCAGCCAGGGCCTGACTGCAGAGAATATGATGCTGGCTCATAGAACAGGGCGATCCTAAAGGCAAACAGATGGGCAGGAACCTAGATACAAACTGTACCATAGAAAGAATTAAAGAAAGACAGAACACAAAGCTGGACGATCAGGAAGCCAAAGGCAGCCATTCCTACCAAACACCTGATCCAGGCCCATTTTCCGGATCTGAGCCACTTCTCAGAAGGTGTCACCAGAGAAAGAAGCCATGTTCTAAAGAGGAGGGCCCTTTCATCACCACATCTAGTGCAAAAGTCCTTCCATTCTTTCCCAAAGAGCCACATGGTTATTTACTGGGGTAAGTGAACCTGCAGAAGCAGAAACTACTCTCACATTCACATTGCACCTAGTGTGTTTCTAATATCAGGCACAGGAATCGTAGCATCATCATGGTCCCCTAATTGTTGAAGCCATGCTTGGAGTACCAGGCCATCAGTGGACAGCAGTCCCAGGTTCTGCTTACAGTGGTTATCACTGGGTCCACAGACCACACAGCGGTCATTTCACATGCCCTGGCCTTGTGATAGGCATGGAGACCTGAGTAGCTAGTAGATTATCATGGGGTGATGACTACTGTAGTAGTCAATTCCAGATTCAAACTTCAGACCCTACCTCCCCATCCCCAATAGTATGTGTGTACAACATCCTGGAGGAAATACAGAGACAGGTACCAATCTACAACCTCTCGAGGGCTGCAGGGGTGTGGTCCCTATCCTATCTCCATTTAATACCACTGTGGCCTTAGGTTTCCTGTAATGGTACAGAAGAAATACTTGAGGCTTTGCGGACCCTAGGTCTCTGCTGCAACCTGCTGTCCCAGCACAAAAGCAGTCACAATAGGTGAATGATGGGCATGGCTGGAGCTGCTTCTTGGGCAGATGACCCAGCAGAACCGGTGACATCAGAGGTATCTGTGGCCAGAAAGGTGCTACGTGCCATTTTCCATGTGAAGGCTCACAACACAGACCCCAAGTGTTCTGAAGCTAGGCCATGCCACTTGCAGAGGGGAAAGTCACACCATTTAAACGTGGCTCCTGGTGTGGTCCTGGGGCCTGGCAGAGATGAGGCCTCTGGTCAGGGACTGGGGTTGCCCATCGTGATGTGTGCTCATCAACCCCTAGTCATTAGTTCAGCTAGGCCAGCCGTCATAGGACAGAAGTGGTTATGTGTTTTGGCATAAGCAGGGCCACAAGGAACAAACAAGACCCACATCTCTGGCCTAGATGTGAGCCCAGAGTTGTTATATGGCCACTATCCTCTGCTCACACCTGTGGATTCCTGTATGGCACTTTGGACCAAGGTAGCTACTCTGTAATAAAGAAGCGGGGAGCATTAGCCCATAACTGCTGGATGGTTTTTATTTACCTAATAAAAAGTACTGCATGTTGAAGACAAATCATTCTCAACACTAGTGAAAGAAAGCAAAACTTTAAAGGTGAATCAACTACATTACCTTGAAGAAGTTAAGAAAATAAAAAGCAGTTGGTAGTAAGATTGTTAGTTCAAATATGTGTGTTTAAACAATTTTTAAAACTATTTTGTAAAAATATACCTATACCTCAAAAGCTGCTGCTAAGTTGCTTCAGTCGTGTCCGACTCTGTGCGACCCCATAGACGGCAGCCCATCAGGCTCCACCATCCCTGGGATTCTCCAGGTAAGAACACTGGAGTGGATTGCCATTTCCTTCTTCAATGCATGAACGTGAAAAGTGAAAGTGAACTCGCTCAGTCGTGTCCGACTCTTAGTGACCCCATGGACTGCAGCCTACCAGGCTCCTCCATCCATGGGATTTTCCAGGGTGCTGAAGGGAAGTAGGTAATTTCCCTACTGTTCTCTGGTCCTTTCTTACTACTGCTGAAGGGAAGTAGGCCACTTCTCTACTGTTCTCAGCCATGAAGGATCAGCAGACCCCTTCTGAATTGCTCTCTAGTCCCTTCTTACTCCTGCTGAAGGGAAGTAGGCCCCTTCCTTGCTGCACTCGGCCCTTGAAGACCAGCAGGTCCCTTCTCTGCTGCTCTCTGGTCCCTCCTTACTACTGCTGCGGGGAGTAGCCCCCTTACATACTGTTCTTGGCAAAAGAAGGAGTGGCAGGTCCTTCCTTATGACTCTCTGGTCTCTTCTTACTGGGGCTAAAGGGAAGTAGGTAATTTCCCTACTGTTCTCTGGTCCCTTCTTACTACTGCTGAAGGGAAGAAGGCCCCTTCCCTGCTGCTCTCTGGTCCCTGTTTACTCCTGCTGAAGGGAAGGAGATCCCTTCCCTGAGACTCTCTGGTCCCTTCTTACTACTGCTGAAGGAAGTAGGCCCCTTCCCTGCTGCTCTCAGCCCTTGAAGGACCAGCAGGTTCCCTTCCCTATTGCTCTCTGGTTCCTTCTTACTACTGCTGAGGGAAGTAGGCCACTTCCCTACTTCACTGAGCCCTTGAAGGACCAGCAGGTTCCCTTCCCTATTGCTCTCTGGTCCCTTCTTACTACTGCTGAGGGAAGTAGGCCACTTCTCTACTATTCTCAGCCATGAAGGATCAGCAGGTCCCTTCTGAACTGCTCTCTGGTCCCTCCTTACTACTGCTGAGGGGAGTAGCCCCCTTACATACTGTTCTTGGCAAAAGAAGGAGTGGCAGGTCCTTCCTTATGACTCTTTGGTCCCTTCTTACTGGGGCTAAAGGGAAGTAGGTAATTTCCCTACTGTTCTCTGGTCCTTTCTTACTACTGCTGAAGGGAAGAAGGCCCCTTCCCTGCTGCTCTTGGCCCTTGAAGGACCAGCAGGTCCCTTCCCACTGCTCTCTGGTCCCTCCTTACTCCTGCTGAGGGAAGTAGGTCCCTTCCCTGAGACTCTCTGGTCCCTTCTTACTACTGCTGAAGGGAAGTAGGCCCCTTCCCTCCTGCACTCAGCCCTTGAAGGACCAGCAGGTCCCTTCCCTATTGCTCTCTGGTTCCTTCTTACTACTGCTGAGGGAAGTAGGCCCCTTCCCTACTTCACTCAGCCCTTGAAGGACCAGCAGGTTCCCTTCCCTATTGCTCTCTGGTCCCTTCTTACTACTGCTGAGGGAAGTAGGCCACTTCTCTACTGTTCTCAGCCATGAAGGATCAGCAGGTCCCTTCTGAACTGCTCTCTGGTCCCTCCTTACTACTGCTGAGGGGAGTAGCCCCCTTACATACTGTTCTTGGCAAAAGAAGGAGTGGCAGGTCCTCCCTTATGACTCTTTGGTCCCTTCTTACTGGGGCTAAAGGGAAGTAGGTAATTTCCCTACTGTTCTCTGGTCCTTTCTTACTACTGCTGAAGGGAAGTAGGCCCCTTCCCTACACCTCTCGGCCCTTGAAGTACCAGCAGGTTCCCTTCCCTATTGCTCTCTGGTTCCTTCTTACTACTGCTGAGGGAAGTAGGCCCCTTTCCTGCTGCTCTCGGCCCTTGAAGGACCAGCAGGTCCCTTCCCTATTGCTCTCTGGTCCCTTTTTACTACTTCAAAAGGGAAGTAGGCCTCTTCCATACTCCTCTCGGCCCTTGAAAGACCAGCAGGTCCCTTCCCACTGCCCTCTGGTCCTGTCTTACTACTTAGGGAAGTAGGTCCCTTCCCTACAGCTCTCTGGAACATTCTTACTACTGCTGAAGGGAAGTAGGTCCCTTCCCTACTGCTCTCTGGAACATTCTTACTACTGCTAAAGGGAAGTAGGTCCCTTCCCTACTGCTCTCTGATCCCTTCTTACTACTGCTGAAGGAATAGGTCCCTTCTCTACTGCTCTAGGCCCTTGAAGGACCAGTGCTCTTTATCATGGATCAGTTAACACCAGCAGGGTGGCCGGGGTAGGAGCTATTCACCTTTCAAGGGCTCAGGCCAGGTGGGCAGCATCAGGTGGCCTGGCTTCTCCTGGGTGGTAGAGGCAGGCACTCACAGCAGGATGGATGTGCAGGGTGGTCTCCCTGGGATGGGGATCCGGCAGGCTGCCGCCAGTACCGCTTGGGTCCGCTAGGCTGCCTGCCGCCCCAGCGCCCCTTGGCCCCAGAACTCCCACCCACTGTATCAGTGTTTGGGCTTGAGCTGTCCTGTCCTGGCAAAGTAGATTCTGAAGTTACGACACTAAATGCACCTCAACTTGACAGTAACTTCAAAAAGCTTCACATCTTAGAGTTGAAACAAAGGAAAAGTTGCCATCCAGAAATCAAGGAAGGAAAACTTCAGCCTTGGACAAAACAACCAGCGGAGGAACCCATTTATGATCCTGTACATGCAGCTCCAGCCATGTCTACACGTGTGTTTTATATCAGCCTAGGGTTTTGCTGTCCAGGTATATTTCTTGTAGTACTAGTATTAGCTGTTTTGCATCTTCATAGTGTGAAAAGGATTGAACTGGGAGATAGCATCAGCACCAGCAGTAGTTCCCAAGGGCTGTCTCAGTCCCAGTCGTTCCCAGATGTCTCGGTATGTGAGAGGCAACACATCCAACAATACAGCTCCCATCTCCAGTTATCTGACCTTGTGGCTAGAGGAGTACGACTTGAGAAGTGTCGCTCTTTTGGAGGCCAGAGCTTAGGTGAATGATATCAAAATATCTATCCAGGGAGAGGAACTCAAAAGATATACACAGAAGGTACCTTTTGGTGTAGTATCCATGGGGTTTATGTAGATGAAAAAGATCCAGATAAAGAGCAACAAGCATTTGTAAAAACAGTTAGAGTTCGAGCTTGTGAAATTCAGCTGATAGCGATGCTCCCTGAAAGCTGAGAGCTATGAGATCTTCATCACAGAAATCTTCCTATTAGCCACGTGTGAACAGAAGAAGCGGAAAAGCCCATGGTGGACTGCCTTACATTAACTGGGGGTATCTTAAATTGTTTTTACGACAGTGCAAATATGTAGAGACCAATAGTCTGCAGGCAACTTCTCAACAAAACCTAGTTCACATGGCTGCCCAGATTGCCTGTGGAATGAGCTACCTGGTCAGAAGAGAAGTCTTCCACAAAGACCTGGCAGCTAGGATCACTGTCATTGATGACAACTTCAAGTTAAGAGCAAAGCCAATCCCTCTCCAAGTCTTGTTCCTCATGGACTCTCACTGTCTGGGGAACAACAAAAACACTGGATCGATGGATGGCCTTTGAAAGTCTGGTTAAAAATGAGTTCTCCATCCTTCCCTGGTGATCCAGTGGCTAAGACTCCACACTCCCAATGCAGGGGCGTGGGTTTGATCCCTGGTCGGGGAACTGGATCCTCCATGCCACAACTAAGAAGTCAGCATGCTGCTACTAAAAGAGCCCATGTGTTTATGACTCTGGCCAAACGCCCTAAGTGGATACCCATTTGATGTGGCCCAGTACCTGAAAGAGGGTTACCAAATAGCCCAGATTATCAACTGTCCTGATGAACTATTTGCTGTATTGGCTTGTGCTGGGCCTTCGATCCAGAGGAGAGGTGGAGTTCCAGCAGCTGGCCCAGTGTCTAACAGAGCTGCATGCAGCCCTGGGGGCCTGTGTCTGACTCTCCTCTCACAGTCCCCCAGCATCAGGAGGAAGGTGCCTGTCGAGGCCCACTTGGAGCCAGGTAGTCACATGCATCACCCAGCATCACAGAAGCACGTTTGTCTTCCAGAACACGTGCCTTAGGAATGCTTTAGCATCTGAACTTTCGAAGACAGATTTAATGATGTGGAATACTTTCTCAATAGCAGTTTTATTAGCTTGAACTGAAAATGTTTATGTAAATTTTTTACACATAGTTGCCTTTGAGGTCAGAGAAGGCAATGGCACCCCACTCCAGTACTCTTGCCTGGAAAATCCCATGGATATACATTATATGATATATATACATGCACATGTATATACATACATACATACCCTGCATATAAGTTAAATAAGCAGGGTGACAATTTATAGCCTTGACAGACTCCTTTTCCTATTTGGAACCAGTCTGTTGTTCCATGTCCAGTTCTAACTGTTGCTTCCTGACCTGCATACAGGTTTCTCAAGAGGCAGGTCAAGTGGTCTGGTATTCCCATCTCTTTCAGAATTTTCCACAGTTGATTGTGATCCACACAGTCAAAGGCTTTGGCATAGTCAATAAAACAGAAATAGATGTTTTTCTGAAACTCTCTTGCTTTTAGGATGATGCAGCGGATGTTGGCAATTTGATCTCTGGTTCCTCTGCCTTTTCTAAAACCAGCTTGAACATGTGGAAATTCAAGGTTCAGTATTGCTGGAGCCTGGCGCAGGACAGCGGCGGCTGCGCGGCGGCTGCGACGGCGCAGAAGGGCAGATCATGGGCTTGTGGTTTTCAGGGCGGCTCTGGGTCCCTTCCCCGGGCTCCAGGACTCCCACTTCCCAGGGCCGGGCTGAGCCCTGGCGGGCCTCAACAGCATTTCCTGTACGTTCTGGCCCCGTTTTCTCCCAAAGTCCCCGCATTACTGCTTCACCAAGGCACCCCTGTTCTCGCCCGGAGAGCCCGCAAGTAGCCCGGGGGAGCCACCGAGGTGTAAAGGACCCAGGGGAGGGAAAAGAGGAGAGGGCGGCGGCACCACCCCTCAAGAAGTTTCGCGAACCCGCGCGCACCCAACTTCCCCGCGCCGCGCCCCCGCCCCGCGCAGGTTCATCCCGGAACTCACCGCCGGGCGTCCCGCTGAACCAGACAATGAGAAGCAAGTCCAGGAAGCCAAGACGGGTCTCAGGGCCACCTCTCTCTCCCTTTGCCATCTGGATCTCGATTTTGCAGGAGTGGAGGATGGCAGGTCAGAGGAGCGGATCCTTTCTGGGGCGCTGCGGGCGTTCCTCAGCCCGGGCGCCCCGCCCCAGGGCCAGGCCGGTGAAGTCATTAACCTGCGGTTTCCCCAGACTGCTAGCTCGCGACCAGGATGTTGCCTCTTCCTCCTCTAACCACTTATTTTAGCGTTTCGTGGTCTGATAGCCAGAACATTCCTAGTTAGATCATTTTGTCATTTTGGTCTTCCTAATTAATAGAAATTGATCAGAGGTCGTCAGGGAAGAATTTCTGGCAAGAAGGTCATGGAGGGGCGAGCTCAGGGCTTCCTGCTTCCCTATCTTGAGCTTGCCTTGGATGATCACTGACCTCTTCACTGTATTGAGTTTCCTTAGGGTTTTCCATACCATCTTATGAAAACTTGAAGAAACTTTTCAGCCAACTCAGTTATTGTTTCCGGTGCCAGTTCAGGTGGCAAACTTAATTGATAAACGTCGTCTGTGTCCTGACCGTTCCACTGACCTGCCCTTCTCTCACCCTCTCCCTCTCCTCCAGCTTCCTGAGTCCCATAGACACAACAGTATTGAAATTAGGCCAGTTCATCACTCTGCAAGTTTGCTTCTGTCCCATTTGTTTATTTTTTCCTTCAAAATTTCAATGCCAATGCATTTTGAAGAGGATTCTGTGTAATTCTACAGGTTGTGTGCCCTCCTTTTTTTTTTTTGTATAATTGTACAACTTTGGAAATTACATAAGTTATAATGATCCAGTATTATTTGTCATTCAAAAAAAAAAAAACTAACTTTCTCTTTCTCCCAGCAACCATCTAAGGGGAATTAAAGTTCCTGACAGAAGGCCCGTTCAAGATGGCTTCTACTCTGGTAGAAACAGAAAACAAAAAGATGAGGAAAAGCAACAAAGAAATGGGTCCTCGTCAAACTTACATACTTTTGCACAGCAAAGGAAACCATAAAACAAAAAAGGCTAACTACAGACTGGGAGAAAAGACTTGCAAATGATGCAGCTGACAAGGGCTTAATTTCCAAAATATACGAAAAACTGTTACAACTCAGTAATAAAAACGGGGAACCCAATTAAAGAATGGACAGAAGATCTAAATAGACATTTCTCCAAAGAAGGCATACACATGGCCAATAGGCATGTGAAAAGATGCTCAATATCAATATTTATTATTTTTAATTAATTAATTAAATTTTTATTTTATATTGATTGGAGTATATAGTTGATTAAAAATG
Source organism: Bos taurus (assembly GCF_002263795.3). Taxonomy (NCBI): domain Eukaryota; kingdom Metazoa; phylum Chordata; class Mammalia; order Artiodactyla; family Bovidae; genus Bos; species Bos taurus. The sequence goes on from NC_037336.1 coordinate 87,248,821, forward strand.
TGTGTTAGTTTCAGGTGTATAGCAAAGTGATTCAATTAAACATATACATGTATCTATTTTTTTACAAATTCTCTTCCCATTTATGTTATTATAGAATATTGAGCAGAGTTCCCTATGCCACACAGTAAGTACTTGTTGGTGATCTATTTTAAGTATGGTAGTGTGCATATGTCAATCCTAAACTCCCAGTTTCTCTCTCTCCATCACCTATCACCTCTGGATATATGCCCAGGAGTGGGATTGCTGTATCATATGGTAGCTCTGAACCTGCCTGCAATGCAGGAGACCTGGGTTTAATCCCTGGGTCAGGTCCTGACCCTGACAGTAGGAGCCATTTGGCTTTTTAACAAGTAGGATAGGCGTTTTATAAGGAGAGTGAGTAGGGCACAAGAGACCCTGACGCAGCAGCTTAGAGATGTTGGGTTTTAATCCCTGTTGATGTATTTGGGAAATAGGATATTGAGGTTGATTGGAAACTTTGTTGGATCTTTTAGACAAATATAAATGGGAGTGTGGTGGGAGTATCCCAGACTATAGGGTTTACAGACGAGGAGGGTAATGGGGGAGGTGAAGAAATAGTAGGTTCGAGAAGGAGTAGCCAGGCCAGGTCAGGAGAAAGATTTGGAACAGTGAGGAAAGCCTAGAATTTGAAGAGTAGATCCCTTCCCAGGATTGGAGTGGGGCATTTTGGGAGTATGAGGAAAGAATGAGAGAAAGGGGTATTTTGAAGTGTGCAAGGCAGAGGCTTGGTAATCTGTGGTGTAGGCACTAAACCGTCAACCCCACGACAGAGATCTGAAAGACTAGTTTTTCTGGAATAAGCAGGCGTGGCAGAACAGGTGGCCCCTGTGTTGATAAGAAAAGAGATGGGCTTCCCTGCCACTGTGAGATACCCTGGACTCCGTAAAGGTGATGAGAGTTGGGGCCTGGGGCTCTGGGCACCTTCAGTCTTCATCAGCCGGTCCAAGGAGCCTGGGCAGAGCTGGGTCTGAGGACTCCTGCTCGGGACTGGGAGGAGATGTCCGGATCCCTAGAGAGGATTAGGGCAGTCCACCTTCCAATGTCCCTTTATGCCACAATTAGAACATGGACCCGGAGGGGACCTGGGCTTTGGGCATGAGCGGGCCCAGTGCCCTTCTTTACTGCACTTGTAACAGGGCCTAGATGATTTCTTTTCTCTGTCAGAGGATTAAGGTTTGGAGCTGTGTAGAGCAGAGGTTCAGAGATGATATTTAGCCTAATCTCTTTGAGCGTTTACTAGTTTTGCCTGTTCTTCCCATTTATTGAAAAATTTTAAAGCCAAATTTAAAAGATCTCGTTGAGAGGTTTGCGGGCCTTCCTCTCTGCCTTTTTTTAGCTTTTTTTGAATGTCTGGGGACGATTGGGAATCAAATGGGTATTCAGGACAATAGTACCTTCTTTTGAAGTTGGATCTAATTTTGTATATTTTTGTGGGGACAGAATTCTAGCTAGGTTAACAGAACAATGCCTTCTGTTAACCTAGCTAGAATTTGTGCTGCATTTTCATCTGGTCTTTGAGTTATTTCTCTGAGTGTATCAAAGTTAACAGCCTTATGTCCTGCTTTTTGGAGGGCTGTAGTAAGGCAAGTCACCGTGTGATTATGGGCTGTTTACCCCAGATGCCCTGCCTGGTAGGCCCAGTCAGGGTTGTCCCTGGGAATGGCAGCTAGGTCTACAGGTTTAGTACCATCAGTTTGATGTATTTCATGGGCATGAGCCTGAGAAGCTTGACAGACTTGTTCTTCCTCTTCTAGGAGGAGGGTAGAAGACAGTCTAGTGTAAATATCATGCCAGGTCAAGTCATAAGACTGGGTGAAGTATTTAAATTATTTTAAATAAAAGTGTCCCTTGAGAGTCCCTTGGACAGCAAGGAGATCTAACCGGTCCATCCTAAAGGAAATCAATCCTGAACATTCATTGGAAGGACTGACGCTGAAGCTGAAACTCCAATACTTTGGCCACCTGAAGAGAAGAACTAACTCATTGGAAAAGACCCTGATGCTGGGAAAGATTGAAGGCAGGAGGAGAAGGGGATGCCAGAGGATGAGATGGTTGGATAGCATCACCGACTCAATGGACATGCATCTGAATAAGCTCCGAGAGTTGGTGATGGACAGGGAAGCCCCGCATGCTACAGTCCATGGGGACTCAAAGAGTCAGATATGACTGAGCGACTAAACTGAACTGAAACAAGTGTCAGGGTCAGAGGAAAAAGAGCCAAGACGTTTCTTGATTTGAGATAAATCGGAGAGGGAGAATGAGATGTGTACCCGAACAATGCCTTCTGTACCAGCCACCTCTACTAAGGGAAGGAGGGGAGCAGGAGGGATTCAGGGTCCTGTTTCTTTAAGGCCCTTTGCAGCCAGGTGTGAGGAGGGGATTTAGGGAGGTCAGGATGGGACTTGAGACTCTGGTAGCAGGGATGGATCAAAGCCCCAGAGCCCCTTCCAAACAGGCCTGGAGGGAGGGTGAGAAGTGGTGGCAGCCTGCACCTGAGAGCAAGAGGAGAGGGGGAACCTAAGGTGGAGGTTGGGGAACCGGGTCTGCTACGGTGGGATTAGAGGCGATTGGAGGTGCACTGTGGTCAGAAGGGTCAAAAGAAGAGGAGGAAAAATCCAAAAAGGGATCAGGAGATGTAGTATTGGGGGGAAGTGGCCCAGGATAGGCTAAAAGTATTTGAGAAGTAGAACAGGAGAGGGCCTGGGTGGAAAGCAAAGAAAGCCTGAACATAAGGGATCTCTGACTACTTGCCATTGCGGCAGCCAAAGTTACAGAGGTCCCGTAAAGAACTGGAATGGAGAGTTCTGTTTTCTGGCCATTGGAACCTAATATCCAGTTGAGACTGTGGCCAGACAGCGTTAGAGTGATAAGGGAGCCGTGTTGGCCTTATCTCTCCTGGAAAACCCAAGATTTTTAGGTTTTGGAGAAGGCAGCCTAAAGGGGTAGATTTTGTAGGTTGGGACTGAGAATTTCCCATTATAGACGAATACGGAGGGAGGGCAAACTAGGGCGAGAGAAAAACGAGGAGAAAGGTCTCAGAGAAAAGGCATACCCACTCTCATGGGCTTCTCAGACAGCCTGACAGCAGCAGGATCTACCTTGAAATCAGTTCAGTTCAGTCACTTAGTCGTATCCGACTCTTTGTGACCCCATGGACTGCAGCACGCCAGGCTTCCCTGTCCATCACCAACTCCCAGAGTTTATTCAAACTCATGTCCATCGAATCCGTGATGCCATCCAACCACCTCCTCCTCTGTCATCCCCTTCTCCTCCTGCCTTTAATCTTTCCCAGCATCAGGGTATTTTCAAATAAGTCAGTTCTTCACATCAGATGGCCAAATGATTGGAGTTTCAGCTTCAGCATCAGTTCTTCCAATGAATATTCAGGATTGATTTCCTTTAGGATGGACCAGTTAGATCTCCTTGCTGTCCAAGGGACTCTCAAGAGTCTTCTCCACCACCACACGACGGTTCAAAAGCACCAATTCTTCGGTGCTCAGCTATTTTATTTTTTTGAAGTGGGCATCCCCTATTTCAAAGTGAGACCAGAGCCCAAGGGCTGAGGGGATCCTTTGCCTAGCTCTAGGGCTTCAAAAACCAGACCAGAGAAAGAGGATCCCAGAGAGCAGGAATTCACTCACCCCTGCAGCTGATGAAATTAGAGCCTGCGTGTGGATGTCAATCCAGGAAGGCAAGTGGAGAGTCCCATCCTGGGGACTCCCTTCGGTTTCTTAGCAAGGTCCAAGGGAGGGAACTACCAGAGGTGGGCTCAGGAGAGGAGCCCACCTGGCCGCAGTGGGTCTTCCCTCCCATGTGTCAGTACCAGAAACGTAAGGCAAGCGCGATGAAAAAGAGAGTGAGCCAGGCATTCAAGCAGAGAAAGATTTATTATAGGAAGAAAGAAAGAAAGTGACTGGCTATAGAGAGAAACCAGTGCTCTCTTTTTACAGCCAACCCTTCTTCTACCCTGTCGATGGGAAATTGTGCCCTGGAGGAAGGGGGCCTCAGTTTATCTTTAGCCTGCAGCTGGGGTCTTATGGTCACTTAGTTGAAGGGGTCTCACAGTCGGGTGGTCATGTAGTCTTGAGAAACTGGCACCAGCAGGGAAAACAGGATATCGCCTTAAGGAAGGTACAGTCTGCCCCCAGGGCAATGTGGCCACTGTGACTTCATCCCTTGTTTGTCAGGGCACCATAATGGGCCATACTTTAACAATATGCTATGAGCCCCTTGCGAACTGTAGCATGTGCAATGTTCTTCTAAGTTGGATCCCATCGCAGAGGCCTATACATACATGTTCACGCTTATTATGGGGGGGGCCTCCCTTTTTGACCTCCAAGAAGCCTTCCTGAACATGTGCACACAGGGAAGTCTTCCTTAACCTCAGGAGTGGGCACCTTATCTCTGCTTCAGCAGAGCTCAACTTTTGCCATTAACTTTGTCCTTGGAGTGAGAACAAAGCTTGAATTTTATTCCACCTGACAAATACCAGGTGTCCAGCCCAGAGGCCCACTGTTGCCTACCTCACCAGAACCCGGGTCGGTACCACTTCTGGGGACACACCCCTAACAGAAGCACAGGACCTGGAAAGGCAGGAGGGGCTGCAGCTTCAGGCCTGGCCTCCCATCCCTGTGGCCTTAGGTGAAGCTGAGGCTCCTGCCACTGCCTTGTCTTTGGAGCACGGCTGCACGATGCCTTTTCTCTCTCCTGGAATTGGTCATCGTTCTGCAGAGCTGGGTCCCCTCAGCCAAGGAGGAGGGAACTCTGCCTTGGTGGAGGAAGAAGATGAGTCTTTCTCATCCTTCCCTCAATCTTCTGAGCCAGGTGCTTGGGGCTTTGCCTGTTTCTTTCTTCAGATGTGTGTGTGTCTGTCTGTCTAATTTCCAGGTGTGTTTAGAGGGGCCTGTAGATTAGCCAGGAGGTACCAGGGAAGTTGTCCCCTCCCAGTGTTTGAGAGAGAGCCTGGCGCTCTGTCAACAGAAATAACCAAAAAACAATTTATAATAAGAATAGAAAAGAGTTCTATTGGAGCCAAACAAACAGCTAGCCCAGTAGCCAGCTTTCAGATTACTCTGAGAACGTGCTCTAGAGAAGTAGGGTTTTTTGCACAGTCTTATATCTTGTCAGAACAAAGAACATTGAAGAAGTGAGGCTTATATTTCTCCAATGATTCAAAAAAGAACAGACCAGCATGTACACATCCAGTCAGTACAGCCTTGGCCCCTGGGAAGGGCGTCTTACCATCAGAGAAGGACCAGCATTGGAATCCCAGGAGGAAGGGCATTTAATTCTTCATTTTTAGCATGGACATTCTTTACTTCTGGTCAGGGTGTCCTTTTCCCTAGTAATTAAAGCAGACGTACAAAGTTTGTTTGATAGGCCACAACCAGGCTATCTTAACTAACATAAAATTCAAGTGAACTCATGTATAAGCCAGAATGGCTTCCCTATATCCCAATATGTGAAAATCTCTTTCATCACTACTCTGGAATCTTGCCTCTTAGACCCCAAGGTAGATCCCTCCTCGCACTGCGCCTCTCTCTGGATCTTCTGGAAAGCAGACCCTTGGTTTATAACTCCTCCCTCTAGTCTTCCTCTTCACTCTGCCTCTTGCTGTGTCCTACCTTCTTCCCCAGGAGGCCTCTGGCCACCCTGTGCCCTGTGTTCACTTACCATGTTTTCCAGGATGTTCCGCCTCTTCACTATCCACTGAACGTCCTGTGTGTCCAGACAGACTGTGAGCCTTTGGAGGATACGTGTGTTAGTAGCTCAGGCATGTCTGATTCTTTGCAACCCCACTGACTGTAGCCCACCAGGGATTTTCCAGGTAAGAATACTGGCATGGGTTGCCATTTCCTTCTCCAGGGGATCTTCCCAACACAGGGATCCAACTCGTGCCTCCTACATTGCAGGCAGATTCCTTATTGCTGAGCCACCTGGGAAGCCCTGGTGGAGGACAGACTCTGTCTTGTACTGTCATAATTTGTCCCATACCCTGCCTCACGCTCTGCGTATAGTAGCTGCTCCCCCAACGTCTGACCATGGGAATGCACCTGGCAACAGAGAACATGCTCTCAGTGATGTGCAGAATTTGCCAATTTTTCTGAACCTCAGAGAGTCAGAGGAGTTAGGGCTGAGGATTTGGGGGCTGAGACCGCTGGGACCCAGAATGGAGGCCCCTCCCACTGGTGGCCCAGCCCTTCAGAGGTTTCCTTGTGGTCCCAGGGTCACTGGGGACATAAAGCATCCTTTTGTCCCCACCCAGCGCTCACCTGAGTGTTCCTCTCTCAGCTGCTCACTCTCTGGACTACCTTTTCACTCTCTGTACTCGTTCCAAACCTGGACAGCCCTGCTTAACTTACGTGTTCCCCCTTCTCTTACTTTTCTCCTGATATTCAATAAATAAGATGCATTCAGTTCATAAATCCAGACGGTAGTCCAGGTTTGAGAAGAAGATTTCAAGATGGGGTTAACCTACAGGGATTTCATTGAAGAAAACCCCTGTGAGAGAGAAGGAGGAAGTCTGAGGAGGCTGGAGAACCATTCAGATGGACGCAGTTCTGACCCAAAGTGAAGGAGAGAGGGGCGGGAGGCAGGGTGGTGGCATCCCACACTGCCGTGTCAGCTGGGGAAAGTTCCATAAGGCTCTCAAGGAATCCATGTCCCCCAGGAAGGGGTCTGCCTCAGCCCCCAAGACTATCAGGCTTACTTCTTGGCTGGGAGCAGACATGGGGAGAATGACCTTGACACAAACACAGTGATGGACTTCAGAGCTCAGCTTGGGGCTTGCAGTCAAGGAAGCACACTGTAGTTCAAGACCTAAGGTACCCCTTCTGAAGCCCAACAAGCAAAAGCCAGACAAAGCACTCAGCTTGAGAAAGAATGAGTTTTTTGTAAATACAGGGGTGTTTCCCTGCTGGCTCAGTGGTAAAAAATCTGCCTGTCAATGCAGCAGACTGGGGTTCGTTGCCTGATCCAGGAAGGTTCCAATGCTGCAGAGCAACTAAGCCTTTGTGCCATGACTATTGCTCTAGAGCCCGGGAACCACAACTCCTGAGACCATGTGGTTCAGCTACTGACGCCCTCGCACCCTAGAGCGGTGCGCCACAGCAAGAGAAGCCACTGCAAGGAGAAGTCTGCGCACCACAACTGGAGAAGAGCCCCGGCTCTCCATGACTAGAGGAAAGCTCTCCGTAACTAGAGAAAAGCCTTCACGGCAACGAAGACCCAGCACAGCCACAACTAAATAGATAGATACATAAAATTATTTTCTAAAATATTCGTATTGTAGGGGAGGAAAAATAATTTCCCCTCTACCCCTCTGAGTTCTAGGCTCTAATAAAAGACAGATTAACACGAGAAAAAGAAACAAGTTTCAGTTCAGTTCAGTGGCTTGTGTCTGACTCTTTGCAACCCCATGGACTGCAGCACACCAGGCTTCCCTGTCTATCACCAACTCCCAGAGTTTATTCAAACTCATGTCCATCGAGTCAGCGATGCCACCCAACTACCTCATCCTCTGTTGTCCCCTTCTCCTGCCTTCAATCTTTCCCAGCATCAGGGTCTTTTCCAATGAGTCAGTTCTTTGCATCAGGTGGCTAAGTTTATTAACATGTATACCTCATGTATATATGGGAGATACCCAGGGAAAAATGAGTATCTCCTTAGAATTCAGACTTAAATACTACCTTTAATTGTACAGCACAGGAATACAGTCAATATTTTATAACTATAAGCAGAGAATAACATTTTAACATTGTGAATCACTGTGCTGTATACCTGAAACTTATATAATAGATATCTCAATACAATACAAAAAATTTTAATAAATGATAAAAAGCAGTTTATATACACACACAAAATATCACATTAATAAGGAAATGAGAGAGGAAAGGGATGTAGGCTTAGAAGAAATAAAAGATGTTTAAGAAAGTGAGAAATGGAATAGCTTCTGCCATATCAGCAAACGAGGATGCTATAGTCACCAGTGATTGCAGCCTTCCTACGAGAGCTGGTGAGCCCTAAGGGCACTCAGGAAGGAGAACACCTATGATCTCGCGGCCATCAGGCTGCAGCCATTATTTAAAGGGCTAGAGAAATTCACATTGCGATATCTGACCAACAGTTATTTGGGGCAAGAGTTAGGCCAAGGGGCCTGACCATCTTGGCTCAACCCCACTCTGGGGATCCCAGAACTTTTTATATAGAACTAGATAAAATGGACAGGGAACGAAAGGAAAAAAAAAAAAAACTTCCAATGTGCTTCCCCTGTGGCTCAGTGGTAAAGAATCCGCCCGTAATGCAGGTGACAAGGTTTGAACGCTGGGTCAGGATGATCCTCTGGAGAAGGAAATGGCAACCCACCCCAGTATTCTTGCCTGGGAAATCCATGAACAGAGGAGCCTGGTGGGCTACAGTCCATGGAGTCACAAAAAGTCGGATGCAACTGAGCTACTGAACAACAACAATGACGAGAGAAACTGAAGTTAAAAGGTATATAAGTTAATGGAATTTAGATAAAAGTATATAAAATTGGTATATTTAAATGGATTTATAGAAAATGTTTAAATCTCTTGTTTAATTATACAATGGGATAGACATGTTTCACTGGAGAATAGTTCTACTGCGTGGTATTATAAGAGATATAGATTGCCACCCAGGAGATAATAACTAAACATACTAACCAATAATGTTACCTGAGCCATACAAGTAAGAAAAAAGAAAAAAAAAAAAACTGGGAACTAAAATACAAGGACTAATAAAAATAGTGATTTTGCTTTGGGTTTAATTTGTAAACTCCAAAGTATCTCTGCTAAATACTTTATATATAAACCTTTGAAGGCATGGTAAATTAAACTCTAAAGTTCTAAAACAGACAATTAGTAAAAGAAATTTCAGTTTTGTTAAAGATCTAATCTCACTGGCATGAAATGGTACCTCATTGTGGTTTTGATTTGCATTTCTCTGATAATGAGTGATGTTGAGCATCAGCAGATGAATGGATAAGAAAGCTGTGGTACATACACACAATGGAGTATTACTCAGCCATTAAAAAGAATACATTTGAATCAGTTCTAATGAGGTGGATGAAACTGGAGCTGATTATACAGAGTGAAGTAAGCCAGAAAGAAAAACACCAATACAGTATACTAACACATATATATATGGAATTTAGAAAGATGGTAACCCTGTATGATTTGGGAGAATGGCATTGAAACATGTATAATATCATATAAGAAATGAATCGCCAGTCCAGGTTCAATGCAGGATACAGGAAGCTTGGGGCTGGTACACTGGGATGACCCAGAGGGATGGTATGGGGAGGGAGGTGGAAGTGGGGTTCAGGATTGGGAACATGTGTACACCCATGGCGGATTCATGTTGATGTATGGCAAAACCAATACAATATTGTAAAGTTTAAAAAAAAAATAAAAAAATAAAGATCGTATCACTGATTTTAATATCTTTAGGTGACAGAACTGTTCTTTAGAAAACTATAAAAGCAACTGGCTTTCTCTTAGAAATCTCTTACAAACCAAAATGTAAATACAAGCCACAAGGACTGAGACTGAGCCTAATCAGCTCCATCAGACAAGACCTGAAACCAAGGGGAAAAAGTGGCAGCTTTAAAATTAAAAGCGCTGGGAATGTTCTGTTAACCAAACCTTACAGATAGCAAAGCCTTAGTCATCTGAGCAAACAATGTTAATGTATTTCAGCTGTTCTTTGTAGACTAATAACTTTATATTTTAATACCCAATTCATGGTTAATCTTTTAAGTGAAGCTATGAGATCTATGGTTTTGCCTGTATATTTCTCTGTACACATTATACATGAGACATCTCTACTTCTAAAAAGTTTTATCAACATTAAATTTATAAATAACTATTTAATTTTAATAAAAAGCACTTTCATTTAAAGACAGTGGCTAAAGTAACTTTCAGGTTCATGTGAACTGGCAAATATTCAATATTAAGTTGATATCTGATATTAATGTTTGTTTGTTTGTCTAAATGATATAGATATGTCAAGAGTCATCAAAATTATATAACTCCTTATTGTACCTAGATTTAATACATAAGACCTTACTAGATCTGTTATAAGAAAAATAACTTGATATTATGAAATCTGAAAGTAAATGTAAATGAGATAAAAACATTGGGATAAACTCTTTAAAATAATTATATTTTAGAAATGTCTACCTAAAATAATCTTTCTAGATATTTGATAACTGAGTTTGAGCAAGCTCCAGGAGTTGGTGATGGACAGGAAAGCCTGGCATGCTGCAGTCCAGGGGGTCGCAAAGAGTCGGACATGACTGAGCAACTGAAATGACTGACTGACTGAAAGTTCTAGAACTGTTAATTTAAGTGATAAAAGTTTATTAAATAAAATATACTGAAACATCAATTACTAAATAAAAAAACTAAAACTAAAGGTATTTAGAAATATCAAAAAATGTTGTCATCACATTGAGATCTTCTCTATAAGAGAACAAAAGTTTTAAAATCTTATCACTGGTGTTTATGATAACCAGTCTATAAAATGCTAGTGTAAAAGACAGTTCATTGCTTAATTCTTAGCTTTTACTAAAAACTAAGGTTTTAAGTGTTGAGGATTCTAATTTAAACATGTCAGTAAAGCTATAAGGAATAATACAGTAACATTTCAGTAATATAGTAGGAAGTAAAATAAATGTTTTCAGTTAAAAAATGTATGAGAAATGAGATTACATTTTATGGAGGAAAAAAATTAGCTGGTTGATCATATTTAGATGGAAAAATGAGAGACAGGATGAATATAGAAAGTGATGAGAGATTATGCAAAGGAAGCCTGAGGAAGAAAAAATTTTTATACATAATTAGGATGAACAATGCTTAAGTGCTAAGTGAAGTCGCTCAGTCGTGTCCTGCTCTTTGCGACCCCATGGACTGTAGCCTACCAGGCTTTTCCGTCTATGGGATTTTCCAGGCAAGAATATTGGAGTGGGTTGCCATTTCCTTCTCCAGGAGATCTTCCCAACCCAGGGATTGAACCCAGGTCTCCCGCACTGTAGGCAGATGCCTTACCGTCTGAGCCTTGAAGCTAACTAAATGGATTTTGTTAAGTAAGCTAATGCAAGACTGAAATTTGATTTCTCTTTCTGTTAAAAGTGCTCCTCTTTGAAAAAAAAATTGCATGAGTTTCTGTGTCCTTAGGTGAGCCATATTTATTTTAACTGTTTTTGTGATTTTGGTGAAGTGAATAAGTACTGTTTCAGTGATCTATGATCCTGTTGTGTTTTAAAACTTTTTTTAAAATATTTCTAACAAACTTCCCAAATAGTAAAATCTAACTAAAGCTCCTTTAGCCTCCAGCTGACTCAGGGATGCTTCAAAAAAACATCTCTGAGACATGTCAGAGAGAAATACTAAATTAAGTTTATTTTTAATTCAAAATTAAAACATTCAAAAACATTGTCAAGTTATTGAAGGTAAACTTTAGGTTGTAATGTATAGATACATGTCATTAATATAGATATTCCAAAATTTATCCCTAACATCTGATATGTCCTGATATAATGTTATCAGTCATAATTCTAGTTATTATCCTAAAAGGTTATACGTTACAGAAATATCCAAGTTTCCTGCTAATTACATTGTATTCAAAGTTTTAACTATACTATTTTAAATTTGCCCTTCATAGAGTATTATAATTTTATATTGCTTGTATAAAATAAAGATTTTCAAAAAGACTCATAAAAAGAACCCATTTAAACAAATGTAAGTTTCTGATAGCCTTTAGGTAATGCCACTAAATTGGATAATAAATGACACATTCTAATAGAAAACCTGACTAATTCCTGCAGATCAATAGGAATTAAGTACATGAGACTAAATAAATATAATTTATAACTTTGATTTTAGAAAACATACTAACTTGAATCTGTCTTCCAGTAAACGTTTTTCTCTGATACTGTCACAAGTTGATATATCAAGCCTTTGTAAACAAAGATGAAACATTTAACTTTTTCTCTCTACCTGATACTGGCAAAATTTGGATTCTCCAGCTGGTTCTCCTATGGATTTGATGGTTTATTACAACTAGTGATACTAATCTTTAATTTATTTTTCATTTCCAAATTGTTTATGCCTGTGTCTCTACTACACTATGACTCTGTCAATGTTTCTATTAATAGCTACATTACTTACATTCTATTTTATAAGATTGTTGTCTCAGAGTGTATAACCAGGCTTCCAACAAACGTAACTGTGACTTAAAACAATTAATCAAATATTTAGTTCTGTGTGTGATCAATAATTATAATAGTGTGACTCTAGGTATGGGAAAAGAAAAGAAGGGAACTATCTCCTGGATCACAATAGGTTAAAAGACAGCGGACCCAGAAAATCTTTCATTGTCTATCATTGGGTCTAATCCAGAAACTAACACCTAGAGCGATATATCAACGAAAACCTTCACCTGACCTGGGATGAGCCTCCCAGCACCGTGGGACCAAAATTGGTCATGAAATGTCTCCCAAATATCGGTCGAATTTCTGACCAAGGGAAAGGACTGGAAAATGGAATATTTCCTGTTATGTCAGTAAACAAGGATGTCACAGTCATCAGTGATTCCAGCCCTCCAGAGAACTCAGGAGGGAAAAGAACACCTGTGCGATATGGCAGGAATCAGGCTGCAGCCACTTGCTACTGGGAGCCCTGAGGAACTCGGAAGGTGAAAACACAGACATTGGCCTCAGAGAGCTGAGATGCATATGAAAGGAATGAATTCAGTGAGCCCAAACTCTTCCATCTTCCCATATATAGGAAAGCACTAAATTCCCTAACTTGAGATATCTGGTTTTCTTTAATTCACAAAAATACTTTTGATGTGCAGACTACCTGCCCTCCTGAGTCCTGCATCACCTGAGTCCTCCCCCTGCCTTCTTGGAAGACTTCTATCAAGGCTACTTGAGATGCTACCTCCGGGATTCATGTCTTAAAAATTTCCACCAAATAAAACACAGCTCTCAACTTTTAGGTTGTGACTATTTTTTAAGTCGACAATGGTCAATTGATTTTCAAGTCAAGGGCAAAGAAGAGTGTTTTCAGCAAAAGGTGCTGGGGCAACTGGAGAGTCACATGCAAAAGAATGAGGTGGACCCACCCCCTTACACCATATACAAAATTAACTCAGATTGGATCATAGACATACATTGAAGAGCTAAAACTATCAAAGTCTTAGAAGAAAAGATGAGTGAATCTTTGCCTTTGCATTTGACAAAACTCTTCTTAAATACAACACTAGCCACAAATGACAACAGAAAAAAAAAAGACTTTTTCAAAATTTTTTTTAAAATGCTTTTAAAAGATACCATGAAGAAAGTGAAAAAATGAGAGAAGATATTTGCAAGTCATCTGTCTGGTAGGGCTTCCAGGTGGCTCATTGGTAAAGAATCCGCCTGCCAGCACAGGAGACACAAGTTCAATCCCGGATCAGGAAGATTCCCTGGAGGAGGACACAGCAACTCACTCCAGTCTTCTTGCCTGGCAAACCCCATGGACAGGGGAGCCTGACGGTCTACAGTCCATAGGGTCGCAAAGAGTCAAACACAACCGAGCGACTGAACACAAGAATGAGCACACATATATCTGGTAAGTGACTGACATCTAGAATAGATAAAGAACTCACACTTCATAATGGGTGTGTTCTCTGGACAAGCTCCCAGGGAGGACCCATGGCAGATGATCTAAAAAGTGCTTATGAACCACAACGGATGAAATGACACTCAGTCACATCTTACATCATTCTAGTCTCAAAATAACTTTACCATGAAAAACTAACTTTTTTGTTTTTGTTATAAACAAGTGGACTAGAACATTTGACTTAAGTCATAAACAAGTAGTACAACCTCATTTAAGTCAAAAGCAAGTGGATTTGAAATCAGATCAAACCAATACACAACAGACATTCCGTGTGGGAGGCAGTGTGAAGTGAGGGGTGCTGGGGAAGACCGTGTCCCTCAGACCCTGGAGGTTCAAGGTGAACGTGGAACCACTGTGGGGGAGGAGCAGAGAGGGACTGTTCCTAGAGGTGGGGTGGTGCCCTGCGCCCTCTATCTTGTCCCAGACTTGATCACAGATCGCCTAGAAGGGCGGTGGGAGTAACGGAACAGTCGGAAGAATAAACAGCCTGCTGCCATGTATTTTATTTAGCTCATCTATTTATTTCAGTTCAGTTCAGTCACTCAGTCGTGTCCGACTCTTTGCGACCCCATGAACCGCAGCATGCCAGGCCTCCCTGTCCATCACCAATTCCCGGAGTCCACCCAAACCATGTCCATTGAGTTGGTGATGCCATCCAACCATCTCATCTTCTGTCGTCCCCTTCTCCTCCCGCCCTCAATCTTTCCCAGCATCAGGGTCTTTTCAAATGAGTCAGCTCTTCACATCAGGTGGCCAAAGGATTGGAGTTTCAGCTTCAACATTAGTGCTACCAATGAACACCCAGGACTGAACTCCTTTCGGATGGACTGGTTGGATCTCCTTGCAGTCCAAGGGACTCTCAAGACTCTTCTCCAACATCACAGTTCAAAAGCATCAATTCTTCAGCACTCAGCTTTCTTAATAGTCCAACTGTCACATCCATACATGACCACTGGCAAAACCATACCCTTGACTAGACTGACCTCTGTTGACAAAGTAATGTCTCTGCTTTTTAATATGCTGTCTAGGTTGGTCATAACTTTCCTTCCAAGGAGTAAGCGTCTTTGAATTTCACATCTGCAATCACCATCTGCAGTGATTTTGGAGCCCAGAAAAATAAAGTCAGTCACTGTTTCCACTGTTTCCTCATCTAGTTGCCATGAAGTGATGGGACCAGATGCCATGATCTTCGTTTTCTGAATGTTGAGCTTTAAGCCAACTTTTTCACTCTCCTCTTTCACTTTCATCAAGAGGCTCTTTAGTTCTTCTTCACTTTCTGCCATAAGGGTGGTGTCATCTGCATATCTGAGATTATTGATACTTCTCCCGGCAATCCTGATTCCAGCTTGTGCTTCCTTCCAGCCTAGCGTTTCTCATGATGTACTCTGCATATAAGTTAAATAAGCAGGGTGACAATATACATACAGCCTTGATGTACTCCTTCTCGTATTTGGAACCCGTCTGTTGTTCCATGTCCAGTTCTAACTGAGCTGCCCTTGTAAAGAATGCCATCCATGAAGGACTGACTTGGGGCAGCTGGACAGGTGGCCAGGGGAAAATCGCTTTAGGAAACACAAGATGGGATGGTAGAGAAGAGAGGGGCGGAGCCTAAGTGCCCGGAAACTCGCCTGGGGGAAGGACGGAGAAATCGCCCGCCAGGCCTCTTCCCGGCTCCTGGGTCCCCGAAGGCACCGCGGCGGCGCCCAGACTGACAACCAGAAAGAGCCCGGTCATCACCCCGCAACCCTGGGCACTTCCTAACAAAGACTCACTCACCGACCGGGCGGGCCTCCAGGGGCGCCGTTTCCCGAGCGCAGCACCTCAGCCCGGAGCCCGTCTTCCGCACCCGCCCGGGATCCCCGCTCCAGCGACGCCTCTCCGAACGCCGCCGGCCGAGCTTCCCCAGAGCCGGGGCCACGAGGCGTCTGGCAGAGATTCGAAAGAGCGATTCAAACTCAAAACCCCGAGGTGAGTTTCAGAATTTCTCTTGTGGTTGTTCTCTCGGGGTTTCAACCTGCCGGAAAGTGATCTTTGCCGGACCGGGCGCGACGAACGCGCCCCGCAGATCGCAGGAGCCGGGTGCGAAGAAGGAGTGGGCGGTGAGTGCGATCCCAGGACGGGCCCCCGCAAATGTTCTGTCTTCTCTCGCCACCCCGAAGCCACCAGCCCGGAGACCGCGGAGTTGAGCCACCTGCGCGGCTGACGTCGTGCTGGAGACGGGTAGCGCAGGGGAGGGGGCTGGGAAAGGCGGGAGGAGGCCGCTGCTGCTTGACTCGGGAAAATTCGTCAGTTTTGCGGTGAGCTTGCTCCTCCGGGGCCCTAGGAGGACTTTGCCACTTGCGGGTGAGCAAAGGATAATAAATTATCGGCTGTTCTGGAGCTCGGCTCCAACAGGACTATTGGACTCTGTTGTACACCCTCCTCCGATATGACAGACCTGGTGGGGTCGGCCGCTGCTAGTTTGGTTAACAGAAGGAAATGACAACCCACTCCAGTATTCTTGGCTGGAGAATCTCATGCACAGAGTAGGCTGGCGGGCTACAGTCCATGGGGTCGCAAAGAGTCGGACACGACTGAGTGACTAACATGTAGTGAATCGTTATCATTACAGAGAAGGTTTGAGAGGTTAGGATGGAAAGTGGATGTAGAAGAAAAGAAGGGATAACTGAGCAGGAGATGGCAGCGGCGGTGGGGTGGGGGTGAGGGAGGAAGTGAATTGAAAGAAAGATTAGAGCAGGAAGTGGTTCAAGGAATGAGCGGAAGAGCCAACAAAACGTGGGCTTTTCTTGTTCACACCAGAAGAGGGCTGTTTTGGAGAGAGGATAGTTATTCAAAGTGGATTTGGCTTTGTAATGTCATGAGTATTTTTTTTTAATGAGTAATTACATTTGAAACTTAAGAAATACTTCCTGGGTATAAGTGTTATTTTCTTGTTTTCAACAGGGCTTCCTCAGTCTAGGACTGAAGACTTTGGGGCGGTGCCAGGAGACAGAGGTATAGACACACCCCAGGCTACCTTTTGCCGGTCACTCTCCTAAAACTGCAGGGAGGAATGTCACTGGCTCACACCGCAGGCCATCTTTTGCTGATACTGCTGCTGATAGAAACCGGGAAGACTCTGGGCAGTGAGTGTCCTGGATCTGGGACTCTGGTGGGGGAGGGGGGAACATAAGAAAATGGGGAGGGAAGGGGCTCCACCCAGGTGGCGCCCGGTCCCACCTGCTCTTAGGATGGTGAGGTGTGGTTTAGCTGGACTGGCTGCCCCAGGAGGTGACACCTGCCTTCCAGGACCCCACCCAAGGCATGGTGCCTGGGCCTGTGCTCCTATAGCAAGCTTTCCCCCTCCTGGCAAGTCCTACCTCCTACTCCAGTAAAACTTTCCTGATGACTAGGGACCCCATCATGAATGTGGCATGTGTCCTATGGCATCCTTCTCCCCATTCTATTGAAAGTCTTGTCTGTTCAGATAGATTTTAAGTCTCTAGAAACCAGACACTGTCTTCTGTTTTTGCTGCCTCACAAGCTGGCATGTGCATACTTAGTCACTTAGGTGTGTCCAACTCTTTGCCACGCTACGGACTCTATAGGCTCCTCTGTCCATTCTCCAGGCAAGAACACTGGAGTGGATTGCCATTTCCTTCTCCAGGGATCCAACCTGGGTCTCCTGCATTGCAGGGAGATTCTTTACTGCCTGAGCCACCATACATTAGATAAATCTTCCTGCTAATAGCATATGGACGGAAAAGATCCACGGTGGCATCAAAGTGTTTAACTAAAGCTCAGACAGTTAAAGGTGAGGCAGGACTGAAGATGAAGCAGAGGAGGGGGTCTGGGATAGAGACCCCTCCCTCTGCAACCAGGCCCTGGAGGAGGAACTCCCAGCCATACCTGTGGTTTTCTCTCACAGATGCCCACTCTCTGTGCCTTGACCTCACTGTCAAATTTCAGTCCAGACGTCACCAGCCCTGGTGTCAAGTCCAGGGCTCCGTGGACACAAAGCCTTTCCTCCAGTATGATAGTGCCAGCAACAAGGTCAAACCTTTGGGTTTCCTGGGAAAGGAGGTAAACGACATGAAAGCGTGGACTGAAATAAGCCAAACGCTGGTAGAAGCAGGAAAACAGCTCAGGATGGTCCTGCCTGTCATCAAACTGGACAAAAATGAGACGAGGGGTAAGTATGGGAAGGGGGTGGGAGCTGGAGACAGCAAGAGAAAAAGTGCATGCAGGGAGGGCATTCCTGTGAAAGGACTGAACAGGATCCAGCCTTAGAAACCTGGTGGACCTGATGGGTAAAATGGGGCAGGTCATGGTCAGAAGATCACGAGCCCCTAGATGTGCAAACACACTGAGTGACTGGGGAGGATGGAACTGTGGAGAGTCAGGATGATTCATTGTGTGTGGGGGGCACAAGGTCCTCCCACCCTGCAGGTAAAGCTGTGTTGTCAATGTGAAGCTGAGCAATGCTCTGGTGCATCCTTGAACTTCAGCCTCAATGGACGGACAGCCCTTCTCCTTGACACCATGAGCATAACCTGGACAGTCATCGATCCTGGAGCTACAGGCTTCAAGGAGAAGTGGGAGCACAACCAGAAACTGGCAGAGTATTTCAGGAACATATCAACAAGAGACTGCAGTTATTGGCTTAGGGAATTCCTGAAACACGGGGAGAAGATGCTGGTCCCAGAGCCCACAGGTAACTGAGTGGGGTGTGGGGGAGGTGGCCGCTCTCTTCAAAGGTCTAGTGCCTTCATGTGTGGATATGAGCACGTATTTTAGTGTAATTGAAGATGTGATTGATGGATGGAGTGGACTCATCTCTCGTGTGGGCTTCCTGTCTGGAGATGTCAGTGATGGGCATAGCACAGAACTGGCCAGCATCCTCCTTTCCCAGCCCACCTCCCTCAGCACAGGAGCCCCCTTCCTCATTAACCAAGACCCCAGGCACTGCTCGATGGTCCCCAAATCTATATACGCATTATGTTTCCAGGCCTTCTCTCCCTCTTGTCGTACTGATCCTTTAACCAACTCAAATGTCACTTAATGAAGCCCTTATCCCTTCCCAGACAGAATTAAGTGCCCCCAATTGTGTCCTCCTCAAAAAGGACTCCTCATAGTAAACATGTCCACTGAAAGATAATCAGATGGACATTTGCTGTCTCAGTGACTCAGACGGTAAAGAATCTGCCTGCAAGGCAGGAGACCTGGGTTCAATCCCTGGATTGGGAAGATCCCCTGGAGTAGGAAATGGCAACCCACTCCAGTATTCTTGCCTGGAGAATCCCAGGGACAGAGGAGCCTGGTTGGCTATAGTCCATGAGCTCACAAAAAGAGTCGGACATGACTGAGCGACTAACACAACTCAGGAGAAATATTAGCTCCACAAAGACAGAGCACAAGCCCATTAATCTTTCCATACCCGGACCTGAAGAGTGGCTTCACATGAGTCAGTAACTATATGGGGAACATGTGCTAAGGACAGCAGGTACTGAGGAAGGTGTATTCTAAGATTTGAACAAGGCTTTTGCTTTTTCGTTTTAGAACCGCTAATAATGGCCCCAGATATCAGCCAGTCTGCATCCATCCGATTGGTCTCTTGCATTATCCTATTGATCATCACCCAGTTAGTTCTAATTGCTTCATCGTCATGAATATTATGAAGAAATCAGGGACCACAGCAGGTGAGAAGCCAGCCGGCCTCTGGCTCCTAGGCAGGTTTGTTCTGGTCAGGACTTGGGAGAGGTGAGCCACGGGTTTCACCAAGCCCCTGTCCACTGAAACCCATCTTTACCAAGATGATGTTCTGTCTTTGTCTTGGGCCCCCACACTTCCCTGTAGGGTTGGGAACCACTCTGTTGTTGGGCAGAAGAGGCTGGTGTGGGCAGCAGGACAGTGCAGTGGGAGTGGGGATGAAGACAAGGGGGTAGGACAAAGCTAGGTTATTTATTCAGACTATGAAGTCCAGTTTAATAAAATCTTTCAATGCTGTGCTCAATTAGGACTGGGTAAAACTCCAGAATTAGTGCCTTGAGAGGAAAGGGCTTAGAAAGCCCTTGTGTGGTTTGGCTATCATCCCACCCCAGTACTCCTGCCTGGAAAATCCCATGGACGGAGGAGCCTGGAAGGCTGTAGATGAGGGTCGGACACGACTGAGCGACTTCACTTTCACTTTTTACTTTCATGCATTGGAGAAGGAAATGGCAACCCACTCTAGTGTTCTTGCCTGGAGATCCCAGGGACGGGGGAGCTTGGTGGGCTGCCGTCTATGAGGTCACACAGAGTCAGACACGACTGAAGTGACTTAGCAGCAGCAGCAACCAGGCATGGTAATGCCATGAATCCTGAGAAGGCTGTGGAATATATGGACCAAGACACTGGTGACCTGTATCTGAGCACATGTGGCCACTTGGATTTTCCTTAGTTCACTACCACTCCCCAGTTTAGTCCAGGAACAAATCTTCCTTTTCTTACTCTCCACAGGGCAGAACTTCCTGGAAGTATCATATATGGTGCTGCTGCTGCTGCTAAGTCGCTTCATCCGTGTCCGACTCTGCAACCCCATAGACGGCAGCCAACCAGGCTCCCCCATCCCTGGGATCCTCCAGGCAAGAACACTGGAGTGGGTTGCCATTTCCTTCTCCAATGCAGGAAAGTGAAAAGTGAAAGTGAAGTCGCTCAGTTGTGCCCGACTCTTAGTGACCCCATGGACTGCAGCCTACCAGGCTCCTCCATCCATGGGATTTTCCAGGCAAGAGTACTGGAGTGGGTTGCCATTGCCTTTCTGAGTATCATATATATGACACAGTAATAATTGTAACAATCAGACCAATAACAGTAGTCCACATTTACTTTAGCATCATACACATGACAAAATCATAATCATACAATTGCAGTAATAATACTAATAGCTAACATTTATTTCCCCTTGACTTCCTAGGTGGTGCTAGTGGCAGGCATTGGCCTGCCTGCCAATGTAGGAGACAAAAAGAGATATGGGTTCAATCCCTGGGTCAGGAAGATCCCCTAGAGGAGGAAATGGCAACCCACTCAGACAGTATTCTTTTCTGGAGAATCCCACGGACAGACAAGCCTGACAGGCTACAGTCCATAGCGTCATGAAGAGTTGAACACGACTGAAGCCATTCAGCAGCAGCATTTATCCTTGACTCTGTGTAGGCAGCTGGGGTAAGCACTTTACATGGATCCCTCTCATTGAGGCCCATAACAATGCTGTGAGCTAGGAACTGTTTTATTCTTGGCTAATGAAACTTACCAAGGTTAAATCAATGGAGTAAGGTGTGCAGGAGAGCTGGAGCCAGAACTCAAGCCAAGTCTATTGGAGCCCAAAGCCTGCTTGTTCTTAGGTATGACACTATAGAATCACTCTCTCCTTTTAAAATACATTGTTCCTACAACTAATTTTTCTAAAGCAACATCCAAATATTTGCTCACAGGGGAGAAGATCGACTCTCACCATACGGAACCCCTCTCTCCTTTCGACCTGGTAGGAGTGTAGCCTTTAATCCCTGTTTCAGTGCTGAGGCAGAGCCTCCCATTCTCAGGGGTGGAGGCTGCCCCTCTTTCGTGCTGTTCTGCCTGGTTTCCTGGTTTCCCTGGGAAGTCTTCCAAGTGAAAAACAGTTTCCCCAGTAACTGACAGCCCACCCACTGGCCCTTCTGCCAGAGTGACTTGATTGCTTTGTGACTCTGTCACAAGTCACTGCCAGAGTGACTTGATTGCTTTGTGGTTTCTTAAAGGTGTTTCTTTTGGGATAGTCCAAACCGCTTTGACACACGTTCTGACAAATTAGTGGTTAAGGAGAACACTTCCTTGGGCTAGAAGGAATGAATATTCAAACAAATAAGAGAAAACTGTCAACATAGACAGTGGCTGCTGTAGAGTGGGAGAACGTTGAGCAACTGGTTCCTTTAGTTCCCCAGCTTTGGAAAGATACAGCTAATCATTTCTGACAGATGGAGTCTACCAGTTTAAAATATCCCTAGATTTTTTGATGATTGCCATTCTTACTGGTGTGAGGTGATACTCATTGTAGTTTTGATCTGCATTTGTCTAATTATTAGTGATCTTGAGCATCTTTTCATGTGCCTGTTAGCCAGCTGTATGTCTTCTTTGGAGAAATGTCTATTTGGGTCTTGTTGGGTCATTTGTAGAGATGTGGATGGATGGAGTCTGTCATACAGAGTGAAGTCAGAAGGAGTGAAACAAATATATTAACGCATATATGTGGAGTCTATGGTACAGATGAACCTCTTTGCAGAACAAAAATAGAAATGCAGATGTAGAGAACAGATGTATGGACATGGCAGGAGGTTGTGGGGGAGAGGAGGTAGGATGAATTGGGAGATTGGGGTTGATATATATACACTATCGTGTGGAAAATCGGTAATTAGTGGGAACCTGCTATATAGAACAGGAAACTCAGTTTGGTGCTCTGAGTAGGTGACCTACTCTTTATTCCTTCTTAGTCGTGTCCAACTCTTCACAACTCTATGGACTGAAGCTCACCATGCTCCTCTGTCCATGGAACTTTCCAGGCAAGAATACTGGAATGGGTTGCCATTTCCTAGTCCAGGGGATCTTCCCAATCCAGGGACTGAAACCATGTCTCTTGTGTCTCCTGCCTTGGCAGGTGGATTCTTTACCATCTGTGCCACCTGGGAACCCCAAGGTGACCTTGAAGGGTGGGGTGTTGTGGGGGAGGGAGGGGATATATATACATACGGCTGGTTTGCTTCATTGAATGGCAGAAACTAGAACAGCATTGTAAGGCAACTATACCCCAATTAAAAAAAAAAGTAAAAAGCAGAAACAAAAAGCTTCCTAGAGAAGGAGATTCCACTCTTCTCTGTAACTCATGTGTAACAGTTGGGTAATTATTTCTAATAGTGAATTGACTTTCTCTACCTGGCAATTTGGAATTCACTTCTAATTATGTTTCCTCCTATAGAAATGGACAAAGGCTTGCCTACATGGTAGAGGCGGGTCATACGTGTGCTGCTTTATTGTCTTAGGAACAGGGGCTGCAGTGGAGAAAAGGACTCACTGGCTTTCGTGGAAGGGTGAAGGGAAAAATAAGCTTTATGCTCAAGCCCAGAAGTGGAGCTTACATCCAATCTACATCATGATTGTAGAACTTCCGGAATCTCTATAAATGTGCCCTGGTTGTTTAGCTAGGGCCTGTTTTCTCATCGTGAGAACACATAAGAAAAAAAGGCTAGTCTACGTACTTGATTTCTGGGCAGCAAAAAGAGGAGGAGGGAGGTAGCAGGGGGATAGTTGAACTGACTTAGGAAACTGGGGGAGAATAGTCTGCAGCAGGGTGGGAGGGGGTTGCTCTGTTGGGGATGAAGTAGCTTGAATCTTGGCCACCTCAACTGACAAAGAGATTAAAGCATGGGGAGCAATTTGAGGTCTCAGAAAGGATCCTGATCTTGAGTAGGAGAAAGACCCCATTAGAGTTGATATAAGCCTTATCAGGTCTTTAAACTGTTCATAAACTCATTAGAGTTCATGGCATCCTGACATTGTCCTGCTGAAATCACACTTCATCCTGAGTGGTGGCTTTTTCATTCCTCATATTTTTATCTGTTCTAGTCAAAGATAGTTATTTTATATGGAGAGGGAAAAACTGGAAGAAGAAGAAGAAGAAACAGATTTCTTGGAACAAGTAGGCTTTAAAGGTGGAGTTTAGGGGATAGAGGCTTTCAATTTAGATGACAGTCAACAATAAACAAATAAGCAAAATGAACTAATAAAGAAGGAAAAATAAGTAGTAAAAGAAAACACAGATACCATATTCCAATATCACGTGTCTTATCACATGCAGTGACTACATAGCCTCCCATTTATTCAATGAGTATTGTTAAATACCATCATGAGGAACTGCATCCTTTGCTCTGGATGAAGCATACACCAAGTAAACTTGGAGGACCCAGGTCTGTTAGAGAAGCTGAATTACATAATAATAAGTGAAAGATGGAAATCCAGAGCCAGTGCCATGGGGCTCAGAGAAGGTGAGAGCTAGCTCAGCTGGGGCAGTACAGGAAAGGCTTGGGGACAAGGAAGCCTGAGCACTAGGACTTGAGGAATGATGGGTGGGCTTTGGTCTTGTTGGCCCTGGTTGCAGGTGGGGCGAGAATAGCAAGGACTAGGGCACAGAATGAGCGGTGCAGGGCTCAATATGAGGAGAAAGCCTGAAGGAGGCCTGGCATGGACTGGGAGAAAACTGTGCTGGGAGGAAGCTCAGAACCAAGATGTGGAGCTTCCTGAATTCTTTATGGTCTCCGGGAGTCATTGGCAACCCTGGGCTTGTCAGTAGATTGCTGAAAGTAGTACTGTGTGGATTAGAGGTGATGATCTGGCCCAGCATGAATACAAAGCCCTCCTCTAACTATCTAAGACAAAAATCAGCACCAAAACATTCACCTCTTGCCTTCTCAGTCTTACATGTGGAACCCACAGTGTCAGAAAACTGGGCAGGAGTCATCTCTCACCCTTCCCTCTATGTATTTGGTGGTTGGAGGTCTGCATTTATGTATTTGTGATGTGGGATCCACGAGACAGAAGTTTCTCCACAAATACCACAGGAAGTGCCGCCAAGAAGAGAGTCACTGGCCAGCAGGGCCTCCCTGACTCATAACCCAGCCTTGGTTTCCTGTCTGACTTACTGGTTGTTGGTGGTGGTCGTTTCACTGCCAAGTCATGTCCAACTCTTGTGACCCCATGGACTGTAGCCTGCTAGACTCCTCTGTCCATGGGATTCTCTAGGCAAGAATACTGGAGTGGGTTGCCATTTGGTTAGGGGGGGAAAAATGATTTTTGTCAAACTAGAGAATTTAATTGAACAACAGTTAGAAAGCATTGTTTGAAAGCTTGAAAACTACTGACCTAGAATAGCCTTTACTTTAGAACATACACTGGAGAAGGAAATGGCAACCCACTCCAGTATTCTTGCCTGGAGAATCCCATGGACGGAGGAGCTTGGTGGGCTACGGACCTTGGGTCACAAAGAGTCGGACATGACTGATCGACTTCACTTTAGAACATATAAACTATCCCCTAATGCTGTAGTAATAAAGATTTCTCATGGGCCAGCTGTGTTTAGTCTCATGAGAAGCATTATGAAAGACTTAAAACATGTAAGGTACAGGCTTCTCAAAATGCAGGAGGCAACTTATACACATGGACCATTAGTACAAGGTCAGAGCATCAGGTGTGGAATTGTATGGGCAGAGATGGAAGCTGTTGGAGAAGATTTTACAACATCCTGAAGAGCCAACAATGGGGAAAAAGTCTATGAAGGAACCACTTGGGGGCCTTATCTTGTATTTTGGAACTGTAGCTCACAACTTATCCAGTGTGTTTGGTTTTCACAGAATATTATGGTGAAAACATATTTGACTTGATTGGGCTTTCACTGAAAGTTCATAAGGCACCTTTTCTTGTAGTTCTAGTTACTGGTTATTTTTCTGGATGATGAAACATAGGTATGAAGATAGAAAAATTCAGTCATCTGTCTGCTTTTTGCTTACTTTGCAGGACTGAATTTTAAACTGTTCTTTTAAATGCTGGCAGCATGTAGACTGAGACATGGGAAACGATAAGAGATTCTAACCATGGTTAATGTAATCTTAAGGAAATAACCATGGATGTGTTACCTTCTGTCAGTGTTTACTGTATGACATGGAGATTAATTTTCTTTTAATTAGGATCATCACTGTGGCCTCTATTTATTTGATGAATGCTAGGTTAAATCCATCCATGATTTACTTCCCAGATGTGAATGGGTTCCAACCTTTGTTAATATTTGCATATTACAGAGGTCAGGTTTTTTTCTTTCTTCATGGAAGTGGGATTTTTCCTGTTGTTTCATGTTTAGGATATTTACCTTGTTGGCTCTGTCAAAAACTGAACAGAAATAACAGTTACGATCACTGCTTCTTAGGCTGCATGGACTCCTTGGCTTAGGGTAAAACTTTCCAACATCTAATAGAAGGAATTTATTCTCAAGACATACCTTAGATGATTCCTTCAGTTGGGTGAAACTCATCACGTCTGGTATGGGTTGAATTGTGGCCTTTAAAATTCATATGTTGAAGCCCTAATCCTCACTACCTCAAAATAAGACAATCTTTGAGAGAGATGCTCAAGAGGTGATTAAGTGAAAATGAGGCCATTAGGTTTAGCTTTTATCCAACCTGACTGGTGTCCCTGTAGGAAGAGGAAATTTGGATACACAAAGAGACACCCGGGGTGGGCAGAGAGGTCCTCCATGTGAGAACAAGTGAGGAGATAGCCATCTGTAAGCCAAGGAGAAAGGCCTTAGGAAAAACCAAAATGTTGACCTCTTGATCTTGGACTTCTAGCCTCAGTAGCTATGAGACAATAATGTTCAATTATTTAAGCTACCCAATCTTTGATACTTTCCTATGGTAGCTCTAGCAAACTAATACAACACCCAAACCCAAATTTATTACTTACCTGTTCAAAGCACAGGAATTTACTACTCACTGAACATCCATGTAATTCCCCTGAAAAACCTGCCCACCCACAGCCAGGTGGGGTTATGCACTAGCTGGTCTATGGGCACCCACAATC
The DNA here is from genome assembly GCF_002263795.3 of Bos taurus. Lineage (NCBI taxonomy): Eukaryota > Metazoa > Chordata > Mammalia > Artiodactyla > Bovidae > Bos > Bos taurus. The sequence goes on from NC_037336.1 coordinate 87,275,145, forward strand.
TTATCCCCTGACCCAGTGACCAAGGAGGTGACAGTCCTGGAGGGGGAGCTCCAAGATGGTGGGGTTTCCATATGGTCCCTGGGAGAGTGAGTAGAGCAAAGCCTCCCCACAACCAACGTAGAGTATGTCTCCCAGGTGAGACACAGTTCGTTACTGTATTAAGCCTGGGATTTGGAAGGTTTCGTTCATTTCTTCTGGTAACTTTGTTTATCATGAGCAGTAAAGTCTTCAGCCTCCTAGGTCATCTGAAAGTGTAAATTTAGCCACATATTTGGACTCACAATTTCACATCTGACTGATTATTAGTCTTTCGTTCTACTTTTGCAGCTTCCCACAGGCCTGCCCCTCCTTTCCTTTCACAGAGGTGCTACAGTTATCTCTCTAAACAATCGATGACATGATGATGATAATGATGGAGGAGCACTGGTCCAGGCACTGACCTAGTGCTTTCTGTACATCAAGTCCTTTATCCTCATAACCTATGAATTAAGGCAATATTATCATATTATTCTTTCCAACAAAGAAATTGAGGTGCAGAGTTTGATGTGTTCAAGTTCACACAGCTGGTAATTGGTACAGCCAAGATTTGAACTTGGTAATATGGTTTCCGTTGCTTTCTTATAAACTCTGAGTTAACAGCCTTTCCAGTTCTGTTCCCAGTGTATCCTATCACTTTTCCCATCAAGGACCACCCTCTACTTCTGACCGCTTCCAACCCTTCATTCCAGTTACAGTCTACATTGTTTCTGTCCTCTAAACAAATCCTGCATTCATCACTTTTGGTTTCATTGCTCTCTGAATTGCTCTGTTGCCCATTCTCTTTCTCCCTTGGCCCTGCCTGTCAGCATCTTGTGGATCCTGCTGCTGCTGCTAAGTCACTTCAGTCATGTCTGACTCTGTGTGACCCCATAGACGGCAGCCCACCAGGCTCCCCTGTCCCTGGGATTCTCCAGGCAAGAACACTGGAGTGGGTTGCAATTTCCTTCTCCAATGCATGAAAGTGAAAAGTGAAAAGGAAGTTGCTCAGTCGTGTCCGACTCTTAGCAACCCCAAGGACTACAGCCTACCAGGCTCCTCCGTCCATGGGATTTTCCAGGCAAGAGTACTGGAGTGGGCATCCCAATTCAGTTCAGTCGCTCAGTCGTGTCTGACTCTTAGCGACCCCAAGGACTGCAGCCTACCAGGCTCCTCCATCCAAGGGATTTTCCAGGCAAGAGTATTGGAGTGGGGTGCCATTGCCTTCTCCATGAGTGAGTGCTCAGTTCAGTTCAGTTCAGTTCAGTTGCTCAGTCATGTCCAACTCTTTGTGACCCCATGAATCGCAGCAAGCAAGGCCTCCCTGTCCATCACCAACTCCTGGAGTTCACTCAAACTCACGTCCATTGAGTCAGTGATGCCATCCAGCCATCTCACCCTCTGTCGTCCCCTTCTCCTCCTGCCCCCAATCCCTCCCAGCATCAGAGGCTTTTCCAAGGAGTCAACTCTTCGCATGAGGTGGCCAAAGTACTGGAGTTTCAGCTTGAGCATCATTCCTTCCAAGGAAATCCCAGGGCTGATCTCCTTCAGAATAGACTGGTTGGATCTCCTTGCAGTCCAAGGGACTCTCAAGAGTCTTCTCCAATACCACACTTCAAAAGCATCAATTCTTCAGCGCTTAGCCTTCTTCACAGTCCAACTCTCACGTCCATACATGACCACTGGAAAAACCATAGCCTTGACTAGATGAACCTTTGTTGCCAAAGTAATGTCTCTGCTTTTGAATATGCTGTCTAGGTTGGTCATAACTTTCCTTCCAAGGAGTAAGCGTCTTTTAATTTCATGGCTGCAGTCACCATCTGCAGTGATTTTGGAGCCCCCCAAAATAAAGTCTGACACTGTTTCTACTGTTTCCCCATCTACTTCTCATGAAGTGATGGGACCAGTTGCCATGATCTTCATTTTCTGAATGTTGAGCTTTAAGCCAACTTTTTCACTTTCCACTTTCACTTTTATCAAGAGGCTTTTTAGTTTCTCTTCACTTTCTGCCCTAAGGGTGGTGTCATCTGCATATCTGAGGTTATTGATATTTCTCCCGGCAATCTTGATTCCAGCTTGTGTTTCTTCCAGTCCAGCGTTTCTCATGATGTACTCTGCATAGAAGTTAAATAAGCAGGGTGACAATATACAGCCTTGACGTACTCCTTTTCCTATTTGGAACCAGTCTGTTGTTCCATGTCCAGTTCTAACTGTTGCTTCCTGACCTGCATACAAGTTTCTCAAGAGGCAGATCAGGTGGTCTGATATTCCCATCTCTTTCAGAATTTTCCACAGTTTATTGTACAGAGCCCATTCCTTTGCCACCTCTTCTGGGAAGCCTTCCTTCAGTTATCTTCATTCAGCACTCCCATAATCCCTTGCCCACAGACACTCATGGTTCACTTATTTATGTCTATTTCTCTCTCTAAAGGATAAGTTCCCTGAGTGCTGAGACCATATAGATATAGATATAGATATAGATATAGATAGTCTGTAGATCTCCTCTGCAAGCAGTGGGCACAGTATACACACACACACAATCTTTGGGTTACACTTCTTGATTGCAATTAAGAGAAAGGAAAGTTTCCTTGAATGCCTTGCACTTAACAAGAGATAACAGTGTTACCCCTCCTCACTTAGGCCACCACAGTTTAGGATTCCCAGTTCCTGTGTGGGAGTGACTTTGTTAACATCAAAACACTTTCCTTCATCCTCTATCCGCATTCATTTCTCTGAGATGGATGCTACCACTTCTCATCTGTGTCATGTTAGCAAATTGTCCCTTTGGTCTTTATATTAGAACCGATTTTCCCTGGGTTTCAATTATTTCTTAGCTTTGATTTGTTGATTAGGAGCAGCCTTTCATCCTGGTGGCACTTTTCAAGCATGTGGTAATATATGTTGCAGGGAGTTGCAAGGCAAGAGAAGAATAGCATTCCTGCTGCTCTCCCTCCCTGCAGGTCTCCACCTTTCAGCGTTTTGTGAAGCTGGCGGTCCTCTTCTCTCGGGGGCGGGCAGCAAGTTGAAAGGAAAGTGGAGTTCAGTCACTTCTGCCACAAGTATTTCTGGGTCAAATGCGGGACAGATTTGAAAGTTGAACACAATTGGATTTTCTGAGGATTTCAGCCAAGAATGTATTTGTGTTTGTCGTCTTCTTACAAATACATGCATTTTCCCAGACATGGCGGTGATTTTCCAACATGGCCTCCAGCAATCCTCACCTTCTGGAGTCACGCTTTTGTCTTGTTTCCTCCCAAACGAACTAGGGGAGCAGTTCTGCAAATAATGGGCTATTGCAGAAGGGGTGGGTGTGATTAGAAGCTAAATCATAACAGTGTGGCTTCTACCACACTCTTGCCAGGCGCCAGCACTGGCAGGAGATGTGAGTGAACCATCTTGGAACAGATGCTCCCGCCCCAGCCAAGCCTTTGGACGACTATAGCCCCAACTTCAGCTCATGAGAGACTGGAGCTGGGTCTGCCCAGCCAAGCAGCTCCCCAGATTCTGACCTGCAGAATCCATGTGAGATGATAAACGTTTATGTTTGTGTTAAGCTGCCAAGTCTGGCGCTAACTGCTTGTGCAGCCACAAGCAATATACATGGTACACGAAGTTGCATTTTCTAGGCTCTTTGAGAGTCTATTGCCTTTTCAGTTCTAATAATATTTTTGGCACTACAGAGAGTCTGGTTCTGTGATTGAAATTAAAAGTCAGTGTAGAAAGGAAAATGGAAAGATCATCATGGTTTGGTCAAATGCTCAGCATAACGAGATCACCTCAGTTCCCTCCTTCAGTTGTGCCTGGACCCTTGGAACGGTCCCAAGACAAGCTCCGCTTACCTGTCCCTCCCCAAGCTCCTCTGCTCCCTGCTCTTGGCCCCCCCACCCCCACGGTGCACTATCACTGCCATGAGGACACAGAGGCACCCACCAACCCCGCGGGCAACCTGGACGTCCACGTGCCTTCCATCTGCCAGCATCCCAACTGCTCTGATGAGGATGCTGTGACTTTGAACTTCGTGAAATGTTTTCTTCATCGACCCCAGAAGAGGAGACAGCCTGCTGAGACACAGATGCAAGTGCAAAACCAACAGAGGCCAGGTCTTCTTTTGGTGACTGGAAGAAAGAGCCGAAGGCAGTGAAGTCTGCCTTTCACTGGGCAGGAGAACATGAGTCATTCATGACTTCGACAGAATGAACCAGTCCCAGAGCCAGACGGACCCCTTTACCTGAATGAGCAGGTAAAATCACCAACAGTAACTTGCACAAAATGGGATCTCATCTTCCCATATGACAGTTATCTCTTTGTCAAGGGGACCTGGAGACAGCTGCAGCAGGAGTCCAGTCATGGACTGATGTGCTCTAGTCTTGAAAAAGATGGACTTGCCTGCTCCTGTTTCAGAAGGGGCCTCTGGCCATCGGGGGCTGTCTGTACCACCAGCCTGAAACACGGAGCACTTCTCTCCTCCTCCCCACCGTCCTCTCTCTGCCCTCCCCCTTCTCTGCCCTCCTCCACCCCAGCACACTTATAAAGTCCACCTTTTCCATTCCAGGTAGTGTGTTTAGGGCGCTTTATTATCTAATGCAATTCTGCAGTGCTTTACAGGCCACGAGTATGGAAAACGTCGTATAAAATTCTGTAGGAATGCATCTTGTTACTTAACAAAGATCATAACCGAAGCAAATATATATATTAAGTGTGTACATGCTTTCCTGTAAAATGTTTAAGAACACAAGTCATCTCCAACTTAAATATCTGTGGTGGATCCATATAATTTAGAGAGAAATGCAAGTTAAAAGCTCCATGGTTAATGTATTCAGTGTTCAAAACCATACCGAGTCATTTAGGCATGAAAATATACTTCATCTACTTTGATTACATCTGCAAGACCCTGTAGCTGCCAAATTTTCAGTTGGCTTCCTGTCTCATGGATAGAGTTTTTGAAAGATATTCTCAATAATTCCTCCTTTAGGGGCACACACAACACCTGCCACTGCCCACCTCAGATCACTTAGGGTTTTGCTCACACTACGAACAGGTCAGATGTGGCTAAGTGCCCACGACAGTGACCTTGGTGGTCCAACACACTCCTGATAATTTAGCTGAGCCCCCAGCCTAAGGGAGGACAGGTGATTCTGGTCCTTTTCAGCCTCCTTAGACGTCCAGGCCTTTTCTGAAGATCATGGTCAACTCCAAGCCTGTCTATAGGGGCAGGGTCAGCCGTCTGCCCCTCAAGCTCCTGACTTCTCTTTCCTGCTTGCCCAGGGCTGGTCAGTTCAGACCAGCTCCAGGTGACCCAGCACATTCTGGGACAGAATGGTGTCTGCCTTTTCCTATTCACAGTGTCAACCAGGTGCTCCACACAGTCCCTTCCCCACCCCCACCCCGCCCAAACCCAACAAGAGCTATCGTGTTACCGAAGCTTCCTGGGAACGTGTAATTCATCAAACAGAAACTCACAGTGAGAAGTATGAACAAATTCTACAAGTGTTTGCTCCCCTGGGGGCAGTCAGGGCAAAAAAGCACTTTGTGCTTCCTGTCTCTGGGAGACTCTGGGGGCCGCCCAGCCAGCTGCCCCTAAATCACAGTCATGAGTCACGTGTGCAAAGTCTGGAGAAGAGCACTGTTCTCCAGGAGGACTGTTGGTCCATCAGTGGCCAGGCTGGGCAGCTCTGCAGCAGTGGGCTTGTCACATGGTCTCCCTTCTGTGGTCCTCTCTCCTCTGCCACATCCTCTCCAGTTTCCTCATTCTGTCCTCTCACCAGCCCTGTTCCTACGACCACACCCTTCTTACCACCAGCCCCCCACTACCCAGGCCAGCGGGCTTCATCCAAGGCCAATCTCCCCTAGCCTGTTAAGACCCCAAGCTTCACCTCTTCACTTTCTCCAGGCTGGTACCTTGATAGAGTCTTCCCTGCTGATGCCCCAGTTAGAGACCTCAGCACCTTCCAGAGCCTTCTCTGCTCTTGAGGGAGCACACACACATCCTACAATGCTCTGTGCGCATGAATATAACACACAAGCCTTCAGTACCCAGAGGTGACTGTCTGGGGAGAAAGTGCAACCTTAAGGAGGGAACATGGTCATGGGGAGGATGTGGGGACCATCTCTAGGGGCCGGATGGTAACCCTCCAATGAGACGAAGCTAGTATACTTCAGCCCGCAGCTAAACAGGGCTCACAGACAGCTTTTGTTTTGCTTATGCAATTTTCTGAAATTCTTATTTAGTTGTCATGCATGCTGAGTTACTTCAGTCATGTCCAACTCTTTGTGATGCTATGGACTAGAGCCTGCCAGGCTCCTCTGTCCGTGGGATTCTCCAGGCAAGAATACTGGAGTGGATTGCCATGCCTTCCTCCAGGGGGATCTTCCTGACCCAGGGATGAAACCAGTGTTTCTTAAGTCTCCTGCATTGGCAGCTGGGTTCTTTGCCACTAATGGCACCTGGGAAGCCCATTTAGTTATCAACATTGTACAATTAGGAGAATTCACATGAAAAACTGTATTTCTGGAGTCTTTTGAAAACTTGAAGATGTAGCCATGTGGGATCTACATGGCCACCCATGTAGATTTAGGGGAACTAAAGACTGTACCAGAATTTATTTATTTGGCTGTGCCAGGTCTTAGTGGTCACACATGGGATTTTGATCTCATGCAAGATCTTCAGTTGCCACCTGTGAACTCTCAGTTGTGGCCTGTGGGATCTAGTTCCCTGACCCTGAATCAAACCCAAGCCCCATGCATTGGGAACTTGGAGTCTTAGCCACTGGACTGCCAGGGAAATTCCTGTGCCTGAATTTAACATGCCACTGGGGCTGCTGTACTCCTTTCCTGGGGCCCTGATGGCTTCAGGCTGGGGAAGGTCTTAGTTCCCCAGGGGAAGGGCGAGGGGCCACCAGCCCCCTGGGTAACCAGTGCCAGGCGGGGATTTGGAGGAATTCGGAGTCAGGATTCTGTGCTCAGTACCTGCACGTCTGGAATCAAAAGCGGGTAAGTGACAAACTTGCACCTGAATAAACATGGTTTCTCAATGACGCTGATGTCAACACTTCTAACCAACTCAGAGGCTGTGTCACTCAGGAAGTTCCTCAGAGGTCAAGGAAAATCAGTTTTGGGGAGGCCCTGGGGAGAGGAAGGGTGGAGGTTGCTGGCTTCAGGGACAAGTGACCTGTAGTCACATAGGGTCTGTGCTTGGTTTAATGCTCTGCTGATATTATCTTAAATTAATGATGTTTTGAACAAGGGTCCCATAGTTTCATTTGCACTAAGAATCTGCCAGCAGTACAGGAGACCCGTTTAGTCCCTGGATCAGGAAGATCCCATGGAGAAGGGAATGATAACCCATGCCAGTATTCTTGCCTGGAGAATTCAATGGATGGAGGAACCTGGTGGGCTATAGTCCGTGGGATTGCAAAGAGTCAGATATGACTGAGCGACTGACACTTTCACTATCAAGCAATTTCCCCCAGTTATGTAGCCAGTCCTAGCAGAGCTTAACCAACCCAGGACCACCTGTCTCACCAAAGAGATATTTTTCACATGAGATGCTTTTTAAAAATTTTTATTATTCTTTGACCACCCTGCTCTGGTATGCAGGATTTTTGTTCCCCAATCAGGGATCGAACCCATGCTTCCTGCAGTGGAACTCAGAGTCTTAACCATTGGACCACCAGGGAGTTCCCCAGATAAGAAGCTGTAAAGAGACTTGAAGTGTTGATGGATGCCCCTGGGGCTCTGGTGCTCTGAGCAGAGAGTGATTTCATATGTGAACTATGCCATCAGTGAAATTAGAGAATCCAGTCAATAGACGATGGCGCTTCCAAGAGAGTGCAGGAACAACTTAACACACTGTTAAGTGACCAGAAGGCTGCTGCTGTCTCAGGGGTCGAAGGTAACATCTTTTCTGCTTTAAGAAATTTTGCAGATCGTTGGATGGGTGGACCTGAGTCAGCTGGGCTACATGTGGAGTTGCGGTGTTGTGAAACTGCAATGCTCACAGCCTTCAAGTAAATGTAAATGTTTTGGAAACCTCTGGAGAGTAATCTGCTCAGGGTTGCTACTTTCCTTCCAAAGGAGTGCACATAAATACCTGGCTGCCACAACATTAACTTAGACAAATGCTTTCAGGATTTAAACCCCCGCAATGGAGTATTTCAGCAAGTGTATTAGAGTCTTTTGCTAAAATCCTAGCTCATACATGGTGCTGTGCTCAGTCAGTTAGTTGGGTCTGACTCTTTGTGACCCTGTGGACTGTAGCCCTCCAGGCTTCTCTGTCTGTGGAATATTCCAGGCAAGAATACTGGAGTGGATTGCCATTTCCTCCTCCAGAGAATCTTCCCGACCCAGAGATTGAACCCATACATCTTGAGTTTCCTGCACTGGCAGGCGGATTCTTTACCACTGTGCTATCTGGGAAGCTCATATGTGGACCTTATAGTAATTGAAAGATGAAATGAGGAAATTCTTTGGTAGTCCAATGATTGGGACTCTGTGCTTCCACTGCAGGGAACTTAGGCTTGATCCCTATTTGGGGAACTGAGATCCTGCAAGCTGCATGGTTCAGCAAAAAAAAAAAAAAAAGGGAATTGGTATACTGTTATGGGTTGAATTGTGTCCTCTGCAAAGCAAATATTGAAGTCCTAAGCCCCAGTACCTCAGAATGTGACACTGTTTAGAAATAGGGTCAATGTTGATGTAATTAGTTAAGATGAGATCACACTGGACTTGGTGGAAGCTTAATCTAATATGACCAGTGTCCTTGTAAGAAGAGGGAAGGACGCATAGACACCCAGGTGAGGCAGCCACATCTCGATGATCGAGGCTGAGGTGAAACACTACAGCTGCTGGATGGTGAGTGTCAAGGTTTGGCGGCCACCGCAGTAGGGCATGGGGCTCTGAAGGCTTCTTCTTTCCAGCTCGTTGAGGGCCCTTGATTTTGGACTTCACCCCTGAAAGTGTGAGAGAACACACTTCTGTTGTTTCAAGCCACCCAGGTTGTGGTAGCCAGCCAGCAGCCCTAGGAAACTAACCTGAAATATATAGGTCTTCCTCAAATATATCTTTTTTCTTTTTGGGTAAATCCAATTCTTTGTAGATCTCTAGATTTACGATTTAAAAGAAAAAGGCACTCCATATTTTTTTATATCTAGATCACACTTAAAGCTCCCCAAATGTTGGCCTCATTAGTACAGTTCAGTATTTTTAATGTGCGCAGTAGTGCTTAGTGATCTAAATAAAATCCCTTATGATTATACAGTGGAAGTGAGAAATAGATTTAAGGGACTAGATCTGATAGACAGAGTGCCTGATGAACTATGGACTGAGGTTTGTGACATTGTACAGGAGACAGGGATCAAGACCATCCCCATGGAAAAGAAATGCAAAAAAGCAAAATGGCTGTCTGGGGAGGCCTTACAAATAGCTGTGAAAAGAAGAGAAGTGAAAAGCAAAGGAGAAAAGGAAAGATATAAGCATCTGAATGCAGAGTTCCAAAGAATAGCAAGAAGAGATAAGAAAGGCTTCTTCAGCGATCAATGTAAAGAAATAGAGGAAAACAACAGAATGGGAAAGACTAGAGATCTCTTCAAGAAAATGAGAGATACCAAGGGAACATTTCATGCAAAAATGGATTCGATAAAGGACAGAAATGGTATGGACCTAACAGAAGCAGAAGATATTAAGAAGTGGCAAGAATACGCAGAAGAACGGTACAAAGAAGATCTTCATGACTAAGATAATCATGATGGTGTGATCACTCACCTAGAGCCAGACATCCTGGAATGTGAAGTCAAGTGGGCCTTAGAAAGCATCGCTACGAACAAAGCTAGTGGAGGTGATAGAATTCCAGTTGAGCTCTTTCAAATCCTGAAAGATGATGCTGTGAAACTGTTGCACTCAATATGCCAGCAAATTTGGAAAACTCAGCAGTGGCCACAGGACTGGAAAAGGTCAGTTTTCATTCCAATCCCAAAGAAAGGCAATGCCAAAGAATGCTCAAACTACCGCACAATTGCACTCATCTCACACGCTAGTAAAGTAATGCTCAAAATTCTCCAAGCCAGGCTTCAGCAATATGTGAACCATGAACTTCCTGATGTTCAAGCTGGTTTTAGAAAAGGCAGAGGAACCAGAGATCCAATTGCCAACATCCGCTGGATCATGGAAAAAGCAAGAGAGTTCCAGAAAAACATCTATTTCTGCTTTATTGACTATGCCAAAGCCTTTGACTGTGTGGATCACAATAAACTGTGGAAAATTCTTCAAGAGGTGGGAATACCAGACCACCTGACCTGCCTCTTGAGAAACCTGTATGCAGGTCAGGAAGCAACAGTTAGAACTGGACATGGAACAACAGACTGTTTCCAAATATGAAAAGGAGTACGTCAAAGCTGTATACTGTCACCCTGCTTATTTAACTTCTATGCAGAGTACATCATGAGAAACACTGGGCTGGAAGAAGCACAAGCTAGAATCAAGATTGCTGGGAGAAATATCAATAACCTCACATATGCAGATGACACCACTCTTAGGGCAGAAAGTGAAGAAGAACTAAAAAGCCTCTTGATGAAAGTGAAAGAGGAGAGTGAAAAAGTTGGCTTAAAGCTCAACATTCAGAAAATGAAGATCATGGCATCCGGTCCCATCACTTCATGGGAAATAGATGGGGAAACAGTGGAAACAGTGTCAGACTTTATTTTGGGGGGCTCCAAAATCACTGCAGATGATGACTGCAGCCATGAAATTAAAAGACGCTTACTCTGTGAAAGGAAAGTTATGCCCAACCTAGATAGCATATTCAAAAGCAGAGACATTACTTTGTCAACAAAGGTCCGTCTAGTCAAGGCTATGGTTTTTCCAGTAGTCATGTATGGATGAGAGTTGGACTGTGAAGAAGGCTGAGTGCCGAAGACTTGATGCTTTTGAACTGTGGTGTTGGAGAAGACTCTTGAGAGTCCCTTGGAGTGCAAGGAGATCCAACCAGTCCATTCTAAATGAGATCAGCCCTGAGTGTTCTTTGGAAGGAATGATGCTAAAGCTGAAACTCCAGTACTTTGGCCACCTCATGTGAAGAGTTGACTCATTGGAAAAGACTCTGATGCTGGGAGGGATTGGGGGCAGGAGGAGAAGGGGACAACAGAGGATGAGATGGCTGGATGGCATCACCAACTCAATGGACGTGAGTTTAAGTGAACTCCAGTAGTTGGTGATGGACAGGGAGGCCTGGCGTGCTGTGATTCATGGGGTCGCAAAGAGTCGGACACGACTGAGCGACTGAACTGAACTGAACTGAACTGTAGTGCTTAGTACTACAATACTATTAACAAGAGGTGATCATAGTCTATGAGTATTACATTAGCAAGAGTAGCTTTCATGAATGAGGTGTGACTATTCTAGTGACTATGCAGGAGTCCTCGCATGTGATCACGAGCAGGGGCACTTTTGTCTCTCGTGGTCCTTAAGTTTCTCTCGAGGCTTAGTCCTATCCTTGTTCAGGCTGAAAGAACTAGAAGATTTTCTGGTTATTTGCAGTTTTCTTCTGGTCACTTTCAGGGCCAACCTAAAAATTAATATGCTTGGGTTGGTATGGTATTAAATCTTGAACCTTCTCTAAAACTTCTTTCCTGTTCATCCATCCAGGATTAATACGTGAGCACAGGGTGAACTTCTGGAGTGATGGAGCCAGTATGCTTTTGGAGCGTTTGCAATAACACTTAGCTGTTCTAATGAACACATGCTGTGCTACTCATCCAGAAGCAGGTGCATAAGCGAAGTGTGCGGCTCATGGGCCAGATGGAAATAAGTGACGCATAAAATCCATGCATGATATTTGTTTCCCAGAAAAGTGATGCATCGACTAAAGTTTTCCTGAATAGCTTTAAGACATCATTTAATGCCAATAAAAGGTCTGCTAACTAGCTACATCCTGGGACATGTCCTGGGGGTGATCTAATGAGTCTGTAAATAGTCTGTAAACAAACATGATCCATGTATAATCTTAGCGTGAATGAGCCACACTAGCAAAACTCCCTCATTCCCGTTCTAATTTCTCACGTGCACTCAGAAAATTTACTAAAACCTCCAGGAGGTTTGGCCAAAGGAAGTTACGAGTCTTGACCCTGCAAACAAAACCATTGCTGCTGTCGTCTTGCTTGTTTGCTTAAAATTTAATCTCATTTATGGTCATTCAAACCATAGCCAGGGGAAATGTGGCATCTGGAAAGATAGCTATTTAAGGAAACAAAGAGTTCAGCTTTTAAAATAGGCCATAGGAATGTATGTGCAATCACTAACTTTCCCTCTTAGGAAGGCAAACCAGCACTGTAGGTGTCTCCCAATGAATACACTATGATCGACACCTTGGCCATAGGATGTTAATATCTGAAAGGATTGTCTATGCCTGCCTGACTCTGGGGAGAGAGTTGAGTAGTGAGAGCTCTTTGGGTCTGAATAGCAGTTTCATGGAGGAGGATGTGCAGTGCTGGAGTCTCAGGTTTGGAGGAACATGAGTGAGCTATGACCCGGAAGAGCTTTCCCGGCAGTGACTCAGCGGTGCTTCTTCATCTCAAAATGATGCCCAGACACAGTACTCACATTCAGTGGCTCCTTCGTAAACATTTACTGGAGGAGGAACTCCTAGTGAGAGGCTGCATTGTGTAGATGGGGCTACACTGGCTAGCTCTGCCCCTTATTTCCTGTGTGGTTTTGACAAGTTACTTAGCCTCTCTGTGTTTCCATTGCCTCATCTGCAAAATGATGAGTTGTTGTGAGGATTAAACAGTGGTTCAGCTGATAGAAAATCTACGTGCGATGCAGGATACCTGAGTTCAAATCCCTGGGTAGGATCTATCCCGTGGATAAGTGAATGGCTACCCACTCCAGTGTTATTGCCTGGAAAATTCCATGGGTGTAGGAGCCTGGTGGACTGCAGTCCATGGAGTTGCAAAAAGCTGGACACGACTGCGAGACTAACATTTTCACTTTTGTTTTCTTGAGATGTAAAAGAAACAATTATGATAGTAATTGGCATTTAGCAGTGTTATATAAGGGTTGCTGTTATTACAGTAGAAGTATTAATATCCTCCTTGAATGCTGACTTTCAGAATGTCGAAGTGGTTCTCCATATTTCATAAGCTCATTAGAAGAGTATAGAAGAGTTATAGCTTATCGAGATGATATTTTCATGTCCAAATAGCATTTGATATTTAAATATCTTGAAGTTTTTTTAAATTAACATATGCAGTCGAGTACTTATTCATTAAATTTACTGCTTGCCAAATTCCATGCTAGGTACTAAAGAAACCAAGCAGATACTGAAAGTTAATGTGTTAGTCACTCAGTTGTATCTGACTCTTTGTGACCCCATGGACTGTAGCCCGCCAGGCTCCTCCATCCATGGGCTTCTCCAGGCATGAATACTGGAGTGGGTAGCCATTCCAGGGAAACTGAATGGTAAACGAAGTCATTCTTTGTTTTTCTTCTAAGTTTTTATCATCTAAATCCTATTGGTTAAAAAACATTTCTTTTTTTGTCCAGTCTCACAAATTTTCTGAAACCACTTTGACTTTGTATCTTAAATATTTACACTTTCATAAACTAGTCCTCACAGGACCCTTTTGCAGCCTTCTTTGGCTTACTAACAAAGCTTCCATTAAAGAAGAAATCAACTGACGTTCAGTGTATTTGTATAAGAATAATTTCATTTTTTTAAATAGATTAGATTTATTTGAAACAGACATTTGAAAAAAGTTCTAAGTGCATTATTTTGACTTGTTTATTTTTCCCCCATAGAGTGAAAAACAGAAGGTGTCTCAACATAGCAGGAGAGTGGGTGATTGAGGGTGCCGAGGCTGTGACCCCTGGGAGGTGCCTCCAGCAGGGCTGGCAGTAGCTGACACAAGCTGTCACTCCCTCTTCTGGGTTCATGAATGCCATGTACCTAATGGCATTCTTCTTTGTAGAGTCTGCATGCCACCTCACAGCCCAGCTCCAAGCAGAGCACTAAGTAACTCCCCCAGGACACAAGGAGTCTTCATTTGAGGTGAGACTTGTTTTCACCCCAAGTCTGCAGGAGACTGTGGTTAGCAGTCAGGTACATGCTTACCTTTAAAGGCTCCGTATCAGTACCTAGTGCTGGGGTAACTCAGTATTACAATCTGGGTGGCTTAAACAATAGAAACACATTGTCTCCCAGTTCTGGAGGCTCCAAGTCCAACACTGGAGATGAGGCAAGGCTGTGCGCTCTCCAAAGGCTCTGGGCGAGGATACTTCCTTGCTTCTTCTAGCTTCTGATGGTCCTGGCAATCCTTGGCTTGTAGGGGCAACCCTGTGATTGTCACCTCACGTGGCGTTCTCTGGGCGTCTGCACTCTGTCTTCCTCCAGACACGGTGTGTCTGTATGTCTGTGTGGCCGTGTCTCTTTTCCTCTTGGAAGGACAGCAATCAGATTAGGCGCCCACCTACTTCAGTATGACCTCACCCATTACATCTACAGTGATCATATTTGCAAATTCAGCCACATTTGTGGAGCTGCTGGTTCCAGAGTGTGGGGAGGTGTGGGTTTAGCACCCAGGACATTGTGGGTGCCTGTGGGCTCTGTGGCAAGATTGTCAGGTGAGGCAATAGGCTCGTGGTTCTAAGAAGGACTTGAATTTAGTGGGCAGGAGCACTATTCAATCTGGTACGGGCTCTTTGTCTTCTGTCTTCATCACACAGCTGGCTTTTCCCCAGCGGTAGTTGCTGGCTTGGTCTTGGAGGGTAACAAAGAGCGCTGGCATGGGAGAGAGGGGGCACAAGTGACGGGCAAAGGCCATGAGAGGCTCTGTCTGCGGCAAAGGGTAGTGATGGTGGATGAGATGCTTGGAGTATGCACCTGGGAGAGGTGGGGCCTGCACACTAGGAAGAAGGACGCATTTCACCTACTCGCAGCTTGGTTCACAGCTGGATCAACCCACAACTGCCGACTGCCCTGCTTACCATCCCTCCTCCACTGCCCCCCTCCCCACCCCGCATCCCCTGTGTGGGGTCTAGCTTGTTCCTCTCCCAGCCCGACTGATTGTACAGGACCAACTAGGGGATAGGGACTTCCCTGGCAGTCCAGTGGTTGACACTCTGCCCTTCCACTGCACAGGTTTGATTCCTAGTCGGGGAACTAAGGTCCTGCCTACTGTGGGGCCAAAAAAAAAATGGGGCATACAGCACAGTTGGTAAGTTAGATTCTGACCCTGTTTCCTGAAAAGTCTCCACATTTCTTGGTTCACCAGAATCTCGAATTTACTAGAAGTTTTATTTTCTAAAATGTCAGCCACACTCACAGTCACAGTCCTGCAATATCTATGGTGACAGATATAGTCGTACCTGGAGGCTTATCTTCACTCATTACGCTCTGCAGCATTTCTGGGCTTCTCTGTACAGAACCTCTTTCTAAGGGTTCAGACAGCCAAAGGGCATCTGTGGAATTTTTAATAATTCTCTCTCTCCGTGGGTTGAGCAGTTGGGGCAGAGAAGGTTAATGCCACTTATTACTTATTCTACAGCTTATTGCCTTGCAGTCTAAACTAAGGACATTATGCACACTCACTTCTTGCCTCATTTTCTGGGCAGTAGCATTGTTGTGGCACCATGTTATAATTTTGCTTGTTTTTCAAACATAACGCATGCAACATAGTAACATAGATTTTTCTGTTATCTTAAACATAAAAGCTGGAAAGAAATACCATTCTCTGCTTTTTTCAACATATTATGTTTCCTAGGATCATCATAATTCTCTGCACAAGGTTCTGACAGACCATTCTCTTCTTGTTAAAATAAAAAATTTTTTCCAGTTAGGTAATTAGATTTCTTGGTGACATGATCAATTTACATATTTATGTAACTTTACAATTATGTCTGATCCTTTTATTATTCCACAACTGAGATGTTTTTGTCTGTCCATAAAGATCCATTCTTTTTATATTTCGAAACAATTGCCAAGTCACACCACCAGTTTCAAACTGTACCGTGAAACTCATACTGTGACTGAATAGTCATTTCTATAGAAATCAACGTATTTGATTAAGCACTTATGGAGGATTGAGGCTGCTGCTCCTGAGGTCTTTGTGGAGCAAAGCCAGAGAGAGTAAACAAGAGTGAGAAAGAACAGAATAAGGCTGAGAACAGAGGGCAGAGTCTGGGGAGTCATGAAGCTTGTCCCCAAGTGGTCCTGGGCCGTGGCCCCCCACCCTTGCTGCACAGTGGACTCACCTGGGAACTTTCAGCACTGATGCCCAGGCCTGACCCCCAGAGACATTGACTTCATTGATATGAGGTGGACCAGCATCAGATTTTCATCCCACGTGTCAGGGAACCGGAAACTGCACACCTGGTGGATGCCATATATAATTGCCAATTGATTTCAGAGCATCTCAGTTCTCGAAGTAGAGAAGGGGAAAGGAAAAACTTCCTTCCTCACTTAAAAATAAAACTTGACTACTCCAAATCTGGAACCAGACTAGAGATCTCTGTGAGGAGTGGGTTTATGGTCCCTTGAACTCTGCTTGTGCTCCAAGGCTCTCTCACAATGACCCTGGCTCCACCAAGCCAAGCTCCAAAGGAAGGAAAGGGGATGCTCCATGTCTATAACTCCCTGGCTCAGTCCTAGGCTCACAGCCTGGCCCTCAAGGGCCTGTGCAGAACTGAGGAGGCTGGGACTTCTGGGTAAGGTCTTACTAATGACCAGACTGGAAGGTAAAAGATAAGATCACAGTTCCACTACCCAAAAAGTGAAAGGTTGTTGTTGAATCACACGAATACACCGGGATTCTTGGCCCCCGGAGGAGAAGAATTCAATCCGGGGCCAGAGACGAGGCTTGATCGCTCAGAGCTTTTGTGTAATAAAGTTTTATTAAAGTATAAAGGAGATAGAGAAAGCTTCTGACATAGGCATCAGAAGGGGGCAGAAAGAGTACCCGCTTGCTAGTGTTAACAATGAAGTTATATACTCTCCAGTGAATCCAAAGAATGTCTGGAGGTTGTAAAGACCTCATCAGACCTACTCCCATAATTTACATTTTAAGATAACAGAATTAGCCAGAAGGTTTAATCCAAAGACTGTCCTTAATCCAGAGTCTGTCCTCAGGCAAGATACATTACTGTTATATAATCCTAAGGAATGTGGAGAAAGAAAAAAAGTTTGTCCTTTCTTCCTCCTTGAGAATTCCAGACCCCTCTCTCTTTGGGGACCCCTAGACTCCCTATCAACCTGCCTAGGAAATGACTCTATCAAAAGCCTCAGGGTGGAAGGCAGGGTCTCTAGCAGCTTGGTTTCTTTCTCTTTCAAATGAGTGGAACTGTCAATCTTGAAGGTAGGTTATCTGCAGGGTTGGGGGCAGGTACTTAATGAGATAGCATTTATAATATAGCATCTGACACATCATTGGGTATCAGTGATGAGGAGCTTTGGGGATTATAAGATTCAAACTATTATAAACCTGTGACACCTGCTTCAGATAAGACTAGCTTGGGACCTGCTAACCTGGTTGTGGGTTCACTTCCCTCTTCAGTTCAGTTCAGTTCAGCTTAGTCACTTAGTCATGTCCAACTCTTTGTGACCCCATGGACTATAGCAGGCCAGGCTTCCCTGTCCATCACCAATTCCTGGGCCTTGCTCAAACTCAAGTCCATCGACTCAATGATGCCATGCAGCAATCTCACCTTCTGTTGTCCCCTTCTCCTCCTGCCTTCAATCTTTCCCAGCATCAGGGTCTTTCCCAATAAGTCAGTTCTTTGCATCAGGTGGCCAAAGGATTGGAGTTTCATCTTCAGCATCAGTCCTTCCAATGAATATTCAGGGCTGATTTCTTTTAGGATGGACTAGTTTGATCTCCTTGTGGTCCAAAGGACTCTCAAGAGTGTTCTCCAACACCACAGTTCAAAAGCATCAAGTCTTCGGTGCTCAGCTTTATTTATGGTCCAACTCTCACATCCATACATGACTACTTGAAACACCATAGCCTTGACTAGATGGACCTTTGTTGACAAAGTGATGTCTCTGCTTTTTAATATGCTATCTAGTTTGGTCATAATTTTCCTCCCAAGGAGTAAGCATCTTTTAATTTCATGGCTGCAATCACCATCTGCAGTGATTTTGGAGCCCAGAAAAATAAAATCAGCCACTGTTTCCACTGTTTCCCCATCTATTTGCCATAAAGTGATGGAGCCAGATGCCATGATCTTAGTTTTCTGAATGCTGAGCTTTAAGGCAACTTTTTTACTCTCCTCTTTCATTTTCATCAAGAGGCCCTTTAGTTCTTCTTCACTTTCTGCCATAAGGGTGGTGTCATCTGCATATCTGAGGTTATTGATATTTCTCCCAGCAATCTTGATTCCAGCCTGTGCTTCTTCCAGCCCAGGGTTTCTCATAATGTACTCTGCATAGAAGTTAAATAAGCAGGGTGACAATATACAGCCTTGATGGACTCTTTTCCTATTTGGAACCAGTCTGTTTTTCCATGTCCAGTTCTAACTGTTGCTTCCTGACCTGCATACAGGTTTCTCAAGAGGCAGGTCAGGTGGTCTGGTATTCCCATCTCGTTCAGAATTTTCCACAGTTGATTGTGATGCACATAGTCAAAGGCTTTGGCATAGATATACCCAGCCCCTTTGCCTTGTGCTGGAGCCCACTGTAATGCAACGCAACACACAGTACAACACGACACAACGCAGTGAAGCCAACAGTCCTCAGAGACATACAGGAATAAGAGGCGGATTTTTTTCTTTTTTCTTTTGTTATTTTCAAAACATAATTTTATGAATACATTTATTTATTTGTTTTTGACCGTGCTGGGCCTTCGTTGTGGCTCAGGCTTTCTCTAGTTGCAGTGAGTGGGGACAACTCTTCTTCGGGGTGTGTGGGCTTTCATTGTGGTGGTTTCTCTTGTTGCAGAGCACAGGCTTTAAGGCACAAAGGCTTTGGAAGTTGTGGGTCCTGGGCTCTAGAACACAGGCTCAGTAGCTGTGGCACACGGGCTTGGTTGCCCAGAGGCATGTGGGATCTTCCTGGATCAAGGATGGAACCCACGTCTCCTGGATTAGCAGGCAGATCCTTTACCACTGAGCCAGCAGGGAAGCCTGGGATGTGGATTTCTAAAGGAAGGAGTCTTGTGCCATCCTCCATAGCACATGGTGGGCAGAGTGCAGAGGCTACACAAGCTTCTCAGAAGGTGAAGCTTCTGGGTCACTAGAATCAGCCCTGTTCTAACAGAGATTTCCAGAGGAGGAAGTGAAGACCAGAACCTCATTCTCCCAAGCTGGAGGGCAATGCCCCATTATTATTGCTATTGATATTATTACAGCTATTAGAGTTGGTAAGTCACTCATCATGACAACATGGGACCTGTGGCACAGGGATTTTCAGAGGGTTGTTCCTGAGCTGGTGCCAGTGGTTGGTCTGGTCTGTTTCTGGGTCATGGCAAGATAAGCACAGAACGTGAGAGTAGACGTTTGAAAAATTTTAGAGACAACCGATGTTGCCAGGGGACCAGTGGTACAGACAGGGGTCAGACAGCAGGGTTTGGAGCAGTCTGAGCGCTGTGACACTTGCTTGGTGAGTCGAAGATGACACTGGCTGCAGATTAGCTGTGCACGTGTATATTGTCACCCTGCTTATTTAACTTCTATGCAGAGTACATCATGAGAAATGCTGGGCTGGAAGAAGCACAAGCTGGAATCAAGATTGCCAGAAGAAATGTCAATAAACTCAGATATGCAGATGACACCACCCTTATGGCAGAAAGTGAAGAGGAGCTCAAAAGCCTCTTGATGAAGGTGAAAGAGGAAAGTGAAAAAGTTGGCTTAAAGCTCAACACTCAGAAAACGAAGATCATGGCATCCGGTCCCATCACTTCATGGGAAATAGATGGGGAAACAGTGGAAACAGTGTCAGACTTTATTTTTCTGGGCTCCAAAATCACGGCAGATGGTGACTGCAGCCATGAAATTAAAAGACGCTTACTCCTTGGAAGGAAAGTTATGCCCAACCTAGATAGCATATTCAAAAGCAGAGACATTACTTTGCCAACAAAGGTCAGTCTAGTCAAGGCTATGGTTTTTCCAGTGATCGTGTATGGATGTGAGAGTTGGACTGTGAAGAAGGCTGAGTGCCAAAGAATTGATGCTTTTGAAGTGTGGTGTTGGAGAAGACTCTTGAGAGTCCCTTGGACTGCAAGGAGATCCAACCAGTCCATTCTGAAGGAGATCAGCCCTGGGTGTTCTTTGGAAGGAATGATGCTGAAGCTGAAACTCCAGTACTTTGGCCACCTCATGCGAAGAGTTGACTCATTGGAAAGGACTCTGATGCTGGGAGGGATTGGGGGCAGGAGGAGAAGGGGACGACAGAGGATGAGATGGCTGGATGACATCACTGACTCAATGGACGTGAGTCTGAGTGAACTCCGGGAGTTTGTGATGGACAGGGAGGCCTGGCGTGCTGCGATTCATGGGGTCGCAAAGAGTCGGACACGACTGAGCGACTGAACTGAACTGTGGAACCATGCCTTGGTCCATGATGACCTGGTCCTTTACCACACACAGATGGCCTGAGGTGGTAGCCTTTGGAATCATTTCTCATTTTGCAGATGGAAAAACAACTGCTCAGCCCACGGCAAAGTCAGGTGAGAGGAGAACTGGAGTCATCATCGGACTTCACACCTGATTCCTCAGCCACTGTCTCATAACAGCCTCAAACCAACAAGGTGTTGAAAAGCTGAAACTAAATACTGAAAGGGGGTTAGAGCTCCAGCTGGTGTGTGGGCCCTGGGGAGAACAGAGAGACAGTTATTTCTTTTGTTTACTATGGAAACATAGTAAAAACCCTGGAGCATCTCTGTAGAGGGGAGAAGTGTGATTTCCTGTGATTTTAAAAGAACAACCACCACCAGATTGAGCCTATACTGAGGAGGGATGGGAGAGACCTGTATTTCTGTATATTTGTATTGGAGAGCCAAGGAGGGGGAAAATAGCATATAGCCAGAAGTGGAGATTAGTTTCACTCATTCCCTATTTTGGGGCACCTAACATGTGGTAAGCACACTGTTCTTGGTGCTGAGAATATAAACTCCAATTAGCCACCTCCTCCTCTTTCAGAGTTTACAATCTAGTGGGAGGGACAGATGACTTAACAGACACCTTCTGCTGACAATGAGAAGCCTAGTGCTACTACTGTTTTGAAAAATGAAAGTGAAGTCGCTCAGTCATATCCGACTCTTTGTGACTCCATGGACTGTAGCCTGCCAGGCTCCTCCATCCATGGGATTCTCCAGGCAAGAATGCTGGAGTGGGTTGCCATTTCCTTCCCCAACTACTGTTTTAGGAAGTGGAAAAAGTGAGTCCCTGCCCTCATGAAATTTACATTTCCGGTGGGAGTGTGAGTCAGTTAACAAGTACAGATGCACTTTTCAAGAAGTCATACGAATAAGAAGGAGAAAAGAAAGTGATCAAGGAGTGAGAGGATGCAAAGAGGAGGCCTGTTGAGGAGGTGACCTTGGAGCAGAGACATGATCACAAAAAGGCTTGATGGGTGATGTGACAGATGGTGGCCAATGAGCAGACATGAGAGCAACACCGAGCGGAGACCAAGGACATCTTGAAGAGCTTAGTCCAGGAAGTGAGACCTGAGATGATCCTGGAGGGGGTGAGGGGTCAGCCTGGCACCACGGGGAGCTCAGTAGGGGTGTATAGGCACAGGTAAAAGTTGCTGGTGAGTGTTCTGTATTTGGGAATCCACGTTCAGTGAGATGTTGGGCAGAGTGAGGTATGTATGTGTATGTGTTGGGATGTGGCATGTTTGAACAGATGCTGGAGCAAAAAGCAAGGGCCAGAGCAAGAAAAGCCTGTGTGCAATGTGAGGTTGTTCATACTTTAGCCTGAAAGAAATGGGGGATATGGAGGGATTTTTTAAGCATAGGATCTTGATCACATTTGCTTTCATAAATCTGTGGGAGCAGTATAGAGAACAGATGGAAGGCAGGTCATGAAGAC
The DNA here is from genome assembly GCF_002263795.3 of Bos taurus. Classification (NCBI taxonomy): domain Eukaryota; kingdom Metazoa; phylum Chordata; class Mammalia; order Artiodactyla; family Bovidae; genus Bos; species Bos taurus. The sequence continues at coordinate 87,297,171 of NC_037336.1, forward strand.
AAAGTAGAACACAGGAAACATCCAGGGGAGAGTGTGAAGACCAGAGGAGGAGGCAGATCTTAGATCCAGACAAACACGGGACCATAACGATGTGCTTATTGATTGGACAAGGTGGACAAGAGAATGAGGGAGATGGTTCTCAAGTTTCTAGATTAAACAAAGAAGTGAGTGGTGCTAAATAGTCCTGGCAGAAGGAAACTAGGAAAAGGAAGTAGGTCCTAGGAAGTCGGTGATGTCATTTAGAATTTGTTAATTTGAGGTGACTTCAAGGCATGTAGGTGAAGGCGCCAACTGAGTAAGCAGTGGATATGTGTGTTTGCCTCCATTTATTGGAACTTCTTGATGGGAATGCTGAGTCTGCTGTGTCATGACTGGAGCAGGTTCCCTGTGGAGATGTTTCCCACCGTTCTGTCCACATCCCTGGAGTCAGGACATGCCTATGGCCGTAATTTCTCTGCGACATTATTGGCACTATGGTGAGTTCTCTCTGCGGTGTTCAGGATCCCTTCACACCTAACAGCAGGCACTGTTCTAGGTGCTTTTTCTCCAGGTGCCCATTCTCCCTCAGAACAACCTGGGAAACAAGAGCTGCTGATCCTTTTATGGATGGACAAATGGAGGCACAGCGAGGTTGAGTAACTTGCCAAGGTCACACAGTGCCTAAGCGGCAGAAGTGAGGTGGAGTCGCTCAGTCATTTCAGACTCTTTGTGACCCCATAGACTGTAGCCTGCCAGGCTTCTCTGTCCATGGGATTTTCCAGGCAAGAGTTCTGGAGTGGGTTGCCATTGCCTTCTCCACAAGCGGCAGAGGTCAGATTCAATCCAGGCACTTGGGATACGGGCTTTGTGCTGGGTTTGTTGTTGTTGCTGTTGTTGTTCAGTCACTAAGTCGTGTCCCCCACGTGGACTGAAGCACACCAGGCTCCACCACCCAGTTCTATCCTCCAGTTCACTATCGCCCTGAGTTTGCTCAAATTTGTGTCCACTGAGTGGATGATGCTCTTTAACCATCTCATCCTTTGCCTTCAATCTTTCCCAGCACCCTATTGTTGCCCTGAGGCTGGAGACTCTACCAATCCCTGATGGCCTTCTGTCTTTACCCTCCAGGGACTCCCCCATTTCCTGAGGGAGTGTGGAGGTTCAGCAAAGGCCCATGCTCTTGTTCAGAACATTCCTTTTTAGTTCTTTTGCAGCACTTCCAGGAGGATCACACTCAAGTTCTGTGTCAGTCATTTGGGGTCAAAATTGTTGACCAGAACACTTCATTTAATAGTGACAGAAAGAGAGCACTGGAGAAATAAACCATGCTGGAGTGTGCCAGGATTGATGCTCGTAGGTATGGTTCTGGCTGACAGCAGCTCTTTTCTAATTCTGGGTTGCAACCCTTTAGTAGGTTGGGAAATCTGTTTAGGAGATTGTGAGCAGCAGTCTTTAAAAATAATAGAACAGAATAGAATAGGATGTGTCAGAGTGTATTACATGTAATATGGGTAAGTTATGTGTGTAGACGTATATTTAGGTCATGCCAGAAATGTATTTCTTATTGTGGTTTGTGGTAAAAAAATGTTTGAATGAACTGGGCTAGAGTAGCCTTTACTGTGCTAACCATCCATGACCAAAACAACATTCACTGTACTGTTTTGCTCTCAAATGAATTGCGATCAATATATATTTGTGTTGTTGTTACTTAGTTGCTAACTCAAGTCCGACTGTTTGTGACCCCATCGATTGCAGCCCACTGGGGTCCTCTGTCCATGGGATTTCCCAGGTTCTTTACCACCGAACCACCAGGGAAGCCCCCTGTATCTGTGTACTTTAACAGTACACATACTCGCATAGTGCATGGGCACTAAAGCTGATGTACCTGCAGATCTAAAGCTTGGACCAGGATTCTGCTGGAGATTGTTCATCTGGAGAGGCTGTGACAGGTGGATGGTAGGTTGTCAAAGTAGAAGATTCATTAGGGGACAAAGTCACCTTGAGTGAGCGTATGAATGAATAAAGAAGCAGAGGGAAGAACCCTGGAGAACCGCTTACCTTGAAGGTGGAGGTGTAGGAAGAGGAGTTCACCAGAATCACTGTGATGGGCTTCCCCGGGGGCACGAGTGGTAAAGAAAGTGAAAGTGAAAGTCGCTCAGTCGTGTCTGACTCTTTGAGACCCCAAGGACTATACAGTCCATGGAGTTCTCCAGGCCAGAATACTGGAGTGGGTAGCCTTTCCCTTCTCCAGGCGATCTTCGCAACCCAGGGATTGAACCCAGGTCTCCCGAATGGCAGGTGGACTTTTTACCAGCTGAGCCACCAGGGAAGCCCCGTGGTCAAGAACCTGCCTGTGATATAAGAGACAAAGAGACACGGGTTTGATTCCTGGGTCTGGAAGATCCCCTGGAGGAGGGCATGGCAACCCACTCCAGTATTCTTGTCAGGAGAGTCCCAGGAACAGAGGAACCTGGTCACAAAGAGTTGGACATGACTGAAGCAACTTAGCATGCACGGATGCACGGTGATGGAATAGACAGAGGTGGGAGCAAAAGCAGGAGGATGTTGGCCAGGAGAGATTCAAGATTGTCAAGTGTGGCAGGAGCTCAAAGTAGAGAAGAACTGAAAAAGCACAGACTGAATTGAGCGACATGGAGACCTTGCTTGGCAACGGTGGCAGTCACACTGCAGAGGGCTGAGTGTGAGCGAAGACAGTGATGCTGGGAAATGGACAACTCTTCCAGAACACTGGACAGGTAAAGAGGGAGGGCAGGAGGCCATTGGCTGGAGAGGGGAGAATCGGCTTCTCTCAAGAGTTTAGTCTCACAGAAAAAGACAAAATATTTGATAAGTGAGGCTTACAGGAAGCCACAGGGATACTTGATCTTTGTTAGAAGGGATGCAATGAAGCTATGGGTTTCTCCCCCTGGTTTTCATCAACTCTGAACTGTCACATAAGAATTTCTGTTAATTGCTAAGACAAAGAACTGTGACAGTGACTGTTGTTGATTCTGGTTATTTATGCAAATAGTGGCTAAGTTCATTTAGGAATTATGATTTCAAATTGTAGTACAATCAAATGCCCAGAATTAGGAAAGGAAAAAAAAAGTCAGTAGGGGAAGGGGAGATGAAGTAGTAGCCAAAAGGAAACTACACTTATATAGGTTAACAATATCACTTCCCTTACTCCATAAAGAATAATGAAATAATGGATTATATTCTGAAAACTAAAAATACTGTGAACAGTTGATAGAATCCCAAGGAACAGATGATATTTTCTCTACTTTTATAATGAAAAACAGACTTATTAAGTTACTTTTTGTTTGTCTTTTTGCTTTATCGCATCTTTGAGAGAAATCAGGGGCAGGCATCATATCACAGACCTGTATGAGTCAAGATAAGATTCTCTGTTGAGGTCTGTAGTTTTAGGGGCTGTAATTATCACAGTCTCAAGGTCGATTCCCAAGTATTGCATAATTATTGCGACAATTAGCCTTTAAAAAATAAGGAAATTGGGTTTAAGTATGAACATTTGTATTTCAGTCCTTCTTTCCTCCAAGAATGAAGAAAGCCCTGGGACCCTTGATTTTCACCCTTTTCTAACAATCTTTAGCTAGGATTTTTCCAGTAGTCATGTATGGATGTGAGATTTGGATTATAAAGAAAGCTGAGCGCCAAAGAGTTGGTGCTTTTGAACTGTGGTTTGGAGAAGACTCTTGAGAGTCCCTTGGGCTGAGAGGAGACCCAACCAGTCACTCCTAAAGGAAATCAGTCCTGAATGTTCATTGGAAGGACTGATGCTGAAGCTGAAGCTCCAATACTTTGGCTACCTGATGCAAAGAACTGACTCATTTGAAAAGACCCTGATGCTGGGAAAGATTGAGGGCAGGAGGAGAAGGGGACAGCAGAGGATGAGATGGTTGGATGGCCTCACTGACTTGATGCACATGAGTTTGAGTAAGCTCCCAGGGAGTTGGTGATGAACAAGGAGGCCTGACGCGCTGTGGTCCTTGGGGTCACAAAGAGTCGGACACGACTGAGAGACTGAACTGAACTGATTAATTGTTTTTGATTAACCGCCATTAAAAAATTATTTACATTAGAAAAGAAAGGGTTTGCCCTGAACAAATTTATGCATAAGTCTTGTAGATAATGAATTTAAATATTCATCTGTGTAAATGGTTTCTGGCCTGGAAATGATTCCCTTGCTCCCAAATACTTTGTCTTCAGTATTTGAAATCTGCAAAAAATAGTAATTCTATGATCCATCAAGATTTGAACATTGAGTTTTGATTATTCAAACATGGAGAGTTGTGTGTGTGTGTGTGTATTTGTGGTGGGAATGGGGCTGTGCAGTTCACCTTGAATGTAAATTATATCCTGGGGACTTCTCTGGAAGTCCAATGGTTAAGACTCCCAGCTCTCAATGCAGGGGATACAGATTCGATCCCTAGGCAGGGAATTAAGATCCCGCATGGCCCACAGTGTGGAAAAACAACGACAAAAAGATGTCCATGGTATATTCTTAAGTTAAAAAAAAAAAAGGTAAATTATGTTCTGGGTAGAGCTATAGGATTTATAGAAAGAGGAGACTATTGTTTAGTTCAACTTATAATTCCAAGTCAAGGTGACTCATTTGGGCATCTGAAGGTCAGTGTACCTCTGGAAGGAGGCTGACTCCTCCCTGGCTATTTTTCTACAAGTTAGGATGAGAAAACTCTAAATTTCTTCTTAAATGTCTCTTAGTACTTGTCACTTTTGAAGTCATGAAAGTGAAAGCTGAATTTTAAGCATAAAGGAAAAAGCATCTTATACAGTGAGAAAAAACTGGCACAAGAAATTCTCAGAAAGAACTTAGCGAATTTTTATAAATCCTTTGAAGTTATTCTCGAATGACTGAATTCATTGTCCAAAGACTCAAAATAAGGAGTTGGAATTTCCCACTCTTTGCCACACTCCTGATCCCAGGCATAGTTTTCAAAATAAATGGGAATAGCCAGGCCCCAGTGCCAGAATGAGGCTGAGGTTTTATATAGTTTCTCCGTCATGAAGTACAATTTTAGCTGTTTTTGTTTTGAACGAAATTCTCTTGGTTAGTCCAGTTGGTTAAAGCTGGTGCTCGCTAACTTGAATAAGTGCCAGATGTCTAGCGGGAGACAAGCTTAGTCTCTCTCTGGGTTGGGGGGAGAGTCTTGTTGATCACTGCCTACCCTCCTCTGCCTCCTCAGCCTGGCTGACAAAGCTCCTTTTTGTTGATGTGCTTGCCCTCTTGGTTATGAGCACAGGGTTTAAAATGATCTACCCCCTAAGGCAGGTGGGGGTGGAGGTCATGGGGAGAATTCTCAACAGTCTCTAGGAGCAAGTCAGGGTAGCTTTGTCTCCCTTCTCCATGAGTAGCTGGGTAGGAAACCTACCACCTTAAGGACAGTTGGCCTCTTCCAGGGGGCAGGGATTTTAGCCTCAACCCCTTCTAATTATGAGAAGGGTCCAAGACCTAGGGACTTTCCAGGTGGCACAGTGGTAAAGAATCCCCCTGCCAATGCAGGAGAAGCAGGAGATGTAGTTTCAATCCTTGGGTTGGAAAGATCCCCTGGAAGGGGAAATAGCAACCTACTCTAATATTCTTGACCAGATAATCCCATGGACAGAGGAGCCTGGCAGACTAGTCCATGGGGTCACAGAGTTGGACAGAACTGAAGCGACTGAGCATGCATGCATCAAGACCTATACCAGTCACCTTTTTTTCCCACACAATCCCCACTAGATCTTTCTTTTCATTCTGCAAGGCCAGACATGTCCCAGTGTTGAACATCAGGCATGGAATGCTTTAGGAAAATCCCTTCACAGTCATGTTCCGGCTGGAAAACCCCAAACGAAAGAATAAAGCAGACACAAACATGGGTAGAGGAAACCAGGGAACCAGAGGCAAAGCCAGAAGAGTCAGTACAAAGCTCTGGCCACTTTTATTTCCAGTGTCTTTAAGTCTTTATAGCTGTGAGTCTAAGGGCCTAGCTAGAATCCTCTCCATTGAAGAAAGGGTTCAGAGGAAATTGACTTGATTCTTTATCTCTGAGAAACTCGGGTAGTTGCTAGTAACCTTTGCTGCTGTGCTGTCCAACTCTTTGTGGCCCAATGGACTGTCCACCAGGCTCCTCTATCCATGAGATTTTTCAGGCAAGAATACTTGAGTGGGTTGCCATTTCCTTCTCCAGGGGATCTCCCCAGCCCAGGGATTGAACCCAAGTTTCCTTTGTCTCCTGCATTGGCAGCCAGATTCTTTACCACTGAGCCACCTTGAGAAGTGCCCAGTAGCATTTAAAAGAATTTTGTACAAGCAACTTACTTGTGTTTGAGTATCTTTATGATTTTTTTCAATGGTCTGAACAGAAATGTATTGTTATGTACCAATACCACATAAATATACGTCTCCCAATAATTTTATACACATACACACGCAGTTTTCTGCTTATAACTTCTGCTCCATCTCCTTGCCCTAAACCTTATAAGAAACTCATTCATTTATAACTTTTCCTGGATGTATAGGTTGGTCATAAGTTTCCTTCCTGACCAACCTAGACAGCATATTAAAAAGCAGAGACATTACTTTGTTAACAAAGGTCCGTCTAGTCAAGGCTATGGTTTTTTCCTGTGGTCATGCATGGATGTGAGAGTTGGACTTAAAGAATGCTGAGCGCAGAAGAATTGATGCTTTTGAACTGTGGTGTTGGAGAAGACTCTTGAGAGTCCCTTGGACTGCAAGGAGATCCAACCAGTCCATCCTAAAGGAGATCAGTCCTGGGTGTTCATTGGAAGGACTGATGTTGAAGCTGAAACTCCAGTACTTTGGCCACCTGATGTGAAGATCTGACTCTTTTGAAAAGACACTGATGCTGGGAAAGATTGAGGGCAGGAGGAGAAGGGGATGACAGAGGATGAGATGGTTGGATGGTATCACCGGCTCAATGGACATGGGTTTGGGTGGACTCCAGGAGCTGGTGATGGACAGGGAGGCCTGGTGTGTTGCGGTTCATGGGGTCGCAAAGAGTCGGACATGACTGAGCGACTGAACTGAACTGGCTGTGTAAAGTTTTAAAAGTAGTCTCTGCCGTTATTTTCCTAGCTAAAAGGAGGTTGTCTGGCAATGGTATTGAGAGAGGAAAGGCGGGCCATGCAGGGAATACTACAATACCAGAAATGGAAGACCGGGAACCAGCAGGAACTCACAGAGAAAGATTTGCGTTCCCAGTCTCTTGCCCAAGAGACAGCGAGTCTTCCGACCTTTAGATATAAAGATACCTTCATGCTCTGCCTATGAAGAAACAAGACACGGTGTAAGAGGAGAAAAACTGGTCTGGAGAGTATTTTTCAAGCGCGGGATTGCCTCATGGCACAAACATCGCCTAGTCAATTTTCTCACAAACCGAGGGAGAAAGCTGCATGAATAGGGATGGGTGTTTGGAGCGGTGGGGTGGGGCCAGGAAGGGAGGAGACATGTCCCCGCTCTCCCAGGAGGCGGGAGGGAGAGGAAAAACCTTTGCCAGGGACCTGCGGCTCCGTCCCTTCCCGCGTCGCCTGCCCCCCCGGCGGTCGCCAGTCCCCCGGTAGCGCTGGCCAAGGCCGGGGGCGACGGTGGGTTTCCTGCGCTTCGGGACGGCGGGAGAAGAGCAATCCTTGTGTCCCGGAAGACAGAGCACGGTCATCCGCGCAGAGGACCATCCCTGGCAGCAGACCCTCGCCAGTCCTCCCGGTGTCCACACCCCGGCGCCCGCGTCGTCTGCGCGCCCACATTCGCTCCGCCGCGCGCAGCTCCCACGCCCCTGGCTGCTGCCTACCAGGCGAGGGATCCGCCTCCCCGGTTGGACCGAGAGGGTCCTCGGCGGCGTCTTTAAGGCTGCGTCCCCGCCCCTGCCTCCTCCCCACCCTCCCCCGCCCGCGCTCCTCCAGACCTCCCCGGAGCTGGCGGCTGCGAGGAGCAGGTGCCGGCGAAGCCCTCGCATGCCGCTGCCCGGCCCGAGGTGGTAGCGGCGCCCGGCGCTCCGCCTGCCCTCCTCCGGGCCGCACTTCGGCTCCTACGCGCGCGGGGACATGTCGGTGGCGACGGGCAGCAGCGAGGCGGCCGGCGGGGCCGCGGGCAGCGGTGCGCGTGTTTTCTTCCAGAGTCCCCGGGGCGGTGCCAGCGGCAGCCCGGGCTCGAGCAGCGGCTCGGGCTCCTCCCGGGAGGACTCGGCGCCCGTGGCCACCGCGGCTCCCGCCGGGCACGTTCAGCAGCAGCAGCAGCAGCAACAGCGGCGCCACCAGCAGGGAAAAGTGACGGTAAAATACGATCGCAAGGAGCTTCGGAAACGGCTCGTGCTGGAGGAGTGGATCGTGGAGCAGCTGGGACAGCTGTATGGCTGCGAGGTACCTGGGCGCGGGGTCGGGAGGGTCGCGGGGCGGGGGGCAGGCTCGCGCACCTGGTTGTGCTAACACAGGAATTCTCCAGGGCTCCGGCTCCCAGCTGCGCGCCGCCCTGGTTCCTGGGGACCGAGGGCTGGGAGCGAGACGCGGCGCGTTCTCTCCCCAGGGTGCCCTCAGGTGCCAGGGCTTACCCTGCTTAGATTCAGCTGCCTGGTGCCCAGAGAGCTGGGGGCCCCGTGATGATTGTGGGTAGGTCGGGTCTTGCTCAGCGCACTGCCTTTCTCCCAACCCCGGGCTCTCCTCGGCTTCAGGGGCAGCTTCCCAAAGTGGGGCTCGGAGGGGCTCACCCAGCTGCGCCCAAGAACAGGACTCCTTGCTAGGATCCTGGCAACACCGAGTTTTGTGGAAAGGGAGCAGGGAAGAGACTGAAAGCCGCTTCACCGAGAGGAGAGGTTCTGGGGATCCCAGAGGCCCCCTGCGTTCTTGAAATAATATCACAAAACCATAAGCTGAATGCTTTCCCTGTTCCAGCCAGCCCCGACGCGTGTCCCCACGATTTGTCCTTACCTTACCAAAGCTGCACGCGTTGAGCTTTGTTGAAGCAGGTTTCTTTCTTCCTACCCAGTTTCAGTTACTCCCGTTGATGGGCGCAGAATGAGAGCCTTGGGCAACCTGGAAGGGTGCGGGGTGGAGGAAGGGAGCCTGCGGGTGTGCTGGGAATTCCCCAGCTCCCCCTCCGCCGCTACATTTACTTCCCACAGTTCAGGGGCAAAGCCTGTACGCAAGCCTGCCGCGTAAGGAGAAATGGTTGATGTATTTTTGGAGAAATATTAAGAACAAACTGTAACAAAACTGTGCTTACCGAAAAATGACCTAAGCTAAAATGCTCCCCCAGGAGTCTTCTTAATGGCAGTAATTATAAATGAAGTATTCTACTTCTCTTAAGGGAGTGGAGTTTGGAAAGGGTGGAAGGATGAAGAGGGTTAATAATTAAGGATATGGCTTCTGAGTTAAAGCTGGGTTTGCGTTCATCCGGCTGTTACCCTCTTCAACAAAAATGAAAGCCAGATGAACCCACTGGCTTTTCCTCTGGTTTGGATTTCACACATTTTATGGCCTATTGTGAATACCTATTTTCCTTAATATTCTCATCGAGCGAGGAAACAGCGTTCTCATTACGAACTCCTGATGAATGATTATGATATAATGAGGCTTGACTATATGACTAATGGGCTTGTAAAAATATATTGTTCCTCCAGCCCAGCTCTTATAAAAGCATTTTAATTGCATAAATAAAAACTGGCCCAAATCCAAAGTGTTTATGGTGTTTTTTAAATAGAAAGTTGGCAAAACTCTTTAAAGAAACAATATATTTTATTTCGACAGGATTACTGTGGGGGTGGATGGAAGACTCAGTCTTGCCTCTGTAGAATCCAATTAGTTTTCATTTATTTCATAGTAGTCTTTATGCTCCCTTTTGGGTTTAGAGAAGATTTGGGTTAATAGAGAAACTACTGTTGAAATTAACCATGCTTTAGTAATGCTCCTTTTATGGCAGACCAATTACATATAGCTTGGGTAAGAGTTCCAGCCTCTTAGCAAGGTTGGTAAATCATGTATTTTCAAAATTCTTCTGAGTAACTGGTAAAAAAAAAATGGAAGATTGAATGCTCATTGTATTAAACATGTAGATTAGGTACCTGTTTTAAAGGGTAAATATGACCTTGAATCTTTCCCTTGTGCTTCTCACATTTCAGACCTCCACATATAGCGAACAGCTAAAGATCTGAGAGGTTTTGTGGTAAAATGACACAAGGTGCTCCATGCTGCCGGCTTGTTATTAAAGTGTGGCAGGCATTTCTATTCATTTGCTTGTTCTGTCTTGTTAGGTTGAAGAGCTATAAGTCATGTTGGCAATTTATAAATACTATGCTGATGCTACACCTTCACTGAATAATAAAAAGCCTGTGGACTAATAAGTAGCCATATAAAGGACTGTCTTCTTCCATCTCTTTCTCCACTAGTAGGGCTCTATTTTTAGCTTCAGCTCTCTGGTCTGATAGCCTCTCCTCACTGATAGTTTCAAGTATTTCAGCCTCTGGTGTGTAAATTGAGAAGGACCTAGCTGGTTTGTAGCTCTGAATCTCCTGAATATGAAGGTTAGTAAATGTTCAAATGGTGTGTGTGTGAAATTGACATGGAAAGCCAACTTGCCAGACTTCAGCTCGGCCAGAGGCTTGAGCTGTCTGCCAGGTTGGGTGCCTTCTAGATGAACACATAAGTAATTTCAGAAAAACTTGTATCAGTCAGGTCAGCAGTTAGATGATCTGTCCTTTTCAGAATAGGAAATAGTGGTCTTTTAGAGTGCCATAAAGTGTGATATTTTAAATTAGAAAGGAGTGAGGATAAAGAAATACACAGAATAACTTCCCGGCTATGGTTTTATCTAGAAGTTTGCAGTGGCCACTCAGTTTTGTATAGAGAATAACACAAAGAGAATTTATGGAGGACTTGTATTAGGTCCCAGGTGTTTTTCTAGGCCCTCTGTGTGCACTGATTCATTAGTCTTTACAACAACACATATGAACAGGGTGCTGTTATCCTCTCGTCTTATAGATGAGGAAACTGGGAGACACAGCAAAATTAAAAGGCTTTCCCAAGCTCCGTAGCTGGTGGATGGCACTGGGTGGATGGCATGGACTCTGAGTCCGTGTTCTAACCACCAAACCTGCTTCTAACTCTGCAGTGTCCTGTGTAAGAAAACAGACAGAGGCCTCACAGCATGTGTCTGAATATTTAAAAGTCATGAATCAAGCTATTGAGTGTCTCTTTAAAATGTGTTCTACCCTCTTACCTTGACAACTGTTATCTTCATAATGACCCAGAAAGGGAGGTTTGAACCGTGAATTCCCAGATCTCCCAGAGCTCAGAACTGATCAAAAGAACCTTTCCCTGGCCCAGGGCCTGCTTCCTTTGGCTGTTTACCTGTGATACCATCCTACCTGGTGAAGGGCATTGTGTCCACTTGCACGTCCAGTCTGTCCACACCCTCCGCCACCCCCTAACCGTGCCTCTGGCTCCAACCAAGGAAGCCAGACCTGGAAAGAGCTGGTTCATGCCTTGGAAGTGTCTGCGTATTTGATCAGGGGATGCTGGGGACTTGAAGTGTAGCCTAAAACCAGATGGAGACTTACCGGTCCTGGATGGGTAAGTCCACCTGGTACTCTGCAGGAAAATGCCTGTGGCAGGAGTAGCCCAGGGCTGTGACCCCTCTTACACAGTCTAAGCATAGTATCATTGAACAGCACAGCCTTTTGGATATAAACATAAATGTCTTTATAGATTCTAAAATGATTATGTTTATAGTTGTTTTCCATTTCATCTACTTGTACAGGTAGTTACATTTTCACCTAGGAATTTGATTATCCTGGAACTGCAAGGTTAACTCTGCATCAACATGTAAGGATTTCTGTTTTAAGACATTTTCATATCTCTCCCAAACCCTGATGGTTTTAAAGAGCATTTGATATCTGGCATAATGTCTACTTTGATAAGTATTGCAAGAGGACTTACTTGGTAAGTCATGTCAATTTTTCTCATCTTGCCCAGCATCAAGATAACATCAGTACTTCTAGTACAATTTGATTTACTTTGGAAATAAAAGCCCGTCGTTAATCTCGGATTACTGAAACCCCCACAGCAGCCTAGGCATAAACAGACTTGTACACGGGGGGCATCCCCTGGTGATCCTGACTGTCCATTCAGAAGGACTTTTCTTTTCCAGCATCAGTCTGCATTTTTTAAAAACTTATTTATTTTTTTTTTAATTGAAGGATAAAGGCTTTACAGAATTTTGTTGTTTTCTGTCAAACCTCAACATGTCTGTGTTTTAAAAAGTGGTTTCTGGCACATTACACTTTTTCATCTTCCCTTATTCCCTACCATCTTCATTCTGTAAATCAGTGGTTCTCAAAAATATTTTGATTGTGGCCCTAGAAAGAAATTCCCTTGCTTCCTGATACCTACACTGACACATGGATGGATGCAGAGATTCACAAAGACCAGTTAATGTTACCATGTACGCAAAAGAAAAATTACCAAGTCAATATAAAATGCATGCATGCGTGCCAAGTTGCTTCAGTCGTGTCTGACTCTTTGCGGCCCCATGGACTATAGCCTGCCAGGCTCCTCTGTCCATGGGACTCTCCAAGCAAGAGTACTAGACTGGGTTGCCATGCCCTCTTCCAGGGGATCTACCTGACCTAGGAATCGAACCCACATCTCTTAAGTCTCCTGCATTGGCAGGTAGGTTCTTTACCACTAGCACCATCTGGGAAGCCCCTAATACAAAATATGACTTTATTAATATTTAAATACAATATTCTATTTAATTTACCAGAATTTCTGGCTGTGACTCTCTAAATTAATTTCATCACACATTTGGGGGTTGTGACCTGCCATTAAAAATGTACTACTCCAGAAAGGGAAACATTTAAACATATTTAACAGACAAAGCTAAAATTTATTAAGTACTTTCTGTAACAGGTATGGTTCATGTAATCCTAGTAACAACCTCTGATAGTCCCATTTCGTAATCCTAGTAACAACCTCTGATATTCCCATTTAATGGATGTGGAAACTGAGGCTCAGAGAAGTCTAGAAGATGCCTGAGGCCCCTCAGCTGGGACACAGCAGAGCACGGCTGTGTCCAGAAAGCCAGACGTACCCTAACCACTGCTTCCTGAGATGGGACAGTACCTGACACTCTCTGTGAACCCCTGTAGGTTGCCTGCTCTCGGATGCAGCTGTGGTAATTTTTGGGTTGACTGATGTTGCATGTAGAGGGACACAGGTGTCGGTGGGTTTGTTCCTGGATCAGGCCTCTTCTTTTCAGTTCAGGTCCTTACTTTGTTCTCAACTCCCACTCTACAACATCAAATTAGCCTGCTTTGCTGGAAGGTAGAAACTGCTGTCTAGAAGATGGTTTGCGGATAATGTTCAGTTCAGTTCAGTTCTCAGTCGTGTCCGACTCTTTGTGACCCCATGAATCGCAGCACGCCAGGCAGATAATGTGGTGAATCCCTATTTATGTAGCTATTTGAGAATGAATTGGATTTTCAACAAAACTGCTTAAAACGGATACCAAGGAGGAAGAGGGGATGGGATGAATTGGGAGATTGGGATTGACAAATATACCCTACTATGAAGTGGGTTGCCATTCCCTTCTCCAGGGGATCTTCCTGACCCAGGGGTCAAACCCGGGTCTCCCGTGTTGCAGGCAGATTCTTTACTGTCTGAGCCACCAGGGGAGCCCCTAACGTATAAAATAGACAACTAATGAGAACCTACTGTATAGCACGGGGAACTCTACTCAGTGCTCTGTGATCACCTAAATGGGAAGGAAATCCAAGGACAGGGGATATATGTATCCATGTAACTGGTTTCACTTTGCTGTGTAGCAGAAACTAACACAGCACTATAACACAACTATACTCCAACTAAAAAAAAAAAAGAGCTGCTTAAAGAAAACACCATAAACTCAATCTGTAAAATATTATGGAATAAATTAAACACGTTTAAAATTCTATGAATAAAAGAATTCGAAATTGCCAAAGGCTGAAAAGAAAACTGTGCTTAACAAGTTCCCTTTGGAATAATGGTTAGGGAAATCTGACGTGGAGGCAGTGGGTAAAAGAATAAATGCTTTGAAGTGAGGTGAGCCTGAAAGCTACATTGGTCCCTGCACTGAATAGTGCTGAGATGGGGCAACTTCCTTATTAATTTCTGAGCCCCACTTTCCCCTGTGTTTAAGGGAATCATCCTGGCCACTTGGCGGGGTCGTTTTGAGATCTGAATGGGTCAGACCATGGAGCTGGAACTTAGTTGGTGTAGTTTGAACCACGCATGCATGCGTGCTCGGTCAGTCAGTTGTGTCTGACTCTCTGTGACCCCATGGACTGTAGCTCACCAGGCTCCTCTGTCCATGGGATTTTCCAGGCAAGAATACTGGGGTGAGTTGCCATTTCCTCTTCCAGGGGATCTTCCTGCTGCGTCTCCTCCATTGGAAGATGGACTCTTTACTACTGAGCCTCCTGGGAAGCCCCAGTTGGAACCATAACTAGCCATTAACTGTTGGTCATTCTCTATGATACAGGAGGGCAGAAGTGAGGAAGAAAATGAAGTCTTCACATCTAGTTGGTGGTAGAGTTTGGAGATGGATATGGGGTCAGAGGTGTTGGTGTGTCTTTGAACTTGAACATGAGCAAATATCATCCCCTTCCCTGTTTTTTCTAGCACCTTCCTTATTCTGGAAGTCCTTGTGAATTTTCATTTATGGGGAGAGAAGTTGCTGTTGTTCAGTCACTCAGTTGTGTTCGACTCTTTGCGACCCTATGGACTGCAGCATGCCAGGATCCTCTGTCCTCCACTGTCTCTCTGAGTTTGCTAAATTCATGTCCATTAAGTCGGTGATGCTACCTAGCCACCTCATCCTCTGCTGCCCCTGTCTCCCTTTGTCTTCAGTCTTTCCCATCTTCAGGGTCTTTGGCATCAACAGTTTGAAGGCATGGTTGATTTTAATTTTCTTCGTCTGTGTCCCTAGTAGGGCTCAAACATGAAGCACTAATGTGAATGAATGAAAAAGAATCGACCTTCAGAAAACTTTTGAAAAGTCATTGTTGTTTTAGTCCTGGATTATTTAGCGATGCTCCTTTATCATACTTCTGGCTATGGAAAAATACTAATCTAGGGTTTTGTTAAACAGTCATCCATATCAAACTCTTGCATCTTTACTGTTTGATTTCAACATTTTTGGATATACACCTACCTTCATTGACTTATTTGCTTGAAATAGGAACTTAAAGACTGCAAATAGCTGCAGCTAATTGATTTTTAAGCTTAGATTGAGAGAATTCTTTTGAAAATTGAACTTCTTCCTCCAGGGTCCTGTTCACTCTTTTCCTTTGCTTCTACTGTGTCCCTCACCACACTAACCTACCTGCTCTTCTCATCTCTGGCAACTGTTTGCTTCCAGTATCTTCTGTTTTTCTCCCACCATTGAAACAAGCTGGCTTCCTAGGGTACCCTTGCTCACCTCACAGCCGTCCTCTTTCTAGATGGAGAGCACAGTGGAGTCTGTTTCATTTTCCATGTGGTCTGCACACCATGTGCATGATTGCGTTTTGTAGTCCACTCTCCTGTCTCTTGTCTCCTGCACTTGGCTATTTCACACATTCACCTGGCTTTGCAAGGTACATTTCTTGTTACCTGAACTGCCCCTCGCAGCCTCCCGTGTTCAAGCCAGGCCAACTGCCCTCCCAAGCAGGCTCTTAACTACTCTCCTCTCTGGGCTGCTTTTTCAGCCTCCCCTTTTCACTCCAGCACACACACAAGTTGCAGTGTTTCTTTTGTTACCAACAACCCCTACCACAAAAATGCTTTCCTTTTTCAATCCTGTACTTCCTTTGATGGTGGCCCTATCTTCTCCTTCCCTTACTGTTTTTCCAGATCTTTCTCCTCCATGACACCACTGTTTATCCATCACCATCTGATGTCAGCTTCTGCCACAGTTTCCCTGAGGATCTCTTTGCTTCTCAATCCAGTGGGTTTGTTTGGGTCTCTATTTCCTTGACCTTCTGAGGCCTTCGGTGCCCTTCTGCATTTCCTTGGGAACCCCTTTGCTCTAAGCAGATCTCTCCTGCGTTTCATCCTAATCACTAGTGACGCTTCCAGCCTCCTCTCTGCATTTTCTTCCTCTGCCTTCCTCTTCAGTGATGTCACACCAGGTCTGTCTTTGGGTCCCTACTCTATTCTCTCTATTTTTCTTCCCACTGCTACATCCTCTTTCTGGGTGATATGAATATTCCTGTGGTTTCAGTCACTGTTCACATACTGACAACTCTTCAATCTCCATTGTTAGCCCTGATCTGTTTTCGGAGTACCAGACATATTCAGATGCCTGGTGGGAGCCTCACCTTCAGCTGCTCTGAAGCTGAGTTTGTTGTCATCCTCTGCAAACCCGCCCTCTTCCTCAGTTGCCTCTGGATGGTGGGCACACTGTCGGCAGGTGTCCCAGCCAAAATCATACTGGCTCCCTTCTCTGACCTCTTCCTGTGGGTCACACCCAGCAGTCAGGAGACCTTGTTGATGCCTGCTCCTTCGAGCCCTGGAGTCTGACTGCGTGGCTTCTCACTGCCACCACTTTAGTCCAGCACCTTACAATGTCTCACCTGTATTATAGCACGAGACACTTTGGTCTCTTGTCACTCAAATTCCTGCTACTACGAGTATTAGTACTACTATGATCCCTCTACTAGTGCTGCTGGTATTACTACTTCTGCTACTCAAATAGCTCTCAGTCAAGGGCCAGGTGACGTATGCATTTTATCTCCAACAGCTGATCCTGGCAGTAACTTTATGGGGTGGGATGTATTATCTTCATTGCTTCGCATTATAGAGGAAGAAACTGAGGTCAGAGAAGTTGCTCCTTGTCCCAGTCCAAGGTCACGGTGACTCCCAAAGTCATATGGCCTCCATGCTGCCGTTGCTCCCATCAGCTGCTTGTCTCAAGTTCTTACTGCACACCGGATCCTTGCTGAGCTGGAGTTCAGTCCTTGCAGTAACTCGGGAAGGGAAGTCGAGAGACTGCAGTACAGAGATCTTGAGCCACAGGTCTCAGTCAGAGGCAATATCGTCTCAGGTAGGGAGGCTGGAGCAAAGCCCTGTCTCCAGTTCCTGGGATGGGGTCTTCTCCTCTGATCCCTCACCTCCAGCTCTCCCTACCCACGGGAGTTTCAGAGCCCCATCCATGTGGCTAGAGTGTTTCCAAAATCCCAACCTGATCTAGTCACCCCCACAGCCTTTGGGGTACAGCTTAAGATAAAGCTCAGGGGTCCCCTCTCTGGTCCCATCTCTTGTCCCCACCCCACCCCTGCTTCTTCAACCAAGATCCCAGTGCAGGTGAGGTGGGAACCCCATCCCGCTTGCTTTCTCCCTCTGCCAGGGTCACCTGTCTCTTCCTCCTCTTCCTCACCTGTCTACCTCTTACCTGTTCTCTTCCAGGAAGCCTCTGTGACAGGTGCTGTCCCTGGCAAGCTGGCCAACAGGCCTTTGCTGGCTTGTGCCTACCCGTGTCTCAGCACCTTTCTGTAATCCTGTCCCTTGGCCTTGCTGCCAGCTTCGTAAGGGTGGACTCTTGTGGTCCCTGCAGCCTGGGTGGCCTCTTCATCCTGTCTGCACTCAGGGGTCCAGGACCTGGCTGTCAGGAGAGTGATGCACAAACTGGCCCTGTAGACCAGTTGGCAGCATCTTCTGGTGCCGTGCATTTCAAAAGTACATAGCCCAAATTAAGTGCATTAATGTAGTATGACTCTGCCTGTATTAAAAACCTGCTCTTCTTGGGACTTCCCTGGTGGTCCAGTTATTAAGACTCCTCGCTTCCACTGCAGGGGGCTCGGGTTCAATCCCTGGTCAGAGAACTCAGATCCCACATACAGCATGCAGCATGGCCAAAAAAAGAAAAAAAAAAAAAAAAAAAACAACTTCTCTTCTATCATTGATGAAATTTTGATTCTTTTTCATGGTTATGAATTATATTCATGTAGGTTTTTGTTTTTTTTTTCCTGGAAAATTCCCTGGGCAGAGGAGCCTGGCAGGCTACAGTCCATGGGGCCACAAAGAGTTGGACATGACTGAGCAACCCAGCACACAGTTTTTTGAAACTGTGAATTAAAAGAGTATCATGATGGAAAAAGGCATTAATGCCCGGGTCATAAAAGTCTTCAAAGGGAGTAATCACACATTACTGCCATTCTTCTCTGTAATTTTAATTTTTTATTATGTACAATAATATTACTTTGTTTGCACAGTAATTGTTCACTTCTTTGGGAGTGGAGATGCTTGCTGTACTGGGAAGAAGTGAGGGCTTTTCCAGCGGCAGATAACATTCAGAGCGACAGGCTCACACATGTCTTGATGGAACAAGGAATGAAAGCCAGGATTCCTGCCTCTGCTTAAAAGTTCAGGCCAATAAATTTTCACCAGGTTTTTCTTAGTCAGCACTGGCATTTTGGAAATCTGTTCCACTGCGTAAAAGCTGAGAAAAAAGGAGAGCAGAGTGTGATTTGGTCTCTAAAGCATCACTTTATGGTTGAGGATAAAATGATCACAGAAGGATTTTTCCTTTTTGAAAGAATCCTTGGGGCAAACTGTGGAAAGACTTGTGGAGGGCAAGAATATTCATTTATTCATTCATTCCAACAGATATTTGCATAGATGGGGAAAGAGGAATAGGACGCCATCATCCATTTAAATTAGGTAAGAGAGAAAGAGAAGGTAAAGGAACCCTATGCATTATAGGAGGAGAATGGAGGCATCCACATAATTGGAAGTCCTTTGATGGCAACAACTGTCTCCTGTTTGCAGTTGAATACGTGTTTTCAATACATTTCTTTACTGTCTTTTCATACTGCTTATGGGGTTCTTGAGGCAAGAACACTGAAATGGTTCCCATTCCCTTTTCCAGGGGACCACATTTTGTCAGAAGTCTCCACCCATCCATCTTGGGTGGCCCTGCACAGCATGGCTCATAGCTTCCTTGTTACACAAGGCTGTGATCCATGTGATAATTTTGATTAGTTTCTGTGATTGTGGTTTTCATTCTGGAGGCTGTAGAATTATAGTTCTTGCTTCTTCTGTCTGTCATAAGGGTGGTGTCATCTGCATATCTGAGATTATTGATATTTCTCCTGGCAGTCTTGATTCCAGCTTGTGCTTCATCCAGCCTGGCATTTCCCATGATGTACTCTGCATATAAGTTAAATAAGCAGGGTGACAATATACAGCCTTGACATACTCCTTTCCCAATTTTGAACCAGTTTTCTGCCACCCTTATGGCAGAAAGTGAAGAGAAACTAAAGAGCTTCTTGATGAAGGTAAAAGAGGAGAGTGAAAAAGCTGGCTTAAAACACAACATTTAAAAAGCCAAGATCATGGCACCAGGTCCCATCACTTCATGGCAAATAGATGGGGAAACAATGTAAACAGTGGCAGACTATTTTCTTGGGCTCCAAAATCACTGCACATGGTGACTGCAGCCATGAAATTAAAAGCCACTTGCCCTTTGGAAGGAAAGCTATGACAAACCTAGACAGCATATTAAAAAGCAGAGACACTACTTTGCTGACAAAGGTCTGTCTAGTCAAAGCTATGGTTTTTCCAGTAATCATGTATAGATGTTAGAGCTGGACCATAAAGAAGGCTGAGGCCTGAAGAATTGATGCTTTTGAACTGAGGGGTTGGAGAAGACTCTCGAGAGTCCCTTGGACTGAAAGAAGATCCAACCAGTCAATCCTGAATACTCATTGGAAGGACTGATGCTGAAGCTAAAGCTCCAATACTTTGACCACCTGATACAAAGAGCCGACTCATTGGAAAAGACCCTGATGATGGGAAAGATTGAGGGCAGGAGGAGAAGGGGACAACAGAGGATGAGATGGTTGGATGGCATCACTGCCTTAATGGACATGAGAGCAAACTCTGGGAGACAGTGAAAGACAGGGAAGCCTGACGTGATGCAGTTCATGGGATCACAGAGTCAGACACGACTTAACAACTGAACAACAGCAACAAATTTACTGCCTAGTGGTTGTGTCCTTCTTCCTTTACTGTAAGCCTGTTGTCAGGAAGATTATCTTAAATTCATTGACATTACAATGTAAATGATTAAAAACATGTTATCTTTCATTTTAATAGGAAGTAAAGTCGTAAGTAAGAGAAAGTCATCATTTAATAACTGAACTTCAGGAATGAATAAACAGGGCAGGCTCTATCATTTATGGACTGTGGGACCTTGTTGCAGTCTATGAAATCTATGACTCAAAATATGTTTCTAATATGATGTTGCGGGAATGACCTGGCCTCTGTTCTAGTGGGTGGCCCGCTTACCAGCCAGATGACCTTGGCAACCTATCATATTCATGATAGGCTTTTGTTTTCAGGTTTTCTTTCCTCATCTTAAAAAAAGGGGGAGGAAGCCTAGGGTTTCCTTGACTGATCTTTCAGTTCAGTTCAGTTCAGTTCAGTTGCTCAGTCATGTCCGACTCTTTGCGACCCCATGAATTGCAGCACACCAGGCCTCCCTGTCCATCACAAACTCCCGGATTTCACTCAGACTCAGGCCCATCGGGTCGGTGATGCCATCCAGCCATCTCATCCTCTGTTGTCCCCTTCTCCTGCCCCCAATCCCTCCCGGCATCAGAGTATTTTCCAGTGAGTCAACTCTTTGCATGAGGTGGCTAAAGTACTGGAGTTTCAGCTTTAGCATCATTCCTTCCAAAGAACACCCAAGACTGATCTCCTTTAGAATGGACTGGTTGGATCTCCTTGCAGTCCAAGGGACTCTCAAGACTCTTCTCCAACACCACAGTTCAAAAGCATCAATTCTTCGGTGCTCAGCTTTCTTCACAGTCCAACTCTCACATCCATACATGACCACCGGAAAAACCATAGCCTTGACTAGATGAACCTTTGTTGGCAAAGTAATGTCTCTGCTTTTGAATATGCTATCTAGGTTGGTCATAATCTTTAGAGGTTCTATAATAAATCCGGATGTGCACTGGAGAAAAGGAGATTTATTAAAGGGAGGGTGATGCTGGAAGCAGTAATAGAGGGGCTTTCCTTTCAAGGCAAACCTGAGACAGACTAGTTCACCCAAAGATCATCTGATTTCCATAGTCATTTCAGTAGCTAAAGTGAGTGTCTCCACCCTTCCCTTGCATAATCTCTTGTGTGATGTCACTTGGATGGAAAGATCAAATTGAGAAGGCTTTAAAAAAAAGAAAAACCCTCTTTCCCCGTCCAGTACTTTCCCCCTACTATTGACTTCCACGTTGAATTTGAAATCTAATGGTGCAGATACTCAGAGCTACTCTTATCTGCCTATTTTTTTTTTTTCATTTAATTGGGCTAACCTTTAAGAAGAGCTGGCATATCTGACTTAAGGCTTTTAGGCATATACTTTTTAATATTGGCTGTTAGGTTCTAATTATTTGTCCTTTATCTTGGCAGCTCATAATTAACTAATGGTGGTATTTATTTTAACTTGAGGATTTGTGTTGAGATATAAAATGAGCATTCGAGAGAGGAAAGTGTGGCAGATTTAGGAAATAAATTTTTAAAAAGGCGAGGAGCATAAATTAGCCTAAATAAGAGGCTGAAGAAATCTATACTCAACAAATTAATTTTCACTGGGGAATTTATTCCTGGAATGTCACTTTATAGTTAGATTTAGAACTAACATGACAGGATAGAAAAATGAAATTAAGGTTTTTCATAGACAGTTCTGGTAGAAAGTGGAGAGCAGAACTGATTGCTCCTTATAATATTGGTTTATTTTGTTTTATGATAGAATCCATAAAGCCCCATCAGATAATCCCATTCAATCCATGCAAAAGCTCTGTGATGTAAGTAGTCATCTTATTTCTAAATGTGAAAATTGAGTCTCAGAGGGGCTTAGTAACATGCCCAAGTTTAAATTGCCAGTAAGAAGAACAAGACTCAGAAGCAGTTCTTGGAAACCGTGAACATTACTTTCACCTTCACCCCGTGGTCATTTCCATGTACTCTAGCATTTTTGACCAATACATCAGGCAAAACTTTTCTGCCTAATTTATTTTATATATTTTCAAATATTCTGCATCTTAGCTGAACAATTTATAGCATTCTGTTATTTTTCAGATGAATCATTTACCAGATTCAGCTGTTTCTTTTGAAAAATTCAAATCCATTAGTTTTCAAGTATATATCACAGTTAAGTGTATTACTTCTTTCGTTTTGCCAGGTTTGCACGAGTAGTTAGTATTGGGGTTCTTATGTTCTCCATTTATCCACTCAAATGGAGTTTTGAAGTAAAAAGTTGGAAACTCACTTTAAATAAACCATAGGATACAGAGTAGGTATTTTACCCTTCATATTTGAAAATTCCAAATATTATCTTTGATGTGAAGTAAAGAAATAATGCTTCTTCCAAACAAAATGTGAAAAAATCCTAAATAATATCTTTTGCTTCTGCTAAGGAATATTTTTGTCCTGAGCTGCTGTGGTCAACCATCTGTTAATATCTTTTATGTTTTCTTTGTCAGTAGTATTACTTACAGAGCTGCTTTATTCATTTCTGCAAATATTAATTGAATCGAGTCTGTTTCAAGGCAAGCAGGTAAGGTGTTGCATTTTCAGACTGGTAAAGATGACTTTCCTGTTCTCATGAGCTAATATTGCACATAACAGTTCTAATTAGTCAACTGGTTTTTCTCCTGTTTGTGATGGGGTGTGGCAGCTCTTTACCAAGTCAAAAGAAAATGAGTCATTGATTGGGTGTTAAAACATGATTATGCTTGCTATAATGATAACACTATAAATATTACAACTAAAAAAAATAACATGTACTATCTCTGGTAGACAAGTGTCTTTTGTTAAGCTAAAATATTCCATTTCTTCATCAAACCCAGATGGTTCCATATTTAGTAATCTTATGCCAGAAGCAGTTTTTATATGGATGGATGTTTAGATAATGAAAGTGTGTGTGTGTGTGTGTGCAGGTGTGTGTGTGTGTGTATCTAGGTAAACAGACCATCACCCAAACTAGCCTGAGACTTTAAAAGCATTTAGTTGACAGTCACGTCTCAAACTTCTAGACTATTCTCACGTTAAACTTCAGAGAGGGATAGTAGGATGCCTTTAATACGTGGAAGAGCTGTCAGTTGAGTTTACTCATTATTCTAAAGAGGAACTAGTTTATTTATCCTTGACACTGTACTATAAATTGCCTTGCTTAAAGCAATTTAGAGCAGTCAAGGAGGGCAAAGAATGAGATACGGAGAACATACAAAGCATGCAAAGTGCAATACAAATTCTCAAGCCAACCGTTATGAGTAAGACTCTATCGTACTCAGCTGCCTCTACGGTACCAGCTTGAGTTCTGAGCAGCCCTGGTGGGCGTGAGTGTGAGTAAGCAATACTCTTACCTCCTTTCAGGAGCCTCCATCCTGCTGCTCAAGGAGGGACTTACTTCTTCATTTTCAGCCTTTCCTTCAAAAGTGACAGAGCTGGACACTGAAAATCTGCGCATTTCATGGTATGGAAATGAAGCCTCAGTTAAGTGCCAGACACGCATACACAGAAGACTCTCCCTGTTGCTTCCTCTCTTTGCCCAGATCTAAGGTCCCCTGGACTGTGAAGAAGGCTGAGCGCCAAAGAATTGATGCCTTTGAACTGTGGTGTTGGAGAAGACTCTTGAGAGTCCCTTGGACTGCAAGGAGATTAAACCTAAACTCAATCCTAAAGGAAATCAACCCTGAATATTCACTGGAAGGACTGATGCTAAAGCTCCAATACGTCAGCCACCTGATGTGAAGAGTCAAGTCTTTGGAAAAGACCCTGATGCTGGGAAAGCTTGAAGGCAGGAGGAGAAGGGGATGACAGAGGATGAGATGGTTGAATGGCATCACTGACTCGATGGACATGAGTCTGAGCATACTCTGGGAGATGGTGAAGGACAGGGAAGCCTGGCGTGCTGCAGTCCATGGGGTCGCAAAGAGTCAGATATGACAATGACTGAACTGGGCTGAACTCCATATACTCTGCAACCAGTTTTACCTATTAGCAACATCGTAAATTAGTATGGTACATTTGTTACAATTAATGAACCAATATCAATACATTATTTTAACTAGAATTCATACTTTATTCAGTTTCCTTAGTCTTTATACAGAGCCTTCTTTTCTGTTCCAGAATTCACCCAAGATACCACGTGACATCTAGTTGTCATGTCTCCTTAGATTCCTCTTGGCTATGGTAGTTTCTCAGGTGCTTCTCGTTTTTCATAACTTTGACAGTTGTGTGAGGTTCTGTTAGGTATTTTGTAGAACGCCCCTCAAATGGGACTTGTGTGATGTTTTTCTTATAATTAGACTGGGATTGTGAGTTTGGGGGAGGAAAATCGCAGAGGTGAAGGGTAGTTCTCATCACATCCTGTCAAGGGACTTCTTATCAACGGGACTTATCACTGTTGATGTTGATCTTGATCACCTGGCTGGCATAGTGTCTGCCAGGTTCTGTCACACCTAAGGAGGGGGGACTTGTGCTCCAACTCCTTGTATTTCTACATAAGTTAAATGGAATTCTTCTGTGTGGGACATTCATCTCCTTTCTCCCACTTGTTTATTTAGCCAATAATTTATTTAAATATATGTGGCCAGTACTTTGGCCACGTCATGCGAAGAGTTGACTCATTGGAAAAGACTCTGATGCTGGGAGGGATTGGGGGCAGGAGGAGAAGGGTACGACAGAGGATGAGATGGCTGGATGGCATCACCGACTCGATGGACGTGAGTCTGAGTGAACTCTGGGAGTTGGTGATGGACAGGGAGGCCTGGCGTGCTGCGATTCATGGGGTCGCAAAGAGTCGGACATGACTAAGCGACTGATCTGATCTGATCTGATGTGGGCTGTGGGTATTTATTATGTACTTTGGGTTAAAATTCATTTCTTCTGTATTTATTTTATTGCCTGAATTGTTCCAACTTTGGAAGCTGTTTCAATTGGCTCCTTTGTTTGTATGTTTGACATACTCCCATAATTGTATGTGTGCACGTGTGTTTGTGTGTGTTTAATACTTCTTTACTCTCTGGTTCTACAAGATATTCCAAGTTCATCTTGCGTATTTTTTGCCCTAGACATAGAATCAGCCATTTCTACAAGGAGATTTAGTTCTTTTTGTAGAAGAATGTTATTAGAAACCAAGACATGGATGTTAGGTGTGGCTACTGGGGTCATTGTTTCTAGGGTCTGTCAGCTGTCAGAGTGAAGAAAGGGATGTGTGCCTAACTATGGTATATACATATATCTGTAAATATTTCTACAGGTAACCAACCATCACTCTCTATATTAAGCCAAACATGAGTTCAAGGTGATGTCTCCCACTCTAATCCATTACCATGTGCCTTATTCTAGCCTCTTTCTCTTGCTCATCTGTAAATTTTTATTCCATCGATGAGAAACTTGAGGTTCCCACAACTTGCCATCCATTCACTTAATTGTGCCGTTGTGGGGTACATATACAGCAGTTATCAGAATTGTAACCCATACCCCTGTGGGAAATAGCTTTATCAACTGGAGTGCAGTGTTTGTGCACAGTTCACTTTGCATTTAGTGTTATAGACTCTACTCGTTTCCAGGTACTTAGGTCAGCACCTCCTCCCCATACCTCTTTCAGTGAGGTTGTTTCATACATTCGCAATATAGTTAGATTGATTTTGCCATATTCTGCATTCCATTTTGGGATTGCCCTAACTCTTAAGTGATTATATATTTTATTATTATTATTTTGGCCACAGCATGCAACTTGCGGGATCTTAGTTCCCTGACCAGGGATTGAACTTGTGCTTCCTGCAGTGGAAGCATGGAGTTCTAACCACTGGACAATCAAAGAATTCCCTTAAAAATTTTTCTTGAAACCTGCACATACTAAATTGTCCTTTGTGCTGTAAAGTACTTTGTGTTTTGACAAATACATGATGTCATGTATTCACCCTTACAGTATCCTATAGAATGGCTTCATAGTGCTGAAAAATCTCCTGTAATTTAGTCATTCAACCTTTCCTACTTCCCCCGGAGCTCCTGACAACCACTGATGTTTTCACCATTGCCACAGTTTTGTCTTTACTAGATATCACATAATTGGAACCATGTAGTATGTAGCCCTTTCAATCTGGCTTGTTTCACTTCAGTTCAGTCGCTCAGTTGTGTCTGACTCTTTGAGACCCCATGGACTGCAGCACAACAGGCTTCCCTGTCCTTCACCAACTCCTGGAGCTTACCCAAACTCATGTCCATCAAGTTGGTGATGCCATCCAATTATCTCATCTTCTGTCGTCCCCTCCTCCTACCTTCAATCTTTCCCAATGGCCAACAGATTGAAGCTTCAGCTTCAGTCCTTCCAATGAATATTTAGGATTGATTTCCTTTAGGATTGACTGATTTGATCTTCTTGCTGTCCAAGGGACTCTCAAGAGTCTTCTCTAATGCCACAGTTCAAAAGCATCAACTCTTCGGCACTCAGTGTCCGACTCTTTGTGACCCCATGGACTGTAGCCCACCAGGCTCCTCCGTTCATGGGATTCTCCAGGCAAGAATACTGGAGTGGGTTGCCATTTCCTTCTCCAGGGGATCTTCCTGACCCAGGGATCGAACCCAGGTCTCCCGCATTGCAGGCAGACACTTTAACCTCTGAGCCACCAGGGAAGCCCTCTTTATGGTTAGCAACATGTATTTAAGATTCATTTACATCTTTTCATGACTTGATAGCTCATTTCTTTTTATAGCTAAATAATATTCCTTGGGTACCACAATTTGTCCATTCAACTATTGAAGGGTATCTTGGTTGCTTCAAGTTATAAATAAATCTGGCATAGACATTTGCTCACAGGCTCTTGAGTGGATATAAACTTAAATTTGGATAAATAAGCCAGATGTAGTTTTGAATGCTAGAGATAAGGATAGTAGGGACACAGCAATGAACCAGAAAGACGAAGTCCTTGTGCTCTGGAACCAAATACCCGAGAGTAAAACAAAATGGTTTCAGCTCGTGAGAAGTGCTGTGGAAGAAATAAAACAGACTAATGGAATAAAGAATGAATGAGTGTGCCTAGTTTGCTGGTACCAGGGGCGGCCTCTCTGACGAAGTTGATTGCATTTGAACCAGGACCTACGCAATGACAGTTGACATCAGCTGCGCAAAGACAAGAG
Source organism: Bos taurus (assembly GCF_002263795.3). NCBI lineage: Eukaryota > Metazoa > Chordata > Mammalia > Artiodactyla > Bovidae > Bos > Bos taurus. Next base: position 87,324,348 of record NC_037336.1, read on the forward strand.
AGGATGAGTTTTTCTGCAGTAGGATTCAGTTAATGCTGAGACCCCGAGGCAGGATGGACCTTGACATAATCAAGGGACTAGAGACAGAAAAAACTGTGAGATGAGATCATGAGTGAGAGCATTAAAAAAAAAAAAAACTTTCTCTTGTAGTATAACAGAGAGGGCACACAAATCCTAAGTGTATGGGTTGATGAATTGTCTCAAATTGAGTCTACCACGATTCATCCAGATCAAGAAACGAAACATTGATAGTACCACACGAGTCCCTGTTGTACCCTCTTTCCATTGTTAGTATACTCCACACCCTCTCCTGCAAGGGTGATTGCCTTATTAAATAACTGATTGCCTTTTTAAATAACTTTTTTGTCTTTTGTTCAGCATTGTGTTAAACACATCCAAGTCATTGCACACCATTGAGGTTTATCCATTTGAATTGCTGTACAGTGTTCAGTCTATGAATACATCACAGTTGTTTTTTAATGTGTTCTGCTTTTGATGGGCATTGGGGAGGTTTCCAGTTTGGAACTATTCTGAAGTGAACTGCTGTGAACATTATTGCATGTGTCTTTTGGTGAACATATGTCTGCATTTTTGTTGGGTGGTATACACGGCAGTGAAATTGCTGGCTTACAGGGCATACCTATGCTCAGCTTTGCTAGATATTCTCAGACAATTTTCCAAAGTAATGACAGTGACTTACATTCCCACTAGAGTATCTGAGAGTTCCAGTTGTTTCACATCCTTGCCATCACTTGGTATTTCTTCTCTTTCATTTTAACTATCTGTTAGGTATACAGTGTTTTCACATTGTGGTTTTATCTGCATTTATCATGAAGTTCAGTCCTTTTTTATGTTTATTGACCCTCAGGGTATTCTCTTTGTGAAGTACCTGTTCAACTCTTTTGCCTGTTAAAAAATAAACTTTTGATTGAGTTGTCTTACTGATTTTTATACATCCTGGATACTAATCTTTTATGCATCCTAGATGTCACTCATTTGTCAGAAATATGTAGTGTATGTATTTTCTCCCCTTTGTAAGTTGCCTTTTCCACTCTTGTAATGTCTAAGTGTTTTTTGATGAACAGAAGTTCTTAATGTTGATATTGTCCCGTTTACCAGTTTTTTCATTTATACTTAGTGTATTTTGCATCCTGTTTAAGAAATCTTTGTCTGCTCCAAAGTCATGAAGATGTTCTCCAATGTTATCTTTTGGATCCTTCATTGTTTTAGTTTTTAGAATTAGATCTATAATCTACCTGAAATTGATGGTATACTATAGACCTCAAGATTCATTTTTTTTCCCTTGGGGACATCCAGTTGACCCAGCACCATTCATTGAAAAGCTCATCCTCTTCTCTACCATGCTATAGTCGAGAAACAAGGACCTTGTGTGTGGGGGGTGCTATTTTAGATTCTGATAGTGTGTTTTCTTCCTGGGTGGGATCTTCCCATTGTGCTTACTATACTCTGTCTTCCATTCCTGGCACAATGGCCTACACACCAGAAATGATCAGTAGGTATCAGCTGGTTGATGGTCAGGTCTGAACTTGCCTTTTCAGCAAGAGTATGTGAAATCCCTAGGTTCAGACTCAAAGAGAAGGTTCCCAGATTTGATTTTAGAGAAGACTTGCCTTGACAACTTGATTGTATTTCTTCAACAGGTCCAAATATGGTTTTAGACAAGTCCTATTGGCCACAGTCCTAAGAAAGGCCAGTGAGCTTCAGACTAGTCAATAGGACTTGGAGAAGGCTATGGCACCCCACTCCAGTACTCTTGCCTGGCAAATCCCATGGACAGAGGACCCTGGTAGGCTGTGGTCGGTCCATGGGGTCACGAAGAGTCGGACACAACTGAGCGACTTCACTTTCACTTTTCACTTTTATGCGTTGGAGAAGGAAATGGAAACCCACTCCAGTGTTCTTGCCTGGAGAATCCCAGGGACGGGGGAGCCTGGTGGGCTGCCGTCTATGGGGTCACACAGAGTCGGACATGACTGAAGTGACTTAGCAGCAGCAGCAGCAGCAGTCAATAGGACTTTGTCTATTCAACCATCCAGTCATCCACCCAATTAATATTTGTTATGAGCCTACTGTGTGTCAGGCCTGAAGTAGAACTATGAAATTATGGGATTCTTTCCAGAGTTTCTGTTTTTTATTTTAGAGCATTTGTTGTTTCTTTCTTTATAAGTTAAACGTTCCAGTGTGAGGAGGGTAATTTTTGGAATTTTCTATTTCTGGGGTAGCTTTGTTGTTCTATTATAGTTATTTAAAATTTTTTTGTGTGTGTGACAGTTTGGGTAAACAGGCCACAAGCCTATGAATTAGAGCTTTTATGTTGCTATCAGAATATTTTAAAACAAAACCCTACAGAAGAAAAGAGAGTAAACAAAAATGTTTTAGAGCCCATTATTTCATCCAGTCAATTTAGTGAGCAGTGAAATATATTTCTTATTTTCAGAATTCAGTGCCAGTGCAAAGACCACATTCAGAGGAGTAGAGACGTGCCTTTTCAGGAGGTTGGCAGTGTGCCTAGGAGGGGGAGTTGGTGTTGCACAGCAGGTGGGTCTCATGCTAGTGCCCCTCCCTGTCCGCTGGCGATCTGTCAGCTGATGGCTTCTCTGTGGCCACCATCTTGCTCCATTATGCTGGGGCCGCGGTTCATGTCCCAGGGCCTCTCTGCCCCTTGCCTCCCTCCTCCAGGGATGTGAATGAGGTGGGGTGTGTTCAACAGATGCTGGAAGCTAGAGCCAGTTCACTCCCTCCACCCCGCCCCGCCCCGCAGTAGCTGCTGGAAGGTGGGGCCGCCTCTGCCAGTGTTTTCTTGGCCACTGCTCCTGTTTCTGGTGGTTTCCAGTTCCAGCTGCTCAGAGCCCTTTGTGGACACTGGGACAGGCAGCCCTGGGGCTGGGCCAGGGCTGGCTCTATCCTCTGCTTCAGGAAAGAGACAGAAACTGGCCAGAGAACTGGGTGTCCATGCTCTCGACTATCACTTACATACAGGGCTTTGATTCCCTCTGTTATGTAGTGACCGCTGGCTTTTTATTTTCTTTTTTTGGTTTGTCTCCATTGAATGTTTTTACCTACTGAGTGAAACCTTACCTCTCTGGAGGTCACTCATTTGGAATACAGAGATGGACCAGAAGAAAGCAGAGTAGATTTGGGAAGCAAAGGAGCTGCCCTGGAGAGTCTGTTCTTTCTTCTTTGGAGGAGCTTGTTTCCTCTTCCTTTAGCCACGGTTCTAACAAGCTTGATTTCTTAGTTCATTCTGATTTAGAAGCCACAAAGTAGGCTGCTAGATGTAAGTACTGGGAGATCATCTCGAAGTGACAGCTGACAGCCTGACAGTAGGGGGTTGAGAGGGAAGCTATAAAAAGCTCAGGAGATTGTTGCCATCTTCCCAGAAGACAAAGGACTGTGTGCGTGTCGGTGGCCTGGAGGGTGGCCACGCAACGCATAGGACGTCTGACCTGAGTTATCAAGAAAGTGTTCAATGCCATCCGTAGCCTCTGCCTCAGAAGGCAGGTGCATTTAGAGCGAATTTTAGAAAGAGTGTCAGTATTGGTTATCTGAAATAATTTGCTTACACATGTAGAGCCACTGTTTTCCTCAGGACAGTAAACAGATAAAATACTCCTCTTTCTCTCTCTGTCTTCGGGTCTCTCCCCCTCCATCCTCCCCTCTTCCTTAGCCCCCTTCTTGCCTTCTTCCCGCCCTTTCTCTGCCCCCTTCCTCTCCCCTTGTCTTCCTCCTCCCGTCTCCTCTTTCTGCTTCCTCTTCCCTTCCACACTCTCTCTCCCCATCACCTTACCCTACCCCCCAACACAGTTTGGATGGACAGAACTGCAAAGATAGCATTAATTTTTCTCATATCCACATTCGCTCAGCTTCCTCTGATGCTAACATCTTGTAATCTAGTACATATAGCCAAACTAAGAAATCAACCTCAGTGTAATATTAATACTGTTAGCTAAACTACAGTCTTTATTCAGATTTCCTTGTTCTTCTTGTTGTTTTCCCCCTAGATTAGGTTCTTTTTCTCTTCCAAGACCTAATCTAGACTATTTCACTGTATTTAGTGGAATTTGTTTTTGACTTCTCTTCCACCAGGAGGAGCCACCAGGGAAGCCCATAGAGGATGAGGTGGTTGGATGGCATCACCAACTCAATGGACATGAGTTTGAGCAAACTCTGGGAGATAGTAAAGGACAGGGGAACCTGGTGTGCTTCAGTTCATGGGGTCGCAAAGAGTCGGACACAACTGAGCGAGTAACACACACACACACACTCTACCCAACTCATCTTAGTATTTATAAGCCAGTCAAAAATAAATGTGATAGCATTGCTCAGCTGGCACTTCCCATCTGCTGCCTGTGGTGTGGTTTCTTATGTATATGTATCTTATCTTCCTAATTTGTCTCTAAGCTCCTAGAGGGTAGGAACTTTGGTTCATAAGATACTGTGTCCTCCAAAACATCCAGCAAATGTTCTCTGTGGAATAGATGTGTTTTAATAAGTAAGTGTGATTTCCTGGAATGTCACGTGATGATAAATAATGAAGGATTTGTCTTTTTGGTCTCATGCTACTTGAAACATACCATGAATGGTTTGAATGTTGCTAATGGTGCTACTATGGCATTTAATCCCTATTGAGCAAATAATAAAACCCAAACAACATTGAGCCTTCTTCATATTAACTCTTTATCCTCTTAACAAACCTATGAGGTGTGAGAGCATGCTAAGTCACTTCAGTCGTGTCCGACTCTGCGACCCCATGGATTGTAGCCCACCAGGCTCCTTTGTCCTAGGGATTCTCCAAACGAGAATACTGGAGTGGGTTGCCATGCCCTCCTACATGGGACCTTCCCAGCCCAAGGATGGCACTTGTGTCTCTTATGCCTCCTGCATCGGCAGGCAGGTTTTTACCACTAGTACCACTTGGGAAGCCCCTGGATACTGTCACTGGTCCCATTTTTAAAGAGGTGGAAACCAGGCACAGAGAGACTCCGTAACTTACCTAGGGCTGCAGAACAGCTGGTGGGGTGGGAAGGATTGTCCCCTGTGGATTTCTTGGATCTGATTCACTGGGGTCCTTGCCAGCAGGCGTCACAGAACCCACCTCCTCTTTTCGTGAGATCAGAGTGATCTTGTACTAAGGATACAGAACTTGATATGTTGAGCATATTTTGGAGAAAGTGAGTTTGTTTATATTGTGGGTCTTTATAAACATTTAACTCCTCTCTCTTCATGACTGCACAGTAATTTCCGTGTAAAACATTACTTCAACCATAAAAAGCACAAATAAAGGTGAGCTCCCTAGCTTGGCATTTGTGGGCATTTCTCACTGCAAGGAAGTCACTGACATTTCTGGGTGGCGGTTTGGTCCCCCGACAGGAATGCAGGCAGTTACCAGAGCTCTCACTTCGTGCAGTTTGTTTGTTCTAACGCTTAATCATTTTACAGCATCCAAACCCTGCGTTACTGGGTAACCATAACACACAGCTTTTGACTCTACGAGGTTGCAGGCTGATTGTTTATTTCAGCAGAAACGGTTAAAGTAAAACTCAGAGGTCTTACCACTGGTGTGTTTGGGAAGAGCCGTTTGTACCACAGGTTCAAAAAAAGAAAAATACTTGTGGTATTTTAATCACCATTTGGTTTACTCCAGTGGGTCCTGAGCTTTCTGAAGTTCTCCCTTTGATAACAGGATTTCTAAACCATCCACATGTAAGTCACTAGTTACTCTAAGAAAGAATTTAAAACCCCTCTGGAAATGTGTGGAGCTCTAGCCTGTCACAGCCTGTGGGGGTCCCGCCCTTTCTTGTGGGTTTATCCTTTGATTGGGTTACCTGGTTTGAGGGTGGCGGGGAGAAGAGTTCTCGTGACTGGGATGAAACCTTGCTGGACACCGCTAGGTGGTGGAATGTGGGGCTGGGGTATGACGCTGACAGTCACTTGCTGACTGGTCTGGATAAGCCACCCTGGAGGCTGTCTTCATCTCTAAGGGGCACCCATGCTAAGGCGCTTCAGTTGTGTCTGACTCTTTGTGACCCCAAGGTCTGTAACCTGCTAGGCTCCTCTGTCCCTGGAATTCTCCAGGTAAGAATATAGGAGTAGGTTGCCATTTCCTTCTCTAGGGTATCTTCCTGACCCAGGGATCAAACTGGGGTCTCCTGCATTGCAGGCAGATTCTTTACCATCTGAGCCACCTTGGGAAGTCCCAAGGGGCACCCATGGCCTCCTTGAGTTACAAAACCAGGAATGGTTCCTAAAAATCAAGCTTGGGAAATTCCCTGGAAGCCTTGTAGTTAGGACTCTGTGCTTCCTCTATTGCAGGGGCCCCAGGTTTGATCCCTGGTCAAAGAACTAAGATCTCATGTGCCACTTGGGGTGGCTCCCCCCTCCCCCCAAAAAAAATCAAGGATAAAGAAGGATAATTATGGTACAGTTTGTATCTGACTCCCTTGGAAAAGGAACCTCTTGTCTTGTTTCCTGTTTCGAGACAGTATCTTTGGTTTAAACTGAACTTTCCCCTTGATTATCAGTCTTAGTGCCAAAGGGATGACAGAAAAGTAGCATCCTGTTTCCGTCGGTGCAGACACTTAAAGTACCAAGTTCAGGCTGCATAAATGCAAGAACTTCCTTAGCTCTTGTGAAGGAGTTGTTCCTTGTCTAATTTGTGCTCTGCTTTCTATGGCTATTTCAGAGGATTAGTGGGTTGGTGCCGTGGGAGCCAGTAGAGCTCTTATGATCATCTTCAGCTAGTCCACATTTAAACAAAAGTTTTTTGGGTCAGGGAAGTGAGATTTTTCTTTCAAGCCATTCTTGGTGGTGAGGCGCATGTCAGGCAGGTCCCTGCCACTGTGCAGGTGTCTGGGTTCAGCAGAGGACTTGGAGGGGAGTCTGAATCGTGAGAATCGTGTTCGCTGTGTGGGGGACCCTGGGGGTGAGGCAGTGGGTTTTACACTGACTAATGAGGCCCCTCAAAGAAGTGAGATGAAAGAGCTGCAGGAATTTTTTAAGGTGAGTGCCACCCCAGGCAAGTGACCCAGCCGCACCATGTGTCAGCTGCCCCGTCTCTCTACTGTCTGGCTTCCCAAGTTCCTGACTCCACGTCCTGTTTGCTGCCTTCCTTTTTACCAGGAATTCTAATATCCGTGTTCCCAGCCTGCAAACGTGACCCTAGTTCCTGACAGATGACTTGCTGGGTTTTCTTGCAGATGTTTTGGGCCCTCTGGTGCCCTCTGAACACAGTTAAGCACCGTCTTGCTGGTCAGCAGAGAGAACTCAGGCCGTGTCCTTGCACTGTGGACTGGCCGAGGGGGAAGTGCTTTCAGGAGAAGCATCTGGACAGTCTAGAGAGACTAAGATGCACCGCTGTGTACCCGTTGTTTCTGCAAAGGGATCTGGGGAGAAGAGAAGGAAACCAAAGTGGTAGTTTGGGTCCACATGTGGGTCTTAGTGGCACTTTAAGGTCAAGTCTATATTGGGAAGGGAACTATCTTGGTAGATAAGAGGTAAAAATCCTTGCCGTGTGACCGAGGCCTGGACCCTGTCTGCTGACAGCAAAGAAGGGAAACCGGGTCATGTGAGGTGTGTCCGAGGGGCTATCAGGAGATGCAGTGATTCCACTGTAGGGATGGGGTAGCCCCCGTGATGCCTTCTTCTTTCCATCCTGCTGCGTATCTTCTTCTATAGATGAAGGCAGAGGCTGGGTGAGGCAGTTACTGTAATTGGACCAATTGGACCTACATCCAAACACCAGCAGCCAGGGTGGCCCAGTGACCCTCCCAGCAGGTAGATGGGACAGACCTCATCGTCAAGGCCCTGTCTTGGATGAGGAAGGTGGGCTTCTCTTGGCTGTCTGTGTCCTTCCTCTTTGCTCCTGGCCTCGGCTGTGGGATGAACTTTGTTCAGTTGCTCATTGGTTTAAGGTTTTATCTCGGTCATAACACACTTTCCCCACAAGGCTGTGGGTTGTGACACCATCTCCCAGCAGGGTTCCTGTGTGTGCCCTGGTCCTTGGGGCTCCACGCCGCCACCCACTACGGGAATTGTTTAAGGTAGGTGCCACCCCAGGCCAGTGATCGGGCCACACCCTGCATGTCATTTGCCCTGTCCCTCTACCTTCTGGTTTCCCAAGTTCCTGACTCCACGTCCTGTTTGCTGCCTTCCTGTCACCAGAAATTCTGGTATCTGTGTTCCCAGCCTGTAAACTTCACCCTCGTTCCTGACAGATGACTTGCTGGGTTTGTTGTAGATGTTTTGGGCCCTCTAGTGCCCTTTGAACACAGGTACCCTGAGGAGGCTCTTGCATCCCCCTGGGAAGGCTCGTGGGGACCTGTCTTGGGCACACCTAGGAACAGCGATGGGAGGTCGGGATGAAGGGTCTGGTCTGTCTGATAATGTGGCCCATGTGGAAGACTGGAGGAAAACCCAAGTGTGGGCAGAGGAGTGTGTTGGGGGCCATGAGGACAGTGAAGCCCTTAAGGGGGCTGACAGAGAGAGGCAAGGCCGGCTGGAGAAATCTCAGGAGACTCAGGCTCTGATTGGAGGGGGAAGCGGGTGCAGCAGCTGGAGATTTGTCGTTCTCCTTTTATGCCCGACCATCCCTTGAAGTTCAGTTCTTCAGTGTTAGCACGTTCAGCATGACAGATGGATAGACCTGGTGGAAGAGTGCCCAAGAGATGACTGCGTGTCTAAGGAAAGCCTAGTCATAGACTCGTTACCATGGTGGCTTGGTTTCTGCTTTCATTTTTTGGAATTGAAGTTACACCTGGCTGTCGGAACAGTCACGACGCTACAAAATCCTGGGTCAGGAACACTGAAGAGGATCTTTATGCTTTTGGTTGTTGTGTTACTATGCGTGGAAGCGATAATCTGAGATGAAGCGCCCATTAACTCTGACCCAGCCTGAGGAGATCCGGAGGTTTCTGGGATCCCTGATATGCAAGTTTTCAGCTCTCACAGCTGACTTGTCTCTCCATCCACAGAGAAGGATTGAAGAGCAGATCTGTGTACCCGTTGGGTGCTGCAGGCACAGCACGTTCTCCAGGGAAAGCCCGCCAACTCTGCTTATTGACTTCCGAGACTGTCTCCATCACTGAGTGGAGAAGTCCCCTTCAAAACCCTGTTCTGCTTCCCCAGTTCCTCTCCCAGCCCACTTCCTCTGAGGAGGAAGCGAGGCCTGTGGTGTTTGCTGTCTTCAGAGTGGGGAGGCCTGGGGAGGGGCCCAGGGAGGGAAGAGACTTCCAGCCTTGGGACCTTCATCCTCAGTGAGGGAAATGGCCCCCAGGGGGCTGAAGAGCCCAGTAAAGAGGCCTAAGCACTGGCCTGTCTTCTTAAATGGAAACTAACCCAGCAGATTTGCCCTTAATTAGAGTCTTAATACTCAAATATGCATCTCGTGTTAAAACTCAGTTGTTGGTTCATGAGCTATTAAAATAATTGCCATTATTCATGGTGATGATTTTATATTTGGGTGAAGAAACATCATCTGATTATTTTTAGTGTGTTTGTGGTGAAACTGAAGGGTAAAATCATGCATAGTGAGTGAGGAAGAGGAAAGTTTGAGTCCCAACTGGGCCACATAGTGACTGTACAGTCTTGGGGAAATTAGCCTCCCTGCTCCTTGGTTTCCTCATCTGTAAAATTGGGAGTCATGAAAAGGATGTTGTGAGAATGAATTAAGATGATTTAGGCAATAAAGCGCCCAGGTGGCTCAGTGGTAAAGAAATCTACCTGCCAATGCAGGAGATGCAAGAGACACAGGTTCAACCCCTGGGTCGGGAAGATTCCCTGGAGGAGAAAATGGCAACCCACTCCAATATTCTAGCCTGGAAAACGCCATGGACAGAGGAGCTTGGCAGGCTACAGTCCATAGGGTTGCACAGAGTCAGATCTGACTCTGAGCACTCATGGTGTCTAGTAGATGCTAAGCTCTCAGGAAATGGCAACTATTATTATATTTGAGGTTGAATAGCATAAACTTCGGAGAAGGCTTGGAGGAGGCAATGGCACCCCACTCCAGTACTCTTGCCTGGAAAATCCCGTGGACAGAGGAGCTTGGTAGGCTGCAGTCCATGGACGGGGGAGCCTCATGGGCTGCTGTCTATGGGGTCGCACAGAGTCGGACACAACTGAAGTGACTTAGCAGCAGCAGCAGCATAAAACTAATACAAGGTTCTGGTTGTGTGACTGTGAGCAAATAACCTCTTTCTCTGAGCCTCAGTTTCTTCATCATGAAATGGTGAAATTAGTTCCCACTTATATGAAAGAGCTGTCACTAGAGCAATGCGTAATAGCATCTGGGGAAAGTGCTTTAACGACATGTAAGTACTTGGGACTGTCAGGCGTGGTAGTTTAATATTTCATCCAGAATTGCAGAAAGGAATCCGCACATTCAGGAAAATCTCAAGAGCTCCTCATTTCACCTTTGGTTTTCTCTGATGTAAACCTTGCCGCAGCCATACAAACCCTTCTCGGAAGTGATGCTTTGAGTGCGTGTTTGGAGGACTTCCCTGGAGTCACTTCAGTGGGAGATGCAGGAGGAAGCGTCAGTATGAGCTCCTAAAGCACGTGTGACATGGCGATCAGAGTGCCATTGGGTAATTTTGCAGAGATTTGGGACTATCCCTGAACAGTGTGACTGGCGGGAGGGGTGGATGAGTATAAAAACCACAGGCTTAACTTGAAGGAAGCCTGTGTGCGGTTTGAAGGGCTGAGTGCTGATACTGAACTGTATCATCCGGTCTCAGAGGGGCTCTGCTTGAAATAACAAATGACTCTGCCAATCTGCATCATCACTAGAAAAATTAATGTCCACATTCTTATCACAGTGCCTCCAAAGTAAGGACGGACTGTCAAAGTTTAGGTTTATTTGGGGGAGAGGAAGGTCGACCAACTATATCTTCTCCCTTAGGAACTCATGGTCAGATTTAAATTTAGTAGTAAGTGATAATGTATCTTTTTAAAAGTTAAATCGATGAGGCCTGTCCTCAGAAGCGCAGTTTTTCTTCTCTCTGCTTTCCTCTGTTTATCACTGAGTCCGGTGAGGCTGGCCGTTGAGATTGTTTTGATAAGGATCGCTCAGCCTGATGGGCAATCGGCTCCTCTCCCGAACATTCGAGGGTACTTTTCAGTGAGGGGAGGCACTGGTGGGCATTTTCCCTTCCTTTCTGCTGTAGGATGTAGACTGTCCTTAGAGGAGAAATATTAATAGTATGGTTGAACCTTTAAACAATCTTGACTTGAATGTGTAACTGTTAGTTATTCATGTTCTTCTCTGTTACCCTGGCTCGTCACTTTCGCGGTTTCCTGTTTCCCCAGATGTGGCACTTCTAAAATTAAAAAAAAAAAAGGTTTCTTGCACATAATGGTTTCCTGGGTTATGCCTTAATTAGGAAAAAATGTCACATAGGAGCCTAGCCCTCTTCTTTCTAAACATAATAAGATGCTTTGTCCTTCGCCTTAACTGGAGCTCTCTGGAGAGAGAGGTTGCTCTGAGTCTGTGTGAGCCATCTACCTAACAAACACGCACACTTTGTGAGTATCTTTGTTAAGATCTTTCTTTAATGTGATGATTTATTTTTGAGTTGGGGCTCTGACAGGTTTTCTTTTTCATTGCTCCTCTAATTTGAGCCGCGAAATAAAATTACCTTGTGCAGTAAATCGTTTGCAGTATGTTTACCCCTTTCTTCTTTTTCTTCTGTAGCAGCTGCTAGAAGCAGTGGGAAGTTGGATGCAAGAGGTAGAATAAGCATCCATTTTTTAGAAATGCTCGGCTTGACATGGACCATGCAGCTAACTAGCTTGGGTATAAACGTTATTAAAGAAAAATAAAACTTAGTCTTGTCATTTGACTAAACTGAGCCATTTTTATCAAATTGGTTAGGATCAGTAACAGAGCACTTTTAGTTTGGTATGGCCAACGGCGCATACTCAACATTCAGACCTCCTGGGTTTGAATCTGGCTCTGTCATTTTCAAGCTGTGTGCCTTGGGGCCAGTTACTCAGCCTCTTTGTTTGCTTAACTATAAAGTGAGGATAATAAAGGTGTATACCTACTTTATAGGATCAGTGTGAGGATTAAATGAGATGATACATATATGTAAGGTACACTGTACAGTACCTGTCACCAAGGAAGCATGCTATCACTGTAGAAACTCATAAATGACCATTTAAGGTGCAAATATTCTGCTGGTCTATGGATTATCCTTTTCATAACTGCTGTATAGTTGAGACTTTTCACATTTCAGTGGGAGTGATTTTTTTTTTAAATGAGTTATCTTGGATTATTAGCAAGCAAGTCTAGCTAATGTTAGTCATAAATTTCACTTGAATTTTCTATAGTACACCTAGCTCTAGAATTAGAAAAAGGAAAACAAGTTGGTGAAAATGGGTTTATAAATTCTGTCTTTCTCCACAGAATGGAAATGGAATGAAAAATAAAATATATTTTGTCTTAGGACTTCAGGGAAGTTCAGTGTTCAGAAAAATCCTTCCTTATGGATTTTTTCTTATCCTTTCTTATCCATGAAATGACAGCTGTGGTTTCCTTCCAAATGTCATAGGACATGGAGAGTTCTTACAAACCTATGATGAGCATCTGAGTGTTGGTTTCTACCTGTGTCACTAAACTGGGAAATTTCTTGAGATGAGTGAGTAAAAGGTAGACAAGTTTCAGTGATTTATATAAACTCTCACACTGATTGCAGACATTACTAAGTGTTTACTTAGAACATCTGAGAAAAGCAGAAGAGACGTGCTCTGGTGTGAGGCTCTCCTTTTGACCGTTCACAGGTTTCTCAAGTTCTGAGTAGTCCCTTTGAGTGTCAGGTCAGTGATTCATCCAGCTTTTGAAGAAGGATTGGTTGTCAAAACTTGATGCACCACTAAATCGGGCAGATTGAAGATCATTGTCTTCTTTGTCATAGACGGATCAGCAGTTAGTGTCTGGGCTCTCCATGAGCTAATCTGCAGGTGTCGTCTTGTGTCTGAGTACAGTAAATGCCCCTGGTGGACATCTTTCCCAGGTAGAATGTGATGTTCTTTCTTGCAGGAGGGGCTTTGCACTCGGCCCGTCACGTCTTTGAGCTGCGGTGACTCTCGTGTGGAGCACAGAGGGACTCTAGCACTCACTGACACCTCCTCCTGTTAGAGGGCAAGCTGCCTTCTCCTGGCTGGGCAGATCCAACCTCCTCCAGGGAAACGTGGATGCCCGACTCTGTCTCCATCCCCACTGCATTCCCTTTACGGCCATGTGTGTGATCTGCCATCGCTTGCAATTTGGGGGATGTTACTTTTTGGCACGTTTAGAGCTTCTCTTTGCCAAAGATCTGGATAAGTGACCTCTGTTTTACCCAGGGGAGTCCTCACTCCCAGTTTGTCTTCTTCATTGGAGGAAAGGCTCTTGGAGTGCAGCCACTACACGGGTCACTCATGATTGTGCATTTGAATGTCCAACAGTTCCTTGCACGTGGCAGGCACCCCAAAAGATTTGTGAATGAGTCAGTGAATGAATGAACTATGTCTTTGAGCAGACCGCAGCTGGCCCACATGGCCTGGCTGAGATACAATCAAGAGAGGCTTTGGTCGTGACTCATCCTTTGGGGGAGAGGATGACTAATTCTCCCTTCTTTCCTTTGATTCCTGGGTGAGCAGCCAGGGCCTTCTCTTGGCTAACTATACCGTCTGTGGTTGGATCTTAGCTGTCACATTCTGTTACAGATCTCTTCCCCTTTTAATTTCAGATTATTATTAAGATAGCTAATTTCTCATGTCTGCATTCCCACATCCCTACCTCTCAGCCTCACTGGATTGCCTCGGGTGAGTTGTTGAACTTCTTTCCTTATCACTTTTCTTATCCATGAAATGACAGCTGTGGTTTCTGCCTATCTGATAGGCTGGCTGTGAGGCTGAGAGGAGTTAATGGTGTGAAGTACTTGGAAAGTACCTGGCCATAGTCAGCTCTGATCACCCAGTTACTCTCATCGTCATGGACACATGCTGAGCTGCTCTGACTGAGGCCCCAGGCTTCTTGTCCTTTGCTCTTGGCCCTGCCAACTACCTCGCTGTTTTCCCAACTTTGTCCAACTTGCCACAGGGACCCTCCTCACAGCCACCAGAACAGTTTTCCAGCAATAGTCAACGGTACCCCTCGCATTTAGCCCAGGGTCTGACAATGTGTATCAGCAAGTAATTGTTGATTGAAGGAAGCTGAGGTTCCCTGCCTAGTCCCCTGCTGGGTGTGGGACTCAGGGCTTCCCAGTCTGAAGGCTGCTACTGCATAACAGTTCTGCAGACTCCTAGTCTGTAATAGGAAACTGATGACGATTTTAAATTCCAACAATCAGTGACAAATCAGCATTATCCGTCATGATAGGTTAGGTTATGTTGCAATCAGCTTGCTTGTGCTGCTGTGCTCAGTCATGTCTGACTCTTTGAGAACCCATGGACTGTAGCCCGCCCGGCTCCTCTGTCCATGAGGTTCTCCAGGCAAGAATACTGGAGTGGTTTGCCATGCCCTCCTCCAGGGAAATCTACCTGGCTCAGGGATGGAACCCATGTTTCTTATGTCTCCTGTGTTGGCAGGCTGGACTTTTTATCATGAGTGCCACCCAAGAAGCAATCAGATGTGACCCCAAATTTCAGTGGTCTGAAACAACAAATCATAGCTCTCACTTGTGCGGTGTATCCAGTTTGGCTGATGTGGGGGTTCTGCTCCTCCTTGTCACGCGGGCCCAGGCCGATGGGGCTCCCCCTTGGACACAATTAACAAAGCAGATCCAGTGGCATGTGAGTCATCCATGGCTCTTAGAGCTTCTAGCAGACAGGGTGCACAGCACTTCCCCACCCAGTTTATCGGCCCTAACTTCAGAGGGAGCAGCAAAGTGCAGACCCGCCCTATACCAGGAAGGAGCTACCAGAATATTTGCAGAGAGATTTTGCTAATACATGGAGTGTTACTGTCACTCCTCAAAGGGATTGCTCCTGCTACATCTTTACCCTCATATTAAATCATTATTTAATGTAGTCAAGGAGAAAAATTAATCCCAGGAAGCTTCACACATGGGGTTTTCCTTTGTGAGGGTCTTCCAGGGCTCTCGGGACAGCCTTCCCATCCTTGTTGAAGGAAATCACTCTGCAGTGTGAAGAGCGTGTGTCCTGTGTAATCTAGAACCAAGCTTCAAGGGGAGTGTTTTACAGCAAAAGCCCCTTATGGGGTCACAAAAGAGTCCATGTGACTGAGTGACGAACTGAATTAATTCAGATATTTCATCAGGCTTTTGCCAGGGATTGTTTATATGGCCTTTCATCATGACAACTAGGTGGGCTTGTCATTGTATGGATAAACGCCACATCAGGTAAGCCTGCATTAATAATCTCATAGTATTCTATGGTTATGTGATTCATGGTTGAGAGAAGCAGCAGAGGGAAGCCCTGGGCTGATGAATAAAGGTGGAGTTGGGCCCCAGAGGCAGTGGGCAGATCAGGCCTCTCCCAGGCGCTGATTGGGAGGCTGTGAAGCCAGCTGGCCCGCTGTGAAAGGGGGACTGGCACTTCAGAAAGTGCTCACAGGCCTGCACGGCCGCTTCAGGCATAAAATGAAGCTGGTGGAGTCAGACCAGGAGAGCATTGTAGGCAAGTCAAGGAGTCAGAATTTTGAGTTTAGTCAGATATTGAAGCAAGGGAGTGAAATGGTCAGGTTGGATACTTTTAAAAGTTGTTCTGGATTTATTCATGATTTTTTGTTTCACATGCTTTCCTTCTTGGTATGATTTATATTTCCACAACTAATGACTCTGCACAGTATTGCTGTCTTAAACCTAAAGTTTTATTTTACACCGAGTGTGTGTGTGTGTGTGTGTGTGTGTGAAGTCGCTTCAGTAGTGTCTGATGCTTTGAGGCCCTATGGACTGTAGCGTGCCAGGCTTCTCTGTCCATGGGACTTCCCAAGCAAGTATACTGGAATAGGTTGCCATTCTCTTCTTCAGGGGATCTTCCTGACCCAGGGATCGAACCCGTGTCTCTTGTGTCTCCTGCATTGGCCAGTGCGTTCTTTACCACTAGAGCCACCTGGGAAGCCCTTTACGCCAAATAACCACATTTAAATCTCATCTTTTCCAGTATTTTTCACTCACACAGAAAATTCAACTATGTTAAAAGACTGAGGGAGAATATTATATTCTCAGATTCAATTACAGTGGAGAGAGATCTGTTTATTATCAAGATTTATTTATCTTATTAGGTGATGGCTACCATTTGTTGTCTTGTGAAAATTTAACTTTGTTCTTAAAGCATTAAGTGTTTCTAATTTAGAACAGATTAATCTACTGCTTTTATGGTGGGATAATCTACTTGAATCTGTCTTCTTTTGGTTAAGGGTTTAATTAGATCGTCAGACAAATATTTATCCAATGCACTCTTTTTTGTTTGTTTGTTTTGTTTTTTAAATTTTTTTTTTATTTTTAAACTTTACATAATTGTATTAGTTTTGCCAAATATCAAAATGAATCCATCACAGGTATACATGTGCTCCCCATCCTGAACCCTCCTCCCTCCTCCCTCCCCATACCATCCCTCTGGGTTGTCCCAGTGCACTAGCCCCAAGCATCCAGTATCGTGCATTGAACCTGGACTGGCATCTCATTTCATACATGATATTTTACATGTTTCAATGCCGTTCTCCCAAATATCCAATGCACTCTTAAATGGTAAGTTCTGTTTCTAAATGTTTGAAGGTAGATTGGAATTTGGAGAAAACTGGTGTGGTTGCTGTGGGTAGAACAGGCCAAGTACACAGGGCTGAAGGCCGGAGAGAGTTAGGAGGCTGGAGGGGATGTGTGGCCTGGACCAAGGGGATGGAGGTGGGGTAGCGGAGAATGGGGTGGGTACAGATGCTCCCCGGAGCTGAGATTGACAGGACTCGCCCGTGGATGGCTGGTGTGTAGCAGGAGGGTGACAGTGGTCATTTGCTCAGGGCAGCTCTCCGGGAGGGCAGGGGCACTTGGGAACTGAGGAGGGACGTCAGGAGATTGGTGTTGACCGGAGCAAAGAACTATCTTCACAGCAAGTGTTTTATTTACCCCTGTTCATTCTCTAAGTTCTCCCTCCTCTGAGTTAGTTTTTGTGGATGTAACTGAAGTCAGTCCTTGAGAGTCAGTGCCGTCCCTCTCCCTCCAGAATGCAAGATGAAGAATGATACAGTTAGCGTGTTTGTGTCCCCATTCACCACCCCTGTGCTTCTTAATGTACTTCCTTCTGTTGACACAGTGCCAGCTCAGATGGAGGTCAGAATGCAATAGCGCAGAACACAGTGTTCTTTGATGACTTAATTGACATCCTTGTCCCATTTTTCATGGTCACTATTATTGGATTTGAGGGAGACTCTGGTCTCTTGATTGGATAAGGAAGATACCTGCATGTCCCTGATCGAATTTGGCAGTTCCGGGAGCCTTGTGGAGGACTGAGGAAATACCTGAGTCTCATCTGCAATGTATCATCTGAAGGAGAGCTACACAGCTCGAAATAGCCTGGAGTTAAAACTCCCCTCCAGGTCCTCCTCACCACTCTATACAGAATAAAGAACTTTCCCCCCGAAGAAAGAAATGGACATTAAGATTGATTACGTTCAGCTCCCAGCGGATCCCAGTCTCCAGCTGGTCTCAGGAATTCCTTACCCCAGTTGTTGAAAGCTAACTACTCAAAAATAATCATGAGGAAAAACAGACCCCCTCAAAATGATGTATCTCCACATATATATGTTTTCTATATATACCTACTCTCTTCTTGACTTAGCACAGCAGCCCACTGATCTGACTGCTGCCCCTTCTCACCTCATTAAAGGTGATCTGTTCCTGTAAAGTGCTGGTCTCATTTTTTTTTTTTTCCTGAGCCTCGCCTTCTCTAACTCCTTACCCTACATCATCAAGCTGTCTTTTACCTGGGAGGGATTTCTGGGGATGGCCGAGCTCATCACGTGGATGTTGATTTGTTGTAGCTTTTTTTTTCTTTTTTCAGAGGGAACGTTTTCTCACCTTACTTTCTAGGGCTGCTCCCATTGGAAGCTTTAAAACTGATGTTTGCATATTTGTTGTTGTTCAGTCACTCAGTTGTGTCCAACTCGTTGTGACCCCACGGACTGCAGCACGCCAGGCTTCCCTGTTTTCACCATCTCCTGGAGCTTGCTCAAACTCATGTCCATCGAGTCAGTGATGCCATCCAACCATCTCATCCTCAGTCATCCCCTTCTCCTCCTGCTTTCAATCTTCCCCAGCCTCAGAGTCTTTTCCAATGAGGCAGTTCTTTGCATCAGGTGGCCAACATATTGGAGTTTCAGCTTCAGCATCAGTCCTTCCAATGAATATCCAGGATTGATTTCCTTGAGGATTGACTGGTTTGATCTCCTCGCAGTCTAAGGGACTCTCAAGATGTTTACATAAGGAATGCTTTGTCATCAAGCATACCTCTACCTCTGGGTAGAGTTTAAAAGTTGTAGACATCTTCACACCAACAACCATGGTTTGGAATCTTAATCCTGGCTGATTCTGTACTGAATTTAACCCCCTTCCTGTTCATCTTTGGAATCTGTGGAGTCACACAGATCTGTTCTGGATTGTAACCTCCCACTGCCCCCAAACCGACCATCTCCAGGAAGGTGAAGGCCAAGTGGGTGACCGCCCAGCAGGCCTTCTCACCTCTGGCTCTGAGTCCCCATCCCACTTGCAGATTACGAGGGGTAAAAGATATTTTTGGTCCAATCACCTTTGGGTCAAGCTGCCTGACCCAGGACAAATCATGTAACCCCTGGTAGTCTTCATTTCCTCACTTGTCATATGAGTACCTACAATTAGGTTGAGATGAGAAGTATTTAAACTCTGGATTGTAAAAGTTATAGGCACAGTGCCTGGCACAAAGGTGTTGGTAAATATCAGCTATTATTCTTTCGAAGAAAAGAAAAAAAAAAAAAAGAGGACTACCTTATTTAGTTTTGCAGTATTCCACCAGAACTAGGACTATGCTTTGTGATGGTTTGTGCTTTACCCAAATTTCTTGAAGAAAATAAACACATAGGCTCTAAGTCACTGATTCATAGCTGATCTGTGGTTCAGGACTTTGCCTTTTTATTATTAATCAGTAGATATAACAGTCTGGGATTCTCAGGGGCTATAGATGCAGTGTTTGCTAAGCAGTCTTCTGGACAGAGGCCAGTCGCCCTGTAAAGCTGCATAATAAAATGTTCTGAACTCTGTAAACAAAGGCATCACTCAGATATGATAAATAATTTGAATTGAGACTAATCTTTTCTCTGGCCTGGGTCCACAGTTGACTTCCTCAGACTCACAGAAGCTCTTATTGGACAAGTGCCGGCTATATAGCAGGCACTGTGTTAAGCAAAGGACATGCCATTGAATCCTTGAAACGGCCCAGTGAGGTAGACTCTCTCGTCCTTATTCCCATTTTACGGATGAGGAGACTAAGGAGCAGAGAGGTTAAGTTGCACAGCCTGTAACTGGCAGTGCCAGGACCCAGACCCTGGTCTGCTTGGCTCTACTGTCTGTTCTGAAATGCCGTTATGGCTTGAAGGTGCAGGTGATGTTGAGTTTGAGAGTATTCTCTTTGAGAGGGCGCAAATATTGAATGGAGTGTCAACAGTACGCCAAGTGATGTGTGAGGTCCACTGAAAAGGAGCCTGCTCTACTTGTGTTCAGCTGGGGCTTCTGCCTCCAGCACTGCACCAAGGCCATTCTTGTCAGGAAGCTGTCACATCCATGGCGCTCAGTGCAGTGGCCCAGTCTCACTTGCAGGGTCTGATGCAGCTGATCAGCCCTTCTCCTTAAAACTTGTTCCCCTCCGCTGGTTTTCCAGACACTGTACTCTTCCCACTCCCTTTGCTGGTCCTCTGACATCTTTCTAATTTCTACATATTCAAGGCCTCGGGGATTAGCCCTCAGACCTCTTCTCTTTCTACATCCCATCTCTTGGGGTTCTTATTTGGTCTCATGGCTTAAAATACCATCTATATACTTGTGAATCCCAAATTTATGTCTCTAGCCTGGACCTCTCCATCAGAGTTTATCCTTCCATATCCAACAGCATCCTCTACATCAACACTTAGATGCCTAGAAGGTGGCTCAGCCTCAGTATATCCAAAACCAAGCTCCATCTGCAGCTCCATCGCCCCCACCCCCACCTGCCCTTCCAGCCCATCTTGCTCAGCTAAGACATGGCAGCCCATCCAAATGGTTCCTCAAGTCAGAAACCTTGGAGCCATTCTCTCTTTGCATCCTGTATTCCGTCGGTCAACAGACCCCATTGGCTCTGCCTTCCAAGTATCCCAGAGCTGACCTCCTCCTCTGTGATCTGTGTCACCCACTTCACTTGCCTGGATTACTTTAGCTCTAGTGCTCTCCTTTCTTCCTCCTTTGCCTCCTCCCCCTTCATCCTCAACATAGGGGCTAGAGCGATCTCATTACCGTAATTCAGATTATGTGTATGTCCTTATACTGATCTATGAGATCTGTGGCCTTACCTCTCTGATCTTCCCCTTCTTTTCCCTGAACTGACTCTGCTCTCCCACACTGATGTCCTCATTTCAAAGCCATTTGTGTTTCCTCTTTAGGGTTTTGCAACTTGCTCTTCCTCTGCCTGAAACATTCTTCCCCTGGACATCTTCACGGTTCAATCCCTCACTGCCTTCAGAGCTTTATTCACAATGAACCCTCAACATTTGGGGAATTGCAATACCTCAATCCTTCCTGCCTCTCTTGCCTGCTCTAATTTTCCTTATGGCACTTGCTTCCATTCAACATTATTTTGCATACTTATGTCCCAGGAGGGTAGG
Source organism: Bos taurus (assembly GCF_002263795.3). NCBI lineage: Eukaryota > Metazoa > Chordata > Mammalia > Artiodactyla > Bovidae > Bos > Bos taurus. Next base: position 87,345,190 of record NC_037336.1, read on the forward strand.
ATTTTGTATATTTTGTTTCCTGCTCTCTTCCCAGCACCTAGAACAAGGCCTTGCCTATAGTAGGCGCTCAATAAATATCTGTGGAATGAATTTATCTGCCAAATGTTTGGTTATTATCACAATGTGCAAAGAGCAGTGCTTAGAATTGGGAGGGACACGAAAATAAATTATGTGTGTATAATACTCTCAGAGTGTTCCCAATAGCATGACAGAAAAGACATGTGCCTCCCATCTACTTTATAATCATTATTTAAGTGCCATTCTGATTGTTGTTGTTCAGTTGCTAAGTCATGTCCAAGTCTTTGCAACCCCATGGCCTGTAGCATGCCAGGCTCCTCTGTCCTCTACTAGCTCCCAGAGTTTGCTCAAGTTCATGTCCATTGAGTTGGTGATGCTGTCTAACTGTCTTACTGCCTTATCCTCCATTGTCCCCTTCTCTTTTTCCCTTCAGCCTTTCCCACCATCAGGGTCTTTTTCAATGACTTGGCTCTTCGCATGAGGTGGCCTAAGTATTGGGGCTTCAGATTCAGCACCAGTCCTTACAAAGAATATTCAGGGTTGATTTCCTTTAGGATTGGTTTGATCTCTTTGCAGATCAAAGGACTCTCAAGAGTCTTCTCCAGCACCATAATTCGAAAGCATCAGTTCTTCAACACTCAGTGTTCTTTATGGTCCAACTCTCACATCCATACACGATTACTGGAAAAACCATAGCCTTGACTAGACGGACCTTTGTCAGCAAGGTGGTGTCTCTGCTTTTTAATACACTGTCTAGATTTGTCACAGCTTTCTTTCTGAGGAGTGAACATCTTTTAAAATTTCATGGCTGCAGTCACCTTCCAAAGTGATTTTAGAGCCCAAGAATTGTCACTGTTTCCACTTTTCCTTCTTCTATTTATGAAGTGATGGGGCTGGATGCCATGATCTTTGCTTTTTGAATGCTGAGTTTTAAGCCAGCTTTTTCACTCTCTTCCTTCACCCTCATTAAGAGGCTCTTTAGTTCCTCTTCACTTCTAGCCATCCTGATTTGAGACTTTAAAAGAGACCTTACCCTGCCAGCTGTTCTAGAAGGAAGTGGTTTCAGGCACTACAGTGATCTTAAGCTGGGAGTGGGGTTTAGATGGGGACAGAGGAGCATTCTAGGTGTGGACACCCACATGCACAGAGGTGGGAGCTTTCAGACTCGGTGTACAGAATGAGTCACTTGGTTTGCGGTATCACTTTGTCTGTTTCTAAGCTTCCTGTTTGTGAGGTGCTGTGTCTCCTTGGAGAGGTCCTGAATACTTTGCCTCAGGTCCACCCAAAGCATAGAAACTCAGTGCTTGAGATCTGATTGACTGTTTGCACTTGTCCATTTTGACTCTGCCCATCCATTCTGTGGACTTGACCTGGATGCCAGCCTCTCTGTGTAGTAATTTACATGTCTCTTAAGTCCTGGCCTGAATTGTTCGTGTTGTACTTGAGTGTTACTTGAGTGTCCCACAGGATGCCATGGGCACAGTTATAAACCTAGTCAGCCTTTTAGTGGGAAGGAAAGAGATTCTGAAATATTCTGAGTGCTCACTGCTGTTTTCTGCATGTCTCCTTTCTTAATCCCCTATTTTACTGCAAAGTAAAAATCATTTGTGTAGGCTGCCACTGGACCACAGGTAAGGGCCAGGCTTTGGTTCACGGAGAGAAGAGCTTAGAGGTTACCGAGTCCTGTGTTTCCCAAGCTTGATGCTTATCAGAGTCATCAGGGGAGCTTTCTTTTCAAAATACTTTACTTATTTTTTTATTGGAATATTTGCTTTCTATGTTAGTCTCTGCTGTACAGCAAAGTGAACGAACTATGCATATACATATATCCCCTCTTCTTTTGGATTTCCTTCACATTTAGGTCACCACAGAGCACTGAGTAGAGTTCACTGTCTATTTTGTACATAGTAATCTCCCGATCCATCCCACCCATCCCAGGGGAGCTTTCTAAAGCCGCTTCAGTCACATTGCCAGAGAAAGGGTGCAAGAATCAACATTAATAAACACAAGGAGACTATAATCTGGAGGAGGAATGGCACCCTCCTTCAGCCTCTGCTGATTCAGATCTGGAATATCTTCCAACACATCTCATTCTGGTTTTGAACAGTTCTTCTTGATAATAACTCATTCCTCTTTTCCTTGAACTGTTGTTCCAGTGATGAAGCCCCTAAACCCACTGTCCTAAGCCTCCTTACCCTGCCTCTCACCCTGGCAGACGTTTACTGAATGCCTGATGTGGGCATGGTTCCCTTATCTCTTTTCCCTCAAAATCCCTCTTCCATTTTGATTGCCCTTCTCTTATCCCATGAAACAGTTATTCAACTGATCCATAGGCCTACTGAGGATTTTGACACAGCCTGAGCCAAGATTTGCCTTTGTATTGCACACCTCTGTTTTCCCTTTAAAGAATGTGTACAAAAGAATACGATCGACTGGATCTTTAACTTAGTGACGAGAACCACATAATGTCCCACTACAATTTGTATGTCAATTACATATCATTCCTTTTCCATTAATTAAAGGCAGAACCCTCCAACTGTCTACCAAGTAATACTTTATTATCCTAGAGTGGTTTTTTGAGTGTTACTTTGAAGTGATGAAAAAAAAAAAAACTTTTCATTTAAAGTATTTTGGGGCTTCCATGATGGTCCAGTGGTTAAGAATCCACCTTGCAGTACAGGGGACGTGGGTTTGATCCCTGGTCCGAGAAGATCCCGCATGCTGCAGAGCAACTAAGCCTGTGCACCGCAGCTTCTGCAGCCCACCTGCCCTGGAGCCCATGCTCTGCAACAGAAACCGCCACAGTGAGAAGACCGTGGACCGCAACTAGAGAGGAGGCCCTGCTCGACACGACTAGAGAAAAGCCCCGGCAGCAGTGAAGACCCAGCACAGCAAAAAATAAATATTTTACATTTGATTAAGTTGCATTAGCCTCTCCTCACTCTGAAATGACTAACCCCTTTACTTAGCAGGAGGCTGGCTACTCTTGCTTTATTTCAGATAGCAAGAGTTGCCAGACATTTCAGACAGTTCTGGCATTTGTTAACCTGATAAAATATCTGCCTTGGCGAATTGCAAGATGTAAAAGATGCTCTTATATAATTTGTTCCATAATTGAAAACCCTGTTTCATTTAATTAAGCTCCTTGGCAGTAAATATTTTCTGTTCTTTAACATCTCAGTGAGTCAAGGGAAAGTCCTCTTGTTTAAGCTCTGATGCTCGTTGAATTTAATTATTGACATGGAATTTAAAGGTGAAATAGAGCCAGTTCATAAATATAACAATTGATCCAAGAGGTTCTCTGTCTGGGTTGAATCATTCAACAAAGGCAAGAGTTATAAAAAGAATATATGCCCACTTTCCCTTTGGACTAGCTTTACTTACATACCTAGAGCAGTTACTATTTATAGCCTCTCTTATATAACCTGCCTGATTATCTTATCTCCAATTCTGGGTCAATTTCAAGAGGAAATTAAGTACCCATGCAATTATATGGGTTCTTCGTTAACTTGAATCATTTAGAAAATGTGTTTAATGGTAAAGTTTTAGGCCTGAGCGTTTTATTTGGGAGAGGGCTTCAATTTATTCACTGGCAATAAAAAGGTCACTGTGTGTGTATGTGAGTTGGATACCATGCTCTGTATGGGCAGGGGAGGAAGTTACAAGAATAAGGGAAGCACTGTCCCGCCTTCCTGGAGCTCTGAGTCTGCTGGTGGAAACAGCAGGTATACATCTTGGTGGGTTTTAACATGCTAGTGACTATGGGGAGATGGAATCTGCCAAGGACCACAGAGCGTGGGCAACCAGAGAATGGGAGACTCCGAATGCTAACACAGTGTCCGGTCACGGGCAGTGATTGGCCTGAATGAGTTGCACCCATCTCCTCATGTGCACTGGGTACCAAGGGGGGAAGACTCTGGCCTGGTCACGGTCTGGGCAGAAGAACCTGTCTCAGGGAGTGGAGAAACGGGATTCTCCCGTCCTGTGTCATAGGCCCTGAGAACTGTCATCCTCGTAGACCCTCCCTTTCTAAGTAGGAGTAACAACGGGACCTTCAGAAGGGAATCATCACAGTATACTGTTGTTATGCCTGCTGAATACTAGCTGGATTGCTTCAAGCAGCCTAGAGGCTGGCAAAGACTTACGGTCCTGGGGGCAACTGGGCCGTCATAAATCTTCATCCCTGCTTGCCTTTATAACACTGGAGTTAGCTTGCTAGAGCAAAGACCAACTGGGACTCAGAATAAATCATTCAGGCAGTCACTCAACAGATAATTATGGAGTGGCCACTAGGTGTGAGGCCTTCTGGTCCCTTTTTCATTTATGTCAATATTTAGCAGAGTAGGAGCAAGGCATTGGATTCTTGAATCTCATTTCTGTTCTAAGGACTTAAAAAAAAATTGATAAGGTGCACTGAGGGGAGAGGCTTCCAGAATTGGTCTCTGCACATGCAGGTGTCTTCCATGGCCAGGGCAAATGCCAGGGCGTGGGTGCTGAGATACACAGCATGGGTCAGGCTTAATGATGTATGGCATTTGTTAGTTTTATGCAGAAAAGAGGGGGCTTCCTTGGTGGTGCAGTGGTAAAGAATCCACCTGCCACTGCAGGAGATGTGGGTTCCACCCCTGGGTTGGGAAGAGAACCCCTGGAGGAGGAAATGGCAACCCACTCCAGTATCCTTACCTGGAAAATCGCATGGACAGAGGAGCCCAGCAGGCTACAGTCCTTGGGGTCACAAAGAGTTGAACATGACTGAGTGACTGAGCACACCAGGTAGCTTTGAATATATCATCCTCAGTCAAAATTGTTCCCTGCTCACGACAAAATAAATAAAGCTCTGGGGAAAGATTTGAGCATTCAGTAGCTTTCTGGGAATAAAATCAGAGTAAGTGTGAGAAATTTGTCCCCCTTGTTATTTATCACCATTTTTTCTCCTTCAAAAAATAAATCTGTCGTTCAGTCAATTCTTTTGTTAAAATTAAAGTATGGAGCCCCTACTCCTTTTCCATCTGCCACTATTTGTGATCTCCAGTGAGTGTCTGTCCTAGGAGCAGAAGTCACAGATGGACGTGAGGCAGCAACCTACTGCCTCAATAGCGGACGTTTGCTTTGTGGCTGAATCAGAATAACAGAATCAGAATTTTGAGAATTACTGGAATTGTGTGTGACTCACCTAGGGTCTAAGTCCCAGAGCTGTTACTATAAAGGGGAAACTCTACATAATCAGGGCTGGCAGCATTTATGGAAGACAGATGAGAATTCCCAGGTTTCAGGAAGGCCTGGGTGCCCTCCCCTCCCCTCCCAACGGCACCACGTAAGCCCAGTAACCCTCCACTCGCCACCCACTAAGCCTTGAACTTCTCTGCTTGCTTCACCCCTTTAGTTCCCCGACAGGTAACCTGGGGGAATTGCTCAGCTGCAGAGGGTTACAGGGATCATCAGCTGGACTTGCCTTCCTCCGGCCATGCACAAGTGGAGGGTGGGGAGGTATCTTTGTGGGAGAAAGTCAGGAGTGCAGCCCAGGCTGAGACCTCAGCCCCACCTGAGAATTTAATCTGGACCTGCTGCGGGTTCAACTCAGGTGAAGACCGCTTTCTGCTTCCTGTTGTTTGTCTAGGAAGTTCCACTCTGGACCTCTTCTCACCAGCACTCGCTTCTAGAGGCTGTTCCAGCAGTGGCTCAGGAGGGCACTTGGCTTGCAAGTAAAAGGCACCAAGTGTTTGAGTTGCATTTGATGTTTACCGTGTCCCCAGAATCTGTGAAATTAGGGAGAAGGGGGCCCCAAAGTTTAAGGGCTGCTTTGTAGGTTGGCAATTGCTGAATTCCAGGCTGTTATGAGATGACTCTCCAATGTGGTGGCAACCTGCCTGTGACATCTGTCCCCTGACGGATTGCTGTGGTCAGTGAAGAAGAGGATGTGGGTTGGATCCTGCTCTGGCTGCACTGTTGCCAGATGACCTCTGACCCCTGGGGAGGAGGCTGCTCCTCAGGTACGGGCTGTGTGATGGCTCAGGTCCCCTGCCACAGCTTTCTTCATCCTGGGCATTTGACTGAGCGTGCATCAGTGTGTGTGCAAGACCTGCACAATTACAAAAGCTAAGGAAGATTTTGTTTTTTATGGGAGGGGAGATTCATTTTCAATATAGGGTTACCAGCGGGAGGTGAGGAACACTCAGATGATGTCTTCACCGAGGGTCCCGCGGGAAGCAAAGTTGAGCAACAGCAGAGGGATGGTGGCCTTGGACCTGGAGACAACCTCCTGGGCCAGATTTGGTGGGGACAGTGTGGCTGCACTCACTCAGCTGAACCTCAATGCCCTGGCCAAGCAGCAGTATGCCTTGGGTCATGACCATCAGCCTCCATCAGCATCATCTCTGCATGGGTGTGGGTCTCCTGTCTTATTGATGGTTGTTTTCAGTACCCAGCCCCTGGTCAGCCCCTGGTAGGCAGCCAGTGTAGAGTGAAGTTTCTATGAGGGCTGTGGAAATCAGTGATCATGCACAAGGAATGGCTTTTCCCTTTTTTGTTGTCACTGTCTTAGGAGACACTCAGAACCTCCTGAGGCAGGGTTTGCAAGCTTTTGTTGTTGTTGTCGTTAGTTGCTCCGTCGTGTCCGCCTCTTTACCACCCCATAGACTGTAACCTGCCAGACTCCTCTGTCCATGGGATTCTCCAGGCAAGAATACTGACTGGAGTGGGTGCCATTTCCTTCTCCAGGTGATCTTCCTGACCCAGGAATTGAACCCAAGTCTTCTACACTTCAGGCAGATCTTTACCATTGAGCCCCTGGGGAAGGGAAGCCCTGTAAGCTTTCAGTTCAGTTCAGTCGCTCAGCCGTGTCTGACTCTTTGCGACCCCATGAATCACAGCACACCAGGCCTCCCTGTCCATCACCAACTCCCGGAGTTCACTCAGACTCACCTCCATCAAGTCAATGATGCCATCCAGCCATCTCATCCTCTATTGTCCACTTCTCCTCCTGTCCCCAATCCCTCCCAGCATCAGAGTCTTTTCCAATGAGTCAACTCTTCGCATGAGGTGGCCAAAGTACTGGAGTTTCAGCTTTAGCATCATTCCTTCCAAAGAAATCCCAGGGCTGATCTCCTTCAGAATGGACTGGTTGGATCTCCTTGCAGTCCAAGGGACTCTCAAGAATCTTCTCCAACACCACAGTTCAAAAGCATCAATTCTTCGGCGCTCAGCTTTCTTCACAGTCCAACTCTCACATCCATACATGACCATAGGAAAAACCATAGCCTTGACTAGATGGATCTTTTTTTGGCAAAGTAATGTCTCTGCTTTTCAATATGCTATATAGGTTGGTCATAACTTTTCTTCCAAGGAGTAAGTGTCTTTTAATTTCATGGCTGCAATCACCATCTGCAGTGATTTTGGAGCCCAAAAAATAAAGTCTGGCACTGTTTCCACTGTTTCCCCATCTATTTCCCATGAAGTGATGGGACCAGATGGCATGATCTTTGTTTTCTGAATGTTGAGCTTTAAGCCAACTTTTTCACTCTCCACTTTCACTTTCATCAAGAGGCTTTTGAGTTCCTCTTCACTTTCTGCCATAAGGGTGGTATCATCTGCATATCTGAGGTTATTGATGTTTCTCCCAGCAATCTTGATTCCAGCTTGTGCTTCTTCCAGCCCAGCTTTTCTCATGATGTATTCTGCATATAAGTTAAATAAGCAGGGTGACAATATACAGCCTTGATGGACTCCTTTTCCTATTTGAAACCAGTCTGTTGTTCCATGTCCAGTTCTAACTGTTGCTTCCTGACCTGCCTATAGGTTTCTCAAGAGGCAGGTCAGGTGGTCTGGTATTCCCATCTCTTTTAGAATTTTCCACAGTTGATTGTGATCCACACAGTCAAAGGCTTTGGCATAGTCAATAAAACAGAAATAGATGTTTTTCTGGAACTCTCTTGCTTTTTCCATGATCCAGCGGATGTTGGCAATTGGATCTCTGGTTCCTCTGCCTTTTCTAAAACCAGCTTGAACATCTGGAAGTTCACGATTCACATATTGCTGAAGCCTGGCTTGTAGAATTTTGAGCATTACTTTACTAGCATGTGAGATGAATGCAATTGTGTGGTAGTTTGAGCATTCTTTGGCATTGCTGCAAGCTTTAACTGACTTTAAATCCCCTGGGCTCCGGTTCCCTGTGGGGGTCCTGAGTTCCTCCCTATGTGTCAGGGTCCAGTGACCCTGAGGGGGTTGCCCAGGAATCTGCATCTTCACAAGGGGTTTCTCAGGCAGGTATTCAATGACTCCTCACTTGAGAAAGAGCCCTTCAAGCTTCTAGCTGGGAAGTGCCCTGGAAAAATCTCTCGGGACTTCCCTGGCAGTCCAGTGGTGGACTGGACTCTGAACTTCCACTGTAGGGGGCATGAGTTCGATCCCTGGTGGGAGAACTAAGATTCCATATGCTGTGCGGTGTAGCCAAAAAAGTATTAAATTTTTTAAAAAGTGAAAAACCTCTCCAAGTGGGGAATCAAGAGTTGGAGAAGGGAGTTCTGGCCTTGGCCTGCTTTCATCTTGCGCCTGCGGTTTCCCAAACTTTGTTATCTTGTGCTGCCCTGCATTGAGCCCCTGAGGCATACTTTAAAATTCTCTCCAAGTGCACTTGAAATTTTCAATGACAATGTTGAAAGCAGTTGACATTTTAAAAATTGAGTGCTTTTATAGGAGAACAATAGTAAAAAATTACTGGACATAGATTTAAAAAAAAAAAAAAAAACAGTTAAGTGTCCAAACATCAGATCTTAAAGAAACTCGATATTAGCCCTGGGAGACTAGGCAATACCTGACAGCCACCCCTTATGGCATCAAGGTTGTAATTACTTGTTTCTATGAAACAGATGCTTTTTTTTTTTTCTCTGTAACCTTGAACCCTTCTCTACCCAAGTCTCCAGACTTAAGCTTATCTTTTGCACTGTAAGGAAATCCATCCTGTACCAGCTTCCAGCCTGGGGGAGATGATTAGCTTAGACTTGGAAAGTGGTTAAAGTGCAGCTTCAGGAGACATTTAAGCCCTAGAATTGATAGACTTGGTGATGATTTGATGGTGGGGACAGAGCGGGAGGAGGCTTCAGGGGCAAGGCCTTTCTGAAGCCTCCTTCAGGGGCAAGGCAGTCACATTGCCTGCACAGAGCAAGCCCTCATTAAATGCAAATTATTACGGTAATTGTTTACAATGCAGCTCTCTCTCCCTTTGGTCTGCTCAGTCCTCATAGAAGCTCTGGTTAAATGACTTGAGGGGTGAAGCGGAGGCTGGCCTCTTCCTTCAGCCTGGCAGCTGACCCATGGCAGTGGGGACCTTTTGTTGTTGTTCACTCGCTCAGTCGTGTCCGACTCTTTGCGACCCCGTGGACTGCAGCACGCCAGGCTTCCCTGTCCTTCACTGTCTCCTGGAGCTTGCTCAAACTCAGGTCCATTGAGTCGGTGATGCCATCTAACCATCTCATCTTCTGTTGCCCCCTTTTCCTCCTGCCTTCAATCTTTCCCTGCATCAGGATGTTTTACACTTCCATAGGTTATAATAAGGAGGCTCAAGGCTGTTAGCGAGAGGGTCAGCCTGTCACATTGCTATGTGTTGTCACAGCAGCAACAGTAGTCATCTTTTAAAATTATAAGCACATTTTAAAATTGAAGTTTAGTTGACATCCCTTACATTTCAGGTGTACAACATAATGATTTGATATATATACTGAAAAATGATCACCAAAATAAGCCTAACATCCATCACCAAATATAGTTAACAGAATTTTCTTCTTGTGATGAGAATTTCTAAACTTAGCAGCTTTCAAATATGCAATACAGTTTGCTAACTGCAGTTGCTATGCTGTGACATTAAATCCCCATGACTTATTTATTCCATTATTGGAAGTTTCCAAGTTTTGACCCCCTCCCCCCATTTTATCCCCCTCACCCCACCCCAGCCAATCACCCATCTATTCTCTGTATCTGATAGTCATTTTTTAAAAAATCAGTAGGCTTTACTTTTAGAACAGCTTTATATTAGTTGAAAAACTGACCAGAAATTACAGAGGTCCCCTACACCCCCCCACCAATTCCACCCCACCCGGTTTTCCTTATTATTAATGCAGTTGTGCTTATTGCAGTTGATGAGTCACTATTGACACGTTATTATTAACTGAAGTCCATGGTTTCCATTAGGGTTCAATGTGTGTACATTCTATGGGATTTGACAGTAATGGTATGGATCCACCATGACAGTTTCAGAATGATTTCTCTGCTCCCAAAATGCCTGTGCTCAGACACTCATCCTCCTTTCCTGTGAGCCTTTGATACCCACTGGTCTTTTTACTGTCTCCATAGTTTTGGCTTTTCCAGCATGTCCTATAGTTGGAGTCTTTTCAGATGGGCTTCTTTCACTTAGCATGAAGGTTCCTCCATGTCTTCTCATGACTTGGTAGCTCATTTCACCAAGTCTTTCAAATTCCATCTGCACCGTGCCTACCCATCTGCACCTGGAGGTGTCCATATGGGAATCACAGTTTCTTTTCGGTGCCTGGCCTCTCTTCCAAGTGGCATTTCCACATCGTTTTCTTCTCCATCTTGCTCTTTTGTGCACCTTCAGTCCTGGAGACATTTGGCCATAGCTGATTTAGGAACCTTCCCAAGATAGGAACTGGAAAATGATTGGATTCAGTGTTTGTGTTCAGGAAATAAGACACCACAGTGACTCCATATTCAGTGAAAGTTTTGGTAGCATAGGAGAACTGCCTTTTCTCTAAGAATGGGGTTGTACCAGACTTAGAGTTATTAATGCCTTTGTAACACCCTGGGGGTAAATTGAGCATTTCTAGCCAAAATAGTTCAGCTTGGCACCTAAGTAGTTTTGTTGCAAGGGGGAGTGTATGCCATCTTGCATCAGAAGACAGCTCTGGCCAAATCACTGAAAATGAGAAATGGGACACAGAGAAGTATGACTTCCTAGAGACAGGCTGTGCGGCTGTGGCCTCTTGCTCTCTTTGGACACCACCACCTCTGTTCTCAGAGAAGGCAATGGCACCCCACTCAAGTACTTTTGCTTAGAAAATCCCATGGATGGCGGAGTCTGGTAGGCTGCAGTCCATGGGATTACTAGAGTCGGACACGACTGAGCGACTTCACTTTCACTTTTCACTTTCATGCGTTGGAGAAGGAAATGGCAACCCACTCCAGTGTTCTTGCCTGAAGAATCCCGGGGATGGGGAAGCCTGGCGGGCTGCAGTCTATGGGGTTGCACAGAGTCGGACATGACTGAAGCGACTTAGCAGTAGCAGCAGCAGCAGCTCTGTTCTAGAACACTCCTTGATTCTTCCCAGCGTCCTCAGTCATTGCCTGCAGTCCAGGACCAATTTGAGGTCATTGATGAGTGGCCTTGTTCGCAGTTTGCAGCTGCCCGGTCCCTCGTGTCTTTTTATGGTGTCCTAATGTCTGGGTCTTCCACCTCCCTCGGGACCCGCTTACGTCTTCCTCGTGATGTAGGTGCTGCCGTGGAGAGTGAGGTCAGAGGTGAGGCATTGCTGTCGATCAGCACAGGGGCATGAGGATGGTGGCCGTCCACCTGCTGTATCTGGAGCCTTTAGGACGTCCTGTCCTCACCATCCTCAGGTGTGGCACAGCTGAGAAGGTTGTCCCTGCCATCTCTGCCATCTGCCTCAGCCATCGCTGGTTTCAAATCCCTTATTAGGAGCCACCTCCCCCTCCCTCTTCTTGTCACTTTGATACTGTTAGCAGCCAGCCATGCATCTTTAATGTTCACATGCAGAAATGCGGATCCAAGTGTTATTGTTTTGAGAAAGCTTTGCATCTGGAGATTTTTGCTTATATTTCCTTTCTTTTTTCTTCCTTTGAGTCCTTGTGCTTTTGAACAAGTTGGTAATGTGTTAGGTCTTCACTTGCCCTTTCCAGGCATCAGGAATGAAGGATTCCTTGGAAGACACTTTTACATTGAACTTTATTTTTTAAAGAGAAATCCAGCTATCAGAAGCACCAGGTCAACTGAGCATTTTCTGAGGTCATGTTATCATCTGTTAGTTTGTGCTACCCAGCCAGGCACCTTCAGGCCAGCGTCTTATTCAACCCTGAGGATTATGGATGTGGGGGACCTGGGTCGGGAGATGAATTATCTTGCCTGATTTGCAGATTGTCCTTACAGTCTGCAAGGACAGGGACAGAATTTAAACCTAGGCCTGTCTCTCTCCAAACTCAGTGCCCTGTGCCACTTCCTGCCGCCTGCTGGAGGGGTCTCATCTGTGCTGAGAAGCAGGGCCAGCTGGGCCTGTGTGGAAAGAGGCAGCTTTTGAGCCCTGGTCACCCAGATCCCCCTGGTGTCCTTTCATCCCCACTGAGACCGAGGATGGGACACATAGTGTCATTTCTGCCCTGACTCTGAGCCCTTTTTTAAAACCGTGTTTGGAGAGCTGCATTATCTCTCCAAGGACAATCTTCTGTTAAAACGAATTGCTAAATGTTTTAGGGAGGGCAGAGATTTGGGGGTGGGGAAGACCAGCTCCTAAGAGGGGAGGGAAGGGAACTGGGGTGCAAGCCCTCGGCTGACTCCACACTGACTTGCTACTTTCCCGGGCAGCTCCTGGTATCTAGGTCGCCTCTGGCCTGGGCACCAGGCGTCCTGCATTGCCAGTGGCTCACACCCACCATCACACCCACCCAAGCTCAGGAGGGTGCCTTTATGCATGCACCTAGAAAAGCACTCAGCTCAGCCCACCTTGTTAACCCATGCAGCTGCTCGTAAAGAAGTTCGCCCCTTGAGATTTGGATTAAAAGTGAAAGTGTTAAGTCACTCAGTCATATCCGACGCTTTGCGACCCCATGGACTCTAGCCCGCCAGGCTCCTCTGTCCTTGGGTTTCTCCAGGCAAGAATACTGGAGTGGGTTGCCATTTTCTGCTCCAGGGGATCTTCCCTATCCAGGGAACGAACCCAGGTCTCCTGCATTGCAGGCATATTCTTTGCTGTCTGAGCCACCAGGGAAACCCCTTTATCGCCATTTGCATATATTGTACTTAGGTGTTTATTGTCTGTCTTCCCCATCAGGGTTCAGTCTCCTTGAGAGCAAGTATTTCTGTCCATAATTCATTCTCTAACCCCGGCATCTAGAAAGTTTTGGCAAATAGCAGGTCCTCAGTAAATACTATGGCTGTCACATGGATTTGCCTGGGGTGTTTAGATCCCAGTGTAAATGTGCCCAGATCTGGAGTATCCTCATGTGACCAGTAGTGTGAATCTTTATATCTCTGGGCTGGCATTTGTTTTGTATTAGTTTTTAATTATTACTATTATTTTTTGGCCACCTTGTGCAGCATGTGGGATCTTAGTTCCCTGATCAAGAATGGAACCTGTGCCCCTCTCGGTGGAACTTGTTGTTGTTGTTCAGTCGCTCAGTCATATCCGACTTTTCCCAACCCCCTGGACTGCAGCACACTAGGCTTCCCTATCCCTCACTGTCCCTATCCCTGGAGTTGGCCCAAGTTCATGTCCATTGAATTGGGGATGCCATCCAACTGTCTCTGCCCTCTTCTCCTTCTGCCTTCAATCTTTCCAGCATCAGGGTCTTTTCCAAGGAGTCAGCTGTCAGGTGGCTAAAATATTGGAACTTCAGCTTTAGCATCAGTCCTTCCAAAGAGTATTCAGGGTTGATTTCCTTTAGGATTGACTGGTTTTATCTCCTTGCTTTCCAGGGGACTCTCAAAAGTCTTCTCCAGCACCACAATTTGAAAGTATCATTTCTTCAGTGCTCAGCCTTTTTTATGGTCCAGCTGTCACATTCATACATGACTACTGGAAAGACCGGAAGTGCAGAGACTTAACCACTGGACCACCAGGGAAGCCCCTGTTTTGTATTGTTGATTGGGCTTCCCTGGTGGCTCAGATGGTAAAGGATCCGCCTGCAATGCAGGAGACCTAGGTTCGATCCCTAGATGGGGAAAATCCCCTGGAGGAGGGCATGGCAACCCATGCCAGTATTCTTGCCTGGAGAATCCCCATGGACAGAGGAACCTGGTGGGCTACAGTCCACAGGGTCACAAAGAGTCAGACATGACTGAGTGACTATGAACAGAACAGGGTGACAATTCTCAACTGGGTTGCTGGGACATAAAGATGTATCTCAAATAATTTATTCAATGATAATAGTGAAAGTACCAAATAAAGTTGGTGAACTATAAGAAAGTTAAAATATATTCTAGGTGTTGTGAAGTAATGTCAGTCTTGCTCACTGGTATCACAGTGTTTCCTTGAGCAGGACGAGAGGGAGACACGCTGCGTATGGCACTGGGGATGGGGTATGCCCTGTGGCTTTCCTGCTCTCTCCTGCAACCGCTGTGTGTATGCGCTGACACCCCAGAAATGAACCTTAGCTGTGGGGAGTGCGGGATAGAGGGACGTCTGACCTGGGAGGCAAGGAGGGCAGCCTCTCTGCTTATTATTTAAATCATCCCTTCGCTTTATCACAGGGTGAAGCCCAGTCCGGCTGTTCTAATCTTTTTAAAGGAGGAGTTTGACGGATTTTGCTGTTTGGCTTGGAGCAAGCTTCAACCTTTGAAGGTTATTTAACTTTCAAAACAAGAATTGGGAGATTGGGACTGACATATGTACACTCTCGATACTATGTATAAAATAGATGACTAATGAGAATCTACTGTATAGAACAGGGAACTGGATTCAGTGCTCAGTGGTGACCTAATGGGAAGGCAATCCAAGAAAAGGAGGGGATGTAAACAAAGAAACTCAAAAAAGCAAAAACCAAGCATGTATTAGATACGTGCTAGTGACATGGGATCGTACCATTTGTTGGTATTGAATCTGGAATGGTGTATGCTCATTTAACCCTTTGAGTTCTATTACAGGACTCGCCTACCCCAGCTCCGCTAAAGTGCCTGGCGGATGTGGGCCCATCAGGGACTGGATCTGGTGTCCATACTAAAAAGAGGCTCATCTCTCCTTTCACTCAGCTTTCCAGCTCTTTACGCCTCCCCACTCAGTCTTGATTCCTTCCCAGCTCTTCACGCCCCCTCCTCAGTCCTGACCCTTGTACGCCCTCTGGCCTCCATGGTTCACAGCGACATTGATTCCTTCCCAGCTCTTCACACCGCCTCCTCAGTCCTGACCCTTGTACGCCCTCTGGCCTCCATGGTTCACAGCGACCCTCTGGCCTCCATGGTTCACAGCGACAGATGACCCTCTTAGTCCATTTGTTTCACTGGAGCACTTCTTCCTGGAATGGGAGGTAAACATATTAAGATGTAAAACCTGATGTGTCGTAAAATGTCTGTGATTTTTCCCTATCTCTCAGTTGACAGTCCAGGGGGATGTAGGCGTCCAGGTTAGAAGTCGTTTCCCCTTAGGATCTTGGCATGTTTGTTCTCTTGGCTTCCGGCTCACAGTGCTGTTGCTGGGAAGCCTGATGACATTGATTTTCTGTCCTTGTGTGTGTGACCTGTTTTCCTCCTGAAAGCTTCCCAGATCTCTGCTTCATCTCCAGTCTTCTGATATTTCACAGTGATGTGCCTTAGGGTATGCTGGGCTCCTTTTTAAGTAGAAAAATTTCTTACAAATTCCAGGGCTTTAAAGGTTTACTATGATGTGATTTAAAGGTTTAATATGATAATATTTAGATATAAGCTGCTTAAAACCAAGCATAAACTTTTTATGCTTATGGTTTCCTCTGACTACAAAATCAAAATTGCAAATTAAACATAAAGTACCCAACCAACTCAAATGTACAATGTGAATTGACTGAGATGGCTGATGTCATTCTTTCTGTAAGAGGAATTAGGCACAGTTGGCTTCCCTGGTAAAGAACCTGCCTGCAATGCAGGAGACATGGGTTTGATACCTGGGTCAGGAAGATTCCCTGGAGAAGGGAATGGCTACCCACTCCAGTATTCTTGCCTGGAGAATTCCATGGACAGAGGAGCCTGGTGGGCTACAGTCCACTGGGTCACAAAGAGTCTGACACAGCTGAGCCACTAACACAACAGCAAGGCACAGTGTGGGCAGCAGTCTTTTGAGCCGTGGCTTGGGGCTTCACTTGGTGTGAATGAGTCAGTATTAAATCTACCTGTTGGCTTTTTTCTCATTAGGCCATTAACATAATTCTACTTGATGATAAACACAGAGCCGGATCTAGTTATGGGATGGTCATCCAGACAATTCTTAGAATAAATGTGCTTGCTTACAGAAATGGTTTTGGGTTCTCATTAATGAAAACATGAAATGTAAATATTTTCAGAGAAAATAATAACACTCACATAGTCCCCAGGAGTGGGGATCTTCTTTGGTTTTTCCTCCTCCAGTTTCCCTGTAAGCCTGCGGAGGGGAGCTCTGGGGAGTGTGGGTATCAGAATAGGCGAGTGCCCACCCGGCCCCCCTGCCCATGTTTCTCCTTCGCTGGCACCGTACTCACAACACTCTACTCTCATGGTCCTTATTTTGGGATGGTTGCGGAGAACAATGAGCCGCTGTCACTTTCGGGAAGCCCTTCAGCTGTGTGGTGGAGCTTAAAAACCATCCTCCGTTTTCAAACTGCTTAAGGGTTTTCAAGCTGCTTTAGCATCTTCGTTCCTGCAGCCTTCCCTGTTGTGGAGGGAGGCGAGCATTTGTACTTTTTAACGGCTGACACCACACTTGTTGGGGTTCATGGTGTAAAATTTCTGGTTAGCAGTGTATGAGTGTGTGTGTTTTCCCCACAGGCTGTCTGCGTTTCAGGAACACAATACGAGGTTGCATCACTGTGTCCTGGTGCATGAGCCAGGGGTGGTCACAGGCTCCACGGAGTCCTGCCTGCATGGGGAAGTGGCAGCGTGGGGGTCCCCCTTTTGCTTAGGGATGGGGCTGCTGGAGATAGCTGCCCTCTGAACTGCCTTTTGGTTTGTGAGGTGTCTTCAGGGTCCGAGGCGTGCTCTCTTTGCGTGTTTCTTCAAAACCGCACAGGCTTGGGACTTCCCTGGTGGTCCAGTGGCTGAGATCCTGAGCTACCAATCCAGGGACCTCAGGTTAGATCCCTGATTAGGGAACTAGATCCCACACGCTGCAACTAAAGATCCTGCATGCTACAACAAAGACCTGGCCCAGCACCAAATAATAAAATAAATTAAAAAAAAAAAAAGAAATTGTAAGCAAAACAAAACAAAAACCTTCTCAGGCAGGAAACCTGCATCTTCTCTTTCCCTCTTCCAACTTCCAGTCCATCTCCAAATTCCATCTCTTTTCCCTTCCTATTTATCACTGTTGAAATCTTTCCGTTCTTGCCTCAACTGGCACCCAGGCCCTGTTACCTCCCACGGGTGAGTGCAGCAGCCTCTCAGCAGCACCCCCACCCCCTACCCTGGGCCCCCGGGCCAGAACTGTGCAGCTGGGCCAGTTCTCCCAGCATTATTCCCCACCCTTGCTCTGGAGCCCTCTGTTGCTACAGTCTGCAGGGAAAGGCTGGCAACATGAAGGGGATGGATTTTGTTTGTCTTTCACAATATTTTGAGGACTTGTAAGCCAACTGGAAAAAAAAAATCGGGATATTTTAACATTAAAAAATCCATCTTTTCAACTTTTCTGAAAACTTGGGAAATCTGGCAGCACTGAGCATTTGTGCCTAAAAGGTTACAGTAGTCGGAAATGGAGGATTTGTTTTTTTTTTTTTTTTCACTGCTTTTCCATGGGGCATGTTTTCTCTTGTTTGTTGCACTCATACTCTGTACTCCCACCTGCCTCAGCACTCATTTCTGGCTTCCACAGGCATTAGTATTAATATTTGCAGCCCAGGGCAGTCTGACTCCCAGGCCAAGAGCTTTCTGTACCCTGTATTTAGAACAATTCTTGTGTTTTGCCTCCTGTGTACTATCCTGTCTCTTTTGGGTGCTCTCTGTCCCCTTCTCAGTTCGGTTCAGTTCAGTCACTCAGTCACGTCCGACTCTTTGCAACCCCATGAATCACAGCACGCCAGGCCTCCCTGTCCATCACCAACTCCCGGAGTTTACCCAAGCTCATGTCCATCGAGTTGGTGATGCCATCCAGCCATCTCACCCTCTGTCGTTCCCTTCTCCTCCTGCCCCCAATCCCTCCCAGCATCAGGATCTTTTCCAATGAGTCAACTCTTCACATGAGGTGGCCAAAGTACTGGAGTTTCAGCTTCAGCATCAGTCCTTCCAGTGAACACCCAGAACTGATCTCCTTTAGGATAGACTGGTTGGATCTCCTTGCAGTCCAAGGGACTCTCAAGAGTCTTCTCCAACACCACACTTCAAAAGCATCAATTCTTCTGCGCTAAGGTTCCTTCACAGTCCAACTGTCACATCCATACATGACCACTGGAAAAACCATAGCCTTGACTAGACGGAACTTGTTGGCAAAGTAACGTCTCTGCTTTTTAATATGCTATCTAGGTTGGTCATAACTTTGTTCCAAGGAGTAAGCGTCTTTTAATTTCATGGCTGCAATCACCATCTGCAGTGATTTTGGAGCCCCTAAAAATAAAGTCTGACACTGTTTTCACTGTTTCCCCATCTATTTGCCATGAAGATATGGGGCCGGATGCCATGATGTTAGTTTTCTGAATGTTGAGCTTTAAGCCAACTTTTTCACTCTCTAAGCCTGGCTAAATCCTGCCATTCTACAAGGCCAGCTTCTCCTCTGTGAAACCCTCCCTCCCTGCCCTAGGTGGAAATGTTCCCATTCCTTCATCATAAAGCATTTTGGTTTGTCTGTCCTTTAGTGCCTCTGGATATCATTTTGTTTTTGTGCGTCGGCTGCCTCTCCAGGGCAGGGCCTCACAGAGTTGACACACAGAGCCTCACGCATGGTGAACGCTCAGTGGATACTTTCTTAACCAGAAGGATGAACACACGTGATCAAGGGCCTCATTCTGTGGGTACCAACAGAAAGATCTCTGACTCAGTGGGGGATGATGTTAGCTGGTGATTTACCCAGCCACTCTGAAGAGGTTGTTTCATATCTTGTCACCTGAGCCCCTGCTGGCAGATCTATTTTTAGTGTAGGGAAATCCCTGAATGCAACTAAATTCTGGCAAACCAGAGTATGTCATGGGTGGAGTTTCTTCCTTGTAGGTGACTTGATCTGTCCCCAAGGTTATTCACTGATACTGCTTTATACAGAAGATAGAGCTCAAGAGAACATCCATTGAGAGCTCTATGACCACACTCCTCATTAAAATGATTAAACACCAAATATACGCAGGATTCTACGCTTGATGCTAGATCTGTTTTTCCTTCCCACGTGCACCTCCATGGCCCCATCTCTCTGTCCTCCCCGGGGCTTTGGTTTTAGTATCACCAGCCTTCAGAATCCACCCTGCTCTGTGCTCCACACTCTGCGCTGGTCCACACATTCAGCCTGACCTCCTCCTGGCTTCTGAGAGAAGTGGGTGGAGGTCCTGAGAAGCTCATCAGTTGGTACAAAATGCTGATACCTAGTGATTCAGTATAATTACTCAACGAGTAAATACTTGGTTTGCATAAACCTTCCCACTTAGAAAGCCAGACCCAGGACTTCTCAGCTGTATGCCCTTGGGGCATGGCGGTGACCTCAGGATGCTGGCTGTTTTCTTTATTGCTGTCAAGCTCCTTTAAGAGGGGAAGGGGCTTTGCTTTGTCTGGGCCAGAGGGTGAGTGGACCCTAGGGCTGTGGTGTCCAGTGAAACGAAAGACCCCATGTCACTTGCCATGTGTGGTAGCTGAGCCCTGAAATGTGGCTAAGGTGACCGGGGAGCCAGATTTTGAATTCTATTTCATCTTAGTGAGTTTAAACATAAATACCACATGTGGTGGCCATGTTGGATGGCCCAGACCTCAAGGGTGGGGGAAATGGGTCATACGAGGTCAAAACCTTTGGGGAGCCCAGTACAGTCGTGGTGAGAGGACACCTAATTGCAGACGCTGCCGTGTAGGCGAGACTCTGCTGCTGTGCAAGTAAAAGCTTGTTTGACCAAATTTGGCCTCAAAGCTGAACGATGTTTGCGGGGAAACCTGTGCTACGCTGTGCTGTGCTGACAAGGGCATTGTTCATTTATTATTTTATTTCCTTTCAGAAGAGCAGACACAAAGCTCCCCTCAGCTGTAATTACTTGAACGAGTTTCTATATCCTGTTTCCTCTACTTGATTTCATTAAACCGTGACATAAATGCATACTTTGCACCCAAAGCGTGTCTAATCACTGAACCCAAATGACTGCTTTGAGAGAGGAGTCAGGGAACTTCGGGCGAGGCTGTATAGACTGTTACACAGATCGAAACTTGTGAGGTTATCGCTTTTTCTTGGTTTTTCTTGAATAGCATCAGCTGACATGGGCTCTGGGTGTTTTGCCCTTACATGGTGGTTATTAAAGCCGTGCTGAGCTGCAGGCATAGGTGAATTAATCTTGCGCCACATTTGCTAGAATATCTGCACTGTGTGTGCCATGGCTTCAGTATTCATTGGCCCCAGGGAGGGTCCGTGTGTTCAGGCGTCATTTATTCCACACTGCGGCTTCCCAGCTGCAATCTGTGTTCATGGGCTGCCAGTTGTTCCGTCATCTAGTGAGTTTCTTTGTTGGTGTGTCAGTTCCCACCAGTCCTTTCACTGTGGAAAGTCTAGCAGCCCTTTGAGAGCCACACTGCTCTTTGTGGCTCCCCAAATGGCTCCCCTATCCACCCACAGTCTTCCTTTCAACCCCAATTTCAAATATACACAATATAAGAAGTCACCACAGGCAGCACTGGACCAAGAAAATACCAGTGTGAAAGGTAGATGATGAGCAGGGAGACTGGCACCCCCACAGGGAAGCGTCAATGTGGTCTTCCCCAGCATCCTGACTGAGTGGAGTGCAGCCTTGGGGTCCTCCGGCATCATCCCCCGGTGGAGGCCACATCTGTCCCCATCTCTGCTCTGCCCTTTGTTCAGTTGCTCAGTCATGTCCGAATCTTTGCGACCCCATGAACTGCAGCACGCCGGGCTTCCCTGTCCTTCACCATCTTCTAGAGTTTACTCAAACTCATGTCCATTGAGTCAGTGATGCCATCCAACCATCTCATCCTCTGTTGCCCCCTTCTCTTCTTGCCTTCCATCTTTCCCAGCATCAGGGTCTTTTCCAAGCAGTCTGTTCTCTTCACATCAGGTAGCCAAAGTAGTGGTCTTTCAGCTTCAGCATCAGTCCTTCCGATGAATATTTAGGACTGATTTCCTTTAGGATGGACTGGTTTGATCTCTGTGCAATCCAAGGGACTCTCAAGAGTCTTCTCCAGCACCACAGTTCTAAAGCCCTGGGGAGGGCTTAAAAATGGTATCTCATTTGAAAGAGTGGCTCTGTACCAGTCTGAGAGACAGACTGGCTGGATAAAAGTGTGGGCTGGATGGCTTCCAGGAGGGAAAAGGCACAGCAGCCCAGCCAGCTCTAAGTGGAGCACAGTGCTGCTGTGTTCACTGCCTCATGTAGACTGAGTCTTAGGGCCTGTAAGGTACTGTCAAATATTCCTATAGGCAGATACACACCTCCAACCCTGTACTGCTTTTCTGATGTCCTGGAAGGCCAGGTGATTATGTTTTAATTTTATTCCTATCCCTACTCTCCAGCAAGAATCATTCTTCTCCAGTTCTGAGGTCATTTGACTTCTCTAAGGAGACTTGCTTTTTCCTTCCCATTTTTGTTTAGTATTATTAAAAAATATAAAAGAGATTTTAACTTTAATAAGACTAACATCTTAGACTTGCCCCTCTATATTGGGTTCAGTTTTCCTTCTGCTTTATCTGAACTTTTCAATATCGACTTCATATCTTATAGTAAAAAAAACACAATAGTCAGCACCCCTATTTACAAGGAATTACAAGGATTTCCCTGGTGGTTCAGACGGTAAAGCATCTGCCTACAGTGTGGGAGTCCTGGGTTCAATCCCTGAGTTGGGAAGATCCCCTGGAGAAGTCAATGTCACCCCACTCCAGTACTCTTGCCTGGAGAATCCCATGGATGGAGGAGCCTGGTGGGCTACAGTCCATGGGGTTGCAAAGAGTCGGAGACGACTGAGCGACTTCACTTTCACTTTCACTATTTACAAGGGTTTGAAGAGTTCTGTCTCAGGAACTGGGATACAGGCAGCAATAAACATTTTCTTATTATTTCACAGTGGTATATCATCTGCCTCAGTTTCCTCAAAACACTTGGGTCCTCACTTTTGTGTAGGAGCAGGAAAAAGAATGGTTGAGGACCATTACCTAGTAAACACGCTTTGCTAGAAAGGAAATTCTCAGAAAGTCAGCCTTGCCTCTGAGGACCAGACAATGCAGCTGGCACAGAGCAGCGAAGCCCAGGTGGACACACAGGTGTCCATGCACAGGTTTCTCTCTGACTTCTGTAAATACTCCTCGCCATCCCTGAGGCTGGGACGAGTTGGCATGCAGGTGACTCCTCATGGGAAGGGGAAGTGCAAAATTAAAGCACTCTTCTAAATGCGCTCTTTCTCTCCGCTGTCTCAGACCGAGACGTGGGGAATATCAGGTAACAGAGAGGAGAGTAGCCGGGATCGACCGGGCGCTGGAGGTCAGATTCCAGATCAGGCGGTCTATCACTGCACTGCCGCTGGACTTCCTCGCCCTCTGTTATGGACGGGATGTCTTTGGCTGTAGGAATATTAAACTTGATTCACAATAATAGGGCTCTACTGGAATGTCGGTGGGCTTCAGAGGCGACATTTTCTAGAACCCTCTTTTCTTACTTCTCCCCAGTCTGCCCACCATGAGTCAGACTCTCCCTTCACGGTTGCACAATGGTTGCAGCAGTTTCTAGGTAACGGGCTGCCTCAGCCCACTCTCCAGCCAGGATGCTGCTGTTGAAAGACCATCTTTTCCCAGAGCCCCTACTAGTCTGAGTTGAGTCTGTAACTGGGGCTGGGGTGACACTGACCCAAGAGCCCTGGCTCAGAAACCCCTGGTGGACTCAGGTTTTTCCAGACCCAGAGCTAGGAAGGGAGATGCAGATCCATGTCCCCCCAGTACCCCCCACCCTCTGAAAACAGATGAAGTAGTCACCAAGGGAAGTATAGATGTTGGGTGGGAAACTGCAAGTCACACTACTCTTCCTATAATTGATCAACCCCCCCATTAAAAACTCAGAAAGGCAATTTCCTCTCAGAAAGTGGAAAATCACTGTTGAGGTAGCATTAGTATCTATGCTTTGTGACACTAATGTCTCCTTTGCTCCCACTCTTCCCTCTGTTCCTTTTCCCTCCTTCCCCTTCCCACCTCTTCTTTTTCTTCTCTTTCCTCCTTTCTGTCCCCTACTTCCCCTTCTTCTTTCCCTCCTCTTCCTCTTAGTCTCTTCCCTGTGCCCCCACCCCCGTTAATTGTCAGCACATCTATATGACTCAACAACATTGGTTTGATACACTGCAGTATCTTACTAAATAGAATGTTTCCATATTTGTCCCCCAGGAAGAAGAAATGCCAGATGTGGAAATTGACATTGATGATCTTCTTGATGCAGACAGTGAAGAAGAGAGGGCTTTAAAATTACGAGTAAGTAGTATTCAAAATCTAGATCCTTTGATGAATGCTTGAATCCACTTGGGTCTCCAGAGCATGGCTCTCACTGATCCTGCCCTGAGGTGGTATTGGTACCAGCACTTGGGGAATGGCAGTTTGCAGAGGGAATTGATAAGATGCTGAGTATTCACCCACATAAACTGCATAGGGCTTCCCTGGTGGCTCAGAGGTTAAAGCATCTGCCTCCAATATGGGAGACCCGGGTTCAATCCCTGGGTCGGGAAGATCCCCTGGAGAAGGAAATGGAAACCCACTCTAGTATTCTTGCCTGGAGAATCCCATGGACAGAGGAGCCTGGCAGGCTACAGTCCACAGGGTCACAAAGAGATGGACACGACTGAGCGACTTTACTTCACCTCAAACTGCATATCTGGAGATAAAACAGCCCAAAGGACCTGACTATAGTCAGATTTTACAACACCTTAGGGATATGAGTTTCTTCAGCTCCAACTTCTTGGGAGAAGGATGGTTCTGCCTCCAGAAATCCATTTGCCAGAGAAGGAAGGCATGTCCCACAATTGTATGAGAAGGAGAGGAGCTGAGCTAGAACTGGAATACCTAAGCCCAGAATTCTGGTCTTGCAGTTGTGGATTATACCATTCATGAAATTCATTTCTAAATAAGATTGTTTACAACATAATTCTAATAAAATATCTTTTATCGGTTCATGCTCACCTAATACAATGGATATTGAGATTCCCTCATTTCCTTTGTCCAGAGCAAAAAATTACTCATTTCCCTTTCCATGGGAAGTCAAATCTATCATTTTAAAATCTGCATTTGGGAGTTTCTAAAACCAATTAACCTTTGACCTGCCATGGTTCTCACTGTTCATTGATAATTACTGTTGATGGCTGTTAGTTATCACAGAAGACAAATGATCACTAGGGGCAAGTAAAGGACACATTTGAATGTTAATGTGTTTAG
This sequence comes from Bos taurus, assembly GCF_002263795.3. Classification (NCBI taxonomy): domain Eukaryota; kingdom Metazoa; phylum Chordata; class Mammalia; order Artiodactyla; family Bovidae; genus Bos; species Bos taurus. The sequence continues at coordinate 87,369,690 of NC_037336.1, forward strand.
TGTGTTAATAATTACTGGTGTCCCTTGAGTGGTGAACAGTCTCAGTTTAATGTGGTAGAGCCAGGCTCTCATTTCTTGTTGGTAAATTAGTTGGGAGATGATAGCATCCCGGTTATGAAAGTTACAAAAAGCAAAACAAAAGCAAACAAAAAACCCCAGGCAGCAGTTCTATAGAAAATGTAATGACATAAAATTTTTTTATCAAAAATGTAATTACTTGAAAGAAGCTTTAACTGCCATCAGGTCACCCTGTCTGGTTCCCAGGGAAGGATAACCAAAGCCTGCAGAGGTGAGACAAGCTACTTTGTGGTTGAATCACAGCCAGACTCTCATTCTCCACATCCAGTGTGATTGTCACCATCTCTCACAGGCTGTCTCAACTTAAGTGTATCCAGCTTATTATGAACCACATAGGCAGCCCAGAGGACAGATGTGTATGTGTGTGTTCTGAAGAGTGCAAATGAAAGGTACAACTTTGTGTCTTCAGAGGGCTAACAGATACTGAAAGACAGTGTGATTCTTGGTAGTCAGTATGAAATATTGATTTCCCCTGTTAAGAATAATGTTATAAAAATGAAATGATTTCACTTAAATGATGTTGAATTTTAAAATAAAACTTCTGCGTATTTTCTTCTAGGAAGCTCTTGTAGACTGCTACAAACCAACAGAGGTAAGCAAATCACTTTCCCTAAATGTCAATTTGAGCTGTTTTTTTTTTTTAATTAAATCAATTTCTCTATTTTAAAAGCAGAACCACAATAAGTGGTTTTGATTATGTATACGCTAAGTAGCCATTATATCCATAAGTGAAGTGCATTTGTTTGAATAACATTGACTTCCTTATTTGTAAGCCTAAACGTGTCTGATTCTGGAAGACTTAAAGCTAATAGAATTGGGTGTGTTGCATGCTTTTATATCATATAAAAGCCAAACTTCAAAGGAAATTATAATAAGGTTTGGAATCATTTTAGTAAAAATTTTAGATTTATGACTGGAGAATACATTCTATTAGTGTAGAGGTATGTATTTTTAAAAAGTTTAACGCTGATTCTGTTATTCATAATTGAATGGTTGGGCCTTTATTGGAAGGATACATTTTATGCTTTGTATAGATATTTGTCAAAAGCATAAGTATTAGTGTAAAACACAAGGATATCAAACTAATTTAGTGAATTTCATGAATACTCTAATGACCAGTGTACAAATTAAGGATTTCATCATTTGTGAAAATATATGCAAAAGAGGTATTTTCACTTTGCTCCTATGATAAGTAAGAGAAATTAGAAGATCTATCAGATATTTTGAAGTTAATTTACAATATCAAAGCAATAATGAGAGGACTTCTATTTTGAAGTGGTATAACTACAAAGTGGGAAGAAAGCATGCTTCTAAGTGTGTAAAATTTTAATGAATGGGAGGTTTTAGGGTCATTTGCCTTTAGGTCAGTTACTTATTTGAGCTTTATTCTTACAATCTCCAGTTTTCTTTTCTATTGATTACATACTGTATTCATAGAGATTTTAAAATTTTAGTTATCAAAACATATATATTTTTTTAATCAATGTGATATATATATTCATAATTTTGAAAACCAAAAACAGGCTTATGATGAAAAAGTAGCAATGTCTTTCCCATTCCTTAGTTCCCCTCCCTAGAGTATATATTTTATATTTATGTATCTTTATATAACAAAAATTTTGGCTGTTTCCCTGCTGTTTACTCTTATATTGCTAAGTATGAATTTACTACTTTTTTTCACTCCTTGACTTAAGAGAAATGTGATAGATCTCTTACTCTCCACACATTTCCTTCCATCCCCTCAATAAAATTATATAACAGTATTGTTTTAAACGAGTAGTCAAGATTAATAATATGATTTAAACAAATGTTTTTCACTGATAAGTCAAATAGTGAAATATTACCAATGCTTCTTTCTTGCACAGCCATTTGTTTTTCCTGGCGCTGATAAGTGCCTTGTCATTTATTTTTGTCTAGTGCCTATTGGTATTTTTTGTTGAACTCTCCAGAATCTTTGTCTATGTAGTTATGCTCAAATGCATCATTACTGACTCCACACCAGGCTTTCCTCCTGGAGCCCCTTTGCAACTATATGGAGAAGTTATTCTCTGGGTCTGCTGAGTAGCTATTGTGTTGAGACTTCTGTTCACTGCTGTCCCATGTCAGGTGCTTCGTTTCTTAAATCTCAGTCTTCCTCATTTAAGTTGGAGTACATCATCCTACAATAGCTTTCTGGGAAAGGATGTATAAAAGGTAAATTTTTTGAATCCTTGCCTCTATGAAAGTGTATCTTGATTGATAGTTTGGATGGTACAGAATTCTAGATAAAATTCATTTCTAAAACTTAATTTTAAGGGCATTATTCTATTGTTGTATTACTTCGGTTATTAAGAATTCTGAAGCCTTTTCAATTCTCAGAATCTAGGTGACCTATTCTTTTCCCTTCAGTTACCTTGGATTATCTCCATATTTTGGAATTTTACAATGATACGCTCTAGTGTGGGTTCTTTTCTGTTCATATGCTGGGTAATTTGTAAACTCTTTTAGTCTGAAGATTTATGCCTTTCAGCTCCTCAAAACTAACTTTTTATTATTTATTATTTTTATAAATTTCCCCTCAATATTCTATATTTTTGGTTCTCTTATTATTTAGATGTTACATCTTCTGGATGAAGCCTCTAACTTTTTATCTTTTTCCTTTTGTTTTTCATCTCTTTGATCTTTTGTTCTACTTTCTGAAAGATTTCCCTGACTTTATCTTCTACACTTTTTTTGATATTTTAAATTTTCAGCTATCTTATTTTTAATATTCAAGAACTGTTTCTTGATCACTGTTCACTGTTTTGTTTGAGTATTTCTTCTCATATTATGGATGCATTGATTTCTTTTTTCTCTTTGAGGATATCAGTCAATGTTTTGTTTCCTTTTGAAGATTATTCTGCTCTCTGCATTTTCTATTTTTTCTCTGAATCACCTTTTTCTCTATCTGTTTTTGTCCATCCTTGCTAATTCTGGGCAGTGTATTCATGTTTGAATGTTAGGACTCAGTAAGCTGATTGGAATCTGTGTGTATGAGCAAAACCTGTCCATTGGTGGGTCTCACCATGGAGTGACCAGGTTGAAAATCAGATTTTTTCTTTTTTTTTTCATTGTTTGTGGGTATGGAGAAGGGGGTGCATTCCAGGTGGTTCAGTGGTAGAGAATATGCCTGCCAATGCAAGAGATACAGAAAATGCAGGTTCTATCCCTGGCTCAGGAAGATCCCCTGGAGCAGGAAATGGCAACCCAATCCAGTATTCTTGCCTGGAGAATCCCATGGACATAGGAGCCTGGTTGACTACAGTCCATAATGTTGCAGAGAGTCAGACACGACTGAGTGCACATACACACACATACACCCATATGGAACAGGGGGCTTCTCAAACTGTTGCTGTTGGGACATCTCTTTTCTGGAGAGGTTTTTCTGTTTGTCTGTTTTTTGTTTTTTTTTTTTAAGATTTGACCCGGTAAACTCCTGTCTGAGGGTTGACAATCTGACTTTAGGCTTTGTCGAAGTAAGGACAGAAAGGCAGCAGGTGGCCTCACCCTTTAGCTCTTCGGGGACTAGAACTCCTTTATTTATACATAGTTGGGAAATTAAGAGTTAAAACAATTAGATATTTGGAGAGCAGTATCAAATTGTTGCGAAGGGTTGGACAAGCTTAGTGGAATCTTAGTCAGGAAAAGTGATGAATTATGCCGATGAATTAACACGTGATGTGGGGGTGGGGGGTGGCTGCTGAGAGTAGACGCAGACTGGTGGGTGTAGACATGCCCCTTACTCACTTATCATTCCCTTTTTTCCTTCAGTTCTTCTGGGTGGGGAAGTGCATCTTTTGGTGTTTAGGTGAGAAAGGTTGGATATGCATGAGAGCCCTCCTCCTCTTTTCCCCAGGTTTTGCAATGTTCAGGGAGAAAAGTGTTTACACTCCTTATAATTAAATGAGATTGAGGGTCTTTCTTCCTGCAATAATAGTATTCCTTAAAGCAGAAACATTACTTTACCGACAGAGGTCCATATAGTCAAAGCTATGGGTTTTCCGGTAGTCATGTATGGATGTGAGAATTGGACCATAAAGATAGCTGAGTGCTGAAGAATTGATGCTTTTGAACTGTGGTGTTGGAGAAGACTCTTGAGAGTCCCTTGGATTGCAAGGAGATCAAACCGGTCAATCCTAAAGGAAATAAGTCCTGAACATTCACTGGAAGGAGTGATGCTGAAGCTGAAAATCCAATACTTTGGAGATCTGATGTGAAGAACTGACTCATTGGAAAAGACCCTGATGCTGGGAAAGGTTATAGGCAAGAAGAGAAGAGAATGACAAAGGATGAGATGGTTGGATGGCATCACCAGCTCGCAATGGACATGAGTTTGAGTAAGCTCCGGGAGTTGGTGATGGACAGGGAAGCCTGGTGTGCTGCAGTCCATGGGGTCACCAAAGAGTCAGACACACTAAGCAGCTGAACTGAGCTGGTCTCTTTGAGGAGGCTTATGAGATGAGAGGATGTGGTATTTGAATGTTCCTCGGAGTCCCAAAGGAAGAAGGAAGGAAAAGGTGCTGGAGTTTATGAGGGAGCCTATCTTGCCCCCTTTTTTAGCTCATGGTTCCTAGGAATGGAAAAGGTGTAAAATGCTGGGGGATTTCACTCAAGGTCATTGATGTATTAAAGGATCATTTCAGAAAAGTTTGGATAGTTTTGTCTTTAAGCTTATGTGCACAAGAAACAGTGTTTACTGGCACCTGGATTGTGATGATAAAAATAATAGCTTGTGTTTCCCCCGAGCTCCAGAGTTCACACTGAGGGAACAAGTATTATCTTATTTAATCCTCACAACCGTCACTTGAAGCAGAGAATTTGGGTGACTTGTCTAAGATCTCACAGCAGTGAGCAGAGAGACTGTGACTTATCCTTGAGTTTCCGACACCTGATCTTCTGCTCTTTCTTTCCATCCTGCCAGTCCCCCTAAACTGCTTGACACAGCAAGACATGCAGGACATTAAAGGACTTTGACTTATCTCAGCTAAATGCCTGCAATTAATGATATTCCTTTTCAAGTCGCCTTCTCTGGAAGTACTATTTTTTGATCAAAAGAATTTTACATACAATTATTATGCCTCTTTGAAGTTAGAAATGTGAGGAAGCCGTCTTTGCTGAATCAGACAGATCTATTTATAGTCTCATTGCAGAGGATGAGTTGGCGGTTGGGGTGGGGACCGGGGAGTGGAAAGAAGGCTGGACTTTGAATCTAGAGTCTTATACCAGCACCAGATTTGTGTGACTTATAGCAATTTTCTCAACCTCTCTGAGTCTCCTTTTCTTCCTTTATGAAAATGGAGGTACTTAATAACCACCTCCTTAGGTTTTAGTAAGGGCTATTTGCAATGAAAATATTATTAGTGATAGCAACAATAATAACAGCTTAATCATCTCTAGGCACATGCCAGGCACTGATCTAATACATGCATTAATCATTTCATCCTCACAGCAGAGTTATGAGGTTGGCACTATGATCATCAGTTGAGACCCAGAACAGCCTGTGAAGATTGCCTCAGGTGTCACAGTTAATCAGTGGAGAAGTCAGGGTACTTAGGAAAGCATAACATGAAGCTTGCCACATGCTGGTTGAATCTGGCTCCATATAAGGCAGTACTTCTCCATTACATATTAATCGCATAAAATGCCCAAATTCACTGATAATGATATTCTTGCATTATTTAACTTGAAGAGCAGGTTTGAAAGAATCTGCTGATTTCACAGAAGTGATATTATTCTGTCACAGACTTTGGGTCCATGGTTTCATTCTGTGTGGGTCCCTGGTTAGGAAGAAAGAGACTTGTACTTCCCCATTTTGATTCATGTGCCAAACTGTGGACTCTTGACATTTAAATCTTTCTTGACTTGGGCCCTTTAGAAAACACAGCAGTATAATTGAAGTCTCCACAGTAATGGATTAGTGGTTGACTAGTCAGAATGGTGCTTTCATTTTTTCCACTTCAAAAGATGCCATTTCTGATGTAGTTGATACTAACATAGAGCTGATAGGTAGAAAATAGGTAGAAAAGGGATATTTCTATGTGAAACATGAAGAAAATAAGTAATTTTGCTTTGGTTATTACTTGGATTTGAAGGATGCAAGTGGACTTTGTAGGGCTTCCCAGGTGGCTCAGTGGTAAAGAATCCACATGCCAACGCAGGAGATGCAGGAGACACATGTTCAATCTCTGGATTAGGAAGATCCCCTGGAGTAGGAAATAGCAATCTACTCCAGTATTCTTGCCTGAAAAATCCTATAGACAGAGGAGCCTGGTGGGCTACAGTCCATGGGGTTGCAAAGAGTTGATTGAACATGACTGAGCCACTGAACATGCACACAGTGGGCTTTGTAGAAATCAAGGATGGGGATGTCAAGGCTAACTAGCCAGGCTAGGGGGGAGCACTGACTTTAGCGACTCTTAGCGATCAGTGTCTGTCCATTGATATGCATGAGAGGTTCATGCAGGATGACTCAGTCTGTGAGTAGGCGGTGAGAGGCATCTTTGATCCCCGTAGTCGGCTGGGTCATGGAAATGTCATGCCGCATGTTATGGTACAGAAGAAGGATGTCTAATTACTGTTTGCAAATGGGAATTGAGTAGTGTTTTCAGAAGGACAGGCCTGCTCTGTTGTTCATCGTGTGTTGGTGGGTAACAAGGCAGATTCTCTTTCCTTGCTTTGATGTCACAGTGACTGCATCTTACATTTCTGATAGGCTTTGGTGCTGGCCATTGTCACCTTCCTACTCACACCTACCATTTAGTATCTTAATCTGTCATTTAAATATTGTTCAGTTTATGCGTACATGGAAGTACTCCCAGCCCTGATTACTGAGCTGACTGCAACAGAAAGAAAGTGTAAACTAGGAGAGTCGGTGTGAGTGACTGGAGGAGGCTTGGCTTGGTGTTTCGCTATGTTCTCTTTGTTCATCCGTTCAACAAATATTTATAGAAGATTTCTATAATCTAGGGACTTAGAGAGGGGTGGCAAACATGTGCGTCCAGTTTAAAAACAATCTCTTAGGGACTTCCCTGGTGGTCCAGTGGCTAAGACTCCACGCTCCCAATGCAGGGGACCTGGGTTCCATCCCTGGTCAAGGAACTAGATCCCACATGCCAAAACTAAGACCCAGTGCAGCCAAAATAAATAAACATTAAATAATAAATAGAAAATAAGAACAATCTTTTATTTTTATTTTTTTTTTGGTTTTTTTTTTTAATTTAATTTTATTTTTAAACTTTACATAATTGTATTAGTTTTGCCAAATATCAAAATGAATCCATCACAGGTATACATGTGCTCCCCATCCTGAACCCTCCTCCCTCCTCCCTCCCCATACCATCCCTCTGTGTCGTCCCAGTGCACTAGCCCCAAGCATCCAGTATCGTGCATTGAACCTGGACTGGCATCTCGTTTCATACATGATATTTTACATGTTTCAATGCCATTCTCCCAAATCTTCCCACCCTCTCCCTCTCCCACAGATTCCATAAGACTGTTCCATACATCAGCGTCACTTTTGCTGTCTCGTACACAGGGTTATTGTTATCATCTTTCTAAATTCCATATATATGCATTAGTATACTGTATTGGTGTTTTTCCTTCTGGCTTACTTCAGTCTGTATAATAGGCTCCAGTTTCATCCACCTCATTAGAACTGATTCAAATGTATTCTTTTTAATGGCTGAGTAATACTCCATTGTGTATATGTACCACAGCTTTCTTATCCATTCATCTGCTGATGGACATCTAGCTTGCTTCCATGTCCTGGCTATTATAAACAGTGCTGCGATGAACACTGGGGTACACGTGTCTCTTTCCCTTCTGCTTTCCTCAGTGTGTATGCCCAGCAGTGGGATTGCTGGATCATAAGGCAGTTCTATTTCCAGTTTTTTAAGGAATCTCCACACTGTTCTCCATAGTGGCTGTACTAGTTTGCATTCCCACCAACAGTGTAAGAGGGTTCCCTTTCCTCCACACCCTCTCCAACATTTATTATTTGTAGACTTTTGGATCACAGCCATTCTGACTGGTGTGAAATGGTACCTCATAGTGGTCTTGATTTGCATTTCTCTGATAATGAGTGATGTTGAGCATCTTTTCATGTGTTTGTTAGCCATCTGTATGTCTTCTTTGGAGAAATGTCTATTTAGTTCTTTGGCCCATTTTTTGATTGGGTCATTTATTTTTCTAGAATTGAGCTGGAGGAGTTGCTTGTATATTTTTGAGATTAGTTGTTTGTCAGTTGCTTCATTTGCTGTTATTTTCTCCCATTCTGAAGGCTGTCTTTTCACCTTGCTGATAGTTTCCTTTGATGTGCAGAAGCTTTTAAGGTTAATTAGGTCCCATTTGTTTATTTTTGCTTTTATTTCCGAAATTCTGGGAGGTGGGTCATAGAGGATCCTGCTGTGATGTATGTCAGAGAGTGTTTTGCCTATGTTCTCCTCTAGGAGTTTTATAGTTTCTGGTCTTATGTTTAGATCTTTAATCCACTTTGAGTTTATTTTTGTGTATGGTGTTAGAAAGTGTTCTAGTTTCATTCTTTTACAAGTGGTTGACCAGTTTTCCCAGCACCACTTGTTAAAGAGATTGTCTTTAATCCATTGTATATTCTTGCCTCCTTTGTCAAAGATAAGGTGTCCATATGTGCGTAGATTTATCTCTGGGCTTTCTATTTTGTTCCATTGATCTATATTTCTGTCTTTGTGCCAGTACCATACTGTCTTGATAACTGTGGCTTTGTAGTAGAGCCTGAAGTCAGGTAGGTTGATTCCTCCAGTTCCATTCTTCTTTCTCAAGATCGCTTTGGCTATTCGAGGTTTTTTGTATTTCCATACAAATTGTGAAATTATTTGTTCTAGCTCTGTGAAGAATACTGTTGGTAGCTTGATAGGGATTGCATTGAATCTATAGATTGCTTTGGGTAGTGTACTCATTTTCACTGTATTGATTCTTCCAATCCATGAACATGGTATATTTCTCCATCTATTAGTGTCCTCTTTGATTTCTTTCATCAATGTTTTATAGTTTTCTATATATAGGTCTTTAGTTTCTTTAGGTAGATATATTCCTAAGTATTTTATTCTTTCTGTTGCAATGGTGAATGGAATTGTTTCCTTAATTTCTCTTTCTGTTTTCTCATTATTAGTGTATAGGAATGCAAGGGATTTCTGTGTGTTGATTTTATATCCTGCAACTTTACTATAGTCATTGATTAGTTCTAGTAATTTTCTGGTGGAGTCTTTAGGGTTTTCTATGTAGATGATCATGTCATCTGCAAATAGTGAGAGTTTTACTTCTTCTTTTCCAATTTGGATTCCTTTTATTTCTTTTTCTGCTCTGATTGCTGTGGCCAAAACTTCCAAAACTATGTTGAATAGTAATGGTGAAAGTGGGCACCCTTGTCTTGTTCCTGACTTTAGAGGAAATGCTTTCAATTTTTCACCATTGAGGATAATGTTTGCTGTGGGTTTGTCATATATAGCTTTTATTATGTTGAGGTATGTTCCTTCTATTCCTGCTTTCTGGAGAGTTTTTATCATAAATGGGTGTTGAATTTTGTCAAAGGCTTTCTCTGCATCTATTGAGATAATCATATGGTTTTTATTTTTCAATTTGTTAATGTGGTGTATTACATTGATTGATTTGCGGATATTGAAGAATCCTTGCATCCCTGGGATAAAGCCCACTTGGTCATGGTGTATGATCTTTTTAATGTGTTGTTGGATTCTGGTTGCTAGAATTTTGTTAAGGATTTTTGCATCTATGTTCATCAGTGATATTGGCCTGTAGTTTTCTTTTTTTGTGGGATCTTTGTCAGGTTTTGGTATTAGGGTGATGGTGGCCTCATAGAATGAGTTTGGAAGTTTACCTTCCTCTGCAATTTTCTGGAAGAGTTTGAGCAGGATAGGTGTTAGCTCTTCTCTAAATTTTTGATAGAATTCAGCTGTGAAGCCATCTAGACCTGGGCTTTTGTTTGCTGGAAGATTTTTGATTACAGTTTCAATTTCCGTGCTTGTGATGGGTCTGTTAAGATTTTCTATTTCTTCCTGGTCGAGTTTTGGAAAGTTGTACTTTTCTAAGAATTTGTCCATTTCTTCCACGTTGTCCATTTTATTGGCATATAATTGTTGATAGTAGTCTCTTATGATCCTTTGTATTTCTGTATTGTCTGTTGTGATCTCTCCATTTTCAGTTCTCATACTTATCAGTAATTACCTTAAACGTAAATGGGTTGAATGCCCCAACCAAAAGACAAAGACTGGCTGAATGGATACAAAAACAAGACCCCTACATATGTTGTCTACAGGAGACCCACCTCAAAACAGGGGACACATACAGACTGAAAGTGAAGGGCTGGAAAAAGATTTTCCATGCAAATAGGGACCAAAAGAAAGCAGGAGTAGCAATACTCATATCCGATAAAATAGACTTTAAAACAAAGGCTGTGAAGAGAGACAAAGAAGGTCACTACATAATGATCAAAGGATCAATCCAAGAAGAAGATATAACAGTTATAAATATATATGCACCCAACACAGGAGCACCGCAGTATGTAAGACAAATGCTAACAAGTATGAAAGGAGAAATTAACAATAACACAATAATAGTGGGAGACTTTAATACCCCACTCATACCTATGGATAGATCAACTAAACAGAAAATTAACAAGGAAACACAAACTTTAAATGATACAATAGACCAGTTAGACCTAATTGATATCTATAGGACATTTCATCCCAAAACAATGAATTTCACCTTTTTCTCAAGCGCACATGGAACCTTCTCCAGGATAGATCACATCCTGGGCCATAAAGCTAGCCTTGGTAAATTCAAAAAAATAGAAATCATTCCAAGCATCTTTTCTGACCACAATGCAGTAAGATTAGATCTCAATTACAGGAGAAAAATGATTAAAAATTCCAACATATGGAGGCTGAACAACACGCTGCTGAATAACCAACAAATCACAGAAGAAATCAAAAAAGAAATAAAAATTTGCATAGAAACAAATGAAAATGAAAACACAACAACCCAAAACCTGTGGGACACAGTAAAAGCAGTCCTAAGGGGAAAGTTCATAGCAATACAGGCACACCTCAAGAAACAAGAAAAAAGTCAAATAAATAACCTAACTCTACACCTAAAGCAACTAGAAAAGGAAGAAATGAAGAACCCCAGGGTTAGTAGAAGGAAAGAAATCTTAAAAATTAGAGCAGAAATAAATGCAAAAGAAACAAAAGAGATCATAGCAAAAATCAACAAAACCAAAAGCTGGTTCTTTGAAAGGATAAATAAAATTGACAAACCATTAGCCAGACTCATCAAGAAACAAAGGGAGAAAAATCAAATCAATAAAAAAATAAGAACAATCTTTTAAAAGACCACAGCCACCTATGGTGATAACTTCAATACTCAAAAATTTTTAAAATAGGGATAAAAAGACAGAAATGCCAGGGTGTCAGCTTATTCCATGGTTCTCTAAGTTAGAAATCAAATTGCTGAATGGAGAGTGATTTTAGGGGATCTGTACTTTGCTGGAAAAAGCCGAGGAGGCCACCATTTTGCTTGTTTAATGGATCTGAGAGCCTGCATGCAGGGAAAACTTTTCATCTGGCTTCTCATGGGATTTCCTCAAAAAAGACTGCTGTTTGGGACTGGGAAGAGGAGTAGAACTTGAATGTAAGATTAATAAGTTGAAATCTACCCTTCGAAAACTGTCACCTTCAGAATGATGTTACTGAAAAGTGAGAATTGGGAAATTACAAAGCAAGACCGGAGTCAGATAGGAACGACATTCTAGCGGTTGGAGCCATTGGCTACGAGAGCCTAATTATGTGTTAGAGTAATTAGGCAGGTAGATCATAAAGAGTTCAGATTTATTAGCCAGAAACATGGGAAGCTTTATCTAGTGGCCAAAAGGATTTTAGTCCCAGTATGTCAGTTGTTCACACACTTTCATTAGGGCTCTTTAGGCTCCAGGCCTCTTCTGCCCAGGGAGAAAGAGCCAGGATGTGTTGGAGCTGACTTTTGGACCCATTTTTAAAGAAGATTCATTTATTTATTTTATTTTTTGGCTTTGCTGGAAGAACCACATGCATCTTGCCATTGGATGGTCCCCCTCCCCCAAGACATTAATGATTATTATTTTATAAAAGACTCAGTGGAGGAGGTAGAGGCTTTAAAGGGCAGTGACTTTAAACAGTTGGCATTTTCCAGGGATTGATTGTGCTTTTATGGCCTTTTCTTTTTCTATTAAATTCAAAATGAATCATCATGTGACACCATGATCATGTTTTAAAAGCTGATCAGCCCTATATTAAAATCAGCTTTATGTTCTCTTCTTGTTTTTAGATTTATCTGGGCAGGAGAAAAACTATGTTAAAGGCAATTTGACACATGATTTTTGATTTCTATATCTTTAGTAAAGGGAGTCACAATCACACAAGTCTCAAACAATTTAGAAATGGATTTCTTTCCTTTAGATAAGATTCAGGTGTTTGTACTAAATAATATTGTCCTTCATTGATAATGGGACCCTTGATGAAATTAGTTTTCTTAGGGATTATGAAGTGGGAAATTATAATTCTGCTGAGTTTAGTCCACTGATTATTTATTGGAGTTGGGTTACTTATGTGGACTTTATGTGGTATGAATTTCAGGTGTACGGTGTGTGAGAAACCCATTAATAAGTGAAGGAAGAATTAAATGCCAGTTAGGTTGGATCGGGTGAGGGCAAATGAACTGTTCTGCTGCATATACAAAAAGGTTAGAATTTGGGTACAAAATAAATTAATCTAAGAGCAGTGGTCTGTGTCTCTAAAATAGATTCATGAGACTGCTCTCATCAGCAGAGCAAATTAATCTTTAATGGTGGATAGTCAAGGAAATAAATGGACAAAATAGTGTCAGTGGTTTTTAAGTTAAAGGAGGGGGAACCAGGATGCAGTTAAGACCTTCAGGAATTTACATTGGCAGAAGTCATTATAAGCACAGCAGGCACAAACCCTCACCCAAAACAGATTCATAAGCCTCTCTTCAGATCATGAAAAATAGGATCAGTTCTGGTGTGGCCCTGTCTGCAAATGAACTTCTCTGAAGATAAACCCTCTCCCCTCCTCCTCCCCTCCAAAAGACGGAGAAGTGAATGAAGTATTTCAGTGATGAGTGATGAAGGCACTGGTGCTGCTGAATAATGCCAGTGACTGAGGAGAGCAAAGCCCAGGGTCACACAGGGATGGGCTCAGATTCACTGCCTGCCCCTTTGGCATCCTGTGTGACCCGGGTAGTCAAGCCAATGAAAGTTTGCAGTGTGATTTTTAAATGCTTAGCTGTTTTGTTGAGGGGGGACATTTTGCCATTTGGAATAGTTTTCAGGTGTTACCATCATGTTTAAGAAGAGGTATGTACTGCCTACCCTTCCATTGTTCTCACATATCTAATCTTTGCTGGATCTTGAAATTCTTCTCATACAGCCTGGTAACTATGGTTCACAGTGCTGTTTTGTATATTTGAAAGTTGCTAAGAGAAAAAATTGTAACTGTGGTGATGGATGTTAACTAGACTTACTGTCATGATTATTTTGCAATATATTCATGTATTATGTCGTATGGTGGTTTAGTTGCTAAGTCGTGTCCAACTCTTGCAATCCCATGGACTGTAGCCTGCCAGGCTCCTCTGTCCATGGGATTCTCTAGGCAAGAATACTGGAGTGGGTTGCCATTTCCTTCTGCAGAGGATTTTCCCAACCCAGGAATCAAACCCAGGTCTCCTGCATTGCAGGCAGATTCTTTACCGACTGTGCTATGAGGGAAGCCCATTATGTCGTATACCTGAAACTAATATATTATATGTCAATTACATGTCGATTAAAAAAATGAAATTCTTCCATCTCTACCAATCACAACTTGTCTGATTCCCATGTCATCTGTTGAATGCCAGGCTTTTTGGAAGAAGTGTCAGGTAGCTACATAATACAGGTGCAAGTTGACTTGATTTGCCGTCATTTGGCAGCGAGGCTCAGGGACAGATGGTCCCTGAATGTGCCTTTTTAGGAAATGCTTGGTGTAGTGATTGGGGTGACAAAGAGGAGGCACACAGGAAGTTGCTGATCCTTATGGGTTCCAGCCTTCAGAATCCTCCCCTGCTGTTTCTCTTCATGCCACCTAAGGGGTGGGTGGTATTTTTTGGACAAGCAGGTAAAGCCTCCAGAGTTCTGCTGGGCGCCCTTTGTCAGAACTTGCGTGTTGTACACAATCGTTCTCATTGGTGACATCATTCACCAAGCGGCAGTTTTAAGCATTTCTTTGGAAAAATCTGTTTGTCGGGAAATATTTCTCATCAAGGGGCTGCGTCATAATATCCATTTATCTTGTTTATCTTTTCCAATGACTTGAAACGCTTGAAAGAGCGACATGAGTGAGTGCAGCTTAGTCATGCACACAGTAGCAGTCTGTAGTGACACCCAGATTTCTCTTTCTCCCGCTTTCCGATGGACCCACCCAGAGCAGCACAGTGTCATCACTAACAGATGAATCACTTTGAGCGACTAGGGAAGGGCTGCAGACGCCTGGCTCTGGTGATAATTGCAAAACGCACATCCATCTGCCGCCTCTGGCACAGACCCCAGCAGGCAAGAGGGGGTGGCAGCTGAAAGCCACGGGGCCCAGGAGGGATTAGGAACGAGAGCTCAGAGTGTGGCCACTGTGAGGCCATGCTCCATGCCAGCCCACACCGCCCGAACTCCAGAGCGAGGAGGGACCTTCTGTTTTCATGAAGCTGCCAGGTCCCCTCAGAAACCTGCTTTGCCTTTTCTTTCCTAGGAGTCTCTCCGTAAATCCGGTGGCCGCTTGTCATTGAGTCAGGTTTCCAGGGTCACTGGAGATGTTTCTTTTCTTTCTTTTGTTCTTTGATCTCTTCTGTGTGTGTGCTTGTGCATACCTCTCCTCCATTCGCTGCCCTCCCCACCTCCAGCATCCTAGGCTCCACTCTCCCCCAAGTGTTCCTCCTCTTCCCTAACTCTCCCAGGAGGCCTAGTGTTCCAGTACTGAAAGGAGAACTCTGGAACCTTCCTCAGGAGTAGCTGGGGCCCATTGATACTTTGTACCGTTCCAGCCTCCTCCACTGATATACAAAGATTCTCATGTTTTCTCTCCCTGCTGCTTCACTTTAATGCCTCGCTATGTGGATTAATTGCCTCATGTACATATTTCTTGGCTTTACAAACCTTTGCTGAGCACCTCCTGTATTATGCACCATGCTAGGAAAACAAGAAGGAGTTGGATTCTTGCAGCCAAGTAGGAATGACAGGTGTGTGCAGGGATTATCTTGAATCCTTTATACAAATGATACTTTGTAATTTTTCTTCTTCAGCCTGCTTATTGTGCCCAACATGAGACTTCTGAGATTTGTCCATGCTCATACAGAAGGCTCTAGTTTATTCATTTTTATTGCATTCCTGTGCAATAACATTGTTTAAATGTAGATAATCCTCTTCACTATAATTCATGACTACATTAGAAACGGACATGGATCTGTTTGTTAAGACACTAGATTCTTATGGGCATCTGCTTTCCACTCGTTAGAAAATCTACTATTTGTTTGAGAATGGTAAAAAAAGAAAGAAAGAAAGAAAGAAAAGGCTAGTATCTTAGTTATTATGTCTTCACCTCATAGGAAACCTAGAAAGGTCTCTGGGTCTCCCAGGTCATGAGACTATATTGCTTTATAGTCTCGTGTGTCTCTCTACCCCCACTCAAGTGTCTTCTGGAATTCCTTGTGAATTTCAGTGGGCACCTTGGCAACAGAACTTTCTATCAGACTCTGCTGACTTTTAGTTCAGTTCAGTTCCGTCGCTCAGTCGTGTCCAACTCTTTGCGACCCCATGAATCACAGCACGCCAGGCCTCCTTGTCCATCACCAACTCCCGGAGTTCACTCAGACTCACGTCCATCGAGTCAGTGATGCCATCCAGCCATCTCATCCTCAGTCATCCCCTTCTCCTCCTGCCCCCAATCCCTCCCAGCATCAGAGTCTTTTCCAATGAGTCAGCTCTTCGCATGAGGTGGCCAAAGTACTGGAGTTTCAGCTTTAGCATCATTCCCTCCAAAGAAATCCCAGGGCTGATCTCCTTCAGAATGGGCTGACTTTTAAGAGTTAAATAATTCCAAAATTTAACATTTTTGAACTGTCTGGGCTTATCTTCCTAAAATAGTGTGTTACTCACTTACCAACTCTGCTTGCCAAATAAAGGCCCCTCAAATACTAAGTGTTAACATCACCAGATGGTCAACACCGAAATCAGATTGATTATATTCTTTGCAGCCAAAGATGGAGAAACTCTATACAGTCAGCAAAAACAAGACCGGGAGCTGACTGTGGCTCAGATCATGAACTCCTTATTGCCAAATTCAGACTTAAATTGAAGAAAGTGGGGAAAACCACTAGACCATTCAGGTATGACCTAAATCAAATCCCTTATGATTATACAGTGGAAGTGAGAAATAGATTTAAGGGCCTAGATCTGATAGATAGAGTGCCTGATGAACTATGGACGGAGGTTCGTGACATTGTACAGGAGACAGGGATCAAGACCATCCCCATGGAAAAGAAATTCAAAAAAGCAAAATGGCTGTCTGGGGAGGCCTTACAAATAGCTGTGAAAAGAAGAGAAGTGAAAAGCAAAGGAGCAAAGGAAAGATATAAGCATCTGAATGCAGAGTTTCAAAGAATAACAAGAAGAGATAAGAAAGCCTTCTTCAGCGATCAATGCAAAGAAATAGAGGAAAACAACAGAATGGGAAAGACTAGGGATCTCTTCAAGAAAATCAGAGATACCAAGGGAACATTTCATGCAAAGATGGGCTCAATAAAGGACAGAAATGGTATGGACCTAACAGAAGCAGAAGATATTAAGAAGAGATGGCAAGAATACATAGAAGAACTGTACAAAAAGGATCTTCACGACCCAGATAATCACGATGGTGTGATCACTGACCTAGAGCCAGACATCCTGGAATGTGAAGTCAAGTGCCTTAGAAAGCATCACTACCCACAAAGCTAGTGGAGGTGATGGAATTCCAGTGGAGCTCTTTCAAATACTGCAAGATGATGCTGTGAAAGTGGTGCACTCAATATGCCAGCAAATTTGGAAAACTCAGCAGTGGCCACAGGACTGGAAAAGGTCAGTTTTCATTCCAATCCCAAAGAAAGGCAATGCCAAAGAATGCTCAAACTACCGCACAATTGCATTCATGTCACACACTAGTAAAGTAATGCTCAAAATTCTCCAAGCCAGGCTTCAGCAATATGTGAACCGTGAACTTCCTGATGTTCAAGCTGGTTTTAGAAAAGGCAGAGGAACCAGAGATCAAATTGCCAACATCCACTGGATCATGGAAAAAGCAAGAGAGTTCCAGAAAAACATCTATTTCTGCTTTATTGACTATGCCAAAGCCTTTGACTGTGTGGATCACAATCAACTGTGGAAAATTCTGAAAGAGATGGGAATACCAGACCACCTGATCTGCCTCTTGAGAAATTTGTATGCCGGTCAGGAAGCAACAGTTAGAACTGGACATGGAACAACAGACTGGTTCCAAACAGGAAAAGGAGTACGTCAAGGCTGTATATTGTCACCCTACTTATTTAACTTCTATGCAGAGTACATCATGAGAAATGCTGGGCTGGAAGAAACACAAGCTGGAATCAAGATTGCTGGGAGAAATATCAATAACCTCAGATATGCAGATGACAGCACCCTTATGGCAGAAAGTGAAGAGGAACTAAAAAACCTCTTGATGAAAGTGAAAGTGGAGAGTGAAAAAGTTGGCTTAAAGCTCAACATTCAGAAAATGAAGATCATGGCATCTGGTCCCATCATTTCATGGGAAATAGATGGGGAAACAGTGTCAGCCTTTATTTTTGGGGGCTCCAAAATCACTGCAGATGGTGACTGCAGCCATGAAATTAAAAGAGGCTTACTCCTTGAAAGGAAAGTTATGACCAACCTAGACAGCATATTCAAAAGCAGAGACATTACTTTGCCAACAAAGGTTCATCTAGTCAAGGCTATGGTTTTTCCTGTGGTCATGTATGGATGTGAGAGTTGGACTGTGAAGAAGGCTGAGCGCCGAAGAATTGATGCTTTTGAAGTGTGGTGTTGGAGAAGACTCTTGAGAGTCCCTTGGACTGCAAGGAGATCCAACCAGACCATTCTGAAGGAGATCAGCCCTGGGATTTCTTTGGAAGGAATGATGCTAAAGCTGAAACTCCAGTACTTTGGCCACCTGATGTGAAGAGTTGACTCATTGGAAAAGACTCTGATGCTGGGAGGGATTGGGGGCAAGAGGAGAATGGGATGACAGAGGATGTGATGGCTGGATGTCATCACTGACTCAATGGACGTGAGTCTGAGTGAAGTCCGGGAGTTGGTGATGGACAGGGAGGCTTAGCATGCTGTGATTCATGGGGTTGCAAAGAGTCGGACACGACTGAGCGACTGAGCGACTGAGCTGAACTGAACTGAACTGCAAAGAAATTAGGTGAAGCTCCTCTTCTCCCCCAAATCAAGTTATTTGGAGTCTCAAGTGAATGTAAGCACTGCAAACATAGGTCTTTCTCAAAGAAGACAATAACGTTATTATATTACAATATACTGTAACATATTTATTCCCTCTTCTGCTATTCACTTAGGCTGTCTTTATTAACAGACAGCATGATTGTCCATGTAGAAAATCCAATAGTGTACCCAAAAGTTACCAGAAATAATGAGTTCAGCAAATTTGCAGGTTACAAGATAAATATATAAAAATCTATTGTATTTCTATATACTAGCAACAATCAAAATTGAAATAAACCACACCACTCACAATAACATCAACAATATTAAATACTTAGAAATAAATCTGACAGAAGATGTGTAATATTTGTACACTGAAAACCAAAAATGTTGCTTAAACAAGACTTGAATGGGTACAGAGATATACCATTTTCATGGGTGAGAAGATTTATTATTGTTAAGATGTCAGTTATCTCCAAATTGATCTATAGATTTAATGCAGTCTCAATGAAAACCCAGCCAGTTTTCATTGATAGGCATTTACAAGCAAAACAATTCTAAAATTATTAAGGAAATTTAAAGGACCTAGAATAGTTTTGAAAAAGATTAATAAATGTGGCTGATTAACATTACCTAATTTTCAGACTTATTATAAAAATCTACACTTTCCTTATTGGTGTAAGGATAGACACATAAATAGATCGATGCCTCAGCTGTTATACTCCTAGGCATTAACCCAAAATAAGAGGAAGCATATTTCATACAAAGACTTGTACATGATGTTTTTAGCAACTTTTTTTTATGATTTGTGTAGTTTTCTATTTTTTTAATTGCTTTACAATATTGTGTTAATTTCTGCCATACAGCAACATGAATCAGCCATAGGTATACGTATGTCCCCTCCCTCTTGAAGCTCCCCTTCCACCTCCCACCCCCTCCTACCCCTCCAGGCTGTTGCAGAGCATGGATTTGAACTCCCAGTATCACACAGCAAATCCTCACCGGCTGTCTATTTTACATATGATGGTGCATACGTTCAGTGTCCAGTTCAGTTCAGTCGCTTAATCGTGTCCAGCTCTTTGCAACCCCATGGACTGCAGCACTCCAGGCTTCCCTGTCCATCACCAACTCCTGGAGCTTGCTCAAACTCATGTCCATCAAGTCGGTGATGCCATCCAACCATCTCATCCTCTGTCATCCCCTTCTCCTTCTGCCCTCAATCTTTCCCAGCATCAGGATCTTTTCCTATGAGTCAGTTCTTCGCATCAGATGGCCAAAGTATTGGAGCTTCAGCTTCAGCATCAGTCTTTCCAATGAATATTCAGGACTGATCTCCTTTAAGATGGACTGGTTGAATCTCCTTGCCGTTCAAGGGACTGCAGTGTTTCAATGTTACTCTCTCAATTCATCCCTCCCTCTCCTTCCCCCACCATGTCCATAAGTCTGATCTCTATGTCTGCATCACCACTGCTGCTCTGCAAATACATTCATCAGTACCATCTTTCCAGAGTCCATACGTATTTGTTAATGTACAGTATTTGTTTTTCTCTTTCTGACTTACTTCACTCTATATAATAGGCTCTAGGTTCATCCACTCCATCAGAGCTGACTCAAATGCGTTCCTTTTTATGACTGGGTAATATTTCATTGTATATATGTACCAAAACTTCTTTATCCATTCATCTATTGATGAACATCTAGGTTGCCTCCATGGCCTAGCTATAGTAAAGAGTGCTGCAGCGAACACTGGGGGTACATGTGTCTGTTTTTCAGTTATGGCTTCC
Organism: Bos taurus; assembly: GCF_002263795.3. Lineage (NCBI taxonomy): Eukaryota > Metazoa > Chordata > Mammalia > Artiodactyla > Bovidae > Bos > Bos taurus. The sequence goes on from NC_037336.1 coordinate 87,390,126, forward strand.
TCAGGGTATATGCCTAGTAGTGGTATTGTTGGATAACATGGTGGTTTTACTCCTAGTTTTTGAAGAAATCTCCATACTGTTCTCCACACTGGCTGTATCAGTTTACACTCCCACCAACAGTACAAGGGGATTCCTTTTTCTCCATACTCTCTCTAACATTTATGTTTTTAAGCAACTTTATCCGTAATAGCCCCAAAGTGGGAATAACTCAAATTTCCGTCAACAGGTGACTAGGTAAACAAACTGTGATACTTCTCTAAAGTGATATGCCAATTGGCAACAAAGTAGGAATAAACTATTAATACATGCAGCAGTATGACTGAACCTCAAAATAGTTTTGCTGAGCTACAGAAGCCAGACTAAAAAGTATAGAGTGTTATAATTGTATTTATAGAAAACTCTAGAAAATGCAAATGAATCTAGAATGACAGAAAACAGATCAGTGTTTCCCTGGGGCAGGAGGAATAGGGGTAGGAAGGGAGGATTACAAGGAAAATGAAAAATCAGCTGGAGGTATTAGATATGTCTATTATATTCATTGTGTGGATAGTATGCTCATAGTAGTTGTATACTTCAACTATGTGTATTTTGTGGCATATCAATTATATTTTAGTGAAGCTGTTTACAAAAAAAGGCCCTGGGGTCCTTTCAGTGTTAAGAGCTTCCATCCCATCCATTCTATTAAAATTTCTCTCCTCCAGGACACAATGGCCCCTTTCTTGCCTAATTCAATAGCTTTGTCTTTGACTTAATCTCTTATCTGTAATTCCTTCCTTTGGCTTCTTAACCATGCACTTTCTTTGCAATATTGTAAATCAATTAAACTTCAAATTTTTTTTAATTAAAAAAAAAAAACAGAACATTTTCTTGAGTTTCCCCTAATTTCATTGGTCCTTCTTTTTCAGTCTCCTTTGCTGGCTCCAAGCCTTTGCCAGATCTCACTTGTTAGAGGGCCTCTGCCCTTGGTCTTTGGCCTTTTTTTCCTCTCTATTTGCACTTTTCTTCAAGGTTTTTGCATCTAGTTTTGTGATTCCAAGTATTGTCATCTTGAGCAGTTCAATAGAATTTTCTGAGATGATGGAAAAATCCTGCTGTTCAATATGAAAACCATTAGCTAGTTTAACATATTATATATGGCAACTGAGTATTTGAAACGTGGCTTGTGTGACCAAGGAAGTGAATTTTAATTTTTGTTTTAATTAGTTTAAATTGAAATAGCCACATGTGGTTAGGGGTTAATGTATTGAATAACCTTGGTCTAGCTGCCTGTGTTTACAGATTATGCGTGGTAACCATTAAGTGATCTTGATCTGTATTTTTTTCCGAATAGAATAGAATAGAAAATATCTTACGCATAGTCAGAGTTGTATTTTTACGTGAAGCTTTTGTTTCAGTCTTGCATCTCTGTGTACTAAGTTGCTATAACTATGTGTAGATCACAAGAGTTTTAGGGTTTTTCGTTTGTTTTTGTTTTTAGTTGAAAGCCATTTAGATAAGTGCTAGTCATACCCATATTTATGTTTTCTGTCCAAGTTCAGAAATGGTGGTGATTAAAATGTTTATGTCCTTTGACCTACTACAGAATAGCTCTCCAAAGGGAATAATCCAAATTGTATACAGAGATTTATACACAAAGATGTTAATTGTGGCATTGTTTATACTTTTGAAAAGCCAGAAACCAACCAAATATCCAGTGATGGAGGAATGAAACAGATTGTAGAACATCCATATAATAAAGGACTGTATAACCATTAAGATAAATTTTTAAAAAGACTATTTAATGTTGTGGGGGAAAGACTTGACATGCTGCTAAGTGTGGGCTTTCCTGGTGGCTCAGATAATAAAGAATCTGCCTGCAATGCAGGAGACCTGGGTTCGATCCCTGGGTTGGGAAGATCCCCTGGAGAAGGGAATGGCTACCCACTCCAGTATTCTTACCTGGAGAATTCCATGGACAAAGGAGCGGGCTGGAGTCAGAGTCCGTGGGGTCACAAAGAGTTGACATGACTGAGTGACTAACACACACATACAATGCTAAGTGCAAATACAGGATATATTTATATAGTATAATCTTAATTGGGTAAAAATAATTTCCATAGAAGAAAATATGTTAATAGTGGTTCGTTCTGAGGAGTAATTGTGGTTGGTTTATATTTTCTAAGTTTTCTAGAAAAAGCATATGTAACTTTCATATTAGCAAAAAGATTATTAAAAAAGAAATCATGGCAGCTCATCATATATTGAGTGTTTAAGCATATTATGTTTTAGAGCTGGATAGAAGCACAGGGACCATTTAGTCTGGGAGCTATGGCTGGAGGTTGTAATTGATGCGTGATTGTCTGAGAGCTGTTTTTCAGAGGTCTTAAAGGAAAGGAAGTCTCCTTCACGTTTTTGCTCCGGGATGTCCCTACTGTGCACAGTTCTGTCACTCACTGGCTGTCCCTTGCTGATCAGAAAGTCTGATTGGCTGTCAGCTTTGTTTCAACAAATCTAAAAAAGGAAGACAAAGTAATTATTATCTAATAAATGCAACTTATTTAGTAGGTTGCTGCTGCTGCTGCTAAGTCGCTTCAGTCGTATCCGACTCTGTGCGACACCATAGACGGCAGCCCACCAGGCTCCCCATCCCTGGGATTCTCCAGGCAAGAACACTGGAGTGGGTTGCCATTTTCTTCTCTAATGCATGAAAGTGAAAAGTGAAAGTGAAGTCGCTCAGTCGTATCCAACTCCTAGCAACCCCATGGACTGCAGCCTACCAGGCCCCTCTATCCATGGGATTTTCCAGGCAAGAGTACTGGAGTGGGTTGCCATTGCCTTCTCCAATTTAGTAGGCAGAAACTTTAATACATGAGGCAACAACAAAAGATTGCTAATGGCTTAAAGTGAGAACTATTTGGTTCTGATCCATGAATAGTCACAACATCATTTTAGTGGGTCTTCCCCAGTATTATGTTTTGAATGAAATTAGAGTGAAATAAAAAAGAGCGTGTGGAATACAGTAAGTGTTCATTCTTTAAGTTTTTATTTCAGATGTATTTTTGTATGTCAGATCAGATCAGTCACTCAGTCATGTCTGACTCTGCGACCCCGTGAATCACAGCACACCAGGCCTCCCTGTCCATCACCAACTCCTGGAGTTCACTCAGACTCATGTCCATCGAGTCAGTGATGACATCCAGCCATCACATCCTCTGTCATCCCATTCTCCTCTTGCCCCCAATCCCTCCCAGTATCAGAGTCTTTTCCAATGAGTCAACTCTTCGCATCAGGTGGCCAAAGTACTGGAGTTTCAGCTTTAGCATCATTCCTTTCAAAGAAATCCCAGGGCTGATCTCCTTTAGAATGGACTGGTTGGATCTCCTTGCAGTCCAAGGGACTCTCAAGACTCTTCTCCAACACCACAGTTCTAAAGCATCAATTCTTCGGCGCTCAGCCTTCTTCACAGTCCAACTCTCACACCCATACATGACCACAGGAAAAACCATAGCCTTGACTAGATGAACCTTTGTTGGCAAAGTAATATCTCTGCTTTTGAATATGCTGTCTAGGTTGGTCATAACTTTCCTTCCAAGGAGTAAGCGTCTTTTAATTTCATGGCTGCAGTCACCATCTGCAGTGATTTTGGAGCCCAAAAAAATTAAGTCTGACACTGTTTCCACTGTTTCCCCATCTATTTCCCATGAAGTGATGGGACCAGATGCCATGATCTTCGGTTTCTGAATGTTGAATTTTTGTATGTACTGGATTGTAAATATCAGTGTGTCTTGTTTTTCTTTTCAAACTGTGATTTGCAGTCCAAAAAAGTCAAGAGACTTCTATTACGATCTAGACCCATGGTTCTCAGTAAGATCCTGAGACCAGAAGCATAGGTGTCACCTGGAAGCTTGTCAGAAATGCAAGTTCTCAGGCCACAGCCTATATCTACTGAATCAGAAACTCTGGGGCAGTGGGCCCAGCACTCTGGAATGTATTTAATAAGCCCTCCTTCCCACCTGTGATTTGATGTGCACTCAAGTTTGAAAACCACGGGTCTAGTTTAGCTATTTCAAGTAAGGTTCAGAGACTAACGCTGGCATCATTTGGTAGCCAGTTGGAAATGCAAAATATTCAGCCCCAACCAGACTTATTCCTTCAGAATCCACACATTTCCCTGGTGAGTTTAAGCAAGTGTTAAAGATTTCGTGAAGTTTGCGAAGCATTGATCTAAACCACATAGGCCTTCAGGGGCCAAGTAGATAATGTCAACGAGTGAAGGCAGCTTGGTTTTCTCTTTAAAGAGAGTACAGCAGTGAGAAGGCAGGATGGTGAGAAGCTTAAGTATCTTCATTTGTTTAAAAATGTCCTATACTGTGCCAGTTGGGTTAACACACCCAACCAAGCTCATCAATTAAGGTTAGCTGCAGTTGACCTCAGTGACTTCAAGCAGATTTTAAACCCTTATTTGAATAGTGTGACTCTCTCATAATAACTTCTTCTGATCTCTTTTAGGAGTTCATTAAGGAGCTGCTCTCTCGGATAAGAGGCATGCGGAAGTTGAGCCCCCCACAGAAGAAGGCTGTATAATTCCAGCCCAGGTGGAACTCTGCTGGAGACCCAGGAAGGAATTTGGACTTCACGAAGACTTTTCATAAAGAACTGTTGTCCTTATGAGCAACTTTTTGGGGGTGGGGAGGGGTGGTATCTATTAGACATTTATTCAAGAGTGTTCCTTTTTTGGTTTTTAAAGGTTTGGTTGGTGTAATATTTTAATAGCAAAGATATCACAGACTCTGGCTTCAGCCCAACCAGAGAGCATCAAATCAGGCAGACACGTAAGGAGGGGCTGGACCAGGCAGCATCTTCTTGGAGAAACCAGATGTTAAGGACCTAATGATACAGGGATGATGGTTTTCTTACAGCTAGTTTGGTAATACTTTTTTCTTGAGTTGTACATTTGACACAAAGGTCGAATTTCTTGTACTTGTATATATCTACAGGCAACTAAGTTAAAATGTGGATGTGAGTTTTATTTCACACGGATGGAATAAACTTGTGGTCATCCTTTAATTGGAGGTCATGGCATGTGTGTTTTCAAGAGGCCACTAGGTCTTCTTCATGTGAGTGCTGGAGACCGCCAATGTTCACTTTCTACACCAAAGTGAAAAGAACTCAGCGTATCCGTTATTTTAATGAGCTACACTATGACAATGTGGAGTTGGTCAAGGGCTTAATTTATGGACTTTGTATTATTCTGTTAATTGGGATGCTTTGCCAGGTCATGTACTTATTGCCTCATTTGTGGTATTTTAAAGTTTTCTGAACCGTTTCTTTGAATGACTATTCAAATTTCTCTAGAAATGTTCATACTGTCTGAGGGGTGTTTGGCCGTGGAACCAGAAAGCGCCGTGTAGCAATTCATTCTGTGCTTCCTACCAAATACCATATATTATTCTCTCTCCATGAAAGCAGGTCATAAGGAAGTGAGCAGATTATATCTTCCTCCTTAGAAGTAGATCGGGGCATTTCTGTGCCTGGAGGGCATCAGACCAGATTGGGTGAGCTGAGCGATGAGCAGGTGTACAACTGAGAAAACCTCAGCTCCTCTGGAGAAAGTCGATGCAGGAGCATTGGCTGGTTTGGAAGTGTGGTAGAGATTTCCTTTCTGGCTTCTCTCAGTGGCTTATGGTGAGGACTCTGGCCCTAATTGTGCACCCTGATCCGATCCCTTTGCTTGGAGCTGAGCCTGGGGCACCTGCTGAGCCCCTCTCAGTTCTATACCGGCTCCTTGGAGAAGGATCAAAATGCAGTTGGATGTGGGTGGGGTCAAAGGTCAGAGTAGAAACTCTTGGTGTCCTCCAGGAAGCCCCCACTGCCTCCCATAGAAACCCCCCTCCCTACTGTAAGGTGTCTCTAGGTGGCCCTGTCAGAGGACAGGGGTCAGGCATTTTATATCAAGGGTGCTCTGAACATATTTTATTTTTTAAAAGAACTATGTTTGTGAATTTTATGTACACTGGCAAGCTTTTGAAAATGTATTTAATTTTGTAATGTTTACCAATGATTTATTTACAAGCTATTTACTCGAATAAACGAAGCTGCTTACAACTCTGCTTACACGTTTGCCTTGCGAAACAGCATGGGTGTGATGATTTTACTTTGTCAGATGCTCTGAAGACAAGGGTGTGTGCACATATGCTCAGTTGTGTCCGACTCTGCGACCCCATAGACTGAAGCCCGCCAGGCTTCTCCGTCCATGGGATTTTCCAGGCAAGAGTACTGGAGTGGGTTGCCTTGCCCTCCTCCAGGGGATCCTCCTGACCCAGGGATCAGACCCAGGGATCTTACCCACGCCTCCTGCATTGGCAGGTGGGTTCTTTACAACTGAGCCACCTGAGAAGCCACAGACAACGGTACCAAGCACCAGCTAGCTTTTCATTTTCAGGTCTTTTGTTCATTTGATCCTGGACCTCACCTGAGGCATCTTCAGATCAGGTGGTGAAAGGAGGGGAGCTGGGACAGACTCCCCGCTTGAGCAGGAAACAGAAAATAACTCTGTGCCCTTGGCCCTGCCTGCCTTCTACTCCAGCACTCCCCCAGGCCATGCGTCTTTCATTTAATTCAAACTCCCTTTTGCCCATCTGGTGTATATTCTCAAGATTTCAGATTAATCAGATATTCCAATTATTGTTAGAATGCCTTACACTCTATGAGTACACAAAAATCAGAACTTGCAGGAATTCTGGCAGGTTTGACCAGCCCAGGTTATAATCTTTTCCTTTGAACTTTTCCTTTGAAGGCCTCTGAGGCCTGTCACATCACATACTTCCTGCCCCCTCCCCACCCCCCGCCACCTTGCTCTTGGCCTGGCATCACCTGACTCCCTGGAGCACTCAAGCCACAAGCTGGGACCTCCTCCTTGCCTCCCCATCTGGGTCCCAATGCATCCATAGTCACCAAGCTTTTCCTCTGCTAATACTGCTTAAATCTGTCCCAGTGAAATCTTGCAGTGATTGCTACAACTATCTTGGAATTGACTTCTCTGTGTTCTGTCTTAATGTCCCTCTGATCTGTTTTCTACCCAGTAATCAGAATAATCTTTCCCCAAAACAGCTCTGATCACTCCACTCCCCTACCTAAAACCCAAACCCCTCTGACTTCTCTACAAGGAATTGGTCCCTACCTCTCCGGCCTTCTCTTTTGGCCTTTCGGACTGATGTCTGGTCCTACTGAATTCCTTGGGGTGTCTGAAATTTTCTCTGTATTTTTTTTCCTCAGAAGTTTTGCAAAAACTATTGCCTGGGTCTGGTACACCCTCTCCACCAACAGGCTGTATCTGGAGAGCTGGGTTGGACCCTTCCTAAGGGTGTGTACAGCCTAGTGACATGTTTCCACTATTACTACTGACTATTCACCTGTTGTCTCATCTGTTAGACTCTAGGATTCTTGAGGTTGGAACTGGGTCTTATAAATCAGGCCCCTGGTTCTGTGCTTGACCAATCAGAGGGATCAATATGTGTTTGCCAATTGAATAAATATGATAAATGATTCTTTGGGAAAACTGACTCCTTCCCACCTTGGAGAGTGCATATTAGACCCGAGTGTATGTTTGAATCACCCCCGAAGCTTTAAAGCAGCTGATGCCTAGACCCTAGTCCTGACCAACTTAATTGGAATCTGTAGGTAGGAGCAGAGGTTAGGCATTTTTAAGGTCCCCAAGTTGAGTACCCCGGGCCACTGGCCATTCTTGTGTAGCCCAATGCCCACGTTTGACAGTAGGGTATCAGCTTGTGCTGTTATGACAGGTGGCAGCCATGATGTGAGCACGCTAACTATTTCTCATTTTATTTTCTGCTGGAGAGCAATTAAGGGTCAGCACTTGGGGAATGACTTCAAAGGAACCAATTTCTGGCTCAGTGATTGCTTGAACACCTGGAAATCCACGTTTAAATGGAGTGGTGTCCATTTACAGCAATCATAATAGTGGCTCCCACTTCTTGATCACTGTGTTAAGTGTTTATCTGCCTTATCTCATTTTGTCTGACATTAATATAATGGGGTGGATTGCTATTCTCATTTTACAAGTGAGAAAAAATCAACTCAGAAAAGGTAAGCAGCTTACCCGAGATCACACAGTTATAGAGCTGAGATTCAAGCCCTTTAGGCTTACCTGTCTCTTACAGGGGGATATTCAGTCCCAAACACAGGAGTAGGGCCCCTGCATCTGCATCTATCAGAGTATCTCACTGCATCTACAGTGAGCTGGGCCCCTGAGCTGGTGGGTGGGGTGGGGAGGCTCTGTGGTTGGAGGGGTCCTTGGCCTCCTGATGGTCCTCTCCATCTGTAGGTAGAAGCAGAGCTTAGGCATTTTTTAAGGTCCCCAGATTGAGTGCCTGGGCCACTGGCCATTCTTATATAACCCAATGCCCACGTCTGACGGCAGGTCATCAGCTTGTGCTGTTGTGATAGGTGGCAGCCATGATGTGAGCACACTATTTCTCATTTTATTTTCTACTGGAGAACCTGGGGCCCAACCTGCTCTGGAGCTGTGGCATTTTATTTTCTACTGGAGAACCCGGGGCCCTGCCTGCTCTGGAGCTGTGGCACAGCCTATTCTGGGCTCTTCTTGTTTTCTACCCTAACAAAAAGCTCCTGGGTTTGGCCTTGGCAGCAAAGTACAGAGCACCCTTTCTTCAGTTTCCTGAGAAAGCAAATTTAGGAGAAAGAGCAGCCCAGGGTGATGTGGTTTCCAGCTCTTGTTACACACAGATGTTTGATTTTCATTTACAAAATGAAAGTCTCTATGAAAGGCTGTGTGCTGTGCAGAAATCAGTTGATCAACAGTAGATGAATAAGTCGTTATTTCTGGTTCTTTCTAAGAAGACGAAGTGGCTGGGAACATGAGCTCTGTGCGAGCCACACCAAGGGGTACAGGCTGAAGGGGTCAACGCCAAGAGATTGCCAGGCAGGCACCAGGCCCCCACCTGGAGACACAGGTGGGACAGCGTCTGGGAGGTGATCTCATCCCTTTCCATGATCAGAGTGGGAGCCATGTGTTTTCCTTGGTGCCTAGTATTGCTCTGGGTGCTGCTCCATGCCCGGCCTGCAAGCACGGGACTTGTTCTTATTCCTGTCCCTCCAGTGTTGCTCAGCGAGATGCCCGGGCTCAGAGCCAGCCCTTCGTGTGACTGCTGAGTGACACTCCTGCACTTGCATCACGCTTTTGCTTCTGAGTTAAAGCTTCTGTGGATTCCCTCTGCTTCTCAGGGATCTTCCTTGAGTGCCAACACTTTGGGGAGCTTCCTACCACCCCCTCACCCACATCCTTTCACCCCTGCTTTGGGCACTAACCTGAGGACACTTTGATGGCAGAAATGGCCTAAGATGTCTTGGGTGGGGAGAAGTACTGTGGGTGGGCGGGCCCCTTGTCTCTGGTCTAAAAACACACAAAGAACTCAGTGTATTTATTTGGTATTGGAACTTTGGGAAAGCTGATTTCAGATTGAACAGAGATAGGTGTTCTGGTGATTCTCCCCACTGCTGTTTTCTTCTTCTTTGAATTTATTTCAACCCAAAGGATCCTGGAGTTATTACTGAGAGCTGGTGACATTCTCTATGAAGTTTGGGATGTAACCAGCCGGGTGTATGTAATTTGCTTGTGAAAATCAGGTGGATTCTCCCAGTCTTCTGTGAGCAAGAAAGATCCAGACTTCCTGGAGATCCCCTCCTCCCGGACTCAGACACCAGGGCTGGAAATGCTTCACTTCTTCGGTGTTCTGATGCCACCATGGCATCGTGTACCTGGGAATGAATGGCTTGTATAAGACTGAATTGTTCTCTACTCCTCTGGGCTGTGTGGGTGTTCCCACCACAGAACACTGGATGAGCATCTCAGTGGAGTACTGTTACAACAACAACTGCAAACTAGGCCTTGGAGATCTGGTCTTCTGATGCTTTGTTGGGTCCATTGGATAAATAAGACCAGCTTTATCTCTGGTACATATTTCCTTCAGCCTCAGGCTCTTCAAAGTAAGGTGTATTAAATGACCTTGCTGGGTTTGGGTTCACCTTGTTCTGGTGGATTCTAGAGGTAGAAAGTCCTATCAAGTATATGGGGGTTTAAAAAAGTGTTTGTGCTATGTTGACTTGGTCACATTTTACAGACACACACATGCACACAAATTTAGTGTTATCCTTGTTGGGAGACAATTATATATGGGTCTCTAGTGTTTCTGCGTGTTTGTGGCCAGACATTGCCTTAGGGGTGGACACGTGTTTTCAAGAATGATTGTGTGTGCAGCAAACTGTGTTGGAGGATAGAGATTGCTTCTTCCTCTGGAGCAAAAAAATAAGTGAGCTTCAGATCAGATCAGATCAGATCAGTCGCTCAGTCGTGTCCGACTCTTTGCGACTCCATGAATCGCAGCACACCAGGCCTCCCTGTCCATGACCAACTCCCGGAGTTCACTGAGACTCACGACCATCGAGTCAGTGATGCCATCCAGCCATCTCATCCTCTGTTGTCCCCTTCTCCTCTTGCCCCCAATCCCTCCCAGCATCAGAATCTTTTCCAATGAGTCAAGTCTTCACATGAGGTGGCCAAAGTACTGGAGTTTCAGCTTTAGCATCATTCCTTCCAAAGAAATCCCAGGGCTGATCTCCTTCAGAATGGACTGGTTGGATCTCCTTTACTGCCTATTATAAAAGATATGGGTTCCCTAAGTTCAGAGTTCTTTCTCCTGTAGTGCAACCCTTTGCAAGGCAGTTGTCACTCAGCCTTCTTTGCAACCCCCTGTGTGAATTGGGACTTTCAAAATCATCATTCCAAAATGCTGCTGCTCTAGCTACTGTTCTTGTGAATAATAAGCTGTCCTCTCTCTCTGACCTGGGAGTATTGGGTCTTTGATGTATTCCTGGCTCTCAGGCAGGCTAACTTTTCAACTTGGAAATAGGGTCAAATCTCATACCCCGCCCAAGTCTTGGCAATGATCAGTCTTCCTGGTCTCGTTGAGTATGATTTGCATCATTTGTGTAACTAGTAGATACTTTCTTTTGTTTAGACCCTAATTTGATCCATCGTTTTCAATTATAGAGAGTCAGAAATTTTCTTTAGAGAGATGTCATGTCTGGAAATGATTCTTTGTTGGCAGAATTTACTTTTACTTTCACAAAAGCTATTTTTTTCTCTCTCTCTCCTTGTTAGCAACAGAAGGAGGATGCGATGTGGTAGAGATAAGGGAAAATGGGCCGATGGAAGAGAGACATAGCAAATTTACGGAAAAACGACACTCTAGAGTGAAGCTGAGAAGACAGGCAGATGGCAGTACTTGTCTTGAATCTTTCTCTTTAAAATAGGTACTTAAATAATATGAGTGGTAGTTTATCACATGCTACCTTGACATCCTCAAATTAAACTCCAAAAGCAGTTTAGTGACTGTAAACTTTATTTGCAGTATCACAGTCAATCCAGTGGTCCCTGAACAACAAAATAGGAAAGCAAGCTCATGGAATGAATTTCTGGTGCTCCCAGATCGCAAAGTGATCCATATAAAGCGTTAACACATCATACCCCTTGGGGTCACAAGTTGCTTGAGGGTAAGTGATTTTGCAGGTTGGTTTTCATCCTATTAGTAGTAGGAAATTACTCCTGGTATGGATTAGATTTGTAAAGGAGGCCGTTAGTGACTCAACCCCCCTTTCTGATAGCTATGGATTAGGAGACAAATAAGGCAAAGTATCTTAATTAAAAAAAATATTTTTATAGCATTTAGCACCTCACTCTTTTTGGCTGTAACCCCAACATGGAGCACCAAAATGCATAATCTATAGTGTAGGCTTAGAGAGTCATGTCTTTCTGAAATTAATGATAGGTGAGGAGTTGAACAAAACCTCCCAAATTGCTTAAAAAAAAAAAAAAAAATATATATATATATATATATATAGTTTTTTAATCTTTTATTGTGTTTCAAACATGTGCTCCTTTTTTCATTTAAAAAAATTTTTACTTTTTGGCTATGCCGCATGGCATGTGGAAATTTAGTTCCCTGACCAGGGACCAAATCAGCAGCCCCTGCACTGGAAGTGTGGAGGCTTAACCACCAGACCACCAGGGAAGTCCCACATGCTCCTTTCAGAGCTGAGAGCACCCTGCCTATCTCTTTAAGCTTGTGCTTGTGCTAAGTCACTTCAGTCATGTCGGGATTCTTTGTGGCCCCATGCACCGTAGCCCGCCAGGCTCCTCTGTCCATGGGGTTCTTTAGGCAAGGATACTGGAGTGGGTTGCCATGCCCTCCTCCAGGGGATCTTCCTGACCCAGGGATCAAACCCATGCGTCTTATGTCTCCTGCATTGGCAGGCAGGTTCTTTACCTTTGAGCCACCAGGAAAGTCGCATCTTTAAGCTAGGAGTTCTTAAAGGTACAGCTCATGTGGCCTTAAGGGGAGTCTTCAAAACCTCTGAAACTTTGTAAGAGAGAAAGCAAGAGATCAGACAGAGATAGAGACACACACAGAGCAACAGAGAGAGAGTGCTCTAAAGGAGGGACATAAATTGCTTCAGAGAGAGAAGAGCAGAGAGGTGGGAACATTTCGGGCAGGAGAGGGTCTAGGCTCTCTTCAGGTTCCCACAGTGTCCATCCCTAGAACAGGTGAAGAAACAGGCTCTGGAGGCCATAGTCCCCTTGGAAGCCAGGGTTGCTGGGTGTTCCAGAAGAGCTGGGCAAGCCCAGCCTCCCCTCCTGGGCCCCAGCCCTCCCTGATTCCCTGGTTTCCGTCTCTCCCACCTCATCCTCAGAGGTTCCGCTTGCTGAATTGCTTCTGTGAATATTAGCTTCTCCCTGAGATGCTGCTCCCAGAGCAAACAGCAACCTGCCCAGCAGGGAAGCCGCTGGGGATGGTCCTGCGCCCTGCCACGCACATACACTGACTCATTCAGGAGGTGAGCTCCATGTCCCTTTCCTCTTCTGCTTTTTTGGGATGAATTCCACCCATAGGTTCTGAGGATCACACGTTTTTGACGTAGATTCACCTCCAACAGGCTCAGCTTCACAGGTCTGCTTCAGTAGCCAATGCCCCTTGCCTCAGCAGTACATGCCCTGGGAATTTAAATGCCATAAAATATTTTATAATTTCTAGGAGAAAGTCAACCCTTAATTGTTCTTCCTCATGTTTTATCATGAGTCTCATTTAATCCAAAGTGTTGCTTCCTAATTTACAATCTTTCTGTGGAGTAAACACGAAAGATGCTTCGTAAAGCCACTCTGCAAGCAGGATGCACATTTCAGAACAGAACGTGCCCCCTGTTTAAGTAGTTGCTCACCCTTCCACCTCCTGAGATCAAGAATGACTCATTCGTGTACAGGATGAACCAGACAAAGCAACATTTCTAATGCGCTCCAGACCCTGAAGGCAGAAACCCTTTAAGAATTGAAATTCCCATTTTATTGCCAACAACAAATATCAGACAGAACGTCCATTCAGCAATGATCGCCCAGAGGAAAACAAGCAGAAGCTAAGAGCTCTTAAGATTATAACCAATCATCAATCCAGTCAACTCCCTCAGATACTAACCTCATTACTAAAGAGTCATTATATTTGTGTTGTCAGGGTTTTCTTGAAAAGTCCTTGGTGGCTATTTATGGGTCACTGGGAAAATGTTAATGTCTGCCTTGGATGCTTTAGGACTGACCCTTCAAATGCTTATATGGGATTGGCTGAGTCTGGAAGTTGTGTTGGTTTTCCACCCAAGGCTTCACAAGAGCTTTTAAATTGCCTGTAGCTGTCAGAGGGGATCATCTCCTTAGGCAATTGGGTGGAGCTTGCCCATCACACCACGGTTCAGGTTTTTACAATAATGCTGCTGTGGCCTCTGGTCTCCCCTTTCACTTTAAATGGTGGTTCTGAAGTCAAGCTATAGTGCCGCTGATGTGGGGCTTCCCTGGTGGCTCAGATAATAAAGAATCTGCCTGCAGTGCAGGAGACCTGGGTTTGATCCCTGAGTGGGGAAGATTCCCTGGAGAAGGGAATGGCAACCCACTCAGTTATTCTTGCCTGGAGAATTCCATGGACAAAAGAGCCTGGGGGGGTTATAGTTTATGGGGTTGCAAAGAGTTGGGCATGACTGAGCAACCAAGCACACACACATAGTTGATTTACAATGTTGAGTTAATTTCTGCTATACAGCAAAGTGATTCAGTCATATATATATATTCTTTTAAAAATTCTTTTCTATTATGGTTATTCACAAGATATTGAATATAGCTCCCTTAGTGCTGTGCTGTTGATTTTATAAGAATCTTATAGGAAACAAGCTTGGGTTACTAACAGGGGTGGCGTTAGCACACACCCTCTAGAAGAGGCTTCAGCAGCCATAGCGAGGCCCCTGGGCCCCTGTCCTCCTCCACACAGCGACCCCCCTACCAATTTATCAGAGGCCCCACAGTCAGGCATTCATTCTCCTTCAAGTTAACCAGCACATACTCCTGGGATCTTAAGCTTTAATCATCTTTGTTTTGGTCAAGTATGGACCATCATGTCTTTTGGCCCCTACTGTGATATAGGGCTCCTCAAACAAAGTACTTCCCTGGTGGCTCAATCAGTAGAGAATCTGCCTGCATTGCAGAAGCCCTGGGTTCAATCCCTGGGTCGAGAAGATCCCTTGGAGGAGGAAATGTCAACCCACTGCAATATTCTTGCCTGGGAAATCCCATGGACAGAGGAGCCTGGCATGCTATAGTCCATGGGTTGCAAAGAGTTGGACACCACTGAGTGACTAAATCATCACCAAAGTAAGGGCATCTCTTGTAATTAAAAATGCTAAAATAGCAAAACTAAATATGTATCGAGGCAGGCCCTGCCTTGGCACTAGGTGAAGCAGTCTGTGATTCTGGCACGTGGATCTGAATATTTTGTCCACAGAATGTTTAATGTGGTGCAAATATTGCAGAGAAAGGTAAAGCTCAGAAAATTACCAGAGGGGCCTTGGATAAGTTTGCAAAGGGGTGGATGGGGCAGGTATGGCCTTCACTGTGATAAAGTCCAGCGAGGGCCCCACGTGGGCCTTAGGAGGTTGGTAGAGTGAAAAAGCACTTGGATCTGTCAGAACCCAGCCTGGTGTCTTTGGGCAAGTGATTCTGTCTGGGCTTCCATCTCTTCCTCTTAAAATTAAGAATATTTGCCCTATCTATCTTGCAGAGTAGAAATGAGCAATAAACGTTAAAGGTCGGCCACAGCATTAACGTCTACTGGAAGCTTGATTGGTTTGATCTCCTTGCTGTCCAGGGGACCCTTACGAGTCTTCTCCAGGACCACAGCTTAGAAGCATCAATTCTTCAGTGCACAGCCTTTTTTATGGTCCAACTCTCACATCTTAATCTCACCCAGCACCTTATTACCATTACATGCATGTCATTACTTAGAATATCTGTCTTGCTCATTCTCAGTTTCAAAAATGATGATCACTACCCTTAGGGCCCTTGCTTTTTCCTCCTCTCTCTTCCTTCTCCATCTGTTACCAACCACAAGGTTCAACAACAAGGGTGAAGCCGGGGGAAGTCAGTGGAGTTGACAGCACAGCTTAAGTCTGTGAGGCCACCATCAAGAGTCTTCAGGGACAAGGCTGGAGCACCTACCCGTGGGGGACAAGGATCCGAACCCCAGGGTTCCCCAGGTTTTCCAATTCCATAGTTAGAAGCTTGGAGGAACTGAGAGAACTTTGGGTTGATCCTTGATGTCTGTGTATTACATTTTGTCCTCATTAGTACTGAAATGTGTTTGTATCACTTCTTCTTGGGGTCATACCTGACTGGGGGTGGAGATAGCCTTTGGGTCAGTACCCTATATCCAGCAGCCATCCCAGTGGGGCAAAATTATGTATGGGAAAATGGCCCTCCATAGCTAAGGCTCAAAGAAGGTGAAATCCATCTAACAAGGCACACATTTTCTTTTTTTTTCCCCAGTGTTTCTAGGGGCCAGTGTTTTTTAAATCAAGGACAAGGTTATGGAAAATCATCTTTAATTAAACCTGCATCAGTCCCTCTAGGGCTTTGTGCTGTGTTCACCTCTTAAATTATCCACTCCAATTAGCAGAATTCTTCCTTCCAGCCTCCAGGTTTTGTTTGCAGGTCTCACGGTGCTCTGACAGCTCCAATCTGTTTCATTGTGTCTGGAAGCAGCATCTGTAGGATTTCTTCCCTGGCTGCCTCAGGCTGCATTCTTTTTCTCTCCCAGCGTGTCTTTGTTCTGAGCCCAGCTAAGACCACAGCCAGCTTTGTCTCTTAAACCACCACCCCCTGCCTATTGCTATCCTACTGACTTTTATTCCCTGCTCTTCCCAGAATTAGCCTCCACCTATCCATGTATTTAATCAAGATATTGACTAGTATTCCTTGTTACTTTCAGAAAGAAACTTATGGAAGCAGTGCTCCCTCCTTCAGCCAGAAAAACCAAAGTGGAGGAGCCTTCTTAATCGAGCATCCACCCAGCTGACATTGCACCCTAAAATGATTAGAAAAACTCAGTTGATATTTTAAATCATCATTCAATTAATTAATCTAAAAAGAAAAGGGAACAGAAAATGTGCACTTTCTTTCATGTGATCCACATATTGACCCTTAAATACTTCAGCTTCCTGGAATATCTATTGTTGTTGCTGTTGTTCTGTCACTAAATCGTGTCTGACTGACTCTTTGTGACCCGCAGCACGCCAGGCTGCAGCATGCCAGGCTTCCCTGTCCCTCACTGTCTCCCGGAGTTTGCTCAGGTTCATGTCCATTGAGTCAGTGATGCTATCTAACCCTCTCATCCTCTGCCGCCCTCTTCTTTTGCCTTCAATCTTTCCCAGCATCAGGGTCTTTTCCAATGAGCTGGCTCTTGGCATCAGGTGGCCAATGGATTGGAGCTTCAGTTTCAGCATTCATCCTTCCAATGAATATTCAGGGTTGATTTCCTTTATGATTGACAGGTTGGATCTCTTTGCAGTCCAAATGGCTCTCAAGAGTCTTCTTCTGCACTGTATTGAATATCTATTAAGAGCTATAAATTACTGAGCAGTAATTTTAAAAAGAAATCATTATAACAAAATATTTATAATGTACAAAAAAATCCAAGGAAGAATATTGAAATGTTTTATACTTGTATTTATCTATGTCTGTGTAAATATCTGTATATATTTATCACCTGTGATATCTACAAGCCATTAAGCTTAAGATGTGAAACATAGATAAATCGAAGCCCTCTTATGCCCCTCTGCTGATCCCTCTCTCTCCAGTGGTAACTATGAACCTGACTTTGGCGTGTATCCTTGCCATGTATGTCTTCGTACATTCACTACTTATGAAGGATCCATAAATAATACTACATTAAAAACTTCATGTAAATAGCATCATATTCTATGTATCTGTCTTCAACGTGTTTTTCACGTGTGAGAATTTCCTGTGTAAATATTAATAATTTGGCCACTTCATTTACTCTAAAGGAGGTGTGCCCATTCTCTCCCGGGTGGATGTTTAGGCTCTGACTTGCAGCAATTATGAACAATGCTGTGATGGACTCATCATTCCAGGGGATCTGTGTGCGTGACAGTCTTCACAAGTGAATCAAGGTGATCAGGCAAGTCTGGGAAACTCCAGAGCAAACTTTTCCTGTAAAAGGCCAGATCATAAATAGTTTCAGCTTTGTGGTGACAAAGCTCTTGACAGGTGCTGTCAATTCCCTCCAGCCCACCGTCTTCACAATCCTCTAAAAAATATAAAAACCATTCTTAATTTGAGGGCTGTCTACAGTATGCTGGCAGATTTGGTCCACTATCCTGTGCCTGACCCTATTCTGAGTACCACTGAGATGAGGCTACCTATGTCCGTAAACCTGTTGCTGCTGCTGCTGCTGCTAAGTCGCTTCAGTTGTGTCCAACTCTGTTTGACCCCATAGATGGCAGCCCACCAGGCTCCTCTGTCCATGGGATTCTCCAGGCAAGAACACTGGAGTGGGTTGCCATTTCTTCCTCCAATGCATGAAAGTGAAAAGTCAAAGTGAAGTTGTTCAGTCGTGTCCGACTCTTAGTAACCCCATGAACTGCAGCCTACCAGGGTCCTCCGTCCATGGGATTTTCCAGGCAAGAGTACTGGAGTGGGGTGCCATTGCCTTCTCCACCGTAAACCTATTAGATACTGTTAAATGCTCTGAGATGACTTTGGAATGTCATAAAATCTGTCACCTCCCCTGTCTCTCTGATAGTCTATGACTTTCTTCCTCCTTCCTTCCCTCCAGTATGGTTATGTGTTGCATGATTTATCATTTCTATGGGAACTTCTTGCTTGAACTCAGAGGTTTACTTTGGAGGAGCAGAGTGCCAGAGTCGCTCTTCCTCTATAAAGTTCTTACAGACTGAGCTTTATCCCACTTCTGAAAACCGGTGTGTGGCTGGGGCAGGTGGTAAACTGTGGGAACAGTGGAAATGCTTTCCACCTCTAGAACTACAGCCTCAGAACAGGTGCAGCTTGGGGACAAGGGGAGAAAACAGTGTTCATTGGACGCAAAGCCATAAACGTGCTTAGAAAACTTGGCATCGTCATGGTGCGTGCTAATGAAGGCTTTTAATTTTTATGATTATCTAGGGGAGAAAACATATGGGGAATGGTGATAATGTTCTGGAAGACAAAGAAAACACTAACAGAGAACAGTCTTGACAATACAAAAGAAAAATATGACACATCCTGAGGGCTGAATACAAAAATCAATATTTGTCATGAAAAGTGTATGGTAAGGAGCTTTGAGAAAATGGAGAAATTCCAGACCACAGGCTGCAGGGCATCAAACAAGTTCACACCAGTCACACTTGACACCATTTTAAGTTAGAGCTACAATATTAGCAGAATGGGTTGGTTCTGTTGGATTTGAGATGAAAACATTTCATTCTCAGAAATAATTTGTTGGCCTGCATAAAACCCCAAAGACCAGGGAAATGGTGGCCCTGTGGCCCTACAGGTGTGGTGTCATTTGGCTTTTGGGATCATTGGCTTAAAGAGGTGTAGAGAGAAGTGGTGGATGGAGACTGCCCCCCAAACACCAGAGAGGGTTACTGCTGAGCACTCTGTAATATATGAGGCTGAAGCAGGTGGAGTCACCGGGGGCTTCCAGGGAAACTCAGCCAAACCAGCAGCATGGCATCCTTGTTGTGTAGACAGAGAAGTAACTTCAGGGCGTCCTGGACACCGTGAGGAGGGTGCTCTTGGGTGGCTAGCTTGTCTACACCTTTCTGAATACAGCAAATAGTGTGCTCCTCTCTTGATACCCTTGCTGGGTTCCCTGGCACCTTGCACCCCATCTCTCATGCCTTTCCCCATGTCTAACCCACCAGAAGGCTCCCCTTCCAAGGGATATCACTCCTAACCCAGCCAAAGGCTCAATGCTTCTGAAGGCTTATTCCAGACCCTGTATAGGGTCAGGGGGGCTCCCTCTCCACCTCTCATATCACAGGGGCCTGCTCAGCTAGGACTCAGGGACCTCTGGACCCCAGATGCTGAAGCTTCAGAGGGCAGTTTCACTGCACAACTCTGAGCAGTCACTCTGCCTGCTGATTTTCCTGGTCATGTGTCTCCTAAGAAGATTGCAGGGCTGATGGAAAATACCTCCTTCCTCTGTCTCCATGCCAACAGTACGTGCAGGCCCTGCCTGCCTCTGTCCTCCCTGCACCCCCAGCAAGGATGCCCCACGGTGTGTATTGATCACCTTCTGGCACCGACTCACCGTGACCTCCAGTCAGCTCTGTCTCCATTCATTCCCTCTGATTCCCAGCATGTCTTTTTACTGTCCCACTTTGAGGCCAGTTGTGCAAAGTCAGAAAGAAAAAGAAATAGTCACCTATACATGTAAGAATTATGCCCTTGGAATGTAATAACTGACACTGGTTTGGCATTTTGTTTCAAAACAGTTTTTAATCTGTGTCATTCGACGCATCTCTAGGAAGCAGGTGAAGCAAAGTTTATTCAAACATTAAAAATTTTTTTCATTTTATAAATAAGGAATTTAAAGCTTGAAGAGAATTTCTGAAGATAATTTTTAGCCCTTCCAGAAATTTCTGAAGTTTCCAGAGCTGGTACGTGATGGATCTGGGACTCAGACCCAAATCTTCAACCTTTAATCTCGTGATTTTTAATGAGACTATTATTCCCTCACGGTTCTTCAGAGAAACAGAACCAATAGAATACACACATACATATACACATTTGCGTATACCCATACAAATGCGTATGTGTGTATTTATGTGTGTACACTATTTTAATATAATTGTATATTTTAAAAATATTAGGTTGCAGAATTATATATTATGATATTATTATTTATTAATATTATCATTTTATTATCTTAAGGATTGTCTTATATGATTACAGGAACTGATACCTTCAAAAATCTGTTGAGCAGACTGGAAGTTCAGAACTCAGATAAGAGTTGATGGTGCAGTTTTGAGGCAGAATTTCTCTTCTCTGGGAAACTTGAGTTTTTGTTCTTGAAGCCTTGAGCTGAGTGAATGAGGCCCACCTACATTATCAAGCTTAATCTCCTTTTTTACTATCAACCGCTTGAAAAAAATATGCACATCTACAAAATACCTTCTCAGCAGCATCTAGATTACTGTTTGATGAAATGACTGAGTACCATAGTCTGGGGCTTCCCTGATAGCTCAGTTGGTAAAGCATCTGCCTGCAATGTGGGAGACCTGGGTTTGATCCCTGGGTTGGGAAAATTCCCTGGAGAAGGGAAAGGCTACCCACTCCAATATTCTGGCCTGGAGAATTCCATGGACTATACAGTCGCAAAGAGTCAGACACGACTGAGCGAGTTTCACTTCGCTTCACTTCACACCATAGTCCAGCCAAGCTGAAACATAAAATTAAACATCACAGCTTTATGATAAAAATCTTTCCTAGGATAAGTCTCAATTCTGTGGTGGGCAGAACCAAGAGTTAGCAGAGAAATGAAAATAAGACTGAAGATATGTGCCCTAACCTGTGTTCTATGGCCTGCACCCCCTGCAGGCAGGGTCTGCATCAGTTCAGCTTTGCTTTCCCAGTGCCTGGAATGACGGGTAGCCATGAGAGGCCATCAGTGAATATGGACTCGAGGGATATACGTGAAACTTCCTCATTATCTCAGAGATGCCGATGATGGAATTAACCATATCTTTTTTTTTTTTTTGGCTGCACTGCAGGGCGTATGGTATCTTACTTCCCAGACTAGGGATAAAACCCATGCCCCCTGCAGTGGAAGCACAGATTCTTAACCATGTGACCACCAGGAGGGCCCTGGGTTAACCATATCTTATAAAACTGGTGGCTTCCACGTCTTTCTAGCCATTAGAGTGTGCTCTGGAGCCTGACTGTCAAGGATTGAAATTCACAGAATTCCCACCTACTAGCTGTGCAGCCTTAGGCAAATAACTAAACCTTTCTGACTGACTTCCTCATTTGAAAAATGGGGGTGATGACTGTGTCTACTACGTAAGGTTGTTGTGCAAATTAAATGAGTTAATGCACAAATTAAATGAGTTAATGCATGTGAAGGGCTGAATTCAGTGCCTGGCACGTAGAAATAGCCAGTAAATGTTAGCTATAATTTCCTTTATTATTTGTGCATCTTCCTAAGACTCTTTTGCTTTGAGCTCCACATTCTTATATGAAGGTCAGAGTTCTACAAGTTCTTCTTTCTCAAACATTTCCTAGGTTACCACTTCTAACTGCACACTGGAAGTTGTGTGCTATTTAAATAACTGAGAAGATATTACCTTATGGAAGAGAGTCCCTCTAAATTAAAAAAACCAAGGGTAGCTTAGTATATTAGTTTGCTAATATACTAGCAATATACCTGCTAAGACAAAGAGCCACAAACCTGGTGGCTTAAACAGAAATTCATATTTTCATTGTTCATTAGATGAGAAGTTTAAGTTCAGGTGTTGGCAGGATCGGTTTCTTATGAGGGCTGGGGAAAAAATCTGTTCCATGCTTCTTTTCTAGTTTCGGAAGCTTAGACTCCACTCTTCCTTGGCTTGTAGAAGGCTGGCTTCTCCCTGTGTCTTTACATGGCTATTGTCTTCTTTCTATGCATGTCTGTCTC
The DNA here is from genome assembly GCF_002263795.3 of Bos taurus. Taxonomy (NCBI): domain Eukaryota; kingdom Metazoa; phylum Chordata; class Mammalia; order Artiodactyla; family Bovidae; genus Bos; species Bos taurus. The sequence goes on from NC_037336.1 coordinate 87,412,208, forward strand.
TGTGTCCATTTCTACTTCTTGTAAGGACACAAGCTATGTAGGGTTAGGGCCTGCGTTAATGACTTAATCTTAACTTGGTTATCTGTGAAGACTTTGTAAGACCATATTCACAGGTATTGGGGTTAGGATTTTAATATCTTTTGGGGGGACACAAACTCATGACACTCAGCTTTCATGTTGGGTCTAGTGAATTATAATCAGCTTATGCTCTGGTCTGGGCAGTGCCCTCTAGCTGATGAGTAAATACCCAATTTCAAGCCACACAGTGGTATGTGCTGAGGAACCTCAGCCAGAATGAAGTTGGGGGCCATCATGCTGTTGTTTAACACTCCCTGTCATTTCAACATCTTTTTTGTATCTCATAAGCACTCAGTTAGTTGGTGGTGTTCATGCTGAAAGACGGGTTGGAACGATTTAGAAATAAAAAGCTATGACGAGGTCCAAACACCTTGACACACGGTGTTACCTGATTCAAATGACAGAGAGCTCACTGACATATTAGAGAAAAAGCTATATTATTTTTAAAAAGCATGACTCCATGGTTTTTGACTTACATGCTGTGAGAAAATATTTCTCCCATTTTACATTTATTCCAGTGTTGAGAGTCCCTTGGACTGCAAGGAAATCAAACCAGTCAATCCTAAAGGAAATCAGTTCTGAATATTCATTGGAAGGACTGATGCTGAAGCTGAAGCTCCAATGCTTTGGCCACCTGATGCGAAGAACTGACTCATTGGAAAAGACCCTGATGCTGGGAAGGATTGAAGGTAGGAGGAAAAGAGGACCACAGAGGATGAAATGGTTGGATGGCATCACCAACTTGATGGACATGAGTTTGAGCAAGCTCCAGGAGTTGGTGATAGATAAGGAGGCCTGGCATGCTGCAGTCCATGGGGTCACAAAGAGTCAGACCTGACCGAGCGACTGAACTAAAATGAAAAATTAGTTTGGGTTATGGAAGGCCTTCAGGCTGAGTTCCTCCCATGTAAGCTCCTGCCCTGTATGTGCATAACACTGCAAACTCTCCCACGCTTTTTCACAAGTACTGCCCAGCTGATATAGATATTCTATCTGTCCTATCTCAGATGTCACTCTGAGGTCTTTGGGGAAGGTGATGCTCCCTACTTTACAGGTGTGGTCAATGAGATGCACAGAGAGTAAGAGGCAGGGCCAGGATAGAGGTACCATTGCAGGGCTGATTCCATGACTGCAGATGTAAGACCTCGGTAGAAGGACAGCAAAATCCTTCCATGTCAATAGACAGCCAATGGGAGTTTGCTGTATGGCTCAGGAAACTCAAACAGGGGCTCTGTATCTACCTAGAGGGGTGGGGTGGGGAGGGAGATGAGAGGGAGGTTCAAAAGGGAGGGGATATATCCCCTCTTTTGTATACCTATGGCTGATTTATGTTGAGGTTTGACAGAAAACAGCAAAATTCTGCAAAGCAATTATCTTTCAATTAAAAATAAATTAATTAAAAAAAATCCTTTCGTGTCTGTATACCACTGAGTTCACACTACACAAAGGACTGGTTCAGACCAAACTCTAATCCCAAAAGAGACATGCACCCTGTGTTCATAGCAGCAGTATACACAATAGCCAAGACATGGAAACAAGCTAAATGTTCATCAACAGAGGAGCGGATAAAGAAGATATGACACATATATACTTTGGAATATTACTCAGCCATTAAAAAAGAATGAAATAATTCCATTTGCAGCCACATGGATGCCACTAGACATTACCGTACTAAGTGAGGTAAGTCAGAAAGAGAAAGCACCGTATGATATCATTTATCTGTGGAATCTAAAATAGGACACAAATGAACCTATCTACGAGACAGAAATAGACTCAGGGACGTGGAGAACAGGTTTATGGCTTCCACGGGGAAGGGAGTTGAAGGAGGGTTGGAGTGGGTGACGGAGGTTAGCAGATGTAAGCTATTATATATGGAATAAACAACAAGGTCCTACTCTGTAGCACAGTATTGTGTATACTATGGAAAACTATAAAGGGAAAGAATGTATAAAAAGAATGCATATGTATGTATAACTGAATCACTTTGCTGTACAGCAGAAACTAACACAATATTGTAAATCAACTATACTTCAATTAAAAAAAATTAACTAAGGACTTGTTAAAAGCTTCCAGAAAGACAGGAGAGGCCTTAATGGTGGGAAAAATGAAACTACACAATGTCAATTCATTCCCCTGGGTCCTGTTTCTCCTCCAAGTGGAAATCAAATACTGGATAATGAGTTGTCCCGAGGTCTCCATCTTTTGAAGGTGATTGGCCAAAAATCAATTTCCCTACTGAAGTCATTCTTACTATTAACTGAAGGTCAGGCCGGTCACTAAAGACAGCCGTTTGTCACCTGTTGGGAATAGTTCTCAGGGCAGCTGCTCCAGGCACTTACAGCCTTTCACGGACATCTATCCTGTCATCACCTTCTTTCCGGCAAGACAAGACACTTCCCTTCCCACCACTGCTGTCTGGGGGCATGCTAGCAGCCTTCTGCAAGAACAAGGCCCTGAGACGCTCGTGGGCACAGATGCAGCTGCTGGCAGGATAGGAGAGGGAGTCAGGTGGCAATGTGCCAGTCTCCACAAGAACCTGTCATGTGCCGGAAGCCTGCTGGGTGCTGGGGAACACAGAGAATGACTGTTAGAGCTACTGTTTTCTGGAGACCTACCATGTGCCAGCAGACCCTCAGCACATTCTGTGTATTGCTTCATTTAATTCTCTCAATATTCCTGAGAGGCTGGTAGGCACTAATGCTATCCCATTTTACAGATAAGAAAACTGAGGCCCAGGTGGTTAGAAAGCTTGCCCAGCTATACAGCTAAAAGTGGAAGAGTTGGGACTTTAGCCTAGTAGGTCTGACTTCAGAGCAAGGTCTCAGTAGCATTTTAACAACGTCAGGGACTTTACGGTCAGGAGAGAGAAAATACTAACCCACAAGAATTATGGTAAGGAGTGTAGTGAGGGCTGTTGGAACAGAGAGAAAGGACCCTGGATAGGGTCTTAGGCGGTGGTCACGAAAGCACTTCCAGAGTCGAGGGCCTGGCTACGTGTCCCCGCAGGACCTTGTGCTGGTTACTTCTGTGTGTCAGGTTGGCTGGGTTACAGGATAATTAGGTCAGGCATCATCCTGGGTGTTTCTCTGAAGGTGTTTTGGATGAGATTAACATTTAAATGTGTAGACCAAATAAAGCTGCCTGCCCTGCCTAGTGTGGGTGGACCTCACACAATCAGATGAAGGCTGGGATAGAACAAAGAGCTGACCCTGCCCTGAGTGAGACAGGGTTCCTCCTGCCTGCCTGCCTGTGAGCTGGAACATGGAATCTTTTTCTGCTTTGGGACTAGAATTGAAACATCGGTTTTTCCCGGATCTTTAGCCAGCTGGCCTTTGGACTGGAACTCCACCACTGGCTGTCCTGGTTCTCAAGCTTTCAGAGATGGACTAGAACTAGAGCCAATGGGCTCTTATGGGTCTCAGTTTGATGACTCCCGCCCTGCAGGACTGGAGACTTGCCTACCTCTGTGATCACATGAGCCAAGTGTTTATAATACATCTCTTTATCTTTATTTCGATCTGCACACACACACATCCCTTCTAGTGTCTGTTGGCTCTGTTTCTCTGGACAACCCTGAATACACACCCTGTTCTTATTCTTTGACACCACCTACCCCAGCATCTTATCACTGCCTGTTTACTTATGCCTCTTCATTGGGCTGTGAACTCGGTGGCAGGGACCAGTTCCCCTTATTTCTTGTCATATCCTCAGAGTCCAATGACACCACATAGGGAAAGGACTAGCAGAATGCCTGTGGATTGATTGAATGAGAGGGTGAATTGGATTCTGGGACCCTAAGGATGAGTCAGGATGAGTAGGAGGAGGCATCGGAGGTGGTGGGTTGGCAGCTGGAGAAGGAAGTTCTAGCAGCGGTAATGGCACGGTTCAAGTGTCTGGACACGAATGATTTGAGCAGGGCTGGAGGCCGCAGCTTGAGACCAGGAGGGGTGGAGCTGATAGCCAGGTCAAAAGGGGCTTCACACATGTGTTAAGCAGCTTGTATTTTATCCACACAGGGATCCATTGTAGCGCCTGAGGATTGAGAATCCATCTTGCAGTGTGACCTTGGCTAAAGAATTAACTCCACCTGGGCCTGGGTTTTGTTGTTACTTGTTTTGTCTGTTCCTTTGCATGATTGGGCTTTCCTGATGGCTCAGACAGTAAAGCGTCAGCCTGCAATATGGGAGACCTGGGTTCGATCCCTGGATCGGGAAGATCCCCTAGAGAAGGAAATGGCAACCCACTCCAGCACTCTTGCCTGGAAAGTCCCATGGATGGAGGAGCCAGGTAGGCCACAGTCCATGGGGTCGCAAAGAATCAGACACGACTGAGAGACTTCACTTTCCTTTTCCTTTTGCATGATTAGACAGATAAAAGGAAACTGCCTAGAGAGGTTGTGAGCCTGCTATGGGAAATACCAGTGTTGGGTGGGGGGAGGCCTGCTGGGGGTCTGAAGGGGGCAGGCCAGCGCTCCTGTGCACATGGCTCCCATCTCACCCTTGGTGCCTGGATGCACCTGCATGACATCCCTCGGCTCTGGGAAGCGGACGATCAGCAGCCTGTGATGAACGAGTCTCCCGGGGCAGCAGAGAGCTACCATGCCTGCCCTCAGGGCCTGACACGAAGGGAGTAATTTCTGTCTTGGGAGCATCTAGGTGAAAAAATGGTGTCTAGAAAGAGTCCTTAGGAAGAGCCTCAGTAGCATGAGTGAGAGTCTCCGTGTTAATAGCAAAGGCCATTGAGTTCTAAGTTTAAAAAAACAAAAACAAAAACAAAAAACTTTGGATCCGTTTAAGGGCCATGCATCTTCACATGCTGGTTTGGTATTTATCTGTGCTCATAGCATATTCAGCTCAGCTGCTGACCAGCCTTTTCATTGGTCAAATGTACTGCTCTATATGGGGAGATGTGGAGGGTGGAGAGATTAAATAAACACTGTAAAGCCTTCCAAACCTGGTTTGCTCCCAGGTAAATTCTTGCTATAGCACTAGCTGGTTGTAATTTTTTGTTTGCTTATTTACTCAAATGTAATTATCAATAAGGTCTTGAAGGGAAAGGCTGTCAGAGTGCGATCTGTGTCTGATGTCAGATGTCAGATCTGTGGCATATAGGAGGTACTCAATACAGATGAATGAATGCGTCTACTCTCATGTGGAAGATAAATAGGTCGAAACAAGCACTGAGAAAACTTCCAAATCCTAGTTTACTCTCAGGAGAAGCATTTTGCTTTTTTTTCTAGTTCATTAGAAGAAGAGAGGCAGATTGGTTTCCCCAGCAGTATGGTAGACAGGAAAGAATGGAGAGGATTTTGTGTTTGGTACCTGGATGATGGAAATAAAGCAAATGCTTGGTTTGCACCATTGCAACTGATGGGGATTGTGAATGGCAGACTGGGGTCATGATCAGGAACTTCACCTCTGTTGTCACACTCGCGTGAGCATCAGAAGACTGGAACATGGTTCATATCATCTGAACGGGCACTTAGAAAGTCAAACAGTGTCATCAAGAATGGAGATGATACCCGGTAGAAGATAGAAATGTGTTGTCTAGCCTTAGGACAAAGTATTTTTTCCCTTCCCTTTTTCATTTGATTTCTGGTGTATTACCTTCCCCATTTTCTGCCTTTCTTGTCCTCTTTTCATTCTTAAACTGAGTACTCCTCTTCCTCCTCTCCCTTGAATTCCTATTTGTGTTGACCTCATTTAGGACAGCAAGGGTGAGGGCTATGTGGATAAACAAGTGAATCAGGCAGCAGAGATTGTTAAAAAATCAAATGTATCCAGTGCCTTATCCAGCGACTGCCATGTGCTTAGTGTAAGGTTCCTGGTTTCCAAGGGCTGGTGAAGCAGGATAAGCAGATGGCTGATAATGACAAACTACACAGACCTCACATCAGGAAGGAACACAAAACGGTGAGTGTGGAACCATAAATGGTGTAGGAATTCAGAGAAAGTAGAGGTGAATAAGGAGTCAGATTGGTGGGCAAAGAGGAACACTCAAAGTATGAAGGATAAAATAAACAGAGGTGGTGAGGTGAGAAATCATGAGAAGACCAACCTCACAGGACTGAAATGTATTAAGCCTCTGTAGGCAGACAGCCAGCCAGAAAAGGAAGAGGGCTTTAGGAGCAGTCCATGGGGTCACTAAGAGTTGGACACGACTGAGTGACTTCACTTTCACTTTTCACTTTCATGCATTGGAGAAGGAAATGGCAACCCACTCCCGTGTTCTTGCCTGGAGAATCCTAGGGATGGGGGAGCCTGGTGGGCTGCTGTCTATGGGGTTGCACAGAGTCAGACACGACTGAAGCGACTTAGCAGCAGCAGCAGCAGTGGCACATAAGAGATACTCAGTACAGATGAATTAATATCCATGCTGCGATTCATGGGGTTGCAAAGAGCTGGACATGACTGAGCGACTGAACTGAACTGAACTGTCCATGTGTTCATCAAGTAGCACAGGGTTTGTCTTATGGGGCAGTCAGCACATCTTTGGTGAAAGTCAGGGTTCAGTTCCAGATAACAATGTTCATTAAAGTTTAAGTACAAAGGGATTTAACACAGAGCATTAGCTGCTTACAAAATTGTTGAGAGGTCTAAAGATGTGGGATTTTAGGCTGGATCCCCAGAAAAGATTTTCAGGAGAACATGATTAAAGGATTGACCCATCAAAGGTCTGGAAAATTCTACTTTTAAGCTTTCAAAGTGATTGCAACATCTGATAGCCCTTGGGTTGGAATAGATAAAGAGCTACCAAGCTACCATCTCCACCTCACTGAGAAAGTATCTGAATATTCCTTTGTCCAGCGCATGCTATTAAAGAGCAATGCTGGGAGCTACTGTATAGCACAGGGTACTCTATTCAATACTCAGTAATGACCAGTAAGGGAATAGAATCTAAAAGAGAATGGATATATGTCCATGTATAACTGATTCAGTTTGCTGTATGGCAAAAACTAACACAACATTGTTAATCAACTATACTCCAAAAAAGAAAAAAATACCATTAAAAAGAAGATCAATGCTTGGAGCTGGCAAGAGGGGAGAAATTCTCATTTGCTTCCTATTTTTAATATATTTACCTAGAAAAGTCCAAACACTTACCCTCTTCCTTGCCCCCAGTTTGTGTTCAAGCTAATCGAAGTCTGGAGACATGATTTGCTAAACCAGGCCAGGGCAAGCTCCAAGAGAATTGCTGACAATGGTCACTTTTATGGGCCAAAGACACAGAGTCAGATGGATCGGAAGCAGCCCATTCGTTTCTTTCTCTTCCCACTGCTCCTGGACCGCTCAGCCCAGCCTGGATGACTGATGACAGCTCTCATAGTTGTGGCTCTCAGATTTGTAAGGAGGTTTCTGGAAGCCTGCAGTTAACTGGTTTTATAAATGTTGCTGGGCTTCCTAGGTGGTGTTATTGGTGAAGAACCCGCCTGCCAATGTTGGAGACATAAGAGCCTTGGCTTTGATCCCTGGGTTGGGAAGATCCCCTGGAGGAGGGCATGGAACCCACTCCAGTATTCTTGGAGAATTCCATGGACAGAGGAGCCTGGCGGGCTGCAGTCCATAGGGTTGCAAAGAGTTGGACATGACTGAAGTGACTTAGCACACAAGTATGCATAAAGGTGCCTGGGAAATACCTCAACCATCTCTGCTTCCAAATCTAACCCCAGGCCCAGGTGGATTTGGGCATCTTCCTGAGAGAGGACAGCTCTGCCCACGTGGAAGACTTGACTCTGGATTCCAGCTGCATGACTCATGGAAATGGTGCCACTGTGTTAGCCCTTCCCCATCCCTCACGAAACATCTGCCACTAAGTTAATTCATTTGCACAGTATGACCTATGACTGTCCCAGCCCCAGGACAGTGTCTCCCCTTCTTTCTGATGATAAAGGTAATATATACGCTTGTTCTAGAACATTGCAAAATACATCCAATAAGAAGAAAGGGAAAACGAATCTATAATTGTACCACACACTGTTTGCCACACATTTTTGGCACTTTACTTTTTTCTTTTTTTCCATAGGTCACAGGATTTTAAAAGGAATCCAAGAAAATAAGTTAGTCTGCATATCTGCAAATAGTGGAGTGAGGGCTTCATCACATAGCTGGAGCTCTCTCCTCTTAAAGGCATATAATCAAGGAGACACCACCACTTTTCATTTCAATATTCACCAGTCTCTCAGAAAACTCTTAAAAAAAACCTTTTTATTTATTTTGTACTATGGTATAGCCAATTACCAATGTTGTGTTGGTTTCAGATGAATAGCAAAGGGACTCAGCCATACATACACATGTATCCATTCTCCTTCAAACTCCCCTCCCATCCAGGCTGCCACAAAACAGTGAGTAGAGTTCCATGTGCTATACAGTAGGTCCTTGTTGGTTATCCATCTTAAATATAGCAGTATGTACAAAATTCTTTTTTTTTTTTAATTTAATTTAAAAAACTGGTGTGGTTATAGCCCATTTTCTCAGGTCCACAGTGATAGGTTAACATTTGGCCCCCACTCTCTGGAAGATATGAAGAAAGGCCCACCGACTCCTTCGGAAGACAGAAAACCTGCTTGGTAGAATCGTCAGGAGTCTGACAGATGTCCGGGGAGTGGGAAGAAGATATGAGGGATGCATGAACTAACGAGGGCTTTTGTTCTAGAAAGTGTGTGGACCAAAGTCTCACTAAATGGGCAGCATCTTCGCAAGTCCCTAGACGTGTGTTCTGACTCTGCTGTGCTACTTAAGCCCATGAGAAGTTAGCAGATGGCTTTCCTTCCCTGTCTGCTGTGAAGCAGGACAGGCTGGGGTGTGTCTGTCTAGCCCACTACGGTCCTTTTCTCTGGGAAAGGAGTGTCTGTGGTGTGGCTGTCAGTTCATGATCCCCAGAGGGCCCCCCTAGGCAGGCCTGGCCCCGTGAGTGAAGGCTGGGTGAGAGCAAAGTCAAGTCTGGCCGGTTTCTAAGGGAACAACGAACCCTCACTGGAGGCTGATGTTCAAATTTGGGTTTGAGGTTAAATATAGCCTCACCACACCTTCTAGAGTTGCATTTGGGAGCTTAAAAGGGCAAATCAGTCTTAATGTGATTCTCTCAGGGGAAAGACCAAGTACATCCATTCGTGTTGCAAGGACGTGAATGGCCTTCTCGATCTTTCAACGAGAATGACTTGATGTAAAATGACCCAGCTGTGGGGCAGCAGTCACCTCAGCACTTTCCTTCTCCCCACTGGTATTCCGCCCCTGGCTTTTCCTTTTTATTGCTGATGCTTCAGAAGCATCCAGAAACAGGGCCAGCTCTAGGAGGAGTAAACCGGGAAAGAGAGAAAGCCAGCCAGGGGAAGGGAGAGGGCCTGGGTGAGAGGTTTTCGGATCAGATTAACACTGAGAGCTTCAGCCTTTTCTGAAGGAATGCACAGTCTTCCAGCTGTTCCTGGATAAACCAGCCCTGAACTGACTGTGGGACTTTGATAGAGACACGTGGATATGACAACGTTGCATTCTCATTCCGTTCGTTCAACAGCAAGCAAGCTGAAATCACTGATCCCCGCCCCCCTTTCCCAAGTTAACCTGTGAAAAGATGGGGTGATAATGCGGTTTATAATTAAAATAAGATATGTATTTGGTCTGCATCCCAGTTTCTGGCACAGAGCTGCTAAAACCCTTGGGATTTTTCAAAAGTGATGATTAAGTATAAAGTTAAAAAAAAAACATGAGAATGATAAAGGTGTCTTTTGTTATGTTAACGAAGTGACTTTTGAAAGCCCCTGGGTCACCTAAGGATGGGGCTGGTTGCCTGGGGAACCAAGTGGGTGAAGAGATGGCTGGAACTTGTAGTCCCAATCCTGAATTTGAGAGGACAGGAGGAGGCTGGGGGTTGAATCCATCAACAGCAGCCGATGATTTAATTGATCATGCCTATATAATGAGGCCTCCAGAGAGACGCAGAAGGACGGGTTCAGAGAGCTTCCGGGTGGGTAAACGTGGGGAGGTTTGGGGAGGGGAGGGCACCTGGAGAGGCATGGAAGCTCTGCGCCCCTTGCCCATGTTTTGCCCTGTGCACCTCTTTCATTGGTTGTTCCTGAGCTATATCCTTTTGTAATAAACCCATGATCTAGTAAGTAAGATGCTTCTCTGAGTTCGGTGAGCCACTTTAGCAAATGAATCAAACCCGAGGAGAGGGGTCATGGGAACTTCTGGTCTATAGCTGGTCAGTCAGAAGCACAGGTGATGACCTAGGCTTGTGACTAGCATCTGAAGTAGGTTGGGGGCTTTCTTACAGGACTGAGCTCTTTAATCTGTGAGATCTGATGCTATCTCCTGGTAGGTAGGGTCAGAATTGTGTAACACCCCGCCGGTGTGGGAGAATCTGTTGGTGGTGGGGAATCCATGCCACATACACACCTACACACACTTTAGACTTGAGTGCACAATCATCAGGAGGCTAATAAATATGCTTGCGGTGGAACAATTATAGTGCTTCCCAATTGTTTTCACCTCACAAGAAGCATAGAGACATACTTAACGGCAAAGCGGAGGAAAAGGACAAATTGACCTCTGAAGAATCAGAGCAGTGACCCAGCCCACAGCACTAGAGGGACATTCTGAGTCAATAAGCCCAGTCACACTGTATCACCTGGGGGTGGGTGGGGGGAGGGGGTGTTCAGCACAGACCAGCTGGAAAAGCTTCCAGAGACCCATGCTCACATGGTTGTTCCTCTCCTCTTGCTCCCTTTGCCCCTCTTTGATTGATTGCCTGGCTCTTTCTCATCAGAAGCTGTCTTTTGGGGACCTCACCCTTTCAGTTCTAGGAAAAAGGCCCGTTAAGCCACCACAAGACAGTATAAAAGGTACAGAGAGAGAAGACTGGTCAGAGTGTATTTATTGAAACAGGTTTCTAACACAGTTTCTCCCCAGCATGTGGTGCCTATGAGAATCATCTGGAATCTTGGTAGATGCAGTCTCCGACCTCATCCTCGGGCTTCCTAGGTGGCGCGTGTGGTAAAGAACCTGCCTGCCAATGCAGGAGATGTAAAAGACACTGGTTTGTCCCTGGTTCAGGCAGATCCCCTGGAGGAGGGCATGGCAACCCACTCCAGTATTCTTGTCTGGAGAATCCCATGGACAGGGGAGCCTGGTGGGTTACAGTACGTGGGGTCGCAAAGAGTTGGACATCACTGAAGCAACTTAGCACACACGACCTTGTCCTCAGCTTCTCTGTGGGAGGGAGGTCAGGAACCCGCCTTCTACCACGCCCTTCAGAGAGGTCCTCGGGTCACTTTGGGGGATACCTGCTCAAAACAGTGTCTCTCCCCTCCTTTCTTCCTTTGTTAACTGAACGTCAGGATGGTTAGGGGTCACACTGTTTCTTCAGCCCATGTGGTGTTTACCTCTAACTCTCTCTTGTCCAGAAGGTTGTGTGAGTGCTAAGTCACTTCAGTTGTGTCCGGCTCTTTGCAACCCCATAGACTGTAGCCCGCCAGGCTCCTCTGTCCATGAGGGTTCTCCAGGCAAGAACACTGGAGTGGGCTGTCATGCCCTCCTCCAGGGGATCTTCCCAACCCAGTGATCAAACCCTGAGTCTCTCAGGTCTTCTGCATTGGCAGGTGGATTCTTTACCACTAGCGCCACCTGGGAAGCCCTCAGCTCAGTTCAGGTCAGCCGCTCAGTAACGTCCGTCTTGGTGACTGCATGCACCTCCCCGTGGGCAGCCCTCCCAGATGGTTAGGTACTTGTTTTTCAACTCCAAGGAAGCGTTTCTAATCTTTCTGTTTCCCAGAGGCCATCCAACTTGGAAGCCATACCTTCCAGGTGAAAGGGTTTTCTGGAGTTTGCTGAGGCTGATCTCCAGCGACGGTCAGCAGGCCAGGGCTGTTCAGAGGGGAGGGGCCGGGGGCAGATGTATTGAAAGGCCGCGTCTGCACTGAGTGGCTCCTGCTCCTGAAAGGATCAGGCTCCAGAGCACGAAGAAGATGCCTGCAGAGTGCGCAGGACAAAAGACTCTTTTGAACTTGTTGCGTCGGCTAAGAACTGGGTGAGGAGAATCAGGGCACTCTGAACACAGGCTTCTGGCCGTCCCAAGGGAGCCTGCCACCCTAAAGCTGAATCAGGGAATATTTCCCCTCTGATTAGTCTCTGAAGTCTGGCAGACATTGGCCGTCTATCTGGCCAAATACTAGAGTGATCATGTCATTTATTGTTCGGCCAGACATTGTTGAGAGTGAAAAGAGTACTGTTATTTACAGGATGGACATATACACAAGACTGTCCTGGACACCCACCCTAATACCCTCTTCCTTAAGTCGAGGAACATGAGACTGTCCGTGTAAACAGACATAAATCCTGTGATTTCAGCCAGTTTGTTAGCTGAAGTCTATGCCTGACGTGTACATCCCAGCCATCACTGTACCTGCTACATGGCCAGTGAGCTTGGATGAACCATGACCTCTGTGGCCTCGTCTCCTCTGAAAAACGGTCCAGATGTGCAATCTCAGGACTGATTAAGGAGCTCCAGTTTCCTTTCTCTTTTTCTTTGTTTACTCCTGTTCATCTAGCATCTGTTCACCACTCTGCATCAAGGTGTGAATGTCAGCACCTACCGTTATTGTTACTATTTCAAATTTCCTGTTTCAGCATGCAGGCCACTTGATTACAAAACCTAAGACTATTTTAATTATGGAGGCATCACAACTATATTGAACCATATCCTTGTTGTTTACATGTCATTTTCTCAAGTACACCCTAAGCTTACCCTTCCTGGGAAGCTGGGAGCTAAGAGCTTCCGTCTAGTGTAACACCTTGCCTGCTGGGAGGTGCCATAGAAGTGAGTTATAGCGACTGAATTGAGCTCATTCAGTTCTGGCAAAAGTTATGAGGCTAAAAGAAGCTTCTTCCTAATGGTGGCAGGAGCCCAGAATCACCCAGTTGAGAGTGATAAGCGTTTCTCTGAGTTTCCTTCTCCTGCCATCTGAGACAGCAACTGCTTATGGAAAGGAGGGGTGAGATGCTGCAAACAAGGAAGATGGATGAACAGAGTAAGGTGAACTGCCTCTCTGATGTGGAGAACCCTCTCTGCAGAGAGGTTGTTACCATTTGCCCCAGAAAATATAGAGAAGAGGCTTTAGGTCTGTAGTTTGTTGATGACTTGATAGAATTAAGGCTTTATTTAAAACCATTCTTAATACTTCGTGCTCATGCGTGCTCAGTCGCTTAGTCACATCTGACTCTTTTGCAACCCATCCAGGGTACCACATTGCAATTTTTGGTCATATCTGCTTACGCTCCTTTTGGCTTAGGTCAGTTTTTCAGATTTTGCTTGTTTTTGAGGAGCTTGATGGTGTACTGACCAGGTATTTTGTAGAAAATTCGTCATTTGCAATTTGTCTGAAGTTCTTCTGATGGTTAGGTTTTGGGGAGGAAGACCTTGGAGGTAAAGTGTTATTCTCATCATACCATACATGTCAAGTGTACTTGTATCTACATGGTTTACAATGGTCGATGTTGACCTTGATCACCTGGCTGAGACAGCATCTGTCAGGTTTCTTCACTGTCAAGTTACTCTTTCTTGTGACATGCTCTTTTGATCACAGGTCTAACGCCATGTTCTCTAATTGACTTTCTCAGCAATATAGCTGACATTTTGACCTCCTTTGTCTACCTCTTGCATTTTGTTCTTCAGTTGAAGAAGGGAGAAGGGAAAAAAAAATAAATGGATATTATACAGTGAAACCCCTAAGACCTCACTAGGGCTTCCCAGGTGGTTCTAGTGGTAAAGAGCTCACCTGCCAATGCAGGAGACATAAGAGACTCAGGTTCAACCCCTGGGCTGGGAAGATCCCCTGGAGAAGCATATGGAACCCACTCCTGTAGTCCTGCCTGGAGAATCCCACGGACAGAGGGGCCTGATGGTCTATAGTCCATAAGGCCGTGAAGAGTTAGACACAACTGAAGAGACAGAGCACTCAGCATGAATGCAAGACCTCAATACAATCAATCTGGCAAAATACTGCTCTTCCTTTAAGGCTCCTTGGGAAGGAGATCATGTAGACACAAGTGCCTTGTCTAGCTGTTGCAGCTGGACCAACATTCAAGCCCAGGACTTACTGACAGATATTACTGAATGAGCAGCAGGAAGGAAGGTAGTCTTCCCTGGGTATTAGGCTTTCTCTTTGTTGAGGTTTAAAAAAAATCTCAAAAACGAAGTGCAGTTTTAGAAATTGATAAATATATAGTAATTATAATAATAGTTATCATTCTTGAACAAATATGATAAGCACTGTGCTAGGTGTTTCATAGGTGCTATTTAATTCTTACAACTCAGAGAGGGAAAGCAGCTTGTTTAAAATTGCACAGCTAGACCTGGATCTAATTCAAAGTTTATTTTATTTCCACTGATTCTATGCTGATTCCCTTCATAAACCTTCTGCTTCTCTTTGTTTTCATCTGTAATTAATTAGCTGAGTCTAAGAAACCGACGTGAGAAAGGACACAACATTGGCCAACAAAACACAGCAAATGAACCAAAGTTCTGTTCTTTTGTCAAAAATAAGACTCCATTTTTGTGATTCTGCCCTAAAGAATGCTGACTCTCAACCATTTCTGTACATTTTACCTGAATTCTTGCTGAGGTGACTTACTATGTTTTCTTGAGTTTAAGATACACATTTTCCCATATTTTAACTTTGTTTAAAATTCGAATGTCTCTTCAATTTAGTTCATCTAGATTGAGATCAAGTTTCTTAAGAGGGGATTTTAGGTTCTATTTAAAGCTGTCTTCAGTCTGGGGGCTCCTATCCACGTGAGTTCAAATTCTCTAGGGAGTACTTTTTCTCTACCTTCACTCCATGCAAACTGAGACTTACAAGTTTCCTGCTGTTTCTTTCCGTGGGGTGGCTTTATTATTATTTACCCCAAAACTGAAGGTGTAGCTTTGGTGGGTCAGCTTTATTTGGAGAGTCTCCCAATATTGGCCATTTTTTCTTTCTTATTGTTACATAAAATAAAGACGTATCTTGCAGTCAATGGTATTTTCAATCCAGTGAAATGTGTGTTTTTTGAGGTCTGATGTTCATTTTAAGCAGTGCAGCAGGCAGTCTTCATGGTGCCCTTCTTATCCAGCATGGTTCTTGCTCCTGATGCCCACGCCCTTGCGTGTCGCCTCTTACGTTGAAAAAGACTGACCTGCGCAAGCCAACAGGATGTTACAGACATGACTGAGTGTGACTTACGATGAAAGAGCTTGTTGCTTTTGTCTTATTCTCTTTCGGATCACTCATTTTAGAAGAAGCCAGCTTCCATGCTGTAAGGACACTCAAGCAGTTCCAAGGAGAAATCGGTGCAAGGGGAAGACCACTTGTCAACAGCAGGGGCTAACTCATCAGGCATCCATGCTCGGTTGCTCGGTCACGTCCAACTCTTTGCGACCCCATGGACAGTAGCCCGCCAGGCTCCTCTGTCCATGGGATTCTCCAGGCAAGAATACTGGAGTGGGTTGCCATGTCCTACTCCACATCAGGCATGAGAGTGAACCAACTAGAAAGAAGATCTTTCAGCCCTAGTTGAGCCCTCAGATGACTGCAGTCCTGGACTAGACAGACCTCACAGGAGACTCCAAGCAAGAACCACCCGGTTAAGCTACTTCCAGTTTTGTGATTCACAGAAACTGTGAGATTATAAATGTATGTTATTTTAAGTAACCAAATTTTGATGTAATTTACATGGGGCAATAACAACTAATACAAAAGCTAGAAAAACACCTTATGGAGGGATAAAATATGTATTGCCCCATTTTTTTCTTTTGAATGGGGAAGTATTGATTGGATTATTTTTAATCCAGAGGAAATACTTAACTTGCAAAGATGTCCTTGATTATCCTATAATGGCTTAGCTGGAGGCAGCAGTTCATATATATTAAAGAGACCTTCTGTGGAAGAGAAAGAGGAGAGGCAGAGAAATCCAGGGAATGGGGAGGAGAGTGGGGGTGGGGAGAGAGAGAAAGAGAGGACACTGCAAGGAATACAATCCCTCTGAGATTCCCAGGACACACGGGACAGTGGGCTTCAGGCTTCATAAAGAATGTGCAGTGTACTCAAGCTTCCTTTTTTTTTCTCCTTTTTGATTTTAAAGGAAAGAGTGACCTCCCAGGAGAAAGACTTGGGAACTGACATCCCAAGCAGACACTTGGATTGCATCACAAGTTTTCTATGAAATGGAAGGGTTTTTATCATGCCACACACATTCCTGCCACAAAGAAACCTCAGGTCCTGATGGACACTCTCTGCAGAGGCTGAGACTGCCTTCTTTCTTATATATCCAGCTGTTCTTTAGACACTGTCTTTAGTGCTCCCCAAGGAATAAGCCACAAGTACTCCATCATAAGAAAGACAGGTTTACAATAGCTGGGGAGAACAGTTTAATTTAGCTCCAAGGAAAGGGCCAGAGTTGTCAAAGGAGAATTGAGGACACCCCCTGCTCTTCCCAGCCTTTATATTCTGTGATTCTGAGGAAGAGAGGGGCCAAACCCCGGTTTTGTGCCTTGATGAATAAAATGGCCTGGCTGGGTGTCAGCTGGCCTGCCAAATCTGGCAGCTGGCAAGGAAGAAACAGAGAATTTCCAAGGAACTAGCTCCATTTGCATGTATAATGTGTTCATATATGCTGTGTGCATATAGATTGTATAACATCCATGACATAAAGAGGAAGATTTGGGATTCTTGGGGGGAAAAAGCTCAGAAACAGACACAAATCAGGATATAGATTCTCACATGCAGGGTGACCTCAGCCACCAGAGGACATTTAGAAAGTAGGAAGGCACACATGAGGACAAAGGAAGCCATTCCCACAGTCAGGGCCCTGACCTAAAGCTCAGGGAGCTTTAGGGCAGTTGCCTGGCAACAGGAGAGACCTAGTAGGGATGCTGGGGGGATCATTTCTCATGGGGGAGCTGAGCCCTAAGGAGCTAAATCCCATTTCACTGAAGCATTTGGTTGCACAGAATAGGTTTGCCAACACTTACTGGGGCAAAATGTGATGACAAAAGCTCACAGCTAGGAGAAGAGAGGTGACATGGTCCCAAATGCCTGCAGAAACAGCAAATAATTGATCTGCTATGTTGTGTGATTATTTATACTGTAGGCCACCCTGAGAAACAGGTACCAGCTTCTAGCTGAAGATTCACGCCTGGCTGTCCACAGTCACTTTTCCTCTCCAGGCTTTACAGGAAATGGACAGCCACCTGCCCCTGGAGTGGTGCTGTTTCGAGATCTGGTGTGAAGGACACAGAAAACTCACTGGACTTTAAAAGCTCTTGAGGATGGGGCTGTCACTTTTTTTTTTTTTGATCTCTCTGTATTTTATAAGCACCTAGCATTGAGACTTTTAACATAATAGGTCCTCAAAAAACATCCATTTTGTTGAGTAATCAGAAGCACCTATATTTCGTTGGGGCTCCATGGCATCTTGGCCTTTCCAATTACATCATGCCATTTTGCTTGGATATTGAAGGCAAGGGTGAGCCCTGGGAGCAAGGTTTGAAATACAGTATCTCAATAGCAAACACTTGGGTTACATTATAAAATATTTGCTATGAAATGGGAGAGTTTGGATCATAGCACACACGCCCTTGTGTAACCAGAGGAATTCAGGTATGCCCTCACCCAGTGTGTTCCTGCAGGTGGGATCCTGAAGGGGTCGAATGGGATTCAATACTACTGGTTGCTTCAAGTTTTATGGAAAAGGGAGTTTATTGTACTTTGGTGTGTCAGGTCAGTTCTTCCCAGGATTGTTTTGTGAGGAAGAGAAATTCTTCAT
Source organism: Bos taurus (assembly GCF_002263795.3). Classification (NCBI taxonomy): domain Eukaryota; kingdom Metazoa; phylum Chordata; class Mammalia; order Artiodactyla; family Bovidae; genus Bos; species Bos taurus. The sequence continues at coordinate 87,430,081 of NC_037336.1, forward strand.
TTCTTTGAAGCTTTGAGTGTTGGATTGGGGAAAAGAGGAGGTATTTGCAGGCGAGAGAAGGGATGCCACTAATTGTTGGGCCTTCCCTGACAAGAAAGGAGAAATAAAGGGCAGGAGGCACTGTGGGAAGCATTGGACTTGCAGCTGAATGAGTGAGTCTGCAGGATTGGAAGAGGGACCCTACCTAGGGACTCTTGCATTAAACCAAGATTTTATTTCGAATAGTGTGACCTACCAACTTTTAAAAATCTCTCTTTTCTTTCTTGTTTAACATTATAATTTCATTTTCCTGCTAGATCTGAACCATTGCAAAAAAAAAAAGAAAGAGTGAGCATTTATTCTTTACATGCACCTTTGGTTCCTGAGTCTTGTGAAGAATATTTTAAAATGAACCTCGTTGTTCAGTTGCTAAGTCATATCCAACTCTTTGGGACTCCATGGACTGCAGCACACCAGGTTTCCCTATCTCCTAGAGTTTGATCAAACTCAAGTCCATTGAGTCAGTGATGCCACCCTAGAGTAAAAACAAAGGTGACATTCACTTCCTCCCTGGTGTGGACCAGCATCATCCCAAGACACATGTGTGCTGGGACGCCCAGGCAGAGTCAAAGGTTAGGCTCAGGCAACTGAGCCGAAGCCTAACCTTTGTTCATTCTTTAGAGAACAGAGGATTTCATTGGTTTGTTGTTTCTTTAGGGGAGGTGGTAGTAGTGGGGGTGGTTGTCAGTTTTGCTCCAATGTTGGTGCGTAAATATTTACAATGGTGACATCCTCTTGGGGAATTGATCCCTTTATCATTATTTGTTGACCTTTTTGTTTCTGGTTACAGCTTTTGTCTTAAAGTCTATTTTTAAAAATGCATGTATAGCTACTGCTACATTCTTTTTGTTTCCACTTGCATGGAATATATTTTCCATCCCTTCACTTTGAGCCTATGTGTGTCCTTAAAACTAAAATGAGTCTCTTTTAAGCAATATACAGTTGGATCTTTTTTTAAAATCCATTCAGCCACTTTGTGTCTTTTAATTGTTGAATTTAGACCATTTACATTTAAACAAATTATTGATAGGTGTGGAAATACTATTGGCATCTTGTTAGTTGCTTTCTGGCTCTTCTGTAGTTCCTCTCCTCCTCTCTTGCCCTCTTCCTTTGTGCTTTGATGATATTCTGCAGTGGTATGCTTGATTCCTTTCTGTTTGCAGGTGTCTTTTGTATATCTACTATAGGTTGTTGCTTTGTGGTTACCATGAGGTTTACATAAAACATCTTATGGTTATAATAGTCAGTTATGTTCAAAAACATATAAAAGTTCTACATTTTTACACTCCCCTCCCACATTTTATGATTTGGCGTCACAATGTACATCTTTTTTATTATATGCCTATTAAAAATATTGTAATTACAGTTATTTTTAACACTTTTGTCTTTTAATATTTGTATTAGATTATATGTGATTTATGCACCCCCATTATATTATTAAAATATTCTGAATTTAACTATATATTCATCATTACAAGAGAGTTTTATTTATTAAATTTGAAGATACACACTCCTAGGCATCCTACAGAAATGGTGCCTATGAACACAAAGAGATATGCAAAGAGTGATTATAGTATCATTATCTAGAAATAACCAACCATCATCAGTAGAATGAATAAATGATGACACATTCATACAATGGAATCCTAAATAGCTTTTAAAATAAAACAATTAATTGTGCTCACGCTTAGTCACTCAGTCATGTCTGACTCACGTGACCTCATGAATTGTAGCCCACCAGGCTCCTCTGTCCATGGGATTTTTCAGGCAAGATTACTTGAGTGGGTTGCCATTTTCTCCTTCAGGGGATCTTCTAGACCCAGGGATCGAACAGGCATTTCCTATGTCTCCTGAATTGCAGACAGATTCTTTACTTGTTGAGCCATCGGGGAAGCCCAAAACAATTAATGCTTTACCCAAAAAAGATAAATAAATCTTAGAAACATAATATTATGAAAAATAAGCCAGAATCAAGGAAAATATGTGAAATTATTATATACTGTATCCAGTTTGAAGACAGGTAAACTAAACATTGGTATTAGAAGTCAACATGGTGGTTGCCTCCAGGAGCAGTGAGGAACAGGGTAATGCCTGGGAGATGGGGGCCCAGGAGGGACTTCTGGACCACTGACAACTTTTCACATCCTCACCTGTGTGTGTTTCACAGGTGTCCACTTGGTACACAGGAGATTCCAGGAGAAGATCCGCCAGGTGGCTGCTTTCTGAAATGATTGCTTGTACTTTTCAGGTTTTTATGACTTCACTGTTTCTCACCTTTTTCTTGTGCCCATACCTGGGTGTGAGGGCCCATCTGTTCATAGCTGTCACCTTTGGGAACAAGTCTGAGGCTCTGTGCAAAAATTTCTTGGGGTTTGCCAAGGATATGTGTGAATGATATAGGCCACCCGGGGCCCTCTCCTGACCTCCCAGTCAGGTCCTTGGTGCTGGCAGCCCTCCACCCTCCACCCTCCACGGGCCTGCAGAAGACCTAAAGGGATTTGACATGAGGCTAAACAACTTCCCCTTGCCAGTTATTAAGCTCTTTTCTTGCTCTCCCTCCCCCGCCTCTTTTTCTCTTTCAGTTTTTGTTACCACAGTCCCTTGGAAGCATGGGGAAACATTTTTGCAGGGGAATGTCTTTCTGGCCCCTCTTGATGCCAATGACAACAAAAAAAGCCACACAGCATGCCCTGGCTCCATGCGTCCTGGAACAGAGCACCAGGCGCTGTGGACAACAGGGACAGGGTAGTCGTGGTAGCACAGGACCTTCCGCTGTCACATGCAGACCACCCACCACGCAGAGGAAAGAACCTTCCCTCACGCTCAGTGTTGCTTTTGCTGTCTTTCTCGACCTCTTCTGTCATAATTCAACACAATTCACACTTTACTGTTATGTGAGAGAAAAAGAAAGTCTTCTCTTTTTCTCTTGAGATTCTGAAGAGAGGCATTTCTAAGTGTCCCTCCTGATACGTTGGGAGAAAGTTGGTTTTGATGCGCTTTTCTTCAGTTAAACTTGCATTTTGCTCAGCTTACTGGGCAATAGCGAGGCTGGGAACGAATCATGGTGATCCTTACGGGGGCAGAGAGGAGTTGGGACTGCTTTCTCTGACCAGGTTTTCATGTCAGCTGCAAATGCCAGAAATTTTAAATACATACTAGAGATCCAGCACCACAAGAACAAGAATATATTTGCCAGGAAGCACCATGAGGTTTCTTGACAACTGCTATGGAAATTAGCCTTTCTGAAAAGAAAGTAAAAACTGGTGGAGAGCACCAGCTATGCTATGCCAGCCCCCACCCTCATCTCACTCACGGCTGTCACTCTGCATATCTGACCTTCTCTGTAACACAAGTATTTCATACTCCGCTGCAGGGGTGGGTATCCTCAGTAATATCCCTAGGCAACAGGCAGCCAAGATCTAGGATTTGCACTGTATGTGTCTTAAAAGTTTAACTAGAGTATCTGTTATCTATGGCTGCATAACAAATGATCCTAAAATCAAGTGGTTTAGAGCAACAAAAGCTTCTTATCTCACAGCCTCTGTGGGTCAGGAATCCAAAGGTGGTCTCACTCTGGTTCTGGCTCAGGGTCTGTTGGGAGGCTGCAGTCCAGATGTTGGTCTGGGCTTTCCTGGGGCTGAGGATTGGATTTGTGAGATGGCTCCCTGCGATGACTGTTGGCAAGAGGGGACAGCAATGGGGCTTGGATATGGAGAGAAAGCCTTCCAAGCCAACGTGACTCTCTGCAGAGCTTGTCAAGGGCCATTATGGGGTTAGCATGGGGGTGAATCGGTCAAGGGGTGAGCAGGGGGAATGCAGGCAGCCGTGAGAGGGAAGATGAAATGAATTTAGGTTAAACCATCCTGAAGAGCATGGTTACTGAATCTCTGTCTTTTGGGGGAACAAAGAGATCTCATTTAGAAGACTGTGCACACACACCTGTGCAAGAGGCCTGGCAATCTGAAGGAAAGGATGTCGAGTAAGATGGAAGGTCCTCAGCAGCAGTGATCAGAGCTTGATGATGACCTACTTCTCTACCCTTCCCAGGTAATTACTGGACGGGTGAGGCTGAACCATGTGTTAAGTCACTGCCGGAAAGAGAGCTGAGTGAAAGCCCCTCGTGAGAAAAGAGCTGCATTCAACAACTCCTTTTTCTTTTCTACACACTCCAGCACATTCTGGCTTTTATGCAGCAGACACACATGCTCTGGTGTAACAGTACCACAGAGACACGTGTCATAAAACATAAGCAGACTCGTTCTTAGTATGGAATTTAGGGTGACCCTCTTCCAACAATGCTGTCTGATTAGAAACCAGAGTTCTAAGAGGTTAGCTTATATCCTCAAGGCTGCTGAGTTATGAGTGGAAAGTCTGCTCCTGGACTGATTTTCTGACCTGCAGGCCAGCACTCTCTCTGTTACTTTACTGGAGAGATTCAGGCAATGTTTTACTAGACAATGAGCTACCTCATCCCCATAGACCCAGTGGAAGTGCAGGGCTCACCCACTACACAGCTAGAAGCATCCTTTTATCAACACACTCGAGGGCAAGGAGACAGTGAGGGGTTGTTTAGGCTGCTAATGGATTTCCCTCCACGTGCCCTGTGATGTCCCCAACCTGACCCTGCACTGTGCCACGGGACACAGTGGAAGCCTGCTAACACTGACACACCCTTATGAGGGAGAAAATAATTTGTGCACAAAGCCTCTGGCTCAGGGCACCTAACAGCTGTGTTCAGAGCTCCTGGACTCCCAGAAACTAGCCTTTCTGTGACCTCGGGAGTCAGAGAGCCCGCATACATTCTCCCATTCCCTGCAGGACACCTCAGGCTGATGGGGACTCTGTGGCTGCTAAGATAATCCATATTTTTAACTCCCTGGGTCTTTGAAGGATTCCCATGGGTAAAAAGAGGCTCCAGGCTCTTTTCTGTTGAGGCTGAGTTGATAGACGTCACCAACATATTAGTGTCAGCTTTTCAAAATCACATTAAGATTTGTTCATGTCAAATCAGTCTGGACAGTGACTCATATGAATTAGTGACTTGGTTTTTGAGGGCTGAGCTGGGAGAAAGAGTCTGTACAGAACCAAGTGCTCACGATGCACAACGATGGGTCGTTCACAAGCAACACTTGCTTTTCTGTTCTGTTCACAATTCAGGGCTGTGGGTAGTTGGACAAGGAGGGGACGAAGTCAGTATATGAGGCTCTAGCTGGTGGGCCCCTGTGTACCTAAGGCGGTGATGGTTTTGTTTTATTATTATTATTATTTTTAACTTTTGGCTGCATTGCTATGGGATCTTCATTCCCTGACCAGGGATTGAACACGTGCCCACGGCAGTGGAGGCGTGGAGTCTTAACTACCGGATAGTCAGGTAAGTCCTACAATGGTGATGGTTTTAGATATTGTCATTTGTCCCTCGATTTTGACTACAACTCACTTCTCATCCTCAAGTTGACATCCCTAAAAAGAGGCTTATTGAGATAATCTTTGTGTGGTCCCGATTTAGTCTTCCACCCAGCTCTCTATAGGAGGATGGCTGTGACCACTTATCACTCCTTCAGCCCAACAATTCTCTCCCCTGGTAAAGCTGTGACAGTTAAAACATTGGGGTCTGCTCCTAGGTGGAAGGGGATTGGCTGGCATAAACCAGTGGCTTCGGCAACTTTAGCAACAAAGATCAAAGCCAGCCACACAGGTTTATTGCAAGCAAGAGGCTGAGTTTCGGGGAAAATCAGCAGGAATCAAGCCGTTAGGAAGTGTTTGCGACTGCAATTACAGGGTGACAGTTCTGACTGTTTTACAGGCAGGGCTGTGCTAAATTTAGCATGTGACTTTATTGGTGTTGACTGGTAACATCCCAAGGATGCAAGGTGTGAGGCAGTTTCCAGCAGCAGGACCTTGTGTCGAGGGTGGAAAAACAACACCAACCGGGAAGCACGGTGGACCCAGGAAACAAGCAGAGCTGGGGGCTGATCAGAAGCAGTTCTCTGAACTGGGGCTGCAGTGTTGGGCAGCTGGAGCTTGTAGGGGCCCATTTCCCCCTTCTCTGCACTCCGTACCACCTGTGCACTTGTGTGGTGTATCCTACCACAAGGCACGTGGGGAGTCAGGCTATTTCTGGAAGAGTCCTATCACAATAAATTTCAACTTAAACAGTTAAAAATAGCTGCTTCTTCTTTTTCTTTTTTTTTTAATTAGGCAAACCAGACTGATCAGATAAATGTCAAAAGTTTCCGGAACAAGACACTCTACAGAAAGGGTCAGCAAACTGGTCCACAGGAGAACTGCTTGATTTTGTAGATTAAGCTTTATTGAGATACTGCAGCACCCACTAGTTCATGAATGATCCACGGCTGCTTTCAGGTCACCACGGAAGAGCTGGGCAGTGCAACCAGAGAGCCAGTGGTGTGCAAGATTTCAAGCACTTGCTATCTGGCCCTTTAAGGGAGTTTTCCAATCCGTGATCTGGAGCAACGGCCCCTGGACCAGTTCTTTTCAGTACCATTGACCCTTGAACAACATGGATTTGAATTGTATGGGTTCACTTATACATGGATTTTTTTCAGCAAATATATTGGAAATTTTTTCTGAGATTTTCCTTAATTTGAAAAAAAATCACACAGTCTAGAAATATAAAAAAATTAAGAAAAAATCAGGTATGTCATGATTGCATAAAATATATGTAGATACTAGTCTATCCTTACATCAGCATAAGGTGGGTGATATTTAATATAAAATTAATACTTTAATACAAATTTTTTAAATGTTAGTTTTTGTCCTGTTTTATCAGTTTGCTTTCAAAGAATTATGTTACCATACAGTTTATCTCAGTTTCTAATAATTGGAGAAATTGTGAATTGTTCTATCATCACAGGTAAGTGATGTTTTTAAAAAATGTAACAATGTTTCTAATACTATGGTATATTTATGACAATTCATTTCTTATTGTAGAGACTAGTCTACCATGAAGCAATTGTATTGATTATACCAGGCAACAATAAGGCAGTTATATTGTTGCTTCTTCATAATCAGGGCATGAATCGTTATTCCTAGAAATAAATATCTGAGTTTCTTTTTCACACTATCTTTTCACTTTAAATGTCTAGTATTAGTAATATGTACAACATCTGCCACATTTTTTATCATAAAAAATATAGATGTCATTATATACTGACAGATGGATGACTCAAACAGATGACATAAATTTACAGTATGGATAAATACAAAATAGTACTGTATTTTCTTTTCTTTATGATTTTATTAATAGCATTTTATTTTCTATAACTTATTCTATAACTTTTGAATTGTGGTGGTGAAGAAGGCTCTTGAGAGTCCCTTGGACTACAGGAAATCAAATGAGTCCATCCTAAAGGAAATGTCCTTAATATTCATTGAAAGGACATGCTGAAGCTGAAGCTCCAATATTTTGGCTACCTGATGCAAAGAACCGACTCATTGGAAAAGACCCTGATGCTGGGAAAGATTGAAGGCGGGAGGAAAAGGGGATGAGAGAGGATGAGATGGTTGGATGGCATCACCGGCTCAATGGACATGAGCTTAAGCAGGCTCTGGGGGTTGGTGATGGACAGGAGGCCTGGTGTACTGCAGTCCGTGGGGTTGAAAAGAGTGGGACACAACTGAGCAACTGAACTGAACAAGTAAACCATCAACTCCAAGAGGACGGGAGGTCAGGTTGCTTCTGATGGTTTGTCCTCATCCAGGTGATTCATCCGAGTTGCTAACATTTTCTCCCAGGGATTGCTCTGGATGAGTTCCCCCCAACACCTCCCTCCAGATACAGATTCCATGTGCCTGCACGGGGTTACCTGGATGCTTGTGAAGATGCACACTCCTGCATCCACACCAGATCCGTGAATCACAGTCTGTTATGACCATCACTAATGCATACAGGATGGAGAAGGAAATGGCAACCCAGTCCGGTATTCTTGCCTGGAGAATCCCACGGTCTGAGGAGCCTGGCGGGCTACAGTTCATGAGGTCGCAGAGTCAGACACGACTGAGCATGAGCACAAGGCATGATGCCTCCTATACGTGGAAAGTACCCAGAGAGTAACTCCCCGAGGTGGCTTAGAATTTAGACTTAGATCGGTAAGAGACACAGGTTCAATCCCTGGGTCAGGAAGAACCCCTAGAGGAGGGCGTGGCAAGCCACTCCAGTATTCTTGCCTGGAGCATCCCATGGATGAGAGGAGCCTCGTGGACTACAGTCCACAGGGTCGGACACGACTGAGGTGACTTAGGACACATGTGCATGATCTTAATAAGGAAAGGGGCGAGGGTGTAGGTTTCTTAAGGAAGAGTAATTTTTAGGAGAGATGAGAAGACTCCCTGGGAGGTGTGGTTGTCTGGAACGAAGTGCAGGTGTTGTGTTGACCCCTAGCCTCCTCTCCTGTGATGACTCAGTCCTCTGTGGTTGATAAGACTCCCTAAGAGGAGAGGTGTTGACAGCTGAGAGTCTCTAGACGGAGAAGGGGACCTGGCAGAGAAAGCCTCATTATGCATTTGCTGTTTCTCAAGTGTCTACAGCTCAAAATAATCCGTCAAAGCCGCATATTTGGAGGTGGCATGTCCTGAATCCATGCAGTCGTATTTTGGGGTGGCATATGCTACTACCCTGCACTTACTCTCCTTAATCCCAATTTGACCTCTTTTTTTCAGTCTTTTTTTAAAATAATTTGGGTCCCTCCATTGTTTTTCCTCACCATCTTCACCCTGATCCCTGTGATGTAGAAAATGCTGTTCCTAGGATTCGCTTCTTCTTCCCCCTCCTCTTGAGCCTTCTCCTTGTAAGATTTTATTCAAAGGGAACATAAGGAATGGTACTGACTATTTCTTCTGATAACCCCTCTCTCCTCTGCGCCTGCCTCTCTCTCCTCCAAGAATATGGGCAAATGTTTCACTGCTTCCAGTTCAATCCTTTCTACTCTAACATGTGCTGCCTCTTTCATGCTGAATTCCAGGACTGAGACCATTTTTCTGTTTATGGCCTTGTGACTCCGAATCACCTCCATCCTCATAGACATCTGGGACACAGAGCCTTGAAACCCCCCAAGGCTTGCTCCCTGGCTTTCTCAGAAGAAGTCTAACAGCATCACAACCTGCCTCGTGATAGGATCCTATGACACTTGGAACATTGCCTCCAAGTCAGCACTTTTCCGCTCTGCAAAATGTCTACAGCCCCCAACCCCTCTATCTGTGAGTTAACAAAGAAGATGAGTTCAAATATAGAGAAAAGCTGGATTTACTGCTTAACAAGGGAAGTGAAGTGAAGGTCATTCAGTCATGTCTGACTGGTTGTGACCTCATGGACTGAGGCCCGCCAGGCTCCTCTGTTCATGGGATTCTCCAGGCAAGAATACTGGAGTGGGTAGCCCATTCCCTTCTCCAGGGGATCTTCCTAACCCAGAAATCAAACCCAGGTCTCCCGCACTGCAGGTAGATCCCAAATGAAAGGATCATAATAATTAAAAAATAACAAACCAGTTTTGAATTTATAAACAAAAATCTTTAAAACCTTGCTGGATTAAAATTTTTAAAAATCCTGAAAAATCTATAGGTCTCTATTCTGGTTCCAACAGTGACATGTAGCTCTGAGACCTCAGGCGCTGGGCTCCTGTCTGACTTGGAGTTTCATTAGACTGTGAAAACACTCTAAGGGCCGGTGTTATAATTGCCCGTGAAGGTGGCTGAGGAGGGAATTGGGCACCAGGTCACTCCTCGGTCTCCTGTGAAGTAGGAGAACCCCTTCCCTCTAAGTCAGAGCAAATCATTTCTTCTGCTTGGTTTTGGCCTCCGTGGAAGTGGCACCTATCACATCATATTAGAGCCAGCTGTTGTCTTGCCAGTTTTCCCAGCCAAACAACGCTCAAGTTCTACTACTGTGTTGCAAGAAAGAGAAAATACAAATCAAGCAGGCTCAGGTAGTGAAGCTGATTCACTTATGTAACTGACAGGCCCAGTTGTCTGCCTGGCCTGAGGTCTGGTTGGACTCAGGTCCCCTGTAGTGTGACTGGGCCCCACTTTCCCTCCTTGGCTCTGCTTCTGTGATGTTGGCCCCATTCCCAGGTCTCAGGTGGACTGGAGGGGCTGCCAGCAGGTCCTGCAGTGATATCCACCCTCTGTCCCATTCAAAGGGAAAGAGAGCTTTTGCTCCTGTGGTTCCAATGGAAGAGACTTTTTCCCCCTTCTCTGAAGCCCCTGCAAATCTCTTCCTGCCATATTGACCATTCAGGTCAAGTATCTATCCCTGAACCAGTCACTGAGGCCAGGAAGAAGAGATAGAGTAATTAGCATAAACCAATCAGGTGCCCCTGCCTCCTGGGAGCTGGGGGCGGAGTCAGCTCCACCCACAGGCCTGGCTGCGGACAGGGGAGCAGTGAATCTTCAGATACCAGGGTGGTGGAAGCTGGGCGGGGGGCCAGAGACTGCAGTTCCCTTCATACCTGGTGGGTACCTTGGCAACAACATTCTCTACTGCCTGCTTTATATGCAGTAGACCTTAGCAAGTGAACATGGCAACTCTGTGTGATTTACATCTGACTTCCCTGGGCCCAACGTGCAGTGTGTTCAGTAGAGGGTTTCATGGTCCATTTTTTCAGATGCCTCTGCATCTGAAAGCGATGCCTTTCACATGACTTTCAGATGTGTTCGCTATCAGATGATGCCTCTTGGCTGTTCCCGGAGACAGTGGATTCCATGTCTGGATGGAATAGATGGAGGGCAGGGGCAATGAGAGGGAGTAAGCATGAGAGCAGCAACTTCTGGGGTCTTTGAGGTGTTTCCTGCCGGCCATGCTGAGAGCTTCAGAACTGTATTTACAACACAGGAACGCTAGTGCAGAACCATGGGCACCAAACGACCCCCACGTATGACTTTAGATGTGACATTGACCACAAAAGGGCATAGATAGATGCAAAAATAAAATACCAACCAGTAGCCTGAATTCCTTCTCCTAGTGATAAAACTGCCTGCACTGAGCTTCTAATAGAAAGAGACGGGTGAAAGACGAGTAGAAATTAGCTGCCCCACCCCCATTCTTGAGGTGCAATCTGGCATTTAGCTGGAGGCAGCTACTGTAAAAAGATTTGTGGCAGTGACTGTGAAAGAGAAATGAAACGTCAGGGTTTCCTCCCCGGCGGGGCCCCAGTGGGTCAGTGCAGATGGCACCCCACCATGCAGTGTGCTGAAAATACGTATTAAAGGCTGTTTTATGGACTTAGCAAACTATGCTGCTTGAACATAATGGAATACAAGCTAGCTAATAAGATGCTGTGTGAAAATGTTGATTAATATGGATACAGCATTTGAAATAATGCAAATTAAAAAAAAAACAAACCCACCCAGAACTCAAAATAGCATGAACACACTAATGATAGCTCCATAATACATGGATCCATTTTTAAATATTTGAAAGAGTGTTTGGAGTATAGTTAATAGAGTTTACGAGATTGGAAATCTTAGTTCATGGTTAATTTTAAAGGAATTCTGGAGAATGGTCTTCTTTGGGCAAATTGGTGATACACGTTCCATTAAATTAATTCTGCTGGTCCCAGGCCAGCTGGATGTGGGTAGCGGTTTTAGTCTGAAGACAAGGGTGGGGAGTGAGAGCAGAGGATGGAAGGAAGGGCAGGAGGAGGGAAGGACTAGTTCCTCAGTTTCCTTGATGGAGAAGACCCGAGCTCAAAATGATGATTTTGCAGTGTTGCCAACCTGGAAACTTTCCGAACCTGTGCCAGAAACTCAGGGTGACTCCAGACAGATTTAGACCCTGATCACTGAAGCCCCAGTCTCAAGCAATAGTGCTACATTTACTGAGGATCTACTTCAATCCTTTGGTTAATATATGGTGTCCAACCCTGTAGCTCAGAGCTACAGAGGGGACCACAGAAGGGAGTGGGACAGAATGCCTGTCGCTAGTACACTTTCTGTTTCATTAGAGGGACAACTATGACATATTAAGCAGCTGGGAAAAACACATAGTGAAGTGCAAGATGGAAAAGTACTGAGAAAATAAAAACGTGCCATAAATGAAAAGGGAGAGAAAGTAACAAATGCTAGAGCAATCAAGGAATTCTCCTGAGAGGAGGGGGCAATTATGTTGGGTCTTAAAATGTGGCTATGATTTGGATTACTACATTAAAAATAACCTCAGAAAGACAGTGAGCGAAGGGATCCCGGGGCAGTGAGTCCCACCCACCCGGGGTAGGGGTGTGATAGAGGGGATGTAAAGCTTGCCCAGTGGAGGGGAGGTGAATCCCAGAGGGTCACGGGAGCCAAGTGTTCAGGAACTCAGGTGCGATTTGGTAGAGAAGAGGTAGTCATTGGAGGCTTTTGAGGGATTTGCCTGAAAAGACTTGCAGACAAACACCAGGCGGGGCTGTGAGTGAGCTGCAGTGATGAGAGAGCAGAGGGAGTAAAGGCCAGGCAAGACCCAGGGCGAGACACTGGCTGTTTGAATTGTGATGATGCGGGTTTAGTTCTTTCAAACTTTAATTTTCTGCCCACTAGACATGAGGGTGGCTTCCCTGGTGTCTCAGATGGTAAAGAAATCCTCCTGCAATGCTGGAGACTCCAGTTCAATCCCTGGTCAGGAGCATCCCCTGGAGAAGGGAATGGCTATCTACTCCAGTCTTCTTGCCTGGAGAATCCCATGGATGATTCCCATGGATGACTGGTGGGCTACAGTCCGTGGGGGTCTCAGAAGTCGGACATGACGGAGCGACTAACATTTTCACTTTCAGACATGAGCATGATACCTCTGATACCCAGGGTTATGTTTAGACTGTTAATATCACTCGAACACTCCCATCTGAAAAAATAAAATTTCATGTAATCTGAAAGACGATTTGCTCACTGGGGAAGGGGTTCCTGGGCCTGAAATTTTGAGTGTCTTGCTCTGTCTGGGACATGTGGCCTCAGCAAGACCCCCTGAAGTCTGCAGCTGCTCCCCAGCCCCCTGGCAGCACCTGTGATATAGCAGGCCCTCAGTAAATGTCCACTGAAGGGAAAGATGGAACACCCTTCTACTTGGGCAGAGTTTTTATTTCTCTAAGGCTTTTGTAAGGAGGTGGGGCTGAGCGAATTAGATGGTTATAGAGCATCACCGACTCAATGGACATGAACTTGAGCAAACTCTGGGAAACAGTGGAAGATAGAGGAGCCTGGCATGCTGCAGTCCATGGCCTTCCAAAGAGTTCGACATGGCTTAGAGATTGAACAACAACAGGGCTTAGCGTCCTTCTGGAGGCCACATCGTCTCAAAGATCACCCTCCCTTTGTTTAGTAAGAGATATTTACATGGCCAGGCAACACCTACAGTGTGATAAGTGCAGTACATCAGTCAAATCAGACTCAAAACAAGTCTTCAGGGAGATGACCCTGCAGATAGTCTAGGACAAGGAAGCACATGGTCTAACATGGCAGCTGAGGAGGCCCGACGCAGTGCAGTGTCCAGGCAACGAGCCAGGCTGTGCACTGATGCCATCCATCAGGCCCAGATACAGTTTCAGCCGGTCAGCAGTGGCTTCTCTGTGTCTCTCAGCTAATCCTGCTGTAGGCCAGATAGAGCTTGAGTGGTTTATGGGTGACAGAGCAGCATCCAGGGTATCATGTCACAATCCATATCTTGGTTGTGGTGTCTTGCAAAGGTGCTGATTTTCCAGGACTAGGATCCCCTTGAGGGCTCTTCCTGCAATGCAAAGTTGGCATAGGTACAGAATTAAAAGCAACTGATGTCATGAGAAATGGTGTCTAGAGAAAATTCACACTGCTGTCTTACTCATCATGCCTGAGGTCAGTAAAAACACAGTCACCCAGCTTCAACGTAAATACCTCAGGTTTTCCAGAATTTTAAACCCAGAAATTCAGAGAGCTTCTGTTTAGTCCCTCCTCATTTTTTTTTAAACAGGTGAGAAAACTGAGACTTGGAGAGAATGAAGTGACTTGTCCAGCGTCACACATTTCATAGCAAAATCTTGATTAAAGTTTAGAGTTTCTAACTTCAGTTCAACTCTTGGACTCTCTGAAATCTACTCCCTTTAAAAAGTTTTGTCCCCTAACATTACTAAAGATACATTTTTTCCCCAAGATGCTTGTTTGCATGTTGTTTTGAATTGATAGCTACTGGAATTTTTTTTTTCCAAAAATAAATGTATAGAATATCATCACCACCATCGACTGAGCTACTGAAACCAAAAACTGAGTTATCCTTCATCCAACCCCTTCTCCCCATTCCTGGCCTGGGCAACATCTAATCTGCTGAGAGCTTCTGCTTTTTCTACTTCTAAAATGCATTTCAAATCCTTCTACTTCTTTCTACCTCCATCTCTGTTCGAAGCCCCAGTGTCTTTTTCTGTACCTCCTGCAAAGCCTCCCATTCATTCTCCACACTGGACTCAAAATGATATAAACTTTTATTCTGAAATAATTATAGATTCATAAGAAATTGCAAAGAACAATGTAGAAGGAGATCCCATATACCTATCACCCAGTTTCCCCCAATGGTAACGTCTTGCATAACTATCAAATAGTATCAAACCAGGAAATCGACAATGGTGCAATCCACAGAGTTGATTTCAGCAGTTTTACCTGAACTCCTGTGTGTGTGTATGTGTGAATTTGTGTGTGCGTATTCATTCAACCACCACCACAATCAAGAATAATCTTCAAAAAACTATCAATCAGTCATGCTACCTCCTTGCTGAAATCTCCCATCGGCTTCCCATCCTTCTAGAATACACTCAAGCTCCCGCCCAAGCACCTTCTCAGCTTCCTTGCAGACCCCAGCGCTGCTGCCTGGTTGGGCCCCGCAGGCCCTCAGAGCTTTGACACCTGCCACTGCTTGCATCTGGTTTGCTTGTTCTTGCCTCTTCTCTCCTCTGCCCATTCTCCTCCTTCAGGTCTCGCCCGCAGGCCACTCTCGGGGACTGTTGGCTATGTCACAGCACCCTGGTCGTTGCCCTGCGGCACTTGTCACAGTTGGCACTGATCCGTATGCTGGCTCACTTTGCTTCTTTGTTCCTCAGGGAAATAAATGCCGTGAAGGCAGACACCTTGTCAACAGTTATCCCCTTAGACCTGAACACCGAGCCTGGTGACCAGTAGACATGCTGAGGATGAAGGTCAGGGGCAGATCTGCATCTTAATGCCCAGAATGAGTGAGGGCAACTCGGGGGCTAAATTTAATTAATGAGAAAAGAAAGCATATTATCTATACAGAGGAAAATCTCCTATTTTAAATAGAGTAATTGCCCTATACTGAAAACAAATAGTACTTTAAGAATGCAAAGGTATGAAACTTTGTAATTTTTTTAAAAGTCTGTATCCAGTCCTTTTTGAACTCTGGAAAAGAAAGTTGTGCTTGCTGTTCTTTATCACATAGGTTTTTTGGGGTCACTGTTTAAGGCAGTTTGTTTCTTTTTACATGTTATATTAATATTTTGTATCCTTAAGAAGAATATCAAACCCATCTCTAGATATACTGAGAGTAAATATTCCAGTAGTACAATGTTGCATTGAATACAAAGTGTGTGCTCATGTGCCTGGGAGTTTGCAGCTACTTCCACACAGGGGGCTTCGTGATTGGTGACAATGGTTAGGTTCAGTCCTGAACCCATGACTGCAGAGGCTCCCGGGTTAAGCAAAACTCAATGAAGATGTCATGTCACCTCACCAGTAACATGACATTCAGTACTTCCTACTCACCAAGTCCTTTATAAGAACTTTCTTTTTCAATACAAGTCTTTCAGATGCATTCATGTTATATAATATAGAGGTAAAAATTTAAAAATATGTATATAAATGCCACAGAAGGCAATGGGACCTTTGTTGGCCTTTTTTACTTTGAACTGAGGGAGTCATCCTAAGTGACACAAGCCATTGAGCACACAGGCCCTTCTGCCAGACTGACTGGTCAAGTCTCTCATGGGGACACTCTCCTGTGTAGGAGCCGCTCTAGACAGGACTGAGAAGTGGAAGGAATTTGCTCTTCCGTTTCTCCATATGTTTCCCATTTTCTGTGTCTTCAGGATATTTTCACTCTGCTTCCTGCAGCCTCATCTCCATCAGAAGCCCACAGGCAGGGACCTGTTGACTTGCTCCCGTCTCCTTAGGCAATCTAGACTTCAGTGCTAATCCCTTATATCAAATACCCATCAATTGGCACTACCATGGGTCAGGCAGAGACACACAGATAAAAAACATCCACTTTCTGGCCAGTTAGAAGGGCCTGCCGTGAGCGTGGGTTAAGTGGACAGGCCGTCTAACCAGTCAGACATGAAGGCTGGTGCTGGTTATGTGTGTGATCCTGGCCAAACCAGCTGAGGAGGAAAAAGGGAATGAGCTCTGAGCTCTGAGGGAGCACCTCCTCCAAGCTGTCCTTTGCACAAGAATCAAAGCTGGCAACTGAGCCCTTCTGCTGGGACAGCAGAGGCAATTGAGCTCTGGGACAAGTCGCAGTTCCTTAACTTGTCCCCCCTTTCCTGACCCTGCAGCAGTGAAGTGACCAGATGGACCAAATGGACAATTCTTCTACCAAACCTCCTGGGCTTTCCTCTCTCTTGTTTTCTTAGTTTCCATTCTGCATTTTTATTTACTAAAGGTAGCATATCCGTTTACAATAAAGATTTTGTTTTATTTATATATATTTGTTATTGTTATAGTTGATTTACAATGTTGTGTTAGTTTCTGCTGAACAGAAATGTGATTCACTTATATAAAAATATATTAATATATATGTACTCCTTTCATATGTTTTCAATTATGGTTTTTCACAAGATATTGAATATAGTTCCCTGTGCTATACAGTAGGATCTTGTTGCCTATCCATTTTCTATATAATAGTTTGCATCTGCTAATCCCAAGCTCCCACCGCATCCCTCCCTCACCTGCCCTCCTTGTTGGCAACCACCAGTTTATTTTCTACGTCTATGAATCAGTTTCTATTTCATAGATAAGTTCACTTATGTCGTATTTTAGATTTTACACATATATTTAGATTTCTTGTTTCACTCAGTATAATAATCTCTAGGGCCATCCATGGTGCTGTAAATGGCATGATTTCATTCTTTTACATGGTGGAGTAACGTTTCATTGCATATACGTATTGCATCTTCTTTATCCATTCATCTGTTGATGGACATTTGGGTTGTCTCCATGTGGTTTCCATAGCTTGGCTATTGTAAATAGTGCTGCTATGAACATTGGGGTGTGTGTATCTTTCTGAATTATACTTTTGTTTGGATATATACCCAATAGTGGGGTTGTTGGATCATGTGCAGAGTACATCATGAGAAATACTGGGCTGGAAGAAGCACAAGCTGGAATCAAGATTGCTGGAGAAATATCAACAACCTCAGATATGTAGATGACACCACGAAAGTGAAGAAGAACTAAAGAGCCTCTTGATGAAAGTGAAAGAGGAGAGTGAAAGGGTTGGCTTAAAGCTCAACATTCAGAAAACGAAGATCATGGCATCTGGTCCCATCACTTCATGGCAAATAGATGGGGAAACAGTGGCAACAGTGTCAGATTTTATTTTTTTAGGCTCCAAAATCACTGCAGATGGTGCCTGCAGCCATGATATTAAAAGACGCTTACTCCTTGAAAGGAAAGTTATGACCAACCTAGATAGCATATTAAAAAGCAGAGACATTATTTGTCAACAAAGGTCCATCTAATCAAGACTATGGTTTTTCCAGTAGTCATGTATGGATGTGAGAGTTGGACTATAAAGAAAGCTGAGCCCCGAAGAATTGATGCTTTTGAACAGTGGTGTTGGAGAAGACTCTTGAGAGTCCTTTGGACTGCAAGGATATCCAACCAGTCCATCCTTAAGGAGATCAGTCCTGGGTGTTCATTGGAAGGACTGATGTTGAAGCTGAAACTCCAATACTTTGGCCACCTGACGCGAAGAGCTGACTCATTTGAAAAGACCCTGATGCTGTGAAAGATTGAGGGCAGGAGGAGAAGGGGACGACAGATGAGATGGTTGGATGGCATCACTGACTCAATGGACATGGGTTTGGGTAGACTCCAGGAGTTGGTGATGGACAAGGAAGCCTGGCACGCTAAGGTTCACGGGGTCGCAAAGTCGGACACGACTGAGCAACTGAACTGAACTGATGGTAGCTCCGTTTTTATCTTTTTGAGGAACCTCCATACTGTTCTTCTTAGTGGCTGCACCATTCCCACCAACAGCGTTATCTCCTGAGGTTTTTTATTACATTTGTCATCTTCTTGAGCAAAGCCCAGTCACCTGACAGTGAGGGCGGGAAGCCCAGCACAGCCCTGGCACTGCCAGCTGCGTCAGAGGAGCAGGCCTGGCAGGGGCCCCAAGCAGAGGCCTCAGAGCTCACCACCCTCTCCCTGTGACTGAGTTCTACCCTATGAAGGGGCTTCTCTTTGTAATGTTTGGTTCACCCCCAGGTTTATCAGGGTGCATTTAGCACTGAAGATTTGACTCTAACCCTAACAATGTTTTCTTTCTTTATTTTTCCCATGCCTGATTTTTATTTTTCTTCAGTACTCTATTTTTTTTAATTGGGATATAATTGCTTTATAATGTTGTATTAATTTCCTAAAAATGTTTTCTTAATTGCATTTTAAGAATTAGTTAAATAATACCTATTTGTATTCCTCCCTTCCCTTCCCCCCACCTCCTGCCTCCCTTCCCTTACCACCTCCTTCTGGTGAAAGAATACAAGTTCTTTCCTGTCAATTTTCCTGCTCTGTCCTCACCCAGTCAGTGATTCTGTTAAAGATGGAAATGTCATCGTTTGTCACTAATGCACTCTGAGTCGGGAGCTGCCTCTTCTCCATCACAGGTCACTGAGCGCTGCGGATCTCCCAGCAGCTGCTCAGATCTGGTATGTGTTTATTTTCCTTCAAGCCTTTCAGAAGGACCAGAAGATGCCTGGTGCTGAGGAAGAAGTGAGAACGTGGAAGGGACCAACCCCGGGATTCAGGTGAGCCCAGGAATCTGCCCCAGGGCCTGGCACTGCTTCCTGACTTCTCTAACTTCAGTTTCCTCATCTGTGGAATGGGTGACATAAGAACACCCACCTCACCAGGTTATTGACCTCACCTCTATATCACTAAGCCCAGAGTCTGGTGTGTGAAATCTCCTCAAAGATGGTGACTCACAGGTAATGATTCTCATTAATTTTTTAAAATTGAAGTAGAATAGGTGTGCAATATTATACAGGGTATAAGAGCACCATTCATAATATTTAAAAGTTATATTCCATTAATAGTTCCATTGGATCTATTTCATTAATAGTTATTATAAAATATTGGTTATTATTTTTATGTTGTACAGTATATCCTTATAGCTTATTTTACTTTAATTTTTATTTTTAAAGGAATTTTTACTTTATTTTGATTTAGCTTCAGTTCAGTTCAGTCGCTCAGTCATGTCTGACTCTGTGTGACCCCATGAACTACAGCACACCAGGCCTCCCTGTCCATCACCAACTCCTGGAGTTTACTCAAACTCATGTCCATTGAGTCAGCGATGCCTTCCAGCCATCTCATCCTCTGTCATTCCCTTCTCCTCCTGACTCCAATCCCTCCCAGCATCAGGGTCTTTTCCAATGAGTCAACTCTTCACATCAGGTGGCCAAAGTATTGGAGTTTCAGCTTCAACATCAGTCCTTCCAATGAACACCCAGGACTGATCTCCTTTAGAATGGAATGGTTGGATCTCCTTGCAGTCCAAGGGACTCTCAAGAGTCTTCTCCAACACCACAGTTCAAAAGCATCAATTCTTCGGCACTCAGCTTTCTTCACAGTCCAACTCTCACATCCATACATGACCACAGGAAAAACCATAGCCTTGACTAGACGGACCTTTGTTGGCAAAATAATGTCTGCTTTTCAATATGCTATCTAGGTTGGTCATAACTTTCCTTCCAAGGAGTAAGCATCTTTTAATTTCATGGCTGTAACCACCATCTGCAGTGATTTTGGAGCCCCCAAAAATAAAGTCTGACACTGTTTCCACTGTTTCCCCATCTATTTCCCATGAAGTGATGGGACCAGATGCCATAATCTTCATTTTCTGAATGCTGAGCTTTAGGCCAACTTTTTCACTCTCCTCTTTCACTTTCATCAAGAGGCTCTTTAGTTCCTCTTCACTTTCTGCCATAAGGGTGGTGTCATCTGCATATCTGAGGTTGTTGATATTTCTCCCGGCAATCTTGATTCCAGCTTGTGCTTCTTCCAGCCTAGCATTTCTGATGATGTACTCTGCATAGAAGTTAAATAAGCAGGGTGACTATATACAGCCTTGACATACTCCTTTTCCTATTTGGAACCAGTCTGTTGTTCCATGTCCAGTTCTAACTGTTGCTTCCTAACCTGCATATAAGTTTCTCAAGAGACAGGTCAGGTGGTCTGATATTCCCATCTCTTTCAGAATTTTCCACAGTTGATTGTGATCCACACAGTCAAAGGCTTTGGCATCATCAACAAAGTAGAAATAGATGTTTTTTCTGGAACTCTCTTCTTTTTCAGTGATCCAACGGATATTGGCAATTTGATCTCTGGTTCCTCTGCCTTTTCTAAAACCAGCTTGAACATCAGGAAGTTCACGGTTCATGTATTGCTGAAGCCTGGCTTGGAGAATTTTGAGCATTACTCTACTAGCATGTGAGATGAGTGGAATTGTGCGGTAGTTTGAACATTCTTTGGCATTGCCTTTCTTTGGGATTGGAATGAAAACTGACCTTTTCCAGTCCTGTGGCCACTGCTGAGTCTTCCAAATTTGCTGGCATATTGAGTGCAGCACT
This sequence comes from Bos taurus, assembly GCF_002263795.3. Classification (NCBI taxonomy): domain Eukaryota; kingdom Metazoa; phylum Chordata; class Mammalia; order Artiodactyla; family Bovidae; genus Bos; species Bos taurus. The sequence continues at coordinate 87,450,927 of NC_037336.1, forward strand.
TTCACAGCATCCTCTTTCAGGATTTGAAAGAGCTCAACTGGAATTCCATCACCTCCACTAGCTTTGTTCGTAGTGATGCTTTCTAAGGCCCACTTGGCTTCACATTCCAGGATGTCTGGCTCTAGGTCAGTGATCACACCATTGTGATTATCTGGGTCGTGAAGCTCTTTTTTGTACAGTTCTTCTGTGTATTGTTGCCATCTCTTCTTAATATCTTCTGCTTCTGTTAGGTCCATACCATTTCTGTCCTTTATCGAGCCCATCTTTGCATGAAATGTTGCCTTGGTATCTTTAATTTTCTTGAAGAGATCGCTAGTCTTTCCCATTCTGTTGTTTTCCTCTATTTCTTTGCATTCATTGCCAAGGAAGGATTTCTTATCTCTCCTTGCTATTCTTTGGAACTCTGCATTCAGATGCTTATATCTTTCCTTCTCTCCTTTGCTTTTTGCTTCTCTTCTTTTCACAGCTATTTGTAAGGCCTCCCCAGACAGCCATTTTGCTTTTTTGCATTTCCTTTCCATGGGGATGGTCTTGATCCCTGTCTCCTGTACAATGTCATGAACCTCCGTCCATAGTTCATCAGGCACTCTGTCTGTCAGATCTAGTCCCTTAAATCTATTTCTCACTTCCACTGTATAATCATAAGGGATTTGATTTAGGTCATACCTGAATGGTCTAGTGGTTTTCCCTACTTTCTTCAATTTACATCTAAATTTGGCAATAAGGAGTTCATGATCTGAGCCACAGTCAGCTCCTGGTCTTGTTTTTGCTGACTGTATAGAGCTTCTCCATCTTTGGCTGCAAAGAATATAATCAATCTGATTTCAGTGTTGACCATCTATGATGTCCATGTACAGAGTCTTCTCTTGTGTGGTTGGAAGAAGGTGTTTGCTATGACCAGTGCGTTCTCTTGGCAAAACTCTATTAGCCTTTGCCCTGCTTCATTCCGTATTCCAAGGCCAAATTTGCCTGTTACTCCAGGTGTTTCTTGACTTCCTACTTTGCATTCCAGTCCCCTATAATGAAAAGGACATCTTTTTTGGGTGTTAGTTCTAAAAGGTCTTGTAAGTCTTCATAGAACCATTCAACTTCAGCTTCTTCAGCATTACCGATTGGGGCATAGACTTGGATTACTGTGATATTAAATGGTTTGCCCTGGAAACGAACAGAGATCATTCTGTCATTTTTGATATTACATCCAAGTACTGCATTTCGGACTCTTTTGTTGACCATGATGGCTACTCCATTTCTTCTAAGGGATTCTTGCCCACAGAAGTAGATATAATGGTCATCTGAGTTAAATTCACCCATTCCAGTCCATTTTAGTTTGCTGATTCCTAGAATGTCGATGTTTACTCTTGCCATCTCCTGTTTGACCACTTTCAATTTGCCTTGATTCATGGACCTGACATTCCAGGTTCCTATGCAATATTGCTTTTTACAACATTGGACCTTGCTTCTATCACCAGTCACATCCACAACTGGGTATTCTTTTTGCTTTGGCTCCATCCCTTCATTCTTTCTGGAGTTATTTCTCCACTGATCTCCAGGCACTTACCGACCTGGGGAGTTCCTCTTTCAGTATCCTATCATTTTGCCTTTTCCTACTGTTCATGGGGTTCTCAAGGCAAGAATACTGAAGTGGTTTGCCATTTCCTTCTCCAGTGGACCACATTCTGTCAGACCTCTCCACCGTGACCCATCCGTCTTGGGTGGTTCCCACAGGCATGGCTTAGTTTCATTGAGTTAGACAAGGCTGTGGTCCATGTGATCAGATTGGCTAGTTTTATGTGATTATGGTTTCAGTGTGTCTGCCCTCTGATGCCCTCTCACAACACCTACCATCTTACTTGGGTTTCTCTTACCTTGGTCATAAGGTATCTCTTCACTGCTGCTCCAGCAAAGTGCAGGCACTGCTCCTTACCTTGGACGAGGTTGCCCTCCTGACTTTGAATGTGGAGTATCTCCTCTTGGCTTATTTTTATTTATTTAGTGAAAGTCACTCAGTCATGTCCGACTCTTTGTGACCACATGGACTATACAGTCCATGGAATTCTCCAGGCCAGAATATGGGAGTGGGTAGGCATTCCCTTCTCCAGGGGATCTTTCCAACCCAGGGGTCAACCCAGGTCTCTCACATTGCAGATAGATTCTTTACCAGCTGAGCCACAAGGGAAGCCCCAAGAATACTGGAGTGGGTAGCCTATCCCTTCTCCAGCAGATCTTCCCGACCCAGGAATCAAACCAGGGTCTCCTGCATTGCAGGCGGATTTTTTACCAACTGAGCTATGAGGGAAGATCTTATTAGAAGGCAGGTGGTTAATAACTTACAAGAACTATCCTTGCTATTCCATTTTACATTAAGATGCAAGCCTGGCTAAAGGGTAAGCAACGGGAACAATGATGCAGGAGATGTCTCTATGTGCTCCTGGCACTTTCTCTTTTATTCTTTGGTAGGTGCTGGTGAGTGGTCATGGCTGACAGGAAGAGCCCTCAGAGCCTGAAGGAAGTGGGAAAGAGGAAGTGGTGCCATTTTTCTTTTTAATCTGCTGGAACTTATTCTGGTGTGTCTGCTGTCTCAGCAGCCTTTTACTCCTAATCCATATCAAAATCTGCACATTAGGTAAAAAATGTCAAGTCCCAAGGGTGTGGTGTGTTTTTGTTGGCATCTTCCTGACACAGACTTTGGGACCTGTCCTCTTGTCATTCATTCATGTCAGCAGACGGAAGTCCCACCCATGGAGGGGAAGTCCTATAATATCTTCCCTTTGTAAATATGTTTGCCAATTACAAGCTCTTTCTTTACACATTTCACTTGAGTTTCACAACCACCTGTGAGGCAGAAAGAAAAGGATTTGCGGTCCTCGTTTTATAGATGAGATAAAGAGGATTGGAGAGACTGAGTGACTTGTCTAAGGTCAAACACTCTGTCAGTGGTTGAACAGGAATAGAACTCCAAGCTGGGTGGGGAGAATATTCAAGACATCTGATTAATGTTTTAGATCTGCAGGTATCTAGTTTGTGCAACCCTTGTGAGCCACTTGTCAATGGGAAAGCAAGAGGCTGGGGTCAGCTGGGGGATCCCTCAGGTTCTTTGATGTTGTCTGGCGGGAAGTGGGGCCATCCACATTTTCCCTCCCATTGACCTCCATGAAGTCGTTCTCAGATGTGGAAATGAGGGGCACAGGATAATACTTTCCAGTGAGACTTCAATTCTTTCCTCTAAGTACAGAGAGGCTGAAAAAATCACTGGGGAATCAGCAAAATCCCTCAGTAGCTCCAAACCTCCTTAAGCAATTTGTGCTGCCTAAATCCAAAATTAAGCTCTGGCTTTGCCATGAGCCGCTGGCAAGCTGCCTGTCTAATTACAGTAAGGTAGGAAATTCTGTGATATCCTGTAGAACCACGATTATTAACTTAACCTGTAATTGTGTCTTAGGAAGACTGTCATTTTAGAGTGTGAGCAGTAAGAGGGCATAACAGAGTCTGAATTCTGGGTATTGTGGTTACTTTGGATTTTGCATTTCTCCCTGTAGTCATCTCCACATTTCCTTCAGTAACATTCCTGCTGGTGTTTTTGACCCGAAAACTCACCTTTTCCCTGTCAGTAATGAGATTCAGTTTTCTGAATAGTATCTTGATTTCTTTGGTAACTATGGTAACACCTCCACACACACTGCCCCCAACCCCAAAGAAGAAACCAACAAAGAAGTAAGTTATCATCATACAAGCTCCACCTTAAGTCCTCGAGAGGAAATGGATTTGTTTGGGCAAGGCAGCCACCACCATCCCTCCGGGAGCCTCTGGTACCACACTTCTGCTCAGCAATGCTCGCCTCCTCTCCTGGGGCCATCCTGCTTTTAGCATCGCTCTGTTATTCCTTGTTTTACTGCAGAGCAGTGGTAATTGATGTTGATGATCTATTAAACAGATGGCGGGATGAGCAGGAAGCATCTTAGTTAAAAGACAGTTCAATTCTATCATTCTTGTTGAAACACTTTAACCTCTGATTTAATTTTATTCCACTGGGATTGAGGGTTATGGTTTCTGGCTCTCATTCTGTTGTCATTCACACAGACACACTCTCCAGAAAAGAGACAAGCCCTCTCTCCTGCCCTTCTTCCCACCCAGACTGAGGGTGTGAGGTGAAAACACAGATAGCATCCACTGAGGGCCTTCTCTGCCAACAGGCAGATGGGGGTGGGTAGCCTCCCTGGCAGGCAACAAGGGAGGAGGGAAGAAATCATTACTGCCAAGTGAACCTTGAAATGGTGGGGAAGCTTGGTCTGATGCTGTGAATGCAAACCCATGAGCCATCTCGAGTTTTCTCTGAAATTTGATCTGAACGTTTAACCTCTTCCTTCCTGGTCAGACTCTTGCGTGTAGAATGACATAAACGGTACAGCAAATAAAGTATCCAGGCTATAAAGAAGATAAAGATTAGAACATGTTTTTCTTAGAAGAGTGTCTTTTAAGTGGTTTTCTAGGTGGTGGTTGTTGTGTTCGACTCTGGGACCCCATGGACTGTAGCTCTCCAGGCCCCACTGTCCATGGGATTTCCCAGGCAAGAATAATGGAGTGGGTTGCCATTCTCATCTCCAGGGGATCTTCCCCACCAGGGATCAAACCCGCATCTCCTGATTGGCAGGTGGATTCTTTACCACTGAGTCACCTGGGAAGACCAGTTTCTTACTTTCCTAGGGCTGTTGTAACAAAGTACCACAAATTGGGTGGCTTAACAGATTTCTAGTCTGGAGTGAGAAGGGAAGAAGTCTGAGATCAAGGGGTGGGCAGAGTCATACTTCCTCTGCAATCTGAAGGGGAAATTCCCTCCTATCTTGGCTGGTTTCTGGTGTTGCCAACAACCTATGGTGTTCCTTAACTTGCAGACACATCACTCTAATCTCTGCCTCCATTATCGCATGGCTGTCTCCCTGGGCATCTGTTTCTATGTCTCCCTTCCTTTAATAAGGACACCAGCCATGTTGGATTTGGAGCCAACCCTTCCCTGGTGGTTCAGACTGTAAAGAATCTGCCTACAATGCAGGAGACCTGGATTCGATCCCTGAATTGGGAAGAACCCCCAGAGAAGGGAATGGCTACCCACTTCCAGTATTCTGGCCTTAGACACACTGTATAGACCGTGGGGTTGCAAAGATTCGGACTCAACTGAGCGACTTTCACTTTTCACTCCTCCGGTATGACTTCATCTTACTTTACTTCATTACATCTGCAGTGACTCTATTTCAAAATAAAGTCCCATCCCGAGGCACTGGGGTTAGGACCTAAGCATACCTTTTGGGGGAACACAATTTAAGTCAAAAGAAGAGAGGATACGGAATCCACAATTTCCCCGCTAAGTGTCCAGAAAACGTTTAGACTGAAGAGGATACTATGGAATTTGTGCCCTGGGAAACAGACTTGTGAAATGATGCCCTCAGCCCTGTGGAAGGCTCAGTCGTGTTCTCCAGTTCACCCTGAATATGACCCCCAGCACCTCTCTCTTGCCTTTCAGGTTCTGACACCATTGTTCCTCCATTTCCCAGAGACCATGGCATGCCCAGGAGAGGACGTGCTCCTGCATTTTGCGAAGTCCGCAGTGGGGGCCTGGCCCTGCCAAATCCGGGCATTGGTCTCAGTTAACAGCGAGACTCTCTCTAAGCGCACGCCTGCCACCTTGTGGTCAGGTTTGCTTCCCCCCACCACATGAAGGCTTTTTTTCCTCTTTCTTAAATTAAATTTTTATTTTATCTTGGAATATAGTTGATTTATAATATTATTTTAGTTTCAGATGCACATCAAAATGATTCAGTTATGTATATACATATATCCATTCTTTTCAGATTTTTTTTCCCATATAGGTAATTACAGAGTATTGGGTAGAGTTCCCTGTCTCTACACAGATATTAAATGATATCACTTATACGTGGAATCTAAAAAAAAAGATACAATCCTGAATATTCATTGGAAGGACTGATGCTGAAGCTGAAGCTCTAATACTTTGCCCAGCTGATGAGAAGAACTGATTCACTGAAAAGACCCTGGTGTTGGGAAAGAGTGAAGGCAGGAGGAGAAGGGGATGACAGAGGAGAGATGGTCCGATGGCATCACTGACTCGATGGACATGAGTTTGAGCAAGCTCCGGGAATTGGTGGTGGACAGGGAAGCCTGGTGTGCTGCAGTCCACGGGGTCGCAAAGAGTCAGATACGACTGAGTGACTGAACTGAACTGAAAACTGGAAGAAAAAAATGCCTATGGTTGGGGTTTGAGTGTAATGAATTAATAATTAATCACCACTCTCTCTGCTGCTTGGAGTTCAGAGATAGATAGACTCAGGAGATAGATAAACGGGAACAAAAATATCAGTTTTATGATTGGTAAAATGCAGCTGAAGAATGTGGCACCCAAGTTGTGACGATCCAGAGGTCTGTTAACAGTTTCCTTCTTACTACCTTGACCAGAGTTTCCAGAATAAGAATGATCAAGAGTAAGCTCTCTTTCTTCTAGCTTTCCCTCTCTCATTTCATCTTTCCTTCCTTTTTAAATTTTGATTTCTGATTTTAATGATATTGCCTCTAGTGTTTATCATTAAGAGTATTGTTGATTCAGTTTAAGGTAAAATTTTTAAATCATGTTAAAAAAAAATTTAGGACTTCTAAAGAAGTTTCTAAAAGTCAGACTGGCTATTAAAGAATATCAGATAGCTTTTGGAAATTTTTGAAGATTATTGCATAATTTTAAAATTTAACCAATTTTTGTAATATGATATATTTAGATTTCCTCATATTTAATTATTCTGTACTGCTTGGATAAATCTTATTTGAATGTATTTAGTGAAGATATGTTTAAAATATATTGACTAATTTAAATTGCTAATTCTTTCTGTAAAATTTACAAGTAGGACTTATAAGTGTGATTGTTTTTGTTTTGTTTTTGGTCTGCTGTCTTTGTTGAGCTTTGTTAGTAGAATTATTCCTATTTTGCTCAATAAATTGGGAAGACTTAAATATACTCTGAGGTTTTTTATTTAGCCTGGGTAATATTGTTCTTTGAGCATTTGAAAAGGTCACCATCTGAGGTAGCACACATCTTTTTTTAAACATAACATTCTCTGACAATGTTTTCAATTTTTTATCATAGTAACTGATATTTTTTAGTCAGTTTGAGAATTTTGCTTGTGTTTCCCCTGGAAATTGCTGATTTTATTGAGCTTTAAATTGTGTCCATACTGAATCGTATGAAGTTTATTGTAATTTAAAATGTCCCTTTGTAATTATTTGAGATATAACCTTAGTTCTAATTTTGTTAAACGGCGTTTTCCTTATTTACATTTGCTAGTGTCTGTTGTGTTCTTTTTTCTCTAAAGAATCTGTGCCACTATTTATTTAATAAACACATTTTTTTAGAGAAACATTTAAAAATTGAAATACAAGAATTTAAGGGTAACTGTAATGGTGGTGCTAATGGTAAAGAATCTGCCCGCCAATGCAGGAGACACAAGAGATGAGGATTCTATCCCTGGGTCAAAAAGATCCCCTGGAATCGGAACTGGCACCCCACTTCAGTATTTTTGCCTGGAAAATTCCATGAGCAGAGGAGCCTGGCAGAGTACAGTCCATGGGGCTGCAAAAAGTTAGACAGGACTGAGCACACACACATTGCTAACTAGGAGGAAAAGAAAATTTCAGAAATTTGTATCATATAGTGTTTCCTTAAGAATCAGTCCGATGTGTTCTGGGCAACCAATTTTACAGTCAGTTTCTCAAATTGAACTATATATTAATAGGGTTAAAAAGAATAGCACAGTACAGCAATGTTTATAGCTGCATTATTCACAGTACCCAAAAGGTAGAAGCAACTCAACAGATCCATCAACAGGTCAATGAATAAATGCAGTGTATACACTCCATGAAATATCATCTGGCTTTAAAAAGCAAAGGAATTCTGACATTAGCCACAATATTGAGCTGTGTAATAAGCCAGACATGAAAGTTCAGTTCAGTTCAGTGGCTCACTCATGTCCGACTCTTTGCGACCCCATGAGTCGCAGCACGCCAGGCCTCCCTGTCCATCACCAACTCCCGGACTTCACTCAGACTCACGTCCATCGAGTCAGTGATGCCATCCAGCCATCTCATCCTCTGTCGTCCCCTTCTCCTCCTGTACCCAATCCCTCCCAGCATCAGAGTCTTTTCCAATGAGTCAACTCTTCACATCAGGTGGCCAAAGTACTGGAGTTTCAGCTTCAGCATCAGTCCTTCCAAGGAACACCCAGGACTGATCTCCTTTAGGATGGAATGGTTGGATCTCCTTGCAGTCCAAGGGACTCTCAAGAGTCTTCTCCAACACCACAGCTCAAAAGCATCAATTCATCGGCGTTCAGCCTTCTTCATAGTCCAACTCTCACATCCATACGTGACCACAGGAAAAACCATAGCCTTGACTAGACGAACCTTTGTTGGCAAAGTAATGTCTCTGCTTTTGAATATGCTATCTAGGTCGGTCATAACTTTCCTTCCAAGGAGTAAATGTCTTTTAATTTCATGGCTGCAGTCACCATCTGCAGTGATTTTGGAGCCCCCAAAAATAAAGTCTGACACTGTTTCCACTGTTTCCCCATCTATTTCCCATGAAGTGATGGGACCAGATGCCATGATCTTCATTTTCTGAATGTTGAGCTTTAGGCCAACTTTTTCACTCTCCTCTTTCACTTTCATCAAGAGGCTCTTCAGTTCCTCTTCACTTTCTGCCATAAGGGTGGTGTCATCTGCATATCTGAGGTTATTGATATTTCTCCCAGCAATCTTGATTCCAGCTTGTGTTTCTTCCAGTCCAGCGTTTCTCATGATGTACTCTGCATATAAGTTAAATAAGCAGGATGACAATATACAGCCTTGACATACTCCTTTTCCTATTTGGAACCAGTCTGTTGTTCCATGTCCAGTTCTAACTGTTGCTTCCTTACCTGCATATAGATTTCTCAAAAGGCAGATCAGGTGGTCTGGTATTCCCATCTCTTGAAGAATTTTCCACAGTTTATTGTGATCCACACAGTCAAAGGCTTTGGCATAGTCAACAAAGCAGAAGTAGATGTTTTTTCTGGAACTCTCTTGCTTTTTCCATGATCCAGTGGATGTTGGCTATTTGATCTCTGGTTCCTCTGCCTTTTCTAAAACCAGCTTGAACATCAGGAAGTTCATGGTTCACATATTGCTGAAGCCTGGCTTGGAGAATTTTGAGCATTACTTTACTAGCATGTGAGATGAGTGCAATTGTGCGGTAGTTTGAGCATTCTTTGGCATTGCCTTTCTTTGGGATTGGAATGAAAACTGACCTTTTCCAGTCCTGTGGCCACTGCTGAGTTTTCCAAATTTGCTGGCATATTGAGTGCAGCACTTTCACAGCATCCTCTTTCAGGATTTGAAAGAGCTCCACTGGAATTCTATCACCTCCACTAGCTTTGTTCGTAGTGATGCTTTCTAAGGCCCACTTGACTTCACATTCCAGGATGTCTGGCTCTAGGTCAGTGATTACACCATCGTGATTATCTAGGTCGTGAAGATCTTTTTTGTACAGTTCTTCTGTGTATTGTTGCCACCTCTTCTTAATATCTTCTGCTTCTGTTAGGTCCATACCATTTGTGTCCTTTATCGAGCCCATCTTTGCATGAAATGTTCCCTTGGTATCTCTAATTTTCTTGAAGAGATCTCTAGTCTTTCCCATTCTGTTGTTTTCCTCTATTTCTTTGCATTCATTGACGAGGAAGGATTTCTTATCTCTCCTTGCTATTCTTTGGAACTCTGCATTCAGATGCTTATATCTTTCCTTCTCTCCTTTGCTTTTCGCTTCTCTTCTTTTCACAGCTATTTGTAAGGCCTCCCCAGACAGCCATTTTGCTTTTTTGAATTTCTTTTCCATGGGGATGGTCTTGATCCCTGTCTCCTGTACAATGTCATGAACCTCCATCCATAGTTCATCAGGCACTCTGTCTATCAGATCTAGTCCCTTAAATCTATTTCTCAATTCCACTGTATAATCATAAGGGATTTGATTTAGGTCATACCTGAATGGTCTAGTGGTTTTCCCTACTTTCTTCAATTTACATCTAAATTTGGCAATAAGGAGTTCATGATCTGAGCCACAGTCAGCTCCTGGTCTTGTTTTTGCTGACTGTATAGAGCTTCTCCATCTTTGGCTGCAAAGAATATAATCAATCTGATTTCAGTGTTGACCATCTGTGATGTCCATGTACAGAGTCTTCTCTTGTGTTGTTGGAAGAAGGTGTTTGCTATGACCAGTGCGTTCTCTTGGCAAAACTCGATTAGCCTTTGCCCTGCTTCATTCCGTACTCCAAGGCCAAATTTGCCTGTTACTCCAGGTGTTTCTTGACTTCCTACTTTTGCATTTCAGTCCCCTATAATGAAAAGGACATCTTTTTTGGGTGTTAGTTCTAAAAGGTCTTGTAAGTCTTCATAGAACCGTTCAACTTCAGCTTCTTCAGCGTTACTGGTAGGGGCATAGACTTGGATTACTGTGATATTGAATGGTTTGCCTTGGAAATGAACAGAGATCATTCTGTCATTTTTGAGATTGCATCCAAGTACTGCATTTCGGACTCTTTTGTTGACCATGATGGCTACTCCATTTCTTCTGAGGGATTCCTGCCCACAGTAGTAGATATAATGGTCATCTGAGTTAAATTCACCCATTCTAGTCCATTTTAGTTCACTGATTCCTAGAATGTCTACATTCTCTCTTGCCATCTCTTGTTTGACCACTTCCAATTTGCCTTGATTCATGGACCTGACATTCCAGGTTCCTATGCAATATTGCTCTTTACAGCATCAGACCTTGCTTCTATCACCAGTCACATACACAGCTGGGTATTGTTTTTGCTTTGGCTCCATCCCTTCTTTCTTTCTGGAGTTATTTCTCCACTGATCTCCAGTAGCATATTGGGCACCTACTGACCTGGGGATTTCCTCCTTCAGTATCCTATCATTTTGCCTTTTCAGACTGTTCGTGGGGTTCTTAAGGCAAGAATACTGAAGTGGTTTGCCATTCCCTTCTCCAGTGGACCACATTCTGTCAGATCTCTCCATCATGACCCGCCCATCTTGGGTTGCCCCATGGGCATGGCTTAGTTTCATAGACATGAAAGGACAAATACAATTCCAGTTATGCGAGGTACTCAGAGTAGTCAACTCTGTAGAGATAGAAAATAGTATGTTGGTTGCCAGGGACTAGGGCAGGAGGGAAGAGGGAGTTAATGTTTAATGGATATTTTTAATGTTTAATGTTTAACAGACTTCCTGACTGGGATGATAAAAAACCATTCTGCAGATGGCAGGTGGAATGGTTGCACTACAACATGAATGAACTTTACACCTTCGAACTGTTCACTTAAAAATGGCTAAATTGGGAAAGTTGATGTTTTGCATATTTTACCACCATTAAAAAAAAAGTATATTTTGCAATTAGAATATTATGCAATCAGCTTTAGGCTTAGTTTAGATGAATCATTCATAAAACAAGAGTATAGTAACTCACTTTATCTATTAAGGAATAGAGAAACAGTGATGCCTAGCCTGCAATATTAAAGAGATTTTAAGTCATTATGTTGCAGAAAAGCACTGAATGTCTTTCTTGGTCTGCAGAAATATTCTTTTATGCTAATATTTCAAGGAAATATTAAAATAGGGAGATCATCCTGGATTATAGGATGGAGACCATGGAATCAGAAGAAGAGCTCCTGTCCTCTCTCCCCCTGGTTCTCACAGGGGACAGAGAAGGGTAAAAGTGGAAGTCAGAGTGACGTAATGGGAGAAAAACTTGACCGCTGTTGCTAGTTAAAGTAATCAACATTAATATCTAATTAAAAACTTAATATAAGGAAAATTAAAGATATAACCTTTGGGCCTCTAGACTTTCCAGAGTCTAGACATATGAAAAAAAAGAGGTTTCTGATCTTCCAACATTTGTGTTGAGCAATCTCAGCCTCCCACCTGGGCAGATGAGTCATTGATTACGGACAGGGTGGTTTCCTTAGAGAGAAATGAGTACAATTTTGCCAGCTCTGCCCACTTTACAATCAGATAGGCTAAAAACTTGGAGACTCACCATGATTTAATTGATGTTTCACAATGAACTTACCCTCACCAGAAGAGGAGGAAGTATCTTCATTTCCATTTTACCAGGTGTTATGGGTTGAGTGGTGCCCCAAAGGGATATGCCAATGACCACTGGGACATACTGTCTTTGCAGGTGTAGTCAAGTTAGGGTGAGGTCATAGGGTCTAAAATGACTGGTATCTGGGAAGAAAAGTCTAAAATGACTGGTATCCTGGTAAGAAAAGGAGAAACATACAGACACAGATTTACAAGGGGAAGGGGAAGTGAAGATGTACTGGGAGAACGCCATGCGACTCCACAGGCAGGACTAGAGTGAAGTTTCTACCAGCCGAGGAGCATCAAGGCTTGCTGGCCTCTACCAGAAATAAAAAGAAAGCCCTGATCAGATTTTCCCCTGGAGCCTTCCATAGGAACCCCACCCTGCTGACCCCTTGATTTCAGACTTCTGACCTCCAGAACTGAGAGACAACACATTTCTGTTCTTTCAAGTCACCCAGTTTGCAGGGCTTTGTTACAGCTGCCTTAGGGCTGCCCTGGTGGCTCAGACAGTAAAAAATCTGCCTGCAGTGCAGGAGACCCAGATTCGATCCTGGATCAGGAAGATCCCCTCGAGAAGGGAATGGCAACCCAGTCCAGACGCAGATTCGATCCTGGATCAGGAAGATCCCCTCGAGAAGGGAATGGCAACCCAGTCCAGCCTTCTTGCCTTGAGAATTCCACGGACAGAGGAGCCTGGTGGGCTACAGTCAGTGGAGTTACAAAGAGTTGGATATGACTGAGTGACACACACACACACTAGGAAAGGAACACACCAGACATTCTCTTACATGCCAAGCAATCAGCGCATCTCCTACAAGTCACCTTGTTTTGTTAACATTCTGCCTCGTAATTTCTTCTTAGAGGAGAAATAAGATGGCGATGATAATTCCATCATCAGATGATAATTTTTTTATTGTGTAGAAAAGCAATAATGAATCTCTACTGGAAGCAAATACAGTATCACTAAATGCTAAGGAATGTTGCTCTGGAACATAACTTTTTTCTATTAAAAACTGTTTCTGACTAATATCACCACAGGGTTTTTGTCTTCTTGTCTAGAATGGATGCCATATCGTTTGTGGCTAAGCTCTTTCATAAAAAGGCATTGTTTTCAAAAGATAACATAATACAGAGGTTGAGGAATTGCTGTCATTTGTCATCAACGGGCCCCAACCCATAACCAGGAAAGTACTGTTTGGCTATTGGCTTGAGTGAGAAAAGAAGCACTGAGGAAATCGCCCAGTCTCAGAAGTCGTGTTTTGATAGAGGCAGAGCCAGTCTCACTTGATGAATCACGTTCCGGAACAATCCCCAGCTTTGTGAGCGGTGTGTTGTCGTTTCAGCTTTTTCCCTGAGAGCTCTTTATAGAAGTCTCTCCACTTACATGCTCATTGGGTTAAATAACACGAAGTCCATGAAATCCCAAAGTCTTTTCCCAAACGAATGAGACAAAGTACAGACTGGAATATGCTGGGAGAAGGAGGGATGTCATTTCTGATTCCCGCTCTGTAATATCCCCACATCTGGACCCGGTCACTTCTACCACCTCCAAACTTTATGCCATCATTTCCTCCTCCTCCTCCCCCAGTTTTCTTCCCCGAAGAGTTGAGTCTTCAGTTAGCTCTCCTCTGGGTGGCTGCAATGGTTCTTTTTAGATTGTAGTTGATTTACAATGTTGTGTTACTTTCAAGTGTACAGCAAAGTGATTCATATACATGTATGTGACACACACACATATCCTTTTAAGATTCTCATTCCATATATAATATTACAGAATATTGAGTATAGTTCCCAGGGCTATGGCTTCCCATAGCAGAGTCATTACTTTGCCAACAAAGGTCCATCTAGCCAAAGGTATTTTTCCAGTAGTCATGTATGGATGTGAGAGTTGGACTATAAAGGAAACTGAGTGCCAAAGAATTGATACTTTTGAACTGTGGTGTTGGAGAAGACTCTTGAGAGTCCCTTGGACTGCAAGGAGATCCAACCAGTCAATACTAAAGAAAATCAGTCCTGAATATTCATTGGAAGGACTGATGCTGAACCTGAAACTCCAATACTTTGGCCATCTGATGGGAAGAGCTGACTCATTGGAAAAGACCCTGGTACTGTGAAAGATTGAAGGCAGGAGGAGAAGGGGATGACAGAGGATGAGATGGCTGGATGGTATCACCGACTCAATGAACACGAGTTTGAGTAAGCTCCAGGAGTTGGTGATAGACAGGGAAGCCTGGTGTGCCTGTGTCCATGGGATACAAAGAGTTGAACATGACTGAGTGAGTGAATTGAACTGAACTGATGGTGGCTCAGTGGTAAAGAATAGGTCTGCCAAGCAGACCAAACAGGAGATGTGGGTTGGATCCCTGGATCTGGAAGATGCCCTGGAGAAGGAAATGGCAACCCACTCTAGTATTCTTGCCTGGAGAATTCCATGGACACAGGACCCTGAAGGGCTACAGTTCATGGGGTCACAAAAGAGCCAGACATGACTGAGCAACTAAACAACAACAACAAGGGAATATGAGGAGAGAGCCTTTCTTGAGTCCAGTGGTTCTCAGACCTCAACAAGTGTCGGCACCACCACCTGGAGTGCTTCTTGAAAGCGAGTGCTGGTCCCACCTCCAGAGTTTCTGATTCAGTGCATCTGAAGTAGGGCCCGAGAGTTTTTATTTCTAACAAATCTTCTGGGGATGTGGATGATGGGGATCTAGGACTACACTTTAAGGACCTTGCTTCCACTCATTCATGGTGCTTTAGGCACTGTTGTACAAGCTCTTCATTTTTCCTTCAGGGCAGAGATTTTTTTTTTTTTATTAAAATATTTTTGGTACAATATATACAACATTCAGGGCTTTTCTGGTGGCTCAGATGATAAAGAATCGGCCTGCAATGCGGGAAACCTGGATTCCATCTGGGGTCAGGAAGATCCCCTGGAAGAGGGCATGGCAACCCACTCCAGTCTTCTTGCCTGGAGAATCCCCATGGAAGAGGAGCCTGGTGGGCAACAGTCCATGGGGTCATGCAGAGTCAGACACGACTGAGTGACTAAGCACAGCACAGCACACAACATTAAATGTACCATCTTTGCTTTTTTTCAGTGTACTGTTCAACAGTATAAGTCCATTCTCTCTGTTGTGTAACCATCACCACTATCTACCACAATCCAGAACTCTTTTGGTCTTGCAAAACTGGAACTCTGCACACATTAGATAATAACTCTCCTTTTCCCCTCCCCCAGCCACAGTGAACAATCAGTTTATTTTCTATCTTTATGAATTTGGCTACATTAGATCTCATACATGTGATTTATACAAGGTCTATCTTTTTGTGACTGGATGTTTTTCCACTTAGCAGATGTCTTCAAAATTCACTGATGCTGCACCATGGGTCAGAATTTCCCTCTTTTTTAGGGTTGAATAACATTGTAGTGTCTCTACTATATTGTTTATCCATTCATCTGTCCATGGACACTTGGGTTGCTCCCATCTCTTGGCTATGGTGAAAAATAGTACTGTGAATATAAATGTGCAAATATCTCTTTGAGACCTTGCTTTCAATTCTTGTATGTAGTGGAATGGCTAGAGCAATGGAGTTTCTTATCAAGTGACTCATCCTGTGGATTATATGGGATAATCTAGATAAAGAATCAACATAGTGATCACACACAGAAATATAAACTTCTGCATCACACAGTCCTCTGGTCATTAGATCTATATAAACTAAATATCCTTTGATGGTGTTAAAGTTATTTGTGAGTATGGACTGTGTATAGGTGAGGTCAGTTAGGTTTAAAAGCATTCTGAATTTTTTCCTCTAACTTCACACTTGAACTGAGATAAGATTTTGGTGCAGACATAGGCACACCCTATTGTTTTTGTTTTTTTAGCCATAAGGTTCTTCTTTAAAAAAAAAAAAAACTTTTTATTTTGTGTTGGAGTATAGCTGATTAACAATGTTATAACAATTTCAGGTGGGGAGCAAAGGGACTCAGTGCGTACATGTCCATCCCAAACTTTCTAACTATCCCTTCCCCCACTCCTCTCCATCCTTCCTCCTGGCACCCACAAGTTCATTCTCTAAATCTGTGAGTCTGTTTATGTTTTGGCCACAACACGTGGCATGTGGGATCTTAGTTTCCCAACCAGGGGTTGAACATTTCCCTGGTAGTGGAAGTGCAGAGCTGTAACCAGTGTATCACCAGGGAAGTCCCAAGCACGTCCTATTTTAAGCCTTTAGTGTGAATACTTGATATAACACTTGTTAAATAAGTACTTAATAGAAATGCTTGATGACAGGTTGTTTGTGTGAATCATTAGAAATGGTGTTGCCTCACTCAATGCCGGGAAGTCTCTTTCCTGGAAAGTTCTCTTTCACCTCATTTCACTTACCCTGCAAATACACTTGCAGAATGTTACTAAAGCAGAAGGATTCAAGGACAGGGATAATTAGATTCACCACCAGCACTGGAAGTAAAGACTCGTATGTGTGTCTTGGGAAAATATGTTCTCTAAAGTAAGGATGTTCCCAGTGCGGTTTGCAGACTGACCAATCCATCCACTCTTGATCACCAGTCATGAAGTGAGGCATGAGCACACAGCAGAATGGAAATCCAGGCAAAGCAACCATGTCACTACACAACACACTGCCTAGGTCAGCTGACTTTTTTTTTTTTTTTTGCAGCAAGAGTTTCTCAAGGGAGAGTGTATAGATTAGATTCTGGCGCAAGCTCCCTCAATTGCACTGTCCCAGGTCACACTGAGTTTGTTGAGACAGTAGAAGCTATGTCCTCTGTGGGGTCTTTCCTGTCTCAGATGGAATAAGGGACCAGGCATACTTGTCTAGTATAGCACTTATTGCACTGTATTGTAATGGTCTTCTTGTAAATGTAACATTTATTTAGTGTCTATTTTTTAAGTATAAAAATACATGTGCTGTGCCGAGTGCTCAGTTGTGTCTGACTCTTTGCGACCCCATAGACTGTAGCCATCCAGGCTCCGCTGTCCATGGGATTTTTCAGGCAAGGATGATGGCATGGATTACCATTTCCTTCTCCAGAGGATCTTCCTGATCCAGGGATCAAACCTGCATCTGCTGCATTGCAAGCAGACTTGTTACCTGCTGAGCCATTGGGGAAGCCCCCATAAAAATATATAGTACGAGCTAGCGATTCATGGGGTCGCAAAGAGTCGGACACGACTGAGCGACTGAACCATGAAAAAGAACGACATTCTGATCTGTATTAAAACATGGATGAATCTTGAAGACTTTCAGCTAAGTGAAAGTCATTACAGCCATTCACAAAAAGACAAATACTGTATGAGTCCACTTACAGAAGGCTCCTAGGACAGTCAGAATCATAATGTAGGAAGTGGGTTTGAGGTTACCAGGGCCTGTGGGAAAAGAAAGTGGGGAATTACTGCTTCACGGTTAGAGGGTTCCTGTTTGGGGTGATGAAGCAGTTTTTAGAAGCGTGGTGGTGGGTTTACAACACTGTGAATGTACTTAATGTCATTGAACTGGAGCCTTAAAAAGAGCTAGGATAGTAAATTTTATATTATTATATCTTATCACACAAAAAAAGTAGAAATAGTAAAAACTAGTACATGCTGGTTGAAAAGAATTGAAATAATATAGATATATATAAGGCAAAATGTGCACGAGAGGCCTGAGATAGCCAATCCTTTGCCCAGTCTCTAAAACTGCAGGAAAACATCCCAGATTTGGGAACCGCTCAAAACAGGCATGGAGGTTGGTTCGAAGGGGCCAACACTAAGCGACTCCTAGCATCAGGCCAGTCGAGGACACACTGCTCTCAGAGAAAATCTACAGGAGAAAGATGAAATACCACCATGGCTGGCAAGATCTAGTGCTTTAAAGTATATCCTCAAATCCTGGCAGTGATTGTCTAAGAATATATTGATTGAGCACACAGTTTAAGAAAGTGCACTCACCCATGCATTGCCAGACCCGCAACACACCCTGACTCACACAGCTGTGATATTTGCTCCTTGGCAAAGTCCTCGTGGAGTCAGCAGGTTCACTGTCCCTTCCCCGAGCAAACCCCTCCCTCTCTTCACTCATCTCCCAGCATTCCCCACACCTGTCCCTGTTTGTTTAAACCCCAGCCTGGGAAGTATGGACACCCTTCAGGATCAGTCTCACCACCATGTTTCTTCTGACTCCAGTCTTGGTAGCTGCCATCTGCATTTTGATGGTGTGGATCTTTAAAAATGCTGATGGAAGCACTGAGAGAAGGAAGGGGGAGCCTGG
Organism: Bos taurus; assembly: GCF_002263795.3. Lineage (NCBI taxonomy): Eukaryota > Metazoa > Chordata > Mammalia > Artiodactyla > Bovidae > Bos > Bos taurus. The sequence continues at coordinate 87,469,368 of NC_037336.1, forward strand.
GGCTGAGGCTCGTCCCTGGGTGGATGAAGACTTGAAAGACAGCACCGATGTCCACCAGGAGGAAGCAGGTAAAGACACTGGCTCTGCTGCTCGGTTCCCACCTTCTGTATTTTTACGATGAGGGCAAGTGGCTGGGGGGACTCATGGAGAGAAATAAGTGCAGGCAGGTCAGTTTCATCATCAACTTCTATCATGCAAACAAATTAGTGTGTGACAGAGACATCATTTATCTTGGGTGTCAGCTTGTCATTTACTGTGACCAAGTAAAAAGCTGGATCATCAGTAAAAAACTGTTGAAGGGCTGGCTTTCCCCAGCTCCTGTCCTGACTGCCTGCTAAAATCTTTCTGCAGGGGGCACATCACAGGCTGGTGCGGCCATGAGTTAAGTAGTCAGGTTTTGATCAAAATTTTGAAATAAAAAAGGGCAGCTGTGTAGGAGCTCACTACTACTCATTATAGCAGCCCTGTGGGTTACAGACAGGAGTGGCTGTGGCCCTCAAAGCCGAGTGTCTGATTCAATAGACAAGGCAATGAATGGACAACTGAAAGAGAGTAAAAAAAGACAGGCGGAACTGATTATAAGGTGTTTTGAGAAGGCTCAGGATCTTGGCAAGGCAGTTACAGAAGGCTGAACCAGGCCTGGTGGATTACTAGGATATGAATAGTAAGGGTGAGGAGGTTAAAAGGAACAGAAGGAGCCTGAATACAGAACTGCTAGGAAAGATGCTAAGAAGATGGAAGGACTATGCTGACCAGGGAAGGGGCAAAGATGAAGTTGAGGATGGGTGGGGGCATGGTTGACCTGAGAAAGACAAGGTGATGAAGGAGGCAGGCAGGCAGGGAGAGGTTTTTGGGAGCTCTGAGTGATCTGTGTTTGGGGTGGGTCTGAGGAGGTTCTGTGGGCTGGATTTGACTTGGAAGAGGCTCAGTGACTCTCAGCTGGGGTACTAATGGCCCCAGTTCAGTTCAGTCGCTCAGTCGTGTCTGACTCTTTGTGACCCCATGGACTGCAGCATGCCAGGCCTCCCTGTCCATCACCTACTCCCAGAGTTTACTCAAACTCATGTCCCTTGAGTCGGTGATGCCATCCAACCATCTCATCCTCTGTTGTCCCCTTCTCCTCCTGCCTTCAATCTTTCCCAGCATCTGAGTCTTTTCAAATGAGTCAGTTCTTTGCATCAGGTGGCCAAAGTATTGGCATTTCAGCTTCAACATCAATCCTTCCAATGAATATTCAGGACTGATTTCCTTTAGGATGGACTGGTTGGATCTCCTTGCTGTCCAAGGGACTCTCAAGAGTCTTCTCCAACACCACAGTTCAAAAGCATCAATTCTTTGGTGTACAGCTTTCTTTAAAATCAACTCTGACATCAATACATGACTACTGGAAAAACCAAAGCTTTGACTAGATGGACCTTTGTTGGCAAAGTAAAGTCCCTGCTATTTAATATGCTGTCTAGGTTGGTCATAACTTTTCTTCCAAGGAGCAAGTATCTTTTCATTTCATGGCTGCAGTTACCATCTGCAGTGATTTTGGAGCCCCCCCCCCACCCCCGCCAAAAAAAAATAAAGCTCCACCTTCCCTCCAAAAGAGGCCACCTGGAAGTATATGTGTGCATGTGTGTGGAAGGGTGTGTGTGTGTTCTGAGTTGTCCTAACCTTAGGATTTGGGAGTGGGGTACACAGCTGGCACGCCATGCTGGAAGCCATGTATCACTGGTTATGCCATGTACACTGAATATACCACACAGGGTCCAAGCCCAGGCAGCCTCCTAGCCGGGCTGTCTCTTACTCTCCTCCCTGGATGCCAACTATGCCAGCGGAGAAGCACTTCCATGAATGAGGGGAGATCCACTCTGAAGCTGGGTAAGGATCTGCTCCGGTAACAATGGGCGGGGCAGTGGGGATAGCACAATGCAAGAGAAGAGGTGGATCCAAGGGACAGACAAGGAAGAACAATGGGCTCTGGCAATAAGTTAGATGTTGGGAGAGGAAGAAGAGGGCAACAATTTGCAGACTGGAAGAATCAGAACAACACTGTCATACGCAGGTGAGGGGAGGGGACCCGGTTTAAAAGGGATGCTGTTGAGTGTAGTGCAGGGCGTCTTGGGCTTGAATGAACAGTGGCACATTGAAGCAGAAAGATAGGGAGCTTTCTAGGTGAGAGATCCAGGCCACAGACACTGACTGGAGAGTCACCAGCTTAAGGTGATGCTTGGAACTTGGGAAACAAATGAACTCACTAGGGGTATTGCTAAAGAGAAGGCTGAGGAGAGAACCTGGTGGGGAGCACATTCAGATGAGAGGAACTGCCTGGGAGGAATGGACTTGGAAGAACAGGTGTAGGGAAGAAGGGCAGGTTAGTAACAAGCCCTTCCAGGTATTTTCTATATCCAAGGTCATTTTTACGTAGGGTGAATCATAACAATACAGGGAGCAGGCACTATTACCATCCCTATATTACAGATAAGGAAGCTGAGCTCAGATCATCTAAATCATGTGTCCAAGCAGCTAGTGGTGGAGCCAGGACCCAGCGGGGGCTGGTTCCTGAGTTCCAGGTCTACAAAGAAGGCTTTTCCAGGCTTTTCCAAAGAATGACCCATAACAGAGAGGGCAGGCGATGGCCCACAGAGTTAAACATTTCCTGAGAGATCAGAAGTAGTGTGTGCATTGAGAAAAGCCCACTGGCTTTGAAGACCCAAGGGTTGAAGGGATACAGAGGGATCGATGTGGCTGGTGGGGAACCAGGGACCTGGGATCAGGGACCTGTGCCCGATGGTTGGGACCAGATACGAGAGCTATGTGGCCCCGTTCTGCTTCTCTGCCTGTTGATTCACTTCTCATTCTCTATTCTTTACAAGGAGGAATAAAGTGAACATGTAGCACCCCCTCCCCAGCAACCATGAGCAAATTTTCCCCGAGTGTAGAGTTCACAGTCTCTTGTTGGGATTTTCCTTGTCTACATAAGAGATACTTACTGAGGTCACACGGGCACACAGATGGTAGGTAGGGCTAATGTTTAAACTCTGGCACCCAAGTCCCTGCTCTTAACCACTGGGTTGGTGGACACAGTCTAAGAGAGGATACACTGCCAGTACTGCAGCTCCGATGGAGGTATAATTGGAGAGGAGAAAGCTACCATTGCCAAGCAAACACGAGATGGCTTTGATAACAGCCAATAGAGACCAGGGGCAAGCCATTTTGAAAATTAACAGAGACAAAACAGTAAAATAAGTATTGTAGGCCATTCTAGTGTGAGTTGAGGGAAATATGAGCACCGATCCAACCTCTGCCAGCTCTGACTCACAAGATTCCTGTTCCACATTCACAGGTCAGGGAATCAGCCTGTGTGGGGTGGAGGGCAAGGGGAGGAGAGGTGGGGGCAGGACATAGACAGGACATGCTGACTAGATGTCAGACACAGATTTTGTCTGGGGACCAGTCACACATGGTGTCTGATGAGGATTTTCTGTTCCCTCTTTATCTGTGGCAGAGGTCTGAGGAAGAGAAATGACCCATATTTAATCTCAAACAGGAAACTTCAGATTGTTTCCCCAAAATGAACTGAAAATACCGCACAAAAGTCCTCTACTCAGTCCCAGATTCATGAAAGCTCATGGAACTGGAAATAGGAGAAAAAAGACAGGAAACACATTAAGATGTGTCTATTTTAACATTAGTGGGGATTTTCTTTATTTGGCTTCGCCAGCCATCCAAAAGCTAGTATTCTAACTGAATTTTCATTGTCCCAGTCACTGCTAATACAGGCTTTGCCAAAATTTGTATCTAATGTGCTCAACACCTGAGAATAAAAATGTTCCTCAGACTTAGGAACAGATAGATTTTTATGTACCCATATGCAGCTGTTTCAAACCTGTTCATTGGATCAATGACAGCTCATTTCAGTAAAAGCTTAACAAGTCAGCCAATTAGAGATGGATTCATTCCAGTTCCAGCTCCTCTGCATGCCAACTAATCAACAACAGTCTCAACCAAGTAACACTGTTCCTACAGATGATATTAACCCTCTTACATGCCTGGAAGCCAACCAATGCCTGAACTCCATGTTTTCCAACCAAGTGGTGTGCAAGAACTAGCCTGAGGAGATCTTAGAGGTTCTGAAATTTTATGGGCCATTTGTTCACTTGCTAGTAGCTTGAAGTCAGGCCATGATGGGAGTGCTGACTCTATATTATAGCACTGGAAATTGGCCAGGGCTATAATTCAGTGCTCTTTTTCTCCCTACTCTCAGAGAGCTGGTTTGCCAGCACACCCCTGACAAAAACGCTATATAAGAGCAGCACTCAAGACCTGCCTAGCTTTCCTCTGCTATAAGAAGCAAGGAATTCAGCTTCATCTTTGCATTTCATCATCTTTTGACACCCATACACACTTCTGCATGACTAATTTTAAAAGGCTGGTTTACCAGGACTCCTGTAAGACATTATGGTCCTAGGACAAAGGAGAGGTAAATTTGAATTCAGATGAGAGAAGATTGGGGACAGGAAAGGATTTGATGGAGATGTCATCCTTGGGATCAAATCTGGGTGGGTACTGCTGGGGAGAGTAAAGGTCAGCACAGGACACTGGGGACCCCAGAAGAGGTGGAGGGGCTCAGAAAACAAGTTCTGTCCACTTCACCTGGGATAGCATTGCTCTATTCCAGATCTTCCCAGCTGAACACCCCCAGACTCCCCAACCCCCACCCACCCTTGTTGCTAGTGAGTCAGTTTACACTGCAACAAATGGCTGAGAGGCCCACACAGAAAGGAAAGCGATGGCTGAGGAAGTGGGAAGGAAAAGTTCTCTGCGCCAATGCTGAGCCCCAGAGTTGTTCCCATTGTCAACTGCAAGAGCTGTGTCACCCAGAGCCTAATTAACATGATTGCTCAAGGCTCCTCCAAAATTGCAGGGAGGGAACAAGGATGATACGACACAAATTGGCCTTAGCGGTTTCATAGCCGGAAAACATTTGGCCCGTTTGCCAAGATTTGGAAGTGGAACTGCAAAAACACAAAAGCAGTTCACATAGATGCAGCCAGAAAAATGCCTCCAAGTTAAACATTAAAGGATAGACATGACCTAGAATTACTTGGCCATTAAACCTAATTAGGGAGCAATTTGGCTCCTTGGCATTCAAGCCACGATACAAGGCAAGTTGGTTTTGGTGTCAATAGCAAACTCCATGTGTGATAGCACAGGACTTCTGTTAAACGCAGACCACAGTGGTGTGCATTTATTTTTGAATATGTGGGCTCTACCACTTAAATGAATCTGCCAGAGTGGTTTGGCTGGTCTGGGCTGGTGGCAGAAAAGCCACAGAACAGAGGCTCTTCCCTCTCCTTTGGTAAGCCCACATTCCCTGGAGGGGATGGTTAGGAGTTCAAGAGGAAGGAGAGAGCCGTGCCTTTTGTGTCGGTTCACTGCCCTGCAGTCCCTCAGAGCTTCTCTCCATCTGGCTCAGCTGACCCCTTTCCCCAGGTCGAGTGTAGACTTTCTGTCCTGGGAGAGGCTCCAGGAACAGCAGCTCCCCCTGTGCTCTGCTTAGAAAGCCCTTCAGGACAATCCAACCCAGCGGTGGTTGGGGCCGAGTGTCTGCCCCCCTCAGAGACAAGGCTGCCCTGATAAGGCTTGAGAGGCAGCCCCTTCATTCTGCCAGAGTAGGAATGCCTACCCTGGACTTCAGTGGCTGCAGAAACTGCTGAGTCATGCCCCTCTACTGCCTTTAGTTTCTGCAAATGGTGGACGGACCTAAAGTTAAGGAGGCCTTTCATGCATTCTCTCATTTACCACTGACTGACTAAACAGGTTGCTGGACTTTGTGACACATGGGTGGGGAGTAGCATGGTGTCGAAAGTCTTTGCTGATGCATTTGATAAAGTTGACCTGATGACATCTGGGTTTGGTTCAGGGTGGAATGCTGGAAAGCTGGTAGGTGTTAGTGGCCACTCCCCCATCACATCTAGTGCCTTTTGATTTAGTAACTGGGCCATCTCATTAAATGTGTACCATGTGGGCTCCCACTGCCCCTGGCTAGTGAAGTGTAAGAAGTTGCTCATTACTAGCAATGAGCTACCATGATCCCTACTAGTACTGTAGGTGAGTTCTCAGTCTCCCCCAAATCCCCTGTTCTCCCTCTTGCCTTCTTCTCCCCATCCGCACATATCCAGGAGTGAAATGTGTGGGTGCTCCCAGGGGCAGAGGACTCTCTCCTACCTGAATTCCACCTGGAATGCCCCAGATCCTCAGGGCCAGGCCCTGGATCTTCTTGCTCTCTTCCCTCTGTTTCGATTGTCATTCTTATCTTTATCTGAGGGCTCCCTAAGTGACATCTCACCTCCTGGACATTGACTGCAGTCCCCCCTAATCCTGAGGGGAAACCATCCAAGACCCCAAGTGGATACCTGAAACCACAGATAGTACTGAACCCTACATATCCTAAGCTTCTCCTATACATACATGCCTATGGTAAAGTTTAAATTAGACACAGTAAGAGAATATCTGAATTGCCAGCATCATTACTCATGTGCTTTGAGGTCATTATTAAGTAAAATCAGGGTTACCTGAGGACAAGCAATACCTCATCAGTTGACCTGATAACTGTGCTGTGCTTAGTCGCTCAGTAGTGTCCGTCTCTTTGCAACTCCACGGACTGGCGCGCACCAGGCTCCTCTGTCAGGGGCCCACCAGGCTCCTCTTTCAGGGGTCCATCAGGCTCCTCTGTCCATGGGGATCCTCCAGGCGAAAATGCTGGAGTGGGTTTCCACACCTTCCTCCAGGGGATCTTCCCAACCTAGGGATCAAACTCAGGTCTCCCGCACTGCAGGTAGATTCTTTACCATTTGAGCCACCAAGCCCTAAAAGGCTACTAAGTGTCTAATTAGGTGGATACGTGGACAAAAGGATGATTCATGTAGGTAGGGGGACGGAGCAGAACAGGCATGAAATTTCATCATCTTGCTCAGAATGGTGCATAATTTAAAACTTCAGTTCAGTTCAGTCGCTCAGTCGTCTCCGACTCTTTGCGACCCCATGGACTACAGCATGCCAGGCTTCCCTGTCCAACACCAACTCCCAGAGATTACTCAAACTCATGTCCATTGAGTTGGTGATGCCATCCAACCATCTCATTCTCTGTCATCCCCTTCTCCTCCCGCCTTCAATCTTTCCCAGCATCAAGGTCTTTTCCAATGAGTCAATTCTTTGCATCAGGTGGCCAAAGTATTGGAGTTTCAGGGTCAGCATCAGTCCTTGCAATGAATATTCAGGACTGATTTCCTTTAGGATGGACTGGGTGGATCTCCTTGCAGTCCAAAGGACTCTCAAGAGTCTTCTCCAACACCACAGTTCAAAAGCATAAATTCTTTGACATTCAGCCTTCTTTATAGTTCAATTCTCACATCCATACATGACTACTGGTATAAATTGCTTATTTCTTGAATTTTCCGCTTAATATATTCAGAACACAGTTGACCCTGGGTAACTGAAACTTGCCTCAGAAAGCAAAACCTCTGTACTTGGGGGGCAGGAAGGGAGGAACACTGATTTAGGAGTTAAGAAACCTAAGCTATAGTTCTGGCTCCATGAAGGTGAGAGGGTAACAGGCAGGAAGGCCAGGGGTCTCCAAATGGAGGAAATAGCCTGCAAGTGTCAGACATTTTTATCTCTCTTAAGCGGCAGGAGGAAACAAACTAGCAATATTTTTTCCTTCTCTATACAAATTTAAAGGGAGGTTTCTCTTAAAATACTGTGTTGCCATAATGACACCCGGCTTCGCCTGAAGTTAGCTATTCTCCAGTCTAGAGATAACCAATGCCTTTTTCTTATGGAAATGTTTGTCTTAAGCTATGCTAATGTACTATGCCTTTACCCCAAAACTCTGTCTCCAAGTCGGTTCCGCCTCTTGGCCCAGAACCTACTTGACAAACCAGTATGGATATTGTTCCCCTAATCTATGTAAATGAAACTATTTGTATGGTGGTCTGCCCTTCTTCAAGATTCAAGTTAATCATTTTATGGCCCAGGATAAACCATTTATCCCAAAATGCATCTTATGGGTGAGGGGCCTGGTGCCATTCTGAATTTTAAGACATTCCTTTCTTTCATTAACAGACTGCTAGTGACTATATAACATCCAGCTAAACACTAGCAGGGGGGTACTCTTTCTGCCCCCTTCTGATGCCTATGTCAGAAGCTTTCTCTATCTTCTTTATACTTTAATAAAACTTTATTACACAAAAGCTCCGAGCGATCAAGCCTCGTCTCTGGCCCCGGATTGAATTCTTCTCCTCCGGGGGCCAAGAATCCCGGTGTATTCGCGTGATTCAACAACAACCTTTCATCTTGGGGGCTCGTCCGGGATCCTTCTGGACAAGGTAAGGATGCTTGGAGCTTTAGTCCTTTGTTCTCTTAGCGAACACGTTTTCTGCTGTGCTTTACTAACTCAACCGTGTGCTTGTGTGAATGAATGGCATGCCCTGCGTGAAACAAGTAAGGAGCCCTGCTCTGCGGTTCCACGGTGATCTCATATGGCTTACGGCAGAAACCTGTCGGGGCGTTATACCGACCTGCCAATGCCAAGAGGCACCCAATGTCTCCTTCGAGAACCGACCAGAAATGAGCAAAGCGTGTGGACCGAACTCTCCTTTCTCGGTCAAACTTTTCGGTCTCTTTGACCATTTCATAACTCCTTGGGAATTAGAAGTACTAACCTAATCTATCGGATCATAGACTTTCAAGGGACTTGTGATCTATACTGTTATTGTGTACTGTGGCTTAGGTCCCAAACTTGGATTCGTAGTCAAGAAAGTGTCTAGCCTCGCTAGGAATCGAAAGTTCGGAAGCTAGATGGAGCTCTAGCTCCCAGAACATCTCTGAGGTTAAAGGTTACTCAGATTGGGACTGCGATGGGTTTTTTTTTCTTTGGTAATGCCGGCTCTTAGTGGATCAGAGGAGGCTGTTATACTGGTGTGGTGATGCTTGGAAAGAACATCTCAGTTTTATGTTCGCGTCGGTCTTATTGTGGTCAGGAAATACTCAGGGTCGTGCACAGGCACTCAGGTGACGAATGTTTCCCACAATGGTCTTAGCTTGGGAGGCATTCCGGAAAGTTACTCTGATTCACCCCGGGTGACATCAGAGGCAAGCAAGGTTAAGGGTGAAGAGCTGGACGTCAAGTAGGGATGCTATCAAGTCTACCCCTGGTACATCCCCACCCCATCTCGGTGGTAGAACCGGGAGGGACGAGTACGGCGCCTGCGTCGGTAAGGGACAGACTAAGTCCGACCAGGAAGGAAAAGCTTTTGGTGTAACGTCTGTCTACACCTCCATCTAGAGCAGGGAGGGACGCCTCCGGTAGAAAAAATGGCGCTGGTCGCTTTTTTTCTCTCTTACAGATGGGAGCTAACAATTCCAGCCTCACTCCTTTAAACTGTATCCTGAAAAACTGGGATAGATTTGATCCCCAGGGCTTAAAGAAGACACACCTGGTCTTCCTATGTGATACTGCATGGCCACGGTATCCATTGGAGGATGGCGAACGGTGGCCAGTTGGAGGGTCTCTTAAGTATAATACTGTTCTACAATTAGACCGGTTCTGTAAGGAACACGGGAAATGGGTAGAAGTAGCATATGTGTTGCCCTTTTTCTCTCTGCGAAATATGCCAGACTTATGTCCTAAGGGTATAGATTTGGGTGTGAAACCTTCAGCTCCCCCCTATCCTCTTCCTTTGCCCCCGTACCTGGGACTCCAAACTGGGATTCAAACTGCCCACATGGAGGTCCAAACAACTCCTGTCTCAGTACGACCTCAGACTACTCTGGTTTCAGTAGAAACTCAGACCATCGAAGTAAGAGATGAGATGGAGGACAGGAGACAAAGAGAAGAGGAAAAACAGGTTTCTCCAATCTATCCCTGGGATCATATGCGCACAGCAGCCAGAGAGACTGAGGAACAGCCACACAAGCTGTTGCCTCTTTATGAAACACCCACCGGGAGAAATAATCAGTCCATGAGAGTTAATAAGCCTTTTTCTTATCAAGAAATACAAAGAATCAAGGAGGATCTGGGAGACTATTTAGAGGACCCAGAAAATATATCAGAGCTTTTAAAGGTGTTACTCTGCTTTATGACCTCACTTGGAAGGATGTGATGTATATCTTGGGACAAACGCTGACTCCTGAGTCAAGGACTCGAGTTTTGGGAAAAGCGGTTGCTTATGGAGATGAGTGGCTTGGTAATGAATCAGTAGAGAAGAGGGAGAACGAGATAGCGGCCCTCCCCACTGGGAATCAGGCGGTCCCAACTATAAAACCAGACTGGGACTACAACACAGCTAAAGGAAGATGGGATCAGAGTCATTTTGTTAGATGTATTCTTGAAGGACTTAGGCAGGCGCGTTCTAAGCCTTTAAACTATGGCAAATTGGCAGATATAGAACAAGAAGAGAAAGAAGCTCCTGGTAAATTCCTAGATAGACTGAGAGAAGGCCTTCGCAGATTCACTGAGATTGATCCCGAAAGTGAAGAGGGAAAAGTGATCTTAAAGGATAGATTTCTCACTCAGTCGGCTCCAGATATCCGCCGTAAGCTATTAAAACAGGCGTATGGACCAAATCAGTCTTTAGATACTCTGTTACAATTGGCTCAGACAGTCTATTATGGTAGGGAATATGAGGAAAAAAAAGAAAGGCAAAAAAAGACAAAGGAAAAGGCGGAAGCCAAGGCTATGAAAAACGTTCTTAAACAGCCTGAGAAAAATGCCCAGAGGGGCCCAGGTAAAAAGGGATGGGCTTGCTACTGCTGTGGAAAGGAGGGGCACCTCAAGCGGGATTGCCCTCAGGCATCTAAGCCGCCCCCGGCTCCATGTCCGGTCTGCAAAGGACCACACTGGAAGAGAGACTGTCCCCAGAGGCGTAGGTCTCCCGGGTCGGACTCTCAAGACAATCAGGACTGAAGGTGCCCGGGGGTCCCCACACAAGCTCCCGTCCTAATTACACCTAGGAACCCCAGGTATTAATAGTTGTGGGGGGCCAATCCGTCGATTTCCTTTTAGATACTGGGGCAACTTATTCTGTGCTTACTGAAGCCCCTGGCCCACTTTCTTCCCGATCCACTTCCGTAATGGGACTGTCTGGAGAAGCCAAAAGGTATTATTTCAGTTATTCTTTATCTTGCAACTGGGATTCTGTGCTGTTTTCACACGAGTTTCTGATTGTGCCAGAATCTCCCTCACCCCTTTTGAGAAGGGATATACTGAGCAAGGTCCATGCCTCTGTTTTCATGAATATGGAGCCCTCCCTTTCTCTCCCTTTAGTTGAACAAAATGTAAATCCTAGAGTATGGGCTGATGGAAAATCTGTGGGTCGAGCACAAAATGCTATTCCGGTAGTTGTTAAGCTCAAAGACCCACACGTATTTCCACATAAGAAGCAGTATCCACTGAAACCTGAAGTTAAGGAAGAGTTAAAACCCATCATCGAAAATTTAAAGGAGCAGGGACTATTAATTCCCTGTAACAGTCCTTGCAGCACTCCTATTTTGGGTATAAAGAAATCGAATGGTAAATGGAGACTAGTTCAAGATTTACGAATAATAAATGAGGCTGTAGTTCCTTTACACCCCGTGGTGCCTAATCCTTATACTCTATTGTCTGAAATTCCTGAACGGGCCAAATATTTCTCAGTTAATTGATTTAAAGGATGCCTTCTATTCAGTGCCTTTGGCAGAAGAAAGTCAATTCCTATTTGCCTTTGAAGACCCTACGCAGCCAGCTTCTCAGTTAACCTGGACAGTTTTGCCCCAGGGATTTCTTGACAGTCCTCACTTATTCGGACCAAGTTTGTCACGGGATTTACAAAACTTTAACAGCTCTGAAGCAGTGGTGTTACAATATGTAGATGATATTTTGCTCTGTGCTGAGACAGAGGAAGCTTGTTCGCGAGCCTCAAAAGATTTCTTAAACTTTCTGGCAGGCTGTGGTTACAAGGCATCAAGAGAAAAGGCTCAGCTTTGTCAACAATCGGTTAGATATCTGGGCCTAATCATATCAGAAGGGACTAGGGCCATAGGCCCTGAGAGAATTAAACCTATACTAAATCACCCCCTACCTATGACTTTAAGACAATTGAGAGGATTTTTGGGAATCACAGGTTACTGTCGCATTTGGATTCCGGGTTATGGGGAACTTGCCCGGCCTTTATATAAACTTATAGCTGAAACTCAGCAGGCCCAAACTGACAAACTGGTTTGGTCTCCAGAAACTCAAAAGGCTTTTAAGGTTCTTCAGACTGCTCTCCTGCAAGCTCCAGCTCTGAGCTTGCCCACAGGGTCAGAATTTAATTTGTTTGTCACTGAAAGAAAAGGTGTGGCATTGGGAGTTTTGACACAACCCCGAGGGCCTCACCAACAACCTATTGCTTATCTAAGCAGAGAATTAGATGTAGTTGCACGTGGGTGGCCCCACTGCCTAAGAGTAATTGGGGCAGCGGCTTTATTAGCACCTGAAGCTTTAAAAATAATTAATGGACAAAACCTTACTGTACTGACTTCTCATGATGTGAGTGGAATCTTAAATTCTAAGGTTAATATTTGGATGACAGACAGTAGGCTTCTTAAGTATCAGTCATTGTTGTTAGAAGGACCAGTAACTAAGCTTAAAGTTTGTGGAAATTTAAATCCTGCCACTTTCCTTCCTGAGAAGGAAAATGAAACACCTGATCACGATTGTTCTCAATTCCTAACTTTAAACTATGCAGCTTGGGAGGATCTAAAGGATACCCCATTAGACAATCCTGACATGGAAATATTTACAGATGGCAGTTCTTTTGTTCAGGATGGAAAGCATAAAGCAGGTTACGCCGTGGTGACTGCTGAACAGGTTTTGGAAGCAAAATCTCTCCCCCAGGGAACCAGTGCTCAGTTAGCGGAGCTTGTGGCCCTGACCCGAGCTCTAGAGTTAAGCAAAGGGCAGCGGATGGGCCTGATAATCTATGTGAGTCTACTTCTGCTGACTCCAAATATCCTGAGTCTGCCGTTGGATCCTCAAGACAATGTCTTCCTGTCCTGGGCTCACTCCTATGCTGCATTCCACAATCGGTCTAACTGCTGGGTCTGCGGAGCGCTCCCCTCTTCGTCAGTGGAAGGCTTCCCGTGGTGGACATCCCCACTTCAAGGAAAAGACTTTCTCCAAGTCTGTGAATACCTTCGACAACAATCACATGCGATGCCTCTTCGTCATCTGATGACATCTACCAACCCTAAAATGGACTGGTGCAACACTTTGTACTCTGACTACGGACATAATGTGACTTTTAATTTTGATTATACGTTGTCTCGGTTCAATGACTATTTTGCTACATATAAGGTAAATAGGTCTAGATCTAATGGCTTTTTACCTGACGTTTATCAAATATGAGATGAGGTTACATGGCTAACTCCTGAAAAAGGACGTTTAATATCTACTGCCTCTATATGCTGGGAACAAACAGAGCCGTCCCCAAAAGTTAGCCAACAACTTAATTACAATGATTGGAAACAAATGGGATATTTGTCTCGGGAAACATGCAATGTAATCATTCCCGTGTTTTCCAATCCCAGTTCAGGTTCTCCCTTTGTCTGGCCAGGCACGAATTGGGACTGGATATCTCAGTCGCGCTGGCTTGCTCCAAACGGAACTTATTGGATATGTGGCTCTTACCTATGGGCATGGCTTCCCCCTGGTTAGATAGGGAGATGCACCCTGGGTCTAGCCTTTACTCATGGCTTTATATTTTCAGAGCTTCCAGAAAAGCCTGCTAATTTACCCCACCTTAGAACTCGGTGGGCAAGGTCTGTATTTTATTGGTATGATTATTTGGCTGCAGCGTTTGTTCCCTCTTTGGGAACTACAGATGTTATGTTACGAGTGGATGCTTTGACTAATTTTACTCAACAGGCATTACAAGATTCTCAAAAGGCTATTTCAGCTCTTAATGCTGAACAAGCACAAATTAGAAAGGTGGTTTTACAAAACAGATTGGCTCTAGACATTCTGACAGCTGCACAAGGAGGAACTTGTGCCATTATTCATACCCAATGCTGTACATATATACCTGATATGAGTACGAATGTTACTCATTTTACTAACCACATGAACAGGATGATTAGGGCCATGGACACTCCTGAAGCCTCAATTGCTTCACTTTGGAAAACGTTAACTAATTCCCCATGGTGGACAACTATCTTAATTACGATAATTCTGGTTGTTTTGTTCTTGCTGTTTGCTCCCTGCATCTGTAATTGTATAACTGGATTTGTTTCTAGCCGCATGAAAGCTTTTAAGTTACAAATGGTTGCTCAAACTCCTGCTACTACTGTAGCTACCTCCAGCTACTATTTGGGGCCCCTGGATCAGATATCCTCAATATGAGGATTAGGAGAATATGTTGCCTCACCAATTTAGGGACAACGCCCCTTGTCAGCTCGGAAGTAGTTATGGAATGAGAACGACGCCCCTTTTCCCTAGGCAACATAATTCTCCTAAAAGAAAAGGGGGGAATGAGAGGGTAACAGGCAGGAAGGCCAGGGGTCTCCAAATGGAGGAAATAGCCTGCAAGTGTCAGACATTTTTATCTCTCTTAAGCGGCAGGAGGAAACAAACTAGCAATATTTTTTCCTTCTCTATACAAATTTAAAGGGAGGTTTCTCTTAAAATACTGTGTTGCCATAATGACACCCGGCTTCGCCTGAAGTTAGCTATTCTCCAGTCTAGAGATAACCAATGCCTTTTTCTTATGGAAATGTTTGTCTTAAGCTATGCTAATGTACTATGCCTTTACCCCAAAACTCTGTCTCCAAGTCGGTTCCGCCTCTTGGCCCAGAACCTACTTGACAAACCAGTATGGATATTGTTCCCCTAATCTATGTAAATGAAACTATTTGTATGGTGGTCTGCCCTTCTTCAAGATTCAAGTTAATCATTTTATGGCCCAGGATAAACCATTTATCCCAAAATGCATCTTATGGGTGAGGGGCCTGGTGCCATTCTGAATTTTAAGACATTCCTTTCTTTCATTAACAGACTGCTAGTGACTATATAACATCCAGCTAAACACTAGCAGGGGGGTACTCTTTCTGCCCCCTTCTGATGCCTATGTCAGAAGCTTTCTCTATCTTCTTTATACTTTAATAAAACTTTATTACACAAAAGCTCCGAGCGATCAAGCCTCGTCTCTGGCCCCGGATTGAATTCTTCTCCTCCGGGGGCCAAGAATCCCGGTGTATTCGCGTGATTCAACAACAACCTTTCAAAGGATTGCTGCATGTTTAGGACAAATTAACTATATCCATTCATTCCATCTCCTACTTTTGCCCCACCTTCCCCAGATGGTTCATCTCTCATCCTTCTGTCTCACTTAAGAGACTGTGAAATGTCTTAACAGTTGTGTTCAGTTGATCTACCCTTGGGGTTTTTTGCACAATTCATTTCTATGGCTTTCTTATTAAAACAAAACACACGCACAAATCCCTTAATTGTGAAACGTAAGGTAGCGGTTGGTTTAGTCACTAAGTCATGTTGAACTCTTTGCAACCTCATGGACACAGGGATCGAACCTGCATCTGCTGCATTGCAGGTGGATTCTTTATACTGAGCCACCAGAGAAGTCTGTGATATGTAATATGCTGGCTGGGAAAGCGTATAAAACATAGATGAATGGCTTAACAAATAATTTGAAAGCAAAAATCCATATAATTATCACTTAGATCAAGAAGTATAAATTTCCAGTACTCCATAAATCCATATATTCCTAGTCACACCTCTTCATCCCACAGACATAACTACTATTTTTAATTTTATGGGAATTACTTCTGTGCTTTTCTTTATAGATGTATCACCTCAATATGCATTCCTAAACACTTTCATGCATTGGAGAAGGAAATGGCAACCCACTCCAGTGTTCTTGCTTGGAGAATCCCAGGGACAGAAGAGCCTAGTGGGCTGCCGTCTATGGGGTCACACGGAGTCAGACACGACTGAAGCGACTTAGCAGCAGCAGCAGCAGCAGCAGCAGCAAACAGTAGAGTTCTATTGCATATATTCTTTTGACTTTGCTCTTTAGCTTAACATTTTATTTGTAAAATTCATTCAGGTTAGGCATGTGACCGCAGTTCATTCATTTTTGCTGCTGTATAGTATTCTGTTTCATGAGTATATCATTATTTATTTTACTGTTGATGAAGATCTGGGCTATTTCCAGTTCAGGACTATGATCAACTATGCCTCTAATAACATTTTAATACTTATTTCTAGGATACATATGCATGACTGTCTCTGAGGTATGCATGCGATTGCTGAGTTAGAGTGTGATGGGCATGGAAATGTATCATCTGGATCACCCTTCAAGGAAAGACTTGTTGCTCCTTCTGTTGGGAGTGTTGTAAACAAAGAGCCTTCAACTGTCTGCATATTCCAGGGTTTACCTTTGCTTTGCCCAAGATTCTGCCTTTCCCAGGGTGGTTTATATGCAATGACGATTGGCTTAGGAGTATAAAGGCCCAGTCATTTGGGCCTAGTTGGGGACAACTCTGATGGGCTATTTTTCTTCCAAAGAAGCCCTATTGTTGGCTAAGCCATCATACAAGGCTTACACTGAAATATGATGTCTTCTGTCCAATCGTGTTTCTTCCCTCTCCTTTCCACAAGTTTTGTTCCCAAAGGTACTTCCTGTAAACATCCTACACACTAGTCTCAGTTTGAAGCTGCTTCATGATCTGATAACTCCAATATCTCAAGTCTTTGTAGGTCTATTTCTGATGCCTGCAGTTTCTAGTTATTATTCATGACTTCTTATTTTCTTGAACACACTGTTATTTTTTATTGTACACTGGTTATTCTTTTGGAAAATTACTCATAATTTTTTTTGAGGCCTAAGATATAGTTAGGGCTTCCCAGGTGATATAGTTAGGCTTTCCTCAGTGGTAAAGAATCCACCTGCCAAGCAGGAGACAGTGGTTCTAATCCTGGATCAGGAAGATCCCTTAGAGAAAGAAATGGCAACCCACTTCATGGCCTGCAAAATCCCATGGACAGAGGAGCCTGATGGGCTACAGTTCATGGGGTCCCAAAAGAGTCAGACAAGACTTAGCAACTAGCCACCAACAACAAGATGTTACTCCAGGGAATAGTCACATTTGCACCTACAAGTTGAGCAACTTTGTAACACTGGGACAACTTTAATATGAGATCAAGTCTTATGGTTCCTTGGATCACTCACAGGATATTATCCTAGGCTCTAAGACACGAGGGCTGGATTAATTACATTTTAGTCTTACTGTTGGAACATAAACCTTCAAGCCCTGGATGGCCTTGGGGTTTTGACTTTTGTCACCATCTCTTTGTCTGAACTCAGCCTCATGGCTGTTTCTTGGCAACTGGAAAATATTCTCCGGACATTTGATTGCTGGTCTACCTCTACTGGTACTAACCTTCACCTAGATTTTTAACTATGATGTCCTATAGTCACAGATTGGTGGTGGTGGTTTAGTTGCTCAGTGGTGTCCACCTTTTGCAACACCATGGACCATAGCCCGCCAGGCTTCTCTGTCCGTGGGATTTCCCAGGCAAGAATACTGGAGTGGGTTGCCATTTCTTTCTCCAGGGGATCTTCCCAACCCAGGGATCGAACCCAAGCCTCCTGCATTGCAGGCGGAATCTTTACCACTGAGCCACCAGGGAAATTACAGATTAGCTCATTAATATGTAGAAGAAAATGTTCTAAATTATATTTTACTAAGCATTTTGCCTTTTTTTTACTTTAGAGAGTTGGTTTAAATTATGTAAATAACCATTACTGGAAATGAGAACCCTTTAGTAAATGTCACAACAACCATAATATAATCATAACTCCAACATCAGTTAATCCTTGGCATCAAAATGGATTTGTATCTACTCAAGAAAGAAAGTCACAACTGTTTTCTGTCACACAGCTGAAGGCAGGGGATATAATATGTCTTATCAGGTAAATATTCATTGGATTTTGTGTTGTGAATGAGGAAAATATATGATAACATCATATTCAGTTTTCTAAAGACACAGTTTAGGTAGTACAGTAATAATTCAGGTAAGCCATGCACACGCACACAGATAAATTTTATGGTTTAAAACAATCTAAATCTGTTACCTTAATGAAAAAGTGCTGAGCATTTTTGGGAATTTGATCATAGTGGATTCTGATTACCTGCTGTTATCTAAGTAGGAGTTGCCTTCTACTGGTTATGTGGCTTCTCTGTACCATCCCCATCAGGCTGAAAAATATCAGATCAAGTTTAGGAAAGACTTCAGCCTTTGTATAAAAGAACTATCTACTCATTAGATTCCACTGATATTTTCAGTGTCTATTTCTTTGGGAGCCTTCTTGGTGAAGCCTTGTCTATCTGATTTAAATTTCCCTGAAAAGTCCAACTCACATCAGTTTATTCTGATTTGATGTACTGAAGTCCACTTTCTGTACTCATCTCTTTTTGGCATCTTCTGCCTCCAAGATTCTAGTAGTTGGTGAGGCCCAACAATAACCAGAAGTCCAAGACTAATTCAAGTTAAGCATATGTATACATGTAGAATATATATATATTATATGGTAGAACATGATAGAAGCAGGCAGGTGTAAAGATAAATTTAGTGTAGGTAAGCAGAACAGATTTTTTCCTTACAGATAATCACGATGGTGTGATCACTCACACTCACCTAGAGCCAGACATCCTGGAATGTGAAGTCAAGTGGGCCTTAGGAAGCATCACTATGAACAAAGCTAGTAGAGGTGATGGAATTCCAGTTGAGCTATTTCAAATCCTAAAAGATGATGCTGTGAAAGTGCTGCAAAGTGTCAGCAAATTTGGAAAACTCAGCAGTGGCCACAGGACTGGAAAAGGTCAGTTTTCATTCCAATCCTTAATAAAGGCAATACCAAAGAATGCTCAAACTACCACACAATTGCACTCACCTCACATGCTGGTAAAGTAATGCTCAAAATTCTCCAAGCCAGGCTTCAGCAATACGTGAACCTCGAACTTCCAGATGTTCAAGCTGGTTTTAGAAAAGGCAGAGGAACCAGAGATCAAATTGCCAACATCCACTGCATCATTGAAAAAGCAAGAGAGTTCCAGAAAAACATCTATTTCTGCTTTATTGACTATGCCAAAGCCTTTGACTGTGTGGATCACAATAAACTGTGGAAAATTCTTCAAGAGATGGGAATACCAGACCACCTGACCTGCCTCTTGAGAAACCTGCATGCAGGTAAGGAAGCAACAGTTAGAACTGGACATGAAACAACAGACTGGTTCCAAATAGGAAAAGGAGTCTGTCAAGGCTATATATTACCTTGCTTATTTAAAATCACCCTGCTTATTTAACTTCTATGCAGAGTACATCATGAGAAATGCTGGTCTGGAAGAAGCACAAACTGGAATCAAGATTGCCGGGAGAAATATCAATAACCTCAGATATGCAGATGACACCACCCTTATGGCAGACAGTGAAGAGGAACTCAAAAGCCTCTTGATGAAAGTGAAAGAGGAGAGTGAAAAAGTTGGCTTAAAGCTCAACATTCAGAAAACGAAGATCATGGCATTTGGTCCCATCACTTCATGGCAAATAGATGGGGAAACAGTGGAAACAGTGGCTGACTATTTTTCTGGGCTCCAAAATCACTGTAGATGGTAATTGCATCCATGAAATTAAAAGACACTTACTCCTTGGAAGGAAAGTTATGACCAACCTAGACAGCATATTAAAAAGCAGAGACATTACTTTGCCAACAAAAGTCCATCTAGTCAAATCTTTGGTTTTTCCAGTAGTCATGTATGGATGTGAGAGTTGGACTGTGAAGAAAGCTGAGTGCTGAAGAATTGATGCTTTTGAACTGTGGTGTTGGAGAACACTCTTGAGAGTCCCTTGGACTGCAAGGAGATCCAACCAGTCCATCCTAAAGGAGATCAGTCCTGGGTGTTCCTTGGAAGGACTGATGCTAAAGCTGAAACTCCAATACTTTGGCCACCTCATGTGAAGAGTTGACTCATTGGAAAAGATTCTGATGATGGGAGGGATTGGGGGCAGGAGAAGGGGACAACAGAGGATGAGATGGTTGGATGGCATCACCGACTCGATGGACGTGAGTCTGAGTGAACTCTGGGAGTTGGTGAGGGACAGGGAGGCCTGGTGTGCTGCGATTCATGGGGTCGCAAATAGTCGGACACGACTGAGCGACTGAACTGAACTGAACTGAATATTTTTGTGTCTTATTTAAGAAATTCTTCTTGTCTACAAAGTCATTAAGATAGTCTCTCACATTCTTTTCTAAAAAGCTTCAAAAATTAGTCTTTCATAATTAAAGCTCTGGTGAGAACAGGCAATATTCATTCAGTTTCAATATCTGATGAAAGAGTTTAAATGTTTCACCATTAACTATGTAGCTGGTTCTGAGGTGTTTTGATTTTGTTTGTTCCCCATAGTTAAGACTTATCAGGTTAAGAAAGTTCCTTTCTACTCCCAATTTACTAAGAGATGAATGCCTAATTATATATATATATATATATATATATAAATTATATGTGTATATATATATATATATATACATTCAAAGCATTCCTATTTTTTATAATCTTTAATTTTTGAAGACTGTATCTTAGAATTTCTTTCAGTTGGCATCTTCGTAGTTCACATGTGAATCTTTGTAATTCAGACTGAAAATACTGTCTAGTTATGGTGAAAGGAATGAAGAAACACACATGTTCAGAGGTAGAACTGTGATATTTTGGATCTATAACCAACAATTTCAAGAATGTTGGAATGAAGCATCTGGGAATTCAGCAATAAGGTCTTCTGAACTCTTTTGTTTGAAAAGCCTACCAGGAACTTCACAGTGTTATTGACTGGAAAACCTTCTAAAATGAGGTGGTTGGGTCTGCCCTTGGTGAGGCTTCTAGTTCACCAGATATATCTTCCTTTTTATCTTCTACCGTATCTGTGAGTTCGTTTTCTTCATTTTACCATTTTCAGCTCCACTTATTGAATCCTCCATTGCATCTTTATCTTCTGTGGATTTTCACAGCTCTCTGAACAGGACGGAAGCAGAGGAAACCAGAAAAACATGGTAGAAGCAGGCAGGTGTAAAGATAAATTTAGTGTAGGTAAGCAGAACAGATTTTTTCCTCATGATTAGTATTTTTGTCTCTTGTTTAAGAAATTCTTCTCTCTACAAAGTCATGAAGATAGTCTCCTACATTCTTTCCTAAAAGCTTCAAAAATTAGTTTTTCATAATTAAAACTCTGGTGAGAATAGGCAATATTAATTCATTTTCAATATCTGATGGAGAGTTTAAATGTTTCACCATTAACTATGTAGTTGGTTCTGGGTGTTTTTCCCCATAGCTAGACTTTATCATGATAAGAAAGTTCCTTTATACTTCCAATTTACTAAGAGATGAATGCCTAATTTTATCAAACACTTTTTCCATATTACAATGATTACTAGCTTGTAAATGTAACAAACATGGTTTTGCTAACGTTGTTAACTTGCATTCCTGGGATAATTCCAACTTGATCAAAGTGCACTGTTTTTTACATATTGTTGAATTCTGTTTACTAATATTTTGGTCAGGACTCTTTGCATCTATATTTATGAGGAAGTTGAATCTGTAACCTTTCTTTCTTTTAATGTCCTAGTCAGACTTGGTAACAAGGTTGTGGGTGTCATAAAATGAGTTGGGGATGATGTTTCCTCTATTTCTATTCTTGGTAAGAGTTTGAGAAAAT
Organism: Bos taurus; assembly: GCF_002263795.3. Taxonomy (NCBI): domain Eukaryota; kingdom Metazoa; phylum Chordata; class Mammalia; order Artiodactyla; family Bovidae; genus Bos; species Bos taurus. The sequence goes on from NC_037336.1 coordinate 87,491,158, forward strand.
ATAGCAATAATTGCTCTTTGTGATAAAGAACCTGCTTGCCAATGCAGGAAACTAAGAAATGAGGGTTCAGTCCCCTGGAGGGGGGCATGGTAACCCACTCCAGTATTACTCAGGCTTCCCAGCTGGTGCCAGTGGTAAAAAAATCCTGCCTGCCAATGCAGGAGACATAAGAGACAAGGGTTCGATCCCTGGGTTGGAAAGATCTCCTGGAGGACAGCATGGCAACCCACTCCAGTAGTCTTGTCTGCAGAATCCCATGGACAGAGGCGCCTGGAGAGTTGGACACGACTGAAGGGACTCAGTATGCATGCACGCATGCATGTTCTTTGAGTGTTTGATAGAACTAACTCCCTTATGAAGCCATCTGGGCCTCTTCCTAAAGGAATCTTTTTTTTCCCTCTGGCTGATTTTGAGATTTTATACTTGATTATAAAAGATGTGGGCTTCTTTTCTTTTTTACTGCTGCTGCTGCTAAGTCGCTTCAGTCATGTCCAGCTCTGTGAGATCCCTATAGATGGCAGCCCACCAGGCTCCTCTGTCCCTCGGATTCTCCAGGCAAGAACACTGGAGTGGGTTGCCATTTCCTTCTCTTTTACTACCTGGGATTGACTGGGCCTCTCGAATCTGTAGATTTGGCATTTTTCATCATTTTTTTTTTTAATCAGATGCATGCATCTGTCCATGGGATTCTCCAGGCCAGAACACGAGTGGGTTGCCATGCCCTCCTCCAGAGGATCTTCCACACCCAAGGACTGAACCTGAGTCTCTTGTGTCTCCTGCACTGCAGGTGGCTTTTTTTCTGCTGAGCCACCCTGGAAGCCCTTTTAACAAATAGTCTCCTTCAAATAGGGCCTCTGCCACATCCTCTTTCCCATTTCCTGCTGAGACTATCATAAGACATATAATAGACATTCTCATTCTGCTTTATTTTTCTTGATCTTTCTTTTATGTTTTCCATCTTTTGGTCTTTCCTTGTTCTGTTCAAGATATTTTTTCTAAGTTATCTTCAGTTCATTAACTCTTTCTTTAGGTATGTCTAACCTGCTGTTAAACTCATCCACCAAGTTCTTAGTTCTATTGTTTTATTTTTCAGTTCTAATCTCTATCTTAGACTATTTTCCATGTAACTTTTCATTTTTTCCTGTACTCTACAGATTTATAAATGCTTGTCTTTTTTTTTCCCTCTAAACCTAGCCATCAAAGTTTTTCTATCTTTTGAGTCTGACGATTCCATATTTGGAGACTTCAGGTGTCTGATTCTATTTTTAAAAATCTGCTCTGCTATATTTTGTTCAAGGTGTTTTGGTTTTGTGTATGTCTGGTTGTCTTTGATGGGTTGCTGACTATTGCACTTAAAATTATCTGTATGTTGGCATTTGCTTCTGTTGGGTGATGGCGCTATTTTCAGGCAGGACCACATTGTTCCAAGTTCAGGTTTGAGGCATGACTCACAAAAATGCTGTAACCCCTTGGGGGCTGACTTATTTACATTTCTTACTTTTTCTAAGGATGTAGTCTTGGGGTCCATGCTTGTCAGACTTCCCATTGTATATGGGTCTGGGCTTTGATTTCTGTCTCTCTTGATCTCTGAAAATATAAAAATAAACATGTAAATATATAGGGATTGGCAGATACTAACAGGGCAAATGTAGCTTTTGCACTTATTTACCTTCTCAGGTTCCTAATTTCCCTTAAGTTTTGGCCTGGGGATGTCTTACTATGCTGTTAGCAATTTAATGATTTTATGATAGGTTTTAAAGTAATACTTTTTTTTCAAGATCTTAGTGATTTTCGATGATTCCTAGTGGCTCAGATGGTAAAGAAACTGCCTGCAATGCAGGAGACCCAGGTTTGATCCCTGGGCCAGGAAGATTCCCTGGAGAAGGAAATGGCTACCCACTCCAGTATTCATGCCTGGAGAACTCCATGAACAGATAGCCTGGTGGGCTACAGTTGATAAGGTCACAAAAGGGTCGGACACGGCTGAGGGACTAACACTTTGGACTTCCCTGGTGGCTCAGACGGTAAAGTGTCTGCCTACAATGTGGGAGACTCGGGTTCAATCCCTGGGTTGGGAAGATCTCTGGGAGAAGGAAATGGCAACCCACGCCAGTATTCTTGCCTGGAAAATCCCATGGATGGAGAAGCCTGGTAGGCTATAGTCCATAGGGTCGCAAAGAGTGGGACATGACTGAGCGACTTCACTTTCACTTTAGTGATTTTCAGCTGGTGGGAGATAGCTTCAATAAGCTAGTTCACCATTAACAGAAATTTATATTTCTCATCTTTGGGGAAGCAAAAATTTTCTTTTTCTTGATTTGTAACCAGTCTGGGGTTTGAAGGACAGTCAAGATCAGAGTTCAGGATTCTCAGACCCTTTTCATTTTTTTATGATGTTTTTGAGCTCATATCCTTTAGATATTTTTGCGAACTTGATTTCCCTTTCTCTAGTGGTCACCTTGTGACTCTAAAGGAGGAAAAAGAATTTTCCCTCTATTCTTCTAGGTTTTTGGCTGAGACATCTCTTCTTAGTAATAAATACAGGTTAACAAGAGAAAAACAAACAGAAATTTAACAATATGTATATTTCTTGTGTACATGGGAGAGACCCAGGAAAACTGAGTAACCCCCTTGAAATGGCTCTAGAAAGAAAGTGAAAGTCGCTCAGTCATGTCCAACTCTTTGTGACCCCATGGATTGCAGCCTGCTAGGCTCCTCTGTCCGTGGAATTCTCCAGGCAAGAATACTGAAGAATGTTGCCCTTCCCTTCTCCAGGTAATCTTTCCGAGCCAGTAATCAAACACAGGTCTCCTACATTGCAGGCAGATTCTTTACCAGCTGAGCTGCCAGGGAAATGGCCCCAGCCACCACCTTAAATATCATTTCCAGATAAAGACAAAAGAAAGGTGTTGGGGGCTCAGCAGAGTCAGTTATGGGAGGTTATCAGAAAAAGCAGAGTAAATAAGGGTAAAGTTGTTACAGAGATTTACGGCCACATCTTCTCTATTGACAAGAGTTTATTGTGATTTAGAATCATCCCTCTCTTCCTGGTGCAGAGAGGAAGATACTTCCAAATGGAGAATTCCTTTATAAATGTAAACGTCCGCTTACCAAAGGGTGACTTCTACTCTGGTTTTCAGAGTTTCTCCTGTGTCTGTTGTTTCCTAAAAATAGTCAACTTAAAAGAATTCTTATGCTAATGAGGCTTATGGGGGCGGGGAGGGGGCATTCCCTTTTAAAACCAAGAGATCATTTAATTTGCTGTCTTGTTCCTATTTGCAGAGGCTGATGAATGGCAAGAGTCAGAGGAAGAGGTGGAACACATCCCATTCTCCCACAGTCGATACCCAGAGAAGGAAATGGTTAAGAGATCCCAGGAGTTTTATGAACTTCTCAATAAGAGACGGTCTGTTAGATTCATAAGTAACGAGCAAGTCCCAATGGAGGTCATTTACAACGTCATCAAAGCAGCAGGTCTGTATATGCGCAGTGGGTCTTTGGGAATGCCCACGGCAAGTGACAGTAGGAGAGCAATGTTGAAGTTCAAACACAGCAGATAAAGCCTGGAGTGATAGGTTTACCTGCCAAGTCTTGTTAGTGCAAGTTGCTATGCCCAATGCACAGTGAGGCCAAACACACCAACATGTAGGAGTTTGGAGCAGAGAAAGGTTTATTGAAGAGCTATGCAAGGAGAGGGGTGGTTCATTCCCTAAAAGCCCCCTGAGTTCAAAGCATTTTTAAACAGCAGGTAAGGGAGAGCAGTCGCAGGGTATGTGATCCGCTCAGGTACAAGTCTCTGACTGGCTGATGGTGAGGTCGCAGGGTGGTGTCATAGGAGTTAACTTCATCAGACACTAGGCTCCAGGAAGCCTGGGGCTATGAGCTCATGGGGTCAAATAGTTAACATCTTCCATTTGGTGGGGGGTTTCACATCAGAGAGTAACATGGAAACTTACATTACCATATGTAAAATACATAGCCAACGGGGGCTCTGTATCAACCTAGAGGGGTGCGAAGGGGAGGGAGATGGAGGGAGGTTCAGGAGGGAGGGGACATATGTATATCTATGGCGGATTCATGCTGATGTTTTGACAGAAAACAACAAAAGTCTGTAAAGCGTTATCCTTCAATTAAAAAATAAACTTAAAAAAATTAAGTGATGTTGGGGGAAAAAAAAACAACTCTGGAAATGTGCATCAGATACTATTATCCAGGTACTTCAAGAGGAGCTAAAGCAGAGGATATGGGAAAAGCCCATCCTAGGGTCCTTCTAAAATCCGTCTAAAATTATTCAACATTATAAACTTTTATGAAAAATGAAAATTTCTGAACATAGTATTACACCTTGGAAGAGAAAAAACATTGTCTTACTTTCCCCTCCCCTTAAAACACATGCATACATGCATGAGTGCGCACACACACAGACACACACTCATACAGACACACACTCACATTTATATATTTCTCTTTTGGGGACTAAATTTCTTGTATTACACACCATGATGCTCTGTTCCAATGAACTAGCAAACTTCATATGAATTCACAAAGTAAATCGAGGCAAGGTAAACCCATTTTTAATGTAAATCTCCTTAGAAGAAGAGAAGAGAATTACAGACAAGGGGAAGGAGATAGAAAGGCCCCTATTTGAGAGCCTCCTCTGATTGGGTTCTTATTCCTATACAAAATCACATTTAAGTTAATTTTCAGAAATTATTGCATGACTATTATAAACCCATTGCCCGAATTAAAAGGAAGAAAGAATAAAACATTTTATTTCAGTTAAGAACACAAATGAACTAAATTGGTGAGTCCTTTATCTAACTAATAGAGGTTACTAAATATCTTCTGTGTGTATATCTGTATTTAAATACGTGTGCACATGACATTCAGAGAAGTTTGGCATAGTTGAAAACATTAGGGGGCAATTTATTTCTTGTGTTCAATGGCACCAATATTTAGTGAACAGACAAGATGTACAAAGTGAACTGGAATCTCTCTGTTCAGAAATTTGGGCTTTATGTTTGATTTGACTTGCATTTTACAATTCAGTATGCCCTCTCTACCACAGGGACTGGTGGATGGTGAACTCATGAAGGCTGGCAAGCTGGAGACCCCTTCTATAGAGTTTATGCCATTGAATTACTCACTAGGAAGAAAAAAAAATACTTCTGAAATATCCCACACTGTGGTCTGCTTCTAGAAACAGTGAGCGATTTCTAGGAGAGAGTGGTGACATCCAGACCAGAACCTGGCTCGCTCCTTAGCTGAAATCTTAAGGAGAACTGAAGCTCCTTGAGTCCACGATGCACTGTGAAGCTTTGTCAGGGATAGCGGGACTGATCCAAGTGTGGTCTGAGGTTTCCCAAAGCCTGTGAGAGCTGAAAGACACACTGTTGTATGTCTGAGCGCCCTGGGCCAAGAAGTTCTCATGTATCCACACAGGATCACAACCCCACACTGCCATCCTCAGAACTGTGATATAGGCACTAAACGATTTATAGTTCAGTTGCCTTTCGGAGAGTGCTCTTTTAAAAATCTGTTAATTGATTTAGTGTCTGTGCTGGGTCTTCGTTGCTGTGTGTGCTTTTCTCTAGTTGCGATGCCCAGAGTTCTTGTTGAGGTGGCTTCTCTTGTGGTGCACAGGCTCCAGGCACAGGGGCTTCGGTACTTGTGGCACACGTGCTCAGTTGTTGCAGTTCCTGGGCTCTCCAGCACGGGCTCAATAGTTGTGGCACATGGGTTTAGTCACTTCTTCATATGTGGGATCTTCCCGGATCAGGGATCAAACCCATGTCCTCTGCAATGCCAGGAGGATTCTTATCCACTGAGCCACCAGGGAAGCCCTGGAGAGTGCTTTTTACCATTTAAAAATTTTAAATGCTTTTTACCATTTACATTTTTCGAGTTCCAATAACCTTCATGACTTGACACTTTTTCAAGAATACCAAAACAAATATTTACCAAAACAAATAATGGATTTTGGGGGATTTTGACTGACAGAGCTTCCCCTCTGAGTTTCCTTACTGGTCACGGTGCAGTTTTCAAGGGATGTCTTCTCCCACATAATTAGAGAAGCAGTGATAAACTCTCATGGCCCAGGAACTACTGGCCTTGATCTCAATTGGTTCAAAGACCCTGACAGTGAGGTGGAACAAAACAGGATGTCAGCAAAACCCCAGAGGCTACCTCTGGGGACTTTGTGTACTAGGTGATCTAACATTATCTTGAGCAAATATGAGTTATAGGAATTCTTAGCTGACAGTCTCACATTTCCCTGCAGTTTTAATTTCTGATGTTAATTGAATGTGTGACAGGAACAGCCCCAAGTGGGGCCCACACAGAGCCCTGGACATTTGTGGTTGTGAAGGACCCAGATGTGAAGCATAAGATTCGGGAGATCATTGAGGAGGAAGAGGAAATAAACTACCTGAAGAGGATGGGACCTCAATGGGTCACAGACCTGAAGAAATTCAGGTACAAAAGTGGGGAGCATCAGGCATGTTTGGTTTGACTTCTTAAAATGAGATAACTAAGATTCAATTTCCTGGTTTGTTTTAGGTGTTAAAAAGTTTCATTTTAACTGTGGGAGAAATAATGGAAGTGCAGTCAGGCCTCACGTCTGTGTTGCTTTGAGCACACATATTGGCTAGGTGTTAGAGATGCCAGCTGGGATCGCATCTCAGTTCATGTCTCAGCTCTGGTTTTTCCAAGTGCAAGACCTTGGGCGTTTGCTTTCAGTCTCTAAATGCATGAGTCTGGGTTCTCCAGAGAAACAGAATCAATGGAGAGAGAGAAACAAAGACAGAGAGAAATAGAAACACAGAGAGAAAGAAATTTATTATATTAATATATATAATAGATAATATTACTATTATAGAGCTTCCCTGGTAGTTCAGCTGGTAAAGAATCCATCTGCAATGCAGGAGACCCTGGTTCCATTCCTGGGTCAGGAAGTTCCCTTGGAGAAGGGATGGGCTACCCACTCCAGTGTTCTTGGGTTTCCCTGGTGGCTCAGCTGGTAAAGAATCCATCTCCAATGTAGGAAACCTAGGTTTGATCCCTGGGTTGGGAAGATCCCCTGGAGGAGGGCATGGGAACCCACTCCAGTATTCTTGCCTAGAGAATCCCCATGGACAGAGGAGCCTGGCAGACTACAGTCCATGGGGTTACAAAGAGTTGGACACAACTGAGAGACTAAGCACATTTTAGCACAATTTATTATAATAGACAATTTATTTATTATTTATAATTGGCTCATAATTACTTGAGCCAACTTACTCTAACTGGCTTAAGTGATTATGAAGGCTGAGAAATACCAAGACCTGCACTCAGCAAGTGGGAGGCCCAGCAGAGCTGATGCTGCTGTTCTAGTTTGAGTCCAAAGGCCTGGGAATCAGGGGAACTGATGGTGTATGTTCCAGTCCGAGTCCAAGGACAGGAGAAGACTGATGTCCTCAAAGACAGGCAGAAGGAGAAAATTATCCCTTACTCCACCTGTGTTTTTTCTACTCAGGGCTTCAACAGATTGGACCAGGCCACCCACATTGGGAAGGTTAATTGGCTTTACTCAGTCTGCCAATTCACATGTTAACCTTATCCAGAAACATCCTTTTGACACCCAGAATAATGCTTAACCAACTATCTGGGTTCCTTGTGTCCCAGTCAAGTTGGCACCTTAACTTAACCATCACATTAAGCTTCTATTTTTTTCACCCCAAATAATGTTAAAAACTTGGTATCAGGATTAAATAAGATAGAGGCTAAGAGTAGGGCCTTAGAAGCCAGAGTGCTTGAGTTCAAATATGAGATCTACTATTTATTAACTTCTCAGTGCCTCGGTTTCCTCATCTGCAAAATGGGAATAAGTCTAGTATCTATTTCATTATGAAATTTGGATGTGTTTGTAAGCATGCAGAACGGCGATGACACATAGTAAGTCTGGTAAACAAACAGGCTCTGACCCAAATAATTATTGGCAAACAAAACTTTGAGGATGTACTTTTCTACTATCTGGAACATAAGACTGTGAAATCCTCAGGATCTTGAATGAAGTAAATGACATCTTGCTATAATGATCACATCTGAGCAGACGTTAGTTTTAATACATGCTCAATAAAAGTACAAATTTAGTGCAGGTTTAATATCCATTAGGCATTAGTAACTGCGGGCTTTCTTAACTCCAGGGTGGAATGGAATTCAGTGTAACTGGCTTTACCATGAGGCTTCAATGTACTAGAGTAGACACATGTGAAGTTTCATTTTTTTCTGAAACCTGCAACTAACTATGCCTTGTTGAGCCCATTTTCCCTGTTGAGGACCAGTCACCCTACATTATATCTAGGATGAATTCAGTAATTTCTCAGTCATTTTCATAGTTAAAAACACTCCATTTTTTTCAGACTAGGCCTTGTTATTTTATTTTTTAATTGAAAAAAAATTTTTAGTTTGTTTTTTATCTTTCCAGCTGCACTGGGTCTTTGTTGCAGCACATGAGCTTTCTCTGGTTGAGGCACATGGCTTCGCTTGTTGCAGAGAAAGTGAAAGTGAAAGTCTCTCAGTTGTGTCCGACTCTTTGTGATCCCATGGACTATACAATCCATGGAATTCTCCAGACCAGAATACTGGAGTGGGTAGCCTTTCCCTTCTCCAGGGGATCTTCCCAACCCAGGGATTGAACCCAGGTCTCCCACATTGCCGACATGTACTTTACCAGCTGAGCCACAGAGGAAGCCCCCCTCAGCCTTGTCATTTAGAACACCGGTCGCAGGGTCCCCTTTACAAACTCCTCACAGGCAGTTCGTTTCCCCTCTGAACTCTTCTCAGGTTGAGCATGAGGAGGGGTGGGGTGCCAACTCTAGTCCTTGGCATGTAGAAGGTAGAGGTTCTTATGCCCCAGGCTGTCACCTGTGAGCCTTTCGTGGCCACTTCTGGCACCAGCCATCAAACACCCAGTGTGACAGAAGCCTGGGGAGAGGCACTGGGCTGGCCATCTTGCAGGGCAAAGCAGGTTTCTCCTCTGGTAGACAAGGCTGGGTGATGAGAAGGTGGGCCTCTCAGTCCTGCTCTTTTCATTTCTTTGGGCCTCAGAGGACACTTTTTTTTCCCCTGAGATATTATTTAAACCCTATCAAAATGGATGTCTATTGTCATTGTAACTTACGGTTGTGTTCTGGAATAAGTGCAGGGTATTAATAATAAATACATAAATCTTATGGCACATTCATGAGAAAACATAGACAGGGAAAGTCCAGTTGAGCCCGTCCCTCTTAGAGAGACGTTTTGCTCTGTGTGTGTAGTACCTACAACACACTGCCAGCCCCATCTCTCCCCAGTGAAGGCAGAATCGGCTGCTCTCTTGACTCTATGCGCAAAGGACTTAATACACACCTTCCATGCATCTGAAATAGCCATTACCGCACAGGATTTTGGGCTTCCCTAGTAGCTCAGCTGGTAAAGAATCCGCCTGCAATGCAGGAAACCCTGGTTCGATTCCTGGGTTGGGAAGATCCCCTGGAGAAGGGATAGGCTACCCATTCCAGTATTCTTAGGCTCCCTTGGTGGCTCAGCTGGTAAAGAATCCACCTGCAATGCAGGGAGACCTGGGCTTGATCCCTGGATTGAGAAGATTCCCTGGAGGAGGGCATGGTAACCCACTTCAGCATTTTTGCCTGGAGAATCCTCATGGGCAGAGGAACCTGGTGGACTACAGTCCATGGGGTCACAGAGTTGGACGTGACTGAGTGTCTAAGCACAGCACACAGTACTTTAATTGCTGGCTTACTTTTCCTCTCATTTTCTAGTCCATATTTTAGAAACCTCTGTTGTACACCAAGATACTCATGAGAATCCAATGAGCATTAGAGACTTTCTCTGCAGACAATATGTACACACAGATATGTTTAGAAAAACTCCAGGGCCCAGCCTTGTATCACTTAGCACAGTGCTAATGCATAGTAGGTAACTGAATAAATATTTGCTAAATTGCATTGCAAATGAACACTCACCTCACTCACCTCCTGATATCCAATTTAGGTCAGCTCTGAAACTCAGAGCTGTCATTAAAGCCTCTAATATACAATCTGGTCCAACTTATCTGTTAAGCTTTGTTCTCCTCTGGTGGCATGAGGCCCTCCGCCCCAGGCAGAAGGTGTTACTTGTCCTTTCTTAACAGCCCTCAGCATGTCTCAATCTGTATTAGTTCTAATACAATGTCATAATACATTCCTGTAAAATTGAATAAATCAAAATACTAGCCAACAATGTATGCCCTGACAAATAAGTACAAAAATTGTAAAAAATTACTACCCTGCCTCCGAAACTAGTAAGTTACTTATTCTTCACCTTATATTTTAAAATTGTTTTGAATTATTCACTGTAAAATAAAATATAGTTGTGATAATAACACTAGCTAGCACATGCATGGCACCATGCCCTGGGTACTATTCTAAGCACCTGATCTATTTGGACTGATTTTACCATCACAAAACCTTTTGAGGTGAATACATTTTACACATGAGGAAGATGAGCTGTGAGAAAGAGAGAGGCTTACCTAACATGGCAAAGCTAGTTGACTCCAGAGTGTTCTGGTAAACTATTAACATTCTCCCTCCTTCTGAAAAGGAAAAGAACTGATCCTAGTCAAATGTGAGTAAGCTGGCTGAGGTATGGTGAAGTAGCTTTGAACAAGTAATCTACAGAAGTAAGTAGGGTAAAAGAAACCATAGAAAAATATACATGTGAGTTTAGTGTATTTTAAACAAGGAAATATTGTACTTCCTAGGTTAAAAATGAAATGAACAATTACTGTCTCTTGTTTATTGATGACATTATATACCCTAAGGGAAAATTCTAATACATAGCATTGTATGGGGTCTTTCCTTTGAATACCTGTGCTAGAATGAAGCATTTGTCAAAATGTGTGGGCAGGATACAGAGAAGGCGATGGCACCCCACTCCAGTACTCCTGCCTGGAAAATCCCATAGACGGAGGAGCCTGGTGCGCTGCAGTCCATGGGGTGGCTAAAAGTCGGACACGACTGAGCGACTTCACTTTCACTTTTCACTTTCATGCATTGGAGAAGGAAATGGCAACCCACTCCAGCGTTCTTGCCTGGAGAATCCCAGGGATGGCAGAGCCTGGTGGGCTGCCATCTGTGGGGTGGCACAGAGTTGGACACGACTGAAGCGACTTAGCAGCAGCAGTAGCATGGGCAGGATAATGAAAGACATGCTCTTAGCTGGAAAACAAAAGTGGAAACTCAGCATTTATACCTCCCATGGGTTATGTCCCTCTCCCACAAAGGTTTCCTTCCTTTTCTCCATAACTAGGCTAAGAGCATCACCATCTGGAGACTTGCTTCAACCTCACTGTCACCTTTTCCTTCTCCCTTTGCACTTTTGTATCATATCTGTCAGCTCCAGCCTTCATAGTTCCCCAGATTCTCCTGGGCCATGGCCATCATCTCCTCTCTGGTCTCCCCGGAGAGCTGGTCTTCACCAACCTGGCTCTTTCTGAAGCAGATCTGATCACATTTTGCTTCTGCTCAGAAACATGGTAACTTTTTATGCCCCTCTGAACAAAGCCCTGTGCAAAATCTGTATGAAAACTGCCAGCCCTCCAACACATGCTCCACCACGCACAGCATCCCCCAGCCTATCAGACTTCTGAAATACCTGGCCGGCCAAGGATTTTCCATCTGACTCTGCCCTTCGCTCATCTCTTCACTAGGGTGCCCTCCCCAGTGCCCTTTCTCCACTTGGTCTTCAGCATCCCTCTTCAAGAGAAATTTTGCATACATTCTGACAACTTTCTTATTTAAAATTAGCATTTCATTTTTGAGCTCCTAAGGCATTTGGCTTATTTTTCTTTCATAAAATTTACCAAGTTTTTATTTTGCTAAACGTGACTTATTACCCTCTGGGTTATAAGATCCATATTTGTGTCTTTTCAGCATTTCACATGTCTTGCCATATGATTTTTATGAATATCTGTTTATTGACTTTGGCTAGAAAATGATGAATATGACAAAAGAATAATCCTGGTCTTTTTCAATTTAACCATAAAAGATGAGTAAATGTTTTTATTTTTCATGTCAGTAAGGTGGTAAAAGGGGAACAAAAAAAACCATTAAGAGAAAATATTCTTCTAAATATCTTTTTCTCGCCTTTAGGACCAATTGGATTAAAGAGTACTTGGACACTGCCCCTGTTTTGATTCTCATTTTCAAGCAAGTCCACGGATTTTCTGCAAATGGCAAGAAAAAGATTCACTACTACAATGAGATCAGCGTCTCCATCTCTTGTGGCATTCTCCTGGCTGCCCTACAGGTCTGCCGCCCTCCCTCTCTGTCCAGGAGAGAGACGTGATCCATGGGGCCGACTGCGGTTTTATTTGCAAATTTCAGCTGAGTTTCTAGTTCAGGGACTAGCAGAGTTTTATCTAAAGTTGAATTCCTAAGGCAAGTTACTCTGATGTATAAACTACCTCTGGAAAGCTGGGCTGGTGAGGATGATGGTTCAAACAATCCGGAATCCTTCCTGGAAGTTTACTTATAATATCAGTTAAGGGTCAACAAAATGGTCATTGTGTTTGCCTTCTTCTGTAAGGACATGAAACTTTAAGGGTTTTGGTGAACACACATGAGGAGCTTTGGAATCTGAAAGTTGCAGGGCCTGGCTTCTCAGCTGTGTTCACTGTTGTCTGAGCCAGTGGGATGATTCAAAAGCCATAAGGGGGACTCTATTACAGAGCTCCTACCCTGAGAAGTTATTTGCATATTGCATTAGAAACATGTCCATGACGAAAAAAAAAAAAAAAGAAATATGTTCATGTGCTTAAAAAAAATCCATCTATACAGTAGCTACAGTAACACTAAGCATGAAGTAGAGCAGGATTTCACAAGATTCAAGTCATTCATATACCAGATATTTTCTGAGCTCCTTTTATGTGGCAGATTCCAGGAGGCACCAGGAACAGGTGCACCCCTGTGTGAACTGTATACTCTAGTGGGGACTGTGGTCCTGGGAAGGGGTGGACAGCGATGGTCAACAAGCGAAATAAACAAAGCAAACAGTATTAGAAGAACGAATGAGCCAGCCTTCAAGGGATCAAGGGACAGTCGATTGCAAAAACCTATGTTCTTCTTCATTATCTCAAAGGAAAACGTGCTTGCTGAAAACCTGCAAAATAGTCACTGTGGCATAAAAGAGGGAAAAAACATAAAAAATAAAACATTGGGAAAAAAAACCCATAAAAAACACTTTAGATGACTTGAAAAATGGTTACAAAGTAGGTGGCGTCCGGTCTCCTTTCTGATTCTGAAACAGATAAGTAAAGGAGGTGCTGTACAAAGGCCACGAAGGGTCAAACCGCAGGGCACCGCCGCTAAAGCGGTTTCCCCTAGTGCTGGCTTCAAGCGCGGCGTCTGCGCGTTTGACTAGGCAAACTTCTCCACTTTACCGTGGAGTTTGCTGCCCTCTAGCGTTCTTTAAAGGGCTTCCCTGGTGGCTCAGGTGGTAAAGCGTCTGCCTGCAATGCAGGAGACCCGGGTTCTCCTTTAGCGTTCTTTAAAGAGTAATTGAGTGTAGGTTTTGTGTGGGTTTTGTGATTTGTAGACTTGTGCGAGAGGAAAGAATCTGCCAGGAGCCCCTGTCTGGACAGATTGCTCAGAGACTGTAGGTATGCCTGATTCCCAAAGACAGTTCCAGAACTTCCTTCTGGCCCAGGCTTACCTTTGACCATCTATCGGGAAAATCAGGGGGAGGATAGAGAGAGCCAACTGGAAAAGTGTCTTGAAACTACACGATTTTTATTGAATGTTTATTATTTAAGGGGACTGGGCAGAGATTGGTGGAATATTTCCTCGACCCCTTAATGTACTTCTTGGCCACTGGGTCCTCCATCACTGGATGTCAAGTATTCTCAGCTGGGGTGATGCTCTGCTTCCACTGGTTGGTTGTATAATCACAGGAAGTGCCTTTTGTTATTCCATTTTTTTGGTATGAGTCAGTTCAGTCACTGCTCAGTCATGTCCTACTCTTTGCGACCCCATGGACTGCAGCACGCCAGGCTTCCCTGTCCATCACCAACTTCCAGAGCTTACTCAAACTCATGTCCATCACGTCGGTGATGCCATCCAATCATCTCATTCTTTGTTGTCCGCTTTTCCTCCCACCTTTAATCTTTCCCAACATTAGGGTCTTTTCAAATGAGTCAGCTCTTCACATCAGGTGGCCAAAGTATTGAAATTTCAGCTTCAACATCAGTCCTTCCATTGAATATTTAGGACTGATTTCCTTTAGGATGGACTGATTGGATCTCCCTGCAGTCCAAGGGACTCTCAAGAGTCTTCTCCAACACCACAGTTCAAAAGCATCAATTCTTCGGTGCTCAGCTTTCTTTATACTTCAACTCTCACATCCATATATGACTACTGGAAAAAACAGAGCTTTGACTAGACAGATCTTTGCTGGCAAAGTAATGCCTCTGCTTTTTAATATGCTGTCTAGATATGCTGACTTATAATATGCTGTCTTGGTACGATTAGATACCTCAAATTTCTTTCCATGAAACAACCATTCCCATTTTTTAAGCACCAGTGAAAAATAAGACTGGTACTTTCTTCTCTGAGAAGCTTCACACTGTTTGGTTCAGAGATGGGGTCTGGGGAGGTCGAGGAGGGTAGGAAAGATTCAAGACATCATTGCCCACGTTGGTAGCTTCTTTTCTGTCCAACTATGGGAGAAACAGTGTTACAGGGACTAGAACGTGCCCATGCTACAAGCAGAGCTGGGGTTTTGCCTGCTGACTTTAAAGTGTATTTTCTTTTTCTCTCCTGTTGTAGAATGCTGGACTGGTGACTGTCACCACCACGCCTCTCAACTGTGGCCCCCGTCTGAGAGTGCTTCTGAACCGCCCCACCAATGAAAAGCTCCTGATGCTGCTCCCTGTGGGGTACCCCAGTGAAGACGCCATGGTGCCCAACCTCACACGGAAAACTCTGGATCAGATCATGGTGACTGTGTAGGAAGGACACAGGCAGGCAGATGCTGGAAGGTGATGCCCTGCTCCCCTCTCCGGTTCCTCTTTCCCTGGGTGTCCCATCTCCCTGGCACTCCACTCTGCAGGGGTGGCCACTCTGTGTGTCGAGAAACCTTTCCACTTTCTCCAGCACTTTGAGTCTGAGAAGGCCTGGTTCCACTAGTGAGATTAGCTGAACATACAGAATAAGGGACAAACAGGTATGTTCCTTTCCATTTCTTATCCACTTTGGAAATGCATTAAATATTTATTAAGAATATGCCCTGGTTCTATGTTTTTCTAAATTGTTTCAGAAAAATCATGGGGGATTTTTTTTTAACTTTTTAAAAATTCATAGAGGAAAGAGTTATCAGAAAATTTAGTGTGCTGCTGCTGCTGCTGTTGCTAAGTCACTTCAGTTGTGTCTGACTCTGTGCGACCCCATAGACGGCAGCCCACCAGGCCCCGCCGTCCCTGGGATTCTTCAGGCAAGAACACTGGAGTGGGTTGCCATTTCCTCCTCCAATGCATGAAAGTGAAAAGTGAAAGTGAAGTCGCTCAGTCGTGTCCGACTCTTAGCGACCCCAGTCCCAAGAATTCAGCTATGTGATGATTTCTGAATTTAAATTTAGACTGATCAAATGGCTTTCCACCCCATGCTTTCTGTAAAAAGGGACCAGAGAGCAATAAGGAAGGGACCTGCTGGTCCTTCAAGGGCCGAGAGCAGCAGGGAAGGGGCCTACTTCCCTTCAGCAGTAGTAAGAAGGGACTAGAGAGCAGTTCAGAAGGGACCTGCTGATCCTTCATGGCTGAGAACAGTAGGGAAATTACCTACTTCCCTTCAGTCCCAGTAAGAAGGGACCAGAGAGTCATAAGGAAGGACCTGCCACTCCTTCTTTTACCAAGAACAGTATGTAAGGGGGCTACTTCCCTTCAGCAGTAGTAAGACGGGACCAGAGAGCAGTGGGAAGGGACCTGCTGGTCCTTCAAGGGCAGGGAGCAGTAGGGAGGGGCCTACTTCAGTTCATCAGTAGTACGAAGGGACCAGAAGGGGCTCTGTGGACAGATCAAGTACTGAGTTCAGTTGTTCAGTCCTGTCCGACTCTTTGTGACTCCACGAACCACAGCATGCCAGGCCTCCCTGTCCATCACCAACTCCCAGAGTCCACCCAAACCATGTCCAATGTGTCGGTGATGTCATCCAACCATCTCATCCTCTGTCGTCCCCTTCTCCTCCTGCCCTCAATCTTTCTCCGCATCAGGGTCTTCTCAAATGATTCAGCTCTTCACATCAGGTGGCCAAAATATTGGAGTTTCAGCTTCAACATCAGTCTTTCCAATGAACACCCAGGGCTGATCTCCTTTAGGATGGACTGGTTGGATCTCCTTGCAGTCCAAGGGACTCTCAAGAGTCTTCTCCAACACCACAGTTCAAAAGCATCAATTCTTCGGCACTCAGCTTTCTTTATAGTCCAACTCTCACATCCATACATGACCACAGGAAAAACCATAGCCTTGACTAGACGGACCTTTGTTGACAAAGTAATGTCTCTGCTTTTGAATATGTTGTCTCATTTGGTCATAACTTTTCTTCCAAGGAGTAAGCGTCTTTTAATTTCATAGCCGCAATCACCATCTGCAGTGATTTTGTAGCCCCCCAAAAATAAAGTCAGCCACTGTTCCCACTGTTTCCCCATCTATTTGCCATGAAGTGATGGGACCAAATGCCATGATCTTCATTTTCTGAATGTTGAGCTTTAAGCCAACTTTTTCACTCTCCTCTTTCACTTTCATCAAGAGGCTCTTTAGTTCTTCTTCACTGTCTGCCATAAGGGTGGTGTCATCTGCATATCTGAGGTTATTGATATTTCTCCCAGCAATCTTGATTCCAGCTTGTGCTTCTTCCAGCCCAGTATTTCTCATGATGTACTCTGCATATAAGTTAAATAAGCAGGGTGACAATATACAGCCTTGACAGACTCCTTTTCCTATTTGGAACCAGTCTGTTGTTCCATGTCCAGTTCTAACTGTTGCTTCCTGACCTGCATACAGGTTTCTCAAGAGGCAGGTCAGGTGGTCTGGTATTTCCATCTCTTGAAGAATTTTCCACAGTTGATTGTGATCCACACAGTCAAAGGCTTTGGCATAGTCAATAAAGCAGAAATAGATGTTTTTCTGAAACTCTCTTGCTTTTAGGATGATGCAGCCGATGTTGGCAATTTGATCTCTGGTTCCTCTGCCTTTTCTAAAACCAGCTTGAACATCTGGAAGTTCAAGGTTCAGTATTGCTGGAGCCTGGCGCAGGAGAGCAGAGGCTGCAACGGCGCAGAAGGGCAGATCATGGGCTTGTGGTTTTCAGGGCGGCTCTGGGTCCCTTCCCTGGGCTCCAGGACTCCCACTTCCCAGGGCCGGGCTGAGCCCTGGCGGGCCTCAACAGCATTTCCTGTACGTTCTGGCCCCGTTTTCTCCCAAAGTCCCCGCATTACTGCTTCACCAAGGCACCCCTGTTCTGGCCTGGAGAGCCCGCAAGTAGCCCGGGGGAGCCACCGAGGTGTAAAGGACCCAGGGGAGGGAAAAGAGGAGAGGGCGGCGGCGCCACCCCCCAAGAAGTTTCGCGAAGCCCCACGCACCCAACTTCCCAGCGCCGCCCCCCTCACCCCCCCCCGCCCCCCTCACCCGCCCCCTCAACCCCCCCCACCCCCGCAAGTTCATCCCGGAACTCAATGCCGGGCGTCCCGCTGAACCAGACAATGAGAAGCAAGTCCAGGAAGCCAAGACGGGTCTCAGGGCCACCCATCTCTCCCTTTGCCACCTGGATCTCGATTTTGCAGGAGTGGCGGATGGCGGGTCAGAGGATCGGATCCTTTCTGGGGCGCTGCCAGCGTTGCTCCGCCCGGACGCCCCGCCCCAGGGCCGGGCCGGTGAAGTCATTAACCTTAGGCTTTCCCAGACTGCTAGCTCTCGAGCAGGGTGTTGCCACTTCCTGTCTTCCCACTTGTTGGAGGCCTTTCGTGGTCTGATAGCAAGCATATTCCTAGTTAGGTCATCTTGTCATTTTGGTCTCCCTAATTAGTAGAAATTGATCAGAGGTCGTCAGGGAAGAATTTCTGGCAAGAAGGTCATGGAGGGGAGAGCTCAGGGCTTCGTACTTCCCCATCTTGAGCTTGCCTTGGATGATCACTGACCTTTTCACTGTATTGAGTTTCCTTAGGGTTTTCCATACCATCTTATGAAAACTTAAAGAAACTTTTCAGCCAATCCAGTTACTGTTTCCAGTGCCAGTTCAGGTGGCAAACTTAATTGATAAACGTCGTCTGTGTCCTGACCGTTCCACTGATCTGCCCTTCTCTTATCTCTCTCCTTCTCCTCCAGCTTCCTGAGTCCCATAGACACAACAGTATTGAAATTAGGCCAGTTCATCACTCTGCAAGTTTGCTTCGGTCCCATTTGTTTATTTTTTCCTTCAAAATTTCAGTGCCAATGCATTTTGAAGAGGATTCTGTGTAATTCTACAGGTTGTTTGCCCCTCCTTTTTTTTTTTTTGTATAATTGTACAACTTTGGAAATTACTGAAGTTATAATGATCCAGTATTATTTGTCATTCAAAAAAAAAAAAAAAAGCCAATTTTCTCTTCTTCCCAGCAACCATCCAAGGGGAATTAAAGTTCCTGAAAGAAGGCTGGTTCAAGATGGCTTCTACTCTGGTAGAAACAGAAAACAAAAAGATGAGGAAAAGCAATAAAGAAATGGGTCCTCATCAAACTTACATACTTTTGCACAGCAAAGGAAACCATAAAATAAAAAAGGCTAACTACAGACTGGGAGAAAAGACTTGCAAATGATGCAGCTGACAAGGGCTTAACTTCCAAAATATACGAAAAACTGTTACAACTCAGTAATAAAAACAGGGAACCCAATCAAAGAATGGGCAGAAGATCTAAATAGACATTTCTCCAAAGAAGGCATGTGGCATTTCATGCAAAGAAGGCCTATTGGCATTTCACATGGCCAATAGGCATGTGAAAAGATGCTCAATATCAATATTTATTATTTTTAATTAATTAATTAAAATTTTTATTTTCTATTGATTGGAGTATATAGTTGATTAAAAATGTGTGTTAGTTTCAGGTGTATAGCAAAGTGATTCAATTAAACATATACATATATCAATTTTTTTACAAATTCTTTTCCCATTTGTGTTATAGAATATTGAGCAGAGTTCCCTATACCACACAGTAAGTCCTTGTTGGTGATCTATTTTAAGTATAGTAGTGTGTATATATTAATCCTAAACTCCTAGTTTATCTCTCTCCATCACCTATCACCTCTGGATATATGCCTAGGAGTGGGATTGCTATATCATATGGTAGCTCTGAACCTGCCTGCAATGCAGGAGACTTGGGTTTAATCCCTGGGTCAGGTCCTGACCCTGACAGTAGGAGCCATTTGGCTTTTTAACAAGTAGGATAGGCGTTTTATAAGGAGAGTGAGTAGGGCACAAGAGACCCTGATGCAGTAGCTTAGAGATGTTGGGTTTTAATCCCTGTTGATGTATTTGGGAAATAGGATATTGAGGTTGATTGGGAAACTTTGTTGGATCTTTTAGACAAATATAAATGGGAGTATGGTGGGAGGCGATGGAAGGGTTATCAGTATCCCAGACTATAGGGTTTACAGACGAGGAGGGTAATGGAGGAGGTAAAGAAATAGTAGGTTCGAGAAGCAGTAGCCAGGCCAGGTCAGGAGAAAGATTTGGAACAGTGAGGAAAGCCTTGAATTTGGAGAGTAGATCCTTTCCAAGGATTGGAGTGGGGCATTTTGGGAGTACGAGGAAAGAATGAGAGAAAGGGGTATTTTGAAGTGTGCAAGGCAGAGGCTTGGTAATCTGTGGTATAGGCGCTAAACCGTGAACCCCCATGACAGAGATCTGAAAGACTTTAGTTTTTCTGGAATAAGCAGGTGTGGCAGAACAGGTGGCCCCTGTGTTGATAAGAAAAGAGATGGGCTTCCTTGCCACTGTGAGATACCTGGACTCCATAAAGGTGATGAGAGTTGGGGCCTGGGACTCTGGGCACCTTCAGTCTTCAGTGGCCAGTCCAAGGAGCCTGGGCAGAGCTGGGTCTGAGGACTCCTGCTCGGGACCGGGAGGAGATGTCCGGATCCCTAGAGAGGGATTAGGGCAGTCCACCTTCCAATGTCCCTTTATGCCACAATTAGGACATGGACCCAGAGGGGGCCTGGGCTTTGGGCATGAGAGTGCCCTTCTTTACCGCACTTGTAACAGGGCCTAGATGATTTCTTTTCTCTGTCAGAGGATTAAGGTTTGGAGCTGTGTAGAGCAGAGGTTAAGAGATGATATTTAGCCTGATCTCTTTGAGCATTTACTAGTTTTGTCTGTTCTTCCCCTTTATTGAAAAATTTTAAAGCCAAATTTAAAAGATCTCATTGAGAGGTTTGAGAGCCTTCCTCTCTGCCTTTTTAAACTTTTTTTTGAATGTCTGGGGACGATTGGGAAATAAAATGGGTATTCAGGACAATAGTACCTTCTTTTGAAGTTGGATCTAATTTTGTTTATTTTTGTAGGGACAGAGTTCTAGCTAGGTTAACAGAACAATGCCTTCTGTTAAACTAGCTAGAATTTGTGCTGCATTTTCATCTGGTCTTTGAGTTATTTCTCTGAGTGTATCAAAGTTAACAGCCTTATGTCCTGCTTTTTGGAGGGCTGTAGTAAGGCAAGTCACCATGTGATTATGGGCTGTTTACCCCAGATGCCCTGCCTGGTAGGCCCAATCAGGGTTGTCCCTGGGAATGGCAGCTAGGTCTACAGGTTTAGTACCATCAGTTTGATGTATTTCATGGGCATGAGCCTGAGAAGCTTGACAGACTTGTTCTTCCTCTTCTAGGAGGAGGGTAGAAGACAGTCTAGTGTAAATATCATGTCAGGTCAAGTCATAAGACTGGGTGAGGTATTTAAATTATTTTAAATAAAAGTGTCCCTTGAGAGTCCCTTGGACAGCAAGGAGATCTAACTGGTCCATCCTAAAGGAAATCAATCCTGAACATTCATTGGAAGGACTGATGCTGAAGCTGAAACTCCAATACTTTGGCCACCTAAACAGAAGAACTGACTCATTGGAAAAGACCCTGATGCTGGGAAAGATTGAAGGCAGGAGGAGAAGGGGATGCCAGAGGATGAGATGGTTGGATAGCATCACTGACTCGATGGACATGCATCTGAGTAAGCTCCAGGAGTTGGTGATGAAGAGGGAAGCCCAGAGTGCTGCAGTCCGTGGAGTTTCAAAGAGTCAGACATGACTGAGCGACTAAACTGAACTGAAACAAGTGTCAGGGTCAGAGGAAAAAGAGCCAAGACGTTTCTTGATTTGAGATAAATCGGAGAGGGAGACTGAGATGTGTACCCGAACAATGCCTTCTGTACCAGCCACCTCTACTAAGGGAAGGAGGGGAGCAGGAGGGATTCAGGGTCCTGTTTCTTTAAGGCCCTTTGCAGCCAGGTGTGAGGAGGGGATTTAGGGAGGTCAGGATGGGACTTGAGACTCTGGAAGCAGGGATGGATCAAAGCCCCAGAGCCCCTTCCAAACAGGCCTGGAGGGAGGGTGAGAAGTGGTGGCAGCCTGCACCTGAGAGCAAGAGGAGAGGGGGAACCTAAGGTGGAGGTTGGGGAACCGGGTCTGCTATGGTGGGATTAGAGGCGATTGGAGGTGCACTGTGGTCAGAAGGGTCAAAAGAAGAGGAGGAAAAATCCGAACAGGGATCAGGAGATATAGCACTGGGGGGAAGTGGCCCAGGATGGGCTAAAAGTATTTGAGAAGTAGAACAGGAAGTACAGAGAGAGGGCCAAGGGTGGAAAGCGAAGAAAGCCTGAACATAAGGGATCTCTGACCACTTGCCATTGCGGCGGCTGAAGTTATAGAGGTCCCATAAAGTACTGGAATGGAGAGTTCCATTTTCTGGCCATTGGAACCTAATGTCCAGTCGAGATTGTGGCCAGACAGTGTTGGAGTGATAAGTGAGTCGCGTTGGCCTTATCTCTTCTTGAAAACCCAAGGTTTTTAGGTTTTGGAGAAGGCAGCCTAAAGGGATAGATTTTGTAGGTTGGGACTGAGAATTTCCGATTATAGACAAATAGGGAGGGAGGGCAAACTAGGGCGAGAGAAAAACGAGGAGAAAGGTCTCAGAGAAAAGGCACACCCACTCTCATGGGTGCCGGGGTCCAGCCCCGGCTGATCCAGGGTATTTGAAGGACAGACGGCGTAGGCGACATATTTATTTAAATACTTATCAAAGATATAAAGAGTAATAGAATGAGGATAGCTCAGTAGGAAAATTCAGTGGAGAAAAGAGGCTGAGTAGCTTGGTTTATGCAGGAGACCAATAAAACTTCAAGACAAGAAGTTTGCACCACTTACGTGGGCCATAGGCATCCTTCCGTTCTCCTGAAGGAGAGGAGACACTGAGGCCTCCCCAGTCGGATCTTAGAGGCCCAGGCATAATTAGTAAGCATGGTGGGTTCCGTGCTCCAGATGGAGACTCAGCCAGAATTTGAGAGAGAGAGCGACATGGGGAGACCAAGTTTCGGTGAACAAGGCCCACACTTTATTTTCCAAAGTAGTTTTTATACCTTAAGTTGTGCGTAGAGGATAATGAGGGAAGGGGTGGAGTTATGCAAGGACAGCAGTTCCTGGTCCTAATCGAAGCCAGGCTTTCAAACTTATCATATGCAAAAGTTCAGGTGAATTACATCATCTTCTGGCCAGGAGGCCTGTTAACATTTTAAGAAACTTATTTTTCTCTAAAGGTGATTATTCTAAAGTCAGGCACCAGCCTCCAAAAAATCACTGGACAAAGCTGCATTCCTATAGGACAAAGGTGAGGTGGGCTCAATCAAGAAAAGAATTAACTCAAGGGTCCAAGGTTACAAACATTGAGGCTACTACTTACATTTCTATACACCCATTATATGAATCAATACACTGCCAAGGACACAGTAGGTAAGGGATATGGAGACTTAGCAGCAAACATTGGCCCAACAAGTGAAAAACTCTTCACCAATACAATTTCTGATCAATCTTTTAACTACTCAAAGGAATCTGTGTTTAGACAGTTTAGAACATCTCCTGCCTCTCACATTTGGGAGGCTCTGAACAATCACATGTGGCCGGAAAAACCTATTCAGGCAGGCTAGAGGATTTCCAAAGGAGTTTGTAGGTTGAAACACTGTCACACCCAGGAATTATTAACTGGAGCTGTAAGCTAACTCTTTATTTCAGAGAGAGGTAGTGGGGGACAGCCCCCTGTAAAGTCAGAGGTGTAGGTGAAAGCACAAAGCAGAAAGTAGGCAGACTCTGGTTTTGGGGGTTGATGCTCGAGAATTTCCAGGGGGACTCCTGAGGCTTGATCCCGCCTTTGTGTATGCTGAGCCTCCTTCCTCATGACCTTTGCCATGGGCGGAGTGCCTCACGCTGGCTCCCGGCAGTGATAGAATTCTAGTTGAGCTATTCCAGATCCTGAAAGATGATGCTGTGGAAAGTGCTGCACTCAATATGCAATATGCACTCAATATGCACTATGCCAGCTCCCAGCACATGGGCTTCTCAGACAGCCAGACAGCAGCAGGGTCTACCTTGATATCAGTTCAGTTCAGTCACTCAGTGGTATCCAACTCTTTGTGACCCCATGGACTGCAGCACGCCAGGCTTCCCTGTCCATCGAATCCGTGATGCCATCCAACCACCTCCTCCTCTGTCATCCCCTTCTCCTCCTGCCTTTAATCTTTCCCAGCATCAGGGTATTTTCAAATGAGTCAGTTCTTCGCATCAGGTGGCCAAAGGATTGGAGTTTCAGCTTCAACATCAGTCCTTCCAATGAATATTCAGGACTTATTTCCCTTAGGATGGACTGGTTAGATCTCCTTGCTGTCCAAGGGACTCTTAAGAGTATTCTCCAACACCACACGACAGTTCAAAAGTACCAATTCTTCAGTGCTCAGAATTTTATTTTTTTGAAATGGGCATCCCCTATTTCAAAGTGAGACCAGGGCCCAAGGACCAAGGGGATCCTCTGCCTAGCTCTAGGGCATCAAAAACCAGACCAGAGAAAGAGGATCCCAGAGAGCAGGAATTCACTCACCCCTGTAGCTGATGAAATTAGAGCCTGCGTGTGGATGTCAATCCAGCAAGGCAAGTGGAGAGTCCCATCCTGGGGACTCCCTTCGGTTTCTTAGCAAGGTCCAAGGGAGGGAACCACCAAAGGTGGGCTCAGGAGAGGAGCCCACCTGGCCGCAGTGGGTCTTCCCTCCCATGTTTCAGCACCAGAAACGTAAGGTGAGCACGATGAAAAAAGAGAGTGAGCCAGGCATTCAAGCAGAGAAAGATTTATTATAGGAAGAAAGAAAGAGTGAATGGCTATAGAGAGAAACCAGTGCTCTTTTTACAGCCAACCCTTCTTATACCCTATCAATGGGAAATTGTGCCCTGGAGGAAGGGGGCTTCAGTTTATCTTTAGCCTGCAGCTGGGGTCTTATGGTCACTTAGTCGAAGGGGTCTCACAGTCGGGTGGTCACGTAGTCTTGAGAAACTGGCACCAGCAGGGAAAACAAGATATCGCCTTAAGGAAGGTACAGTCTGCCCCCAGGGCAATGTGGCCACTGTGACTTCATCCCTTGTTTGTCAGGGCACCACAGTGGGCCATATTTTAACAATACGCTATGAGCCCCTTGAGAACTGTAGCATGTGCAATGTTTTTCTAAGTTGGATCCCATCACAAAGGCCTATACATACATGTTCACACTTATTATGGGGGGCCTCCCTTTTTGACCTCCAAGAAGCCTTCCTGCACATGTGCACACAGGGAAGTCTTCCTTAACCTCAGGAGTGGGCACCTTATCTCTGCTTCAGCAGAGCTCGACTTTTGCCACTAACTTTGTCCTTGGGGTGAGAACAAAGCTTGAATTTTATCCCACCTGACAAATACCAGGTGTCCAGCCCAGAGGCCCACTGTTGCCTACCTCACCAGAACCCGGGTCGGTACCACTTCTGGGGACCCACCCCTAACAGAAGCACAGGACCTGGAAAGGCAGGAGGGGCTGCAGCTTCAGGCCTGGCCTCCTATCCCTGTGGCCTTAGGTGAAGCTGAGGCTCCTGCCACTGCCTTGTCTGTGGAGCACGGCTGCACGATGCCTTTTCTCTCTCCTGGAACTGGTCATCGTTCTGCAGAGCTGGGTCCCCTCAGCCAAGGAGGAGGGAACTCTGCTTTGGTGGAGGAAGAAGATGAGTCTTTCTCATCCTTCCCTCAATCTTCTGAGCCAGGTGCTTGGGGCTTTGCCTGTTTCTTTCTTCAGATGTGTGTGTGTGTGTGTGTGTGTCTGTCTGATTTCCAGGTGTGTTTAGAGGGGCCTGTAGATTAGCCAGGAGGTACCAGGGAAGTTGTCCCCTCCCAGTGTTTGAGAGAGAGCATGGCTCTCTGTCAAAACAGAAATAACCAAAAAACAATTTATAATAAGAATAGAAAAGAGTTCTATTGGAGCCAAACAAACAGCTAGCCCAGTAGCCAGCTTTCAGATTATTCTAAGAACATGCTCCAGAGAAGCAGAGTTTTCTGCAGTCTTATGTCTTGTCAGAACAAAGAACATTAAAGAAGTGAGGCTTATATTTCTCCAATGATTCAAAAAAGAACAGACCAGCATGTACACATCCAGTCAGTACAGCCTTGGCCCCTGGGAAGGGCGTCTTACCATCAAAGAAGGACCAGCATTGGAATCCCAGGAGGAAGGGCATTTAAGTCTTCATTTTTAGCATGGACATTCTTTACTTCTGGTCAGGGTGTCCTTTTCCTTAGTAATTAAAGTAGACGTACAAAGTATGTTTGATAGGCCACAACCAGGCTATCTTAACTAACAAAACTCAAGTGAACTCATGTATAAGCCAGAATGACTTCCCTATATCCCAATATGTGAAAATCTCTTTCATCACTGCTCTGGAATCTTGCCTCTTTGACCCCAAGGTAGATCCCTCCTCGCACTGAGCCTCTCTCTGGATCTTCTGGAAAGCAGACCCTTGGTTTATAACTCCTCCCTCTAGTCTTCCTCTTCACTCTGCCTGTTGCTGTGTCCTACCTTCTTCCCCAGGAGGCTTCTGGCCACCCTGTGCCCTGTGTTCACTTACCACGTATTCCAGGATGTTCCGCCTCTTCACTATCCGATGAACGTCCTGTGTGTCCAGACAGACTGTGAGCCTTTGGAGGATACATGTGTTAGTAGCTCAGGCATGTCTGATTCTTTGCAACCCCACTGACTGTAGCCCACCAGGGATTTTCCAGGTAAGAATACTGACATGGGTTGCCATTTCCTTCTCCAGGGGATCTTCCCAACACAGGGATCCAACTCGTACCTCCTACATTGAAGGCAGATTCCTTATTGCTGAGCCACCTGGGAAGCCCTGGTGGAGGACAGACTCTGTCTTGTACTGTCATAATTTGTCCCATACCCTGCCTCACGCTCTGCGTATAGTAGCTGCTCCCCCAACGTCTGACCATGGGAATGCACCTGGCAACAGAGAATATGCTCTCAGTGATCTGCAGAACTTGCCATTTTTTCTGAACCTCAGAGAGTCAGAGGAGTTAGGGCTGAGGATTTGGGGGCTGAGACCGCTGGGACCCAGAATGGAGGCCCCTCCCACTGGTGGCCCAGCCCTTCAGAGGTTTCCTTGTGGTCTCAGGGTCACTGGGGAAAGCATCCTTTTCTCCCCACCCAGTGCTCACCTGAGTGTTCCTCTCTCAGCTCCTCACTCTCTGGACTACCTTTTCACTCTCTGTACTCGTTCTAAACCTGGACAATGCCGGGAGCCAGCGTGAGGAACTCCACCCGTGGCAAAGGTCATGAGGAAGGAGGCTCGGCATACACAAAGGTGGGCTCGAGGCTCAGGAGTCCCCCTGGAAATTCTCAAGCATCTACCCCCAAAACCAGAGTCTGCCTACTTTACTGCTTTGTGCTCTCACCTACACCTCTGACTTTATGGGGGGTTGTCCCCCACGACCTCTCTCTGAAAAAGAGTTAAATTACAGCTCCAGTTAATACAGTTCCTGGGCGTGACAAGTGTGTTTTAGTTCACAACCGTGAGAGGCATGAGATGTTCTAAACTGTCTGAATACAGATTCCTTTGAGCAGTTAAAAGATTGATTAGAAATTGTATTGGTGAAGGGCTTTTCACTTATTGGGCCAATGTTTGCTGCTAAGTTTCCATATCCCTTACCTACTGTGTCCCTGGCAGTGTATTGATTCATATAATTGGTGTATAGGAATGTAAGTAGTAGCTTTAATGTTTGTAACCTGGGACCCTTGAGTTAATTCTTTTTCTTGTTATAGCCCACCACACCTTTGCCCTGTAGGAATGCAACTTTATCTAATGCTTTTGGAGAGTGGTGCTTGACTAATCACCTTTAGAGAAAAATAAGTTTTCTGAAGAAAGGGTCTTAAAATGTTAACAGGCCTCCGGGCCAGAAGATGATGTAAATCACCTAAACTTTTGCATATGAATAAAGCCTGGCTTCCTGCTGACTCTACCCCTTCCCCCATTATCCCCTATGCACAACTTAAGGTATAAAAACTACTTTGGAAAATAAAGTGGGGGCCTTGTTCACCAAAACTTGGTCTCCCCATGTTGTTCTTTCTCTTACCTTCTGGCTGAATTATTCAGCCTCTTTTCTCCACTGAATTTCCTCACTGAGCTATCCTTATTTAATCACTCTTTATATCCTTAATTAAGGTTTAATTAAGCAATTGTTTCCTGATCCTCGAAGATGCCGTCCCCGCTTCAAATTCCCTGGATCTACCGGGGCTGGACCCTGGCAGGACAGCCCTGCTTAATTTACGTGTTCCTCCTTCTCTTACTTTTCTCCTGATATTCAATAAATA
Source organism: Bos taurus (assembly GCF_002263795.3). Taxonomy (NCBI): domain Eukaryota; kingdom Metazoa; phylum Chordata; class Mammalia; order Artiodactyla; family Bovidae; genus Bos; species Bos taurus. The sequence continues at coordinate 87,519,108 of NC_037336.1, forward strand.
AGATGCATTCAGTTCATAAATCCAGACGGTAGTCCAGGTTTGAGAAGAAAATTTCAAGATGGGATTAACCTACAGGGATTTCATTGAAGAAAACCCCTGTGAGAGAGAAGGAGGAAGTCTGAGGAGGCTGGAGAACCATTCAGATGGACGCAGTTCTGACCCAAAGTGAAGGAGAGAGGGGCGGGAGGCAGGGTGGTGGCATCCCACACTGCCATGTCATCTGGCGAAAGTCCCATAAGGCTCTCGAGGAATCCATGTCCCCCAGGAAGGGGCCTGCCTCAGCCCCCAAGACTATCAGGCTTACTTCTTGGCTGGGAGCAGACATGGGGAGAATGACCTTGACACAAACACAGTGATGACTTCAGAGCTCAGCTTGGGGCTTGCAGTCAAGGAAGCACACTGTAGTTCAAGACCTAAGGTACCCCTTCTGAAGCCCAACAAGCAAAAGCCAGACAAAGCACTCAGCTTGAGAAAGAATGAGTTTTTTGTAAATACAGGGGTGTTTCCCTGCTGGCTCAGTGGTAAAAAATCTGCCTGTCAATGCAGCAGACTGGGGTTCGTTGCCTCATCCAGGAAGGTTCCAATGCTGCAGAGCAACTAAGCCTTTGTGCCATGACTATTGCTCTAGAGCCCGGGAACCACAACTCCTGAGACCATGTGGTTCAGCTACTGACGCCCTCGCACCCTAGAGCGGTGCGCCACAGCAAGAGAAGCCACTGCAAGGAGAAGTCTGCGCACCACAACTGGAGAGGAGCCCCGGCTCTCCATGACTAGAGGAAAGCTCTCCGTAACTAGAGAAAAGCCTTCACAGCAACAAAGACCCAGCACAGCCACGACCACATAGATAGATACATAAAATTATTTTCTAAAATATTCGTATTGTAGGGGAGGAAAAATAATTTCTCCTTCACCCCTCTGAGTTCTAGGCTCTAATAAAAGACAGATTAACAAGAGAAAAAGAAACAAAAGTTTCAGTTCAGTTCAGTGGCTTGTGTCTGACTCTTTGCAACCCCATGGACTGCAGCATGCCAGGCTTCCCTGTCTATCACCAGCTCCCAGAGTTTATTCAAACTCATGTCCATCGAGTCAGTGATGCCACCCAACCACCTCATCCTCTGTTGTCCCCTTCTCCTGCCTTCAATCTTTCCCAGCATCAGGGTCTTTTCCAATGAGTCAGTTCTTTGCCTTAGGTGGCTAAGTTTATTAACATGTATACCTCATGTATATATGTGAGATACCCAGGGAAAAATGAGTATCTCCTTAGAATTCAGACTTAAATACTACCTTTAATTGTACAGCACAGGGAATACAGTCAATATTTTATAACTATAATTGGAGAATAACATTTTAACATTGTGAATCACTGCACTGTACACCTGAAACTTATATAATAGATATCTCAATACCACAATACAAAAAAAATTAGTAAATAATAAGTTTATATCACACACACAAAATATCATATTAATAAGGAAATGAGAGAGGAGAGGGATGTAGGCTTAGGGGAGACAAAAGATGTTTAAGAAAGTGAGAAATGGAATATCTTCTGCCATACCAGCAAACGAGGATGCTATAGTCACCAGTGATTGCAGCCTTCCTACAAGAGCTGGTGAGCCCTAAGGGCACTCAGGAAGGAGAACACCTATGATCTAGCGGCCATCAGGCTGCAGCCATTATTTAAGGGGCTAGAAAAATTCACGTTTCGATATCTGACCAACAGTTATTTGGGGCAAGAGTTAGGCCAAGGGGCCTGACCATCTTGGCTCAACCCCACTGTGGGGATCCCAGAACTTTTTATATAAAACTAGATAAAATGGACAGGGAACGAAAGGAAAAAAAAAACTTCCAATGTGCTTCCCCTGTGGCTCAGTGGTAAAGAATCTGCCTGTAATGCAGGTGACATAGGTTAGAACGCTGGGTCAGGATGATCCTCTGGAGAAGGAAATGGCAACCACCCCAGTATTCTTGCCTGGGAAATCCATGGACAGAGGAGCCTGGTGGGCTACAGTCCACAGAGTCACAAAAAGTCGGATGCGACTGAGCTACTGAACAACAACAATGACGATAGAAACTAAAGTTAAAAGGTATACAAGTTAATGGAATTTAGATAAAAGTATGTAAAATTGGTATATTTAAATGGATTTATAGAAAATGTTTAAATTTCTTGTTTAATTATACTATGGGATAGACATGTTTCACTGGAGAATAGTTCTCCTGCATGGTATTATAAGATAAGAGATATAGATTGCCACCCAGGAGATAATAACTAAACGTACTAACCAATAACGTTACCTGAGCCATACAAGTAAGAAAAAAAAAAAAAAACTGGGAACATACAAGGACTAATAAAAACAGTGATTTTGCTTTGGGTTTAATTTGTAAACTCAAAACTATCTTTGCTAAATACTTTATATATAAACCTTTGAAGGCATGGTAAATTAAACTCTAAAGTTCTAAAACAGACAATTAGTAAAAGAAATTTCAGTTTTGTTACAGATCTTATCTGACTGGTGTGAAATGGTACCTCATTGTGGTTTTGATTTGCATTTCTCTGATAATGAGTGATGCTGAGCATCAGCAGATGAATGGATAAGAAAGCTGTGGTACATATACACAATGGAGTATTATTCAGCCATTAAAAAGAATACATTTGAATCAGTTCTAATGAGGTGGATGAAACTGGAGCTGATTATACAGAGTGAAGTAAGCCAGAAAGAAAAACACCAATACAGTATACTAACGCATATATATGGAATTTAGAAAGATGGTAACGATAACCCTGTATGCGAGACAGCAAAAGAGACACAGATGTATAGAACAGTCTTTTGGACTCTGTGGGAGAGGGAGGGGGGATGATTTGGGAGAATGGCATTGAAACATGTATAATATCATATAAGAAACGAATCGCCAGTCCAGGTTCGATGCAGGATACAGGAAGCTTGGGGCTGGTGCACTGGGATGACCCAGAGGGATGGTATGGGGAGGGAGGTGGGAGGGGGGTTCAGGATGGGGAACACGTGTACACCCATGGTGGATTCATGTTGATGTATGGAAAAACCAATACAATATTGTAAAGTAAAAATAAAATAAAATAAAATTTAATTTAATTTAATTTAAAAATAAAGATCTTATCACTGATTTTAATATCTTTAGTTGACAGAACTGTTCTTTAGAAAAATATAAAAGCAACTGGCTTTCTCTTAGAAATCTCTTACAAACCAAAATGTAAATACAAGCCACAAGGACTGAGACTGAGCCTAATTAGCTCCATCAGACAAGACCTGAAACCAAGGGGAAAAAGTGGCAGCTTTAAAATTAAAAGCCCTGGGAATGTTCTGTTAACCAAACCTTACAGATAGCAAAGCTTTAGTCATCTGAGCAAACAATGTTAATGTATTTCAGCTGTTCTTTGTAAACTGCTGCTGCTGCTGCTCCTGCTAAGTCACGTTAGTCATGCCCGACTCTGTGTGACCCCATAGATAGCGGTCCACCAGGCTCCCATCCCTGGGATTTTCCAGGCAAGCATACTGGAGTGGGTTGCCATTTCCTTCTCTGGTGCAGGAAAGCGAAAAGTGGAAAGTGAAGTCGCTCAGTCGAGTCCGACTCTTCGAGACCCCATGGACTGTAGCCCACCAGGCTCCTCCATCCATGGGATTTCCCAGGCAAGAGTATTGGAGTGGGGTGCCATCGAATTTTATATTTTAATACCCGATTCATGGTTAAGCTTTTAAGTGAAGCTATGAGATCTATGGTTTTGCCTGTATATTTCTGTGTACACTTTGTACATATGAGATATCTCTACTTCTAAGAAGTTTTATCAACATTAAATTTATAAATCAGATCAGATCAGATCAGTCACTCAGTCATGTCCGACTCTTTGCGACCCCATGAATCGCAGCATGCCAGGCCTCCCTGTCCATCACCAACTCCTGGAGTTCACTCAGACTCACGTCCATCGAGTCAGTGATGCCATCCAGCCATCTCATCCTCTGTCATCCCCTTCTCCTCCTGCCCCCAATCCCTCCCAGCATCAGAGTCTTTTCCAATGAGTCAACTCTTCGAAGGAGGTGGCCAAAGTACTGGAGTTTCAGCTTTAGCATCATTCCTTCCAAAGAAATCCCAGGGCTGATCTCCTTTAGAATGGACTGGTTGGATCTCCTTGCAGTCCAAGGGACTCTCAAGAGTCTTCTCCAACACCACAGTTCAAAAGCATCAATTCTTCAGTGCTCAGCCTTCTTCACAGTCCAACTCTCACATCCATACATGACCATAGGAAAAACCATAGCCTTGACTAGACGGACCTTTGTTGGCAAAGTAATGTCTCTGCTTTTGAATATGCTGTCTAGGTCGGTCATAACTTTCCTTCCAAGGAGTAAGCATCCTTTAATTTCATGGCTGCAGTCACCATCTGCAGTGATTTTGGAGCCCAGAAAAATAAAGTCTGACACTGTTTCCACTGTTTCCTCATCTATTTCCCATGAAGTGATGGGACCGGATGCCATGATCTTCGTTTTCTGAATGTTGAGCTTTAAGCCAACTTTTTCACTCTCCTCTTTCACTCTCCTCAAGAGGCTTTTGAGTTCCTCTTCACTTTCTGCCGTAAGGGTGCTGTCATCTGCATATCTGAGGTGATTGATATTTCTCCCAGCAATCTTGATTCCAGCTTGTGTTTCCTTCAGTCCAGCGTTTCTCATGATGTACTCTGCATATAAGTTAAATAAACAGGGTGACAATATATAGGCTTGACGGACTCCTTTTCCTATTTGGAACCAGTCTGTTGTTCCATGTCCAGTTCTAACTGTTGCTTCCTGACCTGCATACAAATTTCTCAAGAGGCAGGTCAGGTGGTCTGGTCTTCCCATCTCTTTCAGAATTTTCCACAGTTGATTGTGATCCACACAGTCAAAGGCTTTGGCATAATCAATAAAGCAGAAATAGATGCTTTTCTGGAACTCTCTTGCTTTTTCCATGATCCAGTGGATGTTGGCAATTTGATCTCTGATTCCTCTGCCTTTTCTAAAACCTGCTTGAACATCAGGAAGTTCATGGTTCACATATTGCTGAAGCCTGGCTTGGAGAATTTTGAGCATTACTTTACTAGCGTGTGAGATGAGTGCAATTGTGCAGTAGTTTGAGCATTCTTTGGCATTGCCTTTCTTTGGGATTGGAATGAAGACTGACCTTTTCCAGTCCTGTGGCCACTGCTGAGTTTTCCAAATTTGCTGGCATATTGAGTGCAGCACTTTCACAGCATCATCTTTCAGGATTTGGAATAGCTCAACTGGAATTCCATCACCTCCACTAGCTTTGCTCGTAGTGATGCTTTCTAAGGCCCACTTGACTTCACATTCCAGGATGTCTGGCTCTAGGTGAGTGATCACACCATCGTGATTATCTGGGTCGTGAAGACCTTTTTTGTACAGTTCTTCTGTATTCTTGCCACCTCTTCTTAATATCTTCTGCTTCTGTTAGGTCCATACCATTTCTGTCCTTTATCGAGCCCATCTTTGCATGAAATGTTCCTTTGGTATCTCTAATTTTCTTGAAGAGATCTCTAGTCTTTCCCATTCTGTTGTTTTCCTCTATTTCTTTGCATTGATCACTGAAGAAGGCTTTCTTATCTCTTCTTGCTATTCTTTGGAACTCTGCATTCAGATGTTTATATCTTTCCTTGTCTCCTTTGCTTTTCACTTCTCTTCTTTTCACAGCTATTTGTAAGGTCTCCCCAGACAGCCATTTTGCTTTTTTGCATTTCTTTTCCATGGGAATGGTCTTGATCCCTGTCTCCTGTACAATGTCACAAACCTCATTCCATAGTTCATCAGGCATTCTATCTATCAGATCTAGGCCCTTAAATCTATTTCTCACTTCCACTGTATAATCATAAGGGATTTGATTTAGGTCATACCTGAATGGTCTAGTGGTTTTCCCTACTTTCTTCAATTTAAGTCTGAATTTGGCAATAAGGTGTTCATGGTCTGAGCCACAGTCAGCTCCTGGTCTCGTTTTTGCTGACTGTATAGAGCTTCTCCATCTTTGTCTGCAAAGAATATAATCAATATGATTTCGGTGTTGACCATCTGTGATGTCCATGTATAGAGTCTTCTCTCGTGTTGTTGGAAGAGGGTGTTTGTTACGACAAGTGCATTTTCTTGGCAAAACTCTATTACCCTGCTTCATTCTGTACTCCAAGGCCAAATTTGCCTGTTACTCCAGGTGTTTCTTGACTTCCTACTTTTGCATTCCAGTCCCCTATAATGAAAAGGACATCTTTTTTGGGTGTTAGTTCTAAAAGGTCTTGTAGGTTATAAATAACTCTTTAATTTTAATAAAAAGCACTTACATTTAAAGACATTGGGTAAAGTAACTTTCAGGTTCACATGAACTGGCAAATATTCAATATTAAGTTGATATCTGGTATTAATGTTTGTTTGTTTATCTAATTAATATAGACATGTTGAGTCATAAAAATTATGTAACTCCTTATTTTACCTAGATTTAATATGTAAGACCTTACTAGATCTGTTACAAGAAAAATAACTTGATATTATGAAATCTGAAAGTAAATGTAAATGAGATAAAAACATTGGGATAAATTCTTTAAAATAATTATATTTTAGAAATGTCTACCTAAAATAATCTTTCTAAATATTTGATAACTGAGTTTGAGCAAGCTCCAGGAATTGGTGATGGACAGGAAAGCCTGGCATTCTGCAGTCCAGGGGGTCGCAAAGAGTCGGACATGACTGAGCAACTGAAATGACTGACTGAAAGTCCTAGAACTGTGTTAATTTGTGATAAAAGTTTATTAAATAAAATATACTGAAACATCAATTACTAAATAAAAAACTAAAGACATTTAGAAATATCAAAAAATGTTGCTATCACATCAAGATGTTCTCTATAAGAGAACAAAAGTTTTAAAATCTTATCACTGGTGTTTATGATAACCAGTCTATAAAATGCTAGTGTAAAAGACAGTTCATTGCTTAATTCTTAGCTTTTACTAAAAACTAAGGTTTTAAGTGTTGAGGATTCTAATTTAAACATGTCAGTAAAGCTGTAAGGAATAATACAGTAACATTTCAGTATATAGTAAGAAGTAAAATAAATGTTTTCAGTTAAAAAAGATATGAGAAATGAGATTATATTTTATGGAGGAAAAAAATTAGCTGGTTGATCATATTTAGATGGAAAAATGAGAGACAGGATGAATATAGAAAGTGATGAGAGATTATGCAAAGGAAGCCTGAGGAAGAAAAAATTTTATTCATAGTTAGGATGAACAACGCTTAAGTGCTAAGTAAGTTGCTCAGTCGTGTCCTACTCTTTGCGACCCCGTGGACTATAACCTACCAGGATTTTCCATCAATGGGATTTTCTAGGCAAGAATATTGGAGTGGGTTGCCATTTCCTTCTCCAGGAGATCTTCCCAACCCAGGGACTGAACCCAGGTCTCCTGCACTGTAGGCAGATGCTTTACCATCTGAGCCTTGAAGCTAACTAAATGGATTTTGTTAAGTAAGCTAATGCAAGACTGGAATCTGATTTCTCTTTCTGTTAAAAGTGCTCCTGTTTGAAAACAAATTGCATGAGTTTCTGTGCCCTTAGGGGAGCCATATTTATTTTAACTGTTTTTGTGACTTTAGTGAAGTGAATAAGTACTGTTTCAGTGACCTATGATCCTGTTGTGTTTTAAAACTTTTTTTTAATATTTCTAACAAACTTCCCAAATAGTAAAATCTAACTAAAGCTCCTTTAGCCTCCAGCTGACTCAGGGATGCTTCAAAAAAACATCTCTGAGACATCTCAGAGAGAATTAAGTTTATTTTTAATTCAAAAACATTGTCAAGTTATTGAAGGTAAACTTTAGGTCGTAATGTATAGATGCTGCTGCTGCTAAGTCGCTTCAGTCGTGTCCAACTCTGTGCGACCCCACAGACCGCAGCCCACCAGGGTCCCCCGTCGCTGGGATTCTCCAGGCAAGAACACTGGAGTGGGCTACCGTTTCCTTCTCCAATGCATGAAAGTGAAAAGTGAAAGTGAAGTCGCTTCAGTCATGTCCGACCCTTAGCGACCCCGTGGACTGCAGCCTACCAGGCTCCTGCGTCCATGGGATTTTCCAGGCAAGAGTACTGGAGTGGGGTGCCATTGCCTTCTCCAATGTATAGATAAATGTCATTAATATAGATATTCCAAAATTTATCCCTAACATCTGATATGTCCTGATATAATGTTATCAGTCATAATTCTAATTATTATCCTAAAAGGTTATATGTTACAGAAATACCCAAGTTTCCTGCTAATTACATTGTATTCAAAGTTTTAACTATACTATTTTAAATTTGTCCTTCATAGAGTATTATAATTTTATATTGCTTGTACAAAATAAAGATTTTCAAAAAGACTCATAAAAAGAACCCATTTAAACAAATGTAAGTTTCTGATAGCCTTTAGCTAATGCCACTAAATTGGGTAATAAATGACACACTCTAATAGAAAACCTGACTAATTCCTGCAGATCAATAAGAATTAAGTACATGAGACTAAATAGATAAATATAATTTATAACTTTTATAAAAGTTTTAAGAAAACTTTTAAAGTTTTAAAAAACTTAAAAGTTTTTTAGAAAACATACTAACTTGAATCTGTCTTCCAGTAAACCTTTTTCTCTGATACTGTCACAAGTTGATATATTAAGCCTTTGTAAATAAAGATGAAACATTTAACTTTTTCTCTCTACCTGATACTGGCAAAATTTGGATTCTCTAGCTGGCTCTTCTATGGATTTGATGGTTTATTACAACTGGATTACAACTAGTGATACTAATCTTTGTTTTAATTTATTTTTCATTTCCAAATTGTTTATGCCTGTGTCTCTACTACACTATGACTCTGTCAATGTTTCTATTAATAGCTACATTACTTATATTCTATTTTATAAGATTGTTGTCTCAGAGTGTATAACCAGGCTTCCAACAAACGTAACTGTGACTTAAAACAATTAATCAAATATTTAGTTCTGTGTGTGATCAATAATTATAAGAGTGTGACTCTAGGTATGGGAAAAGAAAAGAAGGGAACTATCTCCTGGATCACAATAGGTTAAAAGACAGAGGACCCAGAAAATCTTTCATTGTCTATCAATGGGTCTAATCCAGAAACTAACACCTAGAGCGATACATCAATGAAAACCTTCACCTGACCTGGGATGAGCCTCCCAGCACCGTGGGACCAAAATTGGTCATGAAATGTCTCCCAAATATCGGTCGAATTTCTGACCAAGGGAAAGGACTGGAAAATGGAATATTTCCTGTTATGTCAATAAACAAGGACATCGCAGTCATCAGTGATTCCAGCCCTCCAGAGAACTCAGGAGGGAAAAGAACACCTGTGTGATATGGCAGGAATCAGGCTGCAGCCACTTGCTACTGGGAGCCCTGAGGAACTCGGAAGGTGAAAACACAGACATTGGCCTCAGAGAGCTGAGATGCATATGAAAGGAATGAATTCAGTGAGCCCAAACTCTTGCGTCTTCCCATATATAGGAAAGCACTAAATTCCCTAACTTGAGATATCTGGTTTTCTTTAATTCACAAAAATACTTTTGATGTTCAGACTACCTGCCCTTTGTTGAAAACTTCTCCCCCTGCCTTCTTGGAAGAGTTCTATCAAGGCTACTTGAGATGCTACCTCCGGGATTCATGTCTTAAAAATTTCCACCAAATAAAACACAGCTCTCAACTTTTAGGTTGTGACTATTTTTAAGTCGACAATGGTCAATTGATTTTCAAGTCAAGGGCAAAGAAGAGTGTTTTCAGCAAAAGGTGCTGGGGCATCTGGAGAGTCACATGCAAAAGAATGAGGTTGACCCGCCCCCTTACACCATATACAAAATTAACTCAGATTGGATCATAGACATGCATTGAAGAGCTAAAACTATGAAAGTCTTAGAAGAAAAGATGAGTGAATCTTTGCCTTTGCCTTTGACAAAACTCTTCTTAAATACAATACTAGCCACAAATGACAACAGAAAAAAAAAAAAAGACTTTTTCAAATTTTTTTTTAAAAATTGCTTTTTAAAGGATACCATGAAGAAAGTGAAAAAATGAGAGAAGATACTTGCAAGTCATGTGTCTGGTAGGGCTTCCAGGTGGCTCATTGGTAAAGAATCCGCCTGCCAACGCAGGAGACACAAGTTCGATCCCGGATCAGGAAGATTCCCTGGAGGAGGACACAGCAACTCACTCCAGTCTTCTTGCCTGGCAAACCCCATGGACAGGGGAGCCTGACCGTCTACAGTCCATAGGGTCGCAAAGAGTCAAACACAACCGAGCGACTGAACACAAGAACGAGCACGTATATATCTGGTAAGTGACTGACATCTAGAATAGATAAATAACTCACACTCCATAAAGGGTGTGTTCTCTGGACAAGCTCCCAGGGAGGGCCCATGGCAGATGATCTAAAAAGTGCTTATGAACCACGATGGATGAAATGACACTTGGTCACATCTTACATCATTCTAGTCTCAAAACAACTTTACCATGCAAAACTAACTTTTTTGTTTTTGTTATAAACAAGTGGACTAGAACATTTCACTAAGGTCATAAACAACTAGTACAACTTCATTTAAGTAAAAAGCAAGTGGATTTGAAATCAGATCAAACCAATACACAACAGACCTTCCCTGTGGGAGGCAGTGTGAAGTGAGGGGTGCTGGGGAAGACTGTCTCCCTCGGACCTTGGAGGTTCAAGATGAACGTGAAACCACTGTGGGAAGGAGCAGAGAGGGACTGTTCCTAGAGGTGGGGTGGTGCCCTGCACCCTCTAACTTGTCCGAGACTTGATCACAGACCGCCTAGAAGGGTGGTGGGAGTAATAAAACAGTCAGAGGAATAAACGGCCTGCTGCCATGTATTTTATTTAGCTCATCAATTTAGTTCAGTTCAGTCACTCAGTTGTGTTCGACTCTTTGTGACCCCATGAACCGCAGCACGCCAGGCCTCCCTATCCATCACCAACTCCCGGAGTCCACCCAAGCCATGTCCATTGAGTCGGTGATGCCATCCAGCCATCTCATCCTCTGTTGTCCCCTTCTCCTCCTGCCCTCAATCTTTCCCAGCATCAGGGTCTTTTCAAATGAGTCAGCTCTTCACATCAGGTGGCCAAAGGATTGGAGTTTCAGCTTCAACATCAGTCCTACCAATGAACACTCAGGAGATAGCTAGGATGGACTGGTTGGATCTCCTTGCAGTCCAAGGGACTCTCAAGAGTCTTCTCCAACACCACAGTTCAAAAGCATCAATTCTTCAGCGCTCAGCTTTCTTCACAGTCCAACTCTCACATCCATACGTGACCACTGGAAAAACCATAGCCTTGACTAGACGGACCTCTGTTGACAAAGTAATGTCTCTGCTTTTTAATATGCTGTCTAGGTTGGTCATAACTTTCCTTCCAAGGAGTAAGCATCTTTGAATTTCATGGCTGCAATCACCATCTGCAGTGATTCTGAAGCACAGAAAAATAAAGTCAGCCATTGTTTCCCCATCTATTTGCCATGAAGTGATGGGACCGGATGCCACGATCTTAGTTTTCTGAATGTTGAGCCAACTTTTTCCCTCTCCTCTTTCACTTTCATCAAGAGGCTCTTGAGTTCTTCTTCACTTTCTGCCATAAGGGTAGGTGTCATCTGCGTATCTGAGGTTATTGATATTTCTCCCGGCAATCTTGATTCCAGCTTGTGCTTCTTCCAGCCCAGCGTTTCTCATGATGTACTCTGCATATAAATTAAATAAGCAGGGTGATAATATACAGCCTTGACGTACTCCTTTTCCCATTTGGAACCAGTCTGTTGTTCCATGTTCAACAGTTCTAACTGAGCTGCCCTTATAAGGAATGCCATCCATGAAGCTGGTCAGGTGGCCAGGGAAACACAGGATAGGGTAGAGAAGAGAGGGGCGGAGCCTGAGCTCCAGGAAACTGGCCCGGGCAGGACCGAGAAGTCGCCCGTGGCTCCTTGGCCGGGCCTCGTCCCAGCTCGTGGGTCCCCGAAGTCACCGCGGCGGCGCCCAGACTGACAACCTGAAAGAGCCTCGTCATCACCCCCCAACCCTGGGCACTTCCTTACAGAGACTCACTCACCGGCCGGGCGGGCCTCCAGGGGCCCCGTCCCCCGAGCGCAGCACCTCGGCCCGGGGTCTCTCTTCCGCGCCCGCCCGGGGTCCCCGCTCCAGCGACGCCTTTCCGAACGCCGCCGGCCGAGCTTCCCCCGAGCCGGGGCCACGGGGCGTCGGGCCGAGATTCGAAAGAGCGATTCAAACTGAAAACCCCGAGGAGAGTTTCGGAACTTCTCTTGTGGTTGCGAACTCGACAGTGTCAAATGCGCGAAAGCGACCTTGGCTGGACCGGGCAGGCGAGGACCGCACCCCGCCGATCGCAGGAGCCGGATGCGGAGAAGGAGTGGGCGGTGAGTGCGATCCCAGGACGGGCCCCCGCAAATGTTCCGTCTTCTCTCGCCACCCCGAAGCCACCAGCCCGGAGACCGCGGGGTTGAGCCACCTGCGCGGCTGATGTCGTGCTGGAGACGGGTAGCGCAGGGGAGGGGGCTGGGAAAGGCGGGAGGGGGCCGCTGCTGCTTGACTCGGGAAAATCCGTCAATGTTTTGCGGTGAGCTTGCTCCTCCGGGACCCTAGAAGGACTTTGCCACTTGCCGGTGAGCAAATGATAATAAATTCCCGGCTGTTCTGGAGCTCGGCTCCAACAGGCCTATTGGATTCTGTTGTACACCCTCCTCCGATATGACAGACCTGGTGGGTTCGGCCGCTGCTGGTTTGATTAACAGAAGGGAATGACAACCCACTCCAGTACTCTTGCCTGGAGAATCCCATGCAGAGAGTAGCCTGGCGGGCTACAGTCCATGGGGTCGCAAAGAGTCGGACACGACTGAGTGACTAACATGTAGTGAATCGTAATCATTACAGAGAAGGTTTGAGAGGTTAGGATGGAAAGTGGATGTAGAAGAAAAGAAGGGATAACTGAGCAGGAGGTGGCCTCTGCGGTGGGGTGGGGGTGAGGGAGGAAGTGAGTTCAAAGAAAGATTAGAGCAGGAAGTGGTTCAAGGAATGAGCAGAAGAGCCAACAAAACGTGGGCTTTTCTTGCTCACACCAGAAAAGGGATTTTTTGGAGGGAGGATAGTTATTCAAAGTGAATTTGGCTTTGTGATGTCATGACTATTTTTTTTTTAATGAGTAATTACATTTGAAACTTAAGAAATACTTCCTGGGTATAAGAGTTATTTTTCTTGTTTTTCAACAGGGCTTCCTCAGTCTAGGACTGAAGACTTTGGGCGGTGCCAGGAGACAGAGGTATAGACACACCCCAGGCTACCTTTTGCTAGTCACTCTCCTAAAACTGCAGGGAGGAATGTCACTGGCTCGCACCGCAGATCATCTTTTGCTGATACTGCTGCTGATAGAAGCCAGGAAGACTCTGGGCAGTGAGTGTCCTGGATCTGGGACTCTGGTGGCGTAGGGGGACATGAGAAAATGGGGAGGGAGGGGCCTCCACCCAGGTGGGCACCTGTCCACCTGCTCTTAGGATGGTGAGGGTGTGGTTTAGTTGGACTAGCTGCCCAGGAGGTGACACCCTGCCTTCCAGGACCCCACCCAAGGCATGGTGCCTGGGCTTGTGCTCCTGTAGCAGCTTTCGCTCTTCTGGCAAGTCCCACCTCCTACTCCAGTAAAACTTTCCTGATGACTAGGGACCCATAGTGAATGTGGCATGTGTCCTATGGCATCCTTCTCCCCATTCTGTTGAAAGTCTTGTCTGTTCAGACAGATTCTAAGTCTCTAGAAACCAGACACTGTCTTCTGTTTTTCCTGCCTCACAAGCTGGCATGTGCATATTTAGTCACTTATGGGTGTCCAACTCTTTGCCACCCTACGGACTCTGTAGGCTCCTCTGTCCATTCTCCAGGCAAGAATACTGGAGTGGATTGCCATTTCCTTCTCCAGGGATCGAACCTGGGTCTCCTGCATCGCAGGCAGATTCTTTACTGCCTGAGCCACCATATATCGAATAAATCTTCCTGCCAATAGTATATGGACGGAAAAGATCCACGGTGGCATCAAAGTGTTTAACTAAAGCTGAGACAGTTAAAGGTGGGGCAGGACTGAGGATACAGCAGAGGAGGGGGTCTGGGATAGAGACCCCTCCCTCTGCAACCAGGCCCTGGAGGAGGAAATTCCCAGCCATACCTGTGGTTTTCTCTCACAGATGCCCACTCTCTGTGCCTTGACCTCACTGTCAAATCTCAGTCCAGACCTGGCCAGCCCTGGTGTCAAGTCCAGGGCTCCGTGGACACAAAGCCTTTCCTCCAGTATGATAGTGCCAGCAACAAGGTCAAACCTTTGGGTTTCCTGGGAAAGGAGGTAAACGACACGAAAGCGTGGACTGAAATAAGCCAAACGCTTGTAGAAGCAGGAAAAGAGCTCAGGATGGTCCTGCCTGTCATCAAACTGGACGAAAATGAGACGAGGGGTAAGTATGGGAAGGGGGTGGGAGCTGGAGACAGCAAGAGAAAAAGTGCATGCAGGGAGGGGATTCCTGTGAAAGGACTGAACAGGATCCAGCCTTAGAGACCCGGTGGACCTGATGGGTAAAATGGGGCAGGTCATGGTCAGAAGATCACGAGCCCCTAGATGTGCAGACACACTTGAGTGACTGGGGAGGATGGACTGAGGAGAGTCCAGAAAGACTCATTGTGTGGGGGGGGCACAGGTCCTCCCACCCTGCAGGTAAAGCTGTGTTGTCAACGTGAAGCCGAGCAATGCTCTGGTGCATCCTTGCACTTCAGCCTCAATGGACGGACAGCTCTTCTCCTTGACACCATGAGCATAACCTGGACAGTCATCGATCCTGGAGCCACAGGCATCAAGGAGGAGTGGGAGAACAACCAGGAACTGGCAGAGTATTTCAGGACCATTTCAACAGGAGACTGCAGTTACTGGCTTAGGGAATTCCTGAAACACTGGGAGAAGATGCTGGTCCCAGAGCCCACAGGTAACTGAGTGGGGTGTGGGGGAGGTGGCAGCTCTCTTCAAAGGTCTGGTGCCTTCATGTGTGGATATGAGCACATATGTTAGTGTAATTGAAAATGTGATGATGGATGGAGTGACTCATCTCTTGGTGGGCTTCCTGTCTGGAGAGTCAGTGATGGGCATAGCACAGAACTGGCCAGCATCCTCCTTTCCCAGCCCACCTCCCTCAGCACAGGAGCCCCCTTCCTCATTAACCAATGACCCAGACCCCAGGCACTGCTCGATGGGCCCCAAACCTATATATGCATTATGTTTCCAGGCTTTCTTTCCCTTTTGTCGTACTGATCCTTTAACCAGCTCAAATGTCACTTAATGAAGCCCTTATCCCTTCCCAGACAGAATTAAGTGCCCCCAATTGTGTCCTCCTCAAAAAGGACTCCTCACAGTAAACATGTCCACCTGAAAGATAATCAGATGGACATTTGCTGTCTCAGTGACTCAGACGGTGAAGAATCTGCCTGCAAGGCAGGAGACCTGGGTTCGACCCTTGGGTTGGGAAGATCCCCTGGAGTAGGAAATGGCAACCCACTCCAGTATTCTTGCCTGGAGAATCCCATCGACAGAGGAGCCTGGTTGGCTATAGTCCACGAGCTCGCAAAAGAGTCGGACATGACTGAGCGACTAACACAACTCAGGAGAAATATTAGCTCCACGAAGACAGAGCGCAAGCCCATTAATCTTTCCATACCCGGACCTGAAGAGTGGCTTCACGTGAGGCAGTAACTATATGGGGAACATGTGCTAAGGACAGCAGGTGCTGAGGAAGGTGTATTCTTAGATTTGACAAGGCTTTTGCTTTTTCGTTTTAGAATCACTAATAATGGCCGCAGATATCAGCCAGTCTGCATCCATCCGATTGGACTCTTGCATTATCCTATTGATCATCACCCAGTTAGTTCTAATTGCTTCATCGTCATGAATATTATGAAGAAATCAGGGACCACAGCAGGTGAGAAGCCAGCCGGCCTCTGGCTCCTAGGCAGGTTTGTTCTGGTCAGGACTTGGGAGAGGTGAGCCATGGGTTTCACCAAGCCCCTGTCCACTGGACCCATCTTTACCAAGATGATGTTCTGTCTCTGTCTTGGGCCCCCACACTTCCCTGTAGGGTTGGGAACCACTCTGTTGCTGGGGTAGAAGAGGCTGGTGTGGGCAGCAGGACAGTGCAGTGGGAGTGGGGATGAAGACAAGTGTCTTCTCCTTTGGGGGCCCCGGGTACAAGATGTAGATGTGGTGGGGTGGGGTGTTGTCCTGAGATCTTACTCAGGCTTTCCCAGCCCTTTGATGAAAAAAACCTTTTGTTCTCTGATGATAGCATTATCTAGCTCAACATTTTCCCCAGTGTTCTAACAGCTATTCCATCATCTGGATGTTTCTCCCTGGACTATGAGAAGGTACAATGTTAAACCAACTCTGGGTGGCAAAAACTGACCCTTGATGACAGTCTGGCTGTTGATCTAATATACTACCTTCTACTCAGAGTGGGGTTTAACAAGAAGCTAAAGAAGCTTATGCTTAAGAATTCCTTCACTCTCCATGACTGTTGATGGGCCCTTAAGATGTATTAACTTGGTTATTTTGAGGATTTGCAAAAGTCAAATATTTGCTCACAATCAGTTAAGACTTCAATTCTGTTCTTTCCATCAGACTTGCCTTCATGTGGGGTGGAATTGGGGTGGGGGGCGGGGGTTGGCATTTTTAAAATTCTGTTAAGAAGATAATGCATTAGGGATATACTATGTGATTTAATCAGAGAAGGCAATGGCACCCCACTCCAGTACTCTTGCCTGGAAAATCCATGGATAGAGGAACCTGGTAGGCTGCAGTCCATGGGGTCACTAAGAGTTGGACACGACTGAGCGACTTCACTTTCACTTTTCTCTTTCATGCATTGGAGAAGGAAATGGCAACCCACTCCAGTGTTCTTGCCTGGAGAATCCCAGGGACGGCGGAGCCTGGTAGGCTGCCATCTATGGGGTCGCACAGAGTTGGACACGACTGAAGTGACTCGGCAGCAGCAGCATTCTTTAAAGGGCTTCCCTGGTGGCTCAGGTGGTAAAGCATCTGCCTGCAATGCAGGAGACCCGGGATCTCCTTTAGCGTTCTTTAAAGTGTAATTGAGTGTAGGTTTTGTGTGGGTTTTGTGATTTGTAGACTTGTGTGAGAGGAAAGAATCTGCCAGGAGCCCCTGTCTGGACAGATTGCTCAGAGACTGTAGGTATGCTTGATTCCCAAAGACAATTCCAGAACTTCCTTCTGGCCCAGGCTTACCGTTGACCGTCTATCAGGAAAATCAGGGGGAGGATAGAGAGAGCCAACTGGAAAAGTGTCTTGAAGCTACATGATTTTTATTGAATGTTCATTATTCAAGGGGACTGGGCAGAGGTTGGTGGAATATTTCCTTGACCTCTTAATGTACTTCTTGGCCACTGGGTCCTCCATCACTGGACGTCAAGTATTCTCAGCTGGGGTGATGCTCTGCTTCCATTGGTTGGTTGTATAATCACAGGAAGTGCCTTCTGTTATTCCATTTCTTTGGTATGAGTCAGTTCAGTCACTCAGTCATGTCCTACTCTTGCGACCCCATGGACTGCAGCACACCAGGCTTCCCTGTCCATCACCAACTTCCAGAGCTTACTCAAACTCATGTCCATCACGTCAGTGATGCCATCCCATCATTTCATCCATTGTCGCCCCTTTCTCCTCCCGCCTTCAATCTTTCCCAATATTAGGGTCTTTTCAAATGAGTCAGCTCTTCGCATCAGGTGGCCAAAGTATTGGAATTTCAGCTTCAACATTAGTCCTTCCAATGAATATTCAGGACTGATTTCCTTTAGGATGGACTGGTTGGATCTCCCTGCAGTCCAAGGGACTCTCAAGAGTCTTCTCCAACACCACAGTTCAAAAGCATCAATTCTTCGGTGCTCAGCTTTCTTTATACTTCAACTCTCACATCCATATATGACTACTGGAAAAAACAGAGCTTTGACTAGACAGATCTTTGCTGGCAAAGTAATGCCTCTGCTTTTTAATATGCTGTCTAGATATGCTGACTTATAATATGCTGTCTTGGTATGATTAGATACCTCAAATTTCTTTCCATGAAACAACCATTCCCATTTTTTAAGCACCAGTGAAAAATAAGACTGGTACTTTCTTCTCTGAGAAGCTTCACACTGTTTGGTTCAGAGATGGGGTCTGGGGAGGTCGAGGAGGGTAGGAAAGATTCAAGACACCATTGCCCACATTGGTAGCTTCTTTTCTGTCCAACTATGGGAGAAACAGTGTTACAGGGACTAGAACGTGCCCATGCTACAAGCAGAGCTGGGGTTTTGCCTGCTGACTTTAAAGTGTATTTTCTTTTTCTATCCTGTTGTAGAATGCTGGACTGGTGACTGTCACCACCACGCCTCTCAACTGTGGCCCCCGTCTGAGAGTGCTTCTGAACCGCCCCACCAATGAAAAGCTCCTGATGCTGCTCCCTGTGGGGTACCCCAGTGAAGACGCCATGGTGCCCAACCTCACACGGAAAACTCTGGATCAGATCATGGTGACTGTGTAGGAAGGACACAGGCAGGCAGATGCTGGAAGGTGATGCCCTGCTCCCCTCTCCGGTTCCTCTTTCCCTGGGTGTCCCATCTCCCTGGCACTCCACTCTGCAGGGGTGGCCACTCTGTGTGTCGAGAAACCTTTCCACTTTCTCCAGCACTTTGAGTCTGAGAAGGCCTGGTTCCACTAGTGAGATTAGCTGAACATACAGAATAAGGGACAAACAGGTATGTTCCTTTCCATTTCTTATCCACTTTGGAAATGCATTAAATATTTATTAAGAATATGCCCTGGTTTTTATGTTTTTCTAAATTGTTCCAGAAAAATCATGGGGGATTTTTTTTTAACTCTTTAAAAATTCATAGAGGAAAGAGTTATCAGAAAATTTAGTGTAGTCCCAAGAATTCAGCTGTGTGATGATTTCTGAATTTAAATTTAGACTGATCAAATGGCTTTCCACCCCACGCTTTCTGGTGGCTTTTAAGCAAGGATTATTTTTAAGAGGAACTCTTTCTGAGATTCATGGAGACTCTGCTAGTCTTCAGTAAGTAACCTTCAATATATTTAAAACATCACAAGCACAGAACAGAACAGTGTGTGCTTGTGCTGGTGAGTTGAACAGGCTGCCATCTGGGCATATAAATGGTTAGTCGCACCGTCCAGCCCAGTGTATGTTGGAGCTGGCTCGCACCAGCTCATGGAAGCTGATGGTTAAATACTCAGGAATTTTTCATGCCAGTTATTAAACCATTTGCAGCTTGTAATTGCCGACGGTGGGAGTACACCACGGCAATTGGCAGACACGCAAATCAGGACTTGCTTTCTTTTTCTTAAAGAGCGCTGTTTTGAACCTAGGTACAAAACAGAAATGGACCTATAGAGATCAGACTTGTGGTTGCCAAGGCGAGATGGGGAGGGAGAGGGATGGACTGGGAGTTTGGGGTTGGTAGATGCAAACTATTACATTTAGAATGAATAAACAACAAACTCCTACTGTACAGCGTGAGGAACTATATCCAATCTCCTGGGATAAACCATAATGGAAACGAATATTAAAAAATGAAATGTATATATGTGTAAAACTGAGTCACTTTGCTGTATAGCAGAGACTGTCACAACATTGGAAATCACTTATACATCAATAAAAACATGAGATTTTGGAAAAAAAAAAAAAAAAAGAGCACTGTTTTCCCGACACTAGGGGGCACTAACTGTGTCCCTCTTCTCCACTCTCCTCCATGAAACGCACTTACCCTTTTTCTCCAGATGGCAGTCACACTGTTTGGAACCCATGGGGTCAGAAGGTGCTGGCGGGGGAACCCTGCCAGCTCCAGCCCTTCACCCGTCACTGCTGTCTCCCTCCCGGGGTGCGGCTCACACAGGCACAGGGGTAGCTCAGATAATTGCTCAGCAAGCAGCTGTGCTCAAACTCTCCTGCCTCATGTCACTTTGTATGTGAGTCACACAGTGCATTGATAAGATCATCACTAGTGTCACCGATAAGAGTCAGGGCTGGCGACAAATCTGTATCAGGGAAAAGGAAGACTTTTTTTCCTCTTTAAAACATAGAGGGAATTCCCTGGCAGTCCAGTGGTTAGGGCCCCATGCTTTCACTGCCAAGGGTATGGGTTCCATCCCTGGTTGGGAAACTAAGATCCTGCAAGCTTTGTGGCTTGGCCAAGAGAAAGAAAGAAAGAAAACTTTATGCATATATATATATATATATATATAGAGAGAGAGAGAGAGAGAGAGAGAGAGAGAGAGAATTAGTTATTATAAGAACCTGTGCTTTTGACCTTTGAAATCCTTTGAAGTAGCCAGATGTCTCTTTACTAGTCCAAAATCTTCCATCTAAATCTTTTTTTTTCTCTAGACATTCTTTCCCCCAAATCTACACATTTTACTAAATGCATCCTTTCTTATATTTTGCTTATATTCTTTTTCAAACAATTATTAGTACTGTGATAGGTGCTTGTCCTGAACTCTTTACTGTAAACGAGCATTGTTTTAACTACATTGTGGCTTTATTAGACATAATCACAGTACTTCCAGTTGTTTTTAAAAGGACAAAGATACTCTTGAGTTCCAATAGGAGAACAATTGGTATCACAATGCAAAGAAACTGAAGTTGTATTTCTGAGCTTATGTTTCTTCCGTTTTGAAGCTGTTTGAACCCAGGGCGTTCTTTGCTAGTTTCAGTGCTTCCTGCTGAAGAGGTGATGGTACGGGGGAAACTTGCCTCCTGGATGCGGGGTGGAGAAGGAAGCCACACCAGTGGTGGGGGTCTGGGTACAGTTGTTCAAGTGCGAAGTCCCCTGAGAGGGAAGGGGAAGTCCAGTCACGTGAGTTAGAGCACCTGAGCAAAGTGCTGATTGGTTGCCTTCTAATCACACCGTCCAGAAGCACAGCCCTGATCTGTCATGGATGCTGCATTGAGTTGCCAAGGTGCAACTCTGGGAACTGCTCCCGCCAGCTTTCTCTTTGGGGGATAGGATTATTCATAATCCTTAATCTGGATAGCTCACCATAGACAGGCCTAGATTCAAGTTCCCCTTCGAATGCTCCCCAGCTGGGTGGCTGTGCGAAACTGAATCTTTCTCAGCCTCATTTTCTTCATCTGTAAAATGAGGACAAGTGTAGTGCTTACCTAGGACTATTTTGATCGAGCGTGATGATTCACATTATAGTTCCTGGCATAGGGTACGTGACACCTGGTGCTAGCTTTTACTGAGGGCTCTTGATATTACTTCTCTGGTGGCTCAGACGATAAAGCGTCTGTCCACAATGTGGGAGATTTGGGTTCGATCCCTGAGTCGAGAAGATTCCCTGGAGAAGGAAACGGCAACCCACTCCAGTACTCTTGCCTAGAAAATCCCATGGACGGAGGAGCTTGGTGCATGCTACTGTCTGTGGGGTCACAGAGTCAGGCACGACTGAGCGACTTCACTTTCTTTCTTGATATTATTTAGTTAGGACTAACCTAGACAGCATATTAAAAAGCAGAGACATTACTTTGCCAACAAAGGTCTGTCTAGTCGAGGTTATGGTTTTTCCAGTAGTCATGTATGGATGTGAGAGTTGGACTATAAAGAAAGCTAAGTGCTGAAGAATTGATGCTTTTGAACTGTGGTGTTGGAGAAGACTCTTGAGAGTCCCTTGGACTGCAAGGAGATCCAACCAGTCCATCCTAGAGATCAGTCCTGAGTGTTCATTGGAAGGACTGATGTTGAAGCTGAAACTCCAATACCTTGGTCATCTGATGCAAAGAACTGACTCATTTGAAAAGACCCTGATGCTGGGAAAGATTGAAGGCGGGAGTAGAAAGGGATGACAAAGGATGAGATGGTTGGATGGCATCACTGACTCAATGGACATGAGTTTGAGTAAACTCTGGGAGTTGGTAATGGACAGGGAAGCCTGGCATGCTGCAGTCCATGGGGTTGCAAAGAGTCGGACACGACTGAATGACTGAACTGAACTGAACTTGATATTATTATGAATGTTATTACCACTCTGATTAATACTATGTGCTATGCACATTTGACCATGAAAATTAAAACCATAAAATGACACTCTTCAAGAGTCTTGTCCTTAATGCATTGCTAAGTTGCTGCAGTCGTGTCTGACTCTGTGTGACCCCATGGACGGCAGCCCACTGGGGTTACCCCTGTCCCTGGGATTCTCCAGGCAAGAATACTGGAATGGGTTGCCATTGCCTTAATGCATTAAATCATCTTAAAACGTGAAAGAACGCTGTCTGCTGTCTCAGCTTGAGCCTGTTTTGAGGATGAAGGTTGGCTTGACTATATCTGATGGGTTCTGGGAGCCTCTGGATAGGACTTCCTGCATGCATGCATGCTAAGTCGCTTCAGTCGTGTCCAACTCTGTGTAACCCCATGGACAGCAGCCCACCAGGCTCCTCTGTCTCTGGGATTCTCCAGGCAAGAATACTGGAGTGGGTTGCCATTTCCTTCTCCAGGATAGGACTTCGGAATCTCTTTAATAGTAAGATCTATAAACAGAGGTCTTTTTTTGTTTGTTTGTTTGTTTAACTTTTAATTTTATATTGGCATGTAACCGATTAACAATGTTGTGATAGTTTCAAATGCACAGCAAAGGGACTTAGCCATAGATACACATGTATCCATTCTCTCCCAAACTCCCTACCCATCCAGGCTGCCACATAACTTTGAGCAGAGTTTCCTGTGCTATATGTAGGACCCAGGTGATTATCTGTTTTAAATATAGCAGTGTGTACATGTCGATCCCAAACTCCATATCTTTTCCCCACATCCTCCTCCCCCACTAGCCCAGTAACCATAAATTTGTTCACAGAAGTCTATTTAATAGTAGGGAAAAGCATCCTTGGAAAACTTTTTTCAGGGAAGAGACAATGAAGACACATAGTAAGATACCATGGTGACAATCAGCGTCAGAAAAAAGAAGCAAATCTGTATGTGGTGAAGACAGCTGCTCCCAAGAAATATGTTGTCCCCATTTGTTAAAGAATCTGCTTGCAATGCGAGAGACCCAGGTTTGATCCCTGGTTGAAAAGATTCCCCTGGAGAAGGGAATGGCAACCCACTCCAGTATTCTTGCCTGGAGAATCCCATGGGCAGAGGAGCCTGGGAGGCTACATTCTATGGGATCGAAAGAGTCAGACACAACTGAGCAATTAACCCATTTGTTAATCATCTCAACATTTCATCACAGACGCACCCTATGCAGACTTGTATTCCTTGCTCTTTTCTGTTCGCTGTGACTATTTTTTTCCTCTCACTTTTCACCATTATAAATCCAACTGGCCTTTCTGGTTTCTTCTGTCCTCGCTGCGCCCTCTCCCCCATACATTATTCTGATCCTGGTAATAAAGGGCTAACAATGAAAGGTGAGGGAAGATCTTTCTTAGTTAGCTGGGGAGAGAGGAGGAGATGCTGCAGTCTCATATGTCAATATCACCATAGAGGTCATGTCCGAGAGTCAGTGGTGGCAATGGGTTCAATGGTTGAGCACAAGAGCTTAAGAATCACTCATCTTGGGTTTATTATATCCCTGCTCTGCCAGCCATCTAAAGGGAAAAGTCCTTGGTAGTCTTAGGCTAATTGCTTAATCAAGGCTCTTAACTGATGTGTAAAATGGGGTGAGTCATACTTTCCCTTGTGGGGTTTGGCATAGTCTCTGGTACACAGCATTTAAAAGTGATAGCGTCTTAATGTGATGGTGATGGTTGACATCACTGTAGTCTTCAGGCAGCCCTACTTTGGGTTCCAGGTGGGCAAAGATAAGAAGGGTGGGTGAGGGACCCCTTCCCCTCAGATGAGAGGCCTGGCTGGGGTTCAGGTGGCAGCTGCAGACCAGGTGAAGGTGGCCCAGGGTATCAGCTACACCGGGTCAGAGAGCTTCTCAGCAGACGTCACCGTTGGGAACTTGAAATGTTTTTTTTTTTTTCCCCCTCTGTTGTAGTTAATGCTATCAATTCGATATGCAGTTGGGTAATTACTCTTTACATGCATTTTTAACATTTTTAATTAAAAATTACAGTGGAGAAAGAGAAAATTGGAGACGTTCACCCTAGAGATTACATACCTTGGCCCAGGAGTGACTTCCTCACCCCCATAGCCCACTGGCCGGAACTAAGTCATGTGGCCTCGTCAGAAAGTCAGGAAAGGTCACCCTCCTGTGTTCAGAAGTAGAGGGAACTGAGACGGGGCTATTCAAGCATTAGAAGTCTTTCTCCTCAAACAAGTGACTTCAATCAGTTCAGTTCAGTCGCCCAGTCATGTCTGACTCTTTGTGACCCCAAGAATTGCAGCACGCCAAGCCTCCCTGTCAATCACCAACTCCCGGAGTTCACCCAAACTCATGTCCATCGAGTCGGTGATGCCATCCAGCCATCTCATCCTCTGCCGTTCCCTTCTCCTCCTGCCCCCAATCCCTCCCAGCATTAGAGTCTTTTCCAATGAGTCAACTCTTTGCATGAGGTGGCCAAAGTATTGGAGTTTCAGCTTTAGCATCATTCCTTCCAATGAACACCCAGGACTGATCTCCTTTAGAATGGACTGGTTGGATCTCCTTGCAGTCCAAGGGACTCTCAAGAGTCTTCTTCAACACCACAGTTCAAAAGCATCAACTCTTCGGCACTCAGCTTTCTTCACAGTCCAACTCTCAGATCCATACATGACCACTGGAAAAACCATAGCCTCGACTAGATGGAACTTTGTTGGCAAAGTAATGTCTCTGCTTTTTAATATGCTATCTAGGTTATTTAAGACTTAAGAAATAAAGTTGGATACCAAAAAAAAAAAAAACGTGGGGAGAGAAAGGAAGGTTGAAGAAATGGACAAAATTAGAATTAGGATGGTGAAAGATGTAAAAGTTCTCTTCCAAAAGGTAAACGTTAAAATTGGTTGATACTTGTCTGATGCAGCTTTTAAATATAGCATAAATTTAGGCCAAGAAAATTAATATAAATGTATTGAGAAGGAAGCTCATATTCCCTTCTTCCTAAACATTCCTCCCTCTGCCCACAAAATAGAAACTTCTATCTCAGAAGTGGGCTCCCCTGGTGGCTCAGACAGTAAAGAATCCAGTTTTCCCTGTCCTTCACTGTCTCCCGGAGCTTACTCAAACTCATGTCCATTGAGTCGGTGATACCATCCAACCATCTCATCCTTTGTTGCCCCCTTCTCCTGCTCCCAGTCTTTCCCAGCATCAGGGTCTTTCCCAATGAGTCGGCTCCTCCCATCAGGTGGCCAAAGTGTGAATTTCATGAAATGGAAACAACTGTAATGTTTCAAACCCCACGGATCTATAAATAATGAAAAGTCTAAAACAAATGTTGCCGCAGCTCTGCTGTGGTGGCCTCACTTTCACAGACACTCACACACACTAACACTCACACACACACACACACAAAAGGCCAGACATTCAAAAAAGGAGGAACTTCTCTGCCTTTTAGAGAGAAATGAATGAAGAGAACAGGAGGTGGGGATGGTAAGGAGATCACACCCCCTGGGCTGGAGTGGACTGAACAGCTGATGCATCTGAGGTTGGACCTGATCAGCGCCCCCTTCAGGTGACTCAGATATCATCCAGGACGCACAGTCTGCAGGGAGAACAGTGCCCGAGGCAGACAGCCTGTGGGTTAACTGGTAGTTCTGATGAAAAGTGAGATGCTATAATCCCATGTGGGGAATTCCTGAAAAGTCACAAGGAAGGGGAATGGTTCATGTTATTCTTATGACTTTAGAATCATGGTGCAGAACCAAATGTTCAGGATTCAATTCAAGACCATTAAAATGTCCTTAAAGCAATCTGGAAGTACGTTAGCAGTGTCTGCAGAGAGCCAAGCAAACCTAGAAGCCAATGATGTAATAGAGGAAGTCAGCTAACTTGGGTGGAGGGGGAGTCGACAACTTTCTTCTACTCTAATAATTAAGAATAAAGAATAATAACTAAGAGGTAACTGGAATGAAGCTTCTAAAATCAAACCCCTCTGAAGATGTCCCCTGTTGTCATGGTAACCACAGAAAGGGTTGGGAGCTGGCTTTCCTTCTGATTTTGGCTCCTCAGTGCCCTTGGTTTATCTGAGATTCCACCATATTTTGGTCATGAGTCCTTGATGAAGTAACTTTGACTCCCTTGAGGTCAAAAATCTGTTCCTTTGTTGAATAAGTGACTTTCCAAGTCTGATAATGTTTAGAATCAATATGGAGATGATGACATAAATCAAACCCATAATATTGATACTCTCACACTTGCTTATGTTTCTTATCAAGTAATTAATTTTTTTTTAAACTTATGATTCCAATTTAAAATGTGAAATTGATTTAGGCTTATGATTTTATGTTGAAAAGTGTAAGAAAGTTTACAGTGTAGCTCATTAACAGTATTAAAATAGATTCATTATATTTATCAATTTAATTTATCAGGTTTAGAAGAGCTGTTTAAATGTATG
The DNA here is from genome assembly GCF_002263795.3 of Bos taurus. Taxonomy (NCBI): domain Eukaryota; kingdom Metazoa; phylum Chordata; class Mammalia; order Artiodactyla; family Bovidae; genus Bos; species Bos taurus. The sequence goes on from NC_037336.1 coordinate 87,545,713, forward strand.
AGAACATTTTGGCTTAATTGGTGATAAACTTGCCAGGTCAATTATATGAAATGCTAAAACAGAAAATCAACTATGATTAAGTCTATAGAAGGAGTTTAAAATGTTTAAGAGATTTTAATAAATGATTCTGGTAAATGAGACAGATGCTTTAAGGGAGTTTTATTTATTCAACTCGAGTTTTAATCAAGCATTAATCAAAGCCTTTCTTCCCAAAAGTAATTAGTTTTAAATTATTTAAATGCACTGTGCTGTGCTTAGTCACTTAGTCATGTCTGATTCTTTGTAACCCTGTGGACTGTGTCCGCCAGGTTCCTCTGTCCCTGGGAATTCTCCAGGCAAGAATATTGGAGTGGATTGCCGTGCCCTCCTCCAGGGAATCTTCCCAACCCAAGTATCAAACCCAGGTCTCCCGCATTGTGGGTGGATTCTTCACTCTGAGCCACCAGAGAAACCCAAGAATACTGGGGTGGGTAGCCTATCCCTTCTCCAGGGGCTCTTCCCCAACCCCTGTTATGTTTGTTATGTGTAACAAATAAACAAAAAAAACCAACCATAGTGGCTTAAATAAGTAGAGGGGGATCGGTTCCTCATAATGATAAATTTGGATACAGGTCCAGGGTTCAATGAAATCCATGACAAAATCATTCAGGACTACATCTGGCAATTTTCAATCTTGTGAAAGTAAAAGTCGTTCAGTCATGTCCAACTCTTTGTGACCCCATGGACTATACAATCCATGGAATTCTCCAGGCCAGAATACTGGAGTGGGTTTCCTTTCCCTTCTCCAGATATCTTCCCAATTGAGGAATTGAATCCAGGTCTTCCACATTGCAGGCGGATTCTTTACCAGCTGAGCCACAAGGGAAGCCCAAGAATACTAGAGTGGGTAGCCTATCCCATTTCCAGGGAATCTTCCCCACCCAGGAATTGAACCAGACCAGGAATTGAATCTCTTGTGAGCTGGCATTTAAATTCTTTTCTGTTCATTCTTTCTCCTTGTGTAAATGTGAATTTCTCTAGGGTATATACATCAGCATAGACTCGCTGGGTCAAAGAACATTCATATTTCAATTAGATATTTCAACTAAATTGTTCTCCCAAGGTTCCCCTGTCCCAGATTTTGAAAACTCACTTATTGAGCATCTCCCATGAGCAGACTTGAATTCTAAGACATCTTATCCTTCATGTGTGCTCCACTCTGTCTCCAAAGTGCCCAGAGCAGTGGCTGCGACATGAAATATTTGTTGAATGGCTGAAGATATGATGGCCCAAGGGGGTACAGTGACTTGTCCAGGGTTACGGACTATCTTGAGGACAGCGCTGGAATTCAAGCCCAGGCTGCTGACTCCCTGAAGCCTGAGAGGAAGCAATTATTGTAAACACAGTCCCTTGAGCTATGGGTCCAAAGTTCTGTCCCCAGGCAGAAAGTCTGGAGTGACAGCTTGAGGGCTCTCCCACGTGGCTGAGCTGGTACAAGCCACATACACATGCCATTGGAGGTGGGAGGTACAGTTCCTGAAGATTCTTCAGAAGGCGAGCCTCTGATCCAAGAGTGTAGGAACAGAACTGCCAGGGACTGTGAGGGCTATGGTGACGGGGGGGATCTTGGTCGAGGGGACAGAGCAGAGAGGGGGACAGGCCACTATACTGGCAGAGGGAATGCTGACCCAGCGGAGGCTCCCTGTGGAAGCCCTGATGTCACATCAATCTTTAAAAGATGAAGAAGAAACACCCAGAGTTCTTCCGTCCAGCTCCCTGCAAGTCCTCGCAAGGCAGCCATGGGGGCTGCTTCGGGCTGAGCCGCAGAGCCCTGGGGGATGGCTCAGACCCAGGCTCAGCCTTGGAAGCTATTCATTTGAGGTCTTGAAGTTTGTGTTTATTCTGGCCTTTCTTCCTAGTTGGATTTGCATTTGGTTTTCATCCCATATTGTCTTGGATCCAACCTGGAATGTATACATCACTTAGCAAATGAGCCGAGAGCAGGGCTACCAAAGGGATGGGAAGTGAAATCCCCAAAGTGGGGGTAAAGGGGAGCAATTGGAGAGAGGGAGTGATCATGGGCTGGGGGCAGAGAGGGTTGGGGATGTGAGTCCCAGAGGCAGTAACAGGTTCTTCTAGTCCTTGAGGACCAGCTCTGCCAGACTGGGATACCTGGAGAGAGAGAGAGAGACAAAGCGAGCTAGACTGAGCATTTGGTCAGAATACATGCAAGAGAACTAGCCCAAGAATCCAGCATCGCAGTGCCCACTGTCACTCAGACTCTTGCTTAGTCCAATTGGACCATTTTCTGTGCCCCCCAATTCCCCATGGTTGCCCTTCCTGATCAGACCCAGATAACCTTTCTGTATACTTCTCACAGCTTTATCTTCCATCCTTTAAGGCCCAACTTGCTGCCACTTTGCTGGAGAAGTCCCCCAGATTCTCCAATGAGATTTCCAGAGGCAGAGACCAAGGTCAGACCTTCTCCTTCGAGCATCGATAGTGTCCCTTCCTATGGCACTTGCCACCCTCCTTCTTGACCCAAGCTCTCTACTAGACCCTCAGCTCTTAGAGAGAAGGAACCAAGCTTGGTGTCCCCTGGGCACCTGGCACATGGCCTGGCCCACAGTAGGTGCTTGGTGATTATTGTCTGATACGATTCACATTGCAGGGAAGCCCTGCAATTTGATGCTATCACTCGATGATCGGGAGACCTCACCAAAACCTTTTCTGCATTTTCGGTGGGAAATTCTTGGGGGTAAAAAAAAGGAAAGCCTGGTCTCTCAGATTTGCTGATGAGATAAACCAGTTACAACAAACCCCACATAATTATGGGCAGAGTAGAGGTAGGTATTTGGAGAGTGGGGTGGTGGGATGGGATTAAACTAAGTGCTGTCTCTTCACTTTTGGCAATCTGAGTTTACAATTTAATTTCTGGTTGCAAACTGGAGCATTGGGCTTACTAAACACCATGTTTAACAAAGAGTTTTGGTCTGAAAAAGGAAGCGAAAGCCCATTTTCTGCCCTTGGAAAGGGTGCATGCCACCCATGTAGCTGCCTTCCAAGAAAGGTATTATGGGGTGTATCAGTCAGGTCTGGCCTAAACGGAGATCATTTATTTGCATGAGGATTTAAAAAAAGAAATTGGTTGCAAAGTTGATGGGAGCCCTGCCAAACCAAAGTAGATGTTGAGGCAACGACTGATGAGCCATTACCCTCCCCTTCCCAGGGGTGATGGTGAAGGTCTCCCCCGACAGGCCACCTGGAGGAAGCTGGGAACACGGATGGCCTGCCTGGTAGAGACCCCAGAGCTGTGCAGCTCAGGACACGGTCGGAGACACACACAGAGAAGTAGTCTGACTTCACCCTTCCTCTGATGCTCCAAACTCCCACCAGTGCTTCTCATTGACTGAGACTTCCTTCTTTTCTCCCTTCCTCCTCCTTCCTTTCTTCCCTATTTTTAAAAAATTTTTTTAGAACAGGGAAATTTTTTTTTCTGGTACTTACTAATATATCTAGAAAAGAAAAGAACATATTTAAAATTAAATGTAAAAAACTTGATATATGGTCTTCTTTCTTTACCTCTATAGTATTAGTTTCTGAAGGAATAAATATTGAGCTACTGATCCCAGGAGGCTCCCCCAGCCTATCAACTATTGAAACAAAAAGGACTGTATCAAGCATGTGAGTTTCAATAATTCAGTTCATAACATTGAAATGGAGAAACTTTCATCGCAAACTCTTCATGTACCTAGAAGCTAGTGGACTTCTGATCTTCAATTAGGTATTTAAATGTAATTAAATAAACACTTCTGCAATTTCCTTAATTAAGGTCTAAGGGAGTGAAGTGATTTAACTTATGCCAGTTTTCATCCACTGTGTGAATTTTTTTTTTAATGTTGAAGGTCAAACTCAGAGTTTCCTAGCTTAGAGGCAGAAACTAAACCAGAGACAGCGTGAACTCTAGTAGTGACCTATAAAGGCATAAAGGTAAAAATTGTGGGGGAGAAGCTGGAGGGAAAATAAAGCTTAAAAGAGGCAGATGTCCACTAATTAAAACTAATACGGGCACAAATATCAAAGCTAATGGATGGTAGCTTTAATTCTTTATGACTTTGTATCCAAACCCTAGTTTTCATGGTTACATCCATATTTGAGGCATGTGGTTACTTGTTAAGTGCATGAATCTCTTACTTATTGTTTCCCAGGTGGCTCAGTGGTTAAAGAATCCACCTGCCATTGCAGGAGATACAGGAGACACTGGTTTGACCCCTGGGTCAGGGAGATCCCCTGGAGTAGGACATGGCAACCCACTCAAGTATTCTTGCCTGGAAAATTCCATGGACAGAGGAGCCTGGTGGGCTACAGTCTATGGACTTGCAGAGAGTCAGACATGACTGAGCAACTGAGTGCACATGCACACACGGGTGTTTGTTAAATGCATGAATCTCTCTTCCTTATTTTTTAATGTATCTACTTTCAATAAAGATTGAAGGCAGCTGACACTACTGCAACTTCTTTTTTCAAAAAAGCAAACAGAAAATGGGAGGAATAGAGGCAATAAGAAAGGCAATTTCTGCAATATTTTGCTTTTCCCACCATTCTTGGGGGCAAATGACCACATTACATTGTTATCTAAACATAAGACCTTTTGACAACAATCTGGATATGGAAAGGCTTTTCTAAAGAATATTTCAGTGTTCGCTCTTCATCACAGAAAAGTGCAGTCTTTGACAATTTTAATACGATATATGGCATATTAGTCATAGAAGAAGCTATAGACCACAGTCATTGAGAAAAATGGTTCACTTCAAAATGATGAATTATATTGAAGTATTAAACCAACTCTAAGCCTTACATACAAATAGGTATGATTTAAAATTCCATTTCCCTTTTTCTAAGCAATATATCTATGGTTGATCATAAAAAGTAAACTCAAATACGTGCCAGCCAATTACCAGAAGATCTGTCCTTCTCAAAGTCAAGGTTAGAAGCAGAGATTCTAAGAAGCTCGCTGACATTCTTCTAAAACATATGTGTGAGATTCACTCTTTATCATTTGGAATTATTAATTTATAAGATGAAGACTTAACAGTGAGGATTCTTTGTCATAGCTGATAATTAAGAAGCAAATACAGATAAAACTGTTGAGCCAACACAGGCCAGCCAGGATCGTTGGACTGCAGGAAACCAGCCATCTCAGGAGCAGACATTCTCTGCTACCCTGAGCGGTCAGAAGCCACCTATACCAAGAATCAGGAGACAACAGGCTCAAGAGTCACTGGGCTCTTCCTCTTTAGGAGGTGGGTAATCACGCCTACTGTTTGGTGTTAGAATCAACTGAGATGATTTATATTTTGAGGCTATAAAGTATCATGTATATATTGGATGTGGTAGTCACAGTGAAGACAGAAATGATGGAGATTCATTGCAAACTAGTCCTACTCCTAAAGAATAACCCAAAGTATATCCCTATGAAACGGATCCATTTATCATTGGTCTCTATTTTGAAGGACAGCAAGTCAAATAAACACTTTATAGTGGAGTCAAAACAGTTCCCTAATCTCTGAAAATCAAAACTTTTCCCAATGATCTGCAGTCTCAAAACACAATAGATCCAATCATGGGCTTCTTGGGGTAAGTATAAACAAATGCATAAAATGTATTTTAAACACTCAACAACTACAATGATAATATATTAAAGTGGTACTTTTCAAAACTCAATCTATAATGTCTAATCTCATAGCTTAATCCCAGGGCATAAACTATTAAGTGGACTCGCTCCAAATAAAACGTACTAGATTTTAAAAAATCCAAAGTTTGACATTCTTCATCTAATAAAGAATAAAAATAGAAAAAAGTTTGCAATGTCTTCACAAAGCTCATGTGTCTTTGCTTTGATTTCTTTTTTTTTTTAATTTCTCCTCCACTTTATTTATTTTTTTAATTTTTTTTATTTTTAAAACTTTACATAATTGTATTAGTTTTGCCAAATATCAAAATGAGTCCATCACAGGTATACATGTGTTCCCCATCCTGAACCCTCCTCCCTCCTCCCTCCCCATACCATCCCTCTGGGTCATCCCAGTGCACTAGCCCCAAGCATACATGTAAAATGTCATGTATGAAACGAGATGCCAGTCCAGGTTCGATGCACGATACTGGATGCTTTGATTTCAAAACTGTATTTTCAGCAGCAAGCAGATAACTTCTTCCACACACTCTAAAGGTAAAAAGGAGACGTGTGTAGAGTTTATACATCTTTCCTGGTGGCTCAGTGGTAAAGAATCTGCCTGCCGATGGAAGAGACTCCAGTTCAATCCCTGGGTTGGAAGCTCCCATGGAGAAGGTAATGGCAACCCACTCCAGTATGACTGCCTGGAGAATCCCATGGACAGAGGAGCCCCGAGGGTTACAGTCCATGGGTCTCTAAGAGTAGGATAGCGACTAAACGACAACAAAAAAATAGAGTTTATATCAGGAAATGACTCACTTGACAGATGCTTGGATTTATAAAAAGTCTCAATCCTCTGGTTCACAAGTTGCAATCCAGAGGGCAACATTTCCCACCTCCAAAGGCCTTCACCCACTGTCACAAACCCACCCTACAGATCCAGAGCAGTCCTCCACAACAAAGGTCTTCAGACCTTTACTCAGGTCTATTTACTAATGGACTGGAATGGGTGAATTTAACTCAGATGACCATTATATCTACTACTGTGGGCATGAATCCCTCAGAAGAAACGGAGTGGCCATCATGGTCAACAAAAGAGTCCGAAATGCAGTACTTGGATGCAATTTCAAAAACGATAGAATGATCTCTGTTCGTTTCCAAGGCAAACCATTCAATATCACAGTAATCTAAGTCTATGCCCCAACCAATAACGCTGAAGAAGCTGAAGTTGAACGGTTCTATGAAGACCTACAAGACCTTTTAGAACTAACACCCAAAAAAGATGTCCTTTTCATTATAGGGGACTGGAATGCAAAAGTTGGAAGTCAAGAAACACCTGGAGTAACAGGCAAATTTGGCCTTGGAGTACAGAATGAAGCAGGGCAAAGACTACTAGAGTTTTGCCAAGAAAATGCACTGGTCACAGCAAACACCCTCTTCCAACAACACGAGAGAAGACTCTACACATGGACATCACCAGATGGTCAACACCAAAATCAGATTGATTATATTTTTAGCAGCCAAAGATGGAGAAGCTCTATGCAGTCAGCAAAAACAAGACCAGGAGCTGACTGTGGCTCAGACCATGAACTCCTTATTGCCAAATTCAGACTTAAATTGAAGAAAGTGGGGAAAACCACTAGACCATTCAGGTATGACCTAAATCAAATCCCTTATGATTATACAGTGGAAATGAGAAATAGATTTAAGGGCCTAGATCTGATAGATGGAGTGCCTGATGAACTATGGAATGACGTTTGTGACATTGTACAGGAGACAGGGTTCAAGACCATCCCCATGGAAAAGAAATGCAAAAAAGCAAAATGGCTGTCTGGGGAGGCCTTACAAATAGCTGTGAAAAGAAGAGAAGCTAAAAGCAAAGGAGAGAAGGAAAGATATAAGCATCTGAATGCAGAGTTCCAAAGAATAGCAAGGAGAGATAAGAAATCCTTCCTCGTCAATGAATGCAAAGAAATAGAGGAAAACAACAGAATGGGAAAGACTAGAGATCTCTTCAAGAAAATTAGAGATACCAAGGGAACATTTCATGCAAAGATGGGCTTGATAAAGGACACAAATGGTATGGACCTAACAGAAGCAGAAGATATTAAGAAGAGATGGCAACAATACACAGAAGAACTGTACAAAAAAGATCTTCTCGACCCAGATAATCACAATGGTGTGATCACTCACACTCACCTAGAGCCAGACATCCTGGAATGTGAAGTCAAGTGGGCCTTAGAAAGCATCACTATGAACAAAGCTAGTGGAGGTGATAGAATTCCAGTTGAGCCATTTCAAATCCTGAAAGATGATGCTGTGAAAGTGCTGCACTCAATATGCCAGCAAATTTGAAAACTCAGCAGTGGCCACAGGACTGGAAAAGGTCAGTTTTCATTCCAATCCCAAAGAAAGGCAATGCCAAAGAATGCTCAAACTACTGCACAATTGCACTCATCTCACACGCTAGTAAAGTAATGCTCAAAATTCTCCAAGCCAGGCTTCAGCAATATGTGAACTGTGAACTTCCTGATGTTCAAGCTGGTTTTAGAAAAGGCAGAGGAACCAGAGATCAAATTGCCAACATCCACTGGATCATGGAAAAAGCAAGAGAGTTCCAGAAAAGCATCTGTTTCTGCTTTATTGACTATGCCAAAGCCTTTGACTGTGTGGATCACAATAAACTGTGGAAAATTCTTCAAGAGATGGGAATACCAGACCACCTGACCTGCCTCTTGAGAAAATTGTATGCAGGTCAGGAAGCAACAGTTAGAACTGGACATGGAACAACAGACTGGTTCCAAATAGGAAAAGGAGTTTGTCAAGGCTGTATATTGTCACCCTGTTTATTTAACTTATATGCAGAGTACATCGTGAGAAACGCTGGGCTGGAAGAAACACAAGCTGGAATCAAGATTGCTGGGCGAAATATCAATCACCTCAGATATGCAGATGACACCACCCTTATGGCAGAAAGTGAAGAGGAACTCAAAAGCCTCTTGATGAAGGTGAAAGAGGAGAGTAAAAAAGTTGGCTTAAAGCTCAACATTCAGAAAACGAAGATCATGGCATCCGGTCCCATCACGTCATGGGAAATAGATGGGGAAACAGTGGAAACAGTGTCAGACTTTATTTTTCTGGGCTCCAAAATCACTGCAGATGGTGATTGCAGCCATGAAATTAAAAGACGCTTACTCCTTGGAAGGAAAGTTATGACCAACCTAGATAGCATATTCAAAAGCAGAGACATTACTTTGCCAACAAAGATCCGTCTAGTCAAGGCTATGGTTTTTCCTGTGATCATGTATGGATGTGAGAGTTGGACTGTGAAGGCTGAGTACTGAAGAATTGATGCTTTTGAACTGTGTTGTTGGAGAAGACTCTTGAGAGTCCTTTGGACTGCAAGGAGATCCAACCAGTCCATTCTGAAGGAGATCAGCCCTGGCATTTCTTTGGAAGGAATGATGCTAAAGCTGAAACTCCAGTACTTTGGCCACCTCCTTCGAAGAGTTGACTCATTGGAAAAGACTGTGATGCTGGAAGGGATTGGGGGCAAGAGGAGAAGGGGATTACAGAGGATGAGATGGCTAGATGGCATCACTGACTCGATGGACATGAGTCTGGGTGAACTCCGGGAGTTGGTGATGGACAGGGAGGCCTGGCGTGCTGCGATTCATGGGGTTGCAAAGAGTCAGACACGACTGAGCGACTGATCTGATCTGATCTGATCTGATTTACTCTACAAACAGGTCTAAAAAGCATATCCCTAGAATACAGTGAATGAAATAGGAACTTGGAAAGTGACCAAAAACCAAAGAAGCAACATTAAGAAAGATGTGACAGTTTACCAGGGAAGCAACAGAGAGATAGAAGCCTCAATGCACTAAGCTCCTAGCAATCTGGGGACAGTTAATTATCTAAAATGCTTGCAACTTCAGTAGTGTTTAACAGTATCACTGTTTCAGAGCATATAAACCTATAGATGAATATTAAAACATTGGAGGACGAAAGAGAATACATTAAAGTTTTGTTTTTTCCTGTGGAAAATTTAGAATGTGTATAAAGAACATGAAAAAAAAATCTTTCATTGATCTTATGACTTAGAAATAATCTTTGGGAACTTTTTATTTCTTCCTAGTTGCCAACGCGTGCAATAAATTTGCAGCACTAAGAATGCGTATTAGTTCATTTTCTAATGGCCTAGCCTAGCTGTTCAAACAGAAGCTTAATTTTTGGGGCTCCAGCAAGGAGTCCACAGAGCCAAGAGGATTCTGTGTATTCCCTCTCTCCTCTAGTGCTGGGAGGTGAATTGCTCTTCTAGAAGACATTAAAAAAAAAAAAAAGAAATTATATACATTCAGCCAAACAGCCTGAAGTGATTTTTAAATTATGATTTTACTGATGTACGTTAAACTTGTTGTGGCATCAGCAGTTTCACATGTATCAAAATTTCCACGTATCTATAGATTTTTGTTTTGAAATATTATTTCGGTAATTCGAAAAATGCAGGCAAGTATTGAGAACATAAAAACGCACATGAATCCAGCACTTTGTATTAGTGAGTATTTGCATTGTGTAATTTTGTATTCTTTGTTTGAAAATGCAAGAAACAAAGCATTAGAAATGCATGTTAAGATCGCATTAGACCCTCTATGGTCTCAAGATCTCACGTTTTTCCTTCCTTTTTCCAAGGCAACCATTCTCTGTGGGTCACTTTGAATGGAAGGTATTAATCACCAGCAGGAATCTGTGGATACTGATAAGGATATGGATGTTCTCAGTGACACATTATAATAGCATGTCATCTCTTTTCTGGGTGAAAGTCATGACTTCATAAAAGGTGACAGGGTGCGTAGCGATTGGCTTTCTGGCTCCATATTAGACTTGAGTTTCGATGCTTGCTTGGTTAGTTATTAGACACGTGACCCTGAATGATTTACTTAAATTACCCCTGTGCTGCAGCTGCCTCATCTCTAGACTGGGAAATAATTGTACCTGATAGGTTTGCTTTAAGGATGAGATGAGATAACATATGCAAAATGCTTAGTACAGATCCTATCACATATCATTACAAGAACTTAGCAGATGAAGGATGATGTATTAGGAAATGGGTTACTAACTAAGCAGAAGGTATAAATGAACAGCTTTTTCCTCCCCCTTGACCACAGTTTAACATAACTAATTAGTGAGATTTCAGCAAGACAGGAGATGTTCTCACATGTTTGGCAAGTAATCTTACCAAAAAAACTCTAAGCTGGCATTTGAAAAGGAGATTCAGTCCAACTCAATTCAACAAAACTTACTGAGTGACTAGTACTTGAAAGAACAACGAGAGTCCAATCTAATAGAGAGACAGACATGGGAACAGGTGTTTGAACTGCATAGTGGTGCTGCCTGTGAGAACAGATGCCATCCAGGACAGCAGGCTGGATATGTGGTTCATAACCATGAATTGATCGAAGACCAATAAAATGTCTTTCTAACTTGTGATGGGCACAAAGCCTGAGAGAAGTAGTTAGTGAAATGGAAACAGACTCAGGAGTCCAAAAGATTGTCACAATCTTTGGAATTAGATACTAAAATTTAAAAGATGAAATTTAAAAAGAATAAGAGTCTTACAAGCTTTGAAAATCAACTGCCCCAGAACAGGGGAATGAGAGCAGGTCATTCGAAAAAGTTTGGGGGGGTTTAGCTGATTGGCTCAAGCACAATTTGAGCAAACAAATTGCAACTATAACACAGTTGCAGAAAGCCATGCAGTCTCAGACAACATCGTCAGAGGAAGCACAGCATCACAGCCAAATAACGCTCTCACTGTATTCCCTGCTGTCCAGAGCGTGCTGGGCTCACACCCCAGTGACTCATGTTTAGAGGGATATAGACCCATTTTAATATCTAGAGGAAGACATTGGAAATGGTGAAGGAGTGGAATCCATGACTTTATAGGATGGGTAACATTCTGAAGATAGTTAGCTTGATGAAGAGAAATATTGAGGACAAGGACATGACCGGTGGCTTAATGGAGTTCAAGATTTTTTCATGTGGTCTCTAAATTTACATGATGTTATAAGAAGGCAAGCTTTAAATGTAAGGAAGGCTAGTCTAGAAATTATAAATAAAATGGGAAGCCTTGTGAAGAAAAGAGTTCCCTGTCATTGCATGAGTGGAATGAAATGATTAACCATCAGGTAAATTGTAGAGAAATTTCTGCAATGTAGAAAATGTAGCACCAGTTGAGGAATCTTCTCTATGGCAGTTTTCACTCCAAGACTCTGTGATTCTATAAACGCCCTGGTAGCAGAATACTTAGGTAAACAAGCTGGGTAATTATTCTTGTCTGGGTTAGATGAGGGCCAAGTATGTAGTTGACCTTAATACATAAACATAAAGTTCCATGGGAATACCAGACCACCTGACCTGCCTCTTGAGAAATCTGTATGCAGGTCAGGAAGCAACAGTTAGAACTGGACATGGAACAACAGACTGGTTCCAAATAGGAAAAGGAGTATGTCAAGGCTGTATATTGTCACCCTGCTTATTTAAATTCTATGCAGAGTACATCATGAGAAACGCTGGGCTGGAAGAAGCACAAGCTGGAATCAAGATTACCGGGAGAAATATCAATAACCTCACATATGCAGATGACACCACCTTTATGGCAGAAAGTGAAGAAGAACTAATGAGCCTCTTGATGAAAGTGAAAGAGGAGGGTGAAAAAGTTGGCTTAAAGCTCAACATTCAAAAAACTAAGATCATGGCATCTGGTCCCATTACTTCATGGCAAATAGATGGGGAAACAGTGGAAACAGTGGCTGACTTTATTTTTCTGGGCTCCAAAATCACTGCAGATGGTGATTGCAGCCATGAAATTAAAAATGCTTACTCCTTGGAAGGAAAGTTATGACCAACCTAGACAGCACATTAAAAAGCAGAGGCATGACTTTGCCAACAAAGGTCTATCTAGTCAAGGCTATGGTTTTTCCAGTGGTCATGTATGGATGTGAGAGTTGGACTATAAAGAAAGCTGAGCGCTGAAGAATTGATGCTTTTGAACTGTGGTGTTGGAGAAGACTCTTGAGAGTCCCTTGGACTGCAGGGAGATCCAACCAGTCCATCCTAGCTATCTCCTGAGTGTTCATTTGTAGGACTGATGTTGAAGCTGAAACTCCAATCCTTTGGCCACCTGATGTGAAGAGCTGACTCATTTGAAAAGACCCTGATGCTGGGAAAGATTGAGGGCAGGAGGAGAAGGGCACGACAGAGGATGAGATGGTTGTATCGCATCACTGACTTGATGGACATGGGTTTGGGTGAACTCCAGGAGTTGGTGATGGACAGGGAGGCCTGGCGTGCTGCGGTTCATGGGGTCTCAGAGTCGGATACGACTGAGTGACTGAACTGAACTGAACTGAACTGAAAGTTCTTTTCTATGCCCAAGATCATCTCCTTTGTTTTCTAGTCTGTATTTGCATTAATGTGTGCTGAGTGTGTACTCAGTCGCTTAGCATTGCCTGACTCTTTGCGACCCCATGGACTGTAGCCTGCCAGGCTCCTCTGTCCTTGAAGTTCTCCAGGCAAGAATACTGGAGAATATATTTCCTTTTCTAGGGGAGCTTCCTGATCCAGGGATTGAAACTGTGTCTCTTGCACCTCCTGCATTGGCAGGCAGATTCCTTACCATTGCACCACCTGGAATACTCACTCTTAAAAATCAATGACCACTTCACACCCAGTAGGATGGCAGTAATAATAATGGTAATTTTTAAACAGAAGATTATTAGTCTTAGTGAGGATACAGAGAAATTAGAACACTCATACATTGTTGGGACTATAAAATGGTACAGCCACAGTGAAAAGTAGCTTGGCAGTTCTTCAAAGAGTTAAACATACAATTACCATGTGACCCATCAATCCCACTCATATATATAAATATACACTCAAGGGCACTGAAAATGTATATTTACATAAAAACTTGTATATGAATGTTCATAGCAGCATTATTCACAATAAAGCCAACAGTAGAAATAATCCAGATGTCCATTAACTACTGAATGTATGAAAAATGATGTGCTATATACTCATACAATGGACTACAATGCTACAAGATGGATGAACTTTGAACATGCTAAGCACAGGAAGCTAAACCCCAAAGACCTCTTACTATGTGCTACCATTTACACAGAGTATATAGAATAGGCAAATCTGTAGAGATAAAAAGTAGATTATTGGTTGCCGGAGCCTGGTTAGGGAAGAGGGAACAGGGAGTGAGGTATGGGGTATAGGGTTTTTCTCGGGAGTAATGGAAATGTTCTAAGATTGGTTTGATGTGACAGTTGCACAACTTTGTGAATGAAAAATAAAACTTTGAACTATATACTTTGAATTCCATGTTATGTGAATTATGTCTCAACAACAACAAAACAGTAAATAAACCGACAAACATCATCAACTATTTGAAATATTCTAGTTTTGTGTTTTAAAAATCCATGTTTTAAAAATTCGGCACATTTCCACTTTTCCAATGTTTCCAAAAGTTGCTGAGATGTTTTTCCTGGTCTTGCTTCCTTCTCACGTCAGCTATTTTACGATTTTGTACGTTTCTATGTTTTTGTAGATTCCATATAAAATGTGCAGTCATTTCAAAGCAACTTGCAAAAAAAAAAACTTTGGGTATTTTCTATTCTTTCTTCCCTGAGTTCCTTCTGACTCTTTCCTTGTGGGTGGTACAGTTGAGAGTGTAAGTGGCTGATCGGAGAATTGAGCATAAAGTAGGGAAATTTGAGAGCTGGGGACAGCTTTAGGTGGATGTTGATGACCTTCAGAACACAAGTCAGAGAGAACGGGAGACTCCAAGTAAATAGCGAATCAGATACAGAATGAAGTAAGTCAGAAAGAGAAAAACAAATACCGTATATTAATACATACATGCAGAATCTAGAAATCCTATCTGCAAAGCAGAGGTAGAGACATGGACACAGAGGAAAAAAATAATGGACACCAGGGGAGAATGTAGGGAGTGGGATGAATTGGGAGATTGGGATTGACATATATATGCTAGTATGTATAAAAGTATAAAATAGATAACTAGTAAGAACCTACTGTACAGCACAGGGAATGCTATCCGGTACTCTGTGGTGACCTAAATCGGAAGGCAATCCAGAAAAGAGATATATATACACATAAAACTGATTCACTTTGCTGTATAGTAGAAACTAACATAGCTTTGTAACATAGCATTGTAAAGCAACTATATGCCAATAAAAATTTAATTTAAAAAATGGTTTAAAGAAAGACAGAGTCAGAGTTGGTGTGGGAAGTCTTCACATTTAGAGCAAATATTTGCAAAAAAAAGCCCTCCACAATTTCAGAGCAAGAGATTCGGCAGGTCAATGTTATTGCTTTATGGCAAACATCAGCTGTTGGTTATTTGAAGGATGGCTACTGAGTTTAGGGATTCTTCTTCTCTATCTTTATTAGCTGCCACAAGTACTCTTGCCTGGAGAAGGCAATGGCACCCCATTCCAGCACTCTTGCCTGGAAAATCCCATGGACGGAGGAGCCTGGTGGGCCGCAGTCCATGGGGTCGCTAAGAGTTGGAAAAGACTCAGCGACTTCACTTTCACTTTTCAGTTTCATGCAATGGAGAAGGAAATGGCAACCCACTCCAGTGTTCTTGCCTGGAGAATCCCAGGGAAGGGGGAGCCTCACGGGCTGCCGTCTATGGGGTCGCACAGAGTCGGACACGACTGAAGCAACTTGGTGGCGGCAGCAGCAGCAGCAGCAGCAGTACTCTTGCCTGTAAAATCCCATGGACGGGGGAGCCTGGAAGGCTGCAGTCTGTGGGGTCACTAAGAGTCGGACACAACTGAGTGACTTCCCTTTCACTTTTCACTTTCATGCATTGGAGAAGGAAATGGCAATCCACTCCAGTGTTCTTGCCTGGAGAATCCCAGGGACCGGGGAGCCTGGTGGGCTGCCGTCTATGGGGTCGCACAGAGTCAGACACTAATGAAGCGACTTAGCAGCAGCAGCAGCAGCAGTATTATCACTACCTCTTAGTACCATGAAAACAGAAGGGAGACGTCTGTAACTGCTTTGGAAGGCAGGAGCCATGTGCAGAGCTGGTGGGTGTCTTTGGTGTCCAGACACAATACACACTTTGACATTGAATGGATGCCTTTAGATGATGAAATCAGGCATTTGTGTGAAGTTCGTGTTTTCACTCATCATTGGCTTACATAATTTGGAAATACCCTACATGTGGTTGCCACAGAAATACTTTTTCAATCCCCTTTCATTGCAGTTGATGGGAAATTCAAAGCACCTTGCTAAACTGAATCCATTTCCAAGTGAAGGTAGGTATTCTGACTCCACCAGATGGCGCACGCATGCTAAATCCGGACTTCATATAGATAAGGACAAAGACACCAATGTAATCAGATACTATCTTTTCTCTCTCCCCGGGCAACCCCCGAATTTTCCTGTGTGTTCGTAATTTACGTTTCTAGATCATGTAAATACAGATGTGCTAGAGTTAGTCACCCGAATCAACTGTTGAGTGTCTAAGGCTAGGCTGTAAAAATGATCATTCTCCTTTGTTTTCAGTTCACGTATTCTGACTATTCCTTTGCCACACATGCCTTGATTTTTCATCCACTTACATCAGTGGACTGAGTCTCTTTTCTTTCTTACACATACTGATGGAGAGGAAAAATATGCTCTTGAACGTTCTGGAAATTTCCTTGTATAATACATCAATTCTCCAACCCTCTTCAAGATGCCATTCATTTTATTTTGCATATAAGGGGCTCGGCTTTTGGAAAGATGTTAGAGAAATGTCCCAAGATACAAAGCAAATGATTGTTCTCTTTATTCAGCTTTATTTGTCTTTGCCTTTTGAAAGAAGAGGAAGTGGGGGGAAGAGGAAATATTCACAGTCTGAAGCTGAACCAGCGAGACCAGCCATGTTACGAGCCTATCCTGTGGTCCCTGACATTTGCCATCTTCCAGTCTAACCCCCGCCCCAGCCAGCACTCCCTCTAGAGCGAGACACAGGCCCCCAGAGGAAAAGTTTGGTAGGACATCATGTGGAGCAAGTCCAGAGCCAATAAAGGGAACTATGAGACCTAGAGGCCGGAAGAGAGAAATGAGATTTAGCTAGTCTGACATCACCAAGCCACAAACGTGGCCACAAAGAGGCTCCCTGTGTGGAAAGCAGGGCAGGCTGGGGGCTGGCAGGCCCACCTCCTGGCTGGGGCCCTGCTGCTGAGCCAAGAAATGGAAGGAGAGGCCCCCTGAGGCATTGGTGGCCCCTGGAGTGGCTGGTGAGAAGGGACAGTAGATCCAAGAAGGTGAAAGATGGATGGAATAAAGGGAACACACTGACCATGCTTTCCTCAGTTTCCTTGTGGTGCTCCGTTTCCACAGGAGAAGACAAAAAATTCACAGTCTAATCACAAAACAAGGGTGTGATCTAGTTTTTTATAGAGCAGGATTGAGAAATAGTCCTTGATTATTCAGGCAGCATTGTAGGAACTGTTAGTATTTATAAGTCTGTTATTGAAGTTTTCAGAGCTGACCTTTAATTCCAGAAGTATATGGTTAAAGTTTTTTTTTTTTTTTTTAATTGGTTCAGTCCTTGGGATATAAAAAGACCCTTGTGGTCCTCTGACATTCATGAAGAAGTAGAGTTATTTTAATTTTTGAATATACTGGATCAATATGTATACAGGATATCATTTTTAATAACTCTTATTTACTTTTATTTTTAATCCCTACTTTCCTTTTTTTTTTTTTTGATCCAGGTGTCATGTCATATGTTGTGACATCATATAATACATTTGTACCTCATAAGCTACAACCCAGAAGGCAACACTTTTCCCCCCAAAGGCCTTCAACAGCTGTCACAAACCCATTATAAAGATCCAGAACAGTCTGGGGCTTTGTTGTTGTTATTAGTTTAAAAATTAAATATCTTATGAGAAAGCACAAATATGAAAGAAAGTAGGCAGGGATTCAGTTTTGGAAAAATTCAATTCAATTCTAGGACGGCAAAGATTTACGTAAGATTTATACTTTGCATGAGTCATAACAAGCAGTGCTGGCCACAGGAACAAAGACCTGAAAGTTTCAGTGGTTTAACAAAGCAGAGGTTTATTTCTCACTTTCTTCACAACTTAACATGGGTCTCTCCGGAGAAAGGCAGGGAGCCCTGCTCCAGGCATTCAGGGATCCAGGGATCCAGTTGGTGGCTCTGCCATTTTTGGTGCCTTGGTTTCCTCTATCAGTGCTTTGCATTCGACCAGCAGCCGGGAGAGGAGGAGGATGGGTAAATCCTATTTCATTTAACTGCCTCGGTCTGGAGGTAATGTACACCAGTTCCGCTTCCTTCCATCATTAAGAACTAGTTTCAGGAATCGGAAGAAGAGAACTTGGATATTGATGTAAAATAGTCCAATGTTTATTATACAAGCGTGTGTGTGTGCCAAGTTGCTTCAGTCGTGTCTACCTCTTTGTGACGCCATGGACTGTAGCCTACCAGGCTCCTCTGTCCAGGGGATTATCCAGGCAAGAGTACTGAAGTGGGTAGCCATTCCCTTATCCAGGGAATCTTCCCAACCCAAGGACTGAACTCAAATCTCCCACATTGCAGGAGGATTCTTTACCACGTGAGCCACCAGGGAAGCCCATTTACACTACACACATACCAGCAATAGAGAGTTTGGTAAGATACAAAACTATTGTTAAAACTATTTGTCTCAGAGTGAGAAATGTCATGTTCCACTCCCCCAAACCCAGCCCACTCATAGCGGACCCAGTCAGGCACAAGCAAAATCTAGCCTTGGAAAACAGCTTCCTGTTTTTAGCGTTTGTCTAGATTAAGGGATCTTGATGAAGTTTGGATCAAGGAATTTTTTCTATAAAATAGCATACATAATTTTTTTTAAGTTGTTTTAATCTAGCCCTTAAGAAAACAGGCTCTAAGTCCTTTGTTACTATGTCCAGTCTACAAGATGGCACCAGTGATTCCTGCCTCCTGATAGTTACACTCTGGTGCCATTTCCTGCCATGCTGGAATGGGGCTGACTTGGGTAACCACAGACGTGGTGAAAATGAAAGAATGTGACATTGAGGTCCATTGCAGCTTCCACCTTGTTATCTCTTGGTGCAATCCAGCTGCCATGTTGTAAGGACATCCAGGAAGCCCTGGTGGAGGAAGCTACCAGGCATGGAGCTAAGTGCTTGTGGTGAATGGGTGAAAAAAATCCCTTGTCAAGAAGAAAGATCCTAAGCAACATATGGATTCAGAAGCTCATGAAAAGAGGTCACCAATCCTAACATCTTCAAAATGAGGTCTATCACGCCATATTACAAATACTGGTGAAATGAAGCATTAAAACACACACACACACACACACACACACACGGAGAGATCCACCTGAGGAAGAAAGGAGGTTGGCTGCTAACCCCCGGCACCAACTTGTGAACCACTGGGTATGCCATTTTGAATCAAATCCTCCAACTTCAGTTGGGCCTTCAGGTGACCATAGCCTTGGTTGACCTCTTGACCATCATCTTCTGAGAGAGCCACAGACAGGACCATTCAGCTAAGTGAAGTGAAAGTGAAAGTCACTCAGTTGTGTCTGACTCTTTGTGACCCCATGGACTGTAGCCTACCAGGCTCCTCTGTCCATGGAATTCTCCAGGCCAGAATACTGGAGTGGGTTGCCATTCCCTTCTCCAGGAGATCTTCCCAACCCAGGAATCGAACCCAGGTCTCCCCATTGAAGGCGGATTCTTTACCAGCTGAGCCACTAGGGAAGCCCAAGAATCCTGGAATGGGTAGACTATCTGATCCCCAGTGGGTGTTCCCAAGCTAGGAATTGAATTGGGGTGTCCTGCATTGCCAGCAGATTCTTTACCAGCTGAGCTATGAGTTAAGCCACTCTCCAATTCCTGATCTATAGCAATGGAGTGAAATGATAAATGGTTATTTTTATTTTGAACCACTAAATTAAGAAGCAATTTGTTCTGTACCAATGGCTAACTAAAATGCAGATCCCCAAGCTCCCCTGGCCATTCTGAGCTGTAGGCTTGAGATGAGGCTGGTGATTCTGAGGCAGAAGGACACCTCTGGCTCTCAAGAGAGTTCTGTGGCAGGGAAATGCCCTCCCCTTCACAGGCCCCATGTTTTGAGAGTCGCTCTCCTTTCTAGAGCTCTCATATGTTCCAAGTACATGATGCTTCTTTTTTCCCCGTAATCTCTGCTTCCTTCTCTCTAGATCAGGTAACTGTCTGGTTCACAGTGTAGTCCATACACTGCTTTCTTATTTACAGTGGCGTGTCTCCCTGCATGTGTGTGTCGTAAGTCACTTCAGTCATGTCCAACTCTTTGCAACCGCATGGACTGTAGCCCACTGAGCTCCTCTGTCCATGGGATTCTCCAGGCATGGTTACTGGAGTGGGTTGCCATGCCCTCCTCAAGGGTATCTTCCCAACCCAGGAATCAAACCCTTCTCTTAGGTCTCCTGCATTGGCCGATGAGTTCTTTACCCCACTAGCACCACCTGGGAAGCCCATTTCCCGGCAAGGCCCAGGCAAACCAGGGGAGATGGCTCGGATACCACCCCAGAACTCCCAGCTCCACCCAGGGGCCACTCAGAGCCTGAGCCCTCACCGCTGGGAGTACAGGGCCAGCCCGGAGCCCCAGGAGCAGGGAAGCTCCAGCTCTGCCCTGGGGGGCTGAGCTGTTAGTAGGAAGTCAGGCACAAAAGCAGGTCATTGCCAAATGCTTTGGGGATGGAGCTGCATCTCAGTGGCAGGGCACTAGGAAAATCCTGTGGGAAGAGATGAAAAAAATGTGAATTGGTCCCACGGGAACACAGACAAAGGATTTTTTTTTTTTTGCCAAATGTGCCTAACATTCAGAGAAGTTTCCTGAGGATACCACCTGACATGGCTGTGAAGAGCTAATACTAGTCTAGATCAAGGAATTGTCTAACTACGTCAGTTCAATTCAGTTCAGTCGCTCAGTCGCGTCTGACTCTTTCGACCCCATGAATTGCAGCACGCCAGGCCTCCCTGTCCATCACCAACTCCTGGAGTTCACTCAGACTCATGTCCATCGAGTCAGTGATGCCATCCAGCCATCTCATCCTCTGTCATCCCCTTCTCCTCCTGCCCCCAATTCCTCCCAGTATCAGAATCTTTTCCAATGAGTCAACTCTTTGCATGAGGTGCCCAAAGTACTGGAGTTTCAGCTTTAGCATCATTCCTTCCAAAGAACACCCAGGGCTGATCTCCTTTAGAATGGACTGGTTGGATCTCCTTGCAGTCCAAGGGACTCTCAAGAGTCTTCTCCAACACCACAGTTCAAAAGCATCAATTCTTCGGCATTGAGCTTTCTTCACAGTCCAACTCTCACGTCCATACATGACTACTGGAAAAACTATAGCCTTGACTAGACGGACCTTTGTTGGCAAAGTAATATCTCTGCTTTTGAATATGTTATCTAGGTTGGTCATAACTTTCCTTCCAAGGAGCATGTGTCTTTTAATTTCATGGCTGTAGTCACCATCTGCAGTGATTTTGGTGCTCCCAAAAATAAAGTCTGACACTGTTTCCACTGTTTCCCCATCTATTTCCCATGAAGTGATGGGACCAGATGCCATGATCTTCATTTTCCGAATGTTAAGCTTTAAGCCAATTTTTTCATGCTCCTCTTTCACTTTCATCAAGAGGCTTTTTAGTTCCTCTTCACTGTCTGCCATAAGGGTGGTGTCATCTGTATATCTGAGGTGATTGATATTTCTCCCGGCAATCTTGATTCCAGCTTGTGCTTCTTCCAGCCCAGCGTTTCTCATGATATACTCTGCATATAAGTTAAATAAGCAGGGTGACAATATACAATCTTGATGTACTCCTTTTCCTATTTGGAAACAGTCTGTTATTCCACGTTCAGTTCTAACTGTTGCCTCCTGACCTGCATGTAGGTTTCTCAAGAGGCAGGTCAGGTGGTCTGGTATTCTCATCTCTTGAAGAATTTTCCGTAGTTTATTGTGAGCCACACAGTCAAAGGCTTTGGCATAGTCAATAAAGCAGAAATAGATGTTTTTCTGGAACTCTCTTGCTTTTTCGATGATCCAGCAGATGTTGGCAATTGGATCTCTGGTTCCTCTGCCTTTTCTAAAACCAGTTTGAACATCTGGAAGTTTGCAGTTCACGTATTGCTGAAGCCTGACCTGGAGAATGTTGAGCATTACTTTACTAGCGTGTGAGATGAGTGCAATTGTGCGGTAGTTTGAGCATTCTTTGGCATTGCCTTTCTTTGGGATTGGAATGAAGACTGACCTTTTCCAGTCCTGTGGCCATTGCTGAATTTTCCAAATGTGCTGGCATATGAGTGCAGCACTTTCACAGCATCATCTTTCAGGATTTGAAATAGCTCAACTGGAATTCCATCACCTCCACTACATACCGTGAACCAAATTCAGATAGTGCCTGGTTTTCATACAACCCAAGACCTGAGAACAATTTTTACATTTTTAAATGATTGCGGAAAAAGATCAAGAGTAGAAGACTATCTTACAACATGTGAACATGATATGAATTTCCAGTTCTTCATATATCAAAATCAAGTTTTGGTGGAACCCAGAATGCTTAATTATGTATTGTCTATGACTGCTTCCATGTTGTGTTGCCCCCACAGAGACCCTGTGGCAGGCAAATCCTCAAATGTTTACTCTCAAGCCCTTGAGAGAGACCGTTTATCTTCGCAGAAAGTGACAACTTCCTTCCCACATAGAAGGGACACTGCAGGAGAGGCTCCAGGTGGGAAAGTCCATGGTGTGCGTGGAGAGCTGCCCGCTGTGGGTAGCGTGAGATGGGCATGGAGGTGAGGCAGAGAGAGGAGGAAATGAGGCCAGGGCCACATCATGGAGTGGTCAAGGCTTCCACTTGGACAGTGCCCTGCATGGAATGGGGAGGAAGCTGTGGAACCAGGAAGACGCGGCAATGAGAACCAAGGTCCAGGTGGGGATGGGTGCAAGTCAGCCATGGAACAGACTGAGATTGGAGCCTAAAGGTGGAAGAACAGTACAGAAAGCAGGAAAAAGGAGCCAAGAAAAATGGAGGAAACCCACCCATAGGTAATTTTGCAGAAGAACAGCAACCACAATAACCCAGGCATTACTGTCAAGTCATCACTGCCACTTCAGATGCTTGAAAGTGAAAGCGAAAGTCACTCAGTTATGTCCGTATCTTTGCGACCCCAATGACTATACAGTCCATGGAATTCTCTAGGCCAGAACACTGGAGTGGGCAGCCATCCCCTTCTCCAGGGGATCTTCCCAATCCAGGGATTGAACCCAGGTCTCCCACATTGCAGGTGGATTCTTTACCAGCTGAGCCACCAGGGAAGCCCAAGAATACTGAAGTGGATAGCCTATCTATTCTCCAGTGGATCTTCCTGACCCAGGATCGATCCAGGGTCTCCTGCATCGCAGACAGATTCTTTACTAGCTGAGCTACCCCTCAGATGCTTAGTTGATATGAATAAAGAGCTTATCTTCATTATTTATTTTCCAAGTCTGTAATGAATCTCTCCAGTGGGAAGTTACCCTTTTGTATATTCTCAGATCAGGGACTTGAAGATAGGATAATGCACCCAAAGGCACTTTATAATCAGTAGGAACCTACATCAATGTCAGCAGCTATTGATCGGTTGAGCCTAGATTAGGGCCAGGTCACGGTGGGACAGTTTAGATGGTTAAATATTGTCTTTTCTTCAATATTTCTCACCACTGGCTGTTTAGCCTAAAGGTGCTTATTCTCCATTCATCTTGTGTTGCTCTTTGAGTGACTCTCAGGAGGTAGTCATGTCCACGAGTTATCAGTTTGGCAAACAGGTTAATCACCTCTTGCCATTTGTCTCTGTTGGAGAAGAACCAGCATAACCGTCATCCACAAGACCAACTGTCTCGATAATTATACTGAATATCTGGGGTGGGAGAGGTTAAAGATCCAGGACTAGTCTAATCTCTCTTTGGTAATTTGTCATTTAGATGGTCTTCCTGTGAAAGATGAGGGACAGGAACTGTGCGGGAGGGCAAGAAAAGATGGTGTGCTTCAGAGAATCCTTTTAACCTCAAGGACACCCGAGGAGCATTGAGTCTCGGGCATTAAAACAAGCAAAATTACTCGGAAGCCATTGGAGATGCTTTCTCAGCGCTATTTTGCCTTTATTTACCTTTTGGGGAGCAGGGGAAATGAAGTCAGAATTATTTTTAAATAAGAAAGATGCTAAAAACAAACCCATTAAAAGGCACAAATTAAATATTCATACGCACAATCCCACATCCTTAACGGGCACTCTTCCAGGAGGAGGTGGGCTGCCTGCCTTTTCTTTAAGGGACATTCATCTCCCTCAGAGCTGCCCGCTGGTGGCCACCTCCTGTCTTCCCTGAATACCCGCATTGCAAGTCGACAGTCCGTTGAATCTCTGCACTGCCTACCATGTTCTTTTTGGGGGGGATTTCCTTTTTAAACCATTGCCACAAGCACAAACAAACTTAAGATGGCTGAACTTGCCACTTTTCCCTAAAGAGCAAATTCTCACTGTTTATTTCTGGGAAGGAGGCAGGCATCAGAAAAGCAGGCTTGGGGACAGTGAACATAAAGCAAACGGTGTGTTTTGAATTGATGAGGGAATGTGATATTTCCACTGGCCATTAAACCAGTGACATCAGACCCACTCCCATGACCTTTCCAGCCATGATTAAAAGAGGTGAAGTTGGTTTCTAAAAGTTCAGTCTACTGTGGAAGAGGGTTTCAGTCACCACAGTAGATGCCAAGAATACATGTGGATTAACAAACAGAGAACAAAAAATACCAAAGGACTATTTAGAACCTCTCTCTTTCTCATAGGGACCTGAAAGTAGGGTCAGTTACATGATTTGTGGGGCCTAGTACAAACTGAAAAATGCAGGCCTCTGTTCAATGACTATTAAGAATTCCAAGACTCCTAGGGCAGGAGCAGGCTCTTTCAAAGTGCAGGCCCTGGGCAACCGAACAGGCGGCATGCCCGTGAGGGTTTAAGGCAGTTTCCAAAATGTGTCTAATTTACTCCAAGAGAGTTAATTCACTCACTAAGAATTTGTCTTATAGAGCAAGATTAAACAGTCGTGGAATACTTTTTCTATAATCCTGCAAAGGAATGAATTTTCCTCTGACATATATATTGAAT
This sequence comes from Bos taurus, assembly GCF_002263795.3. Taxonomy (NCBI): domain Eukaryota; kingdom Metazoa; phylum Chordata; class Mammalia; order Artiodactyla; family Bovidae; genus Bos; species Bos taurus. The sequence goes on from NC_037336.1 coordinate 87,570,609, forward strand.
TGGCGCAAGCAGACTTTTGCGTGTGAGATGCTCATGCTGGGGAAGAGCTGCCCAGGCCTGCCTGACTACCACACACGTGTCTGCAAACGTCCCCATGCTGGCAGGATTTAACACACTTTGGAACTGTGTCACTTTTGTATTAAAAAAAAAAATTAAAAATCTTTGATATAATGGGTTTTGAAAATACACTTAAATATTTGGAAATCCCATTTCCTTTGTTGCTTTCTCCTTTAATAGAAATGTGTTCACTGCCCTCTGCTATTAGACTCAAAAGTGTGGTCTCTTTAAGTGCTTTATTGGAAAACTGTCTCACTGATGTTATTTGACAAGTTAGCAGGAGGCTCAATTAGTGATTTGAGCTATAAGACAAAGGGTCAGTTGATGACACAAATTGTCCCAAGTTTTGAGAGCCAACGTGAATGTGGGATCAGGTTAAAGAATGTAGCAGCCCTAGAAGTGGTGGAGGATCCTGCAGGGGCATCTTCCACAAAAGAGAAAAACCAAGGAGGTCTTGGTAAAGGCCGGAGCAGGAGGATCCTGGAGCACTGGAACACAGGTTAAGCGGAGGTACAAGGTGGGCAAAGAGGGTGATCACTCCTCTTCACTCTCCGGGTTCCCACATCTAGCTCTACTCCTGGGTCAGGTAATGAGAACACTGATAGGCGCCCAGCAATGACCACACTGATTGGTGCCAGGCAAAAGCAGCCCTCAGGATGGAGAGACAGAGATCTACGACAAGAGGATGAGCCAAAGCTCGCGAGAACATCGAAGTAAGTTCCTCGGGTGGGTGGTGCCTGCTTACATTTCATTGGTTGAAGTAGTTCGCGTGGCCACGCCCAAAGCCGCGGGGGAAGGACACTTTGCCCCAGCTCGTACTCTACGTGGTCATGTAGCAAAAGGGGAAAAGAATCGAGAACGATGCGTCTTGATGATGAGGGAGCCAGGAAAATGCCTGCCCTCCTCAAGGAACGTTCCCATCAGAGAGCCCCCTTCTTTCCCCAACTTACTTTCACAAACTTGGACATGAATGTGGCCCATATAAGCCCGGCAGTGAGAAAGGGCGGGAGGGCCTCTTGTTGGGGTGCGAATCTCTGGGCTTGGAAGAGATGAAGCCACGTGATGAAGCTGCAAGGGGCCATTTTGGTGGGTTCTCATCTCCAGCCGCGGTTCCTGCAGCTGCAGTGAGACTCTGAACACTGCGCCCAAAAGACCTGTTCTACTGCTCAGAACAGTGAAGGGCAAGAGGAGAGTCTCCTTCCTGACACACTGCATCCTGGTAGGGCACCAGAGGCAGCCGCAGCACCAGCCCCTGGGGCACACAGAGTGAGAATGTCTGGGGATAGGCTGGAGCCTCCGGGAGTCTGGAGTGTGAGGCGTTCATGGTCATCCAACCCGCAGACCCGTGAAGGTGGCTCTGGACTTTGACCTGGCTCCTGGAGTCAGAGTGGAAATAGGCCTGGGTGAAGAAGGGCCTTTTTTGCTCATAAAGCTGAGGCGCCGGGTGGATTTTAAGGGGAAGTTTGGCCACAGAGAAGATGCAAGGGAGCTGGAGAGGTGGAGCTTGTGAATACCCAGAGAGAAGAGCCCTGGGGCAGGAAGGTGCTTTTGGAACTTCTGTGCCAAGCCCGGGGGTGAAGAGGCAGCTGTATGGGGGGCCCAACCCATTGGGACAATGACTCCATTTACCTATGAGAATCATAGGGTTTGTTAAGAATCAATAAAAGGGCAACTTCTGCAATGCTGTTACGATTATGAAATCCATTCATTTGGATTATTTTTAACTAGGTGACCAGTTTATGTCCTGGCCCCATAATCAATAATGTTTGGATAAAAGAGTTTCTACCTTATGAATAAAGAACCAGGATTTATGGCTCTAAAATTTATTTTTACAAAGAACAAATAACCAATTTATGTATGTGCCTGGTGCCTTTCAATATTTGCATTAAGCTGTGCAGAGTTAGGGGATTCCTGCAGTCCTGTCCTTGTGGACTGTCTTGAAGGAAGAGGTCACGGCTTCAACAGTGACGAGAAGAATGGTTGCTGCTCCAGCCTTGCGCTATTGCCGTGTTGCTCAGCCAGCTGCAAGGGGTGCAAGGTTGGGTGAGGGGACTGGCCCTGCCCAGATTCCTGCCCCACATTGGCCCCACCAGCCACGATGCAGAGAGAGATAACGCAGAGGGAGTCAGGGGTTAACAAGCTACCCAGACCTACCCGGTAGATCGATGCTAATATATGCATGACATCTGGCTCTCCCACCTCGGTCATCCCCACTCCCTTCTGAGCACTGATGTGCAAAAGGCTAGTTCTTTCATCCTGGATTTGTTTTTTCCTACAAAAAAATATAGAAAAGAAGGAGGAGGGAACAGTACGTAGATGATATGTAGGTTCTTTGGAATATGTGATAGAGTTGACAGTTTTGAAAATGTTTAAAGAGAGGTGAGGGTCATGGGATTTTTACAACGATCCCCTAGAGCAGGTTTCTCATCTTCCTCCCCGAGGCTGCCTTCTGGGGAGGCTTCAGCCTCAGTCCTGTGGAAGGAGGGGCCCTGCTGGATAATTTGTGAGGTTGGCCCCCCGCCCAGCTCTAGACTCCTGCCGGTCTACACTCCTGGCCCTCTTTCCATAATGGAACACTTTTTTTTTTTTCCTTTTTGGTTCAGTTTTCAATCTGCTCTTGAATCAGTTCAGTTTAGTTTAGTTCAGTGGCTCAGTCGTGTCTGACTCTTTGCAACCCTTTGGACTGCAGCACGCCAGGCTTCCATGTCTATCACCAACTCTCAGAGTTTACTCAAACTCATGTCCGTTGAGTCAGTGATGCCATCCAACCATCTCATCCTCTGTCGTTCCCTTCTCCCGCCTTCAATCTTTCCCAACATCAGGGTGTTTTCCATTGAGTCAGTTCTTCGCATCAGGTGGCCAAAATATTGGAGTTTCAGCTTCAGCATCAGTCCTTCCAATGAATATTCAGGACTGATTTCCTTTTGGATGGACTGGTTGGATCTCCTTGCAGTCCAAGGGACTCTCAAGAGTCTTCGCTAACATCAAAGTTCAAAACCATCAATTATTTGGCACTCAGCTTTCTTTATAGTCCAACTCTCACATCCATACATGACTACTGGAAAAACCAGAGCTCTGACTAGACCGACCTTTGTTGGCAAAGTAATGTCTCTGGTTTTTAATATGCTGTCTAGATTGGTCATAACTGTTCTTCCAAGGAGCAGTGTCTTTTAATTTCATGGCTGCAGTCACGATCTGCAGTGATTTTGGAGCCCCCCAAAATAAAGTCTGTCACTGTTTCCACTGTTTCCCCATCTATTTTCCATGAAGTGATGGGACCAGATGCCATGGTCTTAGTTTTCTGAATATTGAGCTTTAGGCCAGCTTTTTCACTCTCCTCTTTTACATCATCAAGAGGCTCTTTAGTTTTTCTTCGCTTTCTGCCATGATAAGACTTAGGTTTATTCTAACAGAACTAAAAGTGAGAAGGGCATTTCACTTGTCTTTCATTCAACCATGTTCATATAAAATGTATGGGGCTTGTGGGTTTGGGGGGCATGCAGACCCCATGGTGGCCCTTTGGTGGAGGTTACTGTCACATGTCCAAGAGCCTTGTCCCTCCAAACCTGCTCGTGTCACTAGGGCTTGCTTCCTTATCCACAGGAGGACAGCACTTCCTAAAGCCATAACTTACCTGTGATGCAATTGCAGGGTCTTTAGGGCTCTACTTTCCTATCCTGAAGTGTGATGCACAGCTAGAATTTTCCCTTTTAGAAGAAGATAAAGTCTATAGCCTAACTTTATGTTTCGGCACTGTATTTAACTCAGGTGTCTACCTCAAACTGAATTTAGAAAAGAACATATTCAAACCACATAAAATCTGGTTTGTTGACAACAACAATGTTGAAATGAACTCAACTCTGTTTCACCTGAGGCCTTGTTCCAAGAAACATGAAGTGGTTCAAAATCAAAACCTTCAGCCAGGAAGGGTGATGAACAAATAGCTTTATTCAGGGAAACCTCAGTGTTCAGATTTCTGTCTCCAGTGGGATTCATTTAGTTGGCACCGAACCTGGAAGATACCCACCAACAGGAAAGGCATTTAAGAGTGCCTTACCCTGGACTGCGGTACAAACAGAACAAGAGGAAGCTGGTTCAAGAAAGCAGCTGCTCAATGTGGATGGCCCTAGAGATTGTCATACTGAATGAAGTAAGTCAAACAGAGAAGGATAAATATCATATGGCATCCCTTATATGTGGAATCTAAAAATAAATTATATAAATGAACTTACAAAATGGAAAGAGACTCAGACTTAGAGAACGAACTTATGGTTGCTGGGGTGAAGGATGGGAGAAAGGGATAGTTAGGGAGGTTGGGATGGACATGTACATACTGCTGTGTTTAGAATGGATGGCCAACAAAGACTTACTGTATAGCACAGGGAACCCTGCTTAATGTTATGTGGCAGCCTGGATGAGAGGAGAGTTTGGGGGAGAATGGATACATGTATATATATGGCTGAATCCCTTTGCTGTTCACTTGAAGCTATCACAATATTGTTAATCACCATTACCCCAATACAAAATAAAAAGTAAAAAAAAACCAAACAAACAGAAAAGCAGCTGTTCAAATTGGAGGGGACAATTGAAGGATCATCCCCTTGTAAAAGACACCATTTCTTCGAGGTAGTTTCTGCTCACTTTACAGCAGAATTTCTTAAAAGAATCATCCATACTTGGTGTTTCCAGCTCTCCGTCTTTCATTCTCTTCTCAACCCTGTCAGGTTTCACCTGCAGCTCTCCATGGACATCACCCTTGACAGTCTTCTGTACCATTTTTATCTGACCAGGTTCAGTGGTCAGTTCTTAGTTGACATTCGTTTGATCTCTTAGCGGCATCAAACCAGGTAAGTACTTCTCCTTAAACACTTGACTTCCAGGCCACCACACTTACCTTATTTTTTCCTTTGACCTCTTTGGTCTCTTCTTCCTAGTCTTTGTTGGAATGCTCTCAAACTCAGTCCTAAGCCTTCCCAAGGCTGTTCAACCATTGCCATGGGTTTACATGTCACATATGTACTAATGGTTCTCAAGCTTGTATCTGTAATTCTGCCCTCTTCCTTGACCTTAGGTAACTGCCTTGACCTCATTTGGATGTCTAACAGGCATCTTGAGTTGAACATGGCAGAACCAGAACTCTTGATTCCCTTCCGCATATCCATCCTTACCCCAGCTTCCTCCATGCCCCTGCAGCACAGACATTACTCTCAAAAGGGATTAAGAGGGATGTGAAACCCTTCATGGAGCTTTGTGTGTAGATGTCCTGAAATTTCCATTTCATTGCTAGTAAAAGAGTCAAAAGGTAGTCTATTTCAGAGAAAAAAGTTATTCTTAATTTTAGGAAACTCTGAAATATAGATGCCTGATTAGCATATAATGAATGAATGAGAAGTAGGGAACTTAAATAGCCACTGAGGGGCTTCAGAGCCTTGTATATCTGGGTGGAGATTTGCCAAAATGTCAGTTTTCAGAGATTTAAGAACCGCTCTGTCTGGTCTGGCGCTCTGGATACTTCTCTGCCTAAAGTCCTCTCCCTGAACACACACATTGACAACTGGTCTGTTAAAGTATGATATTGAATAGCAGCTTAAGTTTAATATTACAGGTAGATTGCCTTAGGCCTAGCATACACCAGTTTTCCCTGTATCGATTAAAAACCCTTAAAATTGACCACTTGGTTCTGCTGCTTTTCACATGGCTTGAAAGTGACCTCTGATGAATGTTTGGGAAAGAGTGGAGATTGCATGCTGTCAGTTTCCCCCTCCCCATAAAACTGTATGAGAGGGGCAAGGCCATGTGTGGAAAGATCAATTTATGTCACCTCTAAATAAGACTGAGCGACTTCACTTTGACTTTTCATTTTCATGCATTGGAGAAGGAAATGGCACCCCACTCCAGTATTCTTGCCTGGAGAATCCCAGGGACAGGGGAGCCTGGTGGGCTGCACAGAGTCGGACATGACTGAAGTAACTTAGCAGCAAATAAGCTTAAGAAATAACATGGACAGTATCAATGTCAGACAGATATTCTCTTTTTGCTTCTAACATTTCAGTTACTTATGTCCTTGATGTCATCTTCCTTCAGGTCATAATCCTGTTGTTGTTGTTGTTCAGCCGCCCAGTCATGTCTGACTCTTTGAGACCCCATGGACTGCAGCATGCCAGGCTTCCCTGTCCCTCACCATCTCCCAGAGTTTGCCCAAGTTCATGGGCAATCTTTCATAGTCCTTTTGAACAATCCCAAAACAGATCTTAGTGATAAAAATATTGGTGATCATGGAATGAGGCAGAGAAACCAATAATGAAGGGGAAATGTGAAGTCATTAAAGCATGAAGTCATTGCCTTAAATGAAACTCTCATTGTATACTAGGGAGCTATAGGTTCCTTTCTGAAACATATAAAAGGGCTGGTGATCCATGAGTCAGGCTCTGTTGATGGTCCATGAGGGAGGAGGTCAATTGCTCTCCTTTCTTGGGCCCACTTGGGACCAGTGAGAGGCCAGAACATGCCAGGAAGTGATGAAGAAAAGCCAAGGACACACAGGCAGCGCCTCTAATCTCTACTTACATACATAGTATGTGTGTATACTTTTATACTACACGAATAGTGTGTGTACATGTGTGCATATACACGTTCACATTTGTATACCTAGTATATATATATATACACATGCACACATACATACATATATGTATGTACACACACCATAGTTTTAAATTTCAGACACAGTGCAGGATTTCTGAGGACTGTTTACAAGCAAATCATCATTTTTTCCAAAAAGTGCCACACGTACAGGAGACAATACATGGTTAAATATCTGCATTATTAAATATTTGCACTTAATTCCATTTGATTGGCATTTGATTCCAAAGCCACATTTGATTCCCGTTTGAGTGGAGTCACATTGAAGTCACATTTGATTCCCTTTGATTGGCATTTGATTCCTTTGCTATTGCTGTGTTTTGTTTTTCCTGAGAATTTGATTTCATTTGATTTGCACTTGTTCCTCTGCTCTTACTGTGTTTTGTTTTTCCTGAGAATGTACATTACGTTGGAGGAACTGTACATGCAGGTGCCCTCCTAAACTTGGGAAAAGAGAAGAATTAAACAGAAGGTCAGTCAAGGAGGAAAATGAGTGGGTGGCATTGGCAAGTGCGGCGTGGACTGCTTGCAAGGTCCAGCTGAATTCTGAAGATTTCATTTTTGAGAACAGATTCTATTTTAGGGAGTTCTCACCGCAGGATGTCTGGGCCACAGGAGACTGCAGTCTGATCAATACTTTTTCCTCTTACTGTCTTCTGTATTACCTCATTTTAATCATGAGACATCAAGGCAATGGTCATTTCTCTTTTTTTCCATTTTTTTTTGAAGCATCATTGATTTACAGTGTTATTTTAATCTCACTGTACAGCAAAGTGATTCACTTACACATATATGTGTGTATGTATATATACACTCTTTTTTACTATTCTTTTCCATTATGGTTTATCACGGGATATTGAATACAGTTCCCTTGCTGTACAGTAGGACTTTGTTGTTTAACCATTCTGTATATAAACGCTTACATCTGCTAACCCCAACCTCCCACTCCATCTCTCCCTCAAATCCCCTCCCCGTTGGCACTCACCAGTCTGTTCTTTATGTCCTTGGTTCTGCTTCTGTTTCGTTTGGACACAGAGACAGGCATGCTACAGGAGAAGGACAGTGAGAAGAGATGGAGGAAGAAGATGGCTGTGGACAGTCCAAGAAGAGAGGCCTGGGATGGAGGCTCCCTCTCAGCCCTCAGAAAGAACCAACCTACTGACACCTGGATTTCAGACGGCCAGCCTGCAGAACTGTGAGAATCCAGTGCTGTTGCTTGAGCCACTCAGTCTGTGGTCTTTTGTCATGGCAGCCCTGGGACCTGAACGTGGTGTGTTCTGGTCCATGTGCTCAATGAGGACATTGTCCCCCTAATAATGAAAAGAGAGGGCTGTGAGGTGGCCTTCCCTTCTTGCTGCCTTGCACTTGGTGTGTGAAACCTTGGGACCTAGAGCTCTGGAGCCATCCTGTGATGTGCGAGACACGCCCTGGACAAAGGCGTCTCATGAGGGTGTCAGAGTACAGCAAAAGAGCCTGGGGCCTGTAGGACACCAAGCTAACCCGAGTCATCAACTTGCAGACTTGGGCTTTATGATATAATTACACATCTTTATTGCATGAGCCCATCTTAGATATTGAGAAACAGTCATTTAATTGCCAACACAATATGATTCTAATTATTTATCCCTGGATGCCCCTAAAGCTGATCTTTGTATCTTAGTAAGTAATATGACTAAAAGGAAAAAAGAAGTTATTGGTTTTAATTGTATGTTTCCTGTAAATGGAGATCTTTTTTTTTTTTTTTTGGTGTGGTGTAGAGGCTACACACAAAAGATATTAAAGTCAGAGTGGCATATACTTCATTTCCATTTGAATTTTTAAATGAGTCATAGCTAGCTAATCATCGCTCAGTCATGTCTGACTCTTTGCAATCCCATGAACTATACAGTCCATGGAATTCTCCAGTCCAGAATACTGGAGTGGGTAGCCTATCCCTTCTCCAGGGGATCTTCCCAACCCAGGGACCAAACTCAGGTCTCCCACATTGCAGGCGGATTCTTTACCAGCTGAGCCGCCAGGGAAGCCCAAGAATACTGGAGTGGGTAGCCTATCCCTTCTCCAGTGGATCTTCCCAACACAGGAATCAAACTGGGGTCTCCTGCATTGCAGGTGGATTCTTTACCAGCTAAACTATCAGGGAAACCCTTAAATAAGTCACACAAGATGATAAATGTAAGAAATTGAAACCTGCATTTTCCAGTAGCATTTAAAATGCCATCGACCCTAGAAACAGATCATTTGACAGTGAAGAGAGGTTGTGGGGATTGAGTTAACTTTCACTTTGAATTTGAGTAGAAGATTCTACTGCAAAGGGCTATGAAGCCTTCATGGACCATCTAGCTGCTGCTCAAGGCTCTGATAATCTCAGCCGCAGGCCATCCTCCAAGGGGGCTCACCCAGGCGGGCAGCCCAGGGGCAGGTGGGGCCAGAAAGCATGAGGGGCACAGAGCCGGGAGAGGGCCAAAACAACACGGAGAAGAGTGCTAAATGCCAAGAGGACCACATTTAAAGAAGCCGGGGAAGGGAGAGGGGGAATGAGTCTGGAGAGGTGAGATGAGAACAGTGCTAGTGGTGGTGCCAGAGGCGATGGAGAGAGCATCACGGTCCCATTTTCCTGTGGTTTTGGCTACACAGACTGGGGAAAGTGGTGGTGAATCAAAGGAAAGTAAAGAACGGACTCATCACCTGGCAGGTTATTCAGATGCTGTTCCCTGAAAGATACTGCTTTGGCATGGGATTTCTCTTGCCACCACCCAGCACAATGGGTAGACACCACCATCCTCTGAGGAGACATGAGTAAGCTTTTCTTATTCCTAAAGATGTTTCCTGAATCTCCTTCCACGTTCCTGAAATCCCCCCATACCAAATCCTTTCTTTAGCTGTTACTCCATACAGGTACTCAACTTCTGCTTCTGGTAGCATGGTGGACTATGTTATTTGGATCCGTATTTCTTTCGACAACTAAAAATTCTGCATGAAAAGATTTTAAACTATCTTTTTAAAACTATTAAAGCATCAATAAGATAGTAACGAATGATCAGGTTAGAGAATTATCAAAAGCTGAAACCTAGAAAGGTCAAGGAGAAGCACCAAAATTCCTTTTGCTCTGAGAGCATTTGCCCACCTAGGTGAACTTGAACTTCTGATTTGACATCTTTTGGGGGTATAGAGGATAGAAAAGATTAATCCACATTGCCTCTGTTTCAGCCCTTTATTCCTTTTTATTGCTGAATAGTATTCCAATGTATGGATGTAAAACAGATTGATTACATACTCACCAATTCATGAGCATTTGAGTTGTTTCCAGTTTTTGGAAATTAAAAATCAGGTCACCATAGACAATCATGTAGAGATTTTTGTGTGGATATAAGTTTTTATTTCTCTTGGATGTAGATGTAAGAGTGGGATTCCTGGGTTGTATGGGAAGTGTATGTTTAATTTTACAAGAAACTGTTAAGAGTTGTGCCATTTTGCACCAGCAGTGTGAGAATTCCAGTTGCTCCATATACTCATGTCACTTCTGTTTTGGTTTGGTTTGGTTTTTTGCCATTCTAATACAGTGACGTCTAATTGTGGTTTGAATTTGCATTTCCCTGATGACTGAAGATATTGAGCATCTTTTCATATACTTGTCATTTGTATATCTTCTTGGATGAAGTGTCTACTCAAAGCTTTTGCTAATTTTTAAATTGGGTTTTTTGCTTAGTATTGAGCCTTAAGATTCTTTATCTATTCTGGATACAGTTCTTTGGCAGATCTGTGATTTTGCAAATATTTTTCCCCGTCTTTGGCTTGTTTTTTTTTTTTTTTAATTTTTAATCTTTTTAAAATAGCGTCTTCTTAAAGATCCTAACATTTTAATTTTGATGAAGATCAGTTTATCAGTTTATGAGACATGCATGTTGTATTAGATTGAGTCTGTTCTGAATTGGTTTTATGTTTCAGTGGCTGGCAGCTCTCAGGCTTTCATGTGGTTTCAGTCTTCTCTTCCCACTTATAGCACTTACTCAAATGCATGAAAAGTATATCATCTAATAAATTACACTGAGTAACTCAGAATCTATTGCGTGTGTAGCATCTTCATCTGTCAGTCTTGACAAAGACTTGGGAAGGGTAGAACGAGAAGCAGCAAAGCCACAATAGACCCTTTGTAAAGAATAAATCTTCTTTTTCTATTACTTCACTCATTCTAATGTTGGCAATAAAAATGAGATAGCATGCACAATTTAGGGGACAAAAGTGAACTGTAATCTAAAAGAAGGAGAGTTAAGAACAGAAGTGCTTTGTCACTCACAAAGACAAAAATCAGTCTGTAATACCCATCTTTGAAAATTTGCTTTAGCATCTAAATCTCTCCATGTATCGAGAAGGGCATGGGTTTTTAAAGACATGAAAACTGGTGCAGAGGAAAGCAATTAGCAAACTGTTCCTTTGAATATCTGCTCATTTTGTTGGTCTTCTTATTTTCAAGTTCAACCATTATGTTTTAAAGGGTAACAGCTTAGTCAACAAAGATTATTCAACATTATCACCTAAGAGTGTATCATTCTATTAAATTTTAACATCATTTTTAATAATAAAAACTCTAATAATTTATATTGAGCTATTTATTATTTTGTTTTATAGTTAGCTGTGATCATTAAATGTGGTCTTGATTGTATAAAGTATAATTTTTGTTATCCTCTTAAAAGGTCATCCCAGTATTTTGGTTAAAATTTTTTAGTTTGGGAATATCTTTTATCTCCTTTTCATATGTACTAATAACCCAATACATGCCAAAATAACACTAGATCTATAATCTAATAAAAAATTCCATCTGATTTACAGCCCAATGAAACACAGATACATTATATACATAATTCTAAAAATATATACACATTATATACATAATCAGTGTATAAAAAGCAGGATTTATTTCATTCATTAATCATTTCAGAAATATTCCCAAGCACCTACAGAGGTCAAATTCTGCCCTAGATGCTAGAAGTGTAATAATGAACTATAACTGATATTTCTGCTGCAATCTTGAGCTTGTGGCCTGGTGTATAATACAAGCATTAAACAGTAATCTTGTCAGTAAATGTATAATTACAAAATGTGATATGAGCTGTAAATGATAGTTAAATCATGACATGAGAGATATCCTGGGAGTAGGTGAGGTTTTTCTAAGAAAGTAATGTTGGGTTGAGATCTGAGTAAGAGTAAAGATTAACAGAGAAGGGTAAGGCAGGTGAGGTAAGACAGGTGAACATTCCAGACAGAAGTAACAGCATAAGCAAAGGCTCTGTGTCATGTTCAAAGGCTCAAGATTCTGGAGCAAAGAAAGTGTAGAAGAAACTTAGGTATATTGATACAGTGCAGGGCCTTTAAGGTCACTTTAAAGATTTTGCTGTTAGAGCAGTAAGAAGCCATGTGTTAATCCAGGAAGAGAATGTTAGTGAATGGGTATGATGAGATTTTTTTCACTTTGACTGAAGCACGAAGAATGATACCGAAGATGGGTAAGCGTAGATTAAGGAAGACCAGTTAAGATGCCATTAAAATAACTCCAGTAAGAGAAGTTATTGAAGTGGTGGCTGTGGAGGCAAAGGGGTGTAGAGAGATTTGTGAGAACCATGTAGATGGGCAAAAATTGGGAGTTGGAGGGACAAGGAAGTACTCAGCTTCAGCTTGTAGGACCAGATGGAAGAGTGTCAGTCAGGTAATAAACCCTACACGAAGAACAGAGTGATGCAGAGGACCATGAGGTCATTCTTAGTGTAGCCTTGGTCCTATTGGGTGTGAAGTCACCTCAATGGAGATCTTGAATAAGCCTGTAGGTCTGCAGTAAGAAGGAGGATTGGGGATGGAAATACAAGTTTGGGAGAACCTGGGATATTGTCATTGAGAACACAGGCAGGCATGGGATCATCAGAGGACTTGAGCCAGGTAAGAAGAGTGGACAGAGGCAGTGCCTTGCAGAATTCATGATCTTAATGGCTATGAGGAGCTGATAAGTTCACAGAGGGGTTTCCCTGGTGGTTCAGACGGTAAACAATCTGCCTGCAATGCGGGAGACTGGGGTTCGATCCCTGGGTCGGGAAGATCCCCTAGAGAAGGGAATGGCAACCCATTCCAGTATTCTTGCCTACTGGACAGAGGAGCCTGGTGGGCTACAATCCATGGGTTGCAAAGAGTCAGACACGACTGAGCAGCTAACACCAGCAAGCTCACAGAGGAAGGGAGCCAGCCAAGACTCTCCAGAAATAGTCAAAATTGTGATGGCGGTACACAGTCCACTGCATTAGTGCTGCCGAGAAGTCCAAAAGCTGAAAAATGTTCATGGGACTTAATGACCTTGAGGCTTTTGAGGCTGGTTTTAATAGAATGATGAGGAAAACAAAGAGCCAGACAGTTGGGTGGTGAGCAAGGGGTGGGCAAAGGAAGACTGTGGGTAAAGACAGGTCTTGAGAAATTTGGCTTTGAACCAGAGAAAGAAGTTGGACTTGGCAGAAGGGATATATGTAGTCAAGGTCAAAATAACCAGTAAATCATGTGTGTGTGTGTGTGTGTGTGTGTATTTATATATAAAATGACAGGTGAAGATATTGAAAGAATATTGTGTGCAACTCAATACTTGAAATGTGTTTCATAAAACAATTCAAGTTCATGCCTTAAAATGCATACAACTTGGCTTCTATTTCAGGGTTTTATTTTAAACCTATTTTTCAGGAAGCTGAATTCTTTTATCAACTGAAGTTCCAATATAATCCCAGTCTGTAGAACAGATAAAAGCAGATGTGATCCTTATGACACCTGCATGAAACACAAGGTTCCTCTCCATCCAGATGGATGTCCTTTACAAAAGTGTGTGTTTGCAAAAGTAATGCCTGTTACTAGCAGAGTATTCCACAGTGACTTACTCTGTAAACAGGTTCCTTGATGTAACCTGTGAACATACAGAAAATACAAAAGAACCAAAGAAAGAAAAAAATCAGAGCCAAGTTGGCTGGCAAACGAGCATACTCAGATCTGTGCCAGCTGCTGGACAGGTGAGGATTTGTCTCTAAGCTTCCCAGTAGCTGAAGCCAAGAGCTATGCAAGATGCCTTACCAGAGTCACAGCATCCTTAGGGTAAGGTGCCCAGCTGTTGAGGAAAGTAGTGTTTCATGAAAATGAGACCCGAGAAAAATGTCTCCTATAAATTCTCACATGAAAAGAACCAAGATGTAATGGACACCATTCTCAACAACATTTTCTTCGATAGATATAATGACAAATTTTGTGCACCTGTTTCTTATGTTCCTCCAGAGGCCCACGTGTGCACATGTGCTCCATTGCTTCAGTCGTGTCCGACTCTTTGCAACCCTTTAAACTGTAGCCCCCCAGGTTCCTCTGTCCATAGGATTGGCCAGGCAAGAATACTGGACTGGGTTGGCTGCCATCTCCTCCTCCAGGGGATCTTCCAGACCCAGGGATCAAACCTGCATCTCCTGCGTTTCCTGCATTGCAGGCAGATTCTTTACAGCTGAACCACGGGGGAGAGGCCCATGGGATAACATCAAAGTGCAGTCGAATAAAAGCATTGTTTGTGGGGTTAGAAGTGGATGTGGGAGAGAGAGCAGAGTGATTTCTGAATTTCCCTTTATTAATGTTGCAAATCTCTCCCTTCCCCTTTTCTCCCCCTTAGAACACAGTGCTTACCATCTCTAGAAAAAAAGACCCATTTCTTTATGATTTTTGTTCTTGTGAAAGTAACACATATTCTTTACAAAAGTGCAAATAATTCTGAAATGTAAAGCACAAAATGTACAATTTGCAGAAATCTGATCCCTCAAAGATAATCACTGATTTAAGTCTATTCTCCCGAGATTTTTCATACATTCACAGTACTAATTTATGTACATATTTACCAAATAGGATCATACCTGATTTAATGTATAGAATCTCATCTTTCAGTGGTTATGGATCAGCTCATCACATGCATATACATGAATCAATCCCCTGTTGATGGATTCTTGCATGTTTCTATTTTTCTATTAAAAATAAAGCTTCCATGAGTTTATATGGGCCTAATTTCTCAAAGTTCTTTTCAGGCTTCTCAGGAGTCTGCATCCGGACCTCCTCCTGTTAGCAGGACTTGATATGAGCTCATTTGTCTTCTCTCTTTACCTTCAAAGTGATCTTGTGCTTTATTTTTGAAAGCCTTGACCTCTTTCTGATGACTCATATATTAGAAGAAAACAGTTTCCTTTGAATGTCACTGAGTATGGCTTGGAATTTTCTTTCCCAGTTAATATATTGCCATTGCAGTAGTGTCCTAGAAACCATACATCATCCATAGAACGTTTTGAAAGTTACAGTCAGGTGGGCAGGGGAGGTATAGGTCAGCTGCGCAGACACTGAGTCAGTTTTGTAAGTGTTCACACACACACACACACACACACAGCTGACATATCTGGAAGGCTGCCTAGCACAGTGGTGAAGGTGAAAACTCTGGAACCAAGATGCCTGGGTTTGAATCCTGGCTCCAGCACTAGCTCTGTGTGACTTTGGGCAACTTGTTCAGCCTCTCCCTGCCTCAGTTTTCTTATCTCTAAATTAGCTAATTGAGTCCTATGAACACTAGGTGCACCAATGACTATAATGAACTCCGAAAAGCACAACACAGAGTAAATTAAGGTTTTGAAAAATAAATAAATTCTCCTCTCCATCTGCCCCACAATTTTTCAGACACTTTCAAACACTTCCTAACCTCATGCTGCCATTCATCTGGGCCCAGATTGAGGCTGGCTGTAATAAAGCCAAAGTTTTCTATGGCTAATTTCTATGACTCGGTGGTAAAGAATCTGCCTGCAATGCAAGAGATATGAGTTTGACCCCTGAGTTGGGAAGATCCCTTGGACAAGGAAATGACAACCCACTCCAGTATTCTTGCTTGGGAAATCCCATGAATAGTGGTGCCTGGTGGGCTACAGTCCATGGGGTCACAAAGAGTCAGACACAAATTAGAAACTAAACAAGTCAACTCATAGGTTGCTAATTTGGTTCTTCATCTGTTTATACTCTTTCTGTCACACCCAAAGTTTTATTTTGGTTAAATACAGGTTCATAAAAGCAATTAAAAAAAAAAAACTTTATTCTAGTCTTGTTAAAATTACTTTTTATTTGGATGATGTCATAACAGATTAGACATTGACTTAAGAGATGGTTACTATAGGTAAGCTTGTAATAGATCAAATACATTGGATATTAGAAAACATGGACATTATTGAATTATAGTTTATTAAACTTAATGATTATATGAAGTTTTTAATGTCCAGTTTTACTTCAGAACAGATTTGGACCAGATTGACAAATATCACCTAAGGAAAGAAAATACTCCATCAGCCTACTTCTAAAAACAGAAACTTTTTCAAAGTATATCTTAACTCTGCAACAGATTTTACTGGGCTCTTTTCCAAAACAGCCTACTTAGTCAGCGTTGTTATTTTTTGGTGAAGAAAGGCTCCACAATAACCAGCTTTATTCACCTACAGAAGCAGATTCAAGAAACATCCTTTGAGGACTAACAAACAATGATCTGTTTATACTCTGTGTTTTTTCCCACAGAGGTCCCAGGTGCTCCAGGAGACTTAAAACACCAAAAATGTTCATAAACAGACACGTTTAGCAATTTCTTCTGGGGAACTTCTTCTGGGCCACAGAGGCTGCTTACTGTGTAACCTGAAATACGAAGCAATTTCACTCACATAATTAACTCTTGTTCCAGAATTCCTGTCTGGCAATTGCCACTATGCACATGAAATTATAAGTTTTTAGAAACCATACTCCAATTCTGTTACATAGAAAACCTGGGGCTAAGGCTTAGTTTTGCTTTTTTCAATTGTCTTATATCTGGCAGTCTCTAGTTGTAATCTGAAGCAAATATTATTACTATAAGATGTTTACTTGTCTTTATGGTGTGGCAAGAAAGACATTTCCATTTCCTTCTTTAGAAGAAATAATATTAAAGTTTTTCATTAGTTGGAGGGTTAAATGAACAACCAAACACAGAATGCTTAATTGTGTGGGAGTTGTCATTTTGAAACTATTACTAATTCAGTTGGTTGGTTAAGAAAAATTGAGTGAAGGGTCAATTTAGTACCTCAAGCTCAATTAGGAAAATTTTCTGAAAGTGTTCATTCTGAAAGATTCCCTAAAGGCGTTTTTTGCTCAACTGAAGGCTGTAACATGAATTTCTGTCCTCCTTATCACAACCAAGGCTTGGTCGGTGCTCCGTAACTACTGAATTAGATTGACTGTTAAGATTTAGTAAACATTTTGCTTTGACTTCTTTTCATAAAAGCACCAACATGGATTTTGGCATCGAGAATGCCTCAGTTGAAAATGTCTGTCCTGCTTTCTTGCCAAAAGACCAGGCAGTTTGACAGGTGATCTCCAGTCTTTCCGTGGATAAAGGAGAATAAGAAGCTCCGTGCCTCTGGGCTGCTGGGAAGAATGGTGTCATGGATGTCAGAAACCTTGCGTACTGATAAGCGGGCTATGTTTATGACCATTATGAGGATAGGTGGCTTCCCAGATGGTGCTAGTGTTAAAGAACCTGCCTGCCAATGCAGGAGACAAAAGAGATGCAGCTTTGATCCCTGGGTTGGGGGGATCCCCTAGAGGAGGGCATGACAATCCAATCCAGTATTCTTGCCTAGAGAATCCCATGGACAGAGGAGCCTGGTGGGCTACAGTCCATAGGGTCACACAGAGCAGACACAGCTGAGTGACTGAGCACGCTATTATACTCATCAGGATCCTTATACTCTAAGGATGTGTCAGTCCTTCTTTTTCTTTTCTAGTCACTCTGTTAGTTGATATTTATTTCTAAAAATTTAGCATGATTTCCTGCTTTCAGGTAAAATTTTGAATTTATTAGTGCTTTCTGATGTTTGATGAGGGGTCTTAGAATAACTGCTTTTTCTAAACATCAGGTAGGGTTATTGAGTTAATAAAGCAAGTGTAAGAAACCAGGTTAAACCTGTGTTGAAATCAACTCATTCTGGAAGATGTTTTGTTGTTTATTTCTTCAAAAGTCATGAGATGTTTGTTTCCTTGGATTGCCTGTCTCCTTTACCCTTAAAGTAGAGTGCAGAAAATACTTACATGGCTGATCTTTTTTTTTGGCTGCACTGAGTAGCTTGTGGGATCTTTGTTCCCTGACCAGGGATTGAACCCAGGCTCTAGACAGTGAAAGCATGGAGTACTAACTACTGGACCATCAGGGAATTCCCTTAAATGGATGATCATATTGGCTACTTCCAATGAGCATTTTCTTTTTAAGAGTATTTTTTTTCATTATTTTTAAATTAATTTTTATTGGAGTATAGTTTTTTACAACATTGTGTTAGTTTCTGCTATACAGCAATCTAATGACTATCTTAACAAGCAGGGCAGACATACATCCTTGACACACAGAACTCAGGAAAGAACTGGTGCTTTAAGAGGAGAGAAAAAGGGCTTCACCCTGCCCAGGGGTCTAAGAGGCAGAATCTCAGATGGCGGGGGTGGGGGGACAGGCCAACAGGTTCTACCCATGCACCTCACAGGATAAGCTCAAAGATTTGAAGTGTGAAAAGAACTGCTCGTCACCCATGGGCTGTATCAGTGACAGCCATGTGTTCACACACATGGGCCACCTATAGGGGCATCTTTGAATGACCAAGGCACTGGCAGAAGGAACCTGCAGTTTCTGCATCCATGCAACCAGGTTAGAGGATAAGAGAGTCAGAGACAGGGGAGGGGATGAGGTGTCCAGTGAGAGAGGAGCTAGGAAGGTTTCATCACCTCACTACTTAATAGAAAGACTTGTCAGATGTGAACAAGGGATATTTGCTCACAGAACCGAGTTCCTTGCTGCTTGACATAAAGTTGAGCTACACCTGTCATCAGAGAGCTAATGAAGTGGAACAACTGGTCCCCAGGTGGCAGCTTGAACGAATCAAGGGCAATGGGCACCGTTTTGCCTCTGAAGCCTGTTTTTCCAGTGGAGGCGTTTGATGTGTTTCTTACAGAGTGGAACATTTGGAATGTTTTGAAAGCCAAAATAGGAGACGTTTCTTCAGCTCAGGACCTGATATTGGTTTCAAGGGCATTTCCTATGATCCTCAGTGGGCAGGCACATTGACTTCCGGGAATTTCCTCCTCGTTTTTTTTTTGGCGGCGGTGGTGGGGGGGGAGCGGTGGACAGAGTGGGGGTTTAGTTGCTTTAAGGGGCTTCCCAGGTGCCTCACTGGTAAAGAATCTGCCTACCAGTGCAGAAGACATGTGCTTGATCCCTGGGTTGGGAAGATCTCCTGGAGGAGGGCATGGCAGCCCACTCCAATATTCTTGCCTGGAGAATCCCATGGACAGAGGAGCCTGGCAGGCTACAGTCCATAGGGTCACAAACAGTCAGACACAACTGAAGTGACTTAGAACAGGCACACACACATTGTTGCTTTACAATGTTGTGTTAGTTTCTGTCGTACAAGGAAGTGAATCAGGTACATGTATACATACATCCCTTCCCTGTTGAGCTCCCTTCCTTCCACCCCCCATCCCACTCCTCTAGGTCACCACAGAGTACCGAGCTGAGTTCCCTGTGGTTCCCACTAGCTCTCTTTTCCACGCATGGTAGTTCCACCTCCTGGCAATTAGATGGCTATGGTGGCCTGCTGTCTTCCTGCTGAAAAAGTGGTCCTCAGACCAGCAGCTTCAAATGAGAAGCATTGCTCCAAGTAAAGGAGCTGGAGGAGAAAATCCTGAAACCCCTATGGAACATTTCTGCATCTTCACCTAGACAGGCCCGCAAGGAAGGCTGGTCTCCAGGTCACATGCTTGTTTGGTACCTGAGCCTCGGAAGACCTCTTTCTGATGCTATGTTCCTTCCTTTAAGCCATCCTGTGTCCGCACCTATGACCCGGTGCTAAACTCGGGGCCATGTGTTACCATGCGGGCCATGGAAAACAAAGTAGCCACCCAGCTTTTTTGGATGGTTTCCCAGTGTTCCTGATTCCTGGCAACTGAAAAGTGCTTCCAGGGACAGGACTTAAGGTGGGGCGGAAGAGGGAGGAGAGGAAAGTGAGGTGAATAATGCTGACAGCGTGGAAAAGGCAGCCTGGGAGGGCCCCTGAATCAGCGGGAGTTCACCTTCCTTCCCATCCTGCTCTCAGCCCCAGCACCAGGGTCAGTAGTTCATGCATAAGAAATCAGGATTCTTTGGAGCAACTCATGCTGCCAAATCTACACTGACAGTCCAGACCAACACCCCCACCTCCCCACCTAGCATTTGAAGGTCACTTGCTCTGCGTCAAGCACGCTTGACAATTGCTCAAAGGGAAATGAGAGAATTGTTGTGTATAAATGAATCAACTTGCCTTCAATTAACACACTTGAAATGAACCTTTCAGTGATAGACAGGTTTGCATGGCTTTACCTGAATGTTGTCCTGAAATAAAACACATATTACAAACTTCCCAGCTTCATGGTTCCACATCAGGTTTTAGGAAGAAATTAATTTGGACATAGTATATAATCCACGTAACTTCAGTAAAGTTCAAGAAGTTAGGGGGCTTCCCTGATAGCTCAGCTAGTAAAGAATCTGCCTTCCATGCAAGACACCCCAGTTCGATCCCTGGGTCGGGAAGATCCCCTGGAGAAGGGGTAGTCTACCCACTCCAGTATTCTTTTCCGGAAGTTGGTGATGGACAGGGAGGCCTGGTGTGCTGCGGTGCATGGGGTCACAAAGAGTCGGACATGACTGAGTGACTGAACTGAACTGAACTGAACTTCAGTAAGACTGGAGGTAACATGTTAAGCATGTGTGTTAACATTTTAATAATTGACAACGAGGAAGGAGAAATAATGAAAGTAGTCGAGGTGGTAGCAACCCCCCACTTCTTCCTCCGTCCACATCCTAATGCTTTCTATCACCCTCTCTGTAAGGGTGGCTGGCTCTTTGGGGAGCTCTGCAGATCCAGCATCCAACACATGGTGCTGTGAAGACTAGAAGGAGGCTTTGGACCAGCCAAGGATACCTGCAGAGCCCAGGTAACCTGCACCATGGATAACGGGGAGTTGGCTCTGCAGATACCTGGATAAATATTGGAAAATACATTAGTGGATGCAATATTTATAGTTGACATTGGTAAAAGGCAGAGTCCAGGCTGCAGGTGGTAAATAAAGGCTCATACGTACTGTATGTTTAGACAAGATAGGAGTAGAGCCAATCTTTTTTTTTTTATTGAAGAGAAAATTGGAGTTTCTCCATCTTTTTTAACTTCTGCTAAGTGATGCTTCTGAGTCATGTCCCACTCTTTGTGACCCCATGGACTGTAGCCCAGCAGGCTCCTCTGACCGTGGGATTCTCCAGGCAAGAACACTGGAGTGGGTTGCCATACCCTCCTCCAGAGTATCTTCCCAACCCAGGGATTGAACCTGAGTCTCTTACATCTCCTGCATTGGCAGCTGGGTTCTTTACCACTACTGCCACCTGGCAAGCTGCTGGGAGAAAAAGTTAGTTCATGGTGGCATTGACTGCTCTGTTTGCAGGCATGAAGCAAAGTTCATCACAGGAATTCTTCCAACACCTTTCATGTTAAGAACTTCATTGCTGAAATTGTTGCTTGTGCAGGGGGATTAGCTGTGCTCACTGGGGTTCTCAAAAACTTTAGCCATTTGGACACAAAATTTCAGTTACAGCCACATGACACAGGCATATGTTCAAAAGAAGGAAAAGATATTTACAGCCAGTATCTTCCTTATCCAGCACTTGTATTTGGTAGGAGGGCAGGAAGAACATTTGCAGAGAAGCCCCAAGTGCTGCCAGACACCGTCCAGGTTGGCTGGTGCATCACTCATGTGCTCAGTCTCAGGGCCACCACTGGAGTCAGAAAAGGATGTTGCCAGCATCTCCTTGGCCGCCTCCTTCTTGCTTGCTATGCTCAGCACTTTAGGGAAAAGTATGTTCTCACCTCACAGTGGTTGAGGATTCACTGCATAGGTCACATCTCATCTGAAAACCAGGAGAGAGAGTCATGGGGCATTTCCATTTCTCTTGACTTCTACCGTTTAGCCATCCTGCCCAGTGCTTCTGCTTTGGAAATCATTCCTTGGGTTATGCAAGGTCCTCACAAGTTGTGTGCACTACATATGTGCCCGCATGCGCGTATGATGGAGGAAGTGATACTTGCCTTAGAGATGCTGAGAAAAGAGATTCTGCCTCCTTTCTGGTGTCACTCTGTTGTAAGCTAGTCGGAGTCATTGGTCCGCCAAGACTAAGTGTTACCAGGAAAACTGAAAGAGACCCTGCAATGCTAACTTGATTGTAGGAGATGAGTTTCCTTCTAAAAGATTGAACTTCTGCAGAAAGGAGGGGAGGGTAGAGACACAGGCCTGGCTTTCAAGAGGGTCTGTAGAGTAATTCAGTCAGTCGCTCAGTCGTGTCCAACTCTTTGCGAGCCCGTGGACTGTAGCCCGCCAGACTCCCCTGTCCATGGGATTCTCCAGGAAAGAATACTGGAGTGGGTAGCCATTTCCTCCTCCAGGAGAGCTTCCTGACCCAGGAACTGAACTTGAGTCTCTGGCATCTCCTGCATTGGCAGGCGGATTCTTTACCACGAGCACCACCTGGGAAGCACAATAGAATGGAGTAATTGCTCAAAGTCTATTTAAGTGGAGAACAAGGCTCACAGCTCTTTCCCCTCAAACCAACCTGGAAGAAAACCATGGAAATTAGAGATTATCGATCTGAAGAATTCACACTCAAAACTGAGAGAAACTCTGGGGTGAAGTAAAAGCTGCCGCGTCCAAATATGTGTGTGGAGGGGTCATGGCCGCCTTTCAGGGCACAGCCGTACAGATCCAGTGAGAATAGGTTGGGAGCAACTTGTTTCAGTTCCAGTTCAGTCGCTCCGTCATGTCCGACTCTTTGCAACCCCGTGGACTGCAGCTCGCCAGGCCTCCCTGTCCATCACCAACTCGAGGAGGTTACTCAAACTCACGTCCATCGGGTCAGTGATGCCATCCAGCCATCTCATCCTCTGTGTTTTACCCTCAACTCCTCATTTCTTTGCTAAAGTCTCAAAAAACAAGCAAAAACAAATTTAAAAAGCAAACGTATAGAATATCTAAACATTTAGTTATTAGGCTTCTGAGAGTCGGGCCTCTGACCGTCAGTGGTCTGCCTCTCTCCTCGCCAGCCTCCCACTTTTGACCCTGACACAACGATCACCTCATCACTTCTGTAGCCTCTGTTCTGGGTGCCCCGCCATCTGCCCAACACTTCCCATTGTCACAGCCTATGACCACTCCACTGACAATTGGAACTTCACCAGGGTCTACAATCCATTATTCTCACTCCCTTTCCTAGGTCAGCCCTCCAATGTTGTCATTTCCTTCTATATCCATCAAAGGTCCTTCATCATCATAACCACCCCCCTTCATCTGCCCCAACACCCTTCAACTTCTCTCCCTCCAGCCTGAAAAGTGAAAGTGTTAGTCGCTCCATTGTGCCCGACTGTGACTCCATGGACTGTCGCCCACCAGTCTCCTCTGTCTGTGGGGACTCTCCAGGTAAGAATACTGGAGTGGGTTGTCATTCCCGCTTCCAGGGGTTCTTCCTGACCCAGGGGTCGAACCCAGGTCTCCTGCATTGCAGGCAGATTCTTTACCATCTAAGCCACCAGGAAAGCTCCCTCCACCCTTCAGCCTACTCTCCTAAAATAACCACAGTCTTGGTTAATCCAACCCCCCACCTTCTCAAGCCGGCACTGAGAAGCCCGTGTGGCTGGAGAACAGCAATGC
Organism: Bos taurus; assembly: GCF_002263795.3. Classification (NCBI taxonomy): domain Eukaryota; kingdom Metazoa; phylum Chordata; class Mammalia; order Artiodactyla; family Bovidae; genus Bos; species Bos taurus. The sequence continues at coordinate 87,594,120 of NC_037336.1, forward strand.
ACACTGCCTAGAAGTCTCACCAGATTTCCTTACAACAGTCATGCTCTGACTCTTGCAGCCAAATATTTCACACCCCTCTTACTCCCTAGCAACTGAGACTTTGTATTTTTTTTAATAGAGTATGTTTATTTACTCAGCTATTAGAAACCATCGGAACTGCCTTACCTCTATTAATCAAGGAATTCTCCTCTCTCTTTTTAAAATTTTTAATTGGAGGATAATTTCTTTACAATATTGTGTTGATTTCTGCCATACAACAATGTGATTCAGCCCCAGATATACATATGTCCCTTCTCTCTTCAACCTCCCTCCCTTCTCCCACCCCAACCCACTCCTTTCGGGGGTCATAACGCACGGGGTTGCACGCCCTGTGTTACACGGCAGCCTCCCAGCCGCTATCTATTTCATATATGGTAAGGTGCATGTTTCACTGTTACTCTCTCAATACATCCCACCCTCTCCTTCCTCTGCTGTGTCCACAAGTCTGTTTTCTACGTCTGTGGGAGCAGTACTTTTAATGACTGAGATCATAGAAATGCCCAGAAAGATCCTTTTCCTCCCACACCCAAGTTCTCCAGTCTCCCCAGACACCCTGCCTTCCCTCCCATTCAGGGACACCACTCTGCTCTCCACTTAGGCCGGCTCCTTCCTGCTCCTTGGGTTCCTCCGAAGCAGACCCTGAGGTGGGGATTTGGGTGAAGACTTTTGTTAGAACTTGGGCTTCCCTGGTGGCTCAGCTGGTAAAGAATCTGTCTGCAATGTGAGAGAGCTAGGTTCGATCCCTCGGTTGGGAAGATCCCCTGGAGAAGGGAAAGGCTACCCACTCCAGTATTCTGGCCTGGAGAATTCCATGGACTGTATAGTCCCTGGGGTCGCGAAGAGTCAGACAAAACTGAGTGATCTTCACATTTCACTTTTGTTAAGATACCCCCAGGAGAAACCAGGAGTGCAGTGGGGAAGGCGAAACAAGGAAGAGGAGAAGTCAGCCGGGGTGCAATTTGGGATGAAGCTCCGGGGAGCGTCGCGGTACAGTACTCCAGAGTGTCTCTTACGCCTTTGTCCTGCCTGAAAGCCTAGGAGCTGATCTCTCACATCTCTGACTTACCAGCCATTGGCCAAGCCCCCCAGGGCTGTGCAAGCTCTGTTGGTGTTCATGGAGGGGCCCAGCAGCCTGTGGCAGGCTCTGCAGAAGGCCCGTAGGTGCAGGCTTTTGAAAGCAAAAGTGTTAGCCACTCAGTCATGTCCTGTTCTTTGTGACCCCGTGCACTGTAGCCCACCAGGCTTCTCTGTCCAGGGAACTCTCCAGGCAAGCATACTGGAGTGGGTTGCCATTTCCTTTTCCAGGGGATTTTCCCAACCCAGGGATTGAACCTGGGTCTTCTGCATTGCAGGCAGACTCTTTACCATCTGAGCCACCAGGAAAGCTAAGAATAATGGAGTGCATTGTCATTTCCTTCTCTGGGGGACCTTCCCAACCCGGGTATAGAGCCCCTGTTTCCCGCAAGTCTCCTACATGGCAGGCAGATTCTTCATTTCGGAGGCACCAGAGAGGATGTAAAGTATGCTGATATATACACAAAATACATTCACCATGGGATACACTGGACCACGATCAGTTATGGATAACTTGGCGTTTGTCTGCACCCACCAGAAGAGCAGAGATAAGGGGGCAAAATTCAACAACAAACAAAAGGAAAAAGCAGAACAAACAATGATCCAGGAGATCCCCTGAGTTTCTCCAGAACAGCACAGCTCCTTCACTCTGCTGGCTTCCTGAGTCAGTGAGGGGCCACCTTCTCCACGCGGCTGCATTTGCATCGCACCCCAAAAGCCCAGCATCCCACTTCCAGAGCAAGAGGAGAGCCAACACCAGGGGAAGAGCAGAGCTGGCACCCACAACCCTGGCAGCAGCAAGCAGAGTGCCACACCTGAAAGCCCGGCTTCACTGCGGGAGGACACCGCAACCTCTGTCGGGTGGTGCTGAGGGCATGGGGTCCCAAGTCAGGCCTCCAGGTTCGAGTCCCAACTCGGCCACTTGGGAGCGGTGTGACCTGAAGTGAGTTACTGAACCTCTCTGTGCCTTGGTTTTATCATCTATCAAAGGGGGATAAAAATAGTCTCTACCTCCTGGGGTGGCTGTGGGGTAAAATGAGTTAAAGCACCAAGTATAGTGCCTGGGCTTTACCAAGCATTATTTTTTATATGTGTACACAGGAATTTGGGGGCTTCCCCAGTGGTTCAGCAATAAAGAATCTGGCTGCAGTGCAGGAGATGAGGCTTCAGTCCCTGGGTTGGGAAGATTCCCTGGAGGAAGTGAAAGTCACCCAATCGTGTCCGACTCTTTGTGACCTATGGACTATAGAGTCCATGGAATTCTCCAGGCCAGAATACTAGAATGGGCAGCCTTTCCCTTCTCCAGGGGATCTTCCCAACCCAGGATCGAAACCAGGTCTCCCACATTGCAGGCAGATTCTTTACCAGCTGAGCCACCAGGAAAGACCAAGAAACCTAGAGTGGGTAGCCTATCCCTTCTCCAGCGGATCTTCCGGATCCAGGAATCAAACCGGGGTCTCCTGCATAGCAGGCGGATTCTTTACCAACTGAGCTATGAGGGAAGCCCAAGGGCATGGCAACCTAATCCAGTATTCTTGCCTGGAGAATCCCATGGACAAAGGAGCCTGGCAGGCTACAGTCCATGAGGTCACAAAGAGTCAGACATGACTTAAGTAACGTAGCATGCACGCATGTGCACATGAATTTTACCAAATTATAAAAAATTAGAATTCATCACTTCTCTTTGATATTCTCTACCTAAGTTTATCACAGGATTCTAGTTTAATATGATGTCAGGCCTTATATACATCTTTTGCCAACTTCCATGGACACACTATTGCTTCACCCTTACACCCCAAAATAATACAAGCTTGCAAATTTCCTGAATATTAAATATAAGAAAAGGTCACATGCCAAAAGCGCATGGAAATACAAATAAGATCGTCAGTACCAACGAGCTGAGAAACACCTTCCTGATGCTTCCATCCTGGGGCTGTGGCCAGTGGAGACTGAGTTGGAGGACACAAATAAAACCTGTGAAGCATGTGCATGCGGAGAAGGCAATGGCACCCCACCCCTGTACTCTTGCCTGGAAAATCCCATGGATGGAGGAGCCTGGTAGGCTGCAGTCCATGGGGTCCCTAGGAGTCCGCCACAGCTGAACGACTTCACTTTCACTTTTCACTTTCATGCACTGGAGAAGGAAATGGCAACCCACTCCAGTGTTCTTGCCTGGAGAATCCCAGGGACGGGGGAGCCTGGTGGGCTGCCGTCTATGGGGTCGCACAGAGTTGGACACGACTGACGTGACTCAGCAGCAGCATGTGCGTGTGCTAGTTATAAAATCAGAAAAATTACTATCAGAAAATTAATAGTGAAACCAGGCTACTAAGCCAGGATAATACTTGGAAGTAATTAATATTTGAACACGGACAAATTTTAGCGAAGAAGTAAAGATACATTTGGGAGTAAGATTGAGCAATAATACAATCATCCCCTGTTCTCCTCAGTGTATCTGCTGTGGAATCACAGAGAGGTGATGTAAATAAAGTGTCCTCGAAGTACTCTTGATGGAGCAAAGTACTGTTTTTAATGCTCAAATGCAGTGTCTTTGATAAATATCTAGTGTCTTGGCTACTGAAGTGTTGAAAGAACTGTGGCTAGAAATACATACTTTCTGTTCACTTTGGGAACAGAAATATTCTTTTAGAGGTTTAGACCAATGACATAACATATCTGAACATTAATCTTTGTTCAATTTTGAAATTCTTGTATTTTCCTCCTACATACGTTTTGAAAGAGTAGGTATACTGCTAGGAGCTTCACGAATGACCCTCATATGCAATGTTTCTGACCACTTTTGTGATTTTGATGTTTCTTTGGGAACATCATGTTCAACTAGAATCCCATGATAAATCTGGTGCAACAATATCGAAGAGATGCAGAGAATTCTAATCTTTTTAATTAGGTAAAAATTTTAGTTATAAAAATTAGGTAAAAAAAATTCTAATCTGTAAAATTAGGTAAAAAGTGGCTTAGTAAAACCCAAGGTACTATTCTTAGAGCTTTATTTTAACTTGTTTTACCCCACAGCCACCCCAGGAGGTAGAGACTATTTTTATCCCCCTTTGATAGATGATAAAACCAAGGCACAGAGAGGTTCAGTAACTCACTTCAGGTCACACCGCTCCCAAGTGGCCGAGATGGGACTCGAGCCTGGAGGTCTGACTCGGGACCCCATGCTCTCAACACCACCCGACAGAGGTTGCGGTGTCCTCCTGCAGTGAGCTGGGCTTTCAGGTGTGGCACTCTGCTTGCTGCTGCCAGGGTTGTGGGTGCCAGCTCTGCTCTTCCCCTGGTGTTGGCTCTCCTCTTGCTCTGGAAGTGGGATGCTGGGCTTTGTGGGTGTGATGCAGATGCAGCCGCGTGGAGGAGGCGGCCCCTCACTGACTCAGGAAGCCAGCAGAGTGAAGGAGCTGTGCTGTTCTGGAGAAACTCAGGGGATCTCCTGAATCATTCATTCTGCTTTTTCCTTTTGTTTGTTGTTGAATTTTGCCCCCCTTATCTCTGCTCTTCTGGTGGGTGCAGACAAACCCCAGGTTTTCCTCTATTTAAAAAAATCTGGATGTGAAGTTAGTAAACAATTTACGTGAGGGAACATGTGTTACGGAAGTGGAAACAGCTGGTGCTGGGGAGGTTGGTGGTCATGGGTTGTTTTTATGCGGGGAGTCATTGGAACAGCTCCCAGACCTAGCCTGGGCCTGGAGTGTCCCTCTCGTGTGGGCTCCCCTCTGCTTCCCGCCCCTCCTCTGCCCTTCCCGCCCTCCCTTCCTCTCTTCCAGCTCCCCTTCTGCCCCCATCCCCTCCCTTCTCCTCCCCTATTTCCCCACCTCCCCTCTCCTTCTGTCCCTCTTCGAGCCTCGTCTCCTCTCTCCACCCCTTTTCTCCCTCCCCTCTGTCTCCTCTCTCCTTTTCCCCTCTCTCTTTTATCTCCATTCCATTCCTTTCTGTTTATGATTTAATGTTGAAAAGCACAAAGGCTCCCTTCCCAAACTCCCCTCCCTCTTTTGGAGGAGGTGGCTAGGACCTTTATTTTTGCCCCCAGTCCCACAGGACACACAGTGGTGGAAAGGAGGGCGGGGGCCCTGTGGCCCAAGAAGCCTGCATCCCAAACAGCTGCGACCTGCGACCTCCACCAGGGCAGCCCTGATGGAACCGAGTTTGCAGACAAGCACCTGGGTGGGGGAGGCTCAGCAAGGTCAGGTCAGGGCCATGAGAGCCCTTGTAGAGTGGTGCACTGGGGGGATTGATTGGAATGATAATGACAGAGTGTGTGCGCTCAGTGTCTCAGTCATGTCTGACTCTTTGCCATCCCATGGACTGTAGCCCACCAGGCTCCCCTGTCCATGGGATTTTACAGCCCAGAATGCTGGAGCAGGTTGCTATTTCCTTCTCCAGGGGATCTTCCCGACCCAGGGATTGAACCTGCATCTCTTCTGTCTCCTGCATTGGCAGGCAGATTCTTTACCAGTGAGCCACCTGGGTCAGAGCTTTTTACGTATATTAACTCTTTTCTTCCTCATGACAGCCGCCTTATGGAGTAGGTTGGAGTAGGTGTACTTATTATTATCTCTGTTTTACACACCAAACTGAGACTCAGAGAAGTTCAGTAATTTGCCCAAGGGTACAGAGCTAGTAAGTTGGAGAGCTGGGATCCAAACCCAGGCAGCTGGGGTCCAGGGCTTGAACAGCAGTTTTCAGATAGCCCGTTCTCATGCCTGACATCATGGAAAGACAAAGAAATACCCCAACAAGTTGGCACGTTAGCTCCACATGAGTGCTTGTGTATAACACATTTAAGAAGCGGTGCAATATGGGATTTTGATGTTCTCTAATTCTTCTGACAGTTTCACACATGATCATGTGGCTGGATGTAGGACTCTGTTAGTGAACACATCTTGTCTACATGTGTCTATTCTCTGGGTGGTCTACCAGCCTAAGCTGAGAAAGAATACAGGAAAAGCAAATTACCTATTCGTTTATTCAATTACTTATTGTCTGTGCATGTATGCTAAGTCGCTTCAGTCGCGTCTGACTCTGCAACCCTATGGACTGTATTCTACCAGGCTCCTCTGTCCATGGGATTCTCCAGGCAAGAATACTGGAGTGGGTTGCCATGCCCTCCTCCAGGGGATCTTCCCAACCCAGGAATTGAACCCATGTTTCCTGCTTTGGCAGGCAGGTTTTTTTTTTTACCACTAGTGCCACCTGGGAAGCCTGATTTTCATGTATTCAACTAATCGTTTATTGTCTACCAAATCATTTAGGTAGGCTGGGTTTTGGGGGTACATGAAGAAAAGACTTGGTCTAGTTGAGAAATAAATGGTATTCATTTATTATAAATATAAAGTACATATAAAGCATAGTAACATGGTGTGATAACAACTATCAGAAGAGATAAGCACTGCATGAGAGATACTGGAAGGACTTTTCCATCTCTGGCAGGTGTAACTAAGGTTGGAGAAGCGGGGCCCATTGGGTTTGTCTTTCAGGAAGAGATGGTGTTTGTGCCTCACCTGGGAGTGTGGGCAGGTGTTGAGTTAGTGAACATAGGAGCATTTCCTCTCCCAGGATGGAGCCCCAGGGAATGCTGTGGTCCTTGTAGGACACCTTTGATTGGTCATGCTTCCTGGCTTGTCATCTGTACGGTGGGTGAGTTGGTACATTTTCCTCTTGTTTGACACAACCTCTTACCACCTTCCAAGCTGGCAAGTAAGCAGTATACTGGACAGTGTTGTGCTGCTGCTGCTGCTAAGTCGTTTCAGTCGTGTGACTCTGTGTGACCCCATAGACGGCAGCCCACCAGGCTCCCCCGTCCCTGGGATTCTCCAGGCAAGAACACTGGAGTCAGTTGCCATTTCCTTCTCCAATGCATGAAAGTTAAAAGTAAAAGTCAAGTCTCTCAGTCGTGTCCGACTCCTAGCGACCCCATGGACTGCGGCCCACCAGGCTCTTCCGTCCATGGGAGTTTCCAGGCAACAATACTGGAGTGGGGTGCCATTGCCTTCTCCATAGTGTTGTGCAGTGCTTTTAAAAGCAGTAAATGAAAAAGTCCTGGTTACTGCCTGTTAGGGACTAAGCTATGTTCCCCTCAAATTCAAACATTGAACCCCTAACCCCCAGTCCCAAGCAATGTACTTGGAGATTGGATCTTTAAAGAGATGATAAAAAATTAGCAGAGGGAACTGGACTGCTTATTAGCTAGAAATCCCATGTAATTACAGTGGTAATATAATCTTTCTTTTAAAATAGGACATTTTTCAGAGTGGAAGAAGACATTATTAAAAATTATGCCAGGGTAAAGTCAGAATCCAGGGTTGTTCTAAGCAAATATACATGACTGAACCAGACAAACAAATATTGTTCCCTAGTTGTAGCTGTCACTGAGGAATTTTCCAGGGCGTTAGCTCATTTTTTGTTGTTGTTGTTGCTAAATCTTAAAAATCCCGGCACACTTATTTCTTTAGACAAAGCCATATGTATCGCTCCTTATATCATGGACTGTCCATATTTCTAAAGCTTTGCCATGTGAGGAGCTGCACATTTGGACACCCACCTCTGAATGCCTCACGTGAGCTGCAGTTCTGCTGACCAATGATGCAGTGAATGGATAGAAATAGCAGAGTCTAGGAGTCTGAAATTCTAATTCCAAGACTGCCACTACCAGATGCTTGATGACAGTTGTTTTTAACTTGTAAAATGTGCAGGTTGGAGCACATGATTTCTAAGATCTACCGTGGCTGTAGCATTTCCACATAGGAGAAGCTTAGGGACAGTAATCAGGTTGGGAGGGTCTTGTCCTGAAGCTGCAGTCATATAACTTTTCATAAAATTGAGGAAACAGCAATTGTTCATATCAAAAATTGAGTGAGGGAGGGTGCTGAGAGAAAGTACTTGGATTAAAGTGACTCTGCTCCTTCTGTTTCCACTTTAAAGTTCTGCCATCTTTACGTGAATCTAAGACTTGGGAAGAATAAGCAAGGTGACAAAACATAAAAAGCAAACATTGACAGTAAGTCTGGAATGAACCTGAACTGTTGAAATTCTTAGAGAGCGGTGGAATATTAGGGTAGTTATTTAGGAATGAATATATGAGGAAGTGTAACTGATCACCCTAGTGACGCAAAGGCAATAGTTTCATTTGTGATGACTCGAAGGATAGAATTCTCCAGTGTGGTATTTGTTCCTAGATATTAATACCTATTGCATGATCCACAGATGTTTACCTCAAAAGTTGGAAATTGCCCTTCTTACCCACCAGAATGGTATAAATTTAAAGACGCAATTTAACATGATCTTAACATTGCTATCAAGGAATAGACATCTATATGTTGTTGGTAGGAGTATAAACTGTCTCAACCACATTTTAAAAAATAAACTTTGAATCGAGGTATGGTTTACTTAAGAAAAAAAAAAAAACATCCATTTGAAGTGTACACTTTGATGAGTTTTGAATAATACATTCACACATCACCACCAAAATCACTTAGAGCATTTCTATTACTCCAAAAATGTTACCCGTGTGGCCCATTCTATTTAATTCCCCCAATTCCCCACCCCTGGTAACCACTGCTCCATTTTCTGTCCCCATAGACAAAATTTATCTTTTCTGGAATTTCATATAAATGGAGTCATATTTCATGCCTTGCTTCCTTCACTATCTCAGTCTAATGTTTTTAAAATTCATCTCTTACTGTATGTACCATTGCTTTCCGTTGATGAGTAATGGGCTACTGAGCAGATGAGTCGCAGTTTGCTTATCCATTTATCTGATGATAGATATTTGGGTTGCTTCTAGTCTTTGCATATCATGATCAAAGCTGCTACGAACATCTGTGTACAAATCTTTGCATGGAATGAACTCTTCGTTTCTCTTCAGTAAACACATGAGAAGGTTAATGGTTTGTGATAGTTAATTTTATGTGTCTACTTGACTGGCTACAAGGTGCCTAGATTAAATATTATTTCTGGATTGTCTGTGAGGGTGTTTCTGGGTAAGATTGGCATTTGAATTGGTGAACTCATAAAACAGATTGTCCTCCACAATGGGAGTGGGCATCATCCAAAATGTTGAGGGCATAAATAGAATAAAAGGCAGAGGAAGGAAGAATTTGTATCATTTTTCTGCCTCACTGAGTTGTGACGTTTCATCTTCTCCTGCCCTTGGATTGCCATTGGGTTTCCCGCCTGCAATGCAGGAGATGAGAGTTCGATATCTGGGTCAGGAAGATCCCCTGAAGAAGGGAATGGCTACCTACTCCAGTATTCTTGCCTAGAAATTGCCATGGACAGAGGAAACTGGTGTGGTACAGTCTATGAAGTTGCAAAGAGTCAGACATGACTGAGCAGCTAACACTTTCCCTTTCCTAGTTTACAGACCTTTGGACCTCTTGCTCATCTGGTTAACATAATGTCATTGATGTGATGGACTAGGGAGTTATTCTAAGGAATGTCCAGGTAGTTCAGGTCCCAATGAACATATTATGACAGATGGCAGGAAACAAGGAAACTCTTGTCTGTCCCATATGAATAAGAACAGTTTCTAATCCTCTTGTTTAATAGGAGTGGAAAAGAAACCATTCACCAAGTCATGGACTGCACACAATAGACCCAAAAGAAAGCAAAGTCGCTCAGTCATGTCCAACTCTTTGTGACCCCATGGACTGTAGTCTACCAGGCTCCTCTGTCCATGGGATTTTTCCAGGCAAGACTACTGCAGTGGGTTGCCATTTCCTTCTCCAGGAGATCTTCCCAACCCAGGGATTAGAAGCTGGGCCTCCCGAATTATAGGCAGATGCTTTACCATCTGAGCCACGAGGGAAGTCCATTGACAGGTCGGTATAAGCCCCCGACAGGGTTTATGCCATAAGCCTTATGAGGTCACTGCGGAACCGCAGAGCAGGGCTCCTCACTTGCTTCGCACAGGGCGTGTCATTCATTCACACAAGCACACTGTAGAGTTAGCAAAGTACAGAAGAAAACATGTTTACTAGGAGAACAAAGAACTAGAGTTCCAAGAATCCTTATCTTGTTCTGAAGAATCCCAGGCGAGCCCCCAAGATGAACGGTTGTTGCTGAACCACAAAAGACGCCGGGATTCTTGGCCTCTGGAGGAGAAGAATTCAATCCGGGGCCAGTGACCAGGCTTGATCGCTCAGAGCTTTTGTGTAATAAAGTTTTATTAAAGTATAAAAGAGATAGAGAAAGCTCTGACACAGACATCAGACCCGAGGCTGTGTTAATTTGCTCTAGCGAAGACACTGCATCTGGCCCTGCAGCTGCAGTTAGGGCATGGAGAGAGAGTATGTGGCAGAAGATGAGACTGGAAACGAAAACCTGGTGCCAGACTGCAAACGGCCCTGAAGGGCTCACGATGGACTTGACCTTGAGCCTGAATGAACTGAGAAGCTTTTCAGGTTTGCAAGCAATGTATTCTCTCCACCTGTTCTTTTCAACCAGAAAACTGTGTTTTCTAACATTCAGTAGTGTCCCAGTGATCATTGGTAGCACGGGTGCCGTTCCTGTGATCAGGCTGCCTCTCAGCATGGAAATAGCCATTCTCTCGGCTGCCAGCAGAGCCTCACAGCTGTGTCCTGGCCGCCATCATTTCTGGAATATAATGTGCACTTTCAACCCTTGATTCCTTCTCATTTGCTATTCTTTCTCCTGAATCTCTGCCCCTCCCCCTCCAACTTCCTAAGCCTGGAGAAATTCTATTTATTTCACAAGACTTCCTTAGATGTCTCCTCTCACCCCAGATAGGATTAACTGCTTCCTTCTCTTTCTAAAGTGTTTTGTTCATTGTGTGAGTTTAGGACTTGGAGCGATTCTGGGTATCATGAATGGCGATTCATGTCCTTAGCTCCCCTATGAACTGGGCTCTCAGGACAGCAGTCCAGGCCATGTCTCATTATCTTCATGTCGCCAGAGGTTTGCATAGAGCCTGACACGTGTAGACATTCAAGGAATGGTTACTGAATTCAATTTGTTATTTAATTGAACGTTTTTCTGGTGTTAAAGGAGATCAAACCAGTCAGTTCTAAAGGAAATCAATCCTGAATATTCATTGGAAGGACTGTTGCTATAGCTAAAGCTCCAGTACTTTGGCCACCTGATGGGAAGAACGGACTTAACGGAAATAAGACGCTAATGCTGGGAAAGACTGAAGGAAAAAGAGAAGGGGACAGCAGAGGATGAGATGGTTGGATAGCATCCCCAACTCAATGGACATGAATTTGAGCCAACTCCAGGAGATAGTAAAGGACAGGGGAGCCGGGCATGCTGCCGTCCAATGGTCACAAAGAGTCAGACACGACTTAGCAACACAGCAACAACCGGTGTTAAAAAAGGGGAAAAAATCCAGATTTATATGCACACATTTATTTTTTCATCAAATATGTATTAGTTGTCATGTAACAGTGGGCCCAAAGTAGATATTGTGCTAATATCACTTATCATTCTGAATTTGTAAAGTAAAACTGTCATAAACCTGAAGTTTTTTTCCCCTTCCATTTGAATTGGAACTATTTAACTAAGAATGCATATGACTCTAATACCTTTAAAAACTACTTAATTTTTTGTGTATATGTGAGAGAGAGAGAGTTTATATTGTGTTCAAAAACTCCCAGACATTCTGATTTATCTTTTATCTTCAAGCATTGAACTCATAAGAAAGCAACAAAATAGTGCTAAGAGCAAAGATACTTTTGTTTATAGTTTCAAAGTTACAACATGATTGTCAGTTTAACACAAACTCTAATTTTTTTTTTTTTTTTTTTTAATTTTGGTTGAGGCATGAACTATTTACTGCCTGGAGACTATGTCTGATACATGTTCACATTTTTTCAGGTGCAAATATTCAGGGGAAGGATTTCCATAATAAATTTCCCAGCACCCGAACACTTAAAAAAAAACATGAACCACAGATTGACTTACATGTATCATCTGCCTTCTATGGTCTGCATTATGGAGGAAGTGTGTGCATTTTAGACAATAAATAAGACAATTAACTAAGCTAGAAAATTGCTCACTGTATTAGACCAACTCACCACTATCTTTAAGGTTCCTAATCACAGTGGCTTATACATGAAAAGTGAAAGTTAGTAGCACAGTCAAGTCCTTCTCTTTGCGATTCTATAGCCTGCCTGGCTCCACTGTCCATGGAATTCTCCAGGCAAGAATACTAGAGTGGTTTGCCATTTCCTCCTCTAGGGGATCTTCCTGACCCAGGGATTGAACCCAGGTCTCCTGCATTGCAGGCAGATTCTTTACCAAATGAGCCACTAGGGAAGGCTTAAACATACTAGGAGGTATGGAGTACACTGGGCTTCAAAGTTCCATCTAGTCAAAGCTATGGTTTTTCCAGTGGTCATGTATGGATGTGAGAGTTGGACTGAAAAGAAAGCTGGGCGCTGAAGAATTGATGCTTTTGAACTGTGGTGTTGGAGAAAACTCTTGAGAGTCCCTTGGACTGCAAGGAGATCCAACCAGTCTATCCTAAAGGAAATCAGTTCTGAATATTCGTTGGAAGGACTGATACTGATGCTGAAGCTGAAACTCTAATACTTTGGCCACCTGATGTGAAGAACTGACTCACTGAAAAGATCCTGATGCTGGGAATGATTGAAGGTGGGAGGAGAAGGGGATGACAGAGGATAAGATGGTTGGATGGCATCACTGACTCGATGGGCATGAGTTTGAGTAAGCTCCAGGAGTTGGTGATGAACAGGGAGGCCTGGTGTGCTGCAGTCCATGAGGTCACAAACAGTCAGAGACAACTGAGCTACTGAGCTGAACTGAATAGAGTACATTATCTCCCTCATGCAAAAGTTTGAGTGTAGGCAGTTCAGAGCTTTTATGGCAGCTCTCAGATCATCTGACCCCAGGTACCAACAACTCAAGAGTCTGGACCTCATGCTTATGGTCCAAGAAGCTTATGGTCACCATATCTCCATCAGAAAGCTGAGTGGATAACAAAGAGAAGAAGCATCCCCTATCCTTTTTAGGGACATTTCCTGGAACTTGTAGCTATCACCTTTGTCAGATCCCATGAGACAGATATGACTGGAACTTAGTTCTATGGCTACAAACAGCTGCCAAATGAGATTGGGAAATACCATCTATATTTAGTAAGGCCACATGCCCAGCTAAGTATTGGTGTTCCTATTACTGAAGCAAAAGTGGGAAATATACATTGGGGACCACTGTAGAGAAAACACAATGCTGAGATGATATTTTGCAAAATAATAAATTGGAGGATTCCAGCTTTGGGGGCGCTGTCTTTGTCTTCGTTTCTTCCACTTGCCCAAACATAAGTCTCCTGCTTCCATTTCCTGCTTTCGTGTGTGAGGCTATGTGTTCATCAGGGCCTCTACGGCCTGGCAGGCTTGTTTCACAGAGTGCCTTGGAACTGGCTTTGGTTATTCAGGAATGTATCTCATTTGTCCTACATGAGCTCAACTCAACATCAGAGTCATTTGGCAACAATCATTTATTTATAAACAATCATTAACCTTTCCTTAAGTGTTCTGTTTTGCATTTGGTTTGCTAAAACCAAAGCGCTGGCTTTCTGAAGGTTTAGAAAAATAACACTAGCAAGCTGAGAAAAAGAATTGGGCTCATAAGGTGGGAGTAGGAAATTGAAGTTAAAAATTACTTAAATGGTGCTCTTGGAGCTGTTTTCCTTGTCAAGAGGAGTGAGTTTTTCCATCTCTTTCTCTACAACCTGGAATTTACATCACTCTCATAAGCCACAGCGATGCCAAAAAGATTTTCTGGGGTGGAATAGAGGGGAGTGGAAATTGCTACAAGCTTACCATTATTCTTAATGCTTCAGGAAATACAGGAGAAATTTATGTCCTAGACTTTGGGAGGTAGAGTACTGTCTTGGAAGGACAAGGGTATGGATTTAGTCAGGAGAGAACAGGCTACGCTGCAGTAACAAGTATATAAATGGTGAAATGTCAGTGCCCGGCTGCAGTGAATGTTCATCTCTCACTCAGCTTTCAGTCTCGGGCACTACTGGCAGCCGCTCTCCATTTCACAGGACTGCTGTCTGGAGCTCACATCCTTCAAACTTGCCAAGGAAGGAGAAGAAGGCACTGGGCGCCTTAAGCAGGATGTTTTTAAGGGCCAGGCCCGGACACTTCTTTCATTTAGGTCAGAGGTGCCTAGGCCAGAGTTCAGGCATGGGGCAGGAACTGAACTGCAAGGTCAACTGAGGCTAAAAGCTTAGTCTCCCTGTGTGCCCAGGAACAGGAAATGGTATGGCGAACACACCACAATGTCTCTGGCACACCGATTTAATCCCCAGCTTTTCTACTTGATATCTTTATGATCATGGCTAAGTCATACACTTTGGGTGAGTGCCTGACATCAAAGTTTTGATATAACGCTAATTCTCATTCTCTTTTTCAGAGGCATTTACAGTCACAGGCAATATTTTACATACATGCAGAAACTAGAAGCATCTCTAAATTTGTCCTGAAGACTACCTGCCTCCAAACCCCTGGGAGAGATAATTAAGATAATGTTTCTCCTCCCTTCCACTCAGGTGAAAACATCAAAAATATAAATCTGGACACTGAGCTGATAGACTGTCATTTTATATTTTCTTCTCAAATTTTTAAAAAATTGTGGTAAAATATATGTTTCATAGCATAATGTAACAGTACCATCTTAGCCAGTTTTAAGCATATAGTTCAGTGGTGTTAAGTACATTCACATTGTTCTCCAGATGTCTCTTTGTCTTGTAATCCAAATTCTGTCCCTATTCAGCAGCACCTTATTCTTCCTCCCTGGTTGCCCCTGGCAACCATTCTTCTAGTTTCTATGAATACAACTACATAGGTTCTTCATGTAAGTGGAATTGTACTGTATTTTTTGTGACTAGCTGATTTCTTTTTTTCTTTTTTCTTTTCTAATTTTATTTTATTTTTAAACTTTACATAATTGTATTAGTTTTGCCAAATATCAAAATGAATCCGCCACAGGTATACATGTGTTCCCCATCCTGAACCCTCCTCCCTCCTCCCTCCCCATACCATCCCTCTGGGTCGTCCCAGTGCACTAGCCCCAAGCATCCAGTATCGTGCATCGAACCTGGACTGGCAACTCGTTTCTTACATGATATTTTACATGTTTCAATGCCATTCTCTCAAATCTTCCCACCCTCTCCCTCTCCCACAGAGTCCATAAGACTGTTCTATACATCAGTGTCTCTTTTGCTGTCTCGTACAAGAAAGCTGTGGTACATATACACAATGGAGTATTACTCAGCCATTAAAAAGAATACATTTGAATCAGTTCTAATGAGGTGGATGAAACTGGAGCCTATTATACAGAGTGAAGTAAGCCAGAAGGAAAAACATAAATACAGTATACTAACGCATATATATGGAATTTAGAAAGATGGTAACAATAACCCGGTGTACGAGATAGCTGATTTCACTTAGAATCATATCCTTAAGTTTCATCCATGTGGTATGTGTTGAAATTTCCTTTGTTTTTAAAGCTGAGTAATATTCCTTTGTGTGTGTATGTAGATAGAGATACAAATACAGATATACCACATTTTGCTTATCTATTCATTCATCTATGTACACTTGGGTTGTTTCCACCTTTTGGCTATTGTGAATAATGCCTCTATGAAGATGGGTGTACAAAAATCTCTTTGAGACACTGCTTTCAATTCTTTTGGGTACACATCCAGAAGTGGAATAGCTAGGGAAAGTCGCTCAGTCATGTCCAACTCTTTGCTACTTCATGTACTATACAGTCCATGGAATTCTCCAGACCAGAATACTAGAGTGGGTAGCTGTTTCCTTCTCCAAAGGATCTTCCCAACCCAGGGATCGAACCCAAGTCTCTTGCATAGCAGGCAGATTCTTTACGATCTGAGCCACCAATAGCTAGATCATATGGTAATTTTTATTTTTAATATTTTGAAGAACCTGATGATTCCTTTCCCCATTGACATTTGAATAGCACTAGATTAGAGTCCAAAAAAGGATATAATCAAGGGCTCAATTTGTGCAATCAGATAATACATGCTCTGGGAGGTTAGGAAGGAAGTAGAAGGGGTTGAGAAGACTAATGTGGGAAGGGAGTCCACAGAGCAAGGAAGAGGAGGGTAAGCAGCCTCCAAGCAGAGGTTTAAATAAAATGAAATGCAAGGAGAAGGCAGTCTAGGTGGGAACCCACAGAAGTGGGTCAAGGAGACCATGAGTGCAGCAGGTAGCAGGAGGGAAAAGTCACGTTGGAATCTCCCTGAGAGGTAAGGTTGTTGGGAAGGGTGGTTAGATTATTGCAAACCTTGCAAACCAGGCAAATGGGTTCTGATTTAATACAATAGACAATAGGCAACTCCCAGAGGCTCTGAAAGAGAAAGTCAGATGATAACTGCCATGCCATCATTCAGGAAAATTAATATCACCAACAAAATAGTATTAAAAGTGCACTTCTATATAAATTCCATTATAGTGAGGATTCTAATAAAATTGTATAAATGGTTCATGTGGTGTTATAAATGAATGTAACTATATAATTATACAGTCCTCTTCTACCCACCAGAAATTTCTAACAAGCATCATCCACAATAGCTAGCAAATTTTTATAAACAATACAAAAATGCAAAAAACAAAACAAAGGCCTAGCAAAATGCCAAAAAAATATTTCTGTCTGAATGGGCTAAATAATATTTTAAAATGTATAAGAAAGTGCCATGTCTTTGGGGTTTTATGCAAAAGCTAGTTAGAGTTGTGGTGTCTGATAAGTTTTGATTTTATAAATCTACCCTCTGTTAGGCGCAACTTTACTTAACCTCCTTATGCTCCTTATGTTGTAGGTTCTAATCTCTGAAGTGAGGATAATAGCAAGAACTAACTCATAGAGTTTTTGAGATAATCTAATGAGTTAATGTGTGTCCAACACAACAAGGGGTCTGGTGTTGGAGAGTGAATAAATACTATATTCCTATTATTCTCTATACTCTTTAAATAAATAAATGAAGGTCAATTAAATTTCCTATTCTCACAAGAAATCATAGAATCTCAGAACCTTTCAAACTCTTACTTTTACCCTAGTGCTTGTGCGAAGTTGTTTCAGTCTTGTCTGACTCTTTGTGACCCCTTGGACTGTAGCCCACCAGGCTCTTCTGTCCATGGGATTCTCCAGGCAAGAATACTGGAGTGGGTTGCCATTTCCTACTCCAGGGATCCTGACCTAGGGATCCAATTCACATCTCATAGGTTTCCTGCACTGGCAGGCGGGTTCTTTACCACTAGTGCCATCTGGGAAGCCTCCACTTTTCCCCTACTGATCTAGAAGATACTCTTTTAAAATTTAATTCATTGAATTTTTGGCTGCACTGGGTCTTCATTTTTGCACATGGGCTTTCTCCAGTGGTGGTGGTGGGGCAGGGGGACTACTCTTTGTGTGGTGTGTGACTTCTTATTTCAGAGCACGGGTTCTAGGAGCTGGGCTCAGTAGTTGGGGTTCACAGGCTCTAGGGCGGGCAGGCTTCAGTAGCTGTGGCCTATGGGCTTTAGGTTCTCTGTGGCCTGTAGGATCTTCCCAGACCAGGGATGGAACCCATGTCCCCTGTGTCAGCAGGCAGATTCTGATCCACTCTACCACCAGGGAGTCCAGATCTAGAAGATACTCTCCACATGGACTTCTAATTTAGAGTAAAACAAACTAAGGCACTGTTTATAAATACTTACCTAATAGTCCTCAATGATGAAAATGAAAGAGGAGAGTGGAAAAGCTGGCTTAAAACTCAGCATTCAAAAAGCTAAGATCATGTCATCCAGTTCCATCACTTCATGGCAAATAGATAGGAAAAAATGGAAACAGTGACAGACTTTATTTACTTGGGCTTCAAAGTCACAGCAGATAGTGACTGCAGCTGTGAAATTAAAAGACGCTTGCTCCTTGGAAGAAAAGCTATGACAAACCTAGACAGTGTATTAAAAAGCAGAGACATTATTTTGCCAACAAAAGTCTGTATAATGAAAGCTACATTTTTTCCAGTGGTCATGTATGGATGGACATGAGAGTTGGACCATAAAGAAAGATGAGGGCTGAAGAATTGATGCTTTTAAACTGTGGTGTTGGGGAAGACTCTTGAGAGTCCCTTGGACAGCAAGGAGATCAAACCAGTCCATCCTAAAGGAAATCAACCCTGAATATTCATTGGAAGGACTGATGCTGAAGATGAAGCTCCAATATTTGGCCACCTGATGTGAAGGGCTGACTCATAGAAAAAAACCCTCATGCTGGGAAAGATTGAAGGAGGGAAGAGAAGGGGACAACAGAGGATGAGATGGTTGGATGGCATCACTGACTTAAAGGACGTGAGTTTGAGCAAACTCTGGGAGATGGTGATGGACAGGGAAGCCGGGAGTGTTGCAGTCCATGGAGTTGCAGAGTTGGATACTACTGAGCGACTGAATTGAACTGAACTGAATAGTCCTCAATAGGTCTCACTAACAGTGATGACATTAGGAAAACATTTTTAGGGAAAAATCTGAATTGAAAAAATATTTTTGCACCTCCAGTAACTACAGAGTTGAATCACTGATGAATCAAACCATGCCTGGGAAAGCAATGCGGAGATAAAAAGAAAGGGAACAAGAAAGAAAAGGAAAAAAAGAAACAAAAACAGAAAATAAAAATGATAAACTATTTTTTGCCTCATGAATATACTTGTAGGCAAACACACACTTAGAATGGCAGTAATTTGTCAACAAGAACTGCCTGCTAAGTACTGGTCATAGATGTTTCTCAGAAGTAGCCATCATTAGGAAATATTTTGAAAGTTTATTATCAGGCATTGACTAGACAAGGTGGCCTGGACGTGACCAGTTTTCTCAGGGCCATATGTTCAGTGTATTAAACCGCTGACCCGCTTCAACCCCTGCTGAGCTCCTAAACGTCATCAGAACATGAGGCTCCATGAAATCAGGACTCTCTGAATCGGGTTCATTAATGAGTGTTTATGGAAGAGAAGCACTGTGGAAGGAGCTTGGTGACCTTCAGAACCAATTAATGCTTGGGGCTATAATTGTCAAGGCTCCCATACGGGTCAATGATAGAAGACTTGAAGAGTTGTGGATTCATTTATGAACTCCTGAAACCCCTGAAAAGGTAGTGAGAATATAATACTAAGAGACCGACCAGCGAACTCTAAAAAAAACCTCAAGATAAGGAGCTAGGACTTGGTTGGGCCCCAGGTCACCAAGGCATAGCCAAGCCACAACTAGGGATCATTGCTCACATTGAATGGCGAGGAGCCAAACTTCTTTCCTGACCCTGAAGAGAACCCTGCGTATCATAAAAGAGCTCTGTTTTCTTTGATTTCCCAGCCAGGATTATCCTTGTATTATAAAACAGAGTTACACAAGTTTGGGAGTTAGGTCGGTTAGTTTTATAGGTCAAGCTGGCTAGGCTATAGTACCTAGTTATTCAATCAATCACCAATCTAAGTGTTTCTCTGAAGGCATTCTGCAGATCTGGTTAACAGATACAAACTTTTAGTAGAGGAGAGTATCCTTTAGAATATGGTGGGTCTCATGTAATCAGTTGAAGGCCTTAAGACCAAAACTGTTTTTCCAAGGAAGAAGAAATTTCACTTGTGGACAACATCATCAGCTCCAAAACAAAATCATGTAACCCTGACATGATTCATGGAGAGTTACACTCTGTCTGTCTCAAACTACACTGAGTTGTAGCTCCTTTGTAAATTTTTTTTTAATTAAATAAAAGACTATTAGATGAAATAATCTGTTTAACATGTTGTAAAGAAAGTAGCATAGGTGTTATTAATATAAATTCCTTCCTCTTCTCCCTCTGAATTATTTCTCCCCCCGCAAAAGATCTTAAAACTGTTTTGCTCCTTTCAAATGGCCTCATGTAGAAACTGAGCCAATAGGCACCCTGGATGTCTCTGATATTCTTTTGATTTGCTTGCTTTGCTTACTTGAGATCTTCCTTTGATATACACTTGATATGAATAAATCAAGAAAATTCAAATGATGGACCCACACTCATGCATTTCCTTTCATAATTAAAAATAAAGATCAGGCCCTCAGATGTTCATAGAAATACATACATGAGCACTGAAGTCCAGCTACAGTATTTTGTTCAGTTGCTAAGTCCTGTCTAACTCTTTGTGACCCCATGGACTGCAGCGTGCCAGGCTTCTTGTAACTGTAAATATTCACTTAGCCCACCTTGCTGGTTTGAACACATTTCTTTTGGAAAATAGAGTTCTTGTTAAACATACCGTTTCAGCATAATAACACAAACGAAGTAGAGGTATTTTTAACCTGCCAGCTTTGCCAGTCTCTCCCTAATCTTCCCATGTTCTGTTGTGAGACCCAGCCGTGCCTTCAGGCCCATCCTACAAATTCTATCTAGTTTTTATCCACACACATGTTCTGTTCCGGTTGGTTCTACCTCCTACCTCATGAACCAGACTTAGATCCCAGGGGGAAAGCGAGTGGCATGAAGTCCATCTATGGCCCCAAAACACCCATCTTGTGTGGCTTTTGCATCAAGCCCACACAGATACCAACCTTCGATATAATAGCAGCAGCCTGACCAGCTTCCTGCTGACTCATCGGCTTCCCGCAGCTTTGAGTTTTGCATCTTTGCTGTCTACCTGTATTCTGATTTTTCATTTGCTTGGTCTACCCTTCTCCCCTGTATTCTAAGAGTCCTTCAGAACCGTGTGGTGCTCCCCTGTTTTCTTTGTCCACCCTGTTCCTTGTCCACCCTCTGTGTCTTTGGTGCCATTCAGGTCACTTTGATGGAAATGGCCACTTTGGCTTAGATCTGGAATTTTTTTTATTTCTTCTTGTCACAGATCATCCTTGGTTTTTAGCAATTCTGGCTTCCTTACAAAGATGGCCAGTCTTTACAAAGTTTGACATAAATAGCCACACAAATGCAAAAAGCTCCTTCAATTCTTTGAACTCACAAGATGAGTGCGAATAACTATAATTACAAATGTAAGATTATTATCATTGTTTTTCTAACAGCAGGAATGGGTTATGTGGGTCCATCTACCCATCTAGTCCAGTTCTTGGGTAAGCCAAGGTGCACACTTGAGTTTGTAGCCAAAGAATTGAATTTTGAATCAAGTTGCTAAATGAGAAGCAAGTAAATCACAGAGTAGCTTTTCCTGTCTACTCAGTGACTCAACCAGAACAGAAGGATATGTTCAGATGCACTGCCCAAGTCCATTCCAGACTCGACGACACTTTCTTTTGTTCAGTGTCAGGAATTTGCTCCAGTTGTGAGCTGGTTGCTCACCTCCTTGACAGAATGCAGGATGATTCCCGTTTCCCCGTTGTTTCCTGAAGGGTAAACACTGACCTAAAACCCCCTTTGTCAATAAGTCTGGAAGGAACCCAGCTTCACGTGAGCACCTTTTCCGGTCCTGCTGCAGTTGTTTGTAGCCTCAAAGGCCACGCAGGATGTTTCTCTCCTAAATTCCCCAGGGCTCCTCATCCCTCCAGTGTCTTTGAACAACTAAACAGGAACGAGGTAATGCTCTGGAGGTCTCCTAACCTACATTCATCAAAATAAAACGCCTCTCTGGGCTGGACCGCATGGCTTTGTCTTAGTAAATGGAGAGCTATACAGTACATGTGTTATTGTTGTTGTTTAGTCACTAAGTTGTGTCCAACTCTTTGTGACCCCATGGACTATAGCCCACCAGGCTCCTTGGTTCATGGGATTCTCCTGGCAAGAATACTAGAGTGGATTGCCATTTCCTTCTCCAGGGGATCTTCCCAGGCCAGCGATTGAACCTGTATCTCCTTCATTGTCAGTGGCAGGCACTTCTTTACCACTGAGCCATCTGAGAAGCCCACATGTGTGTATAGCTGCATGTATATTTATATGTGTTTGTATTCAGACATGTGTGTATATAATATATAGATATATCCATATATGCCTATACACATGTATGTATATGAATGTGTGTGTTTGGAGCTTTATCTACCACTACAGCCCTACACAAACATTTCAACAAGACTATTCAGCTCATTGCTGAGGGCAACTTCACATTTTTTAACCTAACATTTTTTATTGTCTTTTGTTATTTTTTTGTTGCTAAGTCACAACTCTGTGACCCCATGAACTGCAGCGCACCAGGCTTCCCTGCCCTTTACTCTCTCCCAGAGTTTGCTTAAACTCATGTCCATTGAGTCAGTGATGCCATCCAACCATCTCATCGTCTGTCACCTTCTTCTCCTCTTGCCCTCAATCTTTCCCAGCATCAGGGTCTTTTCCAATGCGTCGACTCTTCGAATCAAGTGGCTGAGTATTGGAGCTTTAGCTTCAGCATCAGTGAATATTCAGGGTTGATTTCCTTTAGGATTGACTGATTTGATCTCCTTGCTGTCCAACAGACTCTAAAGAGTCTTCTACTATGTACCAACTAACATGCCTGTGTCATATATATATATACATATATATGCAACCTTTCAAATTTTCTAAATTTGAAACCATATCCTAAAGATCTCTTCATATTTGGCGTGTGTGGATAGGAATTCCCATTATTCTTTTCTATAGTACCTAATATTCCATTATGTGGATCAACCATACTTTAATAACGAATCTTTTATTGCTTTCTACTTGTGTTATTTCCAGTCTTTTGCTATTGCAAACAATGCCAAAATAAATGATTTGTCTGTGTACATCTTTTATTATGTATGCAGGTGTCTCTGTGGGACATATTATCAGAAGTGGAGTTTCTGTCAAAGGGTAAAGGTGCCTATAGTTCTGTTAGCTATGGCCAGATATCTCTGCATCTCAGACCCTCCCAACAACGTGTGAGGGTCTGTTTCTCCTAGAGTGTTACCAACAGTTTCGGATGTTTGCCATTTTGATGGATTAGAAATGGTATCTTGTTGTAGTTTCGATCTGTACTTCTCTTATTATAAATGTGAAATGGAGTTGAGCATCTTTTCTTGTTTACGGGAAGTTCATCTACATTTGTAATGAAGTTAAGCATCTTTTGATGTTTAAGGGAGGTTCATCTAAATTCATAACAGAATCCTTAGGTGATCCTTAGGCACATGGCTTTCTTAAAGCTTCTGGCCCAAGGCCAAGAAACTTGAAGAAAAAAAAAAAAATGGTGAAGTGGAGAAGCTGGAAGGGCCAAGGATCCCAACAGAAAGGTGAACAACAAAATGCCAGGTTTGCGTGGGAACCACAAGCAGCCGGACTGAGAGCCTTGTCAGTGCAAAGAACTGCAAGGAGGGCTTCCAGGGGGCATCTTCAAGGAAACCCAAAGGCACCCACCACGAAGGAGCTCACACTGCATGTCTGCCAGGGGTGCCAATCCTCTCCCAGCTAAGGGCTATGCTCTTTTCCCCCGGCCCTACACCTGGGATGCCCGGACCCAAGACAGAAAACTTAGTCCCAGCTCCTGGAATGCTACTGACCAACTCCCTCAGCTCTCAGCAGCCCAGAGGGCTGGACCCTGCAGACAGCCACCGGCTCAAGGCCACACCTGCTTCCTGAGGAGACCAGCATCCAATGGCTGATAGATGTGGGAGAACAAAACCCTGATCCCTGGCCTCAACTGGACAACTTGGAAGAGTGATCCCAGCTTCAAAATTCTGGGGTCAGCTAAGGCCCCATCAAGACAGCATCACAGCTCAGCTTTATCTTCTGCCTGCTCCTCCCTTCCTTTTCTCTTCCACCTCCCCCTCATCTCCTCTTCCCTTCCTCTTCTGAAGGTAATGATGGCATGGTTTTGTCCAGAGGCAGGTAGAGCAACTGGTCCAGGGTGAGTTGACTGGGTCTTGTAGGGTTTGGCTCACACCCTAAATCAGGTCACTCAATATACCATTTACATAGTAGCTTCTGGGAACTTTTTCACTATTCATAAAAATGGGTAAAATTGTGTTATATCTGCTCCTTATTTCATGAAGTTCTGAAAAAGAAGGTGATTCAACTCTGAGACAGAGGTAGTCAAAGGTCTAAGGCACTAGTTTAAGATGAAGCATAGCCCTGGGAACAGCACCGCCAAGATGACCACAGGTAAGATGTGGGGGTTTTATCTGAGAGAGGCCACCCCTCACTGGCCTTAACTCAGTTATTCATTAACCTAGTTTGCCAAGTGAGTTTAAACTGTCTCACTAATGGAACCGATGTGGGCCATGTGTTAGCCCTGAGCAAGTTTAAACTCTTACCTGGACCTTTTCTGAACTTTTGAAGACTGCCTAATCACATTTGGTGGGGGACATGATTTTTGAAAAAGTACTTTACATGTTGAGTTGATCTCATGTCACTACTGGCTAAGGAACGAAAACCTTGTCCTGTCTTTTCAGGGAGTGGAAGCTGAGGGACTGCTGGCTGCAGCCCCCTTCCCCCCCATTTCTCAGCAGGTCTTCCAGGCACTGGCCTGTTTAAGGGGCTTAGCCTAAGAAAACAGTGTACATCCAGTTATGCTTCACCTCCAGGGTCAAACTAAAAACACAATTTTAAAGGAACCAGGAAAAGGAAAATATACTTTATCCACAAAACGTATTTTTAAACATCTTTTTCCTGTGCAGCTGTCAGGACTGATTACTCCATTGAAGAACAAAAAGTTAAAACTTAATAATTAAAAATAGTTTCTTTTCCTTTTTTCATCTCACCTCAGGATTATAATATGTCAGGAATGGAAACGATCTTATAGTAGTTCATTTAGTCAAAATTCTTATTGTATGTAGGTGAAGAAATGATACCAGAAAGGTGACCTGCTAGTTAGTGTATAACTCTGCTGATACACAGTGCCCTGTTTTAATGGTCTCCTATGTGTATATTTATTGTTTTCTATGACTGATAATCTCACTTAAGAATTTACAGGTTCTCCAACTCCAGGACTCTTGCCTGGAAAATCCCATGGATGGAGGAGCCTGGTAGGCTGCAGTCCACGGGGTCGCTGAGGGTCGGACTCGACTGAGCGACTTCACTTTCACTTTTCACTTTCACGCACTGGAGAAGGAAATGGCAACCCACTCCAGTGTTCTTGCCTGGAGAATCCCAGGGACGGGGGAGCCTGGTGGGCTGCCGTCTATGGGGTCGCACAGAATCGGACACGACTGAAGCGACTTAGCAGCAGCCAATAGGTGGAATAGCTGTCCCTTCCAGAAAACTAGAGTATTGGAAACATTAGGTGATTTGTTTCATATCTCACAGCTAGGTTTGCCACATTCCTGTTTAAAATGCTTCATTTGTTCTCCATACATGTTGAGACAAAGTGCTTCCTGGCCCCAACTCTCACTTGCTCCACCCTCTCACTGGCCCCACCCCCTCACTGGCCCCACCCCCTCACTGGCCCCACCCCCTCACTGGCCCCTCCCCTCACTGACTCCACCCCTCACTGACTCCACCCCTCACTGGCCTCCGCCCTCTCACTGGCTCCACCTCCTTATTGGCCCCACCCTCTCACTGGTGCAACCCTCTTAGTAGCCCTACCTTCTCTCTGGTCCCTCACATCCTTCCAGGCTCTGTCTCAACTTTGGCGTGTTTTCATATCTGGTGCCTTTCTCCACTTGCCAGTGACTGCGATGGAGTCTCCTCCCACTCACAGATTGCTGGGGTGAACAGCAGGGACCTGCAAGGCAGGGGTTCAGCTTCAACTGAGACTGTGTTAGGTGAGCCTGTGGCCTCCTGGGACGTGGCTTACTCACCTGTGGAAAGGAAAGCTGGAACTAACCTCTAGGACTGTTACTAGGGGAAGAGGACACTCAGGGGACACAGGGACAGTCTCCTCCTCAACACTGGCCCTCTTCTAGGACTGCCTGCTAGACTTCTACCACTGGGTCTGGCACCAGGCCTGCCGCGTGGCCCAGCCAATGCAGTGCCCAAGGCCCCACTGCCTTCTTAGCTCATCTCCCAGACTCTTCTTCACTAGCTTTTTCTAATAACACATCAGCTGAAACTAAAACCAGTTTCCTCGGCAAAGACATTCTCATTAACAGTCCTTTCAAAGTAGACACCAAGAGATTGCTGGGTACTTTTTAAAGCTTAAGGATACTTCATGAAGGTTGTTTTCAATGCAGATTCTTATTTTCTTGAACAGGCATTGTGAATGAATGAATGAAAAACATAAATGTTTCCCTTGGAACTTAGTTGAAGTGTCATTCTCTCAGGGATTCATTCCCTGATATCCTTAAGTCCCTCATTATTGGTTGACATGGTATCCAGTAATTTTCCTCATCAAGACTAATTATGTAGGTATGCATGCAGCTATTTCACATCCATCTATCCAGCTAGACTGTAAACTCCATTTCTCTTTTTACTGTTTGATCCCAGGACCTAATGCAGCTTGTGACACAGAGTAGAACCTCTGCAGATACTTGTTGAATGAATGAATGAACAGCCAGACTCATCCTGGCTCTCAGAGGATGGTTGGCTGGCAGGTTGCAGGCAGCCTCCTCACAAGGGAACCATTTAGAAATGCAAATCCTAGAGCCTCACTGCAGCCTTATTGAATCAGAATTGGTTCCAGGGTCGGGAGTGGGGGTGGGGAGTCCAGCAATCTACAGTTTAATAAACCCTCCAGGCGACACACAAGGGTTCTGGTGAAATAGGTGATGGTTTAACAGAAGACTCTATCCCACAGGGATCTGAACAATAGGCAGGGGGAGGCAGAAATCTAAACCCCTGGCTTTGGAAGCTCAGGGGGGTTGGGGAGGAGGATGTGAGAGAGAGAGAGAGAGAGAGAGAGAGAGAGTGTGTGTGTGTGTGTGTGTGTGCGCGCGTGCGCGCACACACGCTCCCAGGTGTAGGCAGGGCCTGCAGCAGCCTGGGCACAAAGAATGCCCCAGCATACTAAATCCATGTTTGAGGGCCAGTTCTGCCCCCAACAAGCTAGCAGTGTTGAGGAGGAGTCTGTCCCTATGCCCCCTGAGTCTCCTCTCCCCTAGTAACAGGTTTCTTGGCCTCTGAAGGTCTCTTTTATGGAGTAGCTAAGTGTTTGGGGCCCAGATTTGTGACTCCCTTTGGTGGGAGAGATTGCTGGCCCTGAAAACATATCCCAGAAATTGCTTCCTTCAGCCTGGAAAGTAAGTTATCTATTTTTGAGTATGGGTTGGCTATCAGGCTGACTGTCAGTAATTTTAAAATCTGTTTCCTCCCTCAAGAGCTATTAGGTGACTTCCCCTGTCTGGAGACCCTGGGCTCAGGACTGTCCCTTTATCCCAAATTAGTTATTTTAAAAATTCTCTAGAAATTTTGACTTAGAAGTTACACATTTCATAATGATTCAGATTACTTAGGATCATATAGAGTTAAGGGATTAAATGGAGAGGAGACTTGGACTCAACCACTTGCATGACTGTCCCTAAATGGACCACACTCAAGTTCACCACCTCCCACTGGACTTGAGAGTTTGGACTGCTAGCTCCTCCTGGCGAGTGCCTGCCTTTCTGTTTCTGTAGTGTTCCTCCCTCTCTACCGCTGCCTCACCTGCTCTCCCAAATTCCATCCTCATTTGCTACCCTGAACCTGGTCACCCTCCTTGCCTGGAACTCCCAGCATGCCATGGGTGGGGGCTGTGCCCATCATAACTCTGTCAGTGACTAGCTTATTGTTCAATAAACTACGTTATTGACCTGCCATCTCATATAAACTTTTGGCCTCTTCTTTGGGATCAGCCCTCCCTCAAGCCTCGAGGGTGTACTATCCTTAGGGCTTCCCTCATAGCTCAGTCAGTAAAGAATGTGCCTGCAGTTCAGGAGACCTGGGTTCGATTCCTGGGTCGGGAATATTCCCTGGAGAAGGAAATGGCAACCCACTCCAGTATTCTTGCCTGAGAATACCACGGACAGAGGAGCCTGGCAGGCTACAGTCCATGGAGTCACAAGAGTCGGACACGACTTAGCGACTAAACCACCACCACCCACTCTGCCCAGCCAAATTTGTGTATTTTTTATTGTCCTTTTATAAGAAAAAAAGGGCAATGACTATATTTGTCTAGAAGACAAATTCATATTGGATGCAAAGCTCTCAGTGGGAAAGAGAAGGGTTCTAGTGAAGAGAGGTGCCCCGAGCTGAGCACCTCTGAGTGAGGTGCTCTGAGCAATGAGCACGTAGCAATGAGCTGAGCATTTTCAAGTCCACTGAATCATAAGGTCCCTGTGGATGCAGCAGCAACATATCGAACTGTGGAAATGGTACGTTTGAGACCAGGTTTAAGAGGGGAGCACTCAAATAAGTTCCATGAGTAGGTGGCCCAGACTTGCAAACATCACCAGTCTCTGAAGCACTGCAGCCTCTATGTTTGTTCACCACTTTGGCCTCTTGAGTTTTCCCCATAACCCAATTGGTGAGAGTGAGGAGAATTTTAAATGGAGTAGAGGAGCAAAGTGCCAAATTTCATTTCTAAGGAAATTATTCACTGATCAAAATACACAAAGTATCTCCAATGCCTTTGGAACAAAAGTCAAATTACATTATATTATCTTTCCAGTCTCCTTTCACTGTCTCAACTGCCCTGTTTATTCTTCCAGATTATTCCCAATAGTAAAAGTGTTCTTTCCAAAATACTAAGTCTATTTCCAATGAATAAGAAAAAAAAAATGAATGGAATAAAAGTCAGAACCCGAGCCAGCCTGTGGGCCTTTCTAGCCCAACTAGTATATAATCATTTCTTCATGTGTGTATTTATTCCCTATGGGTGTGTCCTGGATTCCATTGCAAATATCCTTGCTGACCCTAGCAATGTCTTCTGATGAAGACCCAAGCTTCATCCTAAACGCCTCCGCTGACTCAGCTCAGCCAACAGGATGGATCATGCCTGAAACAGATGTTTCAGCTTCTCTTGGCCAAACAGCTCAGTCTCTTCCCAGCAGATGAGACATTTCATCCCTTGGACAGCAGAGCACCTTCCTAATTTCATCAAATGAGATGAGCCATTGGTTTGGGGGATGACAAGCAAACAAAATCAAATGTGTGAAGTTAGAGAGAGCATAAACTGCATATGTAAAATATAGCATTAAGTAAATTCTACCAAATTGAAAATAGCACATTCTTCTCCTGATGAGCCAGCAACTTCTCAAGATGATTTTGTAAAAGGAAGGATAAAATGATCACAGTGAGAAATCTTCATGGTCTTGAGAAGATAATGTAATCAGAGAATTCCTGGCTGCATATAATACAGTAAGAACTTTAAAATCTGATTAAAGCCTCAAAACAATGATAAAATTCTTACTCAAATATATGGTTGACATATTTCTTCTGTGTGAGCCAGTCATCACCCCTCAAATTGTAATGTGCACAAAAATCGCCCGGTGATCTTGTTGCTGCTGCTGCTCCTGCTGCTGCTAAGTCACTTCAGTCGTGTCTGACTCTGTGCGACCCCATAGATGGCAGCCCACCAGGCTCCCCTGTCCCTGGGATTCTCCAGGCAAGAATACTGGAGTGGGTTGCCATTTCCTTCTTCAATGCATGAAAGTGAAAAGTGAAAGTGAAGTCGCTCAGTCGTGTCAGACTCTCAGCGACCTCATGGACTGCAGCCTACCAGGCTCATCCGTCCATGGAATTTTCTAGGCAAGAGTACTGGAGTGGGTAGCCATTGCCTTCTCCAGATCTTGTTGCTAGGCAGATTCTAATTCAGAAGTTCTCAGATGGGGTGGCAGATTCTGCATTTCTGACCAACTCCATACACTGCAGATGCTACTGGTTTGTGCCCACTCCTCCACCACTTTGAGTAGCAAAGATGTCAGTCAGTTAGTTAGTTCAGTTGCTCAGTTGTGTCTGACTCTTTGCGACCCCATGAATCCCAGCACGCCAGGCCTCCCTGTCCATCACCAACTCCCGAAGTTCGCCCAGACTCACGTCCATTGAATCAGTGATGCCATCTAGCCATCTCATCCTCTGTCTTCCCCTTCTCCTCCTGCCCCTAATCGCCCCCAGCATCGGAGTCTTTTCCAATGAGTCAACTCTTCGCATGAGGTGGCCAAAGTGCTGGAGTTTCAGCCTCAGCATCATGCCTTCCAAAGAAAACCCAGGGCTGATCTCCTTCAGAATGGACTGGTTGGATCTCCAGTCCACTGGAGAAGGGAATTGCAAACCACTTCAGTATTCTTGCCTTGAGAACCCCATGAACAGTATGAAAAGGCAAAATGATGGGATACTGAAAGAGCAACTCCCCAGGTCAGTAGAGGCCCAATATACTACTGGAGATCAGTGGAGAAATAACTCCAGAAAGAACGAAGGGATGGAGCCAAAGCAAAAACAATACCCAGCTGTGGATGTGACTGGTGATAGAAGCAAGGTCTGATGCTATAAAGAGCATATTGCATAGGAACCTGGAATGTCAGGTCCACGAATCAAGGCAAATTGGAAGTGGTCAAACAGGAGATGACAAGACTGAATGTCGACATTCTAGGAATCAGCGAACTGATGGACTGGAATGGGTGAATTTAACTCAGATGACCATTATATCTACTACTGTGGGCAAGAATCCCTTAGAAGAAATGGAGTAGCCATCATGGTCAACAAAAGAGTGCAAAATACAGTACTTGGATGCAATCTCAAAAACAACAGAATGATCTCTGTTCATTTCCAAGGCAAACCATTCAATATCACAGTAATCCAAGTCTATGCCCCAACCAGTAACACTGAAAAAGCTGAAGTTGAACGGTTCTATGAAGACCTACAAGACCTTTTAGAACTAACACCCAAAAAAGATGTCCTTTTCATTATAGGGGACTGGATTGCAAAAGTAGGAAGTCAAGAAACCCCTGAGTAACAGGCAAATTTGGCCTTGGAATATGGAATGAAGCAGGGCAAAGACTAATAGAGTTTTGCCAAGAAAATGCACTGGTCACAGCAAACACCCTCTTCCGACAACACATGAGAAGACTCTACACATGGACATCACCAGATGGTCAACACCAAAATCAGATTGATTATATTCTTAGCAGCCAAAGATGGAGAAGCTCTATACAGTCAGCAAAAACAAGACTGGGAGCTGACTGTGGCTCAGATCATGAACTCCTTACTGCCAAATTCAGACTTAAATTGAAGGAAGTAGGGAAAACAACTAGACCATTCAGGTATGACCTAAATCAAATCCCTTATGACTATACAGTGGAAATGAGAAATAGATTTAAGGGCCTAGATCTGATAGATAGAGTGCCTGATGAACTATGGAAGGAGGTTCGTGACATTGTACAGGAGACAGGGTTCAAGACCATCCCCATGGAAAAGAAATGCAAAAAAGTAAAATGGCCATCTGGGGAGGCCTTACAAATAGTTGTGAAAAGAAGAGAAGTGAAAAGCAAAGGAGAGAAGGAAAGATATAAGCATCTGAATGCAGAGTTCCAAAGAATAGCAAGAAGAGATAAGAAAGCCTTCCTCAGTGACCAATGCAAAGAAATAGAGGAAAACAATAGAATGGGAAAGACTGGAGATCTCTTCAAGAAAATCAGAGATACCAAGGGAACATTTCATGCAAAGATGGGCTTGATAAAGGACAGAAATGGTATGGACCTAACAGAAGAAGTAGATATTAAGAAGAGGTGGCAGGAATACACAGAGGAACTGTACAAAAGATATCTTCATGACCAAGATAATCACGATGGTGTGATCACTCACCTAGAGCCAGACAGCCTGGAATGTGAAGTCAAGTGGGCCTTAGAAAGCATCACTACCAACAAAGCTAGTGGAGGTGATGGAATTCTAGTTGAGCTATTTCAAATCCTGAAAGATGATGCTGTTAAAGTGCTGCACTCAATATGCCAGCAAATTTGGAAAACTCAGCAGTGGCCACAGGACTGGGAAAGGTCAGTTTTCATTCCAATCCCAAAGAAAGGCAATGCCAAAGAATGCTCAAACTACCACACAATTGCACTCATTTCACACGCTAGTAAAGTAATGCTCAAAATTCTCCAAGCCAGGCTTAAGCAATACATGAACCGTGAACTTCCTGATGTTCAAGCTGGTTTTTGAAAAGGCAGAGGAACCAGAGATCAAATTGCCAACATCCTCTGGATCATCAAAAAAGCAAGAGAGTTCCAGAAAAACCTCTATTTCTGCTTTACTGACTATGCCAAAGCCTTTGACTGTGAGGATCACAGTGCAAAATTCTGAAAGAGATGGGAATAACAGACCACCTGACCTGCCTCTTGAGAAACCTGTATGCAGGTCAGGAAGCAACAGTTAGAACTGGACATGGAACAACAGACTGGTTCCAAGTAGGAAAAGGAGTATGTCAAGGCTGTATATTGTCACCCTGCTTATTTAACTTCTATGCAGAGTACATCATGAGAAATGCTGTGCTGGAAGAAGCACAAGCTGGAATCAAGATTGCCGGGAGAAATATCAATAACATCGGATATGCAGATGACACCACCCTTATGGCAGAAAGTGAAGAAGAACTAAAAAGCCTTTTGATGAAAGTGAAAGAGGAGAGTGAAAAAGCTGGCTTAAAGCTCAACATTCAGAAAACGAAGATCATGGCATCTGGTCCCATCACTTCATGGGAAATAGATGGGGAAACAGTGGAAACAGTGTCAGACTTTATTTTGGGGGGCTCCAAAATCACTGCAGATGGTGACTGCAGCCATGAAATTAAAAGATTCTTACTCCTTGGGAGGAAAGTTATGACCAACCTAGATCGCATATTAAAAAGCAGAGACGTGACTTTGCCAACAAAGGTTCGTCTAGTCAAGGCTATGGTTTTTCCTGTGGTCATGCATGGATGTGAGAGTTGGACTGTGAAAAAGCTGAGCGATAAAGAATTGATGCTTTTGAACTGTGGTGTTAGAGAAGACTCTTGAGAGTCCCTTGGTTGCAAGGAGATCCAACCAACAAAGATGTACACTATTCTTAAAGCAGTATTTCTCCAAGGCTGGTCACTGGATCACTTATGAAAATCTCCTAGATAATTTGGTTAAAAAAATAAAACACAAAAAAGCCACAGTCCCATTCTCCATCCACGGAGGGCTTCACTTGTAACTCAGTTGGTAAAGAATCTGCCTGCAGTGCAGGAGACCTGGTTCAATTCCTGGGTTGTGAAGATCCGTTGGAGAAGGAAATGACAACTCACTCTGGTATTCTTGCCTGGAAGCTTCCATGGACAGAGGATCCTGGTGGGCTACAGTCTAGGGGGTCCCACAAAGTCAGACATGACTGAGTGACTAAGCACACATATTCCATAAGTTTACTAAACCTAGTGTCTAGAATTGAAGGCCAGGGATCTATAGTTAACAAATTGCTCACATAATGCTTATCAGAGCTAACGCTTGAGAATGGACGCTGTGGGTAGATGGCAAATTTGGGATAACTAGGAAATCATGTGGGTAGGCTTTGGCCTCTTAAGGAGCCTTCTGCACCATAACAGGAAGGAAAGGGAGCAGCAATGCAGCACGCGGGGCGTCCATAGCTTGGCAGGTAGCAGTCATGCAGCTCGAGGTGGTAGGGACAGAACTTGTACAAGACTTCATTGTGCTACAGTACTGTACTAATTTCCGTTGCTAAAATAAACATTAATGTTCAGTATCGAGCAGAGCCTCCTGACTTTAAAACATAATTATAACTTGGAAAAAGTTGTGGAGAATTAAGTTTTTATTTTCTTATTGAGTTACTTGATCATTTTAGAGGGGCTTCTCATCTTTTTTGTGGATTCTTCACTTGATGTTGTGTTCTCACTTTTAAGCTTTTAGGTATTTCTAGTCCTCAGTTGCCAGCTCTTTGATGGAGGAGAAAACAATTCATAAATAAATGCTAACTTTTACTAAGGACATTGCTTCTCAAAAATAAATGAAATACATTCGTTAGAGGTTGTCCTTGTTTGGTAATAATAGCAGATAATATTTATTATGCACTTGGAACTATGACAGGTAAGTTAAATTTATAATTGCAACTACTTTTAAATATGAGATATATGCCATTGTTATCTCCACGGGCAGGTGAGCTTCCAAGGGCTCTGCGCTGGGGGAGCCATGGTTCCCAGCTGGCCCTTGGCCAGTGTGTCACCCTGCAGGCTTCTCTTGATATTTTTTCCTTTCATAAAAAATTCCCAGGTTGTCAGAGCCAAGTGCAGCCTGCTCTCTGTGCTTTGACCAAACCCAGACACAACTGATCCAAAGGAGTGCCTTGTGTTTGGCAGCATCACCCTGCACTACAGAGAAAAGTCTTATTTAGGGGAAACAGAACCTGATCCCTTGGTGTTTCTGCCTCTCATACAGAATCATCATGTGTTACCTTGGAAGAGGTGAAATTGAAAGAAGCAACAGCTTTACTTGGTGTCATCTTAGAGATGAACAGCAGCCCCTTCTTCCCAAATCAATAATTTTGTGATGGAGGAGGAATCAGCAGATAGAGAACATTAAACATTTATTTTACATAGCACTTATATAAAAGGGACTGTTGCTATTGTTTAGTTGCTCAGTCATGTCTGACTCTTTTGCCACCCCTTGGACTGTAGCCCACCAGGATTCTTGCCTGGAGAATTCCTCTGTCCATGGAATTCTCCAGGCAAGAACACTGGGGTGGGTAGCCATTTCCTTCTTCAGGGAATCCTTAAAATTTTTTTATATAGTACTTATGTAAAAGGCACCATAGGTGTGTCCAAATGAGGATGTGCCATCCTTACCACTAAAGAAACAATTCCCTTTAGGAAGACTGGATTCAAAAACTCCAAACAGAAAGACAGAGTAGGTAGAGATTAAGAGAGCAAATTTCTCTTTTCTCTGGCATTAATATAGACATGCCCAATGTCTTTCATTGTCTGGAGAAGGCAATGGCACCCCCACTCCAGTACTCTTGCCTGGAAAATCCCAGGGATGGAGGAGCCTGGTGGGCTGCTGTCTATGGGGTCGCACAGAGTTGGACACGACTGACGTGACTTAGCAGTAGCATTAATGTCTTTCAATGTTTATCTCATAATTTTTTTCATCTTTAGTTTTAACCTTTCTGTGTGCTCATATCTTATATGCTCTGTGAAACAGCATATCACTAAGGATTCTTTTTTTTTAATCCAAGCCAACAATTGCTGCCTTTTGAATGAAAGTCTATTGTATTTGCATTCATTACCACTGCTGAGATATTTGTTCAGGCCAAAAACTCTGGAGACATCCTTGATTCATCACACGTATAATTTATCAGCAAATCTCACAGACTCTACCTTCCAACTCTCTTCAGTCTCCCCAGCCCTTCTCACCCCCTTCACTTGCATTTGTCCTAGTTACAGCTGCAGTTGCTTTTTCCTCTTTTAGTGTGTTTGCATCACAGCATCTAGAGGGACCCTCCTAAAAAAATAATAAGTCAGATCATCCCCCTCTTCTCAAAAAATCCTCCAATTACCCATTTTACTTAGCATGAATGTCACGTCTTTCAAGTGGCCCCCAAGGTCCTGTGATCCAGTCCTTCTGTTCTCCTCTCTTCCTGCTCTCCTGTGCTCCGCAAGCACATGCTAGCCTCAAGATATCTGCCCTTGCTGGTCCCTCGTCTGAATGTTGTTCCCTCCGTATGTTCACATCGTTCAATTCCTTACTTCCCTCATAATGTTTTGAATACTATCAATACCTTCCTGGTGAGACTATCCTTAACATATCCATTGCACTTATTTGTTTTGTGCTTGCTGTCATAAGACATAGCACATGTGATTTACTCACTTATCTGGTCCACATATGTCCCGCTAAAGGATAGAAGGTTCGTGGGAGCAGGTCTTTTTCTGTTTTTTGTTTGTTTTTTCTTTTACTGCCATATCTCTGGTTCCTAAAATAGTATCTGGTTTTTAGTAGGCACTCCATAGTATAATTGTTGAATAAATGAATTTGGGTTTTTTCTACTACCTTAAACTTTGCACTTTCTATGTTTGTTTCTCCTTTCTTGCATTTTTTGGGGTTGAGTTTCATTTGTTTTCAGTTTTTGTTTGTTCTCTTCTACTTATTTGGAAGATGTACTACTCTGTCTATTTTCTTGGGAATGGTCTTGATTCCTGTCTCCTGTACAATGTCACGAACCTCCTTCCATAGTTCATCAGGCACTCTGTCTATCAGATCTAGTCCCTTAAATCTATTTCTCACTTCCACTGTATAGTCATAAGGGATTTTATTTAGATCAAACCTCAATAGTCCAGTGGTTTTCCCCACTTTCTTCAATTTCAGTCTGAATTTGGCAATAAGGAGTTCATGATCTGAGCCACAGGCAGCTCCTGGTCTTGTTTTTGCTGACTGTATAGAGCTTCTCCATCTTTGGCTGCTAAGAATATAATCAATCTGATTTTGGTGTTGACCATCTGGTGATGTCCATGTGTAGAGTCTTCTCTTGTATTGTTGGAAGAGGGTGCTTGCTATGATCAGTGTGTTCTCTTGACAGAACCCTATTAGCCTTTGCCCTGCTTCATTCTGTACTCCAAGGCCAAATTTGCCTGTTACTCCAGATGTTTCTTGACTTCCTACTTTTGCATTCCAGTCTTCTATAATGAAAAGGACTTTTCATTTTAACTTTTTGGTGTGTTAGTTCTAGAAGGTCTTGTAGGTCTTCATAGAACCATTCAACTAAGGAGATCCAGGCAGTCCATCCTAAAACAGATAAGTCCTGGGTATACATTGGAAGGACTGATGTTGAAGCTGAAACTCCAATACTTTGGCCACCTGATGTGAAGAGCTGATTCATTTGAAAAGATCCTGATGCTGGGAAAGAATGAGGGCAGGAGGAAAAGGGGATGACAGAGGATGAGATGGTTGGATCACATCACTGACACAATGAACATGGGTTTGGATAGACTCCAGCAGTTGGTGATGGATAGGGAGGCCTGGTGTGCTGCAGTTGATCGGGTCACAAAGAGTCGGACACGACTGAGCGACTGAACTGAACTGAACTACTCTGTCTACTCTACTTTTGTTCTTAGAATGTGTCATCTTTCAGTTTTAATTTTTACTTTTATTATGCATACTTACTTCCCTGGTGGCTCAGACAGTAAAGCTACTCTCTACAATGTGGGAGACCTGGGTTTGAGCCCTGTGTTGGGAAGATCCCCTGGAGAAGAAAATGGCAATCTACTCCAGTACTATTGCCTGGAAAATCCCATGGACGCATACTTACAACGAATCAAATTAGAATCTTAACCCTGCAGAGCAATATTATCCTTACCTTTAAGTGATTCATGTCAAAGTGGCTTCTTGGATCATCTCAGGATTTATTTTTATAATAAATATTTTATATTTTGTTCAACAAAAATGTAAGCGGTTGTTACTAAGAAAGAAAAAGAAAAGCTCCCCTCTCTCCAGATGTTCACATTTGCTGTCATAGGGTTGTAGCTCAATATTCTATCAGTTTTTTTGAACTTGGACTTTTTAACCATAAATTTCATCTTGCTTGATACAAATAAAGAGGAAGTAAGACAGGCAATTGTGTATTTGCTATATATTTATTCAGTCCTTTATTTTCTCTCTCCTTAAACTTTATGGGTAGTCTTTATAATACAAATGCCAGTAGTAGTCTTTTAATAGGAGAATCTAGTCCATTCATATTGAATAGATCTACCAATAAACCTAATTTTATTCCTTTTTCTGACTGTATGACTTGTATTTGTTTCACTTCTTTTTTCTTTCTTCCATTTTTTTCCCTATTTCCCCCTATTTTCAGAAGTCCTACTGTACTTTACCACTGGGGCAAATTTAGGTCATCTCCTCTGTCTTTATATTCATAGTCCTGCCCTTCATTCTCAACCATAACAATAAAATGAATGTGGCCAGATTGGACCAACATCCATCCCTTGTTCACACTTAGGCAATAGGGGACCTAAGGAGCAGAAATAGAAAGAAGGGACAAAATTGAATCCTTTTTATGCCTTTCAAACTTCTTCAACAGCTGTTTGCCTTTTTAACATTTATTATTATTTTTTAATATTTATTTATTTATTTGGCTGTGCCTTATAAATAGGTCTTTTGGTACAGTGTGTGAGACCTAGTTCCCTAACCAGAGATTGAACCTCGGCCCTCTGCCCTGGGAGCACAGAGTCCTAGCCACTAGATGACTGGGGAAACCCCTTCATCAGTTGTTTATTATTGCTTTATTAAAAAAACCAAATCCTTCAATAATTTGTTTCCACTCTTTATAAAGGTAATGACTAGAAAGTAGTCCAAAGGTAAGATCTCAGGCAGGAGTGGAATGGTCCAGTGAAAAAATGCATGCAGGAGAGAATGACCGAGCAGGCTGGCTAATAATATGGCAGCGGGAGAAGGGGTCCCTGCTGCCTTCTCCTAACTTGAGAACCGACCAAGCCAGGCTGGGTGAAAAGAATCATTGGATTTATCATTTTCTTGTCGGATTCACACTAGGCTCCAACAACAAAAGGCTCAACTTTTCAGGAGTCATTTATGTCGCTGTGTGCTGTTGTTGTGTTGTGCTGTGCTCAGTCGTTTTGGACTCTTTGTGACCCCATGGACTGTAGCTCACGAGGCTCCTCTGCCCATGGAATTTTCCAGGCAATAATACTGCACTGGTGGCCATTGCCTCCTCCAAGGGATCTTGCTGACCCAGAGATTAAACTCGTGTGTCTTATATCTCCTGCATTGACAGGTGGATTCTTTAACCACTCTGCCACCTAGTACTTTACTATTATATTATTTATATTTTATGCTTACTGAAATAATATGTGCTCCTTGCAGGAAATCTGGGCAACAAAAAAAGTAATAAGAAAAAAAAAAGGGAAATCCCACTGTCTGGAGAAAACAACTGCTAAACTTTAAGAGTATCTTCTTTCAGTGGTTTTGTTTTTTATTTCCTATATTCACTTTCATTTGGAATTTTGACAGTCTCATGGTGTGACTTTGGTCTAGTTACTTAATTTCTCTGAATTCCACCTCTTCTGAAAACTGGATATATAAATGATACTAACCTCCTAGAATTGTTATGAGGGTTTAATAAGGCAAGACATTTATAGTGTTTAGTACAGACTCTAACACAGAGTAAACACTCGGTAAACGTCAGCTTTCTCTCTTTCCTCCTCCCCCTCCTCTTCTTTTTCCTTCTTCCTCCATCACCATGATGATATAGCCTTTCTCAGATGCAAACCTTAAAGCTTATAGCCTTGTGAGGACAGAAAGGGATAATGACCATAAATATCATCTTTGTAAACCACAGACTCCCAAATTTATTTCTAGCATATCGAAAGCCACAGATTTATAATACAAAAGACCAAATGTTTCCTCTTTCAAAAAATATTTTGCAATCACCACCATGTCCACAAAGTTAGCTGGAACCTACGGGGAATACAAAAGTATTTAAGACAATATCCCTTCCCTGGAATTCTAATAATTGGTTTCCTACGTTATTTCCTAGGAGGACTCCAGATATCAAGTCACACTCTAAAATTAAGAAAATAAGCATTACATTATTGGCACAGATATAAGAAAATAAAGCAGTGGAACTTATTAGAGAGTCCAGAAACAAATTCTTGTGCACATGGGAATTTAGTTAAATGAAAACCATGACATTTCAAATCACTGGCGAAAGACACTTCAGTAAAGTGTTGAGAAAATCAGCGATCCACTTAGTAAAAGAAATAAATACCCTGTAACTACCTCTCACCACACACAAAAAATAAGCTTTATACAGATTAAAGAGTTCTTGACAGAAAATCCAAAATAAAACCTTGTGTTAGAAGAAAATAGAGTTAAGAATCAGTTACTGCCAATGTGTTAGTCACGCAGTTGTGTTCTGACTCTGTGATCCCATGGACTATAGCTCACCAGGCATCTCTGTCCATGGAATTCTCCAGGCAGATTACTGGGGTGGGTAGCCATTCCCTTCTCCAGGGGATTTTCCTGTCCCAGGGATTAAATCTGGGTCTCCCGCATTGCAGAATCTTTACCGTCTAAGCCATCAGGGAAGCCCTGCCTCATAGCAAACTGCCCCAAATTTTAGAGCTTTAAAGCTACTATCATACAATTGAAGCAGGTCATCTGGACAGTTCTGCTGATCTGAGCGCAGTGTGGCTGATCTCAACTGGGCTTGTTCATGAGGCTGCAGTCAGCAGGTAGGTGGGCTGGCTATCTGGCATGGTCTTATCCACGTATCTGCTGGTTTGGCCGGATACTGGCGTGGGTGAGGCCACACATCTCTTATCCTCCAGTACACTAGCCTGGATTTTTCATGTGGCAGGGGTGAGGTTTCAAGACAGAGAGCAAATGGTGTGCATTGTTATTTCTGCTGCTTTCCATTGGCCAATGTAGGTCACAAGAGGAGAAATTGGTCCCACCTCTTGATAGAAGAAACCACAAGTTGCAAAGGGCACGGATATAAGAAAGGAAAGGCAGGTCAGTTTTGCAATCTTCCATAACAGAAAGCTATTTATTTATTTTTATGCTTTGAGGATTGATTTCATAAAAATTTAAAACTTAGATGCAGTGATAGGGTCTATAAGTAAAGTTAAAAGAGAAATGTCAAGTGAGAAAAATATGAGCAGCGCCTATGGCAGTAAAATGTTCCCGTTAAACAATAAAAAAAATAATATTCTCATCTAAAAATAAGCAAATTTTCAAAATGGTAAATTCTCTAGAAGAAGAACACAAACTTGCAATCAACATGTAAAAAGATGCACAATCTCATTAGTCATCTAGAAAAGAAAATCTAAAGAAAAAAAAGTCATTACTGAAATAAGTGACACACAGGAAAATGATTCAAAGCATTCAGAGTTTCAAGAATGCAAAGAAATGGCTTTTCACATGTATTGGGTGGTATAAATTCATGCATCTTTCTGGCAAACAATTGGCAGTATACATAAAGATTTATTTAGGATACGGGTATTCTGTGTCCCAGAAATTTCCCTGCCAGGGATATGTCTTAAAAGAATGATTGTGCAAGTGTTTATAACAACTGAAAACAACCCAAATGTCTAGCAATAGAGAACAGGGTACCTAAATTTTGGCAGCATGTCCACAAAATGCAATGATGTGTGTCTTAGTCCATTCAGAGTTGTTGTAACAAAATACCAGAGGACTGGGTAGTCTATAAACAACAGAAATTTACTTCTCCCAGTTCTGGAAGCTGGAAGTCTGAGATAAGGGTGCCAGCACAGTCAAGTGAGTTCTCCCTTCCTAATGGCAGACTCTTCATTGCATCCTCACATGGCAGAAAGGGCTCAGAAGCTCTGTAGGGTCTCTCTCATAAGGGAACTTAAACCCCACTTCTGAATCCTCCACCCTCATGACCTATGCATGTCCCCCAAACCCCATCTCCTCATATCATCACCTTAGGGGGTAGATATATGCAGTGGAATACTATGCATATACACAGTGGAATACTACTCAGCCAAATAAAAGAATGAAACAATGCCATTCGCAGCAGCATGGATGTAACTAGACGTTTTCATTATTCATGCAACATATGAATTTGGAGGGGACACAAATATTCAGACCATACCAATAATGCAACCAGTGCAAAGAATGAGACAGATCTAAGTGAGCCATCGGAGGAAGACACCATGACACATTTTTAGGTGACAAAAAATGACAATATCTATCATATGACCCTATTTAGTGATGCTCATCTCATCTCAACCTTCAGGAGTCTACCTGTGTTATTTCCTTTTGCCTGGAAATACTTTTCTCAATCACTGACTGTCCAAAACACAACATGAGCGTCTATCCTGAGCAACTCCCGAATGAGAAATCTTTCCCTTCCCGGAGAACTGACAATCTCGACCAATGGAAAGGAAGTTAAGATGCCTTGGGAATAGAGAGCATACATTTTCTGCCCCCCAGAAAACATGATTTGTAAGAAGATATCATTTTTGTGAGATGAGCTCATTTTGTGTGAAAGGAAGGAAGGCAGGGAGAGTGGAAGGGAGAGAGGAAAGGTTAGAGCAAGACAGAGGGAGAGAGGGAAGGAAAGAGGGGGAAAGAGAGAAGGAGAGGGAGAAAAGAAAGGAAGAGAGAGAGAGAAAGAAAAAAGAAGAGAGAGAAAGAAAGGAAGAAAAAGAAAGGAAAAGGGCCACACTACTTAGAGGAAAATTACACCTTACTCACTATATGAGCAAGTACAGAATTTCTGGTGCGTTACAATACACGTGCTTGGATTGTGAATCAAAGTGTGTTTATTTACATCTTGTGAAAGTAGAACCATCTATCATTATTCTTTCCATATCCCGCACCCCACCTTGAAACACAGTGTATGTAATGGTTAAATTTTAAACCATGTACTTCTCTCCTCTCTCACTAGTACAAACCAAAGAAAATAGAGTTAAGTGATTACTTAAAAATATGATCATGTAGGGACTTGTGCCAATTTCCAGATATGAGACAATATTTTAAAGCCGCTAGAAGCAGAATACCTATCCAATATGGCGCTGGCTAGGAAGACAATTAGCATAATGACAGTGCCTGCCAGCTCCACAGTCTTTACTTAGTATAAACATTATGGAAAACAGCTAAAACTATGCCTGCATTCTTAAAATTTTCTGAAAGCTTGAGATTTCATCTTAACTCAGGAACTCCTCCAAATGAAAGCTCATGATTTTCTCAAATCATACACATCAACGTAAGCTCACTGGGTTACTTAAAAACAGGTACATTTTAAAGTTAAATGCTACAGATTAGCTTTTGGCTTTCTGTTTTTAATGACCTCCCCCCACAAACATGCAGTTGGGCTATTTCTCTTCTCTAAACCCATATTTTACTTTTTAAAACTTTATTTTATTGAAATAAAGTTGATTTACAATGTTGTGTTAATTTCTGCCATACAGCAAAGTAACTCAGTTATCAGTTCAGTTCAGTTGCTCAGTCACATCTGACTCTTGGCGACCCCATGGACTGCAGCACACCAGGCTTCCCTGTCCTTCACCATCTCCCAGAGTTTGCTCAAACTCAAGTCCATCGAGTTGGTGATGGTTATCTCAGCCTCTGTCATTCCCTTCTCCTCCTGCTTTCAATCTTCCCCAACATCAGGGTCTTTTCCAGTGAGTCAGTTCTTTGCATCAGGTGGCCAAAGAACTGGAGCTTCAGCCTCAGCATCAGTCCTTCCAATAAATATTCAGGGCTGATTTCCTTTAGGATGGACTGGTTTGATCTCCTTGCAGTTCCACATATATGTATTTTTTCATACACTTTCCCATTATGAGTTAGTACAGGATATTGAATATAATTCCCTATACTACAGAGTAGGACCCTGTTGCTTACCCATTCTATATGTAATAGTTTACATCTGCTAATCCCAAATTCCCAATCCATCCTTCCTCCACGGCCCTTTCTCCCTTGGCAATCACAAATCTCTTCTCTATATCTATGAGTCTGTTTCTGTTTTATAGATAAGTTCATTTGTGTTCTATTTTAGATTCCATATGTATGTGGTGTCATTTGGTATTAGTCTTTCTTTTTCTGACTTCCTTCACTTTGTATGATAATCTCTAGTCGCATCCACGTTGCTGCGAGTGGTATGGTTTCACTCTACCATATGGTTGAGTAGTATTCCACTGTATGTGTGTATTGCATCTTCTTTAGTCATCTACTGGTGGACATTCAGATTGTTTCCATATGTTGGCTATTGTAAATCATGCTGCTGTGAACATTAGGGTGCATATATCTTTTCAAATTATAATTTTCTTTGTAAATACTTATTTTGTTATGTCTTCTGAATGTTCTCCTAGAATTGGGCTCTAAGTGGAAGGAAGGGACAGAAGCTGGAGTTTTTTTTAAAGAAATGGAACTGGCATTGAGTCTATCACCGTCTATTGACCCATGATAAAAGAAGTCTGATTTCTTACTCTAAAGGAGTTAAGAAATATCCTCCAACATCAGAACAGGGGTCACAAATGCATCCACTTTCACAAAGATCTTGCAGTATTCTGCTTGCCTCTTCTTAGAGGTCATGTCTATAAAAAGCATCTAGAGTTAGCCAGTCTGACGAACTCAGCTACATGGGAAGTTTTGAGGATTGAGACTGAGTCCTTTCAGAAATTTTTCCTTCACTGCCCCAAGAACTCCTCTGATTGAGGAAGCCAGGAAGTTTCATGGTGGTATGGTGTCTTGTTTTTCTGACCGAATTTTGACAACACAGCAGATAAAGCCAAAGAGTTAACATCATGCTCTTTGCATTGGGAATATCTATTGGATAAGTTCATTCCAATGGAAATCACAGCATCAGTTCAGTTCAGTCGCTCAGTCATGTCTGACTCTTTGCGACCCCATGAATTGCAGCACACCAGGCCTCCCTGTCCATCACTAACTCCCAGAGTTCACTCAAAGTCATGTCCATTGAGTTGGTGATGCCATCCAGCCATCTCATTCTCTATAGTCCCCTTTTCCTCCTGCCCCCAATCCCTCCCAGCATCAGAGACTTTTCCAATGAGTCAACTCTTCCCATGAGGTGGCCAGAGCACTGGAGTTTCAGCTTTAGCATCATTCCTTCCAAAGAACACCCAGAAATCACAGCATAGTTGAGTTTTATTTTATTCTATAATATGGCCTCTGGCAAAAGTCCCCAGTGCCCCTTTCAGGAAAGGATCAATAAACACATCGGTCTGAAGACAGATTTTTTTCAAGGATGCCACACACTCTAGAATTTTCAGGTTTAGAGCCAGTGACTGTTTAACATCCGTTCACAAACTCAAACCTGTCTTTTTAGTCCTAAGCCACTTGAACCACCTTGACTCCAAAGTCAGCTAGAATCATGCCACAGATGGAAGATAGAAAATTTCCAACCAACTCTAGTACCAGCACTGAGCTTCAAGCCATGTCAGTTTTACACACCGAAAACTAGGAATAGCTGAGATGAGCC
The DNA here is from genome assembly GCF_002263795.3 of Bos taurus. Taxonomy (NCBI): domain Eukaryota; kingdom Metazoa; phylum Chordata; class Mammalia; order Artiodactyla; family Bovidae; genus Bos; species Bos taurus. Next base: position 87,638,973 of record NC_037336.1, read on the forward strand.
TGAAGCTTTGTTTTTAAATATAAGCTCAGGACTTTCTGGAGACATGCTAAAGAAAGAATAGGCCCATCCATCAAAAAATCAGTAAAAAAACTTTAAAAATTTGTTGTGTGTCATCCATCTTCCACTTCTCCTGTAGCCTATCTCCTTTAACGTAATAAGTACAGTTATAATAAGTCCCCTACATATGAATGAGTTCCTTTCGAGAGCAGGTTCATCAGTTCAATTTGTTTGCAAGCTCAGAGAAGTAAGAAGTAAGTCTAAGCCACAATTTCACTCCTGCTTGCTGTTGATGAAATGCACATTTGCATCTTTGAAAGTTTGCAGCCTGAGGAAGGTTTATATGTAGGAGATATACTGTACTAAATAAATACAAGTATTTCTCTCCTTGAGATCTTGTTCTGCAGGAGTAAAATATAGTCACGTAAATGGCCCTTTTCTGAAATCATAACAATTCTTTACCAATCAGAAACTTAAAGATAAATTGGATGGAGGGATAGACATTTTTTTTATTGGCTAAGAGCAACAGCTGGCTCCCTTTGCAGGGATGTTACCCCTGAGAAGGAGTCTGCTAATAGATACTCCAATAAGAGAGAAACACAGCACAAAATTTCTTCCCCTACCAGTGCCAACAGAGTATGAATGTAAGATTTTGAAAATGTTCAAATGTTCTCCAGTTTGCAGGTATACGCAGAGAAAAATGTATTGCCTTTCGAGTTCATCAAGTCAATTTCTACTTAGTGAAAAATTAGAATTATCTGAAGAATAACAATTTAGTTATTAGTATTAAGGCTCTAAACACTAGTTTTATGTTTAGACTTCTGAAAATTCCCTAGAATCCTGGATTTGGGGTTTGGCAGGAAGATAAACAGTGAAAGTCTGCTCCATCAGTCAGGAAACACAGTGTCAGCAGAGGGCACCGGGAAGAGAATGGGGTATGCTCAGGGAGGTGACTTTTCGAGTCTTCCAGTTCCTCGCTGAAGATACACTGGCTGGAGCCGATGGCCACTGTAAGGGCTTGCCTTGATTTAGGAAAGGCGAAGACTCTAATTTCCCACCCACATCTCCGTGGACTCCCAGCATGCTTACTACAGTTTCCTACAAGTTTGCAAAGTATGACTTCAGGCAAATCAGTTTGGTGTTTTGTGGGAACAATATCCTTCTCTACCATAGGTTATCCAAGAATGACTTGCCTTTGCCCGTGCACAATGCCCTTGCAATGACATCACACTGGCCCCTCTATAGAAGGAATAATCCATTCATGGCAGAAAAGGGACTATGCTCAAAAGGACTGATTTACCAGAAAAAGATATTCCAGTGTCACGAAGGCAAATCTAGATCTACTACTCCCAGTAATTTTAGACATTACCCTATTAAGACTGCCTTTGAGTTGTTTCTGAATAGTGAGAAACAATGAGAAGAGGACTTGTGAAATACTAGTCTAAATGTCATCATTTTATCCATTTTACTGATAAACTTTTAGAGTCATGGCCACAAGTGAACTTCTTTCATACCTGTTGCATAAGTATGCACAGAATCTCAAAATTTTTAAGTTCTTTAAGATATATTGACAAAAACAGAATTACCTGTGTACAATGACCTTTGCCATTCACTGCAAAACTATCTGTTAAAGCAAAAGGTTGAAAACAACATGCTGCTGCTGCTGCTGCTAAGTCGCTTCAGTCGTGTCCGACTCTGCGACCCCATAGACAGGAGCCCACCAGGCTCCGCCGTCCCTGGGATTCTCCAGGAAAGAACACTTGAGTGGGTTGCCATTTCCTTCTCCAATGCATGAAAGTGAAAAGTGAAAGTGAAGTTGCTCAGTCGTGTCTGACCCTCTGTGACCCTGTCTCATTAAATAAGAAACTACTTAAAATGGAACATTTATGCAACAGAGTGCACTACACAGCCATGAAGAAAAAGGAAGATGCCTATAGATGGCAGTGGGGTGATCTCCGTATGTATGAAGGGGTAGAAAAACATGCTAGTAAGCCACCTCTTATCAAAGAGGAGGGGAATATAAATGGTTGTAAGCCTCTGCTTATCCATTTTATAAATAATGACAGGATGAAACACACACTAATGAAGATATAAAATATCTCAATAATTTTTATATTGCTTAAGGTTGAAGGCTTCCCAGGAGGTGCTAGTGGTAAAGAATCCACCTGCCAATGCAGGAGACCTAAGAGACCCATGTTAGACCCCTGGGTTGGGAAGTTCCCCTGGAGGAGGGCATGGCAACCCACTCCAGTGTTCTTGCCTGGAGAATCCCATGGACGGAGGAGGCTGGTGGGCTATATAGGCCATGTGGTCACAAAGAGTCCGACATGACTGAACGACTAACACAACCCAAGTTTGAGACAGTGTGAAATATTCAAGCAGAGATGTCAAATATCCAGTTAGATATGTGATCCTAGAGTTCAGAGCAGAAGTCTTAGATGAACATAAAAGTTTGGGTAACATCAGTATAGGAATGGTATTTTTTGTTGTTGTTTAGTCACTAAGTTATGTCCAACTCTTTGTGACCCTATGGACTGTAGCACATCAGGCTCCTCCATCCATGGGATTCTCCAGGCAAGACTACTGGAGTGGGCTGCCATCTCCTCCTCCAGAGGAATGGCATTTATACCAGTACATATACCTGTTCTTCTCCCTACAGAGCAAGTTGAGTAACTTTGTGCTAAGCAGGATGATGAAAGGCTTTCTCCCAAACTGTCAAAAAGCATAATTTATTGCTGAACATTTATGCGTGCAGAGGAGAGAGAACACTTGTCTCCTTCCTACTCTGAAGGAGACACAACAAAAGCAGACACAAAGATCAGTTAAGAAGTTGGTCACATTTGCTAGAAAGATCCTCTAAAGAATGTCTCTCTTTTCCGACCTTTGTCATAGTTTCATCTCAAGAGTCACTGTTTGTTGTGTAAGTTGGTTTGGAAGTGACTCTACCCTGATTTATGAGATGTGAAGCAATGCTGTGTGTCGGAAAGTGGAAACTTTCTAACTGGAGTGTCAATGTGAATTCTCTGCCATCCTTTCCAAACACTGTGGCTTTGGGCATTCTTAACTTCTCTGCATCTTCTCACTTATAAACTCAGGATAACAATGCCCATTTTTCTTAGAGTGAGAGATGAAGCACGTTCATAGCATAACCCATGGCAAACTTGCAGTGACTTTCAAATGTTGTTATGACTGAGAAAGTTATAAAACACTTTTTAGCACAGAGTTTTTCACCTGGATTATGGTGGCACATATGAGAGACATGAATAGCTGGTTTATATGTCTGCACTTGGCCTGAAAGCTTAGCGAATAGAGAGACATAGAGGGTGGGATGGAGAAGTCCACCATGTGTACGGGGAATTGAATATTCCCTAGAGGGTCTCCACCAGGTCTGTACCTGCCAACCAACCACTCTGATGACTTCCTTCTTTGCTGTTGAGATTCCAGACAATCTAGGGACCCTAGAAGCATACATGTAAGTGTGCTGGTGACAGAATGGGTAAAAGGCTCTGCCTTTGTCTCCCGGAGCCTGGGGTAAGGAGGAAACACTGCACTTGTGAAACCTTCTGTTTTTTCCCTCCCCAGAGTGAGTGTCTTTAAAAAAAAAAAAGAAAGAAAAACCTTACCATTTGGGAGTGAGAGTTGCAAGTGATTCTGCATTTTGAAGCAGAAGCTGAACTATTTTCTCTCCCTTTATTTGAGAAGAAAACCCATGTTGTCTTACTCATGATGGTATTAGGCAAGAGTGTGTCCTATATTCTTGGGGAAAACTTGGATCAGGGAAATGGTCTAAATGCAGGTGTTTCAGACACTGAATATTGACAAGTGGGCTGAGCTATTCTAGCTCAGAAATCTGCAGAGTAGGAAAGTGTTGGGTGTCCCCTCCACCTCTGACTGGAATTCGGGAGGGACAGAGTCTCAGGACAGGGACAAGAGACTCCTACTGGAGTCTGCTTTAGAGAAAGACAGCCAGTAAGAGACTCCTGGGGGAAGCACCACCCATGGATTTTGGTAGTGATATCTGATTGTGACTGATTTTTCTTTTCACCATTTCCACTATCACGACCACCATCAACAGTCATAACAATAAAGGCGGACACATTTAAAGTGCTGTCCTAAGCCCTTAACTGATTTAACTTCTATGCAGAGTACATCGTGAGAAACGCTGGGCTGGAAGAAGCACAAGCTGGAATCAAGATTTCCGGGAGAAATATCAATCACCTCAGATATGCAGATGACACCACCCTTATGGCAGAAAGTGAAGAGGAACTCAAAAGCCTCTTGATGAAAGTGAAAGAGGAGAGTGAAAAAGTTGGCTTAAAGTTCAACATTCAGAAAATGAAGATCATGGCATCCGGTCCCATCACTTCATGGGAAATAGATGGGGCAACAGTGGAAACAGTGTCAGACTTTATTTTTGGGGGCTCCAAAATCACTGCAGATGGTGACTGCAGCCATGAAATTAAAAGACGCTTACTCCTTGGAAGGAAAGTTATGATCAACCTAGATAGCATATTAAAAAGCAGAGATATTACTTTGCCAACAAAGGTCCGTCTAGTCAAGGCTATGGTTTTTCCTGTGGTCATGTATTGATGTGAGAGTTGGACTGTAAAGAAAGCTGAGCGCCAAAGAATTGATGCTTTTGAATTGTGGTGTTGGAGAAGACTCTTGAGAGTCCCTTGGACTGCAAGGAGATCCAACCAGTCCATCCTAAAGGAGATCAGTCCTGGGTGTTCTTTGGAAGGAATGATGCTAAAGCTGAAACTCCAGTACTTTCACCACCTCATGTGAAGAGTTGACTCATTGGAAAAGACTCTGATGCTGGGAGGGATTGGGGGCAGGAAGAGAAGGGGACGACAGAGGATGAGATGGCTGGATGGCATCACTGACTCGATGGACGTGAGTTTGAGTGAACTCCCGGAGTTGGTGATGGACAGGGAGGCCTGGCGTGCTGCAGTTCATGGGGTCGCAAAGAGTTGGACACGACTGAGCAACTGAACTGAACTGAAGCACTTAACACAAACATGCACAGGTGGTCCTCAACTCTATGCAGAAAAGTACTCTTATTCTGCCCACTTTTCATATGAGGAAACCAAAGCACAGAGAGATTAAGTAACTTGCTTAAGTTCATTCAGATAAGAGGTGTCTTTCCTGCATTATTATCTCTATATACGTTAGAGTCAAGCCTTAGTAAAACTTTTATCAAACACTTGAATCTAAAGCTAGCTGAGTTTTGGGGAATTGAAGTAGAAGCTATTCTGTGCTTTGTGTAAACCAGTGGAAAGTAAAGAGCAGGAGTAAAAAGGAGATGATGAAATAGAGTGAGTATAGAATATGGAATATTGTTTCAGGAACTTGGTTGAGAAGGAAGTGGGAGAGATAGGGCTATGGCCAGAAGGAGACAGAGGGTCAACTGATATTTTTTAGGTGAGAAAGTATTTTTGAATATTTAGAAGGTGAAAAGAGATACTAAGATGGGAGAAGGGCTGAAGACATAAGATCCATTGGGGACTTCTCTGGTAGTCTAGCGATTAGGACTCGGCCCTTCCACTGCAGAGGGTGAGGGTTCGATCCCTGGTCAGGGAACTAAGATCCTACATGCCCTGAAGGTGGGAAGAAGTGGACTTAAGAGTATAGGTGATGTAGCCCTTGGACAGGAACTGACATGACTCACCTGGAGTGCCTGGAGAGATGGAGAGGAGGTAGGCAGGTGACTAATAAGTTGATGTGTTTTTTTTAAATGTTGATATAATTCATACCTTATGACTTTCAATTTCTTTATGAAAAAAGGACCCATCTTTGGACAAGCGTAGAGACTGTGGGGTTTGAGTAGGGAATGGGAGGAGAGAAGTAAAGTTTTGAAGCCGTTGCTGAGTGGAAAGGGGGCTGACAAAAAACAAGAGAAAGGATTTTTGAAAGATGTTCAGGGTCCAACTTGGGAGGATACTAGGAGTTTGTAGTAGCTCCAACATATTCTACTTTGCAATTTGCTCAGTGACAGTCAGCAGCATTAGGGACAGATTATCAGACTGATCCAGGGGTTTAACTGGGCTTGGCAGGGGAAGGACAAGGGTTTAAAGAGCTAAGAATGTCTGTGAGAAAGAATGTGGTTTAGGGGATCAATCCTGCAACCCAAGCTGGATCAAGGAGTTAGACCAAGAAAGGGCTTTGAGGTTGCAAGAAATGAAGGGATGCACAGCAGGCAGAGTCAAGAGCAGGCGAGGAGGGATGAACTGAGAGGGTGTGAGGCTGTGGTCAGAGATGGGGGCATTAGAGGTTTCAGAGATGAAATCGTTCTGGGTGATGACAAGGTCTGGGATGTGGAAATACAAGTCAGAATGGGAAGTGGGAAGAAGAAACCACTGGAATTGTTGTTCAGTTGCTAAGTTGTGTCTGACTCTTTTGTGACCCCCATGGACTGTAGCTCACCAGGCTCCTCTGTCCAGGGGATTTCTCAGGCAAGAATACTTTAGTGGGTTGCCATTTCCTTCTCCCGGGGTTCTTCCCAACTCAGGGATTGAACCCACATCTCCTGCATTGTAAGCAGATTCTTTACCACTGAGCCACCTGTGAAGACCAACCATTGGGGAGAAGGTCTTAATAGACCTGGAGGATGGAACTCCGTGTGTGTGCTGCCTACATGGATACTGCGGTGACCCAAGAACTGGTGGCAGGACAGGAGACAGAGAGGAAGGCTATGGTATTTATGCCAAAGTTCTCTGGGAAAGTGGGGAGTGACCAGGATGTCAACAGAGGGCAGGGATGAGCCAGGTGGCATGAGCGGCCAAGGAGGCAGGTTTGGCTATGGGAAAGGGAAAAGCCTTGAGGTTAAGGGCACAGGCTTTGGAGCTAAATAAACGTGGATTCCAATCTTTATTCTGCGACTTGCAAGTGTGGGACTTGGGCCAAATTACATAGCCTTGCAGTTCTTAGATTTTTTTTTTTGTCCACCCAAGTCGGGATAATTATACATATTCTGACCTCCCAGTGAGGAGAGTGTACAGCACAGTCCTGACATATGATAAGCACCTGATAAAAGCTTCCCTCTGCCTGGAATCCCCTTATTTTCTCATTTAGTGAAATCCCTGCTTTTCTATTAGATTCAGATCAAACAGCAACTCAACACCACCCAGTTTTCTGTATTCCCTGGGTTCAAACTGCTCTTTTCCCTTGCTAACTTCTGTAGCAGGTTTTGAACTTTTCTCCTGCAGTTATAGCTCTTATTCTTTACCTTATAGTTCCTTTTGGTTGTCTCTTTTACCCCTATTAGATTAAAAACTTACAGAGATAGGGAACAATAGCTTGCTTGCTTGGGTTTCAACCAAATGATCAATAAAATATTTGTTGAATTTTTCCCATTTGATTCCCAATGTTATTCTAATTTAAATTTAAATTACTTTGTAAAGCCTTATAATTGATCAGAAGAAACAAAACCTTTTAAAATTGATAACAAAAAATCTTGGTGCCAGAAATTCTAAACACAAAGACCAGAGATTTTAGGAGAAAGATTGTGAGATCATACCCACAATTATATAGCATTTGATAGTTCTGGAATCAAAAGATTTCATGTGAAAGAGGCAAGTCATTCATAACCTTAACTGACAGTAAATATGTGTTCTAAAATCAGTGCATTGTAATTCAACACATATGTCTTATCTTGAGCCAATGTTTTCATCTGTTTTTCACTGTACCTTTAGCCATATAGAAATCTCCATTCATTTCAGGGGAAGGAAACATTAAAGAATTTTATTGTCTTACCAGGATATGCAAGAATACCCTGAAAGACAGAAATCAAATCGTCATTAAAATCTCCTTAACAGTAAGCATACGGCTGCACAAAGAGGACTCCCCCCACCTTCTATGAACATAAAAAGCCACAGAAAGGAAGGAATTACTGATATGCACAGCATGCATGAATCTCAGCAGGGTGTTAAACAAAGGGAACCAGACACAGAAGAGTTAACACTTCTGATTACATTTGTATGAAATTCTAGAAAAGGCAAGACTAGTCTCCAAAGACAGAAAGCATTGCTTGTCTGAGGGCTGGGGAATGGCTGCCAAGGGACAAGTGAATATTTGGGGATGCCGGAAGTGATCTGTATACCTCAACAGGGGCTTCCCAGGTGGCGCTAGTGGTAAAGAACCCGCCTGCCAATGCAGGAGATATGAGATGCAGGTTCCATCCCCTGGAGAAGGAAATGGCAAGCCACTCCAACATTCTTGCCTGGAGAATCCCATGGGCAGAGAAGCCTGGTGGGCTACAGTCCATAAAATCACAAAGAGTCGGACATGACTGAAGTGACTTAGCGTCATCATTAATCATCTCAATAGGAGGGTAAGTGACCTGGATATGTGCATTTGTCAAAATTCGTAGAGCTGTACATTGAAAATGGGTGAATTTTATTTTAAACAAGTTAAACCTCAACAAATATGGCTTTTTAAACTGAAGTTTATAACTCTAGTATAAATCAAGTTAATCTGACCAGGACCCTTTTGAGAGATGGGGTTATCAGCAATGTTTCTAGATAGTTGGTGGGATGGAGGAGGCTTACAAGGAATTAAGTAAGAGATTCTAAAATGTTTGTTTTTAAGCAGTTACAATAACAAAATAGGTTTTTTTCCAAGGCTGAAATTCTCCTTTCTCTTCCTGTTGGACCAAAAGAGATGGAGGAAGCAAACAACCAAGGGTGGATGAAGGCTTTTCCCTGACAAGCTCATTCATACGTGTCCTTCCTGACCCACCGCAAGTCTGGGTCAATGGGAGGCTTGCTTTTGAAAGCAAAATCACATGCAGGACCCACAGATTCAGGAGCTAGGAACAAATCCCAGGACATTCTCTAACACATTCAATACACTTAAGACTGGTTATGCTGTGCTAAGTCACTTCAGTCGTGTCCAACTCCTTGCAACCCCATAAACTGCAGCCCTCTAGGCTCTTCTACCTATGGGATTCTCCCAGCAAGAATACTGGAGTGAGTTGCCATGCCCTCCTCCAGGGGTCTTCCCAACCCAAGGATCAAACCTGGGTCTCTTGCACTGGCAGACAGGGTCTTTACCACTAGCGCCACCTGGGAAGACCAAGAGCGGTCATACTGAGCAGTAATTATTAACAGTTGAAAACTAGAAAGCTTGTTCATAACTTATCTTTGATGAGTGTTTCTTAAAATTTTTTCACACATGCATCATGGAGCTAGATATAATTAGAAACATTATCATATTTTGTATTTAGTTGTTTAACAAAGTGGTTTTAAAAAAAATCATATCTCATTGGTGGAAAAATTCTCCAGTCCTGTGTCTGGAAAGAATCCATCTGTTTGGACAAGGAAACTTTGCCCAGGCATCACCAAAAGTTGTAAACTAACTGTTATAGATGAGGGCAGAAAGGTTTTGGAAGGCTAAACTGCCAGGCTTTAATCAAGAAGAAATAATCACCAAACAGCATTTTATACCATTGGGTCTCATTTGTCTTTTATTAGTCTCCCAAACAAGGGCAAAGACCCTAGTTTGTGTCTCAGGACACCTACCATACTTAAATTTGGCCCCCTAGCCCCATAGGGCTTCTTTGCTTGCCTCTCCACATGGTTTGTGGGATCTTAGTTCCCCAATTAGTGACCAAATATGGGACTACAGCAGTGAAAGCACTGAGCCTTGGTCACTGGATCACCAGGGGATTCCTAGTGCTTTCTTTCTAACGAGTATTTTATCCATGGGTCTTGACTCAGGCCCCCTACCTGAAACCTGAAGCTTGTCCCCACTTACCAGGCTCCCACCTATGTTGTTTTCTAACATCCTGAGTACACTTCTCCTTAACTAACCCAGCCCTAGGATTCCATATTTCTGACAGTCCGTCTATGGGCACTCACTCCCCTTCATCTTTCCCACCCCCTGCCAGATGGCCTGAGGCTCTGTGCTCTTCCTTGATGCTACTAATACCCTTTGTATGCAGCTTCCCATCTTTCTTCTCCAAAGAGATTTCACTCTGGTAGTCAGCAGAAACAAGGAAGGTGCCCCTTCCTTGTGCCCCAAGGCAGGTATGAAAGTGAAAGTTGCTCAGTTGTGTCTGACTCTTTGTGACCCCATGGACAATAAAGTCCATGGAATTCTCCAGGCCAGAATACTGGAGTGGGTAGCCTTTCCCTTCTCCAGGGGATCTTCCCAACCCAGGGATCGAACCCTTGAGCCACAAGGGAAGTCCAAGAATACTGGAATGGGTAACCTATCTCTTCTCCAGCAGATCTTCCTGACCCAGGAATCGAACCAGGGTCTCCAGCACTGCAGATGGATTCTTTACCAACTGAGCTATCAGGGAAGCCCATAAGGCAGGTATATTTAGCTCCAAACACCAGGAGGGGTCTCAGAATACAGACATACAGGTTAAAATTTTTAAAAGTAATGCTACCTGAGTATAACAAATTTCCACAACCACAACTATATCTGGCATCCACACCCATGAAGATTTGGTGATTCTTTCCATCCCGAGTTCCCACTGTGAACTGAAGCACACCAGGCAATTATATTCCTGCTCCCAGGGCTCACAGGGGTTTTGAGCTTGGGACAGCACTCAAGTCCCCACCCAATGTAAAGAAGCTATACCTGGACATTTTTTTTTCCAAAAAGGAATTTTCTCTTTCCTGATGGAATTTATTCAGAAAACTGATTCTCAATTTTATGCTGGCAGTCCTACTCTACAAAGCATTTGTAGTCATTTTTTCTCCCCAAATTCTCATTTCCACTAATTCTAAAGATTTCAGTAGTTGATATACATCCTGAGAGAAGTCATCAGGAAAAAATATGAAGATTTTTAAAATAAAAATTAGAGACCATCAAATATTCATCCTACTCTATTCAGATTTTTTAAATAAAAATTAGAGACCATCAAATATTCTTCCTACTCTATTCTATTCTATTCCAAAACAGAAGAGACAGGGAATTCTATGACTTCTGAATGCAATTGGGAGGCAGGAATAAAATGGGAAAATCTCAAAAAGAACATGACTATCTCTTTATAATGTTTGACAAAAAGCTGCTGCTGCTGCTGCTAAGTCGCTTCAGTTATGTCTGACTCTGAGCAACCCCATAGACAGCAGCCCTCCAGGCTCCTCTGTCCACAGGATTCTCCAGGCAAGAATACTGGAGTGGGTTGCCAGTTCCTTCTCCCTGACAAAGAGCAAATGCTTACAAAGAGAGATGAGCAGAAATTAATCATAAGGGCAGAGACCTTTGGCATATAATCTGCTGCTGCTGCTGCTAAGTCACTTCAGTTGTATCCGACTCTGTTCGACCCCATAGATGGCAGCCCACCAGGCTCCCCCGTCCCTGGGATTCTCCAGGCAAGAACACTGGAGTGGGTTGCCATTTCCTTCTCCAATGCATGAAAGTAAAAAGTAAAAGTGAAGTCGCTCAGTCACGTCTGACTCTTTTCGACCCCATGGACTGAAGCCTACCAGGCTCCTCTGTCCATGGGATTTTCCAGGCAAGAGTACTGAAGTGGGTTGCCATTGCCTTCTCCAGGCATATAATCTAAAACCGTAATATTTGGTGATTATTTCATAGGATGGAAGATTTTGAGTGGAAGGTCACATTATTTTATGATTATTTTGGTTAGTAGACATGAAACAAGAAAGCAGAGTCCACGAAACAGTCATCATAAGCTCGTACTTCCTCTAGTGAAGGACGTTTAAAAGCATTTTCAGGGGGTTTTTAGAGGCCAATTTGGCCATTTTCATCAGTTCACTTTACACGCAATTCACCACAAACCAGACAGATGGGAAAAGCTGCACAGCTGCTCAGCAGAGTGGAAAAGAGAAAATATTTCTCTCTCCACTTGAGATGGCAAAAGCATGTGGTCATTCTGAAAGAAAAGTGATTTTCAATCATTTCTGTTGTCTCTCCTAGGAAGGAAGCATGAGAATGGGGAGTCAAAATAAATGCAGAGCTAAATAATTTACAATGACTTCAAAGATGTTTTCTGTCCCTATTCAAATAAATAAGGCTGTGCCTTAGGTTCTAAGAGTTGTCATTTCTGGTTACCATGATAATTTACACACACACGCACACAAGCGGCGCCTTGTTCCACCCAGTCCAGGACTTGGTGTCAGACAAAGGCTACAAGTGACATCTTTTAGCAAGATATGATTACAGCTCTCAAATGTTAGGATTGTAAACAAAAAGTATCCATTATCTTTATTACTCCCACATGGCCCTCGAATTCTCTATACACTGCCTTTTTAGCCACCACATCTGTAAAGGAGAGCTAGAGTCCATGACCGCAGTCCTGAACAGTTGTCCTTGATCCAAATGCTCTGACTTCCTCTCATCCTCCACCCCTGGCTGCATCTTCTTCAGTTCAGTTCAGTTCAGTTCAGTCGCTCAGTCGTGTCTGACTCTTGGCGACCCCGTGAATCCCAGCATGCCAGGCCTCCCTGTCCATCACCAACTCCCGGAGTTCACCCAGACTCACGTCCATCGAGTCAGTGATGCCATCCAGCCATCTCATCCTCTGTCTTCCCCTTCTCCTCCTGCCCCCAATCCCTCCTAGCATCCGAGTCTTTTCCAATGAGTCAACTCTTCGCATGAGGTGGCCAAAGTACTGGAGTTTCAGCTTTAGCATCATTCCTTCCAAAGAAATCCCAGGGCTGATCTCCTTCAGAATGGACTGGTTGGATCTCCTGGCAGTCCAAGGGACTCTCAAGAGTCTTCTCCAACACCACAGTTCAAAAGCATCAATTCTTCAGCACTCAGCCTTCTTCACAGTCCAACTCTCACATCCATACATGACCACAGGAAAAACCATAGCCTTGACTAGACGAACCTTTGTTGGCAAAGTCACATCTCTGCTTTTTAATATGCTGTCTAGGTTGGTCATAACTTTTCTTCCAAGGAGTAAGCGTCTTTTAATTTCATGGCTGCAGTCACCATCTGCAGTGATTTTGGAGCCCCCAAAAATAAAGTCTGACACTGTTTCCACTGTTTCCCCATCTATTTCCCATGAAGTGATGGGACCAGATGCCATGATCTTTGTTTTCTGAATGTTGAGCTTTAAGCCAACTTTTTCACTCTCCTCTTTCACTTTCATCAAGAGGCTTTTTAGTTCCTCTTCACTTTCTGCCATAAGGGTGATGTCATCTGCATATCTGAGGTCATTGATATTTCTCCCGGAAATCTTGATTCCAGCTTGTGCTTCTTCCAGCCCAGCATTTCTGATGATGTACTCTGCATAGAAGTTAAATAAGCAGGGTGACAATATACAGCCTTGACGTACTCCTTTCCCTATTTGGAACCAGTCTGTTGTTCCATGTCCAGTTCTAACTGTTGCTTCCTGATCTGCATATAGGTTTCTCAAGAGGCAGGTCAGGTGGTCTGTTATTCCCATCTCTTTCAGAATTTTCCACAGTTTATTGTGATCCTCACAGTCAAAGGCTTTGGCATAGTTAATAAAGCAGAAATAGATGTTTTTCTGGAACTCTCTTGCTTTTTTGATGATGCAGCAGATGTTGGCAATTTGATCTCTGGTTCCCCTGCCTTTTCAAAAACCAGCTTGAACATCAGGAGGTTCACTGTTCATGTATTGCTGAAGCCTGGCTTGGAGAATTTTGAGCATTACTTTACTAGCATGTGAGATGAGTGCAATTGTGCGGTAGTTTGAGTATTATTTGGCATTGTTTCCATTCTGACTTTATCCTAGTTTGATCCTCGACACAATTTTCCTACCCGTGTCTTGTCTCCTCCCAACAGCAATTAGGGTCCCCATCACTGGTGAACCAGGAAGTTTCCCCATCAGTGGTGATGAGGGTTCCATCATTGGTGCCCTCCCTCAGGAAGCACCCGTTCCAAAGTGTCTTTGCTATGGATCTTCTTGACCCAGGTTTATTATTGCCTTTTCTGCAGAAATCAATCAAAACAAATCATAAAGATGTATGTATATGCTTTTCTGATCTTCTCTGGAAGTAATGAGTACAGTTTATTCATTGCAGCATTTCAAACATGGAGATAGACTAGGACATTTATTCTGTTTTTCCCACACCCTTCCTAGTAATCATTACTATTTGGCTGTTTGTTCTGGTTCCATTCTCTGGGTCAATGGGTTGAACATTCTATTGGTGACTTCTCAACCCTTTCCTAGGTTGTGACAATTATTTCAACAAGTATCACTTATGAGACAGAGTCATTTCCCTGCATGGATTTGCACATACCCACATACAAACTCAACACTGCTCTTCTGGCTGTTCTGTGACTCTCTGGTGATCTTTGGGTTCACTAACATCACCCCAGATCAACATTTGACTCTATAAACAGAATTAGTACCATCTGCAGACTTGGAACATTCATTGTGCACTTTCTCTTTTATTTCTAATAAGTATATGAAGAAGCCTTAGGCTCTGTTCCAATCTCATTTCAATTTTGAATGTCTAGTCTATGCTTAGAAAAGATTCCAGTCAACTAGTCAATCAACTAGACTTTACTGAGAATGAACATTAATGGGCAGAAGACTGTGGGGATCAGGAGAATATTTATGTCTGACCAGTTTGTCGAGACTGGAAGTTTGAGTCATAGTTTTTGGCTCACAGGGTGCCCCTGAGAGGCTGCCTAGAAATAAAAATAACGCTGACCGTTCAACAGTTTTCTGTTGAAGCACAGTGTTCCTATAAAATTAAAGTTGCATAATTTGGTCAATAAATCCACACTTTCATCCCACTCCTTCCTAACGGCTTAGCTTCACCTCTTCTGTTAATAGGTTACTATATCCTGTTTATCCACTTACCCATTTCAAAAAAACAGTTTGGGAGTTGGAACCTCCCTCTAGCTTCTCCTCCAAGGGTAATTCTGGAGAAAGGCACATTCTTCCTTGCCTTAAAAAGAAAAAAAAAAAAAAAAATCAGAAAATGAATAATTAGCAATATCAAGTGCCAGAACTGAGTAGCTTCTTTTCTTCGAATAGATTCTGAGTATTGTATTTGCATTGTCCTCAAGGGAGCTCTCCCTTTTCTTGGGAAGCCTGTCTGATTTCGAATTGTTCTTGACCTGGAACACTCTCAGAAGGTCTCCTTGTCGGGGCCAATCAAGCATGACTTCCAGTCTCCAGAGAGCCCCTGATGCCGCTGGGTAAACTCTCTGTATTTTCTCAGAAGGCATCTTACTTGTTCTCCCTGAGAGCCTTTCTAATCCAATCCTCTCCACAGAGAGTGAAGACAGCTGCAGGGTAAAGGCGAGGTTAAGACTGTGGGCTCTAGGATCGGGTTACCCGGTATGAGTCTGGGTTCTGAGAGATCTTGGGCAAATTAGTTAATCCATCTCCATGCTTCCCTTTCCTCTGCTTCAGATAATAACAGAATAGCCCATCACAGTGCCAGTCTGAGGATAAAATGAGTTCCTATGGAGGAAATGTCTGGAAGAGTGTAGAATGTAGCAAGTATTGATAAGCACCAGTATTAGTGTGATTTTGAAAAAATCTATCAATGGGAAAACCACTCAACTCTTGACACCAAACCTACACACTAACTTGCATTTACTTAGGCCCTGTCCTCTGTCCTTCTATTGTCAAAGGAGAGCTTCTAAATTTTAGGCTGTCTAAGGTCAAATCCTCCCCCTGTACATCAGATACATCCAATGAGCCCTCTTCCTCAGGGATCTCATAAATTGTTACCATTCACCCTTTTTCT
This sequence comes from Bos taurus, assembly GCF_002263795.3. NCBI lineage: Eukaryota > Metazoa > Chordata > Mammalia > Artiodactyla > Bovidae > Bos > Bos taurus. Next base: position 87,654,626 of record NC_037336.1, read on the forward strand.
CTCTTACATCTTTAATCTCACTCCTCTCTTTACTATAATTTCTCTCCTCAGCATTAAACATATTCAAGACCTTCTCATTAAAAATAATAATAATAATCTCTCTTATTAATCTGCTACTCCTCATTTCGGTTCAGTTCAGTTCAGTTGCTCAGTCGTGTCCAACTCTTTGCGACCCCATGGACTGCGGCATGCGGGCTTCCCTGTCCATCACCAACTCCTGAAGCTTACTCAAATTCACGTCCATTGAGTGGGTGATGCCATCCAACCATTTCATCCTCTGTTGTCCCCTTCTCCTCCTGCCCTCAATCTTTCCTAGCATCAGGGCCTTTTCCAAAGAGTCAGTTCTTTGCATCAGGTGGCCAACGTATTGGAGTTTCAGCTTCAGCATCAGTCCTTCCAATGAATATTCAGGACTGATCTCCTTTAGGATGGACTGGTTGGATCTCCTTGCAGTCCAAGGGACTCTCAAGAGTCTTCTCCAACACCACAGTTCAAAAGCATCAGTTCTTTGGTGCTTAGCTTTCTTTACGGTCCAACTCTCACATCTATATATGACTACTGGAAAAACCATAGTTTTTACTAGATTGACCTTTGTTGGCAAAGTCATGTCTCTGCTTTTGAATATGCTATCTAGGTTGGTCATAACTTTTCTTCCAAGGAGCAAGCATCTTTTAATTTCATGGCTGCAGTCACCATCTGCAGTGATTTTGGAGCCCAAGAAAATAAAGTCAGTCACTGTTTCCATTGTTTCCCCATCTATTTACCACGAAGTGATGGGATCAGATGCCATTATCTTAGTTTTATGAATGTTGAGTTTTAAGCCAGCTTTTTCACTCTCCTCTTTCACTTTCATCAAAAGGCTTTTTAGTTCTTCTTCACTTTCTACCATAAGGGTGGTATCATCTGCATATCTGAGGTTATTGATATTTCTCCTGGCAATCTTGATTCCAGCTTGTGCTTCATCCAGCCCAGCGTTTCTCATGATGTACTCTGCATATAAGTTAAATAAGCAGGGTGACAACATACAGCCTTGACATACTCCTTTCCTGATTTGGAACCAGTCTGTTGTTCCAAGTCCAATTCTAACTGTCTCATTAAAAATACTAATAATAAGCTCTCTCAACTGCTACACCTACTATTATTGAATACTTTTTTTATTGGAGTATAATTGTGTGACTTAGCAACTAAACAATTGCTGTACAATGTTTTTGTTGTACAACAGAGTGAATCAGCTATATGTATACGTATATCCCCTCCCTCTTGAACCTCCCTCCCCACTCCTTATCCCACCCCTCTAGGTCATCACAGAGTACTGAGCTGAGCTCCCTGTCCTATACAGCAGCTTCCCATAGCTATCTATTTTACACTTGGTAGTGTATATATGTCAGTCCTGATCTCCCAATGTTTCCCTTATCTCTCAGCATCTCTGCAAAGATAAAATGCTTGGAAGAGTTAGTTATCTCTGCTGTGTGGTAGAGATAACTCATCACTCCCCATGATGCCTCAGCTCCTCATGTGTGGTCCACGGTCCTTTCCCTCCACTAAAACTGCTTTCAATCCTTTGTTCTCATGAAACCCAGGGGACACTTTTCAGTCCTAATATTACTTGAACTCTCCACAGCATTCAACATTGGTGAGCAGTCTTTCCTTATAGAAATCTTTTCCTTAGTTTCTCACACTCCACACTTTCTCAACTTTCCCTCATTCTTTCTAGTTGTTTTTCTCAGTTAAAACTGCTGATGCATTTCCTCTGTCTTTAACTGGTATTCACTGAACCTCTGTCCTGATCTCTCTTCCTTTTCTTTTTTCTCTTCCTTTTCTGTCAATATTTTCTTTGTAGTTAGTGCTTTCACTGTTGTGTTTAAGGAGACAAAAAAATTTTTACCCTGAGTTTGGAAAGATATGTTTCTATATTGTGATAATTTTTACCATTCACATCTAAATCTCAATCCAACTGGAACTCACTGGTTTCAGTATGCTGTGACAAAATGGTCAATTTTATTTTTCTCCATGTGTATATCCAATTGATGAAGCATCATGTAATGAAAGCCCATCATTTACCCAGCGCTCTGTTGTGCCACTTTTGTGATAAATTACACACACACACACACACACACACATATATATTATATATATTTACAAGTTTATCTGTTCCTGGGCTCTGTGTTCTGTTGCATGATCTTTTAGACTATAACTGTCAGGGGAGTTTGTAATTTCCTCAGTTCTGTCTCGTTGCAACAAAAATTTGAAGCGAGAGATGGACCACTGTTACAGCCCTCAGACAGATCAATGTTACAGTCCCGTGTAATTTCCTTGGACAGATCAGTGTTATAGCTCTGTGTTACAGCTCAGTTTTATTTAGAAAGTAAAGGAAAATACATCCTTGAGGCGTGAGTTCCGGCCAACCCAAAACACATGAAGAGAAGCCCCTGGCCCAATTTTGGCTCCTCCTTTTACATGTTTTTTCTCCTCCCCCTGAGCCTGCCCTACATAAACTGGGCCAGCCAGGAGGGCTGTTTGTTTTACCTGAGGTCCTCACTCTGGTCCTCAGACCTTCCTTTGTTCTATTTTCATGGGCTTTTCCCTTCTTTGTCTTTTAGCCACTGCCACTCTGGACTTCTTTTTCCTATTCTAACACAGTACTAAGCTTTATTCTGTTGTTGTTGTTGTTAGTTGCTAAGTCCAACTCTTTGTGACCCCATGGACTATAGCATGCCAGTCTCCTCTGCCCATGGGCTTCTCCAGTCAAGGATACTGGAGTGAGTTGCCATTTCCCTCTCCAGGGCATCTTGCCAGACCAGGGAGCAAACCTGTGTCTCCTGCATCCCCTGCATTGGCAGGCAGATTCTTTATCACTGAGCCACAAGGGAAGCCCAAGCTTTGTAGCAGGTCTTAACCAAAAGAGTCAATTTCCAATTTTTTTTTCCCACAAATTTTTGGATTATTTTTATTGGAATTGAGATTACATTGGATATAGACATCAATTAGGGAGGGACTAGTATCTCCACAATATTAACAGCCCATGAATATAGTATATCCCACCCCATTTATTTAGGTTTCTTGTGTTGTTGTTCAGTCACCCAGTTGTTTCCAACTCTTTGTGACCCCAGGGACGGCAGCATGCCAGGCCTCCCTGCCCCTCACCATCTCCCGGAATTTGCCCAAGTCATTGGTGATGCCATCCAGCCATCTCATCCTCTGATGCCCTCTTCTCCTTCTGCCCTCAATCTTCCCCAGCATCAGGGACTTTTTCAATGAGTCAGCTGTTTGTATCAGTTGACCAAAATACTGGAGTTTGAGTTTTAGCATCAGTTCTTGTAATGGGTACTCAGGGTTGATTTCCCTTAAGATTGACTGATTTGATCTCCTTGCTGTCCAAGGGACTCTCAGGAGTCTTCTCTAGCTCCACACTTTGAAGGCATCAGTTCTTCAGTGCTCTGTCTTCTTTACCATCCAGCTCTCACAACCATACACAACCACTGGGAAGACCATAGCCTTGCCTATATGGACCTGTCGGCAGAATAACATCTGCTTTTCAACATACTATCTAGGTTTGTCATAGCTTTCCTCCCAAGAAGCAAACGTCTTTTGATTTCCTGGCTTTAATTTATCTTAATAATGCTTCTTCATTTACAAAGAAGTCTTGCACATCTTTGTTGGATTTATTCCTAAGCATTTTAGATTATTTGATACAGTTTAAACAGAATCTTTTATATGTTCTAGCTGCTTATTGCTAGTATATAGAAATAAAATTGATTTTTTTAGCTTGTCACAAGGGCCAAGTCACACTAAACTCACTTAATTCTAATAATATATTTGTTGAATATTTTTTATATTTACATAAATCTGCATATAATCATATCGTCAGTTTATTTCTTCTTTTTTGGTACTTACACATTTGGCTTCTTTATCTTCTCTTAATACAATGGCTTGAACTTCCAGTAAAATGTTACATAGAAATGATAAAAATGGATATATTTATCTCTTTCCCTAATATTATTTTTCTAACATTATTTATTTGGTTAATCCCAAAGACTAATAGTAAAATTATAGGATAGTAGAGATGGAATAAACCTTGAAGTTCATCAGTTGAGATGTTAAGAGATGGATTGAATTCCTCAATCATATAATGAGAGTGAACAGGAGTTAGAACCCAGGCAATTTTACTATTGGTTTAGTGTTCTTTTCCCTCAAGCAAAAAAAGTCTTTCCTAAAAAGGAATTCAATCAAGGTAATATCCTTTTATTTCCTAAAGTTAAGGAGTACTTGGAGTTCAAAGCTTTCAGAGCTGAACAACTCTAAAGTGGGCCAAACCATTAACAAAACCACCATACCCAGGCCAGAAACAGGGACACCCCCTTGGCAAGTCCACCTTATTTCACTAAGACCTTCAGTCCCATTTCACTCCCAGGACGCTCCCAGTATGGGCAGTGGCCCTAAGCAATTTCTGAATTCATGAAATTTCTCCTTGACACTGTGTCAATCCATCCTGGCACCATAAGAACTACATATAGACACCTACCCGCCTTCAGTCTGATTTCCCATGAGATCAAAGGAAATGATTTTTTTCAGTTCCCTCTGTTGTCTTTGGAGGCAAACTCCTGGCAGAATACAAGGTAGTGACACTCGTACATGTCTTCTTGCCCTCGCCAATACCTTCAGTCCATTGTCTGTTAGTCCTCCCACTGGCCTCCAAATCCAGGTTCAAAATCTGATTCACTTCTCCCTATACCTGGTTGCTGAGCCATGCTAGCATTAAACAGTGTAATTAATTGATTTTAAGAGGCCACCTCAAAACACTAGTGATATCATACTCAGTAATTGACCTTTAAAGAATTTATAATCTAGTTGAGGAGATGAAATTAACACATGTGAATTAAAGATCAGGAACTTATAATGTGCACATAATCTCTGTTAGCAATAATCAACACAAAGAAATAGATCCAACAGGTGGGCAAGTTCAGAAATGTTTAAGTCTGATGCTCACAGCTCCAGCTTCTATATTTTAACTCCTCCCGCATTCTCACAAGCTGTTACCTCTTGGCATCTCAGTTCTCAATGGTTCTTTCTTTCCCCTCCCCCACCTGAGTCACTGAGGGAATTGTTTGCTTTGGGTATTACTGGTTGAAACTCAGAATGCAATTTAGTCCAAGAAAGAGTGGTTAGGAAAGATGTCAATACTTCAGTCCCATTACAGGTTAAATGGGCTATTGTGAACCATTTATAACTATTTCTTTGGAGAAGCCTCTTCATTCATTTGCTCTGAATACAAAATGATCTGCTTTTAAATGAAATTTCAAAACACAAACCCTTCTTTCAGTTCCCAGTACTCAACTCTAGGCACTCAAGAAGTGTGCCCCACCAGCTCCGCAATGCTGCCTTCATCAGTAATGTTGACTGTCTTCTTACTCTACACAAGTGAAAGACTAAATACGAACACATCAAGCAATTAAACGTGGCGGCCACATGTTCTTTGTTTCCATAGAAACTAGCACTCTTCCACGCCTCGTGGTCTTTCCTGTACAAAGGCAAGAAGATGAGAAACACTTCAGGAAAGCCAGAACTGGACTGCACATGCCTTGTATAAACCCTCGTTCTCAAGTCTGTAAAATGAATATGATTATCTTGGTTTGGACTCTTGGCCAAACTTGAGGAAAACAGTTTTTAGAATATGTATTGTTTATAATTCTGGAGCTGCTGGATAATATAAGTGGAACAGGATATGAGAAGGACAAATTCCCCGAGGGTAATACAGCAGTGCTCAAAGTGCAGTCCATAGATCAGTAGCTTCACCCTCACCTGGGAAGTGGCTGAAAATGCATTTTTGGGGGGCTACCAGAGCCTCTGGGGTGAGGCCAAGTATCTGGTCTATAACATGTTCTGCAAGTGACATTTATGCACATCAAAGAGAAAAGGCAAGAGGCTTGTCCTCTCTTAGCGCTGTGGATCCAACGTCAGTGGTATCTGTTGAGACACATAAAGGTCCCTGAGTCCCCAGAGGTGCCCTACCTTGCTGTGAGGGTCAGATAGCATGCTGAGCACAGGGTCTGGCACAGAGCAGGCACTTGATACCTATGGAATGAATGAACGTGCTATGGCCCCCACATACCCTCTGCTTCTCCTTACACTCTGCGTACCTCATGCAGTCTGTTATGGGCTAAACTACCCCCTGCTGCTGCTGCTAAGTCACTTCAGTCATGTCTGACTCTGTGCAACCCCATAGGTGGCAGCCCACCAGGCTCCACCATCCCTGGGATTCTCCAAGCAAGAATACTGGAGTGGGTTTCCATTCCCTACAAGTTCTTAAACTGAAGCGCTAACCTCTAGCACCTGAGAAAGCAACTGTATTTGGAGGTTAAATCTTTAAAGACATAATTAAGTTCAAAGGAGGTCATTAGGGTGAAACCTAGTCTCACGTATCTGGTATCCTTATAAGAAGAGGAGATTAGGACACAGTCACACATAGATAGACCATAAGAAGAACAGAGCACAGGCAGCCATCCTCAAGCCAAGGAGAAAGGCCTCAGGAGAAACCAACTCTGTCAACACCTTGGTCTTGGACTTCTAGGCTACAGAACTGTCAGAGAATAAATCTCTGCTGTTTAAGCTACCTAGTCTGGGATACTTTGTTATAGCGGCTCTAGCAAACCAATAGACTACACCCCCACCCCACACTCACACCTTGGAGTGCTTTATACAGAGCTTGTGTGTGCTCAGTCATGTCTGACTCTTTGCAACCTCATAGACTACAGCCCACCAGTCTCCTCTGTCCATGGGATTTTCCAGGAAAGATACTGGAATGGGTTGCTATCCCCTTCTCCAGGGTATCTTCCCAATCCAGGGATTGAACCCACATCTCCTTCATCTCCTGCACTGGTGAAAGTGTTAGTAGCTCAGTCATGTCTGACTCTTTGCAACCCCATGGACTACAGCCCACCAGGCTCCTATGTCCATGGAGATTCTCTAGGCAAGAATACTGGAAAGGATAGCCATTCCCTTCTCCAGGGGATCTTCCCAATCCAGGGATCGAATCCTGTTCTCTTGCACTGCAGGCAGATTCTTTACTGTTTGAGCCACCTGGAAATCCCGTTATACAGAACTCTGCCCAGGGTAACTGCTGGTTCCCATATCAACATGCCACTGACCTTGAGAGTGGGGTTAGAGCCTGAGACTTTCTGTGATGGCCCATTTATGTGGAGCTCCTATGCTCAGTTCTGACTCAGGGGAAACTGAGCTCTTCTGTCCAACTATGGAGGGCCTAACACTCTGGAGCCCAGAGTTGTGTTTATGTAACATGTTTGTCTGTGGGAAAATGCCATTGATCTAGGTTTATTTCTTCATATGAAAGAAAAAAAAAAAGACCTTCATACTAACAACAATTCTCTCTGTCTTACAGGGATGCTGGAAAGGTCAAGTGAGGTAATTACGCAGGCGCTTTATAATGCATTGTCAATGGAAGGTGGGGATGAGGACTATTGTTTTCACTTTATTACCAGGACTATTATTAGCAAACCTGCTTTAGGTCAACAGCTCAGGGACAGCAACAGCTGGGAGCCAACTGTGGAACCTATGCTTCACTCAGCTCCATCTCCTGGTAGAATTTAAGGACCCTCAGATTCCACATGGCAGCCATACATTTGGAAACTCGCCAAGAGGTCAAGTAAACATGTTTGTATTTTTGTAATCCATTTGTTGCTGTACTTTGTTCTGAGCTTCAGAGCATACGTATGTGTGCTCCAACTCTGAGCAGACCAAGGTAACTCATCAATAATTTGGGTTCCACCTCACCTGTCTCCTTGATTTAAGTTACCTCTCTCCTTCCTACCATCATTTTTTAAATGCCTGTATCTTGAATCAAGATGGAAACAATCTGATTGAAGATAAAAAAAACCCCTTTATTTCTGAGTTTAAGTCATCAGAACCAAGAAATCGTGTCAAGGGTTTTGTTCAGCCAGGAAATGCAGCAGATGGAGTGCTAAATGACACCAGACAAAACAAGGGAGTGTTTTTGAGCGATCATTCGTGGAGTTTAGACTCAAAGACTTCTATTTAAGTCAAAGCACATAACAAATGATGGTGATATCATTAAAATAAATATCCCACAGGGACCGTCCCTTCCCCTCCCATATCATAGCACTGACATCACTTTTGCATATGATATCAATGGCATTTTCCATATTCTGCTGAAAGGTCACAGTTCTGTCAGTAATGAGATTCAGCCCCCAGTCAAGCTGTTCCAAGACACCACGGCCCATTTTCAAGACAGTGCTGAGAGCAGTTTCCCAGCAGCATGAATTCCAGAGAGCCGATGTCTCCTTGTCTCTGGGCTACAAGTAACACTGGGGGAGTCCCCTCCAGAACACTGTGGTCACTAGGGCTATATCTGGGCCACCTAGGAGGATCCACAGTATCATCCCATACCCAGGAGGGCAGGGCTTCGATCAAAGCCCCCAGTGGCACCATTTCTGGGCCAACTCAAGAATCCCTGCCAGTGCAGCCATGGTTATAAAACAATGACTCATTTGTCTGAAGATCAAGAGTTCTTTAGGGTGAAAAAGGACTGGGCCCTATTCCTTGCACAGCTATGTGACATTAGGTAAATTGTCCAGAGTCTCTGAGCCTCAGTTTCCCCAACTGCAAGATAGGGATGACAACAGTCTCTCCTCCTATGGTTGTTGTGAGGCAAAAGATAAAAGCATGTAAGCCAGTCCTCTATATGTGCCGGCTGCTGTTACCACCATTAATGAGGATTTTAGGGTTGAACTGAACTTGAATATCTGCCAAAATATGCCACCCCTTCTTTCTCCTGCTAGTATCAGAGGAGTGCATTGGGTGAAATGTTGAATTTGGTGATCTGAGAACAGAAGAGGAGGGAAGAGGATATTGTGAGCATGTATTGGAATTTTCAGAGACTATGTAATCAGTTATATATCTTGATCTGTTTGTAAATGTGGGTCTGTGCATGGGTCCATTCTTGAGCTCGTCTGCTAAGTCCGTAAGATTTTTTCATTTCCCATTCTGCTGTGACCACACACTTGTTGTTGTTGAGTCACTCAGTCCTGTCCAGCTCTTTGCAACCCCATGGACTGCAGCACACCAGGCTTCCCTGTCCTTCACCATCTCCTGGAGCTTGCTCAAACTCATGTCCATTGAGTCGGTGATGCCATCCAACCATCTTGTCCCTTGTCATCCCCTTCTCCTCATGCATTCAATCTTTCCCAGTATCAGGGGCTTTTCTAATGTCAGTTCTTCACATCAGGTGGCCAAAGTGTTGGAGCATTAGCTTCAGCTAAACACACTTGTTAGGTTTATATTAATAACCATCCCTTCACTTCACCCAGTGCCCAGGACTTATTACTCCATTGAAGTCAGATAGAAAAGATCTATCTGATCACTATTAGATCACTATCATGTTAGTGTAAGGGCTTCTTAGGTGACTCAGGGGTAAATAATTCACCTGCCAATTCAGGAGACACAGGAGTTGCATGTTCAATGCCTGGGTGGGGAAGATCCCCTGAGGAAGAAACAGCAACCACTCCAGTATTCTTGCTTGAAAAATCCCATGGACAGAGAGAAGAGCCTGGCAGACTACAATCTATGGAGTCACAAAGAATCAGACACAATTGAGCATAACAACAACAACAACCAATGTTAGTGTAAACGAAGGCAACCTGTTAGCCCAATTCTCACCCCCAAGAGTGCTTGCCTTTCAAAAGAGAAAGCGCGTGCATGTGTGAGAGTCTTTTGCTTAGTTTGTCCCCATCATTCCCCTGATATACGATCTGATTTCAGTAGGACAAACGACAAAAGCTCTCTCAACATCCATGTGGAGAGAGGGTGAAATATAGACCGGAAAAGAGCACAGTTCTATTTATATCTGGGTTCAGTGTCCCTGATCAAAGAATGCTTACAAAGGAAAAGGAAGCAAGAGAGGGTGCTATGCCTGTAAAGGATCACAGGAATCTTTCTGAGGCCACATCCTGGGCAACATTTTTATCAGGAACTTGAAGGAAATCACAGATGGTGTGCTGAATAGGCCCACAGATGGCTGAATTGTAGCTGACACATTTTGATGATCAAGACTATGCCATGCTCTTATCTGAACTAAATGCAGGGCGCAACAGCTCTCTTGCTCAGGCCAAGCCATGTGCCAGGCAGTTTGCACATGTTGTCTCTAGCCCTGCAAAATAGGGACTTTTGTCTCCATATTATAAACAAGGAAATGGATGCTCATCATGGTTAAGAAACTTGATGGGATCCCACAGTTAAGTAGAAGGACAGAACAGGAACTTGAATCCAGATCCACATAACTCCAGGGCTTCCTGACTTCACTTAGCCTGTGATAGTCCTACACCGCCCTTTAAAATAACAAGTGTATGGGTTGTATTGGCGTGGGGTTGTCTGGTTATAGATGCAGAAGTACTTGTTGGGAGAGAAATAGGAGCAAGTAGGGGGAAGGAAGTGAGGGTGGGACGATGTCTGCTTTAGTCTGTGCTAGTGTTCTTGACCAGTGGGAACCAGTTGATGATATTAATTTGGGAGATGGAGACACATTCATTCTCTTCAAACAATGAAAGGGCTGTTATTGTGCAGAAAGTATTCAGTGTAACCCGGGGAGGTGGGTTTTAATGCAACATGAACTGAAATTCCTGAAATAATGAATGTTGTTTGCATGTGCAGCAGGCTCCCAACTGAGGTGATGTCTTGGACCTTCCCAAGCAGGATCGCACCACTGCTCCCTGTGGAGGGCCCCAGGGAAGAAGTGGGCATGGCCTCTACTTTATGAGAGTCACAACACTACTTCTGAGACTTTAGCGCTTGGACTGGGGACATATTTTGTAGTAGAGGGATTTCTCTCTATCCTTAAATGCACCACATAGCTTTCTGTCTCCCCCACTGAATTTACAAAAGTTATGAGATAGAGACGGCTCCTCAGTAGACCAAATGCCAACAAAACAGTGGCCTAATTTAGTCCTTTGTTTGAAGGAAAGGACTCAAAAATCCCTCAAGCAGGCTTCTGGGGAAAAGAAAAACCCTCGAAAGTACAGCAGGGGTCTTTGGAGAAGCACAAGATAGGCTTTGTTCTGTGGCTGCCAGTCTGTGCCAGAAGAGCAGTGAGCAAATGGAAAAATGTCCTGACAGACCATGTTTATCACCCAGCCGTCGGCATTCTTCCTGATTCCTCTATAGAGCTTCTTACAGGGTGTATGCATGCTGATGGATTTGAGCTATATGGAGATTTCTTTTCCCTTTAATCTTTAAGGTGGTAAACCAGGAAGAGCTTTAGACATCCTCCCAGTAACTGGAATACTAACAATGAAATACACCAAGTCCACAGCCTGCTTGATTATTTCCTAATTTTTTCTTTATGCTTGTTCCAGCTCAGAGACCCTGCCAGATGCAGAAAGCTTCCTTCATGGCAGCACAAATAGTTTCCATTTCCCAGTCAAGAGCCAGCATCCAAGACGAGCTTCTGATTTGACACTGAATGAAACAAAAGATGGCCCAGAACTCAATGGAAGCCAGGAAATGGAGGCGCAATTGCCAGAAAATCTCTGCAACATCCCAGAAATCCCCATGGGCAGAGAAGGTACACTGGCTACTCTGTGCAAGCAAGCACGCTTGCAGTACAGCCTCCAGCTGTTTTTCTCTCAAAAGTTTTTTCAAGTTCTTGGTGAAATTTTGTAAAAATATATTCCATGTTACACTCTAAATAGTCTTCTCATTCATCTGTCTTGGACTTCATAAAGTCAACATCCATTTAGTTTTTCATTTTATTTCTTAATTCAGGAAACATGCATTGAGCATCTTATAATTCATTCATTTGTTCAACACATCTTGAATACCCAGTACAAGCAAGAATGCGCTTGGGTTAAAGAGATTCATACAACACAGTTTCTGGTTCGTATCATATCCCTGACACATTGAACCCTTACTAAATGCTCTGCATTTTCTAAGAGTTTTCACCTACATGCAAAACTTTCTCACCTGCAGATTTCTAACCCCACCAGCTTTTCAAAGCCATAGCCAGATTTCTACACATCTGTTAGATTTAGTCTTATCATGAATGTCCCTCTGATATCTCAACTTCAACATGTTCATAACTTAATTCATGCCCTCATCCTTTTAACCTCCTCTTCTCAATGACTCCAGTTTCTGTTAGAGCTGTATGCTCATTCCATGGGCTTAGGTTCAAAGATATCTCTGATGTTCCTTTCCCCTTTACTCAAGACAATAGTGACTTTCACCTCCAAAATGCCTCTCAAACATTTGTTTTGTTCCACTTCTACTGATAACAAGGACAGGACAAGAGCCCAGTAGTTCTTGCCTGGACTGTTGCAGTAGCTTCTCAACTGGTCTCCCCAACTTCATGTTACCACATCCTGGTCCATCCTGAACTTTGCCACCAGAATAATCTCCCTAATTTACTTTCTCACAATGCCACTTTCCTACCCATTACTGATGCCATATTATCCTTGGGTAGAATATTCTCTATAACACAGCCTTAAATTCCGCTTCCCCTCAATGTTCTCTGTGCCCATGCAGACTGGCCAAATATCCTTTACCAGATCCTATCTAGGTTTTCCTGCCTCTGTGCCTTTTCTTAAGCTGTTCTCCCTGCTTGGTGTCTCTTTCCAGTTTCTGCTACAGAACTTTTCCCAGCCTTAGCCTTCTAGCCCAGATCCTCCATGAAACTTCCTTACCACCTCTCTGATAATAAGTACTGTCTCCTTCCTGGAACTCTCACTGCACTGATCACATTTCTCATGTTCACACAACACTAATCCACATCCCATCTCCCCTTTCAGAGTCTGAGCTTCATGAGGTCAGCTCAACCATGGAAAGGGACATCTATTCGTTAAACGTTAGTTTGCACAAGGGGTTAAAGGCACAAAATCTTTTTTATGAAAAGTAATGAGTAGAGAATGAAAGATCACAGGTACAAAAAAGGAAATGGTAGGAAGAAGAACATTATAGAATAGAAAAGGATTAAATCAAGGGATATTCTCTTAAGACTTGAGAGTTTTAACTTCTCAAGGAAGGATGAACTGTGGAGGAGATGTCCAGGTGCTGATGTGAACAGAGGAAGCAGTGCTTCTGCTCTGAGGAGGGAGGGGTGTGGCAAGTCAAGGAATACACACACCCTCCGCTGTGGCTTGAGCAAGTCACCCTCCAAGCCCATTTCCTCTTGTGTGGACCCAAGAGAAGAGCCAGGTGTAGCTTATGTGTCTGTTGTGAGGAGTATGTGAAATAATGTAAGTTAAGAGCTGAGCACTGAGCCTGGGCCCAGGCATGAATTAAAGTACGTAAATGCTGCATTGTGGTTCAAGAGGAGGAGCTGAAAGTTCTGGAATCTGGAAATGGCAGGAAGTGTAAGAAAGATGTAGACAAGCTGTAGAAGATCATTAAAATTGACAAGTGAGATCACAAATGGGGGAGGGGTGTGATTAGGCAGCAATGTAAGTGATTAACTAAAACAGTCTCTGCCTTTATCTAGGATGTGAAAGATAGGGATTGGCTCTTGGCTAACACTTGCCAGCATGATAAGGTAGTTTGAGTGGGCATTTGTAAGCAACGGGCTGTAATTAGAAACTGTTGTTGAGAATGATACTACAGAAGTGAAAAGTTGCTTCTCTACTGAATACAATTCCCTTTGTTGTATCATCAGTAAGCCTTCTTTCTTAATTCTTTCCTTCTTAGGACTCATCTGTCTCTTCCTCCCTGGACTCTTGTTTGAACACCTACATTTAACTTTATCTTATTATTGTCATTTAAAGCTTGATTTTATGAAACATAAAAAGACATTTTTAAGAGTTCTATATCACAGGAATATAAGCAGTATAGTTATCCATAGCTTCATAGTATAAACTCAAATAATTGGATTTTTTTCAATATAGAAATTATACAAATTAAATAAATGGCAAAAGGTTCTGATGCTTTTCAACAAATCTTTTTCCTTTTTTTCATTTCCCAAAGAGCCTCAGAACCAGCATTAGGTGCTTTATTTATTTATTAGCTGTGCAGCATGAGGGATCTTAGTTCCCTGACCAGAGATATCCAACTTCAGCCCTGCATTATAAGTACAGAGTCTTAATCACTGGACAGTCAGGCAAGTCCCACAAACTTTATTCAATTCTTTCCTCCCTAGGATTCAGGTACTGTCACAGGAACTTCAGAGAGCATGAAGGATCAACTTCAATGCCAGAGCTCCCTGGCCATCATGCTGCTTCTCCAACAACCCACGTGGAGGCTTACATTTCCCTACAGCATGGTGATTTGGGGACTGGAAAGAGAAACTAAAGACAACTGGCCACCCAGGGGAGAGAACATTTAATTCATCAGAAACAGGAATTCTAGGACATCTATTGTTGTTGTTCAGTCACTCAGTTGTGTCCGACTCTGTGACCCCACGGACTGCAGCACAGCAGGCTTCCTTGTCCTTCACTAACTCCTTGGAGTTTGCTCAAACTCATGTCCATTGAGTTGATAATGCCATCTATGTGTGCCAGGACATCTATAGTGAGAGTTATTTAGCCCCTGCAAGAAATTCCTCGGTCATTTTACAGGACCCAGTTTTCCCTGTGAGACTGTCAGTGTCCCAGGAGTGCTAGGGGGCAATTGAGTGATTTTCCAACCTACATTAGTACGATTGCAGATAAACACTAAACCTGGGATTGTCCCAGAGACCTAATTAGAGGCTCCTGCTGGCCTGACACGCTGGCAGTGACCTTGTCAAGCAGCAGGCTGGAGAAGACCCTTTTTGCCCTGGGAGGTGATTCAATATGGGATTCATTTTCTCCTTCTGAATTGCTTGTCAGGATCAAGAGTAGAACACTAACTCGAGGCACTCACTTCATGTGTATTTGGTTTGTTGGCCACTAATGGTAGATAGATACCAGATTTAACTCCGGGAGACCAGAGGCAACACCTTTTCAACAGAAGCAGTTGGTTGAATTAGAACTGCAGGTTGCTGAACAGAAGGCATAGGCTCATGGTTTTGGCTTTTTATTTCCTCGCTGTTCCTCAAGGTGTGCCCTGCTTCTATAGTAGCTCCCTGCGAAACAAACACCAAACACAATTTTTTCCACCCTCCTTTTTTTGTAAAAGTGAAATCCCCTTCAGATTTCTTTCAGTTAGAAAAAAAAATAGGTACAAATGTTAACTCTTTCTTTAAAAAATAAGTGGCATAAAATGAACTTTCAATAAGCAGAGGATAGCTGTATACATGGAGAAGGCAATGGCACCCCACTCCAGTACTCTTGCCTGGAAAATCCCATGGATGGAGGAGCCTGGTGGGCCGCAGTCCATGGGGTCGCAAAGAGTCAGACACGACTGAGCGACTTCACTTTCACTTTTCACTTTCATGCATTGGAGAAGGAAATGGCAACCCACTCCAGTGTTCTTGCCTGGAATCCCAGGGACTCGGGAACCTGGTGGGCTGCTGTCTCTGGGGTCGCACAGAGTCGGACATGACTGAAGCAACTTAGCAGCAGTAACAGCAGCAGCTGTATACAGATGTCCATGTATGCTGCTGCTGCTAAGTCGCTTCAGTCGTGTCCAACTCTGTGCAACCCCATAGAGGGCAGCCCACCAGGCTCCCCTGTCCCTGGGATTCTCCAGGCAAGAACACTGGAGTGGGTTGCCATTTCCTTCTCCAATGCATGAAAGTGAAAAGTGAAAGTGAAGTCACTCAGTTGTGTCTGACTCTTAGCGACCCCATGGACTGCAGCCTACCAGGCTCCTCCGTCCATGGGATTTTCCAGGCAAGAGTTTTGGAGTGGGGTGCCATTGCCTTCTCCAATCCATGTATACATGTACACAAAGAGTCCATAGAAAGCTAATTTTAAGCAAAGGCTACTAGTTGTAAAATGTATCCCTAGGAAGCTAAATAAATTGATTTGCTGTACATGAATTTTGGATAAAAGCCAACTAAAGCTCCCAGATCTTTTTCATATAAAGCTGCCCTTGAATTATTGATTTTTTTTAGCTCAAACACAGAACTTCACATTTATTCTTGCTTTTTCCCACCCATGATTCCACTTGATTGGCTGGCCTGAGTCCATGGAGTTGCCTCATGTGCCCAATACTCTGAACAGCTGAATTCATAAGGGACATTCTACGTTTAAGCCTATGGAACATTTACTGAAGCAAGTCAACTTTCTTGAATTGACAATGAACAACATACTCTATTTAAAATTTCTTATTTTCATCCTGAATTCAATTTCTTTTTCAGGCAGTTAAAGGTCTAAAAAAAAATGACTTAATCCTTCTTGAAGTCTCTCAGCACCAAGCAGGCAATAACCGTGTCCCATTCATCTTTGGGTGTCTCCAGTCTTTGGTAAGAGAGGGTGACAAGTGAGTGGTGAATGGGGGAATAAAGAGAGAATGAATTAACATATAAATTAGTCTAGAATTTGAACTGAATTTTTCAGCAAGACCATACCTGATGGTTAAACAGACACAGTAGCACCAAAAACCAGTTAACCAATAATTAATGAATTGATTCATTTTAGTGAAGATCAACTGTTCTCAAATGTGCTTTTCTCCCTCCAACTCCATGACCACCAGCAACATCACCCTCTGGAAACTTGTTAGAAACGCAGATGTGGCGCTCAGTCACATCCAACTCTTTGTGTCCCCATGGACTCTAGCCCACCAGGCTCTTCTGTCCATGGAGATTTCCAGGCAAGAATACTGGAGTAGATTGCCATTTCCTACTCCAGGGGATCGTCCTAATCCAGGGATCAAACTTAACCCGCTTCTCCTGTGGCTCCTGCCTTGGCAGGCATATTCTTTACCACTGAGCCACCTGGGATGCCCTGAGCACCACCCTATGAGTGAGGCTTTCCCCAAACACTCAACATAAAAGATCAATGACCTCCCCCTTCCTCCTTCTCCCCCAGACCCCCAGCCCCCGCACACCCAGCAGTCCAAGTACCCGTCTCCTTGTTCATTTTCCTCTGTCATACTTATCACCAGCTGGCCTTCAGTTTATTTGCTGCTGATGTATTTTCTGTTACCTCCCACTAGAACACAGGCTCCATCATGGTAGAGGTATCTATAATCTTGGTAGATTCAGTAGTGCCAAGCACTGTGAGCAATAAATACTTGATGAGAGAATGAATGAATGGTTGACACGCATAAGTGAGAGTGCTTCGATAAATAAGAAGATGCCACCATGAACAAGGTCTTCAAATAAGTGGCAGACTGCAGAAGTTGTTTTGCAACATATATAATAGACATTCCCAAAATGGCGTCTATAGTATATACATTTTTAAAAATCCTAGATATTAATAGGAAAATGATCAGCAGCAACACAATGGGAAAAAATGGGTACAGGATATTAATAGAAAATTTACAGTAGAGGGAACATGGTGGTCAGTGACCTGGCCAGGTAACTTGATCTCTGTGTCTAGTTTCCCTCACCTAGTAAAACAGCTCCCTGCTTCCTAGGGTTGGGAGGATAAAATGAGTTAATATAAATTAACTGCTTAAAAGGGTGAATGGCACATACAAGTGCTAGCAAGTATTATTGTTACTGGTAATCAGAGAAATAAAACTGAAAACAAAACACCACTTTTTGCCCATCAGATTGGTTAAAAAGAAAAATTTTTAAGTCTGAACAGCAAATATTAAAGATGTGGGGAAAATATGTGTATTAGACGTGGTAAATGTGGTAATTCAATGGAGCAGCCCCTTCAGAGAGCGCTGCAATAGTAGCTAGTAAAACAGAAAGAGTGCCCAGCCTATAATCAATTCCACTTTTGAGTCTATAACCTAGGGCAGCTCTTCCCAGTGCTCCTCAACTGTGGAAACTCTGGAATGGTGGTTAAGCACACAGATTCCTGGAGCACACCCCAAACCCACTGATTCAAAATCACCGGGGAAAGAGCTGAGCAATCTAGATATTTCACTAGTACCACAGAGGATCCTTTTTATCAGACAAATCTGGGAAACCCTAAGCTAAAAAAGTTCTTATCCTTTTATTTAAGATTTTTGGAACAAGACTAAATACAGCATTCTGATCAAAATCAAAATAATGGAAAGAATCTAATATGTAACAATTGGTACATTAATTAATAAATTAATAAAATGTGATGCACACATATAATGGAATAGTCATAGTAGTTTAGAGCTATAGCTCTAAATGTCAATGTGAATGGGTCATTTAAAAATCTGGATTAAAAAAATCAAGATGCAGAACTATATATGACACTGTTTCATACTGTAACTATAGTGTACTTGTATTTCAGTGAAGTTTTAAAGCAACACAGATTGATGGAAATGTCAACTGGCATTAGCCCTTTGTAACACTGTTCAGCAATACTGACTAAAGCTTATTATCATCAAGTCATATGACTTAGCAATCCCACTCCTAGTTATGTACCTGATAGAAACATACATATGAACATCAAAAATGTGCACAAAAATGTTCATAATGACCTGAATCCAGAAAATACCATATGTCCATCTATGATAGAGTTGAGAAATAAATTATATTAATGTGATCGAATACTATACAGCAATGAACATGAATGAACTAGAGCTTCATGCAAAAGCATGTATGAATTCCGCATAAAGGTTGACTAAATGAAGTCATACACAAAAGAGTCCATTTATATGGAGTTCAAAAACAAGCAAAATTAACATGTGATGTTACAGTATGAGGGTGGTAGTGAGGTAGAAGATAATTCAGAAATGGCTTCTGAGGGACTGATAATATTCTTTTTTTTCTGTGTAGTGGGTGCCTAGGGATTCTCGCTGTATAAAAATATATTGAGCTATAACTTTTGATATGTATACTCTATACACACATAGCTTTTGTTTCATAAATACACACAAAATTGTTTATTTTCTGGGTACGTATTTTAAGTAAAATATGAAAACGAGTTTGGATTATACACAACAAACTCATCAAACTTATGATACAATTGTAAAGTTAGGAGGGTAAGTGTAACAAAGTTAGTGGGACCAAAGATGGCAGCTAATGTGATTCTTTAATTTAAAAAAATGAAAAACAAAGAGAAGAAAAAAAGCTAGGAGAAAATAGAATATTAAGTTGATGATTCTGAATAATGAAAATACATGTGTTGTATTTGTTACAGTATATTTGCTCTTTATTTTTAGGACTCAAAATTTTAAATATATAAGAAAAACAAAACTGTCTAATGAGCAAAATTTTTACATTAAGTTACTGCTTAATTGGGGGGAAATTCTGATTTTTTTAAGATGAGCCGCAAAGAGATGAAGTCATTTTTCTAAAAAAATTTAGCAAGAGTAACATTTCTTTAAAATCTTCATTAACAACTGAATTTGGAGAATAAAATGAAGCAGTAACTTTATTTATCCATCCACCCACTGCTATTATATGCTGCAAAAACTCCTTGGACATTCACAGTGTCATTTGTTCTACAGTTAGAAACGAAACTGACAAAATCTTGTTTACTTGTAGGGACACAAAGGTCAGAGCTCACCCACTCTGGCCAACAGAGCTGCAGAAGCAAAGACTGAATCAAAAGGATGTGCAATGGGATGAAGTTTGACTTTCTTCTCTGAAGAAGAAAAACAGTATTTTACAAACAAGGTGGAAACACTGGGAACCCTCCAGGATTCTTAGCTGTGAACTTCTGGAAAAGCCTGTGTTGGTCTTGGGCAAACAGTCATCAAATGCCAGAGGATAAGGGGGATGTCTGCAGCCCAAGACGTGCATAAACCCAGAGGATGCTCCAGCCAACACAATTGACTTCCTGGTCTCCACACTGAGATAAAACCATCCTTAAGGAAGGATGCCAAAAATAGGAAGCCTTAAAATACAAAGACAACAAACACTGTTTTTTCCTGACATTAATCCTCTTGACATGGGCCACCAGAAGATAAGTTATCCCCCGCTTAAAACACATCTCCCAGAAAAAGAAAAAAAAAAAAAAAATGCAGCGTCACCAGTGAACTGTCTGATGTCAGATGGGACACTTCTGAGGTTCAGGGACAATTGTCCAAAGAGACCAAACAGCTGGATTTCAAGCTTCCACACATTTTCCTGTGTCTCCCAACACATTCCTGGCAGTTGTTAATATCTTTAATTTACAACCAATAATTAAGCTTTTAATTGCTTTTCTTTTCCTGTGTATTTGCTTAGAAGTGCAAACTGTGCTGTTCATTGTTGACTTAGCTTGCTCAGCCTCCATGGAAGGCCAACCAAAAATGAACAGGCTGACTCAACCGGTGGAGGGGTGAATTTACGATCAGGCCCACAAAACGTTTGTTTTGAAGACAAAGGCCCCCACATAAGCAATGAAACCACAGTGTATTGGTATGCTGGCTCACATTTTGTACAGGATTCTCTTCTTCCCTCCTGGCCGGAAGTTGCTCTTAGCACGTTATCTTAGGAGAAGAGGAAACTGGCCGTCCAGCGGCTCCCTCAGTTCTCTAAGGATTTTGCTCTCACGTGGCCTTTCTCATGTGCATTTTGGAAAACGTGAAAATAGATGCATTGGTCAACTTCCAGAAGGGATGCTGCTTGTAAAGTGCTCCTTACTCCTCCAAGGAGAGGTAGCCCCTCCATTCTGTCCTCCACAGGGACCTGAGTGACAGAGCAACAGCTGCACAACTCATTTCTTCAAGCCCTGTGTCTTGAGGGGGAGAGAAGGGAAGCAAGAAGGAAGAAGGAGAGAAAAAGAGAGAGGAGGGAAAAAAAGAGGGCAGGAAGGAAGGGAGGAGGGAGCTCGAGGAGCCCTGGAGGAGTCTGTGAAGACGAAGGAGAGGCAGACTAGTGGGATGTGCATGCAACTGTAAAGTAGCTAGTTTCTAAGGTCACCAAAAACTGGCTCTGGAGGAAATTCGTGGGGAAAAGTTTTAAAAAACTAAATCCTCAGTGGGTTTTGAAGTAGTATTTCGGTAGGGGAGCCATCTCCTGACCTTAGTGGAGTATCACCTATTCAACCCTTACCTTTACTTGGCAACCCAGAAACAGAGAGATCCAGCAAGATGGCCTGTGGGAGGGCTGGTGCAGGAGACTCTTGATTTCATGGCCTCATGCTCAAACTCTGTACCACATGCCTTTGACTGTAGCTCCTACTTAAGTCAAAATTGGAAGCTCCTTGACAACGGGAGAAGTTGGACTATTTGGTGTTTGGCACGAGGGAATAAACTGAAATGGCCAGTGACCGGGAAGGGGGAGCCCACGGAAAGACCTGAAGCTCCATCTCTATTGCCAGAGGGACATCACAATGGGAACGGAAGCAGCTGAGCGGAGGTCCGATGCAGTTCCTCAAAGGTGTCTGTCATAGTCCATTCACACGAGTCTTTCTGAAATCCAGCTGAGTGGATGTGTGGCAGGGATCACATATGCATAGTATGTCATTTAGAACATGTGTGACTGGGTACCACGTAGCATTTTAAAGATACATTCTCTTTGGAAATCTCCTTGGAGGTGAGGGCAAGTCCATCTGGAGGGACAGATGTAAGACGCTGAGCCCAAGCCCAGATCTCACTTCCCTCTCTCGCCCCACTGGACCAAGCCCAGTGGATATCAGTAAGCAAGGGAGCCCACTGGCACAGCCCGTAAGGGTCAGCTCCTCGGCATAGGGCAGGGTAACTAGGGTAGAGAAGGTTTCTCCAAGAGCCAAGGGAGAAGACTCCAGTACTCTATCTAACTTGGTCTCCGTCCTGGGGTCACCCCAATAAGTGGCCCTGGAGGCTGAAGGGATTGATGATCTGTTGCTTCAGAGCAGACGGAGGTGGTGTTCAGACTCATCTCGTGGCTGTTCCACGTCACAGCGCCACCACCCGCCTGCCAACAGATGCCGGAAGAAAGGTAAAGGGGTTCTCAGATCATCTGGGTCCATCGAGCTTGCTGCAGCCCAAGGCCCAGAACCCTGAGGACAATTGGGTAAGCCATAGACAGGGAAGCATCCTCCCAACACATCATTCCAGGGCCTCTGAAGGTCCCGATGCAACATCCCACTGAGAAGGCTCCCAGAAGCTTCTAAAAGCCTTGCCAAAGGCTCCTCGGCCTTCCAGACCAGATCACATCCTCATATTTCAGGCCAACAATCCTCTCTCAGACCTTTGGCCTCATAGGCCCTTCTTGCCCCGCTGACTTCATGACACATGAGGATGTGGTTTTCAGTCACCCTCAACTCTTGGCCAGACAACAACTTTTGTCTCTGGCTGTCTGCGCCCCTTCATAGCACGTGGGCGATCAGAAGAGAAGAGCCTCGGTTCTGAAAGATCCCAGCTTGTTGAGGCTTCCTTCCTGCCAGGCTCTCTTGCCCTTCCATGGAATGAAAGGTTGGAAACCAGAGCTGAGAAGACCACACAGTTCTCTCATCCAACCGTCTCCTCCTCTGCAAGGATCTGAGGCTACTACTGGTTCACACAGGGTGGCACAGCCAACCAAGCTAAGCTGCTGCTGCACGGGTGGACCCCACACCCAGCCCAGAGCTCTCTCTACTAGGCTGCATTCTCTCCAGCTTTTCTAAGGAATACATCCTTTGAGAAAAGTCATAGCCATGGCCTTGTTTTGCCACTTTGGAGGATGTCATGGGGCCGGCCCAACTGTTCTCTCATGCTCCCTCTCTCCCCCAGCATCTCTCTGCCCTCCTCCTCCTGCTGTCCTTCTCTTTATCCCTCCTTTTCTTCCTTTTGGTCATCACTGCCTCTCCTTCTGTGTGTTTCCCCTTACAATCGCGTGCAAGAGATTTTGAGAGAGTGGAGAGTGAGAAAAAGCAAAGAGCAAGCAAGATTGCGGGGGCGGGGAGGGGGAGGGGTTGGAGAGGGAGGAAGTATCCGAAGCTGACTTTGTATTACTGTACTTTGAATAAATGACTTCATTTCCCAGGGAGTCTGTTTATGTGACTCTTTCATCGCACTCTATAACAAAGTTCTCCACATTCCAAGGACTAGAAAGCCCATCCGGGTGCTCTCTCTTTAATTAAGTGTACCGCTCTTGATCCACTCTTTGCCTCAGAAGATTTTGCTAGAGTGACTACATCTCTTCTCTGAGGAAGCAGGCTGGAAGAGTGGGGTGGGAGGGAGGGCTGTAAGGGAAAGGAAAGGTCAGCTTAAAGCTGTCACCCTGCCTGACCCGGTCCCCTAGTGACACCGCATGCCACTCACTGGGCACAGCCGTCCTCCACTGCAGGCTGTGCAGTGCCCTGCCTCGGTGTCCCTGGTCACTCCTTTCCCCGGGCCCCTCCTTTCACCGAATGGGGCCTGTTCTCCTAAAGATCGATCCTCTGACCTCTAATCTACTCACAGATTTGTTTTGTCAATCCCTAAAATCCTTCTGGAGAAGGGAACGGCTACCCACTTCAGTATTCATGCCTGGAGAATTCCATGGACAGAGCCTGGCGAGCTACACAGTCCATGAGGTCGCAAAGAGTCAGACATGAGCGACTTTTACTCACTCACTCAAACTCCTTCTAGCTCTGCTGCTGCTGCTGCTGCTAAGTCGCTTCCGACTCTGTGCGACCCCACGGACTGCAGCCCACCAGGCTCCTCCGTCCATGGGATTTTCCTGGCAAGAGTACTGGAGTGGGTTGCCATTGCCTTCTCCACCTTCTAGCTCTAATCTTCTCCAAATCTAAAGTAAATTAGTTGGCGCTTTCTTGGTAGTCCAGTGGCTAAGACTCCAGTCTCCCAATGAAGGGGGTGCAGGTTCAATACCTGGTTGGGGAACTAGATTCCACATGCCTCAACTGAGAGTTTGCATGCTACTACTAAAAAATAAAAAATAAAAAACTTCCTGCATCACTCAAGGAAGGTTGAAGATCCAACGTGCTGCAACTAGGACCCAGCGCAGCCAAATGAAGAAATAAAAGTACATTTTTTAAGAAAAGTAAATTAGTTAAGGGTGCCATTTGCACACATACACCAGGGTCTTCTTTATCAACTATGCATTTATCATTTCATTTTTTATACATGCATTTTGTTGTTTAACCCGGAGTGGCAATTCTGAGGGTTCTCACTTCAAGCCAATGAGCAGAATCCTTAGTCTCTGAATAACAGATATATTCAGACAAGTGAAGCCTTTCCGGGAGGCTACCCTGAACCTTCCTGTGTAGCTGCTACACCGTACATGGACTAAAGTGGGTTCAGTATTCCTTTTGGGAGCCTAACTGCTACTGATGACTACTCCTGAGCAGTCACAATGTGCAATTCAGCCAAAGGACCATTCATATCCTCAAAGTGAAAAAAATGTGTCTTTCTTACTTTCTGAGTGTAGCAGCAGGGTGTTTTATAGAGAACAGTCCCTACGATTTTCCTGAAGCTACAAAAAAATTGCTACCTGATAACTGCAAGCACATTCTTCTTTCAACATGAAGTCTTGATTTTACATCATAACAGAATGTCTTTTTTTCTAATGGGCAAAGCTGCTAGATTCTGTCATCTTACTTCATTTATTCAATTATTCAATATCAACTAATGCCAACACTAGTTTCTAGGCTTGTGGTGGTGAACAGAAGTGCCACCGCCACCCCAAAACTTGCAACACAATGATGCACAGATACAATCAAGGAACCAAACACATATTTGATTGTTTTGAAGGAAATAAACAGGATCCGTGATGGGTAGCAACAGAGAAGGAGCAATTTAGACAAGGTGTTCATTGTTCGTGGAAAGTGAAGACGCAAGGAATGAAGAAAATGTCAGGCAAGCATAACAGGGAAGGGAGGATGTTCCAAGCAAAGGAATGTTCCAAGCAAAGGAAATAACATGCCCAAAGGCTGGGCTGCCATGGGGGAGGCTTACCTTGTTGAAGAAAATGAAGGGAGATTTGTGCTACTGAGTTCAGTGTGTGAGGTAGGAAAACAGGAGGTCGGAGAGGAAGACAGAGATTAGAT
This sequence comes from Bos taurus, assembly GCF_002263795.3. Classification (NCBI taxonomy): domain Eukaryota; kingdom Metazoa; phylum Chordata; class Mammalia; order Artiodactyla; family Bovidae; genus Bos; species Bos taurus. The sequence goes on from NC_037336.1 coordinate 87,679,471, forward strand.
CACATAGCACAGTGTAAGCCATGGAAATGGGTTTGTACTCTATTTGAATGCAAAGACAAAATGGCTTTTGAGAAGAAGTAAGAGCAAGGCTGGAGTATATGATGGACACTATTGCATCTCCCACAGTGGCAGGTGGATTCTTTATCATTGTGCCACCTGGGAAGCCCATGATGGAGTGGGAGTGGGAGGCAGTTTCTAGGTCTGGACAAGAGATGGTCCAGTGACCAGTGGGATGGAGTGAAGTTAGCTGATATGAAGCACTTTGGCTCCTGAAGGAGATGATCCAGTGAGAATTGCTGAGGCATTTAATGTGGAGGGTGAGAAAAGGGAGGAATTGAGAATGAAATGCAGATTGTTGGCATGAAAAACTGAGTTCCTGGGGTACCATTCATGAAAATAAAGAAGGCTGGGAGAGTAGGAATTTGAAGAGCATTTGGGATGAGTTAGGATTTTCATTTTCAGATGGACTTGAGTCATTCTATGTTTAAACAGCCTATGTCTGTTAACTGTTGCTTGTTCCTGTGGATATACATGCACTCTGAGCATTCTTTGCAGAAGAGGTGGGCTTTGGAAGGAGTAATGCAGGAGTGCCAGCTCTTCAGCCCAGCAGACTTGCTGTTGAGATGTCCCAGTGTGATTTGGTGTTTCACCCAAGATGTTCAATCTGATATTTGTGAAATGTACTTTCAGTTCATTTCAGTTGCTCAGTCATGTCTGACTCTTTGCGACCCCATGAACTGCAGCATGCCAGGCTCCCCTGTCTATCAACTACCAGAGCTTACTCAAACTCATGTCCATCAAGTTGGTGATGCCATCCAACCATCTCATCCTCTGTCGTCCCCTTCTCTTCCCATCTTCAATCTATCCCAGGATCAGGATCTTTTCAAATGAGTCAGTTCTTCACATCAAGTGGCCAAAGTATTAGAGCTTCAGCATCAGTCCTTCCAATGAATATTCAGGGCTGATTTCCTTTAGGATGGACTAGTTGGATCTTCTTGCAGTCTATGGGACTCTCAAGAATCTTCTCCAACACCACAGTTCAAAAGCATCAGTTCTTTGGTGCTCAGCTTTCTTTATGGTCCAACTCTCACATCCATGCATGACTATTGGAAAAACTATAGCTTTGGCTAGATGAGCCTTTGTTGGTAATGTCTCTGCTTTTTAATATACTCTCTAGGTTGGTTGCAGTTCTCCAACACCACAGTTCAAAAGCATCAGTTCTTTGGTGCTCAGCTTTCTTTATGGTCCAACTCTCACATCCATGCATGACTATTGGAAAAACTATAGCTTTGGCTAGATGAGCCTTTGTTGGTAATGTCTCTGCTTTTTAATATACTCTCTAGGTTGGTTGCAGCTTTTCTTCCAAGGAGCAAGCATCTTTTAATTTCATGGCTGTAGTCACCATCTGCAGTGATTTTGGAGCCCCCAGCCCCACCACCAAATACTCTAGGCCGTGACTATACCCTGTGGAAGCAGTTGGTGGTGGCGGTGAGTAGAGGATCACTAAAGAGAATAGATAACCCATTCTCTCAGTCATCCTCAGAAGTCAGTATGAAGGCAGAACACAGGGCTTGGTGATGTCCCTCTTGAGTAGTCACGTCTTGCAATTTAAACATCCCACCTTTTATCAGACCCAGAGACTGATACTCAGCTCAACTCTTGAAACAGATACAAGACAATGTGCTTGTGTGCTGAGTTGCTTCAGTTGTGTCTGACTCTTTGTGACCCCATGGACTGTAGCCCACCAGGCTCTCTGTCCATGGAATTGTCCAGGCAAGAATGCTGGCGTGGGTTGTCATTTTCTGCTCCAGGAGATCCTCCTAACCCAGAGATCAAACCCGTGCCTCTTGTGTCTCCTGTGTCTCCTGCGTTGGCAGACAGATTCTTTACACTAGTGTCACCTGGGAAGCTCCACTGCAATAGATTTCTACAAACAGTTCTGGTATGGTTTTTATACCAGGGACATATACATATAAATATACATATAGATTTATAATTCATTTGAAACAAACTCTGTTATTTCAATATGTTTTAAAAATAAGATACGTCTTAAATGACTACTCAATATACAATCAGTAAACTTTCACATCTTAAGCCAAACTGATAAAAAAAGAACTCTTTGAGCAAAAAGCTAAAACACAGAGACTTTAATCCATGTTGCAATCAGCTCTAAGCAAATATTTCCTTGTAGTATTTATACTTCTAAGCAAACATTTCAGCAACCTAAATGAATAAGTAAGCATTATATACAAAGAAAAGAAAAGCAATAAAGAAGATAATTGACTTCTCATCAGCAAAAATGCAGACCAGAAAATAGTATCACAACATCTTTACAATGCCAAAGCAAACAAACAAAAACTTACTTTAAAATGATAGAGGCAAAGAAAATATCTATCAAAAATAAGTGATAAGACTACAGAAGTCAAAACAGTGTGATACCGGCACAAAGACAGACACATACAGCAATAAAATAAAATAGACAGTCCAGAAATAAATCATTATAATTTTCAGCCAAGGTGCCAGGACCATTCACTGGGGGAATGTACAGTCTCTTTTCAATAAATGATACTGGGAAAACTGGATATTCACACGCAAGAGAATAAATTTAGACCCTTACCATACACATACAGAAAAATTATTCATAATGTAGGTGTAAGAGGTAAAGCTTTATTTCTTTTCTCAGAAGAAAATATGGGAAATCTTCATGATATTGATTTGGCAATAATTTATTCAATATATCACCAGAAGTACAGTCAACCAAATAAATATAGATAAATGGGACTACATCAAAAATTAAAACTTCTAATTTGTACATCAAAAAACAATCAACAAAATGAAAAAACAGCATATAGAATGGGAGGAAATATCTGCAAACCATGTATCTGATCAGAGAGATATATCTATATAGACAAATCAATATAAATATAAATATCCAGAATATATAAAGAATTCCTACAACTGAACAAAAAAATAAGGTACACAATTTAAAATGAGCAAAGGGTGTGAATAGACACTTCAAAAAAGATACGCACATGGCCAATAAACACATGAAAATGTGCTCAACTAATCATTAGAGAAATACAAATAAAAATCCTAATGAGATATCACCTTACACCTGTTAGCATGGCTGAAACAAATAAATAAATTCAAACTAGCAAGTGTTGGCAAGGATGTAGAAAAATTGAAACCCTCATGCACTGTTGGGAATGTGAAATGATGCAGCTGCTACACAAAACAGTATGGCAGGTCCTCAACGAAAAATAGAATTATTGTAGGATCTAGCAATTCCACTTCTGGGTATATAGCCAAAAGAATTGAAAGCAGAGTCTCAATGAGATATTTGTACATCCATGTTCATAGCGGCAACCCAGTGTCCACTGATGGATAAGCAAAGTGTGGTATATATTCATACAATGGAATATTATTTGGCCTTAAAAAGGACAGAAGTTCTGATGCATGTTACAACTTAGATGAATTATGCAAAATGAAATATCAGTCACTCCCACACAAAAACATATTATATGATTCCTCATACATGGGGTACCTAGAGTAGTCAATTTCATAGAGACGAAAAGGATAATGGTAGTTGCCAGGTGCTGGGTGAGGCACTGTGTGTTGTTCTTTAATGGGTATAGAGTTTCAGTTTTGCAAAATGAAAGAAGTTCTAGAGATTGATTGTGCAACAACGTGAATATACTTAACACTGTTGAACCGTACACTTAAAATGCTTAAGATGGTAAATTCTATGTTATGTGCATTTTACCACAAGGAAAGATGAAAATAAGCAGTACACATTTCTGGGGGGAAACACTGAGAGATTTTGTTTCTAGCGTAAGTCCACTATTTAAACACTAAAGGAAGTTCTTCTATCTAAAGGGAAATGCCTTCAGTTGGCAACTTGGATCCACACAAAGAAATGAAGAACACAGGAAACAGTAACTTTAACTGTTTTTTCTTTTCTTAATTTCTTGAAGAGACAATTGAACTATTTAAAACAATATACTGTGGGCTTTATAAAGAAGTAAAATGTAAGAGAACACTAGAATAAAGAAAGGCAGTGGATTGAAGTTATACTATTTTAAAGTTTTATACATGGAGTAGTATAATATTAATTCAGGGTAGATTGTAATAAATTAAGAAAAAACAGTGCAATCTTCAGAGCAACAGCTGGAAAAATGAAACAAAGAGGTTCAGGCAATGTGCCAATAGATGAGAAAAAAATGAAATACTACACAATGTACAATTAATCAAAAAGTAGGGAAGAAAATAGGAAAAACAACAAAAGTATAGAGAACAGCAAAATAGAAGTCTTAAATATGAGACATTTCATATAAATGATCAAATTTTACAGTTTTAAAATGTTAATAAAAGAATCAGTTCATCAAGAAGCAGTAACAGTCTTAAATATGTATGCGTCTCAGAGCTTCAAAATACATGAAGCAAAATGAGAAACAGATTAAGCCATAAACATAGCTTGATGTTTTAACACTCTTCCCACAATAGTTGTTAGAGCAAGTGCACAATACTATCAGTTTGACCTAACTCATATTTACAAAATACTCTACATGGTAGTCACTTTCTTGCAAGTGTATATAGAACATTTTCCAAGGTAGACCATGTGTTGGGCCATTAAAAAGTCTATAAGTTTAAATAATTAAATTATACAAATATTCTCTGATCATAATGAAATTATTAAAATTCGGTAACAGAAAGATATCTGGAGAATCTCCAAATATGTGGAAATTGGGCTGTGAGATACAGCTAAAGTGGTGAGATATAAAGAAACAAGAGAGAAATTTAATGGAACAATAAGCTGGTTCTTTAAAAAGACCACTAAAATTGATACTTTCAAACTGGACTGATAAGGGGGAAAAAGAGAGAACACACAAATTACCAATGTGTAGAGAAAAGACATTAGTACATATACTATAGATATCAAAAGGAAATAAGACAATATGAACATGTTTAGTCCAATAAATTTCACAACCTAGATAACTTGGAGAAATTCCTTGAAATACATAAGTTAATTATAGATAAAATGTATAAAATTAAAGACTGACAACACCAACCGTTGACAAATGTATGAAATAACTGGAACTTTCATACATTGCTGCTGGAAATGCAAGATGATACAATCCTTTAGGGAAGTATTTTGGTGGCTTTATATAAAGTTAAACATACACTTATAAATTCCACATTTACGCATTTACCCAAGAAAAATAAAAACTTAGTGTCTATAACAACACTTGGACATGAACATTGATAGGAGACTTATTCATGATGATCAAAAAAGTGGAAGCAACTCATTAGATGAATATCCATCAGTAGATGAATAAACAAAATATGGTTTTAATTCATACACTGAAATACTACTCAACAATAAAAAGCAATAAAGTATTAATACACACAACTTTCATTAATCTCAGAATCATTATATTGAACAAAGAAAGCCACAAATGGGTATATACTATTTGGCTTGATTTTATTAAATAATGACAGGCAAAACTAACTTATAGGGATGGAAAGCTGATCCATGTTTGCCTGGTATAGAAAATGGGGAGCATTTACTGTAAGGGGGAAACAAAACTTTGAAGTGACGGAAATATTCTGTATCTTGAGTAGGTGGGAGCTGCACAGGTGGGTACATGTCCAAACACATGGAGCCTAAAGCGGTGCATTTTATTTTAGGTAGATTGTACCTCAATACATTTGAATTTAAGAGATGAAAAGAATGCACATTGAGATATTGACACACACCCGCTGGAATGGCCAAAATTAAATTTAAAAAAGCACTGACAATACTAACTGCCAACAAGTATGGGAATAAGTGAACTCTCATCCATTGCTGACAAGTATGTAAATTGGTAAAATCATCCTGGATAACTACTGTGTATTGATCATATATGTAACCTTTGACACAGAAATTCCTTTTTAAATACATCTGAACTAGTGTCAGACTTTATTTTTGGGGACTCCAAAATCACTGCAGATGGTGACTGCAGCCATGAAATTAAAAGACACTTACTTCTTGGAAGGAAAGTTATGACCAACCTAGATAGCATATTCAAAAGCAGAGACATTACTTTGCCAACAAAGTTTTGTCTAGTCAAGGCTATGGTTTTTCCTGTGGTCATGTATGGATGTGAGAGTTGGACTGTGAAGAAGGCTGAGCGCCGATGAATTGATGCTTTTGAACTGTGGTGTTGGAGAAGACTCTTGAGAGTCCCTTGGACTGCAAGGAGATCCAACCAATTCATTCTGAAGGAGATCAGCCCTGGGATTTCTTTAGAAGGACAGATGCTGAAGCCGAAACTCCAATACTTTGGCCACCTCATGCGAAGAGTTGACTCATTGATGCTGGGAGGGATTGGGGGCAGGAGGAGAAGGGGACGACAGAGGATGAGATGGCTGGATGGCATCACTGACTCAATGGACGTGAGTCTGAGTGAACTTCAGGAGTTGGTGATGGACAGGGAGGCCTGGTGTGCTGCGATTCATGGGGTCGCAAAGAGTCGGACACAACTGAGCGACTGAACTGAACTGAACTGACAGAAATGTGCACATATATGCTCCAAAAGAATGCTCATAGCAGACATATCTTAAAACTGGAAACAATCTAATTGTCCATAAATTGTAGAATGGACTAAAAACTAGTGGTATATTCACATGATAGAATGCTATCCAGTAATGAAAATTATTGAATTGTTTATACACTCAAGAAACATGGGTGAATCTCATAAACCTTGTATTGAGAAAAAGCAGCCAGATACAAAAGACTGTATACTATAAAATTTCATTTATATAAAAATTTTAAATATGTAAAATTAATCCAGGGTGTTGAAAGTCAAAATAGTCATTTCCTTTGGAAAAAAGAGAAGGGAATATGAGATGAGCTTCTGAGAAAGTGGAAAGCTATTTCATGAACCAGGTGATTACTGGAGTGTATTTGCTTTATGATGACTCATTGAATTATACACTGGTGATTTGTGTCCTTTTCATTGTGTATGTCATATGCATTTATACAAAAAGCTTTTTAAAAAGGACTTATGAGTGAATGAGAACCAAGGAAGCAGAAGAAGAAATATAGACTTTGTCACTAAGTTCATAGTATTGAAAGGATGCAAAAAGGAAGGAGCTTGGGATGTAGTACGATTGTGCTAAAAGGTGTTTTTTGGATTCGAAAAGAGTTACACATGCCTATATTCTGATTTTTTTTAAACCAGTGAAGGGGAAGAATTAATGCTATAGGAAATAAATGATAAAGCATTGTTTTAAAAACCTTACGAAGCAGAAGTTCATGAGAAACAGTGGTTATATATAGAAGTGCAAACAGTCTTTTGGACTCTGTGAGAGAGGGAGAGGGTGGGATGATTTGGGAGAATGGCACTGAAACATGTATAATATCATATATAAAACAAGTCGCCAGTCCAGGTTCAATGCACGATACTGGATGCTTGGGGCTTGTGCACTGGGATGATCCAGAGGGATGGTACGGGGAGGGAGGAGGGTTCAGGATGGGGAACATGTGTATACCTGTGGTAGATTCATGTTGATATATGTCAAAACCAATACAATATTGTAAAGCTAAAAAATAAAAAAAATAAATAAAAAGAACTACATAAAAAAAAGAAGTGCAAATCTTGTATAAGAGTGATTATTTTCCCTCCAAGTTCCAAAATAAAATAATTAAATTAAAATGAAAAGATGGAGCCACACAGGGAACCCATAGAAGAGTGATGGGAAAATTGGGAAACTGTTGGAACAAGGCTGAGGAAGTTTATATCTGACACAAAGCACACCACATGCTGAGAGGTTGGGAATCAGGATTTGAACCTTAAGAAAAAGTGATGAAAGTTGGTACCTCCCCTGCAGGAAAAGTGAAGAGTAGCTACTTAAGGATAAATGAAACAAAAACTGAGCTATGTGGAGGGGTCAGCTTAATTTGGAAATTACACATTTCTTATTCTTTAGTTGGTACACTTGTTCTCTTGGGTACTCAGGCAGGAAATCTTGATATAACTGATTTATGACATTGTCTTCTCTTCCTTCTTTTCACAGTCATCTTACAATCCAGCACCCTTTCCCTTTCAGTTCAGTTCAGTTCAGTCCATCAGTCATGTCCAACTCTTTGCGACCCCATGAATTGCAGCATGCCAGGCCTCTCTGTCCATCACCAACTCCCGGAGTTCACCCAAACTCATGTCCATCGAGTTGATGATGCCATCCAGCCATCTCATCCTCTGTCATCCCCTTCTCCTCCTGCCCCCAATCCCTCCCAGCACCAGAGTCTTTTCCAATGAGTCAACTCTTTGCATGAGGTGGCCAAAGTATTGGAGTTTCAGCTTTAGCATCAGTCCTTTCAGAGAACACCCAGGACTGATCTCCTTTAAAATGGACTGGTTGGATCTCCTTGCAGTCCAAGGGACTCTCAAGAGTCTTCTCCAACACCACAGTTCAAAAGCATCATTTCTTCAGCGCTCAGCTTTCTTCACAGTCCAACTCTCATATCCACACATGATTACTGGAAAAACCATAGCCTTGACTAGACGGACCTTTGTTGGCAAAGTAATGTCTCTGGTTTTGAATATGCTGTCTAGGTTGGTCATAACTTTCCTTCTAAGGAGTAAGCGTCTTTTAATTTCATGGCTGCAGTCACCATCTGCAGTGATTTTGGAGCTCCCCCCGCAAAAAAAGTCTGACACTGTTTCCACTGTTTCCCCATCTATTTGCCATGAAGTGATGGGACCAGATGCCATGATCTTAGTTTTCTGAATGTTGAGCTTTAAGCCAACTTTTTCCCTTTCATCACTTTCCCTTTCAGTCTTTGGCAATCCACACCTAGCAGGGAAAATCTAGAACACTGCAACCTTTTCCCAGCAGAGTTTTTGCCTCCAGTCTCACCCTTCAATACTTATTTTCCTGGTACAAATATTTAGATGTCTGCATGCCCAGAGAGATGGTTTCTAGCATTGGATGTCAGTTAAACTAAAAGCTGAATCCTGATTACGTTTCAGACCGTGATAGAACCTGGGGCACATGGCACATCATGGACTGGACGTTAGCCCAGCACAGCCAGCCCATCACACAGTCAAGCCTTCACCCGGGGAAATGTAAACTAATGAGTACTGACATTTATTGAGTACATATGATGTGGAAGATATGTTCGGAACTCCTAGCATACACTAGTCTATTTCATTCTCATAACAACCTCTGGGGGTGGTTATAGTTTTCTCATTTAATAGGCAGAGAACTGAAACATAGGAGGCCAAGTAAATTGCCCCACTTAGAGTTAGTAAATTTAAAGCCAGTTAGATCCAAAATTGTGCATCTAATCTTTGCACTAAAAACAGGCATTTGTTTGGCTTCTAACACTGCTGTCTTTGGGTCTGCTGGGCCAAGTCAAAAATCTTGGTTCTGAGACCCACCTTCAGCATGGCCCTAGAGATTTTTGGTTTTCCTTCTGGTTTCAGGAGCCCCTACTCAATAGTGAGAAATGGTCACTAATTTTTAAATGCTGGAAATAAATATTAAAAAGTTTAAAAAGAAAGAAAAAGGAAAAGGATTGGAGGGTGAATTCCTATCCTTGTAGTAAGTAAGTGGTCCTCTTAAAAAAGATTATTTTCTGTAAATCAACTACATGCCAATAAAAATTAATTTAAAAAAAGAAACAAGCTACATAATAAACTTAGTTCAGAACCTGCCCCCCCAAAAAAAAAGTAATTTAAGAATAAACTATTTCTCAGAAATAAAAAGGTTTTTTTCATGTCTCCCTTTCCCCCACCACCATGCACTGTCATAAGAATTTCAACGTAAAATTATCTTTAGCTATTTTATGAATAGTTTACCCTGTTCTTTGGATTGATTCTTATAAGCAAAAAGACGTTTTTATGCCATGCTTTTTTTAATGAAATCATCATTTGAACAAAGAAATATTTTAAGAATTGGTTCACCTTCCCCCCCAAAGTTTGCTTCCCCTTTCCAAACTAAACAGTAACCCCCTTTTCCTCCACCCAGAACATTTTTTTTCCCAGGCTTCTTTAAGCAAGTTCGAGGTTAGGACAATCTTTGCTGAGACACTCTTAAGATTCCATTGTAGATATAATCCTTATCAGTTTGACTGTGATTACCAAGTCGCCTAGTTCTTGTACAGAGTCAAAGATAAAGGCTTTATTCTACAGACTAAAATACTGCAGGCTTTGAAAGTTAAGTTTTCCAGGCATAGCTTTGCCACTTAATGTACTTCTTTCTAACCACTCAAGACAGAGCGCAAGTGCTCTTCCTGAATAGCGGGAAACCTCTACCTTCCCACGCTCGCGTGTGAAAGCCCTACCGTAAAAACACGTTACATTATCCTTGAAACAAATTTCTCTCTGACTTCAGTGACACTAAAATGCACTGCAAACAATGGTTCTGGCACAGTTCCAGTGTTTCTGGACACTGCTTATTAACATGAAATGAGTTCAGAGGCTGGGGTTTCATTTCTGAGCATAACAGATACTTTAAATACTGTACACTTTTGTGTCCATACATACAAAGTAAAGTAGTGAATCGGGGCAATTATCCTTGTAATTCAAATACACCCTTCCCTCCCCACATACATATTTTGACTTTAATTATCTGAATGTTTCAAATGAACAGTGCCTTTTCCCCCATGGATAATGGCTTCGTATCTCTATTTTGTATCTGTATTTTATATTTTTTTTCTATTTTGTACATGTAATTTTAAAATATTCTCTATTCCGTGTAGAGAGATGAGAGAAAGGTTAGCAAAGAAATCATTTCCGAAGCAATACTTTTCCTTTTCCTTTTCCTAATGGGGAGCCACATGCATGCTCCATCACGTCTAACTCTGCAACCCCTTGGACTGTAGCCTGCCAGGTTTCTCTGTCCATGGGACTTCCCAGGCAAGAATAATGGAGTGGGTGGCCATTTCCTTCTCCAGAGGATCTTCCCAATCAATCGTGTCTCCTGCATTGGCAGGCGTATTCTTTACCACTGAGCCACCTGGGAAGTCTCAACTATGGTTCAACAGGCAATAGATAGTTGACCTGCGAGGTCAGAATCCCACCCAGGCAGGGACATCCTGTCCCCTTCCTTCAGTCCCAAGGAGCAGAGAGGGTAGTAGAGGCCCTGCCACCAGGGAGGTGACAGAAGCTGTCATCCAGGAGACAGGAACACAATTCACCTGTGGCCTGAGAACTATCATCAGACGTGTTGACAGGCATGGGGGCTGGAGAGGGGGGCAAGGTCTGTGCCAGCAGCTGAAAGGAAGGACTGTCCCCCTCTTCTCTTCCAGCAGGTGTGAGATACTGCAGCCAGCGTCACTGGTGGTACGAACCTTCTAAGGCATGGACATAACATTCCTAGACATTTTGTGGAGATCCTGGTGGGGCCTGGGGTGGGGGTAAGAGATCTGAATGATGGGGTTGGAACTTGTGCAGCATCTTCTATGCTGAAACACACATATTGTGTGACTCACTGGTGCCCCAAGGGCCCGGATGAATCACCCATCCTAACACACTCACATTAGTTTAAGGACAAAAACGCTGTGGTTTGGCAGGTGAGCCAAGTAGTCCTTGACTGCTGTTGTTTGTCCCTTTCACTCAGCTATGAAAGGAATGTGTCGCCTTCTTTCCAAATTGTGTAGACAGAGATCAGGACTTTGTCTCGGGAAACCTTAAGGGACTGCAATTGAGTAAAAGGAACATACACTTAAAAATACATATTAAATTCATCCTCAGAATATTTAGGATAGGCCAAGATCTCTGAAAATGATGGATTTTTAGTGTTATGAGACATAGGACAGGGAGAGAGCCACCCTAAAAGACCTCACATAACAGAAGGGGGAACTTGTATGGTTTTTATTGTCTCATGGCTAGGATTCCAAGAGACTCTAAAATGTTCTTGGTATTGAGCAGGAAATTTTGTGGATTTCAAACAAATGCAGAGTGAGTGAGCATGGGTGTGTTCTGCTCGGAAGTCAGTGCCTTTGTACAGCAGCTGATAATGAAAACAAGATGCTTTCTGGAAAGGGGGACCTATGAAGCCAGATAACCAGAAGACACGGAGAAGCTTGACTCATGAACATTGTGGAGGATGAGGTGACTGAGTGGAGTCATTTAAGATGAATGGCCCAGAAAAAGGTCAGTTGGCAAGTCCTGGGAATTGTCAGCCACTGATGAGATGTGGCCACCAAGATGAAGGCAAGATAATTTCCTAATACTATGATTTTCATTTTCTGGTCATAACTCAATATTTGTTTCTGTCTGTTTACCTTAAAAGCAGTCTTTAGCCTGGCCCTCAAGGTAGGCGGCTTCTCAGATGGTACTAGTGGTAAAGAACCTGCCTGCCAGTGCAGGAGAAGTAAGAGACATGGCTTCAGCCTGGGTTGAGAAGATCCTCTAGAAGAGGAAATGGCAACCCACTCCAGTATTCTTGCCTGGAAAATCCCATGGACAGAGGAGGCTGGTGGGCTACGGTCCACAGAGTCACAGAGTCGGACATGACTGAAGCGACTTAGCACTCCATGTAGAATCCCGCCCCCAGGTGGTTTGATTCTAAATATGTACTTCTCAACTCATGAGAGTCCCTTGTACAGCAAAGAGACCAAACCTTGATCAACCTCGAATGTTCATTGGAAGGACTAATGCTGAAGCTGAAGCTCCAGTACTTTGGCCACCTGATGCAAAGAGCCAACTCCTTGGAAAAGACCCTGATGCTGGGAAAGATTCGGGGGAGAAGGGGGCAACAGAGGATGAGAAGGTAGGATGGCATCACTGACTCAATGGACATGATTTTGAGCAAACTCCAGGAGACAGTGAAGGACAGGGAAGCCTGGAGTGCTGCAGTCCATGGGGTCGCAAACAGAGATGACTTAGTGACTAAACAACAACCATGTGGCACTAGTAAAGAACCGGCCTGCCAGGAGACATAAGAGACCCAGGTTCCATCCCTGGGTCAGGAAGATCCTCTGGAGGAGGGCCTGGCAATCCACTCCAGTATTCCTGCCTGCAGAATTCCATGCACAGAGGAGCCAGGCAGGCTACAGTCCGTAGGGTCGCAAAGAATCAGATAGGACTGAGGTGACTTAGCATGCACCAGGTTCATTCCCTGGAGGAATAAACTAATTTCTTAGGTACAATATCTGCACTGCTGCTGCTGCTAAGCCGCTTCAGTCGTGTCCGACTCTGTGTGACCCCATGGACTGCAGCCCACCAGGCTCCCCTGTCCCTGGGATTCTCCAGGCAAGAACATTGGAGTGGGTTGCCATTTCCTTCTCCAATGCAAGAAAGTGAAAAGTGAAGTGAAGTCGCTCAGTTGTGTCCTACTTAGCGATCCCATGGACTGCAGCACTCCATGGGGTTTTCCTGGCAAGAGTACTGGAGTGGGGTGCCATTGCCTTCTCCAACAATATCTGCACACCACACTCCAGAAAAAGGCACCCAATACAACTGTGAGCCCATCTCCCAACTTTGAAATCCACACAGCGGCCTCCTGCACTTCCAGCAGGTTTTTGTCAGAAAAGATTTCTTAGTTTCCCTCTTTAAAATAACATTGCCCCCTTGTCCTGCTTTAATTTTCTTTCTGGAGCTTCACACCACCTGGTATGTTATAGCTTTATTCTCTGTCCTTCCTGCCCCTAGAATGCAAGATCAGTGAGAGCAAGGGCTTTGTGTGTTTAGTTTACTCCTGGATCCCCAGCACCTAGAACCATGGCTGTGCGCAGCAGACACTCAGTGACCATCTTTCATTTCAATCAATCAGTCACAATGAGGTTTCTTGTCATTTACCATCTCCACATTCTTATCCAGGCAGCTCTTTCTACCTGGAATTTGTGGAGTGTCCATTTTCCACCAGACCCTGCAAAAGAATCCAAAGTCTTGGCCACCTCTGCTGCTGCTGCTGCTGCTGCTGCTGCTGCTGCTGCTAAGTCGCTTCAGTCGTGTCCAACTCTGTGCGACCCCACAGACGGCAGCCCACCAGGCTCCCTCGTCCCTGGGATTCTCCAGGTGAGAACACTGGAGTGGGTTGCCATTTCCTTCTCCAATGCATGAAAGTGAAAAGTGAAAGTGAAGTCTCGAAGTCGTGTCCGACTCAGAGATCCCGTGGACTGCATCCCACCCAATTCCTGGACCAACTCTCGTCCTTCTTGCATGTCCCCAATCTCTCCATCTGCAACTGGGCTCACTGTCATCTACACCCCAATAGCAACATCCTTGTGTCTCTTTTATAGCACTCATTGCATCTTATCTGTGGAATGGATATTTGTGTGCGTGTCCCCATTGTCCAGCCAGGCCAGGCCACATTCTTCCAGAAGCAGAGACTTTGTATCTATACCAGTTCCGGGTACTCACCTAGACACATAGTATTTCTGTAAGTAGAATAGTATTTATGAAGTGAAGTTAAGTGAGGTTGCTCAGTCGTGTCCAACTCTTTGTGACCCCATGAACTGTAGCCCACCAGGATCCTCAGTCCATGGGATTTTCCAGGCATGAATCCTGGAGTGGGTTGCCATTAAATATTACATATTATTATTATAGTATATATTATGCAGGCTTCCCTGGTGGCTCAGACAGTACAGACTCCACCTGCAATGCGGGAGACCCAGGTTCCATCCCTGGGTCAGGAAGATCCCCTGGAGAAGGGAATGGCAACCCACTCTAATATTCTTGCCTGGAGAATTCCATGGACAGAGGAGACAGAGGGGTTACAGTCCAGGGAGTCACAAAGAATCAGACACAACTGAGAGACTAACATTTTCACTTTCACTTCATATGAGGATATGATTGCATATTCAATTATATATATACATAAAAAGTAAATGTACATGAAAGATGATAGGCAGGGTGTAAGATTATAAGTCACAGAGGGAAGAGAAAAATAGAGGGGGAAAAGACCACGAGCATCATACACTTGTGATTCTTCCCCAAAGTGTAAACGGTTTTTTGGGTTCAACCCTATGCTTGAGAAAATGATCTGAGGATGTGACTGATTAATTTAAGATGCCTTTATATCTGGAAAAAAGTATAATTCAAATACATGTACTCCTATATTCATAGCAGGAACCAAGATATGGAAGCAGCCTAAATGTTCACCAGAGTAATGGATGAAGAAGATGTAGTACATGTGTACAATGGAGTACACAGTTCAGTCGCTCAGTCGTGTCCAACTTTTTGTGACCCCATGAACCACAGTACCCCAGGCCTCCCTGTCCATCACCAACTCCTGGAGTCCACCCAAACTCATGTCCATTGAGTCGGTGATGCCCTCCGACCATCTCATCCTCTGTCATCCCCTTCTCCTCCTGCCCTCAATCTTTCCCAGCATCAGGGTCTTTTCCAATGAGTCATTTCTTTGCATCAGGTGGCCAAAGTATTGGAGTTTCAGCTTCAACATTAGTCCTTCCAGTGAGCACCCAAGACTGATCTCTTTTAGGATGGACTGGTTGGATCTCCTTGCAGTCCAGGGGACTCTCAAGAGTCTTCTCCAACACCACATTCTAAAGCATCAATTCTTCAGTGCTCAGCTTTCTTTTTAGTCCAGCTCTCACATCCATACATGACCACTAGAAAAACCATTGCCTTGACTAGACAGACCATTGTTGGCAAATTAGTGTCTCTGATTTTTAATATGCTGTCTAGGTTGGCCATAACTGTCCTTCCAATGGAATACTACTCAGCCATAAAAAAGAATGAAATATATGATACACTTACATGTGGAATTTAAAATATGGCACATATGAACCTATCTGTGAAACAGAAAGAGGCTCACAGACAAAAAGAACAGACTTGTGGTTACCAAGGGGGAGGGAAAATGGGAGGAGAGGGGACTGGGAGTTAGGGGTTAGCAAATGCTTCCAAGGTGGTGCTAGTGGTAAAGAATCCACCTGCCAACACGGGAGACATAAGAGATGCAGATTTGATCGGTGGGGCAGGAAGATCCCCTGGAGGAGGGTATGGCAACCCACTCCAGTATTCTTGCCTGGAGAATCCCATGGACAGAGAAGCCTGGCAAGCTAACAATCCATAGGGTTGCAAAGAGTTAGACACAATTGAAATAACTTAGCACAGCACAGATGCAAACTACTACATATAGAATGGGTAAACGAAAGGTCATACTGTGTATAGCACACGGAAATATATTCAATATCTTAGGGAAGACCATAAAGGAAAACAATATAAAAAAAGAATGTATGTATGTGTGTAATTGAGTCACTTTGCTATATAGCAGAAATTAATCCAACATTGTAAATCAACTATACTTCAATAAAAATTCCTTTTTTTAAAAAAAAGATGCCTCAGTTTCAATTTGCTCATTCAAAGTCAATAGCCATCATGGAAGCTGAGATGTGGACAGATAGCCATCAGTCTCCCAGGCGAGGAACCTGCTTTGCCGATGCTCACAATTGTCAGCACTTCCCCACTGGCCTGTGGCATTGTTCTGACAACCTAGTCACGCCAGAAAGGTCACTGACCCTCAACAAGCCGAGACCCTGGGTCTGCTTCCAGTGTCACCAGGGATCACTCCAGCTGTGCACTGACCCAGCTCAGAGACCAGGGTCAGCGAGATCAGCCGGCAAGGGAAGGGCAGAGGATAGTCACCCAACCAGCATCTGGAACCTTTACTGCAGAGTCCTGCCTCAGAGGTGAAAAATCAGAAGCCTGAGGTGGGAGCAGCAGTGGAACGTCTCCGAGTACTTAGGTAACAGCAGCTCTGGGCAGATGGGCTCAGAGGTAGGACCCATCGAGGAGCATTGGCTGGAGCCTGCGCTGAAGGTGAACCACGGGCGCTCAGGCAGGTCTGTCCAGGAGGCCTGTGCTGGCAGCCGGTCAGCAGCTGTCCTGGCCTTGTCCCCTGCTGGCCCCATGCCAGCAGCCTTCTGCGTTCACTTCAAGCTCGTCTGAAGCCCTCTTCTGTTTACCTTTACCCCTCCCTCCTTCCCATGAGAAGCAGAAACAGTGTGTGTGGCATCTGTAAAAATCCAAGGAGAGCCAGATTATATTCCCAGATGACAACTTTCCCGTCTGCAAAATGGGTAGCGTGTTGCATGTCTGCTCCACGTCTCAAATAAAATGCTTATGAACAATCACCTGGTAAACTCTTGTGTTTACGAGATCGTTGTTAGTGTTCTTCATCCTCCAATTAATTCATTCATCACCTTCCTCCTCTTTACTTTCCTGAACCTTTATAAATCAATTCTAACATCATCAAATCATGTTTGTAAAAGTGCAATTAAACCAATTATAAAGGTACCAATCCATCAAATGGGAGAGCTTTGTGCTCATGAACATGCCATGGTATGGCACTTGAGTCGTGTCAACTCTTTGCGACCTCATGGATTATAGCCTGCCAGGTTCCTCTGTCCATGGGATTCTCCAGGCAAGAATACTGGAGTGGGTTGCCATGCCCTCCTCCAGGGGATCTTACCAACTCAAGGGCCAAATCTGTGTCTCTTATGTCTGCTGCATTGGCAGGTGGGTTCTTTACCAATAGTGCCACCCGGAAAGCCAGCTTATGAACATAAGGGAACTTAATTTTTGTTCAAAATTTCAAGGTATTACAGATATTTTTAGATATATTGCTTTAGAATATAAAAATGTGACTTACTTAAACTTGATTGAAATGAAGTGGCCCTCATTTTATTTCAAATCATCTTGGTAGGTGCAGGAAATGGAGTGTGTTCATTTGGTGGACCTGAGACCCAGAGTGACACTCACAACAGTGGAGTCCCAAGTGGTCTTTGTGCTGGCAGTAATGGATATAGAACAGCTTCACACCTCCTGCCCTGAAACTTCTCTCTCTCTTCCCAACACGCAGCACGAAAATGTTGCCACCATTTGGACGAGGCAAGAGCTCCAGGCTAGAATGAGGAACTGTGTTAACCCACCGGCATGACTCAGTTCTAGCTCCTGTCCAAATGAGAACACCTTTCCAGTGAAAGTGAAAGTCTCTCAGTCGTGTCCAACTCTTTTCGACCCCAAGGAATTCTCCAGGCCAGAATACTGGGGTGGGTAGCCTTTCCCTTCTGCAGGGGATCTTCCCAACCCAGGGATTGAAACCAGGCCTCCTGCATTGCAGGTGGATTCTTTACCAGCTGAGCCACAAGGGAAGCCCAGACCTTTCCAGAGAACAACCCAGATGATAAATAACCGTTTGGGCACCTGACACAGAAGAGGGGGTTGTTTTAAAATGTTTGTGAAGATAATAAGGGAGGTAATTAGATACGGTTTTTGATCTCAAAGAGTTTCTCAAGTTTTAAGGGTGTGTAGATAGATGCTGTAATCAGGCTTTGTCTGGTGTGGACATCTTTAGATGGAGACCCAGTAGGATTTACCTGACCAGTCGAGCAGACTACAGAGAGGCCTGGACACTCAAGACTGGTGAGATTTGGCCTCAGCTCACAGAGGAAAAAGCACTACCAAGTCAGGGGGCATGTCACCTTGTCAATGGCTGAATTTGGTTTGAACAAACTAGATTAGAGGAAGGAGGAGATTCGATAGCATATTTATCATGTCCCACTCTTTTAAAAACAGCCACTATCTTTTTGAATACTGACTCTGTGCCAAGTGCTCCTCTAAGCCCTTTGCATGTAATCCTTTCTGGCAACTCTACTTACTGTTCCCGTTTTATGGACAGAGAAACTGAAGCCCAGGGTTGTTAAATCATCCACCGCAGGTCTCCCAGCCAGTAGGTGACAGAGCCAGGCTTTGAACCTTGGCCCTTGGGCTCCAGGGAGTACTCTCTCAGTCCATTGACTGCCTACCCCATACAAGAGGGTTTACCTGAAGTCAATGGGATGTTTCCCTCTCCTCAGGACATGGACACAGCCAAAACTCCATCCATCCCATTCTTGCCCTCACATGCCAGCTCCCTGGGGCACAGCAGAGCTCCAACTCTTTGCTCTTGCTTTCTTCTAGAGGTTAAATATGTTTTCCAGAGTGCCAAACACAAGGAGCTGGTCAGGGGAGGCTGCCTTCTCCATCTCGCCTCCATCCTAAGCTAGGGGCCAGTCCTTCAAGCCACAGGTAGGGAAGGACCCACAGGACCCAGCAGAGTCCTGTTCCTGTGGTCAGAGCCAGGTTCCTTCAGCCTTTCTAACGAGGAAAGTGGGGAGAGGACCCAACAGCTGTTGCTCCTTACAAATGGACACCTGCACACGCCGGGGAGCAGAGTATTTGTTGTGCTTAACCCTCTTCCCAGAGATCATACAGGTAGGTAACCGATTTCTGCCTGCATGGTTGAATTGTTCATCTCAGTGTTAACTTTCATTGCCTCTTCCATCTCCAGTGGAAAAGCAGACTCCCCTCTGGGGTTCTACCCTGGCCCATAGGTCCTGTGCAGAATGACTCTCCCTCCCAGTTTTGAGACATAGAGTTTGCAAAGAAGTCAGGATCTCATGTTCCCAGAGCAGCTTAGTGCATGGAGACAATCAGTGTCTGGAAGCTGGATAATTACCAACCTTGTCAGGTAAAGACAATGGGCCCCAGGCTTCCACACCAACTGTCTCCATGCACTGAGCAGCTCTGGGAACAGGAGAGCCTGGCTTCTTTGAAACTTTCAAATGGTGGTGCTGGAGAAGACTCTTGAGAGTCCCTTGGACAACAAGGAAAAGACACTAAAGTTGGGAAAGATTGAGTGAAAGAGGAAAAAGGGGAGACAGAGGATGAAATGGTCAGATGGCTCATCGACTCAATGGACATGAGTTTGAGCAAACTCTGGGAGATAGTGAAGGATTGGGAAGCCTGGCATGCTGCACACCACGGGTCACAAAGAATTGGACACAACTGAGCAACTGAACAACAACAAGTAAACTATGAATTCCAGGAGCATAGGGACACATCCTTGACCATTTTAATGTCTCCAGATTCTAGAATAAGCCTAGAGTGTGGGAAGGAAGGAGACAAGACTTGTGTAACACACAGCAGTTGCCTTCGAGGGCTCACACTTCTCAGGGAGGATGCTAAATGTGCGTTTCTAACTAGACTTAGGGAGCCTTCAAACGATGGCAGGGGTCGGGGGAGGAAGAGATGGCATCTGGTTAGGTAAATTCACAAAGACTAGATGAAGGCCCTGGCCTTGGAGTCGGGCCATGGAGGAGCGATAGGAGGCAGAGGAATCGGCGTGAACAAGGCAGGCTCCCGGAAAGCACGGGAATATTCAGGAAGCAAGGTGGTTTCCTTTGGCCGGAGCATGAGGTACATGGAACAGAGCGGTAGGAGCCAGAGGGAGGGTGGGGGTTAGCGAGGCTGGGGAGGCCTGGGCGCCAGCAGCAGCTCAGGCTGCTTCGGGAAGCAGGAAGGCCAAGGTGAAGGGGGCTGGCTGCCTTCCATGTTGTCCCGCCTCTATTTCTCATCTGGTTCCGAGAATCAATTGTTCAGCGTTAAGTGGATGGAGGGACTTTCCTAGCCTCCTATCTGTGTTCGTAACTAGACTCAGTGGAGCCTGCAACAATGGCTTTGTATTTAGAACCAGAAGTCAGGCTTTGTGATGGCCTTCTCCAAAGAGGCGGGAGAGAACGGACTGTGCTGTCCTTGCGGAACGACCACAGGGAGGATACAACATTTCTGTCAAACGCTGATAGGCTGCGTTCTTTTATTAATCACATAATCCGCTGGTCTAAAAGCACATCCTCAATGCCCCAGATTTGAGTTATTCGACTGGACTCCTAAGTGGAAAATGCTGAAGTGTAAGCCTGCAGAGGGTTCTAGGAATAAGGCAAATGAATAAATAATATTCTCCCTGTGCTTGTGCTCATTTGCTTCAGTCGTGTACTACTCTTTGAGACCCCATGGACTCTAGCCCTCCAGGCTCCTCTGTCCATGGGGATTCTCCAGGCAAGAATACTGGAGCAGGTTGCCATGCCCTCCTCCAAGGGATCTGCCCAACCTAGGGATTGAACCTGTGCCTCTGAAGTCTCCTGCATTGGCAGGCGGGTTCTTTACCACTAGCACCACCTGGGAAGCCCATGTGAAATATTAAAATGTTAGAACAAATTAGGCTAATATCTCCTTTAACCAGCCGTTTCTCCAGTCTTGTCTATCACCTTCCCCATCCCCTCTCCTGAGTCAGCCATTACTATCATTCTGTTGAATACATTTTCAGAACTTTTTCGTATGTGTTTGCATATTTAGAAAATGTATACTTGTGATTTGTGTCCACCTACCTAGATGCATGACTCGTGTGGCTTTGAAATTAATTTTCTGAAAGCCCGAAGGTAGCAAGTGACCAGAACTCTGAGTACGTGCTGCAGCCAAAATAGGAAGTTCTTCATATTCTCTAAATAAAGCACTTCCACTTGACTTTGGATTTTCCTTCCATGTTCAGGAAGATGTGAAAGGACAAAGTTGATACTGCAATTCCCTGCTTGGATTCCTTACCTGCTTCTGAAAATCTCTGCTGGATTCCCCACCCCACACAATCCTTAGCACCTCTGACAGGGGTAAGCAGAGTGAGAAAGACAAGGATGAACAGGGCTGTCCGCCCATTCCACCCAAACAGAGGTGGAGAACCCTTCCCCAACAACTGCCAGAGAGATACTGGCTTCCAGGGTCTCTGGACACTTTTACTTACCATTTATTTCAATGAGGAAACTCTATCTCTGCCCAAGGATGTGAGAGCGTCTCTGTGATTTTCTTAGATCCCCAGTTTAATAGTGAGATAGTACAAGTTCTCTTGCTTTTTGAAAAAAAAAAAAAACTTAAAATCCCCTTCTTACACCAGGAAACACAGGATTTAAAAGCCTTGCAGATGGAGGCTTTCATTGAGAAGAACAAGCAGGTTGACTGGATAACTCATAGACTGGCAACATTTTGGTGAATTACTTATAAATCTAACAATAAAGATTTCTTTACCGGGAAGATAAAGGTCACTGCTGGAGCACTTTTGAGTTCTCTTGCACTTCCTGTGACCCTTAAGAGTGTTCATACTCATAACATAAAGCATGGAAAGTCAGAATGCATTTTCACGTCACCTTTGCCAAGGATTGGCTCTCCCTCTGGCTGAATTAACCACTGATTCTTAGTCTGCTCTCCTAAGTCACAAGCTAATCTATCCTGTGATCATTTCATTAGAGGGCAACCTAAGGGCACATCACCCTCTTTCCTTTATTTCCACATAATGCACAGGGTCCATGTTGGTTATTGTCAAATATTACAACACTTTCTCCTGCTCTCATTGCAAAGGCAAATGACAAATTGCTCTGAGGTCAGGTTTTATGAAGATGATAAAATCTTCTAATGGGTTTCAGGTGCATCTTGAAGTCACTGCATGGACATTATCATAGCTCAGTTATGTTGAGCCTGATGTTTTGCTTGTACATATCTTTTTTAGGATCTCCATTGAAATTTGCCATCTCCATTGAAATTTGCCAACAAAAGTCCATATAGTCAAAGCTATGGCTTTTCCAGTAGTCATGAATGGATGTCAGAGTTGGACCATAAAGAAAGCTGAGTGCCAAAGAATTGATGCTTTCGAGCTGTAATGTTGGAAAAGACTCTTGAGAGTTCCTTGGACTGCAAGAAGATCAAACCAGTTAATCCTAAAGGAAATCAGTCCTGAATTTTCATTGGAAGGACTGATGCTGAAGCTGAAACTCGAATACTTTGGGCACCTGATGTGAACTGACTCATTGGAAAAGACTCTGATGCTGGGAAAGATTGAAGGCAGGAGGAGAAGGGGACAACAGAGGATGAGATGGTTGGATGGCATCACTGACTCGATGGACATGAGTTTGATCAAGATCCAGGAGTTGGTGATGGACAGGGAAGCCTGGAATGCTACAGTCCATGAGGTCATAGAGTCAGACTCTACTGAGCGATTGAACTGAACTGATTGAAATTTGGAGGTCATTAGACGCTGAGATTTGCTGTACAAAGGGAAACTGACTTTACCTTCCTAACTTCCTCAAAGATTCCATTTCTGATGTGACCCTATCGCCCTTAAGAGCAAATTTCTCCACCACCTCTCTTGTGCTATGAAGTGATGCTTCTCTGCTTAGCACCAAGCATGGTTCCTCATCAAAACCTGGATGATGCCTGATGACAGTATCTCAGTGGCCTGATGAAGGCAGTCTCGGCTTTGGGTACCAGACAGTCCTTTGAGGCCCTGGAGCTTCTCTCTGGCGTGTGAGTTTTGAGACAAAATGCAGATTCTGGAATCTGAGGTCCAATCCAATATGACAGCATCAGAAACCATATTTTAAAAGAGAGAGGAGTGTGCTATTCTGAAATAACATCTTCTGTGTGCCAGCCTTATAAATGACAGTGTATCCATTACATCCAGCAGTAACTTTTGCTTAATTTTTAAAGCTTCATATTAAAATGTTCAAGATTTATACTCAAATAGTTAATATCCAGGGGGATATAATCCCAAGAGCGAAGGGAACAGGCTTAGTGTTCCCTTTATCATGCCTCAAGGTGACAACACACCCAAGGGGTGCCTCATGAACATCTCAGAGACTGAAATGGTAGAACTCTACTAATCCTGACATCACGCTCAGAGGACCAAGAAGGGGTGGTGTTGCAGTGCTCCTGGAAATCAGCCTGGGATTCTCCACCTCCTTCTGGGCAGAACACCTCTCTCATCCCCCATGCTAGCCCCCCACCCACCCCACCTCCTGCCCAGGAGAATGAGCACCCTGTTCCAGCAGCTTCCTCTAAGTGGTTGCCTGGCAGCCCCCTCTGTGGCCTCTACAGCCAGAAAGGCAGGCCCCAGGTCACACCTCATCAGGAGCTGGGTCTCAACCAAGCCTAGCCAGAGGGTCTCCGGATAACGTCACTTGTCCGTCTGGTGTGGTTTCCTCTTCTGAAGAAAAGGCCTTTCAGTCTGTTTAGCCTGCCTTTAAACCACAATTTCCCCTCTCTCAGAAGGCTATGACATGCCCTACGTGTTATGTTATACACGTCGCCTGAGTCACATCACCACAGCATCAGTGTCAAGTAGAACTGCTGTCAGCCATGGCCCCAGGAAAATTCCTCACTCTCTGGTGCTCCATTTCTTTATCAGCAAGAAAGTGATGGTGATAATGATGATGATGATGATGTGATATATTTCTTAAGGCTCTTTGTTGAACTTCCCTGGTGGCTCAGATGGTAAAGAATCTGCCTTCAATGCAAAAGACCTGGCTTTGATCCCTGGGTCAGGAAGATCCCCTGGAGAAGGAAACGGCAACCCACTCCAGTATTCTTGCCTGGGTAATCCCATGGACAGTGGAGCTTGGTAGGCCACAGTCCATGGTGATGCAAAGAGTTGGACATGACAGAGCACCTGAGCACAATAGAGAGCTTATATATCTCTCAGTGTTCTCCACATATTGTTGTATTAAATGAAATAAAATAAGCACTTAGCAATACCTAGCAATACAGAAACTCTCAGTAGATAGTAACAGCTGTTAAATTTTCTTTTCCAACTCCTATGTTCTTTCATGTAATACATAAGGTATATTTTTACGCTTTTTTAAAAATTGTTTTTAAAAAAGACAACAGGACGATAGACCATTTATTCATCATCCAATATTAAATAGACCTCAGTTAAGCTGATTAATTGTAGGTGTTTTATGAATGGAGAAAGCAGCAAACTAAGAGAAAATTGGAAAAGACCCCGATGCTGGGAAGATTGAGGGCAGGAGGAAAAGGGGATGACAGAGGATGAGATGGTTGGATGGTATTACCAATTCAACGGACGTGAATCTGAGCAAACTCCTGGAGATGGTGAAGGACAAGGAAGCCTGGCATGCTGCAGCCTGTGGAGTCACAAAGAGTAGGACAAGACTGAGGAACTGAACAACAAGAGAAAATATCCTGTCAGAGATGCAGGGTATATTTTAAAATAACTTCTATGATGAGGCCCGAGTATCAGTTCAGGCTCTTCTCAGCATAATCATCCTCAGTATCATACAACAAGAATTAATATTCAGAAAGGTAACCCTGCACCGGGCTTCCCAGATGGCTCAGTGGTAAAGAATCCACTTGCCAATGCAAGAGTCACAGAAGATGCTGGATGGATCCCTGGGTAGGGAAGACCCCCCTGGAAATGGCAACCCACTCCAGTTTTTTTGCCTGGTGAATCCCATGGACAGAGGAGCTCGGTGGGCTACAGTGCATGGGGTCACAGAAAGTCAGACATGACTGAGCGACTGAGCGTGCACACGCGCAACCCTGTACTACAATACGTGTATCAGTGAGAAGAAGATCCAATTATTTGAAGATGCTATTTCAAGGCATCAGTATCTGCAGATATCCTGCATTATGTACTGCAAAGAAAAGGAGTTCTAGTGACCTCCAAATTCAATAAGCCATAGCACTCCATTTCCCAAGGTTTTATTTAATCCAGACTTCACTGAACTGAGTGAGTGAAGGACATCTGCGGGTTGGAAGATTTCTGGCCACGTGTGGTTGAATGAGTGCACACCAAGACCATGTCATTAGTGATTATCTCTGGCTTAGGCCTTGGAGTAGGGCAGAAAATGCATAATCACTAGGTAAGATTCCACTTAAATCTTTTTCATGCTACCATATGAACCCTGCAAATACTCTCATGAGTATGCAGAAATTACTAATTAATGTGCAGAAATTACTAATTCTATTGCTGGAGAAATGAAGGATGGTAAGCAGTTGAAAGTCCACTTGAAATTCATAATAGGAGCTCCTCTTCTCCAGCTAATTAATACCAGTGTTTAGGCCTGTAGATCCTCCCATCACCTACCACATTGCCTCTGAAGATTTGTGGAAACTTGCAGCGCTGACTGCCCCTTAATCTCAGTTTTACTGATTTAGGGGAGACTGGCCATTTGGGGAGGGTCGCGCTCTGTCTCCTGGTTGGAAGCACAGTAGCCCATTCACTGCGTGGATTTTCGAGTGACTCATAAGGCAGCTGCCTAGATTTATGGTCAGTTGATTGATTTAAGGGCTGTTGGCTCTTTTGTTGAAATTCATATTAATAAAAAAGAGGGCTCTATAAATAATTACTGTTGCATGGAGGGAGTGCGTGAAGCATCAGGAGCAAGGATTATGATGTCTTTACAACTCAAGAAGTAGGGTAGAACCATGCTTCTTTTCATCAGGTTTTGCAGTCTTAAAAGCAAGTAGGCTCTAAGGGAATTTACCATAAAATTGGCAGGACAAACTAAACTCCAGCAATTATATATAAACTCCTGTTTTCCTCTTACCACCAAGAAGTTACTTTTACTGCCAAGACATAACGTGTACTCTTTTTTTTTTAAGATCAGACATAAACACTCAAAGGTTGAATTCTGGCAAGTTAGTCTCTTTTCCAAGTTCTTAATTTATGCCAACATGTAGCATATACATCAGTTTTCAGCTACTTAAGAGAAAACAAATGTTGGTTATGCAATATAATAGCGTAAAACTCATCCAAACTTATAAAGGAGAGGACTTATTCCTCCCCTCCCCCAGGCGATCCACTGTTCCCCAGGCATACCCTGGAAGCCTAATGGACCTTCTTCCCAGTGGCTACCCCTTCCTTCCTACCCCTTTGTACTGGCTGCAAACTTTCCCTCTGCCTGGAACACTCTCTCTGCTTTGTCCTTTCTCCTTTGGCATGTTAACTCCTACTCATTCTGATCTCAAAGGACAATTTTAGGGACATCACCCCTGAACTTCTAGAGTAGGTTATGGAAGGCTCTATATCCATCCTCAGATCCTTTACTTTCCACAGTGGGCAGTTGATACTGAATTGGGTATTAAGTCATTGCCATGGATTCTCCCCATTATATGGCCATGAGAACTAGAATGGCATCTCTCTTGCTCCTCTTTGCCCAGAATGGTCCTGGCACATACATGGGGCTCAGCAAATATCAGATGAATTACTGAATGCACTTATGCATTTACGTATGAATGAAGTAATGTAGCTACTCTTCAGGTAGGCGGCCATTCCATTGAGTCCCTCCAAGAGGTCAGTGAGTGAGGGGACTTTGACGTTTTTAGACTACATCTTTCTACCTGCAGTCTTCTCATGCCAAGCCCAAGAAGTGAGTATAGGGCCTTTCCAATTAAACAACAAAAAAGTTACTTTCTCACCTCTTAAAAAATAAATCCTTCCAGTCCTCACTGGAAAGTACCCTGTACCCCCTGTGCATTTCCTCCTTTTCATGGGCTGTTGTGGATGGTGTTTCTCATCTCCTCACAATGACAGTGTTACTGACAGATCCTCTGAGAAAGAACCATGCTCCCCTCCCCCAGGCGCCCCACTGTGCCCCAGGCACACCCCCGGAAGCTGCCGTCTAGACCAGGAGTCTTATTTGACTGGTGCTATCTCTTTGTGTGGCAGAATTCAGTTATAAAAACCACACAACACATTTAGTCATTCACACATAAATTGGCATTTTTATTTTATTTTCTTGACATGAGCTATTTGGGAAATGGATTAAAAGTCTGCACTAGACTGCTCCTTTCCAGTTCTGAAAAAGTCTTTCAGTCTGTGATTCACTAGTTTTGCAATTCAGATGTAGCAGCCATAGATTCACAGCATCATCTCATTCATCGACCAGGGCTTTCCAATTCCAGAAAGTTCTATGGGGATGTGGAGAATGCCTTCTTCTATGAAGAGGGGCATGAGTAACACACTAAAGTTACTCCTGATCTAGTGTAAGCTACTTAACTCCCATGTATCTACCAAATAGTTAGCCATCTAGTAAAACATATTTTAGTAGAGAGGTTCTGATCTTAAAGAACCCATCAGAGAATGATTGTATTAGATGAATAACTACCTTCAATTATATCAGTTTTTTTTTGATGTGTGCATGCAAACCTGACCACTATGAAGTCAACAGTCTCACCTGTCTTGTCTTATCATTGTCAATAATCGCACGTTGAGTGCATACCCAAGAAAGTAACTTGGTCCTTGTTGCAGTTCAGGGGGAAGCAAGTGTAGGCAATGCATGGTTTGTATATTCTGAGTGGGGAACTTATCCCTGGGGTGTTTAGGAAAACCCAGTACAAGATGTGGAACTAAAACTTCTCCCTGGAGGAAGGTCACATCTCCTCAAAGAACACAAGAAAGCACATCCCAGCCACAAACACGGAAACTTATATGACATCATATAATTTAGATATACTACTTATTGGTAGATCTGGTTAATTGAAAAATTGTGGTGGCATAAGAAGAAGAAGACAAGGACGTCAAACAGGGGCTAGATTAATAGGTCTTAAATATTGGACTAAGAAATTTGAACTTGAGTCGAAACTACGGAGGTATTGAAGTTTGGTTAAGGGGTGGCTGATGTGCGCATGAATATGTAAACGAACTGCAAATAGTATGCAGACATCCCAGTAAAATGTTTGAGCCTTTCTTACTAAGAAATTTGTAAAGCAAATAAGACTGACATTGTGAGGCTTCATAGCCAGCATCTTCTTTTCAGACAAATGTCTTTGTCCTAAGACTGTCAAGCTCTTCTTTTTTCATTTTCCTGATTTAGGATAATTTGGTGGTCTTGGTAGGTACCTAACTGGGCCACGTTCCATGATAATCTGCAATAGTTTGATTATCTCCTTGCGTGGGAGATAAAACTGAATATAATTCAGAGATCAATTCCCAGTCAAGTTTGCATCTTCTCCAAGTTGAATGTGTAAGCAGAGTCTCTTCCTCGACTATAAGCCTAAACTCCTTTTTTCCCCGCTTTACCCCTGTGCAAGCCTGGACAAGGCTGACATTTAATGAGGCGTGTTCTCCATCAAAGTGAGCTCTTCAAAACCACTTCTCCCAGCTTTGAGTGACAGCTCAGGGAGTAACTTCCATTCTGGACAGAAATGCAGCATTTGGAAGGGGGCGGGTCTTAGATGCCTCATGACTTGGAAAGGGTGGTGATCAGGGGCTGGTGGGGCAGGGGAATGGTTAGTGCAGAGAGAGAAACACGGGTTGCAGCCTGTTGGGAAAGTCTCCCCACTATTCAGAAGACTCTAGTCTTTGACTGCTGTCTGGGTCAACACTCAAAGTCCTTTCCAGTCACACAGCTTGGCTTTGCTTTTCACCCTTTGGGGGCCCTTTCTGTGTTGTTAGCTATGCAAACAGTGACCCTTTGAGAGCAGGCTGGCAACCTGCACTGTGCAGAGTGCATGGAAGCCTGCAAGTGGACTTGTCTCCATCAGGGAAGCACGTGATGAGGACTTGAACTAAAACCAGAGGAAGAGGACTGGAAAGAAGAAATAGATGATGATATATGATATATACTATATATATATATATACACACATAAATTTAAATAAACTTTATTTTATTTTAATTTTTATTTATATTGGAGTATAGTTGACTTACAATGTTGTATTACTTTCAAATGTAATGATGTATGGTATTTTTAATTATAAGATTACAGGAGGAGATGTTCATTAATTGAATTAGTCCACATCAAGGTTGTCCTTTTTTTTTTTCACTTGCTGAATAGCTTTTAAAGACCCCTTCTGTTCTTGAAAGGTGAAAGGATACATTTCCTAAAAGAAATAGGAGCTCAAAACATCTTGCTAGGAATGTGGGAGTCGACTCTCAGGAAACTATTCAGTTGCTGGAAAGTGATCATGAAATTGAGTTCTTCATAAACAAAGTCTTTCTGTAATTACAGAAAACCTTACTTTGAAGCCAGTATCCTAAATGTGCCTGGAGTTAATTGCATTACAAAGGACTCCAATCTACACAAGCAACTGAGTCCATGTATGGTGAATGAGTTGAGGGAAATTATAAAAACGAAGAAACCAATTTTTAAAAGAATGATTTTTCAGGTAATGAATTCAGACAAAGCATGCTGCTTCTTTGGCTTCTGGTTTAATTTGTTTCATCACAAAATTCTGAAGAAGGGTGCAACATCTCAGAACTCATTGGCAATATGTTGACACTATTTAATCAGGTTTTGCTGAATCAAGCTGGAAAGAAAATGCTAATGGGAATAAGGATATTGATAATATAAATAAAGTTGACTTTTTGAGGAAAAGGGGACTCAGAAATGAAAAGAAGAAAGAAAAATGAAGTCTAGAAGAACAGATCAGTACAAAGAGTAAAAAATAGACATGCAAGTGTAATTTTAGTGGGAAGGTAGATTTCATTTCTGTTCTGAACAGAGTAATTCAGATAAACAGGAAATATCACCAGTCTTTAATGATGCAACACATGATTCTAAATATTCAAGGTATGTGTGGGGGGGTGTGCTTAGTCACTCAGTTATTGTACAAGTGTTTGTGACTCCATGGACTATAACCCGCCAGGCTCCTCTGTCCATGGGGATTCTCCAGGCAAGAATACTGGAGTGGGATTGTCATGCCCTCCTCCAAGGGATCTTCCCAACCCAGGTCTCCTACACTGCAGGTGGATTCTTTACCAACTGAGCTACCCAGGAAGCCCTATTCAATGTATACTCACTGACAAGCATGAAGGTACTAAGGAAGGAGTTCCCAGAAATAAAAAATCTTTATCTTTCTCCAGTCATTGCTTAATTCACCTTTGTTCCCCTTATCATCACACTTTCTTCAAAGACTGCATTTTATAAGGCTGCTGATAACTGCTTCCTCCAGTATTCAACTCTGCTTAAATTTCAGGTCTTTGTATTTTCAAATATCAGTGTTCCCCATTCAAAATGAATTTTCCTTCTTTTGAGAATTTCATGGGATTTAATTTTTAATATAAGTATTATTTAATTTATTCCTTTTCCATAAAGCATTTATAATTAAAAAAGACCTCACTAGTTCATTATCAATCATTTTAAGACAATACCCTCCAAAAGTCAAAACTTTTATGTTGAAATAAGTCAAGTCATAATACTTATACTCAGAGAACAGCATATACTATATGGAAAAAAATTTTAAAAAGAAGCCACTTGAACATAGAATTCTGAAGAAGGGGCACATACTTGGCTTGGGTTACTTTAGGCTTGGAATGTTGTCTATAAAGCAATCTCAGCAAGTCCAGGGGCGTGCACACACACACACACACACACACAATATTTACATGTCCTTTTAATTAGGAACTTTATGAGCATGACTAAAGGATTGATTCATGACTAAATCCATATTCTATAACAATAGGTATTTATGTTTCTAATTTGTACTTCTATATAAACTAGCTGTATAATATTTAGCATTCTGACATTTGTCTCCAGTTTCTCCTCACTGATAATCCGTATCTAGTGAGGGTCCAGAAATAATCCTTGCCCCCTCCAGATCATCTTTTGAATGTCCTGTGTTGTTTTTAATTTTTCATTTGTCTTTCAGGATTGAGCTATTTTTAAAAATTCATATTTTAAGACATTCACTTTTTAATATGAAAATTCAATGTCAGATCATTTTATTCCTATTCCCAAACATTTTAAACATTTTGCAGGTGATACAAGAACAATCTTGAAAGTTTGGTTTCATTGGGACTTTTCCTTCTATAATTTTTGCTTGAAAAAGGGTATTTTTTATTCTTTGAGAAACAGCCTGACACCATTTAAAATGGAAATGAAAAAAAAGAAGAAGAAGAAGAAGAAATACATTGTATTGAATAGCCAAAGTCTCCAAATTTGCCAACAGCTTCTAAAGAGTTGTTATAAACCTCAGTACTGGCCCTGGATAATTATTTCTACGATGATATTGTGTCTGAAAGAGAATTGCCAATTTATGGTCTCAGCAACCATTTTTTGGCGTTAATGAATAAGAATAATTATGGGGTTTCCCCCCTTTTCCGTTGATCATTTTGTTCTCTATAATTAGTTGCCTGGTTATTCCTTTCTACAGCATGTGCACTCAGATCTTGAATGTAAAATTCCTTTTCTTACCAGTAGTAGGGTTAAGTGTGAAGATGTATGGAAGAAATGAAAACTAGATAATCACTAAACTCCATCTCAAGGTAGTATAGCACAGGATGTGGGTTTTAGTGGGCTAAAAATCTCCTACTCCCTAATTTGTGTTAGTTCATGTACTAACTGAGCCTCATGTGTGCTCTTCCTTTAATCCACACACTCCAACTGGGAAATAAGGTCTAAACCACTGGCCTGGTTGGGTGAGAAGAGGGATGGGACCTGGAAATCCCTGGGGCCAGCACCACCCCAGGGGGTGCCAATCACTGGTCCTTTGTTCTGCCTCTGCCCAGTGTTCTAGAGTCCCTGGGTTTCCTTTAATGAAACATCACTGCATGATAAAACCTTAACCTTACTATATCCCATGTCTTCCTTTAAGCCCTGAAAGAGCTTAAATTTGAGGTGCCCAGTTTGAAGGGACTCCTCCCAGTGCTCTTCAGGAAATGCTGTTGGTATTTGGGATAGAATGAACTTTTATGGTGTAGGACTGTCCCAGATTGTAGAAAGTTTAGCCACCCTGGTGTCCAACACCAGCAGACTCCCCATTCCAAGGTGACACCCAAACATTCCTCCCATTTCCAAACAATTCTTCCTGTGGTTACCTTCTAAGCATAATTATTTAGAGAAATAAAGTTGAGAGTAATTCTTTCCTCTAACACACCTGACATAGAGAAAACAGCTCAAAGGATACACTAAATTTCAAGAGCTTCCAAACATACGCATTTGAAAATGAAGCTAATTCTAAGGCAGAAACATAAATTGTCCAATGTTGCTTTATTTAGATATAACACCACCGAAAATAATCTCTGCTATGCAAATATTCAGGCCATCTGCATAAAATAATATTCGCTTTGTTAACTTTTCTCTGCAAATATCAATATTTACAAAACATGTACACATACATCTTACTTTACTATATTGATAAAAATTGAGAATGTTTAGGCAATGGGCTCCAAAATCACTGCAGATGGTGACTGCAGCCATGAAATTAAAAGACGCTTACTCCTTGGAAGGAAAGTTATGACCAACCTAGATAGCATATTAAAAAGCAGAGATATTACTTTGCCAACAAAGGTCCATCTAGTCAAGGCTATGGTTTGTCCAGTAGTCATGTATGGATGTGAGAGCTGAACTATAAAGGAAGCTGAGCGCTGAAGAATTGATGCTTTTGAACTGTGGTGTTGGAGAAGACTCTTGAGAGTCCCTTGGACTGCAAGGAAATCCAACCAGTCCATTCTAAAAGAAATCCATCCTGATTATTCATTGGAAGGACTGATGCTGAAGCTGAAACTCCAATACTTTGACCACCTGATGCAAAGAGCTGACTCATTTGAAAGGACCCTGATGCTGGGAAAGATTGAAGGTGGGAGGAGAAGGGGATGACAGAGGATTAGATGGTTGGATGGCATCACCGACTCAGTAGACATGAAAATGAAAGTGAAGGTCACTCGGTCATGTCCGACTCTGCGACCACATGGACCATACAGTCCATGGAATTCTCCAGGCCAGAATACTGGAGTGGGTAGCCTTTCCCTTCTCCAGGGGAATCTTCCAACCCAGGAATTGAACCCAAGTCTCCTACATTGCAGGCAGATTCTTTACCAACTGAGATATGAGGGAAGCCCCAGTGGACATGAGTTTGAGTAAACTCTGGGAGTTGGTGATGGACAGGGAGGCCTAGGATGCTGCAGTCCGTGGGGTCGCAGAGTCGGACATGACTGAGCGACTAAACTGAACTGAACTGAGGCAACTGAAGGAATAGATAAAATTGTGATGGTGGCTGTGAGCTATTTACAGCTCTTATTAGCACATGTGTCTGTTATCCTGGCACATTTCTCTCATGTTTTTTGCATCACTTGATGCTTCTTTGCTGTCTTCTTGCCATTGCTGATATCTGAGGTCTTCTTGTTCTTCAGGGGCCTCTTTAGCAGCAGCCAATCATTTAAGGAATCCGATGAGCTCTCTATGCTAGTCCAATAGTGGGTGGGATAATTATACACTATATTTATTATTCCTGATAAGTAATGAATTTACACTTACCTCCTAGACACCAGATCTTAACCTACTAGGCTACTAGCAAAGGGAAGTTTGGGGCTTTTCTGGTGGTTCAGTGGTAAAGAGTCTGCCCACAATACAGGAAATGCAGGTTTGATACCTGGGTCAGGAAGATTCCCCCGGGAAAAAAAAAAATGGCAACCCACTCCAGGATTCTTGCCTGGGAAATCCTATGGACAGAGGAGCCTGGAGGCTACAGTCCACAGGGTTGCAAAAAGTAGAGTATGACTTAGCAACTAAGTAATCACAGGGGGAAATTTAGGCACTCTGTTGCAAACCAGCAATGGAGATATTCTGTCATATCAGAATTTCTAGGGAACCTCAAATTCCTCTACCTACTTATAAGCCCAACTAAGCTAGGTACTCGGAGAAGGCAATGGCACCCCGCTCCAGTACTCTTGCCTGGAAAATCCCATGGACGGAGGAGCCTGGTAGGCTGCAGTCCATGGGGTCCCGAAGAGTCGGATCGACTGAACGACTTCGCTTTCACTTTTCACTTTCATGCGTTGGAGAAGGAAATGGCAACCCACTCCAGTGTTCTTGCCTGGAGAATCCCAGGGACAGGGGAGCCTGGTGGGCGCCGTCTATGGGGTCGCACAGAGTTGGACACGACTGAAGCGACTTAGCAGCAGCAGCAGCAGCAAGCTAGATACTAATGATTGTGAACATTTCTTATTTCCTCTTTCACTCTTTGAAGTTAGTATAGCGCCTTGACTTTTAGCTGATTAGAGGCTTGAGAGACAGGAGTGCCAGAACTGACTCTGATCGCCACTCCTGGCTGGAGAGAACTCGAGGCACGTGTCATCCTGTGACGCACTTGCTGATATTCTTGGTTTGCTGTCTTCCCTACATGAGACTCTGCCATAAGTCCCTTCTCTTACCTCAAATGCTTTAACACAGTCAAAATGTTCTAGATCTTTTTCAAACCACATTTGAAATAGGAACAGCTTTAAAATTCAAAAAGGATAAATGCTACCTGTGTTTGTTCCTGAGGTGCTCCTGTAACCCAGTGGATAGGATATTTCTGGTCTTGGATGATCATAAATCCAGTGCAGCCATCATAAGCACCATAAAAGTTGTCACTCAAAGTCATAAAATGAAAGTGAGGCGTGATTCAGCCTTTTAACTCTTTAAGCTTTGCAAACATTAACTCTCACATGTGCATGGATCAGTGACCCTAAAATGTGATTCTATAGGAGACTCTGGTCGCACAGCTTTTCATTTGGAACAGCTGAGTTAGTGGGACAAATGGAGAACCAGAATGCAGAGCCCTGCCCATGTTTGTAAGCCGATCCACCACATACAGTGCGTGGCCTTGAGCGAGTCACTGAAACTTCCTGAATGGCTGTGACCTTGTATATAATTTAGGGGTTATAGGGTTTATGTCCCTGGGTTTGTATGAGGGATGAATGAAATGCCATAAGAGACACTCAGTGATCTGAAAAAGCAAAAACATT
This sequence comes from Bos taurus, assembly GCF_002263795.3. Lineage (NCBI taxonomy): Eukaryota > Metazoa > Chordata > Mammalia > Artiodactyla > Bovidae > Bos > Bos taurus. Next base: position 87,714,757 of record NC_037336.1, read on the forward strand.
TCTTCTAGACTCGATCTTATTGGAGTGAGAAAAGGGTATGACTTGAGTGATCTACTAGGTCTCGGTCGGTTGCCTTCAGATTTTTCTCACTCTTTTCCTGCTCAATGTCACAGGATTGCAGGGGTGGCCTTGGGAAAGTCCCTGCAAACTGAGTGTTCCAAGTTCCTGGTCAGTTGGATTCATCCAGTGCAAGGTATTGGACTAGAGGGTGAAGGACAGGAGAAGCCAGATACTTCCCCCCTCCCTGCCAGTGTGTAAGACAGTGGCTATTTCTCAGGCTCCCACAGACAGCTTCCATCTGCAGTATATCTCCTCCCTGCCCCTCCTGCCAGGGGTGATAGTGGCTTTTGGCTCTTGTGAATTTCTGGACTACCTCACGGTCTCCTGTTGAATTCTTGGTTCTTCCATCACTTATGGAGACAATGCCCTGCATAAAAGTCTGTCTTTATAAATACTTTAAGTGGTTTCTGTTTCCTTTCTTTGACCTTGACTATTAGTAATAACGTTAGGAAGACCTTTCACCAAAAATTTTTTCCTAATACCGAATACATCATTAGAAAGCCATTATTTGGATTCCATTGGATTCTTTTCCTCAAAGGGTGAGAGTAGTATATTACAACATGGAATGTTATGTTGTATAATAGCATTTTCACAACTCTTATGTTATCATTTCATCTATCCATCCACCCACTGAACATTTCATATCTACTGTGAGTTAGGAACTAAGCTTAAGTGCTGGGCACATATGGTAAACTAGATACACAAAATGTCAGACCAGGTGATTTCAAGGCCACTTGCTAATGACCTGAAGGGCAGAGTGCACTTACTTGGGAATCAGGTGTGATAATGTGGGTTAGGTGCCTAATGCTATGCTTGGCACACAGCATCAACAAAAGAGATTTCATAATCCTGTTTCCAGGAGCCACCTCCCACCTCATTGATAAACTGAGGTGAAATGAAGAGGTCTGGACAGGAAATATAATAACCATTACACAGATAAGGAATCAAAGTTCAAAACTGTTATCTGCAGCTAGCAGGTGGCAAAGTCTGCAGCTGATGGTCACACCACTTCACTAATAGCTTTACTCAAAGTCATCTGTGCTAAGAAAGCATGTGACTCTGTAGGCCAGGGAGAAGGTAGCAGAGAAAGCATTTGAAAGAACCAGGAAAACCTGCTTCTCCTCCCTTCTTCTCCAAGCTGTCCCCAAACCCCATCTGTCAGACACTAACATGGTCATCAGTTATGCTCTTTGAACCTAAGGTTGTTGAATGTAGGCCAGTACTAACTCAGAGGATTGACAGAGACCATGAATGAGGCCCATGCTGTATGGTAAGGTGTTCCTGCTCACTTCACGGCAGGTAAGGGCATAGAGAGACCGGCGAACGGGTGGGGTTTATGTGAGCTCCTGGTGCTAGAGAGGGTCTGACTCAGGCTGCCGAGTCTCCATACCCTGTGAAAGAACACTAGCCCCTGTCCTGCCGACATCACAAGGGTACTGCAAGATCAACTGAAACAGTGCTTTGAAGATGGCAAAAATCTGTTTGAGTTGCACTGCAAATCTTCCATGGTAAATGTACCCGGAGCATAACCCAGCCTCATGGCTTGAGAGAATACAAGTCAGTTGTGAAGACAAAATAAATTGTAAAACAGAATATAAAGTGCACGTTGTAGGGAGAGAACTGTGATGCTGTGTGGCTCTGCTGCTCAAAACCTTATTTTATTTCAGATCTTTATGATAATTTCTATACATGCATCAGAGCAGATAAAAGGGGGAAATCAACAATAATAGCTAACATTTATCCAGCAAGTGTGCCAGGAACCTCCTAAACCTTTCCTGGAAATTGCCTTATTGAAATCACAAGAAGCAACTCGGTGAGGTAGGCACTATCCTCATTACCCCCATTTTACAGATGAGGAAACTGAGGCACAGAGAGGTCACATGACTTTCTTAAGGCCACACAGCTCCTAACTGCTGAAACTGAAATTCTGTGAACAAATCATGTAAGAGTGCATTCTTACAAATCTAATGGACTCAACAGGCCGATACATACGGCTGCCTTGGAAAGGAAATGAGGGTTGGGAAATCACTGCTTGCCTTTGACGGTCACCTTAGGCACCTTCGACTCAAGTCATCATCACACTACACGCACAGCCGGGACCTTTAACACCTCTCTCGTTATTTCAAAGGTCAGTCTTCTAGGCCTCCTTTTTCCACTTTTACTTTCTCGAAGCAAATGTTAGTTGATACATTAACTGGGGTGATTAGAGTAATGACACCTGAAAACAGCGAGCTTCCTCCCTCAGCCCTTAAGATTACCCCAGAGCTTCTGTGTTAATACTAAAATGTCTAACTAAAAGAATTATTTAGGGTACTCTTTTTACAAAATCATATGCAAAGTATCACGTTCAAGAGAAAGCTAAACCTGAGGATCCAGGGAACTGAAGAAAAGTGATGTGTCTGCGAAAACAGTAGCAGGGATTTTTTTTTTTTTTTTTTTTTGGTAATTTTTCCCCCCAGGGGCTGTAATTTGACTGCTCTGTTTGGCAACCCTCCAGAGACAAGTCCAAGTGCTTAATCTCTTTCTCTCTCTCTCCCGCTCCTCCCCACCGTGCTCGCCCGGGCCGAGGGGAGGAGGGACCCAAGATCCGCTGCTCGCGGCGACGAGGCCCGCAACCCTGCGCCGGGAGGGGCGGGTCGGGGCGCGGCCGGCGAGCGGGGAGCGCGGCCGAGCGGCGGGGCCGAGCGCGAGGAAGAGGAAGTCCGAGCCTGGCGGCAGTGCAGGGCGCTCGGCTGGCGCCGCAGCCGGCGCAGCGCAGCCGCACCTTCCCCCGGCCGACCTGCGAGCGCGGCCCGCGCCGGGAGCCGGCCCTCCCCGGGTAAGTGTCCCTTTCGCTGGACACCGGGTCCTCTTCCAGGAATGGGACCTCGCGGCCGGGAACGCCGGGATGGGGGGGACGGGAAGGGGACTCCGAGGGGCGCCCCAGATCCACAGGTGGAGGCGAGCGGACCGGGGTGCCGGGTTCCTGTTCCGCGCGCTCCCTCCCGGGTGAGGGCCAACGGGGCTGGGGGAGCGCCCCGCCGCCTCGACCCCGGCCCGCCGCTGCCCACCGCCGCCTGGAGGGGGCGACCCGCGGCCGCCACCGCCCGGCTCCGGGGGCCCGGCCTCGAGTCTCTGTGCTCCTCGCCCTCCACCCGCAGCCGCGGGGGCCGGAGCGTTCGCTCCTCGGAGAAGGGATTCCTCAGTGCGCTCGGGACTGTTACCAAGTCAACCTTGCAACTCAAACGGGACAGTCCGAGAACGGGACCCGAGCGCCCGCCGCCCTCGGTCCGCTCCCGCCGCGGATCCCCGCTCCTGGCGCCCCAGACGGCGGACCGCGGTGGGAATCGGAGGCCCCGGCTCTGTGGCGCGTTTGGTTTGGAGGGTCCCAGCTCTGCAAATATTTCCTAGGGCGGGGGGCGGGGGAGGGGACGTGCAGGGGGGATTGGAGTCGAAGCCGGTGGCCAGTCCATCACGGCGGTCAATGTAACCCCTGGTCCACGGGGACTTTGTCGACGGTCCTGGCCTCGGAGGACCGCCGGGGTTTGCGGTGATGCCCGCAGCCCGGTCTCCCAGCCTTTGTGTCCTCTAGTGAGAGTCTGGTTGTTAAACGAGAAGCCTAAGGAGGTTGTAATTGGGAAAAGTCGTTAAGCTGTGGCATTTCATTGCGTTTACGGGAAACAATGAGGTGGATGACTTTTTAAATGCTCCAGTGGAGTCTTGCTTGTAGGGCCGGTATTTCATTAAGCTCTGGTCCTTAACCCTCCCTTTGTAGCACCCTCAAGTGGCCATGGCTACTGCACATACTTTTGAAATTGTAGAGGGTGAGTCTGGGGGAAGGCTGTTTGCAGTCAGCATCTCCCAAGACAAGGTCAGTCACAGAGGGAGAGTGGTTTGGGGGTTTTCCGAGGACTGGGTACAGAACTTCCTTGTGTTTCGATTTAAACCAGAAGACCAGCATGTTGACTCTGGGTCAGATTCGCCTTCGAACAGAATCCCAGGCCTAGATAGATTGTGTAATGCCATAAAAATAGTTATCAAGTGTTAAAATCAGCATCTTCGGGCTGCTCAGTTTCTGTGGTTGGCATATCTTTAAAGAATTTACAGGCTTTGGATTTTGATTAAACACTATTAAAACATTTCCAGGCCCATCGTGTCTGGGAGTAAGAAACTCCATCCTAATTTCATCTTTGCCAAGTCAGACCAGAGCAAGCGGCTCCACCTCGGGTGGCCTTGGCTTCCTCCCTTAAGAAATGATTTAGAGAAACCAGACAGTTTCTGAAGTTTCAAGCTCACTCCTTGCTACCCCTCCCCAATAAGCAGTACTTATTTGGTCTGCTGTATTTAAGACTTAGATCCCAAAGGGATGGTTTGGTATTATGGTCCTTTACCATCCTTAAGTCTGACTTTCCAGTTCCTCATGTTGCTCTTAGTCCTATTTGAAGCCTTGTGTCTGAGCCGCCAAGCCACCTGAAGAAACATTTCCCCAGAGTTCTCTCTGCTCTTTGGTCCCATCCTCATTAGGTCATCAACAGCTGTCACCTCATGACCTTCCTTTTTCCTGGTATAGCTGCTCCCTGGAGCTTTCTGCTGAAGGGCAAAGCACAGTGAGAAACAGTTACCTGGCAGGCAGATCCATGCCCGAATCCTGCTTCCCTTGATGGTTTTTTCCTACTTATCTCCATCTTCACAATGGGCACTGGCTTCCTTCAGTGACTTTAATATGGATGATGGTACCAAATACAAACAAATATTTCCCTGGCAGACTCAATCTGTGCTTCAAAAAGGTTAAATGGTCACCTTTTAACAAATCAAGAGGAAGTGGCAGTGTAAGTTTTCAAAAGCAAGAATAACCAGTACTGTTTTGTTCCCCTCCTTTGAGGCTATGATTTTTTTTTAAGTGACGTAATTAAGATTTAATGATTTGACACATAAATGTGGGAAATGCTTGAGCAGCGCTAAATCTTTAGAGCCTTTAGTAAACTGGAAGCAATTCCTGGATCTACACTCTGATTCTTCAAGGCTGCAGTCCCCTTTTCACAGATTTCTCTTCCCTCCCACCTTTCCCTGTGGATAGCTGATCTTTCACACAGTTGCCATCTTTGAATCCTCCTGCAGGCAAATTCAGAGAAGGCAATGGCACCCCGCTCCAGTACTCTTGCCTAGAAAATCCCATGGGTGGAGGAGCCCGGTGGGCTACAGTCCATGGGGTCGCTAAGAGTCGGACACGACTGAGAGACTTCACTTTCACTTTTCACTTTCATGCGTTGGAGAAGGAAATGGCAACCCACTCCAGTGTTCTTGCCTGGAGAATCCCAGGGACGGGGGAGCCTGGTGGGCTGCCATCTATGGAGTCGCACAGAGTTGGACACGACTGAAGCGACTTAGCAGCAGCAGCAGCAGCAGGCAAATTATATCCATGGAATAGTAAAACTAAAATGGCTCTTGGAAGATCTAGCCCAGCCCCTACATCTTAAAGATTTGGGAAGGCACTGGTGATTAAGAACAAGTGCTCAGAAACTAAGTTGACCTGTGTATCATTTGCTCAATAGCACTTTGACCTTGATCCCTCTAAGGAAATCCTATAGACATAGATTCTTTTATAACTGAGAAAATGTAACCGTCATAGTTGATCATTCTCTCTGGATTGTCTCACCTTTGCTCATTCCTTCCTCTGTCAGTTTAGGAAATGGTAAGCCTTCTTCCTTCTTAAGTGGTATTGTAGTAAGTGTTGGACACATTGTACGATTCCAAGATGACTGCTTTTGATAAACCAAGTCCCACGAGTGAGTGATTTTCCTGGTAATTATACAACTCTCAACTGGGAAGAGCTGTGATTTAACTCATGTTCATGTCTCTTAATCTAGAACTGTACTACCTAGAAATGGTGGTGGCATGGGGGCATATTTTAAATTAAATGTAATGATTCTTTGTTTCAGGAAAAAAAAGTCCCTTGCCTCTTTTGACCTAAAAAGAACATGGATTCCAAATCAAAATATTCATTTTTAAAGTAGAAATGGGAATAGAAATATTTTCTAGACAAAGACCCTAAGCAAGCCAGTACTCGTGTGTGGCAGGCTTCTCAAATATTAGTGTTTCATCACAATGTACATCAATCTTGCTTTACAAAATGAAGAGCTGACTCCAAACCATTTGGGCATTCAGGGCCATGGGCGTCTGTGCCAAGGAGAACTTACTGACTGCAGGGCCCGGTTTCAAGTAATTATGAGAGGACTACAGGCTCTGCTTCATGTTGCTCGGGCTGATGAAAAGCAACAGATGCTTTAGCAGAGATGATAGAAATATAGGCTGGCCATCCCAGCGAGGGGGTCTGGGTTTGCTGTCAGAGTAACTAGGCCCCAGGTCATCCAGATGCTGTGGAACAGCTTCATGGATGCCTGAGTGATCCCCATCCCAGGGATAAGGAGGTGCTGGTCGATCTAGCATAGTGTCCATATTCGAGTCATATCGGAGTTTCTTTTCAATCTGTATACACAAGAGTACCCAAAAATATTTCTCTGCTGAGATGCAAGGCTTGTAAAAATTTCCAACCCTAAACATCTCCTTTTGGTAAATATTGAATTACTGTTTGACAGAAAGCAAAAGTAGGCTGGATTCATGAATACAAAAAGTCCCTAACCCTTGTCTGCTTTTCCCTTCCCATATAATCCCAGAGGAAGGGCAACTTGAGGAGTGTTAATGTTAGGCTAAGTTTTACAAAGGTTCCAGCTACACCCACTGGATGTACTAAACCGATGTCTTTAATTAAGAAAGCTGTTTGGGTAAGCTTTAATGACCAGGGTGCTGCTGAGCCTGTAGAAACCGCTTACCACCAGCATTAGGAAGATCAAACCATTGCAGCATTTGGCCGAAAGCTAGCAAGCCCTTAAGTGTGAGTAGGACATCTTTTTAAAATGTCAAAGTTGAAATGGGTGTGAGTGTAATAATGATTGAGATTTAGAATTCTAATAAAAGTAATCAATAAATCAATGTCATTACACTGTTCAACTGGCTCTAATGTGTGAAGTGGCAAATAGATCTTACCATTGTCCACTCTGTGTCCAGTCACATTAAACACTGACTTAAATGACTTGAATCTGAATAAAGATGGATGAGGAGGAGGAGGAGGAGAAGTTCTACATCATGGGGTAGTGGGCCTTTTCCTGTAAAGAGCCAGATAGTAAGTGTTTCAGGCTTAGTGGTCCATGTATATCTCCATTGTTTATTCTTTGATTTGTAGAAGGGGGGACTGGTGGTTTACATAAGCCTGTTGTTTAAATATGTAAAAACCAACCTTTTCTTGAAAGCCATACAGGATAGGCTTTTTCACTGGGAACCTAAATAAATGTTAGTAAACCAAAAAAGGAAAAAAAAATCTATGGCAGCCATTGTTTGCCAATTCTGTTCTAAGTGAAATATTCTGTTTGAACTATCATTCCCAAAATGACAAATGCCATAGGCTCTATCTAAGCTGTCTGGCTGTAGACTGACTTATAATCAAATCTCCTATGTTAATATTTTTTTTCCAGTCGCCCTTCTTTATTTGCTCTTTTCACTCGGCTTAGAAGTCTCTGTTAGACAGTGATCAGTTGACAGGATTCTCAACACCAGATTTCAATATTCAGTCTTGAGTGAGGTATGGAACAGGCAGAGAAGTTCATCGGGGATGTAATAAATTCCACAAAGAAACAGGTCATTGATGAAGCTCACCAATAACATGAAATAAAGTTCACACCCCCTCGGAAGGCAAGCAAGGCCCTTGTGTTCTCTTTTCTGCTAGTACCTTCCCATGTACACTCTATGGCCCTCTCGTCCAAGATCACTCACAGAGCCCTAGATGAGCTGTGCTATCTCTCACCAAAGGTGGGATCCTTCCATACAAAGTTTAACTATATATCTCTTTCTGATCTTACTGGGGAGAAACATGGGCCCCTGAATCTGTGTGCTAACACAGGACTTTATATGTGACTCAAGTAGATGGAGAGAAAAATGTAGTGATCCCCAATGGACACACATTACCTTTCAAGGTTACAGGGACCGTTTTATTCCTCTCTGTAGCTTCGGGGATCTTGTCTTATGTCTGTGGACCAGTCACTGAATCAGAACTGTTTCCAGGCTTTGTATGTGATACCGAGTATAGCATGGCACTGATGTGTCTGGATTTGAAGTCAGGCTGAGCTGACATCTAGTCCTGGTTTCTCCACTTCACCTGCTGCCCCTCTTTCAAGTTGAGAATAAGGCCTCTCAATTGCTAGGAATAAATGAGATTTTTTTTTTTCTGTGAAAAACATTTCGTTCAGAGTCTGACATGTAGTGGAGAAGGCACTGGCACCCCACTCCAGTACTCCTGCCTAGAAAATCCCATGGACGGAGGAGCCTGGTGGGCTGCAGTCCATGGGGTCGTGAAGAGTCGGACACGACTAAGAGACTTCACTTTCACTTTTCACTTTTATGCATTGGAGAAGGAAATGGCAACCCACTCCAGTGTTCTTGCCTGGAGATCCCAGGGACAGGGGAGCCTAGTGGGCTGCCGTCTATGGGGTCGCACAGAGTTGGACACGACTGAAGTGACTTAGCAGCAGCAGCAGCAAGTACCCATTGAATGTGGGCATGGGTGCTAAGTTGCTTCAGTTGTTTCTGACTCTGCGAACTGTAGCCCGCCAGGTTCCACTGTCCGTAGGATTCTCCAGGCAAGAATACTGGAGTGGGTTGCCATGCCCTCCTCTAGGGGATCTTCCCCACCCAGGGATCGAACCCACGTCTCCTGTGTTGCAGGTGGATTCTTTGCCGCTGAGCCACCAGGGAAGCCCACCCATTGAACAAGTTAGTGTTCCTCCATGCTTGCATACAAGGTTCAGCTCTGATGGTTTACATTGTGAGTTTGTCTCTTCTGTTTCTTAGTTCTGAAAGGTTGACTTGTAGCTACCAAAGAGTAAAATATGGTAAATTATTGTGAGATGATCATGATCCATTGCACTTTTAAAATAGTTTAAAATATTTGCTCATCTCAATGAGCAAAGTGTGTTGGTGATTCCTGCTGAAGTGAAATTGTTCTGCACATAACTTGAGGAGGAGCAAAGCTAAGCAGCTCCTGCAGCCGACAATATTTGGCAGCTGTCCGTAGAGTTGTGTGAATCTGTAATGCATAGCAATGCCATCCTAAGGGCTGCGAAGGCATTAGCTGGAGCTTGCTTCCTTCTGTTTCCCAGGTTTAATTGAACATTAATACACCCCTCCTCTGTATCCCAAGGGACCGATCATTCCTCTAACCAAGAAGGTCCTCTGTGATAATGAAATGGGGGGAAGGCTCCCTTTAGAACCACTGCCCTCCCCTCCTCTGGCAATTTCCTGCGCTTTCAAAGTCCGGGCAGTGTCCTCTTCTCTCCCCACTCCCTCCTTCCTGCTCAGAGCAAAAAGTACTGCTGAAGTCTTTGCTTTCTGACCACCCTCTACACTCTGGTCCCTCGTCCAGATCTTTTTCTGAACCCAGTCCGGAGCCTGCCCCAGCTCTCCCCTGCTGTCCAAGGTCTCAGCTTCTGCACAGATGACTCAATGGGAGCTTTGACAATACTCGGCTATTTCTAGCTGTAATGAAGTGTGCTTTCATGCTGTTTTGATTTTAATTTCGACATGTCACTCAAGGCCTGCGTGCATGTCGGCATGCAGGTCCCCCACATGTGGGGAGCGTGCCGTTCCTTCTGTCCGCCTGGAGTCTGTCAGCAACTTCCACCCACTCCCTGCCCAGTGGGGAGGGGTCTGTCAGCCCTGGCCTGGGAGGAAGCAAGTGCAGACCTTACTCCCTTCCAGCCACGTCCTCCTTCCATCTTCTCCTGGGACTGAAGCCCTCGTGCTCTAGGAGTTCTTCAGAACCCACTGCATCTCCAGCTGCAACAGGAGTCCTTGGAAACAAGCAAATGCAAAGGAAAGGCCCTTTGGTTTGTAGGCATTCCAGGGATGCATATTAACCACCATCTGGCCTCAGGGTGATTTCAGGCTGTCTCCAACCTGTGACTAGAAAGCTGGTTGAAGTGGGAGGGGTATGTGAAGGTGTGAGGCCACGGGGAAGCGGGTGGGCACTGATCCGAGGCTATCACCGAGTTCCCCTTACTTCCCGGGGCTGTGTGATTACAGGCAGTCCTCAAACACTAACATCTGTGCTTCTCTGATGTGCTGGGAGAGAGGGAAAAACTGTAATCTGGGGCATAAATATACGATCCTGTGTTTGTTCCCTTTAACCAAGTAAACCTGTTATTAGGTTAAGCATCTGTGTTGCGCTAAAATATTATAGCTGCTTCAAAGGAGGATACGGTTGCTCGTCTGATACAGCTTACAGTTTAAACATTTAGCTGTCTCACACTTTTAAAAATTTGAATCAACTAAGAATATGAATTATGAAGCATAAGAATCAAAATCCGGAATATAGGATTACTGAGGAGGGGGCAGAGGAGGAAATTAGAGGAGACACAGACTTAATATTTTTTCCTTTTTACTTTGTACTAGAGTCTAGCCAGTTAACAATGTTGTGATAGTTTCAGGTGGACAGCGAAGGGACTCTGCCATGCATATACATGTATCTTCTCCCCCAAACTGACTTAGACTTTAAAAGTGAAATTTTTTTAAAGAAAACTCTTTGAAAGTTTGGGATTGACATGTACGCAGTACTATATTTCAAACAGATAACAAACAAGAACCTACTGCATAGTACAGGGAACTCTGATCAATATTTTGTAATAACCTAAACGGGAAAAGAATTTGAAAAAGAATAGATACACGTGTGTGCATCACTGAATCACCTTGCTGTACTCCTGAAACTAACACAACATTGTAGATCAACTATGTAATCATACTCCAATATCAAATACAAATTAAAAACAAAAAAGGAGGAAAATCCTTCCATTCCCTCATGCCCTTCCCATCGTAGATCAGTTTTAAGAGAATAACTTGCTAAGAATTAATGAGGGTGAGGCTGGAAGGGTGATGAGATGAGCAGGGAACAGGATGGGAAATGGGCGCCCAGATGGGCTGATGAGGATTGGCTGTGTCTAGGAAAGTGCTCTGAGAGATATTTGCAAGCTTTTGCAATATAGTTATGGAACAAAATCTTGGTGGTCTTGGCTTTTTTCCACTTTTCTTCAATGTCTATATGAGATAAATGCTTCTTTCCCCTTCTCTTCTTTAACAGTTGTTTAAACTCTAAGGAATTAGTGCTTAATCACAATATTTAATGGTATCTGATCTTGACACTAAAATGGCAAGGAAGATAATGTGCAAATAATGTTTTGTGGCCTGTGGACCCCCTTTGGCCCATGGGTGTAGTAAGCACAAGGATGAATTACCTCGAGCAAGTTGGAATCCATATGACTTCTTCAAAGTGTCATTATTTGGAAACTCTGTTTCTTCCTTCCTTTCTTTCTTTCTTCTTATCCTGTTGCTGCTGCTGCTGCTAAGTCACTTCAGTTGTGTCCAACTCTGTGCGACCCCATAGACAGCAGCCCACCAGGCTTCTCCGTCCATGGGATTTTCCAGGCAAGAGTACTGGAGTGGGTTGCCATCACCTTCTCTGTCTTATCCTGTTAGGAAAGCAAATACTGAGAAGTTCTAAAAATTGAGTTGTGATGAGTGCTATAATAGCCATACCTTTCAGAATCCAGAATCTCCCTGACAAGCAGAAAGAGACTTATTTCACTGAATGATCTAACACGTCAAGATATGAGACTCTAAATCTCCACATAGGAAGTAAACAGATGTTTGTTTTTACCTTCTTACCAAATGAAGCAGAGAGCACATTACTAGCTAAAGACAGAATAGCTAGCAGCAACTATTCTAAAAAATACCTTTGGCTTTGGTTTACAAATATGAGCAGAAAACATACTTTTCAAAAGTTCAGAAACAAAATACTATGCTCTTAAAAGAGAAAATTCTTACTTGATGCTTCTATATGCATAACAGGCATAGCAGTCAAATCTAATACTCTTCTGCTTTGCTCACGCACGCGCGCATGCGCACGCGCACAAGCACGCTCTCAGTTGCTCAGTCACGTCAGATCCTTTGGGACCCCATGGTCTGTGGCCCAGCAGGCTCCTCTATCCATGGAATTTTCCAGGCAAGAATACTGGAGTGGGTTGACATTTCCTCCTCCAGAGGATCTTCCTCACCCAGGGTTTGAACCCGAGTCTCTTGTGTCTCCTGCATTGGCAGGCGGATTCTTTACTACTGTACTACTGTACTGGGAAGCCCGTTTCTTTGCTTACTTATTGTAATGCCAGTTCAAGCACTGCTTCTGTGCCATTAATTATGGGAAAAATGGTGTGCAAAGAGGAGATAAGTTTGTTTTTCTAAGGTCTGAATATTGAGTTGAAATGTGGGAATAGTCTGAAATTAGTCAATCTGTATATGTCATTTGAATGTTATTTGAAAATGCCTGCTAACCTAGGGGTAAAACCATATAATAAAGATATTGTGAGGCTTGAATGCTTAATGTATATATAGCACCCCATACATAATAAACCCTTGATAAATAATGGCTCTTTTACTGTGTTTACTGGGTGTCACACTTCAGTTTTATTCCCTGCTACTAGACGTCTGGAACAATAAACCAACATGAAAATAACCGAGAAAAAACATCTCAATGGTAGAAGACAGCCTTTGTCCCGAGGCAGGAGTAAGAGAGAGGGAAGAGGAACACTTTGTTCTGTTGGCTTTCACTGTAGTAGAGACAGAGTACACACTGCACTTGGAAATTCAGATTAGAATGAGCCTATCAACAAATATGGTTTCCTAAATTCTGGGGATAGAGTGATGAACAGAACAGACCAAGTCTGGAGTGAAGGGAAAAATACTATGTGACGAGCACTTTAAAGAAAGGAGGGAAATACATGGCGGAGAGGGGAGGGCTAGTGGCTTGCCATTTGCTGGATGATCAGAAACGCCTATCTGAGCTAGTCCTTGAAAAGTGGACCTTAAGATATGAGGGAAGAACATTCTAGGCAAACAGGGGGGAAATAAATATGGAGGCCCTAGGAGAGAAGTAAATTCTGTGAGTTCTTGAGAAAAGCAGGCTGTGTATATGAACAAGGAGGCGGGGGCAGAAGAAAGTGAGAAGTGAGGGTGAAGAGGGAGACAGAGCCCAGATCTCCTAGCACTTAAAGGTCTTTCAGTTCAGTTCGGTTCAGTTCAGTCGCTCAGTCGTGTCCGACTCTTTGCGACCCCATGAATCGAAGCACGCCAGGCCTCCCTGTCCATCACCAACTCCCGGAGTCCACCCAAACCCATGTGCATTGAGTCGGTGATGCCATCTAACCATCTCATCCTCTGTCGTCCCCTTCTCCTCCTGCCCCCAATCCCTCCCAGCATCAGAGTCTTTTCCAATGAGTCAACTCTTCGCATGAGGTGGCCAAAGTATTGGGGTTTCAGCTTCAGCGTCAGTCCTTCCAATGAACACCCAGGACTGATCCCCTTCAGGATGGACTGGTTGGATCTCCTTGCAGTACAAGGGACTCTCAAGAGTCTTCTCCAACACCACAGTTCAAAAGCATCAATTCTTCGGTGCTCAGCTTTCAATGGATACATGTATATGTATGGCTGAATCCCTTCACTGTTCATCTAAAACAATCACAACACTGTTAATCAACTATATGCATTCGTGCTAAGTCACTTCAGTCATATTCGACTCTCTGCGACCCTGTGAACTGTAGCCTGATGGGCTCTTCTGTCTATGGGGATTCTCTAGGCAAGAATACTGGAGTGGGTTACCATGCCCTCCTCCAGGGGATCTTCCCGACCCAGAGATCAAACTGGAGTCTCTTATGACTCCTGCATTGGCAGGTGGGTTCTTTACCACTGCTGCTGCTGCTAAGTCTATACCCCAATACAAAATAAAAAGGTGGTTTTTTTTTTTTTTTGAAAGCATGATGCAAAGCCAGTGGAGGGCGTGGTGGAGGGGAGTGACAGAATCTGATTACTGATCATTCAGTTGGGAGCAGTGGTACAGAGAGGATGGTGCAGAGGTGGGGGTAGGGGTTGCGGCTTGATTCAGAACTGGAACGTCGGCCAAGACGGTGCAGCTGAAGGAGAAGGAATTTATGGGACGCAGGGAGCAGCATGGCCTCTGTTATTTGTTTCAACCTATCTGCTTACCAGCCATTCTCCGTCTCCTACTTCCATTGCCCTCTCTCCTTCGGCTCCTGTAAATAAAGTAACTAAAGCGGCACATGGCCGTAAGGGATGCTCTCCCTGAAGCCATGATGGACCAGCTCACCTCCCCACACCCCCTCCCTTCTAGAACTCCGTGTTCCTGGTAACCATTAGTTGTCTGCCTCCCCTCACTAGACCACTGGCTCCGTGAAGGCAAGTGTTTGAACAAAACAATTTTCCCTTTTACTAGTTGAGATGAGCTTTTAAGAAGTCTGGGCAAAAATCTCTGTTTTTCACAAACGAGTTGAAGAAAATAAATTTTGAGTAGGTGGCTAAATATTTGGAGAAGGACCAGGAAGAAGAGGAAGAGGAGGGAAGGAGAGAAGAGAAAAAGAGAAGAAAAGGAAAGAAGAGAAAAGGCTAAGAGAAAGAGCAGGAGACCCACTGGGGAGATCCAGAGGAGCTCTCATGAACACTTCCGAAAGGGTTCTGCAGAAGGATGTTTTTGTTCCAAGGATTTCGTGTAAGAGGAATCCAGTAGCTACTGGTGTAAAACCTGTAGCGCCTGTGGTATGTGCGGTGCTTTATGAATAAGTAGGTCCATGGTCTGCCTTGCCCTGGTTTGCAGGGCACTTGGAAACTCAGTGATGCTTATTCTGAAATAGGAACAACTGTAGAGAAATTGAGGTGCTCAGAATTCTTTCTGATACTCCAACCCTATACCTATGCCTTCTTATGCATGGGGAGCGGGGTCACCCCAGACCCTTTGGTAGGTTGTGAGTCTCTAGGGGCATAGTTCAGTTCAGTTCAGTTCAGTCGCTCAGTCGTGTCTGAGTCTCTGCAACCCCATGGATTGCAGCACGCCAGCCTTTCCCTGTCCATCACCACCTCCCAGAGCCTACTCAAACTCATGTCCATTGAGTTGGTGATGCCATCCAACCATCTCATCCTCTGTCGTCCCCTTCTCCTCCTGCCTTCAATCTTTCCCAGCATCAGGGTCTTTTTCACATGCATCAGTTCTTCTCATCAGGTGGCCAGAATGTTGGCATTTCAGCTTTGTGTTCCAAATGGAGAGCGTGGTCACTGGCACACCCAACTGTTTGAGCTGAAGTAGGGTCCAAGTGTCTATTTTCACTGCAAAATGCACATGAGAAGTTTGATGTTCAGTGTGAGTGTGGGGATTTTGGAGGAAAACCTTAACTCTAGTACCATCTTGAAGCTTAGAAATGTAAAAACAAATTTGAGAAATCTATATTTACTATTCTCAAATTCTGAATTTAGCATTCTTACCAGAAAAAAAAAATACGAATATAGCTAAACCACGTTGTTTACTGTTATTTTAAAATGGTACAGTAATTGCTCTGTTCTTTGTAAATTTAGTTGATTAAGACCGGTCTTTCACATCACTTTGTGTCAAAAGGAAATGGATTCTGGTAGCCTAGTTTTAGTTACTACTCTTATTAGAAAATAATCAAATGAAAAAGCTCTTAGAATATTCTGATTTAAATTTCCTAGCTCAGATAGTGAGGCCCTATTGTGTTTCAAAATAAATTCAGAGAAAAACCGTGCAGCAGCCGTCTGAGCCTCCCACTCTTACTCACACTCCTTCTGGGATTTATCTATTGGCCTTTGCACAATTGATTCCAAGTCACCCACCCAGAGCTGGGCTCATAATCTCCATTTCCAGACCCACCTCTAACTTCCTGGGGTTGTTTTTCTTTTCCCTCCTTTCCAGTCCTTAGTTAATAGTCCCACAATTCTTTGGTCAGAATAAGTCATTTTCCTTCCTTTCGTGCCTTGTCCAATCTGTTAGCAGTGACTTCCTAAATAGCTCTCCATCCATGTTCACCTCTTCATGCCCCCTTTCCATCCTATGAGACGCTTCTCTCTTAACCTAGCCCATTAGCATGGCTGCTGAGCCAGCATGGATTGATGTATCTAGAAGACAAATCTGACCAGTGAAAACATTGTCACAGAGGCATCTCCTAATGGCTTAACCCAAAAGAAAGGTTGAAGGTAGAGCTTCGAGGGGAGATTAAAGTCTCCAGAAGAGGGACTTCCCTGACAGTCTACTGGTTAGGACCCCATACATCCTCTGCAGGGGGCACAGCTTCAATCCCTGGTAGGGGAACTAAGACCCTGCATGCTGTGTTGTGAAGCTAAAAGGTAAGAAATAAAGGGGAAGGGCTTCAAGTAGAGATCCTTTGGTGTTTCTGTGGTCACGTTCCTCCTCTCATATCTCAGGTCCAATCCAGAGGCTGACTGGGCTCTTCTCCAAAATATCTGGAATCCTAGGATTTGTCATGGTCTTCTCCACACCCACCTGGTCCAGCCCCTCACCTCTGTCTCCCTGGCTTAGTGCAGTAGGTTCCTAACTGGTCTCCTGGCTCAGCCTCGTTGCCTCCTACTCTGTCTTTCCCATACACCAGTCCAAAGGATCCTAATTCAAATATCTCTAATGATTCCCTATTCCATTCAGTCAAAAGCCAATCCATGGAACAGCCTCCAAGCCCCTCCCCAGTGGGGTCCCTGCCGATCCCCACATGGTTACCTGGACCCAGCTTGCTGGCCTCTCCGTTGGCCCCAGATGCACCCAACAGGCCCCAGCCTTAGATTGTTCTCATGCCCTCTGCCTGGAACATTCCTGCCTGGGAATCAAAGCTTTACTGACTCACTTCTCTTCGTCCCCCAGTCAAGTGTGTCCTTATCAAAGTCTTCCTGATGGCACTCCAGAAGACAGGAAGCCCGCACCTTGGAGGTTGTAGCCTTCGTACCCTACTTCGTTTGTATGCCTAGCATTCATGAACACTTAACAAAAGATATATTTGTTTCTTGTCTGTTCATCATGACAAGAGAGGCCTTGTGCTGTTCACGCTGCATTTCCATGTTTTAGAACAGTGCCCAGTGTAGAGAGAAGCTTTATTTTTCAAACAGATCAATATCACCTCGGCAGCTGCCATCTCTTGCCTCTGAGTCAGGTAAATTCTGATTATCTGCTATTGTACTATGTTCTAGAATGAGATCAGCACTTAAGGTGTTGAATGTGGACATGGGTGGGAGGGTATGTGGGAGTAGAAGTGGCAGAGAACCTGTCTTATGACTCCACCTCCCTCTTCACTCCATGCTCCATCACTGCCCTCATTCTCCTGGGCTTCAGAAGAAGCTTCCTTTGGAAGTCCACCTTGACCTCTTGCCTGCAGTGGTGTCTGCGCCATAGCACCATCCAGCCCAGAAAACCTGACTCTTGGCTGTTCTCCCGCATCTGCCTTATTCCTGCACAGTATCCACAGCACCACTCAGAAAATACCAAGGCAGTACTGGATATTCACCCTTCCTTTATCCAGATGCTACTTATCCATCAAGATAGCCAATGTCAGATGACACTTAAACATGCAAACTCTGGTCCTGGGCTACCTGAATTCAAACTGGGTTATACCACTTAGAGTTTTCATAACCTTGGATAGACTTTTCACCTCCCTAAGCTTGGGGGGAGCCTCTTACAGATGAAGGAAACAGTACCAACTTCTGGGGTTGTGATGAGGATCAAAGCCAATCATTCTTTAATATGTTTGCAGAATCTAGTTCTAACATAGAGAGAAGTTAAGTCATATTCATCATTGTTTTCATGAACACTTCTTTGAAATGGGCATCTTTCAGAAAACTCAAATTGCTCTCATCTTTCTCAGAAATTATCTTTAATTATCATTGTATTCAACTTCATGTGAACTTCATGTGTATGAAGGTCTTATCCTGATGCACTTATCAACTCATCCAAGTTTTATTAATTTATGTGTATAAAATAAATACTGCCTGTGTGTAGAAACACTATATTCCTCCACCCTCGTCTTAGCATCTCCCTTCCCTGCTTTATTTTCCTGATTAGCACATGTATCTGCCTGATGGATACACCATAAATTATTGTTTATCTTTAAAGCTCCATGAAGGGAGGAATGCATCTTCTAATTAAGGGAATTTCCAAATAAACACAAGCAGAGAGAATAGCATAATGAACCCCCATGTACTCGTCTTCCAAGTTCAAAAATTATAAACATTTTGCCAATCTTGTTTCACCTATTTCCCCACGTGTCCCCTCCCCTACCTTGAAGTTGTTCAGTCGCTTAGTTATGTCTGACTCTTTGCAACCTCATGGACCACAGCATGCCAGGCTCCTCTGTCCTTCATCATCTCCTGGAGTTTGCTCAGACTCATGTCCATTGAGTCGGTGATGCCGTCCAACCATCTCAACCTCTGTCGCCCCCTTCTCCTCCTGCCTTCAATCTTTCCCAGCATCAGGGTCTTTTCTAATGAGTCAGTTCGCATCAGGTGGACAAAGTATTGGAGCTTCAGCCCCAGTCCTTCCGATTAATATTTAGGATTGATTTCCTTTAGGATTGACTGGTTTGATCTCCTTGCTGTTGAAGGGACTCTAAGGAGTCTTCTCCAACACCACAGTTCAAAAGTATCAATTCTTCAGTGCTCAGCTTTCTTTATGGTCCAACTCTCATATCCATACATGACTACTGGAAAAACCATAGCTTTAACTAGATGGACTTTGTTGGCAAGGTAATGCCTCTGCTTTTTAATATGCTGTCTAGGTTTGTCATAGCTTTTCTTCCAAGGAGCAAGCGTCTTTTAATTTCAAGGCCACTGTCACCATGTGCAGTGATTTTGGAGCCCAAGAAAATAAAATCTGTCACCATTTCCATTGTTTCCCCATCTATTTGTCATGGAGTGATGGGACTGGATGCCATGATCTTCATTTTTTGAATGCTGAGCTTTAAGCCAGATTTTTCGTTCTCCTCTTTCACCTTCATCAAGAGGCTCTTTAGTTCCTCTTCGCTTTCTACCATAAGGGTGGTGTCATCAGCATATCTGAGGTTATTGATATTTCTCCCAGCAATCTTGTTTCCAGCTTGTGCTTCATCTGGCCTGGCATTTCACCTGATGTACTGAGCATATATGTTAAATAAGCAGGGTGACAATATTCAGCCTTGATGTACTCCTTTCCCAATATGATGCTCTTGACAACAGGTGACCAAAATATTGGAGCTTCAGCTTCAGCATCAGTCCTTCCAGTGAATATTCAGGGTTGAGTTCCTTTAGGATTGACTGGTTTGATCTCCTTGCAGTCCAAGGGACTCTCATTAAAGAAGCTAAAGCTCTTTAAATTGGCCCTCAAAAGGGCAGTAGGACTGTTCAGAAGTAAAACCAAAACACTGCTTTCCCACCGCACAGTGGACCAGAACAACAGTGAGAAAACCTGAAGCGCCGTCTGGACAGGAAGAGAGGGAATCTGGACATAGGGGCAGGGGGGCCTGGGGAGGGCTCACATCCACTTGGTGACCCCTTGCCTCCATGCAGCCTTTGAGGGTCTTCTGATGGCATCACAGACTCAATGGACATGAGTTTGAGCAAACTCAGGGAGATGGTGAAGGACAAGGGAGCCTGGTATGCTACAGTTCATGGGCTCACAGAGAATTGGATGCGACTTAGCGACTGAACAACTTCTAACAAGGCCAAAAAAAACCCAAAAGCCTTCTAGTTCTACCTTCTCTTCTGGGTGAACACTAGACAAAAACAGTTCCATAAAAATCAGGTTTTGTGCTTTCCTGTCACTGTAGATGGTTGTGTCACTTTTCCAGAATTAGATCTCTATTTCTACCAACCTCTGAAAGAATGATGGGGTAACACTTTAGATGCCTATCCCATTAAGATTACCGTCAGGCACATGGGGGACCCTCACACATTCTGAAGTAACAACCAGTCTTATCAGTAACACATTGGTAAATCACTTCTCATAGTAGGTTTAGTTGCCAGATTGGTCTTCCTCTCCATCATTGGTCTGACATATGGAAGCACCGTCTCGACTTTATGATTTGAAGTAATTGCCTCTATTTCCAAGGCCGCACCTTGCTCTGAGGCAGATTAGCCTGGAATTTGAGGTGAATAAAACTTTGGATAACCTATAGCCTCAAGCAAAGTTCAATGCGTCTCCACAACACGGAGGGTTCCAAAGTGTTAGCTCTAACTCTGATAGCTTTGTACCTGAACATACAGCCTTGAGCCCTTTTCTCTGTGACATGTCTGGGTCCCCACCTATCCAGCCAGCCCCCAAGTCCCTGCAGAGTTCTGTTTGCTCTGGCTTGGACTCCTTCGACCCTCCAAAAGCTGTCATCTGCTTTAAGTGTCCACTCCTTCTTCTTTCCAAATCGCCCCACTGGAAGTCTGGTCATATGCACATCTTGCATGTACGCTCAGTCGCTTCGGTCGTGTCCAACTCTTTGTGACCTTATGGACGGTAGCCCTCCAGGCTCCTCTGTCCATGGAATTCTCCAGGCAAGAACACTGGAGTGGATTGCCATCTCCTATTCCAGGGGGATCTTCCCAACCCAGGGATCTAACCCCCATCTCTTATGTCTCCTGCATTGGCAGGTGGGTTCTTTACCACTAGCACCACCTGGGAAGGCCTCTATTTGCATACTCAAATTCTCACAATGGGAAAAATAACACAGATAGGAATTTACAGAGGCTAGATTTTTTTGTGAGAGGAAACAGATTGAAGAGGGATTGCAGGGAGCAGTCTGCTATATGAATAGAGGGGAATTCTAAGTAAGGACCAAGGAGACTGGAAGGGGCAGGGCATCTGGAATCAAGTATGGGGAGAATGAGAAGGCAAGGGTAATGGTTTTGAGGCTTTACCTCTGGTTCCCATTTGCCTCCTGTCTTATAGTTCCCTGTTGTATCAAGGAGTCCTGACTAGTTCAGGCAATGTTCTGAGGCTCTGCATGTATTTACTCATTTTGTGCTCACAAGCACTTTGAATATATGCAGTCATTCCCATTTCATAGATGAGGAAATGGCTGCACGTTCACTCGTGTCTGTTTGCAACCCTGTGGACTGTAGCCCACCAGGCTCCTCTGTCTGTGGGGTTTCCCAGGCAAGAATACTGGAGTGGGTAGCCCTTTCCTCCTCCAGGGGATCTTCCTGACCCAGGCATCAAACCTGCATCTCCTGAGTCTTCTGCATTGGCAGGTGGAATCTTACCACTGAGTCAGCTGAGAAGCCCATAAGGAGGAAACTGGGGTGTAAAAACAGGTAAGGTCTCCAAAGACATTCAGCAAATCAATGGCAGCATTGGATCAGTGCCCAGCAGACTGGCTTCAGATCTCATGCTCATAGTATACTTGGTGTGTGAGTTAGGATTGGATTCCACTGCAAGTGAGGGGGAGAGGGGCACATGGGACTCACAGGTCTGAGTAGGTCCGAGGCTAGTAGGTACCTCTCTGCTCGTGGGTACCCAAGCTCCTTCTATCTCATTGCCCTAAGAAATGTCATCTTCATTATGGCCCCTGTATCCCCAGGTGCTGTATCTGTGAATTCACCCAACCAAGGATCGAGGTTGGTTGGTTGAATATGAGGATGCAAAACCCGTGGATTCAAAACACACGGGTAGGGAGGAATGACAGTGTTTAATGTACTGCACTGTTTCATACAAGGGACTCAAGCATCTGGCAATTTGGACATCTACAGGGACCTCCTGAAACCAACCCTCCGAAGATACTGAGGGACAAATGTATCTAGTTAAGACTGAGGATTGCATTATTGAAGAAGAATCTTTTCTCCTAGTGGCTAGTTGGGGTGCAACTTTCTTGATAGGAGAAAAGGAAAATGACAGAGGGAAGGAAAGTCAACAGCCAGGGCCTCTGAACTCTACTGCTTGAGTACCTTGCGAAATCTGGGCTCATGACAGCTACCAAAGTATTCGAGTGACTACTGGGGCATCTTCTCTAAAGGGAAAAAAAGGCAATGTTTAACATCTGGCGGGATGCTCCACTTCATTACAAATAAATTAGATGCTGGTGTTTGTTAACAACTGGGCATTTCCATCAAACAGTTCATCCTGGCAAGGGCTGTTTACGAACTTAAAGTCAGAAGCGGCCTCTTCTGGAGAGGAAACTGCTAAAGATGTTAATCGTCATGGGATGTCAGTCATTCATGGTGATGTCAGGAAGCAGCTGAAAACTGATCTGGTCGACTTGCCTCCTTCAGCTTAGTGTCTTGTAAGAACTTGCATTTCTGTCAAAGAGGTGTCCTAGTCAGACAGTTGCTTGAAGGACTCCATATTTGCACTGATTAAAATCCAAGAGATGATTGAAGTTGCAGTATTCTTAATCTACTATGATAGGAAACAAATGGTAAATGCAAAGTTCTAGCATTAAGACCTAAATCGAGGGAGGAATGATTGAAACATCAGTGAGAGGATTAGAAGGAAAATCAAGACATTGGATAACAATTTTTTTTACCAAGATTAAAAATTTGAAGAAGCGTAATTGAGTTAAATTGTATGTTTTTCAGAAATTTAGATTGAGTGAATTTTCCTCTATTGCATGTTCCCAGAGAATTACAGGAAATCCTTTTCTAACAGGGTATCCTGAGTCGGAGGGTTTGTTAAGTTTAAAAAAAACACGCATTTGGTGGTATGCTACTGGTGAAGATTATAGAATCCCTTATGCTTCACTGAGTTTGAAGAACTACAATCACTTTAATCACACTTGTTTTCACGGTGGCCCAGGGAAGAATTAAGAGACTTCCTTTTCAAAAAGTTTTTGCTGAGACAGCGCTTTTATTCTCCAGTTGAGTCAACGGAATTGTCTTCTATTGGAATTCCAAAATCAGACTTGATGTCCTAGTGAGGTTTAAAAGTAAATTGTTGAGAAGTAATTAACCAGTTAATTACTAGTGTGGCAAAATAAGCTTGTGCTTCAGAAGTGTTTTAACTACTCAGATGGCTGGGGAATTTCAGAAGAAGCCTGTTGGTTAATAGGAAGCCTTGGTAATACAGAACTCTAAGTCTCCCTGGCAACATTTCCCAAAGAACTCAGTTTGGGTCTAACTGGAGCTGCCCGAGAAAATTAAGAATGGTGATGCTGATGTTGAGTGGAGAATAAAGCTGCCAACTGGTGAGAGAGCCCTTGTGAGGCCAAGCAGCAGAGTGCTCACCAGGGTTTATAAGTGCAAAGGATTTCCTTCCATTCTCTGAGGACGTTTGACAGACGAATGATTGCAGCTTATTGATGGGCATATCAGCAAGCATTGTTTTGAGGAGGGCCTGGGGTGTGGGAACAGGTTCGAAAGGGTGATAGAAAGTGAATATGGTGTGAGTTGGTAAATGTTTAACGACCTTTGAGGTTGGGCGGCTCTGTGTGGGTGTGTGTGTATTCACACAGGAGACATACATATACACATACATGCCTATAATTTAGATAAATTGTACTGTAATAAGGGATGTATAGCACACAATTTGCAAATAATAAAAACTGATTCTCATAGAATGTTTTTGTTGATGTTTGCTGAGCCTCTTATATTCATAACCAACCTATTAATAAGTGAATTTAGCCTCAACATGAATATTGTTAGATATTTTCTTTGACATTAATATGACAAAAGTGAAACCCTGAAGATGTATGTCAGAGCTCCATGCTCTTTGTCAGTGACACAATACTCCTCTGCTGAACTGAATGCTGGATGAATATTTCCTCACTTTTGGTGCTCTTTTTTTTTTTTTAAACGGTATAACAGCGCCAGATGTAACACCCTTTTATGTTCTAATCTAGAGTATTTGCATTTTCTCCATCACTTTCTTAGACATAAAGAGAACAAATAAAAGCCCAGATTTGTAGTGTTTGCCAGCTTCCATGGTGTAAATATTCCTGCTGTGACTACTTTCAAGCCACCAGAGTTGGAGGGAAATGTTTAATATCATGACATTTTCGGTCATTAATATGCTATTTCTATCGTATAGGTAAAACAGATGTCAACAGCCTCAAGAGCATAGGTGATAGTAAAATAAGAAGTGAAGAGTTTGCGCAATGTCTATTTTTGTTTCTAAGGCATTTTATTTAATTTTGATTACATTATTAACATTTTAACGATGACTTTAACAACTGGCTCACGAAATTCCCGAAATTTAATAGCTGGCTCTTGTGAGATGCTAAGGAAAAGAGCATTGAGTAGGAGAGCATCAGACCTCACGATGTACAGAAGCATTGGGAGGGTACCTGAAAGTGCACATCCGAGAAGTTTTTACCTGATGAAACATATTTTGAAAAGCAGTGGCGATTTTCCTCCATATATGGGCCAAATGCATTTAGGTACTGAATACAGGGATCCAAAGGACAATTTCAGTCGAAAAGGTGGGGCAGCCCCTGCCCAGCCATTGCTGGAGATCTCTCACTGGTTACCCCTGGCTTTTTACTTATTTGGGGTAATGGGAGTAGCAGCAGAAAACGAGGAAAGAGGGGACTTCTCTGGAGGTTCAGTGCTTAAGACTCCGTGCTCTCACTGCTGAGGGTGTGGGTTCGATCCCTGGTCAGGGAATTAAGATCCCACAAGGCCTGGGGCATGGCCAAAAGGAAAGAAAAACAAGGGAAAAAACTGTGGAGAGTGAAAATAGTTTAGACTTGCTTTGGGGACAGAGCCTGGACCTTTTGACTCAAATGATGATTTGTCTCAAAATTCTATCTATTGAGAGATCCATGTTGGTTAAAGACATGATGGGAAGTGGTTCAAAGGTCATCTCTACTCTGTGCTTAGGGTCCCTCTGTTTGCCTTAGCACTCCTGTTCAGTGGCTTATCCCACCTGTCCTCTAACCCTGTTATTGTTCGGTAGCTTAGTCATGTCCGACTCTTTGCAACCCCACAGACTGCAGCATGCTCCTCTGTCCATGGAGTTCTCCAGGCAAGAGTACTGGAGTGGGTTTCCATTTCCTTCTCCATGTATGGAGCAGCCAGAGAGGTAAAATACTTGCTTCTAGATGCTTTGTTTCATCAGACATGAAGGAAGAAATGTTCTTTTTTTTCCTCCCTCCCACTTCACATTGCCCACAGCTCCAGAGACCCAAGGCTCAGAAAAACACCCATTTGCTGCTTGGACTGCTTGTAGTGTTTGGCATAAATTGATTTCTTTTTCAAAAGATATGTTTTGTGTTAAGGGAGTATTTCTGTTGTGTTAACACATGTAGGCTGTCGTATTGAGATTAACACTGACATTTATGCTGCTGAGTCTTCTGTATAAATTCCATGTTTATTTGGTCACAGTCACACAACCATCTTTATATTTTTAGTGTATTTATTTTTGTCTTTGTGTTTATTCTTGCTGTTTATTTTATTGTGTATATTTTGATCATTTTATTGCCTTTTTAAAAGGGATGTTTGCATGCATGAAGAGAAGGAAAAAGATGAATTCCAGTTGGTTCATTAGGAAGAGTTCTAAACCCAGACTCCTTAAAGCTGTAGCCTGGCCATGGAAAGGAAACCCCAAATGCTAGGCAGCCTGATCGTGTTCTTGCCGCAGGAAGACACCTTGACTCAGTGGCCCGCCCAGCTCTGCCTGTTCCCGGCCACACCCAGGCCAGGTCCCCATCCCTCAAGAGATTGCTGCAGCCTCCTGGCCTGTCCTTTGTCCCCCAAGACCCCTGCAGTATTTGTGCAAGCGGGGCAGGGCTCTGTATAAACACTGTCACTCCCTCTCTGACCATCGGGCACTCCACACCCTCTTAATCCAAGTGAGGGTGAAAAGAGCCAATTGTGTGTTCTGTTTTGCTTATCTTTTAAATTGCCAGATCTTTTTGACTGACTAAGCTTTTTTTTTTTTTAAGTTGTCTAGACTTCTGCTGTAATGAGGAGTGTGTGTGTGTGTGTGCGCGCGTGTGCGTGTGTGTTCATTCAGTAAATGTCTATGTGCCTGCCTGTTCTGTGCCAGGCATCCTTTATTTGCCATGCAGGCACTTAGGATACAAGGGTGAACAAAACAGAGGACCTGCCCTCCTTCAGTCTGCATTCTCTGCAGGCAACAGATATCAACAAGTAAAGTGAAATGTTATCAAGAATGACCAGTGCAATGAAGAAGAGTCAGGCCAGGGTTACGGGGTAGAGAAGGAACTTGGATTGGAAGGGAGGGCACTTTCTCTTACTGTTGCCCAGGCACATCTCATCTGTGGATGTTAAAAGTGAGAGCCAGAAGGAGAAAATAAAACTCTGTTGTTTATCCTATTTTCTGTAAGGAAGAAAAAAATCCAGCTTCTCTTTCTTGGAATGAATCTCCAATGTTCCTGACTTTAGTTTCTGGGCTTCAGTTTGCTAATGTTAAGATGCATTTAATAATAGTAATTGGCTCCTAGAGTTGTTTCAAAGGGTGATGGGGTTAGTGCTTGTAATGGGCTTAGAACAATGCCTGGCAAATGTAAGTCCTCAAATGGTAGCTCTAGTATGTACAGTAATGATATAAGTATCTAGCTTATATCTAGTAAGTATCTAGCAGTTATGCCAGGAGATTGTGTTCCAGAATGTCAGGATGGAGAGCTGTTCCTCTTCTGACCGCCCCCCTCCGGGCCCCCGCCGCAGGCCACAGTAAGTGAGGGACCTCAGCTTCCCTCTTTGTCAAATGAAATCCTCTTAGTACGCTAGCCTCACAGGGTTTTGTTGTGCAAATCAGTTTAAAGAACATGAGATCACAGTTTGCAAACTGGAAAATGCTGTTGGAAATACCACTACACAGGGTGGTATTGAGCACTAATAGGGCCCATAATAACCTATTTAAAGTCTCTAAGTATGAGTGCTCTCAAAATACACGTTGTAATCATTCATGCTGTACATCTTGTCCTCCTTCCTTTATGACTGTTTCCCTCTAGGTGACACCTCATCCCTGGCACAACCTCCAATTCACTCTGTGGTTGTGGGGGTGATGCCTTATCACCTTGTGCTTGAATCCAGTTGCGCTGTTGGTGCAGTTGATCTTGACTTTGAATGCAACTCACATTTGAGCCTCCCTTTCCCTTCTGGTCCCTCACATGATTCTTTCCCCTGAGAACTCTGTCCATCTCTGGATCTGCTTGGTTGTGCCAGCCTGCATTTCACATTATACCGGGTGGAAGGAAGCCAGAAGCCAGATGAGAACGTCATACTGTGACGTTGTCGGAAGTGTGTGTATATGTTGTGTGCACCTGCTCGGCTGCTCAGTTGTGTCTGACTCTTTGAGACCTCCCTGGACAATAGCCCACCAGGCTCCTCTGTCCGTGGAATTTTCCAGGCAAGAAACTTTTGTCAAATGAATGAATCTCTTTAAAAGCAAAACTGTTATATGAACATTTATTATATGTATATAAAGCACTATTCCATATGCTATATGATGAATGGCTTTAGCCCCAAGACAGAGAATGATAGTCTGTTATTCTATGTACAGGGGCTTCCCAGGTGGCTTTAGTAGTAAAGAACCCACCGACCAATGCAGAGGATGTAAGAGAGGCAGGTGCGCTCCCTGGGCTGGGAAGATCCCCTGGAAAAGGACATGGCAGTCCACTCCAGTATTCTTGGCTGGAGAATCCCATGGACAGAGGAGCCTAGCAGCCCACAGTCCATGGGGTCACAAAGAGTCGAATACAACTGAAGCGACTTAGCGCAGCACAGCAGAGCATTCTATGTACAGAGACAAAGAGAAAGCATTCCCAGTGGCAGACTTCTTTGGAAATGGCGAAACTTGAAGTAACTGAAGCCAGTTCTGCTGTGGGGGCAGCATGGTGGGGCACCCATCCTGTGTCCTGTCGCCTCAGCTCACCCCACCCCCGTGGGGCAGTCTTTGGTGCCAGAACGTCTTAACTTCTCGGAAAGCATTGAGCTGTTTCAAGAATTCTTCCCCGACCTCGACCCTCCATCCCAGGCTTCTCTGGACCCCTGTTTTTGAACCAGGTAACCCAGTTGGACCCACCACGGAGATACTTAGCCCTCACTAGCTCACTTCTCCCTGGAGTAGAGTCCACGAGACTCTCCCCTCTCATCCCTCCGGACAGGTTTTGTTACAGGGACGTGTGTCCAAAGGTTGTGTTATTGAAGTTTCACTGTCACAGACATGCACATGGGGTTTTACCACCACAGGAAGTCAGAAGCTTTTCCCTTGAATTGAAAGAAGAAATCAACAATTGTTTGCTTCAGTCCCTCCGAAGTGCCTAAAAACCAGCGAATTGTATGGTAGCACCCTCCCCCTCCTAAAAATGAAGACCTTGTCAGCTGCATTGTTTCAGCCCCTCGGACAAAGAGGAGGTGGCACTTCCTCTTGTGGCCAATAGATACGGAGTCTTAATTAGCATCTTTTGTTGTTCTTCTGTAGGAAATGAGTGATTCAGCTTGCTGAGGCCACTTCTGTCATTTGTTAGGTATCCTGTATGTCAGGGACATGTTCTTGAAGTTTCACTTCTCTTTTCCTTGGCCTCGCCCTAGTGTAATTCATCAAGTAGCCCTGAAGTCACATTTGATGTTATCATGCCTTAAACCACACAGGTGCAGCCACAAAGAGGAAAGCAGATGGGCAGGGTTTTTTTTTTTTTTTCTTTTTTCCCCATTTTGCAAGTTAAATAACCTTGCAAGGGGGGAGAGCGTTACATAGCTTTGTGAGAGCTTCTGCCGATGGGCCAACGTCAATACCATCTTTGGTAGTACTCTGGGCGGATATAGACACCAATTTAAACATTCTTTAGTAAAAAGAATGAGCAGGACTCATGGGGTTTCAGTCTTAGCTACATTTCCCCTATCCCCCACTCTTTAAAAATTAGTCTGGGGCTTCCCTGATGGCTCAGTGGTAGAGAATCCACCTGCCAGTGCAGGAGATGCGGGTTGACTCCCCCATCCAGGAAGATTCCCACATGCTGTGGAGCAGCTAAGACCATGCACCACAACTAGCCTGTGCTCTAGAGCCCGTGCTCCTCAACAAGAGAAGCCGCCACAGTGAGAAGCCTGCACACCGCAGCTAGAGAGTAACCCCTGCTCTCTGCATCTAGAGAAAAGCTCACACAGCAGCAAAGACCCAGCACAGTCAAAAATAAATACACGAATACAATTATAGCATCTTTCCCTAGAGTAGGAAATGGCAACCCACTCCAGTATTCTTGCCTAGAGAATCTCATGGCCAGAGGAGTCTGGTGGATTACAGCCCATGGGATGGCGAAGAGTTGGACATGACTGAGCGACTAAGCATAGCATCCTTAGACTCTAGCACTCTTTCAAGTATGGACCAGGGTCCCAGTATGGGTCCCTAAGACCCTTACATGGGTCCATGAGGCCAAAACTATGTTCATAGGAATACTAAGACCCTGCCTTTTCCCTCACTTCTCTCATGAGGCTGCAGCAGTGTTTTCCAAAGATGCCATGACATATGAGAGCGCGAGAGACTGAATGCAGAGGGAGATGCAAGAACCTAGCTGTCTTCGATAAAGCCAGACATTCAAGAGACTTAGGAAACTGTAAAACAGTGACACTCTCCTCACAAAGTGGTTTTGGTTTAAGAATTATTATTTTTCATTAAAATGTGACATATGAACTGGTCATGGGTTTACAGTGTCTCTTTTATAATTACTACAGATTTTGAACTTTTTTAAGTTTTAGTTTCTAATATGATCAATATTTGGAGAAGGCAATGGCAACCCACTCCAGTACTCTTGCCTGGAAAATTCCCATGGACGTAGGAGCCTGGTGGGCTGCAGTCCATGGGGTCACTAAGAGTCGGACATGACTGAGAGACTTCACTTTCACTTTTCACTTTCATGCATTGAAGGAAATGGCAACCCACTCCAGTGTTCTTGCCTGGAGAATCCCAGGGATGGGGGAGCCTAGTGGGTGCCATCTATGGGGTCACACAGAGTCAGACGCGACTGACCCAACTTAGCAGCATGATCAATATTAGAATTTATAACCGTAAACTGAGGCATTTTGGGTGCCTCAGTCACGTTGAAGAATGTAAAAGAAGCCTGAGAAGCAGTGATGTCACATGAGAGCCCTCTGTGGAGGAGTAGGAAGGTCTGGGTTTCCTTCCTTCTTAGGGAGGCAGCAGGCAGTGCCCCAGAAAGTATGTCCCATGTGGAAACCTGAAGAAATTGCCCACGCCTAGAGAATTTACTGCAGATTCTCACTTGGCCCCGATGAGAAGACCCCAGCTGCTTCTTCCCACTCTTTTCCCCATTACTGTCCTGTTTGAAGTCCTATGTTGTGGTGCCTGGGACTTGGGACCATCCTGCTCCTTGTCCTTGGGGTCCTGTCCCCCACCCCACCCCAAGGACCCCCTGCTCAGGAGAACCCTGCCTCCCTCCCCATCCCCTCAGCTTTCCTCTGTGCTATGTTCTGTCAGGAGAAAACAGTCCCCACCTCACAGAGCTGCTGTGGTGAATAAGTTCATCTCCAAAGTGCTCAGGTGCTGCCTTCCACTGTGAATCAAATGATTTAATTCACTTCCATTAGGATTGCAACTCCTCGTGGGTAAAGGTCTTCCCTACTATGTAGGGCCTGATGACATGACTGCTGAGGGACAGTCTCTTTGAAAGAATTCGGCCAGGACAATTTTAGTTTGTGTGAAAAAAGCCAGAAGGCTCTGTTATCACCCTCGTCATTCTAACAGGTGTAGTCATCAGGGCTTCATCCTTACTTCACACAGAAATTGGGGGATTTCTGTTTGGATCAAGGAATGGGAGGGACATTTACTGAAAGCTTTCTGTGCCCAGTCACTTTTCATAGTTTTGTTTTCTTTTTCGGCCGTCACCACAAGCAGCCTAACTTCAGCAGCATCAGACAAGGTTAGCTGTGGTCTCCATCCAGGAAATGGAAGCCTGGAAATAAGGAACTTGCTTACACCAAGGAGGAAATGCATATATGAAATCCAGTTTGTCTGAAATCAAAGCCCGTAATTTTTCCATAACAACCAAATATAGTGAGTGAGCCTTGACTGAGTTATATATATCCAAAAAATGTAGCATGATCTTAGGAGAGTGTATCAGTTTGCTTGGGCTGCTATAACAAAGCACCATAGACTCAGTGGCCTTAAACACAAGAAATTAATTTTCTCACAGTTCTAGAGGCCAGAAGTCCAAGATCAAGATGTTGTCGGCACCAGTTTCATTCTGAGGCCTTCCTCCTTGGCTTGTAGATGGTCGTCTTTCCCCTGTAACTTCACGTGGTGTTTCATCTGTGTATGTCTCTCCAAATTTCCTTATCTTACAAGGACAAGAGTCATATTGGACTAGGACCCACCCTAATGATCTCATTTTAATCTACTTACCTCTTTAAAGCCCCTATCTCCAAATACAGTCCCATTCTTAGGTTTTGGGGGTTCCAATTTCAACATATGAATTTGGGGGAGATATGATTGAGCCCATAAAAGACAGCTGGTTAACTGTGAACTTGGACTGGGTATGAGATGGTGTTATGGAACTCTTAATTTTCATGGATTGTGAATCTACAGAAAGTGCCACTTTGGGCGGATGCATGATGAAACCCAGAGGAATGGGGAGAGATATCTGTGCCTTACTTTCAAACAATTCAGTGACCGCAAAAAAAGTTGTAAGAGTGATTTAAAACACTGCAAAAGATACCATGAAGGGGACAGACTGAGAGAAAGTACCTGCAACATAAACCATACATGGGTTTTATTGCCTAAAATATATATGAAAATGCTTGCAGTTCATTAAATAAAGATCAAAAAAAAAAAAGGCCCACATTGTATTTCCAGGAAGGAAGGGTGTATAGAAACACTGCACATTTTCCCAGAGACAGGGTGTTATCCTCTGCAGAGGTCTTCAGGCAAAGGTTCACGGTTCCATGTCCTGGCTAAGTTTCAGTGTGGTCTTCCCTGAAGGCTAAGGCTTGAGCACGCTGGCCTTGAAAGATCCGTCCAAGTCCTTGTGCTCAGGAGTCGGGTTTGATCTCCCGTGTGTTTCCGTCTGTGAAGGACACTGGGAGGTCAGTTCTGTTCATTGCCTGGTGCTCTTGAGTGAAGGGGAAGCTCCCATAGCTGCTGTTCCTTCCCAGGTTACCCAACACCGCTTCAGACCTCCCAGGGCTCAGACGTACTCTGTGGGTACGGTTTTTGTTTTTTTTGGAAAGGAAGCTATTTGTTTCTATGTTATTAAGGTTCACCTATGACACCAGCCATGTATTATGGTATATATCTAAGGTAAATAAACCTCTTTGAATAGGTCGTTAACAATTCCATTTCAAAAAGCTCAAAGGCACAATATCAAAGAATTCAAGCCCATTGGATAGTATGCTTGAGGAACAATATCCCATAAGTATTAGGAGTAGTTCAAGTTTTATCCTAAAATTCTGTGTGTGTGTGTGTGTCTGTGGCATGTTTATCCTCAATTTACATTACAGCTATAAAAAGTTATTTAAAGTTAAATGCCTTTGCCCTCAACTGTGAAACTCAGGAAAGCTTATGAATGAGAAGAAGCAAATAAGCCATGCTTTGTACTGAATGGACACTTTGAGAGGCAGGGAAGATGGAAAATCACTGACTAGCCTCTGCAGTTCTCTCATCATAGATTAAGGAGTTTATCCCAAATCTTGTTTCCAGAGATGTGACTGTTGTTGTTGTTGTTCAGTCACTAAGTCGAATCTGACTCTGTGACCCCATGCACTGTAGCATGCCAGGTTTCTCTGTCTTTTACCATCTCCTGGAGCTTGTTCAAACTCATGTCCATTGAGTTGGTGATGCCATCCAACCATCTCATCCTCTGTCACCCCCTTCTCCTTCTGCCTTCAACCTTTCCCAGCATCAGGGTCTTTTCCATTGAATCAGTTCTTCGAATCAGGTGGCCAAAGTGTTGGAGCTTCAGCTTCAGCATCAGTCCTTCCAGTGAATATTCAGGACTGATTTCCATTAGGATTGATGATTTGATCTCCTTGCTGTTCAAGGGATTCTCAAGTCTTCTCCAACATCACAGTTTGAAAGCAGAGATGTGATAGCACAAGTTAAATCAGGAAGTCCACGGACAGAAATGTTTATTTATACCATGTCAAATTCTGGACAAAATATTTATTTGAAGAATGAAAAATATTTATGTCTTGAAAGGCGTTGTTGAGGCAGACAGTGATAGAAAGAAAGTTTTTAATCATTTTTCTCCCTGAGCTCTATTAGAAGCTACAAAATCGGCTTTGAAATGACTCTCACTTATGAGAGAATGAAGGACATAGTTCTCACTACCCCTGAATCTTGCTAATGTGGCAACAATCTCTGATCCAAATGGAAATTTTTTCTTTGTTCAAAAGTAAGGTTATCATGATTTCTTCCATTAAGAAGAGTGAACATTTTCACAGATTATTGTGGTGCAAATTTCAGGAGTGAAGAGGAAGAAACTTGAGCTTACAAATAACGATGGTCTTTAAAAAAAAAAAAAAACGCTAACATCATTTTTGAGAAGAAAACTTAAACATCTGGTTTCCTTCTGGGAAACTGCACTTTTTTTCTTTTTGGGGGATCTTCATCTTTAAAAGAAAAAGTCTCTACTAGTCTAGTTTGCAAGTATAAAGTGAAGAGAATTACTATATACCTGAAAAATCCAACATTGGCACATTGATTTTGTTTATTAGGATTACAGGTTTAACAAAATTGGATATACATGTGTCCTGCCCGGCAAATTGAATATAAATATCTGTGTCAACATATGCTTGCCATGGTTAGAGAAGATTTCATCGGCGCTGTTGCCTTGAGCATTGCTGGAGAAATTTATAACCATCTGCCATCATCAGGAACTTAAATCCTAGATTACACAGATAATGACAAACAATTGCTGCTTTTTTGCCTTCTAGACATGTTGCTCTGCACTGTGCAGGGAGTTTTATGGAATGCAGGCTTTATTCCATGTTTTAAGAACAGATATAGGCCTCCATTAATATTTATTTTAATGATGTCCTTGTAACCACATGATAAAGGGATTTTAAAATAGAACCTGTTTTGGTGTAGGATCACTCTTGCAAATGTAACTAGTCTGATGTCCACCATATGGGAAACAGAGTGAACCCAAAGTACATGTTTTCAAGATTTGGTAATATTGGAATGGTTGTCTGAGGGGGTGCTGTTTCTGTAGGATAGCTGAGTGATGAAGCCATGATTTAGGCATTTGAACTCCCGCTTTCAGAGGTTTGAAATGTAATACGTTTCAGGTTGTTTTCTTCTCTGAGCAGGATTTTCTGTTTTACTGTAAATTGCCAGTGCCGTTTAATTTGTGTATATTTTTCTTGGTGTAAACTTCAAAAGGGATGTTGACCCAGCAGAAAAGCCCTTGCCTGAAGAATAGCATAAAAGTAGCAGCTTTCACACATAGCACTTCAATCCTGGTTTCTCTTTAGATTCCTTTGAGATCAACTTTCAAAGAGTCCTTAGCAAATGGACATTTGTTTTAGGGATGGTATGTAAGTAGGAAAACACACACACACACATACCTGTCCCTGCCCTGCTATGTTATACCCTCTCTACCTAGATTAGGTATTAACTTGACTCAGTCAGAGAGACTTGGGCTTGAATTCATCTAGTTCGATAGAGTTGGTTAATATTCTGCCCCTACTACTAATGGCCCTATAATCTAGCAGAGAGGACAGGATGATTGTGTAACCGTTGTATTATTCTGTAGAATAGCAGTCTTCACTGTAACAATATCCCCATTTGATTCCCAGGCACATACAGTGGAGAAGTTCTGTCCAGGGGTGACAAGTGGTGATGGAACCACCACCCGTGTGCAGGTGGTGAGGCCTCAGAGGGGACTGGAAAGCAATGGAAATGGAGAAGCCCCCTCCAAGAGAAAGCACATGTGTGTGTGTGTGCACACGTGCATGTGCCCACATGCTGGGGGTGCAGGGCGACCCGCTGAGGGATTGATAGAGAGGAAAAAACTGAGGTTCCTAGCCTGGGAAACTGGACCCATGTGGGTCATGGTGGAGGAACTGGCCAGGGCGCTGGTTTGGACACAAGGCTAGGATTCCTCAGACCAGTTCCTGGCTTGCAATGATGTTAGTACATCCAGGTGGTGTGAACTTGGCACAGTTGGAGATAAAGGTTGAGCTCAGGGACACATTGCTACTTGGAATGTATGTTCCTGCCATTTGCCCATGTGTATCAGGCCTCAAATGTTCATACCCTTTTACCTAGTAATTCTATTTTCAAGATTATACCCTAAAGAAATAAACCTTTCTGTACACCAGATTATGTGCAAGCTTTTATATTGCTGCAATAAACAACCTAAATTTTCAACAATGAAGAACTGAGTAATTGACGATGTATTCATCCAAGGGACTACTGTGTGCAATTAAAATTTCCCAAGATATTATCCATGATAAGTTTAAGACATGTAAGAAAGAGGAAGATCAAATCAGCATAGAATAATCTACTTTTTGAAAAACGTCAATACTGCATAGACTAGAAAGGCAGGAAATTCGATCAAAATAGTAATGCTAATAATAGTTATCTTTTGGCTCTTTGACATTTTGATTTTTATTGTATTTATACTTTCCTGTATTTTTCAAGATCTTTTGAGATGTCTACAATCAGAAAAAAATTAATTTTATATAAGTAACAATGAAGGATACTTATTCAGCCTTTCCCCAGCCAGGGTGGCTGAGGATATAAACTATAGGAGAGGTTCCAGGCAAGACCATACTTTATGTGAGACCAGTACTGCCCACTGGGTTGTCTTCAAAGCAGTCTCTCCCTTGTTCAGCTGGGAGGTGAATGGAGGAAAGGGCCTTAGGACATAGGTCCTAATTAGGACCTTGGCTTTGCTCTGCATGTAATGGAAAGCCACTGGAGGGCTTTGAAGCTGGGAGTGCCATGATTTGCACAGAAACAGAACTGCTCTGGCTTCTGTTTGTAGAATCCGCACTGGGGAAGCATGGTTATGGGCAGAGAGATCAGTGAGTAGGAGGTTTGTCCAGATGAGAGATGACAGGGTGGGAGCTGCGGAATTGGTGGGCCACGGTTGGATATCTGCCGAGAATGGGCCGACTGAGGTTTATGGACAGCCTACTTGTGGGGCATCGGAAAGAAAAGGGTAACTGATGGAGTCAAGAATATTAGCCTGAACATCTGAGTGCATTTGGCATTAAGGGGAAAGGCAGATTTGCAAGGATGAGAAGTTAGGAGTCTGTGGTCAGGCCGGATCTTGAAAAGGCATCTCAGTTTTCAGTGGTGAAGCCAGGAACACACTGGGCACGTGAATCTGGTGGTTGGGACAGAGTTCCGGGGAGGAGCTGTGCACCTGGAAACTCTCAGCAAGCTGTGGCGTTACAAGCAATAAGATTGCTTACAGAGAAAGTGTAGACAGAGAAAAGGCAGGAAGGCAGATCCTGGGGCATCCCAGCTTAAAGAATGGATGAAGGAAAGACCCAGCCCAGGATACTGGGAAGGAGCAGCCCATGGGGGAGAAAAGCCAGGAGTCCTGTCTCTCAGCAGCCAAGTGGAGAAGGTGTATCACAATGGCTGCAAGGTCATTTGCACGTGAGCCGCCATGTACACCAAGAGTTACAGGGAATTATAAGCTCTAAGTGTGCATCTGAGAATACTTCTTCCCCTGCTCCAGTGGATTCAGGGCCTCCCTTTTCTCTTACCAGCAATCACTCCCCACTTGGCTAGCAGGAGGATTACAGAAGCTTCCGAGCACGGCTGGAGGCTTCTGAAGGTGGGCATGCAGGGTTGAACCAAGTTAGTCAGAAGAACAGGATCTGGGCTGGTGGAGGAGGTGTAATGGAGAATAGGGCTTAGTAGGGGTCAGCTTCCTGCCAGAGTGCTCCTAGGGGCTGGCTGCTACTTTCTCTGCCACTGCCACCAGGCTGTCCATCCGTGGTTCCCTGCTCTCTGGCCTACTGAGAATGGAAACAGTCTCTAAGTCTGCAACCTTTCTGACATTTTCTGAAGCGTTTTTGCTGCAAATAACAAACCATCCACAGTTTAAAGTTCTCTCCTAAGAAATGTCATTGTTATAATGCTTGGGGCAGGGGGGGAAGGTCAGAATACACTAAATTGTTTACCCTTCATTCTCTATTGTAAACAAATAAACTGGCAAGACTAGAAGGAAAGAACTACTGTTTCTGTAGCTATGATTCTTTCTGAGTTACACGTGAAGCTTTTTTCTTGCTTTCCTTTATTTACTCTCTAGGTTATTTTTACAGTGGGCATCTATTATATTTATAATATAAAACAAATATAATAACTAAAAATATATATATTTAAGCATTTCTTCCAAACTTCAGTATGCTTTAACAATCTGCCTTGGTGAGTTGGGTACCCAGAGGGCTGCTGTCAGTCTGAGGTACTGCAGTGGATGGTCAGACCTGCAGAAGGGGAGCCATAGACATACGAGGGCTAAGTCTCTACAACGTGTTTGGACATCCAGCTCAGCTTCCTTCCGCCAGCTCAGCAGGACAGGATTTATCTTTATGCCCCTACCACCCCTCTGCCCTGACTTGTCATTGGTCACAAGTGTCCTCCCCACTCAACCACCAGCATCGTGTGTCTGGAATCTCAAGTGGGAGGCTATGTGTTTGCGTGTGTCTATGCACACTTCGACTGTGGGCATCCTTGACGCCATCTAATCTATTTTTATTGAGCTCCCGATGTGTGCTGAACCCTTTGTCTGTTCCAGCTTACAAAAGTGACCAGTCTTTAAACTCTCGAGTGACTCTGTGGCTCCCTGGCCTGTTTTTAGCCATAAGTCCCCCCAGCACCCCATCTGTGAAGCGCCCGGCATGTTAATCATTGCCAGTGGTTTGGCCTAAGGCTGTATTAGCTGCTATGATCCCCAGTCTTGACTGTGGCCTCTGCTGTTGAGCTCACTGCTGCTGCCTGGGTTCCCACAGGAGAAAGAACCCAACAGGCCTGCCAAAGGCCAAGTCCCTGGGGACCTCAAAGCTTTGGAGCCCAAGGGAGGAGGCCCAGGGCTGGAGCTGAGGCTGCTGGGGTCACACCTGCTGAGGAAGAAGGGAAAGCATCATGGACTTCCAGGAGCAGCTTTACAGAGAGTGCAAGGGAGGAGGGCTCCATGGCAGGCAGCATGAAGGGGACTACTCTGGATTTCTAGAGAAGAGAGTATATATTTGGGCATGCGTGTCAGGATGGGGATTGGTGAAGAAGGTTCGTTGGACAATCTGCTTTGTCTCTAGAGGCCACAGATGATGCCCTGTCTTGTGGGGTGAAGTCTGGAGTGGCTTCTCTATTTCTCTCTGGGTAGGAATCACTTGAGGCTCTGAATACCTTTCCAGCAGCTCCTAGATGTCCTTCCTGGTGTCACACATTGAGTAGCAAGGCTGTGAGGGTGACCCAGGGTGGGGCTGAGGCCAGGGAGACCCCCAATCAGGCATATTTTAGGGTCCTCAGTAAGCCAGCTGGAACCGTCAGGAGTAATGGCTTAAACGGAAGTAAAGAAAGACAGAAACCCGGATGCGGAAGATGGGTGGGGCCACTGAAAGCCCCTCAGTGACGACACACGTTCTGAATTGACGTGAGCGCTGTGGTGACCCTTTAATGTTCGTGTTCTTCATCATGGTCATGATTCTTTCTGGACAAAGAGTCACACAGCAGAGTATGTATCAGTTCAGTTCAGCTCAGTTCAGTCGCTCAGTCGTGTCCGACTCTTTGCAACCCCATGAATCACAGCACGTCAGGCCTCCCTGTCCATCACCATCTCCCGGAGTTCACTCAAACTCACGTCCATCCAGTTGGTGATGCCATCCAGCCATCTCATCCTCTGTCATCCCCCTTTCCTCCTGCCTCCAATCCCTCCCAGCATCAGTCTTTTCCAATGAGTCAACTCTTCGCATGAGGTGGCCAAAGTATTGGAGTTTCAGCTTTAGCATCAGTCCTTCCAAAGAACACCCAGGACTGGTCTCCTTTAGAATGGACTGGTTGGATCTCCTTGCAGTCCAAGGGACTCTCAAGAGTCTTCTCCAACACCACAGTTCAAACGCATCAATTCTTCAGTGCTCAGCTTTCTTCACAGTCCAACTCTCACATCCATACAGGACCACAGGACCACATGACCACCATAGCCTTGACTAGACGGACCTTTGTTGGCAAAGTAATGTCTCTGCTTTTCAATATGCTATCTAGGTTGGTCATAACTTTTCTTCCAAGGAATAAGCGTCTTTTAATTTCATGGCTGCGGTCACCATCTGCAGTGATTTTGGAGCCCAAAAAATAAAGTCTGACACTGTTTCCACTGTTTCCCCATCTATTTCCCATGAAGTGATGGGACCAGATGCCATGATCTTCGTTTTCTGAATGTTTAGCTTTAGGCCAACTTTTTCACTCTCCTCTTTCACTTTCATCAAGAGGCTTTTTAGTTCCTCTTCACTTTCTTCCATAAGGGTGGTGTCATCTGCATATCTGAGGTTATTGATATTTCTTCCGGCAATCTTGATTCCAGCTTGTGCTTCTTCCAGTTTAGCATTTCTCATGATGTACTCTGCATATAAGTTAAATAAGCAGGGTGACAATATACAGCCTTGGCGTACTCCCTTTCCTATTTGGAACCAGTCTGTTGTTCCATGTCCAGTTCTAACTGTTGCTTCCTGACCTGCATATAGGTTTCTCAAGAGGCAGGTCAGGTGGTCTGGTATTCCCATCTCTTTCAGAATTTTCCACAGTTTATTGTGAATTCTGAAAGAGTATGTATGGCGCTGTATTATTTTAGTGACTAGCAATGCTTTGGTCAGAAGAGAGTCAGTTTGTGAGTATAAAGAACTTGTGATTTGCTAGAGAACAACTCATGCATATTGGCTATCAAATGTCCTGAATTTTAGACGGACCACTTGGCTGTGTGTCTGTACCATAGGCTTTGACTTCCACAGCAATGATATATTTATATATATACTTTATATGTGTATTTATACACTTAAATATATGTAATATATGTAATTTTTATGCATATGTATACATAAAAATCAAAGTAATTAAATCCTAGAATCCTGGTGCCAAACAGTAAAGATTAATTCAATCCTCTTTTTTTTATATGAACAATGAAGATATAAGAATAATTAATAAGTTGGGCATGTTCATGTTTAGAAGTCTTATTGGTTCTTTTGATGTCTAAAGTATTAAGCTAGACCACATTATCACATTCTATTCTGAATAGGATGAAGAGGGCTCCTTTCCTTTTGGGAAAAGGAAAGTGGCTTTGGGCTTAATAGTAAGGTTTTGCATTTCATAGTCACCAACCTGTCAATGGTATAGGCATCCAATCCCTGGAACAGTCATCCTTTGCATAAATAGTGTACTCAGGCTGTGATATTGTCATTTTTAATATTAAAAAACTTACTATTCAGTCTTATAAATACTTTTTCATAAAACTTCCCTTAATTATTGCAAAACAAAATCATCCTTTACTTGTGTGCAGAATGGTCATTTGAAAGCTATGAGGGTTCTGGCTACTCTGAGGTTAGTGTCCACTCATGAGGGTCAGCTGCCTGGGGGACATGACTCAGAGAACAAGGTCTGTCTTTTGAATCATTTGCCTCTATTTACTTGCCTTTCAGTGATGGCAACAAAGCTTTTCATGGTTGCAAACACAATGTAAACTTGTTCTGATAAATATGCAGTTCAACTAAGTGAATAGTGAGAACCTCTGACTGTTTAGCTGGTGGAGATAAGGGGGGAGGTAAGGAAGGAGACTCCTCTAACAATAGATCTGCTAATACCAAGGTCCGGAGACC
Organism: Bos taurus; assembly: GCF_002263795.3. Lineage (NCBI taxonomy): Eukaryota > Metazoa > Chordata > Mammalia > Artiodactyla > Bovidae > Bos > Bos taurus. Next base: position 87,755,440 of record NC_037336.1, read on the forward strand.
CGTGCAGGTCAATTCACTAAACCCTTAACAGGCAGCACAGGACTTATCATAGGAAAGCAGGAGTGATGGCCACCAGAGGCAGTACTTGCTCAAGTACTAAGCGCCCCTTGACCCACATGAGCCCGAAGTTGCATCCTTGACTAGGAAAATTACCCTGCCTGGTGTTCTGTGACCCACAGCTCCAGCACAGTTCTGTGTCTTCCATGTTAGGTGAGATTCTTGACAGACGTGAATCAATCCAACATATTTGAGTACTACCCTGTGGATGGCACTTTGGAACTGCCCAGAATTAAAGTTGTCTATATAGAAAGGGATCGTTTACTTACCAGTAAGTGAAATCACTGTTGATCTGAACAGGAAAGATATATTCTTCCTCCCAGGGCCTCGATCTAAGAGGGACAAAGACAGAATAATGATGGTAAAGGTAGTGGAAGAGTTAGGCCAAGTGGGGAGAGTGGGGAGGTTTAGAGATATGTGTGATGTCTTTGTCTAAGTATACCATGCTTTTCCTGCCCCTGCCCTTGATCTCAATGTTCCCCTTCTGAACATCTTCTCTCCTTTTTTCTCTCAAAGTTCTGCATGAACTTCAACTCACAACCTCCTGCTGCCTTCCCATGAGCAATCCTACCTAGGCTATCCCTGTTAACTAAAAGGCTTCTAGACACTTTTCAGGCCAGTTCATTGAATGTTCTGTCCCCACTGCTTCTGGGAAGGCAGAATACTGAACGTACATCATGCAAAGGTAGCACCCTGATATACCTGGGATGGAGCAGAGTACTCTCTATGGGTGGATCAATTCATTCTGTCGATGCTTGCTGAATGTCTGTTACCTCGTCAGGCACTGTTCTCGTGCTACAGGTGATAAGCAAAGGAGGAATGTAGCCACCCACTTGGAGCACAGAGTCCAGCTGGGAATACAGACAGGAAGATGGTATTACAATGCAGGGGAGAGGATGCAGGAGTGATAGACATGTGCAGAGTTTAAGAACAAATGGGAAGGCTTGTAATCGAGTCTAAGTTTCTACTGCTCACTGCACGACAGGCCAGTAAATCAAGAGACGAGATGTTGGAGCAAGAAATAGCCACTTTATTTGGAAAGCCAGCAGGCAGAAAAGATGGTGGACTGGTGCCCCCAAAGAACCGTCTTACCCGAGCTAGAATTCTGGCTTCTTTTAAAAGGGGAGAGGGTGTGGTTGGCTGTTGCAAACTTCTTGACGCCAGAATCCTTTGTTCTTTCTGGTCATTGTTCCTGTAAACTTCCAACAAGACAATCACTGTATTCTGTTCTGCATCTTCTTATCTCTATATGAATAGTAAAGATCAGAGCCTTGAGAATGGGCTGTCATGTATATTTCAGGATATAGGAAACATTCCTTTACAAAAGGTGCAGAGTCAGCGTGACTAAGCATAGACAAGAGAGCACAAGGGTTAGAGCTAAAGGAATAGACCCAACATGGAGTCAAGTTATTCTTCTATTTCAGGACCTCAGCCCAAATCATACCGATCAGGGAAGGATTCTCAGATGAGGTTACATATGAACTGAGTCTGGAAGAATTGGGCACTAAGTATAGATGAGAAAAGAGGCCAAAATGCAGTACTCGGGTGCAATCTCAAAAATGACAGAATGATCTCTGTTCATTTCCAAGGCAAACCATTCAATATCACAGTAATCCAAGTCTATGCCCTGACCACTAATGCTGAAGAAGCTGAAGTTGAATGGCTTTATGAAGACCTACAAGACCTCCGAGAACTAACACCAGAAAAGATGCCCTTTTCATCATAGGGGACTGGAATGCAAAAGTAGGAAGTCAAGAGATACCTGGAGTAACAGGCAAGTTTGGCCTTGAGGTACAAAATGAAGCAGGGCAAAGGCTAACAGAGTTTTGCCAAGAGAACACACTGGTCATAGCAACACCCTTTCCAACAACACAAGAGATGACTCTACACATGGACATCACCAGATGGTCAATACCAAAATCAGACTGATTATATTCTTTGTAGCCGAAGATGGAGAAGCTCTATACAGTCAGCAAAAACAAGACCAGGAGCTGACTGTAGCTCAGATCATGAACTCCTTATTACAAAATTCAGACTTAAATTGAAGAAAGTAGGAAAAACCACTGAACCATTCAAGTATGATCTAAATCAAATCCCTTACAATCATACAGTGGAAGTGATAAATAGATTCAAGAGATTAGATCTGATAGGGTGCCTGAAGAATTATGGACAGAGGTTCATAATATTGTAAAGGAGGCTGTGATCAAAGCCATCTCCAAGTAAAAGAAATGCAAAAAGGCAAAATATTGTCTGAGGAGGCTTTACAAATAGCTGAGAAAAGAAGAGAAGTGAAAGGCAAAGGAGAAAAAGAAAGATATATCCATCTGAATGCAGAGTTCCAGAGAATAGCAAGCAGACAGAGATAAGAAAGCCTTCCTCAGTGACCAATGCAAAGAAATAGAGGAAAACAATAGAATGGGAAAGACTAGAGATCTCTTCAAGAAAATTCAAGATACCAAGGGAACATTTCATGCAAAGATGGGCACAATAAAGGACAGAAATGGTATGGACATAACAGAAGCAGAAGATATTAAGAAGAGGAGGCAAGAATACACAGAAGAACTCTACAAAAAAGACCTTCATGACCCAGATAACCACGATGGTGTGATCGCTCACCTAGAGCCAGACAGCCTGGAGTGCAAAGTCAAGTGGGCCTTAGGAACCATCACTACAAACAAAGCTAGTGGAGGTGATGGAATTCCAGTTGAGCTATTTCAAATCCTGAAAGATGATGCTGTGAAAGTGCTGCACTCAATATGCCAGCAAATTTGGAAAACTCAACAGTGGCCACAGGACTGGAACAGGTCAGTTTTCATTCCAATCCCAAAGAAAGGCAATGCTAAAGAATGTTCAAACTACCACACAATTGCACTCATCTCACACACTAGCAAAGTAATGCTCAGAATTCTCCAAGCCATGCTTCAACAGTACATGAACCAAGAACTTTCAGATGTTCAAGCTGGATTTAGAAAAGGCAGAGGAACCAGAGATCAAATTGCCAACATCCACTGGATCATAGAAAAAGCAAGAGAATTCCAGAAAGACATCTACTTCTGCTTCATTGACTACGCTAAAGCTTTTGACTGTGTGGATCACAAGAAACTGTGGAAAATTCTGAAAGAGATGGGAATACCAGACCACCTGACCTGCCTCCTGAGAAATCTGTATGCAGGTCAAGAAGCAACAGTTAGAACTGGACATGGAACAACGGACTGGTTCAAAATTGAGAAAGGAATATGTCAAGGCCAAATATTGTCACCCTGCTTATTTAACTTATATGTAGGAGTACATTATGTGAAATGCTGGGCTGGATGAAGCACATGATTGCCAGGAGAAATATCAGTAACCTCAGATATGCAGATGACACCACCCTTACGGCATAAAGCGAAAAGGAATTAAAGAACCTCTTGATGAAAGTGAAAGAGGAGAGTGAAAAAGCTGACTTAAAAGTCAACATTCAAAAAACAAAGATCATGGCATCCAGTCCCATCACTTAGTGGCAAATAGATGGTGAAACAATGGAAACAGTGAGAGACTTTATTTTCTTGGGCTCCAAAATCACAGAGCAGGAAATGGCAACCCATCCAATATCCTTGCCTGGAGAATTTCATGGACAGAGAAGCCAGGCGGGCTGCAGTCCATGGGATTGCAAACATTCAGACATGACTAAGTGACTAACAAACAAAATCCCTGCAGATGGTGACTGCAGCCTTGAAATTAAAAGACGCTTTCTCCTTGGAAGAAAAGCTATGACCAACCTAGACAGCATATTAAAAAGCAGAGACATTACTTTGCCAACAAATGTCCATCTAGTCAAAGTTATGGTTTTTCCAGTAGCCATGCATGGATGTGAGAGTTGGACCTTAAAGAAAGCTGAGTGCCAAAGAATGGATGCTTTTGAACTGTGGTGTTGGAGAAGGCTCTTGAGAGTCCCTTGGACTACAAGGAGATCCAACCAGTCAGTCCTCAAGGAAACTGATCCTAAGTATTCATTAAAAGGACTAATGCTGAAGCTGAAGCTCCAACACTTTGGCCACCTGATGTGAAGAACTGACTTATTAGAAAAGACCCTGCTGCTGGGAAAAATTGAAGGCAGGAAGAGAAAGGGACAACAGAGGATGAGATGCTTGGATGGCATGACCAACTTGATGGATGTGAGTTTGAGCAAGCTCCAGGAGTTGGTGATGGACAGGCAGGCCTGGGGTGTTGCAGTCCATGGGGTTGCAAAGAGTCAGACAGGACTGAGCACTGAACTGAACTGACCTGATAGAAGAAAAATTCCTTTCCAGGTGGCTCAGTGGGTAAAGAATCCATCTGCAATGCATGAGAGCAGGAGACATGGGTTCAATCCCTGGGTGAGGAAAATACCCTGGAGGAAGGCATGGCAGTCCACTCCAGTATTCTTGCCTGTAAAATCCCACAGACAGAGGAGCCTGGTGGGCTGTAGTCTATAGGGTCGCACAGAGTCAAACATGTCTGAAGCAACTAAGCATACATGTACACATAGATGAAAAATATTCATTGAACATGTAAAATGCATTTAGAAAATCTTGTCAGGCACAAAAATGCGAATGCATGAGTTTCAGCACCTTTTCTGCATAATTACGTTAAGCCTTCAGGCTCTCAGCAACATTATCTTTATTTTCTTAAGGATCTGGTTGGTCTTAGGGCTGAGCTCAGAGCTCGAGATGATGTCTCTGCAGTGAACAGTGTGAAGAAGACTCAGAGGTCTCTGACATGCTTCTCAGTTATTTATTATTTAAAGAGCTTTTTACAATAGAGTATATAAGTGATACATGATAATTGGGGATGGGAAGAAAAATAAAAACCTTCATAGACTTAAATTCTACCAGCTAGAGTGGCTACAACTTATAACATTTTTGTTTTACATCCTTCCAGATGTTTTTCTGCCAGCTTGTCTTTTTTTATTCTTTCAAACATAGGATCCTACTATCCTATACATCCTGGTTTACAGCCTGCCATTGGCAGCCAATATTTTGTGACCATATTGAAGGTTTATTGAAGTATAAGCTTTGTAGCAAAGTGATTCCAAGTGTCTCGTAATACCTACAGTTTGCTTTGTGAGTCCAATAGAGATACAGAGAATCAGTTCTCAAGTTTTTTTATGCTTACCTAGCTGGTATTGGTTGTAAGGATACTGGTGATTAAAAGACAAGGAAGAGGGGAATGAAGAAGAACTCAACCTCGAAGTGGTATTTTAAAGAACATTTTCTAAGACATTTTGCCTTGAAGTGGTATGTATCACTAACCATTGGTTTTATTTACTAGAAGGTTCCTGGAGAAACTAGCTGACTTTAAGTTCGAGAATATCAAAGACTAAAGTTTTCATGCCCTTCTAGGATGACTTCATTTGAATCTCCCTTTCTAACTTAGTTGATATTTTGCTAATGATGTAATTATTTATTTAGGCTTTTAAACTATTCTGTGCAAATACCTTATGCAATGCTTTCTTCTTCTTAAGCACCTTTTATTTATTTTTACTAAGCCAAAAAGCACACTTCACATCTGGGAACAACTAACGAATGGACTTGCTTTCCTTTGAAGACTCATAATTCACTTTCACATTTTTAACAAGTGAGTCTGGGCCCGAGGTCCCATGGATGAGACAGGGTTGCTGCCCTTGAGGTCACAAGGGCATCTTCTAATGAAGAATCCAGGCCAGAGCATCACCTGGAAAAGTTCTGTTCACGGGCACCCTCCTGAAGGAGGTCCTTGTCATTGCAGCTTTACCAGGTGACAAAGGGTGGGAGTGATACACCAGGCAGCGGCGAGAACAGGATGGAATCCAGAGAGGCAGGAAGACGTGTATCAGCAGAGGTGGTACAGGCAGGCAGCACCAGCCTGCCAGCATGTGCAGTGCTATGTGAGGCTCACAGGAGTCGGGGTAGAGCTGGCAGTGATAGCTTACGGTGAACGATGTCAGATTCGTGATCTCCAAAGAAGAAGGTTTAGCTTTGGGACCAGGGACTAGGCTTGATCACTCAAGAGCTTTTGTGTAGCAGAGTTTTATTAAAGTATAAAATGATACAGAGAAAGCTTCTGACCCAGTCATCAGAAGGGGGACAAAGAGTGCCCCCCCTTGCTAATCTTAACAAGGCCTTATATACTTTTGTCAGATCCACTCCCACAACATACATCTTAAGATAACAGGGTTAGAACTAACAATAGAAAGATCTTACCAGATCCACTGCCACAGTATACAAGTTTTAATATGACAAGATTAGTCAGAATGTTCTTGTTAAGGGGAAACATATCCTCGAGCAAGATACATTGTTATACTAAGACAAAGCAATATAGAAAAAAAAAAAAAAATGTTTGTCCTTTTTTCCTCCTTGAGAGCCTCGGACCCCTTTCTCCTTCTCGGGGACCCTGGACTTATCAACCTTCCTAGGAATTGACTCTCCCAGTAGGATGAGTAATTAGCCAAGAGACTATTCTGAGCTGTTCTCCAGGCAGTTGGAGATAAAGGTCTGAAAGGAAAAGGAAAGGAAAGGAAAGTGAAGTCGCTCAGTCATGTTCGACTCTTTGCGACCCCCTGGACTGTAGCCTACCAAGCTCCTCTGTCCATGGGATTTTCCAGGCAATAGTAACTGGAGTGGATTGCCATTTCCTTCTCCAGGGGATCTTCCCAACCCAGGGATCGAACCCTGGTCTCCCACATTGTAGACAGACGCTTTACCTTCTGAGCCACCAGGGAAGTCTAAAGGTCTGAAGGCTTTGCTTAAAGCTGTAAATAATGAATGATTCAGGAGCCTCTGAAGACCTGTGCCCTAGTCATCTCAGTGGCAGAACCAAAGGAATAGAAGCACAGATGGAGTCAATGAGAGATGAGGAAATGAGTGGATCATAAACAGTGACAGTGAAAAAATATGGTCAAGTAAGGAAGCTGGGGAGGAGGGGAAGGCACAGAGTCCAAAGGGGAGGTTTAGCATGGTTGAGGACCATCACACTTCGAGGTAGAGAGAAAACAGCCAGTGGAGGGAGGAGTGTTCGGATATATGGGGGAGAGTGATGTATGGATGCTATCGAGAATGGTGGTGATGAGATGTCCCTCCTCAGTTCTGACCATCCTCTCCTCTGAACCTGCAGGAAGACAGTAAAGAAGAGAAGCCACAGATGGATTCAACATGCAGGGCTTAGGAAGTGGAGAGAGACAGAGTTCTGATGGCCTTGTTTTCCTTAACATAGCAGACTGCTTTCTGAGAACAGGGGTTGGGGTGAGTTAGAAGGTTTGTGGGGCAAAGTGAATGATAAACCTGCTGCAGAGAGGAACTATAGAAGGAGCGGATGAGGGTTAAGGCAGGAACAGCTATCCCAGGACAGTCCCTGGCACATAATAGGCGTTCAGATAACATTCAATTAAAAAGTAATGTCAAAAGATGGTTGAGTAGCATCAAGAACCCAACTGAGGCTGGCAAACCACAGAATTGTTGTTGTATCATGATGCATGTGTGGTTTTTGTCTCACAAATATAGTAGAAAGATGGAAAGGAGAAAGATGGACACTAACCTTGTGTTGTTCTTTTCCTGGGCATCTGCAGAGTTCAAGAGTGGAACAGAGTGAAGGGTATTGTTAAGAGAGTGGTTAGTGGGTGAGCCAGGAGGATCTGATCTACTGCACCCCTCGGTTGGGGGCTGAGGAGTGGAGGCAGTAAGGGTTGCGAAAGTGGGACTTTCACTTTTTATTATGTGTCCATAATAAATGCCATATGTACAAAAATTTGCTCATTTTTAAATGATGATATTCATATATTATTAAGGTTTCTAAAATTTAAATGATGATATTCATGTTATTAATTGTAACTTTTTCTAAAAATAAGAAGCAGTCTAAACTTCCAATAACAAAATATACTTAGATGCTCAAGTTAGTAATGAGAGAAACCCATGCATAATGTTCCTGGGAATTTGTATGAAATATCACATTTCAGTGGGGTAAATGTGGCTGTGAGAAGTCTCAATGTCCAGCACAGTATTAAAAATCCGATCTGGTCCTTTCTCCCTTCTGAGAATATAGAGGGCCCTGTTGAATTCATACTGATAGTTACTACACACATTCACCCATTCAGGGACTAGCATCGTTCCTGTGTGGGTACCACTTAGGCACTGAGTGCCATGAATAACTAGGAGACATGGAAGAGACTGCCTGATCATCAGACTGGTTTTCCCTTTGGTTTAGGAGGAAAGGTCAACTAACCTACATGCCTTTGGAAACAAAGTATGTCATCAAGTAGCTGCATGAATAGTAAGAGAGTAATAAATGTGAAAATGATTTTGCAGTATAGGAAAAATGCATGGCCTAGGGTAGTCTAAGAAAGCTTGATGATTTGGTGAAATTGTAAAGAGTAGTTGGAGAGAAAAAGTATGAAAAGTTCAAAAGGCAAATGGAATAAGTTCAAAAGGTTACCCACTGCTGTCTTGACTTTAAATTGAACCACACTCAAGGCTAACCTGAAAACTGCCAAGAGGCCTGAAACATAGCTTTGGGGATACAGCTTTAATAAATAAATGAAGTAAATAGAAATGAACTTTTAAAATATTTTAGCTAAAGAGTATATCAATTTCTCCAGTACTGGGTCAACTGGTTGAAATTCAGACACATGGAGAAATTTAACTTTTAATTCCAGACTCTAAGCTTAATTCTGGGAGAAAATCCATTAAAGTAACGAAGTAAGGAAACAACTGAGCAATGATTCTTTATTTTGTAGAGAATCCAGTGAAGGAGGGGAGGTACATCACCATTTTTGTGCTTTTGGCTTATTATAAAAACCGACATGTTTGCCTAAGAGTTGCCAGGTTGCGGTTTTTCACTGACTTCAGGGTAGGAGTAGGTAGGAATTTATAAGATGTTCTCCTTCCAAGAAGAGCTAGGAGAATTGTTTTTTGGGTGCAGAAACTTAAAACTACCCAGGTTTTAAAATAACTGAGTGACTTTTCCTCTGGAAAAATAGTTACTACTCTATCTTTTTTAACTTGAATAGTCAATAGAGCTGTCATTGGGATCCAAAAGAAATGAAAATATAGGTGGATATGGTTCCTTCCCATAAATGGCTTATAACAACAGAATATTTTGAATTTTACACAAATGTTTTGTATTATTTCATTAAGCTTACTCCAGTACATTTCAATTAGTTTCCTGGAGTGCAAGTAAATTGCAGTTTTCACTGCTTTTTGAAAAAAAAATTGGGACAGGGGTGAATTGTGGAGATTTACCTGTGGCAAATTTCACTTTTAATAACTGACATCGAAATGTTTTCAATGCCCTGGAATAACTGAATGACAATTTGAAGAATCTTATAACTAAAATTAAAAATAGGAAAGCTATGGATGGACATTAGAGGAATCACAGTTCTGTTGTTTTTTTTCTTTTGAAATTTGTGGATCCACTATTCGTTGTTCCAAAGAATTAAGAAATGTGTCTGTTTAGGTGTAATTTTGTCCTTTTAAATGTTTCTGGTCTCAGTTGTCTTCACTCAGAGGACAAACATCTCAGCTTATCTGGTGCTACATTTTTTCATATTCCTTTCATGGGTTCAAATGTGTTAGTCATCATCACACACATTTCCAGTGAGTTATGAATATGGTATCTCCGGATTTCCTCAGTTTCTAGACTCTGGATTTTTAAGATACTCAATCGATTTAACATTTTAACAAGGAACCTAAATAAACAAGTTGTGTTAAATGTTCATGTTAATTGTAAGCTACATCCTGATTTCAGGTATATTTGTGTATCTTAAAATAAGGAAACTTGATGAGTATGCAGTGATTTGACAGCACCAATTAAAGCTGTCAAGCATATCAAGGGCCCTAGTTCCATGCACCACACAGCACTCATGATGGATTTTGATTGTGTGCCTTGAAGAAGGCAGCACTATGGGCTTTTCCTATTTAAAATTTTAAATCATATCATCATCTTTTGGGTGTTAACAGAGGGCATTTTTAACTCGAAGGAAATGAGGCAATTATTATCTTTCATGCTTGTATTATCATGAGTAGATAAGTTAGTGGCTTCCTGTGCAAATAATCAGGGATTAGTATATCTAAGATTTGGGTTTTCTTGAAGACAAAAAAAAAAAATTATCTATAGATATGAATCCCTCTTCAGGGTCATTAGATAAACTTCAGAGTGTTAAAGTACATGAAAATATGCCCTCTTTTGAATGTTTATACATTGTATGAATAATAATTTGGCATAAAACTCCTGGATCATGATATGTCATTTATGGATTTGTTTTGAAAAGTTAATGTAATATATAATATAGTACTCGTAAATGTCACGCTGACGGAACAGAGAGGGAACAGGATGTCTTTTGAGCATCCATTACATGGAGAGAGCAGGGCCATCTGGTTTACCCGGCAGCTGTGGTGCCAGTATAGCATCTGTTACGTCAGGGGTCCCCAACCTTGGGGATCTAATTCCTGATGATCTGATGGAACTGATGTAATAATAATAGAAATAAAGTACACAATAAATGTAATGTGCTTGAATCATCCCAAAGCCATCCCACCCAGTCCATGGGAAAATTGTCTTCCATGAAACTAGTCCCTGGTGCCAAAAAGTTTGGGGCTTGCTGTGCTATGTGATTAACTCTGTTCAGTTAGTCCCTTTTTATGGTTCACTGAGGACTTCCTCCTGTTCCTTTCCTGTGACTATCCATTCTTCACAGACACTGCCTCTAGACAAGGGAACAGATCTTCCTGTCCTTGGTTTTGTTTATACTCTTGCTTTCAAATCAGCGTTTAGATAAAAATCCTTTGTTTAATCATTTTCAGTTAGCTCGCCGTGTCTGGAGCCCTAGGTTTTTCACACTTTGAAACATGCTCTTTGTTAGCAGTTAGATGCCTCCTGAATAAGACTTGGCTTATTCTACTCTAAATGGATGTATTGTTTTAGAAATGTAAATCATTTGGAAGGGGCTGAAGTCAAACATAGACACGTCATTCCTTAAGTGGCAGCCACTGCTAAGAGTTGCTGTGTTAATGTTAGTGGTCACCAACTTACTCTTTTCTAAAGCATCTATCAAACTTCTGCTCCACAAAGTGAGCATATGAGCATCTTTTAGCCATCTCTTCTCCTCATGACTCATGTGACAAACTAGTTCTGGTTTACCCAGGACTTTCCCAGTTTTTTAGTACTGAAAGTTCCACATCCAAGAACAGCCCTCGCTTCCAGGAGGGTCAGCCCTTACCTATTAGCTCCCAATGTATTAGACCACAGTTTTTACAGCATCATGTTGATACTTGTTGTTAGAGCATAGCTATGAATGCTTGTTTTGTTTATCTGCTTAGTCGCTTGGTTGTGTCCCACTCTTTGCGAACCCATGGACTGTAGCCAGCCAGGTTCTTCTGTCCATGGGATTCTCCAGGCAAGAATACTGGAGTGGGTAGCCATTCCCTTCTCCAGGGTATCTTCCCAACCCAGGGATTGAACCCGGATCTCCTGCATTGTGGACAGATACTTTATTGTCTGAGCCACCAGGATTGTTTCTAAAAAATCAAAAGCTAATGTGCAAGCAGTATTCACTCTGAGGCCATGGAATATAATAAGATCCACAGAGAAAGAAATTCCATACTGAATCACTGAGTTTCACTGCTTGAAGGAGTTTGTTCCAATGGCTTCTGTTCTTTATAGACACTCTTCTGTTTGGGGGTTATATTTGGCTCCTATTGTTTTTCTGCATCTGTGTTGTTCCCTTCCTTAGATTCCTGTTTTATTTTCATTTGGTAGACTATTGCCTCTGAGTAACGTTTTATATATAATATGTATGGATGGTGAGCTCTGTTACTGCATGTTTGAAAATGTCTGATTTTGCCTGCACACTTGATTGATAATTTCAGTCTAGATTCAAAATGATAGTTCCTCAACTTTGAAGGCATTGCCCTTCTGATACCTGCAATCTAGTGTAGCCAATACGTCTGCTGTTGGACTGATACTTCTTAGTTGACTGTGAATGCGTGTGTTTTTCTGCCTACCTCTTTGAAGCTTTGGGAAATTTTTACTTTATTCTTAGTTCTGATGTTTTACCAGTGATCTTTTTTTCCCATTAATCCTTCTTCTTTTATTTATTTATTTATTTATTTATTTTTTGGCCTTTATGATCTGAAGTCTTCTATAGCTCTGGATATTTTCTCCCCACTAATCCTTCTGCACTCTTCACCTAGAACTCCGGGGGATGAACCAATCCCTCCTGGAATTGATTCTCCCTGTCTTTCAGATTTTTCTTTGTTTTTGCTGTATGTTCTGGAGATTTTCTTGGCTGCAATTTTCCCACCTGCTGAATGAGCCTTAAGCTATATAAATTCTATTATTTAGTCCATTGAGTTTTCTGTTTTGGCATTTATTTGTTTAATAATCTGAGGATATTCCCATTCTTGCCCTTTTTTTTCCATGAAAGGAGTGTGAATATCTTTGAACATTGTGGGCCCATCACTTCGTGGCAAATAGATGGGAAAACAGTTCAAACAGTGACAGACTTTATTTTGGGGGGCTCCAAAATCACTGCAGATGGCGACTGCAGCCATGAAATTAAAAGACGCTTCCTCCTTGGAAGAAAAGTTATGACCAACCTAGAAAGCATATTAAAAAGCAGAGACATTACTTTGCCAACAAACGTCCATCTAGTCAAGGCTATGGTTTTTTCAGTAGGCATGTATGGATGTAAGAGTTGGACTATAAAGAAAGCTGAGCACTGAAGAATTGATGCTTTTGAACTGTGGTGTTGGAGAAGACTCTTGAGAGTCCCTTGGACTGCAAGGAGATCCAACCAGTCTGTCCTAAAGCAAATCCGTCCTGAATATTCACTGGAAGGACTGATGTTGAAGCTGAAACTCCAGTACTTTGGCCACTTCATGTGAAGAGTTGACTCATTGGAAAAGACTCTGATGCTGGGAAAGATTGAAGGTGAGAGGAGAAGGGGACGACAGAGGATGAGATGGTTGGATGGCATCACCAACTCAATGGACATGAGTTTGAGTAAACTCCAGGAGTTGGCGATGGACAGGGAGACCTGACATGCTGCAGTCCATGGAGTCGCAAAGAGTCGGACACGACTGAGCAACTGAACTGAACTGAACTGAAATGATGAACATTGTTCCAGCCCTTAATAAAGTGTTATTCTTGACAATGATGATCTTGACAGATGATCTTCTTGGATTGCTTAAACATTTTCTTTTCCAGCATCAAACTCTTCTTTAATTTGTTTATTTGTAGACAGAATGCATTGCTGTTTTCCACCAAAACTCCTGCTCTGACTAAGTTACCCATCTTAGTTCCTTGGAATAATTTAGGCTTTCTAGTTTCCTGTTCTGCTCTCCCATTGTTTTGGAATGTCTTTCCTTCCATCTCCTAACTCTTCTCCAAATGTTATTGTGACTGCCCACTGTGTACCTCATTTACACAGAAGGTCTGAGACCTCCCCCTCCCACCGCCCTCAACCAGAAGCAGTCTCTCCTTTCTCTTAATATTCATTGAGCCTTGGGACTTCCCTGTTGGTGGTCCAATGGTTAAGACTCCATGCTTCCAGTGCAGGGGGCATTCAGTCTCTGGTCAGGGAACTAAGATCCCACATGCCACATGGTGTGGCCAAACCCTATCTGCAGGGAAGGAGTGGAGACACATGGAGAAAATGGGCTTGACGACACAGTGAGGGAAGGAGAGAATGGGGCAAGCGGAGAAAGTAGTATTGACATGTCTCCACTATCGTGTATGAATGGATGTCTGGTGAGAAGCTGCAGTGGAGCACAGGGAGCCCAGCCCGGCACTCCGTGATGACCTAAAGGGTGGGATTGGGGGACGCTCTAGAGGGAGGGGATATATGTATAAGAATGGCCAATTCACATTGTTGTACTGCAGAAACCAACACAATATTGTAAAGCAATTTTCCTCCATTTAAAAAATAAATTAAAAAAAGTAACTTAAACGAAAACACAAACATTCATGAGCCTTGATTAAAACTTTGTTATTGCCCCTCTCTCACTCTTGTTGAGGGTCACTACTGCTAGAGCAGGATTCCTGAAATGAAGACAAATAAGAAGATAAGACAATTCCCAGACATGGAAGGGAGAACAGGGAGTTCTAGAGAGCAGGTGTAGGCTGCCCCTGCCAGGTACCTCCTGTGAAAAATAGCTAGTCAGTGGCTAGGGGCTCACGTGCCTGCCTCTCATCTAGAAGCTTAATTGAATGAAAACTTAATTTTTAAAATTGCTTTATGTTCCAAAAGTCTTTTAAGTAACAATTAGTTGATAGATGACCAAAATAGAAACTGTTAAAATTCTTTTCTGTAGCAGGAAATAGAATTACAGGACCTGGATGCATTCCTAAAATTTCTTTGTGGTTTGGCTGCAGTAAATTACTACTTTACATATAGCTTTTAAAATATATTTAGACTTAAGTTTAAAGAGTGAGAACCACTTGTATAAACATCATTGAATACCATTCTTTTAATGAATGGGGTAATGTTATTTATATTCTTTCTTCACTTCCTCTGGAAAGCCCATGTCTTTAGGGGAGGGCTTTAACTTCTATTCCCCCTGAAAAGTGAAAGGCATTCACCTTCATGTATTTTAATTCAGCCACAGAATTCTCACTATTGCTACTGAAAACTGCTTGGCCCAAAGCTCTTAGTGTGATGATTTTTAATTGGACGGTCATAAAAGAGCACGTGACCGTGCATATATCCTAAAGTAGTAAATTTATATGTTTAAGGGGTTAGAATAACTCTTACTTTATGTGTGCTTTTATACTGAAAATCCTCCCTTTCTCTCTCTCTCTTTTTTCTTTTTTTGAGAAATTTTGTAGTTAATATTTCAGTGAAGCAGTGAAATGCAGCAGGAACTAGTGATGGAGGGCTTGCTGGGTGAAGTGAGGAGCCTGGGTTCATCAGTCAGCAGGGAGCGGGGGTGGTTTTTGAAGGATTGAAGCAAGGAAGCCACGTGATCACATTTATCATATAGATGACAAGATGGAAGCAGGGTTGGAGGCAGCCCAGAAGGAGGTCGTAGTATCACCCATTTCAGAAAGTAATGAAGCCACGGACCAAGACAAGCAAATTGTTTCTGTCCAACTCTAAAATTTTGCACTATATTAATTGTGCCACCATTAGACTAATTTCCTGGTTATTTTGTTAAGATTTGGCCCTTTTAGAGCTAGAAGGGATCTTGGAAATTCTTATGCAGTCCTTTTATTTTAGAAATGTAAAACCTGAGCCCTAAAGAAATGAAGTGATTCCTCCAGGTCAGGCAACTCATTACGTGGAGAGCTTGGGTTTGGACCCAAGTCTTCTGATTCCAAAACCAAAGCTTTTTGGTGATGCTTCCCACCTGTCCTACCTGCTCTTGGCTAGGCACTTGCCCAAGCCAGCGTCCCACCTAAACATCTATCACCTGGTGTTTGATGACTCAGTGTGATATTGACAACTATCTTTCTCTAGTTAACTCATACCCTGACTCTTCTAAATGATTTATTTCTAATCTTTCTCACTCTTCCCAAGTGCTCATTCTTGCCTATCACATTCAGAGGATGGTCTGTCTCTTATTTTCCAGAGGAAATAGAAGTTACCCAAGAACACACTGGGCTGCTGCCTACCATCAAATCTACTAACCCCCATCTGCCTGCCCTTGGTTGTAACAGCAAAAGTGTCCCGCCTTATTTAATGCTGGACCCTGGTTCCCAGGTTCTCCTATCTTTTCAAGGATATTTTTGATAATTTTTCCTGTTCTAGTGTTTTCAACCATTTCTTCCCTAAAAGATGTATCATGTCATCATTTATGTATCAAACTGAATGTTTTCTTTTAAAATGCTGCTTAGAATACCTGTCCAGTGAGCACATGTCACTCAGTTATTAATAACTATTCATGGGTGACCTCTATGTGCTTGGTGTTGGATATCCTGTCATGTACAGAAGAAATGGGGTCTTGTATGGTCTCATGGAAGAAACAGATGCTACACAAGTATCTGTACTTGCTGAACGTTCAGATTGGACAATGGAAGTCTAACCAGTTTTATGGTAGTGGGCGCTGTATTTCAGTTTTGTCATATGCTGTGTTTCAGTTTCATAGTAAAATTTGCGGTAGTGAGTTCTCTCTAGCGTATCGTGCATTACCAGAGGCCTGGCCTTTGCTCGGGGTTTAATTTTAATATCACATGACCAAATGCCCATGCTGTTACAAGCTAGTGTACACACCCAGATATCCCTGCTAAAAATGCACGTTAACTGAATCTAAAGAAATATTAATCTGCTCATGGAGTTGGAAACTTAAAAGCCACATATTTATTCTGAATAAAATTTATTCTCAAATAAATAAAAATACTTAATATAATCTAAACCTGAAAGATAGGCTGAAAAAAAATCCTAAAGGCTTTCCTTTTAAAATTAGCAAAATAACTGTGTAAGTACAGACTGCTGCTGCCGCTGCTGCTGCTAAGTCGCTTCAGTTGTGTCCGACTCTGTGCGACCCCATAGACGGCAGCCCACCAGGCTCTGCCGTCCCTTGGATTCTCCAGGCAAGGACACTGGAGTGGGTTGCCATTGCCTTCTCCATTGTGTGAAAGTGAAAAGTGAAAGTGAAGTCGCTCAGTCGCGTCCAACTCGTAGTGACCCCATGGACTGCAGCCTTCCAGACTCCTCCATCCATGGGATTTTCTAGGCAAGAGTACTGGAGGGGCTTGCCATTGCCTTCTCCGAAGCACAGACTAGGTATGCTAATAACAAATTTAATCGAAAGAAAAAGACTTCTCAAGTACAGATGTAAAATGACATGGTTTCTTTCCATGTGTCAGTTATTACCCTCCAAGTTTCCTCATGGGCTACATAACTCAGTTTTAGCATCTCCCCTCTTTTTAGAAGTAAAAGGAGTCCACATTAGCAAAACCAAAGATTTCCAGGAAGTACTGGTTGCTGTAATGGTGGGGAAGGTGTAGATGAATAAATCACTGTTTGTTAGGAACTATAAAATATTTTATTGGAAGTCTGCCTTCTATATTCAGATTTCCTTGAAGCTGAAAGCCTATTGAGATATTCTCAAGATGAATGTTAAATAAAAACTCTGCGATATATTTGGTAGTTCATTTTTTTAAAAAACTGGTATGTCAAAGACTGTTTTTCTTGACTGATGTGGAAAGGTTGGGGGAAAAAAAGGCCTTCAGTGAAAGGAAATTACCTTTCTAAGTATAACATTCTAAAGTGATGTAACAGTTTTTTCCATATGTTGCTTGAATAAAAGCAGTGTTTTTACAGAAGTGTTTTACAGTACTCACCATTAAATAAACCGGCAACCACAAATTCAAATTTCTAAAGCTATCTCCCAAAATATTAGTTTATTAAATAGCTAGTATAAAAAAGAAACATGATATCTTTGGTCTCCCTGTACCAAAATCTATTTTACTTTTGAGCCAGTCCAACTTTAAAAACCACAGCCATATGAATTCTGTTCATTTTAGGGGATTTTCCTGTGTAAACTAACATTGTGTATTTTTGTTCCTTGCTAACACATTCTGAATCACGTAAAGTTACTGGTCTAGGTTGAAAGAAGCTCTTGGACTCTAATCTATATTCCTCTAATCTTTAAAAGGTGTTGCTTATAAAATGTTTCTGCTTAGAAATGCTTGTCCATTTCTATAGTTTCCTCCATTTTATTAAGTATAGAATCTGCCAAAACATTATTAACTTTCATAGTCATCTTCCATCTTTCTGTCTAGACTTGAGGATCTTTGGAAAGTCTTATCTTACTCATAATAATATTCCTCCACTAGGTACTATTAAGCCCCACATTTTAATATTAGAATTGTATTCTTTTTATGCTCTCAAGAATACATCAGGTAGCATGCTGCCCCTGGGCGTTATTGTTAGCTAACTCTGATAGCCTAGCCCACTGGCTGGAGATTCCCTGAGGGTAAGAAAGAGGTCTGTCCTAGTCCTGGCTGAGTTCCCTGACTAGGGGGTGCATCCTTGGTACTCAGATGTTGGGTGCCTTCGGGTCATTTAAAGAGTAACACAGAGGACTTCCCTGGTGGTCCAGTGGTTAAGAATCTGTCTTGCAAAGCAGGAGATTCAGGTTCAATCCCTGGTCGAGGCACTAAGATCCCACATGCCACAGAGCAACTAAGCCCACTGCAACTAGAGAGCTCGCGTGCCACAACAAAAGATCTGCATGATGCAACAAAGATCTTGTGTGCTGCAACTGAGACTCGCAACTGAGACTCGACACAACCAAAAAAATAAATAAATAAAGAGTAACACAGGTTGCTTGGATGAGCAGCAAGTGAATTAGAAAAGTGTGGATAACTGTATTACAGCACTTGGAGTATAGCTACCATCCAATCTGTTGACTTCAAAGCCTGCTTTCTTGGGTAGAGGCTCAGTAATTTCCTTTGTAATCTTGGTACCTTTAATACCACTTTAATGAAGCTCATTCATTTAAGAAACATTCCTCCATTTTACCTTCTGGCCCAGTATCCCCTCCAACACTGAAAAGTAAAGGAAAATAGTGTTGTAATCTCCAGTTCTGTTTGGCCAGCTTTTTTAATGAAGAGGTCCACTTTGCCCCGAGAATGATAAAGAGAGGGACATAAGGGGCATGTGAGGAAGGAATCATCGAACTCCTAATCTCCAATTCAGTGTTAGAATTAAGGATTCTTTGTCAAGTCATTAAGCCAGCTCTTAGTCTGTTTGTATAAACAGGAAATGACAGAATCTGAACTCTGGGTCATCAGAATCTGGTGTGCAGAGTTTGTCATCTAGTTGCTTTAAACTTCCTTTCTAAAACATCCATAGCCAACTTACCGTTAAATAAAGCCTAGCATTTCTTAATAATGTATAAAGAGCTTTTATCACACAATTGGTGTGTGATCTTTTGGAACCCAGGAATTGATGCAAACTGAAGATGGAACTTGTCATTTCATCAGTCTTCTTTCTGTGCAGTATGCAGTGCCTGATGAGTCCTGCTGCTACTGCTACTGCTAAGTCACTTCAGTCAGCTCACCGTCCCTGGGATTCTCCAGGCAGAGTCCTGCAAACCTTGTGTATAACATCAGAATTGAGTGGATAGAACCTTCCCTTTGACAGTTTCGTTTCAATGTATCCATTGAAATGCCACTGAAAGCAATTCAACGTATTAAGAATTGCTTTATGTATGTAGTTTTCCCAAGAATACACCCATTTTGTAATATGAGATGTTTGGAGACTTTGCTTTACTCACTTTGTAACCTCCATGCCTGACACAGTGCCTGGCACACATCAGACGTTTACAATATAAGTTAATCAAACTTGGTTAAAATGAATATATTTACTGGCTAAGAAACCAAAAACAAATAGTTATTGAAAGATGTGCAACTATTCTGCATAGTTTCCACTTCCAAATTCTAGGGTGTTGTTGTTTTTTTAAGTGGTTGAGACCTACTGGACCTCTTAAGAAACATGAAGGGGCCGATTGGAGATATCAAATTAGAAATAGAAATTGACTTGAGTTTGCAAGGAAAGCTACAGAGTGTCTGTCTTTGGAGGTCTCTATGAGAATAGAAATGTGTGTCTCTGCATAATAGATCCTGAATACTTGTTGAATGGATAAATAAAAATTGAGTCTGAGGTACTTAAATAATTACCTGCTTGGATGAAACATTTCTGTGATTGCTTAACACCCTTATTCTAAAACATTTAAATAAGACATTTCTCACCCATTGGAATAACTGTAATTAACATTTTATAGTATCAGATGTTGGCCATAATATGGAGTGAAAGGAACTCATATAAAGACATATGTCAGAGATGTTGCAGGTTCCCTTCCAGAGCATGGCAATAACTCTAGTATCACAATAAATCAAGTCACACAAATTGGTGTCCCAGTGCATATAAAAGTTATGCTTATACTACACTGTGGCCTATTGAGTACATAGATAGCATTATGCCTGAAAAACAATGTATATACCTTAAGTTAAAAATACTGTATTGCTAAAAATCGCTAACCATTATTTGACAACACAAAAATGCTAACCGTTATTTGACAGTTTGATACCACAAACCTTCAGTTGGAAAAAAAAGAAGATGCCATGTGCCCAAGATGCAATGAAGCAGAGCACAGTAAAATGAGGCATGCCTGTCCCGTGGGTGGAGTTTCAATTGGTACAATTTCTCTTGAAAAAAAAAATTGGCATCACTCAGTAAAGCTCAACATGTGTATGGTGAACAACCCAACAGTTCCGATTCAGATAAATACAATGTAGAAGCATGAATACAGAGCTATGTACAGCACTGCTTGTAATAGAGAAGAAAAACAGAAAGCCTAAAGGTGCGACAGTAGAGCATATAAATATACCACGAAGCATCCGATGACATTCAAAGAAATACTGTCTCTCAGCACAGACGTAACACTGCAAAGCCACATGCAGGAGTCTCACATACTGTCGAGTTGGAAAAAGCAAGTCACCTTGAAGCATGTATAAGTCTGTTTTATAGTTCAGAAGCCCACAGAATTGATCAGAATGGGCTGTTGGCTCATTTTCAGCCCTTATGTGTTTGCAGGATGGCTACATCATCTTGGGCCTCTAAATCCTCTCTTGTTCATGTCTAGCAGGAGCAAGAAAAGTTCTGCTTCGCTAGTAATTTTAACAAAATACCCCCAATTAGGTCTCATTGGTCCTGATTGGTGTGACTTGGGCCACAGCCTATCTCTGCACCAATCACAGTAATCCGGGAGAGGAGATACTATGAATGTTTAGCCTAATTGATATCATTCAGAGCACCTGGGCTGAGAGTAAGACAAAGGAGAGGAAAATATTAATGGTTGCCAGAAGGAGGGTAGATGGATGTTGAGCTTCTAAAACAATAGACGGTATTATTCCGCCCCCTTTCAGCAGCCAATTTAAGGTTTATATTTCGCTATTGTGACTTGCTTATTCTCTACAAAGGAAATGAGGTGGCTCAAAGAAGGGCAAGTGGAAGGGAGAAAGTGGTTTTTATGTTGCGGTGGACCTGAGTCCCAGGTTACCTGCCTTTTGAAATCAGAATGTATGGATGTGAAGTGGCCCCCCATGATGGCAGGTGTGGGGCAGAGGCTGGACTCCGGTCTGAATATAGAGATTCTTTTTGGATTTACAAGATCAAATTGTATCCCCTCAAAACTACTCTCTTTGGTTTTGTCAGCTTTATCAGTTTTGTCTGTGTTACTTATCTAAGCAATACTTTCTAGATATTTAGGGCAGGAAAGTTGTCCTTTGTTGGCCTGATTACTTTTGAGTATGTTAATTGCACTGGCCTAAAGTTTTATGATTTCTGGGAGCCTCTTAAGTGGATTTTCACCCTCTGTTTCTTCTGTGAAGTTTGTGTGTTTAACTCAAGAAATAAAGATTTCATGCTTATGATCAGGGGCTTCCCTGTTGGCTCAGCTGGTAAAGAATCCATCTGCAATGTGGGAGATCTGGGTTTGATCTCTGGGTTGGGAAGATCCCTTGGAGAAGGGAACGGCTACCCACTCCAGCATTCAGGCTTAGAGAATTCCATGGACTGTATAGTCCATGCAGTTGCAAAGAGTCAGACATGACAAGCAACTTTCACTTATGAGCAGATCTTTGGGGCTCCTGTATTTCAAATGGGCTTCCCTGGTGGTTCAGAAGGTAAAGCATCTGCCTGCAATGCAGGAGACCTGGGTTCAATCCCTGGGTTGGGAAGATCCCCTGGAGAAGGAAATGGCAATCCACTCCAGTACTCTTGCCTGGAAAATTCCATGGACCAAATAGCTGACATTTTAGGGAAAATGTCTATGCTTTGGGTATTTGCACAGTCATTATCATAAGGAGAAGTATTTTTATTGGACATGACTTTAAATCATTTCTTGTTTAAACCATGCCTAACTTAGACCATTAAATCTGCTTTTACCTGTTACCTCAATATTCTCCTCCAAAGCTAACAGGCCTTAACTTTGTCCTAATAGAAAGAGTAAGCGTGGTCCCTTTTGTGGATAATTTTCATTAACATTCATTCTAAAATAACTAGAACTGATCCCATAGGTGTTTCAGAAACACCTGGCTTTCAGTTTCTCTCCTCACCTGTTGTCTAAAATGAAAGATAAGCTTGTTTTAGACACTATAACTAAAACGCTCTGGTGACATATTGGACTTCTGTCTCCTTTTTATGAAACCAACCCTGACATTTTATTTATTTTTAGAATCAAACTCACATTAGTTGTGGCTTGCATATAGAACTTATTTTAAACATCACCTTGCATGTACTCCTGACTATAAACCAAGTTTCGCATTGTTCTTTGGCCAAAAGCAATAAAATATGGCCTGTTTTATCACAGTGAAATGCAATTAGGATTTTCTTTTCAGAAATAGAACATCAATGGCTATTTATAACATTTCCCCAACTTTTAAAAGCCTAGTAAAGTGTTGAGATGTCTTTATATGAAATTCTATTTGTATTTAATGCCATGGGTACGATCTATCAGTGCATTTTGCATTTAAGGCCGGATAATCAAATATTCTTAATGTGTTTCTTTTTTCTAAAAGTTCTATTGTGAATTTATAGAAGAGCCTCTGAGATCCTTAAGTATTCATCTATAAATAAGCTTCACTGATTGTTAAAGGCTCTTGCCATTCTCATATTCCATAATGGTACTTCACCTTCTACAGGCCAAAGATAGAAACTCATTAGTTTACCTCATGTTGAATTTCATGCCTTTTATTCTTTTTCTAAAAAAGTACATTTATACTACTCAACTTTTCTCATGAGGAAACCATTGTCCTGAGGATTTCCTTAAACATTTTCTATATAGGTTCTTTAAGCATAATTTTTTTGAATATGATCTGTTTTTAAATTATCTGTTTTCATTTGTTTGTGACTGGCCATTGCTATTACTGGACAGAAAACATTGCTTTTTATGTATTTCAAACCAACTGATGCCACCTTTATTATATCCAACAGGGCATTTTTAAAAGATATTTTTCTTGTTATCAGCCTTTCATCTGCTGATGGTGGTATTTGGTCTTTTAATTTCCTTTCACTAATGCTATGTGAGCATCTTTTTATTTTATTCCTGACTTTATAGCGAATGTTGTCTGTTGGTTGTAGATCTTTTTAAAAATCACAGTAGGTGATCTGTTTCTAGATTACTGAGAGATTATCAGGTATAAGTGCTATTTTGTCATCTTTGAAACTAGGAGTATGTGTTGATTTGACCTATTGATAGAGCATAAGAGATTTATTTATGTAATATTTATAGAATAAATCCAGTTTATATTGTTGTTATTATTTTAATATACTAGGAATAGACTATTCTGAGCACTTTATTTAACATTCTTCCATCTTATTTACCTAAGTCAAACAAGCCTCTTGCTTTTTTCCTTTTTTGTGTTTTATCAGGTTAGGTTATCTGATAAGCTTCACCAAACAACCTGGAGTCTCATTTGTCGTATATCCTGAAACTTTTTTATATAGCCTGGGAATTGTCTAATCCTTGAAGTAAGCTATATTTCTTAGCTTTTCAGCTTTTATGTTTTTAGTTCAGTTTTTAATAATTAGCACCTTATAAAACTATTTCCACTGAAATGTTCAAATTTATTCACAAGGATCCTTTTATATGGCATTCTTAAGTTTATCATCTGTCCCATGTCTGTGATATATTCTAATAATTCAAGTTTCACGTTGGGTTTTAAGACTAGATTTGCCTGAAATCTGTCTATGAGGTATTTCATTCTATATTGAACCAGTGACTGTTTTTTAAATATCAAAATCACAAATTCCTGCATTTTGTTCTGCCTTTCCTATACTACATTTATTGCTATTTTTGAATTTAACATTGAATATGTAGTTTGCTTCTTTGTTCTCTCCAGTTTAGGAAAAAATAAAGTTACTAGTGTCACAAATAAAATTCCATTTCTTATTCTTCATATTAAATGAAATTAACTTACTTTTACCATTTATCCCCACTCATTTCCCCATTTTTCATAATATGATCTAGAATTTCAGGGACTTCCCTGATGGTACCGTGGTTAAGAATCTGCCTTCCAATGCAGAGGGAGTGGGTTCAATCCCTGGTTGGGGAACTAAGATCCCACGTGCCATAATGCAAAAATTTTTTTTAAAAATTGAAAATTGACTGACCCAGAATTTCAGACTTTGATGAGCTTAATTATTATAGTAACGTTTTTATTAGACATTTTCTCAAAAATTTGAAGTTTGTACTCTGTTTGGACTGTTTTTTACAGTAATTAGCATACTTTCTTCCCTGTTTACTGCTTTTAATGCTTATCGCCAGTGCTAGTACATGACTACTTTTTCACTCTTTTGTTTGGATTCATTCCCCAGTTCAGTCCAGTCCCTCAGTTGTGTCCGACTCTTTGCGACCCCATAGACCGCAACACCCCAGGCTTCCCTGTCCATCACCAACTCCGGAGCTTACTCAAATTCATGTCCATTGAGCCAGTGATGCCATCCAACCATCTCATCCTCTGACATCCCCTTCTCCTCCCACCTTCGATCTTTCCCAGCATCAGGATCTTTTCTAGTGAGTCAGTTCTTCGCATCAGGTGGCCCAAGTATTGGAGTTTCAGTTTCAGCATCAGTCCTTCCAATGAATAATCAGGACTGATTTCCTTTAGGATGGACTGGTTGGATCTCCTTGCTGTCCAAGGGACTCTCAAGAGTCTTCTCCAACGGCACAGTTCAAAAGCATCAATTCTTTGGCACTCAGCTTTCTTCACAGTCCAACTCTCACATCCATACATGACCACTGGAAAAACCATAGTTTTGACTAAATGGACCTTTGTTGGCAAAATCATGCCTCTGCTTTTTAATATGCTATCTAGGTTGGTCATAAATTTCCTTCCAAGGAGCAAACGTCTTTTAATTTCATGGCTGCAGTCACCATCTGCAGTGATTTTGGAGCCCCCACAAAATAAAGTCTGTCACTGTTTCCATTGTTTCCCCATCTATTTCCCATGAAGTGATGGGACCAGATGCCATGATCTTAGTTTTCTGAATGTTGAGTTTTAAGTCAATTTTTTCACTTTCCTCTTTCACTTTTATCAAGAGGCTCTTTAGTTCTTCTTCACTTTCTGCCATAAAGGTGATGTCATCTGCATATCTGAGGTTATTGATATTTCTCCCAGCAGTCGTGATTCCAGCTTGTGCTTCATCCAGTCCAGCATTTCTCATGATGTACTCTGCATATAAGTTAAATAAGCAGGGTGACAGTATGCAGCCTAGACATATTCCTTTCCCTATTTGGAACCAGTCTTTTGTTCCATGTCCAGTTCTAACTGTTGTTTCTTGACCTGAATACAGATTTCTCAGGAGGCAAGTCAGGTGGTCTGGTATTTCCATCTATTGAAGAATTTTCCACAGTTTGCTGTGATCCACACAGTCAAAGGCTTTGGCATAGTCAATAAAACAGAAGTAGATATTTTTCTGGAGCTCTCTGCTTTTTCGATGATCCAGTGGATGTTGGCAATTTGATCTCTGGTTCCTCTGCCTTTTCTAAATCCAGCTTGAACATCTGGAAGTTCATGGTTCACATACCATCCCTCAGTCAACTGGAAATATTTTCAAGTAGCTTTTGTTCATGATGATACCTACCTGATACACTTATAGGCACATTTTGTTTATCTATGGTTCTTTCTTTTCAAAAATAGTGACCAGAAGAAAGAAAAGCAATCCCCAATTTTATCCCATTTAAACATCACCCCATGAACTTCTCCTTTCCTACCCAGGTACTTTGCAAAGATGGAAACAGAGGAATGATTGGTTACAGCCATAGAGAGGAACTCAGGGATAGAGTGACCATGGTCCTTAGGAAGTGGTTCCCATCCTGTGGAGGACTTGGGTTTCAGAGATAAGAGATCTTATTGAGGCTGAGAATATTATCTTACTGAATTGAGACTGAGTGAAATCATCCATTCTCCTTCTGCTTCTTGGAGTTTCATCTCTCTTCCTGGTATGGGAAATGCTTCTTACTTCTGGCAAGTCAATGAATTTAGTTTTTATTGCTATTGTAAATTCTAGTCTTTTTAAAAATTTTCTGAGTATTTCAAGGGAAAGGAAAAATTAAGGACTGGACATCAGTGTCTATCTAATACCACACACTCTGGGTTTTTTTAAAACTAAATTGTTGATTATTGCTATAGGTCCATTATAGACCAGTAGCATGCTGTGCTGTGCTCAGTCATGTCGAGCTCTTTGCAGTCCCATGGACTGTAGCTCACTAGGCTCCTCTGTCAATCCATGGGATTTCCCAGGCAAGAATACTTAAACAGATTGCCGTTTCCTCCCCTGGGATCTTCCCAACCCAGGATCCAACCGACATCTCCTGCGTCTCCTGCATTGGTAGAATTTTTTTTTTTTAACCACTGCACCAACTGGGAAGCCCATAGATGTGGCATTTTCCTAGGAAAATTTTGTGTGTTTTTTTCTTAAATCCAGTCTTCCTTTTGCCACTTAAAATTGACCCAGATGTTTCTTCAATATTCCACTGAAATCATTCTGGAAAAGTAACATTTAAGTAAAAAGCAATTTATCTTTGCATTTCTCCTCCAGGTGGAGACAGATGTGAAGAGTTAGTGGATGAAGACATTGGAAAGGCTTCAACCATAAAAGTAAGCTGTTTTCATTTTTTTGCCACTTGAGTATGAAATGCACTAAAAGATAAATAAATTCTTGAGTTTGTTAGGTATTTTCCTATAAGTACCCTCTGTGAGCAAAATTTTTCTTGTTTTTCTTTTTAAACTGTTTTGTAAGATGGAATAACAACTATAACCAAAGGATGAGATACAAAAGAAAATTCATATTTCAAAGTACATAAGTGAAGAATAAAAATGGACTCAGGAAAAGTAAACTATAGTGTGACCCAAATTGGAGTCATTTCTTCCCATTGGCTCTCTACTGTTAATGAGTCACTCTTTAGGTAGCATTTTAAATGCTTTTCATTGGACAGAAAAGTTCTTCCTGTTCTTTTTAAGTTTCTCTCTTTTCTTTAAGATTTAAAATCTCAATCTAATTTTGTGGTGGCAGTGGCAACCCACTCCAGTGTTCTTGCCTGGAGAATCCCAGGGACGGGGGAGCCTGGTGGGCTGCCGTCTATGGGGTCACACAGAGTCAGACACGACTGAAGCGACTTAGCAGCAGCAGCAGCAGCAGCAGCAGTACTTGAAAACCACACTGAATGGTAAAAGGGAAAGGAAAGGACTTTTCTAAGTCCTTTAATTTATCACAGTCAGACCACATTATAAGCTATTTTCAAGACTTGAAATGTTGAATTGACATTATTCACTTCCATATTAAATAATTACTAGAATGAAAGAAATATGTAAAGACACCCAGTCCTGATAAGTGTAGCATTATCATTTTTACTCTGGATTATTTTTTTCTTTTATACTTTCAATTTTACACCAGGCCTTTTTTTTTGTAACCAAACAGTAAAATAAAAAATAAAATTAAAGCGTAAGTGCAGCAAGGGGTTAGAGTTTGCCTTTAGCCAGCAAAATGATTATGCTTTATTGGAATCATGAATATTTAATACATTGCATTATGCTTCTTGAGGTACTCAAATTATTACAAAGACAAACGATATTTTAATGGAATAAAGATGTCCTTGCGTGTGTTGGAGTTTAGAGTTCATTGGTGTTTTGTTAGCTGGTAAAACAATGGTTTTCTTACCACAGATCTTCAATCCTGGCAAGAAAGTTTTCATTCCTAGCAAGAAAGGAGTTTTTTTTTTTTTTTTTCGTCTAATGTGTGATTAGAATTCTGAGTAGTTTAAAAATCAAGAGTCTGAGGTACAGAGTTGACTTATCTATTACACACAGATATCATGCCTGGGGCCATGCTACTTTTAGTGGCCCATGAAAATGTTTTAATTTTAATTCTTTCCCCCCAGATGAATAAAACAGCCTGCCAGGCTCCTTTGTCCATTGGATTTCCCAGGCAAGAATACTGGGTTGGGTTGCCATTCCCTTCTCCAGGGGATCTTCCCAACTCAAGGATAAAACCCTGGTCTCCTACATTGCTGGTGGATTTTTTACCATCTAAGCTACCAAGGAAGGCTGGAATATATAATAACAAACTCAAGCTGGATTATATTTTTCTTTATACCAATGGAATCATAAAATGCAATTTTTAATACTCTCTTTTATGGAGGAAAAGGCCAGAGTGCCCCAGAACCCAAGAAAGTCATCACATGCACCTACCGAGGTCTCAGTCAGGCACACTCTATATATGTGAACAATTCAGTCTTTTGAATACTTTTTTTCCTTTTTTTTTTGAGGAGAAATAATCATTTCTTTCACAGAAATGATTACCTTCTATGTAAATGACCTTATCATAGACTTGTGTGCTCATCAGAGAGATATACATGGTTCTGTCTCCAAAGAAAGAAATGACATCTTGTGAGGTTAGGTAGCTGTGGTTTTTCATGATATTTGCCTAGAACAAAATAAATATTTTCTCCTCTGAGAGATCCAGTTATTTTCTGTTTGCTTTGTAATATGATATGGAAAATAAGGAAAGGGAAAGAGAGACTAGCTCAGGATTCTTTGGTTCCATTCTGGACAAGCATTTTTTTTTTTTTTTTTTTGCCTGCAAAATGTGTGTTCCATGAGAACATGTGATGACCCTGCCTCCTCTCTGCAGGGGCGTGTCTAGAACTTAAGTTCTTGGATCTTCCATGATTACTGATCTGTGTTACTGAGTATGTTTCATTCTCAATTACCATGACTTTTCTGGTTTTGTTTGTTTCTGAAGCCATGATCTAATGTTGGAGAAAATATTAAGATCTTTGTCAGTCTTCAACTGCAGTGACCATGTACGATTATCTTCTAAAAGTCACTTTGATTTAAAGTAAGTGTGTTGAACGTCTGATGAACTTCTTTTGCAGAATTGGTACCCAGTCAGACAAAAGCTCCCTGAGAGCCAGGTCTTTGCATGTTTTGCTCTTTGCTATATACTCTAGAAAAAGCCAGACATCAGGGAAGGCCAAATATTTGCTGAAAGATTGAATGAGTTAATTTCCTTCTTTAGAAAAGTCATGTTTCCCCCTCTTGAGAACTAGGGCCCCAGATCTCTGGTTTGAGGTAACAACTGTGGTGATCAGATGCTGGAAGGGCCCCATCCTCAACGCCCAGAGAGATGGGTGACCCTGCATTGGTCAGCCTCCATCTCCAGACTCAGTTTTGTTGTTGTTCAATAGCTAAGTCATGTCTGACTCTTTGCGACCACATGGACTACAGCATACCAGGCTTCCCTGTCTTTCACAATCTCCTGGAGTTTGCTCAAATTCATGTCCATTGAGTCAGTGATGCCATCTAACCATCTCATCCTCTGTTGTCCGCTTCTCTTGCCCTCAATCTTTCCCAGCATCAGGGTCTTTTCCAATGAGTCGTCTCTTCGAATCAGGTGGCCAAAGTATTGGAGCTTCAGCATCAGTCCTTCCAATGAATATTCAAGATTGATTTCCTTTAGGATTGACTGGTTTGATCTCCTTGCAATCCAAAGGGCTCTCAAGAGTCTTCTCCAGCACCACAGTGTGAAAACATCCATTCTTTGGCACTCAGCCTTCTCTATGGTCCAACTTTCACATCTGTACATGACTGCTGGAAAAAACATAACTTTGGCTATACAGACCTTTGTCAGCAAAGTAATGTCTCTGCTTTTTGATACACTGACTAGGTTTGCCATAGTTTTTCTTCCAAGAAGCCAGTATCTTTTAATTTCATGGCTGCAGTTTCCATCTGCAGTGATTTTGGAGGCCAAGAAAATAAAACCTGTCACTGTTTCCACTTCCCCATCTATTTGCCATGAAGTGGGGGAACCGGATGCCATGGTCTTAGTTTTTTGAATGTTGAGTTTCAAGCCAGGTTTTTCGCTCTCCTCTATCACCCTCATCAAGAGGCTCTTTAGTTCCTCTTCACTTTCTGCCATTAGAGTGGTATCTCTGCGTATCAGAGGTTGATATTTCTCCCAGCAATCTTGATTTTAACTTGTGATTCATCCAACCCAGCATGGTTTAACCCTTTCACAAAAATAGTTGGGTTAGAAGGAACATTTTTACTTTTCTAGAATTTCTTAAAACAACAACAGAAAAGGTATTCTGATGGCCTCCTCCACCTTGGTGTCCCTCTAGATTCCTCTTACCCCATGCTGGTCTCAGGCTGGTCCAGGCCACTCCACATGCTCCTTTTCCTAGCCCTCCAAAAGGAAAAAGTACCCCTGTATTTGTAAAACAATTATTTATTTTAAATGTAAATATATATATATATATATATATATATATATATATATTAAACTTGATAATGCCCTCCCCCAAAAGAGTCCTGTTATATCTCTGAAGTGTTCTGAAATTGTTTGAGGTATATAAGTAAACTGCAAAACCTCTAGTTCTTAGATTAGCAAGTATCTGGGCATGTGAACAAAAATGTATATAGTACATCACTATAATACTAATCTACCAGTCTGTTACCCATCAACCATATATATGAGCTATTCTCTCCAGGTAGCAAGACAGAGGATGCTACTGGGTACCAACTGATCAGATTAAGCTAGGAAAGTGAGAGAAATCTAGAGAGAAGCTCTGCTGTCTCCAGCT
This sequence comes from Bos taurus, assembly GCF_002263795.3. Lineage (NCBI taxonomy): Eukaryota > Metazoa > Chordata > Mammalia > Artiodactyla > Bovidae > Bos > Bos taurus. The sequence goes on from NC_037336.1 coordinate 87,786,078, forward strand.
GTTGAAAACATAGTCTGGTGGTGTAAACAGAAGGAATCAACTGACCTGAATTAGTAGTATTTGGTTAGGTAATCCTGATTTACAGAAATTTTTAAACTATCAGAGGAATATAGGCCTATTCTGCAGTTTTTTGACCCCAAGTTTTTCCCTTGGTATGACTTGTGTATGTGTACATGTGTGTGTCTGTTATTCTGCTTCAGGACTATGTCTTTGATGCCAGCTATTGTATATAGAAAGGATAAACAGCAAAGTCCTACTGTTTAGCACAGGAAGCTGTATTTAATATCCTGTGATAAACCATAGCAGAAAAGAATATGAAAAAGCATGTGTGTATATGCATAACTGAATCACTTTGCTGTACAGCAGAAATCCACACAACATTGTAAATCAACTATACATCAATAAAATGAATGTTAACAAAGACGACGTTATCTTTGAAATACCACCAAGAAAATATGTATGTACCAATACTCATACAAGCATATTTTTTTCCCTGAATAAACTTGCCCATACATTTTATTATTGGTGCCTTCTTGTCCAGGGTTTCACCTCCCCTGTTCTTGATGAGAGGTATCAGGGGTGGAGGAAGGAGCACAGGGCAGAGAGCTGCCCGAGGAGCTGAGAGATGCCAATTAAATGTTCCAAGGCACACTGCAGGCACTGGGGTGCTCAGGACATCCGGATCTTTACAGTTCTTGCTAGCATTTTCTGAACCCAAGTATGTGGTCACGTTCTTGTCTGGAGGGTGTAAACATCACTCTAGTTTCTTCCATCTCTATCTGGGGATTTTCACAGCCCTGAAAGTGATCTTACCAGTGGTTTCAGATCCCTGGAAGTGTTTTACTTAGGGCTGATAGATTTGTCCAAAGGCAGCTAATAGAAGCATTATCGGGACTGCAGCATAAATGATTGACATTAAGAATAAATAACTCATTATATTGAGCGAGTCATTGCTAATAATATACCCATCTGGTACAATTCTTGCACAGTTTGAGGACAACAGCTAAATGCAGTGGGATCTTTAAAAAGTCATTGAGATGCCTTCCTTAAGTTTCTTCCATTGCAAACTACCCTGATTATCTCTTAACATGGAGGTGTCATGAAAATAATTTTTAAATGTGTAATCAAAAATTAAAAATGTTATAATAACCAATGTAGTGGTTACAAAAATATAGCACATGTAGCCCATATGGCACAAGATTACACATTCAGAAAGACATAGAGAAAGACTCTCTGACTTTGGGCACCTCTTCCTCTATTAAAAAATATCTCCTTTAAAGAGTTCCAAGGATGGGTTGCATAACAGTGTAAATGTACTTAACACTACGAACTGTATGCTTAAAAATGGTTAAGACGGTAAATTTTATATGAAATTGTTACAACTAAAAAATTTTTTTAATTTAAAATATCTTCTAGAAGTCTGCATACCTTAAGCTGGTATGGAGATTAGACACCCTTTTGTGGGGAGGAGGGGTGAAGGAAGAAGATTTCCTCATTGTAGATCTTTCATTTTAGCTGTGAAAAGTATAAAGGGAAATCCCCAACCATTTCTGAGAGAAAAATGATGTAAGTTTTAAAAAAAAAAAGGTATTTCTTATGAAGGAATGACTTTTGGAATGAGGACTAGTTCTCATTCTGGCACTGAGCATAAGAGGATTCTCAGTATACTATGTGAAACTATGGTAATAGGTTTCTGTCAAAAACAGGGATGGGGAGGGGGGCATCATGGTCAAGTAGGTTTGGGATTTAAGCAAGGTTTTGGTGCATCTTCAACAAAGAGGTGTTACAGACAAAGTTCCCAAACTTACTGAAACAGAATACCTCCTCCCTCCTCAAAGCCCCCTGCCCCGCCTGCTATTTTTTTTTTTTTTCGCCTGCTAGTTTTTTGACCTATTACTGTGTTGTTCTGTGGAAGGTAGCTTGTGCATGCGTGTGTGCTGAGTGCTAAGTCGCTTCAGTGGTGTCTGACTCTGTGCGACGCTATGGACTGTAGCCTGCCAGGCTCCTGATACTGAATGCCAATTTAGTATGGAAAGAGGAAGCGACTAACAAACCCACAAATGGGTTATAGGAAGAAATATGGATGAATTGAAGCCATAACTGCAACCTGTCCCAGTAGGAGAAGCCAAGGAGGATATTTGGAGCACAAAACTCTATACGATGACTCCAAGAGCTCCTCCTGGATAACCAGTAATGGAGGCAGCCCTTGAGTTTGCTCATGAGGGGTTCCCTCCTCTTCTTCTCTCCTCTCAGACTGATCTGTATGTTCCATGCATACAACTTGTGAAGCATCTTGAAGCATTTAGCTAAGCCATTGGGCTTCCCCGATGGCTCAGTTATAAAGAATCTGCCTGCAATGCAGGAGACACAAGAGCCTCGGGTTCGATCCCTGAGTTGGAAAGATCTCCTGGAGGAAGAAATGGAAACACACTCCAGTATTCTTCCCTGAAAAATCCCATGGACCAAAGAGCTGGGCTACAGTCCAAAGGGTCTCAAAGAGTCAGATACAAGTATAAGCCATTGGCTCAGGGATCAGCAAAAGATGACATTCAGTATTCTGAAATTCTAATGTGGAAGAAAGTTTCTTTAAATCTTGCTGTTAAGCTACTTCCAACTTAATAACATTTGATAGATTCTGAAGGACTCCTTATTGGAAGAGAAGTAGCATAGAATTATTTAGCATAGGTTATTGATACATCATTAAAAGTGATCTGTTTTAGGATGAACATTTTATAAATGGATGCATACTTTGTGTAGAGTGCTAAGTATTGAGAGGGATACAAAAGCAAGAAGACAAGGCTTCTATCCTTGGAAACATTGCAAAGTGAGTCAGAGAAGGTAAAACACTTAAAAGAGTAACCTTTCTATGAAGCAGTATGTGATTAAAAAGTAATAAGAGAAATTTAGAGTACCAAAAATCTTAGAAATGTGATCCGAAGAGATGTACTTCTCATGTGAATGTCCCATGTCTTTGAAAATAATGCTTATTTTCTGTTGGAAGATACCAATTAAATCAGAATGGTTTAATTGTTATTCAAATCATCATAATCCTTACTGAACTTTTTCTCTATTTGACCTGTCATTTTCTGAGGGAGCTGTTTTGGAGCTTAATTGTAGGAGTGGATTGTTGACATTTTCTTTTAGTTATATCAGTTTTTTCTTTGTGTGTTTCAAAGCTATAAGTATGGATATACAGAGGTTAACAAGTTATTTGCTTGCTATGAAGCTAGGTGCAAGATAATTATTGTGTTTTAGAAACCAGATAGTATAGTCTGTCCCCATGAAGTGTGGGATCGTAGAGGATTATTGAAAGTCTCATGTTTTTAGCTTCTGCCACTGAGGATAATCCTTGGATGGGTCTGTTTGCAGCTTGCCAGGGGGCCATCTAATAGGCACAGAAAGGCCGTCACATAAAATGTCAAAAGAACCAGATACATTCAGTGATGCCAGATCTGTTTTCGGCAGCTGTAGATAATGAACCCAGTGTCTGGAGCAGACAGTTGTAATATTTGAGAAACTTGTAGAAGCACTGGGCCAGAGTCACCATGCTTAGGAATCCGTACGACAGAATGATCCACCATAGCTTTACGTGATCAAGGCCTGTATTCATGTCGACTGAGTAAAGCCGACCTCTGTCTTGGCCCTGGCTTCCTGTCCCATTCCAGATCCCAACCATCGCTGCTTCAGTTGTGTTTTCCAAGGTATGCATACTTTCAGAAGTCTGTGTTTTATTGCCTTATAGCATTGGGCCTTTCCTGTGCCATGCGGAAAGCCCTATTCTGGAGAAAGATTACATTTGTGATAAAGACTTTTGAGAGTTAAGTCGGGTATTAAAGCAGTCATTGTGTTTTCAATTGAAAGCCTGGCTGTTGCAATTGATCTTAAGTCCTGTATTAAGTAGAGTATTTTCTTTTAATATTCTTTGTCTTAAAAAGTGTGGGATTGGGTTTCTTAAAATGTTGTAACTTCATATATATTCCTTTGATTTCTAAAGCATAGTCATTTAAAGAAAAACAGAGTTTAGCAATTTCACAAGTCCTCATAAATGGAACATTATAGCAACCAGGCTCTTTGACAAATGATCACCAAATCATTTTTCTTTGGTTTCCCTTCTCTCTCTAAACCCTCTGTTTCATTTCTAACTCTTTTCAGATTGTTTTCAGTTGGGGATCTCCCAGTCACCTCTAAGGTCACTTATTCCTAAAACTACCTTTTAACTCCTATTTGAGGAAAATGAAGATATTTTTGTGCAGGCTTATCATTTCAAGCACACACCTGACATCTCTCTCCCTTCCTCCCCACCATCCCATATCTAAGTTGTCACCAGACCTCAGTAAACTTACTTCCCTACCTGTCTCATCCCTTCTTTTCCATTTCTACACCCTTCATAGAGGGGAAAAAATGAACATCTGATTCCTTCCCACACGCTACACTTTTTTTATTTCATCCTTTTAGTTCTGTGCAGTTATCATCATGAATTGATCTTCACAGGTTAGGAGACTGAAGTTCTCAGAAATTTTAGTCATCAACCAAAGTCATACAATGGCATGTATTATAAATATCCAAGTTCAATTTCAAGTCTGCTGTCTTCTCTGCTGCTCTGGAGTTCTAGATGCTGCCCACCCTGGCCATACCATGTGCCTCCATGGTACCACCTCTGGGCAGAGGAGCCAGATTCTCTTTCTCTCTGTTTTTTCCAAATTCATGAACCTCCAGTTCAGTCTCTCCTCCAGCCTGGGCCACTCCCAGTGCTGGATTAATATGTCAGGTGTCTAGTCTGAAATTCACAATGATGTGTTGTTGCTTGCTCCAAAAACTCTGACCTGTTTTTTCATTCTGTCTTTAAGTCAACTGTTCTATAAAAGTGTATTTTCTGCCACCCAAAATTGTCTCCATTCCTTGTAGTCAGTGTGAAGGGAACACAGTGGGTTCTGGGGTCAGTTTGACCTGGGTGTGCGTCACTGCTCATCTCCTTCCTGGGAGGCCGTGGGCAAAGTTTCTGCCATCAGCATCTGTAAATCATGATGATAAACTCACTTCAGGTTAGCTGTTGGGAGTGCATGTACAATGCCAGCTATAGTGAAAGTCTGGCAGGCTCTCAAATGGAGCTGGAGGGCAGTGGCAGTAATACTGTTATCTGGACCTTATCTTTCCTCTTAAACTCAGTTCAAATTCCTCTTTCTTTATAAATGACTCCAGCCTGATTTTATCTGCCTCCTCCTATATCAGTTAGCCTCCGAACAATTCATTTAGCAATTTTAATTATGTAGTGCCTCTGGACACTGCTTTGTGGTCTTAAAAATCCTTCTTGAAATGCCTCCTTGAGAGTTGTTAATTCCTGCTCTAATGGACTGAAGTAGTTCAAAGGCAGGACGAGGTCTAATGTATGTGATGTATTGCCTGGTGCCTGACATGTAACCAGTTGCTCACAGACTTTTTTGATTCAAAATTATAACTGTGTTTATTTTAAGTACAAAGATGCTCAGTGCTCAGTCACTTAGTCGTGTCTGACTCTTTGCAACCCCATGCACTGGAGCCCACCAGGCTCCTTGGTCCATGGGATTGCCAGGCAAGAATACTAGAGTGGGATGCTATTTCCTTCTCCAGGGGATCTTCCCAACTCAGGGATGGAACCCACATCTCCTGCATTGGCAGACAGATTCTTGATCACTGAGCCACCAGGGTTCATAGTTCTGAATGTGAAATATATTGCAGAGTAAACTTTGAAGCTCCAGAAAAATCTTACTATCCAGCATTTGTAATAAACATGTCTATTAAACAGTGAACAATCTTAAAACTTGACTATATATATATATATATATATATATATTCATGTTTTATTTTCTTAGAGTACCTCCAAGTTAAGAAATATTATAATTTTCTTCGTAACTATTATTTTCTAGGCCTAACATTTTTTTCTTGGGCAGATTTTCATTTTTCTTCATTGCCTCTTCAGTCTCAATAACTTTTTCTCCCCTCCTGGCCAGATTTTCCACGGCGAGTGTTTGGTGGGGAGAATGTTGCTGTAAAAGAAGCCTGAGGAAGAGTTAGGGATCTGTTTCAGAGACAAAAATGTGGTGGCACTTTAAAACTGAAGGAAACATTCTGTTAATTATGGGTCTTTTAGCTTTTTTTAGTCACCCCATATTCAGAGCCAGTTTTTAAAACTCTATACTTTAGCATTTTAACCAGAGGTTTGGGGACCTCCTCCTTCCAAAATATAAGTATTGGTGAAATAACCGTTTGAAACGCATTGTAGGCAAGTTTCACCTGCCAAGGTGTGTGTTCCATCCTGAAGTCACATTTAAATGCATTTGCAAAGTTTATTTCTGAACAAAATATGTGCTACTAATTTGGGCAATATTTTGCCTATATGGAAAAGTTATTTGTTAAAATATTTACTTAAGGAAAAAAAGTCTCCTTGGTCTGCAGGCTTAAAGTTGTAAAACTGAACTGCGTGAGATCCTTTGGAAGAAAGCTTCCCAGGGGAATGGCCTTATTCCTTCTTGGGTCAGGCGATGGGGTGAAGGGTTGCAAACCACATCCCCTAGCTATGGAATGCCCCGCTCAGTGTGTTCATTCTCTGCCCTGTGCCCTCCTCTCCCTTGTCTGTCTGGGAAGTGATGCTAGATAAAACCCCAAAAGGTGTAGAGGAGCAGGCTGACTCTGTACGCACCTCTGTTGGGATCCAGCAAGATCCCTCTCTTAGCAAAATGAACTTTCCAAAGAAAATTTTTAAAATTCAAACATTTTCAAGACTATTTGAACATTCAAAACTAGAATTCTGTAGGGAAAACTGGGAACCAGTTAGGATTCAGTCAGTAAAACCATGTATATACACAACATATGTTACATGCAGGCAATCTTCAATTTAAGCCAGGGTTGTTTTCCAAAAAGGTCACTTGAAAAATATTTCAGAGTGTATTTTTTCCTCATTAGACATAAAGCTATGCGTGGGAAGTCCTCTGGCAAACAGAGCCTGTTTAACCCGTATTATACCTGAAAAGCAGTTCAGGTCATTTGGGTGGCCAGTTGCCAATACTAATATTCTTCCCCACTGTTCACATAAACAACTGAAGTTCCAATGTTTGTAGAACTGCTTACAACTAGAAAATGTAGAAAATGTGGCATAAACATTTTTATGAGGCCATGTATCTTGATATCAGAGTTTAGAGAGACACATTCGCTATTAATATAAAGCTATAATCATACAGACTTGAGTAATTGTGTATAAGATTGAGTCAGGAGAGCTTCATCAACATACCAAAGCAATAATAGAAGCACATTACAATTATATAACACTTTCAAGTCTGATATATTTATAATTTATGCCAGTTTGAATTTTCAAACTCTAAGACCCAGGCATTTTCATTTACTTTGTGCAAGAACTGAGGTGGAATGCTTTGAAATGAACAGTAAAATGGGGCCTGGTACACTGAGGGGAGAATGAAAAGACTATAGGAATGATGGCCTATGTGGGCCTCATAGGGAGAGGAGAGACGAGTACAGAAGGATAGGCCAAGGACTTCCTGGTGGTCCTGGTGGTTAAGGCTCTGTGCATCCACCGCAGGGGGCCCAGGTTCAATTCCTGGTCAGGGAACTAAGACTCTGCATGTTGAGTAGTTCTGCCAAAAAAAAAAAAAAGAAGAATGATTTGTAGAAAGAAGGAACATGTATATCATGACAGTCCTCCTCCCAAGTATATCCCAAAGTGAAAATTGGCTGGTTTTGGTTGAAAGAGAGACAAAGGGGAGGGTAAGGAAATCTTTACCTTTCAAGTTGCCATCTTCCCAATCAGGGTTACCTCTTGGTCTGTGAGACCTATTCTTCTGTATAAACCCTGATAACCTATGATTAGATCCCACATTTGAGAATCATTATAGCTTCAAAAATCCTGATGCTGGGAAAGATTGAGGGCAGGAGGAGAAGGAAGTATGACAGAGGATGAGATGGTTGGATGGCGTCACTGACTCAATGGACACGAGTTTGAGTAAACTCCAGGAGATAGTGAAGGATGGAGAAGCCTGGTGTGCTGCAGTCAGTCCATGGGGTTGCAAAGAGTCAGACGTGACTTAGAGACTGAACAACAAATAGCTTAAAAAGCTTTTACAGGCAAAGTTGGGAACCTTCTATACCATTAGAACCTGGAACACATTTTCTTTTATGTAAGTAAACAACCATTTACCAGGACTCTTTTGGAACATGCTCTATTTTTAAATTGGTTCTGCTCATATGTATAGAGTTGAGTGAGCCTGAAGCAGAGAGTCAACAGCCAGATTCTCATGGTGAGAGCTTGGGTAATTTTCCTTTGGAACTCAGAGACCTGTTGTATCTCTCGTACACCTCGAGGTCAGTCTCAACTGTGTGTTTCTTAGACACAAAATAAAATTGCTAATTTTTTAACATTTATGAATTTTATGAACATAGCTTTCCTACCTGAGAAACTTTAAACACTTATGAAAATAATTATGATGCTCTTGGAGTCACTTTAGAATAAAAAAAAAAACAGATGGTTAGAGGTTCATTGACATGACCAACTGACCTGCCGTGAGATATTGAGTGCTTTAATTTATTTTTCTTCCTTCATGATCATTCTTCTAAACATCTTGAAAGACATCCAAGAGAACTTTCTCTTCTAATTACTTCCAACCATTTCTCAGAAGTTCATTCAGACGTACAATTAAACAAATCATCCATACTTTGGGAGCGCCAATTTAAACATCAAATGTTTACATTTACATATAGAAGGAGGATTAATTATCTCTCCCCACCACCAGATTTTAATCTTAAAGGCAGGTTATTAATTTTGCTCCCTCTTGTATGCTGAGCAGTTGCTCAGTAAATGGGTTAAATAATATGGTATCTTGATTCAGGAAAATGTGGTTCCCAAATGAACCATTTAGAGAAAACAGGATGTGACTGTGAGCAGAAGAGACAAGGAGGTAGATATCTCAACAAAGCAAGTTATTGGAAAGGAAGAAGTGGAAGGTAGATTCTGGGTAAGCAACCAACAATGCCCATGAAACAGGCTATTATACTTAATTTTTGCACTCTTATTCCAAATGAAAGATTAGTGTATATATAGTCTTTCCATCCCTGCCTCTTATCCCTGCATACAATTGCAGACTGTCTCTACTTCTACAAACTTCCTCAAGTTATTTCTTGGCACCTTGGAGGGACAGGGAGCACAAATCTTATTATGAACAGCTGTGGTGTCTTCATCTTTTGATCTAAGTTGCTCAGCTCTCCATGACTGGGAGGTGCCCGAAATCCAGACAGTACTGCCATCCAGAATCATTCATGCGCAGAGCCTACCCTGGGACAATTGGTGCTTTGTTCTTTGGAGCATGTGCCAGAGTCATACTATATTCTGTGCAGAATTGGGACAGATGCTTCTAATATCTTGTGGAGTTTTAAGTGAAAATAACTTTCTGCTCTTGATTTCTCTGTCTTTAGAACTCAAACATAAACTGTAGAGACAGGGCCTGAAGACAGTAGACCAAGAGTTGAAGGATGGCTTCCACAGTTCTACCTTGGATAGCTAGGTGGGACTGGGTCATAACCAGGAGGGCAGACTCCTTGTGATATTTAGCATCCAAGTTACGTGTAGGCAATTTTGTTCCCTATTTATCCTTTATAATGTTGTATCCATGGGAAAATAAGTCCTCTTTCCACCCTAGCAGCACTCTGGGTAAAAGAAGCAAGTTATATAAATATAATGCGAATGTGTACCATGGACAAAATGTATTAAGAGGGCCAGATGTTCCACTTTCTGCAGTCCAAAAGACTTGTAGTTGTCTGAAGTAAGCCAATATATTCAGACTGGAATATTGCCAAAACAAAAAAGTGTAAGAACAAGGGTAAACTTGGCCTTCCTCTCAATAAGCTGCAGTCACTACAAGATAATATTGGCTTTCCCCTTCAGGGGCCTCTTTGGTCTGACTCTCTCATGCAGAATCTCTTGTTACTTCTCCAGTCCATAACCTCTCTACTACATTGGTCCATTCGCTGCTGACGTGGGTCTGTCGTCTTGTCTCTTCATGAAATGCCCTTCTTCTCTGCTTGGGGTAGAATTCAGCCCTCCAGATAACCAATAAGCCTAATGTCTCCACCCCTCTCTGTGCTCACCTCAGCCATACCTGGGTGTTAATTTTAGACATCTAAAAGATCTAGTCCTAAATATCTCATGTTGCTTATGAGAAAATTGAGGCATGAAGAAAGTTGGTGTCACCACCAAATTTGGGCAGCAAGTTTATGTCAGAGACTGAACTAGAATCAAGAAGTCCTGTCTTCTAACCTGGTATAGTTGCCATCATACCCACTGCATTTATAAAGTTCTTTAGTTTTTCTGCTAAGAGCTATGTATATAGATACACACACACACACACACACACACACACACACACACATTTTTTAAACTGATGAGCAATAAGAAAGATGGACTTTTAAAAATTGACTTGCTATATATTAGTCTATTTAGAGCTGAGAATGCCAGCTATTTAAATTTTACAACATGAAAATTAAGCCTGTTTAAGCATATGTTAATGCTGGGTCTGTATTACCTTTAGTCACCTAACTACTAAGATTTCAAGTTTCTAGCATCCCCAACTATGGGATCATCAGACTTTTAAAATCTTGCATTGATGTAGATATGACTTTTAAAAAGAATTTCAACATGTCAACTTTATGGGTAGTAGTCAGGGATTGGCACTAAGAAGGCTGCTTGTTTCTATTATGTGTTCAATCAAGTCTTTGTGTTTTCAGAAAACTTAGACAGCATTATGGCATCTTATTGTGGTACTAAAATGGGATTTGAGCAGAATGGGTGGGTGTCTGCTTGTAACACACAATCTAACTTTATAGAGTGTCTCGGGAAAGACTAGTTTGAAGCACAACTTCCAGTGACAGTCTCCCAGAGGATCATTAATTTTCCTTGTTCAAAGCAATCTAGTTTTTCCTATTTGCAACAGATGTGTGTAAACAATATATTTTGTTCACTCAAGCAGAAATATTTTCCTGCTAAAATGACCTAATATCACGTGGTTTTCCTTGTGTGTAAGGAGCATATACTGCTTGGGAACATTTAGAGAAACCAAATTCAGATGCGTGGGAAGATAGGAAGTGGAGAAAAGCAGAACTGACCATCCTTTAGAGCTAAAGGTAATATTAAATCCACCAAGAGTAACAAGTGAAAATTTTGTGCATTGTTGTCAAATGCTACCTGTCCCTTGAAAAGATTTCTCAATCAACGAGTATAAAGGGCTGCAAGATCTCTTGGGTTTTTGTGAAACGTGTATCTAAAGAGACATAGAGACCAAAGAAGTGTTTGAAAGTTGACTTGTAGACAAGAGTGACTAAAATATTTACATACAAATAGGCTTCTCTCCAGGAATATGGAAGGGAAGATTGATTCACAAAGCTATTTTTTTTCAGCTGGTTTTTGAGGGCTTTTCTGTGTATTGGAGAAGGCTCAGGCTGCCTATGTACTATTGTGTCCTGGTGCTTCCACAAGGGCTGAATGTGAACCTCATTGCTCTCTGTCCTGCCAGGAAAGCATGTAAAGCATTGGCTGCCCTTCCTGCAACTTTTCTGAAAACAAAACAAAAAGTTATCCTGGGAGCATTCAACACCAGAACACCTTCTAGACAAAGTGCAAAATGATTTGCTTCTTTACAGCTCCCTCAAATATTAGTCGACTCCCTGAAGTTTAGTTCCAAAGAAGGAGTTATGGTTTTCTCTAAGAGCCAACAGTTCCCTTTGTAAATTTCTGGACTTCATGTGGGTGATATTTTTGAGTTCTTCTACAATAAAATTTAATGGTCCATTTGAGAAATTGTCCCCTTATTGAGCGTAGTTTCTATTTCAGGGTTGTTAGAGGCAATTCTTGAGTGCTAACCTCCTCTTTGATCTGTGGGGACTCACTGGTTTCCATGGAGTCTCACTGGCTCATGACCAAGTGAGAGCTCAGCATTCCTGTCAGCTGGGGTGCAACGTTCCCAATCAGGTCTGACCTGAACTACTTGGACAAAGGACTTTAAAATCAGAATGCTTCATAGGTCAGCCTGAAAATACGTTGATTATTTTGGGAGAAGAGTGCAGTAAAGGTTTAAAAATGTGTGTTTCTTTCAGTTATTTACATTTTGATGCATTTCTGGAAAACGGTTTTAGTCTTCTGATGACACAAAATCCATACTTTCTCCAGTCCTCCTACTTTATACAAAATAATACAAAGCAGAATATCTTATTTGACCTTAAATGTAAATACAATGAGAGCCAAGTTATTGTGACCAATATATTTCACGCATCTGGCAGTAATCTTTTTATTTTATGGCAGTGATGACTCAAAGCAATTGTTGATCCTAATTTATTTTTAAACCTTTTAGCTTAAGCCTTCTTCTTGGGGCTTTTTTTCCGCTCCCCCCACCTAGTGTTGTAGGATGGCTAAAATAAGATCACTGTAAACACCAACATTCATTTTTTTAAGTCAAACATTTGCAGGACTACACTGTGGATTCAGGAAAGGTAGAGGGAGATTCCTCACTTAGAGCTTGCCTTCAAGCAGAGGAGGACGGGAGCCCACAAGGCTCATAATTGTAGACAGCTGGGATTGTCTTTAGCGTGCAAAATGAATAGGAGCAAAGAGAAAGAAAATATGACTTTGACTTGGGTTTGTGGGTGTTGAAGAGGCATTGATGGCATTCGTGCTCCTACAGAGAGCATTCTCTGACCTACTTTGATGCCTGGTTTCCTTGCAATTACCACTGCTCAAATCCACAAGGCTTCATTGTAGGGAAGAATTAACTCTTTAGCTAACATGGAAAACCATGAGATGTTCTTTGGGGGAAATGTTTATCTAAATTACTTTCAACACTCTACTTGATGTCAGAGTTACCCAAATTGTTCATTTAAATACTTTTGGCAGAATCCTGTGAAGCAATTATAAAGAATGAGTCTTATACTCAATCAGGTTCTTATCAAGGTGTTCTCCATGTTGAAAACATGCTAACTCAGATTTTGACCTTGAAATGTATTTCTAATTTCCTTTTGAAACCATGCCTGAGATTACTAAGGGATTTTTGTATTTAAGGAAAAACATGGCTTTATTAATTTTTATCCCTGCTCCGTCAATGAAATAGATGTTTATTTTTCTTCATAAACCCAATGGATTTTAATAGAAATATCAATAAAAACCATCAAGAAAAAGATTTTATATAATATTTTCACATGTGCTTGTGTTTTAAAAGTAAATAAACAAAGAGGAATCAATTTTCAAATATCAGTGATGTCGGTGGTATTTTTTTTAATAATTGGCTTAAATTAAGTAGCTTCACTTTTCATAGCTTCTCACTGACTTTTATTTCATTAACTGTATAAGGACTATGATCCATTTAATCATATTTTTAAAGACATGGATAAGATAAATGTTGGGTTTTTAACAAAGAATAAACCCAGGACCAAAGCATAGAACTAGAAGAGTAGTGCAGAAAGGCAACATTAAGGAAATGAGCAGGGCCACTACCTGCAGCCACACAGACCCGCTCTAATCTACATATGCCCATGCTAATCATGGACCCGCCAGGAACGGCGTGCCCCCTGGAGTTGTGCCAACCTACCAGCCCTAGACCTAAGGGTTATTTTTAGAAGTTTTCACATTTGGGGGTTCATTCGGCAAACTTTTAGGCTCCCTAATTGTTGGAGAAACCCTAGATCACACTACATTTTTAACCAAGGGACCTTTTTATTGTTGACTCTCAAGAGTAGACCATTTGGCCGAGGCAAATGTTCTAATGTTACAGCTCCTACATTGCTGCTTTTTCCTCATGCTAGAGAGTTCTCCTTTAAAGAGGAAACGGCAGGGCTATTATGGGCAAGAAGGAACCAAAGCTCAAGACTTTTGAGGAACTGGTCGAGTCAGGAGTCCTCCATACCTCACTTAACTCAGGCTTTCATGCAGCCAACACTATGGACAGGCTCCATATTCCAGGCACTGGAGCAGATATTGAGTTTACAGTGGTAACCATGGAAGTGACGTCCACAGGAAGCCTAGAGCCTAGGGGAGCTGAAAGATAATTGTAAAGACCATCATTAAGTGTATAATTCCACATTGGGTGAATGCTATGAGTGAAAAGAACAGGGGACTCTTAAGAAAGTGGATTTTCATCGACAGGAAGGGCAATCCTAAAGTTGGGACATGAATGAATGAATGAGTGAATGAATGAAAGCCAGAGCGTGTGGAGGCTGGTGAGTGGTGATGAGTGGTGCAATGAGATCCCTATCTCATTGTGTGAGGCGTGTGAGGTGATGAGGTGAAGGATGTGCCGTGCCCAGGCTGCAGGCCATGTTGAAGAGTCTGACTTTTATTCTAAATTCAGTGGGAGCATACTTAATAGGTTTTAAGCAGGGGAGTTGATGTAATCCAGCTTAGTTTTTTGAAGGTTTGCTCTTTTGGGTAAAGAATGAATTGCAGATAAGAGTGAAAAAGGGATAACCAGTTAAGAGCTTCTTCTTTTTCTTTTTTTAATTGAAATATAGTTGATTTACAGTATTTATTAGTTTCAGGTGTACAGCAAAGTGTTTTTTATATATATATATTTTTTTTCAGATTATTTTCCATTATAGGTTATTACAAGATATTGAATACATTAATAATTCCCTGGGCTATATAGTAAATCCTTATTGCTTGTCTATTTTAGGTGTAGTAGTTTGTATCTGTTAATCCCATCCTTCTAATTTATCTCTCATTCCCTCCCTTTCCCCTTTAGTGGCCATAAGATTATTTTCCATGTCTGTGAATCTATTACTGTTTTGTATATAGGTTCATTTGTATTTTTTTTTTAGATTCTACATGTAACTAATACTATATAATATTTGTCTTTGTCTGTCTGACAATTCACTTAGTATGATAATCTCTAGATCCATCTATGTTGCTATAAATAGCAGTATCTATTTCATTCCTTTTTAACGGCTGTTGTTCAGTTGCTCAGTCATGTCCAACTCCTTGTGACCCCATGGACTGTAGCACACCAGGCTTCCCTGTCTTTTACCATCTCCCAGAGTTTGCTTAAACTCATGTCCCATTGAGTCAGTGATGCCATGCAGCCATCTTGTCCTCTGTTGTCCCCTTCTCCTCCTGCCTTCAATCTTTCCCAGCATCAGGGTCTTTTCAAATGCTGAGTAATATCCAATCTTAAACCAATCATCTGTTGATGGGTACTTGGGTTGTTTCCATGTCTTGGCTATTGTAAATAGTAAGGAGGCTTTTCAAATATACTGATTATATAATTATGAACTGATTATATAGTATCAGTTATATGTGGAATCTAAAACATAATACAAATAAACCAAATGAACCTATATACGAGTAAGAACTAACGGCTTAACTAATGGTAAGAAGTAATGGCTCCTTGAATCAACGGGATCCCTGATATTAAAGAAATTATGCTCTGGGGCACACAAAAATTGTGCAGATGTTACCAAGCAGCTACTATTTAAATAGTGGAAAAAGAGCATGCGACCTTAATTGCCTTCCCCCTTCTTCTTCCCTTTACTACCTCACCTTTGATAATGACTCTGTCTGCCTGGGTTCTCTCTATACCATGAAGAAGATTAGACCTGAATCCAGCATGCCCACGTGAATAAATCAGGGTTTGAGGTGCTTTGCAGTGCTGTACAAATTCTAGAAATTGATGCTGCCTCCTCTGCTTTCCCCTTTGTTCCTTGAAGCTCCTGGGGGAAGCCAGAAGGCTTTTATATTGTTCGTTCATGGAGATGAGTGAACTTCAAAATTAAGAATGACTTTGCAATTGTCTTAGAAGTTGAATCCTTTGAAAAGATCTAATTAGTTGCTCATTGTAACTATAAGCCTATATTAAGGCTCCATTTCACAAATAGTAACATTGAGGTGAAAAGAGAATACAGAAAATTTTAAGTCATTATTGCTTTGACACATGTGTAATAGAATTAGTATAAACTACTTAATAGATAAATATATGGAGTAAATATACATAGTAAACATATAATATACATGCATTAAGTTTATTATAATGTATAAGACATATATGAAGAATGTTTTCAGTTATTATTATAAGTACTATTGAAGCATTGATGCATAAAATCTTCAGCTCTTTGTCAATGTACTATGATTTCTTTCCTTTGCATCTTATGATAGACAATCATATCAAGGACTTTAGAATTAGAAAAAAAATTTAAGATTATTAACAGGTGTAATGCTCTTTTTTTTAAACAGAAGTAAATGACATAAAAGCACTTCATTATTATGGACTCAAAAAATCATTCTCTACCCGTTTCCAGAAGTGAAGTACAGGCACAGCCTAAAGTAACTGCACTTTTAGTTGATAATTCAAAGAATGAAAGAGAAAAATAAGATGTTTCTTTGTAGATGCTTAAGTCCATTTCCACACATAATTTTATAGTGAAAGGTGGGTGAGAACTCCTCAGGTTTCTAGTTGGGGTGAGAGGAAAGAGCACACTGATGGATAAAGAGGAAGATAGCTGGTCCTTCCTACAACCCTCCTTTCTCTTTTAGTATTTCTACGGGTAGACATACAGCATGAGTGTCTGCTTCTAACTAGCAGGGGGTAAATAATTCAGCATTTTCTGCTGCATATCAACTCTCTGCTTATTTTCCCCTCAAATTACATATTCTGGCAAGGTTTCTCACTTGTTAAAACATTTAATTATTATGTTTGGCAGTCATGGTTGGTTGCATTATATAAACAGATGCCTACTTCAAACATCGAAACTGATTTTTTTCATAGTCTGCCAGAAAGCGAGACTATTTGATGTGCAGTTTGAATGCTCTATTTCTGATTATATAATTTAGGTCTGGGAATAGAATTCTGGCATTTGTCTACAGTCTTTATGACATAGAAAATTAACCTTTAGCCTCCTCTTTAAAGGGCAAATCATCTTGGATAAAAGTTCCAAAACCACTATAAGGTGACCACCGTTCTATTAAAAGATCCTTTTATCTTCAAGCATGTGCGCATCTGTCTAGGACTGCATTATTTGTAAACACTCTGGGTAATCTGTGACCTCTACAAAGCTGTGGCTAACTCAGCTTCCCACCCTTGTCTGTGTTTAGATGAAGAGTCTGCTAGAAAAATTTGCTCTTCTTCTGCCTGTCTATAGCCAGTGCTTGCAATTAGATGCTGAAATATACTTAAGAACACTTCCCAGGGCACTAGATTCTTATTTAAGGGATATATCCACCTGTAGTCAAATAAAACTTAGGTATCCAAAGCCCTTAATGGACTGTTTTCTTTCTAAACTCGTTTCTAGAAGAAACCTTCCCTCCCCATCACAAACACAAACTAGTTAGACATGAGGGATGTATTTAAAGAGAAAATATAAACCTCCAGAAGTGTGTTACATGATTAGTTCTCATCCAACCCTCTTCACCTTCTTCTCCTCCCAGAGTTTAGTCAATGCACCTGGTAGAGTTGACCCCGAGGCAGAATAGAGTCTGACTCATCAGAGGGAGGCTAAATTATAGTTTGGACACCATACTTACTGAAGTGGGAACCTGTATGACTTAGAAAAAAATTAGCAAGAGTTGAAAGAGTTTTTATTGTTAACCCTAAAATGACCAGAAAGTTCAGCTAGATAGAACTTTTCATCTCTTGAGGAGTTTGGGTAATTGCTGTTTTACTTAATAACGATGACAGAACTAATGACCTCAGAGGCCAAACCCTCTTTCCCCTGACATCTCCAGAATCAGCTTGCTACTAAGAAATTATAGAAGCTCATGTGAGAGTGATATCCACTGAAATGAGGAGTAGGGAGAAGGTTGGGTTCAATCTCTCGTTACAAAACAGAAACAGACTTAGAAAGCAAACTTGTGGTTAGCAAAGGGGAAAGGCCATTGGAGGGTAGGGGTGGGATAAATTAGGAGATTGGAGTTAACAGATACATGACTACAGGTAAAATAGATAAACATGGACCTGCTGTATAGCATAGGGAACTGTACACAATACCTTGTGATAACCTATAATGGAAAAGAATATGGAGAAAAGTATATTTCATATATGTGTGTGTGTAACTGAATCACTTTGCTGTATACCTGAAACTAACACATTTGATGTAAATCAACTATTGTTGCTGTTTCGTCACCAAGTCCTGTGCGACTCTTGTGACCCCATGGACAGAGCAGCCTGGCGGGCTACAGTCCATGGAGTTTCCTAGGCAAGAATACTGGAGTGGGTTGCCATTTCCTCCTCCCAGAGATCTTCCCCACCCAGGAATCAAACCTACATCTCCTGTGTCTCCTGTACTGCAGGTGGATTCTTTACCGGCTGAGCCATTGGAGAAGCCTATAAATCAACTATATTTCAATTTTAAAAAGAAGAAAAAGAAAGAAGCTCTTGTTATAGATTACTGTAGAACTAGGTTTGTGGTGTCTGGATTTCACTTTTATTTTAAATTACACGATGCCAGATTATACCTCATACCTCTCCTAGAAAAGGTACACACAAACTGGGAACTGTTTTCTATTTGGAAATGGAAACCTGAAACTTTTGTTTGAGTTGATGACGTGGTGTAGCTGACACATATAACAATCATGGGCAATATTTGAGCAGCAGGCAGTGTGGGTAGGTGCTTCACAAGCTTTGTGATTTCCTGGGTACCACCCTGTCTGTGATAACAGCCCCTGGCAGCTCTTCCTGCTCATTCTTGCACCCTTCACTCCAGAATCCATTACATGCTTGGGGAACTTGACTAAGGCCACACAGCTCCTAAGTGGCAGAAACGGGGCTCAGCCCCTGCCAGACACCATGTCTTTCGCGCCTTCCCTGTCTCCAGCGTGTGTTCTTGTACAGACTCATGTTTTCTTGCCCCCTTCCTTCTTTCTCTCATGCTATCCAGGTGGGACAACCTCATCTTTCAGTTTTTTATATTTATAACCCATTCGAGGGTTTCTTATTCCCTTTCTTTTTCATGGCAAATTCATCTGTATTCTGTTAAACTTTGGTGACATTCTGGGACATCCTTGATGCATTTAACTAGGTTCTCAGCCACTTACCAGATATTTGATCCTGTACGAACTGTTCAGCCCTTCTGAGCCCCAGTTTCCTCCTCTGTAATGTGGGTGTAATATTATTTTTCACAGTGGTTTTACATAAAGCACCTGGTGTGGTGCTGGTGTACACCCTTTCTGAGATAGTTTTGTTTTAGCCTCTTGTCTGTAATGATAAAATTTATTTCCCTTAGTGGAAGGTTGAGCACAGGATAATTTAAATTTAAGACAATAAAATTAGATAGGAAAAATGAGCCCACATAAATATTTCTTACAGATATCATACAGATGAATTGAGTAAAAACCAGTAAAATTACTAACTACAGCCTATACCATGAAAGAAAAATTCTCTAAGATTCAGACCACATACCATAAAAAAATATGTGTGCCTCAACAAACTCTCAGCAATTAAAGAATTATGGATTTGGAGTAGCACAATTTCAGCTACAAAGGGGAAATTTTTGTTGAAGGAAATGACTGTTGAAAGGGAAAGGTGGCAAAATGTATATATATATAATTTAAAACCTTTAAAGATTATAATAGAATGAAAGCCAAAAAAATGCAAAAATATACATGGCAAACTTTAGAAACTTGATAACACAGACACATTTATGTCAATGTGAGCACAATATCAGACTGTAATTAAATAAGGAAGGGGTCCAAGGAAGCTTTCAGCTGTTTCACCCAAAATAAAACAAATAGGAAATTAAAATTGTATATTCAACAAATTTTAAAATGAATTTTACCCCTACCAGGTAAATGAAAGTCCAAGGCCAAATCTGGAAAGGTTGTAAGGAAAAGAAAAATATCCTCATGCATTACTGCTGACAGTGTAAATAGATGATCTTTTTGGATAAGGCCTGGAAGTGTATACATAGTAGGAATTATCAAAGTCTTCCTCTTTGAGCCAGCAGTGCTCTTCCTGGGAATTTATCCCAAGGGTATCATGAGATAAGCACTTATTAAGCCACTGCAGTGTGAGAAACTGTGAGAAGCAGAGATGGAGGAGATAGACTCTCATCTGAAGGAACAACTAATGCAATCTAAAGGCACTAAAATAGTACATGTTCAAAAAAAGTTCTCAAAGCATTAATTATAATGGGGAAAAATGCAGGGTAGCCTAATTCTGAGAATGGGAAACTCATCGTTTCCCTGAATCACCTGCTGTCTCAAGACTAAAACTCCTCTGTTCTTCTGTGCGAACCCCTGTGAGCCCCATGATGCCCCCACCATAGGTCTGAACTACCCCTGGTTCCTCTCTCTGCTCACTCCCAACCCCATGGAATCAATTCCCAAGCCACATGCATCCCCACTCCCGCTGCCTTTATCCAGGCCACCATCATCCTCTTCCCATCTGGTCTTTATCTCCCTACTTGCATTTACTCCCTCCAATGTGTTTTCCAACTTCAGTTAGTGTCTTCTCTTCAAAACGCAGATCTGATCATGGTGAAAGTGAAAGAAAGTGAAAGTGAAGTCTCTCAGTCGTGTCCGACTCTTTGCGACCCCGTGGACCGTAGCCTACCAGGCTTCTCCATCCATGGGATTCACCAGGCAAGAATACTGGAGTGAGTTTACCATTTCCTTCTCCAGTGGATCTTCCCAACCCAGGGATTGAACCCGGGTCTTCCACATTGGAGGCAGATGCCTTAACCTCTGAGCCACCAGGGAAGCTCTCTGATCATGGTACTTAGCTTCAAACCTTTCAAAACTTTGTCATTGCTTCTGTATAAAGTCAAACTCTGTTTAAGATATTCATGGCCTGGTTCCTGCTTACCTCTATAGTCTTGTCTCTTATTTCTCCCCTTCTTTACACCACACACTCACATACACACACACACTCACACACACACACACACACACACACACGTTTCTACCTCACTACATTGCTTGCAGTTCCCTCAAACAGACACCTTGGGTCTTTGCAGGCGGCAGGCCCTATACCTGCTTCTCACCTCATTCTGAAATTCCAGGCTGTTCTATCTATTCCTGTTTGTTCTTCTGAATTCAA
Organism: Bos taurus; assembly: GCF_002263795.3. Classification (NCBI taxonomy): domain Eukaryota; kingdom Metazoa; phylum Chordata; class Mammalia; order Artiodactyla; family Bovidae; genus Bos; species Bos taurus. Next base: position 87,807,122 of record NC_037336.1, read on the forward strand.
TTCCTGTGTCATCCCCTCCAAGGCATCTTCATAATATAGGCCACTTTCTGATATACACAGACACAAGATGCAGAGCCCACCTGTGTTCATAGCATCTGACTACCCCTTATGTAGAATACTCTTTATTGGAAAAGAACTTCTGAATTCTGAAAACTCATATCCGAACACTGTTTTCCCATTTAACTTGAGGCAAAATATATTATCCTATTTAATGTCTAATATGGTGAGTTGTAACACTATCTTTTATACTATTTTGTTGATAGTGGTAACTACAAACCATTTTAAATTATGTGAAAGAATTGTATTTAACGTGGGAGGTGAAAGGGAGGTCTCCCCAAGAAGGAGGTGATCCGGTTAAAGCTGTATCTCTCTGAGACTGCCCAAATCCTGTTAGTTAGAAAATTTGGTAAGTCAACTGCTCGTTAACTTAAAACTCTATTATCAAATGTTTCCAGCAAGAGTAAAGAGGGGAACCTTTTAAGGTTTTTTGAGTGTGTTCCCTTGTCTTTAATGTAAATAGTATTTGTGACTCCTTAAATGTTGGTATGAGTATTATCTGATACTTAGAGACCAAATGGGGCCCCCAAAAAGGTAAATATGTTTTCTTACTTTTTCTAGTCTAATATTTAAAAAACTGCTTCTAATGGACACCTAAACTGAGCAGTACCTGAAAACCTTGAATAATTCTCTATAGTGAGCATGGAGGAATCTAACTTATTATGCCACTAAGAGCTCTTCACATGTAAACAAGAATTATTTCTTAACAAAAAAAGTCCACGCTAACTTCAGATGCCATAGTAAACAGAAGTTTTTGTATTAGGTTCAGCCTGAATTATCCACCTTGACCCAATCAAACTGATGGAAGTAGCAGGAATTACTTTTGTGCAGACAGGGATAAAAACTAACCCTGGTCAATCAGCACCTTGTAATTAATCCACATACTCGTTTTAAAAGAGAGAAATGTTGGCTCTTCTCTGGCTTAAGGTTCTACATCAATCTAAGACAGCATTCTACAACTGTATATGGCTTGATTTCAGGGTAGAATTACATATAACAAAGGTTCTACATCAATCTAATACAGCATTCTACAACTATATATGGCTTGATTTCAGGGTAGAATTACATATAACAAAGGTTCTACATCAATCTAATACAGCATTCTACAACTATATATGGTTTGATTTCAGGGTAGAATTACATATAAGAAAGGTTTTGCTGTAGCAGATGGTTATTTACAACTGCCAAGTACTGAGGTTTTCTTGGGAATCTTTTCTAACCATCCATGAGCATATTTATGAGTAAATGAATTAAAGACAAAATATGGAGTTACCTTTTAAATTTGGCTTGAAAACCTGGGCTTTACCATACTAGGTTAACATTGATATTGTGGTTTTTAAAACCTGAAATCTCTGAATACCAACTAATTGTAAACTGGAAGTCAGTCCGAACAATATTGCCTTTCATTTCTGAAAAACAGGTGATAAACCACTGGAAAAAAGTACAGCAGTGTTAATAATTTTATGAACCAGTATATTAAACAAATTATTTTAAAGTTGCCTATATAAATGAAGGTACTACGCTAAGGGATAGTAGCCTCACTTTACTTTGATGTAGAGGAGAAAATAAATGTGGAAATCACTTTTGCTGTATATTAAGTGTTTGGCATGAGAAGGCTCCATTGCCTTTTCTTTATTCTAGTTGCTGTGTTTTTAATAAAATGCACATTTAGCAGTTTTTAATATATTTTCACCTAGGTTTTAATCTAGTCATTTGTTAAACTTCTTGAGCCTTATGGCTATATTCAGCAATATTGGTAGGATTTCTAGGGGCACAGAAGATGTGAATCTTAAATCTAAATAAGAGATCAATACCAGGAGCCCACCTTTCACCACAATGTTCTCTTTGAAGAATCCATATAATAAAGTAGGTGTCATAAAGTAGATCATACTTTCCCCTGGGAATGTTTTTATAATTACTTTTTAAATCAGATCTTAGCATCTAATTATAACAGCAGCATGTTTTTAAACATTACAAAAACTGTGACAGAAGTATCATGCACACTCATTATACCAGTCCCCAGTGTACTATAGTTGTCATTCATTCATCCCACAGATGCTATTGAATATGTACTATGTTCCATGCACTATTCCAGGCTCTGGGGATTTGATATGGGCAAAAAACACATGCCCCCTCCCTCATCAATAGTACAGAATAGACTAGTGGCAGAGATGACTATAAACCAAATATTCATTGCAAATTATAAACGCTAGAAAGGAAAAAATATACAGGCATTGCGTTGAGGAGGTGGTCCTTGATGAGAGTTCTGACAGATCAGTAGTAGTAGCTAGCAGGGAGATCGTTATGGCAGAAAAACCATGTGGAGAGAGCATGAAGCCCTAGAGAAACTTAGAGAAGAGTAAGGAGACTGGAGGGGTACAGAGGCCAATAAGATGAGTAAGGAGGCAGAGACTGGACTTCCGAGGTGTTGGAGGCCATGTGAAAGATTTGGTCATTGTCCTTGAAGACATGAAAGGGCATGGGACAGTTTTCAGTTGATGGGATAAAGGTGGGGTGACATCAGATTTACAATTTTAAAAGTTTGTAGTGCAACAGTGGAGAAGGAAATGGCAACCCACTCCAGTATTCTTGCCTGGAGAATCCTGTGGACAGAGGAGCCTGGAGGGCTGCTGTCCATAGGGTGGTACAAAGTCAGACATGACTAAAGCGACTTAACATGCATGCATGCATTGGAGAAGGAAATGGCAACCCACTCCAGTATTCTTGCCTGGAGAATCCTGTGGACAGAGGAGCCTCGTGGGCTGCCGTCTATGGGGTCGCACAGAGTTGGACACAACTGAAGTGACTTAGCAGCAGCACCAGAAGTGCAACAGCCCTACCCTGTCCATGAGGGACATTCTATTAGTACAAATGATAGATGAGCAGGGTAAAGATAGAGGAAACTAAGTGCCATTTGAGAGAGAGTTGTCCATGCGTGCTCAGTTGCTTTGTTCGTGATCGACTCTTTGCAACCCTGTGGACTGTAGCCCACCACGCTCCTCTGTCCATGGGATTCTCCAGGCAAGAATACTGGAGTGGGTTGCCATGCTCTCCTCCAGGGGATCTTTCCAACCCAGGGATCAAACCTGCATCTCCTATGACTCCTTCATTGCAGGCAAATTCTAAAAAAAAAAAAAAAAAATTGGAGGTAGTAATAGTTTGACTTTCTGAAGTAAAAGTGGAAAAGATGATTCCAGAATTTCTGGCTGGTATATCCCTGCAAATGGGAGTAACATTCACTTTCCTGTGAAATTTCAAATCTAAGATATCAAATAGCCGCTTGGATGTACTGGTCTATTGCTCAGGTGTTTGGGCCTCAGGTAAAAATCAGTGATTGGATGGTCCTGCAAAGGAAACTGAAAAGGGCTGTCAGTATAGGTGGGAGGAAAAACAGGGTTATAAGAAATTGAGGTCCCCAGGGGAATATAGAGCTTCATGAAGAAAGGAGTGGCCAAAAGTGTCAGGTGCTGCCAACAAGTTATAGGAGAAAAAGACTGATAAATACCAGTGGGACTAGGAAGCATTATGCTACACAGAGCTGTTTGGGTGGTTGGAGAGGGTGAGGGGAAAACTGGATTGGACTGAGTTGGGGAAGAAATGAAGAGAAGCGCAGATAACCCATTTGTGTTTTTTTTTTTTTTTTTTTACTAACCCTAACTCTTGAGGAGAAGAGACGTATAGCTGGAGGAGGAGGACGCAGGGGGAGTCAAGGGAACGACTTCTTAGATGGGCACGTCTGAGCAAGTCTTCCTACTCTTAGGGCGGATAGAGAAGAGATGCCTTGGACAGCTAATTAACATCTCTAAACAGCAAGACTTGCTTGTGTATATGAGAATCCAAATTCTATGTGAATTCACAAATACATTTTTGAAGGATTATCAGCATTAGCAGCTGATAATTAACAACATGTACTGAATTTTTTTTCCGTGTGTGTGACCTCTTTGATGCTGCAGACTGTAGATATACGGCACAGGGGATTTATATTGTAGTGCTTGGTGGATTTGAGGACAGCATCAATTCAGAGCCATTCAGCCTAGCTTGTTGTTATCACTTAGAGATAAGAAATAGGGATAGAACACTGCACATGAGATGAGGCTCAAAGCTGCTCACCAGATCACCAGAAGCCATTGGCATGACCATACGAGCCAACAGTGGAACAAAACAATTTGCAGTAAATTGCAGGTAAACACCAGTGGCCCATACGTTGTACAGCATCTGCCAGAAGCATCAATCTCCAGGAGTTATTTTGTTTCCCAAATGCCACGTCCTAGAGCCAATCCACGAGATGCTGGGACTTGGGGGAAAAGGGCAATTAAGACCTCTTTCCGTCCAAGTTCTGAACCAATTTGGAATTTGAAACAAAGGAGCAAGGCAGATGGAGACTAAACCTCCACCTTTATTACCAAGAAAACCAATATTGGAGATTGTGTCTTACACCTGTGAGCAGGTGAGCATCCTGATACTAAACTCAGCGTCAAAAGCCTTCCCACCAGTGGGCTGAACAGAGACAACCCTCCCCACATAGAAGCGGAGCTTTCCTGCAAGTAGAGCAAAACCGGTGCCACCTGTGGGTAGGTAGCCCTCTGCCAAAAGAATCAAAATCTAATTCCTGCTTCCTGCCCCCAAGAGAAATGTGTGTGAGGAGTCAGAGAGAGACCAGGAGCTCTTGGAGCCCCACTCAAATGGAAGAAATTCTCCACATAGCCAGCCCTCCTCCCAGCAGCTCCTTCTTGAAAGAATAGTGAGAGGTCATATATTTGCTTGCAAAGAGTCAGACATAACTTAGCAGCTGAACAGCAACAACATATATTTGCTACAGAGATGGAAGCTATTCTTGGTTCTGGTCGCTCAGTGCACATTTTAGTAGCTGACAGTCATATCATCACAGCTTGTCATGCCTTTACACAATCAGCAGTTGCCAAGAGCCCTCTGTGTGACCAGAACCAGGTCCTGAGACATTAGGAAGAAGCATGTGGCTGGTTCGGCCCTCATGCTCTTCAGAAGGCGGATGGGGATGGTAATGATGTTTCTGAAATTTAGAAAATAGTTGGTAACTTATGGACACCATAGGAAATTAAAAGCAAATATCCGTGAGCTGAAGTTTATCATTGGACATATATTGGCTTCTCTGGAGCCTTCAGCATGACTCTGGGTTTCTAGATCTGCTGTCTAAAGAAAAAGTGTGTTTCCTTCCCCAGTGCGCCCCTTTTCAGGAGTGGAAGGGGAGGGTGTCTTATAATAAGTCTGACGGGGGGAGATGACCTCATGGGCTCTCGTTGTCCTTCGCTTCCTGGCGGGTGCACCGGTGGCCTCTGGCGGGTCTCTTTCAGGAAGTGGATGTGTAGGACCTGGGAAGGGTGGGGTTGCCCTCCACAAGCAGGACATTACTCTTCTTCCTCTTCCTGACCACGTTTCCCACAGCAGTCCTGGTCATTGCTCAGCTTCCTGTCGGGGAAAACCTTGGCTACTGAGCGTCCACCTGCTGCCACCAGCAAACTAAGGATGACAGAGAGTTCCGAGCTGTGGCGAAAGCTTGAGTCCACATAGACCCCGTGACAATGGTACCCAGGGCCTCAGACATCTGAAGCGAAGATGGAGCCGGTTTTTGGTTTGGTTTTGTGTGTGTGTGTGGGGGGGGGGGTGGTGAATGGGATAGGAAGCTGCTGCCTGGGCCAGTCGTGTTCTGGGCTAGAACACCCCAGGCGAGTGGAGTGTGGGGATTCCGAGGGGCCCTGGGGCGGAGAAAAGACAAGACTGTGTCATGGGATGGCTGCTGCAGGCAGGGTGGCCTTGGGAGTAGAAGAAGCAAGGGAGCTTCTCAGCAGGATGAGGGGCCAGGCAGCCCGATGCGTGTGGAGACGAGGGGAGAGCGTTCATTTCCCGTATCCAGCACACTATGAGCTGGTCACACACCTGGCTCCCCTGCTGTCACCAAGGTAATGAAGGTCCCAGACTTCGGGAAGCCCGCATTTAGGACTTCCCTGGCGGTCCAGTGGATAGGACTCTGTGCTTCCAATGCACAGGGCGTGGGTTTGATCCCTGGTTTGAGGAACTAGATCCCACATGCTGCAGGACATGGCCGAAGCAAATCAATTAATTAAAAAAAAAAGAAGAAGAAGCCCACCTTCAAGTAAGTTTACTTCTTCAGACCTTCCTTAATCCCTCCAGGCTGCCAGGTCAAGTAAGTTTTTATTTCTTTGGACCTTCCTTCATCCATTTCAGGCTGGCAGGGAGAGCTAGGGAAAATGTAGGCTCCCGGGCAGTTTTAGACCTGGGAGAGTAGTCATTTCAGGGTGAGCCCCGGGAATCTGTATTTTATAAAATGTTTCTGATACGCAGTGGATTGGAGGCAGCTGGTGGAGTGGGACAGATGGATGCCCCAGAGGGCGACAAGTGCTGTGGTTGTGAGCGTGAGGATTGTCTGAGAACAGAGGAGCTGTATACCGCCTTGAACGTGGAGGACTCAGGGCTGGCGTGTGGGGAGTGTTATTTCAGGCATCCACTGGCTCCATGTACTGCCTTTGTCACAGGTCTCCGTCTCACATCAGTGACTAACAGCAGCTGTGCAGGGACCAGGGCCTGAGGTGGGGCAGATTGCTGTACTTCCAATCCTGGCCCGTGTGTCTCCCGCCCTGGACTTCTGATTGGCCCACTGGAGACGGGTGGCTGCTGTCTGCAGGGATCTCAGATACGTGGCAGCACTGATGATCAAGCCCCAGAGAAGAGCTCCGTCTGGGGGCATTAGTGGCCCTTCATAGAGCTGATCACTTGCTTTCAGCATCACTGTGTTATCTCCACCACCTCACCCTGAGGATGAGGCCAGGCAGCTTCTGCTCATCCTGATGGTTTTCTGGGATCCCTACCAGCCTGCACTCCCTGCCCACCCAGCCTCCTACGGCTGGGACAGCGTTCCACCAAGAGATGGTTCAGAGTAAACACACACTGTACTCCTGCCTCCTGACTCTGTCCCCTGAGGAATTCCGAGTGACACTGGGCCTTCCTCAAGACCCCTGCCTCTCGGCTAAGACCAGACCCCAGGCTTGAGTACCAGGCTCCCCTGCTGTCCTTCCCTGAGGTCATCCCACTGCCAGGGGGGTGTCCCCAGAAGAAGGCAGTTTCTTTGTGACTCTGGGGGTCACAGGAACTGAGAGACTGCTGAAGGCCTCCTTGCCCTTCTCCCTGAAGGGCAGGTGGTGTTGTTTCCTGAGTGCCTCTCCCAGCAGATCCTTGGCTGGGCCCTCAGTGGCGGAGGGGAGGGAGCTGCCCCGGGCAGAGGGAGCCCCTGCTCCAGTGAGGAAGCGGGGAGGACACAGGACTGGGCCCTCTCAGCAACCACTGTGCCTCCCCAGAGTGACCCCAGCCGGTGCCTCAGATGTGTGTCTGAACTCCTCCTGAGGTCACGAGCAGAAATCAGAGATGACAGCTTCCTGCTCTCAGGCCATTTCAAGTCCCTATCCTTCATTTCTACCTTCCCTTGGTCTGCCATGATACCAAAGTTTTTCTACAGTTTGGAAAAGTCAAAATAATTAGCAAATTATGGAAAGTTCAACTAAATGAATATATAAAATACGTATCCCCAAAACGCTACTGCTTTTTAGCACACTGGAGGCTTTTTTAAAAAGTATTGGGATGATTGTGGAGGGATTTGGGGAATTTGCCTGCTTCCTGCAAAAACAACCTTGATCTTATCAGATAAAGTGTAGCTGGGGAGGAAAAGTAGAGCAAAGTCAGGGAATGGATCATTCCATCTCCTCCATCTGTGTAATCCATAGCAGTCATAAGGACAGAAAATAATGTCAAAAGACCCAGCCTGCCTACAATTAATTCAGGCTGAGTGAATATAGTGTACCAAGGGATTCTAGAATTTTCTACGGCCTGACAACCACCCCCCACCCCCATCCAGGTTTAAGGCAAGCATTGGTCTCTAACCGATGTGCACCTGGAATCTTGACCAGTAGGGGGCATAGGTGAGCAGTGTACTCTATGCCCAACACACAGGTCCCACCTCAGTCAAGCAATTCCTACTAGCTCACCAGGAGACAAAAAAGAATTAGGTCATCGGAATCAATTCATTTTTTTTTTTTTTTCGTAAGTTCTTGAGTATTTACATAATTGTAAGATTTTATTAAATTCCCTTAATCAACTTTCCTCATCCACAAAAGCTGATATAATTCTGTGTCGTGAACACTCAGACTTTAGAAATACTTTTCACATTTTGTAAACAAATTCTGTTTATCTAGACGACTGGTTCCCTTTTGGAAAAACAATTGCCCGAAAGCTGTTCCAATTTAGGAGAGAAGATGAGCTGGGAAAAGAGAAATAGATACACACTTTCATGCCCCCACCCACACCTTCACTTTTGTCTGTTTGCTTGTAGGTTTGGGTTTTTTGTTTTGTTTTGTTTTAATTTTATATAGAAGTGTAGTTGATTTACAATGCTGTGTTCACTTCTGCTGTACAACAGAGTGACTCAGTTGTATACATGTATATATATTCTTTTTCATAATCTTTTCTATTATGCTTTATCTCGAGTACATTTAAAATAGTCATTTTTAAATGTTGAAAAAGTAGGCTTTATTTCCATAAGTCAAAAAAGAAGAGTCAAAAGAACAAAGCACTCTGTCCAGGAGATGGGCGCTTCTGTCACACCGAGCATCCTCTCCTCCGGATGGGCTGTCTGGTAGCGCTCATCTCTGTTTATTCTGTTTTCTGCCCTTGCTCGTCTCATCTCCCACTTTCCCTGGGCCTCCTGAAGGAGGATCCACAACACAGGATGAGTGTGTGGGTGGAGGCCGAAGGCGGGTGAACTGCCCGGACCTGTCTGTCTGGGGTGTAGCTCCATCACAGGTGGACGGAATCCTCCCGACGGTGGCAGCCAGACAGGGCTGTCCACCCCGTCCCGGGCACCCGGTAGGGCCGTGGCCACCTGGGGACATGCTGTCCACAACCATGGTGGGGGCTCTGGTCAGAGGGTGGAGAAATCGAAGCTCTCCTCGAAGGGCAGAATCCAAGCTTATTATCCCTCAGAGCCAAGATGAAATTCAGACTCGAGGTAGGTTTGTGACTTTGCTATGAATGCCTAGTTTTCTTTTTAAAGGGTTCAGGAAGGTGATCATGAGCTTAGGAGCTTCCCCAGACACACACCCCTTCAAAGAGAATTGATACATCTTCAGTCTGTTTTTCTTCTCAGGTTATTATAAACTATGGCTAACTCACTGGTGGAAAGTTTATTTTCTCTTTTCCAAGTCAAAGACATAGGGACCTTCAGTGCTTGCACAATGAAAGATCATCATCTCACCTATTTTCCTTCAAAAGCTTTTATTTTAACATGTATCCTGGTTCTATGATATGTATATTCGACTAGTAGGACAGAAAAGGTTTACTGGCTTTTGGCAAATTCTGGTCCAAGTCATATCATTTTGTTACTTCTGGTGTGGGAAATGGTAAAAGCAGTTAGCCTCTGGGTTTCCTCATTAATTATTTTTATTTTCTGTTACTCTTGTTTTGAGGCAGCAATAGAACTCATGACCAAAATGTAGCTTGCCTGTTAACTTCACTCCGAAGTCTTTGGTGGCCTTTTCTGAAAGAAATTTTCTTTGGAATGAAACACTTTGGAAATTCCTGACCTCATTCTGTTCTGTCTAGACCTTGGACTTCTTAAGGATGCTTAGAAGGGAACTCTTTGGTCTTGCTGATGTTTGACTTATGAGAGAAGCACAGAGCCAGCAGAGGAAGCAGGGATGAGCCCAGAAAGAATTAACTCCCCGGGGCTTTCTGAGCTAGCCTGCTTCCCCTCAAAAGGCTTCTATCTGACTCAGAGCTCTGAGAGGTTCCAAGCAGTAACGGCTGACTATCCCTTCATTTCAAATGTGTATGTGCCGCACATTTTTCTAGATACTGACTTTCTCTGGTCTCTAGCTAACCTACAGTTGAGAGGTATGAAGATTCAATGTTACAATTTGTTTTGTTCTGATGGTGGTTTCCAACCATAATTTTCATGCTGATATTATTCAAAATGAATCAAATCAAGAGGCTACTGTGAACACGGTCTTACATGTTTATTCATGGCAAGATAGTCAATTCGTTGTTTAACCGGATGTGAAAAAGATAGAAGGCTCTGCTATGTTCTCAAGTGCCAGAAGAGTTAGTGATCACTGGTGACATCTGGCAATCAGAAAGAAATGTGAACTGTAGTGTTTCAGATGTTGATCACCTTGTTGTATTCCTGGTACATTTATTTAAGAATATTCAGAGCTTTACAAGATGACAAAGTAGTATGCTAACAAGTGAGGGATTTTTTTAAACAGCTTTATTATATAATTTACATGCCATACAATTCACCCATTTAAAGGATACAATTCAATAATTTCTGGTACATTACATTATTCAGTTTTTAAGCTATAGAAAAATCTTATATAGCATAAAATTTGCTATTTCGACTATTTCAGTTCAGTTCAGTTCAGTCGCTCAGTCATGTCTGACTCTTTGCAACCCCATGAATTGCAGCACACCAGGCCTCCCTGTCCATCACCAACTCCTGGAGTTCACTCAAACTCACATCCATCGAGTCGGTGATGCCATCCAGCCATCTCATCCTCTGTTGTCCCCTTCTCCTCCTGCCCCCAATCCCTCCCAGCATCAGAGTCTTTTCCAATGAGTCAACTCTTCACATGAGATGGCTAAAGTATTAGAGTTTCAGCTTTAGCATCATTCCTTCCAAAGAACTCCCAGGGCTGATCTCCTTCAGAATGGACTGGTTGGATCTCCTTGCAGTCCAAGGGACTCTCAAGAGTCTTCTCCAATACCACACTGTTCAAAAGCATCAATTCTTCAGCGCTCAGCTTTCTTCACAATCCAACTCTCACATCCATACATGACCACTGGAAAAACCATAGCCTTGACTAGATGGACCTTTGTTGGCAAAGTAATGTCTCTGCTTTTGAATATGCTATCTAGGTTGGTCATAACTTTTCTTCCAAGGAGTAAGCGTCTTTTAATTGCATGTCTGCAGTCACCATCTTTGACTATTTAGAAGAGTACAATTTAGTGGTATTAATTACATTCATAATTCGATACAGTCATGACCACTGTCTACTTGTAAAACTTTGGTCACCCCAAACAGAAACTCTGTAACCATGAAGCAGTAACTGCCTATTCTCTCCTGCCCCCACCTTTGGTCACCTCTAACCTATTTCCTGCCTCTAGATATGTCCCTAGATTAGATATTGCATATAAATGGAATCATACAATATTTTTCCTTTCACATCTGGCTTATTTCTCTTAGAGTAATATTTTCAAGAGTCATCACAACATGTATCAGAACTTCATTCCTTTTTATGGCTGAAAGGATAGTATGTTTTAATTCTATTTTATTCTCCCTCCCTTAAATATATCTTAATTTCTAACCTGGTCATAGAAAAACCTTGAGATATTTTTCGGTCTACTGGTATTTTTATGTTTATTTAAAGTCTGAAAAGACTCTTAGAAAGGTATTTGTTTTCAGTTAGCTTTTTAAAGGCAGGGGCCATAGATTAATCTTTTAAAAATCCTTTTTATCCCCTCATGTCTAGTCCAAGAACTGGTCTAGAGTATTCCACAAATTTATCTTGAGCTGGACAAGATGAATATTTTATAAGGTTTTACTTTTAGGTACCAGCAAAGAGAATTTAAATAAAAAGTAATATAATCTTTATGCTTTAGTTCTTTCTTTACTGGAGCAATGGTATTTTCTTTTGATGTAAAAATTTCCAGCTGCAGTTATTTCACACACCTAGAATTTTATTTCACATGCCATAGAATCACTAAATATTGAGAGTAGAGTGTTAGTAGAGTAGCATATATAATATGTTAAACTGTGACATGTCCGAAGTTAACTCAGGAAATCTGACAATGCCTAATTCATACTAGTTTGGAGCCTATTTGGTGATTTTTTTTTTAGGATGATTAAAGAGTATCCCAGCTGCTTAGTAGTGTGACATGAAACAAGTCTTTTCAGCTCATAGCTGCTCTTGGCTCTGTTGACCTCATTACTCTTTTTTGGTGCTGGGCTCAGGAATTAAGAGCAGTCAGACTGAAACAGAAACTCTTGCAAGTTGAAGAAGCCTTTTGACACCTCTCTGAAGTAGGGAAACTGGAGGCAAGGGTGGAGTGGGGTGATTCACAGGGTTCATCTTTAAATACAAAATATACCTATGTTTCTTCCAGTTCTGTCCAGATAACTAAGGATATACATGTATGCTTATGTGGCAGCCCACACTTAACTAAAATGTGCTCTCATTATGCTTTGACTGTTTCAAAAGTTGTGAAGGACATGAGAAGGAGGAGGGAGGCGAAATGAAGCCCTTCATGAGGACCTGGAAATAAGTCATCAAAGGATACCTTTGCTGCAGATGATTCCCAGCCTACTTTCTCAACATCTAACCAAGAACAAACTTTTGCACATTCATTTTCTTCACTAATTTTATTGCAGTACAGTTGATTTACAATGTTGTGTAAATTTCTACTGTACAGCAAAGTGATTCATTTATACACACAGACACATTTTTGCATATTCTTTTCATTATGGTTTATCCCAGGATATTGAATATAGTTTCCTGTACTATCCTGTAGGACCTTGTTATTTATCCATTCAGTGTACTGCAGTTTGCATCTGCTAATCCCCAAATCCCAATCCATCCCTCCCTCTCCCCTGGCAACCACAAGCCTGTTCTCTATGTCTGTGAGCCTGTTTCTATTTCATACATAAGTTCATTTGCATTTTGCATATTTTAAAAACGCAACAAAGTGACTTGCATTGTTGAGTGAAGTCATGTCCATTTTTGTGTATGTGCTATTTCAGAAATTCTGTTCCTCAATGAAGTGCCTGTGAATGCCCGAAAAACTTGGCCATGTCACTCATTTCCAGCATAGCAGAGGCCACACCCACCATTCACTTGTCCTATAGTCCTCCTCTAGGTGATAAGCCCAGTTAGAGCCCTCTGGCTTGATGCTGTAAATCCACCATGGCCAGTGTTCTATGATTGGCACTCAGTGAGTGACTGTTTTTGATGGCAGGGCCTTCAGAAACATGAACTGCAAAATGTTGTCAAGGCAGGAGCCTCGTTTTCATGGCCAACCTGTATAATCTATCTTGATGCCTTATAAGTCATACCGGGTGCTTAAGTTATTATTGCTTTTCACATTTCAAAGGCATACAGACTACCATTGGCCTCAATATAAAATAATAATTTCTGGCTGTAGGACTCGACACCCTATAGTCGAAAAGAAAGCCTTTCCTTCCTCATTTCTCAGTGACAGCCTGTAATCATCTTTGAGTAATTTTTAAGATTCTTTCTAAACCACCATTTCCCTCATCATGTCGGCTGGGAAACAGCTTCTCCGTGTATGAATGGAATGGTTCTCATTCCTTTCCAAGCTCAACCACCCAGCTAGTAAGAAAAGGTAGCTGTAAATCTCCACCAACTTTCTTTTTTCAACAGTTCTGCTGGGAGCAGAGTCAGATGATAAAGTCAGCTCACCACAAGATATTGAGGACCTGCCGGGGGAAGTTTCAGGTAACCACTAAAGAGAATATGATTTTACCTACACCCGATCCCCTCATTCAGCTCCAGCCTAGGCTTGAAGGAATGGGGACCAGGAGTGGATCTGGGCTCCTATTTAGCTGGCCCATCTCCTTCTTTAGGACTAGGACAAGTTTCAGGTAGCTTGTTTGGCTTCTTTAAATTCCAAGTGGAATTTTTAATCATACCCCATGTATTGTTATTGTTGTTCAGTTGCTAAGTTGTGTCTGATTCGCTGTGATTCCATGGACTGTAACATGCCAAGCTTGCTAGTCCCTCAGCATCTCCCAGAGTTTGCTCAAATTCGTTTCCACTGAGTCAGTGATGCTATCTAACTGTTTCATCCTCTGCCACCCTCTTCTCTTTTTGCCTTCAATCTTTCCCAGCATCAAAATATTTTACAATGAGTCTGCTCTTCACATCTGGTGGCCAAAGTATTGGAGCTTCAGCTGCAGTTTCAGTCCTTCCAGTGAATATTCAGGACTGATTTCCTTTAGGATTGACCCGTTTGATCTCTTTGCAAAGGGACTACTCTCATGAGTCTTCTCCAGCACCACAATTCAAAAGCATCATTTCTTCAGTACTTAGCCTCCTTTATGGTCTCACATCTGTACACAACTACTGGAAAAACCATAGCTTTGACTATATGGACCTTTGTCAGCAAAGTGATGTGTATGCTTTCTAACATGTTGTCTAGATTTGTCATAGCTTTCCTTCCAAGGAGCAAGCATCTTTTAATTTCTTGGGTGCAACATTAGGCAAGGGTAAAATGAACCCTGAGAAATCACAGCTTGGTGTATGTTTTGCCTATAAGATGAAATTGTTTGATCTTTGTAGGCCAAAATTAAAATTAACTCCATTTTATAATGAATGGTAATGACTGAATATGACAGTAATGATTGAAAATAATTTACTATGACTGTTTTCTGATGGTATTTAATAGACTCTCATACTCTGAATTGTACTAATTTTACTAGTTTAGACAAGCTATGTATCCCTTTTCCCATATTTCCCCATGATTAACTATCATTACCATTTGATAAGAGCCCCTTATTTTAATTAGAATAATCATAGGGCTTATGATTCAATAAATATTCACTGATCTGCATATGTGTAAGACTAATGGGCATGCTAGAAAGATTAAAGAATTATTACAGAATTACTAAGTCTTCTCCTTTTTTAAAATTGAGGTATAATTGACATATACCATTGACAGACACCATAATGATTTGATTTTGGTATGTTATAAAATGATCACCACAGTAAGTCTAGTTAGCATTCAATACCACATGTAGTTACAGATTTTTTTTTCCTATGATGACAGCTTTTAAAATCTATCTAAGGCTTATCCTTGACCCCAAAAGAGCGTTTGTGACCTAGAGAAAACAAAGGTAAAGAAATGCAACAAATATGAATAAACAGAATTAAATACATGGTAAATGGATATTGGAGGAAGGAATGATTAATTTTAAGAGATAGTACAGTTTTCCAAGTAGATAGAACTTGAGTTGGGCCTTCCAAACCATTGAAGGTATTTTCAACTCTGAAATTAGGGCTAATAGAAAGTAAATATTTGCTCTTGTTACACGTCCAACGTTTTTTCACGCATGGCATTTCCCCTAAGTCAAACCAAAGGCTTGAAATTAATTTGGTTATTTACTGTCGGGGCAGTTATAGTATAGAAGCAAATTCACTCAGAGGCCACATGTACCATACTTAGAGAAGAGTGGGAAGAGCATCCCAAGGGCAGACACTAGCCTGAGCAAAGGCCCAGAGGCATGAAAAGCTGGTAGTACTCATGGGGAGCATTGAGGAGTCTAATACAGCTGCAGTAACTGGCCAGACACTAGAAGGCCAACTACCAAGGTAAGGAGTGTGGACTTGAGCTGCAGACCACATGGAACTATATCAGACTTTCTTGGCAGAGTGTAGACGTGCATTCTGAGTTTTAGAAGAGAGCTGTGTAAAGATATGGCTTGAGGAACCAAGAAATTGAATTTAACAAAATATATTAAGGAGGTCATTGTCATGATTCAGCCCCAAACTCTGAAACTGAGAGTAAGAAAAGGAAAGGTGGAAAGAAGACACATAGATGTAACATTATGTTTATGGCTTTTATAAAAGTCTTTATAGCAATTGCTTATAAGGTCCATCATCTCAATGACTGTACTCATGGGATTTTCGTTTATGGAAGTGACTGAATGATAACATGGAGGGACTAATGCCACTAAAAGATTCTTATTACTCACATTTCCCAAGGGTGGGGGTGCTGGCATGCCATGTAAGGCCACATGGGGACACGCCAGTTTTGTTCAAGAGGCAGAAAGAAATGAGAGGAAAGCCTAGGTCAGACTTGATTGGTGTTTCCGTGGGGTTGCCCACGCAGGGCAGGGTCCACAGCTTAGGACTGGCTAGTTTGAATAATTCTAGCTGGCCTTGGGATATATGGGCTTCCCCTACTTGTCTAATATCTAACCCTGGGGTTTTGTGTGAGAGTTAGATAAAGGGGTGGTTCAGAGTACACTCTGGGTCACAGGGGAGATGTAAACAACTCTGGCTGTTTGTTTGGCCCTACGATTGTTGTTGTTCAGTCGCTAAAGTGAAAGTGAAAGTCACTCAGTCATGTCCGACTCTTTGCGACCCCATGGACTATACAGTCCATGGAATTCTCCAGGCCAGAATACTGGAGTTGGGTAGCCTTTCCCTTCTCCAGGGGATCTTCCCAACCCAGGGACCAAACCCAGGTCTCCCGCATTGCAGGCAGATTTTTTACCAGCTGAGCCACAAGGGAAGCCCAAGAATACTGGAGTGGGTAGTCTATCCCATCTCCAGGGGATCCTCTCAACCCAATTCTTTGTGACCCCATGAGCTGCAGCATGCCCTCCTCTGTCCGCCACTGTTTCCTGGAGTTTGCTCAAATTCATGTCAACTGAGTCAGTGATGCTATCCATCTCACCTGCCGCCCCCTTCTCCTCAATCTTTCTCAGCATCAGGGTCTTTTCCAATGAATTAAT
The DNA here is from genome assembly GCF_002263795.3 of Bos taurus. Taxonomy (NCBI): domain Eukaryota; kingdom Metazoa; phylum Chordata; class Mammalia; order Artiodactyla; family Bovidae; genus Bos; species Bos taurus. The sequence continues at coordinate 87,823,752 of NC_037336.1, forward strand.
GGATACAAAATGGGCAAATACAGAATCTAAGAAAACACAAGTCTGAAGATCTCTACATGTATCCTGGTGGTTCAGATTGTAAAGAATCTGCCTTCAATGTAGGAGACCTGGGTTCGATCCCTGCATTGGGCAGATCCCCTGGAGAAGGGAATGGCTACCCACTCCAGTATTCTTGCCTGGAGAATTCCATGGACAAAGGAGCCTGGCGGGCTACAGTCCATGGGATCACAAAGAGTCAGATATGGCTGAGCGATATCTGGACATTTGGATAAGTACTTTATCACTTAATCCTCTCAACCATGTGCAGTAAGTGCCAGATTGTCCCCATTTTACACAAGAAGCAACTGAGATCCTAAGGGGTTCAGCAATTTGCTCACGTTCACACTAGTGAATGATTTTTCCAGCCAGATTCAGTCCAGGTCATGGTCAGCTTCACCCCCTGCTACTAAGCTCTATCCCCTCATGCACTTCTCTATTTGATTATACTTCTCATTCTGGACTCAGGACGTGAGATTAGTTCTGTTGAAAAAGTGGTGGGAACTTGTTGAAGCTTCCTCAGAGCTGATTAGACTAGGGAACAGAAGTGGATGTATGTGCTTCACTATCTCTCTGTAATTCTTTATGCTTCTACTTGCTTTGTCAGAAGAGTGTGAAGATGTATTTGCCTACTGGTGGCCTCCCATGCAGCAAGCACATTATAATAAGAAAATATTATTAAGTAAAATGACTTCAGCACTGTCTCTTCCGTTCCTGGAAACTGATTCTGGACTTTGACTTTTTTTTTCTGATCTCTTTGACTCTGGGACTTGGAAGCTCTCGTGTCAGCAAACAAAGCCCTTGGCAGACTCTTTTTCTCCCCTGTGTCATGAGCCAGTGATCCAAATTGGCTATGGAAGAGTCTCTGAATTCCGTGGGATAGACTCTGAGGTCCTGCATCAGTAACTACCCCATTTGGTCATTGTCCAATACTTCCTTGGATCATCCCACCACTCCCCGTGAGGTCTGTCTCTTCCCAGCCGCCAAGGCTTTGTTCTCTAACATTTGGCTGCCTTCTCACCCCCTCTCTCCACACATCTTCATGCCTCACTTCCACGAAGAGCCAGCTTGGTGCTCAGCCTCTGTGGGAGGGTGGGCGCAGCACATGTAAATCACACAGCCACATCCACGAAGCATCTGCTTTGCAAAAGCCATGAGGGGGATTCAGGACCATGAATGGCCCAGGTCATGATCTCAGGGAGCTTGGGACTGGCTTGAGAGGCAGAGTAAAATGGTGAGTGAGTGAGAGAGTGAAGTCACTCAGTCGTGTCCGATTCTTTGCAACCCCACAGACTGTAGTCCACCACGCTCCTGAAAAAATGGGATTTTCCAGGCAAGAATACTGGAGTGGGTTGCCATTTCCTTCTCCAGAGGATCTTCCCAACCCAGGGATCAAACCCAGGTTTCCTGCATTGTAGGCAGACGCTTTACCGTCTGAAATGGCAAAAGATGCAAATAACACTTTAAAAAATGAAGGCTATATCAAACAAGAGTTTAGAAGTCATTCCCCACCAAATTGGTACAGCTTTGTATATGTTTATTGCTTCACTCATCTTCGCCTTTCCATGTGCTTCCCACAGTTTAGCTAGGAGCTTTCACTCTTGAAAGCTGTGATGGGCTGTGAACCATCAGACAGAGGTGTCACAAGTCTAGTCTATATAAGAGCCTTTGCAGAAGGAACATGACAGCTATTTATATTTCCTACCCACTAATAGTCCAGTTATGTGGGGACAATCCCTGTCTTTACACGCAGAGCTCAGCTGCAGGGAATTAGTGTAGCAGAGGGAGTAAACATTTCAGCCCCAGAGTTAGACTGTCTGGATTATATACCAGTTACACCACTTCATAGTTAGATGACTTTGAAAGCTACTTCCCTCCTGTGTGCCTCATTTTTCTTAAGTGTAAAATAGAATAGCAATACTTACCTTTTAGAATTGTTATGAGAATTAAATGAGTTAATTTTTTTTTTTTGGTTCATGGCAGCTTTATTCAGATTAGCTCCAAACTGGAAACTATTATACATAAATGTCCATCAGAAGGTGAATAGAAGCACAAATTGAGGTATATCCATACAGTGAAATACTGAAAGAACCACTGATACACACAGTATGAATGATTTGTAAAATAATTTTTCTGAATAAAACCGGACACAAAAGATTATATACAGATTCAATTTATATGAAACCCTAGAAAAGATTAATCTTTTAAAACCTTTTTATTTTCTGTTGGTGTATAGCTGGTTAGTGGGGCTTCCCAGGTGGCTCCGATGGTAAAGAATCTGCTTGCAATGCTGGAGAGCCAGGGTCAATCCCTGGGTCAGGAAGATCCCCTGGAGGAGGAAATGGCAACCCATTCAAGTATTCTTGCCTGGAAAATCCCATGGACAGAGGAGCCTGGCAGACTATAGTCCTTGGGGTCACAAGAGAGTCAGACACGACATAGTGACCAAACAACAACAACACAGTTGTTAATAATGTTAATAATTAATAATGTTGTGATAGTTTCAAGTGGACAACAAAGGGACTCAGCCACACATATACATGTATCCATTCTCCCCTAAAAACATGAGTTAACTTTTTTAAAGCATAAAAATGGTACCTGGTACACAGTAAAAACCCATATTACTATGTGGTCCTCATGACTGAGTGATTCTCATCTTTTAGAGGTTTTCTAGTCCATTCCTAGAGCTGTCTTGTAAGTCATCAGTTCCATTAATCGTCTCTGTAAATTTTACAAAAACAAAGTTTAAAAGCTTGAGCATAAGCATTTCCCCTGGAATACCAGAATTGTTGGTATTTTATTACTTCTCCATGGACATTTGAATAGCCAACGATGGCTTTGAAAATAATTGGGAAGACGTGCAGCGTCTGTCGGTCTCCATATTGAAGTTTCTGTTGTGTTTTTGTTTCCATGTGAACTTTATTTTTTTTCTAAAGTTTATAAGCCTTTTGCTCCATGGTGAGATTCAGCAACAAGTTTCCCTTCCAAAGAACAATATTTGTCCTATTTGAAAAATCGACCTGGTTTCCATTTTCTTTACAAAGAAGTTGCTCAATGCTTTATGCTTCCAGACTTGGATTTAGCTTGATGTTTTCACAAACGTAATTTTTTCATCTTTGATTATTTTTGAAAAACTTTTTAAAAGCTGCCAATATAACACATTGTCCGCCTTTGGGTTTTGTTTTCTTTTTTTTGATGTTTTTATTTTTTGTTTTGTTGATGCTAAGTTGCCCCTAGTTGATCTCAGTTTGAAATAAGGATGTTAGGTGTTGAAATGTTAGGAATTCACTAGAAATATAGCTCTGATCTATGGAGTAGGATCCTAGGCTGCAGAAAGTATTTCTTCCTTGTAGAGAAAACTGTTGATTCTCCTTTCCTTGAAATGTTAAGGTATAAGGCAATGGTTAAGAACACAGAATCCTGGCTCTTGTATTTCCACTTGAGTCACTTTGAACTTGTTACATAGCTTGCCTAAGCCTCAAACTGCCCAGCTTTGAAATGGGGACACTTGAGTTTCAGGGACCAGATGAGACCTTGTAATTCTTATAAGGACTAGCAAGTGTTCATTGTGATGCTGAACAAATGCAAAGGCACAAATATCCATGATTGCTATTTTGCAGATGTCCGACTTGAGAGTTTCCATGAGAAACTCCATCTGAAGTTTTTTTGAAAATACAATGTGACCCTCTTGAATGGAGGAGATTTTGTGTGAGAATATCTATAAAGTGACCCAAGGTGCTTATTGAAGTCACTGTGGTGTGGAAGAAAGTGGGGAAGAAACGTTAAAATAAGAATTCAGGGGACTTTCTTGGTGGTCTAGTGGTTAAGATTCTGTGCTCCCGATGTTGGGGGCACCTGTTCAGTCCCTGGTCAGGGAACTAAGATCCCCACATGCCACACTATGGTGTAGCCAAAAAATTAAAATTAAAAAAAAAAAAGAATTCAAATATAGAACCTTCACCTTAAAAAAATGTTATTTTATCATTTTCTTGACCACTTTCATAGCCAGTCAAACAAATCTGGGATATGTTTATGTAAGTTATGCAAAGACTGCAGAAAACTAGTATTAGCCTAAAATAGTGTCCAGAGCCTCTGCTATATATCAAGATTGTGATGAGGGAGAATTCAGATCACAGAGAATATTTTAGAATGTCTTTCCTCTGTAAATATTTTTAAAAGCCCATATATCTTTTTAATTATTTCTTTGCTAGCTTATGTTGAAAGTCTAGGGAGTCTGGCAGTGGAATTCAGGCTAAAACCAGGAGACCGAAGGTGATGCCGCAGGCGGTGAGCGCTCCGTGTGTGAAGTCTCTTCCCTCCTCTCCCCAAAGCCCTGAGCTGCTTTAAGCCCTGTGGTGATGGCAGGCTGCCAGTTCTGGGGAAAAACCTGCAGTTTTCATTTGAAATCAGAGGATGGAATTTAGACACTTCTTAATCTTGCACTAAACACTTTGACTATCTAGTTACACACACATCACACCAAGGCACACACACCTGTCTTTTCTTCGGGCAGCACCAGTGCTGAGTCCAGGGTCTATCTTTCCTCAGCTCCGTTGGATCTCACTGTGTGGATTTGTTTCTGAACAACAGCATCTCTATGCAAAATGCACAAAAAGAGTCTTTAGCTAACCAGGATTTGAAAAATAAATCACCGATACATGAGCATCATTTTACAAGTGCTTTTTAAGTCCAGGGATATAAGAAATCATCTGTGCAGTACAAGGGACAAAGGTCTCAGGTGAGTATTCTTTGTATGTTGAGATGGAGTCTGTGGTTGATGTTTCAGAAATCAAACTTGGAAGCTGCTACAGAAGTGATTGTCTCTTTACTTGCGATCCATAAGACTGTTGTATTTCCAAGAATAAAATTACTTTTGAATTACCAAGAAAAGATGCAAAAATTATGCTATGGCCAATGAAAAAAAGATTTTAATTATTTTGATGGGTTCCAATTTTATATGTGTGTGTGTGTGTTTGTGTATGGATATAAACTGTGCTAAATTTTGCTAAAGATTGTTTGGGAACCATGTTAGTATCAGAAATCCTTTTAATATACTAACAGTTTAAAGCATTTAAAAATTCCTCCAGGATGGGAGGGAGTTTGGGGGAGAATGGATACATATACATGTGTGGCTGTTCCTTCACTATTCACCTAAAACTGTTACCACACTGTTAATCGGCTACACCCCAATACAAAATAAAAAGCTCAACAAAATAAATAAATAAAAATTCCTCCAGGAGCTGAAACAAAATGTCTGTGATAATTTGATTCTGAAAGAATAAAGATCATTACAATTTGTCAATTCTCGAGCTTAAAAATATGAATAAAATAGTAAATTTTTAATCACTTAGGCCAGAGAACAATTTAACGTGCTGTAGGCAATAGAAAGAGCACCAAACTTGAAATCAGGCCTCTAGCTCTCTAGCTGTGTGCTTTAGGCAGGTTATTTGATCGATGTCTCAGCATCCTCAGAATCTTTGAGGGGGGCTGAGCTTAGGGCCCCAGCCCTTGAAGGAAGGAGTCCTGGGTGGGCAGGGTTGGACCAGGGAGTGGGGAGATTTCAGGACACTCAACTGGGATGTAAGTCAGGGTGCCTAGGGATGGGGAGATGCCCAGTGTGGTCCAGGACAAGCTTCCTCATATTTCAAAATCTTGCCCAAGGCTGGCCCTAGAAGGGAGGAGCCTTCTACAATAGTTCTGCTTGGTCATTTAGAATTCAGACGGCCCCAGCAGGGGTTGTCAGCTCTTTGTGTACCAGTGGAGGCCAGTGTGACTTCTCCACCCATTGAAACATCTATTTACTCTGGCTGGCCTCAGTCGGGGGAGATTGACACAGACAGCTCTGATCGTCAAAGGGAAAATGCTGTGTTTTGTTTTCTAATACCAAAGACGCTTTTTTAGGGTGAAGGATTTAAAATGTCATCACGTTGTTACCCACTCAAGAAAGTAGTTCTCTGAACTTAGGGTTACCAAGGAGGAAGGAATGGGAGGGGATAGTTGGGGAGTTTGGGATTGACATGGACACATTGCTATGTTTAAAGTGTGTCCTATGTGTAGCACAGGGAACTCTGCTCAGTGTTATGTGGCAGCTTGGATGGGGTGGGGGGAGTGGGGAGTTTGGAGGAAAATGGATACACGTATAAGTATCCCTTTGCTATCCACCTGAAATTATCACAGTATTGTTAACTGGGTATACCTCAGTATAATATAAAAAGTTAAAAAAAAAAGTAGTTCTAGTCCTTTTTGACAGACCTGGAGAATCTGCTTCTTCAGAAATTTTGAAGACATTTTGTTTTTCTGGTGGGCTACTGATGCTTTTTCTCTTTTTATTTTTAGTTATTTTTATTTTATTTTTTATATTTCAGATAAAGAGCAAATGTTGTCAGTTGTAACTGACCAGTAACTACCTTGTGTTACTATCAATTTTGAAAGATAGTTGATAGTTAAGGAAGTTGTTGGCTTATTAATGGTTTGACTCCATAACCTGACTATATATTATTCAAATACCCTATTCCAGCTAATTGAAATATTCCATTTTAATAGCTCCAAATACATATATAAGAAAATAGAGTATGCTCAAGGAAAAAGAAGACTAATTTATAGTGAACACAGTATGGAGAAATGTAACAAAATCCAATTATTCAAAGCCAGGCAATATAGAAAGTACTAAAGTTCCTCATTTACCCTCTTAAAGCCGTTGTACAGAGGATGTATGTTTGGGCAAGGTTAGGATTTGTGTCCAAGTCTCGAGTTTACCTGTCACTTTAAAAGGGACTAAATGGCTTCACCCATTGTCGTCTGTTGTTTTCGTTTAGTCACTAAGTGGTGTCTGACTATTTTGTGACCCCAGGGACTGTAGCCCGCCAGGCTCCTCTGTCCATGGGATTTCCCAGGCAAGAATATTGGGGTGGGTTGCCATTTCCTTCCCCCAGGGATCTTCCCAACCCAAGGATCAAATCCAGGTCTCCCCTGTCTCCTACTTGGCAGGTGGAGTCTTTACTGCTGAGCCACCAGGGAAGCCCATCACCCATAAATGCTCATATCTAGAAATGATTTGGAAAACAGTTTAATCTGATTACAGTTGTTAAGCTCAGTCTCTGAAAAGAAATTTAAGTTTTTTTTTCAGGAAGAGTCATAATTTATACAGTTTATGAGCTTAACATTTATCTTTTTCTCACAGCTAGTACATGCAAAGGCAAATTTCAGAGTAACATCAGGTGAGAGTGATTGTGTTCATCGCCTTCACACCTCTTTCTGTGTTCTTATGTCCTTCACAACTAAAGTGTAACTGTCCTCAAAACTGATGACATTTGGGTGTGCTCCGTGGACTGGCCCGATGTCAGCATCCTGGTCTCGCTGCCGTACAACAGTGATGCAAGTTGTTGGCACTGGGGGACACTGGGTGAATGATACAGGAGAACTCCTTGTACTTTTTTTCGGCAACTTCTTATGGATTTATACTTCTTTCAAAATTAAAAAAATAATTTAACCTAACTCTTCTCTAGAATATTTTCCTGAGGTCTCTAATGCCTAGGCAAGTATTCCAATTAGATGCTTTGGCTCAGTACGTGACATACTATAAGGTTTTGTGGGTAACAGATAATGACCTTGTAAATGTAGATGCTCTGTAAATGACTTTGAGGTCCATGGTCTCTAATCAGCCTGCTAATGGGTAAGAGAGAGACTTGGTGATGAAGTCTGCTACTTACTCAGGTCATGCCCTTTGGCCCCACCTACTTACCCAAGCAAATGGGCCAATCCCTGGGCTCTTTTAAATACCAGGAGCGGTCATGTTGAGCGCTAGCTGACACTATGAGCATCTAGTATGTGCCAGGCTCCATCATGCCTTACACTCATTAAGTCACTTAAACCTCAGAACATCCCAGGACAGCAGGAAAATGAAGCAGTTTTAAATGTAACAAGTTTAAACAGTCATTACATAATGTCCCTACTTTCCAAAGAGTTCACTCTATTAGGAATCTTAATGAAAGGCAATGGATCCTCTCAGCTAAACAAACAAACAGAAAAATTTCCTTTTGATTTATAATGCAAACAAAAGAAAACTTTGAAATTGTCTAATCATCCTTCTCTTCTGAGAATAAATACTGGCAATTATCCATGACCCCTGCTTGTTGCTAATTCCTGCTATGTTTAGCATTGAAAGAGCCAAATTTTAGATCACAAGTTTTGGTAAATAGCTCGGGGTGAGAATAATATTTATTATCGGCAGTGAGCAGCTTTGTATTGTTTCAGATTGGTGATGTGTGGGGGTGGGTGCAGAAGGTTAGAACCAAGTTCCAGTATCATAATGAATCATGGTGTAATGTGCCTGCCAGCAGGAACCTTCCAGATGTTTCAGCTAAATTAGGAGGAGGACTGTATTCCCTACCTGTGCTCAGGGCTGCCTGAGCAAGCGGACCCACCTCCCTCTGTCTCTCCCATTATAGGGCAGCTGGTACCCACCATTTACGGGAAGATGTGAAGAGAGCGGAAGCCTCATTCTGGCTCAGCTACTAACTAGCTCATTGATTCTTTTTTTTAATGTTTTATTGATGTGTAGTTGACTTACAATGCTGTGTTAGTTTCTGGTGTAGATCAATGATTCTTAAAACATGTTCCCAAGACCAGCAGCATCAACACCATTTGTTGACTTGTTAGATATTCTCAGGCCCCACCCAAGACCTAAGTCGGACACAACTGAGCGACTGAGCATACACACACCCCAGACCCACAGGATCAGAAACTCTGGCAGTAGGATCAGCAATCTATGCTTCACTGGCCTGGCAGTTGCTTTATCTTGGCACATCAGTGTTTTAATGTTCTTCAGATAATTCCTCAGAAGTGGAATTGCTGGGTCATATGGTAGTTCAATTTTTAGTTATTTTGAGAAACCTCTATGTTGTTTAGTTATTTTGAGAAACCTCTACAATACCTGTACCAATTTACAGTCCCATCAACATTGTACAAGGGTTCCCTTCTCTCCACATTCTCACTGTCACTTGTTATCTTTTTGATGATAGCCATTCTGACATGTGTCAGGTGGTATCTTATTGTGGTTCTGATTTGCATTTCCCTAGCAATCTTGAGCATATTTTCATGTACCTGTTGGCCACCTGTTGCCATTTCCAAAGCAGAACTTTTTTTTTTTTTTTTAATAAGATCATGGAAGGGGACTTACTGATGCAGAGGAGAAAAAGAATCCTCTGCTCTCCAACACTTGTCATGGGGTCTCCAGAGGAGCATCCCAGAAGACAGGTGGGTACAAGTCTGTCCTCTTTGGGGCTGAGTCTCAGTTTTCTAGGCCTTACCCTGCTCTGGCCTTCACCCCAGATGTCTAGGCTCACCTGTGCTGAAAGCACATGGCCTCATAAACACACCTCAAACCCATGAAGAGAAACATCAGCAAGTTAAGTAGCTTGAAGTTTGTTACACTTGCTTGATCCACTTCAGTCTGGAGGGGCTTTTTCCCTCAGGGAAGCTTTTAGCTTTCTGCTTGTCTACCACATCAGGATTAGGGGGAAGTAGTTGCTTTTGTTTTTCTATCCCCCCTTACCCTTCTCTCCCCCAACTCCCGCCTCCTCACATGTGAGGGAAGAGATCACATATCAGAGACATTGCTTCTTCAAAAGGGTTTGGTATGTTCGCAAATCCTTATTAAGACCTTCTGTGTATTAAAATTTTTATCTCCAGGGTTCAGAAAGAAAGAAGCAGTGGGCTGGGGTACAGGATGGGTTTTTGCCCCTTTCTAGGAAAAATGCTGACGATTAACTAGTGCCTCTGGGCATCTTCTTAAATGCTCCTTGTCAAAATGAATAAATGCTCTTCCCAATGAGGGGGACTGCTTATGTCTCTCTTTTTCTTGCTTATAAACAGTCTTACAGGCCTTGTTTATTTTGACGGGACCAGGATCTCCAGTTCTAAGTCTTAACTTCTGTCCTATTATTTTTTTAAAAAGTACAACAAAACCAGTATTTTATGAGCTTAAGATATGATATGTGAATTTTAACATTTGTTGTTGATCCTGGCTTTTCAGAAGCAATTCAAAAACCAATCCTGACTTCAAATCCTTGGATGAGGGTTTGGGTAAGGGACCCTCAAGAATTATCTGACAACTCAATGTGTCATTCTTCTAGGGCTGTGGGTTTTGTCTAGCTGTCCCAGTATTTTTAAATGTCCAAAACTCTGATACCGTGTTACCTGGGTGTTTGGTTTGGCAGAATTATCAAATCAACTGCTTTTTCCACCATAATTCTTCCATAGAGACCCTGAGGAAATTCTAACATTTATTGATATGTTAAAGGTTTATGAAAGTACTAGTAAAATAATGACTGTAATTAATAGTAAGAGTGGAAAACGAAACTAAAGGTTTGTGGAATTAAATGGTGGAGACAGTTCCAGGCAGTCCAATGATTAAGACTCCGTACTTTCACTACTGAAGGCATGTGGTCAATGTCTGGTTGGGGAACTAAGATCCTGCAAGCCACAAGCCACGGCCAAAAAATAAAGTAAAACAAATTTAACTCAGTTATCTTAAAAAAAAAAAAAAAAGAAGAAGAAGAAGACAGTTCCAATTTCCTGACCTGCAATTTTAATATTCTTCCCACCTGCTACTATAAACATTTTCCCCTTACTCACTACACTGAGTATTTCCATGATGGTTTTGGTTTTATGGTACTTTATTTTTTGTCTAATCTTGTATAAAGTAACAAACAACTAGTGATATATTTAATCTTTCATGCTTCAGTTTTATGTGACTTACAAATTGAAGAGAAATAAATTGTTCTTAAAACATCATTTCTAGTAATCTGGTTGTTCTAAGGCTGCTAACCTAGTACACAGTGTGGTGTCCAAGAGTCCATGAGTGTGACCCAGTGTCAAACGCTTTCAGGCTCCAGAGTCAGGCAGGTCCCGCAAAAGAGCGATTGGTGAAGAGTGTGATACTGATGGGAGTGGTGGAGGGGGTGCAGCAACCTGACCTGCACAGTCAGGATGCAGGGAACAAGCTGAGCTCCAGCCATCGCTGCTGAGTGGGAATACAAGGCTAGTGGTAACCAAGGCTTACTGTTTCTTTGGCATATCCTCCCCAAGAAGGAAAATCTGTATTTTTATGTGAAATATCCTGATTTTTCCTTTTTCTATTTTTGAAATAGCTTGATTTTTTAAATGTGTTTTATCAATTCAAACAATGTAAACCCAGTGTTGACAACAACAAGTCTTCAGGTTACACTCTGCCTACTCAGCCTATACCACAACCCCCCGGGGAGTCTTGAGCTCACATCAGGCCTCCGTAGCCCTGTGGGTCTGGGTTCGGTCACACTAATAAGGGCTTCCCAGGTAGTATAGTGGTAAAGAATCAACCTACCAATGCAGGAGACACAGAGATGTGGGTTCAATTCCTGGGTCGGGAAGATCCCCTAGAGTAGGAAATGGCAACCTGCTCCAGTATTCTTGTCTAGAAAATTCCATGGACGGAGGCATCTGGTGGGCTTCTGGGGTCACAAAGAGTCATACACCACTGAGTGTCGAAAGACTAAAGACTAAACTTTACCAGCTCAGTGTCCCTTCCCATCAACACAGGGTCCAAACCTTGCTTCCCTTCCCTCTACTCCCAGGTAGTCCCTCCCTGGTTCCCCAACTTCCCTGCCTGTACTGTCACTGCCCTTTGTTCAAGGATATGTACCCTCCCAGGGCCCCTGCCCTGAGATATTTGGGGTCTCCACACTCCCCTGGGAGTTCACCTGGAGACCACCCAACCCCATCCCCGAGCTGCTGATGTTCACTTCTCTCTCTCTATGGGAAAAGGGCTGCCTTTCTTATTATGTTTTCTTCCCTCATATAGAATCTCATAGCTAAGATGTTATAGCTATGCTCTCTCTCTTTCTCTTTCTCTCTCTCTCTTTTCTTTTTACCTCTCAATCTCTTCCTTCTTTAAGATATTCACAGGCTGCCTGGTTGGCTGGGGTGATGTTACTGAGTCCAAGCTCATACTACTCACCAGACAACAGGCCAGTAAATCAAGAGATAAGTTGTTGGGGCAAGGAATAGCAATTTTATTCAGAGAGCTAGCATACTGAGAAGATGGTGAACTAGTGTCCCAAAGAACCATTCCACTGGAGTTAAAAATTGAGGCTTCTTTTATACTAAAAGGGGAGGGGTTGTGGTTGGTTGTTGCAAACTTCTTGGTGTCAGAATCCTCTGTTATCACAGCTGTTCACATAGGTCAGGTCACAACACTCCTATAAACCTCCAACAAGGCATGCTATTCTCGGTTCTGCAACTTTTTATCTCCATAGGAATGGAAACGTGTTATACCTTTAAAGGCTAGAGCCTTGAGAATGGGCAGTTCTGTATATTTGAGGCTATATGCAATATTCTTAACTTAAAAACATTGCAAAAGTAATAGAATACAAAGGTTAAAGTAAAAGAAATAGATCCAATATGGAGTCAGATTTGCTCTTCCCTATTACAGGGAGGCCAGCCTGCATAGTTATTTATCAGGCCTCACTTCCTTCCCCATCTCTCCCAGGGCCACCAAATCTTTCATTACCCTCAGATCTCTCACCTCCAGCCCTATCCTCTGCTCCCCACACAAAATCTGAGATGTATACTTGAAAATAGAGCTGAATCCCAATTTCAGATATTGTTAGGATTCTTTCTTTAAGAACCAATTAAACAGACCCCTTGAAAATCAGTTCATTCATCAATCAAAACAAGTAAACTGGGTTGGGGACCACTATAAAGGTTTTCCCAGTCTTAACCACCCAGTTTCCATGGAGGCTCAAGCAGGACACCCATTGCAGTGAATTTGTTCTAATCATCATCATTGCATATACTTAAAGTATAATGAGCCCCTAGGTAATTTAGAACTAGCCATTCCTCCCATTATCTGTGGGTTATAGGAGCATAATTTTTGCAGTTATTCAATGATATCAACTTTTATGTTACCACTATTCTGGGAGTATATTAGGACAGGTACTTGCCTGGAGTAAAGTGCAACCCCAAATTATATACCCTGTGGTAAAATGAGGTATTCCGTAATCTATGTTCTAACCTGGTTTCCAGAATGCAATTTTGCAGAAAGTGGAGGTAATGTCAGTGAATAGGTAAAAAGCATGACCTTGACGCTAGGCATTGGTCTACTGTCAGATAATATTGTTAAAAATTTTTGTGGGGAATCTTTCTGTTGATAGCTGATGAGTTAAGATGTCTTATCATAAGTTCTGCTGCATGAGAAATTATAGATAATTTAAAGCAGTTTCCCTTTATAAAAGCCATATGCTCCTGGTTTTTGTTTCCATTCATGGTTATCTGACTAAAATAGTGGGACCATATTTAAGAACCTCAAGTTATATGAGAGCCTTAAGAAATACTGGGCTTCTCTCGTAGCTCAGTTGGTAAAGAATCTGCCTGCAATTCAGGAGACCCGGCTTTGATTCCTGGGTCAGGAAGATCCCCTGGAGGAGGAAATGGCAACCCACTCCAGTATTCTTGCCTGGAGAATCTGATAAAGAGAAGAGCCCAGCAGTCTATAGTCCAGGGGGTCACAAGAGTCAGACATGACTTAGTGATTTAAACCACCAAGAAATATCGTGTAGTTCAGAAATGGGTCATTGTGTCAACCCATCACCCCAAAGTGTGGAATCTTCGATTTGAAGATTTGGAAACTTCAAATTAATTAATTTTATTGAAGTGTAGTTGATTCATAATGTTGTGTTAATTTCTGCTGTATAGCAAAGCAATACACTTTGCTTTACAAACTCACTCATACAGATATATTCTTTTTCATTTTGTTCCCATTATGATTTATCACAGGATATTGAATATAGTTCCTTATGCTATACAGTAGGACCTTGTTTATCCATTCTCTATACAATAGTTTGCAAAAGCATTCTTGAATGCTACAGGCTCCAGAGTTGTCACAATCCAGAAGGAACCTGGAACCCAGAGAAGTGAGTAACTTGCCAGGGTGACCCAGTTGTCTAGGAAAGCTTCAATTCTACACATCCCAGCTCCAGGTCTGTGCCCTCTCCATGCGTCATGTTACAAGTGGTGAATGATGGTTTGGATTGAACAAAGTTCAGCTTTGGAGCTGGTTTTTACTATGGCTTCACTAGGATAGTAACCGAGTCTTGCAAAAATCTAACCCCTCAATATTCTCAGAGAAGCTTCATTTTCTTTTAATTGGAGTACAGTTGCTTTACAATGTCATGAGTTTCTGCTGTACAATGAAGTGGAACAGCTATATGTATACATATATCCCCTCCCTCTTGGACCGCCCTCCCACCCCACTTCCATCCCACCCATCTAGGGCATCCCAGCGTACCTAACTGAGCTCCCTGTGCTCTACAGCAGGTCCCCACTAGCTATCTGTTTTACACATGGAAGTGTATCTGTGTCAGTCCTAATCTCCCAATTCATCCCACTCTCTTCTTCCCCTCCCGCGCTCACATGTCCATTCTTTACATCACAGCAGCTTATTTCATTGGGGGTTACATTTTGTTTTGTCCTACTATCCAAAATCACTATGCATGGTGACTGCAGCCATGAAATTAAAAGATGCTTGCTCCTTGAAAGCAATGACAAATATAGTTAAGGTTTTTCCAGTAGTCAAGCACAGATGTGAGAGTTGAACCATAAAGAAGGCTGAGTGCCGAAGAACTGATGCTTTGGAATTGTGGTGCTGGTGGAGACTTGTGAGAGTCCCTTGGACAGCAAGGATATCAAACAAGTCAATCCTAAAGGAAAGCAACACTGAATATTCATTGGAAGGACTGATGCTGAAGCTGAAGCTGCAATGCTTTGGCCACCTGATGCAAAGAGTTGACTCACTGAAAAAGACCCTGATGCTGGGAAAGTTTGAAGGCAATAGGAGAAGAGGGTGGCAGAGGATGAGATGGTTAGATAACATCACCGACTCAATGGACATGAATTGGGCCAAACTCTGGGAGATAGTGAAGGACAGGGAAGCCTGGCGTGCTTCAGTCCAGGGGATCTCAAAGCGTCAGACACCACTTAGCGACTGAACAGAACAGAACAAAAGAATGTGCAGATTCCTAAGCAGATGTCTTATGTTTGGAGCTACAGTGGTACCAGAAAGTCATCCCTGGCTTTGGGCGTCCTGGAATAGGTGAACAAGTGGTCCTGAGCTGTACTCAAGGCTCAACTGTGCAGAGTCAGTCCCTAAACCCCCTAGAAGTAGCACCCCAGTGGAGTGGGGTGACCCCTCCTCCAGGCTGTCCTTTTGTGACCACTTCTGCCCTTTGGGCTCCTTTGATGTTCATTTTCATCTGATTTTACCTAGATGAAAATGCCGGGCAGGGACATTTAGGTTGTGATTTACTGTAACCACACTTTCTGAGGGGCCCCGTCCAAGTGGTTGCACAAGAACAGTCATGGTTACTGCCCAAGTGGCTCTGCCCGGTATGTGGAGAGGGTAAAGGAAAAGCCCCGAAGACGGAGGCTGATGTGTGCAGATTAGAAGGTGGGTCACCCCAGAGTAGAGAAGGAAATAGAAGATTCTTTAATAAGGGGGCAGAGTTTCAGTAAACATAGTTATTAACTGTGGTATGCAGTAGGATATTTGCAAACAAGATTGCCCAGAGAAAAATCTAGGTCGAGTGGTCACCGTGGGCGTAATGCCAGGTACACCAGCCATCTACGCTTAAGGGAAGTAAAATGACCTGGACGATCTCATCTGCTGGCTTGGCTTCCCCCAGCTTTCTTTCCTCTCAGCTTTCAAATGTCAGTTCACACACTCCTCTCACAGGGAGCCTTCTCTGACCTTCCCCCTAAAACTAGGCTTGGTCCCCTTGGACCAAGCTATGTTTCATAGCCGGTCCCCCTGCATACCTTCTCTGCAGAATCCAGTCTCAGGTAGAAGGAACACTGGTCCGTGCGATGGTTTAGTGTCTGTCCCCCTGCCACACTCTGTGCCCTTGGAGAACAGAGTGCTATTGCTACATCTAAAAACCTGATATAGAAGATCATTTCTTTCCCAAAAGGCTTTCTCTAAAAGTGGTGTCTTTGCAGGATTTTTTAGAATGGTAAGTGGCATGAGGATTTTTCGAGATCCTGAAAACCTTTTGGTGGAAGCTGCAGGAAAGCAAGATCTTGAGACACCTGAAGCAGGCGTTCCTGGGGTTCAGCACTGTCCCACGCTCCCCACGGCACGAGGGGCAACTCCCCACCCCCTCCCCTTGAATCCTGCCTCCAGGAATCACTTAGGGCAGTTATTCAATAAATATTTGAATAAAGAGGCAAGTATGAATGGGAGACCTGACGGCATCTCAAATAATTAACGAACTTCAAGATGGAAGTGAGGTGTGATCTGTCTTGTTTTCCTGTAGTGGTCCTTGAAGAACTTCTCCATGTGAGAAAATACTTTGATGATTAGACAACTTTGATAAAGACTAGCTTGCCTAAAGTGTGATGGACTATCTGAGCAGGGGTCAGTGTCTAGTAACTAAGAGTCTTCGAGCAGAGACTGGGCATACTTGTAAGTGATCATTCAAACACCAGATAAGGAGTTAGATTGAAAGTGAAAAGTGGAAGTTGCTCAATCATGTCCGACTCTTTGCGACTCCATGGGCTATACAGTCCATGGAATTCTCCAGGCCAAAAGACTGGAGTGGGTAGCCTTTTCCTTCTCCAAGAGATCTGCCCAACCCAGGGATCGAACCCAAGTCTTCCACATTGCAGGCGGATTCTTTACCAGCTGAGCCACAAGGGAAGCCCAAGAATACTGGAGTGGGTGGCCTATCCCTTCTCCAGGGGATCTTCCTGACCCAGGAATCGAACTGGGATCTCCTGCATTGCAGGCAGATTCTTTACTAACTGAGCTATCCAAAACCTCAAAGTACCTTTCCAGTATTGAAACACTGTTATCACGGGATTTTCATCCATCTAGCCCCTACTCACAAAGAAACTGCAGAAAGTTAGGGGTGATTACATGTTTTCTTCACTGTTGTGTCTTTAGCGCTTATACAGGGCCTGACACTTAGTAGCTGCTCAATAAATATCTGTTGAGTTAAATATATCAGTAAATATCAAATTCAAAATCTATTTCTAGCACAGAATAGGTTCTAATTGTTTATTCCAGTGACCTGAATCAAGCAGCTAGTCAATCAAAAAAGGGCTGAAAATTGAGCAGTAAACCGCCTAGTGAAAAGCTGTGGTCAAACATGCGAACTAAGCACGTGAAATTGAACTGCTATCAGCTTTTCAGACCAGAGAGTCTGGGGTCAGTATGAAACTGGATCAGCGGGGTCCTGGTAGGAAACTGGATTCACTCGGCTGGTTCAAATGAGAGGTTAATGAAGGGGCTGCTCCATGGACTGTGGTGTGGCCATGGGAGCCAGCAAGGAATGCGTGGCACCCAGAGATCGAATCAATGGCAGGAAACCTGAACCACTATTCTCGGGGATAACCTGCAGTGACTCCAATGGCTCAGGGAACAAGGAAGAGTTAGGAGAGCCCCATGAGAGCTGGAACCGTGGAGACCAGGGTGTCTTGGCTGTAGCCACTGCTAAACCCCAGATGCTTCATCAGCCAGGGCGTAGACAAAAAAGCGTCTCTTTCCTTCTCCTCCTGCTCATAATACTGGTGTCTACTGTCAGCCAAACCCAACTGGAAGCCAGCCAGCAGGGAGTAGGGCGGGTGGAAAAAAATGGGAAAATGGGGGTGGGGGAGAGTCTGCCCACGGGGAATCACCTTCACATAAATTTTTATTTTATTTTTCAATTTTACTTTAAATTAAATTTAATTAATTATTTATTTATTTAAATAAATACTTCTTTAAAGTAGAGTCTAGATCACAGGGGATAGTGAGGGAATTCCACCCCCACTACCACCATTTCATCCCACCTCTTCTACAGCAGCTCATATGAACGTGCTGGCTTTTTCTCCTTTCTCTCTCTCTCTTTTTTTTTCTTTTTTCTTTCATCTAATACTGGTAAAGGACTCGAAAAATTTTATTCAGAATAAACCAAAGTAAATTTTGTGACACTTGTTTCTTGGCCTAATTAAGATTAACCCTGTAGCCTAACAGACAGGCCTATTTCCTTTCCTTTGTTCTGTTAACACAAACAAGTTACTTCACGTACCTCTGTGGGAACTGGGAATTAGGCAAGTGTTTAGACGCATAAAAACTCTCAGCAAGTTTGGCACTCAGCTTGGATACCAAGTAATTAAATACAAGATGAAAGATGAGTCCAACGGCGCTCGCTCTCTAAGATTGAAAGGGAAATGTGAGTGCAGGCAGCCTCAATCAGCTTGATGTTACTGTCAGTGTGAAGTTACTATCAGCTTTTCATATTGCTTGAAGGGCAGCTTGAAAACAGTGGGAGAGACCAGTCTAGGAAAATAGAGCAAATGTTATGGACACAGTTCTTGTTACATCTGAGCTGTTGCTTCATCATGCTCGTCACGCTTGTCATTGTTTATCTGATGCTTGTGCAGTCTTGCCAGACAGGAGCTTCCAGAAGGCAAAGCCACGTCCCTTCAGTGAGCCCAGCATGGAACCTGGCATTAACTAGGTACCTGGTTACGAGGCTGAGTCAGTGGTGGCTGTTCTTCATTAATGTAGAGAGAAGGTGTGAAGGGAGATGGTCAGCAGGTCATTGCTATGTGTGCCAAAGTTCTGAAAGGCAAACGCCAGGACACACATCAACAGACGGGTGTTTTGAGACCATTGTAATACCATAACTAAGATGGCAGCCTCATTGCCTTCTTTGGTTTAAAACAAACAAACAAACAAAAGCCTAGAGAGTAATAAGCCATTTCAACTCTGTTAACAGAGAGGAGTAAGTTCTGCCTTCCTGGAGTGGACTCTGTACTTGGCCTTTTACAAATTTCTTCCTGAATTAGGATTGTCCTTGAGAACTGGTTCAGGAAGCTCTAACCACCCCACTTCAGTTCTGGAAATTAAATAGCCTCCCCCTGGATGAATCCGTTTGCTCTCGGATCATACACCTAGAGGTTCAGCTGTCAGCCACTGTGATGTTGAAGGTAGCCTCCAGATTAAAGAAGAAGACTAATGGTGGTGATTTTAAAGGGTGGTAGCTGCTGGGGCGCAGATTCTGAATGAGCTCAGAAATGATTCATAGCCACCGTGGGTATCTTGTCCATATCTCCTTGGCAAGCTTATGTCCTCACCACTATTACTTTGGAGAACTATCGCTCTGAACCCACTATCTTGGAGTCTGCAGGATGGGGTGCAACTGCAGATGTCCAGCTGAGCCCTGCCCATCACTCCATCCTCTTGGAGCTATCATAGGAAGCCTGGCCAAGGGGGCTGCCTCTCTCTTCTCTGCCAGGATGTGAAATGGTTTTGCAAGCTCACATAAAGGTTATGAACCTCCATGGTTGTCACTCTGCAACTATAATAGATTCTTGTTTTAATTACTATTTTGGAAAATACTGCTGCAGGATTTCAAGAGAGTCTCCAAGCCCCTTCTAGAAGTTCAAGTACATTTTTTGAAAGAGCATTTTCAAAAGTATAGATTGTGCTGAATGCCTTTAGTTATGAATGGATTAGATGTGCGTTATCTCCCAGAGAAAAATGTTGTCTGGAAACAGTCTGCATTCTTAGGGGG
The DNA here is from genome assembly GCF_002263795.3 of Bos taurus. Classification (NCBI taxonomy): domain Eukaryota; kingdom Metazoa; phylum Chordata; class Mammalia; order Artiodactyla; family Bovidae; genus Bos; species Bos taurus. The sequence goes on from NC_037336.1 coordinate 87,843,380, forward strand.
ATAATTAGTTCATTGTGCTTAGCACAGTGAGTCCTCCCGTGGTGTCCTTAAAGATGGGACTGATCTAGTATTGAAAGCAAAAGACTATTTGTAACATATTGCTTGCTTGATATCTAAAAATTGTTCAGTTCAGAAATAACCAAGCCTTGATTTCATCATCTCTGGACAGTAAAGACCAAAATATCCTAATAAAAGAACAGAGTGAAAAACAGAGCTAATGATTATCACAGGGACAGAGAAGAGAGCCCATGGAGGAACTCCTGAAACAACACAACTTTAGAGTCCCCGGGATGTGTGTCCTTCCAGGCTATCTCGGTTGGTGTTCATGGCGAACTGGTATATGATGGAGAAGTTGAACTGCGACTTGATAGGCAAGGTAAGGGTAAGCCAGAACAAAGTGTTGTGAATTTGTTGTTTGTTTGCTAAAGTTCTTACCATTATGCCTCAGTATGGACATTTTTGTGCAACAGAGGATGAGAAATTATATTTTCAGTTGGATAACTTGAGTACTGGTAACTATTGATTAGGCTTCTCAGGTGGAGCTAGCGGTAAAGAATCCGCCTGCCAGTGCAGGAGATGCAGGTTCAATCCCTGGAGGAAATGGCAGACCACTCCAGTATACTTGCCTGGAAAATTCCATGGACAGAGGAGCCTGGTGGGCTACAGTCTATGGGGTCACGAAGAGTCAGACATGACTGAGCACACATCTCTATCTCTGTCTAACTATTGATTATTTATAGTTTGGTTTCTCTTGTTAGATTCAATACTCCAGGATTAACAAAAAGTACTCCTTTCATTTAGTATCCCCTTGACTTGAGGGCTTTCATCTGCCTTAAATGTGTCTTTTGCTTAAACGCTTCTTTGTGAAGACAAAGTTGCTTATCATTAAAGTTATTTCACTTTGAAAATAGTCCTTGAAAAAGAAAAAAAACAGATTAGCTCTTTTGTTTGTTTAACAGTTTGGTTTATATCACAGTAGCAAGGCAGTTTATAGCTGGTAACACTTTCTCGGTGGAGATTAGCTTGAAATAGTGTATATAGATATTTAGTAAACGAAGCCTCCAAGGCAGAAGGGTGTTAGTACATGATATCTCACTTTCATGAGGAAGGTCATCGTCCCAAGGGACATCAGTGGGACACAAGACACCTCTTGGCATGAAACTGACTTTAATGTTTAGCACATTTATTCTATGGCATGAGCTTAGAAAATGTAATTTCATGCCTTTTTCTTTCAAAGAAAAAAGTTCTAATAGACTAAAAATGTATATTTATTTGGAGTAGGCAATGGAAAATTGCCTACTTGCCTGGAAAATTCCATGGACAGAGGAGCCTGACAAGCCTGATGGCCTGCGTCCATGGGGTCGCAGAGTTGGACATGACTGAGCACAAACACACAAATATATATTAAGGCTCCTTTGTCAGTGGCCTGTGCATTAGTAAATGGTTGGTTTTACCATTTGTCTGGGGAAGTGTCACAGTGGTGATATCTTAAATCACAAAATAAACAGGTCTCCTGGCACCCAGCTTTTAAATTGTTATGCTCGATATATAAAATATTAGTTGTGATTTGAAATACTTCCTTATAACTTCTAGCACCTTTGTATCTGAAAATATAAGATGATTGTTTAAACCTGCCTTACCCAGTATAGATGATATGAGGCAAAATCTTTCCTTGAATCTGAAGAATGTATGCATGTCTCTGCCCTTCCTTCTTTTTCCAGGCTGCTCTTTCATCCTTCATTGCCCAGCTTCTTGGAGCTGTTGCCTGGCTGCAAAGTCAGCAAACCTGTCCACTAGGTCAGACGCTGTCGAGTCCCCAGAGCTGCGTGTTATCTGCACTTCCTTCCTGCAGTCTCCCAGCCCTGCCTCCCAACACCCTTCCTGCCTCCTTCCTAAAAGACCTGCATGGATCCCAGAAGGAGGTTCAGGCTTATGACGCCACTGTGGCAATGACCCTGTAACCCTTCCCAGGGAACATTAGAGTTTTAACAGACAACTTTTACCTTAAACCAAAAAGGATTTAAAAAAAAAAAATTTTTTTTTATATGGACGATTTTTAAAGTTTTTAATGAATTTGTTACATTATTGTTTCCACTTTATGTTTTAGTTTCTTTTGGTTGCAAGGCATGTAGGATCTTAGCTCCCCAACCCGGGATTGAACCCACACTCCCTGCATTGGAAGGTGAAGTCTTAACCACTGGACCACCAGAGAGGTCCCAACCAAAAAGAACTGGTTTCTCTTAGTGGACTAGCAGACTGATTCTGGGAAAGGATGTTTTTAAGTAACAGGGCTTTCTGGTCCTCCTCCAGTTAGGCCCCAAGACTGGCCTGCACTTGGCTTGCTGGCTGGTGTGTGTCCTGCTGGCTGCAGGCATGCCCTGTGGGTGCTGCTGTTCTACCCCTGGGTCTCCACTTCTGGCGAGGACACTGCAAATGGCTCCTGAGCTGCCCGTAACTAGAGCTGCAAGGGAATTAATAAGAACTGCATCCCAGTGAGAGTGTTTTTCCCACCTTGTTGTTGTTCAGTCATTAAGTTGTGTCCAGCGCTTTGCAATCCTGTGGACTGCAGCGCACAAGGCTTCCCTGTCCTTCACCATCTCCCAGAGTTTGCTCAAACTCATATCCATTGAGTTGGTGATGCCATCCAACCATCTCATGCTCTGTCGCCCCCTTCTCCTCCTGCCCTCAACCTTTCCCAGCATCAGGGTCTTTTTCCAATGAGTTGGCTCTTTGCATCAGGTGGCCAAAGTATTAGAACTTTAGCTTCAGCACCAGTCCTTCCAATGAATATTCAGGTTGATTTCCTTTAGGATTGACTGGTTTTTATCTCCTTGCTGTCCAAGGGATCCTCAAGAGTCTTCTCCAGCGCCACAGTTCTAGTGTACTAGGGTACTAGCATCTGTGCCTTTTACTTGCCTTGGGATTAATTTTGTTGCATGGACAGAAGTCTAGTGGCAAGACAATCGGGCAAGGACTTCCCTGGTGGTCCAGTGGTTAAGAATCCATCTTCCAGTGTAAGGGACTAGGATTTGATCCCTGGTTAGGAAACTAAGATCCCACATGCTATATGGCATGGCCAAAAAGAAGAAGCCAAGAGCCTCTGCATATACCATCCCATCCCATCCCTGAATGTAGATCTCTGTGTCTCCCACATGAATATCAAATCTACAGCATAGGAAGCTTCCCTGCTCTTTAAATTAATAATCCAGGGTAGGACAGAGATGATTAGAAAATAAGCATAAGACCACATGACTCTCTAAGTGTAATAAACAGTCATTTAACAGATGGAAAGAGCAGTGGCCTGGAGTGGTTGTGGGAGGTTAGATGAGGCTCGTAAGATTTCAACTGACTCTTAATTAGGCATAAAAAGAGAACTTGGACACAGGTAAGGTGGACGTCATTTTGGAGGGCAACAGAGGTCACCATGGAGGACAGACAAGGGTTAAGAGAGTCCAAACAGCCCAGGGAGGGCCCTTCCTCTCAGACTTTTAGCATCAGTGATTTCCATCAAACTGGCAAATTTGGGGGGAAGGCGGATTATTCCAAGTTGTCTTCTGAACTGACTGATAAATTTCCATCAGAATGGCCCACTGAAGTAACCCTGTATATAATCAGCTTTATTTGAGAGGAAACGGGCATTAAAACAAATCATCCTATTATGTTGTTAGTTTAAAATCACTTAATAGGTATGATAGAAATAGCTATATTAAAGATGATCAGCTAATGTTATTTTTCATAACCACAAATGAATGCTTTAAGTGGAACTTCTATTTAAAGGATTTTGATGCTCTGAAGTAGTTTAGTTTTAGCTATCTATACATGGGCATAACCCAAACCTTGAATTTTAGCTCCACGGTGCAGTGATATCAGTTTTCAAGAACATTTTTGTACTTCTGAAGACCTTCATCTAAAGAACTCAATATCTTTCTCAAATATGAACTTTTGGATCTTGATATAAAAATAGATTTAGCATTTTGAGAAAGACAGGTAGCCTTAGGGAAATGGAAATCCAAAATAATTAGAAGTTCTTTCCTACTGAACTGTGCACAAACTAAACTGTTTGTCTAAGAAATGCCTGTAAGTTTACATTTTAGCTGTTTGTCTTCAGATAGATTTTTCAGTACTGTTTTTAAAATACTCAGGCTTAAATGTGTTCTTGTGTAGCCTTGCTTACTTGACACTGTATTCATTGTCTCGTTAAGGAAAACTAAGGATTCAAACTTCCGTCCACGGTGTGTTATTCTCTGCCCCACCCCCACCCCCAAACTTCACTTTAAAACTTATGGGAGACGTGTGTCCACTTCCTTGGAAACAGACTTAAAAGTCGGGAGGTGCACTTCAAAATAGCAGAGCTCCAAGATCTTGCTGCTTTTGTGGAGTGTAATGAAAACGGTGGCTGGAGCCAGGAAGGTAGAGCCTGAGCAGCTGTAGGCAAGTGTGGGCTGTATTTGATGTTCACAAAAGAATGTCAGTGGCAGGGTGTTGCTCAGCGAAGTGTGCATTTTCAAGTTACCCACAGTGGTGTCTATTGTCCTGTTTCTCAATTGAATGATGTCATGTTTCATTTAAGGCTCTTAGTGATGCTGAAGTCTGTGGTCTGCACACCAGGGGGAAAAAGGCAGGGAGAAAGTTGCCAATCAGGTTTTTGTAAAGCCTTTGTGTGTTGGGTTTTGAGAGATAAAAGCTGACTCATGCAATATTTCTGCGGAAGGAGCTGCACAGACTAGTAAAGGCTTCTGGTTTTACCTGACTGAGTTCCCAGTGAGGTCAGTGCATCAGCTGAAGGCAGACGACGTGGCTCCACCTGGGCAGAGCCCAGGTAGGAGCAAACGTGGATGTGTCTGGGGAACCGATGCTCGACACCCTTGGTCCTTCCTGCTGGAGCAGCCGAGCCCAACCGCCTCGGTGAGAAACTGTCGTGGAGATTTTCTCCACCACCCTGTGCAGGACCAGCTGCTCGCTTGAATATATTGCAAGTGTTCTGTTATTATTGCTATGGACTGAAAAGAGTTCTCCAATAATAGAATTAATCTAGAAGGTGATTTTTTTTTTCCTCCCTCTGAACTGCAGTCTACCTTCAAAGGTTTTTGTCTTGTTTTGGTTTGAATTTGATCTCCCCTTAAAGTTAGGTTGAAATAATCTAGAGAGCTTGATGTTGGTGACTCTGGGGAGAAAAGTAAAACCTAAGTGTTCATGCAGTGACTGCTGAGTATTTTCATGTGCTTTCTTTATGAGGTTGACGCAGGTTAAGCTGGGGAACAAAATAAATGTTTGCAAACTTTATACTTAGCAACTGTAGTGATGGAATCTAGCCTGAGTCTAGTGGTCACCAAAGTTGACCGAGTAAATGCAGTTTCCGTGTTGAATGCTTATTGGTAAGAAATTCTTTTGTTAGGAGGAATAATTGGAGAGAAAAAGGCATGGATTGTAGTCAGTGCTGTTGCACAGTGGAGTCTGACTTTTATTTTGCTTTTTATTTTAATTTAGTGATACTAATATATTTGAGAGAAGATGTATATATTTGGCATTCCTTTTCATTAATCATGTGAACATAGAAATTAATTCTTTTCATTGAAAATATTTAAATATTTGTTACACACTGATGTTGTGATTTTTAGTTTCTTTAAATAACTTTTGCAGATTATCAAAGTGGTACACATTGAGGAAAAGTGGTATTGAGAGGTAAATATCAAAGGAAAAACCATCCATTCTCCTACTTTGAAAAACCAAGGTCAATATTGTATTCTGCATCTTTTGAATCATTTTTCTAATGTGGATAATAAACAAGTGGCATTTTTAATTCAAATTTAGGATCACATTGTACTTATGTTTTATAAACCACCCATTTTACCCAACTGTCTATTATGACCATTTTCTGCCCTTAAGGATTTGAAAGGGCATGACATTCAATAGTTTTATATTGTACTTTCTAGATGGATTTATTCACTCAGATCTCTATTGTTAGACGCTTTGAATTCTCTTCCTCCTCTTTTTTTCTCTGAGAAAATGTTTAGTGTACTTTAGGGATGGTTTATTTTCTCAGAGTACTATTGTTAGTTACTAGGGTTTCTCCTTCTCCTTCCTCCTCCCTTTTCTTTAAGAAATGTTATTTAACCTACTCCTGCCTCTCAAGTGAGCAGAGATGTTTTGGGAACTGTGCATGCTCAGTGCAGAGGGAACCTGTGCATGCAGCTATCATTGTTGCATTACTGCCTTGAGACCGATATTTCCACAAAAACAAAAAAGAAGCCAGAGCATAGATTGTGATTTAGTCTAAGTGAAAAAAAAAAAAAATAGAAGTTTTTTAGCCTTTAGCAAAGTCAGTGATATATATATTTCATCATTGAAGACCTGGCATTAGTAGAATGTAGAAGACAATTGCTATTTTGTGGTTACTGCTTGTCCTGTGATTCCAGCTAGGAATGGACCTTGCAGACGTGGCATCCATGTGACTTGGTGTTTATTTCAGGGTTGGGACTGCATCCCTGCAGTTGGATGGGGAAGTCAGCTAGTCCAGCTGCCTCACTTACAAGTGAGGAAACCAGAGACTCAAAGGCTGCAATACAGTGATTCTCTGGTGGTCCAGTGGTTACGATTCCATGCTTCCACTGCAGGGGTGAGGATTCAATCCCTGGTCAGGGAACTGAGATTCCAATGCCAAGCAGTACAGCCAAAAAAAAAAAAAATTGCAATACAAACCTCCATGGTACAGAGCCAGGGCACAAATGCAAATCTTCTATAGGAGAGATGCCTATAACCTGATTCCTGGCTGGTCCACTGAGCTCTTTCTGTACACACAGTTGGGCATATATTCATTCATTCCTATACACACACACACACACACACACACTACTGGCACATTGGGATTGTGCACTTTATACAAGTAGCTTATATTTAGTGCATCATTTGCTGATCTCTAAGCACTTTTTCTGCCCTATTCTGTGAATCTATGCCATGTGTGCTTGACTCTTTGCATCCCCATGACTGTAGCCCGCCAGGCTCCTCTGTCCATGGGAATTCTCCAGGCAAGAATATTGCAGTGGGTTGCCATGCCCTCCTCTAGGGGATCTTTCCAACCCAGGGATCGAACCCAGGTCTCCCACATTGCAGGCAGATTCTTTACCATCTGAGCCACTAGTGAACCTATAACCAAGTATCAGAACTAATGGGCCAGAAATCAGAAACCATAGTCTCTGATTCACAGTTCAACTTTGAGCATGATGTAACCTAACCTATCTTTTTTTCCCATCCATAAAATGTTCCAAAAGTAATGACATATGTGAATGAACTGTGAGGCTTTGTGTGTGGGGTCAAGGGGAGGGAAGTGTGTGTTTCGTTTTTTAAGGATAATTGTCGTAGAGAGTTAAAGACCTGGCATGTATGGTAAGGCTGATCTGTTATAATAGAGGCTGTTCGGGTTATCTCTTGCTGCATTACAAATCACTCCAGAGCCTAGTGGTTTGGAACAACAACAATCATTTCTAATCTCTCAAGGTTTATGTGAGTCAGGAGTTCAGAAGAGGCTCTGCCAGGTGGTTCTGGCTCAGGGTCTCCTGATGTTGCAGCCAGATATGACAGGGCTGGGGTCATCTCTAAGGCTGTTCTTTCATACTGTCTGGTGCCTGGGCCAGAAACACCCAGTCTGTAGGGGCCAGATCAGCCAGGGTTCCTTGTGGTCTCATTCCCTGGTTTCTCCAGCATGTCAGTTTTAGGATAACCAGACTTTTTTATATGGTGGCTCAGGGCACATCCGGACGCACTTATTGCAAGGCCCTTCTGTCTTCATGCTGTGCCATATTCTAGGGCTTTGGGGTCATGTTCATGGCTTGGGCAAGGTCCCCTGCCACATCTGGGTCCCAGTGGAAAGGGGAAGGATGTGGAGGAATGATGTCTGATGCTGGAGAAATGGACCACCAGAGGGGCATGTATCTTTTCCATTGGTGAGAACTTGACCACATGGCCAATTCTAATGGCAGGGAGTCTGAAAAGTGTGCTCAGCAGAAACTTGGTTCACAAGGGAAGAAGGGGAGTGGGTTTTTGTGGACAACTGCCAGTCCCCCCTCAAAGTGACAACATTTTAGCCCTGCTTTAACCCTGCTCCATCATCACCTTCACCTCCCCCACTAATTGATCTTCCAAAGCAGATAATAAAAATGAAAATGATAATAAAAATGGGGGAAAAAAGCCTTAAGGTCCCCTAGGTCCTCTATTTTTTTAACTTTATATTTTCAATTGGGTTAAGGCAAAATGGTTGTCTGAGGAGGACTTACAAATAGCTGAGAAAAGAAGAGAAGTGCAAGGCAAAGGAGAAAAGGAAAAAAATACACCCATTTGAATACAGAGTTCCAAAGAATAGCAGTGAGAGATAAGAAAGCATTCCTCAGTGACCAATGCAAAGAAATAGAGGAAAACAATAGAATGGGAAAAATGAGTGATCTCGTCAAGAAAATTAGAGATACCAAGGGAACACTTCATGCAAAGATGGGCACAATAAAGGACAGAAATGGTATGGACCTAACAGAAGCAGAAGATATTAAGAAGAGGTGGCAAGAATACACAAAAGAACTATACAAAAAAGATCTTCATGACTCAGATAATCACGATGGTGTGATCACTAACCTAGAGCCAGACATCCTGGAATGTGAAGTCAAGTGGACCTTTGGAAGCATCACTATGAACAAAGCTAGTGGAGGTGATGGGATTCCAGTTGAGCTATTTCAAATCCTTACAGATGATGCTGTGAAAGTGCTGCAATCAATATGGCAGCAAATTTGGAAAACTCAGCAGTGGCCACAGGACTGGAAAAGGTCAGTTTTCATTCTAATCCCAAAGAAAGACAATGCCAAAGAATGCTCAAACTACCAAACAATTGCATTCATCTCACACGCTAGCAAAGTAATGCTCAAAATTCTTCAAACCAGGCTTTAACTGTACACGACCCATAAACTTCTAGATGTTCAAGCTGTATTTATCCCATCAGAGGAACCAGAGATCAAATTGCCAGCATCCACTAGATCATTGAAAAAGCAAGAGAGTTCCAGAAAGACATCTACTTCTGCTTTATTGAATACGCCAAAGCCTTTGACTGTGTGGATCACGACAAACTGTGGAAAATTCTTCAAGACCACCTTACCTCCCTCCTGAGAAATCTGTATGCAGGTCAAGAAGCAACAGTTAGAGCTGTACATGGAAAAACAGACTGGTTCCAAATCAGGAAAGGAGTACATCAAGGCTGTATATTGTTACCCTGCTTATTTAACTTACATGCAGAGTACATCATGTGAAATGCCAGGCTGGGAATCAAGATTGCTGGGAGAAATATAAATAACCTCAGATATGCAGATGACACCACCCTTTTGGCAGAAAATGAAGAAGAACTAAAAAGTCTCTTGATGAAAGTGAAAGAAGAGAGTGAAAAAGCTTGCTTAAAACTCAACATTCAGAAAACTAAGATCATGGCATCCAGTCCCATCACCTCATGGCAAATAGATGGGGAAACAATGGCAACAGTGACAGACTTTCTTTTTGGGGGCTCCAAAATCACTGCAAACGGTGACTTCTGCCAAGAAACCTAGACAGCATACTAAATAGCAGAGACATTACTTTGCCAACAAAGGTCTGTCTAGTCAAAGTGATGGTTTTCCCAGTAGTCATGTATGGATGTGAGAGTTGGACTATAAAGAAAGCTGAGTGCCGAAGAATTGATGCTTTTGAACTATGGTGTTGGAGAAGACTCTTGAGAGTCCCTTGGACTACAATGAGATCCAACCAGTCCATCCTAAAGAAAATCAGTTCAGAATATTCATTGGAAGGATTGATGCTAAAGCTGAAACTCCAGTCCTTTGGCCATCTGACGCAAAGAACTAACTCATTAGAAAAGACCCTGATGCTGCGAAAGATTGAAGGTGGGCAGAGAAGGGGATGACAGAGGATGAGATGATTGGATGGCATCACTGGCTCAATGCACTTGAGTTTGAGCAAGCTCCAGGAGTTGGTGATGGACAGGGAGGCCTGGCGTGCTGCAGTCCACGGGGTCGCAAAGAGTCGGACACGACTGAGCAACTGAACTGAGCTGAACTGATAGCCAATTAACAGTTGTGATAGTTCCAGGTGGACAACAAAGGGACCCAGCCTTACATATACATGTATCCATTCTTCCTCAAACTCCTCTCCCATCCAGGCTGCCATATGACATTGAGCAGAGTTCCCTGTGCTATACTGCACTGCCTTGATGGTTATCCATTTTAAATATAGCAGTGTGTACCTGTTCAGCCAAAGCTCCCTAACTATCCCGTCTCCTCATCCTCCCTTAGGCCCTCATTTAACCAAACTGACATACCTGTGCCCTCAAATGTCGAAATTCTGGAGTCACCACTTAGCTAAGACAATTTAGCCAATGCATTAGCTGCGTTAATTAAGATTATCTATTACAACTCAATCCTTGCCTAACTGCAGGAGCCATTGTACTTCTCAGTTTTCGCTGACTAACATAGGAATCAATTAGTAAATGATCTGAATATTTAGTACCAGACTTTACAGCTCAAAGAAATTTTTTGATCTTCTTGCAACCCCTCACCTCTTGTTTGAATAAGAACATTTTTGCAAAGCACCCCTTCTTATCTTTGACTTTCTTATCCAAACTTTGCTTTACTGACTCTTCAGCAGTAATAAGATCTTTTTTAATTATTTATTTTAGAAAACGTTTAAACTTATAGAAAATTTGCTAAGCTAGTTTGGGGTTTCTATACACCCTTCATCCAGCTTCCCCCAGTCCTCACATCTTGCACTGCCAGAGTACATTGGTCAAAACAGAAATTAACATGGTAAGATTTTTTTTTTAACCTCTTTATTACCAGACAGCTACAAATAAGAATGAAAACCATGTTGCCTGGATTGAACACTCAGAGCAGCAAAGAACAGGTTTAATTGTAGTCCTGGATCTGCTATTATTAATAATACAGAATCATGTTATTTTAGAAAACCAAGAGGTAGAAATTCACATTGAGATCCGGTGGCTTTTATCTATTGAGCCCTCCACTATTATCTCAGAGATGGGTAGAGGAGGATTCCTCAGATACTTGGTACTATCTTTGAAACATATAAATGAGTACTTCTTATAACTTAGCTTCCCTGGTGGCTCAGACGGTAAACCGTCTGCCTGGAATGCAGGAGACCCAGGTTTGATTCCTGGGTCGGGAAGATCCCCTGGAGAAGGAAATGGCAATCCACTCCAGCACTCTTGCCTGGAAAATCCCATGGACGGAGAAGCCTGATAGGCTACAGTCCATGGGGTTGCAAAGAGTCAGACACGACTGAGCGACTTCACTTTACTTTACTTCACTTTTTTATAACTTTGACTCTTAAAAATTTGTGTGTTTTTGAATCATGAAATCAGTTTACAACTTTAGGGTCTACTGAAGACTTGCTGTGTATTAAATGAATTTTTCTGGTTGATAGAATAATTTCTTGTTTTATGTTCCCTCTGTTTTCTCCTCTTCACAGACAGTATAATAAGGAACATAATTTTATTCATTGATCCTGAGCACTACACATTCTCTCGATGTCCATGACTGTCCTGCCAAGGAACTCCAATTAAGTATTTAAAGTCTAGAATAGCCATGAGCAGAATTTGAAAACCCTGATCACCCCTCCTCCCTTGCTGTACATATAGCCCTCCCTTGCCTTGTAAAGCTCTCCTGGGGGCTGGTGACAGGGAGTGGTCGGTTATGACCCCATGGGTTCCCCATGTAGCATGTAAACGTGGTCAGAGAAGCCTGGACTTTTCCTGCCAATGAGAGTTCTGCTTCCCCCTTAAATCAGCCTCAGAGGCAAGTTGGAGCCAAAAAGTGCTACTTTTGATTCTGGCAGTGACATTCCAAGGGAGGGCAATTAAAATATTGGAGATTTGAGGAGCAAACAAAGAAAAGCCAAGGAATTTGAGCTCTTTCTCCTAGAAAAAAAATTAGAGACTTGCCATGAAGCAAAACGTGTGAAAGGTATCTGTGTGGGAGCTGGACAGCCATATTGTTCATTTTATTGAGGATGGCACAAGAAGGAATATTTTTTTTGTTGATGGCTTTAGACTCCAGTCCTGCTGGTTGTAAGCATCAAGCCCCACCCTGACCCCCGACCCCTGTGCTACCACCACCACCAACTCCAGGTTTACCAAGGGTCAGATGAACCAAGGCCCTCGAGCTGGGAAAATCAGCTTATTTAGGGTTTTCATGGTCAAAAGAGCCACTGACATAGGCCATTAGCAACAACTGGCAAGTTCTCCTACGTTGCTATATTATTAGCCCTGCGTTTGAGATTTGGTAAGAGAAACAGGTTTTGAGAAGGAAAGCAAAGCAAAGCAACAAATTACCCAAGTGTTAACACAGATGGACATCTTTCACGCAAAGCAGAGGATAAAGCTTTCTTGCTCTTCAGTTTTCTCTCTGGGTGTTTCAGTTTATCATGGGAAACCAGCCACCCCAATATCCAGTACACAGCACTTGTCTCCAAATGCTGTTGCTGCTAACTCATAACAATATTGTGCATTAATGAGCAGAGTAAAAAAAGATAAACTTCAAACTGTATGTACCTTTTCATTCACTATTATTGGGACAAAGATTGATAAGGAAGTTAAGTTTAAATATTAAATATATGTAATATTTAAAATAGTGTTAGTTGCTCAGTCATGTCCCACTTTTTGCAACCCCATGGACTGTAGCCCGCCAGGCTCCTCTGTCCATGGAATTCTCCAGGCAGGAATTCTGGAGTGGGTTGTCATTCCTTTCTCCAGGAGATCTTCCCGACCCAGGGATGGAACCCAGGTCTCCTGCATTGCAGGCAGATTCTCTACTGTCTGGAAGTGAATGTATATTTCACACTTGTAGCACATCTCAATTTGGATGAGCTGCAATTCAAGCGCTCAATAGTCACATGTGGCTACTGGCTACTATGTTGAACAATGTAGCTCTGGAGATAAATATTAATAATTGATTAATTGTATTAGGAAGAATAAGCCAGAGAGGGTGGAAATCTGAAATTATTTTGAAGGAGGTGAGAGCAAGACTAGACAATTTTTATGAAGAACATTTCCTTATGTGAGAAAACTATAATTATCTTCTAAGCAATGAATCAACATAAAAATTGTTATCCACCTGCAATCTCCTATTATATGCCATTAAATGACCTAGCTTTAAAGGTTTCACTTCTGTCATCGGTAATTTTGGAAGGTATTTAATTTGGGGCAGTAAGTTTGGCTAAATACTAGCACTCCAAATACCTCATATATTCTGATTTACAAAATGTCTGGTTGGCAGTCTGAATAGGCTGATTCAGTGCCCTATGGCACGTGGCCTGGTATTGAAACATATGAGGTCTTCCTTGCTAGGGTCCAATTCATGTTGCCATGTAAGATTCATCCAGGAAGTGAACCCTGTTCACTTGAGTTTCTTGTCCCACTTCCTCCTGCCTTTGAAAGTATAAAAGACACTAGCAGCCCTAGGAGCCCAAAATGGATTCTCCATCCCAATACTGGCTGGTTAACTTGCAGTGAAAGTAAGTAAAACAAAACAAAACATGAGTCTCTCTGTTGTGTTCATTTTTCACCATCATGATAATGAACATTTCCCAAGAGTTATGTAACTATCAAACATGGTTTTCTCAAATGAGACTATGACTTAGGACCAAACAGAAGTTGGGGGCAGGGGGGAGGGGACGGGGGCGGGTGGATACTACTGTATTTGAAAATCAGAGCATCTGGAAAAGGAGGATGAGATGGCTGAACGGCATCACTGATGCAATGAACATGAACTTGGGCAAACTCCAGGAGATGGTGAGGGGTAGGAAGGCCTGGTGTGCTGCAGTCCATGGGGATGCAAAGAGTCGGACATGACTGGGCAACTGAACATAAACACAGTCTCATTGGCCTTTTGGGACCGTAAAGAATCCTATATACTTCCCAAGTCAGCATCCATTCCAGAAAGGGACATCAACCTTATGGTTATGGTTGTGCTAGATGCCAATGTGTGTTTGGTCCTAATCTTAACTACCCAGGAATTTCTTTTAAAAAAAAAAAGTTATTTGTTTGTGTGTTTATGGCTGTGCTGGGTCTTTGTTGCTGTGCACAGGATTTTCGCTAGTTGCAGAGAACTGGGACTACTCTCTAGTCGCCATGCTTGGGCTTCTCATTGCAATGACTTCTCTTGAGCACAGGCTGTAGGGCGTGCAGGCTTCAGTAGTTGTGGTTTGTGGGCTTAGCTGCCCAGCAGCATGTGGGATCTTCCCAAACCAGGGATCAAACCTGTGTCCCCTGCATTGGCAGGTGGATTCTTAAGCACTGACCCACCAGGAAAGCCCTGCCCAGGACTTTCTTAACACCAGTCCCAAACACGAGTAAGCATCCTTTGCTGCAAACACACCTAAATGCCTGGCTGTTTCTTGGATTTTCCAACATTCAAGTTGGACCAGGATTTTTCACACAAGTACATTTTAACTACTATAACCAATCCAAGTTTTATAGGCCATAAAGTTGTTACAGAGAAAGCAGAAAGAATATCGCAAAAACTTGAAAAAATTGTGGGAAATATACCATGTGGTAGTGGTTATACTGGTAATTTACTCATGTCCTACGTGTTTCTTACCATTCCTTCTTATTGATCCAAGTTAGTTCCTTTATTTTATATTCATAGTTTTACTATTTGCAGTACACTCTTAATGCTAATATTTGCCATGAATATAAACCACCAAGAGGACTTCCCTGGTAGCTTAGAAAATAAAGCGTCTGCCTACAATGCAGGAGACCTGGGTTTGATCCCTGGGTTGGGAAGATCCTCTGGAAAAGGAAATGGCAGTCCACTCCAGTACTCTTGCCTGGAAAATCCCAAAGGACGTAGGATCCTGGTGGGCTACAGTCCATGGGGTTGCAAAGAATTAGACATGACTGAGTGACTTCACTTTCACTTTTCTAAACCACCAAGAAAAGTCTGAATGTTAAAGGATATAGACTTGATGGGTTCTTTCATATTCTAGAAATATTGGTACCAGCTGTTTGATGATCTTTATTATTGAGTCAAACCAAATTCACGTTCCTTTTGAAAAGACTGTCATTGATCTATATTCTTGTTATTGTCTTATTACCACCTTCCATACCTGAGTTTCACTCTCCTACTTTTCTAACAAGATCTATAAACATGGATTTGGGTGGATTTTGAAATGAAGCAGATTTCTTTATTAGTCACACTATTGCAAGGCATTTTGTTTCTATAGACTTGGGATCACATTACTAGGGGGATAAAGTGTGGATCCTGCCTTACAAATGAAGAAGATTGGAACTTTGTGTTTTATCAGAATAGCTTCTGAAACTTTAAATTCCATACCGGGCCTGTTTTGAACCCAAGACTTAAGTGCTACAGGCTTTAAATTTTCTCTTCTTATTCCCTTTTCTAAATACTAACAGCCCCATTTCTTTAGAAACAGTTCTGATGTTTATTGTTTAATTGCATGGTCACACTGTCATGTTATCTAACTGGGCACGTGGAAAGTAGTAGTTCGTCAAATATACTCTGTAACAGTGTAACCCCATGTACACAGCAAATGGAATGCCAGCTTTTGAGAAGTGACTTAGATAAATGTTGTGATAGGCTGATTAAGTTTTAAGGAGGATGTGGGTCTCAATATTTTGAGTTTTCTTGTCCAGTACTGGAGAATTACTGTCCACGCAACACTTTATTTAATGCTATATACAAGTAAAGTGTAAAATTGTCAGCATCACTAAGCACTAAGTAGTGGTGTCTCCAGGTTGGTAATGTCAAGTTTTGTGGAATTGTAGTAAAATACTTAAAATCTAGAACAGTGGTTCTCAAAATACTCTAATATGTCAATATTAATAAATATTATTAATATTATTAATCTAATAAAACATAGGATGTGGGGGGTTTTTTGTTTGTTTTTTAAATACATAAGCATCCCCTTGGTGCTTGCTGAAGCTGTAGATTCCGTGTGCCCTGAGCGCTGAGCCTTGATTTAGTAAATCTGGACTAATCGCTCTATCAGTCAGGTGCTCATGCTTTGAGGCCAGGTGCAGTGATTCTAACACTTTAAAGCGCTTGCACATGGCATTGGCGTCTTGGTAAAAGGCAGCCTGACGTTCAGTAGGTCTAAGATAGCGCCAAAGGCTTTTAAGTCTGACGCAATTGCAGGCGACGCTTTAAAAACTCCGCCTTTGCCATTCAACGTCCCATGGGTATCTTTGCATTTCCGTCTATACCTAGCGTGCTTTTTGCTTTTGACCGTGTCCTTTGAGCTAAGTTTTAAAGCACCTTCAAATCTTTCTGTTTGCTCTAATTTTAAATACTTGCCTATCTTGCTTATCTTGTCCGTTTATTTATTTTTCTTCACGTGTATAGATGCGCACCAGTTGCGTCGTGAAGTACGGTCAGCTGTAACACAAGCTCGGTATCTCAGAACCACAGCCAGGCACTCCTGCTCCGGGGACCTCGGGGCCATGGAGCTCTCCGACAGTGACCGCCCGGTCAGCTTCGGCTCCACGTCGTCCTCGGCTTCCTCCCGGGACAGCCATGGTTCCTTCGGCAGCAGAATGACCTTAGTTTCAAGCAGCCATCTGGGCTTGTTTCCTCAGGATAAGGAAGCAGGGGCCATAAAACTGGAGCTGATGCCAGCCAGGCCGTTTTCCAGCAGCGAGCTGCAGACGGACCGTGCGGCCGGGCAGCAGAGCACAGACGAGGGCGGCGAGAGGCAGCCCCGGGCACAGCGCAGAGTGGAAGCCAACGGGCCGACCAAAACCGGGGCCGAATCGGCCACCAGCCCCAAGCTGCTCTATGTGGACAGAGTTGTGCAGGAAATTCTGGAGACCGAACGGACTTACGTGCAAGATTTAAAGAGCATCGTAGAGGTAAGATGCGCTGTCGGGGGGAGTTTAAAGTTTGTCCTGCAGGATCAATATCCCCCGAAATAAAGGGCAAGGAAGGGCTTGCAACAAAGGACTTCTTAGGAAGCCCAGTGTCTCCTAAGAGGCAGAGATGGTGTGAATGTTTAAACAGATGATCACTTAAGAGGAAGCCCTAGGGCTGTTATCACTGGGTTAAGACCCTCAATGTTTGCATTCGTGAATTGATTACGTGTTGGGAGTAAGCCTGATGATATCAGTGCCTACGCTGGTGTGTTGTGTTAGTGACTCCTGCCCCAAAGCTCTGTGAGTCTCTGGCAGACAGACAGACAGGATGCAAGCTTCCTCACTTGCAGGTGTCAGGGGTGTGTTGACTGAGCCCCTTGGGTCATCTTCAGCTTACTCACAGTTGTCTCCTGGCGTCTGGAGCTTCCAAAGCTGCCAGTGCCTGTGTCTCACCGCCAGAGAGGGACTTCATGGGTTTGGGGTGTGGCCTGGGGGGGTGGGCGGAAGATCCCCAGGTGATTCTTCTGCACAAACAAGCGTGGGAATTACTGTTTGATGCTGTTTTCTGTGTTGGTTGCTGTTTAGGGGAAGGTGGTGAAAGGGAGAGAAGAACCCTGGACTTGGTTTTAGGTGTTTACCTTTTACTTTTATACTAAAAAAATTCACGTAAATTATTTGACTCTCTGCAAACTGAACTTAGCTCAGGTACCAGATCCAAGACTCTGGAACTTCAGTTATTAATTTGTTATGATTGTTGTTTCCCTGTCTTATTTCTTTTTTAAATTTTATTTTATGCTGGAGTATAGTTGACTTATCCAGTTATTAATTTGACTTTGACTATAGCTAGGTTTTTAAGCATAAAATGATAATTATCGGAACAGTTCAGATGCTAATTCATTCTCAGTGATTTAAAATATTATATTTCAAATTGATGCATTATGAAGCTATACTCCCTACGCTGCCTGGTACTATCCCAGGTTCTTTCATGTGTTAGTGCCCATTTCCTGTTTTAGATTTTTAATCTAAAATGTGTTTCAGAATAAACTGGAATATTTGCTGATGAGGACATTCTCCACCAAACACATACACTCTTATAGTTTTAGGGGAAAAAAATTCTAGGACACAATTGTGTTTTCAGTCCCACAAATGATCAAACCAGACAGTCTTCTAAAAATAGTTATGACATAACTTCCCAGTAAAAATAGAAAAAAATCAATTGATGTTCAACCAAAACAATATGTGATACCAAATGTAGAGTAAACCAGGCCAATTGTTTCTTGAATTTCAACAATGATGTCATTTGTACTTGAGAAGAAATACCTGTGAAACTGCCAAAATTTGTGAAACCTCTCAGGAAATTTATGGTTGTCAAAGCTTTCTTTGGCCTGTTTTTCTTTGTTTCTTACTTGGAAACTTTACCACTTCATCGAAACTCGCCATACCAACAGAGAAACCTTTAGTGTCTGAGCTGGAATTAACACTTGTTTTTTTCTGAGACCAGTTAACAAACTTCAGGTGAGAAGAAATACAATAAGAGATCTATGAAAGAAAATAGGTTAAAACAGGATTTTTTGCTTCAATAAAATACCTTAAATTTTTTTTATTTTCTAACAGCTTCAGCAGAAGTTTTATTCTAAACTGTACAAATATTCTTGCCTTTTTTTTTCCCCTTATCAATAAATTAGCCATGTTTTCACTATGGGTTGGTGGACTTTTGCTATAAAGGACCAGATGGTAACTCTTTTTGGGTTTCTGGGCCATAAATTGTCAATCCTAACTGTTCACTTCTGCCACTGTATCCCAACAGCAGCCCCAGCCTCTACGCCAGTGAAAGGGTGTGGAAGTTCAAGGAAAACTTTAGGGCCGTTTTTGACCCAAGGACCATGGTTTGCCAAGCCCCGTATTTGCTTATAAATCTATGCTTTCATTTCATCAGCTGTGAAATGAAACTAATAAACGATACCTGCCTAATAGGGTTGGTGTTATGATAATTAGATAATATATGAAAAGCCCATACAACAGTGCCTGGCACGTGGTAAGCAATTAATAAGTGAAAACGCTTATCATCTCAGGCCTCTTCTGAATTTGCTGGCTGAGACTGAGCACCATTTATAGCTATCTTCTGTCTTATCTGAAGTCTTTTACAAAGATAAATAGATTTAGTAATACACTATAGTAGAAATTTCATTAGGAAAGAGTCATTTTTAAGTGGGTGATTCCAACATTATTATTTTGAAGGCAATTGGATTATTTCTAAAGAAGCCAGGGAGAATCTAAGGTGACACATAATAGGGAGAAGAAAGATGGAGGGTGTTGGGAAGGAGGGTGGTTGGAAGAAAACGTCCCAAATAGTGAGGGAAGCACCTGGGCAGGAAGAAGATGCTGCTTTGTTCAGGAAGTCTCTGGAATGCTTTGAGTCACTTCCCCTCCCCACCTAGAAAAGTGCAGAATCTCTTCAGATCACGATTGGTCACTGCAGCCTCTTCTTCACACACTTTTGTACCTGACCACCTCTGTTTCTCAAGATCACAATTTTCACAGAATGGTTAGACTCGTTTTATGTAGTTTTTGCTTTATGGAGGCTTCCCAGGTGGCGCCAGTGGTAAAAGTCCACCTGCCAATGCAGGAGACTTGAGAGACATGAGTTCAATCCCTGGGTCAGGAGGATCCCTTGGAGTGGGAAAGGGCAACCCATTCCAGTGTTCTTGCCTGGAAAATTCCATGGACAGAGGAGTCTGGCAGGATATGGTCCATGGGGTCACAAAGAGTCAGACACGACTGAGCATGCATCCCTCCTTTATGGAGTATAACCAATTATTTTCCACCTTGCAGCAACTTTACCCAATAAGGACTGTTATGAGTATTCTTTTAAAACACAAGATGTCAACTCCTTTAAAAATCTGTTTTCCTTAATCCATTTCCAATCTGTTTTAAAAATTCTGTAGCTGATTTCTTTAGTATCTTTGATTTTTCAAGTGCAGAGTTGAATGGGGAAAAGGCTACTTAGTAACGACCTACCATCATAAGTTCTCACCATACAAAGAGAGTTTGTTAGTTGACTTTCTAAGCAAG
The DNA here is from genome assembly GCF_002263795.3 of Bos taurus. Classification (NCBI taxonomy): domain Eukaryota; kingdom Metazoa; phylum Chordata; class Mammalia; order Artiodactyla; family Bovidae; genus Bos; species Bos taurus. The sequence continues at coordinate 87,863,352 of NC_037336.1, forward strand.
AATTATTCTGAAGAAAAACCACCTAATTGTTTGTAGAGATAACTGGGAAGTTGTTTTTCACTTACACAGTAGCATAGTTTCAAACTGTCTGAACGAATGAGTGATAAATCTCTCAGTCGTGTCCAACTCTTTGCAACCCCATGGACTACAGCCTGCCAGGCTCCCCTCTCCATGGAATTCTCCAGGCAAGAATACTGAAGTGGGTTGCCATTTCCTTTTCCAGGGTTCAGACTGTGCACTCTGCTTTCTTGAGTTCCCACTAATGAATGGCCTTCAGTAGTCGCTCTTGGTTGTATTAATTTCCCTTTGTTAGATTTTATCTGTAGTGTATCTTATCCATACATATCCTCACCACTCAGGTTTATATTTTGTCCTTAGAATTTATAAACAAGCATTTTTGTGAAAGGCCATTGATATATACTATGATTTAAAAGATTTTAACACAGTATGCCTTGGTAGCTCAATACGGTACCACATAGTATCCGAGTAGCTTATTTCTGAGAAGAGATCCTGCTCACACGTTATCTGGGCAATAGGATTCTCAGCTGTTGGTGATAATGCAAAGAAGAATGTACATCTTTCACTACAGAAAGACATTGTATTAAAATCTTTCCCAAATATATAGGATTTTTTTTTCTTTCCCATGCCATTTAGGAATTAAAAAATGAATTCTGAAGATTTAACTGAGAAATGTTATTGTTCTTATTGCTTCTGGTCTTCATCGCAGGCCTTTTCTCTGTTCCCTCCATTCCCTCCCCATGGCAACTTCCTCCTCTGCTCCTTTGCCTGACATCCTAGTCATTTGCTTTTGTACACTTGACATTTTAGAGAGAGGTGAGGTCTTGACTATCGACCATACTGAGAGAAACAAGAGAGCTGTTATTTCCATTTCTATATATGGCTCCTACTAGCATTCACAGATAAAATGAGATAATAACTATGAAAGCTAGTTTTAAAAGTTAAAAGTAAAATTGCCAGTGATACAATTTGTGAAGAGAGAGAAATTCATAGCTGGAAAGTAGGAAATAAGGGTTTCTTTCATGTTTAATAGGATCTTAGATTGACTGACCAGAGATTCTCATGGGCAGAGTGGGTTTCTTTAATCTTTCTAAATGATCTATAAAAGAGCCTTTGACAGCCTCATGAGACTTGGCCCTGGATATAGTTCGTGGCCTGTTTTAACATTTTATGAAGGGTTTTAAATAGTTCATAACATTATCTAATACTGCGTAGTTAGAAATTATATCCCTATTACAAAATAGGATCTTTGAAATATAAGAAATGCTAAATTAAATCATATTTGGGGATGTTGAGGACATGTGCATTTAGTGAGGGGAAAGTAGGTAAAATATTAAAAGTAACGTGAGTTTATTTTTTTCTATCATATTCTAGAAAGTTAAAATCCTTTTTCAAGCACAATTATCCATACAGTGTGCTAAAAAGCTAAGAAGTTATTATTATAGCCTTGCTGCATAAAATTTAAAGAACCACAGCCTTAAGCAATCCTTGTTAAAAGCATTCAGCATTGTTCAAAAGCTGTAGCTGCACAAGGATTAGGCTGTTGAGATCCAACCTCCAGCTCTCGTATTTCTTGATCGACATGAACTCTTTGTTTATCGTGTGATAGTACAGACAGTTGGAGAAGGAAAGGGCAACCCACTCCAGTATTCTTACCTGGAGAATCTCGTGGACAGGGGAGCCTGGTGGGCTGCTGTCCATGGGGTCAGACAGAGTTGGACAGGACTGAAGCGACTTAGCAGCAGCAGTACAGACAATGTTAGGATAAGGTGGACGAGAAGAGAGATGCTTTTCACCCACTTAGTGACATGAAACACATTGAACACAATTCTGCCTGTTCCCATAGCTTAGAGAAGAGGCTGCCCTTAGCACCAGAGGTATCCACTAGCTAGAAGGTGAATTGTCTTACACTTAGGAAGTGAGCCTTTCCCAGATCTGTGCAGAGTGAATGAAGGAACCCAGTAATCAGGCCCAGGAAGTCTGTGCTGTGCCTTAACTCTGGACCCTGCCTAAAGACTTAGCCTTTAGGCTGCTGAGGTGCTAAGACTTGGATAACATGGAATCTGAGTGGGGTTTTGTCCTGCACCACCTCTCAGAGACAACACTATCGAACTTGGAGGTGTTTTCTCCTGAAGCCTGGTTTGATTCAGCTGGAGAGAGAAGATGGTTTGGTGTGGAAAGGTCAGTTCATAGCTCTGCTACTCCTCTCCCTTGGCAATGAAAGGATGGCTTTACATGGGTGTTCCCTGAACCAGCCACAGCTGCTTAGGATACTTGACAAGAAGAGAAAAGTTTTGAACCAAGGGAGGAGGCTGATGAGATGTCATTGCTTTTATTGTCTTTTTACTCGCACATGTCCTCACTCAATACTTTCCCTCCAGTTTAAATAACATTTATTAAACTGACACTTTTTATGAGGTTCCTTCAGACTAACATTTCTTGAATACTGAGGGAATTATGTGTTCAATGCTAGAGTGTAGGACTTGGCAGGGATTGTTTTTAACGAAGGCTTGTTACGTGGGTGGATTTAATAAAGTGCTTACACTGTAGTACTTGGCACATTTTAATGTACTTTTTCTTTTGCATGGCATTTGAGCACTTTTATTTGAATGTGTCTCTTTATTTTTCCTCCCAGGGGCTTTTCTCATATTGGGTGAATGAGATCTTTGCTAAAACCATTTGAGGTCTATGGTAATTTTGAAGCAAACCTGCTAAGTAGTTTTAGGCTTATGTATTGGGTTGGCCAAAAAGTTTGTCTAGGTTTTTCTGTAACATAGGAAACCTGAATGAACTTTCTGGCCAAGCCAATAGGAGTTGTTTGTCAAATAACACATCTAACCACTGTATATAAGCCCCTCAAACTTCACTTTGACTATTTGTTTCCATGCCTATTTGTTGCTCTTATGCCCCCTCCTTCCTTGCTCTACCCCACTCTCACCTCTTGCCACCTTAACAATGACAGAAACTTAGAACGTAAGAACATAGTGATTTTGAGTATTCATCTCCTACTGGTAGCAGTCTAATATTGGGGGTGGAGGGGGAGGGGCCTGGCCTTTTATGTCTTTTGTCCATTCTGTTCATACCTTCTGATTAACTGCTGCTGCTGCTAAGTTGCTTCAGTCGTGTCTGACTCTGCTTGACCGCATAGACGGCAGCCCACCAGGCTCCCCTGTCCCTGGGATTCTCCAGGCAAGAACACTGGAGTGGGTTGCCATTTCCTTCTCCAATGCGTGAAAGTGAAGAGTAAAGGTGAAGTCGCTCAGTCATGTCCTACTCAGAGACCCCATGGACTGCAGCCCACCAGGCTCCTCCGTCCATAGGATTTTCCAGGCAAGAGTACTGGAGTGGATCGCCATTGCCTTCTCCGGATTAACTGCTAGTGAACATCAAAACTAGCTCAACGTGGGCAGCATTTAGTAAAAGCAAAGTGAGTGGAGGTGTGTAGGGTTGCTGTGCAAAGGTGGTTGTTGACTGTTCACAAGAGTTCATGTATACTTAATAAATGATGTCAGTTTATTCCCTCCAAATGGTTCTAGCCAGATTTTGAGTCAAAACCTAGGAAAATTATTCAAAATAATTATATTGGTCAGGTTCTCCTGGGAGCATGGTAGATAGAAACCTTAAACTTGGTGACAACACCCACCACCTCAATGAATCCGAATAGCTGTAAACATACTACGTGGCTACTACTTCTAAATTTTCTAGCTATATACCTTAATAGCAACAAAAATACTAAAACATAACATTAACAGCAGCTTGTATTTGGATGCTTACCGGATTTCAGGCACTGAATTAAGCAGTTACAGCCTCACCCACAGCCCCACTATGTGGGTACTATTATAATTTTCTTATTTTTAGCACAAGAATATTGCATGTACAGAGAGGAAAGGAACTTGTCCAAGGTTTGTAAATGATTAGTGGTGAAACAGGAACTGGAATGTTAGGTTTCACTCCAAAGGCCTCATTTACTACTACATTGTTATAGCAAATCTCCCCTTAGAGTCTAGCAGAGAGCTCAAAGGTTTGGTCGCCTTCCTAAGCTCTCTGGGGCAGGGTGTTGCAACAGCAGCATGGTAGACATTCGGGACTGGATAGTGCTTGGTTATGGGGGATAGTCGTGTGTACCGTAGGATGTTAGCATCAAACATGGCCTCCACTCACTAGATGTCAGTAGAACCACCACCATCCCCACTCATGACAACCAAAACTGTTTCTAGACATTGCCATATAACCCCCAAGGGACAAAATTCCCTTGGCTGAGAAACACTGTTTTAAAAATTTGGAAGGCATAGTGTATAAGTGTAAGTAAAGCCACAGTAACAAATCGGCCCCCCAGTTTAGTGATGTAATACAACAGAAGTTTCTCCTTTTGCAGTCATGGATGTGTATGTCCAGGTTAGTGGACACCATGCCATTCCATGCACCAATTGATAGAAGGCAGGGGAAGGAGAGTTTTTGAGACAAGTGTAGAAATGACTCACCTCTTCTCTCATTCCACATCAAGCTATAAATTTGGAGATATAGTCTGTGTGCCCAAAGAAGGAAGGAAACATTTTTGTGAACAACTGCCAGGGTCTACCATGTATTGTATTGGATTGGCCAAAAAGTTCATTCAAGTTTTTTCATAAGATGTTCTGGAAAAATCCAAATGAACTTTTTGGTCAACCCAATATGTAACTGCAATATTCTCATTATAAAAACCTATACCCGGCATCCCACCACTAAAGGTAAAAATAAAAATAAAAAATACATAAGGAAGAAAGCAGGAAAGATCTTGATGATGCTTACTGCCAAGTTTATAGTTAACTCTCTCTACTAAATAACTCTATGCTGCTGCTAAGCTGCTAAGTCGCTCCAGTCGTGTCCAACTCTGTGCAACCCCATAGACGGCAGCCCACCAGGCTCTGCCGTCCCTGGGATTCTCCAGGCAAGAACACTGCAGTGGGTTGCCATTTCCTTCTCCACAATAACTCTATAGAATGTTTTAAATGGAATTCTTCATTTAGGACTTAGACTAAGATGTACCTTCCCTTATTCCTCTCTCCCCTCTTACACATTTCCATCACCTCTACCTCCTCTCTCTCTCCCTTTTTTCCTAACTCCCTGCCCTCTTTGTTTTTGTAGTTTTTCCTATCCATATGACCTGTCAATAGGGCTCTTTGGAATTTTTGAACACAGGTGGTACTATCAATATTTCAGTTTAAGAAGAGGGCTGCTGGGTCTAGCATAGTTCAAAGGCAGGAATTGTGCTTCTTTGCTTGTCTTCTGGAAACATTTTGAGTAGACTGGAATCAAAGAGAATAATGGACTAATGCCAGCATACCCTGAACAGAATGATCATGCTCGGAAGCCACACTGATAAAGTTTATAAGAAAATGTAATACCCTCCTTTTCACTGCCCTGCCTTTGTTTTAAACTCATTTCTATAGTCACTCTGAGAAGCCAAAATGAGAATTGTGAACACTTAAAGAACAAGTAAACAATGGAAAACCTAATGGTTGAAATTGTTTTAACACATTTATACATACATAATAATCTTAGGCCTTGCACACTTGCACACTCTAAATCAGGTGACATCATTATGGATGGTTTCCATAAGAAAGTGACAGTGAACGTTGCTCAGTTGTGTCCAACTCTTTGCGACCCCATGGACTATATAGTCTCCAGGCCAGAATACTGGAGTGGGTAGCCTTTCCCTTCTCCAGAGGATCTTCCCAACCCAGGGATCAAACCCAGGTCTCCCGCATTGCAGGTGGATTCTTTACCAGCTGAGCCACAAGGGAAGCCTTGTAGAAGTCAACTTTCATCTTTCCAGAGGTGAACATGGAGAAAGTAAATTTGCCATTGATAAATAGTGGTCTATTTATGTCATTAACCTTTACACTTTTCAAATCACTAAGAACTTTTTACAATAGCATAATGAACATCAGTTGGTATAATAGTAATAATTATGGATTTAGTGATGTTCTCATTGTCTCCTGGAGAAATACTAAACCTCAGGTAATAGTCACCCTTGAGTGCCTGACATTCCTGACTTATGACTTGCTTCTTTTTTTTTTCTTTTTAGATTTTTTTGTGGCTTGCTTCTTGAAGCTTGGGTCTAGAATACTTCAGGTCAGTCTAAGGATTTCCAGGGTATTGGAGGCCCTAGAGTCCAGCTTTGTAGGATATTCTTACCATGTTTCAAGAGTTCATGATCTCAGAATAGATTATAGTTATTTAATATAGTTAAATATAGTTTTTAGCTTCCATATCACGTCTAAGACCCAAGAAAGAGAGTACAGTTGCTATAGAAAAAGAGCAATATGAATTTCAAGTGCCTACGATCAATTTTGCTATAATTTGACATATATGCTTTTAAAAATCACTGAACTTGCAAAATCATATGAGGGGAAAACGGGGGAAAATAGATTCCAGGTGCAACACTCAAAACATCAGTGACACATCGAAAAAGAAACAAATGGAGGCAGTTTTATACGTGTTAAATGGTTAAGAACTAAATCCTTACTACAGTAAATATGATACTTCAACTTAAAAAAAAAACATATAATTTCTTGTGGGAGCCACCTGGTACCCACAGCTGCCACCCCCTGTAGGAGGAAGAGAATAAAGGGAAGCGGGAGACAGAGTGAGAAAAAAGAACAATAAAGAGGAGAAAGAACAGAAAGGGGAAAATATAAAAGAGGCTAAGAAGGAGAGAAAAATTAAGGAGAGAAGCAGTTGCGTGCAGGGTTGTAGTCTGAGTTATAAAGTAGGGTTCAGTTCAGTTCAGACCTGACATCAATGCAAAACTGACACCCCTGGCAGGGATGGGTTTGGCTTTAACAAGGTATGCAGGTGGACTGAGGCGGCTGGTAGGTGTTTGAGCTGTATGTGTGTGTGTGTTTGTATTCCTCTGATGCTCTCTGGAAGTGGCTATGCTTTTCTGTGTTCACCTGGTTTTTTGTTTGTTTTATTGTGAATGCAATCCTGCCTAAGCAAAATTCAGAATTTTGAATTAAGTTCAAGTTACTCCCTAGTATATTAATCATGTGGGAACAAATTCCTGCTTTCAAAGCAAATGTTAAAGCAGAACTAACTGTACTTACCTCTTGAGTGTTATGACTTGATACAAATAGGTCTCACCTCTCCCCCGTCCCCTTTGTTCAGACCAGAAGATTAAAGAACACCATACCTGTTGTCAAAAAACATGATCTTCCATCCCTAAAGCACTTTTTACTTCCGCCCTATAAGAAAAAAATGGTTCAAAAGAATTTCAAGCTGTCTTAGCAATTTGAGAGTTTATTTCTGAAAACTAACAAGTAGATCTTTTTTTTATCCAAATCTTGGGCCAACAAATATGATTATTTGAAAAAGCAAATAGTTGTGGGTTTTTCAAAACTGTCACTGAAAAGATTTTCACAATTTGGGTCAAATACTCCTACACAAGTGATAACCCTTGCTGTCTTGCTGTTATTCAGTCACTAAGTTGTGTCCAACTCTTTGTGACCCCATGGACTACAGCACACCAGGCTTCTCTGTCCTTCACTGGCTCCTGGAGTTTGTTCAGATTCATATCCATTGACTCAGTGATGCCATCCAATATCTCATCCTCTATTGTCCCCTTCTCCTCTTGCCCTCAACCTTTCCCAGCATCAGGGTCTTTTCCAATGTGTTAGTTCTTTGCATCAGTTGCCAAAGTATTGGAGCTTCAGCATCAGTCCTTCCAGTGAATATTCAGGGTTGATTTCCTTGAGGATTGAAACTTCTGTTACACCAAGGAGATTTAAGGGGTAAATATTTGTGTGTTTATGCCATTAAAATTAGAATATTTTCCATCTACACATGCATATTCTGAGTTAGACAATGTATTAAAGGACACACTTACTTACAGACATAACTGAGGACATTCATTTCTTTTGTGAGATCAAGCTCTTAGAGAAATACCTGCAACTAAAAAGTCCCTTCCCATTCTTCCAGCTTTTCTTTTAAGGCAACATTTTTATTTCTAATGAAAAGGTATTTCAAAAACTTCTGTTAACTCAGGTGATTGAGTAGCTATTATTACTTGTCTGCTAAAGAACTGCTAATATATTTCAAAGACTGCCTGTGGGCAGAACTCTATTGAAGATTTGCTAAAACAGGTTGTGTTCATTTGGGGGTAGAATTATGCTGCCTTTTGGGTGTATGCCATCTTGAATATGCAGTTATACTGAGTGGGTAGAAAATTATAGAATTCAGGAAATTGTGTTCTAAACACACCAACCTTCAGTTGGGAGTAGTTTCCCATGGCTGAAAGTTTCTTCCAAAGAAAAATGTTGCTTGTGAAACTAAACATCAAAGAATCAACCCAGGTCATTTGACAAGCCTGAAGCAAGTTGATGTCAAAGCAACCCTGCTCTGTAACACCTAGAAAAAGAGGCAGCTTGAGCTGATGCAAGGTTTGCCAGCCTACATAGTTCAGTAGTTAACTATTTTCTGATCACTTATGTTTTCAGTTTCTTCTCTGAGCACCAAGGCTACTCTGCCACTTAAGGCTGATAGCATTGTTCTCTATAGCAGTTCACATGGAATGTTTTATATCTTTTTAAACCTGGTCAAATATACATGACATGTATTAATATTAACCATTTCAAGTATACAATTCAGTGGCGTTAGGCACACTGACATTGTTGTACACTGAACTACATAACCATTACCACCATCCATCTTGAGACTGTCCGACTCTTTGAGACCCCATGGACTGTAGCCCTGTCCGTGGGATTTCCCAGGCAAGAATACTGGAGTGGGTTGCCATTTCCTCTTCCAGGGGATCCTCCCCACCGAGTTGTCAAAGCCAGGTCTCTTCCACTGCAGGCAGATTCTTTACTGCTGAGCCACCAGGGAAGCCCAAGATATACATGACATGTATTACTTTAGCCGTTTTAAGTGAATGATTCAATGACATCAAGCACACTGGCACTGTTGTGCATTGAACTGTATAACCATCACCACCATCCATCTTGAGCACTTGAGAACTTTTCTACCACTCTAAATTGAAACTGTGCACCCATGAAGCAATACCTCTTCATACCCTCTTCCCTCAAGAAATTCTTTTTTGTTTTAAAAAATTGTAGAATACACATAATATAAAATTTACTGTTTTAACCATTTGTAAAGGTATATCGTAGGTGACATTAAGTACATTCACAGCGTTGGGCAACCAGTCTCTAGAATTCTTTTCATCTTGTGAAACTGAAACTCTGTCCCTGTTAAACAGTCACCACCCCCCCCTCCTCCCCTTCCTTCAGCTACTGATAACCACCATTCTACTCTCTGCTTCTATAAATTTGACTTCTCTATACTTCAGTGGAATCATACAGTACTTGTCCTTTTGTGACTGTTTTTTTCACTGAGCACAGTGTCTTCAGGGTTCATCCTTCTCTATATAGTACATATGGAGAAGGCAATGGCACCCCACTCCAGTACTCTTGCCTGGAAAATCCCATGGATGGAGGAGCCTGGTAGGCTGCAGTCCATGGGGTCACTAAGAGTTGGACACGACTGAGCGACTTCACTTTCACTTTTCACTTTCATGCATTGGAGAAGGAAATGGCAACCCACTCCCGTGTTCTTGCCTGGAGAATCCCAGGGACAGGGGAGCCTGGTGGACTGTCGTCTCTGGGGTCGCACAGAGTCGGACACGACTGAAGCGACTTAGCAGCAGCAGCAGCATATAGCACATGTCAGAATTTTCTTCCTTCTTAAGACTGAATAACATTCCAGTGTATGTCTATATAGCATTTTGTTTCTCCATTCATCTATTGGTGAATACTTAGATTGCTCCAAATAGCACAGAATTTTTGATTAAGTAGAAATCACACAGAGTTTTGAACTGGAAAATAACTCAAAAGTTTTAACTGACTGTGGATTCTGAAAGGGTGAAGTGTTTTGGTTAGTTTTCTACTTCTAGCAGTCAGCATTGCCTTTGACACTTAAAAGGCCATTAGTAAGTATTTGCTAAATGAATTACCAAGTTCTACACAATCGTTCTTACTGATGAGGAAATGGAGATGCAGAGAACCAAGTGATTTCTCCAACCAAATCCAAATCTTAGTTCTGGCACCTACTACCTTTGATCTTGAACAATTATGTAATTTCTGTAACCTTCAGTTTCTTCTTCTTAAAATGAGATGAGAGCTATTGTGTACCTCATAGAATGTTGTGAGGACAAAAGGAAGTAATGCCTGTAAAAATAGGAAAAGAAAGTCGCTCAGTCATATCCAACTCTTTGCGACCAGTCCATGGAATCTCCAGGCCAGAATACTGAAGTGGGTAACCTTTCCCTACTGCAGGGGATCTTCCCAACCCAGGGATCGAACCCAGTCTCGCACATTGCAGGCGAATTCTTTACCAGCTGAGCCACAAGGGAAGCCCAAGAATACTGGAGTGGGTAACCTATCCCCTTCTCCAGGGGATCTTCCCAACTCAGGGATCAAACCGGTATCTCCTGCATTGCAGGTGGATTCTTTATCAGCTGAGCTATTAGGGAAGCCCAAAGTGCTTTCCTGGGTTCAATGCCTGTAAAGTACTTTCCGTAGGACCTGGCATAGCATAAACTCTCAATAGATGCAAGCTGGTCAAGCCCCAGACCCCGCAGCTAAGTACTGGCAGTGCCAAGACTGTACCCATTACATTTAGAAACAATTGGAAAAACACAGGAAGCATTTATTGGGTTCCCCTTACTGTGCCAAATAAGGGGAATTCTCATACATACTTGTTAATGAAAATTCTGAAAACACATTACTTTCACTACTCAGTTTTCTACATCTCAGTCACTGATGAGGATGAAATTGACACGGACACACGTGAAGGGCAGAGCTTGTCTCTCCTGCATCCAGCCACCGCATAGTGTAGACAAAACCAGAGCAGTGGTACAGAGGGCAAGTGGGAATGATTAAGATCACCTCCTGAGCAATTGCTTGGGACATGTCTAAAGCAAACTGTGGAATTATCCTTTTTTTCTTCTAGCACAGATATAGGTAGCTTTTTGAGGATGAGAAATTGTCTCCTGTAAAACCAGAGAGTCAGGGCTAGTCCACTTATGATAAGTAAAAGACCAGCTGATGTTCTTGGACCCCTTCTTGTCAACTCCTGGTCTGAAGTTGGAACTGGCTCTGAAGTTCCAGGTCCTAGTTGGAAAGAAAGAAGGTAAAGAAAGTTACTGACAAATTGTGTAAATTTACTTAATATTCAAAATTACCTGGAATATTCTAGGTACTAGTTTTGGCAAGAAAATTCACTAGAATAGAATCCCCACTTCAAAGACAGGACAGAGTAAAACATCATAAACATCCTTTATGAGAAACACACAATTAACTGGTCATCAGTGAGATTTATACCAAGGATAGTAAGCCCCCATAAACAGGTTCAAAGGGGCAGATAATAATATAATAATTTGAGCAATTAAGAGCTATCACCAAAGAAATCTGGTTAGGAAGAGCAACTTAAAAGTAGGGTTTTTTTCAAAAGAGGTAATATATTTATACATATAACTGCTTCATTTTGCTGTACAGCAGAAACTAACACAACACTGAAAAGCAACTATACTCCAATAAAAAAAATTTTTAATAAAGAAAAAAAAAAATAAATAAAAGAGGTATTTTTCTAGGGACTTCCTAGCGGTCCAGTGGTTAAAACTCTGCTTCCAATGCAGGGAGCATGGGTTCAATCCCTGATTGGGGAACTAAGATCCCACATGCCATGCAGCATGGCCAAAAGATTTTTTTAAAAAAAGAGGGTGCACCCTGGATTAATAAAATCTGTCTGAAACTCTAAAGGTGACATCACTTTTTCTTAAAGCTCTGTTTATCCCGATAAGCAATCAAATGGGCCCACTGTCTGAAAGGCATTTTCTTTCTTTGTTATGAAGAGAATAATAGACATTGAAAGGCAACACAAATTACCCCACCCACCCCATCCCCTGTGATGAAATAATGAAAATGAAGAAAATCTAAAATCTGCTAGAACTGAATCTAAATCCTGACTCTGCCATCTCTCTTTGTGATCTTGGATAAGTTACTAAACTTTTCCAAGTTTCAGGTTTTCACCTTAAAATGGGAATAATAGGATTGTTGCAAAATAAGACTATCCATGCAAAATGCTAGCACAGTGATAGGCATATAGTAAGCTCTCAAATGAGAATAATGATGATTATTGTTAATATACTTAGTATTATTTGGAAAGGCCAGTAATTTCTGGTACATTAAAAGTATTATGGTATTGTTGCTAGTCTATGCTGAAACTGAAGCTCCAATATTTTGGCCACCTGATGTCAAGAACCAACTCATTGGAAAAGACTCTGATTCTAGGAAAGATTGAAGGCAAAAAGAGAAGTGGACAGCAGAGGATGAGATGGTTAGATAACATCCAGACTCAATGGACATGAATTTGAGCAAGCTCTAGGAGATAGTGAAGGACAGAGGAGCCTGGCGGGCTACAGTCCATGGGGTGGCAGAGTCAGACACAACTTAGCGACTAAACAACAACAAAATCTATGTTAAGGTATTTCTGAAAATTATTTAAATTTTGAAATTTAAAAAGGGTATATCTTGCAATTTTTAGTTTATCTGATATGCTTCTATGCAGTTGGAGTTCACAGGCCTGCTAGAGCTGCAATGGCAGAATGAAATTATTTTCAGAGTTTTGGTTCGAGGGAAGTTAAACTGAGATTGATTTAATGGACAGAGCTCTGGTCTCAGCTTGGTGTCATGCTAATAGTCAGCCATGTGCCCATGGACAACCAACCGGGCTGACCTCTGCTTCATCCTCAGTAAATGACTCTAATTCAACAAGCCAAAATCTAAAGATGACTAGAAGTCTCATCTTCTCCAGCCTCAGCTCTCAAGAATGTAACTAGGAAATAAGTAAGTCCTTTGAGCGGCCAAAATAGATGTTTCAAATGCCAAACAGTAAATCCTGTGTCTTGACCCAAAGAGAGGCCCCTCTCACTGTGAGCCTATTTACTCTACATGTTTAAAATAAGCTTAATGAGAGCATTTCCTGGCAGTCCAGTGGTTAGGACTCCAAGCTTTCACTGTGGAGGGCCCAGTTCAGTGCCTGGTTGGGGAACTAAGATCCCACAAGCCTTGCAGCCCAGCCAATAAATTAATTAATTAATTAAGCTTAATTATTTGGTTTCCTAACCCACAGCAAGAGGATGGAGGGGGCAGAAGGACTGGATGTGATTGCACTGAGGAGCCAGAGGAAGAGCTCCTTAAAGTACATGAATTAACATAGGACCGTTTAGAGTGGTGCAAACCCACCTTATCCCCCTGGTGAGTTTCACTTGTGAATTACGCCCCAGAGCATAACCAGGGTCCTCACTGATGAACCTGAGTAGCCAGAACTTTTTTATGTTTGTTATAGCATCTAAAATATATTGCCTGATTCTTGGTCTTCATAAACAAGGTGATATTTTAATTATGATAATTGACTTTTATTGAAATATTGTTTCAGGTATACAGCAAAGTGATTTACATTTTTTTTTCAGATTATTTTTCATTATAAAATAGTGACTGTAGTCTCCTGTGCTGTACGTCAGACTGTGTTGTTTTTTTGTATATAGTAGTATGCATTATGTTAATCCCAAACTCCTCATTTATCCCTCCCTGACAACTCCCCCCACCCCACTTTCTCCTTCAGTAACCATAAATTTGTTTTCCATGGCTGTGAGTCTGTTTCTGTTTTGACTTAAATGTTTTCCACTGTTGTTAATTGTACATAACATAAAGTTTACCTCGTGTAAATGTACAGTTCAGTGGCAGTAGACACATACACAATGTTGTACAATCATCACCACTATCCATTTCATCCCCAAAAGAAACTCTGTGCCCATTAGACAGTACTCCCCAGGCCCCTTTCCCCAGCCCCTGGCGACCTCCAGTCTACTTTCTGCCTATGAATTTGCTAGAATCAAGCAATAGTTGTCCTTCTGCATCTGGGTTCTTTCACTTAGCGTAATGTTTCCAAGGTTCATCCATGTATTTAGCATGTGTCAGAATTTCATTAATTATAATTAACTTTTAATTCTTAGAGGAAATTTTCTATAACTGATCCCTTAACAAAAGTGAGATGACCCTTTATAAAAAGTGAGTCTCGTCCTTACTGTGTAAGGAGGGCCTGATGAGGAATTATAAGCATCTATCCAACCCAAAGCAAAATGGAGTACTTGTCCTAAATGTGAACATTTTTGTTTCATTAAACTAATATAAAGGATTCATGGTGATTTTTGTGCTTAAATCATGGGCACACACATACACACACAACGCAAAGTAGGTCACATAAAAACTGGAGCGAAGCCACAGGCTAAGTCTTTGGTTTCAAACGGCAGAATCACTTTGAGGCAAAAGTATTCCTGTTTTCTCAGAATGCTGCTTAAGGACATTGTGGGGTGTGTGTGGATGTGTGTGTGTGTGTGTGTGTGTGTGTTTGGGGGAGGCAGAGTGAGCCATTCTTTTAAAAAAACACTTCAGGATATTTTCTTCTGAAACAAGCCTTTTTTTTTTCTCTCTTTGGACCAAGGAGAACTGCTACAAGTTTTCCCTCAGTTTTATAATGGGGCTTAAAGTTAAGCTGTTAACCTTTAAGTGGGAGATGAGTCGGGAGGCGACCGCCACTCTGGCTACTGGGGCAGCCTACAATCAACACAGGATGGCTGAAAAGACTGCGCTTTTGTCCTGTTTTCCATAAAGCCCTGTATAAATCACTCAGTCCAGGGGGCTGTATACGGCCTTGTAAATGGGGTTCCCAATGCAAATGTATATAGAAAAAAGGGTGAGAGTTAATCTACTTTTGATGAAGGAAGCGTTTCAGGAGGTAGGTGGGCGGGAAGATAGTCAAAAAGGAATGCAAGAGTTTAGGATCCTTTGTCATCCTTGAGAGGCCCTGCTGCATAAAGACTGTCCCTGAGATGGAGGGGAGGGGAGGGAGAGAAAGAGGAACTGGGTTGGGTTACATCCAGTACAGCTTTTGCCACTTGGAGAGCTAGTGGGAGAGCTGCCAGGGACTCGGTTAACCCTTTCTTTCCGAGCTCTGCTTTGCCCAAGTAGCAGATGGACCAGGTTCACAGGAATTCACTCTGCAGCCATTCAGCTGGGAAAGCTTACAACAGAAACTCTGGCCATTGTTGACATCAGTTTTGTGGGACAGAGGGAGCTGCCAAGAGATTTTTAGAGCCCTAGGCATTGATTCCTCTGGCTTCCTTTATCATGGAATTATAACTGTGAATGCTCTGGCGAGCACCTGACCCAGACTGGGGATGGGAGGATCAGAGCGAGATTCCTGGAAGGAGGAGTCAGCCAGGTTAGGACAGCAGGGGATAGTCTTGGCAGTAAGACAGGAATGTGTAATGACGGTGACCCATGAGAAGACAGGGCACGTTGCCTCTCGCTCTCTCTCAGTTCTAAGTAACAAGACAGCCGTGGACATTGTGCTTGGATTGAAGAGAAGAGAAAAATTAGTTTTTTTCCAAACCACATGTCCTACTCTCTGGGTCCTGGAATCAGAATCAGGGTTCCAATACAACAAAAGGAGATTTTGTAATTTGCCCCATTCAAGAGGCCCTGGTGGCTGAGAATCTGGCTGCAATGCAGGAGACCTGGGTTGCACGCCTGGGTCAGGGAGATCCCTGGAGAAGGGACTGGCTACCCACTCCAGTATTCTGGCCTGGAGAACTCTATGGACAGGGGAGTCTATACCTTAAGGATCTACATTTGGACTTCCCCAATGGCTAAGCGGTAAAAAAATCCACCTGAAATACAGGAAACGAGGGTTTAATCCCTGGTCAGGAAGATTCCCCTGGAGAAATGGCAACCCACTCCAGTATTCTTGCCTGGAAAATCCCATGGACAGAGGAGCCTGGCAGGCTTCAGTCCAAAGGGTCACAAAGAGTCGGATACAACTGAGCAAGAGGCCCAGCACACTTCAGGAAAGTCCAGTTTCTGGGGCACGTCCCATCATGCCGGGGCTGGTCCCCGGCAATGCCGGCCCACCTGGACCCCATTTTACCCTCCACATAGCACCTCTTCCAGCTCCCCTGGAGGTCACCAAGCCCTTCGCTGTTTCTGTGTCAGTAAGTAACTGGTTAAGATAGTGCTGTGATGAGATCAACAGCAGTGTAGTCAGAGAAGCAATAAGATACATCCTGAGGGCTGCTCATTGTTTTGGGTACAATGAACGGAACAGTTTCCCCTGTGCATTTCCATATTTAGCAGTGGATTACCTAATGCTGCCAGGGTATAATCACAGTCATCCTCATAGAAAAACTACCCATAAAGAGATCAGTCTTTGTGCGGGTTCTGTACTTTAAAATATCCAGCCTCTTTGTACTGCAGTTTTCAAGTAGAATAGCTTGACCTCCAGGGTCATCATCAAACTGTGTGACTCAGTAGTGGGAGGAAGAGTAATGTCTTCCAGCTTTTTCCTCTTTCTATTAATATTGTCCAGGTACCCCTGTCTTGGGGGCTTGGTTGAATCTTTATTTTGTTCCAAGGTTAGAGTTCCAAGCAAATTAGCATAAATCTTACTAGGCTTCTGTGTCTAAGGCCTTGTTTTCTGTCCATCAAGTGAACGCTATTTGAACACCTACTGTGTACAGACCAATTGCTATGGAAATTACCTATATCACAGTTCCTGTCTCAGTACGAGACTGGAAAGTGCTCCAACTCATTAAATAAATCATCTAGTTAATTACTGCCCTGCACATCATTAGGTCAAGCATACACTCGCTGGTCACGTGTATGTGGCAAAACAGACTGTATCTGTTTTAATGGGCCATTCTTTGGTGTCCTTATTTCCAAATGTCTGGTGCTCTAGAATTAAAAGCACTCAGGGGAGGTATGGGTGTTTTTTTTTTTTTACTTGCAAACGGGAAATGTTTTGCTGACAAATCCATGGCCACCTTTTGATATTTAGTGGAAACCTTCGAGCCATCGGTGTACGAAGTGAGTTCCATGGAGTTGGTCAGAGCACCGAGGACAAATATCAGACTGACTGTTGTCAAAGGCTTGTTACTCTAATAAGCTGACTATGGTACAGGCTCCCCTGTGAAGCAGTAAAACCCCTTCCAGGGTCACTTACCCACATTTGTAAGGAAGCTTTGCTACGCGGATGCTGCACCTTGTTGTATATTTCCTGTCAGCATGTCAACCCTTTCCTCTAAAAGCCATGCTTTCAGAGCTGCTGTTTGTCTCTTCATTGCTGATTGGTCTTCATTTTATAGTGATTCCTGACTCCTTAGCTTTTAAACTCTCTGCTTTCCAGGCTCTCCATTGTATACTTTTTTTTTTCTTAATGTACTTAAAAGTAGCATGGTGCTGGGAGAACAGGAAAAATTCATTTATAGCATTTCCACATGATTGACTTTGTAAAGGAGTGCATTCCTAAGGGGAGAGCTAAAGTCATGCAAATAAAGAGGGGTGAAATGACCGACCCTGGGGGAGACTGGCAGGGGAAGCAGGATGCTTTGAAGGGGTAGAGAACCTTGCACTAAGGAGAGGAAAAGCACCTATGAGCAAGATGGGAAGCATGAGCCACTGTTGAAAGAAAAATGGCACGTGGCTGAGAGCTGGCACGCTTGGCTGATGGAAGCCCAGGCCTGGGGTGTGGACTGATGAACATGTGAAGCAAGTGGGTTCATCCTGTGAATGTGCTCAGTCATGTCCAACCCTTTTCCACGCTATGGACTGTAGCCTGCCAGGCTCCTCTGTCCATGGGATTGTTCAGGCGCAAATACTGGAGTGGGTTGCCATTTTCCTCCTCCAGGGGATCTTCCGGACCCAGGGATCAAAGCTGCTTTCCTGTATCTCCTCTGTAGCAGGTGGATTCCTTACCTGCTGAGCCATTCCATCCTGTGAATGGACTAACATTAATTCAGATACAGTACCTGACAGTCCTGGTACACAGCAGTCAGTGAAAGCTATCATTTTAGTAGGCTCCTAAAACTGTATGTGGTCCTAAAGTCAACAGCAAACTTCTCCTACTTCTGAAGATACCGTGGGTATGTGCTCAGTTTTGTCTGACTCTTTGCAACCCCATGGACTGTTGCCCGCCAGGCTTCTCTGTCCATGGGTTCTCCAGGCAAGAATACTGGAGTGGGTTGCCATGCCCTCCTCCAGGGGATCTTTCTGACCCAGGGATTGAACCCAGGTCTCCTGTGCCTCCTTCACTGGGAGGTGGATTCTTTACACTAAGCCACCTGTTTAAGAACTAAAACCCTTTTGGGGGCCAAGCTGTAGTCAGCTGGTACCGGTTTGAAGGTTTGAATGCAGCTAAGTCACTCACTCTCTGGGGAGCAATTAAACACTTTTTTTTTTAAATTATTTATTTGACTGTACCAGGTCTTAGCTGCAGCAGTGGAACTCTTAGTGGGATCTAGTTCCCTGACCAGGAGTGGAACCTGGGCCCTCTGCATAGGGAGTGGAGTCTTAGCCACTGGACCCCAGGGAAATCCCAATTGAACCTTTCTAAGCATCCAGCAAAATGGGATTAATAATGGGGCTCACCTCCTGGGGTTGCAATGAAGATTAAATGAGATAATGCATATAAAGTAGTGAGCTCAGTACCTAGCCCCAAACCGGATAATAATAGTAATAATGATGATAATAATAGCAGTAGTAGTAAATAGCAGTGAGGAGGAGTTAAACCTCAGATGATCTAATAATGTACATTTATCTTACCGGTCTTTTTTTTTTTTCTTTCCCATACACAGAGCCCCTTGGGCTTTATTTAATTTTTCTTAATTACCATGTTTCAAATTACAGCAGCAGTGCCGAGATTGTAATTGAGATGAATCAGGTTCTTATTTTCAGTACTTAAAGCTTTGCCAGGACACACATCCCTCTGTCACATCAGCCTTTTCTTCATTTTTCCTCCTGAAGGATTACCGTCACATCTAATTGCATCTGTGTCAGCCTTCTTACTTGGAGACTGAAAGGGGGGAGGAGTATATTCTAAGGAAGGGGCCTCCAGGTGGCTCAGCAGTAAAGAACCCGCCTGCCAATGCAGGAGACATAAGAGACTTGGGTTTGATCCCTGGGTCAGGAAGATCCCCTGGAGTAGGAAATGGCAACCCACTCTGGTATTCTTGCCTGGGAAATCCCAAGGCCAGAGGAATCTGGTGGGCTACAGTCCATGGAGGGCACAAAGAGTTAGACATAACTTAGTGACTAAACAACAATGGTAAGTCAAGTTAACCCAGTGAGAAGGAAAGCATGACAAGAGTCAGAAGAAAAACAAAAAAATAGGGTGACCAGAGGACTCAGTTCAGTTCAGTTGCTCAGTCGTGTCCGACTCTTTGCGACCCCATGAATTGCAGCACGCCAGGCCTCCCTGTCCATCACCAACTCCCGGAGTTCACCCAAACTCATGTCCATTGAGCCGGTGATGCCATCCAGCCATCTCATCCTCTGTCGTCCCCTTCTCCTCCTGCCCCCAATCCTTCCCAGCATCAGAGTCTTTTCCAATGAGTCAACTCTTCGAATGAGGTGGCTAAAGAATTGGAGTTTCAGCTTTAGCATCATTCCTTCCAAAGAACAGCCAGGACTGAAATGGGCTGGTTGGATCTCCTTGCAGTCCAAGGGACTCTCAAGAGTCTTCTCCAACACCACAGTTCAAAAGCATCAATTTTTCGGCGCTCAGCTTTCTTCACAGTCCAACTTTCACATCCATACATGACCACTGGAAAAACCATAGCCTTGACTAGACGGACTCAAGAGAGTGGTTAATAAACTTTCTGCCCTGTCTTGTCAGCACCCACTAGGACCCTAGTGCCATGCCCTACTGCAGGCAGCCTGGCAAACTCTCTGGTTGCCCATTTTAAAGATTTTGAACATATTTTGTATTTATGCACGTTCAGTAAGCACATAGATTATCCCAGAAATGCTTTGCTCCTTTTTTTGGTAGCTAGAAATGATGATCAAAGAGTACAGAGGAAAAAAAGGAATGGTAGGTTTCAAATAAGTATGGAAAGATATCTCAACATACAGCAGGACCTCTTCATGGGTGTGTGTCCACCTGTCTTGTTTTAAGAGCTTTAGTGTATGAGAGGAGAAGGTGATGGCACCCCACTCCAGTACTCTTGCCTGGAAACTCCCATGGACGGAGGAGCCTGGTAGGCTTCAGTCCATGGGGTCGAAAAGAGTCGGACATGACTGAGCGACTTCACTTTCGCTTTTCACTTTCAAGCATTGGAGAAGGAAATGGCAACCCACTCCAGTGTTCTTGCCTGGAGAATCCCAGGGATGGGGGAGCCTGGTGGGCTGCCGTCTATGGGGTTGCACAGGGTTGGACACAACTGAAGCGACTTAGCAGCGGCAGCAGCGTATGAGAAAATTGTCAATGTAACTTGGAAACCCTAAGCACAATTTTTAGAATAAAGATTTAACAAAGCAATAGAAAATTAAGGGTTTGTTGGGGTTTTTTGCTGTTTATGACAGAAGGAACTCTTCTAAGAAATTTTCTTTTTTGTTATAACTAAAGGGTAATAGAAGAGATTAATTTTAGTGTTAAATTTGTACCCTGCTTCTTAATTGTAACATGTTTAGATTTGCTTATATTCATCAAATTCTTCATCCTGACAGCAATATGAAGTAAATAAAGACAACTGATTATTTTTAATTTTATTTATTTATTTATTTTTGGCTGTGCTGGGTCGTCATGGCTGCACGGGCTTTTCTCTAGCTGCAGTGAGCAGTGAGCTGCCCGTCTGTAGTTACAATGTGCAGGCTTCTCATTGCTGTGGCCTCTGTTGTTGCAGAGAATGGGCTCCAGGGCTCACGGGCTTCAGTAGG
Organism: Bos taurus; assembly: GCF_002263795.3. Classification (NCBI taxonomy): domain Eukaryota; kingdom Metazoa; phylum Chordata; class Mammalia; order Artiodactyla; family Bovidae; genus Bos; species Bos taurus. Next base: position 87,884,177 of record NC_037336.1, read on the forward strand.
TGCGGCTCCCAGGCTCTGGAGCATGGGCTCGATAGTTGCGGCACACAGGCTTAGTTGTTGCGAGGCGTGTGGGATCTTCCCAGATCAGGGATGGAACCCGCATCTCCTGCATTGGCAGGCAGATTCTTTACCACCGAGCCACCAAGGAAGCCCTGACAATTTTTATAATGGTTGTCAGAAGTGTAGACAAAGATGGGCCGCTATGTGCTTTAAGGACTTTGATATGTAAAGGGGAATCCTGTTTGTTGATATCTTGCTTCTATCATGTGTAGGCTGCCAGTTCATTAAGTATTTTCTGCTTACAGTTCTAGAGGAAAACCAACCAAATATTCCCCAGGGCTGTATTTGCTCTTACTACTCAGTACTACTGTTTTTAACGGAACTCCTGCATCCCCACCCCACCCCCAAGTTTCTGTTTCTGGACAAACTGCCTGAGCCTCCCCCTTTGCAAGGCCAGCTGTCCTCCTCTCCCCTCTCCAGGGGCACCTCCTGCCCCCCCAGCTTCTTTCAGGAGGAAGAAGTGAAACAATAGAGGGCACTGAGCTGTCTCAGGTGTCATTTGTCATCACTCAGCATGAAGGCCATTCCCAACATTTTTTACTGATGTCTTAGGTACTGAAACTATTATAGAAGGTAAATGAGGCTGAAAGTTCCATGTTTTTTTTTTTAATTCTTCTTTTACTCAAATATCTCAGAGCATTAATCCTGACTTCCACATATGGCCAATTAAGATCAGCCTCTATACCATTAATTAGGAAAACGAATGAAAACTGATATCAGGAACAGAAGCCCCTTTTAACTGGAAATTCATCTGGGTTTCAGTCCTGCACTTGCTTGTGTGTTTCTCTCTTCTTTCTCTTTTTTCCTCCCCTTTCACACTTTCTTCCCTCTTTCTCTTCCTGCCTCTTTTCTTTCCTCCTCTTTTTCTCTTCTCTTTCCCCCTGGTCCTCCTCCTTCCCCTCCCCCATTCTCTGCAACGAAGTCCTGTTGATGATATATTGTCTTTTCAGTACAGTTCTCTAGGGGGAGGGGAGTTCTATCGATTCAGGAACCACATCGTTCCCACAGTTGGAGCTTTTGTTCCCAGTCTAACGGGGTGGCCAGAGACACGCCCCCCACCCCGACTCCCGTTTCTTTAGCTATATCTTCCTCACTCGAGGAAGAAAAGAGATTAACTTGAAGATTAGACTTCTGATGCTTTATCTGTAGGCTGCAGCAGGAACTTTTACTGTAAACCCCATTTGGTGGTTTATTTGGAAGAAAGATAAAAGGTTTCTTTCATTTGAAAACGTATTCTTCTATACTCTCACAGCCATTTGTACATCTTCTAACACTTAAGTTGTTAGACTGAGATTTCTTTCTTTCTCTTTTACTCTCGCGTGAGCCCCTGGAGGGACAGGGGTCCTATCTCACTCATTTCTGAATGCCCTCTCACAGTTACTACCACATAGGTCTGTGCCGCTCCCAAAATCTTTATTAACTAGGTACATTATAATAAAGCTACTGAGTGGAATACAATGCAGCTGTTATAAAGAATGAAAAGGAACTATGTTTACATATAGGAGTTATGTATGTTTATGTATACTGAATGGAGAAACAAAGCTGTGAATCAAGCATAGCATTTTTTCCAGATATAATTTTTTCAGATATAATTATGCCCCAGAACATAACCCAGAAGCATGCACACCACATCTTTAATCAGAGTTATCTCTGGAGAGAGACGGGCAGGCCCTTGAGAAGGAAGAGGGAACTTTTTATTTCCTGTGCTCTGACTTGTTAGAATTCTGTTTTCTACAGCATAAAATAAAACTGAGCAGTGTTAACTTGGTTAGATAGAGAGTGCCCCCTGCCCAGGCTTCCTGGGAGAGGTGTTTATCTTCCTGTCCTCTGCCTTTCATCTTGGCCCTTCACCTTGGCTCTGTGGTCACCAGCTATCTTCTCCTGTGCTCACCTTTGCCTTTTCTGCCCTCCTGTCATTCGAGGTGTCCTCCCTCTGTCTTCTCATTCCCTGCACCTCCCATCAGCCGGTTCATGGATGCATGCTGGGACAGATGATAGATGGCCTGGACAGATGGGTGGATATATGTGTGGCACTGGCAGTTATAGCTAATGTTCCTTTTTCTGATGCTGGAGTGACCACTGGTCTCATGGCATCCTTCCTAGTTGCCTCTACCTACAGAGCATGGAAGGCTCTCCGTGATCAAGCCTGTCCTGACTCTAGCAGTTCTGACTTTGCAGCCCCACGTCCCGGCTCCGTGCATGTGCGCTGTTCATGCCCTGTTCGCTCAGCCCATCTGTGCTCCTTTCATTGGTTTATTTTGGGGGGGGCGCATTTCATGCGGCATAAAGGATCTTAGTTCCCTGACCAGGCATCCAACCCCGTGCCAGCTGCAGTGAAGGGCAGAGTTGTAACTACTGGAATCCCAGGGAATCCTCAGCTCCTTTTAGTGTGCTAGCTGCACCTGCATTTCGCTACCCTGTGCCCCTTTACTCTGCTCTGTCTTCCTGGATATTGGGTCTCCTCCAGGTTTCTCTCCGTTCTAATTATCAGTCATCCTTAAAGGCTCAGCTCCACCGTTACCACCTCCTCTAGAAACTTCCCTGCCCTGGAATTGCCCACTTCCTCTTCTGCACAGCGCCCCCCCACACCGTCTCCCGCGTGCTGAATATTTATCAGTCATGCTGCCTAAACACGGTATTGTATTTACTTGTTTACATTTGTCTTTCAACTACACAGGGAGCTCCTTGGGGGAAGGGATCATGTTTTATTCATTTTATTTAATTCCTAACTTGTAAAACAGAATTTGACATGCATTCTTATGACCTCAAAAAGAGGCAGGGGGTGGGGGGGTAGTATTTGTATGAATAAATGTGAATGTGCTTTTAAACTGTAAATTGACATACAAATGTAAGTTATTGTCGTATCAACATCATCCCAAAGTAATACATGAAACTTGCGGGCAGGTTTTCTATAAACAAATGATTACTTTCTAGAAAAGGTGGAGGTGTTGGAAAAACTGAAAAAGATGCTTCCTGCAAAATAAAGACCAATAATCTTACATAGGCATTATATCAAAGGGCTTGGAATTTGGAAATGCTAACACAAAAACTAGACCAAAAAGAGTAAGCCAAAGAGATGAAATTTTGAAACTCAAACAAAAGGATTTATGAACAGAACCTTTTCTTCATTTTATTTCTATGATATGACTATCTTCAGGAGAGAGAAATAGTAGAAAAATTAGATGCTGATCTAAATAAATTTTTTTCTTCTTGTGGTTTAATTTCATTTTCATGTTAAACAGTTTGTAATTTTTAAACATATTAAGCATTATTTTAGAGGGAAAGTGGGGGGCTAGGTGCAGGGACATTAACTTAATTCTCTCAGGGCATCGTAAATAAAGCGAGCTTCTGAGGACATTGAGTTTGAATTCTGTCCCAGTTCTGGAAACATCCTTTCTCCAGCATCTCTGCTGGGCTGTTGTCTAAACCAGACCTTCTCAAACTGCCTGGGAGTGTGTGTGTGTGTCTGTGTGTGTGTGTTCCTATCGGCCACACACTGACATTTTTGTAAAACACCACACACACAAAAAAAGAATTACTAGAAAAACAAAATAGAAGATATCAGATATGCTAAATACAAGCCTGAATTTTCATTAGATTCAAAAAAGTATCATTCTGTCAAAATGCTATAGAAGTCTACCCAGGCTTAGTCTCAACTTCTGCACTTACCTTGTTGTAGATCAGAAGTAGTTTGCAAACTGATTGCTGTCCCTTTAACCACACTTCAGTTAGCACTGAGTTCAACTTTACTTGGATATTTTCTATAACAGACATCACAGAAATGAAAAAGTTATCGAGAAGAGGGCACACATGTACAAATTTTACAATGGTGGAACTGTCGATTAGAAAAGAAATACTTTAGGCAAAATTCATAGTGCTATAATAAAACCTTTTTCAGATGGTGTAAAGCTGTTTTTTGTGTGTGTATCTCATCCTACCCTCCTCAGCATTGAGTGACTTCTTTGATCCTCTTGGAGAATAATTATTTTCAGTGCAAAAGTTTTAAATTGATCATTTTTAACTGTAGGGTAACCATAGGTGCTGACATCAAGCCAATAAAATTAATAAGCAGCGTGACAGGCTCTAATAAATTTCATTGGTGTCTCTACCCTGTCATTTGAGCACAGAATGAGCTATTATTATCACCGAGCTCCAAACCTCTCATTTTGGCTTCAGATGCTTACAGCTGCTAATGTGGTGCCTGCTACAGTAGTTTCCAGTAACTGGTTTGGGGTTAAAGTATCACATTTAAAAGACTTAGTTATGATCAGTGGGGGAACACGTTGTGGCCCTATGGCTTTGATCTGTTTTCTGGAGTGGCCTGCGAAACTTTGGACTCCCTAACGATCTATTTCTCAATGAGGTCAGAAAGCAAGCAGCTTTTAAAATCTAGTTCCTCTACCAGGGGCTCTGGGGTTTTGAAACTCTTTCATCTGGAGATGGGCCATCCCCTGTTTGAAGTGGGCCACGGTTCTTTGTCTCTCACCCCAGATGAAATTCTTCAACTCCCTCAACTTGGTCCTTCCTTGACATGAAGAATTTAGTACTGGGTTTCTGCACAATGAGCCAGCTTCACACTTGAAGTGAGAAAAAGGATTCTTCCTTTTCTCCTTAAACCCCGTTGCAGCCATTCAGGTGAATCTGGCATCCCCGCATCATCTTTGTCCCAGCCTTCATGCTGCTATTGGGTGTGGGTCATGCCTGCCAATATCTTCCATTTAACTTTTTTAATTTCATACTCATCTGCAACCTTCTGGTTTACCTTCTTAATTTTGCATATGTTGTGTCTTTTTATTTATTTTTTAAGGCTCATTTGGAGAAGGAAATAGCAATCCACTCCAGTACTATTGCCTGGAAAATCCCATGGACAGAGGAGCCTGGTAGACTACAGTCCGAGGGGTCGCAAAGAGTCAGACACGACTGAGCAAACTTCACTTTCACTTTCAAGGCTCATTTATTTTTAAAAAAATTTTAACACTCTTTGCAGTGTGTAGGATCCTAGTTCCCCGACCAGGGATGGAACCTTCACCACCCCTACATTGGTGACACAGTCTTAACCACTGGACCACCTGATGTGCCCTTTTAACATGTTAATCAAAGTATTAAGAAGCTATCAAATATAAGCACTCAATGCAGTTAGCTGTTAGCATCCCATCTCTTCGGACCACATGTAATTTTATGAAACTGTCAAGAAACACACGTATTTGTTTTTTTGAGGACACCTCACTTTGATTCATACTTGCTCAAAATGCCCTCTTCCTTCAACTCTAGCCTTCTTTACAATTTTTTATTTGGGCATTATCTCTGGAGCCTGTACAGGTACTGAAGCTCCCTATAATCGTTCCAGTCGTAAAAGTAAGGAGGCCGGGTCTTGCTCTTGTGGGGTTCTGATGGCAATTACACACTTAAACCTTGCGAGTCTAATTTCTTATTGAGATGACCACTTTCTGAAGAAGAAAAGATGTCACCATCAAGCTTGTTAAAACATAAAAAGGCTTATGAACGTCAGTTCCTGCACGACCATGATTTTAAGAACCAGAATGGTTAGTTATTTGACGCAGTCTGTGAACCATGCTAGGGAGACAGTTCCTGATGAAGCCCTGTCTGGTTTTCATTTGAGGAGCATGAAGGGCAGGAGAGGGAGGCTGTGGCTTATTAAAAGACAAAAGCAACAATTATCTTACGCTTCTCACATTTCAGCTTCTCCTTTCACTAGTTGTGCCTGAACACTGTTGTGTTTGTGACTGGCCATTGGAATGCAGTCCAGGGCTGGGATTTTCAGGGTCTGGCTGACTAGCCCCCCCTGCCGAGACTTCCCCAGGAGCTGCAGAGCTCCGGGTGACGTCTGGTGGAGAACCATCCTGCATTGTTCAGCCCAGGGTGGGGGACTATTTATTTTTGATTTTACGTTATTTCAGCTGTTTTCACTTTTTTCTTTATTGTTTTCTTGCCTCCTACAGAGTTCTCTTTTCAAGTCTGGCTGGGACAAGGGGGACACTCAGGGACTCAGCACACAGCATGGAGAACAGTTTTCCCCTCTCTCAGCAGTTCAAATAGCTTCTAAGCCACATCCATTTAACCCACTGTGGGCCTGAGCCCACGCCACGTTAGCTCAGCTGGGAGTTGTTGCCATGTTAAAATGGATAAAATCATTTCAATGCAGTCCATAGCTCCTTAACATGGTCTATTAGATAGGATGAGTGAAGTATATGTTTATTTTAAAAAACATATAATGTTGAGAAAGCATTTTTTAAACTAGCATTTGAGGATGCATTTAGTTCTGTAGTTTCACAACAGCTTTCTGACTTAAAAAGGTGATGTTTGAAACAATTTCTTTGCATTTCACAATTTTATTCCTGGCTTCCCATTGTATGAATTTTGCAGTATCTTTTTATCATATATTAATAAATCAGTTGAGGGGACAGCAGGCAATGTTGTTATGCCAGAAGTCTGACTTTATTGGTAACCATGGTCATTATGTTATCCATCTAGGGACGATCTAATACATTTTAGGTGTAGATATGTTAATAAAGGGCTTCCCTGGTGGCTCAGACAATAAAGACTCTGCTGCAACTCAGGAGACCGGGGTTTGATCCCTAGGTCAGGAAGATCCCCTGGAGGAGGGCATGGCAACCCACTCCAGTCTTCTTGCCTGGAGAATTCCATGGACAGAGGAGCCTGGTGGGCTACAGTCCATGGAGGTCACAAAGAGTCGGACACTACTGAGCGCACGCACACACACACACACACACGCACATTTTAATGTATATACACCCTTTCTCCTTGCTCAAACTCCCTGCTCTATAAATATGGAAATATTATCATTATTAATAAAAGAGATTCTGTATTCTCATCATAGAGTTAATGAGCACATTAGCATAATAATTACTTGAAATGGATATGAGAGGTTCACCACACATAACTAAAGATGCCTTGGAAAAGAACAGGAGTATTTATGACATCTCTCTTGTTGATTTCACAGGATTACCTTGACTGTATCAGGGACCAAACGAAACTTCCTCTGGGGACAGATGAAAGATCAGCCCTTTTTGGAAACATACAGGATATCTACCACTTTAATAGGTAAGTTAATACTCAGAAGATCGTTCTCACTTAAGAACATTATGAGTTTTTCTCAAATGAAGGTGGCCTCAGAAAACTTAACAGAAATCCTGATTCCACTTCATCAATTTCTGTGAGCTATCATGCCATGAAGTTTTCTACTTGGAAACATCCTTGTTTGTGTATGAGTCTCAGATTAATTCAGAATCCCATCCCATTCTATCCTCCTGGCTCAGAGAAGAGACCTATTCGCCATGACAGAACAGAGGCATCTTCGTTCCACAATGGCAGGTGAACAGGGCATCCAAAAATATATCCTGCCTCAGTCCCCAGCATCTCCACTCCCACTGGATTTTCTAAAATCTTTTCTCTGCCTAAGGAGTGGGCAAGAGAGTAAACACACAATAAATACTTTAATCATAACAGATATTAATGCAAATTAATAATTTAAATTTATAGTACTTAATTTAATTCAGACATCTATTGAGTTCCTACTGTGTAGCAGGCACGGGGCTTAGAAAAGTACCATAGGAAATAAGACAGACAGGGAGCTGAAGAGGATGGAGTGAGCTTATCAGTTATTATACTGTTAGTACCTCTTGGAAGACCAGGTAATAGGCAGGTAAAGAGCACAGACTCTAGTTTCCAACATATCTGGGTTTGCATGCCAACTGGGTCATGTCTATATTCTTTGGAGAATTTTAGATAGGATACAGATGGTCCCCGACTTAAGATGTTTCAACTCGTGATTTTTAATTTTTTTTTTTTTTTTTTTACTTTACAATGGTGCAAAAACAAGATCTGTTCAGTAGAAACCATATTTCAAATTTTGAATTTTTATTTCCTCCACTCCTCCCCAGGGAGTGAGCTACACCTCTCAGTCAGACAAACGATCACAATGGTAAAGAACCAATACACTTACAGCATTCTGTTTTCACTTTTAGTACAGTATTCAATACATTGCATGAGACAGTCAACATTTTATTACCAAAGAGGCTCTGTATTGGATAGTTTTGCCCAGCTGGAGGCTCGTGTAAGTGTTCTGAACACATTGAAGGTAGGTGAGGTGAGGCTTTTGTGTTCAGTTGATCAAGTGTATTTTTAACGCATCTTTAAAATTTTGTATTTATTTTTGGATTGGCTGCATCTTCATTGCCGCTTGTAGGCTTTCTCTAGTTGCAGTGATCAGGGGCCACTCTCTAGTTGCAGGGACTTCTCTTGATGCTGAGCACGGCCTCTAGAGCATGGCTTAGTTGTTGTGGCACACAGGCTTAGTTTCCCCGTGGCATGTGAAATCTTCCCAAACCAGGAATCAAAGCTGTGTCCCTTAAATTGACAGATTCTTAACCCCTGGACCACCAGGGAAGTCATTAATGCATTTCTGAGTTTGGACATTTTCAACTTATAGTGGGTTTATTGGGACATAATGCCCTCCCTCATTTCAAGTCTTGTTCATATCTTCCTATCTCTATAGGGTTTATTGCTTGCCTGTGTGCTAAGTTGCTTCAGTCGTGTCTGAGTCTGTGCAACCCCATGGACTATAGCCCCCAGGCTCCTCTGTCCATGGGAATTCTCCAGGCAAGAATACTGCAGTGGATTGCCATGCCCTCCTTCAGGGGATCTTCCTGACCCAGGGATCAAACCTGTATCTCTTGTGTCCCCTGCATTGGCAGGCAGATTCTTTGCCACTGGTACCACCTGGGAAGCCCGGAGTTACAGTAAAACCTCCTTAGAGAGTTCTATAATGCCCCATCATGGGATCACTCAACCAGAGTGTAAATTATAATACTGAAGTTAGTGTATGTGAGGTCCTTGAGGGTAGGATCCACATCTCCTTGGCTTTCCCTAATGTCCATGTGGATCCCGAACACCTAGCCCAAGCCTGGCCTCTGGGAGACATGTTTAAATTATCAACCTATCCCTTAATTTTGAAAGCCTGGAATATGAAAAAAAAGCCAATGCTGCAACATCTCTTTCGTTGGACTCAGTAGACTTTGAAAACCAATTTGTATGTTCTAAGACAGTGGTTCTGAACCCCGGTTACACATTGGAATCCCCTGGGAAGGATTGTGCTTTGCTTTGTTTTTAATATGATGACTTCTGCCCCCAAAAGTTCTAATTAATGGGTCTGTGGTGGGACCAGGGCATCAAGATTTTTTAAAAGGTCTTCAGATGCTGGGAAAGATTGAAGACAAAAGGAGAAGGAGGCAACAGAGGATGAGATAGATAGCATCACCGACTCAATGGACATGAATTTGAGCAAACTCCGGGAGACAGTGGAGGACAGAAGGAGCCAGGCATGCTACTGGAGTCCCTGGGGTCACAAAGAGTTGGACGTGACTTAGCAACTGAACAACAAGAGATGTGCAGCCATGGTTGAGAAACACTGTCTAGATAAAATAAATACAATAAAAAGAAAATAGAAGAATGGCATTAGGAAATGGGATTAGAGAATTTAGAATCTGCATGTGCATTAGTAACGTGCTGATGTTGGAACAGGCTTCATTTAGCAGCTCTGAGGGTAATAGTCCGAGCAACCATGAGTGGCTTCTCCACCCAGAGCTCCCTGATGGTTCAGTAACCCGGGAAGAAGAATCAGGCCTAGCATTGGGAGGCCCTGGCCTCAGCTTTCTGGTGGTTTGGCTGTGTGTTGACTATAATGACTGTTTATCTAGTGCTTGTCCATGCCAGAGGCCATAGAGCTTTATGTGCATTATCGCTTTATATAAGTCTGGGCTCCTCTAATTCCAAGCCCCAGGCATTTAGCTACATTCCCTCCTGCCAGAACAGAGCCCTGCTTTTCAGGTCTTGATTTGTGGCATTGTGGCACAGTCCAGGCAGGAAGGGTTTTCTACTCCTTGGAGTTTAAAGCTTCCTGTGTCTCCTAATTTAAAGGAAGACGAGACGGTAGTAGCCCCCAGTGTCAACAAGAAGGGACCTCAGCTGCAAAAGATGGAAGACAGGTCTTTATATGCCTGAATTGTTCTCTGTGCTTCTCTCTTTGGTGTTTGCTGAACAAGGAAATCAGACGTGACTAAAGTAAACCTGAGTCAGGGTGATGATGACAGGTGAGCCATCAGAGGGGACACGATTCTAGCTGATGGTGCTCATGCCTGTCCCTTTGGTAGATCACGTTTGTAAATCTCCTGCACATGCATTGTCTCCTTTCATCCTCTCAGCAGCTCTGAGGCGGGTAAGATGCAAAATGTATGCACATTGTTTGCACGGAGGAAACAGTATAGAAAGCCCTCTGCTCTAGGACATAGAGCTAGAAAACCAACCTAGCCTATTTTGATTTTTTTATTTTGTTTATTTTTAACTTTTTTTTTTATACTGGAGTATAGTTGGTTAACAATGTTGTGTTAGTTTCAGGTGTACAACAAAGTGATTCAGTTTTATATGTGTATATATATACACATATGTATATTTATATACACACACATATGAATCTATTCTTTTTCAAATTCTTTCCCCAGTTAGATTGTTACAGTATATTGAGCAGAGTTCCCAGTACTATACAGCAGATCCATGTTGGTTATCCATTTTAAATATAGCGGCATGTACATGTCAATCCCAAACTGCCCAAATGCCCCTTACACTCTAGTAAACATCAGTTTGTTCACTAAGTCTGTGAGTCTGTTTCTGTCTTGTATTTGTTTCATTTGTTTTAGATTCTGTGGACAAGTTATATCATATGACATTTTCCTATCTCTATATGACTAAATCCACTCAGTATGATAATAATCTCTGGGTTCATCCATGTTGCTGCAAATGGCCTTATTTTATTCTTTTTAATGACTTAGTAATATTCCATAGTAGATATGTACCACATCTTCTTATCCATTCTTCTATTGATGGAAGCCTATTTTAAACACCTGGTTTTGTTGAATCTCAACTAATGTTTCTCATTATTTTTTTTATTATTTCCAAGAATATTTTTCTGTTTAATTTTTACAGTTAATTGTCTGTATTATTTTCTCCCTATTTACTTTTATTTCCTTTCTCTTAACTCTGGACTGAATTTAGAGCTTAAATGTCTTTACTATTATATTTCATTAAGTAACAGTATTGTGGTGACTTTTTATGTTAATGCCTCTTATGAGCCCTCTGTTCTATACCCTACATCAATTGATTTCAAAGATACAACTATCTGGCAAATCTATGGTTAAGGCTTGAAATGATTTTAAAGTTTTTACTGGTTCAGGTCCAGATTTCTCAACATAATATAATACTGTTGCACCCAACTCAGCAAGATTTAAAATTCTAAAACTAAAGAGGGCAAAAAGAAAATGGTTTTATGATGGCCTAAAAAATTTTCTCTGGTGGCTCAGACAGGAAAGAATCTGCCTGCAATCCAGGAGACCTGGGTTGGGAAAATCCCCTGGAGAAGAAAATGGCTGCCCACTCCAGTATTCTTACCTGGAGAATCCCATGGACAGATGAGTCTGGCGAGCTACAGTCCACAGGATCCTACTGAGCAACTAACACTTTAGAAAATTTTAGCTGATTAGATTGTTTTTCAGGAAGTATTTCCAAAATACGGGAAAGCATATGATAAACACTTATAAAGCACCTCTATTCCATCAAGGCCTTCCTTTATGCCATATTTGCCTTAGAAATGCTTGAAAGTGTAAAGCTTTTACCAGTAATGCTGAGCCCCTGATATGCCCCTCCGAATTGCAGTCCACACTGCGGAGAATGGCACAGTGATGTGCTGGTGTGCCAGTTCTCCAGGGTGAGGACAAGGGAGGGGGAATCTGAGATTTATGTCTGCCAATTTCTATGGTATAAACACACCTACAGCAGATTTCAGGCTACTAAGAAGACCTCACTGAACAGGGAATTAGGAAGAGATGTACAGAATTGGCTCAGATGAGCCAGTATAATCTGGCTCAAAATACCACCATCACTGTAACTACCATCCAAGATTGGTGTTTCATCCCCAAGTATGATCTTTGTTGCCATGACTCTAAGTATACACACACAGTGTGCTTTAACTTACTTCAAACACAGCTGCACTGTATCAGACTTTTACAAGTCTTTTTCACGCAACGGTGCTTTTGAGATTTATAGTTCTACTTTGCTTATTTTAACTGCAATGTAATATTCCATTATGGGCTGTATTACCTTGCATTTTGCTGATTGCAATAAGACTAAGCCTCTTTTGTTTTTTGGCCACTTTGATTTCTTCTCTAAATTTCTGGCTCCTATTCATGCCCAGTTTTCTGTCAAGATGTTTCTCTTTCTTATGATTGTTTAGGAGTGCTTGATGAATTCTGTCTGGAGATCTTTGTGGATTATGCAAATTGTAGTCCTCCGTTAGTATGAGATTTGTCTTTTAATTATGGCTTCTTTGAAAAGAAGTTATAAAATTCATTATTTTGACTACTCTAAGTAAATGTAATTTTTATAGGATGAGAATTTTGTGTGTTTAAAAACTTATCTCTTTTATAAATGTGCCCAGTTCATAAATATGCTCTATATTTTTTCCTAAAAGTCTTAAAAGTTTTGCTTTTCACTTACATCTTTAATCTAAAATTGATGGAAATGTGGTATGTGATAGGAAATCGAAATCCTTGTTTTCAGGGAATTCCCTGAAAGTCCAGTGGGTTAGGACTGTGTGCTTTCACTGCTGAGGGTGTGTTTTGTCTACGGTCACACCACCCTGAACATGCCCAGTCTCATCTGGGTGTGTTTCCAATCCCTGGTTGGGGAACTTGTTAACATAAGATGTGCGAGCCATGCAGTGCAGCCAAAAAAGAAAAGAAAAAACCCTCTTTTCATCTAACTAGCCCATAGTCCCATCACCCATCTTTTCTGTGCTGATTTGTAGTTCTGCATTTCTCCCAGGTGAACTTCACCTGTGTGAATGGTTCTGTTTCTGGGCTCTGTTGTGTTGTGTTGGTCTCTTTGTCCATCCTTACTCCATACCACATCATCTTAATTATTTATTAAACCCATGTTGCTCTCCTTCTACGTGACTTAGGATTTCTTAACTCTTTGCACTGTCAAGTGATCTTTTCATTTCTTTTTGCTTCAGTTTGTCAAGTTCCATGAAGGGAGCTCTCTTGGGACTTTTATTGGAATTTTATTTAATTTATAGATTAATTTTGGCAGCAGTGATATCTTTATAATATTGGGTCATCCAACCATGAACATATCTCATGAATCAAGCTTTTTAAAAATACCCTATAATAACATTTTATGATTTCTCCATCACATTCATACATGTCACTTATTCTTTTTAGTGTTATTTTTGACTAGAATATTTTCCTATTTTTTAATTCACCATTATTGTCATGTAAGAATGCTTTCAATTTTTATATGTTGACACTATATTCAACCAACTTTTTAAACTGTCCCATCAGTTCTAATTGTTTATAGACCCTTTTAGGTTTTCTATGTAGACAATGGTTGTTTGAAAATCAGAATTTTTTGCTTTCCTTTACAGTTGTTCTGCCTCTTATATATATAATTGTTTTTTCTTGTCTTACTGCTTTCAGTAAGTCTTCTCAAACAGTGCTAATTAGATTCTTGCATTCTTAACTTCTTTCTGACATTAGCAGGAATGCTTTAACTGTTTCACCATTAATTATGATGTTTGTTCTGAGAAGTGTCTACACTTCTATTTTGCTGAGATTTTAGTGTGAATGAATATTTACTTTTATTGAATGTGTAATCATCCTTTAAAAAAATTAGTATATGATTTTTCTCCTATTCATAACGTGGCAAATTATATTAATATATATTAATGATTTGAATCATATGTACACTACTAGAATAACCCTGGATTTCCCAGGTGGCGGTAGTGGTAAAGAACCTGCCTGCCAGTGCAGGAGACATGAGAGACGGATTCAATCCCTGGGTTGGGAAGATCCCCTGGAGAAGGGAATGGCAACCCACTCCAGTATTCTTACTTGGAGAATCCCATGGACCGAGGATCCTGGCAGGCTACCGTCCATGGGGTTACAAAGAGTTGGACACGACTGAAGCAACTGAGCAATATAGCACAAAGTGACTTAGCTCACGTGCACACATAAAGCCTGCCTGGCCATGATGTTCCTATATTTGTGCATGATGAGTTTGTGTTTTTTAAAGAACTTTTCCATGCATGTTCATAAATGACAGTAATGTATGATTTCTTTCCTTATACTGTCTTTTTTCAATTTTGGCATATTACTAGATTCAAATTGTTATCTCATGAAATATTCCAATATGAACTGTTTTGAAATACAATTGAGATTTCATTTTTGTTGTCTTTTTTGTAGCCAAATCTTTCTCTCATAATCCCTATGATAGCCTGGAAATTTAAGACTCTGTTTTGATGTCTGGAAGAAATTCCCAAATGGTCAGGAAACTAGCTCAGTCCAAAGAAACCACTTTCCCCAGTGTAACTTGTTACCTCAACTTCCAGAACTTTTTTTTTTTTTCCTTAAGTGCATGTTAAAGAGATGTCGATAGTTTTTATACAGTGTCCCTCTCTTGAAATACAGAAGAGTTGTCTAGACTGTAATTTGAAAGTTTGAGGAAGTACGGACCATTTCTCTACATCAGAATTGTATTTTTAAATTATTTTTTAGTCAGAAAATCCCATGGGTGGAGGAGCCTGGTAGGCTGCAGTCCATGGGGTCGCTAAGAGTCCGACACAACTGAGCGGGTTCACTTTCACTTTGCACTTTCATGCATTGGAGAAGGACATGGCAACCCACTCCAGTGTTCTTGCCTGGAGAATCCCAGGGATGGGGGAGCCTGGTGGGCTGCCATCTATGGGGTCGCACAGAGTCGGACACGACTGAAGCGACTTAGCAGCCCCAGCACGATCATCTAAGCTCTCTTATTTCCTCAAAAGATGAGAGGAGAATTTTCCTATTTCCTTCAACTCCTTCTCTCTCTTTTTTAAAATTTTATTTATTTATTTGACTACGCTGGGTCACTGTGTGCAGCTTTCTCTAGTTGCGGCGAGTCGGGGACTCCTCTTTAGTTATAATGCGTGGGTTTCTCTTCGTGGCGACTTTTCTTGTTGTAGAGCTCGGGCTCTTGAGTCTGTGGGCTTCAGTAGTTGAAGCACATGAGCTTAGTTGCCCTGCAGCATATGGAATCTTCCCAGACCAGGATCTTCCCGAGATCAAACTTGAGTCCCCTGCATTGATAGGTGGATTATTAACTACCAGGAAACTACTACCCTTTCTTTTTATTGGGTATACCTATATTGAGTCACTGTTGCATGTCAAACACTAGGCTAAATCTATTAATCTAAAGATGAATGACATTGTTGTGTAGCAGAGGCAGTAAGTCATATACCCAAGGAATGAACAAAACTTTACTTTGAGAACTCTGAGGAGCAAGGAATTGATTTTATCTGAGGGATCAGTGAAAGCATCCCAGAGCAAGTAACTTACGTCTTAAGAAAATATTTATTTGGGTCGTGCTTCTTTTCTCCTTTGAAATGTTGTTTAGAAAGCAAATCATGGGGTCAGTTCAGTTCAGTTCAGTCACTCAGTTGTGTCTGACTCTTTGTGACCCCATGGACTACAACACCCCAGGCTTCCCTGTCCATCACCAACTCCCAGAGCTTACTCAAACTCATGTCCATTGAGTCAGTGATGCAATTCAACTGTCTCATTCTCTGTCATCCCCTTCTCCTCCCACCCTCGATCTTTCCCAGCATCAGGGTCTGTTTCAATGAGTCTGCTCTTTTTGCATCAGGTGGCCAGAGTACTGGAGCTTCAGCATCAGTCCTTCCAATGAATATTCAGGACTGATCTCCTTTAGGATGGACTGGTTGGATCTCCTTGCAGTCCAAGGACTCTCAAGAGTCTTCTCCAACACCACAGTTCAAAAGCATCAATTCTTTGACACTCAGACTTCTTTATAGTCCAACTCTTACATCCATGCATGACCACTGGAAAAATCATAGCTTTGACTAGACAGACTTTGGTTGGCAGTCACGTCTCTGCTTTTTAATATGCTGTCTAGCTTGGTCATAACTTTTCTTCTAAGGATCAAGCGTCTTTTAATTTCATGGCAGAAGTCACCATCTACAGTGATTTTGGAGCCCCCCAAAATAAAGTCTGTCACTGTTTCCACTGTTTCCCCATCTGTTTGCCATGAAGTGATGGGACCAGATGCCATGATCTTAGTTTTCTGAATGTTGAGTTTTAAGCCAACTTTTTCACTCTTCTCTTTCACTTTCATCAAGAGACTCTTTAGTTCTTCACTTTCTGCCGTAAGGGTGATGCCATCTGAATATCTGAGGTTATTGATATTTCTCCTGACAATCTTGATTCCAGCCTGTGCTTCTTCCGGCCCAGCGTTTCTCATGATGTACTCTGCATATAAGTTAAATAAGTAGGGTAACAATATACAGCCTTGATGCACTCCTTTCCTGATTTGGAACCAGTCTATTGTTCCATGTCCAGTTCTAACTGTTGCTTCTTGACCTCCATACAGGTTTCTCAAGAGGCAGGTCAGGTGGTCTGGTATTCCCATCTCTTGAAGAATTTTCCACAGTTAGTTGTGATCCATACAGTCAAAGGCTTTTCCGTAGTCAATAAGGCAGAAGTAGATGTTCTTCTGGAACTCTGTTTTTTTTTTCTATGAACCAAAGAATGTTGGCAATTTGATCTCTGGTTCCTCTGCCTTTTCTAAATCCAGCTTGAACATCCCAAATCATGAGATACATACAACAATAAGTCAGGGCAAGGTGGGAGCAGTTACCTTTTATATTAATGCATTTTCATACCATCAAAATGTCTTCAACTATTGCCCAGTAGTAAAAATATATTTTTACCCATAAACTTTTTTCCAAGTAGACTTTTCAAGACCAGTGTTAGCATATCAGTGAATTTAATGGAGCATTTGATACTATTAACCTCACTCCATTTTCTGTCTCCTAATCCACATGTGCCTCTGTAAATACCAACTGACCTGCTTGGTTGGGTGGGAAAAGGAAATGGAGCATAGAGTCTATTGTAGACCAAAAGAGGAGAGGCCCCTTCGTGAATCTTTTTTTTTTTTTTTCTTGTTTTCTTATGTACTTATGATATACAATAAGTTCAGCCAAACAGAATATTTTTAAATAATTGCCCCAATATAGACAAACAATTCAAAGTGGGTATAATCCAGAAAGTTCTACACGAGGAGACATTTGTCCACACTTTACTGTTCAGGAGAAAATGCTATGGTATTATATTTTAGCTAACATATTTTTATTTCTTAAAACTACAGCACAGAATAAACATACAGCAAAACATCAAGCACAAAAAAAGAGTTAAGCTTATACATTTTTGTAGACCAAAAGAGGAGAGGCCCCTTCGTGAATCTTGTTCAGTGGAAGGCAATAGAATCTGCAAGGTCTTATTACAATTCCTGAATTCAAGTACACATCAGTGAGAGAAAATCTTACAGAGAATATGTTCTGTAAAGGAGAACTGTGTTTCCTTTAACTGTCCATCCAAACAAGGAATATGAACTCTAGTAAGAAATAATATTTTCTTTTTTCATAATGCTATACAAAAGGGAGGAAATATTTGGAACAATTGCTGCAGGAAAAGGGAAAATACCCTAAATCTGATGGTAGAATGACTCTAATTTTAGCTCTGAGTACAAAACACAATTTGTGAGTCACTTCTTCCTGCTAATGTACTTGCAAAGCTGTTCATTAGTTTCACTGATGCAATGAAAAAGCTAGTCTCCACCCCATTAGGCTGTAACTCTAGAAGGACAGCCTGTTTCTGGTCTTTATGGAGTCCTTGGTATCCCTCTTTCCACGGCCCCATCTCTGTTCCCATAGTACATGGTGTATTATTTTCTAGTTAGTTGCTTTCCATATCTCCCACACTCCCTGTTGTTCGCCAAACAGCAGCTGGTGGGTTCCTTTCTATACCACCCACAAAAACACACTATGTTCATTCTGTCCTTAGACTCATGACCAATTTCTAAACTGACTTTCTCTTCCAACCCTCCGCAAACTTAGATATCACCTCCTCAGAGAGCATTCTGTGACTGCTCCAGTGCTCCGTCACCCACCCACCCAGCCTCAGGCACATTCTGCTACACTGTCTTTATTTCCCTCATAACACGTTGTTGTTACTTAATTGCTGAGTCATGTTTGACTCTTTTGTGACCCCATGGACTATAGCCCACCAGGCTCCTCTGTCCATGATATCCCAGGCAAGAATACTGGAGTGGGTTGCTGTTTCCTTCTCCAGGGGATCTTCCTGACCCGGGGATCAAACCCACATCTCCTGCATTGGCAGGCAGATTCTTCACCACTGAGCCACCAGCCCCTCATAACACGTAGTACAGTATTATATTCTGTTGTGTTTGTTTTGCTTTTCAGTAAAACCAACCCTTTGCCATTTTTCACATAAGCATTCTTAGTAAGCAATATTGTACTATGGTGTATGAGTTTCTACTGGCAAAGGAATAAAATTTATTTTTTCTTAATTTTTATTTTATTATAATAACAGCACTTAACATGAGATCTACCCTCTTAAATTTTTAAGCGTTCAATACTTCCCTTGTGGCTCAGACAGTAAAGAATCTGCCTGAAATGCAGGCGAGCTGGGTTCGATCCCTGGATAGGGAAGATTCCCTGGAGAAAGGAATGGCTACACACCTCAGTATTCTTCCCTGGAGAATCCCATGGTCAGAGGAGCCTGGAGAGCTATAGTCCATGGGGTTTCAGAGAGCCACTTTCACACACATGTTATTGTTAACTTAGATACTATGTTACAGCAGATCTCTAGAACCTATTC
The DNA here is from genome assembly GCF_002263795.3 of Bos taurus. NCBI lineage: Eukaryota > Metazoa > Chordata > Mammalia > Artiodactyla > Bovidae > Bos > Bos taurus. The sequence goes on from NC_037336.1 coordinate 87,903,058, forward strand.
ATCTGGTTTAGCTGAAACTTGATGCATCTTAGGTAATAGCTCATCCATTTACTCTTACCCCCAGCTGCTGGTAACCACCATTCTACTATCTGATGCTACGGGTGTGACTATTTTAGATTTCTAATATAAGTGGAATCATGCAGGATTTGTCCTTCTGTGACTGTTTTTTTTTTTTCCACTTGACATAATGCCAAGGTTCATCCATGTTGTCACAGAATTCCTTCTTTAAGACTGACATTTCACTGTATACATACACACACACACATATACATATATATACACACAAATACATATACATGCTTACCACATTTTCCTTATTCATCTTCATCCATTCATAGACATTTAAGTTGTATCCACATTTTGGCTGTTGTGAATACTTCTGCAACGAACGTGGTAGTGCTAACAGCTCTTCAAGACCCTGATTTCAATTTTTTATGTAAATACCCCAAGATTGGGCTTCCCTGGTGGCTCAGTTGGTAAAGAATCCTCCTGCAATGCAGGAGACCCAGGTTTGATCCCTGGGTGGGGATGATCCCCTGGAGAACGAAATGGCGATCCATTCCACTATTATTGCCTAGAAAATCCCATGTACAGAGGAGCCTCATGGGCTATAGTCCACAGGGTCACAAAGAGTAGGACACAGCTGACCATCTGAGCATAGCATAGCATACTGCAAGGTTGGATTGCTGGATCGTATATTAGTTCTACTCTTAATTTTTTGGAGAATCTCCATACTGCTTTCCATGGAGGCTGCACCATTTTGCATTCCTATCAGCAATGCATGAGGGTTCCAGTTCTTCACATCCTTGCCAACATTTGTTGTCTTTTGTTTTACGTTGTGTTCTTTATTTCTTCAGTTGTTAACATTCATCACCCCTGATCAGAACGTAAGTACGGTAGGACAGAGCTTTCGTCCATGTTCTTAACCCCATCCCCTCCTGCCTGTAATAGTCCTGACAAATGAGGCTTTCAGTAATGACCATGTTGAATGGAGCACTAACAGGGTGATCAGCCAGCTGTATCAGGATGGTTGCTCTGATGACAGGCGTGTGAAGGAAATCAGACTACTGACTCCTCACTGTTTCCATTATTTTGTAAAAGGGTTGTAAAGGAAAGCTGCCCAGATGACTCACACAAGGCCTCCCAGGTAGGCGCTAGCAGGTTGAAGACACCATAATGTGGAGACTAGCCCTCAGCTTTCTTGAGTCAATCTGAAAAATAAATTTTTCAATAGGTGTGTTTATAATAGTGTGGAACTGGGATTCACAAACCCTGATACTAAGCCTAGCTATGCCTATTAATTATTTGTTGTGTGACCTAAGGTAAGCAACCTCCCTTTTATGAGCCCTGGTTTGCTCATCTTAAAATTTGGGAGTAGGACTGGAAGGCATCTGAGCTCCTTCCCAGTTCTGCTTCTTGAGCAATGAATGCCATTCGTTTACAGGTGAGCTATACCAGAGTCTGGGTGGGTCCTCAAGACACTTTGTCCTACCAGGAGATCCAAGCTGGAGTTGAAATTAAAGCTCCAAGAGGAGCTTGATGAGCGTAACACTGAGAACAGAGGGAGTTAAATATTGTCAAGGAGTATTTCTGTTAAGCCTTGGAAGTATGAAAAATATGATGGATTCTGCTCAAAATTCTTCTCCCCTTAGAAACAGCAGAATATTGAAAGACATGATTACATAACTTACATCCAGAGCACTCCATCCTCCAACAGTGGAAAACACTGGTCCAGATATATTGCCTTTTTAGCTGTTCTTTTTGTTTGACCTTTTATTTTACTTCATCCAGTATTTGGATCCCAGTGATGAAATTTCAGCTATCTTTAATTTAATCACAGCCATCCTTCTATAAAGGGCTTCCCTGTGGTTCAGGTGGTGAAGAATCTGCCTGCAATGCAGGAGACCTGGGTTCAATCCCTGGATTGGGAAGATGCTTTGCAGGAGGGCATGGCAACCCACTCCAGTATTCTTGTCTGGAGAATCCAGATGGACAGAGGAGCCTGGTGGGCTACAGTCCATGGGGTCACTAAGAGTCAGACACAACTGAGCAACTAAGCACATCCTTCCATAAAGGATATTGATAAAATGATCAGAACTATACATTCCAAACAAAAATAATCTTACAAATGGTATGTTTTGTGGAATATTACGGAAGAATGTTTGAAATTGGGTCTGTCCTAAAACCATGCATTGGTAAAAGTTCCTTTCAAAGTACAAGCTTGGTCAGTGGATTTCAATGTAGCAGGGTATAGGATTATATGGTTTCAGACCCCAGCAAACCTCTAAGAAACTACCACTTGTTGAGTTTCAGTGTTTTATCAAAGAAAGATATCCATAGAGGCTACTAAAATACTCCTACCTTTTCCGATGATATATTTGTGTGAGGCTGTTGAAATGCTGAGCAGACATGAGCAGCCATCTGTGTTCTATTAAGATAAGCATTAGAGATTTGCAAATTATAAAACAATACTACTCTTCTCACTAAATTTTGTTTTATAAAATCTATTTTTCACAAAAAAGTTACTTGTATTAACTTGTACTATATATATAATTACATAAATTGATCTTTTAAAAATTACATAGCAGCCTTAATTTCTAATAAGTATTGATATAATCCACATAAAGAATGTTTAAAAGGTAAGCAGGTCTTGACACCAAAATGTTTGAGAATCACTGGCTTGAGTAAGGAGCATGCTATGTAAAACTACACTTCTGTGCAGACCTTACGGCTGGATGGTAGTATCTTACCTTCAAAACTAGACTCTTCCTTCATTGGCAGGCAGCTGCTTTAACTGAGCCACCAGGGAAGCCCTACCTTCCAATAAGAAAGAACAAATGAAAATCCCCAGATATTTGGGGTGAACCACTAACATGAATGACAAAAGCCAAAATGATTAAAATGATTGTGGAGCAGAAAGCAAAGAGCAGGAAAGTTAAGTCCAAAATAACAATAGTCATCATTATCACCTCCTTATAAATATGAGAGCACTTTTGCACCCATAAAATAATAATAGAAACATAAGTACCCAAAGAACATGTAAACACACACACACACACTTTGAAGCTGAAGATCAGATAGTAGAGATGAAACAATTCAATAGAAGCGATAGAAAATAAAAGATGAAATCTGAGAAAACAGAACAATAAACAAGAAGATGAAAAATAGAGAAAAATGAGATAGTCTAGAGTATCTAATCTAATGGAGGGGAGGAAATATTAAAACTGTGATTCAAGAACAGAGGTTCCTTAGCTTTTTGGCCCCAGGATCTGACTTCCTTGGTGGCTCAGATGGTAAAGTATCTGCCTACAATGTGGGAGACCTGGGTTCGAACTCTGGGTCGAGAAGATCCTCTGGAGAAGGAAATGGCAACCCACGCCAGTACTCTTGCCTGGAAAATCCCATGAAAGGAGGAGCCTGGTGAGCTATAGTCTGTGAGGTCGCAAAGAGTAGGACACAACTGAGCGACTAAACTTTCACTTTCAGGATATATATGCTTAAAAATTCTAAGTGCCCCAAAAGCTTATTTTATTTATGATTTATGATGTTTCTATCTACCATAATAGAAATTAAAACTGTTGTTGTTGTTCAGTCACTCAGTCGTGTCTGACTCTTTGTGACCCCATGGACTGCAGCATGCCAGGCTTCCCTGTCCTTCACTATCTCTCAGAGCTTGCTCAAATTCATGTCCATTTAGTCAGTGATGCAACCCATCCATCTTGTCCTCTGTCATCCGCTTCTCCTCCCGCCTTCAATCTTTCCCAGCATCAAGGTCTGTTCCAATGAGTAAGCTCTTCATATCAGGTGGCCAAAGTATTGGAGCTTCAGCATCAGTCCTTCCAGTGAATATTCAGGACTGATTTCCTTTAGGATGGACCAGTTGGCTCTCCTTGCAGGCCAAGGGACTCTCAAGAGTCTTCTCCAACACCACAGTTCAAAAGCACCAATTCTTTGGCATTCAGACTTCTTTATAGTCCAACTCTCACATCCATACATGACTACTGGTAAAACCATAGCTCTGACTAGACAGACCATTTTTGGCAAAGTAATGTCTCTGCTTTTTAATATGCTGTCTAATTGATCATACCTTTTCTTCCAAGGATCAAGCATCTTTTAATTTCATGGCTGCAATCACCATATGCAGTGATTTTTCAGCCCAAGAAAATAGTCTGTCACTGTTTCCATTGTTTCCCCATCTTTTTGCCATGAAGTGATAGGACCAGATGCCATGATCTTAGTTTTCTGAATGTTGAGTTTTAGCCTGCTTTTTCACTCTCCTCTTTCACCTTCATCAAGAGGTTCTTATATTAAAACTGAGAAGTTATTAAAATATTAATGTGTTCAATAATAATAAATTCACAGATTTCTAGAAAAGCTTACTACTCTTCCCATTAACATTTTTTGCATGTTGGAATTGTTTTACATTACTGTTTGACTTACTGGAAGACAGCTGGATTCTCATATCTGCTTCTGCTTTCCATCTGTGATATCACAGGTCATGTAGCCTCTCAAAAGGCCACTGTACTCTCATGAGAGAATGAGGATAAAAAATCTGATAGAGTCAAGTATTTTATAAAATATATTGACCTTTTGGACTTCCTGAAGGGATCGTAAGAACCCAGGGAGCATTTTGAGAACTGATGATCAAGTTCAGTTCAGTTCAGTCACTCAGTCGTGTCAGAATCTTTGCGACCCCATGAATTGCAGCACACCAGGCCTCCCTGTCCATCACCAACTCCCGGAGTTTACCCAAACTCATGTCCATTGAGTTGGTGATGCCATCCAGCCATCTCATCCTCTGTCGTGCCCTTCTCCTCCTGCCCCCAATCCCTCCCAGCATCAGAGTCTTTTCCAGTGATTCAACTCTTCACATCAGGTAGCCAAAGTATTGGAGTTTCAGCTTTAGCGTCAGTCCTTCCAAAGAACACCCAGGACTGATCTCCTTTAGGATGGACTGGTTGGATCTCTTGCAGTCCAAGGGACTCTCAAGAATCTTCTCCAACACCATAGTTCAAAAGTATCAATTCTTTGGGACTCAGCTTTCTTCACAGTCCAACTCTCACATCTATACATGACTACTGGAAAAACCATAGCCTTGACTAGATGGACCTTTGTTGGCAAAGTCATGTCTCTGCTTTTCAATATGCTATCTAGGTTGGTCATAACTTTCCTTCCAAGGAGTAAGAGTCTTTTAATTTTATGGCTGCAATCACCATCTGCAGTGATTTTGGAGCCCCCCAAAAAATAAAGTCTGACACTGTTTTCAATGTTTCCCCATCTATTTCCCATGAAGTGATGGGACCGGATGCCATGATCTTCGTTTTCTGAATGTTGAGTTTTAAGCCAGCTTTTTCACTCTCCTCCTTCACCTTCATCAATAGGCTTCTCAGTTCCTCTTCACTTTCTGCCATAAGGGTGGTGTCATCTGCATATCTGAGGTGATTGGTATTTCTCTTGGCAATCTTGATTCCAGCTTGTTGTTCTTCCAGCCCAGCGTTTCTCATGATGTACTCTGCATAGAAGTTAAATAAGCAGGGTGACAATATACAGCCTTGATGTACTCCTTTTCCTATTTGGAACCAGTCTGTTGTTCCATGTCCAGTTCTAACTGTTGCTTCCTGACCTGCATACAGGTTTCTCAAGAGGCAGGTCAGGTGGCCTGGTATTCCCATCTCTTTCAGAATTTTCCACAGTTTGTTGTGATCCACACAGTCAAAGGCTTTGGCATAGTCAATAAAGCAGAAGTAGATGTTTTTCTTGAACTCTCTTGCTTTTTCCATGATCCAGCAGATGTTGGCAATTTGATCTCTGGTTCCTCTGCCTTTTCTAAAACCAGCTTGAACATCTGGAAGTTCACAGTTCACATATTGCTGAAGCCTGGCTTGGAGAATTTTGAGCATTACTTTACTAGCATGTGAGATGAGTGCAATTGTGAGGTAGTTTGAGCATTCTTTGGCATTGTCTTTCTTTGGGATTGGAATGAAAACTGACCTTTTCCAGTCCTGTGGCCACTGCTGAGTTTTCCAAATTTGCTGGCATATTGAGTGCAGCACTTTCACAGCATCATCTTTCAGGATTTGAAATAACTCAACTGGAACTCCATCACCTCCGCTAGCTTTGTTCATAGTGATGCTTTCTAAGGCCCACTTGACTTCACATTGCAGGATGTCTGGCTCTAGGTGAGTGATCACACCATCGTGATTATCTGGGTCGTGAAGGTCTTTTTTGTACAGTTCTTCTGTGTATTCTTGCCACCTCTTCTTAATAGCTTCTGCTTCTGTTAGGTCCATACCATTTCTGTCCTTTATTGTGCCCATCTTTGCATGAAGTGTTCCCTTGGTATCTCTAATTTTCTTGAAGAGATCTCTAGTCTTTCCCATTCTGTTGTTTTCCTCTATTTCTTTGCATTGATCGCTGAGGAAGGCTTTCTTATCTCTTCTTGCTATTCTTTGGAACTCTGCATTCAGATGTTTATATCTTTCCTTTTCTCCTTTGCTTTTCACTCCTCTTCTTTTCACAGCTATTTGTAAGGCCTCCCCAGACAGCCATTTTGCTTTTCTGCATTTCTTTTCCATGGGGATGGTCTTGATCCCTGTCTCCTGTACAATGTCACGAACCTCATTCCATAGTTCATCAGGCACTCTATCTATCAGATCTAGGCCCTTAAATCTATTTCTCACTTCCACTGTACAATCATAAGGGATTTGATTTAGGTCATACCTGAATGGTCTAGTGGTTTTCCCTACTTTCTTCAATTTCAGTCTGAATTTGGCAATAAGGAGTTCATGATCTGAGCCACAGTCAGCTCCTGGTCTTGTTTTTATTGACTGTATAGAGCTTCTCCATCTTTGGCTGCAAAGAATGTAATCAGTCTGATTTCGGTGTTGACCATCTGGTAATGTCCATATGTAGAGTCTTCTCTTGTGTTGTTGGAAGAGGGTGTTTGCTGTGACCAGTGCATTTTCTTGGCAAAACTCTATTAGTCTTTGCCCTGCTTCATTTTGTATTCCAAGGCCAAATTTGCCTGTTACTCCAGGTGTTTCTTGACTTCCTACTTTTGCATTCTAGTCCCCTATAATGAAAAGGACATCTTTTTGGGGTGTTAGTTCTAAAAGGTCTTGTAGGTCTTCATAGAACCGTTCAACTTCAGCTTCTTCAGCGTTTCTGGTTGGGGCATAGACTTGGATTACTGTGATATTGAATGGTTTGCGTTGGAAACAAACGGAGATCATTCTGTCGTTTTTGAGATTGCATCCAAGTACTGCATTTCAAACTCTTTTGTTGACCATGATGGCTACTCCATTTCTTCTGAGGGATTCCTGCCCGCAGTAGTAGATATAATGGTCATCTGAGTTAAATTCACCCATTCCAGTCCATTTGAGTTCGCTGATTCCTAGAATGTCGACATCCACTCTCGTCATCTCCTGTTTGACCACTTCCAATTTGCCTTGATTCATGGACCTGACATTCCAGGTTCCTATGCAATATTGCTCTTTACAGCATCAGACCTTGCTTCTATCACCAGTCACATCCACAACTGTGTATTGTTTTTGCTTTGGCTCCATCCCTTCATTCTTTCTGGAGTTATTTCTCCACTGATCTCCAGTAGCATATTGGGCACCTACTGACCTGGAGAGTTCCTCTTTCAGTATCCCATCATTTTGCCTTTTCATACTGTTCATGGGGTTCTCAAGGCAAGAATACTGAAGTGGTTTGCCATTCCCTTCTCCAGTGGACCACGTTTTGTCAGACTCTTCACCATGACCTGCCCGTCTTGGGTGGCCCCACAGGCATGGCTTAGTTTCATTGAGGGCATCAGAGGACAGACACACTGAAACCATACTCACAGAAAACTAGTCATTCAGTTAGTTACTTAATGAATCATTAAAAATAAATAATATAGATTTTCATCTGAGGAAAGAGATTTCCTCCCCTGGCATATTTTCCTTTACAACACTATCTCTGTTTATAATTTTCTGTTTATCAGTGTGATTTTTCACTGCATGTCTGACTCTTCAGTGGATTCCAAGCTCCAAGAGACCATAATCTCACTTGGCTCATTGGTGTATTTGTTCTTAGTGCTTTGTATGCTGTCTGGTACCTGGAAAGCTATGAGATGAATAAGTAAGTGTGTGTGAACATGTGTGCAGATTTTAACAAATGTCAGGCAGACTGAAATGTTGAGTAGGACCTATCTCTGGGTGGGAAGTTGCAGGTCAGACCTATGTTTACCCCTCTGGTCCTCCATGACCTCAGGCAAGCCACTTATCTAAGCCTTGGATGTAATGATAAGACCTCAGATATCCAATTAAATGGTTCCTTATATGCCATGTAAATGTTTAAACTTCTAAGTTATTTAAAATATCCTCAACCCTCAGACCACAGCCTAATACGTTCTTTTTTTTTTCCTTTTTTTTTTTAGTGAACTTCTGCAAGAGTTGGAAAACTGTGAAAATGATCCTGTGGCCATAGCAGAGTGCTTTGTGTCCAAGGTAAGCAGGGTTCATCTCTCTGAGCCAACCAAGACAGAGACAGAGACACACTGTTTTCATTGTAAAGTTAAGATGACCGATGTGTTCCATACTGGATGAAGTTCACCACTAATCTGTCTCACTCTGAGGGTTTTTTCTTCCCACTAGCCAGGGGAAAAAAAATTCAGTTCCCAGTAAGTTGTGTGTGTAATTGTGTAGTCACTTCAGTTGTGTCCAACTCTTTGCAATCCTGTGGACCGTAGGCCCCCAGGCTCTTCTGTCCATGGGATTCTCCAGGCAAGAATACTGGAGTGGATTTCCATTCCCTTCTCTAGAGGATCTTCCCGAGCCAGGGATAGAACCCACATCTCTTACGTCTCCTGCATTGGCAGGCGGGTTCTTTACCACTATAGCCACCTGGGAAACCCAATAAAACTTAGCAGTTGTTTTAGAAATTGTGTAATAAATAAGTGATGCTACATATCTGTCCTCAGAAAGACTTTAAACTTGGGAAGAGGAGAGTCCAGAATAGAAGAATGTTAGAAAAATATGTACATATAAAATATGACTAGATCAGTTATAAAAATCTGTAAGAATAGAAATACTTTACATATATATAAATATATGTATTTAATATACTGCCATATACATATGTATGTACACATAGTTAGATATATATAGATAAAGAATATATGCATATATATGGCACTAGCTTACTCATTTAGTGGAAAAACAGATCAGAATTATCTCCTGCCTCTTAAATATGCCCTTTAATTCTCCTACTTTCTTCTTAAATCTCACTGATGGCTTGGAAAAAATGCAAGGAGAGGATTTGAATTTTAGAGCTTAAATGACAGTCAGTTTATATTCTGTACCCAGGTAAGAGAATTCTGAAACATATAAGGGAATCCTTTACAACATTACTTTCTTGATGTCCTACTGTAAATAGAATCTTATCTTACATTTCTCTAAAAATTCAGCAGCTTTTGTTTGGAAAACCTCTAGCAGAAATTGTCTTTCCAGCAAAACTTCATGTGATTTTTACAGTTGTGGTTTCAAATGTACAAAGGTTGATGCAAAGTTCATGATGGCACTTTTGGGTCAACTGAGAGTTAGCACCTCATTTAGAGTCTCGGAGGCCAGTGTGAACTTGGAGAGGTCCTCCCAGCCTGACCGGGTTCCGGGGTTATTCCACAAGGTTATTTCTGATGATCCAGTGGTTTTGAATCCAAACATAACACTCTTGGTTCTACTCAAGTGGGGCTCCTTAAAGGCCATTGACGGACTTATATATAAAACACTCCTGACTTTGTGGGTGGCAGTGTATGTGTTAACATACAAAATGTTTGTGCATACACGCTTACACACACAATTCTTCTCACAAGTGGCCTGTGTCACAGTGAAGGGTAAGAATTTGGAAAAGAGAAGGAAAATGAAAGAGGGAGAAATGGGCAAAAGATAACGCTGAGTATATCAAAGAAACTGTGTTAGAATAACCACAGTGAATAAACAACAAGAAGCTTTCGGAAACATCGGGGCTTTTCTGGTAACTGTAATCACAAGTTGATTAAAGACGGTCCAGCATATGCTTAGCTCTGGCTCAATTATTCACATAAAAGTTTGTTTATGCGCCAGGTTGCCAACTCCCAAATCTGATTTCTTGTTGCGATATTGCCAAGTTTAATTGGAAGACTGATTGCAGCACTCCACACTCCTGTGTGTGAGCAGGGAATAGTGAGGGGGTGTGTGTGGGTCTGGCACAGCCTGCTTCTCACTCAGCACCCTGAAATTTAGAAGATGTTACACTTTGTGAAACATAAGCAGCTGCTCACCTCTGGGGAGGAGTGGAAAATTGCTTTAATTGAAGGGCCGTTAATGAAAGAGGTGAAGCTGGCGGTTGCCGTCTGCTTTTATCTGAGTCACTGGGGCTTACATGGAGAGTCAACTTTGACCTTGCTTTTGTGTATGGCTAGGCGACAGAAATCCCTCCCGACAGGAGGAGGACACAGCCCTTCTTACCTGCTGCCCAGAAAAGAACAACAAAGCGCTGCAGAAGCCACTCTCAGGAGGGGTGAAAGTCCCCGCCAGGCAGGCCGGGCTCTCGCCCACCAAGCGCTCGCCTGCTCTTAGGGCTCTGGAAACACCTGGAACGGGTTTCCGCGGTTTCCTGCCTTCACCTCCACTCTCATTTCCGTCACTTAGCTTGACTGTCAGCCAGGCTGACCCTGGGTGACATTTAGGAGGGAAGTTTGTCTTCGGAGGCCCAACTTCCCTTAACCGCCTCCTTTCACCTGATGCGTGGCCCCCTCCTCATTGGAGCCTGTCTCCTTTCAGTGCCCAGGCCTGTGTGTGTGCACACACACATGCACACACACACATATGCACACATACACACCCACACACACACACGAGCCACTTGTTTAAATTATCCTCAGGAAACTGCTGGTATCAGATAATAGGTATGATTGGAGTCTATTCAAGTCAGTGTCGTGGGCTTCCCGAATGGCGCTAGGGATAAAGAACCCCCTACCAATGCAGGAGACATAAGAGACACAGGTTCGACCCCTAGGTCCGGGAGATCCCCTGGAGGAGGGTATGGCAACCCACTCCAGTATTCTTGCCTGCAGAATCCCATGGACAGAGGAGCCCGGTGGGCTATAGTCCATAGGGTCACAAAGAGTCAGACATGCCTGAATGACTTAGCATGCACACACACGAATCAGTGTCTCCTTACAGAGTAAGCCTTTCTCAGTAGTGTCCTGTGAAAACTGCTCAGTCATCAGTGAGTGTGTGTGTGTGTGTGTGTGTGTGAAAAGTAGAGGGAGGGAGAAAGATGGAGTGGGGAGACATTAACATTATGGCAGAAGAAACCCTAAAGTCACACAGATTTCTATTCTCTGATTATTCATTCAGGAAATGTTCAAACACCCTTTGTGTTCAGTTGGCCCTGATGGCTATATTTTGGTTCTTTCATAATTCAATGTCTTATTTTGACATCATCACTAATTGCAACTTGAAAGTGTTAAACAACCAGAAAAAGATATCTGGTTTTATATAATTTTCTCTCATTGCCTTCTTTCTCCCTAAATACTTCTGAAAAGGATTTGAGTGCATATATCATAAGAAATAGTTATTCAGGGATTAACTAAGTAGGAGTTATTGACTTTTGTGTAAAGCCATTATTTAACTGTCCACAGGGCTTATAAATTCAAGATCAAATATGCATTTGGTTCTATATTAAGAATATATAAGTGATTTAAATTGAAACTGCCTAATTTAAGACAGAAGCAGAGCCATGATGTCACAGAATGCCCCAAAACTCAGTTGTGCAGAGAAGCCTTGAGGTGTTTTTAGGGTAGCTCATGTAGATGATGTAATTTAGAATGTTTCTATTGAGGCCATTGTGTTTGGTATTTCATATGATGCTAAGTTTAAGGAAATCAGCCAAATAGCTGTTCAACCCCATACTGAGTGCGGCAGGAGGCAGGAACAAAGCAAGAAAGTGTGAGAGTGTGAGTACACCCAGAGAAGGGCTCCAGGGACTTCCCTGGTGGCCCAGTGGTTAAGACTCCGCACTCTGTGCTTCCACGGCGGGGGAATACAGCTCACTCCCAGACCAAAGGATAGAAAGAGAGGGGGACACTCCAGTCTGATGTTCATTTCCTGGAAGACCTTGGGCAAGGCACTGTGCCTGCCTTATCCTGGGGAAAGTGGAACACTCCAGTGCCTTCAGGAGCTAAGCTGATGAACACAGCGCGTGAAGGGGCCCAGGCAGAGGCCAGAGCGTCAAGGTACTTGTGTCTTGGGGACAGAAGTGTTATGTGAAACTGTAGGCCTAGGGCCTGTGGATCTAATACTTTTTTAAGAGAAGCCAGAAATCAAAAAATTTTTATCTTCTAATTTTTAGAATTTGGCAACTTAGTCTTTTTTTAATATTATGCTTAAAACTTTGGCAGCATACTATGTTGGCAAGGCCATGGGGAAACAGACACTCCTTTAATTGTGGGAAAACAAAGTAGACCCTGTGGAGGGGAATTTGGCTATGTCTAGGAAAAGTACATCTGAATTCACCCTTCATTCCAGCAATCCTACTTCCAGAAATCTATTCTAAAGATATAGTGACAAAATCTCAACAAAGGTGATGTTTTACTTTATAGTACTAATTGTTACAATTTATAAATCTATATAAGGTACACGCCTGCATGTGTGTGTGCTCAATTGTGTCTCACTCTTTGCGACCCCATGGATGTAGCCCACCAGGCTGCTCTGTCAATGGGATTTTTCAGGCAAGAATACTGGAGTGGGTTGCCATTGCCTTCTCCAGGCGACCTTCCTGACCCAGGGTCAAACCTGCATCTCCTGCATTGGCAGGCGGATTCTTTACTGCTGAGCCACCTATAGAAATATGCAATACATGGAAACAGCCCAAATGTTCATGAACAAAACCTGGTTGAATAAACTGTGGCATATCCACATAATAAAGTAGTACAAAGCAGTAAAAGCAAATAAAGAATATTGCTATATACTCCTAGAAAGGGGATGGGGTGGGGAGTCTAGCACTGTGGTTCTCAGAGTGTGGTCTCTGGACCACATCATATAGGAACTTGTTAGAAAGCAGATTCTCAGGCCCTACCCAGACCTACCAAATCAGAAACTCTGGAGGGTGCAACACAATAATCTGTGTTTTAATAAGCCCTCAAGGTAATTCTAATGCTCAAGTTTGAGAATCACTGACATAACTCGCTTTTATTTATCTAGAAATGGGGAAGGTTATACTTATATTTCAATGTGTATGTTTAAAAAAAATTTAAAAAGATAAACTGTAAGATTAGAAGTTGGTTCCTGAGGGGAAAGACAGGGAATGGACTAGAATGAGAAAGCATAGAAGCCAGACTTCTCTAATTGTGCATTTCTTTGGAGAGTTGACTTTGAAACCACGTATTTATTTTACATAATTATAAGACAAAGTTGAAGTTTAAAACAGCCTTCAAAAAATGAAAGCAGATTGAAACAATGAACCTAACTGTGAATCCAGTTTGTAGCCTGACCAGGCAGAGGAAATGCCAATCAATTAAAATATATGCTATGGGCAAAATACAGCAAATACATCCTTAACCGTTTTCAGTAATTATATCATATATGATGGTTTCAGTATTGTTATTCCAAAATTGTGTGTATTGTGGGATAAAGCAAATGAATATTCACAGCTGTGTCATTGAGAACTGGAATTGGCAAGAGAAAGAAAATACAGATTAAGAATGAGGCTAATTAGAAACACTCTAGTCCTGAATCTGAATTGCAAGAATTAGCATGAACTAAGCATGTGTTTTTGAAAAAGGCAATGGCACCCCACTCCAGTACTCTTGCCTGGAAAATCCCATGGATGGAGGAGCCTGGTGGGCTACAGTCCATGGGGTCGTGAAGAGTCGGACACAACTGAACAACTTCACTTTCACTTTTCACTTTCCTGCACTGGAGAAGGAAATGGCAACCCACTCCAGTATGCTTGCCTGGAGAATCCCAGGGACGGGAGCCTGGTGGGCCACCATCTATGGGGTCGCATAGAGTCGGACACAACTGACGTGACTTAGCAGCAGCAGCAGCAACAGCAGCAGCCAGTACTCTTGCCTGGAAAATCTGAATTGCAAGAATTAGCATGAACTAAGCATGTGTTTTTGGAAAAGGCAATGACAACCCACTCCAGTATTCTTGCCTGGAGAATCCCAGGGACAGGGGAGCCTGGTGGGCTGCCGTCTATGGGGTCGCACAGAGTCAGACACAACTGAAGTGACTTAGCAGCAGCAGCCGCAGCAAGCATGTGTTTTAGCTTTAGAAACACCATATTTCTAGCTCTGTCCACTGAGAAGGCCTAGAAATAATAATTAACCTGGTAGCAAGAGCATCGCTAACGCTCAGATTGTGGTTTCCACATACTGTTGCCTACGTGAAGGAATCCGGGCTCCATGGAGAACAAGTGTGGGAGGGAAATGTGCAAGAGGATCTGAAACATCTTGTCACCCTAGAAAGCAAGGAGCTACTGGAGGCTGTAAGTCAGGTCACAGATACTCAAGAAGAGGCTCCTGTTGGCCAAAGATGGGATCGTTTGAGCATCAATAAAAAGATAGCTAACTAAAGACAACTGAAAGTCATGAAATATGTTTATATTCATGAAATCCACAGTGATGTTAAAAAACTCAAGTCCTTTCAGGATGTTAGAGCGCCGATGCATTATTTTGAAAATTAAGGAAAGGAATCAAGCATTTATTTATCCTGTCTTTCCCATACAAACCACAAACTGCAGGGTAACTAATCTAAGGCAGTTCCTTTCCTGGAAAAAAATCTGGCTAATAAATGAAGAAAGAATAGTAGAATTGGAAATATCGCCATTTTGCAGCCCTTCATGAATTAAAAGGCCTAAGCAGTAATTACCAATGATTATTAACATCATAGAAAGAAGCAACCAGCTCCTATGCCTCTCAATTTAAGCACAGTCCAGTCTATGATGTACTTGGGCCAAATTATGGAACCTAAATCCAGTCAAGCCTCTTCTAAACCACAAGGAGCGTGGAAGACAGAGGAATATAGTAAAGAAAGCCTTAGGGACGTGATCAGCAAAACTGAGACTGCAGGAGACCACAGGACAAATCATCTGGCTCCTTCAACTTAATTGCAGGGGGGAAATAAGGGGGAATTTATAGATTAGAAGGGACTTAGATATCAGTATCAAGTTGCTGTGTGTGGATGTTGTTTGGAATACAGAACAAACAGCAAACTATAATTTTTAAAAAGAAAAAATAGGAATAGTGATAATCAACCCTCGTGATATTACAGAATTATTTATTTACATTTTATTGAAGTAAAGTTGGTTTATAATGTCTTTAATTTCTGCTATATGGCAAAGTGACTCAGTTTTTTTATACATATATATATATATTTCTTTCCATGTTCTTTTCCATTATGGTTCATCACAGGATATTGAATATAGTCCCCTATACTATACAGTAGATATATACTACTATATATATTGCTGTTCATCCATCCTATATGTATAATAGTTTGCATCTGCTAATCCCAACCTCCCAGTCCTTCCCATGGAATTATTTGAAGATGATAATAGCATTGTGGTGATGTTTCCTTTTAAAGTCCTCATGTTAAAGATATAAACTCAAGTATTTACAAGTAAGTGAAATGATATTATGTCTAGAATTTGTTGATGAGGGAACCTGGAATCAATTTGTTGATAAGGGAACCATAGCAAAAGGCAAGAAGCCCCCATTAGTTAGCCAAACATTTAATGCATTTGAGGCATTGCTGCTGTGCTAGATGTACAGATGAGTAGACTTGGATCCTGCTCTCAAATAATTTTCAGCTTCATAGGAGAGAGGGGCATTCATTAGTTCAAAAAACATTATATGCCAGGCAAGCACTCTATGGCCCCTCTCCTGCAGGAACTCACGGTGTAGAGTGGCAGACAGATGCACAAAAAATGTCATGCTCATTTGGCAAATGCTGTAAGATAAGTTGGTACTGAGTGTTGTGGGACCCTAAAGTAGGAGCAATTGGCTCAGTCCAAGAACTCAAGAAAGTCCCCTGAGAGGAAATAAAGCCTCAGTTCAATGTCAAAAGGTGCCTAATGGCTATCCAGTGAAAAAGGTGGGAGAGACCATGGATGGAGGAAGCTGCACACACAGGGCTTGAAAGTATTCTCTTGCACATACTTCCAACATGTTCTGACCACATAATATTTAAATTATCTGCTTATATTTCTCTCTCACCCTGCAAATGCCCCAGAGGACCATGAACACCTAGGAACAAAAACCCTGTTATCTTCCTCTTCCTATTTGCCTTCAGATTCATCTAACATAGCAGATGCTCAATAAGTATTTAATGATCTCAAATGAGTCCAAGTGCATGTGGATTCTAGGTATAAACGAAGGTAGTTAAAATGGCACGAATGGATTGCCACAGGGACTCAGAAGACAGGCCAAGATGGTTAGAGAAACAACTTTTAAAACAACACCCTTTAAAGGATGAATGATATATCTTTTGTTTTTCATTGAATGTTCATGGCTCTACTCTTTTTTTTTTTTTTTTAACCTATTACATCTCTCTTGTTTCCTTGCAGAGTGAAGAGTTCCACATTTATACCCAGTATTGCACGAACTATCCAAGGTACGCCTGGTGAATGTGTGGGAATACTTTTGCTTACCTTCATGTTGCTTGAAGTCGGTCAAAGCAGTATATGTGATCAGTGGGCACTATGTGCCTGGCGCTGTGCTGAGTACTGTGGGAAAACTGCAGAAATGCCGAGAACGGATCACAGGGGTATCCTGATACTGATCCATTCAGGCCTAGGGACTACCCAGCAGAGCCTGTACAGGGGAAAATTGTGAATGACCTTGAAGGAGGCCAAAAAGATTGTTAGGTGTCCTCCACTGGACTCCTAGAAGTGTTTGGCTAGAAGAAGGCTTACCTATTAACCCTTTTGTATGTGTGCTGTGTTTTGAAGAATGTGGGATGCCCTGCTAATGAGTTTATATAATCTATCTGGGGATAAAATAGGTTATATTTTTGCTATGTAAGTTTTAGAAGCTATGCAAGTTTTATGGAGCTCAGAGAAGGGAATGATCATGATAAGCTTCCTACCTGGACCATCGATTCAGATTCACTTACACCAGAGGTGCTGGCAGGAGGGCCGTTGAAGGAGCAGCCTCAGTGATCATTCAGTAAGGGAATCAGGTCTAAGACCATGACTCACTCTGCTGGAAATCTTTTTTTCTCCAAAGGACATGTATTGAGCACTTATTAATTTCAAGTGCTGCTCTTGATGCTATAAATACAAAATGTGGTTGAATTTCATTTTCCCAGCAATCT
This sequence comes from Bos taurus, assembly GCF_002263795.3. Lineage (NCBI taxonomy): Eukaryota > Metazoa > Chordata > Mammalia > Artiodactyla > Bovidae > Bos > Bos taurus. Next base: position 87,920,403 of record NC_037336.1, read on the forward strand.
AGAGATGTTAAGGGATTAAAGAAAAGAAGAACATACAGACAGCACAGGGCCTGGCCCTGGTAAGTCCTCCAGAAGTGCTTGTTCATCACCATCCCTGTCCCATCCCCACTGCGTGGATGAAATCATTGAGCCTTCAGTAGGTTTATTGAATTTACAGGAGTCACACAGCTGACAAGTGAGCGAACCCAGCTGAGATTCAAAGCAAGGTTGGTCTGGCCTCAGACCTCATGCTGCTACATCCTTGTAGAATTTCTGAAGCTTTGTGATTCCCTCTGCCCCGTACCTTTCTACTGTCTGTCTGCCCATGACTAGCAGGGCTAGCGTTGTTATGTTAGGCATGAACCAGGAAGAGAGCTCAGGGTACTTTTATCTACTCTGTAGCCAGTCTTGGTATGGACATGTCCTTAAGGATAAAGTGGGTGCTGGGGTCCACCTCGAAGAGAAGCCAGCAGGCTGAACCCCTCATGCCACTGTGGTCAGGAAGAGCAAGTGGGTCATTCCTGCCTGGGGGTGGCCCTAGAAAGCCAGTGTGGATGAAAGGATGTGAAGCCAGAGGCTTGGGCTTACCGGTGGCAAAACTCTTTCCATTGGAGGGTTTTCACCTCCTCCTCTAAATACTGGTCTGCATATTGTGCTGTGGTGATTTATTTGGTTGGTGGCCAGGCATGTTTTTCCCAGGTTTCTCTGAAAACAAAATAAAACCCCACATGTATATTAGTACATTTATCCATCTCCTTATCTGTAGACCCACCCACACTTTACACAGTTTCACTAACACAATGCTCTCCTAAAACATTTGTTGCCATCTCTCTGCTAAAGATAATCAGGAGATTGTAGGATGCCCCAACTAAATCTGTGGTCCTTACGCCAAAAGCCAGCATTATACCACACCCTGATGCAGAGAAATCACAGAATCAGGCCTCAACTTCTCCTTAGACCTTCCTCCTGAGAGAAATGGAAAACCTTTCCAACTCTGAAGAAGCAGCAGAGCCCTGGACCCAGTATCGGGAGCCAGATGCTAGAGTGGCTTGTGTGGAGGATTATGTCTGTGTAAATTTCAATATAAACATGTCATTTGAAGAAATATCTTCTGAATATTTAGTTTTGGAGGTTTATATTAAGAAGATTTTTCTAACTTCGTAATAAGAATGGAGAGTGCAAAATGAAAGCAACTTTTATAAACTTGGCTGCTTCAGGGTCGGGGACAGTCATTTGTGCAAGGACATTTTTGAGGGCCTGTCCTTCATGGAGCACAAGTCCACATTCAGTGTACACTGGCTGGAGATAGGAACTAATATCCCTTGCCTTCAAGCAGTTCATTTTCTTTTGAGGGTCAGAACTGAACCAAATGCAATAGTGAAACAGCCATCAGGAAAGATCAAATCAGTGAATATAAGTCAACGCAGAACCACCTCAGTCATGTGTAACAGAGGCTAAAGATGCATGAGATAAAGGAGGAGAAGTCAGGACAGTTTCCTGGAGGAAGTGTTTTGTATTTTGGATCTGACTTTAAAGAAGGAAAGAAACATGTTAGCAGGGAGATGCTCCCAGGCCCTCTCAGTGAAGTGGGTACATCTGAGTCTTGCCCAGTTGTGTGGTTTTCATGTTCATAGGAAAAGATTTTCTCTCGTCCCCCTCCTAACCATTTGCTCTCTGAGGCCCAAGCTTTCCCTCCCCTCCCCCGTCTTCACAAGCCGTGAGCGCCGGGTGTTCAGCCCATCTGACAATGTGTCTTCCCGCTTTGGACCTGGGCCAGTGATATTAAGTGTCTCCTGCATGCCTTGACAGATGTCCTTCATAGCAGTCACGCCCCGGTGACTTCCCTGGGAAGAGGCTCAAGCCCTCCCTCTTGTCCCCAGGGAGAGGGCCAGACCCGCTCAGGTCATTGTCCTCGAATGTCCCCCCGTGGCCTCAATCTGGAGTTCAGTGTGCTTAGCATCTCCTGCAGGTGTCTTATCCTTGTGCAAGAACTCAAGACTTCAGAGGGTTAGACAGCCAGTGGGCAGCTGATTCTGACTCTAAAGAGCCTTAGAAAAGTCCCTGGGTTCCATGGTAAAGAATCGTTTTGAAATCTGGACTTGAAGGGAAAAATAAATCTATTTGAACAAATATTTCTCCAAGGAGTCAGACACAAAAGGGATTGTGATCGCTTCGTCAGGAGACCACCGTCCATGTCAGTTCCTTCCAAGGAGTTTTATTTTGTTGTTTGGCTCCAATTTTCTGAATTAATTCTGAAAACCTATTAAGACTTGGGGAGAAAGGAGCTGAAATACTTCCACCTGCTTCTAACTTATGAGACCATGAGATTTTAATTTACGTGTGTGTGTGTGACCTCACAAGACCACCAACTTACTTCATGTATAAGATGTGAGTGTTATTCCAGCCATCTCTCTAGGATGTTTGGAGGCCATACTTCTTGCCTTTGGAGTAGAGAAGGAATCCTGAGCCATTTTTCTAATACACTCTGTAAAGCACGGTCCTTGAGGACCAAGGTTAACCAGCTGTTTCAAAAACTGAATTTGGAATGAGGAGAGAGATACCTGGAGGTGGACAGAAAGGTCTGTTCAGAGATTCTCAAAGGGAAGTTCCCCGGGGGACGAGGTCTCCAAAGACCTGCATGTAACATCACACACATTGTGCACTTACACAAACACAACCAGCAAAGCAGGTGACAAATATCTGGCATGAGGCTGGGTCTGCTGGAAAGAAGCCACTCTTTTCTTAGTACAGTGGTGACCGCTCCTTGCAGTGTAACTTATGAAAACTGAATGCAGATGTGAAGTGGAACAACGAACAAAGACGCTCATGTGTGTGTGCTCAGTCGTTCCACCGTGTTCAACTCTTTGTAACCCCATGGACTGTAGCCCACCAGACTCCTCTGCCTATGGAATTTTCTAGGCAAGAATACTGGAGTGAATTGCCATTTCCTATTCCAGGGGATCTTCTCGACCCAGGGCTCAGACCCGTGCCTTTTGCGTTTCCTGTATTGGCAGGCAGATTCTTTAAATTGGGGTACCGTCCAATTCAAATCCCCTGGGGCAAGTCCTATGTCCCGATAGGGGCTTCATCCCCTGGAGGACAGAGCTGGCAGCATAGATGTCATGTGTCCATGTTTCCCCACCCTCTTATAGTGTCTTTTTCTAATTCACCTAATAGAGGTGAATTGGGACCAGATTCACCCAATTCAACCAGAGGGACACCTTTTCCTCACCCACCCAGAGGCCTTCTAGTCTACCTATTGCTCTCTTGCTGCTTTATCTGCTTTAAGGCCTTGATACTCTAGCGTTTAAAGGACTTGCCTGGTGGCTCAGATGGTAAAGAATCCACCTCCAATGCAGGAGACCTGGGTTCGAGCCCTGAGTCAGGAAGATCGCCCAAAGGAGAGAATGGCAACCCACGCCAGTATTCTTGCCTGGAGAATTCCATGGACAGACGGGCTATAGTCCATGGGGTCGCCAAGTTGGACATGATTGAGCAACTAACTTTTCACTTCCACTGGGATTTAAAATTTGAATATCTATGTTAAGAGTTACAATTTTGATTTTAAAATATTCTTGCAGATCTGTGGCTGTGCTAACAGAGTGTATGAGGAACAAGATGCTGGCCAAATTCTTCAGGGAACGGCAGGAAACTTTGAAACATTCATTGCCTCTGGGGTCCTATCTCTTGAAGCCAGTTCAGCGGATTCTCAAGTATCATCTCCTTTTGCATGTAAGTTTCTGCCTGCACTGGAAGGACTTTCTAGAGGCTAAGGGTTTTATGTGTATATATTAAGTTTAGGAGAAAAAAAAATCAAAAGTGTCTGTGGACATATGGAAACATTTTCCGCACTCATACTTTACAACTGACTAATCTGCTTTGAGGAATTAGAGATATTTATGTGGTAGGCCTGCAGCCTCATTGATAACAGCCGAGTAGAAAGATTCATTTTATCTCTAATGGTGAAAGGGCTTACAAGCCCTTCACTCCAGGCAGTGACAGTTTCAAGCAAGGAGCTGTGTTCTTAATGAACAACAGATTTTTTGTGTATGTTTTATTTTACTTCCATGAGCCCGGATTCGGTAGGCAGTTGGGAGTAAGAGCTGTTTGTCACAGAGTGGCTTTCGTAGGAGCAAAGAGAAAGGGCTGAAAGGAGAGAAGACAGATGAACAGTGTGATAAATGTCTTTGAGCTGGGCTTCACCTCACTTTGGGTTCTGTTCTCTTTATATCATTTCCCATTATTTGTACAAAATTTAAGGAGGCTTTAGAAACAAAAGTAGACATAGCTCTCATACATTCTTGTTTCTTATCCTCTAAGGAAGCTGATAAAATTGGAAAATAGTGTTCTCTAAAGTAATTTCATTCTGTAAGACAGATATGACAAAGACAGGATAGCCAAGTGGTTAGGTTAGGAGCAGGGCTGTGGTCAAGATACTACCTGGGTTCCAGTCCTGTGCATTTCCCACATTCATGGTGCCTCACAGGCAGTCAATACAGAAAAACTGTTATTTTTATTCTGTTACTTTAATTTACTTTATTAATTGGACTATAATTGCTTTCAATGGGGCTTCCCTGATGGTTCAGACAGTAGAGAATCTGCCTGCAATACAGGAGACCCAGGTTTGATCCCTGGGTTGGGAAGATCCTCTGGAGAAGAGAATGGCTACCCACTCCAGTATTCTTGCCTGGAGAATCCCACGGACAGAGGAGCCTGGCGGGCTGCAGTGTTGTGTTAGTTTCTGGTGTACAGCGAAGGAAATCAGCCACATGTTTACATATATCCATCCCCTTCCCTCTTGAGCCTTCCTCCCACATCCCTACTTTATTATTTTTAATGCTACATTAAAAATCTTTTCATAAAAGATTTAAATCCAGAGTTCCTATCTATATCAACATGCCTGCAGTATACATGTATCTCTTTTTAAATGATTCCAGGCTTCTAACTTGGTTAAGCATTCCAAGGCTGCCCAGTTCACACACATTTAAAACTGCGAGCACTCTTTATGGCCCATCTTTACCAGAAATTTCTCAGCCTTGTCTGTTTGCCTGTGTGGCCCATCTTGGGAGAGTCTTGTGTCCTATGAAATCACACTGTGGATATTACTTTAGTTGTTCGATTGGCTTTAATGACCCCTAAATTTAGTGGGATTAATTTACTAAATCAGTGCCAAATAATTCTTTAAAAAATACTCGCTTTCCCATGATAGATCTTTGCTGGACTCTGCTAATATGGTATAGACTGTAGCCCGCCAGGCTCCTCTGTCCATGGAATTCTGCAGGCAAGCATACTGGAGTGGGCTGCCGTTCCCTTCTCCAGGGGATCTTTCTGACCCAGGGATCAAACCCGGGTCTCCGGCATCACAGGCAGATTCTTTACCATCTGAGCCACCAGGGAAGCCCATCTGAGTCCAGTGTGTCCCAATAATATCTACCTAATGGCTTTCTAGACAGTAAGTCAATTAAAAGAAAAGGTTCAGATCTCTGTCACTTAAACAAGACTCCACTTGAGATTCTCACAAAGAGTTAACTGCTAGGAAGAACAGCCCTCACCCTTTAAATTAAAAGCTGGGGTGTTAGTACATGCTGCTATAACAAAATGCCATAGCCTGGGTGACTTGGACAGCAAACATTTATTTCTCATAGTTTTGGAGGTTGAAAACCAAAGATAAGGGGGCAAGCATGGCTGAGTTCTCATTTGCAGACTGCCTTCTCCTCTTCGTTTCCTCGCATGGTAGAAAGAGGCAAGACTGCTGTCTGGGGTCTCTATCATGAGAGCACCAACCCCATTTACAATGGCACTACTCTCATGGCCTCTTGTTTGGTCGCTAAGTCCTATTCAATTCTCTGCAGTCCCGTGGACTGCAGCATGCCAGGCTCCTCTGTCCTCAACTGTCTCCCGGAGTTTGCTCAAATTCATTTCCATTGGATTAGTGATGCCATCTAACCATCTCATCCTCTGCCACCCCTTTCTCCTTTTGCTTCAGTCTTTCCCAGCATGAGGGTCTTTTCCAATGAGTCGACTCTTCGCATGAGGTAGCCAAAGTATTGGCACTTCAGCATCAGTCCTTCCAATGAATATACAGTTGATTTCCTTTAGCATTGACTGGTTTAATCTCTTTTCTGTCCAAGGGACTCTCAAGAGTCTTCTCCAGCACCACAATTCAAAAGCATCAATCCTTTGGTGCTCAGCCTTCTTTATGATCCAACTCTCACATCCGTACATGACTACTGAAAAAACCATAGCCTTGACCATACAGACCTTTGTCAGCAAAGGGATGAATCTGCTTTTTACTATACTATCTAGGTTTGTCATAGCTTTCCTTCCAAGAAGCAAGCTTCTTTTAATTTCATGGCTGCAGTCACTGTTTGCATGGCCTAGTCACCTCCAAAATCCCCATCCTAATCCCAGCACATTAAAGGAAAGGAGTTCGACATACTAATTTGTGGAAGATACAACCACTCGGTCTGTACAGTGAAGAAAAAGGGAAGAACAGTGGTTAGATGGATTTAAAACTAACTTCTGGTTTCCTGGAGTATTTTTGCTTTCATACTTGGTTTAGAGTGTTCCTTCTGTGTCTTTTACATCACTTCAAAGCTGTGTAGTCACCTATGAAGATCCCCACAGGAATACACTCTGTACTTCTGAGTCTGTTTATGATCAACAGAAGTGCCTCTCAGGCTAAAATAAGAAATGATTACTTTTTAAAGTTTGCTCTTGATCTTGCTGCTGCTGCTGCTAAGTCGCTTCAGTCGTGTCCGACTCTATGCGACCCCATAGATGGCAGCCCACCAGGCTCCCCCCTCCCTGGGATTCTCCAGGCAAGAACACTGGAGTGGGTTGCCATTTCCTTCTCCAGTGCATGAAAGTGAAAAGTGAAAATGAAGTCACTCAGTCATGTCCGACTCTTAGCAACCCCATGGACTGCAGCCTACCAGGCTCCTCCTCCCATGGGATTTTCCAGGCAAGAGTCCTGGAGTGGGGTGCCACTCTTGATCTTACCTGGGAGTTATTAGTGATATGCTTTCATAGGACCTTTCTAACAGCTGAGTCTGAGTGTAGACAGAAAATGTAAATTCCTTGCCAGTTTCTAGCTGGATGGAAAGTTTGAGGATTCAGTAAAAGTGAACAAAGTGACTATAAAACAATGGAATTTTCATAATTTATACCATAAGATTCAACCTCCACCCTTGAGCTTAACATGTGTGCATGATAAGTATCATAGGAACAATCTAATTGATCATAATATCTTCTTACTGTTTTAGATATTTACATTGGAATTTAGATACCTACAATGTATTGCTGCTCTTTTAACAAGATACAGCTTCAATTAAATAAGCATTTATTTACCACCTAGCTCTCTGGTGGGCACTGTTGAGAACATAAAGGATTAAAGGGACTATGCAATAGTCCATATCCTTAGATTCACAGAAGTCTAGGGACACGTGTCTTGTGTACTTGAAAGAACTGGAATAGAACCCTGTCCCTTTCTCATCTGCCTGGGATTGTGGAATTCCAGTGCTTAGCTAAGTGCTGGTGTTACATTCTTCTGAGCATCAGAGAGTGAATACTTAAACTATAAGCTCTCTCTCAACACTCAGGAGTATCTTTAGTGAATTTCATTTGGGCTTTAAAGCATTGACTACATGAAAATACACTTTCTACATAGGTATTTTTTTTTAAACATAATGTCCACTATTTCTTCTTTAGTTTGTTGTGTACTAAGCCCTGTGTGTGATGTTTTGCTTCCTCTAGGAGAAAAAAAAATCAGTATATTTTCTGTATTTTAAGAGAGAGAACTATATACATTGGCCCCCAGGAATTTCAGAAATCTCCAACTGCAATATCAACTCTCCTATCTCCTACAATCACCCTGATGTCTCTGTGAGACTTAATGGCCTATATACTTGTTTCATCATCCTTGTCAAATTCCTCCTTGTAAAATTCTAATCAACTTTCCTAACTCTATTTTTATTCATTCTTATCATTTCTTTGCAGGTTTTTCTGGTAGTTATCTCAAGATCTTAAGGAAAGATAGTAGTGTGTAAATAAATAAGCAAAAATAAAATGAGAAACTCATCATAGAAGTACCATTTGTTTCAGTGAATATATGGGGAAAAAATGAAAATAATTAGAGTGGTTTTTTGTTGTTTGTTTGTGTTTTAGGAAATAGAAAATCACCTTGACAAGGACACAGAGGGCTACGATGTGGTGCTTGATGCCATAGACACGATGCAGAGAGTGGCCTGGCACATCAATGACATGAAGCGGAAGCATGAACACGCCGTCCGCCTGCAGGTGAGGCCTCAGGGTGGCAGTGTCTGGTGAGGCCATGGGCCTATTGCTTGTTACCATTTCCCAAATCAGATGTTAAGTCTGCTCAGTGTTGCAGGTCACTCAGGGTCTTCATCATAGATCTCACAAAGAAAGATCAGGACAAAATAAAAAGATTAAGCCATCAATAATACTGATCATTGTTGAATGTAGTTCTTATGACTCAGGGAACTCAAACGGGGGCTCTGTGACAACCTCGAGGGGTGGTATGGAGTGGGAGGTGGGAGGGAGGTTCAAGAGGGAGGGGACTCAGGAAGGAGGACTAAGTCCAGAACCAGGTCCTCAGCAGCTTTCCTGGGGAGGGGAACGTCACCGCGGCATTTTAGACCCCTCACTTTTAAAATAAGACACGTTTGCTAATGTCCCTTCCATGGTCACCGTATTTAGCTCTAAATTCCTGGGAACTTTGGATGGATGCTAAGTCAGTGACCATGCCCAAAGCACCTTAGAAGATGCGCTATTTAAAAACTGAAGGTCGTGTGTGCTCAGAGACTAGGCCGAGGCCCTTGGTTGTCCCCGGAGTAAAAGAAAAGCCCAGAGTGACTCCATGCTATGCAGAGCGCCTGCATTCAGCTTGGGAGGGGAGAAAACCATGTCCTTTGGCCCATACATTCGGGTTTCATCTACATGCAGCCAGAGGGTAGTAACTGACTGTCAAAAATCAAAGGAAGAGGACATTCTAATCTTCCAGGCCATATCTGCTTTGTGTAAGCAATAATAAAGGTTTTAATGCTTCATCATTGAAGTGTTCTGTGGACATAATGTCAGACATAATGTCAGCTAGATATTCAGAAATGGCTCAGTGACTGTTTTTTCATAGCTTAGGAGTCTATCTGGCAGTCTGAAGACTCCACTACATCAGTCTCTGGCTCTGAATCACCTCCATTTGTACCTTCAACTTGGAGAAGGAAATGGCAACCCACTCCAGTGTTCTTGCCTGGAGAATCCCAGGGACGGGGGAGCCTGGTGGGCTGCAGTTTATGGGGTCGCACAGAGTCAGACACGACTGAAGTGATTTAGCAGCAGCAGTACCTTCAACTTAAGAATTTTCGAGTGGTTTTGTGGGCTGCTTAATTCAGTGCTGTTTTTGAATATTTTCATTTTTCCAAAATAATAAAATCCATTTTCTTTAAAAAGTTAATATGGACATACAATATATCTCAAAGAAACTTCAAAGGCAGGTTATCCATTTTTATTTATCAAGTTCCGTTAAAAATGCAATGGGGGACTTCCCTGGTGGTCCAGTGGTTAAGAATCTGCCTCCCAACGCAGGGAACGTGAGTTCGATCCCTGACCAGGGAACTAAGATCCCACACGCTAAGGGGCAACTAAGCCCACACACAGAGACTACTGAACCCGTGAGTCACAACTAAGATCCAATACAGCCAAAAAACAAAAACGAAAAACACACTGGTGAAGAAATGTTCATTTCCTTCCCCCCAATGAATGGGATTAATGTCAGAAAATTTCTGAGAAGATGTATCTTGGGTAATCTTCTACCAGTTTTGATTATGGGTTACTTGTATGTGGTGTGACTTCAATTTCTGGAAGAAGGTTTTTAGGTCAGTAGCTCTGAAGGTTTTTGTCCAAAAGATAAGGGATGAGCATATCTTGGGAACACGGTGAGAAGGTCACACACTGGCAGCCTCTGTTCCTGGCTTTTGAAAGACAACCTCACTGCCTTAGTAGAGGGATTGTTGCAAGAGGGGAAGAAGTAATTAGCAACTTGTCAAATAACACCTTGGTTAAGTTCTATTAACCCTAAGAGATACCAGCCCTAAATGTAGATTTATGTCATGGACATCAGACACCACTCAGGACCCTGAGACCCTGCCGCAGGTATTTGGACCCCATTCCTAAGGCTCGGTAGGCTTTCCAGGTGGCACTAGTGGTAAAGAACCCACCTCCCAAAGCCCGAAACAAGAGGCGCTTTCGACCTCTGGGTCGGGAAGATCCTTGGAGGAAGGCATGGCAACCCACTACAGTATTCTTGCCTGGAGAATCCTATGGACAGAGGAACCTGGCAGGCTACCATCCATAGGGTTGTAGAGAGTCGGACTCAATTGAAGGAACTCAGCACGCATGCACCCATCAAAGCTCAACAAACAGGCCCCTGTGTCCTCCCCACCTTGCCCTCCCACCTCCTGTTTAATCACAGGGAATGTTCACTCTTTCAGGAGATACAGAGTTTGCTCACCAACTGGAAGGGGCCAGACCTGACCAGCTACGGGGAGCTAGTGCTCGAAGGGACCTTCCGCCTCCAGCGGGCCAAGAATGAGCGGACGCTCTTCCTCTTTGACAAGCTGCTGCTCATCACCAAGAAGAGAGACGACACGTTTACATACAAAGCCCACATCCTGGTAGGTCTGAGTGGGTGTCCTGGGTGGGGACTGGGGGTGCTGGTTCCGCTCCCTTTCGAGCCTGCCTGGCCCTCTCTGCTTGCCCCTCCAGTGCGGCAACCTCATGCTGGTGGAAGTGATCCCAAAGGAGCCCCTCAGCTTCAGCGTCTTCCACTACAAGAACCCCAAGCTGCAGCACACGGTTCAGGTACCAGCGTCCCCCTGCCTCCCTGTGAGGCTCACCCTCGGGTGTGATGAGCATCACGTGCCTGACGGCCTTTCCACGGCTTTCTAGCCACCCTGCATGTGTCCCGTCTGGTCAGAGGTCCTAGGAGTGTCCATGTCTTGTGAGAGGTAGGGTTTCGTGACTGTCCACCTCTCCTCCTGGTAGGCGAAGTCGCAGCAAGACAAGCGCCTGTGGGTTCTGCACCTGAAGAGGCTGATCCTGGAGAATCATGCGGCAAAGATTCCAGCTAAGGTAAGACCATGAGGGCAACGAACAATAAAATGGAAAGGAATTCAGGTCTCAGGAAGACAGCTTGATGGGAATGTGCACTTTCAAAATGAAGACTATTGAAAAAGAAGCTACATAAGGGAACAACTGTACCAGCCATTCATACTGAAAAGATTCATATGCAGAGAGACTCTGCAGAGAGTTTTTGGTTCATTAATGCCGTTGTTGTTTGAAAGAAGAAAAATAAGGGAAAGATTGTAAAAAAATTTTCTAGAGCACTAGTAGAAAATAAGGGAATTATGAGAATTATTCAATACTGTGCTAAGCACCTAGGGTAAATAAAGCTGGCTTAGGTTCTGTGGAAAGCAAGATGCAGACTTGGCCGCGAAGGAATCTGCAGACAAGGGAGCTAGTCATATAAATGATGAACTGTTTGCTAAATATGATGAATTAGTAGAGAGATAAACCAAGTATTGTGGATGAGTAAAGTATTCAAGTTTATGGTCGAGTGAGGAGAGGAAAGAAAATGCCTTTTACCTCAGTCTTGGCAGATGAGGAATATTTTTATTAAATGGGGAAAAGAACAAGGGAAACCAAGCTGAGAGAACAGCAGAAACGAAAAACAAAGAGGTGTGAAAAGGGGCCCCGTGTTAAACAGCACACAGACTGTGCTTGAATGGAAGTCCTCAGATTGAATGGTCGGGTTCTCAGGAGATGGAGTAGGGGGTAAGATTAGAAAAGTGGAAAGCAGTCAGCTGACCTTTGAAGGGTTTGAACACAAACACTGAGGAACCTGGATTATTGTAGGGGGAAGCTCCTGAAGCTTTTGGAGGGAGGGGTCTGTGCTGTGGTCTGTGCTGTGTTCTGAGAGTGTCACTTTGGGGGCAGTGTGATGGATAAGCTGGTAGAGCATCACTGGCAGCAGGAAAAGAATTGGCAAGTCTCCATGGTGGGCTGGAAAGGAGAAGAGGGGCACTGCCAGGTAGCAGAAGAGGAGGAGGAGAGGCAGTGTAGGAGAGGAGAGGGAGAAATAAGTCAAGGACGAGTCAGGTGTTGGGCCAAGAGGCTGGTGTCGTAAGTTCCAAGACAGGCTGCCAGGGAGAGGAACCGGTTGGATGGGCCCGAGAGGGAGGCGTGGTGGCCCATCTGCAGGGACAGTTCAGCTGCAGGAGAGACGCAGGTCTCTCCACCCTGGAAGTCACCAAAGCCCAGAGATTTGATAGGAGGGCCCACTTAAATGCATAATGGGAAGACAGACCCTTTAGAATCCAACATCTAAGTGCTCGGCAAGGGGCGGAGGATTTGGAGAAGAACCAAAGAAAGAGTGGCCAAATGAGGCAGTAAGAAAACCGAAGGAGAAAGTGTGGTAACAAAGGAAGGAAAGAACCTCCCTGAGAAAGAGTGGAGTAACCGTCTCAAAGGCCACAGAGATGACAACAGATTCAAACAGAAAAGCAGATATTAGGTTTGGCAACTAAGACATAAGGGGGGGGAGAGAGCAGTGGGTTGAAGATAAATAAGGAACAGACTGGGTGTGGCCTTTTTTTTAAAGCGAAGTTCAGAAGGGACAACCATTGGTAGTTTGAGGAGAGGTAAGAGCAAAGGAGGGCACTTTGCCCTCGTGAAGAATGTCGTGGGCATGTAAGCTGAGGGGATGAGCAAAGGAAGCAGGAGACAGGAAAGATAAGAGGTGGGGCACTCCTTGGAATGTGACTCTGGGGGGATGGAAGGATAGGGACATTCTTAATCCAAAATTTGTGGTGGGGGTGTGTACTGTAAATATAGTCTAATAAAAACATTAGATTGTGAATATAATAATGGGAACTCAAAACTTACTATTTACTGAAAAAAATATGTAAGAACTGCTAATGCACACTTCCATATATAAAAAATGGCTTTTTCAAATTTTAAAAGCTAGAACTAATTCCCTTGGTCTTAGGAACCAAAAATTGGTGCAACTCTATATAAAATTAACAAATCCATTCACCTTCTCTATACTAATTACACTTTTTATATTAACTTTACCAGTAGGTGTAGGGGTTAGTCTTGTCAAGAGTCAGAAACATCTTCTCTGAGCTGGGGGAAGAAAAATAAAGAGAGGATAAACTTTGAGGTGGACTTGAGAGAGCTTAAAGGGTTTGCCTTCACTAAAGTTGCTGGTAATAGCATCTGCTGGGTGAGTGGAAGCAAAGATGGGGCTAGGTGTTCAAGGGCAAGTGGAGAGATTCCGAGCACGTGCTAAAGAACAAGACTAGGGACTCCCCTGCTGGCCCAGGGGCTAAGACTCTGTGCTCCCAATGCTGGGGGCCTGGGTTTGATCCCTGGTCAAGGAACTAGATCCCACATGCTGCAATTAAGAGTTCCCATGCCACAACTAAAGATCTTGGATTCAGCCGTGGAGATCAGAAATACCATGTCCCATAGCTAAGACCTAGTGCAGCCAAATCAATCAATCAATAAATATTTTTTTAAAAAACCACAGGCTAGAGAGTCAGTGGGGATGACTACAGCCATCTGTGAAAGGAATCCTGGACCCCACTGAGGCTGACCACCACGAACCAATGTGATGACTCAGCAACTTCGAAACTAGTGTGAAGAACCCTGGCACACATGGGTTGCCCAAGGCTGGGGACCAGCAGAGCAGTGAGGGGAAAGGTTAACAGAGAAGGCAGAGTGCTAACCAGTATCCAACCTGCAGTGATTGAGCATAATTCCCAGGCTGAGTGGAGCATGAAACCAACCAGGAAAACAGGTGCATGAAGGATGAGTCAGAGAACTGGTTCAGCAAGAGTCTGGGTGGAGAGATGGAAATACAGAGATCTGTCATTGAAGGAGGGACTTCTGGAGTCCTACCTGCAAGGGAGGGCACTTCTGGATGATGATAGGCTCTGGGGGCGGCTGTGATTATGCGTTGCTTGCTGTTCTAGAGTGAAGGGAAAGGTTAGATGTCCTAAAGGATATGAATATCCACGTGTCTGGGGAAGGGGTCTATGCTGGGGCAGGGAGGAGGGAAGTAGAGCAGTAAATGGGACGATGCTCATGAGGGTAGAACTGGGTGGGAAATGACGCGATCTGAGATTTTTGACAAAGAAAGTCTGTTTGCTCCTTGCATACTTTTTGAAAAGTCTTTGAGACTTGTCCTCAGGGGCTGTCAGCAGCGCTTCTGTGCCCAGGAAATGAATGTGCATGGGTGTGGGCTTTGACTGAGGCGTGAGTCTCAGCTCATCAGGGCGTTCCAAGGGGTCAGGTAACTCACGCAGAGAGGTGAATGCATTGTCTTCATACTTAATCATTTGTTTGCTGGCCTCGTCTCTTGGAATGCCCTTCTGAGCAATGGCATGTGCCATTCATAAGCCCCACCTGTTGTTCACCTGTCCCTGCGAAAATCAAAACTGCCAAAGGGGTTCTGAAAGGCAGTTATTGGCCATTACAAAATGGAGCTAGCTTACAGAACTTCCTCTTTCTCCCACACTAGGGAGTGTGTATTCCAAGGAGTTTTCCCTTTATATTTTATAAGGGTTAATAGAGTCATGGTAGAATTGTACTTTTTTGTCCCTGACCCTTTTAGGATGTAAACAATCTATTTTTTCAGCTACAAATGCTTGAGCACCATACAGTGTGCTGAGTACTTTATATGCTTATTTCTTCCTTTTAGCAAAATGCCTTCTGCTTAAGGTCTTGTTCTCCCCATTCTAGAGAAATAAAAACAGAGGCTCAGAGATGGAACGTAAACTGCCCTAGTTTATGCAATTAGGGCTAGTTTATGCAATCTGGACTGAGTCCAGATTCAAACCCAGTTCTGCCTGGCCCCAAAGATGGTCTTAACTACATTGTTCCCGGGTAAAATGAAAGCAGTCTTATTTACTATGTTATATCCACTATAAGGTTATGACAATTTTCTATCTTATTTAAGCAGAATTATTACTAATTTGAATTTTTCACTTTTCTCAAGCCTATTTCTTAAATTATTTTCTTAAAGCTTTCAAAAGATATTTACTCTTATTAAATAAAATGCATAATGGGAAAAATATCCAAAAATGTATCGTTGTTCTACTAACAAAACCTCCTTCTGGTCCTTTAATTGTGTGATGGTCCTTGACTGACCCCTAGTGGAAAATGTGGGAATAGTACTTTTTGCTATTAAATGTCAAAGCAAGAAAAAAAAATACTGAGTTCTTAAAGTCAAGCTTATAAATATCAAGAAACTTCCTGGAAGTTAGCCATATGATCCATCTATATATGTGGCATATACACTAACTTTTGTCCAGATTAATTGGGAATAAGGTGCAGGTCGAAACTGTTGGATTTTCTATATACACATGGTTCTGCAAATGCCCTTCACAGAAATTGCGCTAACATTTGTGTCTAAAATTAACTTGACTAGTAACCTCAAACTCTAAATGTATGGTAAAAATATCAGTGTTATAAAAAAGGATAAACATTTGTTTTCTCAAAATTAAGGTGACTGCATCAAGGGTTTTTTTTTTTTTTTTTTGCCACTTAGCCTAGACATTTTTACTGTGATGTCACATACTGCGACAAAGTAAAATTATTCTGTAAGTTATTCTTAGCATAATATTTGTAGGCTCAGTCACACTACCTTGAAAAATGAAAATGACATTCAAGATGCAAGAAAGCCTACCTTATTTTTTTCTTCTTTGAATCCTCAGGCAAAATAATTCATGTTAAGGCCATTAACTTATCTTTTTATAGTTCCCTAAACATTGATAACATATGATAACAATCATAACCAAAAGAAGCCTCAAAGCAATAAACTTCAGAAGCTCAGGGTTGAGGTGGGGAGAAGGATGTATGTAGAGGAAGCCAGAGTCAAGGTTATCAGGGTCAGTCCCCTGCGGGAGTAGATGGTAACTAGCTGGGTTAAATGGCTGTCATTTGCTACCAGGAGCAAGTATGAAAGGTGGGTCCTGTCTGACCATCTTCAGGTTGAGGGAACTTATGCAGAAATGTGAGAGCACTTGCCTAGTTAAGAGCTAGAGTTGGATCACGGACCGTGTCCTCCAGGGCTCCTCTCCCACACTGCAGCTCTTTCTCCCCCTCAGGATATTCCAGGGGACACAAAAGAGATGGTGGTGCAGGCATGCTGCAGGGAGCTGGGAGAGTCAGCTGATAAGTGCATCATATTTGGAGGGAGGAAAACATAGGAACCGTCCAGCAAGTATTTTGCATTCAGCCCAAAAGAATTACCATGCCCCCGTGTTATGAGGAGGGCTGATGGTGTAGGCTCTGTACCTTGAAACTTTGATTGCATAGACTGAGATTGGATTCAATAGACCAGGGTTGCATAGAAGGAATCTAGACTGTATGATAAGCTGCTCAGCCAAGGTACAGATCCTTTGGTGAAAGTGTCTTTCTCTCTTTCCCTCTGCTTTTCCCTTCCTCCTCCTCCCTCTGTCTTCTCCCCCCTACCCCCACCTTCCCTCCTTTCTTCCTCCCCTTTTTTCTTGCCTGGTGGAGGCTGTAAACTTAGCCCCGGGGCACCAAAGGGACAGCATCTACCACCCACACGAGGATGCTCAACTGTTTGCATCCCTTGAACTCTGTATTAGTGCCTAAAAGAAAGGAGTTTTAGTTTTATAAAAACTTTTCAAAAACCACTCATCCCAGTGGGGTAAAACCTGTCTTGGGATTGGTAGTTTAAACAAGGAACAAACAAAACAGGTCTTTGTAATCATAACTACATCTTCTTTCTTTCAGGCCAAGCAAGCAATACTTGAAATGGACGCCATTCGTAAGTTCTGTTTTCTTACACAATTTGAAATCTCATTGTCCACTTGTATCTATCACATTTTCTATCTTCAGGTTTACAGATGTCAGTTGTCAATTATGAGATGTCAAAACCCAACTGGAAGAAAGTAGCAGCTCTCTATTCACTGTTGTAACAGACAGAGCCAGTTGGACAGTATATTCTCTTTTTAACCCATTGGCTTCTTTCTCCATTGATTTCTCCTGGTTCATCTGTGAGCCGGCCAATGGCTCATCATCACATCTCCACATCAACTCACAGCAAGCTATGCTTCCAGGATCACCTCTTACCCAACCTCCATCACCACCAAAACAATGAAGGTCTCACAATGCATTTCCCACATCAGCCCCATGAGCAAAAAATATATTGATTATCTGTAAGAATCACACTAACTCGATAGGTGTTGGTTCCTGATACAGCTCACATTTCAAGTTACAACTGCCCCACACACGTGACTATGTCTTACACTTCTCGTAGCAGGCAGAGAAAAAATAAAGTGAGATCTTTCCAATAAAATAAGACCTGTTCAAAGCACTTACCACATCCTTGTTACTGCCCAGGTTAAACAGACTTTAAAAAGAAGCAATAGCTTCAAAGACTTACAGCTAAGTCTGACAGAAACTTTTACTGAATACTTCCTACTTTTGAGCAATCTTTCCCCAAGTACAAACATTAATTCACTTAAACAACACCCTCTCTTCCTCCTAGCCTGCTGGTTGTTAATCTCCAGCAGGAAAAGAAAAGAAACGTTACTGAAATAAAGAAATGAGCACCAGCACTGAGATTCCCCCTTGCATGCCCACTGGACCCCACCAGGAAATGATGCAAGATGACCCCATCAGAGAGCTAGGCTGGGGCTCACTGCCCTGTGTTCTCTGAAGCCACTTATTTTATTCAGTAAAAATCTCTTTGAGATTCTTTTTTTTTTTTTTTTTTGGAGGTATAGTTGATTGGTGGCTTAGACAGTTAAGAATCTGCCTGCAGTGTAGGAGACCCAGGTTTGATCCCTGGCTCGGGAAGATCCCCTGGAGAAGGGAATGGCAACCCACTCCAGTATCCTTGCCTGGAGATCCCATGGACGGAGGAGCTTGGCAGGCTACAGTCCATGGAGTCGCAAAAAGTCGGACACAGCTGAGCAACTAACACACTTCCATAGTTGAATTTCAGTATATCATTCCCAGGTATACAACAGTGATTCACAGTTTTAAAGGATTTTACTTTATTTGTAGTTATAAAATATTATCTGTATTCCCTGTGCTGTACAATATATTCGTATAGCTGATTTATCAATATGTATATAATACAAATGGACACTATGTAGAGAAGGTGAGGTCATGGATGGGCATGTGAGAATGAGGAGGAAAGATGGAGACATATGAGGACCCAGAGGGGTCAGCTGTTCAGTCCGAGTCTCTGTGGTGCCATGGGTTAGTGAGTTCAGCTGTTAATTGAAAAGTTGGTGGTTCGAGCCCATCCAGGAACGCTGTGTTTGGGCTTCCTAGGTGGTGGTAGTGGTAAAAAAAAAAAAAAAAAAACACCTACCAATGCAGGAGATAAGAGACACAGGTTTGACCCCTGGCTCAGGAAGATCCCCTGGAGGAGGGTATGGCAACCCACGCCAATATTCTTGCCTGGAGAATCCCACGGACGGAGGAGCCTGGCAGGCCACAGTCCATAGGGTCACAGAGTCAGACAGGACTGAAGTGACTTAGCACGCACAGCTGTTCAACATGAGCGGCTACATTTGATGACATTGTTTGTTTATTGCCAGGCTCTGGGTTAGCTCTTCGACACCAACAAGGATGCTGTGTATGGCACGGGGAGCTCTGCTCAGTGTCTTGTGGCAGCCTGGATAGGAACAGGCTGGGGGGAGGGACACGTGTGTGTAGGCGAGCAGCTGTGCTGTCCACCTGAAACTATAGCATTGTTAGCCAGTTATACTCCAATATAAAAAAATTCAAAATAAATTACAGATAAATTATACAGATAGTAATTACACATTCTTTTTTTAAAAAAAATATGAGGCTTGAGATCTGAGTATAACTAACAAAGAAGAAATAAATAACACAGAAAAATAATAAAGATTCTCTGAGCACACAGAATGCTGGCAAGCCTCTAACTGGCGTCCTGTGCCTCTCTTCCAGGCCAGGTATATCCACAGCATCCCAGCCGGGGAGAATTACCCTGACTTTGGTCTCAGCTGGCTGTGAACAGGATAGGCCAGTGCACTGGACCAAATGACCTCATTTGGATACCTTTGACTGTGACATTGAAGTCTATGTGGTCTTTATAATCCTCAGACCTTTCTCACACTTCAGACAGACCTAAAGATGCTTAACCTCAATTTGAAGAATACCTGTCTACAGCTATGTCCTAAAATTATTTATCCTCAAGCTTCAGGGTGCAGATGGTCACTGAATATGCTGCAATGCTTTAGACTTAGACCAGATTTTCTTAATCCAAAGTCTGTGTATCCCTTAGATGAAATGAAATGAAAATTCCTTTTCTGAGAAGAGAACTTAAACCATTTAAAGCGTGTCTAGAAAAACGTGGAGGGCAGCTTCCATGGGGTCAGGAAGGGCTTGGCACCCTCCACCACCATGCCAGGCAGAAATGCCTCTTGAAATTGCTCCCCAGATGGAATTCTCCAGGCAGCTGTACCTTGACAGGGTCTCTGATGTGACCCTTTGCTGCAGTTTCTCAGGGGCCTTATTTTTTTATTCTAATGGAATTGTCTGACCTCTGTGGGTCTCAGAGTTGCTGGTGAGTCTGAATGGGTGCCAGACGTTACCACACCTTACACATTTGAACTAACTTTTTAGGAAGGGGAAAGCCAAAGGTTGTAGCTCTTTCTGCCGGAGAGTGAAAAAAGTAATAGTTAGAATACAAGTGAGTGCCTGGGGGTGTGGGAGGGGGTGGAAGTGAGGAATGTGGTTTACCTTGCTAACACATTCCTGCGGGTCCCACAGTAACCACAAAGCCTTGAGATGCATGTTCAACCCCGGTTATGGAAGGAGGAATTCTACCATGTCTGATGAAAAAAAATCCACAGATACCCAGGACGAGTCCTACCTGTTTTCTGAAAAGTCACGGAACAGTGCATTCTTTTTTTTTTTTTTGATGTATTTATTTTAATTGGAGGCTAATTACTTTACAGTATTGTGGTGGGTTTTGCCATACATCGAAGTGGATCAGCATGGAACACCGCATTCTTATAGACATCTGTGGTTCTTTACAGATTACCCAGGCTTCTGTTACAGTCCCGAGGGAGAGACTTGTGGCTCTCGAAATGGCTCTGCTCCGTATCGGCTGAGAAGGAAATCTGGTAAATAAAATATAATCAGATATAATCAAAATTAAATAATTTGGGGGCACTAGTAATGAAAGTCCCTTTCAGTTAGACAAAAAGGTATTTTCTTTCTGGTTTTTGAACACATCACGAGTTTGATTATCTTTGAGGCTCTCAAGCTTTGGTTCTAAAAGTCTTTCTACTTAACTCTCAATTTTTCAGTTACTATAAAACATGTCAATTAACTAAGTTCACTTTGTATAGTATTTTACCACTGGCATGCAGGTGTTTAAATCCTACTTACTGGCACTGGTGAAAAATTATATCCTGTAAATGACATATACCAAAGCTACTTCAAATCTAAAATTTTAATACACATCTGCTAAACTAGACTTCTTGTGGTATCCCCTTAGCCCTCAGATTTTTCTTTATTTAAGCCAGCATTTACTAAGTTCCTGATTTCCTACACTGTGCTAAGAAAATGTAAAAATAATGCCCATGATTTCTGCTTGCAAGGAGTTTGTAGCCTAGTGGGAGAGTCAAAGAAGGTTGAACAAATAGCAGTTCATACAATGGAGTTTGTAGAAGTTGAATGGAAGTTTTGAAAAGCGGGGGAGACAGAGAGCTGAGCCCTCTAGGAACGACAGAAGATCACACAGAGCAGAGGACCAGGACCCCAGGTAGAATCTGCAGAGCCTGATGGTATGGGGACAACACATTGCAAAGGCCCTGAGACTTCAGCCGACACACCTTGGATCAGACAGCAATTGCCACTTGTTTGGCCCTGGCTGCAAGGTAGGCTGGAGGTGCAGGTGAGCAAGGTAAATGGAAGGAGATGTGACTAGAGTTGCAAATCAGGGCCTGATTATGAAAGGCCAAGTAGGTCAGGCAGAACTTGCAAGTTCAAGCTTGCAAGAACTTGATCTTGCAAGAATGGAAGGATTTTAAGCAATGAGATGTTTTCCTTTTAAAAAGAGAATTCTGGCTCGAGGTGGAAGATGAAGTAGGCAGGGACACTGGGCAGGAGGCTGTTCCTCTAGTCTGTGTGAGAGATGCTAAAGGTTTGGAATAAAATAGGGGTAACTGGGGTGGAACATCAATAGGATCCTGCAAGATTGTGATGGATAAAAATGGGAAAAACTTAAAATCATGTCCTGGTCACTAAGTAGGGAAGATAATGTGAATGACAAACAAGAAATACAGATGGAGGAGCAGCTGTGGGGGAGACTGGTGAGCTGAGACTGGGATATGCTGAGTTTGCTGGTTCTGTGGTCATGCTGGGGACATATCAGATGGACAGTTGGCCTGTGAGGTCTGAGGCTTGGCATAGGGCTCTGCCAGAAGGAGACTGAACATAATCCTCTTATCAGTTCAGTTCAGTCTCTCAGTTGTGTCCGACTCTTTGCAACCCCATGAACTGCAACACGCCAGGCCTCCCTGTCCATCACCAACTCTCAGAGTTCACTCAAACTCACATCCATCGAGTCGGTGATGCCATCCAGCCATCTCATCCTTTGTCCCTTCTCCTCCTCCTCCCAATCCCTCCCAGCATCAGAGTCTTTTCCAATGAGTCAACTCTTCGCATGAGGTGCCCAAAGTACTGGAGTTTCAGCTTTAGCATCATTCCTTCCAAAGAACACCCAGGGCTGATCTCCTTTAGAATGGACTGGTTGGATCTCCTTGCAGTCCAAGGGACTCTCAAGAGTCTTCTCCAACACCACAGTTCAAAAGCAGCAATTCTTCGGCACTCAGCTTTCTTTACAGTCCAACTCTCACATCCATACATGACCACAGGAAAAACCATAGCCTTGACTAGACGGACCTTTGTTGGCAAAGTAATGTGTCTGCTTTTCAATATGCTATCTAGGTTGGTCATAACTTTTCTTCCAAGCAGTAAGCGTCTTTTAATTTCATGGCTGCAGTCACCATCTGCAGTGATTTTGGAGCCCAGAAAAATAAAGTCTGACATTGTTTCCACTGTTTCCCCATCTATTTCCCATGAAGTGATGGGACCAGAAGCCGTGATTTTCGTTTTCTGAATGTTGAGCTTTAGGCCAACTTTTTCACTCTCCTCTTTCACTTTTATCAAGAGGCTCTTAGTTCCTCTTCACTTTCTGCCATAAGGGTGGTATCATATGCATATCTGAGGTGATTGATATTTCTCCTGGCAATCTTGATTCCAGCTTGTGCTTCTTCCAGCCCAGCGTTTCTCATGATGTACTCTGCATAGAAGTTAAATAAGCAGGGTGACAATATACAGCCTTGACATACTCCTTTTCCTATTTGGAACCAGTCTGTTGTTCCATGTCCAGTTCTAACTGTTGCTTCCTGACCTGCATACAAGTTTCTCAAGGGGCAGGTCAGGTGGTATGGTATTCCCATCTCTTTCAGAATTTTCCACAGTTTGTTGTGATCCACACAGTCAAAGGCTTTGGCATAGTCAATAAAGCAGAAGTAGATGTTTTTCTTGAACTCTCTTGCTTTTTCCATGATCCACCAGATGTTGGCAATTTGATCTCTGGTTCCTCTGCCTTTTCTAAAACCAGCTTGAACATCTGGAAGTTCACGGTTCACGTATTGCTGAAGCCTGGCTTGGAGAATTTTGAGCATTACTTTACTAGCATGTGAGATGAGTGCAATTGTGCGGTAGTTTGAGCATTCTTTGGCATTGCCTTTCTTTGGGATTGGAATGAAAACTGACCTTTTCCAGTCCTGTGGCCACTGCTGAGTTTTCCAAATTTGCTGGCATATTGAGTGCAGCACTTTCACAGCATCATCTTTTAGGATTTGAAATAGCTCAGCTGAAATTCCATCACCTCCGCTAGCTTTGTTCGTAGTGATGCTTTCTAAGGCCCACTTGACTTCACATTCCAGGATGTCTGGCTCTAGGTCAGTGATCACACCATCGTGATTATCTTGGTCATGAAGATCTATTTGGTACTGTTTTCTGTGTATTCTTGCCACCTCTTCTTAATATCTTCTGCTTCTGTTAGGTCCATACCATTTCTGTCCTTTATTGTGCCCATCCAGGATGTCTGGCTCTAGGTCAGTGATCACACCATCGTGATTATCTTGGTCGTGAAGATCTTTTTGGTACGCTTCTTCTGTGTATTCTTGCCACCTCTTCTTAATATCTTCTGCTTCTGTTAGGTCCATACCATTTCTGTCCTTTATTGTGCCCATCTTTGCATGAAATGTTCCCTTGGTATCTCTAATTTTCTTGAAGAGATCTCTAGTCTTTCCCATTCTGTTGTTTTCCTCTTTCTTTGCATTGATTGCTGAGGAAGGCTTTCTTATCTCTTCTTGCTATTCTTTGGAACTCTGCATTCAGATGTTTATATCTTTCCTTCTCTCCTTTGCTTTTCACTTCTCTTCTTTTCACAGCTATTTGTAAGGCCTCCCCAGACAGCCATTTTGCTTTTTTGCATTTCTTTTCCATGGGGATGGTCTTGATCCCTGTCTCCTGTACAATGTCATGAACCTCCATCCATAGTTCATCAGGCACTCTATCAGATCTAGGCCCTTAAATCTATTTCTCACTTCCACTGTATAATTGTAAGGGATTTGATTTAGGTCATACCTGAATGATCTAGTGGTTTTCCCTACTTTCTTCAATTTCAGTCTGAATTTGGCAATAAGGAGTTCATGATCTGAGCCACAGTCAGCTCCCGGTCTTGTTTTTGCTGATTGTATAGAGCTTCTCCATCTTTGGCTGCAAAGAATATAATCAATCTGATTTTGGTGTTGACCATCTGGTGATGTCCATGTGTAGAGTCTTCTCTTGTGTTGTTGGAAGAGGGTGATACTTAAAGCTGAGAACATTATGCTACTATGGGTTGGGTTGGTTTTCTGTTAGGTGACTCCAGATTGCATAGCTTAGTGTTCATCCTACAGTTTTGATAGAGTGAATGTCTTGCCAAGTATCTCTAAGCAATCAGGATTTAGGTGAATTTGGGTGGCAGAGGATGAGATGGGTAGCTAGCATCTCTGACTCAATGGACATGAATTTGAGCTAACTCCGGGAGATAGCAGAGGACAGAGGAACTTGGTGTGCTGCAGTCTGTGGGGTCACAAAGAGTTGGATACGAGTTAGTGACTGAACAATAATAATTACTTATAAAGAAAAAAATCTTGATTTGGTTTGACAAATGATGCTGGCCTTATTTTTCCTCCCAGAACCTTCCTCAAGATCACATAAAGTTTTGAAGACCAGTGGTAAGTCCTAGATCACTTTTTTTTTCATTCCTGTTGATATCCACAAAGTCACACAATATACAGAAAAATCAACACAAGATCAGTTACAGATTAGCAGGTTTGATTAATGTCTGTAAGTAATACTGTCCCATTATAAAATGTAAAGCTGAATGACATAAAATGTTTGTAGTATAGATAACAGTGGACATAAAAAGATTAATGCTTGTGAATATTAATGTAAGAAATCCCATTAATAAAAAAGACAAAGGACTTGTATTCCGAAGGCAGATAATATAATCTGGCAGAAACACAAACTGCCAATAAAATTTACAAATGGTCACTCACATTAGTAATCAGAAAATCATACATATACATGAGATAAACAGAGGTGAGAGAGCTGTGGGCTTGGCCAAAAGAAGAGAAAAACAGGCACTCTGAAGCTATTGGTGTATAAATTTCTGCAGTGATTTTGGAGGAAAATTTGTTAATGCCCACTTAAATTTTAAATGTGCATTTTCCCTTGAACCAACAGTTTCATATTTTCCACTTGTATATGTTTCACAATGTACACTTCCTGTATAGACATACTCACCCAGGGTTCACACATTTATGAGTATTTGTGTTCTTTTTAACAGGATACCACGTAATAAATATATCCATCTAGTGAAAAATGATTTGAAAAGTTATAAATCCCAGAGCACTACATGGAATATTCTGCAGCTGTTAAAAAGAATGATGTACATATCTGTCTACTGACAGGCTTGTGCACATATATTTAGCAGGAAATGCAGTGTTGCATATTGTACCCTTATTATATAAACAGAAGACTGGGATGGGGGGCGGGGTGGGAACAGGACCTGGAAAGATGAATATCAAACTTTTTTGATTGGGGTTGCCTCTGTGGGGTAGAATTTGTGGACAGAGTTCAATCACTTTTTACTTTACATGCTTCTGTAATTAACATATAAAGATGAGACACAGATTATCAGGGTATCATAAGGATATCTATGAGGATGTGGCTAGTAAGTCTCACCCCACAATTCCTCTTGCACCGTCCTTAGCACAGAGCCAAGGTGACCCTTTTGATCAATGCTATAGCTTTCTGTTACAACCGATAAAATGTTTCAAAATTAACAAATATAATCTTATGTTTAAATGATTTTCATGTGTATTTTTTTCAGGTTATATATATTTTGAGGGAAAGCTTTTGAAACTTAATATGAATTAGTCCATTGCTCTCTCAGGGATTAAGGAAGGTACTTAACACTCAGATGTATGTCAAGTTGTTATAGTACAGGATGTGTAACTTGGGTAACTGAGTGGTATTTTCTGAAAATTAGGTCAAAAGAGCCTTGAAACTGGGTTTCACTGGGTTTCAGTGATTAACAATAAGTTTAAAAGTTCTATAAAATCAGTGGTTAGATATGTATGAGATACATTTTTAATCCTCAGACTTTAAAATGTTTTAAATCTTTTGTTTTTCAGAAACAGCACAAGACATTCAAAAGGTAAATGTTATTACATTCCTTATTTTGAAATGTTTACTTTAGGCAGCCTTTATACCTATCTTCTCCTTAAAAATCTAACCTCCAGTTTATCTTCCAAGTGTTAACAATTACATGTTGAAGTAGATTTAAGTTAGGCCTCTTCCTTCTAAACCCTTGCCCCACCTCCCCACCCCCAGCTTCATCTCTCAGAACCAAGGCGATGATTTCTTCATCCTTCTGCCCCACCTCTCTGCTCAGAAGCTGTAAAGATACCTTAGGATGTAACACCAGCACAGGCTGTGGTCCACTCCATGTTGCCCTGTGCCTGTGTGCATTTTAGACCAAGGGTCTTGCATCCCGAGTATTTGCTCCTTTTTCAAAGCATCAGCCTTTAATCACAAAGATCCCCTTCTAAGAATGCAGTCCTGCTGCTGGTATGAGAGGTGTGATCATATGTGGTATAATAAAACTTCACTATATCAAGTTTTGATTGTTCTTCCTCCAATGAAAGGTTAGAAAAAGGGGGAATAAAAATGGTATGTTTTATTGGAAGATGTATATTCACATTTATTACCTATGAACAATAAATACTGTATCCTGACCAGAGGGAACCATGTCCGAAATGCCTACGGATAGATTGGCTTAACTAACAATTCTTAGAGAACCGATCTTGGCTTCTTGCTTTCTGTTTTGTAACGATGTGGCTGTGAAAATCTCCCCCACGACTCCACCTGCCCCACTCCCTTGGCACAGGGCCAGAGTGACCGTGTTAATAAATGATGGATCTTTCAGTCAGGATGTCTAAACATCTAAAAATCGATAGTCTTATGTTTAAATGATTTGCTTAAAATTGGGGCAGGTGGATTTTTTTCAGGTAGTGCATATTTCTGTTTGGAAACTTTCGCAAGTTTATTAACATGAATTGAATCACTGTCCTGAAATATGACATAAGAGATTTTGATTGTTTTTTTAATGCACTTTGTTTTCATAAGCAAACAGCAGAAGGTGGCTGTGCGAGGCAGCCAAACTATGATCACAGAGCAAGCCTGGCTTAGTACCAGGGAGGGGAATCGCTCTATTAGTCCTAGAGATACAATCTCAGGAGCTTCTTGGAAACTTTTCATGATAATGATCAAACCAAGTCTCTATATGGAGACTAACTAAACCTTATGAAACCTGAAGACAAGAAAGAAAGAAAGCACCAATATGCTTTTTTCCTAGTGGTAAAATTCCATCTCCTAACAAAAATGAATGTATATTAAATGCAGAAAAAGACTCAAGAGATAAAGAGATTAACCTTTCTCCCAGAATATACACAGAATGTCCATTCCAAAGCTGTGTCGGTGTGTGTGTGTGTGTGTGTGTGTGTGTGTGTAGAGAAGGAAAGAGATTTAGCTCACATGTAAACTGAGGATGTCCAAGCTGGCTTTAGAAAAGGCAGAGGAACCAGAGATCAAATTGCCAACATCTGGTGGATCATGGAAAAAGCAAGAGAGTTCCAGAAAAACATCTACTTCTGCTTTATTGACTATGCCAAAGCCTTTGACTGTGTGGATCACAATAAACTGTGGAAAATTCTGAAAGAGATGGGAATACCAGACCACCTGACCTGCCTCTTGAGAAATCTGTATGCAGGTCAGGAAGCAACAGTTAGAACTGGACATGGAACAACAGACTGGTTCCAAATAGGAAAAGGAGTACATCAAGGCTATATATTGTCACCCTGCTTATTTAACTTCTATGCAGAGTACATCATGAGAAACGCTGGGCTGGAAGAACAACAAGCTGGAATCAAAATTGCCGGGAGAAATATCAATCACCTCAGATATGCATATGATACCACCCTTATGGCAGAAAGTGAAGAGGAACTAAGAGCCTCTTGATGAAAGTGAAAGTGGAGAGTGAAAAAGTTGGCTTAAAGCTCAACATTCAGAAAAGGAAGATCATGGCATCCGGTCCCATCACTTCATGGGAAATAGATGGGGAAACAGTGGAAACAGTGTCAGACTTTATTTTTCTGGGCTCCAAAATCACTGCAGATGGTGATTGCAGCCATGAAATTAAAAGATGCTTACTCCTTGGAAGGAAAGTTATGACCAACCTAGATAGCATATTGAAAAGCAGAGACATGACAAAGGTTCGTCTAGTCAAGGCTATGATTTTTCCTGTGGTCATGTATGGATGTGAGAGTTGGACTGTGAAGAAGGCTGAGTGCCAAAGAATTGCTGCTTTTGAACTGTGGTATTGGAGAAGACTCTTGAGAGTCCCTTGGACTGCAAGGAGATCCAACCAGTCCATCCTGAAGGAGATCAGCCCTGGGATTTCTTTGGAAGGAATGATGCTAAAGCTGAAACTCCAGTACTTTGGCCACCTCATGCAAAGAGTTGACTCATTGGAAAAGACTCTGATGCTGGGAGGGATTGGGGGCAGGAGGAGAAGGGGACGACAGAGGATAAGATGGCTGGATGGCATCACTGACTTAATGGACGTGAGTCTGAGTGAACTCCAGGAGTTAGTGATGGACAGGGAGGCCTGGCGTGCTGCGACTCATGGGATTGCAAAGAGTCAGACATGACTGAGCCACTGAACTGAACTGAACACATCCATATGTGCGTGTATTTGTTTATTCCTAGTCCTCAAGTGGCCACAGTTTTACTATTTGGAAAAAAGTGAACAAAGTATTAAATGACTAATAAGACTTTTTATTGTTAAATCTTTAATAGAAAAATAACATTCAGGATAAAATTATATTCTTGCCCTCGCTGATAGACAGACAGGCAGGTCGGTAGGCAGACAGACATATTAGTAGGTGAATACTCCAAGCTTCCATAGGCAGACAGAATATTAGTAGGTGGATATTCCAAGCTTCCATAAGCCTCTTGTCCTTATCTATCAGAGGGCAGACAGAATGAAAACCACAGTCATAGAAAATTAACCAAACTGATCACATGGACCACAGCCTTGTTTAACTCAGTGAAACTATGAGCCATGCCATGTAGGGCCACCCAAGATGGACGGGTCATGGTGGAGAGTTCTGATAAAACGTGGTCCACTGGAGAAGGGAATGGCAAACCACATTAGTATTCTTGTCTTGAGAATCCCATGAACAGAATGAAAAGGCAAAAAGATAGGACACTGAAAGATGAACTCCCCAGGTCGGTAGTTGCCCAATATGCTACTGGAGATTAGTGGAGAAATAACTCCAGAAAGAATGAAGAGACAGAGCCAAAGCAAAAACAACACCCAGTTGTGGATTTAATTGGTGATGGAAGTAAAGTCTGATGCTGTAAAGAGCAATATGCATAGGAACCTGAGATATTAGGTCCATGAATCAAGGCATATTGGAAATGGTCAAACAGGAGGTGGCAAAAGTGAATATCAACATTTTAGGAATCAGTGAACTAAAATGGACTGGAATGGATGAATTTAACTCAGATGACCATTATATCCACTACTGTGGGCAAAAATACCTTAAAAGAAATGGAGTAGCTATCATAGTCAACAAAAGAGTCTGAAATGCAGTATTTGGATGCAATCTCAAAAATGACAGAATTATCTCTCTTCATTTCCAAGGCAAGTCATTCAGTATCACAGTAATCCAAGTCTATGTTCCAGCCAGTAATGCTGAAGAAGCTGAAGTTGAACAGTTCTATGAAGACCCACAAAACCTTCTAGAACTAACACCCAAAAAAGATGTCCTTTTCATTATAGAAGAATGGAAAGCAAAAGTCGAAAGTCAAGATATACCTGGAGTAACAGGCAAATTTGGCCTTGGAGTACAAAACGAAGCAAGTCAAAGGCTAACACTTTTGCCAAGAGAATGCACTGGTCATAGTAAACACCCTCTTCCAACAACACAAGAGAAGACTGCACATGGACATCACCAGATGGTCAACACCGAAATCAGATTGATTATATTCTTTGCAGCCAAATATGGAG
Source organism: Bos taurus (assembly GCF_002263795.3). Taxonomy (NCBI): domain Eukaryota; kingdom Metazoa; phylum Chordata; class Mammalia; order Artiodactyla; family Bovidae; genus Bos; species Bos taurus. Next base: position 87,950,185 of record NC_037336.1, read on the forward strand.
AAGCTCCATACAGTCAGCAAAAACAAGACCAGGAGTTGACTGTGGCTCAGATCATGAATTCCGTATTACAAAATTCAGACTTAAATTGAAGAAGGTAGGGAAAACCACTAGATCATTCAGGTTTTACCTAAATCAAATCCATTACAATTATACAGTGAAAATGACAAATAGATTCAAGGGATTAGATCTGATAGAGCGCCTGAAGAACTATGGATGGAGGCTCATGACATTGTACAGGAGGCAGTGATAGAGACCATCCCCAAGAAAAAGAAATGCAAAAAGGCAAAATGGTTGTCTGAGGAGGACTTACAAATAGCTGAGAAAAGAAGAGAAGCGAAAAGACAAAGGAGAAAAGGAAAGATAGACTCATTTGAATGCAGAGTTCCAAAGAATAGAGGGAGAGATAAGAAAGCCTTCCTCAGCGATCAATGCAAAGAAATAGAGGAAAACAATAGAATGGGAAAAACCAGATATCTCTTCAAGAAAATTAGAGATACCAAGGGAACATTTTATGCAAAGATGGGCACAATAAAGGACAGAAATGGTATGGACCTAATAGAAGCAGAAGATATTAAGAAGAGGTGGCAAGAATACACAGAATTATACAAAAAAAGATCTTCATGACCCAGATAACCACGATGGTGTGATCACTCACCTAGAGCCAGACATCCTGGAATGCGAAGTCAAGTGGGCCTTAGGAAGCATCACTATGAACAAAGCTAGTGGAGGTGATAGAATTCCAGTTGAGCTATATCAAATCCTAAAAGATGATGTTGTGAAAGTGCTGCACTCAATATGCTAGCAAATTTGGAAAACTCAGCAGTGGCCACAGGACTGGAAAAGGTCAGGTTTCATTCCAATCTCAGAGAAAGGCAATGCCAAAGAATGTTCAAACTACCGCACAGTTGCACTCATCTCACACGCTAGCAAAGTAATGCTCAAAATTCTCCAAGCCAGGCTTCAACAGTACATGAACCATGAACTTCTAGATGTTCAAGCTGGATTTATCCCGTCAGAGGAGCCAGAGATCAAATTGCCAACATCCACTGGATCACAGAAAAAGCAAGAGAGTTCCAGAAAAACATCTACTTCTGCTTTATTGACTACACCCAAGCCTTTGACTGTGTGGATCACAACAAACTGTGGAAAATTCTGAAAGAGATGGGAATACCAGCCCACCTGACTTGCCTCCTGAGAAATCTATATGCAGGTCAAGAAGCAATAGCTGAATTGGACATAGAAAAACAGACTGGTTCCAATCGGGAAAGGAGTATGTCGAGGCTGTATATTGTCACCCTGCTATTTAACTTATATGCCAGAGTATATCATGAGAAATGCCAGGCTGGATGAAGCACAAGCTGGAAACAAGATTGCCAGGAGAAATATCAATAACCTCAGATATGCAGATGACACCACCCTTATGGCAGAAAGTGAAGAGGAACTAAAAAGCCTATTGATGAAAGTGAAAGTGTCTTAAAGCTCAACATTCAGAAAACGAAGATCATGGCATCCAGTCCCATCACTTCATGGGAAATAGATGGCAAAACAGTGGAAACAGTGACAGACTTCATTTTGGGGGGCTCCAAAATCACTGCAGATGGTGATTGCAGCCATGAAATTAAGACACTTGCTCCTTGGAAGAAAAGCTATGACCAACCTAGACAGCATATTAAAAAGCAGAGGCATGACTTTGTCAGCAAAGGTCCATCTAGTCAAAGCTATGGTTTTTCCAATGGTCATGTATGGATGTGAGAGTTGGACTATGAACAAAGCTGAGCACCGAAGAATTGATGCTTTTGAACTGTGGTGTTGGAGAAGACTTGTGCGAGTCCCTTGAACTATAAGGAGATCCAGCCAGTCCATCCTAAAGGAAATCAGTCCTGAATGTTCACTGGAAGGACTGATGCTGAAGCTGAAGCTCCAATATTTTGGTAAACTGATTCGAAGAACTAACTCATTGGAAAAGACCCTGATGCTGGGAAAGATTGAGGGCGGGAAGAGAAGGGGATGACAGAGGATGAGATGGTTAGATGACATCACCAATTCAATGGACATGAGTTTGAGTAAGCTTCAAGAGTTGGTGATGGACAGGGAAGCCTGGCGTGCTGCAGTCCATGGAGTCGCAAAGAGTCAGACACGACTGAGCCACTGAACTGAACTGAATATCAAGGTAATAGGTATCCCAGTTTCATTGATCAGTGATGAAAAGTTCTTGTTAATTTGACATTTCCAATAGGTTATGCTAGTGTTTTGACCAGAAAATATGTCGCTGGTAATAATTAGGTTGAACCTGTCCTAACCCTTTCAACTCTTTGAAGCTAATCCCAGTACCCACAGAGGATATCAGAGGGCAGTCTGCTCCCTGCATGCACAGTTGAGCTCCATCAGGAAAGGTTCCAAGTTATTAGAGACTCATTGTTCTCTCTGATTAAAAATCATTAGTGTCACTCGTACTTACTTCCTAACAGACATCTAAATATTAATTAAGTGTATTCTGAAAGAAAGTAAAAATTTCATTAGTTCAATAGTGGATTAAATTAACTTCCTGAAACAAAGGCTCTTTTGCCTAGAATCTATAAACCAAGGCAGTGCAAGTCAGGGTCATGCAGTTTCAGAGATTTAAAAGAAACTCTCAAAGGACATAGTCAGATCACTGACAGAGGTGTTTCTGGTACACCAATAACCAGGATGAGACTGCTAAGGATCAAGCCCCAAAAAGAAACCAGATACCATGGCCCTTGACACCTATATATGTTCATTTGTATAATGTTATTTTCCAAGAGCATATCAAAATGATTTGAAGTATCTGACAGTTTTCTGTATTTAGCTGATTCCCTGCAGTGGGGTAAGGTGACCTGGGTTTGCATCCTAGCCTTTCCACTGACGAGGGAGAGTTAAGTTACTGAACCCTAAGAGCCTAAATGTGCTTACTGTGAAACTGGTATGTGCGTGCCTGTTTGCTACGTTGCTTCAGTCATGTCCACCTCTTTGCGACCCTATGACTGTAGCCCACCAGGCTCCTCTGTCCATGGGATTCTCCAGGCAAGAATACTGGAGTGGGTTGCCATGCCCTGCTCCAGAGAATCTTCCTGACCCAGGGATTGAACCTGCATCTCCTGCAACTCCTGCTTTGCAGGCGGATTCTTTACCACTGAAACTGGTACAATCATATCCACTTCAAAGAGTGATTATGAACATGCAGTTTGGAGAACGTCTTCAAATAGCTGAGCCTGCTGCTGCTGCTATGTCGCTTCAGTCGTGTCCGACTCTGTGCGACCCCATAGACGGCAGCCCACCAGGCTCCCCCGTCCCTGGGATTCTCCAGGCAAGAACATTGGAGTGGGTTGCCATTTCCTTCTCCAATGCATGAAAGTGAAAAGTCAAAGTGAAGTCGCTCAGTCATGTCCGACTCTTAGCGACCCCATGGACTGCAGCCCACCAGGCTCCTTGGTCCATGGGATTTTCCAGGCAAGAGTACTGGAGTGGGGTGCCATTGCCTTCTCCGATAGCTGAGCCTATTTCTCAGTAAACATCAGTTCCTGTCCTTTCTGCCCCTACTGCAAAATATCCAATGTGCTTTCAATTCAGTTAAAAATCAACCATGTGTCCTGATGATTTTCTTTAAGAATATCACGTCTAGGGGGAAAGACAATGTGTAAATACAGGAGACTATTCTGAATTACGTGACCTGTCGGGGGTAATTCAATCGGTATGTTTCTCTCATCCTCAGGTTTCCAGAGAGGAAGGGTCTCCCCAGTTGACTTCAGCAGGGCCCTCTCCTGCCCAGCGGAACAGTCAGCCAAGCAGTTCGACCATCCTGAGCGTGCTTCGTGGGGGTGGGGCTGTCAGAAACATCTGGACCGACCACCAGATCCGCCAAGCCCTGTTTCCCAGCCGAAGGTCGCAGGAGAACGAGGAGGATGAAGACGACTATCAGATGTTCCTGCCATCCTTCTCCTCCTCGGATCTGAACTCAGCCCAGCTGTGTGAAGATGGTACTTCTAGTCGACCTTGCAGTTGGCACATGGGACAAATCGAGTCCTCCGAGACCTCCAGCTCTGGCCACAGGATTGTGCGGCGGGCCAGCAGTGCTGGCGAGAGCAACACGTGTCCCCCTGACATAAGAACTAGGGACAGTGGTGGTTCTCAGTACAGCTCCCGGAGGGAACTGCAGGGTGACCCTAAAACAGAGGGGCAGGACGGGACAACTCCCTACGGGTCCTCTATAGAGTTGACTATAGATGACATAGACCATGTCTATGACAACATAAGTTACGAGGACTTGAAACTGATGGTTGCTAAACGCGAAGACGCTGAAGTCAGTCCCCAGAAACCAGTCAGGGACTCTGTTCGCCCCAAGAGCACCCCAGAGCTGGCCTTCTCCAAGAAGCCAGCGGGGCCTGAGGAGGAGAGCACATTGCACCCCAGGAGAGATGGAGCCCTCCCGGCCGGGGAGGCCTGGAACCAAAGCATGCACGACCTCCAGGTGATGGAGGAGAATGTCTATGACACCATTGCGCTCCCGGAGGCGCCCTCCCGGGACTTCAAGGGCAGCAGCCCGAAGCGTTCTGCAAGGAGCACCTTCCTGGGCTTGGAGGCCGACTTGGGGTGCTGTGATAGTCTGCGGGCCTCTGCTTCCCAGGACAGCCTCCAGTTCAGTGAGGACGAGGCGCCCTACCCGCCAGGCTCCTCTGATAACGATTATCTGAGTTTGCTCTATAACTCCTTCGGCTGCAACTTGGCCCTAGCGGATCGGTCCATCTCTGATAAACTGTCTGAAGAAGTAGATGAAATCTGGAATGACTTGGAAAACTACATCAAGAAAAACGAAGTCAAAGCCAGAAACCGGCTCCTGGCCGCGTTTCCGGTTAGCAAAGATGACGTGCAGGAGCGGCCGCTGGCGGGCAGTACCCCGGAGCTGAGCGCGCGCTCCCCGCTCTCGCTGGCCGCGGGCCGGGCTCTCCTCGCGCCGCCGGCAGACAGGCCCGGGCCAGCCCCCTGCGCCCTGGACCGAGACCCAGCCTCCAAAGACAGCTCCTGCCTGAGTCTCCACCGGCTGTCGCTGGCCAGTGACCTGCCGCCCGCAGAGAGTCCCTATGATGTGGCCGGCGGCAGCCTGTCCTCAGCGGACCTAGAGAACCCTGAGCCCGGGCTGGACAATGTAGACAAGACCAGGAGCAGGGTTTTCCTGATGGCCAGGCAGTACAGTCAGAAGATCAAGAAGGCAAATCAGCTGCTAAAAGTGAAAAACCCAGAGCTGGAACAGACGCTCAGTAGCCAGCCGCAGAAGCCCGCGTCCAAGGACCTGGCGGCCATCCTAGAAGAGAAGAGGCAGGGCGGGCCCGCCATCGGTAGGTCCCAAGCAGCCCTTCTCTTTCCGAGGACCGGCAGAGAGTCGCGCTCAGGTTCTAAATGCCCCTAGCACTGTGAGGATGCTGCCACCCCGATGTTCATTCTCACAGCGAGACCACAGGCTCACTGACACGCAGACGAAGCACCCACCCCATCACACCAGTGGGTCTGGAGGGTTTCCTGGTGTCTGTGACGTCATCACTCCAGATATACTGTTTGAAGCAGCTTTGTCTAATTTAATCTAAGGTTGAAAAATAGCCTTCAGTTTCACTGGTGGCATCTACAGCTTTTTCCCTGTGCATCAGTGTGTTAGAAGGAGTGGCTGGGTAGCGGAGTGAAGAGTTTAAGGTTTGGACACACACGGAATAGGATTGCTTTTTGCTCCAGAATCCCAACAATAATGCCTACTCATCCTAACAAAGACAAAAAGGAGTCCCTTCTGCAGTTTTTAAAAAACTGTTCATACTAACCCAGCTGTTTTTCATTTGTTACTTTTTTTTTTAATAGCTGCTATAATCCGTCTGATAATATGTCATTTGGTATTCTCAGGTATGCTTCCAAGGAATTTAATTCTTTTAGTCAAGCCTCCTTTGGGGGCAGAACTAAACCAGGATCACAGGTGTGATATTGGTACCATTAGGGTTGAAAGAATGAGATAATCATGTTTGCCTTTTTCTCAATTATAAAGAAGTACAGGGAATTCCCTGGTGGTCCTGTGGTTAGGACTTGACACTCTTACCACAGGATCCCAAATCCAATCCCTGGTCAGGGAACTAAAATCCTGCTTGCCTCAGGACATGGGAAAAAATATACATATCCCCTGGCTAAATTACACAGGGTTCTTCGTGGAAGCCGGGCATCTATGTGAATAAAGCTCAGGATTGTCATGGAAAGAAAAAAACCTGAGGGTGCTGTCACCTGAGGAGTTTTTCACCTCCAGATTCAGAGAGATTTCTGGGGTTAGGCTCAGGAATCTGAGTTTTGTAAACTGTGGACTTTCCATCCTATTTTAGGAATCCCTGCCATAGAACTTCTGACTAAGAACTGCCTCTGTATCAAATGAGAGGAGACAGTTCTCCAACTAGAAGTAAAAACCAGATGGCTCACTATCTGGGCATGTCTTGTTAATTGGCTTGATGGCAACATGGCTCATCCGGCCAGCTTGATGCCACTGACTTCCTGTCTTTGGGACTGCTTTCTTATGTGGGAACCAGAGAATAAGAAGCAGGTATCTGAGTCCTAAGTGAACTCAACAAGTTGCATGACCAAAATCTGTAGGGGAAAAAATTTTTAAGTTTGGGAATGTTTAAGAATTTTCATACAGTAAGATTTCTTAACATTTAGGGATGTTAAGCCCTGGAAATGTGACCTGAAGGATTTTACAAACTCTTTGACTTGTTCTTCTTTTTAAGTAAAATAAAGGTTAAAAGTGATGTTTATACAAATATGATAAAGGCTGGATCGCATATATTTTTCTCTTTGCAATAACATGCTTGAATTAATTCACGTCCCTTTTCTAACTCTAGTGTTGCTAAACTGGTTTGTTATTACATGTAGAACAAGTGACTGAATTCCAGCTGCAGGCAGACTGTTTTAGAGCATAAGTGGCGTATTGGCAATGCAACCACTGACTGAATCCAGGCTACGGCACCTCAGAATGAGAGCAAATACCATAGTGAGGTTTCACTTGAGAATAGATTGATTAGGCCAGCACATTGTCCTTTAAAAAGAGGTAATTGCTTGAGGCACATTGTTTGGAATATGGACCATCGATTAACCATACAAAGTTCTAACCCTGGTAGAAGCCAGGTCTCAATACTGAATCATGAGAACTCAGTACAACTTTGAATAGTCCTTATTATCCTAGGGCTTCCCTGCTGGCTCAGAGGTTAAAACGTCTGCCTGGAATGCAGGAGCCCAGGGTTCGATCCCTGGGTCAGGAAGATCCCCTGGAGAAGGAAATGGCAACCCACTCCAGTACTCTTGCCTGGAGAATCCCATGGAGGGAGGAGCCTGGTGGGCTACAGTCCATGGGGTCACAAAAAGTCGGACACGACTGAGTGACTTCACTTTCACGTTTACCCACCTTTTAAATATTAAGTAGATTTCCTTTTGGGGTTTTCTTTTGCTTTTTTCCCCACTTTTGGTTTGTTCTTTTTGTTTTGCCTACTGGTGTCTTCCTGGGCTCCTGTAGGATCTTTTTATTTTTCAGCTCTGTGTCTGGGCCCTTTCTCCACGTGGTGGGCTACCATCAACATTCTCTCTAAGAAAGAGATCTCTCCAGAGTCACCTTCTGAGAGTGGTGTCTCCCCCTGCTGGCTGGCGGGAGTATGTCCCTAGGGCCCGCCTCCTCTCAGACCTGAGGACTCTTCCATCTGGGTGGATCGAGACCACTTCCTGTGCCCACCAGGCTTTCAATCAGTTGACATGATGACTCCTTTTCTCTCTCTTGTTTATCTGGGCACAGGACGTCGTAATCGAATGGACCGATTCTCCAGACTTCTCCGTATGGGCCTTGCCACTTTGCCAGGAGCTTGCTCTCGGTGTTGTGCGGAAGGAGGAACGCCCTATTCACCTGCTGAAACTCTCCAGCACCTTTATTGAACTCTCTAGCCGGGGTCTACAGGCCCCGGGCCGGGCCACACTTCCGCCTATAAGTCACCCAACCAGGTCTAGTCCCTCCCACCTTTTGGAGCGCATGCTGGCCATCTTGTCCCATCAGGCCTTCCTCCTGACAGTCTTAGAGACCAAAGAAGCTTTGGGTTCCCTTCCCACCCACCACACACACAATTTTTTTTTTTTCTTTTGGTGATATTTTACGTGGGAGAAGACTCCATAAAGGTTTGAGGAATTTTCCTCCTTGTATAAAGTAAGAAAGGCAAAATAACATTTTGTTCTCTACACCCAAGCAACATTAGAAGCATCGATTTTAATCCTGCCTTGAAAATATTCTATTTCATACTTCTATCAATAAGAATCACTTCAAATTTTTGTCTGTAATGACAAGAATTTTCCCTTCTAAACTTACAAAAAAGAAATAAACCTGGGCTTGTAGAATACTGATAATGTACTTGGTCTATAAGGACTGTTAATGCCTGAACTAAGAAAGAGGAAGAATGTTGATCCTGCTGACTTCTACTAAGTTTTCTAGGCTAGAGGTGTCATCTTGAGCTGGCTATTTCCGATATGTCTGACTAAGGGACTCTATTTCATGACAGCCTATTGCTCTGAAAGCTTGTCTCACCTTCTTGTTAGCATCAGGCAAGTTATAGACTTTCTTAGAATGTCAAGCTGAGACCAAAAAGACACACACACTAGTCACAGAAAATTGTCTACTTATGAGATACTTTTTATTCCAAATTTATAAATGGTCAGCTTTCTATTATCTGAAGATAAATTGTGCCCATTATAAGTTGTATAAAATATATATGTTTACATAGCATTTTACTAACACCTGTCGTTCTGCTGCTCCTTTTCCTGCTAAACCTGAATTCTTGGCTGCCTTTCCAGTCTTAGTGGTATAGTCTTAAGGAAGGCACCTTTATGTTTAACATATTTAGAATGAACAGAGGCTGTCCAAAAATTCTGAGTAATCAAGTAGTTCTTGAGACCAATTTCTATCCAGAACTATGTTTTGATTTCAGTGGGGATTGTTCTGTGGTGGAGTAGATGGAATAATAAACCAGCTTAGATAAAACAGCTACCAACACAAGATTGTGTAAACGAATGCATATATACATATACAAGCAACAGCTAAATATTATGGTGCATACTAGTATATAAGACTTCAGAGAAATAAGTTAGAAAAGGATCTATAGAAGTGATAGGGCTTATAGAGGGTCTTAAGAGGTAAATTGATTAAGGACTTGATTAAGAAAAGGAAGAAGAACTGTGATGAAGAAAAAAGCATGAGAAATACTGTGACTATTTTGAATAATACATGGTTTGAGATTTTTCTGGGGTTTTGTTGAGATGTTCTAAAAATCAAGAGCTAACAGTTCTTATAAGATTTTGGAGTTAAATTTTGGTGCTGCAGTAGTTTAACTGAATTTTTAAAATTAGCCCTCACTGTTCTCTCCAAAATTGTCATTTTCTTGGAAGCTTGTGAAAGTACAGAGCCTTCCTAATTGAGCTGTAGCACCAGGCTCAGAGCCATGGTGTAGGTGAGAATGGCTCAGGAAGAACCATCTTGACTTTCAGGTGGGACTGCTAACCAAAGACAGGCCTAAAGTTCCAGCTGACATTGGCTGGGTTTCATAGTTGACTAAACGTTGTATATTTCAGGATGGGTAAGTCCATGTAGGTTTTCAGTCTCTTAAGGGGTTCAGTTCAGTTCAGTTCAGTTGCTCAGTCGTGTCCGACTCTTTGCGACACCATGAATCGCAGCACGCCAGGCCTCCCCGTCCATCAGCAACTCCCGGAGTTCACTCAGACTCACATCCATCGAGTCAGTCATGCCATCCAGCCATCTCATCCTCTGTCGTCCCCTTCTCCTCCTGCCCCCAATCCCTCCCAGCATCAGAGTCTTTTCCAATGAGTCAACTCTTCACATGAGGTGGCCAAAGTACTGGAGTTTCAGCTTTAGCATCATTCCTTCCAAAGAAATCCCAGGGCTGATCTCCTTCAGAATGGACTGGTTGGATCTCCTTGCAGTCCAAGGGACTCTCAAGAGTCTTCTCCAACACCACAGTTCAAAAGCATCAATTCTTCGGTGCTCAGCCTTCTTCACAGTCCAACTCTCACATCCATACATGACCACAGGAAAAACCATAGCCTTGACTAGACGGACCTTTGTTAGCAAAGTAATGTCTCTGCTTTTGAATATGCTATCTATATTGGTCATAACTTTCCTTCCAAGGAGTAAGCGTCTTTTAATTTCATGGCTGCAGTCACCATCTGCAGTGATTTTGGAGCCCAAAAAAATAAAGTCTGACACTGTTTCCACTGTTTCCCCATCTATTTCCCATGAAGTGATGGGACCGGATGCCATGATCTTCCTTTCTGAATGTTGAGCTTTAAGCCAACTTTTTCACTCTCCACTTTCACTTTCATCAAGAGGCTTTTGAGTTCCTCTTCACTTTCTGCCATGAGGGTGGTGTCATCTGCATATCTGAGGTGATTGATACTTCTCCCAGCAATCTTGATTCCAGCTTGTGTTTCTTCCAGTCCAGCGTTTCTCATGATGTACTCTGCATAGAAGTTAAATAAGCAGGGTGACAATATATAGCCTTGACGTACTCCTTTTCCTATTTGGAACCAGTCTGTTGTTCCATGTCCAGTCCTAAGTGTTGCTTCCTCACCTGCATACAGATTTCTCAAGAGGCAGGTCAGGTGGTCTGGTATTCCATCTCTTTCAGAATTTTCCACAGTTTATTGTGATCCACACAGTCAAAGGCTTTGACATAGTCAATAAAGCAGAAGTAGATGTTTTTCTGGAACTCTCTTGCTTTTTCCATGATCCACCAGATGTTGGCAATTTGATCTCTGGTTCCTCTGCCTTTTCTAAAACCAGCTTGAACATCAGGAAGTTCCGAGTTCATGTATTGTTGAAGCCTGGCTTGGAGAATTTTGAGCATTACTTTACTAGCATGTGAGATGAGTGCAATGGTGTGGTAGCTTGAGCATTCTTTGGCATTGCCTTTCTTTGGGATTGGAATGAAAACTGACCTTTTCCAGTCTTAAGGGGTTACCAAATCTTAATTGGTATCAAGAGTCTTTACTATGCCTTTTAAGGAGTTCAAGTTTTTGTTACTAGATATTCTAAGCTAATAATCTCTGTCCTTCAAAGGAATTTGGACTCAAAAGTCTAAAGGATCTGAATGAATGCAGGACCTAAAATGAGAAGATAAACACTATTTATCCTGATTCCGGGGACTAAGGGGCAAGTAATTTTGAGGAAGTTTCAGCACCTTGTTGTCTGTCCTCACAGAAGACAAACTTGAAAGAAATGGCAGGAGCTCAACTAAATGTTTAGTTTAACTTCAAGGAATGATTTACTAGAAATAGAAATGGCTTCAAGTAGGAGATATGCTGTCACTTCCTGGTCCTTATATACAGGATAGATAGCTTCCTTTCATGGGGACTTTGTAGATGTGGTCTGAGCAATTTATAGGATTCATGGAATTCTTGGATGCTACAGTGGTCATATGGGTACCTGGACCGGAAGGTGGGGGGAGACAACTTTTGAAATTGATGTCTCTGGGCTCTCTCTTCTAGATCATTCCTGACCCAACAGAATTCTCTATCCATATCTTGGTTCTGTTAATGTCTTTAGAAATGTCTGTACTCTGGGACTTCCCTGGTGGCCCAGTGGTTAAGACTCTCTGCTTCTACTTCAGGGAACAGGGGTTTGGTCTCCAGGCTAGGGAACTAAGATCCCACATGCCACCTGGCAGAGCCAAAAAGCAAAAATTGATAAATGGAAATGTCTGCACTCAGAAGTGGAGCAGAGAGGATAATGGCCTCATAGCTTAATCTGAAATGGCAATAGCTTTCATGGAAATGGTGGCAAAATCCTGTCCTGTAACCAGTACTAGAGAGCATTATATTATGTATTATATGTACGGGATGATTCATGCTTAATGTCTTGAAAGCCAAGACATTAAGACTTGGAAGACTTATCTTGGAAAACTTCAGTGGCCTGCTTCTAGGTGATGGGAAAGAAGATGTGGGTCAGTCGGGACGTGTGGTCTTGAAGTCCTGGAAGTAAGGACCTCCTGTCAACATCCCCAGACAGTGGCAGTGGGGGGCTGCCTGGAAACAGAAAGTACAGGAGCAGCTGCTAGAAGCAGACTCTTCCAGTAGTAGTAGTCTGAGAGCAGCCAAGCCTGTGAGGCAGGGTTAGTAGCCATTGCACGGTGGGTGTGCTTCTTTTAATGACTACTTGAGTTATTTTTTGTTGACCAGGGTTTAAGTGCTGACTTTCTTATTTTTATGATTCCTGTTTTATGATCCACTGACACTATTCCATGCTCGTAAAAAACACTAGAAATTTTCATTACGAACAGGGAACCCTTGCAGACCTGCTGTTGAAATAAAATAATCCAGAATTAGGTCAAATTAAATGAAGTTTTAGGTGGCTTTTTTTTTTTAGACTGTGTTAGTTTAATTAATTAATTAATTTTGTGTTGCTTAGCATTTGATGATTTCTCATCCTCAAACTTTAAAGTCCTGTCTACTGTTCAAATATTTTAAATATGTTATTAGAACATTCTTAGTTTTTTAATCTTCACATGCAGAAATGATTCTGTGTATATTTATTGTTTTAATACTTTCCTTCCAGGTGCCAGGATTGCTGAGTATTCCCAACTGTATGACCAGATTGTATTTAGAGAGACCCCCTTTAAGACTCAGAAGGATGGCTGGGCCAGCCCTCAAGACCCCTCCAACCTCAGCTCTGCATCACCTTCCCATGCCCAGCAAGGTAGCGAGGACTGGCTTTTGCATTCAACCTATAGTAATGGAGAGTTAGCTGACTTCTGTCCCTGGCCAGAACAAGACTTAAAGTCAAAATATCCCATCTTAGAGATCAATGCAAGAAGTACCCCAAAACAACTGTCTGCAGCTTGCTCTGTGCCTTCTCTTCAAACCTCCGACCCTCTGCTGGGCTTCGTGCAGAGACACAGCGTGGTGGTCAGCCAGCCAAACAAAGAGAACTCCTGCCAGGGCCATCTTTACAACTCTCTGGGTCGGAAAGGAATCAGTGCTAAATCTCAGCCTTATAACAGGTCCCAATCATCTTCCTCCATCCTGATAAACAAGTCTGCAGACTCCATCAACTACCCTAGTGGCGTGGCAAAGCAGCAGCCTGTCTCTCTACACAGAAGTTCAAGGTGGGAGAGTCACCAGGACTTGCTGCCAAGTATTGCTGACTCAGGTCAACAGGGCCCTGAAAAACGCTCAGATCTCACACTCCAGGACTCGCAGAAAGTTCTGGTAGTGAATAGAAATTTACCTTTAAGTGCTCAAATGGCTACCCAGAACTATTTTTCCAATTTCAAAGAGACTGAAGGAGACGAAGATGACTATGTGGAGATCAAGTCAGAAGAAGATGAGTCTGAGTTAGAACTGTCTCACAGTCGGAGGAGGAAATCTGACCCAAAGATTACAGACGCTGACTTTGCAGATAACGTCTGCAGCCACACGACTTCTTACTCTTTGAATAGTCCGTGCACTCCAAAAAAGCCAGTAAGTGGCAAACTTGGGATTTCGCCGTATCTGACGCCATACAATGATCCCGACAAACTGAATGACTATCTCTGGAAGGGCCCATCTCCCAATCAGCAAAATATTGTGCAGTCTCTAAGGGAAAAATTCCAGTGTCTTAGTTCAAGCAGCTTTGCCTAAAGGTTCTTAAGAGTAGCTGTCTCAATTAACTTCTTACTATGCTCGTGAGTTACAGATTCTGAGAGGTGTTTTGTATGCACCAGATTAAAACAACTTTGTAATAACCAGAGATGTAAAATATACTTTCTTTAATAGCACAATTTTTTGAAACGTCTGGTGATCAGCCAGGATTGTACTGTAGCAAATGTCAGCACGTAACACTGTTTTCTGATGCTGATGGTCTTCATGTTTCATGTAAGTCAATCTTCCTTGAAAATTTTTAGACTTTTTTTTTTTTTAAACATGATGGCCATGGTATTTTTTTCCCCCTCTCCTGACAATTAGTACTAAGACTTTAAGAAATACAATAATCCTCTCCTATTACCTGGAAGCCACTAGTTAGTTTTATCCTAGGACTCAGAGGCGACAAGGAAGGAAAAAGAAAGGAAACTAAAGCCGTTTAAAGGATCATGCTTACCTGTGACATTTCTGTTAAATTCATGACAAGACCCTAGAAAACCTCAAATGAGGGATCTCTAATCAGAATATTGTCTAGATACCCATTTTAGGGTTTCTATGCTGACTTCCTTACATCAGGTCATTATAGTGCAGAAAGTGTGTAATTATTGGAAATTAGAATGTAATATGACCAATCTTCTATAAGCAAAAATTCTTACCTGTATTCCTGAACAAAGCCTGAAGAATGTGCTGCTCATGATGTATTTTATGTTCCATGGGGTTAAATGAATGATTCCCTTAATGGTTTAAAACCAAGTGCAAGAAAATGCAAATCGACTTATTAGAGAAGATGGGTTGACATCTGGTTACAACTTGATTATCTCATCATGTGACAGTTGGGGGTAGGGAGCAGATAGAAACCTCCACTACTTCTTATGCCTGTTTTTAATCAACACGAAGTAAACCATAAGCTAAAACAGTGTCCTTTAAAGCTAGCCTTCCCAGAGCAGCTGTGCAGATGCCCTTTCACGAGTCTTGTGCTCATCCCGATAACCTGAACCCAGCCTTGAGGATTTTATTGAGGGCCATGACATTTATTTTCTAATCCAGACATAATATGGCAGTCTTTTTTCATTGTTTGGGGGCATACAGAAGAGCAGAATCTTTGGTCACTAAGTTCTGACTAGTCATATCTTACTTTCATGTTGTAATTGTGGCCTTTAAATAGCAGTTCATTGTGATATGATGACTGATACAACTCTTTACAGAAGGGAACAGAAAAACAAAAGCAAGACCTTGTGAGTGAAACACAAAATTAAAGAAGCTGAAGAGAAAAATGATAGCGGATTTATTGCTGCTTTCTAAAAATATTTTTTTGAAGACTCCAGTAAATGAAAAAAGAATATTTTCTCAAACAGTGGCCTTTGCATTCTCATTTTGGCTACATTCTGTGGTCCTTCCCCACCCTCTGTTTTCATCTTAAAAGATATGCTAGTCTGTATAGGGAAATGGGATCTGGGCTTTTCATTTAAAGATAAGCAATGATGTTGATTTGAATCAGTACTTTGAGTCATCTTAGCATAATTCTTTTTTCTCTTTAAGTGCTATGCCTCTTGTACTTAACATAAAATGTGACCATCCTTATACACAGGTACCTAACGCATTCCTTTTCTAAGTAACAAAAACATAACCCATATCTTCTTTTTCCGTACTGTACTTTCTTCTTGTAGCTTATAAAACAAAGTCCATATTGACGAACAGTTTTCTGGAAACATTTCTTCTTTCATGGCCTTTCTTTAAACATAACATGAGTTTTCAAGATGAAGCAGTATCAGAAAAGAGAAACATTGTAACAGAGTGTGGATTCTCAGACTTGCTAGAGATATGTGTAAATGTGTTTACAAAACAAAGTTACCTGACTTTCTTGTCCCAGGAACACAGTTTCCCAGTTCTGCTTTTTAGTTTGTAAGACCCAGATTCTGTATTATCCATATACTCTGGTGTCTTACTCTCAGAAATTATTAATTCTCCACACCAGTCCTGTTGCACGACTTTGATATTACTTATAGGAAGACACCCTGCTGCACGAAGGCTGCTGTCTTACTGTATAAAATGTCTGTATGGTTGTCTTTAGGTTCTAGGACAAATCTGTAGTTCTGTACACCCCTTCTGTCAGCCAGGATGCAGATTTTGAGATATGTGTGTACATATATCATCAGGTTCATATTTTCCCTCAAAGTTATCCATTGAGTGCTCTTGTTTAAAATAGTTTCAAAAAAAAAAAAAATAGTTTCTTCGGGAGGTGGGGTAGGGATGTATATAATTGCAGGGAAACAGTTATATGTACTTAAGTGTATGTCAAGTTCTTATTAGGTCTCTGTACTGAAGATTTAATTGTTTTTATAAGTTCACTTTTCACCTACTCTGTTCTTTGTGCAAAAAAACAAAACAAAACAAAAAAAGCCCGTGCATCTTGGAAAACAGTTTAAATACTGTATATAAGATAATGAAAGTTAGTAATGCTCATTATTTAATAAAGTTTGTAAAATACAAAGCAAAATACAGTGTGAATTAGTGTGTTGATTCTAGAAAGATCAAGATTTGTCTGAATTATACTACTGTACTACTTTGCCTCGTCTTAGAAAATAATTAGAAAATGTGTAGAAAATAATTCAGGGTGGCATTCCCTGGTGAATCAGTGGCTAGGACTCCATGCTTCTGTTGCATGTGGGGCACAGATCTGACCCCTGGTCAGAGAAATAAGATCACACATGCCTCTCAGTGTGGCCAAAAAAGAGAGAGAGAAAGAAGAAAAGAAGTGTTATGATGATATAACAGCAGCCTGTGACAGACCATTTTCTATATCTTTTGATTACTTTTCAAATATTAAATTTAGCCTGAAAAATTCCCTTTAGGCTAAGTGCCTGTCCTAATGACTGGCTTTCACGGTGAGAGAAGATCCTAGAACAGCCTAGCAGGCAGCCGTGGGGTTGAAGGCAGGTGAGATAGAGGAGATGGGCCCAGAATGCTGAGATATTTTCAGTGCCAACAGGCAAACTTCTCTACTTTACCCGGTGATGCAAGCCCATGGGCAAAGTCCACTTTGTGTATCTGTGATAAACAACAAAACTTGATTTTCCTGACCATGGCTTATTCACAATGCGTCATACAATAGGAAAGGAAGAGAAGCAAGCAGTTTCACTTCATTATTTCTAAAACCATGTTTATTCAGCTCAAACGTAAGAGAACAGGGTGGGGATAACAAGTAAATCATCCGCTCTATGGGGCAAACACAAGCCTTCAGGTATCTTACTGTTTGTATGGCAAGGTGTGCACGTGTGTTAAGTCACACTTCAGTTATGTCTGACTCTCTGTGACCCCGTGGACGGTAGCCCATCAAATTCCTCTGTCCCTGAGATTCTCCAGGCAAGAATACTGGAACGGGTTTCCATGCCCTCCTCCAGGGGATCTTCCCAACCCAGGGCTGGAATCCACGCCTCTTATGTCTCCCGCATTGGCAACCAGATTCTTTACCACTAGCATAACCTGAGAAACCCCAAGGCAAGGTATGGCTGTCCATACAAGCATCCCAAGACCACGGGTAAGCAAATTCCTTCTTGTATATACTAGTGAAATCAGAGGCTATAAACTGGTGACCCGGAGTCTGAATCTGGTTTTCACAATTTTAAAAAGTTTTAACATAAAAATCCAAATTTCACCTTCTTTAAAAAGAAAAAAATAGATCAAGTCTCTTTGGGCCTGGATTCTGATGAGGTGACTCTGAGATCTGAGGATGGAATTTAAAGGTGAGTATCATCCTAAAAGGTGGTGACGTAAGCAGATAAGGTAGTGTGTCCCCAGAGAAAGAGAAACAGGTGTGGCTTTCTTGATAGAAGCCATTTTTGGCCTAAGCCATTTTGGGATCCAAGCCCGGCCAAAATGCTTGCCCTTGAGCAGGTCTCCGTAATTAATGCTCTCCAGGGAACAAAAGTGGGGCTTTCCAGGCGGCAAAGTGGTAAAGAATCCGCCCGCCAATGCAGAAGACAGAAAAGACTCTAGTTTGACCCCTGGGTTGAAAAGAACCCCTGGAGTAGGAAATAGCAGCCCACTCCAGTATTCTTGCCTGAAGAATCCTATGGACAGAGGAGCCTGGCAGGCTATAGTCCAGGGGTCACAAACGGTCGGACACGACTGAGCAAGCACAAAACAACAGGGAACAAAAGTACAGATTGTTATTAGGCAGGAGAAGTAACACTATCAGAGACAGTATGTGAGTTGGGTAAGGCCTGCCAGTTCTCTTTCAATGGTAAAGATCAGCCTGAAGCACTCAACCACCGAAGCAGATCAACCAGAACGTAAGGGATGGTGATGTTGACCTAGCTTCTTATCAGGTTGTCTTGCCAGTCTTCCCCATTTTCAGACTTGTTCACCTCTATCCTCCTAAGTCTTAGCCAGCATAATACTTCTAAACGCAGACAGAATCAAATCTTGCACAAAGGCCCTCAAATCAGTCTCAGCCTTTGTAGGAGCTGCTCCTTTTGCATGCATGGCCTTCCCACTACCATTCAGGACAGAACCTGCCCAGTCCTCAACATTCAGCTCAAAAATCACGATTAAGAACTGTGGAGGGTCTGGGATTTTATTCAGCTTGCACACTAACAAGTTAGCCTGCCTCCGCATCAGAAGTCATGACCACTTTCAGCATCAGCTTCTCATTTGCAAGCTACGCTCTGCCCAGATATGCACAGTGGGGTGGTTTTGTTAGGTAGTTAGACATTAACAACAAGGAGGTGACAGAGGCAAAAAAGAAAAGCAAGAGGGGAATAATCAAGCTAAGCCCCAACAATCTGGGGACCCTCCCCAGATAGTAGCAGCAAAGAGGCGATGGTGGCTAAAGAAGGGAGGGAAGCAATCCAGCAAGTCCCCACCTTGGAGACCCTCCCCTGTCCTCACCCAGGACAACGGAAACTGTGATCAGCTGGTGGGCAATTTATCTTGATAAAGATGGAGCACAGAAACAGGAGAGAACGTCCCTGGGCTGCACATGCTGTGTGTGTGTGTGTGTGTTCTCAGTCATGTCTAACTCTTTGTGACCCCATGAACTGCAGCCTACCAGGCACTTCTGTCCATAGGATTCTCCAGGCAAGCATACTGGAGTGGGCTGCCATTTCCTACTCCAGGAGTGGGTTGCCATTTCCTACTCCAGGGGAATCTTTCCGATCCAGGAATTGAACTTGCGTCTCTTGCATCTCCTGCATTGGCAAGCAGATTCTTTAGCATTGCGCTACCTGGATAGCCCCATATACACTCTGGATCGAGCCCAGGTCGCCCGCATTGCAGGTGGATTCTTTACCAGGCGAGCCACAAGGGAAGTCCCATATAAACTCTAGTAAACACAAACTCATACCAACATCATAATAAAATCTACATGTGGTTTTGCCCTCCCTTAGGTCGGTTTCTCTTAGTGAACCAAGAGTAGGGGCATATGCAATAATGAATTTGCTACAGACCTTGGGACAGTCAATCAAACAGCAATCATCACCCATGATGGCACCCCACCTCCTCTCCCTGTCACTCACCCATGACCTGTCACTCACCCATAAGTGCATTCTGCCTCCTGGCAGAATAACTCCGTATAAACATACTTAAGCCGGTATGGGAGGGCTGGTCTCACTTTACATAAACAGCTGGATCTCCCTCTGAGAGTGTATCTATGCTTTAATAAACTTTGCTTTGTGCCGAAGCCTGAAGAGGTAGTTTGCAAATTTTTGCTTGCTGTCTCTAGGACTGAGATAGCTGCTCTGGATCTCCCATTGACTTCCTTGGTTAAAGCTCTCTGACACAATGCATGCCTACCCATCTAACATCTCCACAGCTGAGAAATACCGGATTTAGGAATCCTTTATCTTAAAGACTTGCCCAGTCCCTGGTGGCTCAGACGGTAAAGCGTCTGCCCGCAATGTGGGAGACCCGGGTTCGATTCTGCCTGCAATGCGGGAGACCCGGGTTCAATTCTTGGTCGGGAAGATCCCCTGGAGAAGGAAATGGCAATCCACTCCAGCACTCTTGCCTGGAAAATCCCATGGACGGAGGAGCCTGATAGGCTACAGTCCATGGGGTCGCAAAGAGTCGGACACAACTGAGCGACTTCACTTTCATTTTATCTTAAAGACTTACTGGCCAACTTGCCCAATCTTTGACCCTGGAGGGAGGTGTTATATTAACTCTGGAGGCAGAAAACATATTTGCCTTCTGCCCTGGAGGGAGACACTATCTTCCTAGGTTGTTTACTCTACAAATATCCTTGCCACAGTAGCCTAGAACAAGACTGACATAAGACAGAGATGCAAAATGCAGGAGACCCACAGAGACTGTCTCAGAGCAATCATATTGTTACCCTCAACATTGGTTTGCCTCTTGGTGTCTGTCAAGTCCAAAAACACAACCAGGCCAAAAATGGGGAGAAGGATTTATTGCTTGCAGCAAATAAGGAGAACACTGGAGATGTTTCCCAAAGCAGTGTCTCCCCAACAGCAAAGTTGGGGAACATTTTAAGGGTACATGCCTATTTATGGAGGGGTTTGGGCGGGATAACTCGGCATAAAATTTGGGTAAAGGTTGACACAGTCCAAGCTTTAGTTGACTGAAGTCAGAAAAGGTTAACATCATCATCCTTTAGGTTCCAGTTGATCTGACGGAAGCTTCTTATGACTCTCCAGGTCTGGGAAGGTGCCTCTTCTTAACATTTATAACACTAAACCTTCACGCTTTATAGCTTTCCATCAACATGCCTGTTTTTTTGTGTCAGTTACGCACAGTAACTACTGCGGGCAGGAATCCCTCAGAAGAAATGGAGTGGCCATCATGGTCAACAAAAGAGTCCGAAATGCAGTACTTGGATGCAATCTCAAAAACAACAGAATGATCTCTATTCGTTTCCATGGCAAACCATTCAATATCACAGTAATCCAAGTCTATGCCCCAACCAGTAATGCTGAAGAAGCTGAAGTTGAACGGTTCTATGAAGACCTACAAGACCTTTTAGAACTAACATCCAAAAAAGATGTCCTTTTCATTATAGGGGACTGGAATGCAAAAGTAGGAAGTCAAGAAACACCTGGAGTAACAGGCAAATTTAGCCTTGGAATATGGAAAGAAGCAGGGCAAAGACTAATAGAGTTTTGCCAAGAGAATGCACTGGTCATAACAAACACCCTCTTCCAACAACACAAGAGAACTCTATACATGGACATCACCAGATGGTCAACACCGAAATCAGATTGATTATATTCTTTGCAGCCAAAGATGGAGAAGCTCTATACAGTCAGCAAAAACAAGACCAGGAGCTGACTGTGACTCAGACCATGAACTCCTTATTGCCAAATTCAGACTGAAATTGAAGAAAGTAGGGAAAACCACTAGACCATTCAGGTATGACCTAAATCAAATCCCTTATGATTATACAGTGGAAGTGAGAAATAGATTTAAGGGCCTAGATCTGATAGATAGAGTGCCTGATGAACTATGGAATGAGGTTCATGACATTGTACAGGAGACAGGGATCAAGACCATCCCCATGGAAAAGAAATGCAAAAAAGCAAAATGGCTGTCTGGGGAGACCTTACAAATAGCTGTGAAAAGAAGAGAAGTGAAAAGCAAAGGAGAAAAAGAAAGATATAAACATCTGAATGCAGAGTTCCAAAGAATAGCAAGAAGAGATAAGAAAGCCTTCCTCAGCGATCAATGCAAAGAAATAGAGGAAAACAACAGAATGGGAAAGATTAGGGATCTCTTCAAGAAAATCAGAGATACCAAAGGAACATTTCATGCAAAGATGGGCTCGATAAAGGACAGAAATGGTATGGACCTAACAGAAGCAGAAGATATTAAGAAGAGGTGGCAAGAATACACAGAACTATACAAAAAAGATCTTCACGACCCAGATAATCACGATGGTGTGATCACTGACCTAGAGCCAGACATCCTGGAATGTGAAGTCAAGTGGGCCTTAGAAAGCATCACTACGAACAAAGCTAGTGGAGGTGATGGAATTCCAGTTGAGCCATTTCAAATCCTGAAAGATGATGCTGTGAAAGTGCTGCACTCAATATGCCAGCAAATTTGGAAAACTCAGCAGTGGCCACAGGACTGGAAAAGGTCAGTTTTCATTCCAATCCCAAAGAAAGGCAATGCCAAAGAATGCTCAAACTACCGCACAATTGCACTCATCTCACATGCTAGTAAAGTAATGCTCAAAATTCTCCAAGCCAGGCTTCAGCAGTACGTGAACCGTGAACTTCCTGATGTTCAAGCTGGTTTTAGAAAAGGCAGAGGAACCAGAGATCAAATTGCCAACATCTGCTGGATCATGGAAAAAGCAAGAGAGTTCCAGAAAAACATCTATTTCTGCTTTATTGACTATGTCAAAGACTTTGACTGAGTGGATCACAACAAACTGTGGAAAATTCTGAAAGAGATGGGAATACCAGACCACCTGATCTGCCTCTTGAGAAATTTGTATGCAGGTCAGGAAGCAACAGTTAGAACTGGACATGGAACAACAGACTGGTTCCAAATAGGAAAAGGAGTACGTCAAGGCTGTATATTGTCACCCTGTTTATTTAACTTCTATGCAGAGTACATCATGAGAAACTCTGGACTGGAAGAAACACAAGCTGGAATCAAGATTGCTGGGAGAAATATCAATAACCTCAGATATGCAGATGACACCACCCTCATGGCAGAAAGTGAAGAGGAACTCAAAAGCCTCTTGATGAAAGTGAAAGTGGAGAGTGAAAAAGTTGGCTTAAAGCTCAACATTCAGAAAAGGAAGATCATGGCATCCGGTCCCATCACTTCATGGGAAATAGATGGGGAAACAGTGGAAACAGTGTCAGACTTTATTTTTTTGGGCTCCAAAATCACTGCAGATGGTGACTGCAGCCATGAAATTAAAAGACGCTTACTCCTTGGAAGGAAAGTTATGACCAACCTAGATAGCATATTAAAAAGCAGAGACATTACTTTGCCAACAAAGGTTTGTCTAGTCAAGGCTATGGTTTTTCCTGTGGTCATGTATGGATGTGAGAGTTGGACTGTGAAGAAGGCTGAGCACCAAAGAATTGATGCTTTTGAACTGTGGTGTTGGACAAGACTCTTGAGAGTCCCTTGGACTGCAAGGAGATCCAACCAGTCCATTCTGAAGGAAATCAGCCCTGGGATTTCTTTGGAGGGAATGATGCTAAAGCTGAAACTCCAGTACTTTGGCCACCTCATGCGAAGAGTTGACTCATTGGAAAAGACTCTGATGCTGGGAGGGATTGGGGGCAGGAGGAGAAGGGGACGACAGAGGATGAGATAGCTGGATTGCATGACTGACTCGATGGATGTGAGTCTGAATGAAGTCTGGGAGTTGGTGATGGACTGGGAAGCCTGGCGTGCTGTGATTCATGGGGTCGCAAAGAGTCGGACACGACTGAGGGACTGATCTGATCTGACGCACAGTAAACTGACACCTGAGCTTGTGTCTATCTTATTAAGTGTTGATTCCTTCACTCTAGGATAGAGGCTGGTATAGGAACATTCACTCTAGGAATACTGGATTTAGGAATCCTTTATCTTAAAGACTTACTGGCCAACTTGCCCAATCTTTGACCCTGGAGGGAGGCGTTATATTAACTCTGTGGACAGCAAACATTATCTGTCTTCTGCCCTGGAGGGAGACATAAATATTATATTAACCATACATATATATTCCCTATTGGAAATAAAGTTTGTTTGATCTATGTGCAAATGTAATTACAAAGTGTTACAGGAAAGAGAGTGGGGTGAGAAAAAGGATGGTCACATCCCAAATCATGTCTGAGTCCCTGGGACAGCCGCCAAAAGGGAGTTCTTGGCTTTGTGCAGAAAAGAATTCAAAATCAACCCATAGTAAAGTGAAAGAAAGTTTATTCAGGGAGGAAACACTCTGGGTGTGGGCCATCTCAGAAGGCAAGAGAGGCCCCAGGCAATCGGGGTGGTCAGTTTTTATGCATGCAAGCATTCTCAGCTGCTCAGTCATGTCCCACTCTTTGGGACCCCATGGACTGTAGCCTGTCAAGCTCCTCTGCCCATGGAATTTTGTAGGCAACAATACTGGAGTGGATTGCCATTTCCTTCTCCAGGGGATCTTCCTGCCTCAGTGATTGAGCTTGCATCTCCTGCATTGGCAGGTGGATTCTCTACCTCTGAGCCTCCTAGGAAGCCAGATTGAGTATATAAGAACCCAAATAGCTCTCATCTGAAAGGTAAGCACCTTACACTCAGGCCTTCCTGTTGACTTCAGGGTGGGGCTGGAGAAGAGTTAAAGGTGAGCAGAGGACAGAGGCCTCCATGGTCACCCCAATGAGGATTTGAAGAGGTTGAGTAAAATACATTAACTGGCTTGATCAGCCCTGGCATTTGTTGTTCTAGACCTTAAAGTGATTTTTAAAAATTATATCTAAGATCACAGTTAATCATTTTATGAGACAGACCTGAGTACAGTGTCAAACACTTAAAATTTTTTAAGATTAGAAAGTATAACTTTAATACAGTTTAAAAAAAAACAAAAAAAAAAACAAAAAACCTATAAGGCCTCTGCTGCCGCTGCTGCTGCTAACTCGCATCAGTCGTGTCCAACTCTGTGCGACCCCATAGACGGCAGCCCACCAGGCTCCTCCACCTCTAGGTAAACTTTATTATTATACTTTAACGTGAGATCTAATTTAAAGATAGAAAGTATCACTTTAAAGGTATGGATCATCATATGGTTTTGGTGATGACTGAAAACATTCTCCATAGTGCCTTCCTCAAGGCGGCTTTGTAGCACAATATATGGCCAGAGTCGTTTCTGTATTAGGGATTACAGTAACAAGTTAAGTTTTTTGGCTCACCGTTCCCAATCAGTTTAGCTTAGGCGTACTGGTTTTAACTTGTTCTTCTCTATTCAAATTTTTCTTCCATATAGAAATTTCATTAAGTGCTGGGAAGTCGTCTTTGGGACCTGCTGTGCCATGCCGAACCATGCAGTTCAAAAACTGCAATTCAATATGATCAGGAGGGTTGCCTTTTTCTTTGAAGATGTGGCTATGCTGTTTATCCTCCACTTCCCTGTGCTGTTTCTTTTCCACTTAACATTTTCAGCAGTTATAAATTTTCTGAGAACTGCATCTGCAAAGGAAGAAGGGTAAATATTGCCATCACAGGTGTGACCCCAATTCACCTTCCCACCCCTCCCCTGACACATAGAAAGCCTTCAACGCACAGCTATGGAACAGCAAATTAAAGAATGTTATTTCTCATATCAGAACTGGAAACAATACAAACAATGTGAGGAAAAAGTAAAATAAATTATGGTCTATCCACAAAATAGGTTATAATATATAACCATTAGAGGTCATGATTTCGAATATTATCCTTTCCCAATTTCATGAAAACAAATACACCAAGTGAAGAAGAGATCTATGGTTGCAATTTTATAAAACAATTTCAAATAAAATTAAGAGATTAAAATTAACAGTTATGACTTGGCGACAGTATTGTGGGTGATTTTATTTTTTCCTTTAGGTTTTTCTATATATATATTATAAATAATAGTACATATATTGGAAAAACACGTTCATTTCCAGCTTCAGATCCTCTCGTGTTTTCTCTTGATTCTCCTCCAGAAACAGCGACGCATTTCACTTTCATTTTCTCAGAAAACAACCCTGTCTCCATCAGCTCTCACCTCCAGTTCCTCCATTTCCCCTGCCCTCAGCCGTAAGCAAACCCTGGCATTTTATGTCTCTATAGATTTGTCTATCCTGGACATTTCCTATAAACAAGATTGTACAATATGTGGTCTCACGAAGACAAAGACAGTTCACAGTCTTTGTCAATATCACTGTAGTCAGTGCTCATCAGATGGCCTGGTAAACTGTCACCACAGTTGTGGAGTTACTGTTGGAAACTCCTGAGGGTAGATTAGATAAGTTTCAAAAAAAAGCTTTTTTCTTTTTAAGGACAGTTTCAGGTACAGAGAATTCCCATAAATTCCCTGTGAACTGGGTGATTTTCGTTTTCTGGCCAGTGACCCATGTTCAGCAGCGTCCAGTGAATGTCCATTAAATGAAAGTGTTAGGTCGCTCGGTCATGTACAAGTCTGTGATCCCATGGACTGTAGCCCACCAGGCTCCTCTGCCCGTGGGATTCTCCAGGCAAGAATACTGGAGTGCGTTACCATTTCCTTCTCCAGGGGATCTTTCCCACCCAAGGATCAAACCCACATCTCCTGCACTGCAAGCGGATTTTTTACCTCCTGGTAAAGAATATGCCTGCAACATTGGAGACCTGGGTTCGATCCCTAGGTGGGGAAGATCCCCTGAAGAAGGGAACAGCTACCCACTCCAGTATTCCAGCCTGGAGAAGTCCACGGACTATATGGTGCATGGGGTCGCAAAGAGTTAGACACAACTGAGTGATTTTCGCTTTCACGTTTTACCATCTGAGCCACCAGGGCAGCCTGTGTTTCTATGGACAATGTGAGTTATGACGTGGTGACTTTGATTGTGTTTCTTCAGCTATAGCAACAGCATTGTCTAGTGGTATTGTCAGTATCTGGAGGACTTGTTCTGGTTTGCAGTGTCCTGATAGGTTGTTTGACCTTGGGTCATTCTTTGGTTCTTTTGGGTCACAGTCGCCTCATCAATAAAATAAAGGACAGGATAATTTTCCAGATCCTTTTCCAGGCTAACTTTGTGTGAATCTTTAAGTGGTGTTTTGGGGCAGCTGGTTTAAAAAAACCACCACAGGTTCTTTCACTGCTATTTCCATTAAATGATTGGTCCGCTATTTATAATGAGACACATAAGCCTCTGAGGGTTTTAAGACTTGCCCAAGATTATCAGGACAGTTGCTGAACAGGCCATTCAGGTCTCCTTTCCGATGTTTATATGTTTGCGTAACGAAGCAGGACGCTATGGTGCATTCCTGAACAGACCATAGGAAGAGACCACCCCCCACCACCCCCATGCCCTCCACCTGCCTCTTGTTTGTAGAAAAACTTTAGCCACCCAGACTTTCCCCAAGTTCCAAAGAATAAACTTAATCAGAGAAGTAAGAAAGTGCAGAAACAAAGCAAAACAGCCAAGTAAGACCAAAATAATTATTAATAGTTTAGTCCTTAGACAAAGTCAAGGACATTTTGTTCCTCCTCAAGGGCTATAGATAATATTGAGACATACCCTTTGAGCTGTTCTACGGAGAGTGAAACCCCCACTAGATCAAAGCAGTTAATTGTATGTTGCCCACAAGAACATAGACCCCGGACCAGTTGAACCAGTGGGTTGATGATATTGACTCAGAATTACCTCACCACCAATCGATCAGACGAATGTCCACGAGCTGATCATGCATTTGAAACCCTCATCCTCACCCTGTCTTTAAAAACCTTTCCCTGAAAACTACTGGGGAATTTGAATCTTTTGCACCAATAGCTGCCAGTTCTCCTTGTTTGGCACCTGCATAAACCCTTGCACTTTTCCCTCATCACAACCTGATCTCAACAGGTTGGCTTTAATGCGCCCCTGCGAGTGGACCCAGGTTTAGTTTGGTAATACTTGTACAAGACACAACTTCTATGATTTTGTTTCCGCTTGTGTAAAAAGGTGGTAATACCCACCTCACAGGTTTGTGAAATGTTAGCTATTGCTGTGGGCTCCCCAGGTAGCTCAGTGATAAACAATCTGTCTGTCAATGTGGGTTTGATCCCTGGTTCCAGAAGATGCCCTGGAGAAGGAAATGGCAACCCACTCCAGTATACTAGGTGGAAAATCCCATGGACAGAGGAGCCTGGTGTGCTACAGCCCATAGGGTTGCAGAGTTGACACTAGCGACTAAACAAAAAAAAAGCTATTGCTATACCCCTCACATGTCAAACGTGGCAGTCAGCCTTGCAATAAAGAAAATATAGATAGCAGTATAAGATTAAGACATGATCACTGAAGGCCTGCAAACCAAACTGATCTTTCTGGATCCCAACTTTCTCCAGGTTGAAAATCAGGGCAAAACACATTAACCTTTTTTTAGGACTAAATGCCGTGTCTCTCCAGCATCTCCTACAGACTTTAGCTGCTGGAAAAACCAGGGTTCATAACTTGTCCCTTTATTCCTCTTTTACCTGGTATTTATAAGATTTTAAACACAGTCTCATTTTGAGGCAGTTAAGCTTCTCAGAGGTTGTCACCTGCCTAAGGCTGCAAAGTCACCTTGTGAACTCCAAGGCCCACACACCCTTCACTGGTCTCCAGCCTGATAAATACAATCAGCATCTAAACCAACAGCCCTCCTACGAAGCAAACTGCCACCCGCGGGCAGGATCTTATCTGCATCCTAGGCGGAGGAAGAACGTACGGTCTCCAGGCAGGGAGGGACGCCCATCTTCACGCCCCACCCTCCTCTGATTTTCATCCCTAATCAAATTTCGCCTACGACTAGAAAGTGCCAGAAAGCCAGGACTCCAGGCAACTCGAACAGCAGCCTCGCGCCCCGCCGGCCTCCGCCTTCCCCACGTCACGGCCACCGAGCGCAGTGCCCCCTAGGGGCCCCCGTTCGCCCAGGAAGGCAAGCCAGGTACTTCCAGCCTCTGGCCCGCTACCGCTCCGCCCAGCCACCCCCGGCAGAGACGTGAGCCGCTGCCTCTCCGAGATCTGCATCCGCATCTCCGCGTCGCGGGAGGACCCGCGCGGCCTCCGGTTCTCGCCGCCGCCACTGCTCGCGCCTCTCCATGAGCGCGCGCCTGCCGTTCGTCCTGCGCCGGCTCGCGCGCCCGCAGCACCCCGGCTCGCCGCGCCGCCTCCCATCTCTTTGTCGCGCCAGCAGCGGCAGGGGCAGCGGATGTGGCGGCGGGGAGGGTCTCCTCGGGCAACAGCGGCTGCGGGATACCCAGGCCGGGAGCAGCCGGGGCCCGGGCAGCCCGGCGCCCCCAGCTCGGGACTCGATCGTCCGGTGAGTGTCCGGCGCTCGCCGTCGCCCAGGTTCCTGGCAGTGGCGGGGGGTTGGGGGAGGTTAGGAGGAATCCAGGAGGCGGGGCGGCTGCAGCGCTCGAGTCTCGGCCGACCCCCGGGAACCTCCGTGGAGGTTCGCTGAGCATGGGCTGTAGTGTTTGGTGCCAACTTTTCGGGGTGATGGCGGCTGGTCGGGGTTTGGGGGGCGGAGCGGTTGGCGGGTAGCGCGGGCATCCAGAGAATGGGCTGGGCCAGCGCGAGAACGATTCCCCGGGCCGGCCCAGGTCCGGGGGCGGGGGATCCGGAGGGCATGGACCTCCCCAGCGGGTACTGCGCAGCCCAGACCGCGTGCCGCGCTCCACGTGCGCCTCCGGCCGCCGGCTCTGATGCAACCGCGCGGGGCGCGGCCTGGGCAGGAAAGGGGCGGTGCGGCGAGGGTGGGAGCCCCCCGAGGAGGGGGGGCGCCTGCTCCACCTTCTGCTCCGCCCTTCAGCCGGTCGGATCCTGAGTCGGGGGCTGGACCGTTGCGGGGCTAGGATTGGGGGAGTAGGGGGCCGCAGCCAGGGCCCGGCGGTCAGCGCCCAACAGCGCAGCGGCTCCGCCTTCCGGACGCTGTCTGGGCGCGGTGAACTGTGACTGCCGTTGAAGTCCACGCTCATCACCGCAGCCTCCGGCGCCTGGGAGGACTGCGGCCTGGTGCACCCGTTGACTCACTGGAGGCGGTCGAAGTCGGGGCCGTCTGGTTTCAGGCGTCGCTGCACCGTGGGCACGGCATCCCCAGCGCAACTTGCTGCCAAAGTTCTCTCTCGGGCCAGCGGCGAACTCTGGGAGCCCCGGGTCAGGCCTTCCGCTGTCCCCACCCGGAGATGTTCGCGGGTCCCCCTCCATCCACCTCCCCCCGCCTCCGCCCCGATCCCTCACACACTTCCTAGCCGCTCCTCTTCACCCTTCGGTGGGAGAAAGGGGAAGTCTTTAGTCTTCTGTCTGGAGAAGTCTGTTAGCTGGGGACCCAGACAGTGTAGAGCAAAGCGCTCCGGACGTTCCTGGGGTCCAGGATGCCAGTCAGCAAGCTGTTCGCCTCCATCCATAGACATCCTCTTCTGTTTTGCTTCTGTCCTTCATTTTGAGAATGGATATGCCTGTTTCCAAAGCACTTCTTCGGAGAAGGCAATGGCACCCGGCTCCAGTACTCTTGCCTGGAAAATCCCATGGACGGAGGAGCCTGGTAGGCTGCAGTCCATGGGGTCCCTAGGAGTCCGCCACGGCTGAACGACTTCACTTTCACTTTTCACTTTCATGCATTGGAGAAGGAAATGGCAACCCACTCCAGTATTCTTACCTGGAGAATCCCAGGGACGGGCGAGCCTAGTGGGCTGCCGTCTTTGGGGTCGCACAGAGTCTGACACGACTGAAGCGACTTAGCAGCAGCAGCAAAGCACTTATTGAGGTGGCCTGAGACTCCAAGGACCCTTTTGTTTAGCTTACCCTGTCTCTCTGAAAGTTGAAGTTTAATCTCTTCCTGTCGTTAGGTTTTAAGCAATGAGCTCACCTTAAGGGGTTGTTACCAAACCTAACTGGAAATGCTGGTCGAATGTGCAGCAAAGCCAATCTACTGGACATGGGGTTGTGATGTAGGCAAGTACAAGGTTTGTTGTAGGTTACCAAGCAGGCGAGTCCAGGACAAGCCTCAGATCCACTCCAGCTTGGTCTCTGAGTTAGCCTTTTGTTTGTTTTTCTTTTTTTTTTTTTTTAAGGGGAAGAACTGAAAGGCTGGAATTAGTTATCTTGTGACGTTTCTGTGACATTTCATTTCTTAATTGTAGCTTTGGCAGTTGCCATGTCTTTGGTTTATGCTTCTCTGGCTGGCTGGTCCTTGAGTCGGAGTCTGTTAGCTCATCTCCTGAGTGTATAGTTAATGAGATCTGTGGTAGTAATTTTATTTATTTTTATGATAGCAGTTTTAGCACATTAATGAGATTACCAATAACAATTTTAGTCATCTGGCTCTGTTGATTGTTGTTTATTTAGCACAGAATTAAAGTCACAGGGCACAGGAAACTGGACAAAAATTTTAGATAGATTAATCATAAATTGAATAAGAGGTTTTAGGGGGTTTTGATTTCAAGGTAAGAATCTGAAGACAGTATGGGAGGCAAAAATCTCCTTCCAACTAGAAGTTGACATGACAACTTTTCTCAACAGGGCAAAAAAAAAAAAAATATTGATTAGAAATATTTATGCCACTTTTTAGACTTATTGAACCTGGTAACTCCTTGTTTGCTTTGTTTGGCTCTGTAGGAATAATGAGTAACCCCAAAGAATGATACATTACACATGTAACAAGTTGTGGGGGATTTTGACTCAAGGAGCTGGGTGGTGACAGATCTGAGCTTCTGTAGCCACATGCCCTTCATTTATTGGAATGGTAAGACTCTTGCCTGGAAAATCCCATGGACGGAGGAGGCTGGTAGGCTGCAGTCCATGGGGTCGCTGAGGGTCGGACACGACTGAGCAGCTTCCCTTTCACTCTTCATTTTCATGCATTGGAGAAGGAAATGGCAGCCCACTCCAGTGTTCCTTCCTGGAGAATCCCAGGGACGGGGGAGCCTGGTGGGCTGCTGTCTATGGGGTCACACAGAGTCAGACACGACTGAAGTGACTTAGCAGCAGCAGGAACTACAGGTGTTTTCTGGGGAAAGTGCTTTTAGAAGGCATGTTTTCAGTGTTGAAGGGTAGCTTAGAGGCGCAGAACATTTTACAATTATAAGAACAAAGGTAGAGTTCTTGTAGTGCTCTTGCCCTACATTGAGAAAAGGGGTTTGTTATGGCTCAGGGAATTGTTCACACTGGTCAACCACAGGCTGAGCTTGAGTCCAAGGCTATTTCCACTCAGAGCTTTAGAGCCACCCAGACACTCCTTTTTGAGAACATACATTCCAGGCCCCACCCAGACTTAGGGAGTCCAACTTGATGGGCTGAGGCACAGAGCCTTTCTCTTTCCCACGCTCTCTGGCTGATCTTTCTCATTGCCAAGAACCACTTGGGACCCGCACTCCAGTGCCTCCCATACTACGCAAAAATGAGGACCCAATATGGCCCAAATTCGTAGTCAAGAAAGGTGGGGAGGGACTTCCCTAGTGGCCCAGTGGTTAAGACTCAGCGTTTCCACTGCAGGGTGCCTGGATTCCATCTAAGATCCTGCACACCAAGCAGTGTGGCCAAAATAATCATAAACATAAGAAAAGCATAGAATCTGCATAGAGCACGTGGTCCTCAGCCACGTTTTGCTGCAAAGAAGATTCTGGCTCATTTATAAGGTGATCTGTGAATTTTCATACATAGTTCAACAGAACAATACAGTCATTTCACTATCCAGTCGCTTTATCCCAGGTGATTAAAAACAAACAAAAACTTGCCTGGTTTGTAGACAGCTGCATGCTCATCTATTCCGTTTCTTTTGGCTCAGCTGACAGTGGAATGGCTCATCTGGTTAAGTTTTGAGGCCTTTAAACATTTTCCGAGCACCCCTCTTTCCTCTTCCATCAGATACGTTCATCAGTTTCTTTTCTGGAAACTGGGAGGAGTTTTGTGTCTGGCCGTTTTGCCCCATCCCTTAGTGTATGGCCACTTACTGCTGATGGGACCTGGCTGAGAGTTCACCCTGCAATTTTTGAAAACTGTTGTGTGTGCAAGACTCTGGTGGAGATGGGAGATAAAACTGAAAGATAGTTTTAAGCCCTGAAGCTTGGGTACCGCCTCAGCTAAGCCTCTTATTACTGTGAGAGGAAAATGAGGCAAATTTTTTTTATTACTTAAAAAATTTTAATTGAAACATAATTGATTTACAATGTTGTTGTGTTAGTTTCAGTTATATGGCAAAGTGATTCAGTTACATATATATGTCTGTGTATATAGATATTTATATGTGCTCAGTTGCTCAGTTGTGTGCGACTCTTTGCAACTCCAAGGACCATAGCCTGCCAGGCACCTCTGTGCATAGCGATTCTCCAGGCAAGAATACTGTAGTGGGTTGCCACGCCCTCCTTAAGGGAATCTTCCCCACCCAGGGATCAAACCCAGGTCTCCCGCATTGCGGGCGGTTTCTTTACTATCTGAGCCACGCGGGAAACCCAGATATATGTATAGATCTATCTTTTTTTTCAGATTCCTTAGTTATTTCAAGATATTGAATGTATTTCCTTGTTCTATATTATAGGTCCTTCTTGTTTGTCTATTTCATATATAGTAAAGTCTGTTAATCCCAGACTCCCGATTTATCCCTGCCCCTGCCCTTCTTCCCCTTTGGTAACCATAAGATTGTTTTCTATGTCTGAGGGTCTGTTTCTATTCTGTAAATAAATTCATCTGAAAGAGCCGACTTTCTTGATTGTGTACAAGTAAGGAACATTTCGTGTGGAGGGTGGTGAAAAGTGGTCTCTGAAATGGCTCATCCCAGGAAGCTACAGAAAGAGAGCCTGCCTTGTACCACGTTTATCTTGGTCTGCCCCTGTACCTGGGAGCTGACACCTGGGGGATGCTAAGGGGAAGGTGGCCCCTGCTATTTTTCAGGAGGTTCCAGTGCAGACTTGAGGGGCCCAGAGGAGTGAGAGGCTCCTTCTGTGAGAGGCCTTGGGAGAATATCAGATCCCTGCACCTCCTCAGTGTTTCTGCAGCCTTTGCTTCCCATCCCTTCTGTAAACTCAGGAGCTTAAAGTGTATCCTGACCCATCACTTCTTACCCCCTCGACAATCCCCTGTGTTAGTACCTACCCCTCTCCGCCCAAGTTTGCTTTCCCCCTGGACCCAGACTCTTCTGGAGTGGAAGGATTGTGGTGGAGAAAGGGGATTATTGAACCAAGAAACCCAAACTTCTTACTACAGTAAACTTAGAAAATGCAAGAGAAAAAGTCACCCCTAGAAAATTACCATTTGCATCCCGCTCGTTTACCTCTGCTTATTTTGAAAATTAAGAGGTTGTCACATTTTATGCCGGGTTAAGTAGTTCATGATTGCTCTCCTGGGCAGCCCCCGACCCTGTGCATACCTGGAGGAGCACCCTTTTGCTATCTAATTAGAGAGTAAGAGACCTTCTAAGAAAATGTGTGGTACCTATCCTTTCTTGTCAAACCTAGATCTGACTGTGTTGTTTCTCTTTCCCAATGTAGAGAAGTCATTCAGAATTCGAAAGAAGTTCTGAGTTTATTGCAAGAAAAGACCCCTACCTTTAAGCCGGTTCTTGCTATTATTCAGGTAAGCGGAGAATGTGGTTCTGTCTTGCTATTTTATGATGTCTTTTTTTTTTGGCTGTTTTGGGTCTTCGCTTCCACACACGGACTTTCTCTAGTTGTGGTGTGTGGGCTTCTCACTGTAGTGGCTTCTCTTGTCGCGGAGCACAGGCTCTTGATGCACGGGTTCAATCAGCAGTTGTGGCACATGGGCTTAGTTGCTCTGTGGCATGTGGAATCTTCGGCCCAGGGATTGAACTTGTGTCCCCCGCATTGGCAGACAGACTCTTAACCACTGGACTACCAGGGAAGTCCTGGTATCTTTCAATCTAGATTGTACACAGACAACCACCTGCATTTCTTGTCACAGACATCCCACTGGGGCTTAGGGGAGGAAGGAGAAGCCTCAGCTGGAAATGCTGTTGTTTCCCCCTTCATCTGGTCATTTTGCTGCTTCAGGGTTACAGGTCAGGTACCGCTCTGTTTGCTTCTGTCTCCTTTTGGTGTGGATAACTTCCAGAGGTCGGGATGTAGATGCTCCCATAACTTGCATTATATACTGTGGCCAAGTATAAATTCTTATGATGTGATCTGAGGGGAAAGGGGAGAAACACGCCTCTTTAGTTCCATGGAAGACAGATGCTTGCTGAGACATGGTATTTGGTGATCTTACTACTTAGTCTCTAAGGCCTGCCTTGAGTCTGAAGGGCCAAAAGCCACGGCATGTCAGAAGGACTTCAAGTTCTACATCTGTCTTCTGACTTCGGACCCTTCGTTGCCAGCTGCGGTTGGCACTATTTGCCACCTGTGTTGGCGCACCTGGGTGATGCCAGGTGCAGGCAAGTGATTAGCTGAGCCAAGCCTGTAAGCTAACAGCCCAACAGTTGAGCGGCCACTCTTGTTCTTGGCATGAGTTTAATGTATCAGAAAAGCTGTCTCATCAGCACTGTGATTTCAGGACCAGAGAGCTGTGCTCAAGTCACTTGCATTCTTTGGAGTCTGTTTCTGAAAAGGTAGGCAGGTGAGAAGAGTGGAAAGAAAAGTGAGCCGAGGGCCTAGCCTCCTGGAATTCAGCTTACTTGATAGCTTTTCAGTGAAGGGCAAGTCACCTAAATCTCCCTGTTTGGCCTTCCTCACTTAGAACTGGGTTCTGGTTGTGGCTATATATGCCCTGTGAGGATTCTTATTTTAAAAAGAAACATAACTTGAAAGCCTGAGAAATTGCCATGTTAATGAAGACCAGCCATTAGCTCCCTTTTATGAGCAATAAGATTCTTGTTTTGCATTTCCCTTTGTCTTTGTTAGATAATGCATAATCACAGAATTAGTCTTTGTATTGTTCTGTGCCTATTCAAGATCTTTTTATGTTGATCTTTAATACATTCTCCTTCTGTCTCCCCTCTCCCAAGGCAGGTGATGATAACTTGATGCAAGAAGTAAACCAGAATTTGGCTGAGGAGGTAAGGATTGTTGATTTTCAGAAATGCATTTTAATTTTTGGCTGGTGCATTCATCTCCTCTCAGTGACACACTCGCCCTGTGTACTCTTTGCAGGCTGGTCTGAACATCACCCACATCTGCCTTCCTGCGGAGAGCGGGGAAGATGAGGTAAGACAGCAGGACACGTGACTCTTTTGTGCTCCTCCCCCTCGGCCCTAGTAGACCTCTGAGCAAGTCTTGCTGTGGGCGGAACTGACCAAACCTTTTCTCAGGGCTGAACTTTTGGAGGGAAGAATTCACTTTTCCCACTAGTGTAAATGCTCTGTGATCTGTCCCTTCCCTTACCATGTTTCTTTCTTTTTTCTTTAAAGTAGAGTTGATTTACAATGTTTTGTTAGTTTCTGGTGTATAGCAAAGTGATTCAGTTATACATATACGCTTGTATATTCTTTTTCATATTCTTTTCCATTATGGTTTATTACAGGCTATTGAATGTAGTTCCCTGTGCTATATAGTAGTACCTTTTTTAAAAAATATATTTATTTATTTGACTGCACCAGGCCTCAGCTGTGGCACGTCAGATCTTCGATCATAGTTGCAGCATTTGGGATCTTTAGTTGTGATATATGAACTCTTACTTGTGGCACATGGGATCTAGTTCCCTGACCAGGAATCAAACCCAGACCCCCTGCATTGGGAGCTTGGAGTCTTAGCCACTGGACTATAAGGGAAGTCCCCAGTACATTGTTTTTTATCTCCTTACCATATGTTTCTGCTCAATAAGGCCTCCCCTCGTGGGCACTAGTGGTAAAGAACCTGCCTGCCAATACAGGACACTTAAGAGACATGAGTTCAATCCCTGGGCCAGGAAGATCCCCTAAAGAAGAAATTGGCAACCCACTCCAGTATTCTTGCCTGGAGAATCCCATGGACAGAGGAGCCTGGTGGGCCTCAACCCATGGGGTCACAAAGGGTTGGACACGACTGAAGCGACTATCACACACCACATGTTTCTGTTGACAGCATGAGCTATGACATGGTCACTTTGGTTGTGTTTCTTTAGCTGTTGCAACAGCATTGTCTCATGGAAATTGTCAGTGTCTGGAGGACTAGTTCTGGTTTGTGATGTCCTGACCTGAGTTGTTTGACCTTGAGTCATTCTTTGGTTCTTCTAGGTCACAGTTGCCTCATCAATAAAATAAAAGACAGGATCATTTTCCAGATGCTTTTTCAGGCTAACTTTGTGTGAATCTTTAAGTGGTGTTTTGGGGCCTCTGATAAAAAAACCATCGTAGGTTCTTGCAGTGCTACTGTATGTGATATGGTTGTTCCCAGCAGCAGGGATACCAACCCTCCTGTGTGTCATCTCAAGCCTGGGATAAGCAGCACTGCATAAGTAGGGCCTCAGACACTAAACCAGGGCCATCCTGGTGTCTGACACTTCTGTGGCTAGATTTTCTTCAGACTGGCTGTGGCAGTGATGAAAACTAAACAATCGGGAATAGCACTGAAGTCTTTTGTAGGTGCTCAAACTCACGTCCATCGGGTCGGTGATGCCATCCAGCCATCTCATCCTCTGTCATCCCCTTCTCCTCCTGCCCCCAATCCCTCCAGGTATCAGGGTCTTTTCCAGTGAGTCAACTCTTCGCATGAGGTGGCCAAAGTATTGGAGTTTCAGCTTTAGCATCATTCCTTCCAAAGAACACCCAGGGCTGATCTCCTTTAGAATGGACTGGTTGGATCTCCTTGCAGTCCCAGGGACTCTCAAGAGTCTTCTCCAACACCACAGTTCAAAAACATCAATTCTTCGGTGCTCAGTGCTGTGATTCATGGGGTCGCAAAGAGTCGGACACGACTGAGCGACTGAACTAAACTGAACTGACTGAAAGTTCAGAAGTAGGGAATCCCTGGCTAGTGTGGTGGCATCACAAAGTCCTTAGATATTCAGGTTCCCAGGATCTTGCTGTGCTGCCTCATATCCAGGATGGCCCATTCAACTCTACACATCACACCCACATTCTATTGTTATGTTGCTGTTCAGTTGTTCAGTCGTGTCCGACTTTTGGTGACCCCATGGACGGCAGCACGCCAGGCTTCCCTGTCCTTCACTATCTCCCTGAGCTTGCTCAAATTCATGTCCATTGAGTCAATGATGCTGTCTAACCATCTCATCGTCTATTGCCCCCCTTCTCCTGCCCTCAATCTTTCCCAGCATCAGGGTCTTTTCCAGTGAGTCAGCTCTTTGCATCAGGTGGCTCAAGTATTGGAGCTTCAGCTTCAGCATCAGTCCTTCCAGTGAATATACAGCATTGATTTCCTTTAGGATTGACTGGTTTGATCTCCTTGCAGTCCATGGGACTCTCAAGAGTCCACATTCTAGCCAGCATCAGAGAGAAAATAAATCCAGACTCAGTGAGAAGTGATATAATCTGAAAGAATTACTGCCAGATGGGGAAAGGGCCTGTTAAGGAAATGTACTCTGCCCGTAACTT
Organism: Bos taurus; assembly: GCF_002263795.3. NCBI lineage: Eukaryota > Metazoa > Chordata > Mammalia > Artiodactyla > Bovidae > Bos > Bos taurus. The sequence continues at coordinate 87,987,985 of NC_037336.1, forward strand.
CTACATACCTTTCAGAGGTAGGCAGAAGCCTTGTCTTTTACAGGGAGAGGGAGAGAAGTCTTGAAAGAAGCCAGTGCGATGAAAGAAAGGGTGGCTTGATGAGATAGTAGATGAGAGAATGTTTTACCCTGAAGCCAGCCTGTTCTCATGAGTGGAGGGAGGAGAGTGCCGTCTGACAGTCAGACTGGGGCTAGGTCGAAGTTTGGGCTTCCCTGGTGGCTCAGATGGTAAAGGTGTGTCTACAGTGTAGGAGACCTGGGTTCAATCCCTGTGTTGGGAATATCCCCTGGAGGGGAGCATGGCAACCCACTCCAGTATTCTTGCCTGAAGAGTCTCCATGGACAGAGGAGCCTAGCAGGCTACAGTCAATGGGGTCACAAACAGTTGGACATAGCTGAGCGACTAAGGACGGCACAGCACAGGTCAAAGTTTAAGAACCAGAGGGAAGGAAAGAAGCTTACCTAACGTTCAATTTACAAGCGGTTTTATTCTGATGGATCAGTGGGGACAAACAGTTCAGCTAAATTACTCATGGGCAAAAAATGGGAATTTGTGGGGTCTGTATCTGGCCTTATTCCCAGGTAGGCAAGAGAGCATCAGATGGGCTCAAATCTGACTGTGGACAGGGAATTGTCTTTTACAGCTCTCACTTGTAGCATCTCATGTCTTAATTAATTGCTGAGCTTTGGTTTTGTTCTGTCGTGTTCTGGTAGAGAATAGTGATAAGAAAGACTTAAAGACACCAAAAATTCAGCCAAGATTTTATACGGGGTGAGAAGGGAATATAGATTTCTTCTTTCTGCTTTACACCAGGTCTTCAACAAAGACAAGAAGAAACTAGAACACATGCATTTTTATGAATCCATGTTTAATATAATATGCCTTTTGTTGGGTCTTATTTTTGCACAACTGACTATTGTTTTCCTTTTAGATTATAGATGAGATCCTGAAGATTAATGAAGACAGCAGAGTACATGGCCTTGCCCTTCAGATCGCTGAGACCTCATTTAGCAACAAAATCCTCAATGCTTTGAAACCAGAAAAAGATGTGGATGGGTAAGAACATATAAAAGAAAACAATCAACTCATTGCTAGTTTGTTTACAGTGAATTTTTGAAAACTCTGCTCTTTCAACTATGTCAGTAATTAAGACTTGAAAGGAATAATTTTAACTCTTTCAGGAGTTGGAGGGTCTGTTAAATTCTGCTTAAGAAAGTGCATGTTTGGGAAAATACACTTACCCTTTTGTAGTGTTTGTGTGCCATTTTGGAATTAACCAGTCATATTCATTTGAGAACTTCCTGACTTACAGAGTCCTTAGCCAGCTCTCCTCTTCTAATAACTTTTCCTTGATAGTTCTACCAGACTAGAGAAAAAGCCCAGACACCAGCTTCACTAGCAATAGAGTATTCTCCCTCAGTTCCAGGCCAGTAGAGAAGAACAAAGCAAGCCCTTACGTTCATAATGCAGGGTTTTGTTTGAAGGGAAAAACTGACTAGCAGGTGCTCTGATATTGGTCTTGGATTTGTGTCACGTCATGATATAAGCTTCAAGGGACAAGGAATACTACCCACGCATACGGGAGTTCCTGATGTTTCCTAAAAGTTGAAAACCTCATTTTCCGACATGGAAACAAGAGATTTATGTACTGTGACCTAAAAGAACATTCTTAGCATTACAGGGTGGTAAGCAAATTGATAACATTATTCTTGTAGGGGCTGGATTGAGTGAATCACTACATCACTGACACATCCAGATTCTGCCATTATCCAGGCCTTCTGTTGGGACTTAGGGCAGACTCAAACAGGGAGAAAAGTTGTCATGAAAATCTCTGATCCTGTAGCAGACAAACCATAAAGAGAGAAGAAGCTCTAATTAGTTAGGAAACCTCCAGAACCTCAAGGTATCAAGGTGTAGTTTTCTATCTTTCATAAAAAGAGGACTATGAAACCTTTGCCAAGTATCCTCATTTTGTTATTAACCTGTATTGAGACCATCAGTTTAAGCTGAACAGTTAGGGACTGTGTTGTCCTGGATTTGACAAGAAAGGACGCAAGGCCTTGAAAGGACATGGTTCCTCCTTTTTTCCCTTGATTCCTGCAGGAGATGAGTACTGATGTCAAGTGGGGGTCAGACCTTGAATCCAAATCTTGTGAGGTCACTCCCTGATTTCTAGGATTGATTCTGGGCTTTGATATTGATGGAGATGTAAATTCCTCAGGGTAAAGTGGGCTTGGCTTCAGGACCACGGCACACATCCAGGGCCACCCTTCTCCATAGTCCACTGAAATGAGCTTCCTGGAGCTGTGCAGTGAAGCCCTACATGGCTTCAAGCTGCAGACATGCTGTCCAAGCAAGATCAGAACACCCTTAGGGACCACATTAGCATTGCCTAAAGGGCCGCTCTAAAAAGCTAATGGCCTCTATTCCTGCCCGCTCTTTATTTTATATTTGTTTTTCTTGCCCACTCTTTAATTTCTATTTAATTATTTAATATATCCTATCTGTCAACAAAAATTCAGTGAACTATCAAGTTAAAAAAGGAATAAAGAGAATTTTATTTGAGCCAAATCAAGGATTATAACCCAGCAAGCAGATTCTCAGGAAGCTCTGAGAACTGTTCCTCTGTTAGAAGTCAGAGATGGTCATATAGTCATATAGATAGAAGTCAGATAGTCACAGGGATAGAAGTCAGATAATCATACACATTGTCGGGAGAAAGGATAACACATCACAATGACACACTGATGCTTTACATAAAATTCACTAAGGGTGAGAAGAAAGTGAAAGTGTTAGTTGTTCAGTTGTGTCTGACTCTTTGAGACCCCATGGACTGTAGCCCCCTACCAGGCTCCTCTGGCCGTGGAATTCTCCAGGCAAGAACACGGGAGTGGGTTGCCATGCCCTTCTCCAGAGGATCTTCCTGAGCCAAGGACTGAACCCGGGTCTCCTGCATTGCAGGCAGATCCTTTACATCTGAGCCACCCGGGAAGCCCCATCGTCCAGATGAACCCCAAGTCACCCTGACCCCCTACAGAGCTGGGAAAGAACACTGTTCTTTTAAGAAGTTGCATGGCTAGTGTCGGAATTTTAAAAAGTTATCTTTTCAGTTGAGCAGGCGGTCTTGTCTTTGAGGAGCTCTGGTTAATGTGTCATGTAGGTGCACACTGCAGAGCTGGGAGGGAGGGACGCCCAAATGAGCACAGAGAGAATTTCATAGTTAATTTTTTCTTGACCAGCTTTAAAAGATTAGCTTCTTTTCATTATATCAAATATTGACTTGGCTGTTATTTGGGATTAATACATGTGCTTTACAGATGACTGAGTTTGGGCCAAGTTTGAACTCACTTGTTCCCTTGTTTTTGGATTCAGATTAACGGATGTCAACCTGGGGAAGTTGGTCCGAGGAGATGCCCATGAGTGTTTTATTTCACCTGTGGCCAGAGCTGTAATCGAACTTCTTGAAAAGTCAGGTATAATGCTCCTTCAGAAATGTTGCTGTTCTGAACATTTCTGTTTCTGGAAGATTCTTATTGAAACACTGAGGTGATATTCAGTATCAGATTTTTTTGTTTCTCGTCAGTTACATATGACTATGGCAGATTTTCTAATAAGACTATTATAATTTAAAGAGAAATTGGTAAAGGTAAATGATTAACCTTGTTAAACATTAAATAACACATTAACACATTACGTGTTAAACATTTTCTCAGTGTCTCTCATGAAACTCTCAAAATAACCACCATGAAAGACGTTTCAAGTTTCAACTCCTCAAATCCGTCAGTGTGTAGACCTAGATAAGATTTATATTTAAGGCTTAACTGACTATTAGATATATAGTTTAAATGACTGTTAGATATAGTTTAGGGTATAGAAACCTGGATTAGGATTTATCAGTGAACAGTATCACTTTCGTATCAGTATTTAATTTCCATCTTTCTTTCCTTTCATGTCAGTGACATAGAAATGAATAATATCTTAGTTATCACATTTAACAAGTAAATTATTACTGAATCTCTCCTATATTTAAGGACTTTATAACTGAATACATAAAAATTTAATAAACTTAATTTTTCTTTGCACTGGCTTGAGTAAAAAAGAGACCAGTGTCCCTCCCCTATACCCAAACGTGCAATGAGTAAACAAAAATTCTAAAATGTATACCAAAGCTTTGTTAGAAGACTAACTTTCAAGATACGCCTTTAGGACAGTAGTCATTAACCTCAAATCTCTGAGATAATCCGAATAGACAGTGTCTTTCCATCATATGAATAATTAGGATGATGATTCTGCATCACCCCACCATAAAATTTGCACAGAAAGAATAAATTACAGCTTATAGTCATTGTAAGTCTGGTGCCCAGAGGGCCAAGTTTTAAAAGGCTATTTTTTTGCAGCCAATTAAGCTGACGGTGCTATTTTCGCTGGGGAGTGCTGGTGTGCAGTGGCTGCAAACAGCAGGCTCCCGGGTAGTGTATGAAGCCTGTTGCCCTCATGGGTTGCCCTAAGGGACCTTGAAGTGAAAGTGTCAGTCACTCAGTCGTGTCTGACTCTTTGTGACCCTGTGGACTGTAGGCTGTTGGGCTCCTCTGTCCATAGAATTCTCCAGGCAAGAATACTGGAGTGAGTTGCCATTTGAAGACAGCCCTTTCCAGGGGACATTCGTGTCTGGCATGCTGTCCGCAGTCTAGGCTCCAGACAGGTATGCATCGTACCTTTGGAAAGCGCCAGGGCACAATGGCCAGAGTCCACATTGGCCAGGTCATAATGTCCGTCTGCACCAAGCTGCAGAACACGGAGCAGGTGAAGTTCAAGTTTTCTGGGTGCTGGAAGATCCACAGAAGTGGGGATTTACTAAGTTTAATGTGGATGAAATTGAAAACTTGGTGGCGGAAAAGCAGGTTGTCCCAGAGAGCTGTGGGGTTGAACACGTCCCTAATCCCAGCCCCCTGGACAAATGGTGGGCCCAGCGCTCCTGAGAGCCCAGACACTGTCCCCTCCTTAACACCCCCCAGTAAATCCTACCTTAAAGGCTTTTCCCCCCTTGCATTAAACCTGTATAGGAAAAAAACATTGATGTTTTGCTTATAATACTGAATTTTCATTTGGTGGATAGGTGTCAGCTTAGATGGAAAGAAGATCTTGGTAATAGGAGCCCATGGGTCTTTGGAAGCCACCCTACAATGTCTGTTCCAGAGAAAAGGGTCCATGACAATGAGCTCCCAGTGGAAAACACCTCAGCTTCAAGGCAAGGTAAGCATCTTTCATGTTGGAAACATATCTTCAAATGCTTATATTAGAAAAGGAGGACTGGAAATGCACAGACCAAGCGTTAAGAGATTACAGAAAGAACAGCAGAAAAATCTCAAAGGATGAAAACAAAGAACAGAGATTTCTATTGCAAAGCCAAAATCAGTTCTTGGAAAAGTCTAGTAATATAGACACATCACTAGCCAAAATGATCGAGAGGAAAAGAGAACACCAGCAATGCTAGGAATGAACAAGGATACATAAACACAGAAGCAAAAACTATTTTTTTAAAAAGGTGAGTATGAGCAACTTTGGCTGATAAATCTGAAAACTTGTAAAAATGGATTCACATAAAATTGAATAGTATATAACGTTGAAGACATTGAATCAGTCTGCTGCTGCTGCTAAGTCGCTTCAGTCGTGTCCGACTCTGTGCGACCCCATAGATGGCAGCCCACCAGGCTCCCCCGTCCCTGGGATTTTCCAGGCAAGAGTACTGGAGTGGGGTGCCATTGCCTTCTCCAGAATCAGTCTAGCAGACAAAAGTCAGACAAGCAGACAAAAAGACAATAGTTTTATAAATGAGCTACCTCAGTCAAAAAAGATAGGAGAAGACAGAACATTTTATAACTCATGAGTTCCCAGTGCAGACACTGACACGATGCTAATGGACAATTATAGGCCAATTTCACCTGTGAACATAGATGAAGTTACCATTAGCAAAATAGAAAATAAAATCCAGGTTGAGGTTATCATGAGATTGTAAAGAGGGTTAATATTGATCAAAATGTATTAATGTAATTCATTACATTATCAGATTAAAATCTATACTTTCACCGTAGTAGATACGTTAGATAACGTAGAAAAGTTATCTTTTCTACGTAGATAGTAGAAAAGTTATTAGATAAATTCTAGCATTCATTATGAGATTTTTCTAAAAAGTCATCTTAGACTAGGAATTTAAAGAAATTCCTTAATCAAATAAAATGTCTATAAAAACAGAGTGAAAATATCATTTAACAGTGAAATATGAAAAACCTTTTGGGGGGACTGCGCTACACAGCGTCTTATTAATAGTTCTTAGTTCTCTGACCAGAGATCAAAACCAGCAGTGGAAGCACCAAGTCCTAACAACTAAACCACCAGAGAATTCCCTAGAAACACTTTTTAATTAGGAAAGACAAAGGTGTCTGTTATCATTATTCCTAACTGGCATTGTGCGGGAATTCCCAGACAATGTAGTAATATGAAAAAACAAAATGATGATAGGAAAGGAAAACACAAAATGTCATCAATCCTGAGTAATAAACTTATGTAAAAAGTACAGAAGACTCTATCAAGATATCAGAATTACTTCACACACACAAAAAACACAGATATCAGAATTACTAAGAGTTCATCTGGCTTCTTGGATGTAAGATCAACAGGCAAAAGCTAATTGCATTTCTAAACACCACCACCCACAGTTATAAAATTAATTTTTAAAGAATACAACATATGATAACAATGAGAATATAAGGTACCTAGGAATATATTTAGAGAAGGCAGTAGCACCACACTCCAATACTCTTGCCTGGAAAATCCCATGGACGGAGGAGCCTGCTGGGCTGCAGTCCATGGGGTCGCTACAAGTCAGACACGACTGAGCAACTTCCCTTTCACTCTTCACTTTCATGCACTGGAGAAGGAAATGGCAACCCACTCCAGTGTTCTTGCCTGGAGAATCCCAGGGACGGGGGAGCCTGGTGGGCTGCCGTCTCTGGGGTCGCACAGAGTCAGACATGACTGAAGCGACGTAGCAGCAGCAGAAATATATTTAACAAAGGTTATTTCTGACCTTTTGAAAGAAATTGTATAATTTTTATAAATGCCATTAAGAAGACCCAGTTAAAAGCAGAGATACCATTTCATGGATTAGAAGACTCACTCTCTTAAGGATATTGATACTGATTCTCTCCCAAATTAATCTCTACATTTGAATCAAAATCCTGACATAATATTATTGTGTAGAATTTGCCAAATTGATTCTAAAATTTACATGGGAGATCAGGATAAAAACAAGACAATTTTGAAGAAGCATAGAGCTATAAATATCAATAAAGAATTTTAAAAAATTATTCACTGGAGTAAGGCAAGTTGCAGAAGGATGTATTTCATCTAACCCCATTTGTATAAGATTTAAAGTCAATGCAGGATGTATTTCATCTAACCCCATTTGTATAAGATTTAAAGTCAATACCTTTTTAGAGCTGCATACATATAAAGGAAAAGAATAAGGAAATGAGCAGAAACTGAGCCAATTCAGGAAAACCGTGATGGGACAAACATGTGGATGTAGATGGAGAAGACACTAGGGGACCTTCGCTTGTGTTGGTCATACCTTTTCTTAAACCGGGTAATGGGCAGGGTGTCCAGGTGAATTGTAATTCTTTTACAATTTACTGTCTGAAATAGTTTCATAAAGTTTTTAATTTCAAAAACTGACTGAATTCCACAAATGTCAAGGGAAGTGAATTTACATTAAAAGTGCATTAAGCACAATAAATTACCAAAATCTGAAAATACATGTTCCTCACTTTGCCATGTGAGGATGGAGACTAGCAAGTTGTAGTCCTGTCCTGGGGACCAAGGCATCTGGACTGAGAGCTGTAATGTTTGAATGGCAAGTGGATCTGATATACCTTGTTGTTTCTTGTTTGAAAACAGTCCGGGAACATGATCTTGCAATTATTATGTGATTTTTCAGTGGTCGCCACATGGTGGCAGGCTATTCAAGAAAATGCAGGGACAGTGTTTTGTACTTTAAAAGCCCAGAATTTTGGGTTGGGACGCTTAGTGGAAGAGGACAGTAAACTTGCCCTGAACTGAACAGCTGTGACGAAAAAGAGAAAAATGCCTTCATTGGCAATTCAGTGTTTTCACAGCTGTCACAGATAGTTTTGCTAGTTGTATCTGTATTTTCGAAAAACAAAGATATCTTTCAAAGTACTTTTTTATTATGGAAATAAATCACCTTTACTATTTGGATAAAGCTCATTCTAACTTTGAGAACCATGATTGGCTTTACTCTCTTGAGAATCTAGAAATTGGGTAACATTCTGATTTTCCTGTATCTATGGAGGTTCTCTTTAAAAGCTGACATTGTACACCCTTTTTTTTTTTCTTAAGTCCTTGGTACTTATAGCAGTACCACTGTGAATCTTAGAGACTGGCAACTTTCATTGCTTTTATTGTTTCGACTTTAGAGCCAAAAATATGGCAAGAAAGATTCCAGGCTTTTCATTGTTTTTGTTTAGTCGGTAAGTCTTGTCTGACTCTTTGCAACCCCATGTACTATAGCAAGCCCGGCTTCCCTATATCATGGAGCTTGCTCAAATTCATATCCACTGAGTCGGTGATGCCATCCAACTGTCTTATCCTCTGTCACCCTCTTCTTTTGCCCTTAATTGTTCCCAGCATCAGGGTCTTTTCTAGTGAGTCATTTCTTCGTATCAGGTGGCCAAAGTATTGGAGCTTCAGCTTCAGCATCAGTCCTTCAAATGAATATTAAGGGTTGATGTCCTTTAGGATGGACTGGTTCTATCTCCTTGCAGTCCAAGGGGCTCTCAAGAGTCTTCTCCAACACCACAGTTCAACACATTCTTTGGTGCTCAGCCTTCTTTATGGTCCAACTGTCATAGCCGTATATGACTACTGGAAAAATCGTAACTTTAACTATACAGACCTTTGTTGACAAAGTAATGTCTCTGCTTTTTAATACTCTAAGTTTATCATAGCTTTTATTCTAAGGAGCAAGCGTCTTTTATTTTCATGGCTGCAGTTAACCGTCTGCAGTGCCTTTGGAGCCAAGAAAATAAACTCTGCCACTGTTTCCACTTTTTCCTTTCTATATGCCATGAAGTGATGTGACTGGATGCCATGAACTTAGGTTTTTGAACGCTGAGTTCTCAGCTAGCTTTTTCACTCTCCTCGTCAAGAGGCTCTTTAGTTCCTCTTCACTTTCTACCGTTAGGGTGGTATCATCTGCATATCTGAGATTGTTATTTCTCCTGGCTGTCTTGATTCCAGCTTGTGATTCATCCAGCCCGGCATTTTGCATGATGTACTGTGCATAGATGTTAAATAAGCAGGGTGACAATACACAGCCTCGAGGTACTCTGTTCACAGTTTTGAACTAGTCCGTTGTTCCACGTCTGCTTCTAACCGTTGCTTTTTGACCTGCATATAGGTTTCTCAGGAGGCAGGTAAGTGGTCTGGTATTCCCATCTTTTGAGGAATTTTCCACAGTTAGTTGTGATCCACACAGTCAAAGGCTTTAGCATAGTCAGTGAAGCAGAAATAGAGGTTTTGCTGGCACTGTCTTGCTTTTTCTGTGATCCAGTGGACGTTGGCAGTTTGATCTCACAGAGTCGGACACGACTGAAGTGACTTAGCAGCAGCAGCAGCAGCAGCAAAGCTTCCTCTGACTTTTCTAAATCCAGCTTCTGCATCTAGTAGTTCTTGGTTCATGTGCTGCTGAAGCCTAGCTTGAAGGATTTTGAGCGTTACCTTGCTAGCATGTGAAATGAGCCCAGTTGCATTGTAGTTTGAACATTCTTTGGCATTGCCTTTCTTTGGGATTGGAATGAAAACTGACGTTTTCCAGTCCTGTGACCACTGCTGAGCTTTCCCATAATTGTCCTTAAACTTTGTTTGACCCCCTGTACATGGTCCACTTACACACAGCAGGCTCCCCTCCCACCGCGGAATAACGGCTGTTTCTTTCCTTTCTTTGTGCTAGCAGCTAGCGCTGCACTTGTCACTCGCCTCCTGCTAGTACACCTCCATGCTTCTGTCTGACATCTAACTTTTCACTATTCCTATATTTTGGACTCCCCTGGTGGCTCAGATAGCAAAGAATCCACCTGCAATGAGGGAGACCTGGGTTCCATCCCTAGGTTGGGAGGATCCCCTGGAAAAGGGAATGGCTACCCACTCCAGTATTCTGGCCTGGAGGATTCTGTGGACAGAGGAGCCTGGCAGGCTACAGTCCACGGGGTAGTAAAGAGTCAGACACAACTGAGCGACTTTTATTTTACTTCATTCCTATATTTTATTTCTAAAACACAGGTGATAGCAACTGAAAATGGTGCAAAGAATATCCAAACACAGATTAGTGCTGGGAGACCTGAATGGGGCAGGCTGTGTCCACCCTTATCGCACACCTCGAAAGCCTTCACTGAAAAACACTGAAAGTATACATTTTACAGTAGATTGGTATTTGTTTTCTAATGCCACCAACAATGTATTTTAAGATTATAATGCATTGTAAGTACATTTTAAGATGATGGCCCATTTAACTTCTCATTATGAACAGTGACAAGTATCAGGGGGAGAAAAGAACAAGCAAAGGAGTATAGCTGTGAGGTCACACGATATTATCTTTGAAAAGTGATTCTTTCCTGCCTGTTTGTACCTGACGTGGGACAGGATGCCCTGTTGGCCATCTGGTGGGGCATTTCAAGAACCAGAGGGGTGAGGGTTTTAGGGATAAGGTGGTGACTGTAACACTGGAGCCCTGTATACCACCTCTGAAACTACATGTAGCCTTCCAAATTTGGGATGACCTCGAAGCTACTACTGCTGCAACCAGTAGGAACTGTCTTTGGAACGCTTGGGATGACATTTGTGTTCTCGGGAAGCAATACAACAGGCTTTGGTGCAAACAGCTCTGGATTCAAGACTTCGTTGTTGTTTAACTTCTCTGAGCCTGTCTCCTCATGTGTAGAACGGGGATCTTAATACTCCCGTCCTCTTGAAGCTGCTGTGAGAATTCAGTGATGCTGTTGGTTTGCTTAGCGCAGGACTTGGCACCTGTTAACATCCCCAGTAATAGCTTGGCTGCGGCAGATGGTGAGTCAGGAAGGACACTGGCAAGTTTCACCATACAGATGTGCAGTTGATCCTTGATGTGGAAATGGAAAGGCCAGTGGGTCAATCGCTTGTAAGGAGGTAATAAAATGTAGGACCTGGGTTCCTTATTTGAAGCCTAGCACACATGTTTCCAATGTATGGCTGGGTATAAGGAGAGAGTCTGTCTGTCTGTGAGGTCTCCCAACAATACGTGGAGGCCGAGGAAACCAAATCAAAAACAAAACTAAGAGAAAGTGTGCCCGAGAGAGTGTGTCCAGCTTTGGCCAGTCCAGGCCCACCCTCTGGTCCTCAACTCTGTGGCTATGGACCTTTTCCTTCGCTGATGCCTGTGTCCCCTCAGAAGCCACTTCACATCAGGTCACATCTCCTGGGAATTCCTGGTTTACCAATCACTCTTTCTAGGAATAGTATTCCTTCCTGTGATTTTGAGGGATTTTTACATCAAGTTAGTTAAATAGAAATGGATTTCATCTCTATCAACAACCTAACAATCTAAGGATAGTCTTTGAATATTGTTGTTGTTCAGTCTCTCAGTCGTGTCTGACTCTACAACCCCATGGACTGCAGCACACCAGGCTTCCCTACCCTTCACATCTCCTAGTTTGCTCAAACTCATGTCCATTGAATCAGTGATGCCATCCAACCATCTCATCCCCTGTTGTTCCCTTCTCCTCTTGCCCTCCATCTTTCCCAGCATCAGGGTCTTTTTCAGTGAATCAGCTCTTCGCATCAGGTGGCCAGAGTATTGGAACTTCAGTTTCAGCATCAGTCATTCCAGTGAATATTCAGGGTTGATTTCCTTTAAGATGGATGGGTTTGATCTCCTCGCTTTGCATACTGATTACATATAAAATGTTTGTGGACCCAGAATGTGAGGGATTGAGATTTGCCTTTTTAGAGCATTACACCAAACAGAGTGGACTTCTGTATTTGGAAGCTATAGTTTATGCCTTTCTGAGTGTATCATTGACAATTAAGAATAAGTTTTCTGCTTCGTTCTGGAGCATCACTCTTGGGCTTTGAGATGCATTCTGCATTTACATGGTGGGAGGAGAGGAATGTCTGGGCATTGGTCCAGATTAGTCACACTCTATAGAGCATCAGCTGTTGGTAAGCTAAAGCATTGGGTGTGAAATTTTTGGTTTGAGCTAAGGAGTTGCCCTCCTTCCTGCACCCAGATGCAGGCCCTTTACTCAGCTCCTCAGGACCCTGGAGTGGAATGACACCCTGATGTAGGAGGGGACAGCCATCTGCCCCGTGAGAATTGGCCTACATTTAGAGATGTCCTCTTTCTCAACCCAGGGAGTTCACCCTGATGCCAGAAGGAAATGTTCTGTATTGAGTATTTGTGAGGCAGAGTGGTTCCTCTCTCCAGGATAGGGAGGCTGGCTGGCACCTCAGGGCTGTGCTCTCCACCCTCCACACACACACATACACACACACACACACACACACACAGCCCCATACGCTCCACTGGCTGAAAAGCCTCTTTTGACACAGCTGGAGGAGGATGGCAAAACGGCCTCCAGCTGCAATGAATCGGGTCAGTCCCAGCTATGTGCATAAGAAATAACCCAGAAAGAAGAGAGCCGTTTTACTTTGTTTTTCTCAGAGGATCTTGTTTCTCCTTCTGAGCACAGAGATTGTCAAAACTAGCACTAACAGTAAAGGAAAAGACATAGGTCTTTCACACTTGAAGGATCAAAGTAGGCCAAGCTTTTTGAGCAAAAGTTAGATTATCAGAATCATTTTCCACTTTGAATTCAGTACATTGCATGCCTTACAAAAGGCTTTAAAAAGTGAATTGGGAAATTCTAAATATATGTGTATTATACATAGGAGAGCTTGTAAAAATACTCTTTTCCCAAGATTGGTGGGGAAATGTTAGCTTTTAAACTGGACTAGATTAGCCATTTACATGAGTGCTTTTTCTTTTTTCTATACTTTTTTTTTAATACAACTTTTAATACATTTGTCTTAAACCACGTAGGAAATTACAACTGTAGTTTCAAACCAAAAATACAAGAATACTGACTTTTCTGGAAATCTGTATTTCCTCACACAGCTCAGAGTTAACTAACTAGTGTCTTTCCACTTCTTGTAGAGCAGGTCTAAAGACAATGAACTCCTTCTGTTTTTAATATACAAATGTATTAAATTTTCCCTCTTTTTTTGGCTACGCTGCATGGCATGTGGGATCTTAATTCCCCAACCGGAAATGGAACCCCTGCTCCCTGTGGTGGACTTGGAACTACTGAATCACCCTAACCCCTCTTTTTTTTTTTTGAAGTTCAGGTTTGCTGGATATAGAATTCTCAGTTGACAGATCTTTTTTTCTTCCAGCACTTTAAACCAGTAACATATGGTAATGGCAGTAAGGACATGGGATAATTTTGAGTTAGGGGTTACACTGAACCAGGATTGTCCTTCACTCGAGTTACCTTGTTGATTCTGCAGCCATCCTATGAGGCTGGACTCTCACTCTTCCCATATCACAGATAGGAAACCGAGGCTCAGAGAAGCAGAGAGACTGAGCAAATATATATATATATAATTTTAAATCATTAGCAGTGGCAGTATGATTTTTAGCCATTATCTCATGTCAGCTTTTATTCCAGATAGTCCCAAAACCCAATCTTTAAAAGGACCTTCCAAGTTTAATGTTTATTTAAATACCCCACAGCATAAGGGAACTTCGTTTCCCAACCAGCAATCAGACCTGTGTGCCCTCTGCTTTGGAAGTGTAGAGTCTTAACCACTGGACCACCGGAGAAATTTCCTAATGTCTGATAATCTTTGAAACCCCAAAGGATCCAACAGCTTGGGCTGGGGAACATCAGAGGGACCAAGGTCCAAGACATTTGACTTGGGTTAGGTTCAACATTTTTTTATCCCCACTCTTACTAATCCCACAGATAGCTTCCTAAGAAAAAGAAGCCATTTCTTCCCTGAGCTTTAAGCTTGTCACCACCCTTGCAGGCTCACTCTCCAGGAGGGATGTGTCTACCCTTTCGAGAGGGGAGGGTGGGGGCCACCCTGGTCAGGTGTATGGATTCACACTCCAGCCTTATTGATGTGAGTCCCTCCCCTGACTCTAGCCCTGTGTAATGGGTGAGTGGAGGAGATAACACTGACCCCAGGGTGGCACAGATCTTGTGCCAAGTAAATACTGAGGCTATTGAGTAACGTGTGATGAAGTGACCTAGATAATGTAGGCCCCTGAATTTCTGTGTTCACTATTAATGGATTGAAAAACACCTTTGGATGTCAGCTCCCTTTCTTCTCACTCTTGCTTCTGTCTGAACATTGCGTTACTTATTAACACCAGAGAGGACAGTGAATAGAACTTTTGAAAAGCCCCCAAATTAGGCCATTTATATTTAGCAGTGTTGAGAAAAGGATCAGTGGGAGAATCTATTGAAACTTGGCATAAGATCCGGAGGGGGCATATAAAGTCTCAGATGGTTCAAGGCGTGTGTTGCATAAAAGGACAAGGGCTCCAGGCTGTGTCTCTGCAGAGAACAGGCCAGTGGCATCACCTCCTGTCTGCCTGTGGATCATCCTTGCTTGCCTGTCCACACCATCAGCAGAGCCTGGCTCCATCTTTCACTCTTCCAGCATAAATGCTTCCTAAGGGTGTAGAATTAGAATACTCCAATGGGTAGGTCTTTGCATAGTCTATGAGTCTTGCCAAGTGGCCCTAGTGGTAAAGAACCCTCCTGCCAGTGCAGGAGATTTAAGAGACTTGGTTTCTTTCCCTGGGTTGGGAAGATCCCCTGGAGGAGGACATGGCAACCCACTCCAGTATTCTTGCCTGGAGAATCCCATGGACAGAGGAGCCCCAAGGGCCACAGTCCATAGAGTTGCAGAGTCAGACATAACTGAAGCGACTTAGCACACACGCACGCAGTTAGTCTGTAATGATAGAACACCTTATGTTTGTGTACAGATTTCATTTTTCAAAGCCTTTTCATGTATTTTCTTATTAGCGTTACACCCTGAAAATAAGGTGTTTTGTGCAGTGCCTTGACCCTGGTCATCGATGACAAGAGCACAGCCTGAACTTGAATCCAGGTCTTGAAACCACCCCCCCCCAGCCCCCCCGCCCCGTTGGCTCTTCCCTCTGCACCTCAGTTCCTCTCTAAGTGCAGTTTCTTCACTTCTCAGAGGAGGCAGCTGAGGCCAGAGAGTTACTCCAGGGAAGTGGCATGCAGGAATCTGTTAATGTGCATCCCAGGGTTCAGAATCAGAAAGCGCAAGTGTGGCAGGAAATGCAGTGCTGAATTACCCACTGTCAGTTCGAATTAACAACGCAGAATAAGCATAGATCACAAGGCTCTTCTGCCTCTGAAGCGAGGCTCACTTCCTGTGGATCTGGGAACCATAACTTGAGCTCTTACACATTTTTGTGCTATATGCTTCTGTGTCTCTATCATATCACATTATCTCTCATCACAAATACACACACACAGGTGTGAGCACACGCTCTCTCTTTCTCAGCCTTTTTTGTGTCCCAGATGAGAGAAAAGACAGTTAATCCCTCTTCGAGTTTACTTGATTCTCACATAAATTACTATGGATGATAAAAGGAAAACGCAACCTCAAATCCAGTAATGGACATACTTTGACATTCATCCAGAAAAATTCCCTTTCTCACACCCTAGGAAGAAATAAAACTAAAAAGTAAGGCTGAGGAATAAGGCTTTTTAGTTTTATTTCTTCCTAGGGTATGAGAAAGGGAATTTTTCTGGATGAATCCTTCAAAAAGTATGTCCATTACTGGATTTGAGGTTGCGTTTTCCTTTTATCATCCATCGTAATTTATGTGAGAATCAAGTAAACTCGAAGAGGGATTAACTGTCTTTTCTATCATTTGGGACACAACTGACTATCTTTGATACTCTCTTCTCATATTTTGAACAGTAAGTATGTTAAATGATAAGGTAAGACATGAATTTTTGAGAAAAAGGAAGGTTATTTATTAACCCTTTGGGGTTTGACCCGAGGGTCGGGAAGATCCCCTGGAGGAGGAAATGGCAACCCACTACAGTGTTCTTGCCAGGGAAATCCCACGGACAGATGGACAGAGGAGCCTGGCAGGCTACAGTCCCTGGGGTTGCAAAGGGTCGGACATGACTGAGCCCTCAAGCACACCACTGCTCACTGGCTCAGTGAAATCTCCATAGGGAGGGAACACACTGGACTCAGAGGGCAGATTTTGCCCAAGCATGGTTGCCTATGCCCACTTCTATAGTAAAGTCACTGAAGGGTTCCTAATGGCTTTTGGCTTGCTTAGCCATTGGATATCATTTGGAACTGGTTGACAACACCCTTTCCCCTGAGGCTGCTTGAGACAACCCAGTGCTCCTCCCCTGACTCCTGGGTCAGGAAGACCAGACATGGCCAGAGTCATGTCATTTCTTCCTCTTCCTTTGTCATTTAAGATGAGTTCTGAGGGATGCCTTAGACACCTTTTTCTTCCCGTTCTTTCCCTCGGAGATCTTATCCAAGCCTCAGCGTTTAACTACATCTCTGATGCTGGTGAATCCTACCCTGCTTCCCCATCCTCCGTTCCTTTCTTGGTTCCAGGCATCCAGCTTCCTACAGAGGTGTCCTCTGCCTGCTGCCTGTACCATGCTTTCCCTCTCAGCTCCCCCAGCCCTTCTCAATCCAGCCTCCAGCATCATCGTCCTAAAACACAGTGGATGCAGCAGGGGCAGCCAGGGTAGCCCAGCCTGACAGCTGCTTATCTGTTGTCAAGAAAAGGCCAGCAAATTCAAGAATTCGGCCTTTATTGAAAGAAAGTGACTTTTTATAAAAAGGAAAAACACCTCACTCTGGTTAGGACTTTGCCGGGAGACAGCCATGGGGCCTCCAGGCTGTCATCACAGAGCACTGTGAAGGCTCTTGTGCAGAACATGATGTGATCTATAAAGCCTCTCAACCAGCTCACACTAACCGCAGTGTCCCAGTTCATTGAAAGTGAAAGAACAAGGGCCAGATCACCTCCCACCCTCCCTCCCTGGGACCCCTCGCTCCCTGGGGACCCCACCCTGTGCTTAACTGTGACAGCTGCCAGGCCGTTGCATGCGGCCTACCAGATGTTAAACATTCGCCGGTTTTTTAAGTATTTTACCAACTGTATGGTCAAAATACATAGAAATAGAGTGTTTCTTTTCCATAGTTCAGTGGCTTGTCCTGTCCCTTCATCAGGAAGATCCTAGCTCTCAAATCTTGTAGTCTTGGGTCTTTATTTTCTGATGCTCAGCAACCTCAGTGTCTGCCCCAAGTGAAGTACCCAAGTGGAGACGGCAGGTGAATGAGTCCATTCACTGAAGAATTCTGGGTCTCTTTCATTCTCTCCAGTCAGTGTAAATTCAGAAGCATGTCGTTGGCTGGAGAGAGCACCAGCTGATTTTTTCAAAAGTGATGTTCTTAATTTTGAACTTTGTTTTCAGAACTCTGTCCATAACATTTGAAGGATGTAGAAGCAGGTTTGTTAGGTCTCAGGTAGTTCAATCATGATTCTTCTTTTAAAACCTATCCCAGCTTTCTGTATGCATACAAACCCCATACCTGAGGTTCATATATGCCCTTATAAAATCGTTGATAGCAGAAGATAAATCCCTCTCTTCTGGCCAGAAATGTGCGGCTGTCTTTCCCGTAGTTTCCATTTTAAAAATGCATTTCCTTTGCTAAGTACAAAACTATGATGTTCCTTATAACATTGGAGAAGGAAATGGCAACCCACTCCAGTGTTCTTGCCTGGAGAATCCCAGGGACAGGAGAGCCTGGTGGGCTGCCGTCTATGAGGTCGCACAGAGTCAGACACGACTGAAGCGACTCAGCAGCAGCAGCATAACATTTCGAGTCCTCTCTCTCCTATCCGTCCTCTATCTCCCCCTCCATATTCTGAGACTTCTCATCCCTACTTCTACCCCCCCGAAAAGAAAACCTTCAAGAAAAATAGTTTTCATGGTATCTAAACCCTCCAGCATTCCCACGTGCTCCACACTAAATGCCTGCATATCTGTATCTGGCGATGGTTTTAACATTTGGTCTTCCGCCTGGGGAGTGGGCAGTACACTCTAAGCTGCTTCCACTCAGGCCTCAGCAGAGAAGGCAATATTTTGTTATGAGTAAAGTTTCAAGCCAGGCTTTGGCTGAGGTCCTTCCCATTAGGGAGGAAGAAAGTAGAAACAGCCAGTGAGATGATAATTCTCCTTGAATTGTAGCTCATTAAAAAAACCTTGCCTGGGCCTCTGTGGCTTATTTATTGATTTAAGCATCTAGCACTTTTCCTTTCCAGAAAAAATTAGCATCTCCATTGCAATCATGACTGTGGGAGGAGATTTTTGTCTTTTCTCTGGGGATTGACTGTCCTCCAGTTGCTTATTCGCACAGCCCACTTTCGAGTTGAGTCTAGGTACACAGTTAAGGGGTCGGCATGAGATGTCTGAGATTTATAGGTAATGAAAAGAACAGTTTGTACCGAAGATACCACGTGTAGGAAACTAAGCACTCTTAGGGGACTCGAGTGAACCTGTGATCCTTGCTTTTTCCAAAATGAGCATTGCAGTCGTGTCCGTATTAACTTCTTTCCTGTAGATAGTTTAACATGTTCTGTGTTGGCCACCGTTGAACGTGGAAATGGCATTTCTTGTCTGCTGATCACTTACAACAGGTGTTAAACAATTTGCGTTACTCTCGAGTCGTACTGTGGTTGACTGTCTGCAGTGGTAAAGGGACTCATATATTTTCTTGCTGCTGCTTAGTCGCTCAGTTGTGTCCAACTCTCTGCGGCCCTGTGGACTGTAGTCCGCCAGGCTTCTTTGTCCATGAAATTTTCCAGGCAAGTATATTGGAGCAGGTTGTCATTTCCTACTCCAGGGGACCTTCCTGATCCAGGGATCAAACCTGGGTCTCTTGTATCTCCTACATTGGCAAGCAGATTCTTTACCACTAGTGCCACCTAGGGATCCCATACGTTTTCTTATCAGACATTTAAAATCCTCTTTCCATAAGGACACATTTTTCTCCTAAAAATAAAAGCACCTACAAGTCTAGCCGCTTTTCAGCTCCATCTGTTGAGAACCCACGTGACCATAACACACTCAGTTCAGTTCACTTGCTCAGTCATGTCTGACTCTTTGCAACCCCATGGACTGTAACACGAGGCTTCCCTGTCCATCACCAACTCCCGGAGCTTGCTCAAACTCATGTCCATCAAGTCGATGATGCCACCTAACTATCTCATCCTCTGTTGTTTCCTTCTCCTCCTGCCTTCAATCTTTCCCAGCATCAGGGTCTTTTCTAATGAGTCAGTTCTTTGCATCAGGTGGCCAAAGTATTGGAGCTTCAGCTTCAGCATCAGTCCTTCCAATGAATATTGAGCACTGATTTCTTTTAGGATTGATGGGTTTGATCTCCTTGCTGATAATATTGAGTGTAAACCTCTTAATTTGTGTTTACACTGTTGTAGTTTTTCCAGTAGGGACCTCTTTTTGAATGTGGTTAATACTGACTCATTGCTGTGCCTTAATAAAGGGTAATGCTGAAAAACAGTGAGCACCTTAAAAACTGAAAAGCATTTGGGCTCCTTCATGGTACTCAGTCAATTGCTGTGCCCTATTTGCATGATTGGGCTTCCCCGATGGCTCAGTGAGTAAAGAATCTGCCTACAATGCAGGAGATGGGAGATGCTGGTTCAACTCCTGGGTCAGGAAGATCCCCTGGAGAAAGAAATGGCAACCCTCTCCCGTATTCTTGCCAGAAAAACCCCATGGACAGAGGAGTCTGGCAGGCTACCGTCAGTGGGGTCACAGAGTCAGACAGAGCTGAGCAACTAAGCATGAGCACGATTTGCATGATCGGATTGACCAGTGTTTCCGGGATGTTAATTTGTAAGGATTGGCTTTGTTGGCTCTTGACAAGATGTGCGTTTAAATTTTCACCCTGCTTCTTTATCAAGGGAGCTCAGAGCTGCTCTAGATCTTGGCTGTTTTGTTTGCAAGATTCCTGAGACTCTAGCTGAGGCAGCCTCTTGCCCAGTGTTACACAGTCCTTAGCCGAGTCTGTAATGCTGTTTGGGCACTGAAGCACTGTGACACTGGCCTGGTCCTGCCTGGTCCTCTCAGCAATCCGCATGTCCAGGCTGAAAGCGGATGAGGACCCCTGCAGCAGGCTCACTTCCTGGGCCTTTGGATGGATGTGTGAGGGTAGTGGCAGTGGGGGTGTTTTTGTGTTTTGCCTTCCGTTCCTGTCTGTTTGATTCTGAAGAGTCTGCCGTCAGTTGCAGGGCGTTGAAGTCTGGCAAAAGCGATGATGGAAGGGTTGTCAAGTACTGGAAAGTGGAGGGCAGTCAGTCTCCCTCTTTCTGCCTCAGCAGTATTGAATTCAAGGCTGGGCCACTGGGAAGACGGGATATACCACTGAGATTCTTGCACTCCTCAGTCTCAGTTTACTTGTCAATTAAATGGGCATAATGACACTCACCGGAGAAGGCAATGGCACCCCACTCCCGTACTCTTGCCTGGAAACTCCCATGGACAGAGGAGCCTGGTGGGCTGCAGTCCATGGGGTTGCTAAGGGTCGGACACGACTGAGCGACTTCACTTTCACTTTTCACTTTCTTCCATTGGAGAAGGAAATGGCAACCCACTCAAGTGCTCTTGCCTGGAGAATCCCAGGGATGGCGGAGCCTGGTGGGCTGCCATCTATGGGGTCGCACAGAGTCGGACACAACTGAAGCGGCTTAGCAGCAACAGCAGCAGCAATGACACTCACCGCATGTATTTAAGAGCTGACATGCTTAATTGTCACTATTTTCCCTGCGGGTCTGGGATTCCTTCTTCCACTCAGTCCTTCCACATATGGGTCCAGTTTGAAGTCATCAGGTGCTTACTTGGTGCTGGAATAGGTGGTCATTCCTTTGTTGACGCCAGAGTTAACGTTTCACCCTTCTTCAGAACTGTCCTACCAGACATGTTCCTCCAGCGCTGTGTTATCAAAATACAAATAGGGCAGACATGTCTTTTGTAGAAGGGGTTGCATTCCAACCTTTTTCTTTAAGAAAACAAAACAAAGCCAAGCAGTTCGACAAGACACTATAACTATAAAGGAAAATGAGATTTTTTTTTTCTAGACCAGCTCTATCTCTGTCCTAAGTCAGGATGCTGCCTGTGTTACCCTGCGCCGAGTACCATCTCCTCCTCCCAGCAGTGCCCTCCCTGTTTCCTTGACTTCAGCCTTTTTCTCAGTATTCCAGTTAGTGGTGAAAATGTGACAGTGCTAAAAATACACACAGTATTTATGCTGGGGCTTCCCTGGTGGCTCAGTGGTGAAAGAATCTATTTGCAATGCGGGAGACACAGGTTTGATCCCTGGGTCAGGAAGATCCTCCAGAGAAATGAATGGCAGCCTACTTCAGTATTCATGCCTGGAGAATCCCATGGGCCAAGAAGCCTGGTGGGCTATACTCCATCGGGTTGCAAAAAGTTGAACACGACTTAAGCAACTCAGCATGCAGTTTATATGCTGGAGTGACTACCTGGAAGAAATTTTTAAAGCTTCCTTTCCAGGGTATGATAATCACGTTCAGTTTGCACTTAGTTCGTTTGTTAGTAAAGTGATTCTGTCAGTACACCAGTGAGGAGCTGACAATCTGAAACTGCGATTGTCATCTGCTACATGGAAGGCATTTGATGCTGATCGTCACATCTTTATGCTACAGTTAAAAACACGTGTGGTATTTCTTTTGTTCTTTCTAGCTACAGGAGGCTGATATTGTGGTCTTGGGCTCACCCAAGCCAGAAGAGATCCCCCTTTCTTGGATTCAACCGGGAACTACTGTTTTCAACTGTTCGCATGACTTTCTATCAGGTAAATGGCTTCAGATTGGTGCCAGGCCACAATCAAAACAGGCGAGATTGCTATGAGCAAGGTTAACCTTATTCGGAAAGAGTATGTTCCTGAAATGGTGGTCACTGTCAACACAGGAACACAGTTAAGGTGACCGCCTTTTCAGTTACTTATATTGGAACCATATTGTCGGGCAAAGAGCAACCAAGATGCCAGTTGCAGTAGCAGCCACCTCCCCACCTCCCCCCCGCCATTGAAATGTCCCTTGCTGTCCTCTAGCATCGAGCAGACAAGTCAGTTGTGACCTACAGCAGGCAGTTAGTACATGTGTGAGGTAAACTAGGAATAGTATTTCTCACAGTCTTTCTAAAACAGCAGAATGCTTTCTCCTAAAGCAATCTTAGGTGGATTTCAACACATAAAAGTAGATGAAAACACAGCTGCCAGAGGGAGGGGAATGGAGACCAGCTCCCCTGTGTTCATAATTTCCCTTTGCAGTGACCCCTCAAGCACTTCTTGGAGCCCCAGAGTCAATTCAGAATGCTGGGAAAGTCACCCTTAGAAACAGAAGAGGTCCTGGGATGGGTGTCAGTATTTGATGGTATTTGCTCAGGGATCCAGGAACATCCTGGATCACATCAGGTCACTCTCAGGGTAGCTGAAGCTGTGTCAGGGCCAGGATGCCCACCCAGGGGGCCAGGAGGAGCTGATCCAGCCGGCTGACCTTTTTCTTTTTCACAGAAAGACACTCAGGCTATGAGAGCTTTGGACCACACCCAGCCCACCCTCTCAAGTCCCATGACCTGTGTATGCAAGAGACAATGGCAGAGGAAGACAGAACCTTCCTTCCTTGTTGCCTGTGGCTCCCAATTTCAACATGGGGTGGGAATGCGGGGCTGTACTGAGCTGTCCAAGAGGATGGTGTTTTTTTTTCTTTTCCCCCAAAGCTGGTCAAAACTTGAACCAAAAGGAGTAGAAGTCTCTACTAGTACAGGCGTTCTAGACCTTGAAGCTTAGGCAGCCTCGCAACACAGTGATATAAAGAATAGTATCAAGGAGAAAATAAATAGAACTTCGGATTCAGTCACCTTGGGATGACCATTTTACATTTTTCCACCAAAAAAGCGTTAAACTTAATAGAAAAGAAAGGAATATGCTAAAAGTTTTACTGAAATTCATTTAACTATTTCTTCAAAAAGAGAAATAATGCACCTTCCTCTTTAGGAAATGTAACTCCTCCCAGAATTGACCAATCAGATTAAAAGCCCCTTGGAGCTGAAGGACACAAGGTGGTTTGGGGTGTTTTGAAGGGAAGATGCTCAGGAATTTTTCAGAATGCTCATGTACTCAGCTCACAAACACACACATGAATGAAGCAATTAGAGGTACAGTATAATATGGAATGGAATTAATGGCTTTTTTTAATAAATAGAAAGCATGCTCAATTCTTTACTCAATTCTTTGAAATATATGTAGTTTGTGGATGTAACTTTTTTTCCCTGAAAAGAAAAAAATGCTTGGTCCATCCACAGCGTACGTGCACTGTTTTGGAAGGCAGCTCTGCTCACCACTGTACCAGCAATGCCATGCCCGGTTTTAATTTGCTCAGAATCCTAGTGGGATCAGGAAAGTCAGTTATGACTTTATTGTTGTTTTTTTAAGGCATGCTTCCCTGCTACAGTGTTTACTTGCTGTTTTTTGTTAGAGTTTTTGTGTTTAGGGTGATTTTGGCACAACCCTGGTTGGAGATAGGAGAGTTGACTTCAGTGTTCTTTTGGAATCCTGTGAGCCCTACAATTACATGAAGGTTGGCGTATGTTTTACGGTTGAAATGGTGCCCTATTTTTAATGTGTTTCTTTTTTTTTTTAAGACCATTATTTTTTTTAAGGTATTTTAAAAACATTAAATTTTGGTGTAACAATTCTCTTTAGGGGAAAAAAAAAAAGATTCTGGTTGTAGACAGATTGCAGTTTATTTTTAGTTTATCTGGTCCAATAGTAGAACTTTTATTGATTTTTGAGTGCTCAGAATATTAGCTGACACATTGCAAGGGCTTAGTAAATACTGTGTTGAATGAGCGACTAAAAATGGATTCAGAATTATCCTATGGTTACAGTTTTAAGTTAGTTTCAGGTAGAAAGACATTTCCTTAAACTTGTTCTCCGCTAAAAAAACAGGGCTGACGAGGCAGAGGCAAAGATGGAAAAAACACTGTGCTGATTAAACGGATGAAGGTTTTCCAGTCGGCACTATTTATAATAGCATTTCATTTCTCAGTAGTCAGAAGTTTTTGTTTTAACAACTTTGATTAGTATGAGAATTTAATCTCTGAATAAATTGAAGAAAGGCTTTTTCCCTCTTTTATATATAATTTTCCACTTGAAGCAAGCAAAGACCTTTCTCAAACATTATTAAAGAGAAAGTTGCTTTTATTTCAACTTAAGAGGAAAAGAATGTTTAATATACTTATGATTGGGTGAAGGCAGGGCTTTATAATGAAATTTTCCTGGTCATCTTAATGATACAGGGTTCCCCTTCCCTCCCTTGTAAAAATAGATGGGATGGGGTGATTTATGATGAGGTAATTCTATAGGGGCATTTTATTGAATACGTAATCCCCAGAGAGATTTTCATGATGGCTGATAGCCCAGAGGCAGTGCTTGGAAAACAATTACACCTAACTTGTTGGATTGGGTCCCTCTTCTGTGGCATGAGTCTCATGTTTAGATTGAAAACAGGGCCATAGCAGGGTTCAGTTGTCTAGGTACAAGAATTTTATTTTCTAAAACATTATTTCAAATGAAAGAAATGGGCTCTGATTTTGTAATGCTCTGCATGCTAAAGGTCAAAATTCATCCTCAGCAAAAACCACTGTGTACCTAATATTCAGACTTAGTTTCTGATGTACCAAATGAGATAAAGGAGATACTAGTCTGGGGCCCAGAGAAGAGTGTCAAAATAGAAACTTAATGGGTCAGAGTAGTTCAGAGAGAGCATCATTTGAAGCAAACGTGATTCTATAGAGTGGAGACAGGGGGCTACATCCCAGGACTCAGGCTAATTAGAGTTGCTGAGAGTCCCAGGGTGGTCTCAAAGCAGCTCCTATTTGAAAAGAGACCTTCTGATTTCCAAGGAAACTATTATAACACCTTAGCCTTAAATTTTCTCATTGTAGCAAGTTTGGTTACTGTAAGAAAAATGGTAAGTGAAAGGCCATCTTTTAAAGGGATTCACTGACTTGTCCCTGGAGGAAGGAGCTGTGAGTTAATGGGGAGTGTTAGTGGGAAATGAAAAGAGCCATTTGGTTTGAGAGCCCTGCTCGACTTACGAGTGTGGACAGCCCTCCGGGTGGGGCCTGGCCTCAACATAGGCAGCGGGGGTGGTGAGGTAATGATTTCCTTTTTTGGGTCTCCAAGAAATTTATTAACCGTGTATTCTAGATTCCCTGAGTTACCATCTTAATTGCTTCAGTTTCTCCAGATTCAGAACTGTCCATTCCATTTTAAGATTGCACTGATTCCTGCTACAAAAGCAGCCCACTGGTTATGATAGAAAAGGTTGGAAGTATACCATAGGAAAGAAAAAAATAGCTTCTGACTCAGTCAACTTGAGATATCCATCTTAGATTTTTTCCCATTTAAAAATTATACTTCATTTTATTGGCTGGAATATAGTAGAAGGAAAAGCAAATAATACACTAAAGCATTACTAAAATTCAGATGACTTTCTTTAAAATGAGAAATGTTGGTTCCTACAAGAGTCTTCTAAAGTTTGAGATATATGTGTCTTTTGTGTTGTCTTTTAAGCTCTTACTTGATTTTAGCTGCGTTCTATTGTATGCTGCTGCTCCTGCTAAGTCGCTTCAGTCGTGTCCGACTCTGTGCGACCCCATAAACGGCAGTCCACCAGGCTCCCCCATCCCTGGGATTCTCCGGGCAAGAACACTGGAGTGGGTTGCCATTTCCTTCTCCATATTGTATGCTAGACAGTAGCTAAGAGTGTGAAATTGTGCACTGTGTAATTCTATAGGTGAAGTAATCTTCATTCACATGGGTATTCCTAATTAGACTCCTGGAACATCCATTTATAAATTGAATGCAACTTTTTCTTATTTCCCCATCATTTAAAGGTAGAGGTAAGAATGAGGGAAGCATATTTCTTTTCCACAGGGGTTGGATAAGACCTTTAGATCAGATCTCTAGTGGTTCCAACAAAACAGGTCTTTCTCATTCTCTAGACTCTTGGCTTTTGCCTAAATATGATGTATAAAACTGAAGTGTTGCTAATCTCTTTAAACAATACATGAGGGATATGATTTTCTTACCCCCTTAATACATTTGACAAGAGAACATCACAAACACTTACGTGTTATGTGCTCTTTCTTGCAAAGGACTGTCAGGAAAATGGATAAATTTAAGAGTAGAGTGGTTGTCTCTTCCTTCAAAAAGCTTACTGTTAACAGCATAGGCTAAAGCATTTTTACACGTCTGTTTACATTTCACAAACTTCCTGTCTGTTTACATTTCACAAACTAAGTGCCAACCACAGTAGAATTCTTATAAAATGCTTCTCTGTATTTTGAAATCCAGGTAATCCTCAAACTTAATATCCTAAAATATAATGTCTCAGTTTTTTTAAAAACATTTTATTTGGTTGAAGCACTTGGGATCTTTAGTTGGGGCACATGAACTCTTGGTTATGGCATACGGGATCTACTTCCTGACCAGGGATTGAACCTGGGCCCCCTGCATTGGGAGCACAGAGTCTTAGCCACTGGATCATTGAAGGAAATCCTCATTTCTCAGCTTTGATGGAGAATCGGCTCTGTCTTTTTTTATGTTTGTTTTTAATAATTTCATTTGTTTATTTCCTTTGGACTGTGCTGGGTCTTTGTTGCTGTGCAGGCTTCCCTCTAATTGCAGCAAGTGGGGCTACTCTGTAGCTGCAAAGAGCGAGCGCCTCACTGTGGTGGCTTCCGTTGTTGCAGAGTGCGGGCTCTAGGGCGCATGGGCTGCAGCAGTTGTGGTTCCAGGGCTCTGGAGCACAGGCTCAGTTGTGGCAAATGGGTTTAGTTGCTTCACGCACAGCGTGTGGGATCTTCTGGGACTACGGATCGAACCTGTGTCTCCTGCACTTGGCACATAGATTCTTTACCTCTGAGCCCAGCTCTGTCACTTTTAGGACAAGGATTTTACAAAGCCTGATCTGTCACACAGCACTTTACCTGGGCTTATTCTATAGGCATTTATATCTTCCTTTTCGTTCTTGACCAACCTAGATAGTATATTAAAAAGCAGAGACATTACTTTGCCAACAAAGGTCCATCTAGTCAAGGCTATGGTTTTTCCTGTGGTCATGTATGGATGTGAGAGTTGGACTGTGAAGAAGGCTGAGCGCCAAAGAATTGATGCTTTTGAACTGTGGTGTTGGAGAAGACTCTTGAGAGTCCCTTGCACTGCAAGGAGATCCAACCAGTCCATTCTGAAGGAGATCAGCCCTGGGATTTCTTTGGAAGGAATGATGCTGAAGCTGAAACTCCAGTACTTTGGCCACCTCATGCAAAGAGTTGACTCATTGGAAAAGACTCTGATGCTGGGAGGGATTGGGGGCAGGAGGAGAAGGGGACGACAGAGGATGAGATGGCTGGATGGCATCACCGACTTGATGCATATGAGTTTGAGTAAACTCCGGGAGTTGGTGATGGACAGGGAGGCCTGGCGTGCTGCAATTCATGGGGTCTCAAAGAGTCGGGCATGACTGAGTGACTGAACTGAACTGAATCATACATGGAATTGCTTTGACTTTAGATGTATTGTTTAAATATACATATAATATGCCAGGCACTTTACATACCATATCACATTCAGTTCTCACAAAACTCTGTAAGGTTGAACAACATTAATTAACGAGCCCAAAGTCACAATTGCCAGTAAGAGGTAGAGGCAAGATTTTAATCCCGTCAAACTCTAAATCTGTGGCCCAATTGGGAGCCCCAAGGCTGTGCCAGGACCCAGCTGCTGACCTACTACCTGTAGCTGTGCCATGACACGCTCACTTCCTTGGTTGAAAATGAGAACGTCATTCATCATCCTGGCATTTTACAAGGAAAAAACAGTAGGCTACAAATGACGTTATGCTGAAAGTCTTTTTTCTTTCCCCAGGGAAGGCTGCATGCATTTCTTCTGGCGTCCATGGTATTAGTCCCATCGCCGAAGATGTGAGTCTCCTTGCTGCTGCTCTGCGGATTCAGGTTTGTCTGACCCAGTTATTTGAGAATTTTTGAGTTAATGAATACAAAGTTTTTAAAATAGTACTTGGATCTCACATTTTATTTTTTTAAGAAAAACCTACACATTTAATTACATGTGAGTAAAATTACTCCTGAGGCCCACTTGGATTATTTTGCAACTTTTGTTCCTTTCCATGACACAGTATCCCTGAATGATGCTTGGTATTTTCATAGTGTAGATACGTAAGCCATCAGCTTTTACTTGTCTAACACCCTTTCCTTCCTACCCCTATTAAAGAACATGGTCAGCAGCGGAAGGAGATGGCTCCGTGAGCAGCAGCACCGCAGATGGAGACTTCACTGCTTGAAACTTCAGCCTCTGTCCCCTGTACCAAGGTATTTGTTTATACTGACATCAGCTCACCTTAGATACCCAAAGTTATCCATTGGATGGGGGCAAAACTCACGGTCTTACGGCTTTGATGGTAGATAGCGTTCTCTAATCAAATTGCTGCACTGTTTTTTCTGTCCTTTAATTCCTCCAAAATTAAATAATAGGGAGCATGTTTACCATAGTCTATCAATGCTAAGGTGTAGATTTTTTTCATACCTCTGAAATCAGCATGCACCTTCCTGTCAAAGATGTATCTCATGTTCAGTGGTAGTGTTTTTTCTTAAAATAATAGTACCTTAGATTTGACAAAATATGGTACTTTTTGGAATATGCTTTTCAGTGTCAGAGATGCCCAACACACACAGTCAGCTTGGTCTGCAGGGCCTTGTAGGTTTCTCTGTTGGGGGTAAATGACCAACCAGACCAATCACTATTCCACGTGGGAGTGGAGCTCCACTTTGTTCAGAACATGGTGGTATCTGCTCTCTGACGGGACACTCTGGGACAGTCCAGATGGATATTTTCTTGAGTGATAGTTAATGAAGTGAAAGCTACATATTCCCTCTGTATGAATTTGGAAATGCAAACTGCGAGACAGTCTCAGCATGTGATTTTAGAACAGTTCGTTAGATAAGCTATCTCAGCCAGAGAGATGACAGATGCATTTTCCAGCCTCATAGTGAATCCCCTATGGTTGCCCCTCTATTACTGAATTGGCCCAACCCACTTCCTGCAGGGGGCACCCTTAAGGCCAGCGATTAAACAGGTGATCCTGCCTGCCGTCTTGGAATACACAGAATGTAAGCAATAACACCACCAGGAACTGACTCATTTTTCACTTGATAACCAGTTACTTTTCAGAACTGACCTGTTTCCTTGGGTCACAGCCAACCACTATGATTCGATTATACCCACCAGGCTGGTGAAACCCTCCAAGCTATGTTTTCACTCCTCAAATAGACTAAACATCTTAGTCATCTGGTTCATTAATACATAAATTCCAAGGAATGTTCTTTGTCATAATCATCCCTATATTCGTGCTGTTTCATAAAATATTTCTTGATTACTTATTTTGTTATCACACCTTCATTTTTAGAAGTCAATGAATAAATTCTGTTCTCAGAGAGCTTAGAAAAAAAAATGAGAAGAACTCAGCCAAATTGTGTACCAAAGTCTTTGTACAAATCCAAATAAATCCACTTGGAGGGGAAAAGCCCTTAAATTGCTTAAGCAAATCTGACTTCTAGAGCCACTGGGGAAAGAAAGTCAGGCTGAGTAGTTTATAAATCACTCAGAAAATCAGAATGATGTCACCGTCACTCTTCAGCTAGTGAAGAGAAAACCTGGGAGATATTCCAAGAGTAGCCTATTCAATTTAGGACGTTGTGGGAGGAGAGAGACAGAAAAAAAGGTATAGCCAGGAGGGTAAAATGAAGTGGGACCATGGACAGTGAAGCAGGGAGGAGAACCGGAAAGGAAAAAGGGATCTGGAGGAGAGGTTAGATGCGTGTGTAGTCACTCAGTCATGTCTGACTCTTGGCGACCCCATGGACTGTAGCCCACCAGGCTCCTCTGTCCATGGAATTCTCCAGGCAAAAATACTGCAGTGGGTTGCCATATCCTTCTCCAGGAGATCTTCCCCACTCAGGGCTCAAACCTGGTTCTCCTGTACTGTGGGCAGATTCTTTACTGTCTGAGCGACCTACCTTGCTGCGGTCACAGAGCTCCACCCACATCCGGGCCAAGACACCCTTCCCCCTCTCCAGCTCAAGTGTGTGTTGGAAGTAGCTTTATTGTGACTTCTTGCACAGAGGTCAGATTTCACGGGTCGTAGAGGAGAACACGAGATAATATGAGGACTGAGAGTAGATTGTCTGCAATAGCAACAGAAAGAAATAGAGCCTGCCAGTGGAGAGACCGCTGTGCCCCAGAATTGGGGCTCCAGGACCAATCAGGAGACAACTGCACCATCAGACTAAGTCACAGACAGGTGGATTGGACAAACTCCCGATAAGAGAAGCAGCTGAGCTCAGGAGCCTTCTGAGAAGCTGAGCACATGCTGATTTCCGTAGCATTCCTGTCGAGATGAGCGACAATGTGTGCATCATTGTTTGCCCAGCGACACTCCGGAGTTCCTAAAACTTCCTGTCTCTGAAGTTGAGCTTCAGGGCACTAGCTCCATTTACCGACAGTTATGTAATTAATGAAATATTTTGAAATGCAGTTTTGGACTTGAACTAGGGAAGCGATAGGAAAAGTATGGACACAGATGAAACACAAGAGCATTTCCACATATTTGAATTGCCAAGAGACACATGTGGCTAGCCCAGTAGGAAAGCATTATGCAATAAGTCCCGTATTCCTGGTTGAAGAATTCAGTGATGACCCATAGAAGACCCTGTGCTCTAATCATGGTATTATCTTTAAGGGTGGCCTTTGGGCACATTGTAATATACCTTCTCCTTTCCTATGACAGAGGTGTATCCTTATACCTGGACAGAAGTTTAGAATTATGAGTTTTGAAGTTGTTTCTCCGTCTAAAAGGAATGTACTGTTTTCTCATGTACTTTAATTGTTAGCAGTTGCACATAATCCTACTTGGCAAAGAGGACCACAAGGCATTTGATTTAATTGTTGGCGTGGTGGGTGGATGTTTTCTACACTAGCAGCGACCACCTAAGCCGAGCAGACTCTCTTACCTCTTCTATTCCCCCCACCCAGTGATATCGAGATTTCGAGAGCGCAGACTCCAAAAGCTGTGGAGATCCTTGCCAAGGAGATAGGATTGCTTGCAGACGAAATTGAAATCTATGGCAAAAGCAAAGCCAAAGTACGTTTGTCCTTGTTGGAAAGGTTAAAGGATCAAGCAGATGGAAAATACGTCTTGGTTGCTGGGTAAGAGCTATTTTTTAAATCTCTTTCACTAAGAATTCACGTTTGTAAAACTCTGTGCCCTATTTATATCGCCACACCCCTCCAATCCATCCTCTTCTCCAACTTGACATTATTTTATCCATTTCACTTGGTACTCCTTCATTTGATGTGAGATAAGTTTTTATTTTCAGTGCAAACCAAATGAGCCCCCTCCACAGAATGTAAAGTGTTAAACAGTTCCTAATCCAGGGCTTGGCTTTCTGTTTCTCATATTGTGTTTTGATCACCCTAGTTCCGCCTTGAATTTTTCATTTTGCTTTTCATGATTAAAATCAAAGTAAGAATTGAAAGTAAAAATATTTTGAGCTGAACAGTGTGCTTTTGGGGGTTCTCCTTAGAAATAAAATTGAAAAATGAACAGATACTTGTGTGAGATGTCAGACTTTTCAGTTAGTAACCTTAATATTTATGATTTTGCATTATAAAAACTCATTTCTCTTTCTTGCATTTCAGAATTAATGTTGGGTTGGTTACATTTATGTCACTCATTTTATAAAAGGCAAATGCATGGTTTTCTTGAGAAGGAGCATTGGCTTTATTTTGCCTCTTTAAAAAAAAAAATAATACATTCACCAGCTGAAGAACGATAGAAAACAAGGGATTTCAAATATTTATTTAATGTGACCCGAGGGAACATCAGGAGACCATATAAATTCCTTTGTTGTCTTGAAATGTCATTGCATTGACTTACTAATGATATATAGGCCAAGGCTTGGGGCACAAAGCCTTATTTATTAAAAGGAAGAGACATTTCTGTTATAACTGGACTTGACTCGTAGTGAGTTGTTTTTTACATATCTAATTATTCATGTAAGTGCTCTCTTTTTCTGATTATAAAAATCATGCATACTTGTAAAATTTGAAAAATACAGAAAGTTATAAACAAGAAAGTATAAACAGCTGTTCACATTTGAGACCATCTTGACACAGATGCAGTCCGTCATAAATGCAGTCACGCTGCACACACTGTTCTATGAGCAAGCAGATTATTAACAGTGTGTTGTGTACCTGTCTCCATGTGAGTCAGCGTAGAGCTCTGTTATCATTTTGCATGACTGCATGACATGCTACTGCTTACATCCAGGTTCTTCAGCGTGCTGGGGGATGGGACTGGTGGGAATGGTGGGAATGGTGGTAAAAGTACCTGGCATGAGGGTGGGTTCCATTTTACAATCTTCCCAGCACTGAGAAGTGCAGCTATGGCTCAGCCACTGATAATACAGCATGTTTCTAATTCTTTGAGTGTGTTGAGGCAGAAAAAAAGGTCTGTAAATATCATAGAGATGTCCCATAATTTATTTAAGCAGTTCTCTGATGAGGGGGTCTTAAATTGTTTCCCATTTTTGGCCATTATAAACAGCGCTGAAATTAACAACCATGGGCATGCATCTTTGTGCTTTTACCCAATGATGTTCTCAGGAAAAAAATCCCTGGAGATGAACTCAATTTTTCATTCCTGCAAATAGAGATAAAAGTACAAATAAAGCAAGATAGCATCCTTAGTATCACCTCTTTGATGGAAGAGTGATTTCTTTATTTTCTTCCTCTGCCTCCTTCAGCCTCCCACCTCCTTGTGCTCTTCTCAGTCTTCTTTGGTTGTTGCTTTCTTGAAGGAATGGAGGGCTAGAGTCATTCAATGACTGTGTTGTCTTAGGGATTCATACCTTGCTGCAGCTCCTCGATTTTGTGACTTAAACCTCTGTCAGGCTTCCAGACTCACGACAGCTAGATTCCCAATCCTAGGGGATCCTCTCCAACCTAGGAACCCCAACCCTGATGCCCCCATAACTGAGCTTCGGGAAACCTCTTCGAGAGCAGCTGTTGGCCCCATTGGAGGCACCCTCTGGAGCAGATCTGTGGAAGGAGCCAGCTGATTTGAGGGGACTCCTGGGTCCAAGATTTTGGAGTAAATATCTAGTCATCGTTGCTTTTCTGGAAGTGTGCTTGATAAGAGTTTGTTTATAATGAATACATTAACTCTTAGACATGAAAAGTGAAAGTTGCACAGTCGTGTTCAACTCTTTGAGATCCCATGGACTGTAGCCTCTTTCATGGAATTCTCCAGGCAAGAATGCTGGAGTGGGTTGCCATTTCC
Source organism: Bos taurus (assembly GCF_002263795.3). Classification (NCBI taxonomy): domain Eukaryota; kingdom Metazoa; phylum Chordata; class Mammalia; order Artiodactyla; family Bovidae; genus Bos; species Bos taurus. The sequence continues at coordinate 88,021,661 of NC_037336.1, forward strand.
TTCTCCAGGGGATCTTCCCAACTCAGGGATCAGACCCGGGTCTGCTGCATTGCCGGCAGATTCTTTACCAACTGAGTCACTAGGGAAGCCCTATTAGACATGAAGAACTTCCAAAACAAATTGAGCATCTTATCCACATATTTGTCATCCCTTCTCCCAGGCTTTAAGTGCTCTTGGTGGGCAGGTTTGCTGGTTTTTTTCACCGTGCTTAAGAGAGGAGGGATTAAGAAAACTCAGGAGGATGCAGTCTCAGTTTATGAAGGAGGAATCAGGCAGCCATTTTCCACATGGAGTGGCTCTGTTTTGAGCTTGTCAGTATTGGAAATAAAAGCACAAATCTAGACAAGACCCTGCCCTTCACTGGGGACACAGAATTGATATTTCTGAAACAAAGCCTCTGGTGTATCATTATCAGATTCTAACGTGAAGTCATACCATCAAGGCCTGGCCTCCGGCCACGTGCCGAGAGTGCCCACCAGCCTGGCCGTCTAGGATTGTCGCTGCATGTTGGCCCACACCCAGTAGAGTGTTGTTCTGCACTGGCTCTGCTGGCCTTTTTGTGTGTCACTGAGCTGAAGAAGACTGGCTGCTATGTTGTACATGGAAGTGAAAATTAAACCCGAATTCTCAAGTAGAGATTTAACCCCAAGAGATCAACAGTTCTTTTTCTGAAACGGTGATATAAATTCCCTTACAGACCTATGAAGGAACGAAAATCCAATTGTATTCTTTCACCTGCATTAAAAAAGAAGCCATGAGTGTAGGACTTTGAGATGTATATATGCATCTGTCACAGAGTTTGATGGTTTTTAGAAAATAAATACCTCACTACATTCTATAAGACAGGAAGGAATAAACTCCCCTCACCAACTCAACAAGGGGTATCTTCTTAAGAGTATAAAATGCCTTTGTTATCTAATCTTTTAATAGCTGCATGTTAGAAATCAGTTTACAACAGCAAGACAGTAATTTTATTTGTAGTCTAAAATGAAAACTTCATTTGAAATAAAATCATCTTTAATTTTGGTCAGGTAATAATGGAAAAGTGACATTATCAAGCCGTTATACACATGGTTGCAGCTTCTTTAGAAAAAAAATTACCCATCCATTAAGTGGAGAATTTTTTTCCTTTTCCTGAAAGGTATTTTTTTTTATCTGAAAATTACTTTGTTCCATCGACTAAAAATTTAGCGTAAAGAAAAGTTAAAAGGAGAAGACAATCTCTCATTACTCAGAAGTATTCAAAATTATTACATTCTCTTCCAGAATTTTATCTCTGCTTCTATCTTTTTTTACACATTGAAATTATGTCATAAATACTGTTTTGTATCCTGCTTTTATCCCTGAATACGGTCTTTTCTCATGCTTTAGAAAAATTCAAATACCCAAGTAATTTTTCAATAGACCTAAATAACAAATATTTGTTATTGTACACTTGAATTCATGTACAAATGTGATTTAAATATATCAACAGTGGGATTAAAATATAAAACCGTGGGATTAAAAAAATCTTCTACTATTAATAACCCAAATGCAAAACAGATTAATTCATTTTTAAAAGCTATCCTTCAAACTTTAGTACTTTTTATTCCGTCAGAATCATCTGTATTTCATCAGCTACACTTCGCATGGTATTTACACCTACACATCACTTTATTTGCTCGGCCTGACAAAATGAAAAGTATTGGGAATTGTTCAGGGAAAAATGCCAAAAGAATCTTAGGGGCTCTTGAGTTTTACATATTTTCCCAGTTACACTAATGAAAAGGAATTTGTTTGAGAACTTGACTCGGAGTGCAGCTGCAGGGCGTTGAAAGTGTATGGGTCTCCATCCGTCCTTCACTGATTTCCATACAGAAGTTTTTAGAATTTCTCTGAATCGCGTGGACTGAGCATGTCAAATCTGTGAATACGCTGAATTTCACATTAAAGAAAACTTTTCACATCACTATTTTTTTCCTCTAGAGTGCTAAATAGCTGATTTGATTTTATTTATCTTTTAATGCTTCAAACAATTTTGGTCAGTGTAAAAATAACTCGATTGACTTTTCTAAAGTTTCAGTTTTCTGCTTTGGTTAAGTATTTAAAGATGTGTGAGTTTTTCTTCTGTTCGCATGGCTTGCAGAGCAGAACAGAATGTTTAGAAGCAACCAGGGACTTTGAACTGTTGGCCTCAGTCAATTGTGATGGGAAACACAGCCAAGTGAACCACAGTTACCCATTTTTATCATTAGGTTTAAAAAGGTTTTTAAAAAACCTTCCAAATCCTGCCCATGCCTGGGATGAGCGATACGTATTCATCCTCTTTAAGCAAAGATCTTTGGAGTTCACGGTTCAACCCATGGCTAATGGCAATAATACTATCCAACAGGATTCTAGATCTCAAGAAACGGATCAATTTTATGACTTCTTTCTGCATAAGCAATCTCTTTGACCTTTGAGTAAACGGTAAGCTTCTTTTAGTAAGAGTCCAAAATGTCACGAGGACTTTCCAGGTGACTCAGTGGTAAAAAGACTCTGCCTGCCAAGCAGAAGGTGCAGTTTGATTCCTGGGTCAGGAAGATTCCCCTTGAGAAGGAAACAGCAACCCACTCTAGTATTTTTGCCTGGGAAATCCCATGGACAAAGGACCCTGGTGGACTACGGTCCATGGGATCTCAGATTTGGACCTGACTTAGCGACGAAACAACAACAAATTGTCACAGAGTACTTTAGTTCATTGTTTACCGGTAGTTGACAATGAATAACATTTTGTCTTGGGAAAGGTGTCATTTCTTTTCCTAATGTGTTTTGCTCATCTGTGCTTGGACGCGTGACAGAAATGCAGTAGAAATAGTCCTTCACTTCAGCACACTTGTAGTAATAATGCCCTCAGAAAAGTTAGAGAATAAGCACAAAATGATTCCTGGGGGAGGGAGCAGGTGAATCTCCTGGGAGGAGAAGAGGAAGATAATGAAGCAAACCCACAGTTCCATCTCCATAAAGTTCTTACAGAAAAGGAAATTAGGTTAACATGGCGCTTGTTCTTTCCTAAGTCAACTGAATCATTGGGAACCTGAGCTAAAGATCGTGAGACAACAATTAAGCCAAATCTTGATGCCAAATGTAGGAATGAGGCAAAATAAAATTTTTATTGTAACCCTCTTTTGATTGCTCCCCATAAATACTTCCTACTTTCTGGTTTTCCTGAATTGTGTTAGTTGGCAGAACACGAAGCAGTCCTGTGTTTCTAATTAAGAGTTGGATGGTTAGCCGAAGCTTTTGGGAGGTCATCTCTGGGCGTGTCTGCTCTTGGCTCTCTCCAGCAGCGATGTGAGTTATCCTTGGGGATGAAAATATAATCCTTCATGTGACATATTTAAGTCAAGCCTGTATTCAAGTAAAGCCCATATTCCTTTGCAGGCCATAAAGGCCACTGGAGTACTTAACCCACCCTACGTGTGACCTGCATTTTCTTGAAGATCATGACGCCTTTGGCTTTTGGCTGGAGCTCTGCTTCTCTGAGCAGCATTCCGGTGGGCTCACCAGCTATGTTGTCGCTAAATTGAGCGACTGATTATCACTGGACCACATCTGAGGCTGTGGCCACTTCCTTGGTTCCCCTGTCCCACCTGTGTCTCCTGTCAAGGCTTCCCTATCGTTCTTAATTTCCTTTTGCTCTTTTCTTCTAACTGTTCCCCTAGAGACAGTGTTCTTAACAATTCTGTCTTTATCCCTTTTGTGCTTTGTTCACTGGGTGGTCATCCCCATTCCCATGCTTTATATGACTCATTGTCAATAACAACTTCCATCCATAGAGATAACCTAGTGAAATCAGACCATTTGCCTGGATTTAATTTCCTGGTTTATTAATCCGTGTGGCCTTGAGCAGGTTGCTTAAAATTGCTGTGCCTCAGTGTCCTCATTTATCAAATGAAGATAAAAAGTAACCCAGTAAATATAAAGCACAGGACCTAGGATATGAATTACCCCAAACTGACTCTCACTTTTATCTGACTAATGCTTATTCATTTGTCAGGTCTCAGATATCACTTCCTCCAGGAAGTCTTCCTTGATGTCCCAAATCTAATTAGATCATCCTTCCATGTACTCTCAAAATACAGTCTTATTGCCATTTCCCCTGTCTCAGCATTTCTCAAATTCATTGTAATTGCCAGTTTAGCTCTTCATATCTCCCATTGGCTATGGGGCTTCCTGCTAGCTCAGACAGTAAAGAATCTGCCTGCAATGCAGGAGAACCAAGTTTGATCCCTAGGTTGGGGAAAATCCTCTGGAGAAGGGAATGGCAACTCACAGTACTCTTGCCTGGAGAATCCCACAGACAGCGGAGTCTAGTGGGCTACAGTTTGTGGGTTCGCAAAGAGTCAGACATGACTGAGCAACTAACACTGCACTACTACTATCTCCCATTGACTGTAAGCTCTGTGAGGTCAGCAGTGGAGTCCACCATGGTTATCACTGTGTCCCCAGGGTCTAGTAACCTGGACTTAATGCTACTCAAGATATATTTGCTGAAAGAGTGATTGTATAGCCGTGGTAGTCTGAGATAGTTGCGTTGCTTCTTTGTGATCACATCGCTGCATTTTGTAGGTCAGAAAACTCTGCCGTCAGTTTTGTTGTGGTTGACTGTCCTAGACAATTCGGCTCATACCCTCTAACTCATAGAAGACTAAACTGTAAGCCCAAAGAAGTGTTTTAAAAACTTGTAGCACTGGATGGAGGAGTCTGGTAGGCTGTGGTCCATGGGTTCGCTAAGAGTCGGACACGACTGAGCGACTTCACTTTCACTTCTCACTTTCATGCATTGGAGAAGGAAATGGCAACCCACTCCAGTGTTCTTGCCTGAAGAATCCCAGGGACAGAGGAGCCTGGTGGGCTGCCGTCTATGGGGTCACACAGAGTCAGACACGACTGAAGCAACTTAGCAGCAGCAGCAGCACTGATTAGTATAGGCTAAGGAACAATTTCATGGGTCTTTTCTTGGGAATGTAATACTCGCCTGTCCTGTTTCTTATACTGTGATGTTGTGAACGTGTGATGCTTGGCTTTTTAGGGTGTGTGCTCAACGGTGAGCCCCCAGAGCAGAGGTGACCGCCTTAGTGTGTTTAGGAGCTGTGGACTTATTCCTTCTAAATATTTGAAGGGTTGTTGTTTGGAAGGGGAGTAGGCTAAGTGTGTCTGTAGGAATGCTAACATCTCTGCTTTAGGACAAACAACTTGTCTAATTGTAAAAGTTATCAGGAAATGAATGGGCCATCCTGGGGTAATGAGCCTCCAGCCTGGTTTGTGTTCAGACATGGCTAGAAAAGCCACGGACACGATGGCAAGAAGGAGACAGATGAGTGGGGACATTCGAATCCCGTCTAATGGACAAGTCTGGCCCCACCTCACCATGTATGGACCATTGACTTAGGCTTGGTGCCCACATAACATCCTCAGTAAATGGCCCTGGAAGAACAAATGCCAAATTATCCATCAACAAGAAATGACGTCAGCTTAATTATTAAATCACTTTGATGGATACGTTTATGCCATTTCCTGAAGTTGATAATGTTATTGGCACTGCTAAATAACTTCTTTTAATTGGCTCTTTTGGTACAGATGTATCTGTATCTTGACTTTTAAATGTGGATTTTGTGATGTAAGTGAACCGCAAAGGTCCACGGAAGTTGAGTGATGGAGGGATTTTGGCGTGACGTGGTCTCTACTGGTCTCCTTCGATTTGGTTCCTGTACCATAGATTGATTTTGCATAGGTTGTCTAGAAAACATTATTAAAGTTACTGTTTTTTTCCCAAATCAGGATCACACCCACCCCTCTTGGAGAAGGAAAAAGTACAGTTACAATTGGGCTTGTACAGGCATTGACTGCGCACCTGAACGTCAACTCCTTTGCCTGTCTCAGGCAGCCTTCTCAAGGACCAACTTTCGGAGTTAAAGGTAATTTATCTAACAGCTAGTATATACATTGGAAAAGACCCTGATACTGGGAAAGATTGAGGGGAGAAGGAGGAGGGGACAGAGGATGAGCTGGTTGGATGGCATCATTGATTGAGTGGACATGAGGTAGAGCAAAACTCTGGGAGACAGCGAAGGACAGGGAAGCCTGGCGTGCCACAGTCCATGGGGTGGCAAAGAGTCAGACACTGAGCAACTGCACAGCAACAACAATAAATACCTTTCAAAGCAAAATTCATCACCAGCAAATGTGGAACCAGCAAGTTTCGTCCCTACAAGCACGCCCCACTCCCCAACGCACTACCCTGCACTCAGTAGGTGGAGGTCTCCTGACTTGGTCCTCCCACCAAGAGAGCTGCAGGGGGAGGTCTGAGTGGAGCTCCCCAGGAGACCCATCCCCTTCCTTCACTCAGACAGTGGTCCATCCAGCTTTTGCTCAGGATCCCAGCCTTGAGCAGAAGCCCTCCATTTCAGCAGTTCCTCCTTTGGTGAGTGGTTTTAAAATGCTGCCATTCATGCCGGTGTTTTATCGTCCCCACCAAGGTAAAAGGTCTTTCCATCGAGACAGTTAGAGACCCCTAGGTCGGCCCCCAAGCCTCATCTCATCAGAGCTGCCTTGTGGGGCTGCAGGAGCTCTGGAAGCTGACTGTGGACTGGGGCATGAGGTGAAGTTCCTCTGTGGCTGTGGTTGTGCTGAGATCTGGCTCCTACATGTTCACTCATCTTTTTTCATCGATTTATCATGAATCATTCTTCAGCTCACTTTGTAACAGCATTCACTGCCACAATTCTTGTTCTCAGTACTTTGTGGTTTTTAGCAGTATTATATTTACATTGCTGTTACAAGTATTAATAACTCCTAACTTTAAGTACTCTTAGAATGTCGTATTTTATGTAGTGCAGTGAACACTAAACTTGGACAAGAAAGCTGGGGTTTTATTTGTGGCTATCTCCCTTACTGCTGTGTGACCTTTAGCCAGTCATAACCTCTCTGAGCCACAATTGTAAAAGGCATATAGTACTAGGCTTACCAATTTGTTGTGAGGACCAAATAGTATATAAAAATATGGTAAACTGTAAAATAATAATGGATGCACAAGGTATTGTTTTAGGAAAGAGAAGTCTTTTTAATGTGATAACTTTACTATTTTGAGGGATAAACATTATGATAAATCGTATATACTATTAACTAGAATAAACTGATAGAGTCTATAATATGTGAATCTGTTTATCAGGTAGATTTTATTTAGGAAACATTTTTTGGTACTTAAATTCATGCGCATTTTATTTAAAAAATTTTTTTAAATTCTTATTGGAGTGCAGTTGCTTGATAATGCTGTGCCAGTTTCTACTGTACAGCAAAATGAATCAGCCATGTATTTACATATATCCCCTCCCTGTTGGACTTCTTTCCAATCAGAGCACCACAGTGCATTGAGTCGAGTTCCCTGAGCTGTACAGTATGTTCTCAGTTAGAAAACTAACATCTATTTTCTACACAGTATCAATAGTGTATACGTGTCAATGCCAATCCCCCAGTTCATCCCACTCCCTTCCCCTTTGGTATCCATACATTTGTTCTCTATGTCTGTGTTTCTGTTTCTGCTTTGTAAATAGGATCGTCTGTACCACATGTGCACTTTAGATAAAGCATAGCCATATCTAATAATTAATGAAATAATCCCGTATTTGGTGTAACAACATTTGCCATATTATGCTTGTGTGTGCTGTCTGCTTAGTCGCTCAGTGGTGTTCGACTCTTTGTGACCCCATGGACTGTAGCCTACCAGGCTCCTGTCCATGGGATTCTCCAGTCAAGAATACTGGAGTGGGTTGCCATGCCCTCCTGCAGGGGATCTTCCCAGCCCGGAAATCGAACCCTCGTCTCCTACATTGCAGGCATATTCTTTACTGTTTGAGCCACCACCATGGGAATCCCATGGATACTGGAGTGGGTAGCCTATCCCTTCTCCAGGGGATCTTCCTGACCCAGGAATTGAACCGGGGTCTCCTGCACTGCAGGTGAATTCTTTACTAGCTCAACTACCAGGGAAGCCCGTATTATGCTTACCCTCTTCTAAACAAAGAGACCAAAGTCCTTCAAAGTCCTCAATACAGAGCGGGACATGGGGGAACATTCCCCCTTTCTGTTCTCCTTTGCCATACCAGTAATGCTTCTCAGTGCCTGTACTTCTTACATCTTGGGAATACATCCCTCCCTGTTGGGTTTGAGGAACCGTTTCCCTGGGGCTCCTGTGTAGCTGTACTTGGCAACTCATCTCAAATGCTACCTGCTCTGTTGTTTAGGAGGAGCTGCAGGTGGTGGATATGCCCAGGTCATCCCTATGGAGGAGGTAAGATTTCAAAGAGATACGTGTCTTATCACTGTTTTTCCCTCCTGGAACCTTATAGACCCATAGTACTTTATCCTCCAACCCAAAGTCCTAAAGGCTTTGAAAACCAGAAATGTTTGCATGACTCATTTGAGAGCAAAACCTGACATTTACTGTTAGGAGCTTCTTGTGGATTTTGTCTATGCTGCTTGTTGTAAATATTCATATATTTTTCTGCAGAAATACTGTTTTTGATTAATGGATGCTGACCTGGACCTTACTTGGAATGTTTTATAAATAGATTATGTACATCACACTACCTTTCTGCATTCCAAAAAATTCTGAGTCCCAAAACCCACCTCGGGGTTCTGGGTGAGAGAATGCAGAGCTATATCTCCATGTGTTATTCTGCTGAATTCAGGAAGGCTGGACTCTTCACCTCTGTGGATTGAGACTGCAAAATGAAATCCAGCCGGCCGTCTATATCCCCAGGTTCCACATCCATGGTTTTTAACAGTTGCAGCTTAAAAATAGAAAAAAAAATTTTTTCCAGAAATTCCAAAAAGCAAAACTTGAATTTAATGCACACTGGAAGCTATTTCCATAACGTTTACTTGGTATTGGGTAGTTATGATAAGTAGTCTTGTGATGATTTAGATTATACTGGAGGATGTGTGTATGTTTGTATACAATACTACCCTATTGGACATAAGGGACTTTGAGTGTCTGGTTTTCGGTGTCTGCGGGAGTCCTGAAACCAGTTTCCCATGGAGGGATGACCATGGTTCCAGGGAAGAATGGTCCAAAAGCAGCAGTGGTGCCAGTTCTTTTTTCTCCAAGGTCACCTTCTTCCACCTGCGTAATCCACCCTCCGTAATCCACCCTGCGTAATCCACCCGCGTGACTCTTGCTGGTCCCCTGGGTCTAACCATGACCAGGTCCCATCAGTTCCACTCTTTGCATCAGTCTCTTGGGTCAGGTCCTAAGAAAACTTCCTAAACCCGTTTCTGAGCAGGTTACTTTCCTGCTGTGTTTGTCTCAACAGGGACTCCACCACTGTCTGTCCAGCACAGCACAGCCGGTCCCCGTGTGCCTGTGCTCTTGCTGTCTCCCCAGCCACCCGCCGTCTCAACTTCCCACAAACCACACTCTCTCTCTCCACCCTGTCAAGCTCCTTGGATTCCTGCTCTCTCGTCTCTTGGTTCCAAGTCTGGAAGGTTTTTCCCTTCCTTCCCTGCCCTCCCTGCCCAGCTCACACACCCAGCTTCTATTCCATCCATCCGACACATCTCTTCCTTCTCCACGTTTACCTCCCTGTGGTCCTCTGGCCATGGTGGAGCCCACAGGCCTCAGCACTTAGCAGCATGCCCAGCACTAGGGAGTATTTGTTGTTTATGCTGAAGGACAAAAAACTGTCTGTCTGTACTTAATCACCGAGTTGTGTCCAGCTCTTTGTAACCCCATAGACTATAGCCCGCCAGACTCCTCTGTCCATGGGGTTTCCCAGGCAAAAATACCAAAGGGGTTTGCCGTTTCCTTCTCCAGGGATCTTCTCAACCCAGGGATCAAACTCATATCTCCTTCATCTCCTACATGGGCAGGTGGTTTCTTTACCACTGAACCACTTGGAAAGCCTTTTGTTGAAGGAATAGTTGTTTTTTTGTTTGTTTGTTTGTTTGTTTTAACCCATGGAGATGTCAGCACCATGGAAACTGGAGGGAAATTTTGGCTGGTCTTTAAATATCGGGGGTGGGAATGAGAATGAATAGTCCGAGGTTTTGCAGAAAAGAAGAGCCCTGGGCCCCACATCTGCAGGGGCATGAGTAATATTCACAATCTGGGCATCTTCAGAGCTGGGGCCAGGGTGGGGATGCAGTGTAAGGAATGTAGCCTGGGGAGCAGCTGAGGATTTTGCTGTCGAGGATGAAATAGCCTTGGTGTTCATTGCCATGTGCCTATGCCAAATGGAGGTGTAAGATAGTCAGGGCTATCTTATGACAGCTGAGTAGGTGAAACGCAGGCAGTTTGTTCTTGGATTCAAGGACCTCTAGTGTCTTCTCTGTCTATTCATCCTCAGCTCTGAGCAGAGTGCCTGCTAGAGTACCTGTATTACTTGTTCAGAAATTAATTTCTTTTTAAAAAAGCTACTTGTATGTGTTTTCAAATGATTGCTTCTTTACAAAAGTGAAAATCTGGAAGCAACCTAAATAAAAAATTTTGTTATATATGCATGACTATACAGCCCCTGTGAACAGTAGCCATACACAAACAAGATATTTTTTTCTTTGCTTACTTCTTTATTTTTTTAAATTATGAAAATATGATAGCACATTTACAGGAGACTTGGAAAATATGACAAACTTGGAACAAAGTTACATATAGTTCTACGATGTAGTACAGTTATTTTTTAAGTAGATAAATTAAGGTTTTTAGTTGGAGTTTTAATATCAAACTGTCAAAAATTAATAGAATGAATATACAGAGAAGTAGAAGGATATACTAGACCTGAAAAGCACTATAAACCAATTAAATGTAATTAAGATTTATAAAATTTTCACACAACAGTAGGATACAAATTTTATCCAAGTTCCATAGGCTATAAACTAGGAGTCACTGGAACATATTCAGGGACATAACAGCAGGTTCAAAAATTTCATGGTGTGAAGGTATTGAAATCATACAAAGGTTCTCTCAGCAACATAAAGAAATACTGTGTTGTAAAAAAAAAATCAGGGAATTAACATGTGATGCAGTATTATTAACTAAAGTACAGATTTTGTTCAAATTTCACAAAATTTAATGCTAGTCTCCATTATTTATTTTCATACCTCATTCAAGGTTCCAGATCGTATTTAATTGCACTGAGCAGCTATAGCTACATGCAACAAATTTTGATAAATTTTCTTTTCATTTTTCTACTATGACAAATATTTTCTAATTTTCCTTGTTATGGCTTCTTAGATACACCCATTATTTAAAAGTGGACATTTAATTTCCAAATACATGGGATTTTTAAAGTATCTTTGATATCAACTTCTCATTTTGGTACTCTTTTCTCATTTAAAAGCTTTGTTCTCTTCCATCACGCCCTGTATTTTTTCAGTCTTCTGACTTTATTGAAGTTTTCAATGGCTAAGTCAAAGATCTCTCTTCGTAAATGTCACATTGCACTTGAAACTATGTGGGTTGTTTTCCAATATCTTTTGATATTGATCTCTACAATACGCTTTTAAAGAAGTTAACAGATTACAAATATGCTGATTCTGCATGTGATAATCATGTGTGCGCCTAAGGTTAGAAGAAAAATAACAGAAATATGAAGTTGTGATGGTGATACATTTTTTTCTCTTTCTTCGGCTGTCACATTTTGTATTTTTCTGTTTCTACCGTGTGTTTTGTTCCCTGCCATATTGCCAAGTACGTTTGATATGATATTATTTTCCTAATTATAAAACAGTACATAAAAGTACGTAAAAAAAGAAAACCAAAATAAGGAAACCAATCATTAACTCCACCAGAATTGTTTCCCTCTTAACCTGAAAAAGGAAGGATTTAAAAGTGGAAAATCCCGACATTGGTTTTTCTGATTTAGGCTTTGTAAAACATACCTAACCATTGTAGGGGTGTGTAATTAGCATATTATTTTGTTTAGTCAGAAAGCTCTTCAATATTGCAGATGGTTGTTTGAAGCAAGTTAGATGTTTCATTTCATTTTCTAGTTCAACCTTCACCTTACTGGGGACATCCACGCCATTACTGCTGCCAATAATTTGCTGGCTGCCGCTATCGACGCAAGGATTTTGCATGAAAACACTCAAACAGATAAGGTGAGACAGCCCCCTTATTGGCCATTTTGGGCATCTTACCCTGGGAGTTCTGGATTAAGGCGTTCATGGAAAAAGTTTTGGAGTGTCCAAGTTGTCTGAAATCCTATTCAAAATTTTGTGAATTAGATATGTGTCCATCCTTCTCAAGGAGAGAATCTCTACTTCAGTCTGATTCTCTGACCACTGCCAAGTTAATGAAAGAATTCTACTATTGTACTTTTTAAGCCAAATTCTCTTCGTTTTGCCCATAGGTATAATCTCTGGTCTGTACTAAGGGGATTGGAGAGATTCTTTTTAAGATTCCCATGTTAGAGGCAGCTGGTCTCAATGCCCTGTTAAACATGTCAGACCTCCTTTTTGGCTGAGGGTATACAGTCTGAGATGTAGCTCACACAGGGGACACAGTACCAGATGCTAATTCCTCATAGATGCCAGTTCCTCATAGACATAGGATGTGGACAAAAGTGGGAATTTTTGGCATATTTCACAAAAGTCCTGACATCTTCCAATTAAACTGACTCTCTAGTGAGTTCTTAAAGCTAAAGGCAGCTATAGAGATAATTTTTAATTTGATAGTTAAAAGGCTGTAGATCAAGAAATATATTTTCATGCAAGCTCTTTACAATGTGCATTATTTCAGATCTAGTTCAGATTTATTAAAATGACAGAACTTAAGTCTAAATTGTTTACATTAGCCAAGAATTTTAATAGGGTCTCTAATCCAAACAGTTTAGTTATAAATGTAATGAACTGTGTCATATTCTGTAAATTGTCCACATTCGTGGTTGGCCCTTAAACTTGTGTGAGTTTTGTTTTTGTTTTGTGTTTTTAGGCCCTGTATAATCGACTGGTTCCTTCAGTGAATGGTGTTCGAGAATTTTCAAAAATTCAACTTGCTCGGCTGAAAGTAAGTTTCCAGTTAATGGTTCTTTAACAAAAAAATACCCTGGAAACAAATCAAAAAATTGAAACCAGAAATCTTGAACTTGATTTGAGTTTTGGTTTTCAGATACCTTATACATATATATATACATACACATATATAAAGTAGATTTTATATATATATATATAAACTCTTAAAAAGGCAGAACAGTGTAGCAAAGATTGCATGGAACTAGATGCCTGAGGCCTGGATCCTGCACCAAAAAACTGGTGAACAAATTAGTTCTTGCTTGTAGATGTCAGCTTCTTCATCTATAAAATGAGAGGACCACTTTGCTGAGAACTCTTGTCAACCAACAAATGAGGATGGCCAAGAGTCTTTTCCATAACATGTTTTAACTTTCTAGGGAAGCCTTTGAAAACTCATCTATTTCATTTTTTATTGCAGCAAGGTATTAAGATTGTATTTGTGGATGTGCTCTTAATTCTTATCCATTTTGCCATTTTCTGGTGCTGTTTGCTACTTAACATCCTTTGAATCATGGATTTTCCCCTTGCTTTTTTTCAGAAATGAAAAAATAACTTTAATTTACAACCATTAATTGGTGGAATGGGTTTAAGAAATTTATCGCCTGGCTTCTTACTAAACCAAGTTCAATTTGTTGAGAATGCACAATATACAATATACTATCCTCAGCAACTCCACCATTTATATAGTTTCTGTTTCCTACATTCTTTTCTTAGACTTTGTTGTTGTCTAGTCGCTAAGTCGTGTCAGACTCTTTGCAAACCCATAGACTGTAGCCCACCAGGCTGCTCTGTCCAATGGGATTTCCCAGGCAAGAATACTTGAGTGAGTTTTCATTTGCTTCTCCAGGGGATCTTCCTGACCCAGGGATCAAACCTGCATCTCCTATATTGGCAGGCACGTTCTTAGCACTGAGCCACCAGGAAAGCCCTAAGAAAGGCTTATCACAATAAATAATAAAAAGACATGCAGTCTCAGACTGTGTCCCTTAAGCGACAGTAAAAATGTTTTTCATCCCGGAACCAGTCTACTCAGGTTCTTATCCTTCTGGTTAGAGTTTAAATTCCACAGTCAGGACTAAGCTCCCAGTATTTCTTCTTAACTTACCAGGATGGCTGGCATGTGGCAGACACTCTTATATACTATCAAAAAGCACTTTCTTAAAATGTTTCCTTTGTAGAAAAAGATGCATTTAAAGTTTTAATTTTTTTTCTAATGGAAATAGAAATGACTTGAACTCATAGACATAAAACTTAAATTATTGGGATTTATATCAGAAAAGAAGAATTAATGAACTCAAGCATCAATTAGATAGACCGTTTATGCCCCTTCTGAGCACAGCATGAGGTGACCACATAACCTGAGGTCACGACAGGCAATGCAACACTTGTTCTTTGTATATTGTCACCTGCATCGTCACCTTTTAAGAGTTTGAGCAAACTCCAGGAGATGGTGAAGGACAGGGAAGCCTGGCATGCTGCAGTCCATGGGGTCGCAAAGAGTAGGACGCGACGAAGCAACTAAACAACAGTAACAATTACAAATATCCGTGTCTTCCATTTAGGGTGTGTTTGGATTCTGACATTCATTTATGAGTTGGCCTAACCTGCAATTTACTTGAAGTTCAGCTTAGTTTTTAAAAAGGTTGTCCTAGTTACAGAGGAAGTAGAAGTAGAGACAATTTGATTACATCTTGCTTTCTATTCCTTCTAAAACCCATCGCATTTTGTTCTTCTTAACCACTAGAGACTGGGAATAAATAAGACTGATCCGAGTGCGCTGACAGAAGAGGAAATGAGGAAATTTGCCCGTCTTGACATCGACCCCTCCACCATCACATGGCAGAGAGGTGGGTGCTGGTGGCCGGATGAGGAGGGCGACACGTCCTCCAGCGGGCGCCCCTCAGTTGATTTCACACACGCACGATTGTATTTCTTCCGCTGTCTTCCCAGCTTGCGTTGCACAGTCGCTCCATTAACTCAGTCACTGTTGTTTGACCAGCCTTTCTCATCCTCGTCTCCTAGTTGGGAGAAATAACTGTGCCCTTAGCTCATCCCAATCACTCCGGCTCTACCAATTTCCCAGGAAAAGTACTTTCTTCCTGTCTCTTCTCTGCGCTCTTGTCTTCTGTTAGTGGAAGGACTGTCTGTGGCTCCCACTGCCTCTCTACCGGGCACCCTAATTTTAATTTCTTCCTTTCTCTTCCCTTACCAGCCAGGTCTGAGCCTCTCAGAAATTTCTGTTTTCAGTGAGGAATTTTTTTCTCTGAGTATAATGCTTCCAGCCACTGATGAGAATCCTAACACTTGAAATGCAGCATGAAGGGACTTCGGCCCTAGCCTCCCTGTTTCCCTCTTTGCTGTGACATCCCCTCTCCACTGCCACCCCACCCTGCTGTCTGCAAGGGTGGGATGTGGGTGGGGTGGGCAGGAAGGCACCGAATGTGGAGTCAGGAGCCTTGAGCGGATGTCTCCCTCGCCACTAACTTAACTGCGTGACCCTGAGCAAAGCACGGAGAAGGCAATGGCACCCCACTCCAGTACTCTTGCCTGGAAAATCCATGGACGGAGGAGCCTGGTGGGCTGTCTATGGGGTCACACAGAGTCGGACACAACTGAGTGACTTCACTTTCACTTTTCACTTTCATGCATTGGAGAAGGAAATGGCCACCCACTCCAGTGTTCTTGCCTGGAGAATTCCAGGGATGGGGAAGCCTGGTGGGCTGCCATCTATGGGGTTGCACGACTGAAGCGACTTAGCAGCCCCAGAGCAAAGCACATGCCTGTTCTGGCAAATGGAAATGGAGTCGATAATACATGCTTCCAGGCATGTGGTAACAGCACTTGATAAAACCTAAAGAAGAGTCAGATAGTGTGTACTCCTGATCCTTCCTTTGTTTTTCTTCTCAGAATTCCCCTATCACCACATTTCTCCATTTCTACACACTTTTTTTTTTTTTTTAACTGAAGGATAATTGCTTTACAGAATTTTGTTATTTTCTGTCAAACCTTAACATGCATCAGACATAAGTATACATATCTCCTCTCTTTGTTGAACCTCCCTCCCATCTCCCCCATCCAACCCCTCTAGGTTGATACAGAGCTCCTGTTTGAGTTTCCTAAGACACAGCAGGAGAGGGTGAGGTGTATGGAGGGAGTAACAAGGAAACATATTACTCTATGTAAAGTAGATAGCCAACGGGAGTTTGCTATATGTAACATTTTTTTTAATTATGAGTAGATGCCTGATTTATTGCAGTTACCTTTTAGTAGATTTTCTTACTTCCATTTCCAACCCCCGCCGCCCCCCCCCACAACTCGGTGATTTCATAGTAGAGGGGGAGGTGTCCTGTCACCCCCTTTCTGAGAGCCTCCATCCTGGGTGGTTGGTGCTGCACCCTTGGCCTGGCCTTCAGGAGCACTGCCTTGTGGCCAGCCCCATGCACACCTTTGCTTCCTGTTTGCCTCATCCCTCTGCCCCGCCCCCCGCTGGCCCATCCCGCCCCATCTCCCATCTTGCCTTCCCGGACACAGCTCAGGACCACCCCACCTGCATGAAGCTCAACTCCCGGGAATCCATTCAACCTGTTCACTACAAAATTTAGTGAGATGGAAAAGCAAAGACTAGAGAACCCGTCTTGTCTCTGTCATTTATGAGCTGTGTAACTCTGGACAAGTGAATTACTCGCTTTCCTCATCTGTAAATGAGTCATAATAGCAGCCTTTCCCTTGGGTGGCTGTAGTGGGACATGAGAGTGCTTTCCAACCCTGAAGCACCATCCAGATGGTCATTATGGTAATAGTCGTATGAGGTACTTTTTCTGTGTGTCTCTGTCTCCCAGACTCCTAACATAGAGTAAAATCTCTTCAGAAACTTCTGAATGTTTTTTAAAATTATCAAAGTAGTAACATTATACAGATTTTTTTTTGTTAGTTTAGTTCAATTGCTCAGTCGTGTCCAACTCTTTGCAACCCCATGAATCGCAGCACGCCAGGCCTCCCTGTCCATCACCAACTCCCGGAGTTCACTCAGACTCACGTCCATCGAGTCAGTGATGCCATCCAGCCATCTCATCCTCTGTCGTCCCCTTCTCCTCCTGCCCCCAATCCCTCCCAGCATCAGAGTCTTTTCCAATGGGTCAACTCTTCGAATGAGGTGGCCAAAGTACTGGAGTTTCAGCTTTAGCATCATTCCCTCCAAAGAAATCCCAGGACTGATCTCCTTTAGAATGGACTAGTAGGATCATACAGATTTTGCTGCTGCTACTGCTAAGTCGCTTCAGTCGTGTCCGACTCTGTGCGACCCCATAGACGGCAGCCCATCAGGCTCCCTCGTCCCTGGGATTCTCCAGGCAAGAACACTGGAGTGGGTTGCCATTTCCTTCTCCAATGCATGAAAGTGAAAAGTGAAAGTGAAGTCACTCAGTCGTGTCCGACTCTTAGCGACCCCGTGGACTGCAGCCCACCAGGCTCCTCCGTCCATGGGATTTTCCAGGCAAGAGTACTGGAGTGGGGTGCCATTGCCTTCTCCGCATCTCTAAAAAAAATCAGAAATGTCTAACTGTGCAAATAAAACTACTATTCATAGTTTTTCTGTGCACCTACATTTTGTTTATAATTAAAGCTATAGAATTTGTACCCTACTAGTTTCATTTATATCATAATAAGATATCATTTATATCATGTTCCATTTTGTTAGTGACTGTTGTGGTCATTTTAAATGGTCCCAGAAGTCTTCTGTGAATGAACTACAACCTCCTTAAACATATGCCTATTACTGAACAGACCAACATCATTTTTACTTTATTTATGTATCTTTTTGGCTGCTCCGTGGGACATATGGGATCTTAGTTCCCCAACCAGGGTTTGAACCCACACTCCCTGCAGTGGAACTGCACAGCCTTAACCACTGGACTGCCAGGGAAGTCCCACCATCATCATTTTTAATTCTTGGTATGAATATGTTTAGCATTTTATTGGGAATCTACTGGAAGGATTAATTATTCCAACACCATTGTATTCAAAAGGCATAGTCAACTTTTTCCAGGTATTTGTGAATTCGTTTTATTCCTTAAAAGGTATTTGGAGGTGTACTTACGAATGAAAAATTATGCAGGTGGAATCAGTGTATTTGAAACCTAGCATGGGGATATGCTAAAAAGAAATCTTACACTAGGGACAGTCTTCCACATCTGCACTGTGGCTCCAGCAGAGGTAGCCATCAGAAACAGGGCTGTGTTCTTGTTCTTTCTCTCTGAGAAGCATGAAAACACTGACGTTACTGTGGTTGTGAATCATTTCTCGTGGAGATGACGTTAAAAAAGTAGTCCCGATAAATGTTAGAATGGCATTATTGTTTAGGGCACTGAAGGACAAAAACGTCATTTGCCACCTGGAGTTGTGTGTAATTAAAGCTATAGAATTTGTACCCTACTAGTTTCATTTATATCATAATAAGGTATCATTTATATCATGTTCCATTGCCACAAGGAGTTCGGAATGACATTTGACAGCTAGTTTGGCTCTTCCTCCCATGGATTAATATGAGAAAAAGGACTCTCCCATCACGTAGATTGAGGCCATTTAATAATTGGACTTAGAGCTTAAAAGAGTATAACCTTTATGATGAGATTAGATGCTTTTCTAATTTGATAACTAGAAAGGAGACATTCAGGGACCTCGTGAGGCTAAAAACCTCCTCTCACACCATATGGATGTTGGACATTTAGTGGTCACTTCTTTCCTTTCATCCTGTGTAAGAAATGTGACTCTTGGTGGTTTTATCCTATGCTTCCTATCAGAAGCTTGAAGGCCTCATAATGCCTGCTGACAGGGAGGAACTGGGAGCTGATAGACTTTTATAGAAACACATGATATAAGCAGAAGAGACAGTGGACATTGGGTCATTTTATTGTTCCCTGGGATGTGAATCCCTGCCTTTCTGAGCATTGGGTCCTGCAGGGGCTCAAGGGCTGTTAGACAAAGGACCCAAAGCCTCGATCTCCAGGAAACTGATATCCAGTTACTGGTTCCCAGCACTGCCCTGCAACTTTGCAGGGAATCAGTACCGTTCTTCTGCTGAATCCAAAATAAGGGCCTGCCCCTTATGTCCTACCTTGTACCACCCAGTGCCTGAACCGTAGCTGGTTGTTAATGAGCCTCAGGACACAGCAGTGTAGTCCTAAAGGGACCGTCTAGGGCAAAGAGTGAAAAGACAGATCTCTTCTCTCTGCAGGAGCTCTTCACCTTCTCCACACCTACCTGCACTCTCCATCTCTCGCTTTGGCCAGCGAGTGCCTTCCATCAGAGAATGATGTCTCGTTTGTCTTTGTATCCCTGTACAGCTGGCACAGCATCTGTCACAAAATTGACCCTAAGTAAAAATCTCTGAAGTGAATAAATATGTTTCTCACTCTATCTTTAGCTCTATCTTAGAGCTAAAGACTTAGAGTCAAGGAATTCTGTATTACTGGTGTTACCTTCTGCTTTCCAGATGGCTCAGTGGTAAAGAACGCACCTGCCAAGCAGGAGATACGGGTTCAGTCCCTGGTTTGGGAAGATCCCTTGAAGAGGGAAATAGCAACCCACTCCAGTATTCTTGTCTAGGAAATCCCATGGACAGAGGAGCCTGGTGGGCTACAGTCCATGGGGTCACAGAAAGAGTCGGACACGACTTGACTTAGCGACTGAACAACAAAGCGTTACTTTCTAGTATGCATCTTTCTTGTGTATCAGAATTTAATCTTCACAGTTCTTGTCTTATGTATCACTGTCATTTCGCTTGTGTCTTTCCACGGACATCCAAAGCTTGATGGACCGTGAGATGTCCTGCTCTACTAGGGCCGTGCCAAACACAGCCTGCGGGGGCGGGGTGGTGGGTGGTGGTTCTGGTTCCCACTGATTATAGCTGATCTTGTTAACTTGGTTCTTTTTCTATTCTTGGCTTGTGTTCTCTTTGCTAAATAAATCCAGCTGAATTTCCAATAAAAAAGATCACGTGTGTATGCTTCGCATGAGAATAGGAAATCCTTTTACTTTATATGATTCTGCACCATTGGTCTTGAGAATAAGTACTAGCTAGTGGCAATATGGCAGAGAAGCCAATGGCATCCCACTCCAGTACTCTTGCCTGGAAAATCCCATGGACGGAGGAGCCTGGTGGGCTGCAGTCCATGGGGTTGCACAGAGTTGGACACAACTGAGCGACTTCACTTTCACGCATTGGAGAAGGCAATGGCAACCCACTCCAGTGTTCTTGCCTGGAGAATCCCAGGGACAGCGGAGCCTGGTGGGCTGCCGTCTATGGGGTCTCACAGAGTTGGACACGACTGAAGCGCCTTAGCAGCAGCAGCAGCAGCAGTGGCGATATGGAGAGGCATTCCTTTCTGGATATAGGACTCTGTGCCTTAAAGTCATAGAGAGATTGCCCTGTGCTTGGTGAGTGTTGCTTCGATATCCGTATGGGCCTGTGGTAATGAGTGTGTATGTATGAATGTGTGAGAGAGAGGAGGATTGTACATGGAGAAAGAGCTGACACTTAACAAGTCAGGGAACAATGGAGGCAGACAAGGTGAGCAGGTCTGCTCGTGCTTTGTGTATGAAAGGAAACGTTCACATTGTTTATCCCACAGATGATATTAGTCCCCAGATATGCGATTCCCATCACTGTTTTTGTCAGCGCTGTATTAAACATTTAGTAAGTTGAATATAAGTTGTCAGTTGGACTGCCTGCTCTTTGATGCCATATGAATTATTAGTGAAGTCTGTGTCCTTCTTTCTTTGATTCCTGGCATTGTACATTTGGTTTTCACAAAACAAAGTGTGAATCAGTGCCATTCAGACAAGCCAGTGAAAAGTGTAAAGAGAATTGATACCCACTCTTACCATCATTGACTTCTCCCCCTAAATTCTACTTTATTTATTTTAGAGGGTTTATTTTTCCTGGTGGTAAAATATAAAATTATCATTTTAATTACTCATAAGTGTGGTATTCATGGCATTAAGTGTACAATATATAGTTATACCATCAACACTAACTATACCCAAAATCTTTTTATCATCCTCAATAAAAACTCATTTCCTAAATAATAACTCCCCACCTCCCCTCAGCCCCTGTTCATCACCATTCTGTTCTGTCTCTATAAATAATTTGCCTGTTCTAACAGCCCTGTACAAGTGGAATCATACTGTATCCGGTTTATTTCATTTTGCATGGTATTTTCCATGTTCATCCATGTTGGTGCATGAGGTATCAAATATTCACTCATTTTATGGCTGTGTAGCATTCCATTGTCCATCTGTACCGCATGGTATGAGTGGATAAAACTGGATCAAATGGGTTAATGGATAAAATTGGTTTATTCATTCATCTGTCAGTGGACACTCCTTGGCTGTTGTGAATAAATGCTGCTATGATCATGGGTGTGCAATACCCGCTTCCAGTTCTGTTGGAAGTGGTGGGTCATACGGTCATGTAGTGTTTACCTTTAGAGGGACTTAATTGTCTTCTTCTTGGGCCTCATGCTTCATTGTGAAAAAAAAAAAAAAAGGACACTGCTTCAGAAATGCTTTTCCTTACTGCCTGGTAAAAATGGCACGCCACCCCTGACCCCTGCCCCAACACAGGCTCTCCTGTCCCCTCCTTTATTTCCTAGGCTGGGTGATTGCTAGTTTCTTTGAGCCCTTTCTGTGTCCTCACATGGGATCATCTGCTCAAGAAGTCAAACCATGTTTCTTGCTCTCCACTGCCTCCCCAGCATCCAGAACCACTTCAGATACACACTGGACAACCAGTTCCTACTTGCTGATCCTCTGTTCTCTTCTCTTTCAGTTGTGGATACCAATGACCGATTTCTACGGAAAATAACCATTGGGCAGGCGAACACAGAGAAGGGCTGTTCCCGGCAGGTAAGGTAGTGCCTTCTCTAGGGATGGCTCTGCTCTTGCATTTTCCCTGCCCCGGGAGCTGGTTCTCTGCTTTTCTCTTCTCATTCCTCCACCTGCAGGGGCCAGTGCGTCCCCCCACATGTTTCCAGTCCCTCAGCAAGACTGGGAAAGGATCAGGAGGCGGAAGCTCTTGAATATTATCTTACCACCCTTTTCCTGTGTGATTTTAGTTGTATTTCTGCTAGGAGCCATTCAGGGTATGCCTTGAATATGCTTTCTAACATGTTTTATTGTCAGTCTACCCAGTTAGTTGCATAACAACTGAAAAATGAAAGTCTCAGACGTATTATTCATGTTTCATAAACCAAAGAATAAACACCCAGTTATTTGGCTTAATAGCCTGAGAAGTTGTTAAGAATAATGTCCTATTATCCAAACCCAGAAAATGTGGAAGATAAATTACAATGCTCATCCTCATTTTAATAGGACTCTGGTGTGAAGCAACGGTGCTTAGGGAATATAAATTCATTCCACGATTTTTCATCCAGGCACAGCAGGCCTCTAAATTATTATTTTTTGTAGTAAACTTTATACCTTAAGATAGCTTTAGATTCATGGCTTTTGCATTAACTTGCACACTTTCTGTGCTTATTTTTGTGCTTTATCTTGGCACTAGAGAGGTGCAAGATAAACAATGGCTGTGGTCTGATGCTCACTTGGTGCCTTGTGTTGGTAGGCCTGTTACATGCATGATGAGCACATTTAGTTTGTAAATCTAGTTTGCAAATGAGAAAAGTTGGCATATTGCGTTAGGTAACTTGTCCAAGGTTGTATTCTATATTGCTTTAAGCATACATATTTTTAAATTATAAAAGACTATATTTAAGAACTTTAACTGATTTTTTTTAACCTTTAAAGCTATTTTAACTTAAAACATATTTCTGTGTCAATAAAAGTAGATCTAGATCATCATTTTTTAATAGCTATATAACATCACATTTTGTAGATGTACCATAACTGGATTCAACCAGTTCACTCTTAATGTAACTTAGGGTGTTGGGCTAAAATAAACAAGCTGTAACATACATGTACACGTATGTTACAGCTTATTTATTTTATCCCAACATAAAATACATAACCCCTTCATGGATTGTGGTGAAGGGCCTGTGTAACAATGAAACTATGAGCCATACCATGCAGGGCCACCCAAGATGGATAGGTCATAGTGAAGAGTTCTGATAAAACGTGGTCCCTTGGAGAGGGGAATGGCAAACCACTCCAATATTCTTGCCATGAGAACCTCATAAACAGTACGAAAAAAGCAAAGAGATATGACACTGGAAGATGAGCCCCACAGGTCAAAAGGTGTCAGTATGCTACTAGAGAAGAGCAGAGGGCAATTACAAATAGCTCCTGAAACAATGAAGTGGCTGGGCCAAAGTGGAAACAACACTCAGACGTGAGTGTGTCTGGTGGTGAAAGTAAAGCCTGGTGTTGTAAAGAACAATACTGTATAGGAACCTGGAATGTCAGGTCCATGAATCAAGGTAAATTGAAAGTGGTCAAGCAGAAGGTGGCAAGAGTGAACATTGACATCTTAGGAATCAGTTAACTAAAATGGACAAGAATGGGTGAATTTAATTAAGATGACCGTTGTATCTACTACTGTTGAGTCATCTCTTGTACAACATATCATTAAGGCCAGGATCTTGAGGATGTTGTTTGACAGCCTCTTGTTTTGTAGGTTACTTTGTGTATTGTACTTAATGCACTTCTTACATTAAGATCAGATCTACTGTTAGTAAGTACTAAGTGTATATTCCCTGGAAGGAATGATTCTGAAGCTGATGCTCCAATACTTTGGCCACCTGATGTGAAGAGTTGACTCATTGGAAAAGACCTTGATTTTGGCTAGAGGAGAAGGGGGCGACAGAGGATGAGATGTTTAGATATCATCACTGAGTCAATGGACATGAATCTGAGCAAACTCCGGGAGATGGTGAGGGATGGGAAGCCTGCTGGGTTGCAGTCCATGGGGTCACAAAGAGTCAGACGTGACTTAGTGACTGAACAACAACAACATACACACATTTTTGTGTAATCCTGCCTGATGATACCCTTACGACAAACTCCCAGATCCATAACTGCAGAATCAGAGGATACAGATGTAAATGTTGGTGTGCATTTCCCCATCACATTCCAGGAAAGCTACGTCAATTCACATCCTTGCCAACATGGCTTTTTGTCTTTTGTGTAAACGTGTGATATGCAATAAGGATATCTTATTTATACCTTAATGTGATTTGGAAATATTTTATTTGCCAAACAGAAACAAGTAGCCCACTAATAGCTACACTATTCAGGCATAAAATGAGTAACTATTCTTATATTGATCCTTGCTTCATTTTTGATAGTGCTTGAGATACAAAATTCTGAAATTGTAACAATTACAAATGAAGAACCTATAGGAGTGTTATATATTCCTCTTATTACTTACACAGTTCATATTTTAAGGATATTTTGAACCTTGGTTTTTGTACAGAAAGTCTCATTATTTTTAGTCTTTTTTCATATGCACTGTTTTTAGTAGAATGGAGGTATAGAAAATCCTAAATTTCATACAATGAAAAACGACTTATGTTTGGAATGGCTTATATTGAGAATGTAATAATTGAGTATAGATGCATTTGACTCTCAGGTAATATGTTTTCACTAAATCAACGACTACTGAAATCTCAACCAGGAAGTAGCCAGAAAGCTCCTTCTTTCCTTCATTTCCTCTTCTGCTGGTGCCCAAAATGGACCAATAAAATATCTCCTGAGGTGATCCTGCCAGGGGGCAGCTATTTGCTATGTAAGACTGAACTTGTCTGGCTCCCACACCCCTGGGGACGGAGGGTGATGAAGTGGTTTTGTCCAGTGACTGAATTAGGAGGAGGAAGAGGGCGATCGTTCCTTGTGTTCTTGTTGGATTGTGTCCAGGGTGGAATCAGAGCCAGGAGAGGGAATAGGAAGGCCCAGGGGCATTTCTCAGAAAGTAGCCACTCTCCACGTTTGTGGCTGAACGGTTCACCATCTGAGGTGGACAGCTCAGAATGGATTCCACGTCACCTCATGACTGGGGAGTGGGTGTGGAGAACACAAGTTGGGGGCCTCCTCACTGCTGTGCCAAGCTCTAAGTCTACAAAACTGGCTTCAGACCATCTTCTTTCACAGTTTGCTGCTCATCTCTTAATGGGGCAAACACATGCAGCCCCCTCGACACACAGAAGTGACAGAGAGGGTAGTTGGCGAACTCTTTCTTTATTTTGCCAACACGTATTGAATCCTGCTTCATTTCACACTCAGTCCCCCAAGCTGGGGACTCAGGAACAAACCTTCCTCAAATGGTCCCTGTCTTTGTGGCACTACGGTTCTGCAGTGGAGATCTGCATCCATCAGACCATCACATTAACAATTACAAGTCTGAGACGTGCCTCAAAAGCACATCTCGTAGTGCCGCGAGCTGGTGTTATGGAGGGGCCTGGCCATGCCCTGTTCTGCTCAGCAGAGCAAATAAAGAAAGAGCACTAAGCCCAGGACTGTGCAATTGCTGGAAATTTGTGCATCTGAGAATGGTCTATTGAGGACTGAACCCCAGGCCCGCAAGACCTGAGTGCTGCAATATAGCGCTCCATGGAAACAGTCCGCTGACCAGGACCTCGACTTTTGTTGTTTCAGGCGCAGTTTGACATCGCAGTGGCCAGTGAAATCATGGCAGTGCTGGCTCTGACCGACAGCCTATCGGACATGAAGGAGCGGCTGGGAAGAATGGTGGTGGCCAGTGACAGAAATGGACAGCCTGTGACAGCAGACGACTTGGTATGTCCATCTCAGAAGCTCCAGAGAGCTCAAGGTCCCTGACCTTCCCCACCCAGGGACCGAACCCAGGTCTCCCGAATTGCAGGCAAATTCATGACTGTCTGAGCCACCAGGAGCCACATGTAATCAGGAGAATGAGAGTCTTCTTCATGTCACTGGGTATAATGGGAATTTCTGTTCACACCTTTTCCTACTAAAGGTCCTGATTATCCTACAACTTAATGTGGCACTCACAGGCATTTGTAACGTGCTTATTATTCCTGGCTGCAATCAGAGTACCTGAGGTCTATTTCATGTGCTTTTCACGATTCTTTCCAATCCTGATTTCTGCTCTGCCTGGAGTGGAAGCCTGTGGCTTTTTTTTTTTAAAGGTAATCTTTGCCTGCTTTAAATTGAGGGCAAATCCCCATTCCAAGGAATAAGAAGCAACTCCACCTTCATGAAAGGGAAGATTAAGTTAAAGAGGCACATTTTTGACTCCAGCCTGCTCCGTGGGCACGCTGGCGTGTTTAATTTTGTACCTTCGACTTGGGTTTCAGCTTATTTAAAAACAGATCTCCCCCAACCCATTCGTACTCATGTAGCTTTCTTTTGCATGGAATGATGCTTTCTTACAAAATATTCATAGTAGCCTGGCACACCACCACTTTGCTTAGTGCTGATTGTAATTTGCACACTAATCTTTTTCCTCTCTTCCCTTTCACAGCCACCATTGCTGTTCACCCCCCGCCCGCCACCCCCACCCCGACCCCCCCATCAGCAATGTAGCGATTTCATGTGCTCGTACATGTTTATAAGCACACAACACTTGGTACAACATAGACAGCCATTGCTCTAAATTTAAGCTTACTTTCCCATGTATTTAGTCATGCACCATAATGGAATCTTAAATAAACGCTGATGAGAAGCTGTCTTATTAATTCCAAGGGCTTGGGGTAATTTTAAACCTTTGCCAAAATGTCTTGATTACCTTTTAGCTTCTTTTTGAAGAGGTGAATCTGACTGACTCATAAGTCTTGTAAAGTAGGTTAAATAGATAAATTTATATCGGCTGCTCATGGAATGCTTAGTATAAAGCTAAAAGAGAAAATCCAAATGCAGTTTGCTCTAAAGATATTGCTTTTTAAAAATTATCAAATCTCAACATTTCTCTCTAGAATAGTATATTATAGTTTCTGTATAAATATTTCCTCTGTATCCTCTTAATATTAGGTATCAGTAATATGTCAGGAGTACTTTGAAAGGGCTTAATCCACAAATATTTCCCTGAACTTTTTTTTGCTTTGTGATGAAACTCTCGGATCTGGAACAAAAAAACTCAGAGTTGACTCTTTGATGTTTCTTGCTTGCAAAATGTACCTAATTTCTTCATATACCTGTAATAGGTAGGTTACAGTTCTTGCAACATTTATTTTGTCCAATAAAGTAGAAAGTAAATTTGATTTTTAAAGACATTTCAGTGATTCCATATTATAAAAGGACAAAAATAGAAATTGGTTATATAAGAGAAACATTTAATATTGTTGATGATAGAGGTAGAGAGAAAGTAATAAACAAATCCTTAGATTCTACTGCCTGATCTGTCAGGATTTGTTGCAGGCCACCTTCATTTTTTCAAGGCTACATGCACATGCATTTGCTCATAATATGACCTTCTAATTATTTGACTAGTTTGTTGAAAGATCATTCCCCAGGGTCTTTAGAAAAGGTGGAAAGAAATTTTTTTTTTTTTTTTTTAATGCTTTCCCAGGACTTCCCTGGTGGTCCAGTGGCCAAGACATCACACTCTCAATGCAGGGGGTCTGGGTTTGGTCCCTGGTCAAGGAACTAGATCCTACATGCTGCAAGTAAGACCCAGCCCAGCCAAATAAACAAATAGAACAGTATTTTTTTTTAAATTCCCTTTGTGGCCTGCTTTAGCACACTTTCCCCAGTAGTTCTCAGACTTCATCCCTGCTTTGTCTCTTGCTTGTCCTGTTCTTTTCCAGGAATGCAATAGGGAGCTGCATGAGAGCCTAATTCAAGCTTCATAGGATTGAAAGGAAGCAACCACAGCCACAAGTGGCTTCAGCTTCATTCTAGGCAGATGTAGAGTGAGAGACAGAAAACAAGATGCCTTTCCAGTGTCCTGAGTACCTTCTGCATCTGTGGGCTGAGATGCAAGCGAGAATAGAAACCAGCGCGGGTGCCTTTAGACACACCCCCTGCTCTCTACGGTCCCTTTCTGTAACCAGCCTTGTTTTCATTCTTCATCTTATTTCTCAGGGCAATAGTGTAATCTCTGGTGATGAAAAGTAACGTGCATAATTGCCAGAAAAAAACTTAGGTGAATTGAAAGGTATAGTAAGCCCCTTATTTCAATCAAGGAAGGTCTTGAGAAAAAATGCAATGACTACTGCTTCCCCATCACATCCTAGAAGGGTTGGCATCCATTCAGGCGAGGTGAGAGCACTGTCTTACCTATAGCTCAGACTTGACGGCTGCCAGTGGGGTTACCCATGCACAAGGCAGGCTGGTGAGAAGCGGCTGAGAATTCACCCTCATGTGAATGATCTTTTGTCGATAATCTAAATAAGTGTATTTTTTCCTCCCTTTTCTTTAGGGGGTGACAGGTGCTTTGACTGTTCTGATGAAAGACGCGATAAAACCAAATCTGATGCAGACCCTAGAAGTAAGTGGTTTTGTTTTCATAGAAAGTGTTGACAGAGTTGCATTAAATAGACTGCTTTTGCATTTCTACATGTGAGCATTTCCAGCCCTTCTGAGCCTATGAGGAGCATCAGAATAACTGGTTGGTCATCCGGAAAGAAAAAGGTTCTTGATATGATTCCTGCCTTAGCTAATGAAGTACTAATTGACCAGAATAGAAACTTAGAAACTCAATAAATGTCTGTCTTACATCTCAGCAACTTGTGTAGCCGTGGGTTAACCACATGCAGTGTAGACGGGAAATACCCGCTTGCGGCAGTTCTGTCCAGTATGGTACCTGTGGGCCCCTCGTGGTTATTTCAGTCTGAATTAGTCTAAGTTTAAAATTCGGTTGTTCAGTCATACTAGTTAACATTTCTATTTATTTTTATCAGCTACATTTTAAGTGCTCTATAGCCACATGTGGATGGTGGTTATCATATTGGACAGAGCAGATAGAGAATATTTTGAGCACTGCAGAAAGTTCTTGTGGATAATGAATGCTCTTTTAGATCTCTGGTCAGCAAGGAACAGTTGAAGCATCAATCTTATGAAATGGTTGAAAAGTCCATTATGGAGAATATTCATAGCTTTGTCATCATAGAAACCAAGATAGTTCCTGTTATTACTTTGCTAAGTGATCTGTATGTAAAATAAAATATTGAACTCAGGATAGATATTTTTATGTCTTTGGGTTAGTGATAGAATTTCTTAGACAAAGTGTTAACAAACTTTGACAACACAGTTAGACAAAGTATACTGTGTCATATAAGTTGAGTGTGTGAGACTGTGCTTGAATGTCCAACAATGATGTTCTAAGAATTTTTATATCTATTTAAACCACATCCTGGGAGCTCAAAAACCAGGGCTCTAATACTTCATGCTGCTTTAGTGATGAATCTGCTGTGTGGCCTTTAATTTTAATCTAATTAAAATTAAATGCTGCCGATCTAGTCCCTAGAGTCATTATCCCAGGGATAGCAGTGTGTTGATGCTAATCCAGCCACACCCTGTCACCTGTCGACCTGGAGACTGGTGTGCAGTGCTTCTTAAACAGATGGCCAGGATGAGAGTTGCAGGGCACAGAGGAGTGAAGCCTACTGCCTACCCAGGGGTGGAGCCTGTGGCCTTGTCTCTTTAAATTTTCCTCACTAGCTCCACTCACTTACTACAGGCGCTACACCCTATAACTCCCAAGGCTAGGAGGTGATGGAGACATTAAGAGCTTAAACAGTGTTTTCTTCAGAGCACTTAAAAGGTTTCTCTGCACAGAAGTGAGAACTGTAGATGGACAGACAGATAGCGATCTGGACAGTAAACATACATGTCTTCATTTCCATAAACACGGATCCCAGCATTATTTCACAGTTATTTTCACTCTGCGATGAGTTTTCTTTCACTGCCTTTCTTCCTGCTTTTGTTCATTTTTCTAAGCTTTGAAACATCACTCACAGCCCATCCTGGTTCATGGGAACTTTCCATGGCCCCACCCCCCGCATCGCTCCCTGCCTCCCCCCATGTCAATGGAAGGGCAGCCTGTATTTTCACAGGTGGAGCCAAGGCTTCATACACACAGACCTCAGTGGCCCTGCCTGACTCCAAATAAAACCTGAACATTTTACTGAATGTGCATACTTTTTTTAGATAGGACTACGGTCTCTTCTGTTTGACAAAAGTATGGAAATGAAAGTAAAAGAAAAGTAATGTCATTTCATGACAAATTTTGTTTAAATCATTAAAATCTAAAGTTTTTGAGAATTCCCTTTTTTCTTTTGTCTTTTTAGTAACTCTGAAATTTTACTATGAGTGAAATTTTTCTTTCATTGTCTTAATAGTTACCAGATTTTTAATAGGTAAGATAAACAATGAGAAAGATAAAATTTTCAAAAATCAAAAGATTATTACTGTAAATATAAAAATGGCCAGTAATAATATGTACTTGCCCTGCCATGATTCCCACAACTCAATTATTGTGCTGATTTTATGATTATATTTTTCTTGGATTAGTTGATTTCTTAATGGGGAAAAAAACATTTAAACAAGCTTCTTAGCCCATCAGAGTTTCATTCCATTCTTTTTAAGAGTATAATGCAGAATACTATGACATAAGGTTTATTTCATGGTCACTGAGGCAGCTAACACAGTGGCTTATCAAAATTTATAATAGGAAATAACTGGGTCTCATAGCTTTTTTTTTAACTTTTTATTTTGTATTGGGATGTAGCTGATTAACAATGTTGAAATAGTTTCAGGTAAACAGCAAAGGGACTCAGCCATACATATACACCTATCCATTCTCCCCTAAACTCCCGTCCGGCAAGACTGCTGCATAATGTTGAGCAGAGTTCCATGTGCTATACAGTAGGTCCTTGTTGGTTATCCGTTTTAAATATAGCAACGTGTTCATGTCCATCCCAAACTCCTTCACCGTCCCTTCCCCCACATCCTTCCTCCCAGCAACCATAAATTCATTCTGTGGGTCTCTTTGTGTTTTATACATAAATTCATTTGCATCCTCTCTTTTTCGATTCCTCACATAAGGGATCTCATAGTATATTTCTTCTCTGTCTAACTTCACTTAGTTTGATAATCTCAAGATCCATCCATATTGCTGCGAATGGCATTATTTCATTCTTTTAAATGGCTGATATTCCCTTGTATACATGTAGCATATGTGCTGTGCATTCCTTTGTTGATGGGCATTTAGGTTGCGTCCTGTCTTGGCTGTAAACAGTGCTGCAGTGAACACTGGGGTGCACGAATCATTTCAGATCTTGTTTTTCTCCAGATATATGCCCAGTAGAGGGATTGCAGGGTCGTAGCTTTATAAGCTGTGTTCTTCTGCTTCCACAGGGGACGCCTGTATTTGTGCATGCTGGCCCCTTTGCCAACATCGCTCATGGCAACTCTTCAGTGTTGGCTGATAAAATTGCCCTGAAACTGGTTGGGGAAGGAGGATTTGTGGGTAAGTCACTTCTTTTCAACTTATTTGTTGGCCAGAATATGAAAGAAATCTAACAAATGATGACTGGAACAGAGTGAAATCCATTCTGAATGAGATGTATTCTTGTATGTCCACCTTTCAGAGATGACCTCAGTCCTGGAAAAGTCCTAATGTCTGGTCTGCATTAGTGGTGTGCCATTGTGGTTGAACCATAGATTTTGATGCCAGGTGCATGTAGCTTAGAATATAAGCTCCCACACTTGCTGGTTATGTGACCTTGGGTACAGTATAGTGACCTCTGAGCCTCAGCTTTCTCATCTGTAAAATGGTGATGACAATATTGTATCAAACCTTCAAGGGTTATTGTGACAACCAAATGAGATTATTTGTTCATTCAGCAAATATTTATTGACAGTCTGCCCCACACAACACATGTGACTCAGCTGTGGCTATGCAGTAAGAGAAACAGACCTAGTTCTGCCCTCCTGGAGCATACTTTGTGTGTAGTTTAACAGGAGAAAGTGCTCTTTAAATGTCAGCTACTATTAGCAGTAATAGCACTACTGATTACTTGAAATGAAATCAGTCTGCTCTTCCTGGAATGGAATGTGTGCTTTTGTAGCTTCATGGATGGGAGATGCCCAACCATCAGACATGAACATTTTTGCTGGTAAGATTTTTTGCTACTGTGAAGCTCTTTGTGGTACCTACCTCTCTTTGGCTCTTGTTGGATATTCCAGCCGGAAAGAGGGGGAACCACCATAGAGTTTGCTCAGTCCTTGCCAGCCCCAATCCTACCCCTAACACTGAGGCCATGAGGAAACAAAAGACACACAAACAAGGATTCATGAAATTCCACTGTAATTTGACACTGGAGGTGTTACACTGGCAGATTTTCACATGCCAAAAGGTAATTTCCATTCACCATGTGAAAGCCTGTAATCATCGTCTAGCAGTTGCTTCTTTCTCACCAATCATCAGCCTTGTATCAAACTCAGAAGTGAATTATTTTACTAGAAAAGATTCTGCTGGACAAACGAGCTTAGCTCTGTACTTTTATACTTAGCCATTACAAAGTTCATCAGGGTCATTGAGACTGTTTTAAGAATTCCTTATAGACATGCAGTCAGGATCAAATGAGGATTTATATGGTTCATTTCTCAAAGTTCTTATTATACAGCTCTCATGTACTTGCTGCTTCAGTACCAAATCCACTCTGAAAGTGGCTAGATGTGCTGTCTAAATGGATTTGCTAGATTGATCACAGCATAATTGTAGAGCTAATGGACAAGGAGATTGTGTAGGGCAGGCTCTGAAAGGTTATACACTTATGTGAAGTGCAGGTTCCAATGCATCAACTCCACAAATAAAAGAACTTCTTGAAGAAAGCACTCTCTTTTATGCTGATAGGGCTCTGTGCCTCTGTACCAGCCCTTACTTTATAAACACATATTTATAGAATATGTGTTACTGTGGCAAAGGATCTTTAAAGCTATATGCTGATGATGTACACTGAACACAGTAGCTCTCTGTGTGGCCTTGGAGAAGCTATTAGCATCTTTGGGCGTGTCTCTTGTAGACATTCTCATCTGGAAAATGAGAAGTTGGACCAGACTAGGTGTTGGATCTGGATGGGTAGCTGTGGACCCAGAGTTAGAAGCTGTAGAATCAGAACCCTAACAGTTAATATGACTTGAAGCAATTTCCTTAACTTCTCTAGGACTTAGTGTCCTCCTCTGACAAAAGGAGAATACCTATGCTGCAGGTCTTAATGAGCAGTAACAAATGAGAAAGTGCTTCGTAAACCTAACGTGCTAAGTCACGTCCGACTCTTTGCAACCCTATGGACTGTAGCCAGCCAGGCTCCTCTGTCCATAGGATTCTCCAGACAAGATTACTGGAGTGGGTTGCCATGCCTTCCTCCAGGGGATCTTCCCAACCCAGGATCAAATCCACTTCTCTTAAATCTCCTGCATCGGCAGGCAGGTTCTTTACCACTAACACCACCTGGGAAGCCCCTTGTAAACCGAAGTAACTATGTAAATATCAATAATTATGTGAATTATTTCTATGATCTCTTCCGAAAGGCCAAGTCCTAGAGTTGGAGTATCTTTCTCAACTCCTTTCAAGTTATGTAGTTTTAGGCAAGGTAACCCATGTTTGCCTCAGTTTCCTTATCTATGAAGTAGAGATTTTAATAGGACTTGTCTCATAGGTTTGAAATAAGGATTAAGTGAGTCGATGGATGCATTCTGGCATGGTAACCTGACACATGGTAAGACTGGATAATTTTTAGTCGCTCCTCGCTATTATTTACTCCATTTTGGATACATGACTAATGGAGGTTAAATTTCCTTTATTTAGGTTTTATTTTCAACTATTCTAAGATGCTTCTAACATAAAATTTATCATTTTAACCATTTTTAAGTGTGCCACTCAGTGAAATACTTTCATGTTGTTGTGAAAACCGTCACCACCATTCATCTGCAGGACTCTTCATGGTGCAGAACTAAAGCTCTGTACCCATTAAACAACAGCTCCATGTCTCCGGGGCCTGAAACCACCCTTCTACTTTCTGTCTCTGCACATGACTATTCTAGATAATTCATATCAGTGTTTTTCTGACTGGCTTATTTCACTTAGCATAATGTCCTCAGTGTTCACCCATGTTGTCATCATTTGTCAGAATTCCCTTACTAATTGATTTAGGCTGAACAGTACTCCATAGTTGGAGAAGGAAATGGCAACCCACTCCAGTGTTCTTGCCTGGAGAATCCCAGGGACGGGGGAGCCTGGTGGGCTGCCGTCTATGGGGTCACACAGAGTCGGACACGACTGAAGCGACTTAGCAGCAACAGCAGCACTCCAGAGTATGTATATACTGCATTTTGTTTACCCATTCATCTGTCAGTGGACACCTTTTGGCTGTTTTGAATAATGCTGCTGTTAATATGAGTGTGCAAATATCTCTCTTTATATTATTTTTAACATAAGATCATAGTTCATTATATGTCCCTGGTGCTCAGACAGTAAAGAACCTACCTGCTAATGCAGGAGACATAGAGACATAGAGATGCAGGTTCAATCCCTGGGTCAAGAAGATCCCCTGGAGGAGGGCATGGCAATCCACTCCAGTATTCTTATCTGTAGAATCCCGTGGACAGAGGAGCCTGGCAGGCTATAGTCCATAACGTCGCACAGAGTTGGACACGACTGAGTGGCTTAGCACACAGCACACATGTAACACTAGTGCCTTTTATCAGTATACGCCACAGGACTCAAGATCTACGTTGTTAAACCTTCAGGAAGGTGGTAAATTGATGCTGTGGCTCCATGGAACTCTGGGAGCAAAGTCAGTGTCCTGAACAGAGGGAACAGGGACCATCATCACTCTTTCCCCGTTTCCTGGTCGAGCTTGCTCTGTGGGCTGGTTCTTCCCTTGCACTTGGATAAAATTTGCAGTGTATTACTCTCACTACCAGTTAATATCTGCATGTCCAGTCTCATGAAGATCAAAACCTAATTTGCATTCAAATGGAAGCTTCTCTCTAGCGTAAAAACTGGGTCTGCGTCTAGACCACGGGGGTGGAGGGTGGCTGCTTCTCTAACCCCCCTCACCTGGCACTTAGGCTGCCTCTGGCCCCTCCAGGGTTGAATCTTGGCCAGTTGATGATACTAGTCTGGCCTCTTCCACACTCTAGGCAGAAGACTTCTGGGCTATATATTTCCCTTTAAAAAAATTCTACTGCTGGTTCCATACCTGGTCTCTGGATACTATAGCCCTTGGACATCTGACAACCATCAGTGGGAGTGCAGTTCTATCTCTCACAGGACCCTGCCATGGGCTGTTTCTTTTCAGCTCATAGATATTTACTGGGCCCACATGGCAGTATCACTGTTGAGCCTTTGCAGTTGTTCTGCTACACCCTCACTCACTGGTTCCAGAAAAGGGGGAGCAGCTGGCAGGCCTGGAGTGAGACCCGCACATCCATAACTTTCTTTGAAGCAATCCTTGCCCAGCTTCTACCCTTGTTCAGTTCAGTTCAGTTCAGTCGCTCAGTCGTGTCCGACTCTTTGCGACCCCATGAATCACAGGACTCCAGGCCTCCCTGTCCATCACCAGCTCCCGGAGTTCACATCCATCGAGTCGGTGCTGCCATCCAGCCATCTCATCCTCTGTCGTCCCCTTTTCCTCCTGCCCCCAATCCCTCCCAGCAT
This sequence comes from Bos taurus, assembly GCF_002263795.3. NCBI lineage: Eukaryota > Metazoa > Chordata > Mammalia > Artiodactyla > Bovidae > Bos > Bos taurus. Next base: position 88,057,284 of record NC_037336.1, read on the forward strand.
CAGAGTCTTTTCCAAAGAGTCAACTCTTCGCATGAGGTGGCCAAAGTACTGGAGTTTCAGCTTTAGCATCATTCCCTCCAAAGAACACCCAGGGCTGATCTCCTTCAGAATGGACTGGTTGGATCTCCTGGCAGTCCAAGGGACTCTCAAGAGTCTTCTCCAACACCACAGTTCAAAAACATCAATTCTTTGGCACTCAGCCTTCTTCACAGTCCAACTCTCACATCCATACATGACCACAGGAAAAACCATAGCCTTGACTAGACGGACCTTTGTTGGCAAAGTAATGTCTCTGCTTTTGAATATGCTATCTAGGTTGGTCATAACTTTTCTTCCAAGGAGTAAGCGTCTTTTAATTTCATGGCTGCAGTCACCATCTGCAGTGATTTTGGAGCCCAGAAAAATAAAGTCTGACACTGTTTCCACTGTTTCCCCATCTATTTCCCATGAAGTGATGGGACCAGATGCCATGATCTTCGTTTTCTGAGTATTGAGCTTTAAGCCAACTTTTTCACTCTCCACTTTCACTTTCATCAAGAGGCTTTTGAGTTCCTCTTCACTTTCTGCCATAAGGGTGGTGTCATCTGCATATCTGAGGTTATTGAAATTTCTCCCGGCAATCTTGATTCCAGCTTGTGCTTCTTCCAGCCCAGCATTTCTCATGATGTACTCTGCATATAAGTTAAATAAGCAGGGTGACAATGTACAGCCTTGTTGTAGCCCCTTTGAAAGGTATCTCTTGGACAAAGGGATACAAAATGTATCTTCAAGCAATTCCTTTGCATGTGCTTCTAGGTTTAGCGTCATTCTTTGGCATGTGAGCAGTTGACATGGTTTGGGGACATCATTGAAATGCATAAGACCCCCGTTTTAACATCCTTCTACTGAAGCTAAATGTAGTAATACAGATTTATTTGAAGTCTGTGAACGAATTTATGTCCATAGAAGTGTGGTTGTATATAAGAGAGTGTCTCTCTTAAGATACAAAAAAGCTCAAGCTCGAAAGAGAGAGATTGATAACTTGGGTTATATTTTTAAAAATACATTAGTTACGATAAAAGATACAAGACTGAAAAAGCACTTGACAGATTGGGAGGGGACATTTTCAAAGATAATAGGCAAATGACTGGCGTTCAGAATATATAAACCACCATGGACTACAGACTGATTTAAAAAGAAAAAGGGAATAATCCAATAGAAAACCCAGCAAAGAATTTTTTTTTTTTTTTTAAGAAAATTCACAGAAAAACAGCAATTTGACAGAATTTCTGGTCCAAAGAAAATACATTTAAGTCCTTTGAAAGAATTTATTTTGGTACACATTTATTGAGTTTCCACTCTATGTCAAGTAATACAGGAAGGAAGTGGGAATCAAAGATCATTAAGATATGTCTCTTACCCCCAGTAATTTATAATGTGGGTGTGAGAGACAGGCCCATAAATGGAGTCTGAGAAGTGAGTACAATGGTTATGAGATTTAATACCATATTGATTAACAAGGACCCTTAAGAGATAATGGGTATCTCTCAAGTAAAATTTTCTTCATATGACTGGTTTTGCTAAGATACATTTAGTCTAGTTTTTTGTTCTGTCCCAACACTCAGAAGGAAAGGATTGTTTTATCTACTCTAAAATGATTAAGATAATGGAATCAGTATTCCATTTAGACTTAAAACAGAGTGGAGTTTAATTAGTTGCATGAATTCGTTAGACCAGAGCAAAAGGCTTCATGACAGTTTAGTGAAAGTGTTAGTTGCTCAGTCATGTCTGACTCTTTTGCAACCCTGTAGACTGAAGCCCACCAGGCTCCTCTGTCCATGGAATTCTGAAAGCAAAAATACTGCAGTGGGTAGCCATTCCCTTTTCCAAGGAATCTTCCTAACCCAGGGATTGAAGCTGGGTCGCCTGCATTGCAGGAGTATTCTTTACTGTCTGAGCCACCAGGGAATTTCTATTTCTCTTACTCCTTTAGTCAGTACTCCTGTGGGAGTCCCCTTGACTTAACAGTTATTACTATAAAGGCAAATATTTTTTTGGCATCTAACCCCAATCATGTTATTTCTAAAAAGTGAAAAGAAAGTAAAGGAAAACAGCATTGAGTTTCTAGGTTTTTAGAAATGATCTCATATTTAAACTATTTATAGGGATTTGTTTTCTCCTCTCTTAATTTGGTTTTGATTCCACTTTCAAATGAATACTTTGCCTTCTCTCTGGAACGCAGTGTCCACGTATACAGCTTCATAGCCAGCGGTTGTTAGTTGCCAGTCACAGCCACCCCTCCCATAATTAAATACAGAATTATATATAGGAGTGTGTATACTTAAAAAAAAAAAGTCTCCACAATTCTCGTTAGATTTTCGAAGGAGTCTATGACTCGAAAAAGAGTCATCTCGTAACCTGATGGATGTTGTATGCAGTTTAAGTCTACTCACTTTTGTGATCCATGTGAAGGTTTTGTGGCTTTTGATTTTCCAGCCGCATTTGGCAGTTCACAGCCTCGTCCAGACTCCACAAAGTCAAGAAGTCACCTAATTAGTCAGTCTTCTTGCTAGCTGCAGAACAACATGCAGACCCCGGCTGGGCATTCCAGGTGCTTCCGGGGAACATAAGCATAAACAAACACTGCAACCGAAGAGGAAGTCTAGACCAGTGCCCAGTTAAATCGGGCACTGGAGCTTGGCTGGCCCTGAATGTTTCAGGATTAGGATTTAGAGATCAGAACACATAGCTGTGGCATTTCCAAGACAAACTGAGTGGGATTAGGAAACAAAGCCTTGGCAATATTTTCATTATAAATGCTCCCATTCTCTGAGTTGCTCCCAAGCTCCAGACCTGTGCTAAAGCAGTCATGTACGTTCTCACTTAATCCTTAAACAGTTGTGATTATCCCCGTTTTACAGCTGATACAACTGAAGCTTACCAAGATTATGAAACATGTCTGCCATCATTCAGCCAGTAAGTGGTGGAGGGTACAACTTTCCTCTCACTCAAACGTGTGTAGATGATCAGCCAGCTCTTCTGCCTATGGTGATAGTCTCATCTTTACCTGGTTCCCATCCACTCTCATTAAACTGGTCATCATTTGTTTCAGATGACCGGTCTATAGCAGATGGTCACATTTAAAATGAGTACCAGTATAATTGCTGCTGCTGCTGCTAAGTCGCTTCAGTCGTGTCCGACTCTGTGCGACCCCGTAGACGGCAGCCCACCAGGCTTCCCTGTCGCTGGGATTCTCCAGGCAAGAACACTGGAGTGGGTTGCCATTTCCTTCTCCAATGCACAAAAGTGAAAAGTGAAAGTGAAATCGCTCAGTTGTATCTGACTCCTAGCGACCCCATGGACTGCAGCCTACCAGGCCTCGCAGCCCATGGGATTTTCCAGGCAAGAGTACCAGAGTGGGGCACCATTGCCTTCTCCCACCAGTATAATTATTCTGATACAGAATAATGTGTGCAAACAGTAGTGGAATAAATTTGTTTTTTTTTTTTTAATTCTTCTCTTACTACTTTAAAAGATCTTTTCCCTGAATATATTGCTAATTAAAGGTTGTTTTATTGAGTCACATTCTGATCTACTCACTGCTCCCCTCACATGTGTCCGCTGGCAGACATTCTTCCCAATATTTATGTGTGTGTGTGTGTGTGTGCATGCGTGCACTCAGTAGTGTCAGACTGTAGCCAGCCAGGCTCCTCTGTCCATGGAGTTCTGCAGGCAGGAGTACTGGAGTGAGTTGCCATGCCCTTCTCCCAGGGATCTTCCCCACCCAGGGATGGAACCCACATCTCTTACGTCTCCTGCATTGGCAGGTGGGTTCTTTACCTCAGGCACCCCTGGGAAGCCCTCCCAACCTTTATACTGTATGGGCTTCCCTGGTGTCTCAGATGGTAAAGAATCTGCCTGCAATTCAGGAGACCCAGGTTCGATCCCTGGGTTGGGAAGACTCCCTGGAGAAGGAAATGGCTACCCACTCTGGTGTTCTTGCCTGGGAAATCCCATGAACAGAGAAGCCTGGCAGGGTACAGTCCACAGGGTCACAAGGAGTTGGACACAGTTGAGTGACTAACACTTTATATTGTTAGACTGTTTTAAATCTTGCCAACCTAGTGGTAGTGAAATGGTAGTTCATTATAGTTGTGAGTATAGACATATTTATGGGCGTATCAATTTGTGGATTGCTTACTTTCTTTGAGGCCATTTACCTCTTTCTTATTCATTTATAATATCCTTTATATGTTCCAAATATGAATATTTACCATCCTGTGCTACAAATGTGTTCTCCCACGTGTGGCTTGTCTTTTCAACGTGTTCATTATAGCTTTTCCTCTTCCATCCTTTCTGTTTTAGGCCACACTGCATAGCATATGGGTTCTTAGTTCCCCCAACTATGGGCTGAACCAGTTCCCCTGCACTGGCAGCCTAGAGCCCTAACCACTGGACCACAAGGGAATTCCATCCATCAGCTTGAGTTTATAAAGATCACCTGTATTGGTTCATAAAATGTTGGTTCTTATACATAAACCTTTAATCATTTCAGAATTTATGGTTGTATACATCATCCCCTTTTCATTAGTCATAAAATTTGCGAAACTTTTCTTCCTCTACAATTCTTTCAGAGGTGCTTGTCAGCTCTGGCTCAAAAAAAAAAGAAACAAATAGCCAAAAAGTCTCAACAAACCTAAGTCAGCACTCAAGGCCGTGCATGTGCTGGTCAGCTGTTTGCTTTGCAGTCTGCCTCTAGAGCTGCTTTTCAGTCCATTTATCCTGGCACTCTGTGTCCCCAAGGAAGGGGAGCCAAAAGATGGTTTCTCCAACACCGCTTATGACTACAGAGATTAGGGCTTTCTTCTGGAAGAGCTTCAAGCATTATCTCTTGCCAACTCTTCATCTTTTGATTGTGAGCCTTACTCAGCAGTGGTACCTGGTCTTTTGTTTTATTCTTTCTAGACTACACTGTGTGGCTTGCAGGGTCTTAGTTCCCCAACCAGAAATTGAACCCCGGGCGCTCAGCAATGCAAGTGGGGAGTCCATTTTTGGGCATTCTCAATACTTGGTCTTTTAGGAGCCTGGTTTCTGTTTGTTTTGGGGATTTTGAATTTGAGATGGGAAAGGCATTAGAAGTCATGCTCTGCACCCCTCACCCCAGTCCCATTTTTCTGCCTCTCCACTAGAAGCGACCACCATCCTGGACTTTGGGAATTGACACTCAGGTTTTTAGTTATTGCTGCTAACTTATATATATTCTTTGGTATATATCAAATATTTGCATAAACTTTTTAAAATTTAGAAGTAAAATATCTTAATTACAGGTCACCAAATTTTGCAGCCTGATCTTCCAATGCTTCAGTGAAATTCATTTATAATATTAAGTTAGACTAATGGGGTCATTTTAATGCTGATATGGCTTTTGATCGTTTTCTGCTCTCATACTGAACCTCCAGATAATGGAGGTGATTTTCCTTGGAGCAGCCACACACGTTAGTTTGTAGTCTTCAGCCGCCCGGATTTGAGTTGCTCTCTGCCATGTTCTGACTATGACCTTGGGTAGTTTGAGTAAGCCCCCGAATCTTGATTTCTCCGTATCTAACTCAAGGCTTGTTCTCAAGTGCCATAATGCTGGAGAAGCCCAAACTGAACAGTGGATGCCAGCTGCTCTTACCACCGTAAGACGCTAAGGATCCTTACTTTTAAGATAAACCTTTTCAAATACTAACGCTTTCTTTTTAAATATTTATTCGGCTGCACCAGGTTTAGCTCTGACGTGGGGGCTCCAGTTCCCCTGACCAGGGGTGGAACCTTGGCCCCCTGCATTGGCAGGCAGACTCTGAACCCCTGGACCATCGGGGAAGTCCCTAATGCATTCTTGCAAGTGAGGGATGTCTGTGTTCTGACAATGGAAAACACTCCTGCTTGTTCCCAGACAGAGGCGTTCAGGACCGATGTCCATAGCAAGGATCTGAGGGGACGCGATGACTCTAAAGGTTGGAAGAATCCTTCTAGATAGACTTGTTTACAGTGCTGTGTAGTGACCAGGGAGGAAGCGTTCAGGACCGATGGCCATAGCAAGGATCTGAGGGGACGCGATGACTCTAAAGGTTGGAAGAATCCTTCTAGATAGACTTGTTTACAGTGCTGTGTAGTGACCAGGGAGAAAGCAGGATGCCCTGGAATTCTGCACTCACAGGCGTAGACCACACTCCAGTCCATTTCCTTCTTGACATCTGAAACTCTTGTTTGCTCACTACTGAAATAACAGGAAAAAATATTTTAGGATTTTCAACAATAACGTGGTGGTGTATTTTCTGTAACCTGTTTCATCTGGCAACTGTGAATATACCACCTTTCATGTTATCAGTAGGTATTCAGGTTATTTCCTTTGGTTGTGTTATTATCAACACATATTCTTTCTCCCTGCTGCCTTGCACATCAGGTCCTGTGGACGGGTTCTTGCTCTCCAGGCTCCCTCATAACTACATGATTTGCTCCCTTGCTTCACTCAGTCTTTGGCTTATGTGTCAGGGAGGCCTTCTGCATGCCTTCCAGCTGAAATTAACCATCCCGTCGATAATAGCCCCGGCCCTCCTCGCAAGTACCCCGACCCCCTGTGTTGCTGCCAGCCATGCAGGCATCTGTGAGAGCACTGTCTCTCCCCTGAAGATAAATCCTTTAGGGCACTGGGATTTGTCCCTTTTGTTCAGTGCTGTATCCTCAGCTTCTGAGTAGATGATCTAACAAATGATTTCCCAGGTCAAAGAACTCCATAGAGGTCAGGAGCATCCTAAGTTTTCCACCGCAGAAGTAGAACTGAGCAGATGCATCCTAGAGACAGCCCTGGCTCAGATACCAGCCCTGTTTCTTATCAGCTGTGACTTGAACAAGTTACGTAGCCCTGTGTTCTCAAACTCATCCCTTCCTTCTTTTTATACCAAACACTTGACTATCCTGAAGTAAAACTCAGGCACTATAATCTTCTACAGATAATTTCAAAAAATAACATAATGTGTTAGTTGTGACATAAAAGTATTTTATGATAACATGTTATGTATTTCAATATGTATTTTTTAGTTAATGTTTTTGGCTGTGTTGGGTCTTTGTTGCTGTGTGCAGGCTTGTTCTGGTTGTGGAGAGCTGGGGCGACTCTCCGGTCGTGAGCTTCTCACTGCGGTGGCTTCTCTTGTGGAGCACTGGCTCTAGGGTGCTTGGACTGAGTAGTTATGGTGCCTGGGCTTAGTTGCCCCGTGGCATGTGGATTCTTCCCAGACCAGGCATTGAATCTGTGTCCCCTGCATTGGCTGATTCTGAACCACTGGACCACCAGGGAAGCCCTTCAGGATGTATTAATTAGAGGAAATATTTTGACTACACTAGAGTGGTCAGATGCTTGCATATACACAGAATTCTTACGCACCCATCACGAGTGCAGAAGGATTAGGTGTGTTTTGGCAAGTCAGGTGTCACAGGTGGTTATTGGCACCCATGCAGTTTTCTGCAGAAGTGAATATCTCATTGCAAAGTTCCAAAGAAAACAAAGTTAACCTGCTCTCATTTTGCACTCTTGTTTACATTCCTTAAAAATGGGGTACACATTGATAGCTTGGAGTTTTTATGTAAAGCAAATTGGGAGGAGGGCTGTAAGTTCATATAATCACAGTCAGGTTTTCCCAACACAGGAGTGAAGGGACAGTGGACAAATCTTTGTGGGGCTGTCCTGCTCAACGCAGCATCTCCTGTATCCTGGCCCCACCCACAAGTTAAGGACTAGCTGTGTGCTGGGCATCTTGCTGGGGGCGTTCTGTGTTACATGTATATCTTTAATGTCTTATACGAGCTCTCAACGAAAGTTGTCCCAATACTCCTGTTTTACAGCTGAGGAAACTGGGCATCCCAGCGAGTGAATAGGTACCCAAAGACAAACCGCTAATGCAAGAGAGGTGAGGGGAGGGGTGCAGCAGAGTCCAAGCCCCAGTCTAGAACTGTAGCTTTTATCACTGTGCTTTACTGCTTCCTAAGTACTCTTGCCTGGAAAATCCCATGGACGGCAGAGCCTGGTAGGCTGCAGTCCATGGGGTCACTAAGAGTCAGACACGACTGAGTGACTTCACTTTCACTTTCAAAGGTCGGTTTTCATTCCATATCGTCATCATCACATTGCCCTGTGCTTATTAGCACATAACTGGCACTGAATAAATGGTTTTTTAAATGAATGATGAATAATCAGATCAAATCAGATCAGTTGCTCAGTCGTGTCCGACTCTTTGAGACCACATGAATCGCAGCACGCCAGGCCTCCCTGTCCATCACCAACTCCCGGAGTTCACTGAGACTCACGTCCATCAAGTCAGTGATGCCATCCAGCCATCTCATCCTCTGTCATCCCCTTCTCCTCTTGCCCCCAATCCCTCCCAGCATCAGAGTCTTCCAATGAGTCAACTCTTTGCATGAGGTGGCCAAAGTACTGGAGTTTCAGCTTTAGCATCATTCCTTCCAAAAAAATCCCAGGGCTGATCTCTTTCAGAATGGACTGGTTGGATCTCCTTGCAGTCCAAGGGACTCTCAAGAGTCTTCTCCAACACCACAGTTCAAAAGCATCAATTTTTCGGTGCTCAGCCTTCTTCACAGTCCAACTCTCACATCCATACATGACCACAGGAAAAACCATAGCCTTGACTAGACGGACCTTTGTTGGCAAAGTAATGTCTCTGCTTTTCAATATGCTATCTAGGTTGGTCATAACTTTCCTTCCAAGGAGTAAGCGTCTTTTAATTTCATGGCTGCAGTCACCATCTGCAGTGATTTTGGAGCCCAGAAAAATCTGACACTGTTTCCACTGTTTCCCCAGCTATTTCCCATGAAGTGATGGGACCGGATGCCATGATCTTCATTTTCTGAATGTTGAGCTTTAAGCCAACTTTTTCACTCTCCTCTTTCACTTTCATCAAGAGGCTTTTGAGTTCCTCTTCACTTTCTGCCATAAGGGTGGTGTCATCTGCATATCTGAGGTGATTGATATTTCTCCCGGCAATCTTGATTCCAGCTTGTGTTTCTTCCATTCCAGCGTTTCTCGTGATGTACTCTGCATATAAGTTAAATAAACAGGGTGACAATATACAGCCTTGACGTACTCCTTTTTCTATTTGGAACCAGTCTGTTGTTCCATGTCCAGTTCTAACTGTTGCTTCCTGACCTGCATACAAATTTCTCAAGAGGCAGATCAGGTGGTCTGGTATTCCCATCTCTTTCAGAATTTTCCACAGTTTGTTGTGATCCACACAGTCAAAGGCTTTGGCATAGTCAATAAAGCAGAAATAGATGTTTTTCTGGAACTCTCTTGCTTTTTCCATGATCCAGCAGATGTTGGCAATTTGATCTCTGGTTTCTCTGCCTTTTCTAAAACCAGCTTGAACATCAGGAAGTTCAGGGTTCACATATTGCTGAAGCCTGGCTTGGAGAATTTTAAGCATTACTTTACTAGCGTGTGAGATGAGTGCAATTGTGCGGTAGTCTGAGCATTCTTTGGCATTGCCTTTCTTTTGGATTGGAATGAAAACTGACCTTTTCCAGTCCTGTGGCCACTGCTGAGTTTTCCAAATTTACTGGCATGTTGAGTGCAGCACTTTTACAGCATCATCTTTCAGGATTTGGAATAGCTCAACTGGAATTCTATCACCTCCACTAGCTTTGTTCTTAGTGATGCTTTCTAAGGCCCACTTGACTTCACATTCCAGGATGTCTGGCTGTAGGTCAGTGATCACACCATTGTGATTATCTTGGTCATGAAGCTCTTTTTTGTACAGTTCTTCTGTGTATTCTTGCCATCTCTTCTTAATATCTTCTACTTCTGTTAGGTCCATACCATTTCTGTCCTTTATCGAGCCCATCTTTGCATGAAATGTTCCTTTGGTATCTCTGATTTTCTTGAAGAGATCCCTAGTCTTTCCCATTCTGTTGTTTTCCTCTATTTCTTTGCATTGATCGCTGAAGAAGGCTTTCTTATCTCTTCTTGCTATTCTTTGGAACTCTGCATTCAGATGTTTATATCTTTCCTTTTCTCCTTTGCTTTTCACTTCTCTTCTTTTCACAGCTATTTGTAAGGCCTCCCCAGACAGCCATTTTGCTTTTTTGCATTTCTTTTCCATGGGGATGGTCTTGATCCCTGTCTCCTGTACAATGTCATGAACCTCATTCCATAGTTCATCAGGCACTCTATCAGATCTAGGCCCTTAAATCTATTTCTCACTTCCACTGTATAATCATAAGGGATTTGATTTAGGTCATACCTGAATGGTCTAGTGGTTTTCCCTACTTTCTTCAATTTCAGTCTGAATTTGGCAATAAGGAGTTTATGGGCTTAGACATTAGTTTAATAAATAGCTTATCTACTGGCAAACATGTCTGAATCTCCTCTAGGCTTTTTATCGTAAACACTGATATTTCTTTGTGTGGTGGTGTTTTGAGGTAGTAATTGATTAATTAAAAGAGTAATTAAGTAAAAAGAGTAAACAGTTTGGAAAGGAGTTTGAACTTTAGGAATGTCTGACCTGACCTTGACTGTTTCTTTATGGGCTGCAAAATGCAAATTTATTTTTGATGCGTTATCTAGCCCATCCCTACTTCTGATTTATGTGTATGCTAAATAATGCGCTCCTAATGTAGTTCTGCTTACCAGCATAAAATATGGAGTTAAAATAAGACCCTGTCAAAACACTGTCTGGCAGGGATTAGTGCTATGAATGTTAACATAAAATGATTTTTAAATGCATAGACGTTATGAGGATTAAAAGTAAAAATATCCACTATGCAATAACATTTAAATTTATATGGCTGCTATCTTGCCCCATCTTGACTGTGAACTTTCTGCCAGAGGATGCTGAAAAGAGTCCAGTTACCCTTATCTCATGTATAAATTTAGAAAATTGCAATTATATGAGGTTTTTCATAAGCTTTCATTCATACCAGCGTTTGATATAATTACATTGTGCTGTTCTCATGCAAAGAAAACCGAGTAGAATTTTGAGTAAGAAATAGAAGAAAACTGGCCATCACTAAATGAACAGTGTATTCTTATGTCCAAGTTTTTATGTCTTTTGCGGGGAGGGGAGAGAAAATTGGATTATTTGGACTTTCTAAAAGTTTCAACCTCCTGTTAGCTTCAACCATAATTGTTCTTTTAGCCATTAATGGTTTTTAAAAATCTTATTTATTTGCTTGTCTGTGCTGGCTCTTAGTTGCAGCACATGGGATCTTAGTTGTGACATGCAAAATCTTTTCATTGTGGCATGCAAACTCTTAGTTACAGCGTGTGGGATTTAGTTTCCTGTGCAGGGAACTAACCTGGACCCCCTGCATTGGGAGTGCAGAGGCTTAGCCACTGAACCACCAGGAAAGTCACAGCCATTAATGCTTTAATGCAAGTAATATCAATTTTTAAAACTCCCTGAAGTTTAAAAGAACCATGTCCAATTACAAAGTGCTTGGGTATCCAATTCAAAATAAAGCAGAGTGAAGAAGTAACTCTTTACTTAAACACAGAGGTATCTCATTGGAATGATGAAGACCTCATGCGATAGAAGAATTTGAATATATTTGAAAGACAGAAACTAACAATCAGCCTCATATTAAATAGTAAAGTCCTAAAGGTGCACACATGTATTAAGTCCATGACAAAAATACTTATATGATCACCGTCATTATTCATCATTATCCTGCAGGTACTAGCCAATGTAATAAACAAGAACAATATGAAAGTATTGATATTAGAAAGAAAGTGATAAATTTCCCTCTGTTTATATACAGTATGATTGTATAATAGAAAGTTCAAGAAATTTATTTTAAGTAATAAGAGTTTTGGTTGGTTATTTGGATGCAATGTAAATATGTAATAGTTCCCTTTCTATCAGCAATAAGGAGATACTGTAAAAGGGGAAATATTCTATGTATATCTGTGTCACCAAACTATAAAATTCCTGGGAATAAATTTAGCAAGAAATGAGAATATAGAAAGAAAATCATAAATTTTACTGAAAGTCACAAAATAAGACTCTTGAGTCTGAATCATTGGTGAGACATACAACCATGTTCTTGAATGAGAATAATCAGTATTAATCATCATTTCTCTGTCAAACTAGCATGTAAATTACTATAAAATTGCTACATATTGCCAGAGTATATAGTTATGTTGAGGATAGAAAAAATTTCCCCCTGCCCTGTAGGTATTTCTGGCTGGCCTAATAGTTACGGTGACATCAGACAGATTAACATGGGAAAACCCAAATTTAATTATGTACATACAGAGGATCAGAATATGAGATTCCAAAGACAGTCAGGTAAAATGAAGTATATGTGCCATCCTGGACTAAGGATTAGGGACAAATACAGAATCTAAGAAAACATGAGTTTGAAGATCTCTTGATGTATCTGGGGGCTCAGACTGTAAGGAATCTACCTGCAATGCAGGAGACCCGGATTTGATCCCTGGGTCAGGATGATCCCCTGGAGAAGGAAAGGACAACCCTCTCCAGTACTCTTGCCAGAAAAATCCCATGGACAGAAGAGCTTGGTGGGTTATGGGCTATAGTCCATAAGGTAGCAAAGAGTCGGACACATTGAAACAACTTGGTATACAGAGGAAGATGAGCGTCATGGTTAAATAGCAATGTTTGTCTGGATTCTAAAAGAGTAAATCTTGAGGAAAGACAAAAAAGTTTTAAAGAATGATGATGGATGATTTACCTAACTCTAGATATCAAAACAAGATAATATTGCCATAACAATAAAGAGGAATAAAACTGATATCAAAGGAGACCCCAGAATGTCCTTAATTAGACTTATTCCACTATATTTAGAACTTTCAAATTAAAGTCTTGTATCAATTTATTCAGCATAAAGACATACCAAATTTAATGTGAAAATTAAAACCTAAATCTTTAAGAAAAAAAGAAAAGTATGGTATTATTGGTGTAATGTCAATGTTATTTAAAAAAATAGATGTACATGGAACCTAGAAAGAAGTTCACATTAAAATAAATCAAGTTTCCAAACAATATTCATATTTCTTGTATTTTAAAAATTATAAAATATTTACATTCAATGAAAAAGTAGAAATGAAGTATGTCAAGTGATTACTGTCATTGACATGTGGGAAATGGGGTCATGATGATGTTCATGTTATTCTTTACACATTTTGGTGGTGGTTTAGTCACTAAGGCATGTCTGACTCTTGCGACCCCATGGACTATAGCCTGCCAGGCTCCTCTATAGGATTCTCCAGGCAAGAATACTGCAGTCAGCTGCCATTTCCTTCTCCAGGGGATCTTCCCGACCCAGGAATCAAACCTGGGTCTCCTGCATTGCAGGCAGAATACATATTTTAGTATTTTTGAAAGTTTTGCAATTAGTGTGTGTTACTTTTATAATTTTATTTTCAATAAAGGAAAAACTGATTTAAAATCTGAAGTTATTTCACATACAGAGTTATGGAGAAATTGTATCTAAGCAGAGTGCTTAGAACACTGAATAAACAAATGAATATGCTAGGAAAGCATTAGTGGGTTCTGGGGATAGTTTAGCTGAAGTATGAAGACATGAGAGAAGTGAATGACAGTCAGAAGAGGTCATTTGGAGGGAATAAATGCTAGTCTGAAATGTTATGCTTTTAATACTGGTGGAAATAAATGCACAATTCTTAAATAGTGGTTCCCTGTCCTTAAGACTTCCTGAGAAGATGGCATTTGGGGATGTTTTGAAGAACAGTTGAGATATAATCCAATAAAACAAGACAGTGGGGAGAAAGGAGGGTATGTATTCAAGGAATCACCATAGTTCAGGTAGCTCCAAGATAAGGCAGACAAAACAGGTTGGAAGTATATTTTCAATATCTTTAAATATGGAGAAAGCATATAGTTTCTGATCCGTGAGAAGTTCCGGAATGATTTTGTAGAATTATTGTTACAAGAATGCCACTTGAAGATGGGGTTCCTTTTCCACCACCCCTTCCCATCAGATAAGTCAGTATACCTTCCTGAAGAAAATAAGTGAGGACGAGAGGTTGAAGCCTTATTTAATGGGGCTCCCTCCCCAGGAAAGGACTCGTCAGCAGCTGTAGATATGGGTACCATGCAACCAGCAGCATTAATCCTGGGTATTTCCAGAGAAGGTAAGATCTCAGAAATAACAATGCTGAGTGAAAAAGTTGGTAGTAGAATTTTCAATACAGTCTACATATTTTAAAAAACATACAAACAGCACTATATTTTGTTTATGCCTTTAGACATGTGTAAGAGAATGAAAACATGACCCAGATAAGCACCAAGTTAATAACGACTGCTGACTATGAGAAAACAGGAATACCCATGCATGAAGGTAGCCTTCAACTCTATCTGTGCTGTGTTACTTCTTTGTAAAAGGAAAATAAGCCGTTGTGGCAAAATGTTAGTTTGTTATTTATGCATTGGGAGTGAAGAGTGTGGATGAGGAAATACAGGTTAGAATTTAGGAGAGGCTGAGGCTAGAGGATTGGCAGTTCTCATTAGTATATGGTCAAGTCTTTACTTAGAGCTAAATCTGGATGTTGTTGTTGTTCAGTTGCTCAGTCATGTCCGACTCTTTGTCATGCCATGGACTGCAGCACGCCAGGCCTCCCCGTCCATCACCAACTCCCGAAGCTTGCTCAAACTCACGTCCATTGAGTCGGTGATGCCATCCAACCATCTCATCCTCTGTCGTCCCCTTCTCCTGCCTTCAATCTTTCCCAGCATCAGCGTCTTTTCTAATGAGTCGGCTCTTTGCATCAGGTGGCCGAAGTATTGGAGCTTCAGCATCAGCCCTTCCAATGAATATTCAGGATTGATTTCCTTTAAGACTGACTGGTTTGTTCTCCTTGCAATCCAAGGGACTCTCAAGGGGCTTCTCTAACGCCACAGTTCAAAAGTATCAATTCTTCAACGCTCAACCTTCTTTATAGTGGGTCAGGGGTTTACCTTACTTTCCAGCAGGATTGATGGTTATTTAGAGACATCTGTGCTCTTCGTTTCTCTTGGGAACGGGAATGGCAGAGATGTGGGCAATAGCTGACCTGAGTGATCAGGCAGCCTGAACCCTGGCAAAACTTCCTCTCTACGAACTGAACAGAGAGAAATGACCCATTGTAGGCTGCTGTCCAGAGGCGTGAGGATGTCTTATTTATCCGCTAAAAACTCCTTCCCTGCTGTAATGTTCAGTTATGTCCTAACAAAGGAGGTAGGATTTTTTAATTTTTATATATTCAAGTGTGTATGCATGCAGACATTCTCAATGTTAGACACCAGTGATAGAAGTACATTCTTTGGATTGCCAGGTAGGGTGGAGACCCTACCTGGCCCGAATCTTGTTTAGTTCTTTTTTGTTTGTTTTATAAAATTGCATGAATGGTTTGGTCGACTGGATTGTTTTTATTTTTTAGGATCAAGCTGTAATTTAGTGATAAATTCTAAAAGTGTTTAAAGCAACTATAAAAACAGTGGTGCTTTTTTTCCTTCTAAAAAACACTTCTTTGTTTAGTATATAGACAGAGGAGATAGAATTTAGAGTCAGACCTACATATATATCCTTTTATACTGCAAACTGACATACTGGTTTCTGCTGTCTTGATTTAAATCTGTGGCTGGAAGTTTCAGTTAGACCCTCTCTCACTTACCTTAAGTGGTATAGCTTTGGGGTAGCTATCAAAGAGTTATGGCTACTCTTAGCCTCCCAAATTGTAGCTTTTTCATCAAGAAACTCCGAGCAAATCTCACATCTTTTCTAAATTAGAAATGTAACCTTGACTTTAGTTCCAGAGTTACTGTTGTGCAAAGAAAGAAAACACTGCATAATGTTCAAATTATGTGCAAACTGAAATGATAGAAATGAAAAATACTATCATATTTCTAAGTGGTCTTTATTTTCACAAAGGAATCAGCTAGGATTAGGTTCACCCACGTATTTTGTTGTTGTTGTTTGTATGCATACGTCAGTTGCTCAGTTGTGTCCCACTCTTTGCAATCCCAGAGACTGGAACCCTCCAGGATCCTCTGTCCATGAGATTTGTCAGGCGGGAATACTGGAGTGGTTTGTCATTTCCTTCTCCAAGGGATCTTCCTGACCCAGGAACTGAACCTGCATTTCCTGTGTGTCCTGCATTGTCAGGAGCCATCAGGGAAGCCCCTTGGTTCACCCACACATAGCAGCAATAGTGAAGAAAAGTGACCCAAAACAAATACGTCTATTTCTCTGCCATTTAAGAGAAATCCAGGGCAGGCAGTTTGGACTGGTATGTCATCTACTCAATCATCAGGGAGTGCCTAGTAGCCCAGTATGGTTGCACAGGCCCCAGCCATCACATCTATATCTCAGCCAACCAGAAGAATGAAAGGCATATCACCATATCGCTGGTAAGGATCTTCCTAGAAGTCATATAGCACTTCTGTTTATATCTCACTCAACGACCTTGGCTCATAGCCATACCTAGCTATAAGAGGAGCTAAGACATTTTCTGGTTCTGTGTGGGCTCCTTTAAATGGAAAGGTGAGGTCAGCATGACATAGTTCAAGAGGTTTTCCTAGACTTGGAATCGAGTTAATGCCGAGTCATCCATGTAACCATCTGTCTCTCTCTCTCTCCAACATCTGCCCGGTGGCCAGCTGTGGTTTAGAGAAATGAGACCTTTCACTTCTCTACACAAACAGAATTATCTCCTGAATCAGCCAAACCAACTGGCCCACTTTCATTCTTAAGTATATCAAAGATCAGTACTTTCCTGTGTAATACAAATAATCATATTTGTATTATTGGTACTTCACCCAAGTTGGACCCACTTCTAGATATGAGGCCATACTTGGAACATACCAAGAATGACAGAGAGAGAGATGGCCAAATGAGTTTTTTATTTATACAAAGTAAAAATGACATGAGACTTTACTTTCAGCCCCTTCTGCTGTGCGGACAGGGTAGAGGTGAGAGGTGAGAACAGGAGTATTACTCCTAATACTTTGTTACCTTTCCTTTATAAACTGGGTTTACTTGGACCTCTCAAGGGCATGTTCTCTGTCAACAGTACAGAGAGATCCAAGAATGTAAATTACAGTGAAAGTGGTTAAAATACCAGATACGTTTCTCCTTCACATCAAATATTCCAATAATATATCAATAATATGTTTCTAATCATATATATTTCACACTGTCACTTTCACTTTGTATACAAAAGATTATTTTTAAAATAAGCCAAAGAAAAAATATGCTCAGCTCTGCTTTTCAGGGCAGTTAGCTTCAGTTTGAGCTTTTTAGACACAAAAAGGAATGCTGGCTTTTTCAGTGTGCCCTCGTTTGCTCAGTTATATCGAGTCCTTTCAAGACCTCATACCACTGGACAGGCAGGGGGAGCTTAACTAGCGCTAGTGACCAGGGAAGACACACTAAGGAAACGTTGAAAGAAGGACCATGGAGAGAGACCGTTCCTGCCTCCACACATCCAAAAAGACCTTTCCTCCCCTACACGGCCCTGGATCAGTGCGAGTGACATTGCATATGTGCCTCCAAATATAATGATAAGGCTGATTACACTGAGGTCCAGGTTGTCCTTCTTTTGAGCTGCCTGTTCTGTTTGTTGCAGTGCTGATTAGAGTGGGACCAGGCCTGGAAAATCATCACAGTGATCTTGGGAGAAACCAGTAGGCCTCGACAGGACTGTAGAACCAGCCAATCTGTCTCCCTTCCTAGATAAGAAATGTACGAAGTAGAGTCTGGACCAGGGGCTGTTGGATGTTGTTTGACTGAAAGCCAGAGCATAAAGTATATTTTATATACAAAATGCATGTGCACACATGCACACACGTGTGCAAAAAGGGAATCAATGTCTTGTGAATTAAGACTACTTCCTCTTATCCTATGTAGCGTATCCTAACATTTGTAGTATTTCCTTTCCTATTTCTTCGTTTTTAGAAAAACTTCTGTTTGCAACCCAATAATTTGATTATGTAAAACACTAATGGATTTCTACCCTCAGTTCACAAATTCCTGCCCAACCTGCTTTTATTTAGTTAAATACATTGTAGAATCTTCCAACTTTCAAGTTTGAAATGTTTTCCTTCTGTCTTCATTTCTTTTTCTATAATAAAAATTTTTATACTAGGATTGTTGGTAGATTTAATTTGTTTTCAAGCTCGGGAATCTTGGTTTCTCTTGCTGGGTTTCTTGCACTTGCAGAAGAAGCTAATAGAGGTTTGGGGGTGTCCTTTTGTCCTTGGAACCCTCAAGACAAAATATATTTACCTTTTGACATTTATAGTTTTTTTCCTCCTTGGGTTGATTTTCATAAACTGCTTGATGCAAAATGTTCTATTTCATCTTTTCACTATTTTAGATTAAAGCATGGTGTTGGCACAGACTTTTAGAATTTGTTTCAAGTTAGTTTCCTAGTGTCCAGTTCTCAGGAGCTGCAAGAGAACAGCTCTGCCCCAAGCAATCATCCAGAAGTCCAGAACTTTGGGATACCACAGTTTGCTAAAAACAGAAGGGTTAAAACCCTGGTCAAAACAGTGACCTTGTACAAACGCTCCTGATCCCTACAAGAAGATGGCATCTATTTCAATAATGAATTTATAAATTTAATTCAGTTGGATTTTTATAAGGGAGGTAAAAATAACATGTATAATTTAATTTTCATCTAAACTTTTTTTTTTTTCAAAATCAAATTACACTTTGGTCAGAATCATTTTACAAAACACGATGATTAACGATAATGATGAGTTCAAATAATTGAACCAGTGTCTGTGCTTAATTAATTCTCTGGAGAAAGGAAATTCTGGGTCCAGATAACAGAGTACATCCAAGTGGCATTACTGGTATTTTCAGGGTTTTTATTTTTGAAGCAGATTATTCATGGGGACCTATGTCCTTTCTAGGACTTCCCTGGTGGCTCAGACGGTAAAGCGTCTGCCTACAATGTGGGAGACCTGGATTCAATCCCTGGGTCAGGAAGATCCCCTGGAGAAGGAAATGGCAACCCACTCCAGTACTCTTGCCTGGAAAATCCCATGGACGGAGGAGCCTGGTACGCTACAGTCTATGGAGTCTGAAAGAGTTGGACACAACTGAGTGACTTCACTTTATGTCCTTTCTGTACTTTCCATGTCTTCTCTTTCCCTTTTCCCTGATGAATCCCCTGTAACCTTCTCATGCATTCCATACGACTACCAGACTTCCCCTCATGTGTAAGTGCTGCCATCACCAAAAGGTAAAAAAGAAAAAAAACACAAGTTACTATTAATATTGGACTTCCTAGGTGGCTCAATGGGTAAAAGAATCTGCCTGCATTGCAGGAGATGCGAGTTTGATCCCTGGGTAGGGAAGATCCATCCCCTGGAAGAGAACATGGCAACTCCAGTATTCTTGTCTGGAGAAGCCCATGGTCAGAGGAGCCCGGCGGGCTGCAGTCCTTGGGGGCTGCAAAGAGTCGGACACGACTGAAGCGACTGAGCACACAGCACAACATTAATCTTGGATTCTCCCTGCCCCAACCTTTTTAATTTTTTTTTTTTCCCTGTAAGTCTCCTAATATGTGCCTAGTTGAATCTGTACAGCTGATGGAAATTTGACTCTTAAGACATTTTAAAAACCCAAGAGCAAAGACAAATCCAAGAAGGCAGAAGTGATTTAATTTTTTGTAAAATTTCAAAGACTTAAGATGAGTTGGATCCTTTATATTTAAAAAGTTCTAAGCAAGTTCCTCCTTTTTTTCCCCAGCTGTAGTCATAATACAGAGCTTTCTCTATCATTTACTGATTCATCCGGGTTCACTTAGTGTCCTTTTTTTTTTTTTTTTTTTCACTTAGTGTCCTTCTAATCATTGAAAAAGTAATTAAAATCCCCAAGGGCCAGCCTACCTTGAGCTCCAATTCAGAATTTATGTGCTTCTGTGACTCTGACCTCCACTTTCCCTATTCAGCTGCAGCTGAATAGACCTGCTTGCACATGGCAGAAAAGGGCAATTTGAAGAGTCCAGTTTCCATTTCCTTTAGCTTTGTTCAGGGATTAGAGCCCACAGTGCTTCAGAATGAAGCCTAGTCTGGCATATACCTTACTTCTTCCTGTGCAAAGGTTTTGTTTATTTTCTGATTTGTCGTGAGAAAGTTAAGTGCCGACTGAATGAAAGCTACAGTTTGATTTCTCCCTCTGTTTTAGAAGAAATTCTTTTTAGGGTTAAGTTAGCAAAATCTGTGCTGTGCCGATGTATTTCTTATCTCAACCTGTTTTGAGCTAAACTCATTGCAAAGGCTAGGTTTTCTGTGGGACCTCTAACAGTCCATAAATTCAAGTTCATGTCCCAGAGTAATGGGGACTCACTGTGTTGTATATTTGATATATATGTCGGTTGCATGTATCATGGAGAGAAAAATTATTACCGTTATAAAGTGGCTGCGAAATCTGAAAATTCTAATCTTCTGAGCACACGCAGAATAAAGAGCCCTTAGTGACACAGCAAGGTGGAAATTCAATTTTGCTATGATGGTGATAACATTCAAGCGTATCAAGAAGCCAGAAACTCAAGGACAACTTTTGGTGCCTCAATTTTAACTCTTTATCTGAGTGCAAGGAGGGTTTTCCTCAAGTAAAAGCAGAAAGGAGAATTTCACATCTAAAATATTTGCTGCTTTTTTTCTCCCACCATGGTGTACAGTTTGGAAAAGAAAACCTAAGCTAGAGAATTGTGGTTACTCATTTCCCCAGCCAGTGCTGGAGGGCAGACGCCTGGCTGAATGAGACTGGGAAGACAAGTCTTGGGACCTGACTCATCCAGTGAGAGGTGGTGACTCCCTGGCCCCCAGATTACCATTAGGTTCTCCAGAGGCCAGCCTGCAGAGTGAGTATTCTCTGCCTGTGGCCTGTTTCAACTGATGCTAGGTACCAAGCCCAGATGGAGCTGGTCCTGGCAGCTTGCTCTCTGGGGCATCTTTGTTTTTCACCAGTAACACTGCCTGCTGCTCACTGCCCAGGACTCAGCACTGTAGGCTGAGAACTAAGAGAGGGCGTGATTCCCTAGCCCTAAATGAACTGCTCTAAGAGGGAAAATAACTTTCTGAATAAAGAGAGAGAAAGAGGATGGAAGGAAAGAGGGGAGAGGAGGAAGGGAGGAGGAAATACCATAATGGAGGAGACTGCAGGTGACTTGCTTTCTTTTATCATAGTAGGACCACATTGCAATTAGAAAACAAGTCTGGAGTCGGGAGAAGAATCTAGAGCTACGTCTTAGATATCAGATTATTACTGAAGTACAAAGTGTTGAGATTTTCATCTTGTTGCACAACTTGCTAAGCAGCTGAGTTAAAGAAATGCTGCAGAATCAGTTATACACGGACAAGGCAGGATGGGGTGGGGTGTAGCCTGCAGTCAGATGGACCATAGTTTTCCGTCCAAGCTCTATCGCCTTACTGTGTGACTTTGGAAAAAAAACTGTTTAAATCTTTAACTTCATAATCTATAAGCAGCAGATAAAGGCGATGAAAAGTGGAATGAGACGGAGGATGTCTAATGCATTGGCGGGCACACAGACGTGTCAGTAAATGGTAACATCTGTGCCTCTCTTGAGCCCCAGTCTCTGAACAGCTTTGCCCCACCATATGTATTTGTTCTTAGTAGTAAGACGAATCATGGCCATCACCTGTGTTGCTCTGTATTCCCTGCTTTCTTAAGAAGTTGGTGCATCCGTCATCAGTGAGACACTGCTTTTCATCACCAGGAACTGCTGTGTTGTAGTAAACACATCATTGACACAGAACATCAGACTTTGCTTAGCGGACTTTTTATTCATATTTCCAGGTCTTATGGTATGTAAGGTTATTGTTAGCATAGTCTTGTACAAGCTTTTGTTTTATCACAGCGAACACATTTGTAACATTCTCAGAAAGAGTGGCTAGAAAGTACAAGGCTCCTTTGTTATGCTTGAACTAGAGCAGAATGTCTACCTCTGGGCATCTGGGGTGAATAATTCTGGGTGGTTGGTTTTTTGTTTTTTGGTTTTTTTCAAGGGGGTGAGTGTCTGTCCTTTGCATTCTATGGTGTTTAGCAGCATCCCTGGCTCCCACTTACTCGATGCCAGTTAGAGTAACCAAAAATGATTTCAGATACTGTGAAATATTCCCAGTTGATAACCACTGAACTACATTTAAGATTGCGATTTGACAGAAATGGGTTCAGTGAATGTACTAACCCATGAGATCATCCAGAATTAAATGTAGAGGAGAGTTGATTCAAATTTACCTACATGCTCGTAAATGATTAAACATTTTAAAAGTACCGAAGGGAATTCAAACAGGAAAAAAGGAATGAAAAGAAAGGTCAGAAAGATGCTCCTTTGTCTTTAGGTAATGAACGAGTCTTCTCATCTTTGTCATGAATATGTGCAGACAGCCCTGTTTCCTCACTAAGTGAGGACCAGGGCATGTTGATAAACGCTTAGATGCCTGGCAGGGTGATAGAAGTTCATTAATCATTGAACGAGAAGAAACCAAGGTTGTTTCTAAGTTCTGGGTGTGTACGTTCAGTCGATCGTGTTTGTGCAGAATGGCAGAGAGCACATAATACAGAAAGGCCAATCTGCCTCGCGCGTCAGAGGGACCTCAGATACCATCGTAGCTTCTGCGCTGTTATCTCAAGAAAAGAGCTTCCCTGGCACATAGGAGCCCCAAGGAGGTCAGTGTGTGATCCCTAACAGTCCCTTATAGCCCTAGAATTTTTATGAGACCATAGCTTATACAGAGCTTCCCTGGTGGCTCAGCAGGTAAAGAATCTGCCTGCAGTGCAGAGACCTGGGTTCAATCCCTGGATTGGGAAGATCCCCCGGAGAAGGAAAACTGTGTCCTCTCCAGTATTCTGGTCTGGAGAATTCCATGGACTGTATAGTCCGTGGGGTCGCAAAGAGTTGGACTCGACTGAGCAACTTTCACTTTTCATAGCTTATAGGGCCTCCCTATGATGTCATGATGTAGCGTTTTTGTTTGTTTGTTTGTTTTTAAGGTAGCAAATCAGTGATTACTGTAAAATATAAGTCCTAATTGTCCCTGCAACTTCTGTGTACACAGCAAGTAGGGATGTGATAAAATAATTTACATATAAGCATCATCTCTCTGCCTCACTGAATAACTTCGTCGATAGCAAGCGTGCCTGCCAACAGTGGCTTTTTTGTTGCTGTTTTTTCTATTCAGTTTGTACCATGTGACTCACAGTGTCCTAGCAGATAAGAACAGAGAGACCTGGTTGTCCAGTGTTGGCTTTTGTGCAGAGCGCTGTTTCTTGTGAGGTCACCAACAGTGTTTGTCCAAATAGTGAGTCCTTTCCCAAAGCAGACCCACCGACAGTTCCTTTCTGAGAAGACTATGGGTTTCAAAGGTCGAATCAAACCAGGCTACAAAATGGCTATCTACTAGCTTCTGTGCTCACACAATCAGAGTATCAATGTTTCCTGTTTCCATTCATGCTGTAAGTTGAATAGCTGTAAACTCCTCCCCCCTCTGTCCCCCCAAAGAAAAGGGATTGCCAAGACAAATAATTCTTGTGACATAGGCAATTTCTCGCAAACTTTTTAAAACGTGCAGCTTTCAGAAGTCTATGTTGTGTGCTCTTCAGGAATGCTAAATCATAGTAAATGTATTTGCTTCATGACTCAAGACCAAGTCTGAGGTATAGTCCACATTAAATAATTCCTTCACCTGTATCTGTTTTTAAAATTATAGAGAGGACTTTTACAGTAAGGGAATAAATGGCTTATTTCAGATCCCTAACGTTTTCTTCAGGTCACTAAGAAAACGTTACTTACAGGTTTTCGATGTCGACAAGTCCCAGGAATTGGCTAGGAAAAGGAACTTGCCCCCACTCACAGCCAGATAACGTGCCCCCTTCCCAAGGGACGAAGACACAGATATACAGCACTGCACGGTGAAACATCCAAGTTAGTTCTTGTTGACGACACCTTATGAAGTGGTCCTTAATTTTAGAATTACCTAACCCTAACCCTAACCTTCCATTTTCTTATAGCAGTCTGATATTTGAACACAAAAGCACAGTATTTCAGACGTTTTCAGCAGATGAGAATCTGGCACTTCCTCCTTGTTTGGGTTTTCTTCACATTCTTTGCCTCCATATTTCCTTTGCATTTAGAAGCCACAGTCTTGAAACTTTACCGTGGCATCCTGTTTCCTTCCCCAGCTGAAGTTGTATCTGTTACAATTCCCCACACCTCCATATGTGTCTATCTACCCATTTCCACTGAATGATAGCATTTAGTTTAGATCACCACTGGCTCCTTCTCTAATAGTTTCTTCTTTTCTTCGTTAATTAATTCTTTTTTCTTTTTTTGCACTGGGTGTTATGTTGGTTACTAGTGATACAAAGATGATTAAGATATGGTCCCTTCCTCCACTCAGGCTAATTAGGATGCTACATGCAGAAATAGGTGTGTGTCTGTGGGGCAGCAAACCAGAAGGCTAGGAGGGGCAGAGAGCAGCTTCCTCTTCCTGAGAAGATCAGAGGCCCGTACTTGGAGAGCATGGCAATCCACTCCAGTATTCTTGCCTGGAGAATCCCATAGACAGAAGAGCCTGGCAAGCTACAGTCCATAGGGTCGCAAAGAGTCAGACACAACTGAAGCAACTTAGCATGCACACATGTGCCTTGCAGTGTTAATCTCTCCTACAGACATGGTCCCTATCCTCATGGAGTTTATAGTCTTAATAGGGGAGCTTCATGTGGAAACGTGCATCCAGCTGGAAAGACCTTAGAGATCGTTTGATCAAACCCTGTTAGGTGAATAACAGTCTACTTCTGACAATAGGATAACATTAACCAGTTTTTAAAAGTCCTTAGCGTTTAAAAATAAAACCTGTAAAACTTTGGTTACTTGAATCCCTATACCAGGGGTACCACTGAGATAGGGATTTTTGCTGTCAACAATCTCCTCTGGTTTTGACCTTTATCTACAATCAGCCCTTTGCATCCGCAGATGCGGAAGGCTGACTACATTCAATGTACCGCTCCATTTTATATAAAGAGCTTTATAGAAGCATCCTCAGATTATGGTGTTCACAGGGGCTGCTGGAACTAATCCCCTGTGAATGCTGAGGGTCGGCTACAGTGATAAAATCACCAAAATTGTCCTAAATACTGTATTAAAAGGAATGTCTTTTACTTCTTCAGATTGCCCTGCTATGTCTCTTGTTTAAAGGAAATATAGTAAAGGGAAAGAGAATGACTTGTAGCTATGTTCATTCCAAATTGAATACTTTCAAAGGAATATTTTTCAATATGTCAAAAGCATATCAACAGTCATAAAAAAAATTTATATCCTCTGGCACCATACTCTTACCCTTGGGAATTTATTCCAAGAATATAATTTGAAACAAGTTAAACTCATATGCCCAGATACTTTGCAGCATTCTTTATATTGGAAACAACTCAAACATTGAATAACAGGCAGAAGAATTTTGCAAATCTTGGTACAGCAACTTAACAAAATTATAAGCTGCCACTTATAATCACAAATTTGAAAGTTTGTAGTACAGTAAGAAAACTGTGATAACTTTAAAAAAGCAGACTACAAAATTCTACCTATTCTATAAAAATTATATAGTCATATGAGGCACTAAAAGGAAACCGTAAAGAATTAGGACAACTGGTTGACTAAAGAAAGGTCAGAAAGAGTCTGGAAAAAAAAAAAAAGGATCTGAAATTATTGGTGTTTTATTTTTATTAATTTTTTAATAATATGTGTGTTCAATGAATGCTAGACACAAATTTGTTCACAGGTTAAATAGTTTTTATTTTATCTTAGTCAATTTTTTTACTGTCTATTCCTATCTCTGCCATAAATTATGGCTTTGGTTGTACTGTGAGTATGTAGTACATATTCCATAAATATTTACCTTCTGTTACATTGATAGTATTTCTTTCCTAGAGCAGTGTGCTTCTCAAATTTTAATGAGCATTCATCTCACCAGGGGATCTTGTCAGAATGCTGGTTCTGGTTCAGTTGTTCTGGGATAGAACCCAGGAGTCTGCGTTTCTAAGCCCCCAGGGGCTGCTCATGTGTCTGGTCCAGCTCTCTGTTCTGTGTATGAAGATGCTGCTGCTGACCCAGAGTCAGGGGTTATCCTCTTGGAAGGCAGTATTGGATAGCCCCCCTGGTATAGCCAGAACTGCCTCAGTAACATTTCTAGCAGTCTGGGGGCAGTGAAAGAATGGTTACAGATGACTGTCTTCTGTGGTTATGAAATAAAGATGCTATCTTATCAGGCCTGATGATCAACCTTAAGCCACTCAACTAATATCAACTTTGTCCACTAATAGAAATGGCATTAATATAAGTGATTCTGTGTGTGTCTTATAAAGAGTAAGAAAAGATTTTCTATGGTACTCATGCTAGCAGTGTTGTTTGACACTGATTGACTATTTGGAACCTGATTAAAAACTTGAAAATCCCATCTGGGTTAAGAAAAGCTTTGCCTTGACATTCTACACTGGAAGAAAAATCTTGGCCAGGCAGTGAATCCTTAAGGAGCAGTGGTGTGAAGCCGACTCAAGAGTCATATTTTTACAATTCTGAACACTGTAAACATAAGGAACATAAAGAAGCAGAACATTTTCTAAAACCAGGGGAACATCTTTTTACCTTTTTGTATGTACAGGATACCATGGTGTATAGTAGCCTTGAACGTGGAGAGGAATTTGACATCCTTTGATTTTGAACCATATCAATGATTGTCAAAACTTAACCGTTGTTTTAGAAGATCATAGCAGGTTTCCAACTTGATTCTCCACAGTGACTGAAGCTGGCTTTGGTGCTGATATTGGCATGGAGAAATTCTTCAACATCAAGTGCAGAGCTTCTGGTTTGGTGCCCAGCGTTGTGGTTCTGGTGGCGACCGTGCGGGCTCTGAAGATGCATGGAGGTGGACCGAGCGTAAGTTCCATGCTTCCTTTCTAATAAAACAGAATGAAGCCAAATTGAGTCTTTGAGACACTCAAACCTGCTTCATCACTACAGTTTTCTAAAATGTCTCCTTTTTCATAAATCATCATTTCAGGGCACTTAGAGTTCGGTAAGATCAAGTAATTAGTAACACCCACCAAGTTATTTCTAAGCAGTATTTTGGAAAGGAGCATAATGTAACCTCTAAGAGTCTAAACTGAAGCTTGTATCAACATTTTATAACCCCATGGTAATGGGAGGATAGAGGCTCTGTTTCCTGAATGAAGAACAGAAGGGTAAGAGTGATGGCTTTTGTGGGTGAGGTAGTTCAGTGTTTGTATAGATCATTTTTTGGTTCACTGATGCTACATCTCATCAGATTTCATCTAGCACTATTTTCCTCCTGTTTCTGTTTATTATGATTTCACTTTATAACTCTGTTAGAGCACTGGATTATTTCTGAGAGAGCTTTGCCTAGAAATCTCAAATTCTGGTTTAACGTTTTTAAAGACTTTATCAAAAGTCTCACATGTAGAATTCACACACAACTGAAAGGGAAATTTGTCTTCCATAGCAAAGGTGTATTTTTTTTTTTCTTTTTTTAGGGATTTCCAAAGGGAGAATGAGAGATCTTGTGCTCATTCATCATTTTTGAAATAAAATGGTTTGGCATTTCTTTATCACTTAAATCTTGATATACAACACAAACTGCCAAATCTGATTTCTTAACTGGCATGCTCTGTATGCAAACATCACACAATAATCAATTACATAGCATAAAGAAATAAGTTTGCCATGATGAAAAACCATAATATGTAGTATTTAATTGTCTTATCAATTCTTTGTCCTAGGAGGGGCAGATGTTATTTTATATCATTTTACAGATGAGGAAACTAAGGTTTGGTGGGTTTAGGGGATATGAGCTTATTTGAGCAGTATCACCAGGTCTGAAGTTTATGGCTGAGGTCCAGATCCTCCACTTTTTGTCCAGCAGACAGAGCTGAATATGAATAAAGGGGAAACTTTTTTGAATCCCTAATCCACTCATTGATACCAGAAATAAATTTGAAATTCCCCCTCCCTGTTTTACAACCTAAAAATTATAAAATCAAAGGGCTTTAATACTTAAAGGGCTTAGACACTGTCTAGTCTGGTTCAGATAAAATTACAGAGCTACAGGAGGATTCCAGATCTTGCTTAGTAATCTATTTAGGGGACTAATCAAACATGAAATCAAGGTCTCCTGACTTTAATTCCACACTCTAGTTTCGTCTTTGTCCTATAAAAATTCACTACATGATTTATAATCCTATTTCGGTTCATCTTAATGTGTGTGCTCTCTTTTACAATGATTGCATTTTCTGCTCACCTTAATCCTTGGTACCTCATCCACTTCTACTTAATGTCATGGTTCCATGCTAGTGATGATTGTAACATGACTCGAGATACAGTTGGAAGATGATAAAGGGGAGGATCAGGAAGCCAATTGAAGTTTAGCTTTCCTCTCCTGGCCTCCAGTAGTGCTTCTCCTTTATATTATTTTCTGAATGTCTGTAGGTCTGTCTCCCTCCTTAACTCTGAATTCCTTGAAATTAAGGACTGTGTCGTATTAATTTGTATATTCCTCATGCCTGGCATAGTCTGTATCAAAGAAATGTTTTCAGTAATTGAATAATAAATGAACTTTGATCTTCTTAATCCTGTATTCTCTGTTATCCACCTCATTCCTTCTTACTTGAATCAACTCTGTTACTAATGTTTTTGATCCTTTATCATTTCTACTTCCTTTTGATATCGTTACACAGATAACCACGGCTGCCTCTTATGTTTATTCAGCTTGTTTTTTTCCCATAATTTGTGCAGTGGAAAATCCTATGACCCTTGAACTTGCCCATTTTAGCCCCAATCATATCTCATCTTCCAAAATGCTGACCATTCTTGATACGGTAAAAGAACAAACACTTTTGGATCCAGATATTTCTTTCATAATTAGTTTTTTAAACATGGTGTCATAAGGAGGGTTCTCCACAACCAGTAAGATGTGTATTTATATTAAAAAGAGTTATTGTAAGGAATTATTAATACCCAATTATGGAGGCTGACAAGTCCAAAAATCTACAGAGTGGGCAACTGCTGGAGACTCAGAAAAGCCAATATTCCAGCCCCAATCTGCTGGAGAATTCTGCTCAGATTCTTTTTGTTCTAGCAGGCCTTCAGCTGATTGGATGTGTCCCACCTACACTGTGTCATTCAAAAACACCTTCATAGAAATACCTGGAATATCATGTTCCTTCACAATTTAAAAAAAATTTTGTCGTAGAGGTAACTTTTCAAACGATTTCTAATATCCTCAAGACCTCTTTGCAGAGAGGAGAGTAGATCACCACATCCTTGGTGAGTTAAAATGGCTGGGGTTTCTCACTGAAACCAGTTGCAGGGTATAGACCACCACCACCCCCCCTCCCAAAAAAAAGAAAAAGAAATGTGGAACTGTGAAAAGTCACTAAACTGGGGTTTCAGAACCCAGTTACAACAGTTCATGCCCCTGTTCTGCTCTCATTCGTTGTGTAACCGTGAGCAAGACGCCTGCCTTCTCTCAACTTCAGTTTCCTTATCTTCAAGCTGCCAACCCCACTGGTTTCTGTGAGAAATTAGGCTCAAAAGGGAAAAACTAATGGCGATTATTTTAAAATGGTTTAGAATTTATTTAGAATGATGATGCACTCTGTATAAATCATATTGTGGGTTCCCTTTTTTGCTAGGATAATGGGCAACAGTATGAAATTAGAATTGCCTGAGGAGTTTTTTAACTGTTGCTGACCGTGGGTCCCACTCCCAGAAATCCTGGTTTAATTGGTCAGGGTGGAGCTCAGGCTTCAGTGATTTTTTTAAAAGCACCCAAAAGACTTTATGTTCCTCCAGGGCCACCAATGATTGCTTTAAAGCACAAAATGTGCTTTTCAAGTGAACCTTCCAGAGAGGGACCATGATTTGTTTTTCTTTCAGATCTTTTATCAGAGTTAACAGTGTGACAGGACTATTCTTAATTTTTATCTTTTCTTATCTCAGGTAACTGCTGGGGTCCCTCTTAGAAAGGAATATACCGAAGAGGTAAGAGTGGAGAATTATTCAAATCCAGTTAACCATTGGCTGGCAGCTGAGTCTCAGTCAGGAAACTGGTTCTCTGCCAGTGGCCTCTTAGAAAAGTGCTTCTCTAATAATCTAATGGGTGGAGAAAGGGATAAAAATCCATTCAGTTAACTCTCCAATCTTAAGAAAAGGTGGGTGTAGGCTTTCTGTCTGGGCAGTCATCTGAGCAGGCTTCCTGGTCTCCAGCACATAAAGGTATATGAAGCTTGTGTGCTTAGTCGCTTAGTCGTGCCCGACTCTGCAACCCTATGGTCTATAACCCACCAGGCTCCTCTGTCCCTGGGGGTTCTCCCGGCAAAAACACTGGAGTGGGTTGCCATGCTGCAGGTCTCCCGCATTGCAGGCGGATTCTTTACCATCTGAGCCATCAAGGAAACCCATATGAAGTTTATACCCATGTATTCTTTTGATGACTTGCAGATTTTGATGGACTGGCAGCAGTACCTCTTAGCTCCTACAGGTGGCACCATGAATTTGAGCAGAGAGTAGCTGGACAGGGCTGTCACCCTCCGGGGACCGTATGCCTTCTTGTCCACCAGCCCACAGAGCGTGGGCATGTTGCTGATGTGTTGGCTGCCAGTCAGCAGCAGAAATAGCTGCCTGGCTGGAGACCCAAATATGCCATTGGATCTAGAATAATTTTAGACTTTATTTGGAAAATGAGCCTCTTCCTCCTGCAGCCATCTTTTCTTGGGGGAAAAAAAAATGACTTAGGCTTTCTTGCATAGCTTCCAGGACAGTAAAGTAAGCGTGTGCTGTGCTTAGTTGCTCAGTCATATCTGACTCTTTGTGACCCCGAGGACTGCTGCCCACCAGGCTCCTCTGTCCACGAGGATTCTACAGGCAGGAATACTGGAGTGGGTTGCCATGCCCTCCTCCAGGGGTTCTTCCCAACCCAGGGATCAAACCCAGGTCTCCTGCATTGCAGGCAGATTTCTTTACCGACTGAGCTACCAGGGAAGCTAAAGTGAGCATAGATGGAACAAAACCTGCCAGAGTGGGCTTGCCATTGTCATTTGTCAGGTTTAATGGGAGGTGATACTATGCAGGGGTCTGGTTTTTCTTACAGAACCTCCAGCTGGTGGCAGATGGCTGCTGTAACCTGGAGAAGCAAATTCAGATCGCTCAGCTCTTCGGGGTCCCTGTTGTTGTGGCTCTGAATGTCTTCAAGTAAGTCAAGCGTCCTACTTTAAATGCGGGCATATCACTGGGCCACCCTGTGAAGTACATTTGTGTTTTGAGGATGTTTGGGCTTTTCTGTGCTTCATCTAAAGTATAGAGAAATAACTCTACTCATTCTATTTGTTTGGTTTTCTTTGGATTGGTTTTACTTTAGCAGATGTGTTCCCAAATATTAGCAGGGAAGTGAAATCTGTAAAGTAAGTTACCATTTCTTTCACTTTTATCATTATTATTATTAATTCTGACCAGCATTTCTTACTGAAAGACGATGGATGATCAAAGGGATATGCTATGGAATTTTCTCAATAAAACCTTTAACAATTTGAAATATTTGAGATAATAGTTGAAGAGGATTTTTCCCCCCATGCTTTGCTTAAGATCTGATTTATTTAAACACAATGTAACCACTTTTGATGTTTAGAATATATTCAGTGTTTGGGAGCAAAGTTCTGTATAAGCAGTTAGTCTTTCTTTGAAAACATCGCTAAATGAATACAGATGCAAAACCACAAACATTTTCATCACCAGGACCGACACCCGCGCAGAGATTGACTTGGTGTGTGAGCTTGCGAAGCGGGCCGGCGCCTTCAATGCAGTCCCCTGCTATCACTGGTCGATTGGTGGGAAAGGGTCAGTGGACCTGGCTTGGGCTGTGAGAGAAGCTGCAAGCAAAGAAAGTCGTTTCCAGTTCCTGTATGATGTGCAGGTAAGATCCAGCACAAGGATGAGGATATGCCAGGCCAGTGCTAAGAGCTTCGCACAGGTTGTCACGACAGCTCTGCAGATAAGGATTAACAGAAGGTTGAAGAGGCTGAACCATCTGACCAGGTCCGGCTCCCTGGGACCCCAACTCTTTGGCCCCTAGCCTGTGTTCTGCACTCAGTGCAGAGGGGCTTTGGAGTATAGGGTTCAACAAGGTTGGCACAGGAACAAGACTTTTGAGCAACTTCATCGTTGTTGTTCAGTTGCTCAGTCATGTCCAGCTCTTTGCAACCCCATGGACTGCAGCATGCCAGGCTTCCCTGTCCTTCACCATCTCCTAGAGCTTTCTCAAACTCATGTCCATTGAGTCGGTGATGCCATCCAACCATCTCATCCTCTGTCGCCCCCTGCTCCTCCTGCCTTCAGTCTTTCCCAGCATCAGGATCTTTTCCAGTGAGTCGGCTCTTTGCATCAGGTATCCAAACTATTGGAGTTTCAACTTCAGCATCAGTCCTTCCAGTGAATATTCAGGATTGATTTCCTTTAGGATTGACTGGTTTGATGTCCTTGCAGTACAAGAGACTCTCAAGAGTCTTCTCCAGCACTACAGTTCAAAAGCATCAATTCTTCGGCTTTCATCAGTTCAGTTTAGTTCAGTCATTCAGTTGTGTCCAACTCTTTGCAACCCCATGAAATTCAGCTCTCATCATGCTTGGGAAATCATGGGCAGTATTTTCTTTGTCTGTTTCTGTTAAATCCCCTTTGTATCGTGGTTTTCTTGAGCTATTAAATATGTCTAATATATATATTTTTTTAATTTTTGGATTGTGGTAAAACACATATAACATAAAACTGACCACCTTTTCCATTTTTAGGTGAATAGTTCACTAGTGTTAAGTACCTTCACATTGTTGTACAACCAGCATCTCTCTCCATAGGTCTTTTCATCTTGCAAAACTCTGTACCCCTCAAACACTAACATTTCATTTTTCCTTCTCCTTTATTCCTGGCTGTCTCATGCCAGTGAAGCCATAGAATATGTCCCTTTTTTGACTGGCTTATTCACTGTCTCAGTCCTTTCAGGCTGCTATGAGGAATATCATAGTATTGGATCGACGTGTTAACAGCAGAGATTTATCACTGATACTTTTGGAAGCTGGGATGTCTGAGATCAAGGCATAAGCGGATTGGATATCTGGCGAGGGTCTTGTTGTTTCTTAGATGGCAGTCTCCTCACTGTATCCTCATGTGGTGAAAGTGGGGAGGGATCTTGTCTTTTATAAAAGCACTAATCCCTTGCATGAGGGGTGCACCCGTATGACCTAATCACTCCAGGGCCTAACCTTCTAGTAACATCAACCTAATCACTCCCAAAGTCCTCACATCTGAATACACCATCCCATTGAGAATTAGGCTTCAACATACCAATTCTGGGGGCACAGAAGCATTCAGTCTATAGCCCTTACTTAGCATAATGTTCTCAAGGTTTATCCATGCTATTGCATACGTCAGAACTTCCTTAAGGCTGAAAACAGTCCATTGTGTGTTTATGCCCTTGTGTCTGTCAGTGGCCGGTTGGGTTTCTTCCACTTCTTGGCTGTTGTAAATAATGCTGCTTGCTGCTGTGAACATGTGTGTAAAACTGTGCTTCCAGTTCTTTTGGGTATATATGCTGAAAAGGAGTTGCTGGATTGTCTAGTATATATTTAAAAACAGCTTCATAATGAGCATTCAGTCAGCATATCTGAACTTCCCAGGATCTCAGTCTCTCCATTCATCTTTGTTCCTATCCACACATCTCCATTCTGAATCTGCTGGCTCCAGCTCTGGCTGTTGGATTTGCCCTCTTAGGTAGTCCTTGATTGCTGGAGTTCTCAGCCTTAACTGGTGGCTTCTCCCATCCCTTCATTCCTCACAAGTTCTGTTGGTCTTGAGTCTAGAGTTAAATCATCAAGAATATGATGATTATTCAACGGCTGAGGAGGGCTTGTCGTGTGCCAGGCACTTTGTACTTGGTAACTTCTTTAGTCCTTACTTCCCTGCTTTCCCCTCATTTTACATATAAGGAAACAAACAATTGTCAGGAAACAGACCATCACCCAACCCTGATCGAGAACCGCACTGACTGGCAATGGCAGATTTTAATGATTTCACATTCAAAAACTGGCTCTTTCAGGAAAACCATGCAAGGTGAAAAGAAGGTCAATAAATAGAAGCAGTATTTTGTGAGTTACGCTGTCTTTGACATGCACTAACCCTAAAATGAACCCTTTTCCTTCCCACCAATATTAAAAATTTTTGTTGTAAATTCGCGTTCATTGTAAAGATGATGCTGTTAAAATGTCTGCTCTTCTGTGAAAAGCGGATTAATTTTATAACAGTGTTGCCTCAATATTTGGTAGGATTCTTGCCTCCTTTGCCCACATACTCTGTAACACAGAAATTAGATTTGAGCTGCATAATTGCTTATGCAGTTCAGCCTTTTATTGCTTCATGACAGTTTATGAAAAGAGACTCTCTCCCTAATAGTTCTGTCCCTCATGCTGGCAAGTCCATTTTAGATCATAGAAGACAATTTACAGTCTTGTAACAGTGTAGAAATCTGAGGTCACCATTGCAGGTAGTAACAGAATTTAAGCTCCCCCCACCCGCCGTCCACCAGATTTCTTACATAATCACTGTTGGTGAACCTTTATGGACTAAGTAATGCTTTTCTTTTCTAAGTTTTAAGTAATAGTTTTTTTTGAAACCCTTTTAATTCATTTCATTTTTTTTTTTCCCCATAACTAACCCTTTTGATGCTTGATAGCTCCATAGGGAGGTATGAGACTGCCCTACGGGAAAAAAAAGAAGTGTTAAAATACTTTTGGATAAAACAGCCTGATAAAAGAAACACCCGGCTGCCTTTGCTTCTTTGTACAAACCGGGTTTCTGTGTATCACCCCAGACTCTATTCCACCCAGAATGTATTGGGGGCAGGATTGATGGCATCTCATTTCCTGCTCCAGTCCCGCCCCCATCTTGTTTTACCGAAGAAAGACAGCTGAGCTGATTAACGAATCAGAAATAGTGTAGGAGCGCAGGGCATGACTACTTTCGTGGGGGAAGTAGAAATCATCTCAAAAGCCCAAATGGAAAGAGGAACAGCTCGAAAGAAAAAGAAACACCTGGCCTCAGAGACACCGTGAAGCCAGACAGCTCCCTGAGTCTGTGGCTTTCTGATGACCTGTCCATTAGTTAAAGTGAGAATCAAGCTGCTCTTCGAACTCAGGAGTCTGTGCCAACCTGTCGAAAATTGAGAGATGCAACCACTGTTCTTAACAGAACAATTCTGCGTGTCTTTCACCAGAGTAGCTTCTAATTCAAGAGCAGGTGAAAGTTGTTCACGTTACAGAGGAAGCTGTTGATTAATTCAAAATTATAATTTTTTTTAAATATAGAATAAGGGGCAGGGGCCTAATTGCTCAAAGGAAGTTTATCATGTAAGAATTAATATATTTAATATACTGCATCATTTCCTTTCACCCCTTAAGGATGATCACAGTCAGTCAGTTCAGTCGCTCAGTCGTGTCCGACTCTTTGCGACCACATGAATTGCAGTACGCCAGGCCTCCCTGTCCATCAGCAACTCACAGAGTTCACCCAGACTCATGTCCATCGAGTCAGTGATGCCATCCAGCCATCTCATCCTGTGTCGTCCCCTTCTCCTGCCCCCAATCCCTCCCAGCATCAGAGTCTTTTCCAATGAGTCAACTCTTCACATGAGGTGGCCAAAGTACTGGAGTTTCAGCTTTAGCATCACTCCTTCCAAAGAAATCCCAGGGCTGATCTCCTTCAGAATGGACTGGTTGGATCTCCTTGCAGTCCAAAGGACTCTCAAGAGTCTTCTCCAACACCACAGTTCAAAAGCATCAATTCTTTGGCGCTCAGCCTTCTTCACAGTCCAACTCTCACATCCATACATGACCACAGGAAAAACCATAGCCTTGACTAGATGGACCTTTGTCAGCAAAGTAATGTCTCTGCTTTTGAATATGCTATCTAGGTTGGTCATAACTTTCCTTCCAAGGAGTAAGCGTCTTTTAATTTCATGGCTGCAGTCACCATCTGCAGTGATTTTGGAGCCCAGAAAAATAAAGTCTGACACTGTTTCCACTGTTTCCCCATCTATTTCCCATGAAGTGATGGGACCAGATGCCATGATCTTCGTTTTCTGAATGTTGAGCTTTAAGCCAACTTTTTCACTCTCCACTTTCACTTTCATCAAGAGGCTTTTGAATTCCTCTTCACTTTCTGCCATAAGGGTGGTGTCATCTGCATATCTGAGGTGACTGGTATTTCTCCCGGCAATCTTGATTCCAGCTTGTGTTTCTTCCAGTCCAGCGTTTCTCATGATGTACTCTGCAAAAAAGTTAAATAAGCAGGGTGACAATATACAGCGTTGACGTACTCCTTTTCCTATTTGGAACCAGTCTTTTGTTCCATGTCCAGTGCTAACTGTTGCTTCCTGACCTGCATACAGATTTCTCAAGAGGCAGGTCAGGTGGTCTGGTATTCCCATCTCTTTCAGAATTTTCCACAGTTTATTGTGATCCACACAGTCAAAGGCTTTGGCATAGTCAACAAAGCAGAAATAGATGTTTTTCTGGAACTCTCTTGCTTTTTCCATGATCCAGCAGATGTTGGCAATTTGATCTCTGGTTCCTCTGTCTTTTCTAAAACCAGCTTGAACATCAGGAAGTTCATGGTTCACATATTTCTGAAGCCTGGCTTGGAGAATTTTGAGCATTACTTTACTAGTGTGTGAGATGAGTGCAATTGTGCGGCAGTTTGAGCATTCTTTGGCATTGCCTTTCTTTGGGATTGGAATGAAAATTGACTTTTTCAAGTCCTGATCACAGTATCCTGTCCTTTTAAGAAGCTATTAGAAATACCCACCAAAACCCATCTTCTCTTGGACTTTTTCTTTTCTATTATTGCTTTTGACAGTTTATCTTTACACTTTACAGTATAATGTCTCTATATCTGTAAGCACCCAGGGAAATGCTATAGCAGATGAAAAAAGGAATCTGTATTTAACACTTTATAAGCTAACAAATTTCTCTGCCATGCATTATTTCAAGTATATCTAATCTATTTCTGTGGGATGTGTGAGCTCAATTCTGCTTTTTAAATGGGCAAACGAGATCTTAGAGAAGGTGAGGGACTTGCCCCATGACGAAATGGACACTTGATGAAAGCCGTAACATTATAGTTAAAGGGGTAAGACTTTGAGTACATTAGAACTGAGTTTAAATCTGGGCAGTGCCTTACCGTGGATGTAAACGTGGGCAGTTCTTCAAGTCTCAGCTTCCTTATCTATAAAATAGTGTCTGATATTGACATCAACTTCACCCAGTTGCTGTGAGAACAAAATGAAATGTCCCAGAGTAAAGAGCTGGGACATGGGAGGCTGGGGATCTAAGTTAGCTCTAACTTCTGTCTGTTTCACTTCAGAGGGCATTTCCTGAATTGACTTTCAGGAATCATTTTGTAACTCAGGTAACTTTGTCAAACTCCAGGGATGGTGTCCTTTCCAAGTGGTTTAAACCCAGCAGTTAGAAGCTCCCAGGGCACCGGAAAAAAAGGCCTCCCCTAATTAAAGCCAGACATTTAGCCATCTTTCTCTATTAGAATTGGGAGCTGTTAGTGATTTATTAAAATCTCAGTCACTTTTGTAAAGGATGCATGGCACCGAAAGTCTGTCTGAATATTGTTTGTTACATCAGGAGTGAGGGTTGAAAACTGTCTCCCCATCCCTTCGCATCCTTCCTCTAACCTCACAGACACCGTGAGGTGCAGCCTTGACACCAAGAGAGGATGGTGTTTGTTTTTGTTTAAAGGTCTTTCCTGTTTCTTGTGTGAAGCCATGCTCTTGATCACAGCGGGGCTGGAATCAGGGGAGATCAAAACAGCCCAGGAAGACTGTCTAGGGCCATGCCAGCACCAAGGATTTCCGCCCTGTTGCACTCGCACTGCCTGTGTGTTTATGAGTGTTTTCTCCCCTGCTGGCATGCATTTGGGGGGTAGAGGAATTGGTTGGTTATTGAGGAATTATGTATTTTCTATTTCTTAAGGATTCAGATCAGTTTGGGGGTGGGTAATTGACAGATATCCTTTTAGTTGGACACTGGGCATTTGCAGCCAGAACCTCAAATTTTAAGGAAATGAATAAAAATACATGTGTATAAGTACTTGTATATATGTGTATAGAATGTATGTGTGTATGTAGTGGTGGTTTTTTTAATATTCCTAATGTGAAATTCCCTGTTTTTATCATTTTTAAATGTACCGTTCTGTGTATTTAGAAAATATAGAAATGTATACATTCATACTATATAGAGAGAGTTTAATTCATAAAATTTTAAAATTCAGAATGATCGTTATGTACATCCTCTGTGCCTTTTATATTTCACAGTAACTGCTGAACAAGCTTTAGGGAGAAGGGACGACCTTTCTTTTTACACCCTTGATTGTCCCTGTACTCTTATCTCCTTGTCAAGGCCTTGGCCTC
The DNA here is from genome assembly GCF_002263795.3 of Bos taurus. Lineage (NCBI taxonomy): Eukaryota > Metazoa > Chordata > Mammalia > Artiodactyla > Bovidae > Bos > Bos taurus. The sequence continues at coordinate 88,095,839 of NC_037336.1, forward strand.
CCTTGGCTCTCTCCTCCCTGTCCTCAGACCTGCCCTTGGTCTGCCTCTTTCCACCAGACCTTTTTTCAGCTCTCTCCTTTATATCCCTTGTGTGCAACTGAATATTTGGCACAGTTTATAGGAAGCTGCCCCTTGTATTTCCAGTCCCGTGAGTATCTCATGCAGAGTCCGTATCCCTCCCTGTGCTCTCGTGTTCTGCTTTCTTATTTATGTGAAGCTCTGGGTCTCCAGCCTGAACTGCTTCTAGCCCCTCCCTCGTTAGCCCTTCTCCCCTTACCTCTTCTTCATGATTCAGCTCCAAGTTCCCACACCGCCTCCATGCCACACCCTTTTGCAGACACACCTCAGATCGCTATCAGAGCTAGATTCTTCTCCAGCACTGGCCTCTAGGTTCCCTGTCCAGTGTCCTTTGGTCTCACTCACCTCCTTGGCCTACCGGCTGCCACACCCATCTTTGTTTGACATGTGTCTTCAGATCTGAATCTGTTGTTGGAACAGGCCAGCTTTCTCGATGGGCTTTGTGATTCTGGTAGACATCTGCCAGCTTAATCCCCTTGAGGCTAGAAATAGCACCTGATAAGAAAGAGTGGTCTGTACCCGTTTCACTTGTGCATGTCACAAGGATTCCTATAATTTCACCTAAGTGCTTTCTTGTAACTCGAAAAATGGAATGTCAATGTGGTGGAAGCTTCTAGAATTGCATTATATCATCCAGAACTATGGGCCAAGCAAGAAAGACAAGGGTGTAAAATGAATCATCAGTGTCGCACCTCCAGTTAGCCAGTCATTTTCTGCCTCATTCCATCCATCCCCTGAATTTTCTGACTTAAATTCAGATGACCTGAGACCACTCAACAGAGGTGCGTGATCAGTCACTGAGTTATGTCCAACTCTGTGGCCCCATGGGCTATAGCCACTGTGCTCCTCTGTCTATGGGATTTCCCAGGCAAGAATACTGAAGTGGGTTGCCATTTCCTACTCCAAGGGATCTTCCCAACGCAGGTAGTGAACCCACATCTCTTGTGTCTCCTACATTGGCAAGCACTTCTTTACTGCTGCGCCACCTGGGAAGCCCAGTAGGTACAGAATCCGTTTTCTCAGCCTGAAAAGCTGGCAACATTATTTAAATGTTATCACAACTGTATTAAAGACTACTTCAGGATTTGGGGAGGAAATCACTCAAAACAGCACAGGCTTCCAATCCCCTAGAATCTGAGAGGTTAGCGATTTGTTTTAGCCACCATTTTATTTCAGAAAATGATTTCTTTTTCTTTTCATGAAAGTAGTTTCCTCCCCCCCTTGAGTGAAACTTTTAATCTTAGACTAGAAGATTTTTCTTTGGCATCACAGCTCCAGTAGATAAATTAGGGAAATATGATTCCATCCCATGAAAATAGAGCCTGAGCTTCACCTCATGTCCATTTGTATGAGTCTCTCAACACACTGAGGTTTGTGAGTAACTTTGTGCAAGGAGGAACATCAAGTGTGTCATAAAAATACATGAACATCGTTAGGCCAAGCAAGTGCTCAGGCCACTACCAGCCCTTCCGCCTCCTGTGGGTGAGATCGTTAAATTCATATGTTCCTCTGTTTTCCTTTGGTGTCACTGTTATGTTCTACTTAAGACTATACAAGCCCAGGAGACTACTCAATAACCTAGACGGAATGGATATGTGTATATGTATAACTGAATCACTTCGCTGTCCACCTCAAATAAGCATATGAGCCTTCCCAGATGGTGCTAGTGGTGCATTACCTGGAGGTTCTGTGCCATGCAGGCGATGTGGGTTCAATCCCTGGATTGGGAAGATCCCCTGGAGAAGGGAATGGCAACCCACTCAAGTATTCTTGCCAGGAGAATCCCATGGACGAGGGAGCTTGGTGGGCTATGGTCCATGGAGTCACAGAGCTGGACATTAAAAATTAAAAAGCAAAACAAAACCAAAATATTGAAATAAGCACTTTATTTTTAAATTTTTTAATTGTTCAAATGAAAGTAAATTAAGGACTAATAAAAGAGATCCATAGTGAGGAAAAATCCTCAACTAGTAGTAAAAATATAAAATTTTCCACTAGATGAAACAAAATTCAAATCAGTATTCAGTTAGCATATTTTAAAACAAGGCACTATATTACTATCACTTGAGTTTGCGCTGTTAGACACTATGTTGACTCCTTTGCATATTTAGTTTCATGAAATATCATCCTCAAGATGTCCATCTACAGTAAATCAGACAGTCAGAATTCCTGTGACCTGAAATAAATCAAAACTGAAGGCAATACCATGATGTGAAATTAGATATGAAATAAATAGTGCCACCACAAAAAAAAAAAAAAAATTAAATTAAATTAAACATAAAAAAAAAAATAACAGGAAAAAGAAAGAGAAAGAAGGAAAAGAAGAAAGAAAATTACTTCAGTTGTTAAAAAGGAAGAATTAAAGAAATTATAGTGCACCTGCATAATTTGGAAATTATATTGTAGAATTCCATAAATATGCATATGAAAAAGACTCAAAGAGCATATATGAAGAGGTTAGCAGACATTACAGAGTTGTAGTATGAAAAGTGCTTTATTTTCTTTGCTGCTTCTTTTCTTTTCCAGATTTTCTGCGTTAATCTTGTATTACTTTTGTACTAGGGGAAAAGAAGAATATTATAATAAATAAAAATATTTTAGTGTGAAAAAAAAAATAAAATAAAGAGCATCCTTCGACTGCCAAAAAAAAAAAAAACTGAAGGCAAAACAGACTAACAAGAAAGAGTATACAAAGTCACTCTTGTGCTGTGAATGTGAATTCCTTATCATCATCATTTCACATGGACAAATATGGGCTTTCTGGCGATGAGCCTCTCTTCATTCTCAGACCTCAGCTCTCTCTACCTTGCATCCTGGTTTTCTTAGGAGAGCGAGTTTCCTCTGGGATTCTTCTGGACTGACCTGTTGCTTATGACCAACACGCCGGCGAGGCTAGCCACTTGGGGAGCTGGCTCATGGCAGTCGGCACGTACACCTTGGGTAGCTCAGATGTGCTGGTTTCCAGCCAAGGACATGCTTTGTGTTAAAGATAAAAAGCTCTGTTGTTCTCAGTCACAACGCAGAGCTGCTCCCATGACACTAGGGGGAGTGTTGTAATGAAGCTCCTGGTGTAAGGTGGGTTCATGTTATTTACTTTTATTGAAGTACAGGAAAGGCCATGTAACAAACTACATTTTATTTTCTCCAAGTCTAGCAGATTCATGCTTTTTTTTTTAAATTGAAGTATAGTCGATTTACAATGTTAGGTTAGTTTCTGGTATACGGTGGAGTGATTGAAATATATACACAGGTATATATATATATATATATATACACATACGTATATATATATATGTGTGTATATATATATATGTGTGTATATATATATTCTTTTCAGAATTTTTCCTATTATAGGTTATTATACGATGCTGAGGGTTTCCAAGGTGGTACAATGGTAAAGAGTCCTCCTGCCAATGCAGAAGATGCAAGTTCAATCCCTGGGTCGGGAAGGTCCCCTGGAGAAGGGAATGGCAACCCACTCCAGTATTCTTGCCTGGGAAATCCCATGGACAGAGGAGCCTGGCAGGTTACAGTCCACAGGGTTGTCAAGAGTCTGAGGAACGACTGAGCAACTTAGCATGATTAACTACATGCATGTGAAAGAACTATCTGAAACCAGAGGAAGGATTACCTGAGAGGATTAGAGAAAACAATACTAATGAGGATTGAGAATCATTTCTCTGGGGTCACAAAGAGTCAGGTACAACTGAGCAACTGAATACACACACACTTATGATGTTGAATATTGTTCCTTATGCTATACAGTAGAACCTTGTTATTTATCCATTTTATAAATAGTTGTGTGTGTGTGTTTATCCCAAACTCTTAATTTATTCCCTCCCTCCTTCCCTTCTCATAGCTGTAAATTTGTCTTCTTTGTCTATGCCTCTTTCTGTTTTGTAAATGAGTTCATTTGCATCAGTTTTTTAGATTGCACATCTGTGATGTATGATTTTTGTCTTTCTGTCTGAATTACTGTACTTAGTACAATAGTCTCTCTGTTCAGTTCAGTTCAGTCACTCAGTCGTGTCCAACTCTTCGCGACCCCATGAATCTCAGCACGCCAGGCCTCCCTGTCCATCACCAACTCCCAGAGTTCACTCAGACGCACGTCCATCGAATCGGTGATGCCATCCAGCCATCTCATCCTCTGTTGTCCCCTTCTCCTCCTGCCCCCAATCCCTCCCAGCATCAGAGTCTTTTCCGATTAGTCAACTCTTCACATGAGGTGGCCAAAGTACTGGAGTTTCAGCTTTAGCATCATTCCTTCCAAAGAAATCCCAGGGCTGATCTCCTTCAGAATGGACTGGTTGGATCTCCTTGCAGTCCAAGGGACTCTCAGGACTCTTCAGGAATCAAGGTAGTGATTCCAGAGGTCTTTTCAAGAAAGATCATGTCATCTATCTTTGAGTAGCTCAGCTTCTTTAAGCCTGAATCACCCCATCAACACTATGAATGTGGTGAAGGGTGAAGCCTCCAGCCTTCCTTCCTGGTGTCACTCAGCCAGGGTTCCAGGTGGGCAGACTCTAAATGAGAAACTGTAGACAACATGACCCTAGTTAGGGTTTCTTTCTAGAGCTGTGCTGCCCAAGCCATAGCCACTGGTGACAGGAAGCTATTGAAGTTTGAATTAACTGAAATTAAGAGCTCATTTCCTCATTTCAGCTACTTAATAGTTACATGAGGCAGGTGGCTTCCGGCCTGGAAAGCGTGGTTGTAGACCGTTGCCATCCTTATAGAAATTTCCATCAGAATACTCTGTTCTAGAGTATTTCAGCGATTTTTATACATTTTAGAGGTTTGGGAGGAAATTAATGTAGAATATGTTCAGAGTTATATTCTTGGTGAAGATAGAGATTTAACATAGTCTTAGTTTCAAAATGATCCAAGATTGTGGTATAGACGCCAGACTTTGTGAAGTAGCTTATGAGTGTATTGAGAAATTGTGCATAATAGAACAGTCACTCTTTCCAGAAGAAGCCTTGTGTTTGCCACCATTCCCACCTTGAGGTCTGCCTTCCAGCTTGTGTGAAATTATCTGTCCTTTTATTGCTTATTAAAATCTTTCACATCCTTTAAGCACCACTCAAGTTCCTGCCAGCCTCATACTGATCTCCATGCCTTCCCCTGAAGTCTATGATCTTCTGACTTTCCTAGTAACATATATGCAGAGCCTTTATCACTCACTCCAATCTGTCATATTTTACTGTGTCATCATCCCCACCCCAACAGGCATTCTCTGTACACAAAACCCCTGAAGTTCTTTATACACCATAATATCTTGAAAGTACTTGGCATAGCTGGCTGCTCATTTGGCAGATGTTTGTGGAGTGGCTGCTGGTTGCAGATCACTATTCTAGACATCAGGGATATGAAGAGGGAAGAGGTGATGAACAGATAAATTTGTAGGTATTTAGGGAGTTGGAGGAATGCCAGGGATGATGAACACATATCCATGTATTATTTATTTTACCATTTTATTTATTTTATAAAAGCTATCACTGAAAACAGAGCAGTACAAGTGAATATCAAGTTCAGATCAAAATCATTGGACTGAACTTGACTTTCTTTTATCTTTAAAGATTACACTCCCCTACCCCCCAAGTCAAGCAGAGAAACAGCAGGAAGTTCCTTGCCTGCTGAAACAACATAAATAGATCATATCCAATGGAGCTGCCTTATTGGTGCAGTTTTTAGTTTGTTAAATGCAAAAGTTGTGTTAACAGAGACACAGGTTTCATCTCTGGGTTGGGAAGATCCCCTGGAGGAGGAAATGGCAACCCGCTCCAGTATTCTTGCCTGGAGAATGGACATAGGAGCCTGGCAGGCTACAGTCCATAGCGTCACAAAGAGTGAGACATGACTGAGATACTAAACACACACACACACATAATCTTTTATAACCGTTGCACCACCTGGAATCCTTGCTTCATCAACAGGAAGTTCAGAAAATATGTATTCATTTATTCAACTGTGTATTGAGACCCTACCCCAGGGGCTCAATCCCACCTGTAGGGGAACAGGAGGTGGTCCTTGACCTCAAAGAGTTTATAGGCTATTTTCAATTCTTCAGCTAATAAATGTGAAATCTTTTAAAAATTACCCTCGAGTTTTCTCTAACCCAGTCTCAACTTGACACTCTTGTGGTCATTCTTTTGCAACAAGCCTAGAGCCATCCCAGGCTTACCCTGAGCTCAGACCGAGGAAGGCAGCTCTGGTTACTATAGCTTTCCCATTTCCTTTAATCATTTCCATCCTTTCCCTACCTTCTGCCTTCCTGGAAAATAATTATCATTTCTTTCTAGATTTGTCCCATCTAGAGGTAAATATTTCTTTTCTCATTTCTCTTATGACACGGTTAACAAAAGGCCCTTTGCCATCCAGTAGAGTGGGTGAGCTTGATCCTGGCACTGTTACCATTTGAGGGCCATCGGAGTGCCCCAAGAGAGTGTGGACGTTGCTGGTGGCTATTTGCTGCCAGGCCCTGCTGAATCTCTGGTCCTGTATGACACCCAGGTCAGAGTGTTCCACAGCCATCAGATGGCAAAGAAGAGAGCACCCACGTGTGCTTGAGGAAGGTCAGTGTATGTTTCCTGGAGATGTTGGTCTTCGAGGTAGATCTTAGAGTGAGCCTCAGGGAATTTTAGCAGAAGGTTAGAGTTACTAGGAAGGTTAGACTTACTGTAGAGGGTATATTAAGAGTGAAGAGGCCAGTAATGAAGCTTTCGTGGTAGATGAGACCATTAACATCCCAACCAAGAAATCTGTAAGGATCATCTTCCCCATAGCCTCCCCTACACTTGATAGTCACAGACTTTCGGTTTCATTCATCTCATGGGTATGAATTGGTTTTTCATCATTTTAATTTGCTTTTCCTTGAATACTAATGAGATTGGGGATTTTTCATATTGTTATTGGTTACTCTGTCAACCAATATTACATATGTCTGTCTTTTCCTGAATTTGTGGAAGTTTTATGCATTCTAGTAACCAGTCTTTTAAGTATTTGCATGTATCTCCCCCTACACTGTTCTTTATGCTTTGTTCTTATTCCCGATGTCTTTTTTAATACAAGAAATTTAAAATTTTGATGTCAAATCTATAAGTCATTTACTTTAAGATATATTCTGTTGTTACCTTGTTGAAGAAATCCTTCCCTCCTTTAGGATCATAAAGTTCCCCAATTTTTTCCCTTAGTGTATAAAGTTTTAATTTAGAAGGCTTTGCCTTTGTTCCATATTGGACTTACCTGGGGGCCTGGTGAGAGGTAGGAATTTCGTTGTATTTCTCTCCAGCCAGACGTCAGCTGCAGGGTCAGCCTTTGCCCTGTTTTGTTCCGTGTCTGCTGTATGCTGTCCCACACCTGCTGAGGTGTCCTCCTGTGTTCTTCCTTATCTCAGCTTGATTAACCTTCTTGTCCTGTGCCAATACCACGTGGAATCCATTAGCATCGTTTTGTAGTGTGATTGATACCTGGTATGGCAGGTCCCGTACCTTCGTTCTTTTGGTTTTATTTATTTATGAAGTTATCTTACCTATTTATGCCATTACTCTTCATTAGCAATTTTAAAATTGATTGGCCAAGTAACGCAAGTGCTTTTGGGATTTTTAATGGAATTGGATTGAACTAATAGATTGTTTGAGAGACCCGACCTCTATTCAGTGTTGCATCTCCTCATCCATGAAGGAAGTTTCTCTCCTTTGATTCAGATCCTCTTTTATGTCCTTCAGTGAAAGATCATAATGACTTGCACCTTAATTTCTTTATTCATAGAAACATTCAATATTTCAGCTCCAGACCACAGAGCACCTCTACAGTAATAAAAACTGTGGTAATGAAAAGCACATTTTAAAGCAGTTTGGGATTCTGTCCTACTGAGAAAGTAGAACAAGCTTTTATTTTCTCCTGTTCGGTAACTCTCCCTCCTGTGCATATCAACAGTGATTCATGCAGATGTACCATTTGCCACTGTACAGCAAGGTCCTGGAGGTGGCCCACAAGAGTCTTCTTCCCCTTGGCTGGTGTGCATTCAGTCAGCACTTGGCCCAGCAGCACTTTACCAAACAGTAATCCACCAACTACATTCATTATGCCTATGTATTTCCTACCCGCAGTAAAATTAGGAGCAGTTTTGTCAGATGCTTTGCTTGAATTAAGAATCACTTCATCTATGGAACATTCCTTTCCTAATTAATCATCCTTGTTTCTTTTTTAAAAAGCTTTTTAAAATCTGTTTTTGGCCGTGCTGGGTCTTCATTGCTGCACAGACTTGTCTCTAGTTGCAGCGCGTGGGCTTCTCATTGCCGGGCCTTCTCTCGTGTAGCACAGGCTCTAGGACACATGGGCTCGGTGGTTGCGGCTCGCGGGATCTCAAGCACAGGCTCAGTAGTTGTGCTGCACAGGCTTAGCTGCTCCGAGGCGTGTGGAATCTTCTCAGCCAGGAGTTGAACTTGTGTCTCCTGCACTGGCACGCAGATTCTTTACCACTGAGCGCCCGGGGAAGCCCTCTTGTTTCTTAAGAACACTTTTAGTATTTTACCAGCAATCTATATCCAACATTATGGAAAATCTTTCCGTTTCCTCCCCACACACTTATTTGCCCGTACCTAGTCTTCTCGGATGTCCCCCCTTCTCCTGATGTCTCATCATTGCTAAAGTGACGCTAGGGTCAACCTCTAGTTTTCCAATAAAATGTTGAATCACTCCAGCATTTATATTAAAATCTCAACCCGTTCTTACTCATAAAAAACATATTTATTCCTTAGTATTATTACATTTAACTACCATATAACCCAAGTGGAGACCTACTTAAACATCAGCACTGTTTAGTCAGGAGACTTTCATTCTGACATAAAAACCATCAAAAAACATAGTAATGGTACATTTTTTATAAAGATGTAATGGATAAAAGTGATTTAAGTAGATAAGTAGCCTCTGGAGTGGCTTAACCCACTCCAATGTTCTTGCCTGGAGAATCCCAGGGACAGGGGAGCTGGTGGGCTGCCTTCTATGGGGTCGTGCAGAGTCGGACACGACTGAAGCGGCTTAGCAGCAGCAACAGCAGCAGGACTGGCTTAACACCTAATGCTTGTTATTTGTGAGTTAATCTCTGATTTCAGTACATTAAGGGTGAAAGAAGAGAAAGAGGTTGCTTCAAATACTGGAGTTGATGAGAAGGGAATCTGGTAGTGAATTTTAAGCAATTACAGAAAATCTCACTAGGCTTTCTATTAATTTTTTAACCAGATGAAACTTAACATTTTTGTTGTCATTTGTGTTTGTCCAGCTTCCAATTGTGGAAAAGATAAGAACCATTGCCCAGTCTGTCTATGGAGCCAAAGATATTGAACTCTCTCCAGAAGCACAATCCAAAATAGATCGTTACACGGAACAGGTAAAAGTTGTACTCTTAGGGAAAAAATCCAGCTTAAGCTTTTGTAATTATTCACCCTGAATTGAGAGCTGGCATATGTTCCGCCAGCTGAATTTGGCTTAATCTACTGTGTGGTCTACAAAAATTAAGTTAATATCCTTGGATAGGATATTGACTGTAGTTATGTTGAGAGGATATACCCTCTGACATACACATCATTGACTTTTGTGGTTATAAATGTGTCTAATACAGGTTGTATCCACGTTTATCTGTGGTGTGTGATCTTTAGGCCCTGCTTATCAGCCAGAAACACTAAAAGTGTTCTTGGGTGTGCAGCTGTGGAGTCAGAGTTAAATGATCTGTAGTGCTTCCTCTTACTGTCTTAAAAATGTTAGCACAGTGCCAGGTTAGTCAAATAAGACTGCCGTGCGTAAAGATGGGGTGCTTGGTGTCCTTTTTTGTATAAGTGCTTCCTTGGCTTGGTGCTGAGCTTGTCCACCATGGGTGAAGACTCCCTTCCCTTCTGCTGTGCAGGTGACCAAGATGCAGCAGCGTGAGTCTAGCCCCATAATGGTCATGTCAGATAGGCTCCGCAGAGTGTGTTCATCCACCCTGACCAAAGGGGCCCCGTGCCTCAAACGTCCCCTCCTGTTTACTATGATCAATAGAACTCAGAGCTCTTCAAGAGTTTGCTGGCAAAAGAGTTTCATGAGGAGTATCATTGATATATTTTTTCATCTCCCCAGCTCTTAAATTCTATTTTTAATGCATATTTAATATTTTGTCCTGTGCTACCAACTCTCACCAGAGTATTCTCCCAGATTTGATAAGATAGTCAACAATTCATTTCTTCTTAGAATTTTCCAAGGGCTTAGAATGCTCTTGACTTGTATTAAAAAAAAAAGAAAAAGGATTCCTAAAATTTGCCATACACACTGACATTGTTCTGCAGTGAAATTTTGACTCATGTGCAATGAAATGAGTAAAATAAGGTCATTGTCATGAGGATTTTTTTTCCCCCATGAGTTTTTAATAATGCTATTTAAGGACTATTGTTAATTCCAATATTAGATCCTTCCTGACTTTTTTCTGAGGCTTAAAAATTTACAAAGAAATAGGGTGATAGTACATAGCATGCTGGGTTTTTTAAAAATATATTCTTAACTGGTAAACTTTTAAATTGGCAAACCCTTATCAGTTCACAAAAATTGTTTCAATGTTTGATTGATCTCTGAAACCCCAAATTCTGGGCACTGTTTCTGCAGAGCAATCTTGATTAACCCCAGCAGATTTCTGATCAGCATCTATTAAGAGAATAGAGAACAGCCCCACCCCACCCCTCAGTTGATAGTTCAATAAAATTTTCCAAATAGTCCTAGATTGAATCATAAGAAATTCTGTGTGGGTTACCTCTGGAGATTTCATTCCTTTTATCTCTGTCTGTCCACCCAGAGAATGTTCCTTAAAAGTTATGTGTCAAGTGTGTGGTTGCAGTTGATCAGCCAAGTCTCTGAGGAGGCACTGTGTACCCTTAATCGGGACCAGGCTGCAAGGACACTGTACTTTTTGTGAGGCCCCACATGTGACTTCCTGCCCTTTCACCTTTGAAAACTCTGGGTCAGGCATCGCCTTTGGTCCTTAAAAATAAGAGGCTTAAATAGTGACCTCATCTCAGTTCATATAATGTAATCGCAGATCAAATAGCCGTGATTCATAAAGCAACACAAAGGGGCCCTTTGCTTGCTGACAGCCGCCAAGAACGAGTGAACAGTGGGACTAAAAGCCTCATTACGGAGCCTTCTCCAGATTACCTTTCTGAGTCCCGGATATTAATATTCTTGGAAAGTGGTTTCTACAGCTGCTGCTGCCTTGCCAGCAAGGAGCCACCCTCCCTTCAAACACACACGTAGTAGTGTCTTTCTGCAATAAGAATTATCCAGAATAAGTAATAGACAGCCTCAGCCTGCCAGGTGGTGATCAGGTGTAGCTGAGTTGCGCTCCCATCTTCTTGCTCTGAACGAGCAATAACAAGCGCTACTGTGTGTGTGGATCTGAGCCGTGGGGGTTCTGGAGGGGGGTGCAGGTCAAACAAGTACAAAGAACATTTTTGCTCAAGGAACGCTTTTTCTTGCCTTTCTTACAGGGATTTGGAAATTTGCCCATCTGCATGGCGAAGACCCACCTCTCCCTGTCTCACCAACCTGACAAGAAAGGCGTACCCAAGGGTTTCATTCTACCCATTAGTGACGTCCGGGCCAGCATAGGCGCCGGATTCATTTACCCATTGGTTGGAACGGTGAGTGTGTAACGTCCTCCCAGAACCTTCCCCAGTCTGTGTTGTTAGGACTCCTAAAATCCTTAGGCTCTGCGAACGCCTTGCAGACCAGATATTGGAAAGTAATTAATAGGATTTGCTATTTTCCTAAGTACTCTCTTCCACAATGGAAGGACGCACCTGCCACTGTGGTTTGGATTTTTATTTTCTTTAGATCATGTGTTCAGGACTCCTTGAGTCATAAAATTGACTCTCCCCTTATAGAACACGGAAGAGAATAACTTGGGAGAATCCAGGCTGCTGTTGAGATGGGGGCGGGGGTGGCTTAGTCCAGGACAGCTGGGTCTTCATGTCGTGCTCAGAATAAAAAGACTTCACTGCAGTGGAATAAATGGAGGCCACCACCGAGTCCAAGAGATAGGACCAGCCCCCACCCCAGAGCTGGGAAATCAGTCTCTCACCCTCCACCTCTTTGTCAGGGCTGCCTTAGAAAATGAGTGAATCACATGAGTTCCCAGTTTTGACCTTATTCTGGGGAGACATTGTTGCCATGGGATGGTTATTGTTATTTCAAAGCTTCTCTTTGGACAGAAGGGAGATAGTGCAGAAGTGAAAGCTTATCAAAGTACTTAAAACCCATGATGATGGCCTTAATACATAAAATGCCTCATTACAGCTACTCAGTGATGTGGTGGGTTCCCTTGGTAACCGTCAGTGACTGAAGTTTGTTTTCTCATCATGGGATACTCTTGGATTAGATTGAGCAGAAAAATTCTTAATTGTCTCTGTTGTCGTCATTGTTGTTGTTACAAGCTGATCCAAGTCCAAGCAGGAAACATAACAATTTTTTAAAATAAGCCAGGTGTCTCTGTTGTTTAAGCAATGGATGGGTAAAAAATGCGTAATGAGGACAGAGTTGCTTGCCTTCATATTTGCATGTTTCATCTGATATTGGGCAACATGTTTTCAATAAGTGTTTCTTGAATTCTTAATGCCTGTGAGGCACAGAGATACTACACGGAGTAAATGTGAGATGCATAGGGTTGAACAGCACAGAGGTGTGGAGAAAGTGTGATGATGATGATGATGTTCAGTCGCACAGTCGTGTCTGACTCTTTGTGACCCCATGGACTGCAGCATGCCAGGCTTCCCTGTCCTTCACTGTCTCCCAGAGTTTGCTCAAACTCATGTCCATTGAGTCCGTCATACATTCCAACCATCTCATCCTCTGCCGCCCCCTTCTCCTGCCTTCAGTCTTTCCCAGCATCAGGGTCTCTTCCAGTGAATCGGCCCTTCACATCTGGTGGCTTAAGTATAGGAGCTTCAGACTTGGTGTTAACATCTTAATGCTCTCTGGACATAGGAGAGACAACAGCTGTTTCTACTGGTTGCAGGCAGGGCCTGTGAGGGAGAAAAAGAGAATCAACCTCCAACAACTGTGGAAACAGTGAATTTTGAGTCAAAGGCACAGAGTTACATGGTAGCCTTCGTGGGTTAATCCAGTATGCCTGGAGTTGGACAGGGGTTGAGAGATTAAGAAATGGGATTAGAGTAGCAAGATCGATTCAAGCTGTTAAGGATCTGAACTGCCATCTGAAAGACCTTGGATTTTATCTCATGCACAATGAGAGCTGCAGTAAGATGGGTTTTGCACCTGGTTTTTATTCTTTTTCTTTCTTTCTTTGTTATATTTATGTATTTATTTATTTGGCTATGCTGCTTGGTTTTCAGGATCTTAGTTCCCCAACCTGGAATTGAACCCTGGGGGCCCTGGCCATGAACGCGCCAGTTCCTAGCCACTGGACTGCCAGGAAATTCCCCTGGTTTTTATTCTTATAATACGGAAAAGGAAAATGTCCGATTTACATTTTAGAAAAATAGCTCTGGTAACAGTGGGAGAGTGTTGAGAGGGAAGAGAAGCAGACCGAGGGAGACATGGGCCGAGTAAAGAGGTGCTCCAGGTTAGCTCAGCAGCCACAGAAGAGGAGCAGTGAATTCCAGACATATTGTGAAGGTGGCCCCCTGCACGTGGGCTTGGGGGTCGGGTCACTTCCAGCCTGACCACGGATGGTGGTGCTGTTGGGTGTGGAAGGAACAGTCAAGAAGTCAGGTTGACAGGGCCAGAAATGCATCTGGCCCGGAGACAGAGAGCTGGAAGGGCTCATAGGATCAATATAGCATGATCTGTGAACCCATTGGAAACACAGACACAACAACCAGGAGAAAGGAACAGGCAGGAAGAAAGCCCTGAGAATTTTACGAATATACATGAGGGTGGATACTGGGGAGAAGCAAAGACCAGCACGAGAGAAATGAGAAGAGGGAGAGGATGGTACTCGAAAAACATCCAAGTTCATGGAGCCGACTGGATAGGAGGAGCCCCCGGGAATCTGGGAAGACCCCGGGGCGCAGGGAGACCAGGGGGTACACAGGAGCTGTTCATGGAGTCTCTCACTGAAGGAGGGGTAACACCAGGACTGGCAGAGGGAGAAGGGGTCAAGGAAAACAGGTTCCCAATGGTATCTTGGAAAAGGCTCAGCTGAAGGTAAAAAGTAATCAGATCCGTGGTCCAGGGGGAGAGAGGAAGAGGGGACAGACTGCAGAAGGACACCAAGGACTTTTTAGTGGGTGATAGAAATATTCTGTACTTCAATTGTGGTTCCACTACACGTGTACATGTGTCAAAACTCATAAAGCGCCATGTTTTTTAAGGGTGAATTTGATTGGGTATAATTTAATCATACTGCGACTTCCCTGGTGGCTCAGACGGTAAAGCGTCTGCCTGCAATGCCGTAGACCTGGGTTCAATCACTGGGTCAGGAAGATCTCCTGGAGAAGGCAGTGGCAACCCACTCCAGTATTCTTGCCTGGAAAATCCCACAGATGGAGGAGCGTGGTAGGCTACAGTCCATGAGGTCTCAAAGAGTCAGACACGACTGAGTGACTTCACTTTCTTTGATCATACTTCACTTAACATAACCACCAGAAGAGCTTGCTTTGCATTCCTTAAAATGGCCTCAGTGATAGCAGCCACTTAGAGTCAGAGATCATCTGAGCTTCAGTCAGTGAAGGCCTTTGCTTAGGAGAAGAGCACCTCTGGATGGTCCAGGCTTAGACCAGGGAGCCGGGGCCATGAGGGTCCCAAAGAGCATGGAACAGTGGGTACCACCAAGGAGAAAATTAGCCAAGTCCATGACCTGTCCTGTCTTCTGCTGCACAGATCTGGGATTCCATAGTAGTTCTGCCAACAGTTTCGTTCATTCATTCAGAAAGTGTGCACATGACTCTGTGGTCCCTGTTATGGGAAGCCCCAAAATAAAGCATTCTTCTCCACCTCAGGCAGCTTCCTGCCCCTAGTAGAGAGACGTGAAATTAACAAAGAAAATGGTTTGTTGTAAAAATTGTGACTCAGAAGATGACACCTTCACTCGTTTCTGAGTATTTAATAGTCATTAAATACGGATCATAATTTTAAATCTTTGGAGTCACTAAGCAAATAGATGCTATGAATCTCTTCGCACCTCAACTCATACCCCCACAACCACAGCCTTGTAAGGTCATTTCTGGAAAGTCAGTTCCATCAGCTTGCGTGGGTGGGTGACCACTAGTCCATCCCTCTGTTCCTCTGCACCTGCTTGATGCTTGACCAGTTAGAAGATGAAGGTGTGACCAGTCCTTGAGAGTGACCTCAGGCTGGCTGGGTTCCCTGAGGAGGTCCCCCTGCCTCCACCCGGGGCAGAGCAGTGAGCATGGGCCCCTGGGGTAAAATCCTCCAAAACAATCATGAGGAGCGAGGAAGGAAGTGGTTCATGAGGAAAGAAGTTCCTGAAGGTCAGGAAGTATCGCATGGAGGCGGTGGCCTGAGGTGTGCTTTCTATGACCGAGCCAGAAGCTGCTGTGTCCAGGGCAAATGCACCGCAGGAGGCCAGGATCGCCTAATAAGGACAGGTATTTACTTTTACTTGACCCAGTCCTGGGCCCTGCCACAGTCTGCAAGAATGCTTCTAATAGTCATCATCCATGTGGGAGACATAGTGTAGTAATTTCCTGCTGAGATGACTGGGGGGGGGAAGGGAGTTGAGGACACTGAGGGGACTGGCTCCTGCAGGTGGGAAAATTCTGGTGTAATTAATCACCCTGACCCATGATCACTCTACACGTGCTTATTTGAGTGCCTTTGAAACAGGCGTCCAACTCTCCTTTCCAGGAAAACCCTCAGTCGGAAAGATCCTCAGTTTTTCTGCATTGTGCATTCGTTCATTCATACTTGTAAATCACATGGAGATGAACATGCTCCAGTCCTCTTCCATGCGTCCTTATGTTGGACACTAGTAAGTAAAATCACACAGGTGCAGAATGCTGTGGGCTTTATAACAAAGAGAAATCCCTTCGGTGTGTCCTTAAGGAAGGCATGTCCCCCTGGCTATCTAGTAGGTCTAAAAGTGGAGAATCCCCACACAAGCACCTCCCTCTCCAAACAATAAGTATCTTCAGTGTTCTGACTCTGGGACATCACAGGGTGAAATGCTAGAGAGTTCAGTTTTTTACCCCCAGATTTAGTTTTCTAAGTATTTACTTTCACTCTTCACCCTTATTTACAAGCCAGAGTTTTCTGCCACTGAATGATTTCATCATATTTTATTTAGTTACTGCTTTAGTTGGAGTTGATCACCAATTAATGATCTCCAGTATGTGTAGCCACTTTATTAGTACATTTCACTTTATAGGAGCACCTAGTAGTTCAAGAGTTCCTCAGCTAAGGTCATCTAAGACTTTTTGCCCCATCCTTGCGTGCTCTGGGTGAGTTTTCCATCTCTCTGTAAGTAAATTTTCCTCCCTGAAATATCTTCATTCCTGCTAAGCTCCATATGTATCCTTGCGTCTCTTTAATGACATTATCCTTATATATTCTTTCCATCATATTTTAAAAATAATTTTATTTATCTGGCTGTGCTGGGTCTTAGTCATGGCATGCAGGAGCTTCTCATTGTGATGTTCAGGCTCTCTAGTTGTGACTCAGTTGCCCCACGGCATGGAGAATCTTAGTTCTCTGACCAGGGATCAACCTCGTGGCCTCTGCATTGGAAGGCAGATTCTTAATCACTGGACCACCAGGAAAGTTCCTCCATCGTATTATGGAAAGCTACAAAAACGTATATATCCTAGACCAACACAGTCACCAGTTAGTACATCTCCTTATAAGAAATAATTTAGCAATACAGATCTTTGGTGTGGAGAGAGAAGAGCATATTTTCCAACACTCTATTGTACAGATTAGCCTCTTATGTTTCCAAAAATTCTTTCAAAGCTTATGGTTTATAGTGTTCAATAAACCTTGGTAGCTCATAAAACTTCTCTAAAACAATCTCATGCACACCCTTCCCACCCCGTCCCCCCAGAGTTTAGTAGGTGGTCTTTGTCTGGTGGTCCCATTGCTTTGATATGGTTTTTAAGTTTTTATAATAATTTTTCAGGGTTGTTTAATCATTTGACATAAATGTCATGGCATAAAAACATTAATATGTAAGCAAAGTTTATGAAATTATATTATTGGGATGTAAATTACATTCCATATAGAAGAGATTAGAAAGACACCAAAATGTCAACATGGGGCTGACATTATGAGCAGCTGCTTTTCTTTACATTTCTGCTTACTTCGGATTACTGCACAAGCATTTGTCACTTTCATAACATGAAAATACAATAAATAGAGAAATGATAAACTGAAAGGATTTGAGAAAATGTTTTGTGAGGGCCAGTTGGTTGCACAGGAGTCAGAATACGTGTATGGCAGGTAGACTTAAGTGGGTAGAGTCATCTTGTCCTTCCTGGCTGCCTCGTAGTGTTTTAACACCTGGACTCTTTGGGACACCAAAGAGAGGCCCAAAGAGCTGGAATGTTCCAAGAAATCCACTCCTGAGTGTTGTCTGTTGACTGATGTTTCCTGGCCCCAAATTCGGCTAAGGAAATGCAAGATCGTTTTGTCCTTTTTGTTTCCTCGCTCCTGCCATGGGTTGGAGAGAGGCTGACCACTTCCTTTCATCTTACGAGGCTTTCTCACACAAGGACGTGTTGTCAGAACAGTTGGCTTGGAGAGGTATCCAACCCAGTGTGAATTCCTAGCACATGCCCATTTGAAGTTAGTTTTTGGTGTATCGGACCGTTTTCTTTTGATATCACGTGAGGCAATGAGATTGGCTTCTGAAGATCTAGGAAATCTTCTTAAACTTGAAGTCTTCTTTATTGACAAACTTAGGACATAAGATTAGGACATGTTGGCTATTGAGGACAAGAATCTGGACCAGAATCTTGGACTTAAGCCATCCTGCAGAAGGGATTAGGAATTCCTGCAGCGTTTAGATGGTGTTTGGTGCCAGTTAGAGCAGCGGTCCCCAACCTTTTTGGCACCAGGGACTGGTTTCACGGAAGACAATTTTTTGACGGATGACAGGGTGGTGGTTTCAGGATGATTCAAGCACATTACATTTATTGCAGGCTTTATTTCTATTATTATTACATTGTGATATATAATGAAATAATTGTACAATTCACCATAATATGGAATCAGATCATCAGGTATTAGATTCTCATAAGGAGTGTGCAACCTGAATCCTTTGCATGCACAGTTGACAGTACAGTTCGAGCTCCTCTGAGCTCTAGAAACTAAGGCTGCTGCTGACCTGACAGAGGGCGGAGCTTAGGCAGTCACGTGGGAGACGGGGAGTGGCTGCAGATCCAAATGAGGCCCACCTCTCACCTCCTGCGTTGCAACCTGGTTCCTAACAGGCCATGGACCAGTATCAGTCCACAGCCTGAGGTCTGGGGAACCCTGAGTTAGAGCATTTCTGGAGCACAGAGTGGCCACTTGAAACTGTAGAGAGGCTGCTAGTGCTTTGGTCTCACAGACTGATGAGGGGAGAAAAACACCTTGGCTGGAGGGCTGGGGTGGGCTGTAGGATGCAATGGGCCAGAGTTCCAGGGTCCGTTCAGGGCAGCTTCCCTCTCCCTTCCTACACCCTTCACTTTGGTTCCTGTGCTCTCTTTGGAGCAAAGGATGTGATCCTGGGCAGGGCACGTGTGTCCATGCCATGAGTAGTCCGGATCGTAACCCTGAGAGCGTGGACAGTGGACATCTGTCCAAGGAAAGGGGACTGAAAACTCAGCAGTAAAACCCACAGCGGATTATGGAACGAGTAAAGGGCCCTGGTGTGGCTTTCGTGTCCGCTCTGTGACCCGACCCAGCCTCATCTCTGCCCAGGTGCCCCTCTGACGGCCTCGGTTGGCCTGTCTCTGGAAAGCAGGAAACTCCCGGAGCGTGTTTGTGAAACCAGTGATGTCATCCACAGCAAACGCTGGGTGGAGGGTTACTGGTCTGGAAGGAAAGGGGGCCCATGAAACAGTGAGCCGGGGCCCCACCCAGCCAAGTCATTGCCGCTTTCTTTCTCACATTTCAGTTAAGCTCACTTTGTTTTCCGTTCTACTCCCTCTCCTGTAAAAAGTATGTGCTGGATGTCTCGTTTCCGCTGGACCGGATTCAGGTCAGTGAAGTTATTCTGCGGCTCACTGAGGAGACGTTTTCTTCTTTGGGGATGCATGGTTATAAACCTGGTCCATTCACTTAGGCATGAATTAAATTCAGACCTTGTAGGTTTCAGCCCAATGCACTGCTCCCCACATTTTCCAGAGACTCATGGCCCAGTACACACACACACTCCCCAAGCTGCCTTTCAATGACATAGGTAAGCAGTCGTGTTCTACAGAGCTCCCATCATACAAGATCACTCAGAAGGTTGCCTCTGCACGTGTCCTTCCTAATTCCAGGGCTCCTTGACCCCAGTGAACCTGACACCTAAAGTCTTCTGATTAGCTTGAAGTGATCCAGACCCGCCTCACACTGCCCAAAGCCTCCCCTCCCCACCTGGCCTCACTTTCTTTGTATGGCTGTGTCCTTTCACCCCATTCCTGGGGACCTGGTCTGTTTCCTCTCTCCCACCCAGCTTGGGTCTCTCCCACCGCTCTTCCTCATCCTGACATCACAATTTCCTGCTTTCTCCCAAACATGCCCTTCCTCTGGCCCAGATGTCACTCACTTCCTCTTATCCCAGGGCGGCTGCAGCAAGCTGTCCCCTTCCGGGTGTCCAGAGGACAGGCACATGTGTGTCTGTCCCATCAGGAGAGAACATGTCCCTGCCTTTTCACTACGTGTTTCCAGCAAAGGAAGGTGACCAGCAGCATTCTCCATTTCCAGAAACTGTTTTTCAGATTGATGAGCCAGAGGAGGCTTCGTGACTCAGGAAAATGATATTTGCCCCTCGACCACATAAGGTTATCTAAGGTCCAGTCCATTAGTTTCAGGGATCTTGTCTCCCTGAGTTTGATGCTAATTTATTTTTAGCATAAATATAAAATGACTTCAAATGAAATCAGCCTGAGCCGGGGAAACATGCTGAGTAATAGCATTACCAGATATTTCTATTATTGAGTTAACCTTTTAAAATTGGGTTAAATTTTTAGCCCACTGCTATTAACCCTACGTGTAGGCTCTGTCTTTCTTTGTACGAACCTAGAAAAAAAGGTGCTTGTCATGCTTAGGTAGCCACCCCACCGTCAACATATAGATCTTTTGTTTTCTTAGGAATTGATGAGATACTGACCCATTCTTCTTCCACTTCCGTCTATAGCTTACTTGTTTTCTTCCACATTGAGTAGTTAGGATTCAGAGCATAAAATTGCCAATCAACATATACACAGGTCAGAAAGACATCATAAAGTATCTAGACTCATGGCACTTCTCTTTACTCTGTGTCTCTTTGTTGCTTTCATTTACTTTGTTATGCTAGTCTTTACCAAGAAGCATATAGTCCAAAGCAGCTAAGCAGTTTAAGCAAGGGAAATGAAATCAATGTAGACCAAAATGTGTGCTCAGTTACCTATTGTGCCCGACTGTAGTTCACCAGGCTCCTCTGTCCGTGGGATTTTCCAGGCAAGAATACTGGAGTGGGTTGCCATTTGCTGCTCCGGGGGATCTTCTCCACCCAGGAATCAAACCTGCATCTCTTGTGTCTCCTGCATTGGCAAAGTAGCTTTCCGATTAAAGAGCCAGGTCACCCTCTGAGGCAGTTTGAAAAGTTTGGTGGTGTAGCCTGTTTTCTGGATATCACTGAAAATTCAAAACATTTTATACCAGTGAGTATAAGCAGATCTTCTTAAATCACGCAAGAAGTATAAAGTAGGTATTAGATAAATAATTTGTGTTGGGTTATGTGATCAAACGGAGGTATTTATGCAGACCCTGGAAGGCTCAGAATGAACGTTCATCATCACATTGCCACCCCTATGTAGGATTTCCAGGGGTGCCTGCATTAAGTATGTGTCCCAAGCCATTAGTAATAAAGGTACCACAGTCTGCCTCGGAGAAAACCTAGGGCCAGGAATACAAGTTACTGAATCCTTTGTGGACATCAGTCTCTTGTTTAAGACTCAGCCCCACCCCAAGAATCAGCTCTGGGGAGTGGAAGACTTGAAAAGTTACCTTCCATGCTTCCTTGCACCTTCCAAAATCCATCATACGGTTCCCAAATTTACCTGCATTTCTCCTTGTAAGACTTAATTACTCAACTTTCAAAACTTGCCCCCCAGGACTGAGTGGTGGCCCCTACTCATCTCCAAACACTGTGTTCATACTGCCAGCTCCACCCAGCTAAGTTCTATTGCACTTGCATCCTCTGGGGCTCCTATCCCTTTACCAAGCCGCCTTGCCTGGTGTCTCCTATTAATCCAGACCTCCCTAGGGTAGGGACCTGGCCTTCGGTTCCCCTGATCTGTCCACAGTTGGGAGTTCAGTGCAGACCATACTGCTACATACATACAGTATGGAACCCAGTGCAATAGGGGCCGGCCAGCCGCGCAGAAGACATAGGGTTCCTTACGGAGACCTCTTCCCGTGGGACCTCACAGAATTAGGATCCCGCTCAAGTCCCAGTCTGGAAAAGCGCGTCTTAAAAGACGCTGAGAAGACAGGGCTCAAATGCCCACCTTTCTTATCTGCGTGTAACTCCAGCCTTCAGGGGTCAGTGTTCTGACCCAACCAGTTACTGACCAGCAAGGCTATAAAACCAGGTCTAAATTCATTTTTCTTGGAACGTATTTAGATGTGCACTTACAGATCAAATATCCCACCAGGCTGTATCACTTGATACTATAGTAGTTGTTCTCACTACATATCAGACACTGTTTCTAATGCTTCATATAGACTAACACATTCTTTACTCTGTATCAGCCCTGTGAGCTGAGTTAGTGATAAATGGCCTCAGGGAGTTCCAGTGGTCCGTGAGTATTAAGGCTTATGAGATCCTTGCTCAACAAGAACTTAGATCTTGAACATCTTGACATTTTTTTTCAGTAGCTCAGGCAGTGTATATTTCTGGGTCATTCTTTACTGCCACTGAGGCAGAAAAGGAAAACTTCCAGCAGTTTCCCTCACCCAGGCTGGTAAGCCCTGTTTCAGGATGGATCTTGTACTAGGTAACCAGGAAAACTGGAAGTGTTGAGTTGGACTGCTCCATGCTGTATCAGGGGACAAATGTGTTGTTTCTGTACTGAATGTGGTCACCTATAGTGAAATACTCTTTCTATGTCCATTTAGTCATTAAGCCTCAATAATTTGATTTCTGAATGGACTGTGATTTGCTGTAGCTCAAAGCTTTTAAAGTTATTTCAAGCTACATTACACAATTAAAGAGAATGGTCCTAAAAATAAAGGAAGTAATCTCATCTTATTTTGAGATGCCACGCATTATTTGTCGGATTTGCACAAATATTTCCAGCACATTAACATCGTCTATTGTCAGCGTGTTTGCTTCTCTGTCACAGTTATTATAAGTCCATGGGGACCAGCAACCTGAGCTTCTGTTATTTTTGTTCTGTCTACTTTACAGTGGGGTTCAGGTTGCTTCCCAGTGGCAAAGAGTTAACTTGTCATCCAAACTGTAAAATCACAGTGATATGTGAAAAGTTCTCCCTGATGTGTAAATCCTGAGTATTTGCTCACATTAAGAGACAGTCTTTTGTTTGGGACTGAAAATAATTATAACAAAGACTCTCCGGCAAAAGTTTGGGTCTCTACATTGGGTCGAATGTGGCCTGTCCAGCTCCCAGATCCATGATGTGGTTGGCGTTCCCTCCATAGTTCATAAAATAATGAATTTAGTAAATGGCTCATTTGTAGTCCTTTATGCCATCTAAAGACAGTTTATTTAAAGAAATATTTTTTTGTGTGGGTAAAAATCATTGCATAGGTAGCTGTAATTTCTTTATTATTTACAATAACCACAACCAGCTTTTTTTTTTTTTTAAGCTGTTTTGACAGCTGGAGTTTGTTATTTTAATTTTGATAAGTTTGTCACAAAGAATGGAATGTGCTCCCTTTTGAAGATGGGAAAGTTTGGGCGGGGAGAGAGCAGAGAGACACCACCTAACAATAAAATTCCAAAAGCAGATCTACTTGACTTCTTTGAAGTGTTTTTAGATTTCATTTGAGGCATAAATTGGAACCTGCTATCTTTCTTTGGAGTAGAACACATTACAGAGGGAAAAAACAAAAGATTGCTACAACCACAGCCCTGGGAAAAGAACGGAAGATTTCAGGAAGAAGAAGGATATTAAGTGTATGGATGACAACTGCAGAGTGATTCTTCCTGTCTTTGGACAGGAAGTTAATAGTTAACCTAAAGTTAAATGGTTAATGGAACATGGAAACCATGATGGGGAATCTTCTGCGGTACTTCAAAAAAAAATGCCCATAAATCCCTCTTTAGCACTTCCTTGTGCTCACACATTCAAGCGGAGAACAAGGATGGAATGTCCAGTTCATCTCAAGTGCACCGGGCTACTCTGCATCTTACTCTGACATCCTGTTCTCCTTCCTGTGTTATCAACATGCAGACGCTGCTCTCTATGTATTATTAAGCACAAACAAGCCAAAACTCTGTCTACAGTAGTTCAGTATGTTTTCACAGATCTCCTATTGTGGTTTTATTTCTTCAGTATCTTCTCTATTGAGCACAGAGACTGACATCTTTCTAGCACCCCCCACCTGCCCTGCAAAGAGTCTGTTCTTTTTCCCTAGAGGTAATGTGTGATGCTAAAAGGATTCATTGAAAGGAGGGTTAAAGATACTAATGTCTGGATACTTTCAGGACTGGAATGATTGTCTCTATATACAATCTCTCTATATATATTGTCTCTGTATACAGTAGCTATATGTTTATAATGTTTAATGACTTGGAATAACTTGTTTGTTTAGTGGGAAAAATAAGTGAAATTCATAGAGCATAATGTCAGCAATGTAAAAGTGCATAGAAAAAGCAAATAGAAACAAAGAGATGTTTATTAAATTATAATGATAAAAATTAAAACTAATCAGTTTTACTCGAATTAGTTTAATTAGCCATCAGTTTAATGGCTGTAGCATCAGAGCCCTTCTGAGCAGTTCGTATATATTAATTAATTTAATGCTCACAGCCTCCTTCTGGGTAGGTAACGTTGATGCCCTTGTTTACACAAAGGGAAACCAAGGGCAGAAAGATTAAAGGAATTGCCCTGATCATGGAGCCGGTAAATAGTAGAACCAGGATTCAACCCCGACATTGCCTCATTAGAGATATTATATAATCTTTCTGCTGATTATATGGTCTTATTTTTAATCCTACCCATTACTGGATGTGAGCCTTGATTCTGGTAACTATCCAATTAGAAATAGTGGCTTCAAATGATTTATTCTAAAACTAATCCCATTATGTGAGCTGATGGTATCCAAAACATTATTGCTTGATAGCTGTTAATCCCATTATAGCTTTAAAATTGTAGTAACTTAGGATAAACTTTCTAAATTTTTTTTTTTTTTTTTTTTTTTTTGCTGTTTGAGTAGAAAGCTCAAGAGGTAAACTTTTCATTGTGATGTGGTGAGATTTTTCTATAGCTTTTATGGTTGAAACTCTTGTTTTGGATCTCTTTCTAAACCAGAATAATGTTATCCACTTTTTTTTTTTTTTTTTTGGTGTGAATCTTGGTGTTTCTGTCACTGGTTAGTTAATGTGCTTGAAGGAGGTTCAGAATTCTTTTCTACTGGCTTCTCTCTCTTCCTTTGAGATAGGTTGGTTATCTCTTTAGGTAGAGACTTGATTTGGTTGCTTAATTTCACAAAATTATTATCAAGCCTATGAGCCAAATGACTACTCTGCCAGGCATAGGAACCTGCTTGGCCAGCATAATAGAGTAGATGCACCTTCTGCCATCACTGGAGATTGTAACCCTGACCGTCAGCTGCCTGACTTTCCATCAGACGCCCAGCACTTGGCACACAGGAGCTGCTAGTTATTGAATGAACCTCTTCCAATCTTAAGTGACAGTAATGTCTTGGAGTTACTGACTCTTTTCCGAGGCGCGTCCTTGACCTAAATGTCTTCCCCTTTTCGCTTTGGCTGTCAGGAAGTTCTATAACAAATCACAGCTTAGCTCTCATGATTGTAGGGTGCCTAGACCATGCACCTACTTTCTAACTGGTTCTTAACGTTCGTTTGGTATATATATTCCACGATCTTGATTTCTGTCTATCTAATCCTTAAACTTTCTTAAAAAGTAAACCTCCTTAAGTTGTTTGCTGAAAATCTCCACCTTCCGAAACAGATGTACAGAAGATTAGGGAGCAAAATATAAAGAAAGATACCACCCCGAGTGCTCCAAGGCCAGAAAGAGCTAGACTTTCCAAAACACATACACACGCACGCACACACACGTATACAGTAAAATGTATGCCTCCCATATATTTCTCAATGAAAACTGCACAGAATAGTCTTACCTTTGAGAAAAGCAATATACCGAATCCTTGTTTTCCTTGCCATTCAGGAACAACCCACAGTTTATAGATTAGTGGTTTCAATTTCTTCTTTTCTCATTTCATTTCCGTACCCAGTACTAGCTTGAGCTGATTTACCTCATTGACATTTTAATGAAATATGAATAGCTTCACAAAGAGACAAGAAAGTTGTATCTAGTGCAGCTCAGCACTCTGAAGGGTCAGGACCTTGCTGGGGTCTATAAGGACCAGGTAGAGGGGGTGCACTCTGATTTTCAGGGTCTGTCACATCCGTATTTAGCCTGTGTCCTCATGGTGGAGGCTGATTTTCTGATCCTATGGAAAGCTTGCTGTTACTCTTTGCAGAAATGTGCCATTTGCTCACTTTTAAGGATGGCCAACCGGCTGACAGCCAGCGAAAATCATGAACTCCATTTACATTTGCACATTCTTCAGTGAGATAGATGGTGATTAGCTCATTTAACCCTCGAGGCAGAGCTGTACCATTACGTGTACTATGGATTGTGGGGGTACATGTAATTTGCCTGCCCCCACTCTCAGAAGGGAGAGCCATCACACCCCCAAACCCATGCCTATAACACAGCCCTGGTTCCTTCCCCTACCCTGTCTCTACCTGCATGGCTGGGCATGGCCTGGTCAAGTGAGATGTTCAGTTTAGTCACTCAGTCGTGTCCAACTCTTTGCAACGACATGAACCGCAGCACGCCAGGCTTCCCTGTCCATCACCAACTCCCGGAGCTTACTCAAACTCATGTCCATCGAGTCGGTGATGCCATCCAACCACCTCATCCTCTGTCATCCCTTTCTTCTCCTGCCTTCAGTCTTTCCTAGCATCAGGGTCTTTTCCAGTGAGTCAGTTCTTCATATCAGGTGGCCATAGTATTGGAGTTTCACCTTCAGCATCAGTCCTTCCAATGAGTATTCAGGACTGATTTCCTTTACAATTGACTGGTTTGATCTCTTTGCAGTCCAAGGGACTCTCAAGAGTCTTCTCCAACACCACAGTTCAAAAGCATCAATTCTTTGAGGCTGAGCTTTCTTTATGGTCCAACCCTCACATCCATACCTGACTACTGGAAAAATCATAGCTTTGACTAGATGGATCTTTGTCGGCAAAGTAATATATCTGCTTTATAATATGCTGTCTAGGTTGGTCATAGCTTTTCTTCCAAAGAGCAAGCGTCTTTTAATTTCATAGCTGCAGTCACCATCTGCAGTGATTTGGGGGCCCCAAAAAATAGTCTCTCACTGTTTCCATTGTTTGCCCATCTATTTGCCATGATCTTCATTTTTTGAATGTTGAGTTTTAAGCCAGCTTTTTCACTCTCCTCTTTCCCTTTCATCAAGAGGCTCTTTAGTTCCTCTTCACTTTCTGCCGTATGGGTGGTGTCATCTGCACACCTGAGGTTATTGATATTTCTTCCGGCAATCTTGATTTCAGCTTGTGCTTCATCCAGTCTGCATTTCGCATGATGTACTCTGCATAGAAGTTAAATAAGCAAAGTGACAATATACAGCCTTGATGTACTCCTTTCCCAGTCCATTGTTCCATGTCCAGTTCTAACTGTTGCTTCTGGACCTGCATGTAGATTTCTCAGGAGGTAGATAAGGTGGTCTGGTATTCCCATCTGTTTAAGAATTTTCCAAAGTTTGTTGTGATCTACACAGTCAAAGGCTTAGGTGTAATCAGTAAAGCAGAAGTAGATGTTTTTCTGGAACTCTCTTGCTTTTTCTGTGATCCAGTGGATGTTGGCAGTTTGATCTGTGGTTCCTCTGCCTTTTCTAAATCCAGCTTGAACATCTGGAAGTTCTCAGTTCGCGTACTATTGAAGCCTCAGAGAATTTTGAGTATTACTTTGCTAGCGTGTGAGATGAGTGCAATTGTGTGGTAGTTTGAACATTTCTTTAGCATTGCCATTCTTTGGGATTGGAATGAGTACTGACCTTTTCCAGTCCTGTGGCCACTGCTGAATTTTCCAAATTTGCTGGCATATTGAGTACAGCACTTTCACAGCATCATCTTTTAAGATTTGAAATAGCTTAGCTGAAATTCCATCACCTCCACTAGCTTTGTTTGTGGTGATGCTTCCTAAGGTCCACTTGACTTCACATTCCAGGATGTCTGGCTCTAGGTGAGTGATCACACTATCATGGTTATCTGGGCCATTAAGATTTTTGTATGGTTTGAACATATCCTTCTCTTTTATGAAAAATGACAACTATTAAATGATGCAAATGTTATAAAAGTTATCAGGTACTTCCCTAAGTATTAAGGCCCTTCTCTTACTGTTTTGTTAAATAATTTTTATTCCTGAACACTAATCAAGATACTAAATGTTCCCGATAATCAGAGCGCATAGATTAGAATTTCTCAGAGTAGTTTCTCAAGTGTACCTGACCTTACATTTCAGACCCTCAGCCTGGAAGTTAGCTCTGCTCTCTGTCCTATGGGCATGTGTGTATTAATAGATCCACGACAAGATGGTATGGAAGGGCTTTTCTTCCATATGCTACATAATGCACCAGAGAGTTATCAGTTTCCTTCAGGGGTATGTCAGTGTTTCCAATGAAACAGACTCAGATCCTTCCTGTACTGTAGGAAGGGAACGGGAGAGACTTGAAGAAGGACGTTAGGATTTAAGTGAGGGGCAAGGCAGATGAAGGTCATTGAGCACACATCTCTAAGATAAATAGCATTGAGTTTGTGGGAAGCAATTTGGGAAAATTCTGTTGGAAACACTTAGTCAGTATTCATATAGTAAAGAATCAAATGAATTGCTCCAGGGTGGGGTGTGGACAGAAGGTAGAGACCACATGGGTTTGAGAACAGGAGCTCTGGAGATGATTTTATTGTCATAACCAGGAGAGCCCAGGGGAGAGAGTTCTGTCCTTGGCAGTGACTAATCTTCTTCCCTTAGATGCACTTCAGATACTCAAGCTAACAGTGATGACTCATCAGGCAGTTCGGGCTTAATGAATACATCGCTGTACGACCACACAAATGCCTTATTTCTGATTCACTCATTCAATGTTTATAGAAGGGCGCTGTGCACTGGGCCATGAGAAAAAACAAATGAAACAGCAACAGATGCCTTGCCCTCAAGGAGTTCACAGACTAGTGAGGGGCAGCAGTTAACTGTATTAACACCTCAGAGAGCCTAGGGCTCTACCCTTCTGAGAGACAGAGGGATGCAGTGGTGCTCCAGAGCCTGTGGGAGCAGATGGCATTGGGACTTGGCAGGACTGGGGCGCTCAGGCTGAGCCTGGGGTTGTGAAGGATGAGAAGAGGTTAGCCATGTGACATGGGACAGGAAAATAGCAACACATCTCTCATCACAGTGAGAGAGAGGCATGCGGGCTAACAAGAGATTTGGAACGAGCGTGAGCAGTGACATTGGGCAGGAAGTTCAGACCCAGGACAAGCGAGGCCTTGAAGGTCAAGCTTAGGAATCAGAACTTGATTCTCCAGGACCTATGGATTTAAGCAGAGCAGTGTCATCATTGTGTTCACAGTTCAGAGCCATCAATCATGTAGCAGGATGGAGAGCAGATGGAGAGAAGGGAGACTAGAGGCATAAACACCTAGCGTAGGTGCTAGTTAGGAAGGCAAGAGGAACATCCCTGGGGGGCCAGTGGTTAAGGCTTCGAGCTTCCGCTGCAGCAGGTGAGGGTTCAATTCCTGGTCGTGAAACTAAGATCCTGCATGTCGTGTTGGACAGCCAGAAATTTAGTAATGCAAGAAACGTCCAGCCTAGACTATGGTAGAGGCAGTGGAGGTTGAGGAGGACATGGGTACTAGAGAGATTATGGGCGTAGAATGAGCTGGACTCAATAAGCAGGAGAGTTGTTGTTGCTTGATTGCGAAGTCGTGTCCCACTCTTTGTGACCCCACGGACTGTAGCCCACCAGGCTCTGCTGTCTGTGGAATTCTCCAAGCAAGAATACTGGAGTGGATTGCCATTTCCTTCTCCAGAGGATCTTCCCGACCCAGGGATTGAACTCATGTCTCCTGCATTGGTAGGCAAATTCTTTACCACTGAGCCACCATCGAAGCCAAGCAGGAGAGGGGAGGAGACGATTTGAAAATGCATCCAAGGTCTGACTTGTTCCCCTGGTGGGTCAGCTTGTCATTTACTTAGATAAGCAATAAAGGAGGAAAAAACAATTCAGGAAGGAAGTAATTGTGATGGGGGAACCCAAACCACCCCCAGGTTCAAGATTCACTAGAGGGACTCAGCATATATAGTCCTACGCACAGTTATGATGTATTATAGCAAAAAGATACAAAGCAAAATCAGCCAGTGGGATAAGCACGTGGGTAAAGTCTAGAGTTACATAGGCACCCTCTGCCTGGAACTCACAGACCTCCTGGAACAAAGCAGGTGTGCCGTATAAACCTTCCCAAAGCCAGGCTCCTGGTCACCAGCCTTGCGAACGGTTCTAAAGGTAGCATCTCAGATCTGCTATGTTAGCTGTCTTCTGCATGACAGTACATTCCATTTCGTACATGCTGAGTAGTCTGAGGCATTTGTTACAAGCATTTGTCAGGTGAAGTTGTCTACTGTGCAGTTGGGTATTGTGTCTGAAAAAGTAGTGAAAGTGTTAGTTGCTCAGTTGTGCCTGACTCTTTGTGACTTCATGGACTATAGCCCGCCAGGCTCCTCTGTCCATGGGATTTTGCAGGCAAGAAGACTGGAGTGAGTTGCCATTCATTTCTCCAGGGATCTTCCCGACCCAGGGATTGAACCCGGGTCTCCCACATTGCAAACATCTGTACAATAAATTAAAGGGTCTGGAATCATTAGCACTACTTCTGTTTCAAGTCTGTGGCTCTTTCCATCATTCTGCACTGCCTTCTCAGAATGACGAAGTCATACCTTACCCAAAATGAATAAAATGAGATTTAGGTTATAAAACAGATTTTGTAAGTTTGCTTAATGCAACTTACTCCACAATGAATCCTTGGATCCTAAAAAGTCGAGGTGATCACATCGAGGCCTCCACACAGAAGGGATTTCCAAGCAGCCTCTAAGCCAACCATTCATGGTCGATCAACATGGATTATCAGAGGGCAATAAATTATTAGGAGATTTCCCATCTCTTTACTCTTGTGTCCATTCAGCAAAGTTTTATGTTACCCGCAAAGACTCTGCCATATTTATGTTTTTACTCCTAGTGATGAACAGAGTCTTTGCCTTATTCTCTAGAGTCAGGAAAATCACAATGTATTAGGAGTGTGTTAGGGCAAGAGTAGGTGGGATGACCCCTTGGATATGGGAAATGAAGTCAAACTGAAAACATGTTCATTTTTTGCTTGAAGCTCTGATAAAGGATAAAGTGGAATTTGAAAACTGTCAAATGAGGTTGCTGCATATTTACTTAGTTTGGGATTTCATTCCTGGGTGGCCTTAAACTTGGATAGGCAAGTACTAGAAAGCAATATGACTGTAGTTCTATAAGACCTCCATTTAGCTCAACATATGTAAGTTGGCTTTGGTCTTAGAGGTAAACTTTGGTGCCTACAGAGGTAACTTCCGCTAATGCCCACTGGAGTCCTTTTATGGCTGGATTAAATGCATACACATGAGCTTGCTGCTTTTTTGTGTGATTATTAATAGTCAATTTTGCATTATTCTAAATTGTCTCAAGAGATATCATGAAATATGTACAGAGTCAAACTTAATGGTAGAATGTTGATTTTAAAAGAAGTTGCAGGTCATTTGTATAGTCTCAAAATAAATATTAAAAAAGAAACAATATTTCCCTCTCGAATCTTTATTCCTATCTCAGCTTCATTTACTGCCTCATTTATCATCTAAACAGTCTTTGTTCTTTCAGCTTTCAAACATGATTAATTGACGGTGTGCAGTGTAGCATAAGGAAAAGGCTGAATATTTTGTAAGAGGAGTAACCCAGTCAAATGCCCATCTTTTCTTTTATACTTTACCAACAAGTATATCTTATGTAGATGTAAGGGCAGTTTGCTATTTCCCTGGTCAGGATTTTTGAGCTTTTAGCATAACATGTTTCCTTTCCATTAACTTAGCCAAAAATAATATTGACAAATTCATGAAGCCTTCCATCTGATACTGTTGTAAACTTATGCAAATATATTTAGACAGTTAAGTGAATAGAATAATTAAACAGCCAAATGTCAAGAATGGGAAGGGAGAAGTAGCATCAGCTGTCGTATCACATTATCTGGGCTCAAGTTGGAAGTTACCGAAGTGTTTGAAAATATACCTTCAAAACCAATTATTTGAATTTGTGCTACATTTTTTATTTGCAAGAGGGCAATAATTTAAATAAAGTGCAGTGTAATATTATAGTTGCTGCAGGGAGTTATGAGTATTTCTGGGAGTGTTCCTTTTCAGCACATGCTACTTAGAATTTGAAAAGATATTCAGTGTTTCTTTGTCATGAATCTTTCCACTGGGACAAGGCCACTCCTGGATGAACTCACAGATTGAGAGTTTCTCAAAATACATAATCAAATTGTTGGTCTTAAAAATATACTATTTTAAAGTCTTAAAAAACTGAAGTGAAAATAAGGTTAATATTTGGCAAAAATAGTCCATTTGAGGAGTTGTCTCTTAAAACTCTGATTTCACTTACAGAGTTTGCTTCCAAAGAAATTCACTTCGCATGTCATTAATTAAAATCTTTCCTCTTTATGCCATTTCTTTAATTCCTGATACATTTCCTTGAAGTTTTATATTGCTTTTAACTTATTAGAGATCAAAATTTGGTTGGTTTGGGATTTTTAATAATCATTGTTGTTCCAAACAAAAACCTTAAAATATTAAACAAAACCTTAGCTTGTGACATTTCAAGGTAGCAAATGTTAGCTGATCTTGAAAAACATGTTAATATTCTTAAATGACCTCCTGCACATTTCTTTATACTTTTGTACCATGGGTGTGATTTAATTTAGAAATGTCTGCAATGCCACTCCCATCTCACAGCAGTGGTTGGGGAGGGAGGCAAGCTAAAGAAGAGCTTTGCAGGGGGGCAAGCAAAGGAAGAGCTTTTCAGGCAAGTGAATGGGCACAGACATGCTTCCCCTCTTTTCTGTGAGAAGAGCCAGCCTGCCAGACTCAACCACCATGGTTGCACCTCCCAGGCAGATCCTCACTGCTCTCCCCCAGCTCCCTCTGCCCCCACCAGTACAGCCCCTTCTCCAGGCTGAGAGCCTGGGCGAGGTCTCCTAGCCAGTGAGCTCTAATACACACTGTGCTTGTCAAAACTCGCTTTTGTTGCAAGTAAGAGAAATAGAGTACTGGAGCTTCAGCTTTAGCATCAGTTCTTCAAATATTCATTGGAAGGACTGATACTGAAGCTAAGGCTCCTGTACTTTGCCTACCTGATGCAAAGAACTGAGTCATTAGAGAAGACCCTGATGCTGGGAAAGATTGAGGGCAGAAGACTAAGAGGGCAACAGAGGATGACATGGTTGGATGGCATCACTGACTCAATGAACCTGAGTTTGAGCAAGCTCCAGGAGTTGGTGATGGACAGGGAGGCCTGGCGTGCTGCGTGCGGTCCATGGGGTCGAAAAGAGTTGGACACGACTGAGCAACTGAATAACAATAAGCAAAGAGAAACTGAACTAGAGTCATGCCAAAAGGACTGACCCAGATAAGAAAGTTCCACGGTTGTCTGGCTTAGCCACCTCTGCCTTCTGGCTTCTGCTCTCCATTTCTCAGCTCCACCTCCTTGGAAGGGATGCCCTCCATATCACTTACTTCAAACAAACCCACTATCCCAGAGGAAAAAAAACCTTATTTCTTTCACCAGCTATCAGTACAGTTTGACCTTTGATCCTTGAACAACACCAGGCTTAGGGCCACCAGCCTTAATGCAGTGGCAAATCTGTGTATAATTGTAATTGGGCCTTCTGTATCCATGGTTTCACATCCACAGCTTCGGCCAACCACAGGTTGAAAAACATCCCTGGACCTGCTGCAGTTCAGACCCAGACAGGGAACAGCTGTCTTCAGGACATGATGGTCCTATTTGCCCCATATCCCCATCCTGACGCATCAGTGTGTCCAGGCAAGGGGTGACTGTCATGCCCATTCTGTGGGCAACTCAGGGGCAGACCCACCTGCATTACCTGGGACAGCCTTCGTGGTTACTGAGAAGCCAGCATAAGAATGCTGGTCTGCTCAGAGTATGGTCCGTAAAGTGAATAAACCGAGTGTCTCATAGGCCAGAATACTGTTTGTTTAATTATAGATAAAGGTTAGCATGAATGAAATACAAAGTTGTTTAAAAGCAGAACACTCAATTTATAGTTGCTCCGTCTCATGCATTTTCATGTTGAATATCGGATTCTGCCCCGTGGGAATTGTCTACTTTGGAATGAGGTCTCCATACCCATAATGATTAGGTAGCATCAGGTTCGTGTGTGTGTGTTTTGTTTTGTTTTGTTTTTTTCTTTCTTCTTTTTTTATAATGCTTTGGCTTGAAAATAACCACAGAAAAAGTGGGTTGGTCCTTAGTCTATTGCTGGCCCCTCCCCAAAGTGCATCCTTTCTGCATCCTTTCTGTGGTTCTTGAGTCTGCCATCCTCAGCCCCGCCCCTCACCCCCAACCCTGTTCTCTCAAACTTAAGGTTTCTCATTTTAGTCTTCCAGAATTTCCTTAGTTACTCATCTCATTCTTATTCAGCTCATTAAAGCAGGGTATGTAGGTTTTTGTAGTCCATATTTAGAATTAAAAGCATATTAATTTCCTTATGATAAAATCAAATTATATTGATCATTTAAAAATATCAATAATTATTGAAGCAGTTCTTTAAGTCATAATTTTTGTTATGTTTCTAAATAATAGATACCAGCTTACGGCCTGAGGACACTGAAAGTAAGATTGCATGTTAATATTTAAGTTTAAGGTGGAAAACATATATATGGGCTTTCCTGGTGGCGCATACGGTAAAGAATCCGCCTGCAACACAGGAGACCTGGGTTCGTTTCCTGGGTTGGGAAGATCCCCTGGAGGAAGGCATGGCAACCCATCCAGTATTCTTGCCTGGAGAATCCCCATGGACAGAGGTGCCTGGTGGGCTACAATCCATGGAATCACAAAGAGTTGGGCACAACTGAGCGACTAAGCACACACACACACACACACACACACGCACAACATATATACACACACGTATCTCCATGTACTGGTACAGTGAAACCTCTCAAACTTCTCTCCAGGAACTGGAACACGGTGGCTGCTTGCCAGCTTGGCATCACCACTGATTCCTTTTCTTTCTGCCAATGTTGTGCAGACACCAGCCAAATGAATTCTCCCATCTCTTGTGTGTTGCACGTGAACCTCTAGTGCATGTAAACAGTAGGCACTTATTCTTGACTGCACATCTGTAACTCGGTGAGACTCTCGGTGAGACCCAGGAGAACTTGAAAGGAGCGTTTGAATAACAAGTTTATTTCTCGGGCATGACGGCATAAAAGAGATGAGTAATGCTAATAAACTCAGAACACAATTCCGATTAACCCCATTGGCAAGAGAGGCGGCTTTTGGGCAAATAAACCAAAGTAATAGCTGGACTTCAGATCTGATAGCTGTGTTTTGATTAAATCAAAAAGATTTCTTGCCAGTCCTCCTCCTGCAGCAACAATCACGCCTCCCTGACTGCACGGAAGTAGAAACGCCTCACTGGGATTCTTTTGGCCCCTGATGCCTTTTGTCTGGTGCCCCTTTAAGGGGAACTTGAGCCAAGATCTTATCAGTGATGGAGATGGAGACACCTCAGGATTTTCCAGTGTCAGTTTTCACTTTTTCTTCTTGGACATGGTTATTAATGCTACCAGATCTCTCAAATCTTGAGGCATTTCCTTGTGGCTCCAAGTTGCTGCTGCAGGTCAGGTTCTTGAACTGAGCGTCTGGTTTCAACATCCATATGCTTCCCAGCCCACTCTCTGACCTTCAGTTCTTTTCTGTTCTTTTCAGACTTTTAACATTTCCATCTACTGATCCCAGGAGACTCAGTATTCTGAATACTCAGTCCAATTTTTTTTTTTTCCAAAAGTTAAATAGAAATTAAGGTTGATATGGGTTGCACACATTTTTTAGCTTAAAGATCCTTTATTCACAACCTATGACAGTTAATCTTGACAGCATATAAATGCTAAATATTTAGGGACTTTTTTAGGTAGACCAGAACCTTACCACTTCCCCTGACACTTCACGTTGTCAACAGTGATGCATTTGCGGGGGGAATCATCAAAATCCTTAAGACTAATGTCAATACATGTCCACCGCCTTATTTCTTTTGAACTCAGCTCTGTTTCTTTGAAGCACTGATCACAGTATCCAGCTTTGATTCCTTTCCTGTGGACTTATGCCAACTTGCCTGATTTCATTAAGTTTTTGGAAAGGGCTAAGACATGGTATCGTTTTATGGCAATCCTCACATCAATCATAATTTAGGACGGTCTTGGTGAAAGACGAGGCATTCAGGCGGGGAGGTGGAAGAAGGCTGGTCTAGTGGTGAGGGGGCTGGGGTGCGTTCAGGGAGTAATAATTTCATATCCAACTTCAGCCACCTCTACCTCAGGGTTTTTTAGCTGTGGGTTCATTCTAGAGTGCTTGCAGTTATAAGCTCCATACCTAGGTATATGGAAACCATGCAATTTTTAAAAATTTTATTGAAGTATAGTTGGTTTACAATTTAATGTTAGTTTCAGGTATGTAGCACAATGATTGTATGTATACTATATATTTTTTTCAGATTCTTTCTCCTTATATATTATTACAAAATACTGACATTTTGTAATAATATGTGCTATGTAGTAGGCCCTAGTTGGTTATCTGTTTTGCCATGTGGGGCAGCCGAAAAAAAAGAGAGAGAGAAAATTAGACTCCAAGTAAAACGTTTATCTAGACTCTACAAACTAGGTGTTATGAATTTCATTCTGCAAACAAGAACTCTGCGAATTAAAATACTGAAGCAGATTCTAATTTTAAAAAATACTATAAAGTCCTACCACTTATATTTAAATGTCTTTTAAGCTGAGAATGACTCTCTCCTAGCAGTCCCCCAAAACACTGAGAATACGCCAGCCAGGTCAGTGCCCTCGATCTTTTCACTTTTTAAAAATGTGTGTTCTGTTGAACCGGTAATCTCCATTCAATCATCAGCACCAGCTTTGCCTTTCAATTGACACCTGCGCTTTACTAGTCACAAAATGTTTGGGGCATCTTTAGGGAAAGTTAAAGAATACCCACAACCAAATTCTTTGTCTTCCTTGTTTCTTATTAAATCCTTTTGTCTGTTCTAAAAGAGATCAACAAACATTTCCTGCAAAGGGTCAGATAGTAAGTATTTTAAGTGTTGCAGCCCAGTCTCTGTCCTCACTACTCAGCTCTGCTATTACAGTGCGAAAGCAACCGCAGACAATATATAAACCAGTGTTGCTATGTTCTAATAAAACTTTATTTATAAAATAGATAACTGGTCTGATGTGTGACGTCTGGACCGTAGTTTTCCAACTTGTGATTTAGAAGAAAGAAGAGCTCTGTGAAATTTCATGTTGGAGTAATAAGCGCATAAAACTGTCCCAGGCCCCCTAACCTCTTTCCCACTGGGAACTGTGTTTGGTTTCCCAATCTCCCTAAGTACTTGTAGGAACGAAATGAAAAGAGCCAAGATGAAGTTCCCTGAGGCAGGTAGCCCTATTCCTTTTCCCCGTGGAAATCTCCATGGGCTTCAGGAAGGGAAAGCAGCTGGTCTGGGAGCCCCAAGACAGCCCAGGTTTAGGGAGGGAATTCAAACCTTTGCTTTAGGTCACTTTACTCCAACTCTAAAATACAATAACACGTGAAATAAATGTTGTGTGTAGATGTGCCACACATACGTGCTTGAAATTAAATGTTCACATAAGCACCAGATTTGCTTTTGGCTTACAGCAAATTTCATGGTAAGTAGAATG
This sequence comes from Bos taurus, assembly GCF_002263795.3. Classification (NCBI taxonomy): domain Eukaryota; kingdom Metazoa; phylum Chordata; class Mammalia; order Artiodactyla; family Bovidae; genus Bos; species Bos taurus. Next base: position 88,133,389 of record NC_037336.1, read on the forward strand.
GTTGTGGAGGTGGGAATAGACGGTGGAGGAAGTAAAACTGAAAAGTGAGACTGTGGTCAACAGGAGACACCACACCAAGCTGGGAGGCGGGGGTACCGACAGAACTGTTTGTGGATGTAAAGTGTATCCTCGTTGATACTTCGTGGTATTTATATGAAAAAGTCAGGCTTTTTCTGTGGGAAAGTAGCTCATGGGCTGATGGTATCACTCTCCTTCAACATGTTAGAGAATTACTCAAACGCTTGTCAGATGCCTGGGCCACATATTTATTTGAAAGTGTGCCATCACGGGAAGCTTTCATTCACCAAGGTCACTGAGAGGGCAGAAGAGGGAGGCACACTGAACTTCAAATGATTCTTGCCGCTGTGTCAGTAGCAAAGCAATGAAGGAAGGAGCTGACTTGCCAAAAGGAGAAAAGTTCAAGAAAACTGACTTTGTTTTGATTGAAAAAAGCAGATAGCTGAGCAGTAAGTAAAGAATTCTCATTATCCCCATTTTTCAGCTTATAAACATAAAATGAATATTACCTTATTCCTAGTCATTGCTACAATTATCTGTTTTTTTTCCTATTAATATAATTTTATTATTGGATTACTTAACATCAAATTCTGTCCTTATATGTGTGTTTCCAGTAACCTTGCTCTTTAATTAGGTACAGTGAGTAGTATAGTCTTTGAAATTCATACCTAAGTTTATTACGTAATTATATCTTCAGTTCAGTTCAGTCACTCAGTCATGTCCGACTCTTTGCGACCCCATGAATTGCAGCACACTAGGCCTCCCTGTCCGTCACCAACTCCCGGAGTTCACTCAAACTCACATCCATCGAGTCGGTGATGCCTTCCAGCCATCTCATCCTCTTACCCAGTGGTATATAGCATTCTTTGTAAGTTGCATTCTACTGAAGATGGTGTAACAGGCACCAGATTTACCCTCCTATTTTAAAGTCAAGGAAACTGCACAGAGTATATGGGGAAAAGTCACTCAAGACATTGGACAGTCAGTTCAGTTGCTCAGTCGTGTCCAACTCTTTGCGACCCCATGGACTGCAGCACACTAGGCTCCCTGTTCATCATCAACTCCCAGAGCTTGCTCAAACTCATGTCCATTGAGTCAGTGGTGCCATCCAGCCATCTCATCCTCTCTCCTCCCCTTCTCCTCCTGCCTTCAATCTTTCCTAGTATCAGGGGCTTTTCCAATGCATCAGTTCTTCACATCAGGTGGCCAATGTATTGGAGCTTCAGCTTCAGCATCAGTCCTTCCAATGAATATTCAGGACTGGTTTCTTTTTCGATCGACTGGTTTGATCTCCTTCCTCTCCAAGGGACTGTCAAGAGTCTTCTCCAACACCACAGATCAAAAGCATCAATTCTTCAGTGCTCAGCTTTCTTTATACTCCAACTGTCACATCCATACATGACTACTAGAAAAACCATCGCTTTGACTAGATGGACCGTTGTTGGCAAAGTAATGTCTCTGCTTTATAATATGCTGGTTTGGAAGCAGTCTGTTGTTCCATGTCCAGTTCTAACTGTTGCTTCTTGACCTGCATACAGATTTCTCAGTAGACAGGTGAGGTGATCTGGTATTCCCATCTCTTGAAGAATTTTCTACAATTTATCGTGATCCACACAGTCAGTCTTTGGCATAGTCAATAAAGCAAAAATAGGTGTTTTTCTGAAATTCTCTAGCTTTTTTTCGGTGATCCAATGGACGCTGGCAATTTGATCTCTGGTTCCTCTGCCTTTTCTAAATCCAGCTTGAACATCTGGAAGTTCATGGTTCACGTATTGTTTAAGCCTGGCTTGGAGAATTTTGAGCATTACTTTGCTAGCATGTGAAATGAATGCAATCGTGCAGTAGTTTGAACATTCTTTGGCATTGCCTTTCTTTGGGATTGGAATGAAAACGACCTTTTCCAGTCCTGTGGTCACTGCTGAGTTTTCCAAATTTGTTCACATATTGAGTGCAGCACTTTCACAGCATCATCTTTTAGGATTTGAAATAGCTCCACTGGAATTCCATCACCTCCACTAGCTTTGTTCATAGTGATGCTTCCTAAGGCCCACTTGACTTTGCATTCCAGGATGTCTGGCTCTAGGTGAGTGATCACACCATCGTGGTTATCTGGGTCATGAAGATCTTTTTTGTACAGTTCTTCTGTGTATTCTTGCCACCTCTTCTTAATATCTTCTGCTTCTGTTAGGCCCATACCATTTCTGTCCTTTATTGTGCCCATCTTTGCATGAAATGTTCTCTTGGTGTATCTGTTTTTCTTGAAGAGATCTCTAGTCTTTCCCATTCTGTTGTTTTCCTCTATTTCTGTGCATTGATCACTTAGGAAGTCTTTGTTATCTCTCCTTGCTATCTTTGGAACTCTGCATTCAGATTGATATAATCTTGCCTTTTCTCTTTTGCCTTTTGCTTCTCTTCTTTTCTTAGCTATTTGTGGCTCAGATGGTAAAGCATCTGCCTACAACGCAGGAGTTGGTTCGATCCCTGGGTTGGGAAGATCTCCTGGAAAAGGAAATGGCAACCCACTCCAGTATTCTTGCCTGGAAAATCCCATGGACGGAGGAACCTGGTAGGCTACAGTCCATGGGGTCGCAAAGAGTTGGACACGACTGAGCGACATTTACTATTTACTCTCTTCTTTCCTCAGCTATTTGTAAGGCCTCCTCAGACAACCATTTTGTCTTTTTGAATTTATTTTTTGGGGGAATGGTCTTGATCACTGCCTCCTGTACATTGTCATGAACCTCCATCCATAATTCTTCAGGTACCCTATCAGATCTAATCCCTTGAATCTATTTGTCACTTCCACTGTATTATCATAATTGACTTGATTTAGGTCATACCTGAATGGTCTAGTAGTTTTTCCTACTTTCTTCAATTGAAGCCTGAATTTGGCAATAAGGAGTTCATAATCTGAGCCACAATCAGCTCCTGGTCTTATTTTTGCAGACTGTATAGAGCTTTTCCATCTTTGGCTGCAAAGAATATAATCAGTCTGATTTCGGTGTTGACCATCTGGTGATGTCCATATGTAGAGCCTTCTCTTGTGTTGTTGGTAGAGGGTGTTTGCTATGACCAGTGCATTCTCTTGGCAAAACTCTGTTAGCCTTTCTCCTGCTTCATGTGTACTCCTAGGCCAAATTTTCCTGTTACTCCAGGTATCTCTTGACTTCCTACTGAAAAGGCAAAAAGATATGACACTGAAAGATGAACTCCCCACGTTGGTAGGTGCCCAATATGCTACTTGAGAAGAGTGGAGAAATAACTCCAGAAAGAGTGAAGAGATGGAGCCAAAGCAAAAACAATGCCCAGTTGTAGATGTGACTGGTGATGGAAGTAAAGTCCAATGCTATAAAGAACAGTATTGCATAGGAACCTGGAATGTTAGGTTCATGAATCAAGGTATATTGGAAATGGTCAAACAGGAGATGGCAAGAATAAATATTGACCTTTTAGGAAAAATGGACTGGAATGGGTGAATTTAACTCAGATGACCATTATATCTACTACTGTGAGCAAGAATCCCTTAGAAGAAATGGAGTAGCCCTCATAGTCAACAAAAGAGTCCAAAATGCAGTTCTTGGGTATGCAGAATGATCTCCGTTTGTTTCCAAGGCAAAGCATTCAATATCACAGTAATACAAGTCTATACCCCAACCAGTAATGCTCAAGAAGCTGAAGTTGAATGGTTCTATTCAAGACCTTCTATAGAAGACCTAAAAGACCTTCTAGAACTAACACCCCAAAAGAGATGTCCTTTTCATTATAGGGGACTGGAATGCAAAAGACATTGGACATCAGGCAATAAAGGACATTGTTCTATGAGAAACAGGAAACAAAGTGAGCCCTCCAATTGCCCTGCTCTACCATATGGCCTAGAGAAAGTCTCTAGACTGCCATGTATGGAGAGGGATCCCTATAGGGAATAGTGCATAGCTGTCACACAGGGCCAGGCAGTCTTGCTTCAGTAGTAAGGGAAAAATTAATCCTAGACTAAACACAGTTCTGGTCCCACCCAACAATGTTTTTAAAAGAAAAAAAAGCTCCAAAATCAAGTTGTTTCAAAGTAACTAAACTATATCCCAGGGCAAAGTATAAAAATATTTATAAATACAAAAAAATACAGTACACAGAAAGATGTCTGACATTCAATTCAAAATTAGCAGGCACATAAACAAGTGGGAAAATACAACCTATAGTGAAACAAATCAACCAAAATTAACACTTAAATGACATAGATGATAGAATTAGGAGATGGGGACATTGCACAGCAGTTTTTTTCTTAATGTTCAAGAAACTAGAGGGAGGAAAATAAAGAAAAAAAGATTAGTTAACTTGAAGTCATAACAATAGAAACCATCTAAAATGAACCAGGAGATGGCTGGGGAAAAAATGAATGAAAAGAACAGTCCCTGAGCTACAATCCATAGGAGACAGAGGAGAGGATTGCAAGTATTTTAAGACATATTGGGCAGATCTTTTTTTAATTTTACAGAAACTGTAAGCCCACATATTCATGAAACTTCAGGAGATCCCAGGTACAAGAAATGTGAATAAAGTTAGGGCAAGGAACATCTTAATGAAATTGCTTAAAACCAATGATAAAGAGAAAATCTTAAAGAATAAAAGATAATGTATACAGAGGAACAAAGATAAATTGATGCTGATTTCTTATCAGAACCAATGCAAACTGGAAGACAGTGAGGCAACATCTTTAAAGTACTGAAAGAGAATTTTAAACTTAGAATTCTATACCAATTTAAAACTGTCTTTCAAAATCTAAGATGGAATAAGGAATTTTTTAGACAATTAAAAGCTGAAAGAACTTATCGTTAGCCAACCTGAAGTATAAGAAATCATAAAAGAAGTCCTTCTGCAAATTTACCAGAAATTTGCAAAAAATTTATACCAGACAGAAACCTGGATCTACTCAAAGGAATGAAGAGCACCATGAAATAGTACCTACAGAGGTAAACTTTTGAAGACTCTTTGACTGTGGAGCAAAAATAATAGAAATGCAGTGATGGGTTTATACCATACATGGAAACAAAATGCATTACAGCAACAGCTCAGAGAGGAAAGAAATGGCCCTATACTTTTTTTTTAGATTCTTACACTTTATGTGAGGGAGTATAACATCACTTGAAGGTAAACTAAAAAGTTAAATGTGTATCATAAAAACTGAGGAAACCACTAAAATAACACCAGGAGTTATAGTTAATAAAGCAACAATTAAATTATTAAAAATACTCTATGCAAAGAAAGATGAAAAAGAGAAGAAAAAGAACAAAGAATAGATAGGGCAGAGAGGAAAAGAATAGCAATAGCAAAAGATAGTAGATATAAACCCAGCCATATCAGTAATCACATACAGTCTTATGGACTCTGTGGGAGAGGGAGAGGGTGGGAAGATTTGGGAGAATGACATTGAAACATGTAAAATATCATGTAAGAAACGAGTTGCCAGTCCAGGTTCGATGCACGATACTGGATGCTTGGGGCTAGTGCACTGGGACGATCCAGAGGGATGGTATGGGGAGGGAGGAGGGAGGAGGGTTCAGGATGGGGAACACATGTATACCTGTGGCGGATTCATTTTGATATTTGGCAAAACTAATACAATTATGTAAAATTTAAAAATAAAATAAAATTTAAAAAAAAAGAAAAGAAAACAGGCTGGGAAAATGCTAATACCAGTCAAAAGAAAGCTGGATTGGTGTCCAAATAGAGCTAGAGCAAATAATATGAGATAAATGAAAGTGCTGCACTCAATATGCCAGCAAATTTGGAAAATTCAGCAGTGGCCACAGGACTGGAAAAGGTCAGTTTTCATTCCAATCCTAAAGAAAGGCAATGCCAAAGAATGCTCAAAGTACCGCACAATTGCACTCATCTCACACGCTGGTAAAGTAATGCTTAAAATTCTCCAAGCCAGGCTTCAGCAGTATGTGAACCGTGAACTTCCTGATGTTCAAGCTGGTTTTAGAAAAGGCAGAGGAACCAGAGATCAAATTGCCAACATCTGCTGGATCATGGAAAAAGCAGGAGAGTTCCAGAAGAACATCTGTTTCTGCTTTATTGACTATGCCAAAGCCTTTGACTGTGTGGATCACAATAAACTGTGGAAAATTCTGAGAGAGATGGGAATACCAGACCACCTGATCTGTCTCTTGAGAAATTTGTATGCAGGTCAGGAAGCAACAGTTAGCACTGGACATGGAACAACAGACTGGTTCCAAATAGGAAAAGGAGTACGTCAAGGCTGTATCTTGTCACCCTGTTTATTTAACTTATATGCAGAGTACATCATGAGAAACGCTGGACTGGAAGAAACACAAGCTGGAATCAAGATTGCCGGGAGAAATATCAATCACCTCAGATATGCAGATGACACCACCCTTATGGCAGAAAGTGAAGAGGAACTAAAAAGCTTCTTGATGAAGGTGAAGTGGAGAGTGAAAAAGTTGGCTTAAAGCTCAACATTCAGAAAACAAAGATCATGCCATCCAGTCCCATCACTTCATGGGAAATAGATGGGGAAACAGTGGAAACAGTGTCAGATTTTATTTTTCTGGGCTCCAAAATCACTGCAGATGGTGACTGCAGCCATGAAATTAAAAGACGCTTACTCCTTGGAAGGAAAGTTATGACCAACCCAGATAGCATATTCAAAAGCAGAGACGTTACTTTGCCAACAAAGGTCGGTCCAGTCAAGGCTATGGTTTTTCCTGTGGTCATGTATGGATGTGAGAGTTGGACTATGAAGAAGGCTAAGCTCCGAAGAATTGATGCTTTTGAACTGTGGTGTTGGAGAAGACTCTTGAGAGTCCCCTTGGACTGCAAGGAGATCCAACCAGTCCATTCTGAAGGAGATCAGCCCTGGGATTTCTTTGGAAGGAATGATGCTGAAGCTGAAACTCCAGTACTTTGGCCACCTCATGTGAAGAGTTGACTCATTGGAAAAGACTCTGATGCTGGGAGGGATTGGGGGCAGGAGGAGAAGGGGATGACAGAGGATGAGGTGGCTGGATGGCATCACTGACTCGATGGACATGAGTCTGAGTGAACTCCGGGAGTTGGTGATGGACAGAGAGGCCTGGCATGCTGTGATTCATGGGGTCGAAAAGAGTTGGACACGACTGCACAACTGAACTGAACTGAAGTGAAAGAGGGTTATTTCATATTTGTAAAGGGGCCATTTCATCAACAGGAGATAACAATCCTACATGTTTACACATCTAATAACCTTCAGCGTAGATGAAGGAAAACTACAGGGAAAAATAGACAAAGCCACAAATATAGTAAGGGATTTTAAAACATCTCTCAGAACAAATAGACAGAAATGTAATAAGGATAATGGAAGACTTGAACTGCACATTAATCCAACTTGATCTACCTAACTGGATTAAACACACTACTTAACAACATTAGAATACACATCCATTTCAAATGCAAACAGAATATTTGCCAAATAGACCATATTCTGAGCCACAAATTAATTCTCAGTAAATGTTGAAAGATTCACATCATACAAAAATATCTTCCTTAACCAGAATTAAATTAGAGATCAACAATGAAAGACATAGGGAAAAACCCCAAACATTTGAAAATTAAATAGACCACTGCTGCTGCTGCTAAGTCACTTCAGTCGTGTCCGATTGTGTGTCACTCCATAGACGGCAGCCCACCAGGCTCCCCCGTCCCTGGGATTCTCTAGGCAAGAACACTGGAGTGGGTTGCCATTTCCTTCTCCAGTGCATGAAAGTGAAAAGTGAAAGTGAAGTCGCTCAGTCGTGTCCGACTCTTAGCGACCCCATGGACTGCAGCCTACCAGGCTTCTCCGTCCATGGGATTTTCCAGGCAGCCACAGAGGAGGAGAAAACATTTGCAGGTCATCTATCTCACGAGGACCTGTATATGGGTAATAAGTGCATGAAAATATGCTTATCATCATTAGTCATTAGGGAAATGCAAATTAAGACCACAATGGGTTACAACTATATAGCTCTTCAGTCAATCAGTCAGTTCAGTCGCTCAGTCGTGTCTGACTCTTTGCGACCCCATGAATCGCAGCATGCCAGGCCTCCCTGTCCATCACCAACTCCCGGAGTTCACTCAGATTCACGTCCATCGAGTCAGTGATGCCATCCAGCCATCTCATCTTCTGTCATCCCCTTCTCCTCCTGCCCCCAATCCCTCCCAGCATCAGAGTCTTTAAAATACCTGAAATTAAAAAGACTGACCATGCCAAGTGTTAGTGAGGATGTGAAAACAATTGGAACTCTCATACAGTGCTGGTGGGAACGTATAATAGTACAACACCTTTACAAAACAATTTGGTCGTGTCTTTAAAGGCTAAATATGCACCAACCATATGATCAAGTCATTCCATTCCTTACTCAAGAGAAATGAAATATATATCCATATAAAGGCCTACCCATGAATGTTCACAGCAGTTTGTGTACATGCTAAGTCGCTTCAGTTGTGTCTGACTCTTTGAAACTTCATAGACTGTAGCCTACCAGACTCCCCTGTCCATGGGATGCTCCATGCAAGAATACTGGAGTGGGCTGCCATCCCCTCCTCCAGGGGATCTTCCTGACTCGGATTGAACCGAGGTCTCTTTAAGTCTCCTTCTATGGCAGGCAAATTCTTTACCACTACACCACCTGGAAAGTCCTTGTTTTGTGTACTCTTACAATGAATTTTACACTTGAACATGTGCAGTTTATTGTATACCACACTGCTAAATAATGCAATCTGTTTTTTAAAATAAAATTGCTCAAAGTACAGAAACATGAGGAAAAAATTTTAAAACAGAAAGATAAATGCATTAATTTTAATTTTCTATGCTACATAACAACTTACCACAAATTTAGCCCTTTTAAAACAACAGATGTTTGTTATCTCACAGCTAGCCATGAGTCCAAACCCAACTTAGCTAAGTTGCCTGCTTCAGGCTAGAGTAAGGGCTGTGGTCTCGTGTGAGGCTAGGGATTCTCTTCCAAGCTTGCAGGGTGGTTAGCAGATTTCAGTTCCTTGCAATTATAGGACTGAGGGCTCAACCTCTTGCTGGCTGTCACTTGGAGGCCACACTTCAGTCTCAGTGGCTACCTATGATTTTTACCATCTGGCTTTTTATGCCCCCTCATACCATGGGCTCCCCTAGTGGCTCAGTGATAAAAGAATCAGCCTGCAATGCAGGAGACCCGGGTTCAATCCCTGGGTTGGGAAGATCCCCTGGAGAAGGAAATGGCAACCCACTCCAATATTCTTGCAGAGAGAATCCCATGGACAGAGGAGCCTGATGGGCTACAATCCATGGGGTCTCACTTGGACATAACTTACCCACTAAACAACAACATGATAGTTTATCAAAAGCCAGCATGGGGTAAAGTTGAGTCTGCTGAGATAGAGGAACCTATCACCTTTGCCATGTGCTTCTGGTTAGAAGTAAGTCACAAGTCTCACCTGCCCTCAGGGAGAGGCAGCTACTGGGAGTCACCCAGTAGCTTGTGAGTAAGGTGTATCCACAGTGACTGTTGTTTAGTTGCTAAGTCGTGTCTGACTCTCTGTGACCCCATGGACTGTAGCCCGACAGGCTCCTCTGTCCATGGGATTCTCCAGGCAAGAATACTGGAGTGGGTTGCCATTTCCTTCTCCAGGGGAATCTTCCCAACCCAGGGACTGAACCCACATCTCACGTCTCCTGCATTGACAGGTGGGTTCTTTACCACTACCACCACCTGGAAAACCCATATCCACAATGTGGCGTAGCAAATGGAAATGGAGGCAATAGAAAGGAATCCTCAGGATCATGGCAAAGGGAGATCCCACCATCAGCTGTTTAGTAGGGCTACAGGAGGAAGGGCTCCAGCAGGATGGCTGTAAGGAAAACTAACCTCATGCATCGGCAACGTGAAGGGATGACCAAGGCTGTCAGCGTGCACTAGTGCATGAATGAGAGCTCTATAGAAAGCCAACCTAATAAAGATACAAGACAGTCATTAACTCCAGGAGAAACAGGGGTTGTACGAGAATGAGAATGTGATCAGAATATGTATGATGGCCCTCCTATGAGTAATATTTACATTGTCCTAATAAATCTTAAGAGTCCCTTGGACTGCAAGGAGATCCAACCAGTCCATTCTGAAGGAGATCAGCTCTGGGATTTCTTTGGAAGAAATGATGCTAAAGCTGAAACTCCAGTACTTGGCCACGTCATGCGAAGAGTTGGCTCATTAGAAAAGACTCTGATGCTGGGAGGGATTGGGGGCAGGAGGAGAAGGGGACGACAGAGGATGAGATGGCTGGATGGCATCACTGACTCGATGGATGTGAGTCTGAGTGAATTCCAGGAGTAGGTGATGGACAGGGAGGCCTGGCGTGCTGCAATTCATGGGGTCACAAAGAGTCAGACACAACTGAGCGACTGAACTGAACTGAATAAATCCTGATCCGACCAAAAGTAACAATAGCTGTATATTTGAGAGATGAAAAGAGCATTCTACTGATATCTGGTCTGAACCACCTAAAGGGGAAAAAAAAAAGGTAGCAGAACAATGTAGGTCTCTAGTATTTAAAATGGTTAAATTAGGTAGTCCCTTGGACAGCACGGAGCTCAATCAGTCAATCCTAAAGGAAACCAACCCTGAATATTCATTGGAAGGACTGTGGCTGAAGCTGAAGCCTTTGGCCACCTGATTCTAAGAGATGACTCATTAGAAAAAACCTTGATGCTGGGAAAGATTGAAGGCAAAAGGAGAAGAGGGCAGCAGAGGATGAAATGGTTGGATGGCACGACCAACACAATAGACATGAGTTTGAGCAGACTCCAGGAGATAGTGAAGGACAGTGAAGCCGTCCATGAGGTCAGACATGACTTAGTGACTGAACAGCAACAAAAACAAAATTAGATGGCAGGGTGGTCATGAATTGTTTCCTAATTCAGTTTCCTGGTCAGGCCTCAGCCAGCCAAATGTCCAGTTGGTAAACAGTAGAGAAGACAACTCCTTTGCTTTAAAATAATGGATACAGTTTGCCCCCATCTTACTGTTTTCCTGCTGCAGAGCTTATTATCTCTGGGGAGGAGCTTTGCCGGGGTCAAGGGGAAGGGAGCTGAAAAGAAAAGGGAAATGACGTGGGCAGCTATGTCTCCAATACCAAGCTCCTTGAAGAAAAGACCAGCTCAACTAAGTAAAGGAAGGTTTCGTGATCCCCTACGCCTTCCCCTTCCTCCTCTTTTATCTCCTTTATCCCTTCTCACAAGAGTTCCAGAATAATTTAATTGCCAGTAGGACCTTGGGATAAAACAGATGTCCAGAACAGTACAGTTCGTTTTCAGAAGCTGAGGTTCTCAGAAACCAGAATTTGATTACTTAATAGTGAGTTTCCGAACAATGAAACATTATTAAATTGATTTGTTTTGGCAAAGCTGGCGGAGATTCTCCTGGCCTGCCACCTGCCCATCGGAGGGCTGGTGAGTGAATATACTGCAAAATTTCAAGCGGAGAGGAGCAGTGTGGGAAGAATTGAATTCGTGCTGCTGCTGTTCACATCGTCTTCTTTGGCTTGCACAGAGAGAGAAATCCTCTTTACTTTCATGAAGACTGAACTCATTTTAAAATCATACCTGTTTTTAGTTTTTCCTCACTTCTAAAGGTTTCTCTCTTAATATTTGTCATCAAAGGCCCTTGTTTGCTTGGTGCTCTGTTGTTGTGTAGTCAACTAAGTCACTTCTGACTCTTAGTGACCCCGTGGACTGTAGCCCACCAGGCTCCTCTGTCCTCAGCTCTCTCCCAGAGTTCACTCAAACTCGTGTCCATTGAGTCGGTGATGCCATCCAACCATCTCATCCTCTGTTGTCCCCTTCTCCTGGCCTTCAATCTTTCCCAGCATCAGGGTCTTTTCCAATGAGTCAGCTCTTCGCATCAAGTGGCCAAAGTATTGGAGCTTTAGCTTCAGCAACAGTCCTTCCAATGAATATTCAGGGTTGGTTTCCTTTAGGATGGATTGGTTTGATCTCCTTGCAGTGCAAGGTGCTGTTAAGAGTCTTCTCACTCAGGTCTCAGTTAATGGGTCTAGTACCAGAGCTGATTGTCATTAGTAGGATTGACAGGAAGGGGCCTGTTTTAAAATTGCTTACAGAGCCAGAAAAATTAGGAGGAAATCTAATGAACCCTTTTTTTTTACCTGAGAAATGTATAATTAACATATAATGTATAATTATATTATACATAACATATAATTAACATATAAAGAGCCAGTCCGTGCAGATGACATCCTTTCTTGTCCTGGATGTCACACTATATGGCTTTGTGGCCCAGAGCTGCCCATGCAGGAAGCCTGGGGATAAAGGCACCACCCAAAGGACAATAGAGAGAAGCCCGCAGGTGGCACATTCCATTGTGCACCCTCTGGTCTTCCAGGCAGGGGGACAGGAAGGACAGTGTCTTACTGAGCAAGCCAGCATGGAGCTTTCCTGGCAACCACAGTTGAAAACTGATTAAGGGTTCCATACTTGAAATCAGAGCCAAAAAAAGGAAAATAAATTCTTTAGTGTGTGTGGGAGGGGGGGGGGCGGGCGGGGCAGGGGGGAGACATCTCAAGTGCAGAGTGGTCTTTGAACTTAAAAAGCTGTAGTACTTGAGTTCTTTAGCTTATGGATGAAAGCTGCCCAATTTCTTCATTTCCTTTGTTGACATTCGGTCGGTCAGACCCTTCTGCTTCATATTTATTTTCCTTTTCTCCTAAAGCACTCTCCCTAATCCCTCATTTTCCAAAAGGCAGGGCCCATTGACTTTACATTATGCAGTTGATCCTTGAACAACAAGGGTTGAACAGGGCGGGTCTACTTCTACATAGATTCTTTTTTTCAGTTAAATATGACAGTACTACACAATCCAAGATCTGCGTTGGTTGAATCCGAGGATAGGGAGGAACGGTGGATACTGAGGGCCAACTACAAATGATCCATGGATTTTCAACCTTCCTGGACATCAGTGCCTCTAACGCCCACATGATTCAAGAGTCAAATGTAGAGTGTGTTGGCAACCACTCTCCTTGAGTCTCCTCTCTCCAGCCACATTCCTTTGTTTAGAAATTACCCTAGTTACCTCTTCTAATTTTTCATCTTCCTGAGAATCAGATTTCAGAATTGTACATGTGGAATTATCTAAGTCCTGTATTTAACTATATACATACATGTAATATAATCACATGGCTTATATAAGAATAGAAAATTACCTGGGAGTTTGCACAAGAAATTGTTTACATGGGTCACCTCTGGGAAGCAGTATTAAGGGAGCAAGCCTTGGCTTTTTACTTTTATTATTTTTTACTTCTTGACTGAAAGTGCTTTCTTTTTGAAAGTATTTTGTTGAAAGTTAGGTTTTTTAAACTAATGGAAAAGTTAGTTTGGAACAGGCTTCTTACCCCTAAGAATTATAGTTTCCTTTACAAAAGAAGAGAGGAATAACTGTACTTGCTCAGTCTTTTATTCCAGGCCATTGAAGTAAGTTGGAATCATCTGAGCTCTGTAATACTGGCCCAATACCTGGGCACAATAGAGTCATCTTTACAGCCATTGAACTTGACTGCTGTCTTTGAAAGTCAGAGGTTAAGAATTTATTATGTTCATTCTTTTTATATAAAAAGCAAAGAATGAAAAGGTTTTTTTTGGGTTTTTTGTTGTTTTTTTTTTATTGTAACCAAGAAATAGAAAGTGACTTGACCCAAATGATCCACTTTTAATGGTCTCTTCCTCTGGAAGCAGGGACCAGGTCCTGGTCACCTTGGTGTTCCCATGGTGAGTGATCAGCAAAGGACTGTGGGTTGAATGAAGCCTCACTGTCCTTTTGCATAGGAACAGGCATTCGTTGGCCACCAGGAGAGGTAAATGCGCTCTGAAAATGCACCAAGCACCCAGAACATCCCTGGCAGTCACGGGCTGTGCAGGAGGTTCTTACCTAACCCAGAAAGAAATCCCAGAGCATCCATCACCACCAAGTCAAGCACGTGGAATTCCTCTTCATTACCATGACTTGTAATACCTCTCTTCTTTCCTTTAACTCAGTATTTATACTGGACATTTTTCCTCGTGTATCATCTTAGAGTAGCTTGTCTAATTATCCACATGACCATGAGATATATACAGTTCTGTCCCTCACATCCAAAGGCACTGGGGGGGAGTAATCCTAGTCCTCAAGAAGTTTTCTTTCTGCTTGTTACGTAACTCTCTAATCATCCTCCATTTTACTCATCTGTTTTAAAATATATTTTTTATAGGCCTAATATTGTCAGGCACTGTATTTACAATTCAGAAGATACTTTTGCTCAATAGTTTAAATTTTTGACTTATTGTTTCATCAAAAAGAATCTTTTTATTTAGATTATATCATCATGTAATTAATCATTGCAGTCATTTTGGTTGTTTTTAAATTTTTGAAATGAGATATGTGTGTTCAGTCATCAGTTTGGTGGAGGAAAGATATAGAAGGGATTCCATTTCAGGTCATGAACTGAAGGAACAAAATAGGTGTGAGTTAAAATGCTTATTTCTTTTTTTGAATTAAAACAAACTTGAATGGCTTATCCAGTAGGAAAAAGTAGTAGATTTAAGGAGAAGACAGAAAAGAAATTATTTCACAAGCACAACAAAATTAACTATGATAACATTTTGGCTAAGTGGTTGGTAAATATGATTCTGTCATTTTATGAAACAGATTTTTGGGTAATTTTTCTACTCATTCTAAGAGTGTTCTACGTTTACTTCTGAATGACAAGTTTTTAAGTATATGAATATTTTCTCTTTACTGGTTTTAATGAACATTCATAAAAGCTATTCCTACAGCTCATCATTTCTTTCAAAAAAGCCTAACTTGAAATCAAAGATTTGGAAGATTCACTGTGGTTAAAATTAGGGCCGTGAAGGGCAAAAAAGCATGTTTTTCAGCCTTTGTAAAAGAATCCATTAATGCAGCATGACAAGTAAGTACAATTTTGTGGCCCCTGGTTATTTTAAGCAGGAGGCCTTCTTAGAGGGCACACAAATAAAGTCAACATAGATCACCACTGACCCCAGGCATGGGGCCAGAGGTCAGCTCCCAAGGGCTGTCCACAT
The DNA here is from genome assembly GCF_002263795.3 of Bos taurus. Classification (NCBI taxonomy): domain Eukaryota; kingdom Metazoa; phylum Chordata; class Mammalia; order Artiodactyla; family Bovidae; genus Bos; species Bos taurus. The sequence goes on from NC_037336.1 coordinate 88,148,525, forward strand.
TCTTTCCTGTCATTCTGTGCTGACTCTTGTCTGGGGGCTCCAATCCTTTGGTAACAGACTTTGCTCAGCAGGACTTTTTTTTTTTAGTAGTCTTTTTTTTTTTTTGTCTGTGCTGGGTCTTGGATGCTGTGTTCAGTCTTTCTCTACTTGTGGGGAGCAGGGGCTACTTTACGTTGCAGTGATCGGGCTTCTCATTACGGTGGCTCTAGGGGTTGCAATGCACAGGCTTAGCTGTTCCACAGCAGGTGGGATCTTCCTGGATCGGGGATTGAACCCATGTCCCCTGCATTGGCAGGCAGATTCTTAGCCACTGTACCATCAGGGAAGTCCTCAGCAGGAATTTTATTTTAAAAATATCTGGACTGGAGGTGGTTTTGTCCCCACGGCTGGGAGTTACCCCAGCTCTGCATGCTCCACACGCTTGTCTGTTGTTCATCCCGAATAAACTGGATTCTTGATTCTTGAAAGTGACTATTGCATCATTGGAAAGAAACATGGGAGTCTTCTGAGAACTCATTTTTCCTCCCATTTGAGTAAAATAAGTTGAAAATAGAGGAAAGACATTTTATACTTCCTGGCATGTAATATCTTGGCTATTTTGAAAAGCTCCCAGTTTTGTGACAGCATCAGAATGACCTAAAGACACACACGCTGATTCAGTGCAGCCGGCGGTTCAGCTCCAGGAAGCGTACAAATCACACTGTCTTTGTCAGCCTTGGTCTGGCACCAGCTAAACGTGAATGGCGGAGAGTTGAATTTTCACATCTGTAAAAATAGCGTGTGAACAAGCAGGCAGGGCAATTGTGTTGTCCACAATAGAAGATTCCGTTGTCGCTTTGGCCCCAGATGCACTGCCTTCGGGGCTCTTCCTGGGCTTTCTCACCTCGTGTGGATTCAGATCTGATCTGCCTCATTCTGAATTCTGCCCTGGAGTGAATAGCGCTGCAGCCTTAGAAGCAGCAGCCAGCAAGTCTGGGTCGGGATCCTCACCCGGATCCCCTCAACCTAGAGAGTGAATTAAATTAGAGGTGGAGCAGATTCACTGTGGCTGACTGTGACTGCTCATTTCTTCTTCTTTTTTTTAATGTTTTCAACTTTCTAATTTATAAAATTGGAGTATAACCAATTAACAGTGTTCCAGTAGTTTCAAGGGAACAGCAAAGGGACTCGGCCATACGTATACATGTATCCACGTGTGCGTGCATGTTCAGTCACTCAGTCATGTCCGACTCTTTGCAACCCCATGGACTGCTGTAGCCCACCAGGCTCTTCTGTCCATGGGATTCTCCAGGCAAGAATACTGGAGCAGGTTGCCATTTCTTTCTCCAAGGGATCTTCCCGAGCCAGGGATTAAACCCGCATCTCCTAAGACTCCTGCATCGGCAAGTGGATTCTTTACCACTGAGCCACCTGGGAAACCCATATATGTATCCATTTTCCCCCAAACTCACCTCCCATCCAGGCTGCCACATAACATTGAGCGGAGTTCCGTGTGCTATACAGCAGGTCCTTGTTGGTTATCCATTTTAAATATAGCAATGTGTACATGTCCATCCCAAACTGTAAAACGCTGATTCCTTTTTCCAAATCCATATCCCCCACACAGATCATAAGGACAGCTTTAAATATTCATGTCAGAATGCGATTAGGTAGGAAAACTGCTGTAGAGTAACTGGTATGACTTTGTAGCCCAGGCAACTGAAAAAAACATGGACTGTTCTCACCAGCGTCCTTTGTTTTATGTCTCAGTGCTAAAACATTAAGCGTGGGTTTCTTTCTGGGTTCTCCTAGGAGAAGCCACTGTAGTAACCAGAGAAAAATGTTACCCCTTTGCTAGGAACAGAAACCTCAGGAGGATAAGTAGCCATCCGGATACCAGAAGCTTTAACGTGCGGGAAGTCCCCACCTACAAGCAGGTTGTGTGCCAGAAATTGTTTGTAGTTCACTGCTTGAAACCCAGAGCACATCTTCCTGGACACAGGCTATCAGTGGTGGCTCAGAAGCCTCTTTAGCCCATAATAAACTGAAGAGTAGTCCTGTGCAGTCCTGAGCTGGCCACTATATCGCGGTGTTTTACATCTGGCCGTGTAGACCCCTGTCATTCAGACTCACACAGTCCCAGAGGTTATGAGACCACAGGTGCGCAGGTTTCCTCCCTGACCTGCAGCTCATGCCAGGAAGAACTAACAGCCTTTTATCAAGGCTGAAAGGGCTTTCCTCACTGCTGCTCCTCAGCCCCTTCCCCTCGAGCTCCCTGTCCCAGGGCTAGAGGGAACGGTGGGAGAGACATCCTAGGCCACACTGACTAAGCCAGGGCTACTCCGATGGTCACATGCACACGAATCTCCTGGAGATGAGCCGAAATGGCAGGTTCTGATTCAGCTGGCCGAGGGTGGGCCCTGAGAGACTGAATTTCCCACAAGGTCCTGGGTGATAGCGATGCTACTGGTCTACAGTCCCCCCAAGTTTGAGTAACAAGAACCTGTCAGCATCGTAGGAGGGAAGAGTGAGTGGCGGATAGGGAATCCTGCCACTGCAGAAAGGACCTTAAGAGTGAGAGACCTGAGATCTGAGACAGAGGCTTTATCTGGGTTCCTTTTGTGTTGAGAACTTTTGGCCAGGTGGGGAAGAAGTGGGTAATGCTAAAGTCGATAGGGAGCACTCTCCAGGAGCCTCACTCTCTGGCTCCTGGATGCGTGTTTAGTGTGTGAGAATCACCAGAGGGAACTGGGCGGCTTCCCCTGCTCACCAAGGGTCTCTGGTGCAGGTGGACAGAGAGTGCACGTTGCAAAACCGATCTGGACACAGTGCAGCAAAGCGGTGAGGAGCACGGGCCTGGCTTTAATTCTGTCTCCACCACTGATGTGTCCTTGAGCACATCCTTTGTGCCTAAGTATCCTGAATTCAGGCTTCCCAGGTGGTACTAGTGGTAAAAAATCTGCCTGCCACTGCAGGAGACATAAGAGACGTGGGTTCGATCCCTGGATCAGGAAGATCCCCAGGAGGAGGAAACAGCAACCTACTCCAGTATTCTTGCCTGGAGAATCCCATGGACACAGCAGCTTAGCAGGTTACGGTCCATGGGGTCACAAAGAGTCAGACAGAACTAAACAACTTAGCATGCACACATCTCTGTCTTCATCAGTAAAGTGAGGTTAAAATTAGTGCCTACTTCTAACGGTAATGGGGAACTTAAGTTATCCACATAAGACTATGAAGTGCCCATACGGTGGTGGTAGTGGTGTTTAAATGAGTAATTTGAGATTACAGGCATGGGATTCAATTTCTCATTTTACTGTTTATTACTTGTGTGGTGGTGGGTTAGTCGCTAAGTCATGTCCACCTCTTGCGACCCCATGGACTAGCCCGCCAGGCTCCTCTGTCCATGGAATTTTCCAGGCAGTAATACCGGAGTGGGTTGCCATTTCCTTCTCCAGGGGATCTTCCTGAACCAGGGATCAAACCTGGGTCCCCTGCATGGCCGGCAGATTCTTTATCAACTGAGCTGCCAGGGAAGCCTCTATTACCTTTGCAGCCTTGGGCAAATGACTTCACACCTCTGACCTTCCATCATGTTCCTTGTAACATGGAAATTATAAAAGTACCTACTTCATAGGGTTTGGGGAATGATGGAAAAAAGTAAAGGGAATTTACTTTTACATTGGAAATTCCCCTTTGGTCCAGTGGTTAGGACTCCACACATGTACTGCAGCAGGCACAGATTCTCTCCCTGGTTGGACAGCTAAGTGCAGCCAAAAAGAAAAAAAAAAAAGTAATAAGAAAAAAGTAATGTTTGTACAAAGCCTGGCACATAGTAAGTTCTCAATAAACAACAGTTCTAGCTGGTAAAGTAGACCAGCTGGAGAACAGGAGTTTTCAAACCATGCTCCAAGAGCACTTTTACCAAAATGTGTCTTAGGGGTAGTCAGCAGCCCGTCACTGGACCCATCCACACCCACTGTCCCCTTCAGCCAGAGGGGCTCATCTTTGTTGGGCTTCGTCATCAAGATTTGACTTAGAAAAAAAGGTTCACAGGTCACTATTTGGGAGTTATGGTGTCTTGCGGGACCATGGGGGGATTTCCTTTCCTTGAACAAAGATTGAAATAGCAGATGGTGGATATAAAATGATACGTGTATATATAACCCAAAGTTACATGGGGCTGAACTGAATTATAGAGTTAATTTATGTCGTTGGATGGACATTGTCCGGAGTGATCACACTGCAACATGGCTAATGATGTAATCTCTTGTTCTCTCCCCTAGATGAGCACCATGCCAGGACTGCCAACTCGGCCCTGCTTCTACGACATAGATCTTGATACAGAAACAGAGCAGGTTAAAGGCTTGTTCTGAGTGAGCGAGATTTTCACAGGACCCGATTCAGGTAGGCTCTTGGGCTTTTTCCTTTTTCTTTCTTTCTTTGTTTTTTGTTTTTTTTTTTTTGCCCCTAGTTCAGATCTCTTTTTGTTTTATTTTTCTTATATTTCCTATGCAAATGGTCTGATATGTAATTTCCTCACTTGGTTACTGTGAACCCATTCCTAGCTACAGTCATGACCAGGGTCACTCCTGGGTATGGATATGTTTTTAGATGGGCAGCTCCTTGGTTTGCCTGGATTCGATTCCAATGAACGTCAATCATGCCATCTCTGAGTATAGATTTAAGACGTCTCTTGCCCTGACAAAGGAGTCCTGTAAACTCATTACTCTTTTTCTAGAATTAGAACTAATATCTTCTGTCATCAACTCCACCAACTGTACCTTATACCACACATCTCTTAGTCCAGAGTTAGAAACATGTGATCAAGGACTCCGGTGTGTTTCTTTCCTGGGGTTGCCATAACAGTGTCACAACTGGGCGACTCAAACAACAGATGTTTATGCTCCCACAATTCTGGAGATGAGAAGTCCAAAGTCAAGGTGTCATCCAAAGGCCGTGCATTCAGATTCTGGCAGAACCCTTGCTGGCCTCTTCCTAGCTTCTGGTGGTGGCCATCCATCCTTGTCATCCCTCTGTGTCCTCCTTGTCTTTTCCCTAAAAGACACCAGGCACATTGAATGGCAACCCACCCTAACTTGATTTTATCTGCTAAGACCCTATTTCCAGTTAAAGTCACTGTCATAGGTACTAGGTCAGGACCTCAGTGTACTTTTGCAGGATACAGTGTAACTCATGGCACTGTCACACAGCAGGTGGTTGGGCTCTTATAACACTGGAAGGATTCAGAGATGGGACAGATCTTCTAACTCCAAGGGTCCTGTGAGTCACAGGAAAGGACAGGGCAGCAGAAATGAGAGCCCTTGATGACTCACCAGCCACACACTGTGGAGGGTTGGGCTTGCCTTGGAGCTGGCTGAGGCAGCCCAGGGCAGGAGGGAGTGCGGGGCTTTGGTTTCATTCACGTCTGCCCCTCTGTCCTACGATCATACCTGCTGACTTCTGCCCTGGCTTCCCACCGTGAAGAACACCCTCCTAATTCTCCTCCCTGGAAAACTCTCCATCAGAAGTTGAGAGACCTGGAGCTGCTCTTCCCCACCCATGTATCAAACACATCCTCAGCGTATTCTCAAGATGCTTTCCTTCCCCGCAAACACCCCATTCCTTCTCCCACTCCCTCCAGTTCCTGGTCCTTAGCCCAGTACCCTTCCCTCTTGCCAGCATATTCTGAGCCTTCCGGATGAGCTTGTTTGACCTGAAGACGCTTCTTTCCAGCTGTCCCTGAGTTATGCCCTAAGCCAGTCACACAGGACTCAACTTCTGTTTGTTTCACCTGTTGTATAGTCTCTTAGTCGAGTCCGACTCTTTTGGGATCCCATGGACTGTAGCCCGCCAGGCTCCTCTGTCCATGGGATTCTCTGAGCAAGAATACTGGAGTGGGAAGCCATTCCCTTCTCCACGGGATCTTCCTGACCCAAGGACTGAACCTGTGTCTCCTGCTTAGCAGTGGATTCTTTACCACTGGGCCACATGAGAAGCCTCGTTGTTTCACTGCCAGTAGTCAACACGGGGAATTTGTTTGTTTTTGTTTTTTGTTAAGTCTCTGCTACTGTTACACTGAAGACTTAGGCTAGGATGAGCAAGGTAAAAGACAAATTAATACGAAGTTTGGGATTTGGGTTGTGTGTGTGGCGTTCAGGGTTGTCCATGTGTGTTTTTTGCTGAGGAGTGAGAGCTGTATTTAGTTTTAACCATAACCGCCCTTCATATCCTTGTCATTACTGATGAAGAAAACTGCAGAAAATGACTAAGGGAGGCTGATTTAACAGAGAAGCCCATAAACTTGAGCTTTGATAACGACAGTTCTTTTGGTCTTTTGATACAATGGTGCATGTGTATGTGTGTGAAGGCCTGGGGTTTCCCAGCCAGGCCTTGGGGAACATCACAGTATCATTTCTCTCAAACTTTGTGTTGACCCTGTCCAGACTAATCTCTCCTGTCATGTCAACCCATCAAACCATATTTCTGCCACTTAATTGTTTTTCCCCAGAACAAGAATGTGCAGTCCTTTTCTCTCTCTGGGACAGTTCTTTTTCAGTCTCTTGGTCCATTTTTATTTGTTCTCCACATAGGTCATGTAAACCTAATTATTCCTTAATTATTGCAGTTAAGACTCAGGTAGTGCCAGACAGCACGTGCTCAGCTTCCCTTGCACCTGCACTGAAGCCCTGGTGTCCTCGTTCCCTTGACAGGTGTCCCTGTGGACTTTAAGTAAGGACTGAGCAGAGGTTTGGGGTCAGGACACTGGCCTGTGGGGATTCCCTCCAATGGGCCAGGCATTGTGTTAAGTACCCCTTGCAGGCAGGTGTTGTCCCGAGAACTTAGATCCTTCCTGTGGTCACTGAGTGGGGAAGCTGAGGGATGACCCTGATTCACCAGACGGCAGGGGAATCGTATTGCCTTTCCACTCTCAGCCCTACCTCTTGCTCCACAGCTGTATCAGGAATTGCTTCACCATCCCAGGTCACGAGTCACGCTGGCCCCAACACCATGCGATGGGTAGTAGTGTTAGGTCAGAGTTACGGAAACTCTGGCTCAGAAACATCAGCCACTTGCTCGGGTCGCACAGCTGCTGCTGCTGCTGCTGCTGCTGCTAAGTCACTTCAGTCGTGTCCGACTCTGTGCGACCCCATAGACTGCAGCCCCCCAGGCTCTGCTGTCCCTGGGATTCTCCAGGCAAGAACACTAGAGCGGGTTGCCATTTCCTTCTCCGATTCATGAAAGTGAAAAGTAAAAGTGAAGTCGCTCAGTCGTGTCTGACTTTTAGTGACCCCATGGACTGCAGCCTACCAGGCTCCTCCGTCCATGGGGTTTTCTAGGCAAGAGACCAGAGTGGGGTACCATTGCCTTCTCCGATCGCTCTTCTTACTCTTTGCAAAATGTGTTGCAGACGTGACATGTCCCATATGGAATAAGCTTCTCCTTTCTTCCCTTCCACTTCCTCTCCTTCCCTGTTCATCTCACCTTCCAGGAAAAGGTGAGACTTCCTACAATCGAGAGGTGTCAAGAAACCACCACAATTTGAGTTCTTGATTCTTCTTTCCAAACTTTCCCTGTCATGCTTTTGCCATTGTCAGAATAAGGGCATGATTCATTCTTTTGGATGTTACCAAATGGAACTAATTAAAATAAGTTGTTTATCCCAGTGAAACTGATCCTGTGACGTTACTGGTCAGTCTTTTGTTAGAAGATGACTGACTTTGAGGGTTTCACTCCCCACCTCCTTTGGATTTCTTGTTTTGAATCTTTATCATATTTCTGAGTCTTGGCAGGATTCAAATGAATTCAAGAAAGCAGATTTCCTAAAGGATTCAGACACTCCCTTACCTCATTCTGATGTGTAAAGTTATGATTAGTATGGAATCAAATTGACTCTGGGCCTGCCATTATTGTTTTTCTTGAATTGCACATGCAGAAAGGAGTATAATATTAATACCAGTTCATTTTCTTCCCCAAACTCTCTTTGGAGCAGAAAGTTTCAGTGATGTTTAATAATCATAAATTAATCTTGATTGGCTGCTGCCTGCAAGCTTTCTGTGGACAGAGTCTCTTATCCCCAGACTGTAAGCCATAGAGTTTCGGGGTTTCTTAGGGTTGCTCCTGAACTCTATGATTTTAATCCTGAAACTGTCTTTTCAAGAAGCAACTCAAAAATTGTTCCTCATCATTGTGTTTCAAGAAAAAGGTCTTCAGTTCCTCACGTGAAGCCATCCTTGGAGTAGAGTGAGCCCCTGTTTTTCACTCCTAGGCAGGAGCCAAAATAGGCTGGAAGCCCAAGCTACTTAAATAAAAGATTGTGATAATTAAATCTAAGGTGACATCTGTAACATCTCTGAAAGATGGTGATAATTAACTCTCCCCTGTCTAACTGAAAGGGAATGTTTTGAAGCTTGACAGCTGTGAGATTCTTAATTAATTCGCTTTTAAAGGAAACTTTTCCAGGGGAACAGGGGGTCTAATAATCTTTTTTTTTTTTTTAATAAGGCATGGAAAATAGTATTTCTGAAAACTCTGGAAACATGATTTTTCTAATAACTTTAAATCTATATGTGGCTAATATATAAGAAATTCCTGGTCAATGAAAAAAGAAAAGTTTCAGTTATGACATTAGTTATAATTGACTACTTGATTTATAAAGGTTAGAACTTGTAAAGTAGAGGAAAAGTTTTAACTAAATGCTATGAACCTGAAATCCTCTCCATTTCACTGAAGCCATTTTTTAATCAGACATTCAGACTGGTTAATAAGCACCCAGTGACTGTTAGACACCCTAACTAATAAGAGATGCAGAGTTGCTGCTCCTGCTGCTAAGTCGCTTCAATCATGTCTGACTCTGTTGCGACCCCAGAGACGGCAGCCCACCAGGCTCCCCCGTCCCTGGGATTCTCCAGGCAAGAACACTGGAATGGGTTGCCATTTCCTTCTCCAATGCATGAAAGTGAAAAATCAAAGTGAAGTCTCTCAGTCCTGTCCGACTCCTAGCGACCCCATGGACTGTAGCCCACCAGGCTCCTCCATCCATGGGATTTTCCAGGCAAGAGTACTGGAGTGGGGTGCCACTGATGCAGAGTTAATTCTCCCAATTCAAAAGCAAATCTCAAACAAATCATGATGCAAAAGATTCTAAATTAGTCACCTTTCAGCTTTTAAAAATTGTCAAAATACGTCAGCATCAACTTTACAAATACTATTGAGGCTGAATTTTCATTTTTATTTTAAAGTCGCATTGGTAGCATATTTAACTTTAACCTCTGTTATTCAACAATGGGAACCAATAAAAGATGGTTTTCAGCAAAGAAAAGCCAAGAGCCAAGTGTTATTACCAGTAATTGATATAAGGGTGTGTGTTGTGTGTGCTTAGCACTTGATCATGTCTGACTCTTTGCAACCCCATGGACTGTAGCCCTCCAGGCTCCTCTGTCCATGGGGATTCTCTAGGCAAGAATGCTGGAGTGAATTGCCATTCCCTCCTCCAGGGGATCTTCCCAAACTCAGGGATCGAACCCAGGTCTCCCACATTGCAGGCGGATTCTTTACCGTCTGAAATTTTCTTAGCTAAATAAAGAAGGGAGAACAACTCCTTTCCTCTATGAAATTGTGTGTGCGCGTCCGCATGCGTCTTTTATCCCCAAGACTGCTGTAGCAGATACTTGGTGGTTTAAAATACCAGAAACATATCCTTTTGTGGTTCTAGAGGCTAGAAGTCTGAAATCAGTATTAGTAGGCTGAAATCTGGAGCTTCCTGGTTGACACAAGTCATAACCCGCCTGCCAATGCAAGAGATGTAAGAGACGATGATTCCATCCCTGGGTCAGGAAGTTCCCCTGGAGAAAGAAATGGCAACCCACGCCAGCATTCTTGTCTAGGAAATTCCACGGACGGAGGAGCCTGGCGGGCTACAGTCCATAGGGTTGCACAGAATCAGACACGACTGAAGCGACTTAGCACACACTCACAGGCCGAAATCAAGGTGCCAACAAGGCCACGCTCCATCCAGCAGAGGCGCTGGGAAAGAATCCCTTTCTTGCCTCCTGCATATTCCTGCGCCTGCCAGCAGTCTGTGTCTCGTGGCCATGTCACTCCAAGTTCTATTTTCCAAAGGATGTCTTGTTAAATAAACTTCTAAAATTGTTTTTTCCCCACTGAATAAACACCAGACAACTGATTCATTCGCACCTTCACTCTTGCATTTCTGGGTTTTTTTAATGCATAATCAGACTTTCTATACCCACCCTTTGAGTTTTCTGAAAATATGGAACCACAGAGTCTAAGCCCCTTTAAATACTAAGTCATTGTGTAGAGGTCACGTGGTTAATCCAAGGGTCTTCCTCCAAGCCCACCCTCATCCCCGCCACCCCCACAGCACAGTATCCCTCTTCCCTCCCCAGGAGTCACTGTGCCTCCCGTCTGGGGTCACCAGAGCCATCGATGTGAGGCTGGCATGGCCCTGAGTGGAGAGGCAAGGTTTGCACCAGGGAAACTTCCCTTCCTAACATCAAAAATATTTTTATTTTGATAATGTTTATTATGCTTGCATTCCTCCTGTTTTCTGTTTACTTCCCTGACTTGAATCAGGCGTTAGAGGAGTATTTGGAGTTCCTCGTCCCCTGCCTTCATCACGGTCTTCTGTTCTGAAGCTAGTCAAGCATCCTTTCTGGCTCCAGACCCTGCACTCAGCCGTGGGAGGCCGGCTCGCTGTATTCCAGCCGAGTTTGAACTCTTGGCCCAGTAGATAAATTCCTCCATGTATAAATTCAGATCAAAGGCCAAGTGCTTATATTTACATTTCTCCTGGTGAACACTTTTTTTTTTTTAAACTTAGGTGTTTTGTTTGTTCTTTTTAAAATGTGGTTTGATCACTTCTTTTCCTGAAAGACTGCAGGATTTACAGTGGCAGAGAGTCTTAGCATCCTTTGTGAGAAAACAGCAAAGCTTTAACAGTAGTAAGAAATTCCAGATCCACTCACTTCCATTCTTGTCCTAGAGGAATTTTTCAGACTGTGCTTTCTGAGCCTATGATAAAAGCGAAACTGAAATCCAAGGCAACAGGCTTCCTAATCTAAAATCCTGGGATGTTCCCATTCAACAAGATCCTAGAAACTTGTAGATCCCAAATTTAGAAGTCAGAGGATTTCAGCCATGGCCCCCAAGCAAAATCTCTTTGGAAATTCAGAACTGCAACCTGCCATGTTCATGCTGGCTCGATCCTAAGTGATGCAGAATCGGATTCTCCACTGCTCCTAAGTAAAAAGACTCCAAGTGATCCCAGCCTTGTCTTATGAATAGAATCACTTATCTGCTCTCAAATTTTCTTGGATTCTTCAGCTTTAGAGCTATAACATATGAACAGTTTGACACCAGAGGAAAAGGCCATTCTTAAACCACTGAAATTTTTTTTTTTTCTGTCTTTCAGGCTCCACAAATGCAAACTATTCCTTGCCTTTTTGCTGCAGTTGGAGAAGAAAGTGAATTTGAAATATGCTGTTACGCAATGCTGGGGAAATGGTGAAATAGGCCAAAGATTTATTCTTCGTTCAAGACAGATTCTGTTTGCAACAGAGTCTAGCATTCAGGAAAAGGACCTCCCCCAAGTCTTGAAAGAAGCTAATTTATTTTCTATTTCTGTAGAGTTTACATGATTTCCCACTGCTTACACTTTAGAACGTTTATTTTATGGGGGCTGAGGGATTAAAAGAGTGTGAATGAACAGGTAACATTTTCCATGATGGAGTTTTCTATTTGGTCTTTGAACTGAAAATAAACATGTATGTAGAAAACCAACCAGCATGTTTTCAGCGCCGGATAAAACTCCCTGCTCTCTAGAGGTAGCTATTCATGGTGGGGTTGTTACCTGACACCGATTTCCTGGAAAATTGTCAATGCAACCAGAGCTTTATAAACATACCAAGGGGAAAATAACAGACAGAGAAATATCAGGTCAGTTATGAAATCTTCTGACCGCTGGCAGGTCAGATAGCCTTTGGAACAAAGTGCATTTTATATCCAGAATGACTTTGAGTGTCGGTGAAGTTTGCATCACTTACCTAAAAACTAATGGGTTTATGCTAGTTTCTTCCACCGTTGAGTGAATCTCAATGGCTGTTAAGCTCCCGAAGGCCTATAGGGCAAGCAAAGTGATTCTTTAAGGTTGGGTTGGCAAATGTTTTTCCATTTGTCCCATCCTTAAATTGGGCTAAAGAATGTTCTATGGCCTGTTTCTCCCCTCCCGGGAGTTCCTGACCCTTTCCTGTTTCCATTTTTTTTCCTACAATAATATAAAATTATATAAAAGTTAAGACAAAACCAAGGATTCAGGAATAAACAAGCAGTGATTGTCCTCTAAGCAGTATAAGTAAAACAGTAACCATAAATATCTTAAATGTCCCCCGGCACATCCTGCAAAAGTCTTTGTGCCATCAGATCCTGTACGTCCTTGCACTGTACCCTCAGTGACCCTGCTTGTTAGCTGCTCTGCCCATGGTGTATCTTGATGTGCAGTTTGATTTGTTCCAAAACACTGTTGAATAACTAAAAAGCCTCCCCATGCAAAGACTGCCCCGAGAATAATTTTGCTTCATGTTTCTAAAGTGTCACAGTCCCATTGTCATTCTCCCCACCCACCTCTCTGTCCCCGTTGTTTATCTGAGTGCTTCTCCAGATAGCCAATGAACTGCTATCTCCAGTATATAAACCTATTTCAAGATGATGAGGGTTCACAGTCAGCTCGTTCTCTGTATGAACGTGCCCAGTGAACAGCCTTTCTTTCAAAGTGAAGCCTTTCTTTCTTTTTCTTTTTTTGAGGTTTATTTATTTATTTTTGGTTATGCTGAGTCTTCGATGCTGCTCACGGGCTTTCTGTGGTGGTGGCAAGCGGGGGCTGCTCTTCGAGGCTGCTCTCCATGGTGGTGCTCGGGCTTCTCGTTGTCGTGGCTTCTCCTGTTGCAGAGCTGAGGCTCTAGGGCGCGCAGGCCTCAGTAGCTGTGGTGCACGGGCTTAGCTGCTCCACATCAGGTGGGATCTTCCCCGACCAGGGATCGAACTCACGTCCCCTGCAATTGGCAGGTGGCTTCTCAACCACTTGGCCTACCAGGGAAGCCCCTTTTGAAGTGATTTTTAAACAGTTCCCTTCTGTTGCTTCTTTCCTCTGCCATTTAAAGTTGCTTTTTCTGTTTTTGAAAATGTTTTTGAAAAAAAATAATCTTGCAAACCTATATTCCAAGGACTTTAGTCCCGAGACTTCTTTCCTTACCTGCTTTCACTAGGCAAGTCACCAATTCATTAAAAAATAAAAAGGAGGGGGACAAAAGCATCCTGAGCACAGATATGGGAGAGCTTCACTCCCACTAAAGGATGGGTACTCCAGGTGTTGCTGGGAACACTGCAGTTCTCCCCTCATATGGGCTTGTTTTAACTCCTCAAGATGTCATAACTCATGTCCCGATGGATTGTTTTCTTTCGTGCACTAACCCTACTAGGATACACTCCTGCTGAGTGATAAGCAGTCTCCACTGAGAAGAAAGGTCTTTGGCAGGTTAATTAATGGGCTTCTCATCTCATGGTGACTCAAGGCATTCACGGGCGGGAGAAGATGTTATTTTAGAAAAGAGCTAGTTGCCTACCAGCTTTTCTGAGGCCCAGGCATGATAGAAAATTAAAAAATCACATGACTTTTGGCATGGTGGCATTTAGAAACCTTTGCAAGAAGGGTAGACCCTGATTTCTCTCTGCCTCTGTAACTGAAATCTAAGAAACTGTTAACAGGCCAGAAATGTGAGAGCCCTGGTGACCCACCGTGGTGCACAGACATGTGGCCTTGCTCCCTCTCTGCTCAGCATCCTGAAGTAACACCTGCAAAGATTAAGACCCGACCAGAAGGATCCTCTGAAAGCTGACAGAGGAACACACTATAGAGATTAACAAAAAGCAGGGGAGAGGTAACTGGGAACTCAGAAATGTAGCAGCAAGGTAATTAGCCAGCCCGTTCATTTAGTCATTGCAGGCTTTTCTTTGCCATCTGAGCCACCTGGGAAGCCCCTAGGAAAGGCCACATCCGCATATTTGCATGTTACTTTTGTGGCTCAGATGGTAAAGAATCTGCCTGCAACGCAGGAGGCCCAGGTTCAATCCCTGCGTCAGGAAGATCCCCTGGAGATGGGAATGGCAACCCACTCCAGTATTCTTGCCTAGAGAATGCCATGGACAGAGGAGCCTGGCAGGCTACCGTCACAAAGAGTTGGACATGACTGAGTGACTTAACACTTTAACTTTTGTATAAACGTATATGTACAAGGGAGTAAAAAGTAAGCACAAACCTATAATCCACATTTACCGACAAAGTCAAGCATTGTTGTGGGATAATTTATCAGTAATCAGATCTTCATGATTGCTTGAAATCTAGCATAGCCATGGATAGAGAGTCAAAAAAGCTCAGTGGGCGTGTGAAGGCACTTCAGTCGTCTCCAACTCTTTGCAACCCTATGGACTGCAGCCCACCAGGCTTCTCCGTCCATGAGATTCTCCAGGCAAGAATACTGGAGTGGTTGCTACGCCATCCTCAGGGCATCAAACCCACGTCTCTTACATTCCTGCATTAGCAAGCAGGCTCTTTACCACTAGTACCACCTGGGAAGCCCAAAAAAGCCCTGATAGCTACACTTGAAACAAAGGAGAGTGCTGAGGTTCAGGAGTCTGTGAACTTGGATGGGGAAAACATGCATGTTTGTTTGTATTCACTAACCTCTAACTGTACTGTAGCATTTCCTTTGATTGTGAATGTCGGCAGCAAACCACAGCGGTGTTCACAGTCCTTGTGACTGTCTCAGTAGAAATCACTAATGTTCTACTATTACAGTTTCTGCAGATACTCACAGTAGCATTTAGACCCATCACAGCAGCACATCATGAACATGACTGTGATTACTCATGCCACTATCCTGTTATTTCATGTGTGAAGAGTTACATATATTGCTGTAATCAAATTTGATTACCTTTTCAATATTTTAATAATTGCATTTCTGTTGTTGGTCTGCATTCTAATCATGTGGCGTTTAAACATATTCTGAGACAAGATACACAGACGTCATCTGACTGTTTAAGGGATCCATGGCACCAAAAAGCTGATGACTCCCGGAGACCAGATGAAATTCTGGGGCCTGCTCTGCTGCTCTAGGATGTGACTACGTCTGCATCTGTGCTCCGGGCCGTTCCTAAGGGTCCTTGCTCCAAGGCTCCTGATCTGCTTCTGAGATTCTTGTTCAGGGAGTAGCCCAGCAGCACCTGTCACTGGATCCCTCCCCAGTCTAACTCGGATGAGACCCACAGAGCTCTGGAAACTGTAGAGTGCTGTGTCAGTGTACAGCCTGCTTAGCAGCCCCACCCCCTGGGCCAGCTCCTGAGCGTCTACGCTTGCCCTTCTTTGGGATCAAACTCCCCTACGTGGCTTTAGATGCTGCTCCTGACCACCAAGGCTCCCCCTGACCTGGTCCTCCCACAGTGCACACGGCCTCAGCTTGTAGCCTAGTTCTGGGGACTAATGACTAAGTGAAAGTGAAAGTGAAATCGCTCAGTCGTGTCCGACTCTTTGCAACCCCATGGACTGTAGCCTACCAGGCTCCTCTGTCCATGGGGTTTTCCAGGCAATAGTACTGGCGTGGATTGCCATTTCAAGGTAGCCATTAATGCCACTTCCATGAAAGTACAGGTTTTTCTGTATGGTTTTCCTAAAACAGTGGTAATGATAAGTGGTGTTACTCAACTCATTGGTAAGTGACCAAACTTCATTCATGTAGCACCATTGTGCCCAGCATGATGCTTAACACCTGGAAGGTGCTAAGCAAGGACCCGTTGAGAGGATGAGCACACATTTCTTAGTCCGTCTCCTGGCCTGTGGCGGCCCCACCTGTGTGTTTTGCGTCCCCTGACAGCCCTCTCAATTCCCGATACCCCTTTAGAGCCAAGGAGTTAGTTTTGTTTTTTCGTGGCATCTCTCTCCTCCCTTCCTCAGTTGTGGCTTCTCTAGGTTTCTAAGCTCCCCCACATTTAATCCTTAAACCATCTCAGGAACCACAGATCTCTTGGGAAGATTCAGTGGACAATGAAGAAATATCTGAAGCTGATCAAATTCAGGATCTTTCGTCCCAGACTCATGTCTAATAATCCAGGATAGATTGATTGCCTACCCAGGCGAGGCCTCACACTAGACTCCTGGATTAACAAGGATGATCCAAGTGGGAGGGATGCCATCGAAATGGTGCCAGAAGCTATTAGAAGGATCCCAGAGGGAGGGGCCAACTATGGGGGATGGCTTTCCACCATCTGTCAAGGGGAGTTTATACTCATGCTTTTGAGTTTGTTTTTATAAAATCTCACTCAGTGGTAAGACTGCCTTTCTCTTTAGCACCCCAGGTCTGTATTTAAGCCTCCTGAAATGCTTTAAAAAAATACAAATGTAGAGATACATTGTCAATCACATTTCGTCCCAAGGTTAGGAGGAGATTCAACCCTTGCCTTCTCTGTTTTGGCAAGGCAGAACTCAGAGGAGAGCAATGTAATTGCCCAGACTGAGTTTGAGGTTAGAGTGTTTATGTAACAAATCCGCTAAACTTAAATATTTCTCGTGGTGTGGTCAGGGCCGCAAACCTTTGCCCGGGCTCACCACGGTGAATGTCATCTGTTTACTCAAGCCTGTGTGGGCATCTCTGTTTATGTGAAAGGACCCTGCTAGTTTAAAGCCAGTTAATATGTTCAATCATACATCATGTTGCTTACGTATTTCACAATAAGGATTGCAAAGACAATTTTTCAAAGCAATCAGACCGGTTAACATTTGTGTGTGTGCTGATGAGCTGACATATTGAATAAATGTTCGCTTGGCAAAGTCTTACAATTAAGGAATTTTTCTTCCCCAGATAATTACATGAGCCCTGACAGTGTTCCTCCAAGCCAGCCTCCTGATTACCTTCCCCCTTGATAGAGACAACATGTACCAGACAAACAGCTGAGACAGACACCCCGAAGGGACTGGAAAGGCTCTCCTGGGGGCAGAACTAGCCAACTGCATGAGAAGTGGTGCTTTCCAACTTCATCACGGAACCAGGAGCCAAAAGATGTTTCAGGGGCCAGGGGAAAAGATGCTGAAGGACGCCCTCACTCCTTCCAAGGCATTTTATACTGTGGCTTCATTACTGAGTTTGAGATGTGAATTCTCAGAATATCAGACATCCCCAAACTCAAATGTGAATACAGAAAGGCATTCCAAAGCCAAATGTGAATTATCTTTCAATTATTCATGCCACCTAGATTGCCATTAGAACAGATAATTGAACTAACTGTAAATATGTATAAACAGAAGTGACAGAAACAGAAACATCGACAACAAACTGCAGATGAACAGAAAAATCTACTCAAGTGCTAAATAATTAGGGAGGAGGGAAGCCAAGGGAGGTGGGAGGCCATAGTTGTGGAGTGATGAGTGATTTGGGACTCGACTGGAGAGAGCCAGCGAGATGGGAGCTGGCTTGAAGAAGAAGGTTGGGACTTGGCAGAGAAGAAGGGGGGAGTGGTGAGGGCTGAGGAGTTAACCTTGTGCAGGGAAAGACAAGTCTGTGCTGGGTTCTGGTTTCTGACAAACCTGAGCTCAGCAAGGCAAAAGTGACAGATGGAGCCCCAGCCAACAGGGAAAAAAGAAAGTATTCTGTGAGATGTTTGAGGTCCTCCTGGAACCTCTGGACTCAGCACATGGAAATAACATTCCATCTGCAGCATTCCACCCCAGGACTGGCCCCCTTCTCTGCAGAGAGAGCTGGGGGTAAAAATGCTCTTAAAACCAGTACTCTGCTGTAGCGAGTTGCAGTTGATTTGGCAGCCAGAATGTGTTACCTGGCAAATGGTTTGAGGCTCCCTATTTTTAAAAATTCAGAGGGTTCAGAAATACCCTGGTGATCCAGTGGGTAGGACTGTGCACTTTCATTGCTGAAGGTGTGGTTTCAATCCCTGGTCAGGGAATTATCATCCCGCAATCTGTGCAGCATCAAAACTAAATAGGGACTTCTGTGATGGTCCAGTGGTTAAGAGTCCGCCTTTCCGATGCAGGGAAGGCAGGTTCGATCTCTGGTCAAGGAACTAAGATCGAGTATCCAGCCAGGCAATTAAGGCCTCACCTCAGCCACTGAGCCCAGGCGCCTCAACTAGGGAGAAGCCCAGGCACGGCAAAGAAAAGTCCTACATGCCACAACTAAGATCTAATGCAGACAAATAAACAAAATATTTTTTAAACTAAATAATAATTTTTTTTAACTTATAGAAGGTGGCTTGTAGAATTGGTCAATCAAAATACTTAAAAATTCAAGGGATTCAAAGCAGCTAGAGAGAACATACAGGTTTTAAGGATAAAGAAATGTGATGCTGCCCCCTAAAAGGCCCCCATTCACTGCCATGAGGTGTCCCAGTGCACACACAGGAAGACAAACAAGAGAGAAACTGTCTTCACACCCTAATGAAGTCAGCAAACTGCCTGAGAAGGAAAGCTCAGAATTAGCTGGCGATATTGATCATTCCGAAAGGAGAAATCAAGCATGAAAAATTCTGTTCTAGCAGATTCTGAAACAGGAGCAGGGACCTGGGCAAATGTCCTTCTTCCATTGCTGGCAGGTCCCAGGTCCCAGGCTAAGCCAGGTCAACTGCCCCATGAGGACTGAGAGTGAAGGAGACCAGCCCCGTGTGGAGGGTAAGGAACAGTCTAGAAGAAGGGTAACAGCAACCTGGATAACAACAGGCACAGGAAATAAATGAGCAAAGGCCAGGTCTATCTAAGTGCCAGAGAGGCTGTCTCCAATGTGTGTAAGAAGACAGTAACTTTAGCATGGAGTTTGTCACTAGCTCACACGGCCACCAACCTCTCCACACCAGGGCTTTCCCCTCAATATCCCCAAAATGGGCAATTGTCCTAGTAGGCAAAGCTTTCTCTCTACCCTGTGGCCAGCACCCCCACACGGAGGTTGCAAGTGCAGGGGATCCTCATTGGTGCAAACCCACCGATTCCACGTGAACTCCAAATAGACATGACAGGTGCTGACACTGGCCCTAGACCTGAGTGATAGGATCAAAGCAGAGAAATTAATGGCAAAACTGGTGATATTTCTTCCCAGATATTCTTAGGAGAATCCTGTTTCAACTTCTGTATTCTTAAGAATTGTCTGAATCTCTTTACCTTGAGATGAATAGCATCTTTTATCGGATAATCAATTAAACTTCAGAAATGTTTTCCTGTGTTAAGTACTTACCTGTGCTCAATACCAGACCAGGCTCTAGACAAATGCAACCAGGATGGATAAGGACTTTACATAGCACAGGTAGGCAAGTCTGTGGCAGAAATGTCATGCACAACAAAAGGTTTCCTGATCATTATTACTGTTAGTATTGTTTCTATTTCTGCTGTCAAAAATCCAGAAGCAGCTAAACTTAAACCATCAGATCGATAAATGGACTGTAGCCCACCAGACTCCTCTGGTCATGGAATTCTCCAGGCGAAAATATTGAAATGAATTGCCATTCCCTCCTCCAGGAGATCTTCCCAACCTAGGGATCGAACCTGAGTCTCTTGCATTGCAGGCAGATTCTTTACCATCTGAGCCACCAGGAAAATCTCAAAATAGTAATTAGTAAGAGTTCATTGTGCACTTCAGAGCAGTTCACAAGCTGGGAACTTTCAAACCAACAGTGGAATGAAGATCAGAAGTATGTATTATACAGCACAGCTCATGAGGTGAACATTTGGAGGCTGTTTAATTTTTTACAATGATTGGTTATAGCATTGAAGTTTTTCCTAATGTTTCAGGGTTGGTTAAAAGCGATTATCTTATGTCAATTTTGGAAACTAGTTTTAAGTCTCACGTATGATTTTCAAAGGCATTTACGAGAAATGACCCAAACTAATGTCACTTGTGTTGCAGGAAAAGCTTACTTAGTTTCACTTACATGGCTTAACTGGTTTTATCTGCTCAGGGAACTTTTAAGTCTAGTCTCTATTTTATATTTTACTTTATCACCACTCAGGAGCCCATAGGAGGACTTGCTCAAAATTTTTTTCCATTAAATGAATGAATGAGCCAATTCACTATCAACATTAACATGACAATTGCCTAATGGCAGCAAGAAATGGGACAGTGAGAAAAACCCTGAGTCAGCTTCACTGGGAAAATTGCAGACTTGGCCTGGAAGTCAGTAGAAAATGGCGGTAAAGTTTGAACACATTCACCTCACCATGGCTGAGGCATGTCCAGGGGTCAATAGTAATGCAAAGTAAATAATTCACAAAGTAAGAGGAATAAGACTTTTCCTTAAAGACCTGTCGTATCTGCTTAAATGCAGCTGACCTTTGAACCACATGGATTTGAACTGTATGGATCCACTTATGTGTGGGTTTTTTTTCAATAGTAAATACTACAGTACTACCTGCTCAGAGGCTGGTTGAATCCATAGATGCAGAACAATGTATCTGAAGGGTGAATTGCAAGTTATCTGGGATTTTTACTGCCCAGCAGGTTCACACCCTGAGTCCCTGCTCCATT
This sequence comes from Bos taurus, assembly GCF_002263795.3. Taxonomy (NCBI): domain Eukaryota; kingdom Metazoa; phylum Chordata; class Mammalia; order Artiodactyla; family Bovidae; genus Bos; species Bos taurus. The sequence goes on from NC_037336.1 coordinate 88,169,092, forward strand.
GTTCAAGGGTCAACTGTACTGTATGTAGGTTGAGATTTGCAAGCTTGAGGGACAGAATCCAGTAATGTGCTGGGGTCTGAATAATGGGAAAAAGGAGCTGGAGCAAGCCCTGCAAAGGGTCTGCCTGCTCTGGGGTCCCCACAGAGGTTGCCAGGAGCTATCAGTGCCGGTGTCACCAGGACCTACAAGGGCTGCAAAACTCCCACACATGAAGCCAACCCCTGAGGAAAGGGTCCTACCTGCTCCCTCAGAGGCCGCATATTTTTTAAAATTTGTTTAAAATTAATTAATTTATTTATTTGTTGCACTGAGTGTTTTGTGGGATTTTAGTTCCCAGGCAAGAGATCAAACCTATGCTCCGTGCAGTGGAAGAGTGCAGTACTAACCTTACTGGATGGCCAGGGAATTCCCTGAGGTCTCACCTTTTAAATGTGAAGCCCACAGCCTAGGACCAATGGGAAGGCCAGGCCTGGACCTCCAGGAATGCTGATGATGACACCCTCCCCTGCGGCAGCCACTCTAGAATGATCTCATCCTCATCTGTCATCCATGGCTCCCTTAGAAAAGGAATGGAGAGAAAACGCACTCCCTGGTGGGCTTTATGAACGAATTTAATCTGGTGTCACTTTGTTACCCATCTGCCGAGGGGGTTTCCGTTTTCACTGGTTAGAGCTACACAGGTCAATAGTGATGCCTCGGCATGGCCAGAGTTACAGCTGTGTCCCCAGAGACTTGGCCCCCCACCCACACACTGAGTCATTGCAGGCAGAAAAAGTGCTTTGAACTGAGCAAAAGAACAAAGCTCTGCTGTGACATTTCTGAGGCAACAGAGGAATTTGAGGAGCCGTCAGCCTTCAGAGTTTGGCCAGGACTGCTCTTAGGTGCCTTCAGCAATGACAGCCAGGGTTTCCTAACAACTCTGATCTGTATAGTCAAAGCTATGGTTTTTCCAATAGTCACGTATGGATGTGAGAATTGGACTATAAATAAGGCTGAGCACTGAACAATTGATCCCGTTGAACTGTGATGCTGGAGAAGTCTCTTGAGAGTCCCTTGGACTGCAAGGAGATCAAACCAGTCAATCCTAAAGGAAATCAACCCTGAATATTCACTGGAAAGACTGATGCTCCAATACTTTGGCCACCTGATGCAAAGAACCAACTCACTGGAAAAGACCCTGATGCTGGGAAAGATTGAAGGCAGGAGGAGAAGGGGGAGACAGAGGATGAGATGGTTGGATGGCATCATCGACTCAAAGAACCCGAGTCTGAGCAAACTCCAGGAGACAGCGAAGGACAGGGAAGCCTGCTGTGCTGCAGTCCATGGGGTGGCAGAGTCAGACACGATTTAGTGATTGGACAACAAAAGCTGCTTCCTCGGATTCCAGATCACTTGCTGCTCTGAACTGTCATCTTTAATTCACTTGCAGCCTTTGGGTGGCCAGGGAGTAACTGCGGACAGAAGTCAGTGTTCTTGCTCCCCACCAGCCTCCACCAGAGTCAGGATCTTAAAGTGTCCCTTCCTTCCACCTGCTCAGAACTGTGCCCTTGGCATGGACCCAATCTCCTAGGTTTAAAGTCCCTCCCCAGGCCCAGCGTCTCTCTACAAAACTTCTAGGTAAGCAGGGCCAGTTCTTCCAGCCTGTCTTTCAAACATCCTCAAGAACAGAGAGACTCTACCCTTGGAATACAACCATAGGTTCATTCTAATAATGCTGAATTTTAAATATAGTTTTTCATAACAATCCAATTACTTCTTAACTTTGTGTTATCAAATGAAAAATATATTGTCAAGAATATCCTTGCCTTTCTAAACTACAATTGGAATTGTTTTGTTTGGTTTTTAATCATAGCAATGAAATTTACTCTGTGCAGTTGCAGTGTATCTTCTTTTTTAAATCTACCTATTTCCATAACAAAAAAGAATCTGTTGTAAAGTTAAATATAGAATTACCATATGACTCAGAGATTCCACCCCTAGGTTTAGGTATATGCCCAAAGAATTGAAAACAGGGATCAAATATGTATACCACATTCATAGCAAATAGGTGGAAACAACCCAACAAAATAAATGGATAAACAAAGTGCAGAATATACAAACAAACGGACGAAATTCTGAAACATGCTACAATACGGACAGATCTTAAAAACAACATGCAGAGTGAGATAAGCCCAATATAATAGAATGATAGTGTATGATTCCACTTGGATGAAATACACAGAATAGGCAAAAGTGGGTTGGAGATTAACAGGAAGTGAATGTCGCTCAGTCATGTCCAACCCCGTGGACTATACAGCCTGCCAGGCTAGGCCAGAATACTGGAGTGGGTTGCCATTCCCTTCCCCAGGGGATCTTCCCAACCCAGGGATCGAACTCAGGTCTCCTGCTTTACAGGCAGATTCTTTACCATCTGAGCCACCAGGAAAGCCCAAGAATACTTGAGTGGGTAGCTGCTCTCTTCTCCAGGGGATCTTCCCAACCCAGGAATTGAACTGGGGTCTCCTGCATTGCAGGCGGATTCTTTACCAGCTGAGCTACCAGGGAAGCCCATTAACTTCATCGGTTCAGATTTTATATTTGACTGATGAGAATGCTTGGAATGAGATAGTGATGATGATGACCCAACACTGGGCATGTAATTAACACCATTGAATTGTACACTTTAAAGTTGTTAAAGTAATAAATATGTGTATTTTAGCACAAAATTTTTTAAATCAGGCTTTTTTATTAGTATGACAGTTTTTGGCTACTACAGCAATTAATTATACATCTTAGTTTTCAGTGACTTTAGAACTTTGCCAACATGACCAGTGTGACCAGTGCACACTAGAAATGCGCTTCTCAGTCATGTGGGTCCGGAAGGAGTGGCAGACCTGGAGAAGCCTGGCCTTGCATCCAGCTCTCTGCTTCCTGCCTTTGTGACCTTGCAAGTCACTTATGCCTGTTCCCACATAGTTGCCCCTCGGCGTGTGGGATCTCACATGAAAGTGAAAGTGTTATTTGCTCAGTCCCATCCGACTCTTTAAAGTGTACAATTCAATGGTATGGAATGGAGAGGCAGGAGGAGACCAGGCTGGGTCATTCTCAGGGACTCCTTGGCCCGAGCCCCTGGAAGCCTCTGCGAATCACAACTGTGGACAAATGGACCGAGAGTCCCTTTTGTTGTGAGAATTCTGTTTGCTCTGATCACAGACACTCTGTCGGTTTATGCGCCTGGGACAAGTCGCCAGTTCTGCCGGTTCAAGCAACTTAAACTTCTGTTTCCTTCAGCTCTCAGCCTCCTAGCAACCTTCTCACTCCAGACCCCAGCAACATACAGGGAGGTGTCCGAAATGGCCACTGGGATACTCTTGGTCTGGATCAACATCCACTTTGAAGGTGTCGGGCCTGATATGAAACTTTTCCAGGGAGGAAGGGAGCCTGTGGGCAGGGGAACCACACATCTCACATAAACAGACCCTTCAGCCTCGGCAGCTTTGGATTCCCAGGGGCTCAGCAGGTGGCAGGGGTTTGATTACGAGATGTAAAGAGTTAGCTTGAACAGTTGGGCGGCCACTGAGTCCTGGCTACTTTCCTCTGTGTGAGTTGCCACTGCTGGTTGGGGGCTTTTATTTTCTCTGTGTGTCGTGGAGGATTCGGCCCTTTTCTGGGAAGAGAGAGCACATTCCTTGTTTCCCTTGATCACTACTTTGGCCTCACGAGGCGGGGCACTCCAGATGGGGGCCCAGAGTGCCAGAAGCATCCTGGAGAGGAGGGGGGTAGTGGCTGGAAGCAGGAAGACACACTGTAAAGACCAGACCCTTCAAGAGTTTGGGGCTCCCCGCTAGCCCCCAAGGCAGAGCAAGTGCAACCCAGGGACAGGGAGCAGAAAGCATCTGCAGCCTGAAAATGAATGAAGTATTATTAAGAAAAGATGACCCCAAGTAATGTGATCCTCCACTAATAGCTGAAGGGCAAGAGAACGTGTGAGGGAGGGGCTTTTTAAAACAAAAAATTTATGGGAGTATAGTTGTTTTACAAAGTTATTTTAGTTTCTACTGTACAACAAAGTAATTCAACTATAGGTATACATATATCCCCTCTTTTTTGGGTTTCCTTCCCATTTAGGTCACCACAGAGCACTGAGTAGAGTTCCCTCTGCCATACAGTAGACTCTAATTAGTTATCAATTTTATACACAGTAGTGTATATATATGTCAATCCCAATCTCCCAGTTCATCCCACCCCCTTTCTCCCTTGGTATCCATACGTTTGTACTCTATTTCTGTGTGTCTATTTCTGCTTTGCAAATAAGATCATCTATACCACTTTTTCTAGATTCCACATATATGTATTAACAGATGATCTTTGTTTTTCTCTTTCTTACTTCACCCTCTAGTATATCTAGTATGACAATCTCTAGGTCCATCCACCTCTTAAGTCATAACTCTATGCTAGGAACCCTGGAAGTTTATCTTCCCAATTCAAAATATTTTTTTCTGACTCAAAAGTATGTTGACGAACCTTTCATGAACCAGTAAAGCTGATGTGCTATGAAATGAGAATCTGATACAGCTGGAGTGAATAAGCAAACAAACAACAACAGCAAAAAAAATCCCATAGAACTTAATTTTTAAAAATATGTATATAATTTTTTCAATGGAAATTAATGATTGTTTAATGGGTACAGAATTTCAGTTTGGGAAGAATGAAAAAAATCTCTGGAGATGGAGGGTGGTGGTGGTTGCAAAGCAGTGTAATTGTACTTAATACCACAGAAGTCTATACCTCAGTTCAGTTCAGTTCAGTTACTCAGTCATGTCCGACTCTTTGTGACCCCATGAACCCCAGCATGCCAGGCCTCCCTGTCCATCACCAACTCCCAGAGTCCACCCAAACCCATGTCCATTGAGTCAGTGATGCCATCCAACCATCTCACTCTCTGTCATCCCCTTCTCCTCCTGCCCTCAATCTTTCCCAGCATCAGGGTCTTTTCCAATGAGTCAGCTCTTCGCATCAGGTGGCCAAAGTACTGGAGTTTCAGCTTCAACAGCAGTCCTTCCAACGAACACCCAGGACTGATCCCCTTTAGGATGGACTGGTTTGATCTCCTTGCAGTCCAACGGACTCTCAAGAGTCTTCTCCAACACCACAGTTCAAAAGCATCAATTCTTCGGTGCTCAGCTTTCTTTATAGTCCAACTCTCACATCCATACATGACCACTGGAAAAACCATGGCCTATAGACTCCAAACCTACAAAAGGTTAAAATGGTAAATTTCATGTTATGTATATTCTGCCATGGGCTTCCCAAGTGGCTCAGTCGTAAAGACTCCATCTGCCAATGCAGGAGACACTGGAGACTCAGGTTCGATCCCTGGGTTGGGAAGATCCCCTGGAGAAGGAAATAGCAACCCATTCCAGTATTCTTGCCTGGGAAATCCCATGGACAGAGGAGTCTGATGGGCTAAAATCCACAGGGACACAAAAGAGTTAGACACGACTTAGCAACTAAACAACCACAACAAATACTTTGCCACACTGCAAACAATTGCAATGTACTTTCATTCATTTGGTACAAATGTGTCTTCTCACTTGCATCCATTTAATCTCTGGGGTTTAGGTAATCTCTGGGGTTTAGGTTATGATTACCAGAGTCTACTCTTAACTACTTACGTGACCTCGAACAAGCCCTCTCACCTTTCTGGTCTTCAGCTGCCTCACTTGTAATAGGAGAAATTTGCAAACAGTTGCCTGTTAGAGCTCTGGTAGCCGAGGATTAGTATTTCTTGAGGGCATGCCATGTACCAGGCTCTCTGCTACACATTTTATCAGCATGACCTATTTAATCCTCACAAGGATCCCGTGAGACTGGTATAATTAGCCTCATGAGAGACAGAGAGGACTCAGAGGCTTGGAAGGTTTGGTGACTTGTCCACATAGAGCAATTGAGTGGGTGGAGTGGGATTTGAGCTTAGGTCTGTGGGACCCCCGAGCAGGATCTCCGCTGCTCTTCAGTCCTGCAGCAGGGAAGAATGTCAGAGCCAAATCACCACAGAGCTTTCTCCCTGGAAAAACTATTAGCCTGGAAAATAAGACCCATGTCCAGCCAGGAGCCAGTCCTGCAGTGCTTTCTTACTCCACTGGTGACGATGTCACAGCCCCCTCAAGACTGGAGGCTGCAGGACGGGCAAGCTGGCCAGATTGCTGGCTCCTGCAAAGTCAGGTCTTCACAGTTAAGTTTCATTATTTTTCCCTGAAATAATTAAATCTGCCCAAATTAGATGCATCTTATTTCAACATAATTAAAATACATATGAGAAAACAGGACTTATTTTTAGATTATCCTCCACCACTAATACAATCAAGAGTTGGTCATAGACTTGCCTGGTGGTCCAGTGGTGGACACCTGCTAGTGCAGGGGATTCAACCCTTAGTCTGGGAGGATTTGGCACCACGGAGAAATTAAGGCCGATGTGCCACAACTACTGAAGCCCACGTGCCCTGTGCTCTGCAGCAAGAGAAGCCATCTCAGTGAGAAACTCGTGAACCACAACTAGAGAAAGACGGCATGCAGCAACAAAGATCTAGGGCAGCCAATAAAGTAAAAGACATAAGTAATTTTTTTTTTTTTTAAAGAGTTGGTTGCCTAAGAATCAGGGCCCTGAAGCAGACACCAGCTAACTCTCAGCTGGGCAATGAAGAGTCACTGACCTTCAAATATTCTCTAAGTCTGTTTTAACCATCATCTTTTCTGTCCCTTTTACCACAGCACTGATTAGGGCTCTTGGCAAGAAGCACATGGGGCATGTCTGTGTGTTACCAGTGACCCTCGGACAGAGGAACAGGAAAAAAAAAGCAAGAAAATCCAGCAAAAGTGCAACTGAATATTGGCTGTCCGGGGGGTGTTGCCCAACCATGGCGTATTTGCATTTGTTGACTAAAATCATTGCAAATCAACGTAGGGATTATATAAAAACAACAACAAATCACAGGAACATCCGCATGATGACATCTATGTAGACATTGAGTCAGATCTCTAGCGGAGCAAATCACTGTCCAAATTAATGCATGAAGCTTTGGAAATTGAAGCCAAGTTGAGCAATCATCCTTGTGGACATGGAGACAGATCTGAAAACAGTCATGAGATCCTTAAACAAGAAGCAACCAAAAACTCAACAAACAGCCTGCAGAAAGAGTCTCAAGGATACACTACAGAAGCAGCTTGGGTGCAAACAGCAGGAATCTAAACCCAAGCGTACCTTTCTCCGCAACACCACAGGGACTAAAGCGCCTTACTAGAGCTCAGGGAAGGCTTCCCCAGTGGCTCAGTTGTGAAGAATCCACCTGCAATGCATGATATGCGCAGGGTTCGATCCTTGGGTTGGGAAGATCCCTTGGAGAAGGAAATGACGGCCCACTCCAGTATTCTTGCCTAGCATATCTCATGGACAGAGGAGCCTGGCAGGCTACAGACCAAGAGTTTGGAAAAGTTGGATACAACTAAGCAACTTGACAGCAATGAAGGGCTCAGTGAAGAGGAACTGAAGGCTGTAATTAGAACTCCACTGATCAGCATTTGTTCTGTTATATTTATTTGTGATTCAGACACTAAACATACACACACATCCTTCCCATTTCTTGGTATTCAAATATTCTCTTTTTTTTTTTTTCTATAAAGTCCGTAATTCTAGGCCCTTTGGTATATCTTTATATAGAAATTTCTACACTGGATAGGATACCAATTACCAATAACCAAAATCTGTTACTTGGTGTGGGTAGAACCCAGTAAGCAGCACTGCATTGGTTATGGTCACATAAATTAATCCAAACCTTTGTGACTTAAAGCAACAATTACGTGTTATCTCTCACAGTTTCTGTGGGTCAGACATGTGCGTCATGGAGGAATACAGACTTATCTTGCTCTGCAAGGACTGGGGCCTCAGCTGGAAGGCTTTTGGGTGAAAGCTGGAGTCATCTGAGGGTTTGTTCACTCGCATATGTGATAATTAATGCTGGCTGCCAGCTGAGGGCCTGAAACTGGGGCTGTTGGTTAGAACCTCCCCATGTGGTCTCTCCATGTGGACTGGACTTCCTCACAATATAGCAGCTGGGATTCAGACAAGCATCCAACAAGAAAGAAACAAACAGAAGCTGTGTCTGTGTTAGGACCTAGCCTGGAAGTCACACAGCTTTGCTTCCACTGTACTCCATTGACCAAGGTGGTCACAAACTTTCAGCCAAACTCAAGGGTAAAGAACACAGACACACATCTCAATGGGATGGATGTCAGCCACACAGTAAGAGGAGCATACAGATGAGATACATGCGTAGGGGTGGCCATCTTTGGAAGATACAATCTGCGCATAGAGAATTCTGTTTAAAGTTAATTTCTGTAGGACAGTGCTCTACAATATAAGCATGTGATTTCATGAACGAGAGAGTCTTAGGTGGGTTCTAACAGATAACTGGGGAATACTTGGTGTTTGGTGACATAGTGGGTGATAGGATTAGAAAGGTATGTTAGGGTCAAATTTCAGAAAGTCCTAAATGACATATTGAAAGTGTGGTCTTGGGACTTCCCTGGTTGTCCAGGGATTGAGAATCTACCTTCTAATGCAGGGGCCGTGGGTTCAATCTCTGGTCTGGGAACTAACATCCCACATGCCTCCGTGCACCTAAGCCCCCACCACAGCTGGAAAGCCTGTGCCTCACAACTAGAGAGAAGCCCCAGGCCACAGTGAAGAGCCTGAGCATCACAGAGAAGGATCCATGTGCTGCAACGGAGACCTGGGGCCTGCTGCTCAGTCATAAGTCATGTCCAACTCTCTGCAACCCCTGGCAGGACTGTAGGCTGCCATGCTCCTCTGTCCATGGGGAGTCTCCAGGTAAGAATACTGGAGTGGGTTGCCATGCCCTTCTCCAGGGGATCTTCCCAATCCAGGGATCAATTCCATGTCTTTCACATTGGCAGGTAGATTCTTTACCACTGAGTCACCAGGGAAGCCAAACTGAGACCCAACACAGCCAAAAATAATAAATATTTTTTAAATGAATAAAATTAAAGCATGGTCTTTATTGCAGGGTCTCCGTGGAGGCACAGAAGTATTTTCAGCAAAGATTTCCCTTAAGGCCCTGGAGAGAATGGATTAGAGAACAGGAGAGGCAAGACCAATTGGGAGCTAATTAAAGTGGTCCAAGTGAGGTATGTCAGAAGTTTGGACAATGACATTTACCTGCATCTTTGAGCCACCAGCCTGCACCATCTGTCCATTTTACTCCTCTTCAATTATACATTCAGGGAGGACCTCAAATAGTTTCACATCTGTAAAAATTTTAATAGATTACAGATCTTAAAGACATACATTTGATAGATTTGTAAACATTCACACAGCATAAAGCAAGTTGCCTTAAAATTACACTTCACTTCTTACATGGCTGTGAAGTAGTATAAAGCATTGATTTTGCTTATAAACCCCCACAAACTTCCACCTACACCTTCATCCTGGACTTATTTTTACTGCCCTACTTAAATATATTACTCAGGTTCCTCTGTCCTCCTTTCCTGACTTTGCTTAATCCTTAACATAAACCAAAATCACTGAGCAAACCATGGTTCTCTTTGTTGTCGTTCAGTCACTTAGTCAAGTCTGACTCTTTGTGACTCCATGGACTGGAGCATGCCAGGCTTCCCTGTCCTTCACCATCTCCTGGAGTTCACCCAAACTCATGTCCATTGAGTCGGTGATGCCATCCAACCATCTCATCTTCTGTTGTCCCCTTCTCCTCCTGCCCTCAATCTTTCCCAGCATCAGGGTCTTTTCAGATGAGTCAGCTCTTCACATCAGGTGGCCAAAGTATTGGAGTTTCAACTTCAACATCAGTCCTTCCAATGAACACCCAGGACTGATCTCCTTTAGGATGGACTGGTTGGATCTCCTTGCAGTCCAAGGGACTCTCAAGAGTCTTCTCCAACACCACAGTTCAAAAGCATCAATTCTTCAACACTCAGCTTTCTCTATAGTCCAACTCTCACATCCATACATGACTACTGGAAAAACCGTAGCCTTGACTAGATGGACCTTTGTTGACAAAGTAATGTCTCTGCTTTTTAATATGCTGTCTATGTTGGTCATGACTTTCCTTCCAAGGAGTAAGTGTCTTTTAATTTCATGGCTGCAATCACCATCTGCAGTGATTTTGTAGCCCAGTAAAATAAAGTCAGCCACTGCTTCCACTGTTTCCCCATCTATTTGCCATGAAGTGATGGGACCAGATGCCATGATCTTAGTTTTCTGAATTTACTTAGCTTTAAGCCAACATTTTCACTCTCCTCTTTCACTTACTGCCATAAGGGTGGTGTCATCTGCATATCTGAGGTTATTGATATTTCTCCTGGCAATCTTGATTCCAGCTTGTGCTCCTTCCAGTCCAGCATTTCTCATGATGTACTCTGCATATAAGTTAAATAAACAGGGTGACAATATACAGCCTTGACGTACTCCTTTTCCTATTTGGAACCAGTCTGTTGTTCCATGTCCAGTTCTAACTGTTGCTTCCTGACCTGCATACAGGTTTCTCAAGAGACAGATGAGGTGGTCTGGTATTCCCATCTCTTTCAGAATTTTCCAGTTTATTGTGATCCACACAGTCAAAGGCTTTGGCATAGTCAATAAAGCAGAAACAGATGTTTTTCTGGGACTGTCTTGCTTATTTGATGATCCAGCAGATGTTGGCAATTTGATCTCTGGTTCCTCTGCCTTTTCTAAAACCAGCTTGAACATCAGGAAGTTCACTGTTCACATATTGCTGAAGCCTGGCTTGGAGAATTTTGAGCATTACTTTACTAGCGTGTGAGATGACTGCAATTGTGCGGTAGTTTGAGCATTCTTTGGCATTGCCTTTCTTTGGGATTGGAATGAAAACTGACCTTTTCCAGTCCTGTGGCCACTGCTGAGTTTTCCAAATTTGCTGGCATATTGAGTGCAGCACTTTCACAGTATCATCTTTCAGGATTTGAAATAGCTCCACTGGAATTCCATCATCTCCACTAGCTTTGTTCGTAGTGATGCTTTCTAAGGCCCACTTGACTTCACATTCCAGGATGTCAGGCTCTAGGTGAGTGATCACACCATCGTGATTATCTGGGTCATGAAGATCTTTTTTGTACAGTTCTTCTGTGTATTCTTGCCACCTCTTCTTGATATCTTCTGCTTCTGTTAGGTCCTTACCATTTCTGTCCTTTATTGAGCCCATCTTTGCATGAAATGTTCCCTTGGTATCTAATTTTCTTGAAGAGATGTCTAGTCTTTCCCATTCTATTGTTTTCCTCTCTTTCTTTGCATTGATCGCTAAGGAAGGCTTTCTTATCTCTCCTTGCTATTCTTTGGATCTCTGCATTCAAATGGGTATATCTTTCCTTTTCTCCTTTGCTTTTCGCTTCTCTTCTTTTCACAGCTATTTGTAAGGCCTCCCCAGACAGCCATTTTGCTTTTTTGCATTTCTTTTCTATGGGAATGGTCTTGATCCCTGTCTCCTGTACAATGTCACAAACCTCCATCCATAGTTCATCAGGCACTCTGCCTATCAGATCTAGGCCCTTAAATCTATTTCTCACTTCCGTTGTATAATCATAAGGGATTTGATTTAGGTCATACCTGAATGGTTTAGTGGTTTTCTCCACTTTCTTCAATTTAAGTCTGAATTTAGCAATAAGGAGTTCATGATCTGAGCCACAGTCCGTTCCTGGTCTTGTTTTAGCTGACTGCCTTAATGATGGCTGAACTACGTTCAGGACTTCTAGGTAATCTGTGGGATAGGGGAGGGACAGGAGCACACCACAGACATCTCTAGAAATTTGATGAAAATTCACAGGGAGTGGGGGCATCCCCAAGTGAACTTGTCAATAGGAAGCAGCTTTAGCGTACTGGTCTGAATCAACAGGCGCCTGTGAATCAGCTGGCAGTCACCACCTGGATGAGGTCAGAGTGCTCATGGGAATTCTGGACCCTGAAATGAGGGCTCTGTCTGACTTGAGGCTGTTCCTCATCTCTTTGAACTTCAGTGTCTCCAGATGAAAATGGTAATGAAGACACTTACCCCTGGAAGCAGTGTCCTGACATGCTGACCATCTGCTTGGAAATCTGTGTTCGCTTATGAGCACCATCAAGGCAAATATAACCTGTCCCTTCAGCCAGCTCTGCCAAGGTTGCTTGTACAGTGATGACTGGTAGTTTGGTTTACTGTTCAATTGCTTTATTTAAACTTGAATCTAGTTATATAAACACACCTCAGCACAATTTATAGGCTGGCTATTCTTCCTAGCATAGCTGGCTTGTTTTTCTTCTTGAAACAAACTCTTGAGTCTAGACTTTGTCAGGTTGATCCATGAGTGTGGGGACTGTTTATACCGAAACTGTATACACATTCCAGACACGTGCCTTGTTCCTGATCTGACATAAAGATGATGAGCCCTTGACTTGTAAAGAAACACTCAAGATATCGTTTGAAGTGCAAACTCTTATCTGTTACTAAAAAGAGACATAAAGGGTCCCTCAAAATTTGCTTTGCTGCGTTAGAAGAGGCAGGCGTTAGGGAGACAGTAACCTCAGATCAACATGGGAGAGGACTTTCTCATGATACAGGCTCTTCCATAATAAGAGGCGCAGAGAATCTCTAACTAGAGACTTTCTTTATAGGGAAAATGCTTAAACAGAACTAATTGGGACTTCCCTGGTGGTCCAGTGGTTAGGAATCCACCTGGCAATGCAGGGGGTGAGAGTCCATCCCTGATCCGGGAACTAAGATCCCATATGTCACAGGGCAATTAAGCCTCAAACTACTGAGCCCAACTATGAACTGCAACTACGGAAGCCCACACACCCTAGAGCCTTTGCTCACGTCAAAAGAACCCACTACAGCTAGAGAGAAGGCCCCACTCGCTGCAACTAGAGAAAACTCACACACAGCAACAAAGACCCTGTGCGCTGCATCAAAGACACAGCAGAGACAAAAATAAATAAATAACTCATTGACCTTACCACAATCCATGGGGTTGCAAAGAGTCAGACATGACTGAGCAACTGAACTGACCATCTTCAAGAAATGATAAGAAAGGGTTCAAATCAACCAGATGGATTTGGAGGTACCTTTCCATTCAAATATCCAGTTTAAGATTTCTCCATAAGCCTAAAAGCATGAGGATAGGACTGTGCTAATGACTCAGTCCTACAAACAGATCTTTGCAGACAGTGCATGTGTAGATCTTGCTGTGGGCAACATGTTGGGGTGAGGATGTGTGTGCATGTGTGCAGTGCAATGCTGGGTGTTTTAGGCCAAGGGTATAGCCCAAAGCTCACATTTCTAAGCTTTCAAAATACAGATAAGTTGTGCTCAGTAAGTCAGTGTCTGGTGGCTGAGACTGCTGACTTTCTCATTTCTAGGGCTGAGAAAACAAACCTGGAAATAGCAGTTTACTTTGCCAGCCTGTCAAAGACATCAGATTGTAGGGAAGGCGATTCCAGTGAAGGACAGACCTCAAACAGTGAGGGGGTAAAGAAAGGTTTTGGTCCTTCAGAAGTGAAGACCTTCACTGCGCGCTGACTGTCTGACTAGTGCTAAGGTGCATGAGATGGAAGTCAGTCCCTGAAGCTCAGTGGGATGGTACAGATTCATGACAGATAAGCCTGAAGGTCATTAGTTGGTCTCTTTAGAACCTCCCGTGGATCAGCACGTGAAGACTGATAAAGTTCAGAATCTGTGTCTTCTCATATAAAGGGCAACATACACATATATGTGTGTATATATATATATAAATATATGTGCATGAATATATGAGTGAGTATAAATGTACATATGTGAATGTGTATATATGTATGAATAGGTATCATATAATGTATATATATTTACATTAAAATTAATTTCTTCTCCTTGCACTGCTGCTGCTGCTAAGTCGCTTCAGTCGTGTCCGACTCTGTGCAACCCCATAGACGGCAGCCCACCAGGCTCCCCCGTCCCTGGGATTCTCCAGGCAAGAACACTGGAGTGGGTTGCCATTTCCTTCTCCAATGCATGAAAGTGAAAAGTGAAAGTGAAGTCGCTCAGTCATGTCCGACTCTTAGCGACCCCATGGACTGCAGCCTACCAGGCTCCTCTGAGAAGCACAGAGATGGAAGTGTGTTCTCATTACTTCCTTCTATTTATTGTCAATGGCACCCCACTCCAGTACTCTTGCCTGGAAAATCCCATGGACGGAGGAGCCTGGTGGGCTGCCATCTATGGGGTCGCACAGAGTCAGACACGACTGAAGTGACTTAGCAGCAGCAGCAGTGCAAGGAGAAGAAATTAATTTTAATGTAAATATATATACATTATATGATACCTATTCATACATATGTACACATTCACATATGTACATTTATACTCACTCATATATTCATGCACATATATTTATATATACATATATATATAAATATATGTATTTATATACATATATCCTCTTAGCATAGCATAGCATTTATTGTCAATTCACCTCCTAGTACATGGCGGACAGATTTTGCTTTCACCTGCCCAGTATCCAATCCCCTATTTCAAAAAACAATACCTTCTTTTCCTTTAGGAAACCACATATCTCCACTCTGGAGGGACAAACCCCATCTGCAGTTCCAAGTATGAGCTAGTGACCCAAGTTTGCTAGTTACTAGGATTGGAAATGTGACCTAAATTAGGCTTTTGACAGCCAATTCTAAGACTTTGGGAAGTGGGGTCTCTGAAGGAACAAAATAAAGTATTAGTTTTTCCACTGAGTTTACCAGGTTGGTAGGAAGTAAGCCTGGAGCTGCCAGGGTAGCACTTAGAGGCTGACATCTTGAGATGAAACCAACAGAAAAGAAAGGAGAGTGTAAGAGACAGAAACCATTTCTTTGGTGGCATCCTGGATTCAATTATGACTAAAAGAAAGTGAAAGTGAAGTTGCTCAGTCATATCTGACTCTTTGCAACCCCATGGACTGTAACCCACCAGGCTCCTCCACCCATGGGATTCTCCAGGCAAGAGTACTGGATTGGGCTGCCATTTCCTTCTCCAGGGGATCTTCTCAACCCAGGGATTGAAGCCGGGTCTCCTACATTGTAGGCAGACATTTTACCCTCTGAGCCACCAGGGAAGTCCATCATGACTAAAGCTGTTCAGTTACTGAGCCAATAAAAACACTCTCTATATTATACCAATGTGAGTTAAATTTCTATCACTTGCCATCTCAAGAAACTTAATAAATCAGAGTGAAAGTCAAGCTGCAATTGTACCCTATGAGGAGTTCAACTCTATCCCACCACACCCCACCCTAAGTGGTATGTGCTATGGTGTCTGGTTGGGCTGCCTTGAACAGGCCTAATGAGGAAGGTTCAACTTGGTGATAATGTTGAAACTTTTCAATTCACATCTTAAACCTTTATTGTCTGAGCTTCAGAAATAATACTGCATTTTTTAAAAGTATTATTTGCTTTCCCGTAAGGAAAGCTCATGAATCACTTGAGTCTGTGTGATGACTGTGGAAACATAAGTGGTTCAGCAAGTGACTCCCAATGCATCCTTGAGGATTAACGTTTTTTAAGAAGCATTTTAAAAATATGCTCATTTTAACTTGTTTTTGCATTTGCTGAAGCAAAGCAGATTTGTGTGATTTCACATGAATGGTTTTGGGGCCTGGGCTATCCATTTCTTTATCCTGTGATAGCTCATGTTCTTTGTTCTCAATTTATGAATAAGTGTGGAAAACAAAATCATCTCATGCTAAGGTCTAAGGGAAGCAGTTGGCTATACTGAACACTTTGAAGTTGGTTTCCTCTGAGTAATTGTGGAGTTTCTAAGTTCACTTTACTAAATATAACTATTTAATTTGCATCCAATTAGAGGAAAGAGCTGGGTAGAACCTGGAGCTTGGGATATTCATTCATTAATGCAGAGATCTGAGTGGGAAGTTGTGCACAACCATCACCCAGATGAATGCATTTAAACTGCTTTAATCTGCAAATTGGAGCCAGTGCTCTGTAGTTTGCTCTGAAAGTTTGCAAATGTTTCCTTTACAACATATTTCCTGCAACACTCAGGATGACAGGCTAATGCAGTCCCATTTTGTAGAAGCATGCTTTTTTTTTTTCCTTTGCCACATCACGCAGCTTGTGGGATCTTAGTTTCCTGACCAGGGATTGAACCCTCAGCAGTGAGAGCGCAGAGTCTTAACCACTGGTCCACCAAGCAGTTCCCTAGACATATTCTTTTTAAACAGATATTCTTTTTAAGTGATATGATCGGTTTTCTCTTTCTGAAAGATTGCTTTGATGCTGCTCAGAGGATGAGCTAGAGGAGAGCAGCTGGAGAAAGAAGGGCAGTTTTAGGACAGCACAGTCAGAACAAGACAGGCAGGTGGCCCAGGAGAGTTGGAAATTTCACTTAGTAGGGTGCGGTTAGGGGTTTGAATAGCACCCCTCCTCCCCCAAAAAGATATGTCTACCTAGACCTGTGAATATGACCTTATTCGGGTAAAAGGTCTTTGCAGATGGGTTAAGGATCTCAAATGACATCATCCTGGATTAGCCAGGTATATCTGTCTATTTGACATCCATTCATTACAAGGGAAATGACATTAACTATATTTTCTTATTTTCTGCTTTCTTGATGGTCTGGTATTTAGAGGCCTTATTGACCCAGGAGAGACTGCCCTCCCTCCTAGACAAAGCAAATTTCCAAAGATGATGATTACCTGCTCAGGACACACCTTTCACAGGCAAACCAACCAATCCTGGTCTATAGCCCCAACCACCTCCTTATTTGACTTTCACACACCAACCCATATTTCCACTGCCCTGCATCATCCCAGTGCCAGGTACCAGGCAACTGGAGACCATCTCTATAGCCCAAAGCCTATAGGAATTATTCAAACTAGACCATCTTTTTATTGTTTATTTATTTCCCTGCACCAGGTTGAGCATGTGGGCCCTTCTATCTTCACTGTGGCATGCGGAATCTTTAGTTATGGCGTGCAAACTCTTAGATGTGGCATGAGGGATCTAGTTTCTTGACCAGGGATCAAACCCAGGCCCCCTGAGTTAAGAGCATGGGGTTTAGCCACTGAACCACCAAGGAAGCCCCTAAACTAGCCAGTCTTATAACATTCACCCTGTCTTGCTGGGCCTTTCCCACAGAAATTGGGACCTCACTGATGATCCTATTTGCAGGGCAGCAAAGGAGATGCAGACATAAAGGGTAAACTTTTGGACACAGGGAAGGAGAAGGATGGGGTGATTTGAGAGAGTAGCATTGAAACATTCAGTTCAGTTCAGTCATTTAGTTGTGTCCGACTCTGCAACCCCATGAACCGTAGCACACCAGGCCTCTCTGTCCATTACCAACTCCCGGACCCAAACCCATGTCCATTGAGTCGGTGATGCCATAAGCCCACGCTCAGTAAATCCTGTGCTCTGCAACAAGAAAAGCAGTGAGAGCCCGAGCACCACAGCTAGAGAGTAGCCCCTGCTCACCGCAACTAGAAAAAGCCTGCGCAGCAATGAAGACCCCCACAGCCAAAAATAAACAAATAAATACAAATTTTAAAGTGACTCTTCTTTTAGGATTAGAAAGGGGTGGGGCACAGTTATTAGGAAAAATAGGAGGGTTGGGGATTGTGGACAATGTGCAGGTCCAGCTGAGGCTTAAAAATCTTTTTTGGCGGTAATAATACCTAAAATTCATTGAGCTGCTACTACATGCTAAACATTATGCTAATCACTTTTTGGCATTATCTCATTCCATCCTTCCAGTAATCTTACAAGTCCTATTACTGTCCTTGTGTTACAGACGAGAAGCATGAGGGGATACCTGAATATCCTGTTGAATCGATTTTCCAGCTGTGTGACTCAGGCAGGTGTATGAATGAAAACAGGTAGAAGGTAGGATTGATTCACAGCTGTGCAGCTGCTGGTTGGAAGGAAGGAAAACACCAGGAAGTAAAAAAAAAAAAAACTTAAGGGTTTTCATTTCATTTACTCAACAAATTGCATAAACTTGTTCAAAATTGAAAAAAACAATTCAAAGGACATCTCAGGAGATCTAGAATGGTGCTGTCCATCGATCTTTCAGCTGTGATGCAAATATTCTAGAATTCCCACTGTTTAATCCAGTAGCCATTAGCCACCTCTGCTACTGTGCACTTGAGATGTGGTTAGCATGACTAAGAAACTGAATTTTAAACTTTATTGAAATTTGAATAACCATATGTGGCTCGTAGCTTACTGCATTGAATAGCAAGATCTGTGGCATGCTGGAAAAGAAACAGCTGGAGAGATGGGTAGAGGGAGGGACCAGAGGGGTTGTCAGCAGATTTGATGGGCATGTGGAGTGAGGGAGCTGAAAGGACCTGGGAGAGTGGTGTCAGAGAGAGAGATACTGGCTTTTGAGATTTCAGAGGAGCATCGAGCTTTTGTGTGGTTGCCAAACTCCAAACTGCATCCAGGGGGCAGGTCAAAGAGCTAAAGAGACACAGAGGTGATGATCTTGGCTTCAGAGGATGTCAAAGATGTGATGGGTTTGGGTGTGAAATGGGCTGTCCACACTCTGCGGAAATCATCCAGTATGATCCAAATGGACATGGAGAGGAAATCTGAGGGGGACTGTCAAAGCCCGGTGTACAGGAGGCAGTGATCCCTGTAGACAGAGCAAGAAGAGAAGAGCTGATTGCAGGGGTAGGGTGACCAAGAGGACAAGAGCAGAAGATTAGAAAATTCAACAAGTGGATGGTGGGATGTAGGGTATGTTTTGGGTAGAATCGTGTCCCCCAGCATTCACGTGTTGAAGCACTAACAGCCACTCCCCTACACCTCAGAATGTGACCCTATTTGAAGACGAGCCTTCAGAGAGGTAATCAAGTTAAAAAGTGGTCCTGAAGGTGGACTCTAATCCAATAAGACTAGTGTCCCTATGAAACGGGATTATTTGGAGACAGATGTGTGCAAAGGAAACCAACGTGAAGAGATGCAGGAAGAAGACACCTATCCACAAGCCCAGGAGAGGCACCTGAAACAGATCCTTCCCTCCCAGCCTCAGAAGGAACCAGACCTGCCAACAGCTTCATCTCAGGCTTCCAGCCTCCAGAACTGTGAGACCATACATTTCTGCTGCTAAAGTTGCCCGTTTATGACAATTTGCCAAGGTAGCCCCAGCAAACTAATACAGAGAACCACAGAGCACTCTTCTGTCTACCCTGGGATTCTCCCAGAAGCTTGGGGCTCCTACCAGGGTTAAAAGAATTAGCTTGATCTCCCAATTGGAGATTGGAATTGATGTATACACACTACTCTATATAAAATACAAAACTAATAAGAACTTACTATTGAGCACAGAGAACTCTACTCAATACTCTGTAGTGGCTTATACAGGAAAAGAATCTTAAAAAGAGTGGATATATGTATGTGTATACCTGATTCATTTTGCTGTACACCTGAAACTAACACAAAATTCTAGATCCACTACACAAGTGTTAAAAAACAGAATTAGTTTGAGGGGAGAAATTGATCAGTTCTCACACTGAGATCTTTTCCTCTTTTACTCCTCCTGGGAAATAAAGGCTTGTTTGCAACCAGCCAGCCTTTCACCAATGAAGGGAGTGGGGAGAGGAGACATCAAAGTGGCAAACCACACGCTGTCTTATTTGAGCGACAAGCGGTGTGTATCAATCCTACCCTCCGGAGGGCCAGAGAAGTACATGGCCCCCAGTTGTCTTTGGAGAGGGTTGAGTACATAAATTGGGGAGGATTTATCCATTTGGTCAAGGAGCACCCTGAATACCAGTGTCTAGGCAGATGCCTCTGGAGTTTTTATTCCTGTAACCTCAACTGCTGCACCAGGTTTCAAGTATGAGGATTTCCTCCCACTCTTGGCTCCCTCCACTTTCACCCACCACCATAGCCTACCCCAAGTCAGCCATGCTTTGTCTGGATCGCGGGCAAAGCAAGTGAAGAAGGCCCAGATCTGGGGCAAAACTCCTCGTTTCTGTTTGCCTTCCCTCACTCCCTCCCAGCCTTGCACTTCTCTCTTCCAGCCTTTTGCATCTCCACTTTAAAGGAGGGCTCCTGAGAGCTTAGAGACCACTTTCAGATCCCAGAGGAGGACATCATAACAGCAAAGGATATTAGAACTCAATTCAATCACCTATCAGAGAAAACTGGAAGATTTAAAATCTGCATCAATGTGGCACCAGAAAACAGATTTCAGATGAATAGATCACTGCTTAGCATCTTAGACCATTATTTTTTCATTGATTTTTCTGTAGTTAACATAACAGACCTCAAGCAGTTATTGGAAAATTGATAAAGGGGATTAAAATGCACTTGGAAAATACAAAGTTCTATATAAATTACAATCATCCTTCTTAGCTGAGGTTGCTCTTTCATATCGGCTTTTATCCTCCATGTCTTTCATCATTTTTCATTATCTTTCATTGAATGCAGCTGACTATTCAATTCTGTGTTCTCTCTATCAACTTTTAAAGCATGGATACTATGACTGTACAGCTGAGTAAGTTTGTTTTGCAAAAGACTTACAGAACCTTTGGGAGTTCCTCTACTTCCCTTGGAACCCTTTGTGGGATGAGGGAGGAAATAGACGGATATTAATATGATGACGGGTAGTTGGTCAGTCATGTTCTACTCTTTGCGACCCTATGGATTATAGCTGATGGAATTTTCCAGGCAAGAATACTGGAGTGGGTTGCCATTCCCTTCTCCAGGGGATCTTCCTGACCCAGGAATCAAACCTGGGTCTCCAGCATTGCAGGCAGATACTTGACCATCTGAGCCATCAGGGAAGCCCAGATATGGATATATGGCCCAATAATTTTTTTATTTATGGAGACCTCGATTAAATAGTCAGGAGACCAGAAGGGAGTGCTCTCACATTCTGTGACAGTAGCAGAGCCCAGTAGGAAGAGGAAATATTCCTTTCCTTTCCTAGCAAGGACTCGGGCAATGAAGAACCATGGGTCTTTGTTTACTCCAGCCCTCTCAACTTCCTGTCCCCTCTATAAAAGGTTTCTCCTTCCCTTATCTTCAGTGACTTGCCCGTGGCTTACCATGGCTACAGATCCTGAATTGCAATTCTCTTGCTGAACCTGCACAAACCCACTTTTGCTGGAGAAATACCTGGCAGTATTTGTTTTGGGTCAACAATATAAAAATATCAATATAGACCAAGGCTCGGCAAACTTTTTCTCTAAATGTAAGCTTTGCAAGCCACATTCTCTGCCACATATTTTCGTTCTTATTAAAACTCTCATAAACGTAGTAACCATTCTGAGCTCTCAGCCCCAAATAGTCCATAGGCCATAGTGTGCCAATCCTTGACCTAGGACACCCAGATTTTAAAATTTCCTTGTATTTGGAGTTTCGTAGAAAATGTTACCAATGTAAACATGTGTCGTGAGTGAGAAACAGGAAAATAGGAATGTTTAAAATGTGATGCATAATAATAATCGTGAATAATCTGATATGAGCATCTTAGGGCCAATTTTTTTTAAAGCAAATGCTTTAAGTATTAAATGTTTAATATTTAGATATTCCAAAGTTCACTTTTAGCCTAGGGGGGAAAACACTTGACTTGGCTTTTCTCATGTCAAATTGGAATTTTGCTTTCTTGTTTTCAAATGTATCTGTCATTTTCAAAGATAAAAATGGTCTTCATTGAAATGTCTTTCGTGATTGACCAAGTTGAATCAATGAAGGACTATGATTCATCAAAACTTGTTTATTCAAAGTGGAAAGAGTCAAAGCCCTGTGGTAGCAAGGATATTTGAGTTCTGACCAGCCGATTACTATCCCCATAAACTTGATACATGTATGTGTGCGGCTTAGTCCTTTTGCTGTCCACCGGATACTGTCACAACATTGTTAATTGGCTATGTTTCAATATAAAATAAGAAGTTTTTTTAAAAGAAAGCTGATTTCTTTGAAGCTTAGCTTCTCTGTCAAGAGTATGTGGGGATCAGATTAGATCATATGCAAAAGGGATTTATGAGTGTTAAAAACAGATATACATGTAAGTTATTACCTTTTCATTTTCCATTCTTCATGCCTAAACATGTCAGTGGTCAAAAAGATTTCCAAAAATCTGTACAGACCTGAAGGAAATATTCATTCTTTTTCATCCATATACCTTTTCTTTAACAAACATATACCAAGACCCAGCTACTGTAGCTGATAAGAAACCAGAGTTTCTAAAGACAGAAAACCCTCCCCTCAGGAGTTGTTGCAATCATGACTCAAAGAGAAGGGGAAGCAGTACTAGGGCTGAATACCTGGTTTTTGATGTTGTGTTTTGCTTTAGGGATTTTGCATCTTCTGTAATTAAATAAGGTTAATACTCATCAAATAGGCACGGAGTGACTAGTGAGTGGCTAGTAATGCATTTAATAACCAAGATTCAAAAGATATGAAAGAGGCACAGGTAACTATATTCAATATCCTGTTATAAGCCATAATGGAAAAGATTATGAAAAAGAATGTATATAACTGAATCACTGCTGTACAGCAGAAATTAACACAACATTGTAAATCAACTATACTTCAAAAAAATTATTTTGAAAAAAAAAAGATATGAAAGAACCAGCAATCAAAAGACACAGTGCTGGGTCACAACAGTCGAAAGTCAAATAGGGTCCCCCTGGCCCAGATTCATGTCCACCTGAAACACAGTTGTGTGACTTTATTTGGAAATAGGGTCTTTCCTGATGCCATCAAGTTAAAATGGGACTGTGCTGATGAGAGAGGTCTTTAATCCAATATGACTGGTGTACAAACACATAGGGAGAATACCTCATAACAACGAAGACAAAGAGTGGATTGGAGTAATGCATCTGCAGGCCAAGGAATGCCAAGGACTGCCAGCTAGGAAGACGCAAAGAAGGATCCTCCCCTAAAACCTTCAGAGAGATGCTGGCCCCACTGACACACTAATATCTGGAGGCTAGAAGTCTGGAATCAAGGTGTGGCAAGTCACGCTCTCTCCTTCTCTCCCTCTCTCTCAGACTCTGGGGTGGGATTCCCTCCAGCTTCTGTATAGTCAGCCATTCTTAATGTTCCTGGGCTTGAAGCCACATAACTTCGATCTCTACCTTCGCTGTCACGTAATGTTCTCCCTGTGTGTCTGTCTCTCCTCCCTCTTAGAGGACCCATACTACTCCTGTATGATGTCATCTTAACTAATTAAAGCAACAACAACCCTCTTTCAAAATTAGGCTCCATCCTGAGGTTGCAGGAAGGAGTGACTTCAGGGGCGACACTCTTCCACCCAGTACAGGTGGCAAATGTTACACGCAAGGAGAGTTCTGCAAAGGAGAGCGCGGAGAGTGAGAACCAGTGTACACACAGAATTGTGGGAAACTCTTCCGTGGAAGGGGAGGAAGGAGGATGTGGAGCCTACCCAGAGACCCAAGGAAGGGCGATCAGAGAGGCAGGAGGAGAAACAGGAAAGAGGGGTGGGTGTTCTGGAAACCAGAGATATGGAGGGATGGGGAAGGGTTGACTTCAGTGAGAGCAGCTCTGTCAAGTGATGGGGCCAGAAACCAGAGCACAGTGGGTTGAAAAGCAAATAAAAGGTCTTCTAGCTCCAATTGTGTTCGTGTTGTTGATATCCTGTCATCTGTTTTTCTTTGTATGAAATTGTTCCTATAATACGGTGCTAATAGTACTCACAGCGGGGATTTAAGAGCTGTCCAGGATGTGTTTTCCCACATTACTGGCTGAGAGGTTAAGTGAACCTGGTCCCTCCTCTTCCCTGCACTCCATTCCCATAAAGCAACCTGACTCTTAATACCTTGGGTATCACAAACACCAGGCCTATAAATGTGACCTGGGCAGAAAACGCTAAAAGTAAGAAAAAGTGAATCTGGCCAGAACTTCTATGTGGCAGGTGGAACTTCTACCCCTGAGCTACCACTTTGATTTACGAGAGTTTTAATCAAGTTCCTTTAACTCTATACTCAGATACAAAAAATTTTTTTTGCAATTTATAACACATGCTGAATTTTTATAGATATTTTACAAATATCTTGTTTGACCCTCAACACACATTTATTAATCCCTAGTATTATCTTCATCTAAAAGCTGAAAAATTGAAACTCCAGAGATAATGTGAAATTGCTCAAAGAGAAATGGCAGATCATTGGGGGAACTGAGATAAAAGCCTAGATCTTTGAAGCCAACCTGTGTTCTTGAAAGAGCCAGGGCTGTTCAATGGTAGCTCTATGATCATGTGTAAAGTAAATGGAGTCCCAGTTTCGTCTCTTATCTTTGGTCCTTACCTCTTCTTCTTCCTCCTCCTTTCCATGGAACATACCATGTTGTGGAGCATGTGGAATCTTAGTTCCCAAGCAGGGATTGAACCTGGGCCCCTTGCATTGGAAGCACAGAGTCTTAATCAGTGGACTGCCAGGGAAGTCCTGATATTTGATGAGAACTGATATTTGATGAGTGACTGTAATTGGAATATTTGATGAGTGACTGTAAGGGATTTCCTGGTGGCTTAGATGGTAAAGAATCTGCCTGCAATGCAGAAAACCTGAGTTCGATCCCTGGGTCAGGAAGATCCCCTGGAGAAGAAAATGGCAACCCACTCCAGTATTCTTGCCTGAAAAATCCCATGGACAGAGGAGCCTGGGGCACTATAGTCCATGGGGTCGCAAAGAGTAAGACATGACTGAGAAACTTCACTTTCTTTTACTTGCTTGTAATAGAGAAGGCCTGTGTTAATCTGGAGATACAGTGGTGACCATGCCAGGCACTCTTTCCTGCTTCATGGATGTCAGGATGCCTGCAGATGGGCAGGAAGCTGGCAGAGCACAGTGTGCTCAGGATTGCATGGGGTGGGGGTGAGCATGGGGTACCAACATGGCACCAGATGGGCATGCAACCAACCCAGACCTGGATGGGCTGAAAAGGCTTCCATGTGTAGTCATATCTGGTCTGAAAGGTAAACAGTGAGGTGTGTCAGCTCCAGACACACACACACACTCCTGGGTCCCACACCCTCCAAGTCAGGAGGGGCGGACAGAATCCCTGTGAGTGGTGCCCTGGCCTCTTCCTCTGGCAGCTCCCTTCTTCCAGGAGAAGCAGAAGCCAGGTCGGCAATACCTATGTGGCTGTTATTTAATCCTCATCTCTCCCTGACTCAGAAGGAGAGGAACAAGAGGGCTGGGAGAGGCCTCACCTTGTTCAGAGCTGTACCCCCGATGCCCAGGACAGGGCCTGGCAGAGATGGCATTCAAACCCTCTGGAGGGAAAAACAAATTGGACCGCTGCCCCTCCATTCAAAATCGACTGCTTTGCTCATGGCAAGGAGGCCGGGGTAAGAGAAGCTCCCACATCATGGGGACTGAAAAGTCAGAACTACACCCTGTGGGACTTCCCTAGGGGTCCAGAGGTTAAGAATCCACCTGTCAATGCCGGGAACACGGTTCAATCCCTGGTCCAGGAAGATCCCAAATGACAAAGAACAGAGCCCAGGCTCCGCAAGAGAGAAGCGATGAGAAGCTCGCACACTGCAATGAAGAGTAGATGCTTTTAATCAATTAGAGAAAGCCCAGGTACAGCAATGAAGACCCAGAGCAACCAAAAACTTAATTAATTCATCATTTAAAAAGTAATACACCCTGTGACTGCTTGGGGTCTGCTGTCTGTGTTTGATCACCAGTCCTCATCTGGTGATACCGGGTGAATGCTCCTTCCAGACTGGCAAGTTCCTCCCCAGTAGAAGAGATTGAGTTAAACCCAGCTGACAGTAAACGGGGGCATTTGGTGAAATTCAACTCCAACAGCAATTTTCTCTATTTTCCTCATCCACTAAATGGAGCTCCTCTTGTCAAAATTATTCTTGCTCTGCCCTCTTAGGCTGGTTAGGGCAGAGAGTGGGCTGGAGGTACACACAGCAGGCGCTCCCCTGATGCCAAGTGCAGTCTAGAACAGTCGGCTAGGACCTCACTCACTTTTTCTCTTCTGTTCTTCCTACCCTCACTGTAGTTTATGGCCCGTGCCCACTGGGTGAGCCAGGCTTTGTGTTATGTGTGTGTGTGTTAGTCGCTCAGTCGTGTCCAGCTCTTTGCGACCCCATGGGCCGTAGCCCACCAGGCTCTGCTGTCCATGAGATTCTCCAGGCAAGAATACTGGAGTAGGTAGCCAGTCCCCTCTCCAGGGGATCTTTCCTACCCAGGGATCAAACCCAGGTCTCCTGTACTGCAGGCGGATTCTTTACCATCTGAGCCACCATGTGTGTATACTGTGCTTTTTCTCATTATGGCCTAGGGGTGGGAGGGGGTGGATTTCCATTGACAAGGGGGAGATGCCTATGGCTTCCTTGACGTGGAACCACTCGCTGTGGTCCTGAATGTCGGTTATTGAATAATCACAGATTGGTGCCATTCCCCAAAAGTTATCCTTGCTCTGTGCACCAAGCGCTACTAACTGACCAGTCTGACACTAGTCAGTTAGTCTGACATTAGACACTAGTCTTGACTGACAGTGACAGGCAGGTGATATCAAGAGCCCTAAAGGAACTTTTAACCAAGAGTCCTTTCATCTTTGGGAAGATCTCACTTGGAGAGGGTCCCCTGTGTTCCTTGCTCTCCCCATGATGCCCAGCTGCTCCTGCCGCATTTGCGTTTATCTTGTCCCAGGTTGAGTGCCAAGATTGCTCTGGTTGAAACAGAACTGGAGAGTGGCTGATGTCCAAGCCTAAAGCTGTTTCCAGCTGGCCCTGACCCTCCAGATGTTCTCTACAACAGCTGAGCAGAGATGAGGAGTGGCCGGCATGCTAGGCTGCTGCTTCCTGATGACCCTGACTGTCCCATTCACGTGTTTCTGACCCTACTGTGTGTGTCCTTGGTTAGAGATGCAGCCCTTGGACCACACCATCTATTGGTGGTGATATTTAAGGAGCACTTATTATGTGCCTGCTGCTGCTACTGCTGCTAAGTCACTTCAGTCGTGTCCGACTCTGTGTGACCCCATAGACGGCAGCCCACCAGGCTCCCCCGTCCCTGGGATTCTCCAGGAAAGAACACTGGAGTGGGTTACCATTTCCTTCTCCAATGAATGAAAGTGAAAGTGAAGTCGTTCAGTTGTGTCCGACTCTTTTCGACCCCATGGACTGCAACCTACCAGGCTCCTCCATCCATGGGATTCTCCAGGCAAGAGTACTGGAGTGGGGTGCCATTGCCTTCTCCGTACTATGTGCCAGGCACAGTTATTCATCCCCATTTTACTGATGTGGAAACTGAAACACGGAGAGTGTGAGTAACTCGTCCAGAAGGTTCAGGGCCCAGCCTTGGCAGCCCTCAGGGAGCAGCAACACCATGTTTATCTTTTCTGTTGTGCCCGTTTTGTTTAGCCAGCATGGAAAAAAATGATTCACACTTTAAAAAGGTCTAAAGTGACTCTGTTACAGTAAGTCCCCTACATGCAAACCAGTGTCATTCCGAGAGTGCATTCATCTAAAGTTCAGTTTGTTCCTAAGTCCGACAAACTTAGTCTAGGGACCCAGCTAACACAATCGGATATATAATACTGTCCTGTAATAGACTTTCAAACTGTGGTGTTGGAGAAGTCTCTTGAGAGTCCCTTGGACAGCAAGGAGATCAACCAGTCAATCCTAAAGGAAATTATCCCTCAGTACTCATTGGAAGGTTTGATGCTGAAGCTGAAGCTCCAATACTTTGGCTTCCTGATGTGAAGAGCCTACTCATTGGAAAAGACTGCAATGCTGGGAAATATTGAAGGCAGAAGCAGAGGGCGATTGAGGATGAAATGGTTGGATGGCATCATCGGTTCAATGAACATGAACTTGGACAAATTCCAAGAGATGTTGAGCGACAGGCAGGAGTAGCGTGCTGCAATCCATGGAGTTGCAAAGAGTCATGCAAGACATGACTTGGCAACTGAACAACAACAAATGGGTTTATAATACTTTTCACACAAATAATACATTTTTAAAAAACATTAAAAATAAAATATTTTTAATCTTACAGTACAGTATCTCAAAAAGTACAGTAGTACAACACAACAGCTGGTATACAGGGTCTGGGATCCAGTGAATAGGAAGAAGAGTTACTGCCTGGAGGGAGAGGAGGTGGGAGATGAGGCTCATCTGCAATAGGAGACGGAGGGCAAGCTGCAATGCCACTCACGCATGATGTTGATAGAACAAGTTTGCTGGAACCAGATGTACATTTTTATCATTGAAAGTGCCCAATATGAAGGTTCATACGTAGGGGGTTCATATGTAGGGGGCTTACTACACTCCCTTTAATTTAGAAATTAAAAATGGAGAAATTCTGATGAAGACAGAAGCTGCACAGAAACTCCTTTAAAATGCCAGTGTGTTTGAGAGGAATGATTCTGGCCTGGAGAGGGAGCTGGATGAGAACAGGGAGCTTCTTTATCTGCATGCCCAACACTCAGCAGGATACCCAGTACTGTGTGCCCAGTAAGTGCTGGTTGAATCCGGAGGAGAAATAAGTAGTGTTGTGTACTTTGTTTTCTGGGACAAACTTCTTGAGTAATTGTCTTGTTCTCCTACTAGACAAGCAGTGTCCACTGCGTGCCTGCTCAGTCTGACTCTTTGTAACTTCATGGACTGTAGCCCTCCAGGCTCCTCTGTCCATGGGATTCTCCAGGCAAGAAGACTGGAATGGGATCTTCCCAACCCAGGAATCGAACCCATGTCTCTTGTCTCTGACATCAGCAGGAGAGTTCTTTACCACTGAGTCACCTGGAAGCCCCCTACTACACAAGTTAGGCCTTACATGCAGTAAAGAACAAAATCTAGTCCCTGCTTAAAGGAGCTTCCAGCCTTCTAGGAGGATAGGTAGACGGGGACAGACAATTACGGAAAATAGGGCCACAGAGTGCAGAGCGTCGCACTATGGGGGCATGTAGGGGTGCTCTAACCCAAGCTTGGGGGAGAGGGCAGGGGTCAGGGAAGATTTCACAAGGATGTAATGACTAAGCTAAGGCCCGAAGGAGGGGACCTGGCCATGTGAAGATGGCAGAAAGCAGCCTGATCGAGGCCCTGCAGGTAAGAGAGCGAGCGGGGAAGGCACATTAAGGAATTTCAAGTAGTACAGGGAGCCTGTTGTCCATGGCAGTGGGGCAAGCTGGGGGCCCAGGAGGGGAGTCTTCAGAGGAGGCCAGAGAGGGGCCAGGTCACGGAGGGCCTGCCGGCATTCAGCTTGGTCTTGCCTATTTCTCAGCATAATTATCAGTAGCGTCCCCCTCACTCTCCAAAGTATCCTTGTTTGGACAGTCGATTATTCAGACATCCTGTTACTTCCTACAGACTAAGGATTTGGCCTCTATCCATCCAGTTGCATTGGAAATGAAAAGAAGAGGACATACTTGAGAAACATTAAGTAAA
The DNA here is from genome assembly GCF_002263795.3 of Bos taurus. Lineage (NCBI taxonomy): Eukaryota > Metazoa > Chordata > Mammalia > Artiodactyla > Bovidae > Bos > Bos taurus. The sequence goes on from NC_037336.1 coordinate 88,198,521, forward strand.
TGATAATATAAATAGGATTTCGATTAGACCTGGGTGGAGGAGAAGAGTGAAGAGTCCAGCTGTGCCCATGTGCAGCTGACGACCTGCTGTCGGTAGATCCCCGTCACAAATCACTTGGGCTTTGTTTTGTTTTAATAAGTACAGATGCACTTTAACCTGGACCCCCCTTCATCACAGTCTCTGGGGGAGCAGCCAGGAAATTTCAGGGTTAACAAGATACCCAGGGACTTCCCTGGTGGTCCAGTGGCTAAGACTACACACTTGCAAGGCAGGGGGCCCAGGGTTCAGTCCCTGGACAGGGAACTAGATCCCACATACCGCAACTAAGAGTTTGCAGGTCCACAGCTAAAGATCCTGCAGGCTGCAATGAAGACCTGGAGCAGTCAAATAAATAAAAATAAATATTTAAAAAAATCTGCCCAGGTAGTCTTCCTGCAAGAGCCTTGAATGAGGTGGGAGCGGGGAGGGCGCAGGGGTGCTCTGAGCCAGGGGCTGTGCTGGGTTTCTGGGCAGCAGTGAACCTCAGCCCCCAGGGAGGATGGAGAGAACAAGAATTAAGAGCCATAAAGAGCCAAACACCACCTGCATGAGGCACCTCAGCTGCCCTCGAGCTGATGACTTGTACTGGGTGGAGGGAAGGACAACAGGAAGGAGACCAACAACAGCAGCCAGGCCTCTGCGGGGATCGTAGCGGCAGGAAGTGAGAACCCAGCGGTGTCATCTGACACAGGATGCCCCTCACAATCCTGTGGGTCCCAGGCTCCCGCATCCAGTACAGGCCAGGGCTGGACCTCCGGCCCCCGCTGCCCTTTGTCCCCAGCAGCCTGAGATGGGCTTGCAAATATAGCTCATGCCTTCGGGTTCCTAAAGGCTCATTTTGCAGGGAAAAGAAAAAAAATGTAGAAAAAGAAAAGCCAAACTCAGAATGACAGGCAGGCCTCAGAGAGATTACAGGTCGGCTTCCAGACTACCCAAATAAAGTAAGTATTGCAGTAAAGAGAGTCAGGTGAGTTTTTTGGTTTCCTGGTGCATATACAAGTGATGTTTACACTGTACTGTTGTCTATTAATAGAGTGCAATAGCATTATGTCTAAAAAAAGTATATGTGTGCCTTTATTAAATAACACTTTATTGCTTAAAAAATATTAACATCATCTGAGCCTTCAGCAAGTTGTAGTCGTGACATTAAAGATAACTGATCACAGATCCCCATCAAAGTGAAAGTGTCAAGTCCTGTCCGACTCTTTTCGACCCTATGGACTGTATGTAGCCCGCCAGGCTCCTCTGTCCACAGGATTCTCCAGGCAAGAAGACTGGAGTGAGTTGCCATTCTGTTCATAGCGTATCTTCCCAACCCAGGGATTGTGTCTGGGGTCCCTGCACTGCAGGAGGCTTCTTTACTGTCTGAGCCACCAAGATTGCCACACATAATTAGGAAAAGGCTGAAATATTTCAAGAATTACCAACATGTGACACAGAGACATGAAGTGAACAAATGCCATTGGAGAAATAGCTAGGAGAGACTCACTCGACACGAGGCTACCACAGACCTTCCATTTGTACAAAACGCAGCAAAACCAAGTTGGGTGAAGTGAGGTACGTGTGTGTGGTTGACTTGGGCAGAAAGGGGAGGCCAGGTAAGTCAGCCTGATGGGGAGGCAGTATGGGAGCTACAGCTCCTCCACGCGGAGCCAAACACGTTTCCTTCCTTTTCAGGAAAGGGCTGGCTGTCTCCCCAGCAGTCAGCACCAGGAAGGCAGCTGCTGGCGGGCTTCTTTTCTGTGCGCTAACTCTTGGACTCAGATCATACTGGGCTGAGGCCTGTCAATGCTTTCATTCCTTTTGGCTCATCCTTTATATAACATAATCGCCTGCTGTTTAAGGTTCTTAGGATTCTCCAAAATGTCCACATTCCTTCTCAAATGCAGAGCACAAACCACCATCCGTGGCCAGTCCACTCCAGACTTCTCAGCCTTATTTGTCAGACTTTTAATTCTGCCTTAGGACACTACTTGTGTTCAGCTGATGTCTCCCAGGGAACAGCCTGCCTTTCTCAGCAATCTAGGAACTGAAACCTTTCTACCACGTTTCTTATCTGGGTGGATTTTTCTCCTCACTTAATTAAACTGGAGTACGTCAGATAGTATTCCAAATTTCCCCAGCTGTGCTTCTCAGAGCAGGAGTACTGTCATATGCTCCTGGCTCAGTGATCAAATAAGGCAAGAGGGAAATTATAACCTCATCCATCTCTTGGAGATGTACTGAGTGTGAGCATGCAGAAGGTTCTGAGAAGTCCTACGTTTGTCTGACTCAGCATCTTCTACTGATTAGCTTACTCCTGACACTCTTAACAGCCAGCATCCATTTCTGACCTCCCAAGAGCGAGGGCTCTCCTGCTGCTAGATGAACCCTTTCACATGCGCATCTTCCTAAATCCCCAACATGGCAAAATAACAACCCCCCACCCATGTGACTGATGACAAGTGTCAGGCTTTTTTCTTCCCCTAAATGAAATGTCTTTAATTGCTTTTTATGACTATTGCTATTATTACAAATACTTTTCACTCTTATTATAAATTACATATTAATTACAGACAACGTAAAGAGAAGAACCTAAAACACCTGCTTTCTCAAGGAAAACCACTGTTGACATTTCCTTCTAGATTTTTCTGCGTATTGATATATATACATAATATCAACACATGCACGTCTGTGTTTTTTAATGAGATCATATCATAATGTATTTTTATACACATAAATTGGTAACATCTTTCCACATCAATAGTTACATTTCTGTAACGTTATTTTAATAGCCACATAGGATTCTGTTGTATGGTTGCACCACAACTTATTTAATTAATCCCCTATGGTAAGACATTCATATTGTTTCCAGCTTTCATTTATTCCAAACAGCACTGTGGTAAATATATTTAGCATTAAATCCTTGCATGTTTTCTTAGTTATTTCCTTAGAATAGATTTCCAGAAGTAGAATCATAGTGTTCCTTTTAACATGGGGCTAAGATCACTGGTGTACGCCAAGAATGGGTAGGTCTCAGGGTTAGTTACCTGCAGGATTCACCACCCCCGTCTTTTAGGTGTGCTCAAATGCCTTGTGGTGGTTCTAACGAGTTTCCTGTGACTGCTGCAACAAACCTGGAGGCTTGTACACAACAGAAATCTACCCTCTCAATTCTGGAGGGCAGAGGTCCAAAATCAAGGGGTTAGCAGGGCCAGGCTCCCTCTGAAGTCTCCAGGGGAGAGAATCAATTCCTTGTCTCTTCCAGCTTCTGGAGGTCAGGCATCCCTTAGCTTGTGGCTGCATCAACTCCTATCTCTGCCTCTGTCTTTTCATGGCTTTCTCCTCTCCGAATCTGTCTTCACTTCTGTCTCTTATAAGCATAGTTGTCACTGGATTTAGAGTCCACCCAGACAATCCAAGATAATCTCAGCTCCAGATTCTTAATTACATCTGCTAAGATGCTTTATCAGAGAAGGCAATGGCACCCCACTCCAGTACTCTTGCCTGGAAAATCCCATGGATGGAGGAGCCTGGTAGGCTGCAGTCTATGGGGTCGAGAAGAGTCGGACATGACTGAGCGACTTCACTTGCACTTTTCACTTTCATGCATTGGAGAAGGAAATGGCAACCCACTCCAGTGTTCTTGCCTGGAGAATCCCAGGGACGGGGGTGCCTAGTGGGCTGCCGTCTATGGGGTCACACAGAATTGGACACGACTGAAGTGACTTAGCGGCAGCAGCAGCAAGATGCTTTATCCAAATAAGTTCACATCACAGGATCCAGGGGTTAAGGCAAGGGCATAGATTTTTTTTTGGGGGGGGGGTCATCGTTCAATCCATTGCAATGTTCTTCCAGACCATAAGGAGTGGTTTCCAAATTGGTACACACACGCATGCTAGCACTGAACTATTATCCTCCTAACCCTGTGGGTGGCGATGTAAGTTGGCGCGCCACTGTGGAAAACAGAATGGAAGTTTCTCAGGAAACTGCAAGCAGAGCTACCATATGATCCAGCAACCCACTCCTGGGCATAAATCCAGACAAAACTCCAATTCAAAAAGATACATGCACCCCTACATTCATAGCAAAACTATTCACAGTGGCCAAGACGTGCAACAACCTAAATATCCCTGGACAGATGAGTGGGTAAGGAAGATGTGGTGCATACATAGAATGGAATACTACTCAGTCATTAAAAAACAATAAAGCCATTTGCAGCAACATGGAAGAGGCTAGAGATGATCATACTAAGTCAGAAAGAGAGAGCCAAACACCATATGATATCACTTACCTGTGGAATCTAAAATATAACACAAATGACCCTACCTATGAAACAGAAGCTGGAGAAGGCGATGGCACCCCACTCCAGTACTCTTGCCTGGAAAATCCCATGGATGGAGGAGCCTGGTGGGCTGCAATCCATGGGGTTGCAAAGAGTCGGACACGACTGAGTGATTCACTTTCACTTTTCACTTTCATGCATTGGAGAAGGAAATGGCAACCCACTCCGGCGTTCTTGCCTGGAGAATCCCAGGGACAGGGGAGCCTGGTGGGCTGCTGTCTATGGGGTCGCACAGAATCGGACTTGACTAAAGTGACTTAGCAGCATGAAACAGAAGCAGAATCATGGACATAGACAAGAGACTGGTGATTGCCTATTGGGCAGGAGTAAGGGGAGGGATGGAGTGGGAGGCTGGGGTTAGCAAATGTACGCTCTTGTGTATAGAATGTGTAACAACAAGGTCTTATTGTATAGCACAGAGAACTATATTCAATGACCTATGATAAACCATGATGGGAAAGAATTTTTTTTAAAAGAATGTATATATGTATGTCTAAGTCACGATGCTGTAGAGCATAAATTAATACAACATTGTAAATCAACTATGCTTCAATTAAAAATTGATTTAAAAATGCAACCTTATGTGGAAACTCAATATGTAATGTTCATTGGAAGGACGGATGCTGAAGCTGAAGCCCCAATATTTTGACCATTTAATGCAAAGAGGTGACTCATTGGAAAAGACCCTGATGCTGGGAAAGATTGACGGGAGGAGGAGAAGGGGATGACAGAAGATGAGATGGTTCAGTGACATCACTGACTCAATGCACATGAATTTGAGCAAACTCAGAGAGATAATGAAGGACAGGGAAGCCTGGCGTGCTGCAGCTCGAGGGGGCAGGGCAAAGAGTCAGACCCAATTTAACGACTGAACAACAGTAATATGTACAGCGATGAAGTTGAGCTGTGGGGCCAAGGTGGATGCAGGGAGGTGAACTGCAAGGACGGACACTGCATCACGAATGCAGTGGATTGTAGGTTCAAGAACTCAAGCTCTCGCTGTCTCTTCAAGGAGGTCAGAGAGAGCACCAAGTCATGCTTGCTTTTCTAGGGGAAAGCTTCTTCACACCCTCCCTCTCTGGGTCTGGGTCCTAGCCTACGCAGGCCCTGTTTGCTTCTCCCCTACCGAAGGAGATTCAGGCCCCAGAGAAACCCTGCACGTGATGAGATGCTCTTGTGCCAGAATCACACGGAGGTCCTGATTTACAGTTTTTTGAAAAGCAAATCATTCACTATCTCAGCAAAAGTCCTCCAAGGACATTCCTGAGTTTCAGTGGGAGGAAAAATGAGTTGCTTTATGAGCTCTTTCAGCATGTTTCTGAACTGTTGAATGTTACAATATGCTGCAATGTTATAGCCTTATCTATAAATTGGGCCTGAGTGTCAAAGACAGGCTGTTCCTGAACTCACAAATGATCGTGTTCCCAAAGTTCACTTGCAGGTGAGTTATTAGCAATTGAGAATGCCTTTTATCCATATAGTCTGGGCTAGAGCTCCCAAAGCGTATTGATTCCTACCATAAGCAAGACAGAACTCTGGTCGCTTCCTGAACTTGACCCCGGACCCCAGAGACCTCCCAAACTCTGAGTCTTGGGCTCTACTGGGCCTGAGAGCAGGACTGGAAGGAGAGGAAGAAACCTGGCATAGAGTCTCTCAGGGGTTCAGCAGCCATGGGCAATCCTGGGGGTGTGGAGCCCCCAAGGACCAGAGCATCTGAGAATGAGATTGTCACCATAGGGGTGGCTGCAGAGGGCCACAGATACCAACCAGCCAGACATAGCCTGGAAGGCAGGCCTATCTATATTATTGCTATCTGACTAGCAATGATTCAGAGACAATAAACAATTCAGAGGCCATGAATTTTGAAAGGTATATTAAACACCCAGGTATATTAAGCACTGTCACAAGTACACAAACTAGGTGGCTTAACACACCAGAATTTTATTTTTATTTTTTGACCACACCACGTGACATGTGGGACCCTAATTCCCTCACCAGGGGTCAAACCCTTACCCTCTGCATTGAAAGGTAGAGTCTTAACCACTGGACCACCAGGGAAGTCGCAAAACTACAAAACCGTGTTCTCTTACAGCTCTCAAGGCTAGAAGTTTGAGATCAAGATATTGGCAGAACTGACTGTTGCCTGTAATCTTGGCCTTCCTTGGCTTGTAGCTGCATAACCCCCGTTTCTGCTCCGGTTGTCACTTAGCCTTCTTCCCGCTAAGCATCTATGTCTTCACACAGCCTTCTCAGTGTCTGCTGCTGTGTCTCTTCATTATAAACCATAAAGTGATTGGAACCATTAGATTATGGTTCACCCTAATGACCTCATCTTAATTTTTTAAATTTTCATTTGTTAATTTTATTTCATTTTGGCTGCACTGGGCCTTCATTGCTATATGAGAGTTTTCTCTAGTTTCAGAGAGCTTGGGCTTCAGCAGTTATGGTGCACAGACTTAGCTGCCTCACAGCATGTGGGATCTTCATGGACCAGGGATCAAATCCGCATCCCCTGCGTTGGCAGGCATATTCTTAACCACTAGACCACCAAGGAAGTCCCTCATCTTAATTTGATTATATCTGCAAAGAGCTTACTTCCAAATAAGGACATATTTACAGGTACCAGCAGTTAAGACTTCAACACATCTTAAAAAAAGAAAAGACATCAACATATCTTTGGAGGGGGAGCGCATAATTCAACCTACACTAGAAGGCGTATACTCTATCTTCCCATCCCCCCAAAAATTTCATCTCCACTGCACAGGATACATAAGATAAAGCCTCTGCTTAAATTCTGCCAGTGACAGACAGGCAATCCATTCTATTTTCAGGTTGCCTCAGTCATGAGTAACCTCATTCCTTAATATGATCCAAAATTTCTTCCAGGCTTTCACCTACTGATTTCAGTTTTCCCTTAGGAAACTACATAGAATAAATCCAATCATGTTTGACAGAATCCTTTTATATCTACTAAGCCCTGCCAGTTGGCCCCCACATATTTTCTTAAGGCTAAATTCTCCAGATCTTCACATAACATGGGTTTAGGCTGTTCTTAGCATCATAGCCATGGAACTCTGTACCTTGTCATTGATCTCGGCCCATCTTACAGGCTTTCAAATGGACTTCCCTGGTGGTCCAGTGGTTAGGATTCCACACTCTTACTGCTAAGGGCTCAGGTTCAATTCCTGGTCAGGAAATTAAGATCCCACAAGCCATGATGCCTGGCCAAAAAGAAAGAAAGAATAGGCTTTCCTGACCAAAAGCGCATAATACAGGTATAGGAGTCAATGGGTTCATTTACCCTCCAAGATCTGAGTATTACATATCTGTTGTTGTTTAGTTGCTAAGTTGTATCTGATTCTTTTGTGACCCCCATGGACTGTAGTCTACCAAGCTCCTCTGTCCATGGGATTTCCCAGGCAAGAATACTGACATGGGTTGCCATTTCTTTCTCCAGGGGATCTTCCCAACCCAGGGATCGAATTCATCTCTCCTGCATTGCAGGCAGATTCTTTATCACCGAGCCACCAGGAAAGCCCATTACATATCTACTGAAACTCAGAATTGTGTTGAGATTTCTGTTTTGTCCTAGCTGGTTTGGATTTTATTTGCTTATTTGTTTTGCAGAAGGACATAGAGCTTAGGCACCAAGTTAGACTACTGACTCAGATCGAGTTTGCAGTCAGCTGAACCCTCTGAGCTTTTTCATAACAAGTTCTCTTACAGCACATTTCTCACTCGTTACTGCATTGCTTCCTCCTGAACATGCTGATATTGATTCCTGTTAACTTTCCTCTTAATTCTCTTGTTTCTTCAACACAGCACATTTAGACCTTTGCAAATTTTGATCTGTTTTTCCCACATTAACTACCCAACCCAGCTCTGGGTTGTCTGCCCTCCAGCAGAAGAGGAGAAAGAGGAAAGACAACTAATATTTATAATATTTATCAAGACCCCACTAAGCTGGACTAGACAGTTGTTTCTTTTTCATTGACGTCAACACACACATAGAAAAGCACACAAATATAAATACACAGTTCAATGAATTATCACAAAGCAAATGCTTGTGTAACCACCCATGTCAAGAAGGAGAGCATTAAGCTGGAAATGTTTTAAGAAGCATTTTTCTCTTTAAATCCTCAGACCTATTTGGTAATTTTTAGTAAACCTGGTTTACAAATGATAAAACAGACTCAGAAAGGTGAAGCAGCATGCCAGCATCCCACGGCTGGGGAGTAATGAAGCACAGAGTGACTCCCCACAATTGCTCTTCCCACAGTAGGTGGTGGACTTGAAGAACGAGAGATGTGACCACTCACACAGGGCAGGCAGAAGAGCATCTCGGGCAGGAGAAACCAGGAGACGAAGGCAGATGGGAGGAGACATGCCCTGGGGTCAGGCAGTTCAGTGTTCCCGGAGCACAGGCTCCTTCCTGGTGGGAGAACAGTGGCTGGAAATGAGGCATGTTGGTTGATAGGCTGACAGATCTGGATACTGTTTTGCATCAGTGAAAAAGCCACTAAAGCTTTTCAGAACTCTGCTTTAGGATAAAATAGTTCGTTTTGTGGAGCTTTGTCAGGTTGGCAGACTATACTGCTTAATCAGATTTCTCGAAGTCTTGAAAAGCTGAGATTCAAATTTTAGGGGATCCCATATTTAAGGGTTAAAGACAGCAGAAAGAAACGACAGGACAAGCCCTTAAGAGACTGGCCAAAAAGGCTGCCTAAGGGTCTATAGAAGGTGCCCGTGGTGGGGAAAAAAAAAGAAGAAGGTGCCCGTGGGATCTTTGCCTCCTTCCTGGAAGAACAGAGCTGTGACAAAATGGACTCGAAGATTCCTTTGGTGATCTGGGGCAGCTAACTATCTATAGGCTGGTATGAAGATTAGTCATTTTCTGTGTAGGTTAGGGAACCGATTTTTGAAAGGAAAGAAATAAAAAGGCATTTCTTTGAATACACTAAAAATAGGGACCAGTGATACAATCGTGTGTTTGTGAGTGTTTAACAATTTCACAAATTGTGGAAGTAGCCAATCAAATAAGAAAAGCGGGGACTTCTCTGGTGGTCCAGTGGTTAAGACTCTGAACGTCCAAAGCAGGGAGTGCAGGTTTGATCCCTGGTGATGGAACTAGGATCTCACATGCTATATGGTATGGCAAAAAAAAAAAAAAAAAGAATGAGTAAATAAGAAAAGCAAAAGAAAGCAAAGGCTGAGTTGGTGATGGACAGGGAAGCCTGGCGTGCTGCGATTCACAGGGTCGCAAAGAGTTGGACACGACTGAGCTACTGAACTGAACTGATGCCAAAAGAATCGGCCACCATCACTTACATTTAGCAGAGGCTCAAAGGCAGGCAGAAGAGGCGGGAGGCTTCAGTTGTGCCCTGGTGGAGACCTTTGTTCCAAAGAAGTTGTAGGTGGCTAACTAGAGCTGGGCATCCATGTGGTCAGCTAGGAGTACCTATTTGGCTGTTACTAGTTGATCCTAAGCCGGAAGTGGAACAAAAATTAAAGATGTTATCAATCATCAGTGACCCCTGGCCACTTGGGGCCCATTGTTAAGAAGTTATTGTCCAGCTCCCTGAATTGTCACTAGAGATGACACTTGAGTTTCCTACAAGTCTGACTTACAGCAGGGTGGCTTCCTGGCCAAGTTGTTGCAGACAAAGGGTTGGTTTCTGAGCAGGTTGCTACAGGTGCTGGGTCAGGCTTCTCGTTTCAGACTCGAATCGGGCCACTGTGCCTTTGTCTCTTGAAATGAAAGGTGAAGAAACGAACTATTAAAAATGAGAGTGGACAAAGCAATAAAGGCAGAAGAATAGGGCAGAGGAAAACTGAAAGATGAGGGGTGGGAACCGTCTTGGAGAAATGAGATCACAGCTTTTTAAAAGAAAAGCCCATCATCCACTGTGACCAGACCACAGGAAGGGAGGAGAGGTGATGATGATAAAGAAAGGCTGAATCACCAAGGACCTTGAATAAAAGACCACGGAGGTAGGAGTTGATGTCCAAGACAGTGGAGAACCACCCAGAGCTTTCAAACAGGGCTGGCAGAGGTTCTCAAGTGTGGTTCCAAAAGAAAGTCTGGTAATAAATCTAAAACACCACTCTGTTTGTTTTATTCCCCTGCTTACGTTGTCTAGAATATCCTCTCCCTTCTCCCTTCTCTGACAAACTCTTCTTAATCCTGAATTCAGCTTCACCTTCTCTGGGAAGCTTTCCGAGTCCGTCTAAGGTTGAGTCAACCAGTCTCACTTTGGGGTCCTCAGGGTACTTCCTATTCTCCTGGTTAGAGCATCGATCTCATGAACAGAACGTGATTTCCTGGATCATGTCCCACACTAAAGAGTTGTCCTGAGAGGAGGGATATGTTTGATTCATCTGTGAGCTTCCACCGATTGGCAGAGTGTCTGGGAAAAGTAGGCATTTAAATGCATGTGTTGTCATGGATGACTGGTTTAGACGGTGGACCTACATGGGCAGGTGGGGCTAGAGCGGTGGGGGCTGAAGAGGGTAGTAGCAGTGTGAATGGAGCTATTTAGGACTATTTCCTGGGAGTCACCTGATCCCCAGGAAATGTACTTTATTTATTTATTTTTATTTCGGCTGGACCAGGTCTTCATTGCGGTGCCCGGGTTCTTCGTTGCAGCATGCAGGTTTTTTATTTGAGGCACAGGCAAGCTCTCTAGTTGTGGCTTCTCTTGTTTCAGAGCAGCATGTGGGATCTTAGATCCCCAACCAGGAATCAAACCCTCGTCACCTGCATTGGAAGGTGGATTCTTAACCACTGGAGCACCAGGTAAGTTCCAGGAAATGTACTTTAAAAGCAGATCTTTAGGCCACTTCTAGATCTACTGACTCAGTCTCCAGAAATAAATTCATTTCAAATCTAAATTCATTTAACACTCAGCCAAGTTTGGGAACCACTGATACAGGCAGTACCATGGACCAAATTCTGGTGACTCAATAAGGAAGGGTGAGGGGAAAGCATTGTCTTGGCCCTGTCTTCAAGGAAGACAATAAAGCCATGCGAGGGAAGGATTCCCAGAGAAGGCAGAGAGTTATGTTGCTTTTGCACAAGTTGAGTGTGGGATGCCCACTTGGATCCAGATGAAAATGTCCCTTCAGCAGCTGGGATTCATATATGGTGCTCACTGGAAACACCTGTCACTTATGATCTTAAGAATTGGACTTTGGCAGGGAAACAATCATGCTGCCATAATTACTGGTCTTGGTTGTTTAGTAGAAGCAGGTTAAACTTGCTTTTACCTTTTATAATTGATCTAGCCAAAAAACCAGTACTGATAATCTAGGAGGAAGCAATACATTCAGTGTGCTGTCTACAGTCCAGGAGTGAATTGGCATTTGCATAGCTGCTTATTTCTCACACTTTAAAGCTTTAAAAGAAATTAAAGGAAAGATATCTTTGCTAAAATACAGACTTTAAAAGAGATCGCTTTAAAACTCTAGTGAATGTTACTAATTGACCTGAAACTCTATTTTTACAAATAAATCTTGGATGCATAAATTGATATTAAAACCCCATCTCGACCGCAAAAGGACAAAAACCATGTATGCAAAGACATGTGACCTAATCAATTTTCAAATTAACCTGAAATTATTATTTGAATTCAGATTTTGTAAATGTCATGGGTCCTTGCCCTGGGGCACAGATAAAAATCTGATCTATGAATGAAATAGAGAATGGTGTCATTTCTCTGGTAAATATGAACCAGCATTAGGACCCATCTGGATAATTTACATAAAAATTGGACTTTCCTGTCCTGAATTATCTTTTACAATGGACATCCGTAATACCATCTGCTTGGTCCCATTCTCCACTTGTCCATAGCTACATGGCTACCACAGGAGCTACCTTATTTTTATCGAGACTCCATCCCACCGATTAAAGTTCATTGGTCCACGGCAAGGCACCCCTATCCCCATAGGCAGCTCTCTCCTGCAGGGTGTCTGACCCTGACATCCAGCCCTGAAGGCAGTCCTTTCTAGTGCTAGAAAGTTGAAGGGTAAAACTTAAAAACAGACAGCAGCCATGTTACCTGCCATGGGAGCAATCCTTTCGATGGCAAGAATGAAACCCAAAGTGGAGAAGAAATCCCCACCCACTCTAGCCCTTTGTTCCAGTAGCTTCTAAGACTGAACTGGAACTCTGACTTCTCACAGTCTGGTTGGTTCAGTCTTCTTTCATCTCTATAAGCCAAAAATTCCTTTCAGCCTAATCTAGAGGAAGATGGGTTTCAAGAGTAGAAGATAATACAAGTTTCCTACAAGTTTACTCCCCAACTCAACCTCAGAGATGCTAATTTCCCTTAGAAACAAACAGCTGTAAACGTTGGTGAGAAGATATGGCCTCTGTTATGGGTTAAATTGTATCCCCCCAAAAATGCGAGCTCAGCTGTGTCCAACTCTCTGCAGCCCTAAGGGCTGCAGCCCTCCAGGCTCCCCTGTCCATGGGATTTTCCAGGCAAGAATCCTGAAGTAGGTAGCTATTTCCCCCTTCAGGGATATTCCTAACCCAGGGATCAAAGCCATGTCTGACTTCTGCATTGCAGGCAGATTCTTCACCTCTGAGCCACTGAAGAATCCCCCAAAGATGTCAAGTCCTACACACAGTATCTCAAAATTTGACCTTCTTTGGAAATAAGATATTTGCAAATGTAATGAGTTAAGATGAGGTTATTATGGAGGAATAGTAGACCCTTAATCCAATACAACTGAAGTATTTGGGCTTCCCAGGCAACACTGGTGGTAGAGAATGCAGGAGACCCAGGTTCAATTCTTGGGTCAGGAAGATCCCTGGAGAAGGAAATAGCAACCCACATCAGTATACTTGCCCAGAGAATCCCACAGATAGAGCAGCCTGGTGGGTTACAGTCCGTGGGGTCGCAAAGAGTCAGACACGACTAAAGCGACTGAGCACAAGCATGAGCCAGAGACACACAAGGGAGGAGATGGCATGTGATCACAGAGGTAGAGAGCAGAGTGAAATGTCCACAAGCAAAGAATGCCAAGGGTTGCTGTTGTCCCAGAAGGTAGAGGAGAGGCAAAGAAGGATGCTCCCCTGCAGGTTTCAGAGAGAATATACCCAGAATTGTAATTTCAGATTTCTAACTTCAAGAACTATGAAACAAAAATTTCTGTTAAATCATCCACTTTGTTTGGCAGCCCTAGGAAACTTGTAGTCTCTGAGATACTTTCTGTCTAAATTCCACTGCTTCCATGCTACTATGAGGTTGAGAAGGGGCAAAAGGTACCAAGTTCTTTCCTTTTCTTTTCCACGTTCAGGAACTGAAGACCTAAATCAATAGGGCTGGGAGGGGGGGAGCAATGTTGGGGGTGGGGGAGCAAGACTGTGGGATTATAGACTTTTCTTATAATGCTTTATACCTGGAAGGTGCCAAATAGAGCTTGTGTACTAACACCTAGCTAGGGGGTACTTCACACAGTACCCAACATGGAAAAGATTATTCTCGTAGATACATATACTATACCAGGGACAGAAAAAGTACATTCAAAAGATTTCTATGAGCTTTACCTCCAACCCCACCGCACCCCCCAGCCCCAAGGATTCCACTTCTTTTTTGGATTTTTGGCCAAAGTTTCAGGATACTGAGGCCTCCTCCTTAATAAACATTTATTCAGAATGTCTCACTTTACCCCCAGACACAAATCCTTTTTTCTTTCTTAATCAGAAGAAAAATTAATTGGCAATAAACAAATAGATAGATAAAGTCCTCTTTGGCCTCCACAGCTGCCACACTGCCCCACAAAGGGGCGATTCTTCACACGCTTTCCAGTGTTGAGAGACTGTGTGTGCTTCCAAGTAGGTTTTCACACAGCTATAAGGTGAGAGTGCAGTGGTTTATCTTCCTGTGAGCAGTGTCTCAAATTCATGCCTGTCATTCACTCTAACATAAAACGTTAATTGTATTTATACAGGATAAATCTGTGTGTTTCAGAAAACTTTAAATTGTTCATTCCAGTTGAAAGTGGGCATGTCGGAAATACAGATCTCAAAAAAAATGGGGGACCAGACGAGTAAAAGTGCTAAAAGCTTTTAAAATATTTTAAAATAAAATATAAAAATATTTCAAATATTTTCATTGAGATATGGAGTTTTACTTATACCAGAAAACTAACAAATGCTTTAGCTATATTTTAATAGCATCAAAACAAACAAGCAAATAAATGCACTTCTTGTTCTATGCTTGCTATTTGTTATAAATTTGTTCATTTAATAAATATTTAAATAACGTATACAATATATAAAACACTATGTTGTAATAGATATAAATTCAAGGTTCTTGCTCTCAAAGTGCTTATAATCTAATTTGAAATTTCAAGACAAGATTTGGGTAGTTAGAGATTATACAGAGCTTATTTGACTTACAGAGGGGTTACGTTACCATAAGCCCACCATAATGTGATAATACCATTAAGTTCAAAATGTATTTAATACACTTAACCTACTGAACAGGGCTTCCCTAGTGGTTCAGTGGTACCACTGAATCTACATGCAATACAGGAGACAGGGTTTCCCCTGGATCAGGAAGATCCCCTGGAGAAGGAAATGGCAACCTACTCCAGTATTCTTGCCTGGAAAATCCCATGGACAGAGGAACCTGGCGGGCTGCAGTCTATGCGATCACGTAAGAGTCAGACACAACGGTAGTGACTAAACAAAAACAAACACTGAATATCATAGCTTAGCCTCATCCACTTTAAACGTGCTCAGAACACTTCCATTAGCCTACAGTTGGACAAAATCATCTAACACAAAACCTATGTGTTAAAATATCTCATGCAATTTATGGAATGCTGTCCTGCAAGGGAAAAGCAGCATGGCTGAATGGATACAGGATGGTTCTAAGTGTGTTGGCTGTTTCCTTCGTGATCACCTGGTTGACAGCTGTGGCCGCCACTGCCCAGCAACACAGAAGGGGATGTATCACATGTCTCTAGATCAGGAAAACATCCAAATTCAAAGTACAGTTTCTACTAAAGGTATATCGCTTTTGCATCCCTGTAAAGCTGAAAAATGGTAAGTGGAGCCAGGATATGCTGGGGACTGTCTGTGAGGGCCTACCAGCAGCTCTGGAGAGGCTGGGTGAGGAGCAACAGAGGGGCAGGAGCTGGATTTGGGTGACAGG
Source organism: Bos taurus (assembly GCF_002263795.3). Classification (NCBI taxonomy): domain Eukaryota; kingdom Metazoa; phylum Chordata; class Mammalia; order Artiodactyla; family Bovidae; genus Bos; species Bos taurus. The sequence continues at coordinate 88,214,052 of NC_037336.1, forward strand.
CTCGCTCACATCTGGAGGGGCGCCCTCTTCAGGACTGAAGAACACTTCTAGCGAAGGCAGAAGCAAGACAGCACCGAGCTTTTATGAGATAGCAGAAGCAAGACTTTTGGGATCTTAACATATTGACTGAATCAATAATTCTTCAAATGGTGTTAAACCACAGGATCGTTTATTTAACTGAAAGAGTACTTGCTTAGTTGCTAAGTCATGTCTGACTATTTTGCGACCCCATGGACTGTAGCCTGCCAGGTTCCTCTGTCCACGGGGTTCTCCAGGCAAAAATACCGGAGTGGGTTGCCATTTCCGTCTCCTTGTTATCAGATTAATGTATAGCTTTCGTGCCATTTCAACTCAAATCAAAATGGAAGTTTTGTACAACTTAATCTTTTCTTTTCTTTTTTTCAGAAAGACGAATATAAAATTAGGGGAATAACTCTAACACTTCAAAATATATTGTAAAGCTGTAATAATTTTCATTCTATAGACTTTATAACACTACAATGCTTTATAATACAAAGCTGTTAGATTTTATAACCTAGAAAGTATGATAATGGCATTCAACTGAACAGACAGACTAAAAGAATATTACATAAAGTCCCAAATAAACTGTGTAAGAAATTTAAATATATGGTAAAAAAAAAATTGCTACAAAAGTCAATGGGAAAGAGAAAGATAGGCTTTTCTTCGGGAGTAACTGGTAAGTCATTTGGGGAAAAAATTCTATTAGCTATGGTACAGGCAAGTTTGCTCAAAAATAAACTCCAGATGATTTACGATTTCAATATATTTAAAATATAAAATATAATAAAATAGAATTAATTAGATAGTAAACATATGGATAGAAAAATGACATTCCATACTGAGAAGCAGTTTTTAAAAAGTCAAAGGATGAACAGATTTTACAAGATATAACGTTAAATTGCACTGAAAAGTGAAAAAATGAAAGTTGCTCAGTCATGTCTGACTCTTTACAACTGTTTAGTCCATAGAATTCTCCAGGCCAGAATACTGGAGTGGATAGCCATTGCCTTCGCCAGGGGATCTTTCCAACCCAGGGATGGAACCCAGGTCTCCCACATTGTAGGTGGATTCTTTACCAGCTAAGCCACAAGGGAAGTCCCATAAATAGGTCAAAAATAAAACCAATAACCAAAAATAAAACATCAACAGGCTGGAAAAGATAAGTAACAAATTTGACACAAAGTTAATAGCTGTTTTATACAAGTTCATAAATAGATAAGAAAAATCACTAACATATTACCCCTAAAAATAAATGGACAATCTAGAAAATAAAATTAGTAAGCACATATCTGAAAAGATAATCAAACATATTAGTAGTCAATACACATAAACTTAACCTTTTTCTTTCTAGTCAATTAACCTTTTTATAAAAATTAATATGAAGCTCCATCTATATGAAAATTAAAACAAATAATGCTAAAACTTGAAAATAGCTTGATGCACAAATTCAGACTTAAATTGAAGAAAGTGGGGAAAACGATTAGACCATTCAGGTATGACCTAAATCAAATCCCTTATGACTATACAGTGGAAGTGAGGAATAGATCTAAGGGACTAGATCTGATAAATAGAGTGCCTGATGAACTACGGATGGAGGTTCGTGACATTGTACAGGAGACAGGGATCAAGACCATCCCCAAGAAAAAGAAATGCAAAAAAGCAAAATGGCTGTCTGAGGAGACCTTACAAATAGCTGTGAAAAGAAGAGAAATGAAAAGCAAAGGAGAAAAGGAAAGATATACCCATTTGAATGCAGAGTTCCAAAGACTAGCAAGGAGAGATAAGAAAACCTTCCTTGGCAATCAATGCAAAGAAATAGAGGAAAACAATAAAATGGGAAAGACTAGAGATCTCTTCAAGAAAATTAGAAATAATGGGAATATTTCATGCAAAGATGGGCTCGATAAAGGACAGAATTGCTATGGACCTAACAGAAGTAGAAGATATTAAGAAGAGGTGGCAAGAATACACAGAAGAACTGTACAAAAAAGATATTCATGACCCAGATAACCACGATGGTGTGATCACTCACCTAGAGCCAGACATCCTGGAATGTGAAGTCAAGTGGGCCTCAGGAACCATCACTAAGAACAAAGCTAGTGGAGGTGATGGAATTCCAGTTGAGCTATTTCAAATCCTGAAAGATGATGCTGGGAAAGTGCTGCACTCAATATGCCAGCCAATTTGGAAAACTCAGCAGTGGCCACAGGACTGGAAAAGGTCACTTTTCATTCCAATCCCAAAGAAAGGCAATGCCAAAGAATGCTCAAACTACCACACAATTGCAGTCATCTCACACGCTGGTAAAGTAATGCTCAAAATTCTCCAAGCCAGGCTTCAGCAATACGTGAACCGTGAACTTCCAGATGTTCAAGCTGGTTTTAGAAAAGGCAGAGGAACCAGAGATCAAATTGCCAACATCCACTGGATCATGGAAAAAGCAAGAGAGTTCCAGAAAAACATTTCTGCTTTATTGACTATGCCAAAGCCTTTGACTGTGTGGATCACAATAAACTGTGGAAAGTTCCGAAAGAGATGGGAATACCAGACCACCTGACCTGCCTCTTGAGAAACCGTATGCAGGTCAGGAAGCAACAGTTAGCACTGGACATGGAACAACAGACTGGTTCCAAATAGGAAAAGGAGTCCGTCAAGGCTGTATGTTGTCACCCTGCTTATTTAACTTATATGCAGAGTACATCATGAGAAACGCTGGACTGGAAGAAGCACAAGCTGGAATCAAGATTGCTGGGAGAAATAGCAATAACTTCAGATATGCAGATGACACCACCCTTATGGCAGAAAGTGAAAAAGAACTAAAGAGCCTCCTGATGAAAGTGAAAGAGCAGAGTGAAAAAGTTGGCTTAAAGCTCAGTGTTCATAAAATGAAGATCATGGTCCCATCACTTCATGGGAAATAGATGGGGAAACAGTGGAAACAGTGTCAGACTTTATTTTTGGGGGCTCCAAAATCACTGCAGATGGTGATTGCAGCCATGAAATTAAAAGACACTTACTTCTTGGAAGGAAATTTATAACCAATGCAGATAGCATATTAAAAAGCAGAGACATTACTTTGTCCACAAAGGTCCATCTAGTCAAGGCTATGGTTTTTCCAGTGGTCATGTATGGATGTGAGAGTTGGACTGTGAAGAAAGCTGAGCACAGAAGAATTGATGCTTTTGAACTGTGGTGTTGGATAAAAGTCTTGAGAGTCCCTTGGACAGCAAGGAGATCCAACCAGTCCATCCTAAAGGAGATTAGTCCTGGGTGTTCATTGGAGGGACTGATGTTGAAGCTGAAACTCCAATACTTTGGCCACCTGATGTGAAGAGCTGACTCATCTGAAAAGACCCTGATGCTGGGAAAGATTGAGGGCAGGAGGAGAAGGGGACGACAAAGGATGAAATGATTGGATGGCATCAGTTTGGGTAGGCTCCGGGAGTTGGTGATGGACAGGGAGGCCTGGCGTGCTGTGGTTCATGGGGTCACAAAGAGTCAGACACGGCTGAGTGACTGAACTGAACTGAACTGAACTGATGCACAGACATTCAAGGCAATACTATTTACAATAGCAAAAAAATCAAATATGTAAATAAATGAATAAATTAACTCACAATAGAAGATTGATTAAGGAAAATGGAATATACCAACTTGATGCAGATCATGCATTCATTTAAATTGTTAAATTAAATTAAATTTATATACATTATATAAATTTAAATTTATACAATGTGTAAGACTGGACTGTAAAGCAGAATGCCAAAGAATTGATACCTTCAAACTGTGGTGCTGGAGAAGGCTCCTGAAAGTCCCTTGGACAACAAGGAGATCAAACCAGTCAATCTTAAGGGAGATCAACCCTGAATATTCGCTGGAAGGACTGATTCTAAACTTTCAGTATTTTGGTCATCTGATGCGAACAGATGACTCATTAGAAAAGACCCTGATGCTGGGAAGACTGAGGGCAGAAGGAGAAAATAGCATCAGAGGGTGAGATGACTGAACTGCACCACGGATCCAATGAACATGAACTTGGGTGAACTCCGGGAGATGGTGAGGGACAGGGAAGCCTGGTGTGCTGCAGTCCATGGGGTTGCAAAGAGTCGGACATGACTGGGAGACAGAACATATAATGTAATAAAAATGTGGTAAGCTCCTTTTGGGCTTCCCAGATGGCTCAGTGGTGAAGAATCTACCCATCCATACAGAAGACACAGGTTTGATCTCTGGGTCAGGAAGATCTCCTGGAGAAGGAAGTGGCAAACCACTCCAACATTCTTGCCTGGGAAATCCCACGGACAGCGGACCCTGGTAGGCTACAGTCCACTGGGCTGCAAAAGAGGCAACATGACTAAACAACACAACATAAAAATGTAGTAAATAATGATTTTATACTTAATAGCAGCAAAGTTAATGGTGTATATTCCTAGCATATTCTTTAACACAGTGCCTAATCCACAGTAGGAATTCAACACAAATTTAGTAAATGAATGAAAACTGTATACGGTATGATTCCTGGCTATGTGAAATAAAAACCTACTTAGAAAAACAAAAAAGAAAAGCAATATAAATAATGGTAGGAGCATTGCCTCTTTTCTCTATAAAAAAGAGAGCAGGTGATGTCCCCAGACTGCATGAGATACGCTTATATTGTGTATCAAACTTCAGATTTAACTGAATATCCTGCATTTCAGTTGATTAAATCTGGCAACCCTAGGAGACATCATATTTCATATCTTTAGTTACTTTTTTTAGAGTTAATTTTTAAAGTCTGTTGAACAGAGCAGTCCTTTTGATGAACACTTAATTGAAAGTAGGTGGTTATTCTTTTCTCATATATCATATGTGTATATGCACATTTTTCTGCATAGAAAAGGATAAAGAGAGAAAAAAATCACCCCAAGTTTCACAATGTAGTGAAAATCTCCACTTACATTTAAGACATTCTATACATACGTTCATACAGATCTACATACGTAATTTTACATACGTATGGAATGATACCATATATGCTTTCCTGTTATCCTGCTTTTTTGCAGTTAATGCTTTTCTTGACTGCCAATTTCACTGCCTATGCAAAGGTCTGACTCCCATAAATTCTCATTTAGTTACCATTCCCAGGAGGCTACTGTACATGGGCTACACATGCAGATGATTAACTAGTAGTTTGTTATCTTTATGGCAAGCCACACAGTGCAGCCTCATAGAGAGGCCCCACTAGAGAGGGCAAGTCCAGAACCTATTATCTAAGCCCTCGAGGAGTCATGAAAAAAGGCACAGTTTTGTGAGAAACACATTCACAATGATTGGCATTTACTAAGCTTTACTTCATCTCTCTTTACTAATTTTAATCTAGAAACTTACTAAATAGCTATGAAAACATGAGACAATGAAGATGGATACTTGGGAGAGTTGTTTATGACCCAGTGTGATCCTAACAGCTGAGTTCAATAGTTATTGAATAGCTGTGACCGGCAAGGCCCAAGTATTAGTCACTCAAAGATTATAAAGGCCAAAAAAATTCACTCCTGTCCAGGAGGAAGCTTAAAATTACCCAACAGGAAATGAAATAGACATCCGTCCATGATTCTACCACTCAGAAATACTACTGTTCACATTTTAGTGTATGTCTTTCCAGATGCAATAGTTACAATAGTTAACTCTACTGAAGTGCTTATTGTGTGCTGGCTTTGTTCTAAGAGTTTTGCTATTCACTCATTTAATTTTCCCTTTTTTTTTTTTTTGCTACGCTGTGCTCCGGCTTTTCTGTAGTTGCAGCAAGTGGGGGCTACTCTCTAGTCGAGGTATGCAGGCTTCTCATTGCAGCAGCCTGTGGAGCACAGGCTCTAGATTGCACAGTTCAGTTCCGTTTCAGTTAAGTCACTCAGTCATGTCTGACTCTTTGTGACCCCATGGACTGCAGCACGCCAGGCTTCCCTGTCCATCGCCAACTCCTGGAGCTTACTCAAACTCGTGTCCATTGAGCCAGTGATGCCATCCAGCCATCTCATCCTCTGTCATCCCCTTCTTCTCTCACCTTCAATCTTTCATCAGGGTCTTTTCAAATGAGTCAGTTCTTCACATCAGGTGGCCAAAGTATTGGAGTTTCAGCTGCAGCATCAGTCCTTCCAATGAACACCCAGGACTGATCTCCTTTAGGAGGGACTGATTGGATCTCCTTGCAGTCCAAGGGACTTTCAAGAGTCATCTCCAACACCACAGTTTAAAAGCATCAATTCTCTGGTGCTCAAGCTTTCTTTATAGTCCAACTCTCACATCCATACATGCCACTGGAAAAACCATAGTTTTGACTAGATGGACCTTTGTTGGCAAAGTAATGTCTCAGCTTTTTAATATGCTGTCTGGGGTGCACAGGCTTCAGTAGTTTTGGTGTCTGGGCTTAGTTGCCCCAAGGCGTGTGGAATCTTCCCAGACCAGGGGTGGAGCCACTGTCCCTGCACTATAAGGTGGATTCTTAACCTCTGGACCATCAGGGAAGCCCTTCACTCATTCACTCTTCAAGACAGAATTCTTGCGATGCAAATGAAGAAATCTATAGCAAAGATTGTTTAACCTGCCTGAAATTACATGGCTAGAAAGTCGCAGAACCGGGATTCAAATCCAGTGTCTCTCAATAGATCATGATAGATAAAAAGGTTAGATCATGTTGTTTTGGAAAACAGATTTTGAAACAAATTGTATATAACATTTATTATATGCCAATCTTCCAGCAATGTGGGACACCTGGGTTCAATCCCTGGGTTGGGAAGATCTGCTGGAGAAGGGAAAGGCTACCCATTCCAGTACAGCCCGGAGAGTTCCATGGGCTATATAGTCCATGGGGTCGCAAAGAGTCGGACACGAATGAGCGCTTTCACGTCACTTCATTTCAATCGTGCTTCTACATATATTGATCCTACATATGTTGATGCATTTTGTATATAATGGTTCCCATATGTTGATTTATTTTATCCATCAAGTCAGCACATTTTCTTCATGCAGACATTTTGAGGGATGGCAAGTGACAGAATCCCAAGGAAACCTGGTGCTGCCCTGCATTTCACTAGAGCTTCTATCAGTAAGTTCAGAGAGTTCTGCCTCACCTGAAAAGCAAAGCTGCTTCAACAGAGCTATTTGAGTCTGCTTTCTCAGGCTAGAATTTCATGATCATATCTGAATGAGTTTATTTCTGAACCCATCTCCAAGAAGGCTCCCGCACAACTGATATATGCCCACAGTTCATGTGAGTGATAGTCCCAGACCTTTAGATATAGCGTTTCATCCAGAGATCTGAAAAATGTGAAAAATTTTGCTCCAAGCCATGAGGTAGTTTCATGTTAGCCAACTCTCAGTTGCTGATGAGCCAAGAACCTTTGAAAATAAGATCATCAGCCTCTGAAGAAATGAGCACACTCTCAGAGAAGAACTGACCAGCGAGGGGGCACTGTCTTAACCACAAGAATCCAAGTACATCAGCGGTCTTGACTGAGGCTCCACCGCATGGTCCATTGTGCCAGGGCACAACTTTAATTTCCTCTCATCCTTTTCCTTCCTCTTGGGCAAAATGAATCATAAAGTTTATATTCACTGTAGTATATACATTTTAAATACACTCCATAAAGCCATAGGCTTAATGAATTCAAGATGCCCACATCATAGAAATTCTGCATACGAGCTATGTTTTATGATTTAGATCCAGGCTTCCTAGGATTTTCAATAGGGGCAGACTTCAGACTCCCAGGGACAGGAACGACAATGACAGGGAGCTTCAAATGACTGCTAAGGTTCAAACACCAATGTCCCTGTGCCCTGGGCATTGTGACTGGTCTCCGGAGCGTGTGGCCCTGTGCATATTTCTTGGCTTCTGGGAAAGCCCCACCCTGCAGGTGCCAGAGAAACACATTCTTCAGAGAGGGCGGACTGGCCAGAAGTCCTGCTCATTATTGAAGAAAGAGAAGCGCCTTTGGGAAGAATTTCAGCGTGCAAAGGTGCTTTCAAAACGCGGTGAGCTCAGGTTGCTTACCGCCACTTACCATCTCAACCCCCACCCATGCCCCAATTCTTCCTCTGGGAAAATTTTCCAACCAGGCAGGCTGGGACTGTTCACTGTGAACCCAGAGCACCAGCCCTCAGAACTTCTTTGCTCACACCAAAGTGGGGTTCACTTATTCCGTTTCAAGCAGCAGGACCATCTCCAGTCTAGGGGAGCCTTTAAGAAGCGGGGGGCAGGGTGGGGTCACATTTTCAGCCCGGCTCTGGCTCTGCAGCTTTCTCATGAATGCAGACCAATTGTGCACAAATGTGGCCAGGACACATGCAGAATATTCACATGAAATGTAAGGATCTCTTGTTCTCTGTAACATTAGCCGAGGTTTCAAAACAGAGAATCCAGGCTGGAACCGCCAGGCCAGCAGCGGGAGGCAGGCTGTCTTAGAAGCAGATGGAACAAAAGATTGGGTTCCCGAGTTCCTAGGGTGAGGCAAAGGGCAAGATGTCAACCCAGGACCACCCAGGGAAAATTAAATACAGATCAACCCTTGATGGCTTATGTTAACAGAGGGGAGATGGAGTTTTGATTTGGGGAAAAGCAACATGGTAAGCTGTACCCGGAATTGCTGTTTACAACACGCCTGCTCCACTGCAAAGGAGCCACAAACGCAAAAGTGGATGGAGGCTTCTGTCTCTTCCTTCCAGCACCCAGCCTGTCCTCCGAGGGCTGGAGAACAGGGTGTAACACCAAAAGGAGGAGCCTCGGGATTTCCCAGCCTTTGGACAAACAGGAGAAAATGGGTCCTACAGGGGTCAGCTCCTCTTTCTCAGCTTCAGGTTGGGGCCAGAGGCTACCCTGACTCCGTCTAGGAATGGGGGCAGCCCACCCACCTCCATCAGATGCCCTCCCACCCAACCTACCTGCTGCCACAGCCATGTCACCCTGGGCTCTTATTTACCTGGGATTGCAGATGGAATCAACCTTTTAAACTCTACTCTTAACCCCAATCTTTTGTCAGCTGTTATTTTTTAAAATTTAGATATTATGAAAAATGTCAAACCTACTCAGTAGAGAATACATTGCAACAAATCCCAGATGAGCAATTATCAAGATCTGTACATTTCCTCATCTAGTCCATTTTTCCTGGGTTTGTTTTGCTTTTGTTGTGGGTTTTTTTTACATCAAATCCTTTTGGCTCTTCATACTCCAGGAAATATCTTTCAAAATACAGACATTCTGTACATAACTACACCATTGTCACTCTTAAAAAAAAATAACATTAATTCCTCAGTATCATCAAAATCACAGTTCATGTAGATTTCCCTTGTTTCACAAAACTGTCTTTTCTGTTACTTTGTTTGAGTCAGTAGCCAAAAAAGATCTAAATAGTTCATCTGATTGTTATACCTCTTAAGATTCTTGATCTATAGCAGCTCCTCTTGCCTTTTTCTTTCTTTTTAAATTTGTGTTTATTTATCTGCTAAGTCGCTTCAGTCGTGGCCAACTCTGTGTGACCTCATAGACGACAGCCCACCAGGCTCCCCCGTCCCTGGGATTCTCCAGGCAAGAACACTGGAGTGGGGTGCCATTTCCTTCTCCAATGCAGGAAAGTGAAAAGTGAAAGTGAAGTCACTCAGTCGTGTCTGACTCTTAGAGACCCCATGGACTTCAGCCCACCTGGCTCCTCCATCCATGGGATTTTCTGGGCAAGAGTACTGGAGTGGGGTGCCATTGTGCCGAGTCTTAGTTGTACCTTAGTTCCCTGACTAGAGATCAAACTCACATCCCTTGCATCGGAAGGCAGATTCTTAACCGCTGGACCACCAGGGAAGTCCCATCCCTTGATTTTTCCTTAAATGCCATTGCTGCAGAAATCAGGAAAGCTGGCCCTCAGCCTAAACCCTTTGGTCTATCTCTGTGATCTCCACCCCTAACTTCTACCTCTGGCAAGCGGTTGGACTTGAACAAGAAGACGTTATTAACACTGTGTGCAGACACAGCTTCTCCAGTTGAGAAACTTGGCAAATCTGGCCCCAACTTACCTTTTCCAATATATGTCCCAAAATAACCCATATGTAGACCTTCCAATTTAACCAAGTAGGATTATTTAACATTTCTCGCCCATCCCTTATATTTTCCTACCTCTTTTCCTCTGCTTTTCCCATTTCCCTTACTTGAGAGCTACTTAGCACTTGCTTATGTGAATATATGATGGTTTCTTATGGCAAGGCCTTCAAATTTCACACTTTTGGGACTCACCCTTGGACCAGAAGCAGAATTTCATCTCACTCTGCTCTACCACCACCCACACTCTTAAACCAAATCCAGAGCTTTTGCTATTCATCACCTCTGTTTTCCCCCTTACCTGACTGCTCCAGGTCTTGCTCCCTTCTCCTCCCAGCACCATTTTGCTTGTTGCTGTCTAGCCCTCAGCTCCAGAGCCTCTAGTCCATCTGTTCCACGAAGTATACAAATCCAGGATCTAGTAGGCTGCTTCAAGAAAAGAGAGAAGCCCACAGATGGCTGCCACTGGAAGTTCATAGTTGCTGGTCCCAGTTAGGCCTCATTATTCCCCATTGATCCTATGACTTGTCCCTGGTCAGCTCTTTTTGTCCCTTCTCTCATTAGCTCCTCCTTAGAAATATACAGAGAGGTGGTGGTTGTTGTTTGATCGCTACGTCGTGTCTAACTCTTTGCAACCCCATGGACTGCAGCATGCCAGGCTTCCCTGTGCTTCACTATCTCCCAGAGCTTGCTCAAACTCACATCCATTGAGTCAGTGATGCCAGCCAACCATCTCATCCTCTGTCACCCCCTTCTCCTTTGGTCTTCAGTCTTTCCCAGCATCACAGTCTTTTCCAATGAGTTGCCTTTTTCCATCAGATGGCCAAAGTATTGGAGCTTCAGATTCAGATTCAGTCCTTACAATAAATATTCAGGGTACTGGTCAGGTATTCATAGAAAGTCCCCCTAATGGAATTTGTCTGATGTTTTTCTTATGATTAAACTGGAGTTATGTGTCTTGGGGGAGGAAGATTACAGCAATAAAATGGCGTGTTGTTTTTTTTTTAATCACATCCTAGCAAGAGTATATACTATCAACACAACTTAACTGCTGTTGATGTTGACCTTGATCATTCAGCTGCAGTGGTATGTGTCAGGTTTCTCTAAAACCACTCCCCACCCCTTTACTCTTGGGAGGAAGCCATGATCATGCAGCCAGTGGTGAAAGTTACATCCTACCTCCTTGAAGGCAGAATTTCTGTATAAATTACTTGGAATTTTTCTGCAGTGGAAATTTGTCTCTTCTTCCTATTTATTTACTGACTTGCTTATATCAGTATAGATGCATGGGTGTTTATGTCGTACTCTAGGTTATAATTCCAACAGTATTTTATTTATTTTATAACTCAGGTTGTTCAAGTTTTGGAAACTCTTTCCATTGGCTCTTCTGTCCCTTTGATGTTAAGTGTTGAATACCATCAAATTATCTTCCATAAATGTTTTACTCATGTATATTCCCACCAGTAATACATGTGATAGTGTCTTTTTCCTGATCCCTTGCCAACACAACGGTTGCCAGATTTTGTATCTTTGTCAGTCGAAGGTAAGCCACGCCATCTCATTTTAGTTTCCCGTGTATATCTCACGTTATGAATCAGGTAAAGCATAGTTTCACGGTTAAGAATCCTGTGCATTTCCTTTTCTGGGGCTTGTCTCTTAATAGCCCTTGCAACCTTTTCACTGGGAAATTAGTCTTTTGCATTGATTTATAGAGATTCTTTATACATGAAGGAAATTGTGCCCTTGCCTATCTGCTTCCCCTACTGAAGTATTGATCTCCGGAGTCAAGAACTGTTCCACACATGTTTTTGGTCTCAGCCAAAGCAAAGTGCTTGGCAGGTGATCTATGGTCAAGAAATATTCCTCTTTGAAAAGCTCTCACGTATCTTGGGTTTTCATCATAAGGAAAACAAAGCTGTACATTTGGACACCAAAGGAATAGGAAATACTGGGCCTCAGGCTTCTGAGGAGACCAGAAGGCAGAACTCAGCGCCTATACTCTAGGGTGGTTATTGGTTCTTGGTGGGAGTGTAATTTTAAAAAGCATCTTCGACATACCACTTGCTTTCCTTTTTCCTTATACACACTAAAGAAACAAAGTGCAAAGAAAGGTTGTTTTCTTGGTGAATAGATAAGTTTTAGGGGCTTCCCTGGTGGCTCAGACAGTAAAGAATCCGCCTGCAATTCGGAAGCCCTGGGTTTGATCCCTGGGTTGGGAAGATCCCCTGGAGGAGGGCATGGCAACCCACTTCAGTATTCTTGCCTGGAAGATCCCCATGGACAGAGGAGCCTGGAGGGCTACAGTCCATGGAGTCGCAAAGAGTCAGACATGACTGAGTGACTACGCACAGCACATTTAAGTTTTAGACAAAACAAAGTATAGAAACTGCTCTAGGACAAATTATAATCCTTTTCTCTTTCTTTTTGTTTTAGATTTTCTTATATGTGGACCATTTTTAAAGTCTTTATTGAGTTTGTTACAATATTGTTTCTGCTCTATGCTTTGGTTTTTTGGCCACGAGGCATGTGGGACCTCATCTCCCTGACCAGGTATCAAACCCACACCCTTGCAATGGAAGGCAAAATCTTAACCACTGGAACGCCAGAAAAGTCCTCTTTTCCCCTTTCTTAGTGCTTCTTAATCTTCTGTGGTTACAATCCCTTAGAAAATTTGATGAGAATTGTAAACTCTCTCTGTTTGCATGAGATGAAAAATTTCACACGCAATTTCATGGAGTTTGCAGGAACTCTGAAGCCCACCCATAGATCATCTGAATAAGGATTCCTAATTTGAGAAAATGGACAAAGAGTTCGTGGAAAGGCTGCTGCTCACTTCCTGTATAGCTTTGGGTGAGTTTTGTATCAATAATAAGATTGATAGCAATAATGTTATGATTTCAGAGGACTGTTGCGAGAATCAAATGAGACCATACACACAGACTCCTAGTCCAGTGCCTGGTCAGGAGGCCACTAACTTCATGACTATCATCTGGGAATTTCTAGGTCAGCAAAAAAAGAGATGACTGCAGTTCACAAGCACATCTTCAAAGAATCTTAGTCTAGGAAAATCATCATGATCCAAGTGGACCTACTCACCAGCTACTGTGAATTGCCTGTCATATTTAGCCCCAGGGGATTTATCTCCTCTTTACTCTTTGGCAGGACCCAGGCAAACATGGTCAGTCTTTACCAGGGCCATATTTCAGATTCCAGTATTCGCTGCTCATCTTTGCTGTCTCTCTCTTTCAAATTCATCAAACAAATCAGTTTGCAGTCAAGTTTCCTTGAAAAAGAGACCTTTCCAAGCCAATCCTGAGATGGTTTTCTTCACCAGCTTCCTAAACAGGTTGGTGAGACGCAACCAGACAAGATGATTTCAAATTCCTTTGATACCACCCAGCTGGCAGAGCATCTGAAAATGGGGTTTTTGAGCCAGGATGCTATAGAATAATATTGCTTGTGGGCGTCATTAGAGAGAACATTCTAGACACAGATCTTCAGCAGACCATCCATGCTGCCTGCTCTACTTCACTAAGGCAAAGTGCACATAAACTCAAAGGCCATTGCATAAATATTAATATATATTCTATCTACTATATGTCTGCCCCTCCAAGACCCTGAGACATTCTGCTTCCCTGGGTGGTTAACTCCAACAGAGACGTGGGGGTCAGCACAGTGCCAGATTACCAACGTATAGAGCAATCAGCCATGCATTTCCTTTTTTAAAATATTGTATTTATTTATTTATTTTAACTGTGCCTGATCTTAATTGTGGCAAATGGGATCTGGTTCCCGGACCAGAGATTGAACCTGGGGCCTCTGCACTGGGAGTGCAGAGTCTTAACTGCCGGACCACCAGGGAAGTCCTTATCAGCTATGCATTTGTTAAAGTGAGAATTATTCATTCATGTCCAAATTTTTATTCAGTTCAGTTCAGTTCAGTCGCTCAGTCTTGTCCGACTCTTTGTGACCCCATGAATCACAGCACGCCAGGCCTCCCTGTCCATCACCAACTCCCGGAGTTCACTCAAACTCACATTCATCGAGTCAGTGATGCCATTCAGCCATCTCATCCTCTGTCGTCCCCTTCTCCTCCTGCCCCCAATCCCTCCCACATCAGAGTCTTTTCCAATGAGTCGACTCTTCTCATGAGGTGGCCAAAGTACTGGAGTTTCGGCTTTAGCATCATTCCTTCCAAAGAACACCCAGGGCTGATCTCCTTTATTAAGCACCTCAAATTCCAGTCAGGCTGTAGTTACCCAGTAAACAAGACAGATGACATCCTCTGTCTCATGGAACTTACATTCAAACTGGAGAAAACAGAAAATCTAAAAAACCAAACAAAAAATACTCAAAATAATGGCAAATAATGATGAATTCTGAAAGAGGGGGATACAAAAATAATGGTGGGGAAAGCATCACTTTAGATGAGAAGGTAAAGCAAGTCTCCTCTAAGGGAATATAATCCGAGCAGACACTTACATGACAAGAAAGAATCAGCTGGGAATTCCCTGGTGGCCTGGTGGTTAGGACTCCATAGTCTCACTGCTGAGGGCCTTGGGTCAGGAAACAGACGATTCCACAAAGCACACAGAGAAGCCAAGAGAAAAAATCAGCTGAAGCTGTATCTGGGGATAGGGCCTTCCAGGCAGGCGAACAGCTGGCAGAAATGCAGGACTGAGCTCAACATGTCCTGGAAACAGAAGACTCAACACGGGGTTCACTGAGAGAAAGAGAGGGTGCGCCAAATGATGTCACAGGTGGGCAGCGGCCTGCTCATCTCAGCCTGAGGGACTGTGTCCAGAGTGTCATTCATTCTGAGTGCAGTAGGACGCCATCGCAGTTTCAGCAGGGTTCAGGTCCGTAGGGTTTGGGCTGCACATGGTAGTTATATTGGTCAAGATGGGGAAGATGAAGAAAAAACTTGCTTGTGAGTGGGGCGGTTAAGATGGGCAAAAAGTTCTTTTTTTAGATCTCTTAAATTTGAGATGCCTATCAAATGGTGTTGGAGAAGTTCAGTCGGCCACTGAATTTATGAGTCTGGTGTTCAAGAGAAAGGTCAGGACTAGAGTAATAAATTTGAAGTCATCAGCTTATGAATGGCATTTACAGCCATGACACAGGATGAGATCATTGAGGGCAAAAATATAGAATATAAAATGAGCTTCAAACTTTAGAATACCAGAGAAGGAGTCAGCAAAGGAGATCGAGAGGGAATGTCAAAGAAGGAGCAAAGCTAGAAGAAGACACCAAAGGAGCCAAGAAAAGATGGTGCATCAAGAGGAAGTGGTCACCACCAGGTGCCAGAGTGAGGCCAAGGAAGGTGGGCACTGACTCTTGGTTTGGGCAAAGGGGGAATCATTGGTCCTCTTGACACCAGTCATTTCAGTTGTGTGGTGGTGAGGGAGGCCAGATGGCAGTGGTCAAGGACAGAGTTGAGTAGAAACAGGACAGGCAGTTCTGAATTGGGGCAGTTTCTGGAGGAAAATATGGCTTCAAGGTTTTTTGTTTGTTTGGTTGGTTGGTTGGTTTTCTTAATGATGAGGCCCTCATGGGTCTGTGGTTGGGAAAATAGAGAGGGGGACCCTGATGACAACAGAGACAGAAAGGAAACTCTTGGAATTGAGTCTCGCTTTGCAACCTCTTTCAAGGATGTTTAAGAACAACTTTCTCCAAAGTAAGAATAAATTAAATATATGGAGGTGTCCTGGAGCATCAACTATTGCCTAAGAGCTAAGAGTGGGGAATGTCAGGGTTGGGACGGTGGGGTCAGAGAAGGAAGAGAAACTAGCATTTATTGGGAGAATCACTGTGTCAGGCAGACAAGGGAACTTTGTGGCAATTTTAAGTTTTGAGTATTACATTGCCTTTTATTTTGTTTTTGGTTTTGATTGTGGCAAAATACACATAACACAAAATTTGCCATTTTAGCTACTTTAGGTGTATAGTTTGGATGCAATACATACTTCACAATGCTGTACAGATACCACAACTAAATAAAGTTTTTTCATTTTCATCACGCTAAACAAAAGCTCTGAACCAATTTTTTTCAAGGCAAAAGCACTAGCATAGCCAGCTCAATTCTTTTTTTTTTTCTAAATATTTATTTTTGTTGATGTATTTGGCTGCCCCTGGTCTTAGTTGCGGCATGCAGTGTCTTCTAATTGCAGCGTTCAAGATCTCGTTTTTAGTTGCTGCATGCAGCATTTGAACTCTTAGTTGTGGCGTATGTGATCTGGTTCCCTGACCAGGGATCAAACCCAGGCCTCCCGCACTGGGAGCATGGAGCCTTAGCCACTGGGCCACCAGGTTAGTCCCAGCTTTGTACATTAAACAGTACTGCCCCATTACGCACTCCTCACGGTCCTTTCTCTACTTTTTACTATGAAGGTGCCTCTTCTAGTTACCTCATATGGGCTTCCCTGGTGGCTCAGACAGTAAAGAGTCTGCCCACAGTGCAGGAGACCCGGGTTCGATCCCTGGGTTGGGAAGATCCCCTGGAGAAGGAAATGGGAACTCACTCCAGTACTCTTGCCTGGAAAATTCCTCAGACAGAGGAACCTGGCAGCCTAGCGGGCTGCAGTCCATGGGGTCGCAATGGAATCATAGTCATCCTTTGGCATTTGGCTTATTTCGCTTAGTATGTTTCCAAGGTTCATCCACAACGTCACTTAGAATTTCATTCTCTTTGGATGGCGAGATGACACTCCATGTGTGCATCTCCCATGATTTGTTTATTCACGTGTCTGTTGACAGACATTTAGATGGTTTCCACTTTTAGGCCCTCAGGAAGAGCCCTGCTATGAACACGGGTGTTCAAGTGTCTGCTTGAGTCCCTGCTTTCAGTTCTTTGGGGCCTAGATCTAGCAGCAGTCCCATTGATTTTTTGTTTAAGCCTTACAGTAACCCATAGAGAGATAGACTGGGGCTGATTTCCTTCCTTAGGACCCTCCGTGGAGAACTGTATGCTCCCAGCTCCTATGACAGTCCCCCAAACTGGACATTGGCCAGCGCTTCTGCTCTCAGTCAGGCTCAGCTTCCAGGTAAACTCTAGTCCTCAGCCCCCATCTCTTAAGCTCTATTTCTGCAGAAGAGAATCCATTCAACACATCCTGGTGGAGGACAGGGAGGCAGGCCATCTCTCTCCATCTTCCCACAGGGACCGCAGTGAGGGCTGCGGTGTAGACTTACTGCTCTGGGGTGGTTTAGTGTAAATGCTCAACGCGTATGCTTGTAAATGACCTTCTGTCTCATTCTTCAGACCGTTTTAAATTGGAAAGAGCATTCTCTCTTAAAATTGTGCTCCTTTCTTTCTTCTTCTTCTTCTTTCTTTTTTGTTGCCACACAGTGTAACTTGCGGGATCTTAGTTCCGCAGTCAGGGTTTGAACCCAGGACCCAGCAGTGGAAGTGCCGAGTTCTGACCACTGGACCATCAGGGAATGCCCCTGGGTTCCTTCTTTAAAAAGCTAAAACCTGACTTTTCCAAGGAAAAACAAGTCCTCTGATAGCAAGCAAATCACAATACTATAGTCATTGGTATATTTTAGACATATTAAAGCTTAACACTTTATGCACCAGAAGATAAATTATCATAGTATCATGATAATAGACTGAGTTGAGAAATTATTTGTAGAAAATAAGTAAAACAATAGAATTGCAACAATTTTGAATAGCTAGTATTTCCCATCAGGGACTATACAGGAAACAGAATAGTCTCTCCTTAAAGATATGAAAGTATTTCGTGATCCAAAAATAGCTGGTCTCTGCGTTGTTTTAGCAAGTTTCCCTTAAAATAGAATTTCACTTTCCTTTTAAAATGTTATGATCTGCTTGATTCTACAGAGCTTAGTTCTGTCCAAACAAATCGTCCTGGAGTGAAGGGCAGCTTAGTGGCCCAAGGGGTGGGGATGGTGAGGGCAGTTTACGTTTTTTGTTAATGGTTCTGGCTCCCTTCTGGATTACAACACGCTAGTGAGGACCCTGGAGAAAATCCCAGTGTTGGAGGAGAGGAAGAGGGGTCAGGAGTTGCGACTTGAATCTCAGAGACCGGACACCCTAGCATAGCTTTCTCACACATCGGCAGGTGTGGTGCACTCCGATACACAATTCCTTTTTATTTGTTGTTAGGGGCTTGGTAGAGGGGCTTTCTCTGCTTTATTTTCTCTGTATTTATTTCAATCTTTTCTCATAAACTTCAGACTGATCCTAAATGTATCTTTCTTTCCTAAAACAGTTTTGATATGCTCTGTTTCTTTGATATACTCTGTTTGATATACACCTGTTTCTCATTTACAGGTGAGATATTTTCCCCATAGTTTTGTGGGGTTTTGTATGTTTTGGTTATTGTTTGTTCGGTAACTCTTGTTGGACTCTGTCTATGGCTTTTTCTGACTCTGATTTTTTTTTTTTTTTTTTTTTGCAGGTTTCCCAATGATCTTTCTAAAGTACTCTATTGAAGGTATATCTTTACTTTTTCTCCAATTCCTTTTAAATATTTTCATTTTAGCTTTCATGTTATATATATATATTTTGAGGTTGTATTTTCTTGAAATTATTGTATAAGACTGCTGGATTGAACCCACATCTACTGTGTCTCCTACATTGCAGGCAGATTCTTTATCCACTGAGCTATTCTTAAAAGCATAAAGACTAAGTCAGTCTTTAGATAATTATTGACTTTATACTTCCATTCCAACTGTCAGTCCTCTAGAAAAATCTGTGGTGAAGATTATAATTGTAAAATATTTGTTACACCCTTGTCTGGATCCATCCATTTACTTAGAAAGATCTTTTATTAATTCTATAAATATCTTCTTTGTTTTGGGGGGTGGACCCAAATTACGTAAGAAAAAGGGTAGAAAAGATTCATTTTATAACATTTTGAAAATGTTTAAGTAGAAGAGCTTCTTGGATTTCCCTGGTGGTACAGTGGATAAGAATCTGCCTGCCACTGCAGGGGACATAGGTTCGATCCCTGGCCCGTGAAGATTCCACACGCCACGGAGTGACTAAGCCCGTGGGCCACAACTACTGAAGCCCATGTGGGCCAAGAGCCCATGCTCTGCAACAAGAGAAGCCACTGCAGTGAGAAGCCCCACACCAGTGAGTCCCAGCGCACTGCACTAGAGCAAGCCTTCACAAAGAAATGAAGACCCAGCTCAGTGAAAAATAAAATAAATAAACAAACTTAACTTTTAAAAAAAGAAGAGCTTCTTAATATTATGTGGATAAATTTCTTATAATCCCCTAGAAATTAGAATCATGAGTATTTACATTTTTACAGCCACAAGTTTATAGGTACGTAGACATAAGCAAAATGACCTCTTTTCTCTAGATGCTACTATCAAAAATTAGCACAACACACCCCAAATATGTTCTTTCCTGCTGGAGTCAGGACTAAAGCAAGAATGGTCCCTGCCACTTATTATTCAATACTCTTGTAATCCCGGAAAATGAAATCAGAGCAAGGAAGCAAAGACACCTAAATATTAGAAAGTAAGAGTGATGAAGGACAGATAATAGGGACACAGACCCTGACGCCCAATTCTAAACCCTCAGAAGTTCCAAAATACAAAATTATTTTAAGACTCACTTGTTTGCAAACCTTGACCCACAATAATATGAGGTCATTCAGTCTTCATTTACTCCCATCAGTGTAAATATCACATGCAAATATATCACTGCATTTAGTTACAAGGAACTTCCTGAGACCCCACTGGGGACTTTGATGCTCTGTGTTACCTTTCTAAAATTGAAAATATTCTGAGTTCTGAAACACAAATGACCCCCAAGACTTTGGGTAAGGGATTTTGTACCTGCAATATATTGAGCAGTGTTCAGGGACACTGAAAAGATAGAAACATTCATGTTGTCATTCAAGAGCTCCCAGTCAAAACTGAGATGGCAAGATACACACATAAGAAAGATTTAAAGCTTTCAAATTTGACTTGAAACAAATACATGGTCCTAGTCTGGCTCAGGGATTGGTTGAAGTGAAGAGATACACAAGACTGCCTGTGAATATTTGTTTATTATTTCAGTGCCCCGACGTTGTACCAGCCTGTGTTTATAAAGCCTTGGCCCCAAATATGGAAGAGCTGTGCGTAACAAGGAGGGGAAAGATGATTTTAAGCCGTATATTTTAGAGTCTTCCTGTCATAAACATCAGAAACTTTGCTTAAAGTCCAGGCTTGGGGGAACCTCCTGCTGGTCACTGAGCTCTCTCCTGCCTCTCTGAGCTGGCTTCCTTCTCCATTATTTCACTCCCAGGCAGGCTCTTTCTGCATGGTGGGAAAGATGGCCACTGGAGGTGTTCCATTTGTGATCCCTCCAGGCTGCAATCCCAAAAGAGAAGAGAGAGATGGTCATTCCTCCTGCATCTGTCTCAGTCCCTCGTAATGATCTAGCCTAATCATGTTGGCATTTCGACCCAGACACTTTTCTCCTGTCCTGGAGTAACCCTGAGCTGCTGACTTAGACACTCACAAAGCTGGATAGCGTCCAGCTGTAGAGAACCCTCAAGCTGGTATCACTTGCTAAAGATTAAAGAGAGGAGTGAATGAAACCCATCATGTGCTGGGCATTTAACATAAATCATCTTTGGAATTCTCACAACACTGAAAGGGAGGTATCACAGTTCCCATTTTAATAGATAGGCAAAATAAGCTTTTCCATAATCTTCCACCTCACAGGGACACTGACCAGCTTGAGTCACATCTTAGGCTTTGTAACTGACAGCCACACTATAGTCATGAGCCTGTCCAGTCTCCCTGGGTGATCCCTCCCAGCCTCTGCAGCAGTGGACGCAGACGGCAGACCTGACTGCCTGGGAGGGGTGATGCTGCAGACCTGCCGTGGTGGCCGTGGTGGCCATATGCCAGCCGGCCCACCTGCCCACCATGGTGCCCGGCCCCTGCCCAGAAGTGCTGAAGGGCTCAGCCCCTTTAGACCCCCAGGTACTGTCCCTCCACAACTCCTGTCTTTCTATCTGGAGCCTGTATCCTACCCAAAGCCATGGGAGGTATGTCTGTACACCACACTCCAAAATGTTTTTTTTTTTTTTAATAAAGGAAAGAAACATTAAAAAAAAAAAAAACTACATTACACGATAGTATAGGCTTAAGCAATTACAAAAGCAAGGGATGCACGCTGCTTGAAACCACTGAAGAAAAGCACTGAAGAATACAGAGCCAAGACAATGGCTGCTGTTCCATTCATGGCAAATACATTTCCTCCCATTAAAAATTCCACAAAAAAAAAGCAAGGAGTGCTAGGGCAGATTAATGTTTTAAAAAGGAATAGATGTGTGCAGTCACCCTAGAGTCTTCCTCCTAAACAGGACTCCTTTGCTTTGCTGAGGAGGATAGGCAGACAGGAAGGGGGGCCTGAACTGGAGCAGAGGTCATAGCAGGACAACAGAGGAGGAAGGGTGTCAAGGAGCCTGGTCACTCTCTGGTCACAGGTGTTGATGTCTGTGTATCTAAAACAGGGACAGTATTCACCGGTGGATGTCAGAGAGGAAGCTTAGGATGCAAGCTCAGGAAGGAGCTTTAAAAGTGAGTGCCTCATGCTAAGTTAACAGATGCTTAAGATGTTTAAGATGGGCTGCCCTGGTGGCTCAGACAGTAAAGAATCTGCCTGCAATGCAGAAGACCTGGGCTCTATCCCTGGGCAGGAAAGATCCCCTGGAGAAGGGAATGGCAACCCACTCCAGTATTCTTGCCTGAAGAATTCCTCGGACAGAAGGACCTGGCGGGCTACAGCCTGTGGGGTCGCAAAGAGTCAGACCCCACTGAACAGCTAACACACACAGATGTTTAAAGGAAAGAAGAGAAGAGCCTTGCTAAAAAGAATGAAACAGACTATTATAGGTAGAAGGTGCAACATTTCTTTGGATGAAGTATTTTGCTCCTGCGGAGTCTAGGTTGGAACACCCTTCCCATCAGTAGTTGCTTGCTTTTTCCTTCTAAATATGAGAAATGTCTGGGTCTCTTCTGAACTGAGGTAAGTGTGTGACGACAGGCTTACACTTGATGGCTATGTGTTAGTCATTCAGTCATGTCCTACTATTTGTGACCCCATGGACTGTAGCCCACCAGGCTCCTCTGTCCATGG
Source organism: Bos taurus (assembly GCF_002263795.3). Lineage (NCBI taxonomy): Eukaryota > Metazoa > Chordata > Mammalia > Artiodactyla > Bovidae > Bos > Bos taurus. Next base: position 88,236,245 of record NC_037336.1, read on the forward strand.
GATTCTCCCAGCAAGAATACTGGAGTGGGTAGTCATTCCGTTCTCCAAGGGATCTTCCCCACCCAAGGATCCATCTCCACATTCCAGGCAGATTCTTTACCATCTGAGCCACCAGGGAAGCCCTTAAAGGCTATGGTCCTGCCCTAAAATACAGGAAAGATGTGCTTGAAAAGGGGGAAAATATAATTTATAATTCTTATATATTAGACTCTTACAGTTGCAAACCTCAGAAACTGGACTTAATATGAGAAAAAAAAAAACAAAACTGTACTTAATATAAGCAAAAAATTGACCTATTGGCTCATTTAGAGAAATATTTAAAAGAAGCAGACTATAGGCATTTTCTAATCAGGAGTTGATCCTTTAGCAAATATGATATTTTGGGACCAAGTATCCTATATCCAAGTTGGAATAACCTTCTAAATAACTTTCTGAAAGTCGCCCAAGGACTGATTTGTCAGTGTTCCAGAAGAGGGAGGTACAGAGGCAAAGGAGCTGTGCCTGGAACTTCTCTGAATAATTAAGTTACAGTTGCTATTTGCAAGTCACTGCAGAGAAAATCTTCCAAAAGATGCTATTTATTCAGTCATGTGTGCAAACCTAGATACTTCTTATATTAACATTGTAATTGTATTTTGAATCTTCCTTTGTTGTGCTCTTCAAGGACAAAGATTGAGTCTTAAGTGCAGAAGTCAGAGGAAGAAAAGGCACTTTTCTCCTGGCAGGGAGTAATCTTGAGCTGCTGACTTAGACATACACAAAGCTGGATAGCCTCCAGCTGTAACCAACCCCCAAGCCATTATCACTTACTGAAGATTAAAGGGGGGAGTGAATGAAACCCATAATGTGCTGGGTATTTTACATAAATCATCTTTAGAATTCTCGAAACACTGAAGGGAAGGTGTCACAATTCCTATTTTAATAAATAAGCAAAATAAGACTCAGAGACCTTTACTCGCTTTTCCATGAACTTCCAGCTCACAGGAAGTAAACCCAGGATTCTAAAACTGAACTGATTTCAAAGCCTGGGCAAGACTGTAGACTTGACTTCTTGCTGGGTGATGTCTTTGAGTAATAATTAAGCTGTATAACACCTAGCTTTTTGTTTCCTGTTAACAAATCCTTCTTTCCTTACCATATATCAGTGAATGATTATCATGATATACTATAAAAAGCTCAATCCTAGGAGCCAGAGATGCAAAGAATTAAATACAACTTTAGCCCATGGAGAGCTCACAAACTATCTGAGGAAATAGAACCCAAATATGAAGCAATAAACAACAACCTAGGGGTGGGACTGGGCTGAACAACTAGTGAGCCGAAGAGACTTAGAGGGCATGACCGAGGCTGGAATTGCCCCTCAGTGTCCATTTCCCCTTCCTTGGTAAGACAGCTCTGCCCCCTACTAGCTGGGACTACAGCCATCCAGTATGTAGACTACATTTCCCAGTCTCTCTTGCAGCTTAGTGTGACTAAATTCTGTCCAATGGGACGAAAGCAGAAATGACAAGTGCAACTTCTGCCAGGGATTCTTAAAGGGAAAAACAACCTCCTCTCCTCTTCCCTGCCTGCAGGCGCTTCAGCAGCCACCTGGCATCATGAAGCAGGTTTGGGAGGAAGTCACTGGTGGCACAGCTACAAGGGGGGAGAAGCAGAGGTCTGGCTCCCACGGTGCTGCCTCTACTCCAGACGGCCAGCCTTCACTCTTTCACGCGAAAGAGAAGCAAACTCCTGTTTCATTTATGCCACGGTTATTTGGGGCTATTGTCATTGTAGGCAAATTTAATTCTAACTGCTAAAAGAGCACAGTGGGCAGCCACAGTCACCAACACCCCCCAAATCCTACTATGTAACCTTTAGCAAGTCACTTCCTTTTCCAGGGGGCCTGGGAGAATCCAAAGAGAATAACCAATGAGAGAGCAGGATAAAGCACTTGGGGGTTTTTAGAGGGTCTGTTGTGATACAGTATGGCTGGGTGGGGAGGCATGAGGCTGCAGTCAATAGGGTTGCAAAGAGTTGGACACAACTGAAGTGACTTAGCATGCACACACACCACTAATCACCTCACTATTTTCCTGAGTCTTTTTTAAATTTTAGCTGCACCTCGCAAAATGTGGGATCTTCGGATGAATGGAACCTGCGCCCCTTGCAGTGGAAGGCTTGAGTCTTAGTCCAGGAATTAGTCCAGTTTAGTTTGTAAGTCTTGACTCTTTTAGCTACAAGTTAAAAAAACTCAATTCAACCCTGCTTTAAAAAAAAAAAAAAAAAGTGGGCAGGGTGAGCTCTCCTGGTTGGTTCATGTAATTAAAGAGGCAAGAAATAAGCTCAAGGAAGGCTGGATCAAGATGAGATGATGTCATTAGGATGTGGTCTCAGCCCTGCTTCCCTGAGCTCACTGCATTGTCATAAAGCTGCTGCTGCTGCTGCTAAGTCGATTCAATCGTAAGGCAAACGGTGGCCTCTGGCAGCAATGATATCTCAGCCTATCCACTTCACAGCCCAGGTGGAAAACATCTCCTTCCTTAGGGCTGCAGAGAAGCCCTCAACCTATCTGCCTCCCTGTGACTCCGCTTCTGCCAACCTGCATGTCCCCATCTCTGGACTGGGTGGGGCATCCCCCCAAACTGCATGGATTGAGAGTTTCAGAAGGGTGGTTGTTTTTGTTTTGTTTTGTTTTGCCATGTCATTCGGCATATGGAATTTTAGTTCCCTGACCAGGGTCCAAACTCGTGTCCCCTGCATTGGAAGCACACAGTCTTAACCACCCAATTCCCAGGGAAATCCCAAGAAGGGTAATTGTTTAAAGAAAAAGTGAAGTGCAACTCTCAGTAGTAGATAAATGGATGCTGGGGAGAAACGTTCACATTTTAGGGCAGAGAAGAAAAATAGCAAAGATGTGAAATCTGAAATGAGTAAGACAGGATGGATGGAATAGAAAATCCTGTAGGCGGGAAATGTGTTTCAGGGGACTCTGTTCATTTTCACTGTATTAGTTTGCTGTACTGTGTTGTGCTTAGTCACTAAGTCGTGTCTGACTCTTTGCAACCCCATGGACTGTAGCCCGCCAGGCTCCTCTGTCTGTGGAATTTCCCAGATAAGAATACTGGAGTGGGTTACCATGTCCTCCTCTGGGGGATCTTCCCAACCCAGAGATCGAACCCAGGTCTCCCGCATTGCAGGCAGATTCTTTACCAGCTGAGCTAGCCCTAACAAAACAGATGGCTTAAATAACAGAGCTTGATTTTCTCACAGTTCTGGAGGCTGAAAGTCCAAAATCAAGAGCTGGCAGAGCTGGCTTCCCCCGAGGCTCTCTCCTTGGCCTGGAGGTGCTGTGTTTCTCCTGCCATCTTTGCCCATGGCCATCCCCCTGTTCACTGACCCCCACCGTGTTGAAGCCAGATCCCCACTGTGATTGTATTGGGAGATGAGACCTTAGAGCGGTACTTTATTCTGCCCTCATGAATGGGATTATTGCTCTTATGAGAGAGGCCCCAGAGAGCACCTTTGCCCGCCTGCCAGGTGAGCACACAGCAAGAAGATAGCCATCTGTGATCCAGGAAGCAAGCTCTCACCAGACACTGAATCTACTGATGCCTTGATCTTAGATTTCCCAGGCTTTAGAGCGGTGAGGTGTAAATTTCTGTTGTTTATAAGCCCCTGGGTCTATGGGCTTCCCTGGTGGTACAAATGGTAAAGAATCCACTTGCATTCTAGGAGACTTGGTTTCGATCCCTGGGTCTGGAAGATCCCTGGAGAAGGAAATGGCAACCCACTCCAGTACTCCTGCCTGGAGAATCCCATGGTCAGGGAAGCCTGCATGGGGTTGCGAAGAGTCAGCCACAACTGAGCAACTAACTATGGGGAGCTATGGGGAATCTATTAAAGAGCCAGAGCAGACTAAGATAGGCCAGAACATAGCCAAAACCAACCAAGTAAACAGAAGAATCCAACTAAAAGACTCACAAATCTAGGTGCAATAGCACAAATTATTTGCAGCTAGATGGTTACCTGTGGGGAAGGACCGTGACACTCCAAGCCTTACTGGGAAATGCCAAATGTGTAGAATAGGGTGGAATGGAAGACCCAGCATCTAATACAGTGTTCTGTCCAGAGAAGACACACAGGTAGTAATGGCTAGACTGAAGTACAAAAAAGAACAGGAAGAGAAAGAACATTTATGGTTTTGATGAGCTGCCTTTATTCTAACTACAGCCTTAGAACAAAAAACCCTCAACATCTAGGGCAGTTGTGTGGGAGAGGAGGGGCAAAAGCTACTTTCAACTTCATTCAGAAGCCCTTGAAGCCCTAGGCATGAAATAAGATAACCCCAGAATCTATCCAGAGAGGAGTAGACATGGGAGGAGGAGCAGGCAATGGATTATATTCATTGGTTATCAGTCAAAACTAGTTCTCCCCCAGGCCTCATCTATGCACCTATTATCTCCCCAACCTATTTACTTTTTCTTAGTACTCATCACTATATGAAATTGTCTTATATAATTGTTCAATTACTTTTTTTATAGTCTCCCAACACCACCTCCTGAATATAAGCTCTAAAACAGAAGGAGCTTTTTGTGGTCCTTGCTGTGTCTTCAGTACCCAAGAAAGTACCTAGCACATACTAGGTGTTCAAAAAAACATTGTTGAATGAATAAAGGAGAAAGAGGAAAGGATCTGAGGGGTTTTAATAAAATAAAGATATCAGAGATTTAAAAATAAAAGTGACTTCAGTTCAGTCGCTCAGTCATGTCTGACTTTTTGTGACCCCATGAACCACAGCATGCCAGGCCTCCCTGTCTATCACCAGCTCCCAGAGTCCACCCAAACCCATGTCCATCAAGTTTGGTAATGCCACCCAACCATCTCATCCTCTGTCATCCCCTTCTCCTCCTTCCCTCAATTTTCCCCAGCATCAGGGTCTTTTCAAATGAGTCAGCTCTTTGCATCAGGTGGCCAAAGTATTGGAGTTTCAGCTTCAACATCAGTCCTTCCAATGAACACCCAGGACTGATCTCCTTTAGGATGGACTGGTTGGATCTCCTTGCAGTCCAAGGGACTCTCAGAGTGACTACACCCAAGGTAGTAACTTCATAGAAGCTGGGCAATTCAGAATGCTTCATTCCATAAAGATTATGCATAATCATGGGACTTCCCTTGTGGTCCAGTGGTTAAGACTTTGTACTCTCAATGCAGGGGTCATGGGTTTGATCCCTGGTCAGGAACTAGATCCCACAAATTTGCATGCCGCAACTAAAGCTCTTATGTTCCACAACTAAGACCCAATTTTTTTCTTTGGAAAGAAAAAAATTTTTTTATTTTGTTTCTCTGTTCTTTTGCAAAAGCAACAGTAAAAGCATAATCTCTTAAGTGACTTTATTAAGTTTTTAGTGTATATTATATACTAACCATGGTTTTAATTTCCATATTCTGATGTTTTGACATCTGGGGCCTTGCTGATCCTGGAGGGACTGCCCCTTCAGGGTGAAGCAGTTCCTGGAGACAGGAAACAGCTTACTTGTAAGTGTGCTTTTTAAATGCAAACCAACCAATACAGAACTCACACCCCAACACCTCCTTTATCAGGCCCTCACACTCCAGGTCACAATCTCCCGCCATGATGACCTCAGGTCCAAGTACCCAACACCTACAGACAGCTCCTGTGCTCCAGGGCCCACTGAAACTATTCACACAAACCACACTGACCAAAGTAAGCTTGTGTGCTGTTTGAGGTGCTGCCAATGCCTCACCTGTTCCTCCCACAGACACCATGATGAAGGCCCCTGCCCACAGCTCACCCCTTCCTCTCTGGTCCTGACCAATCCTGGTGTTTCCCCATGTGGACCCTCCTGGAGCAGCATGCCCCTTTCTCTTGGAAATTGTGAGTAACAAATTATATGTTCATGGCCATCACCTGATCTCCCAATCTTACTAACCCTCAGATTTTCTATGACTATGTTGTATTTAAAACAATATCTCAGTAAAGATGCTTTCATCTGTAAGTAACAGAAAAGCCAATTCAAACTATGCCTTAAGTCTTAAAGGAGATGGGCTGTGAGTGGAAACTCAGAACAGCCTCCGACAGCCTCTGTGTTAGTTTTATTTCAGTCTCTGATGATGTCTGAGGGCTCACTGTCTTCCAATCTCTCACCTGTGCTCTGCAGCATCAGGTTCATCCATCTATACTCAGTCCCACAGGCTTCCTAGTTTAAGTAGAGGGAAAGGGACCAGGTCTCTTCTCCTGGAATCTTTCTCAGGAGAATGGGGCAGCTTTATCCCCAAGAGTCCCTGCAAACCTCTTTGCAAAACTGGGGCATGTGTCTCTCCCTGGCAGAGAATGAGATTCTATAGATGAGTCTGGACCTGAGCCTGTTGTTCCTCCTAGATTCAGGAGGGCTCAGGGTCCAGGAAGCACGTGAACTGTATGGGGAGAGGCGGACCCTGAGCAGTGTCGTTACAGGAAACAGGGAGTGAATGCCGAGTGGTTCCACAATGTCCGGTGCAGTAATCTGATAGCAACAGAAACATGAAGAATAAAGAAGTGACTCAAGGTGACAATCTGTGTGGGGGTCAGTGGTGGTTTAAGAAGAGGGAATACAACTGAACACAGCTGCTGCAGGTCACACGTTTGCAAGAAAAACCTTCTATCCTTGGTGGCTTTTACTGAGACGAGGAGAGAACTTCACTTCTTATGAGATGGCCATATAAAGAAAAAAGTCATTAAATGTCTATGTTTCATTTCATTCTTACATTGGCCTGTCTTATCTTGTAGGCTGCAAACTTGATGGGGAAAGAGATTATATATTTTATAGCACAGTGGTATTTAAAATGTCAAGAAGTGGAAAAAAAAGCCAGGGTACCTTTTAGCCTGAGAATTTTAATGCCCGCTCAGTGCTTTTCTTCAACAATTTCTCTCATTTTACACATGCGCACGGATATGACTGCCCCTGCACGCCCTGCCCCCAGACACACACAGTCTGAGAAAGATGTGACATCAAAACAGAAGCACAATTCTTTATAAGAGCATCAGGGTTAAGAGAGCTAATTTAATTAGTGTCTAGTCTGGAATGGAAAAAAAAAAAAGGCATCTGTAATGTAGAAAGGTTATTTGTGATCTGCTTCTTGAAAAAATGTCTGCCTGATTTGTGTCTTTCAGCAGCTCGCAACAATGGAGGTTTGCTCCCAGTCTCTGCAACAGACACATTTCCAATCACCAGGCTTCTGTGGATTTATGCCCTCTTCCTGACTTAAACAGCAGCTCTCAGAAAGCAATGGCTTTCTGCATTGAGATCTGGAGGGTTTGTTAGAAATTCTGCAAGCATATATCTGATGTATCACCAAATTAGAGAGAATTGTGAGCAAAGAAGAAAAATTCTTAAATTCACAAATTATGCAACTGATTACCCCAACAACAATTATTTTTAATACATGCATTTTGCCTTGATTTTTGCATTTGGGGGAAGTAATATATGGTATGAAAACAAGACTAGCAAGCAACATTTCATTTGTTCCTTCTTATGAAGCAGAATGAGGGAATGCATCCAAAACCACTTTGTGAGTCCTAATGCACATGCAGATGTGAGTTTCTGTTGCTGATTTCATTATACTAATAGATTAAACTTTACTTACGGGAAAAAAGCAAAATGTTCTTTTGAATGGCATAAGGTACTTTTACTGCATGAAATTCTAAATGCATTCAAATGGTCTATTTTACTTTCTGAGCATTTTAACACTGTTCAGATGGAAAATCCCGCCTTAATGAATGTTTTCACAGTTCAAAAAGGGATCTGCTTGCAATCCAGTTCTTTAAATGGGCAAAAGACTTGAACAGACATTTCACAAAAGAAGTCAAGCAGGGATTTCCCTGGTGGTCCAGTGGCTAAGACTCTATGCTTCCAATTCAGGGGGCACAGGTTCAATCCTTGGTCAGGAAACTGGATCCCACATGCCACAACTAAGTGTGAGCATGCCCAGCTAGAGGCTCCCACGTGCTGCAACTAAGCTTGGGTACAAGCTGATAAATACATAAGTATTTAAAACTAGACAAACCAACAAGCCTCAGGATATATCATTTGACCTCTAGCCTCAGTTTATAAAGAAAAAAGAAAAAAAATACAAACTACTATGTATAATGTAGTATTGTACAGCACAGGGAACGTAGGCAAAAAAAATATATATATATATATATACACCATTCTCTTCCCCCAGTGATGTCTCCTAATCTTGGGAACCCAAGACAATGTTACCTTATACAGTAAAAGGTAAATTGCAGATATGATTAAGGTTACAGACCTTGAGATGGGAAGACTGAAAAAAAAACATGAAAGCGTTAATCCCTCCATTGTGTCCAACTCTTTGGGACCCCGTTGACTGTAGCCCACCAGGCTCCTCCATCTATGGAATTCTCCAGGTAGGAATACTGGAGTGGGTAGCCATTCCCTTCTCTAAGGGATCTTCCCAACCCAGGGATTGAACCCAGGTCTCCTGCATTGCAGGCGGATTCTTTACCATCTGAGCCACCAGGGAAGCCAATGGGAAGATTAACCTATATTAAATGGGTGGAACCAATCTAATGATGTCAATCCTTAAAAGCCAGAAACCTTTCCCATTGTGGTCGGAGAGAGCTGCCTGACAGAGACACAGAACAGGAGAAGGGTCAGAAGGCACCGCTGTGGTTTTTGAAGATGGAGAGTCATGAGGCAAGGAAGGCAGAGGCGTCTAGATGCTGGGAATGACTCAGCTGAAAGCCAGCAAGAAAATGGGGACCTCAATCCTCCAGCAGCAAGAAACTAAGCTCGGCCGACAGCCCGAATGAGCAGGATAATGGATCCCCACCTCCATAAAAGAGGAAGTCCTGCTGACATCTTGGTTTCAGCCTGGTGAGGTCCACGCCAGACTTGTGACCTCCAGAGCTGAATGATAATAAATGTGTGTTGCTCAACGCTGAGCACTTTGTGGTAATTTGCTCCAGCAGCGATAAAAAACGAATTCAATACCCAATGGAAATGTGTCTGTCTGTGCAGCAGTAAATGTGTACAATGATGTTCACATCGAGATCATTTGTAAGAGCCCCGGCGTGGACGTAGACGATGTGGCCTTTAGCAGGATAGATGAATAAATTGGCCTGGGCGTACGGTGGGCGTGGGGAGCGGTGGAGATAAGATGGTGATGGTCTCACAGCATGAGGGGTGTCGAGTGTGGGTGGAGACAGGCTGCGTGGTGCCATGGATGGCAAGTTCACAACCGGGGACAACTGCATTCCCCTTACAGAGGTCAGAAGACTGGTTGTCTTTGCGGAGGGGGAAAGGACTGAGATAAGGCACAGGGGCTTTGGGGAGTGCTGGAACATTCCATGTCTTGATCGAGGTGCTGTTTACAGGGTGTGTTTACTTAGATGATGAGTGACTTTTTCTTTATGTATTTTGTACTTCAGTTAAAAAGTTCACATAGTAAGAAGTGGTCTGTTTGGATCAGTAAATGTTTACAAAGTTTACGCCGAAGACCACTTTGTAATGGTTATCTTTTTTCTCTCATTTAAATTTTGGCTTCCCTCTGATTTTTCATCACAGAATACTTTCCTTAGTCCATGAGAGTAGAAAAATCCAGTGAAATGCCACTAAACCCTCATGGCATACTTGGATGAATTTAAACATACACACCTTCACACACTCTGAAATTTCATTTATTTATTAGTTATTTGTTCATTATTTAATTGAAGATCATCAGTTTCTTCTCCCTAGAAGCAAATATTGTCATTTTCTTCTATGTCCTTTCAGAAACTTTTTATCACATCGTGTGTGTGTGAGTTCATGTGTATGTGTAAATTTTTTCTTTTTTTTCATGAATGACAGCAAACGATATGCATGAGTCCTTGCTTTTCTCAAACATGGACCAAAGTTATAATTTTTAATAGCTGAGTAGATATTTGGACTTCCCTGGTGGCTCAGACAGTAAAGAATCCTCCTGCAATGCAGGAGACCTGGGTTTGATCTCTGGGTTGGGAAGATTCCCTGGAGAAGGAAATGGCAACCTGCTCCAGTATGCTTTCCTGGAGAATTCCATGCATAGAAGAGCCTAGCAGGTTATAGTTCATGGGGTCGCAGAGTTGGACACGACTGAGAGACTAAGCGCAGCACAGATACAGAATGATCAGTCATTGGACTAATTCCCCTGTTGATGGACTATAGGTTATTGCCAGTATTTTGCTATTGTAACAGTGCTACAATAAATCTCTCTAAATGCCCATCATTTTGCACGATCACAATTCACTTTTCAGTAATTTACTACAAATCAGTAAGTATTGATGGTTACCTATAGATTTGAGACGATGGCGGATCTTAACATGTTTTTACTGAGAAGAATACTCAGGGCTCAGTAATAGCAGCTCCCGGGTTCTAGAGCACAGGCTCAGCAATCGTTGTGCGTGGGATTAGTTGCACATGGAATACTCCCAGACCAGGGATCTATCTCATGTCTCCTACATTGGCAGGTAGATTCTTTACCACTGAGTTACCAGGGAAGCCCAAAGGATGTATTTTTTTCTTAATGGTTTTTGTTTACTAGGGCTGCTATAACAGTACCATGGACTAGGAAGTTTCAAACAGGGTAATTTGTCATCTGATAGTTCTGGAGGTTAGAAGTCCAAAATCAGAATGTTTTCAGAGCCGTGGTCTCTCTCCGAAGGCTCTACGGACACATCTTTTTATTTTGCCTCTTCCTGCTTCTGGTGGTGCCCAGCAATCCTGGCATTACTTGGCTTATAGATACATCACTACAATCTCTGCCTCCATCTTCACATAGCTATCTCCCTGTGTCTCTGTGTTTTCACGTGTCTCTCTTCTCATAAGAACACCAGTCATATTGGATTAAGGGACCACCCTTCTCCCCCATATAACACCTTCTCTCTCTCTTTTTTTTTAAACTGTACTATGTGGCATGTGGGATCTTAGTTTCCCAACCAGGAATCGAACTCATGACCCCTATAGTGAAAGCATGTAGCCTTAACCACTGAACGCCAGGGAAGTCCCAGAGGCAACTGTTAAAGAGTTGAATGCAGATACCGAGAAGGCAAGCAGGAGTCTGGAATCCAGGGCAGCCAGCCTGGCTAGAGATACACACTTTGAAGTCATTAGGCTTATGAAGAGAATTTAAAGCCACAGACTGTAGAAATCATGTAGGCAGTGAGCGCAGGTTAAAAAAGGAAAGTGAATCTGGTTCCTGAGTTTGAGAAACTCATGACGCATCCAGGTAGAGACTTAAAATACTTGGAAGAGCAATCTGCCTGAAAATAGAGATTTGGAAGACATCAGCAAATAGGCGGTAGTGGAAACAAGGAAGTGAACGCTCAGAAAAGTAGTGGATAGAGAGCTCATGTAGTGCGTAGAGAGCTCATGTAGTGGGTGGAGAGCTCATGTAGTGGGTAGAGAGCCAGGAAGTGCAGACTCGGGAGTGGACGGGGAAGGGAGGGAGATGAGGGGCCAGAGAAAGTTTCAAGAAGGAGAAAAGTATAATTCTTCAGAAAGGTAAGTGGGATGCAAACTGAATAGGGACCACTGACTTTGGTAAGTAGGAGGTTTTGTTGACTTTAGAAGTCCGATTGCAGTGGATGGAGGAATGGATGGGAAGTGAGCAGGGTAATATTATCTGAAAGGAAAATAAACTTCATCTTCTGGCTTAATAATACGTTTCAGGTTGATAAATCACGGTGCTGACCTCTTTTCCCCTCCTGCTGTTTGGAGACGTCTGGGCCCTCATTTAGTGCTTCCTTTCGGAGGACGCTGGGCCTTCCAGGACTGTGTGACCCGCCCAGCATGGATGCTGATCTGCGCTCCTGAAATGACCTTATTCTTCACAGGTTTAAACACTACTCATGGCTCAGGTCCCAGCTAATCCCCTCCTGAAAGTCTTCCCCAGTCTCCCCAGCTGCAAATTATCTTCTGTTCCTCAGAATCTCTACAATGTTTATCTGATCAACTCTCTCTCTTTTTAAAAAAAATTTTTATTTTATTTTATTTTTTATTTTTGGCTGCACTGAGTCTCCGTGGCTGTGTGGGCTTTTCTCTAGTTGTGGTGAGCAGGGGCCCCTCTTCCTTGGGGTGAGCAGGCTTCTCATTGCAGTGGCTTCTCTTGTAGAGCACAGATTCTAGGGTGAATGGGTTTCAGTAGTTGCGTCATGTAGGCTCAGTAGTTACAGATCCCGGGCTGTAGAGCACAGGCTCAATAGCCATAGCTCAGTTGGTAAAGAATCTGCCTGCAATGCAGGAGACCCCGGTTCAATTCCTGGGTCAGGAAGATCTGCTGAAGAGGAGGGGATAGGCTACCCACTCCAGTGTTCTTGAGCTTCCCTTGTGGCTCTGCTGGTACAGAATCTGCCTGTGTCGTGGGAGACCTGGATTAGGAAGATGCCCTGGAGAAGGGAAAGTCTACCTACTCCAGTATTCCAGCCTGGAGAATGCCATAGACTATAGGGTTGCAAAGAGTCAGACATGACTGAGTGACTTTCACCTCAATAATTGAGGCTTGAGCTTAGTTGTGCCACCGTATAGGGGATCTTCCCAGTTCAGGGATTGAACCTGTGTCTCCTGCATTGGCAGGCGGATTCTTTACCACTGAGTCACCAGGGAAGCCCTATCTGTATATCTCTTAAAGTACAGAGAAATAGTCCCAGGTGGCTCGTTGGTGAAGAATCCATCTGCAATGTATGAAACGTGGGTTCGATCTCTGGTCTGGGAAGATCCCCTGGAGAAGGAAATGGCAACCCACTCCAGTATTCTTGCCTGGGAAATCCCATGGACAGAGTAGACTGGCAGACTACAGTCCATGGGGTCACAAGAGTCAGATGCAATTTAGCAACTAAACGACAACTCTTAAAGTACACTTTGCTTTAACTTTTATTCCTCTTATTATAACTATTGGGTTTTTTTTTTTTTTTTTCTTTTCTTCACTAGATGAAAATCGTCAGACAGGATCCATGGCCGATTCACCTTGATCTTTCCAAGAATATCGTGTTTCTTCATTTTTACACTAGATGTTCATGTTTAACACACACAAACTGTTCAATAAGTATTTTAGTGTGTTAATAAAAGGAGGCTCACTGGACCCAACAGAACGACATGTAATGGAGTCCAACAGTGCAACACAACGTGCGTATCTTTAGTTTACATGCTGTTTGCATTTGCAGACGAAAACAGGGATTTTGAAGTCAGCAGAAGCAAAGTGTTAAAAGCCAAATATCAAGCCCAATCCGAAGCATCCAAAATCCAGGAGGGTAAATGTCAGCCAAGGGTGGAATTGCTGTAGTAAATCACATTATGGGCTGAATTGTGTCTCTTCGAAATTCATGTGTAGAAGCCATAACCCCGGGTACCTGGGAAAGTGACTGTATTTGGAAATATTGATTTTGAAGAGGTCACTGAGTTAAAATGAGGCAGTTAGGGTAGGTGCTGAGTGGTACTAGTGTAAGAGGAGATTAAACACACAGCTGGTAAAGAATCCACTTGTAATGCAGGAGAACCCAGTTCGATTCCTGAGTTGGGAAGATCCCCTGGAGAAGAGATAGGCTATCCACTACAGTATTCTTGGGCTTTCCTGGTGGCTCAGACAGTAAAGAATCCACCTGCAATGCAGGAGACCTGGGTTCAATCCCTGGATCAGGAAGATCCTCTGGAGAAGAGAATAGCAACCCACTCCAATATTCTCGCCTGGAGAATCCCAAAGACAGAGGGGCCTAGAGGGTTACAGTCCACATAGTTGCAAAGAGCCGGACACGACCGAGTGACACAGCACAGACACCCAGAGACACCAAGGGTGTGTGTCCACAGAGCAAAGACCATGTGAGGACCGGTGAGAATGGGGCCACATCCAAGCCAGAGGTCTCAGAGGAATCCAATCTCCTGACACCTTGATCTTGAGAGCCATGAGAAAATAATTGTTGTTTAGTTGCTGAGTCATGTCCGACTCTATTGCGACCCCATGGACTGTGGCCCGCCAGGCTTCTCTGTCCATGGGATTTCCCAGGCAGGAATCCTGCAGTGGGTTGCCATTACCTTCTCCAGGGGCTCTTCCCAACCCAGGGATCCAACCTGTATCTGTTGTTTAAGCAACACAGTCTATGGTATTTTGTTATGTCAGCCTAAGCAGACTAATCACCATGGCAGTAAAATGCCATGTTGCATAGAAAGAAATAATGACTTTGCAGTGGGACGGGCCAAGACTTAGTCTACTACTTTCTATGTGATCTGGGGCATGTAACATTGCCTCTCTGAGCCGCTTCTCATATCACTACACTAGAAACAATAATTCCTCCCTGTTGCTATGAGGAATATGTGTAATATATATATAGTACCTGAAACAGAAGGAACACTCAAGAAAGGATAACTTTTAATTGTCACAGATGTAATATTTCTTAAGTATGAAAATGATTACTCTGGGGACTACCCTGGTGGTCCAGTGCTTAAGAATCTGCCTTCCAATGCAGGGGATGTGGGTTCCATCCCTGGTCAGGGAATGGAGATTCCACATGCCACAGGGCAGCTAAGACAGTGAGCCTCGACTACTGAACCTATGTGCTCTAGACCTGGTACTCTGCAATAAGAGAAGCCCACATGCCGCAACTAGAGAAAAAAAGTCCATATGCCGATATGAAGACCCAGCACTACCAATTAAAAAAAAAAATTTTTTTAATGACTGCTCTGTATAAAATAGATAACTAATAAGGACCTTCTATATAGCAGAGTGCACTCTACTCAGTACTCTGTAATGACCTACATGGAAAAAGAATCTACTAATAAAAAAAAGTGGCTATATGCATATTTATAACTGATTCACTTTGTTGCACACCTGAAACTAACACAGCATTGTAAATCAACTGTACCCCAAGAAAAAATTTTTCTAAAATGATTACTCTGAATACCGTGTAGTAGGATACCTTTATATTTTTACTGACTAGTTACTGTAAATGTATTAAGATATTTAATGATTTTAAGATATTTAAATATGTAATGATATTTAATGTATTTAAGATATTTACTGTACCAAGTATAATAACATTAAATTGTAAACGTATCAAAAATTCATAACTATTACATACTGGAGGGAGTAGCCTTTCCCTTCTCCACGGGGTCTTCCCAACCCAGGGGTCAAACCCAGGTCTCCCACATTGCAGCTGTATTCTTTACCAGGGGAGCCATAAGGAAAGCCCAAGAACACTGAAGTGGGTAGCCTATCCCTTCTCCAGCGGATCTTTCCCACCTAGGAATCGAACTAGGGTCTCCTGCATTGCAGGCAGATTCTTTACCAAATGAGCTAATATCAGGGAACCCCTAAGTAAGAGAAAGCAAGATAAAAATTATATAAAGCTCCACTAGTTACAACTGTATAAAAATTATGCATACTTGTTGACAAGGTTGAGAGGCAATGTGTAAGTAAGAATGTAATTTTTAATGTTAAATCAGTTAGGACGCTTTTTTACAAGGGGAAAAAAACTGAACTTGAGCTAACTTAGGCCACAACTGAAATGTATTTGCTCCCAGATCCCAAGGAAAGATTGACCAATGGAGCTGTGGAAGAACAAGAATCCAGCTGGCCCCTTGGAACAACTGGGACCAAAAGTTTCAACATCTTCAGGACTCTCTTTCAATCCCTAGGTCCTCTGTTGGCCTCATTCCTATTCCCCACAATTAGCTGTGTCTACACGCAAAAAACATGGCTCCCCAAGTAACACTTAACAACTTCTGCCTCCAAAGAGGGACTCCCCATCTTCCCTAGTCTCACACAGGGCTGTCGTTCAGCCAGCATGCCCTGGTTTTGGACACTGACGATCAACCCTGGAATTAGTTTCAAATATCCCAGGGAAGGGAATCGTTGGTGTTACCTTTCATTCAATAAACTACAGGCAGGGGGCCAGGTTCCTTAAGAGCATGGCTGCTCCCACAAACATCACAGGTTTGATGTGATGGAAGATACACTTCCCAAGAATAAGGGTTGGTACTGGGAAGATGACTTCTATATGTGTAGTTCTGGCTTTCATCTTCCAAAATGGTAAAATACAGTAACTTTTTAAAGGAAAAGAAAAAAATCGAAGGTACTCAAAATCATCTTTCTTTCTCAATTTTATTTCTACTCTCTCTCCATTAGAATGCACTTCAGCATGTATGTGCTAAGTCACTTCAGTCATGTCCAACTTTGTGTGACCCTACGGACTGCAGCCTGCCAGGCGCCTCTGTCCATGGGATTCTCCAGGCAAGAATCCTGGAGTAGGTTGCCATGCCCTCCTCCAGGGAATCTTCCTGACCCAGGGATCAAATCCACCTTTTTAATGTCCACGTGCATTGGCAGGCGGGGTCCTTACCGCTGGTGTGTCTTCGTTAGAATTTATTTCAGCATCTCTGTCTAATTCATGGTATGGTCACTACGTATTGGAAGTCCTTGCAGAAAAAGGGGGTGACTGATCTCCACCTTAGGGTCACTTTTAGTTCTCTCCTGGTTGAATATCAAAATAATTCGTTTGTTTGATGATAGAACAGGTTCATATATTATATTCAATTTCCTCCAAGATTTTCAGCATTTGAATTAAACTTCATTCAACCTTACACCCACACCTTAATTTCCCCAAAGCACCAAGCAGAATAAAAACAGGCCCCCAGTTTGCCACATACACACACCTAGGCATCCTCATCTTCTCCCTCAGCATATGCAGATAAAATTTTAAAGAGAAATTTGCATATAAATGCAATAACGTGTTTTAAGGTCTTATGTAAAGTCTTTTAGAAAGAGCTTCCGAATTCTTCTCTTGAATATTCCCCTAGTGGCAGGAGATGATTTGACTCCTGAGATACTCATGGAAGAAATAAGAAAAAAAATGATTAATTTCCGGACATGTTTAATTTCATACAATCTTAGGCTCATAATTGAGTGGTTGATTTCCAGTTCTTCCAGGTGCAACCACACCATGGAGAAATGATTTTAAAAGATGAAGCATTAGTGAGAACCTAATAAATTTTTCAGGTCAGCCCTCAAGATTCTCTCAATTTCCTATGTACTATTAAAGAGTAACACGTCTAGTGGTTAGAATGCTCTGGTAGTGCACCTGGGGACCGAAATGACTGGATAACACAATAGGATCTGCCTAAGTGTCCAAACGGCAAGTAAATAAAAACAGAAACGGAAACCAGCTGAACCGAACAATCCCAGGGGAGTAGCCCTGACCCACAGTAAGCCACTGCCATGGGGACAAAACGATCCCAGAAATTTCCAGAGGGTGCTCAGTGCACATCTCCAGCAGAAACCCTTGAGCTCTCTGTGGTTTGCTTCTTCCCTTGACTCATGGTGTTTGTGATAGACTGCATCCCCAGGCTCAAGGGTCTTCTGCCTATCCATAGGGCACAGCATGGCACAGAAAGCATCCTATTGCACACTGCTAGTTTTAAATGGGACTTCCCAGGTGGCACAGTTGGTAAAGAATCCCCCTGCCAATGCAGGAGACACAAGAGATGTGGGTTCAATTACTGGGTCAGGAAGATCCCCTGGAGGAAGAAATGGCAACCCACTCCAGCATTCTTGCCTGGAAAATTCCGTGGACAGGGGAGCCTGGTGGGCTACAGTTCATGGGGTTGCAAACAGCTGGACATGACTGAGCACAGCACACACACACACACACAGAGTTTTAAATGAAGGCTATCTTGGGACATCCCTGGCAGGCCAGTGGTTAGGGCTCGGCACGTTCCCTGGTGTGGCCCCAGGTTCAATCCCTGGTTGGAAAACAGATGCCACAAGCTGTGTGGCATGGCCAAAAATCTTTAAAAAACGAAGACTCTTCTAAAAAACATACCAAGAAGCAAAAATTGGAAATGATGCAATTGAACCTGCCATAGAAATGGGACCATAAATGTAATGAAGAGTTATAATAGGGTCATTTTATAAACATGGAAAATTTCATTCAGAGCGAACTAATTTGAGATTTTTATAAGGTTCCCTCAACACTTGTTTTTTACACTGTACTGGCGCCTAATTCTCCTTGGGGAAAGGTGACTTGATCTTTCATGAGATGAAAGCACATACGATATAGATTTCTAGCCAATACTCCAGAACGTTGCCTAAACACTCTAATTCTCCTAAGTGTTTGGGAATTAAAGTCATTAATCTTTTTCTTTTCTTTTTTGGTTTTGAATCACAGGGGCCCTACTGGCATAGTGATTAGCAATTGTAGCCTAAAAAAAAAAGAAGTTTAGCACAGCTGCAAAAAAAAAAAAAAAAAGAGAGAGAGAGAGAGACAAACAGAACAGCTGGAAAGACCTGGTCTATTTTTATTTTCCATTTAGTTGGCAAAACAAAATTCCCTCTTGGAAAGAATTCCCCCACTCCCCCTCCCTAAGTTCACTTTGCTCCACTACATATTTCCTCTCTCTTTTCCTATATTTTTAATTTAATTTTGTTATTTCCTTAATGTTGCTGTCTTTCCATTTCCTGGGCATTTCCTTTTTTTTTTTTTTAATCCATTTAACAAATATCCATTGCATGCCCAGTACTGCTGAAGTACTGTGCTGGGCACCCTTTGGGCATACAAAGATAAATTAAACATGAGTACTGACATCAGAAAGTTTGTTCTGCTAGTAAAGCATGTGAATGGTACACAAATAAGTGTAAAAGATGGTAAGGAACAAAATAAATATAAAGTGACTTAGAAACTCAGAAGGAGAGAGATTTCCTTCCAACTTGAAGGTTCAGTGAAAGTTCACAGAAGAGGTGTGTGGATAGAGTGTTCTTTTTTTAAGAATACTTTTTGATGTGGATCATTTTTTAAATTAATTTATTTTTTATTGAAGGATAATTGCTTTACAGAATTTTGCTGTTTTCTGTCAAACCTCAACATGAATCAGCCATAGGTATACATATGTCCCCTCTCTTTTGAACCTCCCTCCCCAACCCACCCCTAGGTTGATGCAGAGGATGTGGACCATTTTTTAAAGTCTTTATTGAATTTGTTACAATATTGCTTCTGTTTTATGTTTCAGGTTTTTTTCTTCTTTTTTTGGCCCAGAGGCACGTAGGATTTTAGCTCCCCAGTTCAGTTGAGTTCAGTTGCTTAGTCGTGTCCGACTCTGCAACCCCATGGAATGCAGCACACAGGGCCTCCCTGTCCATCACCAACTCCCAGAGCTTGCTCAAACTCAGGTCCATCGAGTTGGTGATCCCATCCAACCATCTCATCGTCTGTTGTCCCCTTCTCTTCCTGTCTTAGCTCCCCAACCAGGGATCAAATCCAATGCTCTGCATTGGAAGGCAAAGTCTTAACCACTGAACGGCCAGGGAAGTCCCTAAAGGATATTCTGGGGAAAGAAAAACTGCATGAGGAAAGTTGTGATGGGATGACAGTAATTCCTAAAAAAACATGAAGGGATTGAGTTTGACTAGAGAAACAGTTCTCCAGGTGTGGTCCTCAGATCATCAGCATCAGTAGTACCTGAGAAATTGCTAGACTCGGCAATCCTCAAGATCCAGACTTATTCGATTGAAAACCCTGTTTGGAACTCAGCAAGCTTTGGTGTTACAGGCCCTCCGGGAGATTCTGAGGCATTTTGAGAGTCATGGCATGAAGATGGGTGCACCTAGGGGTTCATGGGGTGAGAAACTAGCTTTAAATGTGAGATTGGAGGACTTCTGTGGTGGCCCAGTGGTTAAGACTTTGCATTTCCACTGCAGGGAGCATGGTTTCAATCCCTGGTCGAGGAAGTTCTGTATATGAAGCTGCTGCTGCTGCTGCTAAGTCGCTTCAGTCGTGTCCGACTCTGTGCAACCCCATAGACGGCAGCCCACCAGGCTCCCCCATCCCTGGGATTCTCCAGGCAAGAACACTGGAGTGGGGTGCCATTTCCTTCTCCAATGCATGAAAGTGAAAAGTGAAAGTGAAGTCGTTCAGTCGTTTCCAACTCTTTGAGACCCTATGGACTGCAGCCTACCAGGCTCCTCCATCCATGGGATTTTCCAGGCAAGAGTACTGGAGTGGGGTGCCATTGCCTTCTCCGGTATATGAAGCAGTGTACCCAAAAACAAAACAAAACCAAAAAAAAAGTAAGATTGGAAAAAATGGGACTGTATCAAACTCAAAATCTTTGGTGTGTCAAATAATGCAGTCAGTGGAGGGTAACAGCAACTTATGAATTGGAAGAAAACATTTGCAAATCATATATCGGATAAGGAGTTACCATCCAGAATGTATAAAGGATTCCACAAGTCAACAACAAAAAATCACATAATCTGATTTAAAAATAGGCAAAGGACTTGAATAGACATTTTTTCCAAAGGTGATGTGTAAATGACAAACAAATATATGAAAAGATGGTTAACGTTAGTATCTGCAGCTGCTGCTAAGTCACTTCAATCATGTCTGACTCTGTGCAACCCCATAGACGGCAGCCTACCAGGCTCCCTGTCCCTGGGATTCTCTAGGCAAGAACACTGGAGTGGGTTGCCATTTCCTTCTCCAATGCGTGAAAGTGAAAAGTGAAAGTGAAGTCGATCAGTCGTGTCCAACTCTTTGAGACCCCATGGACTGCAGCCTACCAGGCTCCTCTGCCCATGGGATTTTCCAGGCAAGAGTACTGGAGTGGGGTGCCATTGCCTTCTCTGAACGTTAGTATCAGAGAAGTGCAAATCAAAATCACAATAAAATATCACCTCACACTCATTAGTCTGGCTAACTGAACCTGAGTCTCCTGCACTGCAGGTGAATTCTTTACCACTGAGCCACCTGGGAAGCCTAAGATGGCTACTATCAACTAAAAAAGAGAGACGGAAAGGGAGACAATAACGTGCTGTTGAGTGTGTAGAGAAATGAGAACGCTTGTGTATTATTCACGGGATTATAAAGTGGGGCAACGCCTATGGAAAGCAGTGTAGAGGGTCTTCAAAAAATGAAAAATAGAGGTACCACAGATTCAGCGATTCTAATAATGAATACAGATCCAAAAGGGTTGAGAACAGGATGTGGAAGAGATTTTTGCACACTTCTGTTCATTGCAACACCACTTACAATAGCCAAAAGGTAGAAGCAACCCAAGTACCTATTGCTGGATAAATGAATAAACAAGATGTGGTACACACATACAAAGAAATATTATTCAGCCTTAAAAACCTTAGGATACTCTGGGCTTCCCTGGTGGCTCAATGGTAAAGAATCCAATGCAGGAGACAGGTTCCATCTCTGGTCCAGAAAGATCCAATGTGCTGTGGGACAACTAAGCCCATCCAGCACAGCTACTGAAGCCCACACACTCTAGAGTCCATGTTCTAAGTGAAAGTGAAGTCGCCCAGTCGTGTCCAACTCTTTGTGACCCCAAGGACTATAGCCTATCAGGTTCCTCCATCCATGGGATTTTCCAGGCAAGAATACTGGAGTGGGTTGCCATTTCCTTCTCCAGGAGATCTACCCGACCCAGGGATTGAACATGGGTCTCCCGCGTTGTAGGCAGATGCTTTACCATCTGAGCTACCAGGGAAGTCCATGTTCCGCAACAAGAGAAGTCTGTGTACTGAGAAGCCTTTGCCTTACAACTAGAGGATACTCCGCACACGCAGTAATTAGAGAAAGCCCTAGCAGCAAAAAAGCCAAAATAAATAAATAATAAACATTTTTTTAAAATCTAGGATATTCTGTGTTTTAATCACTTAGTTGTGTCTATGGGGTCTTTGCGACCCCATGGACTGTAGCCTGCCAGGCTCCTCTGTCCGTGGGATTCTCCAAACAAGAATACTGGAGTGAGTTGCCATTTCCTTCTCCAGGGAGCCTTCCTGACCCAGAATTCAAACCAGGCAGATCTGCATTGCAGGCAGATTCTCTACCATCTGAGCTACCAGGGAAGCCCTAAGGATATCCCACCACATGCTATAATATGGATGAAACTTGAGGACATTATGCTAAACGAAGTAAACGAACAAATAGACAAATGTTGTATAATTCCTTTTATGTGAGATATTTCTAAAAGTAGTCAAATTCATAGGAACAGAACGTTGAATGATGGTTGCCAGGGGAGGGGAGGGGAGGAAAAGGAGTTGTTTAATGTGTATAGAATTCCAGATTTGGAAAATGAGAATTTTCTGGAGCTCTGTTTCACAATAACATAAATATATTTAACACTACTGACTCTACACTTAAAATTGATTAAGATGGTAAATTTTATGTGTTTTTCATCATAGTTTTGTTTTTTTAAAGGGAGTTGAGGATAACTGAGGACTTAAATTCTCCCTCCTTTTCCTTCCTTTGGTCTATTATGAGTCTGTTACCCTTTTGTTGGAAAAAAAAAATAGTAGTTGTGAACTATGACCCTTCACAGCCTGTGTTAAAACCATCTCTTGGCTGCATTGTCATTAATCTAGGTTTCTTTGGTCAGCTTTCTCGTCTCTTAGTCCCTTTATTCCACTTTGGATGATCCTTTGCCCTCTTCCGTGCTTCTCTTTCTTCCATCTCTTCCTGTGTGTATTAATTGATGTGTTTTGTAGGTCACTGTGTTATTAAGGTCAAGGTATGTGTCTCTGGAACTTGGATTCAGCTGTCAGCCCTCAGCCTCTAAGACAATTCCCGCCTGAGCTGAAGCTACACTCAGAGGCTGAGAGACTGCAAGGGAGATAGAGACCGGACTGGGACAACCGGGGCAGCTGGAGACAACAGACACAGTTTCTTTAGGCCTATTTTCCCTAGGTCAGGAAACACGGGAAGTGGGGTAGGGTAAGGAGCGTTCAGAAATCAGTTATAAACACCAGCCTTGCACAACATGAAACACGGGTCAGGAAATGCTGAGCCTATTTCATTCTTTTTCACAAAAGATTCCCCCAGACTTTTCAGTCTCTTGCTAATAGATGCTTGTCCTAAATTCCATTCATTCGCTCTGCATTTGTTTAGTTTTCATTATCTCCTCGACCCGATTGATTACCCTCTTAATTGCCATATCCCTTTTTCTTGCTGGTTCCCTCCGCATTTTTCTGACTGGTTACTCTTGCCCTCATTACAGACTTTTCAAGGTCATTTATTTGATTGTAACGGAAAGAATGAGATTTGGAATCTGAAGGTTCAGCCCCTGGGAGATACACAACCTTGAACCAGTAACAATAGGCCTAGTTCACAACTCACCTCCCTGAGTTGTCAGAAAGATGAGAAATTCTTATACATATGTAAAACTGGAACATAATAACAAGTCAAAAAATGATAGCTATTATTGCCATTCTATAAAACTCATGCATTTAACTTGTCTATTTCTTAAATTGGGTGCCGTGAGGTTATTTGGCTATAAATGACAACCCTCACCAGGCTTCCCTAGAGGCTCAGTGGTAAAGAATTCGCTGGCCAATGCAGGAGACACAGGTTCAATCCTCAGTCCTGTAAGATCCCCTGCAGAAGGAAACCTGCTCCAGTACTCTTGCCTGAGAAATCCCACGGACGGAGGAGCCTGGCGGGCTACAGTCCATGGGGTCACAAAAGAGTCAGACACGACTTAGCAACTGAACAACAGGAAAAGCCCTTAGTCAGTGATACTTGCTTTTGAAGTTATTTTTTCAAGACTAAGGATGGGCTGGACTGAATTGGTCACACGCTCCATTTTCTTCACGACCATTGACCAGCATTGTGAGAATGGAGATTTAGATTATTTGTGGCAAAAATCAGGGCCAAACTAGCAGATACTATAGGGTCTTGACATAAAAATTGACATAAAACTTGACATAAAAATTACCTGCAGAGCTGTTTTCTGTTTGTTTGGTTTGGTTTGTTTTTTTTAATAACTCATGCCCAGAGAGTCTGTGATTTTGGCCTCTGGCAAGGCTTAGTCACCTACATTTTTAAAGGCTCCTGAGTGATTCTAGTTGCTTAGTCAGCTTTCCCAAATTAGGTAACTCAAATTAGGTAACCCCATTCCCAGATGCCAGGTTTTCATCCCATCCTCCGCTTGGAGTTTTTGCACATTCTTCCCTTTAGATGAACTGGTTATCTACTCCAGACTAGCATGCTCCTGATGCCAGAATTAAACTGTTGTCCCTCCCAGGTGATAATTTGCAAAGTAAGTGGT
Source organism: Bos taurus (assembly GCF_002263795.3). Taxonomy (NCBI): domain Eukaryota; kingdom Metazoa; phylum Chordata; class Mammalia; order Artiodactyla; family Bovidae; genus Bos; species Bos taurus. The sequence goes on from NC_037336.1 coordinate 88,260,295, forward strand.
TCCACCTGGAAGAGAGTGTTTTTCTCAAAGGAAAGATTTTGCATCAAGCATGCAGCCACTTCCTCTTCCAGGAAGCCATCCCTGATAGCCGGGGCTCAGCTCAGGGCCCTTCTTGACTTCTTTGGAAAATGCCCAGTGCACATCTCTGGTTTAGCACTTGTCACAGTTCTATTAAAATCAGCCGCTTACAGAGCTGACTCTTTAGGGTCAGGGACCATGATGTTTTCATCTCTGTGCCTCCAGCACTAACCCGGGCCTGAGACATACGAGGTTCCCAGTTTGTGCCTGATGTTGAGCCTCTGCTGGGCGCTACGGGCACGTTTCCATCCTTACACGAACGGCTTCCATGGTGAGGCCAAATCCGGGCCTCTGACGTGATTTGCATCATGCTACTCTTTCTGAGTTCTCTCATTTGTAATCCTAATTATCTTTCAAACCGGAAATCTGGGCTTCATCCGGGACTTGTCTTCCCCCCTCCGGCTTATATCCAATTACTCATTCATGCGCTGCTCATTTTCCCTCTTGAAATCTCTCTACCTGTCCCCTTTTATCCTGACTTCATGGCCACTGTCTTAGTTTCCTGAAATAGTTCCCTTTCCTGAGAGCTAAAAACTCTTCAATGAAATGTCCTTCTCTGCAGGATGGAGAAACAAACTGTTCTATGTGCGTACAATGGAACACTACCCAGTGATAAACAGGAAAAAGTACTGACATGTAGGGCAGCTTGGAGGAATCTCAAAGACATTTGGGCTGAATAAAAGAAGCCAGTCTTGCAAACTTATATACTGTAAGATTCCATGTATAGGGCATTCTCAAAGAGACAAAACTATAGTGATGGAGAACAGATCCATCTCTGCTGCCGCCAGCACGTAGCTGCTGGTGGTTGGGGTGGGGAATGGCTGTGACTACAAAAGGGGTAACAAAGGGATTTCGGGGTGCGTGTAATAGAACTGTTCTGTAGCTTGACTGTGGTGATGATTACATGAAACTCTATGTGTGTTGAAATCCATAACACCATACATCCCCCAAAAGATCCATTTTGGATATGATAATTTTAAAAAATAAAAATAAACAATTATAATAAAAATCCAACTTGCTTTTTCCAAGAATTTACTTAGTTATTTGGTTGTGCCAGGTCTTAGCTGTGGCAGGCAGGATCTTCGATCTTTGTTGTGGCATGTGGGATCTAGTTCTCTGACCAGGGATCAAACCCGGGCCCTTTGAATTGGGAGCACAGAGTCTTAGCCATTGGACTACCAGGGAAGTCCCTGAAAATCCTATTTGTTACTCAATTAACGAATGGAATATATGCGTTAAAAATTCTTATAAGTGCAAAAAATACAAAACAGAAACTTTTCAGTAACTCCCTAAAGGCCATCTGAAAATATCCTAACCTTTATAAGATCCTTTGGGTGGGACCCCAGCTTGCCTCTGGGGCCACCCCTCTAACACCATATTCAGCCCTCACCCTAAACACTCCCAGAACAAGCCCTGTGTGCTCCAGTCCTGCCAGTCTGTCCGAAGCTCCAAGATGCACCAAGCACTCTCTCATTCACTCGTACCTTTGTCCACACTCATCCCTCCGTGGATGCCCTCCCTCGTGTCCGTGCGGCTGTCCCAGACTTACTCCTCACCCTATCACCATTCTGGTTTCAGCCTGCAACCTGGCCAGGCCCGCTTGCCCTGATCCACCCTCTTCCGCCCTTCCTCAGAAATCAGGGGTGCCCCAGGCCTGTCTTCAGCTATTTGCATTGTAATCTTCTGCTCCTTCTGCCTTCTCCCCACGAATGGTAAACTTCCAGGGGGCAGAAGCTGTGGCTTATCATGATACTTCCAGTGTTTCACCCCAGGCCTGAGAGGAGTAAACTGTTACAGCTTGAGGAATGAATGAATAAATGATCTATCTTCATCAGTTCAGTTCAACTGCTCAGTCATGTCCGACTCTTTGCAACCCTGGAGTACAGCACGCCAGGCTTCCCTGTCCATCACCAGCTCCCAGCGTTTACTCAAACTCATGTCCATTGAGTCAGTGAAATCATCCAACCATCTCATCCTCTGTTGTCTCCTTCACCTCCTACCTTCAATCTTTCCCAGCATCAGGGTCTTTTCAAATGACTTTCAAAGACCTTCAAATGACCATCTACTTCACATCAGGTGGTCAAAGTATTGGAGTTTCAGCTTCAACATCAGTCCTTCCTTTAGGATGGACTGGTTGGATCTCCTTGCAGTCCAAGGGACTCTCAAGAGTCTTCTCCAACACTACAGTTAAAAAGCATCAATTCTTCAGTGCTCAGCTTTCTTTATAGTCCAACTCTCACATCCATACATGACTACTGGAAAAACCATAGCCTTGACTAGATGGGTCTTTGTTGGCAAAGTAATGTCTCTGCTTTTTAATATGCTGTCTAGGTTGGTCATAGCTTTTCTTCCAAGGAGGAAGTGTCTTTTAATTTCATGGCTGCAGTCACCATCTGCAGTGATTTTGGAGCCCCTCAAAATAAAGTCTGCCACTGTTTCCACTGTTTCTCCATCTATTTGCCATGAAGTGACAGGACCGGATGTCATGATCTTCGTTTTCTGAATGTTGAGCTTTAAGCCAACTTTTTCACTCTCCTCTTTTACTTTCATCAAGAGGCTCTTTAGTTCTTCATTTTCTGCCATAAAGGTGGTGTCTTCTGCACATCTGAGATTATTGATATTTCTCCCGGCAATCTTAATTCCAGCTTGTGTTTCATCCAGCCCAGTGTTTCTCATGATGTACTCTGCATATAAGTTAAATAAGCAGGGTGACAATATACAGCCTTGACGTACTCCTTTTCCTATTTGGAACCCTCATGGATATGAGCAAACACATTTTCAGGAAATTTGAAAATGATGTTTTAAAGTATTCCATGGCCAGTCTGTCTATAGGATTCCAAATACAATGGCTACCAATTCTAGGTAATTCCAAAAATTTAGGCAGAATTCCATCTAATTCTGAGGCCAGGGAAGGATCACGGTGGGAAGACTGACTAATCACATGCTGTGAGTCAGTCACTCGGCATGTATACTAGTCTCTCCATTCACTCTCACGGTGACCCCAGAAGCAGGTATTAACAGCTCCAGAGTGCAAATGTGGAACCAAGTTTCCTGCTGGCTTACCCAGCCTTCCAGAGTCAGTAAGTGCTGCAGCTGGTGTTGCAATAATAACAGTAGCTAATGTTTATCTACTGGACTTAAAAACCTTGCACACTTTATCTCATAGAATGAACAATCTTGTGTGAATTGGGTTTTATATCCCAGCTTCACACATGAGGACACAGAAAATGAAGACTTAGAGACAAGAAGCAGTTCTGAGGGCACACGGTGATAGCACTGGGTCTGACAGCGAAGCCTGTGCTCTGGGCCCCCGTGTGACAGTGTTAGGGGAGACACTGACTGAAGCTGCCCACCCTGGCCAGCCACCGCAGCAACCGTTTACATGAGTTATTTTAGGACAAGAGGTCCTGGTAAGGAACACGGACCTGACAAGCTAACACCAACTGAAAGAACTTGGAAAAGGTCAAAATGAGACACCAGTCCATATGTCCCATCAACCTCCCTGAATCTTTGTTTCTAGAATCTATATTGGCTAAGCAATGAGCACACCACTAGGAAGGAGTGTGAGTCAGAACTGGCCAGAGACAACCCAGAAACTAACCTGATCACCATAAAACCCAACGCTGTGAGCCACGTGACTGAGCAGTTCTCCTGGGTTTCCTTACCCTACTTCTCTCTGCTGGGACACATCTTCCCAATAAAGTCTGCTGCTTTGGCAGCACATGTTTCTCCTTGGACAATTCATTTCCAAGTGTTAGACAACAGCCATTGTATGTACCTGCCACCCCCTTAAGACTCAGCTGCCTTTTCTCACACTGCTGTTCTTCTCTCTGCCCTCTGACTAATGAGACACACCCAACTGAACAGGAAAATCCCAGAAAAATCTCATGAATTCACATCACTGTTTTTACTGATGAAGAAAGAACCCTTTCCACAAATGGGATCACAAGCAAAGTTGCTGGCATGCTCAGTCGCTCAGTCGAGTCTGACTCTTTGCGACCCCACGGACTGTAGCCCAGCAAGATCCTATGTCCATGGAATTTTTCAGGCAAGAATACTGGAGTGGGTTGCCATTTCCTCCTCCAGGGGATCTTCCCAACCCAAGGGATCAAACCCACGTCTCCTGAGTCTCCTGCATTGGCAGGCGGATTTTTTTTACCACTGAGTCACTAGTTAATTTACCTATGGGGACACATTCCTGTTGGTTTCTGAACATTTTAATTTAGAAATGACACTAATTTAAAGGGAGTGTTTATAGTCATTGAAACCACAGAGCGAGGCCTTGTATGTGTTGGTAGATGTGAGTCCCAGTTATTCTACACATTTGGGGGAAAAAAGCTTTACCCAGTTTGAATTCAAGAGGCAAAAAAAACCAAACAAACCACACCTCCTAGCTACTTAGGGTAATCAGTAAGAAAAGGAGTTCAGACTTTCTAAAACAAAGAAATCCAGTTTTGACCTCCTTTTACCCTCTGCTAGTCATCTTAATAATGGCAGTGCTTTGCCAGCTCCCAGCAAGCTTTTGCTTATATGAATTAGCCATATTTTATTATGTCCAAAACACATGCTAATAAAGACTGCAGAGCAAAAGGTAAAAATCAAGAGATAAAAGGGGAAGGGACAGTCACGTGTTATAGGCAGACACGTCTTTTAATGTCTACTCCAGATTGGGTTGGGAACAACCATGACTAAGGATAGCTACACAGCAGGGCTTGGTCAGAAGAGCCTGAAGGCGTTGGAAGATGAGGAGGTGGCCTTCTGTTTTAAGTTGCTCTCTGGTGGTTGACACTTAACTATAATTGAGACTGAGTTCAGGTTTATTTTTTGCTCGTTCCCTGCATTTTGCCCTTGTTCTTGATGAGTTTTGCCCCCGACCAGTGCCCACCTCACCCTCCTCTCCCAAGGAGCCCGACTACCCTGCAATCTGTTTACATTCCAGCAGGACATCTGCTCAACGCCTCTCTGTCACTGGCAAATCAGCTTGCAGGCCACAAGTAGGTTTCTGGAGGATCAGGTGAGGATGACTTAGCACAGCTGGGGGAATGTTCATCAGGTAAGGCGCCTCTTGTTTTCGTGTGAAGCTTTACGGCAAAAAGTCCTTCCTTTTCTCATTGGAAATCAGCTGCAAACACAAGTCCTTTGAGAATATTAGTATTGACTTCATCAAGATTCCATTCTGGATCTTTCTGCTGTTATTAAATCAAATCCCCGAAGTGTTGCTTACTCACAGTTCCAGTTTTATATAAGTTCCTAAGAAGCGACTTTCAATGAAGCATAAATGAATGGAGACTCTAGAATCAAAATGCTTTTCCAGAACTTAACTAAAGAGATGCCATGTGAACATTAGCTTTTTTGTGTTGGTTCAGCTTAATGTGTCCCCAGCAAAACATCCTTATAGTTTCTGCAATTAACTTTTCTCCCTTTTGAGGCTATATACGCTCCTCTTGAAGAAATTATTAACAATTTATTTCTGCTTTTAAAATTCTTTCATGAAGCTCTGGAATGGCACGAACTGACCATCCCACTCTCCGTGTGGCAATTCTTCTAATGTGTGGGTGGGGCTGACTTCACCCCAGGAAAAGGTAATCCTGCAGCCCTGGTAGCCTGGTCAAGACTCAGTTGACTGTAAAAAAGTTTTCAGACTGGCCTCCAGGACCCTAGGAGTGGCTGCTCAATTGCTTCTCAGGAAGGAAAGGGAGGCAGGAACCAGACCAGTTCAAGAATGAAGGAAGTTCCCCCAGGTCTCTGTCTCTCTTCAAGGCTGATCAGGGATCTCTGTGTCTCTCTGTTGTGTCTACTTCATCATTTTCTTGATGAAAAGGTGGTGATTTCATTGCTGCCAAAATTACTGTGGAATAAGGTAAAATTCCAGGCACAAATGCTGTCATCTTAGGCCAAGACTTGGTGCCTCCTGAACTTGGCTGTGTTCTCTGAAATAACCAGAGTGCAGTGGCAGGAAGAGCTTTTCGGGGAGAATAAATGCACGTGCAGAAGTATGAAGGTAAGAAAGACAAGAGCGAATTCCAGGGTTGGTATGTTAAGGTTAGAATTTGGCCTGATGGGTGGGGTCCAGTGTGAAGGCAGAGAAGAGAAGGGAAAAGAAGTCAGGGCAGACCTGGAAAGGCCTGTGTGCCTGGCTAGAAGTTGGGGGTTCACGCTGCCAATAGTGTGTGGGGGAAGGGAAGAGTCCATGGCAAACTGTTGAGGAAGAAATGTCATGACCTGATTTGCATCTTAGGAAGATTTTCTGGAAAAATTCAAGGCCTCCAAGGCTGAGAGACAGTCAAGAACTATAAATCTCCTCCCCCAAGCTCACATCAGATTGTATGTGACAGTGAAAGCAGCCTCCCCAGAGCTCTAAATAGGCACAGACGCTACCATGTAGCACAGGGAACGATATGATCAGTGTTGTAATAATCTATTAGGGAAAAGAATCTGAAATACATGTAAATATACATATATATATATATATATATATATATATACACACATACAGGACTTCCCTGGGGAACTATACTCTCAGTGTTTTGTAATAATCTATAACGGAAAAGAATCTGAAAATACATATACATATATACATACATATACATATACGGGGCTTCCCTGGTGGCTCAGTAGTAAAGAATCCACTGAGAGTGCAGCAGAGGTGGGTTCAATCCCGCAGTCGAAAAGATCCCCTGGAGAAGAAAATAGCAACCCACTCCAGTATTCTTGCCTGGAGAATCCCAGGCACAGAGGACAGTCTACAGGGTCGCAAAGAGTCAGACACAACTGAAGCGACTAACATGCATGCATATACATTCTTTTTCAAACTCTTTTCCATTATGGCTTATCACAGGATATTGAATATAGTTCCCTCTGCTGTAGAGTAGGACCTTGTCGTTTATCCATCCTATGTATAATAGTTCACACAGACTGAAGTATTTGAGGTGCCTTCTGGAGGTAGACTTCTGGTTAGGGTCTTTTTTTCCCCACTTTAAAAATTCGTGTATTTAAAACTTGTGGATTTAAAACATACAAATACCATTGACCATTTTAACCATTTTAAAACGATTCATAACCATTCAGTGGCATTGAGTCCTTCATAATGTTGTTCAACCATCACCACTATCCATTTTCAGAAATTTTTCATCATCCCAAACTGAAACTCTGTGCTCACTAAGCAAGACCTCCACTCCCCTCCACCCCTCACCCTGTATCATTCTAATGTCAAACATCCACTAACGGATTCACTTTGCTGTACAGCAGAAATGAACACAACATTGTAAAGCAGCTCTATGCCAATAAAAATTAATTTAAAAAGAATAAAAAGATAAACATCCACTAACCATGTCTAGAATGTAGATTAATGTTAATTTTCACAAAACATGCAAATATCCAACTATGCGTGGCTCTGCTGAAAATGGACATTAGGGCAATTGAACAGGATAGAATTGAAAGAACCTAAATGATAAGGGCATAAATGATAAGCAGTGAAATACTGGAGGTGAACAAGTATCAAACTCTTCCAGGAGGCAGAAGTCATCAAGTTTGGTTATTGGATGAGGGGATGGGAAGACAGGGGGATTTTGCTTGACTCACAGCTTTCTGGCTTGATTAAATAGTAAGCTATGAAATACAAGAAAAAGACTAACTTTTCAGGAAAGACAAGTGAGATCATTTTGAGTACAGGCATACCTCGTTTCACTGCCCTTCAGGGAGATTTCATTTTGTACAGAAGGAAGGTCTGTGGCACCCCTGTGTCCAGCAAGTCTGCTGGCACCATTTTCCCAACAGCTTGTGCTTGCTTCTGTGTCTCTGTGTCACATTGTGATAATTCTCATAATATTTCAGTTTTCTTTATTGTTATGTTTGTTACCGTGATCTGTGAACAGTGATCTTAGATGTTATTATTGCAAAAAAGATCATGCTGAAGGCTCAGGTGATGGCCAGTAGTTTCAGCAATAAGGTATTTTTTTTTTAATTTATTTTTTTATCTTTGGCTGCACTGGGTCTTTGTTGCAGTGCCAGGGCTTGCTCTAGTTGTGGCAAATGGGGGCTACTCTTAGCTGTGTTTGCGTGGGCTCCTCATTGCTGTGATTGCTCTTGCTGTGGGCCACAGGCTCTAGGTGTGTGGGCTTCAGTAGTTGTGGTGCCTGGGCTTAGTTGCTCTGTGGCAAGCGGGATCTTCCTGGAGTAGGGTTCAAACCCATGTCCCCTGCATTGGCAGACAGATTCTTAACCACTGGACCACCAGGGAAGTCTAATAAGGTTGTTGTTGTTTTTTTTTTTTCCCCAAAAATCTTTATTGAGTTTGCAACAATATTGTTTCTATTTTATGCTTTGGTTTTTTTGGCCACGAGGCATGTGGGATCTCAGTTCCCCGACCAGGAATCGAACCACCTGCATTGGAAGGTGAAGTCTTCACACGTGGACCACCAAGGAAGTCCCCCAATAAGATATTTTAAAGTATGTACGTGTCATTTTTAAAAAGACATAATGCTATCACACACTTCATAAACAGTGTAGCATAAACATAACTTTTATAGGCACTGGAAAGCCAAAAGATGCATGCGATTCATTTTATGGTGATATTCGTTTTATTGCAGTGATCTGGAATCGAGCCCGGGATATCTCCACGGTCTGCCTGTACTTGTTGATGTACCAAATGGCAGTCGGATCATCTGTCCTGGATCACAGAAAGGGCCTGGGCTTAGGGCCTCATTCTGACGTGAAGAGGCTACTAAAGTCGTGGGTGGACTGAGCCACTCAGGATAGAGTGGTGTGCGAGAGGAGATCAGGAAAACCCAGAAGAGGCCCAGGGCGGGCCTGGAGGAGCAGCTGCATAGAAGGACGGCGGTCCAAAGTATCTCTGCAGGAGATGAACATGCAGTGGCCTGAGAAAAAATGCCGGGAGGCCACAGAAGAAATTTCCCAAGGGGTGGGGGTGGGGTGCGGTCCACAGTGTCAAATTGTACTATGGGAACAAAGATAGGGGCTGAGGCCTGGTCTCTGCAGCAGGCAACCGGGACAAGCAGAGAGCAGCCCGCTGCCGTGGTGGGGATAGACGCCAGATGGCAGAGAGTTGAGGAATGAGAGAGAGTTTGGTGATGATGAATGTGCTATAGAGACTGTTCTTCCAAGAAAGTGGATTGTGCAAGAAAGGCCGCGTCTCAAGGCATTGAGCAAAGCCTAGAGGTTGTTTTAAGTGTCAAGTAGATTTAAACATTTGTACAAAAGGAAAAGTCAACAGAGGGAAGAGAATTCAGATATGCTGGGGTGGGGGAGGGGTACTATGTGTGGAACCCGCTGAGTGGGTTGTAGTGAAAGTGTTAGTCGCTCAGTCGAGTCTGACTCTTTGCGACCCCACGGACTGTAGGCCACCAGTCTCCTCTGTCCATGGGATTCTCCAGGCAAGAATACTGGAGTGGGTTGCCATTCCCTTCGCCAGAGGATCTTCCCCACCTAGGAATCGAACCTGGGTCTCCGGCGTTGCAGGCAGATTCTTTACCATCTGAGCCACCTAGTGTTCAAATAGGAGGCTCTGTCACCTCCATCTGCTAGGATACTGGGAGGAGGTGCCCAAACAGCTTAGTTGGAGAATTAACGGAATCTCCCTGACGAGGAAGGATAGGAGATGCTGTTGTGGGGAAGGGAAAAATAGGAAAACTCCGACTCTTTTGCAGTACATTAACAGTCTCCACCTGGGGGATAGTGCTGGACACACACAAAGACACGTACCTCCTTTGCTGGGTGGGCACCAAGGCGGTCCATAGGCAGTTCACGGGGCAGCAGGGATCACGGCCTCCTCATCACAGCTATCTACTGGAGGGGATGCAACAGGAGACAAAAGCACAAGGTCCAGTGTTTACAAATGAAAATAACAGTTTCACGTCAGAGACTTACTATTTAATTTTGCTGGGAGAATCAAAAAGTGGGTCATCTATTATTAAAGATCACAATGCCCAGTAAGGTCATATCCTAGAATCATGGTCTTTGTTAAATTAGAACTGAATATGATTGAAATCTCCCATTTAGGGAATTTCCTGGCGGTCCTGTGGTTAGGACTCTGTACTTCCATGGCAGGGGGCAGGGGTTCAATCCCAGGTCAGGGAACTAAGATCCCGCAAGCCACTCGGGAAAGAGAAAAAAGAAATCTCATATTTAAAAACCAGAGATGTTATTGGGGCGGGGGTGGTGGGAGCCAGAGATGTTGAAAATCACTCCTTTCAATGAAAAGAAAGGAGCGTACACATTTCCACCTGGACCTGAGAGACCTACTTGAATCATCTTCAAGTCAACTTATTGTGTGTTTTACAAATATTGATTTTACTTGCTGCACATATGATGCTTTGCAGTTCTATCCATGTGGAGTAAATGAGCGGCTTCTGCTTGGCCTTCTTGGCAATATCACCCCTTTCACAGCAGACTCCTAGCCTTTCCTGGTGGCTATTCCATACATCTCCTATACCTCCAGGAGAACACTTCCAGATCTAAAGCTAGTCCACATTAGAATTGGGTGCTAAAGTGCTGTGCTTAGTCACTCAGTCATGTCCGACTCTTTGTGATCCCGTGGACCGTAGCCCACCAGGCTCCTCTGTCCATGGGGATTCTCCAGGCAAGAATACTGGAGTGGGTTGTCATGCCCTCCTCCAGGGGATCTTTCTGACCCAGGGATCGAACCCAGGTCGCCTTCATTGTAAGCAGATTCTTTACCATCTGAGACACCAGGGAAGCCCTTAAATATTTGGTTTCTCTTTTTCTTTTTTAAATTTTATATTATTTTTAAACTTTACAATATTGTATTGGTTTTGCCAAACATCGAAATGAATCCGCCACAGGTATACATGTGTTCCCCATCCTGAACCTTCCTCCCTCCTCCCTCCCCATACCATCCCTCTGGGTCATCCCAGTGCACTAGCCCCAAGCATCCAGTATCGTGCATCGAACCTGGACTGGCGACTCGTTCCATATATGATATTATACGTATTTCAATGCCATTCTCCCAAATCATCCCACCCTCTCCCTCTCCCACAGAATCCAAAAGACTGTTCTATACATCAGTGTCTCTTTTGCTGTCTTGTATACAGGGTTATTGTTACCATCTTTCTAAATTCCATATATATGCGTTAGTATACCGTATTGGTGTTTTTCTTTCTGGCTTACTTCACTCTGTATAATAGGCTCCAGTTTCATCCACCTCATTAGAACTGATTCAAATGTATTCTTTTTAATGGCTGAGTAATACTACATTGTGTATATGTACCACAGCTTTCTTATCCATTCATCTGCTGATGGACATCTAGGTTGCTTCCATGTCCTGGCTATTATAAACAGTGCTGCAATGAACATTGGGGTACGCATGTCTCTTTCCCTTCTGGTTTCCTCAGTGTGTATGCCCAGCAGTGGGATTGCTGGATCATAAGGCAGTTCTATTTCCAGGTTTTTAAGCAATCTCCACACTGTTCTCCATAGTGGCTGTACTAGTTTGCATTCCCACCAACAGTGTAAGAGGGTTTCCCTTTTCTCCACACCCTCTCCAGCACTTATTGCTTGTAGACTTTTGGATCGCAGCCATTCTGACTGGCGTGAAATGGTACCTCATAGTGGTTTTGATTTGCATTTCTCTGATAATGAGTGATGTTGGTTTCTCTTTTTCTGTCCAACTCCTTGCAACCCCATGGACTGTAGCCCTCCTACAAGACTCCTCAGTCCTTGGTATTCTCCAAGCAAGAGTACTGGAGTGAAAGTAAATTGGGTATTTACTTGCTTACTTTAATTTTTAAACTAAGTTGTAGTTATTTGCAACATTATATTAGTTTCAGGTGTACGACGTAGTGATATGAAATTTTTTAGAGATTATATTCAATTTAAAGTCATCATAATTAAGAGGTTGGGACTGGGGGCTTCCCTGGTGACTCAGTAGTAAAGAATGCACCTGCCAACGCATTGGCATGGTGGATCCCTGACGGGTTGGATCCCTGATCTGGCAAGATCCACAAGTCTCCCATGCACTGCAACTACTGAGCTTGTGCTCTAGAGCCTAAGAGCCATAACTGCTGAGCCCAGGTACCGCAACTACTGAAGCCCGAGAGCCTGTGCTCCACAAGAGAGCAGTCCCTCTTGCCGCAACTGGAGAAAGCCCTCGCAGCAGCAAAGACCCAGCACAGCCAAAAATAAATAAACAGATACAATTATTTTTTTTAAGAGGTTGGGATTAACGTATATACACACTACTACGTATAAAATAGATAAGCCACAAGGACCTACTTTGTAGCACAAGGAACTATACTCAGTATTTTGTAATAACCTATAAGGAAAAAAAATAGATATATATGTATGTATAACTGAATCACTTTGCTGTACACCTGAAACTAACACAGCATTGTCAATCAACTGTGCTTTAATAAAAAAATTAATTAAAAACTATTATAAAATACTGGCTATGTTTTTGTGAGTACACTGAATCTTTGTAGTTTATTTGTTTTATATGTACTAGTTTGTACCTCTTAATCCTCTACCCCTTATCTTGCCTCCATGGTATTTAAATGTACATTATATTTGCACTCCACTATGAAGTCTGAAAATAGGTATTGTTTTAGTGTCATCTTATAAAATTCTGGAGCCTCTCAAACAGCCCCTGGGTATAAGAAAAAGGCCATTATACCTACAGTACTATTTAAATTGGTTTGAATTGAGCACTTTTTTTTTATTTGCACATGGAATGATCACAGCTGATCCTGCTTCGGTGGTCACTGCACAGGTCCGCAGCCACGTCTTTGTTGGGAAATTGTTCTGGGACTCTGTCTGCCAATTGTTCTGGGACTCTGTCTGATAAGCTCATTTCCTGGTTGTGCATCTGCCTCTGAGAGTTCAAGCTAGATCTTATTCAGAAACTAAATGATGTGGCCGCCTGGCAGAGTGCGGCAGTCACCAAACAGTGACATGAGAAACACTGAGGCCTCAACTCAGGTAGGTCAAGTGATCACTAGGAATATACATTTGTTAAAAATCCTAAGTATCTACCATCTTCTCGTATAAGCATCTAAAAATTCTTGGGCTTGCCAATTCAAATTTAGTTTATTTGGGACTTCCCTAGCAGTCCAGTAGTTAAGACTCTGTGCTTCCACTGCAGGTGGTGAGGGTTCGATCCCTGGTTGGGGAACTAAGATCCTTCATGCCACACTGTGCCACCAAAAGAAAAAAGAAAAATGTAATTTGTCCTTTATACACATAGTATTTTTTAACACCTTAAAGCAAGACGTTCATTATTTCCTACTGTTTCTGAGGATCAGGAACCTGGAAATGGCTTAGCTGTGTGGTTCTGGCTCAGAGTCTCTAGTGAGGTCGCATTGAGGCTGTTGGTCAGGGTTGTCTTCATCCCTAAGATCATAGGAAGCTGAAGAATCCACCTCCAGCTCCCTCTCTTGATTCTCTCTTGAAGATGCTGACTGGTTAGCATCTTCAGTTCTTAGCCAGCTACCAGCACAAGACTTCAGTCCCTCATTTCATGGACCCTCCATTGGGCTGCTCACAAGACGGTGGTCTTCTTTCCTCAAACTGAGACCTGAGAAAAACTGAGTGAACAAGAGGGTGGGAGCCAGTAGACATCCACGATGGAAGCCATATCCTAAATCTCAGAAGCGACACCTTCACTTCTGTCATATGCTACCAGGCATGCAGTCCAATCCTGGTAAAATTGCAAACAGCATTTTGCCTTGTAGTACTAGTGCTCCAAGGTGGTGGTTAATAGAAAGAATATATTATAGATAAGAATATTTAAATAAATAATGTACACGTATATTGAAACTGAATGTTTTTTAAAAATTTAATTGATAGAGTATAATCAAAAAGCCTGGGTGGCGGGGGGCGGCGGGGGGCAGGGGGGTGAGGTGGGTGGGTGGAAAGGCTGGAGATCACTGTCCCAGAAAAGAAGAAATCCTGCTTTGGAAATATTTCCCAGGTGCCATTGTTATTAGTCTATTATATGTATCCCCACAATTACTCTTCATGACCCTATAAGGCAGGAATTAGTATTATTCACACTGTAGAGCTGAGCAAAGCAAAGCAGAGAGGTTAAATAACTTTTCTAATGTCACACAGCTACCAAGTGTTGAACAAGACGCAAATCCAAGTAAACTAAGTTAAGAAAATTTCCTGCTCTCCATTCCTCTCAATCTCCTCTAACAACTCAGTTTACTCTCCATTAACTATTCTCTTAGACTTTCTTGGATGATGATAAACCATGGGGAAACAAAAAGGTATAAAATGTGGTCTCATTCTTGGGGAGCTTGTGTGATGTGTGAATGAATTAATAACCAGCCGTTAATGCCAGTTGTGAATTTCTAGTTATAAAGCACAAGTCACTTTCTATGGACTTAACTGAAGAAAACTGATTTTCCTTACCTTTGTCAAAGAGATCTCCAGTCTTTTTGATTGTATGTGTGCTTGTGTGCTTAATCACTTCAGTCGTGTCTGACTCTTTGTGACCCTAAGGACTGTAACCTGTTAGGCTCCTCTGTCCATGGGATTCTCCAGGCAAGAATACTGGAATGGGTTACCATGCCCTCCTCCAGGGGATCTTCCCGACCCAGAAATCGAACCCGTGTCTCTTTTGTCTTCTACATTGCAGGCAGATTCTTTTAACTGTTGAGCCACCAGGGAAGCCCTCTTGATTGTGTACTCCATCAATTTTTAAAACTTGCACATTCAGATTCGACATATTATACATATTTATGAAGAAGTGAAGTGAAGTCGCTCAGTCGTGTCCGACTCTTTTTGACCCCATGGACTGTAGCCTACCAGGCTCTATCCGTGAGATTTTCCAGGCAAGAATACTGGAGTGGGTTGCCATTTCCTTCTCCAGAGGATCTTCCCGACCCAGGGATCAAACCCTGGTCTCCTGCATTGAAGGCAGATGCTTTTACCATCTGAGCCACCAGGGAAGCCCTAGACTAATTCATAAATATTACACTTACATTGCTATAGAACTTATTTTTAGGTATATCATATTGTGTACTCAAATTAGTACTTTAGATAGGGTGAGATTAAATACATGTAAATAGAGGTCTCTCTGTTTTCTTCCTGCGCTTCATGAGTCCTGAGAACTGCCTGTCAAGGGCAGGCCTCAGAGATGCACCTTTGTGTCCCTCTGAGCAGTTGCTCATAGAAGATTCCTGAAGAATCTCAGTCAGAGTTTGTAACAGGAGGGAGAGGGGCAGGGCACAACTTTTGAAAGAAAGACAGAGCCCAAGGACACAACATAAACCGATTAGAATCAAATGGGACTAAGTTGGGAGACAAAACTAGACCTTGATCCTCAATCAGCAAGTGAAATGACCCACCCAGAGGTGCCATGACAGTGCAAAGGCACTTTTAAAAGACAAAGGTGTGGGCAGTGGCCAAAGCCTGGAAATCCCCACCCCTTCCCCAAAATAGTTGCAATAATCCTCCTGCTCATTCAGTTCACTCCTTCAGTAGTGTCCAACTCTTTGTGACTCCATGGACTGCAGCTCGCCAGTCCCACTCATTAGCATATGAAATTACCCGGCTTATAAAAACTAACCACGCCAAATTTCGGGGCACACTCACCCTCTTCAATGGCCCACACTCTGTGGAGTGTGCTTCTCTCTGAATCTGAATAAATCCACTTCTTACCTATCACTTTGTCTCTCACTGAATTCTTTCTTGGATGAGACATCAAGAACCTGAACTTCACTAGGTCCTGAAACCAGGTACTATGGGTTTTGGCTGGGTCTGAGTCCCAGCCATGTGGGTTCAAGTCCCAGTATGAGATAAACAGTTTCAAGTTTGTGGGAAATTATGACTCTAAGGTTCACCTGGAAGAGAGAATCTGAAATGAAGGTGCTCTAATGATCATATCCTTTTGATTACTTTCCAAGTAGTTCTCCTCATTCATTCTCTTGGTCTTAAGGGGAGTTTCAGTTTGTTTATTGCTATTGTTTCTGTCAATGCTTCCTCTGGAAAAAAAGTCCTCCATGTGGAAGCCTGTAATACAATTGGTCTCATTCTTGTTCGTCTGTTATCGCTCCACAGACAAAATTGCCACCTACGATTGGTCAAGACAGCTTTTTTTGACCCTATAATGGTTGGTGAAATGAGTCACTTTCATTTTTTATTTTTCAAATGTCTGCTTATTTATGTATTTATTTGGTTGTGCCAGGTGTTAGTTGCAGCATGCTAGATTTTTAGCTGTGGCTGCGGAATCTAGTTCCCTGAGCAGGGATCGAACCTGGACCCCCTGCATGGGGAGCCCAGAGTTTCAGCCACTGGACCACTAGGAAAATCCATAAATCACTTGAAACAAAGAACAAAAACCAGGGAAAAAGCCAGATGTGCCAGTTTCTGTGTCAGGGTTATTAAAAGTGTAATGTCATTATCCCTGGGCCCTGCCCAGGTCAGCCCCTTCTCCTCTCTAGGCTCCCCACGTCACCCCCTCCAAAGAGACCCATCACTGCGCTTGCTTCTCCGAGAGTCTAGGGGTTCCAGGACACTTGGCTTAGGCTGCTGGAGGCGCCAGGAAGAGTGAGGAATCCTAGGTAAGTCTCCCCCCAGTGAAGGCCCTCCCTTGTCCTCGGATTCCCTCGGCTGGCAGAGGAATCCTGGAGAACACCAGAGAGGGGAGCTCAGGGGGTGGGGCCGGATGGGGACAGATAAGGGACTTCAAATCCGAACAGCCGTTTCTACAGTGAATTATGAACCAGACCAAAGAAAGTTATAAAGAGGGAGTGACAGGACACAAACTGGAACTGCAGTTTAGAAAGAACTCAGAACTCAGGGCCAAGGCCAAACATTTTTATCAGCTCCACCCACTTTCGCTTCCACTGTGGCTTGGGTGGGAGGGAAGAGACTCCATTTAGCTATCTGCTTGGCTTTGACTTTTATCTGATAATGCATTTAAAAGGAGTTGCTTTTGCAACTTACGCTGAGAAAAATCAGTAAAGGATTATCTAATAAAAGCAGTCGTTCTTCAACTCAGTGGCTAATTTGTTCAGACCAAACCCATCTCCCGGAAATCAAAGAAGCCTGGGAGTCAAGGGCCAACTGTAAATTAGCTCCTTGAGCCGTTTCTTTTCAGGAATAGGGCAAGTTCAGTGTCTTCCTTCCCACACTGGCAAAGGAGCTATTCAAACTGTTCAAATCTTTAAAAATCCTCTTACCTCTTCTCCCGGCCACCAAAGTTAGGCATACCATTATTATGAAAAGAGGTTAAGATGGGATTTTTCTTTGCAAATCTCCAAAGTGTCCAGAAACCATTTCGCTTGAATACAATGAAATGTGGGAAATAAAAAGTCTCAATTGGACGTTTCTGGGGTAAGTCTAGCTGCACTGCAAGAGTCTGAGTCTTTCTCTGCTAAAGAAATCAGCTTCAAATATTTGTGGCTGTCATGTGGTGGCTGAGAGCTTTACCATTACTGGTGCTTTTAAAAGATATGATTCTAAAGGGTTATTAATTTCTTAATCTTAGGGAGTGCTTTGTTGCATTGCCTTGCATGTTGCAAATGTTTATACAAAAGCAAAGATATAATGTAGAATAGTATTTTTAAAATACTGGCCAAAGAAGGGTGTGGATTTTTCTAAATCCAGAAAATATAAACCGTATAAAGTTCAATTTTGTTCAAGTTAAATTTACCCTAGGAAATTAGCATTTTAAAACCCAAGCGCCTCTCCTCTTTTTTCTTTATCTGACATCCAATATAATATTGCTGGATTCCTATATGTACTTCGCTCACTAAAGCCATGCTAAATGCTGGTGATGAGAGAAGCAGAAAATGGAGGGACCTTTGCAGAAACTATCCTTGAGACTAAGATGTTCCTCTCAGCTCATCTCCCTTGCTTCATTTCTTGTTTGATCTGCTTCCTGTGAGGCCCTTCACAAGCAGGATAATTTGGAAATGATATTGGCCAGGATAATTCTAGGTGGATCTACAACTTCAGTGGCAGATGAAGCTAAGGAGTTAACCTATTTACACAGCAGGACACAGTCAGGAAATCTATTGTTTCTGTATTTTATCAAGTCTGATTGTCTGAGTTAACAAGCTTAGAAGCAAAACAAAATACCAACCTACTAATACCATGTGTTAGTCGCTCAGTTGTGCCTGACTCTTCGCAACCCCATGGACTGTAGCTACTGTGTCCATGGAATTCTCCAGGCAAGAATACTGGAGTGGGTTGCCATTTTCTTCTTCAGGGGAACTTCCCGACCTAGGGATCAATCAAATCCAGGTCTCCTGCATTGCAGGCAAATTCTTTACTAACACTGAATTGACATCTAATTTGTCTTAGTTTTCATTTTATAGGGCATTTCAAGGATGCTGGAAAGTTAAGGAAACTGCAAATTAAATTAAAAACAGGTATCTTGGACCTTTATTTTAGCCCTTTTGAGAATATATATTTTATAATTTTTTAATTAAAAGTTTTAAGTTAATTGTAGACATGCAGCAGTTGCAAGAAATAGTACAGAGAGAGCACATGTACCTTTCACCCAGCTCCCCCCATGGTAACATCTTACAAAACTGTAGTGCACTCACTCAGGATATCGACGTCGATACAGTCAAGGTACAGAACATTCCCAACCCACAAGCAGCCCTTTTGTTGCAGTTTTTATGGCTATACCCACTCTGTCCTCCCCCCCCACACCCTTCTCTAACCCTTGGCTACCACTAGTCTCTTCTTCACTTCTACAATTTTGCATTTCAAGACTGTCTTATAATGGAGTCAAACAGTACATAACCTTTGGGGATGTAATTTCATTGGGACTGGTGGTTTTCTTTCAGCATAATTCTCCGGAGATTTGTCCAGATTGCTGCACGTCTGGGGAGTTCGTTTCTTTTTACTATTGGGCAGCATTTCATGGTGTAGAGACGTACCACCGTTGATTTAACCATTGACTATGTTAAAGGACATCTGGCTTGTTTTCCTCTGGGGCTTCTGTAAACACTTACGCACAGGTTTTGGTGTTAACCTAAGTCTGTAAAGGTCCAAAGTGCAGTTGCTGAGTCCATGTTTTCCAGAGAAGCTGGAACATTTTACATTCTCACCAGCAATGTGTGAGTGCTCTAGCTTTCTGCATCCTCACCAGCGTTTGATGTTGTCGCTTTTTTATTTCAGCTATCCTCACAGTTGAATGATAATATCCATTGCGGTTTTAATTTGCTTTCTCCAAGTTGTACATTTTTTAATGTACTTATTTACCAGGTGTATATCCTTTTAGGTGAAATGTCTCTTCAATTCTTTTGCCCCATTTTCTAGCTGGATTTTTTTTTTTTAAGTGTTGAGATTTGATAATTCCTCATACAAGTCTTCCGGAGAAGGCAGTGGCACCCCACTCCAGTACTCTTGCCTGGAAAATCCCATGGATGGAGGAGCCTAGTAGGCTGCAGTCCATGGGGTCGCTAAGAGTCGGACACGACTGAGCGACTTCACTTTGACTTTTCACTTTCATGCATTGGAGAAGGAAATGGCACCCCACTCCAGTGTTCTTGCCTGGAGAATCCCAGGGAAGGGGGAGCCTGGTGGGCTGCCGTCTATGGGGTCACACAGAGTCGGACATGACTGAAGCAACTTAGCAGCATACAAGTCTTCCTCAACTCACAATGAAGTTACATCCCAATAAACCCATGGTATGTTGAAAACATCATAAGTCAAAATTCATTTAATACACTTAAACTTTAGAACATAGTTTTATCTTGTTCAGTTGCTAAGTTGTGTCAGTTCATTGCGACCCCATGGACTGTAGCACACCAGGCTCCACTATTTCTGGGAATTTGCTCAAATTCATGTTCTTTGCAACCCACTCCAGTACTCTTGCCTGGAAAATCCCATGGAGAGAGGAGCCTGGTAGCCTTCAGTCCCTGGGGTCACGAAGAGTTAGACACGACTGAGTGATTCACTTTCACTTTTCACTTTCATGCATTGGAGAAGGAAATGGCAACCCACTCCAGTGTTCTTGCCTGGAGAATCCCAGGGACGGGAGAGCCTGGTGGGCTGCCATCTATGGGGTCGCACAGAGTTGGACATGACTGAAGTGACTTAGCAGCAGCAGCAGCATGTTCTTTGAGTTGGTGATACTATCTAACCATCTCATCCTCTGCTGCCCTCTTCTCCTTTTGCCTTCAATCTTTCTCAGCATCAGGATCTTTTCCAATGAGTCAGCTCTTTGCATCAGGTATCCAAAGTTTTGGAGCTTCAGCTTCAACATCAGTCCTTTCAATGAATATTCAGGGTTGATTTCCTTTAGGATTGACTGGTTTGATCTTTCTGCAGTCCAAGGGACTCTCAAGAGTCTTCTCCAGCACCACAATTAGAAAGCATAAATTCTTCAGTACTTGGTCTAACTCACCTTAAATGTGCTGGGAACTGTGGCTTCCTGCCACTGCCCAGTATCATAAGAGGCAGGTACTACATATCACTAACTTAGGAAAAGATCAAAATTCGAGCTACAATTTCTACTGAATGAGTATCACTTTCATGCCACCATAAAGTCCAAAAATTGTAATTCGAACCATCTTAAGTCAGTGACCTTCATACATCTAAATACTAATTCTGTATTGGATCTGTGATTTGCAAATATTTGCTCCCAAGCTGTAGCTTATCTTTTCAGTCTCTAAAGCTTTTAATTTTAAAGAAGCATAACTTATCAGTTTTTCCTCTTACAGATGATGCTTTTTGCCTGGGCCTAGATCCCTAGGATTTTCTCCTATGTTTTCTTTTTTTCCCTAAAAGTATTACAGTCTCATGTTTTACATTTAAGTTTCTGATCCCTTTTGAGTTAATCTTTTAAAATAAGATGTGTACTTTAGGTCAAGGTTAGTTTTTAGCCTATGGAGATCCAGTTGTTCTAGCATTGTTTGTTAGAAAGACTGTTTCCCTCAATTGAATTGCTTTTGAACTTTTGAAAAACTCAGTGGTTCACATTTGTATGGGCTTATTGAAATTTTTATAAAATTATTTTACATTTATTCTAAAAACATTTAGCAAATCAACTTAAAATAATGCTAAAAAAAAAAGTTAGCTGAACTTATCTGCCTTTCTTCAATTTATTCCTAGTTAAGATGCTTATCAGTTCACACTGATTATTTTCATGACTTGAAGGCATGTGGGTTTTGGCTGATCAAATATTTTTCTATAGTGGTTAAATTCTGTATTTAAGAGCAAATATTCAACATTTTATAACCTAATGGTTTTCTGCCTAGGAATATGATAAGTAGTATATAATTGAATATAGATGATTTTATATTTATCTATAACTATATACTGAAATAACCATCTTCTTTGGCATGATTTTTAAAAATACAGTCTCACTATAAGATATTCCTACTGTAAAACAAAATTCATTATGCCATGAAACCCTATATTGGGATCCCTTCCAAGTGGATTGATTTTCTTGGAAGAATTAGATTGAATATATATAATTATAATGGTTCTAAAACATAGACTTTCCCATCTCGTAATATCACTAAAAAAAACTGTGCTGAATGGAAATTGCTTTTTTCCCATAGCCTTGCTTATTACAATCGACTATTAATTCCCATCAGGAAGCCAGGTGGAATCAAGAAAACCAGTTCAATTTCAAGGTCCTAAAGCAGCGGTTCTCAACCTCTGGCTACACATTAGGATAACCTGGGGAGTTTTTCACGCCCCCCACTCCACCCCCCATCCCCCCACCAATACCTATGCAGCAATTAAATCAGAATCTATTGGTTAGGTATTAGAATTTGCTTGAAGTCCCAGGTTATTCCAGTATGCAGCCATATTTGAGAACTACTCGTCAATGGTTAAAGTCTCTTCTTTTGTTTATTTCTTTATGAAACATTGTATTATTATAATTATCACTCAATACTGTGAATGCAGAATACTGGTTGTCATAATTTACTATGTGAAATTATATCTTTCGGGTTTCACTTTTCCTTGGATAATTTAAAATTTTCTAGCATTCTTTTTATTCTGTTGGCAAGAGTAACACATGTTCAATGCAGAAAATTGGGGGAAAGAAACAGGCAACCATAATGAAGGGGAAAAAAAGTCATTTTAAATTCCATCATCCAGAAATAATTATTATAATATTCTAGTTTTCTTATTAGGCATATTCACATACATTAACATATATATTCAGCTTTTATTCTTTCAAAATTGAGATGTTACTGTAATTGCAGTTTTATAAGTTATTTTAAAAATCTAATAAATGCAAAAAATAGTATCATTAGCAAAAAGTATGAAATTAATATTGTTTTTGCAATTGTCATAATTTTTACAATTTCACACACACACACCTTGATCTGGGTCATGGATATAAACAGGTAATACATACTCTTTAATAAGTCATTTCACATTGCTATTAATACAAAACAACATTTAAGGCATATAACTACACTTTCCATAATATGTTTCCCTCTAAATTGACAAATTACTGCAATCATATGTAGATTTGGAACTATGGCCAAAAATGCATCACTCCTAGCCAAACTAACAGCTATTATGTAAAGATAATAAATCAATTTTTTTTCTAAATCCTTCAACTACTCAGACTAGAATAAGGATATGAACCAGGAAAAATATACAAAGTGAACATAGATTTATTGAATACGGAATAAAACTTCCTTTCTCTAATTCAGATTCAAATGCCAATTTAATTTTTATTCTCTAGATTTCAATGGGAGGAAAGAATATTCGCTATTGAATACTTAGGAGTCACATACGCAAAAAAACAAATTTTTTTTAAAAATAAAAATCACCTGTTAGTCAACTATACTCCAATTTAAAAAAAGTAAGACTATTCCCAAAAAATTGCAGAAGGAGAAATACTTCTGAACTCATATCATTAGGCCAGCATCACCCTGATACCAAAAGTAGACAAAGATATTACAAAAAAAAGAAAATTATAGGCCAGTATCACTGTTGGACATGCAAAAATGCTCAACAATATATGAGCAATGTGAATTCAATAATACATTAAAAAAAATCATACAGTATGATCAAATGGGGTATGTAGTTAATACTGCTGTATGTTATATATGAAAGTTAAAGCAGTAAATCCTGAGAGTTCCCATAACATGGAAACATATTTTTTGTTTGTTCTTTTAAAATTCTGTATCTATATGAGATGATGGAAGTTCACTAAAGTTACTGTGGCAATCATTGCTTGATGCATGTAATTCAAATCATGCTGTACATCTTACACTTACACAGTGCTCTATGTCAATTAAATCTAAATAAAATTGGAAAAATTGTAAATCAATCAATGAATAAAAATTAAAATCACAGCAACTAGAGAAAAGCCCACAAAGGAATGAAGACCCAGCACAGCCATAAATAAATGAACTTTAAAAAAAAAAAAAGAATTTCCAAGAGCATAATAACATTCAAAACAGTATATCCAAGTGATTGTTCCACTTTTCAAAGTTTCCATTAATTTGGTAGCATAAGCAGATGCAGATTTTGGAATTTTTTAATGTAATTATGCGCCTGATGAACTGGAGAGAAGGAAGGAGAAGTGTGTCTAGTTTCACTATTGATTTTCTATCTTTTATCCTGATTTATCACAGCTACCCCTTGTATGCATAAGGCATTGGTAGGAGTGACAAGAAGTTTTATTTTTTTTTAAAAGGCGGCTTCTAGAATTGAGATCAGCCCCCGAGAATACAGAATCTAAAGACATGGACCAAGATTAGGATGAGAGCTCTATAAAATGGAATAAAACAGTCAATCTGTCTTGTACACAATTCTAATAATTCTTATTTTTTTTCGCTGGGTTCTTAATCACAAAAAATAGTTGAAGTATCTTTTAATGTCAAAGACAACGTATAGCAGGCTAATATTAAATATTCACAGAGATTTATGTTAATAGAGGAACATAAAAATCTGTCAGTAATTTACAGTGTATATCTCTGTAGTGTCTTTTCTTGAGTAAATGGTGTTGACTTAAACCAGTTTTCAGCTTTAAAAAGTCCCAAGCATTTCACCTGGCAGTTAACTCAATATGAGTTTGTTGAATTAATAGGTCAAAATACATTTTTTAATGTTGATTCTCTGGTGGCTCAGACAGTAAAGAATCTGCCTGCAGTGCAGGAGACCTGGGTTTGATCCCTAGGTTGGGAGGGTCCCCTGGATGAGGGAATGGCTACCCACTCCAGTCTTCTTGCCTGCAGAATCCCATGGATAGAGGAGTCTGGTGGGCTCCAGTCCATGGGGTCGAAAAAAGCCAGACACAAGTGATAGACTAACGCTTGATCTTCCCTAGAGTGAAGAAACTTTCCAGATGCCTTCAGGTACCCTCCATAAATGTGTCCTGAGAAATCCTCTCTTCATAGTGGGGAAATCATTCACTATATCTGGGTTCTAGTCACTCCATGGTGGGTGAAGAGCAGCCCAATTCAAGAAAACTGAGAAACCAAAGCTATATTGGCTTATTGGGGACTGCTTTTCAATTATATTCATTTATTTATTCATTTATAGTTAGACATATCTTGAGCAAAGTGGTGGGAGCTATGTTAAACTAGTTCTCTGTAAATAATTGCTTCTATAAAGTTTTCCACAGTGGCTGGTGACAGGTGGAAGAGATGTGTGTTCGTGCTAAGTCATTTCAGTCGTGTCCAACTCTGTGAGACCCTATGGACTATAGCCCACCAGGCTACTCTGTCCACGGGATTTCCTCCTGGCAAGAATACTGGAGTGGGTTGCCATTCCCTCTTCCAGATCTTCCAGACCCAGGGATCAAACTTGTGTCTCTTCTGTCTCTTGCATTGGCAGGCAGGATCTTTACCACTAGCACCACCTGCGAAGCCCCCT
Source organism: Bos taurus (assembly GCF_002263795.3). Lineage (NCBI taxonomy): Eukaryota > Metazoa > Chordata > Mammalia > Artiodactyla > Bovidae > Bos > Bos taurus. Next base: position 88,285,159 of record NC_037336.1, read on the forward strand.
GGGGGTGGGGTATATGTGTATATAAATTATATGAATGAAAGAATTAACCACTCCATCAAACAATGCCCCCATCAAACAATGCCCCCCTCATCTCCTGGTTCCCTCCCTTTGTTACTTTAGAGTAATCTTGATTTAAGTCAGTTTTAAATCTTGGCCAATTTTAAATCTTGGTAAATGAAACAGGGACTTCTCTGATAGCTCAGTTGGTAAAGAATCCACCTGCAATGCAGGAGACCCCAGTTCAATCCCTGGGTCAGGAAGATCTGCTAGAGAAGGAATAGGCTACCCACTCAAGTATTCTTGGGCTTCCCTTGTGGCTCAGCTGGTAAAGAATCTGCCTGCAATGTGGGAGACCTGGGTTCGATCCCTGGAGAAGGGAAAGGCTACCCACTCCAGTATTCTGGCCTAGAGAATTCCGTGGACTGTATGGTCCATGGGGTCGCAAAGAGTCGGACATGACCAGGTGGTTTTCACTTTCAAATGAAACAGACATATGAATAGCTGGCTTAATACTTAAACCCCAAAGCAATATATTCCTTAAAAGTTAGAATAGTAACAGTTGCCTATACACATAATGTATACCTACAGGAGGTTGGCCTTTAGTGGGGGGTGCCATGCTGTGTGACCTGGGGAGGGAAAGTGTGGAGTCCTAACCACTGGACCACCAGGGAACTCCCTGACCTTTAAGCTTAATCTGTATGTTGAACTTTGTCTGTAGTTTCTACATGAGTGTTGGTTTATTAGCTACTCATTAATTGAATATAATTATTAACTTTTCTAGTTTTCTATTTAATAATCAGCAAATGCAGGGGAGTAGGAGTTGGGCTCTTAGATGACTTAGGAATCTTGATGTAAGTAATCGCTTCTGAAAAAATAGACTTTATTTAAGGGAAATAAGTTATAAGTGGTAGTTTCAGGGGAGAAGAGGTGCTAGTGTTATGTGAAATTGTCTGAAGGTTTGTATGGAGAAAATGATCTGTGGGTTAGAGTGTTGGTTTTAAATTCCGTTTTAAACACTCTAGTAATTATTGTGCTTTCAAGGGGCTATAGTCAATGTTAACACTTGTGAACTATTGTTTTGGTGTGTGCACAAGATGCCCGGCTATGACTTTAACTTTTATTGGCAAATCTTGCGTGACCTGTCTTTCTGGAGAAGTAAGCATGAGACAGGCATACAAGTTCAGCCTGCTGTAACAGCAACGTGTACTTGTTTTTGAGAAATCTCAAACTGTTTTTATTAACTCTCTCAGGGAAATGACTACCACCAACTGCCCCCATGGGAGGAGATGCGCAGGGACACCTGCGTCCTGCTGTTTGGAGGAGACAGGGTTGCTGGCGAGGAAACGAGATATCGAGGTTAACTGACAGCCATGGACTGAAAAGTGCAAACTAGAGACCAGCGGCCTGCCTCTCCACGGCTGCCACCCATGCCACGACCCCGTGGACCGCAGCCTACCAGGCTCCTCCGCCTGTGGGATTTGCCAGGCAAGAGTACGGAGTGGGTTGCCATTGCCTTCTCCAGCAATTCTGAAGGCGTCTCCAGAACTCTGGAAAAGAAAACGTTGGTGGCTTGACTTGGAGCCTTGAGTGAGAAGCACAGTAATGCTGTGCTAGGCATATAACGGGCACTCGCTAAATACGTGTTGAAAGAGTGAAGGAGTGAATAAGATTTGAATACATGTGCAATAGGTTGGGACATCCCATTGCTGGGGATAATACATAACAAAACCACTCTTCTTTACAAAAATAGCAAAGAGCAAATGTACACCACTATGTACAAAATAGATAGCCAACTAGGACCTACTATATAGCACAGGGAACTAAATTCAGTTTCTTATAATAACCTACAATGGAAAAGAATCAATGAATTACTTTGCTGTACACCTAAAACTAATACAACATTGTAAGTCAACTTGTAAATAAAAATTTTATTACATTTCAATAACATTTTTCAAAATTGATGAATAAATCAAAAAATAAAATTAATGAAGCATCTAAAAAATACAAAGAGTAATTCCCCAGTCTGTGAGTAAAATGGAAAGGATTCTTTGGTCAGTCTTAAAACCAAAGGAACTTAATGTGTGTGTTTGTCTGAAGCTCTAACACTTTGACCATCTGATGTGAAGGGCTGACTCACTGGAAAAGATCCTGGCTGGGAAAGACTGAGGGCAAGAGGAGAAGGGGACAACAGAGGATGAGATGGTTGGATGGCCTCACCGACTTAATAGACATGAGTTTGAGGAAGCTCTGGGAGATGGTGAAGGACAGGGAAGCCTGGCGTGCTGCAGCCCATGGGGTCACAAGGAGCTGGACACGACTGAGCAACTGAACAACAACTTAATGTGTGTTTGTGTGAATCTACAAAGGAGTCCATTATTCTTAATACCTCCTTATCATGGTGCTGTTTCAGGCAGAACAGGAAGTACTAGAACATGCACATTTCTTAAAGTAAGATTTTGCATTTAAAAACTAAGAATCTAAGCACTTCACAGCCTGAAAAATAAACACAAAGCAAACAATTGCTAGCCTAATCAGACATTGGCAGTGTCTTACTTTGCTTGTGGGTTGTACTTGCTGGCTTGAAATCTTTGACCTTGCAATCTCTTCTGAAAATTCAAAGACTAAGTGAGATGTGAAAAGCTTCAAGATTTTCCTAGGAACTGCATAAATATAATCTCACAGAATGGAAAGTTTTTATAGTATTTTTACTACCTAATGATACATTTTCATATGTGCTGACATTCAGTTCAGTTCAGTTCAGTTCAGTTGCACAGTCGTGTCCGACTCTTTGTGACCCCATGAATCACAGCACGCCAGGCCTCCCTGTCCATCACCAACTCCCGGAGCTCACTCAGACTCACGTCCATCAAGTCGGTGATGCCATCCGGCCATCTCATCCTCCGTCGTCCCCTTCTCCTCCTGCCCCCAATCCCTCCCAGCATCAGAGTCTTTTCCAATGAGTCAACTCTTCGCATGAGGTGGCCAAAGTACTGGAGTTTCAGCTTTAGCATCATTCCTTCCAAAGAAATCCCAGGACTGATCTCCTTCAGAATGGACTGGTTGGATCTCCTTGCAGTCCAAGGGACTCTCAAGAGTCTTCTCCAACACCACAGTTCAAAAACATCAATTCTTCGGCATTCAGCTTTCTTCACAGTCCAACTCTCACATCCATACATGGCCACAGGAAAAACCAAAGCATTGACTAGACGGACTTTTGTTGGCAAAGTAATGTCTCTGCTTTTGAATATGCTATCTAGGTTGGTCATAACTTTCCTTCCAAGGAGCAAGTGTCTTTTAATTTCATGGCTGCAATCACCATCTGCAGTGATTTTGGAGCCCAGAAAAATAAAGTCTCACACTGTTTCCACTGTTTCCCCATCTATTTCCCATGAAGTGATGGACCAGATGCCATGATCTTCATTTTCTGATTGTTGAGCTTTAAGCCAACTTTTTCACTCTCCTCTTTCATTTTCATCAAGAGGTTTTTTAGTTCCTCTTCACTTTCTGCCATAAGGGTGGTGTCATCTGCATATCTGAGGTTATTGAGATTTCTCCCAGCAACCTTGATTCCAGCTTGTGCTTCTTCCAGCCCAGCGTTTCTCATGATGTACTCTGCATAGAAGTTAAATAAGCAGGGTGACAATAAACAGCCTTGACGTACTCCTTTTCCTATTTGGAAAGTCTGTTGTTCCATGTCCAGTTCTAACTGTTGCTTCCTGACCTGCATTTAGGTTTCTCAAGAGGCCGGCCAGGTGGTCTGGTATTCCCATCTCTTTCAGAATTTTCCACAGTTTACTGTGATCCACACAGTCAAAGGCTTTGGCATAGTCAACAAAGCAGAAATAGATGTTTTTCTGGAACTCTCTTGCTTTTTCCATGATCCAGCGGATGTTGACAATTTGGTCTCTGGTTCCTCTGCCTTTTCTAGAACCAGCTTGAACTGGTTCTGGAAGTTCACGGTTCACATATTGCTGAAGCCTGGCTTGGAGAACTTTGAGCATTACTTTACTAGCGTGTGAGATGAGTGCAATTGTGCGGTAGTCTGAGCATTCTTTGGCATTGCCTTTCTTTGGGATTGGAATGAAAACTGACCTTTTCCAGTCCTGAGGCCACTGCTGAGTTTTCCAAATTTGCTGGCATATTGAGTGCAGCACTTTCACAGTGTCATCTTTCAGGATTTGAAATAGCTCAACTGGAATTCCATCACCTCCACTAGCTTTGTGCTGACATTAATCACTCTCAAATAGGTTTTAACAGCATTTTTCCTTCTTAACATGCTAGGTGAGGTCTAAATGCACTTTTCACCCACATCCCTGAGAAGAAGAGAGAGCATGTTTTGAAGCTTCCCACAGAAGGGGAGTAACCTGTTGGGGAGTGATTCCAAAAGAAGGAATCTGCTCTTCCGACTACCAGCTGTGGATCTTTGAGGGCCTGATTTAACCTTTCTGGGCCTATTTTCTCTCACCATGTTGGTAACCTGAGAACAATAGGATCTCCACTGTAGTACTGCTCTAAGGATGAAATGTGATTGCACACACAAAGTGCACTCCCAATGTCTGGTACAAAGTACTCAAATGTTCCTCAATAATTCAAAATTTAAGTCAAAATGGGTGGAATGCTTAAAAATTTGGAAAACCAACCATTTTGGAAATAGACTGCTTCTTAAATGACAGATTCCAGAGAAAGTGGCAGCTATGTACTCCTTTCAGATAAAATGATAAATTCAGAAAAATTGTATGTTGGATAACTAACCTATGGCTCCCCGGCCGTTTTACTACATGTAATTAATTAGGCACAGATATCCTGGTGCCCAACTGCTGTTTACATCAATTCTCCTGCCACTGAGTCCCAAATCTGGGTATGTATCTAGTATTGGGGCAATATTCCACAAGTTTCTTCATTTATAATGAGATTCTGTGAAAACCGAGGCGCTTAGTTGCGGGTTAAAACTGGGCTAATTTTTTTTTCCAGCCCCACTGCCTTCATGCTTACCTCCCGGATGATTCCGTTAACATTTTCATTTAGTTCAAATATATACCGACTGCCTGCTATATTCATACAACAAGCCTTCTTTTCAGGAGTAGGAAGGGACAGAATGCAAGGCCCTGATGTTGTTATTATTGAAAGACTTTATCTATGGAGAAACACTGACGGCAAATGAACAGATCCGTGTGATCCTGTTTCAGCCGTGCGCAAGCGAGAGGTGGCCTGGACTCCAGCATCATGCTCTTAAGGACAGGCACATTTCCAGTAACAGTCTCACTTCCCCAGTTTCCCCGGGGAAGGAGGGGAGCGGTGTTGCCGATGGCATCGCCTGATATCACTTGTTCTGGGTGATAGGAGAGCGTGGGGCCGCCTGGCCCACCTCATCCGTGGTCTGATTGCATTAACCTCTTGGTTCCCTGCTCCTGACACGTGAGGTGCCCTAATATGGTCAGACTCCGGCGGAGCCCAGGAGCGCTTGCCTTTCTCCGGCTCCCGGCGAGGAGGCAGGAACGCATGTTCAGAGGCAAGCAGTCCGAAGGAAGGAAAACGGGGATCTAGGTTCGCATCTGGGCCGGTTGAGAGTGGGCTGCAGCAGTAGCCTTGCCTCAGGTCATCCATCATTTAATAACCACCCCCGCCCAGAGACTCCGGTCTCCTCTGGGGGCTCCCTTTTCTCGTTCTCCCCTCACTTTTGGGGAGGCACCCCTGGGTGGACTCCTAGCTGCAGTCTTGATAGGAATGGGAGGCGCCTTGGGGGTCGAGGTGGGCGGCTCGCCAGGGCTCCGGCTTCTCGTCGGGTCCTAGCAGCCTGGGGGGAGATGCTGCTGCAAGGCGTGTCTGGGGCTGCGCTCATGTGATGAAGCGAGGGAAAAACAAGGGGGAGGAGGAGGAGGCAAAGAGGTGGCTTTTTTTTTTTTTTTTTAAGGAGTTTGCCGCGAGCGCGTCTCCTTCATTCGCTGTCTGGGCGGGTTTGGAGGAGCACGGCGGGAGACTGAGGCGCTCTTGGGACTTCGCGAGTGCACGGCTTCTGGCTCTTCTCCGCGTCCCTGCGATTTGGGGAAGGCGTTCACCAAGCGGCTAGCCACCGGAGAACCGCAGACGAGCCATGGGCGCCGGGAGCTCCACCGAGCAGCGGAGCCCGGAGCAGCCGGAGGCGGGGAGCGCGACGCCCGCCGAGCCGGAGCCCAGCGGCGGCGGCTCTGCGGCGGAGGCGGCGCCCGGCACGCCGGGAGACCCGGCCATCGCCCCTGCGGACCCCGCCACCAAGGTAGGGGCGCTCCGGGCCACCTGTCTGGAGGAGAGGAGGGTGGGGCGGAACGGCGGGGGTCTTTGGGGGGAGGGGGAGGGGGAGGTCCCCTCGATCTCCGCCTGCAGTAACTTCCTGGCCGGTCCAGCCCATCTGCAAACTCGGGAGCCTGAATCCCTCTTTCTAGGCTTTTCAGGGTTTTAGCGCCGGGGCGGGACCAAAGGATCCGCGAGGGCGGCGAGGGGGGCTCGCATCTTTGTCGTGGGTCTCCAGGGGAGGCGACTGCGCCATCCGCAGTAATAAAATTCGCCCGCTGCCCGCCGCTAACTGAGCCTTTCTCCACGCTCTTCCGGTGGAGGGACCCAACCCGACACCGGCGAGCTGCCTGTGGTGGGGGTGGGGGTGCGGGGGTGTCTGCGGAGCCCTGACCCCCGGCCAAAAGTGTCGAGCCCCCCACCCCGTCTCCCTATGCGGAAAGTCAGCTGTTGGGCCGTGACGCGTGTTGCAGCCTGGCGACTCCGCCACCCGTGGGTTCCCCGCAGCGCACTGTCGTTGCTGCCGGCTGTGTCTGGAGCGACCGGGTTTGGTACCCAGTCCTCCTGCGGCAGGCGGCTGAAGCAGACGACACCGCCTTCCCGATGCAGAGAAAGCCTGGGGTGTAGCTCACTCGCCGCCAAAGAAAACCTGAGCCGACGCGGCATTTCCAAAAGGAATGACAGGGTTCGCAAACACGGCGGCGTCCTCCTTTTCGCTCAGTTCGCTGGACTCAGTGGGATAAACAAATACTGGAGGAGTAGTTAAAGTTCTCAAAGGATGCAGTCGAAGGCGTAAGGGAGTAGTCCCTGTCTATCCCGGTCTATGGAAGCAGTGCTGAACGTCCTAGACATTTTACATTTTATAGTCTTAGGTCTTCGAGGCTGCAATATTTATTCTTGGCAATTGCAGCCGCCCAGATTGTGACTTGTCCAGATCGTTGTTTTTTAGATCTGTTTTCCAGCATGTATGTTCATTGGCCAGGCTTCACCCCACCCATTTTGTGATAGTTTTATGGGAAGATGTGGGTAACCATACTTAACACTTAAAAAAAAAAGAGAGAGAAACGTGTTAAATTTGAGAATATACAGAGTACTTGAGGACCTTTAAGAGTTGTCTCAGGAAGTATAAGTGTAAGGGAAAAAAAACCCGGAAATCTAGGTAAAAATCACAGAATTATGACCTCATCGCCTTGACCTTTTAGCTGTGGTAGTCTAGATTACCTCTAGTCATTAACATATCTCCTTGTAAAACCCTTGGTCCCTAGAGCTGTAAATGCTTAGCAGTGGCTACTGTGCCTGGAATGCCTAGATTCTCTAAGATATGCTTAAGAAATCTATTACCCTTTTGAGGTCTCAGTTATGTGTGTGTGTGTGTGTGTATATACACACACATATTTAGCTGCACCACGTCTTAAGTGCAGCATGTGGGATCTAGTTCCCTAACCAGGGATCCAACCCAGGGCACCCCCCCCACACACCCCCCCCCCGCCCCCCCCCCAATTGGGAGCTCAGTGTCCAGACTTCACTGGACCATCAGGGAAGTGCCTCAGTTATGCTTCAATATTTACTGTATCTCACTTTTTGATGTCAACTACTGTCAAAATGGCTGCATAACCAGTATTTAGAGTCCAGTAATAAAGATAATTTTAAGACATAATTGCTAAAAGCTTGCAGTTGGGGAACATTTTTTTCTTTGGCTTTTACCAGCCCTTCAGGTCTTAGTAACAGTTCACAGTAAGATATGGTACTTATTCTCTTCCCAATAAACTTCTGTGTATTCATTTAAAATATTGCTTCCTTTCTGTTCTCTTTATCTTCCTTCCATAACATCATCCTTCTTCCTCTTTCCTAGTCACAACCATCTTGAAACAGTGAGATGACCTCCTTTAAAAAATTACTTAAATGACATCCTGAGTATCATTGAACTTTCTGGCAGACTGCCCAGTTATCAATTTGTAGACAAATCAATACACTTACATGTACATGTTAGAAAACGTGTAGTTTTTCATTGCGACTAGCAAAATTTATTACTCAAGTTTTGAAGACCTAAGTCTTTTCAAAAGGACTCTCTAAGAATGATTCAGCATGTAGCTTTTGTCTCCTTTCTTCACCCTGTTCAACCCTAATTTCAGACCTCTGAGTAATTGCATCTGCCATTCTGGGTTCCCATAGCACCATGGACCCTTCTTGCCAGCAGTTTCCATGTTTGTGAGTTTAGTGACTTGATGAGTTAAGTGTTCTTCTGGCTGCTGTGAATGCTCTACAAAGGCAGGAACCATACCTGGGTTTGCTCATAACAGGTATTGCTCCATGTATGGAGTGTGTGGCTGGCATGTAGGATGATCCTGGCACCTTGATTTTGATTGGAGACGGTCAAGTTGAGGAATACGTTGGTCCATCTGCTTTCTTTTTAAAACTTTTAATTTTGTATTGGGGTATAACAGATAAACAACCGTCTACTTTTTCTTTGACTTTATCATCATGATCTGTCTCACTTATCAGATAGTGACTCAGTCAACGTCAGTTCTGGTTATTCTCAGACCAGGTGAATATCTAGCAGAAAACTAAGATTTGGGAACTCAGTTTTCTTTTTCTTTAGAATGGCTTGTTTACCATTGCATTTCAAATTGCCTTTAATCTCAAGTAGACAAATGCATGATAAATGCAAGTGGCTCAAATGAGACCACTTCATACATTGAATTAGTGATGAATTACATCTTGAGCTTTTTTGATTGAGTCTGTGGACATCTGGGGAGGTTTAGACTAATACATCCCCCTCCCCCTAGCAGAATGCTGATCATTAATTAAAGGCTATTAGCAGATTTCCGCCCCCCCTCCACCCCCCCCCCCCCCCCCGGTAAAACTTGATTACACAAGCCTGACATTTAGATGCGCTGAGACAAATCCTGATTTTATCTGTGATGTATTTTAATGGAAATAGAAGGAGTCTTATCTTCCGATCAATCTTTTACAATCTTTATATGTTAATTGTGAGGCAAAATGGCTTGATCGGTTATTTTCCAGGTTAAATTTTGCGAGTTTGCAGGGTACAGAAGATTAGACCACCTGAACACAGGTGGTGAACAAAGCCAAATGTTATTCCTCAATTGCCTGCTTTCATTCTGGTATGGGCATCGGGTGGTGGCCAGTGACAAACTTCCTTTTCTCTGACACATCTTGATCTCTGGAGCCAAGCTCCAGGCTAAATCTGGACAATCACAATCCTCTAAATTAACCCTTCTGTCTTTTCTGTTTAGTAACTTAGAGCTGGAAATAAAACAGTTCTCAGTTCAACAGAGTAAGGCCTGCGTCCCTGGCGGGTGGGGAGACTGAGACCCTTGTCAGCGCTTCAAGCTGTGGTTCCATTTGGCTGCGAGAGCTGTGACTCAAATAGATGCATGCAAATAGAAGAGTCTATTGTCCTGATGAGTTAAGGATGTCTCTACCTTTGGTGCATTAAACAGACAATTGAGTCGGCCAGCTGCATTTCCTAATTCCCGTCCCAGCCTAGGGTACGTGCTGTTTCCCACTTGCCCCGTGTTTACTAAAGATGGGACTAGAGATGGCTGTCATGTGATTATGTCATTGGTTTTACGTGGAAAGGGCCAGAATTTAAGATTTCAAAAGAATTATATGTTAACAGAGTGATGTTTTCTGGGTGTGGCTGCCTGTATATGAATTTCCCGCAGATTATAAGAGGTGCTACTTGCTGATTAGAACACAGTCTGGAGATTGGAGTTGTGGGTGTGAAGATGGTCTGAGAGCCAGTGGGGGGTGCATTGCCTTCCTTTGAATCCATTATAGGCTTTTAGGCTCTTAGATGTGTCAGATCAGCAGAGATTTCCACTTGAAATACTTCCCTGGGCGAAGGACAGCCTCCAAATGTGCATCCTCTCTGAATTCATTGTGTGCCCACTAATCTCTGTGCCAGGATCACTTTAGACTACATTAAAAGGATGATTCCAGTTTGGTATCTTATAAGATAATTAATAAAATGGAAAGAAAATATTCTGTTTTAAAAGGCATTAAGAAATGATTTCATTTTCTTTATCATTTTAACAAATGTTCAATGTTACAGAATACCAACGAAAGGAAAATCAGCTAAATATAATTCTTTATGTTATAGTCATTCAAGAAGTGAGAAATTAGAACTTACAGCAGTTAGTGATGTGAGAAAAATACTTTGGTACTTTTAGTGCAAGAAAACTATAAAACTAAATATCCTTGAAGCTAATTCTTAGTTCTCTCATACCCTAAAAAATTATAATTTAGGAGAAGTTTCATTTTTAAATAATTTAAAGAAAAATGTGAAAAAAGCTGGGTTTGGGAGGGAGATGCATTATATCTTGTGAATATGAAAGCTTATTTTCAATAAACTATTTTAAAATCTATAATTATAATTATTTGTCTTGTCTGTTTAGATTTTGGTTGATTCCTGCAAGTTAGTACCTTATTAAAGAATGTAAGAGTAGGGGTTTATACCTGTGATCCTACCTGTTAGTACATCTAGTAAAAGGATTAAGGTGAAGATATTAATCTGTAATAATTTCAGTTATATATACATGTATATGTCTTATTATGAATAATTAAGTTTATTTATTTAAATCTGACTGCAGGCCTGACAGCATCATTCTTGAATCATAAAGGCTTTATTAAAAGATGATCAAAAGCACTTGCTTACTCTTATTAAAATGATTTATTTATTTATTTGGCTGCCCTGTATCTTAGTTGCGGCACTTGGAATCTTAACGTCTTCATTTCAGAACAGAGGATCTTTTTTTTCTAGCTGCCTCGTGCAAACTCTTGTTAGTTTCGGCTTATGGGATCTAGTTCCCTTATCAGGGATTGAGCCGGTAACCTCTGCGTTGGGAGCCAAAGTCTTAGCTACTGGTTCACCAGGGAAGTCCCTAAAATGATTTTTATTTAAAGTCATTGCAGACAAGATTCATTTAATGTTTGTTTTTCTAAAAATGTTAATGGTTGAGAACTTATAATTTGTAGAGGATGATAAAAAGGGAACGTATCCTATTCCTCCCACCCCTGAAGTACTCACTGTTAACAACAGTTTGAAATCAATGTTGGTTGTTTCTTGCATATTCTTCTAAAACCTTTATGCCTGTGCAAGTGTATGAATAAGAATAGCCCGGTGTTTTCCTTTTAACAAATGAGATCCCAACACATAAATTCTGCAACTTTAGGGTTTGGCTGTCTTTTCATCAAAATATAAAGATCTCCCTTCGGTCTTATTGGCTACATGAATTTCTCATTTATGTATGGATTGAAGTACCACAATGATTTAACCAATCCCCTGTGTGTATATTTAGACTTTCCTAGTCTTGTTATACTAAATTGGCACACGGAATATCCTAGTTCAGACATCTTTGTACGTGTGCAAATGTATCTCTCGGAGAGATTCTGAAAGTAGGGTTGCTGGATCATAGGATTTCTATGCATTTTAAATTTTGATAATCCTTGCTAAATTTACTTGCCAAAGAGATTCAGCCACTTTGCATTCCTGCTCTGTGGAGATCGACACTCACTTTCCCATGCCTCAGTGGATAGCAGATTTTCTAGTCTTTGCCAATCTGTACCTCAGTTGGCACCTTGGATTCCCTCAGGGCACTTTTAGTTATGAAGTTGAGTGCCCTGTCAGGTGTACTGATTGTATGCGTTTCTTCTGTTCAGCACTTCATCAGGAACTCGACTGACTTTCAGAACATCATAGGCTATAGTTTGTTTACCTGTTGAGTTCTCAGTTACTTAGTCGTGTCTGACTCTGTGGCCCCAAGAACTGTGGCCCACGAGGCTCCTCCATCCATAGGATTTTCCAGGCCGGAATACTAGAGTGGATTGCGATTTCCTTCTCCAGGGGATCTTCGTGACCCGGGGATTGAACCTGCATCTCCTGCATTGGCAGGCGGATTCTTTACCACTGAGCCACCTGGGAACATAGTTAATTTTAAAAGACTTTCCCCTCCCAGAAATTAATCAGAATTGGGAAATAACAAGCTTAGAATAAAAACAAGGCTGAGGTATTGTTCCCTTTCCTTCCCAAATTAGTAAACTGGCTTTAATTTTATTTGCTTGGATCGACTTTGCAATGACCTACTTCTTTAGCTATCAATTTAAAAATTTCTCCTCTGGGAACAATCTAAAATCATCCAGTTGCCAGAAATTTCTTCATACATCTGATCCATGAAATGTTGGAATCAGGAATTGTGGGCAGTAGAAATTCACTTCCTGGGAAAACAGTAGTCCCCTCCCCTGGGCGCCGTTCTCAGTTCTCATAACAAATGACAGCCTGGCTCTGTTAACTGGAATAAGTATGTTTTCCCAGAAAAACGTAGGTGTTCAAAGCACTGGAAACTACAGTGTCTTTCCCGGACACTTAGGCTTCTCTTAATGCAAGTATTTATTCAAGTTCAAAGGGTTTTGTCTTCCCTGCAGTTTCTTCATGATGTTGTGTAAATGAGAGAAGCCAAATTTTAGGAAGGGGAGATTACTATAAATTAGTGGCCCATCTGCTGTTTGTTATATGCAGGCATGCAAATTGTGGGCATCTGGAGAGATTACATTTTCTGTGGTTCCCAAACCTGGTTGTGTAGTTGAATCACCTGGGGAGCTTTTTAAAGACCCCACCCGGCCCCCTTCTAGATGATTCTATCAGAATCCCAGGCCATTCCAGCATCTGAGATTTTGTAGCCTTGATGCTCATCCGGGGTCCTGATTTGTCTGGTGTGGTCACCGTTGTCTGGAAGTGGATTACGGGGTGTCGGAGCTGAGGGAGGCAATGGAGAGGTGGCGGCAGCACCCACTGAGTGATGTTGGCACTCATGTGGGTGGCAGAGAGGCTTCCAGAAGAGCAAGGGGGAGAAAATAAAGGGAAACCTCTCCCCGACATAGTTTTACTCCTTTATTCTGCTGTCTTGAGACTATACATGCTGCTAATATTAATAGTATTGTTCTTAATGGAATGTACTCTTCAAGGTAAATAGGTATGGAATCCAATGTTCTTTTCTTTTCTCTGAGCCAGGATCTACTTGTCAACGTTAACTTTTTTGTTCCCCCCCCTCGCCCCATGCCTCTTAACTGTCGTCCCTCATTTATCATGTTGAAAACGTCACTTGAGTTGGTAGGCAGTAGCTGTTGGCTTCATTTATGGCCTTTGGCTGGGCTGAATGTCGGGTGAAGAGATCTTAACACCTAACCAAGTCGTTGAGGATGAGCCCAGAAGAGGGCTGTCTGGCTTTCCTCACCACGTAGTTGCCGTTCTGTCTTGATTTCATTAACATTTCTCTGCTGGCTCCTGTATTCCTGGAACTGGGGATACAAAGAAGAGAGAAATCCAAGAGCTTGGTGCTTAAAAAAGAGTCAAAGTGCTCCCTTTCATGTATTCGTCTCTTCGCTCCATTAAAAGGGATTATAATTTTCTGTCTAGAGGAAGAGGTCTAAATTCATTTTCCATACAGGACACTGTTCTCCAGTACCATTGATTAAATAGTCTCAAGTTTCCGTATTCACATATATGTTTATTGATTTTCTTTTACTTTAAAATGTTTCCTACTCTGTTTATTTGTACACGTTGTTAAAAGCATTAAGAGAGTAGCTAAAAATCTAATCGATTCTAATGGCAGATCCATGGTTTGAAATATTTGTATATTTTACATCTTCAGGTACTGTTAGGGCGTGCCCTGGTCTCATGGCTATGGTAAGTTTAGTGAAAAGGAAGTGTTAGTTTGGTCAGTTGTGTCTAACTCTTTGTGACCTCATGGTATGTAGCTTTCCAGGCTCCTCTGTCCATGGGATTTCCCAGGAAAGAATACTGGAGTGGGTTGTCGTTCCCTTCTCAAGGGGATTTTCCCAACCCAGGGATCGAACCCAGGTCTCCCGCATTGCAGGCAGATTCTTTATTGTGCGAGCCACCAGAGAATAAATAGATACATACTAAAAAGTGGGGAGCCTGTGTTGTCTTCAGAAGTGAATTTATTTTCTTGGTATATAATAATATTATTCATTGAAAATAATCACTCAAGTATTTCCTAACCACTTACGCTATGAAAGGCCCTGGTTCTAGATGCTTCAGGAGGTAAATAACACAGCATTATCCTTGAGCACCTCATGATCTAGGTGAGGTAAGGGGTCCCCAACCTTTTTGGCACCAGGGACTGGTTTCGTGAAGACAGTTTTTCCACCGACCGGGGGTGGTGGGGGGATGGTTTGGGGTGACTCGAGTACGTTACATTTAGTGTGCGCTTTATTTCTAACCTAACGCCATCACTGATGCGACAGCAGATAACCGGTCCCGGGCCTGGAGGTTGGGGACTCCAGCTTTAGAGGAAAGATTCAATAACAAAGATTCAAATAAGTTGGGCAGGCAACAGAACTGCCCTTAGTTGGTACGTGTCTGTTCAGTGAATTGTCTGGATAGCCGATGTGCAAAGAAAAGACGATTTCGCCAAGTGTCACAAGCAGATAAAGGCCATATTAGTCAGGAGGCTGGAAAGCACAGGGCATATGAAGGAGCTGAATGTTTGTAAGAGGATAATGGGAAGAATTGCAGGCAGTTATGGTAAGAGCTCGGAGAAGGCAATGGCACCCCACTCCAGTACTCTTGCCTGGAAAATCCCATGGATGGAGGAGCCTGGTAGGCTGCAGTCCATGGGGTTGCTAAGAGTCGGACACGACTGAGCAACTTCCCTTTCACTTTTCACTTTCATGCATTGGAGAAAGAAATGGCAACCCACTCCAGTGTTCTTGCCTGGAGAATCCCAGGGAAGGGGGAGCCTGGTGGGCTGCCATCAATGGGGTCGCACAGGGTCGGACACGACTGAAGTGACTTAGCAGCAGCAGCAGCAGCATGGTAAGAGCTGCACAGGCTGCAGAGCGCCGTCCAAGTGGAGGCTTCTGATAAAAAGAAAGCCATGAGGCAGACCCTTTCACACTCAGCAGAGAGGACACCCCTAGGAGTGTAAGGGGCAGATATTAACCTGAGCGATGGGATGGGTACAGAGTGTAGGCTCAGCACAGGGGCAGCCAAAAACAGCTGAGACTTCAAGGCTTGGAATATGGAGTGCTCCATTTTCTCCAGTAGACAAGGATGTTCCCCTCCTGATGTCGTTTTCAGTTGTTTATTTCTGTAGCCAACCTTGCCAAACAACGACTTATACCAGGTGTATCTTTAGAAGAGAGAACGTCACTTGACAGTTATAGCCCCCCCCCTTTTTTTAACGTAAGGAAGAAGTTTGCATCAGAGTCTAGGAAAACGACAGAGAGCATCTGTGAGATCAATAGTGCGTCTCTGAGTAGTGACCTGCGTTAGCCCAGATCACAGGCACTGTGAGCAATCCAGATTGGCGGAGTGGGGAGCTCCTAGGGAAGGTTAATATCACAGGGTAAGAGCTGATGGCACCAGAGGAGATGAGAGTGGTAGCTGGGGAGAAGGTGGAACCAATGAATGATAATCAAAGAGAACACTAGATAAAACAGATGGCATTGGGTCGAATAGCCATTGGGTCACTGCTTCATCAGGCGACAGTGACTAGTTTATCCCCGCATCTGAGTCCACCTAAAATGAAAGAGGCTGATGGTGGACTAGCATCTCTTCCATTTGTAGGCAAAGAATCTAGGTGGCTTGGGGAATGTTTATCTTCACTTTCAAAGAAGACATTTCTTCTTCGCAATTTTTTCCACCTCCAGCATATGCCCTCTGGTGTGTCATTCGGAGGACGATTTATGGTTTGCTATTTTTCTTCATGTCTGAGTGTATGATTTCTTATTGAATCAAGCCATTACATAAGGCTCTGGGTTTTGTCTGCCTCGTGATCAATTTTCTGTCCTTACTCCTGATATTGACCATCCTTATTGAAGACATGTTTCATTACATCCTTGATAGTTTTACTTGCTCTTTGAAATACATATTGCTGTGACGCACAGAGCAATAACAAAACATAAAACAATGTTGGTGTATGTTATGGTGCTTAGCCTTTCTTTATTTTTTTACATTTTCAGTTCTGGGTGCTACTTTTTCACTATGGTAACAAACTGCTTGTATAATGCTTCTTAAGGAACATTTGTTTGAAATTATCCTTCACTTGGGTATGTATGTAAAGCAGTCTTATTCCACACCTGTAACCCTGAATGCTATGCAAAGTTCAGCCTTAGATGTGGTTAGATTTGCAATGACTATATACTGCTATACCAACTGGGGTGGAAATGAGGGGATGGAGAAAGGATTGCAATCTACAAGAAATTGCTAAGGATTAGACAGTTTTTTGGTGATGAATTTTTCTTAATTATTTCAGAGGCACGTCTAACCAATATTTAGACATGAGTTAATGACTCCTGTAGTGTTAATCTAAATATCTGAATGGAAATTTTTGTTCTTGTTCTGCTCTGTTTTATATGAAGTCAGTTACTGAAAAGCAGTGGAAAATGTTACCAGTAAACTTTACTAAATCAGTCCTGATTATCAAGGTTTTTTTTCCCTCCGATCCTGACAAAAGCTAGTATATGAAATTTTAAATAAAAAATACTTGGCAGTCATGAGGCCAAAACTCAAATTAATTTGGTTTTATAACTGATTTTTTTTTTTTAACCTTCAGGAGTTTGTTTCCTTTAAATTCAGTTTGATGGCAGTGTTAGATCTGTCTGTTTTGCTTGTAATATAGGAAATTTGTTTTGCTTTGATTAAAATGCAGATTGATTGTTCTTTTGTTATTAATTTTTGCTATTAAAGACACACTAAGGTCTTTCAAAATGCTCAAAAGGTTTTTGTCCTAAATGGAGCTAAGAGCACCCTCAATGTTATCTAGAATTGCAACAGTGACAGAGGTTTCAAGTCACTTCTGGAACTGTGCCTGATAAACAGTCCTCCAGGACAGAGAGGAATTCAAAGAATGCTGAAGTATTCAGGGAAGTAGGTCATGGTTTAAAGCATTACATTTGTCAGAGAAAGTTTCTCAAGCAGTCCCTGTGATCATTGGATCCCTGCTAATTTCTTACTCGGGGTTCTTTAGTCTTAGGCAAATTAGGTGTCTAAATTAACTTGTTAGTCTCTGGGAGGGCTGGACTAAAAGTAACAGATTCCCCACATGCATGTGCTCTCCCAACACCAAAAATAAAGAGCTAGGGCTATAGATGGGCTCAGACAGTAAAGAATCCACCTGCAGTGTGGGAGACCTGGATTCAATCCCTGGGTTGGGAAGATCCCTTGGAGAAGGGAACAACTATCCACTCCAGTATTCTTGCCTGGAGACTCTCATGGACAGAGGAGCCTGGTGAGCTACAGTCATGGTGTCGCAAAGAGTCAGACATGACTGAGCGACTTTCACAGGGCTATATATGAGCGACCAGAAAATCACAGGAGTGATAAGTGGTTTTTTTTAATTGCACAATCCTGGAGTAAAAATGTTTTGAAAATGCAAAATAAATAATGCAAAAAATATTTTGCATTTAAATGTTTTAAAGATGCAAAATAAATAAGCAAATATTTATTTTGCATATTTTAAAAATGTTTTAAGAAACAAATAAATTCCATACAGCCAGATGAAAAAAAAAAAGAGTAAACAGGCAGGTGATGTGTAAGTATATTTCGGAAAATTGGAGTACCTTTTAAGTGAGCTGGGGATCTGTCTTTGCAACCAGGATTAAGGACAGTGGGGACCCGCTGATCCCCTGTGTGTGGCCATAATGCCCATAGTCTCTTGTGGACTTAAATTTGTGGAAACCATTTCTTGCTGTGAATTGTTGCTGAGTGCCAGATGAAGAGGCACTAATAAGACAGGGTTCAAAGGCAAGAGAAAGCACAGCCTGGGGTACCAAGAAAGGTGGCACAGAGGAAGCTATGGACTGAGTGTGTCCCTGAAGCTCATATGGTGAAACTCTAATCCCCAGTGTGATAGTATTAGGAGACGAGTCTTCAGGAGGTAATTAGGTCATGAGGGTGGAACCCTCATTAAGGAATTAGTGCCCTTATAAGAAGAGACCCCAGAGCGCTTACATCCCCTCCCCACCCTCAAGTGGTACCCTCTACAAAGCAGGTAGAGAACTCCTACGAGAGCGAAATCAGCCTGCACCTTAATCTTGGACTTCCAGCTTCCAGAACTCTGAGAAAGAAATGTTTATCATCTTGGCCACTCAGGTTATGGTAATTTTTCATAGTAATCAAACTAAGACAGAGGAAATGGGATTTATGGTGAACTGCTGACGAATGGAGATGCTTAGGAGGAGGCAAGGAAATAATTAAATAATTTTAATATAATAAAAGTAATAAAGTAAGGGGGCAAGAGAGAACCTCACCATCTTGGAAGAAATACTGAGTGAAAAATAGTGTAGGAGAAGTTGGCTTAAAGATTTCTTTTTGGAGGACTTCCCTGGTGGTCCGGTGGTTAAGACTTCACGTTCCAATGCAGAGGGCATCAGGGTTTGATCTTTGATTTGGGAACCAAGATCCCACATGCCATGTGACCCTGAAAACAAAAAATAAAACAGAAGGAAGCAATATTGTAACAAATTCAGTAAAGACTTTAAAACGGTCCACATCAAAAAGATTTCATTTTTTAACTACAGGACTTTTGCAGAAACTTTTAATATGTTATTATTAATTATGCCTCTCCTAAAGGGGACATATAATATGCATCTTTACCCAAATGCAATTGGGAAATGCCAGGCTAGTGAAGACACAATTAGAAAACAGTGATTGTGAGAAGCCAGGAGAGGTATCTGTGGCTCCGCCTTGGAGAATTTGAATACCGGCGTGGGACTTATGCATTACTTGAAATTGGCAGTGTGAAACCAGTAATTAATTGAGGTCTACATCTCCATTTGTTCGGATGGAGGTGAGGACTTAACTTTATTTCAAATCTGAGACCTCGAGAATAATTCTGAGATATTAAGGAAATTTGTTCTCTTTTGGGGGAGGGGAACAAGCAGCATGGATTTTCATTTCATTCATACAAAAATTATTTCCTTTTATATCCAACGTTTAAATGAAATAAATGTAGAGAGATTCTTACTCTGATTAAAATGAAAATAAAGGATATATCCCAGCTTTTAAATGTACATGATTTGGAAAATGCCTCAGATTATCCTAAGATGAAATATTTCATATTTTTATGTCCTTATTAAGTTAGGTCTAGAATTCCTGATGTATTTGGTGGGGGTGGCAGGGAAAGAGAAAGAAGTAGAAAATTGAGCGACAGTAGGATCATTGAAAATTTGGAAACTGAATATACTTTGGGTTCACTTCATTTTTCAAATAATCTAGATAGTTTGCATATTAGACTTAGTTTTTATTTTCAATGTGTGGTGAGTCCAATAACCCATCGGCTCAGTTTCTGTGGCACTTAATTAATTACCCATAGGGCTGAACATCCTAGCACAAGCGACATTATGTCCTAAAACTCTCCCTTAACCGTATTTTCTGGGGCCAAAGACAATTGGACTACTGTGGAGTTAAATGCTGTAAATTATTGTGTTCCTCAAACCCTCTCCAGCGCCTGCAGTGAATACTGGAGGTATTGTAACTGTATGTGAACTTGAACGAAGATCAGGCGAAGGTCAAAACAGAGCCTTCTTGAATGGAGCTACAAATTCTTCTTCTGGCAAATAAGAGTAAAGGGAAATGTCACCCGCTTGTTGCTTTTTATGGTCATGAAGAGGGAAAAAATCCCCGAAGCCTCTGATTCCTTTGCTATGAGCTGACCAAGCTGGCTTATTTCGGCTTCGGATAAGAAGCTGAGACGCACACTGATTTATTTTTTCCTTGAGTCTGATCAAAGCAAATCAAAGCAAATAACAGCATCCTGGGAGTGTAATGAAATTTTTAAGAAAGTCGCTTCTTTGGAAAGCCTAAAAATCAATATTCTTGTAAGATTGCTTCAGGCCATTTAAGTGGGAGCAACTCAATCTAGGCATAAAATGATGATTCCTGCTTCTTAGTAAACATTTACTAATACTGTACTTATTTTAAAAATTAGTTCACATAGAAATATGGTTGATGTCCCCACGCAGCGGCCCCTTTCTTCAGTGTGACTTCTTGTGCTTGTGCTCACACAAAGCGTGAATGTCCTGTGAGTGAAAGGGGAGCCTGGCTGTGTCAGCTTTGTGTCCTCTGCGGATGTTCAAGGGCTCTTCCCACAGTTATTTGACTGTGTGTTTCTGGCTTGATTACAAGGGTGAAAACTGTAGGGGATTAACTAAGGCCTAAACCTTAAGGATCAGGCATATGTAGAAATATGAAAAAAATATAGTCCCTTCTCTCACCGTCAGCTCACTGACGTTTGTTGGGTTTGAGTACTGTTAGGTATCAGACGGTTTTGGAGGGCACTTGCCCATCTTTTTTCCTATCTTATTTTTCAGTCATAACTTCTATGAGGTAAGTGGTATCATTCTCACTTTAAAAGGGTGCCAGCAAAGTAAACATTTATGAAACTTTTGATTCAGTAACTCTTAAAAAAAAAAAGATTATTTATTTGGCTGTTCTGGGTCTTCGTTGCAGCACGCGGGATCTAGTTTCCCTGATCAGGGATCGAACCCAGGCCCCCTACACTGGGAGTGCAGCGTCTTAGCCACTGGACCATCAGGGAAGTCCCACAATTCACTGACTCTTGAGGTCTTCTGGTTTCATCAGCTCCTTGGGTTGAGGCTGGTGGGAACGAAACCACTGTGAGGTGAACCTGGCTTTGGCTGTGATGCTGAGGAGGAGACAGCTCCTGATACACTAGACCCTCCTCAGGTCCCGGGACTTTCTGCCTCTCTAGGTGTTTTAGGATGTATCGCTCTATCTGCTGTCAAGTAAATGGCAAACGATTTATCTTTGTGGGCCATCCAGTTATTTCAAAGCCTGTCCTCATTCTTCCCATTCCCTCCTGATGGGAAGATAGCTGATGCCAGCCTGTAAGAGCTCCTTGGGTTTGGAGCCAAGTCACGACCTAAAGAATCGTCTCCGCTCATTTTTCTCTTCCATTTGGGTGTAACTGAATGCCAGGCACCTATAGCCACCGTCTTCTCCCTTCTCATTTTGCTCGGTCATCCTGACCTCCCAGCACATCATCTGTCTGTCCTGCTGTACCCGTGTAAACCCTTTTCCGTATCCTCCCTAAGGATCATCCCCTGGCTAATTTGTCCATCCCGATCAGGGCTTTGTCCTGCTGGGATACTGTCCTCTCCTGGGGTTTTAACACCCCATTATATCCACCAAGTGTCAGTCTCACACATGCATCTATCTGTTGGACAAGTTCACCTCAAAAACAGTGTTTTCTTCTGTCCCCTTTGCCTGCCTCTTCTTCCCATAAGGGAACTCTCTCTCTAGTGCCTTCAGCATCTTATAGAACAGTGAATGGTATCACTGTCTTACTGGCTCTTTGATTTGCCAGTATCTAGGCCATCTGGGGCTTCCTAGGTGGCTCAGTGGTAAAGAAACTGCCAGCCAATGCAGGAGACCCAGGTTTGATTCCTGGGTGGGGAAGATCCCCTGGAAAAGGAAGTGGCAACCCTCTCCAGTGTTCTTGCCTGGGAAATCCCATGGACAGAGGAGCCTGGCAGGGTACAGTCTGTGGGGTCACAAAGAGTCAGGCATGACTGAGCGACTATGCAGCAACAGCAGAGCGTGCAGGCCATCATGAAGTCCCATTGGTTCTAGAGCTGCTTCCTCAGACCTTTGTCTCAGCTTCCCTGGTGGCTCAGACGGTAAAGAATCTGCCTGCTATGCAGGAGACCTGGGTTCGATTTCTGGGTTGGGAAGATCCCTTGGAGGAGGGCATGGCAACCCACTCTAGTATTCTTGCCTGGAGAATCTGCATGGACAGAGGAGCCTCGTGGGCACAGTCCATGGGGTTGCAGAGAGTCAGACATGATTGAATCTAAGCACAGGCACATGCCATGTACTGCAACATTAGTCTTCAAACTAGTCTTCCTGCTTCTAGCCATTTTTCTGTGTGTATGACTGCTTTATAGATACAGTTAGATGGTAGAAGTACCTGGAATTCTGTGATCTGGTGGGGCGGGGGGGCTCTACTTGCAGTTGTATTTGTCCTTCCAGACTTTTCCTCTTTGCCCCACTTACACACCCATGTATTTATTATCCTTTATTCCTAACGTTGCATCTTGAGGGTTGGAAAAGATAAAAACCAACAGTTGGTTAGCTGCTTTCTGTTGCTCTTTCACATATTTTTCTTTCATTCAGTCAATGAATGTAGCCATACAAGGAAGCTCTCTTCCTTGTATGATTGCCTTTGTTTGATTTTAAATATTTTTGCATGAACTGCAATAACGTGGCCTCCGAGAAATGTCTACATAACTGAAGTCAACTTTCGACCACCGTGGGCATCTTCAGATAAATACAAACTGTGGCATCTTGATCATATTTGTATAGAAACATAGTTTGGGCTATACAGTTATTCCATTAGGTTGGTTTTTATTTTGGGGATTCTATCTGAAGCAGAAACATATCCAATTGACTTAAAAAGTTCAACCATTTGATTTATTGGCATTTTCAACAAGCAAGTATCTGGTATGAATTAAATAAAGCTTAGAAATTCTTTGTTTTCCGTTTCCTCTCCCCACCTCCAAAAAAGAGAAAATCCCTAAAGCATTTTATAAGAATAAGAAGCCATTCTTTTTTTTTTTTAATGATTTTATTTGTTATTTATTTTTAGCTGCACTGGACCTCTGTTGCTGTGAGGGGTCTTCTCTAGTTGCGTGCTCCTCATTGCGGTGGCTTCTCTTGTTGCAGAGCATGGGGCCTAGGGCACTCAGGTTCCAGTAACTGTGGCGCCTGGGCTCAGTAGTTGCGGTTCCCAGGCTCTGGAGCACAGGCTCAGTAGTTGTGGTGTATGGGCTTAGTTGCTCCAAGGCATGTGGGATCTCCCAGAGCAAGGATCAAAGCCTTGTCTCCTCCATTGGCAGGAAGATTTCTTTATCACTGAACCACCGGGGAAGCCCAAAGCCAGTCTTTATCAGGACTGTTTCTCAGGTGAAAAACCCCACAGGGTGACCTCAGCCCATCCCACAGTTTTTTTTTTTTTTTTTTTTCTTTTTTTAAGCTGAAAAGACCTTTCACAACTTCAAGTCTAAGGCTTTAACAAGTTTTTTGGGTCTCAGTTTCCTTATTCTTCAGAACCCTAAACCCATTTTATTTGCCTGAATATAAAAGACAGTTTATTCATTGAAGTTGTTCGCCTTTAGATTTCCTCTTTATAGGTGAAAAATGTATTCATGTGACTTTTCCAGAGTCTTCTCTTAAATTTTCTCTTTGACTCACATGGCAAATCTCTGAGAGTGTGGAAAACTTGATGGTAGGAGAATTACCATTACTTCCTGAACTAGAGTCACCCCTTACTTCCTGGGCTTTCTCTAACTCGGATCTTTTTTAGCTATATCTACGCAAGGCTGGTCATTGGTGCATCTGATCAACACAGACTAAACTCCTGTTGCTATTTCTTCAATCACTTTTGCTCCACGAATTCTTGGGAAACACAGCATCTTGGCTTCCATTACATCTACATGCTGTCGAATCCTGAAATTATCTCTCTGCCAGGGACACCTCTAGTTCATTGTCTTTTATCCCTTCAAGCTGAGCCCACCTACCTCAACTCTGTATCTGCCCTGATGTCTTCCTGGATGGTCCATACAGTCTCCAGCTTAGGACAAGTGGACAGGAGACTGTTCTGGGAGAAAAGCTAGTGGGTGACAGAAGGGACTGAGTGACAGAGAGGAAGGGAACAGAGGACTTGAGCTTGGAGGATGGCCCAACAGCTTAAGGGCGCCAAGAAGGAAGCTTGAGCCAGGAGCATTCCCCCAAGGAGACTGAAATGAATGGCCGACAAAGCCTATTAGTTTTATAATATACATTTAAAGCAGTTAGCTACTTTTGCTTGCTAATATCATGAAAGAATAAGATCTATGTTTAATGCAAAATTCTAGATGGTTCTTTTGCCAACAAATTCTTCATCAAGATAGCAGGAATCACAAATGCATGTTAAAGATAGATTTTTATATAAATATGTATGTAATATTTCTGGTAAAAGCTATTTCCAATTCAAAAATCTCATTTATTTGGATGATATAGACTCAATTTGAGTATAGTAAATAGAATTTGTAATAAAAGCTTATGTTTTAAGGACAAAGTTAAATTTATACATGTAAATGAAAGCATTCTTTTCTTTCTGCCCCAGTTTTTATTAATATATAATTCACCTAATATACATTTTACTCATTTAAAGTGTACAGTTCAGGAGACTTCCCTGGTGGTCCGGTGGTTAAGACTCCACCTTCTAATGCAAGGGCATGAATTCGAGCCCTGGACAGGGAACCAAGATCCCACATGATACAGGATGCAGAACAACAAATGGTGCAAGAAAATTTGAATACTTCTGTGTAAAAAAAAATAGCAATAACAACTGATCACACCTTGCACCATATATAGAAACTAACTTAAAATGGATCATATATTGTAAAGCAATTATCCTCCAATTAAAATTAGATAAATTTTTAAAAATGGATCACAGATATAAATGTAAAACCTAAAAAGAATTTTAAAAATAATTAAGTGGTGTCTTTAAAAGAATAAT
The DNA here is from genome assembly GCF_002263795.3 of Bos taurus. Taxonomy (NCBI): domain Eukaryota; kingdom Metazoa; phylum Chordata; class Mammalia; order Artiodactyla; family Bovidae; genus Bos; species Bos taurus. The sequence continues at coordinate 88,309,995 of NC_037336.1, forward strand.
AGTGTTTGTTAAAAATCTATTAGTATATGCATAGCTATATAAAAGCCATTCTTTCTCCTTACCCATTCGTCCCCCTCAGTCATCCTCCCTTATCATAGGAACCACAGATAATGGTGATTATTCCTGGCCTAGAATGGATTGCTCAACAGTTGTGTGAGAAAAAAAATTGGTGATCGTTAGGGGTCAGCTTGGGTTCACTTAAAAATAAATCTAATAATCAAATTTCTTTTTCTGTTCTGTTTTCTTCCTTTCTTGGTCTTTTATTGTTCAGGTTCCTAAACTATAAGATTTTGGGGGGATGGACTGATGGTTCTGGATTTTGTGAGAGATTTGACAAAACTAAGTCATTCAGCCCCTCTCCTTGTAAATGTGGTCTAATCATGCAAACAGTTGAGTGAACATAATTGATTGATCCTCCTGGTAAGGGTGGCCTGCTGTTTTATCACATTGCATCAGAACTGAAGGCAGATGTCTCAGACTGACTGAAGCTAAAAGAGACTAGAAAGCAAATGCTGGGTGATGTCTTTTTTTCAAATGCAGGTATGGTGACAGCGTCTGGGGATAAAGAGGAGAGCCAGATTAGCAGGCAGACGCACGGCTTCCAGTAGAGACAGGAGGGCACTGGATCTATGGAAGGACAGGGAGGAAGGCCTCTGATAGAATAGAAGAAAAACACCCTGATGAAATGCTTTAAAGCCCATTCCTGTGCTGCAAATATATATATATAGAACAGTCTGGCAACACATGGAACCATGTGAGCGTTCACATCCTTTGTTCCAGTGCACCTGGTTCTGGAAATTCAGCAAATAAAAATAATACAAAGGAAGGTAAACTGCGTTCCATAAAATGTGTTACAAATGTTTATCTGTGTCTTGTTTGAGATTTTGAAAGACGGGTTAAGTGAATTATGTGTGGTACGTACACCTGATCCTTTGTCTTTGAAGAACACAAGAGAATTTGTAGCAACTTGGGAAAACGGTTATGGTTTCAAAATGTGGAAAACATGCAGAACCTTGTCTAATACAAGTGTTTGTATGTGCCTAAACAATGAAGCGAGTGCAAGAAAATGAAGAGGTGTTAGGATGACTGTTTTAGATCATTTCAACTTCTTTTTATTTGAAGATTTTTTTTAAGTCTTTTGCTGAATTTCTGAATTTGTTACGATATTGTTTCTACTCTGGTTTTCTGACCTAAGTTCACCTGCACCCGCTGCACTGAAAGGCAGAGTCTTAACCCCTGGATGACCAAGGGAGCCTCAAGATGATTTCAACTTTTAAAAACTCTCTTTAATATTTTCCCATTTTAAGCTTATTGAGAAACTTCTAGGTCAACATGGGAGGGAATTTAGGATGAAAGAGAATTAGTTGAAAAACCAGAAAGGAAGTAAAACACTAGAGGTTTAATTTATTTTTTGTTAGCTCTTATCTAAAATGAGAGCAGGTGGCTCATACCGAATATACTCCACACTGTATTAATAGAAAGAGTGTATGTAGTTTGCACTGGTCAGTGTCCATTTGGATTATTGTACAAAAAATAAAGACTTTAAAAATAGTCTCCAGAGTCCAGATATTGCTGCATTAAAATCAGAAGTGTAGATTTTGGTCCTTAAAAAACTCATGAATATTTTCAGGTCCTGGAGAGAAAGTTATCACAGCAGAACCCACAAAACCCTAATGAACAGAGAGAAGGTGGGGTTTGGAGTTGGGTTATTTTGAGAAGAGTAATGTTCAGAGTGCCAGCTTCGTTTCCTGTGCGCTTCATGTTGGAAAGTAAGTGATAGATTTGTAGAACAAAGGGACTGATTTTGTGTCTGTAGCCACTGTAAACCATTTTCGATTCCTGTTATTGGGGTCTATTAAATGTCTAAAATGGGGCTTCCCTTGTGGCTCAGCTGGTAAAGAATCTGCCTGCAATGTAGGAGACCTGGGTTTGATCCCTAGTTTGGGAAGATCCCCTGGAGAAGGTAAAGGCTCCCCACTCCAGTATTCTGGCCTGGAGAATTCCATGGACTGTATAGTCAATGGGGTATCAAAGAGTCGGACACGACTGAGCGACTTTCACTCACTTACTCAAATGTCTAGAATGCAACCGTGGAAAGACACATATCTGTTCTCACAGGTTGGCGAGATGAAATGTGCTGTGCTTAGTCGCTCAGTTGTGTCCGACTCTTTGACTGTAGCCCACCAGGCCCCTCTGTCCATCGGGGATTCTCCAGGCAAAAATATTTCAGGGGGTTGCCATGCCCTCCTCCAGGGGATCTTCCCAACCCAGGGATCAGACCCAGGTCTCCCGCATTGCAGGTGGATTCTTTACCAGCTGAGCCACCAGGGAAACCCAAGAATACTGGAGTGGGTAGCCCATCCCTTCTCCCGCAGATCTTCCTAACCCAGGAAATGAACTCGGGTCTCCTGCATTGCAGGTGGATTGAGGTGAAATGTACCAGTGTTAAATTAATGAGGCTTTTTCACAGGCAAAAATACCAGGGATAATGGCAGGAACGGAGGGAGAGAGGTTCCAGGGAAGGTGCAGGGTGTGGTTTCTTTTTAGTGGCTGTGGAGATAGTTCAAAGGCAAAGTCTCCAGGCTACCAGTTTTTTCCATTGCCAATAGGGAAACACGCATTCTTCGAACCTTTAGGTATTGCTGATGGAGACAGCCGCCTCCCCAGCTGCTCTGATTCCTGTCCACACTCACTGGGCATCACCTTTCTGCCTGACAGAAGCCACTTAGCCACCCCCTGCACAAGACCCTTACCATATATATATATATATATATATTTTTTTTTTTTTTTTTCCCTTCTAAGTGAGATCCAGGAACCTTCGTGTGGGACCAAGCTAGTAGTAACTACTAAAGCAATGGGAGGCACTTCCCTAGCAATCCAATGGGTAAGACTCCGAGCTTCCAATGCAGGGGACACAATTCAACCCCTGATTTGAGGACTAAGATCCCACGTGTTTCAGCACGGCAAAAAAAAAAAAACAACAACAATGGAACATGTTCTCAAAAATACATGAATTTAAAACAAAAATAAAAATTTGGCAGCTGTATATATCTAACTAAATTTAGTGTGAATCTGTCAATATTGATCTTTTCTTTTTAACAAGAGAAGAGAAGATACGGCATCTAATCAAATACTACATTATATGGAAACTTTCAGTTTTGGAACAGACCTGTATTTATAATTTGCAGGATATTTGACCAACTTTCAAACCCTTGTTTTAACATTCTTGTTGTTCAGTTGCTCAGTTGTGTCTGACTCTTTTTGACCCCGTGAACTGCATGCAGCACACTGGGCTTCCCTGTCCTTCACCAACAATCAGAGCTTGCTCAAACTCATGTTCTTTGAGTTGGTGATGCCATCCAACCATCTCATCCCCTTCTCCTACCTTCAGTCTTTCCCAGCATCAGGGTCTTTTCCAATGGATCTGTTTGCATCAGGTGGCCAAAGTATTTGTGCTTCAGCATCAGTCCTTGCAATGAATATTCAGGGTTGATTTCCTTTAGGATTGACTGGTTGGATCTCCTTGCAGTCCAAGGGACTTTCAAGAGTCTTCTCTAACTATTTTAATAAGAATGCTGGAAGGAAACTGTTCCCAATACTAGGTATGTGTTACTCGCTCAGTTGTGTCTGACTCTCTATGACCCCATGACTGTGGCCTGCCAGGCTCCTCTGTCCATGGAATTCTCCAGGCAAGAACACTGGTGTGAGTTGCCATTCCCTTCTCCAGGGGATCTTCCCAGCCCAGGGATTAAACCCGGATCTCCTGCATTGCAGGCAGATTTTTTACCATCCAAGCCACAAGGGAAGCCCCAGTGCTTTCCATACCAATAGGTATGGAAAATACTTAATATCTAATGACTAAATCTCATGGTCAAGATAAAAAATGTTCCATCTTAGGTGAAAAGATTTCTGCAGACATCTGAATATAGAAGCTACACATGGCTTTTAGATTTCACTGTCTTTTTAAAGACAGCTATAGCCTGTCAGTCAGCCTGTTCAAAGATGGATGATAGTATCAAAATGTCACCTGAGTTTTAAGATTTTATTTTCAAGTTTTATATATATCCTTCCTAAAATTTTAAAATTTAGTAAAGAATATCTTTCAATAGCACTTGAGACTCATTTGTTATTGTATTCAGTCTTCCCCTCCAAATTTAGTGGAAAAGGAGCTGATTTCTATCCTAAGAAGTGGCCAAAACATCTGGGGAGGCCTACATAATTAAAAGGATTCCTTTAGGAACCAACACCACTTAAATCTGATTTGTCATGACTTTTACTGTTGCTCAAGAAGCACTGTAGATCTTGTTTGTGATTAACAGGAAATAAACAGATACGTTTACCCCAGGAAAATATCCACGGGTACCTTTCCCTCTGAGTTATTTCCCAGTCTCAATTTCTAGAAGAATTTATTAAGATATAATTCACATACCCTACAATTTATCATTTAAAATGTGTAATTCAGTGTTTTGTTGTTGTTGTTGTATTGGGTTGGCCAGAAAGTTCATTTAGGTTTTTCTGTAATGTCTTATGAACTTTTCAGCCAACCCAATATATTCACTGAGTTGCATACACTTGTCATCAAAACAGTCAATTGTAGAACATTTTGACCCCCTAAAGAAACCTCATACCCGTTAGCAATCATTCCCCGTTTTCTTCCCTGGAGTCCCTGGTAACCACTCAGCTCCTCGCTGTCTCTCAAGATTTTCCTATTCTGGACGTTTCATACAAATGGAATCATATAGTATGTGGCCTTTTGTGTCTGACTCCTTTCACTTAGTATAATGTTTGCAAAGTTCTAATTGCCAAATAATATTGTACTGCATGGATAGATCCCACATTTTAGGGCCTCTCTGGTGACTCAGCAGTAAAGAATCCACCTGTCAATGCAGGAGACGTGGGTTCAGTCTCTGGGTTGGGAAGAACCCCTGAAGGAGGAAATGGCAATCCACTCCAGTATTCTTGCCTGGGAAACCTATGGACACAGGAGCCTGGAGGGCTATCGTTTGTGGAGTCGCAAAAGACTCGGACACGACTGAGTGACTAAGCAGCAACGACAACCCCGCATTTTATTCATTCCATGCGTTGGTTGGTGGACATTTGGGTTGTTTTTTCCACTTTTTGGCTATTTAAAACTGCTAGGAACATTAGTGTACGAGTTTTTGCCTAGACATATGTTTTTATTTCTCTTGGGTATTTACCTAGGAGTAGAATTGCTAGTCACAGATCACAGCCTTGTGGCGAAGGGGCTTGCATAATTCAGTGAAACCAGGAGCTATGCCATGCAGGGCCACTCATGGTGGATGGGTCATAGTGAAGAGTTCTGACAAAACATGGTCTACTGGGCCAGGGAATGGCAGCCTGTTCCAGTATTCTTGCCACGAGAACCCTGTGATGACTCTGCCAACACCAGATGGTCAATACCAAAATCGGATTGATTATGTTCTTTGCAGCTGAAGATAGAGAAGCTCTATACAGTCAGCAAAAACAAGACCGAGAGCTGACTGTGGCTAAGATCATGAGCCCCTTATTGCCACATTCAGGATTAAATTGAAGAAAATAGGGAAAACCACTCAGCTACTCAGGTATGACCTAAATCAAATCCCTTATGATTATAACAGTGGAGGTGACAAATAGATTCAAGGGATTAGATCTGGTAGACAGAGTGCCTGAAGAATTATGGGCAGAAGTTTGCAACATTGTTCAGGAGGCAGTGATCAAAACCATCTCAAAGGAAAAAAAATGCAAGAAGTGGTTGTCTGAGGAAGTTTTACAAATAGCTGAGAGAAGAAGAGAATCTAAAGGCAAGAGAGAAAAGGAAAGATATACCCAGCTGAATGCAGTGTTCCAGAGAACAGCAAGGAAAAATAAGAAGGCCTTCTTAAATGGACAATGCAAAGAAATAGAGGAAAACAATAGAATGAGAAAGACTAGAGATTTCTTCAAGAAAATTGGAGATATCAAGGATATTTTCATGCAAGATGAAGACAATAAAGGACAGAAACAGTAAGGACCTAAGAGAATCAGAAAAGATTAAGAAGAGGTGGCAAGAATACATAGAACTATACAAAAAAGATCGTAATGACCCGGATAACCGTGATGGTGTAGTCCTCATCTGGAGCCAGACATCCTGGAGGGTGAAGTCAAGTGGGCCTTAGTAAGCATTACTACAAACAAAGCTGGTGGAGACAACGTAATTCCAGCTGAACTGTTTCAAATCCTAAAATATGATGCTGTTAAAGTGCTGAAGTCAATATATCAGCAAATTTGGAAAATTCTGCAGTGGCCATAGGACTGGAAAAGATCAGTTTTCATTCCAATCCTAAAGAAGGGCAATGCCAAAGAATGTTCAAACTACTGCACAATTGTGCTTATTTCACGTTAGTAAGGTTATGCTCAAAATCCTTCAAGCTGGGCTTCAGCAGTGTATGAACCAAGAACTTACAGATGTACAAGCTGGGTTTAGAAAAGGCAGAGGAATCAGAGATTTGTTGGATCATGGAGAAAGCCAGGGAGTTCCAGAATCTGCTTCATCAACTAGTCAGCCTTTGACTGAGTGGACCACAACAAACTCTGGAAAATTTTTATAAAGAGATGGGAGTACCAGAGCATCTTACCTGTCTCCTGAGAAACCTGTATTTAGGACAAGAAGCAACAATTAGAACCGGATATGGAACAACTGACTGGTTCAAAATTGGGAATGTAGTACAATAAGGCTGAATATTGTCATCCTGCTTATTTAACTTCTTTGCAAAATATGTCATGCAAAATGCCAGGCTGTGTGAAGCTCAAGCTGGAATTAAGATTGCTGGGAGAAACAGGAACAACCTCAGATATGCAGATGATACCACTGTAATAGCAGAAAGTGAAGAAGAACTGAAGAGCCTCTTGAAGAGAGTGAAAGTGGTGAGTGAAAAAGCTGGGTTGAAACTCAACATTCCTATCACTTCATGGCAATTAGAAGAGGGAAAAGTGGACGCAGTGACAGATTTTATTTTCTTGGGCTCCAAAATCACTACAGATGGTGACTTCAGCCATGAAATTATAAAATGCTTGCTCCTTGGAAGGAAAGCTATGACAAACCTAGACAGTGTATTAAAAAGCAGAGTCATCACTTTGTCGACAAAGGTCCATATAGTCAAAGCTGTGGTTTTTCCAGTAGTCATGTAAGTATGAGAGTTGGACCATAAAGAAGGCTGAGCACCAAAGAATTGGTATTTCTGAACTGTGGTGCTGGAGAAGACCCTTGAGAGTCCCTTAGACAGCAAGGAGATCCAAACAGTTGATCCTAAAGGAAATCAACCCTGAATATTCATTGGAAGGACTGATGCTAAAGTTCAATACTTTGGCACCTAATAGGAAGAGCCAACTCACTGTAAAAGACCCTGATGCTGGGAAAAATTGAAGGCAAAAGAAGAAGGGGGCAGCAGAGGATGAGATGGTTGGAGGGCATCACCAACTTAATGGACATGATTGAGCAAACTGCAGTATAGTGAGGAGTTAGAACAGTCTGGCGTGCTTCAGTCCATGGGGTCACAAAGAGTAGGACATGACTTAGTGACTGAACAACCAAGAATTGCTAGGTTATATGGTTCCAAATAGGAAAAGGAGTACATCAAAGCTGTATATTGTCACCCTGCTTATTTAACTTTTATGCAGAGTACATCATGAGAAACGCTGGGCTGGAAGAAGCACAAGCCGGAATCAAGATTGCTGGGAGAAATATCAATCACCTCAGATATGCAGATGACACCACCCTTATGGCAGAAAGTGAAGAGGAACTAAAAAGCCTCTTGATGAAAGTGAAAGTGGAGAGTGAAAAAGTTGGCTTAAAGCTCAATATTCAGAAAATGAAGATCATGGCATCTGGTCTCATCACTTCATGGGAAATAGATGGGGAAACAGTGGAAACAGTGTTAGACTTTATTTTTTGGGGCTCCAAAATCACTGCAGATGGTGACTGCAGCCATGAAATTAAAAGACACTTACTCCTTGGAAGGAAAGTTATGACCAACCTAGATAGCATATTCAAAAGCAGAGACATTACTTTGCCAACAAAAGTCCGTCTAGTCAAGGCTATGGTTTTTCCAGTGGTCATGTATGGATGCGAGGGTTGGACTGTGAAGAAAGCTGAGGGCCAAAGAATTGATGCTTTTGAAGTGTGGTGTTGGAGAAGACTCTTGAGAGTCCTTTGGACTGCAAGGAGATCCAACCAGTCCATTCTGAAGGAGATCAGCCCTGGATGTTCTTTGGAAGGAATGATGCTAAAGCTGAAACTCCAGTACTTTGGCCACCTCATGGGAAGAGTTGACTCACTGGAAAAGACTGATGCTGGGAGGGATTGGGGGCAGGAGGAGAAGGGGACGACAGAGGATGAGATGGCTTGATGGCATCACCGACTCGATGAGTTTGAGTGAACTCTGGGAGATGATGATGGACAGGGAAGCCTGGTGTGCTGCAATTCATGGGGTTGCAAAGAGTCGGACACGACTGAGCGACTGAACTGAACTGAACTGATGTTAACTCTAGGGGTTTCCCAGGTGGCACTGATGGTAAAGAACTTACCTGCCAGTGCAAGAGACACTGGAGACACGGGTTTGATCCCTGAGTTGGGGGATCCCCATGCTCCTCCTTGGAGGGGACATGGCAACCCACTTGCCATGGAGTATTCTTGCCTGGAGAATCCGATGGACAGAGGAGCCTCGTGGGCTATAGTCCATAGGGTCACAAAGAGTCGGACACAGCTGAAACGACTTTGCATGCACGCACATGTGTTAACTCTGTTTAATCTTTTGAGGAACTAGCAGACTGTTTTCCATGACAGGTTTTCCTTTCCCATGAGCAGTATAAGAGGGGTCCAGTTTTTCCATATCTCCAACACTTGTTAACTGCACTCTGATTATAGTCATCATTGTGTGAAGCGGTATGGCATCGTGGTTTTGGTTGGCATTTCTCTGATGGCCAGTGATATTGATCCCCTGCCCCCCCCTTTTTTTTAGCAAACTAAATATTCTTTAAAAAGCCAGGTAAAGCTAAAAATTAAAGATGCCTTCTGAAGTGAGTGAGTGTATGACAAGCAGCACAGGGGTTCCAAGGAAACAGTCTGCATTATGCACCCGTAGCAATTAAAGCGTCTGCTCTTCTGGCCTCTGAAAAATGATTCTTACAGTCCTGACTTAATAGATAAGAAATACTGTGTCTAGATGGGGGAGTTGCTGGAATAATTAAATGTTTCCATGGTGAGGAGGTGGTGAGAATTTCTGTTGGTTAAATATGTTTCTCACCAAACACACAGAAGCAGCTTCTGTAAAATTCACCAGTCATCAACATTTGCCAGATTTGCTTTCCTTCTTTTGTCTGTATCTTGTATGTGTGTGTATGTTTGTGTGTGTGTGTCTGTGTGTATGTGTTGAACTTGTTTAGACATCAAAATGCTTCTAAAGACTTTAGCACTTCTCCTAAGAATACGTTCTTGGATTCTTCTGCTTAATCACAGTATCATTATCACACTTCAGAAATTTCACATAAAATTGGTGATATCATCTAAGATAGAGTCTGGATTCAAACTTATGCTATTTTTTATTTTATACTTGCATTAAAAAAAATTGGATCCAAGGTCTAATCAAAGGTCCTAAATTACATTCAGTTATGTGCTTCCTTGGTGGCTCAGACAATAAAGAATCTGTCTGCAATGCTGGAGATCTGGGTTCGATCCTTGGGTCGGGAAGATCCCCTGGAGGAGGGCATGGTAACCGACTCCAGTATTCTTGCCTGGAGAATCCCCGTGGGCAGAGGACCCTGCAGGCTACAGTCCATGGGGTCTCAAAGAGCCAGACGCAGCTGAGCTACTAAGCACAGCAAGCACAGCACGTGTTTCTTTTAGTCTCTTGAAACGGAATACTTCTCTTGCCTTCTTGTTTTCTGTGTGATTGATGTTTATGATGAGTCCAGGCCAGTTTCTTGCATCGTGGATTCGTCAGATTAGCTTTTCTGTGATTAGATTCAGGATCAACATCCTTGCACCTGGTCATTGTTGTTGCACGGGGACTACTCTTAGTGGCGGTGTGTGGGCTTCTCTTCGCGGGGGCTTCTCTCGTTGCAGAGCGTGGACTCTCGAGCTTGCCCTCGGTGGTTGTGGCGCACAAGCTTAACTGCTCTGCAGAGACATATGGAATCCTCCTGACCAGGGATCAAACCTGTGTCCCCTGTATTGGCAGGTGGATTCTTAGCCACTGTAGCACCAGGGAAGTTCAGGCTGAACATTCTTAACAAGAATATACCTAGGTGATGTTCAGTACTGACTGTTATATCACACCTGGAGTCATACAACTCCGGGGAGATGCTGATTTCGATGGTTTGATTCAGAATTCCCACCAGATCTCTTCACGAGGAAGGTCTGACTCCCCTGTGGGATAATATGAGAGTTTGATCCTGATTATTCTGTTCCCAAACAATGTTTTAGAATCCGTTGATGAACTTCGCCTGAATCACCTTCGGGGGGTGCAAAATGGTAAGGTTCTCATCCCTCGTTTTTTCTGCATTTCTACATCTGGCATTCCTCTGTAGAAAAGAGCTTTTCCTTTTTACCCTCTTCTCTCCCTTTGTTTTCCCCTTAAAAGAAAAACTTTGGGGGGCAAGGTGTTCCCTAGTGGTCTAGTGGTTAGCAATCGGTGATTCCACTGCTGCGGCCTGAGTTCAGTCCCTGGTCAGGGAACTGAGATCCTGCAAGCTGTGTGGTGTGCCCAAAATAGAATTTTTCTAACAATAATGTTATGAGCATATGTCCAATTTTTATTTTAAACTTACCTCAAGGAAAGAGACATCTAGTGGGCCCAATCAGACTCTTCTTGGTAGGGACATTTAATAGAACAAGAGAATGGTTAGATAATATTGTTTAGACTGGTTCGATCTCATTCGAGAACAGGATCAAGGTGGTGGTTACCCTCTGTTCCTGATGATTATCTGCATGTGAGTGGTGGTGGTGGAAGGGCAGCAAAGCAGTTGACTAATGACTCTTAATTCCATTAAGGTGAGTTAGAAATATTTTGTCAGAAATGCTCTTCTCTTTTCCTTTTCCCTGGAGGAAGTTGTGAATTTATAACAAAAAAGTTCCTTGACCAATAAGGGTCTTTATGCATTATAAATATGGAAATTACAAATTATAGAAAGTAAAAAGTAGCAGGGGTGGGGAAGGTGGAAATTCCAAGTTAACACAACCATTATCTCTTTTGTATATTTTTAAAAAAAAAAAAAAAAGAAGGAATGTTGTGACTTGGTGCCATTTCACAATTTTTTATAGTTTCTAACTTCAAAAGCATTAAAAATACACACACACAAATTCAGGTTCATAGAGACAAGGGATGAAAACAGAGGTAAAAATCCTAAGCTAGTGGTCAACCTGTGGTGCTCATGGAGCCACCCCAATGGCTATTTTGAGCTTGGCAGCAAGAGTACTTAAACCATCATCTTCCCTTTTGAAGATTGCATGTACATTTTCATCTAGAAAAGGGAAAGACCTGCTGACCACTGTGTGCTCAGATGCTCAGTCCTGTCTGACTCTTTGGACTGCAATCCTCCAGGCTCCTCTGTCCATGGGATTTCCCAGGCAAGAATACTGGAGTGGGTTGCCATGTCTTCCTCCAGGGATTTTCCCAACCTAGGAGTCAAACCTAGGAGTCTCTTCTGTCTCCTGCATTGGCAGGCAGATTCTTTAGCACTAGCGCCACCTAGGAAACCCTCGTTGAAGACTGCTGCTGCTGAGTCGCTTCAGTCGTGTCCGACTCTGTGCGATCCCAGAGACGGCAGCCCACCAGGCTCCCCCGTCCCTGGGATTCTCCAGGCAAGAACACTGGAGTGGGGTGCCATTTCCTTCTCCAATGCATGGAAGTGAAAAGTGAAAGGGAAGTCGCTCAGTCGTGTCCGACCCTCAGCGACCCCATGGACTGCAGCCTACCAGGCTCCTCTGTCCATAGGATTTTCCAGGCAAGAGTACTGGAGTACTGGGGTGCCATTGCGGAATCTACCCTCCCACAAGGTGTTACCCAAAACCGCCTAACTCCCTTATAAGAGTCACATTTCCAAGGCTCATATTTTTGTTAAAGAAGACATATGAAGAATCAGTAACAATATTTTTCTTTTTTTAAATCAGAATACTTTATACATTTTATATTGATTTAGTACTTTGAATGTTAACAATAAGAAATCTTATACTATGACTCACAGGAAGGAGTAAGATTTTAAAGAATTATTTTCCTGCCATCTGTCTCAAAAAGACCACCTGCATTTTGTTGTTTGTCTGTAAATTGTGCATTTGCATTTTTCACTCCAACGTGGGATTGCAGAAGGGCTGTTTCTATTCTTTTGTTGAATGACTTTATGTAGGTTAAACCAATAAAATGCTTCATTGACTTGGAAAACCATTCTAATTATCTAGACATCTATACAGGTTTTAAGTGTCTAGCATTCATCTTTGCAGGTAGGAAATAGTTAGTAAAGGGTAAAAATTAGATTGGCCATAATTGTTAATTGATGACACCCCTGACCATTTTTCTTGGTCTAAGGATTGTCAGATTGATCAGAGTGAAATTTTGTGTTTAAACGTCATTAGGGTAGAAACAATTTTCCCTGTAGAACAATGAATCACCTGTTTTTTTTTTTTAATCTTATCTTGTTTTTTTAATCTTCCTGTGTTCCCAGGACACTTTAAAAAATCTTGCACAGAATTTAAATGTAGCAAAGCTACAGCTGAAAATGTTCATTTTAATAGCATGGTGTTCTGATGGTTAGTCATTGTTGCAAAGTCTTGCTAGGGGAGCCAGGAAGGAATTGAAAATGTATATTTCTTCCTGCAAGTGTTTGCTTCAGGTCTGAAGGTGTTGGAGACATTTTCATAGATGCCAAGCCTTGGACTGCGTTTCTGGTTTTGCTTAGAGCGTTGGTGACACTGAGAGAGGATGGCTAATAAAACGGTTAGCTTTGTCAGCAGTCTGGGCAGCTGAAGAGATAGGGTTCCCTCCAGCTCTGAACCTGCCTCCCATCCCTTGCATCCTCTCTCCCTGTGGACACAGCTCCCGGTGCCTCACACAAAGGGAAGCCTGGGAGTGGCTCCTGGAGCACAATACACCCGGAGATCCGAAGATTTGGAGGAACTTGTTTTATTTACTTATGGTTTATTTTCCCTTTCCCCCCTAGGAAGTCGCTGATTATGTTTGATAACAATCCTATCTTTTATGAAGGGTTTACATAGGGTTCTGTTGGTTTATCTAGTTAGTAAGAATACAAGGGGACCTGTCCTTTGAAAGACTACCCTTTAGGGATCGATATGAAAAGACCACCTTTTTCTCGGTGGTTTTGAGGTGGCATGCCTCTTGTGTGCATTTCTACAGGTGCATACTCGACCTTAAACAAATCTTGCTCGAGGTCATTTAGTGAACAGGAAAAACAAGCAAGCCTAAAAACAATTACAGCAACTTACAGAATCTGGAAGATAACGGAAGAAAATGCATCCATCCTTTCGTAGGGATCATTACTTCTGCAGCTGCTTCAAGGTGGGTTCTGTGCACTGTGGCTCCAGATTTCCATCGGAGCAAATGTCTGAGCAGTTATTGATCAATCCATGGGGCTGCAAAAACCATTTGTCACTTACAAATGTTACATAGCCTGGAGTGCTTCCCTTAGCACTGTGTATGTTCCTAATTTAAGAGAAAGCCTGGATTTTTTTTTTCTTTGCAAATGGAATCCTTCTAATATAACCACACCCAGACAGATAAAGCTCCTTTTCTGCATCTGCTCCTCTTGAGATAGAGTTTTTCAAATGCATAATGAATGGAAAGAAGACCCATGTAATTTCTAAGCATCTGTCGGTTTACAAGAGAACTTTGTAAACTGAAATACTTTGAAAAAATTCCCCATTAGCATTTCTTAGCTCAGAATTTGATGCTTGATAAATAATAGAACTCAGTAGGTGTTTATTGAATGAATTTAACTCTTAGGTCTTAAAGGTAACCTGTTTGCTGATTAAAACGAGCAGGCTTAACCTGCAACTATACGATTGCCTTCTGTTTAACTATTTTCTTTAGTATAGACTGTATTTTAACAGAGCTATAAATCTTACTTCTTTTTAGTGTTTCGCTTCTGTTCTTTTTGAACTGAGATAAAAGGCATTTTAAATGCTAATAGGAATATATGTAGGAACAGATTTTAGGAGTAATGTGAGAATTTTGTAAGAATTTGTTCTTCAACCGTATTGCTTCACCTGGCACTGGTGTTTGTTCCTAAAATTAAATAAAGCATTAATCACTGGAATATATGAGACATGTTAAGCCTTCCCTTTCGGATCCTTAGGGAATAACTAATGGGGTGTGTGTGTGTGTGTGTGTGTGTGTGTGTGTGTGTTTCTAGTAGAGGAGAAGCATTTCTTCTTTCCTACTACTATGAAAGGGGGGTAGTCAACACTGTTTCTCTTCCCTTTCATATTTTATTTGAAATCTACAATGATGAAAACCTGTCACTTCAGATAGCATTTGAAAAGTTCATGAGTTAGGGTTATGTTAATTTCTACATGGAAGGAAATCTTTGAGTTGGCAACGTATGACTGCGGATAGACTCACAATAAGGGAGAATCTAAGTGCTGTTTTTGATTTCAAAGACGGTCATAAATCGAGTTGGACTCCAGGATTGGGAAAGGTTCGTTCTGTGAACACATTTGTGTTAGAGACTGCTTTTTTCTCTATAACGATGTTATTAGTGTTGCAGTGACTGAAGGATAATGTCTAGTTCATAATTTAGCTTGGAACCTTGAGTTTAAAAGGGTCCCTTCATCGAAACAACCTCATTCGTATGTTCTAAAAGTCTTGAAGAAATTTGCGAGCAGTTGTAGTGGATTTGAACTTGAGAACAACAAACCCTGAGTGTCTTACAGCCTACATGCTTCTGTGGTATAGAGGATCCACAGCCAGAACCTTATTCTAACTCTTGGGAAGGCATATTATTGTTTTAAGAGATTGTGTTTCTTGGTAATATCTTATGAAATGTTATCTTTTTAAAAAAGTTAAAATAGAGAAAGAGATGAGAACAGTGGCTAGAAGCTGAGAATTTTTTACCATGGTTTCTATTCCTAACGAGGTCTGTGACCTTGGACATAATAGCATTCTTTCAAGGCTGGGTTCTCAGCAGACTGTTCTAGATGATTTTGAAGATGAACACATCAAGCTCTAAGGCTTCATAATTATACTCTATGTCCCCCTCCCTCTTTAAAATATTGTAATACTAGATACTTAACAAAATACTCAAAACATTCTCTACTTTGGCATATTAATTTTAAATGCATATGTATTTAATTCAATATATTTAATCCATAATTTGTGATTCATAAGCATATGGATTTTTATTGAGCTGCAGTTAGCTTGAAGCACACCCCTTTTGCTTTCACTTATGGAATGCCTTGTGTTTCTATGTCATTAAAAAAAACACATTGCGATTAACTCATTCTTTTTAATGCCAGTGACCACACTGATTTCCATTCTGCAGGGATGCCTTTGTTTCTGTGACCTTTTCCTCTCATTTCCTGAGGGTAAACTTCCAGGTTTCACCACCAGTACAAACAAGTGTTTTGTCATCAAGATACAGATTTGAATCTTCAGTCTGCCACTTACTCCAGATAAGTGGCTTAACTTGTGAGCCTTCCTCTACGAATTAGTGGTTAAGGGTGTGTTTTCATAAGTTATGCTAATTTTGGTGCCACTGGGAACAAATTACGTGTTCAGATTTTTTGCTGCATCACTGATACTGCTAGTTTACTTTGACAGGTGAGGGATGGTATCTAAGTTTGCTTTGGTTTTTGTATTCTTTTACTTTATTAGAGCAGATGAATACATTATCGTGTGTCCATTTCTGCTTTAGTCTCACGTTACAGCATGCTTTGCCCATTGTATCTACTGGGGTCTTTCTAATATGCTTCAAAACTCACATTTGTATTCCCATCTGTAGGCAGTCCCTCAGCAAACAGTTTTTTCTGATCTTTTTTTTTTTTTAGCGAGTTGAGTTGTCGGAAGTGGCTTCCCTTAGAAGTTTCCTACATGTAGGGGTTGGGTTTCCAAGCCAAGCCCAGAAGCCTGACTTTACCCATTGTATCCTGATGAAACCATAGAATTTTAAATCTTGGATTTTGTGGGTAACGTGTTCTTAGTGAGGTTGGGACACAATTTCCTGTGGCTCCTTTTCTCCACATACATTTTGTTTCTTTAACAGACGCACAGTGCTTACTGTGGCCCAGGGGTTGTCTCAGGCACTTCACAAATATGAACTCATGTAATCCTTTCAACAGCCTTTTCAGGTATGGCTACTATTAGCTCCGTTTTACAGATGAGGAAACTGAGGCGCAGGCTGACCAGTGAAGCAGCTTAACTAAGGTCACCCAGCTCCAGAAGTGGTTCCTATGTGGAGAGAACGGCCAGAAGAGGGCCAGAATAGACTCTCCAGAGGGAGAAGCTCTTTGCTCTGGATCTAATGGTGGTATTTGTTGTTGCTAGTTGCTAAGTCAGGTCCAAGTCTTTTGCAACCCGTCAGGCTCCTCTGTCCATGTGATTTCCAGGGAAGAATACTAGAGTGGGTTGCTGTTTCCTTCTCCAGGAGATCTTCCCCATCCAGGAATTGAACCCGGGTCTCTTGCATTGGCACGCAAATTACCACTGAGCCACCAGGGAAGCCCTAATGGTGGTATTGAAACCATGTAACACAGACTAGGATTTGAACCCATGGTCTTTTAGCCGAGATCACACACTTGGTTTCAGGACTTAATGAAACTCATTTTCTTGATGTCTTGTTGCAGAAAGAATTCAATGACAGACAGTGATAGGTAAGAAGTGGATTTCATTAGAGAGAAACACTCTGCAGACATGAGAGTGTGTCGTCTCAGAAGGCGAGAGTGGCCCTGAAATATGACATGCTTAGTTTTTATAGGCTGGCTAATTTCGTAGGCTAATGAGTGGGAGGATTAGGGGTGGGGATTTCCGGGAACTGGGCCACTGTCCCCTGTTTGATATTTGCTGGTGGGCCTCAGAATTGTCACGGTGCTGGCGGGTGTGTCACTTAGCTTGCTGATGTGTTACAATGAGCATAGGTTGTTGGTGTTTAGTTGTTGCTGTTCATTTGCCAAGTCGTGTCCAACTCCTTGCAACCTCATGGACTGCAACACGCCAGGCTTCCCTGTCTTTCAGCCATCTTCTAGAGTTTGCTCAAACTCATGTCCATTGAGTCAGTGATCCAACCATCTTGTCCTCTGTCGCCCCCTTTTGCCTCCTGCCCTCATTCTTTCCCAGCATCAAGGTCTTTTCCAATGACCTGGCTCTTCACTTCAGGTGGCCAAAGTATTGGAGCGTCAGCATCAGTCCTTCAAATATATATTCAGGGTTGATTTCCTTTAGGATTGACTGGTTTGATTCCTTTCTGTCCAATGGACTCTCAAGAGTCTTTTCTAGCACCACAGTTTGAAAGCATCAGTTGTTTGGTACTCAGCCTTCTTTATAGTCCAACTCTCACATCTGTTCATGACTACTGGAGAAACCATAGCCTTGACTATATGGACCTTTGTTGGCCAAGTGATGTCTCTGCCTTTTTAATACACTGTCTAGGTTTGTGATAACTTTCCTTCCAGGGAGAAGCTTTTTTTAGTCTCATGGCTGGAGTCACCATCTGCAGTGATTTTGAGGCTCAAGGTCTAGTGGAAGTCTACTTATCTGTCATCTTGGACCTATTTGGTTCTAATCAGTTCTACTGTGTCCTTGGGCTATGTCATTCTTTTAAAGTTGGTGCCTACCCCCTTCCCTCCTGTTGCAGTATCATTCTGATGTAATTGCTTTTCCCTTTTGCCTCTTGTCTGTTGACTTCATCTGTTTCCTCCTATCTATCTCCAGTTTCTGTTCAAGTTAGTCACACTTGAATTCAGTAATTACTTACCTAAAGCATATTCCGTGTAAGGTGTTGGGCGTGTCCCCACCCTCCTAGAGTTTAGATTTTTTATCTTGATTTAGCCCTGAAGCTTCCTACAGCATAGCCTGCATTGTGTAAAACTGCAGAGGTGACTGGTGAAGAACGTTGAGAATTTCTTCCTGATTAGCCCAGGACTGAGCCTTTAAGGAACAGGGCTGTGGGAGATCATGGGAACGTGGAAGCTTCTAGTTAAGGAGCCTGGGCCTCGTGTAGTAGATGACGAGGAGTTACAGTTAGGAAGTAAAAGAGCCTGGCGTGGCAAGTTGAGTTAGAGAACCAGCATTATCAGGGAGATCAGCTCTTAGGATACTGCAGTACATCAAATGTTGGTTCAATGAAATGTTGATGCCTGAACTAGGGTAGAAAGAAATGGGCACAGAGACTGCCCTGGTGGTCCAGTAATGAGGACTGTGTGCTTCCATTGTAGTGGCTGTGGGTTCGGTCCCTGGTCAGGGCACTACTAAGATCCCACATGCCACGAAATGTGGCCAAAAAAAAAAAAGATGGGTATAGACAGTACTAAAGATATAAGGGATGATGGTACTCGATGGAATATCAACGTGGGGACAGACGAGGAGCAGGAAAACCCAAGATGATCTCCCAAGTACCTAGGCTCTTGTACCTGGAATGTACACTCCTGTCCTGGAGAGGAATAGTGTCAAGAGAAGGCGTGATCAAACAGTCGGCTAGCAAAATCGAGGGAAAGGGGAACAGGAACGGTGATTTGTTTTTTGTAATACTAATAGCTAATTGAGTGCCTACTGTTGTTCAGACACCGTCCTAGGCAGCTTGTGCAAGTAACCTTGTAAATCCTCTTTCTGCCCATGAGGAAAGAGCCACCATGTAGAGATGAAGGAACCATGCAGCTCAGGTCTCTTGTCAGGAGTAGACATTCTGGCTCAGATAATGTGTGCATAAGAGACAGGGAGAGGGAGAGAGAAATTCAGTGTAAAGACAGAAAGCTCAGGGTTCTAAGTAATGAACGAGGACCCATCGCTAACATAACCCAGCCTCAGAACTGGGAGGCCTTCTTTTTTCGTTGGCAGGTCCAGTTAGCTTCATGTCCATTATTTCGGGTTGCTCGTTCCTGTCCCCAGGTTCTCCTCCCTGCTCCAGCTCTGCACTGGATGAAGCCACAGCCTCCGTGCCTCCATTCTTGGCCTCCTTCATTCCACTGTTCACTGGGCAGCCAGGTTGATGGTTTGAGGGGTTTTTAGGTTTATCTGCTTATGGTCCACTTACAGACTGTAAAGTGCATAGCCTGAGGCCTTCTTACAGGAGGAGCACACGCATGCCAAGAGCTCCCACGTCAGTTTGTAGACCATTCCCAGTGCCCCAGAAAGCTCCCTGTGGGCCCTTGTAGTGATTACTTCATGCTGTGGACAAATTGAGTCCCTTTCAAATTCATGTGTTGAAGCCCTGGCCCCACTGTGACCGTATTTGGAGAGAAGTCCTGGAGAAGAAGCATTAAGGTGAAAGGGAATCATGGAGCAGGGCCTGAAAGGATTTGTGTCCTTATAAGAAGAGACACCAGGGGGTGCTCTCTCTTTGCCATGTGAGTGCAAGGTGAGAAGGCATCCATCTACAAGCTGAGAAGCAGGCCCTCACCAGAAGCCAGATTGCCTAGGACCTTGATCTCAGACTTCCCAGCCTCCAGAAACACAAAAAATAATTTCCTGTCTTTGTTTTGGCCAAGCCATGCCACTTGTGGGATGTTAGTTCCCCGACCAGGGTTTGAACCCTGGCCCGTCACAGAAGCAGCTAAGTCTGAACTGCTGGACTGCCACAGAATTCCCAGGTTTCTGTTATTTAAAACAGAAAATCTGTCTGTGGTCTTTTGTTACAGCAGCTAAAACAGACTCATACAATGAGTTTGGAATGTGAATTTGGAAGGTCAGTCAAGAGACTGCAGTGGAAGAGGTGTGTGCAGTGGTCTTAGATTATGAGAATCTGTGACTTTAAGAATACTTACTGTGAACAACAATTTATGAAGCAATGGAACAGGGAGTCTTTTGAGTTCAAGTAAGACTATTCCATCATAAAAACGTGTTAAAGCAGAATGCTGTCCCCTATTCCCCAGAGGTTATAACTAGAGACAGTTTTATAGAATATTTGTTAATCTAATGGATATAAAAACTTTGCACTCTCAAAGCAGTTTTCCCCATTATAGTATGAATGGATACCAAATAATATTTTCCTGTCTTGGCATTATTGTTTTCTATTGAACTATTTTCCTCCCTGGGAGGTGGTCGTACCCATCAAAGAAAACTATTCATTTTCTGTGTGCAATCATTTTCAAACTAGTGATTACTGGAGAGCTTTCAATCCTTAATGGAGAGTTTATGGAAAAGATGAAAAGAAGATTTTTTAAAAAACAAAGAATGATGCAGAAGTTAGACATGAATGAGTATTACGACAATCAGAAGTTCTTTTTATACAGTAACCTCTTCAGTCACAGACTACTCTTTTTCAGGGGAAAAATAATAGTTTCCTGCAAAAAGGGAGAGCAGATGATGTAAAGAAAACAGAAAAATATTCATAGTATTATAGTTTACCTTTTGGGTGAGTTGTAAAGGGAAGGGGAAATTGTTTGAACAGTCGATATGATGAAGAACATCAAATATATTTTCCAGTCTCTAAGACAATTTTTGTATGCTTGATATAACACAAATTGTTTCATGGAAGTTAGCATTTAATCCAAACAAAGCAATGGGCTTGTGATCATTCGCATGTATAATACGATCATCTTTTGTAAGCTGTAATTTAGAAACAATGAAGGCAATTTTGAGAGAGGGTCACTGATTGGTCACTGTTTAGACACAGCCCTCTTCCCTGGAGAAGCAAACTTGGTGAAAACCAGCCTTGAGTTGAAAGGAGTTTGTTCACATTCCAAATAAAGTCATCGGGGAAGGCTGGCACCTGTCCGCCCAGCTCTGTGTCCTGTAGCCGAGTAGTTTTTCCCCCACTTGCTCTCAAGGTTCAGAGTCAACAGCAGGGTGGGTGAGCCTTTTCCTAGAAGCCCTCACCGCTTCTTGAGGGGCCCCCACCCCTAGTTAGACAGGGTGTTCCTTGCATTCTAAAAACATGAACACAAAGGAGCTTTCCTTCTCTAGTCCCTCAGATGGGAGTTTCACCAGCAGTTAAAGTCCACACTTCTGGAAATCCTTTAGTTTGCTTACAAGTCTTTTGCCAGATGGTTAAAAGAATCAGTCATCTCCACTGAGACGCTCATTTTTATTTATTGAAGTGCTTGTGGAAGAAACACACCCTTTTCTTTGTCTATTCTATCCAGGTCTCAAAGCAGAGTAATTTTCTTCTCTTGACTGCGAGTCCTGAATAGGAGCCGATTCAAAGAAGGTTAGAGCTAGAGCTCAAAGGAAGTCAGAGCTTTTATTTTATGGAACAAAACAATCAAACAAGAACCGGAACTGCAGCAGTTGACCCAACGCCACAGTGGTTGGGATGGCTGAGCCAGCCGAGGTGGGGCTAAATATATTTTTAGTTAAAAAAAAAATCGGGGGCATGCTCTTCAAACTGACTTTCAAACGGTAGGCACTAAAATAATAGGTGTTATTCTGAGTTTGGTGGTTGCAACTTAGAAGTACAGAGATCTGCTGAAGTAGTTAATTCATTTTGATGTTGTTGTTGTTGGGTTTGGGATACACCTGAATTTCCCCTCCCTGTTCCCACCCCCCTCAGAATGGAGAACAGAAAGAGTTTCTCCCAAATGAAGACCGCCTGCCTCCTGCATCAGATGCCTTGAGTGTGTTTATGTGAGGGATGGGGCCCATTCTGTGTTCCCCTGTATTACTTATAAAGCAGAAAAAAAGTAAGGTATTAGTGACATTATTACATGTTCTCTGTAATAGCTGGCAGCTCTAAAAGCTATTTTGACAAGTATAACTTATGATTTATAAATTAGGCTAACGGATTCCTTTTTTAAATGGGAATTGCACCTGTGTTAGATCACGTATTCAAGTAGTAATTAAGTACCTACTGCAAGTGCTTTCCCCCTTCAACTTGTATTTTTCTGGATGATTTTTTTTTTATAAACTAGGCATGAGACCTTTTCTTCTCTTCTTCTCTTTGAGTGCAGTTAAAGAGTTTCAAGCTGATATTCTCCACCCTCAATGCTAAGAGAGGGGGTTAGCTTTAAGTTCCTCTGCAGATTCAACATGGTCATTTGTTGGACTGTGAATGCATTTTCAATTAGGTGATGGTTTTTTGTTGTTTTTTTTTAGGTGATGGCTTTTTTTTTTTTTTAGGTGATGGTTTTTATAGATGGTTTTTATAGAGTGTTTACTTATATTTTATACAGAATTATATTTATATAAAATATATTTATATATATAATATATATTATACTTATATTTATATAATATATACTTATATTATATACAGAATATTCGAACCACCTGTGTGTGTCAGAAGCTGAAGTGTGAGGATAAGATGTGGTAGCAAAAACCAACCAAACCAACAAAAAACTCCCTGACATCTCGTAGTTGATGTGGCATTTATAGGGCTTTGGACGGGCTCTGTGCAATGCCCACTTCTTTAGAGATGTCCTCCCCTTTTCCTTGTGTAGAGTCAGATCCCCTAAGAAAGCTGATGTTACGTTCAGTGTACATAACATACATTTATTGAATATTTTGTAAAATATTTATTTATTTGGCTGCATGGGATCTTAGTTGTGTCCTGTGGGATCTTCCATTGTGGTGCACAGACTCTCTAGTTGTGACTCCTGGCCTTCAGTAATTGCAGCACGTAGACTCCAGCGTCCGAGAAGGCAATGGCACCCCACTCCAGTACTCTTGCCTGGAAAATCCCATGGATGGAGGAGCCTGGTAGGCTGCAGTCCATGGGGACTCTAGGAGTCAAACACGACTTCACTTTCACTTTTCACTTTCCTGCGTTGGAGAAGGAAATGGCAACCCACTCCAGTGTTCTTGCCTGGAGAATCCCAGAGACGGGGGAGCCTGGTGGGCTGCCTTCTATGGGGTCTCACAGAGTCGGACACGACTGCAGCAGCAGTAGCAGACTCCAGAGTGCATAGGCTTACTTGCCCCAAGGCATGTGGGATCTTAGTTTCCTGACCAGGGATCGAACCTGCATCCTTTGTATTGCAAGACAGATTTTTAAGCACTGGACCACCAGGGGAGTCTCTATTGAGTAATTATTAAAAACTGGGAAAATAAGAAAGAAAGGAAGTGAGAGCTGCTGTTTTGCAGTCTCAGCCTTGTCTCTCAGAATAACTTCCTTAGTACAGACAGGGCCAGTCGAGATTTTCCTAGAGAAAGGAGATACAAGGGCTGTGGAGTGTAGCTGCTGCAGGCGGGCCAGTTTTGTAAGTGAGTTTGGAGCTGCCCACTGTCACCTTCCTTCGTGAGGTTCTAGTAGCAGGCTTGACTCAGCTCATTCAAAGCAAAGGCAGAAAGATGCTTCACTTAAGAGACGTTGGTTATGTGACCCAGGTTGTGACTCTTTACTCCTTAGGTAACACAGTGGTTATGTGTTTAGGGTCTGCATCAGTTTGCTTTGGTTTGGTTTTAGGATGCTTTCATTTGTCCAGAAGGCATCCTGGAAAGAGGCATATGAACAAGATGGTTTGGAAGCCTACCTGTGAGACTGAAGAAGCATATGTACGAGCCTCAACCTGTTTTTCCAATAGTCACTATTTTTTTTGAATTAAAAATTTTTTTAAATTGCAGTGTAGTCAATTTGAAATATTGTGTTACTTTCACGTGTACAGCAAAGTGATTCAGTTATACATATATGTAAAAATTTATTCTTTTTCATCATAGGTTATTAGAAGATACCGGATATAGTTCCCTGTGCTATACAATAGCTCCTTGTTTACCTATTTTCTATATAGTAATTTGTATTTGTTAATCCCAAACTCCTAATTTATTCTCCTATGGTAACCATAAATTTGTCTTCTGTGACTCTATTTCTTTTTTGTAAATGAGTTCATTTGTATTATTTTTTTAGCTTCCATATACAAATGATGCTGCTACATCGCTTCAGTCGTGTCTGACTCTGTGTGACCCGTAGACGGCAGCCCACCAGGCTCCCCCATCCCTGGGATTCTCCAGGCAAGAACACTGGAGTGGGTTGCCATTTCCTTCTCCAGTGCAGGAAAGTGAAAAGTGAAAGTGAAGTCGCTCAGCCGTGTCCGACCCTCAGTGACCCCATGGACTGCAGCCTACCAGGCTCCTCCGTCCATGGGATTTTCTAGGCAGGAGTAGTGGAGTGGGGTGCCATTGCCTTCTCCGATACAAATGATAGCATATGATATTTGTCTTCCTCTAAGTTACTTAACTTAGTATGATAATCTCTAGGTCCATTCATGTTACTGCAAATAGCATTATTGCGTTCTTTTTATGGCTGAATAATATTCCACGCTGGACTGGAAGAAACACAAGCTGGAATCAAGATTGCCGGGAGAAATATAATAACCTCAGATATGCAGATGACACCACCCTTATGGCAGAAAGTGAAGAGGAACTAAAAAGCCTCTTGATGAAAGTGAAAGAGGAGAGTGAAAAAGTTGGCTTAAAGCTCAACATTCAGAAAACAAAGATCATGGCATCCGGTCCCATCACTTCATGGGAAATAGATGGGGAAACAGTGGAAACAGTGTCAGACTTTATTTTTGGGGGCTCCAAAATCGCTGCAGATGGTGACTGCAGCCATGAAATTAAAAGACGCTTACTCCTTGGAAGGAAAGTTATGACCAACCTAGATAGTATATTCAAAAGCAGAGACATTACTTTGCCAACAAAGGTTCGTCTAGTCAAGGCTATGGTTTTTCCTGTGGTCATGTATGGATGTGAGAGTTGGACTGTGAAGAAGGCTGAGTGCCAAAGAATTGATGCTTTTGAACTCTGGTGTTGGAGAAGACTCTTGAGAGTCCCTTGGACTGCAAGGAGATCCAACCAGTCCATTCTGAAGGACATCAGCCCTGGGATTTCTTTGGAAGGAATGATGCTAAAGCTGAAACTCCAGTACTTTGGCCACCTCATGGGAAGAGTTGACTCATTGGAAAAGACTCTGATGCTGGGAGGGATTGGGGGCAGGAGGAGAAGGGGACGACAGAGGATGAGATGGCTGGATGGCATCACTGACTCGATGGACGTGAGTCTGAGTGAACTCCGGGAGTTTGTGATGGACAGGGAGGCCTGGCATGCTGGGATTCATGGGGTCGCAAAGAGTTGGACACAACTGAGCGACTGAACTGAACTGAATATTCCACTGTCAGGCTTCCCTGGTGGCTGAGCAGTAAAGAATGCCTGCCAATGCAAGGGATGAGGGTTCGATCCCTGGGTGGGGAAGATCCCCTGGAGAAGGAAGGGGCAACCCACTCCAGTATTCTTGCTGGGAGAATCCCATGGACAGAGGAGCCTGACAGGCTACAGTAGTCCTGTAGCCTGCAAGAGTCGGATGCTACTTAGCGATTAAACCACCACAACCAGTATTCTTGCCTGGGAAATGCCATGGACAGAGGAGCTTCACAGGCCACAGTCCATGGGGTCACAAAAGAGTCAGACTCGACTTAGAGACTAAACAACAACACCATTCCATTGTATGTATGTACCACATCTTCTTTATCCGTTCGTCTGGTGGACATCTGGGTTGCTCCCATGTCTTGGCTGTTGTAAAAAGAGCTGCTGTGAGCATTGGAGGGCATGTACCTTAAGAGTTTTCTCCAGATAGATGCCTTGGAGTGGGATTGCTAGATCATGTGTTAATGGTTTTAGTTTTTTTATGAAACTTCCATACAGTTCTCCATAGTGACTGTACCAGTCTAGAGTCACTATTTCTTTATGGAAAAAATTATTTTAGTGCCCAGGAATGCTTACAGGACCTAGTATTAGGATGGTGCTTCTCCACCGATCCCTGATAGCCTGCTCAGGGTCGTCTGGGTGACAAGAACGCAAGCAGTGTCTGGGAGGCCACAACGCCACATTGGCTGGACACCTGCAGGAGGGCTGGACGCACCGAGTCTCAGGCTGAAATCATGGAGAAGCAGCACTTCTGCCGTCTTACTTCTTCCCCGAGTCCCTAGCTAGGGTTGAGTGCTCCCCAGGGCCGTCTCCGGCCATCCACGTTGGTCCGCGGCACTGAGACCTGAGCGCTTAGTTGGGACTCCTCACTACCTTATTACCAAATGCCACCTTCCTCTTTTGCCCTTGGCCATGACTCCAGCCCTCCCCAGTTTCTTGTTTTTACCTCCCTTCGTCCCCTCGGCAAGGAACCTCCTACCCCCTCCCTTAGGAGTTACTCCCAAGGAACTTCCTGGTAGTCCAGTGGCTAAGACGCCTCACTTCCACTGCAGGGGGCCCAGGTTCCATCTCTGTTGAGGGAACTAAGATCCCTCACGCCATGTGGCTCGGCCTGGGATGGGGGTGGTTTGTGTGGGAAGAAGTTACTCTGGCTGTGTCCCTTCTACCAACTTAGCTGCGCGGATACTCCCTCCCTGTTCATGGAAACTTACCTCCTAGAAGCTTACCTGCACTTTGCCTTGTTTTTCTTGTGTGTGTTCTCTCTCTCTTTAATACATAGTTTCTATTTATTGACAACTCTCCAAATTTTTAAAGAGCTGTTTTCTTTCTTTTCAATTTAATTAGGTAATTTTAAATTGAAGTATGTTCCCTGGTGGCTCAGATGGCAAAGAATTTGCCTGCCATGCGGGAGACCTGGGTTCAGTCCCTGGGTTGGGAAGATCCCTTGGAGGAGGGCATGGGAACCCACTCCAGTATTCTTGCCTGGAGAATTCCATGGACAGAGGAGCCTGGTGGGCTACAGTCCATTGGGTCGCCAAGAGTCAGACACGACTGCGTGACTCACACACACGCATACACATAGTTGATCTACAGTTGTGTTAATTTCTGAGGTACAGCAGAGTGATTCAGTTATACATGCATATGCATATTCTTTTTTATATTCTTTTCCATTGTGGTTTATTACAGGATATTGAATATAGTTCCTGTGCCATACAGTAGGATCTTGTTGTTTATCTGTTTTATATATAGTAGTGGTGGTGGTGTAGTTGCTCAGTTGTGTCTGACTCTTGTGACCCTGTATACAGTAGCCTGCCAGATTCCTCTGGGATTCATGGGATTTCCCATGCAAGAATACTGGAGTGGGTTGCCATTTCCTTCCCCAGGGGATCGTCCCAACGCAGGGACTGAACTTGTGTCTCCTGCAGTGCAGGCGGATTCTTCACTTTCTGAGCCATAGGGAAACCAATATATAGTAGTGTGTATCTGCTAATCCCAAACTCCTAGATTGTCCCTCCCCGCTCCCTGTTTTCCTTTTGAGAGGTGGATTCTAGTCTCTGCAAATGACCCAAAACTGGTGTCACCATTCACCAATGATCAGGTTCCTTTGGTCAGTATTATGCTCCTAGGTCCCATTCCCAGAGATTCTGGCCTAACTGGGACAGAATGTGGACACAATGACAACTCTGCCTAGTATTATCCCCATTGTACAGATGAAGAAACCGAGGCTCGGAGGAGGGCAAATGTGCTCAAAGTCTCAAGGCTAATAAGCAGCTGATCTGGACTTCATCCCCACCTGTCTGCTGGTAACGCATGCTTTTCATTTACTGCACTGCCCTGTGTGGGTCCAGAGGAGCTTTGAAGCCTTTCTTCCAGTTAAGGGTCCTGCCACTACCCGCCTTGTGAATCCGTGGGGCCTAGAAAAGGCCTTGTTTTACTCCAGCCAGACTTACTGATAAACACTGGCCGAGCTGCCAGACTGGATCACGTCACTGCTGGTATGCAGCAGGCCATTTGAATTCCGGGGAGTGCAGGGCTCAGCACACACGTCAGAGAAACCCATTTCCATTTATCATTTTAATTCTGCTATCAACCATCCACAGACCCTAAATGGATTCCTCCAAAATGGCATCTTCAAGCCCATTATCAGAGCTAAATGTTTAATAACTTTGTTAAATAATCCATGGCATGGTGTACAAGAAACTGTCATTTTTATTTTGTTTTTTTTTTTCACATAGGAGGAGGTGTTTCTGGACATCCCTAGGGGTGGCTTAACATAGCTCTCAGGGCTGCTGCCTGGCCCCTCCCCTTCCTTCCTTGCTGGGTTCCTTCTTTCCTAAAAGCTCCAGGCAGGAGGGGTTCTGTGCAGGGAAGCCCCCTGCTTAGCAGGCCTGAGAAAGAAGCAGACACGTGTCGGGCAGACAGTTAATCGATGGAAAAGCAGTTTAAAATTCAGCCCAGGAGGCAACAGACGCTCTTCAGCAAACGAAGCTCGGTTCTGTGGAGTAGCCGTGGGCACATTTTCTTCTCTGGATCTTTTCCAGTGATCGTGCTAGAAATATGTGGAAAAGAAAGTGTGAAGTTGCTCAGTCGTGTCCGACTCTTTGTGACCGCATGGACTGCAGCCTACGAGGCTCCTCCATCCATGGAATTTTCCAGGCAAGAGTACTGGAGTGGGTTGCCATTTCCTTCTCCAAGAAATATGTGGAATAGAACATTATAGGATAGCCATTGTTTACTTTTGGGTAAATCCCATTATCTTAGATAGGCCATCTTTGCAAATTAAGTTCACTGTATTGAAAATAAGACAAGCAATGTTGCCTGTTTTTTTATTTTTCAGTCAAATGGATCGCAGACCTAGAACTAAAGTAGCAACAGGATGATCAATAATTTTTAACTGGACTTTTTTTTTTTTTTTGCTGCACCAAGTCTTTGTTGCAGCACATGGGATCCTTAGTTGTGGCATGTGGGATCTGACCAGGGATCGAACCTGGGCCCTCTGCATTGGGAGAGTGGAGTCTTAGCCACTGGACCACAAGAGAAGTCCCTCCAACTGAATTTAAAAAAAAAAATCAGCAATCATTTTAAGCAATGTAATTCGAAAGCAGTATGACCTTAAATTTGCATACTGATTATGTTATTTAATTTTGACAGTGATCTCAATTATGTGTCTGTGTGCACGGTCAGTTTTCAGCCTCATGGAAACAGAAATGAAGTCTAAGGATTAAACTTGAAGAACTGTATTCTTTTTTTCCCCAACTTGGCTTAAACCAAGAAAATACAATCTTTCTTCTATCATGTTGGGAATGATACAATCCATCCTACTTGAGTAAAGGATGGTTGAATCAAAGTGTCCAACTTGGGGGAAAAGACTAAGCATAAACAGCCCAACAATTGAAAAGATTCTCGTGTTAGGATGGGCAACAAGCCCCACACAAGTTACTCCTGAAGCTACAAATCCTGCTGGAGTTCCCTGTTTAACAGAAACGGGAGCACCTACCATCTGCTGGTTGGTTATTGGACTGTGGGCCCCAAGAAGATGAAACTATAGATCGTGTCCAGTTAGACATTGAAGGATCAGATCAGATCAGTTCAGTCCCTCAGTCATGTCTGACTCTTTGCGACCCCATGAATTGCAGCACGCCAGGCCTCCCTGTCCATCACCAAATGAGACTCAGGTCCATCGAGTCAGTGATGCCATCCAGCCATCTCATCCTCTGTCGTCCCCTTCTCCTCCTGCCCCCAATCCCTCCCAGCATCAGAGTCTTTTCCAATGAGTCAACTCTTCCCATGAGGTGGCCAAAGTACTGGAGTTTCAGCTTTAGCATCATTCCTTCCAAAGAAATCCCAGGGCTGATCTTCTTCAGAATGGACTGGTTGGATCTCCTTGCAGTCCAAGGGACTCTCAAGAGTCTTCTCCAACACCACACTTCAAAAGCATCAATTCTTCGGTGCTCAGCCTTCTTCACAGTCCAACTCTCACATCCATACATGACCACAGGAAAAACCATAGCCTTGACTAGACGAAGCTTTGTTGGCAAAGTAATGTCTCTGCTTTTGAATATACTATCTAGGTTGGTCATAACTTTCCTTCCAAGGAGTAAGTGTCTTTTAATTTCATGGCTGCAGTCACCATCTGCAGTGATTTTGGAGCCCAGAAAAATAAAGTCTGACACTGTTTCCACTGTTTCCCCATCTATTTCCCATGAAGTGATGGGACCGGATGCCATGATCTTTGTTTTCTGAATGTTGAGCTTTAAGCCAACTTTTTCACTCTCCACTATTGAAGGATACAGACCAGCAAAGCTTACATTCTGGTGTTATGACAGAGCACCCGTGTCTAAGAGAAGCTACTTTCTTCCTTCTGAGCTGTTACATCTGCAAGATGTACAGGGGAAATCAAATGCCTCCACAAAACCCAAATGCAAAAAAATGCAAAATATTACTGTGAAGAGAACGATAAAAATGAGAAGCCTGAAAACACAAGATCGGTGTTTTGAAACGTGTCTCACAATTCTCACACCTAGTTCCTTTGGAGCCTTTACATCAGTTTCGTTCTTGTAGAAGCCACAGTCTTAATTCCCACCTAATCCCTGGGCTTCCCAGTTGGCACCAGTGATAAAGAACCTGCCTGCCAGTGCAGGAGACGTCTCTTTACGTACTTCATCAGGATGGCCAAAGACAAAACCAAACCAGTGGTCCCGATACCGTGCCGGGGCACGACCTCTGGAGAACTCCAGCGCTGAAAACCATGCTGGCTTAAGGCAGGATGCCCAACTCTAAGTCAGTTACTTCACTTTGTTACATTTACATTCACAGCCTCTGATCTTAAACCAGAATAACCGAATTGCACACAAACAGATGCGGGATGAATGGAGGCAGTGTCTGCATATTTCTGTACATTCTCAGAATGACTCACAAAACAAGAAAAAACAGATGAACTTCAGGCATAAGGACAAACAGAGGTTTTACTCCTACTCTAAGTATTCTGGGGAAGAATCACCGTCTATACAGCTTTATTAAGACACTTATAGGGCTTCCCTGGAGGAGGAAATGGCAACCCACTCCAGTATTCTTGCCTGGAGAATCCCATGGACTGAGGAGCCCGGCAGGCTACAGTCCATGGGGTCACAAAGATTCGGACACGACTTAGCGACTAAACAGCACTTTATTGAGAAATGATTGACATGCAGTAAATTGCATATATTTAAAGTATGCAACTTGATACCTTTTGACATCTGTTTACATCTGTCCAATCACCACCACGATCAAGATAGTGAGCATACAGGACTTCCCTGGCGATCCACTGGTTAACACTCTTCGCTCCCAATGAAGGGATCATGGGTTCAATCCCAGGTCGGGGAAGTTCTGCTTGCCTCATGCCATGCCCTGCCCCTCACCAAAAAAAAAAAAAAGGTAGTGATTGTATCAAGCACATCCCCAAACTTCATGCCTGTTTGTAATCTCCTATCTGTTATCTTGATCTTTTTGTTACTATGATCAGTTTTGATTTTCTAGAGATGTATATAAAGGGAATATGCCACATGTATTATTTCTCTTGCTTTTTTCACTCGACATAATTACCTTGAAGTTAATCCATGTTGTTCAGTGTAGGAGTTTTTAAGCAATTTGCATGTACACTTAAAATATGACCCAGGAAATACCCCTAAGTATTTATCCAGCAGGAATGAAAGCATGAATCCAAGCAAAGACTCATACATGAATGTCCAGGCAGCTTTCCTTGCAAGTGAATATCCAGTTTTTCCAGGATCATTTGTTGAAAAGACTCTTTCTCCATTAAATTGCCTTTGCTCCCTTGTCAGAGATCAAAATTATATCTGTGTGTGTCAGTTTCTGAGCAGTTTTTTTTTCTAGTTCTATCATTTGGTTTTTTTTTTTTTTTGCTTGTTTCTTAAAATTAATCAATTACTTACTGGTTGCGCTGGGTCTTGTTGCAGTGCACAGACTTCTCACTGTGGCAGTGCTTCTCGTCGTGGAGCACAGGCTCATGGGTTAATAATTGTGGTGTCTGGGCTCAGTTGTCCAGAGGCAGGTGGAATCTTCCTGGACCAAGGATAGAACCCATGTCCCCTTCATTGGCAGGCAGATTCTTATCCACTGCTCCTCCAGGACGTCCAGGTGATTTACTCTGTTTCAGTGATCTGTCTGTCTATTCTTTCACCAATATACACTGTCTTTTGATTACTACACTGTCTTTTGACTACTACACTGTCTTCTGATTACTACACTGTCTTCTGATTACACTGTCTTCTGATTACTATAGTTGTATATTAAGTTAGGTAGTGTCAGTCCTCTGACTTTTTTGTCTGCCTCAGGTTTCTTTTTGTTTTTAAAGTTGGTATTGAATTTGTTACAATATTGCTTCTCTTGTTTTTACATTCTGGGTTTTTTTTTGAAGGGGGAGCGGTTTAGGCTTAGGTCATGTGGCATCTTAGCTCCCTGACCAGTGATCAAACTGGCACCCCTTGCATTGACAGGCAGAAGTCCTAACTGGTGGACCACCATGGAAGTCCCCACTTAGGTTTCTTAACTTTTGTTTATCAAGCATCTCTCTGTCCTGAGTATGAATACAGACCTCAATGTTGTGGGGGCGCCAGACATTACCAGGTAGCATTTCACGTAATGATTGTGGTCACCCATCTTGATGCAGTGAATTACTATCATTGGTTAGCGGTACTTTTTATTTTCTTCATCTCAAGCAGAGAGCTTATAAATTCCCTTTGCTTGAAATCAGCATGGCTGATCTCCTATCTCACCAGATTCAGAGCTCTTTGTTTTCTTTTGCATACTTTCCCAGAGAACCCAGGAGTTTTAATACTTTTTAAAACAACTATAACTTTTTAATGTAGGGGAATGTTTGACTGAAACGTTATTTGTTAAAACATACTGCGTTTTATCTTGGTGTCTTTACTTATGGTGGATGTTGATAGATGTGGTTCTAAAAGGGTTCTGTGAGCAAGTCATTTTAGAAAATACTATAATGACTTCTTTCTTAGAGGTTCAGGATGCGCATTGAAGAGTCTCTAAATTCTAAGTCCCTTCCAAGGGGGACTTAGAATTTAGATCAAACCTGTCAATCCTAAAGGAAATCAACCCTGAATATTCTTTGGAAGGACTGATTCTGAAGCTGAAGCTTCAACACTTGGGCCACTTGATGGGAAGAGCCAACTCACTTTTAAAGGCCTGATGCTGGGAAAGATTGAGGGCAAAAGGAGAAGAGGGCAGCAAAGGATGAGATGGTTGGATGGTATCAATGACTCAATGGACATGGAATTTGAGCAAACTCTGGAAGATGGTAAAGTGCAGGGGAGCCTGGCATCCTGCAGTCCATGGGGTTGCAAAGAGCTGGACACGACTTAGCAACTGAACAACAACAGATTCTAAGTAAATCTACTTAACTTTATCTAGGTCAGTGTTTCCCAAGCTGATTTGAACCCAGAGCACTTCTAAGAGAAGCCTGGTGCACAGACATTGATACGTCTAGTATACTGATATTCTTCAATACCAGTTTGAAAAGTGCTGATCTTTGAGATTTAGAGGCCTAAGTTGTAGACACCACTCCTAATGAGTTCACCTGCAGTGCCCAAGTCCCTTGGGATTTAAATAAACAATGTGAGATGCATTACTTTCTAAGACATTCAACAATTTGAATATGAGAGTAGAAACATTCAGTTGAATTGAAACTTAATTTTGGAGGCTAAAAGCAAACTAGTGACATTAGCGGATCTCTCCTGTTTTCATTCTTTCTCGTATCCAGGGGTGAGTCTGTGTTATTCCTTCTAAAACTGGGTTATAGAAATCTTCACAAATTTTACTGAAAACTGTGAGAAACAGGAAAACTAGTGATTGGTAGGCAGTGCCCAGAGACTCTCCAGCTGGTGTATACACGCTTCCCCATGTGGCTCTCATGTGCTGTGCTGATGATGTTCCAGAAACTTTTCATTAATAGGGAGCAGTACAATTTCAAAAGCAAAATAAGATTAATCTTTATATCCTGAACGTGAGAATCTTTTCCACTTGAATTAAATGGAATGAATAAAATTCAACAGCAGCACAACAAGACTACTTAAGCCAATTAGGTCCACACTTGGTGAAATATGGCTTTTTGGCCAATATTTTCACTTCTGGCTGTGGACTGGGGGACATTGTCGAGTTGAACAGCACCTCGGACTCAGTCGGATTTCTAAGTGAAGACCAGCAGGATGGAGGGGGTTAGTGTGTGCAGGGTCAGACCACTGGACCACGGTTGTCATTGGGTGGAGCTGGAGGGGAGGGGGCCGCATTGATTGGTTGATGGTGATGAGATGCTGGTCTCTTAAGGTCCTTTGAATTAACTCACTCATGTTTAAAGCAATGTTGCCAGCCAGTAAGGGGATGTTTTGGTATGCTGGTTTGGTTTTGCTGAATATGTGAGTGGAAAAAAAGTAGCATGAAATTTAAAATAAACAGAGGTTTTATTTAAAGATGAGAGGCTTCGGGGCATCAATATTTTAAGAAGTGGGGCGACTGCCACACTGACAGGAGGGTCCGTCCTCCTTCAAGGAGGAAAACAGATCAGAAAGAGACCTTAAAGGCTAGTTTCTTGAAGACAAGGACGTCTCATTTTTAGAGGTCACTGGAAGCACTCCTGACCTGGGGTACACGCTCTTCTCTTTTTCATGTGGTTTGAGAGAGCTTTTGGCAGAGCGTTTCGACAGAGCCTCTGAAATTTGATAAGTAGTTCATATTCTTTCTTTGAAAAGCTTTGCAAAGTTAAAAGTTCTCCTCATTTTTCTTTCATGGAATGCCTTAAGTATTTTTTTTTTTTTAATTCATAGACTAGAAATGTATCTGTGTTACTATTTGAGAATTCCCTTAGCCCTGCTTACTATATGAAGAAAGTGAAAGTGTTAGTCGCCCAGTCGTGTCCAACTCTTTGTGATCCCAGGCTCCTCTGTCCATGGAATTTTCCAGGCAAAAATACTGGAGTGAGTAGCCATTCCCTTCTCCAGGGGATCTTCCCGAGCCAGGGATCTAACCCCAGGTCTCCTACATTGTAGGGATATTCTTTACTATCTAAGCCACTGGGAAAACCCCATTTACTGTATACTTGAGCTAATTAGAAATTAAATCCTTGCCAAGGGGTGAAACATTCTACTGTTTAAAAAATTTTTAATTTTCTTGACAGCAATGAGGTTTTCTTGACTATACAGATTTTATCAGCAATACCTCAAAAAACTCTGAGAAGCTTCACTAAAGAAAATAAGCTTTTTCTTTTAATTCTGGAAAATTTCAAAATATATACAAAAGTAGAGAATCACAACAAATTCCATGTACCCGTTACCCAACTTCAACTGTAATGAACATTTTGCCAATCTTGTTTTGTCTAACTATTTATTTATTCTATTTTTTGGCTGAACCACGTGGCATGCAGTATCTTAGTTCGCTAACCAAGGATCAATCTCACACCCTTCCATGGTGGAAGCGCAGCGTCTTAACCACTGGACCACCAGGGAAGTCCCCTTGGAGCATTCATTTTAGAGGGGAAATGAGTAGGGGACAAGTCATCCCCATTAGACTGAAGTTATTGAGCGAATGGTAGAGCAAAAATTGCTAAACACTTACATTAATAGTTGACTTATTAGCAACCTAACGTGCGGGGTGATGTTCCAGATACTCACTGTGGTGGGTGAAAATGAATTTACATCTCATTTTACAGAAAAAGAGAAGAGCATATGAGAGGCTAAATAACATTCCCGAGGCCACAAATCAGGTAAATGGCAGGTATGTGACCCTCTAGCTAGCTCTCCTAGCTCCTCCTGTTTGCTGACCTGGAATCACCAAGTGTCAGCCTCTGACAGTGATGGGACAGTTATAAAATCCTAGATCTGAAGCATTTCATCGTGCCCCGGAGCACCCAGCCCTTCTCTCTGCTTCTGAGCGCGCCATGTCATCCAGGGTTGGAGAGTGAACAGGGGTTAGTTTCTATGAAAAGGCTCCTGAAATACGATTTTTCACTGTCAAGTTTTTATCTTAAAGCAGGTCTCTTTTCCCATGAAGATTCATGTGACTGGCAGAAATTAGAACTAAAATACTTCACAGTAAAACAAAAATTTTCTTAACTGTCTCCCAGCCATACTAACAATAAGCAAATTAAAACGAAGTAACTTCATGAAGGAAAAGCTTCTTCCCTACCACCCACTTGTAAAAGTGATCAGAAGAATTAGATATAGAACACAGAAAAACAGAAAAATGTAAAAAATTCATAGTTTCATCCCCAATGATTATTTGGCACATGTGATTTGGTAATATTGATATTACCATATGTTTGGCTTTTTAGGGGTATGTTCTAGTGTATGTTTGTAATCATATTGAATGTATAATTGTTTAGTTTGCTTTTTCAGTTTAATGTCACAACATAAAATGCAACTCTATTTCATGTGCTTTGTTAATAGCATTTTTAATGCCTGGAAGACATGCTGTAACCACCCCCTCCTCCCATATTTGGGGCATTTAGAAATTGTTTCTGACTCTAAGCTATAATTTTTTTGTTTATCCTCTGACTTTTTTTCTTTTGTTTTTACAGTGACCTTAAGGGTTGTTAGTGTTAGAATCAGACTTAAGTGTTAAGAATTGGACCAATTCTATTAAATTAGTTAAACCATTCCCTCTTCTCTACCTTTCTCTGTTCTAAAGATTTATACCATGTTTAGACCTGAATTTTACAAAACTTTCTGCCTGTAATTGGGTTTTGCAAAGTTTTCTGGTTAGATTCATTCAAAATAGAAATGGTTACTTTTTAAAACAAAAGGTTTTTCCTGTGGTCATGTATGGACGTGAGAGTTGGACTGTGAAGAAGGCTGAGCGCCGAAGAATTGATGCTTTTGAAGTGTGGTGTTGGAGAAGACTCTTGAGAGTCCCTTGGACTGCAAGGAGATCCAGCCAGTCCATTCTGAAGGAGATCAGCCCTGGGATTTCTTTGGAGGGAATGATGCTAAAGCTGAAACTCCAGTACTTTGGCCACCTCATGCAAAGAGTTGACTCATTGGAAAAGACCCTGATGCTGGGAGGGATTGGGGGCAGGAGGAGAAGGGGACGACAGAGGATGAGATGGCTGGATGGCATCACTGACTCGATGGACGTTGAGTCTCAGTGAACTCCGGGAGTTGGTGATGGACAGGGAGGCCTGGCGTGCTGCGATTCATGGGATTGCAAAGAGTTGGACATGACTGAGCGACTGATCTGATCTGATCTGATCTGATTCTGATAGCGTTCAGTAAATCGCACCTAAATTAGAGGGGAAATTTTTGCATAAACATAACCTAGGCTGGTTGGTGTTGTCACGATGGTGACTTATAGTCTGAGCCATTGTTGTTTTCTGACTGCACAGAGTAGCTTGTAGGATTTTAGTTCCCTGACCGGTAATCAAACCCACGCCCTCAGCAGTGACGCGTGGAGTCTTAACTGCTGGACCACCAGGGAGTTCCCCAGTATTTTCTGTGTAATGGCTTGACTGAGGTCATTAATATGCTAATCCCATTTAGAGGTACAATGAACAGAAGAGTTAAAGCTCCATGAGGCCAGTTTGGTCCATTGGCTCAGATGATCTGGAAAGATTTATGAACCTTGGAAAGCTAGGATCATAGTATCCTGATAGCTTTTGAGAACCTGTGGACTTTAGGCCTGAAAGTATTAATATTTTCACCTTTATAACGATAAAGTGAAGTTAAGGGAATGTCTGTTCCCCTAACTGCTCTCCGAAGAATAAAGCCAAACAACAACAGAAATTCCACAGAGATGGCCATTAATAAAGTTTTAGAATATATTATATTCCAGACTTGGAAAAAATATGCCTGTACAAACATTGGAACAAACACTCTTCCTCTCCTCTGCCCCGCTCCCTCCCTGTTAGTGAGTTATTTTTGTTTTATTTTAAACACTTAAAGGAGTCAAACATTCTTTAGCATCTTGCTTTTCTTTGCTTGAATTGGGGACATCTACCCCCTTCAGCAGATTTACTACTAAAATTTACCTTATTCCTTTCAACGCTGTTACATGGATATGTGATATTTTAACTCTTCCTTTCTACCGATGGATTCTTAAAGTTTTGTGCTTTTATAAATTATTGGGTATGTAAAGCCGTATCTATTGGCATGGGATGGTGGAGCCAACGGTTATGCACACTTTAATGTTTTTATAGCTGTTTCCAAATTGTTCTCCAAAGATATTTACTACTTTATTCTCTGGGTTTTTTTTTTTTTTTTGCTTTCTTCTGTTTGACCTTTTAAAATTAAGGTTTGCTTTCCAAACACTTTCTATGAGAATTGAAGAAAAAAACACATTGAAGAGTTTTCTTTAGAAGTTTTGTCATGGGATTTAAACTCCCCTCCAATTATCTTTTTTATTCTCATCAGTGTGCATGTGTCCTCCTCATATTGACAAGATGCTG
Organism: Bos taurus; assembly: GCF_002263795.3. NCBI lineage: Eukaryota > Metazoa > Chordata > Mammalia > Artiodactyla > Bovidae > Bos > Bos taurus. The sequence goes on from NC_037336.1 coordinate 88,348,209, forward strand.
GCTCTTTCCTGGTGGCAGCCGTGTAACAGTTCTCCTTCTTGGGTTTTGCTGTCGTTACTGGGAGCAATTGTAGTGCCCAGAGCCTGTTCTGCCACGTGGGCTGCAGGACTCTAGCCACTCCCACCTGTGCTGGTCTTCCAGGGAGAAGGTGGAGCCACGTGGAGCCGCTAGCATCGCTCCTGTGAAGGAAACAGTTCACAGGCTCACCCTCTCTTCCCCAGTGTCCTGATAGCTGTCAAAATTTCATCTGTTGTGTTCATGGTTCTGCATGTTCTTTAAAGAGCATGACACTCCTACTCTGCCGGAGCTTTCAGGGCAAGCTGTGGACCATCCTATGGAGAAAGAAAAAAAAAATGAAGCGGAAACACTGTGTAGCTGTTCTGCCACGCCTTCATGTGCTGACGCTCAGTTGTGTCCAACTCTTAGTACCCCATATACTGGAGCCCACCAGGCCCCTCTGTCTGGCATTTTCCAGGCAAGAATACTGGAGTGAGTTGCCACTTCCTACTCCAGTGGATCTTCCCAACCCAGGGATCAAACCTGCGTCTCCTGCATTGGCAGGCAGATTCTTTACTTCTTGAGCTGCCTGGGAAATCCATGCCTTGGCTACCATGTTGAAATTTTCAGTTGTTGTTCTTGGAGGAATGAGAAGGAAAACACTGTTGTTGGAAGCATTCGGGATTTTTTTTTTTTCTTTCGAAGCTTGTTTAGTTGTAATGTGGTAATACTTTACGGGAATAAACTCTGGCTGACCCACTCAAGGGATATAAGCTTGAAAACATTTAGGGTTTTGATTTGCTCAAAGGAGGCGTTTACGGTTTTTGAAGCACAAATCCAGTGGGAAAATAAGTTTTCTGGTGCTAGCTGTGTTTTAGTGCAAAGAGCATGCCTTTGAAGTCCAGTTCTCATCTCAAAAGACATTAAGAACTAGGTGGATGGATAAAGCTATGTGAGGAAGCTTCAGAGTAAATGAGTTTGAAAACTTCAATCCCACCCGTTTTTCTCCCTAATTTAAATACCCTTCTCATCTGATCTGGCTCCAGCCCTTCCCATCTTGTGGATCACTGACTTGTGTCTGTATGTCTTTCAGGGTTTCTTTGGGCTTAACGGAAAGCTTTGTCATCTATGCGCATTCAAGTTACAGAGAAAAGAAAGACCTATGCGCGTTCGAGTTACAGAGAAAAGAAAGACGGAGCACAAGTCAGTTATGTGTTTAGTGACAAAGAAGTGCTTCTGCAATGTGTGAAGCAGCCAGGTTATAAAAGCATGTATCCTCCATTTAAAAACATTAATTTTACTTACTTATTTTTGGGTGTGCTGGGTCTTCATGGCTGTGCTGGTTTGTCTGTAGTTGCGGTGAGTGGGGGGCTACTTTCTAGTTTCGGTGGACCGGCTTCTCACTGCAGTGGCTTCTAGTGTTATGGAGCATGGACCCTAGGGCGCACAGACTTCACTGATGGCATCCTGTGGGTTCAGTAGTTTTGGCTTCTGGCCTCTAGAGCACAGGCTCAATAGCTGTGGTGCGTGGACTTAGTTGCTCCTTGGCAAGTGGGATCTTCCTGCTTCAGGGATCGAATTCGTGTCTCCTGCATTGGAGGCAGATTCTCATCCACTGAGCCACTAGAGAAGCCCTCCTTTTGTTTTTTTTTTTATTAATGAAAGCTTGTGTGCATATAAACACTCACAGAAAAGACAGAAGGAACTTAACCGTTAAGGAACCATGGGTTAGATTTCTTGTGATTCAAGGTGATTTGAACATACTGATAACTCTCAGAAATGCCTGAACCCTTCATAATAGTATGAATTATTAGCTGGTTGAGAATGGGAGAAAAAGAAATAAAAGACGCTACATATACACATTTTGGGTTGCAAAAATGTGAATTACCCATCTGTAAGAGCACGGGGGATTGTGTGTCATTGTGTGTAGCACCAGTGTGTCTCAGGCTTGAACGTGCCAGACAACGCCCCTTGCTGGACCCAAGCTATACATATAATACAATAAGCTCAAAACTCAGGTTTGGTACTCTCATTGTTGTAAATTGTCACCAAAGTTATCAGCAATTTTCTGAGGTAGAGACCGTTGCCCTGTGGTCACTGGAAATAAGAAATCCACACAATTTACTTATCACACTTGATAAAGAAGGATGGCAGGTGATCTCAAAGATACATTTTATTTTATATCATCTACGGTGCATCATGATATATGTGTAAAATTCCTAAGAGTAGATGAAATGTGTGCCTATAGAATCTCTCAAGTTTAAAGATACTCAATTTGGCTCCATCCGAAGATGTCTTGGATTTGACAATTCACGAAGAATTATGAGAAATCTTTCAGAACCATAGAAACTCTGTAGAATTCTAGACTTTATCATAAACTTCAGAGTTCTGGATCCTAAACTAGAAGCACAGTTAACCAACTTTTTATCCCTTGAGAGCGAGATATTAGAATAACTGTCTCTTATTCCCCCACTTAGGTTGCCATGTCATGGTGTCTATTTAAACATTTTTTAGGTTGATCATGTGCTGTGCTGTGCTGTGCTTAGTCAGTCATGTCCGACTCTTTGAGACCCCATGGACTGACAGAATCCTCTGTCCATAGGATTCTCCAGGCCAGAATACTGGAGTGGGTAGCCAGTCCCTTCTCCAGGACATCTTCCCAACCCAGGGATCAAACCCATGTCTCCTGCATTGCAGGCAGATTCTTTACCGGAAGCCCAGTTGTTGAGCATGTAGCCCACAATAATTCGCATTTCTTGCTTTCCCCCACTGGCTTTTAATCACATTATTAGTGAAATCTACGTCTAACTTGTGCATAGGACCTGGTGAACTTTACTTAAAACACTCTTAAATGCCAACATTTTTGCTGATGAGCATTGTGAAGAGCCCATCCCCACCCCAGTCTCCCCCGCTTTTGTCTTTAAGTTTCATTTAAAACTCCCATCTTTCATATTTTGGTAAGAGAAGACTTTAAGTGGAAATGTAATCTGAGCATCGTGTCTAATACGTGGACTCAGCATGGGCATTTTGAAGCCAGTGATCCCATCTGTAGTGAGAGCATTAAAGTACAGTGATATTATTTCAGGAGGCAGCTCTCACAGTTGAAGGGCATCTTTGCTAGGAGCAGGGAACAGCCAGGTGAAATCAATTTCAGCACTGTGCAAGCCTTCTGGATTGATTGTCTTGAATTGGATCCAGTCCCTTCAAGACTCTGATAGAACTCAGTGATTTGGCCAGGGTACTCCACTGGCCTGTAAACAGCATGAAATGATGCATACAAAGTGACCAGCTTTGAGATTTCTTTGGAAAACTCAGGTCTGGGTATTATGCGATACTCTTTAAGGCATTTTATCATTGTGCATGGTAACAGGTCCTCCAAAAACTGTTGTTGGCAATTCCCTGGAAGTAGTTGGTGGTGAACCTGGCCTTTGGGCCATGGCTGAGCTGTGAGACCTGTGGTCAGCCAGCCTCCCCTTCTGTAATCACTTTGATCCTCAGTGTCCTCATCTGTAAAATGGAACAGTAGCACCTCCCTAAGTTGTTGTTGTTGTTTGGCTGCCCCTTGACTTGTGGGATCTCAGTTCCCTGACCCAGGGATTGAACCCAGACCTTTGGCAGTGAAAGCTCTGAGTCCTAACCGCTGGACCGCCGGGGAATTCGCCCGAAGTTGGTTTTAAGGCAAATGAGAAATAAAGCATTGTTGAAATTCTTAGGTTCCTAATGGTTATTGTGCAATTTTCATTTGGCTTAAAACTTTATTTTTAAAAAGTATTTATTTGTTTGTTTATTTGGTTAGTTGAAGCACACAGGATCTTCGTTTCATCACACTGGGTCTTTTGTTGTCATGCATGGGCTATCCATATGGGGGTGATTGCAAGCGAGCATTTTAGTAATATTTTTAAGGACAATGACTCTTGAACAGACATGTTTGGTGTCTCTTCTTTGTTCACTAGCCTTTGAACCACGGGGCCTTCTCACTTGTCTCCCCTTTACCTTTTGCTCACACACCCCTTGCTCTGGCATCTTGGAGCTCAGCTTTCCCTTTACTTCCTTTGAGAAGCCTTAACAACCCCCCTGTCCCCAGCCTAGGTCATGGCCTTCTGTTTGTTGTCATTTGCTGTATGTATTCCTCCTGCATGATAGCTTCCATAGCTGTAATTTATTTAAATGTCTGCCCTCTTCCCTGAGAAGGACACCTTGTCACTTAGGTATATTCCAGCCAAATATGCATAACATACATCTAATCACAAGGAAACATTATTTTAAAGTAAAAAATGTTTTTCAGAGGTCTGCCTTCCATAGGTCTGCCTTCCTTGCTTTCCAGGGCTTCGCTGGTAGCTCAGTGGTTAAGACTCTACCTGCAAAGCAGGAGACCTGGGTTCAACTCCTGAGTCAGGAAGATCTCCTGGAGAAGGAAATGGCAACCCACCCCAGTATTCTTGCCTGGAGAATCCCATGGACAGAGGAGCCTGGTGGGCTACAGTCCATAGGGTCGCAAAGAGTCGGACAGGACTAAAGCAACTTAGCATGCACACATGCATGTCTTCCATGGTAGTTTGTAAGCTCAAAGCATCTGGGACCACACCCGCCTTAGTCACTGTGACATCTCGAGTAGGCCTGGAATGATGGGTATGTGTATCTTGCCTATTAGTGGTTTCCAGAAGAATGAATGAATGTGTGAATGGTGTGTACCTTTACCCAGATACAAAGCCCTATCTGCTGACTTATAGCTCCCTGTATCTTTTATAAGATAGCTGGATCATTCCAATGGGGAAAAAAAAAAAAGAAAAGCTTACATCTTCATTGTCACTAACCCTCCATTTCTCTGCATTTCTCCTCTAGATGATTTATATTCTTGAATTTACGGTTTTGTTTGTAACTTGGTCATGAAGATTGAAATCAAGTTTACATGGTTTTGTCTTCCCCGTAGCTCCTGCAGAAGAATGGCCAGCTGTCCACTGTCAACAGCTTAGCTGAGCAAGGCGAGCTCGGCCTCCAGGAGGAAGCCCTGATTGGCCAAGAGGAGGAAGTGACTGTCACAGATGGTAAGCCGCCTTGCCTGGCTCTGGGTAGAGCCAGGGGATGGAAGGCAAACACCACCAACAGGGAGTCCTCAGAGGACAATTAAAAACAACCTAGGCAGGATTTGCCCTGTCGTGTTACCTGTCATACACTCTCAGTATCATACTGATAACAAAAGCAACCATTGTAGCCCCCATATTTCAGTATAGGAGGTTATAGCAATGCTTATAATGAAATGAAGTCTTTTTTTTTTTTTTCATTTTTCTCAGACATCCTTATCTTGAAACCATGCTTTGGTTGTTGTTGTTATTGTTGCCATGTTCTAACCACTTGCCTGGTGTTGGATTCTAATTGAAAATGCTGGGGTCTTGGTTTAGGAGTCAGTATTTCTCACTCTGGAGTAGCCTACTGCCCTTGTGAAGATTTTTCTGGTAGTCTGTATTGCTTTCTTTTTGTTAATGTATTTAAAGTATTTTATATTTATTTATTTTCAGCTGTGCTGGGTCTTTGTTGCTGCACGGGCTTTTCTCTAGTTTTGGTGAGCAAGGGCCTCTCTCTAGTAGCGGTGCCTGGGCTTCTCATTGCAGTGGCTTTTCTTGTTGGCTGAGCACTGCCTCTAGGGCACACAGGCTTCAGTAGTTGTAGTGTGTGGGTTTAGTTGCTCTGTCACATGTGAGATCTTCTCGCATTGGGGAATCAAACCCATTTCTTCTGAATTGGCAGGTGAATTCTTTCTAGTGGTGTGTATTTCAAGAAGACATTTGCTTCTTGGAAGGAGAGCTATGACAAACCTAGACAGCATAGTAAAAAGCAAAGACATCACTGCAGACAAAGTCCTGATAGTCAAAGCTATGGTTTTTCCAGTAGTCATGAACAGATGTGAGAGTTGGACAAAGAAGGCTGAGCACCAAAAATTGATGCTTTCAAACTGTGGTGCTGGAGAAGACTCTTGAGAGTCCCTTGGACAGCAAGGAGATCGAAGCAGTCAATCTTAAAGGAAATCAACCCTCAATATTCATTGCAAGGTCTGATGCTTGAAGCTGCAATACTTTGGCCCCCTGATGGGAAGAGCTGACTCATTCAAAAAGACCCTCATGCTGGGAAAGATTGAAAGCAAAAGAATAAGGTGGCAGAGGATGAGATGGTTGGATGGTGTCACCAACTCAATGGGCATGAACTTGAGCAAACTTTAAGAGATGGTGAGGGAGAGGAAAGCCTGGCATGCTATAGTTCATGGGGTCACAAAGAGTCGGACACAACTTAACAACTAAACAGTAACAACATATTTCAGGGTGCACACCTCTTTGCCCCAACTATAATATACTGCGCATGTTATAACCTTTATCCCAGAAATCATAGAGGGGTGGTTATTGGAAAGCAAATCTGTGAGACCACATTATCACTGGTTTGATTTCAGCCCATGGACGGGGTGGGGACCATACCTCAGGGTCAGAATCAAGCACCTTGACAAGTTGGGCTCTTGCAAGGGAAGAAGAACTTTCCTTTGTTCTTGTTTCTTGTCTCATCATCTTGTTTAGTCATAAAGGAATGATTTAACAACTCCTGTGGATGTACAGAATGATGGCATATGGTAAACTGATGCTTACATGTAATGTGAAAAAGACAAATGAAGGGAAAAGTCTTGTGAAAGGAGACTGGCCATTGCCTCGGTGAGATGAGGTTCATCTAACATGTGGAACCTGTTTCTCCTGTGTTCACCGCCCCTGTGGAGCTGCTGCAAGCAGGGAGCTGCTTTTGAAGTTGGTGGGAATTGTGATCTTTCTTTAGCACCACAGGCACCCTATAAAGTTAGAAACACATAGTCTCACACAAGGAGGATCTGCACAGCCTGTGTCAGAGTTTCAAATGATCTCTACCAAAATAATTGGAACGGCCCCAACTCAGATTCCAAAGTCCCACGCTCTGTCCTTCCCATGGTTAACCTTTGAATCAAATCAAGCCACAGCCTTTTTGGAGCCTTCCATAGCCAAGTCACTGTGCCCCGTGCTTCAGGAAAGATGGAAAAAGCTAAAATGGCCCATCAGGGGAGATAAGCGAGTACATGGAAGGATCCATAAGATGAAAATGAGGTTAAGACCAGGCAACGTGGTGATTAATGAATCTTGCAAGAGACAAGAGCTCCTTAGAGCTCTGATGAAACCCTTGTTTGAGATCAGGGAGTAGGATGAGGTCTGGGGCCTGAGGGGAGGTTGGGTTTAGATTTGTTGGGACAAGGGCTGCCAGCCAAGGGGTGGGGGTGGGAAATAAAACAGCTGACACTTCACAAGCGTTTACTGTGGGTCCCGGTTCAGTTCAGTTCAGTTGTTCAGTCGTGTCCGACTCCTCGACCCCATGGACTGCAGCACGCCAGGTTTCCCCGTCCTCCAATATCTCTCGGAGTTTGCTTAAACTCATGTCCATTGAGTCAGTGATGCCATCCACCCATCTCATCCTCTTTCGCCCCCTTCTCCTCCTGCCCAGTCTTCCCCAGCATCAAGGTGTTTTCCCATGAGTCAGCTGTTCACGTCAAGTGGCCAAAGTAATGGAGCTTCAGCTTCAGCATCAGACCTTCAGGGTTGATTTCTTTTAGGATCCTGGGTCCTGGAGGTGCACTTTTTGTGCAGAATGACCTCTAGCAGTAACCCGATGAGACGGGTCCTGTCTTGATTTAAACCCAGACCAGCATCTCCCCAAGCACGAGCTGTGCAGGACACATCCACAGGCTTGTCCACTGAGCAAGGGGCAGAATGAAGACCCAGAAGGGAAAAGGGGCTGGGTCAGAGAGCTCTTCTGAAAGCTGAGGGGAGTTTAGAAAGTCTTCCGGCAATGCAGATCACTGAAATATGCCTCGAGGGGCCTTTCGATCTGACTGGTGTGGAGTGTTGATAAGAGAAGGGAGAGGCTGCAGCAGATGCCCTTATTCCCAGAACATCCCAGGTAGCCTGGAATCCTATCTAATCTGTGGCACGTTTACTAGAGATCTGGCTATCTTTCTTTAGTCCAGATGGGATTTCTTTCACTTTTCAGCCCTGTGATTCAGTTCAGTTCAGTCCTTCAGTCATGTCCGACTCTTTGCAACCCCATGGACTGCAGCACACACGAGGCCTCCCTGTCCATCACCAACTCCCAGAGCTTACTCAAACTTCACGTCCATTGAGTCGGTGATGCCATCCAACCGTCTCATCCTCTGTCGTCCCCTTCTCCTCCTACCCTCAATCTTTCCCAGCATCAGGGTCTTTTCAGGTGAGTCAGTTCTTTGCATCAGGTGGCCAAAGTATTGGAGTTTCAGCTTCAGCATCAGTCCTTCCAATGAACATTCAGGACTGATTTCCTTTAGGATGGACTGGTTGGATCTCCTTGCAGTCCAAGGGACTCTCAAGAGTCTTCTCCAACACCACAGTTGAAAAGCATCAATTCTTCGGCCCTCAGCCTTTTTTATAGTCCAACTCTCACATCCACACAAGACCACTGAAAAAACCATAGCCTTGTCTAGATGGACTGTTGTTGGCAAAGTAATGCCTCTGCTTTTTAATATGCTGTCTAGGTTGGTCATAACTTTTCATCCAAGGAACAAACATTTTTACCAAAAGTGATTCTGTCCCCACTGATTGATTGGAAAAGAGCCTGATGCTGGGAAAAATTGAGGGAAGGAGGAGAAGGGAGCAACAGAGGATGAGATGGCTGGATAGCATCACCTGAGTCAATGGACATGAATTTGAGCAAACTCCAGGAGATAGTGGAGGACAGGGAAGCCTGGCGTGCTGCAGTCATGGGGTTAAAAAAGTCAGATATGACTGTGTTCTGCATATCAGCTTACTGCAATGTAAATAAAGACATAATTTGGTATGTAATGCTTAACTGTAGGATTTTGGGTACCTTGGTTTCTGCTCTTGCCCATTTCAGTAAGAAATGATCTGAGCCATTTTGGCCCCTAGGAGGATTGGCTCACAGTGGCATTTGCTCCTGCCTTAGGTGGACCAATGGACAGGAGAGGAGAAAGCTACAAATGAGGGACATTTCTCCTAGAAAGGTTTTGATTTAAAGTGACAGACAATATTTGGACACAGCCAGAATGCACAATATTTTCCCACTTTGACTTGCTTGCTTGTTTTCTGAAACCAGAAATACTGGTAATTCAGAACCAAGCCTCTTCCCATAATGAAAATGAAATCCTGTTTCCTTGTAACCTTTCTTTAAATGATAGAAAACGAGATCTGCTTATTAAATATTTTCTAAACTATGCAATAAGTTTCAGATATATGTTTGTGTGTATGTGTGTATATGTGTGTTGAAGGAAGCTTGAAGATTATGTAATTCTGGGGGCTTTCTTTTAGAGAATATACAATTAGCATGAAAACAAATATTTATTAAAATTTTTTTTAAAAAGCAATTTATAGCAAGTTACTTTAGCCTTTGGAAGGAATGATGCTGAAGCTGAAACTCCAGTACTTTGGCCACCTCATGCGAAGAGTTGACTCATTGGAAAAGACTCTGATGCTGGGAGGGATTGGGGGCAGGAGGAGAAGGGGACGACAGAGGATGAGATGGCTGGATGGCATCACTGACTCAATGGACATGAGTTTGAGTGAACTCCTGGAGATGGTGATGGCAGGGAGGCCTGGCGTGCTGCGATTCATGGGGTCTCAAAGAGTTGGACATGACTGAGCAACTGAACTGAACTGAACTGAACTTTAGCCTTGGAGTTAGTCCCTTCTGAGTTCTTTCTTAGGCAATTTATCATTCATCACAACTGCTTATATAGAAATACAACTTTTTTCCAACCAGAAAGCTCTATCTAGCCATGCCACACCCAGCATTCATAGGAGCTTCACAAGTGCCATTAGTTTTGTGGAAAATCTTCTGCTGATTTTGTTTTATTTTGCCCTCACCTAGCAGCATGTGGGATCTTAGTTCCCTGACCAGGGATCGAACCCATGCCCCTGCAGTGAAAACACAGAGTCCTAAGTATTGGACCACCAGGGAAGTCCCTGATTCTACTGATTTTAACAAAGAACCCTCCCACCTCAGATTGTCATTTGCTCTATAGTCTGTGGCTTATATGGTTTTCTATGAATCTCTATGAGTGCCTGAACAAGAAGGATTTTTTAAAAATTCTGTCTTGATCTGGGTCCAACTTTAAATTTCAAGTTTCTACAAATTAAAATTTTAGATTTTCTTTTCAAGTATCCGTTGACGTAAAGAGCTGACTCATTGGAAAATACCCTGATACTGGGAAAGATTGAGGGCAGAAGTAGAAGGCAACAACAGAGGATGAGATGGTTGGATGGCGTCACCAACTCGATGGACATGAGTTGAGCAAGCTCCGGGAGTTGGTGATGGACAGGGAAGCCTGAGGTGCTGCAGTCCATGGGGTCACCAAGAGTCGGACTGAACTGATACATTGATCAGATTATTTTCTTTGCAAACAGATGAGGAAAGTCAGTATTGCAAAATCAAAAAACTTAAGACCTCTTTGTTTTGATAATCACATACTTGTTAAAGCCTCCAAAACTCATTGCCGTATATGAGCAGTCACGTGACTGTGCTCTGAGACCATCTGAATGTGTCATTTACAAGGCATTTGTTTCTGGGGTTCTTGGAGATTTGTCTTTCTGCAGAGTAGCTACAGCAAACGTGATGAAGCCCGTGGATGTTATGTTTTCTCCATCCTTCCCAGGCCAGATTTGCTTGTGTGAAAGGACACACACAGTGGTGATCCTGTCCTTGGTTTTTGAATTTTTGTTCACATATCCCTTATACTGTTTGCATACCCTGAGTGCGGGCATTTGCACCAGATGCGATGCAGCTGCTGTTGGAACCTCTGCCCTTGCCATTTGCTCCTCTGGGGTCAACCGCAGGTATCAGCCAGCACCCTGGGGAGCAGGTTTTGCTCTGCTGAACAGCGCGATGAGGAGGTTTCTGCTGGAACCATGCACGTGGAACAAAGCTCTGATCCCTCTGACTTGGGAGTGGTCCTAGAAAACGCCTCCTCGCCACCAAGAAAAATAAACAACCCCCAACCTCCCCCATCCCCCATCTTGTCACTTAAAGCAAACGTCTTTTTTAAACTTATTTATTTATTTTTGGTTGTGCTGGGTGCTTGTTGCTGCGTGGGCTTGTCTCCAGTTGCAGTGAGTGGGGGCCACTCTCTTGTGGTCCGCAGGCTTCTCACTCTGGTGACTTCTTGCGTTGCAGAGCACAGGCTCTAGGGTGTGTGGGTTCAGTGGTTGCGGCTCCCGGGTTCTAGAGCAGGGGCTCAGTAGCTGTGATGCACGGGCTTAGTTGCTCCGTGGCACGTGGGATCTTCCCTGACCAGGGATCGAACCTGTGTCTCTGCATTGACAGGCAGATTCTTTACCACTGAGCCACCAGGGAAGCCCCAAAAGTCTTATTTATTCATCCGCATCGGGTCTTAGTGGAGGCACGCAAGATCTTTGATCTTCGTTGCGCGCATGTGGGATCTAGTTCCCGGACCAGGAATGGAACCTGGGCTCCCTGAAATGGACGCGTGGAGTCTTAGCCATGGGGCCATCAAGGAAGTCCCACAGCAGCGGTCTTTAAGAGAGTGTGCTCCTTACCTTTCTCAAGGTTCTACTTTCCTACATTCTGATATATTCCCCACAGATATAGTAACAAAAATGGAGGTTATCAACAAGCTGAATTTTCAGCATTGTGAAGAATTTCATGTCTCTGATGGTGCTGATGTCACAGTCCTGGCCAAATAGAATTTGCTGTTTGAATCTTCCAGCTTCTGGTGTTTGGAACCTTTGAGGTAGGGAAAGGCCAGAGGTTATTTCCAAGTGCTCATAACTCTCCCCGTGGAACTTGTTACCTTACAGAAAATCCATTCTTAGGTTACAAGTTGTTGTTCTTTGCTTTTTGATCATTTAATAACTTTATCTGGAGACTGAGTACCCCAAGCACTGCTCCAGGTCGGTGTTCAAAGATGACCCCCTCCCCCCTGCAAAATACTTGCTTTTCTGTGAGAGGTGGCTTTCCTAGCCAGGAAGAAATGTTCTTATGAGTTAGTCCCTTTTGTTCTTCAGTTTGTGACATGACTGGTACCTTGTTAGTTTTCTCATGAAGGCGCACCTGTTGCTCAAATACTACCCACTTTCCTTTATTTTTCTCTATGTCAGATGTTGTCAACATCTGGCATTCAGTATGCCTGTCTCTACAAAAGAAGAACCGTGAGAGCAGAGATTTCTTGGCATGGGGGGTGGGGATAGGATTTGTATGTTTCCATGTTGAGTCCCCTGAGCGTAGAACAATGTCTGATGCCCAGTAAGTGCTCAAAAAAATATTTTTTAAAGATTTCTTTTTTTATGGGGGCCATTTTTGAAGTGTTTATTGACTTTGTTACAATACCGTTTCTATTTTGATTTCTTGGCTGCAAGGCATGTGGGATCTTAGCTGCCCAATAGGAGATCAAATCCACACCCCTTGCATTGGAAGACCAAGTCTTAACCACTGGACTGCCAGGGAAGTCCCTCACAAATAGTACTTGGATAAGTGAAAACACAGAGTTTTTCAACTTAGAGTTAACAATATTACATTTTCACTCATATGGGAGAGGAGGATCTGTTTGATTTTTCCCTTTATATCAATTCATTCCCTGCATCCCCAGATGCAGGGCTCTTTAGGTGTATCCAAGGCTCTGTTTGTTTCCTGTGTTGCATCAGCACTAACAAAGCTGCTTTTCAGTGCTGGGCTCTGAAGGTGCCCACCATTGGTTATCCAGGTGTTGTTGCCTGGAAACATGAAATCAGACCCTGACCTGCCTGCAATTAAATGATAACTCCCAGCAATGCTCTCACATATGAGGGCTGGGTAGACAGAGAGAGGGGTCTCCCTTCCAACACTCTGGTATTTCAAATACAGTATTATTGCATGACATTTTCTCAAGCTGTATCCTGTTTTGTAATGTTTTGAAACACTCACAAAATAGGCCTTGAACTTAGGCAAAAGTCCTACAGTCTGCAGTTTCTGGGAACTGGTTTTAATTCAGCCCTCTGCTCCGCAGCAATATTTTTAGCGTGCCTCTCTGAAATTACTTGTGTCATTGACAAATTTCTGGTACAAATACTCTGTTGCTTTCATCTTTAAAGAAACACAGATTTATTTTTCAGTAACTAACAACCAAGCTATATAGAGATTTTTTTTCCCTCTCTGAAGTATATTTAAGTCTGCCAGGGCGATGAAACTTTGCTTTCATTGTAACTTGAAAAATTTGGTGTGAGAGGGAGAAAGAATGAGTAAGACTTCTGTCCATCAGTTCAATGCAGGAGAGTAAAACCCGGGCCAGGCTGCCTTTCTCTTTTTCTGTGACCTTGAGTTGAATACATCCCTTTATCTCATTGAGCATCAGTTTCCATCTGTAAAATGAACATCCTCATCCATCTCTGAAATTCTATGACTGAGTCACATCAGAAGTGCTGGAAATACAGGCATTAAAATAACCAAATGATGGATGAGCCAGTGAAGATACACAGGTGACTTTGGGTAGGTAGGGATCTACTTGGCAATTTCATTATGCCTTTTTATAAAAACACTATTATGCTCTTCTTTTCAGTCTGATCTTATAAGCCATTTTCTAGATTTGAAGTTTTGCTTTTTTATTTTAGTGTTTGTTGGGTTTTTGGGGGGAGGAGGGCATGTGTGACTGAACGACAACATGCAGCGTGTGGAATCTTGGTTCTTTGACCAGGGATCAAACCCGTGACCCCTGCATCGGAAGCATGGGGTCTAAACCACTGGACCGCCAGAGAAGTCTCTGAAGTTTTACTTTAATGAACAAAAAGTTCAGCTGGGAAAGCATTCAAGAAAGTCTCCCTATGTAATTATTTAGATATGAAAGAAAGATAGGAGCTTCCTAAGTGTGGCCACAAAGTAAGATGGGAATCATGTAATAGCATCTGGTTCTGGCCCAGTAAGATGAGCGAAAACTGTTGATAAAGGCCCCCAAAGACTTGTCAGTAATCTTAAATTACTGCTAAGCTTTACCTACAGATGGCTGCAGTTTTCCAGGGCACCCATGAAGAGGGTGAATGCTCTGTACACTCATGAATAGGATGGATGCTCTGGCCCAGTTGAGGAGGAGCCTAGGTAAGATGGCCTATGGACTTGTCTACATAACCTGCCAAGATTCAGACTTTCCCTTGGCGGGACCATGGCAATAAATGGTTTTTTCTAATGGTGATGAAGCCATGAATGGAAACATTAAATTTAGCATTTATTGAATAAAAATCCTTTAGATGTTTTCTCAAAGACATTCTTAAAACAGCCCCAGTTTCACCTAATATAGCATCCCCCAGATGGTTCTGGCATTGTATGTTCCAAGCACAATGTCCCTGTATTATATGAAAGGATGCTTTGAGAATGTACATCCTCTGATCTATATTTGTATGTATCTCTGGAAGAGCTTAAGTTCTACAGCTTTTTAGCCTATCACTTGAGCCTTGTTCTTAAGCATCATATTTTGAATGTTTGTTATCTGCTTTTATAATTAACGAGTAGGTTCAGTGTGATACCTGGAGAAGGAAATGACAACCCATTCCATAATTCTTGCCTGGAGAATTCCATGGACAGAGGAGCCTGATGGGCTACAGTCTATGGGGTCGCAAAGAGTCAGACACGACTGGGGGACTAACTTTCACTTTCACAATGTGGTATCAGGCAGCCCCACCCCACCCCTCAGTTAACAATGCATGCACTAGTTACTTTTGGTGAAAATTGATACATGCTAGATTGAATTAACTGAATGAACGGGTTGCTTTAATGTGTCTTAAAATGTACCTGTTTCAGCTGACACCAAAGCATGAGGCAGTTATCCTGCTGTGTTAGTTTGCTGGGGTGGCCAAAATAATACATCACAGAACGGCTGGTTTCAATATCAGACATGTATTTTCTCACAGTCCTGGAGGCTGGGAAGTCAAGACCAAGGTGGCGTCAGGTTTGGTTTCGGCCGTGGCTTCTCGATGCCGCCTTCTCGCTCTGGCCCCGTGGCCTTGCCCATCCCGGGTGTCTCTGTGTGTCCTAATGGCCTCTCATAAGGCACCAGTCAGGTTGCATTCGGGTCCACTCTCATTTTAACTTAGTCATCTTTGTGAAAGGTGTCTCTCCAAATAAAGCTACATTTCCACGTGTCAAAAGTTAGGGCTGCATCGTATGAATCTGGAGAGTATGCGGTTGAGCCCATGACACCCGCGTTCATGATTGACAGCCAGAAAGCCGGGTTTGGGACCCAGAAGCCTCGGGGAGAAGGAACTTCGAGGCTGTCTATGCCAGGCTCCTGCTCCCACATAGGAGGCTCTTCCGCTTAAACTCTGAAGGTTTGGGGAGTCTCTCCATAAAAGGAAACCCGTTATTCCACCGGAGTGAAAATATACCCCCACCAACTGCCGCCGGCTCCTAGCGCTGCCTTCTGGAACCACAAAGCACAAACTCAGCTCCCTTTTCCACACCGTGGCCCTCCAAGACACGTTTATCGTGTCTTTGATCTTTTCTCCTGCAGGCAGAACGTCCCCAGAGAAAACAAGCTGCCTCACATTCACAGAAAAGTGCCAGGGCTGATGTATACGTTCAGATATGGATGTCCTTGATGGACGCTTGCCAAGCATAACTGGGTTTTAATTTCAGTATTCCCACTTTTAAAGAGTAGTTTATTTCTCAGACTCTTCACAAACATGAGAACAACTTAGTTTGCTTTAAACCAAGGATTAAGTACTGAAAAAATCGATTGGTGTAGAAAAGTAAACTGATACAGAAGCATAGAAAGGAGGTCCCCTATCAAGGATGTTGCCAGAGGAACTACCGTCAGATAGAATGAAGACCATGTCAATGAAAGAAAACATGACAAATGACACGTGACAAATTGTTGCTCATCCCTTTTGGTACGCCACTCACCGTGACGGTAAGCAGACAGCCTTACATGATGGAGCAGTTAGGGATACAAATAGGAGAAATTCCACTTTCCAAGTCATTGTTGTTATTATTTAGTTGCTAAGTTATGTCCAACTCTTTGTGACCCGGTGGACTGTACCTGGCCAGGTTCCTCTGTCCATGGGGTTTCCCAGGCAAGAATACTGGAGTGGGTTGCCACTTCCTTCTCCAGGGGATTGTTCTGACTCAGGGATCAAACCAGCATCTTCTGCAATGGCAAGCAGATTCTTTACCACTGAGCCACCTAGGAAGCCCTAAGTAATTGTTGTAAATAAAGTGGAAGATTTCCCCCACCCCCACCCCCACATCCCAGGCATTGTTAGTTGTAAAAAAGTGGGTGTCAGGACTTCCCTGGCAGACCAGTCCAGTGGCTAAGACTCCATGCTCCCAATGCAGGGGGCCTGGGTTCAATCCCTGGTCAGGGAACTAGATCCCACATGCCTCGATTAAGAGTTCCCATGAAAGAAAAAGTGAAAGTCGCTCAGTCGTGTCCAACTGTTTGTGACCCTGTGGACTATACATTGCATGAAATTCTCCAGGCGAGAATACTGAAGTGGTTAGCCATTCCCTTCTCCAGGGGATCTTCCCAACCCAGTGATCGAACCCAGGTCTCCTGCATTGCAGGTGATTCTTTACCAACTGAGCCACCAGGGAAGCCCCCCAAAATGTGGAATGCTTCATGAATTTGCATGTCATATGTGCTGCCTAAGTGAGCACAAGAGTTCCCATACCGCAACTTAAAAAAAAAAAAAAAAGATTCGAGTACCTCAAGGAAGATGGAATATCCTGCATGCCACAACTGAGATCTGGTACAGCCAAATAAATAAATAAATAAAACATAGCTTTAAAAAAAAATAAAGTGGAAGTGGATGATGTAAAACAGTCATCTCCATCAAAAAGCTTCGTGGCCTCCCTTTGTAAGCTCAGTGTACAGAAATCCGACGATTTCCTCAAGCTCATCAAGCCTTGGCCCTGAGTGTCCCCCACTTGTGTTAATTTCTGCTCTGTGTCCTGATGCACGAGGATTCTTTCATTGTCACGTTGATAAATGTCTTATTACCATTGGCACCTGATGCTGTTCTGATCTTAATCCCCTGGGTAGCTCATTGGCTCACAGAGTCCTTTTCGTCCTCCGTCTTGTGAAGATTTTAGAGTGATGAATCTTCATGTGAATCCACTGAGTCAACACGCTGGGTTCATGTGACCTCTTGGGTCTAGAAACTTCATTCCTAGGAAGCTATGAAACTTCACTCCTAGGAAGCTATATCTTGCTTTTCCCTCTTTTTCTTTGATCTCTTTTGGGGATTACTATTCTTCCGATTTTAGAACTTCTAGAATGGTTCTAAGGAAAGCTTTTTTCCCCATGTAGTTTGCATCTCTTTATTCTTGGAATATGTCCTCAAGGTTAGATTTCATCTTTTTTTTTTTTTTTTTAATACTTTTATTTGTTTAGCTGCGTGGGTCTTAGCTGTGGCATGCGGGATCTTTTTTTTCTTTTCCCCCTCAGAATTATTGATTATTTAATAGTTTCAGGAAGAGTATAATTTACAAAAGTACATTTGAATGATGTTGTTAGAGGAATTATTTGCTTAGCACAAAAGGATTTCTTTAAATTAAACTTGATACTGTTCTTTCCACTGCAAGTATTTTCCCCCCAAACTCCCTAACCATCCCTCCTTTACCCTCTCCCACTTTGCCTGCCCATCCCCGCCACCATAAGTTCCTTCTCTGTGAGTCTCCTTTTGTTTTTTAAGTAAGTTCATTTGTATCATTTTGGATTCCACATATAAGGGATGTCATATGACATTTCTCCTTGTCTGCCTGACTGCCTCTACTCAGTGTGGCATGCAGGATCTTTATTTGTGGCTTGTGAGATCTAGTTCCCTGATGCGGGATGGAACTTGGGCTCCCTGCATTGGGAGCGAAGAGTCTTAGCCACTGGACCATCAGAGAAGTCCCTAGATTTTATCTTGTTACTGTATTTTTAATTTCTAAGAACTGATTTGTGTTCTAAACATTCCATTCTTTTTTTTTTTTTTTTTTTTGGCCGAGCTGTTCAGCTTGTGAGATCTTAAGTTTCTCAACCAGGGTGACAAAACCTAGGCTGTCTGCAGTGAAAATGTGGAGTCCTCACTGCTGGATTGCCAGGGAATTCCCATGACCTTGGAATTTATGCAATAAATTTTGGTGAGCAGGACTTTGTTTTATGGAAGAATCAGAAGTAAATTCTGTCATCCGGATTTTATTCTTCATCTAGGCAGTGGATTCTGCCTTGACTTAAAAGATATACTTTTATTAACTGTCACACTCTAGATTTGTAGAAAAGTTGTCTTTACAAGTAAATTGTAATTCATGTGAATACGGGTTAAATAAATTTATTACTACTGCAAGTGTAAATTTTTGCTTTGCAAGTATTTTTGAAGCCAGTCTAAGTCTAGTTGGTCTTTTTTTTTTATTATTATTTTTAATTTATTTTTGGCAGCACTGGGTCTTTGTTGCCTCACATGCACTCTCTCTAGTTTGGTGTGTAGGCTTCTCACTGCGGTGAGTTCTCTTGTTGCAGGGCATGGACTCTAGAATATGGGCTCAGCAGTTGAGACCTACAGGCTTCGTTGCCTTGCCACATGTGGGTTCTTCCTGAACCAGAGACTGAACCCATGTCTCCTGCATTGGCAGGTAGATTCTTAACCACTGGATCACCAGGAAGTCCCTAGTCGACCTTTTCAGTTTTATATATATATACAACTTATATAGTTTCAGACTACCAGGGAAGCCTGGTAGTTATATAACTATAACTATACATATATATATACATATATGAGCTTCCCTGGGAGTAAAGAATACTCCTGCAATGCGAGAGACCTGGGTTTGATCCCTGGGTTGGGAAGATCCCCTGGAGAAGGGAAATGCTACCTACTCCAGTATTCTGGCTTGGAGAATTCCAGGGACAGAGGAGCCTGGCAGGCTACATGGGGTCTCAAAGACTTGGTCATGACTGAGCAATTTTCACTTTCATGTTTCATATATATATATATATATATATATATATATATATATATATTTCCTTTTAAACACTTTATTATTGTGTGTGATTACAGTGAAAGTTGGTGGGAAAATAATAGATTTCAATATGTTTGTTTGTTTAAATGTTTAAAATCACTCAGTCGTGTCTGACTCTTTAAGACCCCGTGGACTGTAGCCCACCAGGCTCCTCCATCCATGGGATTCTCCAGGCAAGAATACTGGAGTGGGTTGCCATTTCCTTCTCCAGGGGATCTTCCCAACCCAGGGATCGAACCCAGGTCTCCCACACTACAGGCAGATGCTTTAACTTCTGAGCCACCAGGGAAGCCCCCAGATTTCAATATATTAACTCAAATTAAGAAATTGTGAAAGAGACAGCTGCACCAATTAAATCTATCAGTGGGAATTTAATTCCTTGCCACTTAGAGGCCACCAGGAACTCGTGTGTGGTCAAACCAAGTTAGGTTTCCTTAGCCTGTTATAGTAAGGAGGATTCTAGGATGGGTGGCTCAGTAACAGGGAGGTGGGAGGGCTTTATTATAGGATTTGTGCTTATGCGGGTGATTCTGAGAAAACAAAGGAGTCATCACTAGACTGGATGCTGAAGAAGTGAAGACAGTTCTATGAGTGGACAGCATGGTGGTTTCTGTTCAGGAGGCAAGGAGATGGAAGCTGGGTGGAACTGTCCTGAAAGAAGCAGGAATTGTCCTTAGGAGACAATTCAGTCCATGGAGATGTTCAGTTATTTTTACAGTTTTAGAAGTTGTGGTCTGGCCATATGAGGCTGTTGAGCACTTGAAATGTGGCTGATCCTATTTGAGATGTGTTCTTCATGTGAAATACTCAGTCCAAAAAGGAATGTAAAATATTTTCCTAATATTTTTTCATTTGTAGCACATATTGGCATAATCGGACTAGATAAAATATAGATACAGGGTTAGATAAAATGTATTAGAAAGAACCTCACTGTTTAGTATTATTCATTTTAATGTGACTACTAGAAAATTTAAAGTTGGGAGTTCCCTGGTGGTCCAGTGGTTCGGACTTGGCACTTTCACTGCCGAGGGTGAGGGTTGACCCCTAGTTGGGCAGCTAAGATCCTGCAAGCCACATGGTGCAGTCAACAAGAAAGAAAGACACCCCCCCTAAAAAAAAAAAAAAGGAAGTGAGGGAAAGAGAAAGGAAGGAAGGGGAGAAGGAAAAGTGACAGAAGAAGAAAATTTAAAGTCTTGTGTGTGGCTTGCTGGTGGGCTCACATCAGTTTCAGATGAGCAGCTGCAGTCAGTCAGTGGGTAGGTCATTACCGTTAGTGCTCTCTTCTCAGTGCGAACCTTCAGCTAGCCTCTCCCTCCCACTCCTTTTGAGAAGGACTTTCCAGGCAAATCAAAGATGGTCTCATTCTCTTCTGAAAGATCCAGAGGAACCTCAGGTTAATTACTGTTAGTGCAAGATGATGCTTCTCTTGTCAGGATGCATTTCTGAGAAATTGATGATAAAAGGGCATCCTTGCTTTGTATAGATGTATTTTTTCAAAGGATTCTTTTAAAATGAGACTTAAGTATATTTAAAGCAGTATTTCTCAACCTTTTCACCACTGCCTTGCCCAGCTAAGTCTTTTTTCCGTAACTCATCCCCCCCCAACATTTTTATAGCAGAGATACACTGTACACCAGTTTAAATAATATGGATGCCTCTGTTTGTCTCTATATATTGTGCTGTGCTCAGTCTCAGCCATGCGACCCCATGGACTGGAGCCCACCAGACTTCTCTGTCCATGGAATTTTTCAGACAAGAATACTGGAGTGGGTTGCCATTTCATCCTCCAGGCGATCTTCCCGACCCAGGGATTGAACCCTCATCTTCTGGGTCTCCTGCATTGTGGGCAGATTCTTTACCTACTGAGGCATCAGGGAAGCCGTGTGTGTGTGTGTGTGTGTGTGTGTGTGTGTGTGTCTGTATGTGTATGTGTGTGTGTGTGTATGTGTATGTTTAAAATCTGTGCTGCATATGTAAAAGAATAAGTCAACCATGAACCAATTTTTACCCCATTGGGAAGCGGATAGTTTAGGCGTAATAGGTAACATTTATTATGTCTCTCAAATACACTTGGTAGAGCTTAAGATAACATTAGCATTAGTGGTGTCTTTATTCTCCCATCACTTGAAGCCCAGAGAGTTAGAAGAATTCCTTACTCCTGGCCACATTGCTATCAGAAGAACCAGAACTACAACTCCTTTTTAAGACTTTGCAGTCTTCTCTAGACCAACCAAATACCAATGTTCAGAGTCTTAAGAAGAATAAAGGATTTGAACACAAGGCACTCAGCAGAGAATCTGATTCCTGTGCCAACACCTGACCAGATTTGGTAGGGAAACACCTTTATGCTTATATCCTAATTTTCAGAAGATTACACTTTGACGTGAATCTGCTTTCAGCTTGCTAGTTTATATAGTCCAGGATTGGGAGTTGAAGATCATGATTGAGACTGCCTTGCATTTTATTTGTTTTATTTTGGGGCAGCGTTGAGTCTTTGTTGCTGCGAGAGGACTTTCTCTCGTTGTGGCCGGCGAGGACTGCTCTCTAGTCGCAGTGGCTTGTCTTGTTGTGAAGCACAGGCTCTAGGCGCACAGGCTTCAGTAGCTGCTACTCTACGGGGCTCAGTAGTTGAGACGCATGGGCTTAGTTGCTCTGTGGCATGTGGAATCTTCCTGGACCAGGGACTGAACCCATGTCCCCGGCATCAGCAGGCGAATTCTTCGGACCATCAGGGAAGCCCCAAGTCTGCCTTGCTTTTTTAATGGAATCGGAGGTATCGCTGGAAGGTGCAAGGTCTGGCAGTGCGGGTCCCCTCTGTGCAACAACCACAAGCTGGGCATCAGATGTGCTTGCCGTCTAACCGTGAGAGTAACAGAGCTTGTTGTAGAAGATTTGTAAAGTGGAGGAAAATATCAGGAGAGAAATTGCCCATAATTCCACTATGGTTGGTTTTTGATAGTTTTCTTTTTGGGCTCTTTTTTTGCTCAGCCTCACTTATGTGAGCATACTTTAGAAAGCAAAATCAAGATTGTATTGAATATATAGTTTATATACTTAACAAAGAGGTGTGTGGTTTTCTATATCAATGTAAGCATTTCTCCATGTCCTTAACTGCTTCAAACACATTGTTTTGCAAGATAGTCCAGTGAAGAGTTAAATAAACTATTTTCCTAGTATTGGGACACTTAAATTCTTTAAATATATTATACATCCCAAGCAGTTAAAATTTTCATATATAAATTTATACTTTGATTTGGTATAGCTGCTGCTGAGTCATTTCAGTCGTGTCTGACTCTACTTTTGGTATAGCTAATAAAAGTAGAATTGCCAAGTCGAATATTACAACATGTGAACTCAAAAAGAGGAGAAATAAACTTATTCTATATCACTTTTATTATTTGGATTGAGTTTTTTTTAATATTTAATTTTCCCCTTTCCTTTTTTTTTGATAAATTGTCTGGCTAAGTGACTTTTAAATCCCCCTTAGCTTTTCTGTTGTATTACAATAGTCCCTTTGAGGAACTAGTCTTCAGATTATTTGTCTTGAGGATTTTGAATCAAAATAACCATGTCTACACAAACATGTCCAATTCAACTGGACCATAAAATTCAATTAACTGGTATTTGCCTGTGTTCGTAGCAAAGGAGCAGAGAAGACTTGAAAATACACTGAGCCCAGGAGAACCTGCCCGATGTCATTTAATTCAGTGTATAGTTTCATCTTCTTCATGGTTATTAGTTGGCAGCAACTTCTAATTCAACCCGAGATGATCTTCGAAGCATTTTAAAGGAGCAGCAGTGCATAGAGGCTCCTTTAGATTTCATCTGCCCTTTGCAGCCAGAGGAAAAGCAACCTCATTGGGTTTGGATTTATTTTCCTCTGAATGTAAAGCTGGGGTGAAAAGAAAAATGAAAGGAGGGGTGATGGGGGTTGGGAGTGGATTTGGGGTGAGTCCAAGTCTCCAGTTCCCGATGCTCCATCCCTGGGTCAGGAAGATTCCCCTGGAGGAGGAAATGGCAACCCATTCCTGTGTTCTTGCCTGGAGAATCCCATGGACAGAGGAGCCTGGTGAGCTACTGTCCATGGGGTCGCAGAGTTGGACATGACTGAATGGACTTAGCATGCACGCACAAGTCCCTAGTTCCCGACGATGCTCACGTGTAGGTTAAATGCCTCCTTGGAGGAAGTTAATGAACCTCGCCTCTGTGCTGACCCTGGTGTCTTGGTCTCTGTCCTGATTGCAGCTTTTTGTCCACTTGTCCAGCCTCGCTGGACTTCGAGGCTTCCTGAGTTCTCATCCTGAGTCACTGCTTTGTGATGCGCACGCATCCCACTATTTCTGCTGTTTCCGTCTTTGAGTCCTCTCCACCTTGGGCTTCCAGGCCGGTTTCTCCTTGATGGCCTCTAATCTCTGTCCATTCTCAGAGCCGTTGTTCAGATTCGTCTTCCTCAGTGTTCCAGACCTTTGACTTCACCTGCTGCATTCCATTCGGATGATCTCAGAGATGTGAGTGCAGCCAACTTTTTGACTCCTTCCTCACCTTGGGCACCATGGTTTCCATCAATGTTATTTCTAGAGCATCTTTCTCATTGTCGTTACTGCCCAGTTACTTTTTCTAAATCACAGTTCAAACTGTGTGACTCTAGCTCTGCTCCAAAGCCTCTGATGGTTCCCTGCAGCCTCCAGAACTCATATGAAGTTCTTTTTTCTTAAAAAAAGAAAAAAAAGGTTTCATGAGATATCATCCACACATCATGCAGGGGACCCATTTAAAGTATACATGTTTTTGGGTTTTAGTATATTCACAGAAATGTGAAACCATCAGCACAGTCAATTTTAGGACATTTTCGTTTCATGGCAAAGAACCCCCATACCTGTTAGCAGCCTCTCTCTCCAGCTCTCTGGGTCTGAGTAACTGCTAGTCCATTTTTCTGTCCTTATAGATTTGCCTGTTCCCGATATAATTAAATAATATGTCAACACATCAATGTACGAGGGTCCAGTTTCTTTGTTTGTTATCTTGTTGGTCTTTTTGATTATAGCCATTCTAGTGAGTGTGATGGAAAAGGCAATGGCACCCCACTCCAGTACTCTTGGCTGGAAAATCCCATGGACGGAGGAGCCTGATAGGCTGCAGTCCATGGGGTCGCAAAGAGTCAGACACGACTGAGCGACTTCCCTTTCACTTTTCACTTTCATGCATTGGAGAAGGAAATGGCAACCCACTCCAGTGTTCTTGCCTGGAGAATCCCAGGGACGGGGGAGCCTGAAGCGGCTTAGCAGCAGCAGCAGTAGCAGTCAGTGTGAATTGGTATCTCGTTGTGGTTTTGTTTGCATTTTCCTAATGGCTCATAACCTTGAGCATCTTTTCACGTGCCCGTTTGTGTTGTCCTCCTTAGAGCAGTGTCCATTCAGATCCTTCATCATTTTTAAAATATATTTATTATCTTCGTTGTGGTGCATGGACTTTCCAGTTGGGATGTGCAGGCTCTCTAGCTGTGGCCCAAGAGTGAGATCTTAGTTCCCTGACCAGGAATTGAACCCAGGCTGTGGCAATAAAAGAACCGAGTCTTAACCACAGGAGCACCAGGGAATCCAGATCATTTTTTTTTTTTTTAATTGGGTTATTTGTTACAATGTTCTTAAGATGTCATTCAGGTCCCTTCATACTCTGGCCTCCAATGTAATATGTCTTGTCTCATCTCTAGTTATCACTTCTATCCCTTCCTGCTCCCAGTCTCCCTAAGCTGACTCTGAGCCTGTGCCTGGCTGAAGTCACGTCAGTCGTGTCTGACTCTGTGCAACCCCAAGGACTGTAGCCCACCAGGCTCCTCTGTCCATGGGATTCTCCAGGCAAGAATACTGGAGTGGGTTGCCATTTCCTTCTCCAGGGGATCTTAGAACCCTCATCTCTTAAGTCTCGTGCGTTGGCAGGGCGAGTTCTTTACCACTAGTGCCACCTGGGAAGCCCCAAAGCTATAAAAAGCTCACTAATGCCCCCTTTTCCCTGCCTCTCCCCATGCCGCCCTTCTGCAGGACTGCCTTTGTATGCTCATCCTCAGGTCAGGCTGCCCCGTCAAATCTCGCATCATTTCAGAGGCTAGCTCAGATGTTTCCTGAGGTGGGCTATATTGAAGTGACCCCACTTCTTCCCTTGGGTGTGTTTACTACCCAAGACTGAGGTCCCCAAGGGTAAGGACAGTATCCAACTGTATCCCCAGGGGCTTAGCACAGTTAACGTGGAGCTGCTGCTGCTAAGTCACTTCAGTCGTTTCCGACTGTGTGACCCCATAGACAGCAGCCCACCAGGCTCCCCCGTCCCTGGGATTCTCCAGGCAAGAACACTGGAGTGGGTTGCCATTTCCTTCTCCAATGCGTGAAAGTGAAAAGTGAAAGGGAAGTCGCTCAGTTGTGTCCGACTCTTAGCGACCCCATGGACTGCAGCCTACCAGGCTCCTCCACCCATGGGATTCTCCAGGCAAGAGTACTGGAGTGGGGTGCCATTGCCTTCTCCACCCCAATGCTAGAACTTGGTAAATATTTGTTGAATGAACCAGGAAGTTTGGGAAAAACACTTTTTTCCTCCCTAATCATCCATTCATTTAGGATACTGGTAAATGTTTTCCCATCATTTTTGCTTTTTGCTTTGGGTGATGATGTATTCCTCTAAAAATTCTGATGTAACAAAAAGAAGCAAATAAGGAACGGAAGTGATAACCAAAGAAGGTTGCCTGCATTGTACACTTACCTGGGGTCTGATCTTTACTCCATCCAGCTTTTATCCTTATTGATGACTTTTCTCTGTAAATCCAAGACACACAGAGGCTTATCGGGCAGCTGTGCCACACGCCCTGTCCTTGATTACTCTTTGAGGTGGAGATCCAACAAGGACTGTCTGCTAGGAGAGGTGACAGCTTGCCACATGATCTCTTGATTGGCCTCCAGGTTTAAACTGCCTCGTTAAGAATATCAAGTCCGCAGTGTTGGTGTCTTCACCAATGTCATAAAAAGAGAAGAAAAAAAAAAAGGTTCAAACACCAAAGCTGAATAGCAGTACATTTACCTTTTTAAATGTTTTAAATAGACCTTACATTTGTGATATTTCTCCATCCCGATGATGTTTCTTCCATCCAGATGATGCCTTCCTGTTGTTAGAATTTGGACTTTTATTTTTATTTATTTCAAAAAATTATTTTTGGCCATACTGCACAGGTACAGGAGGATCTTAGTTCCCTGACCAGGGATGGAACCCATGCCTCCTGCAGTGGAAGCGCCAGGGAAGTCCCAGAACTGGATTTTTAGATAGGAGAGGAGCTGGTGGCACAGCCAAGCAAGGTCAGAATCGACAGATGCACCTAGAAGTTGGACTGTCCTTGAGGTGGCCCCAGGTGATAGTCATCTGCTGCCCCCAGCAGCTGGTGCTGAGAAATGACGAAGCTGAGACCTCAGCTCCCCGGGGAGCCCAGGCTGCTGCACACGTTTTGGAAGCTTGGATGTAGACCACTTATTTCATGAGGCCAGCAGAGCAGCCCGCAGAGCTGGCTTTCTCCCTTATTTTGCACAACTAAGGGACTCTCCAGGGTTGGGGGTGGGAGGGAGCGGGGATAGATAGATAGGGGCGGGGAGCAGAAGAATGCAGAGCTGCTCCGACCCCTTGGCTACGAGGACTCTGGAGGGACAATAGGCACCAGCAACATTTCACACGCACCAGAGGGACTGTGATTGAAGCAATTTGTGAACCAAAGGGAAGGCTCCTCTAGGGAAGATAAAGGGTTAGGAGGCTGCTCAGTGGCTCTCTCTGGGAATCAGCTCCCAGGACAAGGCGCATCACTGCTGTTCCCAAGCGGACGTTTGTCTAGGCTGGGTGTTCGCGGAAATATAAGGGGGAAGTCGGATCTAGAGAGAGGCAGAAGACGGTTTTTTCCACGAGGTCTGATCGCCGGCAGCGGTGCCGCCTTAACCTTGCTCAGTGCAGGCCTGATATGGTGCGTGGCGCCCCCTCGCGGCCAGAGGGAGCAACGACGTGTCATGCCTGCCTGCCTGCCTGTGCTTTTTGGATTTTTCTTGATAATTCTGTTCCCCTCCTCCCTCCTCTTTTTCTGTGCCCACTCTGGTCCACCCTAGTCCCCCACCTTTCTCCCTGGCCCTGGAGCAGGGATGAGCAAGATCTTCACTGTACGAAGAAAAAGTAAAACCTACCTTTGGTTTACTTAGAGGGAGAGCCTGTACTAATGGGGTCAGACAGGCAAGGCATGAAGTGATAAAGAGGAAAAGGATGAAAAAAAAGGGAAACAAACCCCAGGGGACCTAAAACGGACCTGTGCTAACAGAAAATTAACATGGGAAATAATGTCAAAATCGTAGGAACCCTCCAACTTATCACTTATCCTGTGTCTTTATACAGAATAAATCTGAAATTGCATTGAAAAAAAGATTTTACAAATGTAGGGCTGCTTGACAATTTCTGAGTTTTAAACATCGGCTCTGACTGATTTTCATGCTGTGTGTCTGTTAGCTGACTTCTGCCATTTAAAAAAAAAAGTAATGTTCAAATATTTAGGTTTTTTTCTTTTTTTTTTAAGTTGCCTTGATTAAGTGTTGAAGACACATGTTCGCCTTGTAACAGCCCTTCTCAAAGAGTTCAGGAAACAAGACAACTGAGGGTTGCCAAGCCCAGATCAGTGCAGTGTGTGTGTGAAGCAGATGGTGAAAATATAAAATACTATAGGTACTAAAAAAGGGAACAGCATTTTTGCACCTCATCAGCCTCTAAACAAACATAAGGATACAGAACACAGTGTGTGTGTTTTTTTTAATGGCGGTAGAATTTAATGTCTTTTTAAAAGTAATATTAAAAAGCTGAGCCACAAAAGTAAATCGGTGCCAGGAATGAAGTAACGGTTTAGATAAAATGCTGCTGACTCTGGTGTTATTCATCCCAGCAACTCTGAAACCCTCCCCGGGTCTCCGCAGAGCCTTACTGACCACGAGCAGAGGCCAGCTACGGGGAGGGTTCCTCTCCTTTAAAGCGAAACACATGACTCGTGAGCGCCGTGCCAAGTCCCCGGAGCGCAGGGAGGGCGGGCCGGCTCCCAGCCCCCGGGCCCGCCGGCCCGGATGGGTGGGTGGATGGAGGGGTGGGTGGGTCCTCGTATAATTAGCCGGGGGAAGGCAGCCTGAGTCCGCTTCTGGCTGCAGCTCCGACGGCGCCTCTGGTTTTCCCTGATCTTCCGAGGGTGGCCTGGCGCTCAGCTCTTTGCTGATCCCAGCGTAGGCTGCGGTGGGGGGCCGCTGGCAAGACGGCTCCGGCCACCCGCCCTAGGAGGTCGAGGCTCGCAGCTCTCTGCTCAAAGGTGCGCTGTGGGATGATGCTGGGCGTCCTCACGATCACAGGTAAGGCGGAGGCTGGGTCTGCTGTATATTCTGCCCCCGTGGCAGGTGGAGGAACCTGCCCTTGGCCTGGGGTGGGGATGAGGGGTGGTGCAGGGCAACTGGCTCGACGCACCCTGATGGACCCCTGCTTCTCTCGCTGTGCTGACTTTTTGATCCGAAGAGCATTCTCTCTCTGGTTCAGCAGGGCCACGCAAACTCAGGGCTTGCTTCTTGCCCGTGCAGGAATCTTCCTAATGCCCAGGGGAGACCTGTAATGTTTTGTGTGTGTGTGTATGGGATTGCACCTCTCGCCTTGGTGGAGGGAAAGGACAGCCCCACCCGCACTGAAGATGCATGTTGGAGTGGGGTGAATTTGAACATAGATTGTGACAGCCTAACTGCCCGCTATAGTCATGAAAAAAAAAAAAATTCTTGTTGAGAAATTGGCAATATTTGGCATTTTGACCTGCTTATTAGAACTTTCAATGAAGGATCATTTAGGGGACTACAATGTTAGCTGTGGTTTATGTGGTGGTTTCAATAAAGCCATAGTTACTATAAAATTAGTGACTAACATAAGCTTGCTTTCTAGAAATCTGGCTGTGAATGTGAATGATAATATATCATAGCCATCTCTAGCAAATAAGTTACAGATATCAAACTTTTGGAATGTACTCAGGACTCTTCTAACTTGTCATTTGATCTTTTCATGCAATTTATACTGTAGCTTCAGTCCTTAGGAATTTACTTGTTTCCTCCCCCTTTCTGCCTTTTCTCCCCTCATCAAAAATTAAACTCCATCTGCTAATTTAGGTTTATAATATCAGCTCCTCTCTAAACATTTGAGATCATTGCTCTCCAAATAAATGTTTTCTTAAAAGCGCAGTGTAGCATTTCTAAGACTTAAAATTTTTCTCAATGTAATTGCCTCTGCAAAGCCTTCTTCCTCCTCTGGAATTTGAAATGAATGTGAAAGTTTAGTGAAACAAAAAATACCTTTCACTTCCTATAGATTAACTTGTTTACTTTGAGATTTCCTTAACATTCCTTCCCCAAGTTAACTCAGCTAGCCTTTTTACACTTTAACTTGCGTGAAAATTTACCTGATGCCTAAAAAACCTTTTTTAAATTATTAGACTATACAACATTTGAAAATAAAAAAATACAAAATTCATTTTTTTCCAGATCATTAAGTTTTCTGTGAATGAGATATAAAAATGCTCAACCCTGGGTAGGCTGCCTGGGAGTGTGGTTTGTGGGGTGTCACCGCTGGAGGTGGGGTTTCTATGATGATGACTTTTTCTGAGTGCCTTTTGTGTTTAGTACCATCTTTATCATTCACTATTTGATGAGTTTATCACATGCTAAGTTTCTTATGGGGAAGAAATGTCCTTTTTAGCAAAAATTGAGTTCACCAACTTGGTATGCTTGTGAAGTGAAAGTCATTCAGTCTTGTCCGACTCTTTGTGACCCATGGACTGTAGCTCACCAGGCTTCTCTGTCCATGGAATTCTCCAGGCAGGAATACTGGAGTGGGTGATACTTGAGGCGACTTTAAAAAATTGGTTCAGATAATCCTAATGGAATGCTCCTAATGGAATGCTAAATGTTGGAAGGACTGTCTCATTTTTAGAGTAACTTTAGGTAGCTGGGTTGATTGCTTCCTGAGTTACTTTTATTACAATGTTGATATGAAGGATGTGACAAATTATGGTACTTTTTCCTGGTTAAAACAAAGTATGCAGAAAATATTAAACTCCAAAGCTTTAATCAAAACAAATAACCATTTTATAGTAGAAGTGAAAATTAAAAAGGAATTTTAGCTGTCTTCTTAAAAATAACTTTATTTACTTATTTATTTATTTTTGGCAGTGCCGGGTCTTCCTTGCTGTGATGGCTTGGATTTTCTCTAGTTGGGGCGAGTAGGGGCTACTCTTGGGTTGCGGTGTGCGGGCTTTTCAGTTCAGTAGCATCTCTTTTTGTGTGGGTCCCGGGCTCTAGAGCACAGGCTCAATAGTTGTGGCACACAGGCTTAGTTGCTCCTTGGCTTGTGGGATCTTCCCGGATCAGGGACGGAACCCATGTCACCTGCCTTGGCAGGCAGATTCTTTATCACCAAGCCACCAGGGAAGTCCCGCCCCCTTATTTTTTTTCCCTCTGCAAGTTATTTTACCGAGGAAGATTTGCAATCAATATTCTTTAAATAGCTGGTCAGAATCTTGAAAAGCAATGTAGACTTTTAAAATTAGCATTCAGGATTGATTGACTAGCAAAAGGTTTCTTGTCACTTAGGCACTGCTCATTTAAATAATGTAGGAGAAAGTTACTCTTGGCTTCTTTAGTGAGAAGGCCTTAACATAAGAATGTATTTCAGTTTCACAATTAATAGTAATTGGGCAGGGTTGATGACATTTTTAATAGGAATTGGACAGGTTTGATGACATTTTTGTAGAACTGCTTAGGAATGAGTTTTCATTTTGTAAAGGAGGGGAAAGCTGTCACCTAATACTGACCATTATCGTCCCCTCCCCAGACCTTGTGCACCTCCCTCCTGAAATGAATACAACAAACTTTGAAGCAGGAGATGATTGATTATTCACATCACATGCTCTTGCCTTTCCTGAAGTCTTTCCCTCACATTGTGTTAGCAGTGGCCTTGGTTTAAAAAAGTAGAAAATAGAGGCCTCCCTGGGGGTCAAGTGGTTACCACTCCGCGCTCCCAAGGCAAGGGGCATGGGTTCCAGCCCTGGTCAGGGAACTAAGATCCCACTTGCCATGTGGCATGACCAAGAAAATGAAGTAATTAGCCTCCAATTAAAATAAATAAGTTTATATTAAAAAATACTAGAAAATAAGTAATTGAATGTGACGATGATGAGAGAGGTATCATCTTTCCACCCATATATCAGTGATATGGTAGCAAAAAAAAAAGACTGTTTTGAATTAGGAAAATATCTTTCCTGTTTTCCCTAACTTACACACATTATTGAGACTAAATGAAGAATATGAGGAATTAAGGCAACAGTATTCTTGATCTCTAAAGTAGAGTGGGAAGACTCCTCCCGTATCACGCCAGTTCTCGATTATTGATAATACATATCTTTATGCAAATCATTTTATAGGATTAAAAAAATACCCCCCCCCCCCCCCCCCCCACACACACACACACATGGCTGCTTCTCTCTGCCAAGGGACTTGTGAGACATGAAATTAATTACCTCACAACTCTGGCTCAGTAACTGCCTTGTACTGAGTACCCACTCTAGTGGCTTATCATTGTTTCCCACAATAATCCTGCAAAAGGTGATTACCTATAATCCCCTTTTTATTATGAAACCTCATTTTCTCTTGGTGTTCCCAGCTACTAAGAAGCACAGCTGTGGAGTCATTTATAAAGGACCTCTTCCTCTCGTAAAGGATGATACTGGTTTTGTGATGCACACAATTTCACACGCCAGCTCAGATGTAAAAGGGACCAGGGAATGTCAGTATCCAAGTCTGTATGCTCCTATACTGGCCTTTGCTTCTCTGAGTTTTAAACCCAGTTACACATCTCCTGGAGGCTTTTTTGGTTGATGAGCATTAGAACAAGGGGAGTTGGTTTGGTGTGTAAGATATAAGGGATGGATTTAGAATGTGGAGAATTCCTGGAGAAATTCCAGGACAATGCTGCAAATCGTGGGGGAAAGCTAACCAGTTCCAGATGTCACAGCAAGCAGTCCTGAAGTGCTCGGGGACTGCACAGAGCTGGTTGTACTAAACAAAACAAAAAAAAATTGATGTTATAACTGTATTCAAGATGCACTTTTCCTCTGATAAACAGTTAAGTTTGGATAAAAACATTAACATTTTGTAATCTATAATATGACACATTCCTTAAAAGTTTTTTTTTCTTCTAAACCTCTGAAGTAAAAGAAAATAAGTCATATTTTCATCACTTAATCACTGAGTATTTGGAAGAGTAAGAAAAGAAAGTCGATCCTGCAGATTTTGGACTCAAAACTGGTTCTTGCATTTTCTGGAGACTGGGGTGGGAAGTGTCTGTGTGGGGATTAGGGCAGGGGACTGGATCTTTAAACCTTTGGGATCAGGGACCCTTTGAATCTTGAGAGGTGGGGGATTATATTTTTACAAGAAAAATGTATATAGACCTCTTGTGAGTGATTTTACAAATTGGGATTGACTGGGTATTTATCAGCAGATAAACAGAGTTTGGTAGAAGATGACACCAAAATAGGAAAAGCTTTGACAATTCTCTGCCAAAGTTGAATTTCTATCCAGGAAATACTTTCAAATTTGGGTTTCTTTTGACATTACTGAAGATACAACTATTCATATATTTTGAAGTTTATTTCACTTTACTAATGTTCAGTCGCCTTTTCTTTTAAGCCTTGGAAGGGTTTATTAAACTGTTCAAACTATTAAGCAACTCAGATTATTATTGTCACAGATTTGAGGTATTGTCCTATAAAGTAGTAACTGAGGCTAGCTTACACTTTTAAAAATTAAAATGCAGCGGCAGAAGGGTGCACGACCAGCTGCCACTTTTCTTCTCTGTTTCACTTTCCACACTGTTTTCTTTAAGGGGATCTTTCATGCATCTCAGAAAAACCTAGCAACAAACAAAAAGCTTACTCGAGTCTTTGTTTTGACAAGACAGCTTCAGAAAGTGTACCATCACTTCACCTGGGACCTCCCTTTATCCTTCCTGCATCTATAAAGCTATACATTCACCCTAAGGAAGCTTCTTCTAGGTCATATGCAGAGGTGTCTCAGACAGGAAAGAATCTGCCTGCAATGCAGAGTATGCAGGTTCGATCCCTGGGTTGGGAAGATCCCCAGAAGGAAATGACAACCCACTTGCGTATTCTTGCCTGGAGAATCCCATGGACAGAGGAGCCTAGTGAGCTACAGTCTATGGGGTCACAAAGAGTCAGACATGATTGAGCGACTAACACTTTCAAGTGAGTTAAAGCACTTTCTACATCATTTTTTAAATCATCTTTTTCTTTTCCAAGTAACGTTTCCAGCATATTGACACTGTCTCACGAAGACATATGACTAGAATCTTCTCCCAGGAAAGAAGAATAGCAATATTTTATTTTTATGCCAATGTTTACTTAAGAAGCAAGACTTGTATGATGTTGCTTCCCCAAGTGGCTTTAGTGGAAAAACATGTTGACACACACCATGTAACTGGTAAGACTGTGTTTAGCGTGCTGCTGGTCAGTGTGGATCAGGAAGGACTGTAATCTTTCCTCACCCTTTGAAGTGACTGGGCTGGGACCACTGACGAGCAGGACTGCATGAAGATGAAAGTATCTCCCAGTCCTGCCTCCCAGAGCCCTTCCCCATTGACACTCGGACCAACTCCTTTCCCCAACCTTTTGACCATCTTTGATGCCCGATGACAATGTGGAGTTTCTAGGCGAACCATAGCATCACCGAATATGTGAGCACCTTGTTTGGGTTTTATGGAGATTCAGGAGACTTTCAGTATTAATAGCAGCATTCTGCAAAATGGCTGGATAATTCAGTGTTCCACAGAAGGGACGGTTATGCATTGTATCAGAAAGGCTCAGCCTAAAACCAGTTATCCTGTGGAAGGACTTTTTGGGTGCCAAGAAAGTACATTTCCAAATCAGTGGTGCTTAGATAATCAAGCTTTTTTGATTTTCCTCTTCCTATCCCATTGGACAAATCTAAAGGCAGACCGTAATTCCATAGGGAGCTGATGTCAAATTAGAGCAGGGGAGGACTTCCCTGGTGGCCTAGGGGTTAAGGATCTGCCTGCCAATGCAGGGGAAACGGCTTCGATCCCTGATCCAGAAAGATCCCATGTGCTATGGAGCGACTAAGCCCCAGTGCCACAACTACTGAAGCCCGAGCACCTAGAGCTGGGGCTCTGCAACCAGAGAAAGCCAGTGCCCAGTAAGGAAGACCCAGTGCAACCAAAAAATAAATTCGAAAAAATTCGAGCAGAGCAGATTTTGGAGTCATTTAACAGTGAATATATTAATGGGGGGGGGTGGGGAAGGACTTGTGTTAATGAAATGCTCATTAGTGTGGTCGAGAGTAGATTCTGCCATGCTCTGTCCAAATAGGTGGACACTGGGTCTTTCCTGGAAGCTGCCACCGCTCCCGCCCCCATCACAATCTGCCTCCTGTCATTTGGCAGCTTCCCTGACTCCCAAGAGCAAAGCTGCTGGCTTGGTCCCTTCTCTCTGCCACCCCACATTTTTGGGCTATTCTTTTACGTGTGTAACAGCCACCTGGTTTGCTGACCAAGCTAAGATCTTGGAACTCACTCAGAACCTGCATGCAGACTAGAGGTGTTTCTCATAGAAACACCTTTGAGGAGCTATCTGCTAACCACGAACTGGAAGGTGGGCGTGATGTTTGACAGTCTCCCAACCTCCACCTTTAGCCTGAACCTGGGAAATGTGAGGTGATGCTGCTGGATACTGTGTAGATTTGGGGGCTGGGAAAGCAGGGAGGGTGAGGAAGGAAGGTCCACACAGGAAGAAAGGCTTGGTCACATATGATCCTTCACTTGGTCCAAAATGGGGTAGAAAGATCTAGATCTTTTCATGGTGCAAATAAAAAGAACAGGTAGGGAACTAATTCAGAATGCCCCTCGAAGTCCTTGTGTTGGGCGTCAAAGAGATAAAAACAGGTGCGATGTGGCATTCGACTTCACAGAACTTTAAAGAGCAGCTGAACTTGATGTATTGATGGTTTCCATAGCATCTTGTGGTCCTGAAGGTCTAGGAGTGTCTCAAGGCTTCCGGTTCTGGAGAGCTGAAGACTGCTCACACTACCCTCTTCTGTTCAAAAGCTCCTTCCTGGGTTTGGACAATGACTTTATACCCATGAGTACAATAAGGAAAAATGGAACCAACAGAAATTGTCTAAAAACAAGGAGACATAAAAATGCAACCATTTGAAGACTATTAAATAATTGGTCCAGAAGAAGATACAGATATTAATAGCGATTATCACTGGACATTCCCTCGTGGCTCAGATAATGAGCCACCATCCCCTGGTGGCAAAGAATCTGCCTGCAATGCAGGAGACCCGGATTCGATCCCTGGTCAGGAAGATCCCCTGGAGAAGGGAATGGCAACCCACTCCAGTATTCTCACCTGGATAATTCCATGGACTCGGGAGCCTGGCGGGTTTCAGTCTGTGGGGTTGCGAAGAGTCAGACACGACTGAGCAACTAACACTTTCAACAGTTACTGCTGGACATTGTCTTATGGATGTTACTCCCAATTTTCTGTATTTTTAAATCTTCAGCAATTTATATAGATGATTGTTGGAATTGGTAAAAGTAATTAAAACTTCTGAGGAAAACAAAGCAAAAAAAAAAGCCATTCTAATGGCTTTTGTTTTATTTTTATTAGAGACAGCCAACTGATGTGTTACCCTCCTAACTAGCCTTTTCAGGGAGTAGTTCAGGGCACCCATGTTATAGGTGAGGACGCTGAGGACAGACACTTCAAGAATTGTGCCCAAGGACCCAGTGCTAGGAAGTGGTGCAGCTAAAATGGAAACACCAGTCTGCTCCAGAACTTCTGGCCTTTGATCTCCTTCCTTTCTACCTGAATTCTGTCTCTTCTTTGAGAGGTGGGAGAAGAATTTGGCGGTTACTTAATCATTGATA
Organism: Bos taurus; assembly: GCF_002263795.3. Lineage (NCBI taxonomy): Eukaryota > Metazoa > Chordata > Mammalia > Artiodactyla > Bovidae > Bos > Bos taurus. The sequence goes on from NC_037336.1 coordinate 88,384,269, forward strand.
AAAATCTGTATTACGGTATATCGCGTGAGGCAAAGAGCCGGGAGTGTGAACCATTACCCTCTCCATTTTTGTTTTATTTTTATTAGTCATCTGCACTTGTTTATTCTTCTGAGTGTTTAAAACAACTTAGAGAAAGTAACAAAATTAAAAATAGTTCAGGGCACGTCATGTACCTTTTACCTAAATTCACCTCTTAACATTTTGTCTCATTTGCTTCATTATTTACTCTTTTCGTCTATGTTGGAAAACAAAATAAAGAAAAAATTGCATACAGCGGCTTCCCTGGCTCAGTGGTAAAGAATCCACCTGCCAACGCAGGGAACACGAGTTCGATCCCTGATCTGAGAGAATCTCACATGCCTTGGAGCGACTCAGGCTGCAAGCCATAACTATTGAGCCTGTGCTCTGGAGCCTGGGAGCCACAACTCCTGAAGTTTGCACAGCCTAGAGCCTGGGCTTCGAGACAAGAGAAACCACCACAAAGAAAAGCCCTCACAGCAACTAGAGAGAGGTTTTCGCAGCAATGAAGACCCAGCAAACCAAAAATAAAAACAAAACCAAACAGCATACAAGGACTTCCCTGGTATTCCAGTGTTTAACACCCTGAGCTCCCAACACAGGTGGCCCAGGTTCGGTCCCTGGTCAGGGAACTAGATCCCATACGCCACAACTAAGGATCCCACATGCTGCAACCAAGACCCAGAGCAGCCAGATAAATATTTTTCTTAAAGCAGCATCCAGGTTCCTGTTAAGTCTTACGTAGGTATGAGGTGTGAAGCTTTCTGAACCATTTGAGAGTAAGTTACACACAGCACAGTTCTTCACTTCCAAATGCTTCAGTGCGTATTCCCTAAGAATAGAGAGATTTCCTGTAGTAACCCTAATACCATTGTCAATGTCAGATATTTGCATTGTCACAAGACTCACATAGTCTGCCAATCTTGTCAGTTATGTAATAATGTCCCCTTTAGCATTACAAGACCCAGCCTCAGGTATGATGTCAACATCTCTTTGGCCTCTTTTAATCTGGAACATTTGTGTAGCCTTTGTCTTTTAGATATTGACATGTTCAAAGCATGTAGTTCTCCCGTTTCTACCACCCGCATTTTGTGTGTGTTTTCTGTTAATTGAATTTAGGTTGTGCATCCTTCGCCACACGTGACATTGTGTCTTCCTCAGGGTATTGTAGACAGTGTCCATCTGTCCCTCGTAGGTTGATGTTAAGTTGTCTGATTTCTCCATCCTTTCAACTATTAGGCATGTAAATATCCTAACTCCCCCTCCCCCCCATTTAGCTCCCACTGATTCTTCCTTTATCCAGTCTTTACCTTGACAAAGTGACAAAATGATGGTCAGGTGATCTTTAATTTTTTTTTTTTTTTAATTGAAGTAGAGTTGATGTACAAGATGACATAAGTTACAGGCATGCTCAGGTGATCTTTTGAACCATTATCTGGGTCAGAAGAGTCAGTAGGATATATGTGTTCTTTCTTATTTTAAACTATGACAGTAACCATGAAAAAAACTGCTTATTATTCTGAAATAGAATTTGAACTGCTGTCCACATCAGACATACAGCAGTAGTTTCTTTAGATGTTCAGTTCAGTTCAGTCGCTCAGTCAGGTCCAACTCTTCACAACCCCATGAATCACAGCACGCCAGGCCTCCCTGTCTATCACCAACTCCTGGAGTTCACTGAAACTCAAGTCCATTGAGTCGGTGATGCCGTCCAGCCACCTCATCCTCTGTCGCCCCCTTCTCCTCCTGCCCCCAATCCCTCCCAGCATCAGAGTCTTTTCCAATGAGTCAACTCTTCTCATGAGGTAGCCAGAGTATTGGAGTTTCAGCTTTAGCATCAGTCCTTCCAATGAACACCCAGGACTGATCTCCTTCAGAATGGACTGGTTGGATCTCCTTGCAGTCCAAGGGACTCTCAAGAGTCTTCTCCAACACCACAGTTCAAAAGCATCAATTCTTCAGCGCTCAGCTTTCTTCATAGTCCAACTCTCACATCCATTCATGACCACTGGAAAAACCATAGCCTTGACTAGACAGGACCTTTGTTGGCATGTCTAAATACTTTTTCTTATCATAAGTGGCATCTATAAATTATAATACTTATAATGACATATGGAGAATAAGAATTTTAATGCTTTGAAAGTTCATGGGGTTTATTTTTCTTTTAGAAAGACTAAATAAATAAACAAAAAACAAACTCTGGGGACTTCCCTAGTGGTCCAGCGGCTAAGACTCCATGTTCCCAATGCAGGGGACCCAGGTTTAATCCTTGGTCAAGGAACTTGATCCCACATGCTGAAACTGAGTTTTCAGGCCAAAACTAAAAAGAAAAAAATTAAAGACAAACTTCATTATTTTGTAAAAAATAATAAATAATATTTTATATTATTGTTGTAATATATACAGTACATATTTTTTACAATAATATTGTAAAAAATAATAATAATTTCTTAGAGCAGTCTTAGGTTCACAGCAGTGATGAGTGGAAAGTACAGAGGGTATCTGTACACTCCTTATCCCCCACCCAAGCATAGTCCCTCCCATTATCAACATCCCTCACCAGAGTGGGGCATTTGTTCCCATCCTCGGCCTGCTTGGCATCATCATAACCCAGAGTCCTTTGTTTACATTAGGTTCTCTCTTGGTGTGTACATTCTGTGGGTTTGAACAAATATATGATGAAGTGTATCTACCATTGGAGTATCATGCAGAATAGTTTCACTGTCCTAAGAAAGTCCTCTGTGCTCTGCCCGTTCATCCCACCCTCCTCCCCACCTCTGGCAGCACTGATCTTTTTCTTGTCTCCACAAATGGGCCTTTCCCAGAATGTCACACAGTTGGAATTGTGCAGTGTGTAGCCTTTTCAGATTGGCTTCTTTCACCTAGTTATATGCACTTATTAAGGTTCCTCCATGTCTTCATTTGCTAGCTCATTTGCTATTCAGCTCGTTAGTGCTGAATAATATTTTATTGCCTGGATATACTAGCTTATTTATCCATTTACTTAATGAAGAACATCCTGGTTGCTTCCAGGTTTTTGCAGTTAGGAATAAAGCTGCTAGAAATGCCCACCGGTAGGTTCTTGTATGAACATGGTTGCAACTCATACCAAATGTGGATATGAGTAAATACCAAGGATAGTTGGGTAAATACCAAGAAGCAGGATTTCTGGATCAAATGGTAAGAGCATGTTTAATTTTGCAAGACACTGCCCCGCTGTCTTCCAAACTGGCTGTACCGTTTTGCATTTCCCACACCATTTCTGAAGTCAGTTTATTCCCCTGTAAACCAGTTGGTCTTTTCCAGTGAGTCGGCTCTTCATATCAGGTGGCCAAAGCACGGAAAAGATTGAGGGCAGGAGGAGAAGGGGGCAGCAGAGGATGAGATGGTTAGATAGCATCACCACCTCAGTGGACATGAATTTGAACAAACTCCAGCAGACAGTGAAGGACAAGGAAGCCTGGCATGCTGCAGTCCATGGGGTCACTGAGTGGAACACAATTTAGCCACTGAACAAACAAAACCATTTGGAGGGATCAGGTGACCTCTACCTTTCAGCTCTAAGGCTTTATGATTGGAAATGATAGCTTGGCAATAGGAACCTGCGCGAGGTCCTCACTTTTGATTTTAATACTCAGCAAATTAAAGCACTTACCACCAAAGCAGAGATATTACTCTGCCAACAAAGGCCCATCTTGTCAAGGCTATGGTTTTTCCAGTAGTCATGTATGGATGTGAGAGGTAGACTGTGAAGAAAGCTGAGTGCCGAAGAATTGATGCTTTTGAACTGTGGTGTTGGAGAAGACTCTTGACAGTCCCTTGGACTGCAAGGAGATCCAACCAGTCTATCCTAAAGGAGATCAGTCCTGGGTGTTCATTGGAAGGACTGATGCTGCAGCTAAACTCCAATCCTTTGGCCACCTGGTTCGAAGAGCTGACTCATTTTTAAAGACTCTGATGCTGGGAAAGATTGAGGGCAGGAAGAGAAGGGGACAATAGAGGAAGAGATGGTTAGATGGCATCACTGACTCAATGGACATGAGTTTGGGTAAATTCTGGGAGTTGGTGATGCACAGGGAGGCCTGGCGTTCTGTGGTCCATGGGGTCGTGAAGAGTCGGACACGACTGAGCGACTGAACTGAACCACCAAACCAACCCATGCAGGGATGCCTGTCACACCCCAGGCCTCTGTTAGGCAGTGTGGGTTTTGTATCAACTACCGGAAGGCATATAGTATGGATAAGAGAGAGGGGTGGTTCAGGAATGCAGCGGCAGTGAGGTTTGGGCGCCTCTGGCTGGGGAGATCTGGCGGGTTTTCGGTGTGTGTTCTTGAGTTTGTTTTGAGTGTGTTTAGATTGGAGGAGGGATCCCCGGTGTGGGTGATAGTCGGGGGTTGGGGTGGCCTCTCGAGGGCGAGGAGGCTGCGCCCTCTGTGACGCGCGAGGTGGCCCCCAGGGGGCGCCCTCGTCAGCGGCGGGGCCTGGGGTCGGCCGCCAGTCTCCATCCAGCGATGGGGCAGCCGGGGGCAGACGGCTGGGCCTCCGGGGCCTCTGTCGGCCTGCCCCTGCCTGCCAGCGGCGCGCGCCATGCCCTGGTGGAACAGCCTCTGCTGTGAGTAGCGCGCGCCCCGCGCCCCCAGTGGCGGTTCGCCCGGCGTCCAGCGGGCGGGATCACGTGGAGCGCCCTGCGACGGGACGGTTAGAGGGGTGTGTGGGTTTCCAGCCTTCCTCTTTGCTTCGATCAAACCGCTGACCCGGGAGTGTGCAGTGGTGGTTGTGGAGGGAGTGGTGTTAGGAAGGGACACCGCAAGATGCCTGCATGCCCAGGGCTACAGAACCATCTTCTCGGCTCCATTGGGTTTGCCGAGGCCCCCGAGGGGCAAGGCTTCCCCCTGGGGCCGGTGGAACAGGCGCCCAAACCCTCCGCTCCCACAGCCAGCGTCTAAATTGGAGAGTGAAAAATAACCCCAGCGTGAGGGAGGCCCCAGGCTGCAGGTTGCTTCTTGCCAGAAAGGGGCACCTCCCGGAAGACAAGGACAGAGAAGAAATGGTGGTGAAGGTTGGGATAAAGACTGTGCGGCGTGGGGTCCCCTGGGAAGGTCCTTGTCTGGGAGGTGGGCGGGAGGCGAAGTAGAAAAGGATATAGGCCTCCCCTCCAAAAAAAATCACAAGTTGCCCCCACTGGAGAGCCCAGAGGCAGCTGAGCGAACCTGGGGGTGCTGAACAGGATGGAAGGGGCCTTGCTTGCCGCTTGGGCTGCTGCACGTGGAGTGATGGCCAAGAAATACCAAACGAGCTTGTGAAAATGGATCTAGGTTTCACTCCCAGTTGAGTGGGCAGCCACGTGGTCACACGTGGTTTGAGTCTGGTTCCAGACCTCTGAATTGCAAGCCTGAGATCAAAGTTGGCTTATTTTTTACTGGAATATAGTTGATTTACAATGTTGTGTTGGTTTCAGGTGTACAGCAAAGCAAATCATTTACACATATATGTATCCAATAAAAATTTTTTTCAAGTTGGCTAATGTGTTAGAACATAATTGAAGCCTTGGCTGGCAGGCTAGGTAGTTTAGATTATCCTGTAGGTCCTGGAATCCTTAGGAAATTTTGAAACCTTACCTTCTTGATGTGATCAGAGCAGGGTAGTTTAGGGAATGGGGCCTCTCTGTAAGGACTGTACAGGTCCAGCTGGGGCGGAAGGCAAGTGGAGTTGGGTTTGTCCAGCCTTGTGCAGAAAGCACAGAGGTACCATCTGGGTCCGCAGGGGCCCTGCCCAATCTGGAAGATTGTTCTGACAATAGTAGTTCCTAGGATCACTTAGGTCAAAAGAGACTGCAGACCAGGTAGGATTTTTAAAAATTTCCTGTGATCCTAAAGACTCTTCTACTTTACTGGGTTTCAGCCATATATCACTCTAACAAGAACGTGTGAATATTGCTAGGCTATAACAGAACCTTCAATAGCGATTTTGTTCTGCCAGTTGGCTGCTGTTCTTCTTTGCCTCCCCAAGTTTTGACTGTAAACATTCCAGTCATCCCAGAGTTTTATAAGAAGTGTTTCGGATTGAAATGCAGATTAGAAGCATGGAGTGGGGAAGTAGGGCAGAAATGATGCGTATAACACCTGCTGCCTCCCACTTTGTTAGCAGAGTGTCTCTGCCTTTTTTAATGGTTTCTGGAGAGGTTAGTTAATAAGTATTTTTACCTCTTGCTGGCAGGAAAGTTGTATGTGCATGCGTTGCTAGTAAAATTATAGTAGAATAGAGTTGATTACTGGGATTTGATTTTTTCCTCCAGTATATTTCCAGTGATACCATCCACCTTTTAAAAAAAGAAGGTCACATCTCTTGTGTTGCATTCAAAGCGTTTGCAGAAAGTTCTCTTGTGAGTATGCTTTTATAATTGGGAAAATTTGTATAGTAGTTCATGGAAATCTACTTAACTTCAAGAATTTTTAGACTTAAGAGCTGGTTTATAATAGGAACAAATGAAAACTTAGAGCATTTTCTTCTTATTTCAGAAAATTATACATACTTTTAAAAAAATAATGGGGAGAGAGTGTTCCTAGAAGATTCTGACTTAAAAGAATGTCAGAGTTGGGTACACGGGACAGTCTGTCACATATGTCTGGATTTTTCTCTCTCTTGGGATATTTGCCTCAATATTTAATGTGGGCTGTAATTTTTCCTTTATTTATAAAATCTAAAGTTGGTCACCAATGTGTATTTCCAAGTGATTTTTTATCACCCAGGGAGCTTCCCCCCCCCAATTTATTTATGAAAAAATTTTAAGGTATTATAATTAACATTTACCATCTTGCCTAATCATACCTCCATCCCTCCATCCATTCATGAATCCATCCTTTTTTAAAAAAATAATTTATTTATTTATTGGGTCTTCTTTGATGCGTGGGCTTTTCTCTAGTTGCAGCAAGTGGGGGCTATTCTCTAGTTGTGGTGCATGGGCTTCTTATTGTGGTGGCTTCTTTTGTTATGGAGCATGGGCTCCAGGGCACGCAGGCTTCAGTAGTTGAGGTTCCAGGGCTCCACAGTTGCAGTTCCCAGGCTCTAGAGCACACTCAATAGTTGAGGCACATGGGCTTGATTGCTCCATGGCCTGTGGGCTGTTCCCAAACCAGGGATCAAACCTGTGTCTCCTGCACTGGCAGGCAGATTCTTTACCCCTGAGCCCCAGGGAAACCCGCAGCTTACTTCTTTTTTATGCATTTCAAAGTAAGTTGCAGGTATCAGTATGCTTCACTCCTGAACACTTCAAGTATGCATGTCATTAACAAGAGTTTAGGATTTGTTTCTTAAAGTGATTCTTTTTCTTAAGAAAAAGAAAAGGAAAAACTACACTTTAAGAAGAGCACTTGAAATTAATCAAATTCATTTGTCTTCCTAAAATGTCTATCTAAAATGTTCAGTTTGGGGAGTTCCCTGGTAGCCTAGAGGTTGGGATTCAGGCTTTCATTGCCTTGGCCTAGGTTCAGTACCTGGTTGGGGAACTGAGATCCTGCCTGCGTGGTGCAGCAAAAAAAAAAAAAAAAAATTAATAGTTAGATGTTCAGTTCGGTTTTATTTTATTTTTTTTAATGCTGCTTTAGATTCTGACTGATATCAATGAGAAAAAAGTGAGAATTGCCTGAGACTCAAAACTCTTACAGAGACAACCGCAGCACTCTCACAAGGCCCCACCCACCTCTGTCGCACATGGTTAGCTAGAGCACCTCCTCGGTATCTCTCCTTCCTCTCAGCAGAAGCAGCAGCCCAGATGATCAGGGCTGCAATCATTATCTGGGACTATCCAAAAAACCTGGTCATGTTAGAAAAGAAAAAGCAAGGGGAAAAAAGAAGGGTAAGGTGTGTGTGGGCATGTGTGCTTAGTCACAAAGTCGTGTCCTCCCACTCTTTGCAACCCCATGGACTGTAGCCCACCAGGCTTCTCTGTCCATGGAATTTTCCAGGCAAGAATACTGGAATGGGTTGCCACTTCCTTCTCCAGGGGATCTTCCCAACCCAGGGATCGAACCCAGGTCTCCCGCACTGCAGGCCAATTCTTTACCAGCTGAGTTACCCGGAAAGCCCCTAGGGTATAGCACATATGGCACAGTATAAAGCATGTTCAAACACGACTCTGGTCTTTACTTGGGTGGTTCTTAGGACAGTTTTTCACTGAACTTTCTAGGCTTCACTTTGAAAATCAAACCCAATAAATACTCTGATGGAAATTTGTAGACATAGGTTAGTAATATTTCACATAAAGAATAAAATTTTCATGGAAAAATAAGATGTTGTAAATTGGATGATGGATTTGGAGATGCAAATTGTTCCTGTATTTCCAAAGAATTTCTGTATTTCAAGTACTTATTGCTATGTTCCAAGCACTGGTATCTAAACTGGTTAAATATATTGTTACAACATTATTAGGACCTTTTTGTGTGTCAATTTTAATTGACGTTCAGTTCAGTTCAGTTGCTCAGCTGTGTCCGACTCTTTGCGACCCCATGGACCAAAGCACACCAGGCTTCCCTGTCCTTCACCATCTCCCAGAGCACAAACTCATATCCATTGAGTCAGTGATACCATCTAACCATCTCATCCTCTGTTGTCCCCTTCTCCTCCTGCCTTCAATCTTTCCCAGCATCGGGGTCTTTTCCAGTGAGTCAGTTCTTCACATCAGGTGGCCAAAGTATTGGAGCTTCAGCTTCAGCATGAGTCTTTCCAATGAATATTCAGGATGGATTTCCTTTAGGATGGACCGGTTGGATCTCCTTGCAGTCCAAGGGACTGTCAAGAGTCTTCTCCAACACCACAGTTAAAAGCATCAGTTCTTCAGTGCTCATCTTTCTTTATAGTCCAACTCTCACATCCATACATGACCACTGGAAAAACCATAGCTTTGACTAGATGGACCTTTGTTGGCAAAGTAATGTCTCTGCTTTTTAATATGTAGTCTAGGGTCATAGCTTTTCTTCCAAGGAGCAAGCATCTTTTAATTTCATGGCTGCAGTCACCATCTGCAGTGATTTTGGAGGCCCCCCCCCCAAAAAAAAATAAAGTAGTACTAAGTAGAAAAGCAAACAATAGCAATACTAAGTAGAAAATTTTAAAAATTAGGACAAGTAAAACTAAAGTATATTACATGCTCATCCTCCAGAAGTCATATGTGAACGGTGTGTGTGTGTGTGTGTGTGTGTGTGTGTGTGTGTGAGAGAGAGAGACAGAGTTTTTAAACCAAAGTGGGGTCGTAGTATATAGACTGTTTGGTAGCCTGTTTTTCTTTATCAGTAAGAATTTCTACCCTTTCATTTCAGTTCATTTCGGTAAAAATGCATCGCCTCGAATCTCAAATCATTCTCCCAAGAAGATCCAGGAGTGTCACTGAGCTGACTTGCTCTAGCTAACAAATATCCAACTGAAGTCCATGCCTGGCATCTCTGGTTGTTAGGTTTCTTAATTTTTTTAGATTTAGCACATCCCACCCTTTATTAAATCACATTGACTAGCTTCTTTAACACTCAACATTTTAGAATATAAACCTACAGAAAATATAGAATAAGCACCCCTATACACATGACCAAAGTCACCATTCACTGATGTTTTATCTCATGCTCTTTCTTCCTCTCTCTCCTCTTCTCCCGACCCCCTCATTCTCTATCCTTAGTCTATTTGAAAGTTATTTGTAGACATCCGTTTGTATTTATGTTTGATTTTTGTCTTTTGTGACATTGATATTTCAGTCCAGGCTAGTTATTTTATAGAATGTTCTTCATTGTGGGCTGTTGTCTGACTATTTTCACATGATTTTGTTCTGTTAAACATTTTTGTCAGGAGTACTATGTAGGTGACTTACTGGCCTTCTCAGTGCCTCATATCAGGAAGCATGACAACAGTTTTATCCTTTTATTGGGGATGTTAATTCTGATGGCTTGGTTATGGCAGTGCCTGGAAGATTTCTCCATTGTAAAGGAAGTTGTTCCTTTTGAAATGAAGTCACCTGTGTGTTGATACTCTAAAACTGTAGGTGTGCTGACAACCTTTCACCCAAAAGTTTTAGCATCTTTCGATCCTTGACTGAATGAGTTATTAGAATAGTGTTAGTAAATGTGATTTTTTTCCCTTAAGTCTGTTGACAAACAGCCAACTGGGCATACTCAAATAAGGCAAACGCTTAAGCTATAGCCAATCAAATAATTTCCTTGCTTTGGTTTCAAACTTCATCTGTAAAAATGTTCCCCCTAACTCTTGTCTTTTCTAAAAAACATTTTTTAGTGATTTGGTCGTGCCTGATCTTAGTTGCAGCATGCAAGGTCTTCTTTGGGTCATGCGTGATCTTTTGTTGCAGCTCAGGACCCTCAGTGATGCTGTGGCCTCTTACCTATAACAATTTTTTTTTTTTTTTGCTAGTTGAATTTGTTAACTTTCCCTCTAAAAGGAACAGAAAGAGCAGAGTAGTACCTTTGAACCTGAATTTTAAAAGATCATTTGAAAGCTGCCTAATCTGTTGAAATTTACAGATGCTGGTAAGACCATTACCTGATCTTGATCTTGGAATTGCTGGAATGTTATTCACTGGTCATGGTTTTTAAATATTTAATTTTTTTGAATTATAATCATGTCTATCTTTTTCTTCCCCACCACCCCCTCTTTCTGTTAATAGTTGGACAAAGAGAGTCTGAAGATGTGAGTGAAAGGGACTCAGACAAAGAGATGGCTGCTAACTCAGCGGTGGTTCAAGACATCACGAAGGAGGGAAAGGAGGAAATGCCTGAGATGATGGAACCAATCCCTGCCTCGGAAAGCAGCGTGGATGAGCTGATGCAACCCCCTGAGCCCCAGGCTAACGACGTGGGATTTAAGAAGGTGTTCAAGTTTGTTGGCTTCAAATTCACCGTGAAAAAGGATAAAACCGAGAAATCTGACAGCGTGCAGCTCCTCACCGTCAAGAAGGATGAAAGTGAAGGGGCAGGAGAGTCCGACGGGGCTGGTGACCACCCGGAGCCCAGCCGTGAGACGGGGGACGCAACACCCAAAGACGGTGAACTGAAACAGTCCACCGAGAAACCCGAAGAGGCGCCCCAACGTGAGCCGAGCTGCGCGGAAATCTCCCTTCAGACCGAGTCTGGTCAAGCAGCTGAGGAAGGCAAAGATGAAGGAGAAGAGAAACAAGAGAAAGAAAGCGCCAGACCTGCAGACTCCCCGACTAGTCCCGTGGCCAGCGAAACCGCCTCGCCCTTCAGAAAATTCTTCACTCAAGGCTGGGCCGGCTGGCGCAAAAAGACCAGCTTCAGGAAGCCTCGGGAGGAGGAGCTGGAGGCTTCAGAGAAGAAAAAGGAACAGGAGCCAGAAAAAGCCGAAGAAAATGAGAAGATGGAAGAGCCCTGCGAGCAGCCACCTGCCCAGGAGGCTCCTGAGAGCACCCAGGATGCCAGGCTGTCGGCCGAGTATGAAAAAGTGGAGCTGCCCCCTGAAGACCAAGTGCAGGCACCTCCCGAAGAGAAACCAGCCCCGTTAGCAACCGAAGTGTTTGATGAAAAGGTCGAGATTGTCGCCGAAGTCCACGTTAGCACTGTAGAGAAGGACCAGGAAGAGCCGAAAGCCGAAGCGGAAGAAACAGTGGAGCTCTCGCCGCCCGAAAAGTCGACCGAGACGAGCGCCGACCTTCAGGAAGCCGAGTCGGCCGAGATGCTGAAGACAGAGGAAGATGCGGGTGCCCTGAGCGGGGACCACTCCCAGGCAACCGAGCTCAGCGGGGACGCGAAATCGCCGTCCACGCCCCCCGAGGGCACCGTGAGGGAGGCCGAAATGCTGTCCTCGCAGGAGAGAATTAAGGTGCAGGGAAGCCCTTTGAAGAAACTATTCACGAGCACCGGCTTGAAAAAGCTCTCTGGAAAGAAACAGAAAGGGAAACGAGGCGGCGACGAGGAGTCCGGGGAGCAGCCCTCAGCCTCCATGGATTCTCCCGACAGTCCAGACGAACTGAAGGGCGTTGAGAGCTCAGCCTCGTCTCCAGAAGAGCCCGAGGAGATCACCTGCCTGGAGAAAGGGGTGGCGGAGGCCCCGGGACAGGATGGGGAGGCGGAGGAAGGGACCACTTCCGACGGGGAGAAGAAGAGGGAAGGTGGTGTCACTCCCTGGGCATCTTTCAAAAAGATGGTGACGCCCAAGAAACGCGTGCGAAGGCTCTCTGAAAGCGATAAGGAGGACGAGGCAGACAAAGTCAAAAGCGCCACCCTGTCCTCCACAGAGAGCGCGGCCTCCGAAGTACAGGAAGAGGCCAAAGGGAACGGAGAGGAGCCGAAGCCCGAGGAGCCCAAGCGCAAGGTCGACACCTCCGTGTCCTGGGAAGCGCTGATTTGCGTGGGGTCATCCAAGAAGAGAGCCAGAAAAGCATCCTCTTCCGACGATGAAGCAGGGCCGAAACCTCTTGGAGGGGACAGCCAGAAAGCAGAGGAAGCTGGGAGGGACAAGGAGCCGGGCCCGGAGGCAGCCGCTGCCGGTTCCCAGGACCACGAGCAACCGCCGGGAAGCTCCTCACCCGAGCCGGCTGGCAGCCCATCCGAAGGGGAGGGCGTCTCCACCTGGGAAACCTTTAAAAGACTGGTCACCTCGAGAAAAAAATCGAAGTCAAAACTGGAAGAGAGAAGCGAAGACTCTGTAGCTGGGTCTGGCGCAGAACACGCAGCCTCAGAGGCTGAGCCTGGGAAAGAAGAGTCCTGGGTTTCCATCCGGAAGTTTATTCCTGGGCGAAGGAAGAAAAGGTCAGATGGGAAGCAGGAGCCAGCCGCTGTCGAAGAGGCGGGGCCAGCGGAGGCTAACGAGGACGATGCGGACATCCCAGCCGTGGTCCCTCTGTCTGAATACGACGCAGTGGAAAGAGAGAAAACCGAAGCCCAGCCAGCCCCCAAGAGCCAGGAGGGGCCCGAGCAGAAGCAGGTGGATGTCGACGTGTCGGAGGAGCTCAGTAAGAGCCTGGTTCACACCGTGTCGGTGGCTGTCGTGGATGGGACAAGGGCCATTACCAACATCGAAGAAAGGGCACCCTCCTGGATCTCAGCTTCGGTGACAGAACCGCTGGAACAAGCCGAAGGTGAAGCCACACCACCAAGCGAGGAGGTGCTTGAAAGAGAAGTCGTTGCGGAGGAAACCCCCATCGTTACCAAAGCGCTGCCAGAGAGCCAGGAGGTGGGTGATGACACGATGGCCAGCGAGGTGGAATTAACCTCAGAAGCTGTGACAGCCGCTGAAACCACAGAGGCCTCTGGTGCGGAAGAGACCACCGACATGGTTTCGGCTGTCTCTCAGTTAACCGACTCTCCAGACACCACCGAGGAACCGACACCAGTGCAAGAGGTGGAGGGAGGCGTGCCTGACGCGGAGGACCAGGCGAGAAGGACCCGAGAGGTGCTGCAGGCTGTTGCAGAAAAAGTTAGAGAAGAGTCACAGCTGCCAGATGACGCCATCCAGACAACCCAGAAAGGACAAGCAAAAATACTGGAGAAAGTGGAAGAGGCCGAGGAGGGATCTCAGGCCCTAGATCTGAAGGAAGTGATGGATGGAGTATCCAAAGTGCTTGTCCAAGATACTGAAACTGAGACTTTGACACAGGAGAAGGTGGTTGCAGAGGCCACCGCAGAAAGCTTGGGAGAAGTTCCTCCAGGCACAGACAGTGCAGAGGCCAGGGAGCTGGCGAGCACTTGTCTTATTGAAACCGGGACTGGGGTAGAAGCAGAGACTGCCCCAGAGCAGGCTGTTGCTCCTGACTCAACTGAAACCCTCACGGACAGTGAGACCAATGGAAGCACCCCAGTAGCAGATCTTGACGCTTCAAATCTAAGCCAGCCAGACACGATCATGGATGTCCATGAAGATGGTGAGGTTCCAGCCGGCACTCAGTCCCAGGTCCCCGAAGGCGAGGTGCCTCCTGCAGTGAAAGAGCTGCCTGCAGCATCTTCTGATTTTCAGTTGCAGGAGGAAAGGTCTTCAAAGATGGCAGAGGGTCTAGAACACACGGATGAAGAGGAGGGAACAGTGGAGACTGTAGCCATCCTTTCAAAGACTGAGATGATTCAAGAGACTGGCCAGTGCTTTGATGAGGAAGCCAAAGAAGAACCATCCATGGAAGGACTTGCCTTGTCTGCCGACACAGAAATAACTGAGAAAAAGATAACTGAAGTTGTCCTTGAGGAGGACGTTACTAAGAAAGTTGAATTTCAAGAGAATAATATAGAACTCCAGAGTCCTGCTAAGTCTCTTCCAACCCCAGCAGAGAGAGAGATGGTAGTTGAAGGGAAAAGGGAAACAGTGGAAGTGGAGGCAACTGAAGGGAATGAAGAGAAACTTGAGCACGAACCAGCTGTGGCCGTATGTGAAGAGCTCAGTAAGCAACTGGTTCAGACAGTGAATGTCACCATCATCGATGGGGAAAAGGAAGTCGTCAGTTTTGAAGGAAGTTCTCCCCTGCTGGCTTCCGAGGAAGAGGCATGCACGGGAATCTCAGTTCAAAGCTCTGAGGCAGCATTAGCTCTAATAGCTGCAGCCGTGGAGGAGAAGGTCTTAGGAGAAGCTATCAAGATTGTAGAAACAACCGAGGCTTTGAAATCTGCAGAAGCTCATCTAGTACTGGAAGAAGAGTCCTCAGAAAAAGACGAAGAGTTTCCTGCCCAGCCTGGGGAAGAAGATGTGGCATCCACAGGGACTGAGTCTCAAGCAGAATCAATACCGACGATAGTATCTATTACGCCTGGAAAAGGCATCGACGCTGACCTGGAAGGAGATGAAACCACATCACAGAAACAGGAGTTGGGTGGAGACGGTGAGCAGGTTGGTGGTCAGGAAGGCAGAGAGAGCAACACAGGAGAGGAAGACGGCAAGGCGGAAAGTGAGATTTCGAAACTTGAGAAGGAGAGCTGCAGACTTGTAGAGAGCGTGATTCAGACAGCCGTCGACCGTTTGGGGAGTACAGAAGAAACGGCCACCGATGTCCAGACCCAGGCTCAACTGGCAGAAGCCGACAGCCAGGAAGCTGGGCAGAAAATGGAGAAAGAAGAAAGCAAACCTCAGGCCTGCCTGGTGGATGAAACACAAGCCGTAGAAGCCAAAGAGGCCAAAGAAGCCAAAGAGGAGTCCCCACTAAGCACCGGCGAACATGCGCATCTCAGTGTTTCCAAAGATGCGAATGAAGCTTCAGAGAAGGTGGCAGCCACTAGCATAGAAGGTTCCAGGGTAGACGACCAGCGGCTTGAAGAGGTAGCTCTCCCATCCCAGAAAAAGAGAGAAATCCTTGAAACAGAGTCTGTGCTGCAAGATGACGGCAGTGCCGGGTTTGGAGAAAGAAAGAAGTCCCCATCTGAATCCCGAGAGGATGAAAAAGGTGATGCTGCCGGTGACCCTGGAAACCAAACCTCAATCCCAGAGGATGCTGAGGCCTCGGGAGGCTCAACCAAAGAGTCCCTAGATACAAATGGACCCAAACTGAAAGAGAAGGGAGACAGCCAGGAGGAAAAGGTGCAGAGCGAGTCGGAAAAAGAGATGAAAACACAAACACAGGAGGAGACACAGAACCAAGAGAGAGATCTGGCAAAACCCGAACCCACGGAATCCTAAAACATCACGTAAGTAACTTTTTTTTTTTTTTAAGTAATTTCCCCCTTCACCCCCTGCACCCCCCATTCAGATGGCAGATTTGTTATGAGTTCAGGTAATTAGGATTTTATGCCGAACCTACATCTGGGGAAATAACCATCAACCAGACTACGAGACCCAAGTTAGTTTCCTTTTTCTCATTGACATACTCATCAGTCTTACTGGTGTCCTAAGAGTAGTGACTTCGTTTTACCGCCAGTATGACTGCTTTCTAAGAAAATAAAGAGGCCTGTGTGTGTGCGCACAAGTGTGCATTTGTGTATGTGTTTGGCCCGAGGACATAAAAACTATGTTGTGCTCACTCAGCACCATACCAGCTAGTTTGTTGCATTTTTAAAAAAATAACTAGAAGTCCAAAGTAGGTTTACACGCTGCTGCTTGAAGCTCTCTGGGAAAATTATTGATTTCTTCCAGCATAGTGACAAGCACTTTAAAAACATTTCCTGTGCATATGAGAGCCTAACTACTGCTGTTTGGGTATGGATTGGCCAAAAAGTTCGTTTGGGTTTTTCTGGAACATCTTATGGAAAAACCTGAACGAACTTTTTGGCCCACTTAGTAGCAAAGGACATTGTATTTGGACTCCTCGCCATGTTTGTTTCCTACGGAGTTCAGCCTATGGTTTGCACCAGGGTCCCCATTGGCTGCATCTCACTCTCACAACTCTTGGTGCTATTGCAGAAATGAGAGAGGAAAAGCAGATTTCATTTACTTTTGATTCTAACTTCCTTCCACAGTTACACTTGTGTACTTGCAAGACCAGAATGTGAAGACAAGTAGGGGAAGAAATTGAATGCTGCTGATGAGACCAGTCTTTCAGAACTTTGGAAACCGAAGAACAGACGTGTCAACTGCTCATTTCCCGAGAACCCCTGACAATCCTGAGGCTTCATCGGGAGCTATAGCCAGATAACATTTCCTCTCGTCAAGACCACACTGACATTTTCCCTCAGTACCATATAATGTTTCTGATTCAAGGTCCTCAATTCTTAGCCCGGAACTGGAGTTGGCAATTCTTGGGTCTGCTTCTCAAACTGGAGTATCATTCTTTATGTATTTATATGTATGTTTCAAGTAACCCTCCTTCTGTATCTATTGTATATTTTTTTTTTTTCTTAACGTCTAAGGAAATGTACAGCGTAGTGCAATTCTTTTGTATCACACATTATATGACGGGGCATGCGGCCACAGTGAAGTCTCGGGAAGCTTTCTGCTGCCTCAGTTACAGCCTTTGAAAACAGCTCTCTAGAAATAACATTCCTGATCAGAAGCTCCATCTCTTTTAAAATTCACTAAGGATTAGGTTACATGTTCAGTATCACTCTGAAATAGGTCCCTTTCCTATTATGCATAGTATGCTAAAAATAAAAGTGTTTTTTTTTTTTTTTTTTTTGCGAGGGTTGTTGGGGAGACATACAGAATGTCCCATTGTTGCTGGGAAATTTTTCTTCCTAGCCCCCGGGTGGAGGTTGGAAGGAAGTTTTTTTCAGGAGCAGATTAAGTTGGAGTCTTTTCTCCTAATTGTTACGGTTGTTTGGACGGATGCGTGTGCTTTCATTTTGAGGCAAAGTAGTGAAATGTTTTCACAGTATCAAGAAAAGAATTGACTGCTTTTGAGTCAACCTTACATGCTGGATCCCCATTCACACACAGCACGAAATAAGTCAGAGTCTTTACAAATGGTATTTTGATAGATGCTGGATTGTTATCTGTGCCATATTTGTGCCCACTCTTTTAAGAACAATGTAGCATTATGTTCATTTGGATAAATTGTGATTTGACAACCGATTTCAATAAAACATTTGCTTCACTTAGATTTGCTGGATTTCTTAGATAATAGGAAGGCTGGGTCTTATGTTTACTGCATCCGAAAAGCAGAGAAGCTAGAACTTTCTAATATAGTCACTACACAGGGTCACTGGCGGAAGTCAAGGGCAGAGAGGCTTCCACTGAAATAAACCAGGAGCTTTTCAGATTGAAGGTACTGAAACAATGCTACCATCTGGTGGTGCTTCCTGAAAAGGTTAGTTTTCTTTGTTAATACGTGTTAATGACAAATGTCTCTAGAAAGACATTTTAGGAAGGCTTAGCAGTAAGAATTTTAGGAAGGCTTAGCAGTAAGAATGCCTTGCCTAACCGGTGATCTTGGAAAAAATTCTTAAAGTATCAAAATGATTTCTAGTTCATGCTAATATACAAAAGATTCTGTCAGCCAATTGCTACACACACAGAACCATCCCCTATCTACTGGAGAGTTTCTACTTTTTCATGGGTAGAGAACCAGTCTGGTGTATACACTTCTTAAATTTTACGTAAACTCAGTACTCCAGTTTGAGAACTGAAATTTCAACTGCTGATTAAATTATTTTAAAGCATAACACTCAAGCAAAACTAGAATAGTCCTTTTTTTTTTTTTATTTTTTAGCTGAAAGTTGGCTGTTAAAAGCTGGAAAGTAATTTCTCATAAACCAACAAATCTGATTACAATAAAAAAAAAATATTGGCCATATTAGAAACACCCCTCATGCTAACAGCATATGGCTGTGCAGTTGGAGAACATTTAATATCCTTTTAGGAGTTATTTGCACATTTAATAGCTACTTATGCTTAATTATTAAACTTTAAAATCTCCAAATTAAAAATACCCTCTGATCTGAAGATCTTTCTTTTGCCAGCTTGAGACTTAAAAAAAAAACCTAAACGCTGGTGTCAATTTCTGAAGATCAACTGAAATTTGGAGATGACAGCAGTTTTTAAGGAGTTCATTAGACTTCTAATTATTGACTGACTTCCTTTCTATGTCAGGAAGAAGGTTTGTGCTGTTTTGAACAGATTAAAGATTTGTGTAGTTTCTGGTGATCATTTTGGGGGGTTTAAATTCCATCCTGCCGCTCATCCTATTGGTATTTGGTCTTGGCCAGGTCATTCCAGCCATCACAGTTGGTTTTTCAGTGGCAGTTGCTTGGTGACTGTGCTCTTTTGATGTGCCCTGGGTTACTCCCGTTCAGGTTCTGTACTTGTGTCCGTTAAGCATCATTGTTTTATTAACAGGAGGAATGCTATTAACAGTAGCATGACATACAATTCTGTATTATAATTTTAAAGCTGCTGTTGTGAAGTCCTTAAGCATCAAATGCAAACTGCAGAAGTTGGAGCAAGTGCCTAAACTTTGCTAATTTTTGCATTACTATGGAGCCATGTACAATAGAAAGGAATGCAAGACTTGTACACTCTTGCTGTTTCTTATACTTGAGGAATATAAAATGTTCCCCCTCAGGTTCTTTTGCTAATGGTACACCCGAGTTGCCTCTCTCTGCCACACAGATAACTTTGTTCCGATATTTCCTTTGAGATATTGAAGGGCTGGAAATTTTAGCTTTCAGTGTAAGCTTCAAGCTTAGCGGTTTTCCTTTAATCTGAGACAGTATTTGATTCTTACTTCTGTTTGGGGGGGATGCAGATTTTTCATTTATCTAAATAAAATGCAACCTAATTAAATACCATGGATTTTCTTTCTGTAATTTCACCTTAATTCAATTTTGATTGCTCTTTACCTTTGTGAGATTCATCACGCATTTCACTTCTACTTTTAACTATACGTAATCATCCCTTGCGACACTGTCCACAGAGCTTCCTGGGACTGTACGAGTGCACAGAAATCTCTTCAGTGATTCTTAAGCTTTTCGGGTTAGGGACCCCTTTGATTAGATGCTCAGTAAGCCTCTGGCTGACATCCAGCCCCACAAATAAGCACAGTTTTATGCAGTTTTTGGATAGCCACACTCTGAAATCCCAACCGGGAACCAGAACCAGAGTTAGAAAACCCTTATCTGACAGCAGAAAAGGAAATGGGCACAGTGCAAGGATTCCCAGGAAGAGGCTGGCACCTGAATGTGACCAGTGTCACAGGGAAGAAAGAAAAGGAAGTCGCTTCGTGGTGCCTGACTCTTTAAGACCCCATGGACTGTAGCCCACCAGTCTCCTCTGTCCATGGGATTCTCCAGGCAAGAATACCGGAGTGGGTTGCCATTTCCTCCTCCAGGGGGTCTTCCCGACCCAGGGATCGAACCCGGGTCTCCCACACTGCAGGCAGATGCTTTACCCTCTGAGCCACCAGGAAGTCCCCTTAGCCACCCATATCCTATTGTTGGTGTCACATGACTGTACCTCTAATGTGATTCTAGGGATGAATCTGCTGGGCAGCCTGGCACAGTTTTTGTACAAATGCAAGTTCCTCCTCACTACCAAGTTCCTTACCATCTCCACCCTATGGTATATCGCTGGAATTAGGTAAATGACTTGGCTCTCCTTTTATAAATTAGAAAATTGAGATATAGATCACCTGTCCTTATGCGATCACACAGATTGTAGCTAAGGTGACCAGGACTTAGAGATGGCATTGTAATGAAAATAATATAATCATGACTCTTTTTTTTTAAGTGCTGTCACAGCTTAGAAATCACCTCCCGACACACACACACTTTTTTGATGTTTAAATATTAACAGGCATCTGTATAGTGCATGCCAAGTTGATTCAGTCATGTTTGAGCCCACCAGTCATGTTTGAGCCTACCAGGCTTGATTCTCCAGGCAAGAATACTGGAGTGGGTTGCCATGCCGTCCTCCAGAGGATCTTCCCAACCCAGGGATTGAACCTGAGTCTCCTGCATTGCAGGCGGATTCTTTACCTGCTGAGCTACCAGGGAAGCCCCCATCTGTACAGTATCCAAAGCAATCTCGTGACTTTTTGCATATTCTCCTATTTCTTGTTGACATGAAAAATTTTAACACAAGAGAAGTATTACATCCAACCTTAAGAGAAACTTGCCTATAGATAGTATTCATATTTGGAAACCAGAGTTGGAATAATATTTCCTAAATGACGAAATTAGGACTCAATATGTTATTTTCCAACAACAGGATATGTTTGCTAAGTCCTAGCACTAACTCGCCCCTCTGCTTTTTCTTGTTTGTTCTAAAACTCCCACATAACCTGATATAATTAACAAGCACAGAATACTTTACATTAGGTTAACTTAAAAACCACATTGTGTTTGATCCTAATTACGCTTGTTAGCCTCAGAAGCTCTCCTAATTCCGGGAAAAGCAGATGGGGTTGTCTTTAGGACTTGAAACCTGGACATAGAGTTCCTTGTAAAGGCTTTATGGAAAGGGTACAGCCGCATTGGCCAGTGGACCATTTTAAAGAGTGGGATTTAAACTAAACGGTTACTAGTTTAACAGAGAAGAGATGCTCTCCCAAGGCAGTGTTGGGATTCTGCCTGTCAAGTGCCCAATTCTGCCCACTCCCCTGTCAAGTTTTGGTTAGGGTATTAGGGGTGTGATTAATGGTTAGGGTGTTAATGAGTTGGGACCAAAGATACTTGTGATCCTGCAAGGCCCAGGACAACCCTTCTTAAAAAAGGAAGTTTCTACCTAAAATGCCAATGCTTCTAGAGAGTTGCTACTCGAGAATTAAAGATCAGAGGTTAGAAGGAGACTAACATGTTACTATGGTAATAGCTATCTTCACCACCACCATCATCATCACCAGCTAGCAAGAGATAATTGTTGTTTAGTCACTAAGTCGTGTCCGGCTCTTTGCGAACCCATGGACTGCAGCACATCAGGCTCCTCTGTGGGATTTCCCAGGCAAGAATACTGGAGTGGGTTGCTGTTACTGGAGTATATTAAAATAGTGACACTTTGGCTTGGAGAGCTAAGAGGGAAATCAAGAGATGGTTAGGAGATGAACTTAACAGGACACAATACCTGATTAACTGTTGTGGGAATACCATGGCGTGAAGAATGAAGGTTCTGGGGAATTCTCTGGTGGTCCAGTGGTTAGGACTCGGCGCTTTCACTGGCTGAGGTTCAATCCCTGATTGGGGAACTAAGATCCTGCAAGTTGTGCAGCGTGACTAAAAACAAAAACCAACCAACCAAAAAAAAACCACACAAAAACAAAACCCCTTCAATCCCTTCCCCAAATAAAATGACAAGCCTTGGAAAAAAAAAAAAATGAAGTTTCTGCATTGCCAAGCTGGATGTGGAGACATGGGTACATGAGCTTCCCTGGTGGCTTAGATGGTAAAGAATCTGCCTACAATACAGGAGACTGGGGTTCGATCCCTGGGTCCGGAAGATTCCCTGGAGAAGGAAATGGCAACCCACTCCAATATTCTTGCCTGGAAGATCTCGTGGATAAAGGAGCTGGGTGAGCTACAGTCCATGGGGTCTCAAAGAGTCAGACACGACTGAGCCACTGACACACACTGAAATGGGTAGAGGTGGGCAATGATATTTGCTTGGAAAACGTTCAATTTGAGAGTCCTATGAGATTCCCAAGAGAAAATGCAGGATCAGTAGCTGGATATATGGGTCTTAGAAAAAGACAGAGAGACATAAACGGCTCTTCTGTCCTCTCTATGCCCTGGAAGAAACAGAAGGGAGAAAACAACCTACACAGATGCCTACGACACTGCTTAAAAATCTCAGGCACAGACTCTGGTGGCAAAGAAAGATGAGGCTTACCCTGTCTCAGCAGTTTCCTCGTTTCAGAATGTATGACTAGGTGCTTCGCAAGGTGCTTGATAAACTAGAAAGCAAAATGCACCATAGTACATTAACATCAGTAATTAATAAAACCACCCACCAGAAGCAACCTGATGACAGTTGTAATTAGATAGATTCAGAATAATGACGTTGCTGTTTCTGAAATATTAATACCATAAACATCTTTTTTCAGACATGTTCTTTTTGTGCATCATCTGCGTTTCTTATCTTTCCTCCTCTCCCTGTTGCCTTCTCAGTTTCTGCGGTCTGCTAGCCCCTCTTCTAGGGCGGAGGTGGGGGGCATGCTCTGTGGGGGAGGGGCTCTGGCTGGAAGGGGGCCAAGCCTGCAAGGCCTCTCCCAGGGCTCCCTAGACCGTGCATCTTCCTGGTGCCCAGTTCTTTCTGGCTGGCTACCTTCGGACCTTTGTCTGTTTCCGGGCATCTTCATCTAAATGGAAGGATAAAAGGATTATTTTGTCTTTTGCTAATCAAAAAAAAAAAAAAATCATAGAAATAAATGGCTAACAGCAAGGAAGGATTTCCTAGGCAGAGAGATTTCCTAGGCAGAGCCCCTCCCCCACAGTGCATGCCCCCCACCTCCACCCTAGAAGAGGGGCTAGCAGACCGCAGAAACTGAGAAGGCAACAGGGAGAGGAGGAAAGATAAGAAACGCAGATGATGCACAAAAAGAACATGTCTGAAAAAAGATGTTTATGGTATTAATATTTCAGAAACAGCAACGTCATTATTCTGAAAGGACCCTGGATGGGGAGACCTGGACTCTGTAATGACCACCATTTGTTTCCTCATCCAGATCTTTGCCTCTCTTAGAGTAAGGAAGATTGTCTAGGTAGCCTCCTCAAAAACTAGTTAAGGTGTTTAATTACTTTGGCTGCATTCTTTTCTGTGCTCAGATTAGAGGCATTCAGAACAAGAACAGAGAGGTTTAGAACAAATCTTGTGCAATTGTTAAGTGCGTCCGACTCTGCAACCCCATGACTGTAGCGTGCCTAGAATAAATCCTGTGCTGTGCTTAAGTGCCCAGTCGTGTCCAACTCTTTGCGACCCCATGGGCTGCAGCACGCCAGGCTTCCCTGTCCTTCACTATCTCCTGGAGTTTGCTCAAACTCAGGTCCACTGAATGCCATCCATCCAGCGCATCCTCTGTCATCCCCTTCTCCTCCTGCGGGGTTCTCCAAATTTTGCTACTAGCCTCATCACCATCATCCTCTTTTGGGAACCTGTTCAACGTGCACAGTCTTGGGCCCCACTCTGAATCGACTGAATCAAATACTCTGTTGTTGCTGTTGTTCAGCCGCTAAGTCACGTCCGACTCTGTGACCCCATGGACTGCAGCCAGGCTCCTCTGTCCTCCACTGTCTCCCTGAGTTTGCCCAAATTCATGTCCATTGAGTAGGTGATGCTTTCTAACCATCTCATCCTCTGCTGCTCCCTTCTCCTTTGCCTTCAATCTTTCCCAGCATCAGTCTTTTCCCATGAGTTGGCTCTTCACTTCAAGTGGCCAAAGTATTGGAAAGCTTCAACATCAGATACTCTACAGTCTGTTTTATGAAGCCCTCCAGAAGATTCTGATGTGCTGAAGTTTTAGAACCTCTGTGGTAAAGGCAATAAATCAGATTTAGGTTCATCTCCTCAATAGCAGCATGAATAGGTTAACAGGTGAAAAAGTTTTCCCTTTCAGATACTTACCCCTTTCCTGACAACCCTCCCCTCCGTCACTTCTAGTCCACAAAAATGTTTGCACATTTGGGAAGGTAAGAGTTGAGCCACATGGTTTGAATCCTGACTGGGCAACCTCAGAAAATTGGTTAACTTCTTTGGGCCTCAATTTCTTTAACTGGAAACAGCACCTGTGTCTGACAGGACGGCCTGGAGGAGTTACTTTAAACCTGGAGCACCCAGACAACCAATACAGGATCTTGCCTCTGCGTGCTCAGCCCTGCAGTGTGTAATGCCTTCTTCATGAGGCGCGATCTTCCCAGTAATCAGGGAATTTAAGCAGGGCAGGTTTGACTATTTTCCAGACTAGCACAAGTTTGAGTCAAAAATTCATAGCTACTTTTTATGTTTAAAACATTTTGTCTGAGAAGAACGAAACCATGGAACATCATTTCACCCTGGTCCGTTTTTTTTTTAAATACTATAGATTCTCAGTTTAATTTTTATTTTATTTAGAGAGCTAACAGTTTCATTTAGAGAGTTAACAGTTCAGTGCTGTTCTTCCAATTGTGTTTTGGGAGAGCTAGTTCTAGAAGAGGAAGTTTCATCGATCAGTATCTTAAGCTCAATAATTTTTTTTAATCTGCTTAAAGATTTCTAGGTCTGCATCCTTCTTACCTGCAAGCGATATATAGCAATAACTTGTTCTGGACCAAAATGGAGGAATAAAGCAAAGATTGTCATACAAAATGCAGTCAACCTGAAGAACAAGTTAAATTGCATGACAAGAAACTGTCATGTTCTCATACTTTATCTTAGAATTAATTCCTAGTGGATTAGTAAGAGAGGGCTTCCCCTCCCCCATCACAATTCCCAGCCAAATTTCAGGAGGTACCGCGTACATACCATCCTCTGTAACTATCCTTCTAAGTGCTTCTATCTCTTTAAACACAGCAATTTGGATTTTCCCTGAAATGTGTGACTGAGGTCTGACATTCTGAAATTGAAGCATTCACTTTGGATGTTTCAGCCCTTCCCCTTCTGGCAAGGTAAAGTTAACAAACAAGAATAGTGACTGGTTTTGTGACTTTAACAAGGCTTGAGGTCCACCCTAGACTCCATTCTTCTGTTATTATTCAAGCTACCTTGTTAATTTATTTCTCAGCTTAATTGAAGGATAATTGATAAATACATTTTAATGGAATGCTTTCTTCCCATTAAGCCCATATTTCCTATGGTAACATATAATCCTACAGTTCCTACAAATCTATTTTTTAGCAACATCTGTTGAATGAATCATTTATTGTTTTCCCCAAGAAAGGAAAAGTAATAGACCCAGTGGTGTTAATAAGGGCTAGACTGTGGGGGAAGTGTCAGTTACTCAATCCTGTCTGACTCTTTGCAACCCCATGGACTGTAGCCCGCCAGGGTTGGCCATAGGATTTCCCAGGCAAAAATACTGGAGTGGATTGCTATTCCCTGCTCCAGGGGATCTTCCCAACCCAGGGATCAAACCCAGGGATCAAACCCATGTCTCCTGTGGCTCCTGCACTGCCAGTGAATTCTTTACTGTCTTGAGCCACCACAGCAGCTCAAATTCATCCTGAAGCTTAGGTGTTCAGATTGCTCATACCTTCAACTGATACGGCCAAAGCTTATTTCAGCTGGTACCATCAGATTTCCCCAGTGGTCCAGTGGTTACGAATCTGCCTGCCAGTGCAGCAAAATCCTGCTCCAGGAGGATTTCACAAGCTGTGGGGCAACTCAGGTTGTGTGTTGCAACCACGGAGCCTGCACACCCTGGAGCCTGTGGTCTGCAACAAAAGAAGCCACTGCAATGAGAAGCCTGTGTACTGCAACTAGAGAGCAGCCTCCCCCCGCCCAAATTAGAGAAAGACTGCCGGCAGCAATGAAGACCCGGTACAGCCAAAAATTAGATATATGTTTTAAAAATTAAAAAAAAAAATTGGTACCATCCAAACTCAGAATAAAGTGTTAGTTTATAACCTCTTGGGATTAAATGGGAACAGAGCATCCCAGGGTAAGGTTGGCTTCTTTATCTGTACTCGACTTTTGGTTTAGGGAGGGAATCGGCATTGTCCAGGTCTGCCACATGGAAGAGGCTGCTGCAAGCTGTTAAGAGCGCCTGCACTCCAGCAGGGGAACAGAGTGCCTGCCCTTTTCATCAGGATGTGGGCGTTTACCTCTCCTTCTTCACCTATCAGATCCTTAGTGATTCCCATGACTTCCTGGTCTTCAAGACCCCCTTGTCTGCCGGAAGGGCTGGGAGGCACACTCTGATTTTCCCTTTCAGATATTCACTGAAGCTAACTTGGCACAAGACTCTCATTTAAATTGTAAGATGTAAATATATAGCCCTTTTCCAAGGGCTTTCCTGGTGGCTCAGATGGTAAAGAATCTGCTTCCAATTCAGGAGACCCAGATTCCATCCCTGGGTTCGGAAGATCCCCTGGAGAAGGGAATGGCCATGCACTCCAGTATTCTTGCCTGGAGAATTCCATGGACAGAGGAACCTAATGGGCTACAGTCCATGGGGTTGCAAAGAGTCAGACACAATTAAGTGACTAACACATACACACACAGCCTTATTGAAGGTTTTACTTTCTGTGGTCAACCTTCATCCTATTAAATGGAAAATTCTGGAAATAATTCATATGTTTTAAATTGCAGCCATTCTTGGTGGCATGATGAATTCCTGCACAGCCCACTCCATCCCTCCCAGGTGTCAATCATCCCTTTGCCCAGTGTATTCTGCTCGATAGTCACTTAGTAGCCATCTGGGTTATCAGATGGACTGTCAGAGTACAGCAGTGCTCAAGTAACCCTTATTTTATTAAAAATGGTTCCAAAGCACAAGAGCAGTGATGCTGGCAATTCAGCTATTTTCTTACTGTTTAATTTATAAATTAAACTTAAGTATGGATGTATAGGAAAAAACATAACTTCTATGGAGTTTGGTACTATCTGTTCACATTCTTGGGATGTATCCACTGAGGGTTAAGTGGGGAGGGACTACTGTAGTTTTTTTAATCAGTGGATTATTTGTATTTAATAATCTAGGTTGATATAGCCTGTATTTGTGTCATCTTTAGGCAAACACTTTGACCTCTTTTTTCCTCCTTTAACAAAAAAATAGTTCAATAAGTCAATGTCCAGACTAACTTGTGGTCAAATTTTGACTCTTCATAGCTTCTTCTTATATTGTTTACTCGTTTGATTCTCACAGTTTTATGATCCAGTGCAGTTACTGTCTTCATTTTACAAATAGAAAAGGTATCCCCCAGGTTAGGGGAATTTGCCCAGAGTTCAGCAGGTACAAGAGGAGATACAGCAATAAAGTGACTTGGGCAATGTTCTCTAATCACCCTTCCTGCCTCTTTTTTTGGCAGACAAAGTAATACAGAGATAAAATCATATACCCATTTAATCAAATGTTTATTCAATGAAAGTATGTATAAAAACTTTACAAATCTTAGAACGCAAACTATACATGAAGTAGGATGACGGGATATTCAGTTTTTAACATACACATACAGCACAGTTATTAACTGTTCTTCCCTTTCCCCTTCGGTCCTTATTTCTGGCTCCTGTTTTATCCTGTGAGACCATTCTGTTATTGGCCTAAAGGAAGATTAATGGACAACTTTTACGGCTTTCAGGCCAATGGAGGAAATTTCAGGTTTGTTTTTTTTTTTAATGGGAGATTAAACATCAAAATTAAGCTTTTTCCCAAACAGCAATTTTTTGTCCTGATTTTTCTCTGCCATTTTTGATGCTTCAGTGAATGTTGCCAGTAACTATCAGCATTAACATTTAAAGTCATTAAAGTTCCTACATTTGCTCACAACTTTCCCTGTAAGATGCATATTCTTCTATCTCTCCCCGACCCCTGCATACTCACACTGATTTAAAAGCAGTTGACTGGTGCTAAAAACAAATTTACCACTGGCAACTGCTAGAATGGCATATTGTTTTCTATTCAGAAAGACAATCTATAGAATGGTACTTTCAAGTCTGATTTTTAAAACCACCAAGAAATTTGTTGGAAACTGAAACACATATTTTGTTGTTATTCAGCTTTGAAAAAAGCCAGCAATTAGATAAGGCATGTGCATTAATTCACCTGTTTACAGCAAGTATCCACGCATTTTCTCTTCCAAACACACAGACCCACAGCTTGTCATGTTTTACCCAAAATTAAGATTGCCATCACATTATTACTTTTTCTCTTTTGTGTTTTGTTCAAGTAGATTTCTCAACTAATGATTTTTCCTAACTGGACATAATCTCAAAGGATGCATTCTGAAATAAGACACCTGGAGGATAGCTACTAAGAATGTTTTCTTGGGTTTGAAGTTTCCCCACACCTCTAGATTTTGCATAGTTACAGAGCCCCACTGTATCTCTAAGAAGCATGCTGTATTTTTCAGACATTGTCTTTCTGAGAAGGGAGACTTATTACCCAGGGAAAGTCATAATTTTAGCTTGCCAAATTGCATTGGAGTTGTTTTGTTATGTTATATACCCTTCATTAGTTCCAAGTAGGTTTTTAAATCATCTAAAACTTCTCCAAGTCTATGAGCTTATAAGTACTACTGACCATTATCTTTCCAATATCCCCTGAATTAAAGAAATATGTTCCAGGTTTATAACGCACAGAGCCTTTAAGAGGAGGGGCTGGGGATGGGGCAGGAGGGGTGCGGGGAATGGGGCCGGGACCTCTCTGTATCATGCCATGGAGAACAAGAGTTCTGAATTGGGGGAAGGGAAGTAAGAGAGTCTTTGTAAAAATGAGTTTTTAAAAAGATAAGTAACATTCAGTCTAACAACACTGTTTCCTGTTCCTTTTTGATGGAAGCCAACACCGGGTGGTCAGGTTCCGTCACTTCGGAGTCCCCACTGCCCAGGAGAATGGACCGCCCCTCCTCCAGGGCGAACACGTCTGAGTTCTGGTTTTGGCATGAATGTTTAACCACCTCGTTGGGAGTGGAGAACGTTTTGTCACACAAGTTGCATTTGTAGGGTTTGTTCGTCTGTACCAACATGTTGTCCATCTGGCTGCCTTCCTCAAAGGTGCAGAGCTCCAGAGTCTGTTTGTCCACCATGGTGTAGGTGTCGATGCTCTGGTTGAGGCACACGTGGCGGGCCGCCTGGTTGGCCCTGCAGAAGCTCTTGTCGCACGTGCTGCATTTGAAAGGCTTCCCGGTGTGGATGTACATGTGCTCCCGCCAGTGGCTTTTCTGGATGAACTTGCGGCCGCAAATGGTGCACTCGTACTTGCGCCGCTTGACCTCCCGCTCCTGGTCCGCCTGCTCCAGGTTGTCAATGTCCGCGATGTCCGAGGGCGGTGGCGTCTCCGAGTGCGGCTGCCCATCGATGATGGGCGAGTCCGAGATGTGCTGGAGCTCGCTGTCGCTGATGATGCCAGCCTCTGGCACTTCCATGGCGTCTTTGCCGAGGTCCGCCGCGTTGCTGCACAGGGACAGGGGCACGCGGCTCTCGCCAGGCTGGCTGGCTGTGAAGGGGACCCCCGTGTGAATCTGGAGGTGCTCCCGCAGGCTGCTCCGCAGCGTGAAGCGCCGCCCGCACAGGTGGCAGGCGTAGTACTTGGGGAAGCTGCCGTTCCTCTTCATGATGCTCGGCTTGACGTGGGCGATGGTGAGGGGCGCGGGCTGCTCGTCCGAAGAGGAGGCTTCCAGGTTGGTTTCCTCCCCGGGGGGCGGGGGAGGAACGGGCGTGGAGACGAGGTCGGGCGACAGCGAGGTCTGCAGTGGGTCTGAGGGGGTCATATGTGTCCGGTTCACCTGGCTCAGGTTGGAGGGCAGCTGGGAGAGCTGGGAGGCCTCGGGCCCCTGCTCCTGGCTCATCCGGGTTGCCTGCGGCCGTGGCTCTCGGCCAAGTTTCTCAGGCGCCGAGGTGATCTTGGTGGCTTGTCTTAGCTGGTGATCTGCGATCTGAATGCCGTACAAGGATGACGCCAGTGGGAAAACTTGGTCGGGATGAGAAAAGGCCCCTTGGCTGGCCAGGCTGGCCTCCTGGATCAGCGGGTAAGCGTGCAGAAACTTGATGCCCTGCTCCAGCCGCACTGGGTCGATCAGCTGCGGCGCCATCTTCCCTGTGTACATGAGGTGCAGGAGATAGCTGAAGATGTCCGGCTGGATGTCGGTGGGTTTCAAGCGGACACACTCACTGAAAGAGACAAGAGAAAAGTCTCAGTGGATGTCAGTCAGTGACTCAAGTGATTCCATAAAACCCGAGAGAAAAACCAGGAGGGCTCTTACGGAGGCAAATGAAACAAGACCCATCTCCCATATCTTACTGTGAGTTTCATGAACTGGAACACTCAAAAGGGTGTTCAATGGGAACGTATGCAATTTAATTCTAAAACTTATAGGTTTCTTAATAGAACAGACAGGAATACAATAAAGATATTTTAAAGGACCGAGAAAGGGTAATTCATGTTAAAGAAATATGGTATCTTAACTCATAGACTCTTGAAGTAGTCTTTCTCCTAGTAACCTATGTAAAATTGTATCATTTATAAACAACTGTATTTTATGGAGAGGATCCATTGTTGAGTGGCCCATGACCCAGTAAATGGTTAAGAATCCCTGATGTGCATATCTTTCAGCTAAATGTCTAGGACTTTATATTGATTCAATGCCATCTGGAGCGCAACAGATCTTTTAAGATTAAGAGTCACACAACATAACGTAGGGGGGTTAGACTGGTGCCTAAGAGCAAGACCACAAAAGTAAGAAAAACTAAATCTCCTGTCCCTGCTCTGAACCCCTCTGATCTCTCCAGCACGAAGGGCAGAGTGCAGCAGACCTGGGAATAATCAGGAAGGCGAGCCACATTCCAGCTCCAGTGGAGTCTGATCACCATCCCAGTATCGCTGGATTGCATGAAAAGCAGTTATGGGACAACTCAGTTGTTTATCAAATACAATCATCCTCATCATTGGAACTGCAGCTGGGATTTATAGGCATTTTCTCATTGAATTGCCATTAATTTGCATTTTAGAGCTTCCCAAGTGGCACAGTGGTAAAGAATCCGCCTGCCAACGCAGGAGACTCAGCTTCAATCCCTGGGCGAGGAAGATCCCCTGGAGAAGGAAATGGCAACCCACTCCAATATTCTTGCCTGGGAAATCCCATGGACAGAGGAGCCTGGTGGGCTACAATCCACCAGGTCTCAAACAGTGAGACACAACTGAGTGACTCAACAACAATTCACACTTTACAGATAAGGAGTTGAGGCTCAAAGGGATTTATACTTTGCTCAGTATCAGTGTTAGTAAGTGGTGGGACTTAAATTTGAGTCTAACTTCTAAGCCAAGACACCAAGATTCTTTGGACCATTAAAATAATCCTGTGTAGAAGAGGCAGATCTGGAATGATGATTGATATGGAAACCGAGATTCCCCAAGGTTCAGTGGCTTATATAAGGTACCAAAAGGAGTTGTGGCCAAACTAATGGTCTAACTTGCAGACTTCAGTGTCTGCATCATCCTAGAAACAGAGTGCAGATTCAAGCAGTAATAAAAGCTCCCGAGAACCCTCCCTAAATCATCAGTAAATAAAACCTGACACATCACCATAAATCGATGAGAGATAAAGATCTACATGAGGTGTAAGTGCTGTCACCTACTGAGTGAGTATATTCTACTGACAATGCATTTTTCAACCTCAAAGACATCTGCCTTGAATGCTTTTAGAATTTATAATCATTTTTCATTATACCACTTATTACTATTATGACTCTTTTTGGGTCCTTTAGCTATTTATTGTAAGTATTTTCCAATATGCTAAAATAGTAACAGTATAATCTCTTCTAAATTTAGTATTTTATTGTTAAAAAAGGGGGGAGGCAAGTGACTATTAAATGGCTTTTAAAGCTATTTGTGATAAAATATACTTGAATAATTACTGTATTACCATCAATGTGTATAAATTTCAAGATGCCTGCATACAAATAATCATGTGTAAAATGTCTGACTATAGAGTATAGAAGGCTTTATAGAATATATTCTTTATAAGCAAAGATCAAGCATAAACTAGTACCCCTTTGACAACAGAAAGGGAAAGAGTTTTTGTGACTGTTTTTAAAAACACACAGATCACTCATGTCTTTATTTGGAGACTTTTTTATAGTCCTTTCAATTATTTATATTCCTTTAAATAGGAATGCCAGTGCAGGTGGTCCTTTCCTTTAAGCCAAGGTAAATGCCAACAATATTCTGTGTATAGTCGAACATATTGAGATGCCCTAGTGAAATTTAATATTCAAAATAAACCTTCAGGGATTTGGTATGGTGAAGAAAACTTTCATAATGTAAATAGTCAACTCCGCATTGAAGACTGAACTGGCGGGGAATCTTTCCAGGGCCGGGCAGAGGCTAGAGAATGGGAAGCCACAGGCCTTGAAAGATGCAAATCACCCCCAGGAGCCCAAAGGGAGCCTTCTGTTCTGTGGGGACTTGTGTGTTCAGTTGCTCAGTCATGTCGGACTCTTTATGACCCCATGGACTGTAGCCCGCTGGGATCCTCTGTCCATGGGATTCTCCAGGCAAGAATACTGGAGTGGGTTGCCATTTCCTCTTCCAGGGGATCTTCCTGTCCCCAGCTTGAACCCATGCCTCCCGGATCAGAATTCTCTACCACCCAGACACCGGGGAATGTTACCATCTGTGGGGATGGAATGTTCCTTCAATCAGGAGGAAGGATGGTGAGTCCCCCTGCCTCCATGCCAAAGGAAAAGGGCGGGCGGAAATCCCAAGCCTGGCTAGATTTTTCAGCCTCCATGAAAGGTAAATCCCTAGCGGGGTCCCTTTCCAGAAAAACTCTGTTGTAAATTTTATTATTTCCCCTTACTGGTTATTGTATAAGTTGAGTTGTCCTCTGTCTATTGACTGTGAATGGAGGTGACTGGTTAGTAAGCCTCTCAAATTTTAATGAACTTTGTGCAATTTCTGAGGGCAAAGAAGGGATGGGGTTGGGGAGGCCCCATCCACACTTCAGCCAGGCTTACAGGGAGGAAAAACTCCCGGGGGACAGGTGAGGAGCCCCAGGCAGAAAGCAGTGGGGCCCTGGGGTTTGCGGTCAGCACCCAGGGCCCGGGGAGGTTTCCAGACACCAATTTATTTTGATTTGTTCATCTTCATCTTTTTTTTCCTAAAGCAGAAGCACATAGACACACTCAAGACACTTAAAAAGTTATTTTAAAAAGCTCCTTATGTCACATTCCAGCCATCAGTGTCCTCCATGGCTATCCCTCCCAGGCAGCCAGACCTCCTGTCAAATTGCTCGGCTTGCTCGAGGCCACTCTGGTCATGTCCCAGGCTTTGGGGAAGGAAACAGCTGTCTACAATATACTTACACATAAGTGGTTTAGTTTGCAGGTGTATGTTGGACGTAACACTTTTATGGAGGAAAAATACAATTTTTGCACAAGCTACAAGCCCTTCCTAAAAACTTTCACAGTCATTTACATTTTTAATCTTTCCTTCACTAGACCCTTTAAAAAGTAAAGGATGGGCTTAAAAGACTTTGAAAATAAGGATTTAAAAATAATGTTTTAAAAAAAGTAATGTGAGAAGCTATCAGAAGTTATTCTTAGGAAGCATCCATAAAGCAGAGACATCTAGTGGTAACTGCAGACATAAAACACTCTCTGTGTGAAAAACTATTCTTGGTCTCCCTACAGTTGCTGCTGTTGTTCAGTTGCTAAGTCACATCCGACTTTTTGTGACCCCATGGACTGCAGCACCGCAGGCTCCCCTGTCTTCCAGTATCTTCCGGAGTTTGCTCCACTTCATGTCTATTGGGTCAGTGATGCTATCTAACCATCTCATTCTCTGTCACCCTCTTCTCCTCCTGCCTTCAATCTTTCCAGCATCAGGGTTTTTTCCAATGAGTCGGTTCTTTGCATCAGGTGGCCAAAGTATTGGAGCTTCAACTTCAGCATCTCTACAGCAGTCAGCAGTTAAAAGCAGGGCTCTGGTCTTTGCCTAAGCATTCTCCCTTCGCAAACAGTACATGCCAGCTCCGGGGCAATAACACACTGCTGCTTAAACTTCGGGCCCGATACCACGATTCCTTTGTTAGAATGGTATTTGCTCACTGCTCTACACTTACACTTCCTTGGGATCACAAAGAGTCAAATAGGACTTAGTGACTGAGTAACTACACTTATAGTCAGTTTCCTGCATCTATTTAAAAATCATTACATTGTATTCTTTTATTCCTCAAAATGCAAACCAGCCCCTTGGCAAGACAGTTTAATTCACTGTGTTGAGACTTCCGGTATCCATTAGCAATAAAGGAACAGGGGGCGTCCTTAGGGTCCAAAGATAAAGCAACCTCCACCTGCCATTAATCCTATTAACCACCCATTCTGCTCCTGCAGACATCTATCAAGTGGCTATTATACACAAATCCGTGAACTACAGGCTGTGGCTTTCAAAACATTTGTAGAATGCCCTCCAGCATCTTACAAACAAGGAAGGGAGGCAAGGACACAAGTAACAACAACAAAGGGGAAATGTGTTGCTCTTACAAAATGGCTTTGAATAAAGTGCTCTGAGAGGTTAAGAGAGGAAAAGACTGATTGCCTGATCATTTCAGCTCACTCGATTGTTGGAGGGGTGGGGGTGGGGGTCATGGAGATGACCTACAGCCACGGACTATGGCTCAGGGAGTGGGCAAAGGCCAACAAAGTGTGGTTCCAGTGGGGGATGGAGTGTCCTGAGGGGGTGCCTTCAGAAACTGGCTGGAAGGAGGTCAGGCTCCCTGCCTGCTGGGCCTTGAAAGACAGAAAGAAGAATCTGTGCGCTACTTTGACATGTGATAAGTGTCCTCTAAGGTTTCCAATCAAAAGAATAACACAATCTGATAGGTTCTGGAACAAAGGCACATGCCAATCAAAGCAGTGCTTAGGAATATTAATCTGATAGTAATATGGAAAATGATTAGGAAAAGGAAGTGAAAAGGGAAAGAAAAAACGAATGTGAAAGGTAATTGTGAAGAAAACATGATTTGGGGGCAGTTTTAGAGAGACTTTAAGTATGGGTTACTTGAAGATGAAAAAATAAAATAGAGAAGCCAGAGGCACTTCTGGGCAGACTTAATTCAGCTGTAGTCATGCAAAATGAGATAAAAGAGGATATTTAATTCTAGATGTCCAGCAGACAGCTTGGGGCCTAGGGAAATGAAGAGTTCTGGAGACAGAGAAAGAGCAAGGCCAGGGCTGTGAACTGGTTTCCAGTACAGGCAAGGTCCAGGAAAAGAGAAGCGCCCGTCAGGAGAGGCAGAGAGAGCAGCGAGGAGACTCAACTCACCAAAACTGCAGGAGGCGCCTGTGGAGAAGGCAGAAGAACAAGGGGGATTCAGAGTCATCAAAATGCAGACGACAACCCTGAAGAAGGAAGGAAACAGGCGCAAATGCTGCAGAGGACACGGGCAACAGTGACTGGGATGACGGCGGGGTTCTGATGAAGAGGTGACCTTGGGAGAAATGAGGGCCGTGGGGCGATGGCATGGAAACCGCAGTCCCCGTGGAGACAAAGAGTGCAGGATGAGGAGTGGGGAAGTGAGGCCATAGGTCACCCTCTGAAGAACTTTCACAGTGCAACAAGGAGAAGCAGCACCACCAGGCAGGTGACAGCAGTGTCGCCGAAGTGCTGAGCCTTCACAGACTCGGGGATGCCCGGGAGGGTACCAGTTAAAAATGAAAAATGCAGAATAGAAACTACGGCGAACCTGGGAACACGAGGGCAGCAGGAGGATCATCTTCCTTAGAAACCAGGGGCTCTTTTCTCGAAGACAGGACAGATGGGAGGAAAAAAATAAGGAGATGGAGTCATTTTAGGGGAGAAAAGAAGGACACGGTGGGAATTCATGCTGTCAAGCTTCTCATTAGGAGACTAAAGATAAATACTCAAAGTCCAATTGTGGGTAGGGGAAGGCGAGACTCAGGGCAGGGCTGGAGGAGGACGCTGCTTTCCTACTGGACCCAGGCTGCTGATCTGGACTGGGCCGGGGGAGCCCCAGTGCGGCTGATTGGAGGTGGAGGGGCTCCCTGAGGCAGGTGAGGTCACGAGGGACTGGGAGCCTAGGGAGAGGTCATGAGAGCCATGGTCCTGATGAGGGCAAAGAACAGGTTCAGTGGGAAAGAGGGCCGTGGAAGGTCAGAGGCTACAGTCATTAGATTATTATCAACCACGTTAGTTACCTGGTCTGATGGACAAACAACATCTTAAAGTAATTGGAGAATGAAGCAAGAACTGATTTGTGTGCCTTGAAGTACACATCGCCGATGGCAACCGTGCAGTCACACAGGAAACCAAACTCTCGCTGAGCGTTTAACTGTTGCAGGAGAATAAGTCCATGGTTGGCCAAATCCATTTTTTAAAAAATCTGCAAGGCAAACAATTTTTTTTTTTAAGAAAGGTGGTTCACAAATCAGTATGTGTCCTTATAGTCACCAACAGTAATGATCACGGCTAATAGGTCAGGCACTGTTAGAAACGTGATATAAATTCAGTCTTCACAACAGCCCTGGCAAGTAGTTCCATCATTTCTCCCATCTTACAGATGATGAAACTGATGGGGAATTCGGGGACTGCATGCTTTGCCCGAGTTTATACAGATGGTTTAAGTGTGGGAACCAGGAGCCGGACTTGAATAGTCAGCCTGCCAGACAGCAAACATTTCTGGGTCTTTGAGTTTAAGATTTCAAATGCAAATTCTAATGATCCATTAGAAGTTGTCAAACCTTCCAGAGAGATGAGTAAATTAAGGTGCTGGTCGGGGCACAGCAGAGTAAGACAGAAAGATCTCAGTAAGTCTGGGCAATACTCCAGCTCCTGCTGTGTAGACAGGGAAGCCTTGGCAGGGCTCTAATAACCCCCACATCCCTTATTCCTCAAGGGTTAGGACACAGGACAGGTGCTCTTCTCCCTCTTTTGTGGAGGAGGAAATGGGCTTCGAGAAGGGTAAGTAGTTAGCCAGGGCCATCTGGTCAGATGGTGGGGGGCGGGGTGGGGAGTCAAAATTTAGATCTGAATCTTCAAAATTCTAAGTTCATTATTCCTCCTTCACTCCAGCAAACCACATAGCCTCAATCTAACTGTATCAAGGGAACTGCTTCTGGGGGAGCGAGTACATTGCATCAGGAAACTGCTCCTTCCCATGGGCAAATAGCATTCATAAAAGCCGAGCACACATACATCAACATTATACTTAATAACACAGTTAATGGTGAGAAAGAGCAAACGCTTTCTCCTTACAGTTGAGGACAAGGCAAGGATGTCTGTTCCCACTATCCAATACAGTATACTATTCAATGTAATTGTTTTAGCCAGCACAATAAAGCAAGCAAGGAAATAAAAGGCTTACAGACAGGAAAGGAAGAGATAAAATTGTCCCTATTTGCAGATGACATGACTTTTACATAGGAAATCTCAAAGTATCTACCAAACCTCCTGGAATTATTAAATGACTTTTGTCATGCCACAGAATACAAGATAAACATATGTCAATTGTAATTCTATATACTAATGCTGAACATGTGGACACAAACTTATTTATTAGAAATAAATCATTTACAATTACAAAAAAATGAAATACATAAATGTTAATCTAACAAAACATGTATAGGACTTGTATACTGAAAATTGGAAAAGGCTCATGAAAGAAATCAAAGATCTAAATAAATGAAGAGACATGCTGTAGGAAGACATGTAGACATGTTTAGGAAGACATAATATAAATCAGTTTTCTATATTGATATATGGCTTTGCTATAATTCTTATCAAAATCCCAGCAAGACTTTTTTTGTAGATACAGACAAGAGTACTTTAAAGTGTTTATGTAAAGGCAAAGAAACTAGGATAGCTAAAACAGTGCTTAAAAAGAGGAATAAAGTGGGAGGAATCAGTCTAATTTTGAGAGGTGTTACAGAGCTATAGTATTCAAGGCTGCACGGCACTGACAGAGGGATAAACACACAGATCAGTGGAACAGAACTCAGGTGTAGACCCACGGAAATATGTACAGTAGATCTTTGACAAAGGCACAAAAATAATTCAGTGGAGAAAGAACAATTTTCAAAAATGCTGTGGGATCCAATGGACTCTCATAGACGAAAAAGAAAGCAAAAGGAAAACAGAAAGAAAAAGAATTTTAATCTGTCTCATATCTTACATAAAAATAACTCAAAATGCATCACAGATTCAGATGGAAAACACCAAACTATAACTTTTGAGGAAAAACATGGGACAAAATTTAAAGAGGCTCTAGGATTCATCAAACATACAGCCTATAAAAGGATAAATTGATAAACTGGACTTCATAAAAATTAAAAGGGCTTCCCAGAGGGGCTCAGTAGTAAAGAAAGTGCCTGCCAACACAAAAAACTCTGGTATAATCCCTGGGTCGGGAAGCTCCCCTGGAGAAGGAAATGGCAACTAACTTCAGTATCCTTGCCTGGGAAACCCCATGGACAGAGGAGCCTGGTGGGCTACAGTACATGGGGTCCCAAAGAGTTGGACACAACAACTAAATAACAACAAGAAAAATTAAAATCTGTTGTTCTGAAGAAGACCCTGGTAATAGGATGAAAAGGTAAGCCAAAGACTAGGAGAAAAAAATTTGATAAAGGACTAATATCAAGAATATATAAAGAATTCTCAAAACTCAATAGTACAAAAACAATTGAATTAGAAAATGGGAAAAAGACTTGAAGTGACATTGCACCGAAGAGGATACACAGATGGCAAAATAACACGTGAAAAGATGTTTAGTAGCGATTAGGGAAAAGCAAACTAAAACCACACTGACGCTCACTACATGCCTGTCAGGGTGGCCAAAATATAAAATATCAACAAGCAAATGCTGGCAAGGATGCAGAGAAATAGACTACTCATACCATTGCTGGTAAGGATGCAAAATGGTGTAGCCACTCTAGAAAACAGCAATTTCTTTTAAATCTAAGTATGTAACTATGATGCTATCCAGAAATTGTACCCAAGGACATTTATCCCAGAGAAATGAAAACTTAGGTTCATACGAAAACCAGTACTTGGATATCCACTGCACCTTTATTCCTCAGTCAAAAACTAGAATCTACCCAGATGCCCTTCAGTTAAACAGTTAAACAGCGTGGTATGCCCTAACCACAGGAAACTACTCAGCCTTAAGACGAAATGAAGTGCAGCAACCTGGGTGAGTTATGTCCCTAAAGGTTACATACTGTAGGATTCCATTTACGTAACATTTTTGAAAATTACAGAAATG
The DNA here is from genome assembly GCF_002263795.3 of Bos taurus. Classification (NCBI taxonomy): domain Eukaryota; kingdom Metazoa; phylum Chordata; class Mammalia; order Artiodactyla; family Bovidae; genus Bos; species Bos taurus. Next base: position 88,423,486 of record NC_037336.1, read on the forward strand.
GAGAACAGGTGAGTGGTGGAGGGGCCAGGGGAGAGGAGGCCAATGATGTTTGGCTGTAGAAGGGCAACAGAGGGAGCCGTGTGGAGACAGAAATGTTCTGCAGCTCAACTGTGTCAGTGTCAGTACCCTGCTTATGATGGGAGCAGAATTTTAAAGGTGGTTCCATTAGAGGAAACTGGGTGAGGTGTGCATGAGATCTCTCTATATTATTTCTTGCGACTGCATGTGAATCCACAGTTATCTCAAATAATTGAAAGAGAAAAGCTCATCACACATTAATTAATTAGATTAAAAATGGATAAAACTACGACGCTTAACTTCAGAATCAGGAAAGTGACCGTGGAGAAAGAGTTACCAATAAACTTAAAGACAAAAACAGACACAGAAACATCGGTTCTTGCTCAGCTGGTGCTCAACTCCCCAACCTGCTTCCTGTTCTAGAGATGATCTGGCAGATTCAGAAATTGACAAGTGTGCCCTAAAATAAACGAGCAAAGTGGAATGACACTTTAAGAGACTGATCCGGTTCACAAAGCAAGACTCCAAAATGTCAAGTTTTGTGTTTTCTATCAAGGGCTTGATCCAAGTAGGAGAGGCAGGAGAGCCACCCATGTTGGCTGTAGCTCCTGAGTGTGAAGACCTGGATTATAGCCTCACCTGCACGTGAACACTGATGGTGTGGATAGGGAACTTAGTTCCCCAGTGTCTTCTGCACAAGTCAGAGAAGGCAAAAGCACTAAGATGAGGAAGAAGAGACAGAGAAAAGGCATGAGGCTCATGATGAAAGCCAGAGATGCTGCCAGGGGGCAAAGTAACTGTGATGATGAAGAAACACACTCTAATCTGACCAGGATAGAACTCTAGAAACTAGTCTTCAAAGCTGTTCTCTGAAAAGTGCCAGAACACTAACTTGCCCTTCTCTGCAAAAAGTATCTACCTTTTAGAGAAAACTGGGCTGAGCTGCTTTATCATGGCCTCTGACTCTGATCATGAACACATCCACGTTCAGGCAGCTTTGGGTGTCACTTTCATTGACAAGTATAGTAAGGAATTACTGTTTATCTTTTGATGGCAATAAGAGGTTATTGTTTATGGAATGTTCACCATTAACCATTCTCTTCATGCCATTCATTTATTTTCACACTAACGAGCTATGTGAGGTCCTGCTACCCACTGGTAACTCAGACAATAAAGAATCTGTCTGCAATCCAGGAGACCTGGGTTCAATCCCTGGGTAGGGAAGATCCTCTGGAGAAGGGAATGGCTTACCCACTCCAGTATTCTTGCCTGGAGAATTCCATGGGCAGAGGACTCTGGTGGGCTATAGTCCATGTGGTCATTTAAGAGTCAGACACGACTGAGCAACTAACACTTCAGTACAGAGACGGTACCCACATTTTACAAAAGAGGAAACAGGCTTAGAGAGGTTAGGTAGCTTGCCTAAGATTACAGAATCCATAAATACAAGAATTGGGACTTAAACTGGAATTCATTTGATTTGTTGGAACATACTACATACAAGTATGTTAGTTTAAAATTAATTGGAGATTTTTAATGGCTATTTTAAAGTGTAAACATTGCTGTAAGAGATTCAAATATTAAGGATACACACTAGCATTCATCCACTCCCAACTCTACCCATTTCCCCACATTCTAGCCAACACTGGGTATTAACACTTTTTAAAGACTCTTTGCCAATACCACTTTTTACTTTCCATGAATTTGATGAATTGAAGTATATTTTTACTTCCTCTTATTTCTCTTCATAAGTTTTGCCCATTGTCTATCAGGTTATTTTATTTTTTCCTTATCGAACTACAGAACTCTATATAAAGAAATGAGCCCTCTGTCATGGATATTGATGATAACATTTTTCTTACTTTCTTTTGATTCTGTTTTAGAGAATTTTTGACATATAAAATTTTCACCAAATTTATCAATATTTTACAGGATGATTTTGAGGTTTGGGGTTATTACATTAACGAATATATATCATCTCTTCAATTTAGCAAAACGTATGGCTCCCCACCTCATTCCATCAATAGATGAACATAAGTATCTTATTCAGATGATAATAAAACTATGATAAAACTGCAAAATGTTTCTTTTTAAAGAGGGTCTACTAGTTATTTTAGGATCTCAATTTAGGACCATCTAGAATAAAAAAAGAACTGAAAGTGTTTTTCAAATACAGAAGGAAGAACACGTGTCTAGAGTCTCTGAGAAGAGGAAAAACAAAGAAAATGTGTCATATGTTTTCCCCCAATTCACATTGGGGGAAAAACCCATATGCATCAATTTTTTAAAATCTTAGAGACCAAAAATGTCTTTCTCCCCACCCCGACTCTTTCGTGTATGAATGAGCGTGAGAAAAGGGGGTAGGATGGGGTACTGGGCCCCTCCTCCATCCCCGCCCAGCTGAGAGTACTGCTCTAGCCCCAGCGGTCCCCTTCATAATCGTTTCCGTGAGGCTTTACTTGCACAATGCCACGTAGGCTGAGGACTGAGCGTCTTCATGGGCTGGCTCTGCTCCAAACTACCCTCCCTTTGTGGAAATGGACATCTGCTCTTCCCACCATCGACTGCTCACCCAACCGCATCACTCCTGCTGCCCTGTGTTGCCCACCAAGGTCACTGAGGGCCTCTTCCCCAGCCCGATGCAAGAGTAGCTTATTCGACCTCTCTGCGGCATTTAATATCCTTCCCTCCTGCTCCATAAATATTCAGGCCCTGCTTCCAGGACAACACACTCTGGTTTTCCTCTCACCTCTGGCTATTTATTCTATTTTAACCCCCATCAAGGTTCCTCGTCTGCAGATGCTCCTCTGCCTTTGGTCCACAGCTTGCTTCTCTGCAGACTCTCCGTGGTGATTCAATCCACTCCCACTTGGCTGTCCCGCACAGCCAATTTAGGGCTGAGCCCTAAATTCAGACTAGGCAAATCAGCTCAAATCCCCAAAGGACAATAAAAGCCATCGACACAAACCCACTCCATCTGTATCCACAGCTCAGCGCATGGCGCCATCATCCACCCCTTGACCAAGGCAGGAACCCATGTCGGTCAGACACCCACATGCCACCAATTAAAACTCTTCATCCCACCCCATGCCTTAGCTCTACCTCCCTGCTCATCTCCCTGTTTCCAGCTCCAGCCTCTCCCATTTATCCAAACAGAACAGGTTAGCTAGAACTGTCTCTCCCAGGGCAAATCTGATGTTACTATCCTGCTGAAAATCCTCTTGAGTCTCCCCATGGCTTGCAGGATGAAAGCCACACTCCTCAGCATGGCTTGCATGACCCCAGATGACCCCACCACTGCTCACTCTGCACACCATGCTCTAGTGCTAATCTCAGCTACTGGTTTCCAGACTTCTGGGCTGCCCAGACCTACTAAAAACCAACCAACCAATCCTGAAACTGGGGGTCTGACAGAGTGTGCTCCCTCTTTATTTTGCAAGAAAATATATCAAATATTCATATACCTATTAGGGATGGAGGGCTTTTCTACATAAAAAGATGGACATAATGACAGAATATACTTCTAGAGGCAGGACAGTGGCACTGTATTCAACATATGGAACATACGCAAAAAAATTACAACATAAAATGTTACTTTATGACACTAAGCTATGTATAATTGTTTTCTGGATTCAAGACTGTCCGTATAGTAGTCTTTACCAAGTGATCATCAAGTATCCCATTTGTTCTAAAAGTCCAAGCATTATCACAAATCCAGTTTCATTTGAGTGTGTTGATGACAAAGGAGATAAAATGATGTATTTTACTCACGTGGGGAATTGGATGAACTGGGAGATGAGCTGCAGTTTTCTTTGCCCAGAAGATCCTCAATGCCCAGGCCATTCTTGGGCTACTAACAGTACATAACCCTCACTGCTCACAGGCCTCGCTCTCAAAGCTGAGCAGCTCAGCAACCTGATTTCTACTCTCACGGTCAGGAGATGGGACCAGTTTGAACTGGGCCTTGGAATGTGCCCCTTGCAGAGGGACCCACTGCTGACGACCTGTCCCTTCCCCTACCTCTACTTGTCCTCTGCAAAATTCCCCTGACCTTCAAGACTGGAGGGTCTTTTTGCCTCCAGAGGACCCATGAACCTGCCTGATGCTTTTGGAAAGTTGGCATTGAGTCTTACCATTTATTGTTTTATCTCATGTGCCTAAGCATACTCTCTGGTGTTCAGTATTCATTAAATGAATGACTATATGTTTAGAGAGAAGAGTGCTGAGTTCTAATCACAGATTGGCCCCTGACTAGTTGGGTGATTGGGGTAAAAGTTCAATTTCTATTTTTCCTAGATTAACCTCAAATTCTCATCAATTTAAAGTGTGCTGTATTTTGGAAGAAATTTTCAATTTTAAAATGTCACCTCGTTTCTTCGTGCTAGTAATTATGTTCTTAACAGTGCTTTATAGTTTATAATAACCCTTCACACACATAATTTAATCCTGATCAATACCACGGTATACTGTCTTCTTACTATTTGTTTCATTGCTAATTATAATGATTAACAATCAAAGCATGTGGACAGTGACTGCAGCCATGAAATTAAAAGACACTTGCTCCTTGGAAGAAAAGGTATGACAGACCTAGATGTATTAAACCTAGTGAATTAAAAAGCAGAGACATCACTTTGCCAAAAAAGAGATATAGTCAAGGCTATCATTTTTCTGCTAGACTAGTCATGTACAGATGTGAGATTTGGACCATAAAGAACAAATACTCTCTTTCAACAACTCAAGAGAAGACTCTACACATGGACATCACAAGATGGTCAATACCGAAGATAGACTGATTACATTCTTTGCAGCCAAAGATGGAGAAGCTCTATACAGTCAGCAAAAACAAGACTGGGAGCTGACTATGGCTCAGATCATAAACTCCTTATTGCCAAATTCAGACTTAAATTGAAGAAAGTAGGGAAAACCATGAGACCATTCAGTTCAGTCACTCAGTCGTGTCCGACTCTTTGTGATCCCATGAATTGCAGCACACCAGGCCTCCCTGTCCATCACCAACTCCCAGAGTTCACCCAAACCCATGTCCATAGAGTCGGTGATGCCATCCAGCCATCTCATCCTCTGTTGTCCCCTTCTCCTCCAGCCCCCAATCCCCAGCATCAGAGTCTGTTCCAATGAGTCAACTCTTTGCATGATGTGGCCAAAGCATTGGAGTTTCAGCTTCAGCATCATTCCTTCCAATGAATACCCAGGACTGATCTCCTTTAGAGTGGACTGGTCAGATCTCCTTGCAGTCCAAGGGACTCTCAAGAGTCTTCTCCAACACCACAGTTCAAAAGCACCAATTCTTTGGCACTCAGCTTTCTTTATGGTCCAACTCTCACATCCATACATGACCACTGGAAAAACCATAGCCTTGTCTAGACTTGCCTCATGGAATCTGTAAATAAGTCTCATGGTTGTCCAAAAAAAAAAAGGGGGGGGGGGTAATACATGTAAAGTACTAAGAAGGCTTGGAATAGAACAAGTAATTATAAATGATTATTTTTATTAATTGGCAGAAAATGAAGAGGAAATAAAAAGCCTCTTGATGAAAGTGAAAGAGGAGAGTGATAAAGTTGGCTTAAAGCTCAACATTCAGAAAACGAAGATCATGGCATCCGGTCCCATCACTTCATGGGAAACAGATGGGGAAACAGTGCAAACAGTGTGAGACTTTATTTTTTTGGGCTCCAAAATCACTGCTGATGGTGACTGTAGCCATGAAATTAAAAGACACTTACTCCTTGGAAGGAAAGTTATAACCAACCTAGATAGCATATTCAAAAGCAGAGACATTACTTTGCCAGCAAAGGTCCGTCTAGTCAAGACCATTCAGGTATGACCTAAATCAAATTCCTTATGATTATACAGTGGAAGTGAGAAATAGATTTAAGGGACTATATCTGATAGACATAGTGCCTGATGAACTATGGACAGAGGTTCATGACATTGTACAGGAGACAGGGATCAAGACCATCCCCAAGAAAAAGAAATGCAAAAAAACAAAATGGCTGTCTGAGGAGGCCTTACAAATAGCTGTGAAAAGAAGGGAAGTGAAAAGCAAAGGAGAAAAGGAAAGATATACCCATTTGAATGCAGAGTTCTAAAGAACAGCAAGGAGAGATAAGAAAGCCTTCCTCAGTGATCAGTGCAAAGAAATAGAGGAAAACAACAGAATGGGAAAGACTAGAGATCTCTTCAAGAAAATTAGATGCCAAGGAAATATTTCATGCCAAGATGGGCACAATAAAGGACAGAAATGGTATGGACCTAACAGAAGCAAAAGATACTAAGAAGAGGTGGCAAGAATACATAGAAGAACTGTACATAAAAGATCTTAATGACTCAGATAATCTCGATGGTGTTATCACTCACCTAGAGCCAGACATCGTAGAATGTGAAGTCAAGTGGGCCTTAGGAAGCATCACTATGAACAAAGCTAGTGGAGGTGATGGAATTCCAGTTGAGCTATTTCAAATCCTATCACTGCAGATGGTGACTGCAGCCATGAAATTAAAAGATGCTTACTCCTTGGAAGAAAGGTTATGACCAACCTAGATAGCATATTGAAAAGCAGAAACATTACTTTGCCAACAAAGGTCCGTCTAGTCAAGGCTATGGTTTTTCCAGTGGTCATGTATGGATGTGAGAGTTGGACTGTGAAGAAAGCTGAGCACTGAAGAATTGATGCTTTTGAACTGTGGTGTTGGAGAAGGCTCTTCAGAGTCCCTTGGACTGCAAGGAGATCCAACCAGTCCATTCTGAAGGAGATCAGTCCTGGGATTTCTTTGGAGGGAATGATGCTGAAGCTGAAACTCCAATACTTTGGCCACCTCATGCAAAGAGTTGACTCATTGGAAAAGACTCTGATGCTGGGAGGGATTGGGGGCAGGAGGAGAAGGGGATGACAGAGGATGAGATGGCTGGACGGCATCACTGACTCTATGGACATGAGTCTGAGTGAACTCCGGGAGTTGGTGATGGTCAGGGAGGCCTGGTGTGCTGCAACTCATGGGGTCGCAAAGAGTTGGACACGACTGAGCGACTGAACTGAACTGAACTGAAAAGATGAAGCTGTGAAAGTGCTTCACTAAGTATGCCAGCAAATTTGGAAAACTCAGCAGTGGCCACAGGACTGGAAAAGGTCAGTTTTCATTCCAATCCTAAAGAAAGGCAACGCCAAAGAATGCTCAAACTACTGCATAATTGCACTCATCTCAAATGCTAGTACAGTAATGCTCAAAATTCTCTAAGCCAGGCTTCAACAATATGTAAACCGTGAACTTCCAGATGTTCTAGCTGGTCTTAGAAAAAGCAGAGGAACCAAAGATCAAATTACCAACATCTGCTGGATCATAGAAAAAGCAAGAGGATTCCATAAAAACATCTACTTCTGCTTTACTGACTACGGCAAAGCCTTTGACTCTGTAGATCACAGTAAACTGTGGAAGTTCTGAAAGATGGGAATACCAGACCACCTGACGTGCCTCTTGAGAAATCTGTATGCAGGTCAGGAAGCAACAGTTAGAACTGGACATGGAACAACAGACTGGTTCCAAATAGGAAAAGGAGTACGTCAAGGCTGTATATTGTCACCCTGCTTATTTAACTTATATGCAGAAATGCTGGGCTGGAGGAAGCACAAGCTGGAATCAGGATTGCTTGGAGAAATATCACTAACCTCAGAAATGCAGATGACACCATCCTTATGGCAGAAAGTGAAGAACTAAAGAGCCTCTTGATGAAAGTGAAAGAGGAGAGTGAAAAGTTGGCTTAAAGCTCCACATTCAGAAACTAAGATCATGGCAACCGGCCCCATCACTTCATGGCAAATAGATGGGGAAACAGTGTCAGACTTAATTTGAGGGGGCTCCAAAATCACTGCTGATGGTGACTGCAGCCATGAAATTAAAAGCTTACTCCTTGGAAGGAAAGTTATGACCAACCTAAACAGTCCTGAGTGTTCATTGGAAGGACTGATGTTGAAGCTCAAACTCCAATACTTTGGCTACCTGATGTGAAGCGCTGACTCACTTGAAAACATCCTGATGCTGGGAAAGATTGAGGGCGGGAGGAGAAGGGGTGGACAGAGGATGAGATGCTTGGATGGCATCACTGAATCAATGGAAATGAGTTTGGGTAGACCCTGGGAGTTGGTTATGACACGGAGGCCTGGCGTGTTATAATCCATGGGGTCGCAAAGACTTGGGACACGACTGAGCAACTGAACTGAAAGAATGAGAAGAGTTAACCGGGCAAAGATGGAGTATCCCAAGCCAAGGGGTCAGCATTTACAAAGGCCTTAAGATAGGAGGGAGCAAGATGGGAACTGGGGAACAGAGAAAAAGGGTCAATGTCACTGAAGGGCAAAGAGCCAGAGAGGAAACGAGGCAGGTGAGGTGGGAGACTCTAGTCTTGTTAAGGATTCTGGACCATATCTTAAGAGCAAGAGGAGCTGCCAAGGCGGACTTGAAGCAGGGTAACATGACCAGTTGCCTATGATGTACATATCATTCTGGCTGCAGCTGGAGGGCTAACCAAATTGGGGGGGGGGTGTTGGCAGAGTGGGGGGCAAGAGGAGACCTGTTAGAAGTGGTTGAGAGCAGAGGTCTTCCAGTTGTCTAGATGACAGATGACAAATTGGATGGTGGTGATGAAGATAGAGGGAGATGGACAGAATTTAAAACACAGAAGATTAAAAAAATCAACAGAACTGGTTGATTGGTGGATTAAACGGAGGAGGGTGGGGGGGGGTGCGGAATCAAGGTATCTTAGACAACCCCTAGATTTCTAACTTGTGTAACTGCGTACATCATGTGATTCTCCCCAGTGGAGGACACACGGGCAGAAACCCAGTTTTGTGGGAGACGATCACAAGGTTAGATCCAGACATGTTGGGAATGAGATACTTTGAGACACTCCAGTCGGGACACAGAGAACTTGATGGTCTCTCTATATATACTGCTATTGGCCCGGAGCTCCAAAATCTTGATTTATGTCACAAAGTCTTTGGAGAAGCCAGGTGTGTCTGAATCCAGAAGTCACATCCTTAAATCACTACATGATAATTCAAAGACGTTAAAACTGTAACCTAACAGGGGTCCACTGAACCCTGGTATTCTGGGAATAAATTTCACACTCTTTACACAATACTACCTTGCTCTATTGTTGTTCAGTCATTAAGTCATGTCTGACTCTGTGACCCCAGGAACTGCAGCACGCCAGGCTTCGCCATCCTTCACCATCTCCTGGAGTTTGCTCAAACTCATGTCCAGTGAGTCAGTGATGCTTTCTAACATCTCATCCTCTGCCACCCCCTTCTCCTTCTGCCCTCAATCTTTCCCAGATCAGGGTCTTTTCCAATGAGTCAGCTCCAATACTTTGGCATCAGGTGGCCAAAATATGGGAGCTTCAGCATCAGTCTTCCCAATGAATATTCAGGGTTGATTTCGTTTAGAACTGACTGGTTTGATCTCCTTTCTGTCCAAGGGACTCTCGAGTCTTCTCCAGCACCACAGTTCGAAAGCATCAGTTCTTCGGTACTCAGCCTTCTTTATGGTCTAACTCTCACAACCATACATGACTACTGGGAAGATGATAGCCTTTACTATATACCTTTGTCGGCAAAGTGATGTCTCCGCTTTTTAATATGCTGTCTAGGTTTGTCATAGCTTTTCTTCCAAGGAGCAAGTGTCTTTTTTTTTTTTTTGCAAGTGTCTTTTAATTTCATGGCTGTAGTCACTGTTTGCAGTGAATTTGGAGCCTAAGAAAATAAAATCTGTCACCATTTCCGCTTTTTCTCCATCTATTTGCCATAAAGTGATGGGATGGGACTGGACATCATGATCTTAGTTTTTTGAATGTTGAGTTTTAAGTCAGCTTTTTCACTCTCCTCTTTCAGTTTCATCAAGAGGCTCTTTAGTTCCTCTTTACTTTCTGTCATTAGAGTGGGGTCACCTGCATATATGAGGTTATTGATATTTCTCCTGGCAATCTCGATTCCAGCTTATGAGTCATTCAGCCTGGCATTTCATATGATGTACTCTGCATACAAGTTAAATAAGCAGGGTGGCATACTCCTTTTCCAACTCTGAACAAGTCCATTGTTCCATGTCCAGTTCTAACTGTTGCTTCTTGACCTGTGTACAGATTTCTCAGGAGGCAGGTAAGGTGGTCTGGTATTCCCATCTCTTCAAGAATTTTCCATAGTTTCTTGTGATCCACACAAAGGCTTTAGTGTAACCAAAGAAGCAGACTTTTAAAAAATTCCTTTTTCTATGATCCAACCGATGTTGGCAATTTGATCTCTGGTTCCTCTTCCTTTTCTACATCCAGCTTGAACATCTGGAAGTTCTTGGTTCACATATTGTTGAAGACTAGCTTGAAGGATTTTGAGCAATACCTTGCTAGCATGTGAAATGAATGCAATTGTATGGTGGTTTGAACATTCTTTGGCACTGCCCTTCTTTGGGATTGGAATGAAAACTGATCTTTTCCAGACCTGTGGCTGGAGTTTTCCAAAATGGCTGGCACATTGAGTGCAGCACTTTAACAATATTATCTTTTAGGATTTGAAATACCTCACTAGCTTTGTTGGTAGTAATGTTTTCTAAGGCCCACTTGACTTCTCACTCCAGGATGTCTGGCTTTAGTGAGTGACAGCACCATCAGTCCCAGTCACAGAGGGCCAACAACCTGATGTAAAACTGAAGACCTATATAATAAAGCCCCCACCCATTCAACACTATAAATGGAACTTAAACAAACAAACAAATAAAAAATCATTTGTTTTACCATATCAGAATTGGGAGTAGAGGAACTAAAGAAAATTAGAGATAGAGAGTCAATTCTTAAAAGTGGGATTTCATAGAATGTCTTCTCTATTATGTATATTTGTACAAGTGGTTTTTTCCTTAAGTAAATTCAGAGACTGTAAGACACAGTATGTTGAAACAGATTAATAACACTTTAATGCTTCGGCTTTTATCACTGAATCACTCTGAAAATAGGACACTACCTAGATGACCAGTACTTTTAGCTGCCATCACATAGACACATGGTGGGCTGATCCTTAAGTTACTCATCTTTTGGATAAATAGCTGAATGGGATGAATATAATCACACTATACTCTGACAACTCAAGTTCCTCCTTCATTTTTGGTATAAGAACAGGAGACCAAAACAGCTTTGGGGAATTGATGATTCACTTTTTAAAGATAATAGCCCTTCTAAGATACTAAATATCACTTAGACTACCCATTTCAAGGGCACTGAAAGGGTCCTCTGAAGTCTTTGATTTTATTTAAGTGAAGCATAAATGAATATTGCAATGCACAGGACACATCAGTAACAGAAAAGCACTATCCACAAGTAAGATTGATTCTTTCAAGTAGTTTAGACCACTTACCAGGAGGAAAAAAATAGCTTTTTCAATTAGTATTATTAATAATTAATATTTGAAGGCCTATAAAGTAAACTTGAATGTGGCTAGCTGTTTGAATTTTAATATATTTTAAAACTGTATTTCAAGGCTAGGAAATGTATCTTATTTAGTTGTGGTGACAGACTGGCATATATTTCTTAAGAGTTCTTTAGTTAATCCACCATAGAAATTACAAAAAGAGGGGACATACGCTAACCAATGGCACTTATTTTGACTTTGAATAGCAAGGCACTTGTAAAATATTTCTTTAAAATTGTATTTCGCTTAAGTGAACATTAAAATTAGTTTTTAATTTGAGTATAAGTTAAGGTCAGAAGGAGGCAGTTCATGGATGGTTTGGGTATCAAGGAGAAGCAGGTCAGAGATTTATGCTGATAAAGAGTTGATGTTAAAGTGATAGTTCTAAAGGTATTATGCTACAATCAACTTTAAGGAAACCTAATATGACCATGCAGCAAAATTTAAAACCTAATTTAATTTGCTTCTAGTAATCCCAAAGTAGATTGCCATTCTTTTTCATATGCTGTATCATGACTAGGAAATATAATCTGAGGAAATCTGAGGAAAATAGAATCACCTATAGGGATAGCTCAGAATATATACCTCCTCAGAAAGGAGCTCCAAATGTATTTGTAGATCAGTCTTAATGGAATAATTTACTTCACTATTTTATTTCAAGGTTTCTCAAATTTTTGGCATCAGGAACCTTCATACTCTTTATAATTACTGAGTACATCAAAGAGCTTTTGTTTATGTGGAAAATAAGTATTTATATTTATATTAGAAATTAAAACTGAGAAATTTAAAAATATTAATTCAATCAGACATACCAATAATAAGCCCATTGCACATTAATATAAATAACACATATTTGTGAAAAATAAAAAAATAAAAATAATTATATTTTCCAAAAGAATAAAAAAAGTGAAGTGGCTTTTTTTTTTTAATTTCAAGTGGTATCTTTTTGTATTTTTACAAATCTCTGATAGAAGACAATTGGATTCTGCATTTACCCTGCTTCTCCAGTTATTCTGTTATGTCTGTTTTGGTTGAGTATTAAAGAAAATCGAGTCTCACACACATACGCAGTTGAAAATAAAAAAGAAGCATTTAATAGCCTTTTCAGGTAATTGTGGATATTATTCTTCGATATTACACCAAAACTTGACAAGCAGTAGTTTCTTAGAGGTTAGTTGTGGGATCTTAAAGTATATCAATGAATGAAATTTTCCTGCTCTACTATGGTAAAATTCATTGTTGTGTCTTGCACTTTGAATCAATCTTTTACCCATTCAAGACAATGTCATCCACTGGTCATTTGGAAAATGTCAGCTCATTTGAATTATGCAGACTTCCCCAGTGTTGACACATTTTGTCAACAGTGAAAAAGGCCAGTAACATCTTAGTACCAATATGAAAATAGCTTTGACCTCTTGGAACGTGAAAAAAGATCCTGGGGATTCACAGGGGATGGCAGACCGTATTTAAGACAATCCCTGTTCAGAATCACTTTAGGGACTTGGAGAATCTAAATGACTAGGTGGTGTGTAGGAAAACGTGTATATACGTTGATATTGTTCTCACACAGTTTTGATGTTTACCCTTGCTTCATGCAGAACTCAGGAGTGCACACTAAAGAAACTGTACATGAAAGTTGTCTTGTAAAGGAAAAAATTTGTTTGATCAGTACTTAGCCAGATATAGTAATGTGCTTTACAAATTCTTATCTTTCTGCACAGTTTTATTGATGTGTGAATATCACATGATGCAAACAAACCTGATGCATGTGAGCAGAAGATTATGCATTTGAGCCTAAAATGCAAGTCTCAAATTTGGCCTTTGCATTAAAAAAAAGAAGAAAAAACAAAAAGAAAAAGGTCTTAACCATCTTTCTTGGACAGCCAACTCCTCATAAGTGTTCTCTCTATGGCTACTGACTCCTCTCTTAAGGGCATATTAGCACTGTAAAACACTGACTCTTATTACTGTGGATTCAAAGTTAATATTTAATTATTTATCTTGAATTTGGTAATAAAAATTATAACCTACTTGAGCATTAAAAAGGTTGTTAGTAAGTGTTGATTTAATGGTTAGAATGTTAAAAGTTTTTTTTCCTTCAAGGAAAAAACAATTTGCAATTCTCTTTTTGATTTTCAGGGCCATGCTTTATGACCCAAAGATTATACAGAAGTAGGAAAAGGAACAAATGCCCCTTTGTCAGGTGTATTTTGAAGCTCATGGTAAAGCCTCCAGCTGACCAGCAGTTCCTCCCTAACTGTTGAGGGCGTGGCGATGCACTACTTGTTCAAAGGCTCAAAGTTACTCAAAAGAAAGGCAAGTAGGTCCAGGGGTGAAGCAGCAAGACACAGGTTAAGAAACGGCAGGAGAGTCTCCAGCATCAACAAAGCTGACCCCAAGCAAAGGCTGTACGCCAGCCTTAGCTGTTTCCTTCATGCCCTGCTTCTAGGTGCATGATTCCAAAGACAGGGAAAGCGCATCTCCCTATACAGGGCCATGTATACAGGGTAACATATCTTCCTTGGGTAAATACGATTTTATATTATTTAATAAAATTTTTACATTACAAAAGTGCAGGTTTTGGAAGATAGTGCAAAGTTCCTATTAATCATCAGAGAAAAAAGAAATGGTCATGGTGGCAGAATCTAGTGTTTATTCTGTGCTGCTGGAGGATTCCAGTAGAAGAGTTTGGGGAGCACAATATATTTACACTCTTTTTGAAGAAAAGTTTTAAAATGGGCAAGCAGGCAGCTGGTCTGTGCAGCAAAGCTCTAGCGGTGGTTTGTCTGCCACCTTCTACCAGGACTCCACTGTTGACCGCTTGTGACACTAATACTACTGGTATACCACTTCTTGTACTTTGAGATCTTGCGGTGGTTTCAGTAACAGGTCAATTCTTTGGCTAGAAAATAAACTTCTACAAACCACAAATTAAGTGAGAAACGCCCAGTTTAAAGGAATGTAGTATTAGTCACAAGCATCTTTAAAATTACTTTCAGCAGTTTGAAAACGCCCTAGACACACAAGATTACTTGGAATGCAAAATAAAAATGTACTTTAACAATTAATTTTGGTTTGTAATAAATCAGAGAAATGAGGGTTTAAAATTTAATTCTGATTTTCTATTAAAATGTCAAGCCCCTCAGACTAAAAATGATGTTGGTATTTACACCCTACTTCAGTGACCCATTAGGGTCAAAACAGATGATCCGTCCTAGAGAGGACTGGGCAGCCCATTTAAGGAAATCCAGAGCACCTTAGAGTTCTGCTTGAGCCCCGGGGCACCGATCTTTTAATGCTTTATTTTACTAAAACAATAACCTATGAAAACGAACAGACTTTTGAGAGTCACACTCTAAGTGGGCTGTAAGATGAAGAGCTAAAGAACACTGCAGACAGCGGGGGGAGCAACGGGCCTGGGTTATTTCCCTAGGGCATAATTAGGAGTTCAGCAGATGAAGTCCGTGCAGTAAATGGCGTAGCAGTAACTGCATTTTCACTCCACCCAATCACTTTCTTGCCTGCTCTGCTGCCCTTGCCTTCATTGCCCTCTTAATTCATTACCAGCTAAAAGTGACAACAACGTTGCTTCTTAAAGCATTTTCGGCCATTAACAGTCTATGCAGCCTTGTTTAAAAATTCATGGTTTGGGGGTTTCGCCACACAGAGAAAACGACTCTGGCCCCTGCAAGCAGCCTCCGAGCCCCAACCTCCCCTCCGCGGAGCTCTATTCGGGTGTGAGGGCCCCATCTGCGGGGAGCGCGGCTCAGAGGCGGGTCTCACGGCCCAAGGCCAAGCAGCCAAGAAACCACAGCGCAGCCCTGGGCGAGTCTCGGCTTATCCGTGGCGCAGATCGCCCGTGGAGCGGAAGCTCGAGGCCGCCGCTCAGCGAGCCCACACCGGCTGCAGAGGCCGCAGCGGGCGGCCCCGGGCAGTGCCCAAGGAGGCCCGCATTCCCCGCCCGCCCGAGAGCGGCCCAACGGCCGCCCAGTCAGCCTCGCTCCGCCCCGCCTCAAGAGGCGGGGGCCGGGCCGGGGCGGGACCGCCCGGACCGGAGGAGGGCCCGGCGGGGCCGCGGCGCCGGGCACTCAGGCCCCGCCCCCAGCCCCGAGGGAGATAGAGGAGAGGGGAGGGGAGAGGAGGAGCGACGCACTCGGGCCGCGCCTCACGCTCTCCGCTCTCCGCCACCCTCAGTCCCGCGTGCGCGCGCGCGCTCGCCCAAGTCCCGCGGAGTTTAACACAATGCCGACGCCTACGCCGTGCGCAACGCCCCGGCCGGCGCAACAGCTCGGCGCCGGGGGCGGGGAGGTGGCCAGACAGGGCGAGGGGAAGAGCGCGCGCGAGAGCGGGAGACAGCGCGAGACCCGAGGAGGCCGGAAGCGCGCGTGCGCGCCCCCGCCCGCGAGCGGGGAGGCGGAGCCGCAGCAGTAGCGGCAGCAGCTGTAGGAGCCGCTGCAGCTGGGAGAAGCGCCAGAGAGGCCGGGCCTGCTCCGGTCCGACCGGATCCCTCCCCTCCCCCTCCCTCCCCGCTCCCCTCCCCCAAACCCACTTCCGCAGCTCGCGGCCTTGCCGCTGAAGAAGCAGCGGCAGCGGCGGCAGCAGGAGGCGGCGGCGAGGCGTCGGAAGGATTACGCACCTGACGGGCCCGCCTCTCTGGGCTCCAGCGCGGGACGCTCACCGGCCGCCGCCGTTCGGGACGCGCTTCGCGGTGGCGGTGGGAAGGGAGGGACCGGCGACGGGGAACGGAACGCGAATCGCCCCCCCTCCCCTTCCTCCCTCCCTCCCTCCTCCGCTCCGCCGCCCGCCCTCTCGGCTTCCGTCCCCTCCCCCTCCCGCAAAGCCCCGGATGGAGCCGCCGCCGACTCGCCGCCGCCTGGCTCCGGGGGATGGTTTTGTCAGGCGGCCAGAGCCCCGGCGCCAGGCGCCGCCGCCCCCGCTCCCCGCGGGGTGCCCCCTCGCCCTCGCTTCCCAGAACCGGGTCCCCGTGTGGCCCGGGCCCTCCGCCTGCCTTCACCCGAAGCCCCGGGACTGGGGGGTGGGGGTCATTCGTCTTCTTTGTTGCCACCGCCGCTGCCGGAACCGTTTGCGCGCTCCGGTGGCCCCCGCCCTCCGCCTTCCCGGAGCCTGGGCTGTGGGGGCGGCACGTGGGCACCGGCCCCGGGAGGCGGCGGCGGTGCGCGCTTACCTGTCGCCGGTGCTGCTGCGGCGGGGAGGGAGGGCGGTGTGGAGGAGGCACCGCTGGGCAGCCTTGGCCGTGCTCCCCGCCGCCGCCGCCGCCTCTGCCTCTCGCTGCTGCTGCTGCTGCCGCCGCGGTCGGTGTCTCCGGCGCGGCGGCGGCGGGGCTTTTCCTGTCCGGTTACGTTAAGGTCACATGACCGAGAGAGCGGAGCGACTAGTGCAAAGAGGCTGAGAGCGGCTCCCGCCGGGGGGGAGAGGCGGCGAGAGAGCTGTGGCGGCAAGAGCCCCCTCCGCCCCCCCCCCCACCAGCCGCCTCCCCTCCCCCCGCCCGCCTCCGCCTCCTGCTGCTCTGCCGCCGCCGCCGCCGCCGCCGCCTGCAGCACTAAGTACGCTGCCGCTCCCACCCAGGCTCCGCGCTACGCTCCAGCCAAACTTCTGCAAACCATGTGCAGCCGAGGCGAGGAAACTTCTCTCCACCTATTGGGGCTGGAGGCTTGAGTCACAAGCCCCATGTTTACATAAAGCGTTAGGTAGGAAGCTCCTGGAGATGCTCCGGGAAGGCTCGGAGAACTCATGCTAGGATCCTGCTGCAAGCGGCCTGCTTGACATCTCTCTGCCCGCACCTTTGTCCCTCTGCTGCCCGAATTAGCATACGTTTCAAAGCTTAAGTCTTGCAACGGACTTGAGAATGAATCAAGGAGCTCATTGTGGAATTATTAATACTCTTTTTTTTTTTAAAGATCGCCAGTGGTAGTCAGGAAGTCAAGCTGGAATAGAAATGCTTGTTTGTGGTGTGTCTGGAGATAGAACTGCTTCCTTACTGACCGGTTGAGTGTGAGACGTTTCTGTTAGGATTTAACTTGATGCTTGTGGCAGCAGTTGGGTTTTAGCTGGTGAAGCTTTGGTCCAGAAAAATAGAAGTCTGCAGAAAAATCGAGGTCTGCAAAGCATGTTTGTTACTTAGGAACTATTTAGATTCTTAACTTTTGGTCTCTGAGATACTGTTAGAGTGGATTCTAGAATTGGCCATTCTGTCAAATTTATTAGAGGTCCTGAAATCTTTTTAACAGGGAGTTCCTGAAACATGGCAACTAGACAGGCATGGAATTTAATATTGTTTGATGGTGATTTTTAACATTTTAAGATTTACTTTTGCGTCATTGCCATTTTGCTAGAATTTTATTTGTATCTGTAGAAGTATGATGTTGTCCTTTGAGGAGTGCATTTAATGAATTCTTTTACATGTCTAGGAGTTTGAAGACTTAAGACTATGGCTTAATCTGTTTGGAAATGGAGGCGGCAGTTCCCTAGGCTTCTTTTTGGTTTTAAAGCATGCTTTCCTGATTATAAGCTCCTTGATTTGATGTGGAGCCCATTTTGGTTTATTTTATGTAGCGAGACCTACACAGCACCCTGTTCACAAAACACTTCAGGCAGGCTTACTATCTTAATGCAGAATTGATTTAACATACAGAAGTGTCCCTGCTGAGTGTCATTTGGTAACTGGGTTGTACCTGGTGCTACTGATGACTAATTTCTTCTTTCTTGAAGACGATACATAGCTGGATAACTTCAGTGGTCCAAAAGTGAGTAATAGATTTAGTACATACCTGCCTTGACCTTTCTCATTCTTTGATCAGCTAGATAAATGACTCGGTGAGTGGCTAAATGTCTGCCTTGCAAAACTGAATTCTGACCCTGGTGTAAGTATTTATGGTGCACTATCACTTAAACATCAAAAGTTGGCCGTTAGACTGGCATGTGGGGTTCCTGGGATAGGCTCTGCAGTTGAAATCTGTTTCATCTCATTTGGAAACTAAAGTGATTTTGATCTTGGTTTCTTAATACTCTAAGACGGAACTTTCAAATTTATGGTCTGATGAGTGCTCACAGGGAGAGTGAACTGATTTAAGAAAAAGGAAAAACTGGACAAAATTAATGCTAAAGTTTCAGATGAAGCCATTGGGCAGAAACTTGACAATGTGTCTCAGGTATTTGACCTTCAGTCAGAGTAATAAAGCTTATTCTCAAGATCAACAGATAGTTTCCCAGTATTACTCTATATGGTTGTATAGAAATAAATTCAGGGCTTACTCTGAATCTTTTTCCTAGAGAAGGTGCTGTCAGGAGCATCCTAGTCTTGTCTTTCAAAGATGCTGCTCTTGACTTAGAAGTGGACTGCTTTGTTGCTAGTTCTTTGAAGGCATAATCATAGGTACTTGGATTTTGCCAAATATGCCAATTATTTTTTAGTCATCATCATCAAGTGTTAGCATTAAAAGGAAAATATACAGATTATATTTGTTTTCTGCAACTGGTTGAATCAGAAACATTTAGATGGACTCAAATGCAAAGGTGGGGGAGCAAACAGTTCTTGCAGAGAAGGGTTAGTGTAGTGTCAGTCTGGTTGTGGGAGAGCCACAAATGCCCTGAGTTAAATAAGTCATCTGTTTACTTTGTGTACTGAATTTTGCATTTTGAAAATAAATTTGGCTAATTAGGGTTTCAAAAATAATTTCACACTTTACCTCAAAGAAAATCACAGTGCAAGAAAATAATCTGAATGGATTCATCAGAAGTTATGCATAAATATTCTGCATATTCTTGTGTTGCTAAAAGTTTTGGTATATGTTATACTGAGGTGCAACCAGAGAAATAATACACTTGATTGTGTTCTGAAGAGAATAGTTCCAGTGAGACAGTGGGCAGAGAGCAATTTAATAGTACTGTATTTCACTTTTTTTTTTTTCAGGGGGTGGGGCAAAAATTTGTGTGCACTCAAGTTGAAGATAGATTTTCCTTTAACACTGAGGATGAAAGTAATATTAAGAGGAAGTAGTACATGTGGATAGATCCCAAAGCTTTTTTATTGCACACTTTTTTGAAGGATGTCCTATGGGTAATCTCTTAAATTAGAAAAACAATATACTTTTTTACGTGCTAGATTTATAAGGCTAGGGTAGATACCACACCTTCTGTGTTTACAGGCTTAACATATCAGTCAGAAAAGATGTATTTTGAGTGTCTCCTATTTTATTTTTGTTAAAACGTTTATAGAAAATGCTTATTTTATAGTTGGTTGTTATTGAGACTATATTTCTTCAAGGATTCCCTATACTTTAGGAATTTTTTTGTTGTTGTTTAAAATCTATTATTGTAGGCACGTGGGTTTCAAACTTTTTCGGTTGTGGGTCTAAGAAATACATTTTGTTAAGTGCTACCTGGTATACACATAATGGGTTTCCCAGGTGGCTCAATGGTAAAGAATCTGCCTGCCAATGCAGGAGACCACTGGTCAATCCCTGGGTTGGTAAGATCCACTGGAGAAGGAAATGGCAACCCACCCCATGGACCGAGGAGCCTGGCACACCACAGTCCATAGGGTTGCAAAGAGTTGGGCATGACTTAGCGACTAAATAACAACAATACACATATTTGTAAAGAAACAGTTTTTAGGAAATAGTACTTGTTATTTTGAGTATATATTCTCCTGCTTTTTCTTTTAGATTTTTTTGTAAAAAATAGCCGATTATGGTGCTTTAAATTGATTTCATAAATCACAAATGGATCAGGGTGCACAGTTTGAAAAACACTAATATTTTAGTTTTTAGTATTAGTTTCTGTTACAGATTACCCCAAATCTTAGTGGTTTAAAATAGTAAATATTTGTTTATCTCCGAATTGTTGTGTGTCAGGAATCTGAGAGTAGAGTAGTTTAGGTAGTTCTGGGTCAGGGTCTTTGATGAGGTGTGTTTGGTTTTTTTTTAATGTCAGGGTGTTAACTGAGGATCTGCTTCTGAGGTGGCTCACACTCGAGCCGGTTAGTGCTTGGTAGTTCTCAGTTCTGTGTTGGGCTGCTTGAGTGTCCTGTCGACAGGGTGGTGGTTGGCTTCCCCCGGAGCCAGGGACCCAAGCAAGAGTAAGGAGGAAACCACATCAACCCTGCCACAGGCTGTTAGTTAAAATCAGGTCACTTGGTCCAGCCCACAGCCAAAGGGAAGAGTATCACAGAATTTATGACATTTTAATAATTACCACATTTCTGTATTTCTCCTGTTTATGGATGGATCAGGATGAACCCGAGTTCCTGCTGAAGTCGGTCTGTAAGTAACAAAGGCAGGGTTTTCTCTGAGGGCATCTAGTCTCGCTCCTTCCTCGCTCTTAAAATTTGAGGAAAGAGTCTCAAGCAATTAGTCAACTCCATTTAATGTAGGAAAACTAAACAGATTTTCTCTTACTTTTGTCATGAGAAAACAATAATCTGTGTTGATAGAGGTGAGAAAATTGGCTGCCTTTAAAAAAAAAAAATCTTGCCTAAAGAGTTTATAGTGTAGAACTTGTGTTCTCTAGTTTTCCAGCTTGAACCCTTATATGCGATTGTGGTTATATTTTCAATTTATTTGGCCTCTGAATAATGCTTGATGTCTTTATGGATTTGCAGGCTCCTCATACCAGTACCCCCATCCCAGCTGATTTTAGAGGAAACAGAAAATTTACTAAATGAATTTGAACTACTTTACTGTTATCTCTTGTATTACTGACTGTGAGACTGTGCTTGGTAACTTCCAGTTAGCACATTTCCAGGACCTAAAAGACAACATTAAAACTAAAGGATAATCAGGGTGTGCATGTAAAGAAGACTGTATTGTGTTTTTCTGCTGTGACGTTTTCATGGAAACTTTTGACCTAGAGTGCTTTGTTCTAAGACTGGTTTTGGCTTACTGGTATAGGAGTTGGGTGAGGACCTGACGTTGCTAGTGTGAGTGAAGCCAGGAGAAATTACCAAGGCCTGCATTGAATTTTTTTTTTTAATCCATTAGGCTTTTCTAATACATGGGGATATAGTAAATCATCTTAACACTTTTGCTCTTACAGAATTGGATAGTGGCTTTTTTCTTCTTAGACCGCTTTCCAGTTTATAACCAGGGCATCTGACCCTTCAATTCTGCCCTAAAGCACTGATTGTGCATACCCCTGTAATTACTCTTCTTGGTGTCTGTTTACCTATGTGTCGTATCCCCCGTCACACTGTAGGATTCTTACAGGGACTTCCTTTCATACATACTATGCTGGTGCTCAAGTACCTACAGAACTGACTTTGTAGTTGAAGCGACCCACAGTGATAATTTCTCCCACCAGAACTGAATGAAAAATGTAGAAAGCTTCTGGATATAGGTGGCACATACGGCTGGTGTATATGTCAATCGCCGGCTCTGTTCTTGAGATACCCACAGTTCAGTGGGGAGAATACAATCATATACTTAATACACAAGGTGCAGGGTGCTCTGCTGGCGCGGTGAAGCTGGTGTTGAAACTGAATCTTAAAGGGTGAGTGGATGTTTCAAAGAGAAGATAGGGTTTTATGAGGTGTACAGGGTTGTGCATTCTTCAGTATACATCTGCCTGAATTGTTTTATGGTTGGCAAGTTGGCATCATATTTTGATAAGTTGCTTCTTACCAAGAGCATGCCTGCTCTTGGTAAATTACTTCTCTAGAACTTTGCTGTCCGTTTGAATAGCTCCTAGCTAAATGTGGCCGTGTAGGTTAAGGTCACCATACCACGTGCGCTTCAGTAGTCACATGGGGACAGAGGCGGCCATATTGGACCACACAGATATTACTGAACACTTGTCACAGAAAGTTCCGTTGGACAGTGCTGCTACAGAGTCATGTTTTGTTCATCTGCACGTTTATAGGAGAAACCTTAATAGCTGCCTGACATTGGGAGAGACAGTGATAGGTGTTTACGAATAGACAGAAGGGAGTATACGTTACTGTGGTTAAGAATATTTAGACTTTGGAGTCAGATCTGGGTTGGAATCATACTCTGTCCCTTACGCTGCCTGGCCTTTGATGTCTTATGCATTCAATGTCTGAGCTTCAGTTTGTTTTGTTAAAATAGGGATGATAATACAGGGTTGTGTGAGTGTAAAAATACGTGTGTAAGGGGACTTCACACAATGCCTTAGTAAGTGATAGGACCATTAATAAGTTTTAAAATAATCACTGATTTGAAAAAAATGAGTTATCTTACAGTAAAGGTAACCCCCCCCCCTTTGGTGTACAGGTCTGTGAAGTTTGTCTACATTTGTGTAAACCCACTCAGGATACAGGGCAGTTCTCTCTCTTTAGAAACCCCCCCAGTCAGTCCTTTTACATGCTAACCTCCATTCTCACTCCTCCCTGGCAGCACTGATTTCTCCTTCATCACTTCTAGTATGTTATATAAATGGAATCATGTAGTCTTTTGAGACTGATTTCAGCCAGCTGTGTGAGTCATAAAAAGTTGTAACATATTAATAGTACAACTGATTTTTAAAGATGTTGGTTTTGAAATGTTTCTTTTAAAAAAACAAAAAAATGCAAGTCTGAATTTTTGCTTATAGAATTGTTGTGTGACTGGAGTTTTTATGTTTGAAAGTGAAGTAAATGATGAAATTTATAGGGAAAAACTGCTCCCCCAGTTGGTGACAACTGTATGTGTATCATCTTGTTTATGAAGCTGGTTGGTTAGGGGAAGTTTTTTTTAAAGATCGGTAGAGTTGTAGCACAGTCCTAATTTGAGAAAAAGTGGCTGTTAAAACATCATTAATTTACAAAATGTGGTGTGAAGGTAGGTAACAGCTGGCTGCTTTGCCCAGGCCTTCCCCAGCTTAAGGCTGAAAGCCTGGCTGCCTCCCAGAATCCCCCAGGGCCAGGGAACACAGGATCTCAAAGGGCCACATGAAGAAAATTTGCGGTTTACAGCTCAGATTTCATTAGTGAGGCATCAGGTATTTGATAATGTGTTACACCCCACCGCAGGTATGTGGGGTCTTCTTGGCTTCCCCACTGGGGGTCAGACCTGTGCGGGAGGACCACCAGGGAGTCCCAGGTCTGAACTTTTCTGTTAGTGGTGTTTTAAAAAACTGATGACAAGCAGATTTGCAAGTCTCATGTATAGAAGCTAAATTAAAAGTCAAATTTTATACTTAACCCACAGTCTTGTGTTTGGAGTTTTTCAGTTCACATAGTGAGGTCTAAATCTGAAGTAAAATTTGAAGTTCTTCAGTTGACGTAGCTATTGTGTTCCCCTTTCTTAGCTTTTCGTACCATCTCTTCTATAGATGTCTTCATAGGTCAAGCAGATTGCTTAGTTGTTACCTGCTGCCTTCATGGAAATGGAAGTAGGGCCCTTAATGTTTTATCACTGGATATGGGAGTCCAGAGTTGCATGTCATAACTTTGGAATAAGTACTGGGTGAATTTGTGCAAGAATGACTAGCTTTGTAAGCTGTACAGGCTTGCACCCATGCTTTCCAGTCTGTTGTTATAAGGGGATGTTGAAACATTTTGTTTTTAAGGAATGTTTAAATCTGTTTTAAGGAAATGTTTCAAATTGTGCAAAAGGAGTAAAAATGTGGCCTTTGAAAAGTTCTGTTAAGCCTGGGGAGGAAAGCTCTGCTGAGGAAAGAGTTTGGAATAGTGACCTTATCTGTTCCTTAAAAAATGGCAATTCAGAAGCAATGGAGGGAGCCAAAAAGTAAAAACAGATTTGGATTGGAAGTATTCATAAAACCTCCCTCTATTTCTCATCTTTAACCACCTTCTCCTAGCACACCTCTCTCTCACACACACACACTTGATAAAGGCAGGAGATTGCATGAGAAAATGGGTTGGATTGGAGAATCAAGTCTTCTGAGACTCGGTTACTTAAAATCTATCTATAAACCTGAGTAGAAATTAATAACTAGGCTCTAACTTAGTGGCTCTGAGTTGAGTGAGCCTAAGGATTTCTTCCTTGGAGTTGTAAAAAAAAAAAAAAAATTTCCCAGCAGCAACCTGGTTCTGATTGCGGAACACAGGAATCACTCATTGTGAAAGCCTGAGGACCCTATTTGGGAAAACTGCTCTTAAGGGGTAGACAACCATTAAAAATAAATTTATTAAAAATAAATATGAATTTAAAATAAAATGAATATGGTTGATATTTGTAAAAAATTTAGAAATGAATATGGTTGATTTTTGTCAAAAATTTAGAAATAATACCACCTGGTATATGTAAGATGTGTAGAGTTTAAAAGGTCTTTTTGGGCTTGCATTGAAGAGACAGTCTATTTTAGACAGTGGAGACACTGCTTTGTATTTAAATGAAGCACTTTATGTGGATGCAGCATGCACTTCAAGCTTCGCACATGTTCCTTAACCGGGGTTCCGAGGGGGATGCTGGGGCTCTGAGTCAGTCTTCATTTAATCTCAGGATCTTATGTGGGTTTTTACCCAGATGTACTAACAGTTAACTCTCATAGCTTGAGGTTGGTTAACTCCGTTAACCCTCACAGCAGCCCTGTGAGGTAGCGCTACTGTTACACCCATTTTACAAGTGAGAGAGGCCCAGACAGGCTCTGTGACTCGCCCAGCATGATGCTGCTGCTAGGTGGTGTGGCCTGAGGACTCAGACCCAGGTGAGTCTTAACCACTGAGCTTCTGTGACAGAAATTTGGTGCCATTTTTGAGGAGTGCTTCCGGAGCCACTGATGAATATTATCAATATTTTTTTAGGCTCTCAATATTCTAGTATAATCTCATGGACATTTTGTTCTGAGAGAAGCTGTGATCTTCAAAAACTATTTTGCTTGTATTAAACCTAAAATAATTTAAAAACTTTCCTAATAACTTAGGTTGAAGCTTTTATCATAAATTTAAATACTTGAAAAGATATAATTTCTGACATGAATATTGATATTTAAAAAACACTATTATAAGTCATATAATAAAAATATAGATTGTAACACATCAATCTTTAATGTTTCAGTGGAATTTAATACCATAATGATGTCCATCATGATCCATTTAAACAGAAGTAAGTGATTAAATGTTCCTTTTTCTTGAAAGACTGTATTTGTGTTATATTTCCCCCACAAAACGTTATTCTAATAAATTTTTATGTTTGAAGGTTTTGTTATCTCGTTTTTTGTAACTGTGTATAAACTGAAGTGTTAAATTTTAATTTGCCATGGCCATAATGCAATAAATGTTTGTGCTCTCTTTGTGTTAACTAAAATTTTATTACACAGTTGACCCAAATTGTACACATGGATGCTTAAGGGAAAGTTTTTATTGAAAGTGTCCTCTTAATGGGGGATGGAGGGATGGATAACATGGTTTCCATTAAAGAAAGTTCTGTTGACCAGTATTTCAAATTGTCCTTGTTTGTTTTGTTTTTTTTTTTTCCCAGTGTAATCATGGTTTATGTAAAAAAATGACATAGGGCAATCATAAACAGTTTCTACATTCTCTCTTTGCCTCCCAGTTGTCTGTCTGTCTCTATGGTTACATTGAAATGGAAATGAATCTCTTATAAGACTTAATATTTGAAACAAACCATTTTAGTATTTTGCATTTCGATTGAAACAATAAAGAGTATAGAGATAACCCAATCAATGTTTTTTCAAAAACACCTTGTTTGGCTTTCTAAAGAATTTTTAAATGCAGGTTGATGATGGTGGTTTAATCACTAAGTCCTGTCCAGACTCCTGCAACACCATGGACTGTAGACCATCAGGCTCCTCTGTCCATGGCATTTCCCAGGCAAGAATACTGGAGTGGGTTGCCATCTCCTTATTTAGGGGATCTTTCCTGACCCAGGATCAAACCCACGTCTCCGGCATCACAGGCGGATTCTTTACTGCTGAGCCACTAGGGAAGTCCTTAAATGCAGGTTAAATATACATAAAGATTTTAAAATATAGTGGATCAAACTAAAATGAAGAGGGGTGAGATGCTTTCTGTACACTGTGAGATGGGAAAATGGAGAGCAGGGTCAATAAACTGCTTAGAGGTATATGTACTTGTGTGTGGAACTTGATCTAGAAAGCAGTTCTTGAACTGTCTATGCCCATGTTGCTTGGAAAGTCCTTGGGTACCCCTGGCATAGGCACTTAGTGGTACTCAAGACTGATACCTGCAGTGCCCTGAGACATACCAGGATAGGCAACTCTACACTATTCCAGCAAATACATTACTCATCAGTGAGGGTCAGATACATGTGTATTCTCTTGCATACTGTGTAGCAGTTGGCAGTAAAGTGACAGTGTCCCAATTTAGAATAGTAATACTCTGGATATGTATATAACATGAAAAAAAACATTAAATTCATGTGATGGAGAGGGTAGTAGGGCAGGCGGGAATATGCATAAACATAAGCTGAAGATAAAAAGGACTTTATCAGTTCAAGATAGCATATAAATATTAAAATCTTTGTACCTGGTATTTTAAATTCCCCTAAAGAGTGAGAAAAAGTTCCTCTGTGGGAAGGATATTTTGACTAACTTGGTAGTGAAAGGATGGAAAGTATGGATTAATAAAAGGAAAGTGCCAGTGAGCAGACTCATTATGCCACATAAAAACAGGATGGAAAGTTAATTTCTGCCATTAAAGCCTATCTTCTGTATTTCCGAACTGGAGTTTTTGTTATGTTTTCTTAGGGCCAAGATTGGGACTCCTTGGGGTAGGTTAGGAGCAATGCCCAAATTTACCAAGATTATCCAAAGCTCTTTAAAATACATAAAATGAAAATCCTTTCAAATTATCAGTGTTATAGACCCAGATGCTGGGTTCTTCATAGTTTTTATTCAAGCAGCAATACTAGAAACTGAGATCATTGTAACAATTCCTTGATTTAAAAAAAAAAATAACCTATTAAAAGATATCTCAGCAGGTGAATACTTAATGTTTGATTGTAGAACTCGAGTATCTCTTGCAACGATACTTTTCCTTTGGTCATCACTTAATCAGAAAAAATACTCGTCCCAGTTCAAACAGTACCTTACAAATAAAAAGAAGTATTACGACAAATCACTGGTTGGTACAGACTTAAGATGACTTTTCTGATTGTGATTAATGAAAAACGCTCCTGGAATAAGAACAACTCTGTCTCCCCCACTGGGCAAGCTGCACCTCTGAGGCACAAGCACTTGCTGTGGGCTGTAGGTTACACATTCACAGTGAGAACTCTTACGTGCCATCTCAGAATGAGGGCATTTCCTGGCGATCCAGTGGTTACAATTTGGTACTTTCACTGCCGTGGCCCGTTTTCAGTCCCTGGGCAGGGAACTAAGGTCCCACAGGCCACGCAGCACAGCCAGATAAAATGTGGAACTTTTCCAAAAATAATACTTCAATGCATTTTTAAAATATTACCACAGTCACTTGCAACTTGCCTCATCTGCAAACAGACTTAAGTATTTAGGACAAAGTCATGTTCTTTCCTGTTATCTTCTGTCAAGTTGCTTTCAAGAAAGTTTTAACTTACCTCTATGGTAATAAGGATGACAATCATCCATTCCAGGCGGAGTGCCCTCTTCTCCGTCAGGTGATTCCGCATCAGATCTGTTAGCTCCATGCAGTGCTGAAGCTTTTCATTCATGACCTGCAACAGTAAAAATCTCAGCAAGTACCCTGTGTATTTAAACGAACTCACTGAAGATAACAGTTGCCTGCTTCAAATTTCCGAGTTTCAAATAGGTATGCGGTGAGAAATCATCCCTTCAATTCTGGCTCCTCAGCTCTCTCCAAAGGCAACCTGCCAGTGCTACCTGTCTCCTTTCTGTGAATCCACCGGGACAAAAAATTTTGTAATGCACAGATGTGACTGCAAAAAATAGTTGGCATACCAAAGCTCCTCTTATATTTGGAAGATTTTTGATGGAAGATCTAAAAGTTTTTGAGTCCTAGTTTTTCATCACTGCCCTTGGTAAATTTTAAGCAGTTAATAAAAGAAAACTTGAAATAGGATTCTTTTAGTATGGCCTGAAGATGGCAAAAACAATGATTACCATCTACAATATGAAAACTAAGTCCCCACTGTCAAAAATTCCCGAACGCAAAACTTGACCTGCTACACATCACCGCTAGATGGCACTGCTCTTAACGCTTAACTGCAGACGCTGTAGGTTCTGCCTTCTGATATCCTACAGGCTGGTTGAGGGTCATAGAAAACAGACTCTTGGATTAAAGCCTTCAATGTGACCGCTGACAAGGTATACTTCCTTAATCTATCTCACTTTCCTTTGGAAATTACAGAGCCTGGAAGACAAATTTTAAAAAATAGTTTTTGGATTCCACTTGATAATTTCTGAGGTACGTATGCCGAGAGTGCAGGTATGGTCGGTGGAAATTCGAGACAAATCACAGATCCATGTCTGGGTTGACTGAAATGTGCTAGTGCACCATATTTACCACGATTTTGCAAAGAACATTAAACCGTGAGAGCGAACCCCAGAGTAGGAAATGGCAACCCACTCCAGTATTCTTGCCTGCAAAATTCCATGGAAAGAAGCCTGGTGAGCTACAGTCCATGGGGTCACAAAGAAGAGGACGCGACAGCACTGACAGGGAACACCTGGAGCCACACTGGTAACACGCTTGCCCACTCCTCCAGACTCCCTGGGCACCCCGCAGTTGCCACTTTGTATAAATGTTTAGAACGGTGCCGCCTCCTTCCTCTTCCTATTGTTACTGGCGGCCTGATCTTGGTCTATAAATATGCTCAGCCTTAAGCTTGCTTCTCTTTTCAAAATGCTGACCCAACCCTCTTCTATTTTCCTTCAACTCTGACTAAAGACATTTTCTTCCTCCACTTCCTCAGCACCCAATTTAGCCCTTAGAAGTTGTAGATATTACCTCAACTCCCCTGAAACTTTCACATGTCTCATGAGTAACTTCAACACCCTTTCTTGGTTAGATTACAAGACCTCAATTAACTCAAGTGTTTGACAACACCTGGAAACGTGCTTCCTTTTGGCTTTTCTCCTCTAGGGACCAAATTCTGCCTCCGACATCCTTCTTTTCTGAGACTTCTCGGACCTCCCCTTGAATGTGGATGACAGTTCCCAGAGTCCTGATCTTGTCCCTCCTGCCTTCCAGCTCTGCACTCTGCATGATCGTGCCCAGATGTCTCCTGGACTTGGGTCGTTTCCATCCCATCATCACTGCTTCTGTGATACACATTAGCCAACTGCATTCAAGTCAAAGACTTAGAAATTCTGTTTATTTCAGAAGGAAACTATCATTGCCAAAAAAACGGAAAATCTGCATGATGTGAAATGGTGTTGGCTGCACAAAGTTGGGCCTGATGCTTGGGAAGTGTGAGCTTACACATCAGAGGGCCAGTCAAGAGCCATGAAAGCCAAACTAGAGTGTTTCTCTTCAACATGGGACACAAGTGTTACTTGCTTCCATGCTTACATGTTATTTCAGGGTCCATATGTTACCTAAGTTCATCTCTTATACAAGTGTATGTATCCCACATTTTAACAAAGACTGATTTAAGAAAAACTTTTTTGATAAGTCTCAAATATAAATGGTTAATCCCAATTTCTCCTCTGCCCGAATTTCTTGCTTTACTGTTATTTATTTCTTTGGATGTTAGAGACAAACATCTTTATTAAAGATATCACCAAAATTTTGGCAAACATTTCAAAACCTATTTGTAAACACAATGCTTCCCTTTTAAACTGCACTGCCCGAATTTCTGTCTATAAAACACCATCTTATTGGTTTCCTTCTTGGGTCTTAAATTTAGCATTTCTCAAACTACAGTTTTTTTGAAAGTAGCATTAACTGTTTTCATTTTGACCACACTAGGTCTTTGTGGCAGCGCTCAGACTTGCTTCAGTTTCAGCGTGCACATAGCCTTCTCTTGTTGCCAGAACACAGGCTCAGTTGCTGTACTGTGTGGGCTTACCTGCCCTGCAACATGTAGGATCTTAGCTCCCCGACCAGGAATCAAACCTGTGCCCCCTGCAGAGGAAGCTCAGTCTTAACCACTGGACCTCTAGGCAAGTCCTTTAGCTTCTAAAGAAAAATTAAAGTGGACTTCCGGGGACCACTGGTAATATGGGTAGAATGGTTTGTGCCCTCAAATTCATGCTGAAGCCCTAACCTCCAATGTGATGGTATCCAGAGATGAGGTCTTTGGGGGTGGTGATTAAGTTTCAGTTCAGTTCAGTCGCTCAGTCGTGTCCAACTTTCAGCGACCCCATGAATCGCAGCACGCCAGGCCTCCCTGTCCATCACCAACTCCCGGAGTTCACTCAAACTCACGTCCATTGAGTCGGTGATGCCATCCAGCCATCTCATCCTCTGTCGTCCCCTTCTCCTCTTGCCCCCAATCCCTCCCAGCATCAGAGTCTTTTCCAATGAGTCAACTCTTCGCATGAGATGGCCAAAGTACTGGAGTTTCAGCTTTAGCATCATTCCTTCCAAAGAACACCCAGGACTGATCTCCTTTAGAATGGACTGGTTGGATCTCCTTGCAGTCCAAGGGACGTGATTAAGTTTAGATGGAGTTTAAATTAACATCCTTGTAAGAAGAGGCAGACACACTAGGATGTGCTCTCTCCTTGCCTCGAGAAACTACACTGGGAAGGTGGGAAGGGGGTTCTTACCAGGAACCAAACCTATATGACCTGGTGTGTGAACTGCTGCCCCCAAGAAAGTGTGTTAGTCGCTCAGTCATGTCCAACTCTGCAACCCCAATGACTGTACCCCTCCAGGCTCTTTTGTCCACGGGATTCTCCAGGCAAGAACACTGGAGTGGGTTGCTATTCCCTTCTCCAGGGGATCTTCCCGACCCAGGGATCGAACCTGGGTCTCCCTCATTGCAGGCAGATTATTTACTGTCTGAGCCACCAGGGAAGCCCCCAAGGAATGCGAACAAAGTACTGCAGAAGCAGAGAGGCAGGTGGTGCCAAATTTAAACATATTTTTATTTTTATTCTTCAGGACACTACCCGAATTATTTTCCACTTGTTTATAGCACTGATTAAGTGCAATGCATACATTCTCCTGGGTACTTGGTTAAGGATTCAGAAATCAGCATTATAGCTGCATAGAGCTCACATAAATTTTTTTTTCTTAAAAATACCACAGAATGGACATGTTCCAGGACTCTTCCAGTAGTGGGACTGAGGGGACCCTGCCCACCTGCTCCTGGACTGCAGAGCTGGCTTCCCTACAGTGGGCATGGAGGAAGCCTAGCCACTCAGAGGAGCACCGTCCCTGGTGAGCCCTGGTGCCCTCTTAGGATATCCACTCCGGCTGCTTGGTGAAGACGCAGAGGCACTTTCCCCAGGGTTCCCCTTCCTACTTGGCTCTGTGATCTTCTTCCAGCTAGCTGATTCATCACTTCACATCTACATTCATGATTGATTGATCCTGTGTTGACATTTCTCATCTTCAGCTGTGACTTTCATGTTGAATGTAGTGTTCATCCCAAGTTCCTAAAAGACATTCCTGTCTTTCTGCTTCTCCTCCTCTGAGCCCCACACGCAGGATGCTTCCTGCTCAAACCATCTTCATTGTTAGTGACTGTGATCCTAGGCTCTTTTCCTGTACTCCTGCCCACGAGGGACATGCAAAGGACACTGCAGGCATCAATATCAAAGGATGCCAAGATTTGAGAAAGGAAACAGAATGAAGGGCTGGGAGTAGGATGTCTGAGTTCACACTAGCCACGCAGCTGGTTTATCTTCGTTATTGCTCAGCAACTGTTACTGACCCAACTCAGCACTACAGGCTGCTTATCAGAAAAGGTCTACATTTGCTTGGTGGCAATAATCTGTACACTTCATCCCAACAGTCAGGGTTCCACCAAACATCTTCATTCCAAGAGGACAAGGGGAGACATCTAAGAGCTGTAACTCTTGAGCACTTTCAAATTCGTCCCCAGTAAGTACCACTGCTCAGCAAAGTTGATGCTTTTGTCATTAAAGACTTCTCAAAAGAGGCTTTATTTCCAAATTTTCCTTGAGGCATAATTTACATACAATAAAGTGCCCTTGTCTCCATTCTAAGCATATACAGTTTGAAGACTTCTGACAGATATATAACCACGGAAGTACTGAAGTGACATTCCCATCACCCCAAACCCCTGTGCCCCTTTGAAATCTACGGCTCCAGGGAACCACTAATCTATTTTCTGTAACTACAGGTTGGTCCTTCTAGAATTTCCTATAAATATAGTAGCATGTATTCTGTTGTGTCTAGATTTTTCTCACTCAGCATAATGATCCTGATATTCATCCATGCTGTTGCATGCATCGGTAATTGCTTTTTACTGCTGAGTGGTATTCCACTGCATGGCTATCCCGCAGTTTCTTTATCCATTCACCTATTAGTGGCCATTTCATTGTTTTCAGTTTTTGGCTATTATGACTAAAGCTGCTATGAAGATGCAGGTACAAATCAATGTGAGCATATATGTTTTCATTTCTTGTGAATAAATACTCAGGATCGAAGCACTGGATCATACAGTTAACACAGTTAAATTTCTGAGGAAATGCCAGGCTGTTCTGGAGAGCGGTTGTACCAATGTACATTGTCACAAGTCACGTATGAAACTTCCATTTGCTCCACATCCCTCCTGACGTGGGGTTGGCAGTCCTTTTAATTTTAGTCACTCTACCGCACGTATGGTGACAGCGCACTGTACGTTTCATCTGCACTTCCCTGACGGACAATAACATTGAGCATCTTCTCACGTTCATTTGAACACTCACATATTTTGTGAGATGTCAGTTCAAATCTTTTTGCCCATTTAAAAACCCGAGTTGTCTTTTCAAGCGAAAAGAATTCTGGACAAGTCTTTTGTCAGGTTATATATGGAGAATATTTCCTTCCAACCTGTGGGAGGAAATATTCTCAATATATTTGTGATCTACCTTTTCATATTATTTTACTTTTTAATTAAAAAAATGTTTATTTATATGGCTGCACCCGGACTTAGCTGGGGCATTCGGGATTATCAGTCTTCACTGAGGCAAGAGGGATTTTCAGCTGCAGCATGCAGACTCTAGTTGTAGCATGTGGAATCGAGTTCCTTGACCAGGGATCCAACCCAGACCCCCTGCATGGGCAGCATGGAGTCTTAGCCACTGGACCACCAGGGAAGTCCCTGCCCTTTCATATTCTAAAGAGTGTCTTTCAAAGACCAGTAGTTTTAGTTTTGATGAAGTTCAACTTATCAAATTCTTTCTGTAAGGTTCATGATTTTTTTTTTTTTTTGGTCCTAACAGATCTTTGCCTTCCCCAAGGTCATGAGGCCTTTTTCCCCTATATTTTCTTTCTGAGCTTTTATAATTTTACCTTTTATATTTAAAGGACTCTAATTCATTTAGAAATGGTGTAAAGACAAGACTAGGGCTCATTTTTTTTTTAACATACGGCTATCCCATTGTTCTAGCACCATTTGCTGAAAAGATTAGAAAAAAAGAGAAGAGAGCCTCAAAGACTCACTGGAGTATAACTAAAAATCTGAGATTATCAGAGATACAGCAGATTTCTCAAACCATGAAGGCCAGAAGAAAGTGGGACAGTAATTTTTAGGTGTTAAAAGAATTGTCACTTGGAATCCTTCAACCAGGGAAAAAAGATCCTTCAGGAATGAAGGGGAAGTCTAGATATTTGCAGACTTACCCTGCAAGAATGGCTAAAGAATGTTCTTGGAATAGAAAGCAAACAACAGAAAAAGAAATCTTAGAACATCATTGAAGAAAAAAAAAGAACAAAGGAAAGAATAAAATATGGGTAAATATGAGAGAATTTCCTTCTCCTCTTGAGTCTTCTGAATTATGCTGATGGTCGAAGCAAAAACTAAAACATTGATGAAGTTCTCAGAGTGGAGAGTAGAGGGATATACATGTACAGTTTCCTTACAGGATTTAATCTGGCAAAATGTCGAAAAGAGTGGCTTGTGATAAAGGTATGCATAATGGATTACCTAGAGCAACCACCAAATACCTATGCAGAGAGACATACTAAAAAATGATACAGATGAATCAAAATGGAACCCCCTCCAAATGTCTAGGTAGCTCATAGGAAGGCAGGGGTTGATACAGACAATGACTTGGAGGGATCTCAAGGGTGTTATACTCATTGAAAAAAGCCCATTTTAAAAGACACACGGTACAGTTCTATTTATATAACAATCCCAAAATGACAAAATTACAGAGCTGGGGAATAGATTAGTCACTGCCCAGGGTTAGGGACGGTGGGGGAGAGATGGTGGTGTTACTATAAGGAGGCAAGGCAGATCTCTGTGGTCACAGGACAGACCTGTACCCAGACCTTGTGGTCACCTGGATCTACACGTGATCAAATGTCGCAGGACCATGCACGCACACGATACCAACATCCGGTGTGTTTTCTACCCTCTCCCGCCGTGGGGCTCACCTCCGTCATGACCACCTCCACCCACGTCCATCATTCCATCAGCTGCCTCTCTCCTCAACTTTGCTCCCATGCTTCTAAACGCTCTTGTGACAGGTCTAACTGGCTGTTCTCTTGCTACTGTGCTCTCCACATATCTCAAACGTGGCTCCTCCTCCTCCCCCCAACCTTTCTGTGTCTGCCATCTTTCTACCTGTTGCCCACAGCAAACACCAGTCATCCTTACTCTTCTCTCTCCCTGGCCTCCCCATACCGACCACTTCATCTGTCTTAAAGGATTCTTTTAAAAGTTTCATTCTTATTCTCACTGTTGCCAGTGAAGTTCTGGACCTTACGAACTCTTGCTTGAAACTTGATGAGAAATCTACTGGACTACTAGGCCTCCAGACTCTCACCAATCTTACTGAGCCTCTGGAGTAAAATTCAGAATATCCTTTGACGTGAAAGCTGAAAACTGTACACAGAACGAGAGTGGGAAATCTAGAGATCTGTCCAGAAGTCAAGAGACATTTCTCCAAAGCAGTTTACTTAATTAAAAAATTCTCTTCACACTGTCATACAACTTAGAGGTGACGTCGTGTCTTCCTCTCTCAGTAGAAGTGCAAAATACATACCTTAACTCTACGAGTAATGCTGAGGAACCGACAAGTTTTATCATAAAGTTCTTCCAGATTTTCTCTGTCCCAGTAGAAATCAGGAGTGATCAAGAAGTCTGAACTCAAGTTTATACGGTGTCTTAAAAAAAGGAAAATCATAACTTTTAATTTGTATCTTGAATTAAAAAATCATGGTCTCTATTTTCTTTCTTTTTTGGAGATATTTATTCATTGATTGTAGTTAATTTACAATGTTGTTAGTTTCAAGAGTACAGCAAAGCGATTCAGTTATACACACACAGATACGTATATCTGTCTCTCTCTCTATATATTCTCTTTCAGTTCTTTTCCATGATAGGTTATTACAAGATATTGAGTACAGTTCCTATGCTACACAGTAGGAGCTTGTTGTTTACCTATTTTATATACAGCAGCGTGCATATGTTAATCCCAAACTCCTAATTTATCTCCCCCATCCCCACTGGTAACCACAAGTTTGTTTTCTATGTCTGTGAATTTATTTCTGTTTTGTAAATATGTTTATTTGTATGGTGTTTTATAAAAACAGTTTTGAATGCTGATTCTTTTAATACTTCTGAGAAACATGTAAACAAAAAAATTTCAAAATCTGCACCCAAATTAATTCAATATTTACACTGACAGTTATGAAGCAGATAAAAGAAAACCCAATGTAAAAAAATCTGAAGCTTCTTTTCTCATTCAAGTTTGTTACACATGCACGCATGGGTGTGTGTGGATAGGTATTCACATGACTACTGGTTTCCTCAGTATCCTTCCAGTGTTTGATCAAACACTGGATAAGCAAATTCTCTATTTCTACCCTTTTACAAATGAAGCCTGAGCTTGTTTTTAAAAGAAAATTTACATTGTAGAAGTAACACATAAATAGTTTTTCACTATAAAAAAGAAAAACCCTGGAGAAGAACTCAGAAAACACTGTTAGGCCCTTTACCCTAACACCACAACTCAACTCCTTTAGGCCCTGCCAACAGTCTGCTGTTGTCCTTCAGGATCTGCTTCTTTGCACACACATGTGCACACACACCTACATGTCTGGTAGTATGTATACACATCAAGATGCATATGAATATTTATGCTGTTTGTCTACGAGTGGGATCGTACCACATCTGTAATTTATGACTTATTTCTCACCCGATATAACCTGCCACATTTCTACTATATCTTTTCATAGACTCACCATATTCCTTTGAATAACACATAAGCACTCTTACTGTGAAAAGAAGAAAACTTAGGATAAGAACAGTAAGGCCCTATAGAAACTATTCACAAACCTAAACATATTTAGTCCTAATTTCTGAGTTTTGATATAGTAACTCACTATATGGAATTCTGCTCGCATCATTAAGAGCAGAGGAGAGAGAAGTCTCTGTATCCCACTTCTTAGCGAGCTCGAGGCTTTAGATGGGCTGCAGGATGCTCCTGACATAGGGGTTTTTATTTTTGTTGGTGTCCTGAGTTAGGGTCCCTGAGCTGTGAGAAAGGCATGGGTGATGGAACGCTGGCCCCCTTCTCCTCACCAGGCCAAGTTTTAATATCTAAGGAAAACGTGGAACAGCAACCCGTAGGGACACTACTGACAAACCCCAGTCACTCATCCCACACACGGAACAGCTGAAGCACCGAGAATGCTGCCTGGTGAGAAAAACACCAAAATTCAGGATGTTTCACTCCATAAATCCTAGGGAAACTACAAGAATAAACTGAAGGCTTTTTAATTTAACTTAATTTTAAATGATGCACTATTGTATTTCATCAGTTTTAAGACACTGTTCTTCCCATTTTTAACATCTCTGAAAACGGAGGCATCTTTAAAAGTGATGATGTCTTACAGGTGGCAGTTGGGACTCAGCTGTCATTGCTTTAGACAACTTACTTCCCTCATGTTTTCCTTTTTATGTATGCCTGGGAATACATAAAATGTGATAAATCTACATCTAAGTAAGTCTAAAAGAGCTAGTTCAGGAAGTGCAAAATTAAAATTGTGATTAAAAAAGCATTGTCTCATATGCTAGCTGGTAGCATTTTCACTTTCCTATGGCATCTTATGGTGTCTCAGAGTCAGCGAAAGATGATACATCACTTTTCTGTAGCAATTAGGTCTATTCAGAGTTATGATGCACTGACAGACTTGTACTGAGAATTCCCATTGTTCAAATTCTAGAATGTGTCTTTCCACCTCCAGAGAACACCTACCGTGCTCTCCGATGGGGGTTTATTATAGATTAATTGTGGTTTCTCTTGCACAGGCAGAATTTCTTCCAGTAAAGTCCTAACACAGCCCAGCTGCTTCTAATGGGTCAGAGTTGTTCATGCTTATAACGAATGAAATAAAAACAGCTGCAATTCCCATTAAGGTACAAATGCTTGCTCTTTACTGTACAGGGATATTTTCTGCTGATTGTTAAATATATGAATATATGAAGTATATCACTTACAGAGAAAATTTTACCTTAGGGCAAAGAGTTCACCCATTTTCTGCATAACTTCTTCATGAGATAGTTTCACTTTCTTCCCAGCTTTTAAAGCCTATTTGGGAGGGGGAGAAATACATACATACATACACACGTGTCCCTTCTCACTAGCATGTTCTGTGATGTACATTCCTAATCTCTTACTGAAAAACCAGGGGCTCTTTTCCCAAGTATGACTATTCCTCCATGTAAAAACAAAGTTAATTACAGCAGGCATGATTTTTAACATATGTAATTTGAAATTCTGGTATAACTATAGACGCATTTTTCATGCTGCTACTTTTCTCATAACTTGTCAAAACATTTGTTTCTTTAATCGAGAAAAGTGGTCACAATTTCCTTGACAGGAAACATTTCATTTCAATTCAGTTACATTAAAAGTATACCATAAATGAAAGCTATTTTGAATTTTGGCTTCCCAGATGGCTCAGTGATGAATCTGCCTGCTAATGCAGGAGACACAGGTTCGATTCCTGGGTTGGTTCCTGCCTGAAAAAATCCTCAGATAGAGGAGCCTGGTGGGCAACAAGTCCATGGAGTCACAAAGAGTCGGACATGACTGAGCAACTAATAAACACACAAAATTTGAATTTTAAGTTTTAAAAGGTTTCTTTATAATTTTATATGTAACTGGATTTTTTTTTTCCTGCTTAAATTCAGTGTAGCTTTCTTACCATTCATTACTAGTCTGTTGTACTTCTAAATTCATCATTATAGTGTGAAATTTGTATTTTTCCCCAATAGAACTCAATCCTTGAAAACAAGCATAAAATTGGTATAATTACCTCTGGAATCGACTGAATAGATTCAACAAATTTATCCAGTGATGCTTCCCAGATAGCAAGTTTCACTAGAGAAAAAAGATTAACAATTGAACATTTATCATCACATTTCTACAAAATGCAAAACTGCATAGTACCTTCACTGCCATTTAACAATAGTTTAAGAAGCAGATGGCCAAAAATATGAAACTGACATTTTAGAAGTTACGTATTATATTACAAAAGAGGGCACTACGTAGAAAGAGCTAGAAGAAAGTGAGTCAGTTTCCAAGCTCTGATGGCAGATCAAAGCTACACTGGGTAAAATCTCTGATTTTCTCATACTGCATCTCAGAAGCCCAGAGGATGAGCTACGCCCTGGAATGAAGGGTGGCTCTTTAGCTGGGGCAGGAACCAGACTCTCCTGGCCTTCCCTTCCGCTCCTCCGGGCAGCGGGTATAGCTCAGAAGTCCCAAAGCCTCCTGGCTGGTATGCACGAGCAGCCTGGTATAGACTGGTGGCAGGAACCTTTCTTGGAGAACCTCTGCAGTTTCATACAGGTGTATGGATCTTTACAGAAAAACTGAGAGCCACTGTGACCCTCTGTCCCATTATTGTGAAAAACCAGGGTGTACTTTTCTACAAAGAGGCCTGTGACCAGTCACACAAGACTGAGCTTTCTCTGCCTGGATTAGAGACAGCCTAAGACCAGCAATCTCAGACAGAAGTGGAGAGGACAAAGGGAGTGATGATAACAACAGCAACAACAATAATATAAAAGTATTTTTGGACAGGTAAGCTTTATCAATACAACTAATAAGGAACATATAACTGTAGCATGGATACTGTATTTTATACTCTCTCTCTATATATATATTCTTTTGGAATAAAAAAAGAAATAGGAATTATAAGGTCTTGCTGAAGTACTCTGTGAAAACATGACAAAGTCTACTAAATCTTTTAACTTCCTGGATGAAATGAACACTATGTGATACCTTCTCTGATAAGTAGCAGTAACTTACCTGAGAGGCAAAGGGCATTCGAGAAAGCAAATTTCTCTAGAATGACATCATCTAAATCCAGCTCTGAATTTAACCGGATTTCCCCTCTGTGAAGTTTTGACTGCCCCCTAAGGAAAAAAGAAAAAGCCTTTTCTAAATCTTGAAAAGTACTTTCTCTCTTCTAAAAAAGTCACCTTATAATCTTTCTAGAGGTCATTTTGGCAACTTGTATCAAGAGTCTCACAAATGTTCTCATACCCTATGATCCAAGTAATTCCACTTCTAGAAATTTATACTAAGGAAATAGTGAAAGATGCAAAGAAAGATCTGTGTACAGAAAACTTTTTATAAAAAAGTCACCTTATAATCTTTCTAGAGGTCATTTTGGCAACTTGTATCAAGAGTCTCACAAATGTTCTCATACCCTATGATCCAAGTAATTCCACTTCTAGAAATTTATCCTAAGGAAATAGTGAAAGATGCAAAGAAAGATCTGTGTACAGAAAACTTTTTATGGTCAAATGTTTAATAGTAAGAAATCAGGAAAGAAACTAAGTGTGCAAGAACAGTTCATCTATAGGAATTCGGCACAAAAGTAAACACGCATGTTTTGAAAGGATATTTAGTAGAAAAGGGAAAATGGTTACAATAACTTGCTAAGTGAATAAATGCTGAATGTCTAACTATACACAGTATAATCTAAAATGATGCTAATGCGGTAGGGATGTGGAGGGAAACTGGGCAGTTATGAAAAATTAAGATGCATATGTAGACAATTCTGGAATGACTGGGGAAGTAGGGAAGGAAGGGAATTTGGGGATATAAGCATCACAAGCAAAGAGGAAAAGGACAGGCTAAACCTTCGCGAGAGATGAGCGACCAGAAAGACAAAGAGAGCTGGATGAGGAGGGAGAGAGGAGGCAGAATCCACTCCAAAAGCCTCAGGTGGGGGAAAAACAGAAGACATGAGACAGAGGGCAGAGCTGATGAGATGCTTTATGAAGGAGCTCGGCCCACACAGAGTGAGACAGTAGGCAGCTGGGTCACAGAAAGGACTCACAACCCACCGCACTGGTGGAGGCAAGGATGGTCTCTTGATGAAACCAAATCTGACTCCAGGATCCAGAGCCAAGCACTTGAATCTCTAGAGACTGTGAGATGGGTGTGCGTGTGTGCACACCTACAGGTGGGTGGGGGACAATGCCTAGTAAGTCACAGTGCAGTCTGGAGGCAGACTATGGGAGGGGAACTGATGGGAAACGTGACCACAAGGCCATGGGCTTAATAATGAATAAAATGAGCAACAATTCTACTGGCTCCTCATCTGTCATGTCCCCGGCTCACACCATCGCTGTCTTCTGCACCCACCGTGGGCCTGGGTCCTCACTCATGAGTCAGGTGCCCAGCGTCTCTGAATCTCACCTGAAAGCTGGTTTGCCACAATCCCGGTGACTATGTCAGATAAAATGATACAGGAAAGCTCATCGCTGGCAATTAGCACTTGCTCTTAGCCCATCTACTCTTTCTATAGCTGCTGTCTCTTCCAAATTTCCCTAAAGCTCTGATTGCGTTGCTTCCTTGCTCAGCACCAAGACTTTTCCCCCAACTCTCACATTCCACTAGGTAGGGACCTCCTTGAGAATAAAGACCTTTTAATCCTGTTCCCACTGCCTGCTCTCTCCACCCTAACATCTCTCCTCATTTTTGCACCCTTGCTGGGACAGGAAAATCAGCCAGGATGCTGTCTCCCCATACCTTTGACCTGAGCAGGTACAGCAGGCCCCCACTTCTTACAGGCACCTCCATTCCTGTGAGTGGTTCCCTTAGAGCATCCCCTCATTATACTAAATACTTTTTATACTCAAAATCAATAGGAAAAAAGCAAAAAGAATTTACATAAGAAAAAAAAGCTACTAGAATAATTTGACAGGTTCATTCTGACAAAGGCACACTACTTTTTACTGATTTCGGCTATTTAGGAAACATTATTTTGGGGTTATACTATCTACTTGTTTTAGTTTATGGGTAGCCTGAGAAGTTAAAAAATTGTCTGTCCACTAATATTAATTGCTTTGGTTTTCTGTTTGTATTAATAACTTTTTTCCTCAAAATTTGTCTCCAAATTCATAAAGACTTGACCTTCTCTACTGCTTTCCCTAGTTATTTCAAGTGCCTGTTTCATAAATTTGATAAAAAGGTGCTTACTCTGTTTTTGTGTAGTTAAGCTCTTCATTTTCCCAGTGAACCAACGCAATTTCATAGGGCTGAATTTCATGTTTTTCTAGAACTTGCATCACATGCTTCATCTAGAAGAAAAGGAAGATTAACCTCAAATTATCTTGACCCCCTCAGTGATGGTTGTAACATTTTAAAAATTACATTTAATGATGTTTGTTTTGTTCTTCAGGTTTTAAGGAAAAAGCAAACTCATGGTGAGGCTAAACTAACTGGAAGGATACATCCATTTGTTGTTACATTTGGAAAACACAGGGGCCCTTAAAGAGGAAAACAGAAACAACCCATCTCCCACAGCCCAGAGGAAACACGGCAACATTACGGCTTGTTTTCTTTAAACTGTCACACACACAAAATGTTTAAGTAAAACACCTGTAAAAATCTAAACAACACAGTAATAGAAAGTGATAATCTCTCTATTCTCCTGCATTCCTAATCCCCGAAGGTAATCATGATTAAACTCGGTGCATATCCTTCCAGACGTCCCCCTACATGTAAATATATGTATGTTTAGTTTGCTTTTTATATAAATGGGATGGTACTGTACATACAAACATTTTCAATGCTGTTCTCCTTAACGGAGGAACCACAACTGATTTAACCATTCTAAATGTCCATTCATGGGGGACTTTTTTCTCCTCTCCACTAACACAATGTCACAGGCACCAGCCTGATGCAAGTATCTTCAGGGCCTGTGGAAATACTTCTTCAGGATTTGTTAGATCAAAAGACACACGCTTGTAACGGTGACACGCAGGATGTTCACTCTTCACTGTGGCACGCAAGATCGATAGTTGCAGCATGTGGAATCTGTCTCTTTTTACTTGTGGCAGGCGGGATTTCCAATTTTAGAATCCAAAGATTTATGAAAGCATTCTTAAAAAATTACTGAGTATTGTCAGCCTTTTACATCTTTGCAACTTCAAATAGCCAATTTGGGTTACATTTTTCTTACATCTATTGATGGCCTATATTTCTTTCTCCAGGAAACCACTCCTCAGTCTCTCTCTTCCCACCCTCTATGTGTGTGGGTACCTCTTTTTAGTAAAGCTGGGATTATACGAAGCACACTTTTAGTACAGCTCTGGTATTATATCAGTTATAGTCTGTAACCTGCTCTTTTAATTTAACTGTATCATGTGCTGTGCTGTGCTTAGTTGCTCAGTCTTGTCCAGCTCTTTGAGATCCCACAGACTGTAGCCTGCCAGGCTCCTCTGTCCATGGGGATTCCTCAGGCAAGAATACAGGAATGGGTTATCATGCCCTCCTCCAGGGGATCTTCCCAACCCAGGGATAGAACTCAGGTCTACCACATTGCAGGTGGATTCTTTACCATCTGAGCCACCAGGGAAGCCTACCAGGCAACCCCCAGGAACAGGCTTTTTTCCCCACATGACTTTTAAGCACTAGATTCTACCTGATAGACAGTAGATTTTATTCTACAGATCTACATAACAAGCTTTCTCTTATTATGTGTTTTGGTTATTTCTCATTTTTGCTATTGTAAATAATGTGTTGAACATTTCTGTATATCATTCATCACCTATAATGTGATTATTTTCTTTGGGTAACTTTCTAGATGTAAAATTGCTGAGTTAAACACAAAGTTTTGATGTGTATTACCAAACTGCCCCTGAAAAGGCTGTATTAAACAAATCCTGATTGGGATATTAAAGAAATGAATTCCAGTGAGTGAAAATGTTCTAGAAAACTTGATCTTGATCTAAAATAAAACTCAAGGCAGCCAGCTTCCAGTTAACTGTGTGAACACTACTCATTTGTAGGCTATCATGTGAGAAGTACACTTCTTCTATCTGCAGTGTAGCAGGGATTCTTCTGATTCTCCACAAATCACTGTGTGTGTGCCCAGAGAACGGAAAATGTAGGTAACCTGTAGTCAAAATGAC
This sequence comes from Bos taurus, assembly GCF_002263795.3. NCBI lineage: Eukaryota > Metazoa > Chordata > Mammalia > Artiodactyla > Bovidae > Bos > Bos taurus. Next base: position 88,467,367 of record NC_037336.1, read on the forward strand.
AATTTTGGAAGATGACAGTGTTAGGATCAACATCATGTAATGCTGAGCAAAGAAACTGAAGATTATCTGTCATTTTATCATCCAATGGCTCAGGTTATTGAGGGCTACTTAACAATTTATTCTCAGAAAACTAAGTTTTAATGCTTTCACACTGTATTTATACTTACAGTTTGGTCTTTCACATTCCAGAACACAGCAGCTCCTTCCCTGATTTAAAAGAATAAACTTGGTTAAAGGTGGAATACATTCTTCAGGGCCACACACAGAGCCATGCTTTAGGTAGCTTCTAGAATGTATCTAGAATGCCAATTAAAAAAATATGATTTATTATGGATTTGACATGATGGCCCCTGGATGGATATGATAAACAAAAGCTATTTTTTGAACTTTTGATTAAAAAACTTTGCCCCTCAAAAATTCATGGATTTCTCAAGTGGTTTGCAGAGTAACAATTATTGTAATACTACATAATTTCACGTATCTAGGTTGTTTCATAACCTGATTCAATTTTTTAAAAAAATTCTAAATTCTTTATTTTGTATTGAGGTATAGCCGATTAACAAACAATGCTGGGATAGTTTCAGGTGGACAGCAAAGGGACTCAGCCAGACATATACATCAGTAACATCTTATGGAAAAACCCCAAAGAACTTCTTGGCCAACTTCTTGGCAATCTGAATTCTAAGAGTTGCAGGATCTACGTGGGGGCACACTGGAGGGACACTGTTCGTACAAGACTACCAAGCCGAACGAGAAAATGAGAGGAGGAGATACAGCAGAGGAAACATCCCAGCTCCGGGAGAAGGTGTGAGGCAGGCATGCGATGTCGCAGAAAAAAGAGCTAGTGGTGTGAGTGGCTGTGGATGAGGGCGGGTAGAGACAAAGGTGGTAAGAGACAACCCCGGAGGAACTTCCTGCTGTGATCAGGAATTTGGTCAAATCCTGTGGAATTTTAAGCGGGGTAGTGTAGTGGTCAGAATTACCTACTGTCAAATTATCCTGCCTACAGAGATGCAGACAGACAGACTGGTGGTGGGGTAAGAAGACAGGCAGTGAGACCAGGCAGTGAGTGAGCTGTGGCAAAAGGCCAGGGTAGGGTCTCAGGACGCTGACTGGAGAAGGTACTGAAGCAGCCAGAGCACTAGCTCAGAGAAGCGCCTCCAGGCAGAAGAGAGGTCGCAGGAACTGCAGGGTATGGGGCTCAAGCCCTGTGTGACCACGTGTAACTAACAGGTACCTCAAACAGGCCTGCTCCAAACTGAGAGCTGCGGTAAGTGGAAAACATGTGCCAGGTTTCACAGACTTAGGAAGAAAAGGAGGATCTAAATCTCATCAATTGTGGACTGGTTACATGTAGAAATGATAATAGTTTCAATATGCTGGATTATATAAAATGCACCAGTAAAATTAATTTTAGGTAATATATGATGCTCTTATTAGTGCTATTCAAAATTAAACTCATGTTATTTTTTTAAATTAAAGATGTGGCTATGAAACAATGTATCATTATGTACGTGGCTTGCACTTGTGGCCTGCATTGTATTTCTACTGGATGGCATTGATCTAGAGGACCTGAGAAATCCAAATTCCTCACTCGAGTCAAAAGGGATGTGATTCTACTCAGACTAAATGCTGAACCCAATTATGAATCACCCATAGACACAAAGACAGGGCTGCCAGTTATCAGCAATTGTAAGAACTAAGACCATAGAAACTTCACCGAAGTCTGTATTTTTATGGATGTTCCATGTATTTCTGTCCTGCCACTTATCAGTCCCTTGACTGTGGGTAATTCACTTCAATCCCTCTGACCCTTGGTTTCCTCAGCTGCAAAATGGGGGGGTGGGTGCGCGGTGGGGGGAAGACTCTCTTCAAGTGTTGTGAGGATAACATGAGATGATTTTAAATGGTTTCTACTATCATCACCATGCCTACTCAGCTGCTCCAGAGTATTTGGTGTTAAAACAACCTTTAGAGAAAAGGAATGAATGTATGTGAGGCAGGGTCCCAGGCTGAAGTCTCTGGAGACGTAAGGTGGTCTAAAACTTTAGCTGAAGAGTTTCAGAGGGAGAAGAAAGAAAAGGAAGAAAATGGCAAGGAAGAAAAGACAGCAGGGCAGGTAGCATGTATACGTGAGAAGGAGCCCTGAAGCTGAATGGGAAACACCATGCTTACATGTTCTCAGTAAATGAAAACCCAGATTTATATATAAAGATAAGCACACTCCAAGTTACCCGAGTGGGCCTCTGTTGATGACCTCAACTTGAGCCTCCTTCAGCCTCTTGCTCTCAGACAGGCCAGAACGTGGGGGAGGCCATCGGTTCCCTCCATCCCTGCATCCTGCAGAGCTCCATTATTTCCAACAGTGGTTCCTGCTTTAGCCTTGTCCAAGGCTCTCTTCTGATAACATGTTAAGTGCACCCTTTACTGTCACGAATCATGCATGGTATAAATGACTTGCACAGATGATACAAAGATGACATAGTGCTGAAAGTTAACTTAGAACACAAGGAATGAAAGGTCCCTGATATCTTCCCTGGGGCGAGGGGGGGAATTCATTACTTTATAAGAGGATTTACCAGCAAATGCCTAAAACTAACAAACTCTCTTATTCAAATAACAGCCAAAGGATAAATTTTAATCACAAATCCTGAGCACATTTACTGCTAAGAGATGAGGTATACCTGCACCTTTAAGGACCACATTACCTGGCCACACAGCCCACCTCCCACTGCGGTTGCTCTCCTGTCTTACCTGAAGAAGAATATTGTACCAGGATCACCTTCTTTTGCAGAATTTTCCACACCCATCACCAGAATGTTTGCTGCATCTGTGATAAAAGAGCAAAAAGCTATGTCACAAGGTGACACATGGTTTCAGGGTCACCTTCAACAAAGTGCTTGTGATCATTTCTTCACACACCATGAAGTGCTCTGCAACACAGTCACACTTTCTACTAAGGTTTCTGAAAGTATTTAACATGATAAAATGAGAAGACCACAGGAAATTACTTGAACAAAATATTCAACAACCTGTGACACTATTATTAGAGCTATTTAGAACTCATTCTTGCCCATTTTGATTCAGTAATCACTAGAAGTTGATAATTATTAAAGTCTCAGCTTCAGTATGACTATGGTTCAAGAATTTGGGAGTGGGGTGAAGGAGGGATGGATTGGGAGCCTGGGATTAGCAGACACAAACCATTCTATAGAGAAGGAATAAAGAACAAGGTCCCACCAAATAACACAGGGAACTATGTCCAATATCCTAAGATAAACCATAATAGAAAAAGAATATAAAATGGAATCACTTTGCTCTACAGCTGAAAGTAACACACTGGAAATCAACTGTACTTCAATTTAAAAAGAATTAAACTTTTTATAAATAATTTGAAATAAAAGTTGAGGAGCAATTAATATATTCTCTTCCTTTACAATTTTATTAATAATATAGTTTTAATATTCTCAAACTGCTCAAAATTTCGCTGAATTTTAAATTATATTGTAGACAGTGTGGAAAATAGAAAACACACAGAGACAAAGACACCTGCCATTTTAAAACATATCTGATTTCAAAGTCAATCATGAGAACTACCACAGCAGTCATCAGTAGCTATTAAAATATTTTAACATTTTAAATATAAATATATACGTATATAAATATTCACCAATAAGTAGTTACTTTGTATATTATTTTAGTAGTATTTACTATATTCTATCATAAATTATAAACAACACATTAATCTATCAATTAATAAACATACTAATTAATATGCAAATTGCTGTCTAATTTCTTGGCCTAAACTTAGGATCCTAAAATCTTTAGAGTTCCTGATAGAGGAATGGAGGATTCAGGTGGAGACCAAATCCTAAACTTCGGTGCACTCACACTTCCCTGAGTACTGATACTACATCGATGGATGGAGGGCAAGGTTCACACGTACAGTGGAGAACACCACAAATGAGACAGGCAAGACCCAGGGCATGGTGTGAGAAGCCAAGTCTGTGAGGCACAAGACCTCACTGCTGACAGCCTCTGCAATCAGCCAAGAAGACCCCAGGGCGAGTTTTCATCTCGGGGGCCCTGGACACAGCTGTTTTTCTAAGTCAGTTATATTTCTTTCTGCCACCAAATAGTCTGGTCAGATCATCAAGGCCAAAGAGCACCATGACATTTCAACTGTTTCTTAAAGGCAGTGACTTTCAAAAATTTTCTGTGTAGCAGCGAGGTTTTCCACCTACTATTTTTGCTACTTTGAGGTCAATTCATGAATTTTCCAAAGTGTTCCAAGTCACTTATTTTTTCATGTATTTCTCAAAGTGTTCCTCACACTACCCTACAACCCTCAGTTTAATTCTCCTTTTAAATATTGTGTTTATCTTTTAACTAATTCTGTTAGTTTAAAATATTTCTATTAATTTTATGGTTCTTCTGTAATACTAATAACTTTTAAATGTGACAGAAATGAAGTGGCATGGCCTTTGATCATCCCAAATAAGACTGATCCTATAAATAAAGCTGACTGAACCATACTGATTTTAATCTTATCTTTGTCATCTGCATAAAGAGATTTAACACCCCTTTTATGATACTGTTGTTTAAATTGAAAATGAAACCTAAACAAACATGTATTTCAGACAGTTATCATAGGAAAATTACTTTCTAATACATTTTAACATACTTGGCCCCTGGTTCAAGGAGATGTACCTCGAGGCAAGCTTGTCACTTCGACGTATCCATGGGACGTCAGATCTTGAGAGAGGCTTCCAAGATGGTACTCATCTGCGGTTGCAAACGCAGTGCATTGCATCAGGTCCTGCACCAGGGAGAGGGGCATGACATGGGTTACTAAGAGGCGCCTGACACGGCTGTCACACTACAGGGAGGAGGACTCTGTGCTGCGAAGCTGGCAGGCGAGCCTTTTCTCCAAACATCTCAAAGATTCGGACAAGGGATGCGAGAAAGACGGAGAACAAGACATTACAGGGAGGCAGATTTCAGCTCAACCTATGCAAGAACTTTCTCCTGCTAGTCAAAAAGATGAAATGGCCTAGATGAAAATGGAACCAACCCCACCGGTTGTGCTTCAAGCGCAGACTGAACAAAAGATGAGAGAGGATTAAGGGATTCTATGGGCGCCAGGATGAAATGCTATTTAAAGTCTGTCCAACCTTGAGTTTCCATGGCTCTTGCTCCCAGCAGCATTATTATTTGAGGTCATTTGGTAATCTGCCACTAGCCTTGAACAGGCAGAGATTAGTCTGTATCTACAAAGGAATTACAGATGTTTTTGCTCTGGTTAACTTCACTCCGGTTGAAAGTTCTCCAGATCTGAGAATGAGTGCAGGTTTGGAGGTGAGTGCTTTGGCTTCTGCACTAGGAGTCTCACTTGTGTGTACATGTAGGTATTTATGTTGTGTCTGTACAATACACGCATGGCAAGCATATGGCCCAGCACACGGTGCTTTTGTCCATCTGTAGGTCACAAGCTGTCATTGAGTCCTGATGTTGATTTAGTTGGCCCAATCCTGCTTAAAAAAAAAAAAAAAAACAGAATGAAATAGAAAATATTAGAGTTCATAATTCATAGTCAGGACTTTTATTTTATGATGTTTTCTGTCACATATATATGTAGGTATGCTGGGTCACTACATAGAATGTAAAATAAATTCCTCACCGTTGAATGTGGTCAATAAAATTCAAAAGCTACGGGCAGAGGTAGAGGTGCTCAGAGGTCAGGCAGAGAATTAGATTCATTAAAAAAACAACAACAAAAGACTCAGAGTAACAAGGTTGTTGTGAAGTTTACACAAGCTGATGAGTGTCAACTGTTCAGAACCATGACAAGCACAAATGTTCAACATTTGTTACAGCCGTTATTACAGCACAGATATACACGTTTGTGTTAGTTGCTCAATTGTGTCCAGCTCTTTGCAACCTCATGGGCTATAGCCCCGTCAGGCTCCTCTTTCCATGGGATTCTCCAGGCAAGAATACTGTAGTGGGTTGCCATTCGCTTCTCCGGGGGATCTTCCTGACCCAGGGATAGAACTCGGGGCTTCTACATCGCAGGCAGATTCTTTACCGTCTGAGCCACCGGGGACATATATGCTTAAAGCATCAAAATGCAAGGGGGTTAAAAAGTCTATCAAGTAGTTTACATCTGGATTTTCATTTGTTCATAATTTTATATTTTAGTATCCACCTGTCAGAACATTAGTGAGTCTACTGTCTTTGGTACATATGGTGCTTTGGCCCAGTGTTGGTCAAAAGAGTTTTATGAGTCATTACATCAAAATTTATTCCTAAGATTTACTCATCTTGGCTCCTAATTTCTTTCCCTTTCTGTTACATTCCTAGTATGCAATTTAAGAAAAGTAGCACATACATTCCTTCCTTCCTCCTACTTTTGTTACCTAACTCCTGGCCCCTTCTCAAGAAATGACTTCACCCTGCTTTGCCTCTTCCATCTGTTCTAACGTGTGGTTTAAAAAGCACCAGAAGAATACACGGAGGACCTGAAAAACCTAAAATCAGTAAACTATCCACTCAGAAGCAAAACACTGTTCTTATTGATTTTCACTCAGTTAGGGAAAAAAAGCTGAAATTGTTGCCAAATGTGAGATATATAGATGTGGGACCCTCCAGTTGCACATATCTGATGAGCCTGATTCCCAGTCATTATAGAGGTAAGAAGGCACTGTGACAAAAACACGTGCACTCGTACGGCCAGATGAAAGCTGCTTACTGGAGTACAGACACGGGTTCTGTGCTCAAGATTTAGAACGGCGGGCACTAGCTGTTCTTTTAATGCTCTGTGGAATTAAGAGGAGCTGGCAGGATATGAGATTAAGGTGACTGAAAGAAAGGAATCCCCCAGGTAAGAGGCCTCAGGAAAGGCCACAGCAGGCAAGCTCTACTCTGCAAAACCTGACAACTTCAGAAGCGTGCTACACAAAATCCCAGGGCAGCCAGTTGACGTCAGAGTTCCTTCTTGGGCCGCTAGAGCTGATGTGCTTAGTTTAGGCTGCAGTGGGAAGAGCAGGACGCATGAAGGAGGAGACAGGAGATAAGGAGAAGATCACCAGCTAGTCCAGGGGAGGGTCTTCCCATTATTGTACTGGAAATGGCACTGGCTGGCTGTCTCTAGCATCAGAGCCTTATGCTGGCAGCCGGGAGAACTATCCAACTTAAGAGTCACCCACATAGTGTGTTCAAGGTCTCAACAAATTATCAATAATAAGTTGCCATTTGACACAACATCCAGACTTCTAGCATCTTTTGCACCTGGCAGTAACTGACCAGGGTCGAGGAAGGGGCCAGGTTCTTCAGTTGACACTGTCCCTCCCACTCCCTCCTGTCTCGCGCCTGCTTCGCCACCACGTTTGTTTTTGATCAGGCCCATCTGTGCTAAAAAAACAGAAGAAGAAGAAGAAAAAAAACTTACACTGTTTTACATTCTCAAAAATGGCATAAGTCAAAGCACTCAATCAATCACTACTTCCATGAGAAAATATGTGCTGAGCTATAAAGAGTCAGGTTATAAATTTTTAAACACAGTCTGTTTTTACTTAGTCATTCCAAGGATCTTTGCAGATTTGCTGAAGATGGTCACCTTCCCTTCTCTCGCCATCTCCTATTTAGTTTGGCTCAAAGTTCCAGCCAGTGTCACGCAGCCTATGGCTCAGCTAACATTACGTAACCTCTATGGCTCGCCACGCTACTTTCTGTATCCTCCTTAAACATCTGGGACCTGAGTCGGTTTAAGTTACAAATCTTCTATGAATAAACGATTCACAAGGTTTACCAATTTGACCTGTTAGACCTATCTTTGGGGAGTTTTATTTCCTTTGCTTTTTGATTTCAAGACTGTATTTAAATCCATTTGGTAAAGGGAAACAGTATGTGTCATCTCCACGTTAACCCCCCCATCATTTAAAGATGTTTTTACTCTGCCAGAAGTTTTCACTTTCAGACATGTCTTTTTCTGGATTTTTTAAAATAATAAACCATTCTTTTTTGGGCATCAAATACAAATATTAATATATAGCGAACTTCAGGTACTAGGATGGGGATCAACAACTTGTTCTTAAATAAATGTGTCAAACCAACCTAAAATTGTTCTTGGATTTATGACTTATATTTAAGCCTTTCTATTTTAAAATGTTAAACAAACAAAAACCAAACCAAAGCCAAGAAAACCACTGTGTGTGTAGTGTTTCATTCTTCTGGTCACAGAAAACATATTCCAGCAGATGGGGCTAGAAATTTATATATGATTCTTGTTTTAGAATATCACACACTCTGACGGAATACTTTTCTTGAAAAAGAAAGTTTATTTTTATTCACGTTCTTTTACTGAAAAAAAATTAAGGTTTTTCTTCTTTGGTAATCTTACTTCTATGTTACTAGGGGGTAAAAAATGTACGTTTTCCTGTTATATACAGATTATAGGTGATCGCTTCACAGCCTTCTGGCTAAGATCATGTACAGATTACAGGTCAAAGTTATAAAACAGATATATTTTACATTACTACTATAAAGCCTCTTATGGCCTTCTCTGGTGGCTCAGACGGTAAAGAATCTGCCTGCAACGCGGGAGACCTGATTCCGATCCCTGGGTTGGGAAGATCCCCTGGAGGAGGGCATGGCAACCCCCTCCAGTATCCTTGCCTGGAGAATCCCCATGGACAGAGGAGCCTGGCGGGCCACAGTCCATAGCCTTGCAAAGAGTCAGACATACCTGAGCAACTAAGCACAGTATAAGGCTTCAGCTTTTAAGCTTTTTGACTACAACCCATGGTGAGTTGTACAACCCAAAGAAGCCCTTTCACATACACACCATACACAGGCACCCACACCAATAACTGACACGAACACATCACAGAACGGCATGTACCTTGATCGTGAGTGACGCATTGATTCTATTTCATTACACAAGCAAACCGAAGTGGGGAAAAACAACTACTAACCACCCACTAGTTAATCTCACAACACTCTGTAGTGCTAGCCTGAAGCCACCACTGGGTGTCCCCCCCCCCCCGGCCAGCATCCACGCCGCTCAGGGAGGCCCTCATCCTCCGGCATCGTCCTCCTCTAAGACAGGACAGACCACCCAGGAGCACTGTCCCTGTCATGATAAATGATGAGCCAATGGGATGTAGGCTGACTATCTCAACAGGGCAGGATCTCTGCAAATGGGACCAGGTGAAGCGCTGACTCCGACATAGAAGGTAAGTAAGTAGGCTCATGCAGTCCGTTTCAGGTGCTTGCGTGCGGCTTCGGGTAGAGGGTGAGTTCAGGTACACGCATGGGGAACGAGACAAAGCGTGTCTCTTTCTGGTACAAAGTAGAGTCCTTTCCTGACTCAGTGCAGAGTGGAGGTAAGGGCTCCGCCACCACAGGGGACTGGCCAGCCCCGTGATGCCCACGAGGAAATGGAGGGGCCCACTACTCGGGGCAGACAAATACTCGGGGCAGACAAAAGCTAGTCTTCGACCTATGGTTTATGTTCACCTTTAAGATCATTAGAAAACAATGCTCCAAAATCACAGTCCCTCAGATAACTTCAGAAAACCTCTTAGAAAAGATTTTCTATTATTTTCCTGTGCTTCCAGAGAAACAACATACTCTTTCTGTTTTTGCAAAACTCAAACTAAAGTCACAGCTACTACATTATGTAACATGTCCTATGTCAGGACCCAGGAAACAAATGATGCCTTAAATTTGGTGATGGAAAAAAAGTTATTTCTTGCAAGACATTCTTATGTTTTTCTTTTTCTCTTGTTAGACAACATGAAATGTACAACCCAGGAGGATTCCTGCTTTTTCCTTAATCACTGGGCTTCTCAAAACTAAACATTCAACTGGATTATGCATATCAGGTATCTGATAATATCTCTTTCTCTGTTCATGTCAGCTGCTTGCTCTGTTTTAAATGTAATGCTTTTATTACCTCAATGGAAGCACTAAATTTTGATAATCTACTTCAAATCCTTTCCTGGAAGCAGAAAAAAAAAATTCTAAAGAAAAATAAAAAACAGAATTTAGGAAAATTGCTTTCAAGTCCATGGACAACCCAAAGAAATCATGTCTCTTTGATAATTTACAACCAACAACTATTAAAAAAAAAAAAAAAAGTGACATCTCTGACTCTGTCAGACTTTCTTTCATTAGACACTTGATCCTGCTCTGGGTTGCCAGATATAACAAAAGAAAAAAGGGACTTGATCCTCCGTTTTCGATCTGCTATAATTCAGGTTTCTACACTTAATTTTCTTTCAGTTACTTAAATGCTAAATTTCCCAGATGATCACATAGCGAAACAATGTAATTAAAAACTCAAGAGCTACAAAGAAAAGGGTGAGAGTAGAATGAATCCCAAACTCCCACCCTTTATATTCTGGGTTTGAAAGAAACAAAACAATAATGTAAACAAAGCTAGAATCCAAATAAAAATCATTTACCAGCTCTGGTGGCTCAGATGGTAAAGAAGATGCCTGCAGTGTAGGACACCAGGTTCGATCCCTGGGTCAGGAAGATCCCATGTCAAAGGGAATGGCAACCCACTCCAGTATCCTTGCCTGGGCTAGCCTATGGACAGAAGAGCCTGGCGGGCTATAGTCCTCGGAGTCACGAAGAGTCAGACACGACTCAGTGACTAACACTAATCAGCCCCTAACTTTACAACCTGAGGATATGACAAGAAGGCCTGTACACATTTTTAAAGGAAGTCAACCTCACAGTAAAAAAAAAAACACACACACACACACACAAAAACCCACCAAATTATATGCTCAGGGTCTACTTCTCAAAATCGAAATTTTAACCTGTTTCGACCCTAACCTGTTTTCTGATAGATTCAGAATGTCTCATTAAATTTTAAATATTTGACACTCCTATTTTTAATGTTGATGATACAGACATCTAAGATTCCTTTGCTTCTCTTCCATCCTTTTCAGTTTAATAAACATTTATTAAGTATCAGGCATAGTTTTAAGTATCATGCAAGATACACATGTTAATGAAGGGCTTGATCTTCACCTTAAATATTTACCATTTAGTGGGGAAAAGTATATTGTAGAGAAATTCCCATAAACCTCATAACAGGGACCCCCTTCAACCTTCGAAGGATAAAAAAGCAAAGACCTTGACTCTGCTTTTTCAATTCTAACTTGCCACGTCCTTTGCCACCTGCTCCCACGCAGTCATCATCAGCTTAGAAGTGCTTACCTGTCTACACAGTTAACTTAAAATTTTTTTCTTAAACTTAATATAGAATTTCTACAGTTTGAGTTTTTTTAAGTGGGGGCTTTTTTTTTATGTGTGTGTGTGTCCGACTCTTTGAGACCCCATGGACTGTAGCTCACCAGGCTCCTCTGTCCATGGGATTCTCCAGGCAAGAATACTGGAGTGGGTTGCCATTTCCTTCTCCATAAGTGGGGGCTTTTTAATAGCACTATTCCTAAAGTGAACTTAATACTAATCTTTTCCAAAATTTCCTTAGGCCACTAACTAATCCTTTTATAAACTACATTTTTATATTTAATTGCCTCTATTTTGCCTTTATACATATGGTGAGTGCGTGCTCAGCTGCTCAGTCACATCCAACTCTTTGTGACCCCATGGACTGTAGCCTGCCAGGTTTCTCGGTCCATGGGATTTGCCAGGCAAGAATGCTGGAGTGGGCTGCCATTTCCTCCTCCAAGAATTGTCCCAACCCAGGGATCAAACCCGTGTCGCCTGCATTGGCAGGTGGGTTCTTCACCACTGAGCCACCTGGGAAGCCCTTTATATCTACCACTAATTCCTCTAATTACGATGCTGATTCCTTTTGGAGGTAACAGGTTGTGCTGCTGCTGCTGCTGCTGCTAAGTCACTTCAGTCATGTCTGACTCTGTGTGACCCCACAGACGGAAGCCCACCGGGTTCCCCCGTCCCTGGGATTCTCCAGGCAAGAACACTGGAGTGGGTTGCCATTTCCTTTTCCAATGCATGAAAGTGAAAAGTGAAAGTAAAGTCGCTCAGTCGTGTCCAACTCTTAGCGACCTCATGGACTACAACCTACCAGGCTTCTCTGTCCATGGGATTTTCCAGGCAAGAGTACTGGAGTGGGGTGCCATCGCCTTCTCCAACAGGTTGTACTACTAAGCTTCAAAGACCCTGAAAGCAGCATTGAGCAGGTGCTCTCCTATGCTGGCAGGGAGGCCAAGCTGGGACACACAGGGGTTCAGGGAGATCATCAGAGAACAGAGGCGCTACCACCACCCATGTTTTTACCTCGTTCACAGGCAGAACTGGAAGATTGGTCCTAGACGGCTGCCTGGTCCTCGAAGCTTTCAGTGGTCTCTTGATTTGTGGAAAGTCTTGTTTAGAAACTGTTTCCGTGGACACAGATGAGGAATGTCTCTTTAATATTTTTATAAACCACTTAGAACCTAGCAGATTTGGTTTGTGAGTCACTTTCCTGTGAGTACTGACAGAGTTCCTGGTTGGAAGGTGAGCTTTTCCATCTTGGCAACACGCAGTGTTGAATGGAGGGAGTACATTTGTATTTGATATTTTCTGGTTCATCCACAGGATCTGAGACTTATTCAAACCACCAGTTGCTGCATCAGGAAAGAATAAATCCAAGTTCTGATTTCTTGTCAGGGCTGTGCGTGCTGCAGTCTCAAATTCCTTAAGTGGTTTTAACATTTGATGAATAAGTCTTTGGCACTGACATGCTTTTGACAAAATATGGCGAGATCCAGCCAGGGCTCTGAGAAGTCTGGCTGACATTACCATAACCCAAGCTAAAAGACAAGAATTCAAAGTTCCAAGTTGAGAAAAAAAAAAAACTTAAAAAAATACATACAAGATGAATGGATATAGAAGTTGTGGTATATATACACAATGGACTATTACTCAGCCATAAAAAGGCATCTGAATCAGTTCTAATGAGGCGGATCAACCTAGAGCCTATTATACAGAGTGAAGTAAGTCAGAAAGAGAAAGATAAATATCATATACTAACATATATATATGGAATCTAGGAAGATGGTACTAATGAATTTATTTGCAGGGCAGCAATGGAGAAGGCAATGGCACCCCACTCCAGTACTCTTGCTTGGCAAATCCCATGGATGGAGGAGCCTGGTAGGCTGCAGTCCATGGGGTCGCAAAGAGTCGGACACGACTGAGCGACTTCCCTTTCACTTTTCACTTTCATGCATTGGAGAAGGAAATGACAACCCACTCCAGTGTTCTTGCCTGGAGAATCCCAGGGACGGGGGAGCCTGGTGGGCTGCCGTCTATGGGGTCACACAGAGTTGGACACGACTGAAGTGACTTAGCAGCAGCAGCAATGGAGAAAGAGACATAGAGAACAGATCTATGGACATGGGGGGAGGGGAGGCGAGAGAGGGTGAGATGTGTGGAGAGAGTAACTCAGAAACTTACATTACCATATGTGAAATAGAAAGCCAATGGGAATTTGCTGTATGACTCAGGAAACTCAAACAGGGGCTGTGTATCAACCTAGAGGGGTGGGATGGGGTGGGAGGTGGGAGTGAAGTTCAAGACGGAGGGGACATATGTACATCTATGGTTGATTCATGTTGATGTTTGACAGAAAACAACAAAATTCTGTAAAGCAATTATCCTTCAATTAAAAAATAAATTAATTAAAAAAACACATATAGTGTTTTCCTGGGTAACAGGTATATTTCTGTAAAACAATTTGCAAAACAGATACATCTTACTGAAGTGTGTTGTTGTTAGTCACTCAGTCGTGTCCGACTCTTTGTGACCCCATGGACTATAGCCTGCCAGGCTCCTCTGTCCATGGGATTCTCCAGGCAAGAATATTGGAGTGGGTTGCCATTTCCTTCTCCAACTGAAGCCTACTGAAAGGTTAAAAAAATAAATTTTAATGTTTCCATCACCTGTAGTCAACTTCTGGCCTTCTTTCTGGAGGGTTACAAGGACATGAAAAGGACCTCAAAAAACAAAACAAAACAAAACAGTAATGAGGATCTCTTCATTTACTTCACTAGCATATCAACTATTTAAAATGAAATTAGTACTTCTAAACCCCTTTATTCAAAATGTATTCAGGGACTTTCCTAGCTGCCCAGTGGTTAAGACTGCCCTGCCACTGCAGAAGGTGTGGGTTTGATTCCTGGTCAGGGAACTAAGATCCCCAATGCCAAGGCCAAAAAAACGTATTCAGCCTTTACAATAAGATAAGCAATGAGCTGGGACCAGAGATACACCCATGGAAGACTAGGGTTCCTACCATCAAGCTAATGGTCTCCTGAAGGAGACAGGCGTGTGCAAACGCCTCATTATAACTGAGTGGAGCAGCCCTAGGCCCCACCAAAGAACTACAATAGAAGGCTCCTAACTCTACATGAAGAGTCAGGAAAGGCTCCCAGAAAGATTCAAGCTGATTCTTGAAGGGGAACATGCTTTTCAGGGTGGGGCTGGGCATGGCAGTAGGACTAAAGGTTGTGAGACACACACACACACACCCACCCAATAGAAATACTGTACGTAAATAATCTCCCCTCTTATTTACAGTTTAAAACATCTGTTCTTTAAAAGTAAGCCTGGAGGGACTTCCCTGGCCATCCAGTGGTTAAGACTCCACACTTCAGTGGAAAGGGGCACAGGTTGGATCCCTAGTTGGGGAACTAAGATCCCGTAGCAGGCAAAAAAAAAAAGTAAGCTTGTAGTAGTCTATGGGGCCACACAGAGTCCGACAGACTGAAGAGACTTAGCATCAGCAGTGGTAGGAAATCAATAACAATTGTTTAAGAAAGTAACATGCTAGGGGCTGGAAATACAGATACATAACAACAATCTCAGTACTCAGCATCTAGTGGGGGAAACGGTAAACTGTGATGAGTACATAACAGAGTTACGTATCAATTGCTCTCAGGTGCAGAGAAAGGAACCTCTGGCTGTGGGTGGATGGGGCTTATCAGAGGTGACATTTGAACTGGGTTTCAAAAGGGCAGAGGGATCAACAAGTTACCACCCTCCACCCCCACCAGGTACACAGTTCATTTGACAACGTGCAGCTTCTGCCTCCCCGAAGCGGCTGGATCCTGAGTACTGATGCTAACGAGCTTCCACCACCAGGGAGAAGGCAGAGCTTTTCACGAGAGACGCACACAGTCAGATACACATCTAAGAAACATATCTGCGGTGAAAATGTAGAGGAGGAACTGACAGAGACTAAGACATTGCTTCCTGAGTACCTGGTACCCAGCAAATCCTCTGCTCCACCTCACAACAATCCCGTGAGGTACTTCACAGGGGAAACGGGGGCTTACTGGGGCGGACTGCTTATAGTCAGCCATGCAGAGCTGGAAGCAAGTCCCTGGCCTTTGCAATTCCAAAGGAGACACTGAAATCACCGCATATGTGTTATCTCCCTTTAAAAGGATGAGGACAAGGATGAGTCCCTGTGATATTTGGGAGGCAGAACCTGCAGCTTTTAAAATATCTTCAAAAAAGCAGTTTTATCACCTGTCTTCATTGCTTCTTCTCTGATATCCCTGAACCTGCTCCGGTCAGGCTTTCATTCCTAACACTTCACCAAAACCCATTTATCAAGGCCAGCAATGACCTCTGCATCAGACTTCTCAGCCTTCGTTTTCCCTCACTGACCAGCAACATGGGATACAGTGGACCACTCCACCCCCTACCTCACTCGCCACTTTTCATCCTCGCTGGGTGCACCTCTGTCTCTCCTGCTGGTTTCCCATTCCAAGAATGTAACACACCAAAGCTCAGAATTTGGGCCACATTTCCTCTCCATTCCCAGCTCCCATTGATCTCCTCCAATCTCACAGTTTGATATAGTTACCTACACACTGATAAATAGCAAATATTTATCCCTAAACTACTCCGACAAGCATGAAAACTGTAACAGGCTCAAAACTGAGCTTCTGAAACCTTCCTGCAAATCCTACTCTTCCCACAGTCTCCCCAGACTCGTGAAGTAGCAAATACATCCTATATTTGCTAAGGCCCCTCACCTGCAGGCCACCTGGGCGCTTCTCTTCCTTCTCCATACCCAGTCCGGCAGCAAGTCCCACTGGCTTGGCTCTGACCGGTCCTCAACAACCCGGCCACCACCCTGGTCCACGCTGCTGTTTTGCTCAGGGATTACTGTCACAGCATCCACACTGGGTTCCCAGCTTTGTTCTTCACATTCTTCTGAATATTGCAACCAAATTTACTAATTTACAAAGTCAGATTCTCTCTTCCCTCTTTGTAAAGTTTAATGATGGCCTCACACTTCACTTGAAATAAAAGCCAAAGACCTTAACGTGGACTGCATGGTCCTCCCTTCTCTGGCCTTTACCACGACTCTAATGTCTCCTACAGCTTTTTCCCCCTCACTCCTTTTGCTCCAGTCACTCTGGCATCTGGATCTGTGCACTTATTACCCTTACACTCTTCTCCCAGGTGTCTGTAAACCTATTTATTCCCTCACATCCTTCAGACCTCTGCTCAAATGCCTCCTAGGCAGTGACATCTTCCTGGACCACTTCATTCAAAATGCACACCAGAGACTTCCCTGGTGGTCCAGTGATTAAGAATCCATCTTGCAATACAGAACACTTGGGTTTGATTCCTGATAAGGGAACTAAGATCCCACATGCTGCAGGGAAAAGAAGTTGAGGAGCCCAAACAAAGACCCAGCATAGGCAAAAAGAACCATTAAAAAAGAAGAAGAAGAAAAAAAAAGACAGCAGCACTAGCTTTTTCCACTTTCTATCTCTCCACTGCATTTAACATCATTTACCAATACTTCGTGTTCTTACTTTATTAACTCACACAAGTTATGAACTGAGTTCCTGCCATGTGCCAGACATTGTTCTACTTGCTAACACAGCTGAAAATAAAATAGACAAAAATCCCTGTCTTTTGAAACTTACATCACAGTGGGGATGACAGATAATATATGCGGTAAACCACCATTATATACAATAAATAGTCACGATGCTATAATATATAGTCTTGATGTTACAAAATATACAGTAAGTAGTCACAATGCTATAACGGGAAGAAACAAAAGAGGAAAGGAGATTTTTGTCTCTCTCTCCTGTGGCATATAAGCTCCTTGAGGATAGAGTTGCCTTCTGTTCAGCTGTGTCTACTGTGACCAGAGTGCCCAGCACACAATACGTATTCAACTCATATTTTCTGAATGAAATATTCAGAAACATGCATCCCTAAATATGCAATTTCTTGGATGCATTTCCTACTTCTAAGAACACACCAACTAAGAAAACTGTATCAACTAGGCTACAATTCAATGGCTAAGAGGCGCTAATCTGGGAGCATGCCTTCCAATTCCTTAAGCTGCTCAAAATGATCTTTGCAGTTACCGCTGTGCACTGGCTCAAAAAAAAGATTCATATGTGTTATGGATGGAATGCTTTTTACTTCCAACTAAGTCGACCAAAGATCACCGTAACAGGCAGGGGACCTCCGCGGTCCCGGTGAAACATGTGACCCAAGACATTCAGGCAGGCAGCAAAGGCGGGCACCAATGTGCAGGACCATACAAGCTCGGAGAACAAGGCAGTGCACTAACCTCTCGGCTGGACGAGAAGAGGGATGCGCAGGACGCGCGAGCTTCCGCGGCCCGGCCGCAGACCAGAGACCGAGCAGCAGCCGCAGCCCGGCGCGCTCCCCGCAGCCAGTCCCAATCCCGACCGGTGTACCAGCAAGCGCCCGGCAGTGCGCAGGCGCACAGGGATCCTGGCCCCAGCGGAGCGTGAGTCGCCCTGTCCACGTGACCGCAGGACCACGTGACCCGTGCCGCCGCGACCCGAGCCGCTCCCTGGTCTCTGAGACGTCCCGGTGCCTGCTTGCTTCCGCCTTCCGCCCGCTTCCTGATTCCGCTCCTCTCGTCGCCCTCAGCTGTCCCCGCCTTCGTCCCCGGAAGATATCTCTAGGTCCTGGAGCCGGCCATTGTTTGTCTCTTATACAGGCACCAAATAAAGTTTCCTCATTCAAAAGTGTTTTTTTAAACCCTCCTCCCTCGCTTTCTCGGCTCCTCCCTCGCGCGAGCACCGCCTCCTCTCCTGCGGCGGGTGAGACCTGAGCGTTGGAGTCAGGAGCGCGGAATCCGGTGATGGCGGGGCCTCCGGCGTCTCTGTCGGCGCGGGACGTAGGGTTCGTGTCGCTTTCCTCGGCCACTCTCTCGGCTCCTTTTCCTCCTCCCCGCTGCAGCGGAAAGCTGAGCCTCGTGGGGAACCTGTGGGTACTGGGGGAGGGAAGCGGAGGCGGGCTGGAGGCGCCTGCTCAGCCGCCGCCAGCGAGTTCCAGTCCGCCGCCGGGTTCCGCTTCCCTAGGGGCTATGGCTCGGTTTCTAACGGCTCACGGGGAGGCGAGGGCTAGGCGGCCGCTCGCCGGGCTCCAGGCTCGGACTGTCTTTGCAGCTTCCTTGCTGTGTGATTCGTGGTTTCTTGCCTGCCTACACGGGAACGGACTGCGAATCCCGACTGGAAATCTCGGTTTACCCCTACCTCTCTCTACAAGTGATGGTTCGGGGATGTTGGTTGCCTTGCATTAATTTGTATCGAACAGTTACTGCGTCTTTAAAGTGGTTCGATACTGTTTATTATTATTGTTTTTTAACTCACGCATGACTGTCTTGAGCGTGTTATGCCCCCTTTCAGAAGTGTAGCAGCGCGTGACTCTAACCATATTTAATAAACCTACCTTTTGAGGGGGATGCTTAAAGCTCTCTGCAAAAGTTAGGGATCTGAGATCTATAGAGAAATATGTTTCTTCCTTTCGCTAATCGGATTAATTTGTAATCCCATTATAATTTGTAATCCCATTGTACCTGTACCGTCTTGCTTTGTTAAAAGTCATAGATTGCATACAAATATACTTTTTAACTAGTGGCTCAGACGGTAAAGCGTCTGTCTACAATGTAGGAGACCCGGGTTCGATCCCTGGGTTGGGAAGATACCCTGGAGAAGGAAATGGCAGCCCACTCCAGTATTCTTGCCTAGAAAATCCCATGGACCGCGGAGCTTGGTAGGTTCCCGTCCATGGGGTCGCAAAGAGTCGGACACGACTGTACCGTCTTGCTTTTTTAAAAGTCACAGATTGCATACAGATATACCTGTTAATACAAATTGGAAGGCCCAATTTACATTTGAGTTGTGTCCTTACTGCAAAATATTGCAAAACTCAAGAACACTTGGAAAAAATTGACCGTACCAGCAATGGATTGAGGTTAGAGAAGCACCTTAGGCCCTGAATTTAAGATTTTACTCAGCTTCAGGCAAATATAGGGAGTGTCTGCATCGTTAAATTTTGAGTCCTAGGTATATCTGCCTTCATCCAAGTCCCTGGACCTGAGACGTTACTCTTGGAGATATAAACCTATGAGGAAATGTAGCAGCTAGAAAAACAGCAATACTTTCTAGTTAAGTTGTTTCCCTGGTGGCTCAGATGGTGAAGAATCCGCCTGCAATGCAGGAGATCTGGGTTTGAATTGGGAAGATCCCATGGAGAAGGGCGGAGAAGGCGATGGCACCCCACTCCAGTACTCTTGCCTGGAAAATTCCATGGATGGAGGAGCCTGGTGGGCTGCAGTCCATGGGGTCGGGAAGAGTCAGACACGACTGAGCAACTTCACTTTCACTTTTCACTTTCATACATTGGAGAAAGAAATGGCAACCCACTCCAGTGTTCCTGCCTGGAGAATCCCAGGGACGGGGAAGCCTGGTGGGCTGCCGTCTATGGGGTTGCACAGAGTCGGACTCGACTGAAGCGACTTAGCAGCAGCAGCAGCATGGAGAAGGGAATGGCACCCACTCTAGTATTCTTGCCTGAAGAAGTCCATGGACAGAGGAGCCTAGTTTATGGGGTAGCAGAGTCAGACACGACTGAGTTACTTAACACCTAACTAAGTAAAATCTCAAAGAACTGTCACTTTTTGTATCTGCTGCTTTGGAAAATTCAAATGTCAATTGATTTAGTGTTCTTTGTGTTTTTCCAAAGACTTAGTAGTAATTGTTCCAAGAAGGCAATGGCAACCCACTCCAGTACTCTTGCCTGGAAAATCCCATGGACACAGGAGCCTGGGAGGCTGCAGTCCATGGGGTCGCGAAGAGTAGGACACTACTGAGCAACTTCACTTTCACTTTTCACTTTCATACATTGGAGAAGGAAATGGAAACCCACTCCAGTGTTCTTGCCTGGAGAATCCCAGGGACGGGGGCCCCTGGTGGGCTGCTGTCTATGGGGTCACACAGAGTCGGACACGACTGAAGTGACTTAGGAGCAGCAGCAGCAGTAGTAATTGTTAAAAGTTAAATTCTGATCAGAGCAGTTACTATTCCCTGGTGGCTCAGATGGTAAAGAGTCTGCCTGCAATATGAGAGACCTAGGTTCAATCCCTGGGTGTGGAAGATCCAATGGAGAAGGAAATGGCAACCACTCCAGTATTCTTGCCTGGAAAATCCCATGGGCAGAAGAGCCTGGCAGGCTACAGTCCATGGGGTCGAAGAGAGTAGGACATGACTGAAGCGACTTCATTTCATTTCATGGATATTAAAACCTGTTCACTGTAAAACCCACAGAATCAGAAAACATTTTTGCAATTTTTTTCCTTTAAGCTTTATGGTTCACATTTGAGGAAGGCTCTTGAAGAAATACTCAGGACATATAATCCTATTTTTGAAAATTGGAATAAGATATTTGAGTTTTTATAAGTGTGATGATCTCAGATTTAAGTTAGCATAGGAAAGTTGGACAGAAGTATTGCAACTGTCTGTTTTTACATTGTCTCTGGTGATCTGAAGACATAAATGAACTGATAAGTTGTTTTGTGCTTTCTATTTAAAAACTTAACAGTGCTAAAATTTTTTTCTATCCGGACTATATATTTCCTTAAACTAATAATACATTCAATGATAATCTGTAAATCTTGATTTTTGTATGGCTAAAATCAAGAATATATTTAATTTTTGATTCAGGTATACTCAGATTTTTCCTCATCTCCAGCTTTCTTCATCTCTGACACTTCTAAAAAATCTCTCATTTTCTGGTTGGGAAAGCAAGATGGTAACTTGCCTTAATTTTGCTTAGGGTCAGAGAGGAAGAAAGGAGTTACTGGGAAAGCAAAGAAGGCAGCAAGAAAAACCTTTGAAAACAATTAATGTTGGCTGGGAATATAGACAAAGAGAAGCAGGGGTGTAAATGTCTTGTCCTACATACTTCTGCACTGTAAAGTGTTTCAGGCATTTTTATATCCATTGCCTCACCTTTCTAGGTAGGAAAGGTCATTTAGTAAATAATAAACCTAGGAGGAAAGCCTATTTGACTTTTAGGATAATTCTGTTTCTGTCTTACCACTTTGTTAGACTAGTTTCTGGTTAAGGAGAAGAAAAGGAATACAATAAGAAGGATAAGAATGATTAAACACTCTAGGGAATAGTCTGAGATTTGAGGCACAAACCATGCTTAGTTTTTATGATACACCAGAGAGGTTTTCCAGGCTTCCCTGGTGGCTCAGATGGTAAAGAATCTGGCTGCAATGCGGGAGACCCAGGTTTGATCCCTGGGTGGGTAAGATCCCCTGGAGAAGGGAATGGCTTAACCACTCCAGTATTCTTGCCTGGAGAATCTCATGGACAGAGCCTACAGTCCATGGGGTTGCAAAGAATCAGACACAACTGAGCAACTAACACTCTCAGAGAGGTTTTCTGATTTTCTTGAGTTGCTCCAGGAGTTGGGCAATGCTGGTTTACTTTACAGGAGTTGTTTGCAAAAGAATTTAAATTTAGATGAGATGTTCCAAAAACTGAAAGATGACAGTCTTCTAGTGTGAATGCTACTGAATAATCGGCTGTGTGTGTGACTCTTTTCTAGATCATTTGCATATCTTTCAGTTAAAGACAGATCACCTCAGATCTTAACCAAAGCTATTGATACATTGCATCGACATAAAAGTGAATTTTTCGAGAAACATGGAGAGGTAAGAATTGTGTTTTTACGTAATTCTTTTGTGGTTAAGTTTAACAAACACAATAAGCAGATTTCCATATGTGGTAATGGTCATTTCACCTGGAGGTAAGTTCATGACATGAAACTTCAAAAAAAGGCAGACTAGCTAAGGCAAGATAATGTCGAAATGAGATCTGTTTGTGTTCTTTGATTTTTCAACTTAAGAATTCTAAATTTAAATGTTTATTCGTTTGTGAAAGACATAAATTGTAGTTTTGAAATGTTTTATTTTTTCCTTCTTAAATTTAGATCCATAAAAATTTGTTACCCTAGAGGAATTATGCATATATGTGTGTACATATATATATATTTATAGTTATAGATAACTACATATAAACTGATTTTAGTGTAGACTATTCATACACGTGTGTATATATATTATATACATATATATATATATATAAAAACTGCCCCCCACCCATATTTTTACAGAAAGGCCTGGAAGCTGAAAAGAAAGCAATTTCTCTTCTTTCGAAATTACGGAATGAATTGCAAACAGATAAACCGATTGTTCCTTTGGTTGAAAAGTTTGTTGATACTGACATATGGAATCAGTACCTAGAATATCAACAGAGTCTTTTAAATGAAAGTGATGGGAAACCAAGGTGGTTTCTCTCACCGTGGCTATTTGTAGAATGCTACATGTATCGTAGAATTCATGAAGCAATTATCCAAAGGTAAGTTTGTAACCATCAAATAACAAATGTAGATAATTTATGCTTTCTTTAAAATTATAAAATGGTAATTTTTAAAATAAAAGCCAAATGAAGCCTGAATTCAGTTCAGCAGATATTAATGGTGCTATTAGATATTTCTGCAAATGTTATTGTTGTAATTGATTATTGGCAGTTATTATCCACTTGCTTAGAATAGACCTAAGATTGAATATCTGAAGTAGGAACTAATTATAAAAAGTTTAATTTTTTGTAATCAATAATTTATAAATTATAATTTTTAATTTTTATAATTAAATTTAAAATTTTATTATAAAAAAGTTCTTATAAGAACTTTTAATTAGTTAGAAGTTATATAAAAATAAAAAATTATTACAAATTTAATTTGAAGAATACAACAAATTGTTCTTAATAAGCAAAAAAATGTTAATTTGAAATAATTATTTATGTAAAAAGTCAAGATGGACAAAGTAAGCATATGTTTTGTTTTTAAAAATAGATAATATGTCAGAATTAATTTGCTAAAGGAAGTCAACAGAACAGTCAATAGAACTGCATTGTTCTGATGCACTATCTTAATTTTCCACTCTTGTTTTTAATGGCTAGATTAGAAAAGGACTCAAAGTTAAATACATGTTCCAGAATAACTTTTTATGGTTATTTACACTAATTAATTTTTCCCTAGGAAAATTATGATAGAGAACTGCCTTACAGAATAGAAGAAAATGTAATGTGGATCATACTTTTAGCTCACAGGTTACAGAAATACAGATTTGCTGAGTAAGAGGAATCCTTTGGTGTCCATTCCTCAACATAGCGTAGGATACTTGAAGACACTTAAACCAGCGCTGAAAGTAAAATAAAAAGATTACTTAGGGAAACATGCGTAAACTTGAGTCTATTTTTTTTTCTGTTTTAATCTTTATAAATTATTATAAGGTCACACTTTTTTTAGTATTTGCTGAATAAGTGTGTTTTAGGTCTTGTGCTTTAAAAGCAGAATACACTCAGTAAAAATACAGCATATTACCTGGCACCCAGAGCCAAGCAAAAGACTAGCAAGCACTGGACTCTGTCAGGTACTGAATACCGGCTCAGTTCTCGTTGTTTTGCAACCCAGTGACATAGGTGCTGTGGTTTCCATTTTACAGTGGAGGAAACTGAGGCTCAGAAAGATTAGTATCTTTTCCGAGGCTGCGTGGTGAGTAACTGGTAGAGCCAGTATTGGAGCCTGGTCTGTGCAAATCAGATAAGCCCCCTCCTCAAACAAGTAGTGCATTTGGATATCTTTTCAGGACTGAGGTTAGTCTGGTGTTCGGGGTGATGGTTTCATAACTCTCGAAAATACGCATGTGTCAGACAAAGCTGCCGAAGTGTTGAAACACTGAGTGGCGCCCTGAATAGGCTTGGAGGAGTTCGAACACTAGAGAAGTAAAAGCAATGCTGTTTCTATTTCTGGAGTGGATCCAGTTCAGAGTGAAAAATCTAGGACAGAAGCTTACAAACCCAGCTGCTTATCACCCAGTTGGGCAAAAGTTTTTTGGTTTGGTTTTAAATATGCAGATTTTGAAATTGTTATATTAAATCCTAATGGTGTTATTTGTCCATGGTGGGGCCTGTACATAGATTTTTCTTTCCACGCCCCAGGGAGATTCTGCCCAGCCTGTGCTGCTAACCATTGGTCCAGGAATAGCTTGATAAAAGGGATAGATAAAAGGCAACATTCAGCTTGAAGTTCAGAAACGAGAATATTAGTGAGTCAGAGGTGTGAAACTCTCCTAAGGGGATTTCTTAGGCAAATATTTGAAGATCTAGGTATTTGTCTGATACTCAGGTTATAGGTAGTACAAAGAAGGGCTGTCCTACAGCGGAGCTAGCACTGAAGTAGTTTTTTTTAATCGAAGTACAGTGGTTTATAATATTGTGTTAGTTTCAGGTATACAGCAAAGTGATTCATATATATCTGTGTGTATGTGTGTGTGTATATGTATATACATATATTAGATTATTTTCCATTATAGGTTATTATAAGATATTGACTATAGTTCCCTGTGCTATACTGAAAATCCTTGTTGCTTATCTGTTCTATGTATAGTAGTAGTATCTGTTAATCCCATCAGTTCAGTTCAGTTCAGTCGCTCAGTCGTGTCCGACTCAAGTTTAATCAAGTAGCTCAAGTCACTCAGGAGAGCCTGTATTTGAATCTAAGTCTATTTTGCTCAAATCCTGTATGTATCCCCTTCACACCACTCAGCTGTCTAGGTCAGTGTGAAAATCAGGACAAAGTTCTTATCTAGAGAGACAAAAGCTGGCATCGTCATCACATCAGTCAGTTCAGTTCAGTCGCTCAGTCGTGTCTGACTTTTTTGCGACCCCATGAATCACAGCACGCCAGGCCTCACTGTCCATCACCAACTTCTGGAGTTCACCCAGACTCACGTCCATCGAGTCAGTGATGCCATCCAGCCGTCTCATCCTCTGTTGTCCCCTTCTCCTCCTGCCCCCAATCCCTCCCAGCATCAGAGTCTTTTCTAATGAGTCAACTCTTCGCATGAGGTGGCCAAAGTACTGGAGTTTCAGCTTTAGCATCATTCCTTCCAAAGAAATCCCAGGGCTGATCTCCTTCAGAATGGACTGGTTGGATCTCCTTGCAGTCCAAGGGACTCTCAGGAGTCTTCTCCAACACCACAGTTCAAAAGCATCAATTCTTCGGCACTCAGCCTTCTTCATAGTCCAACTCTCACATCCATACATGACTACTGGAAAAACCATAGCCTTGACTGGACGAACCTTTGTTGGCAAAGTAATGTCTCTGCTTTTCAATATGCTATCTAGGTTGATCATAACTTTCCTTCCAAGGAGTAAGCGTCTTTTAATTTCATGGCTGCAGTCACCATCTGCAGTGATTTTGGAGCCCCAAAAAATAAGTCTGACACTGTTTCCACTGTTTCCCTATCTATTTCCCATGAAGTGATGGGACTGGATGCCATGATCTTCGTTTTCTGAATGTTGAGTTTTAAGCCAACTTTTTCACTCTCCTCTTTCACTTTCATCAAGAGGCTTTTGAGTTCCTCTTCACTTTCTGCCATAAGGGTGGTGTCATCTGCATATCTGAGGTGATTGATATTTCTCCCGGCAATCTTGATTCCAGCCTGTGTTTCTTCCAGTCCAGCATTTCTCATGATATACTCTGCATATAAGTTAAATAAGCAGGGTGACAATATACAGCCTTGACGTATTCCTTTTCCTATTTGGAACCAGTCTGTTGTTCCATGTCCAGTTCTAACTGTTGCTTCTTGACCTGCATACAAATACTCCTAATTTATCCCTGCCCTTGAAGTAGTTTTTAAGTGTCCAACTTGTTAGGTTTCTTATATGAAGAATTCCTATCCTGGGTCAGTGACCCATCCAGAGTAACCAAAGGAAAGGAAAGTCGCTCAGTCGTGTCCAGCTCTTGGTGACGCCATGGACTGTAGCCTACCAGGCTCTTCCCTCCATGGGATTCTCCAGGCAGGAGTACTGGAGTGGGTTACCATTTCCTTCTCCAGGGGATCTTCCCGACCCAGGGATCAAACCCGGGTCTCCCGCATTCCAGGCAGACGCTTTAATCTCTGAGGCACCAGGGTATCTTTCTGGCTTTTACAGGATCCCAAAGCACACATAGGGGCTTCCCAGGTGGCACTAGTGGTAAAGAACCCACCTGCCTATGAAGGAGATGTAAGAGGTGAAGCTTCGATCCCTGGTCGGGAAGATCCCGTGGAGGAGGAAATGGCAACCCATTCCAGGATTCTTGCCTGGAGAATTCATGGACAGAGGAGCCTAGTGGGCTATAATCCATAGGATCAAAAAAAGTCAGGCACCACTCAAGGAACTTAGCACACATGCACAGAAAGCACATGTTAGCTTTAAGATATGTTTCTGGTGACTTTGCCCCTTACACTGAAACATATTTTGAATTTTCTTTGTCAAGATGTATAGTTTGGGTTTTTTAGAGTTAAGTGGTTGAATAGTCTGCAAATCTAAATTAAGATTCAAAGTTTTAGCCATATGTAAAATTTAAATATGCTTCAGATACTGAAAAATGAAAATACGGAGAAAATGGCAGACATTTTTAAGCTTTTATTAAAGTGTGATATACATGCTGAATAGTACATATTTCTTAAGTATTCAGCAGTCTTTACCGGAACATGCTGTGTCCCTAGTGGTCAGATCAAAAGGCAGAACTTTAGGCCCCCACACGCTGCCTTTGGATCCCAAACATTCAAACACATATTCTTGAACATCTGTGTGTATTTCTGTTGGGTGTATACTTAGGAGTGAACCCCTGGGTCAAGTGTGTACACATACACAGCTCTGCTGCTGCTAAGTCGCTTCAGTCGTGTCCAACTCTGTGCGACCCCATAGACGGAAGCCCACCAGGCTCCCTTGTCCCTGGGATTCTCCGGGCAGGAACACTGGAGTGGGTTGCCAATGCATACAGCTCTAGTAGATTCTAAAGTGGCAAACATTTTAAGTTCTCTGAAATCATTTATAGCTATGGAGTTTGCTCTCTTAAAGTGTAAGGAGCAAGTCTCAAGGGGTTTCCCCAGCAGTCCACTGGTTAAGCCTCTGCACTTCCAATGCAGGGGCCCAGGTTCAGTTCCTGGCTGGGGAGCGGAAATCCCACAATCAGTGCCACAAGGCCAAACGAGGATCTGCAGGTTTTCCTGTAAAGGGCCAGTCGGTCAGTATTCTAGGCTCTCAGACACCTCAGCTTTAGCGGTGCCAGAGCAGCCACAGGCAGTATGTAGGTGAATATGGTTGTGTTCCGAAGGAACAGCAGAGTTATGGACCCTGAACTTTGAATTTCGTGTATCACAAAATCTTTTTCAGTTTTTTTTCAACTCTTCAAAAAAGCCATTCTGAGCTTGCAGATCATACAGAACAGGTAGTGGGCCAGAGAGGGCCTGCAAGCTGCAGTTTGCTGACCACCACAGTGGAACCCATGCATCCAAATACATTGATCCCTTTACCTCACCTTGAGAGACTGATTCATTTCAGCAATGCTGCCATTGCTACAAAAGTCTTTTAATTCTTTGAAACTTCTTTCAGAGCCAGTTAACAAACCTCAAAACGAGATTAGTCTCATTATTATTTAGTCACTCCTCATTTTTGACCAAAAATGTTTTATTCCATTTGATCTACATGCTTCATTCTACTGAAATTGCTGTGAGTGACTTTTGGCTGTTTCCAAAAACAAGTTAACTCCAAAGCATGAAAATACTGGACGCTGACAGGACACTTAATAACAGGTTCTGAGGAAAATCCCCAAAGAGGCATTCCGAAAGTGCTTTGAGCAGTACTCGACGCTGACAGGACATTTAATAACAGGTTCTGAGGAAAATCCCCAAAGAGGCATTCCGAAAGTGCTTTGAGCAGTGGCAGCGCTCTTGGGCTAAGGTGTAGCTTTCCAGGCTGCCTCACTGACTGGAGGGAGGCAGCCATCACTGGGGTGTGTAAATTCTGGCATGTTTTTGATTTTGATTTTAATGAATCCCGTTGCATCTGCCATATTGCCTTTTTATCCTAAGGTAGGAGACCCCTGGAAAAAGTAGCTAATTATGAAGATCAGATTCTGTAAAGTCTGTTATGCTAGTATGTATACCTTCTGAGTTACGTTTTTCTTATGTCAGTATTATTTGATCTCTCATTAGACAACATGAATATGTAGACATGGAACATACATCACCGTTGGTCAAAGTCAACTTGGGAGTAAAAGTTGCTAAAAAATTAGAAATTACACATAAATGATCAAAAGTCATCATTACAATAAGATTTACATTAGTGCTGTCTGCTTTATAGCAAGTAGTCATTGGGTTCCTGTAATATTCTGTGTTTGACTCCTTTACAATTACTATATTATATTCAACTATTCTGTTTATATCCATATGTTTGTTATTTGGAGCCTGAGCCACACTGAGCACCCGAAAAAATGTTTGTTAAACTGTCATGAAATTCTGTTTCTCTTTCCCCTTTTTCCTAAAAACCCACTGGATAAATAATTATGGATACAGTCCCTATAATTATTTAATACTTCCAGTATATTTGACAACTAATTAAAATGAGTTTGGGTATTTATTTTTGCATAACTTATTTAATTTTATTTAGTTAGTGTAAATTGATTATTTTTGTGTAACTTGTCTGTGTTATACCTAATAAAAATCACCACTAATTTTTTGGATGGGTTGCTACTATTCTCTTTCCTTTAAAAAACTGCAATTACTCAAATGTTTAAAAAAAGGTACAGAGTGATAGAAATGTTTCACTTATTATTTTTTTCCTATTTTAGTCCACCAATCGATGACTTTGATATATTTAAAGAATTCAAAGACCAAAATTTCTTTGAATCTCAGGAATCTATCATTGCCTTATGTACTCATCTGCAAGAGTTGAGGAAAACTATCGAAGACCTAGATGAAAATCAACTGAAAAATGAATTTTTTAAAGTTCTTCAGGTAAATATAATTTATATTATTCTAATATTCTAATTATTCTAATGACAAATTTTGATCATTTATGTGTAGATTTCTAATTTCTTAGCAACTTTTACTCTCAAGTTGACTTTGACCAGTGGTGATGTATGTTCCGTGGCTACATATTCATGTTGTTTAATGAGAGATCAAATAATATTGACCTAAGAAAAATGTAACTCTCCTGAGTCTGTTTGTTTTTTTAAATTGTTGAAAAGTAAACTGGTATACATTTAACAGCAGGGAGACACTGTGGGGGAAGAGGCTTCAGGAAATGAGGAGCAGAGAGGAGAGGGGCTGCAGGGACCCCCCATAGAAGCCAGGGTGCATTGAAGCAAAGACAAGGACTTTGGTTTTTACTCATGCTGAAATGAGAAGCTGTTAGAAGGTTTTGATCAGAGGAGTAACATAACATGACTTAGGTCAAGAATTACTTCTGCGAATAGACTGAAGGCACAAGGGTAGAAATAGGTAGTTCTGTTACTGAAACGACTCAGGTCTGGACCAAGCTGGTAGTACAGGTCACCAGATTCTGGATATGCTTTGAAAGTAGAGGCCACAGCTTTTTTTATGCAGCATTATTAGAGAAAATGTAGATTGGATGGACATTTTATATTGAGTTTTGTAGAAATGAATTTTATGAACATTTTTAGCATCCTCCCATTATGTCCTACGTAATAGAGTTTTTTTTAATTGGTTATTCAAAAGAAGGGTACATGTATTGTGCTTTTTCTTTTTCAGATTTCACTGTGGGGAAATAAGTGTGATCTGTCTCTATCAGGTGGGGAACATATTTCTCAGAAGACCAATATAATGAATTCATTGGAAGACCTAAAACCTTTCATTTTAGTGAACGACATGGATCGTCTTTGGTCCTTGCTAAGCAATTGCAAGAAAACAAGAGAAAAAGAATCTGTTACTCGAGTGGATATTGTTCTGGATAATTCTGGGTTTGAACTTATTACAGACTTAGTATTAGCTGACTTCTTGTTGTCCTCTAAACTGGCAACTAAGATCCATTTTTATGGGAAAACGATTCCATGGTTTGTTTCTGATACTACTCTACACGATTTTAATTGGATAATCAAACAACTAAAGCATTCTAATAATAAGTGGGTGTCCCAATGTGGGGTTGACTGGGAAGACCATGTTAAAACGGGCAGATGGGTTTACCTCGATCATATATTTTGGACTCTGCCTCATGAATTCAGTGCAGTGTCTCAGGTCGCTCCTGATTTACATGCTGCACTACAAAAGGCTCATTTAATTTTCTTCAAGGGTGACTTGAATTATAGGAAGCTGACGGGTGACAGAAGATGGGAGTTTACCGTTCCGTTTCATGAGGCGTTGAGTGGCTTCCACCCTGCACCTCTGTGCAGCATCAGAACATTAAAGGCTGAGGTTCAGGTTGGTCTGCAGCCCGGGCAAGGTGAACAGCTCACAGCTTCTGAGCCCAACTGGCTGACCGCTGGGAAATACGGAGTATTTCAGTTTGATGGTCCACTCTGACTTGGTGTAGGAACTTTCAGTTGTATAGAAAGATCTGACCGACACTCGGCAGCCCCAACAAACCTCTGGGAAGCTTGGCTTCTCGGTGGTGATTTGTACACTCTCTGATGCTTTCTCGTTTGAACGCTTAGCCCCACTACATTGTTTTGGGGCTAGGTGCACTGGTTACAGATAAGTTAACACTGATGTTGGAATTTCAGTAACTTATTTCAAGTCAAAGGTATCATTTCAGATGGTTTTAATGAACTTAATTAGGCAGAAATAGAAGTCAATTCTGCTTTATAAGTTAACATTTTAAAAAATACTATGCTGCATGGTATTTAATATTCTAGGAGGCATGAAATTTTACTTGATTTGGGGCTCTAAGGGCTCAGTGATAATATAATATACATCTTAAGTATGCTTTGTAAAGAGAGGCATTTCTTAACTGATATCCGAACACGTGAAAGTAAAATTTACCTCATAAGTTATTATAATTTTTAATTTTGTTACTGGGTTTTCTTTCATTTCCATATCTATCATTTGCACGCGTTTGTATTTTGGTCTGTGGAAAGGGTGGTTGGAAACTCAAAATTGAACAGAATAAAACAATTAGTACTTGAGGAAAGGTAATATCTTTACATTCTGTTTGTGCTATCCATAATCAGCTGAAATACATTATTTTAACACATATGTGTTTTAAATGAACAGAATTGCTGTGCAGTCTTAAAAAAAAATCCATTAGATAGGAAAGATTCTTCTGTGTAGACTTTGTACTACCAACGATTTAATTCACTTTTTATAATCTTGCACATTTATTGGTGATCACTGTAAATTTCAGGTCAGTTTGTTTTGCACCTGAAATTGAAAATAAATCTGGACATGTTTTCTTGCACCAGAATAATAAAATGAATTGTAAAGTGTATCAAAAATCTCATCGGTTTTATCTTTCAGTGGAGGAAGGGCAAGAAGGGAAGATTAAAGGTGAACTCTATAAAGTGTACTCCCAGTACACCACCCCCAGTGTTCCTGTTAAGATTTAGTATTTTCACAGTTATGCCACCATGACCACAATCTACTTTCAGACCATCTTCATCCGGCCTAAAAGACAGGGCTCTGCCTAGAGTCTTCTCCCGGTCCCCCACCTGTTTCTGCCCCAGCAAGTTTGGCCTCTGTGTGTTTGGCATAGGTACAGAGGAGCATGTAGGAGGAGGCTGAGGCTCTGAGGTCAACTGAGGGTGAATTTTCCACTGAAGAGCTCAGTGGTCTTGGAAAACATTCCCGAAATAGCATCTTCAATTGCTTCCACTGCTTAACAGTAACATACTTGGTTAAGGATGAAGTAACTCCTGGGTAAAGCAGTCTGTAAATTTCATGCAGCACTTTTTCAGCAAGATATAGATCCAGTATCTTACAGGTATATTACAAGACATAGATCCAGTATCTTGTAGGTATATTACAATAAAAATGTGTAAGAAGGGTAGGTAAATAGGTAGAAAATGGTGGTTATACCACACATGGGCCAGTGGTAGAGTCCATCTGCCAATGAAGGAGACAGGAAACAGGTTTGATCCCTGGGCTGGGAAGATTCCCCTGGAGCAGGAAATGGCAACCCATTCCAGTATTCTTACCTGGAAAACTCCATGGACAGAGAAGCCTGGCAGGTCCTAGTCCATGGGGTCGCAGAGTCAGACACAACTGAGCATCTGTGTGTTTGGCATAGGTACAGAGGAGCATTCACGCACACACATACTCCATGGATTTATGTTACTTTTCGATTAAACAGCAAATGAACAAGATTTCTTGGGATGACCCACCTCCCGGATTTGAGGTGGCATTTTGGTGTTTGATACAAATGCAGTAATCCTTTTGAACTCTTTAATGGCCAGAATCCACGTTATTCAACCTCAAAGTTTTATTTCTAGAAAAGAAATTCCCACTGCAAAAGGCAACACCAATGTAGTTCAAACTCTACTTAGGTTTTAAGAAAATCCTAGTGTGAATGGAAAATACAATTCAGAGTTAGATTTATTAAAATTCCCTCTCCTGCTCATTTTCCTAATAGCTCTGTCTGCCCAAGCCCTCACTGAGTCTTGTTCTCAAGCCTCTAACTGCACAAAACTTTCTCCCCTCTACTCTTGACTGTTTTTGCTGGACTGAGTTGGGGTGTGGGGCGTCTAGGAGACTGACTACTTCTACACATGTGTGCTTTATTACCTTGGTAAAGTGCCCATGCAGTGTCTGACACTCACAGTATGATGCCTTGATACTTGATATGATACCTTGACATTATAGAAAGTGAGTAAGGCGGGGGGAAAATGAGAAAAATGATGACGTTATTCCACCACCACCAGTACTCCTGTTAAGATTTTGGTGTTTCTCCATGCCTAGACATGTTTTTTACATTTCTAAGAAAAAGCAAGTTTGTACTGTTTAAAAAAATTTTTTCTTCCGTTTTTAAATAATTGATATTGTGTTCAGTCACTCAGTTATGTCCGATTCTTTGTGGCCCCATGGCCTATAGCCCACCAGGCTCCTCTGTCCGTGGTATTCTCTAGGCAAGAATACTGAAGTGGGTTGCCATGTCCTTCTTTAGGGCATCTTCCTGACCCAGAGTGTGAACCTCAGTCTCCTGCACTGCAGGCAGATTCTTTTTCTCTGAGCCACCAGGGAAGCCCTCGTTTGTCATAATTTTTTCCTGGTAGAGGAATGGAAGACTTTTGGATAGGATGACCTGGGACTCATATTGATCAATAGTGATCTGGGACTCATAAATATTTGATTTACAATCCTTGGTCTCCTATTAAATCCATGACCTAAGTCACATTCTTACAATTTTACTGGAAAAGGAGAAGTTATTTCTGGTCAACTTGAACTACATTCAATCGCAAAGCCAGATTCCCTGGGGAGTCATGCTGAAAGCTATCAACAGTCTGGCACCCCCTAGAGGCCGTCTGAATATTCCATGAACCCTGACCTCTTCCCTTCATCTTTAAATTACAAGGAGCCTTGAGTACTCTCAGCCATCTCATCAGAGACCACCGTTGACCTTGTTCTCCTACCTTCCTGCTTTTCTTTGCTGGGTCACATTTTCCCCACTCTCAGACCTTTTAAAATATAGAAAGGAAAATCTGTTCTTATGGAAGACACTTCTAAAATGTTGATTTCCATTAGTTGTACATTTTTGAGGGGCAGCCACTGACTGTGTCCGCCGTGTTTCCCCTCACACAGAATACTGAGCACGGGGTAGCTGTTCAGTGAGTGGCTGGTAGGTGACAAATTCTAGCCTTTGAAGTAATTTTCTTATCTCCCTGATGTGATGCTATTTAAATTGAAATCTGAAGGATGAAATGGGTCTACTTGAAAGTCTAATCGATGAAATCAATTAGTACTTGTTAAATGAATAAAGAAATCTATGTCATATAATTGGGAGTTTTGCACAAGGACAGGGAGGCCTGGCGTGCTACGATTCATGGGGTCGCAGAGTCGGACACGACTGAGCGACTGATCTGATCTGATGCATCTTTGAATACTGCTTTATACCTTCAATATTATATTGTGCCCAGTTTCCCATTTGTTAATTCTTCAAAATGTGATTTTTAATGACTGTAAACATTTCATGATATAGCTAGATTGTATTTTATTTTGCTATATAGATTGTCCAAAATCTTTGCTATCATTAAGGAAGCTGATAGGAACATCTTCAGACAACCAGTACGAAGATTTGCAAGTCTTCAGTTACTGAGAATTGCTTGAAGCCACCCAATTATTCTAGTCCTTTGAAATAATTGCTTCTATTAGGCTTGTATTTGGCTTTTAGGCCCAAACTCTCAACATTGAGTAATTGCTTTATATGAGAAGCAAAGTCACTTTTTGCCTTTCTTTAAAAAAAAAAATTCACAATATATGCTGATGACTTTCAATCCTGCTTGAGTTCAATACAAAGTTTAGGCACAAGGGGGAGATCCATTAGCACTGGAAAGTGGCTGGATTTTTCTTCTGTACTATTTAGTACAGAGATTTCAGCAAGAAAAACTGGCAGAGTATAATTTTCATTGTTGACTACACACATTCTTGTGGTTTCAACTTTAAAATCATTATCCTGGAACAAGGATTTGGTAAAACACAGTAAGGTCAATGACAACAAAACTGTATCCTCATTCCTTTCTTGGCTAAAATTTTCTGTTAAATGTAATGTTTGTAGCCATATGTTACCGTGGTTAATCATAGAAGTATATCAACATAGGTGAATTTGAAAATAAAATTCTGAAAAAGTGGAGAAAAGAAATAGTGTTTCATTGTTCTTGCCTGGAGAATCCCAGGACAGGGGAGCCTGGTGGGCTGCCATCTATGGGGTCTCACAGAGTCGGACACGACTGAAGCGACTTAGCAGCAGCAGCAGCAGCAACAACATAGAAAAGTCACACTAGAAAAAACTTTGTAAGAGAATAAAAATAATTGCTTTTCATTTCACTTAAACTTTGCTTGAAAAAGCAAAACTGTACTGGTTTTCTTAACTGTAACAGCAAGTTAATTTTCACCATAATTCAGAAAATTTAAAGGAGCTAATATTTCAATTCTATCTTACATTTAAGAAGATAAACATTGGGCTTGGTATATCCCCAATGCAGAAATTCTGCAACTGGGATTCAAGGGTTTCAGGGATAGAATTCAGGTGACCTATAAGTTTGGGTGAAAAAAAATTTTCATCTTTCTTTTTATTAATCTCTAATTGAAAAGTCGTATTTCCTTCAGTATTGATTATTGGCCATAAATTCCAGCAATATTTGCAGTATCTGTGTTCCTGTCACCTGCAAAAATCACAAGTCTTTCCATATTACATTGTGGTTGCTCCCACTATCTTGAATTATTGCCTTATTATTACATCGAAAATTTAGATGTTTTATTTGGAGAAGTTCATGACCCAAAAAAGTTAACAATACATGCTCTCGTTTTTTTTTGTTTTTTTTTTTTTAACTTTTCCTTCAGTTTTCTTTCTTTTTCATAAAGTTGGTGAAAGACATGACTGGGTTTATTTTCATGATTTTGTTTTTGAAGTGAAGAGGAGATACATCATACTGTGTTTTTTCTTCCCATTTCAGACTTCACTTAATATAATTCTTCTATTGTCCAGCTTGATTTCTTCCAGGGGTCCTTAATGAGAAAGAAAAGATTTCACATTTGCACATGGAATGACTCATCCTTAATCTATCACTACAAGGCTTTTGTGTGTGTGTGTGTGTGTTGGTTTGTTTTTTTTTAATTAAAAAAAATGAAAAAGTATTTGAAATGTTTTCCTATTTAGAACTCGTCTTAAAATATTTTACAGGTCTTAAAAATCAGAAATCAGAAAGAGCTGTTTAAAATATGAAGCAAGAAGCAGAATTCAACAAAATTTCTTTGACATATATTCCCAATTTTATAATAATTACTGACAATCAGCGAATAGCAAGCATGTTATAGATGAAAGTGAAGTTGCTCAGTCTTGTTTGACCCTTTGTGACCCCATGGACTGTAGCTTACCAGACTCCTCCATCCATGGGATTTTCCAGGCAAGAGTACTGGAGTGGGGTGCCATTGCCTTCTCTAAGCCATCAGGGAAGCCCATAATCAAAAAAGATACCATTTATGGAGCACTATGTTCCAGGCACAGGATTAAGTGCTTTACTCATAATGTGGCATGATATCTTCATAAAAATCCCAGAGGCAAAGATTTTTATTCCATTATTTATATAGGACCACCAGGTCTCAGTGATTTCAAGTAACTGGGCACAAGGCTGCTCAACTAGTCAATGGCAGAGACAAAATTTAAGCTCCGATCTATTGGGCTCCACAAGTCAAGTATGGCTTTTATTTCAGGTTACTATGCCTTTCCCGTAATTTGTAACCATGTAATTAAATTCTTTTTAAAAATGAGTAAATATATACCATCAGTGACAATTTGAGCCAGGAGATTGTGTGGATGATCAGTCACGTTGTGAGTTATTAATATGTTGAAGTCTCGGGAGGAAAAGGAAAAAATCCAGTGAAAGATAATGTTTTTAAATAATCATCTAAAACGAGGGTGGGTGGGAATGGGGATTGTTTTCCTGTATCATTATATTTTGTATCATTTCGATGCTTATGAATTCATGGAATTTTACAGTAGGCTGAACACCACATTGAGAAAGGAAGCCTTCTCTTGGTGCAAAGAGCTGAACATCAGCAAATCCAGTGATGAAAAGGATGCCTCTCATGTTTCAGGCCACCAACCAGCTGAAAACCAGTGGGTAGTTCTTTTGAAGGGAAATTATTCTTGTGACCAGATGGAAGTGATTTATCGAGAATGAACTGGCTTATTCTTTCAACCAAAGGGATGATATAAAAACTGTTTTGCTGTCTTGGTGAAATCCCAAATCTGTTCGGATAAACTATTCCAACTCTTGCCTCATCTTTGATAGCATTATGGACAAGTTGTTTAAAATTAAGCGAACCATAGTTTTATATCAACCTGTAAGATTATGCCTTGATTCTTTATTTCTATTTCCTTTCTCATCAGTTCCCAAATGGAATGTTATTTGAACTGCTGAAACCCTAATAATGATGATCTGAGAGGAGACACATCAGATACCTTTCCTTATTGAGTTGGGTTCTTGTTCAGAGAAGGTAACTTGGACAAGAAATCTGAATTTCAGTCCCAGTTCTGTTACTAATTAATTATGTAGTTTTTAGCTGGCACTCAATTATTCTGTTACTTAATGTTCTCAAATATAAGCAATAAACTTGCTTTTAGCTCCATGATTTTCTGATCTAATTGTTTTTTCTGCTGTACACCAAAGCAGGATAATCCTATTTACTCTTGCACAAACACTGGCATTTTACCTTTGTGGAAAATTCTACTTCTTTCTTTCTTCGTTGTTTAGTCATATCTGACTCTTTGTGATCCCATGGACTGCAGGATGACAGACTTCCCTGTCCTTCCCTATTTCCCAGAGTTTGCACAAACTCATGTCCATTGAGTTGATGATGCCATCCAACCATCTCATTCTCTGTTGGCCCCTTCTCCTTCTGCCTTCAATCTTTCCCAGCATCAGGGTCTTTTCCAAGGAGTGGGCTCTTGACATCAGGTGGCCAAATTATTGGAAGTTTCAGCTTCAGCATCAGTCCTTCCAATACATATTCAGAGTTGATTTCCTTTAGGATTGACTGGTTTGATCTCCTTGCTGTGCAAAATACTTTCAAGAGTCCTTCTTCCTACTTGTTAATATATATGTCATTTTTTTCTTCATGGAAAACTCTTTTTCTATTATTTTCTGTATAACCCATTGAAAGACTGACTAACTTCCCTTTGATCCCTGTCTGTAAGATGGTTAACTCCCACCTCCATATCAGGCAGGTCAATTACCTACTGAAAATGACAAAGTGCTTTTGCAAGCTTAACCATTTTGGAAATTTAAGACAAATCATGAGAATATAATTAAATATGTTGATGAGCAAGAACTGAAGGATGCAATTTATTTTCAGTTAAAAGAATTGATTGAAAAATTCCCTTATGTAGACTGCTGGCACTATAGACAGAAATTCTTTATGGAATGAAGGAATATTTTTCTACATTGAGAAGTCTGACTTAGCAACAGGATTCCAGAAGTAGAAACTGAAGCTGAGACTGTTGAAAGTACAAAAGTCATTTTCCCTTCCTTTTTCCTGGCACAGTCATCTTATTTGAACCTTTGCTGTATTGGTACCACTCCCTTTTCCAATGATTGTGCTTAAAAGGGGGCTTAAGGAAGGAAGTAGCCCTTGTCTTCCTCTGGAGATTTTCATGTCTGGAAGTGATGCTATAAATGTTTAATTTTACACACAGATAAAAGATTCTGAGAGAATAAGAAATTTGCCAGTGGTAGCAAGTAACAGGACCTGCATTTGAACAAGGTAGATAGGCCCAAATCCATACTTTTCGCCACCACGTACACTGCCTCTCATAATAATAATGCTCCACATTTTGCTCATTACAGTACATTTACTCATACATTTTACAAAGCACTTTTTACTTTACCAAAGAATTCACATACTATGCCACATCAACATAAGAGTGTTATGAGATAGGTTATTATTACCTTAACTTGATCGAAGGGTGAAAGAGGTTCAACAAGGTTCAGCACAGCTAGTAAGTGTCTGGATTGGGGCTTGAACCCAAAAGCTCTAAAGTCTCCTGTTCTTTGTATGGTCCCATAAATTCTTTAGGACAATAGTGAGGTTTCTCAGAGATCAGAAGCGTCTCCCCAAAAGTTAGACTTTGTTCTATTGACCATAGTTCTCAACCTGTGCTTCTGAGAGCCCTTGGGGTTCTGGGGAGGTACTCTGGGACTTGGGCTTGGGTGTAAGAAAGGAGCGATGGGGAGGCACTCTTTTTTATATGCTATAAATGCATTGACTTGTGATTTTATTTTGCTTATTTTACAATATTTATTATTTATTTATTTGGCTGTGCTGGATCTTAGTTGGCACACGCAGAATTTTGGATCTTTGTGGCATGTGAGATTTAGGACTCTGACCAGGGATCGAACCCAGGCTCCCTGCATTGGGAGCGTGAAGTCTTAGTCACTTGACCACCAGGGAGGTCCTGGGAGGCACTTTAGTAGGGTTCTAGAACCCCACCCTTTGTCAGCTAGGTGAACCAGGGAAATCCCCAAATTGGTCTGTTCTACACACAGGACTCCTGAAAAAGTTTCCAATTGAACAGATTCATTGGCAAAAAGGAGAAAGAGGCTTGGAAACTACTGCTATAGGCAATATGGAGCCATTGAGAGTTTCTGAAGAGGGAAGTGGGAAAAGGCATGTGTTAGAAAAATCAATCTGGCAGTTTTGTGGTGAGTGTGAGTGAAAGTCATTCAGTTGTGTCCAACTCTTTGGGATCCCATGGACTATACAATCCATGGAATTCTCCAGGCCAGAATACTGGAGTAGGTAGCAGTTCCCTTCTCCAGGGAATCTTCCCAACCCAGGGATCGAACCCAGGTCTCCCACATTGCAGGAGGATTCTTTACCAGCTGAGCCACCAGGGAAACCCAAGAATACTGGAGTGGGTAGCCTGTCCCTTCTCCAGGGGGATCTTCCCAACCCAGGAATCTGAGGTCTCCTGCATTACAGGCAGATTCTTTACCAACTGATCTATCAGGGAAGCCCAGTTTTGTGGTAGGAAATTTTCAATGTGGAGAGTCTGGGTAGGGAGAGACAGAAAGGAGGTGATAGAAATAGGGGAGGTTTCACAAGAGGATGGGAGAGGACAGGAAAGTCAGAGCAAGATGTAGGAACAGCAAAAACTCAGTTTCTCTGGATCTTAGGGTTCAAAGGACTAAATATTTTTTGCATATTTATTTATTTTATTTTAAAAATTATAGCCAACTTTCTCTCCTTTGAAGTACAAATCTAAGAATTTGAGGATATGTATAGATCCATGACCACCACCATAATCAACACACAGAACAATTCCATCTCCCCCGAACTCCCTCGCGCTGTTCCTCTATATTCACCTTTACTCCAACTCCTAACTCTTGGAACCACGGATCTTGTTCTTTGTCCTGTAGTTTTGTCCTTTTGAGAATGTCATATAGATGGGATCATACAATACAAACCTTTCGAGGTTGGCTTCTTCACCCAACATAACGCCTTTGAGATTCATGCATGTTGCTATGAGAGTCAACATGGAGATTGTGATTCCTGGAGAGTCATCCAGGAGATTCTGAGACAGGAAATAAGGCAGCAAAAGGGAGCTGTGCATTAATAATGTTGGGATCTGAATGGGTCTTTTTTCTTATAGCAAAACTTTATTTCTTTTCATATTTTTTATCACCAAAAACATTTTGTACTGAGGTACAGCCAATTAACAACGTTGTGGTGGTTTTGGGTGGACAGCAAAGGGACTCAGCCATACATATACATGGACCTCTCGTCCCTCAAACTCTCCTCCCATCCAGGCTGGCACATAATATTGAGCAGAGTTGAACGGTTTTGAGTCGAATAGAGTAATCATAGGTGCTGCAAACTCTCTAAGGGGATTGCTTCCTTTGTTCACTCAGAGAATCATTTGCTGAGCCATAAATACGTGCTATGCAGTGTTTTAGGTGTTGGGATGAAGTAACGAACAGAATAAAATCCTTATCCTCCCAGAGTTTACAATCCAAGTGAGGGGAAACAAGCAAGCCCAGGAGTGGTTTGATGTCAGGAGGTGATATATTTTTGACATCAAGGAGAAGAGCCTATTTTATACAGAGTGGTCAGGGACAGCCATTTGAACAGGCAGATCTGATCTTGGACCTTCTTTAGCCACGGACAGAGGATAAACTCTTCTTTACTCATGGACAGAGAATACACTCTGTGTGTGGATGGATGTGGGAGAGCAGGGAGAAACTGAGGCAAAGGAGTCACGTAATGTGGGCCGGAACTCGGCTGATGATAGAGAAAAATGGAAGAAAGATGAATGTAAAGAAATATTTTGGAGGAAAATGGAGTTTACTGTCTTAAGAGTTTACATAGGTTGGAAAATAATTTCTAAAAATACAGATAAACTGACCAATAATGAGGGCATTATAAATTCTGGAAACTAAGGATACTTGGTCTGACTGTACCTAATACTTGGCAGTTGAATTAATGTAAGCTATGGCTTTCAAACTG
Organism: Bos taurus; assembly: GCF_002263795.3. NCBI lineage: Eukaryota > Metazoa > Chordata > Mammalia > Artiodactyla > Bovidae > Bos > Bos taurus. Next base: position 88,508,726 of record NC_037336.1, read on the forward strand.
TACTTCTCTAAAAGCCTCTGGGGCTTTGTTAAGGTGTTTCCAGGAGTACCAGGAGCAGTTTGGGCATGGAGCCGTGTTTTCAACTGCCAGCTGAACACGAGCAGTGCCAAGATGATCTGTTTTATGTATTTGCTTCCTTGTAAAATTTCACTGGAGTGAGGTGTGACACAGGAAAAAGAAGAGGAGCAGGATTACTGCGTGGGAAACCTTACCCTCAAAACTTATTTAGTGAATAAAGAGGCTTAGACAGAAACTATTTTGGCCCCAGGGCATTGGTGGGAGAGGGGCAGGGGATGGGGGAGCAGGTGGGCACAGCTAGTTGTGTTACAGATCTGACCCAGATAAAAAAATTCTCCCCCTCAAATAATTGTATCATTCCGTGTTTTCCTCTAACTGTATCTACACTTAGAGTTTTTTATTTGCCATTCAAATGGTTCATTTTGTACTTTTAAAAATGAAAATAAATTCATAATACATCTTCTTTCATAAATTTCTAATCTTCCCATCAAAATTCATCAGGATTACATATCTGTTTTTGTTTTCAAATATGAGACATTTTATAGGTAAGGTTATGCTGGCTATAACAGGTAAATACCCAAAGCTCAACAGCTTAACAAATGGGAAGTCCAATTAGCTGGAATGTGTGGCGGGGAGGTGATGGGGTGATCTGCTCTCTGCAGACATTCAGGGATCCAGGCTGATGGAGGTTCTACCTCGTTCAATTTGTGGTTTTGGAGCTCATTCAGATTTCAGGATTTAGCCAGAAGACAGAGGAAGAGAGAGCATACAGCATCACACAGGAAGTTTTAATGGACCAAACCTGAGAGTGATATACTTTACTTCTGCCCACATCCCAAAGGCCAGAAATTCAAAGTTACACCTAACCAGGTTTGGTGAACAGCTAGCCTGTCCAGGACACATACATGATCACGATATAAAAACTGGAAAACATAAATCTGGGCCTTGTGTTTATGTTTTCATCTTGGGACAAATCAGCCTGAATTTATGTCTGAGTGTTTGTGACTGTGTGTGAACACTGAGATGTGTGAGGACTGACTTAGAGAGTTTTGCTCACACGTATGTTACAAAATGGCTGAAGCCTGATGTGCTAAGGAATTGGGATAATTCTGACTTTTTCTCACTTTACCTTTCAGAGTTCTGGGAAGACTCACCTGCCTAGGGAAGTCTTTCCCAACCTACCATCAAATATGTTTATGCCTCCAGCCGTGAGGACATACCATGTTTGCAGTATTGCTTGGTGACTAACTGTGGTTTGTGTTTTATGGTTTTTCTCTTTTCTGCAACTCATCGTTCCTTGTTAACCAGAAAGTCCTCAAGATTAGACTTACATACTTTTTATTCTTTTGAATTCACTGAATAGTCTGATCACCACTCTGTATCAAGAGCAGGTATTAAGTAATTGTGGCTAATTTACCAAATGAAATAAAGGCAGTTTAAACTCATAAATCAGTATTGCAGAACCACCTCAAGAGACATCTGTCTTTGAAAAGGCTGAGGAGTTCATTTCTTTAAAAAATGGTTAGGCAAAGACTCAACTTCCTGTAACTTGCTTCCTTCTCTTTCTCTTTTATTAGAGGGGGTTTTATAGACCAAGGAAGTTTACGACTCACAATGCAAGCTTATAAAGAGGGTATTTTAATTGAGGTCAAATCTGTGAATCAGCAGAAGATTATAATCTCTTTCCAAAAATTAGACTCATTTATTTTTATGATGTTGTTGAGAAAAGTAGATGATAACTTTATATGTATGCATAAGATTGGCTAAATCGAATTGGTAATAAAATCTAGCCTGGTCTGAATCAGAAAAATCATTGAAATGTTTTTGAATACTTTTGAGAAAACCTCAGCAGGAAGTTAGAATCGATACTGAAGGCCCAGAGCGTAAAAGGAACAGCCTTCCCACTCTACTTTTATAAACTTTTTATTAGCAAGAATTATTTGTTGCTTTTTGAAAGAAAGTTGGCATCATTTTAAAAGAAACCCAAAGCATGTCTAAAATGAGGTCAGGAAAATCCCACACTCCCCCACCCAAAGCCATAAGATTTTCCAAAATAATAAAGACATTTTAAAGATCCAGAAGAAGCTGGGGTTTTGCTTAATTTAGAAGCCACATTTGCTTTTGAAGGTCAATTTTTTTTTTCATGGAACATTTGTTTGGTAAATTATCATAATTTTTGATGGAATATTTAACATTGGTGCTTCAAGAACTTCAACACATGGGAGCAAAAACTCCCAAAGTACTGCATTCATATTTTCATAGCTGTCTTGGAGTGTGTAAGCCTTAGTCACTCAGTCATGTCCAACTCTTGGGACCCCATAGACTGTAGCCCGCCAGGCTCCTCTGTCCATGGAATTCTCCAGGCGAGAATACTAGAGTGGGTTGCCATTTCCTTCTCCAGAGGATCTTCCCGACCCAGGAATCGAACTCGGGTCTCCTGCACTGCAGGCAGATTCTTTACCAACTGACCTATGAGGGAAGCCTCAGAGTGACCCTGACTAAACAGAACTGTGACAACAGGGTTCTGTTGTGTTCAGCACCCGACAGGTCCTATGGATGAATGATGGTCCTGAGAGAAGGCCAGGTCTCTGGGAGGTACTTGGTGTCCATAGGTTTGTAGGTGGTGAGGGAGGTTAGACTCTTGAACTCTAAAACCTTGAAAACCTATTTATTTAGATGAGAAATAAAGCCATCAAATGGGCATGACATTTGGGGTTCACTGTCTTCCCCTGAGCTTCTGTGGGATTATTAATAACCTCTCTTGTGGTTACCATGTTCTTTATATCTGTTACTATTTTCAATTAAGTTACAGTCTGTCTTGGCTGGGAAAATAGTGTCCTTATAAGGGGTTTTGCGTAACTCTGCTTTGGTTTAATCACATGAGACTAATTGATTTTTTAAAAATTGAACTATAATTAGTATGCAGTAACATTATATAAGTTACAGGTGTACAATATAGTGAGTCACAATTTTTAAAGCTTATACTCCATTTATGAAGCCCTGGTGGCTCAGATGGTAAAGACTCCACCTGCAATGCCAGAGACCTTGGTTCAATCCCTGGGTTGGGAAGATTTTCTGGAATGGGAAATGGTAACCCGTTCTAGTATTCTCGCCTGGAGAATTCTATGGACAGTGGAGTCTGGCCGGCTGGGACAGTCGATGGGGTCGCAAAGAGTCGGATACAACGGAGTGACTAACACTTTCACTTCACCTTTCACTCCACTTGAAGTCTGGCTAAATTCCCTGTGTTGAACAATTATAACCTTGCAGCCTACTTTATACCTAATAACTTGTACCTCTTAATCTCCTACCCTTCTTTTGTCCCTTCCCACTTCCCTCTCCCACTGGGAACCAGTAATTTGTTTCCTATATCTGTGAGTCTACCTCTTTTTTTGTTATATTCACTAGTTTGTTGTGTTTTTTAGATTCCACATATAAATGATATTACATAGTATTTGTCTTTTTCTGACTTATTTCACGTAGCGTCATGGCCCCCAAGTTCATCCATGTTGCCACAAATGGCAAAATTTCAGTCTTTTTTTATGATTGAGTAGTATTCCATTGTATAAATAAATATATATAAACATACAAAATTTTATATATTTATATGCACACATATATATAAACTTGGAGAAGGCAATGGCACCCCACTCCAGTACTCTTGCTGGAAAATCCCATGGACGGAGGAGCCTGGAAGGCTGCAGTCCACGGGGTCGCTAAGAGTCGAACACGACTGAGCGACTTCACTTTCACTTTTCACTTTCATGCATTGGAGAAGGAAATGGCAACCCACTCCAGTGTTCTTGCCTGGAGAGTCCCAGGGACAGGCGAGCCTGGTGGGCTACTGTCTATGGGGTTGCACAGAGTCAGACACGACTGAAGCAACTTAGCAGCAGCAGCAGCATATATAAACTTTATATATATGACATCTTCTTTATCCATTCATCTGTTGATGGACATTTTGATTGCTTCCTTATCTTGAGGTCAATTGATTTCTAAGTTCTTAGAAATGAGGTGCCTCTGTTGTTTCTACCTACAACCCCTTTCTAAAATTCATATTTTCCAAAAGAAATGAAAATGCTTTAAGAATATATTCTTATATGCTGAGTAGTGGGAAAAAAAATTAAGCCTATGGTCTTCCAAAGTTCTGAGTAATTTAGCGTAAGTGTAAACCCTTTGCTTTTCCAGTCCTTTTTTGCAGTGGCTTGTGGGGGAATGTTCTTCTCTGTATTTTAGAAAAATAATGCTAAGAGCTAACAGTTATTTTGTACTTTGTCCCAGGTTCTATACTAGGTACTTTGTTGTTCATTCGCTAAGTCATGTTGGACTCTTTGCAACCCCGTGGACTGCAGCACACCAGGCTTCCCTGTCCATCACTATCTCCCAGAGTTTGCTCAAATTCATGTCCTTTGAATCGGTCATGTTATCTAACCATGTATTAACTTATGTAATCCTTGCAACAACTCCATGGATTAAGAACTTATTATTACCCCTATAATACAGATGAGGAAATAAGCCCAAGGAGGTAGAGGAATTTGCCCAAGTTCAAAACAAAGCTCGAAGTGGCAGAGCCAGAATTTTATCCTAGGCAGATTTATTCCAGGGTCTGTCCATTCACCCCTGTTTGAAAGCCTCCAAGGCCAGAGATAAATTCAAGGACTTTTGGTACTTTTTTAAAAAAGGACAAGATTTCTCACACAAGTTTATACTTTACTGGTGCTTTCTTCCCCGTATATATGAAAAGAACTAGATCTCATTTATAATCTGATTTCAATCAAAGATGTATCTACTGATTGCCAATTTCGTTAAAGCAAGAAAAATGCTTGACCCTACAGAGCTTCACTGGGTAATCAGTCTGCTACTTCCAGCTACCAAGAAGGAGGGCTGTTTTTATCTGAGAAAAATCTGCCAGCTGTATGTAGATTAAAAAATTTTTTAGCACTATATCTAACAAATTTTAAAAGCAATATATCTAACTGAAGTGATTACAGCAGCGATACTCTTTCAGCATCATAAATCTCTCTTTTAGAGATTACATTGCTGTGTAACTACCAGAAATATTTTCATAAACACCATTGCTTTTGCTTCAAAGAATTTCATAATCTCTTTGATGCTTTCATGCACAGTAAATTTTTATCCCTGCATTATTTTGTGGTAACACCCATTTTATTTTTAAAATCATACCAAATAAACGCAGAACAAATGCACTTAAAAGTTATCATTTTTTGAAGCAACATTTGGCCTGCTTTTTAGAAGACGTGATAAATGCTGCAAATATTTGAACTCATTTTTATTTTTGTTTCACTTTTTCATCCCCAAAGAGTTTAAAATATAGGTAGACTAAAAAATATATGAGAGAAAAAAAGAACAAGGATTCACAGGTTTTTTTTTTCATCATGTCATCATGTGTGATAAATTTTGAAAACTTTATACCTATAGAGTATTATGGAAAATCTATTTTTACTTCAGATGAATAATTTTTTAACAAGAATATATTATTAAAAAATTCATATTACATGGTCATGTAACTGAATTGGCAGAAAGTACATTTGACTTATCCTATTTAATTATTGCATTATTAAATATAAATTATTTAATGACAGTTGTCATAATGAAAATGTAGATTTTAATCAAAAACTACAAGATACCATTCAAAAACAAACAGCAGATGATATAAACTGCAGTGTGAGTGTCAAATTTAATCAGTGATCAATTCAGTGGAATTCAGTTTGTTTTTCACAGTAGTTATATTCTATAAAGTCATTTTAAACATTGAATTAGCAAATACTGATCCACTGCTCCCAGGGAAAATATAGGCTTAGGTTTCCATGAGTATTTCGTCACAGCATTTTCATTAACTGATCAATATATGACCTTGTTTTGCATGCATTTCTGCTTAGAGACACTTTAATATATATTGTTGAATCATTACATTGAACTCATGGCCAACAGCCTTGGGTAACTCTGTAGTTCATGTCTAAATGAAGCTTATCTAAAATGCTGTTTTCTCTGTGAGGCACGTCACAGCCTTATCGGCTTAAGAACACTAAAAAGCACTTCAGCACTATGTCTGGAAGCCATTTAAAATAACAAAGTCACACATATACACGTACACAAAGCACAAAAATGCAACAACAACGAAAAAGTGGAACTAAATAGATCACAAAAATAACATTTACAGTCTGAGGGCTGAAACAAGAAGACAGAGCATAGCCTTACCATTAATTCAAATATTTCACCACTCTGTGCATGTCTGTGAATGACTGAGAAAGCTCCATGTGTATTGATTTTCGGGTTGTGAATAAATTTCAGTATATAGGTGAATTTGCAGATATGGAATCTACAAATAGGACTGACTGTATTTGTAAAACTTAAATATACAGCTGATCAGTGTGTCAGAAAACAAGCTTCTTATTTAGAAACCCAAGCTGTTTTAGGTATTATTCACTTATCAAAGTTCTCCTTCATAGATCAAAGTAGCTAGTACATATCTAACCCTTTAAAAGGACATTTTACTTCTATCAGTTGAAATAACTCTCATAATAAATGTACAAAACACCCATCTTCAAAAAATTTTAAAGTGTGATAAAAATACAAAGATCTTTCCAAATAGCATAAATGTCTCTGCTTCGAAGAGTACCCCTTAAAATGTGTTGCCCTTGAGCAGTGTACAGCCTGATCAACCATATACAGCAGCCTTAACTGTAGGTAGGTTGCACAGGAGAAACACAGTGGACAGAGTGGATGAGTTCAACTTTTGAGAAATGCTGGCTGTTAGATAATATCTATTACAAAGAGTAGCGAACTTGGAGACAGAGAGACCTCACTTGAAACACCTGTACTGCCAATTATTTTTTAAGCCGATTTTATTCATTTATTTTAAAATTTTTATTTATTTATTTGGCTGTGCTGGGTCTTGGTTGCTGCCTGTGGGTTTTTCTCTAATTACGGCAAGCAGGAGCTGCTCTCTAGTTGCGGGGCTTTGGCTTCTGATTGCAGTGGCTTCTCTTGTTGCAGAGCACAGGCTCTAGGGCAAGTGGGCTCGAGTTGCAGCTCCTGGATTCTAGAGCACAGGCTCAACAGCTGTGGGGCACACGCTTTGCTGCCCACCACATGTAGTAGGTTCAGGAATTGAACCAATGTCTCCTGCATTGGCAGGTGGATTCTTTCCCACTGAGCCCCAGGAAGGCTCTGTACTGACATTTATGTTGTGAGCAAGCTCTGTCTCTGAGCTTTAGTTTCTACACCTGTAACAAGAGGACAATAATACCCAGAGAAGTTGATTTGAGGAGGAAAAATAATAAACCTATGAAAAGTATAAAAAAAAAGTCTGACGTTAAGAACTCTTCCTCGAGTCCTGTAAACAGTGGGATTTCCTTGAAGTTTTACAACAAGGGAATCATCAGATTGCAGTTAAAAAAAAAAAAAGTAATTCTTGTGTTGGCTTGAAAATGGATTAGAAGCAGACTGGTTGGTATAAAAGCCCAGATTAAAAAAATCACCGCCCCCCCCCCCCCCCCAGAATAAAAGCTCCTTAAAACCCAGTCTAAGACAATCGATAACAAGAAAGGAGAAAGGAGAAAGACTGAAGAGTTATATCTAAAACTGCATTGTGCAGTTGAAGATGTGATCCTTTCTGGAACCCCTTTTCTTAGCTGAGATCTCCCTTTCCCCCCAACAGTTGCTTTGTCAGCTGTGAAATCCTGTCCATTTTGCTGGAGACTTGACCTCCTGCTAATGGATAGCTGACTTGAGACTGGATCTGGGGATAGGGCAGGGGGAGGAGGTAACAGGTACAAAGAGCCAGTCCCCTGGCATCAAAGTGGGAAGTTAGTTTCCAGGCTCAGCTACGTGCTTGAGTAGCTTGTTCTCTTCTATCCTGTTTTCTTTGCCTCCTTGTCCTAGGAGCACTCCTAAGTAAACCACTTTCTTAAGAATCCTGACTCCTAACTCTTTCTGAAACACTAACGCCAAAGGTGAAAGACCTTACGAAAAGACCCATAGCTGCAAAGGGAATGTGGAGGAGAGAGCAAAAGAGGGCCTTAGGCTCTTGCTTCATCTCAGACTTCATAAATCCTTCTGACTGGTTGACACTTTTCCTATAAAGAGACGCATGATGAGATGGTTCTTCTGACGATCTGCCAGTAAGTTCATTCTCCCCTTGGGGTAGAAAAATATTAACATTGATCGCCTGATTAATCCCTCCAAATTTTTCCTGAAATATTAAACTCTTTTAAACTTGCAACTTTACAACTGAAAAATTGCTTCAGTAAGGCCTTGGAGGATGGCATTATGTACAGTGAATCTTTTTGATTAGTTGAAAAACTACAGATTAAAATTGAATTATCAATAAAATATGTTGAATTTAACGTCAAATGAAAATCACGTGAGTCTGGAAAATATATATTTATCATTGGTGTTTTCCAGAACCTTCTTTTTACCTGGCTAAAATATTTTTTAAATCACTTTAAGTTTTGAATAAGGATTTTACTTTTTTATTAAAAAGAGCAGTCTGTCATTGGTTTTAATGCTGAAACCAAAGGTCCTTGAATTGGTTGTTTTTTATAAAGTGAGCTCTCAGTAGTTTCTAAGCTTAGCCTATCATAAAGTTATAAAATGGATCACATTTATTTTAGGTAAAAAATATGTTGGAAACAGTTTTAAGTATTAGGAAAAGAAAACAAACTTTAAAAATAAATGGTATGAAACTTTATAAAGATCTTTGGAAGTGACAGTGAGAGAGTGTTTTCAGACTAGAACAAATAAGGGACAGGGATTTGCTTCAGGATGAATTAGTAAAATGATAAACATTCCTAAAGAAGGACTAATTATATGTATACATATAGCTGATTCACTTTGCTGTATAGTAGAAATTAACACATTGTAAAGCAATTATACTCCAATAAAAATTAATTTTTAAAAGGACTAATTATTAGAGAGATAAAATAGAAATCAGCAAAACAACTGAAACAAGTCTAAGAAAGGACCGAGAATGGTTGAAAAAACCTTTAAATGTGGTCACTTGAAGGATAAACGTATTAGATTTTGGTGGTCTGTCTTTCACCAAGGCATCTATCTTGTATTGGATATCTAAAGCAGTTTGCAGCATTTGGCAACATTTCATTCAGCCGTTGAGGAAAATATTTAAATCAAACATATCCTTTGAAAAAAATCTTTAGACAAATAAAATGTTATAGGAGTGCTTTCTGGACAGGTTTCTAAACACAATGAAAGTCCCCAAAGTCATCTTATTATAGATTTTTCCTATGAGAAGCTTGTATATTTGCAAGACAAACAAGCAAACAAACATAAAAAGAAACCAGAGAAATAAACTTCCAAAACCCCAAGAGAGTTCCAAAATAAAAGCCCAAGTGCCAGAGATACAGATCTTAATGTCTTCCCAGAGCTACTGATGAGGCATTTCAATCTTGTCTCAGATATCATGTTTATTGAACGTCTGTCTCAGCATGCCAGGTTTCTAAACATATTTCAGGATAGTAACATGATAGAAGAATGAGGTGGAAATTCTGCTTTAAGCTGGACATGCCCAGGGCTTCCCGTTCCCAAACTGCAAAATATTTGTTTGCCTACCCCTATCAGCACCTCAGGCTAAATATGTCCTAAACTGAACTCTCTTTCCTCCTCCTTCTGCTTTATCTCCTCACTGCCTTTCAGGCCTCACTGGGCTTTCAGCCTGGCTGGTAACCTCAGATTCCAGTGGCTTCCACCTCCAAATCTCCCCACCCCTCATCACCACTCCCAGCCCATCAGTCTCAGCTCTCACCTGGCCTGTGACAGCCCCTCCTGTAGGCCTCCCCGACTCCCCTCTAGATCCTCCTACATATCCCACCTACTGTTGCCCTTTGGTTGCAGCCTTAACATTGTCCTTGACCTAAACGACTGAATACAAAATAGATTAGTAACTAAGGACCTACTAAATAGCACAGGGAACTAAACGTAATCAACTTCATGGAAAAGAAACTGAAAAAGTATATACATATAAAACTGAAGCACTTTGTTGTCCACCAGAAACTAATACATTGTAAATCAACTGTTGCTAAAAACTTGGTCCCTAGTGGAATGGTTTCTATACACTAGCCTGGCATCTAATTAGGAACTTCCCTTTTCTATAAAAAAGCAGTTATATGAAGTAGACTAGTTCAAACTGGGGGCAGCTGCCTGCACTGTTGTCATGATAAAGAAAAACAGAAGTCTGTACTAAGACATTATACACCGTAATATGTTGCCCACACGTGCAATTTTGTGAGAAATCTGGGCAGGAATATTTTTTACATCCCTCCCTTACTTAAACTATCATCAAACCCAGAGTTCCCCCCACTGCCAGCCTGCGTCTTCTATCACCATAGTAACAGCTTGTCCCAAACTGTAGTCTCTTCCAGGGTCCAGCTCAGACCTACATCCAGTCTTGGGTCCTTCTTTCAATTCTCAAAGGACCATCATCAGGTATTGCCTTGAAGAATCACTTGGTTCATGTCTTGACATCCCATGAAGTTTGAAGGCATCCAGGTGGGGGTCAAGCCAGGCACTTTTCTGCTCCCACTTACAATGAAAGTAAATTTTTTTCCTCATGGAGAAAAATCTGTTTAACACTGATTCAAATTTTTACTTTATTGTCCCCCAGCTTCATCAAGATATAATTGACAAAACTGTAAGATAAAGTGTGCACAGTGATGACCTGATGTAAGTATACGTTGTAAAAGGATTTCTCCCATCCTTCTAATTAACACATTCATCACCAATACTGATTTTTTAAAATAAATTTATTTTGTATTGGGGCATAGCCGATGAACAATGTTGTGGTAGTTTCTGGTGAACAGCCAAGGGACTCAGCCACATATATACATGTATCCATTCTCCCCCTAGCACCCCCTCCCATCCAGGCTGCCACATGACATTGAGCAGAGTTCTATGTGCTGCTATACAGTTGGTTCTTGGTGACCAACACTGATTTTTAAAGACTGTGTAAATTCATATCTTCTGGTGTGATGAAGAAGAGTTACAAGTTTGACCAGAGTGACCAGATAGACTTTATGAAATTGAACTCTGCAACAATTAGATGTAAATAGAGAAGGGACTTTCTCAGCTCCTCTTCCAGTTGCCTTGAGGTTGTGTCAGCTTTTGTGTTTCCTCGGGCAGTGTCATTTCACTGAAAATTTGACACGTGTGTAGTAATTGTACTGCAAGGAACAACTGCAATTGAAAAGAATGTTTATTACAAACTATTCTATTAAGAGGAGATTTCTGACAGCTTTAGTTTCCATTAAAGGATTTTTTTTTTTTTTTTTTAATGCTGCTTCCAGTGAAAGCATTGTGGTCATTCTGGATTGGACAGGTGACGATTATTACTATAAAATCAAAAGACATCATCTGAGGCCAAGAAGTCCTCAGAGATAATAATGAATGCATGTAGGATGGTGGAATGGAATCCAAGAAGAGTTGCCATATCTTTGATTTCATTTAATTTTAGAAGAGCACACAGGGAGTTCTACCAAGGGCCTTCAAGTGGGGTGAATGTGGGTTTCAGTTTGAGGTTCTGCTATAAACAGTGGGACCTAAGGCAGGTGACTCCCCTTCTCTGTGCTTTAAAGTCTGGGGTCTCATCTTCATTCCGCCACTGACCAGCTGTATACACTCTTGGACAATTTATTTCATTTCCCTGTGATTGTTTCCTCAGCTTAAAAATGGATTATTCTAATATCCACTTCATAATCTTGTTTTTACTAATGAGATCATATTTGGAAAGCACTTAGAACAGCTCTTGAGAGAACATGTGTAAATGTTTTATAACTAGAAGCTGTGGCTGTTACCAACACTAGTCTTACTAATATTTATATTTCCCTGCAGGGTTGTTGAGAAGGTTAAATGAAAGAACTGCTCACCAGGACAGACTACATGATTTGCAGGTCCCAGTACAAAAGGCAAATGTAGGGCCCTCTGTTCAAAAATCACTAAGAATTTCAAGAGTGGAGTTAAAACAAGCGTCGGGCCCTTCTGTGCAACTGCACGGGTTGCACACCCAGCTGGCGGCGGCTGGGCGCTGGAAGCAGCAGAAGCGCTGGCACACAGTGGGCGCTAAATAAATGCTCATGCACCTTCATGACAGCCCACGGTTATCACTGACCCCCCTCGCTGTCACTTGTCCCTGACCCGAGGACAAGACCCGGAACTGCGCCCGCGGTGGAGCCCGGAGGTGAGGACCGACCTCCGGCCCCGCCGTCCCCAGTCGCTCAGGCCCGGCCGAGCCTCCGCCTGGCGGGATGGGGCCGCTCGGCCGCCGCGCCGCACCGCCCAACGGGACAACTTCAGGAGGATCAGGGTCTGCCCGGCGCCCCCCGGGCTCGTCTCGGGGGCCCGGACGCCTCGCAGCCCGGCCGAGGACTCCGGGTCCCGCGGGCGCCGCCAGCGTCCAGGGCCCCGCTGGCCCGCCGCAGTGTTTACCGGTTGCCCGAGGAGACGCGCCCGCGCGCACCGCCGGCTCCCGCGACTGCCGGTTTGAGCGCGCCGCGGGACCCCGGCCGCCATGAGCTCCTCCAGCCCGCGGCGCCCGCCGCCCACTGGCCCCGCCGCCTTCGGCGCCTCGTCGCCCGCGCCCGAGGTACCGTCGCAGCCCGCGGGCGCGCGCCGGGGCGGCGCCGGTGGTCGGTCCCCTCCCGGGAGAGCCCCGGGGAGGCTCGGCCCGGGCTGCGCGCGACGCTCCTCGCCGGCGAACTCTCCTCTCCGTAGTCCGGGTGGATCGTGGTGGGAACGTCCCCGCGTCGGAGAGGGACTTGGTATTGCCAGCGGCCGGCGAATTTGAGGACGTGAGGGGGCAGGTCGTGAGTTTGTGAAATGCGGCTGAACTTGAGGTTGTACCAGTTCGCGTCTCTTGGTCATCGACACGGGTGACATTCTCAAAGCGGTGTGTCTGGCTCCTGTAGACCCTCCCCGAACCCCCGCCCCTGGAGCCAAGAATTCTCGCTTTTATCTTAAACTTCTTAGCTACTGAGAGACGTGGTTCAGAGCAGTTTCTTCAAAAACCTGAGGTGGTAAGGTTAATAATAAATAATACATACAGTCTTGAGGGAAGTCGCTGCTCTTTTCGTTGCTAATCATTTCAGAAACGGTCATTCCGTTGTCGGATCCATTTACTCGTCTACTCCCAGGTAGTACTTGGGCATCGCGGACTTGCAGGCTCAGCCTGGGTTAAGTGTCCCCTTCTGGACCCCGCGCAGGGGCCCACCAGGCAGAGCGTTTGTCAGAGGTTCCCCACGAGGGGGGAACTCTGTTCAGTCGAACTGCTTGCTGACCCCAGAGGTGTACTCAGCTCAGCTGACCACAAAAATCCCTGGGGCACGCTCTTAATTCAAAACTTGGGCTGGATTCTCCAACAAGTTGTAGGGAATTCTAACATTCAGCAGCTTTGATGGCTGCCTTTACATCTGACCGGATAGTGCCTTCCTTCTATTTAGATTTTTTTGATTCTTGATGTATTTGTGGAAAACTAGTGCCATCTTGTACAAATAAAATTAGTTTTTCTTCCACTAGAAAATTTACATATTTTGTTCCTATCTTGTATCCTTTGTGCATTAAGAATATTAGCCCATGCATAAATACGTAGAGTTTTTGTACTGCTTATATTTGTTTGAGGGAACAAATTGAAAGTAAATGACAGACCTCATGGCCCTTCATCCCTAAAAAAATACTCTGGTGTGTGTCTCCTATGGAGAAGGCAATGGCACCCCACTCCAGTACTCTTGCCTGGCAAATCCCATGGACGGAGGAGCCTGGTAGGCTGCAGTCCATGGGGTCGCTAGGAGTCGGGCACAACTGAGTGACTTCACTTTCACTTTTCACTTTCCTGCATTGGAGAAGGAAATGGCAACCCACTGCAGTATTCTTGCCTGGAGAATCCCAGGGACAGAGGAACCTAGTGGGCTGCCGTCTATGGGGTCGCACAGAGTCGGACACAACTGAAGCGACTTAGCAGCAGTAGCAGCAGTGTGTCTCCTAAGAACAAGGGAATTTTCTAACCAAAACACAATGATCAAATTCAGTGTGTTTAACATCCTTATAATATTACCTAACGTCCACTATCTGCTATTTTGCCAGTTGTCCCAATAATGCCATTTACTGCATTTTTTTTTTTTTTTTCATTTCAGGATCACACATTGAATTTAGCTGTGCCTTTAGTCTCTGTAAACCTGGAACAGTTCCTCGGTCTTTCTTTGTCTTCGGTGATATTTTTGCAGAATCTTGTTCAGTAAAATAGGTTTATCAGATTGTTCTTCATGATGAGATTTTTGGTAGGAATACTATCTAAGTGATGTGTCTCAGTTCATCAGAGTAGGAGGTACATGATGTCAGTTTGTCCCACTATTGGTGATGTTCCTAATTGGTGGTATCTGCCCATTTTCTACTGTAAAGGTGGAAAAATAATTACGTTTTAGTAATAAATAAATGATCATATTGAATAATCCTACTGATTAATACTGAGATTTTTAGGGTAAATTTTGCCACCTTATCATAAAGGAAAATATCCACCAAGACCAAGACTTTTTAAAAAATTATTTTTGGCTGCTCTGGGGCTTCATTGTTGCTCTCGGGCTTTCTGTAGTTTTGGAGAGCCAGACTACTTTCAAGTCTTGGAGCATGGGCTTCTCATCGAGGTGACCTCTTGTTGCGGTTCCTGGGCTCTAGGAGAGCAAGCTCAGCAATTGTGACTCACAGGCTTAGTTGCCTGTGGCATGTGGGATCTTCCGGAACTAGGGATTGAACTGGTGTCCCCTGAATTGCAAGGCAGATTCTTAACCACAAGACCACTGGGGAAGCCCCCAAGTCCAAGACTTTAATTGACCCAAAAGGCCTAAATTTTATTGAGAAGCAAAATGCTAGCATTTACTGTAATTACTTTTTCAGCTTCCAAAATACTTATCTGAGACAACCTTATAACTCAGATAGGCAGGGCAGGAATTTCCCATTATACACAAGATACAGCTTGTTCAGTTAGCAAATAATGGAACAGGAACTTAAATACCTTTCTTTTGAAAGTTTAGTGCTTTTCCTGCCATACCATTATGCACTGAAAAACAGATTAAAATACTAAGTGGGGATAATAACCAAGTGTCTGAGGAAGTAGAATACTGCAGGGACTGGAAGTATTAGCTATGAGTTCAGGCAGTCCTGATTACACCACTTAACTGTGACACTTTGAGCAAAAAAATGACAGTGTCTCAGAACTTAGTTTCTTCATCTGCAACATGGGATCATAAAGCTTATGACATAGCGTGGTTTGGAGATTCACTGTCAATATATGGAACGCTGCCAATGGAGTGACTGAATACATCACGGTTGGGAATTTGAGCAAGTTTCTTTCCTCTTGGTGAAACAAGAGTTAGTTAGAATAGCTGCCCGATGGAGTTGTTATGAGAAGCAAAGGTAAATAGCAACATGGCCTATCAGCAGCTATAGTTCTTCAAAGCAAAGAGGACTTAAACTGGTCATGTATAATTATGAAAGAAGTAAAGTCAGTTTTTCTTTATTTCCCCACCATTTCAAACATTTAAAAAATTATGGTAAAATACACATAACATAAAATTAACTGTCTTAGCAAAATTTAAGTGTACAGTTCAGTGGCCCTAAGGACAGTTGTTTTATTGTACAACTATCATCACCGTCTGTCTCTGAAACTCTTTTCATCTTTCGAACTGAAATTCTGTGCACACTCAGCAGTAACTCCCCGTGCCCTCCTCTCCCCAGCTCCTGGTAACCACCATTCTTCTTCTGTTTCTGAATTTGACTGCTCTGGGCACCTCGCGTAAGTGGAATCATACCGTATTCATCCTTTTGTGACTGGTTTGTTTCACTTAGCATAATACCCTTGACGTTCATCCATTCATCCACGTTGTATTATTAATAATACGTGCATTAGAACTTCTTCCCGTTTGAAGGCAGAATGATATTCCATTGCATGTATATGTCATGTTTTGCTTATCCATTCATCTGTACAGAGACACTTGGACTATTTTATTGTGAATAATGCTCTGGGTACACAACACATCTTCAGGATCTTGCTTTCAGTTATTTTGGGTGTAAGAATTGTAATTGCTGGATTATGTAGCATTTCAATTTTCAATTTTTTATAACTTTTTTTCTTTTAAATATTTATCTATTTGGCTGCACTGGGTCTCAGTTGTACGTTTCAGGATCTTTAGTTGTGGCATGCAAACTCTTAGTTGTGGCCTTGGAATCTAGTTCCCTGACCAGGGATCGCACCTGGGCCCTCTGCATTGGGAGTGCAAGTCTTAGCCACTAGACCACCAGCAAAATCCCCAATTTTCAGTTTTTTTGAGGAACGGCCTTACTGTTTTCCATAGTAACTGCACCATTTTACATTCTTATCAGCAATGCACAGATGTTCCAATTTCTCTACATCCTTGTCCATGCTTGTATTTTCCCTTCTTTCCTTTTTCACTTCCTATTCTTTCCTTCCTTCCCTCCCATCCTCCTTCCTTCCTTTTGCCCACTCTTCTTTTTTTTTTTCGTATAGTCAGCTTAATGGGTATGAAGTAGGAACCATTTCCACTTTATTCCACTTCCTTTCTCTTTGATTTGTTCTGTTCTTTTTTTATTTTCTCTTCCTTTTAATCAAACTCAAGTTAAGAAAAGATCTGACTCTAATCATATGTCTTCCTGTTTCTTAAGTCAGAAACCTTGGTATTCTAGGTATAAAGGAAAATAACCTGAAGCCTCCCACAAAGGTAAGAAGTGAGAGAGAAAAAAACAGAAAAACCAAAGTAAAAGAAAAAAGGATGACGAAGAGAAATATGAATATATCAGTAATTACAATAAGTATAAATGGATTAAATGCTCAGTTAACCAATAAAATTGTCAGATTGAATTTTTTAAAAAAAATTCAGGTATATGCTATTTATGAAACACATATTTAAACAAAAGTGTTTAATATGAAAAGATTGAAAGCAAGATATTTGAAAAGATTTTCCAGATACATAATAAGCACAGGAAACCTTATTGGATATGATAATATTATACAGTACTTTTAAAGCAAAAAAGCATTACTAGAGGTAAAGAAACTCACAATGATGATACAAATTATATCACTGCCACATAATAATAAAAATTCTTATTTATCAGAAAAAGTTGCAACAATTCTAAATGTATATGCATCTAATAAAATGGCCTCAAAATATATAAATCCAAAATAGAAGCAAAAACCTCTGAGGAGATATAGGCAAATCTTCACCTACAGTAGAACAGTTTTAATATACCTCTGTATGTATCTGAGAGACCCACCAGACAAAAATTTGGTAATGGAACTATTAAAAAACTAAAAATACAAAAATGGTTAAGTCATGAAGAAGAAGAAGAAAAGGATATTAAATATTTGGGCTATATATGGCTGTAGAAGTTAACCAGATGACTTTTTTTCTTTGCTCAAGGGAATAAATACCTTTAGACTATGAAACAATCAACTGGACAAAGTCCTAGAAAGTGTATTGGTAGAGATTAAACTAGATAAGTAATTAAATGTTTTTCCTTGTTTCAAATAAAAAAGAGCTTTATACAATTAAAAATTACTGATGACAATCTGATCATGAGTTCAGTTCAGTTAAGTCGCTCAGTTGTATCCAACTCTTTTCAACCCCATGGACTGTATAGCACACCCCAGAGCTTGCTCAAACTCATGTCCATTGAGTCAGTGATGCCATCCACCCATCTCATCCTCTGTTGTCCCCTTCTCCTCCTGTCTTCAATCTTTCCCAGCATCAGGGTCTTTTCCATTGAGTCAGTTCTTCGCATCAGGTGGCCAAAGTATTGGAATTTCAGCTTCGGCATCAGTCCTTCCAATGAATATTCAGGGCTGATCTCCTTCAGAATGGACTGGTTGGATCTCCTTGCAGTCCAAGGGACTCTCAAGAGTCTTCTCGAACACCACAGTTCAAAAGCATCAATTCTTCAGCACTCAGCCTTCTTTATAATCCAACTCTCACATCCATACATGACTACTGGAAAAACCATAGTCCATACATGACTACTGGAAAAACCATAGCTTTGCTTAGTCTAGCCTAGCCTAGCCTGATCTTTGTCAGCAAAGACATGTCTCTGCTTTTTAATATGCTGTGTAGGTTGGTCATAACTTTTCTTCAAAGCAGCAAGTGCCTTTTAATTTCATGGCTGCAGTCACCATGTTCAGTGATTTTGGACCCCCCCCCCCCAAAATAAAGTCTGTCACTGGTTCCACTGTTTCCCCATCTATTTGCCATGAAGTGATGGGACCAGATGCCACGATCTTAGTTTTCTGAATGTTGAGTTTTAAGCCAGCTTTTTCACGTTAGACAAACCCACCTTGAAGGATTTTCTGTTAAATAATTGGCCAATACTCTTCAAAAGTGTCAAGGTCACGATTGGCAGAGACTAAGGAGACAAGACAACTAGAAGCAATGTGAGAGTCTGGGTTGACCCCTGGACCAGAAAAAGGACATTATTAGAAAACTCGTGAAATTTGAATAAGATCTGATGTTTAGTTAATAGTATTATAGCAATGTTAATTTACTTATTTTAACATGCCTTGGATATGTAGGTAGTTAACATTAGGGGAAGTTGGGTAAATGGTACACAGAATCTTTCTGTTCTAATCTTGCAACCTTTTTCTGGGTCTAAAATAACTTCAGAATAAAAAGTTAAAAAAATGAGTGACAAGCAGTTAATTCTTTGTATATCCAACTTTTTTTTTTTTTTTGCATAATCTTAGGTATTTTATTTACTTTCCTTCAATCTATTACTTAAAGACCCAAAAAAGCAAAAGAAAAAAATTAAATTTTGGAGAATGGTCCTGTTAAAAGATACTCAGCATTAAATATATCACAGAGGAGGGAGTTCTTCAAGACAGTAAACACATACTATTACAAAACTTTTTTCCTCACATCAGAGCAGTATCTGCTTCTTGCATATACATCTCATTAAAAATGCATCCAATAGTGAATCTATAGAAACTTCTCAGATCCTTGGTCCTGAGTTGTATGAACACAGGGCAAGTTAGACTCCAGGAAACTGGAGAACAGAGCTGAGCAGAAATTCAGAGGTTACACAGAAATGGATTTTGGGTAGGCAATTAACATTCTATGCATTTCTACTTCTTCAGTTCAGTTCAGTTCAGTCGCTCAGTCGTGTCCGATTCTTTGCGACCCCATGAATCGCAGCACACCAGGCCTCCCTGTCCATTACCAACTCCCAGAGTTCACTCAGACTCACGTCCATCAAGTCAGTGATGCCATCCAGCCGTCTCATCCTCTGTCGTCCCCTCCTCCTCCTGCCCCCAATCCCTCCCAGCATCAGAGTCTTTTCCAGAGTCAACTCTTCGCATGAGGTGGCCAAAGTACTGGAGTTTCAGCTTTAGCGTCATTCCTTCCAAAGAAATCCCAGGGCTGATCTCCTTCAGAATGGACTGGTTGGATCCCCTTGCAGTCCAAGCAACTCTCAAGAGTCTTCTCCAACACCACAGTTCAAAAGCATCAATTCTTCGGCGCTCAGCTTTCTTCACAGTCCAACTCTCACATCCATACATGACCACAGGAAAAACCATAGCCTTGACTAGACAGACCTTTGTTGGCAAAGTAATGTCTCTGCTTTTGAATATACTATCTAGGTTGGGCATAACTTTCCTTCCAAGGAGTAAGCGTCTTTTAATTTCATGGCTGCAGTCACCATCTGCAGTGATTTTGGAGCCCAGAAAAATAAAGTCTGACACTGTTTCCACTGTTTCCCCATCTATTTGCCATGAAGTGATGGGACCAGAGGCCACGGTCTTCGTTTTCTGAATGTTGAGCTTTAAGCCAACTTTTTCACTCTCCTCTTTCTACTTCTTAGCTTACCAAATATTGAGACCTCACTATGTACCATGTACTAGTCCAGGTGTTAGGGATATAACACCAAACAAATCAACCAGGCCCTTGCCCTTATGGTAAGAAAGTCAGGAAAATGGGGAGGATTGGGAGGGAGCAGGAACAGAGAGGGAGAATTAACAAGCATTTGCTGAGGTCCAAAGGCAAGAGGGTATGACTCCAAGGAACCAATGTGATCCTTTCGGGATTTGTTACAAAAACCTCTTCTTGTTTCATTTCACCTTCTATGTCTCCAGTTGATCCTAACTATTTTAGGTAAGATCTACTTGATCTTATCTCCTCCCTGGAACCTCAAAACAGTTGGTTCAGGCATTCCAGGATCTGCACCCCTCTTAAATCCCAGGTAAATCACGAGAGGAATAAAACCCCAGCGGATGGCAAATTGTCCTCCCTTGAAAAGCTGCTGCAGCCTCTGCTTGGCCTCTTTGCTCAGCTTCACCATTGCGGCAGCGCTGGCGACACCTGTGAGAGAACAGCAGCAAACGCGTCAGGAATGTATATCCAACTTTTAACTGCAACACTTAGTTTCTCTTCGTATCTAATTGTTCTTGGACCACCTGGCTGAGGGGAAATGTTCAAATAACAGGTGAATAAAAGAACTTTTTGAACACCAAGCAGAGAGCATGATTGATTTTCCCTTCCTATTTCAAAAAGGTGGTGTGAATCTTTACTTAAAGTTGCCAAATGTGGGGTACAGGATATTTGAAACAATAGTGAGTGCTTCTTGGTTTGTACTTGAATTAAGTTGACTAATTATAAAGACTTACTTTTTTGTGTTCAAGGACAATTTAAAAATTTAATTGAAAAAGGGAGTAACATTTGCTGTACTTAGAATTATTTATGCTAGGTTCTTTTCCCAAGATTTCTTTTTTCTTTGTTTCGCTTCCAATTTTTTTCCTTTGAAATTGGTGCTTTGGTGGCTTTGATCTAAGGCAGAGAAGTTCAAAGGCATTGCTGAGGTGGACCAGCAGCCCTATACTCTTTCTCTTATTGATACAGCACTGCTATTGATTGTGGCTTCTATCTCTACGTGTTAGATAGTGCTTAAATAAAATATTTTAAATATTGCTAGTAAAAGGAAATATATGAATTCTATTTCTGAGTAACTGAAATAACTTCCTTTTTGTTGACTAAATTTACTCTTATGCTGTCCTTCCTGACTCTTCCGCGTTAGCTTTGTACTGAAATGTATTTTTCAGCATTTCTAGGTCATCATCATCTAATCTCATTGTCAGTGCAAAGGGGAACGATGTCAACTCTCGACTATAGTTGTCACATTTCCCATAAGTCTTTTCTGCTTCAGGGTAAATGAAATGGGTAGAGTGGAGAAGCAAAAGGAAGTCTTAATGTTGAAATTTTGTAACTATTTGGAGTAAGCAAAAGTGAGAACGTGGGAGGAAACCTGAACCAGAAAAACTCTGCTTGGTGAATCATACATTGATTGAGTCACCCTGTGGTGAGTTTCAGGACACCAAAGATAGGCAAATTCTTTGCTTCAGCAGTTAAAAAATCAGGGTCAGTTCTAAAACAGATGCTGTTTTAGATAAGGTTCCACTCTCATAAAAGTTACATTTTAGTGGGGGAGATAGATAACAAAAGTAAACAGATGGGTAAACAAGGTAATTTCAAAGTGTGGTTAACACTAAAGTGGGATAACAGGATCAAGACTGACTGGCGTAGAGGGTTTGCTTTGGATAGGGTGGGCCCAGATGACTCCCCAAGGAGATGACAGGTATGCTGAGTTGTGGGTGATGCTGGGAGGGAGTGTTTTTAGAAACAGCTTCCCTAGGGGAAGTGTGTTTAGAAAGAGTACACTACCATGTGTAAAATAGATAGCTAGCGGGAACCTGCTGTATACACAGGAAGCTCAGCTCAGTTCTCTGTGTGAACTGAAAGGGAGGGAGGTCCAAGGTTCGGGGGGATACGTGTATATGTATGGCTGATTCACTTTGTCATACACAGAAACTAACACGATATTGTAAAGCAAGTATACCTCAATTAAAAAAAGAATATAGTTGGTAGCACGTTCGTCAGTTTGGGTGTGTCTCATGATTTCTTATCCTTAGATTCAAGTTAATCACTTTTGGCGTTTATCGGTGATCCTATATGAGAGATGGTGTGTTCTCAGTGCATCATGTCAGGAGCCTTATGTCAGTTTATCTCATTGTTGATGTTATAAAAGAAAAAGAAAGGCTGAGAACTGGATTCAACAGACTAACGATACCTGATAATACATGTAATGTATTTTTAATTGCTCTAAGGAATGTTATTGAGATAACTGGTGAGTACTATGGTGTCATTATTAAATTTCTTGAATTTCACAGCCGTATGCAAAGGAAAGTCCTTGTCCTTAGAAATACACGCTGAAGTATTTAGGGGTTGAAGGCTGTGATGTCTGCGAATTACTCACAAATGACTCAGCTGTCATGATTGTAATGGACAGAGAGAAAAGACTAGATCAAATGTGATGAAATGTTCTCACAGTTGGTGAATCTAAGTGTGGCATATACTTTATTATTCTTGCAACTTTTCTGTAAGATTGAAATAAAGCTTTAAAGAAATTATGTACCTGTAACAAATTAGGATATTGAGTAGAAAATGCTCTTTCTAACTATCAAGCTCACAGTATAGTTAAGTAAATAATAAATGAGATAATAAAGGCTTGGAAAAGGAAGAAGGCAGGTGTGGCTGGAGTAAAGATATGGTGTCAGGCAAGGATCTAGAAGGAAAGGCAAACAAGCAGTTACGGGAGGTGCTCTACTAGATGGAGGTGGGGAGAGCAAGGGGAGGGGATGCTTTGCTGAAGTTACTGGGGCCAATGATGGTGGTGGTATGGAGATGACATTGTCTTTGGAGTACCAACAGGACCTGTAGGTGATGTTCAGTAGCAGTTGGAATCATGAATCTCTAGCTAGAGATGCAGATTGGGGAGCCATCAATTATTGCAGATGGTTGAAATCTCAGGAGAGCATGAAGTAGACCAGTAAAGGTGTCTTATGTGGTGAAGAAGAAGGATTGATGATGAAGTCCAGAGAGTCGCAGGTTAACGAGTGGGTGAAGGAGGATGAGCTGCAGGAGGGACTGGGAGAGGAGGGCCAGATGAGCAGAGAAAGGAAAGCTGCTTGGCAGAGTGGTGGTCATGGCTCCCTCCAGTTCTCCTTTTTCCATATATTGGAACACCCTTCCCCTAGGTTTATTTAGAATTGACAGAATTTGGGGAGTAGCTGCCCAAAACAATGATTATGGTTTTGTCCATATTGATTATTAAATGTTTCTTTCTGATAGTAATTAGCTAAGTATTTTAAGGCCATTTCTGGTCCATGGTTTAAAAACCATGCCATTTGGGCCAAGTATGTGTATATATATTTATATATGGCTTCCCTGGTAACTCAGTGGTAAATAGTCCACCTGCCCATGCAGGAAATGCGGGTTCAATCCCTGGGTCAGGAAGATCCCCTGGAGAAGGAAATGGCAACCCACTCCAGTATCCTTGCCTGGGAAATCCCATGGGCAGAGGAACCTGGTGGGCTACAGTCCATGGGGTCACAAAGAGTCAGACACAACTTAGGGACTTAACAACTCTCTCTATATCTATATCTATCTATCTATATATATATATATTTTTTTTTTTCTAGTTCTGTTTCTCTGGAGGACCCTAATACACAGGATAACTTCACTAGTCCTACCATGCTTGAGGAGGTTGTTAGAACCAGTGGGTTTGTAGTCCATCAGAAAGGACAGTGCAGCAAGGCCACAGGTGCTCAACACAGACACACAGGCTGGCGATCAGCAGCAGGAAAGTGGGGAGAGTTTGTCATGTCTCCTGCCTGATTTTCCTAGAAGGACAGGATCAACCTATCTATCAGAGGCCCTGGGACCACCTTTAAGGGACCCATGAGCATGTTTTAAATTCTTTTAAAATCAGGAGAGGGAGAAAAAAATAACTTTTAAATTGAGAAAATATTTTAATGTGTAGTATTTTGTTATGTTCATCTTCATGCCAGTAGGTTGTAGAATATAGCTTTAATATCTGTATGGAGGAAAGAGACCACGAAGGTATTAATAAAAGTGCACGGTTGTCGTTTAGTCGCTAAGTCGTGTCCCACTCTGCGACCCCATGGACTGTAGTCTGCCAGGCTCCTCTGTCCGTGGGATTTCCCAGGCAATAATACGGGAATGAGTTACTATTTCTTTCTCCAGGGGATCTTTTCAACCCAAGTATCAAACCCATGATTCCTGCGTGTCCTGCTTTGGCAGGCAGTTTCTTTACCAGTGGGCCACCTGGGAAACCCATAGGACCCACAAAAGTTAATGGGGTCACGTGGGGAGAGGAAACTGTGCAGAAGCATTGTTTAGAGAGCATTGTTAAGCAACAGAACAGGTGATAGTAAGACAGATAATAGAACATATTTTTCCCAATTTTACTGATATGATTGACATACAGCACTGTGGCATACAGCATAATGCCTTAAATATATTGTGATGTAATTACCACAATAAATTTAGTTAAATTAACACTCATCATCTTATACAGATACAAAAGAAAAAAAAAGAATGTTTCTTTCCTTGTGATGAGAACTTTTAGGACTTTTCAAAATATCGTATACCAGTGTTAACTATAGTCATTATGTTGCATATTATAGCCCCAGTATTTATTTGTCTTATAACTGGAAGTTTGTACTTTTTGACTATCTTCATCCAGTTCCTGCACCCCACACAACCCCTGCCCCCTGCCTCTGGTAACTGTAAGTCTGATCTCTCTCTTTAATGAGATTTTTGCTTGTTTTAGATTCCACATATGAGATCATACAATGTTTGTTCTTCTCTGACTTATTTCACTTAGTATAATGCCCTCAAGGTCCGTTTATGTTGTTGCAAAGTTTCTTCTTTTCTGTGGTTGGGTAGTATCCATTTTTAGATATAGATATATTTAGATATAAAAAGTTTGTTTGGTTTTCTGTACTATCTAAGGAAAAGCCTGAAGGAACTTTTTGGCCAACCCAGTGTAGTGAAAATTGCTCAGTCGTGTCGACTCTTTGTGACCCCATGGATTGTAGGCTGCCAGGTTCCTCTGTTCATGGAGTTCTCCAAGCGAGAGCGCTGGAGTGGGTAACTGTTCCCTTCTCCAAGGGATCTTCCCAACCCAGGGATCGAACCCAGGTGTCCCGCATTGCAAGAGGATTCTTTACCATCTGACCTACCAGAGAAGCTCCAAAATATTGGAGTAGGTAGCCTATCCCTTCTCCAGAGGACCTTCCTGACCCAGGAGTCAAACTGGGGTCTCCTGCATTGCAGGCGGATTCTTTACCAGCTGAGCTTCCAGGGAAGCCCCCTAGTTATAACTATATCTAGAGATAGAGATGGGTATAAATATGTCACATTTTCTTCCTTATC
The DNA here is from genome assembly GCF_002263795.3 of Bos taurus. Classification (NCBI taxonomy): domain Eukaryota; kingdom Metazoa; phylum Chordata; class Mammalia; order Artiodactyla; family Bovidae; genus Bos; species Bos taurus. The sequence goes on from NC_037336.1 coordinate 88,534,057, forward strand.
CATTCATCCATTGATGGATACTTAGGTGCTTTCATGACTTGGCAATTGTAAATCATGCTTAGAAAATTTTATCTTAAAATTACTTGTTCCTTCACTTAAAGGTTGACATAAAATGATGAATATTGAACTGAAGTCCAGCAAAATTTAAATCTCCCTACGACAGTTTTATTGCACTAGAGAAGTGCTCTTTTGGAAAATTGGTTAAACTGTATTTTAAATTCCTTCTAAGGGAAATATTCCTGAGGAGCCAATTTGAATAGACAACTTGTTAAAAGTTTTAAGCATACCACTCAGCATAGGAACTGAAATATTACATTTTGGAAAAATTTTCACTTTAAGATAATTTATCAAGTGTTTGATAATAGATGGAGTGAAAAAACCCCACTTGAGAAGAAGTCTAGAATCATTAATATGTGAAAAGATATGTAGGATTCAGATGAATAAAATGTCCCATCTCTTTGTCAACAGAGGTTTTCATTTCCCCCATTCCACTCAAAGAAGCTATTTGTGACATGTGACAATGTGACATGTGACAGTGTTCCCAAATCTGCATTCATTATGAGCCTTGAAAGTTACACCCAATACCTCCCATGGAGTTCTATCCAATACAAATGCTGAGAAATTGTTGTCACTTAAAATAGGACCTGAAATTAATTAATTTGCCTGTGGCTTACTTAACTAAGATGTTATCTTGGTAAAGTGAACAGATTAAAAAAAAATTCAAAGGACTTTCAGTTCAGTTCAGTCACTCAGTCATGTCCAACTCTTTGTGACCCCATGGGGTGCAGCACACCAGGCTTCCCTGTCCATCACCGACTCCCGGAGTTTACTCAAACTCATGTCCATTGAGTCAGTGATGCCATCCAACCATCTCATCCTCTGTCGTCCCCTTCTCCTCCTGCCTTCAGTCTTTCCCAGCATCAGGGTCCTTTCCAGTGAGTCAATTCTTCGAATCAGGTGGCCAACATATTGGAGTTTCAGCTTCAGTATCAATCCTTCCAATGAATATTCAGGACTTATCTCCTTTAGGATGGACTGGTTTGATCTCCTTGCAGTCCAAGGGACTCTCAAGAGTCTTCTCTAGCACCACAGTTCAAAAGCATCAATTCTTCAGTGCTCAGCTTTCTTTATAGTCCAACTCTCACATCCATACATGACTACTGGAAAAACCATAGCTTTGACTATGTGGACCTTTGTTGGCAAAGTAATGCTTTTAATATGCTGTCTAGGTTGGTCATAGCTTTTCTTCCAAGAAGCAAGTGTCTTTTAATTTCATGGCTGCAGTCACCCTCTGCAGTGATTTTGGAGCCCAAAAAAGTAAAGTCTGTCATGGTTTCCATTGTTTCCCCATCTATTTGCTGTGAAGTGGTGGGACTGGATGCCATAATCTTAGTTTTCTGAATGTTGAGTTTTAAGCCAACTTTTTCACTCTCCTCTTTGACTTTCATCAAGAGGCTCTTTAGTTCTTCTTCACTTGGTGCCATAAGAAGTGGTGTCATCTGCATCTCTGAGGTTATTGATATTTCTCCTGGCAATCTTGATTCCAGCTCGGGCTTCATCCAGCCCAGCATTTTGCATGATGTGCTCTGCATAGAAGTTAAATAAGCAGGGTGACAATATACAGCCTTGACGTACTCCTTTCTCGATTTGGAACCAGTCTGTTGTTCCATGTCCAGTTCTAACTGTTGTCTCTTGACAGGCATACACTTGCCTCTCAGGAGGCAAGTCACGTGGTCTGGTATTCCCATCTCTTTAAGAATTTTCCACAGAAGACTTTATATTAAATGAAAATATAAGCTTCTAAATTGACTAGACACAACCTGTACAGCATATATGAACTTGTAGAAAGCAGAAGGAATCTTTCTTAAATTTATTTTTTATTGAAATATAGTTGATTGACAAGGTGTTAGTTTCTACTGTTCAGCAAAGTGAATTAGTTATACATATATCCACTCTTTTTTTATACTTTTCCCATATAGGTCATTACAGAGTATTGAGTAGAGTTCCCTGTCCTATGCAGTAGGTCCTTATTAGTCATCTATTTTATATATAGTAGTGTGTATATGTCAATCCCAATCTCCCAGTTTATCCCTCCCTCCTAGGAATCTTCCAAAAAGTGGTTGGAAGGAGATTTATGAATTTATCAAAGTTAAATTTTGTGAACTTATCATTAATTTTGGAAATGCAGCTCTTTACTGCAACAACCTGACTTGCCTTGCAGAACAGCAATATTGAATCAAGTTCAGAAGAGAATTCAATTTAGGGAGAAATGATTGCATATCTATATATGACGATAACATAGTGATGAACAGTATGGGCTTTGGAGTCAGATGGGCTTTGGTTTGAATTCTGGCTGTGCCATTTCATTCCTTCCTTCGTTCATTCTGTGATTTTACTGACACCCGTTTCTGATTGTTTTTAGAGATGCGGAGAAGGCAATGGCACCCCACTCCAGTACTCTTGCCTGGAAAATCCCATGGACAGAGGAGCCTGGTGGGCTGCAGTCCATGGGGTCGCGAAGAGTCGGACACGACTGAGCGACTTCACTTTCACTTTTCACTTTCTTGCATTGGAGAAGGAAATGGCAACCCACTCCAGTGTTCTTGCCTGGAGAATCCCAGGGACGGTGGAGCCTGGTGGGCTGCCGTCTCTGGGGTCACACAGAGTCAGACACAGCTGAAGCGACTTAGCAGCAGCAGCAACAGGACCTTCACCCTAACAATGATTGAAAGTTATAATTTTTGTTCCTGCAAGATAAGCATTTTTTTTCAGATGTTTTAAACATTTATTCTCATCTGACAAAATGTGGATGAATAAATAATTCCTGGCTTTTCTTTCCCAGTATATCTTGGTCAACTCTCTCCTCTCCCTCCTAGTTTTTGCTGAAACTCTTATTTCTATTCTAGGTTGATCTCTTGGCATGACTAATTTTAAAAATATGAGACTTGCTGTTTTCCATTTTTACAAGAGATGAGTGAAATTCCACCTATATTTGTTCCAACAGGACCATTGTTTAGCAATAATGAAAGTCTCGCAGTCATGTCTGACTCTGCGACCCCATGGACTATACAGTCCATGGAATTCTCCAGGCCAGAATACCGGAGTGGGTAGCCATTCCCTTCTCCAGGGGATCTTCCCAACCTTGGGATCAAACCCAGGTCTCCCGCATTGCAGGCAGATTCTTTACCAGCTGAGCCATCAGGGTAGTCCCTAAACTCAGCAGCAGGACATACTTCCACTGATCTCAGCTGGAGGCTGGGTCCAGATGATGAGTCTTAATACAAGAGGTCTCAGGAATGCGTTTCTGATATTAACTAAGTTGATGTTGTCAGATGACATTCAGAGGGTTGACTAAAGAAGCAGCATTCATTCATACTCTGCTCTACTTCAGATTATCCCTGAAAAGTCAAAACTCAAGCGAGATGGCTAATTGGACTTTATTGTTTTGACCCTGCTACTGAAGTGCTTTTACTGAACAAAGGCTTGATGTTATGCCGTTCAGTTGTTCCACGGGTTTGGAAATTTGTGATTTCCTGTAGTGAGCAACTTGTTTGCTTTACCTCGTGGTCCTGGTAGATCGTGTGACTCAGGTTGATCTACTTGGAAGAGCCAAGGTAAACTGGTCCATCCCTAACAAGTGCTCGGTACCAACAGGACAGTAAGTCCCCTACTGCAGACCTTTAAGTTACGAACTGTCAAAGATGTGAACATGCATTTGCGTGTCCAGTCATGTAAGTTAGTTCACTTACATAATCGTCACGTGTGTGCATCCTCTACAAGTGGTTGTACTTTTACTGCACACTACTCTAAAGAGCACAGTACTACAGTGTCTTTGTTTCAAGCCCAGGATGTCTGAAGCAAGTGCACAGGCAGAAGTGATGTACTTGGTACTACTGTACTTTTCAAGGTACTGTACTGTAGGATTAAAGTTGTTTTATTTTTTGTGTTTGTTTTTTTAATGTATTATTTGTGTGAAAAGTATTGTAAACCTATTCACAGTACTATATGGCCAATTGTGTTAGTTAGGTACCTAGGCTAATTTTGTTGGATTTTTGAATAAATTGGATTCAACAAATACGATTTCGAAATGAAACTCGTTCATATGTAAAGGGTTTATTGTACGTCCAGGATACTTGCTTCCTCTTATTTGTTCTCTCTTTTAACCTTTCTTTCCTGCCATTTTCTTAATTCCTTTTTTTGTTTTTCTTGTTTTGGCACTGGTAAAAAATAAACTTGAGACGTTGGGTGGAAGTTAAAGCCTTTCTCTAAGATCTAGACGTCTGGTAAACTGTAAAGATTACAGGAAACACTAGTGGATTTGGGACTAGCCTTTAGTTTATGCTCCTGCCATGGCTTAGGAGAAGCTATTCAGTGATTAGCTCCCTGATTCTGGGAAAGATTGAAGGTAGGAGGAGAAAGGGACGACAGAGGACAAGATGGTTGGATGGCATCTCTGACTCAATGGACATGAATTTGAGCAAACTCTGGGAGACATTGAAGGACAGGGAAGCCTGATGTGCTGCAGTCCATGGGGTTGCAAAGAGTTGGACATGACTTAGTGACTGAACAACAGTAACAAAATTCAGTGATTGCAAAGTACGTTCCAGAACACCCACGGAGTCAAAAGCAAGACGTTTCTCTTGTCAGGGCTCATAGTTACGTGATACATCCATGGTTTGATGGATGTCAGTGCTACTATTGGGCTTCCCTGGTGGCTCAGAGGTAAAAGAATCCTCCTGCAAAGCAGGAGACGTGGGTTCAATCCTTGGGTTGGGAAGATCCCCTGGAGAAGCAAATTGCAACCCACTCTGGTATTTTTGCCTGGGAAATCCCACAGACAGAGGAGCCTGACAGGTTATAGTCCATGGGGGTCACAAAGAATCAGACAGGACTTAGGGACTAAACAAAAACAACAATGCTACTATAGATGGACAGGCTCTGATATTGCAGAGTGGGAGAATCTGCGTGCTTCCTAAACCAGCCCATCATCCCTGGGGCTTGGGGTGCAGTAGAAGTCAGCCAACTCCAGAGGCTGGTGGAACTTGGCATAGCAGATGAGATTGGGGAGTGAATCACACGGGAGGATGGGATATTAATAAGAAGAGCAATATAGCATCCATTCCTTTATTCTGCAGATAATTATCGAGCATTTACATTGTGAGGTTCTGGTTAGGTGCTAGGTATGTCTTAGTGGATATCAAAGACTGTTTAAAAAATAATTTTTAAGTTTGTTTTTGGCTGTGTTGGGTCTTCGTTGCTTCTTGGGCATTTCTGCAGTTACTGTGAGTGGGGTTTACTCTTCTTTGCGGTGTGTGGGTTTCTCACTTCGGTGACTTCTCTTGTTGTGGACACGGGCTTAGGGAGTGTAGGCTCAGTTGCTGCGGCTCCTGGGCTCCGGAGCACAGGCTCAGTAGTTATGGGCAATGGGCTTAGTTGCTCCTTGGTGTGTGGAATCTTCCTGGAGCAGGACTCGAACTTGTGTTTCCTGTATCAGCAAGCAGATTCTTTACCACTGAGCCATCAGGGAAGCCCTATCACAGAGTTTTAAGGGAGAGAGACCTTACATACTTAATTACACATATCATGTATTCCTTACCACTCTGTAAGTGACCTGAAGGAGAAGCATAGGCTGCTATGAGAGAATCAGTTCAGTTTCAGTTCAGTTGCTCAGTCATGTCCGACTCTTTGTGACCCCATGCACTGCAGCACGCCAGGCTTCCCTGTCCATCACCAACTCCCGGAGTTTACTCAAACTCATGTCCATTGAGTCGGTGATGCCATACAACCATCTCATCCTCTGTCGTCCCCTTCTCCTCCTGCCTTCAGTCTTTCCCAGCATCAGGGTCTTTATATAGTGGGAAGATAGTGGTGTGGTCAGGTGGGAATTTTGACTGGTCAAGTCCTTCTGAATACTTGCTGAGGCAATACTGACTTTGAAATGACACCTATAAGAAGAGTGAGAAGACTGCTATGAGGGTGAATACACTGTCCATTAGTTGATTTTCTTGGTGGTCTCCACCCCTCCTTTGATCTCCCCAACCTGCCTTCTGCAGAGCTCTTTATGGTGTGGTGCAGGTCTTGGGGAGGAGAGAGGGTGAGATTAGGGGGTCTAGCTTTAGAAAGGAAGGGCTTCCTAAACAGGGGTCTGTCCACTCTAGTAGACTGTCCTCTAGAGTGGGCTGAGGACATCCATGTCTTCATGATAACTAGTGAGAGTTGCTAAGCACTACAATTTCGGATTTGGAATCTGCCTATAACCTGATTTATTCTGGACACAAAAGAGAGAAAAATTCCTTCTAAAAACTTACTGTAGATCTTGCTTTGTTCCCTTGTGAGAATTCTTATAGGGAGGTTAAAAATTATTTGGTTTCTTCCTAACCTGAAACCTGGAGAGATTACTTGTTGCTAACGTGTCCCACTGTCTTCTCATTTTTTACAAAATTTGTCTCTGGAGGGACTTGGTTGCTTTCAGAAGTGTGTATGCTGGAAATCATGGCTTCCTTTTAACAGAAGAAATGCTGCTAGGGATGATGAAGTAGCATCATTTAGCTGAATTTTCTCTGGGCAGAGTTAAGGGTCACCCCAAAAGAGAGAGCAGGGATGTAGTTGCAACGTACATGTTATTTAGGTTGTTTTCTGTTTCTAATTTGTCCTTTGTTGGAGATCTTTTTACAGTTAATAAAAACATTAAGAATCATTGAATTCTTGTTTTAATCCTTGAAGATACTATTTTGGCTATAACATTGTATTATTCCATTCATTTTTGTGGTGAACTTCCTATCCAAGAAGTAGTCAAAACTTTCTTGTTGAATAAAAAATGCATTCCAAGCATTGCTGGAAATTCAGTAATTCTTTCTACCTCTGCGGTCTTGTGCAAGCCGAGGTTCAAGTTCAGGGTTTCCCACTGCCTTTGCAGCCGGTGAAGAATTTACATGGTATTCAGCTTCTTAAATCTAAAGATTAGGATGTTAAAATTGAGAACATACTGAATTGGACTCTTTAAACATGTTTCCAGCTGTCTCTTAATTAAAAAATTAATTTGAATATTACAATTGCAGCCACTTTTCCTTTAAAAATGAGAACATTACACATTAAGCTGCAGTATCTTTTGTCAACTACCACTAATCTTAATCCCCTTCCCTCATTCTCCAGAGGTAATTATTAAATACATTTGGTGAGTATCCGCCAGATCATTAAAAATACTTTTTGTGTTCATACTTATACCTATAGAGAATATTTTATTTTGTTTAACACTTTTTTAATTTTCCTTTTTTTTTGCTTTTTATTGGTTTTTATTCTTTAAGCTAATTTAAAATAACATGTATTTTTGAAACATAAATGGTATCATACTATTAGTTTTGTTCTCTGATTTACTGTATTTGAAAAACAGTATGTTTTTGAGATCTATCCATGCTGCTTTAAATAGATTTAGTTCAGTTCTATTAATTGTTTTCTAGATTCCCATTTTATGGATGTACTATTCCATGGATGACTATTCTTATATGATAGTACATGGATGTACTATTCTTATGGATGACCAATTCCTATATTGATGGATACTGTGAACCACGAACATTCACGTAGAATTACAAGTAGAATTGTGTGTTCTGGGGTATATGCTGAAGTGCCTCCTGCAGTGTCAGGAACATTTCATATGCACATTCATTAAATGTCCTTTAAGCCTAACTTTTAAATTAGATAGCACAGAAAAGCTATTACTGCTTTCAGATCTACTACCAGTTGTTTGCTGTTTGAAAAAGGAATTGCCTTTTTAGCCCTTAATTGTCTCGTTTTCAGATGAGGGTATAAGAACAGTCTCTACTCATAGGTTTGTTGTGAAGACTGAATTAGAATAGTTCCTGGGTCAGTGAATATTAGATATGTATATGATACATATCTAGTACATATAATTACATATTTAATATTTGTTAGAGTTACATCGGGATTAGTATTTGAAGCAAGCCCTCAGAAAGTTTGGCATCTTAAGTTTTTCTAACTGCGGTCCTTCCCATCCATGAAAAAATAATTCGGTTTCTTTTAGTGGAGCCATAGTATTAAGAACATTTTGGAATACTGTATTCTTTTCAATAAAGATATTGAGATAGAAGGGGTTTCAAATGACACCCAAGAAAAATGTGATTAGAGAACAGTGTCAAAATAATACATCAGCTTTTTCACAAAGCTTGATTTAATGCAGAAATGTCTTCCTCCAAAATTTGCTCCACAACTACTAAGATGATGACACACCGATTTGTTTCCTGAATTCCATACCCATCACACTGTCCCTGGCAAGCACTTAGGAAAACCCAGAAACCAAATGCAGATGTAAGAAAGAAAAGCAGGAAAGTCCTTCAAAGTCTGGAGAAGAACTGATAAGTAGTCAAAATTGGCATTGGTTGGAGAAATACATTTTGTTGAAGTTGTATAGTCACTCAGTCGAGTCTGACTCTTTTGTGACCCCGTGGACTGTAGACTGCCAGGCTCCTCTGCCTATGGGATTTTCCAGGCAAGAAGAGTGGGCAGTGGGTTGCCATTTCTTTCTGCAGGGGATCTTCTGGACGCAGAGATCGAACCCATGTCTCCTGCATTGGCAAGTGTATTCTTTACTGCTGAGCCACCAGGGAAGCCCATAAATACAGTTGCAGTACTTAAGTTATGCACCATAAATTAGGGAAAAAACTATGTGAGGGGAAGAAGTTAGAGAGTAGGGGAGAGAGTCTTAGCGAGGATTGCTCACTGGGGCAGCCCTGGAGGCTTGAAGAGGGAAGGGGAGAGAGAGGGAAGGTGATAGAAAGAAAAAGAGAGACCAAAGGACGCCTTCCCCTGTGAAAGTGCCTCAGTGACACGGTTGTGCAGTGTGGTATGGAATAAAGCTGGAACAAAGAGGAGACTGGGTATGAGATGGAAAGACAGGAATGGATTTAGGTACTTTTGTGTGTCAGAGGTTGGCAGCGATTTTCTTCACTCTCTTCTTTTTTTTTTTTCCTGTCCATAGGAAAATAAGACAGCTAAACACCATAGAAGCAAGACTGGCCCAAGGCATTGTCCTCAGGCTGGGTAATTGGACACATTGTGTACCAAGTTATGAATAAGCTGATCTCTTCTTTTTGCCTTTGAGCTTTGAAACCATCTTTATTCTGAAAAGCCTATGAGCCACCCTGCAAGGCAATTTCAATCATTATCATAATATCAGTAGCCGAAGCAAATCATAGGTAGTTGGCTTTCTAAAATTAATGTGAAATTGCTTCATGGATTGGCTGGGAGACCTAATAACTTAGAGTGTCCTCATATGAGGACAAATGGATGAGTTTTAATCTTGCCACTTTGAAATTAGGGTAAAATTAGTTTTTTGTTAAAGTGAAGATTATTTAATATTTATAGAAAAGCTTTCCAAAATTTTTATTAACTCTAGGGAGGCTTAATTAAAAGAGCAAAACCCTGAGAGGTCTGGCCTCACGTACATTTCAATCTCTATGCTACTGGTGGTGTTTCTTTGCCCCTGTGTCCTCCTTAAAGATGCTGCATGGCAGAATTTGTGATTTTTGTGGATTCTTGTCCTTGTTCCTTTTTTGTTTTTTCATTTAAAGGGGAAATATTTACTCTGATTATGAAATTAATGCACAGTCACTGTAAAAGATTTAGAAAATATAAAAACGTAATAAAGAAGAAAATAAATGTAGTTCTATAACTAAAAGATTACCTTAGTAACATTTCTTCCCAGTAATTTTCTTTTAATTATGCTTAATTATGTAATTAATGCATAAATATACCTTCTTGAGAAGAAACCAAAGCCATTCCCCTCCCCAGCTCCAGTACTCCTGTCAGCCTCAGAGATAAGGATTGTTATACAGCTGATGTGTGTTCCTTCAGACCTTTTTTTCTTCTCTAAATATATTTGCAGAAAATACACAGTACTTTCCCTTCATGTGTGCTTTAAGGGGAAAAAAGTATCAAACTATGGATCTATACTTTGTTACTTTTGTCCAGTGGTGTATCTTGGAGATCTGCTTATGCCCAAACATACAGGGCAGTCTCCTCCTGCTTATTGGCAGTATTCATAGTATAGGAGCGCCTTTTTCAGCAATTGCCTTGTTGATGGGGATTTGTATTGTGTCACCCCTTCTCTCTTTTTTGTTATTACCGATAATGGTGTAATAAGTATCCTAAGACCTACTGTTACTCACATATATGACTGTTTTCCAAGGGGAAATAATTGAGAGGTAGAACTGCTGGGTCATAGTACTTACATTTAAATTTTAATAGAGTGTGATTGAGAAGGTATCCAGAGGGCTTAACCAGCTTTATTTACATCTAAGACGAAGTGATACAGAAAGGTTGAAAATTAAAAGCTGGAACAGAGGTATATGTAGTCAGATACAAACAAAAAGAAATTCGGGATCATGATCTCAGTATCAGAAAGGGCTGAATTGTGAGCAGAAATGGTTAAGTGAGAAAGATAATGGCACATTATGGTGTTACGTGGTATAATTTACAACGACTATATGCGATTTCTGAATCTTTGCACCAAGTCAAACAGTACTAGTTTCCATTAAGCAAGAATGCAAGTGCTACAAGGTGACAGAGAATTACAGTAGCAATCAGAGGCTCTAACTGATCTTTCTCGAGCCCTGATCAAGTTAAAGCATAGAAATAGATAAGACTAGAAATGCCTAATTAAAATGATGAGCAAAGTAGAATGAATTAATCCATATTGAACTTGAAGCTCCAAAGAAAGAGACTATACCTTCTTTTTATTTTTTGTAGTACTTGAAAAATTTTTATTAGAGTGTAATTGATTTACAGTGTTGTGTTAATTTCTGCTGTACAGCAAAGTGAATCAGTTATACGTATACAGGTATCAACTGTTTTTAGAGTCTTTGCTCATATAGATCATTACAGAATATTGAGTAGACCTCCCTGTGAGATACAGTAGGTTGTTGTCTATTTCATGTATATAGTAGTATGTATATGTCAATTCCAATCTCCCAATTTATCCCCCAACACCTTATCCCCTGGTAACCATAAGCTTGTTTTCTCCATCTGTAACTATGAGAATATACCTTCTTTTTATTTTTATTTATCCATTTATTTTGGCCCTGTCCCACAACATGTGGGATCTTACTTCCCCAATGAGAGATTGAACTCGTGCGTCCTGCATTGGAAACGTGGAGTGTTAACCATTGGACCACCAGGGAAATCCTATATCTTCTTTTTAACTACCCATTGGATGTTCATAAAACTGAACATTCACAAAAACCTTGATGAATTCCCTGAAGTAGAAATGATAGAGACCAGGAAGATGGTGAAAATGTGTAATGACTGGTCTAATAAGGACAGCCTTCCGGTTTGAATGGACCCAGTTCTGAATGGAGACTGGTTCACTCCACTGGTGTACACCTGTGAATGTCAGCCCAGAATGAAGATGGGTTGTTTGAGCACAGTGTGATAAAACAGGCATCCTAATAAATTCTGAGAACAGAAAGCCACAAACACAATGAAGCCTTTAAAACAACTCAGGTCAAAGGACAAACTCAGTGCACAGCAAAGGAAACTGTGCTGCTGCTGCTAAGTCTCTTCAGTCGTGTCCAACTCTGTGTGACCCCATAAACGGCAGCCGACCAGGCTCCTCTGTCCCTGGGATCCTCCAGGCAAGAACACTGGAGTGGGTTGCCATTTCCTTCTCCAATGCATGAAAGTGAAAAGTGAAAGGGAAGTTGCTCAGTCGTGTCCGACTCATAGTGACCCCATGGACTGCAGCCTACCAGGCTCCTCTGTCCATAGGATTGTCCAGGCAAGAGTACTGGAGTGGGGTGCCACTGCCTTCTCCTAAAGAAACTATAAGCAAGGTGAAAAGACAACCGTTGGAATGGGAGAAAATAATAGCAAATGAAACAACTGACAAAGGATTAATTTCCAAAATATACCAGCAGCTCATACAACTCAACACAAGGGAAACAAACAGCCCAATCAAAAAGTAGGAAAAAGACCTAAACAGACGTTTCTCCAAAGAAGACATACAGATGGCTAATAAACACTTGTAAAGATGCTCAACATCGCTCATTATTAGAGAAATGCAAATCAAAACCACAATGAGATATCACCTCACACTGGTCAGAATGGCCCTCATCAAAAAGTCTACAAACAATAAATGCTGGAGAGGATGTGGGGAAAAGGGGACGCTTTTGCACTGTTGGTGGGAATGTAAATTGATATAGCCACTATGGAAGATGGTATGAAGATTCCTTAAAAAACTAAGAGTAAAATCACCATATGACCCAGAAATCCCACTCCTAGGCATATACCCTGAGGAAACCAGGTTTGAGAAAGACACATGTGTCCCATTGTTCATTGCAGCAGTATTTACAAGGTAGAACATGGAAGCAACCTAGATGCAAATCAACAGATGAATGGATAAAGAAGTTGTGGTACATATACACAATAGAATATTACTCAGCCATAAAAAAGAACACATTTGAATCCGTTCTGATGAGGTGGATAAATCTAGAACCTATAATACAGAGTGCAGTGAGTCAGAAAGAGATAAATATCATACTCTAATGCACATATTGGAGAAGGAAATGGCAACCCACTCCAGTATTCTTGCCTGGAGAATCCCAGGGACAGAGGAGCCTAGTGGGCTGCCATCTATGGGGTCGCACAGAATCCGACACGACAGAAGCGACTCAGCAGCAGCAATGCACATATATGGAATCTAGGAAAACGGTTCTGAAGAATTTATTTACAGGGCAGTAATGAGGTAAAGTGTCTGCCTGCAATGTGGGAGACCCGGTTTCGATCCCTGGGTCGGGAAGATCCCTTGGAGAAGGAAATGACAACCCACTCCAGTACTCTTGCCTAGAAAATTCTATGGATGGAGGAGCCTGGTGGACTACAGTCCATGGGGTCGCAAAGAGTTGGACACGACTGAGCGACTTCACTCACTCACTCACTCAATTGAGAAACAGACATAGAGAACAGACTTATGGTCATAGGGAGAAGGGAGGAGACGGTGAGATGTATGGAGAGTAACATGTAAACTTACATTCAGTTCAATTCAGTTTAGTCACTCAGTCATGTCCGACTCTTTGCGACCCCATGAATCGCAGCACGCCAGGCCTCCCTGTCCATCACCAAGTTCCAGAGTTTACCCAGATTCATGTCCATCGAGTCGGTGATGCCATCCAACCATCTCATCCTATGTCATCCCCTTCTCCTGCCCCCAATCCCTCCCAGCATCAGGGTCTTTTCCAATGAGTCAACTCTTCACATGAGGTGGCCAAAGTATTGGAGTTTCAGCTTCAGTATCAGTCCTTCCAATGAACACCCAGGACTGATCTCCTTTAGGATGGACTGGTTGAATCTCCTTGCAGTCCAAGGGACTCTCAAGAGTCTTCTCCAACACCACAGTTCAAAAGCATCAATTCTTCGGTGCTCAGCTTTCTTCACAGTCCAACTCTCACATCCATACATGACTACTGGAAAAACCATAGCCTTGACTGGACGGACCTTTGTTGGCAAAGTAATGTCTCTGCTTTTGAATATGCTATCTAGGTTGATCATAACTTTCCTTCCAAGGAGTAAGCGTCTTTTAATTTCATGGCTGCAATCACCATCTGCAGTGATTTTGGAGCCCCCCAAAATAAAAATCTGACACTGTTTCCCCATCTATTTGCCATGAAATGATGGGATCAGATGCCATGATCTTTGTTTTCTGAATGTTGAGCTTTAAGCCAACTTTTTCACTCTACACTTTCACTTTCATCAAGAGGCTTTTTAGTTCCTCTTCAGTTTCTGCCAGAGCTTCCCTGATGGCTCAGAGGTTAAAGCACCTGCCTGCAATGTGGGAGACCTGGGTTTGATCCCTGGGTTGCCATAAGGGTGGTCATTTGCATATCTGAGGTTATTGATATTTCCCCTGGCAATCTTGATTCCAGCTTGTGCTTCTTCCAGCCCAGCGTTTCTCATGATGTACTCTGCATATAAGTTAAATAAGCAGGGTGACAATACACAGCCTTGACGTATGCCTTTTCCTATTTGGAACCAGTCTGTTGTTCCATGTCCAGTTCTAACTGTTGCTTCCTGACCTGCATACAGGTTTCTCAAGAGGCAGGTCAGGTGGTCTGGTATTCCCATCTCTTTCAGAATTTTCCACAGTTTATTGTGATCCACACAGTCAAAGGCTTTGGCATAGTCAATAAAGCAGAAATAGATGTTTTTCTGGAACTTTCTTGCTTTTTCGATGATCCAGCAGAAGCATAAGATATTAAGAAGAGGTGGCAAGAATACATAGAAGAACTGTACAAAAAAGATCTTCATGACCCAGATAATCACGATGTCACTGACCTAGAGCCAGACATCGTGGAATGTGAAGTCAAATGGGCCTTAGAAAGCATCACTACAAACGAAGCTAGTGGAAGTGATGGAATTCCAGTTGAGCTATTTCAAGTCCTGGAAGATGATGCTGTGAAAGTGCTGCACTCAATATGACAGCAAATTTGGAAAACTCAGCAGTGGCCACAGGACTGGAAAAGGTCAGTTTTCATTCCAATCCCAAAGAAAGGCAATGCCAAAGAATGCTCAAACTACCGCACAATTACACTCATCTCACACGCTAATAAAGTAATGCTCAAAATTCTCCAAGCCAGGCTTCAGCAATACGTGAACCGTGAACTTCCAGATGTTCAAGCTGGTTTTAGAGAACCAGAGGAACCAGAGATCAAATTGCCAACATCCGCTGGAAACTTACATTGCTGCTGCTGCCGCTGCTAAGTCGCTTCAGTCGTGTCCGACTCTGTGCGACCCCATAGATGGCAACCCACCAGGCTCCCCTGTCCCTGGGATTCTCCAGGCAAGAACACTGGGGTGGGTTGCCATTTCCTTCTCCAATGCATGAAAGTGAAAAGTGAAAGTGAAGTCGCTCAGTTGTGTCCGACTGCGACCGCATAGACGGCAGCCTACCAGGCTCCTCCGTCCCTGAGATTTTCCAGGCAAGAGTACTGGAGTGGGGTGCCACTGCCTTCTCCCGGGAAACTTACATTACCATATGTAAAATAGATAGCCAATGGGAATTTGCTGTATGACTCAGGAAACTCAAACAAGGACTCTGTATCAGCCTAGAGGGTTGGGATAGGGAGGGAAATGGGAGGGAAGTTCAAAAGGGAGGGGACATATATATATATATACCTATGGCTGATTCATGTTGAGGTTTGACAGAAAACAACAAAATTCTGCAAAACAGTTATCCTTCAGTAAAAAAAAAATTAAAAAAAGGAGAAACTCAGGCTAAACACAAAGAACACTACGTAAGGGTCTGTGAGACAGAGAAGGAAGGGCTAAGAGGAAATGAGTAGGCATAAATAAATTCATGTGTTCTTTCAGTTTTTGTATTGTTTTTCCTTATCCTTGTAATCCTCTCATGCTTCTGTGCATTTCTTCTCATTTCAAGCTACCTCAGAGTGTCTTGAGGGAATGATTTCTGTGGTATACTCCATAGGTAAGCTCAGTGTCTGACCCAGAATACACTTTTCATAAACATTTGCTGATAAACAGTCTCGAGTCTGCTGGACTTTGAAAGGTGATTTAGACCCTAGCAACTGTCTTCTAAGGGCTTCCCAGGTGGCTCAGTGATACAGAACCCGCCTGCCAATACAGGATCTGCAAGTTCGATCTCTGGGTTGGGAAGATCCCCTAGAGGAGGAAATGGCAACCCACTCCAGTATTCTTGTCTGGAAAATCCCATGGACAGAGGAGCTTGGCAGGTTACAATCCATGGGGTCACAAAAGAGTCAGACACAACTTAGCAACTAAAGGGCAACCATCTTCTAAACTTAGTAACCAAAAGAGTCTTCCTCCTGTAGGCCCTGTTCCAGTGTTAGAGGCAGTAGTGTCTTAATGTGCAGTTTCTTTTGCCCATGAGTGTGTGAAGATGCTAATGCTTCTGGTGGTACTCCGTGTTTCATTGTAATCTCCTCAAATAAAGGCCCACTTCTGAACTGTCTCAGAGGCTCTTACTATTATGGCCAACGGACACAATATTTTTCATATGAAAGAGATATAAAATTGAAGAATGACTATGTCATGTCCTAAAAAAATCATGTTTGTCAATGAAAGAAATAATCATAGTCATTGAGAAACTTATTTCCCTAAGGAATTTTAGAAAATGTGTGCCAGGCATGCTATAGTTCAAACATCTTGTGAGTGACCTAGGTCCTCACATGGCCTGTTTTGGAAACATGGCTGGAGTGGTTGGCGTGGAGAAATTCCATCTGAATACTGAGTGAGGTTGACAGGATGTGGTTCTCTTCATAGATGCAGTTAAACGCTTTGTGCCTTTACCCCAGGAGTACATACCTACCGTCTTCTTGAATGTGTTGTCATTGGCAAACACTGCCTGTTACTAAGTGCACTGAAGGTTTTGTTTGGCATCTTGTGCGTTGAAACACACTAGTCATGACAACGCTTGTTATGAAATTCAGGGCTTTAAGATGACTTTTGCGTTCATGAGTATTTCCAAACAGTAGTCTTTAGCAGTTCCGTAGCCAGGCAGAGTCATTAACAGGTTTTACTGATGTGGCCCCTGAGGACACTAGATATTCCAGGGAAACCCTCCTTTATATGACCTCTTTCATATTCTTTCAAAAATGAATGGCTTTCCTGTATGTCTTTCACAAAGACCACAAGCCCTGGAAACTTCATAGAAGTGGGTGTCCGTCCAAACTTGGGAATAATTCTTGCAGGAGGCAGATGTTACGGCACCAGCAGGACAGAAACAGAACCAGAGGTTACAGATGCAGACCTATAGTCCAAACTCATCAAATCTCTTCTGCAGATGTGTTTATTGGGATCGTGTTAAAAAAAAAACATTTAAATTAGTTACCCAGTTGAAAAATCTGGGACTTTTTTTTACTTCAGAAAGTCTGGTTAGGACTTCCCCAGTGGCTCAGTGGTAAAGAATCTGCCTGCCGATGCAGGAGACACGGATTTGATCCCTGGTCCTAGAAGATCCCACCTGCTGCGAAGCAGCTAGGCCTGTGCGCCACACCTATTGAGCCTGTGCTCTAGAGCCTGGGAAGCGCGACAACTGCAGCCCCTGTGCCTTAAAACCCTTGGTCTGCAACAGGAGAAGCCACTGCAATAAGAAACCTGGGCACTGCAACCAGAGAGTAGGCCCTGCTCCCTGCAACTAGAGAACAGTGTGCGAAACAACGAGGACCCAGCACAGCCAACAATAAATAAATACAATTTTTAAAAAGTCTGGATGTAGGACTTGTCTTGAAAAATTAGAATAATCTGGCCAGGTTGGGATCCCTATTTTTGCATTGGCAGCCATGAGTGGGGCTGGAAGCTCTTCCCTTCTGGGTGGAGAAGAACTCCAGGCACCACCACTGTCTCTGGCCTCAGGCATTCATTTGAGTCAGCTTCATAACCCCAAGACAGGCGATGAGATTGAGAGTAGATGGCATTGTGGGTGATTATGAAGGAGACAGACTTCTACTCTTAAATCACATGGTTTTTTTGATAAACACTTTATTCAACAGCCCAGAGATGAGTTGATAATCTTTGTAGTCTGGAAACAGAAGAACTATGAAAACTGCCTCAAGGTTAACATCTGGTGGTTCTTTGTCAGTTCTGTCTGTTCTGGTCAGAGGTCAAATAGCACTGGAGTAGGGTGGAAGGAAAACTGTAAAATGGCAAAGGCCAACTCTTCACACAGCTTGTGGGATCTTAGGTCCCCAACTAGGGATCGAACTTGTGCCCCTGCAGGGAAAGCAGAGTCTTGACCACTGGCCCACCAGGGAAATCCTGGCAAAGGCCAACTCTTAAATGCCAACCCCAGCTACCATCTGGGGAGAGCTGTCATTCATTCCTGGGGGACCCTATCATTGGTTCTCGGGCTGCGTCCTCCTTCACGTAGAATTTTGAGAATGAGAATGAAATAATCTGAACCAAACCCTTCTCTGAGCAGCCTTTCCAACATATTTGGATAACAAAGAATGCGTCTGTACTAACCTTGCGTTGCACAGCTGCACGGAAAATATTGTTTAACTCTCTTCTGTATATTTTGTCTTTTGGGGAACCCTATCAGAAAGCTTATGATCATCTCTTGGAAGTCCCGGTCACTCGGGAGCAGTTAAACCACTATCGGAATGTGGCCGAGGCTGCCCGGAGTGAACTTGCAGCAACGCTGGTCAAATTTGAATCTGCTCAGTCTGAGGTGAGAATCTGTCTTCGTTACTCACAAATGGGCCTTGTTAGCTTCCCGTGGAGCGAAACAGAGTATAGAGGTGATTAGAAACAGGATGAAGGGAGGCGGGTTTAAACTTCTCGGTAAATTTTATTCTCTTTTTCTCTTATTGTGCCTCAAACCTCTGTTGGCTTCCCTGGTGGCTCTGTGGTAAAGAATCCGCCTGCCAGTGCAGGAGATGTAAGAGACTCGGGTTTGATTCCAAAGTCAGGAAGAGTCACTGGAAAAGGAAACGGCAACCCACTCCAGTATTCTTTCCTGGAGAATCCCATGGACAGAGGAGCCTGGTGGGCTACAGTCTGTGGGGTCGCACAGAGTTGGCAGTGACTGAAGCAACTGCTAGTGCCCTCTGGTTGGGAGAATTCCTGAAAGACTGTGCATTTGCTGGGCTGGGAGGTGAGGTGAGCTGGGCTGGATTCTGGCTCTCAGGGGAGCTGTCCTTCCTGAGAGCATCAGGGGCACCTGGGGACTTGGGGGGCAATGTGGGCATTGGAGGGCTCAGCATCCTGGGAGAAGCTTTCTTTAAGGTGGATTGCTTGCAATCTGCAGTTCTAGGGGTAGAAATCTGCCTCCCTTTTTTGTGGTGGTTCTGCTCGCCTGGGGGAGATTCTAGGAAGGTGACCAAGATCCATCTACCCTTGGGGCTGGATCCAGTCTATTGTGGAGTTTCTGGGAGATTCTTGCTAGACTCACTGCCCTTATAGACTAGTGGCCCCCAGGAATCCTAGGCTTGCCTGTGAGGTAAGTGACAGTCTCACTAGACTGTCAGGCTCCCATTGAAAGATGAGTTGATAATGTGTGTGTATGTGTATGTGAATAAATGTAGGCATGCATGGTCATAGTTCCAAAAAGTATAGTAGTAGTAGTAGTGTAGTATAGTGAGAGTCTCTCAGTCGTGTCAGACTCTGCAACTCCATGGACTGTAGTCCGCCAGGCTCCTCTGTCCATGGGATTGTCCAGGCAAGGATACTGGAGTGAGTAGCTATTCGCTTCTCTGGGAGATCTTCTCAGTCCAGGGATTGAACCCAATCTGCACTGCAGGCACATTCTTTACCATCTGAGCCACCAGGAAAGCCCTTCAAAAAGTATATGTATTCATGAAATTTTCTAATGGGACGGATCTGATATCTTATAAGGCACATACTGTGTTCAGCATTTTAGTGTGAGAGAAAAGTTAATGTGTTTCCTTTGTATAAATCCTATAATGATTTTCTTTTTCTCCTATATTTTTTCCAGACATCCGAATATTATTTTTCTTTATCTCCTGCAATAAGGGTCCAGAAGGCTGGGGAAGAAATTCTGTAATATATTGAATAGTCTGTATTGACTTATGAAAGGGTCGTGGCCGTGAAATTACAAATGGCCTACCTGTAGCTTCCTCGTTTCAGCAGCAGCAGCAATAGCAGTAATACAGATTTAGAAAATGAGTTTCCATTGCAGAATATTTTATTCCTTTTTGCAAAACACACCACACCTGTCTCTTGAGTGAGATTCATTCATCACAGGACATTGCTCAATAGTTTTTTGACTGGAAATAGAACTGCCATAAGACCCAGCAGTCTCACTGCTGAATGTACACACTGAGGAAACCAGAATTTAAAGAGACATATGTACCCCAGTGTTCATTGCAGCACTGTTTACAGTGGCTAGGACATGGAAGCAACCTAGGTGTTCATCGCCAGACAAATGGATAAGGAAATTGTGGTGCATATACGCAATGGACGATTACTCAACTATAAAAAGAACACATTTGAGTCAGTTCTAATGAGGTGGATGAACCTGGAGTGTGTTATACAGAGTGAAGTAAGTCAGAAAGAGAAACACCAATACAGTATATTAATAGATATATATCGAGTTTGGAAAGATGGTAACGACAATCCTATGTACAAGGCAGCAAAAGAGACACAGATGTAAAGAACAGACTTTTGAACTCTGTGGGAGAAGGTGAGGATGGGATGATTTGAGAGAATAGCATTGAAACATGTATATTACCATATGTAAAATAGATGACCAGCCCAAGTTTGATGCATAAAGCAAGACACTCAAAGCTGGTGCTCTGGGACAACCCAGAGGGATGGTGTGGGGAGGAAGGTGGGAGCGGGGGTTCAGGATGGGGGGACACATGTGCGCTGGTGGCTCATTCATGTCGATGTATGGCAAAAACCATTACAATATTGTAAAGTAATCATCCTCTAATTAAGAAAGAAAAACCATTGCTCAATAGTTTTTTGAAAAAGAATAAGAGGGCCCACTATTTAGGCATAATTTCCCATCTAGTAATACAGAAACAAATATGAAAAAAGAAAGTAAAGTTGGATTAAGTCATGAATAAAAAATTGAAATTTTAAATTACGATTTTGGGTTTTTTTCAAGGTACTTCAAACTTATATCCTTGAAATCTTTTCCCTCTTTTTACTTCTTTCCCATGTCAGCTTCGAGAACTGCGATCCAAGATGCTTTCTAAAGAAGTTTCCTATCAAGAGTTAAAAGCTGAGATGGAGAGCTATAAAGAAAATAATGCCAGAAAATCATCTCTGCTCATCTCTCTGAGGGACAGAGTTCAGGAACTAGAGGAAGAATCAGCGGCTCTCGCCACTTCTAAAATTAGAACTGAAATCACAGCTCAGTCTGCAATCAAGGAGAACCAAGAGTTAAAGAAGAAAGTGGTAGAACTAGACGAAAAATTACAGTAAGGATATTTCAATATATTTTTCAATGGAGTTGGTGTTAAAACACTAACTCCTGACAGCAGGATATGCCTTTGAAGGTACTGGGGTTTTGCATTATTTGGCCCTGAAACTCCACTTAGGAAAAAAAAATCATATATATATATATATATATATATATATATATATATATAAAATTTAGAAGATTTCCTCTAAGTAGAGTTTTAACTGGAGGTTGTGGAATAGTACACAGAGCGAGGGGTTTATTCAGAAGCTAGTTGTAAAAATACCTCAGAAGCCCAGAACACCCCAGACCACCCTTAACACTCCTCATTAAGTTTTATTGCCGGTTTATGCAGAGAACTCAGGAAATCTAGGTTTTCTACATGTAGTTCTGCCAAAAGGTGATTATTGAGATAAAATTGGGAGCTAACTGTTCTTAAAATATACTTTATAATTCTGTGTATAATAACTTAAATCCCTTTACTAATAAAACACTTGGTATTTATTTTACTTATTTCATCTTAAAAAGATTAAAAACAAAAACCCAGTGCTTCCAGCTCCTGTCCTCTTTCTCTCCTTCCATTCAGAGCAAAATTCCTTAAACATGTTTGTATGTACTCACTGTGCCAATTTCTCTCCTCTCTCAGATCTACTCCTCTGAAGCCACTCATTAAGGTGACCAGTGACTGCACACTGCAAATTAAATGATCAGTCTTATCTGATCTTCCAGTACGTCAGTCAACAGTTGGCTTTTCCCCCTGAACCACTTTCTTCTTTTAGCTTCCAGGGCACTGCGCACGCCTGCTTTTGATCTTGCCTTTCTAGCTGCTCTGTCATGATCTCTGGCTTTATCTGCCTCATCTCCTTGACTTCCAAGTATTGGTGGGCCCCAGGGCTCAGTCCTTGATTCTCTCCTTGAAAGTGAAACTCGCTCAGTCGTGTCCGACTCTTTGTGACCCCAAGACTTCTCCAGGCCAGAATACTGGAGTGGGTAGCCTTTCCCTTTTCCAAGGGATCTTCCCAACCCAGGGATCGAACCCAGGTCTCCCACATTGCGGGTGAATTCTTTACCAGCTGAGCCACAAGGGAAACCCAAGAATACTGGAGTGGGTAGCCTATCCCTTTTCCAGGGGATCTTCCCAATCCAGGGATTGAACCAGGGTCTCCTGCCTTGCAGGCGGATTCTTTACCAACTGAGCCATCAGGGAATTCTCTTCTTGTTTCTATCCAAATCCACTCTGTTAGTGCTCTCATCCAGTCTCATGACTTAAAGTATGACCTAAATGCTCATGACTCCCACGTTTCTTCCTAAGACCTGCATATCTTATGACTTACTGGGCATCTTCACGTGGATGTCCAACAGGCATCTCAAATTAACATGTCCAAATTAGTATTTCCACAAATTTGTCCTGTGGTTTTCCTAATCTCACTGAATGATAATTCCATTCCTCTAGTTGTTCAGGGCAAAAATCTTGGATCATCCTTGCTTTCCTTTCCTAGATGCTTCATTAAATCTCTATCATCAAAATAAATCTAAATTTTTACTACTGTACATTGCCACTAACCTAGTCTGCATCTCCAATTTTACCCCACTCCCCCTAAATGTTTCTTACTCCCTTTTCTGCTTAATCTTTTCCTTCAGCCCTATAATATACTATGCATTTTTCATACATTTATTTTTTGATTATTGTCCATCTTCCCAATTAGGACCTAAGTCCCATGAGGGCAAGGATGTTAATCTGTTTCATTTACTACTGTATCTTTTGCACCTTTTACAGAGCCTGATGCATAGTAAGTGCACAATAAATATTTATTAAACAAATGATATATTCATTTGTGGGATATATATATATTCCCACAAATGTCAAAAAGAAAATTACTCAAAACCTTATGATTCCAGAAAAACTATAGTTCACAGTTTGTTGAACAGATATTCAGACAGTTGTACTTAAATGGCATCATGTAGTGAAATATTTTTCCTGAATAATATGTTATAGATACTGAAAAATTCTTTCATGATATCATTTTTTAATGGCCAGTAATATTCCATTGCATGTTAAAATCATAATTTACTTAACCAGTTCTTTTTGTTGTTTCCTTTAGACACTTAGGTTAGTTCCACTCAAAAAATTATTGTAAACCAAAATGCAATGAGGATCCATATGTGTTCATATTTTCACATTTATATGATTATGTCATTATGGTGGATGCCTGGAACTTTGTTAGGTCAAAGTGAAATGCAAATAAAAGTGGTAATAGTTTAGAAGTTCCTGGAATAGAGAAGTAATATTGAAATCTTGGAGTAAATGTATTGAATCACATATATAAATTAATCAGAGCCATGGCATTTACTATGACTTTCATGAGTCAGAGACACTGAATACATACTACTTTTCATATGTTAAAAATTAGAACTCAGAATATTGATGTTGGTCTTTTATTGTTATACATTTTTCTAAATAGAAATATGGCATGATTTTGAGTATATACAATTACATACTTTGTTAATCTTTGAATTGTGTGAAAGAATTTGCAGTAACATTTGAGTGTTGTTATAAACACTTAAAATGGTAAAAAGAGAAAACAATAATCATGTTTATTATCTATGGTACTAAAAATGATGCCAAATTATTGAAATGATTCTAATTTGCCTTTAAAATATGTCTGTTTTTTAATGTTCTCTTAGTTGTTAACATTTAAAGCATTAGAAATAGACCATGCTATTTCAGCAAACCTATCTGAGATTCGAAATAAAATATTCACAGCAGGGCATAAATTGACTGATTTTCCTTGATTGGCCCATTTCAGTACTCTTTAACAATTCTAGATGTGCAAAAACTAGTTGTGATCTTTGCTGATGACTGAACACCTCTCTTCTCTAGAGGTGGGCACATCCTCTGCTTCTGATGTATTTTTTAATTATATTTAATCGACTTCCCTGGTGGCTCAGATGGTAAAGTGTTTGCCTACAATGCAGGAGACCTGGGATCGATCCCTGGGTTGGGAAGATCCTCTGGAGAAGGAAATGGCAACCCACTCCAGTATTCTTGCTTGGAAAATCCCATGGACAGAGGAGTGTGGTAGGCTACAGTCCATGGGGTCGAAAAGAGTTGGACACAACTGAGCGACTTCACTTCACCCTTGGCCGTGAACCAAGGAATGCTCTAAGTAACCCTTATGGATCATTGTATAGTGACCAAAGATTGGTCTCTAAGCCCACTGTAGCATTACTTTCTTTCTTCCCCCATGAAGCCTCAACTGAGTCATGGATCCGTGTTTGATCTAGAGCAACAGACTCCAACCTTTTTGGCACCAGAGACCTATCTCATGAAAGATAGATTTTCCATGGATTGGGAGTGGTGGGGGTGGTTTCAGGATGATTCAAGCACATTGAATTTATTGTGCACTTCATTTCTCATCTAATGCTGCCACTGATCTGACAGCAGGTACTGGTCTTTGACCCAGAGGTTGGGGACCCCTGATCTAGAGGACCACCTGCCCCTTCTGCAGATCCTAAAAGGTCAAGGACAGGAGGCAGATAACCTGTCTTCCTTGCTAAGATGACATGAAGATCTCCCTACATTTTTGCAAAGTATAGGTGCTCCAGAGTTGCTTCCACTTTTCTCCTTCTTTAACTAGGCTTTTAAAACAATTATGTACTCTGTATCTGGGAAACTATGTTGTGTTGAAAATGATGATTGGTTATTTCCCAACAGAGGGCTCAAGTACTGAACTTTGATGAATGTTATCTTCTTTGGTGTTAAAACTTACTTCTTATTTGACCAATAGAAAATGTTTAAAGGAAAACGAGGAGAATAAGAATCAAGTCTCACAGAATTGCAGGAAACATGAGGAATTTCTGGCTCAACTTCGTGACTGCTTAGATCCAGAGAAGAATGAAAAAGCATCAGATGAAGATTTAATTCTTAAGGTGCTTGTATGAAGACTAAAATGACTATGCATTGAATAGTTGTTCTGATGTGTGCCATGAAGAGGAGCTGAGGTTAAGTCTTGGGGTGCAGGAGAACAGGACAGGAGCCAGTACAGCATTAACCAACTGTGTGATCTGGGAAAAACCATACCACCTCTCTGAGCCTCAATTCCAAGATTCTTTCTAGCATTATTTGGGATTAATTTTTCTCCAGAAGTTCTCTCTGGCTCAGATGGTAAATAATCTGCCTGCAGTGCAGGAGACCCAGGTTCAATCTCTGGGTTGGGAAGATCCCCTGGAGGAGACAATGGCAACCCACTCCAGTGTTCTTGCCTGGAGAATGCCATGGATAGAAGAGCCTGGTGGGCTACAGTCCATGGGGTCACAAAGAGTTGAAAATGACTGAGTGACCAATACTTACTTAATCTCCAGAAGGGATTGATTTTTTGCTTAAAATATATTTAGATTGTCAAATAAAAGCAATTATTCATTTAAATGATATATTTTAGGAAGATTTTTGTTTGTTTTAGGTACAGTCAGAAACACATACACACAACTAAAAACCAGAACCAGCTGCGTGTCATTTTGGGGATACTTGTGTGTCAGGCTAAGATTAGCTCTATAGTACTTTTTAATTTTATGCTTAAGCCAAAAAATAAAAATCCTGCTATGATGGTAGGTTGCCATTGAGATGGAAATTAATGATATCAACTGAATAATTCACTTGGCTTGCAGTGATTCATTAGGGAACCTGAAGGTATTTGAATGGGCACCATATCTCTGTACCTACCCTTGCTTCTGAATGGCTTTCCATGCAGCCATTCTTTTTTAAAACAGTGTTTTATTTGTTTATTCTTTAAAATTGAAGTATACTTGATTTACAATGTTGTATTAGTTTCAGGTATACAGTGAAGTGATTCATATACCTATAATTCAGTTACATATACGGGTGTGTGTGTATATATATATATTCTTTTTCAAATTCTTTTCCCTTACAAGTTACTATAAAATATTGAGTATGATTTTCTGTGCTATAGAGTAGATCCTAGTTTTATATACAGTGGTGTGTTTATGTTAATCCCAGACATTATAAAATATTGAGTATAGTTTTCGGTGCTATACAGTAGATCCTAGTTTTATATACAGTGGTGTGTTTATGTTAATCCCAGACATTATAAAATATTGAGTATGATTTTCTGTGCTATACAGTAGATCCTAGTTTTATATACAGTGGTGTGTTTATGTTAATCCCAGACTCTAGGGGTGAAAATCTCTAGGTCCATCAATGTTGTGGCAAATGGCATTATTTCATCCTTTTTTATGGCTGAATAATATTCCTTATATATATGTACCACATCTTCTTTATCCATTCCCCTGCTGATGGACATTTAGGTTGCTTCCATGTCTTGGATGTTGTGAATAGTCCTGCCCTGAACACTGGGGATATGGCCATTCTCAAAGGCCTCCCCTCAGTGGTTTATTAGTAAACATCCCGTGTGTACCCTGGGAGAGCTGTGAAATGATTTCATTTTACTTCAGGAAGTTCCACCTCACTGATGAATTTTGGTTGCTCCGTCCCAGGTCCATCTAATTCCCTCAAGGCGCTAGATTCAGCTCTTTCTCCTCCTCTCTGTTGCTCACACGTGACGAGGAAGGCTGGCTGTAAAAGTCTACTTTGCACTGTAGTTTGGAAGCTTATCTTTAAAGCAAGTGGTGGGGAAAAGAGAAGACAATTAAAATGCTTCTTCCTTAAGACACCCTTTCCCACCTCACAGGCAATCTCCAAGTACTAACCTGTGTTGAAACCATATTAACCTCGCCTTTTTATTTTCTTCTGATGCCTTGACATCTGGGGCCTTGCTGACCTTGAGTTCCAGGGTGAGCCAGTTCCTAGTAAATGACTCCCCTGGGTGCACAGCTTTCCTATGCAAACCACCGAACTCAGAGCAGCCCACACCCCAACCACTTCTTCTAGCAGATTTTTACTCTCTGGGCCACTATCCAACCAATCACCCCAGAGCCAGGTGCCGGATAACTAGAGATGGCTCCCACACTCCAGAACCCACTGAAATTCTTCAAACTAGGCAACCCTAAGCCTGCCCACCCTGCCTCACCTCTTTCTTCCTGTGGAAAACATGTTTTCACCCTGTTGCTCCCTCTGTCTCCTGCCCAGCCCTGGTGCTCCCTGGGTGGCCCTACATGGCATGATGTGCCCCCTTCTCTCAGGAGCTGAGAACAGCAAACTCTTTCAGTCTCTCCTGATTTGTTGGCCTCACTGTACCTGAATGATAATATAACCTATATTTTTAAACAGATACTGGGACCCTAGAGCTTTAGCATCTCAATCACGTAGCAACTCCTCACCTTATTTCTTTATTTTGGCTGCACTTGGGTCTTCGTTGCAGTGCATGACGGCTTCTCTAGTTGCGGTGCATGAGCTTGGTTGCCCTGAGGCATGCTTCCTGACAAGGGATCTAATCCATGTCCCATGCTTTGGAAGGCCAGTTCTTAACCCCTGGATCATCAGGGAACTCCCGCTCCCCACTTACATAGAAATCATTGGTCAAGAGTAAAAAGCCTGCTGTCTTCAACACTCACCAGGTGTTCCCTGAGGTTACCAAAACCTCTCCAGTTTCAAAACCATTCCCTTATTCTCTTCACCTCATAAATACATGTATACACACCCTCTAAGGAAACCTGCCTCTTGAGAAATCTGTAAGCAGGTCAGGGAGCAACAGTTAGAACTGGACATGGAATAACAGACTGGTTCCAAATAGGAAAAGGAGTACGTCAAGGCTGTATATTGTCACCCTGCTTAGTTAACTTGTATGCAGAGTACATCATGAGAAACGCTGGGCTGGATGAAGCACAAACTGGAATCAGGATTGCCAGGAGAAATATCAATAGCCTCAGAAATGCAAATGACACCATCCTTATGGCAGAAAGTGAAGAAGAACTAAAGAGCCTCTTGATGAAAGTGAAAGAAGAAAGTGAAAAAGTTGGCTTAACATCACTTCATGGTAAATAGGGAAACTGTGGGAAACAGTGGCAGACTTTATTTTCTTTGGGCTCCAAAATCACTTCAGATGGTGACTGCAGCCATGAAATTAAAAGACGCTTACTCCTTGGAAGAAAAGTTATGACCAACCTAGACAGCATGTTAAAAAGCAGAGACATTACTTTGCCAACAACAGTCCATCTAGTCAAGGCTATGGTTTTTCCAGTACTCATGTATGGATGTGAGAGTTGGACTATAAAGAAGGCTGAGGGCTGAAGAATTGATGCTTTTGAACTGTGGTGTTGGAGAAGACTCTTGAGAGTCCCTTGGACTGCAAGGATTTCCAACCAGTCCATCCTAAAGGAAATCAGTCCTGAATATTCATTGGAAGGACTGATGTTGAAACTGAAACTCCAATACTTTGGCCACCTCATGCAAAGAGCTGACTCATTGGAAAAGACCCTGATGCTGGGAAAGATTGAAGGCAGGAGAAGAAGGGGACGACAGAGGATGAGATAGTTGGATGGCATCACTGACTCAATGGACATGAGTTTGAGTAAACTCCGGGAGTTGGTGATGGACAGGGAGGCCTAGTGTGCTGCAGTCCATGGGGTCACAGAGTCAGATACAACTGAGCAACTGAACTGAACTGAAGGAAAGAAAGATGGTAGAAAAGAAGGGTTTCTAAGAACTTATTTGACATCCATCCATCCACTTCCCAAATATTGAGTGAGTGATTACAATGTGATAGACAGTATTCTGGGTGTTGGGATAGAGTAGTGAATGAGACAAGATGAAGTCTGTGCCCACCTAAGAGCTTCCACTGTTGTGGGTCAAGATGCAGAGGCAATAAACAAATAAGTATACAATATTACCCCCCTGAGTAAAAGGTGCAGTGAAGAAGTACAAATCAGGTTCGGGGGAAAGACCATAAAGCATGTTAGAGGCATGGAATGCTAGTTTAGGTAGACTGGCTAAAGTGTGCCCTCTGGAATGGGGACTTTTAAGGGATATTGAAACCACTGTATAGCACGAGGAACTCTGCTCAATGTTATGTGCCTGGATGGGAGGGGAGTTTAGGGAGAGATTGGATACATGGGTATGTATGGCTGAATCCCTCTGCTGTCCACTGGAAACTATCACAACACTGTTAATCAACTATACTCCAATATAAAATTAAAAATTTTCTCTCTTTTCTTTTTTTTTTTTTTAATAAAAGGATGTTGGAAAGGAAAAGTGTTCAAGAGAGAGGGAACAGCCCTGATTCAGGAGCAGGGCACCATGTTGGCAAATTGTTGAGGCTAAAGATGCGTCACTTCCCCAGATTGTCCTAACACATATGCTGGCCATGTCTTGTGGAGTTTCAGGTCTTCCTACAGGCATCCTTGTGCTGTCTGCATGGCTGTTTCCCTGGGGCCCAAGAGCCTGGTTGGTTTTATTTTCCCTCCTTCTAAATCATACAGATCTTATTAATGTTCCCAGCTAGCCCCTCAAATGCACAACATGAAGAGTGAAAAGCCCAGCTAGTCCCAATGATAACCACGGTTTGTGCATGTTATTCAGGACTTTTTCTATGCTTATATTAATTAGAAGGACTTTCTTTTGAAATAAAGAGAGTCCTGCCTTCTTCTCTGTATTCCTCCTCTGTGCCAGGTGACACTTTATAATCAGTTGGTGCCAGCGGACGTGGACTGAATTGAACTTCCTTGCTTGCCTGCTGTAACTCTGTAGAAACATCACCATCCCTGGAGTGTTTAGCAGCCAGGGGCCTGCCAATGCCTGTTCTGTCTGAAAGCTTTTGGCTGAATGCTCATCATTGTTGCCTTGTAGCTACCTTTTGATTAATTTCAATTTGCCTATCCTGTCTGCCCATAACAAGAGAGTTTAGAGGCTGCCTTTGAAAATGTTATGTTTTGAGTGGATGGAGGAACAGTGCCTTTACTGTTTTCATGTGATAATGTGATCACTGGGGTACATAGATCAGAGTTGCTTAGAGAGAGTAGTATGAAATTACTAATTTTTACAGGACAGCTGTAATTGCTTTCTCTTCAGCTTGGAGAGCTGTGCAAGGAAAATGCATTTGTGAAGGGACAAATTGTTGCTCTTGAAGAGACTATAAATGTCCATGAGATGGAGGCAAAAGCTAGCAGAGAGACAATCATGAGGCTGGCTTCAGAAGTAAACAGAGAGCAGAAAAAAGCTGCCTCCTACATTGAAGAGAAAGGCCAGCTGAGCCAGGTACAGTATGTGGAGCACGTGTGTGCATCTGTGATCATGTTTATGAGGCAGAAACTCAAAATCAGGTGTGGATGAGCATACTGGTGTCACCGACCACAATTCCCAAAGGCTTC
The DNA here is from genome assembly GCF_002263795.3 of Bos taurus. Classification (NCBI taxonomy): domain Eukaryota; kingdom Metazoa; phylum Chordata; class Mammalia; order Artiodactyla; family Bovidae; genus Bos; species Bos taurus. The sequence continues at coordinate 88,564,250 of NC_037336.1, forward strand.
TCTCGGCAGAAGGGCTGGGGGGCACATGGGACTCTGTGACCTGATCAGGCCTCTGGATACAGCTTTTTTCTAATTAGAAAAAAAGAAATGCAAAACACTTAATAAGTAAAACATGTGTACTAAAGTGTCTTATTTGGTTGAATTATAAGGAGTAAAAATTTTTTTAACTTATTATTATTTTTTAAACAAAGAGGCAATGCATTCACAAGATACAAAATTCTAAGTGGACACAGGAGAATGTGGTGAGAAGTGTCCCCCAATCCCTTCCCCCCCACCACCCAGTTGCTCTCTCTAGAGGCAACCTCTGTTAATAATTTCTTATATACCTTTCTACAAATACTCTATATGCATATATTTATTCTTTTTATTTATTGTTTAACACACATGGCAACAACTTTGCACACTCAATGTTTCTCTGTTTATTTTGAAAAGTTGGTAAGGTACTACACAGTATTATATACAAGGCCGCTAGGAATAATCCATCATTTCTCATATGTGAGACTCTGTCAGCAAGACAAAAATCCCAAAAGTAGACTTGCTGGCTGAAAGGATATAGGGGTTTTAAATTTGAGAGACATTGCCCAAGGGAAGTGAGTCTTACCTCTGAACTTTTATTTATATAATTAGTTGCTTGATCCTTCCAAATGAGTGAGAACCTGTTTGAGCATGGGAATTAATACTGTATGTTTTTTTAAACACTATATAATCCTTTTTAAAATTTTCTGTCAAAGAAACTAATTGTGGGATTAATGATAGGGGTTAATTTCCAAAACCAAAAGTAAGCTAGTGCCGTCAGTTAGTAAAATACGTAGGAGAAAATTGAAGAGTAAAGGAGATGGAGTTTAAAATGAAAGACTGACTAATGCTGAGAAAAAGAGGCTCCATGAGGGGTGAAGTTTCAGTGGCGTCCCGCAGGCTGTGAAGGGGGTTCTGGAATTGGCAGGACTCAGTGAAGGAGCTATCTTCGTGGGAAATCCTGAGGTCTTCCATGTCTATGGTGACATCACTGCCGGGGTGAGGTGACATGGGAAGTTGGAATGTGAAAGTGATCCAGTAATGATAATAATTTCTATTTCTCTCCAATTCCCTGCATCAAAGAGCCCTTCTGACCACTAGATTTCTTCTTCTGTCACATTAACCGTGTGAAAGGAGAAAAGATTTTTACCATCATTACCAAGTCACTCCAATCATTTCAACACCTTGTCTTAGTCTGCTTCAGCTCTCATAACAAAATGCCATACACTGGGTGGCTTGAAAAGCAGACATTTATTTCTCATATTTCCGGAGGTGGGGAAGTCCAAGATCAAGGGGGTAAGAGTTCTCTTCCTGGCTTGCAGACACCCACTGTCTTGCCGTATCTTCACATGGCAGACTGAATTAGCAAGATCCCTGGTGTCTTTTATAAGCCACTAATCCCAACACGAGGACCCCACCCCCATGGCTCCATCTGAAGATAATTATCCCTCAATGGCCCCATCTCCAAACACCATCATACTGGATGTTAGGGCTTCAGCATTTGAATTTTGAGGGGATACCATTCAAATAATTATTTTTTTCCAGCTTTTTCTTAAGAAAAATGTCAAACACATATAGAAAGGGTGAAGGAATACAGTGAGCATCCATTTATTATACATCCAAATGCAACAATTGTTACCATTTTTCTGTATTTGCTTTATTACCTGGTACACATGTACACATATTTGCAGAATCACTTGAAAATAGGTTTAGACGTTATATGTATTGTTTCTGACCACTGAAGCTTAAGAATAAGGACATTATCCTACATGACCACAATATCATTATCACATCTAAAAGTCAACAGTGATGCCACAGTATCGATTACTCATGGAGGTTTCCAAGCCTCCTTTTTTGTACTCTTGAAATGTGAAGTTTAATCTCCCTCCCCTTGTGGGCTGGATGAAGTGGCTCACTTCCTGTGACCGGAATATGTCAGAAGTGGTGGTCAAATCTCACTTTGGAGATTGGCTTATAAAAACACTGTGGCTTTTGTCTTAGATACACTCTCTTGAATTCTCTTGAGTCACTGCTTTTGAGGGAAGCCAGGTGTTACATGGGGGGCACTCAGGTAGAAGTTGCATGGCCCAGGAGCCCAGGAACTGAGGCCTATCACCTACCATATGAGTGAGACTGGAAGTGAATCCTCGTTCAGCTGAATCTTGAGATGATGGTAGCCCTGGTCAACAGTTTGATTATAGCCTTATGAGAGACCTTGAATCAGAAACATCCAGCTAAGTCGGTCCCAGATTTCTGGCTCATAGAGCTGTGAGATAATAGATGTTTGTTGTGTTAAGCCATTAAGTTTGGGCTAATTTTTTACACAGCAATAGATAATAAACATCTAATATTGACTTTCAAATGTAATCATTTTCTACAAGAATGTCTTTTATAGCTGTTTTTTTCCCCAAATTGCAGTACGTTCTAGGTTCATCCATTGCATTTTTTGGTTATTTTTAGGCTTTTATAGTTTTTTTTTTAATAGCATTAAAAAAGATGTTATTGACTTCTCATACAGAGTACAAAGCGGTGGCCTGATTGTTTCTTCAAGATGTATTTAACTTGCTTAACTATACCCTATACAGGTAAAGTTGGATTTAGAGGCAGTATTGGATTCAGGTTAAACCTTTTTGGCAGGAATATTTCAAAGATAAAGTTGTAAACTTCATATTGAATTGCATTAGAAGCAAATAGTGTTAGATTGTTCCATTGTTGCTGAAACTGTTTGATTGCCCATATCTTCGGTGAAAAGGTACATTTTATTTTCTGAAGCCAAGTAAGGAGAAAAGGAAACATATAAACATCTGAATGCAGAGTTCCAAAGAATAGCAAGAAGAGATAAGAAAGCCTTCTTCAGCAATCAATGCAAAGAAATAGAGGAAAACAACAGAATGGGAAAGACTAGAGATCTCTTCAAGAAAATCAGAGATACCAAGGGAACATTTCATGCAAAGATGGGCTTGATAAAGGACAGAAATGGTATGGACCTAACAGAAACAGAAGATATTAAGAAAAGATGGCAAGAGTACACAGAAGAACTGTACAAAAAAGATCTTCACGACCCAGATAATCAGGATGGTGTGATCACTGACCTAGAGCCAGACATCCTGGAATGTGAACTCAAGTGGGCCTTAGAAAGCATCGCTATGAACAAAGCGAGTGGAGTTGATAGAATTCCAGTTGAGCTATTCCAAATCCTGAAAGATGATGCTATGAAAGTGCTGCACTCAATATGACAGCAAATTTGGAAAACTCAGCAGTGGCCACAGGACTGGAAAAGGTCAGTTTTCATTCCAATCCCAAAGAAAGGCAATGCCAAAGAATGCTCAAACTACCGCACAGTTGCACTCATCTCACACACTAGTAAAGTAATGCTCAAAATTCTCCAAGCCAGGCTTCAGCAATATGTGAACCGTGAACTTCCTGATGTTCAAGCTGGTTTTAGAAAAGGCAGAGGAGCCAGAGATCAAATTGCCAACATCTGCTGGATCATGGAAAAAGCAAGAGAGTTCCAGAAAAACATCTATTTCTGCTTTATTGACTATGCCAAAGCCTTTGACTATGTGGATCACAATAAACTGGAAAATTCTGAAAGAGATGGGAATACCAGACCACCTGACCTGCCTCTTGAGAAACCTGTATGCAAGTCAGGAAGCAAGAGTTAGAACTGGACATGGAACAACAGACTGGTTCCAGATAGGAAAAGGAGTCCGTCAAGGCTGTATATTGTCACCCTGCTTATTTACTTATATGTAGAGTACATCATGAGAAATGCTGGACTAGAAGAAACACAAGCTGGAATCAAGATTGCAGGGAGAAATATCAATAACCTCAGATATGCAGATGACACCACCCTTATGGCAGAAAGTGAAGAGGAACTCAAAAGCCTCTTGATGAAAGTGAAAGAGGAGAGTGAAAAAGTTGGCTTAAAGCTCAACATTCAGAAAACGAAGATCATGGCATCTGGTCCCATCACTTCATGGGAAATAGATGGGGAAACAGTGTCAGACTTTATTTTTCTGGGCTCCAAAATCACTGCAGATGGTGACTGCAGCCATGAAATTAAAAGATGCTTACTCCTTGGAAGGAAAGTTATGACCAACCTAGATAGCATATTGAAAAGCAGAGACATTACTTTGCCAATAAAGGTTCGTCTAGTCAAGGCTGTGGTTTTTCCTGTGGTCATGTATGGATGTGAGAGTTGGACTGTGAAGAAGGCTGAGCACCGAAGAATTGATGCTTTTGAACTGTGGTGTTGGAGAAGACTCTTGAGAGTCCCTTGGACTGCAAGGAGATCCAACCAGTCCATTCTGAAGGAGATCAGCCCGGGGATTTCTTTGGAAGGAATGATGCTAAAGCTGAAACTCCAGTACTTTGGCCACCTCATGCGAAGAGTTGACTCATTGGAAAAGACTCTGATGCTGGGAGGGATTGGGGCAAGAGGAGAAGGGGACGACAGAGGATGAGATGGCTGGATGGCATCACTGACTCGATGGACGTGAGTCTCAGTGAACTCCGGGAGTTGGTGATGGACAGGGAGGCCTGGCGTGCTGCAATTCATGGGGTCTCAAAGAGTCGGACACGACTGAGTGACTGATCTGATCTGATCTGATCTGAAGGTATCTGTAGGGTGAGAGTTGGCAGATTATTTATTTCTGTTCCCCTTGAGTTACCTAGTGATGTTTTCATCTATTGGTTCTTGCCTGGATTAATTTATATCAGGGGTGGCAAAGTGGTAATATTCAAATTTCATCATTCCTTCTACTTATTAGTCAACATTCTTCCTAAAGAAAAGCTTTTTATTTTCTTTCTTATTATTTTCAAATCTATGGACACATGGAATTTTATTTACTTACTATTAATAATCAATTATTCTCCTTTTGGCTTTCCAAATCCTCCATGTTTGGCCAGAAGGAGTCCCTGCAAGATTGTCTCTGTGACCTTATAACTTGACTCCTTTAGTCTTTCAATGCTTCTGTGCTTTTAAACAGAAGATATCTTAGGCTCACTTACAATTTTCAGACCACAGAACTAAAATCAGCCTGTTCTCTATGGAATTTTGGCTCCTTTTACTGGGGAAGAGTGCTTAGCAACCAAGATTCAGGCTTTAGGTATGCTCATTGCTATTGGGATGTCATTGCTTTTAGTGGATAAAGCTAGAAATGCTTTTTTAGAAATGAATTAATGCTGATACTTTTGGGAACTTTTTATTTGATATTGGAGTATAGCTGATTAACAATACTGTGATAGTTTCAGATGAACAGTGAAGGGATTCAGCCATACATATACATGTGTCTGTTCTCCTTCAAAGCCCCTCGCATCCAGGCTGCCACATCACATTGAGGATAGTGCTGTGTAATTCTCACATTTTTAATTAAAAGTAATATTTTAGAGTTTTCTTAATATCCTTTTACTTTATATGAGTTATCTTTTGGATCCTAATAATAATATTTACTCATTTGCTTTGTCTTATAAATATATATATATATGTCTTATAAATAAATATAAATAAGATTATTTAAAAATGACACTTTCAGTATTTTACCTATAAGTAAACTTTCTTAGTGAAATTTATGACTCTCAGAGTTTTTACTTTAGTACTGTCAGCAATCATGAGTATAATAGTCACAATTTACCAATCACTTGGAAATTTGGAAAACTCAGCAGTGGCCGGCCACAGGACTGGAAAAGGTCAGTTTTCATTCCAATCCCAAAGAAGGGCAATGCCAAAGAATGTTCAAACTACTGCACAATTGTACTCATTTCACATGCTAGCAAAGTAAGGCTCAAAATTCTCCAAGCTAGGCTTCAACAGTACATGAAGTGAGAACTTCCAGATGTTCAAGCTGGATTTAGAAAAGGCAGAGGAGCCAGAGATCAAATTGCCAGCATCCGTTGGATCATTGAAAAAGCAAGAGAATTCCAGAAAAACATCTACTTCTGCCTCATTGACTACGGTAAAACCCTTGACTGTGTAGATCACAACAAACTGGAAAATTCTGCAAGGGATGGGAATGCCAGACCACCTTACCTGCCTCCTGAGAAATCTGTATTCAGGTCAAGAAGCAACAGTTAGAACTGGACATGGAACAACGGGCTGGTTCAAAATTGGAAAAGGAGTACGTCAAGGCTATATATTGTCACCTTGCTTATTTGACTTCTATGCAGAGTACATCATGAGAAACACTTGGCTGGATGAAGCACAAGCTGGAATCAAGTTTGCTGGGAGAAATATCAGTAACCTCAGATATGCAGATGACACCACCCTTATGGCAGAAAGTGAAGAAGAACTGAAGAGCCTGTTGATGAAGGTGAAAGAGGAGAGTGAAAAAGCTGGCTTAAAACTCAATATTAAAAATACTAAGATCATGGCATCCAGTCCCATCACTTCATGGCAAGTAGATGGGGAAACAATGGAAACACTGAGAAACTTTACTTTTCTGGGCCCCAAAATCACTGCAGATGGTGAAATTAAAAGACATGAAATTAAAAGACTTTTACTCCTTGGAAGAAAAGCTATGACAAATATAGACAGCATATTAAAAAGCAGAGACATTACTTTGCTGACAAAGGTTCATCTAGTCAGAGGTATGGTTTTTCCAGTAGTACATGTATGGATGTGAGTGTTGAACCATAAAGGAGGCTGAGCACTGAAGAACTGATGCTTTTGAACTGTGTTGTTGGAGAAGACTCTTGAGAGTCCCTTGGACTGCCAGGAGATAAAACCAGTCAATCCTAAAGGAAATCAACCCTGAATATTCATTGGAAGGACTGATGCTGAAGTTGAAGCTCCAGCACTTTGACCACCTGATGTGAAGAGCTGACTCATTAGAAAAGACCCAGATACTGGGAACAATTGAAGACAGGAGAAGGGGATGACAGAGGACAGGATGGTTGGATGGTCTTACCAACTCAGTGAACACGATGAATTTGAGCAAACTCTGGGAGATGGTGTTGGACAGGGAAGCCTGGCGTGCTGCAGTCCATGGAGTCGCATAGAGTCGGACACGACTGAGTGACTGAACAACAACAACGCCAGTCACTTGCCATTAGCATAGTCATTTTGCTAGGTGCTCAGAGAGGTTATGTACTGTGCTCAGTATGCACAGCTATTAAGTGGCAAATGATTTGAACCCTGGTCATGATGTTGTCTTACTTTTAACAGTAATCCCCTTTATATATAGATTCACGGCTGCTTCCTACATACAAGTCTGGTGCCAAAAATTATTTGTTAGGGGAACAGTAAAGATGAATAGCTGTGCAAATTTCCTCAGTGAATGAATGACGTTAATTTGATTATAGATAGTGATTACTAACTTTTCAAGCCTAGAAAATTATGAAGAATTGAGTTTGTCTATAAACTGCATTTTTGGAGATGAGCAATAGGAAATGACAATATGTTGTAAGAGCACATTAAGAAGTATAGAATTTATTCCTCTTCTTATGTAAGTGTCTTTACCCTTGTAAATGACCGGTGATGCAATGTTGTTCAGACTTGTGAAACACATTCACTTTGGGATCAAGTTCCTGCCAAAATAATAAAAGTTATAAAAAATATGGGCAATAAAAAGCTTGAGGTCTTTAATAAAGTGCTCATTCATGGGATTATGACTCCAGAGATTTACTACTGAAAAACACTGTCAAGTGGTTTTACTGACACATTAACGGTCTCAGAGAGAACCTTCATAATGCTTTCTAAAGCTCTGTTTTTGGGGTAGGAAACTTACTTTACTAGTAAAGTCCTGAATGACTGCAGAGAAAGAAGTTTCTGAAGGGCTGGGTTGCTGTTTCTACCAAACTCAGCTTTTCTTATTTTATTAATAATTTGTTGTTACTTTATGAAAATTTCCCAAGTAAAAACCCAGGTAGTTTGTTATGTGTATGGAAGATATCTTATTTGAAAATCTTTAACAGTTAAAGATTGCAGTACATTTAAAAAAGTATTGAAGTTTGGCACCTTTTTGTTGTCTTGAAGTAATCTAAAGCTGAGAAAAGGAGTCATTTTATCTACATTAACCATGTACATTTGCTATAGACTAGATGTTTCAATCAATGAATCAGGAATTAAACTTACATAATGGATTTAAAACTGCTTATTTTCCTTCACACTGTTCACATTTTCTTTAACTCTAGTGGCCAGAATTGAAGCTAGGAAAGCATATTGGTTTTGGAGTCAGCAAGCTTGGTTTGGAAGGATGTTCCTTCTGCTCTCTTGGTGTGTTGTCCCGCAGCAGAGTGTTTGTAAGAAGGAAGAGGATAAGACAGACACACCGAGCCGAGTGGCTAAGAGGCCAGGCTCTTGGGTTTTTTTCTAGGCTCCAGAATTGTTTGACTGTGTGATCTAAGGCATATGACTTTACCTCTTTGAACTTCAATTTCTTTGTATGTGAAACTGGAAAATAATTTAAAGGTCTATCTCTTACAATTATTGTTAGGATTGAATGATGTAATATACATAAGGTACTCAAGACAAGCCCAGCATATAATTGATGCTCAGTGTTTTAATTTTCTTTTCCTCATTAAATAATGAGGAATAATAATAATAATAAATAACCGTATGTTTATTTTAATCAATACTTTTATCTAGGGATTAAAATAAACATATGGTTATTTTAAGAGTACAGACATATGGAAAGGGTTCCTGGAAGTGAGAAATTATTAGACAGGTAAATTACTAAAGAAATTAAAGATCTCTTTACAGTCCTAGAATCACAGTGTTGGAGGTGACCTTAAGACCTTTTAGAATCTAGCTTATCTAACTCTCTATGTGACATAAGAATCATCTTTAAAGGTGTCCCTCTATAGTTAGCATCCAGCCTTCCCTTGAGCCCCTTAAGAGTCAGGGAACTCATTTCTATACAAGGGGGTCCACCTTCTCTGTGAAGTTCTAACTGTTTGACACTTCTTCATTGTAGCAAGTCAGGATCAGAATCCCTGTAATTCATGTTGTCATCCTGGCTCTATCTTTTTTCTCTCAGTTTTATTGAGATATAATTGATATATGGCACTGTATACGTTTAAGATGTATAGCATAATGGTATGACTTACATCATGAAACAATTATACAGTAACTTTAGTGAACATTCATCATCCTATTAAAGAAATAGAAGAATTCTATTTCTTTAATAAACAAAATTAAATAGAAAAAGGCTTTTTCCTTGTGATGAGAACTCTCAGGATTTTCTCCTAGCAACTGTTATGTGTTACATACAGCAGTGTCATTTGTGCTTATCATGTTGTCCATTGCATTCCTAATACCTGGTTATGTTTTAAGTGGAAGTTTGTACCTTTTGAATGCCTTCCTCCAATTTCCCCTTCCCCTGTGTCCCACCCCTGGTAACCACAAATCTGATCTCCTTTTCTACGACTTCATTTGTTTGTTTTTGAGATATATTTGTCCTACAACACTATGTTAGTTCCCGTTATGCAACCTAGTGATTTGGTATTCCTATACATTTCAAAATAATCATCAGGATAAGTCTAGTTACTATCACGATGAAAAGATATATTACCTGTGCTTAGTCGCTCAGTCATGCCTGCTTCTTGCAACCCCATAGACTGTAGCCTGCTAGGCTTCTCTGTCCATGGGACTCCCCAGGCAAGAATACTGGAGTGGGTTTCCATTTCCTTCTCTAATATATTACTTAATTATTGACTGTATTCCCCACACTGTATATTTCGTACCTATGATTCATTTATTTTGCAACTGGAAGTCTCTACCTCTTAATCTCCCTTACCTACTTTTTTCCTTCCCTCATCCACTTACCCTTGGCAACCACCTGCTTGTTCTTTGTATCTCTGACTCTGTTTCATTATGGTTGTTCATTTGTTCTGTTTTTCAGATTGCACATATAAGTGAAATCATAAACTATTTGTCTTTCTCTGTCTGACTTATTTCACTCAGAATAATACCCCATAGGTCCAACCATGTTGTTGCAAATGGCAAAATTTCATTTTTTTATACCTGAGTTGTATGTATATGCATGTATATATGTATATCTCTTTGTTTATATATCTTTTTCTTTTATCTATTCATCTATATGTAGGCTCTCAGGTTGCTTCCGTATTATAAAAAATGCTGCAAAGAATATAGGGTGCACATATCTTTTATAATTAGTATTTTAATTTTCTTTGGATAAATATCCAGGAGTAGAATTGCTAGGCCATATGGTTGTTCAATTTAAAAATTTTAAGGCATCTCTATACTGCTTTCCACAGCAGCTGCACCAGTTTACATTCCACCAACCTTGACCAAGGGTTTCCTTTACTTCACGTCCTCACCATTTGTTGCTCTTTGTTGTTCATTGATAACAACTGTGCTGACAGGTGTGAGATAATATCTCTTTGTGATTTTGATTTTCATTTTTCTGATGATTAATGATGTTGAGCATATTTTCGTGTGTCTGTTGGTCATCTGTCTGTCCCTTGGGAAGAATATCTATTCAAATTCTCTGTCCATTTTTCAATCTGAGTTTTTTTTTCCCCTGATGTTGAGTCATATCAGTTCTTTGGGTATTTTGGATATTAACCTGCCATAAGATTTATTGTTTGCAAATATCTTCCGTTCACTAGGCTGCATTTTCATTTTGTTGATAGTTTGCTGTGCAACAGCTTTTTAGTTTCATGTAATCCCATTTATTTATTTATATTAAAAACATGTTTTTACGTTGTTGGTTTCTGCCATACAACAACACAAACCAGCCGTAGTTACATATACATTCTCTCCCTCCCTAGCCTCCCTTCCCTCCTGCCATCCCATCCCTCTAGGTCATACAGAGCATCAGACTGGGCTCCCTGCTCTGCATAGCAACTTCTCACCAGCTGTCTATCTTACACTTGATAGTATACATGTGTCAATGCTACTTTCTCCATTCGTCCACTCTTGCCCTCTCCCACCGTGTCCACAGGTCCATTCTCTCCATCCTTGGAGCTCCATTTCTTCTCTGCAAGTAGGTTCATCAATATCATTTTTCTTAGAAGGTCTGAGCAGATATTTCTCCAAAGAAGACACACAGATGGCCAAAAAACACATGAAAAGATGCTCAGCATCACTAATTATTAGAGAAATGCAAATCAAAACTACAATGAGGTATCACCTCACACCAATTAGAGTGGCTGTCATCAAAAAACAAAAAAATCTACAAACAGTAAATAATAAGGAGGATGTGGAGAAAAGGGAACCCTCCTACACTGTTGGTGGGAATGTAAACTGATACAGCCATTATGGAGAACAGTATGGAGATTCCATTTATTTATTTTTGAGTTTGTTTCCTTTGCCTAAGGAGACAGGTTCAAAAAATATTACTAAGACTAATGTCAAAGAGCATACTGCCTATATTTTCTTCTAGAAGTTTTGTGGTTTCAGATCTTCAGAAACGACATGAAGACATGTGGTTTCATGTCTTCAGATTAAAGACATTTAAGTCTTTAATCCATTTTGAATTTATTCTTGTTCGGGGTTTGAGGAAGTACTCCAGTTTGATTCTTTTGCACGTAGATGTGCACTTTACCCAGCAACATTTATTACAAGAGGCTGTGTTTTCCCCACATTATATTCTTTCCTCCTTTGTTGTAGATTAATTTCCCATATAAACGTGAGTTTATTTCTGGGGTCTCTATTTTATTCTATTGATCCATGTATCTGTTTTGTGCCAGTACCATACGTTTTTGATTACTGTCACTTTGCAGTAATACTTTGAAATCAGGGAGCATGATACCTCCAGCTTTGTTCTTTTTTCTCAGGATTGTTGTGACTGTCTGAGGTCTTCTGTATTCCCCTACAAATTTTAGAATCATTTGTTCTAGTTCTGTGAAAAATACCTTTGGTACTTTGATAGAAATTGCACTGAATTTGTAGATTGCCTTGGGTGGTATGGTGGTTTTAATTATTTCAATCCATGAGCATGGTATATTTTTCTATCTGTTTCTATTACCTTTGGTTTCTTCACCAGTGTGTTATAGTCTTCTGAATACAGGTCTTTTACCTCCTTAGATTTATGTCTAGGTATTTATTCTTTCTGAGCCAATTGTAAACGAGATAGTTTTCTTGATTTCTCTTCCTGATAGTTGTTAGTGTGTAGAAATGTAACAGATTTTTCATATTAATTTTCTATCCTGCAACTTTCCTGAACTCATTAATGAGTCCCAGTAGTTTTTTTGGTGACATCTTTAGAATTTTCTATGTATTAGTATTATGTCATCTGCAAACATGATAGTTTTACCTGTTTATTTCCACTTTAGATTTTTTTTTATATCTTTTTCTTGTCTGATTGCTGTGGCTAAGATCTCCAGTACTACATTGAGAAAAAGTAACTAGAGTGAGCACCTTTATCTGTTCCTAAACTTAGAAGAAATGCTTTCACATTTTCACCATTGAATAGGATGTTAGCTGACATATATGGCCTTCTTTACATTGAGGTATGTTTCATCTATGCCCACTTTCTGGAGAGTTTTTATCTTAAGTGGGTGTTGAATTCTGTCAAAATCTTTTTTGCATGTATTGAGATAATTATATGATATTTATTTTTCAACTTATTAATGTACTGTATCACATTAAATCATTCTTGCATCCATGGGATAAATCCCAATTGATCATAATGTATGATCTTCTTAATGTATTGTTAAAATTGATTTTGCTAGTATTTTGTTGAGGTTTTTTTACATGTATGTTTATCAGTAATACTGGCTTGTGATTTTCTTTTTAGTGATGTTTTTGTCTGGTTTTGGTATCAGGATAATGCTGGCCTTGAAAACAAGTTTGGATGTGTTCCTTCCTTTGCAATATTTTTTTTTTTTGAAAGAATTTGAGAAGGATAGATGTTAACTCTTCTCTAAATGTTTGGTAGAATTCACCTATGAAGCCATCTGATCCTTAATTTTTGTTTATGAGAAGTTTTAAAATTACTGATTCAATTTTATTACTGGTGTTTAGTCTGTTCATATTTTCTATTTCTTCCTTACCCAGTCTGGGAAGATTGTGTGTTTCTAGGAATTTGAGCTGGCCAAGTGATGCAAGGTGTCCCAGAGCTGGTGTTGGCTCCTTCATGTGGGGGGCCGGGTCCTGCTATGGCAGACTCCTGGGTTACAGTGGTCCTGGGTCTGGTGCCTGTCTGCTGGTGAGTGGGGCTGGTTCCTGCAGCCAAGTAAGGTCCCAGGGGTCCCAGGGCTAGTGAGGTGCACTGGGGGTGGGGGGTGGTCCTGGGCACTCTGATGGGTGGGTTAGGGAATCACAGGGTCGTAAGGCAGCTAGCCTACTGGTGGTGCTATATCCCTGTGCAGCTAGCTACTTGGCCTGAGACGTCCCAGTCCTGATGCCAATGGGATGGTGGATGGGTCTGCAACCTGGTGCTAATAAGCTAGAGGGAAGATTCTAAAATGGTGAGGCATTAAAATGTAAATGAACACTAAAATAATATCTGCTCATATTATAAAAAATTTAAAATGTTCATAAGACCCCAAAATAAAATTAAGAATCATCTCTCCTTCCACTTCTAGCCACAGTTGACACTCTCATTTTAACTTCTAATATTACCATTAAGACTTTAAAGCAATACTATACCTGACAACCTGAAATAGTACTTTTTTGGATGTTCTGCTATGAAATAAGATGAATGTAATGCCTCCTACTTTTTTCTCCCCTTATTCATTTCACAGTTTTTATTATATCATTATATTTACCTTGTCAAGTTATATAATACTTACATTCTGTTCTGTAACTATAAGTCTTCAGTGCTTTGTCTTTAGGTTCATTCAACACGTTTACAATAAATTGAAACAGAGTTAAAAATAACATGGTTATGTAAATATTTTTATTATGGATCTAATCCTAGCATGTGAGGCAGAACCCAATCCATTTTGACAATGTCCCCCTTTACATTTCAGCTGGGAACTGTCCATGGTCCTCCAGGCACAGTCTGACCAGTTCAGGGCAGAGTGTTTTGCAGTACCGAAGTGAAGCCCAGGAACACACTGGCCTCATGGACAGTTTAATTCATTGTTAACTTGAGTTTGTCAATAATGAGAATTTCAAATTTAAACTGAATTCTTGTTATTTTCCAAGGTTGATGATGCCACTGGGACAGCTCAGATTTAGGAAAGGCCTTCCTCATTTTGAAGTAAAATGTTACCCTATAGCTTCTTCTCTAACAGATCATGGAACTACAGGACCAAAGGATATTGTGCATATTACATTTTTTAGGTATTTATGCCAAAATTATACCTATTCACACTATCACCAGCAATGCATGAGAGGCATGTTTGGGGGAATTTCTGAGTTTGTTTGTTAGTATTAACTGCAGTAGGTAGAAATAACCAACTAATTTTTAGTTTTATGAAAATTGTCTAGGGTTGGATGAATTAAGCTCAAGCCAGAGGTTCTCTACCCTGATGATAATCAGTCATTTTAGTTCTGAGAGGCAGTTTGATCTCAGACATATCCAAAGCCATAGGATGGTTAGAAATATCATAATAGGAATTAATATATTTTAAAAACACAAACCTTTGAATCATTTCATTATTTCATGCATTTAATTGGGAAGTTAAAATAAATGCCTTGATCATATGATTTATAAATGTTTTTGCTACAAGTAGTCATGAAAGGATCATTATACATTGGTTGCATTACTAGATCTGAAGCTAAAGATTTGTTACATATACACTAACATACGTAAAATAGATAGCCAATGGGAATGTGCTGTATGACTCAGGGGACTCAAACTAGGGGTCTGTGACAACCTAGAGGGGTAGGTTGGGGTAGGAGATGGGCGGGAGACTCTAAAAGGAGGGGACATATGTACACCTATGGCTGATTCATGTTGATGTATGGCAGAAACCAATACAATATTGTAAAGCAATTATCCTTCAACCAAAAGTAAATAAATTAGGAAAAAATTTTTGTTTAAGTGATTCCCATCACTATTTCCATAGCGCTTGTCCTCATTTGCCCATGCAGTTCCCTCTTGGAAGTCTGTCCTGATTTTGCTCCGAGGGGGCTAGTTGTTTCTTGTTCTGTGAGTCAGTGCGGTCTGACAGCATTCCCGGATGCCGGCCGGTGACACCAATGTCACATTACTTCAGTGCATCCTTGAGGTAGCCATGCAACCAGACCCACTCCAGCTGCTGTCTCCTGCTTAAAGCTCTATCAGTAATTGCATTTGCTGTCCGAGGCCATCTGTTTCCAGCCATTCAGCCCTGTGCCCCCTGAATTCTGAAGCACTTAATCAGAGCGCTGGAGGAGTAGGTCCCTGAGGCCTGGTCGCTGGCTCCCACATTCCTGCATTTCATATGAGAAACAGTATATAGTTAACTGGGCTGAAATGTGTCCAGAAAAAAAAAAAATCTGAGCTGCTGCCATGTGCCACTATATTCTATGACCATGAAGGAATTTTCTGATTTTTTTAAAAAATTTTATTTTATTTTTAAACTTTACATAATTGTATTAGTTTTGCCAAATTAGACATAAGCATTAGTGTTCCAGATTTGTTAAAGAGAACTGTTTTGGCCATGGTCTCTAAGGCAGTGAGACAACAGTCTGATATCAGAGTGGAAAAAATTTCTCATAGCTGAAATATTTTAATTGTGTTTATTGGTCTCTTGGTGTAAGCTGCCAATTGATTAGTTTATTCCAAACTGACAGTACGTCTATAGTACTCAAGTGTCGGATATATTTTCTGTGTATTTGTAGGAACTTTTGTAAATTCTTGGTTAAAAGTATCTCTCCATTGGTCATGGAAAGGCTCCTCTTTTGCATTAGACTTTCTTTCGATGTAAAAGTTGATATATAATTTTCTACTGGGTTTTAGGACTCTGAGGGGATTAGGATTAACTTTCATCCACTGTGTCATCAAATTTAGGACCTCAGTTTTCTTTCTTTTTTAAAAAAAAAATTTATTTGGCTGCACCAAGGCTGAGTTGCAGCATGCGGGATCTTTAGTTGTGGTCTGCGGAATCTGGTTCACTCACCAGGGATTGCACCCTGGCCCCCTGCACTGGGAGTTCGGAGTCTTAGCCATTGGGCCACTGGGCAAGGCCCCAGGACTCAGTTTTCTAACCACACATCAGATTGCAATTTCTAAGTTAATACAGGATGATAAATTCCAATTTATTGTCACCAGTGCTGATGCTAGATTAGAATGTTAGTCTAACTGAACAGATATTGTATTACTATCTAAAAATAAATCTGTGAAGTATTAAAGTATTGTAAATTCTTAAAGTATTGTATTTGTGATAAAGTGTCCTTGACTCTTCATACTATTTAATTCACGGTGGTAATGGGGCTTCTCTGCAAAAAGAACTGGGTTGGAAAGGGAGTGGAGAAATGGAACAGTCACCAGGAGCCAGAACAGCAAAGCATTTCATGAACTAATTTCCATAATCTTTTTTGATGTGAATTAATTTAATTTGGAACTTGATGTCAACAAACTTTTTTTTTTTTTAATGAATTTTAAAGATATCCTTTTGATGTCTCTTTGGACCATTCTAGATATAGGAAATAGAAGTAGGTACACTGGTAACTTTCTTGGTGCCCTTTATTTTTACAAACCTAAGCATACATATTCTTTAAAGTTATTCTTCTCAGTATGGTTCTCTCTCTCCATTTTTAATCCTCCCACCCCAAAATTGACTACTCCTTCCTATTTCCTTTCTTCAGGGCCTACCAGTATCAGTATTGTCTTTATCAGACAGGGAGATACACTGCTGCTGCTAAGTCGCTTCAGTCGTGTCTGACTCTGTGCGACCCCATAGACAGCAGCCCACCAGGCTCCCCCGTCCCTGGGATTCTCCAGGCAAGAACACTGGAGTGGGTTGCCATTTCCTTCTCCAATGCATGAAAGTGAAAAGTGAAAGTGAAGTCGCTTAGTCATGTCTGACTCCTAATGACCCCATGGACTGTAGCCCACCAGGCTCCTCCATCCATGGGATTTTCCTGGCAAGAGTACTGGAGTGGGTTGCCATTGCCTTCTCCGAGGGAGATACACAGTCAATGAATATTGGAAAAAAGATCTTACTCTCTTTTATACAATGATGTTTTATGATAATTCTACTCTGTTATTTATCTTCATTCAAATAATTTTTAGTGGCTAATTAGGACTCTGAGAGTTGACTGTTTCCTCAACATCAATTTCCATCTATACCAAGCTTGAGAACACATGGCCCTGTAAACATATTCTACCTATGGATCGAATCTACTAGTGTGTTAGCCAGTGATGTATTTTCATTAAATCTCTCCAGAGGTCCCTATAGAAAAGTCCTATATGTCAGTTTCCTTTTTTTCATCCCTAGGCCTTATTTTTTTCCACTTACTTTTAAACAAATGTATTTATTGTTAATTGAAGGATAATTGCTGTACAATATCATGTTGGTTTCTGCCATATATCAACATGAATCACCACAGGTATACATATGCCCCTTCCCTCTTGAGCCTTCCTCCCACCTTCTACCCTATCCCGCCTTTCTGGGTTGTCACAGAGCCCCGGTTTGAGCTCCCTGAGTCATACAGCACCTTCCCACTGGCTCTCTATTTCACAATAGTGTGTATGTTTCCATGCTACTCTCAGTTTGTCCCACATTTTCCTTCCCCAAACTGTCCACACTTTGGTTCTCTAGCCCTGATTTTATATCCCTTCTCTTTTTCAGACACTTAAATTCACCTAACATAGCTTTAATGTCTTTATGAAGAGAGGATAGGGCACCTAGAATGAAGAATGGAATGAGCATTTAACCCTAACTCCTTGAAGTCATCAGTAAGCACGATAAATGAGAAGCAAATGCAGCCTCCCCTCGTTGGCTACTAATGCTATTGTCTTCACTTTCCATAATTATTTTAGGACTTGCTCGGTGCCATGGAGGCCAAAGAAGCTCTTGAAAGGGAAGTTAAGGTCTTCCAAGAAAGGCTGCTTGCTGGTCAGCGGGTCTGGGATGCCTCAAAGCAGGAGCTGAGCCTCTTGAAGAGGAGCTCTTTGGAGCTGGAGAAGAGTCTGAAGGCCAGTCTGGAGGCAACTGCAGCCTCCCAGACCGAGCTCTCCTCATTTAGGGAGAAGATAGCAGCCCTCCTGAGGGGCAGCTCGGGCACACTTAGGCCCTCGGAGGATGCCATTCTGGAGAGGATTCGAGAAATGGGCAGCCAGGAAGAGAGCGGGAAACAGGTGAGTGGGGGTTGGGGGCTTACAAGCTTCTTAAGGACAGTCAGCTCCTTCAGTTAGCATATTCAGTGAGTGAGTTGTCTGAATTAGTCAAAGTGTTTCTTCCCAAAGCATCAGTCACTCAGTCGTGTCCAACTCTTTACAACACTGTGGACCCTAGCCCGCCAGGCTCCTTGGTCTGTGGAATTCTCCAGGCAAGAATACTGGAGTGGATTGCCATTCCCTTCTCCGGAGGACCTTCCTAGCCCAGGGATCAAACCTGGGTCTCCTGCATTGCAGGCAGATTCTTTATCATCTGAGCCACCAGGGAAGCCCAAGTTAGTTAAAAGTAGCATTTAAATGTGGTTGTACTACTTTCAGGGATTCCCAGGTGGCTCAGTGGTAAAGAATCCTACTTTCAATTATATATTATATTTTTGAAGTCACATCTCGCTGTGAATGATGCGGGTTCTGCACGCAGAGCTACCCATGCTGAATCTTGTCTCTACTGCATGCTCACTTGCTCCAGATGTGAGGTTCTTGCGAGGACAGCCCTCTGAGATTTTTTTTTCCCCTGGCCTACCGTAGAGGGACAGTCCAGGGTCCACACCCCTATCTGAAACCCTTGAGGCCTGCTGTGGGCTTTTTTCTTTTCTTATTTTAATTGGAGTGTAATTGCTTTACAGTGTTGTGTTAGTTTCTGCTATATGACTGCGTGCATCAGCCATATGTATAGATATATCCCCTCCCTCTTGGACCTCCCTCCCACCTCACCCCCATCCCAGCCCTCTGTCATCAGAGAACACTGAGCTGAGTTCCCTGTGCTATACAGCAGCTTTCCACTAGCTATCTATTTTACACATGATAGTGTGTATACTGGGAAAGATTGAGGGTAGGAGGAGAAGGGGACATCAGAGGATGAGATGGCTGGATGGCATTACCGACTCAGCGGCTATGAGTTTGAGCAGGCTCCGGGAGATAGCGAAGGACAGGGAAGCCTGGCGTGCTGCAGTCCATGGGGTCACAGAGTCAGACATGACTTAGGGACTGAACAACAACAAAGTATATATCAGTGTACTCTCTTAGTTCATCCCACCCTCCCCTTCTCACCCTGCGTCCATCTGTCTGTTTTCTACATTTGTGTCACTGTTCCTGTGCTGCAGACAGATTCATCTGTACCATTTTTCTGCTGCAGTTTTTGAATTCAGAATTTTTCAGCATTTAGAAAGGTCACATAGTCCCCAGGAAGGTAGTGGAGAAAGGACCTTGACACGCTGCTCCTCAGTGGGTTCTGGTTAGCGTTCCGTAATCAACCACGTTCATCTTCTGCGGCGAAAGCTACAAGCAGCTCGGCTTCGTGGGATCCACCAGGACTGTGAAGAGCCGCGGCCACTTCAGGTCAGGGTTTGTTGCCAGATCCCGTCAGGTCAAGCTTTGCCAGCCAATGAGTTTTGGGAAAAAAAAACAAAAACCGTCAGCTTTCAGATCCTTTGGGATTTTGGAATTGCAGATAAGAGTTGCTAGGCCTGTAACTGGATCTGCCTCTTAAGGTTATTGTTTGTTGTAAACCTTAAATTAAAAAAAAATTTATTATGAAGTCTTTAACACACTGTCTGGCCAATAGCAATGATAAGTATTAACTATTGGTGCCCTGGTCCTGCCTCCTGTCTCACCTCCTCTCTCCTTCTCTTCTTTTCCTGATATACCTGAAACAGTCTCTTAGGGGACCTGTTTAACAAGTGGATTTAAAAGTGGTTTACATCACACATATGACTGAAGCTTGCTTAATTTTGTTATCTTATTTCTATTATTAACAGTTCTCCTTTCCCATAAAGCTTTGCTTAGCCATGTCAAGTTCAGCCCAGATTCTATTTAAATTGTCATTAAATCCAGATTTTAAAGTCCTACTTAATGAGGGTTTTAACTAAATAACATCCAAATTCTATGATATTCATTAATATAATCCTTTAATTCCATTAGGAACTGTTTCTTCTCCTGAGTTCATTCTTTGCTCAAAAGGAGAAAATGAACTTTTTTATCTTTTAACGTTCCTCAAAAACTCAGAGTGAACACTAACACACAGCTCAGGGTTACCTTTGTAAATTTCCTTTAACGCTAAGACAATTTAAATTCCCTTTGAAAACTCTGCAAAATTCACTTGTGCTCCAGCAGCAGCTCCAGTGACTCCTTTGTCCAAGTGTAGCATTCTCTTTGTGGATAGAAAATGTTCATCCCATAACATGTGTGGGGCTTCCCTGGTAACTCAGACAGTAAAGAATCCGCCTGCAATGCAGGAGACCCGGGTGCAGTCCCTGGGTCGGGAAGATCCCCTTGAGAAGAAAATGGCAACCCACTCCAGTATTCTTGCCTGGAGAATCCCATGGACAGAGGAGCCTGGTGGGCTAGAGCCCATGAGGTCACAAAGAGTCGGTCACGATTGAGTGGCTAATTCGAAGGTAACATACGTGGGTCTCTGATGGTCACTCAGTCTATCTTGTGATTCAGTACACATATAGGTCCTGGGTTGGAGGAGAAACCCAGGACTGAGTTTACAGGACTCAGAAAAGGACTGAGAAAAGCTTCATTAAGTGAGTTACCTTGAATAGTAATAGACGTACTTCAATAGCCAATGGATCTTTGCCATTACATTTTATTGCTTCCCTCTTCTATTTTTCCAAATGTTTTCCTCAAACTATTTTAATTCCAGCATGTGAAACATGGCATAAAGTTGTCAGCATGATGTATATGTTTATTTTCTAAAGCAAAATGATGTAAATTGGTTAAGCTGGCTATGCCCTCCCCCTCTCCTCGTAAAAATGAGAATGAGTCAGAGCCTTTTTAGTGCCTTTGTCTGCCATTCCTAGCCTGTAATTTTTTTTCAATAGCTGCCCTCACTCTTTAAAAGCCCGAAATCAAGCCTGTAGCTAGCATCTTGTGTGACTCATTGTCAAGTAAAATCAGGAGAAAACGGATTTTATATATTGTCTTAGAACTGTTTGTGAAGAATGGGAGCTTTACCGATTGATGAATCTGCTGCAGAGGGTGCATCCCCTGCCAGCTGTCGGGGGTAAACACACAGTCCCCAGCTGAGTAACACCCATGTGCCCTGGGCCTGGCAAATCCTCCCCTTCACCGTGACTCCGACTCACTGAACGTTGCTTTTCTTGTTTACCTCTTTGCTATTCATTTTCACTCTCCTGGATTTGCAATTCTAGGTAGAACTCAGGACACCACCCACACGTTTTTCAGTAAGTGCTTTCTACTTGTTCCATGCTCTTCTGATTATAGCAAAACCTAATTTTCTTTTTAAGTACTTTACTATACTTTAGAGCAGGATTTCTCAGCTGTTGACATGTGGGGCTGGAATATCCTTTGTTGTAAAAGCGGTTCTGTGCCTTGTTGGATGTTTAGCAACCTCTCCAGCTTCTACCCACTAGATACTGATAGTACCGCCTCTTCTCCCTGATTGGTGACAACCAGTGGTGTCTCTGTGCGTGCGTGCTCAGTCGCTTCAGTTGTATCCGACTCTGCAATCCTATGGACTGTAGCTCACCAGGTTCCTCTGTCCATGGGATTCTCCAGACGAGAATATTGGAGTGGGTTGCCATGCCCTCCTCCAGGGGATCTTCCCAGCTCAGGGGTCAAACCTGAGTCTCTCATGTCTCCTTCATTATCAGGTGGCTTCTTTACCACTAGAGCCACCTGGGAAGCCCTAGTGATTTCTGTAGTGTTAATGACTCAACTGTGTCTGACTCTTTTCGACCCTATGGACTGTAGCCCACTAGGCTCTCCGTCCATGGGATTCTCCAGGCAAGAACACTGGAGTGGGTTGCCATTCCCTTCTCCAGGGGATCTTCCTGACCCAGGGATCAAACCTAGATCTCCTGCTTTGCAGGCAGATTCTTTATCGTCTGAGCCACCGGGGAAGCCCCGTGGTGTCTCTAGACATTGCCAAATGACCCTGAGAAGTGAAACTGCCCCTAATTGAAAACCTCTCTCTTAGAGGAATGTTCTACTGTGGAGTTCCCAGGAATTCTAAATGAGTATTTCAGTTATGTAGCCTTGAAATTTCGGCTTACTTGTAACAGGTGTTTTTGAAATAATGATTTCTTGCACAATGACAGGAAACTATGATATTTTCAGATTTCAGAGTATTGAGGCGAGCATTTGTTTATTTGTTTTGAACTTCTAGATATTTCCTAGCTGGATAATTATCTGGCTGAGAATTGACCATGAGTGAGTCCCACGTTGCCTCCTTAATTGCAAACAAATTAGTACAGGCTCACAAACATTTTTCTAGGCATTTCTTCTGTTCTGCTTTAGAGCACACAAGGCTATATTTCCTCCAGTGGAGTTTTTTTAGTCCAGTGTGAGAGCTCTGGGGACTCAATGTGATACCATAAACAACCTGAGATATTTCTACAACTCCCCTACTCCCCCTTTCTGATCTCTTAACTCTGCTCTGTTCTTAATCCTCCAATATTCTAAACCAAACATTTACCCAGAAGCTTCAGATACGCTTGCACTGACATTTCATCATCCAGTATTATGTTACATAGTCACTCCTGGCTCCAAGGGCATCTGGGCAAGTCCAAGGATAGAGGTTTCAGCTCTCCCAGCCTCTGAAGTGTATTAATTTCCTAGAATGGCCGTGACGAAGTACCACTACCTAAGGTGGCTTAGACAACAAAAATTTGTTGTCTTGCAATGGAGGCTTGAAGTCCAAAGTCAAAGTGTTTGTAGGATTGGTGTCTTCTGAGTGCCTAGAGGGAAAATCTGTTTCAAACCTATCACCTAGCTTCTGATAGCCTCAGACATTCTTTGGTTTATGGATCACATTCTGGGTCTTCATATAATTTTCCCTCCACTTGTGTGTGTCTCTTTGTCCAAAATTCCCCTTTTAATAAGGACACCAGTCATATTGGATTAGGACCCATCCTCATTACCTCATTTTAACTTATCTCTGTAAAGATTCTAATAAGGTCATATTCTGAAGCACCAGGGGACTTCATCACAACTCTTTTGAGGGGACCCAATTCAAACCATAACAGAAGTTGACATACACATTGGTGGTGGTGTAGGGTCAGCCCAGTCAATAGTGTTGGCCATACATATGACAAGAAGGAAGGATAATTTGATTGGTTCCTGGTAGCTCATTTTATATATTTCTTAAGTGAAAATCTAGCTTGAATAATCAGAGAAGAGTTGTTTCTGTCCAGAAGGCACTGGTCCTTAAGTGACCCAAGTGGCTTTTTCTTCAGCTTAGAGCTCTTGTGCTTCCATTGGATTTAATCTTAGAGCAGAAGTGCCTCTCGGGTGAAATCAACAACTCCTTGTCCTTGGAAAGTAAATTAGTTCCTTAGGGCATTATTATTTCACTTCCAGAATCCAAGCTGCTTGGTTTTGGAGTATTATAGTTTATTTCAGTGCCTTTTTTTTGTTTTTAAAAATTGCGATGTTGTTTTTCAGTTGCTCAGTTGTGTCTGACTCTTTGCGACCCCATGGACTGCAGCACTCCAGGCTTTCCTGTCCTTCATCATCTCCCAGAGCTTGCTCAAACTCATGTCCATTGATATGTATTCTTTAGTACAAGCCACCCTCCTTCCCTGCCCATTCCAGGCATCTCTAGTGGTTTGTTTTTTACAGAAATAGAAATTAAGGGTTTAATCAGAACAATATCAGTAGGCAACACTTTTTAAAACATTTATATGCTGTGCTGGGTCTTAGTTGCTGCATGAGGCATCTTCAGTTGCAGCATGTGGGATCTAGCTCCCTGACCAGGGATGGAACCTGGGTCCCCTGCATTGGGAGCTCAGAGTCTTAGCTTCTGGATGACCAGGGAAGTCCCACATCTCTAGTGTTGAAATTCCTAGCACATTTTGTCCCACAGAGTATCAGGGATATGTTAACAGATTATACTAAGAAAAAGGAGAGGGAAAAAAAAAAGGAAAAAAGTCTTACTGATTCTTTAGATTTGTCGGTGTGAAAAGCACAACACAATTTTGCAGTTTTGATGGGAAACATTCACCTGGTCACTGGCGTTTGATGTTCCCAAGAACTGAGTCAGATTGGAATATTAACTAATTTGAATTAAAATATGTAAATTTAACTTTAAAAAGACCTGGTGGTGTCATATGCATGGAGATCTAGGTAAGCATACGAAGCAAAGTTCTATGGTGCATAGAATATTGGGAAGTTCACAGTTATTTGCTGCCCTCTGGACACCAGAATCTTTGCAGGATGGCTGGGGAGATTCTGCCCAGGTCAGCCACACTGGTGTTTGTAAAAGTCATACTCTGCTGAATTATAGTTTCCGTGGATCACTCTCAGGATCACACAGGATAAAGATGAAAGAGGGACCCTCTCACCTCCAATTCAACACATTTGTTCCTTATTTTTTCTTTCCCAGAAAGATTTCTAGTTGAAAAACAGCTTCTATGATCTGAAAACAGTTTGAGAAATATGTGCATGCGTGCTCAGTCACTTCAGTCATGTCTGACACTTTGTGACCCTATGAACTGTAGCCCACCAGGCTCCTCTGTCTGTGGGATTTTCCAGGCAAGAATGCTGGAGTGGGTTGCCATGCTCTCCTTCAGGGGATCTTCCCAACTCAGGGATCGAACCTGCGTCTCCTGTACTGCAGGTGGATTCTTTATCCACTGAGCCACCTGGGAAGCCCTTAAGAAACATGATAGAGGACAATTCCTGAAAAACTCCTCAGACTCCTTATGACAAAAGACTAGGATTGGATGAACCCACATACTGGAGGAGTAATACTGATGATAAAAGTGGGTGCAATGTGTTGAACTTCAATTGGGTATGAGATTCTGTGCTAATCAAATGATCATTAATTTAGCTCATCTGCTCATAAGAACAAAGTATGAGTTTCAGTGCGGTTAATTTCTTGCTTCAGTTAACACACTGGTCAGGGGAAGGGTGAGGGCTTGAAATCAGGACTGTGTGACTCTGAAGTCCCTGTGCCACAGTCTGGTCTACATCAGGTGTCTGCCTCTTCCTTCAGGATCATTATCACTCCCTGAGTCAGTTACTGCACTCACTCGTTGTCTTTACTGATTTCTGTGGAAGACTTGGCTCTCCTCTGGTAAGGTGTGC
This sequence comes from Bos taurus, assembly GCF_002263795.3. Lineage (NCBI taxonomy): Eukaryota > Metazoa > Chordata > Mammalia > Artiodactyla > Bovidae > Bos > Bos taurus. The sequence goes on from NC_037336.1 coordinate 88,589,497, forward strand.
AGCATGCTGACTGTGGCTGAGCGATCACAAGTTTCCCATCTTTCCAACTGAGATTTTCTGCATTTGTTTTCTTTTTGGCTTCATTCTCTTTGCCATGTCAACTATGGGATAGAAGCATCAAAGAACCTTCAGGTAGAAAGACTTACTTTCTACTTAGAGTCCAATATGAAACCACATTTTCAGTGGCACAGAAACATGTGCCATCTCTCGTACAACATACTATCATTAGAGTTTTGTAGGTTACTTTGTGTATTGTACTTGATGCATTTTTTGCATTAAGATCAGATCTGCTATTAGTAAGTACTAAGGGCATATTCATTGGAAGGACTGATGCTGAAGCTACAATATTTTGGCCACCTGATATGAAGAGCCAACTCATTGGAAAATATCCTGATGCTGGGAAAGATTGAAGGCAAAAGGTGAAGGGGGCAGCAGAGAATGAGATGGTTATATGGCATCACCTGTTCAATGGCATGAGTTGAAGCAAACTCTGGGAGATAGCAGAGGACAGAAGAGTCTGGTGTGCTCTAGCCCATGGTGTCGCAAAGAGTCGGACATGACTTAGTGCCTCAACAACAACAAAGGGTAGAAAATATGAAAGAGGGGTTCTGAGAGCCTCATAGTATATAATGAAAGTAGAAATTTCCTTCAGAAATGTCATTCTTTGGATATGGCACTAAGCAGCTTGCCATCAAATATCTGATTTCAAGCACATTCAGGAGTATAGAATTAATTGAATTATAGACATGGGAACTTGAAAGTCTTAGAAGCACAAAATTAGAGATCAAGTAGTTGAACCTTCCTGACTGTAGCACTTCAGTCCCCCCCATAACATTATTAACAAATGGTTGGCCAAATCCTAGCCACCTCCAGGGACTGGCACTTCACTACTGGAGATAAGAAGACGCTTAAAGCATGAGGCAAAACAAACCTCAAAACTGCACATGTGATGTCTCAACTATAGTTTAGCAATACATGCAAATACATTATTTTAAAAGAGTAATCGTTGTTGCCTCTGGTAAGATCATGGGAATTAGGTTTTGCTTAGTTACATGTTTGTTTTTGTCCGTACTGCATTTTTTACAATGAGTATGTATTACTTTGAAATTATGGGGAAGGAGGAAAATTATTTACATAGAAATAGGAATATTTGATATATATCTGTTGGTCCTCAACTTGAACTCTGAAGGCACAACTCAGAACAAATCTCATTGTTCTTCTGTATAGTAGCCTTTTAAAATATTTGAACATAATATTATAATTGGCCTCCAATTAAAATTAATTAATTAATTAAAAATATTTGAACACAGCTTGATTGTCTTCTTGTCTTTAGGTTTTGTTGTTTGCAGATGGGTGGGTGGGAATTTAAAAAAAAAGAAACCATCAAAACCAAATAAACTTATGACCTTAAACTTACTTTTTTAAAAATTTAACTCAACATTTTCTGAAAATGGGATTTGGCGGAATCAGTTTGAATATTCTCTAGGTGTACCCGAGGTGTTTGGTAAGTTTAAGTTCTTGGTTTAAGGGAAGGTCAGGACAAGAAGAGAAACTCCTGGAAAGGATGGAAGCACTGGGTAAGGTAGGGGATTGGGGGGAGTTTGGGGTCCTTTAACAGAGGAACAGTGACTTTATGCTCAAAGAGGAGGTGGTAGCTAGATTCCCCTGCCTTCTTCTGCTCTGCTGTTGACCCTATTCTGACTCACTGAATTGAAGGCATTTTGACCTTTCGAATGCTAACAGATGACTTTGCTCCTTAACTGTGCAGCACAGACACAGTACCTCTGCAGTTTAGTGCATGAGTAACCAATACTCAATACAAAGTCCTAAATAAAGCTTGGAAAAATACATTTCTGCACTTAAATTCCCAATTACAGCCCAAGGTTATCTATCAAGTTTAACTTCCTGTGTAATCTGAATGTGCTATATGTGGCAGTAGAGTTTCTCTAGAAAAAGGTTATAGTTTTTTAAAGTACTTTATGTCTGAAGTCTTTTTTCCGGTTAAGCTTTTTTCTTTTTTATTGGAGTATAATTGCATTACATTGTTGTTTTAGTTTTGCTGTACAATGACGTGAAGCAGCTATATGTATACATATATCCTCTTTCTCTTGAACCACTCCCATCCCACCCATTTGTTAGTAGGTCATCAAAAAGCACAGAGTTGAGCTCCCTGTGCTGGACAGCAGCTTCCCACTAGCTGCTGTGTATTTTAGACATGGTAATGTATGTCAATCCTAATCTCCTGACTTGTCCCACCCTCTCCTTCCCCTGATGTGACCACAAGTCCATTCTCTACGTTTCTGGCTCTATTCCTGCCCTGCAAATAGGTTCACCTGTACTGTTTTTCTAGATTCCACATATATGTGTTAATATACAATATTAGCTTTTCTCTCTTTCCAACTGAGCTTTGAAACTCCTAAGTTAATAATGGGACTTCCACGGCAGTCCAGTGGTTAAGATTTTGAGGTTCCAATGAAAAGGGTGTGGATTTGCTCCCTGGTCAGAGAACTAAGATCCCATATGCCATGTTGCCAAGGTAGTTTTCAGTTCAGTTCAGTCGCTCAGTCGTGTCCGACTCTTTGTGACCCCATGAATCGCAGCACACTGGGCTTCCCTGTCCATCACCAACTCCCAGAGTTCACTCAAACTCATGTCCATCGAGTCAGTGATGCCATCCAGCCATCTCATCCTCTGTCATCCCCTTCTCCTCTTGCCCCCAATCCCTCCCAGCATCAGGGTCTTTTCCAATGAGTCAACTCTTCGTATGAGATGGCCAAAGTACTGGAGTTTCAGCTTTAGCATCAGTCCTTCCAATGAACACCCAGGACTGATCTCCTTTAGAATGGACTGGTTGGATTTCCTTGCAGTCCAAGGGACTCTCGAAAGTCTTCTCCAACACAACAGTTCAAAAGCATCAATTCTTCAGTGCTCAGCTTTCTTCACAGTCCAACTCTCACATCCATACATGACCACAGGAAAAACCATAGCCTTGACTAGAGAGGGGTAAGTAAAGGTTTTCCCTCAAGATTTCCCAAAGAACTTGTTTAAGGAATGATGTAAAAATTAAAAATACCAATCAAAAATATTTTGCTAGATAATGAATGTAGATTTATTTCAAGCAGAGGCAAATAACAGCTATCAATTACCTGTTTTTTAAATTTAATTGTTACAAAGAATCTGAACGTTGGAGTTATAAATAGTTGTATCTTTGGGGTTGAGCACTAGATTTTAACACTTTGTTGCATCTGAAACAAGGCTTATCCTTGTTCTGTGTCTTTGTTTCCAGATGGTCTCCCAGCTTGAAGCCCAAATCTCTAAGCTTGTTGAACAGTTGGGAAACGAGTCCCAGTTTCACCAGAAAGCCCTGCAGAGAGCCCAGAAAGCAGAAAACCAGTTGGAGGCTCTTCAGGGCCGGCTGACACACCTGGAGGAAGAGCTGGTCTCTGGAGGTGTTCTGCAAGATGACTTGCATTTCGAGAAGCAAAAAGTAATAACACGAGGGCCGGCTCATGGGTGGAAACCTCTGTTGCAATATAAGATTTTATGTAAATATTTTGAATTTTACAGTACTTTGGTATCTTGGTGAACTTCTGAGTCATGAGTAAATTTCAGGGAGCAATGGATATTATTTTGGGGTTTCTTCCTATTTTTGGAGCTTCCTTGATCCAAATTAATTCACTTAAATTCAACAGGTATTTATTGAATGTCTATTATATATGAGACTCTGATGGGTTGGGGGTAAGGTATGAATAACACACAGTTCTTTTTTTCTTGACTTTTCCGTGGGGCATTGAGATCTTCCCCAACCTGTGCCTCTTGCATTGGGAGCACAGAGTCTTAACCACGGGATTGCCAGAAAAGTCCTAACACACGGTTCTTGATCATAAAAGCTCATGATTCAATAGAGGAGACAGATGTTCAAATAATGTGCTGTACTGTACTATAAGGCTGTAAGTATTATAATAGGTATATTGACCAATAGAGTGCTTTAGGAGCCCAGTGAAGGGAATGATAAATTCTGGATAAAGTGGAGATTTTACAGGAAAGGAGACAATCAAGTTCATCTTTGAAGGATAAATTGGATTTTAGTGGAGAGAAAGAAGAGAAAGAGGGGAAATAGTGAACAAAAGTCTGGAAGGTTTCAAGTATTTTCACAGGGCTGCTGCTGCTACTGCTGCTGGTGCTAAGTTGCTTCAGTCGTGTCTGACTCTGTACGACCCCATAGACGGCAGCCCACCAGGCTCCCCTGTCCCTGGGATTCTCCAGGCAAGAACACTGGAATGGTTTGCCATTTCCTTCTCCAATGCATGAAAGTGAAAAGTGAAAGTGAAGTCGCTCAGTTGTATCCGACCCTCAGCTACCCCATGGACTGCAGCCTTCCAGCCTCCTCCATCCATGGGATTTTCCAGGCAAGAGTACTGGAGGGTGCCAGAGTGGCTATTCCCATATGGCTGGAACCTGGCATTCTTGGTGGGGCTGTGGTGGGAGAGCAGATTGGAATGCCTTGGGTTGTGAAGACTGAGCTTTCTTTATTCTGAAGACTCTGAAGTGCAATAAGCAATTTTTGAACATCACAGTGTTTTAGAAAGATCGTGTCACCGGGCAGCTGAGATTGCCGACTCAGGAGAGACTCAGAAATGATAGTGTCTGATAACCCAGAGGGAGATAAGGAAAGTAGAGTGAGAAGAGAAGGGGTCTATGCTTAGGATTTGACCCTATGAAGACCATTGGTGATGTCTGAGCAAAAGTTTCAGCAGAATGGTGGAGAACAGAAGTCAGTTTGCATTAGGACGAGGGGAGACTACTATGGGAAAATCTAGAGACTTAGATGACAATGAAGTCTGGTGACCAAAGAGAAAACAGGCATGAAGCTATGAAAAGCAGGATCAAAGAAAGGTTTTGTTGAACAGAATCGCAAGATACATGTTTGTACCTTATCATGGACATCTATAGGGATACATAGGTTCATGCATAGCCTCAGGGCTCAGTGGCTCAGTGGTAAAGAATATGCTTGCAGTGCAGGAGTTGAAAGAGATGCATGTTCGATCCCTGGGTCAGGAAGATCCCCTGGAGGAGGGCATGGCAACCCACTCCAGTATTCTTACCTGGAGCATCCCATGGACAGAGGAGCCTGGTGGGGTACAGTCCATCGGGTCACAAAGAGTCGGACATGACTGAAACAACTTAGCATGCACTGATAGGCATAGAATTTGGCACGAAAAATACTCTTCAGTTGAAAAATCTGTACTCTGGACACTCATGCATTCATTCTCTGCACTTAAAAAAAAACTGAGGAAGCATCCTGCCTATACTGAGGGTTGGATATGTAAAGATACTTAAGAGATGCCTATGGGGAATCCCAGTGTCATAGATGAGATGGGCAAATCAGGACACAGTACAGTTAGTGCTGTGAGAAAAGTACGCAATTCAACAGGAATTCAGATAAAGGAGTAATTACTTCTTTCCTATCTCATTGTGTGAGGAATGAGCCACATTCACCTGGAGATAACACTGGAGAGCGGCCAGGAAAAAATGAGTAGGAGCTTGTTAGGTAGAAGAGGTGGGGAAGGGATTTGGGGTGGGGGACGGCAGGACTGATGAAGGACTGGAGGGTGACAGGGAGCCTGGACAGTGATGCCCAGTACGCCATGGCAGGCTGGTCTTGCGAGGCTTTATCCTGTGGGTGATGGAAAGCCGTAGAGGGGTTTTGACTAAAAGAAAGGTTTCTCCGAAGGCAGGGTGACTCTGAGAGTCTAGAGGCTAAAAGGAGGAGCCCTTTGGGTTCTAGAATAAAACTGTTCTTAGAATAGTTTTGATGAGAAGATAATAAGGGTTTGGATCAAGCAGTGAAAGGAATTTCTCAAACAGATGTCTCAAAAAGGTGTGTTGGTTGACATTTTGAGCTTGATAGGAAATCCAGCACCTGAGTCTGACGTGTTCAATTGGAAGAAATCTGATTGCCGGACATCGACTCCCATGGGTTCCACCAATACCTTGCACTAAATATTCAAAAGAAAAATGACTCCCTTCTCAAATTTGTCTCTGTCCTTCTCAGTGATGATGTAATCTGCCTCCAGTTGCTCAAGCCAGAATCCTGAGGGTCATCCTGAAGGCCTCCCTCTTTTCAGTCGATTCCTAAGCACTGTAAATCCTAAAGCATTATATCCACAATGGATCTCAGATATCCCCTCCCCATCTCTAATTTAGAAGCAGTGCTGTAGTTTGGAGCATTACGATCATTTGCATAGACTGTGGAAACAACCTTCTCACTGATCGCTCCACCATTCCCAGCATGGTCTTAATAAAATGCGTGTCTAATCTTATCTTCCTCCATCTGGTCAAGGGCTCTGTATGGGCCTCCCTCAGGATTAGGTCTTGATTCCTTCTTTATATGGCTGTGACCGGGCCAGTTCATCAGTCCAGGCTCTTCTCTCACCTGCAATCTCTCAGGGCAGTGGTTGCAAAGTCAGAAGTCTCAAGGGACCATTGGGGTACTGGTTGGGTGCAATGAGTGGTCAGAGTCCAAACACATCCACATTCATATTTGTCCTGTGGTCTAAGGTAAGAAGGCCCCCTCGGCAACCCAAATTGCACATTGCTGGTCTCTCTGAAAAGCGTTCTCCTCATCTTCTTCTCCTGGAGATAAACTGCCCTACTGTCCCATTAGCTGTCCCTTCGGATCCAGTTCCATTGTCATTTCTTCTAGAAACCTTTCCTTAGAGGCTTAGTTCTTTGTGCAACGTGTATGTGGCTCTGTCACGGCACTCACCACCCTTTTTGTATCCATGTTTTAACTCGACTTTTCCAATCCACTCTGAATTTCTTGAGGCCCAGGAAAATCTTTTTTTCTGGAGTTTTTCCAGGACTTAGAGCAAGAATCAATAAATATTATTTAAGTAATAGAAGAAGCACATCAAAGGCAAGACTTTTAGGTAGATCATTGTGTCTTCCATCCTTCATTATGATGTCATTAATTTGAATAGAGGTTATATCAAAATATAGGCTTTCCTGGTGGCTCATAGGTAAAGAATCTGCCTGCAATACAGGAGGCCTGGGGTTGGGAAGATCCCCTAGAGAAGGGAATAGCTCAGACAGTAAAGCATCTGCCTACAATGTGGAAGACCTGGGTTCAATCCCTGGGTTTGGAAGATCCTCTGGAGAAGGAAATGGCAACCCACTCCAGTACTCTTCCCTGGAAAATCCCATGGACAGAGGAGCGTAGTAGGCTACAGTCCATGGGGTCGCAAAGAGTCGGACACGACTGAGCAACGTCACTCACTCCAGTATTCTTGCCTGGGAAATCCCATGGACAGAGGAGCCTGGCGGGCTACAGTCCATGGGATCGCAAAGAGTTGAACACAACTGAGCAACTAACACTTTCACACTTTCATATCAAAATAGCTCTCAGTTATGAAAGCAAGTTGTGTGAACTGATTCTGCCCATGGTGAATCTTCCATAGATAACTGCCTATAAACTAGTAGTAGTATCCTTACTGCCCAATAAGGATAGTAGGCATGTTGTTGTTCAGTTGCTAAGTCGTGTCCCACTCTTGGTGACCCCATGGATTGCAGCATGCCAGGCTTCCCTGTCCTTTACTATCTCCCAAAGTTTGTTCAAGCTCTTGTTGTTTGAGCTGGTGATGCCGTCCAACCTTCTTATCCTCTGTCACCCCCTTCTCCTCCTGCCCTCAATCTTTCCCAGCATCAGAGTCTTTTCCAGTGAGTTGGCTCTTCATGTCAGGTGACCAAAGTATTGGAAGTTCAGCTTCAGCAGCAGTCCTTCCAGTGAATATTCAGGGTTGATTTCCTTTAGGATTGACTGATCTCCTTGCTATTCAAGGAACTCTCAAGAGTCTTCTCCAGCACAATTCAAAAGCATCAATTTTTTGGCACTTAGCCTTCTTTATGGACCAACTCTCACATCTATACATGACTACTGGAAAAACCATAGCTTTGAGTATATGGACTTTTGTCAGCAAAGTGATATCTCTGCTTTTTAAAACACTGTCTAGGTTTGTCATAGCTTTACTTCCAAGGAGCAAATATCTTCTAATTTCATGGCTGCAGTCACCATCTGGAGTGATTTTGGAGCCCAAGAAAATAAAATCTGTCACTATCTCCACTTTTCCCCATCTATTTGCCATGAAGTGATGGGACTGGATGCCATAATCTTAAGTTTTTTGAATGTCAAGTTTTAAGCCAGGTTTCCTTCTCTCTTCTTTAACCCTCATCAAGAGGCTCTTTAGTTCCTCTTTGCTTTCTTCCATTAGGGTGGTATGATCTGCATATATGAGGTTGCTGATATTTCTCCCAGAAATCTTGATTCCAGCTTGTGCTTCATCCAACCCAGCATTTTGAATGATGTACTCTGCATAGAAGTTCAATAAACTAGGTGACAATATACAGCCTTGACATACTCCTTTCCCAGTTTGGAACCAGTCCATTGTTCCATGTCCTGTTTTAACTGTTGCTTCTTGTCCTGAATGCAGGTTTCTCAGGAGACAGGTAAAAATCTGGTTTCCCATCTACTTAAGAATTTTCCACAGTTTGTTGTGATTCACACAAAGGCTTTAGCATAGTAAATGAAGCAGAAGTAGATTTTTTTTTTTTAATTCTCTTGCTTTTTCTAGGCATGTAAGATTGAAAAGCAAAGGTGTACAGAAATTAAATTTAAATACAGGTAATTGAAACTTACACAGCATAGAATATATTCATGCTAAGTTGTGATTCATTGTGATTCAAATGAACAAAATGTACAGGAATCCTTTCAGCAACTTTAACTTTCTGAGGCTTGGCCAAGATTCTTGAAAAGGCGCTTCCTCTTTTGGGTCTTGGCTCCCTCTTATCTTAATCCCCTTTGGCCTGAGGTAGATCTTTGTCTGCTGAGTGGATGGGCCAATAGAAATAGAAAATGAAGCTTTTATACCTTCCCAGAAAAGTTACCAACTCTATTTTATTTAAAATACAAGCAATAGCAGTTATTTCACTTTCATTTGCATAGATTAGAAATGAAATAGTCCATGCTGGGAGTGGGGTGGGGGGCTGACAGAGCATTTAGAAGTTACAAACTGATGATGCAGAGACAGAAACAGCCTGTGGTTTTGTCACATGATACAACCACGATGCCTGTGATGACTGTGACTTATATAGGAAAGATGAAGTTTTATGTATGCTTTTCAACAAAATTAGAAGATATACACTTACAAATACTTTCATCCTGATGACTGAAATATAGGTAGTTCAGGGCTTTAAGCTGGCATGCTTCAGTCATCAGAAAATGATACTTGTTTCAACATATAATTGCCTAAAAATGCCTGTTGGATGAAGAGCTATTGCAATGAGAAGAAGTTTCAAAGATAGAACCCAAATCATGGAATTCTGTTACAGAAAGCCCATTGGTTGATTTATTCATCTGTCAAGAACTCAGTAAGCATTTAATGTCTGATGTGACCAGATAAGCCCCAGAGATCAAGTGGAGGAGGATCCTAGGCTAGTTTTGTGACTTTCACCGACTAAACTATGAATTTTGACTTTTCTGATACAGCTCTATTTTAGAATGTTGGGACTTCCCTGGTGGTCCAGTGGTTAAGACTTTGCCTTCAATGCAGGGGGTATGGGTTCGATTCCTGGATGCTAAGATCCCACATGCCTCCCAGCCAAAAAACCAAAACACAAAACAGAAGCAATACTATAACAAATTCAATAAAGACTTAAAAAAAAAAAAGTTGTTCCTTTATCCTTGATGCTTAAAACCTTTTAAAGACATTTTCTAAAGAATTTTAACTTAAAAACATTGTCCACGTTTGTTTGTATGGAGAGCTCTGGTTTTAGCGTGGTTTGTAGAACCACAACCCAGGAAGAGTAAAGTGGTTGGCTAAGTGGTCAGTTTCTACCTTGGAGGCCAGGGCTCACTTGGGTGGACAAAATTGCCATGGAAGGTATGTAGATGATTGGTCTACAGAGGCTGGATTAACCAGTAGATCCCAGGAGCTGGGAGGGTCATGGTAGCAGCAGCATCTAGTCAAAGCAGAGAGATGTAGATGTAGTCGGGGACATGCCTCATTTGTCAGATGGCAGGGCTTCCCAGGCGGCTCAGTGCAAATTTTCTGTCTGCCAATGCAAGAGACCTGGTTCGATCCCTGAGTTGGGAAGATCCTCTGAGTTGGGGAAGGAAATGGCAACCCACTCCAGTATTACTGCCTAGGAAATCCCATGGACAGAGGAGTCTGGGGGGCTACAGTCCGTGGGGTCATAAAAGAGTCGGACACGACTTAGTGACTAAACAACAACACAGGGTTAAGAAGACTGTGTGATGTTAGACTAAACATCAAGGCCACTGACCAGAGGAGTCAAGAAAATTTGGACAAGGAACAGAACATGGAGCTCGCAGGGCAGTTCAAGAATTCATCACCAAGCACTGGAGTCAGGGGCTGGGCTCTGTACTGGGTTTAATAAGAACTACCTGTAAGCTTGGGAGAAAGAGAAAGATTCTGTGAGATGGCTTATTAACTGTACTTTTGTGTCCAATTTTTATTTTTGTTCTTGAGTTTAGTATCTTAAATTTCTGGATCAGCTTTCAGAGAAAATGAAGTTGGACCAGATGGCTGCTGAACTTGGCTTTGATATGCGTCTGGATGTAGTTTTAGCTCGCACAGAGCAGCTGGTCCGCCTTGAGAGCAATGCAGTCATTGAAAACAAGACGATCGCCCACAATTTACAGAGAAAGGTAGGGAATGTTGTGGGTGTTGTGAGAAGGAAATTCTGAGAAACTTAAATCTTGAAAAATAATGTACTTCTACCATATTTGCCAATGTGGATAGGAAACATACAAATATGTGTTCAGAAGCTGAGTCTTGATTTCAAGCCTGAAGGGAAAGTAAATGTATCATCCAAGGTTATGTTTAACTATGAGTAATAGAGGCCCAAAGTTGCAGACTCAAGCAATTAGAAGTAGTTTTGTTGTTGTTTTGCTTTTTTTATTTTGGTATTTTTTTTTCTAACATACATTTCTGGAGGTAGCAGGTTAGGGTGAATGTGACATCTTTGCTCTGTAAAGTTTCCAAGGACCTAGGCTCTTTTCAGTTAGCAGTTTCTCATCCCTGCTGCTGCTACTGCTAAGTCGCTTCAGTCATGTCTGACTCTGTGCGACCCCATAGACGGCAGCCCAGGAGGCTCCCCCGTCCCTCGGATTCTCCAGGCAAGAACACTGGAGTGGGTTGCCATTTCCTTCTCCAATGCATGAAAGTGAAAAGTGAAAGTGAAGTCGCTCAGTCGTGTCCGACTCTTAGCGACCCCATGGACTGCAGCCTACCAGGCTCCTCTGTCCATGGGATTTTCCAGGCAAGAGTGCTGGAGTGGGGTGCCATTGCTTCTCTGTTCCCATCCCTAGGGTGGTCCTTATGACTGTGGTTCACAGAAGTACTTAGGACCAGGCAGAAGTTTAAAAAAAGAAAGGGATGAAGAAGAGAAATGCAAAAAAGCATGCATGAAAAAAATCACTATTTCTATGACTGTGGGAGAAGAGGAGAGTAAAAGCTTATGCCTTTACATAAGCTCTCTTGCAGTAGAAAGTAGAGGGGAGAAGCGCTTACTTTCCACTAACTCAAAGGAAGACTTAGAAACAGTTTAGACTACATAAATGAATGAATGGATGAAATGGATAAAAACATAATTATTAGTTATATAATTATTGGCATTGGGGAAAGAAAGAGGAAAACACAGATGTATCCTTAGAATAGTTCTTAGGAGAAAATTCTGTGGTAGAATTATCATGTATAGGCTGCTTAATGATTCACATCTGGGTTCTCAATTTGGCTCCACCAAGCTGTATGACATTGGGCAAAATTATATACCTTTCTGTCTTCATTTCCTTGTATTTAAGATGGGAATGATACCTATCTTGTGATGTTAATTTTTTAAAAACAGCATTTTTGAACTCTTGGTTCATAGAAGATGCTCTATTCATACATGACTTCCATTTATGGTGTCTTAAGGAATATTTTCTAAAAGAAAGCAGACAACCCCTATTCCCATCAGAGACATGAAACTGAGCTGAGGTTCTTTCTGAAGTTCTCAGATAATTGATTTTCCCTCAATATCCAATATTATTCTTTCTTAAGTGTTGTATAATTATTAAAATGACCAGTGTACAGAATTTACCAGGGTAAATTTGCAAAAGAGTGGAACTTGACATGAAGAAGCTCAGGGAAGGGAGGTTAGTTACAGAAATACTAAAAGAGCCTTGTTAAAAAAGGATATGGGCACGGACATTGCTTGTCACTGTTTGGCAAGATATTTAAGCCCGTGTTTCACAAAGTTCTTCACACTTTACTAGTGCAGATTATATAATTGGAGAAAATGGGATTTTTTTTAGCTCTAAGATTCTATATTTCTACACGATTCCAAGTTTCAGTGTCTGTAATAGATGAATGAGGTTCCTATACTTAATATTCCACTCACTAATTGTGACATGTGAAGACCAAGAGGATTTTTTTCTCCTTTTAGAGTCTGTAATCTTTTTCTAAAAAACATTTCAATTTCTTTCATTAAGTTTGACTGTCAATGCTAAGTGCCAAGTGAAGACCTTGTTCAGCTTGGTTTGAGGATGGTTTAGGTCTGGTGCGTAATAAAGACACTAATGAAATAACACCTTCTTGAAGGTGAATTAACACCTATTTCTAAAATCTTCAATATATAAATAAAGCTTTCCTCAAAATCTCCTTCATGTAGCTTATTTTAAAAACATATCAAATCCCATGTTTGGTGCCACTGAACCTGTTTCTAAATGGTTGAAATTAGTCAGTCTGGGTATTTGGTGCTAATTTGCACTGTATCTTCTTTCAGAAAAGACCAGTGTGAGCATAGTTGCCATGGGGTGTTGGAGAGGATTTTGTCTGTCTTATTATGTTCCGCTCTTGATAAGCTCATTTTAGTAGTTTTAAAAGTAATTTTACATTTTTATTACGATGCACGTCATGTTAGAGGGAATGAGACATTGAAAGCCTACTCCTTGGTTCATTGTCTGTGGCTCTTTTGTCTCATACTTTGCAGCTACCAAATTAATTCTTGGAAAAATAGGGATAAAAAAATGCAATCAGGAAAAGAAATCCTGTAGCCTTTTTTTGATGGTTTACAAATTAGTCTTATTGAAGTATAGATAAAGATCAATATTATCTGAGGAATTCATTTATATTTACTGACTAGTCAATGATTATTTTAAAAAATCCCTTGGGGAGGGAGGTGGAAGGGAGGCTCAAGAGGGAGGGAACATATGTATACCTATGACTGATTCATGTTGATGTTGGCAGAAACCAACACAATATTGTAAAGCAATTATCCTGCAATTAAAATTAAATACATTTAAAAAACCTAAAAAATAAATGAATGGAATTTCACAGCTAAAAAAAAAAAATCCTTTTTTTGTATCAAACCAGCTAAAGACTCAGAAGGAAAGACTGGAGAGCAAAGAGCTACACATGAACTTCCTCCGGCAGAAAATAGCCCACCTGGAGCAGGAGAAGCAGGTGCGCTCGGCTGTGATGGTGGAGCGGGATGAGGCCAATGTCACCATCAGGAAGCTGCAGAAGAAGGTGGAGAGGCTGCAGAAAGAGCTGAGTGTGTGTCAAGAGCTGAACACCGAGCTCAAAGCCAAACTGGCTGACACCAGTGAACTTAAGGCAAGTGCTCAGCTGTGTTTCCTTGTCACTGATTGTGTTTCCATAAAAATGTATGCAAAAGAGTGACAGCCTTATAAGGGCCACACTAGGAAAAAAAAAAAAGCTGAAAACTTTCTCTGATTTTCTAGAGCTGTGAGAAAATGCAACAAATTTCACAAATCAGCAGGGTAGATCAACTTCGTGTCTCTTCAATATCTGAAATGAAGCCATCCATAGTTGCTGAATGAAAAATCAAGTCAAAAAGGGGTGATGTGATGTACAGAAAATAAAAACATTTCTTCAAAGTGTGGGTGACTATGATATTAGGAATCATATAGACATTTTTTTTTTTTTTTGCGTTGGCATTTGCTTAGAGAAGATGAGAAAATGGACACACACAAGTGTCCGCTGAGAAGGATCAGATGGCAGTAGGATGTGTGTTATGCTTTGGGATATTGTCACACCAAGCAGGGAAGAGGGCAGACAGGCTGGGGCCATGTGCTTCCTGGATTCGAGGTCTTTGACTTCTAATGAGTATAGAGAAGAATGAAATAAAAACTTAGGATTTAATAAAAATATTCAAATGTCACGTGTGTATGCCCCTGACAATAATATGTTAACTTCATATACACTGGCATCCCTGGCAGGTACACCTGTCGTGCATACTGGCAACAGTGATGTCCTTCCTCTCTGCAGATGAGGGCTTTGAAATGGAATGTTTCTGAGTCTGGAGACAGATCATTTGGGAAAAGGAATCTGGAATAAAGCCAGCAGTTGAATCTGTGTAGCAGAACCATATCTTAGGGCATAGTTCCCACTTGATTTTCTCTTCTGAGTCATTAGCTCTTCCCCCCTCCCTCTTCCAAGCCCTTCTGGCATCAGAACAAGGTAGCTAAACAGAGGTTGGCTTCCCTAGAGAAGGGAAGGGCAGACATAGCCCAGGGGAAGGGACACATTTGCATGTAAAGGAAGGAGAAGCTAGGGAAAGCATCTGATGGGGTCCCTGGGTGAGGAGAAAGTGTTGGAGGTAAGTATCCTGGACACCCTGCTCACACCTTGAAATTGACCTTTAGGGTGTGTGTCTGGTGGGTATGGGGAAAATCCCTGACGTCAGCATGCAGTTGGTTCCACCCTGACTGGCGGGGGCTGCAAGAGTGCTGGGGCAGGGGGCCTAGACTGCACCCTTCCAGAGCCTGAGGTTCCATTTGCGCCCATGGGGAATATGCTATGCTATGCTAAGTTGCTTCAGTCGTGTCTGACTCTGTGCGACCCCACAGATGGCAGCCCACCAGGTTCCCCCGTCCCTGGGATTCTCCAGGCAAGAACACTGGAGTGGGTTGCCATTTCCTACTCCAATGCATGAAAGTGAAAAGAGAAAGTGAAGTCGCTCAGTCGTGTCCGACTCTTAGCGACCCCATGGACTGCAGCCTACCAGGCTCCTCCATCCATGGGCTTTTCCAGGCAAGAGTACTGGAGTGGGGTGCCATTGCCTTCTCCTCATGGGGAATATGGAAGGTGGCTAAAGATGCGAGAGGGACAGCATGCTGTGGGAGCAGGCGGGGGTGACCTTCTCAAGTGACAGACACAGTGACCCACCACCAGAGACTCTGGGGCAGATGTTCTAAGTCGTGATCCTGGCTAAGGGTAGTGAGAGTGGCCATAGGACTCCTGGCCCAAGACAACCCTGTGAACCAGAAGTGTTGGGTTAAGAGGAGTCACCCTAGTGGTAGCAGAGAGCAGAAGCAGGAAGAGAGAGCGGAAGCAGGAAGACAGAGCGGAAGCAGGAAGAGAGAGCGGAAGCAGGAAGCAGCAAGTGCGAACTGAGGGCTGTGTCTGTAGTTTGTTCCCCTTTGGTCTCAGCGACTTAGATCTTAGGTCTTCATCATTTTTTCACTGCGTTATTTTTAATTATTTACAAGCGTCTTTCCACTTAACCTTTTCACAAGAAAGCCTGATTCTTATAATGAAGTTTTGCTTTCTGGATGATGTGATTATACAAGTTGTGTTTCTGGTCACTGTGGCTGGCTTGAGAATTTCCAATTCCAGTATTAACAGTGTAAGCAACGTTTTCAAATGTGGAGCACACACCACTGGTGTGTGGACAGTGCTTCTAGGTGGTACAGGATGGGGTATTATATAATGTTCCATCCTTAAGTGAAAAATGAGTTCCCTTTAACTTTGCTTTTAATTCTTTGACCATCAAGGAGAAAATCTTAATTAGAGGTAATTATGTCCTATAACCTGTTCTGGTCTACGTTTTAAACAATAAGCGTTATACTCAGTGCTGAGTACCAGCTCCAGTGGATCTGCTGTGCTGTGCTTAATCGTTCAGTTGTGTCTGACTGTTCGTGACCCCATGAACTGTAGCCACCAGCCTCCTCTGGGCATGGGGATTCTCCAGGCAAGAATACTGGAGTGGGTTACCATGCCCTCCTCCAGGAGATCTTCCCACCCCAGGGATCAGACCCAGGTCTCTGCATTGCAGAGGGTTCTTTACAGTCTGAGCCACTGGAGAAGCCCACCAGTGGATCTGGGACCCACCCAAATCCAGGATGATTTCACCTTGAGCTTCTTAATTACACTTGCAAAGGCCCTTATTACAAATAAGATGACAATCTGAGGTTCTGGTAGATGTATTTTTTGCATGGGTGGGGGGACACTCTTATTCAATTAAGAATTAATTTCACCATTTATAGATGGTCAATCCAAAATAATCATTTGGACTACATTTCTATGTGTTTTATTTTAAAAATTGAGATTGAAATTACATGCTATAAAATCCACTCTTTGAAAGTACAAAGTTCAGTGGTTTTTCGTGTAATATATTGACAAGGTTGTACAACTATCCCCATTCCCTAATTCTAGAATTTGTCCATTATCCACCCCTGCAAAAAAAAAAAAAAACAAAAACCCAAGAGACAATACTCCATATTCATCCTTTCCTCAATCTCTGTAAATCAATAATCTACTTTCTATCTCTATGATGATTTAGTTGCTAAGTCGTGTCCGACTCTTGAGACCGCACATACCGTAGCCTGCCAGGCTCCTCTGTCCATGGGCTTTTCCAGGCAAGAGTACTGAAGTGTGTTGCCATTTCCTTCTCCAGGGGATCTTCCTGACCCAGAGATTGAACCCAGGTCCCCTGCACTGCAGGCAGATTCTTTAATGACTGAGCTGCTGTCTCTGTGGATTTGCCCATTCTGGACATTGCATATAAATAGAACCATGCAGTAGGGAGCCTTTTGCCTCTGGCTTCTTTCACTTTCTGTGTTTTCGAGGTTCACCCATATTGTGATCAGTACTTCATTCCTGTATTAATCAGAGTTCTCCAGAGAAACAGAACTAATTGGATGTGTGTACACACACACAGATTTATTTTAAGGAAGTGACCTACATAATTATGGAAGCTGGCAAGTTCAGAATCTGCAGGATGAGCCAGCAGGCTGGAAATCCAGGAAGAGCCAGTCCAAAGCCTGTCTGCTGAAAGAGTTCTTCTCTTGCTTCAGGGGAAGTCTGTCTTTTTTCTATTCAGGCCTTCAACTGATTGGTTGAAGTCCACCCACATTACGGAAGGGAAATGTTAATCTTATGCTGAAACAACCTCACAGAAAATTCATGATAATGCTTGACCAAATATCTGGACCTTGTGGCCCAGTCAAACTGACACATAAACTTAACCATCGCATTTCTTTTTAATGGCTGGATAATATTCCATTGTATGGGCATACTGTGTTTTGTTTATTCAGTGTCTGATGGGCATTTGGATTATTTCCATTTTTTTTGTTTATGATGAATAAGCCTGTTTTGAAAATTTGCATGCCAGTTTTTTTTTTTTTATGTGTTTCTATGTGTATTGCAAAACATTGTCAAAGACTTTGACTCCTAGCTTACTCAAACCTTTCTTTTAAAGACCCATGTAGTAAATTTCCTCCTGAATTCTAGACCAGGGAAAAGCAGACCTTTCCAGATAAATTACTAAATTTTAGTTTAGCAGGCAAACATAAGTATTGCAGAAATTTGCTTTTGAAAGAAAAAGTATTGTCTGTATTTCCCCTTCCTGTGTTGAGCCAGAGTAATTTTATTTTAATATTGCTTGCATATGTACAAACTTAATACTATATAGAAATCTCTTAATCTCATTACATTTTTACCACTATAAAATCCAAATCAATTTAGAAATCAAAACAAAGTGTAAAACTAGAATTTAAAAATTGGCAATATTGGGGACTTCCCTTGTGGTCCAGTGGCTAAGACTCTGCTCTCCCCATTCAGGGGCCTGTCAGATCCTGGTTGATCCTTATTCGATCCCTGGTCGGATAACTAGATCCCACATGGCACAGCTAAAGATCCCGAGTACCACAGCTAAGACCTGGTGCAGCCAAAGAAATAAATACATATTTAAAGATGGGCAATCGGAGAAGGCAATGGCACCCCACTCCAGTGCTCTTGCCTGGAGAATCCCAAGGACGGCGGAGCCTGGTGGGCTACCGTCTATGGGGTCGCACAGAGTCGGACACGACTGAAGTGACTTAGCAGCAAAGATGGGCAATATTAATTCACTATGCTAGATTTTATTTCACTGAAATCACCATTACCAAGAACGCATAGTACCAATTGCTTGTGTGTGGTATGGGCTCTTTTGGTTCTGACATGTGGACAGTTTATGTTGTCTAAGAGTGAAATTCCATGGACGGAGGAGCCTGGTAGGCTGCAGTGCATGAGGTCGCTAAGAGTCGGACATGACTGAGTGACTTCGCTTTCACTTTTCACTTTCCTGCATTGGAGAAGGAAATGCAACCTACTCCAGTGTTCTTGCCTGAAGAATCCCAGAGACAGAGGAGCCTGGTAGGAGGCTGTCTATGGGGTCGCACAGAGTCGAACACGACTGAAGCGACGTAGCAGCAGCAGCAGCAGCAGCAAGAGTGAATTATTAATTCACAGAGTTAATTATTCTACTATGTGCCTTTATGTTGCTGCTGCAGATGCTTTGTTTGTACATATATCATGACACAGCATGGCCTCCACTTGGCATGAACACATTATTTATGTATTAACTCTACCTTTGCTCTTTCTTCATTAACCTAAGATAATTAAAGTTGTGTTACTAATTGGCAGAAGCGTAGTCTTATGCACAAATGCAAACGCAGGGACTGAAACAGGTGGCAGGACTCCAGCTCTTTGCATAACTCATGAAATGCCAGTTGCTTCATAGCTGGTGTGAGTTATGATTAGTTTCAGCTGAAAAGGCTGAAACGCAAAACAGTGGTTTGGTCAGGAGAGATGTTTGCTGCTTTCTCACTGAAAGAAAGCATGGGCGTAGTCATTCCATGTTTAGGAGGATAGCTTCACGGTCATCATTAATCCTGGCTTGTTCTCTCTGCTTTACTGTCCTGGCAATAACTCCTCCTCAAGACCACCTCTTAGGGCAAGCCAGCTACCTGGGCTCTGCCTCATTCCAGGCACGAGGCAGGAAGCAAGGTGGAAGGACACCCAGTACGCTGCTTTCCAGGAACAGTACAACACTTCTTAGTCTTCACTGGCTGGAGCTTAGTCCCTGGAGCTCACTTAGATGGATCTTTATTCTGGGAAGTAATAAAAAAAGGAAGACCAGATATTCAATAGAGCACTTTCAGACTGTACTACAGGACACAATCTTAGTAGGGAGCTGGGGCCAAAAATCGGTAGTCAGATGACCAGAAACTAGTGGAAAACAACCATTATCTTTCTTGTAGTCTCTCAAGGACACACTCAAAAGGAATAAGAATCTTCAGCCACCAGCAAAGCTCTCATCTGCTTACTGACTCTGCTTCCCATGCTCCTCCCACACTTCAGAATGCTCTCCAATCCAGCCCGTGTGACTTTAGTTTATATTTTTTCCCCTAACCTACCAATCATGAACTGAGCTCTGATTATGTTGACTCATTGACCTTGAATTGCCCTGGACTCACCCAGCTTTGAATGTGTGCATCAAGCAAACCTGTGAGAAAGGACCTCTTGGGTGAGGTAGGGGAGTGGAGGTGAACTCAGCCTGCAAAGTAGAACAGCTTCCTATGGTTTCTGCTATAGTTCCCTCCTAGCAAAATCTCTGGGGTTCTTTGTGGAGGAATGCAGCTTTCCTGGGCAACCCTTCTCCTCTTCTGTCCCACCCTCTTTAGAGAGTGCCTGTACAGTTCAGGGCTTCTGCAGAGTCCTGTTTTTTTGTTTGTTTAAACTTTTTATTTTGTGTTGGAGTATAGCCGATTAACAATGTTGTGATAGTTTCAGGTGAACAGCAAAGGGACTAAGTCATACATATGCATATATCCACTCTCCTGCAAACTTTCCTTCCATCCAGGCTAACACATAACACTGAGCAGAGTTCCATGTGCTATACAGTAGGTTCTTGTTGGTTATCCATTTTATATATAACAGTGTGTACATGACCTTCCCAAAGTCCCTAATTATCCCTTCCCTCCTGGCAATCCTGTTTGTTCTCTGCCTGTGAGTCTCTTTGCTGTCTTGTAAGTTCATTTGTATCGTTTCTTTTTTGATTCCACATGTAAGGGATGTCATACAATATTTCTTCCCTGTTTGACTTACTTCACTCAGTATGATAATCTCCAGGTCTATCCATGTTGTGGCAGATAGCATTCCTCCTTTCTTTTTTATAACTGAGTAATATTCCATTGTATACCTGTACCGCATCTTTATCTATTCTTCTGTTGATGGACATTTCTTGGCTATTGTAAACTGTGCTGCGATGAACGTTGGGGTGCATGTATCCTTTTGGGTCATGTTTTTCTCCAGATATATACCCAGGAGTGGGATTGCAGGGTCATATGGTAGATCTATTTTTAGTTTTTTAAGGATCTTTTATATTGTTCTCCATAGTGGCTGTAACCTTAGGGTCCTATTTTCTGTACAAGCTCCAGAAAACCCTCCAGGTGAAGATTGTAGATCCACTTGCAGATTCAACAGATCAGATGTTAAATTTAATCACCTTATCTTTCAGAGCCCTTGGCCCTTATAACACAAGAGAGAATCGTTCGCCAGATTTGAAATGCTTTTCCTCCAGGAGGCAGATGCCAGATACGTTATTCACCAGAAGGGAAACTCTCAGAATATGATCCATCCTGGCTGGGGTCTGCATGGTGCATTGGTCCTGTTTATGACCATCTCAGACCCACTGGGAAAACTGAGGGACACAGACTCTCACTGAACTCTGGGCTGGCTCTGAGAAGCTCCCTTAGTTGGATTAAGAAACCCATTTGCCCTGCTCCCCTCCCAGCAATCCTGTTTGACTTAGGAGGCTGAGAACGCCTTCCCAAAGTTGGCTCCCAGTTCTGTCCTGGTGGTTTGGCTTGGACTCTGTAACTTGCTCCCCGACAACAGGAATTCAGGCAGCCCTCAGGACTGTGATAAAGTCTCATATTTTTGAGAAATTCTTGGCTATAAATTCTTCTCATTAGGACTTGATTTATGTGCTTCTAACTCTCCAAGCTGTGTTCCATCTCTTTTGGTAGACGGCCCACTGTAAATGTTTTTTCCAAGCTGAGCAGAAAGGCTGAATATATCTCCTCTTCTGTTAATACAACATTTTTAATTCCATGCAGCAATCCCAGAAACTTCTGTCTTTACCCCATATTTTCTCTGCAGCCCTGAGATTGTTGGCCCATGAAGGGTATCTCTGTGAAAGGGAGATCACTTTGTTTTAAGGTTGATACTGATTTTGCCCCTCTAACGTCCCCTATTTGTAAAATATTTGAAAAAATACAGAATGTATTTTTAGAATTCTTGTTTATACAATTTATAAATAAATGTACATATATATTCATAACTTTTCACTTATTGGATACTTTACACATGCCTCAATCATGCATGGGAAAGCTCCCTTCTCAAGTTTTGTTTTGAAAAATTTCAAATAGAACAGTTTCAAGAATAGCATAACAGACATTCTACTGTTCATGTAGATTGTTAACATTTTACTGATTGTTATATTTTGCATAATGAGAGAGAGACAAAGACAGAGAGAGGAATCATTTGAGAGTACATCACGACACTTCATGCCTAAATACTTCCCAGGTATCTCTTAAGAACAAGAGAATTCTTCTGTGTGACCATAGTAAAATAGCTGCACCCAGGAATCAACACTGAGATACTATTGTAATATACTGGTACTGATTTACCATCTATATTCAAATACGGTTTCGATAACTTGGAGTTCCTGAATGATCTCCAAGGTCAGCCCCCATTTCCTTGTTGCGAATGCTTGCTCTACTGCTGCTATTTCATTGACTAGAAAGCTGACTCAGAACCCCTTCCCCTCGCTGTTGCTTTTATTTCCTCCATGTTTCCCAAGCTATAGCAGTTGTTCTCACACCTTCTCAATCGCAAGTCCCACAGCAGCTGTCAGTTTCCCAGGGATTTCCTCTCTCCTTCATGGAACCAGTAAAAAAATTGGTGAACTTGTGCGAGCATGTCTGCCATCAACTTCCTCTCTGCCTGGAAAGGAATTTAGTTTCTTAAGAAGTTGTGTGTGTGTGTGTGTGTGTGTGTGATGGTAGGTAAAAACAAGTTTCCAGTTTAGGCATTTGACTCAAGCTTTCTCAGTTTAATGACGTCACCCAGACAATATAAATCTGATGATTTTCCATCTGGACATCAGTATCCCAAGCAGGCACTTTTCTTCCATAGCGTGTCATAATCCAATCTGAGAATAGCTTCTACCATTCCTCTGACTTTCCAGAAGTGTTGGAGGACTCTTCAGGGTTTAGGTCAGGTCAGCTTGTGCTCCTTACGCCATAATTCTGGAACTCAGTCTCTGTGAAGATGCGCTCTAACCCCAAGACTCGGTCAAGATTTTAATCTCTGACGGTAGCGTCCAAATGTAGTCTAGGGAAATCACAACAATCTCAAAATCCCTCAGCAATAAACAATCAGCTGTCTGACAAATTAAACGATAGTGGTTGCTTTATTATTGTTATTCAAAAAAAAAAAGGAAGAAAAAAAGAAAACCAAAGAAGGATTTCATTCAAGAGTGGCAATATTTTAAAGCATCTTTTATCCATTTCTCTCTTTTTAGTTTCCTCCCTACATGGCATCCTACATCTCCTCACAAGTCCCTCTTCCATCCTCCCAAGTTTCTTCCAAGACTATTTTTTGCAGCCTACTTAACGGAGACTCTTTCCATTCCTCTCTCAGTAGATCAATTTAGTCTCTCAGACTTTCTTCTTCCCTGACACTCTCTTCATTATTCAGCTTCACCCTGGGAACCACAGGATGGGAGTAGATGCAACAAGAAATTATCCTTCCTTCTCAGGAAAGAAGGGTTGTAATGAAAGGGGGAGGGAGGAGACAGCACACACTCATTATTTGGTATCTTTAATTTTTATTACTTTCAGATGTTACCTTTAAATGATTTTTCAATAAAATTGAAACACAAATTCTTGCTTTTTCTTGGAGACTATGACCGTAGGCCTTGTTTGAACTGTTAGGAGGCTCAGAACTAAATTCAGAGCTCTGCTAGTCTTTCTGCTTTGTCCATCCCATATGCACTTCTTAATTTATTTCAAAGGAATTCCTTTTGATCCTTTTTAGAGGCTTCTTTGTAAATATGCTTTCTGATCTCAGTTTTATCAAGATGCAATTTACATTCCATAAATCTCACTCTTAAAAGTGTACAATTCAGTGGTTTTTAGTATATTCACAGAATTGTGTAAACATCACTGCTATCTAATTTCAGAATATTTTCATCACCCCAAAAAAGAAACCCTGTATCTGTCAGCAGTTACTCTTCATTCTCTACTCCCACCAGCCCCTGGCCTTTTCTGGATCCTTCCTATAAATGGAATCATACAATAAGTGGTCTTTTGTGACTGACTTTTTTCTCTTAGCATAATGTTTTCAAGGCTTATCCGTATTGTAATATGTATCAGTACATTGTTCCTTTTTGCCACTGTATAATACTCTGTTGTATGGATATACCACATCTTTATCTACTCATCCATTAATGGATATTCAGGCTATTTTCACACTTTGGTGATTATGAATAGTGCTACTAGAAACATTCATGCACAGATTTTGTGTGGACATAAGTCTTTAGTTCTCTTGGATTTATGTACCTTGGAGTGAAACCGCTGGATCATAGGTCAACTCTGTGTTTACAGTTTGAAAATGGCCCAACTGTTATTCACAGCAGTTACATCATTTTTCATTCCATTATTTGTTTATTAAAAAAAGTTGTTAAGTGAATTTCATTGACTTCTGGTTTGTCTTGTTTATACAGCTTTCCTAAATAAATGCAGATGAAATTATTAGCATTCTCTTTGACTTCTTAGATTAAAACTTTGGAACAGACCAGAGCCATTGAAGACCTAAATAAATCCAGAGACAAACTGGAAAAAATGAAGGAGAAAGCTGAGAAAAAGCTGCTGTCTGTCAAATCAGAACTGGAGACTACAGAGCATGAGGCTAAGGAGAATAAAGAGAGGGCCAGGAACATGCTAGAAGTTGTAACCAGTGAAATGAAGACACTAAAAAAATCTCTGGAAGAAGCAGGAAAGAGAGAAAGGCAGGTGGGTAGAAATCTGGTGGTGAAACCTTATTTTGGAAAGATAAGACAATTCAAAAGTGTGATAATTATTCATGTATATCTTTATAACTATTTAATCAGGCTTTCTACATAATCCCAACATATCTATATCTGCCCCCTCCCATCTTTTTGGCATCAAAACAACCATTAGGAATTTACTCCACTAAGAAAAGCAATTCACCTTTTAATGGCTTGCAAAGCCATGGAAAGCCTGTGAAAAGCCAGGTCCTGGCTATGGAGAGTTTTTTTTTTTTTATTATGTTTGCTGATTGCCTCTGAAGTTCGAGTTATCCCAGATCTAACGTTATCCAGGGCTTCAGCCTCAGGAGGGAAATTTTATCTCCAGCAGAGATCAGTTGCAGGAAACGGTCCCACATCACAAACAGTGGCACCCAGACCCAATGGCCGGCCGAGCCCAGATGTAAACCATAAAACAGAACTTGTGCGCCCGCTGGGTGCAAGGCGGGGTGCTATCTGGTGAGTCCATCAGGAGGTCAGGCAGAAAGAAACATGTCGTGGGCAGCCTGACCCCTGCTTTTGGCTTTCATCTCACTCGCTCTCTGCAGCCCAGAAGGGCACAGTGAGGACTCTGATCCCAGGATATTTTTTCTCTTTAGCAGCCTCTGCTTTGGCTCATGTGTCAGGCAGAACTGAGGAAGGCCAAAGTCCAAGAGTGAGTGGTCTCAGTGGGAACTTCTCAGCATTTAATAGCTTTGGCCATATTCGGAAGGGGGGACAAGTTTGAGGAAAGCTTTTTCACTGGGGAGATTAGGCTGGAGAGAGCCTTTGCTTTCCCATGTTGGACTCGGCATAGGAAAGGGCTTGGGAAGTTAATGAGCACACGGAGGTGATGTTTGGACGGCACTTCTCCTGGAGGAACATCTGTCTTCGGATGGGTTCACACCTTTTCTGAAATGGAAGGGGTCGCCTGGCCATCTCTAGTTGATCTACTACTGCTTTTGGCTAGAATCACGGCAACCAGTCTGTGAGAATTGAAGGGGTATAAGTCACATGTTGTCCATCTTCTCTGGCCCCAAACTCCCATTTTTCCTTTTGTGATGGACAAATAATTGTCCCAGAGAGTCCATTGTGCTGTGAAATGGCAATCCGTGTGATGTGATTTGATCAACACTTAGAAGTCCTCCATATTCATCAGCTCATACTTCTCCTGCCGTTGGTTCTTCCTTTAGTTGAAGAGGTTCATTGCCCAGTTAACGCCCCAGGGCATAAGCATTTATCATGTGACAGACTCAACCACACCAACAATTGTAAAGCATTTCTTAGTGTGCAGAACACATACACAGTCAACTATCGTTTCATTTGATCTTAACTTCAGAACAGGCATGGGAGGGAGGGAGGTAGGTTGCTCATTAACCCTGGAAGTGAGAAAATGAAATCTTATCAAGGCCAGAGTCTCCTTTATAGTTGCTGAACTGGGTTTCTTGATTTGGTAGCCAATACCACATTAATTGGTAGTTCAGACGGTAAGGAATCTGCCTGCAATGCAGGTGACCCAGGTTTGATCCCTGGGTTGGGGAGATCCCTGGAGAAGGAAATGGCTATCCACTCCAGCATTCTTGCCTGGAGAATCCCATGGATAGAAGAGCCTGATGGGCTACAGTCCACGGGGTGTCAAAGAGTCAGACAGAAGTGAGTGACTTTACTACTACTACCACATTAATTGTCTCATCATAAAAGTGGTTATCTAGAGGGTAGGATGGAGTGGGAGGTGGGAGGTGGATGGAAGGCTCAGGAGGGAGGGGACATACTTATATCTATGGCTGATTCATG
This sequence comes from Bos taurus, assembly GCF_002263795.3. Taxonomy (NCBI): domain Eukaryota; kingdom Metazoa; phylum Chordata; class Mammalia; order Artiodactyla; family Bovidae; genus Bos; species Bos taurus. Next base: position 88,615,513 of record NC_037336.1, read on the forward strand.
TTGATGTATGGTGGAGGCCAGCACAATATTGTAAAGCAATCATCCTCCAATTAAAAGTAAATAAAAAGCAAAGTGGTTATTAAATTGCTGAAAGTTGGTGTCTGAAAGGACTTTAGAGGTAATTTTGTAGGCTAGCCTCCTCCATACTCCCCTTCCTTCTTCTTCATCTTTTTATAAATGAGAGAATTACCTGAAGAGTAACGAGACTAAGTAATTAGGCTAGCTCATGCAGACCTGGGTTTTCCACAGGTGTTTGGATTGCCTTTGATCTGGCAGTGTTGCTGCAATCTGTTCTCTCGATTCATGTGGTTCTGTTTGCTATTGCAGCTGATGGACTTCAGGGAGGTGGTTTCTCAGATGCTGGGCTTGAACATGATGAGTCTTGCTCTTCCTGACTATGAAATCATCAAGTGTCTGGAAAGACTGATCCATGCACACCAGCATCGCTTTGTCCCCTGTGCCTGCCTCAAAGATGAGACTGCAAAGCAGGACAGGCCCCCACAAGGCCACGTACAACTTCTCCACTGAACACCGTGTCTCTTGAGGGAGGTGGAGATGATGAGAGATAGGATGCAATCCTCAATTTCATAAATTCCCCAATCCTTTGAAATTTGATCAGGGTGTGAATATTGCATTCTCTGATGATACTACAAGAATCCTTCATGGACAAAAAAGGATCTTAAGAGTGCCATCCTTAGGTGTTTGGCACTATAAACAACTATTAGTTTATTTGCTAGCACTTTGGGACTCAAGAAAAATTTTACTAGATTATCTAGAACTGGAAATGATGGTAGGGAATGAACATTTATGTGGTATCTATTATGAGTCAGGGATTCTACTACCCACTTTAATTCTCGTAATAATAATGTGGAGAAACTGTAATGTTTTTATTTTATAACCTCTCTGAGGCTCAGAGAAGTGATCTTGGTTACCTACCTATGATTGCAGTTAATTACTGACAGAACCAGAATGAATACTACACTGGCTATGTATCAAAGGCCACACCTTCTCTGTTATTTCAGTCTTTCTGTTTCTCTTGAATTTCTGTGATTCTGGTGAAAATTACCTGTACCACAAAGGAAGGAAAACATCCTTACAATCAAGGATTGAAGCCCAAAAGTGACTGAGATTTATAAGTGTGACCCATATGATTTCTTTAAAAAGCCATACACCTAATTATTTGACTGAAACACACGTAAGTCTGAGGTCCTGTTAAAAAAAAAAGTACCTCTTTTAAATGTTGCAACCATATCACATATGGTGGTAATCTTTAATGTTTGAACAGAGCTGAGCTCTGTACTTGAAAAATAAAAACTTTAACGTAAAATACCTATAAGATAAAATCTACACTGTTTATTCACCAATATATCAAGTGTAAGGGGCTTTGCTGGTGGTTCAGATGGTAAAGAATCTGCCTACTATGCAGGAGACCCAGTTTCGATCCCTGGGTGGGGAAGATCCCCTGGAGGAGGGCATGGAAACCCACTCCAGTATTCTTGCCTAGAGAATCCCATGGACAGAGGAGCCTGGCGGGCTGCAGTCCGTGGGGTCAGAAAGAGTCGGACACAACTGAATGACTTTCACTTTATATCAAATGTACTGACAACAGGGATAACTTTTTCAAGATGGAGATTATATAGTGCATTTCTATTATTTTATGTCTTCCTTTTAAATTTCTGTTTTACAAATATCTTCCAGGAGACCATATTCTTATCTTCCCAAGAAAAACATGTTCTCTCTGGGCAATATTCTTATTTCTTTCCTCCAAAAAAGTTTTTTTTTTTTTTACAATCCCTTAACAAAGCATGAGTATCTAATTAAAGGAGAAGGAAGAAAATAGACTCTACCCAAACATTAAGAGAAAATGAAGACTCTAGAAGAAAGGAAATGAGTTTCACACCGTTTGGATGACAGCTGACATAGAGGGAGTGTGACCAAGGGGCTCTGCTGGGGGGCGGGTCATCTCTGCCTGGCTTTTCCCACCACATGCATTCTGCTGTTGCACAGCCCTGACTGAGGACATGGACCAGCTCTGCACAGTGGGGGAGGCAGCTGTGTATTCCTCCAGGGGAAGGTCTGAGGTCTCTGGAGAGCCTTCACGTCTCCAAAGGTGCAGTGGCTGCTGCTCTGGACCACATACACCTCCGTGGAGAAGGCGACTTCACTCTTTGGGTTCCTGGGGGATGGAAGTGCTGGGTGGTTCTGCTCCAACCAGGCCACAGAACACAGTCTACTGACGGGTATGAGGGGCAGGTCCAGGGCAGGGGGAGATCAGTGTTTGTACATTCACTCTGTTATTATTTTCCAAATACACTCTTTGATGAACTTCATTTATTTTCTCTGTACATTTCCTTTCTATACTCTTCAAAGGTACTTTTAACAACATCACTTTAAAAACATAAACTGTCATAATATTATTTTTCCATTTTGATTTATTAATTCTATTCATTAATTCTATTTCTATACTCATATAAGGGATTAAAAAGGGTCTGGAGTGGTTAGTACTGTACTTTCTCTTTATCATACAGAATTACATTCCATTTATCCAAATAGACATTTATATAATATTTCCAATATATAACTCAAGCACAGATACAATCATCTTTAATACACATAGAAATATTTAAAATCTTTGAATATAATCTTTAGGAATTTCTGGTGGAAAGACTATGTCTACATGGGATAAGGAAAATAAACTCTGTCTGTGTACCTATGTCCACATGCCCAGTAAGTGTGTGTCATTTGGACACATGGACAACCCTTTAGTAAAGCTATTACCCTCCCTGTTGAAGTGCCAGCTGGGTGTCGTCCTTCCCTCTGTGGCTTCATTCCAGAGTTGGCAGGCCAGCTTCATAAAATTTTGTGTTAGATTTTGTTCTTCTGTAATGTCCATGTATATTTTATGTTGTCCAATAAAATGCATTAGTGTGATGTGATTTTCTAAATAGAGTGTTAAAATATTTAACATTAACTATTCTACTGAATCACTTGAGTGATAATTGCTACTGAGGTTGTTATTCTGATCATTGTCTGAGGCATTTGAATGTATGCATAGAATATCTCAATTAGGAAAAATAAATTTAAACCTGATCCATCTAAATTTCCAGTTTTACTTTGTCTTTCAGATGAACAGTGAGTGATTCAAGGACAAAGAGTGGTAGGTGGAAAAGTTGTTAAAGAATGTCTACGTTATTGATATTGTAGTCATATTTAGGACTTAGACATGGAGCCTAATTTTCACTGGGGAAGCACCTCATGGTTACATAACCTTTGACTGAGAAGGCTCCACCCGCAGCGATCTTATCTCCATTATCACACACCCCATTAACTTCTCTTCAGCAAATGGGGTCTGGATGTTTCCCTTTCCCCTCTGCAACCTCCACCCTATTCTTCTTTCGCTTTTGTATAAAAAGCATCATTCTTTTGAGGCTCCTGCTAACATGTAACTTTCTATCCTTATAGCAGCTACCTACTAACATCTTTTCTATTCTTCCTACCTAAGACTGTCAAAATGGTTCAGAGGTGTCTTTTCCACTCCCATCAAGTACTGTCTTTGTCTTAGGTGACTTTCAAGCCTGTAAAGCAAACCGACGCAACATTCTATCTTTAGTTTCTCAGCCATCTCAGCTGTCATATCTTTACCTCCTTTGTTTCATCCACTTACTTCCTAGACTGAAGATTACAGCAGTGGTAAAGATTCCTCCTGTGATGCAGGAACTGCAGGAGACACTGGTTTGATCCCTGGCTTGGGAAGACCTTCTCTGGAGAAAGAAATGGCAACCAACTGCAGTATTCTTGCCTGGGAAATCCCATGGACAGAGGAGCCTGGGGGGCTACAGTCCATAGGGTCACAAGGAGTTGGACACGACTGAAGCAACTGAGCACAGTGTTATTTTTAATGTAGACTACCTTGGACAGGGGCTTCCCCAGCAGCCCAGTGGTAAAGAATATACAAGGCAGGAGCCACAGGAGACGTGGTTCTATCCCTGGGTTGGGAAGATCCCCTGGAGGAGGGCACGGCAACCCACTTCAGTATTCTTGCCGGGAGAATCCCATGCACAGAGGAGCCTGGAGGGTTATAGTCCATAGGGTCGCAAAGAGTCAGACTCTACTTAAGTGACTTAGCGTGGCATGGCACCTTAAGCAGAGAGATTTTGGGGAGCCCTGTGGAAAGATCCAGGGTTAGACTAGCTTCAGCATGGCTAGATCCAGGGATTGAACATTGTTTTCTGATTCTTTTTGCTTTTATCCATCTTGTGTCTATGCTTGATTTGTTTGTCTTTGTACCTTGGACTCACTTGCTCCTTCTGGAGATGGTTTCTCTAGGCTGCCAAGGAAGATGCTCATAAGCAGTTACAAGATCCTCATAAGTTAGAAACAGCTGAGAAAGAGAGATTTGCCTCTAACATTCATGGAAGAAATCTCAGGGAATGGTCTGATAATCTCTTCTTAGTCATATACCCACCCCTGAGTCAATCACTGTAGCCAGAAGGGTGAGCTCACTGACTTGCACCCGTGCCAGCCCCTGCAGTGAGGGTGGGGTGAAGCTCCAGGATAATCTGTTCAACAAGAACCACGTGTAAAAATAGAAAGCTCCCCAGAGAAAGAGAAGCTGGAAGGACAGACAGCACAATCTATTGCACGTGGCCAAATTGAGAATCTTCTAATCACCTAGAACTTCTCTGCCTCTGAAATCTTAAATTCTCCAGAACCTCTTATATCCCAGAACTCCATCTTTTACTCCCAAATAGCTGTTCTTTGCGATCCCTTGGTCCTCATATTTTTCTCCCTACTAGACTTGGTAGTCTTCATCTGGAGCCAGCCAAGATATTTCCTCAATCATTCTCTTTCCTAATACCTTAAACTTCTTGTTCCCTTGCCCTTCTTCCCTTAACTTGGAATTAATCCCAACTAGCAATGTTTTTTGCTGCTTTTCCTGCCTCACTGAATGAGACTGGAAATCACATGAAGGCACGGCTAAGTGTTATGCCGGATCCATGGCCTTTGATCTCACTTGAGCCCTTTGCACCAATTGGTAATCCTTCACCATATTCCTGGTTAGATCTCACTGCCATTTTCCAAAATGACTGTTGCAAATGTTCTCCATTCCCTCAAGGCTCTTACCTTGTGTCCTCCTCCTTCACTGTCAGCCAATAATCTCGTTTCCTACTTCACCCAGAAAATAGAAGTCATTACAGGAAATACCTTTAATATCTGATCCGAACACAGCCCAGTACATGTGCCCACCCATCTGTGCCTCCTTCTCTCCTCCTGCCTTGGGTTATTCCCTCTACCTGGCCTCTTATATCTTCAGCAACTTAGCCCTATTAGTTGTTTTCCTCTCTCAACTGTTTCCAACCTCACCATTAGTACCTTCTTTCCATCAGCATTTGAATATATTCAAATCTCTTTTGTCTTAAAAAATGTCACTGCTTCTACTCCACAACTTAGAACCTTGGTTTTCTCTCTCTTCACAGTTGAACCAGTTGAAAGTGTGGTTTGTGCTGTTGTCTTTTTCTGGTCTTATGTCCCATTCATGCCATCGTCCTTGGCAACCTGGCCTCTGTCTCCCCGCACCCAGCTCTTCCATTTTTTGCTTAACAAATCTGTTTCTTTTAAAGTGTTGTCTCACTTGATCTTTCTGAAACATTTGATGTAATTGACCATTTCCTTCTTGAAACATTCTCTTCCATTAACTCCCATACTGTGACATTCAACTCCCTTTCTTTCTGCCTCTCTGGGCACTTGAGTTAGATTATTTTAAGGTTATCAGACACGAAATGAGAGATTCGTGTAAGGGTAAGTGTGGATATAACTGTGAATGGGAATCTTGACCTCACAGTCATAACTCAGTGGAGTCATCATGCATCCCATCAGCTGGAACAAGTTGTTAATCCAGGCACTGGAGTGCCAGTTTCTGGGTACCGTGCGGCCACCATGGCTGGATCCTTGTTGCATGAGTGCTGGTGTCCTTTGATGCCACAATGACTCAACCTCTCCTTCTGCTGCTTCCGCCCATACTGCCATCTGCTCTCTGTTCCCCTCAGCCTTTAGCATCCATTTCTGCATCTTCAGGGCTTCCCCTTGTCTCTGTTTTCTAGTACTTCCTGGCTTTTCTGCGTATCTTCCCACCTCGGCTCCCACCATCAACTCCCCTCATTCCGTCTCTCTCTGATTCGCTTCCTAGGCAGAGCTTGGTTGGTGTAGTCAGTCACTTTTCAGTATGAGCAGCACGTTTACGCAGGGACAAGCCTGTAAACCGGTTTCCCCCTCAGATCAGGCCCCCATTTCTGGTCTGTGTACTGTGGTCACGAAAGTGGGGTCTCCTTGTCTGTCTCTTGGATGTAAGTGTTCCCTCAGTCCTGGTCTCCCTGTGCTTCAACTTCCTCATCTGTAAAATGGATGTAAAATGCCTCTCTGTTATGGGTCGGCTTGTGCTCCCCCTGCCAAAGATGTTAAAGTCGTAACTCTCAGGACCTGTGAATGACATCTCATTTGGAAATGGAGTCTTTGCAGATGAACAAGTTAAGATGAGGTGATCAGGGTGGACCTTAATCCAATATGACTGGTGTCTATAAAAAGGGGAAATTTGGACACAGAAAGACACGCACACAGGGAGAACACCTGGTGAGGATGAAGGCAGAGATTGGGGTGATGTAGCCACCAACTGAAGAATGCCTGACGTGGCCAGCACAACACCAGAAGCTGGGAGAGAAACATGCCGCAGGTGGTTCTCACAACCCTCAGAAGGAACCACCCTGCCAACACCTTGGTTCCACACTTCTGGCCTCCAGAACTGTGAGTCAGTGAATCCTGTTGTTTAAGCCACCCAGTTTGTGGAATTTTGTTAATGAAGCCCAAGGAAACTAATACACTCTAAGATTGCTGTAAGGAGTAAATAATAGAAAGTCTTTACAAAATATTCTGGAACATGGGGAATACTCAATGCATGTGAATATCACTAAGCAGTTCCTCCAATTCTCATGGCTTTAATGATCATTTATGTGATGATGATGCCGGCTTTTGTCTCTCTAGATAAGGACTTTGTCCTGATTTTCACACTGACCTAGGCAGCTGAGTGGTGTGAAGGGGATACATACAGGATTTGAGCAAAATAGACTTGGATTCAAATACAGGCTCTCCTGAGTGACTTGAGCTACTTGATTAAACTCTGAGCACTATAGTGCTTCAGGACTATAATAGGATTAGCAAGAGTAGTTTCCTCATAGAGTCCTTATAACCAGTACAATGAATTGACATATGTAAGGTACATGGCTTGGAACATGGGTGTTACAAGAGCTCAGTGAATGTGATTAAATCCTGTCTGTTCCACCACTTACCTTCTCCCTCATCTACCTGTTATATACCATTAACACCACGGTTGTTTACACATCATTATCTCTTATTCAGTCTCTGCTTTAATGTTCCTGGCATGAGGCATTGTCCCCTCCCTTCTCCATTGTAGTCTGAGGGATCTCTTAAAAAGTACAGATAGCATCCTATGACTTCTTGCTTTATGCCCATCAATTGTTCTCACTGCGCTTTGGAAGGAGGCCAGCCTTCCTAACTCAGCACACAGGGCTCTCTTCCTCCCCTTCTCCTCTATGAATGTCATACTTTCTATAAAATCATGTTTGCAGTCCCCACAGTGCTCTTTCCCCTCTAGGGCTTTGCAACTGCTGACCTTTGGAATTGTCTTGTCTTCCCTCACTTGACAGATTCCTGCTTATTCTTAGGGTCTCTGATACCCCCACCAGAGAATTAGCTCATCTGCCTATGGGTTTCCATGGTATCTTGTGGATAACTCTACCAGCACTTAATTACAATAATCCTTATGGTTACATCTCCTTTCATGGACAAAAGAACATGAAGACTCAGAGAAGTGAAGGTTGTAGCCACCTCAGCTGGAATTGAAAGCTACACTAATCTTATTTCTAAATCCACAGTGTTCACTTTCAGCCATGCTGCCTCCTGAAGGGAAAAGAAGGGCTGGCATGCTGCAGTCCATGGGGTCGCAAAGAATCGGACATGAGGACTGAACAACAACAGTCAGTCTCAATAGGGTATGGAACAGACATTTTTCCAAGTAGCTTAAGCAAGAAGGGATTTATTACAAGGTGTTGAGTCGCTTGTAGAATCATGTGGAGGCTGAAGGAATAGACTTGAGGTTGAATCTCCACAGCAATTCCCAAAGGCCCACCACAGAACTAAACCACCAAGAGAGCTGCCGCTACTGCTACGACCAGAAAGTCAGTGGAGGCAGAATCCCGTTGCCGTCTCCAAACTCTGGAAGCCGCCATTTTCGGGTTTGCAGAGTGCCTCCCCCACTGCTGTTAACTCCAGAACCTCATTCCCCTGCAGCCATCTGGGGTGCCTTGTGTCCTTCCTCTTGCTACCCATGGATCTTGTGACCGTGTGCTGAGACCTCTGCTAATGATGCCCCAGAAGATGCAAAGTGTCAATGACATGCTTGCTAAGAGAGATAGATGTGGCAGTAGAGCTCTGACCACTGCCATCTTCCACATCTCACCCTTGGGCATCTGATCAACCAAACCCAAATTATACCCGAAATCTTTTATTTCTGAACACAGAGTACTTAACTTCCCAATGTTGGAGGTATAGGACATGTCAGGACAATGTTCTTCACATTTCGGACATACTCTGCTGTAAAATTTATTTGATCCACACGTATACAAAATCACATTCCTGTCTAACTGAAATAAAAGATTCACAAGACAATGCGATGCCCCCAGTGGCTTTTATTCTAATCTCTGCTGTGCAAGTCTATGCTGATCTAGGCTACTCCACTCCATTAAGAAATGCTGGTCTTGACCCACCAAGTTGATTTCGTGATGGACTAATGGATGGCAACTGGTAGTTTGAAAAATACTACACCTTAAGAAGGGACAAATGGATGTTGAGTGCCAATCCACAGTATCTACTCTACTCTACTGTTCCCTCCCTTGCCTCTGAATTAACAGAAAGGATTTAAGGCTGCTCACAGAAGGGATTTAGTAACCTGATACAGAGTACAGTGGGTTGAGAATCAGGAGAGCAGGTTCTAGTCTTTGGGGCAGCAATTTCTCCTTTTGTAAATTTGTACTTTGCAATAGCTCTGTGTGCTTAATAACCTGATTGACACTTGTCTGGGAAAACAGAGAAAAAGAGTGATTGGTACCTTGTAATTTTTCAGTAGGAGTTGGATTAAACTCACAAGGCAATTTTGATGGCAAACACACTTGTGGATCAGTTGTTGTACTCCTAAAAAATGTTGTTTGGCTTTAATTAAGTTCCTGGTTATACATGTAGGTGTAAAATCTAATGATTTATTCTAAGAGTATGATGATGTGTATTCAATGTGAAGTGTAAGATTAGTTCACCTGTCGCATGTTTGAAGGTGATTGGTAATTTCATTGTTAAGGTATGTAAAGAATTTAATCCCTTAATGTAGAGCTTTTAAGTAAAAGCTCCTATTTGCCAGTGACTGAGGCTTTCAAGAAGGATTTTTCCCCTAATTCAGTGTAGGTTGGAAGGTAATTGATTTTAAGAAAGAAAAGCCTATTGAGAAGACAGAATAAATAAACATTTAACAAATGCCTATTCTGTGCCAAATAGTGTGCCAAACATTTCATTTGCAATAACTCTTATAATCCTTGCAATAATCTTTAAAGGAGGAATTATGATTCTCATTTTTGCACATGAAGAGAAAAAAGGTTAAAGTGATTAAGAGGGGCTCATTCAAGGTCCTTAAACTGGCAAGGGAAAGAATGTGGAGTTTGCACTCAGTTCTGGCTGAGGTATAGCTCTTGCTTTTCTTTCTGTACCAGAATGTCTCCATTGCTTTCATTGTTTGTTCAAGGTGAGTATAAGTGAAAAATGCTCAAAACAGATTTTATCAGGCAGACTGAGCTTTCATGTTTTAGAAAAAGAGACATTCTAATGGGTACTTAATCTGCCCATTTTATCCAAAGCTTTCTAAGACATACTTTGCTCTTTCCAGGGCATTGATGTCCAAAAGTAACTGGGAATTGTGAAGATTATTTGCAGGCATTATTTTAGCATCCTATGGTTTCCTTGTGTTTGTGATAGTGTTTAAAGAAACTAACTGGGAGAATTTATCGTGTGTGCTTAGTCACTCTTTGCTACTCTATGGCCTGTAGTCCGCCAGCCTATTCTGTCCATGGGATTCTCCAGGCAAGAATACTGGCCTGGGTTGCCATGCCTTCCTCCAGTGATTTTCCCAACCCAGGGATTGATCCCACGTCTCCCACAATGCAGGTGGATTCTTTACTGTCTGAGCCACCAGGGAAGAGTTTGTAAGTAACCTAAAAGATTTCCCTAGGAATCTCCATTTTGTAAACTTAACACAATGGCGTATCATGCATATGGGACTTTAGTTGTGTCTGGTTGTAGCAGAGTGAGGAATGCCAAGCTTGTAAAACACGGGAAAAGCATCCACAAAGTCTTTAGGCCTCTTTAAACATCTTAACTCAGTGTTTGTTTTTGGATTTTTCCTGTTTTAGCTAAAATACATAAAATTAAGTAAAATATTTGGTTAAAAAGAGCACATTTCAATGTGATTCTTCATCAGTGCAATTTAGTTTTTATTACCCTCAGTACAGAGGTTGAGCATATAAACCAACAGGATATATAATACATGGCTTTGGGACATGTGATTCACATGCTTTCAAGAATCACATTGCTATCCGCCCCCCCCCCCCCCAGCTAAGTATCTTATTTAAAAGTTTTCTTTGATTATTTCTAATAAGTAAGCCAATGCTGTTACTTCTGAGGAGGTCCTCCACAGAGGTGATAAAGCCTCTTGGGTGCTCTCATCAGAATATATGATAAGTTGTAAAGAAGTTCTGAAGAACACTTAATCTTTTAAAAAAACTTTTTTTATTAAAAATTATTTTTGTTATTAAATTTTTTATTTTATATTGGAGTATAGCTGATTAATATAGGGATTAGATCTGATAGAGTGCCTGAAAAACTATGTATGGAAGTTTGTGACATAGTATAGGAAATAAGTATCAAGACCATCCCCAAGAAAAAGAAATGCAAAAAAAGAAAAATGGCTGTTTGAAGAGTCCTTACAAATAGCTGTGACAAGAAGAGAAGTGAAAAGCAAGGGAGAAAAGGAAAGATATACCCGTCTAAATCCAGAGTTCCAAAAAATAACAAGGAGAGATAAGAAAGCCTTCTTCAGTGATCAGTGCAAAGAAATAGAGGAAAACAATAGAATGGGAAAGACTGGAGATCTCTTCAAGAAAATTAGAGATACCAAGGGAACATTTCATGCAAAGATGGACTCAATAAAGGACAGAAATTGTATGGACCTAACAGATGCAGAAGATATTAAGAAGAGGTGGAAGAATACACAGAACTGTACAAAAAAGATCTTCATGAACCAGATAAACATGACAGTATGATCACTCTCCTAGAGCCAGACATCCTGGAATGTGAAGTCAAGTGGGCCTTAGGAAGCATCACTACGAACAAAGCTAGTGGAGGTGATGGAATTCCAGTTGAACTATTTCAAATCCTAAAAGATGATGTTGTGAAAGTACTGCACTCAATATGCCAGCAAATTGGAAGACTCAGCAGTGGCCACAGGACTGGAAAAGGCCAGTTTTCATTCCAATCCCAAAGGAAGGCAATGCCAAAGAATGCTCAAACTACTGCACAATTGCACTCATCTCACACGCTAGCAACGTAATGCTCAAAATTCTCCAAGTGAGGCTTCAACAGTACATGAACCAAGAACTTCCAGATGTTCAAGCTTGATTTAGAAAAGGCAGAGGAACCAGAAATCAAACTGCCAACATCCACTGGATCATAGAAAAAGCAAGAGAGGTCCAGAAAAATATCTACTTCTGCTGACTGACTACATTAAAGCCTTTGACTATGTGGATTGCAACAAACTGTGGAAATTCTTCAAGAGATGGGAATACCAGACCATCTTACCTGCCTCCTTGAGAAATCTGTATGCAGGTCAAAAAGTTAGAACTGGACATGGAACAACATACTGGTTCCAAATTGGTAAAGGATTATGTCAAGGCTGTATATTGTCACCCTGCTTATTTAACTTATATGCAGAGTACATCATGTGAAATCCTAGGCTGGATGAAGCACAAGCTGGAATGAAGATTGCTGGGAGAAATATTAATAACCTCAGGTATGCAAATGACACACTCCTTATGGCAGAAAGCAAAGAAGAACTAAAGAGCCTTTTGATGAAAGTGAAAGAGAAGAGTGAAAAAGCTGGCTTAAAATTCAACATTCAAGAAACAAGATCATGGTATCTGGTCCCCTCACTTCATGGCAAATAAATTGGGAAACAATGGAAACAGTGACAGATTTTATTTTTTTTTTTGGCTTCCAAAATCACTGTAGATGGTGACTGTAGCCATGAAATTAAAAGGTGCTTGCTTCTTGGAAGAAAAAATATGGCAAACCTAGACAGCATATTAAAATGCAGAGACATTACTTTGCTGACAAAGGTCTGTCTAGTCAAAGCTATGGTTTGTCCAGTAGTCATGTATGGATGTGAGAGTTGGACCATAAAGAAAGTTGAGCACTGAAGAACTGATGCTTTGGAACTGTGGTGTTGGAGAAGACTCTCAAGAGTCCCTTGGACTGCAAGAAGATAAAAACAGTCCATCCTAAAGGAAATCAGTCCCGAATATTCATTGGAAGGACTGAAGTTGAAGCTGAAACTCCAATACCTGATGCGAAGAATGGACTCATTGGAAAAAACCCTGATGCTATGAGTGATTGAAGGCAAGAGGAGAAGGGGATGACAGAGGATGAGATGGTTGGATGGCATCACTGGCTCAATGGTCATGAGTTTGAGCAAGCTCCGTGAATTGGTGATGGACAGGGAAGCCTGGCATGCTGTAGCCCATGGGGTGGCCAACAGTAGGACATGATTGAAAAACTGAACTGATAGCTGACTAACAGTGAATGTTGTGATAGTTTCAGGTGGACAGCAAAGGGACTCAGCCATACTCATACATGTACCCATTCTCCCCCAGACGCCCCTCCCATCCAGGCTACCACATAACATTGGGCAGAGTTCCCTGTGAAAAGCGCTTAATCTCAACACCAGTGGTAACCATTTATTTATGTATCAGAGAGTGCTGTGTAAGCTTTATCTAATTTAATCTTCCCCTAAACTCTCCGAGGCAGACACTGTTACTAGCTTCACTTTAAAGCTGAAGAAACGGTCTAAAGCACCTCAAGGGACTAGGGTCAAGTGACCCTGCTGGGCGCTGGGTGTTCTAAGCAGTGCTATCCCTCTTGCACTTCTCCATGGAGGAACCCCTTGCCAGTCCTGAAGGTGGGGACCTGGCCGGTTGTGCCCTGACCTAAAAGAGAGTGAGAGTGGGAGGGTCTTGAAGGTGGATTAGCCAGAGAATCCTCTAGGTGGACTAGCCTAGAGGAGCGGACAAGGAAGAAGGGATATGCTCAGCAGCAATCTTTGTGTGGACAGGAGCTGACGTGGACTCACCGGTTAGGGAGTTGGGACCATTGACTTCAACTGAATGTTAAACGTTAGTTTTAAAAGACAGGCTACTCTGACAGTTATGCCCCATTGTTGCTGTTCAGTTGCTAAGTTGTGTGCAACTCTTTGCAACCCCGTGGACTGCAGCATGCCAGGCCTCCCTGTCCATCACTGACTCCTGGAGTTTGCTCAGATTCATATCCATTGAGTCAGTGATGCCATCCAACCATCTCGTCCTCTGTCATTGCCTTCTCCTTTTTTCCTTTCACTGTATTTGAACTGTAAGAGCTAAGGGCTACTCTGAGTACATTTTGGGAGAACAGTGAAATAAATCCCCAAAGACTCCTTTCTCACACATTAAGATAGAAAATCCTATGGAATTAGATCCATGTTTACTTCCTAAATTATAACAAAAACTCAGTTTTATTAAGTATAATCTGCCTAGCCTTGCATAAAATTAAATACTTAGATGTTAAAAAAAAACATGCTACATACTACATGGTAGTCATGGGGACCTCTGGACCATTGGTTCAGAAGTCTGGTAACTTGGGAAGTAATAGCATGGACTTTGGAGTTGTACTCACTGGACTTTCAACTGAATTCTACCTTTGACTGTTTGCCTCCATACTCAGGCATCAGTTCTCTCCTCTGTAAAATGAGGAATCACAATGGCACCAAATGTTCTGCAGTTGCTATGAAAATCTAGTTAAATAACAATGCAAACTGTTTAGTCCAATGCCTGGTATAGCATAATTGTCTGTATATTTATTAGTTATATTAATTAAATTATTGTTAATATTAAACCCTTACTATGCCCAGTTATCATGTTTTCATATTTAATACTTTTGTTCCTAGATTAAATCACTATCATCAAAGACTGTTTTTTTCCCTCCCTCTGGGTGATGTTACATGGATGGCCACCCATGAATCATGCCTCCTGATACTGATGCCACAATATTCACACTCCACGATGAGTGTGGTATTGGTTATGTGACTTGCTTTGGACAGTTGGGACCTCAGCAGGGGTAATATAACCAGAGGTTTGATACACACTGGCATATTGGGACCCACCATCTTGAAACCTAGTTGCCATGCCAGAAAGACCAGACCCTGCTAGTCTTCTTGGAGATATAGCCTCAGAACCTGTGGGGAGAGAGGCCCAGCCATCCCAGTGTTATGAGTGAGCCCAACCCTGAGTCCATTTTCAGCTGAGTGCAACTACCTAGGGGACCCCAGTGGTGAACAGAACCCACAGAATCCGGGGATTAATAAATCAGTATTGTTTTAGGTTACTGAATGTTTTTAAAATAGCTTAATTAATTGATTTTATTTTTGGCTGTGCCAGGTCTTCGTTGCTGCGTGGGCCTGTATCTAGTTGAGGGAAGTGGGGGCTACCCTCTAGTTGTGATGCCTGGGCTTCTCGTGACGGTGGCTGCTCTTGTGGCAGAGCTTGGGCTCTTAAGCACGTGGGTTCAGTAGTTGCAGCCCCTGGGCTCTAGAGCACACCCCCAATAGTTGTGGCACGGGCTCAGTTGTGCCGAGGCACGTGGGATCTTCCTGGATCAGGGATTGAACCCGTGTCTCCTGCGTTGGCAGGTGGATTCTTTACCGCTGAGCCACCAGGGAAGCCCAGCCACTGATCTTTTGGGGGTTGATCTGTGATGGAGAAATAGATGATTGGCTTATCCTCTGTCACGACTGCATAAAACTGTGAGGCCTTACCTTTCATGAAACCTATGGTGATAAGAATGCAGCGTGAATACTATAACCCCAGTGACAAGTGAACAGCTGTGGGGAAAGAACTCAGAGCAGCACCTCCTATGTCCTGTTGCCGGAAGTCCATCAGGAGTTGCCCAGGGAGTTGCCAGGACATGGGCCTGATGGGAAAGCTATCACTGTGGCCTTGGGCCTGTGGAAATATGAAAAAACTCCACAGGCACTCCAACTGCTTCACCACAATAACTGCTAGTCACATTTCCATTTGCCAACAAAACCAGTGTTTACAACAGAAAAATAAGACAATTTATATTTTCAGAAATGCATGTTTTATTTGGAAAATGTCAGTGCCAGTTGCACCCTAATGGTGTTTTTCCAAAACATGTGGTTAGTAAGGAGAGTGGAGTGAGGACTTGGGTTATTTTAGAGAGCTCTAAGAAGCTGACTAAATAATATTGAATGTTACTGTATTTGAAGGGATGGGAGCCTGTTTGTACCGTGGCTGTCGAATAGACGTGACATGCGACTTATTCTTTCTACGTGGGCCAACCGAAATGTACACACAGACGCTGCTGTGTTTCAGTGACTCAGCTTCCCTTCCTGGACCTCTTTTTATTCTTTTCATTTAGATGAAATGAATTGAGTGGTTTGGACATTGAAGAGGATGATACATCTTCAGGGGAAAATACATTTAATCCATGACTAGGATGGAATAGATAAAACAGAATTAATTTTGAATGGACATTAAAAGAAAATTATTTTTAAGAGCTGCTTTAGGTTCATAGCAAAACTAAGGGAAAGGTACAGAGATTTCCCACAGAACCTCTGCTTTCTACATGCCTCGCCTCACCACTGTCAACATTTTCTATCAGAGAGGTCCATTTGTTATAACTGATGAGCCTGCATCACCCAAAGCCCCGTGAGCTTTACAACTCCTGGTGTTGTACATTCTGTGGGTTTTGACAAATGCATAATGACACGTATCCATCAGTATAGTATGATACACAGTAATTTCAGTGACCTAAAAATCCTCCGTGCTCTGCCTATGCAAACCTCCCACCTCTGAAAATCACTGATCTTGTTACTGTCTCCATAGTTTTGCTCTCTCCAGAGTGTCATATAGTTGGAATCACACAGTATACAGTCTTTTCAGATTGGATTCTTTCACTTAGTTGTCTGCATTTAAGTTTCCTACATGTCTTTTGGTGGCTTGACAACTCATTTCTTTTTTAGTTCTGAACAATATCCTATTATCTGGATGCACCAAAATTTATTGATTGGTTCGCCTACTTGTAGGACATTTTGGTTGCTTCCAAGTTTTGGCAAGTTAGGCTACAAACATCTGTGTATAGGTTTTTGTGTGGACATACATTTTCAGCTCACGTGGGTAAATACCAAGGAGCATGATTGTTAGACTACATGGTAAGAGAATGTTGCTTAATTTTGTAGGAAACTGCCTGTCTTCCAAAGAAGCTTTATTGTTTTGCATTCCCACCAGCAATACATGAGATCTCCTGTTGCTCCAAACCCTTGTCAGCATTTGTT
Organism: Bos taurus; assembly: GCF_002263795.3. NCBI lineage: Eukaryota > Metazoa > Chordata > Mammalia > Artiodactyla > Bovidae > Bos > Bos taurus. The sequence continues at coordinate 88,632,281 of NC_037336.1, forward strand.
GTTGGTGGTGTTCCAGATTTTGGCCATTCTACTTGGGTATAGTGATATCTCATTGTGGTTTTAAATACAGTCTCTTAATGACAAATAATGCGGTGCATCTTTTCACATGTTTGTTGGCCATCTGTATATCTTCTTTGGTAAGTGTCTCTTCAGATCTTTTGCTCTTTTTTAAATTGGGCTGTTTGTTTTCTTACTGTTGATTTTTAAGAGTTCTTTGTATGTTTTGGGTAATAGTGTTTAATCAGGTATGTTTTTTACAAATTTTTTTCATAACAATTTTTAAGGTAAATAATCTTTGGGAGATTTAAGTTAATCTTAGCATTGTATTATCAAATTACAAAATTTAAGAACAAATAAAAATACATTAGCTATCATGAACAAATTTTGGGTGAAAGATTAGTAGATTGTTAGTTCTTTAATGAGTCTGATAATTTTATGTGCAGGAGGTATTATAGTAAAAATCTTTGTGCAACAATGTAGTTATGAAAATTATGAAAGAATAGGAGATCTAATTAAGGCTGAGAAATAGGAAATGTTTGTAGAGAAGAGGGAACTGCCAGTGTCTTTCCACTCTGTCACTTCTGTCTACCGTACTGTAATTATTTATGTGTCTGTCTCTTCTGCTTGACTATGAGCTGCTGGGATAGTATCTTCCTGATATGTGAATCTTTATTGCAGCTGAAATGAGACATAGCAGAGCTTAAGTAAATGTTTCTTTGATGAATGAATATTTGAATGAATGTAAACAGACTTAATATTCTAAGGTTTCCATGTAATTGGATTTGTCAGAAACAATCTTAAATATCATTTGATGACCATCTTGTGGCACTAAGACATTGGAAATCTTATTACACAGTGGTTGAGAGCTTGGGATATGAAATCAGAAAGATCGGAGCTGAATGCTGATTCACCACTTTAAAGCTGTGTGATCTTGGACAATGTATTGCTATTATCCTGAGTAAAATGGGACAAAATGTAATGCCTGTCTCATGGGGTGGTTGTGAAGATTAAATAAGAACATGTCTGGAAAGTGCCTGGCATAGGAATGGGACAGGAGATGTTAGTCATGCTTATGTTAAATAAACTACGTGATGCACAAATAAGATTGTGTTTGAACAGCAAAGGGAGGAATGCCAAGTCCTGCTGGTAGAGACAGGGAACCCTTGGAATCCAGAAGCACCGCTAGATTAAGGAGGTGGTGCTAGGAGGCAAGAGTGAGCCTTGCTTTAGCACAGGCTTCTCTGGGCTACAGTGTCTCTCTGTTGATATCCTTTCTCTATATTGTGGTTGGTCTAGGCCAAGGACACTTACATTTATGGAACCCTACAGTCACATTCAGACTGTAGACAGGTCACGAGTGGGTAAAGATAAGATTCAGGACTGACTTCACGTCTAGATGGCCAGCCTGTAGCAATCTGCTAGTCCTTACAGACCCTCCACAAGGTTCCTACCCCAAGTCCCCAGTCCTAGGATTCAGATTGATTAATAACAACCGGTGGTCTCTTGGTTTGCTATCAACAACCATAAAACCCCAAGCACTAAGAAAACATAGTTGCTTACATGATTACTAAATCCTGCTCCATGGTTTACTCCAAGGGCTAACATGGAAGAGGGCTCTAAGGGTGACAAGAACTTAATGAGGAGAGTTACTGTTGTTCTTGAAGGGAAAGCGAAAACATGAGCTCTGGCTGCTCTTAGGAATTGATGTCCAGCTCATGTAGTATTAAAAGGTTTCACTGGAGAGATATTAGGAGCAGATGGATAACTGTGGGTGGGTGGATAAATAAACTATCCCATCTTTGGTAAACAGTTCCTACAAAAGTGAGGCTAAGTGGAAAAAGAACAGGCTCTTGGCCTGGGTGAGGGTCTTTGGTTCCAGGCTTGGTCTTCACAAAATGTTTTATCTAGTTCTGAGTCTTGAGGACAGAAGTAGTCCCCAGGTTCAAAGGAAGATGGTTCTTAGAGCTCTTTGTAATCTGTCAGTTCCTTTGTAAAACCTTCTCAGAAAACACAGCAGATTTTTCTCCTTGATGCTTAGTCACATTGACTGCAAACAGCAAACAGTAGTGTGATGTATATTTTGATACATCTAGGCAATTATTGAACATATGTATGTTTATTTCTTCTTGTCTATCTATCAATCATTGATCAAGCTATCCACCTATCATGAATGAGTTCTGTCTTATCTGTTAGAAAGTTAACTGGAAGCAGTGTTTCATGGACTCTTCTCTGATAATCATGCGATGCTTTTCTGTGGAATTAGTAGAAACAAAACCCCCAGATAATGTCATTTCTTTGTAACCCTAACCTTTGGAGGAGTTTCTAGATCCTACCTATGTAACACATGCCAATATATGCAATGTTTAGGGAGCCTCAGGTATTCCTCTGTGGGCCATAAGGAGGGGGAAAAAAGAACTGTTGCTATGATTTGGATTTTTAAAAATATACATTTTCCATGAAAAAATATATGAATAGATTATTTTCATGGGTATTAATAAAAAACCAGGTAAAGCTAAAATTTCTTTCACCACTCCTAATTGCATTCTTCCATCCAAATAAGAAGAAGGCAGAGGAACCAGAGATCAAATTGCCAACATCTGCTGAATTATCGAAAAAGCAAGAGAGTTCCAGAAAATACCTGTTTCTGGTTTATTGACTATGCCAAAGCCTTTGACTGTGTGGATCACCACAAACTGTGGAAAATTTTTCAAGAGATGGGAATACCAGACCACCTGACCTGCCTCTTGAGAAACCTGTATGCAGGTCAGGAAGCAACAGTTAGAACTGGACATGGAACAACAGACTGGTTCCAAATAGGAAAAGGAGTATGTCAAAGCTGTATATTGTCACCCTGTTTATTTATTTAACTTATATGCAGAGTACATCATGAGAAATGCTGGGCTGGATGAAGCACAAGCTGGAATCAAGATTGCTGGGAGAAATATCAATGACCTCAGATGACACCACCCTTATGGCAGAAAGTGAAGAGGAACTAAAGAGCCTCTTGATGAAAGTGAAAGAGGAGAGTGAAAAAGTTCACTTACAGCTCAACATTCAGAAAACTAAGATTATGGCATCTGGTCCTGTCACTTCATGGCAAATAGATGGGGAAACAATGGAAACAGTGGCTGACTTTATTCTGGGGGGCTCCAAAATCACCACAGATGGTGACTGCAGCCATGAAATTAAAAGACGCTTACTCCTTGGAAGGAAAGTTATGACCAACCTAGACAGCATATTAAAAAGCAGAGACGACTTTGTCAACAAAGGTCAGTTTAGTCAAGGTTATGGTTTTTCCAGTGGTCATGTATGGATGTGAGAGTTGGACTATAAAGAAAGCTGAGTGCTGAAGAATTGATGCTTTTGAACTGTGGTGTTGGAGAAGACTCTTGAGAGTCCCTTGGACTGCAAGGAGATCCAACCAGTCCATTCTAAAGGAGATAAGTCCTGGGTGTTCATTGGAAGGACTGATGTTGAAGCTGAAACTCCGATACTTTGACCACCTGATACAAAGAGCTGACTCATCTGAAAAGACCCTGATGCTGGGAAAAATTGAGGTCCGGAGGAGAAGGGGATGACAGAGGATGAGATGGTTGGATGGCATCACTGACTCATGGACATGAGTTTGGGTAAACTCCAAGAGTTGGTGATGGACAGGGAGGCCTGGGGTGCTGCAGTTCACGGGGTTGCAAAGAGTTGGATACGACTGAGCAACTGAACTGAACTGAATTCAAATACAATCAGTTGATAATCAGTTTATAAATAGATGTATGTGTGTGTGTGTCTGTGTGTGTCTCTATGTGTGCATATGGAGATATAATGGGAGAGAGAAAAGCTATTGGGAGTTTTAAACATAAATGGTATTACATGGTATGCAGTATTCTAGATCTTGCTTTTATCACTTATTAGGATGTCTAAAGATCTTTCAATACGTATAGATTTATCTTCCCTCTCATGATATCTTGTGTGGTATTTCATAACATGGATATTTCATAATTTATTTAATCATGCTGTTGGATATTCTCAATTCTTCACTATTATAAACAGCATTGCAGTGAAACACATTATACTTGTGTTACTGTATATGGTTCAAGTATTTCTTCCGAATGATCATGTGAGCATATAGCCTATATGCGAATGACAGGCATGTGTTCCAGTACAACTTTATTTGCAAAAGCAGGTGACAGGGCGACCTATGCTGTGGTTTCCTGACTCCTGGTCTATGAGGTGACTTTTATGTAGATCTGTTTCTTGAGAGGATTCTAAAATTTTCCTGTAAAGATATTCAGACCCAGTGCTTTTCTTAGGAGAAAGACTTTGACCAACTTTCTAATTTATTCTATGGTTACTGGTGTAGTTAAGTTCATTTACTCTTGTACCAATATTGATAATTCATATTGTTTTTAGAAGATCAGACATATTATGTAGATTTCACTTTTCTTACTACCCATTTTTACCTAGTTTGCCCTTACTTTTCAGAATTTCTGTATCACATTTTTAATTCTATATTTTAAAAATTGATGTTTTATTTTGCATAAGCTACATGAAATTTTTAAAAAGCCCTTAGTAGAAATAAATAGAAATCAAATAACTGTATAGAACTCAAGGTGATATCAATTATTTGTCTAAATCATGATTGTTCTGTAGATAAGGAAGAGCAATAGCCAGTTATGATGACATCTTATCAATCTAGCCAGATTTGTTCATTCTTTTCTTTTTAAAAGCCATCCATAAATAAAATCATTTACTGAGTCAAGGTATCCTGTTGCCAGCCAGATTCATGTATTAAAGAAAAATTAGAGTGGCTAAGAGCATAGATTCTGGAGTTAGAATGTATGTGTCCAAGTCCTCCACCAATGATGAGAATTGTGAACAAGAGAAAAGAAACTGTTCTGCCCCAGCTTCTTATTTGTATAGCGTTAGTTGCTCAGTTGTGTCTGACTCTGTGCGACCTCATAGACTATAGCCTGCCAGGCTCCTCTGTCCATGGGATTCTTCAGGCAAAAATATTGGAGTGAGTTGCCTTTTCCGTCTTAGGGAATCTTCCCATCCCAGGGATTGAACCCCGGTCTCCTGCATTGCAGGCAGATTCTTTACCATCTGAGCCACCAGGGAAGCCTAATTTTTGTATAATGGACTTCATAATATTTGTACAATGGAGTTCAAAGTCCATGTTTGTATAATGGAGTTCATAATCGTACCTGCCGTGCAATGCTGTGACAAATAAAAGAGTTAATGCATGTAGAGAATTTAGAAGCGTATCTGGTACCGGTAAGTGCTACTTATTGTCAGTGTATTATTAGTCCTAGGTGATTATGTGCTCACTTGTTCCACAACTGTACTTGTAAAAGTTTTACTCTGAATGGTTTCATTCCCTGGAGTCTGTTTTGGTAATTTTTTAAAAAAAATTGGCTCTACTACAAAGCCACAGTCATCAAGACAGTATGGTACTGGCACAAAGACAGAAATATAGATCAATGGAACAAAATAGAAAGCCCAGAGATAAATCCACGCACATATGGACACCTTATCTTTGACAAAGGAGGCAAGAATATACAATGGATTAAAGACAATCTCTTTAACAAGTGGTGCTGGGAAATCTGGTCAACCACTTGTAGAAGAATGAAACTAGAACACTTTCTAACACCATACACAAAAATAAACTCAAAATGGATTAAAGATCTCAACGTAAGACCAGAAACTATAAAACTCCTAGAGGAGAACATAGGCAAAACACTCTCTGACATACATCACAGAAGGATCCTTTATGACCCACCTCCCAGAATATTGGAAATAAAAGCAAAAATAAACAAATGGGACCTAATTAACCTTAAAAGCTTCTGCACATCAAAGGAAACTATCAGCAAGGTGAAAAGACAGCCTTCAGAATGGGAGAAAATAATATCAAATGAAGCAACTGACAAACAACTAATCTCAAAAATATACAAGCAACTCCTACAGCTCAACTCCAGAAAAATAAATGACCCAATCAAAAAATGGGCCAAAGAACTAAATAGACATTTCTCCAAAGAAGACATACAGATGGCTAACAAACACATGAAAAGATGCTCAACATCACTCATTATCAGAGAAATGCAAATCAAAACCACTATGAGGTACCATTTCACACCAGTCAGAATGGCTGCGATCCAAAAGTCTACAAATAATAAATGCTGGAGAGGGTGTGGAGAAAAGGGAACCCTCTTACACTGTTGGTGGGAATGCAAACTAGTACAGCCACTATGGAGAACAGTGTGGAGATTCCTTAAAAAACTGGAAATAGAACTGCCTTATGATCCAGCAATTCCACTGCTGGGCATACACACTGAGGAAACCAGAAGGGAAAGAGACACGTGTACCCCAATGTTCATCGCAGCACTGTTTATAATAGCCAGGACATGGAAGCAGCCTAGATGTCCATCAGCAGATGAATGGATAAGAAAGCTGTGGTACATATACACAATGGAGTATTACTCAGCCATTAAAAAGAATACATTTGAATCAGTTCTAATGAGGTGGATGAAACTGGAGCCTATTATACAGACTGAAGTAAGCCAGAAGGAAAAACACCAATACAGTATACTAACGCATATATATGGAATTTAGAAAGATGGTAACAATAACCCGGTGTACGAGACAGCAAAAGAGACACTGATGTATAGGACAGTCTTATGGACTCTGTGGGAGAGGGAGAGGGTGGGAAGATTTGGGAGAATGACATTGAAACACGTGAAATATCATGTAAGAAACGAGATGCCAGTCCAGGTTCGATGCACGATACTGGATGCTTGGGGCTAGTGCACTGGGACGACCCAGAGGGATGGTATGGGGAGGGAGGAGGTAGGAGGGTCTAGGATGGGGAACAAATGTATACCTGTGGTGGATTCATTTTGATATTTGGCAAAACGAATACAATTATATAAAGTTTAAAAATAAAAATTAAAAAAAAAAAATTGGAGTATAGTTGCTTTACAATGTTGTGTTGCTTTCTGCTGTACAGCAAAGTGAATCAGCTACACATATTTTTTTTATAACTACACCATTTTACTATGAGGAAATAGTTGGACTATTTTTTCCCCAAATACCAAAATATGAATTATTATAGCTTATATATAGACAATTTTTATATTTGTATTTTCATTTATTTTTAAAATAACTCTTATTGGCATATAGTTGCTTTGCAATATTGTGTTAGTGTCCACCGTACAGCAAAGTGAATCAGTTATACATATACATATATTCCCTCTCTTTCGGATTTTCTCCCCATTTATGTCACCAGAGCATCGAATAGAGCTCCCTGTACTATAGAGTAGGTTCCCATTAATTGTATAGATTACTAAATGATACAAGAAAGGTGATAGAAACGGCATAATGTAGAGACAAAATTCATATTCCAAATTCCAAATCTTGAAAGCTTTCTACCATCCTATTTGCTGTGTCTTCATTGGCTTGGAAATCCTGTTCATCTCCCTGACCTTCAGATTCATGACCTAAAAATGGATAAAGGGGACAGTGGTTAAGGTAATCATTTCTAAAGTTTCCTCACCAAACATTTTAGGAGTCTACCTTGATTTGTATTAATACCTTCACTTACGGATTAAACATTTTGATAAGTTCACTATGGGCTCTTAATTCTATTATTGAAATTGTGATGAGAGCCAGCTGTTATTCTATGGTAGAATGTGTTTCCATTCATTGTTATAGCTTATTGCAGTGATACATTTGATAGAATTATTTGCTTTCTCTACCCTATATAGGATATTGTCAAAATCATAAAATACAAAATATGGTGAGAGGTTTTTTGTTTTTTTTTTTAACAAGATCGTGTTTTCTCTAACAGAGAGAAAGAATAAGTCAGATTTTGTCCTGTCATGATACGTCTCATAGTCAAATGTCTGTGTTGATTTGAAAGCTGTTGCAGCTCATAATGAGACATCATAAAATACTTACGTTATTTTGTCCTGGCCTGACACTGTCCCATGGTCAAGTGCCAGTTGAGAACCACTGCAGTCCATTAGGCGACATAGTCTGAACCATTTTGCAGATAGCTGTCCTGATTTTGTGACTTGATTTAGGGGACAATTCTCATATCTGTTACTTTTCTGCACATATAGTATTTTTCTTTTGCACACCTAGCCTAAATGATTGTTCAGGATAGAACACCAGTGACAGTCTTGATTTTTGGCATGGGAGGGAGACGATTCTGAACCAGGCAATTGTTGGTGGCATCTATGCTGCTGCTGCTGCCAAGTCGCTTCAGTCATGTTCAACTCTATGCGACCCCATAGACAGCAGCCCACCAGGCTCCCCTGTCCCTGGGATTCTCCAGGTAAGAATACTAGAGTGGGTTGCCATTTCCTTCTCCAGTGCATTAAAGTGAAAAGTGAAAGTGAAGTCGCTCAGTCATGTCTGACTCTCAGCGACCCCATGGACTACAGCCCACCAGGCTCCTCCATCCATGGGATTTTCCAGGCAAGAGTACTGGAGTGGGGTGCCATTGCTTTCTCCAGGTGGCATCTATAAATGTTGTAAGAAAAAGTGGATCAGGAAGAGGAAGTCACAGGGCCTGGGTCAGAATTGTAGTTGTTGGGCCTGGCACCTTCCCCTACCTCAGCACAATGCCTCAGTCTCCACTCATCACAGCAGGGAAAAGAATACGCGCTTTGTCAATTTCGTCAATCTGCTGTGAGGATACAAGGAGATGAAGTATATAAAGTTACACAAAAACATAACGCCGTCTCCATTCTGTTGTCTTTACTGTAGAGGAAGGAGCACAATGTTCCCCTCTTCATTCCTCCTTTTCTTTTTCTCTTCTTCACCCTCTTTTTCGTTTTATTCTTCCTTGCGTTGTTTGATGCACAGCCGAAGGCTTAATGACTCTCTCGCTTCGTGCCTGACACAATTCCAGGTGCAGTACAGAAACTGTTACTTAATTCTCCAAATGATCCACAAGGCAGTGATATAATCTTTCATTTTTGAAGGAGAAAACGGAAATTCAAAGAGGTCAGCTAAGTCGCACAAGCTCTGAACCACCAGCACACAATGGAGACAAGCTTCCAGTCAGCTCAGCTTGATTCCAAAGTGTATAGTCTTACATACAATCAATTTCTTGATGTCCTTTGTCTAAATAATGTTCCAGAGAATTGCGAGCACAAGTCTTTTAGTTTTGACAGAGAATTTCCCTGAGGTGAAACCAACTATCTTAAGACTGTCTGGCCGAAAAATTGATCTGGTAGACAAAATGCGCTGTGAAAGTATCAGTCTGGAGACCAGAGACAGAGATACGGAAAACCTATAAAATTTTGGCAGAGTTGGGAAAGATTTTAATTAGAGCTATTATTCAAAGAAACAAGAATCTGTGAACACTAGCCCCTAATTTGGAGTGAGTTCACAGAGGACACATTCACTTGAGTTTGTTTAAAATGGACATGGAGGAGACAGCATTTATTGAGTTATAGTTCTTTGTTTATTGGCTTCAGTAAACTCAAACACAAAAGGATTGTATTGGTTCGGTGCCAGGTAGATCATAGAGTAAAATCACTGGACCAGGACAAGAGTTATTTGGGCACTTGGGAATGAAGAGTCTCCAACCATCTTCCTTTCTTGAGTCACTCTGGTCAGAAGAAAAGTCCCTCGAGAGAGGGTCTGATGAGACCAGCTTGGGTGGTGTCCCTAGGCCTTGGCTATGAGAGGAATTTTCTTGCTGGAGTCATCTGTGATGGATCTTGTGGATGAATTTGGCTTGGAAATTCAAGTCTCCTAGATTAGAACTCCATCAAGACTGTCTGTGCACGGTGGGGGAATATTTACACTTTTATTCTCCAAAGGGAAATGAAGTGATCTCAGAAAGGAGAAATGGCTGCTAAGCAGGATTACCACACTTCCCGCCCCCAAAATTCTGTTGCAATGTGTACTTTAAAATAAGTTTAGACTCATAAGAAGTTACAAACACAATACAGAATCCCATGTAAACTTCACCTGCTGCTGCTGCTGCTAAGTCGCTTCAGTCGTGTCCGACTCTGTGTGACCCCAGAGACGGCAACCCACTAGGCTCCTCTGTCCCTGGGATTCTCCAGGCAAGCATACTCGAGCGGGTTGCCATTTCCTTCTCCAATGCATGAAAGTGAAAAGTGAAAGTGAAGTCACTCCGTCATGCCCGACTCTTAGGTGGGCTGCCCGACTTCAGCCCACCAGGCTCCTCCATCCATGGGATTTTCCAGGCAAGAGTACTGGAGTGGGGTGCCATTGCCTAGCTTCCCTCAATGATAACATCTCATATAACCATTATTAAAATAAGGAAATTGACACTGGTAAAATACTATCAAATGAGCTGCAGACTTATTCTGGTTTTGTCAATATTTACATGCATTCTGCTATTCCTATTTGTATATGAACATGTGTTTGTATACATATGTGTGTATATATTTTATGTGTGTATACATACATATATGTTTATATATATATATACATGTATATATATATATACACATGGAGAGAGACAACAGACAGAGAGACAAAGAGAGAGACAGAATTCAAATCATATTGCAGGCTAGTTTTGTAAACTGGTTTTAAAATTTTTATCAACTATTAAAGCTGCTTTCCCACACCATTTGATGTTTTTTCTACAATACAATTTAATGGCTACATTGTGTTCTATGTTATAGATACATTGAATCTATTTATTTAAAAATTTACTATGGGCTAAAAAAACTTTCGGTGTTATAAAGATCCTGTGATGGACATGTCTTTCTTTTTTTTTAATATTTATTCAGTTGCACTGGGTCTTCGTTGTGGCATGTGCAATGGTCAGTCTTAGTTGTACCATGCAGGATTTTTAACTGTGTCATGTGACTCTTACTTGTGGATGTGGAATCTAGTTCCCTGACCAGGGATTGAGCTCGGACCCTGTGCACTGGGAGTGCAGAGTCTTAGCCACTGGACCACCACGGAAGTCCCTGTGATGGACGTTTCTGTACATGAAATTTCCTGAGATTTGAGTTCTTATACAATGCTGAACTGGTAGAGATTACTGGTTCTGCATCTGGACAAATTATAGAAGGAAAATATTAAGATTTAGAAAAAGAACCGAGAAGATTGCTTTGAACTGGTGTGTGTGTGTGTGTGTGTGTGTGTGTGTGTTAGGGGTGGTGACTGCAGCCAGGTGTGTCTGTGGGATGATTAAATAGGAGATGAGATTTCGGAGTTCTGCTTTAGCCTGGAGCATTCAGTGTCTGCCCCCACGGCTGTGGCTCAGACTGCTGCCGTGTGTATCAGAAGCAAAGTCCGGGCAGTGAGGAAGCTTCTTGGGAGAGCAGGAGGTTGAGGGAAAGAGGAGGTGGTGGGCTGTAATTTAAGGACTGCCTCATCTTAGTGCTGCCTGCCCATAGGTAGCTGAGGATGAAACGCTGACACGAGGAGGTGTTCGGTGGGGCAGGAAATGACTGTAATTTCTGGTACCAGACTCTTCACTGTCACATGCACACAAGAGATGTGTGAAATAAAGATGATCAAGCATCTCAGTAAAGTTTGTTAACTTAAAGATATAATCAGTAGCAAAGAATACAAAATGGGAAACTTTACTCATGATTTCCCAGGCTTAAAATGCTAGATCAACATAAAGGGAACTGATGAAGACGTAGGGAAAGATAAGGGATATCAGATTATGCTCAATTCTTAACTTGTTGGAAGAAGAAAAAAATAAGAAAGGGTTAAAAAAAGAAACAGAAAACAGAATCAAATTGAAAGAGTAAAATAAGATGATAGAAAGGTATATAAATATATCACTAATTACGATAACTATAAACGGATTGAATTTACCAGCTCAAAGGAACTTTCAGATTATAAATATGCCAGGCCTATGTTTTTCATAAGACTATAGCTGGAGCATAAATACACCCAAAACCAGAAAATAAGAGGATGGAGGAAATGAACAAATATTAACCAAAGGAAAGCGGGTAGAGCTACATTAACATCAGACAAAACTCATTTTTTGACAAAAATCTTTATTAATAATAGAGAAAAGAAATAACTTTCAACTCACCAGGAAGATGTAGTAAATTCTAAACACATATACACCCAATTAACCACCTCAAAATATATGAAGCAAAACATGTGAGAACTATAGATTTAAGCATAAGGTTTGCAAAGAAAGAAAGAAAGAAGTCTATCATTTTCAAATTATATCTTATTTACGTAGCAAAAAAGAACCTTCGGAAAATTACTATAACAGTAGGAGAGACCATAATATGGCTGAATATACAAAAGTTACTATCATTTCAATGTACTAGCAAATTTGACAGGAAATAAAGACTCTGACATTAGAGAATATCAAGAATCTGAGAACAGTATAAAATGTTAAAAGTTCTTTGAGAAAGAAAAAGTCATAAAACTTCATTGAGATATTAAAAAGACTAAGAAGGTTCCTATCATATTCATCCATGAGAAGATACTATTTTGAGAATGTCAATTCTCAAATTGATCTATAATTTCAATGAAAGTCCAATACAAGTCCCAACAAGGTTTTTCATGATATGTGATAAATTAATGGATAAATTTTTGTGAAAAAGTAAAGAGCTAAGAATAACTAGAACATCTTAAAGAAGAAAAATAAAAAGAGAGTCTTGCCCTATTAGATATTAGGATTTATTCTGAACCTATCATTAAAAAAGGCATAGAAATAAGCAAATTGACAAACAAAATATTAATATGCGTGACAGCCCATGAACTGAAGTTTGCCATATAACAGAGGTGGTATGCTGGATTATTGGGGCAAGGATGGATTACTCTACTGGGTAAAAATGGTTAAATATAATAGGAAAAGATAAAACTGAAAATTGAATTCCAGTGTCATGAAAGTGAAAGTGGCTCAGTCTATGTCTGACTCTTTGCAACTCCATGGACTGTAGCCCACCAGGCTCCTCTGTCCATGGACTTCTCCAGGCAAGGATACTGGACTGGGTAGCCATTCCCTTCTTCAGGGGATCATCCCAACCTAGGGATCGAACTTGAGTCTCCTGCACTGCAGGCAGATTCTTTACAGTCTGAGCCACCAGGGAAGCCCTGTGTGTCATACCACATACAAGAGCCAACTCCAGACGTCTCAAGGGCTTAAATGTCAAAAAACAAAGTTTAATTTTTTTGCAGAAAATTTCGTGACTGTATATTGAACTTTTGGTAGGGAACAATATCTTTTTTTTTAAAAAAAGTGCTAAATATGAAAGAAAAGATTCTCATCGTTATTATTTTAAGAAACTCTTTGCTAGTTTGATGAGTACAAACTGTATCTCATTCATTCATTTATATTTCCATTACTGCTGTGAAGTTGAATCTATTTCATGTCCTGTGGCCATTTTTATTTCTTCTTTTGTCAATCCATGGCTATTTTTTGACTGTGATATTTGTTTCTCATTCATTAATAAGAACTCTTTACATTAAAAAATTCTTTGTCTGCTGTATATGTAGTAAATATTTTCCTTCACTTGTGGCTTTACATTTAGTTTTGCTTTTTGTATTTTTTGTTATATAGAATTTAATAAACAGAACTACACATGAATTAAAGTTTGGTAAATGAGACAGATAAGATGATACATTAAATGATATTTTACTGCTTAGAAAACTGTCCCTTCCCTCAAGGTTATATTTATTTTTCTTCTAGTACTATAAAAATGCTTTTCCATTGAAAATGAAGACCAACCAAGGTGTTTTAGTTTATGCTTTACAATACAGCTACAAATTATGAACTCAAAATAATTCATTTTCTCCCAGTATGTGAAAAGTGAAAGTGAAAGTAGCTCAGTTGTGTCCGACTCTTTGCGACCTAATGGACTAAACAGTCCGTGGAATTCTCCAGGCCAGATTATTGGAGAGGGTAGCCTTTCCTTTCTCTAGGGGATCTTCCCAACCCATGATTGAACCCAGGTCTCCCGCCTTGCAGGCATATTCTTTACGAACTGAGCCAAAGGGAAGCCAATATTATTCCAAAATAATTTGTTGAACTGATCCTTTCCTCACTGAGTTGATTAGGTCCCATTTGATTTTATTTATGTTGTCTTGGAAGGCTGGCCCAAGAAAATACTGCTACAATTTATGTCTGAAAATGTTTTGCCTATATTCTCTTCTTTCCTCACTGAGTTGAAAGGCCATTTTCATCATGTACTAACTTATTAAATATCCTTCATTTTTGTATTTCAGTTTGCTGGGGCTGCTATAACAAATGCCACCAACAGGCCACAGAAATTTATTTTCTCACAATTCTGGAGGCTAGTAGACCAAGAACAAGTTGTCAGCAGGGTTTATTTCTGCTTGAGGTCTTTCTCCTTGGCCTCCCTGTGTCTTGGCATTGTTTTGTGTGTGTGTGTATGTGTGTCTAAATTTCCTTTTCTTATAAGAGTACCAGTCATCTTGGATTAGGGCCCACCCTAATGATGTCATTTTAATTTAATTGCTTATTTAAAGATGTGATCTCCAAATACAATCACATTCTGAAGTACTGGGTAGATAAGAATTTTGTGGGGGCGGAGAGACACAGTTCATCTCATAAAAGTGCTGTTTTAGAAGTCCAGTGGGTCCAAAAGACTGTTCTATACATCTTTTTCTCTTTTGCTGTCAATGTATGGCAAAACCACTACAATATTATAAAGTAATTAGCCTCCAATTAAAATAAATAAATTAAAAAAAATAAAAGTGATTAAAAAAAAAAAAGAAGTCCAATGGGCTACCCATTGCATGACAGAGCCTGACACAGCAGTACTGTTTGAGACTTGTAATTTGGTGTATTAATGAACTGTTTCATACTAAATCAATATGAGTTTTAAAATAATACTTAGTAAAATGTGCAGGTTAACTTTTCTCCTTTCTTCTTTGAGATATATCTAGGCTACTCTTAGGTGTTTATTCTTCCAGAAGACCTCAATGCACAGACTGATTTTGGAAATAAGATTACATTTGCAATATAAAGTTTCTGACTCTATAACATAATGGATACTTTAAGATCTTTTATTCTCCAGGGAAGAATCCCGGATTGAGTAGCCATTCCCTTCTCCAGAGGATCTTTTCCACCCAGGGATTGAATCCCAGTCTCCTGCACTGAAGGCAGATTCTTTATTGTCTGAGCCACCAGGGAAAATATAAAGATTTTTGTTTGTTTGTTTTCATGACTGGGATATTTTTTCAATTATTTTTTCTGAATTGTAGATGAGACAATCAGAAAGGTTTTCTCTTTCTTGATTGCTTTGAGATTTTGAACTTAAATTGTTGTTGAGGAAGATTGTAACAATTTATTCTGCCCCCAGCTCTGTCCCATAGGGCCTATTTCCTGCATCATCAGGACTATAAATAGTATTTCAAAGCTGGTAGCAAAGGGTTTTAAAAATTTGTAAGTCTTTGATTACTGATGAGGTAGAGCTTAAAAAATTATATTTATTGGCCTTTAGTATTTTGTCTTTTGTAAATCTTTAGTTAGTTTTCCTGTTCACATGTTTCATTTAAAAAATAGATTTTAGAAAATGAATTTTTATTGGAGTACAGTTGATTTACAATGTTGTGTTAGTTTCAGGTGCATAGCAAAGTGAATCTCTTATACATGTACACATATCCTTGCTTTTTTAGGTTCTTTTCCCACATAGGCCGTTATGGAGATTTGAGTAGAGTTTTAAAGAGCTCTTTATATGTTATGAATATTAACCCAGTGTTTATTATAATTAGTATTGGTTTTGCCAAAAAGTTCATTTGGATTTCCTGTCACATTATGGAAAAACTTGAACAAACATTTAGGCCAGCTCAATCCTTTACAGGATCTCTTTTCTAAATGCATTTGTTTTTGGTTTTAGTTTTTAGCTAAGGCTCGGAATGCAAGCTGGTTATTTGCTATAGCACTTTTTCAGTAACTAGTGATGTATTGGCACCCCACTCCAGTACTCTTGCCTGGAAAATCCCATGGACAGAGGAGCCTGGTAGGCTGCAGTCCATGGGGTCGCTAAGAGTCGGACACGACTGAGCGACTTCACTTTCACTTTTCACTTTCATGCATTGGAGAAGGAAATGGCAACCCACTCCAGTGTTCTTGCCTGGAGAATCCCAGGGACGGGGGAGCCTGGTGGGCTGCCGTCTATGGAGTCGCACAGAGTCGGACACGACTGAAGCGACTTAGCAGCAGCAGCAGCAGTGATGTATTGATCATGAACACCAGTGACAGTCAGTATATTCCCTTTACTGCAAATATTTGCCAGATTTTGGAAAAATTACTGAAGGCTTTTGAGACAGTTGTTTTGAGTTTTCTTTCAGTAAACAAATTTATCTGAAAGCAGAAGTGACTCAGCCAGACATACTATCAATGCCTAAACAACCTTTTTGTGAGCTTTGTCCAAAAAAAATTTTGGTTAATAGATTTTATTTTGGTAGATCTAAATTTCTGATCGGTAAGATAAATGAATGTCTAGCTTCAAATGTCTTCAGAATCTGATACCAATTCATTTGATTGGGAATTATATTCTCTAGCTCTCAAAAATGGTTAAGTTTTAATTTTTCTACATGATGAAATAATAATCTTCAATAATCTAATATACTAGGAAAAGATATAATCGGATCAAGACCTCACATTATGGGTTACAATCATACAAGACAGAAAGAATTTGGTTCTTATAAAGTGATGCCAAGACATGGATGTGGGCTGTGTGTTTGGTGTCTTCAAGTGCTTGAAAATGCAAGGTTATTAGATTTTCAGAGCTCCTAAATTACGATGACAACCTTTCACATTAGGAGAGTTTTTAGTTTATCAGCAAATGATAAAGTAACTCTTCAACTACGTTGGTCTATCTCTTATTTACAGGGAGCACATTTTGATTGTTTTTTTTAAATCTTTCTTTGTCTATTCAGATCAGGTTATCACATCTTCTCAAAAACTTGGATTTTAAATGTATGGTTATAAGTAAGTTTAATGTTGTGTAGGAATTAAAACTTATTTTGAAAATACATGGCAAAATATAGATGCATTTAAAATTTTGGGATCCACTGTATCATGACAAAAGGGACTTTAGTTAAACTGGACAGCCTCTGAAGACATAAAACTTTAAAAATAAAATTTTCTCCATTATATAACATTGAAATTATTTACAATCTATTGTGAAGTTAAATATTTTGGGTAGAAAGTGTAGCCCACAAGTGTTTGTAATCTGCACAATCTTCTAAGCAAAACAAGTCTTTCATTGGGGAAAATTATTCTGAAATCTGATTGTTAGTTAATTTCACTGCATTGTACTGTGTCAATAACTGGAGTTACTGGAGTGACTCTACCAAGCACATTAGCACTTTTCCCTTTATGAAATGTATTGAGTGAAACTTCAACTGCATCACTAATCAACTTTTTATGCTAGTTCTTCCATCCCCTGAGTTTAAATATCATGTAATTTTTTTCTCCCCAAATTTACTTTGAATATGAAAAAGCCCCAGAAGAAATAAGCAGGAGTTTAGAGTGGGTAAAATTTATGGGTTACACACTGGCCAATATATATATATATATATGAGTTTAAAGAATGGCTCACTGAAATTAAACCATAAATAATTTGTGGTTATGCGTGTTAAAAAATGGTTGAATATTGACATTTTCATATCATTTGATCTAAATCTTTCTTTTTAAGGTTATTGACCAACATTTTCTGATAATTAGAGAATTCTTTACTGTCTTCCCTCATCATAAGCTTTGTGTTTTAAAATATTTTTCAGTATTAGAGTAATCTGGCCACATTCCCCAGAAAGTGGAAAATTTTGTAGGCTAGTTTTTGTCACTTTTTTTTTTTTTATAGATTTATGTTTATGCTACCTTCTGTCTGCTCAATTAGATTTTATCATCCAAGAAAGGTACCTTATTGTACACTTCTTAGTTATTTTTCATATCAGTTAGCCATGAATGCAACCCACACTACAGTGGCTTGAGTGTGGTAGGCACTTTGGTAAATATTTGTTGATGGTTCTGATTACAGTGTAATGAAATATGCTAAAGGTAACTTAAACTCTTGTCAACAAAATTGTGCTTCAGGTTAGTTTGACCTTTTTGGTTTCTCTAAATATTTCCTTCCATGGAGATGAAATGACCCACATAAGCACTTATTGATTATGAAATCCTTTTACCCTTCTACAATTTTTTTAGGAATTAATTAATTTTAAATTGAAGTTTAATTGATTTACAATGCTTTGTTAGTTTCAGGTATATAGCAAAGTGATTCAGTTATATAAATCTATTCAGATTCTTTTCCCATACCGGTTATTACAAAGTATTGAGTATAGGTCCCTGTGCTGTACTGTAGGTCCCTGATGGTTATCTGTTTTATATATAATGTATATAAAGTACAGTGTACATAAAATAATAGTGTACACTATTTTATAGTTGTAAGTGTATGTTATTCCCCAATTCTTAATTTATCCCCACCCCCACATTTCCCTTTTGGTAACAATAAGCCACTAAATTTTTGAACTCTGAATTTAACAAAGATTTCATAATCTTTACATACAAACACAGTTAGTGCTGTTACTTGCTAATTTTATTAAAATCGTGCTTATTGACACCGCTTATCTAATAAAAATAGTTGATTCCCAGCATTCACAAAGTACTAAAGACCACTAATTTCAATGTGTCAGCAACCTTGCACTGTTTTTCCTTCCATGCAAAATTCAGATGCCAATATTAAATATGTGTTTATAAATAATATGTGCTTATAACATTTTTATTTAAAATGGTGATTGATGTCATATAATAAGCACCTCCTATGTGGTAGGCACTGTTCTTAGTGCATTAAAATTATTATCTCATTTAGTGAAGTGAAGTGAAGTCGCTCAGTCATGTCTGACTCTTTGTGACCCCATGGACTGTAGCCTCCCAGGCTCTGGGTCCATGGGATTTTCCAGGGAAGAATATTGGAGTGGGCTGCCATTTCCTTCTCCAGGGGATCTTCCCAACTCAGGAATCGAACCCGAGTCTCCTGGATTGCAGACAGACGCTTTACTGTCTGAGCCACTAGGGAAAACCTTATCTCATTTAATCCCTACATAATCCTGAGAGAAAGGAATATCATTCTCACTTTACGGATAAGGAAACTCAGGCTTAGAGAATTTATGTCTAAGACCGCAGAGCTAGGAAAGCAGCCCAGCCTGGGTCAAAATCCAGGTTTTAAATGCCAGAGTACATATGTGCATAAGTCTACTAGAAAAGGTTTCCTGAAAACAGCCCATCTAGGCTCCCAAAAGAAACCCCAGGAGTCTGTTCCAAGACGTGAAGGCAATGGCAAAGCACTGACTGGCAGAGGGGGTGACTGGAACCCCAGACTCATTCAGCCCCAGGGGGAAGCCTTTCCTCTATAGCATCAGCCAGCAACTCTCTCCTTTTCTGGTTCCTTTGTTTATCCTGCAAACTTCCATTCATAAAATGGTTTGGCCAGTGATGTGAGTGTCCCAGCCCTTTTTACCATTGAGATCTTATGACTAAGGAATAAACTGGTGGTATCCAGGCTGAGCTATAGGACTCTGTGAGCCAGCCTCTGAAAAAAAGCTCCATGCCCTGGTTGTTGGCAAAGTCTAGGGATTGGACCCTTGATAGGGGTAAGTCATCAAGGCCAGAGTCTTCCTTGCCAACACTCCAACCTCACCAAGAGCTTTCTCTTCAAAGTAACAGTTAACAGTGTGAATCTCAACTAAGCTAAAAAACAAAGAACAGAAAAACAACATGTGTGATATACATGTCAATTTATAATGTTTACCCCTAAAATTTATAGAAGATTTTGGCTGATCATTAAAGCCAAATTAAGGTGGTAACAGGTATGGAAACATAAGAAACTATTCAGCATAGTTTGTCTTGAAAAAGAACACATTTATACTGACAGTTGTTTGTGGGAAAGGCATCTTTATTTATGATGGTGAAAAGAATAAGAGAATTACTAGCATGTATCTATATGCAGTATGTCCATTTTATAATAGATGTGTCTGCATACTCATAAGTTCAGCACTTTGGAGTTCAATACTTTCAAAGAAATCAGAATGGAACATCAGTTCTGTATATTTAACTAGTTCAGTTCAGTTCAGTTGCTTAGTCGTGTTGGACTCTTTGTGACCCCATGAACCACAGCATGCCAGGCCTCTCTGTCCATCACCAACTCCCGGAGTCCACCCAAACCCATGTCCATGTGTCAGTGATGCCATCCAATCATCTCATCCTATGTCGTCCCCTTCTCCTCCTGCCCTCAATCTTTCCCAGCATCAGGGTCTTTTCAAATGAGTCAGCTCTCTGCATGAGGTGGCCAAAGTATTGGAGTTTCAGCTTCAACATCAGTCCCTCCAATGAACACTCAGGACTGATCTCCTTTAGGATGGACTGGTTGGATCTCCTTGCAGTCCAAGGGACTCTCAAGAGTCTTCTCCAACACCACAGTTCAAAAGCATCAAGTCTAGGTGCAATGAATGTATATAATGTGAAAAATGTATATAAAATGTATATGATGCTGCTAAGTCACTTCAGTCCTGTCCCACTCTGTGCGACCCCTTAGACGGCAGCCCACCAGGCTCCTTCATCCCTGGGATTCTCCAGGCAAGAACACTGGAGTGGGTTGCCATTTCCTTCTCCAATGCATGAAAGTGAAGAGTGAAAGTGAAGTCGCTCTGTCCGGTCCGACTCTTAGTGACCCCATGGACTGCAGCCTACCAGGCTCCTCCGCCCATGGGATTTTCCAGGCAAGAGTACTGGAGTGGGTTGCCATTGCCTTCTCCAAAAATGTATATAATTCCCTATAATTTCTTCAAAGGACTTTATGACTTGCTCTGGCAACTTCAGTGACCATTGCATAGCTAAGGATGATTAGTATAAATCTGTGTCATTCTTATACTCTCAACCTGGTTATCCCATGACTTCATTTCTCACTTTTTTTATGATTCCGTGGCAAGTTCAGTGTAATGGTTGGTCAGTATAGATCAGTAGCTAAATTTTGAGATGAACAGACCTACGTTCTGAAGACACAGCTGTCACTGTTAGGACATGACTCTGGTCAAACTCTTTGCCCTTTTAAGTGTGTATTTCCTCATCTTCCAAACCTCATTTATGGGATTATTGTGAGGATTAAATGAAAAACGCATGTAAAATTCTTCAAAATATAAATTTGAATTAAAAGTAGGAAGTCTCGTTAGAATGTATCCAGTAGGAATTCAGTCATAGCGAAAAACTCCATTTCTTTAGCTGCCAGCATACAGTTTATGGGCAACAACACAGTTTTACTTCCAGCTCTAGGAAATAATAATGGCTAATACGTTTTGAGAACTGATTTTCATCTCCTTTTCATATCAACCTTGGGGGTAAGCACCATGGTGAAAGACAAGGAAACAGAGGTTAATAAACTGTCCTCCATCAATGGTTGGGAAATGAAAGAAGCAGGATCCAAACCCAAGTCTGTGTGGGTCTTGGGCTGAGCTTGACATCTGTGCCATATTGCCCAGGACTGCTGCTACCAATTCTCTCCATCTCCTCATCCCTGACTTTTGCGTCAGCAAATCCGTGGGTGGTGACTTGAAAAGCAGAGAAGACCACAGGTGAGCAAGTGCCACCAACCAGAGGACACGGGCCACGAGGAAGTGTTTGGAGGTTCTGCTTCCTCTTCTGTGAGGTAGCTCTCAACCCCAGGGTCCAAAGGAGTCCCAAGTCCACCGCGTCTCAGTTTCTGTTCAACATCAGTTGCAAAGAAGAGTTTTAAAAGTTTTTAGTGTGTTATTTGGAAGATGAAGGGGTTTGTTTATAAGAAAAAATATGTGGAGTGTTGTTCCATGCTTCTCTGGAAAATTCTTGTTAAATTTTTGTGCAGCTAGTAAATTAAATCATTGTTTATTCTATAAAGGAAAGCATGCCTCAAGCATGACTCAGGAGACCTGGGTCTAGGAATGGCTTGGCCCTGAACCCAGTGTAATGGTGGGTAAGTCTCTAAAACTACCTGAGGGTCATGACGCTCACTGCTTAACAGATGGCTTGGGCTACTCCACTGGTAAGGTGGATTTTTGGCTGCATGCTTTTGGAGACATTTTCTCACCTGTTTGAGCCTCAGTTTCCTTTTTGATGATTATTTGGTGATTATTCAGTTACATGCGGCATGCTTTGTACAGCACCTGGGATCCATGGTGTCTGAGACTGTGTCTCTATTGCAGGAAGGAGTTGGTTTAGAAATGAACTTGGGCCTGTAGACCTCCCAGTGGGTTGGGTACTTCAAAATCTCATTTATAATATTCTACTCAACACTTTTATTTTGAGACCTATTCTTCCGCTGTGTCTAAGTGAGATTTCTGGACTACAGTCTAAATGTCAGCACTTTCCCTCAATACATTTAGTAAGACCTGAGGAATACAGACTCAGAGTTGGTTCTCGCCAATGGATTGGTGCCTTTGGTTTCAATTTTTTTTTTCCAGATTGATTGCCCATAGTAATCGAAGGATTAGTGCCTTCAATTGGTGCCTAACTACCTCAAATTGTGGTTACTGTAATTAGGGAAACGCATTAGTTTCTTTGGGTTATGAATCACTGACCTGAGAATTAGGTTTGTGTCCCTTCTTTGTTCAATCCCATTCATTTCCTGGGAGAGCTTTCACCGTGTCCCCAGGACTGAGAGAGGTGCTACAGTGGCTCAGAAAAGTACAGTCTGATACTTGGGGAGACAACAGTCTTTTTGGAGAAAAAGCCTTACACAGGTGACAATTAGAGACCAGAGGAGAACAATGCACAAGGGAAGCTCTGACTACGTGTTTTGTGGCTGTGGTCTAGAACAAAGCACCCATTCTTCCAGATAGTGAAAAAACAAGACTGTGAAAGAATCAGCAATGTAAAAGTGAAGGAAATGAACTCCAAAGGGAACTCAGAGCGTGAAGGTTTTCACCGAAACCCTATGCTTGGCGGGGTTCTCTTTGTGGTGGTGGTTTTGGCTCACTGCCTCAGACCCTGTTCGTCAAAGATGTCCACTCCAGGAAGGATCCTGGGTGTACTTAGCAGCTTCCAGGGCTTCCCTAATAGCTCAGTTGGTAAAGAATCTGCCTGCAATGCAGGAGACCTGGGTTCGAGTCCTGGGCTGGGAAGATCACCTGGAGAAGGAAATGGCAACCCTCTCCAGTACTCTTGCCTGGAGAATCCCATGGGCAGAGGAGCCTGGCAGGCTACAGTCCATGGGGCCACAAGAGTTGAACACGACTGAGTGACTAAACTACCTCCACTTCCCTCTGGTTGCCTCTGATGTCATGCCAGTTGCATCACACTCTTGGTACGCGGACAAAGGTTACCATGATTTGAAGTAAAAAAAAAAAAAAAGATTAAACTGATGATTTAGCAGGGAGGTAATATGTCGGAGAAGGCAATGGCACCCCACTCCAGTACTCTTGCCTGGAAAATCCCATGGACGGAGGAGCCTGGTAGGCTGCAGTCCATGGGGTCGCTAAGAGTCGGGCACGACTGAGCAACTTCACTTTCACTTTTCACTTTCATGCATTGGAGAAGGAAATGGCAACCCACTCCAGTGTTCTTGCCTGGAGAATCCCAGGGACGGGGGAGCCTGGTGGGCTGCCGTCTATGGGGTCACACAGAGTCGGACACGACTGAAGCGACTTAGCAGCAATATATCCTGTAATAAACCATAATGGAAAAGAATATGAAAAAGAACCTGCATATATGTATAACTGAATCACTATGCTGTACGCCAGAAACTAATACGACGGACGTTGTAAATCAACCATACTTCAAAAGAAAAAGAAGTGTTGAGATGTAGATCCCACAGAGAAAACCATACTTAGACTGTAGAACACGCTGAAAACTGTTACCACCAGATGGAAGTGAACACTGCTTTTACGGATTACTGGGAGGTCAGACTTCCCAGAGAAAACATTAAACCAGGACGCCATTACCGTATTTTCAAATAAATTAATTTAGAGAACTTAATACTGATACTGACTTAGTTTCTAAATGATCTACTAGTAAACCCAATAACATATTTAAAAAAGGATTACCAAAGAAATAAGTATTAAAAATGTATCAGGTATGATAAGGATAATGTTTCAGATAACACGAGAAGGTAGTTTTTCTTTAGGCAGAAAAATACCAGGTACAGATTTATCTTTGCCGGTGTGACCTGCCAAACACCCAGCTCTTTAGCCCATCTGATAAAGGTCAGTGATGGAGAACCCAAACAAGTCCATACACACAGCACCTGCCTGGCAAAAACAGTAAAATTATTTTTTTCAACCCGGACTGCACCGTTTTCTTAAAGTTTGAAAAACAGTCTAAATCTCCCTATCCTGTGTGTAAAGTTTTATTTTCCATTTTTTCCACGTGTGAGACTGATCAGTGTGGTTGCTTAAAGTCAGTAAAGAGAAATCTGATGTCTTTTTTTTCTGCCTTTGAACCCTTTCTTTCCCTCAACAAAACTCTCTCACTGCTAAACTTAGAAGGAAATAGGAAAGGAAGACAGAGTTGCCTTGAAGATGGTCTTAGGAGAAACAATGATAACACTCATAATCCTTTTATCATGGGTTTACAAAGCAATAGAGGAGCTTGATGGGCTACAGTCCATGGGGTCGCAAAGAGTCGGACATGACTGAACAACTAAACCTAAGTATTTTCCAAGTTATTGCTTTCAATTATAGATTAGGTAGAAGACATGCCAAATCTAACTGCCAAAAACTTGTAGTCCTCAAAATATGTTTTTCTTGTATTGCTATTATTATTATGAACAGAAATAGCAGTGATAAAAATCAGAGCGAGCTTTGTGAACACCCGAAATTCTTTGTGGGAGGGGGTGTAGTTCAGAATGAGCAGAATTAATATTCTTCCTTGCTCGCAGCTGTGTCCTGCGCGGTCGCTTTCATGCTCTTATTTTCCTGGCTGGGAGCCTCCTCCATTAAACAAGAAAATGAGGTGGGTTGGGTCAGAGAAATAGCAGGGTAACAGGGAATTGGACTTGAACCTAAGCTCCATCCAGTCCACTGATTTTTTTTAAGTGGTTTGTTTTTTAGAAGCGTCTGTCATGAAACATAAATCATTGTTAATTTCATCATTAAATCTGGCCTTGGAGAGCTTTTTGTTTTAAAGAGACAATGCGGGGAGAGGATTGTGAACTCGGAACTTGGATGCCACTGGACCAGCGAAAGCCCCCCTCCGTGGTCCGGGAGGTGGGAGGAGGGGCGGCTTTTGGCTGCTGTCTGCGTGGCCTCCTCTGTCTTCTGCACACAAGCCTGCTCATCGCTGCCCTTTCGTCTCCCCTTTCCTTTCTTGGGCCACTCGGAGCTTACTGAGAGTAAACACTGATATTTTACTTTCAGGCTGAACTCTGACTTTGGCAGATACGGAACAAGTCCCCTGATGCCCTAGCTGAAGGTGAAGGGGCTGGGAAGGGGGTGAAGCTGGCTGGCCCCAGAGAGAGGGATGAGCATCCTCGTGGTAACAGTCCTGGCCAGCGCTATTCTTTTCATCCTTTCCTGATTCTCTTTCTTCTCCTTTTTAAAAACAGAGCTACCCTCCCTTTTCCCATGCCAAGACTTAAAAGGTTTCAAATACTTCAAGAATAAATGATTTCTAAATCATCTTGCATGGCTAACATAAAATGTTTTATCACATTTTCTAAAACAGAATGGCATATTAAGAAATGATTTCATTCTTACCCGTATCTTCTTTTAGGGATGTAGGGATATTATCTCAAATGATTACTCCAAAGAGACAGAGACAAGAATTTTTCCCCATTTTAGTTCTCAAATCATTTAGGTTATTTTATTTCAATTCTCCTAAATCTCTTGGACGGTTATTTCCTGCTGTATTTCCTTGTATCACTTAAAAATTACATTTTACTTTGTCAGGGTCTAAAGAATTGCATTGAAAAACTAAGAAATTATTGAAAAAATTCCATTAGTACAACTATAGTCATCAGAAGAAATTGGCTAATTTCAGTGTCTTTCTGTGGGCTCTTCATAGAAAATTGTTGAAAGGGGTCTGCCATAAGTAACTGGCATTCTGAAATTGATTTAAAGCTGCAGTGGGGAAGAAAAACTGCACTGGAAAAAAATTAAGCCCGAGATTTGGAGATATTACAAAAAATAAAGTCCCTTTCCCAGGAGATCCCAAATATGGGCCCTCTTTTTTTCAGCTTTTCAATGAAGAAAAGAAGTTGCACAGCTGGCCTGGGGGCAAAGACAGGTACATCTTCTGGCCATCATGATACTTTAAGAGCATCTATGGGATAATTTTTAAGAGTGTCAACTACTTCTATGGCGAAAACTACGTGCTCCCCCCATCCTGTGGAAGCAGCGATCGTGTTCCTAGTACATGAGTACGACAAAAGGGCCACCGCTCTGGGATCACTTGTCCCCTCCATCCAGTCTCCACCGAGCAGGCCAGGCCCACTGCAGTTTCCTCCTTGACATGCTCCAAGACCCCTCAGGTCTATAGGAGCCAGAGCAGATCTCTGAGCAGGGTGTTGATAACAGCTGCACTCTAGAGACATTCACAGCAGTGGTAGGGAAGTTGTATGGGAGGTGGGAAGCTTCCTGGAGGGCTTACATCAGTGGGGAAGCTGCCGTCCTGAGATCTGGGTGTGGTGCTAATTTCTGGAGATGGGCTAATGTTCCCAGGAAGGGAGAGGAGGGGAGAGGAGACATGGGAGGAGTGAGTCCCACCACAGAGAAGTTTTTCAACACTATGAAGATGACAGAAATTTAGGAAGGTAGAGGAAAAAGGGACAGTGACAGCCTTGAAAAAAATTGCTTGAGGGACCCGAGGAGACAAAAATTTGCTTCAAGGAGCAAGCCCCAGGGGTACCGAGCTCAGATTAAGAGGGAAGATTCGGGCACCAAATGTTTGAGTGGGAATCTTGGGATTGCCACTTGTTAGTGGGCTGACCTTGGGCAAGTTATTAACTACCCCCGCCTCAGTTTCTTCATCTGTAAAATGGGCATCACCAGATAATCACTGATAGGGTTGTTGTGAGGGTTAAAAGAGTTAATAAAGTTAAGGCTCTGAGAACAGAGCCAGGCATCATAAGTCTTGTGTGTGTTTGACATCTTTAGGAGGTTTTATAGTGGTGTAGTGAAAATGGATACAAATGAGACTGGTTGGAGTGAGGAGGGAATCCAGGGAAGTTTATTTCTTTTAGTTCATGGGAGATTTTAAAGAATGTGTCAAGTTGAGGGAAAGGGCATATGAGAGAGGGAACAAATGAAAGAAACTGAAGGTAAACTTAGACCAGAGGCTATGGATCAAGTGCATTGAGGAGGGTGTGCGGCGGGGTGGGGGGCACTCAGTATTGCAGGAGGAAAAAAATGGCCTTGCTTTGCACTTGGCCTTGCTTTGCACTTGGAATAAAATCTAGGCTCTTTTCCTGGACCTCCACAGCCCTCGTGAACTGGCTCCTATCTACCTTTCTAGCTATACTTCCTATTGTCTCTATTGTCTTTTACACCCAGCCCTTCATGTCCACAGGTTCTGTATCTATAGATTCAACCAACTGCATATCCAAAATGCTTTCCAAAAGTTTCCAGAAATCTCCAAAAAGCAAAACTTGAATTTTCCCTGCACTGGCAACTATTTACATTGCATTAGGTAACCTGGAGATGATTTAAAATATACAGGAGGATGTGTACTTCCAGATGTGAAAGCTGGTTTTACAAAAGGCAGGGGAACCAGAGATCAAATTGTCAACATCCATTGGATTATCAAAAAAGCAAGAGAGTTCCAGAAAAACATCTATTTCTGCTTTATTGACTCTATGCCAAAGCACTGGACTGTGTGGATCACCACAAACTGTGGAAAATTCTTCAAGAGATGGGAATACCAGACCGCCTGACCTGCCTCTTGAGAAATCTGTATGCAGGTCAGGAAGCAGCAGTTAGAACTGGACATGGAACAACAGACTGGTTCCAAATAAGGAAAGGAGTCCGTCAAGGCTGTATATTGTCACCCTGCTTGTTTAACTTCTATGCAGAGTACATCATGAGAAATGCAGGGCTGGAAGAAGCACAAGCTGGAATCAAGATTGCCGGGAGAAATATCAATCACCTCAGATATGCAGATGGCACCACCCTTATGGCAGAAAGCGAAGAAGAACTAAAGATCCTCTTGATGAAAGTGAAAGTGGAGAGTGAAAAAGTTGGCTTAAAGCTCAACATTCAGAAAATAAAGATCATGGCATCTAGTCCCATCATTTCATGGCAAATAGATGGGGAAATAGTGGAAACAGTGGCAGACTATTTTTGGTGGCTCTAAAATCACTGCAGATGGTGACTGCAGCCATGAAATTAAAAGTCGCTTACTCCTTGAAAGAAAAGTTATGACCAACCTAGAGAGCATATTGAAAAGCAGAGACATTGCCAACAAAGGTCCATCTAGTCAAGGCTATGGTTTTCCCAGTCATCATGTATGGATGTGAGAGTTGGACTGTGAAGAAAGCTGAGTGCTGAAGAACTGATGCTTTCAAACTGTGGTGTTGGAGAAGACTCTTGAGAGTCCCTTGGACTGCAAGGAGATCCAACCAGTCCATCCTAAAGGAGATCAGTCCTGGATGTTCATTGGAAGAACTGATGTTGAAGCTGAAACTTCAATACTTTGTCCACCTGATGGGAAGAACTGACTCATTTGAAAAGACCCTGATGCTGGGAAAGATTGAAGGCAGGAGGAGAAGGAGATGACAGAGGATGAGATGGTTGGATGGCATCACCGACTCAATGGACATGAGTTTGAGTAAATTTTGGGAGTTGGTGATGGACAGGGAGGCCTGGTGCGCTGCAGTCCATGGGATTGCAAAGAGTCGGACACAACTGAGTGACTGAACTGAACATTTTGTTTATTTTTAATTGGAGTAGAGTTTCTTTACACTGTTGTCTTAGTTTCTACTGTGCAGCAAAGTGAATCAGCTATACATATACATAGATGCCCTCTTTTTTGGATTTCCTTCCCAACTGGGTCACCAGAGAGCCCTGAGTAGAGTTCCCTGTGCTGTACAGTCGGTTCTCATTAGTTATCTACGTTATGCATAGTGGTGGATATATGTCAGTCCCGGTCTCCCAATCCATTATTCCCTTCACACCCCCTTCCTCTCTTGGTGTCTGTACATTTGTTCTTTATGTCTGTGTCTCTATTTCTGCTTTGTAAATAGGTTGATCTATGCCATTTTTCTAGATTCCACATATATGAGTTAATATACAGTATTTGTTTTCCTCTGTCTAACTTACTTCACTCTGTATGCACCATTTTATGTAAAAGACTTGAGCATCCGAGGATTTTGGTGTTCATGGAGGTCCTGAAATCCGTCTCTCCCAAATCCGAGAGATGACTGTATGTTTCTTGCATTATTTCACCCCTGCCCAGGCTGTGCTCACCTGGATCTTTGCTCCAGCAAGTCTCTCTTCCCGCAGTGCTCTGTTTTCAGACCCCTTTCTTGGCTGGCTTCTTTGTAGCACCCAGCTCTCACTTTAAATTCATCAAGGCCTCCCTTGACCATCCAACCCAAAGCAGCCAGTGTCCATTCCAATACCCACATATCCATGTCTCACTGCATTTATTACCACTTGATGTTCTCTTGTTTATCTCTTGTCCGCCTCTCTCCACTGGCACACAAGCTTCACTGGGGCAGAGACCGCTTCTGCTCCGTCAGCATAGGGTCCTTTGCTGCTGGCACACAGTAGGAGCTCAATGAAATGTTTGTTGAATGAACCAATGGTTCTTTCTCTAATAGGTGAGAAAAATGGGAGGCACGTCTAGGTGAAGAACATACATATTGGAGAGGAAGGAGTTGAGGAAATGGCTCATCTTACCTATCTTTTACCTTTTTCACAGAAAAAGATGTAATGAAATAACATGTAGAAAGTGAGGTGGGATGGAACTCAAAATAGATCTCAGAGGAATATGTTAAAGGGATCAAGGAGGAAGTGGAGCAGAGACAAGAGAAGAAGATATGGTATAGCTGTGCCCCCAGGGAATGGGACTCGATGGACGTGAGTCTCAGTGAACTCCGGGAGTTGGTGATGGACAGGGAGGCCTGGCGTGCTGCAATTCATGGGGTCGCAAAGAGTCGGACACGACTGAGCGACTGATCTGATCTGATCTGAGGGAATGGGAGAAAGTTCTTGGAGAATTCCCAGCACAAGGTGATCAGGAGTTAGAAGTCCTTGCTCTTTTAAATTTTCATTTATTTTTGGCTGTCCTGGGTCTTCACTGCTGCGAGCGGGCTTTCTAGTTGCAGAGAGCTGGGGCTACTGTCTTACTGCTGGTGTGGGCTTCTCATTGCAGTGGCTTCTCTTGTTGCGGAGCACGGGCTCTAGGGTGAGTGGGCTTCAGCAGTTGTGCATAGGTTTAGTTGCCCGCTGGCATGGGGCATCTTCTCGGACCAGGGATAGAACCTGTGTCCCCTGCATTGGCAGGTGGAGTCTTATCCACTGCACCACCAGGGGAGTCCAGAAGTTCTTGCTCCTGATGGCAGCTGTTCTCTTGTTACTTTTTGCTCTCTTTTATTTGTGTATTTACTTTTGTAGGTTTCTACAAAATAATAGTTAACACTTTCTGAACATGCCATGTGCTTGGCATGGTGGTAAATCTTTGCATGTCTTTACTGCTCATCTCATCAACACAGTAACCCCTGAAGTGGGCACCTCTATTAGTCCCATTTTATGGATGAGAAAATGGAGGCTTTGAGTGGAGCCAATCCCAGGCCCAACTGCTGCACCTGCTGTCTTAACCACTCTGCTCCACCAACTAGCTGTATTTTCCCAAAAGTGGTCAGGCAGGCTTTCCGGCTGCTCCTCGTGGTGGCCTGGCTTCAAGTTTCACTTCTGCTTTGGTGCCATCAAATAAAGGTGGGAATGTGGGAGGAGTGTTTGCTGCCTCTGGTCCCACCAGACCCCAACTCCATGCCTCTGGCCTGTGAGGAGTGGGGAGCTGACTAGGGCATTAAGGGAATGAATTCATGTTTCCTTTATGTGTTACACAGGAATCAGTGGTGATCCTGTAGGATCGTAATCTCATTTTCTTTTTCTTTTTTTCCTGTCTGTGCTGGCTCTTCCTTGCTGCGCGCAGGCTTTCTCCAGGTGCAGAGACAGGGGGTTACTCTCTGTTGCCATGCGTGGGCTTCTCATTTCAGTGGCTTCTCTTGTTGTCGTGTGGAGAGTGGGCTATAGGGCCTTCCGCAGTTGTGGTGCACAGACTTAGTGGCCCTTCGGCATAATAGGATTTTTCCTGGACCGGGGATTGAACCCTGGAGTTCCTGCATTGGCAGATGGGTTGTTTACCACTGAGCCACCAGCGAAGCCCCTCAGCCCCACTGTGTGATAATTTGCCTACTCAACTTTCCCACAATTTCTTGGGTCAATTTTAGTAATTCAGATTTTTTCTAGGAAGGCCTGCCAGGACATTTTTTGTATTGTTTTAGGTTTGTATGTGTAATTCTTTTAAACACTACTATTTTCTCATTGCTAGTTTGATATATTTAATTCTTTCTCTCTCTCTTTTTTCTTCTGTATCAGGTTTACAAGAACTTTATCTATTTTATTGGTCTTTGCAAATAAACAGCTTTTAGATTTATTTATTCTTTTCATTTTTTTTTGGTCCTTCCTTAACTTCAGGTTCTGATTTATCTTAAATTTTTGGATTTATTTTGCTCTTTTCTGATTTCTTAAAATGAGCATTAAATTGTATATTTGTATATATATATAATATATAATGATATATGTTTTCATACTGATACGTTGTATGTATTATGTTATTATGTATGATTATATATAATATAAAATCACATATATAATTATAACGATGTCTATATAATATAGATATAATTATACAGATAATTATAAATGTAAGATACAATTATATAGATATCCTTATAATTATATATAACTTATATAGAATTTATCATTATATATGATATATAAAAAAACTTCATTTAAGTCAGCTTTTTTGTGGCCCATAGGTTTTGGTCTGAAGCATCTTTTGCATTGTCGTCAAGATAGTTTGAGCATCATCTTTGATTTCCTCAATTCTAAAGGTTAGTTAAGCTTATATATCTTAAAAAGTGAAAATGAAATTCGCTCAGTAATGTCCGACTCTTTGCAACACCACGGACAGTATAATCCATGGAATTCTCCAGGCCAGAATTCTGGAGTGGGTAGCCTTTCCCTTCTCCAGGGGATCTTCCCAACCCAGGGTTTGAACCCAGGCCTCCGGCATTGAGGGCAAATTCTTTACCAGCTGAGCCACAAGGGAAGCCCTTATATATCTTAATTTTTAAGTAAAAACTTTATCTTTTATATTCCAATTTTATTGGATTATTACCAGATTACTTCTCCTGTAGACCTACACGTTTTCTGAAAAAATTTTTTTAGCGCATTCTTTGTGCCTAAGTTCATAATTAAGTTTTATAAATGGTTGATGGGAAAATACTCTGCAGTTGAATCTCAGGGTCTCTATGTCACTATCAAATGTAGATAATTGAATGTAACACTGATTTTCTCCTACTAGAGATCTATTGACATCTTCCACTATAACTGCATTTTAATCAAGTTCTTACACTTCTAAAGAACTTTTGCTTTATGTATTTAGCTATTACATTGTTTGAGCCCTTCAGTCTACCGACTGTTGTACATCCTTTATAAAGCATACTATTTATATTTCATAAAATCTCTGTCTTTTTTGGTCAGTTTTCCCATAAATAATTAAAATGCCATGGTATTAACATTGCTTTTTCAAACTAGCATAGGCAGCTCTGCTCCCATCATGTTGTACTGGGCCTTTGGGTTTATCTTCCTAAGACATACAGACTCAATCTTGAGTCTATCAAAATAAACTACAAAAAATTTCATGTTACTTTTTGCCATTTAAAAGACCTATCACTTAATTTGGATGTTAATTAAAGCCAAATGCTTTTTCTCTGTTACAAAAGATAATGAATAATTTTCTATTGAATCTAAGTTGCAGTTCTGTTCTTGTCTAAGGTCATCAGACTTACCAGCCCCATTAAATACCTTCCAGACATTGGTGCAGGACCTGTCAAAGGCAATAGTAATAAGACTGCATTCGACTTCCATTGAGAAATACTATGCTTTATAAAGAACAGGAAATGTAGAGATATCTTTTTAGATCACTATCTTCTGAGCCACTGTCTTCTGAAACCACTTTCTTTGAAATGTTTTGGTGATTTATAAAAATAAATACTTTTCCTACTCCTAGGCCCATTTTTTAATAATTGAAGTATAGTGTATAACATCACATAAGTTACAAGTGTACAATAAAGTGGTTCACAAATTTAAAGGTTATACTCCATTTACAGTAGGGCTTCCCTGATAGCTCAGTTGCTAAAGAATCTACCTGCAATGCAGGAGACCCTGGTGTGATTCCTGGTTTGGGAAGATCCCCTGGAGAAGGGATAGGCTACTCACTCCTGTATTGTTGGGCTTCCCTTGTGGCTCAGCTGGTAAAGAATCCACCTGCAATGTGGGAGACCTGGGTTGGATCCCTGGGTTGGGAAGATCCCCTGGAGAAGGGAAAGGCTACCCACTCCAATATTTTGGCCTGGAGAATTCCACAGACTGTATAGTCCATGGGGTCACAAAAAGTCGGACACAACTGAGCGACTTCCACTTTCCATTTGTAGTTATTATAAAATATTGACTATATTCTCCCTGTTGCACAATGTTTCCTTGAACTTATTTTATACATAGTAATTTGTACCTCTTAATCCTCTACCCCTATATTTCTCCCCTCTTCCCTCGTCTCACTGGTAACCACTAGTGTTCTCTCTGCATCTGTGAGCCTGTTTCTTTCATGTTATGTAGACTAGTTTGTTGTATCTTTTAGATTCCACGTGTAGGTACAATCATACAGTATTGGTCTCTCTCTGCCTGGTTTATTTCACAGCATAATAACCTCCAAATCCATCCATGTTGTCATAAATGGCGAAATTTTGTTTTTTCATGGCCCAGTAGTGTTCCATTGTCTTCTTTATCCGTTCATCTGTTGATGAATGCTTAGGTTGCTTCCATATCTTGACAATTGTAAATAATGCTGCGTTGAACATTGGGGTACACATATATTTTCAAATTAGTGTTTTTGTTTTATTTCAGGAGGGAAACTGATGGGTCATATCGTGATTCCAGTTTTATCTTTTTGAGAAACCTCCATACTGTTTTCCACAGTGGCTGTGCCAATTTACATTCCCATCAACAATGTAAGAGGGTTCCCTTTTCTCTACATTCTTGCCAACATCTGTTAATTATATTCTTTTTGATGATAATCATTCTGACAGGTGTGAGGTGATAATCTCATAATGGTTTTGATCTGCATTTCCCTGATGGTAAATGATGTTGGGAATCTTTTCATGTGCCTGTTGGCCACCTGTATTTCCTCTTTGGAAAAATGTCTGTTCGGGTCTTCTACTCATGTTTTAATTGAATTGTTTGATTTGTTTGTTGAGTTGTATGAACTGCTTATATGTGTTGGATATTAACCCTTTATCAGTTATCATTGTTGTTCAGTCACTCAGTTGTGTCCGACTCTTTGCAACCCCATGGACTGCAACATGCCAGGCTTCCCTGTCCTTCACCATCTCCTGGAGCTTGCTCAAGCTTATGTCCATTGAGTCTGTGATGCCTTCCAACCATCTCATCCTCTCCTCCTGCCTTCAATCTTTCCAAGCATCAGGATCTTTTCCAGTGAGTTGGCTCTTTGCATTATGTGGCTAAAGTATTGGAGCTTCAGCTTCAGCATCAGTCCTTCCAATGAATATTCAGTCATATCATTTTCAAATATTTTCTCCCATTCAGTAGATTTTCTTTCCATTTTATTGATGGTATCCTTCTCTGTGCAAAAGCTTTTAAGCCCTGGGTCCATTTTTGACTGTAATATAGAAGGTGAAGGTAGGAGTAACTAAGGCTGTAAGATGAAGGAGCGTGGTGCATGTAACTGTCGTGCATTTGTGCATATGGCAAGTAGTCCTGTCATTTCCCGGCGATATAAATTAACAAACAGAGTTTACTAAGTGAAGGTATGGATTACAAAGTGCTGCTACTTACATATGCATTCATTGATCTATTCAACAAATACTTGAAAGTCTACTGTGACTCCAGTACAACTCCAGTACAACACCTACATGACTCCAGCCAACGTGCTGGTGATGTGTGGGTGAACACCTGTTTATGCTCCTGCTGTTCCTTTGGTTGTGAATGGCTGCATGGTTAAGTCAGTGGCTTCAGATGCTGCAAGTTATTCTAACAAGTTTCTGAGCTGCTTCACAAACCAAGAGTCTTTCTTCCTCCTTCTTTTCTTTCTTCTTCCCACCCTGTTTATTATAATCATAGGAAATTTGAAGCACAAGGGAAGAAAAATCCAATGTTACATAAATGTCACTTTTTGGAATTACTCTCCATTTTATATGGTGTGTCCTCATGATTTGAGGAAAGTCATCATTTTAGGCTGGACTTTTCAAGGTTTTCAACATGTTACTACCATTCAGCAGTTACCTTAAAAAATAGAACACTTCCCCTGAAGTGGCTCAGTTACTCATTTAACATAACTTGTTCATTAAATATATGATTCTCTAGTAACTCAGATTGTAAAGCATCTTCCTGAAATACAGGAGACCTGGGTTTGATCCCTGAGTCAAGAAGATCTGCTGGAGAAGGCAATGGCTACCCACTCCACTATTCTTGTCTGGACAATTCCCTGGACAGAGGAGCCTGGTGGGCTACAGTCCAGGGGGTCACCAGAGTCAGACATGACTGAGCGAACTTCTTGGAGCCCATACATTAAGTCAGGTTATGGCGATATAAAATGAAAAAATTTCGAGTTGGTGTCAGAAATTGACGTGTTGGATTTAAGGGCCAGTTTGTCAGATTACCATCTGCATATGCTGCTGTGGACCAGATGGGGGCAGCAGAGAGCTGGCTGAGGTCCAGAAGCCCAAGGCGCAGGTGAAGGTGGCAAAGGGTTAGAACACAGAATCAAAGTTTTGACCGTGCCTAAGAGGAAGGGAGGCAAGCAAGGGAATTAGAAATGCCACAGAGGTCAGAATTCAGGGAAACAGGGATTGAAATAGGACTGATGTAAGTCAAGAACTGGGTGGTGAAAGCCAAGGGAGCAGGTGAAATAAGAGGGTGAGAGTGGGTGGGTAGACAGAGGTGCCAGTGGGAAGCCAGCCTGCTCCCCCACAGTGCTTCCAGCACCTTCTCGGCACAGGTCCCCGCTTGGTCCTGCCTGGTCTTTCAAGGGCAGTGGCTCTTAATGGACTGAGATATGGAGGCACCAGCCACGTACCTTTCTGGAACTGAAATGGTAATTAAAGTTTTTGTTTTATTAACAAAATCTAAAGTATGTTGAATGCATCTGGGGCAATTTGGGAGTGATCAGAGCGTGGCAGTGCAGTTTTGCTTAGGCTTTTCCTTTTGGTTACTCCAGAGAATGGAAGCCCTCAGCATCCTTCTGTCCATCTTTTGGAAGATTTTTCACAACCACCCAGGCAACAGAGTTCCATACTCCTGTTTACTTAATGGTCTACTCTACTTGAAACATCATGCTCTCCCTGTGTGGTCTTGTCATAATTATCTTCAAATGGTGCTAATTAACAGAGCCAACACATGGGCACCATTCCCGTCCCGACTTGGCACCCTCGCATACTGCATTTAGCACTCCTTGTGGGAAGGCGTTCTGGAGACCCCTTATCTGCACCCTCTCCGCATCGATCCCTTACCACCCAGGGAAGCTGCCTCTCCAGGGCAACCGCTAGTCAGTAAAGAATATTACTAAGCCCTAGCAGATGGCTGCTTATCTCAAGACACATCTCTTCACCAAAACCCTAGCAGAAGAAAAGCCTTTTGGATCGTCCCTTAGAGCTAATTATAACAGAGTTTGAACC
This sequence comes from Bos taurus, assembly GCF_002263795.3. Lineage (NCBI taxonomy): Eukaryota > Metazoa > Chordata > Mammalia > Artiodactyla > Bovidae > Bos > Bos taurus. Next base: position 88,669,159 of record NC_037336.1, read on the forward strand.
ACAAAAGGCAGTTGGGAAATGAAGATGGAGGCTGGAATTGGAGACAGAGTGTGGAGAAAGACCAGGGGAGAGTGCAGGAAAGAGCTCCTGGAGAAACAGGAACATTTGAGTGAGAACATGGAATGATAGGCACTGATTTTCTTGGGAAAATGGATGGAAATTTTTTGGTGTGTGATGACACCAAGAAACCATCAGAAACGGGCACCTCCCACTCTTAACTGTGCTGGAGGCAGCTTAACTGCCACTCAGTTTGATCAGATCCTGCCTTTGTCTTGCTTTCTGTAAAATGGGAATTTGACTGCTTGCTGACAGTGGTTCCAAAAGTTGTTTTAAAGAACAGGGACTATAACTGACAGTCCAGTGGTTCTCCGAGAGGCTGCTGTGAATGGGTAAAGACACGCGGAGCACTCCATTAATGAACTTCAGGGTGTCCAGCTTTTCCTGGGAGAGTAAACACACGCCCTGTGGGATCCACTGGGTTTGCACTATTCTGTCTCGTTGTCTGTAAATCTTCGGAGTGATTACCCAGTATTTGTTCTCTATTGTTCGAAATACTCTTTTGAAAGCTGAATATAGAACTTCAGTCCCTGCTGGTTTGTTCTTTTCCACTTGGCAAGGATTGATTGATTTTATTTTTCTTTTGGCCTGTGTTTCTCAGTGGCTTGAAATGAGCATGGCTTTTTTTGTTTACTTCCTTACCCACATTGTCAATAAGAGAATTGCTCTTGCTCTGGGAACGGGGTGCGCCATGTAATTTCTGCAGCATAGTTTGCAAAGGGAGGAAGTCTTGGCATAAACTTGGAATATTGTATTGTTTTAGTTTTCTTTTTTCAGGCATTGGAACGGTTGCCCAGCAGTTATTCTTTTCGACTAATGAAAGTTCACACGTTCGCTTAAGCAGTACTGTTCAACATGAGGTGAAGTCGCTCAGTCGTGTCCGACTCTTAGTGACCCCATGGACTGTAGCCTTCCAGGCTCCTCTGTCCATAGGATTTTCCAGGCAACAGTACTGGAGTGGATTGCCATTTCCTTCTCCAGTGGATCTTCCCGACCCAGGGATCGAACCGGGATCTCCCGCATCGTAGACAGACGCTTTACCGTCTGAGCCACCAGGGAAACTACTGTTCAACATAGCAAACTTGTAAAAAAAAAAAAAAAATAGGCTAAAGCCAATGTAATGAAAGAAACAGGAAGTAAAGTACAAAAATAGTAATGGGAGGAAAGAGCGATGTCATGGTCTGGTTTGATTGTATGTGTGTGAGACACAGGAATGGTTTCGATTGGGACAGATGTATAGAAATGGTGACAACAGATTAATCTAATCCAGAGGAATCAATCCTAAAGGAAATCAACCCTGAATATTCATTGGAAAGATTGAAGCTAAAGCTCCAATCCTTCGTCCACCTCATGTGAAGAACTGACTCATTGGAAAAGACCCTGATGCTGTGAAAGATTGAGGGCAGGATGAGAAGGGGGTGACTGAGGATGAGATAGTTGGATGGCATCACTGACTCAGCGGACATGAGTTTGAGCAAGCTCTGGGAGATGGTGGAAGACAGGGAAGCCTGGCATGCTGCAATCCATGGGGTTGCAAAGAGTTGGACACGATTTAGCTACTGAACAGCAAAGGGGTTTGATACTCTTGTAGCATATTGAATTCACCTGGAGATTTAAAAAAAATGATGCTCTGGTTTTTCTCAGAAATGAGAACATCTGAGGGTGTGGTTTAGGCATAGACATTTGTAAAGACTCCTTAGTTGACAGTCAAGTTTGCAAACTACCAGTAACCAATGGAAAAATGCTTCTTAGAAGTGTCTCCAGGCAAGGCATATCAGCCTGGCACCAGACACCTGTCTGGGCCGACACACATTTGTGATTTTTTTTCCAACTCTCGATAGGCCTCTTCTTCTGGCACTGTTCCCATGCTATCTGGTTCTTCCCAGCTTTCAAAATAATAAGCTTTTCTCCATTTGAATTTCTGGAGCATTTAGGATGCTATGAAAATGCTGAATGAAATAGTATAAAATAGTATGGATTGCCTTTACTTAAACTGCGGTTGGAAATATATATATTTCAAAGGTCCTGATCTAGTTGCAGAAAGATTGTTTTTAAGAGTGGATGAAATGTCTGTTTTGTGTCTCAAGGGCAGTACCTTCATCCTTGGAGCCAGCTGTCTTCCTGTATGCAATTCAAAGGATGCCGCGTGTCCCAAATGGGACTTCTGACATGGCCTAAAGTTCCCTATTAAAAAGAATTCGCATTCGCTTGAAAGATAATTTCCAGACATTTAGACCTATTAATTTAGTTTATATCTGCTGGCCTGTCATATCTAAAAAAGAGCCCTCTGAGGGCATGGGGTTCATGAAAAGCAAATAAATACATTTAGGATGAAGAGGGAGGTAACAGCCAGGAGTAAGGAAAGCAAACTCAGCTGAAGACATAACAGGGAGATTATAGGCAACTGAGAATAGGGAGGCTGGGACTTTGGGAAGCTAAATGAAGAGGAGAGATGCCGGGGCCCACTGTCACCAACCTGCAGCCACTGTGTTCCAGAAGTCTTAAATACCATCTGTGCACTGAGGCGCCCCTACTTATATCTTCATCCAAGCGCTTTCTACTGACCTCAGTTGTCAACATATCCATTTGTTGTTTTTGTTGTTCAGCAGCTAAGTCGTGTCTGACTCTTTGTGAGCCTGTGAACTGCAGCACACCAGGCTTCCCATTACTTCACTATTTCCTGGAGTTTGCTCAAACTCATATCCATTGAGTTGGTGATGCCACTCAACCATCTCATCCTCTGTCTCCCCCTTCTCCTCCTGCCTTAATCTTTCCCAGCATCAGAGTCTTTTCCAATGAGTCAGCTCTTCATTTCAGGTGGCCAAAGATTGGGGCTTCAGCTTCAGCATCAGTCTTTCCAATAAACATTCAGGACTGATTTCCTTTAGAATTGACTGGTTTGAGCTCCTTGCTGTCCAAGGGACTCTCAAGAGTCTTATGCAGCACCATGGTTTTGGAAGCATCAGTTCTTTGGCACTTAGCTTTCTTTATGGTCCAATTCTCACATCCATACATGACTGCTGAAAAAACCATAGCCTTTACTATACAGACCTTTGTCTGCAAAGTGATGTCTCTGCTTTTTAAAATACTCTGTCTACATTTGTCATGGCTTTTCTTCCAAGGATTGACTGTCTAAATTGGCACCTCAAACTTAACATGTCTAAAACTGGACTCTAGAGCCCTCTCTTCCCCCCAACCTGGGCCTACCAGGGTCTTCCTTGTCTGAGTAAATGGCTGCTCCATACTAGGGTTCTGGAGACCAAACCCTTGGGGTCGTTCTGGCCTCCCTTCTTTCTCTCACTCCTTGGACATCAGCAAACATGTTGTACCATGTATTAGCAAACATGTTGTACCTTTCAAGTTCACCCAGAATGTAACTACTTGGCCCTCTTACCATCATCGCCCTGGTGGAAGCACTCTGGCTTCTCACCTGGACTCTGGGGGTGGCCTCCTCCCTGGTTTCTGCCCCTCCTGTCTTCTCCTACCACCCCACTCACCCCACAGATCTATACTAATCAGGTACGGTAGGGTCTTTTAAAACTGGAGTCAGATCATGTCACTTCTGCCCAAAGATCTCCAGAGGAAGCCAGTCCCCTTCGGATGGTCCTTTACAACGTGGAGCTCCTGTTCCCCCTGCCACCTTTCCTTCTCCTTCTACCCCTGTGGGCACCATTTCAGCCTCTCTCGCTCCACCCTGTTCCCCAGACGTGCCTGGGACATTCCTGACCTTGCACTTGCTAGCGCTCGGGCTGTGGCAGACTCAAGATGCTCATCCCTCACCATCTTCGGGCGGTTGCTCAATGTCATCTCAAAGGTCACCTGTCTGATTGCCATGCTTAAAGGTCAACCTTGCTCTTATACTCCTTGTCCCCCCTCCCTGCTTAATCTTTACCTTTACACTTGGCAGTGTTTGACCTACTCTATTTTCTTTATTGGGCTTCCCAGGTGGCTCAGTGGTAGAGAATCCACCTGCCAATGCAGGAGATGTGGGTTCGATCCCCGGGTCAGAAAGATTCCCCTGGAGAAGGGAATGACAACCCACTCCAGTATTCTTGCCTGGACAGAGGAGCTTGGGGGGCTACAGTCCACAAGCTCACAAAGAGCTGGACATGACTGAGCAACTAAACACACACATATTTTACTTATTGGAGAAGGGCAGGGCAACCCACTCCAGCATTCTTGCCTGGAGAATCCCATGGACAGAGGAGCCTGGCCGGCTACAGGCCACAGGGTCGCACAGAGTCAAACACAACTGGAGTGACAGCATACATACACACAAACACACACACACACACACATTTTTAATTATTGGTTTATTGTTTGCCTCTTCTTCTTTCTCTAGAACATAAACTCCATGAGGTCAGGGATTTTGGTCTATTTTGTTTACTAAATACTATGTTCCCAACACCTAGAACAATTCCTAGCATGCTACAGGTGCTCAGTAAATAATTATTAGATGGAAAAAAAATCAATGGGTTTCCTAACTAATCTCTCAAATTCTGCCCAAATGACTAGCTTTGCCGTGCTTTGTGGCTGAGTCTTGGCCTTCTTCCTTAGTCTCCCCAGGGGTGGAGCTTCCCACGTCCTGGTAACCTGAGGCTCCATGGCCTATTGTGTGACTCTGCACCTGTCCTGCCCACCTGGGGCTCTGCCAGCTGCTTGGGTCAGCTGCTGGTCACTTCCTTGTCTCCGCTCCATCAGCCAGCGGGGGTCCACCTCGCTCACACTCCCTCTGTCCCTTCCTCTCCGGACCCATCTCCTGGCTGACACCTCACATTTCTTACTTCTTCCTTCTGCAAACCATTCCTGGCCCTCACCAGCCTGGAGTTTTGGTACGTTGGTCAACCTCAGGCTTAGTGACGCATCCCTTTTAATAATTCTTAATGATACTTCGGAGAAGGAAATGGCAACCCACTCCAGTGTTCTTGCCTGGAGAATCCCAGGGAGGGAGGAGCCTGGTGGGCTGCCATCTATGGGGTCGCACAGAATCGGACCCGACTGAAGCAACTTAGCAGCAGCAGCAGCAGCAGCAGCAGCAATGATACTTCAGGCTGACTCTGTGCAGCAGATCCATAAATAATGATTCTTTCTAAGGTTGCATCAGGGTATGAGAAGGTGGGAAAAATGCTTCCGGATGATTGGACCGTGGCAGTTCTGGAATGACTGCTGAAGGTCTGTGGTCAGAGGTTCCCACGGCCCTGATGAGCTCTGACGGGGGAGGGGGCAGCTGTAGGTAGGGGGAGGGTCCTGGGTCCACCAGTTCTCCTCTGGCTTCCCCTAACCCTAGTCCTAACCCCAGAGCCCAGCGCTCTGACTGTTGATCTTGTGATATAGAAGCTTCTGGGGGGCAGGAGTGACCGTGGAAACCGAAGGCTGTTTCTGGACTATTTCGCAACACTTTTCTCCAGGAAAAAAAAAAAAAAAAAAAGAAGCCTCATTTTCTTCATCCCCAGGGTTACATAACCTAACATTTCCCTCACTGGTTGAAATGAATATCCTCTCTTTGCCTGAATAAATAGGACACAAACTCTTTGGGACGGGCGGCTTCCTCTGCTGAGAGCGTCTGAGGGCTCCGCTGCTTCGGCTGGTTTAGTGGTGACCCACAGCTTGGTGGGGGCTGATTCTCCCTCCCGGGCTCCTCCTTGGAGTGGGAATTCCACCAAAACACCTTTTAAATGTTTCAATAAACAAAGACCCTCCTGTGGTGACTCTGGAAGACGGGCTCCCCATGAGGTGCCCAGGGCGGTGTTTGTAGCTGGAAATCTACCCTCGCTCCTCACACACATCTCCTAAGAAACACCACAAAAGCACAGGGAAAAAAAGGAAAGATTAAAAACCCAGTTACAAACGCTTACATCCATAGCAATTTTCTGTCCCGCCTTTATAGGAAAAAACTATTTACCTGCTGGGTTATTATTCAACCTTGATCTCCCAGGGTTCATCCTGAATGCCAGGAGCAGCTCCGTGTTACTACTTGGTAATTACCAGGATGGATCCTAGGTTTTAAAAATCAAGATCTCTTTGGACTTGTACAAGTAAATTGTTAAACAGTGAGAAGTGACCCTTTCCATTTAGTTTGGAAGAAGGATACAAACTATAAAACTTTACTAATTTGGTAAAAGATGTTAGTTTTGAAAACTAATCTTACCTGCAATGTTAAACTTTTCAAGGAAACATAGTTGACAGCATGTTACAATTTACAATAAGTCCATGCCTTTAGTAGTTCTTAATCTTGTTAGGCTTCATAAAGAATCACATGAAGTTTCTGTTTTCCTTTTTTTAAAACTTTTTATGTTGTATTGGGATATAGCTGATTAACAATGTTGCCATGGCTTCAGGTGAACAGCAAAGGGACTCAGCCATACATGGACATGGATCCACGCTCCCTCGAACTCCCCTCCCATCCAGCCTGCCACATAACCTTGAGCAGAGAAAGAATCACACGAAAGTTTCTAGACTGTCTAAACTCTCATCAACATGTGTTGATGTAGCTAAAAGGTTGGCTGTGATTTCAGAGGATTCCAAGTTCCCTGGAACCATCCATGTGGATCTTTGCTTTGAAAAGTGGAGTAAGCAAACTAGAAAAGGCTAGATGATTTTATAAGAGAAAAACTTGCTATATAGTGGTCAAACAAAACTTGATTATGGAGAAAATGATTAAACACATTCATTGTCCAACTGATGGTAACACAATATATTCATATTAATATCCATTTTAAGCACATTTCACACTTAACAGTGACCTAGTAATCTAAATGTTGTCTTATTGTCTATTATCCTCTCATTTTACTTAATGCCAAAACTAGGTAATTTAAATATGCTATGTCTTATCTCTGATGTAATTATCTAGTTTTGTTCGTTGGTTTCTATGTTTTATTTTTTGCTTCCTGTCCTTACTTCAAAGACCTTAAAGGTATTAGGCCTTGAGGGAAAATAGTTTCTAGTACAGATTTTTATATTGTAGAGGAAGCTTTCCAAACCCCAACAGGCATGTCCTTGGGAGTTGAGACTACTCGGTACCCCTGTGCATAGTTAAGCTGTATGGTTTCTGCTGCTTGGAGAGCAAGGTGAATGTAGGTCTCCTAGGTCACTGGGGATGATGGAGGGTTGGGGAAATGAGGATAAACATACCTTTATGTCTCTTCTACTCTAGTTGAAATTCACTTGAGTGAAAAAAAAATGTGTCTGGTGCTGTGTGAATTACTGCCATGGATCTAGGTGGAGAAGACACATTCTCAGGTAACCTGCAATTGACTGCAATCAAGCAGTGGTAGGAAGGACCAGACTGAATTTCATTTCTCTGAGAGTCTTATCTAGTGTTCAGTGAGAGTGTATTTCAGTTCTGATGCATCAGTTATCATGTTGTCTTACAGTTCATCTGTTGAAGTGTCTGTTCCTTCTAGACACAAACTCCTCAAGGTTCTGTCTATCCATCCTTGCCTGGCACACAGGAGGTGCTTCCTCTGGACCTGTTCCTGGAGGGGGAAAGTGCAGGAAATACACAGCGGGGATGCAGAAGTGGGTGAGAACAGGGCAATGGTGGGCAGTCAGGGAGGGCTCCATGGAGAAGGTGTCCTTTGAGATGAACTTTGAAGATGTGATGAGATCATAGCTAGCCCAGATGGGGAGGAGGTCATTCCCGGGGAGCAGGGAATGAGGCCGCCTGATCTGAGCTTGAGTCTGGAGAGGTGCGCTGGCACCTGAGTAACAGGGAGATGGGGAGTGATTTGCAACTTAATTTGCATGATGGTGATGGTTAGTGAGGAAGGTAATCTGGTGAAGGAGTATTCAATGGATTAGAAATAGGAGAGGCTGGAGGCAGTCAGAAGAGATAGGATGCCATTGCATTTGTCCAGCTCAGAGTGGAAGAAATCTTGAGTAATAACATGGAGAAGGAGACAGAAGGGAGGGAGGCTAGGGGTATTTGGGAGATAGAGTTTGAAGTTCTTGTAGTCCATAGCTGATCTAGAATAAACCAGTCCAGGAAAGAAATGATGAAAACGGCAAAAAGCAACACTGTCTCACTCTGCTCTCCATCAACTCTTTTTTTCTTTTACAACCTGAAGGCCTTTCAAATTCTTCCTTCCTGTGTCCCCAGGTGAGTAAGCAGATGCTGTTGAACTTGCCCCAGGTGTTGAGAGTCACTGCAAGCCTGCTAAAGCCACCACTGTCTGCCAGAGATGCCAAGGAGGGCAGGGTTCACTTGCTGCTAAGTGGCCCGAATCCTTAGTTTGGGAGAGCTGCTCACTCCTGATGGTCATCTGGTTTAGGAATCAAGGCTTCCCTTTGTTCTGTTTTGCTTCCGCTGTTCTTTCACTGAAGTTGACGAACTTAGTGACAAAAATCTGCTCTGTATTTAAAAATTGTTTTTCTCTGGCACTTGCTCCTTGGCTTTGGGTGCCATTTGTGGAATTCTTTCTTCCCCCTACAGGTTCTCCTAATAGTCCATGAAAATCAACTCCTGGAAGGGCCCACCATCCAAATCCTGGTTCAGACCTTGCTTCCCACCAAGGGGAAGAGTGTGTGAGTTTGTGGAACCAGCAACTGAGATAGATGGAGTTGGGCAGTGGTTAGCGACTGGAGTTTTGGGAAAAGAGGGGAGGCTCAGGGTCTCGTGGGAATGAGGAGAATCACAGATTTTCTTCTCTCAGCAGAGTGACTAGCTTTGCCACTTTATTTTTTATTTACTTGTAAAGATGTATTTATTTTTTGCTGCATTGAGTCTTCGTTATTGGGCGAAGACTTTCTCTAGCTGCAGAGAGCAGGGACTACTCTCTAACTGGGGTGTGCAGACTTCTCATTACGGTGGCTTCTCTTGTTTGGGTGCAAGGCTCTAGGGCGTGCAGGCGTCAGTGGTGGTGGAGTGCGGGCTTAGTAGTTCAGAGCGTGGGCTCAGCAGTTGCCGCGCATGGGCTAAGATGCTCTGAGGCATGTGGGATCTTCCCAAACCAGGGATCAAACCTGTGTCCCCTGCCTTCGGAGGCAGATTCTTAACCACTAGACCACCAGAGCTTTACTGCTTTAAATCATGGTATCCTTCAGATGTTACTCCCTTTGTCATCCTTATCAGTATGAAAACCCATTGATTCTTCTAGCAGAAGTCTTTTCAATAATTATTTCTTCATGTGGGATGTTTGTGTCTTGCTATATATCTTTTTCTGTATAAAGAAGAAGCATGTGATTTATGCAGGGAGGTTTTAAAGGCCTTTCTATAGATGAAGTGTAAGGTTTAATTGAATTGCTATCTTTTTGTATACATATTTTCTGCCTAACATCTTTGTTATCTGAAGGAAGTTAGTCCTTTCTTTTTTTTTTTTTTTTAAAGAAAGAGACTATCTTTATCCCTGTAAGCTTCAACTGCTGCTGCTGCTAAGTCGCTTCAGTCGTGTCTGACTCTGTGCGACCCCATAGACGGCAGCCCACCAGGCTCCCCCGTCCCTGGGATTCTCCAGGCAAGAACACTGGAGTGGGCTGCCATTTCCTTCGCTGCCAAATCGCTCAGTCCTGTCCGACTCTTAGCGACCCCATGGACTGCAGCCTTCCAGGCTACAGAGTTTCAGTTGGAGTAACTAACACTGGGAAGAGTCACCAGATATTGCTGCTATCATGTTGAAAACAGGACTGCTGTGCATTGTGACTTCTGCTACAAGCTACCACTTGTGATGCAGGATGAGTGTTTTAGTTACAGTTTTTGATGACAAAGAACAGACTCCCTTAAATACCTGGTAATAGGGTTATGGGAGACTTGTGTGACTTCACACCTGCCCAGTGACCAGCGCAGCTGTGGCCGTATCCTGCCATGTGCTCATGGGTCCAGAGCCCCGTATTTGTTGATCTTGGCCATTCTCTGTCTTTATGTAACTTCCTTTCCAAAAAGCCTTTGCTTATGATGGCCTCCAGTCTACCCCAAGACATTCTTCCTCCCTGTGTGTCTCGATAGCTTAGTCTAGATTTCCAAAATTCACATTCCTGAGAGCTTGAACGTGATTGGTTATGTTCATCCTTTCATATTAGGCATGTCCTTGGTCCCTGCCTATCTGAGTTAAATGCCTATCCAATTAGCTCTGATCTGAGGTGGGGACTGAGGGTCCTATGGCTGCAACTTGGTTGTCTAGGCAACAGGAGCTGAGTGCAGGGCAATTTTCCTGAGAGAGATGAGTGAGTGGGTGCTCGGGCACTGACTGGTATCTCAAGGCAAGCAGAGTTTCAACTGTGATTGCTTTCAAGACACAAACAAAATGCAGAGCTGCCTTCATAAATGTGATGGAATCATATTTAAAGTGGTGCCCAGCGGAAACATCTTTGCTAATAAGGACAAATAATTTGGGCAATTAACTGTGTAATTGAGTCACAAACTCTGCTATCGTCTAGGGCATCAGACAGAAACACTCCAAATCAAAAACTTGGGTTTTATTTTAACCTGAATCAGCCAGAACACAGCAAAATTTTGCTTGAATGACCCAGACAGATTGCATCAATTTTCTGCTTTACTTTGCTTGTGAAGACCAGGCTGTTAGTGATCACTTCTGGAATGAGAAAAGTACTAAAAAAAAAAAAACACAAAAAAACTTGGAACCTGGAAAGATTCTAGAATTTCCTTGTTCTGTGCTTCTGAATAAATAACATGCCACTATGAAAGAATGTGTGTGTTGATTTTTTAAAAAATAAAGATATTGTGGGTGCTTTGATTTCAATGAAATAAAAGGCTTTATTTTTCATTAACAAAATGAGGGAATTAGACTTAAAGGTATGATACTACTGTTTGAATTATGAGATTAAATTTGCACTGTGTTTGTTTCAATTACATTGTTTCACACTGCTTCACTTACTTTGTTGTTTCTATGTCAATCTGTAGAAACATAATCTTACCCATTCACTGATAACTTCTCAACTTTTCCTTCCAATGACACATGTAAAACATTTGTGTCCTACATGGATGGATCCAGACATTGTCATACGGAGTGAAGAAAGTCAGACAGAAAAGGAGAACTATTGTATGATATCCCTTATATGTGAAATCTGGAAAGAAATGATACAAATAAGCTTATTTACAAAATAGAACAGATTCACAGACTTAAGAGATTGAATTTATGGTTGCCAGGGGGAAGGATGGGGATGAGATAGTTAGACGGTGGGATGGGCATGTACATGCTGCTGTAGTTAAAAGATAACCAGCAAGGGCCTACTGTGCCAGTACAGGGAACTCTGCTCAATGTGGTATGGCAGCCTGGTTGGAAGGGGTGGTTGAAAGAGAATGGATACATTAATATCTATGGCTGAGTCCCTTTGCTGTATACCTGAAACTATTGCAATATTGTTAATTGGCTATATTCCAATACAGAATAAAAAGTTAAAAAATGTGTGTTCCCAAAGTGTGCTCCTGGGTGCTGGTTTTGATTCTGTAGTGGAGTGTTAAATTTTTGGTGATTGAGTCACACCACCTGAGTTTGAACTGTGACTCCAGCTGTGAAATGTTGGGGTAGGTACTTAATCTTGGTAGCCCATGGTTTCCTCATCTGTAAAATGGGTTTTCAATAGCACTTACCTTGTGGAGTTGTTGTGAAAGTACATAGAATAATGTTGGCCTCTAGTACATACTTGGAAGGCAAAATAGTAAAAGCTTTTATTTTCCCAGTTGAGAAAGCACATGTTGGGCTGCAAATAAATGTCAATTATAGTCTTTGAAGGAGGATTGATTCAATTTTTATTTTATCTGAATTGTATATTATACATTTATATTTCTAGTGTGTAGAAAATAATCTATAACTTTTCAGTTCCGAGTTCATTGGATGTCTTATTTTGAGAATTATTGGTCTAAATAATTTTCTTCTTTGTATTGATGTGCACAACTGATTTTGACAGGAAGCTAAATGCTAATTGAAAAGTGTACTTCACACATTCTGGCAAATCAAATAATTGAAAGATTTAATTAATTTAGAGAAAAATGTTTTGCTTTCAGAATGCGCTAAGTCTTCAAAACATTTTAGTAAATAATTTACCTTTTGCCACAAATCATAATAAAAATGATAAAAAGCTAATAAAACTGCCACAATGCATCAATATATATGATGGTTCTTTTTGTGAGTGAATCTTGTTGCCATTTTATGTTTCTTTAGTCAAAATGAAATACTTCACATATTAGCTAAAATATGTCCTGCTCTATGACCAACCTATACAACATATTAAAAAGCAGAGACATTGCTTTGCAGACAAAGGTCTGTCTAGTCAAAACTATGTTTTTTCCAGTAGTCATGTATGGATGTGAGAGTTGGACTATAAAGAAAGCTGAGCACTGAAGAATTGATACTTTTGAACTGTGGTATTGGAGAAGACTCTTGAGAGTCCCTTGGACTGCAAGGAGATCCAACCAGTCCATCCTAAAGGAGATCAGTCCTGGGTGTTCATTGGAAGGACTGATGCTGAAGCTGAAACTCCAATAATTTGACCACCTGATGCGAAGAACTGAGTCATTTGAAAAGACCCTGATGCTGGGAAAGATTGAAGGTGGAAGGAGAAGGGGACGACAGAGGATGAGATGGTTGAATGGCATCACCGACGTGATGGACATGAGTTTGAGTAAATTCTGGGAGTTGGTGATGGACAGGGAAGCCTGGCGTGCTGCAGTCCATGGGGTCACAAAGAATCAGACATGACTGAGCGACTGAACTGAACTGTCCTGCTCTATGTGGAAATTAATCTCAGACAATTTGCATATTCAAATGACTTTACCAGCTAACTCGCAAGTATAGAGAAGATAGAAGGCAATCCTGTGTGTGCATGTGCGTGTGTATTCAGTCATGTCTGATTTTTTGTGACCCCATGGATAGTAGCCCACCAGACTCCTCTGTCCATGGGATTTACCAGGTAAGAATACTGGAATGGGTTTCCATTTCCCTCTCCAGGGGATCTTCCTGACCTAGGGATCAAACTCCTGCATCAGCAGGCAGATTCTTTGCCACTGAACCACATGAGGATGACCATTAAGAGCCTTTATTTCAAAATGTTTTAAAGCATGGACTATGAGAATTTTGATTTTCTTTCCTAAGCTGATTTTGAGATGCATGGGTTGCCCTACAGATGTCAACATGCACTTGGAGATTCTAGAAGGCCCAGGAACAAGACAGACTTTTCCTCTTACCTGTCCTCCACCATCCTCACTTGCAGAAAACCAGCCTCCTTCAGATTTGAATAGAAAAAGCTAATGTGCTTTTAAAAGATCCTTTAAAATACATATTACATATGTAAATGAAAAAAAAACCCCTCAAACCCTTAAATGGCTGGATGAAAAGCCAGATGGGTCATGGGATGATCAGATGGCAGAGGAACGGCTTCAGAGGCAGAGAGAAGCTAACCTCAGCAGGACACTGAAGTCAAGAACCTAACTGATCAGGGATCAGTAGTGCAGAGCTGTCGAACCAATGTTGAATGAGAAAGTTACCAAAACGCTCACTGAACATGCATCCTCACTCCTGTTCTGAGCTGTAACAAAATTTATGTGTCCAATGAATGCTTGATTATTATTTTTCCAACCCAAAATGCCTGTCTAGACTTTAACCTTTATTAGTAGTGAAGAGAAAGTGAGCTGGTATTCATTAAAAAAAAAAAAAATTCAGGCAGATTAACAGATGACTTATACCCTTGTGAAATGTCTGTCTTGACCCAAGTGCTAGGACAGTGAGAATTAGGCCTGGTGTGGAGAAAGAAAGGCCACCCCCTCCTCTATTTTGTACAGAAGACTTTTCCACTCCTAGTCAAATGGTGGTGCTAGTTCTTTAGTTTTGAGTTTCTGCATTTCCTAATTTCATGGTCATAACAGCCTCTTGTCTACTGCCTCAGAACGGATTTCACCAAAACTGAAAATAAGGGCTCCATGCTCAGAAGTTCCCTAACGGACTCGAAAGGTTAATGTTCCTTTCCCTTGCCCTTCTATAGCATACGAAGACAGTCTTTCAGTGACATTCTTCTCCTCAAGCAGGTACTCCTATTTCTTCTTCTCAGTATATATGTATATATATACTCTTTTTCTTTTTGTTATATGTGCTACTATTTACAAACGTGATGTAACTTTACAGCTTCCCTCTCCTGTGAAAAGATGTTCATTTTTCTCTTAATGCTCCAGGGATATTTTGCAAAGTTTCTGGCAAGTATTAGTATGACGTTGAAATGTTAAGTCTAAACTTGGTACAGTGAAAATCCACTTTTTAAATGATATTCAGCTGAGTCAGAGGGCAACTCGACTACCCTTTTCTTAGCACTCACTGACAGGCTGTCTGCTTGCTCCAGATAACGCCTATTTATTTGATCCAGCTCTAGCTAGAAGGTTTTGGATTATCGAAATGTGGCAGAATTTCAAAAATTATTAATTGGACTGATCACGGGCTAGCGTGAACATGCTACCTGTTTTCGTCATCTTTGGGTGCCGTAACTTCTGTGAGTTGAAACTAAGCAATCTGAATAAGCCATTACTTGTTTCCTGAAGGCAGTCAAGTTTTCTGAAAAGCTACGCCATCTAGCAATCCAAAAGTCAGCCACCCTGTCTTTAAATTGCCTGTGATTTCAGGGCAAGTTCTCTTGGGTCTTTCTGCCTCAGTTTGCTCTCCTGTGGAAGACACTCCTGGGCACTTTTTACAGGGGGTTGGCGTGTACGTAAGTGTCTCCCTGCACCACAGAGTGCTACTTAAATAATGATGTGGCAGTCACAAAAGACAGGGCAGCATACTTTCATTTTGGTTAAAGGCATGCCACATGTTTCAGGAAATGCGTGTTACGTTCTAAGTTCTGTGCTGTGTTAAGAGGGTAACCAGTCTTCGCTCTCCCAGACATGCCCATAGTAGCCAACATAATTAAAAAAAAAATCTTAATGTAAGTATTGAGCTTTATCAGGACTTGGGATCATGGCACTGATTTCTGTTCAAAGATGCCAGATTTTTATTGGCTTTCTGGGCCAGATATAACAGACTTGCAAAGTTACTCCATGCACAAGATTGCTAGGAAACTCACCTGGTTTTGAATATTATATATATACACACATATATTTACATACATATGTAGGTATATATATATATATATATATATATATATATATATGTTTATTTCACATCTATGATGTATATATGATATATATATTAATGTTGAAAGTGAACTTATGAATATGAGGTTGCAGTGTTTGAATTTTATCTTAAAATACACTGAGAGACAAAAGAAATGAAATTAGATGAATCCTTATGAGATGTAGGCTTCAGAACCTGTTTCTACTCTATATAATCCTTTCCTCTTTCTCCAAAGCAAATGTTTGCTCCAATTTTGTTAATATCCTATGAAGATTGCCCCCTAGGATTTAATGCATGTGACTATACTATTCTAGTGGTTAGATATAACACTTACAGGGTATTAGGTTTCAAAGAAATTAGGAATAAAAATAACATAATCATCAGAGACAACAACATGGAGGGAAAAAAAGCAAAAATTTTGAATATGCATGTAAGTGCCATATTTCCTAGCAGATATTATTTCTTAGACTCTTGGAGGTATTTGTTTTATTTTATGGCAATGACAGTCGAGGAAAGGGATTAAAGTTTATGTTCTCAAACTTGCAGCAAGAACGGAGTCAAACAATTATCTTTCATTTCAATTAACTCTGTATCTTTCATTCAGTTTAGGATTTAGAGTTATCGACTCTCTTCCTTTTTGCTAACACCCACTCTCAACCTCTGTACAATGTAAATATTTGCACTTCAGGTCTGCTAAACATTTTCATGTGGTTTTCTGTGGCTTTGCTCAGTATTTGTCCATATTCATTTAGTCCAGTTGATCAGTACAACCGCTGAGACTCAGGGCCTGGTACCTAGGCTTTAGTTTGCCCAAAACAGAGAACAGCACTGGTTCATGGCTGCAGGTTGGCTACAAAGATTAGGCAAATAATTGCCAAAGATAAGGCAAGAATGAGAGTGACCCAGCTCTGAGTAGATCATCCATATTGGTTGTAAAATGTTCATAGCATAAGTTTCCCTCATAGTGGTTGAGAAATGGCCCTGCCCATTCATGTCCATCATGGCTGTGTCTGTCCTTAATCCCCGTGTTGGGCTCCCTGCACAGAGTGTAATAAACTGCTAGTTTTAGAGCAAGGTACTTGTATGTGTTAGTTGCTCAGTCTTTGTGACCCCCATGGATGGTAGCCCGCCAGGCTCCTCTGTCCGTGGGATTCTCCAGGCAAGAATACTGCAGTGGATTGCCATACCCTTCTCCAGAGGATCTTCCCAAGGCAGGGACTGAACCCTGGCCTCCTGCACTGCAGGAAGATTCTTTACCGTTTGAGCTATAGGGAAGTCTTAGCAGGTGGCTTTTGATGAAGGTGATGGTGAGGAAGGTGATCTTGCCTCCTAGGCACAAATTCAGTCGACTTCCTCTGGATCGTTCCCACTGGACCCTGACAAAACCTTGCACATCAGTGAGTTTATCATTCTTTCTAAGGAGTGTAAATTTTTTTTCTTTCTCACTCTGAGACAGAGTCAGAATGCAGAGGCTTGCATTATCCCTGTGTGCGTGCTAAGTCGCTTCAGTTGTGTCCGACTCTATGAGACTCTATGGACTGTGGCCCACCAGGCTCCTCTGTCCGTGGGATTCTCCAGGCAAGAATATTTGAGTAGGTTGCCACGCCGTTCCTCAGGGGGTCTTCCTGGCCCAGGGATTGAACCTGCATCTCTTACATCTCCTGCATTGGTAGACAGATTCTTTACCACTAGCGCCACCTAGGAAGATCCTTGCATTATCCATTTGCCCCTAAAAATATGTTGCTGGAAAGCATCTGCTTCTGCTCGGGTCTCCCCTAGCAGACCTCTTTGGTGAGGATTCAGATGTTCAGCAATTTTGATTCAAAACCACAGGAGATGGCTGAGTCCAAACCAGCATGCCCATCACTTTCTAGTTGTATGATTTAACCTCTGGCCTCAAATTCCTCATCTGTAAAGTAGGGATAATAGGAGTGGCCCCTGGATTTAATTGTGTGGAGTAAACGAGATTAAACTACTTAATAAACCACTTGTAGTCTTCACATGTTAGAAACTCCATAGGATGAAGTCATTTTTATTCCAAGCCTAGTTACACTGCCTGATAGTAAATGTTGGTGGAATAAATGACGAAACCTCATGGTCAGTATCACAGCCACTAGGAGTTTGCATCCATTGGACCAAACAGGGAACTTGACCTGAAAAAAAAGGAACAAAAGCAGTCAGCTGAGCCTGCCATGGGTGCAATGCTGCTGTGTCTGTAATAAGCATAAAGTATTGGAAGAGAAGGTACAGAAATCCCTAACATCCTACCCTCCATTATGACTTCTCCTTTGTGACCCTAAGGGTAGTTACATCCATTTGTGATAAGAGGAGTAGGAAAGAAAATGGGCAAATTCTTGCTGAGACAAGGATGAATGAAACTTGGTACAAATGCTTCCCATTCATTTTGCTGTCCAGAGAAGTGTTCAGTTTGGCGGTTGGGCCAAGCCTGAGTCTGTACTTGTGTACAGTTGTACCCTGATTTCTCATTCAACGTGATGCCAGAGACCTGGGGTGATTTCACCCTCTGGCTCTATAACAAACACTTAATGCCCACGAGGCAGTAGGAACAGCAATCGTATTAGTATTTCCCTTTTAGGGAGCTCTGATTTTGTACCAAGCTTTTTATAAGCATGATCACATTTAATCCTTACAACCACTCCACATGGTAAACAACAGTATGGTTCCAGTTTTACAAATGAGGACACCAAGGCTTTGCAAACTTAGGTCATGTGCCCAATGTTAGATGTCTTTACAAAGGACAGTTCTAAGACTTGAAGATAAGCTTCTCTGTTTCCCAAGCCCCCACTTCCAGCCATTCCTTGATAGAACACTCATCTCTAAAGTTTTGGATCCATATGATCCTTGCCGAGGAGATCTAACCAGTCCATCCTAAAGGAAATCAGTCCTGAATGTTCATTGGAAGGACTGATGTTGAAGCTGAAACTCCAATACTTTGGTCACCTGATGCGAAGAGCTGACTCATTGGAAAAGACCCTGATGCTGGGAAAGATTGAAGGCGAGAGGAGAAGGGGATGACAGAGGATGAGATGGTTGGATGGCATCACGGACTCAATGGACATGGTTAGTGATGGACAGGGAGGCCTGGAGTGCTACAATCCATGGGGTCACAAAGAGTCAGACACGACTGAGTGACTGAACTGAACTGAATTGATCCTTGCCTTGGAGGAGCAAGCTGAGCATCTAGGCTGATAAGAGATAAGAGAACAGTCTTTTGGACTCTGTGGGAGAGGGAGAGGGTGGGATGATTTGGGAGAATGGCATTGAAACATGTATAATATCATATATGAAATGAGTCGCCAGTCCAGGTTCGACGCACCATACTGGATGCTTGGGGCTGGTGCACTGGGACGACCCAGAGGAATGGTATGGGGAGGGAGAAGGGTTCAGGATGGGGAACACATGTATACCTGTGGCAGATTCATTTTGATACATGGCAAAACCAATACAATATTATAAAATTAAAAAAATAAAAAAATGGAAAAAATTAAAAAAAAAAAGAGATAAAAGCATACACCCTCAGGGTCTCAGTATCTTCATCTGTAAACTGGGAATAATATTATCTGACTCATAGAAGCTTTATGGCTCTTCATGGGGATTAAATTGAATAATGTAAGTAAAAGAACTTTGGAAAAAGTTCAGCCTTTTGAAACATAGGTGTTAGATGCAGAATGCATAAATAATGATTTAGTTACATGTCACCACATGAGTGAGAGTGGCCCTTGTGTGATGCTATGAAATGGGGATGAAAGGTGGGTTCATTTGTGCTCTAAAGGCCTGAGAGTGTGTGCGGTGGTGGAGGTGTGGGCGGAGAGGCTTGGGCCCCGAGGCAGGTGGGAAAGGTTGTAAGTAGGGCAGGCAGAGGGGTGGGGCTTTGGCGGGGTAGTGGCAGACAGGCTGGGAGTCAGCCAGCTCCCTCTCTGTAATCCTGTCCCTGGGGCATCCCAGTAGTCCTTGGGATGCTCTATGACTTGTCTGAGAAGACAAGCGGCCAGGAGCTGCCCTCGCAGTTCTGTTGTAAAAAACCACAAACACTGGTTCAGCTGCACACCTGGCACTTCATTTTACTAAGCCCGGCCATCAGGAGCTTGAATTGGCTTCTCTCTTCTATTTATAGTCATCAGCAACTCTCAGTTCTTTGAGGTTTCCTGCTACGAATGAATGCAGATGGAGGCACAGCCCTCCAGCTTCCCTTTCTCACTACCGTGAAGACAACGCACAGCCTGGGGTGGGAACTGGCAGTCATGAGTGGGGAGAGACAGGCCCTGACAAAAGGACCACCTAGGGAAATGGACAAGTCTATGCACTCACGGCCCCTGGTCTGGGTCCCTGTCCTTTGCTGGGACAGTAGATTGCCAGTGGGGTTTTGGCATTTCTTTTTTCTCTGCTGCTGCTGCTAAGTTGCTTCAGTTTTGTCCGACTCTGTGCGACCCCATAGACGGCAGCCCACCAGGCTCCGCTGTCTCTGGGATTCTCCAGGCGAGAACACTGGAGTGGGTTGCCATTTCCTTCTCCAATGCAGGAAAGTGAAAAGTGAAAGTGAAGTCGCTCAGTCGTGTCTGACTCTTCTCGACCACATGGACTGCAGCCTACCAGGCTCCTCCATCCATGGGATTTTCCAGGCAAGAGTACTGGAGTGGGTTGGCATTGCCTTCTCCTTCTTTTTCCTCGGATCCCATCAAACTGTACTCTGACCAAATAACCAGCAGCTGAGCTCTCTAAACACGCTTATTCCCCTAGATTGGTTCAGAAGACCTGAAAGCCCTTTTGCAAATGGATGAACTACATTTCTGAGACCCTTCTTCCCTCTGCTGTTCATAGAAATAGTCTCAGCGGGGTATTTCCTTTTCAGAAGTTCGAAAAAGGCACGAAGAAATCCACAAGAAACTTTGAGTTTATCTCACAGAAAGCTGTCTTTTATACTCTCATCTTTACTTACCATTGGGGCTTCCCTGGTGGCTCAGACAGTAAAGAATCTGTCTGCAGTGCAGGAGACCTGGATTCGATCCCTGGGTCGGGAAGATCCCTTGGAGAAGGGAATGGCTACCCACTCCAGTATTCTTGCCTGGATAATCCCATGGACAGGGGAGCTTGGTGGGCTACAATCCATGGGGTTGCAAGGAGCTGGACACGACTGAGCGACTAACATACACTTACTATAGCCAGTCATCTGTCAGCATTCACTTCCTTAAAACCATGTGCTGTAAAGTAAGAGATGATCACATCATATATGACAATCCATTTGACTATATTTCACCTTAAAACTATGTGACAAATATAGATTTCTTTGAAATTTTGAAAATTCTACTTACATCATTTTTTTTTTTTTTGCTTATTTTTGTTTCTACAGTCACCATGTGAAATTGATGGCACTCAAGACTAAAGGACACACACTGCTGCCTCTGCACCTTTTTAGCAAGAAACACAAAGCCCTTCCCCAAAGTCTCTACCCCTGCCCTGCCCCAGGCTTCCCTGCACCAAATTTTACTAAAGGATATTTAGAGATTACTTAGAATCCAATATAGTTCAATTTGACACACACTGTTCAGTTTTTTTTTTTCCTGATTTTATTTAAGGAATGAGTAATATTTACAAAGGCCCTGCTGTGGTTTATTAACGTCTGTCCAGAGTCTCTGCTCCCAACCGGACTGAAAGCGTCTTAAGTACAATGACGGGTTTGTGCCCGCCTCACTCTAGCGCCGCGGGGGGACTGGGATGCTCTGGATGTTGTTGTTTAGTTACTCAGTGGTGTCTGGCTCTTTGCTACCCCGTGGGCAGTAGCCTGCCAGGCTTCTCTGTCCAAGGGGATTCTCCAGGCAAGAATACCGGAGTGGGTTGCTATTTCCTTCTCTAGGGGATATTCCCAGTCCAGGGATCCAACCTGCATCTTCTGTGTTGGCAAGCAGATTCTTCACCACTGAGTCACTTGGGAAGCCCTGCCCTGGGTGTTGGGGGGCACAACTGTGTGTGATAGAGCCTGACCTGTTCCTTGATCCTGGGGTGTTCACTATCAGTTATGGTCACTAAGGCACACGGTAGGATATGTGATTATTACACAGTGACCATCATGTCACATATTACAATATGGCGAAGTAGAATGTGATGAGTGCTTCATGAAAAGTCAACATGTGGTGTGGAAGCAAGGAAGGGAATCTATTTCTGGGGGAGGGGTGATGGGAAGGAGGGGTGGAGAGGGAGGAGATGGTTAGAGATGGTTTCACATAGGAAGTAACATTTGCCCATGGCCCTAATAGATGGGTAATGTTTACCTAGGAAGATTTAAGGAAAGACAAGAACATAAGTAAAGCATGGGGATAAAAGATCTGAGGACTCATTAGCCAGCTTGTGGAAACATGGATGAGAAGAGTGCAGGGGAATGGTGTGAGATTATTTTGTAATTGAGAGTTAACTGTCAGACTTCTGGACTGATGGTGTAGATACTCTAGAGTAGGGTTGGAATGAAATGAAAACTTAACCTTAGGAAAATGCTGTGTAAATTGTAATTCTCAGATGAAGAGTGAGCGTGTCACTCTGGAGGTGATTAAACTAGTTCAAGAGAAAGTGAAAAGTGAAAGTGAAGGTGACTCAGTTGTGTCTGACTCTTTGTGACCCCATGGACTGTATATCCCATGGAATTCTCTAGGCCAGAACACTGGAGTGGGTAGCCTATCCCTTCTCCAGGGGATCTTCCCAACCCAGGAATCAAACGGGGGTCTCCTGCATTGTAGGCGGTTTCTTTACCAGGAAAGCCCCAGTTCAAGACAGGTGTGACACAATTTAAAAAGTCTTGATTGTTTATGGTTGTAAAGAATATTTTTGTTCCCAAAATAACTAGCATAAAAGAAGTAGGTTAGGATTCAGAAGATATAACTCTGCCACTGATGTGCTGAATAATCTCAGCAAATAACTCGCATGGTCAAGGCTCTGTTTTCCCAACTGTAAAATGGGCATAACAACTACCAAACACTGATTAAAGATGCTCCTAGTGATGCAACGAAGATTAAGTGACAGAACTTGAAAAGTTATATATATGTGTTACTCATATATGTGTAAAATGCTATTAACTTGGAATATTTTTCTAGTACAATTATTTTATTTAAACAAAATGTAGAATTAGAAGAGTACATGATTCTATTAGATTAGATTAAGGCTGTTTTAATTTGTTTGTAGTTATTAAATAGGTACCTTGTACTAGATGCTGAATAGTTTTTTAAAAAATATTTTATTGTGGTAAGAACACTTAACATGAGCTCTATTTTCTTAACAAATGGAAGGAAGCCCAAAAGGGAGGGATATATGTATATATATGGCTGATTTACTTTGCTGTACAGTAGAAACTAACACAATGTGGTAAAGCAACTCTACTTCAAAAAAATTGATTAGCCGTACATACACACGTATCCATACGTATGGCTGAATCCCTTCACTGTTCACCTGAAACTATCCCAGCATGGTTAATTGGCTATACCCCAATACAAAACAGAAAGCTAAGAAATTAATTAAAAAACTGTTGTTAACTATAGATGTTGTTCAATAGATCTCTCAGTTCAGTTCATTTGTTCAGTCACTCAGTCGTGTCCAACTCTTTGCGACCCCATGAACCGCAGCATGCCAGGACTCCCTGTCCATCACCAACTCCCGGAGTCCACCCAAACCCATCTTCCTTAAGTCAGTGATGCCATCCAACCATCTCATCCTCTGTCATCCCCTTCTCCTCCTGCCCTCAATCTTTCCCAGCATCAGGGTCTTTTCAAATGAATCACTTCTTTGCATCAGCTGGCCAAAGGATTGGAGTTTCAGCTTCAGCATCAGTCCTTCCAATTAACACCCAGGACTGATCTGCTTTGGGATGGACTGGTTGGATCTCCTTGCAGTCCAAGGGACTTTCAAGAGTCTTTTCCAGCACCACAGTTCAAAAGCATCAATTTTTCAGCGCTCAACTTTCTTTATAGTCCACCTCTCACATCCATACATAACCACTGGAAAAACCACAGCCTTGACTAGATGGGCCTTGTTGACAAAGTAATGTCTTTGCTTTTTAATATGCTGTCTAGGTTGGTCATAACTTTCCTTCCAAGAAGTAAGCATCTTAATTTCATGGCTGCAATCACCATCTACAGTGATTTTTGAGCCCAGATAAGTAAAGTCAGACAACAGATCTCTCAGTTCAGTTCAGTTCAGTCTCTCAGTCATGTCCAACTCTTTGACCCCATGAATCACAGCACGCCAGGCCTCCCTGTCCATCACCAACTCCCGGAGTTCACTCAAACTCATGTCTATCAAGTTGGTGATGCCATCCAGCCATCTCATCCTCTGTTGTCCTCTTTTCCTCCTGCCCCCAATCCCTCCAAGCATCAGAGTCTTCTCCAATGAGTCAACTCTCCGCATGAGGTGAAGTACTGGAGTTTCAGCTTTAGCATCATTCCTTCCAAAGAATACCCAGGAATGATCTCCTTTAGAATGGACTGGTTGGATCTCCTTGCAGTCCAAGGGACTCTCAAGAGTCTTCTCCAATACCACAGTTCAAAAGCATCACTTCTTTGGCACTCAGCTTTCTTCACAATCCAACTCCCACATCCATACATGACCACTGGAAAAACCATGCCTTAATTAGATGGATCTTTGTTGGCAAAGTAATGTTTCTGCTTTTGAATATGCTAGTGGAGGTGATAGAATTCCAGTTGAGCTATTCCAAATCCTGAAAGATGATGCTGTGAAAGTGCTGCACTCAATATGCCAGCAAATTTGGAAAACTCAGCAGTGGCCACAGGACTGGAAAAGGTCAGTTTTCATTCCAAGCCCAAAGAAAGGCAATGCCAAAGAATGCTCAAACTACTGCACAATTGCACTCATTTCACACGCTAGTAAAGTAATGCTCAAAATTCTCCAAGCCAGGCTTCAGCAATATGTGAACCGTGAACTTCCTGATGTTCAGGCTGGTTTTAGAAAAGGCAGAGGAACCAGAGATCAAATTGCCAATATCCACTGGATCATTGAAAAAACAAGAGAGTTCCAGAAAAAAAACATCTATTTCTGCTTTATTGACTCTGCCAAAGCCTTTGACTGTGTGGACCACAATAAACTGTGGAAAATTCTGAAAGAGATGGAAATACCAGACCAGCTGATCTGCCTCTTGAGAAATTTGTATGCAGGTCAGGAAGCAACAGTTAGAACTGGACATGGAACAACAGGACTGGTTCCAAATAGGAAAAGGAGTCCATCAAGGCTGTATTTGTCACGCTGCTTATTTATTTATATGTAGAGTACATCATGAGAAATGCTGGACTAGAAGAAACACAAGCTGGAATCAAGATTGCTGGGAGAAATATCAATCACCTCAGATATGCAGATGACACCACCCTTATGGCAGAAAGTGAGGAGGAACTAAAAAGCCTCTTGATGAAAGTGAAAGTGGATAGTGAAAAAGTTGGCTTAAAGGTCAACATTCAGAAAACAATGATCATGGCATCCGGTCCCATCACTTCATGGGAAATAGATGGGGAAACAGTGGAAACAGTGTCAGACTATATTTTGGGGGGCTCCAAAATCACTGCAGATGGTGATTGCAGCCATGAAATAAAAAGATGCTTACTCCTTGGAAGGAAAGTTATGACCAACCTAGATAGCATATTAAAAAGCAGAGACATTACTTTGCCAACATAGGTTCGTCTAGTCAAGGCTATGGTTTTTCCTGTGGTCATGTATGGATGTGAGAGCTGGAGTGTGAAGAAGGCTGAGCGCTGAAGAATTGAGAACTGTGGTGTTGGAGAAGACTCTTGAGAGTCCCTTGGACTGCAAGGAGATCCAACCAGTCCATTCTGAAGGAGATCAGCCCTGGGATTTCTTTGGAAGGAATGATACTAAAGCTGAAACTCCAGTGCTTTGGCCACCTCATGAGAAGAGCTGACTCATTGGAAAAGACTCTGATACTGGGAGGGATTGAGGGCAGGCGGAGAAGGGGACGACAGAGGATGAGATGGCTGGATGGCATCACTGACTCGATGGACGTGAGTCTGAGTGAACTCTGGGGGTTGGTGATGGACAGAGAGGCCTGGGGTGCTGTGATTCATGGGGTCACAAAGAGTCGGACACAACTGAGCGACTGATCTGATCTGATCTAGGTTGGTCATAACTTTTCTTCCAAGGAGTAAGCATCTTTTAATTTCATGGCTGCAATCACCATCTGCAGTGATTTTGGAGCCCCCCAAAATAAAGTCTGACACTGTTACCACTGTTTCCCCATCTATTTGCCATGAAGTGATGGGACCAGATGCTATGATCTTAGTGTTCTGAATGTTGAGCTTTAAGCCAACTTTTTCAGTCTCCTCTTTCACTTTCATCAAGAGGCTCTTTAGTTCCTCTTCACTTTCTGCCATAAGGGGGTGTCATCTGCATATCTGAGGTTATTGATATTTTTCCTGGCAATCTTGATTCCAGCTTATGCTTCCTCCAGCCCAGTGTTTCTCATGATGTACTCTACACATAAGTTAAATAAGCAAGGTGACAATATACAGCCTTGACGTACTCCTTTTCCTATTTGGAACCAGTCTGTTGTTCCATGTCCAGTTCTAACTGTTGCTTCCTGACCTGCATATAGGTTTCTCAAGAGGCAGATCAGGTGGTCTGGTATTCCCATCTCTTTCAGAATTTTCCACAGTTTATTGTGATCCACACAGTCAAAGGCTTTGGCATAGTCAATAAAGCAGAAATAGATGTTTTTTTTCTGGAACTCTCTTGTTTTTTCAATGATCCAGTGGATGTTGGCAATTTGATCTCTGGTTCCTCTGCCTTTTCTAAAACCAGCTTGAACATCTGGAAGTTCACAGTTCACGTATTCCTGAGCCTGGCTTGGAGAATTTTGAGCATTATTAGCGTGTTAGATGAGTGCAATTGTGCAGTAGTTTGAGCATTCTTTGGCATGGCCTTTCTTTGGGATTGGAATGAAAACTGACCTTTTCCAGTCCTGTGGCCACTGCTGAGTTTTCCAAATTTGCTGGCATATTGAGTGCAGCACTTTCACAGCATCATCTTTCAGGATTTGAAATAGCTCAACTGGAATTCCATCACCTCCACGAGCTTTGTTTGTAGTGATGCTTTCTAAGGCCCACTTGAGTTCACATTCCAGGATGTCTGGCTCTAGGTCAGTGATCATACCATCATGATTATCTTGGTCGTGAAGATCTTTTTTGTACAGTTCTTCTGTGTATTCTTGCCACCTCTTCTTAATAGCTTCTGCTTCTGTTAGGTCCATACCATTTCTGTCCTTTATCAAGCCCATCTTTGTATGAAATATTCCCTTGGTATCTCTAATTTTCTTGAGGAGATCTCTAGCCTTTCCCATTCTGTTGTTTTCCTCTATTTCTTTGCATTGATTGCTGAGGAAGGCTTTCTTATCTCTTCTTGCTATTCTTTGGAACTCTGCATTCAGATGCTTATATCTTTCCTTTTCTTCTTTGCTTTTCACTTCTCTTCTTTTCACAGCTATTTGTAAGGCCTCCCCAGACAGCCATTTTACTCTTTTGCATTTCTTTTCCATGGGGATGGTCTTGATCCTGTCTCCTGTACAATGTCACGAACCTCATTCCATAGTTCATCAGGCACTCTATCTATCAGATCTAAGCCCTTAAATCTATTTCTCACTTCCACTGTATAATCATAAGGGATTTGATTTAGGTCATACCTGAATGGTCTAGTGGTTTTCCCCACTTTCTTCAATTTAAGTCTGAATTTGGCAATAAGGAGTTCATGATCTGAGCCACAGTCAGCTCCCGGTCTTGTTTTTGCTGACTTTATAGAGCTTCTCCATCTTTGGCTGCAAAGAATATAATCAATCTGATTTCAGTGTTGACCATCTGGTGATGTCCATGTGTAGAGTCTTCTCTTGTGTTGTTGGAAGAGGGTGTTTGCTATGATCAGTGCGTTCTCTTGGCCAAACTCTATTAGCCTTTGCCCTGCTTCATTCCGTATTCCAAGGCCAAATTTGCCTGTTACTCCAGGTGTTTCTTGACTTCCTACTTTTGCATTCCAGTCCCCTATAATGAAAAGGACATCTTTTTTGGGTGTTAGTTCTAAAAGGTCTTGTAGGTCTTCATAGAACCCTTCAACTTCAACTTCTTCAGCATTCCTGGTTGGGGCATAGACTTGGATTACTGTGATATTGAATGGTTTGCCTTGGAAACAAACAGAGATCATTCTGTCGTTTTGGAGATTGCATCCAAGTACTGCATTTTGGACTCTTTTGTTGACCATGATGGCTACTCCATTTCTTCTAAGGGATTCCTGCCCGCAGTAGTAGATATAATGGTCATCTGAGTTAAAGTCACCCATTCCAGTCCATTTTAGTTTGCTGATTCCTGGAATGTCGACATTCACTCTTGCCATCTCCTGTTTGACCACTTCCAATTTGTCCTGATTCATGGACCTGACATTCCAGGTTCCTATGCAATATTGCTCTTTACAGCATCGGACCTTGCTTCTATCACCAGTCACATCCACAGCTGGGTATTGTTTTTGCTTTGGCTCCATCCCTTCATTCTTTCTGGAGTTATTTCTCTATTGATCTCTAGTAGCATACTGGGCACCTACTGACCTGGGGATTTCCTCCTTCAGTATCCTATCATTTTGCCTTTTCATACGGTTCATGGGGTTCTCAAGGCAAGAATACTGAAGTGGTTTGCCATTCCCTTCTCCAGTGGACCTCATTCTGTCAGACCTCTCCACCATGACCTGCCTGTCTTGGGTGGCCCCACAGGGCATGGCTTAGTTTCATTGAGTTAGACAAGGCTGTGGTCCTAGTGTGATTAGGTTGACTAGTTTTCTGTGATTATGGTTTCAGTGTGTCTGCCCTGTGATGCCCTCTTGCAACACCTACAGTCTTACTTGGGTTTCTCTTACCTTGGATGTGGGGTATCTCTTCACGGCTGCTCCAGCAAAGCACAGCCGCTGCTCCTTACCTTGAATGAGGGGTATCTCCTCACTGACACCCCTCCTGACCTTGAACATGGAATAGCTCCTCTAGGCCCTCCTTTACCTGCGCAGCCACCGCTCCTTGGACGTGGGGTTGCTTCTCTCGGCTGCCGCCCCTGGCCTTGGGCATGGGGTAGCTCCTCCCGCACGCCACCCCTGACCTTGGATGTGGGTAGCTCCTCTCAGAGGCAAGGATACCAATTAAAAAAAAAAAAGAAAAGGCAAAGACTTGTTCAGGGTTGGGAGTTGGCGGGGGGAAGGCCAAGCACACTAAATAATTTGATTTCAGTTACAATAAATCTCAAGTGATAATACTCTACTTCTGAGGATGCTCCCTGGTGGGCAATGTTGGGGCATTTTATTTTAAGCAGAAAAGTACAGGGACAGGGTGACATCATAACATTCAGCATGAGGAACATTGCTCACATTGGTCTGTGGGCCTACCCCTCCAGATTATTTAGGCTTCACAAATCAAGCCAAGAGGTATTTCCAAATTTAGTTTGTGAGGGAAAGGTTTCGTAGAAGAATGTTGTTTTCTAGGAAATGAAAAAGCAGAAAGCAAAGTCTCCTGCTTACTATGGCATTCATGTTGCATAAGCAATATTAATAGAGTTGAGTATTAATCATTCAGAGCAGCTCACAAATTATCTATGTTCAGATTACACAGGGCCCTTGCTTCACTTTCTTCTCACCATCTGGAGTCTGTCCATTTGACTCCTCCCTCGGCACTTGGAAGAGAAGCAAAACTGAAGTGCACCAATTTTCCACTTGATAACAGCCATGGTGAAAAGCTCAGTAGGGGAAGGGGTTTATACTGTTAAGCTGAAGAAAGTTTTTGGATTGCTTAAGGCTCCAATTTGTTGATGGGATTTCTAGAATTCACCAACACCGATATTTGAGAATTGAGTACTCTAGACAAGTTTGTAGATTTATGAAAGTGTAACTAACAAGGGCTGTCCTTAAATTTCTTATCCAGCTCTTCAGTTCTAAATTTATTGCCAATTTTGTTTATCAAACTTATTCTCAGAGGAGTGGTATTTGCTAGGGCCACAAGGAAACATCTGTGAGCTTAAACCTTAGAGGCAGATAGCCAATTAGAACATTTGGCATTTAAGGCTTAGATTGCAGAAGAGAAAAATTAATCAAGGAAACCCTTAAAAATATTGAGAAGGCAACTTAAAAAAAGTCTTATCACTGATGAACTGAAGTACTGAGTTCATGTTAATTAAGAAATGTCAGGATTTAATAATGAATCAATGAGGACTGTCATATTATGGGAAGGTTGGACGTTGATGTCAATCTCTGTTGCCAGGATTTATGGCAGATTATATAATAGAATCCTGAGCTCTGTGAGATCAAAGGAAAATGCTGGCTCTCTCTTCATCCATTCTCTTAGGTCAAGCCTACCCAGCAAGAAGCCAAGTTGAGAGTTGAGCAATTATCTGAAGTGGGCAGTAAAGACTGCCAAAACCAGATAATACATAACCAGAAAGTCACCATGGAGGGAAAATGTGGACTGAAAATAGAAGGGAAGGGGGTAAAATGTCAAACAGTTTGGTCAGTGTCCACAGTCTACAGTCACTGGATAACAGCCAATTCCTGGCTTAATGTAATTATCTAGAATGAGTATAAAGACTAGAGTTAAAAAAAAGATGAATTCATTACCAAGGTTGTTGTATATTTGTGCAAAATTTCTCTGTATCTGAATTACTATCTGTGACATGCTGATTTTTGAGTAGTCCCAGGGATTTTACTATTTTAGATTAGTATGTCGAGGTGACTGAGGAAGCCCAAGCACTCTATTGTCTTACATGGAGAATACATTTTAGATTAATTGAACGTTATATTTAATTAACCTTTTCCACCTACAGCATAGGCTTACGAACTTTCCATTGAAAACTTTGATTCTCCCTTACCTTTATCATTTCCTTATGTGGTAATTTCTGTATCTCCTTGATGTCCATAGAATTTATCAAGGAATAGTACAAACCCACTGGAATAGGGTTTGTATTATCTTTGGTTAAAAGATAAAAAATAAAACTACCAAAGTCTTAGATCAATGTCATTTTTTTTCTTCTATTCGAAATGGAAACCATAAACTACTTACTCTGAGCAGATGTTTCCTAGACCTAAAATATAGTTGTCATTCCTTGACCCCTATAAATCTGTCATTGTGTACCTGCTAATCTTGAAAACTCCTTAATTCACATTAAACTTTCCATTTGTTGTTTTTTTATTGAGAAAAAGTTCATAAATTAGATTCCCTGTTGCTTAGAATTAAGAAAAAACACAGTCAGGCTAGTATTACAGAGAGAAAAACAAGTTATGAAGTTAATATTTTTTCACTCTATCATGTCTTGTACTTTGAAAGCCATCATATACATCATTTGGGGGAAAAAAAAAACACCCAAAAAATAACCCAGGGCCTTTTTTCAATAGCTCAGGCTGATGTTTGAAATTCACAGTGAAAATTGCCCATGGAATATTCTTGAAGTACTGCTAGGGAGACCATTGGAAACCTTATATAAAGTAAAAATTCAAGAAGAATTTTGCATGAAGTAAGGATTAAGAAAGTTGTTTTGTAAATAATATGAATGCGTGTATTAAGTGGCATTGTTAAATTTCTCACTCACTCTGTGTAGGGACTGCTTTTCCTGTCATAGAGCAATGTCTGAATCTCTGTGATATACCCATATAACACAGCCACCAGAGGTTCAAATCAGCTTCTGGTGAACTCATGTTTGGAGATGCTGTGGGCCAGCATTTTTTGCTCTAATAGCAAAATTGATCTACAAAAACAGAATTCATCCTATGGACCTGAGTTGGTAGGGTGGGTGGTGGTGTATGAATTTCGCATGATTGCTTGCTCATGGCATCCATGGTAAATATCTTATGCCTTCCTTAGCTTTGTAAAAGACTATGATCAGGGAGTCATGTGCAGATGTGAGAGCTGGTCTGTAAAGAAGGCTGAGCACCAAAGAATTGATACTTTCGAACTGTGGTGTTGGAGAAGACTCTTGAGGGTCCCTTAAACAGCAAGGAGATCAAACCAGTCAATCCTAAAAGAACCAACCCTGAATATTCATTGGAAGGACTGATGCTGAAGCTGAAGCTCTAGCACTTTGGCCACCTGATGTGAAGAGCCAACTCACTGGAAAAGAACCTGATGCTGGAAAGATTGAAGGAAGGAGGAAAAGGGGATGACAGAGGACAGCAGATGGTTGGATGGCACCACTGACTCGATGGACATGAGTTTGAGCAAGCTCTAGGAGTTGGTGATGGACAGGGAAGCCTGGTGTCCTACACTGCAGTCCTTGGGGTCGCAAAGAATCAGACACGACTGAGCAACTGAAGAACAACAACGACCAGGAAATTTTGAGCTGAACAGTTACATGAAACATCGATTCACCAAAACTTATTGATAATTGAGACTGCTTTATCTTCAACCACCTTGTTTAATTTATGCAAATAATCAAACCACTTTTAATTATGAAAATGTCTAGAAACCACCCACACAAGCCTTTCCCTCACCGTTAGAAACAAAACGAGGATGCAAACTAGGAGACTTAAGCATACAAACTTCTTCTCATTGTCTAGGATTGTAGCACCACATCTTAGCAAGCTCTTTTTGAGAAAGGATGTAGATATTAATCTGGATTTGGAATCACCACTGAGACATATGTGAATATTTTAGTTTTCTTTCTTTTTTTTTTTCTCTCCTGTCTTCTTCCGTAAATACGTTAGACCTAATTCAGCCATTCGGTTTGAAGGAGGGTTTTTCATTTAGTTTCTCTGATTATCAAATGTGTTTTGCCAGGGGCGGAGCAGTAACTGATCAGGGTAATTGATGTGTTTCTTGAGACCAGGTTCAGGATACACTCTGTAAGCTACATCCTCTGTATGCACCGTGCGATCCAAGTTTCTTTATGTGTGATCAGGGATGTTAACCAATGTATCTACAATGCTCAGTAGTCCACTTCACATACAGAAAGCCCAAACTTTTTTTTTTTAAAGCTCTTTTATTTTACTCTTCTCCCCCTCAGAGCTCTACCATAGCTACTAGTAAGTAAGAACATTTCCTTATTTGAATTTCACAACCTCCTTTTTCTTTTGCCACTTGTGCTAATAGGAAGCAAAATGTGTGTGTGCTTAAGTGTTTTATAGAAGGATAAAACATTTACAATTTTGTGTTGTTTCAGGTGTATAGAGAATGATCCAGTTATACATGCAAATATATACATCAGTTCAGTTCAGTTCAGTCGCTCAGTCGTGTCCGACTCTTTGTGACCCCATGAATCGCAGCACGCCAGGCCTCCCTGTCCATCACCAACTCCGGGAGTTCACTCAGACTCACATCCGTTGAGTCGGTGATGCCATCCAGCCATCTCATCCTCTGTTGTCCCCTTCTCCTCCTGCCCCCAATCCCTCCCAGCATCAGAGTCTTTTCCTATGAGTCAACTCTTCGCATGAGGTGGCCAAAGTCCTGGAGTTTCAACTTTAGCATCATTCCTTCCAAAGAAATCCCAGGGCTGATCTCCTTCAGAATGGACTGGTTGGATTTCCTTGCAGTCCAAGGGACTCTCAAGAGTCTTCTCCAACACCACGCTTCAAATGCATCAATTCTTCGGCACTCAGCTTTCTTCACAGTCCAACTCTCACATCCATACATGACCACTGG
Organism: Bos taurus; assembly: GCF_002263795.3. Taxonomy (NCBI): domain Eukaryota; kingdom Metazoa; phylum Chordata; class Mammalia; order Artiodactyla; family Bovidae; genus Bos; species Bos taurus. The sequence continues at coordinate 88,701,928 of NC_037336.1, forward strand.
AAAAACCATAGCCTTGACTAGATGGACCTTTGTTGGCAAAGTAATGTCTCTGGTTTTCAATATGCTGTCTAGGTTGGTCATAACTTTCCTTCCAAGGAGTAAGCGTCTATTAATTTCATGGCTGCAGTCACGATCTGCAGTGATTTTGGCGCCCCAAAAAATAAAGTCTGCCACTGTTTCCACTGTTTCACCATCTATTATATATATATTCTTTTTCAGGTTCTTTTCCCTTATAGGTTATTACAAAATACTGAGTTTAGTTCCCTGTGTTATACAGTAGGTCCTCATTGATTATCTGTTTTATATATAGTGGTATGTATATGATACTCTGAAACTCCTAATTTATACCATACCCTTTCCCTGTTGGTAACCATAGTTTTGTTCTCCATGTCTGTGGGTCAGTGTGTGTGTTTAACTTAACCCTAAAATAGGAGAACATCTTCCAAATATAACCTTCATTTATTCAATTACCTACCTCAAAACAGAGACATGATTCTTATATTCTCAGTCATTGAGAATCCTTTCTATTGAATACAGTTATTCAAACTGTCAATTGGCAAGTTCATAAGGGGAAAAAAAGCTAATATTAGGTGGACAAGAAACCATTTCACTTTATTTGTGATCACCAAGTAATTGCATTGTTTTTTCTTAAAATTTAAAAGAGAAAATTACTGGCTTTCCAGTCCATTCCTCATTTTTTCCATGGAACATTTCTAAACTAGTTAGCAAAACTCTTGAAAAGCTGTGCATACATTACAGTGAAAATACAAATTGCCACCATTGCCTAGAAGCCAATCTGAGAGGCTATTTATTTAGCAGTTTGTGAATCCAGTTCAGTTCAGTTCAGTCGCTCAGTCACATCTGACTTTTTGCAACCCCATGGACTGCAGCACACCAGGCCTCCCTGTCCAACACCAACTTCTGGAGTTTACTCAAACTCATGTCCATTGAGTCGGCGATGCCATCCAACAATCTCATCCTCTGTCGTCCCCTTCTTCTCCTTCCCCTAATCCCTCCCAGCATCAGGGTCTTTTCCAATGAGTCAACTCTTCGCATGAGGTGGCCAAAGTATTGGAGCTTCAGCTTCAACATCAGTCCTTCCAATGAACACCCAGGACAGATCTCCTTTAGGATGGACTGGTTGGATTTCCTTGCAGTCCAAGGGACTCTCAAGAGTCTTCTCCAACACCACAGTTCAAAAGCATCAATTCTTCGGAGCTCAGCTTTCTTCACAGTCCAACTCTCACATCCATACATGACCACTGGAAAAACCATAGCCTTGACTAAATGGACCTTGTTGGCAAAGTAATGTCTCTGCTTTTTAATATGCTATCTAGGTTGGTCATAACTTACCTTCCAAGGAGGAAGCGTCTTTTAATTTCATGGCTGCAATCACCATATGCAGTGATTTTGGAGCCCCAAAAAGTAAAGTCTGACACTGTTTCCACTGTTTCCCCATCTATTTCCCATGAAGTGATGGGACCAGATGCCATGGTCTTAGTGTTCTGAATGTTGAGCTTTAAGCCAACTTTTTCAGTCTCCTCTTTCACTTTCATCAAGAGGCTCTTTAGTTCCTCTTTATTTTCTGCCATAAGCGTGGTGTCATCTGCATATCTGAGGTGATTGATATTTCTCCTGGCAATCTTGATTCCAGCTTGTGCTTCTTCCAGCCCTGCATTTCTCATGATGTACTCTGCATAGACGTTAAACAAGCAGGGTGATAATATACAGTCTTGACGTACTCCTTTTCCTATTTGGAACCAGTCTGTTGTTCCACGTCCAGTTCTAACTATTGCTTCCTGACCAGCATACAGATTTCTCAAGAGCTTGGTCAGATGGTCTGGTATTCCCATCTCTTCTAGAATTTTCCACAGTTTGTTGTGTTCCACACAGTCAAAGGCTTTGGCATAGTCAATAAAGCAGAAATAGATGTTTTTCTGGAACTCTAATCCAGTACTAGCATGTGATATGAAAGATTAAAGCTCTTCAGGTCTGTAAATACCATGCTATCCTTCAAAATGTTTAAAACCACAGGAAGTCTGAGTCAATGGAGTAATACTGGAAGATTTATTTTTATGTAACCTGCCCAAATTACAAGGGAGGGTTGGGGGGCAGAACCTAGGTTTGTCTGAAAATCAGCTAGAGATGCCAGTGGAGTAAACCCTGATTTCTCCAAGGATCAAACTGGCATATAACTACTCAGTGAGGTCACTTCTTCATTGTAGAACTGGCCTGCTTTAATGACGTATTTCAGGAAAATTTTCCATTAGACCGGCTGTATAGGAAATGGTTTCTTTATTTATAGGAAATGAAGGTTTCTTTATTTTGTGACTAACCAAAATGTTAACATCACCAATGCCAGGCTTGGCCACTGTCCTCAGAAGTGCAGCGGGACTGGTCGGGTCAGTCTTCTGAGAGTGGGGGTGCATTATTGTTCCTGGGTCCATGGAACCTACCGAGCCTGAATGCAAGGGGCTGGCTGTTTAGGTGCTGCTGCTCAGACACTCAATTATGTCAACTTTCTGCGACCTCATGGACTGTAGCTCTCCAGGCTCCTCTGTCCATAGGATTCTCCTGGCAAGAATAGTGGAGTGCCATTTCCTCCTCCAGGGGATCTTCCTGACCCAGGGATCAAACCCGAGTCTCTTGCATCACCTGCATTGGCAGGCAGATTCTTTACCACTAGCCCCACCTGGGAAGTCCACTGCCTATTTAGAAGCCCTGCAAAACCTCCTCTGGCTTTGGAATTCTAGACAGCTCTAGTTCTAATCCTGTATTAAGAGTCTGAGCACCTATGAAGGAACTCTCATGTGAATCAGAGAACTGAGAACAGGATGAACAGCTGGAGTCTCTTACTTCCAATGAGACAGTGCTCATAGCTACTCACCAGCCTAGTGCAGACATCTAGTTTGGAGAACAAGGAGATAGACAATGAGGAGGAAGAAAGAAAAAGGTTTTTAACCAAAAAATGAATCCTCTACTCAGCTGGGACTGAAGAAAGTAGAGCTAATGCAAACCATTGGGTATTTGGTTCCTACACAATTTTCAAGGCTATTACTCCTTTCCCTCCCATAATTTTCCAGATCTTCCCTGGTGGCTCAGATGTTAAAGAATTTGCCCACAATGCAGAAGACCTGGGTTCAGTCCCTGGGTTGGGAAGATCTCCTGTAGAAGCAAATGGCAACCCACTCCAGTATTCTTGCCTGGAGAACTCCATGGACAGAAAAGCCTGGACAGCTACAGTCCATGGGGTTGCAAAGAATTGGACATGACTTAGTGACTAACACACACACACACACTCCTTTCCTCAACTGTTGGGTTTTTATACACTTGTCAGTCTCGGAATGATCTTGAATTTCTCTTCACTCTTTGAGGTCCTGGATCAGAAGCTGATTATCCTGAAAAGTCCTGAGAGTGTGCTTTTGCTGGGTCTATGAAAGAGGTCTGAACAAAACCACTGAGGTTCTACAGGCCATGAACCTGGGGCTTGTTATTCTTATATCTTGTGTCTCTTGGGTAATAACACCAAAATCACTCCTCCCCAATTTTTATTGCCTTTCTAGTTGTAAATAACACAGAGCATCAGTGTTTCTCCCTCTCTGAAAGTTATTTGGCTTTATGAACAGTAAATGTTGGTCTTGAAAGAATCTAAAGCCTAAGAATAAAATGCATAAAATATGTTAGTAGGTTAGTGTAGTGCCCACACGTGGGGTTGTCTGCTACCATTGTTTCTTTCATTTTTAGAAATTAAAATTTTTCTTTCTTTATTTTTGGCTGTGCTGGGTATTTGTTGCTGTGTGTGGGTTTTCTCTAGCTGCAGTGCTCCGGCTTCTCATTGCAGTGGCCTCTCGTTGCTGACCACAGGCTCTAAGGCATATGGGCTTCAGTAGTTGTGGTGCTCAGGCTTCGTTGCTCTGCTGTATGTGGAATCTTCCTGGACCAGAGATTGAATCTGTGTCCCCTGCATTGGCAGGCAAATTTCTAACCATTGGACCACCAGGGAAGTCTTCTTTCTTTTTCTTAAAGATCCAACTCTCTAATTTAAATAATCAATTCTTTAAAGGATTGTTTCTTTTATGATCTTCTTTGCTCATCCCTGGGGTCAGTCAATCAGGTAATAGTAATATTGACAGCAATACTACCCATTCATGGATTGATCCCTTTTTCTGCCCATCATAGTGTTTGCACCTTACAGAGAATACCTTACTTAGTCATTACAACATCTCTAGGAATGGGTATCATTACCCCCAATTTCTAGGGAGGGCTCACTCAGTAATCAAGTGATTTGCTGAGGGTCACCCAGTTATTAACAAGACTTGAACTTGGAAAAGTAACTTCAGATCTTGGCCACTATAAACATGAATTTTCAGATGATGCTTGCAGGCAAAGGGCTTCAATACTGAAGGAAGTACAGAGGCAGTATTTTAAAAAGTCCCTTCCCTTGAGAACCTTATAATCCACTGAAATGAGGAGCTCAAATTTGCACTGTAAAATATCTGTTTCCCTATTGCCTGGAACAAATTCTTATGATTCCTTTTTTTTTTTTTTTTTTTTTACTGTTTAGAACCCATCCACTCAAGTCAAGAGCTCTGAGTGTGAGCCTTTACAGACTTTGGGCAGTGACTTTTCTGGTTTTCATCAACCATCAGTATGCTTTCCTGCCTGTAAATAACACTTAATGGAGTTGACTGATTGTATCTGGGTCAATTTAACTTAGCAAAAAGACAATAGGCGAGGATTAGTTGACTGGTATCCTCATTTACCAAGTTCAATTCCCATTCTGACTTCTCTCTCATGAGTGAACATGTGTCATCAGATTTGATTTCTAGAGAGGTGAAGGGGGTCTTTGGTCAATAAACCACAGCCATACCATCAAGTTTGCTTTGCTAAGTGAGTTTGAAGTAGGTTAATGGTAAACATTATTTTGGGGTTCCCTGGACACATATGAATTAAAGATGGCAGGAGATTACTCAGATGCATGTATGAAGACTGGCAAAGGGAAGGATAATCCAAAAAATTGGTAAATCACACATGAATAACCAAGAATTGAATACAATATAACAATATGTGCTCATTTTCACTATCAAATAAGCTACCTTTATCCTCTCTTCACTCTCCATTTGGGTCAAATTACTTTTCTGCTCTATTTCATTCTTACTGGTATCTATTTGCTATGATTTCTCCTGGTTTTGACTCTATCTTTTGGCTTTAATCTTGTCTCTAAGTAAATTGCAACCCAGTAAATATACTCTAGTATCATTTATTGTAATTCCTGGCTTTATGCCAGGAGCAAAGAGAAGGGACTTCTTTTATTAATTTATCTGTCTGGATATGTGCTAACAAGAGCCCTGAATATACACTTTGATTATGGTTGGTTAAGTCTAAAAGATTCAATTTGGTTCATTCAATTTATTTTGACCTGTCTACATTACAATCTTACACAGCTAATTATAGTAGTTTTCTATTCATATTGTTGACCTGACACACAGTAGCAAGATGGATTAGAATTTTCTATCCAGTATGAAGCTATATGTATACAACAGCAACATGTTCTCATAAGAAGTGAAAATCTTAGTCATATGGAAGTTTGGGTTCTATGATACCAAAGACAGCCAGATGCTGGGAGCTAGAATCAGCTGAGGAAATATTCATTTCCACATTTTCTTCCCATTAAAACATGTAGCCATTGTTTGGGCATCTATTTAAGTTCCCCCGGAGAAATGAATGGTTACTCACACCCGTATGCTTGCCTAGAGAATTCCACGGACAGAGGAGCCTTGTGGGCTCAGTCCATGGGGTGGCAAAGAGTTGGACATGACTGAGCGACTAACACTTTTTTTTTTTTTTTAAGTAGTGATGCTATTGCACACAAAAGTGTAAATAGTTTGGTGCTTTGTCGTTCAGTTGTTAAGTTGTGTCCAACTCTGTGATCCCATTAGCTGATTCCTAAGATGTTGATGTTCACTCCTGCCATCTCCAGCTTGACTACATCCAATTTATCTTGATTCATGGACCTAACATTCCAGGTTCCTAGGCAACGTTTTTCTTTACAGCATCAGACTTTACTTTCACCACTAGACACTCTGCAACTGAGCGCTGTTTCTGCTTTGGCCCAGCCACTTCATTCCTTCAGGAGCTATTACCAATCGCCCTCCACACTTTCTCAGTAGCATACTGGACACCTTCCAGACTAGGGGGCTCATCTTCTGGTGTCGTATCTTTCTGCCTTTTCATACTGTTCATGGGGTTCTCCCAGAAAGAATACTGGAGTGGTTTGCCATTTCTTCCTCCAGTGAACCACGCTTTGTCAGAACTCTCCAGTATGACCTGTGTATCTTGGGTGGCCCTGCACAGCATGGCTCATAGCTTCAGCTGAGTTACACAAGCCTCTTTACCATGACAAGGCAGTGATCCACGAAGAGGATTTTGCTACTAGTTGAGTACTAAAAAGATTTTTAAGAGTTTCTTGAATTTTGCTCAGCACAAGTATGTCGAACACAGTTCTTCCAATTGCTTTGGCAATGGAAGAGATTGGCTGGTGTATTTTAAAGAAATCCACCTGTGTTTCTGTTAATCTTTCTTCAATCCCACTGGACCATGGGGACAAGATGTAGCCTGGAATCTTTGTCAGTGTCTTGGGTTGATGTTTACCTTGTTGGCCTGTTAGGGAAGGTTTTCTGGGATAAGAACAGAAAACCTGTTACTGGTTGTCCTTGCCGTGCCATGAGACCTCACTAGCTCCCTTTGCTACAGGCCTGTTTGTCTTAACACCAGTGCCTTCCCCTTACGATTCAGCTGAAATCTTTCTACCCAGGAGGAAAACCAATGGAGAAAGAACAGAGGAAGTGTTTCCAATTTTGAGAGCTCAGATCGAACTAGAGATATCTGCTCTAACTGGAAATCTGAAGAAATAAACTATGAATGTTATTCACTAGTGCCCAGTCCTGTCCAACTCTTTGTGACCCCATGGACTGTAGCCCACCAGGCTCCTTGGAGATCGAACCCACCTCTCTTGCAGCTCCTGCTCCAGCAGGTGGATTCTTTACCACTGAGCCACCAGGGAAGCCCCCGTACTACATTTTATCTTAGCCAAAAGGCAGAGAGGTGAGAAGTTCAGTAAGGGTAGTATTAAAAAATGACTTTGCTGGTTTTCATAGGAAGGCTTTCTATGTAGCATCTCTGGGCACTGGCTATGTGTGTGATTCATCCTCAAAATTTGAGCATGTGTAGTATTCTCAAATCCTATAGATGCTATTTGAGGGACAAATTGTTAATCTAGGAGATGCTGGGCTAATGTGTGTGTGCTAAGTTGCTTCAGTTACATTTGACTCTGTGCAACCCTAGGTACTTTAGCCTGCCAGACTCCTCTATCCATAGGATTCTCCAGGCAGTAATACTGGAGTGGGTTGCTGTGCCCTCCTCCAGGGGATCTTCCCAACCTAGGGATTGAGCCGGCCTCTGTTTTGTCTTCCTGCATTGGCAAGCAGGTTCTTTACCACCAGGGCCGCCTGGGAAGCCACATAATGTTAACAAAACCCTAAAATATAACACAAATTTCCATTTGCAAAAAGCATACTTATTACATGTACATACAGAAAGTATATCTTTTATGGATTAAAATTATGTTGTATCTTGGATTTGGATTAAAATATTTGTATAGTATTTGTGAGAAATTTGTATGCAGGTCAGGAAGCAACAGTTAGAACTGGACATGGAACAACAGACTGGTTCCAAATAGGAAAAGGAGTACATCAAGGCTGTATATTGTCACACTGCTTATTTAACTTATATGCAGAGTACATCATGAGAAACGCTGGACTGGAAGAAACACAAGCTGAAATCAAGATTGCCAGGAGAAATATCAATCACCTCAGATATGCAGATGACACCACCCTTATGGCAGAAAATAAAGAGGAACTAAAAAGCCTCTTGATGAAAGTGAAAGTGGATAGTGAAAAAGTTGGCTTAAAGCTCAACATTCAGAATATGAAGATCATGGCAACTAGTCCCATCACTTCACGGGAAATAGATGGGGAAACAGTGGAAACAGTGTCACACTTTATTTTTCGGGCTCCAAAATCACTGCAGATGGTGACTGCAGCCATGAAATTAATAGATGCTTACTCCTTGGAAGGAAAGTTATGACCAACCTAGATAGCATATTCAAAAGCAGAGACATTACTTTGCCAATAAAGGTTCGTCTAGTTAAGTCTATGTTTTTCCTGTGGTCATATATGGATGTGAGTTGGACTGTGAAGAAAGCTGAGCTCCGAAGAATTGATGCTTTTGAAGTGTGGTGTTGGAGAAGACTCTTGAGAGTCCCTTGGACTGCAAGGAGATCCAATCAGTCCATCCTAAAGGAGATCAGCCCTGGGTGTTCTTTGGAAGGAATGATGCTAAAGCTGAAACTCCAGTACTTTGGCCACCTCATGTGAAGAGTTGACTTATTGGAAAGGACTCTGATGCTGGGAGGGATTGAGGGCGGGAGGAGAAGGGGACAAAAGAGGATGAGATGGCTGGATGGCATCACCGAACTGATGGACGTGAGTCTGAGTGAACTCCGGGAGTTGGTGATGGACAGGGAGGCCTGGCGTGCTGTGATTCATGGGGTCGCAAAGAGTTGGACACAACTGAGCAACTGATCTGATCCGATAGCATATATACAAAATCTGCACACATATGTATATACACATATGCACAGTATGGATTTTGCAAATTGAAATTATGTTTTATCTTGTAGAATTTATTAAATTAATCAGGTGTTGCAACAAGCATTTTGTCTACAACTCTATTTCTCTCCTTAAAAATAATTTCTAAAGGTGAAAATATAGTGTCCAAAGTCAAAGCTACTTTTAAGGTTCTTGAAAGGGTACTGCCAGATTTCTCTTATTTCCTTCTGAAATATTATATTTCAGAAACTCTCCTTAAAAATTCCAAGCAAAAATTGTCTTAATCCCACCTAGAAATCAAATTATTATTCTATTCGGCCACATCACCCGTGGTCCCTGTCCATAAACTTACCCTATTATTCATTGTTTCTATTAAGATAATGGATAGAATTTTATTTCCTATATTTTCTTCTGTTGTTCTGTCATGTGTAGCTTCTATTATTTTTTGTCTTTCTTCTTCCTTTTTTCCTTCTTTTTTGCTTTGCCTACACTCCTTCAGAGAAACCAGTGAATACAGCTTGGTGTGTTCTATGTATTTCTCCATGGTCACACACTATAATATACACTATTGTACAAGGGAATGGTTCCTACTTATCTTAAAATGTGGGTCAGGCTATACATGCATGAGTGTGTATGTGTGTGTGTATTACTCTGTCTTGGTTTTCTCACTCTGAAATACATCTTGGAAATTCTGAGTCTGAGAAAGATCCCTTATTCTTTTCCATAGTTGTATGATGTACGAATTTGCTAAAATTTACTCAGGTATTCTGCTATTAATGGGCATTCTGTTGTGAATAGTGTTCAACACATAAAAAATGTTTTTACTACAAATATCTATAGACACATATTCTTAGCTCTTGGTGGTTTTATTTTTATGGTTTAATTCCCAGAAGTAAAATTACTGGTTCAAAGGATATGTGTATTTTTAAATTTTAATGGGTTTTCCCATATTATTTTCTAAAAATATAACAGCAAATCACATTCCTATTAGCAATGTTTGAGGATATAATTTTCCTCACATTTCCACCAACTCTCCTATTTCTCTACTTTCTAATTTTTGCTAGTCTAAGGAGTAGGCCTTATTAATTTAAATTTTCTAATGAGGTTGAGCATCTTTTATATTATTATGATTCCTATGGATATCCTTATCTATCAATTACCTGTGTATATCCTTGGCCCCTTATATGGTTGCTTTTTTACTTATTAATTTTTAAAGCCTCTTGAATATTATAGATTTTGAAGATTATGTTAGTTAGATCTTTCCCCTTCAACAATTTGTTCTTTGATTTTATTTTTTAATTTTATTCCTCCACAGAATTTCAAAAAATCTTTGATATCACATTTATCTCTCTCTCTTTACAGAATCTGGATTGCCTATCTTACTTTACAAGATCTTCCCACCAATTTTCTTAAATTTTCTTCTAATTTAAATTCTAAATTCTATTTTTTCTATTTTTAAATATTTTAGTATTTTCCCATCTGGAATTTATTTTTCTATAAAGCTTGCAGTTCTAACTGTATTTTCTTTTAGCTGGATAGCCAATTGTTTAAGCACCACATAGCCAGTGAACTGTCTTTTCTCTAGTAAATTAAATTTTCACATATACTAATATCTGTTTAAAGTTTTTTCTCTGTTTATCTATTGCCAGGCCTTTGATTGCTTTGTATATAACTGCTTTGTGTAATTTGTTTTAATATCTGGCAGGTTAAAGCCTCTCCCCTATATTCTTCTTCTTCTTAATTTGGTCTAGTTTTCAACACCTAGAATTATATATATATATATATATATATATATATATATATATATATAGTTCCATATGCATTTTAAAGGAATTTTATTTAAAATAATCAAATAAAAGCAAAGCATACTGGTTTTATGGTTATAATTAACTTAAATATGTGTTCTAATGTTCAGTGATTTTGTGGTCTTTACATTTGTTTAGATCTTGTGTTAGTTTCTTTGACAGGATTAATTTCTTTATACAGGTTTGGCCTCATATCTTTCTTGTTATATTTACTTTTAGAATAAAAGTAATCCAGTAAGAGGAATAAAACTGGAAGGAAATGTATCAAACCATTGACATTAGTTGATCCTGGTGGACTAGGATGAATAATTTTAGCTTCTTCCACTTTTATTTCCCAACTTTTCCATGTTAATCATGCGTTATTTTCATAATGGTAAGAAGTCAATAAAATTTATTTTTTGAAAGGAATTGGAATAATAGTGTCTTGGAAAGAATCTCTTTGTTAGAAAGAGTTTTACAAGCTGGAATCAAGATTTCTGGGAGAAATATCAATAACTTCAGATATGCAGATGACACCACCCTTATGGCAGAAAATAAAGAGGAACTAAAGAGCCTCTTGATGAAAGTGAAAGAGGAGACTGAAAAAGTTGGCTTAAAGCTCAACATTCAGAAAACGAAGATCATGGCATCTGGTCCCATCACTTCATGGGAAATAGATGGGGAAACAGTGGAAACAGTGTCAGACTTTATTTTTGGGGGCTCCAAAATCACTGTAGATGATGATTGCAGCCATGAAATTAAAAGACGCTTACTCCTTGGAAGGAAAGTTGTGACCAACCTAGATAGCATATTCAAAAGCAGAGACATTACTTTGCCAACAAAGGTCCATCTAGTCAAGGCTATGGTTTTCCTGTGGTCATGTGTGGATGTGAGAGTTGGACTGTTAAGAAAGCTGAGCTCCGAAGAATTGATGCATTTGAAGTGTGGTGTTGGAGAAGACTCTTGAGAGTCCCTTGGACTGCAAGGAGATCCAACCAGTCCATTCTAAAGGAGATCAGCCCTGGGTGTTCTTTGGAAGGACTGATGCTAAAGCTGAAATTCCAATACTTTGGCCACCTCATGCGAAGAGTTGACTCATTGGAAAAGACTATGATGCTGGGAGGGATTGAGGGCAGGAGGAGAAGGGAACGAAAGGGGATGAGATGGCTGGATGGCATCACTGACTTGATGGACGTGAGTCTGAGTGAACTCCGGGAGTTGGTGATGGACAGGGAGGCCTGGCACACTGTGATTCATGGGGTCGCAAAGAGTCGGACACGACTGAGCGACTGAACTGAATTGAACTGAAGAAAACATTTTCCTTATCATTCACCATCTTAACCGTAGCATCTAACAGGTATCTAGAAGCACTCTGAATATTTGGTGAATGAATGAATTTTATAAAACATAACAAAATGTTGTAACACCGCATTTGCAGAAGAAATGAAAATGTATTGGTTTCACAGTATGAAAAGAGAAAATGAAATTCAACAAAAATGTCTTGGTGGTGGTGAGAATATACAAAGATACATCTCCACTTCTATGAATCAGTAATAAGATGTATAGAGGAGGCCAATTCTTTCCAGAGGGTTCTATCTGGAGAGGAAGCATGATATTGATCTCTTTATTCAAAAGATGAGAAATACAACTTTGAATTGCAACTAAAAGTCACATCTCATCGTCTTACTGCTACAACACCTAACACAGAGACCAGCACTTAATAAGGGCTTATGGAGTACTAGCAGAGTAATTAAAAATATTGGATTGTTTTTGGTGAGCAAAGAACTGAGCATTATTAGGTTGCTGCTTAGTCGCTCAGTCATGTCTGACTCTTTGCGACCCCATGGACTGTAGCCCACCAGGCTCCTCTGTCTATAGGATTTTCCAGGCAAGAATACTGGAATGGGTTGCCATTTCCTTCTCCAATTATTAGGCTTCTCATTTAAAAAACATTCATGAGGTTTCTATCTATTACTAATATATTATACTAGTGAGAAGTATTATTCAAGGACTGGGATAAAAAGTCCTCATCTGTCCTTGCCAGTGGGTTGAATGTGGAGGTGATGGAGTGGTTTTACTATCTAAATGACTGAAAAATAGGTTATGGTGCCCCAAAGACGTTTTTGTTGCTTGCTGACAGTTAGTAGTGTCTGTTTAAAACACATGGTTTTATTGGGCCTTAAAAATATCTTTCAGTTTCGTTCTCGTCAGGACAAGAGAAGAGCTGAGGAAGGTGGATTGCGGCTCACTATTTTGTTGGAAGATTTCAACTTCATTCCACCTCTCTCCAGATGAGTGCTCTTTGCAGTTTTTCCTTTTCTCTTTCTCATTCTACCATTTTGCTTCCCCCTTCTTCCTTATCTTCAAGCTTCTTTTCTTGTTCCTCACTTTTGGAAGGGTGAAGAAGCAGCCTGAATCAGGATGAGGTGGGAAAAAGAGAAAAGAACCCTAAACTTGCTAGTTCTTCATTCTTCCCTGTGTCACCTCCTTTTAATCAAGCTCTGCCTTTATCTACAATCTCAGACAATCCAGTTTATAGTATTCAATCTTGCATTCAGTAAGTATTGAGCTCCTACTGTGCAGGGCGGTGTTTTGGAAGCTCAGCTTCAGGAGTGAGCAACATAGACAAAGATCTTGCTTTTATGGAGCTTACATTTTATGGCAGAGGGAGGCAGATGATAAACAATAAGCTTGACAAGTGGGTATAGACGTCAGAGGTGGAAAGTACTCTGGCAAAGAGCAAAAAAGGAAGGTAGAGAGTGGAGGGGCTAGGTGGGTGTGGAGGCAGGATGTGGCAAGTTGGTTAAGGTAAACTTCACTGAGAAGGGAGCATTTGGACAAAGACACGGATGAGATAAGGAAGTAAGATAACGAGTATCCAGGGAAGAACTTCCCAGGCAGAGGGAAGAGCTGGTGATAAGCCTTGAGGAGTAGCATTCTTCATCGGAGGCCAGTGGGCTTGGAGCCCATTAGGGGAGAGAAGGTCAAAGGAGGCAGGAGGGGATGGGGTAGGTAAACTGCTTTTCAACTGGGGAGTGGAAAGAGTAATGCTTTGGATAAATTTAAAGAAAAGCTTTCTTAAATTTATTTTCACATTATCTATAAAACGTACTTTCATGTAAAAACTTGGTTAGCAAGTAGATGGCTAGGTGGTTGACATTTCCTCAGAGCTCCTCTTGATGAAGGTGAAAGAGGAGAGTGAAAATCTGGCTTAAAACTCAACATTCAAAAAACGAAGATCATGGCATCTGGTCCCATCACTTCATGGCAAGTAGATGGGGGGAAAGTGGAAACAGTGACAGGTTTTATTTTCTTGGGCTCCAAAATCCCTGAGGACAGTGACTGCAGGCACAAATTTAAAAGACCTTTGCTCTTTGGAAGAAAGCTATGATAAACCTAGACAGCACATTAAAAAGCAGAGACATCACTTTGCTGACAAAGGTCTGTATAGTTAAAGCTTTTTTCATTAGTCATGAATGGTTGTGAGAGTTGAGCTATAAAGAAGGCTGAGAAAGAATTGATGCTTTTGAATTGTGGTGTTGGAGAAGACTCTTGAGAGTTCCTTGGACTGCAAGGAGATCCAACTAGTCAACCGTAAAGGAAATCAGTCCTGTGTATTCATTGGAAGGACTGATGTTGAAGCTGAAGCTCCAGTACTTGGGCCACCTGATGTGAAGAGCTGACTCACTGGAAAAGATCCTGATGCTGGGAAAGAATGAAGGCAGGAGAAGGAGGCGACAGAGGATGAGATGGTTGGCATCACTGACTCGATGGACATCAGTTTGAGCAAATTCCAGGAGCTAGTGAAGGACAGAGAAGCCTGGAGTGCTTCAGTCCATGGGGTCACAAAGAGTCAGACACAATTTAGCAACTGAACAGCAACAACAAAGCTCCAGGTAAACTTTGTTTTGTAAATTTCTCTTCCATTTTTATTTACCAATAGAGAGAATTGTAAGGGAGTCACGAAAAACCAAAGCTGTGTTCTCCTAGAGCAGCTCAGATAAAAATATGTTCCAGTTATCACTGAGTTTTGTTCTGTATTTCTCTTTAATGTTTGAGGGGGTAGAAGTACAGGACCTAATGATTGTTTAGAAATGTGACTCAGCTAGTTTCATGACTCAACTGGTAGCTTTCAGGGAGAATATAAGGTCAGAATCTAGTGGTTGATAAGAGTACAGAAGAGAGCACAGATGCACACATGTCCAGCAGGAGGACCAGGGTAACATACCAGAGAAGAGGCAACAGGAAGCATGTCTGAGTAACAGCGTAGGATTTGGCATGATGAGGGGGCAAGTGGTTCATCACAGCTGGAGCTCAGGGTTCTGTGGACAGACTGGGAGGAAGCTGATCACTCGGGGGCTTGTGATGACCCAGGAGGTTACCAAAACTCAAATTAAGAAAAATCAGATACAAGTCTAGAAAGAGCACTCCACCTGGAGTATGAGCGTGAGGGAGTGGATAATTGATGGAGTGAGATTCTTGAGGGGACAGGAGAGATTGGGCCATTTAAGTTCTGTGGATATTTTAAAACAGAATTTTCGGCAGCAAAACTGGGACAGACATACCAACCCTTTGGAAATGATGAAGCTAAAATGTTTGGAAAAGAAGTCAGATTATTAACTTGTTTATCGTCTATGCATTGAGTGTCTCTGCTCAGACCTAGGTGGCTGCCCAGTGCTCCGAGTACAAGTCAATGTGGAAAATGCTGGATTCCGACTCCTCCTTCATAGAACCCCAGTTCAGCAGACTCAGTGGTTTAGAGTTGGAAATACGGGCTCTTGGTGTATCCATGATAACAGGAATGCACTCTTATTCAAAAGCGATTCATTCCTCCAACGAGTGTTCGTTAGATAAATGTACGTGGCACTGCGGTAGGTTTTCAAGGAGCTAGCTGTATATGCCAGGGATGTTTCACTTTATTTGAAGTGAGTCACAGATGTAAACTAGTCAAGTATAATTCCAGGCAAAGTCTGATTTGCTTTCCAAAAGACAGTGACACATTTGTTTCCTAAGAGATTGGCCTGCCCTGGTGGCATTGGGAGAGTCTTGTTTGGGAGATTGATTATAGTGAGGACCTTGGGAAATAATTGGGAATAACTGAGGCAGAGGAGGGGTATATCTGAGAGGATGGTGACAGCTCTTGAGCAGGAGATGAGTAGCTTTGGGGTGAGCACAGAGGGTGTAGGATGCTTGGAGGGCCGCGAGGAGTGAGGGCTTGTTCTGGAGCAAGTACATGGGCTCTGACTGTGGAAACTTTGACAGACCTGCCTGCTAAGACGTGTTGACTTCCTCTGTAGGTGACAGACAGTCATTAGGGCTTCTCAAACAAGAAAGTGACATGCCAAAGAGCCAAGATTTCCACTGAGTAGTCCCCAGATATAGGGAGGATTAGATTAGAAAGAACCGGGCCTCAGGAGAAGGCAGGGACGATGCAGAGAAAGAGACAGATGTGGATGAAGACAGAAGAAAGAGCAAAGCTCTGTGAGTTGGGAAAGCCTTTGGTGGAAAAGAGAGAGGACATTTGAATGAGCATGGCTGAGAGGGAAGTGCATTCAGATGAAGCACTGTAGACCCTCCTCCAGTAATAGCTCCAGCACTAACACGCCCAAGTGTCTGTAAATCCCTTTCTGGGCTTGAGCAACTTCAGAGTCTTGCTGTATTGAAATGCAAACCTAGAATTCTCTAAACCCATCACCTTTCCATAAAGCAGTAATATCTCTTACAGGTATTGTGTATCTTTGCATGAAACCACTGAGCCAAAATCCTGTTGAAAATGAATTCGTTATCTGAGTGACATGTCACTTTATAGTTGATGTAAAGGAAGCTTGGGAGGCAGAGTGTTAGGACTTTTAGCAATGTACGTTGCATGACATTTATTATAGGCCATTCTCTACCCTGGAAAGCTCATATAAATGTGGCAGTAATATAAGCTACATGTCACACTAATGTAGAAACATCTACAAAGTGTTAAAAGTTAGATCGTTCCAGGCTCTCGGTGATAAAGAACTATGCGTGTATGCATGCTCAGTCACTCAGTCGTGTCTGACTCTTTGCAACCCCATGGACTGTAGCCTGCCAGTCTCCTCTGTCCATGGGATTCTCCAGGCAAGAATACTGGAGTGGGTAGCCATTCCCTTCTCCAGGGGATCTTCCCAACATAGTGATCGAATCCACATTTCCTGCATCTTTTGCATTGGTAGGCGGATTCTTTACCACTGAGTTATCTGGGAAACAAAGAACTATGTAGTTCTTTGAAAAGTGCTTTTTTGCATCTTGCCAATGTCATACATTTTTGATCTATGGATTAGGAAGGGGATGAGGTTGGGCATATGGAGCTGTTTAGACAGAGAGAAGCCCTTTAGATTACATAAAATGTAACTAGGAGTCTTTGGCTCAATTCAGAAAATCCACTTCTTGAGAAACTGCTAAAATGACAACAGAGGACTGAGAAAAAGGCACAAATCCATAAGAACAAAGATTACAAGAGAGGAGATAACAGCAAGCTGGAGTGATACATGAAATTCTAGGATGCGAAAGCTGGTAGATGACTGGTAACCAACCAAGCCTGTCCAGGGGCAGCCGCTGAAAAGCAAGTCCATCGAATCATGAAATCCCAGAAAGGGATGGGATTTGGAGGCAGCCATTCTCCCTGAAGATGAGGGTTGGGATGGGGCTGAAAATAGAACTCACTGAAAATCTTCAAAAGGAGAAATGAGAGCCACAGATGCCCTTCCAATTTCTGAATCATTTACAGTTTAGTGGAGAAGGTAAAAGTCTTCCTGAAAATAGAGTGAAGGCTGTCACACTGAATGTGAGACCCTCCACCCTTAGCATCTCAGTACTGACAGCAAGGCTTGTGCCATCCAGGCAACAGTTTGTAGGAGCTGTCTCTGAGGAAACAGTCTAAAAGAAAGGACCCTCAGAAACCGACATCAAGAGAAAGGACCCTTGGAAACTGACATTGAGTTTCTATGAAATGGTGAGGTCCCACCTGATTAGAGATGCACATGTAGGAATATGACTTGGATAATCAAGGAACACCAGACAACACTGGTAACATGAGAGATAGACACCCAAATACACAAATAAGTACATACACACACATGCACACACATACTCCAGTTCTGTTGGAAGAACTATGTAGGATGAATAAAGTCTTGTATCTTTCTTGAGCTACTCTATGCCCAGAGGAATGGTTGCATGTTTGTGGCCAAGCTAACTGTAAGACAGAGCTTTGTGAGGCAGAGAAAATCTGGTTGGTTTGAGCAGCATCAGTGCTTGGACTGGTTTCCTCTTGGTCTCTGTACCTGGCTCCTTCTCATCTTTAGATTTAAATCCAGAGTTGTTATGGGTGGTAACACCTGGAACAAATCTATGGATGTTTTTGTAATCCATTTTCCAGGAATCCCATAAAACCTAGGAGAAGGCATTTATTTTGTTATGCTAAAAACGAAATGTTCTGATTTTAAGTATTTTATTCTGTGTTGTCAACAAACGAAATGAGAGAACACATTGGCTGTCATCCTACGCATTTGCCTCAAACTTTATCATTGTTATTCTGAGCATTTGCGTAATGGATCATATTCAGAATGAAGGATTTAGAAGGATGAGCTTTCATTTTGTGTGTGTGAGCCCATGGAAGGCTTTCTGCCATAAATTTATGGCAATTTCCCACTTCTGGCCACTGATTAAGGAATTGTAGGCTCTTCTCCATGACAATTCTTTGCTGAACAATATTGCTATACCACCATTCGTGTGTTTTGGGGTCACGTGGAGGTGGTACGCTTAATTGGATCCCTCTAGTATTATAAAACTCCAAGAACACAGAATTTATTCAAAAGTCTTGAGTCTTTTTGTTTGCTTTGCCAGGAAACCTTATGGTTATATCCTTTGATTTGGGACTATAGAATTTCTGGGTAAAGTCTCTAGTTCTTAGTTTCCTGGGTAAATTCTTGGGAGTTGGTAAGACTCCCAAGACTACTCTTTATTATACTTTTCCAATTAACAGGGGAAAAGTTATATAAATCTTAGATTTCTAAGACCTTGGGTTATTGCCTCTACTTGTCTATTTCTTATCCACTAATTGTGGCAACATGTCGTGTATAAAACAAATCACAGTTTTACATGTGCATCGAGCATTTCCTATGTGGAAGGCATTATAAAGAGAAAAGCAAAGAAATATAAATTATGAGTATTTGTTGTCTTAGAGTGAGTGTTCTAATTGGGGATATGAGTTGTGAAAAGTAAAATAACAAATATTTACATAATACACACAGTTGGCAAGCATTATTGACTAATTATATGTCAAAAATATTATAGAATTCAAGGCAAGAGAAATGAACTTAAATTGAGTTGCATAAAGAGAAACTTATGAAAGCATGTAACTGTGTTGGAGGAGTGGATTTGGGTAGCAGGCGAAGGAAGGGTGGAGTAAAAATAAAGAGGTGGAAACCCTTGCAGTATATTTGAAGAACAGAGGGCAAGGAAGTCAGGTATATGCGGGAGGGGCACCCTCAATCCCAACCTTCTGGACCCTTCAGGGTGCTTGTGTCTTAAGAAGCTGAAACCAAATCTGACTCACTTGGGCAGAAAAGTAATTTACAATACTGGACCTTCCAACTCATGAAAATGATACATCTAAAGAAGGCTGAGCACTGAAAAATTGATGCTTTTGAATTGTGGTGTCAGAGAAGACTCTTGAGAGTCCCTTGCACAGCAAGAAGATCAAACCAATCAATACTTAAGGAAATCAACCCTGAGTATTCACTGGAAGGACTGATGCTGAAGCTGAAGCTCCAATACTTTGGCCACCTGATGTGAAGAGCTGACTCATTGGAAAAGACTCTGATGCTGGGAAAGACTGGGGGCAAGAGAGGATAAGATCATTGGATGGCATCATTGATTCAATGGACATGAGTTTGAGCAAACTTCAGAAGATACTGAAGGACAGGAAAGCCTGGTGTGCTGCAGTCCATGGGGTTGCAAAGAGCTGGATACTACTCAGTGACTGAACAGTAACAAATCATTTATTTAGGTCTCATTTAATCTCTCTTTAATATTTACAATTTGAATAGTTTTCTATAAACTAGAAGATTTAAAATCTTTTAAATCCTTTTAAAATTTATTTTTATTGAGGTATAGTTGAATTGATGAAAGTGAAAGAGGAGACTGAAAAAGTTGACTTAAAGCTCAACATTCAGAAAACGATCATGGCATCTGGTCCCATCACTTCATGGCAAATAGATGGGGAAACAGTGTCAGACTTTATTTTTTTGGACTCCAAAATCACTGCAGATGGTGATTGCAGCCATGAAATTAAAAGACGCTTACTCCTTGGAAGGAAAGTTATGACCAACCTAAATAGCATATTCAAAAGTAGAGACATTACTTTGCCAACAAAGGTCCGTCTAGTCAAGGCTATGGTTTTTCCAGAGGTCATGTATGGATGTAAGAGTTGGACTGTGAAGAAGGCTGAGCACCGAAGAACTGATGCTTTTGAACTGTGGTGTTGGAGAAGACTCTTGAGAGTCCCTTGGACTGCAAAGAGATCCAACCAGTCCATTCTGAAGGAGATCAGCCCAGGGCATTTCTTTGGAAGGATGATGCTAAAGCTGAAACTCCAGTACTTTGGCCACCTCATGCGAAGAGTTGACTCATTGGAAAAGAGTCTGATGCTGGGAGGGATTGGGGGCAGGAGGAAAAGAGGACAACAGAGGATGAGATGGCTGGATGGCATCACCAACTCGATGGATGTGAGTTTGAGTGAACTCCGGGAGTTGGTGTTGGACAGGGAGGCCTAGCGTGCTGTGATTCATGGGGTCGCAAAGAGTCGGACACAACTGAGTGACCAAACTGAACTGAACTGATAGTTGAATTATATTGCTGTGTTAATACTGCTATACAGCAAAGTAACGGTTCTACATATATATATATTTCATATTCTTTTCAATTATGGTTTATCATATTGAATAAAGGATATTGAATATAGTTCCCTGTGTCATACAGTAGAACCTTGTTGTTTATTCATTCTAGATGTACCAGTTTGCATCTGCTAATCTCAGACTCTGACTTCTATCCTCTCCCACCCCACACCCTCTTGGTAACTGTCAGTCTATTCTCCGTGTCCCTGCTTTTGTTTCTGTTCATAGATGGGTTCATTTGTGTTATATTTTAGAGTCCACTTATAAATGATATCATATGGCATTTGTCTTTGTCTTTCTGAGCTACTTCATTTAGTATAATAATCTGTAGATGCATACATGTTGCTGAAAATGGCGCTATTTCATTCTTTTTAATGGCTGAGTAATATTCCAGTGTGTGTGTGTGTGTGTGTGTGTGTGTGTGTGTGTGTGTGTGTGTATGTATGTATGTATATATATATATATATATATATATACTATTTATACTTCTTTATCCACTTATCTGTTAGTAGACATTTAGGTTATTTCTGTGTCTTTGTAATGAATTCCTTCTTGATCCTCTGCTTTCCTGCTAGTCTAGTTTTTACATCCTGAGTTTTTGAGGACCCAGACATTGGGCTCCTGCCTTCTCCCTGTTCTTTTTCCTAGAGCCAGGGCCAGGCATGCTGGTCCCCAACTCTGTCACTGGAGCTTCTTTTCCTGCTCCCTTGGAGCCTTGATGCTAACCATCTGCTGGTTCTGCCCTGACTCCTGCTTCTTTCCTTGTTCTGCCTCTCAGATTTTACCTGCTCATCACTCTTGACAGGAACTCCCTTCCTTGTTTTATTGGCCTGTTCTGGCCTGTTCCCAGGTCCTGCTCTCTCTGATCATCTTCTTTTATTCTGATCCAGCCTTTAATCATCCACAGCTGATCTGTCCTCAAGGTCTACCTTCTCAGAGGGACTCAAGTTCCAGCTTCTTCAAGTCCTGTAGCTGGCGCCTGTCTCATGTACATCATCTGAAATCATCACTACTTCCTTTTTGGTATTTCTCGCCTTTCTTGATCTAGATTTGGACTTACTGCATGGATCATTAACAAATAAATATGTGTCTCCACAACTAATCACTTCCAATTTGGAGTTCAGTCTAGTGGATTACAAGGAAATAATAGCTCATATTGAATGACTTGACCTCACCAATAGGAACCAGGATCCCTGTGTTTCACGGACATGTGATAATATGATGTTTATTAGAATAACGTGTGGTACTTAAAACATTCCTACTTGTCTTCCCTGGTGAAATGTTCATCCTAATCTTTTCTTTTATCTCTGAGACCACTTTTACACAATTTTAATAGGTCATTAAATTAAATAGATTCAATTTTCTCTGTCTAGCCAAACTACAAATAGAAGAATCTCTGTATAAAACTAATAATGAAAGACATTTTGCCTGCCTCTTTTCTCTAGAAGGGTGCCTGCATGTCACCCATTAGCGAGGGGCACATTTTTGCTTTGTGCCCCTTTTCTTCTTTCTCTGTTCCAGGGAAATTGATTAGCAGACACAACTGTGGGTGTAGATGTGGTTTTTAATTTTTTTTTTTTTTTAAGAAAGAATTGGGCTTGGCTGGCACCTGGAACCATGTGGAAATGGAACAGCTCTTGGCAGCATGCACATGGCAGCCTAGCACAGAGTCACACCAGAGGTGGTTTGCGATGTCGTCAGGTCTCTGCATCTTGGAGGCAGTGATTCCTGCCCCCTGTCCACTACAACACCCCCTCTTCCCCCCCACCCGCCTCCACCATCACAGTCTTTGTATAAACTCTCGGGGAGTTTACTCAGGACCAGCGCCTCAGTTAGGATTTAGCCATGATGGAATACTGACTATATTTTAGCTGGACTTCATGGGATGCTGGGCTTCCCAGGTGGCGCAGAGGTAAAAAACCTGCCTGCCAGTGCAGAAGACGCAGGAGACACAGGCTCGACTCCTGGGTTGGGAGGATCCCCTGCAGAAGGAAATGGCAACCCACTCCAGTATTCTTGCCTGGAGAATCCCATGGACAGAGGAGCCTGGCGGGCCACAGTCCATGGGGTTGCAAACAGCTGGACACTGAATACAGGCACACATGGGATACTAGTCAGTAATCACTGTGAGATCGACTTGCAGGGTCTTTGGCTTTTAATAATCTTCATCATCTTCCTTCTTCCTTTATCAGGGAGATAACATAAGGTGTCTGTATTACCACTGCCATCATGCAACTTTAAGGATGGGATAGAAGTTAAATCTACAGTTGTGCTTTGATAGGCTATAGTGGGTATCTGTGGAAGATGCTGTTTTCCCACTCATCGGAAAAAGAAATCACCAGTCCTAGTGAAATGGGCCCTCTGTGAACTAGAAGACAGGAAACAGACTGGTTATGTGGAATTTTGAGCAATGAGAGAGAACCACCCCCTTTATCCAATCATTAGACCAGTGTTATCAACCCGGCTGCTGTTTACTTTGAAAGCGAAAGTGTTAGTCGCTCAGCCGTGTCCGACTCTTTGCAACCTCATGGACCGTAGTCCCCCAGGTTCCTCTGTCCATGGGATCCTCCAGGCAAAAACACTGGAGTGGGTAGCCATTCCCTTCTTCAGGGGAGCTTCGAGACCCAGGAATTGAGCCTGGGCCTCCTGCATTGCAGATTGTTTACTTTGAGCTTTTTCACAATTTCTTTTTAGAAAGATAAAATCTGAAAATGTTTATATATGGTAACATTTTAGAGCAGAGTTTTAGAAAACTATGCTTTTCTAAGATAACATTTTTATTTCAATTATAATTGTCACTCTAAACAGCCAGTCAAGCTCATAGGTAATCAGTCTCATCAGGCAGTTGATTTACATTGTAAAAATATAAGAATCATTAACCTAAATTTAAAAAGTAACTGATATCTCCTTGTTACATATTGTATGTGATACCTTTTGTCAGAGAGGTTAAAAGTGGTTTCACAGCCTTGCCAATAAAATTCCAAAGAAGTAAGAACTTACTTATATTTGCTAATTGAAGTTATTCTGGTTATGATCAAGAAACCCTGGCTGTGTCTCTGATGAAAATAAAAGGATTTTTCACTTTCAAGATTTTCTTAAGGGTAAATAGGGCTCCCTTGATTTTTCTGGTGTGTAGATAATTATACAGGATATATACAACTCATGCTTTTATGCTGCTGCTGCTGCTGCTGCTGCTGTTGCTAAGTCGCTTCAGTTGTGTCCGACTCTGTGCGACCCCATAGACGGCTCCCTAGTGAGTGTTAATTCAATTTGGTTATCTTTTCGGTCTGCTTCTTGCATTTAAAGAGAATTTTTTCGTAGTGCCTTAACCCAGAAAATTAACTCCAATGATAAAAAAAGACTTGGGTTTTCACGGGGGTTAGCAGGGGGCATATTTTGGGAAAAGGATTTTTTTTTTTTAAAAGGCATCAGACCCAATTTTGCAGACTGTGGCTACTCTAAGCATGACCTGTGATGGACAGTATTAAACATGATACTGAATTTGAAAGGGATGACTGCCTTTGGATAAGAGAAGAGCTACAAGTTTTTGACCTTGTGAGTCTGACGTTCCAGCCCCATCTCCCAAGGCTGTCTGCCCACGTGCCCTGTGCTCCAGTCCACCTCCCTCCTCCTGTGAACGACACCCTTTGTTTCTCTCATTCCTTCATCTTGGCAGTCTCATCTCCTCTGGACCTGTGAAAAGCCTAGATAAAAATAGCAGATGACATTCACTTCTGAAGCACACTGTATATTGTGAGGTGTTCTAGGTCCTTGATACATACCGATTCTTGTAATCTTCACAATAACCCAGTGATAGAGGTTCTAGTCATACTCCCATTTTACAGTTGAGGAAGTTGGGGCCTTAAGGGACTAAACAGTTTGTCCAAGATCACATGGTTAGCAAGTAGTGGAGCCAGGACTTGTACCCAGGAGTATAATGGAAGAACCCATGTTATTGGTCACCACACTATCATGCACCTTGAACTCACATCAAATATATAGCACCATCATGGCATAATTAGCCAGCAGCATGTTGATCTCTTTGCTTAATTGTTGCTACTTATGATGAAGAATAGGCACCATTTCCAGTACCTGGAGTCACACACATAGTAGCTGCCCTATAACCTTAATTATTGTCATCATTGTCATCCTCTTCATCTACCACTTATTAGGCACATTTATGTGTCAGGCACACTTCACATAAATTAGATTTAACTTTCACAGTGATCATAATGAGGTTCATCTTATCCCTATTTTATTGTTGAAAAGACTTTGCCTTTAGGAAGTGGCAGAAATAGGAGTTTAAGACCCCTCTGGTGAGTTCCAGAATTCTTTCCCTTAACCATCGTACATTATATACTCAATAAATTAAGAAAATTAAAAAGGAACTGAATAGGTAAGAAAAAAGTCAACAATGTGACAAGTTTTGTTTCCCCAGGTTTTAGGATTTCTTCCTTACTTGTGTTAGATTCTAGAGCACTCAGATCATGTGTAGCTGTGTCCCTCAAGGTATGGGCGAGGGTGTTCACCCTGGCTTTCTTGGACTCATGATCCTTCTGTCCTCTGGATTCTTCCACCTTGCACAATTATTTTCTTCCACACATTCTGTTGATTACATATTCACTTGAGATAGCTGGTTATCCCTTCTATTTTAAAAACTTTAGGGCAGTTTAGTTTCCTACTTAATATGGAACTTTTCAGTTAGACTGTTTTGCTTGTAACACCCTAGTTTAAATCAGTGCAGAAATGCAAATTTTCATTGGTTGTAGGATTGAGAAGTTATTTTGGAGCATGGGTGTACTTTAAAAAAGACAAACTGGTATTTAAATAATGAAGCATTTCCTTGGGCTTCCTTGGACAGCCAGTTGGCCATGTAAGAAACCTGACTGCTTATGAGAGGGGTGATCACGTACAAGAGAGATGCAGAAAAAGAAGTAGGCACAATCCAAAGTCAAGTTCCATCTTCTTTGTGGTCCAGAGTGGCAGCTAGGACTCCGAGGGCCACTGAAAGGCATTTTCCCCTGAAACGACTTCAGATGCCAAGTTGTGACCACCTCAGCTGCTATAACAAGGTTAACCTATGAGAACTGAAAAGGAATTGCCTTGCCTCTAGCTCACCAAGTCCCACCTGCAGCTTGACGCTCCCCTGGTGTCTGAAGCAGTCTATCACTCCTGCCCTGCCAGGGGAGGACCTCAAGCTGGATGAGAAGGTCTGGGGCTTTTTGCTGCACTTTTGGCAGCTTGCTGCTCTTTGTTTAGGGACAAAGCCAAGTCCTAAAAAAAATGAAAAAAAAAGAAAAGTGTAAACTGAATTGAAGTCTAGTTCTATAGGCCTTGGGAGGATATAACAAAAATTGCCTAAAATAAAAATGTATAAGGCAGACTGTGAACAGACACATTATCACCTTTGGCGGTTATTTCTTTAGAGGAGAGAATCCTAGTTTCCATGATTGTGTTATTTTTGGGATTACTGATAGCTAATAGAACCAATGTAACATCTACAGGATTTTTTTTTTTTTTTTTTAGAGTTCTGGACTAGGTTTCTTAGCATAATGTGTTGTGATGCTCGTGGTCTCTAATTCTTTTTTGCCAGGCCTATTTTATCAGTCCCCCGGTGTCCCACAGATTTCTGAGGCATTGGAATCCTAGCAACGGATTTTTCATTTAAGTAGGATCATCTTGATCACCAGCCTCCCACAGGTTGGTTAAAGTTTTGTGCTGCTTCCTAGCACTCACAGAGCATCCCTAGAGCATATTTTGTTGAGCCTGCTCTCCCACCAATTTAGCAGAAAAATATAACTTGCTTGTGAATCTACAATCATGTGTCAAAACTAGATGGCCTTCTCCTCGGCGACAACACTGCCTTAGTGGGGAGCTGGTTTTTGCTGGTTCATTTGTTTGGGAGTTGATTTTCTATAAGGATATGAATAATAGAAAAGCTTTTAACCTTTTAAAATTGGGGAGGCCAAATTAATAGTAGTCTGTTCCATTCCAAGAATTTTCTGATTATTTTTTATTCATTGTCCCTCAAATTTATATATATATATATAATTCTCAGCAACATGTAATCAAGTGAAAGTTGAAATGTATACTAAATCATACAGAATGAGTTTTTGAAAGATTTCCCCCTAATTCTAAAAGTAGAAATAATATTAAAATTATGTTCCACTTTCCAGTAGAAACAACACTATTAAAAGCTTAGAAAGCAGTTCACTTCGATTAGCTCACTGAAGTCCCAATAATGTTTTGATGTGGTAACTATTATTATCTCCATTTTATAGACAGAAAAGTGAAGGACACTGAAGTACAGAGACGTTAGGCTCAAAATCTCAACACAAGTAACACTGGGCATCTGAATCCTGGGAAGTTAATTATTAGCCCACGTTGCTAACAACTGATCTGTGTTTAAAGCGGAGAACTTCAAAAGCTTGAAAAAACTGCCCATTTCACCACCATTTATAGATCTGGTGAGACTGAAAGTCACTCAGTTGAGTCTGACTCTGTAACCCCATAGACTGTTGCCCGCCAGGCTCCTCTGTCCACGGGATTCTCCAGGCAAGAATACTGGAGTGGGTTGCCATTCCCTTCTCCAGGGGATCTTCTTGACCTAGAGATTGAACACAGGTCTCAGGCGTGGCAGGAGGATTTTCTACCATCTGAGCCACCAGGGAATGGAAACAATTAAAGCTTAGCTATAGATACATGTATGAAACATGTATGAAATATCATGCTGTATACAGTGAACTTGCACATTGTGGTCAATTATATCTCAATAAAGCTGGTAAAAGACGGAGCTACATTTGCTTTCTGAATTTTCATGTGCATATAACTTTAAAAAAGAGTTTATTTGCACATACAGTTTTGTACCCCACCCATACCTCTCCATGTCAAAAATCATTCTTCTTGACTGTGAAATTTTGCTACATAATGCTCCATTTTATGTAAGTACATAATTTGCATAATTAAATTTCTTATTAAAAGACATATACTTAACTTATATAATAATTTGCATAATTAAATTTCATATGAAAAACATTTGTGCTATTTCTTCAGTGACCCTTTCTGTTTTTTTGTGAGTGTATCTATTATAGGTTTGTGGTTTCCATGAGGTTCATATATAAACAACATCTATACATATAAAGATTTTTTAAAAAATTGATGATCTCAAGTTTGAACACATTCTAACAACTCTGCTTTTTTCCTCTGCCTATCCCAAATTTAATGTTTTTGCCATAATATTTACATCTTTTTGTTTTGTGTTCCCTTAGCTACTTATTGATGATTTTACTATTTTTGTCTTTTTAACCTTCCTGCTAGCTTTATAAGAGATTAATCCATTACTTTTACTGTATGGTTGCCTTGATCAATGAATATTTCCCTTTCTTAATTTTCCCAATTCTACTTGTGGTCTTTTTGTTCTAAGAGAAGTCCCTTTAACTTTCTTTTTAAAAACATCTGTTTATTTTTAGCTGGAAGATAATTGCTTTACAATATTGTATTGGTTTCTGCCCTGGCTTCCCTGATGGCTCAGACAGTAAAGAATCTGCCCAGAGTGCGGGAGACCCAGGTTTGATCCCTGGGTCAGGAAGATCCTCTGGACAAGGGCATGGCAACCCACTCCAGTATTTTTGCCTGGAGAATTCCATGGACAGAGGAGCCTGGTGGGCTACAGTCATGGGGTGGCAAAGAGTCAAACACAAGTGAGCAACTAACACTTTCACTTTCTGTCATATATCAACATGAATCAGTCACACGCATACATATATCCCCTCCCTCTTAAACGTCCCTCCCACTTCCTACCCAATTCCGCCATAATATTCCAGGGTTTATATGTACCATAACTTCTTTATCCATTCATCTATTGATGGACATCTAGGTTAATTCCATGTCCTAGCTATTGCAAATTTCTTATAAAGCTAGCTTAGTCATACTGAACTGCTTTAGCTTTTGCTTGTCTGTAAACTCTATATTCCTCTTTCAAATCTGAGTGATAGCTTTGTTGGGTAGAGCATTCTTGGCAATAGATGTTTTCCTTTTATCACTTTGAATGTATTGTGCCACTGCTCCCTGACGCAATGTTTGCTGCAAAGCCAGCTGATAGTCTTATGGGAGTTCCTTTTCATATGATTGGTTGCTTTTCCCTTGCTGCTTTTAAGATTCTTTATATTTAATTTTGCCATTTTAATTATAATGTATCTTGGTATGGTCCTCTTTGGGTTCATCTTTTTTGGGAGTCCTTGTGCTTCCTGAACATAAAGTCTGTTTCTTTTCCCAGGTTAGTGAAGTTTATAGCTATTATTTCTTCCAGTAAGGTCTTTGAGCCTTTCTCTCTTCTCCTTGTGGGACACAAATGTGAACATTAGTATGCTTGATGTTGTCCCAGAGGTCGCTTAAGCTATCCTCATTTTTAAAAATTCTTTTTGCTTTTAAGCTTGGGTGATTTCCAGTACTCTTTCAGTTCATTGATCTGTTCTTTTGTATCATCCAATTTACTACTGACTTCTTCTTGTGCATCTTTAATTTCAGTTAATGTATTTTTTTTTTAGCTCTGTTCAGTTCTTTTCTGTATTTTCTTTGTTGTTTAGTCACCAAGTCGTGTCTGGCTCTTTTGAGACCCCCATGGAGACCCCCAGGCAGACTGTAGCCTGCCAGGCTCCACTGTCCATGGGATTTCCCAGGCAAGAATATTGGAGTGGGTTGCCATTTCCTTCTCCTGGGGATCTTCCTGACCCAGGGATTGAACCTGAGTCTCCTGCATTGGCAGGTGGAGTCTTTGCCACTGAGCCCCCAGGGAAGCCCCCTGTGTTTTCTAACTCTTGGTTAAACCTCTCATGGCATTCATTCATTCTCCTGAGTTTGTTGAGCATCTTTATGATTAGTACCTTAAATTATATATTGGGTAGATTGCTTGTTTCCACTTCACTTAGTTCTTCTCTGAATTTTTGTTTCATTCCTGTGTTTAGGACACATTCCTCTATCTCCTCCTTTACACTAATTCTCTGTGTTTATTTCTATGTAATATGTATGTCAGTTAACAGTACCTGATTTCGTGGAAATGGTCTTATGTAGGAGACATCCTGTCAGGTTCAGCAGCACACATCCCTCTAGTCACCAAAGCTATATGCTCTAGGGGTGTCCCTGTGTGCACTGCAGGGGTCCTTCTGTTGTGGTTGGGCTGCCTTGTGTGGAGCACAAGTGTGGGAGCACTTGTTGGCTGTCAGGCCCTACATCATGTGGTGCCTGCTGGACTGCTGGTAAGTGAGGCTGAGTCCCAGCATGGCTGTTTGCATGGCTTGGGAAATCCTAGGACTGTTACTGGCCTGGTGGTGGGCAAGACTGAGTCCAGGCATGACTGGGTGGGTGGGCAAGACTGGTGTTGGCTTGCTGGTGGGAGGAGGGGCAGCCCCCGGTGCTAGAGGGAAGACTCCAATATGGTGGCTGTTAGTACAAATGTCCTCGCGGTAGAATGAGCCCCCAAAATGGCTGCTTCCAGCTTCTGTGTCACCAGGGGAAGTCCCAGTTACCTCCTGACTGTCTGGATATTCTCTGAGACAAGCAGGTAGGTCTGACTCAAGTTTCTTTCAAATTAGCCTCTGCACTGGGACACAGAATTTGTGTGTGTGTGTGTGTGTGTGTGTGTGAGGGTTTTTGTGTGTCCTTACAGAATGGAGTCTCTCTTTCCTACAGTCCCTTGGCTCTCCCATATTCAAGTCCCACTGGCCTCAAAGCCAGTCATTTAGGGGCTTGTCTTCCCAGTGTAGGACCTGTGGACCTGTGGGCTGGGGAGCCCAATGTCTGGCTCTAACCTCTTGCTTCTTGGGACAAACCTCTGCAATTGTAATCATCTTCCCCTTTTATGGCTGGAGGTGTGGGTCTTGACTATTCTGCAACTCTGCCCCTCCTACCCATTTCATTGTGGATCCTTCTTATATCTTTAGTAGCAGAAAATCTTTTCTGCTAGTCTTCAGGTCATTCTCATAGGCAGTTGTTCTGTAAGTATTTTTAATTTCAACGTACCTGTGGGAGGAAGTAAGCTTAGGGTCTTTCTACTCTGTTGTCTTTGCCAAACCTCAGGATAGGAACATTTTAAGTTTCTTGATTTGTATTGTCAATTACCCTCCAGAAAGATAGTCTAAAATTACATTAATCCTAGCAGCCAACAAGAGAGCATATTTGCCTGGACACTGGATACTTCTAGGCTATTATTCTCCCTATTCTTCTTATTTAATAGACAAAAAAAAAAAAAAAAGAAGAAAATTTCTCATTTCAGTGTGTATTTTTTTGATTTGCAGAAAGTACAAAAATGAACAAACATTATTTATCCCTTGAACAAATATACATGGTTCAAGTGTTAAAGAAACAAAGATTATTATGCAGATTGTGTACCTACAACACCTGCTTTCCAGACATCCATCAGTAACCCTCTCAAGGGGCAGCCACTCTAGCATTTTCTTGAGTGGCCTCCCCAAAATTATTACTCACATATAAGGAAAGGGGGGCTTCGCAGGTGGCTCAGTAGTATAGAATCTGCCTACCAAGCTGGAGACGCAGGAAGGTCAGGAAGATACCCTGGAGACGCAGGAAGGTCAGGAAGATGCCCTGGAGAAGGAAATGGCAATCCACTTCAGTACTCTTGCCTGGGAAATTCCGTGGACAGAGGAGCCTGGCGGGCTACAGTCCACGGGATCGCAAATAGTCAGACATGACTTAGTGACTAAACAACAACCACCACCAGGAAACGAACATGAGAGCAAACACATGTGTACGTATATATGTGTGCCTATGTTTTCCTCCACAGACAGAAGCACATACCCTACACATTGTTTTTTTCCTTGTTTTTTTTTTCACTTAGCATAATATCTTGGAGATTTTTCCATATTAGTAAGTGAAGAACTGCCTTACTACTTTCAATGTCTATATACTATTGCACTATAAGGAAAGAGCTGCAAATATTAACATTTTAAAAATTGTCTATAGGCATTTCTTCTTTTGCAATTGCCTGTCAATATTTTTGGAGGCTTCTGTTATTGTAGTTTTATTATTTTGGTTATTGCTAATGATTTGTAAAACTTCCATGCGTAATATGATTACCAGTCCATTTTCACCAAATGATGCAAATTTTATTTCACATTTCATTGTTGGCCTTTCAGTTTCATTTTATGATTATGGGTTTTTTATAGTTTGTTTTGTTTTTTGTTTTGGTGTGGATAGAGAGAATTGTTTTTATATAATCAAATCTATCAATCTTTTTGGTTTTGTTTGTGAATAATTTCCTGGGTGATCAAAACCTCCCACTGTCCCTTGGTTTACTTGAATTCTTTTGACATAGTATCATAGGATTTGAACTAGAAAGACCTAAGAGGTGATGGAGGAAAAATTTCCAGTCAATGCAAAAAAGCCCCAGAGCAATACTGATAAAGGTCTTGCTATGCTTGAATGAATCAGTGACCCCAAACTTACCACCTAACAAAACACATTCCATTGGCCAGCTCTCATAAAACTCTTTATTGAATAAAGTTTTAAGGTCTCTCCTTGAATCTTTTGTCTAATTTTGTCTTAATAAACACAAAACAGATTTATTTTCTCTTCTACATATACTCATTTTATCATTTTCTAATAATTTATTCCTTTTTATTATTTTTAAAGAATCCATATTTTAGGTGTATTGTTTAAAATCTGCAAGATAATGCTATAAGAAAAAAAACTCCAAATGGTATGGAAGGATTACCTTATGATAATGTATATGTGAGTTTTTACCATCTTAACAATTATTAAGTGTTCAGTTTGCTGGTTTTAAGGGCATTCACATTGTTGTGAAGCAGATCTCTAAAATTTTACCATCTTGTAAAGCAGAAACTCTGTGCACATTAAACAACTTACCTTTCCCCCCTCCACTCAACCCTTGGCAACTATCATTCTACTTTCTGTTTCTATGAATATGACTCCTTTGGACACATAATGTAAGTAGACTCATACAGTTTTTAAATTTTATGATTGGTTTATTTCACTTAGCATAATGCCTTCAAGGTTCATCTGTGTAGTAGCATGTGACAGAATTTCCATCTTTTCTGAGGTCACATAATAGGTCAGTAGGTGCCCAATATGCTACTGGAGATCAGTGGAGAAATAACTCCAGAAAGAATGAAGGGATGGAGCCAAAGCAAAAACAATACCCAGCTGTGGATGTGACTGGTGATAGAAGCAAGGTCCGATGCTGTAAAGAGCAATATTGCATAGGAACTGGAATGTCAGGTCCATGAATCAAGGCAAATTGGAAGTGGTCAAACAAGAGATGGCAAGAGTGAATGTCGACATTCTAGGAATCAGGGAACTAAAATGGACTGGAATGGGTGAATTGAACTCAGATGACCATTATATCTACTACTGTGGGCAGGAATCCCTTAGAAGAAATGGAGTGGCCATCATGGTCAACAAAAGAGTCCAAAATGCAGTACTTGGATGCAATCTCAAAAACGACAGAATGATCTCTGTTCGTTTCCAAGGCAAACCATTCAATATCACAGTAATCTAAGTCTATGCCCCAACCAGTCACACTGAAGAAGCTGAAGTTGAACGGTTCTATGAAGACCTACAAGAGTTTTTAGAACTAACACCCAGAAAATATGTCCTTTTCATTATAGGGGACTGGAATACAAAAGTAGGAAGTCAAGAAACACCTGGAGTAACAGGCAAATTTGGCCTTGGAATACGGAAAGAAGCAGGGCAAAAACTAATAGAGTTTTGCCAAGAGAATGCACTGATCATAACAAACACCCTCTTCCAACAACACAAGAGAAGACTCAACACATGGACATCACCAGATGGTCAACACCGAAATCAGACTGATTATATTCTTTGCAGCCAAAGATGGAGAAGCTCTATACAGTCAGCAAAAACAAGACCGGGAGCTGACTGTGGCTCAGATCATGAACTCCTTATTGCCAAATTCAGACTTAAATTGAAGAAAGTAGGGAAAACCACTAGACCATTCAGGTATGACCTAAACCAAATCCCTTATGATTATACAGTGGAAGTGAGAAATAGATTTAAGGGCCTAGATCTGATAGATAGAGTGCCTGATGAACTATGGAATGAGGTTCGTGACATTGTACAAGAGACAGGGATCAAGACCATCCCCATGGAAAAGAAATGAAAAAAGCAAAATGGCTCTCTGGGGAGGCCTTACAAATAGCTGTGAAAAGAAGAGAAGCAAAAAGCAAAGGAGAAAAGGAAAGATATAAACATATGAATGCAGAGTTCCAAAGAATAGAAAGAAGAGATAAGAAAGCCTTCTTCAATGATCAATGCAAAGAAACAGAGGAAAACAACAGAATGGGAAAGACTAGGGATCTCTTTAAGAAAATCAGAGATACCAAAGGAACATTTCATGCAAAGATGGGCTCGATAAAGGACAGAAATGGTATGGACCTAACAGAAGCAGAAGATATTAAGAAGAGATGGCAAGAATACACAGAAGAACTGTACAAAAAAGATCTTCACGACCCAGATAATCACTGGTGTGATCACTGACCTAGAGCCAGACATCCTGGAATGTGAACTCAAGTGGGCCTTAGAAAGCATCATTACGAACAAAGCTAGTGGAGGTGATGGAATTCCAGTTGAGCTATTCCAAATCCTGAAAGATGATGCTGTGAAAGTGCTGCACTCAATATGCCAGCAAATGTGGAAAACTCAGCAGTGGCCACAGGACTGGAAAATGTCAGTTTTCATTCCAGTCCCAAAGAAAGGCAATGCTAAAGAATGCTCAAACTACCGCACAATTGCACTCATCTCACACACTAGTAAAGTAATGCTCAAAATTCTCCAAGCCAGGCTTCAGCAATATGTGAACCGTGAACTTCCTGATGTTCAAGCTGGTTTTAGAAAAGGCAGAGGAACCAGAGATCAAATTGCCAACATCTGCTGGATCATGGAAAAAGCAAGAGAGTTCCAGAAAAACATCTATTTCTGCTTTATTGACTATGCCAAAGCCTTTGACTGTGTGAATCACAATAAACTGTGGAAAATACTGAAAGAGATGGGAATACCAGACCACCTGACCTGCCTCTTGAGAAATTTGTATGCAGGTCAGGAAGCAACAGTTAGAACTGGACATGGAACAACAGACTGGTTCCAAATAGGAAAAGGAGTACGTCAAGGCTGTGTATTGTCACCCTGCTTATTTAACTTATATTCAGAGTACATCATGAGAAACGCTGGACTGGAAGAAACATAAGCTGGAATCAAGATTGCCAGGAGAAATATCAATCACCTCAGATATGCAGATGATACCACCCTTATGGCAGAAAGTGAAGAGGAACTAAAAAGCCTCTTGATGAAAGTGAA
The DNA here is from genome assembly GCF_002263795.3 of Bos taurus. Taxonomy (NCBI): domain Eukaryota; kingdom Metazoa; phylum Chordata; class Mammalia; order Artiodactyla; family Bovidae; genus Bos; species Bos taurus. The sequence goes on from NC_037336.1 coordinate 88,736,647, forward strand.
AGAGGAGAGTGAAAAAGTTGGCTTAAAGCTCAACATTCAGTAAATGAAGATCATGGCATCTGTTCCCATCACTTCATGGGAAATAGATGGGGAAACAGTGGAAACAGTGTCAGACTTTATTTTTGGGGGCTCCAAAATCATTGCAGATGGTGACTGCAGCCATGAAATTAAAAGACTCTTACTCCTTGGAAGGAAAGTTATGACCAACCTAGATAGCATATTAAAAAGCAGAGACATTACTTTGCCAACATAGGTTCGTCTAGTCAAGGCTATGGTTTTTCCTGTGGTCATGTATGGATGTGAGAGTTGGACTGTGAAGAAGGCTGAGCGCCGAAGAATTGATGCCTTTGAATTGTGGTGTTGGAGAAGACTCTTGAGAGTCCCTTGGACTGCAAGGAGATCCAACCAGTCCATTCTGAAGGAGATCAGCCCGGGGATTTCTTTGGAAGGAATGATGCTAAAGCTGAAACTCCAGTACTTTGGCCACCTCATGTGAAGAGTTGACTCACTGGAAAAGACTCTGATACTGGGAGGGATTGGGGGCGGGAGGAGAAGGGGACGACAGAGGATGAGATGGCTGGATGGCATCACTGACTCCATGGCCGTGAGTCTGAGTGAACTCCGGAAGTTGGTGATGGACAGGGAGGCCTGGCGTGCTGGGATTCATGGGGTCGCAGAGAGTCAGACATGACTGAGTGACTGAAATGAACTGAACTGAACTGAATATGTCATTGTCTGTCGACACTGCTGCTGCGGCTGCTGCTAAGTCGCTTCAGTCGTGTCCGACTCTGTGCGACCCCATAGATGGCAGCCCATCAGGCTCCACCGCCCCTGGGATTCTCCAGGCAAGAACACTGGAGTGGGTTGCCATTTCCTTCTCCAATGCATGAAAGTGAAAAGTGAAAGTGAAGTCGCTTAGTCGTTCCCGACTCTTAGCAACCCCATGGACTGGAGCCTACCAGGCTCCTCCACCCATGGGATTTTCCAGGCAAGAGTACTGGAGTGGGGTGCCATTGCCTTCTCTTTCTGTGGACACTACATTTTGTTTATTCCATTGCATGTGAAAGGATACTCAGATTGCTTCTACCTCTTGGCTATTGTGAATAATGCTGCTATGAACATGGGTGTGCAAATATCCCTTTGAGATCCGCTTTCAATTACTTTGGATATGTACTCAGAAGTAGGATTTCTAGATCATATAGTAAATCTAACTTTTTTGAACAACTACCATTCTATTTTCTACAGAAGTTACATCGTTTTACAATCCCACCAATGGTGACTAAAGGTTCCAGTATCTCACCAATACTTGATATTTTCTGGCTTTTTGGATAATAATCATCATAGCAGATGTGAGAAGCAATTGTTTTGAACATAGCACATCTATCAGAATCTGTTTTTTTTTAAATAGTGTTCAACTAGCAGTTCTCCAATTTCATGTATTTCATAAAAACAGTATCATAAATTAGAATGGGTCCATGAACATATATTGTTGGAGGACTTTTGTCTTTTATGGGTTAGTTTTACTTTATATATGCCTCACTTATACAATAATTTATATGTGCAGAAACTAAAGTTCAGTGTCTGTGGTCAAAGTGGGCTTGATTTGAATTGGAGTTGATTAAGATGAAATGACATAAGCTTCATATTGACTTGGGAGTTGGTGGTGGCTGAAGAAGGTCCTGGGGCAATGTTGAAACCTGATTTACCTCCTACCTCCGTTAAGTTGGAATATTAGTACTGCTTTCAGCACTCAGCAGGTATTTCCTAGCTTATTTGAGCAGCAAGACATGTCCCACCATTTTCAAAATCAAAGAATAAAGACTGTTGGTAGAGCTTTCTCTATCCTCAATCCCGTCTAGTATTTCATGTTTTATCTTATTTGTAAGCTGAGGTTTCACTGAGTCCTGGCTTAACTGTCTTGACCTGAGGACTAGGTGATTGGGAGTCAGGTTTCTCAATCTTGGTAATTGTTAAATTTTTTTAACCTTTTAAATAAGGATAAAGATACTTGTACCTTATTCACAGAGTCGTTGTGAGATAAAGTGAGTCTTCACAGAGAGATAAAACATGGAAAGCATTTAGCAAAGTCCTTGGCATGTAAGTTTTACATAAACAGAATGACTGTTGATGTTTCCTGTATCTTGTAACCTTATTGTTAAGGCCAGTCAGCCTTTATTCTCAAGATAAAGGTCCACAACCATGAAGTGTCTCTTTCTTTAGGGTAATTTTGCTAGGTAGGATATCTTCTATTTATCTTCTGTGTAGAAGCTTTTTCTTTCTTGCTTCTCATGAACATGAAGGGATCCCCAGTCCAGTTTTAATTGCATATTGTCAAACAAAGTGAGTAAGAGCTGTTTCGTCAGCTGAGTCAGGATTATAAAAGTCTTCAGTGTTGCCCTATGTGATGTATCTCAAGGATTTTTCACTGAGACACTTTCATTTATTCTCAAATGATAAGATGTCCTTATAGACTATAATCCCAAACCTCTTTGATCTCATTGGCCATGAGATCAAAATATGGCCATGCCACAGATTAAAGTAAATTATTTATTTCACCTTGTTGTTCATGCACTGACTTGATTTTTGAACGTCTATCTTTATAGGCACCATAGTTCAATTTCTTGTGGCAGAAATCCTTTCCTCCTTATCCTTTCATTTCATCTGTTAACAATCTACCATAATCCCCCATGACGTGGTCCTCATTAGCTGTCTCTTCCCTCCCTTTCTCCTTCTTTCCCTTCATCCCTCTCTTTACCCCCGCTTTCTCCGTTCTCCATTCACACATTATTGTTGAGAAGCTGCTGGGTGCAAAGCACTGTTCTCCTTAAGATGTGGACCTGGGTACAGTCTTTGCTGGTTCTCTCACTGCAGATCTAACAGGTCAGTTGAAATTTATGGCCACATTATCACTAGATTGGGCTTCCCCTGCAGCTCAGCAATAAACAATCTGCCTTTAATGCCAGAGATGCAGAAGACGTGGGTTCCTTCCCTGGGTTGGGAAGATCCCCTGGAGAAGGGCATGGCAACCCAATCTAGTATTCTTGCCTGGGAAATCCCATGGACAGAATAAACTGGCAGGCTTCAGCCCATAGCATTGCAAAGAGTTGGACACCATGGAAGTAATATTAGCATGCATGCATGTTTCACTAGGTCTCCTTGTACTTGTTGAAACAAATATTCTCTGAAGATAGATCTATTTTCTGCCTCTTATGGACAGGCTGTGTATTTGTGCCACTCCCCAGGCCCCTAATCCCCTGTACTGTCTCAGAGCTGATAAGATGGTCGCCTACCTCTAAACGCTCTCACCTCGGCCTTGACCTCTCTCTTGAACTTCCCTCTTATTCTCCAGCAACCATTCTTCATATTTCGTATGGCCTCCTTAGTTATAAAGGAATAAATTTTGATAATTTTCTATTTTTAAAATGAAGCAAAGTGTCACCGGAACTTGTTTCTGGACTGTACACGGTTGTAATTGGATGCCGAAACACTCAGAATTTGGTTCACCCTGAAAATTTCTCTTCAATCATTTACTTAGCATTTCTACGTCTTTTCCTGAAAGCCTAGGCTTTATTTTGAAAATATCGAGGTCTGTGTTCTGCTCTCAGGTGGGTGAATATGGCTCAAGGTGCAGCAGCGGGTAAGGCTTTCCTCTCCTCTGCCCACTTTGACCACCTGTCACATCCCTAAAGGCCACTGGCAGCAGGCATGCGGCTGCTGCTATGGATTTGCCTGGCTGTGGCTGCGTTTGCCTCCAGCGAGCCGGGTCTCTTTATTGGGAGAAAAGTGTTCCATTTCTGATAGGGGCATGAGAGGTGGTCTGTCGCTCACCGCTGTTCCCTAGCAATCCACAGCCATGTCAATTTTCTCTCCTCTGTGCCCTGGTGGTAATCTTTCCATTATCACAGTCATTTCCTCCTCCTCGTCCCTTTCTCTTCCTTTTTCTCTTCCTTTTTCTCTTCTTACTCCTTTTCCTCCCGGGGCCTTTATCAAAGCTTACCTTCAATGTATCTCACTCTAAAGCCTTCCCATTTTTAGAATAAAATTCATTGAATCCTCTTCTGTGCTCTGACACTTACCTCTCTGGTACAGCACTTATCATTTCATATTATAGCTCTCTCTCTACGCTGCTCCCCCATTCAGGCTAAATGCGGGGTATTATTAATATCATTTCCCTTAAACTTAGCTGAGTAGTCATGCTGAGCAGATAGAGTAGTTATAAGCACTGACTTTGGAACAAGCCTGCGGAAATTGACATCTTATCCCTGCCAGTTCTTAACTGTGTAATCTTGGGCAAATTGTTTAACTTCTCTGTGCCTCAGTTTCTTGACTTACAAACTAGAGACAATAATAGTGATGCTTAGAGTAGTTCCTGCTGTACAGAGCCTCTTGATGAAAGTGAAAGAGGAGAGTGAAGAAGTTGGCTTAAAGCTCAACATTCAGAAAACGAAGATCATGGCATCTGGTCCCATCACTTCATGGCAAATAGATGGGGAAACAGTGTCAGACTTTATTTTTCAGGGCTCCAAAATCACTGCAGATGGTGATTGCAGCCATTAAATTAAAAGACACGTACTCCTTGGAAGGAAAGTTATGACCAACCTAGACAGCATATTAAAAAGCAGAGACATTATTTTGTCAACAAAGGTCCGTCTAGTCAAGGCTATGATTTTTCCAGTGGCCATGTATGGATGTGAGAGGTGGACTATAAAGAAAGCTGAGTGCCAAAGAATTGATGCTTTTGAACTGTGGTGTTGGAGAAGACTCTTGAGAGTCCCTTGGACTGCAAGGAGATCCAACCAGTCCATCCTAAAGATCAGTCCTGGTCGTTCATTGGAAGGACTGATGTTGAAGCTGAAACTCCAATACTTTGGCCATCTGATGCAAAGGGCTGACTCATTTGAAAAGACCCTAATGCTGGGAAAGATTGAAGGCAGGAGGAGAAGGGAACTACAGAGGATGAGATGATTGGATGGCACCACCGACTCAATGGACATAGGTTTGGGTGGACTCCAGGAGTTGGTGATGGACAGGGAGGCCTGGTGTGCTGCAGTTCATGGGGTTGCAAAGAGTCGGATACGACTGAGTGACTGAACTGACTGACTGTGTGTTCAATTCAGTTTAATAGAATCATTATAATCAAGTTCACCAGTCATGTATTTAGTGACGGTATCTTTGTTGTATGCTGGTGATCATTACACCTAGAATAGGGCCAAGGATGTGGAGAAGACGATGGCACGCCACTCCAGTACTCTTGCCTGGAAAATCCCATGGGTGGAGGAGCCTGGTAGGCTGCAGTCCATGGGGTCGCAAAGAGTCGGATACGACTGAGCGACTTCACTTTCACTTTTCACTTTCATGCATTGGAGAAGGAAATGGCAACCCACTCCAGTGTTCTTGCCTGGAGAATCCCAGGGACGGGGGAGCCTGGTGGGCTGTCGTCTATGGGGTCGCACAGAGTCGGACACAACTGAAGCAACTTAGCAGCAGCAGCAGCAGCAGCAGCAGGGCCAAGGATGTAGGCATTCAATCAATATTGTTGTGTAAATGCATGAATGTGCTGGGTGTTATAGATACAAAGAAATATAAGTCCTTATTTCTTTCCTTCAGGTCTCACAGACTGGGAATACAGAAAGGACATAAGACAGTAATTGAGTACTGCGTGAATGCACCACTTATCTGTCTATAGATATTTGGGTTGCTTCTATCTCTTGGTTATTGTGGGGAATGCAAGTATGAACATGGGTATGCTAGTATCTCTATGAGACCCTGCTTTCAATTCTTTTGGATACATACCTAGAGTGGGATTGCTGGATCATATACTAATTCTATATATTTTGCTTCCTTTTAGACATATTCCATTAGGATAATCATGAACAAATTATTGATTCTACTTGAATTCCTGCCTGTGCTTTCTTTTTTAAACAGTGGAAGTGCTGAAGTTAATCAAACTTGTGGCCCTCCAAATACAAGTAGATCAATTGCTGTTCTTGCTGATAGGCTATTGGCTAATTCTTTATTACTCCAGAACACATTATTCAGTTAAAAAAATATATATTATTTTGATGAAAAGGGAACAATGATCCCCTCTCCCTTTCTTTTCTCTTGAGAAGTACATAGATGCAATGTCTGATTGATTTATTTTTTGCCTTTTAAACTTTGTGAGATTTGTATGATGGTAGACATAGTCTACAAAGAGGATGATAATTTAAAATTGTCACTGTACTTCCCTGGTGGTCCAGTGGTTAAGACTCCACACTTCCAGTGCAGGGGGTGAGGATTCGATCCCTGGTAGGAGAACTGAGATTCCACGTGCTACGCTGTGTGGCCAAAAATTTAATTTTTTTAAATTAAAAAAAATTGTCCCCGTAACAACTATCCATATACAGATTCCAATCAATTATTAAATGGTTCATGATGGTTTTGTGTTTTACTGTTGTTGTTCAGTCACTATGTCGTGTCTGACTCTTTGTGACCCCATGGACTGCAACATGCCAGACTTCCCTCCCTTCACTGTCTTCCGGAGTTTGCTCAAATTCTGCCCATTGAGTCAGTGATGCCATCCAACCATCTCATCCTCTGTCGTCCCCTTCTCCTCCTGCTCTCAATCTTTCCCAGCATCTGCATCTTTTCCAATGAGTTGGCTCTTCACATCAGGTGGCCAAAGTGTTGGAGCTTCAGCTGCAGTATCACCCCTTCCAGTGAACATCCAGGGTTGATTTTCTCCAGGATTGACTGGTTTGATCTCCTTGCAGTCCAAGGGACTCTCAATGGTCTTCTCCAGCAATACAGTGTTGTGTTTTATAACAAACACTGAACTGATATGGTAACTCAACTCAAGTGCTACATTCGATGTACATGAATCTGGTTGAGGAAGACTCAAGGTGATGAAAAGTACAAATTTGGGTTACTATATGAATTTGATTTTCAGTTTTATTTTGACTAAAAACATTATTAGAGAAAGCACAATATGTGGCAGATCTTTTCTATATCAAACCTGTATTTAGATGAGGAGTGGGTAGACTAGGTCAAGGACACAGTTTCTGGAGTCTGAGTGTTTGGTGCTGATCCAGTCTCTGCCCCACTTGTGAGCTGTGTGACACTGAGCAAGCTACTCAGAGCCTTGAATTCTCGTGTGTGAACTACAGTTAATAATGGGTTGTTGTGACATTTATTGGAATTAATATATGCAACTTTCTAGATCTATGCGTTATGGAGGAAGTGCTATGTCAGATTTTGCTATTGATTTTCTAGCATTGGCCACAAATTCTTAGGTTGTTCAACATTCCTCATATCTCAGGCATCAATGTTGTCATCTGCAAAAAATAAAAAAAAGTTTTTCTCTTTACTGAATGGCTGTAAAATGTAGACCAACCAAAGGTCTAATCCTTTTAGTCAATTAGTAGTGCATAAATTGAAAGAGTGATGGATGGAACATTTTGTTCCCTGAAAGCTCTTAGATGGTGGATGTGCTAGGAGAGTCAGCAAGCGCATCACAGATATATTCTGGGTGACTGCAAGAGTCTTTAATGAATGAATCACTGAACAGGCAGATGGGCTGTGGGAGGCAAACCCCTAGTAACTTTTTTCTTTTACTACAGAAATATTTCTGAGTGGTAAATACCCAGACTACTATTCATGACTACAGACTTTACATTTTAAAAGTAGTTGCTGTTTTTCTTTTCTGTGTTTTGTTGTATACAGTATCTCATCTGGTCTTTATAGCCATTGTTTCTGAGGATGCATTTGAAGATCCAATGTGATAATGTATGTGATAATGTGTTAAAATTTTTTTCACAGCTTTATAGAGATTTATATTATATTTATATAATTTATGTATATTTCACATAATTTTTATTGTATTTCACATAATATAAAATTCACCCATTTAAAGTACATACAGTTCAGGAGTTTTTAGTATATTCCATGTTTTATGGCACCACCTAGCACATCCACAATCTAATCTTAGCACATTTTCAATTCCTTTATTTTTCTGTGGAGTTTTATTCTGGACATTTTATATAAATGAAACAGTATAATATCTGATCTTTTGTATCTTATTTCACTTACCATAATGTTTCCAAGGGTCATTCATGGTATAGCATGTATCAGTACTTCATTATTTATATTGACAAATAATATTCCATTGTATGGATAGAGTACATTTTGGTTTTCTACTTGTCAGCTGATAGATGTTTGGGTTTCCACTTTTTGGCTATTGTAAATAATGCCACTATGAATGTTTTTGTACAAGCTTTTTGTGTGGGTATATGTTTTTGATTCTCCTGGGTATGTACCTAAGAATGAAATTGCTGAGTCATGTGGCAGCTCTGTGCTCAGCATTTTGAGGAACTGCCAGATGGTTGCAGAATTTTACATTCCTACTGTATGACGATTCCAATTTATCCACATCCTGATCAACACTTGCTATTGTCTATCTTCTGCATTTTAGCCATCACAACTAATATGAAGTGGTGAAAATATTTTTTTAATTGAAGAAAGTGATGGGATGGGGGCAAGGTGCTGTGGGTTTCTTCTCTTTACCTCCTTCCCAGGTTTGGGCCAATGTTCTCTAATAACCCTGATGAACATAGAGCTTTCAGTTTTATAGGTGGACTTGCTCTACTTCTAGGTATTTTAAAAGGGATATTTTGTCATTTTCCTTTAGAACTAGCAGAAAGATGTCTCAGATGAAGAACTTTTTCTGGGTTTCCACTGAAAACTTTTTTCATGATCAGCTGTAATTTTACCAAGCTTTTCAAAGGGCTTTTCCCTCAGAGTTAAGAGACAACCATCTTACCTTCTTGAAGTAGAAGCCCTTCCTTTGGAACTCTAACCCTAAAAGCAAGACCTCTCTGACAGGTGCTTTATTTTGGCATCAGATTAGAAGACATGGGATTTGAGAAGCCATTGAAGCAGGTCAGCTCTGGTCTGGAAATCAGGGCTAAATTTTAGGACTACTTTTTTTTTTTTTTAAATCACATTCTCTCAGTTGGAAAGCAAAAGTCAGAGTTCAAACTGTTCATCCTGCCTCTAGGCAGGATGGAACCAAGATGTGTTCCAGGAACCCAAGAAATTTTGAGAAGAAATCTGGAAAACGAACCCAAGTGGAGAAAAAAATTTGCAGTAGAAACAGGCAATCTAGATGAACTGCAATATATTAGTATAAATGGTCTCAATACCAGTCTTCAGACACTTAAAACAAGGTCCAATAGGCAATTAAGTTTTTAAGGAAGCAGGATAATCTGCTTAGGTGTCAGCAATGAAAGTTATTAGTCATTCATCATACCTGATTCTTTGTGACCCCATGGACTGTAGCTCGCCAGGCTCCTCTGTCCATGGAATTCTCCAGGTAAGAATACTGGAATAGGTTGCTATTTCCTTCTCCAGGGGATCTTCCCGACCCAGGGATAGAGCCCGGGTCTCCCACACTGCAGGCAGATTCTTTACCATCTGAGCCACCAAGGAGTCAACATTAGTGAGCTCAATTTTTGGCTAACCCTGACTTCACCATATGACCGTGGGCAAATTTGCTTGAAATGATGATGCTAACTACTTTAGGCAGAGGGTTGGAATTTCTTGTGAGTCATGATCTATGGGGTCCCAGGCATGAAGCAGGAAGAAGCATAATATTTATTTGTGTAATATTTGTATGTGTTTGGTCCAAATCATACTGGCCATCTGAGAGTTAAAGTCTGATTATTTTAAAGTCACTACTCCTGGATTTTTCTCTCTTCACTTATTCACTTCCAATAACTCAGTTTATCCCTATAGACTGTGTCTAATGTAGACAGTAAGACAAAGAGAGTCTTGGAATAAAAGAATGATGATGTACATAGGGTATTTTTATCGGACCTTGATGTTTCATGAAATTATTATTGGATAGCAGAACTGGTAGAATGTACTGAAGATGTAAATTTAGAAAAAAAATGTAAAGCATTAATATTTAACCCAGGAAATTTATGTGGTACTGGTAAATGTGGTCCAATTTTCAAAATTTATTTTTAATTGGAAGATAATTCCTTTACAGTGTTCTGTTGGTTTCTGTCAAACAATGTGAAATAGCCATAAGTATACATATATTATTAAGAAGAGGTGGCAGGAATACACAGAAGAACTGTACAAAAAAGATCTTCACGACCAAGATAATCATGATAGTGTGACCACTTACCTAGAGCCAGACATCCTGGAATGTGAAGTCAAGTGGGCCTTAGAAAGCATCACTACAAACAAAGCTGGTGGAGGTGGTGGAATTCCAGTTGAGCTATTCCAAATCCTGAAAGATGATGCTGTGAAAGTGCTACACTCAATATGCCAGCAAATGTGGAAAACTCAGCAGTGGCCACAGGACTGGAAAAGGTCAGTTTTCATTCCAAGCCCAAAGAAAGGCAATGCCAAAGAATGCTCAAACTACCGCACAATTGCACTCCTCTCACACGCTAGTAAAGTAATGCTCAAAATTCTCTAAACCAGGCTTCAGCAATACAGGAACCATGAACTTCCAGATGTTCAAGCTGGTTTTAGAAAAGGCAGAGGAGCCAGAGATCAAATTGCCAACATCCGCTGGATCATGGAAAAAAAAAGAGAGTTCCAGAAAAACATGTATTTCTGCTTTATTGACTATGCCAACGCCTTTGACTGTGTGGATCACAATAAACTGTGGGCAATTCTGAAAGAGATGGGAATACCAGACCACCTGACCTGCCTCTTGAGAAATCTGTATGCGGGTCAGGAAGCAACAGTTAGAACTGGACATGGAACAACAGACTGGTTCCAAATAGGAAAAGGAGTACGTCAAGGCTGTATATTGTCACCCTGCTTATTTAACTTGTATGCAGAGTACATCACGAGAAACGCTGGGCTGGAAGAAGCAGAAGCTGGAATCAAGATTGCCGGGAGAAATATCAATCACCTCAGATATGCAGATGACATCACCCTTATGGCAGAAAGTGAAGAGGAACTAAAAAGCCTCTTGATGAAAGTGAAAGAGGAGAGTGAAAGAGTTGGCTTAAAGCTCAACATTCAGAAAACGAAGATCATGGCATCTGGTCCCATCACTTCATAGGAAATAGGTGAGGAAACAGTTGGAACAGTGTCAGACTTTATTTTTGGGGGCTCCAAAATCACTGCAGATGGTGATTGCAGCCATGAAATTAAAAGACGCTTACTCTGTATGTCTTCTTTGGAGAAATGTCTATTTAGTTCTTTGGCCCATTTTTTGATTGGGTCATTTATTTTTCTGGAGTTGAGCTGTAGGAGTTGCTTGTATATTTTTGAGATTAGTTGTTTGTCAGTTGCTTCATTTGCAATTATTTTCTCCCATTCTGAAGGCTGTCTTTTCACCTTGCTAATAGTTTCCTTTGATGTGCAGAAGCTTTTAAGGTTAATTAGGTCCCATTTGTTTATTTTTGCTTTTATTTCCAATATTCTGGGAGGTGGGTCATAGAGGATCCTGCTGTGATGTATGTCAGAGAGTGTTTTGCCTATGTTCTCCTCTAGGAGTTTTATAGTTTCTGGTCTTAGGTTTAGATCTTTAATCCATTTTGAGTTTATTTTTGTGTATGGTGTTAGAAAGTGGTCTAGTTTCATTCTTTTACAAGTGGTTGACCAGATTTCCCAGCACCACTTGTTAAAGAGATTGTCTTTAATCCATTGTATATTCTTGCCTCCTTTGTCAAAGATAAGGTGTCCATATGTGCGTGGATTTATCTCTGGGCTTTCTATTTTATTCCATTTATCAATATTTCTGTCTTTGTGCCAGTACCATACTGTCTTGATAACTGTGGCTTTGTAGTAGAGCCTGAAGTCAGGCTGGTTGATTCCTCCAGTTCCATTCTTCTTTCTCAAGATCGCTTTGGCTATTCGAGGTTTTTCCATACAAATTGTGAAATTATTTGTTCTAGCTCTGTGAAGAATACTGTTGGTAGCTTGATAGGGATTGCGTTGAATCTATAAATTACTTTGGGTAGTATACTCATTTTCACTATATTGATTCTTCCAATCCATGAACATGGTATATTTCTCCATCTATTAGTGTCCTCTTTGATTTCTTTCACCAGTGTTTTATAGTTTTCTATATATAGGTCTTTAGTTTTTTTAGGTAGATATATTCCTAAGTATTTTATTCTTTCCGTTGCAATGGTGAATGGAATTGTTTCCTTAATTTCTCTCTCTGTTTTCTCATTATTAGTGTATAGGAATGCAAGGGATTTCTGTGTGTTGATTTTATATCCTGCAACTTTACTATAGTCATTGATTATTTCTAGTAATTTTCTGGTGGAATCTTTAGGGTTTTCTATGTAGAGGATCATGTCATCTGCAAATAGTGAGAGTTTTACTTCTTCTTTTCCAATTTGGATTCCTTTTATTTCTTTTTCTGCTCTGATTGCTGTGGCCAAAACTTCCAAAACTATGTTGAATAGTAATGGTGAAAGTGGGCACCCTTGTCTTGTTCCTGACTTTAGAGGAAATGCTTTCAATTTTTCACATCACTCATTATCAGAGAAATGCAAATCAAAACCACTATGAGGTACCATTTCACACCAGTCAGAATGGCTGCGATCCAAAAGTCTACAAATAATAAATGCTGGAGAGGGTGTGGAGAAAAGGGAACCCTCTTACACTGTTGGTGGGAATGCAAACTAGTACAGCCACTATGGAGAACAGTGTGGAGATTCCTTAAAAAACTGGAAATAGAACTGCCTTATGATCCAGCAATTCCACTGCTGGGCATACACACTGAGGAAACCAGAAGGGAAAGAGACACGTGTACCCCAATGTTCATCGCAGCACTGTTTATAATAGCCAGGACATGGAAGCAACCTAGATGTCTATCAGCAGATGAATGGATAAGAAAGCTGTGGTACATATACACAATGGAGTATTACTCAGCCATTAAAAAGAATACATTTGAATCAGTTCTAATGAGGTGGATGAAACTGGAGCCTATTATACAGAGTGAAGTAAGCCAGAAGGAAAAACATAAATACAGTATACTAACGCATATATATGGGATTTAGAAAGATGGTAACAATAACCTGGTGTACGAGATAGCAAAAGAGACACTGATGTATAGAACAGTCTTATGGACTCTGTGGGAGAGGGAGAGGGTGGGAAGATTTGGGAGAGTGACATTGAAACATGTAGAATATCATGTAAGAAACGAGTTGCCAGTCCAGGTTCGATGCGCGATACTGGATGCTTGGGGCTGGTGCACTGGGACGACCCAGAGGGATGGTGTGGGGAGGGAGGAGGGAGGAGGGTTCAGGATGGGGAACACATGTATGCCTGTGGCGGATTCATTTTGATATTTGGAAAAACTAGTGCAATTATGTAAAGTTTAAAAAAAAAAAAAAGACGCTTACTCCTTGGAAGGAAAGTTATGACCAACCTAGATAGCATATTCGAAAGCAGAGACATTACTTTGCCAACAAAGGTCTGTCTAGTCAAGGCTATGGTTTTTGCAGTAGTCATGTATGGATGTGAGAGTTGGACTGTGAAGAAAGCTGAGTGCTGAAGAATTGATGCTTTTGAACTGTGGTGTTGGAGAAGACTCTTGAGAGTCCCTTGGACTGCAAGGAGATCCAACCAGTCCATTCTGAAGGAGATCAGCCCTGGGTATTCTTTGGAAGGAATGATGCTAAAGCTGAAACTCCAGTACTTTGGCCACCTCATGCAAAGAGTTGACTCATTGGAAAAGACTCTGATGCTGGGAGGGATTGGGGGCAGGAGGAGAAGGGGACTACAGAGGATGAGATGGCTGGATGGCATCACCGACTCGATGGACGTGAGTCTGAGTGAACTCCGGGAGTTGGTGATGGACAGGGAGGCCTGGCGTGCTTCGATTCATGGGGTCGCAAAGAGTCGGACACGACTGAGCAACTGAACTGAACTGATACATATATCCCCTCCCTCTTGAACCTGCGGTTCAATATTTAACAAAGTAATTTTAGTCTTCTCAGAGCAAGCATCCTACGTATATACAAACGATGATATGAGACACAGGTATAACTTCACAATATTTTCCAGAACTCAAGTCTACCAGCCAGTTGGTACAGCACACTAGAGGGAAGATACTTAAGAAAATACTAATAGCATTTCCTTTTGTAGCCCACTCTACAAGGCATGAGACTTGAAAAAGCGTATCATAACAAGGAGATAATTTACTGTAATACTGTTTTAATAGGAATGTGTAATGTGCATTAAGAGGTTCACATGTTCTTGCAGTACCCTTGTAGGTGGCTCTTTATGATTTCTGTCTCTATGCATTCAAACGAAGGAGTTGGCTCGACATTTTGGTAGGCAGATTTTGCCGATATGCAGCGTTGGCAGAGGAGAGAGGGATGGTGTTGATGAGGCAGCACTACGGCAACAGTAGCTTTTAGCAGCTACCAGATTTGCTAAAAGCAGCCACATCCAATTAGCAGTAAGTGCCATACACCTGCAGTTACTAGGAATTCAGCCTCTCCAGAGGCTGAATCTTAATATAGCTTTATTTTTTTAATAACAAAAACCTTACTCTCTGGGAGAATAAAGAAAAATCAGCAGTGGCAAAACGGAAGCAATCTAAAAATGTTATTATTGATTTAGAATATAGAGGGAAATGTACAGATAATGATATTTTCCAAGCTGCTTTGCTTTAAAATATTGTTTTCCTAAAGATTACTTCCAAATTTTGAATTTCCTCTTCATATTAATACTGCAATTGTTTCCTTAGAAATTTATAATGTTGTTGCAGGTCCCCCATGCATGTTTCCAAAATATTGTCACCAGGATAATAAAAATAACAGTTTCAAATTGCAAAGACAGGAAAAAAAAAAAAGATGTTCAATTTCTTTTCAAGGTGTCAAATTCACTGCAGTGGAAAAGACAACAATATACTATTAAAAAGCTATTTTAAACATGGTACTTTAAAATGTTTTCAGCATTTATTTCTTTGAACATTTGATATCCCTCCTTTTTTCCTGAAAATGTTTGTTTACATTCAGAAAATATTTCTGCAAGTTCTAACAGTATAATGTTTCTTCTGTGTGCTTCCCTGCTGTCTCTTTTTTAAAGGGTATCATAGGAAAAAAACATCTGTTGAGTTCAGCATTTTCTGGAACTGCTAGATTCTAGTAAGACTAATGGACTAATAAAGTAATTAATTCGTTGCAACTGGAGGGTGTACCTTTCCTTTATTTTCTTAATTCTTTTGACAGTGCCAAGAACACCAAAGTAATCAAATCTAATGTAGGGCATGGTAACTTTTATTTGCTGCTCATACTATGAGATTGACCATAATGAATAAATGAGAATGTTAAACTTGTACCTTTGTAACATACTCATTAACTACTTGACATCTTCAACTGCTGATGCGCTTTAAGATTTAGGATTGCAATAACATGGCAAGAAGGAAATGGCAACCCATTCCAGTGTTCTTGCCTGGAGAATACCAGGGAAGGGGGAGCCTGGTGAGCTGCCGTCTATGGGGTCACACAGAGTCGGACATGACTGAAGCGACTTAGCAGCAGCAGCAGCAGCAACATGGCAAGAAGATCCTGCTACTGCTACTGCTAAGTCGCTTCAGTCGTGTCCGACTCTGTGCAACCCCACAGACGGCGGCCCACCAGGCTCCCCTGTCCCTGGGACTCTCCAGGCAAGAACACTGGAGTGGGTTGCCATTTCCTTCTCCAATGCATGAAAGGGAAAAAGTGAAGTCGCTCAGTCGTGTCCGACTCTTCGCGACCCCATGGTCTGCAGCCTACTAGGCTCCTCCGTCCATGGGATTTTCCAGGCAAGAGTACTGGAGGGGGGTGCCATTCTACAGACTCATTATTTTGGTTTGTACTGCCAACCCCTGAGAATGAGGCAATTTTACATAAATCAGTTTGAAAAAATTATGCAAATAGGAAGTGTTTTTCAAAATCGATTATTTGAGTGAATTTGTATGTTAGTTGCCAAACAATATCATTATTTGAGGTGCATAGATATTGTCATGCATGCATGCATGTTTAAATCGCTTTAGTCATGTCCGACTCTGGAGCCTACGGACTGGAGCCCGGCAGGTTCCTCTGTCCATGAGATTCTCCAGGCAAGAATACTGGAATGCGCTGCCATACCCTTCTCCAGCAGATCTTCCTGACCTGGGGATTGAACCCACGTCTCTCATGTCTCCTGCATTGGCGGATGGGTTCTTTACCACTAGTGCTGCCTGGGAAGCCCTAGATATTGCCATAGTGTTTATTTTTAAAAGTATGCAATTATTTAGTTTGTGTATGTGTGGTTGGACTTTATCAACATGGAATTTCTAAATCTTGCAGTTTCTGGTTTAACCAGTTTTTGTGGGAAATAATGAAAGCACGTGGTCAGTTTAGCCCACCTCCTCCAGTTTCTTCTCTCTTTTGCTCTTATTCGTTTTCCCCTCATCTGCCTTTCTTCTTGCTGTCCTGTTCTTTGAATTATCATATACTGTCAGTGACATCAATCTGCTGCTCTGAGAATATGCAGAATTTTATGATGCTCAAGATTAAATTGATTTTGATAGTGCAGAGGAATCAGAGATTGGGAAGGGATGAGAAAGGGGAGAAATCTGAGATGCTCACAAACCTTCAGAAAACCTTCAGAATTACCTGGAAGAAGAGAAAAATGGAAAAAAAAAATCCCTCAAATCAAAACAGTCAAAGGAAATATACATTTTGTTTCATTCCAGGTATGATTTGGAAAAAATGGCAATTAAGGAAGAAAGCCATCTGTGATTTCCAAAGTCTAGGAGGCAAAAAAAAAAATCTGTACTTCATGTGAAATGAAACCATCCATTGTGAGCTAGGCAGTTCTATGATTAAGTCTGACTGTCACTGTAGAGAGAATAAAGCTCTCCTTCTTAAGTAATATTTATGAAACAAAGGGCCACTGAAGATGATAAGGGTTTTTCCCCTGAAGTCTAATTAATAAGCCAAAAACTTGATCGATTTCTTTTGTTCAGGCTAGTGGCCATATTACAACAGCACTCAGTCCTCCTTGACCTGACTTGGCACAGTTGCTAAACCCAGTATCCATTTTCAGTCCTTATTTATTTGACTTGTCAGCGGAACTTCACCCAGTTAATCATCCCCTTCATCTGGAGACTTCCCTTCACTCCAGTATACTCCACTGTCCAAATTTTTTTCCTTCTAAACTGACTGCTCTTTCTTAGTATCCTTGGCTTGTTGCTCCTAATTTCTAGTCTCTCAAAGTTGCAGCTCCCCAGGGTCTGGTCCTTGGACTTCTCTTCTTGGTGTCAATCACATTTGGTGTCATGGCTTTAAATACCATCTATCACCTTCTCTTCCCTTGAACTCTAGACTTGTCCCTGCCTACTTGACCACTCCACCTGCATGCCTAAGAGGTTGCTCAAACTTATCATGTCTAAAAACAAACACACCTAAGGCTACTCATCTCACAGTGTGTCCTGTCTTAACTTAGAGCAAATTCTTCCTTCTGATCCTGTGCCAAATATCACGGAGTAATACTTAACTCCCCTCTTCCACGCTCTCAGTCTAAACACCCGAGAATCCTGTTGCTGTTGTTCAGTCACTCAGTTGTGTCCAACTCATTACGATCCCATGAATGGCAACACTTCAGGCTTCCTTGTCCTTCACTATCTCCCAGAGTTTACTCAAACTCTTGTCCATTGAGTCGGTGATGCCATCCAACCATTTCATCCTCTGTCACCCCCTTCTCCTCCTGCCTTCAATCTTTCCCAGCATCAGGGTCATTTCCAATGAGTTGGCTCTTTGCATCAGGTGGCCAATATACTGGCGCTTCAGCTTCAGCATCAGTCCTTCCGGTGAATATTCAGGGTTAATTTCCTTTAGGATTGACTGGCTTGATGTCCTTTTGGGTTTAGGATAAAAGCATTTCTGAAATATAACCACTTCCTATCACTTTCATGCCCACTGCCTTGGGTCTATCTACCACCATTCTTATCTGGAGTGTTGGAGCAGCCTGGTAACTCATTTCCCTGCTTTTTTCTTTTCTGCTCATAATCTGTCAGTCCTACAACTTAAAACAGAAGTAACATAAGGTCATGGCTTTGTTCAAAAGCTCCCAATAATTTCCATTTACACTTAGTAAAAGCCAAATTTGTGTCCCATCCATCCTTACCTCTTTGACTTCTAACTCTTGCTTATTCTCCTTCAGGCATACTGAGGTCAGTATTCCTTGAAAGATCTAGAACTTTGGCATTTGCTGTTTCCTCAATCACATGGCTCACTCTTCATTTTCTTGAGGACATTATCCAAACTTCTCTTGGGGAAAGGCCTTCCCTGACCACCCTATTTGACACTGCGGCCCTCTCTGACTTCCTCCTCTTTTCTGCATGTAGTGCACTCTCCTCCTTACTTTATTTTCTCTCTGTATCACCTTCAAACCTACTGTGTACTTTACTGATTTATTTTCCTGTCTCCCTACACTAGACTGTAAGTTCTGGGAGGGCAGGGTTTCGTGTTCTGTCCATTGCTGTATCCCTAGTACTTAGCACAGTGTCAGATACATCGTAGGCATTCAATTAATGTGTTTTGAAAGAATCAAGAATAATAAATTATTATTGGGCAGAATCAGCTAGTGATCTCACAGTATAGTGTGCCTTGATTAGAGGAGAAGTTGGGGGTGTGTGGATGAAGATGCACAGAGCCTACTTGGCTTCAAGGTAAGAGTTCACATCAAAGTGATCTAACCTCCCTATTTGGTGGGTCCTATTTTCTCCTCCTGAGTCAAATCAAAAAGACTCTTGACTAGGCCTTTTACTAGTGCTGAGGCTATTTTAGCATTCCACTAAAAACCATTTAAAATACAAAAACATGGCTGTATTACTTTAACTCTGACCTTAGAAGACTCTCAGTTTTACAACTGTTTAGAGAAAATGTGGAAAGGTTGAATATGTTTGCTGGCCTCGATCTTTTTTATTACTCATCTCTATAAAGAGGCTTTTAGGGACATATTAAAAAGTTTCCATCCCTCTTGTCTCTTGCTTTGCTTCTCATCTTTCTTCAATGCACCCAGATGGTTGAAAGCAAGACCCCGAGACTCTGGAGGAAGTGTGCTGTGGTCAGAGCAGATGGGGGTGAAGCTGGCCTAGAACCTTGGATCCTGCCCTCAGGTCAGCTACTCAAGTTGTTACTCTTGAACAGAGTGAGCTCACGTTATTACCAAGAACTCACTAAGCTGCTGTTTCCCCAGAAGGAGAAGTTCTCATCTGGAAGCTTCTCTTGTTTGTGTCTTCTCCCACATGTTTCTCTATGTCTGACTAGATCAAAGATGAAAGTTTTGGTTCTGAGATCAGGTGCCACACTAAGGAAGCAAAAAAAGAGATACGCTGGAGTGTGGTGTATTAAACTGAGAAAGTAGGTAGTTTTCTAGACAAACTGAAAGCCAGAAATGACATCATCTTGTAATAACTTTCCTATAATAAGGCAATGGTCTGACCTTGAGGAACCTATTAAAGTCTGCTTCAAAACACAGAGGCCACTTCTAGGGCTAGATGTAGGGTGGTTTTTACCCTCAATTCTATTTGGAAACAAGGCAGTTTATAAACTTTAAGGAAGCTTATAAAACCTTAGGAATATAAAGCTGTATGCCATCTCTGAAATCATGGAGAGTTTTGAAGTTCAATGTTCACTCCCTGTGAATTCTTCTTCAAAAAATTTCTTTTACCAAAGTATTGTTGGTTTATAATATTGTATTAATTTCTGCCGTATAGCACAGTGAATCCATTTATACCTATATATACATTTTTCATATTCTTTTTATTCTGGTTTATCAGAGATATTGAATATAGTTCTTTGTGCTATACAGTAGGACTTTGCTGTTTATCCATTCTATTATATATAATAACTGGCATCTGCTAATCCTAAACTCTCAGTCCATCTCTCCCCAACCCATCTTCTCCCTTGGCAACCACAAGTCTGTCTCTATGTCTGTGAGTCTGTTTCATAGACAGCTAATTTGAGTCATGTTTTAGATTCCACATATAAACGATATCATATGGCATGTCTCTCTCTTTATGACTTACTTCACTTAGTGTGAGAATCTCTAGGTTCCTCATGTTGCTTTAAATGGCAGTATTTCATTCTTATTTATGGCTTAGCAGTATTCTTTTGTATATATGTACCACATCCTTTCCCCCCCCCATTTATCTCTCTTTTTTTTAATTTATTTTTTAATTGGAGGGAAACTGCTTTACAATGTGTCATTGGTTTCTGCCATATAACAAAGTGAATCAGCCATAATTATACATATATCCCCTCCCTCCCCTCCCCTCATCCCAGCCCTCTAGGTCATCACAGAACATCAGGCTGAGCTCCCTGTGTTATATAGCAACTTTTCACCAGCTATCTATTTCACGTATGGTAGTGTATATATGTTGATGCTATTTTTCTCCATTTGTCTCACTCTCTCCTTCCCCCACAGGCCACAAGTCTGTTCTCTATGTCTTCATCTCTATTCCTTCCCTACAAATGGGTTCACTGATACTATTTTTCTAGATTTCATATATATGCATTAATATGCAACATTAGTTTTTCTCTTTCTGACTTAATTCACTCTGTATCATAGGCTCTAGGCTCATCTACCTCACTAGAACAGACTCAAATTCATTCTTTTTTATGGCTGAGTAATATTCCATTGTATATACATATTACATCTTCTTTATCCATTTAGATTGTTTCCATTTCTTGGCTATTGGAAACAGTGCTGCTATGAAAGTAGGGGGTCATGCTATGTGAATTATTTGTAGTTTCATGTCTTGGCTATTTAGCATTCTGTAGAGATGCCTGGAGAATCCCAGGGACTGGGGAGCCTGGTAGGCTGCCATCTATGGAGTCGCACAGAGTCGGACACGACTGAAGCAACTTAGCAGCAGCAGCAGAAGCCGAGACACCTGCATGATAAAAATAGGGCAGGAATTTTTGGACAGTTTTGTTAGTTATGGGCTGGTTTGTTTTCATGATAGAGGTAGCAAAATAGATGCTAAGAAGCAAGCTACTTTCATTACTATATATGCCTCACAGGGCCTTCTTTCATCAGTGGAGCTCAAAAACAGTCTTATCTCTTCAGTTCTTTTTTATGCATTTCTTTAGTAGTCTTCAACCTGTTTGTTCTTCATAAATTATTCCATAATAATTGAACAGAAACAATAATAATCATTCATTCAGAATCATAAAATGACAGTATGTTTAAGCTCCAGGGGGCTTAAGAGAAAGTCTAGCCCAATCCTTTATATTATAGAGGAAGAAAAGGGAAGATGGGGGAAGGGGTTGACTCACCCAAGGTCTTACACTGAACTACTGGCAGAATTGGGCGTTATAAAAGCTGTCTATACTAATTTCTCAGCTGTTCTCAATATTAAATCACAAAGAGGTAATTTTTCAAAATGAAAAAAAAATAACATAAGGTTACCTCTCAAAGTAGCCTTTCTGTATTTTTTGATCATATGGAAAAATAAAAATTATTATGTACTTTGGAGTAACAATAGCAACAATGAAAACTCAGAATAAAGCCAGAATATTCCTATGATTTCCATTGCATGAGATAGTATGATTCTATTAATATAATACATTAAAAATCTATTTACAAGTTAGATTCTTTTTATTGTATTTAAATATTCAAATATTTCCTTGGCATGGCCAGGCCTGAGCACCAAGCGATGGAGCTTTGCTCTGCAGAATACCACCCAGTGGCTGGATCTAAACAATGGATATCTTGGGACCCATTTTTGATAAAAATGGCACAACATGTGGTTCCACTTGGTAAATGTTTTTGATGATGTGAATCAGGTGACATACCTAGGTAGGAATGGTCCTTACTCAAGGATCCTTCTCAGTGACGTGCAACCTCATTCCTCCCATCATTAGGATGCTGGGTCCTTCTGGGACCTTTCTTTATCAGAACTGGAAAAGGTTGGTGTAAACCTGAAAATTATAAAATCAATAAAAGTTTAATCAAATGTGTCTGAATCTATGCTACAAGTCAAGCCATGTAGAGTTTACAAAAAGCTGTAACTGAAGCATATATGCCTATGTGTAAACTAAGCTGTGATCAGGGTTCATCGCACCATGTACCATCTAGGAAAGATTGGCACAACTCTCAGTTTGTAAAGACTAATTTCCCTATGTGTTCAACAGACACATATTCCCAGAAATCTTGTTCAATTACTTCATTCCCTGCAGATCATTGTACTTCCTGCACCTCTTGTCCACTGAGTAGAGTCAGATGGAGAATTTATTCTCTTCCTTTGATTTCTACAAAAGGCCACCCAGGCAAGACCTTGTAGTTAATGCCAGATTTTACCAAAGAAAAAGTTTACAGCACAATAAACAAGCATCTTGAAATAGAATAGAATATTAAGTATCCCTCTTCTTAAGAAGTTCTTGAGCAATGCAGACTTCAACATTCCTGGTGCTCTCAGCTTTCCTATCTTCTTTTCTCCTTATTTCCATCTTGAGAACAATTCCAACCTCTGTAATACTGTGTTTGGGATTGTTATTTTATGAAAATATTCCAGCTCATCATTTGGTTTGTTTTCTGCTTCCTGGTCTTGCTTGAGTCTATGCATTTAAAAAAGCAAAACAACCCAATATGCCATTGAGTTATTTTTTTAAGTGAAGAAAATTTTCCTTCTACAAGGTGCCACGTGTTAAGATTTTATAAATAAATATGTAAATAAGTGATTTTACACAAATATACATGACTACAATTAATACACAGCCCCCCCCCCCCAAATTTCATAGTCCTGATGTTAATTCTAGTCCTGCTTCATTTAGAATTGATGAATGTTTTGGCTCCATGTGGCAAAGGGAAAATGAACTGCTGTATTTTAAATCTGGGTCCTATTCTTTTAATTGCCTAACTTCTACATCTTTAAATCAACCTCCTTTGGGTTTCAAATATTTTCTCTCATTTAGTACATTTCTTTTTTACTTTGATGATGGTGTTCTTTGCTATGCAAAAGCTTTTTACTTTGATGTAAACCCTACTTTTTTTTCCTGCTTTTGTTTCCTTTGCATATGGAGCCAGATCCATGAAACATCACCAGGACTTATGCCAGTGAGGTTCTTTCCTGTATTTTCATTGAGGAAGTTTATGGTTCAAAGTCATTAATTCATTTTGAGTTAATTTTGTGTATGGTGCAACATAGTGGTCTAGTTTGCTTGTGGCAGACTCTTTGCTTGTGGCAGTCCAATCTTCCTAACATCAGCAATTGAAGAGAGTATTCTTTCTCTATTGTACATTCTTTATTCATTTATTGTAAATTAATTGTCCATATTAAAAGATGCTTGCTCCTTGGAAGAAAATCTATGACCAACCTAGACAGCATATTAAAAAGCAGAGACATTACTTTGCTAACAAAGGTCTGTCTAGTCAAAGCTATGGTTTTTCCAATAGTCATGTATGGATGTGAGAGTTGGACCATGAAGAAGGCTGAGCACTGAAGGACTGATGCTTTTGAACTGTGATGTTGGAGAAGACTCTTGAGGGTCCCTTGGACAGCAAGGAGATGAAACCAGTCAATCCTGAAGGAAATCAGTCCTGAATATTCATTGGAAGGACTGATGCTGAAGTTGAAGCTCCAATACTTTGGCCAGCTGATGTGAAGAGCTGACCCATTGGTAAAGACCCTGATGCTGGGAAAGATTGAAGGCCAGGAGAAGGGGACAACAGAGGATGAGATGGTTGGCTGGCATCACTGACTCAATGGACAAGGGTTTGAGCAAGCTCTAGGAGATGGTGAAGGACAGGGAAGCCTAGCATTCTGCAGTCCATGGGACTGCAAAGAGTCGGACATGACTGAGCAACTTAACAACAACAATTGCCCACATACGTGTGGGTTTATTTCTGGGCTCTCTATTCTGTTCCATTAGTCTATGAGTCTGTTTTGTGCTAACATTATACTGTTTTGATTACTATGTCACCAGGGAAGCCCAACTATAACTGTATAGTATAGTTAAAAATCAGGATATATGATACCTTCACCTTTGTTTTTTCTAGATATTATTTTGTCTATTCAAAATCATTTGAGGTGCCACATAAATTTTAGTTTTAGTTCTGTGAAACATACCTTCGAAATTTTGATAGGAATTGCATTGAATTTCTAGATTTCTTTGTGTAGCATAGACATTTTAACAATATAAATTCTTCTAATCCATGAAAATGAAATTTCTTTCCATTTATTTATATCTTCTTTAATTTCTTTCATCAGAGTCTTCTTATTTTTAGTATACAAATCTTTTCCCTCCTTGATTAGATTTATTTCCAGGTACTTTATTCTTTCTGATGCAATTGTAAATGAGATTTTAAAATTTTTTCTCTTTTTATTATTTCATTATTAGTGTACAGGAACACCACAAGTTTCTTTATATTGATTTTGTATCCCATGACATTACTGAATTCATTTATTAGTTTTAACAGTTTTTTTTTGTTGTTTTTTTTTGGGGTGGTGTCTTTATGGTGTTCTGTGGATAGCATAATGTCATTTTCAAATAGTGGACCCCAGACCAATTAAATTACAATCTCTGCAGGTGATAATCAAATCTTATTAGTTTTTAAAGTTCCCAAGTTTCTTATAATGAGCAGTCAAGGCTGAAAACCACTTCTAAGGTGACTTCCAAGTCAAAAATGATTATAATTCTAACTTAAAGGAATAAGAAATAAATCTGTCATAAAGACTCTATTCTTTACTCTTCCATGGATGAGTTTATTCCTCCAGAAATAACCATTTTTTAATTTATCTTTGGAGAATCCATTGGGACATACGTTGTGCATCTTGTGCCAAAACAGCATGGTGTTTGCTGAAATATTGCTTTGGACTGCATGCTGCTGCTGCTGCTAAGTCACTTCAGCCGTGTCTGACTCTGTGTGACCCCATAGATGGCAGCCCACCAGGCTCCCCGTCCCTGGAATTCTCCAGGCAAGAACACTGGAGTGGGTTGCCATTTCCTTCTCTAATGCATGAAAGTGAAAAGTGAAAGTGAAGTCGCTCAGTCGTATCCGACTCTTAGAGACCCCATGGACTGCAGCCTACCAGGCTCCTCTGTCCCTGGGATTTTCCAGGCAAGAGTACTGGACTGCATAGATTTTCATACATTATTTTATAAGTTAGTTTTGCTGATATGTTACTTGATTTTTGCGGAGTAATGTGGACATCTTTCTTTGCAATCCAGGGGGTTGCTATCACATTTTTTAAAAAAATGGTGAATTCTACCAATTTATTAAAAATAATTTTTATAAACATTTTAAAATTAAAGTATAATTGATTAACAATGTTGTGTTAGTTTCAGGTATACAGCAAAGTGATTCAGTTATACATATACATGTATATATTTTATATATTTGTATTCTTTTTCTGGATTTTTTCCATTGTAGGTTATTACAAGATATTTAATACAGTTCCCTGTACTATATAGTAAGTCGTTGTTGTTTATCTGTTTTACATATAGTAGTGTGTACATGTTAACCCCAAACTCCTAATTTATCTCCCCCACCTCTTTCTCCCTTTGGTAAATTTGTTTTCTATGTCTGTGAGTCTATATCTGTTTTATAAATAAATTTATTTATACCACTTCATTTAGTATGATCATCTCTAGGTCCATCCATGTGGTTGCAAATGGGCTATAGCTTTTAAAGTGTGATAAATCTCAAGTCCCAGCTCTTCCATTTACAAATTCTATGACCTTGGACTAATGTCCGTACTTTGCGCCAGTTTTCTATGTAATTGGGATAATTATAAAACTAACTCCACAGGGTTTTGAGATTTATACAGCTAAAGTTATTTACGTAATTAGCACTCAACAACATTTACTTTCCAAATAACATGGAGTTTTAAAAATATGTTTGATATTGGTTTCTCATTTTGGTATTAATTTCTCATTTAAATGCTTTCTTCTCTGCAATCACTCTCTGTGTTTTTCAGTCTTTTAACTCTGTTGAAGCTTACAATGACTAAGTCAAAGATCTCTCTTGGTAAATGTTATATTTGCACTTGAAAATATGTGGGTTATTTTCAAATACTTTTGATATTGATTTCTAACATAATTCCAGTGATAGAACAGATGCTTTATGATTTCAGTACCTTTAGACCATGAAATTTTTGCATCATGTTATATGTCCCTGGATATGTTCCAGTGTCTCCTGGTTTATAGAGTATTGGAACTTGAATAGAATTTGTATCCTGCTGTTGTGTGAAAATTGTAAAAATATTATTATGTTGAATTGGTTCATAGTGCTTTTCAGGTCTAGTATCCCTCTACTTTTCTGTCTATTCATTCTACTAATTTTTGAGGGTTTAATATTAAAGCTCCAATTAAAAATCTTAATTTATCCACTTAAAAAGTATTGCAATATATTGTGGAACTATATGTAACTTAGTTCTGTATTTTTGAAGTCTCCTGTAAATGTGTTATCATACTTTCAAAATTTAAAAAATAAAAAAGAGAATAGAAAAGATTAGCACTCAAAAATGAGCACTGATAATCTAGTGTTTTAAAACCTGTTTAAAATGTATTTAAATACATTTTGAAATGTTGCTATATATAAAGGTATGCAAATTTGATTTTACTATATTAAAATGGATATGTTAAAGTACATCACAAAATAATACATTAACATATATTTAGCATATAAGTTATTTATGTATTTAATTTTTGTGTGTATTTCTAAAAGCAATTTATTTCCTTAAGTGTTATATATAGTACTTTGGTTCAGTTCAGTTCAGTTCAGTTGCTCGGTCATATCTGACTCTTTGTGACCCCATGGACTGCAGTACGCCAGGCCTCCCTATCCATCACCAACTCCCGGAGCTTATTCAAACTCATGTCCATTGAGTTGGTGATGCCATCCAACCATCTCATCCTCTGTCATCCCCTTCTCCTCCCACCTTCAATTTTTCTCAGCATCAGTGTCTTTTCAAATGAGTCAGCTCTTCGCATCAGCTGGCCAAAGTATTGGAGTTTCATCTTCAACATCAGTCCTTCCAATGACTATTCAGGACTGATTTCCTTTAGGATTGACTGGTTTGATCTCCTTGCTGTCCAAGGGACTCTCAAGAGTCTTCTCCATCACCACAGTTCAAAAGCATCAATTCTTTGGTGCTCAGCTTCCTCTATAGTCCAACTCTCACATCCATGCATGACTACTGGAAAAGCCATAGCTTTGACTAGATGGACCTTTGTTGGCAAAGTAATGTCTCTGCTTTCTAATATGCTGTCTAGGTTGGTCATATCTTTTCTTCCAAGGAGCAAGCGTCTTTTAATTTCATGGCTGCAGTCAGCATCTGCAGTGATTTTGGAGCCCAAGAAAATAAAGTCTGTCAGTGTTTCCATATCTATTTGCCATGAAGTGACAAGACTGGATGCTATGATCTTTGTTTTTTGAATGTTGAGTTTTCAGCCACCTTTTTCACTCTCCTCTTTCACTTTCATCAAGAGGCTCTTCAGTTCCTCTTCTTTTTCTGCTATAAGGGTGGTGTCATCTGTGTATGTGAGGTTATTGATATTTCTTGCAGCAATCTTGATTCCAGCTTGTGCTTCAACCAGCCCAGAATTTTGCATGATGCACTCTGCAGATAAATTAAATAAGCAGGGTGACAGTATACACCCTTGACGTACTCCTTTCCCAATTTGGAACCAGTCTGTTGTTCCATGTCTGGAAATAAAGTTACAGATCTAGAAAACAAATGTATGGTTACCAAGGGGTAGGGGAGGTGAAGGGATAGATGGGATGATTGAGACTGACATATACACAGTATATAAAATAGATAACTATTAAAGACATACTGTAGAGCACGGGGAACTCTCCTTAATACTCTGTAATGGTCTATATGGGAAAAGAATCTAAAAAAAGAGTGGATATATGTTTATGTATAACGGATTCACTTTGATGTATACCTGAAACTAATAAAACATTGTAAATCAACTATACTCCAATAAACATTCAAGAAAAATAAATTACCCAAAGCTCAGGTCCCTTTCTAAAACACACCAACCTTCATCCACTCACAAATTCGGCTACAGGGTGAAGAGAAGACACAAATGGATGTCATATCTTGGTTCTGACTTCAAGCAGCTCACAGCTTATGAGGGCCCCAGGGGATGAGACAGAGGATTAAAATATAATGTTAACAATTTGCCTCAGCCTGGAGGAATAGGTAAAGAATTTGGAAGAGAAGTGATTGCCTGGAAGATTAACAGAAATCAGGCCAGTTAAGAGACTGGTAAGGAGAAAGGTGACTGTATGGTTAAGGAGAGGCGAGAAACTGCAGGAAACACAGGCAGTGGCGTATTCCTGGTGCACAAAGCTGACGCTTCCCTCTTTCTTGCTTTGCTGTCAACAGGTCAGATTGGCAAGTAGGGTGACCAACCGACCTGGTTTCCAGCAAGGTGAGACTTTCAATACTAAAATGGGACAGGCTTTGCATATCAGGAAGATTGAGCTCCGTATCTCTGTGTGGGTATCCGCCAGCTGAATCATGTACCTGTTGTTTTGTTTTTGTCTTCCGAGTAACAGAAGAACATGTTAAAGATAGGGCATGGAAAAGAAAGAGAGGGGAGGTATGATTTTTGTGGCTGGGAAGAAGATATC
This sequence comes from Bos taurus, assembly GCF_002263795.3. Classification (NCBI taxonomy): domain Eukaryota; kingdom Metazoa; phylum Chordata; class Mammalia; order Artiodactyla; family Bovidae; genus Bos; species Bos taurus. The sequence goes on from NC_037336.1 coordinate 88,765,234, forward strand.
CTCCATGAAGGATAGGGTTAGGCTACGGGGGACTACTTCCCAGCTAAGGACAAAGAGAGGGACCATGGAGAACAGTCTGTGCCCTACACGTGTGAGAAGGAAGAACAGTAGAAGGTTGCTGTGGACCAGTGCTTGGAATGTATACACAGGAGACAGCTAATGGAAGAAATGGAACAGAGGACAAACTTCACTGAAATTTCTTTAAAAATGTGTGGTTTCGGTCATCAGTTCTTTCACCATGGTAGAGACGGTTCTGTAATTATACTCATCAAAGTCTACAGTGTCTGCCATGTTAAGATATTTATCACTCACAGTGAGGGTCATTGAAAGTGATGTTAGGTAAATTCCCCCAAAGTCGTGTTCTATTCATACATACAAGTATCAGTGTCTACTGCATGCTTTTTATTAATCTCAGGGCCAGACAAGAATTAAACACTTAGGACCTAAAAATACTTTAAAATACAGCATTTCATGTAATTCTGAACACATTTACTTTTTTAAAAATTTCCATCTGTAAATCAGAACAATGCTGTGCAGTAGCAGTATAATGAGTCATATGTGTCACTTAAAATTTTCTAGTTATCAAACTAAAAAGTAAAAAGAAACCAATGAAATTAACTTTGACACTTTTAATCTAACATTTCTAAAATGTCATAATTTCAAACTGTTATCGATCTAAAAATTATTAATGAGATAGATTACATTCTTTTACTTTGTACCAAGTCTTCAAAATTTGGTGTGCGTTTTTCACTTACAGCACATCTCAATTCAAATGCTAAATTTTTATCAGAAATATTTTACCTGTATGTAAATATCTTAAAATTTACACAGTTGAAAAGGTAGATTAATATACCTAAGTAGTCACAAGCATACTTAAAAGTTTTCCAATGATTGACTTGAATGTCATTTTTAGAACTAAAGTCACTTGAGTTAATTAAAATGAAAAACAAAACAAAAACAAAAACACCCTTTGTTCCTCAAGTCACAGCAGCTACATTTCAAGTGCTTCCTAGCCCCAAATGGCTAGAAGCTGCTCTACTGGACAGCAAAGGAGGAGAATATATTTAGTAAAAGAATTGGAAAGTGGGCACGTTTTATTACTCTCCATTGTTATGCTTTCGCCCCCCCGCCCCGCCCCGCCCCGCCCCGCCGTTTTTAGCTGTTTACAGCTATAAAAGCCAAAAGACTTTCTCCATCTTTTTTGTAAGGTTTAATTCCACGTACTTCCTGTAGATGGCAGCACTTTCTTCCCGAAACTCTAAGGGGGAGGAGTTGCTAGGACCTATCACTCAGATTCTGGCATTTTTCATAGAAAGAGTAAGTTCTTTGGAAAATTCCTTGGTGGCATAGGTTAGACTCTTTTCAGCTCTATTGTCATTCTGCATAGATGGCTGCTGATTATGAAAACAGTCTCTTAGCCTCTAATCTAGAAAATTGCACATTCCTCAAGCTGAGGAAAGAGAAAAGCAGCTTGAAGGTGAAAGGAGAAAGCGATGCAATTACGGGACTTTTATCAAAATGCTTTCATTTGCTCAAATCCATTCTGAAATCAAATTTCAGAAATGGTGGTTCCAAGTGCCGCTTAATAAGACTTTTCTAAGCAGACGAGAGGTAGATTTTGTTTTACAGACTGTTGGTAATGTTAATCTATTTTTTTTTTTTTTTTGGAATGCATACGTTTCATATTTCTTTTCTATGGAAGACATTCACATCTACTATTAAAAGAACTTAACAAATACCATTTAGATAAAGTTATATATATATCTGTTTAAAGTTCATGGTTTAACATTTTAGCCTCCCTCTCCTCCTTTTCACAATGTGTTCGTGATAATGGACCACGAGATAAGAGGGGTTGGAGACATTCAACTTGAGTTTCTAAGGACTGGTGTGCATTTTTGTATAGCTCATGAGAATCTCCTGGTACAAAAGCCCAGCAAGTTGTGGTATGTTTTTTGATTCTCTTTGAGTGGCATTTAAAAATCATAGCCTCTATTTTCTGTAATTATTACTCGGTCTATTTCTCAAAGAGAATATCAAAGTATGGTTTGAATTAGCTTTATAGGTAGAATATCTGTAGTGTAACTAATATAATGCATGTAATATCTATACTTTTGATTAAAATTTTTATCATTTTTTAAATATGCTCTTTAATTCTCAAATTCTAACATAGCCTGTGAAATGGTAGAATAGAGAAGAAAGCAAGAGGACAGGAAAAGGCAACTTTATTTAGTGATAGGTGCATGTCGGAAGATGTGAAAGATTCGTTTGCAAGTGTTTGCTTATATTACCTTCTTTAATCTGAGTAGCAGTTTTTTATGGGTAAAGAAACTAGACTTGGAGAAGTACCACACCTGTCATTTAGCAAATCTCTAGGTATAGTTCAGAAAACCTGCTGAAATAGTTACCTTTCTTATCTTTTTAGCTGAGACCACATATACAGACTTATTCCCTATGAAGACATCTGAGGAATTAAAACATGGTATCATTTACATAATGTATGTCATCATATATTTCTGATTATCTTTCTACTATTCCATTTCTCCTATTCCGTCTGCTTCCTTAACAGTTTTTCATCTTTTTCAAAATGTAATAATTACCCAAGTTCAGCACTTAGTTTCTTCTTCATTTTTATTCTTCACTTACCATGTCCAGCCCCATGGCTTCAACTCTCTTTCTATGCATATTAATTTCCAAATTTGGGATTTCATTCTTTCTGTTAGTCAGAATAGGATAATTGCTGAACAAATAGCATCATAAATCTCGGTGGCTTGTTTCTCTCACACACAAGTTTTAATGCAAATATTCCCCACCTGCTGTCCTGTGGCTCCTCACCACGTGGTGACTCAGAGATCAGTCCTGTCCTGCCCATTTTAGGTCTTGAAGCCCTTTAACAGATTGGTGATGCCTGTGGGCCTCCTCTTACTGATTTTGATCAGAGTACTGTGGTTAAGTAAAATAAAATAAACATTTTTGGGGGGATGTACATCCTGATGTTGACAACTTGCTCCCAAATGTCTCAGGAAAAAAGAATAAATAAGTAGATAGGTAGACAGATGACAGAATGATAGCAGATAGGTGATAGGATGAAAAAGTAAGTCTGATAAATTGTTAACATTTGAGGAATCTAGGTAAATCATACATGGGAATATTTTATATTTTTGTGAAATTTTACTTAAAATCTGAAATAATTTCAAAGTGAAAATATTGTTTAGACCTTATTCCTATAAAACCAAGAAGAAAGGTCCAAACTTTCGTTTGCCTTGTGCTTTTCTGTTTATTAAAGGACTTTATGTAGTGGCAAGCCAGGTTGGCCACTGGTATTTTAGTTAACATCAGAGTATAAGTCTAGGAGTTTCTGAGCCAAGTGGAAAGAATATAGTTCTGCATATTTTGATCCCTTTTTGCTAAGAAGAGAACACTGTTGTGCTTTAAAGTACGGATGTGTGTGCATGCATGCTACGTCGCTTCAGTCATGGCTGACTCTTTATGACCCTGTGGACCATATAACCTGTCAGGGTCTTCTGTCCATTGGGATTCTCCAGGCGAGAAAACTGCAGTGGGTTGTCATGCTCTCCTCCAGGGGATCTTTCTGACTCAGGGACTGAACCCATGTTGGCAGGCAGGTTCTTTACTGCTAGTGTCACCTGGATATCCCCTAATGCATGGATACTGTCTATTAATTTGCATCCCAATCCTGCAGATTCTGAAACATTTTATTATCTTGCTATCCTCTTACACGTTTGGGTAGATTTGAATGTCCAAATTGTCAATGGTTTTCCAAAACGTCATTGGAAAATTTGGTCTTGCAAGTTGACTTGCACGAGGCATCTCTCCAAGCATGTTTTCTTGAACCACAGAAGAAAAGATCTGATCAAATTAGTTTACTAACAAGAGCTTATAGTACTGAATGGAGCCTCTGGGAGGAAGTATCTACTTTCATTTCCTGAAAGTAAATGACTACCATTTTAATCGTTTAACATGTTCTGAAAGTGATGATTACTATTAAAGTAATTCTGATCCTTAGTATCACTGGTCTTGACTGACTCTGTGCATGTACCCGCTGTGTTTACACACACACTCACACACATACACATACACACACAGTGAGGTTACAGTAATGAAGAGATTAAAGTGGAGTAAAGATTCCTATAATTTTAAAAGATCATTTTGATGTCTCCAGGTGTTAGATTTGTTGGAACCAGTCTGACTGTCATTTGCCTTAGAAATCAGGTGCTGTGTCGTAGGAAAAGAGACATCCCTAACTAAAAAACCCTCATATATTTGTCAAGGCTCCAAAGCAAAATAAAATCAAGTTGAAGCTATGTGAACCTTATTAAGGTTAGATCCTCATATAAATCATTTGTCTGTTCAAAACATGTATTAAAATAAATGCCCTTGAAAAGTTTCAGGTTTATTTCTTCGATGCAGTGCTCAAGACTGTTTTAATATACTTGTTCTCAGGTGTTATTTCAAAAGGAATTATAAAGATATAAATTTCTATTGATGAATATTGATTGAACTCTGTAGCCTACTGGGGGTTCCTTTGATGAAAGCCAATTATATTTCGAAGCTAAGATGTGATCAGCTAGTTACTAGTAACTTAAAAATGTTTCAGGGAAATGGTTTGACCTTCAAATTGTTTTTAAAATCTGTTTGCAAAAAAATACAATATATTTGCAATAGTAGATCTCATATAAACGAAATAAGTTTAACTATAAACAACACTAAAGGAAAAAGAATTTAAACCCATGCAAAATCATACCATCTTTATTTTCTTTTGAACTTTTTATTTTGTACTGGAGTGTAGCCAAATAAGAAAGTGATAGCTTCAGGTGGACCGCGAAGGGACTTAGCCATACATATATATGTATCCATTCTCCTCCAAATCCCTCTACCATCCAGGCTACCACAAAACATTGAGCAGAGTACCTTGTGCTGTACAATAGGTCCTTGTTGGTTATCCATTTAAAATATAGCAGCATGTACAATATGTACATTCCCAAACTCCCTAAAACTATCCGTTTCCCCTGGCAATCATAAGTTCATTTTAAAAGTCTGTGAGTCTCTTTCTGTTTTGTAAAATAAGTTCATTTCCATCATTTCTTTTTAGATTCTACATATAAGGGATGTCATACAATATTTCTCCTTCTCTGTCTGACTTACTTCACTCAGAATAACACTGTCTAGGTCCATCCATGTTGCTTCAAATAGCATTATTTCATTCTTTTTAATGGCTGAGCAATATTCCACTGTATCTGTTACCACATCTTCTTTATCCATTCCTTTGTCAATGGATGTTTAGGTTGCTTCTATGTCTTGGCTGTTGTAAACTGTACTGCAATGAACACTGGGGTACATGTATCCTTTCGGATCATGTTTTTCTCCAGTTATACTCCCAGGAGTGGAATTGCAGGGTCATATGGTAACTCTATATTTAGTTTTTAAAGGAAACTCCATACTGTTCTCCATAGTGGCCAAAAAATTGAGGTCACAAGCCTATGGAATAATGTTTTCAAATTCACTTCAATAAGGGGACAGAGAAAAACTCTTTATAAAAGCATGGAATGTCAGTTGTTCCCTTCAATTTAAGCAACTCACCCCTGAACCAATGGACTGGCTTGGATTAATTGGACTCTACCTCTGAAGCTGGGATTGTTGGTGCTAAGGGTGGGGGAATACATAATTTAAATTGTGACTCCTTTAAACTGAAGGAAAAGGATTTTGACTTGGCATCAGCAGTTTTCACTGCAAAGAAAACACACATTAATCACTATTTGCCATGTTATGTGGAATTTATTGACTTGAAAATTTTGTCCAGAAAACTTAAAGCTATTCTCAATGCCCATTGATTTTTTTCCAATGGCTTTTGATTTCATTGCTAGAAATAATTATGATTCAAACTATTACCTTGATTTAGAATCATTAATGATCCTTTGGAGTTTGCATCACAATATAACCATAAAATGAAGAGACAATGGAGCTGTGCTTGCATGCATTCAAAAAATATTTACTAAACTGCAATTACATGCTATGCTTGGTGTTAACTGCTAATGATGCAATGGGCAACAAGTCAGGGTCTTTGGTATTTCAAAATTTATAGTCTAGTGGACCAATAAGTTCCTATTTTCAGTGGTATCAGACAGCATTCTACTGACTTCTTCTTAAGCTTATGCTTGAACACTCTAGTTATAGTAATAAAAAAGTTTAAGTGTTGTGTCTAACTCTTTGTGACCCCATGGACTGTAGCCTACCAGGTTCCTCTGTCCATGGGATTCTCCAGGCAAGAATACTGGAGTGGGGTGCCATTTCCCCTTACTGCCATGCAGATGGCACATTCCATCTTGTTACAGGAAGTAGAGACAAGCCTGTGTTTTGGGCACTAGTGGTATAAATTTGTTTGTCTTGGCTAGGTATTTTGCCAAGAGGTGGTTGAACTCTAGCTAATTGTTATCAGAAGGAACAGTTCAGCACAAATTACCCAGACTTAAACTCTTAGTTTGGGGTAGACGTTCCCCAACATTTAAATGAACAATGCCCAACAGTCTAAGCCTACAAGTTAATTCATTTAGCTGCATTTATGGGTATTTCAGCAGGTAAAGAATCCACCTGCAATGCAGGAGACCCTGGTTCAATTCCTGGGTTGTAAAGATCCACTGGAGAAGGGCTAGGCTACCTGCTCCAGCATTCTTGGTCTTTCCTGGTGGCTCAGCTGGTAAAGAATCCTCCTGCAATGCAGGAGACCTGGGTTTGAACCCTTGGTTGGGAAGATCCCCTAGGGAAGGGAAAAGCTACCCACTCCAGTACTCTGGCCTGGAGAATTCTATGGACTGTATAGCCCATGGGGTCGCAAAGAGCCAGACACTACTGAGTGACTTTCACTTGGTAAACCTGATACTAATAATAGCCTCATCAATGGATAGTTGGTAACATAGACTGTTGAACAGAACTATCTTTATTTCTCCATGGGTTGTCATAATGGCAGTTGAAATTGTGAGTAATGGAATAGTGGGGAGCATGTAGATTAGATCTATAATTGACAGGCGTGGTGACTGATTGAATGGACTGTGAGTTTCTACTTTGAAAACAATTGAAAGTGGGGGAGGGCATGTGAAAACACAGAGAATCCTGAAGGGAAAACAGACTGAGGTAGGCCGAAGGTAGATTATGAATTCAGTCCGGGATGTGCCAAGTTCGAGGTTTGTCTTTGTCACCTCAGGAGTGCCTATAGCAAAATCCCACAGACTGGGTGGCTTAAACACAGACATTTGTTGGATGGTTCTGGAGACCAGGAAGTCCAAGGTCAAGGTTCTGGCAGATTTGGTTCTTGGTGAAGCCCTCTTCCTGGATTGCTGATGGCCACCAACTTTCTCTGTCTTCACATGACCTCTCTGTGTTCTTCCTCTTCTTATAAGGGCACTGATCCCTTCATGAGGACACCACACTTATGACCTTAACTTCCCAAAGGCCCCACTTCCAAATGTCATCACATTGCCAGGTAAGACTTCAAAAGATGAACTTTCAGGAACATTCAGTCTGTAACAAGGTTTCTTTTCTTTTTTTTTTTGTAACAAGGTTTCTATAAAATGTACATGTGAAGATGTCAAATGAGGAGTTGGCTATTTTTGTCTACATTCCCATTAATCAATAGGCTTCAGAGAAAATGAGCTTTTAAGACTTCTTCAAACAACAGAAAAATAAGATCTTAATAAGATATGGTGGCATAATTGGCTATGAAAAGTTTTAAAGAAAAACACTGAAGATAGGTGCCTGGATAAAATAGAAGGGTATAAGGACAGGGGCATGATAGCTGAGTTAAGATGGAAATTCTTTACCTCAACAACAAACTCTGATGGTTTGTGAACCTAAATTGTGTGGTGACATTCTAGTAGATCTAGGAAAAGTGACTTCAACATGATATGGTCTTAATTTTTCCTTTATAAGTAATAAAAATGAAATAGCATCATGGACTTAATGGACATGAGTTTGAACAAGCTCTGGGAGATGGTTAAGTACAGGGAAACCTGGTGTGCTTACAGTCCATGGGGTTACAAAGAATAAGACACGACTGAGCAACTAAATGACAAAGTAATAAAATATTACACATTTGCTATCCTTTTCTAAGAGCTGAAATGAGAGTGTTAATGCAATTAAAATGGAAAAAAAAATCTGTTTTGCTTGGAAGAAATTTCATTATAATTATTTATTAAATTAGAGTATAATGCTCTGGAAATATTTATTATGCAGCATTAAAAATTTAATTATCACTAACAAAGGCAGAATTTTGACTGTATTATAACAGTCCAGTTGTTAAATATAATTGATAACTGTAACTAATATTTCATTTAACTATAACATTTAATTTAATATAAATGTGATGAAATATAATTGATAAGTAAAAAATGTTAAAAGTAAACTATCTGAAGAGTTTTAAAACTGACCAGTTCTTTCCAAGAAGTGATGATGATATGAGATTAATATGTACAAAACAAAGAAGAATTAAACCAATATAGATCATCTCAGGCAGTGTTTTTTATATTATTGATTAGTTAGTATATAATTTTGCTATTATAAATTAGATCAAATCTATTTTTTTCACAAAGATTCTGCCATGAAAAGTGGAAGTGTTAGTTGCTCAGTCATGTCTGACTCTGGGTCACCCCATGGGTTGTAGCCCACCAGGTTTCTCTCTCCATGGATTTCTCCAGACAAGAATGCTGGAGTGGGTAGCCATGCCCTTCTCCAAGGGATCTTCCTGACCTGGGGATCAAACCCAGGTCTCCTGCATTGCAGATGGACTCTTTACCATCTGAGCCACTGGGGAAATCCAAGATTTCACCATAGTGGGAGGCAAAAAAAGGTTAGAGAGATAAAGCTCTAAAAGTCTCTTTGCACCTCAAATTAGATCTGAAGATGATTAACTTGCCTATTTTAGTTGTTTCTCTGAGCTTAAAGAAAGAAAAAAGGAAAAGTGTTCAGATCAAAGGGGGAAAAGTTTAAAGGGGAAAATAAAAGAAGAAATACAAAGGAAGCATCTGGATCAGTTAAAGATGCCAGATATGCACAAGCAGCATGGATTATACTAGAATTTTCTACGGAAGTCTTGTAAATCACTGAGAAATAGTGTACAACTTATTTGCTTAAAATTTTCAGTTAATGTACCTTTGGAGTATTTTGCAGGTAATGATCCTCACTCTCTACCTTATTACAGAGGCAGAGCTGTTTCTCTTTGTCCCATTCTCCATCTGTGATATACTTTTTATTGCTCAAGAGCTATAGAATCATGTCCATGCTATTGTTGTCTGCCTGATGGGAATTCATGTAATTGAAAGCATTTATCCTCTCTTAGTAGAAAAATTGGGCATTTGGAAGTAATGAAATCCCCCACCTTTGACAACAGCCCAGGAAATAGTATTCACTCAGCTTTGTTCTAAAGTTTCCACTTTTTCCCAGTATAACCTGTTGAAAATTTAGTCCTGTAAAGAAATAAAGCTGGAATTTCTTGTGGCAGGCTAGCTGTCCACGTTCACGTAGTTACACCTTTGGTTGCTATTTCACCACTGATCAAAAAATAAAATGACATTCTTTGAAAAGAAACATGGAATGATATGAAGAAAATCCAGACTATATTGTAAAGTGAGAAAAAGCAACTCATAGTGCAAAAGTTGAATAAACTCTATTTTTTTGAGCAAGCAACTCTATACAAAACATTTAAGTATATATGTTCAGAGGTTTGCTTAATTAGAGAGTGATTACCTCTGGGGAGTGAGATGAGGAAACATAAGGAAAGATTTTCACTTTTTACATTATACTTTTTACTTTATTTGCTTTTGTATTTTTTGAATTTTTTAAAATGAGCAAGTGTTATGTTGTCATTAAAACCAAAACAACTGACAAAGAAACTCCAGGGAGTAAGAAATTACTTGGAATGGAATTTGTTTAAATAATTAATTTGTCAATACCGCTTGACTATTATTTTCTCTTACTAAATCAAAACTCCCCTGCTTTTCTCAGGAGGTTGCTTTTAAAAGGAAGGTAAATCTTTCTAATTAAATGAACAGCTCAACCTTCCCACCTCCAGCCTAAATTCCTCATTTTGGTTTTGTTAGTGACAAATCCTCCATGCAGATTTTTTTTGAAGGTAAATCAAGGAACGTGGGTGTTCAACAGGGCAGTGCACAGCACCAGAGTCAATGGGAAACCATTTTGTAACTGCTGCTTTATCAGACTGGAGCAAGAAGGGAGATGTGGGGCAACAGGAAGCAAAGTCTCAGTAGGAGTCCCAACTGCTTAGTTGTACCGGGCACTGTGACATGCACCCACAAATCATGGAAGAGTGGCTCTTTGAGCTTATGCGCCAGTCTAATCTTAACTGTACCCCAGATTAATAAGGACAAATTAGTTGTTATTAACTTTTGTAGTAACTTTTACATGATATAGAAAGGATGGGTTGTATCTTGTGTGGCCATGTGCAAAACAAACAACCAAACAGAAAGCTAGAGGCTGATCTCTTTTTGGTTTTAACTTTTAAAGACCAGGTTTAGCAAAATACAGGCTTTCCTGGTGGCTCAGATGGTTAAGAATCTGCCTGCAATGGAGGAGACCTGGGTTGGGAAGATCCCTTGGAGAAGAGAATGGCTACCCACTCCAGTATTCTTGACTACAGAATTCCATGGACAGAAGAGCCTAGAGGGCTACAGTTCATGGAGATGACTGAGTGACTAACACTTTCACTTCACTTAGCAAAATATGTGGCCGATTCTCCAACTATTTGCCTAACAGACAGTATCTGCTTTTCAGGGGATTTACAGTAGAGGCCCCCTTTGAGGGAGTTGGGAGAGCAATGAAGCCAGAGAGACAAAAGGGTGAAAAGTGATGATTGCCCCATGATAATCTTCATACAGGCAAGATTCAAAACAGTTCTGCCAACTTGAAAATTCAGATTTGTAAATCAATGACTGCCAACTTTGTATTCTCATCAGATGGACAGTCTTAATGCCCAGTGATTGTAAAGTCACTCAGTTTGTGGTGCTTCATTATGATGGGCCTGGAAAACGAATATACTTTCTCCCCTGTGATGACACTCATTCTCTGGAACAATCCTTTCTCATTCTTCTATAGTAGCAGAAAGTCTTTTGATGAAGATGAATTACCTTTGCTCAAGAGTATGTTTGAAGGCCGCTACTGGGCAGCAACCAGGTGACTCTGGAAAGCTAGGGTTGTTTCCTTGCTTCATGGATCTTGCACAAACAGAAAGTGAGGCATTTTCTCCTTTTCACTGGTTTAGGGGGAGATCTTGCTTGTAAAGCCAAGAACAGAGTTTTCAGATAGAGTCCAATTGTCTTTTAAAAAAAGCTACAGGGATGCCTGGTGTGCTGCAGTCCATGGCGTTGCAAAGAGTTGGACACAACTGGGCAACTGAACAACAGCCACCTCTTATTTTCTCTGTTGGCAAATTATTGGGCTGTGGAGGTTCTAGTTGGAAAACTGATCCCTGGGTCAAGTCCAAAGGGTGAGCTGATTTTGGGGTTGTTATCAGTAGTGTTATGGTGTCATGTGTGCATGTGTGCTAAGTTGCTTCAGTTGTGTCTGAGTCTGTGCGACCCTATGGACTGTAGCCTGCCAGTCTCCTCTGTCTATGGGATTCTCCAGGCAAGAATATTGGAGTATGTTGCCACGCCATTCTCCATATGGTGTTATGGCTTTCAAATAAACATACCTAACATCGCTGGTAAAGAGAAAGCTTTCCACAATAAGAACGAGGAACTGATTTAAACACAATGCTTTGCACAAAGTAGGTATCTTATTGGATGGCTCAGTGGGTAAAGAATCTGCCTTCAATGCAGGAAATACAGGAGACGGGTTCAATCCCTGGATTGGGAAGATACCCTGGAGTGGAAATGGCAACTCCCTCCAATATTCTTGCCTGAAAAATTCCATGTATCTAATAGCTATTTGTGGAGTTGGAATAAGTGAATTAAGCAGGGCTATTATAAGGAACATTGTCATTAGGGAGTTAAAGTAAGTTTCTGGAAAGGTTTGGTCAGTTTTGCATGGTCATGTTGCAATGGCGTTGTGTTGAAACCATTTCACTAGCCGGTAAAATTTATTAGCATCAAGAGGTAGAGACTTCCACTCACTTGCTCTTGTTTTACTTCCGTGAGGTTGCTTTGGTCACTCCGAATGGTGCCATTTTCAGAAGCACAGCATCTCAGAGGAAACAATGAAGTCGGGGTTGGTGGGGATGGTGAGAACAAAGGGCTGTTCTGCAATAATGAATAACTGACATTTTGTTTGAAGTTAAGTTGTGCTGTTTGAGCTTCTCTGCCTCTGAATAAAGCATCATATGCCAAGAATTGGTAATAGTTTCTGGATCACTGGGGTCATGGCTGCGGAGTGGCGGCACTGCATGGTGGTCTTCCTTCAGTTTCTAAAACCGTAGGCTGCTTGTGATGGACTCCCAGCTTAGTGTTTGCACAGTATTAGGAAGGCTGGATTGTCTTTGCTTTTTACCACTAAGGAGCATCTTTGGAGTCTGTGATGATTATAGAGGTTAGAGATGATCAGTTGAGTCTGTCTGTATTTAGGAAAAATGTCTTCCTATCTACATATTTTCAGGTGTTTAATATTTTCAGGTGTAACCAAAATAAACCAATGTCTCTTTAGACATTTACTGGTACATTAACATAGTTAGCTGATTAGATGGGTAGAAAAAAACCTGAGCCTCAGTGAAGTCACTGGTAACCATTAAATGACTATAGATTGACCCAAACTGCTTTTTTCTTGGTTTGTCACTGACTTCATTTTAATGTCATTTAAATTGACTTTTCCTTCATCTTAACACAGGGAAATAAGTGAAATAATTAGGGTGGATCTTGAGCCAACATCTAGTCCAATGTTATCCCACTGACTTCAGGGAACGTCAAACCTCAAAATGTTACCTGCATGACTACTCTCTAGGCATCCATTTCTGTCACTGGACAAGGCCTGAAGTGTCAGGAGAGGTAAAAGGAAAAGTCAATGTCTACAAAAAGTAGACATTAAAAAGAATGCAATCTCTCATACAGAGCAGACATACCCGAAAACAACAGAACTGCTTATCGGTGGAGAAAAGTGCTAGCAAGTTAAAATAGCCCTGGAGGTTACAACGTAGAGCACCTGGCAAGGGAGGAACAAAATCTCCTGCAAGAGATGGATGTTCAAGGCCTGTTGGCTTAAAGTCTCAAATGATACCAGCACTAGGCAGGCCAAGGGAAGTCAGTCCCAGGCATCTGGTCCACCCTGAAGATGTGCTAAATTTTTATGATTTGGAGAGCAAGGGTGGGGGCAGGGAGTCAGTCACTTAAGAAAGGATATGTAAGGCCCTTAAATTCCAAAAAGGAGGCCAAATGAAGAGGATAAGGGATGGATGGGCATTTTTCGTTGTAAGTAGAGGGGCTCTGGCCTTCCCTTGTGGCTCAGCTGGTAAAGAATCCGCCTGCAGTTTGGGAGACCTGGATTCGATCCCTGGGTTGGGAAGATCCTCTGCAGAAGGGAAAGGCTACCCACTCCAGTATTCTGGCCTGGAGAATTAAATGGACTGTGTAGTCCCTGGGGTCGCAAAGAGTCAGACACGACGGAGCAACTTTCACAGAAGGGTTCTAGACTTTGGTGGCAGGGACGAACAGGTGATGCAAATTCAAGGAAGGAAGCTGGGTCAAAGTGGATATGGCAGCAGGAATCAGATCCATTATTAGTAGGATGCCTGGAGAACATAGGGGAGGACTGGAGACTAGTTTGGGGAAATAGGCAGTGCCCTGGCTGACAGAAGCCAGCACAAGTAGTTGAAACCCCTACTGAAATATTAGGAAAAGGAGCCCTGGGAATTCAGTTCAGGGTGGAAAGGATTAGTAGGGGCAATACCAATGGTTACTGCAGCAATTTTACGATGAGAAATACCAAAACAGAGTCTTGTCTGTTCTTTGTCCTTCCTATGAACAGACTGGCAGGATTATTTGGCAGCTAAGGCAAACCATAGAGCTGTGGGTGCTGGTGGCTATTAACTGCAGGAGCAACAGCAATGAGTTCTCACTTACACAGATGGAGGGGAAAACGTGTTCTGACCACCGAGTGGGCTTGGCTGGAGAAGAAACTGTATACAGGGAGAAATAGGGAGTCGGGATGATGGATGGGCTAGCAGGTAAGTATTTGGGTTTTATATGAGAGGCAAAACAGTTATAAATTTTTTTTTTTTTTTTTTTTTTGAGGATGAGAGTGGCATCTCAGAAAGGTTAATCTAGGCTTGTGGGGAAGCTAGTTTGGGGTATGAAAACCCAGAGAAAATCATGTGCAGCTCTGAGCTTTGTGTTTGTTTTTCCCTTTTATCTCAACTAACGGTGTTGGTGAGGATGAGAGGTGTGGAAACTGTGAAGAAGAGGTGAAACGAGCCCTGATGTGAAGAGCAAGAGGTTGTGGTCAGAATGGTGTTAATATGAGAATGGGCATGTGAAGATCAGGAATCCCTCTGATAAACAGAGGCCAGAGTGATGGGCAACCGTGTCTGCTTAAAATGCATAGTAGCTTATGCAAAGGGCTTCCCTGGTGCCTCAGATGGTAAAGTCTGCCTGTAATGCAGGAGACCCATGTTTGATCCCTGGGTTGAGAAGATTCCCTGGAGGAGGGCATGGCAACCCACTCCAGTATTCTTGCCTGGAAAATCCCCATGGACAGAGGAGCCTGGTGGGCTACAGTCCACAGGGTCTCAAAGAGTCGGACACGACTGAGTGACTAAGCATAGATTATGTAAAATCAGGAAACCCACGTGTTGGCATTCAGCTCCCCAAGACAGGATTCATTCCTGGTCTAATTTTTAAAAATAGTTTCCACTTTCCTCTAACATTCATGGACAACTGTCATTCTTGAATTCTACTTTTTTTGTCATGCAGGTTCCCATTTTTTTTTCCTTTCTTTGTGCACAGTTTATAAAAAAGCAAACACAACCAGTGCAACCCAGTACATTGCTGAGAAAAACCTATTCTTTTTCTTTTTTGAGTTTTGACAGTTCTCATTCCTTCCTTTTCCTCATACGATTCATTGTTTAACCCAGTGATTCTCAACTGGCAGTACATTGGAATCACTCTGATTCTAAAGACAATGCATACAGGCGACTCCCCAAGATTCTGACTTCATTCCTAAGAGGTGGGTTCTGGCCAGGAAAATGATTAAACATCTCCTGTCATGATTCTAAGGTGTAGCCAGGATTGAAAGCCACTGGACTTTCAAGTTTTCTGTTCTTCTGAAAAGGGGAAGCCCAGACTTGGGCAGAAGTCAGATGATTAGGCTGGCATTTGGTACCATTTACTGTTCATGCTCAGTCCACCCAGTGCCTTCCAGGAGGGCATTTGCCATCAAAATCTTGAGACAAAACCACTGACCCCCCGGTCAGCATGTAACACTTAACAGTCCTAAAAGTGTTTTTGCTACTTTGTGTATATAATCATAGTGCAGTGGACATTTCCAACTGGATACTGTCTCACTTTTTAATGTGATTTTTAATCAAAATCTAATAAGAGAGTTCTTAAATATAAGTGGGTCATAAATATTCAGATTTTGCTTGTCATTGCTGTAGGAAGCAAATACTAGCAAAGCTAAGTCTTTGTATTCTTAAATTTATTTTTGCTTTTAAAGCTAGACATTTTCTTTCAAACTTCCTTTGAAGTAGAATTATATAGGTGAACAAATCCTTGAAGATTATTTTAAATTTATAGAGGAAGAGACTGAGAGCCCAAGAGCCGAAATGATTTCTCTCGGGCACACAGTCACTACGCCAGAACCCCGACGTGCTGGTCCCCAGTCGAGAATGTTCTTCCTCCGATACCCTGTCTTTCCCTTGTTTGCAGTCCTTTGTTTTCATCTATTTCAACATATATTTACTAATTGATATCTGCACAAATTGTGTAGACAGGTCAGAACAACTTTAGGATTTTTTTATTTTAGTGGAGAAAATAAAATGTTTTTCTAATAAATGGTGGCAAATATTTGTTTAAAAAGTATTGTGCAAGAGATACATATTCAGGATAGAATTTAATTTTCCAAATAAAATTTTAGTGGAAACAGCAGAACTCTTAAGAGGAGCTGATATAACTGATTTTATTGTTACTCTGCTTTTCTGTGAGAGTCTGAAGCAGAGGTGAGTAGTATTGAAGAAATAATAACAACTAAAATCCTAAAAGATTAGATACACATGGGCAGATTGTAATATGCTATATAAATGATATTATATGCTATATCATTAACTGTAATATGCTATAGAACTGTAATATGCTATAGAAATGTATATTATAGTCATGTAAATCATAAAAAAACTGAGGACTTGTATTATTGTGTTCAAACCCTTTGTTTTAAAAATGAGGACTTCAAAATTTCCTTGACTGAAGGTCAGTCAACAACCTGTTGGAACTGGAGTTTAAATCAATTCTCCATCCTTCTTGTTTAGGATATGAAAAAATGGAAGGAAGGAATTTATCAGTCACTGTTTTCCTTTTATTATAAAAGTAATATATGTTTGTGTAGAAATATGAATTTAGAAAATATTAAAGATTATAAAGAGGCAAGTATCATGTGCATTTTTATAGTCTAATTTCTTCATTTTACATTAAGATTGCAAATCTATTTTTGAACAAATTATTTTTAAGAAAAGTATTATAATTCAATTTATAATTTTGTACTTAGGGATAATGATTTATTTAGCCAGCTCCTCATTAACAGATTTCTTTTTTTAGTCAACTTATAAGTTTTTAATATCTGTTTGTTATTGTAGTGCATATTTTAGATTAGTTCCTTAAGACAAATAATTTTTAAAGTAAAGTATAAATATATATACAGCTCTTGATAAATACTTCCAGATTTCCTTCTAGAAATGCACACACGAATTTAAGTGTGTGGAGTTGCCAATTTCACCACTCTCTATTATTCTGTTTGCCTTCTAGAAGTCAAGCTACCCAGCTGCTATGACTCTCTTCCTGTAATCTAATTATTTAAACACAAGAAGTATATGTGTGAATGAACAATTAAGTCCTGACCAAATGTGGAAAACTATTAAATGTAAATCCAAGTCAACTGGATTTTCAATATGCCTCTAGTTTCACCACCCTGTCCATGTTCCTCCCAATATCCACTCACTGAAATTTGAAATAAAATTTAATCTTATTTTGTATGACACTTGAGATTTCTGAGCTAGTGGTTTTAACAAACCATGTAACAAACCATGTAAACTGGCTTCTGCTCCAGTGCCATGGCCTTCATTAGTCACCCAATAGCAGCCTACGTGTCACCCTGAGTCCCCCAAGGCCACCACAAAGATGCGGGCTGGGGGAAAGAGCAGAGGGTGGCTGACATCCAGCCGTCATCTGCAACCCAAACCGAAACACCTTTGCACCAGGCTGTGTGTGCCTGGAAGAAGAGGCACATACTGCCAGTTTCTGCAAAGGAGCTGGCAGCTCCTTGCCCATTGCTCCCTTTCCTGGGGAGATGCTGGTTGTTTTTCTGGCTGGAACAGGAAGGGCATTTTGTTGCCAGGAGCCAAGTTCTTAAATGCCACTGGCCTTTGCAGGGCAATCAGGCAGAGGAAACCCTCTTGGGGCTTCAAGAACCTCGTAAACCCTGAGTGTAGACAACAACCAAAATGGAATGATTCCAGAATTGCCAAACAGAAAGTGGTGTTAGCAATTCTGTACATGTCTGTTTAGAAAGTAATTTCATATCTCCATGTTTTACTTTTTATAGAAGGTATCTGTGACTGTGTGTGTATTTAAACAGTTTTTGAGTCACAGAATAAGCTAGTAGGGCTTTCCTGTATACCCTACGCTCAGGTTCCTTTATTAGTAAGATCTTACATTAATACGGTCAATTTACTATGGTTAAAGAGGCAATACTGATACATTATTATTAACTAAACTCCATACTTTATAACAATTTTCATAATTGTTTCCCAATATCCTCTCTCTATTTCAATATCCAGGTTGCCATATTACATTTGTTGTTATGTCTTAGCTGTGAGAGTTTCTCAGATTTTCCTTGTTTCGGTATTCTTGACAGTTTGGGGGCTTACTGGCCAGGTATTTTGTAAGAATGTTCCTCATTTGGAATTTTTCTGGTGTTTTTATCATGCCTAAAGGGGGGTTACAGGTTTTGGAGGAAAGAAGATCACAGAGGTGAGATGTTATTCGCCTTACATCTCATCAAGAGTATATACCATCAACATTTATGTTACTTATGACTTGACATTGACCTTGACCATCAGGCTGAGGTGGTTTTTGTCAGGTTTCTTCACTATAAAGTTATCATTTTTCAATACTGTATTCTTGGGAAGAAAATCACTATGCACAACTCATTCTTAGGGAGTTGGGAGTTAACCTCTGCTTCTGGAGGGCAGGATATGTATATAAATTATTGGAAATTCTTCAGCATGGGAAGTTTGTCTATTCTCCCCCATTTATTTTTTCAATCATGTATATCAGTATGGATTCATGGATATTTATTTTATGTTTTGGGTTATAATTCACTACTACATTACTTATTTTGTTGCTCAAATTGTTCCAACTTCAGAGGAAGATATATTTTTAAATATAAAAACACTCTATCAAAGAACTAAGTCAACTTCAGTAATAGGAGAAAAATTTTTTCCCCTTAACTGGTCTCATTTATACCATTCTCTAGCAAATAAAATTTTGATTGCTTATAATATAAAGATTAGTGTTTGTTTTCTAATGTGCTAAGATCAGAGAACATATGACAAGTTTTCAAGGATGAGGTAGGCAATATGTGACTCAATGTGATAAGCAGTACCTTCCCCAGGCCTCTCTCTAAATCTCCGTGGTGACCCTGTGGCTCTTGGGATAAAGGTAACACTCTCAACACGGTTATTCTTGGGCTATGTGATATGGCCACTGTCACCTCCCTCACTGGGTTCCAGTTGCTAGGGCTTTTTAAAGTTCCTTTAACATATTATCATTCCCATGAAAAAACTTTGGCATATACTCATTTCTCTCTCTCTCTCTCTTTTTAAAAACGTCTCCTATCCCAAAGCCATGCCTTTTGCACAGATTTTCAGTAATATTTATCAGTTGGCTCACACAGTTGTGGTGGCTAGAAAGTCTTAAATTTATGGAGCAGGCTAGCAGTCTGGAAACTCAGACAGGAGTCAATGCTGTTATCTTCAGGTAGAATTTCTTCTCCAGGAAACGCCAGTTTTTGCTCTTTTGACCTTCAACTGATTGGGCGAGACCTACTCACATGATGAAAGGTAATTTTAAGTCACCTGACTATAGATGTTAATCATACCTACAGAATACCTTCACAGAAACACCTAGGCTAGTGTCAGATTCAATCACTGGGAACTGTAACTAACAGACACGTGGACAAGTAAGATCAACCATAACAGGGACTGAGACAGAAAAGTACAATGAGTGGAAAAACATCCTAATGATGGTTCAGTGAGAGGCTGGAATGGGGAAGAGGGAATGGAGGATGCATTTTAATTGGCGTGTTCATGGGGGGTGGGTGATGTCTGAGCCAAGAGATGGAAAAGTAAGGAAGGAAGAGGAATTTGTATTTGTACAAATTCCTAGATGATATTGATGAGGTTACCTTGGGGACCACACTTTGAGAATCACGGGTTTTAAGAGTTCACTTCTTACATTATGCAGTTAATCCTGGGAAGATCCCTTAACATTGCAGAATGTTTTTCCTCGAAATGCCTTCCTCACATGCCCTGAGAGTTTTGTTTGAGGAGGTGAAATCTTGAGAAGGAAGTTTTGAAAGATCCCAGGACTGCTAGGGCTGCTGTCAGAAAAAAATAAAGGGCTGCTGCAGATAAGGACCAGGCTTCCCTGGTGGCTCAATGGTAAAGAATTCACCTGCTAAGCAGGAGACACTGGTTCGATCCCTGGGTCAGGAAGATCCCCTGGAGAAGGAAGTGGCTACCCACTCCAGCATTCTTGTCTGTGAAATCCCATGCACAGAGGAGCTTGGCAGGCTACAGTCCATGGGGTCTCAGAAGAATTGGACATGACTGAGTGACTAAACAACAACAATAGGTAAGGACTGGCTTTCTTGGAAATGAAAAGAAACACAAGTTCCATCCACTTTTAATGAGTTATGAGACTGTGATTCTAGGTTATCACTCTGGGCAAGCGACTTAACCCTGTAGGAACTCAGTTCCCAATCAATACAAAGAAGAGGTTATAATGGGCAAGCAAGTCTGAAATGCACTGGGGTGAAATTCTGTGTAGTGAGATTGATTGGGAGGTGTGATTCAGGTCCTTTGTTATCAAATAGTGTATATGTGTTTTGTGCAAAGAAGAGGTTATTCCCATATTAATGTCCTTTTAATTCTCAAGTTTTTTTTTTTTAGAGTGGTGTGTTGCATAGCACTTTATTTTTTAATTGGAGGAAAATTGCTTTACAATGTTGTGTTGGTTTTTGCTATACAACAATGCAAATCAGCCATCAAGTCTTCTTATATTGGAGAAAAGTCTTGGTGCAACAAGGGTTGCAGAGAACCTAGGATTGGACAGACATTCAAGCTTTTCAGTCTCTTCCTTCATGTGGGTTGGCAGCAGGGAAGAGATTGTGGTGCATTAACGTAGGTGACCTCTAAGATCTTGTCCAGCCCTTACATCCTGGCTTGTCCCTATAGCCTGCTTACAATGCTCTTGATTTTGACCTAGTTTTATCATTAAAGTCACGAGACTGGTCCAGAGCACAGCTGCTACAGAGAAGTGGCTGGGAGTGGTCCATTTCCTGAGAGAATGTTCCTGATTCTCTGGAGCCAGGATCAATCTCCAAAGTCAGATGTTCTTTGCAAACCCCATGCGCCTGACTCTCCCATCCACTGCGCAGCCAAAAGTTGCCTTTCATGGCCTTGACACAGTTCCACGTGAGCTGCAGGTCAGGAAGCTGGGCTGGAGGGTGGAGGTCCCAGGAGCTTGAGACCTGGAGGAGTCTGGGGCTCTTTTAACTGAATACAACCTTTCTTCATCTCATCCGCACTGGACTTGATTTAGAGAGCAGTTAATGAAAGAACATGCCCATTTTCTCCCAATTCTGTTTTTAAAACATCAACAACAAACAACCATTTATATACACAAATGTTGCTGAAGGAGACATTTGATATTTTACAAGGGCTAAACCTCTTTATTCAAGGGTATAAACTGAAGCTCTCAGAGAACCTTTTGTTGACTTGTTTTAAAAATCTGTAATTTGACATATGAACAGTTATTAAGACATTTTATCCTGGTAGGCATCAAGTGTGTCCTTGAAAAGAAATAGTAGATATGTTGACTTACCTGGATCAGCAAATTTCACTCTTGTTAGTCTCAACTGTTATGGGAGCCTTTTTTTTTTTTCGTATTTATTAAAGCAGTGCGGGGCAGAGTGCATGAGAAGCTTCAGTTCCTTAAAGGAAAATAAATGTTACCATTATGCTGAAAAGCAGGTCTCATGGAATAAGAGAGTATTCACTGTGACTTCAAATTTGTAGGCCAGTTGTTTCTTTGGATGAAATGTGAAGCAAATCTCAAGACTTTCTGATTACTTCAAGTAATAGAGGACCTCTGCTGCTGCTGCTGCTGCTGCTGCTGCTGCTGCTGAGTCACTTCAGTTGTGTCCGACTCTGTGCGACTACTCACCAGTTAATATACCCAGTCCCATGTGAGGGGCTTCCCTGATGAATCTGCCTGCAATGCAGGAGACCTGGGTTCAATCCCTGGGTCAGGAAGATCCCCTGGAGAAGGAAATGGCAACCCACTCTAGTATTCTTGCCTGAAGAATTTAGTGGACGGAGGAGCCTGGCAGGCTAGAGTCCATGGCGTCGCAAAGAGCTGGATATGACTGAGCGACTAAACACACACACATATACATATTGCTGAGAATAGTGTTTTACAGGGGTAATTTTCAACTGATGGTTAAGACTGCCCATGCTCTCATTTATTCACTTTGTTAATATCAATATTTGTATTTGAAAAACCTCATCAATTACTTAACTGTAATTGGCAAGGAAGAACACACAAGTCATGGTAAATCTGTTGAGGTACTTGATATGCTTTGGTTCTAGCTAACTGTTGAGAAAGACTCCCATGTGAATGTCAAATCATATGAGTTTCACATAATATTCCATCTCCTGTCTTTCCCCAGTTCATGTTCGAATAAGTTTGCTATGTGCAGTGGGATAAAGGGCAGTTGGCTTCTTTTTCCTTCCTTACATTACTTTGTGCCGCTTGCCAGTTGAATTTCTGATCTCTCGAGGATTGAAGGGCTTCCCTAGTGGCTCAGATAGTGAAGAATCTGCCCACAATGCAGGAGACCCAGGTTTGAACCCTGGGTTGGGAAGACCCCCTGGAGAAGGGACTGGAAACCCACTCCAGTATTCTTGCTTGGAGAATTCCATGGACAGAAGAGCTTGGTGGGCTACAAGTCCATGGGGTTGCAAAGAGTCAGACACGACTGAGCAGCTAACACTCCCACTTTCAGGGTTGAGAGGGGTGGGTTAGAAGCAGAGGAAAGGGCCAGGAAGTACTGTGGTGAGCTGGTGTTGTGATTTCTGGATCTGGCAGGTGTTTGAAGCTCGTGTATGGTGCTTCTGATTAACACCCTGTACCCCAGTTCTGGGGACCTCTCACCTGTGGATCCCTCCATGCAGGTAAGGTCACATTCTCTGGCTGGTAACAGATGTTTCCCCTCAGCCTTGGGAATCAACATTGCTCTTGTTTCTGAGGTTACCTCTCCACTTTAGGCATTTCTTGTGGGCTAGATACAAATTGAAGCTGCAAGTGGTTCTCTCCTGCCTGTTGCCCATATTAGCTCCATCCTTTGCCTCCATAGACTTTGGGAGCACAGCCCAGTCCCAACACAGCCCGCTTTCCTTGCTTGCTATCAGAGCAGTGAGCCAAGGTCTTTTGTCCCTAAGATTTCCAGTGGATCAGACACATGAGGCCATTGTGTCTGCCAGTTCTCAAGAGATACTTATCTAATCTTTTTTATTTTTTTTTAAAGGTTTTTCTGATGTGGGCCATTTTTAAAGTCTTTGTTGAATTGGTTACAATATTGCTTCTGTTTTATGTTTTGGTTTGGGGGCCAGGAGGCATGTAGCATCTTAGCTTCCTGACCAGGCGCTAATGGAAAGCAAAGCCTTAACCACTGGACCAGCAGGGAAGTGGTTTGTTGAATCTTCTAAAGGTGTGTTAAGGCTGCTGTCCCTGGGCTTAAGATGAGGGTGGACACATTCTGCCTCTTCCAGTTTAGGGAGAGGCACAGCAAACCACTTTCTCCCCAAATTCTCCCTTTTCTTGACTCCTTTCATATCTTGATGTGTGATAGGAAAGAGTAAAATCCTCTTTGCTAACTGCTTTGTTTTTCCAAACACTGCTTGGTGACTTAAACTTGCTGTTGGATTGAGCCATCTATTATTCACGGAGCTTGGCTCAACTCTGGGACTAAACAGCTCCATTTTAACATTTTGTTTGTAGATATATGCATAAAAGTGAAAACTGAAAGTGAAAGTTGCTCAGTCATGTCCGACTCTTTGCGACCCCAGGGACTATACAGTCCATGGAATTCTCCAGGCCAGAATAGTGGAGTGGGTAGCCTTTTCCTTCTCCAGGGGATCTTCCCAATCCAGGGATCCAACCCAGGTCTCCCATATGCAGACAGATTCTTTACCAGCTGAACTACAAGGGAAACCAGATACATTTAACCAAATGAACATGGGGCGGTTTTTTCCTACTGACCATCCAATCACTTAATTCAGTTAATAAAGAGACTGAATTAATGAGGTCAAACTTTGTCCACCAGGAGTCTCCATCGTGTCATCCTGACTTGATTCCTGAACTTAATCTCCACCTTCAAGGAATATCTAACATTGTTTGGCAAAATTGGCCTTATAGTTGGAGTTTCTGGACTCGAATGAAAGACAGTATAGAGTTGGATATCATGAGATTTCCCAAAAGGACCATTAATAATAACTGCTATTTATGATCATGGGGATTTATGGTGATTGAGTAAAACAGTTGCTTCTGGTTATGCACAGAGAAAGCCAGCTGGTCTGCTGCTGTGTATACGGTACTGGGCGGCCTCAGAGGCATTCTGTTCATTCCTCTTGACTTTGTCAGCAGTGTGGTAGACCTGGGGTCACTGGGCCACATTGTTACAGATATCCTAAAGGTCATTGAGAGAAGGCCATGGTGGACTGAGCTGAGATGCAAAGATCTCAGAGGTGACTCAGTGCAGCTACCACAAAGAGCCTTTCCTGAGCTGTAAGGCAGGGTGGGGACACTTGAAGACATGTGGTTCCCAGGGCATCTGTCGATCAGAACATCTCTTCTCACCCTATACTTCTTGAGGCAGAGATATTCCATATTTCAGATAGTAATAAACATCTGGTCAATGCTATATAGTCAAAGCTGTGGTTTTTTCTGCAGTCATGTACAAATGTGAGAGTTGGGCCACAAAAAAGGCTGAGTGCCGAAGAATTGATGCTTTTGAACTGTGGTACTGGAGAAGACTCTTGAGAGTCCCTTGAACTGCGAGGAGATCAAACCAGTCGATCCTAAGGAAAATCAACCCTGAATATTGATTGGAAGGACTGATGCTGAAGCTGAAGCTCCAATACTTTGGCTACCTGATGTCAAGAGCTGACTCATTGGAAAAGACCCTGATTGGGAACGATTGAAGGCAGGAGGAGAAGGGGGTGACAGAGGACAAGATGGTTGGATTGCATTATCAACTCAATGGACATAAGTGTGAGCAAACTTTGGGAGATGGTGAAGGACAGGAAAGCCTGGCGTGCTGCAGTCCATAGAGTCCCAAAGAGTCAGACACAACTTAGCAGCTGAACAATAACAACAATGCTGTATAACTCAAAACAACAGGCTTGTTGTTGTTATGCAGTCACTCAGTTGTGTCTGACTCTTCACAACCCCATGGACTGCAGCACATCAGGCTTCCCTGTCCTTCACCATCTCCTGGAGTTTGCTTGAACTCATGTCCATTGAGTCAGTGATGCCATCCAACCATCTCGTCCTCTGTTGTTCCCTCTTCCTCCTGTCTTCAATCTTTCCCAGCATTAGGGTCTTTTCCACTGAGTCAGCTCTTGACATCGGGTGGCCAAAATATTGGAGCTTCAGCTTCAGCATCGGTCCTTTAAATGAATATTCAGGCTTGATTTCTTTAAGGTTTGATCTCTGATTTGATCTCCTTGCAATCCAAGGGACTCTCAAGAGTTTTATTCAACACCACAGTTTAAAAGCATCAATTCTTCGGCACTCAGCCTTCTTTATGGTCCAACTCTCAACATGCATAAATGTGCTCAGTTGCTCAGTTGTGTTCGACTCCTGCCATCCAAAGACTGAAGCCCGCCAGGCTCCTCTGTCCATGGGATTCTCCAGGCAAGAAAACTGGAGTGGGTTGCTATTTCCTTCTCCATCCATACATGACTACTGGAAAAACCATAGCTTTGACTCTGTGAACCCTTGTCGGCAAAGTGATGTCTCTGTTTTTTTATAAGAAAAATTTTTGCTTTATATTGGACTATATAGTTCATCTACAATGTTGTGTTAGTTTCAAATGTGCTGCAAAGTGATTCAGTTATACACATATCTATTCTTTTCCAAATTCTTTTTCTATTTAGGTTATTAGAGAATATTAAGCAGCTCCCTGTGCTATATGCTATTTAATAGTTCCTTGTTGATTATCTATTAGTGTGTATGCGTCAATCCCAAACTCCCAGTCTATTCTTCCCACCCCAACCCTTCATTCCTGCTAACCAAAAATTCATTTTCTATGTATGTCAGTTTGTGTTTTATAAATAAGTTCATTCGCATCATTTTTTTTTTTGGATCCACAAATAAGCGATATTATATGATATTTGTCTTTCTCTGACTTACTTCACTTAGTATAACAATCTCCAGACACATCCATGTTGGTGCAAACAGCATTATTTCATGCTTTTTAATGGCTGAGTCTGCATTGTGTGTATGTACCACATCTTCTTTATCCATTTCTCTGTAGATGGAATGTCTTTGCTGTCTAGGTTTGTCATAGCTTTTCTTGCAAGGAGCAAGCATCTTTCAATTTCATGAATGCAGTCACTGATCACAGTGATTTTGGAGCCTAAGAAAATAAAGTCTGTCACTGTTTCCATTGCTTCCCCACCTATTTGCCATGATCAGATCCCATGAACCTAGTTTTTTGAAGGTTGAGTTAATTAATTCATTCATTCATGTATTCTTTTCCAATATATATAATGAGGAGCAAATATGTGCCAGGTGGTAAGCAAAGGACTCACAAGCTTCTCAACATCTAGTAAGAAACACAAAACAGAAACAATACGTGTAATTCAAAGTGACAAATCCTGTAATAGCAGGTCACCTACCTACTCCCCATGAAGAATTAGATCTGGTTCAGATGTTAATTTTAGATCATGTACTTGTGAGATAAAAACATTTAAAAAATATTAGGGGAATACAATGTTATCTTTAATGCTAGGTTGTTTAATTTTCTTTTAATTGATTTCTAAAAATTGGGAATAGAATGTATTTGACTGTGGAAAGAAGTCATATCAAATCTCCTTTGACATTTATGTGATGGATCAGAAAGCTTATGAATACATAGCAATAGAGTTTTCTTCTAATGTAAAAATAACTATTTGGCTTCTTTTGCAAAAATGAAAAATTAGTCATAAATATAAAACCTCTTTTTTTTTCCATTAAAAATACATTGAAGGTCACAATGTATTCCTGTCTTTTATTGGTACCCACATTCTTCAGATTCACTGGTTGTATTTATTGATAGAACATAACTGGCAAGACTAAAACATGGTTTAAAAAATGGGTGGTTTGTGGTTTGAACTTAATTGATAATCTGTACATAAAGGGATTTCAAATTAGACTGTGGACACATTTGCCATTTGAGTCGCAAGCATTTTAGCTGTATATCAAAGCATCTTCATACCTGATACTTACAGTACTTCAAAATATTTCTTTTTATTTTTGTGAAAGCCACAGTCCTTTTCCTGTCATGGCAGCCAAGATTTTGTCAACAATCTACCACTTATTTACAGAGGTTTAAAATTTGATGAGGAGTATTTACTTGTCTGTACAATGCCTCCGGGGGAGCCGTAGAAGGTAGTTTTAGCAATGAGTCTGAAAACATTGTAAAATAGTTAAAACTGGCATTTCAACAATTCATTCCTCAAACACACTGGATTCATAAGTGAGTCTCTGTTTTTCAAGTTTACATAGCTTGCTTCTGGTGTTAATGCTCTATTCCACACCTAAGGTGCCACTATGCAGAGTTATTTTTCATCCTCAGAGAAGCAGTCCTGATTTGCGCCCAATTTCAATGAGGTTGTGCTAAGCAAACTGTCATTTTGGAATGGCAATAAGCAAGGAAGGCTGCAACAACAACTCTTTATTTCATCTAAAACCTTCTGGTACCACGACCCTGGCTTTTATCATGCTTTCTATTACTTTTAATACATCATTAGCTTTTATTTCTGGGGCCCCTGTAATTGTCAACTACTGGAAAAATAATGGTGGAAGCTGGCAAGAAGAACATGCATTTCCTACATCATTGCATTTAATCTTGCAACGATTCTTTGATCTCAAAAACTTTAATTTGTCCAAATTCACTCAGCCTCTGAGTGGTCAACCTAATATTCAGACTAAAACATATGAAAAGATGCTCATCCTCACTCATAGTAAAAAAAGTACAAATTAAAACTGAACAGAGATATTTTGAGAAATATCACAAGTTCAAAGATCCATCATATATGTGAGGGTGTAGGAGTTCAACCACTTCTACAGAGGGCATTTAGGCAACACCTACTAAAATGTTGCTTCCAGGCTTCCCAGGTGGCTCAGTGGTAAAGAATCTGCCTGCCAATTCTGGAGATGTGGGTTTTATTCCTGGGTTGGGATGATCCCCTGGAGAGGGGAATAGCAGCCTGCTCCAGTATTCTTGCCTGGGAAATCCCATGGACAGAAGAGCTTGTGGGGTACAGTCCATGGAGTTGCCAGAGGTTGTACATGACTTAGCAACTAAGCACACACAAGCTAAGATGAATAATGTGCATATTAATCCTATAAGAATTGACTTATGTACAAGATTATTAATTGTAGCATTGTTGACAATTGCAAAAGACTGGGGACAAATTAACTGCCCTGAATGGGGAACTGGCAAAATAAATTATGATTCTTTTAAACAATGGAATATTATGCAGCCATAAAAATGAGGGATATATTTACATAGCAAAACAGGGAGATATATTGTTAATGAAAACAAACATGATACAAAATGGAGTATGTGTTACTATTTTTAAAAAAGGATGTGGAAATGTGTGTGTTCTATATGTATGGAATATCTTTGGAAGGAGTCTTTTAAAAACAGGTAACACCTGTTGCCTCTAGAAAGGGGAAATTGGCAGGTGGCACACAGGGGTGGGAGGAGATTCTGTCAAAATGGTTATGGAAATATCTATTGAAGATTAAAACACTGACTCCATTATGTACTCAAAAATGAAGGAAAAACAAATTTTAAATAAAATAATACCTGTAAAGCACATGCTAGATTCTCAATGAACAGTCATCAGGCTTTACCTTAGGCTTCTAGTAAGATATCAATAAAGAAATCAACTCTAGAGAAAGGCTGTTTTGGGATATCTTCATTGTAGTCAAACCAATCCAAAAGAAAAGTCTCCAAAACTGAGTATTAGCTCATGCTGCACTAGCCCACTGTGAACAGAAATAATCCCCACCCCCACCCCCCCAACAGCCGAGCTTATAGAAAGGCTAAGGCAATCTGATTTCTTTTGCCAACCTCTTTCCTCCCCACATACAGACAAAGCCGGGGGAGGGGTGTGGGGTGGCAGATGATGAAACTTCCAAGAATATACACAAAGCTATTATAGCCATTGTGAGGCAACTACAGGCTCAGAGTCATGAGATTCTGGTTGAGTTTCTACAAAAACTTCTTTAAACAATGTGAAGAGTTTGAAACTGGAGTTGCAACTGACCAGTCAGCAAATGCTAGATTACCCAAAATGGTAATCGGGCTGGTGGGCAGAGATGGAAAAGTATGTTAAGTATAGAGTGAAGGGTGAATTTGGGTTGATTGGGAAACATTCATCTGAATGAATGCAGCATTTATTTTCAAGAATAAGCATGTCCAGATTCATGAGCAAGAGCTATATTTAGTTTAATTTTTCTTACGCCCATTCTGAAAAAGCTAAATTACCACGTCAGAGTCAAAGATCACATTTTACATGAAAGAGAAACCAATGGGAAAGGGACTGTTAGACCTAAATTTTTCCTTGTTTTACACAAGCACTCAGAAAATGACCTTATTGCTTTTTATGGTCTTCTGCCTCTAGCATCTCAATGTACTGAGGGAGTAAATTTTAGGTGTTTGCAATAGATTCACCTTCAGTTTTCCTTTGGGAAGTAACTGCAATGAAACATATCCTATGAAAGCCACAACTTTGCTCCCAGGCACTGTGTGGGCTTGTTTATTACAGATCATTAGTTGCTTACACAAAAACAAAGACCATCCAGGTGAGAATAAGGACATATCCCTGTTGGAATGTGAAGAACAGTTCATTCAGGCACCCTGGGGGTTAACCAAGAGATAGTTTGGAATTTTTGAAATCCTTGAGAAAGAAAAGGGCAGGATATGCTTTACTTACAGATAGCTCCTCCCAGGCCCTTTTGCAATTCTACAAGTAGAGATTTCTCTAGTTTAATAAGATTTACCATTTAAAAAAATTCAAATACCTGCATGTGAAGTGAGAGTGGAAATTAGTTCAATCAGATACATTCCTGTAAACTACAGGCTGAAGTTAAGACTTTGAACAAGCTA
This sequence comes from Bos taurus, assembly GCF_002263795.3. NCBI lineage: Eukaryota > Metazoa > Chordata > Mammalia > Artiodactyla > Bovidae > Bos > Bos taurus. The sequence continues at coordinate 88,795,120 of NC_037336.1, forward strand.
GAATTTGGAAGAGATGGGGTTGGGAGAGTGGACAGTTGTACAACTTGAACTCTGGGCACCCTGCTCCAAATCAAGGTCTGAGAAGCTTGTGTTGAAGGAGTGTTGTGACTGGGACTGTTGAAAGGGGAGGCAAGGGAGTTGAGGCCACACATCACATGTGGGAGAGAAAAGAATGACTGGGCAGGATTTTTTTTTTTTTTTTCTGAATTCTGATTAAAATTCTGGGTCTCACTGGGGTGATCTATGTTGATTAGGGCTGGTCTCAGAGAAGAGGCAGGCTTGATAGTAGATAGGGAAGAGGTAGATGTTTTAAGGACAGAAAATTGAGAAGGGCAGGATGGAGAACACGGGAAGAAAAAGATAATTTGTACATTTTAGCCGTTCATTAGCATTTGGCATAGAAGTTTGTGGAATTATTTTTTTCTTCACATTTATGTACAAAAGTTGCTGGAAAGTGTCACAAAAAATAATGTCTTTATTTGAGAATCAACGAAAAGTTTGCCACTATATTTTTCTGAATCCAGTGTTTATAATGTTATACCCAACAATTTTTCCAGTTCTTTTAAGAAGCTTTGGTTTTTAGGAAGGTGAGCACTTTTGGATCATAATGTAATTCCCCTGATGAGTATGACAGCAAAATGGAAAGGTACTTGAGTGTCTTTCAAATTAGATTCTCTTGGAAATTGGAATGTGTCAAATACAGTGAAGCATTTTTTAGGTTAGGGATGCTCTATTTGCAAGTTTGTACAATTTACATGATACAGAAAGGATATAAAGTTTTTCTCCAGCTCCAGTTTTTCTCCAGTTTGATTCAAATGATAGATATATTAATAGGTATCAGGGTCAGACCTTAATAAACTCTATTCTAAGAGTAATGCATGAGAAGTCATTTCTTTATGTTTCACAAGGCAAGTTATTTCTCTGAACACAAGTTGTTTCAATATTTTAAGCTTACATTCTCAAACCCCTTCTCCCCATTTCTTTATCAGTGTTTTGAGAATGTGAAGCAATCTTGCTGTGTTTTCCAGAGTTGGAAGATTTTAAGACTCTAAGAATAGCCCACTGAACCACTAAATTACATCTTAATTTGATTATGCAGATCACAGCCCACATAAAAAGAAAGAAGGCACTATCAACATGAAGAGAATAGGGGTGGGGTAGGATGGGTGATACACCCTAAATTTGGAGATCCAGATTCTAGTTCAGGTGTTCTGGACTAGACATTCAACAAAAATGATCTTTCTTTATGGAGACAATTCAGGTTTGGACTTGACAACCCATAAAGGGGCCATTAATTCTAATAGCCTATTTGTATAAGATAAGAAATCTGAGTTGTTCTAGAAAATATGAATCTTCTTCCAGATTCTTCTCTAAGCTCTAGTTCTGAATTCTAGCCCTTAAAATCAGTTCTTTGGAATTAAGTTATTGAGGAATTGAGCTGGCAAAGCAAATGTGATATCAGGGAGAGGTTTAAACATTCATTATTAAAATAATATTTATTGGGGCCAAATATTCATCAGAAATTTACTAAGCAATGGGCTCATGATTTGGAAAAAGACAGTCCCTGTGTGCCTTTTAAAAATTTATAGGTCAGTGGGAGGATACAGAGGAATACACAGGAAATTCCAACAGCATGATAAGAGCAATGACCAGGGATTTTTAGGGAGCAATGGGCATTCACGGTCAGGCACACGGTAGAAAATCAAGGAAGGCTTCCTGGTGGATGTGATATCTGAAGGGAGACTTAAAGGATGCATAGGAGTAAGTCAGATGAAAAGGAATAGGAGGAAGATTCCAGGTAGAATGAATCAAAAATATGAATATTTAGATTCAGACAGAGTTGAGAGAGTCTGAAAAACTGGAAAATAATTCAGTATGGCAGGAGCGCAATATCTGTGGGAGAGAACTCTGGAGAAAGGAGAATAATAATTCAAGTCCCATTGCTCTTGAGATAGATTACTCTTTCCATAGTATGGTGAATGGACAGTGGTAGAAAAAGTCTGGAGGCATATCTTGGGAGAGAAGATAGTGGCCGGAAAATAATAACAGCAAGAAAATGCAATTGACTCAAAAGAGATCAAGGAGACAGAAATAAAAAAGATTTGTGAGAGATTAAACACAGGCAGGTCAAGGCTGAAGGCTGGATGTTTGTGGCTTGCACAATTACACGAATAGCAATGCTGTCTGCTGAGACAGGAAACAGAGGGAGGAATAGGTCTGGGGAAAAGAAACAGTAATTTTGAACAAAGTGAGCTGCTAATGGCAAGCACATAGTAGGTGCTCAAGAAGTCTTTATTGAATGAATGAACATGCAAGTAAAAATGTCTAAGAGGTATCTGGAATGGCTCCTGGCCAGCAGAGACCTTTTGGTTGGAGATTTCTATTTTAAAGTCTTCAATGTACAGGTGAAACTTAGAACTCTGGGAGTGGTGGAGACCCTCGAAAGGGAGAAGAATAGAGGGGCCAAGGGGGCCTGGAGCTGAACCCAGAGGAATATCAACAACTGTGGGCGGACAGAGGCAGGGATTCTCCTACGGGAGGCTGAGTAGGAGGGGCCGTTACTGCAGGACTAAATACAAAGGCCCTAGAAGTAAGCTCTTTGAGGGCACAGACATTTGTTGTTTATGTTTGGGTGGTGGCTGTGGACTTAATGTTGTCTTCCCTACATTCCTATGGTGAAACCCTAACCTCCCCTGTGATGGTATCTAGAGACAGAATCTTCAGGGAGTAATTAAGGTTAAATGAGGTCATGGGTGGAACCCTCATCCAACAGGACTGTCGCTTTCTGAGAAGAGAGAGCTCTGCCCACCAGGGCAGAAAGCCAGAAAGTGGGTCTTCAATAGACTCGATGAAGGTGGCATTCTGATATTGGACTTCTGGTGACCAGCCCCGTGCGAAAATTAACTCCTATTGTTTAAGCCATAAGGTCTATGGTCTTTTGTTACGGCAGCCTGAGCTGTCCAAGACAGGACCCAACATCTAGCAATGGTCCTGATAAATAGTAGGTAATCAGTATTTTTTGAGTGAACTGAATAAATGAGTTACTCTTTGGCATGTTCAATAAATATATCGCTCCTTTGAGACAGTAGGATTGTAATTGAGGGTCTTGAGAGATGGGGGAGAGAGTCCACTGGTTATAGCCATGGGTAGCCTGGGATCCTGGGACCTGAGGGAGCTGGTTATCTGGATGAGTGTGGTAACAAAATAGGAAGAAAGACCTGAAAAGATTCAAAATGCAAAAATCACCCCCCCTTTTAAAAAACCACTTGACTAAGGCTGGTTCTGAAATTTTGCCAGGTTTCTGGTTGGTTACTTGATGTGTGTGTGTGTGTGTGTGTATGTGTGTGTGTCTATAAAGGTCATCCTTAACAGTGCATGATACTATTTGAATCAACTTGAATTTAGGCACAATCTGAATACTTCTCTCCACAGAGAAGTAATACCCTACTCTGGCAATGAGATTCCTCAAGTAAACAATAGATAAAGGGAGGGAGAAGGGCACAGTGTAATAATAATTGGAATAATTGGAATTCTTTCATCACTCATGGCACTTATAGAGAAAGTACTTTCTTAACTGTCTTATGCTACATGTCTTATAGTTAAATTACATTAACGGTTTTCTAAAAAAATATAACATGAAAAGTTACTAAATTTTTTTAAGCTGGTGAATTAAATCTGAACCACTCACTGATTCACAATAAAGAGTAGCCATTCTGCCTAACAACCAAAAATCCAAACTACCCCATTGAGTTTTGGGTAGAAAGACAGGGAATTGTATCTGAGGTCCTGACTTTCATGAGAATTAGGATTTGGGGTTTGATTCTAGGCTTAAAAATTATTAAATTAAAAAAAAATGTAGATGGTCTGTTTAAGAACATGGTAAAGAATCCTGATTTCATTTGGCTCCTCATCATTAACTCGTATCTTGGCAGGCTTATGTAACACCTGATCAAGGAAAGCCTGTTATAGTTAAAAATGTCCCTGAATAGAGTGTAAGTAAAATTCTGGGGTTTTGAGGGAGCTGATCCCAGGCAGAGGGGTCTGACTGAGAGGATAGCTATGTACCTTGATGCCCTTACAATGCTGTGTGCCCGGCATCACGCTGTTGTACCAGTGGATGGAAACGGGGTATATTATGTGCTCCGGTATGAAAGAGGTCACGGTCCACATTTTGGGCCAGAAGGTAAAATAAATCTATGATGATAGCAATCATAGCAGTGGTTGCCTGGAGGGGTTGCATGTTGGCTTGAACAAGGCGTCAAGTGAAATTTCCTGAGTTATGGAAATACCGTAGGATTTCATGGAGACGGTTGTCATGTGCGCGTGTCCAAACTCATCAAGAATGAACACACAAGATATGTGCATTTCCCTGCATATCAAATTTACCTCATAAGACAAAAATCAAATGTCAGTTGAAAAAAAAAATCTAGGAGCTAATAAAAAGTCCTTAAATAGTATGAACCATTTTTAAAGGTGGAAACCTAACAGGAAATTCTTTTTCTTCTACTTTAGAAAAAAATAAATGGTGTCAAATAAATGTGCAGAAAAACCTCCCAAACAGAGCATTTTTATCATCAAAATAATGATCAGTTTGAACAGAGCTGGAGCCCCACATCTCAGACTGAAGGAACCATTTCTAGGAGTGGAAGTTATTTTGGAAATATTTCCACATTTAGTTTCTTTCATGTTTCTGTTGGAGGAATAATGTTTTTGTAAATGTAAAAAGCTTTTAATGGAGCTAGAGAAGAAACTTTGTTTGGTCACAGTATTATCTGGTTACGAACTAAAAATTCAGAGCTTTTTCGTGAATTATGCTGCCAAGAATTGCAGGCTTAATCCTCAAGATTGTATGAATTTAAATTTTGACTTTATGGCCTCAGTCAGTATGAGTATACCAAGATAATCATTTAGGAAAAACAGTTTGAAGATGGTAGAACATTACATGGAAAGTTAGCTTTTAGAGAGGGTTTATCCAGATAAGTATAATATTATTTTATCCTTTTAAGTATCTGGATGAATAAATTAGCCAATATTTGGTGACCTAATATGACTAGGCACAGTGCTAGGGACTCAGAAAATACCCAAATAACTCTTTGCAGACCTTGTCCTCAAGGAACTTCTGAGCAGGAGGGGATATATAATCTATATATTAACACAAGGAAGAATGTAACACATGCATGAGAAATATCCCTGGTGTTCAGAGGAGAGGAAATTACCTTTGAATAAAGAATAAAGGAAGGTACTTTTGTTGTGATAGCATTTAGGCTGAATTTTAAAAAAGACCTTCCCCAACAAGCCAGCAAAGCGGGGTTCTAGGCAGAGGGGATGTCATCAGGAAAGCTTTGAGTGCTTGGAGCCTCAAGTTTTTTTGTTTTTGTTTTTTACTTTGACTGAAGCACAGGTTACACATCAGGGGGAGATACACTAGACAAGATATTATGGGAAGAAAGGAAGGCCTGAACTCTGGAGGAAGCTGTAATCTGGGTGAAGAATGGAGCCGATCATGAGAAAATGGATCTCAAAACTGTAAAAACCAACAAAATATAAAGCAGCAAGATCTAGGAAGAAGTGTGCAGGGGCAGATGTCCCTAGGAGATCGTTTTGCCAGGTGAGGTAATGCAGGCAGGGCACAGGAGTGTCGGGGGAAGGGATAAATGGCAAAGCTAGAATGCTCAGGCATGCCAAAGGCTACAGAAAGCCTACAGGAGTGCCCTAGGCGACTGCAGGGATAATGATGCTAGTCACAGACTGGGGGGTTGGAGAGGAGCCCCATGTCTGGGGGAAGGGAGAATGATGACTCACATTTTCAACGAGCAGGCAATGCCCAGGAGACTGTTGGCAAAGTGGTCTGGAGATGCTCTCGATGGTGGAGCTACAGAAATAGACTTGACCCTAATTCCCCAGCAAATGCCAGGAAGTCAAGGATGGGAGTGTGAGCCTATGCAGCTGGGGAGGGGAGAGGAGGGAACCAGGCTGCAAGGTTGTTTGCCAGAAGCACTAGAAGAAAACTGGCAAGGTTCGCTGTCCTTTCCCACCCACCATCATCAAGCCTGGGTGATGATTCTTACCAGGAATAGGAAGAGAATATGGGCAAGAGAGTGTTCTGGAAAACTGACTTTATCGGACATCTGGGACTAACTTTGATGGTTAGTTGTAGAATAATCAAAGTCTGTGAAGAGATAATGAGACTTCTTATCCTTCCTATGTTCAAGGAGAACAGTTGCAAAGTTCTTTCCTCCCTCTTTCTCTCTTTTCTTTCTTCGTTCCCTTTTTTCCTCTCTGTCCTCCCCCTTCTTTCCCTTTCCTCTCCATTCTTTGCACATTCTTGGTTTTTTTTGGACTGGACTAGTGCATGCATGGCCATGGTTGGCCTAAAGGAGGAGTTAATATTCACAGCCATCGACAACAAAGGGTTCTGTGCTCTAATATTGCAATATTTTGGGACTTTCAAAGCACAAAATACTATTTGTATTATGACATTATTAACATTTTGGTAACTTTTTTAAAAATAACTTTTTACTTCTTCCTTTGTACTGGTCTTAAGAGCCACTCATAAATCTCTCCCTAACTGCATGAGGTACCAGGGCGAGAGACTGGCCACTCCTGGCATTGTGATTAGAACCATTTAATACCCAAGGCAGTGACTAATGTCTGGCAACAAAGGCTCCAGTAGGCGTCACATGTCCTTAGACACTGGGTGAGGGCCACTAGGAGCTCTTTCCCTGTGTGTTAGTACCATGGTCAACTGAAACGTTGAGAACCTGGAGGCTCTATGTGGGCATCATTGGGAAATAGACTCTCTACCCATGCTCAATGCCTCTACAACCAGAAAGCCTAAAGTCAGTGCCACACAAAGGTACCTACCTTTGTCTTATCTTCCTACTCTGGGACTTTAATGATATATTTTTTTCATGTTTACTGAAAGCAGTCAACTGAGCTATTCGTGGAAAGGTTTGTGGGTTTGGTTAACGAGGTGGAGGAATATTACATTTCAGTTGGAAACACATCCCTAGAATGCCAAAACATTTATTCCAAAGTCTGGTTTCCTAGTGCAATGGGAGGCACGGCAACAGTGTGTCTGTTCAGAGACAGGGGGATGGTGAGGAGGGACAGGGAGGGCTGGGGCCAGCAAGGCATCTGATCCAAGTGGATCCCAGAAGGCTTTTATTGTTAAATTATATTCTTCAGGAAAAACCACCCGTGTCACATTTTGTAAACTTGATATCCACGCACTTTTGACTGGCATTCTATTTTAGCCATAAGCCTGTGATTTCCAGCAAGCCTGCTTTCCCTCTTGCCTTGGATGGCAGCAGAAAGCGTGGCACACTTGCTAGGCTTCAGGTAGAAGGAGCAGAAAGGCTTGGGAGTGTTGGTTCCATCCAATAACGCTGACTTGAGTGTGCCACCCTGCTCCCCGTGAGCAGACAGCAAGCCTCTCCTTACTCTCCACTGCCATTCATCCAGCTCTGTGCGGCAGCCCAGCTGCTCTGTCTGCCGGGAGGGGCTGCCAAGTGCCCTGCCTACTGGCTGCTTCCCGATTCCCTGCCATCCCACATGCAAACACATCCCCACACGCTCTGCCTTGCTCACACCCGGAGCCACAGGCACATGGGAGCGCAGTCTTCCCTTCCTTCTAACTGTCTCAGCCCTTGACTTCTACAAGCCCATGGAACATTTCTGGAAAGACGCTCTTGATCCAGCAGGGTAGGACTGTTTTGATTTCTCTTTGCAGCTTTAGCATTTTGAGAAAGCAACTCACCTTTCTGACCAGTGTCTGTATCCGAGCAGGGAGATAAGGATTTGCTGTTTTCCCTGGGTTTGTGTGTGCATCTCCTTCTGCTTTCAGGACCCGTAGGGTTCTTTGTGTAATTTGCATAGAATTCGGCAGGTTCAGATTTTTCAGAGTCCTCTGAAGTGCTTGTGCATGGTGTTTTTTTTTTTTTTTTTCTTAAGATGTTTGAAAATTGAAAGTGTGATTTACGGAAACGAAGTCATCTGTAAAAAGATTGCTTTGGAAAGTAATGGTTGCTGGCCATAAAGAGAAATATCTGTGATTCATCTAATGTGTTTTTAACCCTTTCTTTGCTTATAATTCTAGTTATACTTATGGATGCTGAGCTCAGTTTTGGCTTCATAGTAAATCAGCTATATCTGCATATTATCCCCAAATGCTCTGTCTGTTCTTATAAGAATTAGGTAACCATGTACTTATTAGTATAAAGATATCCCCAGATATTACTGTCAGTGATGGCATCTTTGGCATTTACATATGACACAGAAATTTTGTCAGGTATTCCGTCAGGTGTTTGGGATAGCAATTAAAGCCAAGTAGCGGTTGTATCAGAGTTTATTAGACTGGGGACAAGGAAGTTTATTAAAAAGTATAAACTGTCCATGATTATAGGTGCACAATGTATTTACCATAATTTTTAAATATATATTTATACACATACATTATATATATACACACATTATATATTATATAATTTATTCTAATATATTATATATACATATATAATGTACTTGAGCAGGTTTAACTTTTAATGCAGTACCAAACTTTTTCCTGTTTCTTTTTCAATCTGGATATTTGAATCTGCATATCCTAGTCCAAAGGAACAGAAAGGCATCACTGACTTTCAAAATTTGTTGCTGAGATCATCAGTACAACATAATTGCTAAAGATGTGGTTAATGACCTGAGGTTCTGTTTTTTTTTATGGAAGGGTCACATTTCATATTCAGTTTTCTGAAGTTCTGGTTGCATAGTCCGTGGAAAGCATGAAGACCCATGTCCTCCTAACGGAAAGGTTTTGGTAAATCGTCATTCACATTAGAATTCCTAATGGACACAAGTACAGTACTGTGGTCCGACACAGACAAAGCGGGCCGGGAGAATCTCGGAAGATCGCGGCTGGAGGCGACCACTTCGGGAGAATTTTTTAGACGAGGGAAACTGAGGTCAGGTAGCACTCTCCTGAAGGCAAAACTCGGCTCTTCCTATACGTACACCTTGAATCTCCGCCCTCTTTCCCCGGATGCCTGCGATCAGTCTCTGCAGCTGCTAAATATAGCTGTCTGCACGGGCAACCGCACACCCTACTCTATCTGCCATATCTCAGTTACAGAGTGGTCCTCCCCAGGGTCATTCTATGTACACACTACGTATTTCCAGCCAACGAGGAGCGTGAATCAAACAGCACGGGAGACAAACAGAGATAGATTGGAGCCTGGCACGGGGCACATAAGGTAGCACGTTAGAGAAAGCTGGCCCCGGGATGAGTCTTCCGAGTTGGTTTGAAACCCGTCTTCTCCGGGCCACCTTTAGGAGATCCCTCGGCGCCCCCGCCCTCCTGCCGTGAAATCCAGCCTCTATCCAGCAGCGGCAAGTAAAGTAAAGTTCAGGGAAGCTGCTCTTTGGGATCGCTCCAAAACGAGTTGCGCGCCTGGAGTGATGTTGAAGGCAACGTCAGGGCCAGGCAGCAGCCCCTGGCCGGGGGCCAGCACCTTTGTCATGCCTTTGAGCTCGGGAGAGCGGTACTTAAAGTTGGAGACCCGAGCCCGCGAGTTGGCAGAGCGCGCTCGCGCAGGGCTGCACTTGCTCGCCTCCGGCCGCCGCCGCGCTCCTCGGGACGGGGCCGGCTCGCTGGGGCCCAGCCGGCGCTCGCGTCGCGGCGGGACATGCGCTGCGCCGCCTCTAACCGCGGGCTGTGCTCTTCTTCCAGGTGGCCGGCCGGCTGCTGAGCCCTCTGCCGCGGGGGGAGACGGTCTGCGGCCGGCCCGCGGCCGCTCATCATGACCATGACCCTGCACACCAAAGCGTCCGGCATGGCCCTGCTGCACCAGATCCAAGCCAACGAGCTGGAGCCCCTGAACCGCCCGCAGCTCAAGATCCCCCTGGAGCGGCCCCTGGGCGAGGTGTACATGGACAGCAGCAAGCCCGCCGTGTACAACTACCCCGAGGGCGCCGCGTACGACTTCAACGCCGCGGCCCCCGCCTCCGCGCCCGTCTACGGCCAGTCGGGCCTCCCCTACGGCCCCGGGTCCGAGGCGGCGGCGTTCGGCGCCAACGGCCTGGGGGCCTTCCCGCCGCTCAACAGCGTGTCTCCGAGCCCGCTGGTGCTGCTACACCCGCCTCCGCAGCCCCTCTCGCCCTTCCTGCACCCGCACGGCCAACAGGTGCCCTATTACCTGGAGAACGAGTCGAGCGGCTATGCGGTGCGCGAAGCCGGCCCTCCCGCCTACTACAGGTAACCCGCGCCGCCCGCCGCGCCCCGTCGGGGTGGTCGCCGCGCGCCGGGCGGCGGGAGGGAGCGGGGGCGAGGGGCCGCGAGGCGCGGAGGGAGGGGGGCCCGCAGGCCGCGGGGCTGGGCGCCCGGCCGCAGCCGCAGCCCGAGCCGGGGCCGCGCGACCCGAGGGCTAGCGCGCCGCCCGGCCTGGGATCTCGGTTGCATCTCGTGTTCTCGAGAGTCAAGTTCTCTGGCCCAGAAGCTTAAAAAAAAAAAAAAAAAAAAATTTTTTTTAATTTTTAATTTTTTTCCTTCTCCACCGCCCCCCCACCCCCATGTCTGCCTGAGACGCAGATCTGAAACCCCGTGTGCTTCCTAATTAAACAAATATTGGAAAACCGTGCAAAGCAGAGGTTTTTTTAGTTGGGGAGGGGGCCACCCCAGAGCCAATACACGTAAGGTGCTTTGAGTCCCTAGAAAAGGTCCCGCTTTGGTACTTAAGGCTGGAGGTGTTTGGGACTCGCTGAGCTCAGAATGTTATTTATTTATATTAGTAGTAGTATTTAACAATTTTGTTTTACTGTGCGTGCCAAATTTCCCTGCTGCTCGACTTTCGGGTTGGAAATACGCACGCTCTGAGAATGGTGACTATGGTGGTGGCAAAGGTAATTTCCTCGGGGAGCGATTCCTCGCAAGTCTTTCCCGCGTCCCACCTAGGAGGGCTGCGGGGCTGAAACGCGCCCCTCGGAAGACCCTAGAGTTGGATGGGTCTTAAGGAGTTTCTGATTTCTGATTTCTGAGTTTCCGGGCTGAGTCCATGTCAGAGCCCAGTGCTGGCAGAAGACTTCTGACATCCCGAGATTTATAAGTGTCCTGTGAGTTTGAAACATGCCACATCGAAGCATGAGTGTTTTGAAATACTTTCCTGCCAGCTAAGTTTCATTTCTGGCCTACGGGGCACAGAATGCCCCCGGGAGTGCTGTGCCCGAGTTCAGCCCGGTTCTGTGCTTTTCCTTCAGAGGAAGAAGCAGATGGTTCAGGGCACACAGGGACACTTTCGTGACTTAGAGGCAAATATGTTGTGTCTTCGTTTTCTTTCTTTTTTTCTTTTCTTTTTCGTAGAGATGACACTTTCCTTCTCCCTTCTTGCTCTCATTTTCCCTTTGACAATTTCTCCCTTCTTTTCCTGGTGGACTCCAAAAGGGCTTAGGCAGGTGGTCCTGGGGAATACCAGTGCTCTAGGTGCTGCTGGACAGGGGTGCCCTGGAGTGGGTTTGAGAGACCTCAGGGTACCCACGTGGCTGGGCACTGAGTTAGGCACTGCCTGATTGTACACTGGTGTCTGGACCTGCCTGTCATCCTTAACCCAGACCCTTCTATATTGCAAGCTGGGATGATTTTCCATTCAGTGTTCTATTTCCAGAGAGATTTATAGTAGAAGCAGTAGGAGGAAGGTGCCAGGTGGCCCCAGAAAATTTGAAGGGGGGATCATGGGCTATCTGAGCACACCCCACATCCTTTAGCTCCTCAAAAGACTTTAGAACACCCCACAGCCAGGCAGGTCCAGCCTGAGTTATTCCTTAGAAGACTCACTAGGATGAACAAAACTTTCACAAGTTGGTGTCTGTCAAATTCATTTAACTTGTTTTAATTCAGGGTTAAAATGGAAAATGAAAAAGAATTTATTCTGCCTGCTTTTTTGTTTTTTTTTAAAGTGTTAGAACAAAATCTAACGATTAAGTCTGATTCACACCTTTTAAACTCCTTGATGTGAAGGAAGGCATTGGTATGATGTGAGTTCCATAACCTCCTGGTAGACTCCAGAAACTATTTTCTTTTCCATTTAATTTTCAGTTCTTTTATTGCAAATTAATGCCACTGAATTTCAATGGACACTAATGAGACTGCTTCTCAGTGGATTATTTACTGCCTTGCCAGTAATTACAAAGTGAGCATGGTCAAATGAAGAGGGGATCACATTTTATTCAAAATTGTTCATCATCCCAGTGGCAAATAATATCCCTATAATATGCCCCATCTTAAACTTTTTGCATTAGATAATATTCTTGTACTTTTAAAAAAAGAAAAAGGGAACTTTCAAAAATAATAAAGATAAAAAACTCTGTATGGGATTCTGGATGGAAATTCATTTTTAGAATAATTTTTTCCTTTGGCATTTATTTTCCATAACATCCTTTTTTTGATGTTTGAATTTTGCCTTTTATTACCCATGGAGGAAAAGAAGACTCTATGAAATAGAATTATTTTAAATAGACAGACGTCACGTAATATTCTCCCCCTCTCAGTTTTACTGTTTGAATGACTGGGTGAAAAGAAAAGAGCTGGTTAGATTCTTTTAGGAACCCTTAGTTTTCTTCAATAGTTATCAAAAGTTTTGGGGCCAAAAGCAAGTGTTTTTAGATGGCTTGTCATGATCCAGAGGATCATGAGATTAGTTTAGTGAGTCTAGAACATTTTTTTAAAGGAATGAAATATTAAAAAAAATAGAAAATACTCAAGTGGGTAATGTCTAATAAGAGCAGATTTTGTTCCCTGACTATTTTAATTATCCATGCTTAAGTGTGCTGGCTGTGATTAAAATGTATTTCTTACTCTGGTTTGAGGTAAAGAAGTTTGAAAGCTACTGACCTAAAATGTTATGGTCAGTAGAAACCAGGTAAGTGCCTGGTTGTTTTATAGACACAAACCAAAAAAACAGTTTTGATTGTTTCTATTTTATTTTTTGCTTACAAATCAGCTGGTGACTTTAGGTCAGTTAGGTTACCCTTTATTACTTAAGTTTATTCTTAACTTTTCCATTTGTAAAATGCTATTGTGTGGATTGTCCAGCTAAATGTCCCACTGGGATGTTCAAAGAATTTATGTGAAGTTCACATCATTTTATCATTAAGATGCTACGGGTGGTTTCTTCTGTTGGCCATAATATGCAGCCATATCTACATATGAAGAAATGTAACAGATAAGACTGCCCTGGGCATATAGTAATGGGAGAAAGATGGTTATATATCCCAACAAATTGTTATTGAAAGGGACTGAATTTGTAAATAGGCAAGCGGTGACCTGCAAAATATGTCTTAGCTAAAATTTCATGATGAAGGCAAGTGGGAGTTACCTTATCCTGGGTTCCTTAGCATGTTTAAACATCTTAGAAGGTTTGAATAAAACTGAAGAAGAAAATTAATTATATCCACTATGTTTTAAAAATTCAAGTGAGGTATATAATACTCCATGCTGGTTTCAGTCTTATCAGTATTCTTAGAGGTGAAATATTGCCCTCTTTTGCAAAAAATTGACCAATATCCAAACTTTTACATCAAAGCCAAAGCCCTAGAAATTTGTCTTCTGGCTGTATGCATATTGTCAGTGCCTAGTTTGTGCAACGGTGAACATTTAAACTATTTTTCAACTTTAAGCAAGGCTCACTTCTAGAGAGAGGTTTGAATGGTTAAGTTTCAAGTTTTCAATAATTGTTTCTTTGTAGTTAGGTAATATCTTAGCACCCTTTTTTCCTGGTCTTACTTTTTTTTCAGTTATTTAAATTGTTACTGTGTACCTGATTATGTGGATCTATGAGTAGTTTAAGGAGCCACATATTGCTTCAAGAATGAATATATTTTAGATTGAAACAGGATCACATCTTAAAACCCCATTTCATTTTCACCTACTCTATGTGGCTTGTACCTGTTTGGTAGAAAGCCCCTGAAAGATAATTGTTACTTATTCTAGTCTTTCTCACACTCAGCTAATTTGGATCTCTGAATTGCTTTTGTGAATGTATTTAAGATGTAAAATTCATAATTTAGGAAAATTCAGGTTCAGCATTTTGGTTTCTTATAAATTTTAAGGATATGAAAGACAGGGGTAAGAAACTGACCATGGCAAGAACCGTAGATACAGGAAAAACTATAAAAGATATCAAACTTTTCAATAAGGGTAAGATAGTAGTACTTTTGTCAAGTGAGCTAGTATATGTAAAAGCAATGCATAAGCTATACAAGCGATTTTATTCACATGTTAATATTTGTTCTGGTGCTTTTATAAGCTCAAAAAATACTGTAGGAAAGAACTGACTTAAATGGTCAGGAGTTTCACTACAAATATAGATTGATGATAATATAAACTCATTTTCTGTGGAAGCCAAATTTAAATAAAATCTTTATTACCATCTGCAACATTTGTTTGCAGTCTGGGTTTTCATAAAGAACATCTATCTTATACATACATTTTTTAAAAAGTCAAAACCCTGATTATTTGAAAATAGTTTTATATAAGGAAGTATATGAATTATATTTTTTCTAAAATGTGTACTCAGCAAAAAAATAATAAATCTAAATCCTTCCAATGACTTCAGTATTATTTTTAATGTAACTTTAGAAGGACCCAGTAGAGAAGGCAGCGGTCTAAGTATGTTCCCTTCTTCTCTAGGTTACATTGAATGGGTAAAAGCAAATTACTCATTTTGTTTAATTCCAAGTCCCAGTTTGCTTATCGAAGAAAGGAAAACTGCCGTAACTGTTTAGAACCAAAATTCATACTCCAAAGAAAGTGCTATGTAAGTCCCCAGAATTCAGCCACTTGAACACAAACCAGCTAAAGTGAAAGTGTAGAGAATTTTATGAAACGGAGGCAGTCCACCAAAATCATCGAGTAGTTTTATTTTACATTTTAAACTCTGCTGATGAGTTAACCTGTAAAGTCAGTTTTTAAGAAGTGTGTCTGAGCTTCCCATACTCTATCTCTAAAACATATTCTCACAGTGTCATCTGAAATCTAAGGATTGAACTGGGCTGGAGGTGACTGCAAACACCTTTATGATATTCTTGACCTCATGAGAGAAGAAACGACTGCCAAGTTCTCATCTTTGAGAATATTAGTAGGCATTATGAGGGGGGGATGTTTAACATAAATCAACAACAGTTTTAATTATGTGTATGTGTTTAGACCCTGTTAAAAATACAAAGGCTAGAAAGGCAACTATTTTGGTCCCAATTGACAAAATTTTATCTATTTTAACAAAGTGATAATTTAATCAGAAACACTAGGATTGACTCCACAGACATCAAGAATGATTGAGTAAAAGATTTATTTAGTAAGGTGTAGTAGCTAAGAGCAATGACTCTGGACTCCAACTGCTAGGCACCCAATCTCAGCTCGACAGGGGGCCACCTGTGAGAGCTCAACCAAATTGCCCAGTCCTCAGTTTCTCCCTTTTTTTAAAAAACGAGACAATCAAATTCTCTTCATTTAGGATGATTGTAAAGCTTAAACAAAATACTGCAGACTTTTTAAAAAAAAATAGTGCCTAATCCATTGTAAACTCTCAGTGACTTAGATCTCAATGCTAGAAGAAAATTATTTCACAATTCTGTAGTCAGTCATTGTTTTGCACCTGGGTTAATGAGGAAGACTAGGATTTTAATCAAAATCGGTGTTTAATATTATGCAAAATAAATCTTATACAAAGTTTAGTTCGATCGTTTCAATTTACTGAGCTTCTGAGATTCTTAAATAGGTTCTTAATAGATACGGTGGTGTGACGTGGAAGCCACGATGACGGTGGTGTTGGCAGAGGAAGGAGGGGATGGTGAAGATGATGGCGGTGGGTTAGCAGCAATGAGGTGCTGATGTCAGTTTGGGTAGGCAGTGTTTCTGAATGTCCATCATGTAGCCTGGAGATATCTATCCAGACAGAAATCAAACATTTTTAACGTACTTTGCTCATTTCTATGGTGATATAATTTAGATACATAGTCAAAATTTTCCATAATAATACTGTCAATGACACGGATATCCTAAATCTATTAAGTGCCTCTCATTGCCATACAGAAATTCAAAAAGAACAATCCAAACAAGCCTGGATTGCTTTCTTTCTTTATTTCTCTCCTGAACCTTTTAGGGGAACACAGTGCCTCCTTAGTATGTTCCCATGACATCTCCTTGAATCAAATGTGTCATCTTTCAGGGGGTAGTAGGCAACTCCGTCTTGTCATTTTCTGCTTTCTGAAACTCCGGTGGTTTAGGCTTGAGAAAATTAGAGTCATTCAATGAAACTTAATTAAGAAAATTTCAGAACTAGACATTTCCCAATGAGCCCTCAAAAGTTTCACATGGGGGTCCTTCTTTTTGAGGGTTCCCCCAAAGTATCACTTCCAAGAGGAGCCAGAGACCCCTGAGGGTTTCATGTTCAGAGTTGCAACTTCAGCTTGGCAGCTACAGAGCTGCCTGGCCAGAGGCTCCTGCTCTGTAGTTGAGGTTCTGTCTAGATTGCATCCCTCACCCTCTTTTCCTCTTGTCCCCAGCAGTGGTGGGTGCAGGGACACAACACCTGTCTCGTGTGTGCCTGCGAGGCACTACTTCCTGGGCAGTTTTCTTGGCAAATCAATTCACGACTCACTTCTCTCACATAAAGACTTGGAATTTCTTTTAAGACCCTGAAAGTAAAAGATAATTCTCTTTTGATTCCCTGCAACCAAATAATGTTAGAAATAACCATTTGTGCATTGGCATCCTTTCTCTTTCCTCCACTGATCTTTGTTTTAATAGTCCCTTCTCCTATTTTGTTTCTTTGCTCTGTTTTCTAACGTTCTTCCCTTTAAACATTTCTTGGCTTCTTTTCCGCTATCCAGCTTTCTTTCTCTCTTTTCTGTTTTAGTCACTCCATCTGTGTAGTCCCAGATTTTTCCTTCCATCTTTTCTGGTTATTTCTTTATTGACCTGTGTCGTCTGTTATTTTAATAAAATTTGGAACAGGGCTCAGCAGAATTCCTCCCTAGCTTAGGAAGGCCGGTGGTGTAAGAATATGCCTTAATAACCTAGTCATGACGTTAAAAGTGGCATTAACAACAGTAATAGTTTCAAAAATGATTTTTTTTTCTTGTCTCTAAGGAGAGATGCTTAACAAAAATTCAGGACAAAAATTTCACTTCCGGCAGTTTATTCATTCATTCATTCATTTGGCTAACTACACACTTGTTCCAAAGTGTGTAAGTTCACCAGAGGCATAGATGGAATAAAACGTGTGTTTATATTCCTAGCAGTTCACACATCAGTGTTAGCACGGAGCAGCCAGGAGCCTTACCACATGGATGGCTGCAATCCCAGGGCCACAGTCTTCTGCATGTGGATTTGTCAAGGAGGTGACAGAAAGTGCAGCCTTGGCTATTGTCTTCTGGCGGTCTACATTTCAGAAGCCTATATCCACATGAACTTACACTACCCATATACAGCCGATTATAATTTCCCACTTGTCAACAAAAACACTCTTTTTTTTTTTTTAACAGTCATAGATCCGTCCATGATTCATTTTACTTGATGTTTTTTTAAGTGTTAGTTTTTTTTTTTTTTGGCATAAATTTTGCTGTACAACATTGTCAGAAAAGTACTTGATTTTAAAGGCTGTTTTTGTTGTTTTGGTTGCTGAGCTGTTCTTTGCGACCCCATAGACTTTAGTCGTCAGGCTCCTCTGTCCATGGGATTTCCTAGGCAAGATACTGGAGTGGGTTGCCATTTCCTTCTCCAAGGGATCTTTCTGACCCAGGGATTGAACCTACGTCTTTTGCGTCTTATGCATTGCAGGTGGGTTCTTTACCCACTGAGCCACCTGGGAAGCTGCTAGTTTGACTTCTTTTTTTTTTTTTTGAAGACCTGTTTCTGCTGGACTATTTCAGGCACTTCAGAGAGAGAAGTGCATTCTAATCTTGCATTCTAATTTGAATGCAAGATTCAATTTAGTTATAATGAGAAGATATTTTCTTCAGTTATCTGACAAAACCTGAGAGGCCTCCAGAAGCTTCTTGGATTTCTAATGGGAAGAACCCCTGAGCTCTGGTCCGAACAGAAAGCCGATCTTATTCATCACAGTATTTCTCTGAGCCCTTAGCAAAGTGCATGGCACATGAAGTGCCTAGAAACGTGGTAGGCGGGAAGTACCAGTTACCCTGATTCCCTCTGGCCTCTTGCAGGGAGAAAGGCCTGTCAGGAAGAGATCTTTAGATGGGATTGGAAGAATGTGAGGAGTTTGAGAATTCCCTTTCCTTCACCAGGCATTTCAAGTTCATTGATTCCCATTATTCATGGACTGCACATTTACAAATTCACCTGCTCACTGACATTTTTTGTCACCTTCCAATCAGTCAGTACTCTCGGGCACTTTCTCGGTCATTCGCAGCAGCACGGGCCATGCACAAAGTAGTGAAAAATTTGAGTCATCCGACATGCACGTTCCCCGCTGAGGTCAAACCAGGCGAGCTCTGCCCGCTTGTTTCAGATCTCAGACTGTAAACAAGTGTCCTGGTTGAGGTCTATTTACTGCCACTTTGTGTGTGTTTGCATTTTTGTGCTTTTCATTTAGTGATTTTGCTCTTTAGAAAGCCTAGTGCTGAAGTGCTGTCTAGCATTCCTAAGTGCAAGAAGGCTGTGACATGCCTTATGGAGAAAGTACAGGTTAGATAAACTTCGCTCAGCATGGGTTATAGTGCGGTTGGCCATGATTTTATTGTCGACAAACCAGCCATGTATGTTAAATAAGATGTCTTTAAACAGAAACACACACAGAGACGAACCAAGGCTGTATATTGTTTGGTTGATGAAAATGTTACAACTAGAGGCTCTCAAGAACCTAACCCTGTATTTCCCCTAGGAGTGATGATTCAGTATCCACTAACTCAATGATTGTAGTGCCTTGATAGAAGGTAACTGCAAGAACTGAAATAAGATTGTATATAATAGAGTGATGAAGGCACTGGTTTGGGAGACAAGCACCTTCTCAATCCCTGTCTAGTTGTAATCTCTGACTCCACATGCCTCAGTTTACTCATCTGTAAAATGCCAATCAAAATAGGCCCTACATCTTTTGGTAGTTGGGAAGATTAAACTAGTTCAGAGATGTCAAGGACTTTCAACATGCCCAGCACATAGCCAGCCACAATTTTTTATTACTTCTCTGATGGAGAATTGACTACTCTACACAGAAGAAGGTGAATATGAGAGCTCTTTAAGAGTCTGGAGTGTTTGTAACTTCCCTATGTGTGTTTGTTTTGCCTTCAAGGGACCAGATTTAACACCCTGTTGCGATTAGAAGTTAAACTTTTCCAACCTAAAGGAAACAGGCAGCTAGGATTTTTCGAAATGCTTAGTATATGCCAGCTACTGTGTGAGCAAAATGAAACCAAGCAGCTGTAGTAAACCCCAAGTAAAAAAAAAAAAAAGTAAATCAATTAAAAAAAAAAAAAAGAGCGAAAGACGTAAAATACTCTGGACTGAAGCAATTCCAGAGAGGGAAGTAGTTGAAACTCAGGTAAACATGGGAAAGCTATGACGTATAAGGTAAGGAGAGGCTTTCTCTGTGATCTGGAAAGAAGGATGGAGAGACTAAAGAGGGATAGAAGCCAGAATGTACAGAGTATCTAGAAAAGTTGATTTTCAACCCGGCTGCACATTTGGATCAAGGATGATTTCAGAATCACCCAGATGATTAAAAAAACTACAGAGACCTGGGCCATATCTCAGCAGTGTTGATGTCTGCTCTGGGAGTGAAGCGCAAATAAGCAATTAAGAGAACAAAACAAAACAGCAAAACTCCATGGGCTTTCCTCTTGGGTAGTCCGCTGAGTCACGGTCTCCCAGCATTTCTGAAAGCTTTATCACATTTAATCTTCCTAGACCTGTCCATCACAGCGGCCCCAGGCTGTGTTCTGACCCTGAGGAGAACTATTCAGACCCAGGACTGCCTGCTTTCCGAGTCTCCATTTCACTGAGCCACTTGGGTTTCAGAAGCAGAGAGAGAAAGGAATGCCAAAGAGAAAAATGACAGTAGCATTAATTTCTACTCCTCATCTTTCCAAAATAATGTATAAAGCACGCAGTTGCACTAAGAGTATGAGGCTGCAGGCTTTTGCCACTGGATATGAAGAGGAAGTTGGGAAATGACCTAAAATAGGGATGTAAATACAGTTGACCCTCAAGCAACACAAGTTTGAACTGCTCATATTCATGCATAGGTGGATGGTTTCAGTATTAAGTTCTATGGTGCTACATAATCTTCTGTTGGCTGAATCCACAGATGCTGAAATAGGCATACAGAAGGAACCACAGATATGGAGGCAGACTATAAGTTATACTAGGAATATTTTTAATTAAATTGCAGTCGATTGGCACCCACAATCCCCGTGTTGGTTCAAGAGTCAAGTGTACGTACCTATGCCGATTAGTGGGCATGATTTGGGTTTTTGTCAAAGGTTTAGACAGCTGAAGGTAACTGAAGTCTTTGAACCTTCCCCTCAGTAGGGTTCGCTTCTCTTCAGTTCTTCTGATCGTTGCCACACACCCAGACTCTAGCATTGTTGATATAACCTCTAAATATCAATATCAGGATAATTGATTGATTGCGCCAGATTTCCAGTTATGTTTTTGGAAAGTTCCTCGAACATTTTAATGTGGAGGGCTTAATTAAAACTCTCCCTGTGTACTCCTTTCTGTTGGGAAGTGTTTGCAGAATTCTTTCTGTAGATAGAATTAGAAGACTTATTCATTGATGAGGGAAACGGGCATCCAGGCACCTGACCTTGGCACATCAGCAGTTTGGGTTCAGCTTGGTAAAGTTCCCTTATTGCTCAATCTTCCCTGTGTGACTCTGCCCGGAATCTGCTAAAAGCAAGCCTTTGAAATCACAGAAACATGTATACCTGTAGATCCTCAGGTTAGAAGTGAGCACAGGGCTCCTCTGATGTCCACAAGATGATCTAGGTGCCACATAATGAAGCACCATCTGCCCACAGGCCCAGGGCTCTCTGGTTCTTTGTGTCTGAGGCTCAGTAGTTGAGATCAGTGAGATCAAAGTTGCTTTTCCATAACAAGCCCAACGCTCATCAAAGGCATCTGTGTTTGACATTAGAAAATGCTAGCCAAGATGTCAGGTGGCTGGTGGAAGCATTCACAGGTTCTGGTGTTTTTAAAGTTGGACAACTGTATATTTCACAGAAAGGTGGTACAAGGCATCCATTTGCAGGTCTTGAAAACACACAAAGACGCTCCTTCTCCAATGCTTCTCACGTCCTTCTCTCCTTTCTCTGCACTCAACCAGCTCTCTGTTATGGCTGTAATAATTCTGTCCAGGTTTTGCAGATTTTGAGCTTACAAACTCAAATTTTCCAGTTTACCTGAGCTTCCTACCCAAAGTATGCATTTGATTGGGTCCTTCCTCTGCTTCAAAGCCTTCAGTAGCTTCTCCTCATCACAGAACAGAGGCATATTCTGTAGTGCAGCGTTCAAAGACCTTGTCATTTGATTCCAACTCATCTCCTCCACTCCACTCAGCTCAGCTCCACTCCATGAAGCTCTTGTTCAAAACCAAGTCTGAACGGGCACATTTCCCACTTCTGTTGTTCAGTCATCTCCCTCATGTACCTTTCTTTCTTCTTGTCCCACCTATGTTAGACTGCGGGTACACAAAAGTCAGAGCTCAGTTCCAATGCCTCTTTTGCCAGATGAGTTTCCCCCTTGGCATTCTTTCAGTGTTATTGTGCAGGTGGAGCACCTTCTTGGGTATCTCTATTATGGAAATAACCATGGAATGCCTTTCACTATAGTCGTGGATAGATTTGTCTCCCCTATCTATTTAATTGTTACCAATTAATTATAGGGGCTTCCCTGGTGCCTTAGGCAGCAAAGAATATGCCTGAAATGCAGGAGAACTGGGTTCAATCCCTGGGTCAGGAAGATTCCCTGGAGAAGGAAATTGGAACACACTCCAGCATTCTTACCTGGAGAAGCTCATGGACAGAGGAGCCTGGTGGGCTACAGTCTATGGGGTTGCAAAGAGCCAGACATGACTGAGCCACTAACATTTCAGACTTCAGAATTAATTATTAATAACAGTAATACTATATGGCAGAAATCAACACAACATGGTAAAGCGATTATCCTTCAATTAAAAAAAAAACAAAACTGTTCAGTTCAGTTCAGCTCAGTCACTCAGTCGTATCCGACTGTTTGCGACCCCATGGACTGCAGCATGCCAGGCCTCACTGTCCATCACCCACTCCCAGGGCTGGCTCAAATTCAAGTCCATTGAGTCGGTGATGCTATCCAACCATCTCATCCTCTATTGTCCCCTTCTCCTCCTGCCTTCAATCTTTCCGAGCATCAGGGTCTTTTCAAATGAGTCAGTTCTTCACCTCAGGTGGACAAAGTATTGGAGTTTCAGCTTCAGCATCAGTCCTTCCAATGAATATTCAGGACTAATTTCCCAAGGATGGACTGATTGGATCTCCTTGCAGTCCAAGGGGACTCTCAAGAGTCTTCTCCAACACCACAGTTCAAAAGCATCAATTCTTCAGAACTAAGCTTTCTTTATAGTCCAACTCTCACATCCATACATGACCCCTGGAAAAACCATAGCCTGGACTAGATGGACCTTTGTCAGCAAAGTAATGTCTCTGCTTTTTAATATGCTGTCTAGGTTGGTCATAACTTCCTTCCAAGGAGTAAGCGTCTTTGAATTTCATGACTGCAATCACCATCTGCAGTGATTTTGGAGCTGCCTAAAATAAGTCAGCCACTGTTTCCACTGTTTCCCCTTCTATTTGCCATTAGGTGATGGGACCAGATGCCATGATCTTCATTTTCTGAATGTTGAGCTTTAAGCCAACTTTTTTACTTTCCTTTTTCACTTTCATCAAGAGGCTCTTTAGTTCCTCTTCACTTTCTGCCATAAGGGTGGTGTCATCTGCATATCTGAGGTGATTGATATTTCTCCTGGCAGTCTTGATTCCAGCTTGTGCTTCATCCAGCCCAGCAGTTCTCATAATGTACTCTGCATATAAGTAAAATAAGCAGGGTGACAATATACAGCTTTGATGTACTCCTCTCCTGATTTGGAACCAGTCTGTTGTTCCATGTCCAGTTCTAACTGTTGCTTCCTGACCTGCATACGGATTTCTCAGAAGGCAGGTTAGGTGGTCTGGTATTTCCATCTCTTTCAGGATTTTCCACAGTTTGTGGTGATCCACACAGTCAAAGGCTTTGGCATAGTCAAGAAAGCAGAAATAGATGTTTTCTGGAACTCTCTTGCTTTTTTGATGATCAAAAAAACTGTTAAATATCCCCCCCAAATGACAATAATATTCAGTCATGTAGTATTAAGTCATTATTAAAATGAAATTATTGTTTTGTTATTTTATGGATTCAGTTCAGTTCAGTCACTCAGTCGTGTCAGACTCTTTGTGACCCCATGAATCACACAGCATGCCAGGCCTCCCTGTCCATCACCAACTCCCGGAGTTCACTCAAACTCATGTCCACTGAGTCAGTGATGTGATCCATCCATCTCATCCTCTGTTTTCCCCTTCTCCTCCTGCCCCCAATCCCTCCCAGCATCCGGGTCTTTTCAAACGAGTCAGTTCTTCACATCAGGTGGCCAAAGTATTAGAGTTTCAGCTTCAGCATCAGTCCTTCCAATGAACACCCAGGACTGATCTCCTTTAGGATGGACTGGTTGGATATCCTTGCAGTCCAAGGGACTCTCAAGAGTCTTCTCCAACATCACAGTTCAAAAGCATCAATTCTTCTGTGCTCAGCTTTCTTCAGAGTCCAACTCTCACATCCATACATGACCACTGGAAAAACCATAGCCTTGACTAGACGGACCTTTGTTGGCAAAGTAATATCTCTGCTTTTCAATATGCTATTTAGGTTGGTCATAACTTTCCTTCCAAGGAGTAAGTGTCTTTTAATTTCATGGCTGCAATCACCATCTGCAGTGATTTTGGAGCCCAAAAAAATAAAGTCAGCCACTGTTTCCACTGTTTCCCCATCTATTTCCCGTGAAGTGGTGGGACCAGATGCCACGATCTTAGTTTTCTGAATGTTGAGCTTTAAGCCAACTTTTTCACTCTCCTCTTTCACTTTCATCAAGAGGCTTTTGAGTTCCTCTTCACTTTCTGCCATAAGGGTGTTTTCATCTGCATATCTGAGGTGATTGATATTTCTCCCAGCAATCTTGATTCCAGCTTGTGCTTCATCCAGCCCACTGTTTCTCATGATGTACTCTGCATATAAGTTAAATAAGCAGGGTGACAATATACAGCCTTGACGGACTCCTTTTCCTATTTGGAACCAGTCTGTTGTTCCACGTCCAGTTCTAACTGTTGCTTCCTGACCTGCATATAGGTTTCTCAAGGGGCAGGTCAGGTGGTCTGGTATTTCCATCTCTTTCAGAGTTTTCCACAGTTTATTGTGATCCACACAGTCAAAGGCTTTGGCATAGTCAATAAAGCAGAAATAGATGTTTTTCTGGAACTCTCTTGCTTTTTCCATGATCCAGCAGATGTTGGCAATTTGATCTCTGGTTCCTCTGCCTTTTCTAAAACCAGCTTGAACATCAGGAAGTCCACGGTTCACGTATTGCTGAAGCCTGGCTTGGAGAATTTTGAGCATTACTGTACTAGTGTGTGAGATGAGTGCATTTGTGCGGTAGTTTGAGCATTCCTTGGCATTGCCTTTCTTTGGGCTTGGAATGAAAACTGACCTTTTCCAGTCCTGTGGCCACTGCTGAGTTTTCCAAATTTGCTGTCATATTGAGTGCAGCACTTTCACAGCATCATCTTTCAGGATTTGAAATAGCTCAATTGGAATTCTATCACCTCCACTAGCTTTGTTCGTAGTGATGCTTTCTAAGGCCCACTTGACTTCACATTCCAGGATATCCGGCTCTAGGTGAGTGATCACACCATTGTGATTATCTGGATCATGAAGCTCTTTTTTGTACAGTTCTTCTGTGTATTCTTGCCACCTCTTCTTAATATCTTCTGCTTCTGTTAGGTCCATACCATTTCTGTCCTTCATCGAGCCCATCTTTGCATGAAATGTTCCCTTGGTATGTCTAATTTTCTTGAGGAGATCTCTAGTCTTTCCCATTCTTTTGTTTTCCTCTATTTCTTTGCATTGATTGCTGAGGAAGGCTTTCTTATCTCTCCTTGCTATTGTTTGGAACTCTGCACTCAGATGCTTATATCTTTCCTTTTCTCCTTTGCTTTTCACTTCTCTTATTTTCACAGCTATTTGTAAGGCCTCCCCAGACAGCCATTTTGCTTTTTTGCATTTCTTTTCCATGGGGATGGTCTTGATCCCTGTCTCCTGTACAATGTCACGAACCTCCATCCATAGTTCATCAGGCACTCTATCAGATCTAGTCCCTTAAATCTATTTCTCACTTCCACTGTATAATCATAAGGGATTTGATTTAGGTCATACCTGAATGGTCTAGTGGTTTTCCCAACTTTCTTCACTTTAAGTCTGAATTTGTCAATAAGGAGTTCATGATCTGAGCCATAGTCAGCTCCGGTCTTGGTTTTGCTGACTGTATAGGGCTTCTTCATCTTTGGCTGCAAAGAATATAATCAATCTGATTTCGGTGTTGACCATCTGGTGACGTCCATGTGTAGAGTCTTCTGTTGTGTTGTTGGAAGAGGGCGTTTGCTATGACCAGTGTGTTCTCTTGGCAAAACTCTATTACCTTTTGCCCTGCTTCATTCCACACTCCAAGGCCAAATTTTCCTGTTACTCCAGGTGTTTCTTGACTTCCTACTTTTGCATTCCACTCCCCTATAATGAACAGGACATCTTTTTTGGGTGTTAGTTCTAAAAGGTCTTGTAGGTCTTCATAGAACTGTTCAACTTGAGCTTCTTCAGTATTACTGGTTGGGGCATAGGCTTGGATTACTGTGATATTGA
Source organism: Bos taurus (assembly GCF_002263795.3). Classification (NCBI taxonomy): domain Eukaryota; kingdom Metazoa; phylum Chordata; class Mammalia; order Artiodactyla; family Bovidae; genus Bos; species Bos taurus. Next base: position 88,821,095 of record NC_037336.1, read on the forward strand.
GTGGTTTGCCTTGAAACAAACAGAGATCATTCTGTCATTTTTGAGATTGCATTCAAGTACTGCGTTTTGGACTCTTTTGTTGACCATAATGGCTACTCCATCTCTTCTAAGGGATTCCTGCCCATAGTAGTAGATATAATGGTCATCTGAGTTAAATTCACCCATTTCAGTCCATTTTAGTTCGCTGATTCCTAGAATGTCGACGTTCACTCTTGCCATCTCCTGTTTGACCACTTCCAATTTTCCTAGGAACCTGGAATGTCAGGTCCATGAATCAAGGCAAATTTTATGGATTAATTTAGAGTAATTGAATAAAATTAATTAATGTGTATATTCACTCACTCAGCAAGCTTTATCCAGTGTCAACTGTATACTCATCCCTATGGTAGTTACAGAAATTGGACATGTTATCTGTCATTAAGTTGCTCACAGTCAAGTGGGGGAGATGACAAGTGACCAGATGACCAAAAACCAGTGGAGAAAGAATGGTGGTAGAGGAGGGACCACCAGAGGTGCTGAGGAGGGGCACTTGGCCAGACGGAGGGCTCGTGTCTCCTGAGGACGAGATCCAAGAAGGTGTGAAGGAGGGAGGGTTTAGGCAATGACAGAGGGTGGGGGAGGCTGGGAAGAGATGCCGAGTCTGGTTGCCTGGTCCTCCCTAGAGTTCCAGCCTGGTTCCTTGCATGGAATGAATGCTTAGTAATTTACAAAGGCAAACTCTTGAAGGAACCAAAAAGTAAATTGTTAAAAATAGGAGAAATAACTTTAATTACACCAGTGGCTAGTATTTTTCTGACTGTAGTGCACTAGGCATCCTGCTGAAAGCTTTAATGGATGATCTTGTTGAATCCTTATACCAACCATAAGAGGCTGATACTGCTATTATTCCTATTTTATGGAAGAAGAAACTAAGAGAAAGAAAGTGATTGCCCAGGGTCTCACAGCCAAGAATGGAGAAGTTTGTATGTACTAGCTTCCCTAGTAACTCAGAGGGTAAAGCATTCGCCTGCAATGCAGGAGACCTGGGTTTGATCCCTGGATTGGGAAGATCCTCTAGGGGAGGAAAAGGCAACCCACTCCAGCATTCTCGCATGGAGAATCTCATGGACGAAGGAGCCTGGCGGGCTACAATCCATGGGGTTGCAGAGTCAGACACGACTGAGCACATGAATTCAGTTGCTCAGTTCTGTCTGACATTTTGTGACCCTCTGGACTGTAGTCTGCCAGGCTCCTTTGTCTTTGGGATTCTCCAGGCGAGAATGCTGGAGTGGGTTGGTGTTTCCTCCCCTAGAGGATCTTCCCGATCTCAGGATCAAACTTGTGTGTCTGGTATCTCCTGCATTGGTAGGCAGGTTTTTTACCTCTGAAATACCTGGGCTGAGCAAAAGGAGAATTAAGGATTCCAAACCTAGAAGGTGAATTTTGGAACTCAAGTTTTAACCTGTTCTATTTTGCACAAAAATGGACAGAATGTCTTCTGTCACTGATTGATTTACTTGGCAGTTGATTTGTTGTGTCTTTATATTTAGTTGTGACAATGCTTTAATCTTAGACTATGTCCCAGAGCTGCTGCTTTTAGTTTTATGGGAAATGACTATTTTTATGCTGCTTGCTAAAAGTGTGTTTAAACATTTTTTCCATTTAGTAGGGGAGTATTTTCCCTTCTGATATCAGAAGGAACCATTAAATAAAATCCCACAAACACTTCCTGATAGCAACCTTGTGCATTTCTCCACGTGAAACATACCCAAGGATTTAAAATCCAGACAAAATTATAGTATTCATTTGGTCCAGTCCTCTCTTTATGTAATTAGAATCATAGAATCACAGTATTTGAAATCTAGGAAGAATTTTAGGTGTGATGGATTCCCACCTCTTTATTTTCCAGTTGAGGAAATTCAAGTCTAGAGATGTGATGTGACTTCCCTTAAGTTCCCCAGTTAGTGTGGGCAGAGCCAAGGCGAGAACCTATGTCTGCCTTCTGCCTGCAGCCCACCACTTCATGCTTAACCGCTGGAGGTGTGACCAGCTTCTGTTCACTGAGGACTTCAGGGCCATGCCCTACTCCTTGTAATTCCATCATGGAGAGTAGAAACTGAAGCAAAGTAGAATGAAGGAATGCCTGATGCTGATCATGACAAAACTGTAACAATGGCTTAAGTGAATGTACCAGCCATCCCTGGCTAGACAGGCCATCAGTTCAATTGGTGCTTGGTCCTTGTGAGAATTTTTAATCTTGGTTTGACACTACAGTTTTAAGAATCTGGGAGACTTTTATATTTAGATCATCCTGTCAGTTCTAATAATTATACAATCAGCCCTCTGTATCCTCGGGTTCTGAATCCAATTAACCACCCATGGAACATATTGGGGGAAAAAAAGTCCAGAAAGTTCTCAAAAGCATAACTTGGATTTGCTGTGCACAGGTAACTATTTCCTCGCATTTTATCGTATTCACAACTGTTTATTATAGTAGGTGTTATATATAGTCTAGAGATGATTTAAGGGTCTTTGGTAGCTCAGACCATAAAGAATCTGTCTACAATTCAAGAGACCAAAGTTCGATCCCTAGGTCAGGAAGATCTGCTGGAGAAGGGAATGACAACCCACTCCAGTATGTGCATAGGTTACATGCAAATACTATGCTATTTTATATGAGAGACTTGAGCATTCATGGATTTTAGGTGGGAGTCAGCATGGAGGTGCCCCCAAATCAATGAATGTCAAGGGACAACCGTATCTTGTTACTTTGTGATGGAAGATTTCCTTTCTTGTTTTCCATTTTTCTTTTTCCCGAGCTTAAAGGTTCGAGATTACCTTACTGGACTTCTCTGGAGACTTCTGCTGACTCCTTTCAGATTTCTAAAGCAGTTGGATGCTATTTTTGTTCCATAATTACCACAGTGAAAATGGAACTTGAATTATTTCATAATAGATATTTCACCTCAGTATTGGCAAAATTAAAAAATAATTCAATCTGCACTTGATCCAGCAGCCTTGTTACAATAGACAATCTTTATAACAGGGTCCCATGTTGAAAATCTTGTGTCTTCTTTGGGACTAATTGCTAAACCCAATGTGGTTATACACTGTTTACTATTAAATTTTCCCCCCTGTAGTTAATATTGTTCCAGGAAATGAAATGTAAGATTAATAAGAATGGCTATTGATGGAACTGTATGTCCCAAGTATAATTAATGTTCCTGATAAATGTGTTAAAGAGAAGGACATGGCTGAGGGTTATAACTATACTAAACCAAGATAATTTGAAACCACTTATTCTGTAGAAATTTCTATTTCTCAGGCTGCAATTTATAGCTAAACAAAACTATAATATTTTTTCAATTTATTTTTTAAATTAATTAAAGAACTGTTAAAATTGTCAATTATACTTACATTAGATTCAATGACTTTTTGTTTTCATGGAAAGGATGACTTTTATACATGTGAAAGAAGAAGAGCTTGAGGTGAGAGTAGTTCCCATAGACTTCTTGAGGTTACCTTTCCCATTTTTCTTCTCTCTTTTGTAAAAAATTGTAGACCACAATGTATTTTCTTCCATTTGTAAAAATGCTGTCAGCAGCCTCACGGCAAAAAGACTTTGACTGAGAAGTTGAAGACAAAGCTTCCCTAGTGATTTGTGGAGAGCTTTGGCCCTGCATTCTGATTTCTGGTGGCTCCTCGCAGCCTGGGGATGCTACATACAAAGGGTGATTAGGTCAATGGTGACTGTTTCTAAGTCAATATTTCTCCCGAGAATATGATCATTTTAATCTTCTCAAGGTCTACGCTAAAACTCTCTAATTGGATCTACATGAAGGAGAACAGCAGTAGGCGGAGGGAAAGTGAGAATGATCAATTAATGCGAGGCCACACCTCATGGTGCGATGCGAGATCGTGCTCAGCACAGAGCGAGCTTCCCTTTGGTGGCCTAATCCACGTGAATCGGATGGTGCATTAGTCTTTTGAACTCCTAAATAATTTTAGTAAATGAGTGAGCATTAATTTAATGTGAAATCCCATTGGCTCAAGAGTTATAATACATGTTCAAAATTGCCTAATTTTGTCTAAAGCAGTCTTTTGTCTCTTGACAAGAAAAGCATGGTTAAGCCTGTGATGTAACCTTTCCCACTGTCCTGAACTCAACTCTGTCATTGCTGCCAAACTCGTGTATCTCTGCTGCCTGCTCTTAAAAGCTTTGTATTTTGGATTGTCCGGTGTATATAGGGTGCTCAAGTGAATTTGAATTTCAGATAACAAACAGAAAAACTTTTTTAGTATAACTATGTCCCACATGATGTTATACTAAAAGATTCTTTGTTGTTGATCTGAAATTCAGCTTAACTGGGTGCCTTGCATTTTTATTGGGTAAATCTGGCAGCCCTGGCCATGTTGCCTCACTGTTTACTGAGTTTCATTTTTGAAGCCTCAAGGTTATGTTTTATGGCTCTCTCTTCCAACTAGTACACAGATGTCTGCCTGTCTTTTCCTACCAGGAAAGGAGGCAGGCTGATGAGGAATCTGCACATTTAAATAGTTGTCATCATTCTTGATCATAATTAAGGACATAGGTTTACAGTAAACCCAGAATGACATAGCTGTTCATTCTGTTACTCAGAATGATAGAATACAAGGGAAAATATTACAATACAGTATTACAGCATTATAATTCTTCATGAGGAGAAAACCAAGGATAAGGACCTAGTTTTAAAAAAGAGATCTGTCATCAGAATTATTGATTAGATAACTTTTGTGAGTAATATAGTGAGTGAACTTTTCTTGGTTGTTTGGAGGGAATTCTCTTGTTTTTACAGCATTATGATTGATTTCAGAAAACAGTGGATTAGAAAAATTATTCTTGGAAATTCTTTCCAGAGTGTCAAAGATTTAGAAGAAAAAAATACAGCTTCTATCTAGATAGAGCATTAAACATATCTGCACTCCCTTCTTCTCCATTTCTTCACTTTTTAGCACTTTGGGGTGGCTGACTCACTAGCAGAACTTGAGCTTGGTGGTGGTGGCTTGCTGCATGAGGGACCTCAATGCATGGCTGCAAACCAGCTTGTCGGGATGGCATGTGGCATGGGGACCTCCAAATGCATGGATACTAGGGGGCTTGTAAAGAAATCAAGGCTAAGGGGGGAAAAAGAGATGCTTGGGAGGCAGTGAATTGAGGAAGTGATCTAGCCATCTTCTGTGTATGGCTGGATAATTGTATGTGTGTAATTTTCTGGATGGGGGAGTCCTCTGAAGTCTTTTGGGTGAGACCATGGGGAACAAAGTGTGAGTGAGAAGCCACAAGCCTTTGGAAACATTTTCTTTTACTCTGCCCTAACTCAAGGACATTAAATAGCTCCCAGAGGCACATGCCAAGGCATAGCTGGGGTTGGTGGGGTGGAGTGGGGAGAGTTGGAGCAAGGTTCTCAGCTGCTTGGGAAACTTGTTGCTTGAGCTGGTGGCAGCTGAGGCCACTGGCTAACAGCTGAGTGATTTTGCCCGAACTGGATGTGAGCCAGGTTTGAGCAGAGCACTGGGGATGGGAGGGGAATAAATGGAAGGTTCATTTGATTGTTTCTGCCTCATAGCATGCTTATACTTTGCAGAACTATGGCAGAAGAATCAAGAGTATTTCAGAGCTAAATAGTATGAGTCATAAATACCACTTATAAGGGTAGTAAAGATGTGTAATATTGACTTCCCTCTGACCAATGCCAAGTCTTGCAGGAAGATTGAGCAAGTGGAGTAGAAACTGGGAATTTGAGCCCTTCCCCCAGAGATGTCATATTGCTTCTGACTGCACCTTCTAGAAAAAGCCATCAGAGGGTACTGTCTAGAAACTGAAGGAAGCTCAAGAGGCTGCTGTCTAGAAATGAGAGGAAACTGCAAATGCAAAGGCTAGAACACACCAGCCTGTGCCGGGAGGCCTGAGGCACTGATGTTTCCCAGGAGTTTCAGAGCAGCTGTTTTCTTTTTTCTTCATCTCATAGTGTTTCTTAATTCAATTTTCAGGATCAGGTCATCTAAAAATCATCCAAAAATTCTTCTCTGATAAACAATATTCCTCTAATTTATGACTGTTATTTGATTATACAAATGAACCAAGTCTTTAAAAAGCAAATTCTGCCTAATTCTGAGCAGACGTATAGAGCAGATCCCTTCTGGAGAGTCGTTGTCACCTTAGAGCCCCAGCCCTGACCTTCTCAGCCGGAGGTGTTGGGGATCTGTAGTCTGAACTCTGCACGGAAGCCACTGTGGTGGTGAGGATACAGGACAGGCCCTTTGTGACCAGTCTGTAATCCTCAGGTTTGGCCTTCAGGAGTGTTGGGATGTTCTGGAAGGTGTGGGGTGCCTGCAGGCCCAGGGTGTCCATCACGTGATCAGGTAGTCGCTGTCAGTGGCCAGCTGCTTGGTGGAGTGCAAGGCCCATCTCCATCTCCTGGGTACTTGAGACCCAGGCTCTAGGCAGCTGTGCTCTATTAACTTTGATGACTTCCTGAGCACCACGCTGGGCCATAGGTCCAAGGAGTATTTAAGTCGCTGTTTGCTATACTGATCGAGAGTCACCAATGTAGCCTGTCTGACATATCTTACTTCACTCTGGTGATGCTGTAGGACCTCCACCTGGGTGCACTGGATGGCTGACTCAGTTTGCCCATTCATTCATTCAGTCAGTATTTATTGGCCCTCTACCCTATGCCAGGCATTATTCTAGGCACTGGGAATAGGCCAGTGAACAAATCAGACCGACCAGGAAAGGTTCCAATATGAAGGCAACACATAAGCCAAGATTTGAAATAGGCAAGGGAATGGTAGCAGGAGAATATCTCAGGGAAGAGCATTTCAGGCTGAGGTCACAGCAGTGAAAAGACCCCGAGGCAGGAGTGTGCCTGCTGTGTATGAGACAGGGAGCCTGGGATGATGAAGTGGAGTACTAGGTCGGAGGTGAGGATGGAGAGGAGTGTAGGTCTCAGAGTGAACAGGGCCTTTGTAGGCCACTGATGGGATGCTGGCTTTTCCTCCAAATGAGTGGGAGATTCATCAGATGATTTCAAAGAGTGGAATGACCTAATCTGAGCTTTTATTGTGACTGTTTTAAAACCTTTACAAAAAGGGAAAAGCACAATGACCCTTCATGTTTTCATCACCCAGCTTTGGCCATTATAATATAGTTTGTCAATATTTCTGTATGCATTTCTAAAGTATGGGGACTGCTTTGTAAAAATGCAACTATACTATGATTATCATATTTAAAAGTTAACAATATTTCTTTAAATATCAAGAACTTGAATTGATTTATATTTTGAAAGTCAAACTGATAGGATTTCCTGACAGCTTTGATGCAGCTTGTGAGAGAGGAGTCAAGGATTAGATAGTAATTAAAATCCTTTTTAGTGTCATACATTTATTGGAATGCTACTATATGTGTACTTCAAACTAGGTCTTTTAAAACTTAATTTATTTTAATTAGAGGCTAATTACTTTACAATATTGTGGTGATTTTTGCCATACATCGACACGAATCAGCCATGGGTGTACATGTGTCCCCATCCCGAACCCCCTTCACCTCCCTCCCCATCCCATCCCTCTGGGTGGTCCCAGGGCACTGGCTTTGAGTGTCCTGTTTCATGCATCAAACTTGGACTGGTGATCTATTTCACAATGGTAATATACATGTTTCAATGCTATTTTCTCAAATCATCCCACCCTCGCCTTCTCCCACAGAGTCCAAAAGTCTGTTCTCTATATCTGTGTCTCTTTTGCTGTCTCACATATAGGGTCATCGTTACCATCTTTCTAAATTCTATATATATATGCATTAATATACTGTATTGGTGCTTTTCTTTCTGACTTCACTCTGTATAACAGGCTCCAGTTTCATCCACTTTATTAAAACTGACTCAAATGTGTTCTTTTTAATAGCTGAGTAATATTCCACTGTGCCTGTGTACCATGATTTTCTTATCCATTCATCTGCCGATGGACATCTAGGTTGCTCCCATGTCCTAGTTATTGTAAACAGTGCTGCAATGAACATTGGGGTACGTGTATCTTTCAATTCTGGTTTCCTTTAAAGATTAACATCAGCATCTGGCTTCAGGATTTTTAGTTTCTTTTTGTAAATATTATCCAATACCATCAATTCTTCAGCTAGAGAAAATATTGGTATTGCTATTTTCAAATGTGGAAAAGTAGCACAGAATTGCTCACTTGTTAAGTGACTTATTCTAAAGTCCCTTAAATGGTGGTTTAGAAAATCCTGGTAAACTGGGAATGACTTACCCAAACTTGAAGTTTCTTTTGCTCTATTATCTCTTCTTCTCTAGAATAAATTTGGGCAATCAGATATATATTTGGACAGATTTCCTAATCTCTCATGGTATTTTAAATTATTTAAAGAGCTGTCATGGATGTAGTTCCATGTATTATAACTCAGCTGAGTTATTGAATTGAATTTAAAGAAAATCAAAAGATTAATTGGCTGCCTCCTATGTACTGGATGTCATTACAAGGATTTAAAGGTCTAACAGGCGTGAAACCTTGGAGCTGTAATTGTGATCAGTGTAAATGGAGGCAGAGAGAATACCAGCTGTAGAGATAGCAGAGGGAAGAAGTGAGTCTGGATGCGATCAGGAGTTCCTCTGGCTCGCAGGGGCTGGGCAAGGGTATCCTTGGCAGAAAACAACACGAGCAAAGGCATGAGAAGAGTGGAGGCATGGCAGGTTCGGAAGTGCACGCAGTTGGCTGCTGAAGTAGGCGGTACCTGGCGCGTAGGCAAAGGAGCAGCAGGAGATGAGTCTGGAGACAGGGGTCAAGCTTTTGCAGAGAGCACTTTGCATCTTTTGCCCTCAGTCAAAGAGGTAACAACAGCATCTGAAAACTCCCAAACTCTCTGCAAGTTACAGAATCACTGCTCTCGATGGGATGTTTCCCGTGTACCTGCCCAATCTCGTCCGAGTTTGTCCACGAGACCTATGTCGTCTGTGGCTCTGTCAGTGTCCCATGCGCTCCTGGTGTCTTTGGATGACACTGTCATCAAATGCTGTCACCGCTACACCTCAGAGTGATCTACTGCGTCTTCTCAGAAGTAAGCAAAATATCAACAGCTAAGGAATAGACTGCTCGTTGAGCTTGCATCCTGTAGTGTGGGCATGCTAAGTTGATTCGGTTGAGTCCCACTCTTTCTGACCCTATGAACTATAGCCCCCCATGTTCTTCTGTCTGTGGGATTCTCCAGGCAAGAATACTGGAGTGGGTTGCCATGCCCTACTCCAGGGGATCTTCCCAATTCAAGGAACAAAACTGGGTTTCTCACCTGCATTGGCAGGTGGGTTCTTTATCTCTAGTGCCACCTGGGAAGCTTCCTGTAGAGTGGGTTGGAAAAAATCAAAGTAACCCTGCAGATTTATTTCTAGTTTCCCTTTCTAAGTGAATTCTTAGTCCCTACCCAGAGGTGTTGACATTTCTGGTCACTGATTATGTTGGACAATTTGGCCATTGAGGAAGGTTCTGTGCAAGAGAACCTCTGTTCTTTTTAAACCATATCCGAATTGTCTTCTATTCCAGGATGTTTCATTTGCTTGGGAACTCTCTCTCCAGCCATGCGTGCTAATCTAAACAGAGCCCCAGAAGATGAATTATGTGTCCTTTGTCATTGATCAGTTTAGTTCAGTTTAGTTGCTCAGTTGTGTCTGACTCTTTGCGACCCCATGAACTGCACCATGCCAGGCCTCCCTGTCCATCACCAACTCTCAGAGCCTAACCAAACCCATGTCCATTGAGTTGGTGATACCATCCAACCATCTCATCCTCTGTTGTCCCCTTCTCCTCCTGCCCTCAATCTTTCCCAGCATCAAGGTCTTTTCAAATGAGTCAGCTCTTCGCATCAGGTGGCCAAAGGATTGGAGTTTCAGCTTCAACATCAGTCCTTCCAAAGAACACCCAGGACTGATCTCCTTTAGGATGGACTGGTTGGATCTCCTTGCAGTCCAAGGGACTCTCAAGAGTCTTCTCCAACCCTACAGTTCAAAAGCATCAATTCTTCTGTGCTCAGCTTTCTTCACAGTCCAACTCTCAAATCCATACATGACTAGTGGAAAAACCATAGCCTTGACTAGACGGACCTTTGTTGACAAAATAATGTCTCTGCTTTTTAATATGCTGTCTAGGTTGGTCATAACTTTCCTTCCAAGGAGTAAGCGTCTTTTAATTTCATGGCTGCAGTCACCTTCTGCAGTGATTTTGGAGCCCCCAAAATTAAAGTCAGCCACTGTTCCCACTGTTTCCCCATCTGTTTGCAAGAAGTGATGGGACCGGATGCCATGATCTTAGTTTTCGAAATGTTGAACTTTAAGCCAACGTTTTCCCTCTCCTCTTTCACTTTCTTCAAGAGGCTCTTTAGTTCCTCTTCACTTTCTGCCATAACGGTGGTGTCATCTGCATATCTGAGGTTATTGACATTTCTCCCAGCAATCTTGATTCCAGCTTGTGCTTCTTCCAGCCCAGCGTTTCTCATGATGTACTCTGCATAGAAGTTAAATAAGCAGGGTGACAGTATACAGCCTTGACGGACTCCTTTTCCTATTTGGAACCGGTCTGTTGTCCTTGATAGCTCACTTATATTTTCTTCTACCCAGGTTCCCACCTCAATCATTGATAGAGGTCAGTGAAATAAGAATATGTCAAATATACAGATGTATTGAATATGTCCCTCTGTTTCTTTGTTTCTCTATTTCTTGTCTTTTTTCCCTCTAGTTTTTTTCCTTCCTGTTTTTTCATCCCTCATATTAGTGAGAAGTGACATTTCTGTGGGCAAGCCACTTTTATAGTTAGACACACAATGGCCATCACTGTCAGCTCTCTGATAGAATGGGTGTTTGTCATCTTTGATCGGTCATGGGACTGAGCACTGAGCAGGCTTAAATACAGTGCTAGGGCCTCTTACCAACTTATCTTTTACACATTTTATTACTCTTGGGAAAGAGTTTTGAAAAATGGGCTGTGTACTGGCGAGACCCACTAAAGAAATCCTAGCTGCTTACAGATGTTATTGTTGGTTGGAAACATAGTCACCCAGCGTAGAGGCTGGAAAGCAGTTCAGAAAACACAGTTGAGACTTCTCATTTTACAGAGAAGAAACTGAGACCCAAAGAGGCTGGGGACTTGCTTAAGCCATGCAGCTGTTACTGGAAGCTTTTTATCTAGAACCCGAGAGTTCTGACTCAGGGTAGAATTTTTCCACCACAGTACCCTGCCTCCCTAATTGAAGTTTATTACATTTGCAGCTCTGTGATCCCTAATGACATGCAGATGACATACAGATTCCTAAATAATTTTTGTAAGGAAAACTTTCCATGTGCAACTCTAGACGTGTTTGTGTGGTCTTTTTATGTGATGATATAGTATTGTTCTAGCTCTTGGATGGGGTCATCAGTTTACAATTTATGGAGTATGGATCACATTCAGAAGCAAACCAGAGGCCAGTGGTGGAGCTCCAGGACTGTTTTTGGTGTTTTGTGCCTGGAGTCCTTTTCCCAAAAGTCCTAGGTCTGCTTTCCTAGGAAAAAACCTATCCTTCTTCTCTTCCTTCTATCCCTCTCTCCTTATTCCTTTTGAATCTGTCCTATGTCCTAGGACACTCTGTGGCTGGTAATAAGTAGACACTTTCCCAGTGCAATTGAATGAATGAATGAATGAATGGATGGATTTCTTAATGTTTCTGCCTGTGAGTAGATTAGTCCTCTGCTGACGTAGTGTCCTGTCTTCTGTGGAAATTAGTCTGGGAGTCAGACTTGTTTTAAGGAGTGAAAGTTGCTCAGTCCTGTCCAACTCTTTGAGACCCCATGGACTACAGAGTCCATGGAATTCTCCAGGCCAGAATACTGGAGTGGGTAGCCTTTCCCTTCTCCAGGGGATCTTCCCAACCCAGGAATTGAACCCAGGTCTCCCGCATTGCAGGTGGATTCTTTACCAGCTGAGCCACAAGGGAAGCCCTTGTTTTAGGAAGGTGTGGTGTCAAACCTCTCTCCTTAGTTACCTCCTTCGTGTCACCCGAGTTTCTCGTTCCCTGCTTCTTCTTTGGACTTCTCGTCCTTACTGTTCATTAGCACTTGCAACTGGTTCGTACAAGCAAAGAAGGGAGAGGTGATGAAACTCTGATCACATCGATGGGTGGCACATTAGTAACTGATAAAAGATAAAAACATATTGGCTAAATGGGTTTTCTTCAGGGAATTTTATGCCAGGTTTCTTGTTTCCCATTAGTGTGGAAAATCAACACTTGCTTGTATTGTGGGGGTGAAGATTTTTTTTAAGTGAGTGGGAAAACCTCTTGACATTTTACAGAGAGACTTAAGTTTTGAATGGCAAATGCTAATATTCTTTGTGCATAAAGAGTTTCAGGACTCTTGTATATGAGCACTAATAATACCTCACTTTTTCTTTGTTCGTGAGTTCAAATAGGCATTTTCTGAAATTGTGTTTTTAGGAGATATTAAAACTTTCGTCAAGATGTTCTTCTGTATGACTGTCAGCTCCATTAGCTCTGTTTTCATGGAACTCAACAGAGTTCTCAACCTTTGCACTACAAATTGAATTAGCATTTTCCCTTAAAAAAATGTTACTGGCCTTGTAATAAATAATTGTGGACAATTTCTAATGGGATTGCTATTTTTGAGTTTAGCGATGAGATATGAGGTAATGACTTTGTTCCTAGTTGTGACACTGTTGGCTTGGGTGAGTTGGGGTGGAGTTCTCAAGGATTCTCTTTTCTTTGGGGAGCGGGGCTCTGGGATCAGACTGCCTGGGTCCTTGACACCATCCTTTTCTGATTGGGTGACTTGAGCTAGCTAATCTCTCTGTATCTTGGTTACCTCATTTTAAAAACAACTGCAGTTATAATTGCATTGCTTGGGATAATTTTGAGTGCCAAACTATTTAATTCCATGAAAACACTTAACATAGTGCCTGCCATAACTATCAATGTTGTGTGAAATTTTGCTTGCCTACTCCTCCAGCTCCTCTTGTCTTGCTAGACCAAGGGTCACACTGGGTTTTCCAGAAGTCCAGGGTGTGGTCTGAACTTTTGGCTGAAGCTGAAATAGCAGCTATAACTCTCTCCCTGGATAATTTCATAGTGTTGAAGTGAACTGCATTTATCTCTAGTCATTTTTTAGAAGGAGTTTTCTTTTGTACTGTTTAGGGAAGGACATTATCTGCCTCTATTAACCAGAAGATACAACAAATACAAATAAAAATTATACTTATTAAATGGATAATATGCAGCAAGAGATAGAGTAACTTTTTAGATAAACAGTGTAAATCAGCTAGAGTCTTTTTCTGACAGAGTTGAAAAGACCTATATTTGTCATCAGAAAATAATTTTTAACTGGTGTGTGTATGTGGTCAGTTGCTCAGTTGTGTCCAACACTTTGTGACCCCATGGACTGTAGCCCACCAGGCTCCTCTGTCCATGGGATTTCCCAGGCAAGAATACTGGAGTGGGCTGCCCTTTCCTTCTCTAGGGATCAAACCCATGTCTCTTGTAGCTCCTGATTGGCAGGCAGGTTCCTTACCACTGAGCCACCTGAGAAGCTCCTTTACTTGTCTATTAGAACATAACTACCCCCTATTTTACTAGGCTGCCCAGATGTGACCTAGGACTTATTTAACTCTAGCTTTTCTAAAAATGAGATTCAGGGTTTTTGTTCTCTAGACTCTACCATTTTACATCGACTTGTCTATTCTTTTCAAGAACATATATGTACTGCCATGGAAAAGAAATGGAAATCATATTAAAATCCAAATATAAAATTGCTTAGAGAGTAGAAATACCCATAAGTTCTGGCCAAAAGCATGAACCACCTCTAGTTGATACCCATTTGTGCTGATATTTAAAGCAGAGAGAGGTACATAAGAAACCATGTTCTAATTGATTTGTATGTTGGTGCACACACAGGCATCAATACTTGGTTTCTTGTTCTCTTGATACAGCATTCTGGTACTGCAATAGCTGTGTCTCTTGCATGCTGCTGCTGCTGCTGCTGCTAAGTCGCTTCAGTTGTGTCCGACTCTGTGTGACCCCATAGACGGCAGCCCACCAGGCTTTCCCGTCCCTGGGATTCTCCAGGCAAGAACACTGGAGTGGGTTGCCATTTCCTTCTCCAATGCATGAAAGTGAAAAGTGAAAGTGAAGTCGCTCAGTCGTGTCCAACTCTAGCGACCCCATGGACTGGAGCCTACCAGGCTCCTCCGTCCATGGGATTTTCCAGGCGAGAGTACTGGAGTGGGGTGCCATTGCCTTCTCCGGTCTCTTGCATAATTTTTCTTAATTCTTTACTGATCAATTTGTCCAATAAATTTTGTTAGATACGTTCTTGCAAAGTACCATACCAAGTGCTTTGGGAGGTGGAGATGAAAATACTTGGGCTTCCCTGGTAGCTCCCACTGGTAAAGAATCTGCCTGCAATGCAGGAGACCCCAGTTTGGGTCCTAGGTTGGGAAGATCCCCTGGAGAAGGGATAGGCTACCCACTCCAGTGTTCTTGGGCTTCACTGGTGGCTCGGATGGTAAAGAATCCACTTGCAATGTGGGAAACCTGTGTTCAATCCCTGGGTTGGGAAGATGCCCTGGAGGAGGGCATGGCAACCCACTCCAGTATTCTTGCCTGGAGAATCCCCATGGACAGAGGAGCCTGATGATCTACAGTCCATGGGGTTGCAAAGAGCTGGACATGACTGAGTGACTAAGCACAGCACAGCACAGAAAATACTTATAGTTTCCATACTGTTGAAAAGCTTACAGCCTAGTTGAGAAGGCAAGACATATAATATGAAACATGTAATCCTATTTATTCACAGTCAGCTATCAAATGCTTATTATTAGTTGTCATTACTTGGAGAAGGAAATGACAACCCAATTCAGTGTTCTTGCCTGGAGAATCCCAGGGATGGGGGAGCCTGGTGGGCTGCCATCTATGGGGTCGCACAGAGTCAGACACGACTGAAGCGACTTAGCAGCAGCAGCAGCAGCAGCAGTTGTCATTACTACGCTGGAAACTAGGAAGCAAGGATGATACAATTAGGATCTCTTTCCTGGAGACTCACAGTGAATACATATAATGAGGAGGAAGATTTCAGAATAGTTATGGATGTGATACTCTAGGAGTGTATGTTGATTCTATGGAGAAATTCAGTGGTTGCTACCTGAGAAGGGGCAATTTTCAGTAAGGATATTTTTGCTATTTGGCCAAGATAGGAAGCAGTGTGGACAAAAGCTCAGATGTGTGCTAGTCTGTTTGGGGAAGTGAGACACTTAAAATTAGCTCAGGGAGGAATAGGGAGACTGGACAAGTCAGATGCTGATGCTAAGGAACCTGCGGGAACCTGCGTTTCTCCCATAGACCTGGGGTGGGCACTGTTAGTCTAAAGTCTTTTAAGACCGATCATGGACTTACTGGTGAGTCTATTGGTGGCTCAGATGGTAAAGAATCCCCATGCAATGCAGGAGACCTGGGTTCGACCCCTGGATCAGAAAGATTCTCATGGAGAAGGGAATGGCAACCCACTTCAGTACTCTTGCCTGGAGAATTCCATAGACAGAGGAGCCTGGCAGGCTTCAGTCCATGGGTGGCAAAGACAAGACTGAGCAAGTAACACTTCCATTTTTCATGGACTTCAGCATGCCCATGAACACCCCAAAGATTATAAGCAAAATCTGTGTTTCTGGAAATAAGGGTGTTTTCCTGGAGTCCACCCAGAGGAAGAAGGTTAAGAAGCCTTATGATAGATGCTGAAGAGATGTGATGGATTTCAAATCGAGGTCCATTTTGCTCTTGCTAGGATATGGAGGACAGGGTTGTGTTGTGGGGGTTACAGGCAGCAAGTTGGGAAAACTTTCCAGAAAAGTCACCGTGTCTGCACCTTAACTCAGATGACAGATGTTTGTCAGTCACTTACCTGTGTGTCAGACTGTGCTGAACGTGAGCAGGGAGAAACCACACAGAGTGAGGTCACTGCAGTTCTGCCAAGGAAGACGTTACAGTGTATGGGGTAAGAAAGATAATTAAACAGAGCACGACAAAAGTGTTGGCCCATTGCCTCAATGATTTATTTATGTACTTGTTCATTCAGCAATTCTTTCTTTGCCAGGCTGTCTTCAAGGCTTTGGGGAAAGGAAGCTCATGTTCAAGGAAGACACATATTATGTTAATGTTAGCATTCGGTTTGGTATTAGGTAGCTGTAAAGAAAAACCAAACCATCATTAGGGTGAGCAGTAATAGGAGGCTTATGTTAGATCAGGAGAGGCTTTCTGAGGTGAGAAACCCTGCTGGAGAGAGGAAGTATGTCAGGAAAAGAGTGCTGAGACGTGCATGCGCTTGGTGTTTGTGGAGCAGCAGTGATTTCAGGACTTGGAACTTGGTGAGTGAGAAAAGGAGTGTGAGGAGTCAGTGAGAGTGCAGCTGGGGGACAGAAGGTGCTGGGCCTTTGAATTTTATTCTCAGTGTGGTGGGAAGCCATGAGGGTTTTGAATCAGTTCAGTTCAGTTCAGTTGCTCAGTCTTGTCCGACTCTTTGCGACCTTGTGGACTACAGCACACCAGGCCTCCCTGTCCATCAACAACTCCTGGAGTTTACTCAAACTCATGTCCATAGAGTTGGTGATGGCATCCAACCATCTCATCCTCTGTTGTCCCCTTCTCCTCCCACCTTCTATCTTTCCCAGCATCAGGGTCTTTTCCAATGAGTCAGTTCTTCGCATCAGGTGGCTAAAGTATTGGAGTTTCAGCTTCAGGATCAGTCCTTCCAATGAATATTCAGGATTGATTTCCTTTAGGATGGACTGGTTGGATCTCCTTGCAGTCCAAGGGACTCCCAACACCACAGTTCAAAAGTGTGATTCTGACTCCACCCTGGATGTGCGCGTGTTTTAGCACACCACTGATGCCATGAACTCAGTTTTGACACTCGTTCCCTGGAGGTGACATCAGATCCCATAGGTTAAGGGCTCCATCTCATGAGATCCCCTCACTTTAAATGCCGGTCAGAAACAAGCCCTGGTTATCACCTGTGTTTCTGACCAACTGGCTTTAAATCGTAGTTTCTGCTTGGGTTTGATTAATTTGCTAGAAAGGCTCAAGAACTGAGAGAGACCTTTTGCTTGCTGAATTACTGGTTTATTATAAACATTTGACTCACTAGCTCAATAGCTAGAAGGAAGCGATGCATAGGGCAAGACATGGGGAAGGGGCACAGAGCTCCCATGCCTCTCTAGCTGCCCCACTCTCCCCAAATCTCCATGTGTTCACTTACCCAGAAGCTCTGAACCCTCTTCTTTTGGGGTTTTATGGAGGCTCCATTACATAGACACAACTGATTAAATCATTGGCCACTGGTGATATATACAACCTCCAGACCCTCCCCTTCCCCCTGAATCAGGTGGGTAGAACTGAAAGTTCCAACCCTCTAGGCTTGGCTGGTTCCCCTAGCAAACAACCCCCCTCCTTAGGTGGGGTGCAAAAGTCACTTCACTAACATAACAAGAGACATCTTTGTTGCTTTCATCACTTGGGGTTTTAGGAGCCCGGTGGCCTTGCACAGACCAAATATATATTTCTTATTAAAAAATCACAATATCATAGGAAGTGAAGACCTCTACTATAATTGGGGGAGTTTGGGGTCCATCTAACCTAGCTCATGAGGGTCAGCAAAGCCCCGGGGAGGAAGTTAAGTTTAAACTTTGAACTGGAGGATGAATATGAGTTCTTCAGCAGGTGAGGAAGAGACTGTTCTAGGCAGAGGGAACAGTATGCTTGAATGCCTCAGGTGGATTACTAGCCCAGGGGCCAAGACTGGGAATGCAAGGGTAAGAGCAACCTTTGGGGGAAAGATCCTGACTTCAGTTTTGTACACATTAAGGTTGAGGTTTCTTTGGGTAGATCAGTAGGAGCTGCAGAGTGGGTCGTTAGCATCTAGGTCTGCTGTCCAGGAGAAGAGTATGAGAAGGCAGTTTCGTGTGGCCACACACAGGGCTGAGATACCCACAAAGAGCTGTCAGCTGAGAAGGTGAGGGCTGGAGGCAGAGCTTCAAGGAATATTGACATTTAGGAGCCTGGTGAGGGAAGGAAATGCATAGTAAATATCAATAGTGGTGGAGTAGTCGCCAGTGAGATCTAAGTTGGTGTCCAGAGAAGTGGTGAAGACTTTACCTGCTGTAAGAATTTAAAGCTAAGCCAATATGAGTTGGGATACATAAAATAAACCTTACGGAATGTGGGGAAGGAAGCTTGGTTTTATCTGATAGCTGAGATGTCTATATGATAGGCAGTGATTATGTGGGGAGCATAGTGTGAGCAGTCTCTCAGAGGTGGGTTTGATAAAATTTTGCTCAGGAAGCTACAAAGAGATCAGTACTGACTGGAGCAGGGAATTCAAGCATTTGGGCTTAATTTTATTTGCTGATGATTTTTTAACTAGAATTTCGCTGGTTTATGACTCCCCTAAAATTATATGTAGAAGTTTGAGAATTTGTTTGTGTGTGTTTTCTAGATAGTTTCAGAATTTTCATTAGATGATCAAACAGGTCCACGAGCCCCCAGAAGGTAATTATTTCTGGGTGTAGGCAATGAGAAGTCATTGAGAGATGAATGTTTTCTTTTATGACAGTTCTTTGGACATTGGTTGGCAGGGTGAGTTTGAGGAATGATGGGAAACTGAAACTGAGACTGTTAGTTGCCCAGGCATGTCTGACTCTTCGCGACCCCATGAACTGTAGCCTGCCAGGATCCTCTACCCATGGGATTTCCCAGGCAAGAATATTGGAGTGAGTTGCCATTTCCCTCTCCAGGGAATCTTCCCGACCCAGGGATGGAGCTCCAGTCTCCTTCATTGCAGGCAATTTTTTTTTATCTCTGAGCCACTAGCAGGAGACAGACATAAATTCTAGTAATTGAGACATGGAGTATTGTTTTCTCAGGCGAGAATGATGAAAACCAGAATGCAAAGAAGCATAGGCCTTGTGTTTTGCAGAAACGATGGACTAAATTTGATTATGGATTAGATGCAGGAGGTACATTTAGCAAATGTTTATTAAGGACCTACTGTGTGTCAGTTAAAATTGGGAGCAAGTGAGACATGGTCCCCACCTTCATGGACCTTCATGGCCTTCACAGGGAGCATATATTTGTCAATAATCACTCAAACATAGGGCTGGAAATTGTGGTAAATGCCATGAAAAGAAAGTTCAGGGAACTTGGCTCACAACAGTGGGAACTTGGTGAGGGAAGCTCACGAAGTTATTCCACTAGCACTCAATTACTCCCACATTTCTAGAGAGTGGGTATTTGTTGGTTCCTTTAATTTAACTTTGCAAAAATATTTCCTTTAGAAACCAAGGCTTTAAATTTTTTTCTTTCAGTGCTTGGCTAATCAGGGGAATAGAGCTTTTGGATGGCTGGTACCATGATTTATGGTTGGAAAATCAACGGTATTTGATTACATTGAGCTTCAAACTTTTCCTTTGATTAATGAAAATCTTCCCGGCAAATTCTTTTTATTAGGCTCTGTTTTTTACTTGGTCCAAGAAAGTGCACTCTCTGACCCCAATATGAATGCCTTCCAACATCTCTCTTAAATCATATCAAATATGTAATATCAGTGGGGCATCCATTTGGAAATATCAGGTTGGCCAAAACGTTTCTTTCCTTTGGTTTTTTAAGTAAAAACAAAAGACACGTATGCCAAATATGTTGCTTTTTTTTCTTTCATCTAAAATGGCTGCCCCCAAATTCATCAGTTCTAATAAAATTTTTTAAAAATGCTCACTGATATGACAGCTGTTGCATTACTGTCTAACAAAATTGTTTCAAATGATATTAAAGAAAACATCTAGAGCTGGCTAAAGGAAAAAAAATTGAACTTTTTAGCCAACCCAACATGTGGTTGTCAAACTGATGTAATAAAAATGGAACTAAATCTAAATCAGTTGGGTTCCCAGTTTCCATAGTTGCAGTGGTGGTGTCTTTTGTTATCTGATGCTCTCCAGCTTCTGCTTTTCCCCTGCCATTACTTTATTCCACTCCTTAGTCATTTATGTGCATCAGAGTTGCAACTTGTTAAGTCACTGATGCGAAACATCCCTCCATGTCTCACTCAAGCATCTACCCTACTTCTTTTCAGAGAATCCTTAAAGGTATTCTGTAGAGCTAAAGAACAGCCACAAGACTGGAAAAAGTCAGTTTTCTTTTCAATCCCAAAGAAAGGCAATGCCAAAGAATGCTCAAACTACTGCACAATTGCACTCATCTAACACACTAGCAAAGTAATGCTCAAACTTCTCCAAGCCAGACTTCAACAGTATGTGAACTGTGAACGTCCAGATGTTTAAGCTGGATTTAGGAAAGGCAGAGGAACCAAAGATCATATTGCCAACATCCGTTGGATCATTGAAAAAGCTAGAGAGTTCCAGAAAAACATCTATTTCTGCTTTATTGACTATGCCAAAGCCTTTGACTGTGTGGATCACCACAAACTCGAAAATTCTGAAAGAGATGGGAATACCAGACCACCTGACCTGCCTCTTGAGAAATCTGTATGTAGGTCAGGAAGCAATAGTTAGAACTGGACATGGAACAACAGACTGGTTCAAAATAGGAAAAGGAGTACATCAAGGCTGTATGTTGTCATCCTACTTATTTAACTTATATGCAGAGTACATCATGAGAAACGCTGGGCTGGAAGAAGCACAAGCTGGAATCAAGATTACCGGGAGAAATATCAATCACCTCAGATATGCAGATGACACCACCCTTATGGCAGAAAGTGAAGAGGAACTAAAAAAAGCCTCTTGATGAAAGTGAAAGAGGAGAGTGAAAAAGTTGGCTTAAAGCTCAACATTCAGAAAACGAAGATCATGGCATCTGGTCCCATCACTTCATGGCAAATAGATGGGGAAACAGTGGAAACAGTGTCAGACTTTATTTTTTGGGGCTCCAAAATCACTGCAGATGGTGACTGCAGCCATGAAATAAAAAGACGCTTACTCCTTAGAAGAAAAGTTATGACCAACCTGGATAGCATATTGAAAAGCAGAGGCATTACTTTGCCAACAAAGGTCCGTCTAGTCAAGGCTATGGTTTTTCCAGTGGTCATGTATGGATGTGAGAGTTGGACTGTGAAGAAAGCTGAGCACTGAAGAATTGATGCCTTTGAACTGTGGTGTTGGAGAAGACTCTTGAGAGTCCCTTGGACTGCAAGGAGATCAAACCAGTCCATTCTGAAGGAGATCAGCCCTGGGATTTCTTTGGAAGGAATGATGCTAAAGCTGAAACTCCAGTACTTTGGCCACCTCATGCAAAGAGTTGACTCATTGGAAAAGACTCTGATGCTGGGTGGGGGGGGGGCAGGGGTTGGGGACAGGAGGAGAAGGGGACGACAGAGGATGAGATGGCTGGATGACATCACTGACTCGATGGACGTTGAGTCTGAGTGAACTCCGGGAGTTGGTGATGGCGTGCTGCAATTCATGGGGTCACAAAGAGTTGGACGTGACTGAGCGACTGATCTGAACTGAAATGAAAGAGAGTAGTTGATATTGGTCCTATGGAAATAAAAAAGCCCAAGGCAGATAGAGGAAGAAGAAGAAAGATTGCCCTAAGTGTAATAGAAGCACTTGCTACCGGTGAGGTGTGAGGTTAAGAGTTCTGGGTCTGTGATAGCTGCAGTCGGGCAAGACCAGGCAGAGGACAGCGGGAAGAGATGAGTCCAGGATCCGTAAGTAAGCTCATCCCTGGGGACTGTTCTCACCTTGGGTTGGTGACTGGCCCACTCTTGTGTCTTGGTCTGAGTCCAGACCGGAGACCTCCCACTCTGTGTCTTTCCACTGCAGTTTACCTGGCCAAGTTCATCTGCATTCTGAGGACACAGATCTCTATCTGGATGCAGTTGGGCCAGATGAGCTTGGTTTAACTCAACAGCCTTGACTGTTGCATTTTAAGGTGTGACAGGGCTTCACAGCCTGTGAGAGGACCTCACTTGCCCTTTTACTTGATCTGGATTATATTATTATTATTTTTTTTCATGAAACCCTGGCTTGGGAGTCTTTGTAGAGCAGGGCTGAGCTCAAATGATGACTGACAGTGTTATTCACATGAGTTTCCCAATTGGATAAAAATGTTGCTTAATGGAGAGGAGATGTGGCCAATGTAATATCCCCCTCATCTTCTCCGAAGCCTTCTGATCTCACACCCTATGTCTACAGTGAATTTTCAGTACTCCAGGGCTATCTGAAAGATAAAGTGTAGATGAAAGGCACTTTGCTGACAGCACACCACTGTGCTGGGTCTGGGAAAAATGGGCTTTTGCTCTTACATCTTTTACCAATATTCTTAAAAACAGTATATGCATAGCCTATTATATTGTTTTGAAAATTGTTATATTATCAACTCAGCCATTGATTAATTCATTTGCTATCAATATTTATTGAGTTCCTATTCTGGAAGAGGCTTTGTGCTATGAACACTCAGAGTTCCAACGATGAATAAGACACAGGGAACCTAGTGGACAGCAATGAAGACGAGAATGTACAATTGAAGGAGTGATAATGTTGTAAGTAGCAGAAGAGAAATGAAGGCCGGCTATTGAATTCCAAAACAAGGATATATTACCTCCAGTGTATGGGGATTAGGGGTAGCTGATAAGAGAGGAATTCATGCATAGATGATGCTAAGTGAAATAAGCCAGTCACAAAAAGACAAATACTGTGTGATTCTGCTTATGTGAAATATGTAGAGTATCCAATGTATAGAGACAGAATGTAGAATGGTGATTGCCAGGGGCTGGAGAAGAAGAAATGAGTTGTTGTTTAATGGGTAAAGAGTTTCAGTTTTGTGAGATGGAAAATTTCTGGAGATTGGTTGTACACCAATGTGAATATACTTATTGCTGAATAGCACATTTAAAAATGGTTAAGATGATCGATTTTATGTTATGTGTATCTTACCGCTATTAAAAAAAAAATACAGTGTCTTATTATGCAGGGATGGGTGGAGGATACTTAATACCTTGGAACTTCTGTCCATGCACATACTATTCATTCATTCATTCATCAAATGTGTATTGAATGCTTCCTATGTGTTAGGTGCTAAGCTAGTTATTAATATAGGGCTTAATACTTAAAGCACTTCCCTCATAGCTCAGATGGTAAAGAATCTGCCCGCAATGCGGGAGATCCCGGTTTGATTCCTGGGTTGGGAAGATCTGCTGGAGAAGGGATAGGCTACCAATTCCAGTATTGTTGGGCTTCCTTTGTGGCTCAGCTGGTAAAAATCCGCCTGCAGTGCAGGAGATCTGGATTCAATCCTTGGGCTGAGAAGATCCCCTGGAGAAGGGAAAGGCTACCCACTCCAGTATTCTGGCCTGGAGAATTCCATGGACAGTATAGTCCATGGGGTAGCAAAGAGTTGGACACGACTGAGTGACTTTCACTTTCAGTACTTAAAAAGCTGTATAAGACACCAAGTTTGTGAATGTCACACTTGCTAACCACCCCTTCCCTCTCTAGATGCTAAGCTTCTATAGTGAAATATTCACAACTGCTATCTGCTGACTTGACTTGTGCATGAGATGTGAGTAAATAAACAGTTAAAAGATTTGAGGTTATGTAGGGGGGTGTGGATGGCATGGTGATGAAATGGAAAGAGATGGGTAAGAAATGAACTACAGGCAGTG
This sequence comes from Bos taurus, assembly GCF_002263795.3. Taxonomy (NCBI): domain Eukaryota; kingdom Metazoa; phylum Chordata; class Mammalia; order Artiodactyla; family Bovidae; genus Bos; species Bos taurus. The sequence goes on from NC_037336.1 coordinate 88,844,815, forward strand.
CTTTCTGAGGATATTAAAAAACAAAGAACTCCTATTTGTGGCTGCCAACCCAAGAGCTAAGTCATTTAGAATGGAAAAAAATTGACTCAACCCAAGGAGCTAGTTGTCTTGTGAATATGGCAAATGTAGTTTGAGGACCACTGCCACAAGATTGTGGACAGTATTAATAAGTGAGGAGAGCAGGGAAGGACTGCAAAATTTGAACTAAAAGGAAAGATATGCGTGCTAAGTTTAGTTGTGCCTGACTCTTTGAGACCCCAAGAACAGTAGCCTTCCAGGCTCCTCTGCCCATGGGATTTTCCAGGCAAGAGTACTGGAGTGGGTTGCCATTCCCTTCTCCAGGGGATCTTCCCAACCTGTGATTTGAACCCGGGTCTTCCACATTGCGGCCAGATTCTTTACCATCTGAGTCACCAGGGAAGCCCTAAAAGGAAGGTCAAGGCTTGTGAAAGGAAGGAATGGTGATGGGCAGGGTGGTCTGGTTATTTGGGCAGTCAGTGGAAAGCAGGAAGTGTGAGTTTCCTTAACCAAGAGACCCTGGAAGTTCTATCTTCAGTTCACTTTATCTCATCTTATTTTCTTTTTAAATGTCATAGGCTTCATTCCATTTCTCCTTCAAATAGTTTTCTACTTCTTTTTTTCCCCTATATACCCTGGACAACTGTTCATTCATTTCAAGATAGTATAGAGTGCCAGCCACATACCAGGCACTGTGCTGGGCTCCGGCCACACGCTCCCCAGCCTTCTACCTTTATTCTGTTGTGCATGCCCAGCAAATCCTGGGGTCAGGGTAATTTCTGCTCCTATACTTGGCTCCATGAGCGATACAAACCTAGTCTCATCTACTCCTTTCCTGATCTCGTTTCTCCCTATCTTCTTCAAGGTATCTTCAGTGAGGCTGTTCCTTCTACCTGTGTCTTTAATCCCGACTGCTTTACTTTTCTTCCTGACTTTATTCTCTTTTCCCTTCCTTGTACCTCCCACCATTCCCTGCCTGCTGGCCCATTCAATCTGCGTGACTTCTCAAGTTCCCTCCAGGGAGAAAATCCTTTCTCATCTTTATATTCTTCAGTGACAACCCTATCTCTTTCTCTTCGCGTTTGCATCAAGTTCTCAAAGAAATGGCCCTCATTTATTTTTATTTCCTTACATTCCATCCACTCTCCAGCCACTGGGTTGGCTTGTACTGTCTACTGAGACTCCTTGCCAAGTGTTCTTCATGTCAAATCCAACTTCACTTTATCAGTCTCTCCTTTTTAAAGCTTTCTACTTCTTTAAACTTTTTGCTTCCCCATTTCCTTGGGTCTCCCAGAACTTTTGTTTGTACTTTCTCAGTTTCTTTTCTGAGATGTGCTTCCTCCCTAAAAATTTTCAAGGCTGGTGTAATCTCTTGTGTTCTTCTGTTCTTCTCATTCTGCATGTTCTTGAAGAGGAATATTGAACATTGACTAGTATGCTCAAGTTATAGCCAAGTCTAAACAACTGATACCTAGGGTTATCTGATAACAGTGACATAAAAATCTGAATTATCTTTCTGCACTTGTTCTACATGGCTCATTGGTTCATCTGAGTTTCAAATGTTCCCCTTTTTTATGCTTTGTCTCCACTTTCTAAAGACCCTTAGCATGGTCTGGAATTGGAATGAGCATTGGTCTCTAATGGTTCTGAGTTCATTGTGAACCCTTAAAAAAATGAATAAATCTAATAGAAACCAGCTAATTTCATTTTGTCATTTTCTGAATAATATATTCTGGTGTAGGCAGTCCATTTTTTAAGCAGATTTGCAATAAACAATTTCCCCTCAAGGTTAATATAATAGGCAAACACCTTTTGCTGCAACAGACGGTTGCAGAGGTAATGAAAGATTAGCTTACATTATGATTCATTATTTCAAAATGTCAGAATAAAGTGGATCTGCTACATCTTCCAAGCCTCTTATTCTTTAGAGGATAGTGCATGTTTTACTTTTCTAATGTTAATGGATTCACTGGGTTTTTTTTTGTTTTGTTTTGTTTTTTCTCCTATTTTTTTTCCCCAGGCCAAATTCAGATAATCGACGCCAAGGTGGCAGAGAGAGATTGGCCAGTACCAGTGACAAGGGAAGCATGGCCATGGAATCTGCCAAGGAGACTCGCTACTGTGCAGTGTGCAATGACTATGCCTCAGGCTACCATTACGGAGTTTGGTCTTGCGAGGGCTGTAAGGCCTTCTTCAAGAGAAGTATTCAAGGTAATAGTGTGTTGCAAACAACTCATCCCATTTTTTAATCCTAAGAGGGGAAGCAACAGAGGAAGACATATGATCAGGAAACGCTAATACCTAGTGAGTGCACTAGCATCTATGGTAGAAACATGGAGAAGAGATAAGGTCCCAGGAGAAGGAGTTGGCAAATGTCAGGGCAGTTGTGGCTGAGTAATTATGCTTCCTCCATCTGGCAAGATCCCAACAGTCTTGAGCAACTCTACAGGAAGAGGATTTCAATAGCTGGTTCTCTGAGCCGTTGTCTGTGCCATGATTGGGGGATGGCAAGTGGATCTTTGTGTGTTGTAGGCAGCTAGACTTATGTGATGTCGTGTGATATTAATTATCCATACATAGTTATTTCTCCAACTTGGCTTTGCCTAGATAAGCATTGTGTTCTGATCTGTGCTCCAGACCAATTCTAATTTAACGCATTCTTCTCTTGTTCTTCTTCCACTTCTTTGTTGTCTCAATGGAGAACATGACCTTTTGCTAAAATGAGAAGACTCAGTAATAAGGGATGTATTATTTGTACCAAACAGTTATTAAGTATGCACCCATAACATTTCATTCATTTCATTCGCAGTGTCTGCTTTGACCCTTTTCTTGTATATCGTTTTCCAAGTGCAGTTTCTCTGATAGACTGCCAGCTACATTTCATTTCTACTCCAGGAGTGTCTATACTTTTGCTATATTGTCTATAGGGGATGCCCTGGGGGTGGGCCACCAATCATTTTTACTACCTAAAATATCTATACGAAAGATCCTTTGAGAAGAACAGAGGTCTGACAGCAGTCTAGCTGGATTAATCTTTTGTCTTAATACTGGACCATTTTTCTCTGTTCTTATTCCTTTACCTTTTGGCTTAAGCAAAGTTTAGTATATAAGCACTAAGAATATTTCCGATGGAGTTTTTATGTGATTCCCTGTATAGAAACTGAGACTGAAGTAACTTGTTAAAAACCGGACTCTACTAAATTAAGAGGTACTGATTGCAGACACTTTTGAATAGAGAATGAATCACTATTCTCACAGACTTTTTGCAGTAGCTCTTCACTGCCCTAATGTGGGGTGAAAGCTGGGGAATGATACACACTATTTATTTTTCCTTCCATTGCCAGTGGATGGATTTTTTAAAAGGCTATTCATATCTTAATAGAGCAGTGTGTGAGGTCAACTTGGTCCATTTACAAAGCACTTTTTTTGGACAGCTATTACTTTCTACATCTTTTAGAAATCTACTGTAAGGCTTGGACCTTTTTTTGTCAGCATTTTACTAAAATTTATAATATATGCAAGTAAATTTTTATATGAATATACGTATCAGCATAGACTATTTAATTTTTACTAGCAGACACTATTTCATTTAGGAAAATTATATCTGTATTTTGGTTTAAGTTAGTATAAATCCTTAAAGGTCTTTTGACAGCCATCTTCATTTGTGGTCCTCCTTTTTATTTACTTTTATATAATCTAAGATATCATATTTTTTATCAGGCATTTAATCTGACATGGAGAAATCATCTGACAGAGGCAGATTTAGTGGATAGGTTCAACCGCAAACTTGGGCAAGTCATTTATCTGAGACTGAGTTCTCTTATCTATAAAAATGATTTAGAAGAGTGGTCAGCAAAGGTTTTCTGCAAAGAACCAGAGAGGAACTATTTCGGCTTTGCAGGTCATGCAGTCTGTAGCAGCTGTGCACCTTTGGCATTGCGGCAAGAAGTCACAGGCGCTATATAAATAAATGGATGTGTGCCAACAAAACTTTATATACACAAACAGGTAACTAAGTACAACTGGCCTGTGGGCCGTAATTTGCTGACTCCTGATTTAATGTATGAAAAGAGAAATTGATGATTTCCAAATCTAATGTTTTATCTGTTCATGTTTATTGAGAACTTACTCTGTACCTGTGCTAGATGTTCTGAGAGAAATAAAAATATGTGTAAGACATAATCCATAATCCCACAAAATTTAGAATTTATTTGGGGAGGAGGCAAAGGTATTTGTTCTCATGAGAGAATTAGAAAGTCGGTATAAAGAGCTATGCTATGATACAGATAGGGAAAACAATACATGAATATAGGGAAAATATTGGCAGTTATAGATGTAAAAAGACTGAGATTGAGGGTAGAAATGACCTTCCTCCAAGGAACAGTGACAGCATTTTCACATAGTTCTTTTTATCACAGAGGTTCAGCATTTAGGATTGTGCTGTGTAACACCATGTTGCACTTAGTATTGTCTGTAGACATCAAGGCATCAGAACAGAAAACAGAAAAAAGACTTAAAGATGGGGGAACCTTATAAGTCATGAAGTCCCCTAATGGATTAGTTTGTTTATCGAATGCCCCTACTAGGCAAAGCACTATGTGAGGTCCTGGAGATATAGTTATAAGCAAGACATAGTCTTTATCCACATAGAGCTTAAAGGTAGTACAAGAGATGAACAAATAAACCAGCAATTAAATTACAGTATAATAAGTACCAAGACAGGTTGAAATCAGGCCTTATAGGGTCCAAGCTTCACTCATTCCTGGTGGGGGTTTAGTCAGGCTCTCAAAGAATGTTTCCTGTTTTAAAATTGTCTGGAGGATTTTGCAAGTAAGCAAAAAGAAGGGCAGGATGAGTATATGAAAATAGAACTGAGTATGTGAGCAAAGACTAGGAGATAAGATAGAGTTTGGGGAGTTCTATGAATAAAAATTAACAAAATTAATATACAATTTGATTAAACAAAGGCATTCCTGGGCCATGCATTTATTCTTAGGCTGTGTAAAAACAAAGCAATTTACTTCCTTTTTACTTTTTGTGGCATTTCCATCTATTTGATTTGTTTGTGCACGTAAAAGGAAAACACCAGAGCAATAGAGTCTTTCTCATCATAGTCTTATTAACTTGGAGCTAAAAAGTTTTGCTGAACTTCTATGACTCTTTATAAATCACACTGGCCCTCAAGCCTATTTAAGGACAGTGAAGGGTCTGACATGATGCAGGTAGAAAGTTCTGAAGATGCTGTAGCTCTCCCTGCTTTTCTTCTTACTTAAGAAAAGAGCTAGAAATGAGTATCCATCAGATTGCTCTAGTGTTCTAAGTGTTTAGTTGAAGAGGTAAAGTGTTTGACTTGAAAACATACAGAGTTTCATCCCCTACTTAGTGTGTGAGCTTGATCACTCAAGACATTTAGTAATGGCTTCCAGTCAAACGTACTTTTTTTTTTAAAGCAAAGTCAAGGACATGACTTAAAGGAGATGGGTGAAATTGGATATTCTGTGAATTTATTAATCATTGCAGGTAGAGAGGCAGTGTTCCTTAAGATGTATTGTAGGCAGAGACCCTTGGATGAGTTGTATAAACTCATATGTATATATAGATATATATACTAAATAATAAATAAAACAAACTAAATACATATAAATAAATATGAATAACTATTATTATATATAAATATATGAATAACAAATATTATTTATATATAAATAATAAATATATTATATATATAAATAGGTTCAGCAGCCAGGTACTAGGGCTTCCCTGGTGGCTGCAGTGCGGAAGACCCAGGTTCGATCCCTAAGTCAGGAAGATCCCCTGGAGAAGGGCATGGCAACCCACTCCAGTATTCTTGCCTGGAGAATCTATGTGCAGAGGAGCCTGGTGGGCTGCAATCCATGGGGTCACAAAGAGTTGGACATGACTGAGCGACTAACACTTTCACTGTCACTTTCAGCAACCAGGTACTTCATCTGAATATTATTTGGAGGAAAAAGGACTCCACAGAACTTGCTGCTTGGTCATAGTATTACAAATAAATGTTATAAAGGCCCATATTATAAATGGTCATGAGGCACAGTGGAGGCTCAAACCTATTATACACCCCTAGCTATGCTGCCACTTTCTCTTTTCTTTCTAAGGGATCTATGGAAGATGCTTAACATGACACCAAATGGACATGGCCCAGGCACACATTGGGGCTTAAAGGTTAGCTAAGGCCAGAAGGACATGGTACCAATTTGCAACACAGTGCGGGTCCCACAAGGACAACAGATATTCTGACCCATCAGGCCTTAGAAAGCTTCAGGGTGAGAGTCCAGCACCCTGGATAGCTCCCTCAGCAGCGGGGGTGAGCAGAGACTGACTTTCCACGGAACCTCAGGCCTGTTCAGCTAGTCTGTGAAAAGATAACTTAGTTCCTTTGTCCTTAGGAGCTCACTGTTGTTTGCCCAAGATAGTTTAGTTTTTATGTTTAGTTTCCCATTTCCAGTTGCCTTCTGTCTTGACATGTGCACCCCTGTCTAGAAAAGGCCAGAGGATGGGGTAGAAGTGGAGGCTGCTCTCTTGTTACAGAGCTGTCTTATCTCTGGAGTCCTTTCAGGGATATGGCTCAGAGTTGGTTCTGGCAGTACATTCACACAAAATTCCTGCATTTTTGGTCTCCATATTTCCCCACTTGCCCCTCCACAGTCTAGTCTCCACACAACAGCAGCAGAGATATTTCAGATGCGTTAATCAGGTCACATGCTCTTGTACTTCAAACGCTCACTGCTGTTAAAGTCCAGATCCCTTTCCATGACTTAAAGTACTCTGCATGGTTGTATCCCTGCTCACTTCTCTCCCTATCACTGTAATCCAACCAGGTTGGCCATACTTCTCTTCCCCCAACACACCGCATGCGTTCCTTCTTCAGCACAAGCGGTTCCCTTTTATTTTTTTCTTCGCTTTCAGCTCTCTACTTGGTTGGCTTCTTATCATTCAATTCCTGTCCAAGATTGTATTCTCAGAGAAGTGTCCCCTGATTATGTCACCAAAAATAACCCTATAAATCTTTGCCTTCAGTGTTTTTTTTGTTTGTTTTTAAAGTACTTTTCTTTAAGGTCCTTAAACCCTTAATGAACTTTAAAATTTATTCACTTGATTGATGATTATCTGTCTGCAACAAGTGCCAGGCTTCCCTGATGGCTCAGTGGTAAAGAACCAACCTGCCAATGGAGATGATGAGGGTTCGATCCTAAATCAAGAAGATCCCCTGGAGAAGGGAATGGCTGCCCACTCCAGTATTCTTTCGTGGGAAACCCCATGTTCAGAGGAGCCTGGCGGGCTGCAGTACATGGGGTCACAGAAGAGTCGGACACGACTTAGCAACTGAGCACACATGCATGCAGCAGGTGCCATGGTCAAATACTCCTGCCCACACTTGGATGGAAGCTCAGTGAGAGCTGATTTCCGGCCTTGTTTGTTGCAATATCTCCCATGACTATAGTCATGTTGAGCACACATCTGTTAAATAAAAGAATATGGCAAGAAGTCAAAAGAATGACAGATAAAACCTATAGGAAGACCTCAGAAAAGGGAGTTATTTGATTAAGAGAAGTTAGCAAGAGAAGTGTTAATGCAAGTGGTATGTTTGATATAGGCCTGAAAAGAATGGAAGGATTTTCATAGGCATTAAGAAGTTTGGAGAAGAATTCCAGAAATGTGAAATAGCATAAACCAAGAAATGCACAGTGGAAATTGAGTAAATCGACTGTGAAAGAACCAAGGGCTTCTTGTCTTCTCCCTGACTCTTTGCTTTTCCTCTTCATCTCTCTACATGCAGGCATTCCCCAGAGTTTGCAGCCTCTGTTCCTTTCTCCTTCTCATCCGTGTATCTGCCCAGCTTCCTAAGCACTGTCATATATATCTGTTATGGTAGGGGTCCGCAACCCCTGGGCTATGGACCAGTACTACTCCACTCTGCAGGAGGTGAGTGGCGGGTGAGCGGCCAAGCTTCATCTGTATTAACAGCCGCTTCCCATCGCTGACATTACCATCTGAGCTCAGGAAAAAAGTTCAGGGAGCCCACTGATTTTGCATTATGGTGAGCTGTATAATTATTTCATTATACATCCCAATGTAATAATAATAGAAATAAAATGCCCAATAAATGTAATGGGTTTGAATCATCCTGAAAATATCCCCCTCCCCTGGTCCGTGGTAAAACTGTCTTTCACCAAAATGGTCCTGATGTCAGAAGGTTGAGGGCTGCTGTGTTATGGGTTGTATTGTGTCCCCGCAAAAGATATATTGAAGTTCTAAGCCCCCAGTACCTCAGCATGTCACCTTATTTGGAAATAGGGTCATTGCAGGTACAATTAGTTAAGGTGAGGCTCCACCATACTAGAGTGGGGTGGAGCTGTAATTCAAGAGGACTAGTGTTCTTATTGGAAGAGGAAACTTGGACAGAGATGATGGAGAGAGATATTGAAGTGATGCATCTACAAGCCATGGGATCATCAAGGATTGCTGGCAAATACCAGAAGGCAAGTAATTCTTTCTTGCAGGTTTCAGTAGGAGCATGGCTCTGCTGACACCTTGATTTCAGACTGTTAGCCTCCAGAAGTGTGAGGTAACACTTAATGCTGTTTTAACAATTTTGTGTTAGCAACCTTGCTACTTCGTGACTCCTGTGCGTCCCCAACACTAGCTCCTTCTGACCGCCTTTATATCAGTTCCCTCAACAGTCCCCTACGTGTCCAGACTTGGAAGCATGGAGCTTGTTATCCTCATCTTTTCAGTTTGCACTCCTTCCCTGATGGTTCCCATCAGAGGCGTTGTGTAATCCTGTTGAGTCTATCTCTTTAATGTCTATCCATTCAGCTCCCACTACCCAGAGTTTGCCCCATTAACTTTCATCATGATCATTGCAGTAATTTAATTTTTTTCTTCTGCCTTCTCCATTTAACTCATTTACTTCATTTGGTTTCCTCCTTCTAAACCTGTCTGCACACTCACAGTCTATTAACATTAGCAAATCACTAATCATATCAACACTTTGCACAGAATTCTCTAATGACTTTCAGGGCCCACAGAATAATCCTTTGACAACCAAGCATTCAAGGATTTCCACAGTCTTGCCCTAGCCTGTATTTTTAGTTGTTTTAAAGTCACCATTTCTACTTCTGAAATAGACTGTCTAGATTGGGCTACTTGCTGTTACTCAAACATAATCATCCCATTTCTTTGCTGGGACTTTCTTTCCAGATCTACCTGTACAATTTCTTTTTGTCAAAAGTGTTTGTATCAAACCCCTGATGTTAATGCAGAAGTTCTGTCTCTCCTATGACCCTCCATATTATAGTCAACACTTTGTATCTGTGGATTCAACTAACTCCAGATTGAAAATAGTAAAGAAAATTTCCAGAAAGTTCCAAAAAGCAAAACTTGAATTTTTCTTGTGCCAGCTAACTATTTACCTAGTATTGACATTGCATTTACAACTATTTGCATTTACATTATATTGGGTATGATAAGTAATCTGGAGATGATTCAAAAAATACTGGAGGATTTGTGTGGCATATATGCAAATGCTATGGCTATTTTATATAAGGCACTTGAACAGATTTTGGTATCCGAAGGGGTCCTGTAACCAATTTCCCAAGGATACTCTGGGATGATTATATTTTGTTCCCATTGCCTAGGATGGCAGGTACAGACATATCAGGTTTTATTGCACTTTGATTTAGTGCTCTTTGCAAATACTGTGTTTTTACAAATTGAAGGTTTGTGGCAACCCTACATCAAGTGTCTTATCTGTGCCATTTTTTGAACAGCATTTGCTCACTTTATCTCGCTTTATTACATTTTGGAAATTCTCACAATATTTCAAACTTTTAAATTCTTATTATGTTTGTACAGTGATCTGTGATCAGTGGCCTTAGATGTTACTATTGTAATTTTGGGGGCATCATCAATTGAATCCATATATGATAACTGACTTAATTGATTAATGTCATGTGTTCTGACTGCTCCAGTGATGACCTGTTCCCTACTCTCTGCCCTTCTGCTTGGGTCTCTCTATTAACTGAGACACAACACTATTAAAATTAGTCTAATTAATAACCATGCAGTGGCCTCTGATTGTTCAAGATGAAGGAAAATTCAATCGATGTTGCAAACTTTGTTGTCTTAAGAAATTGTCACTTTCAGCAGCCACTACCCTGATCAGTAATCAGCCATCAACATTGAGGCAAGACCCTCCACCAGCAAAATGACTGTGACTTGCTGAAGGCTCAGATGACGGTTAGCGTTTTCTAACAATAGAGTATTTTTTAACTGAGGCATGTACATTTTTTAGACATAATACTATTGTACACAATAGATGACAGTATAGTATAAACATAACTTTTATATGTATTGGGAAACAAAAGCATTTGTGTGACTCCTTTTATTGTGATGATCACTTTATTGCAGTAGTCTGGAACCTGGCCCTTAAAATCTCCAAGGTCTGCTTATGTTTGTGTGTGTGTCTTTCTCTGTCTGTGAGTCTCCCAAAAGCAAGATCCAAATCAAGACTTCATATTACAGGAGTCACTCAATGAATAAATACAAGAATGAAAAGAAGGTTAGGATTAGGAAACACAAAACCATTCCATTTTTTTAAATCATGGGAGAGAGATGACAAAACAGTCTTTAATTAAGATTTATCTGCCAAAGGCATATAGGAGGGACCAGAGAAGGGAGCGACTGAAAAAGCATGAGGATGAATTTGGCTCTTATTCACAAACCTTAGACATACTTCATACTAAATCTCGACGTTGGTATTGTGAAATGGGAAAAGGAATAGCATGAAGAATATTATAAGTGAAAGAATTAACCTTATTTTAAGATGATTCAATATGAAATATCTGGAAAAGAAGGAAGTTGAACAAGTTAAAAAACAGAGGGAAAATGATGGTGTCATTACCTGAACTGGGAAGATGAAGAGGAAGGCTGATTAGAAAAAACTAGCCCTCGTGGCACAGTGGTAAAGAACCTGCCTGCCAATGCTGGAGATGTGGGATCGATCCGTCAGTGGAGAAGATCCCCTGCAGAAGGAAATACAACCCACTCCAGTATTCTTGCCTGGGAAATCGCATGGACAGAGGAACCTGGTGAGCTACAGTCCATGGGGTCCCAAGAACAGTTGGGTGTGACTTAGTGACTAAACAAGAGAAAGTTACATTCCAGACATACTGAATTTGACATGATAATTGGATATCCGGATAGAATTATCCAGCAGCTACAGAGACAGAAGCAGTAATCTCTTCTGGTGGGAGTTGGAATCGATTTCCTCAATAAATTTTAAAGAAACTTGATGACATGAATGTTTTAAATACTTCCTCACGGTTGTCCATTAATAATGAAGAAGCAACTCCAGAAACACCCTCTTGATTCTCAGGATAATATGAGTTCCTGGATCTTACCAAAACCTTATAAGAAACACTCTCATTATTAAAAGTTTATGTTCAAGGCCCTTCTAAGTAGAAAAATCACAAATTAGCCCAATAGGACTAAATACTGCTCTCCAGGATCTTCCAGTTTGAGAATATGCTGGTACCAAAACATTAGCTATAAAAATAGTAAACAGCAGGAACAAATATAAGCATTTTTATGATGTTCAAATAAAAAGCAAGTTTTCCCCCACATTATGAATACTGTGGGAGTCCATAGACATCTTTTTTTTAAACCCAGAAACATGCAGATTTTGCAAGAGAATTAAAACTACTGGGGCCAAAAGGCCAAAGAGTTTTAGTGTGTATACATATGAGTTATCATGTAATTTTCAAATGAAAGCATTTATAGTGAAACTTTCTAAAAGTCTTACCTCCAGCTATGGATAAATTTGCCAGATGCTTGGCTCCTTGTTCTGAACAGAGAAAAAGGAAGGCACAGCCCTAAAATTTAAGACCTAAAAACCTCCTTCAATGAGAATGCCATCCCTATTACCAGTTTTAAGTGCTAGTTACTCTTAAATGCTACAGTATGAAAATTAGAGGTGCGTGCACAAGTGCACGCATGCATTTGAAGACTGGCTCAGAAAAGCAAAATCATAGTCTTTCTACCTGTGAAATAACACTGGATTTTTTTTTTTTTTTATATCCTTCGGCCAAGAAATCTTTATCTTGGAGATAATTAAGACAAAATGCATTTGACAAATAAAATCAGTATAGAACCCCTATTTCTTGGCAGCTCTTGTGGACACAGCTGAAGCTTTCAGAGGTCTTTAAAAACCATGGCAACAAATGCCTTTGAAAGGTAAGCGAAGGTTCCAAATGTTTTTAATCGCTAGTGTTTTTTATGCTACCACTTCAAGCATTCTTTTTCATCTTTTTGTTCATCTGATTGAAATTAAATTTCCAATTTCCCTACTAAATGGTTCTGTCCTGGTCATGGCATTGACTGTTTCCATTAAAGGAGTAGACTTTATGCCCATATATAGTGATTAAGCTTATCATCAATTCCATTAGAAAGCCTTGTTTATGAGCGGCAATGATTTCACACTAAAATTATAGATAGCCATTAATAGGTACATTTTCAAAGGGCATTAACTAGCCCTCAAAATTATGTGCTACCTCTGCTGTTATAGTTCCTACTGATGGCAGTCCATGGCCTAATGCTGCCTGAATTTCCCTCTCCTTCATACAAAGTTGCTGTTGACATCTTTAAAACGCTATTTCCTTTCAGGTCCTTTCAGAGAGAATGGCCTGATTCTCTCATGCTCATTCAGAGAAAAGTATACTTTGAGATATATAGTCTGCTCATTTCTGATCTCTATATTGTACTTTGCCATTTCAGAACTGTGTATACAAGTTATACGATAACCTGCTTGCCTGACTTTTTTGACTGAAAAATAACAACATTCAAGAAAAATCTATTTCATAGATCTGCCATCCACTTTGTAAAGCTTTTTCTTGCAATTATGTTAATTCTCTGCTCATGTGTAAGTTTTAGAGCAGATTTAATGTTTTTGAAGAAAGGAAATGCTTTGCTTGAGAAAGAGTATAGTGGGGGAAGGATTTCTATTATTTTCTTCACATTTTCGTCTTCCTTTAGCTGCAATAACAAGAGACTTCATTTTTTCCAGTTGTTAATAAATAAAGGGACAAAGAAGTAAACAATTTAGTTATTAAGTTATAATTTCTCTCTGCCATAGGTACTGTTCTCTCTCTTTTCTTTGAGAAAGAGGATGTAGACTTTAAATTTTATCCAAACAAACATATTTATCTGCTTCATTTGGCAGTTTGAAAATCATGTATTAGAAAGTGTGGAGTGAATGAGTAAAGAAATTCTTAAATCGCCCCCCAGGAGTGAGTGGCTAGGTTACATTTATAAATATACATCTTTTTGTGATTCAAATTTAAGCAGAGTGATTTAAAAGAATTCTGCATACACTTTACTGCATTTCATTAAGTGAACTGAATTCACTTAATGAATTTCACAATATTTTCCTTATACACCAGAGAAGATATTACAATTCGTTGGCATCACTGACTCAATGCACTTGAGTCTGAGCAAGCTCTGGGAGTTGGTGATGGACAGGGAAGCCTGGCGTGCTGCAGTCCATGAGGTTGCAAAGAGTCACACGACTGAGTGACTGAACTGAAGATAACAAAAGTTTATCATTCTTTTGTCCCTTTGACACAGCAGAATTCCTAATGAGAGATTTCATTTGAAAATTATGTAAAAGTGCACTTACCACCAGTGCTAACCAGTGACGCGATGGTTGATTGCAGTCACCTTGGAGATGGTTTTCCTCTCTGTTTTATTTTTCTGATTGCTAGCATGTTGATCACTCTTCCTGCTACACCAGTGCCTGCAGACCAGCCCCGTGTCTGCTCTCTGGACAGACCTCATCATGTGCAATTCTTCGTACTCGCCTCTTTCTTATCAAGTTAATTTGGTGGATGTCTTCACCAACCCCTTGTGGGAGTTGTTTTCCCTCTGCCTGTGTTATCTGGTACAAGCCATTCTCTCCTCTCTTGCCACCCAACCTGACTTCTAAGAAGTGTCATCTCTCAAAGCAGACTCAATTCTTGCTTTGCCTTAATGCACTCTTCTTAGCTCATGTTTTCTTAGCCTACGGACCTCCCTGTCCAAGTTTCTCACAGCTGCTCCACCCAAGAGGGCTAGCTCTTTGAGCTCAGACACTTAGAACAAGATTTTTTATGCAACAGGTATTTCTTGAATGACCATTTTATTTTAACCCAAAATGCAAAAATATAAATGCCATAGACTCTAGATCCAATTAAAAAGTATAAATGCCATAGACTCTAGATCCAATTAAAAACTCAGTTTGTACAAAAATGGAAAGATTATAATAATACATACTAAACCACAGAAGCATTAAACTCAGTGCCACAGGAGATGCCTCAAAGCAGTATAAAGAAATAAAGGGGTATCTGAGAAGGTAAGGTTCTGAGTTGAGAGGAAGGCATGGGCACTTTGCACTGGAGTGAACTTGAAAACATTTTGGTGTTTAAATTCGTCCTCTGCATCAGAGGATCAGGCTGAGTTCTACTTCATAGATTTACATTGTGATTGCATGGCTCACGTCTGCATATTTAATACTAAAGAGCATTATATAATATTTTAGGGGAGCATTATATAATATTTTAGGGGAGTATGAGTCTTTTTATTTTTTAAACTTTTTCGAAGTTTATCTGTAGTTTACTTTTAAAATTTTTATTGAAATGTAATTGATTTACAGTTTTATATTAGATTCAGGTGTACAGTAGATTGATTCAGTTATTTATATATATATATATGCATATATATATATATACACACACATTCATACATATGGGTTTTTATTATTTGTAACATGTTTTAAAAACATATCCCATGTGTATATCTGTATAGCTGGCATTACTAGTAAGTCTGGCATGTATTCAGAAGTTGATAATACTTTACTCATTTCCAGGATAATGTGCTATTACAGTTTGCTTTTAAAGTTGGACATGGGAGTGATGTTAATAAAAATCTGAAGATGTTCCTCTGTAGTAATATATAATGTAGCTATTATACAGGCAAATGCATTTGATATTTGATGTAGAAGAAAACAATTGGTCCCAAGCTAAGATGTATTTAAGTAAGCTTAACTTAGATTCTGTAATTTTTATGCTTGAAAGCTTCTTTATGTTTTTTCCTGGTTTGAATTTTTTTTTTTTTTAATTTAATTTTATTTTTAAACTCCACATAATCGTATCAGTTCTGCCAAACATCAAAACGAATCCACCACAGGTATACATGTGTTCCCCATCCTGAACCCTCCTCCCTCCTCCCTCCCCATAACATCCCTCTGGGTCGTCCCAGTGCACTAGCCCCAAGCATCCAGTATCGTGCATCGAACCTGGACTGGCAACTCGTTTCTTACATGATATTTTACATGTTACAATGTCATTCTCCCAAATCTTCCCACCCTCTCCCTCTCCCACAGAGTCCATAAGACTGTTCTATACATCAGTGTCTCTTTTGCTGTCTCGTACACAGGGTTATTGTTACCATCTTTCTAAATTCCATATATATGCGTTAGAATACTGTATTTATGTTTTTCCTTCTGGCTTACTTCACTCTGTATAATAGGCTCCAGTTTCATCCACCTCATTAGAACTGATTCAAATGTATTCTTTTTAATGGCTGAGTAATACTCCATTGTGTATATGTACTACAGCTTTCTTATCCATTCATCTGCTGATGGACATCTAGGTTGCTTCCATGTCCTGGTTATTATAAACAGTGCTGCGATGAACATTGGGGTACACGTGTCTCTTTCCCTTCTGGTTTCCTCAGTGTGTATGCCCAGCAGTGGGGTTGCTGGATCATAAGGCAGTTCTATTTCCAGTTTTTTAAGGAATCTCCACACTGTTCTCCATAGTGGCTGTACTAGTTTGCATTCCCACCAACAGTGTAAGAGGGTTCCCTTTTCTCCACACCCTCTCCAGCATTTATTATTTGTAGACTTTTGGATCGCAGCCATTCTGACTGGTGTGAAATGGTACCTCATAGTGGTTTTGATTTGCATTTCTCTGATAATGAGTGATGTTGAGCATCTTTTCATGTGTTTGTTAGCCATCTGTATGTCTTTTTTGGAGAAATGTCTATTTAGTTCTTTGGCCCATTTTTTGATTGGGTCGTTTATTTTTCTGGAGTTGAGCTGTAGGAGTTGCTTGTATATTTTTGAGATTAGTTGTTTGTCGGTTGCTTCATTTGCTATTATTTTCTCCCATTCTGAAGGCTGTCTTTTCACCTTGCTAATAGTTTCCTTTGATGTGCAGAAGCTTTTAAGGTTAATTAGGTCCCATTTGTTTATTTTTGTTTTTATTTCCAATATTCTGGGAGGTGGGTCATAGAGGATCCTGCTGTGATGTATGTCGGAGAGTGTTTTGCCTGTGTTCTCCTCTAGGAGTTTTATAGTTTCTGGTCTTACGTTTAGATCTTTAATCCATTTTGAGTTTATTTTTGTGTATGGTGTTAGAAAGTGGTCCAGTTTCATTCTTTTACAAGTGGTTGACCAGATTTCCCAGCACCACTTGTTAAAGAGATTGTCTTTAATCCATTGTATATTCTTGCCTCCTTTGTCGAAGATAAGGTGTCCATATGTGCGTGGATTTATCTCTGGGCTTTCTATTTTATTCCATTGATCAATATTTCTGTCTTTGTGCCAGTACCATACTGTCTTGATAACTGTGGCTTTGTAGTAGAGCCTGAAGTCAGGTAGGTTGATTCCTCCAGTTCCATTCTTCTTTCTCAAGATCGCTTTGGCTATTCGAGGTTTTTTGTATTTCCATACAAATTGTGAAATTATTTGTTCTAGCTCTGTGAAGAATACTGTTGGTAGCTTGATAGGGATTGCGTTGAATCTATAAATTGCTTTGGGTAGTATACTCATTTTCACTATATTGATTCTTCCAATCCATGAACATGGTATATTTCTCCATCTATTAGTGTCCTCTTTGATTTCTTTCACCAGTGTTTTATAGTTTTCTATATATAGGTCTTTAGTTTCTTTAGGTAGATATATTCCTAAGTATTTTATTCTTTCTGTTGCAATGGTGAATGGAATTGTTTCCTTAATTTCTCTTTCTGTTTTCTCATTATTAGTGTATAGGAATGCAAGGGATTTCTGTGTGTTGATTTTATATCCTGCAACTTTACTGTAGTCATTGATTATTTCTAGTAATTTTCTGGTGGACTCTTTAGGGTTTTCTATGTAGAGGATCATGTCATCTGCAAATAGTGAGAGTTTTACTTCTTCTTTTCCAATTTGGATTCCTTTTATTTCTTTTTCTGCTCTGATTGCTGTGGCCAAAACTTCCAAAACTATGTTGAATAGTAATGGTGAAAGTGGGCACCCTTGTCTTGTTCCTGACTTTAGAGGAAATGCTTTCAATTTTTCACCATTGAGGATAATGTTTGCAGTGGGTTTGTCATATATAGCTTTTATTATGTTGAGGTATGTTCTTTCTATTCCTGCTTTCTGGAGAGTTTTTATCATAAATGGATGTTGAATTTTGTCAAAGGCTTTCTCTGCATCTATTGAGATAATCATATGGTTTTTATTTTTCAATTTGTTAATGTGGTGTATTACATTGATTGATTTGCGGATATTGAAGAATCCTTGCATCCCTGGGATAAAGCCCACTTGATCATGGTGTATGATCTTTTTAATGTGTTGTTGGATTCTGATTGCTAGAATTTTGTTAAGGATTTTTGCATCTATGTTCATCAGTGATATTGGCCTGTAGTTTTCTTTTTTGTGGGATCTTTGTCAGGTTTTGGTATTAGGGTGATGGTGGCCTCATAGAATGAGTTTGGAAGTTTACCTTCCTCTGCAATTTTCTGGAAGAGTTTGAGCAGGATAGGTGTTAGCTCTTCTCTAAATTTTTGGTAGAATTCAGCTGTGAAGCCGTCTGGACCGGGGCTTTTGTTTGCTGGAAGATTTTTGATTACAGTTTCAATTTCCATGCTTGTGATGGGTCTGTTAAGATTTTCTATTTCTTCCTGGTCCAGTTTTGGAAAGTTGTACTTTTCTAAGAATTTGTCCATTTCTTCCACGTTGTCCATTTTATTGGCATATAATTGTTGATAGTAGTCTCTTATGATCCTTTGTATTTCTGTGTTGTCTGTTGTGATCTCTCCATTTTCGTTTCTAATTTTGTTGATTTGATTTTTCTCCCTTTGTTTCTTGATGAGTCTGGCTAATGGTTTGTCAATTTTATTTATCCTTTCAAAGAACCAGCTTTTGGTTTTGTTGATTTTTGCTATGGTCTCTTTTGTTTGTTTTGCATTTATTTCTGCTCTAATTTTTAAGATTTCTTTCCTTCTACTAACCCTGGGGTTCTTCATTTCTTCCTTTTCTAGTTGCTTTAGGTGTAGAGTTAGGTTATTTATTTGACTTTTTTCTTGTTTCTTGAGGTGTGCCTGTATTGCTATGAACTTTCCCCTTAGGACTGCTTTTACCGTGTCCCACAGGTTTTGGGTTGTTGTGTTTTCATTTTCATTCGTTTCTATGCAAATTTTGATTTCTTTTTTGATTTCTTCTGTGATTTGTTGGTTATTCAGCAGCGTGTTGTTCAGCCTCCATATGTTGGAATTTTTAATAGTTTTTATCCTGTAATTGAGATCTAATCTTACTGCATTGTGGCCAGAAAAAATGCTTGGAATGATTTCTATTTTTTTGAATTTACCAAGGCTAGCTTTATGGCCCAGGATGTGATCTATCCTGGAGAAGGTTCCATGTGCGCTTGAGAAAAAGGTGAAATTCATTGTTTTGGGATGAAATGACCTATAGATATCAATTAGGTCTAACTGGTCTATTGTATCGTTTAAAGTTTGTGTTTCCTTGTTAATTTTCTGTTTAGTTGATCTATCCATAGGTGTAAGTGGGGTATTAAAGTCTCCCACTATTATTGTGTTATTGTTAATTTCTCCTTTCATACTTGTTAGCATTTGTCTTACGTACTGTGGTGCTCCCGTGTTGGGTGCATATATATTTATAATTGTTATATCTTCTTCTTGGATTGATCCTTTGATCATTATGTAGTGACCTTCTTTGTCTCTTTTCACAGCCTTTGTTTTAAAGTCTATTTTATCTGATATGAGTATTGCTACTCCTGCTTTCTTTTGGTCCCTATTTGCATGGAAAATCTTTTTCCAGCCCTTCACTTTCAGTCTGTATGTGTCCCCTGTTTTGAGGTGGGTCTCTTGTAGACAACATATGTAGGGGTCTTGTTTTTGTATCCATTCAGCCAGTCTTTGTCTTTTGGTTGGGGCATTCAACCCATTTACGTTTAAGGTAATTACTGATAAGTATGTTCCCGTTGCCATTTACTTTATTGTTTTGGGTTCGAGTTTATACACCGTTTTTGTGTTCCTGTCTAGAGAATATCCTTTAGTATTTGTTGGAGAGCTGGTTTGGTGGTGCAGAATTCTCTCAGCTTTTGCTTGTCTGAAAAGCTTTTGATTTCTCCTTCATACTTGAATGAGATCCTTGCTGGGTACAATAATCTGGGCTGTAGGTTATTTTCTTTCATCATTTTAAGTATGTCTTGCCATTCCCTCCTGGCTTGAAGAGTTTCTATTGAAAGATCAGCTGTTATCCTTATGGGAATTCCCTTGTGTGTTATTTGTTGTTTTTCCCTTGCTGCTTTTAATATTTGTTCTTTGTGTTTGATCTTTGTTAATTTGATTAATATGTGTCTTGGGGTGTTTCTCCTTGGGTTTATCCTGTTTGGTACTCTCTGGGTTTCTTGGACTTGGGTGATTATTTCCTTCCCCATTTTAGGGAAGTTTTCCACTATTATCTCCTCAAGTATTTTCTCATGGTCTTTCTTTTTGTCTTCTTCTTCTGGAACCCCTATGATTCGAATGTTGTAGCGTTTAATATTGTCCTGGAGGTCTCTGAGATTGTCCTCATTTCTTTTAATTCGTTTTTCTTTTATCCTTTCTGATTCATTTATTTCTACCATTCTATCTTCTAATTCACTAATCCTGTCTTCTGCCTCTGTTATTCTACTATTTGTTGCCTCCAGAGTGTTTTTAATTTCACTTATTGCATTATTCATTATATATTGACTCTTTTTTATTTCTTCTAGGTCCTTGTTAAACCTTTCTTGCATCTTCTCAATCCTTGTCTCCAGGCTATTTATCTGTGATTCCATTTTAGTTTCAAGATTTTGGATCAATTTCACTATCATTATTCGGAATTCTTTATCGGGTAGATTCCCTATCTCTTCCTCTTTTGTTTGGTTTGGTGGGCATTTATCCTGTTCCTTTATCTGCTGAGTATTCTTCTGTCTCTTCATCTTGTTTAAATTGCTGAGTTTGGGGTGTCCTTTCTGTATTCTGGCAGTTTGTGGAGTTCTCTTTATTGTGGTGTTTCCTTGCTGTGTGTGGGTTTGTACAGGTGGCTTGTCAAGGTTTCCTGGTTAGGGAAGCTTGTGTCGGTGTTCTGGTGGGTGGAGCTGTATTTCTTCTCTCTCCTTTCGAAGAGTTGGGTTGCTTTTCTGGGTGCCTGATGTCCTCTGCCGGCATTCAGAAGTTGTTTTGTGGAATTTACTCGACGTTTAAATGCTCTTTTGATGAATTTGTGGGGGAGAAAGTGTTCTCCCCGTCCTACTCCTCCGCCATCTTCTCCTGGTTTGAATTTAATGAGATGTTTATGAAAGGGTGTTTTTAAGATTTTCACTTCTAAGCCTTGGCATAAACTTCCCTATGATGTGAACCACTTCCAAGATGTATCCTTTAATTTTTAAAATTGTGACAGTAAACCGGATCTTAGAGAAGAAAAAAAAATGATTTGGTCACCTTTTATCAGTTTTGCACAGGGCATTTAAAGGATTTCAATTCCTCACTCCTCCATTCTTTCTATACAATACTTTATAGTATTGTATAAGATTAGTACTGTTGGTGCAACTGATGTAAAGACATGAGATGATATTAATATGTAAATTTAGATCCCAGAAATGGGCTTTAAAACAAACAAACAAACTCTGCCCCCTGTCTTTGCTGTGTTCCTTCCTGACTCTGCAATCCATGTGAAGACAGGAGGAGCAGACTGGCTGCTAGCTCAGCCCTGGGACTGAGGTACCCTGCTCCTTTTTCTTGCTTTTGTATTTCCTTCCTGATCCAAGTGAATGCATCAGAGTCACAATCCCTGATTTTGGATCCATTTTCCTAGAAATACAAGTACTGCTAAGGGCCCTGTGGACCATTCATGATTCATTAAATGCTTCTTGCTGCTGCTGCTGCTGCTAAGTTGAGTCAGTCGTGTCCGACTCTGTGCGACTCCAGAGACGGCAGCCCAACAGGCTCCTCTGTCCCTGGGATTCTCCAGGCAAGAACACTGGAGTGGGTTGCCATTTCCTTCTCCAATGCATGAAAGTGAAAAGTGAAAGTGAAGTCGCTCAGTCGTATCCAACTTGTAGCGACCCCATGGACTGCAGCCTACCAGGCTCCTCCGTCCATGGGATTCTCCAGGCAAGAGTACTGGAGTGGGGTGCCATTGCCTTCTCCATGCTTCTTGCTGCTGCTGCTGCTGTCACGTCAGTCGTGTCCGACTCTGTGTGACCCCATAGACAGCCATGCTTCTTAGTGAGTCACTTTTTCTGAATATAAGGCAGGATAAAGTCTTGGCATCAGAGCTTTCTTGTAAATACTTCCTTTTGTCTGTGTGTGTGATGTGTGTGTATTCACATACATATGTCCATACACATGGCTGGCTGGCTTAGTCACTAAGTCATGTCTGACTGGTGCAACCGCATGGACTGTAGCCCACCAGGCTTCTCTGTCCATAGGATTTCCCAGGTTAACAATACTGGTGTGGGTTGCCATTTCCTTCCAGGAATCTTCCCGACCCAGGGATCAGACCCAGATCTCCTGCACTGCAGGCAGATTCTTTACCGACTGAGCCACGAGGGAAGCTCTCATGTACATACACATAGGTATATACATAAATATACATATTTACATGCACACATATATAGAGAGGGACAGAAGTACTTAACAGACTTTAGAAGTACTTACCACAAAATATTAGCAGTGGCTATCTGTATGACTACATTTTAATCTTTTTGCTAATCTATATTTTAATTTTTCTAATAAGTATCTCTACATGTGTAATAAAAAATGTTTTAAAGATTGATGTTGTAGTCGATTCATTTCCCACTAGTAGAAAATTGTTCCTTCAAAATCGGCTTTGTTTTGGTGACCAATTAAGTAGGGTGAACTGTTATAGAAAAGGCCAATGAGCAGGTTGGAATAGCATTCTTTTAAGAAAATCTTTACAGGTGCAGCCATCATGGGGCTATCTGCCTCATACCTGCCAATGTAGCAGTGGCTCCAGAAGGGTCAGAGAAACGAAGCTATAGTATGGAATTGGAAGCAAACACTTTTCAAATTTATACTTGTTGGATGTGTAAATTATTGGGATCAACTTTCTTTTATGATTTGTTGAATTGGAATGGTCCATTTAAAATCTTACTATGTCCTCAGAGTGATACCAAAGAATATAACCTCTATGAGCACATTCCCAAAGAGTTCTGCCTCTAAACAGGCATTTTGCTCTAAAGTCAAAATGTTCAGTTGCTCAGTTGTGTCTGACTATTTGTGACCCCTTGGACTTTAGCCCACCAGGCTGCTCTGTCCATGGGATTTCCCAGGCAAGAACACTGGAGTGGGTTGTCATTTCCTTCTCCAGGGGATCTTTCCAACCCAAGGATTGAACCTGGATCTCCCACATTCCAGACTTTTTTACCTCTTGAGCCACCAAGGAAGCCCCATTTTGCACTAAAGTAGGAAAAAAAAAAATCCACAGTAACCTTTGTATTAATAATTGCTGCTTCAAAATGGGAATTTGGTATGGCACCAAATTAGTAATCAGTTAGAAAGAATAGATTTCAAAAAAAGTGATTATACTAAATCTAGCACTTCTTGAAA
The DNA here is from genome assembly GCF_002263795.3 of Bos taurus. Classification (NCBI taxonomy): domain Eukaryota; kingdom Metazoa; phylum Chordata; class Mammalia; order Artiodactyla; family Bovidae; genus Bos; species Bos taurus. The sequence continues at coordinate 88,867,789 of NC_037336.1, forward strand.
TATCTTCTGTTAAATGAAATGTAGTCCTTCATCTATGTTCTCATTTGTAAGCCATGAGGCTAATTCAGGAATCAGAGAATCAGGAATCAGAGTACCGATTGGCTTAGTAGTTTGGGGCTTACTAACTAGATGACTTTTGTCCTTTACCTTTTTGGACAGAAGAGGCAGCCATGTTCACTTTCAAGTCCAGAGGTGAATTACTTTTGAGTTTAGTTCTTTTCAGAGACATGTTATGACTTTTCTGCATTCTTGGACAGTTAGACTGTAATTCTTGGTTGTTTAAAAAGGTATTTGAATGTGTTTTGTTAAGAGGCTCGACTAAATAGCTATTTCTCTTACATTTTCAGTTGCTTTCTCAAGCCTTAGAATAGTTTCCAGCTCTGACAGTTGGCCTTATGCTGGCTGAAGTGAACTTTTGGATAGGATGAAGTGGATGAAGGATTCTGGATGATTTACACTTGACTGCCTAAATGTAGCCTATCATGCTACATAATGTGAAGAGAATTACTTAAGGGTGAAAAAGATTTTTTTTAACTATTAGGAAATGATAGGTTATTACAAATTGGTTTGAAGATACTGTCATTTATATGCTGTCCCTACAAAGTTGAGCTCTCCTGGTCTGGAGACTGAGTTTTTAATAAGAATGGTGGTTCATATTTAATGAGTACCTGCCCTGCACCAGGCTTTATGTTAGGGTTTCATATCAAAGTATTAGTTGCTCAATAGTGCCCAACTCTTTGCAACCCTACGGACTGTGGCCCACCAGGCTCCTCTGTCCATGGAGTTCTCCAGGCAAAGTTTCCGTTTCCTACTCCAAGGGATCGTCTCGACCCAGGAGTCGAACCCGGGTCTTCTGTGTTGCAGGCAAATTCTGTAGGGTTTCATATGTATCATCTCTCCCTGGAGTAGGAAGTGGCAACCCACTCCAGTATTCTTGCTTGGAGAATCCATGGGCAGAGGAGCCTGGTGGGCTACAGGCCAAGGAGTCACAAAGAGTCAGACAGGACTGAGCGACTTAGCACACACAACACACGCATCATCCCATTTAATCCTCCACAAAAGTCTAGGAAATCAACACTAAAATTACTCTTGTTTATAGATGAGGAAACTGAGGTGTATAAGAAACAAAACCAGCATTGAACCCAGCTAGGGGACTGCAGAACTCATTGTGTTATATTAGCCACTGTATTCTTGTGCATCTCCCAAGGGAAGAAATGACTCTAAAGGGGATTCTGAAGGTGAGGATTGTCACTGACCATCACTGGCTTCTTTTCCCACTAGGTTAACAGGTAAGAAAAGCGAGGTAGAGTTGACTGGTGTTAGTCCTGTTTGCCAGGGAAAAATGGAGCTGTATTACTAGCCTCTATCTGCGTGCCTGTGTGTGTGATTAGTTATGACTCTTTGCAACCCCATGGACTGTAGCTCACCAGGCTCTTCTATCCATGGGGTTTTCCAGGCAAGAATACTGGGTTAGGTTGCCATTCCCTTTTCTTTTCCAGGGGATCCTCCCAACCCAGGGATCAAACCCAGGTCTCCTGCATTGCAGGCAGATTCTTTACCGCTGAGCCATCAGGGAGGACCACCCTCTGTGCCTACTTATTTCCTACTGGCATAAGATAAAAGTGAATGATGACGCTATGCTCAATATGGGGAGGGAACCCAAACCCTTTCTGGATAAAGGTTTGTGTCAGCAGAAAGCAAGGGGTGCTAACCCCAGGGAGGAGCAGAAGAGACAGATACTCAGGATGGTTTCAAAACAGGAGCGTCTGCCTGCGGTTTGGGCGTCTGCTACTCATTCTCTGCTGGAGCATCTAAAGAGCAAAACGCAGCTCACAATTAGCCTTTTCCCCATTCTTTATAAAAGAGATGTGATGTTTTCTCTTGCCTAGTGAGGTTCTGGTGGTTAAGTTTATTGCTTGGTGCATGAGTTGCTGAGTAGAGAGAAGTAACCACTGGATGGAAATCGTAGCAGAACCAGAAAAGAAATGAAGATTGTTGACGCCAGGCTGATGTTGGTTAGATATTTAAAAAATATTTTTTCTTTTTTGATTATTAAAAAAAAAAACCAATGAATACACAAATACACATAGGTATATGTTACACAGTACATGGTGTATGATGAAAAGTTAAGGTCTTCCTCTGGTCCCATTCCAGAATCCATACTTCCTTTCTTGATAGGTAAACACTGTGTTAACAGCTTCCTCCAAAAATTACTTAAATGTGTGTAGACATACACTTACTCACATACTATGTTTTGGTAACATATGTCTGTGCTCAGCTGTGTCTGACTCTTTGCGACCCTATGGACTGTAGCCCACCAGGCTCCTCTGTCCATGGGATTTCGCAGGCAAGAATACTGGAGTGGGTTGCCATTTCTTTCTCCAGGGGATCTTCCTGGCCCAGGGGTCGAACTCATACCTCTTGCACCTCTTGCATTGACAGGCAGATTCTTAACCACTGCACCGCCTGGGAAGCCCCTTGCTGACATAAACGGTATTCTACTCTTCACATTATTTGGTGCCTAGTTTTCCTCACTGCATAAGGTATATTGGAGATTTGTCCACCTTACTATGTACTAGTTTCATTTTATTTGAATGGCTGTGTATTAGTCCATAGTAGTGCCTTCCACTGGCACCGAGTTTTATGATTGATCAAGCATTTGCATATATTATCTTTCTGGGCCTCACAGAAGCCATGAGGGAGGGTATCAGATGGTCCAGAGGGGTTGGCAGGTTCACCCAGGATAGCATGGTGCCTGGGACTCAAGTAGGAGTTCTGTGCTCCTAACACTTTGACATTCCCTAAATATGCTCATATTCCTTCCATTTAGTTCCATGACCACCAGTGGAGGTCAACTCTTGGAAGCTGTAAAAAAAAAAAAAAAATCTTCAATCTAGAACCTCAATAAGCCAGGTGACAAGGAAATGTAGAAGAAGAAAAGTGTTAGTTGCTCAGTCGTGTCCAATTCTTTGTGATTATAGTCTCCCAGGCTCCTCTATCCATGGGATTTCCCAGGCGAAAATATTGCAGTGGGTTGCCATTTCCTTCTCCAGGGGATCTTCCCAACCCAGGGATCAAACCCAGGCCTCCCGCATTGCAGGCAAATTCTTTACCATCTGAGTCATCAGGGAAGGCTAGACAAGGAAATGCATACCTCATTAAAGTGACAAAAGAGAATAAAAAGTTTAGTACTAGAATGGGCCCCCACGATCAACACATTCGGCCCATTCATCATACAGATGAGGATCTGAGGCCAGGACATCAGAGAGCTTGTTCATACCCTACAGCTATGCCAGTTCCTTTCCTGAGGCTAGATCTGGAGAGCAGAGGGAAAGGAGATTATTTATTTTTCCAGGCTCTCTCATTCTCATCAGCCACAATGGGGCATGGACAGCAAATAGACCCCTGAGAAATGAGAAAACTTGACAAGCACAATGAGGTGATTTGTCTAAGAGAATGCTGCCTCTGGGACAGTATGACCAAGTAGACTTTAACTATCTGGATGCCCAGGCAATGTGCATTTTAATACCACTTCTGCTTCCCACTCATGCATTTATGGAGTGTCTAATGTACACATAGCTCTTTGCCAGGCGGCAGGGCTCCTGAAGCATATGGTGAAGAAACTCCCCCATCACGAGGACCATAAAATGCATGAGATTGATTATCTGTGCTATTTTGGGTTAAATTTACCGTGCAAATAAGTACAGTTCAGTACAAAACAATTCTCCTTACGCGTAGGTTGTGTTTTGTTTTATCCAATAACCATCCTGCAAAGGTTCACTGGCAACACAGTGAATGAAAAGCAACATCCATTTATTTCTGTTTGTTAGGAGAAATTGTTATCCGATCTGAGACAGAAGACTAAGTCCAACAGATTGTCTTTTGGTTTACTTCCATGTTTTTGAACTGGACTTCAGTTTTTAAAAAAATGATTGAATTCATCTGTGAAAGCATGCTAGAAGAGACCTCTGACCATGGATTCAGAAGCTTCTGCTTCTTCTTTGATTACGTTTGCCAGGATGCCTGAGAGGAACTTCCCCCTGGGCAATCATTTTGGAGGCCTCCTGAAGATGGATGAAACTCCTTCTTTAGCAGTTTGATGGTCAGATGTCTACAAGGGAACATTCAGATATGGCAGCTTGAAGGATATTCCTATTCCACAGCCTACCAGATCTTAGTACACAGTGTTTCCTTTCTCTCCTTAAAGCACCACAATGACCCAGGGACAGGAGGGTAGGACAGTGCACTTTTTCGTGGTTCTAGACATCCCTGATGCTGGGAAAGATTGAGGGCAAGTGGAGAAGGGGGTGACAGAGGACGAGATGATTGGATAGCATCACTTGGCTCAATGGACATGAGTTTCAGCAAGCTCCTGGAGTTAGTTAATGACAGGGAAGCCTGGTGTGCTGCAGTTCATGGGATTGCAAAGAGTCAGACACGACTTAGCAACTGAACAACAAGACATCCAGGACCAGAAGCACAGCTCTGCTCAGGGTCTCTGAGTTTCACCCTCTTGCTCTGATTGCTCGTCTATTTTACTTGCTCTTCAGCTTGAGACCAGAACAGTTTGAAATTGTTTCTACTGCTTTTGGCCACCATTGTGTGGACTTTAAGTGAATGCAAATAGAAAGAAAGCTCAAAGAACTCTCTGGAAACAGTTGAACAGAGCCTAGTGAGTTTCTGGTGGTTAAGTTTATTGCTTGGCCTGTGGCTTGCTGAGGAGAGAAAAGTAGAGGAGAGGTGAGCTGAAGGCAGCCTGGCATGGAACTCTCTGCTTCAGTTGTCGCTCTGGTCTCCTGTTCATTTGATACTTGTCAGTTGTTCCAGGAGAAGCAATTTCAGAAGGTCCTCCTCTGGGCTGTGAAACAACACTTGCTTTTGTGTTGAACCCTAGGAGGCATTCTGGAAAGTGGTTCATTGTCTCTGGACTATGACAGTGAGCTGGTGGTTATTGATTTCATTATGTTTTTATTTATTACAGCTGTTGGTTTGATCCTGTGCCAAGGGCTTAAAACAATTGTGGTTTTGCACATCATACGCGAGGCTGGACAAGGAGATGGGTCGTGTTGCTACCCTGGCCGAAATTTTTAGAAGGTTGGGGTCTGACGAAGGCAAATAGATTGAAGAGTTTCCCTTACTTTATTTAGAAAAAGAAACGTTGCGGGACAATTATCTATCTTAGAATTCCTTTAAAAATTGTTTCTTCAAAAAAAAATTGTTTCTTTTAAACTGAGATATAAATAATGCTTTTATTTAAAAATACTTTCATTAAAAATTAAAAGTAAAATGGCATTTGCAGGTGGTTTTTATCACTGATAAGATATACTAGAATTCATTAGCTATAAAAATATAATTTGGGGATGCGTATGAAGGCATACTGTTTTTATTTGCATGCCATTACATACAGATATTGTTTGTGAAATTTTTCAAATCATGGCACAGTGAATATCCTCACTGGATTTTTAGGAATGTGTTCACTGAGACAGCCAAGTTCTATTCCATTTTGTTTGGCTCATTGCATTGGCTGTAAATCACTAAATATTCCCTTTAATATCTGAGTCAAGCTTTAGTTCCAAACACAATACTTCAGTTGTTTTTTCACAGAATGTAAATTTTTTATTTACTTCCTCAACACTTGACTTCCTACTTTCTCTTTCTCTCTTTATTTTATGCTGGAGTCTGCTGAAAGGTTTTCCAAAAATATTTTTTTTTGTAATGTGTTATAACCTATCAATGAATGCATTTCATGTGATTAAGCTCGCATAGCTTTATCTGTGGAAATATTAGGAATGACAGATTTTATTTAATTTCATTGCTGCTTCTGAGATGCCCTCCCAAAGGCATAATAGTAATACCATGATTACATTAGATAATTATATTTTTATTACAGTGTCAATTGTAACAATAGGCATTCTGATTCAGTAGTTCTTGCATTTTTTCCATTTCTCCAACCCTATTATGGTGTTACTTGGGGAACCAGGATTTGTGAATGACACAGACCTGAATTTCAGCCAGGGTTCCTCCTGCTACCAGCTGAGTGACTTTCAGTAAGTAATCCAGTGTTTTGGAGTCTCAACTTCTGCTTCTATTACATGGGAAGTGCCTTACCTACATCCCCAGTTATGACGCTTAGATGAGATAAAGGGCTGAAGTCACTTAGCACAGCGCCTGGTTCATGGGGAGCACAGCTGGTTCTACTAGTCCTGCCCCCAGTCATGCAGAAGGAAATCTGAAAAGGCCAACTAAAAATACACAACTCTGATTCCTTTTCCTACCCTGCTTGCCTCATGTAGATGCTCTTTACACCTCCAACTTCTCATTTATTTATTTATCTTGTTGGTCTGCAACATGATATACGTTGCGTGTGTACAATACTACATTTCAGCTTCCATACGCACTGCATGTTCTCATCACCAGAAGTTTAGTTTCCATCTGCCACCAAACTGGTGACTCCTTGTACCCATTTTGCCTTCTCCCTTCCCCACTTGCCTGCTGGTAACCACGACTCTATTCTGTATATTTATGTGCTTGTTTTAGTTTAGTTTGGCTTAATTGATTAATGGATGGATATATACTCCACATATGGGTGAGATCAGGTGATATTTGTACTTCTGTCTGAATTATTTCACTTAGCATAATACCCTCAAGGTCTATACATGTTATCACAAATGGCAAGATTTCATCTTTCTATGACTGAGTAATATTCCATTGTATATATACATCACCTCTTCTTTATACATTCACCCATTAATGGGCACTTAGCTTGTATCCATATCTTGGCTATTATAAATAATACTGCAGTCAGAGAAGAAAAATAAAAGGGATCCAAACTGGAAAATAAGAAGTAAAATTGTCACTGTTTGCAGATGACATGATACTATACATTGAAAATCCTAAAGATGCTAGCAGAAAACTACTAGAGCTCATTAATGCAGGATACAAAATTAGTACACAGAGATATGTTGAATTTCTGTATACTAACAAAGAAATATCAGAAAGAGAAATTAAGGAAACAGTTCCATTTATCATTGTATCAAAAAAAAATACCTAGGAATAAATCTGCATAAGGAGACAAAAGACCTGTACTCTGAAAACTGTAAGAGCCTGATGAAAGAAATTGAAGATAACACAACAGATGGAAAGATATGCCATGTTCTTGCTTTGGAAGAATCAATATTGTCAAAATGACTCTACTACTCAAGGCAATGTGCAGATTCAATATAATCACTGTCAAATTACCAATAGCTTTTTTTTTTCAGGTGTACAATAAAAAAATATTAAAATTTGTATGGAAACACAAAACAGCCAGAATAGCCAAAGTAGTTTTGAGAAAGAAAAGCAGAGTTGGAGGAATCAGGCTCCCTGACTACACTATAAAACTACAGTAAGAAAAACATTATGGTACTGGCATAATGACAGGCTTATAGATCAATAGAATAGGTTAGAAAGCCCAGAAGCAAACCCACACACCTATGGGTAATTAGTCTACAACAAAGGAGGCAGGAATATACAATGGAGAAAAGACAATCTCTTCAATAAATGGTGCTGGAAAAACTGGACAGACACATGTAAAAGAATTAGAACATTCTCTAACACTGTACACAAAGATAAACTCAAAATGAATTAAAGATCTAAATATAAGGCCAGATACTTTATAAAACTCTTAGAGGAAAATATAAGCAGAAATCTTTGATGTAAATTGCAGCAATACCTTTTTGGATCTACCTCCTAGAGTAATGAAAATAAAAATATAAAATAAAAACAAAAAATTGGACCTAGTTAAACTTAAAAGCTTTTGTACAACAAGGGAAAACATAAACAAAATGGAAAGACAACACATAGAATGGGAGAAAATATATGCAAATGATGCAACTGACAAGGGATTAATTTCCAGAATACACAAACAGCTCATGCAGCTCAATATCAAAAAGAACAAAAAACCCAAGCGGAAAAAAAAAAAAAAAAAAAAAAGGCGGAAGATCTAAATAGACTTTTCTCCATAGAAAACATACAGATGGCCAAAAAGTACATGGAAAGATGCTCAACATTGTTAATTATAGAAATGCAAATCAAAACTATAATGAGGTATCACCTGACACCTGTCAGAATGGCCATCATCAAAAACCTGCAAACAGTAAATGCTGGAGAGGGTGTGGAGAAAAAGAAACTCTCCTACCTTGGTGGTGGAAATGCAAATTTGTGCAGCCACTATGGAAAACAATATGGAGGTTTCTTAAAAAAACTAAAAATAGAGTTGCAATATGATCTAGCAATCCCAATCCTGGGCATATATCCAGAGAAAATCATAAAAGAGACATACACTTCCATGTTCATTGCAGCACTATTTACAATAGCCAGGACATGGGAGCAACCTAAATGTCCAATAAATGATTGGGTAAAAAAGACGTAGTACATATAAACAATGAACTATTACTTGGCCATAAAATAAAAAGAAATAATGCCATTTGCAGCAACATAGATGTACCTAGGGATTATCATACTAAGTGAAGTAAGTCAGATAGAGGAAGACAAATATATGATACTGCTTATATATAGAATCTTAAAAAAAATAATACAGATGAATGTATTTACAAAATGGAAACAGACTTATAGACTTAGAAAACAAATTTATGGTTAGTAAAGGGGAAAGGTGTTAGGCAGGGATAGAGTATGAGGTTGGGATTAACATATATACACTACTATATATAAAATTGATAATCAGCAGGGACCTGCTGTATAGCACAGGGAACTCTACTTAATTCTCTGTAATATGGAAAAAGAATCTGAAAAGGAATATAATTTTATATATGTGTACCTAAATAACTTTGCTATACACCACGAACTAACAACACTATAAATCAACTATATTCCAATATAAAATAAAAATTAAGGAAGTCTTCCTTTTTAAGCTTGAACATGATTCCATTCTATGTTTAGTAGTCCCTCCTTATCTGCAATTTTACTTTCCTTGGTTTCAGATACCTCTGTGGTTAACCTTGGTCTGGAAACATTAAACAGAAAGTTCCAGAAGTAAACAGTTCCTAAGTTTTAAGTTGTATGTAGTTATGAGTAATGAGATGAACTCTTTTGCTGTCCAGCTTCGTCCTGCTCAGTGATGCGAATCTTCCCTTTATCTAGTGTATCCCACTGTTAGTCGCTCAGTAGTCATCTGGTATATCAGGTTGACTGTCCAGGTACTGTGGTACTTGTATTCGAGTAACTCTAATTGAACCTAATAATGGTACCGAAGAGCAAGGGTATAGGTGCTAGCAATTTGGATATTCTCATACTGAGCCTAGTTTATAAATTAAATTTTATCATAGATTTGAATGTATGTAAAAAAAAAAAAAGCATGGTGTATATACTATCTGTGGTTCAGGCACCCGCTGGGGTTCTTGGAACTTACCCTCTGCAAATGGTGGGAGGAGTGCTGCATATACCACATTTTGTTTATCCATTTGTCTATTAATGGACTTCTGGATTGCTTCTGCTCATCGATTGCAGTGAATCATGCTTCTGTGAACATGGATGTACGAATATCTCTTTGAGTCTGCTTTTACTTCTTTTGGGCACATACCTGAAAGTAGAATTTCTGGATCACATAACTTCCAGCTTCCTTTTGACTTGCCTCCCAAGCTTCAGTACTGCATTTATTATAGCTTGCTTGGTAGTTGTTTATTGGTATGCTACTGAAATCGTAAATACAGTGTGTTTAAAATTGTTCTATATCTCTGTTTCCCACCTGCCTCCAAAATCAGATCCTCTTTCTAATTCATAGTTAGAATAGATTTCAAGACACACTGGCAGAAACCATGAGTATCTTTGACTTCTTCCTCCTCTTCTTTAGCCCTAAGAATTTGCAAAGCTATTTCAAACCTCTTCACTCTTCTCTCTGCTTCATCTACTTTACTACTCAGAGATGATTAGTGCATATTTTGGTATGATTTTTTTCCCTTGGTATAACTTTGAATAGTTTTAAATTCTTCATTTTTTAATGAAAATCATACACCCCTGTTTTCATGAAAAACTCTTTTGAACTCTCATTTTGACAACAGATTCCCTGCCAGTCTTCTTTTTCCCTTTGCTGGTAGATCCCAACAACATCAATGTTTGGACTGATTCTTCAGTGCTACCCAGCAACTCTTGTAACACTTCTTTCCTTTGGTCACAGTAAATGAGTGTGTGGGAGACTGCTAAGCAGAGATCAAGCTTCAGTCCTGAGTCAGGGTTGGAGTAGATGGGGATAATACAGGAAGTCAGTATTTTCCTTGGCGTGTAAGGGACGGTTAGATTTCTCTTCCTCTGTACACTCATGTCCAAGGGAGTTGGACCATTCATTTTCATCCGAGTCATCTAAGTCAAATGTTATTGCCAAAAGAATTCAATATTGGTTTGGCCTTGCACAGTATTTTTTTTGCAGATACGTTAAATAGAAGACAATAACATTGGTTCTGTTAATTCCTCACTTTTCACTTTCTCATGCATGAGCTTCCTAAGAAGGAGAACACACAGAGCTCCACCAACTGCAGAGAATCTGATCATTATTGCCTCTGGAAAGTAGATATACAGTTCCCCAGTGAAGATCTTGCCCTTTTGGGATGTTGAGCTCTCCACGTATGCATGAGTTCAATCTCTGGAATAAGGAATACTTTGCTTCAAAACCCGTCTGTGCTGCTTGCTTGCTGTGTGGTTTTGAACAGACTTTATAACGTTTATCATAGTTTTGCATCTGTAAAAGGGAGATGAATATAATCCCTTCCTCATAGAGTTGCTGGGGAATTGAATGAACTAATCCATGTATAACACAGTGCCTGGTGCGTCATAATACCAGTCTCCTGCATTGCAGGCGCATTCTTTACTGTCTGAGCCACCAAGGGAGCCCAGTCAGTACCCAAATGGGTCAGTTTTCTTAGTCACTAGGCTGTTTCATCCAGAGAAGGCGATGGCACCCCACTCCAGTACTCTTGCCCGGAAAATCCCATGGTTGGAGGAGCCTGGTAGGCTGCAGTCCATGGGGTCGCTATGAGTCGGACACGACTGAGTGACTTCACTTTCACTTTTCACTTTCATGCATTGGAGAAGGAAATGGCAACCCGCTCCAGTGTTCTTGCCTGGAGAATCCCAGGGACGGGGGAGCCTGGTGGGCTACCATCTGTGGGGTCGCACAGAGTCGGACACAACTGAAGCGACTTAGCAGCAGCAGGCTGTTTCATCAGACGATCTCATGCATGAGTGTGAAATGAACAAAGTGAGGAGGGGCAGTACCTGGAGGCCCCCTCTCAGGTCGAAGTGGTTGCTTGTTTATATTCAGTGCTTTGAAAATTCATGGTCAAACTCTTATTTTCCCAGTGAAAAATCTCAAAAGTGTATTTTGACATGTTTTCTGTACCTGCACACCTCAAGAAAAATACCATCTTTCACTGATAAAATGAAAAGTTAGAGGCTTCCTTTGGGCCATACATGTATAACATTATGTGATTCCTATCAAATTTGAAACTGTATAAGTGCATGTTGATTCTTAGAAGGAGAAAGAAATACTGATTTTAGCATCTTATTTGGCACCTTAATTTGTGTATGGCTCTTGGATACTTCAGATTTTAATAAATGCTAGTTAATTTTACGCAAATAGCCAGTGAAAGCCTTTAATGAAAAGACTCTAAAGCTAACTAAGCTTTATAGATGTTAGCTAAATTTATGGATTAATCAGGTGTAAAAGAACAGGACTTTGAAAATGAAATACTATTTTGTTGGAACCTTCCAATGAGGCTTTTAAATAGGATTAGCTTTATTTGGGCTTTTTTTGCATTTGTTGTTGCTTAAAGACTGGAGATTGTCTTTAATTTGAGAATTCATTTTCATGCCTTAAAAATATGAATAATTAGCTAAATGCTCATATGTGAGATAAAAAATGTTAAGTCCTTATTTCTTACCTTTCACTACCTTCCATACTTGAGTTTTTGCTTGACCTCATCAGAGTCTTCTTGATTTTAATGCATTGCCCCCCACCTCTCCACCAGAGTACTGTATATATCTTATTGAGCTCATTTATTTTAAAAAATCATAAAATAAGAGTTGATATGTAATTTAAAGTTTTCTGGTTATGACTTAAATCCTGCAGCTCACATCATGGATTTGTCCTCTTGCATTTCATATTCTGTGCAAGAGGAACTTTTGGGCTGATTTGGTCATAGGTACACAGAGTTCTTCAGTCTCTTCAGCAAAGACACTGTATGTTTCATTAATGTAGTTGGTGTGAGTATTAAATGAACTCGGTTTCTGTAAGATTTTTCTCTTGCATTATTTTCACAGGCTCGGATAATAGCCTTTAAACAGAAATTTCTTCTTAAACAAACTTAAATAAGTTGCTTTTAAGAACCTTGACCAAATTATACTCACTAGGGAACAAAAAAAATTTTTTTTAATTTAATTTTATTTTTAAACTTTACAATACTGTATTAGTTTTGCCAAATATCGAAATGAATCCTTCACAGGTATACATATGTTCCCCATCCTGAACCCTCCTCCCTTCTCCCTCCCCATACCATCCCTCTGGGTCATCCCAGTGCACAAGCCCCAAGCATCCAGTATCGTGCATCAAACCTGGACTGGCAACTCGTTTCATACATGATATTATACATGTTTCAATGCTATTCTCCCAAATCTCCCCACCCTCTCCCTCTCCAACAGAGTCCATAAGACTGATCTATACATCAGTGTCTCTTTTGCTGTCTCGTACACAGGGTTATTGTTACCATCTTTCTAAATTCCATATATATGCGTTAGTATACTGTATTGGTGTTTTTCTTTCTGGCTTACTTCACTCTGTATAATAGGCTCCAGTTTCATCCACCTCATTAGAACTGATTCAAATGTATTCTTTTTAATGGCTGAGTAATACTCCATTGTGTATATGTACCACAGCTTTCTTATCCATTCATCTGCTGATGGGCATCTAGGTTGCTTCCATGTCCTGGCTATTATAAACAGTGCTGCGATGAACACTGGGGTACACGTGTCTCTTTCCCTTCTGGTTTCCTCAGTGTGTATGCCCAGCAGTGGGATTGCTGGATCATAAGGCAGTTCTATTTCCAGTTTTTTAAGGAATCTCCACACTGTTCTCCATAGTGGCTGTACTAGTTTGCATTCCCACCAACAGTGTAAGAGGGTTCCCTTTTCTCCACACCCTCTCCAGCATTTATTGCTTGTAGACTTGGATCACAGCCATTCTGACTGGCGTGAAATGGTACCTCATAGTGGTTTTGATTTGCATTTCTCTGATAATGAGTGATGTTGAGCATCTTTTCATGTGTTTGTTAGCCATCTGTATGTCTTCTTTGGAGAAATGTCTATTTAGTTCTTTGGCCCATTTTTTGATTGGGTCATTTATTTTTCTGGAGTTGAGCTGTAGGAGTTGCTTGTATATTTTTGAGATTAGTTGTTTGTCAGTTGCTTCATTTGCTATTATTTTCTCCCATTCTGAAGGCTGCCTTTTCACCTTGCTAATAGTTTCCTTTGATGTGCAGAAGCTTTTAAGGTTAATTAGGTCCCATTTGTTTATTTTTGCTTTTATTTCCAGTATTCTGGGAGGTGGATCATAGAGGATCCTGCTGTGATGTATGTCAGAGAGTGTTTTGCCTATATTCTCCTCTAGGAGTTTTATAGTTTCTGGTCTTATGTTTAGATCTTTAATCCATTTTGAGTTTATTTTTGTGTATGGTGTTAGAAAGTGTTCTCGTTTCATTCTTTTACAAGTGGTTGACCAGATTTCCCAGCACCACTTGTTAAAGAGATTGTCTTTAATCCATTGTATATTTTTGCCTCCTTTGTCAAAGATAAGGTGTCCATATGTGCGTGGATTTATCTCTGGGCTTTCTATTTTGTTCCATTGATCTATATTTCTGTCTTTGTGCCAGTACCATACTGTCTTGATAACTGTGGCTTTGTAGTAGAGCCTGAAGTCAGGTAGATTGATTCCTCCAGTTCCATTCTTCTTTCTCAAGATAGCTTTGGCTATTCAAGGTTTTTTGTATTTCCATACAAATTGTGAAATTATTTATTCTAGCTATTTGTTTTTCTTTTTTCTGATGTAAGTTGAAGACTGACAAATAGTGGTTAATGGTGTTTGGTTAAGAAAATTTTGTTTTAAATGTATAGATCAAAGACATACTTATTAATTGTTTCTTGTTGCCAATTTGTCAAGTCTAAATTTTAATGTAGTTTAGGCAGGAGAAAACCCAGCTTTGTCACAAAAGGTTGGCATTACAACCATGATTCTATTGTGCCTCTATTTTAATTCTTGTTAAGGAATGGATTTGATTGTACAAATCCAGCATGTTTTGTCTATTAAACATGTTAGTTCAAGAACTTCATTTGGTTTTATAAAGATACGCATCTATGACGGCTGGCCAATCCAAACAAGATTTAACCAAGTGACTTCTAACCCAAGTTTTCCCATCTTCTGGCTTGCAAAACATCTGGCTTTTGGGAGGGAAACTGAATCAAAGTAATTTTTTTATTCAAGTGATTGTTGACTTCTAAGCCTTAATATAAACTTATTTTTAAGAGTTAAAATAAGTCAACATGTCCTGCACAAACATCATAGGAGATGAAACACTAAGAGTTTCTTTGACGTGTCAGAAGAATATTAGAGTTTTAATATTTTAAACTTTTAGTTAGAGTTTACATCTACCCAGGTAAATTTTATTTCTAGATCTATTATTTCTTCAATTTGTCCCTGTTAATAGGAAAGATTCTAAAGATAAATAACTATGCGTGGGTATTTGAGACAGTGTGTGGTCTTTTACTGAAGTTAAGAAATTTCAACTCTGTTGACTAGTTTGTTGTTTCATATTATGCAATAGAGGAATGCACATGTTAATTTAATCTGAAGCTTGTTTATACAATGGCTTTTATAATGTATATCTAAAGACAGAGAACCAAGTTTTATGAGACCAGTATCTCTTGTCAATTCCCCACTCCACCCTACTCTAATTGGACTGACCCTTAAATTAAATAAAGGACAAAGAGGTCTGTAGTTTCACTACATGTTCTGGCTTGCCCTTAGTAAATGAGAAAATAGAAACTTAAAACAGAGAATCTGAATTAGAAGGTCACATATACACTTACCTTTTATGTGAATGGAAAACATTTTAAAACTGTACATATCATCTTTTTAGTCTAAATTCAGGTTGTTTTCCAAAGAGGCATAAGAATTTTAGACTTATATAAAAGGACTTCTTTATAAAACTATGCTAATGATACTTTTTGATTTGTAAAATTTAATATTCTGTATATTATCAACCAGACTTCTTTTGATGGGTAGAGGAATGGAGGTGACTTCCAAATCTTAGAGCAGAAACTTTATGTGGCCAGTTGGATATCTTTCCCCAAAACTCAGAGAAGAGGACTGGAATGGCAGTTTAAGTCTGTGAGTCATCTGCATTTAGTGGCGATGGAAGCCAAAGACGTGGGGCAGAATTTTCTGGTGGGAGAATTCAGGGTCACAGGAAGAGAAAAGGTCTGCATGCTGAGCCCCAGGTATCTCTGGATTATTAGGAGGAATAATATAAGGGGGGAAAGTCTACAAAGTCTGGGAAGCCCCAGCCTGGGAGGTAAAGAGAGTGCTGGGAGCATTTTTTGTTACAAAAGCCCAGGGGGAAGCATGTTTCAAGAGGAAGGAGGAGCTGTCAGATGCTTCTGATGGGTCAAGCGTGGGCTGAAAGTGGCTGTTGAACTCAGCCACTGAAGTCATGGATGGTTTCTAGGAAGCTACGTTTGTGGAGCGACAAAAGTGGAAAGCAGATTGATGTGACTGAGGCAGGCAGGAGCAAAAGGAGGAAGAAGACCTCTGGTGTAGACATCTGTGAGGAGCTGAGCTTGGAAGGAGGGGCAGGATATCTGATAGAAGTTGGCGAGTGTTGTGGGTTAAGGGGGAACATTTTTGTGGGACAGACCTGCCTGATGTGATAAAAGCCAATGAGAAAGAAGCCTTTGAGTGGGAGAGATTCAGTAAACAAGAGAGAAAAGAAAGAGGATTTAGAGTGAAATAACAGCAGCAACAACAACTAAATATTCATTCAGTGTTTGCCAGACCCAGGGCGCTGGGCTAAAAATTAACTGTGACATGTGTTCTCATAGTATGTATCTTACATTATAATGTATATGACGTTATATAGTGGGTGCCTTTGTGTTTTCTAGATTAGAGCGGGGAAGTGTGATTTAGGGATGTTAACTAACCTGTTCAGCATCCTTCAGCTAGTAAGTGATGGACAAATTTATTAAAGGATAAACTTGGCCACTGCCCCAGTCTACCATCCCTGACTTAAATTTAGGTGTTTTGTGCTGCATTTGGAGAGCTGCTTAAAGAATCTTTAAATTATATTTTAAGAAAGAGCATTTCGAAACTCTGAAGTTCTAATGACTGTATTGGGACAACAATTTTGATAAGTGACCTGCGTCAAAGAAACCAACCAAACAAACTGTTGTTTATCTACTAGGAAAGCTTAACTTTGTGAATATATATAAAACATTATGCCCCCAAATATAGGCTTTGTGAACCAAAATGGATTTTTGCAAAGAACTCTCGAAGCAAGTGGGAGAGGCGGAAATTCAGTCTAGGAGAGTTTTTTTTTTTTTTTTTTTTTAACACTTCAAGAAGGACACAAAAAGGACAGTGGGTTGAGGTAGCAACAAGGGAAAGTCAAGTAAGTGATGATGGAAAACCTCCTCTAGACAGCTTCCCTGTAGATTCCCTATAGATTCAGACCAGCTAAATTTCCTGAAATAATACTAATTCTGTCCTCTTGCTTTTCATAGGACATAATGACTACATGTGTCCGGCCACCAACCAGTGCACGATTGATAAAAACAGGAGGAAGAGCTGTCAGGCCTGCCGGCTACGCAAGTGCTATGAAGTGGGCATGATGAAAGGCGGTAGGTACCTTGGACCCAGGGCACCCACCTTCCCACCTGCCATGATGTCCTTGTGCATCACCCACTGCTGGCTGTTTCCATTCTGGTAACTGTGGGAATGGAGTGATTTCTCTTCTAATTAATTTTTTTCCTATTCGTATTTTTCTTTGCAATGAAAGTATTTTATAACACATTTCCTTAAAAAAATTAGAAATGTGAGCATGCCATTTTGTGTTTCATATTTTTAATATACATAATGATGCTTAAAATCAAGATGTGTGGGAGGTGGTGGTGGAAGAAAAGGAAAACTGCTCAATGAGTTTTTCTAGGAATATTTTTCAGTTACTGTTTTAGATTGTTAATGCTAGATCATGATATCTGGGAAGACACCTTCACTTCACTGAGACTTGTATATGTAAAAGCTAAAGAGCTAATTTATAATCTTTCAATCCCTTCATATTCCTTAGGGAATTTGAATTTCAATTGACGGGCAGCTTTCTCCTTTAGAAGCTGAGTTAGCCAGCTGCTCCCATGATCTCAGTGTCTAGCGTGGTGCTGGGGACAATGCAGTGATTTCCAAGCACTAACCATCACTAGGTGGCTGGGACTTGTGCTCGTGTGCTTGTGTCTCTCTGGCTGTGAGTATGTATATGTATGGCTTTCTGTCTCTTCATGTATGCAGTCTTCCAGTTTTCTTGTACAGGAATCCAGTGTCTTGTTCTGGGGGTATTAGGTGCTCCATAAATAGGGTTTCCTCATTGATTTCCTTGTATTCTTTGGAATCCACTTTTGAAGAGTACTTTTAGTCTTGAATAGCCTTCAGAACACCAGGAGAGAACAAAGAGGAAATGTGTAAATAAAGGAATGGGCGCAGCCAGTGTTTTAGGGTAATATAAGGCTTCGTAGGTGGCACTGGTGGTAAAGAGCCCGCCTGCCAATACAGGAGATGTAAGAGACACGGGTTCGATCCCTGGGTGGGGAAGATCCCCTGAAGGAGGAAATGGCAACCCACTCCAGTATTCTCACCTGGAGAATCCCATGGACAGAGGAGCCTGGCGGGCTACAGTCCATGGGGTCTTAGAGTCGGACATGACTGAGCGACTTAGCACAGCATGCGCGAAGAGAGACAGACCTATGATGGTGCTGCCTGCTGAGCATAATGGGGAAAAGCTTTCTGGAGAGGAGGCTTGAGATTAGTTAAGGAGAGCAAAGTTGCCATGACAAAGATTAGTGATTTGTAAATAGAGGGCAGCTAACCTTTAACTCATTAATACTTGGACAAAGTGGGAGGCAGAGGAAAAACCAGCAATCATGCTTGATGATTATATAATTGAGCTTATAGGCAAAGATTCCTTAGTTAGTGGTCATAAATAAACCTACTGGGTTGAGATTTTTTTTTTTTTTTTGGGTTGAGATTTTTGAATACAACATTTGGAATAAATTCTCTTGATGAACAGATGAAATGTTGAATTTACACATTGTGTGAGCTATGACTATATGTCTTGAGAGTCTGAAAAAGCAACTTTAATTCAAAGGGTAATTAATTCCAAGAATTTAACAGTCACATTCAGAAAATGACACTTTGAGTCATAAAGGGATTAAATATTTAAGGAATTCATCTTTCTTTGTACTGTTGGAGAATTAGTCAGGCTTAATTAAACTCACAAAAAGCTTCTTAAGGTAACTTGATAAGTGACAGGAATATAACAGCTACATGTAAAAAGTTTAATTTGAAAGAGTGAGTCCAAGTTTGATATTCTTCTTTGGCAATTACAGGTAGATTAAGCCCAGCCTCTTAAATTCTCTCTAAAAGCTGGAATAATCAACTTGTAAATAGGTCCAAGACATTTTTTTTCCTTTGAGGGTACCCATACATTGACCCCACTTCATAGAAACAATTCTGTTTTCCTAATTAACATCCAGATACAGTCTGACTGAATAAATATTAATTATTCATACTCATTTTTAATCTAACAAAAAATTTAACATGCAAAGACATAATAAAAATCTCCCCACTGTTTTCAAATGGGACTTTGGATAATTACTGCACATAGCCAATCTAAGTGCATATGCATATTCTTGTACATGTATATTTATGGCTGCAAAATATATACCTGTGTTAGTCTGCTACTATATTAGTTTTCTGAGCCTGCTATAACAAAATCTATAGACTGGTGGCTTAAACGTAGAAATTGATATCTCATGGCTCTGAAGACTGGAAGTCTAAGATGAAGCTGTTGGGAGGTTCAGTTTCACCCTAGACCTTTCCCCTTAGTTGAAGATGGTCCCCTTCTCTTTCTGCCTTCTCTGCGTGTGCATCCCTGGGGTGTGTGTGTGTGTGTGTGTATTTTCTCTTCTTTGAAGGACACCAGTCATGTTGGATTAGGACCCCATCCTTAGGGCCTCTTTTAATCTTTATTACATCTTTAAAGAGCCTATATCCAAATTTAGTACTGTTTTGAAGTACTAGGGTTAAGGCTTCAATTTGATTTTTTTGAGGACACACAATTCAGTCCATAACAATTTCCCATAAAATTCCTTAGCAGTTGTTAGTAGCCATCTGCATAAAATGAAAACATGTGTCTTTCTGGCGGTTTATCCACGTGTATAAGTTTTATGGCAAGCTTTAAAATTGTAAAACTATAGGCTGTGAGAACATCTCATTTTAATTATGTGTATAGTGCTTGCCATAAAGCAATGTAATTTATATTACATTTAAATTATGGGATAGCACACATAACCTTATAACACCTTATGTAACAACTCCCCAAATCCCACCCAATAAAGACTTAATTTAAAGCTGCAAGTACAGTTATAACCAACTATAAAATCAGAAATTACTTGTAAAGAACAGCTGTGACTAAATAAATCTTTACAATGTTTTCCTACCGGTTTCACAAGAATCCAGTTTCTGAACCAGGCTAGAGACCAATTATAATATTGAATCTCAACATATGAAACAAAATGTTTCATTTCAGATAAAAGAGAGAGAACCACAAACTTACCCCTTACTTTTAGAGCAAGGCTGAATGTGTTTATTAAAGCATTCTAGAGATCCAAAAGAGTGCATGGTTTATCTACACAAAGAAATTATTTTAATCTCTTATGATAACTGCTGTACCCTGAAAATCCCAACATCATTGTTAGATTTGGTCCTGAGGCAAATTGGTTCAGTCGGATGCAGGATTTAAGACATGCTTTAGGGGATGCTCTTGCCCATCTTAGTACCAGTGCTGGTTTCCTCATTTTCCTGCCTAGCTTGCATTTTCCTTTTCATCTGTCTCCCTCCTCTTCAACCTTAAGTGGCAGATTAAACGTCTGTTCTTTAGGGAGAGCCTCTCTGTTGCCTTGGGCTTCCCTTGTGGCTCAGCTGGTAAAGAATCCGCCTGCAATGCAGGAGACCTGGATTCGATCCCTGGGTTGGGAAGACCCCCCTGGAGTAGGGAAAGGCTACCCACTCCAGTATTCTGGCCTGGAGAATTCCATGGACTGTATAGTCCATGGGGTGGCAAAGAGCTGGACACGACTGAGCGACTTTCACTCTTTTTTTCCGCTGGTGCCTCACTCTACATTAGCCCCTTGTGTTCTCCCTCTCATAGCAGACACCTCTTCCCTGAATTCTCATTACTGTTATTGTTCATTGTTCAACATCTGTCCATGAACTCCACAGTGGTGAGGGCTCCTCTCTCTGTCCTGTTTACTGATCTAGCACTAAACAAGCCACAAAGTGAGTATTCAAGAATTTCCTTCCCCATGAGTTAATGGCATAGTTCATTTAAATAGTTATTAGTTTAGGACTGCTTAGGGGTGAGCTACTACAGAGAGTGTAAAGATGAATAAACACCCAGTCCCTTGCATCAGTATCCTCACTGTACAAAGAGGACGTTTGCTCATCAAGTGACAAATAAAAGTCCTTAGGACAAGTTAAAGACCAGGATGGAAGATAGGATGAGAATGGAAGACCATTGGTCAGTGGAAGCTCAGAGCTTTGGCCAGTCACTACTGGGTTTAGTTCAACCCAGAGTGTTACTCAGACCATCTGACTTCCAAAGTGAATATTATTATCCAAGAACGTGGAATTTCTATCTTGGGTTAATGAAAGGGGAAAACTTCAGAGATGGAATTCTTGGTCCAAATATTGGCTTCTCCTCAGACTTGCTGAGCAATCCTGTTACAGTCATTTTTATTGAGTTTCATTATCCTCAGATGTAAAATAAAAATAAACAATTTGTACTTAACAAGTTTCTTGTAAAGATCACAATTTATGTGAAGTATTTATTAAAGTACCACACAAGTGTTAGTGGTTACAGGCAGCCCTCGGAGACTCTGCAGGCTTGGTTCCAGACCACTACGATGAGGTAAATATCACAATAAAGCGAATCACAGAAAAAAATTTTTTTTGGTTTCCCAGTGCATGTAAAAGACATGTCTACACTACACTGTACTCTATTTTGTCTAAAATAATGTGCATACCTAGTTAAGAAATGTTTGTTGTTGTCTGGTTACTAAGTTGGAGAAGGCAATGGCACCCCACTCCAGTACTCTTGCCTGGAAAATCCCATGGATGGAGGAGCCTGGTGGGCTGCAGTCCATGGGGTCGCTAAGAGTCGGACAGGACTGAGCTAGTTCACTTTTCACTTTCATGCACTGGAGAAGGAAATGGCAACCCACTCCAGTGTTCTTGCCTGGAGAATCCCAGGGACAGTGGAGCCTGGTGGGCTGCCATCTGTGGGGTCGAACAGAGTCGGGCACAACTGAAGCGACTTAGCAGCAGCAGCAGTTACTAGGTTGCGTCTGACTCTTCTGCAACCCCGTAGACTGTAGCCTGGCAGGCATCTTCATCCTTGGGATTTCCCAGGCAGGAATATTGGAGTGGGTTGCCATTTCTTTGTCCAGGGGATCTTCCTGACCAAGATGTCTATTCCATGTCTCCTGCATT
Source organism: Bos taurus (assembly GCF_002263795.3). NCBI lineage: Eukaryota > Metazoa > Chordata > Mammalia > Artiodactyla > Bovidae > Bos > Bos taurus. The sequence continues at coordinate 88,889,639 of NC_037336.1, forward strand.
GCAGGCAGATTCTTTACCCACTGAGTCACCTGGAAAGCCCAATTAAGAAATACATTAGTGCTAAGAAGGAAAAAAAAAAAAAAAAGCTAACCATCCACTGAGCCTTTCAGTTCAGTTCAGTTCAGTCACTCAGTCATGTCTGACTCTTTGTGACCCCATGGACTGCAGCACGCCAGGCTTCCGTGTCCATCACCAATTCCCGGAGCTTGCTCAAACTCATGTCCATCGAATTGCTGACGCTATCCAACTGTTTCATCCTCTGTCATTTCCTTCTCCTGCCTTCAGTCTTTCCCAGCTCAGGGTCTTTTCCGATGAGTCATTTCTTCGCATCAGGTGGCCAAAGTATTGGAGCTTCAGCTTCAGCATCAGTCCTGCCAATGAATATTCAGGACTGATTTCCTTTAGGATGGACTGGTTGGATCTGGTGGTCCAAGGGACTCTCAGGAGTCTTCTCCAAGACCACAGTTCAAAAGCATCAATTCTTCAGTGCTCAACTTTCTTCATGGTCCAACTCTCACATCCATATATGACTATCAGAAAAACCATAGCTTTGACTAGATGGACCTTTGTTGGCAAAGTAATGTCTCTGTTTTTTAATGCTGTCTAGGTTGGTCGTAGCTTTTCTTCCAAGGAGCAAGCATCTTTTAATTTCATGGCTGCAATCACCATCTTCAGTGATTTTGGAGCCCCCCCCCCCCAAAAAAATCTCTCACTGTTTCCGTTGTTTCCCCATCTATTTGCCATGAAGTGATGGGACCAGATGCCATGATCTTAGTTTTCTGAATGTTGAGTTTTAAGCCAACTTTTTCACTCTCCTCTTTCACTTTCATCAAGAGGCTTTTTAGTTCCTCTTCACTTTCTGCCATAAGGGTGGTGTCATCTGCATATCTGAGGTTATTGATATTTCTCCCAGTAATCTTAATTCCAGTTTGTGCTTCATCCAGCCCAGCATTTCATATGATGTACTCTGTATGTAAGTTAAATAAGCAAGGTGACAATATACAGCCTTGAACTACTCCTTTCCTAAATGGGGACCAGTCTGTTGTTCCATGTCCGGTTCTAACTGTTGCTTCTTGACCTGCATACATATTTCTCAGGAGGCTGGTTGGTGGTCTGGTATTTCCATCTCTTTCAGAATTTTCCACAGTTTGTTGTGCTCCACACAGTCAAAGGCTTTGGCATAGTCAATAAAGCAGAAGTAGATGTTTTTCTAGAACTCTCTTGCTTTTTTATTATCCAGTGGACGTTGGCAATTTGACCTGAGTCTTTAGTGAGCCATAAAAGTAACATCGCAGATCATTGATTACAGTTCACCATGATGAATATAATATTAAAGAAAAAACTTGAAATATTGTGAAAATTACTAAAAAGGAACACAGAGACAGAAAGTGAGTAAATACTGTTGAAAAAATGGCACTAATAGACTTGCTTTTGTTGCCACAAGTCTTTAACTTGTGAAAAATACAGTATCTTCAAAGTATAGCAAGATGAAGTATGCCTGTGTATCTTCCATCCTAAAAATAATCCCTATCATGGATGTGTTTTTTTTTTGGGGGGGGGTGGGTGGCGAGGAAGAGAATGGCAATTTTATCACTAGTACTAGGTATAAATATCTAATTCTTTTGTAGAAAGTAGAACCCTGGCTAAGCTACATCTGCTTTTTCTTTTTGACTTTTTGGTGTCATATGCTGAGTATATCTTCATGAGTGGGATTTGTTTTTTTTTTTATCATTTTATGATACCATAGATTTACACAAACTGGCTAAAATTCCTCACATAGACTCAGAAGTGTGTTGGTGTAAGGGTTTTCATTTTTCAGATGAGGAAATTGGCATCCGAAATTAATTGATGTGCAGGACTCATGCACTGCCCATCCTGTTGTACTTCCTTTTTACATATTAAGAAGAAATTAAAGATGAAGTGATAATTGTCACTAACTGTTTACTTTGGTGACAATGTTGCAGTTTAATTTCGAGAAATACTCCCAAACAATAAATAAATTTAACTAACAGTACAGTCTTAAAGTGAGGAAATAAGATACTAATAATATTGATGGAGAAATGTATGTTATGTGTTTCAAATAACTGAGATGCTGAATGAAGAGCTGGAAAATAAAATGTTTCCTGTTTTTCTGAGCTTAATAATTATAGTTCTGAGTAACTATAATTAGTTTCATTGATAGGATGGGCTTCCAGTCCAGAAAATTAGGTTTCTTTTGATCCTATACTGGCTATTTTTCTTTACCAAAATAGTCAAGTGTTTATTAAAGTTAATGACCAGAGAACCAAATCACTGAATTAAAAATGTAAATGTGAATTTCTCCCTAGGGATAGTCCAGCAATTCTTGTGAGAACTGTAGCTGCATGTGAATCCAAGCTTTTTCAGAAGGCAGGGTTGAGAATTCATGTTTAGGAATTGATTTAAGAAAAATGTTAAGGGAAAGCTAATTGCTCTTGACTAAGGAGATTCTGGTTGTTTTAAGAAGCAACTTAGATATTTATGATATTAAAAATATATTTTACTATTTTATATTATGAATAATTAATTCAAGCAAAACTTCTTCCTTATTATCATTTTTCGTTTTCAAACAAAGACATACACTGAATCACATACAGGACCTTCAGTTAAGTTCAGTTCACTCACTCAGTCATGTCTGACTCTTTGTGACCCCATGAATCACAGCATGCCAGGCCTCCCTGTCCATCACCAACTCCCAGAGTTCACTCAAACTCATGTCCATCAAGTCAGTGATGCCATCCAGCCATCTCATCCTCTGTCATCCCCTTCTCCTCCTGCCCCCAATCCCTCCCAGCATCAGGGTCTTTTCCAATGAGTCAGTTCTTCACATCAGGTGGCCAAAGTATTGGAGTTTCAGCTTCAGCATCAGTCCTTCCAGTGAACACCCAGGGCTGATCTCCTTTGGGATGGACTGGTTGGATCTCCTTGCAGTCCAAGGGACTCTCAAGAGTCTTCTCCAACACCACAGTTTAAAAGCATCAGTTCTTTGGCGCTCAGCTTTCTTCACAGTCTAACTCTCACATCCATAACATGACCATTGGAAAAACCATAGCCTTGACTAGATGGACCTTTGTTGGCAAAGTAATGTCTCTGCTTTTCAATATGCTATCTAGGTTGGTCATAACTTTCCTTCCAAGGAGTAAGTGTCTTTTAATTTCGTGGCTGCAGTCACCATCTGCAGTGATTTTAGAGCTCCCAGAAATAAAGTCTGACACTGTTTCCCCATCTATTTCCCATGAAGTGATGGGACCAGATGCCATGATCTTAGTTTTCTGAATGTTGAGCTTTAAGCCAACTTTTTCACTCTCCTCTTTCACTTTCATCAAGAGGCTTTTTAGTTCCTTTTCACTTTCTGCCATAAGGGTGGTGTCATCTGCATATCTAAAGTTATTGATATTTCTCCCAGCAATCTTGATTCCAGCTTGTGGTTCTTCCAGCCCAGCGTTTCTCATGATGTACTCTGCATATAAGTTAAATAAGCAGGGTGACAATGTACAGCCTCGACGGACTCCTTTTCCTATTTGGAACCAGTCTGTTGTTCCATGTCCAGTTCTAACTGTTGCTTCCTGACCTACATACAGATTTCTCAAGAGGCAGGTCAGGTGGTCTGGTATTCCCATCTCTTCCAGAATTTTCCACAGTTTATTGTGATCCACACAGTCAAAGGCTTTGGCATAGTTAATAAAGCAGAAATAGATGTTTTTCTGGAACTCTCTTGCTTTTCCCATGATCCAGCGGATGTTGGCAATTTGATCTCTGGTTCCTCTGCCTTTTCTAAAACCAGCTTGAACGTCTGGAAGTTCACGGTACACGTACTGCTGAAGCCTGGCTTAGAGATGAATAAATTCAGGTGAATGAAACAATATAGCAGGCAGCCCAGGGTGTCCATCCTTCAGATCTTTTAATGTGCTGAGCAACTTTCTTAAAAATTTGGCAGAATATGATGGGATCATCTCATTTCAAAGACTGTTTCCTTACTTATTAGTGATTTCTTCCATCAGAGTTACCAATGACTTTCAATTTGTTAAATCCAGCAGTCAATTCTTAGTCCTCCGCTTGATAGATTAGCAGCATTGGACACAGTAGATAATTTTCTCCTTAATGTGCTGATTGTACTTACCTCTCAGGACAATGTACTTCCCCCCCACCCACCCGATTTGTCTCTTTCTCTAGATCTTCTCTGAGTGTTTCTCATCTTCTTTCCTGATTCTCAATGTTGGAGTGGCCCAGGATTCAGTCCAGGGAACACTTCTGTTCTCTGTTCGTTCTCATTCCATTTTGGTATTCCCTAGTCCCATGGCTCTAAATACCATGTATATGCTGATGACTGCCCAGTTTATGGGCTTCCCAGGTGGTGCTAGTGGTAAAGAATCTGCCTGACAATTCAGGAGATGTAAAAGACGTAAGTTAGATCCCTGGGTTGGGAAGATTCCCTGGAGGTGGGGATGGCCACCCACTCCAGTATTCTTGCCTGGAGAATCCCATGGCGAGAGGAGCCTGGAGGGTTTCAGGCCATAGGTCGAAGAGTCAGACACGACTGAAGAGACTCAGCATGCACACGTGTCCAGTTTATACCTTTAGCTCCGACTTTCTCCCAAGTTTATGACTTCTATATATGGTTTCTAATGTGTGTTCCTCACTTGGGTGTCTAATAAATATCTCAAACTCAATTTGTTCAAACCTGAATTTCTTGTCTTTATCCTCCAATGTACTTTATCTGTGATCCTTCTCATCTTAGCTGATAATTTCATCTTTTGAATTGATCAGACCCCCCAAACTGAATTATCCTCAACTCTTTTCTTTCTCCCATACCTCACATTCGGAAAGTTCTGGTGGCTCTGCCTTCAAATATTTTCGGACTCTGACCACTTCTCCCCACCTTTATCGTTGCCACTCTGGTCTGAAATAACATCATGTTTCTCCCACTTTATTGCTGAAGTCCTACTTGATTTTTTCCTTGCTTCCCTGTAGTCTCCCCCCCTCCCCCACTAAAGATATGTTAAAAATGGAAAATAATCCAAGCACTTCTCAGAACCTTGCATTGCTTCCCAGTTCACTCAGCTGATGTCATTACAGAGGCCAGAAGACCCCGTCTCCTCCCTCTTCTTACTTCTTTCACCTTTTTTCCTATTACTCTCTATCCTGCTTCCTCCACTCCAACTTGTGGACATTCTTAAATGCCAGGTGCACTTCTGTCTTGAAGCATTTACTCTAATTTTTCCTTCTCCCTGGAATGCCATGCCCCCAAATGTTTGTGCACCTAACTCTAACCTCTCTCAAATTCTGCTGCATTATCAATTTATCAGTGAGATTTATCCTGCCCATTGTATTGATAGTTTGTTTCATCCACACATCCTGCAGTTCTCTCTGTTTTCCCACGTCCCCATCCTGCATTTCCACCTTTTAATACATCACATAATTAATTTCAGATGATTTATTATTTGATATCTGTCTCTATAAAACAGGCTCCAGATGGGAGCTTACAAACAAATCAAACATGCTTGTTTGTTCACTGATGACATTTCAAACACTTAGGTCAGTGCCTGCATCTAATAGACAATCAAGAAATAGTTGTAGCATACACGACTTATTAGAGTGAACGAGCACAACCGAAAGTGCATTGTTAAGTGTTGAGCTGTGAATAGGTTGAGTGTCAGGAGTCCTGTTTTTCTAATTAAGAACATATGCTTGGAAATTAAAACCTGTATAGGAGTTAGCTTTTATTGCAAAGCAGAACCTCACCTCAGTACCTCAATGGCAGTACAACAAGAAGCATCTCTTACTCACATGTCAAGGACATGGCCTAGATGCTGGCATTGGCTGGGTTCCCTCCAAGGTCTGGAGGTCAGCTGGCTGTTTTGGCTGGAGCACCTGGAATGACTCAGTTTTGCTTCACATGTCTCCCATTCTCCAGCAGGCTTGTCCGGGCATGTCCTCATGGTAGGTCTGAGGCATGGAAGAGAACAAGCCTCAGACCGCAAGCCCATTCCAAGCTTTTGCTTGCATTATCCATTGATGTCCAAGGCCCCAAGCCAGTCAGACGGCTGGGTCTTTGGCTTCGTGAGAGAGGCTTTCAGAGTTGTGTGGCAAAGGCTACAAAATTGGAACCATTTTTGTAATCTTATCACAACCAGAAATATGAACTTTTCAGATTTTGGACTCAAAAATAGAGAATCACGAACTCTTACACTTGGAAGGGACCTATGGTTCATTTATTCTTCTTCCATACTCAGTGTAGGAACCCTCATCTAGCATTGCTGACAGCTGTGCTGGGGTGCTGAATGCAGATGTCAATTTTGTGTTCACACCCCATACACATGATGAGTGGACACAATAGGGGAAAAAAAAAAAAAAAACAACGCAGGAGTAGATATGAGCCAGTAATTCTGGAAAAATAGGGGCTTGTTTTATATATGCCATATTTCACTAATTCATTTAGATCTAGGTTTGGACTTCCCTCGTAGCTCAGATGGTAACGAATCTGCCTGCAATGCAGGAGACCTGGGTTCAATCCCTGGGTCAGCAAGATCTGCTGGAGAAGGAAATGGCAACCCACTCCAGTGTTCTCTCTGGAAAATTCTGTGAACAGAGGAGGCTGGCAGGCTATCATCCATGGGGTTGTAAAGAATCAGACAAGACTGAGCAACTAACACTTTCACTTTTGTTTTTAAAGGACAGAAAGAGGGATCTTCATTTACCTTTTCAAGGATAACCATGTCTCACCTTGCTGCTGCTGCTAAGTCGCTTCAGTCGTGTCTGACTCTGTGTGACCCCATAGACGGCAGCCCACCAGGCTTCCCGTCCCTGGGATTCTCCAGGCAAGAACACTGGAGTGGGTTGCCATTTCCTTCTCCAGTGCATGAAAGTGAAAAGTGAAAGTGAAGTCGCTCAGTCGTGTCCGGCTCCAGCGACCCCATGGACTACAGCCTACCAGGCTTCTCCGTCCATGGGAGTTTCCAGGCAAAAGTACTGGAGTGGGGTGCCATTGCCTTCTCCGGTCTCACCTTGAATGAGACATAATTCAAAGACATGCTGACAGATATTTACAAAAATTCCAGAACTGGGTCATTCTTATATATTCCTATAATTTGCTTTTGCAAAAGCAAATCATTCTTGAGATGATGTAAGGACCCTTTCTGTGGATAGAACTTACAAGATGCAGAACTTTGGGGGCAGTAATTGTATGAATAAATTGCTACTTTTTAAGTTCTGTAAACCTAAAACCTCATAAATGTTCATGTGTTTACTTTTTATTTCAGTGATTGTGATTAGGATAATAAATGGTGCTTAGGGCTGAAAGAACTTAAAGATCACCTAGTCCATCGCTTTGTTTTTCAGCTCATTGTTCTTATCCAAGTTACACAGCTAGGTAGCTGCTCAGACTGGAGCCAAGACTCCTGACACCTAGTTCATGGCTCTTTTCATTGTCTAGCACTACCTCGCTGACCTAGAGGACTTAGAGCATCATGAAAAAAGACACATGCATGAGTAAGATACTAATATCACACAGACCAAAATTATGACTTAGGAAACCTTACTGTGGGCCCCAAATCCTGTTCTTCTTCAACAAAAATATTAACACATTTGGCTTAATTGCACAACAGAAGCACCAAAATAAATTTATATGAAGAGTGTGCTGGTTATTTGAAAAAGAATTACTTAATATTTAATTACTTCCTATTGCTTAATATAATTTTAAAAGGACATTTTCTCCTTCAGGCCAAGGGTTTTCACTGTTTTGAGATAACAACGGCAATATTTGTTGAAAGCCCATCTGTTTTCTTTTTAAAAATATTTAGACTATTCTAGTATAAAAAATGTTAATTTTGCCAAGTAAAAAGGAGGGCTGGGTAAGGGTCCAGTCTGAACCTGGTTCTTTCAAGGACTCTTGGGCAGATCATTTAATTTTTCTGAACTCAATTTTCACTTGTGAAAAATAGGAGCTTAGCGCTGAGTGGTCCCTAGAGCATCTTTTGAATCTTAAATTTTATATTTTATGAAGACAGAGTCAGAATCTAAAGCTAAAGTTATGTATACGAGTGTCCCATTATGAAGAACATATTGGGAAGTAGCTATCATATCAATATTTATATTTCAAGCTAAATTTTCAAAGTAGCTAACAACTGGAAAAACCGGTTGGAATGGACAAAGCTATTCTCTTCATTGATTAGCATGAAAAGTGAATGTCTTCAGAGTGAAGAGTGTCATCAAAATGAGTGTGATGTTCTAGTGATAGGCGCAGATGGCTATAACATCACTACATCAAACAGATCAAGAATAAAGTTTGTTGAGATAGATAGGGCTTTGAGGAGATAACTAACCTATTTTTTTGGTATTCAGTTCAGTTCAGTTCAGTCGCTCAGTCATGTCTGACTCTGTGACCCCACGGACTGCAGCACACCAGGCCTTCCTGTCCATCATCAACTCCCGGAGTTTACCCCAAATCATGTCCATTGAGTCGGTGATGCCATCCAACCATCTCATCCTCTGTCGTCCCATTCTCCTCCTGCCCTCAATCTTTCCCCCAGCATCAGGGTCTTTTCAAATAAGTCAGCTCTTTGCATCAGGTGGCCAAAGTACTGGAGTTTCAGCTTCAACATCAGTCCTTCCAAAGAGCACTCAGGACTGATCTCTAGAGATGTATTAATTGTAGTTGGGCTTCCCAGGTGACACTGGTGGTAAAGAATCTGCCTGCCAATGCAGAGGTGGGTTCAGTCCTTGGGTTGGGCAGATCCCCTGGAGAAGAGAATGGCAACTCACTCCAGTATTCTTGCTGAGAAATCCCATGGAAAAGGAGGCTGGTGGGCTATAATCCATGGGGTCACAAAGAGTCAGACGTGACTAAGCAGCTAAACAGCAACAACAAAGTTATGCTTAAGACTTGAGTTCCAAGAGCTGGTGAAACTTTACAGTGCCTGCTTTGTGGAACAGAGAAAGGAAGAAGCTGAAAAGATAGTGTTTTGAGAAGTTCCTGATTAGATACCAGACAAATGAGTCTGGTGATTTTGGCTTGGAAAATTATCTAGTAGGTATAAACCAACACACACGAGATGAGATGTCTTAGAAATCTTGAAAATATATGCCAACCCTAAAAGAGATTTAAAGGTAAAGTGATGAGACATGTGGAAAGAAAGGTTCTGATTACATCTGGAGACAACACATGGTTTAGTTTAAGCTTGATTGAGCAAATAAAAGTAGTGAGAAATATGAAAATTATACTTAGGGGTTTGTATCTTTAAAAGTTTGCTAAGACTAGTTACTGTTGTATTTATTTTATATTAAATTTTTGGCAGTCCTACTTAGAAAATTTTTTTTTATATATTTTATTTATTTTTTTAATTAATTTTATTTTATTTTTAAACTTTACATAATTGTATTAGTTTTGCCAAATATCAAAATGAATCCACCACAGGTATACATGTGTTCCCCATCCTGAACCCTCCTCCCTCCTCCTTCCCCATACCATCCCTCTGGGTCGTCCCAGTGCACCAGCCCCAAGCATCCAGTATCGTGCATTGAACCTGGACTGAAAATTTTATATAACAAATGTCAGGCCAACTCCAAACTTCTTGCCAAATCATTTAAAATAAGGGTAACCTTTATTGAGCATTTACCGTGTGGGGGTGTTTGGAGACACAAGGGTAAAACACAATCGCTTAACACAGTGTCTAGGCAACCTTTTGATGCAAAGAGACCTTTCACTTAAAAGGTGACCAACCCTCTTCCTTCCCTCAAAAGACCTGAAATTTAAGTTGGCCTAAATATTCCTGCTGTCTCAGTTATCCACCAGTTCCAACCTTAGTGATATCTATTATACTTTGTACTCCCAGGAATCAAGCTCAAGTTTGCTGGCTGACCTTTTGTATTTTGTGTTTTCAACTTCTGGCTGATGTTCATGGGGATATGTCCTATTGCCAAGCTAAGTCCTGTCCATCCTATATTTATTTCCATCTCTTTGTGGGTCCCAGTCTCACAGAAAACATTCCTGTATGAATCCATTAACTGCGTCATCAGGCTCTCCTAAGAATCAAAGGCATGAATTATATTTTGGTAAGTAAAAGTTGGTACACAAAAGTTAGCTTTTATTTTTCATATATGATGTTTATGTCTTTAGCTTTTAAAATCAGTCTCCCTGGCTTCAAAATTTAGCTCTGCCTGGAAATGAGTGACCATGAATGAGATACTTAACCTCTCCAGACCTCAGCGGACCATAATAATACCTACCTAAGATGGTTGTGCAAGAATTAATCTGTAGCTTTTATTATTGTATGTGGCCTGTAGTGAGCCCTCCATATAAGTTGGTTGCAACAGTATTAAGAGTACACTCAAAGTCAGAGTTTTCACCACCATGAGTTGCTGTTATAATGATGAGCTGCACTTCTTAGAAAAGATCAATAAAAACTGCTAGAGAATCAAGAAGGGCTTCATGCCCAACATGCAGGTTGAAGGAGTTTGCTGTGTGAATGATGCTTTGGAAAAATTAATGTTTGAAGAATTAAGGAATGCCTGTCGAGATGGTGGTGTTGGTACCTTTCTGCCAGCCATGAAACAAATTGGCACTGTGGCTGCCCCGCCTGGTATTGTTCATCGATCCATTGGTCTTCCTGATGTCCATTCAGCTTATGGGTTTGCTATTAGGAATAAGGCAGCCTTTAATATGAATGACCCTGAAGCAGTGGTATCTCCAGATGGTGTTGGATTTGACGTTAACTGTGGTGTCTGCTTGCTGAGAACCAATTTAGACGAAAGTGATGTTCAGCCTGGGAAGGAGAAACTCGTCTAAGCTATTTTGACCACAGTCCTGTTGGGGTGGGGTCAAAAGGTGTCATCCCAATGAATGCCAAAGACTTGGAGGAAGGCTTGGAGATGGGTATAGACTAATTCCTGAGAGAAGGCTATGCCTGGGCGGAGGACAAGGAGCATTGTGACGAGTACAGAAGGATGCTGCAAGCTGACCCCAATAAAGTCTCAGCGAGGACTAAGAAAAGAAGCCTTCCCCAGTTGGGGACTCTGGGAGCAGGCAACCACTATGTAGAAATCCAACTTGTTGCTGAGATTTTCAGTGAGTCTGTTGCTAAGAAAATGAGCATCAGCCATAAGAGACAGATGTGTGTGATGATCAAAAGTGGAAGCAGAAGCTTGGGCCACTAAGCCACAGATGCTGTCATAGCTATGGGAAAAGCTATGAAGAGAGAGGATTATAGTCAATGATCATCAGTTGGCTTGTGCTCGAATTGCTTCCCCAAAGGGTCAGGACTATCTGAAGGCAATGGCAGCAGCTGAGAAAGAAAATCAGTCCTGCGTGTTCATTGGAAAGACTGATGCTGACGCTGAAGCTCCAATACTTTGGCCACCTGGTGTGAAGAGCTGACTCCTTAGAAAAGACCCTGATGCTAGGAAAGATTGAAGGCAGGAAGAGAAGGGAATGACGGAGGATGAGATGGCTGGATGGCATCACCAACTCAATGGACAAGAGTTTAAGAAAGCTCTGGGAGGTGGTGATGAACAGGGAAGCCTGGCATGCTGCAGTCCATGGGCAAAGAGTTGGACACAACTGAGCAACTGAACTGAACTAAGAACCATGCCTGGGTCAACTGCTCTTCCATGACTTTCTTAACCTGTCAGGCTTTTGTCAAGGTCTTCAATGCAACCCCTGATGACTTGGACCTACATGTGATCTATGATGTTTCTCACAATGTTGCCAAAGTAGAACAACATATAGTGGATGGGAAGGTGCGGACTCTGTTAGCACACAGGAAGGGGCCCACCTAAGCCTTCCCTCCTCACCATCCCCTCACTGCAGTTGATTACCAGCTCACTGGACAACCAGTGCTCATTGGTGGCACCATGGGAGCCTGCAGCTGTGTTCTTACTGGCACTGAGCAGGCCATGACTGAGACCTTTAGAACAACTTGTCATGGAGCGGGCCTTGCATTGTCCCAAGCAAATTCAAGACATAATTTAGATTTCCAGGATGTCCTAGACAAATTGGCAGGTGTGGGAATTACAATCCAAGTTGGCTCGCCCAGGCTGGTCATTGAAGAGGCACCTGAGTTCTCTACGAGCGTGACAGCAGTGGTGAACACCTGCCATGATCCTGGAGTCAACAAGAAGGACATTAATCTGAAGCCAATTGCTGTTCTCAAAGGATAGAATGCTGACTGCCGCCACCGGACACCGCTGATCCTCACTGAAGTGGAAATGGACAAAAACACTCTTCAGACATCGGGCTCGAGACCTGACAGGCTCCAGGGTGTGCTGCTCTAGCTGCCTGTTTTAGGATGGCTGGTGGGGCGGCTTCCAATTCTGGAGTCAATGTTGTAAACTTTCCTTCTGGAAGGAGTCACGTTGCCCCCATCTGGAAAGGAAGGCATATGCTTCCTCTCTGATTATCCCACAGATTTTTAGGAAAATCTGTTAGTGGGTGGGGCTAAGTCAAAAAAATTGCCTTACTCAGTCACACAAGTCTTTCTTCACCAGAATGAAATTCTTTACATCAACCTCTTTTTCCAGCCCGAGAGGTGTTGTGAAGGCCATTCCATGAAATAGAAAGAGTTTGGAATGTTTCTTTTTTCCCTCTGTCACTTTGTTCACTTATCCACTCTTTCACCCCCTTGCCCTGCACTGAGCAAACCCTTAAAAACCATTTTTACTTGGTGCATACAAATGGGTCAAAGCAGGATGTTGAACAGATGGATAATGGTACAAGTTATAGAGGGGGGATGTGTGTGGAGGTGTAGGGATGTTAACCTAACCCTAACCCAAAAGAGAAAATCACTCTTCCTAGACTTGTTACCTTTGTCTTTCTAAATAGAAGGCAGAGTTTTGACTTACCTGTAACAGTGGCATCAGCTGGTGTCTGTCATTAATTAGGCCTGGTCAGGGAGACTTTTCTTGAATAATAACTTGCACGGCTGCATCAGAGAACCGCACAAAATACTGAGTATCTTTACATTTGTGACTGACATTATTATAAAACATCAAATGACCACAACTGTGATGCTAATGGTTACTCTGTGTTGACAGGTTGACTAGTCTTGTGCTACCTAATCAGATGAGGTGCTATGTACTGTAATGCCCGAAGATGTTAAAGTTATAGGCTACTAAGGCCACAATTGAGTCCAAACACTAAAACAAAAAAACCTAATAAAGTTGTAATACATTGCCTATATGTCATCCTTAATATTTTATAGCTTAGGACAGTTAGTATTTCTACTTGATTCACTTTGGTCAGTGGTCCTGTTTTCTGATTTTTTCCCTGGTTACTTTCAGAGATGTACCTTAAAGATATTCTTTTCTAACACTTATTCCTCAAAGCCTGGCATGCTGAAGTCCATGCAGTCACAAAGAGTCAGACTTGACTGAGTGACTGAACTGAACTGATCTCTTAACTTATAATAGACCTCCCCTTCCCACTGGAGTATCTTCTAAATGCAGAGTATCTTCTAGAGGCTGGAATAAAGCTGACTTCCTCTGAAAAACATGTGACATGAAATAGCATGTCTTTGCTCTGAAAACTCAGTGACTTTAATGATTTTGATGGTAGAGTTTGAAAGTTATCAACAAGTTAGTAATATTAATGCAACAATTTATAATTATTAATTGTATAGTATATAATCACTTACGCCTCTGGGTTGGACCAGTGACCACTGTGCACAGGTGACTTAAGGATGCAGGTTACCTGTGAACACTGGAGGGCATTTGAAGATGAGAAACAGGCTTCTGGCAGGTGCTAGGTTCTCTAGAGATGAGGCAACACTGAGTATCTGTGTGGACTCTGTCTAACTGGGCTTTCCCGGTGATGCCATCTAGCAAAGTCCACTGTCCAAACTGTGAAGTCAGTGTAAGAAATGCTGTTGACCATCCTAGGTGCATATGTTACGTCCTATTGGATGCTTTGAAAGTCACTCTTTGGGGAGGGGGTGGGGAGCAAATGAGGAAGAGAAATAAAGAGGAATGGTTTGTGCCATGGTGTTTCTGTATTATAAGCTTTTCTTATATGTAGCATTTCTCCCAGACTTGGCCCTTTTAATGACCTTGGGAAGTAATGGTTAATATTTTGAGTTCAAAAAGAAAACTGTAAACATTGTTTTCCTTGTTCTAAAGATGTTATTTTCCCAAAAAGCCATTTTAAAATGAATGTTCAAACGAAGTTGAAAAGATAGAGTACACTCAATTTTTGCCTTATCTACTTAATCTAATCTCCATATAAAATGCAATTCCACTATACTATTATAATTAAGAATTATTTAGTGATCAATTATTATGTATTTAGTTCACTTTGGAAAATCAGTGATATGTAAAATGTAGTTGCCTCAGCCCAAGGAACCTGTTAATTTAACCTCCTGTCCACCTTGGCATTCACAGCTCTTATCTTCTCCGTTCAGTTCAGTCACTCAGTCACGTCCAACTCTTTGTGGACCCCAAGGACTACAGCACCAACTCCTGGAGTTTGCTCAAACTCATGTCCATCAAGTCGGTGATGCCATCCAGCCATCTCAACCTCTTGTCATCCCCTTCTCCTCCTGCCCTCAATCTTTCCCAGCATCAGCGTTTTTTCATATGAATCAGTTCTTTGCATCAGGAGGCCAAAGTATCGGAGTTTCAGCTTCAGCATCAATCCTTCCAATGAATATTCAGGACTGATTTCCTTTAGGATTACTTCTTTGATCTCTTTGCAGTCCAAGGGACTCTCAAGAGTCTTCTCCAACACCACGGTTAAAAAGCATCAGTTCTTTGGCTCTCAGCTTTCTTTATGGTCCAACTCTCACATCCATACATGACTACTGGAAAAACCATAGCTTTGACTATACAGACCTTTGTTGGTAAAGTCATGTCTCTACTTTTTAATATGCTGTCTAGGTTTGTCATAGCTTTTCTTCCAAGGAGCAAGCATCTTTTAATTTCATGACTGCAGTCACCATCTTTAGTGATTCTGGAGCCCAAGTAAATAAAGTCTGTCCCTGTTTCCATTGTTTCCCCATATGTTTGTCTTGAAGTGATGGGACCAGATGCCATGATCTTTGTTTTTTGAATGTTGAATTTTAAGCCAGCTTTTTCACTCTCCTCTTTCACTTTCATCAAGAGGTTCTTTAGTTCCTCTTAGCTTTCTGCCATAAGGGTTACCTTCTGAATCACATCTATTTTTTAAAATTTATTTTGATGTATTTCTTGGAGAATAATTGCTCTACAATGCTGTGTTGGTTTCTGCCTTACAAAAATATGAATTAGCCATAAATATACATATGTCCCCTCCTTTTGTGTCTCCATCTCACCCGCCTCCATCCCACCCCTCTGGTCATCAGAGAGCACTGAGCTGAGCCCCTTGTGTTGTACAGCAACTTCCCACTGGCTTTCTGTTTTACAGTAATTTATATATTTCAATGCTATTTTCCCAATTTGTTCCATCCTCTCCTTCCCCTACTGTGTCCATAAGTCTGTTCTCTATGTCTGCATCTCTATTCCCGCCCTGCAAATAGATTCATCAGTACCATTTTTCTAATTTCATGTTATTATACGATAGTTGTTTTTCTCTTCCTGACTTTCTTCCCTCTAACAGGCTCTATGTTCGTCCACCTGTGATCTGCTGTCAGAATTCTGGTGTTAAGCCAGGTACTGAACATCTTGAACCTTGCCAGTCTAAGGACAAGCTGAATACAGTGGTGGGCAGTCAGTTCCAACTGCAGGAGACCGGGTTCTGCCATCTTGGCACTTGACTGCTGCTTGGCCTCACTGCCTTTGACTTGAACATATGTTTACTTCATTGTCTACCTTCTGCCTCCTCACTTTCATTTTGACTCTTTGGCGTAATCCCATCGACATAAAGCTTTGATTTTTGACTACTAGGTCATTTATCTGACTGATCATTTCTCATTGCTTGAATCATGTCTAGACTTTGCTGTCACTTAGCCATGGTTATGCATACCACTCAGCCCTGGCCTCAATACTGTCTTGGAATCTTCTCCCGAGTGGCAGACTGTCCATGCCCCTTAGCTTTGGACCCTTTTTGATTGTGCTGTTCCCCAGTAGCCAGCCAGCTGCCTGGCACTGCACTTAATGTATCTTTGTTTATTAAACACTTAATTGAATAGGATATAGATTTCATCTTCTAGGTGCCAGGTTGAGTTGAGCCAAAAATACGTTCATCTCATATCTATGTGTGTGCTTAGTCACTCAGTTGTGTCTGACTCTTGTGACCCCATAGACTGTAACCTGCCAGGCTCCTCTATCCATGGGATTCTCCAGGCAAGAACACTGGAGTGGGTTGCCATTTCCTTCTCCAAGGGATCTTCCCAACCCAGAAATCGAATCCTGGTCTCCTGCATTACAGGCATATCTATGCAGTTGGCTTTTTAATTTCTGGAAGCAGAGACTGTCATATTCTTGTTTCATTTGTAGCACAGTGACATCTTATAAATAGTTGTTATTGATGGTGAGTTTAATGATAATGGAAAAAGGAGGAGAGGTGGTTTATCTTAGTGCTTAGATAAGTCATTCTCTTGGCATTAGTCTGTTGTTCAGATCCCTAGGCATGACTGAAGTAACACCACTAATCATAAGGACCTCTCCTTCCCCTTCTTTCTCTCTCTCTCTTTTTGCCTAGTGCACAGACCTGTGGAAAATTATTATGTAATTTTAGGCGTAAAAATAATGACACCAAATATTATTTATTTGAAATTATCATGACAAATATATAAAACTATACATTGATTAAGTCAAAGAAAATAAATTTTTAGGAAGTAAAAAGAAGCCATTTACAAGTTTATTAAGTTACAATTTCCTCATTATGGGATTATTTTGGTAGTATTCAGTATCACAGGTATGAACTATTTTGTTGCTTGTTAAAACTTTTTATTGTTGTTTAGTTGCCAAGTTGTGACCCCATAGACTGTAGGCCACCAGGCTCCGCTGTCCGTGGGAATTCCCAGGCAAGAATATTGGAGTGGATTGTCATTTCCTTCTCCAGGGGATCTTCCCAACCCAGGAGTTGAACCCATGTCTTCTGCATTGCAAGCCAATTCTTTACCGATGAGCCACCAGGAAACTTTTTATAGATATTTGTCTTGAGAAGTTCTAGGTATAGCATCTTTACTGTTGGATAATCCCTGTTTTTCCTTTAGCCAATACTTTTATGTTCATTATTTTGTTCCTTGAGGATTCAAAGTATACATTTTGCTATACATGGGAATTTTCTATAAAATATTAGTTATAGTATGTTGGCTTCATAATGAGATTTCTAGGTATTCTTTCTTGCAGGCAGATGTTAACTATATTTAAAACAAACAAACAAAAACAACCAGACTATATTTATGCACATTTTTATTGTCTCCCTCTCTCTTTCTCTTTCTCAATATGGTTTCAATTCATTAAATGAAAGATTTCTTTAAAAATAAGTTTTAAGCCTTTTCTTAATAATAATTGATTTTGGAATAACTTAGCCATGTTTGCTCCAGGGCTTCAGTTCACCACTTATTTACTCCAGCCCTTCCCAAAATTAAATGTTGCACATGTGGAACTGATTCCCTTCAAATGGATGTGCTGTTTACTCCCAAAGCAATGTCAGTTTTTGGCTTTTAGTAATGGTAATGGGTCAGAAAAGTACCCATCCACGTCTGTCAGATAATTGACATTTTTGAAATGTAAGCCGCTGGGAAGGTAGGGAAGTAAGTACTCAGTGACTTATTTATTTAAATTAAGAGAAAACTTAGAGAATCATCTGATACAAAGATGGATTTCCCTGATAGCTAGTTGATAAATAATTCGTCTGCAATGCAGGAAACCCAGGTTCTATTCCTGGGTCGGGAAGATCCCCTGGAGAAGGGAAAGGCTACTCACGCCACTATTCCTGGGCTTCCCTGGTGGCTCAGCTGGTAAAGAATCTGCCTGCAATGTGGGAGACGGGGTTCTATCCCTGGGTTGGGAAGATCTCCTGGAGAAGGGAAAGGCTACCCACTCCGACATTCTGGCCTGGGGAATTCCATGGACTGTATAGTCCATGGGGTCGCAAAGAGTCGGACACAACTGAGTGACTGTCACTTTCACTGATACAAAGACAAATAACAAGACAAACCAAACACTTAAGCTCTAGTAAGATAAATTTCAAACATACTAAGAATATTAAAAGAATAAGATTCAGTCAGTACTTTGTATCGTGGGTTCCACATCCACAGATTCAACCAACTGTGGATGAAAAATATTTGGGGAAAAAATTCAGAAATTTCCAAAAAGCCAAAAGAATACAATTTTATTTTGTTTGCATTTGGATAATCACATTGTCCCAGAGCTACTAACTGAATAATACATTATTTCCCCATTGATTTGTAAAACTATTTCCTTTTTATATAAAGATCCTGCTCTGATTCTGAGAATCTGATTCTGAGAATCTATTCTGAGCTCTCTTTGCTATTTCTTTCCTCTGCTTGTCAATAAAATGATAGTTTTAATAACTATAACTTTATAACTGTTTTCACTTTTTGATTCTTCTTGAAGAAACTTTGTTCTACTTCAAAACTGTTTTGGCTATTTATGGCCACTTTTGCTTCCAAAGGAATTTTAAAATCAACTTTTAATGAAATTGCATAATTATGAATTAATTTAGGGAATTTTGACATCTTTATGAAATCTTCTCACCCATTGACATATAATTAATTCTCCATTTATTTTAGATATTTTAAAATGATTTTTGATAAAATTTTAAAATTCTCTCCAAAAGATCTTACATATTAAAAAAATTTACTCCTAGCTATTTCATGCTAGTTATATTTTAAAGATGTATCTTTTTAAGCATTTTTCTTTATCTTATTGTTTTAGACATTAATTTTTAAAAAATTTACAAATTCAGAGTTGCATTGCTTATTCATGTAAAGATTTCTCATGTTATTAAGTATCCTTCAACATAAGATTTTTGGGGTCTCTGCATTAATATTCCAAAGTAGATATGCTATAATTTAATTATTTCCCTGATTATTGGTGTTTACATTGTTTCTCAGTTCAGTTCAGTTCAGTCGCTCAGTCGTATCCAACTCTTGTGACCCATGAATCACAGCACGCCAGGCCTCCCTCCATCACCAACTCCCGAATTCACCCAGACTCACGTCCATCAAGTCAGTGATGCCATCCAGCCATCTCATCCTCTGTCGTCCCCTTTTCCTCCTGCCCCCAATCCCTCCCAGCATCAGAGTCTTTTCCAAGGAGTCAACTCTTCGCATGAGGTGGCCAAAGTACTGGAGTCTCAGCTTTAGCATCATTCCTTCCAAAGAAATCCCAGGGCTGATCTCCTTCAGAATGGATTGGTTGGATCTCCTTGTAGTCCAAGGGACTCTCAAGAGTCTTCTCCAACACCACATTTCAAAAGCATCAATTCTTTGGTGCTTAGCCTTCTTCACAGTCCAACTCTCACATCCATACAAGACCACAGGAAAAACCATAGCCTTGACTAGACGGACCTTTGTTGGCAAAGTAATGTCTCTGCTTTTGAATATGCTATCTAGGTTGGTCATAAGTTTCCTTCCAAGGAGTAAGCATCTTTTAATTTCATGGCTGCAGTCATCATCTGCAGTGATTTTGGAGCCCAAAAAAATAAAGTCTGACACTGTTTCCACTGTTTCCCCATCTATTTCCCATGAAGTGATGGAACTGGATGCCATGATCTTCGTTTTCTAAATGTTGAGCTTTAAGCCAACTTTTTCACTCTCCATTTTCCTTTCATCAAGAGGCTTTTTAGTTCCTCTTCACTTTCTGCCATAAGGGTGGTGTCACATTTGCAATTTTAAACAAGACTATAAACAACTTTCTTGATAAATCTTTGCACCCCACAATAATTATTTATTTAGGATTCATTCCTAGGACTCAAATTGCTGAGTTAAAAGGTATGCTCTTTTTCTTTGATTTTTGTTATAGTTAAAATCATCCAGCAGTGTTGGTTCAGAAATCATAATATCACATAAAAGAACATGGTATGAATTACAAAATAAAATATATTTATTGATGTGGACTGTGTCATGAAGAGAGCAGATTATAAATGATATTTAAGTATTTTATTTTACTTATGCTTATATTGAGCAATAAAAAGGAGAGTAAATAAGTGAATGAATACATGATTCTGGAAGGGTACTCAACAAGAAGCTAGTAATAGCCTTGGGTAAGGGAATTTGCAGGTTTTTATTTTCTACTTTTTTCTTCTCTTTCTTATTTTCAGCAATGCACATGAATTATTTATAAATAAAATAATTTTAACTTTTGATATCTTCATGTAGGTTTAGTGGAATATTATTTCTCCTTCATTTCTTTAATATTTGAGAGGCTTTCTTCATGGAAATTTTTTTTTCTTCATAGCAATTTTTAAAATGTGTTTCTTTTGCTCTTTTAAGAATGAGGTTGACCAGCTGTATTACTATAACAACCGTGTACATTATGATCATTGTCTTTAGTTGCTAAATTTCACAACTCTAATTATTTTATTCCCCATTAGACACTTAACTATATTTTAAGCGAGCTCAGAAATATCATGGAACGAATTCATTCAACATCAGCATTATAATATTGAAATGTCAATGACCAATGGCTGTTTTGTATGTGTATATTAATATGCTTCTTGGTTACAAAGGTAGCCACTATTACAAGTGAAAAGAATACATGAAATCCACTACTGCCTACTCTTTCCCCCTCTTTGCCTAAAACTGAAGCACAAATGACTGGTGTGATTCACTCATGAGGTACTTCATAAAGCTGTAGAGAAATAAGTTAATTTTTCCATTCCTTATCAGAATGTTTTCAATCCCTCTTGAAGGTAAACAACACAAAGAGGTTTCGTGAACAATAAAAGCTTTCCAACAATTGAGAGAAAAGTTGTTCTGAGACAATAGCATGTGCCCCATCCTTTTATTTGAATGTGTTTTCTTAAGGCAATTACTGGCAGTTTGATGATTTTATGTTGAGAGTTATCTTTTTCTCAGCAAGGCATCACAGTAGCATCGGGTTTTCTTTCAGAGCGATTTGTAACTGACACCTGGTAGTTCATTCTGGCTGCTTGCTTCACGTTCGCTAAGCAGCACACCCCATTCTAAAATATTGCAACGCTGAAATATGTTTATTTGGGCACCTTCTGCAGTCAAGGTAATTCACCCCATCTGCAAAGAATAAAATGGAAAAAGGCAACCCAATCTGTGTGACCTTAAGCTTTCACTGAAACCTAAGAGACGGGTTAGCTTATCTGAGGAGAGCTTGGTGTTAATGACGCCAAGGTTATGGGCTCGATCCCATTACGGGGTGGTGAAACTCAAAGGGAAAGCTCCAATGCCTTGACACAGACTCCTTAGGGCTCTGCTAGCCATTCAGAGTGGAGCAGAGGAGTGTGGGTTTTTTTTAATTAATCATGTCATAATTGTTTTTTTTAAGTCCCTCAGTTGTGTCCGACTCTTTGCTACCCCATGGACTATACAGTCCATGGAATTCTCTAGGCCCGAATACTGGAGTGGGTAGCCTTTCCCTTCATGATTTAGGGAGTCTCCAACTTGAAGCTTCTTCCAGCCCAGCGTTTCTCATGATGTACTCTGCATAGAAGTTAAATAAGCAGGGTGACAATATACAGCCTTGACGGACTCCTTTTCGTGTTTGGAACCAGTCTGTTGTTCCATATCCAGTTCTAACTGTTGCTTCCTGACCTGCATATAGGTTTCTCAAGAGGCAGGTCAGGTGGTCTGGTATTCCCATCTTTTTCAGAATTTTCCACAGTTTATTGTGATCCACACAGTCAAAGGCTTTGGTGTAGTCAATAAAACAGAAATAGATGTTTTTCTGGAACTCTCTTGCTTTTTCGATGATCCAGCAGATGTTGGCAATTTGATCTCTGGTTCCTCTGCCTTTTCTAAAACCAGCTTGAACATCTGGAAGTTCACGGTTCACGTATTGCTGAAGCCTGGCTTGGAGAATTTTGAGCATTACTTTACTAGCATGTGAGATAAATGCAATTATGTGGTAGTTTGAGCATTCCTTGGCATTGCCTTTCTTTGGGCTTGGAATGAAAACTGACCTTTTCCAGTCCTGTGGCCACTGCTGAGTTTTCCAAATTTGCTGGCATATTGAGTGCAGCACTTGCACAGCATCATCTTTCAGGATTTTAAAGAGCTCCACTGGAATTCCATCACCTCCACTAGCTTTGTTCGTAATGATGCTTTCTAAGGCCCACTTGACTTCACATTCCAGGATGTCTGGCTCTAGGTGAGTGATCACACCATCTTGATTTTCTGGGTCATGAAGCTCTTTTTTGTACAGTTCTTCTGTGTATTCTTGCCACCTCTTCTTAATATCTTCTGCTTCTGTTAGGTCCATACCATTTCTGTCCTTTATTGAGCCCATCTTTGCATGAAATGTTCCCTTGGTATCTCTAATTTTCTTGAAGAGATCTCTAGTCTTTCCCATTCTGTTGTTTTCCTCTATTTCTTTGCACTGATCGCTGAAGAAGGCTTTATCTCTTCTTGCTATTCTTTGGAACTCTGCATTCAGATGCTTATATCTTTCCTTTTCTCCTTTGCTTTTTGCTTGTCTTCTTTTCACAGCTATTTGTAAGGCCTCCTCAAACAGCAATTTTTCTTTTTTGCATTTCTTTTCCATGGGGATGGTCTTGATCCCTGTCTCCTGTACAATGTCACGAACCTCAATCCATAGTTCATCAGGCACTCTATCTATCAGATCTAGTCCCTTAAATCTGTTTCTCACTTCCACTGTATAATCATAAGGGATTTGATTTAGGTCATACCTGAATGGTCTAGTGGTCTTCCCTACTTTCTGGAATCAAAATTGCCTGGAGAAGTATCAATAACCTCAGATATGCAGATGACACCACCCTTATGGCAGAAAGTGAAGAGGAACTAAAAAGCTTCTTGATGAAAGTGAAAAAGGAGAGTGAAAAAGTTGGCTTAAAGCTCTACATTCAGAAAACAAAGATCATGGCATCTGGTCCCATCACTTCATGGGAAATAGATGGGGAAACAGTGGAAACAGTGTCAGACTTTATTTTTGGGGGCTCCAAAATCATTGCAGATGGTGATTGCAGCCATTAAATTAAAAGACGCTTACTCCTTGGAAGGAAAGTTATGACCAACCTAGACAGCATATTGAAAAGCAGAGACATTACTTTGCCGTCCGTCTAGTCAAGGCTATGGTTTTTCCAGTGGTCATGTATGGATGTGAGAGTTGGACTGTGAAGAAAGTTGAGTGCCGAAAAATTGATGCTTTTGAGCTGTGGTGTTGGAAAACACTCTTGAGAGTCCCTTGGACTGCAAGGAGATCCAACCAGTCCGTTCTAAAGGAGATCAGCCCTGGGTGTCCTTTGGAAGGAATAATGCTAAAGCTGAGACTCCAGTACTTTGGCCACCTCATGCGAAGAGTTGACTCATTGGAAAAGACTCTGATGCTGGGGGCAGGGGGGGTTGGGGGCAGGAGGAGAAGGGGACGACAGAGGATGAGATGGCTGGATGGCATCACCGACTCAATAGACGTGAGTCTGAGTGAAGTCCGGGAGTTGGTGATGGACAGGGAGGCCTGGCATGCTGCGATTCATGGGGTCGCAAAGAGTTGGACACGACTGAGCGACTGAACTGAACAAGTTGAAGCTGGTTGTGGGATCAGGGAAGAGGACTAACTGAGGCTGGAAGATAGGACCTAGAGTGCCTTGGGCCAGGGCACAGTGGAGGGGTAAGGAAAGCTACATAGGTTTCAGGAAGTGGATGTCAGTCCAGGCACTGTATTTAGTGGGCGAAGCAAAGAAAAGTGAGTTCAGCCACCAGGAATGTTTTCAGATGGAGTCATGGCATAAGCTGGTGTCAGGTCTCTGCCTGTAAGGAAGATAGCCATGGCAGGTAAGGGCCAAGGTCCATGCTGGAAGATGCGCTGGCAGGTGGCAAAAATGGTTCCCCAGCCACCACTGAGTTCAGGGCTGAGGCTCGCTTCTGAAATGCTTGGGCAGAAGCCTGACATCTAGAATGTGATCAATCAAACCACCAGGGAGTAATGTAAGTGAGGAATAGAGGACGTTTGGTGAACTATACACCTATCTTCTAAGGTCTTGGATGTGGATGTGGAATATATGCTGCTCTGTGTCTGGGAGCCCGATTTCACCACAAGCTTCATCAGACTGGCAGGTAGAAGTTCTGACGCACTGTCTCTGCCTGCAGTGGCTGGCTCGGGGCCAGGGAGAAACTGAACTGTAGGTGTGGGCCACAAACAAATCCAGCTGTGAGATGCTATGGAGGAGGAGACAGAGGACAAGAGAGGGGGTTGTGACCAGGTGTCATGACTGCAGAAACTAGGTGGAGAGAATGTTCCATTGGCAGTAACATCCTTTTCATCTCTGACATAGTTCCCAAAGGATTTCATGCAGACTGTTCAGGTATAAATTTCTGCAAAGATGGAAATGTTCAGTTCTGTCCATTTTGGTAGTCACTAGCTACACGTAGGGGCTTCCCTGGTGGCTCAGACCATAAAGAATCTTCCTGCAATGCAGAAGACCCCTGTTTGATCCCTGGGTTGGGAAGATCCCCTGGAGAAGGAAATGCTACACTTTCCAGTATTTTTGCCTAGGAAATCCCATGGACAGAGGAGCCTGGCGAGCTACAGTCCATGGGGTTGCAAAGAGTCAGACACAATTGAGTGAGCAACACATTAGCACACAGCTGAATGTAGCTGTTGAGTACTTGAAATGTTGCTAGCATGACTGAGGAACTTTTTAATTCAAGTTCAGTGTAGAGGGCAACATGTAGCTAGTGGCTGCTGGATTGGACAGAGCAGATTTAGATGCTAGGGTAAGTAGTAACAAACCCTATACTTAGAAGAGCAAACTGATAATTATAAATAAATGAGCAGGGCAAAGCCCAAATGGTTCTTTCCCTTTGGCCTTGGCTGTGCACCCAACCCCAAATAAGTAGCATTCATTTTTAAAATTTTTAGACTGTAAACTCATCTGTCTATAGTGATCAAATTCATCTTGTGGAGATTCTGCACAGAGAAGGTATTGAATTCATTTTCTAGACCTGTATTGTACCACAGTTGGTCTTTCTGTAATATGGTGATTAAAAATCATATTGGTATTTATCATAAGCAATAGGTAGTTAATGCATCAATTTCCAAATATTCCTGTCCAGTGGTATAGTCGTTTTCCAAGTAGTTTCTTTCTGGAGCAGACAACTCAAATCTATTCAAGTACAGGAAGAAAATAATGTTTTTCTTTGGTTCTCATTAGTCGCTTCAGTTGTGTCTGACTCTGTGCGACCCCGTAGACGGCAGCCCACCAGGCTTCTCTGTCCCTGGGATTCTCCAGGAAAGAATACTGGAGTGGGTTGCCATTTCCTTCTCCATTGGTGTCCAATTGGTCTCATTAAGAAACTTTTATTTCAGCTTGTATGTTTTAGTCCCATAATATGTTAGTACAGTAGTATGTGCCTGCCTGCTCAGTTGTGTCCAACTCTGCGATCCCATGGACTGTAGCCCTCCAGGCTTCTCTGTCCATGGGATTTCCCAGGCAAGAATACTGGAGCCAGTTGCTATTTCCTCCTCCAGGGGATCTTCCTGATCCAGGAATTGAACCCGAATCTTCTCTGTCTCTGTAATTAAAATATATACATCCATTAGGGCTGCTTGCTCAAATATTTTTTCCTAATAGAGATATGTGGTCAAAAAAATACACAGCTCTCTGCTCAAGAGTATATCCTACAGACAAAACTAGTCCTGAGGCTAAACAGTATGATTGAATATTGTTTAGGATCCATATTGCTGGATCCTAAACTCAGATATTTTGATAACAAGAGTAACAGGGAAAGTATAGTTATGGGAAGCTTTTCTTTATAGGTTTTTCAATAACTCTGTTAACCAATTCCCTTATAGCTCAGTTGGTAAATAATCTGCCTGCAATGCAGGAGACCCCAGTTTGATTCCTGGGTCAGGAAGATCCTCTAGAGAAGGGATAGGCTACCCACTCCAGTAATCTGGCCTGGAGAATTCTGTGGACTGTATAGTCCATGGGGTTGAAATAATTGGACACGACTGAGCGACTTTCACTTCAATATTAACCGATTCACTTATTTTAAGTTTCATAGCTCTTTTATGCTCAGTGAATTTTCCTGTTTCTTCCCATGTCTGTATCTCTCCAAGGTTTCATTTCCTGTATCTTTATAGCAACCTCTAACAATATCTGAAAATCAATCAGAGGCTTTAAAATTGTTTCATCTCACTTTATAACCTGCTCTGACTTGGAAAGGGCCTCTGTCACAGCTGCCTCCACAAGTGGTGTTAAATGAATACAGTGTCACAAACTAGTCCTGGGACCATCTTCTTCCTTAAGCACAGGTATCATTCTGATTTTGAGATAGCAATCTGTGCTTCTACTGCCTCTTTCCAAACCAATTAGGTGAGACACTCTGAGAGAGGCTACCAGAATTGTTTTCAAAACTCCCCACGTGATTCTAATACATGCTGTTTGTTTTCCTCTAGCACTGTTAAGCACCATCAGATATTGCATAGTTTTTGCACACGTGTTTACTGCGTAACCCAATAGTTACCCATGAATCACTTGTGGCCATCTAAACTTTGATGAATTAAAATTAAATAATATTACAAATACCACTCCTCAGTTGCACCAGGCACATTCATGACTGGCTAGTGGCTACCATATTGTCCAGCCCAGCAACATAACATTTCCATGATCACAGAGAAGTCCACTGAGTGAAGTTACCAACTGGGAAATGTCAGATTGGAGAAGTGAAGGAGGGAGCATACGATGCAATAGAAACACCAACCTTTCTGGGTGGTTGGTAGATGCTGGATCTTATACTACATTTGGAGCTTAGTTTATGAATCCCTTAATTTTTAGATTCAGTTGAAATGAGTTTTAGTTAATTTAAGTGAAGTACTGGTTTGATTTTATATGATTTGCTTAGCCTTGGAATTGGAAGTTTTAGTCACTTGGTCGTGTCTGACTGTTAGCGACCCTATGGGCTCACCAGGCTCTTCGGTCCATGGACTTCTCCAGCCAAGAATACTGGAGTGGGTATCCATTCCCTTCTTTCTCCGGGGGATTTTCCTGACCCAGGGATTGAACCTGTGTCTCTTGCATTGCAGGCAGACTCTTTACCATGTGAGCTACCAGGGATTCCAGTTGCTTAGCCTATCTTTGTTTAACTTATCTCCCTTGTTAGAGTGCTTTTAGCAGCATCTCAGTTAATCGCTGTCTCAGTTTTTGTTGCGTGTGTCATTTAGAAACAGTTGAATCACAGAAGTTATCCCCTCTGAAATCTGTATTGTTTTACGGAAAAGGTTAACAGCTGGTGAAAATAGCCCCAAGGTTTCTAATCCCACCAAAGGAAAATATGGTGCCAGTCACTGCCTTGTACTGTGACATTTGTGAAATCTAGGGATGGATTACTTGAAATCCCAATTTCAAATTACTTGAAATCCTATTCATGACCCGATGCTTCTATTCACACCATTGTGTAGATTTTCACCAGTATCTTGTGTTTCACTTTGTATACCCTCCTGCTGTTTCGGACACTTTCAAAAAGTCCCTTCCTTGCATATAAACAGAACACATCAGTCCATTAATGGAGCTCATTATGCTCATTTGTCTTTGCCAAGAACTCTTGGAAATGATCGCAAATGACTATGTAATTATAATTAAGATCGCAGAGATGCATTCACTTTATTTTTAACAAGTTCATTCTGTTAAGTTTCACCCTATTTCAAATAATGACATTTGCTGGTACAAAGAAGAATTATTAAAATAACAGTTTAACTCATATTTTTGGTGGATAAGCTGGTTATTATATTTGATAATTGTAATGAGTAGCTGATAGTATGTAGGTAATAAATCGAGGGAGTTTATTCTCTTAGAATACCTATGAACAGCTTCTTCTGATAGGACCTGGTAACCAAAGTGATCTCTTTTTCCCATTTTTATCCACTTATCTTCAGTTTTAATTTTGTTCTCTCAAAGACGGCTGAGTCCTTCCAGTGTGATATTTTAGAAATTGTAACACTGTGAATAAGAATAACATATATCAGATCTTCTTTTCACTTACTGAGCTAAAAATTATAAGCATCACTCAATTACCAGAAAATTCTTTTAACAATCAGGTCCTTAGTTCAAAAATGATTCCTTTTTAAAAGTTGTGATAATCTTGTAATTTTCAAAGTAGCATCTTTAGAAACCCCCCATCTGCCCATTATTCTCCTTGTTTCCATTTAGGATATTTCATCAAAACTTAAATTTTTCTTTCTCCTGCTGCATGTGGTCTTTATGTGCTTTCACTGTGAAAAAATAAAATCTTTAGTTTCAGGAGCTCTGTGTTCTATTCCTTCACTTTAAAATCATGGGAAAAATAACTGTCATTTCCTTATCCCTGTCTTCAATTCCCTCATCATTTTCAAAGAGCCAATTTTCTCTCTTTTTTTCCTGTCTACTTTAAGGAACTTTTTGCTTTGCTCCATTCTCTGCAATTCAGGGCTCACAATTTCTTTGAGCTTCTCAGATTATCCTTTGTCCTTCCTTGTGTATACTTTTTTTTTAATTAAAAAAATCCCTTCAACCTTCTTTGGACTTCATCATATGTACATTGCCATATTGAAAATTCATCTGCTTATTGACCAAAATTAACTTTCTGTCCTGCTTAATCATATTGGATGTGTATCTTCCAATATGAGTTAAAAAATCATCGTGTATCATGAAAGAATTTTCTGGCATATTCATATTATTGCATAATATGCAATGAAGTCAAAGTAAAATAACTCATAATGAATATTCTGTCAAGAAACAATAATCGGAATCTGCATATCCTGAGGACTGAATCAACAAGCCCATAAGACAAATCATCATGACATTTGACAAATCATAGCAGTATTGGAGATGGTATAATGAGACTCTAATGCTGGAAAAGGTTGAAGGCAGGAGAAGAAGGGGATGACAGAGGACAAGATGGTTGGATGGCATTACCAATTCAATGGACGTGAGTTTGAGTGAGCTCTGGAAGATGATGAGGCACAGAGAGGCCTGGCATGCTGCAGTCCATGGGATCACAAAGAGTTGGACATGACTGAGTGACTAAATAACAACAATAGTGAGTAAAAGGACATGGACATTGAGATGAACAGTCTTGAGTTCTAATTTTTTGTCAGTTCCTAATTGTGTGCCTTTGGGTAAAGCCTTCGTTACCTCCCTGAGCTCTTTCATTTGTAAAATCAGAATTAATATCTCAGATGCTCCAATGTGTATCTGAGTGCTGTGTAAAATGTCCTCTAGAGAACATAGTATAATTGCCCTCTGTAATGATAATTCTCTTCCTTCCAGAAAATGGACACTTCTGTTTCGAAATCAGGATAGGTGAACTTCAGCCTAGATAAAACCATTTCATTGTCATGACTTCCCTGGTGGCTCAGATGGTAAAGCTTCTACGTAAAATGCAGGAGACTCAGGTTCAATCCCTGGGTTGGGAAGATCTCCTGAAGAAGGAAATGGCAACCCACTCCAGTATTCTTGCCTGGAAAATCCCATGGACAGAGGAGCCTGGTAGGCTACAGTCCAAGGGGTTGCAAACAGACACGACTGAGCGACTTCACTTTCACTTTCATTGTGTAAATGTACTACAGGAGTAGCTACACTCCCTTTCATCTACCAGCTAAAGCCTTGGTATCAGCTCTTAAGAAAGTATTAGATGGAATATCCCATATGATCAAATCTCAAATAAATATTCTTTCTAGTTTTAAAAGTATCTCTTATTCAAGTTACGAAGCATGTCTATCACCTGACTTGAAACAATTTCTTCTACTTTTTCTCTAGTCAGACCATACAGGCAGTCATCACTACCTTAATGGTTTGTTGTTGGTTCTACCTTAATGGTTTGTTGTTGTTCTCCCTTCACTATCTCCTGGAGTTTGCTCAAACTCATGTCTATTGAACTGGTGATGTTATCCAACTATCATCATCCTCTGTCGCTCCCTTCTCCTCCTGTCTTTAATCTTTCCCAGAGTCAGGGTCTTTTCCAATGAGTCGGTTCTTTGCATCAGGTGGCCAAAGTATTGGAACTTCAACTTCAGCATCAATCCTTCCCATGAATATTCAGGACTGATTTCCTTTAGGATTGACTGATTTAATCTCCTCCAGCACCACAATTCTAAAGCATCAATTCTTCAGAGTGCAACCTTCTTTATGGTCCAGCTCTCACATCTGTACATGACTACAGGGAAAACCATTGCTTTGACTATACATACCTCTGTCGGCTAAGTGATACCTCTAC
The DNA here is from genome assembly GCF_002263795.3 of Bos taurus. Lineage (NCBI taxonomy): Eukaryota > Metazoa > Chordata > Mammalia > Artiodactyla > Bovidae > Bos > Bos taurus. Next base: position 88,919,935 of record NC_037336.1, read on the forward strand.
TTTTTAATACCCTATCTAGCTTTGTCATAGCTTTCCTTAGTTCCTTTCAAGGAACTTAATGATTATGTAAGCCTTTTCTGGAAGACTGGAGGCCCTAGCCATGATATTCCCATGATAGACCTAAAAGTCCACGTGTTCAATTTTGATAACTTCTTTCTTAACTGAATCAAAGCCCTGCCAGCTTAAATAGGATAACTTCAGATTGTTTACTGAAAATTCTGGAATCACAATAAAAATATATTCACATATACTATAACCATTTCCAAAAGTAGAGTAAGCTTGAAAGAAGTATACACTTATCAGTTGTCAAGAATCAAAGAATTTGATGAAGTTGATTGTCTGTGTGGCACTACCCTTCATGAGAAAGAGCAGAAGTCCTCCTGTGTTCCCTCCAAAAGGGACAATATGCTTCTGGAGAAGCCCTTTCCTTACTGAGAAAGCTTGGAAATCTTCTATTAATTTTTCACCTATATCTTCCTTTGAAATATATCCCGATTACCTATAGTATCTTGAGCTACAAATAGTGCCTGGGAACTTTTCTCTGAAGTTGCAGCAGTAGGGTTTTTTTTTTCCCCAATTTGGGCTACAATCTTCATTCTGATGCTCAACCCTTTATCCTTTATAAAAACTTTTAATTTGTGCTAACCATGGGCAAAAGGACTGGTGTTTAGAAATGATACAAGTACAAATATGGACAAGGCCAGGGAACTGCCTAACTGTCCTCACAGAGTGTCAGGACTTCAAAGAATCACATGATGAAATGGACCTCGTTCTACAAGTTAGATTTATGATGGTTCTGTTAACCATGCTTGATGAATTATCCAAGTCTTCAGCTCTTTGTACAGATTTTTTTTTTTTTTTAAGTTTGCACATGTATCTTATCTGGGTTTAAGAGTCTTTTGGCCAGCTTATTTTGGAATTTCTTCTACTATCCCAACTACTAAGTTTTTGCATTCTAACTGAGGACTTCATTCTTTTTCTCTCTCTTCTTCTATTCCCAGCTGTGAAAATCTAGGTTATGTAGGAAACCAATAGTTATGCCAGGTTGCTAAGTATCTTCCCACTGAAGGACAAGTATTCTGGAGAAGCATATATTTAGCATTTGATAGTTGATAAACAAGCTTGCTTAAGATATTTTCAATAGAATTTCAGCTCTGGCAATTGAAAGCAAAGGATACAGTTGATATTTGGTGAAGCAAACAGATGTGAACACACTTCCTGCATCGAGATGCATTAATTTTTTCCCCTGAAAAGTGGATAAGAGCTTGTGAGAGTAAATAATAGAATTCAAATCATATGGGGCAAAGTATTTTATATTCAGGAATAAATCACAGCAAAATAAATTTGTTACTTTGTTTGGATTGAATGCTGCTGCTGCTGTCACTTTAGTCATGTCCGACTGTGCAACCCCATAGACAGCAGCCCACCAGGCTCCCCTGTCCCTGGGATTCTCCAGGCAAGAACACTGGAGTGGGTTGCCATTTCCTTCTCCAATGCATGAAAGTGAAAAGTGCAAGTGAAGTTGCTCAGTCATGTCTGACTCTTTGTGACCCCATGGACTGCAGCCTACCAGGTTCCTCTGCCCAGGGGATTTTCCAGGCAAGAGTACTGGAGTGTGGATTGAATGAAGAGTTGCTAATACTGAAATACAGTCTAAGAAAAGGAAAATGGAGATTCTATAGAGGAGAGCCTGACCCGGGATGATGCTTCTACCCTCAGTGGAACGTTGTCTTCTTTGAAAGGCTTTGGTTCGGGTCAGTACATGAGACATTCATTGATCATTACCTAGGAAAGCTAGTTTATTTACAAGGCACAGAGTTAAGTCTGGTGGGAAATACAAACAACTAGGTACAGTCCTTATCATTAAGAAGCTTTCAACTTGTGGCATGTTTCAGAGAGAGAGACTTCTGGCTTTGGGCAGTAAGCACCTCCTTTGGCTTAAGTATGGTGAGAAAGAATTGCTCCTGTTATACCAGTGATAAGAAATAAATATTTCCTTTTGCTATTGTTCAGTCACTAAGTTGTGTCCAATTCTTTATGACTTCATAGACTGCAGGACACCAAGATCCTCTGTCCTTCACTATCTCCTGGAATTTGTTCCAGTTCATGTCCTTTTGCTGAGCTCTCTATTAATGTGGTGGTAGAATTTTGTGATCCTTAAGGCTGCTGATAATTCTGTTGTCTCCTCCTCTAACATTAGTACTTGTTCAGATCAATATTTTAGGAAAGGACCCCAAGTGCTATCTGTTAGCTACCAGGTTAAGTAATAAATTCATCATTTAGGATATATTTGTTCAGTTCAATCACTCAGTCGAGTCTGACTCTTTGCAACCCCATGGATTGCAGCACACCAGGCTTCTCTGTCCATCATCAATTCCTGGAGTTTACTCAAACTCATGTCCATTGAGTTGGTGATGCCATCCAACCATTGCATCCTCTGTCGTCCCCTTCTCCTCCCACCTTCAATTGTTCCCAGCATCAGCGTCTTTTCAAATGAGTCAGTTCTTCGAATCAGGTGGCCAAAGTATTGGAGCTTCAGCATCAATCCTTCCAATGAATATTCAGGACTGATTTCCTTTAGGATAGACTGGTTGGATTTCCTTGCTGTCCAAGGGACTCTCAAGAGTCTTCTCCAACAGCACAGTTCAAAAGCATCAATTCTTTGGTGCTCAGCCTTCTTTATAGTCCAACTCTCACATCCATACATCACTACTGGAAAAACCATAGCTTTGACTATACAGACCTTTGTTGGCAAAGTAATGTCTCTGCTTTTTAATATGCTGTCTAGGTTGGCCATAACTTTCCTTCCAAGGAGCAAGCATCTTTTAATTTCATGGCTGCAGTCATCATCTGCAGTGATTTTGGAGCACAAGAAAATTAAGTCTGCTACTGTTAACATTGTTTCCCCATATATTTGCCGTGAAGTGATGAATGTTGAGTTTTATGCCAACTTTTTCACTCTTCTCTTTCACCCTCATCAAGAGGCTCTTTAGTTCTTCACTTTCTGCCATAAGGGTGATGTCATCTGCATATCTGAGTTATTGATTGATATTTCTCCCAGCAATCTTGATTCCAGTTTGTGCTTCATCCATTCTGGCATTTCTCATGATGTGCTCTGCATTTAAGTGAAATAAGCAGGGTGACAATATACAGCCTTGACGGACTCCTTTTCCTATTTGGAACCAGTCTGTTGTTCCATGTCCAGTTCTAACTGTTGCTTCCTGACCTGCATACAGATTTCTCAAAAGGCAGGTCAGGTGGTCTGGTATTCCCATCTCTTTCAGAATTTTCCACAGTTTATTGTGATCCACACAGTCAAAGGCTTTGGCATAGTCAATAAAGCAGAAGTAAATGTTTTTCTGGAACTCTCTTGCTTTTCCCATGATCCAGTGGATGTTGGCAATTTGATCTCTGGTTCCTCTGCCTTTTCTAAATCCAGCTTGAACATCTGGAAGTTCACAGTTCACGTACTGTTGAAGCCTGGCTTGGAGAATTTTGAGCATCACTTTGCTAGCTCAATTTTGAGCTCACTTTGTGAGGTGGTTTGAGCATTCTTTGGCATCCTTTCTTTGGGATTGGAATGAAAACTGATGTTTTCCGGTCCTGGAAACTGCTGAGTTTTCCAAATTTGCTGACATGTTGAGTGCAGCACTTTCACAGCATCATATTTTAGGATTTGCAATAGCTCAACTGGAATTCTATCGCCTCCACTAGCTTTGTTCATAGTGATGCTTCCTAAGGCATCACCAGTCTATGCCCAACCAGTAATGCTGAAGAAGCTGAAGTTGAACAGTTCTATGAAGACCTATAAGACCTTCTAGAACTAACACCCTAAAAAGATGTCCTTTTCATTATAAGGGACTGGAATGCAAAAGTAGAAAGTCAAGAGATACCTAGAGTAACAGGCAAATTTGGCCTTGGAGTACAGATGAAGCAGGGCAAAGGCTAACAGAGTTTTGCCAAAAGAATGCATTGGTCATAGCAAATACTCTCTTTCAACAACACAATAGTAGACTCTACACATGGACATTACCAGATGGTGAATACTGAAATCAGATTGATTATATTCTTTGCAGCCAAAGATAGAGAAACTCTATACAGTCGGCAAAAACAAGACCAGGAGCTGAGCTATGGCTCAGATCATGAACTCCTTATTGCCAAATTCAGACTTAAATGGAAGGAAGTAGGGAAAACCATTAGACCATTCAGGTATGACCTAAGTTAAATCCCTTATGATTATACAGTGGAAGTGACAAATAGATTCAAGGGATTAGATCTGATAGAGTGCCTGATGAACTATGGATGGAGGTTCATGACATTGTATAGGAAGCAGTGATCAAGACCATCCCAAGAAAAAGAAATACAAAAAGGCAAAATGGTTGTCTGAGGAGGCCTTAAAATAGCTGAGAAAAGGAGATAAGTGAAAGGCAAAGGAGAAAAGGAAAGAAATATCCATTTGAATGCAGAGTTCCAAAGAATAGCAAGAAGAGATAACGATATATTTATTGAGCCCCTGGTTTGCCCAGCTCTGGGCTGTTTGGCGTATCAAAGATTTCCAATATATTTAAGGTGATAGAGTTCACAAATGAGTTTATAGAAAGGAATAGACCCTTTTTAGCCTCAGGAAATATGATATGCACCCACTGGAGGATTTGTGAAATCACCAGTGAGGGTGAACTAGTTTGTTGATCCAATCGTAGGATTGTTGTAAGATGACTGTCCCACTGGCAAGCACTTCTTGTCCAAGAGAATGTAATTGGGTGGTGGTGACTCAAGCGAGGCTGGGAAGACTTCCCCACGACCAAATTAAAGACAACGGGAACTCTACTTGTACCCAGCTCTGCACAGATCAGCATGAGACAGAGGACACCTATGGGGGAGATGGGGAGACAAATTGTTTCTTTTTACAAGTTGAAGAAGGAAAACTGCAGGTCTGAGTAGCAGCCCTGCTAAGAAATGGGAGAAAAGCAAAGAGCTTCACAGGCTAAACCTTGGTGTCTTATTTATTCCTCTTGGCTACAGAATGCCTGCCAGCAGGAGACTCATCACTAAGATATTACAGGGAAACGAAGCCAGGCAAGAAAAATATGTATTGCTTTTCTCCTCACCCCATAAATTTTGTTATTAATAAATCAGATTCTTATAGAACAGCCTGCCACAGCTGTCTGTCTAGAAACAAGGTTTTATTAGCTGCATTTTTATTAAAATACACAGTAGTTTTATGGGTGAACATTATGCTTTTAAGTCAAAATGGATGTCATTGAGAACACATGTGATCGGTACTTGCTCCATACACTTGGTTTTGTGGCTTGGATAAGGCAGCATGATTTGACGTGCAACGAAACGTATGGCAACCTTGATTGACTTCCCTTTCTTGGCACTCTCTGCCTAGACCTTTGGGAAAATTCCAAAACAGTGCAATTCTTATATGAGGGCTACCTCTCTGGTCACTCCAGCTTCCAAAAGGGACATTTTTAAATCAATTCTACAACATGTCAGAGCAGGAAAAATGCAATCCATTTTTAAGTTCAATTTCATCAAAGTAAATTTGATAAATTGTCAAATATCAAAGCCAGTTATGGTTTTCCAAGATGATTTGGTGAAGAGGGAGACATACTCTCTCCCCACTTGCTTTGCAGGAGGATTCCTTGTAAAAACAGTAGCATGTATGGGTTTTGTTTTCCAGATTGTAAATGTAAATACATGGTAATTGCAGAGAAGAACGGTACTTCTACCGTTGGTGTTTGTGAAGTGCTTTTCAGGCAGACAGCTCCAGCTTAACAGGGCAAAAACGTGTGTTGTTGTAAACTTCTGGGCACACACTCTGCAATGGAGCAGGCATGACCAGGCAGGGCTGACAGCATATTAATTAAGTTTTCTTCCATCGTAGAGCTGCAGCTGCTCCCTTCCGTCATTGCTGAGTCCTTACTGTCATAGCAGAGAAGAACCTCGCTCTATGGGACCTGGGAAGAAGGGTGAAGACTGGGATGGGGTAGCATGATTAACCACCATGGTGGGCTCTGATTACTCTTATGCAAATCAAATAATTAGAACAGGTACAAGTGGAGTCCTAGTTTAGAAGGAAAGGGGGGGAAATATGCTCTTTGCACCCACAGGAGGAAACACTGCTCATCTGTGCACAAGTTTACTCATCAAGGACAATTAACCCACAATAGTTAATCACCCCAAAGGAGCCTACTGTTAGTAGAACTTGCCAGTTTATTTGAATTTGGGTGCTGGCAGACAGCGCCTTGGGATACTGTGATTCCTCCTGAGTACTGCAGTTTGTTAAGTTGATAGGCCCCTGGTCTGGAAGAGAAGGACAAAATGAGTTGGTGCACAGCACTTGGGACAGTTGAGGTTAACTGGTGGTGGTGACGATAGTATAGTGGGAAAGTTGGAATTCACTACTTTCAAGGAAAACTGAACTAATTAACCAATCTTGTCTGAGTCATGTACATAACCCTCTCTCCACTACTGACAGAGTTATCCCAAAGTTATATAAGATAATGGAAAAAAAAAAAAAACAATGTGGGGAGGAGACAGAAGAATCAAGTCATGAGCTTAGACTGATCCCTACTTACTTGTTTTATTTAGCAATTTATTTAAGACTTTTGTTACTTAAATCGATTATAGAAAGTAAGTTGCCTTAATAGAAAGACCTATTTTTAAAACTGCTATAATAAAATTGCAACAACTGATGGTGGCCAAGATGTTTTAATATATCAAACTTGTGCTTTTAACATATTCAATGTGATTCTAGGTCATGCCAAGACTCATTTATGTATTCCACCAACACATCTATTGAAGTCTAGTAGATAATTATCTCTAATGACAGATACAGTCTCTGCCTTCATGTGGTTTGTAATTCAGTCATCATTGCTGCTTTGTTGTGAGGGTTATATGTCTTTAACAGGAGACTCTTAGAATTTTAACTTGTGCTAACACTGAACATAACTAACTCACTCTCTCTCTCTCATCTCTCTCTCTCTCTTTAGAGTGAAAGTGTAGTGGCCTGAAGTGACTTAGCATAGCATAGCATAGCATAGTGGCTCAGTCATGTCCAATTCTCTGCGACCTCATGGACTGTAGCCTGCCAGGCTCCTCTGTCTGTGGAATTCTCCAGGGAAGAATACTGGAGTGGGTTGCCCTTCCCTTCTCTAGGGCATCTTCCTAACCCAAGGATTGAACCTGGGCCTCCTGCATTGCAGGCAGACTGTTTACCATCTGAACCACCTGGGAAGCCCTATGTATATTTTAGAAACAGATAAAAACTACAACAGTGTTAAATTTATGTGCCCAATTACAAAGCTTATTCTGCATCCTGAAAACTTTTTAAGCAGCAAAGATATAATCTTTGTAGTTTTATTTATTTATTTATTTATTTTTGGATATTCTGGAATTTATTCGTAAGCTAGGCAATAAGTTACTCTCATTAACACAGATTAACACAGATCAATACCACCATAGTTTTAATTTATAGGCCAGTGTATCTGACAGCCTTAAAATTTCCTATTGATCAGCTCCATGGTCTTTTGCATGTACAATGCTATCATGAATGCAGAATTATACTTTGACTCAAGCTCTTGGGTAAGATGATTCAGCTGTCCTCCTTTAACATAGCAATCTGAATGGCAGTGACTCGTTATTCCAGACAATCAAGGGGAAGTATAAAATTAAATTTCATATGATATAAAAACTGTTCTTGCTCAGGGTTTTGCACTTGACTTTTAAAAACTAAACTTTTCACTTTAGATCGGTTGTAAATTTACAGAATGCCTGCAAAGATGGCACAGGGAGTGCTCAGATGCTCTACACCCCGTTTCCTCTTTGACTGAGGGCTTGTGTTACTGTACAGTACTTTTATCACCATGAAGAAACAACATGGATATTTTATCATTAGCTGAAGTCTGTAATTATTTAGATTTCCTAAGTGATTACCTAATACTTTTCATCTGTTCTGGGCTCCCATCAGGATACACTGTATTTCGTATTCGTGCTTTCTTAGGCTGTCCTTGGCTGTGACATGTTCTGAGACTTTGTTTTTGATTACCCTGCCTGTTTTGAGGATCACTGGTCAGATATTTTGTGGAATATCTCTCAATTTGGATTTGTCTGATGCTTTTCTCATGGTTAGACTGGGGTTAATGAGTTTTGGGGAGGGAGACCACAGATGTAAAACGCCTTCGCCATCACATCATTTCAAGGGCACGCACAATCAGTATGGGTTATCGCGGTTAATGTTGACACTGATCATCTGCCTCGAGGCAGGATTTGTCGGCTTTCTATACTGTAAAGTTATTATTTTCTTCACCTTTTCCAAACATTTTGCTTTGGAAGGAAGTCCCTATCTGCAGCTCATACTTAAAGAATGTGGGTTATGCCTTAAGGGTATAACTTAAAAAGAGAGTACTAACATTAGTGGAGTCATCTATTCTCCATTAATTTATTTATTCAATCATGTACTTATGTTAGTGTAGATTCATGGATGTTTACGCTTTGGGGTGTAATCCACCTCATTTATTTTGCTTCTCACATTGTTCCAGCCTTGGCACTGGCAAGTTTATGAGTTAAAAAAAGTATTCTTTTGACATATACATCATTATGCAATTTTTCTTTATTTTTGAGCAAGTTCTTCCTTCTCTGTTACTACAAGATGGTTCAGACTCATTTTGTATATTTCCTGCTCCAGACCTAGAATAAGCCATTTTTCCATGGAGACATGGTTCTCTTATTGGGAACCAAGATCTGGGCAATAGATGTACTTGCTGTTCCTGGGAATATTGTTATTTCTAGAGCCTCTAAGCTGACAGTGTATGGAGATATATGTTTTTATACTGCCCCATGTGTATACACCTATTTATAAATATTTTATTTATGTTTTTTATGCAGCTTAACATCTGTATCTATTAAGTTCACCATTGAATACACACTGATGTCTCCAACTCTAATGAATTGTAGCATGAATCATTCTAAACTTCTCTTACCTTCCACTTCTTACTCCAACAGTATGAAACCTGGCTCTCACCTTGTGCCATTCATTTACTTCATTAATTCCAATATGCCTAACAGTGGTTTCACAGTTGTTATAACATTTAAAGGTAAAAGGAGCTATACATAAATTCCATACTCTAGTTAGTAAAGTTATAACAATTAAGGAAATTTTTATGGCCCAGAATATAGTCTGCCTTGGTGAATATTCCACTGGAGCTTGAGAATAATGTGTATTCATTTGTTAGTTGATGGAGTCTTCTATAAATATCTATTAGATCAAGTTGATTGATAGTCTTTTTGAGGTCAATTCCATTCATATTGATTTTCTGCATACTTAATCAGTTACTGACAAGGAGATAATGATGTTTCCAACTGTAACAGTAGATTTATCTGCTTTGCTTTTCAGCTCTAACCTTATTGCCTCCCTAAAGAAGTATCTTAAAAAATGGATATGATATATGAAACATATAATGTATGTTTTAAACCTTAGATATCAGGCAGTGTGGGGCAGTGTTTCATGAGAAAGGGAAATAAATGAGATTAGTCCTGCTGCTGCTCCAGCTTCCTACCTAGAGAGAAATTCAAAGCCGTAGTCAGGGAGGGGGAACTCAGGTATAATCAAACACAGAAATTAAAACATGATGGTTATCCAATGAATGACAAAGGAAAGAAAAACTATAAGAAGGAAGGAGCTAGAGCCAGTAGGCTGGGGTAGGGTCCAAGATTGACTATGGAGGAAATGAGCTTTTACTTGGGATTTGGTGGCCAATGTAAGAGGAGTAGAAATTGCTCATGGTGGTGATATTGGAAAGTATTATAACAGTGGCATGGCCCAACCCTATTTCATTAAAAAAATAAAAAGTTTGTGGGGGGATTTGTAAAGAGAGCTTGGAAAAGCGCTTTAGGATTATTTGTGGAAATACATGAGTCAGTGTCATGTTTGGTTTTATTCCGTAGGTTAGTGGCTTTTTAAATTTAAAATACAACCAGTAAATTCCTTTAAAAATAAGTTATTTCTCAAATATATATATATGCTGTTGCTGTTGCTAAGTCGCTTCAGTCGTGTCCGACTCTGTGTGACCCCATAGACGGCAGCTCACCAGGCTCCCCCATCCCTGGGATTCTCCAGGCAAGAACACTGGAGTGGGTTGCCATTTCCTTCTCCAGTGCACGAAAATGAAAAGCGAAGTCGCTCAGTCGTGTCCGATTCTTCATGACCCCATGGACTGAAGCCTACCAGGCTCCTCTGCCCATGGGATTTTCCAGGCAAGAGTACTGGAGTGGGGTGCCATTGCCTTCTCCGAATATATATATATATATATATATATACATACATATATATAAGCAACTGCTTTAGACTGATGGTGGGAGTGGGACAACCAGAAGCCCAACCACACTGCCTCTGATACCTGCGTAGAATTGCCAAGAGTTTTCAGAGAACAGTTAAACCACTCGAGGTTTTGAGAGCTTTCGATGGGCAATAAGAGGATATAGTATGTGTGTAAGGGAGATTAATTAACTGAAAGTTGATTTGATTGGAAGGGAGATTGAAGGTAGGCAAGGAGACAATTTAGAAGCTGCTGCATCAATCTAGGCAAAAAAGGAGAAAGGCATGAACTAGGGTGGTGGCAGTGAAGACAGAGAGAAGGGGGGTAACAGAAGTCACCGTCCAGCTCAGTCAATGGAGGCAAAATGGGCTGCTTCCATTGTTGGCATGCATCTTTGTAAGTCCCACAGTTGAGCAGTGGGAACCAAGGGAGTGCCTGGGAGACTCTGATATCTCTCCCCATTGTTAGATATGTGAGGAAATACAGGTAGGGGTGATATGCTGGATACTAAAAGAGGAAGAGAAATAGCATTAAGCAGCTTTAAATGAACTAGATAATTCATAGCCTCTATGTGTATCATCTTTTTGTCTTTTCATACTGTTCATGAGAGTTGGTGATGGACAGGTAAGCCTGGTCTGTTGCAGTCCATGGGATCGAAAAGAGTCAGACATGACTAAGTGACTGAACTGAACTGAAGTGTATCATTGATGGTGATATATCAATGATACACTTAGAGGCTATGATAATAATAATCTGTAATTGCATAATTCACCTGGGTTGAAATCTCTGTGATGCCCTTGGTATGACTTTGGGGCATGATAGTTACTGTAAATGTCTTTCTTCTGTTAAGTGGGGACTCTAACAGTGCCTACTTTACAGGCTTCATTCCTAGTATTTGAAAGGAAAGCATTCAAATTGATGCAGGGGAGTTTCTCTGGCTGAAGTTTCATTAGTTATTAACATTATTTAATTCTTAACTAATCACCACTTCTGTTTTCTTCAACATGTTGAGTTAGAAAGCTTTTAGCGTGTTTCTCTGTCTGGCTTTTTAATACCTCATGAATAATGTGAAATTATTGAGAAACAAAAGAAAGGTGATTATGCAAATGCTTGAAATATTTAATAATACATTAAAGTAGTCTTGGGAAATTGGAGAAATAGCTTTACTGAAGTTATAGTAGCTTTTTGTAGAGGCAGAAGGTATTAAGGAGAAAAAAGATCATTTCAGGAAAAGAAAATTTAAAAAGCAGAATGCATTAGAAGCAAATGACCTAATAAATTCAATTAAGTAATGAATATTCAGATAGCATTCATTTTCCTGAGATATAATGGCCAAGCCAAAGAGTTTAAAGAATGAAAAAAAAAAAGGGTGATTGAGTAAACTCTAAAGTATTAGAAGTAAGCCTTTCAAAACTCCTAGTTAGACACATTAGGACAGACATTTTTATTTTAGGGCCAGGGCGTAATTGTTTAAGCAGTGAATATGTCTTCAGACCTTTTCTCCCTGCCAGGACTTTACCCCTACACTGCCTTATGATGAACTTCCCCAAGCCCGGGCAGTCTTAAAATCCTTAGGGATCTTAGAGAGTGCCCTGGGCATCATCTTTCTCCCTTTCATTCCAATGATCTGTGCTTATTAGTTTAATAAATTCTCTTCAATTAATGCTTCTTTGTGGATTAGAATCACTCAAATTCACATTAAGTACTGCTATGTGAAAGTTTTATACTTGGCTTTGAAATCCTTAACAACAGTGCAACAAAGATATTAAAGAAAGGCTTAACCCAAGGGCATGCAGTTCAAAGTGGTGGCATTTCACATGTATGGTGGGCTTGCTGGACAAGAGAGTTTGTATCTCAAGCCTGAAGGTAATCCTTGAATTTTGCAAGTTAAAAAATTTTTTAAAGGAATGTAAAGAAATTTGCTGTGATATAACTCTTGTCTAATCAGTGACACAACTTGAGATCTAATAATGTTTGTCCACTAGCAAATCTGTTAACATGACATCTGTATTGCATTGCTAAATATTTTGTTCAGTCATTCTGGGAAGTGACATTTTGGGGTGCTGAATACATCTGCTTATATGGTGCTACAAGCCAAAGTGCTATCTGTTACAAATAAACATCTCAACTGTTAAGGAGTTTGTTTAATATTTGCACGATCTAAGCTAGTTGGTTTTTTTCCTCTCTGCTTTGTGAACTTTTTTAAAAATACCAAAATGGTTGAAATAACTTAGACAAGGGAAATGAGCTTAAGTAAAATACTTATTAATCTATGTTGTCTGGAAAAATCCTTGGTAGGGAACATAGAACGAGTTTTTTAACTTTATTTGGATTTCAGTTATGCATGCCACGCATATACCCTGTCGCTATATGTAATTAGGAACTGGCTGTATATTCCATTGTGACACAGGTTGTAATTATTGGTTGTGATCTGCAATTCTCATTTAACCTAGGTTAAAATAGAGCTGGAAATTTGTCCATTTTTCACCTATTGCACTCAATTCCAGTTTGAAATTTTTTAAACTACTGTAAATATGCATTATTGTCACTGGCGTGTCACAGCTAATATGACCATTACTGCTTCCAAGTAGACACGGCGGCTTTCCTCTTTGACTTGTGCCCTGGGATCCGATCTTTGTAGTCAGGCACACAGTATGTACAGCTTCCTAATTTTGCTCTGTTTGTACATCTTATAGAGCCTTTGACATTTGAAAAATATAGAGCATCTAGGGGTAAATTTAAGAAAATATTTGTCAATGCTAACTGAATCTACCTTACCATATTTGACTCTGATAATTTTATAAATATTCAGCTCTCATCTCCACCTCTCCAGTTGTGTTTAATTGTTCTGCATACCAAGTCTGTGGTCATTTTTGACTTGTGTTCAACAATGTGAATCAAATATTTGAGACTCAAAGAGGTGTGGTGGTTCAGCTCACTGCTGTAATAGTGCTATACCTAAACCATCTGAAGAGTCTGCTTCTCAATTTCTCCAAGAAAGGAAATCTCATGTATTGGCCCAAATGTAACATTGTCTCCTAAAGATACCTTCTTTGTCTCCTCTTCTTAGCTTCACTTCCTCTCTTCCATTGCGTTTTGGGCAGTTCATTCATTCATTCCACAAATAATAGAACTTTTGATTCATGTCTTTCTCCCTCCAAGCCAAAAACTTCATGGAGGATAACATAATCTGCCTTTGTTTAGCATTGCAGCATCTGTGAATATACATTGTTAGTATTGAACAAATGTTGACAAAATGAATACTTTGATAAGCAATTTTTAATAACTGTCACTTTTAGAAGCTAAATTGAGTTTAAAATTATTCTAGAAAACAGATTTGTCTGTAGTATGACTGCTGGGACCTTTTAAAGTGTGGGGAATACTGTGTTTTGTTTTCCTTAATTTACCTTGTGTCTATTTGTCTTTATCTTGGAAATATTTTAAAATGAAGATAAATTGCAATGATAACAGAAAGCATCAACTTCATTTTTAAAAAGTAAAATGCATGTGTATAGTCATAACTTGATTACTTAGGTAACTTTGTTTCGTCTTAGCGTGAACAAAATCACCTTTAATTATTTCTTCTTTGTTCAGATCACTTGCCTTTATCTTTCCATGTAGATCTGATATTAAAAGATTGTATTGTTTACATCTGTTTACATTCTCTATCTGTTTACATTCTCTCTCTCTTTCTAAAGTTATAGAGAGGAAGTCAAAGAGTATTTGAGTTATACGCATTTACTGCCTAATATTGAAGAACAAAGCATTTTTTCACCCTAGTTGCCACCCAAAGTAGGTAAATAACAATGAGCATCATCCTCTCAAAAGTCTGACCTCAAAGTTTCTAAGAAATATGAATCTCTAGGAATTCTTTGCTTTTGATCTTCCTTTCCTGTTTTTCATCCAAGGCCACTGGTCTTACATTCTAACAGGGAAATCGTGGAGTCCTACACTCTCAGGAGAGAAAGTGCATTGAAAGTCATGTAGTACAAATACTGGGTAACTGAATGCCTTTGGTAACACCCTGTAAAGTCTTCGTCTAGCCTATTCTTGGAAACCTCCAGTGATCCAGCACATCCTTTCCTGTGGCAGCAGATTCTATCTTTGTTGTCAGCGTTGAGTCTTTGTAGTGATCTCTGGCTTCTCATGATTTCCACATATTTCTTCTATTTTACTCTTGGGACTCGTAAAAAGCAAGTTGAACCCATCTCTCTTAGTCAGTTTAGGGTGCCGGAATAGAAATATCACAGACTTCATGGTTTAAACAGCAGACATTTCTCACAGTTCTGGAGCTCGGGAACTCCAAGCTTGCCAGCAGGTCTGGTGTCTGATGAGTGCCTGCATTCTGGCTTGTAGACAGCTGTCTTCTCATACCCTTACAGGGTGGAGAGAGCAAGTTGGCACCCTGGCCTCTATATATAAGGGCACTAATCCCATTCGTAAAGGCTCTACCCTCGTGACCTAATGACCTCCCAAAGGCTCATACCTTTGGGATGGTATTCAAAGTGTGAAAACCATCACACTGGGGATTAGATGTCAACATATGGATTTGGAGGGGAAACAGACATTCAGACCACAATGCCATTTTATAAGGTACAGCCCATGTGAGGGTGACACTCATGTTTCCTCTAAGTCTTTTTTTCTCTTTGGCTAACCCCTCTTGGTTCCTCAGTGGTTCTCCATGTGACCTGATTTCGCATCTCCTCAGCATCCTCGTTACTCTGAATGGGTTTGTTTTGCTTGTCTCTGCAGCATCCAGCACTGCGTGATAGTCCAGGTGCGCTCTGATGCGCTGAGAGTAGGCTGTGTTTCGCTTCCTTAATTCAGATATTATACTCACACTAGCACATCTAGTGATGAAAAGAATTGACCAAGGACAGCAACTGGCCAAATGCAATGATTACTCTCACTTGACCTATTTTATTTCTTTTTTGTTTTGTTTGTTTAGTCACTAAGTGATGTCTGACTCTTTTGCAACCCCATGGACTGTAGCCCTCCAAGCTCCTCTATCCATGGGATTTCCCAGGCAAGAATACTGGAGTGGGTTGCCATTTCCTTCACCAGGGGATCTTCCTGATCCAGAGACTGAACCCATGTCTCCTGCATTGGCAGGTGGATTCTTTACCACTGAGCCACCAGGGAAGCCCATTTTACTTGTAGATGTTCTTAAATTTGTCAACTGTGTGGGATACAATTTTGAAACTCTGGTAACTGGGGAAAAAACACAAACTTCATTTAGAAGCTTGGATCTTGGATCATACTTAATAGAGAATGGTCTTGGACCAGTTCATGAATCTTTCTAAAGGAGCAGTTTTCTGACATTTACCTTACAAGGTTATTGTGAGGACTAAATTAGTTGTAAAATGCATACATGTAAAGTGTTTAAGCACATGGTGAGTGATCAGTGTATGTTAGTGATAATAATCTTTTATGATTGTTACTTATTCCAAGAGTTCTGAGAAATGCTTATTTTGATACTGAACAAATAAGGAAGGGTCTGTGGCATCATTATATTTTTAATATCATGTAACATATCTAATCTAGATCTACAAGAATAAAAGCTATGCGTAAAAACTCACCAGTGAACATTTGTCCAAACTCCTTGACAGAACAAAATAGAGCAAAATTCTGACATTAGTTATTCATTTGTTTTGGAATCAGAGGACAGGTGATCTGTTACAAAGAATTTTACTTCTCATGTCTTAAATATTAAAAATAATTGTGTTAGATTTTTACCAAAATGATTATTTCTTTTATACAAATCTAAGAAATGTTGCTTTCTGGTCTATTTTGGAGAGTTAAGAGTTTTTGAAAATATGGACCCTTGTGTTCACTTTTGTCCTTTAAAATATTTGTTTCTGCTGATGCATTTTAGTACTACAGCCTGGTGTTTTCTAGGTTAAGATGCTGAACCAAGACGCAAAGAATCTCTGGAGTCTCTCTCCTCCTTTAATTAGTTAGGGGGAACCACAGCTGGTAAATCTTTGGGGGAAGACTATTTTCAACTCTTTTAAAACTTTAATATTAGGAAAATAGAAAGACATTTGTGACATCTTAGAACCTAGTCAACAAGTTGAGGCTCTTGGATTGATTACTCAGGTGATGAGGTACAGCTTAGTAGCAGTAAAAGACTGACTCAATAAAAGACTGACTCTGTGGAGGCTTGAGACTGTCAGATACATTTTGGATAAATCGTTCCTCTTTAGTGTCTTCCATTAAGAGGTCTACTTGGGTGATAAGGACATTTATTAAATATTTTATAAAGATGCTTTTTAAATTTGCTGTTGAAAGAATATTCATAGCAGGAGCAATCTTTAATATGTCATATTTCAAGAGTAGCTAATTAATATGTTGTCTTTTTTTATAGCATCTGTTACACACACACACACACACACACACACATCCTGCAATGGTTTGTAAGAGCAGCTTGTACTGGCTCACAAAAGCCTATTGTTAAATTTGTAGGAGTTTTGTACACTGCTTGATCTCAGACAAGAAGCTTGAAATTTGCCATGGTGGGAGTCGTTACACCATGGAAATTGGTGAATGCTACAAATCAAAGCCTTTTTTTCCCTCTCGTGGACAGCTGGTTGTTAAACACTTAGAAGCACAACTGTGTCCCAAACTATTTCCTTAAATAAAATA
Organism: Bos taurus; assembly: GCF_002263795.3. NCBI lineage: Eukaryota > Metazoa > Chordata > Mammalia > Artiodactyla > Bovidae > Bos > Bos taurus. The sequence continues at coordinate 88,936,902 of NC_037336.1, forward strand.
AAAGGCTGTTAGCATTAAAAATGGTTTTCATGTGAAAGTTTATATGAGCAAAAGAATAAGCTATTTTTGTGTGTGTGTTCTCAGGAATACGGAAAGACCGAAGAGGAGGGAGAATGTTGAAGCACAAGCGCCAGAGAGATGATGGGGAGGGCAGGAACGAAGCGGTGCCCTCCGGAGACATGAGAGCTGCCAACCTTTGGCCAAGCCCCATCATGATTAAACACACTAAGAAGAACAGCCCGGTGTTGTCCCTGACAGCTGACCAGATGATCAGTGCCTTGCTGGAGGCTGAGCCCCCCATAATCTATTCTGAGTATGACCCTACCAGACCTTTCAGTGAGGCTTCAATGATGGGCTTGCTGACCAACCTTGCAGACAGGGAGCTGGTACACATGATCAACTGGGCAAAGAGGGTGCCAGGTAAGAAGACCAAGCTTGACTTTTATTTTGAAGAGCCATTCACTATTCATGAACAGGTTGCCATACGTACCATGGGAGAGATAGTGGGACACAATAGCTTGTTATCTAGTTGATTTCAAGGTTATATCAGAACTGATTAATTTTCAGTAACTATACACTCTTAATTCTCCTGGAAATTAGGAAATAGTGTTTTGAAATAAAAATCTAGATGATTAAAGTCTTTAATCTGACATTATTTTTTTAACCCATCAATATTCACCCTACAAATCTGGGGTGAACACTACATAATAAATGCATTTAATATTATATGTTCACTGTGGCAGAAAATTTTAACACTAAATGATCTATGTCCTATAAAATTTTAATGTTGAGGACTTTTGTTCAAAACACCTAAATTGTGAATCATCAATTTTGCTTTACAAGATTTTATTTTCAGGTATTTGTGAGCTAAAGAAATAATAAGTTTGTTTTTTTTTTTACTGAATGCCAAATATTCATTTAACCATCTATTAACATTTTAGGAACAAGGTAATGCAATAGAAAAATCAATTAGGTTCTCATCCCTGAGGGGAGCTTGTGGAAAGATAACAGTGGGTGAAGTTATACTTGATTCTTCAGCTGATATTTTCAGAACTGGTGTTCTTATAAAACATGACTGTTGCTCTATGTTCAGGCGGAAGAACTCTAGTTATTATGGAAACAAGACTAAAAATGACCTCCTCCATACCCCATAATATCCATTCAGGAGCTAACATAGATGAATCAAGGCAAGAGGAAGTTAAATCTTCTTTTCTGGGCATATAGATCAAACAAGTAATGAATTTAGATAGTGACTATCTTGTGAGTTTTCTTTTAGTTCAGTTCAGTTCAGTTCAGTTCAGTCACTCAGTCGTGTCCGACTCTGCGACCCTATGAATCACAGCACGCCAGGCCTCCATGTCCATCACCAACTCCCAGAGTTCACTCAAACTCATGTTCATTGAGTTGGTGATGCCATCCAGCCATCTCATCCTCTGTCATCCCCTTCTCTTCCTGCCCCCAATCCCTCCCAGCATCAGGGTCTTTTCTAATGAGTCAACTCTTTGCATGAGGTGGCCAAAGTATTGGAGTTTCAGCCTCAGCATCAGTCCTTCCAATGAATACCCAGGACTGGTCTCCTTTAGGATGGACTGGTTTCTTTTAGTACATGAACTTATTATCTATGAAGCATGTTTTTTTTTTATTAAACAAAATAAATGAGTTTTGTACTTACATTTTAGAGATTATAGGCCAAGTGAATATATATCTGGCCTTAGATTTGCATTTATTAACATGTAAGCATCTCATCCTTTGAATAAGGAGCCAGCAATGTTGTGATCCAAACTGGATAGAAGGCATCTATTTAGGTGGCAGAGGTTGGGGTTACATGGAAACATGGGGATTCACAGGCATATTTAGATTTTGATTTGGCAAATTTATTTGGCAAATAAAGACTCCCAGCCATGTTTGGAATTAAGAGTTTTAATGAGCACTTCTCTACCTTAATATTTCTTTGTGAGGCAGATCCATAAAGTAAATATTGGAATTTAAATGTAATGTGGTTATTGGTTTTCTCTTTATATTTATTATTGCTTTCATTTTGTAGAAAGGTACTTCAGGAAAAGAACACAGACAAACAACTAATGGTCATATCCCTGAGAGCCAACTCTGAGTTGCTCTTAAGTTTTATTGTTGTATATAAGCCTGTAGTTTTGCTAATGAGTTTTGGTAATGTTAGTTACAGAGCACTGCTGAAGTCAAATATATATCTTTCATACTTAGCAGTAGATTTCCATCTTGACATTTTTATAAATTTAAAAATTTGAAGGACACTTGAAACAATGGGTTCAGTTCAGTTCAGTCACTCAGTCTTTGCGACCCCATGAAGCGCAGCATGCCAGGCCTCCCTGTCCATCACCAACTCACGGAGTTCACTCAGACTCACGTCCATCGAGTCATTGATGCCATCCAGCCATCTCATCCTCTGTCATCCCCTTCTCCTCCTGTCCCCAATCACTCCAAGCATCAGAGTCTTTTCCAATGAGTCAACTCTTCGCATGAGGTGGCCCAAATCCTGGAGTTTCAGCTTTAGCATCATTCCTTCCAAAGAACACCCAGGGCTGATCTCCTTCAGAATGGACTGGTTGGATCTCCTTGCAGTCCAAGGGACTCTCAAGAGTCTTCTCCAACACCACAAAAAGTTCAAAAGCATCAATTCTTCAGCAATCAACTTTCTTCACAATCCAACTCTCACATCCATACATGACTACTGGAAAAACCATAGCCTTGACTAGATGGACCTTTGTTGGCAAAGTAATGTCTCTGCTTTGTAATATGTTATCTAGGTTGGTCATAACTTTCCTTCTAAGGAGTAAGCGTCTTTTAATTTCATGGCTGCAGTTACCATCTGCAGTGATTTTGGAGCCCAAAAAAATAAAGTCTGACAATGTTTCCCCACCTATTTCCCATGAAGTGATGGGACCAGATGCCATGATCTTCGTTTTCTGAAAGTTGAGCTTTAAGCCAACTTTTTCACTCTTCTCTTTCACTTTCATCAAGAGATTTTTAGTTCCTCTTCACTTTCTTCCATAAGGGTGGTATCATCTGCATATCTGAGGTGATTGATATTTCTCCTGGCAATCTTGATTCTGGCTTGTGCTTCTTCCAGTCCAGTGTTTCTCATGATGTACTCTGCATAGAAGTTAAATAAGCAGGGTGACAATATACAGCCTTGACATACTCCTTTTCCTATTTGGAACTAGTCTGTTGTTCCATGTCCAGTTCTAACTGTTGCTTCCTGACCTGCATATAGGTTTCTCAAGAGGCAGGTGGTCTGGTATTCCCATCTCTTTCAGTATTTTCCAGTTTATTGTGATCCACATAGTCAAAGGATTTGGCATAGTCAAGAAAGCAGAAATAGATGTTTTTCTGGAGCTCTCTTGCTTTTTCGATGATCCAGTGGATGTTGGCAATTTGATCTCTGGCTCCTCTGCCTTTTCTAAAACCAGCCTGAACATCAGGAAGTTCACAGTTCACGTATTGCTGAAGCCTGGCTTGGAGAATTTTGAGCATTACTTTACTAGCGTGTGAGATGAGTGCAATTGTGCGATAGTTTGAGCATTTTTTGGCATTGCCTTTCTTTGGGCTTGGAATGAAAACTGACCTTTTCCAGTCCTGTGGCCACTGCTGAGTTTTCCAAATTTGCTGGCATATTGAGTGCAGCACTTTCACAGCATCATCTTTCAGGATTTTAAAGAGCTCAACTGGAATTCCATCACCTCCACTAGCTTTGTTCATAGTGACCCTTTCTAAGGCCCACTCAACTTCACATTCCAGGATGTCTGGCTCTAGGTGAGTGATCACACCATCGTGATTATCTGGGTCATGAAGATCTTTTTTGTACAGTTCTTCTTTGTATTCCTGCCGCCTCTTCTTAATATCTTCTGCTTCTGTTGGGTCCATACCATTTCCGTCCTTTATCGAGCCCATCTTTGCATGAAATGTTCCCTTGGTATCTCTAATTTTCTTGAGGAGATCTCTAGTCTTTCCCATTCTGTTGTTTTCCTCTATTTCTTTGCATTGATCACTGAGAAAGGCTTTCTTATCTCTTCTTGCTATTCTTTGGAACTCTGCATTCAGATGCTTATATCTTTCCTTTTCTCCTTTGCCTTTCACTTCTCTTTTTTTCACAGCTATTTGTAAGGCCTCCCCAGACAGCCATTTTGCTTTTTTGCATTTCTTTTCCATGGGGATGGTCTTGATCCCTGTCTCCTGTACAATGTCACGAACCTCATTCCATAGTTCATCAGGCACTCTATCTATCAGATCTAGGCCCTTAAATCTATTTCTCACTTTCAGTGTATAGTCATAAGGGATTTGATTTAGGTCATACCTGAATGGTCTAGTGGTTTTCCCTACTTTCTTCACTTTAAGTCTGAATTTGGCAATAAGGAGTTCATGATCTGAGCCACAGTCAGCTCCAGGTCTTCTTTTTGTTGACTGTATAGAGCTTCTCCATCTTTGACTGCAAAGAAGATAATCAATCTGATTTCGGTGTTGACCGTCTGATGATGTCCGTGTGTAGAGTCTTCTCTTGTGTTGTTGGAAGAGGGTGTTTGCTATGACCAGTGCATTTTCTTGGCAAAACTCTATTAGTCTTTGCCCTGCTTCATTCCGTATTCCAAGACCAAATTTGCCTGTTACTCCAATGTTTCTTCGGAGAAGGCAATGGCACCCCACTCCAGTACTCTTGCCTGGAAAATCCATGGACGGAGGAGCCTGGTAGGCTCCAATCCATGGGGTTGCTAAGAGTTGGGAACAACTAAGCAACTTCACTTTGACTTTTCGCTTTCATGCTTTGGAGAAGGAAATGGCAAACCACTCCAGTGTTCTTGCCTGGAGAATCCCAGGGACGGTCGAGCCTGATGGGCTGCCGTCTATGGGGTCGCAGAGTCGGACACGCCTGAAGTGACTTAGCAGCAGCCAGGTGTTTCTTGACTTCCTACTTTTGCATTCCAGTCCCCTATAATGAAAAGGACATCTTTTTTGGGTATTAGTTCTAAAATGTCTTGTAGGTCTTTATAGAACCGTTCAACTTGAGCTTCTTCAGCGTTACTGATTGGGGCATAGACTTGGATTACTGTGATATTGAATGGTTTGCCTTGGAAACGAACAGAGATCATTCTGTTGTTTTTGAGATTGCATCCAAGTACTGCATTTTGGACTCTTTTGTTGACCATGATGGCTACTCCATTTCTTCTAAGGGATTCCTGCCCGCAGTAGCAGATATAATGGTCATCTGAGTTAAATTCACCCATTCCAGTCCATTTCAGTTCGCTGATTCCTAGAATGCCGACGTTCACTCTTGCCATCTCTTGTTTGACCACTTCCAATTTGCCTTGATTCATGGACCTGACATTCCAGGTTCCTATGCAATATTGCTCTTTACAGCATTGGACCTTGCTTCTGTCACCAGTCACATCCTCTACTGGGTATTGTTTTTGCTTTGACTCCATCCCTTCATTCTTTCTGGGGTTATTTCTCCACTGATCTCCAGTAGCATATTGGGCCCCTACTGACTTGGGGAGTTCCTCTTTCAGTATCCTATCATTTTGGCTTTTCATACTGTTCATGGGGTTCTCAAGGCAAGAATACTGAAGTGGTTTGCCATTCCCTTCTCCATTGGACCACATTCTGTCAGAAGGATGTGTTCCAGAAACAATGGGAATTAAAATTCAAATACAAAACCAGTGGGAGAAGGGCATGGTAACTCACACCAGTATTCTTGCCCTGAGAATCCCATGGACAGAGGAGCCTGGTGGGAAACCATCCCTAGGGTTGCAAAGAGTCCGACATGACTGAAGCAATAGCACGCATGCACATTACTAATGAATGAAGAATTCATGGCAATAATCATCTGTGAAAGTGAAAGTGTTAGTCACTCAGATGTGTCCAACTCTTTGATACCCCGTGGTCTGTAACCCACCATGCTCCTCTGTCTATGGAATTCTCCAGACAAGAATATTGGAGTGGATTTCTATTCCCTTCTCTAGGGGATCTTCCCAACCCAGGGATTGAACCCGGGTCTCCCGCATTGCAGGCAGATTCTTATAACGTTTTAGAATCTTCTGTATTTAGGAATAAAATGGAGATGGAAACCAAGGGAAGGAAAATATGTCCATGCTTAGCCATTCCACTGTTAAACCCCAGAACTAAACACATTTATGGTAATGAGAAGTACAGAAAAACCACTTTATAACTTGATTTGTTTAGGAGACCTGAACGTTTCCAAAGTCCTTGGGCCAAACTATGTCTTTTTATTTGATGATTTAAAAAAAAGAATTATAAAGGTGAAAATGAAATTATATATATGCTATGGTGATAAGATGAAAAATGAGGGAAAAATAGTCTTCTGGAATCATCTTTGAAGATGATTGTCAAGTTTTTCAGAGAATTTGACAAAGTCACATTTTGAAAAGTTTTTTTACATCCAGATACCATCTGTCATTAAAAAAAAAAGCCAACTCACACGAGAAATCTGAAATCTAATATAGACAATACTATGTTTATATGGTCATAGTTTGAGATTAACAATAATATTAATCTAATATAGATTTACCTTATATAGATATACTTTTTGCCTGAGTATAAAGAGCAGTAGGAAAGCCAATTGTAGAGGTACCTGGAATTAGCTCTATGATACCTGCATGGAACATGTGGATATCCTCAGACGGCTATCAGTGTAACAGATTGTGAAGTGACTTCATTTTTAAAATTTTCAGCATTAATTGAGTATAGTTGACAGATGTAATATTTAAGTATATGTTACAGTCATTCGATAGACATTGTAAAAGAATTCCCTACATCTAGTTAACTAAATATCCATCACCTTACCAATTTACCTTTTCTTTCTCTAATGAGACCCTTAAGTTCTTTCTTAGCAAATCAGTTATACAGTACAGTGTTTTATACTAGATCCTCAGACTTTTTTCATCATATAGCTGAGAAGTTATACTCTTATCAGTCTTTATTTGTCTCATCCTCCAAACCCTGGCAACCAGTTGTATATTCTCTTTCTATGAATTTGACTTTTGTTTTTAGATTCCATGTATAAGTGATACCATGCAATATTTATCTTTTTCTCACTGGCTTGTTTTTAATCATAATACTCTCAAGGTTCATACTGTCGCAAATTGCAGGATTTCTTTCTTTCTTGTGGCTGAATAACATTCCATCTTGTATATCGTTGTAGATACAGATTTATCAGATCTTTTTCCATTCATCTGTTGATGGTCACTTAGTTTGTTTCTGTATCTTGGATACACGAGAGTACAAATATTTATTTTGATATTCTGTTTTCAAACCCTTTGGATGTATATTTAGAATTGGGATTGCAGGATCATATGGTAGTTCTGTTTTATTTTGGCAGGAGTAGGGATCTCTTCACTGTTTTCCACAGTGGTTGCACCAGATTACAGTCTCGCCAACAGTTTACAAGGATTCCCTCATCTCCAGATCCTTACCAACACTTATTATTTGCTATCTGTTTGATGATAACCAGTGTAATAGGTATGAGGTGATATCTCATTGTGATTTTGATTTTCATTTCCCTGATGACTGCTTGAGGACCTTTTCATGTATCCGTTGGCAATTGTATATCTTCTTTGGAAAAAAAGGTCTATTCAGTTCCTCTGCCCATTTTTTAATGAGACTGGGTTTTTTCTTTCCTTTGCTGTTGAGATATATGTGTTCTTCATATACTTTGGATATTAACCTTTTGTCCAATAACATGATGTGCAAATATTTTCTCCCATTTGGTAGGCTGCCTCTCTGTTTTGTTGGTGGGCTCCTTTGCTATGCAACAGCTTCTTAATTTGATGAAGTCTCACTTGTTTATTTTTGCTTTTGTTGTTTTGCAAATAGAGACAATTTTATTTCTTCCTTTTTCAATTTGCATGTCATTTATTTCCTTTTCTTGCCTAATTACTATGTTAGGACTCCCAGTAAGTACTATGTTAATCAGGAGTCTTGAGACTGGATACCTTTGTCTTGTTGCTGATTTTAGACGGAAAAACTTTCTGTCTCTCACTGTTTGGCATGATACTAGCTGTGGACTTTTTATATATGACTTTTATTATGTTGAGGTATGTTTTCTCTATACCCATTTTATTGAGAGTTTTTATTAGGAATGGATGTTGAATTTTGCAAATGCTTTTTCTCTATTGTTTATATGGTCATATACTTTTTCTTCTTCATTTTGTTAATGTTCTATATTGATTGATTTGCAGATGTTGAACCGCCTTTTTATCCCTGAAATAAGTCCCACTTGATCATGGTGTGTGATTCTTTTAATACGTTGTTGAATTTGGTGTGCTACTGTTTTGTTGAGAGCTTTTGCATCTATGTGTATCAGGAATATTGGCCTGTAATTTTCTTTTCTTGTAGTGTCCTTGTCTAGTTTTGGTATCAGGGTAATTATGGCTTTATAAAATGATTTTGGGCATATTTTCTCTTCTTCCATTTTTTGAAACAATTTGAAATTCTTCTTTAAGTGTTTGGTAGAATTCACCAGTGAAGCAATCTGAGCTTGTCTTTGTTGGTATGTTTTTGATTACTGACTCTATCTCCTTACTAGTAATGGTCCGTTAGAATTTTCTGTTTTCATGATTCAGTCTTGGTAGCTTGTATATTTCCAGAAATTTATCAGCTTTTTTCCTGTTTGTCCAGCTTGTTGGCATATAACGATTCATAGTAGTTTCTTATGATCCTTTGTATTTGTGTTATATCAGTTATAATATTCTTCCTTTTCTGATTTTTTTTTTCTTGGTAAGTCTAGCTAAAAATTTGTCTGTTTTGTAGATATTTAAAAGAAAACTGTCTCTTAGTTTCAGTGATCTATTCTGGTGACTTTTTAATCTTGACTTCATATTTCCAATCTAATCTTTGTTATTTCCTTCCTTCTACTAACTTTTGACTTAGTTTGTTTTTCTTTTCTGCTTCCTTGCAGTATTAAATTTGTTGTTAATTTGAGCACCATTTTTTTCTTCAATGTAATGAGCACTTTTCTTTTTTTCCTAATGCAGCTGTAAACTTCCTTGTTAGACTGCCCTTCTGCATTTTGTAAGTTTTGGTTTTTATTTCAATTTTTATTTGTGTCCAAGTATTTTTTATTTCTTTTTTGATTTTTCTTTGACTCATCTGTGGTTCAGAAGCATGTTGTTTAATTTCCAAATATTTGTGAATTTTACAGTTTTCTTCTTGTACTTAATTTCTAGTTTCATATCATTGTGGTTGGGAAAGATACTTTATATTTCAGTCTTCTTAAATTTATTGTCTTGTTTTGTGGTCTAACATATGATTTATCCTGGAGAATGTTCCATGTGTGCTTGAGAAAAATGTTTTCTGCTGCTACCAGAAGTTCATCTGGTCTAATATGCAGTTTATACAGTTTAAGTCCAGTGTTTTCCTTATTGATTTTCTGTGTGGGTGACCTATCCTTTGTTTAAAGTGGAGTATTGAAGCCCCCTACTGTTATTGGATTGCTGCCCACTTTCTTAAGGTCTGTTAATATTTGTTTTATGTGTCTAGGTGGTCCTATGTTGGTTGCATAAATGTTTGCAAATATTATTGTATATCATCTTATTGGATTAACCCCTTTGTCATTTTAAAATGATTTTTTGTCTCTCTGTAAAGTCTTTTGCTTGAATTCTATTAATATTTGTCTGATATAAGTGTAGCTGTCCCATTTCCTTTTGGTTTCCGCTTGTATGCCGTATCATCTTCCTATCATTTCACTTTCAAGCTGCGTGTCCTTAAACCTGAAGAGAGTAACTTGTAAGTAGCATATAGTTGGATCTTGTTTTATGATCCATTCAGCCTTTTGTCTGTCTTTTCGTTGGAAAAGGTAGTCCACTTACATTTAAAGGAATCATTGACAGACATTTACTTATTACCATTTTGTTGATTTTTTTCTGACTGTTTTGAATTTCTCTGTTTCTTTTTCCTTCTTGTGCTCTTTTCCTTTGTGTCTTGGTGATGTTCTTTAATGGTGTGCTTAGGTTTCTTTCTTATGATCTTTTGTGTATTTAGTACAGGTTTTTGCTTTGTAGTTACCATGAAACTTATATAACAACTTATAAGCCTATTTTAAGTTGTTAACAACTTCCAAAGCTATATATTTTTACTCTTCTTCAGTTTTATGGTTGGTGTTGTAATTTATATATTTTTACCTTGTGTATTCATTAGCAAATTACTGAAGTTATAGTGTTTCTTTTTTACCATTTTTCATACTAGATTTAAAAGTTAGTAAATACCTACCATGGTTACACATTTGGAGTATTCTGAATTTAACTCTATATTTACCTTATTATTGAGATTTATATTTTTTTTTTAACTGAAGGATAATTAATTGAAGGATTGTTGATTTACAGTGTTTCCAGTGTAATGTGATTCAGTTGTGTATGTGTATATATCTATCCTATCTGTCAGATTCTTTTCCATTATAGGTTATTATGTTGAATATAGTTTCCTGTGCTATGCAGTAGGTCCTTGTTTATCTGTTTCTTAGATTTATACTTTGATATGTTTTCCTGTTACTAATTAACATCCTTTCATTTAAGGAATACCTTTAACGTTTCTTTAAAGGCTAGTCTAGTGATGAGTCCCTTCGATTTTTGCTTATCTGGTAAACTCTTGATCTCTCCTTCAATACTGAAGGAAAATGGCTAGGTAGAGTATTCTTGGTTGGTGTTCTTTTTTTTTTCTTCAGTTCAGTTCAGTCCAGTCGCTCAGTCATGTCTGACTCTTTGTGACCCCATGAACTGCAGCACGCCAGGCCTCCCTGTCCATCACCAACTCCGTAGTTTACCCAAACTCATGTCCGTTGAGTCGGTGATGCCATCCAACCATCTCATCCTCTGTCGTTCCCTTCTTCTCTTGCCCTCGATCTAGTTTTTCTTCAACACTCTGAATATATGATGCCCTGTAAAGTTTCTGTTGAAATATTGCTGATAGTCTTACCTATCTTGTATGTAACAAGTTGTTTTTTCTCTCGGTTCTTTTAAGATTATCTCCTTGTTTTTAACTTTTAATACTTTAATTTTAATGTGTCATGCTGTGAGTCTCCTTGGGCTCATCTTATTTGAAACTCTTTGAGAAGCCCAGATCTGGATATCTGTTTCTTTCTCCAGGTTAGGGAAATTTTCAGTGATTATTTCTTTAGCTTTCTACTCTTTTCACTTTCCTTTTTTTCTGAGACTTCTGTAATGTGAATGTTGGTTTACTTGATGTTGTCCTTATATAAATTCCTTAAACCATCTTCACTCTTTTTCATGTTTGTTTTTTTTTTTTACTCTTCTGATTGGATGACTTCCACTACCCTGTTTTTTAATTTGCTGATCCTTTCTTCTGCTTGATCTAGCTGATATTGAACCCTTCTATTGAATTTTTCACTGTAGTTATTAATAGTGTATTCTTTTGTACTGTGGTTTCTGTTTTGTACTTATATTTCCTGTGTTTTTGTTGAATTTCTCACTTTGTTCTTGCCTTGTTCTTCTGATCTTGGTACACATGTTTGTGATCATAACTTTCAACTCTTTATTAGGTAAATCACTTATCTCCATTTAGTTAAAGTCTGTTTCTGAGATTTTATCTTGTTCTTTTGTTTGGAACATATTCCTCTGATTTTTCATTTTCCTTGACTCCCTTCATTGGTTTCTTTGCCTTAGATAAAACAATTGCCTCTCCCAGTCTTGACAGAGTGATCTCATGTTGGAGATGAACCTTACTGATCAGCCCAGCCTGAGCTCTTGGTTGTCTCTCAGACCTTTGTGATTTTTCCAAGGTGACTTCTTTGTTTTAGAGGCTCCCAGTAGTTGAGAGTATGCCAAGACCTGTCAGTATCTGAAAGGGAAGGATCTCGGTGAGCATGTAGATACAAACTGATTAGAGCTGGACCTTCAGGTCCCAGCTTTTAACGTATACAAATAGATCTCTTTTAGGGGAAGACTGAGTGGTGGGATTTTGTTTGCTTCTTCTGTGCTGAGCCTTGGAAGGATAACCTCTTAAGAACCCTTTGTTTGCTAAAGACCTGTGGGGCTGATAAGTGCAAGCTCTGCTGGACACTACAGCCAGATGATAAAGTTATGTTTTCCTTAGGTGGCATCTGCAAAAGCTAGCATACCAAGTATATGTACAAGCTCCTTCCAGAGATATATTAGTGATTTGGAACAGGTTACAAGGAGAATGCAGAGATGGTATGTAATGCCTTCCCGGTTTCTGGGGGAGAATCAGTTATTCTCTGCTGCTGCTGCTGCTAAGTCACTTCAGTTGTGTCCAACTCTATGCGACCCCAGAGACGACAGCCCAACAGGCTCCCCCATCCCTGGGATTCTCCAGGCAAGAACACTGGAGTGGGTTGCCATTTCCTTCTCCAATGCATGAAAGTGAAAAGTGAAAGGGAAGTCGCTCAGTCGCGTCCAACTCTAGCGACCCCATGGACTGCAGCCTTCCAGGCTCCTCCATCCATGGGATTTTCCAGGCAAAAGTACTGGAGTGGGGTGCCATTGCCTTCTCCCAGTCATTCTCTAGATGGTGCTAAACTAGAAACCTGACTCTCAGATAGCAGCTCTTAAGGTATGCAGATGGGCCTTTTTCAGGAAAAACTCAGAGATGAATGTATCTGTTTGCTTCTTTTGTACTGGACCCTGAGAAGATTGTGAGTCCTAGTGAGCCCATTAAGAACAATTTGTTTGCTTTAGTATTGTGAGTGTGGTAGATATAAGCCCTGTTGGCTTTCAGAGCAGTGTGTTTTGGGGGCATATCCCTGGGGTGCTAGATATTAGGATCAACCCTTCCCTCCTCAGGGAGAAGCTAGGAGTGGTGAGTTCCCTCCTAATTGTACAGTGCTGTACAAATTTTGAGTGTGTTTATGGTAAGAATATGTCTCAGTCTTTCCTACCCATTTAAATGTGAATATTTTTTCATTTACCCAAAGTGAAGGAATCACTCAACTAGTTTCTGGATTTCTTTTAGGGGAAATCACTCTGCGTGTAATGGAGATATGTCCATGGGAGGTTATGAGTTCAAGGGGTCTCCTACATCTCCATCTTGGACCATACCCCCGTTGACTTCATTTTGCATGATGAATTTTAATTAAAAAAACAGTCAATTCATTGGACTATTTTATTCTAGAAGTATACTTTAGTAATAAAATACTGTCTGAATTTTCAAATGTTGGTGATTTTAAGTTGAATTTCCCTTTATCTTAATATCTAGGGCATATTTTTGACTTGCAATGTCTCTCTACTCAGACTCAAGATATGAAGAGCATTATGATACATCATGCAAGGATGATAATCAAGGTCCTATCTGTAAAGTACTTATAGTTAACCTAGCTAAAGATCACATCATGACATTAATTTTTTTCCTCTCTGCAATTTAAGAAAGCAGCAGCAAGGAGAATGATAAAAACCTACCTACCTACTGCACTCCAGCAAGTTATGTTTTTTCATAACACATGTTACATACCTGCTTTTACTATAGAGAATGATTTTCCTCTTTATCGTTTCCAGTGAATTTGTTAATCTTTAAGAAGCACTTGGGTTTCCCAGGTGGTGCTAGTGGTAAAGAACCCACGTGCAAGGCAAGAAGCATAATGAGTTGCGGGTTCAATCCCGAGTCGGGAAGATCCCCTGGAGGAGGGCATGGCAGCCCACTCCAGTATTGTTGCCTGGAGAATCCCATGGACAGAGGAGCCTGGCAGGGTGCGCTCCACAGGGTCTCAAAGAGTTGGACCCGACTGAAGCAACTTAGCATATATGCAGGCAAGAAGCACTTTACATAATCTATCTGTGGATGGAGAATTAGTTTTAAGAGATTGTTAAATCTCAATTTATTATTATCATATACATGGTGAAATGTCAGCAAATGCAACATCATTATCTGAAGGTCAAAAAGGAAAAGAAGTATGACTGCAAAGTGGTTGTTTTTAATTTCTGTGTCACACTCATTTGCATCTTTGACTGGCTGATTCTTAGTTTCAGTGTGAATCAAGTACATTTGATTTTTACCCCCAGAAGCTTGACTTGCACCATGAAACCATTCATTTGACTTATAAAAAATTATACATTTTCCAAAATTCACTATAATTTTGAATACCTGAAGGGCAATTTCATACTTGATGTTTATGTTCTAGTTCTGTCTAGTGGATATTTGGACAAATATCTAGCCCTGGGCTCTTCACTGCCTTTTAAAGGCTGATGAGTAGAAGCCTGACAGTCTCACTGACCCACAGGGACATCTGGGAGGGTTATGAGGATGCTGAGGGTTATGAGGAAGCTGCTGGCCCAGGAAGAATAATACAAAGGACATATGTCGACAGTTGAGCTCAATTTCATGGGAAACATATTACATTACCCACTTATTCTTTCTTTCAGTGGCAAACTAGATGACTTTTCTCCTCCTTTCCTGCTCAAGGCCCTTTCTACTCAATAACTAGAGAGTCCCCACTTCCTTCTGAGCCCTGACTCCCCATCATTTGGCTGTGCATTCCTTTCTTCTTCTGTTTGGTCCCAGGGGGAGGGGAGAGCTTCACTTTTTCTGGGTACACCCCCCATGAGCCCCAACCACAGGTTTCTCAGGAGCTTCTTATATTGTCTCTGGGGGTGCAAGTTTGTCTTAGCTGTGCCAGGGCTCAAGGCTGTGTCTGCCCCTGTGTTTACTAGGAGTCTAGTAATTAGCTTCCTGGACTGTAACTCATCCTCCTCACTCAAATTAGAAATGAACTGAGCTCAGGACATTCTTGTTGAGTGACTTAATAAATGAATGAATGAATGATGCTCTTTGAAACCCCTGATTTTTAAGAAATCTCTAAGCCCTGTTAGAATTCAGTTTTTCCACAAAGTCGATGCGATTTTTAAGGTAAGGGTGTTACTCTTTTTTTCCTTCCTTCAGAAACCACCTGCTGTTCTGACAGTCCTCTCACAGCTGCCTTCATGAGTCTCATTCCCAACCCTTCTTTTTAAAAAAATTAATGTATTTATTTTCATTGGAGGCTAATTACTTTACAATATTGTAGTTATTTTTGCCATACATTGACATGAATCAGCCATGGGTATATATGAGGGCCAAGAGCAGTATCCACAGGCATGGACAGAGCTTAGGCTGAGGACTTTAACAGGCTTCCTTGGCCAGCAGCAAGGTAGTTTCACTTCATGAGAGTGTAATTTAAACCTTAAAATGGATATGGCCAAGAGGAGAGCACAATACCTCAGTTTGGAAATTGGGAGCATCTTTAAGGGACATGTTTCTATTCTGGGAGGTGGATTCCAGGGACTTGGC
Source organism: Bos taurus (assembly GCF_002263795.3). Classification (NCBI taxonomy): domain Eukaryota; kingdom Metazoa; phylum Chordata; class Mammalia; order Artiodactyla; family Bovidae; genus Bos; species Bos taurus. Next base: position 88,952,178 of record NC_037336.1, read on the forward strand.
AATCCTACCCTGTATTCTGATTCCCAACCTGTAATCAGACCAGTGGACCCTACTCTAAAGCTGTCCTAGTTTTTCAGCCTGTTTCAGCGTGGCACAGTGATGAATGATAACTTGGAAGTGACTTGGAAGCATAGGTGATGTCCCAGAGAGGCAACAGATACTTAGGTTTAAGGGTAAGATTTGTGGTTTAGATTTTGCAGCCTTTCTATAATAAGAGCCTTAGTATTTGGGTTAGAAACCCCCGCAGGAACGGTGGCAGCCCCCTGGGAGCTTTCACTGGAGTGTTCCATTTCCAAGTCAGTCTTGCCCAGGCTTTCACTGCTCCTCTGGAAGCTCTGGTTGAAATCCAAGGAAAGCAGCTACTTACTTCATTTTTTTCTTTCGCTTGAAACTTTGAAACCCCATAGAAGCTTGTTGGCCCAGATGCAGTTAAACCTTTAAAATCCTTTTCTCATCTTGAGAGTATATGGGGAAAACGCTCCATCTGGGCTTCTTTGCCCTGCCCTCCTCAGGGTTCTGTTTCATTGAAGTCTGGGCTGGGACCCCTGGGTTCTCAAGCCACCCTATGGGGAGCTGTTGGCCTTTGGCTCTGCTACTTCTGGGGGAAATTTGGCATGGAGAATGTCAGGGTTTTTTTGTATCTACGGTTGGGAAGATGCCCTGGAGAAGGGAATGGCTCTGCACTCCAGTATTCTTACCTGGAGAATTCCCTGGACAGAGCTGCCTTGCAGGCTACAGCCCGTGGGGTCGCAGACTGAAGTGACTTAGCACACACACATACACACATATATATGTGCTAAACAGATGTAATGCTGTTGAAATGTGTTGAAACAGGTGGAATTGTATCTCCCCAAAATATGTGTGGAAATTCTAACCCCTTTATCTCAGAATGTGCTCTTATTTGGAAATAGGGTCTTATAGGGTAGATAAAATTCAAGTGAGTTCATTAGAGTGAGCCTGAATACTTTTAAAAAGAGGAAATTTGGGAGAGAGACACACAGAGCGGGAAGGTGATGTGAAGGCTCACAGAGAAAAGATGGCCTTGTAATTGGAGTGATGCATCTCCAGGCTAAGGAAAACCACAGACTGTCCGTAAACACCAAAGGCAGATGAGGTCAGAAAGGACCCTCCTTTAGAGCCCTCTGAGAGAGCAGCGCCCTGTCACCTTGATTTCAGACTCATTTCTGTTGTTATTTTATAGTTTGTATGAAAGTCCTAGCAATTGATTACCAAACATTTATTGATTCTTGGCTGTGCTAGGTCTTCATTGCTCGTGGGCTTTTTCTCTAGCTGTGACAAGTGGGAGCTACTCTCTACTTGCCGTCCACAGGCTTCTCATTGTGGTGGCTCCTCTTGTTAGGGAACAAGGACCCCAGGGCAAGTGGACTTCAGTAGCTGTGGCTCCCGGGCTCTAGAGCACAGGCTCAGTAGCTGCGGTACGTGGGCTTAGTCGCTCCTTGGCATGTGGGATCTTTGCAGACCAAGGATCGAGCCCATGTCTCCTGCATAGGCCGGTGGATTCTTTACCACTGAGCCACTAGGGAAGCCCACCAACAGATATAAAAATAAAAAAGGCCTGACTTTTAAGGCAAAAGAAAGAAGGACTTTTTGATTTAAAAGGATGTTGGGCTCATCTGATGGAGGCTTGGCTAATCATTTACTCTGTAGATTCTCTCCTTTGCCTGTCCAAGTGGTTCCCTGAACTTCTGACCTTGAAGTTGGTTTAGAGCTTCAACAGTTCTGTGCACCTACCTGGCAAATGCCTGGTAAAAATTTTTAACCAACAAAAGAATGTTTTCGTCTGTTCCTTTGGTAGTTTCCCTTTTTGCATTTATGTCTTTGATCCATTTGAATTCGTCCTGGTTTACACTGTGAGGTGTGCTCTAACATTTTTCTACACGTGGCCGCACAGCTGTTTCGATTCCATTCATTGAACCACCTCCTACAGAAGTATTGTTAAGACTTCTTTTCTTGACCTTCCAAGTTTACTGTTTGTTAAAGAGCTTTTATTATTTATTTTTTTAAGCACTTTTAAAGTAGAGTGATAGATATGACCCCTTAGTTTACATGTTTCATCGTTTTTCCCCCAGTTCTGAAATTAAAAAAACAAAGGACTTATTCACAAGCTATAAATTTTGCTTAATTTATATTAGCTGAATATATAATGTGATTTGTGTATCTTGTGCAGATATATTTTGTAACATTCCATTGATTTTATAAATAAGGAGGAAAAGTTCATGAGATGTGACACATTTAGAAAAGATTACTGCTGATAAGAGGTAATCAATAGAATTATCATTTAATATTCACAGGACAGAAAAATTGTTCCCAGGAGAGAAAAAGAAGGCTGCACCAAGCTTCCCTTCTCTCTGGGGAAGGTGTTGCCCAGATTCTCCAGTCCTGGGCCCTGAGCACTTTGCTGCTTTTAACCAACTTGAAAAGCTAGTCTCCTCAGAGCCTCAGCTATTAATTTTTAGGCTCATGATTCCAGATTTCTTTCTGGAGGTTGGGACACCTAAATATTCAGTTCCCACTTTCAAATGCCCACATTGCTACCAATATATCTAAAATCAAACTAGTCGTTTTCTCTTTCTGCCCTTGTAACAAACTCATTTGTTTCTCTTAATCCTCCCCATTTCTGCCAGGGGCTCCAGCCTTCTTCTCCATCTAACTTTGAATCCTCTTTGTGTCTGGTACTTCTTCACTGTGGATTATCACTTCTTCATCCTCAGCATCTCTAGATTTTGGCTCTGTTTTCATTCCACTGTCACCACCCTGGTCCGCATCCCCATTGTTTTGCAAGCCCAAATTACTATCATATCCTCCTAGCTGGTCTGTTTTTGATTCCAACCTCTCCTCCCTTCAATTCCTCCTGCTCGGCCCTGCCAGAGTAATTTCTATAAATCATCATTTCAAAATGCTCCACTCCCTGTGTTAGTTTCACAATGGCTGCCATAACAATGTTTCACAAACTGGACGGCTTAAAATGCTAGAAATTGATCCTCTCACAGTTCTAGAGGCCACATGTCTGAAATCAAGATGTTAACAGTGTTGTGCTCTCTCTGAAGGCAGGGCAGCTCTTTCCTGGCATCTTCTTGGCTTCTAGAGGCTTCCGGCAACCCTTGACATCCCTTTGTTTACAGTACTTCTCTGCAATCTCTGTCCCTCGATTGTCACAAGATGTTCTTCTCGTGTGTCTGTAGCCAAGCTTCCCTCTTCTTATAAGGACACCTGGGCCCACCCTAATCCAGTGTGATCTCACCCTACTTGATTAAATCTGCAAAGACTATTTTTGAATAAGATCACATTCATAGGTTCTGGGTGAATATGTGTTTCAGGGGAGACAACTATTCAATTAAAAATTTGTCAGTAGACTTGACTGTCTAACTTAATAATGGCTTTAACAGAAAAGTGATGGTGTCCCTTGAAATTTAAAATGCAGAATTAGACTATGCCTCAGGGCGCCAGATCCCAGGTTAATCTTTTACAGAGCCTTGGGAAGACCCACTGGCTCTCTCTCATCTTGTTTGATTTCTACTTTCCAACCCAATCTCCCTGCCTCACACTTCCTGCCAGTTTCTGCTCCACACGGTATATTCATTTTATTTTTCTTCTGCTTGAATACCTGCGTCTCCCTCTGTCTGTTTCAGTTCTATGCTCATTTTCCCCCCAAAGGGACGTTTCAACTTCTACTTCCTTTCTGAAACTTCAAACTAGCTTAACCAGCATAATCTCGGATCGAGTGTGCCATCACAGGGTAACCAATCCATGGTCCAGGGTGCCTTGTCAGATGTATATATATCAACTAAATCACCCAGGGTCTAAAGCACAGTAAGAGCTTTTAAACTGTATTCTTATTTAACTAATAGTAGATTTGAGGCTGGATCATTCATTTAATACTATGGTTGGATTTCCTCTTTTAAATGGAAAGTTGAAGTTTTTGTTGGCCACTGTCTCTTTTTGTCTAGGGAACTTTGTCAGAGGAAAAGTATTTTTACAATCTGGGTTGACTGGCTAAAGCCATGAACTTGTTCTTTAAGGGTTGTATATGTGCAAAATGAATGTATATTAAATTAATCATATTTTAACTGTAGGAAGTGTGTCTCACTTGTATAAAACCGGCTATAGGTACAGATACGTGAAGTGAGCCTTCCTTTGACAGACAGGTGTTTTCCTTTTTGTTGAAATACGCTTCTTCAGAAATTGAGATTTCTCAGTGTTCTGATCATTTGCTGTGTTCTCAGAAAGACCCTCAAACAGTACGTCTTCTCCAAGATACATGCGGTAACTTCCTGGGTTGAGAGCACTTATCTTTTGGCTTAATCGGTTCTCTATCTAGAACCCCAGAATCCATTTATTCCTTTGTTGCTGTTGTTCAGTTGCTAAATCGTGTTTGCCTCTTTGTGACCCCATGCGCTGTAGCCCTCCAGGCTCCTCTGTCCTTGGGAGTTCCCAGGCAAGAATACTGGAGTGGGCTGCCATTTCCTTCTCCAGGGGATCTTCCCAATCCAGGGATTGAACCCATGTCTCCTGCATTGGCAGGCAGATTCTTTACTACTGAGCCACCTGGGAAGCTCCCTGCCCTTTTTCATTCCTAACAGGGGTGTTTTTAGAGCCACTGTGGGCTTAGCCTCTGTGCCCTGAGCATCACCATGCCAAACGAAAGTTTCAACTTCCCTACTACCCAGTGGAAGTTATACCTCAGTGATGTAAGATGTTAGTTTTCTTTAGGGGATTGAAGACTAGAAAACTGCAAAAAGGGGAGAAAAATCAGTATTGGCTCCAATGAAATCTAAGGAGGTGGAGCCATCAGCAATGATGAGAATCTTGGAAGCAGTAGGGGAGTAGAATTAAAAGAATTCACCTATTTCCTACATAACTCTGCTGCTGCTAAGTTGTTTCAGTTGTGTCCGACTCTGTGCCATCCCATAGATGGTAGCCCACCGGGCTCCCCCATCCCTGGGATTCTCCAGGCAAGAATACTGGAGTGGGTTGCCATTTCCTTCTCCAACCTAGTTGTTAACAAGCTAGTTGTTTTAAAATGCATATGCAAAAAGAACCGGTTTTATAGTTTCCAAGGAAAAGGAAATTTCATTTTAACCAGTTTTCTCCAGAGTCTAAAGAATATCAGGGCCATCCTGTGTCAAAAAGTTATCTTTCCTTTCTGTAGTCTTAGTTTTATAGCTAAAATATAGACCAAATAATGCTCAAATTGACTCTGATATCAGGGGTATTTCAGCTGATAAAAATTTTGGACTGTCCCTGTGGTGGGAAGTGAGGTCTGAAGAGTTAAGGGAATTTGCAGGACTGGGGGAAGCTTGGTCCTTGGCAGCCCTGAGAAACAGGAGTACTCAGAAGGGAATTCTTTAGGATGTTCAGGAGTGGGGGAAGCTTGGTTCCCTTTCCACCTGAGAGATAAGCTTCCTTAGAAAGGGATTCTTTAGAATGTTAGGACAGTTTTTGATCCTTCAGGCTTTTGAATAAGAAGAAAGACCTGGACCAAAGGGAACCTCAGAATCCTTTCCTAGAGATCATGTGGATATGAAAGGTCACATAGAGGTCATCTAGGAAATCTGATGGAGAGGGACAGAGAGGGACAGGAGACAGGGAGGCAACAGAACGTAAGGAAATTCTGAGTCCTTTTCCTTCTTTTGAAAAAACCTAGTGTGCCACTCAGAGGCCATTTTTGGGGGGTCCCCCGTTTGTATTGGAGCCAGGCCTTTCGGAGGGTCAAAAGTATCCAGTTTATGAGAATGTAGCCAAGGGTTGAGTATGAGAGAGCCTCCTGGGATGTAACAGAACCCACTCATAGCCTATCTACTATAGAATGGGAGTACTGAGAGTCACTGGCAGACAGAAAGGCATCCCTTTTCCCCCAGTGGTCTCTCCATGCGACAGAGGGCACAGAATGGTCGAGCAGCCCAACAGTCACATCCAACAGTGAGAGGACATAACTCTATATAACCAATAATTTCTAGGCATGTCTCAATAAGTAGATTTGAAATTTGTTTCATGCCACCACTCTGTTATTTCATGGGAACCAGAGAGCTCTAATCAATAGATTTATGCTGCAGTCTTTATGTTAGACTATAGTCTAACCAGATTATTTGGGACACAATTATTCTCTCTCTCTCTCCTTATCTCCTCACACCCATATCTCTCAAACATTCATGTTAAGCGTTTCTCTTGCCAGCGTGAAAATAAATCCAGTGCCTATGGCAAGTACTTAAACATTGCAGTAGGTTGGAAAGTATTGGTATTAATCTAGCGATATTATATTAGCACTTATTTATAGCATGTTGTAAAGCCTAGTGACCTCTTAACTTTGGGGCTGAATGAACGACTGTCAGTAATGCCTAATGCGACAAACGACCTTCAGAGTCTTGGCATGGATGAAACAGCTTGATGCTGATCTCTGGACTACTGGAATCCAGAATGAAAGTTTGGTGGGTGTAGGGAGTTTGAATTGAATATCAAGAATAGACAGAGGTATTTGCTAAGGAGGTAGAGGGCTTCCCTGGTGACTCAGAGGGTAAAGAATCTGCTTACAATGCAAGCAGACCCAGATTCAATCCCTGGGTTGGGAAGATTCCCCAGAGAAGGAAATGGCAACCCACTTCAGTATTCTTGCCTGGAGAATCCCATGAACACAGGAGCCTGGCAGGCTACAGTCTTATCGGATCGCAAAGAGTCGGACATGACTGAACGACTAAGCAGCAGCAGATAAAGAAATGTGTTCCTTTTCTCTAATCAAATACTTTATTTCCCAGAGAAGGCAGTGTAACTGTTCTCTTAAGGTGATTCATAGTCATTAGGTAAATAGATGCTCGCTCTATACCTTGCTGCTACACAGAGGGTTCAGTTCAGTTTAGTTCAGTCCTTCAGTCATGTCCGACTCTTTGCGATCCCATGAATCGCAGCATGCCAGGCCTCCCTGTCCATCACCAACTCCCGGAGTTCACTCAAACTCACGTCCATCGAGTCGGTGATGCCATCCAGCCATCTCACCCTCTGTCGTCCCCTTCTCCTCCTGCCCCCAATCCCTCCCACATCAGAGTCTTTTCCAATGAGTCAACTCTTCTCATGAGGTGGCCAAAGTACTGGAGTTTCAGCTTTAGCATCATTCCTTCCAAAGAACACCCAGGACTGATCTCCTTTAGGATGGACTGGTTGGATCTCCTCGAAGTCCAAGGGACTCTCAAGAGTCTTCTCCAGCACCACAGTTCAAAAGCGTCAATTCTTCGGCACTCAGCTGTCTTCACAGAGGGTGGAAATTAACAAAAGTGCTGTGGTAAAGTCCTTTTACTACTTGTGGTATTTTAACATTAATAGTAAGGTTGATCCAATCTTGGGCTTATTTATATTTGATTTTTAACCTCACCTGAGCCACCACAAGCAGCTTAGTGTTAGTTCATCTTCTACAAAAGGATAAGTGACAAAATCAGCTGTTCCTGTTGGGAACCCCTGGTTCCCGGAAATCTTAGAGGTTCGATTCTGTTGCCTTGGTTACTCAACTGTTCCATGCAGGTTGCTCAACTTCATATGGGTACTTCTCTGAGGAACATTCTCCTTTGGAAGTCAGTTGCTGATGTGTTAAAATCTAATTTCTGCTTAAAAATTCTTGAGTCGAATTCACCATGATTTAGTTCAAAAAACAAATGGCCTTGTGGTTTTGGTCTAGGATTTTTCACCTAGTTGTACCTGGCAGAACCCCTAGCACAATAATATGAAAAATTAGAAGTGTGTTTGCTAAATGAAATCTAATAAAATGGAAGCAGTGCTCTTCTTTAGAGTGAACTGAGCTGTCTCTTTATGGTACAGCATGTGTTTATCATGTGGTCATTTTATAAACTTGAAATCTACTAAAATGGTGGGCAGTTTCTTTCTCTGGAGGGTATTAAAAGTGTATCTTCATAGAATAGCATGTCATGTAATAACATTTGGTTCTTTTTTACCCGATCAAGATGTTTGCTAAATTTGCTTAGGTGATTTGAAAGGCGTTTTTGAAAATTAGTGGATAAATGCCATGAACTTGAAAAATTGTTCAAGACCTTGAAATGTGGCCTTGAATATATGCATTTAAGTTGTATCTGGAGGGGTTTTTCTTCTTGTATCGATGAGGCAGAAATGGGATATAATCAGTTTTGTTTTTTTTTTAGTTTATTGCTAAGCACAATCCAGAGGTATAAACTGGAAGAGGTATACCCTTCTTGTGTAGATCTGAAGTTCCCCAAACTATGATCCAGAAAAATGCTATCTTTAGATTGGATCTGTGAGAGTAATAGGCTCCACTGAGACTGATGATGAAAGATCTCAGATTTAAAAGGTTTACAAATGTGTAGCTATATAATCAATTAGTGTCAAACAAATGTGTATCAAAACACGTGACACACAATCTCATGAAATCAGAATGATCTACCTAAATGTCTTTTACTTTTCCGTCCTAATAACAGACCACTTTGGTTGAATCTTTAGTGTAAAAATGACTGTAGAACTGTAACATGGGACAATAGCCTTGTTAATCGTTTTCTGATTTGTCTTGATTATAGTAAATGGAACTTATGGTATCCTAGAAGCTACATTTTTATAAAAGACGTAGGTTCTGAAGATGGGTAGTGGTGATGGTTGCACAGCAGTGTATTTAATGTCACCAAACGGTACACGTAAACATAGGTAAGTGGTAAATTTTATGTTGAGTATATTCGGCAACAATAAAAGAAGAGGTATAATACTTTTTGTAGGAAACATGAAATGGAAAGAGGCATTGCATGGCAAAAAGGTAATAGAGAAAAATGATACTAAATTCAGAGATCATTTGTCTTATTCATAACTTTGCATTTGGTTTTTAAATAATCATACAAGCACTTTGTAAAAAAGATAAATTAATAAACCAATGAAGTGAAGTGCAATAGTGAACTGGAACAGTTTATATATTAGGCTCTTATAGAGTCTTCTAGAATAAGAGCACAGTTTTATTCGTTTTACAGTGATTTAATGAGTTCCTCCTTTATGTTCTAGGTGTGGGAATATTCTAGAGAGCTAAAGTGACAAAATTCCTGCTTTCAAAGAGCTTCTCTTTCACTCTTCTAGCTGTCACATGAGGAATGTGAATGCAGTTATTATGGTTTGCCCATTTTCCAGATGAAGAAGAAGTGGAGCTGACTTTATCAGTTTACCTGTTACACAACAGTAGCCAACTAGGTGTCAGGCTCTGTTCTAAGCAGTTAACTGATATTAAAAGCTGTGTGATTTATTGTCCCCATTTTATAGGAGAGGAAACTGAGGGACAGAGAGGTAAATAAAGTTTAGTATTAGGGAAACAGCATTCTGGAATACTTTCCTGTATGAAATTCTTAGAATAGGCTAAAAAAGTGATTACATAGCTTTAAAAAGTTGTACCATTTTGTCACTATTAGATTAAAAGAAAAACACCTTCTACTCCCCCTTCTGCTATTTAAGACATAGATATCATCAAGAGGGTTTGTATTAATATAATCAAAACTAATTGAGATTTGACTTTTCTTTGCCTTTGTTTTGTTTTTACATGTTACAATTAAGCAAAAAAAAAAAAAAAATTCCTGAGTTATATCAGCTTCTGCCAATTTTTCTGAGTTAATATTAACTGAGATTTTGGCTACATTTAAATGTGTTAAATTATCCTACAAGCTTGAAATATTGCAATTATTTACATGAAATTGGAAAGACTATGGGGTAAAAAAATAGTATCTATTTTAGAATAAATTCCTTTCAAATATAATTTTCTTTTTAAGATTAGAATCAACCAAATATAACAGAAACCCTCCAGGTAATAGTGGCCTAATACACAAAGCTTATTTTTGTCTCACATAAAATAAATCTGGACTTCTTTACCAGTAGTATGGCAGCTCCAGAGTCAAAATTACCCCAACTCTTTCTGACTTTCTTTTTAGTCTAGCCTAGCCCAGGGCTTCCATTCAAGGTCAACTCTTAGTCCAGTGTGGCTACTGGAGCTTCAACCATCACAGCTGCAGTTGTGCCGACTCTCTGTGACAATGGACTAGCCCTCTAGGCTCCTCTGTCCAGGCCCACACGTCTCTTGGATCTCCTGCATTGGCAGGCAGATTCTTTACCACTTATGCCACCTGGGAAGCCCCATAGGCAAGTGGGAGAGGGAAAAGTCAGTAATGTCACACTTCACTGAAACAGTTCCCTTTAAGGAGGTCTTGGAAGTCTTACCCAGCCCTTCCTCTTAGATCATATTGATGGCAACTTAGGCTCCATCTGCCTGCAAGAGACACTGGGAAATGTAATCTTTAAGCTACGCACATTGTGCCTGGAATAAAATCTGAGTCCTGTTAGTAATAATAAGAGTTGAGTGGATATTTGGTAGACAAGTAGCAGCAGTCCCTATTATGAGTTATCTTCATATAATTTGAGAATTGGACATCCTCTTTAATGAATATTTTGACTTGCTGAGCATGAATATGTAACACAGACAGATCATCATTTTAAAAAAGAATCAGAATGTGAAAAAACAAAATTCATATGAAAGCCATATTGAGGAAAAGCTAATACTGAGTGTTTACCTAAGCATTGGGTAAACTGTTGCCACAATATTCCTATCAGTTACATACTATGATTGTGGCCATGTTAAAAAAAAAGAAATATAAGCATCAAGATGATAAATAGCTTTTCCAAGCAGCATAAGCTAAGAAGTGGTAGAGCTTTGGGAAATCCGATTCCTAACAGTATATCTTCAATGCCATTGCTTCATTTTGTCAATCAGGATGTTGAAGTATTTCAGGACAGTGCAACTGGTCATCATGAGCATTGATGATCATTCTATGGTCTGGTGAGAAATTCTGACCATTCAAATGATTTGACTACTGGATTCTGTACCCCTGTGATTGTACTCTATGCATATTTTTTAAAATATGGGCAGTAGTTCAAAATACACACACTCACATTTACCCCAGAGAATGGTTCTTGAAAGATTTCCTGTATGTGAGGGAATGTTCTGAGCACAAATAGTGAACGGATATTACATCCTTGTCCTCAGAGGGCTTAAGATGCTGAGCCCTCAGATGCTGAGTCCCAGAACTCAGCGTCAGTGCTGGCTGAGAGCCAGCATCTGAAGTTTTTAGTTTTTGCATCACTTCTGCTTTTGCTTGTCTTTGAGATTCAAAGATGATACATTTGAAGTAGAGTTCTACTTCTTCCATTGGAGGAGGCAAAGTTTCTGCACCTGCATATGTGTGTGTGTGTGTTTGTAGAGTGTGTGTATGGTTAGAGAAATTTCAGGCATTTGCAAGGAGTGCTGCCATTAGCAAGTAGAGTGGCATGGAGTGGAGAGAAGGGTGAGGAGGGGCCAAAACGGGCATCTCCCTGGGCTCCAGAACCACTCACCTAATTATATGAATGCAAACACCCCCCAGTGTATGAGCTGGTCATCTCAGGACAGAAATTTTCAGCAGGAAATGCCCCCCTTCAGACCACACCTTTTCGGGGGTAGAACTTGGCTTGTTCTTCCATCTTTGTTTAAATCATCCCATTAATCAACTGTAGTGAAAGCTCCCTTAGTCATCTGTGAAAGTATAAACTCTTCATTGTTAGGAATCACTGGTGTGGCATACGTCTTTTTCTACTCATGAACAAATGCAAACTCAAAAGCTGATTTTTTCTCATGACTTAAAAAAAAAAATGTTTCTTTTGCTAAACAGTCACAGCCTCTTTTCTTTTGTCACCCCACCCCACTAATCATCCTTTCTCAGTCTCTGTACTCCAACATGTCTCAGGAGAGTCATGGCCCGTGCTTTGCCATGGGTGACTCCTGTCTAGGAACCACCTTTTGAGAGACCTGCAGCTCTCAGAGGTCTACACATTATTGATCTGAGCATATTTTTATTACTAAGCATTTTGTAAATCGACACTCACTAAAAAGAGATTAATGTGTGTGCTTAGGGAAGGCATGCAGATAGGTCTTCAAAGTCTACTGATGTTCCAGTGGAGTCCTGCATTTTAAAATGTGGAGAAATGCTAATGAACCCAGAGTAAGGTTGGAAATGGCAACTACTAGTTTACTCATAATTTTGTTCGTTTAGCGATTGTCGTTGAGTATGCTACAGGCCCGGCACTGTTCGGGCTGCTTACAGTCTAGTAGAGAGACAGAAGAAGCCCAACAGGGTGAACAAGCTATATGTGGAAGGTGACAGTGGGCAAAGGAAATGGAGACAGGGGAGCAGACAGTGAGATAGAAGGAGGAGGTGGCATGATTTTCCTCAGGCTGGTTGTAGAGTGTGAGAGAAAGAACAGTGTCAAGAATGGGTGCAGTTATTTTGGCCTGAATAATTGGAAGGTGGGGTTTCCAGCAACTGATATGGAGAAGTCTACAGGTAGACATTTTCTGGGGAAAAAAAATCGGTTCAGTTTTGAGGTGTTTTCAGACAGTTCAAGCAGAGATGTCCTGGGGTTTGGAAGTGATTCTAGACTTGATATAATGTCATGAGTCCTCAGCATAGAGCTGATTGAAGTCACCAAGAGTGTGAGTATACAAACAGAGAAGGAGACTAACGTTTTCATCTTCATCTTATGCATCTACTCTATTGTTAGATTATGTCACTTTTTCTTAACATCTAGAAATTTTCCAACATCTGAAAAAAAGTGGAGAAAATGGTACGGTTCCCTCCAATACACTTGTGAATATATGTGTATTTAAAAAAAAAACAAAAATAAAACTTCAGATCTTATATTTTTGCACCCATAAATATTAACACCTTAGTGTATATCTCTACCAGGGAAAGACTTTTAAAAGTAGAGTGCTATATCATAACTATATTTAACAGGCAAAAATGATAATTTTTTAATATTGAATTCCTAGTTTTTGCCAGCCATCCCCAAAATGTCCCTTTACAGTTGCTTTGTTCCAGTCAGGATCCAATGTCCAAACCATGCATTTGGTCGGTATGATCCTCTAATTTTTTCCTCACCATTTATTTATGAAAAACAAAAACAAAAACAAAAACAGGAAATATATCCTGTAAAGTGTTCTACAGTTTTGAGGCAGTCAGCTGAATCTTTACTATGACATTTAGCATAATCTCCTCTACTTTCTTCATTATCTGTTACCTTTTAAGGCTTGATTAGATTCTTGTTCAGTATTATTTATAAGAAAAGAATGAAATTGCATCAGGAGGTGATAAGATCTGAAAACATCACTTTTAGAGCTGTTAATATTAATCAGCAATTCTAATATTAACAGTTTGTCTGTTATTAAGTTTCCTGTCAGCCTTTCATCCTAATAGTTTTGGTTACCACTAGTTGCCTAGATTCATCAAGGTTGAAAAGAAAGATCATTTTAACAAGGTTGAAAAAAAAAGGACACCAAAGGCCAAGGCCTTGGGACACTCAGACAGCAGGTCAGAGTGAAGGGAAGGACCTGGCCAAGGACATGGAGATGGAGTCCTCTGTGGCATCTTGAAGACAAATGAAGAAAATACAGGAAGTGATCAATTATATCACTCTTAGGTCAAGTACGCAGAGAATCGATAACTGGTCATTGGAATTAGCAACGTGGAGGTCACTGGTGGTCTTCTCAGGAGTTTTATAGAGTGCTCGGGGTGAAGGCCACTTGGAGTGAGTTCATGGAAACTGGGATGAAAGGAATTGCAAACAGGAGAGAGGAGAGGGAGAGGCCCCCTCTTGGGAAACTCCAGGAACAGAATTTCTGTGGTTGCTTGACACCGAAGTGGGCTACCTCAGCTTATACCAGATCCGTACTGTGTTCCCTGTGAGGACACCCCACAGCCTCTTGAAATGGCTTTGCTGCTCTGATATCCTTCTTCCTGCATTGAGGTGATCGCAACCTTTAGCACCTATCTTCAGGTGCAATGTAGGGCTCTTAGTTGATCAAATTACTTTCCAAATAGTATCTTGTACTATAGAAATCTAGCAAGAATTAAACTGATTGAGTTTTCTTTCCCTTCATTTCAGTTCAGTGGCTCAGTCATGTCTGACTTTTTGCGACCCCATGAATCGTAGCACGCCAGGCCTCCATGTCCATCACCAACTCCCGGAGTTCACTTAAACTCATATCCATTGAGTCAGTGATGCCATCCAGCCATCTCATCCTCTATCGTCCCCTTCTCTTCCTAACCCCCAATCCCTCCCAGCATCAGAGTCTTTTCCAATGAGTCAACTCTTCGCATGAGGTGGCCAAAGTACTGGAGTTTCAGCTTTAGCATCATTCCTTCCAAAGAACACCCAGGACTGATCTCCTTTAGGATGGACTGGTTGGATCTCCTTGCAGTCCAAGAGACTCTCAAGAGTCTTCTCCAACACCACAGCTCAAAAGCATCAATTTTTCGCACTCAGCTTTCTTCATAGTTCAACTCTCACATCCATACATGACCACTGGAAAAACCATAGCCTTGACTAGACGGACCTTTGTTGGCAAAGTAATGTCTCTGCTTTTCAATATGCTATCTAGGTTGGTCATAACTTTTCTTCCAAGGAGTAAGCGTCTTTTAATTTCATGGCTGCAATCACCATCTGCAGTGATTTTGGAGCCCAAAAAAATAAAGTCTGACACTGTTTCCACTGTTTCCCCATCTATTTCCCATGAAGTGATGGGACCAGATGCCATGATCTTCGTTTTCTGAAAGTTGAGCTTTTAGCCAACTTTTTCCCTCTCTTCTTTCACTTTCATCAAGAGGCTTTTTAGTTCCTCTTCACTTTCTGCCATAAGGGTGGTGTCATCTGCATATCTGAGGTGATTGATATTTCTCCCGGCAATCTTGATTACAGCTTATGCTTCTTCCAGCCCAGCGTTTCTCATGATGTACTCTGCATATAAGTTAAATAAGCAGGGTGACAATATACAGCCTTGATGTACTCCTTTTCCTATTTGGAACCAGTCTGTTGTTCCGTGTCCAGTTCTAACTGTTGCTTCCTGACCTGCACACAGGTTTCTCAAGAGGCAGGTCAGGTGGTCTGGTATTCCCATCTCTTGAAGAATTTTCCACAGTTTATTGTGATCCATATAGTCAAAGGCTTTGGCATAGTCAATAAAGCAGAAATAGATGTTTTTCTGGAACTCTCTTGATTTTTCGATGATCCAGCAGATGTTGGCAGTTTGATCTCTGGTTCCTCTGCCCTTTCTAAAACCAGCTTGAACATCTGGAAGTTCACAGTTCATGTATTGCTGAAGCCTGGCTTGGAGAATTTTGAGCATTACTTTACTAGCATGTGAGATGAGTGCAATTGTGCGGTAGTTTGAGCATTCTTTGGCATTGCCTTTCTTTGGGCTTGGAATGAAAACTGACCTTTTCCAGTCCTGTGGCCACTGCTGAGTTTTCCAAATTTGCTGGCATATTGAGTGCAGCACTTTCACAGCATCATCTTTCAGGATTTGAAATAGCTCAACTGGAATTCCATCACCTTCACTATCTTTGTTCGTAGTGATGCTTTCTAAGGCCCACTTGACTTCACATTCCAAGATGTCTGGCTCTAGGTGAGTGATCACACCATCGTGATTATCTGGATCATGAAGCTCTTTTTTGTACAGTTCTTCTGTGTATTCTTGCCATCTCTTCTTAATATCTTCTGTTAGGTCCATACCATTTCTGTCCTTTATTGAGCCCATCTTTACATGAAATGTTCCCTTGGTATCTCTGATTTTCTTGAAGAGATCTCTAGTCTTTCCCATTCTGTTGTTTTCCTCTATTTCTTTGCATTGATCGCTGAGGAAGGCTTTCTTATCTCTCCTTGCTATTCTTTGGAACTCTGCATTCAGATGCTTATATCTTTCCTTTTCGCTTCTCATCTTTTCACAGGTATTTGTAAGGCCTCCCCAGACAACCATTTTGCTTTTTTGCATTTCTTTTCCATGGGGATGGTCTTGATCCCTGTCTCCTGTACAATGTCATGAACCTCATTCCATAGTTCATCAGGCACTCTATCTATCAGATCTAGGCCCTTAAATCTATTTCTCACTTCCACTGTGTAGTCATAAGGGATTTGATTTAGGTCATACCTGAATGGTCTAGTGGTTTTCCCTACTTTCTTCAATTTAAGTCTGAATTTGGCAATAAGGAATTCATGATCTGAGCCACAGTCAGCTCCAGGTCTTGTTGTTTTGCTGACCTTATAGAGCTTCTCCATTTTTGGCTGCAAAGAATATAATCAATCTGATTTCGGTGTTGATCATCTGGTGATGTCTGTGTGTAGAGTCTTCCCTTGTGTTGTTGGAAGAGGGTGTTTGCTATGACCAGTGTGTTCTCTTGGCAAAACTCTATTAGCCTTTGCCCTGCTTCATTCTTACTCCAAGGCTAAATTTACCTGTTACTCCAGGTGTTTCTTGACTTCCTACTTTTGCATTCCAGTCTCCTATGATGAATAGGACATCTTTTTGGGGTGTTAGTTCTAAAAGGTCTTGTAGGTCTTCATAGAACTGTTCAACTTGAGCTTCTTCAGTGTTACTGGTTGAGGCATAGGCTTGGATTACCATGATATTGACTGGTTTGCCTTGGAAACGAACAGAGATCATTCTGTCATTTTTGAGATTGCATCCAAGTACTGCATTTTGGACTCTTTTGTTGACCATGATGGCTACTCCATTTCTTCTAAGGGATTTCTGCCCACAGTAGTAGATGTAACGGTCATCTGAGTTAAATTCACTCATTCCAGTCCATTTTAGTTCGCTAATTCCTAGAATGTCGACGTTCACTCTCGCCATCTCTTGTTTGACCACTTCCAATTTGCCTTGATTCATGGACCTAACATTCCAGGTTCCTATGTAGTATTGCTCTTTACAGCATCGGACCTTGCTTCTATCACCAGTCACATCCACAACTGGGTATTGTTTTTGCTTTGACTCCATCCCTTCATTCTTTCTGGAGTTATTTCTCCACTGATCTCCTGTAGCATATTGGGCACCTATCGACCTGGGGAGTTCCTCTTTCAGTATCCTATCATTTTGGCTTTTCATACTGTTCATGGTGTTCTCAAGGCAAGAATACTGAAGTGGGTTATCATTCCCTTCTCCAGTGGACCACATTCTGTCAGACCTCTCCACCATGACCCGCTCGTCTTAGGTGGCCCCACATGGCATGGCTTAGTTTCATTGAGTTAGACAAGGCTGTGGTCCATGTGATCAGATTGGCTAGTTTTCTGTGATTATGTTTTCAGTGTGTCTGCCCTCTGATGCCCTCTTGCAACACCTACCGTCTTACTTGGGTTTTTCTTACCTTGGATGTGGGGTATCTCTTCACGGCTGCTCCAGCAAAGTGCAGCCGCTGCTCCTTACCTTGGACGAGGGGTATCTCACAGCTGTCCCTCCTGACCTTAAATGTGGAGTAGCTCCTCTCGGCCCTCTTGCGCCTGCGCAGCCGCTGCTCCTTCAACATGGGGTTGCTCCTCTCGGCAGAAGAAAAGAAACCTGAAACAAGCAAAAGAAAAAGCCTAAAACATTTTAACGCCAAGAACCCTGAAATAATCCAGTCAATGCTTAAGACAAAGCACTTCACATTTATGATAAATAAAAATTCTGCAGCATGCATGCTCAAAAGCAGCTACTAATGTAACTTTATTGTCTTTACTAAATCAAACCAGTAAAGTTTTACCCAGGGGACTCTTTGAGGCTACAGGATTTATTATTAGCAGGCAAAGGACAGGGTTTTAAATGAAGCTACATGATGATTTTCAATTTTCTGCAAGAGAAGATATGCGGAGAGCTTATTCTACCTCTAAACAGGAAAAAAAAATGAGCATAGATAATTTTACTGTCTATCTGTATTATTGACGAACTCTGTCATCACAAAATCATGTGACATTGGGAAGCATATCAAAATGGAGCTGGACAAATGATCCGTAGATTTGAGCAGAGAATTTGGGCAAAGCTTTTAGCTACTTACTGATAGTATTTGCACAACAGTCCTTTCAGAGGTGGTCAGAAGCAGCCTGTCTGAAGCTGGTTGTTCGGTGGTGAAGCATTCAAACTTGTTGGTTAGACAGGTCCTGGATTAAAATCAATCTGTGCTCCTGAATAGCTGATTAACCTTGTTTGAATCAGTCTCTCAAAACTTCTATCATCTGTACTAGTATACCTGTTATAGGTTTGGAAGGGGTTGGAAGGATTGAAACAATACATATATTTAGTTTGGTACCATCATCTCAGGAACTACACATCAGAAACAAGTTTCTGCTGGTTTGCCATTTCCCTGCCATCACCAGCTACAGTGATACAGAGAATATTTGTTGTCGTTCGTTGCTCAGTTGTGTCCAACTCTCTGTAACCCCACGGCTGCAGCACGCCGGGTTTCCTGTCCTTCACCGTCTCCTGGAGTTTGCTCGAAATCATGTTTGGACTCGTGTCCATTGAGTCGGTAATTCCACCCAACCATCTCATTCTCTGTCACTCTCTTCTCTTGCCCTCAATCTTTCCCAGCATCAAGATCTTTTCCAATGAGTCGGCTCTTCACATCAGGTGGTCAAAAGTATTGAAATATTTCTTCTTAAAAAATTTTACTGATGTTTGATTGATTTACAAATGTAACACAGTTTCTGCTGTATAGCAAAGTGATTCAGTTATACATAAATAAACACATAGATATTCTTTTTCATATTCATTTCCATTATCCTTTGTCACAGGCTATGGAGTTTAATTCCCTGTGCTATATAATAGGACCTTGTTTATCCATCCCATATATAATAGTTTGCATCTGCTAATCCCAAACTCTCAATCCTTCCCTACCTCACCCCCCTCCCACTGGGGACCACAAATCTATTCTCTACATCTGTGCATTTGTTTCTCTTTTGTAGGTATGTTCGTTTGTGTTGTATTCTGGATTCTACATTTTTAGTTCTTATGGGATGCAATGCGAGTTAGATACATTCGCTTGCAGCCTCTAACACTCTGAACATTGGAAAAGACTCTGATGCTGGGAGGGATTGGGGGCAGGAGGAGAAGGGGACGACAGAGGATGAGATAGCCGGATGGCATTACTGACTCGATGGATGTGAGTCTGAGTGAACTCCAGGAGTTGGTGATGAACAGGGAGGCTGGTGTGCTGTGATTCATGGGGTCGCAAAGAGTTGGACACGACTGAGCGACTGAAGTGAACTGAACTGAACATACTGAACACACATATCAATTTAAACTAGTAATTTTATGTGATAAGACAAAAAGTGTGTAAATACCCTGCAAAGAAGATAACTACTTTACAGATACAGTTTAATTTTTTCATACTAAACAGAGTAGCTCATTACTTATGAAATTGTTAGGACTCTTGATAACATGCAATCAATGCTATCCATTTAGAAATAAATGTTGTTTTGCCAATCACTGGGTTGATGTTAACCTAGCAATTAAATCATACACTGTTGTAGTAATTTTCATACTAATATGGAGAACTTTCTTTGTTTAGGAGTAATAGATCCTATTCTCTATTTTCTTAATTATGTGGTACACACTGGCCTGCTGAAGAAAATCTAAGTGATGAAAAAGTTTATAAATTAAGAAGCAAAAGATGTGTTGTTTTTTCTAAAACCACTCTCCAGTAGATAAACATTGTTAAATAGTGTTATGAAACTCTCTCCAGATATTTTCTATGCATTTTCACACATATACACACCTAATTAATTTTTATACAGTTGAGATCATGTACCATCTGATCTGCAACTTGCTGTTTTTCACTTAATATACTGTGACTGTCTTTCCAAACCGTGGCCTGTATCTCTAAATTTTTTTAAACTGCTATAGTTTTTAAGACTTTTAATATCTTCATATACTTGTGTGTGTGTAAATTGATTGCTTACTTATATCTTTGTTTATTTTTTCTTGTTTCTGTTGCTGTTTAGTTACTGAGTCATGGTGTGACTCTTTGCGACTCCATGGACTGTAACCCGGCTCCTCTGTCCATGAGGTTTCCCAGGCAAAAATACTGGAGTGGGTTGCCATTTTCTTTCCAGGGGATCTTTCTAACCCAGGGACCGAACCCGAGTCTACTATGTCTCCTGCATTGACAGGTGGATGTTTTACCACTGAGCCACCAGGGAAGCTGTTTCTTTCTTTGTTGTTGTTGTTTAGCCACTAAGCCATGCCCAACTCTTTGTGACCCTGCGGACTGCAACATGCCAGGTTTCCCTGTCCGTCACCATCTCCCAGAGCTTGCTCAAACTCCTGTCCGTTGAGTTGATGATGCTATCCAACCATCTTATCCTCTGTCATCCCCTTCTCTTCCTGCTGCCCTCAATCTTTCCCAGCATCAGGGTCTTTTCCAGTGAGTCAACTCTCTGCATCAGATGGCCAAAGTATTGGAGCTTCAGCTTCAGCATCAGTTCTTCTGATGAATATACAGGGTTGATTTTCTTCAGGATTGACTAGTTTGATCTCCTGCTGTCCAAGGGACTCTCAAGAGTCTTCTCTAGCACCACAGTTTGAAAGCATCAGTTCTTTGGTGCTCAGCTTTCTTTATGGCCCAACTCTCACATCCATACATGACTACTAGAAAAACCATAGCTTTGACTATACAGAGCTTTGTCAGCAAAGTGATGTCTCTTCTTTTTAATACGCTGTTTAGGTTTGTTATCACTTTGCTAGGTTCAAATTATTTCTCCCTCAGAACTTTGAAGATACTGCCCAAGTGTGTTTTAGAATCTGTTGCTGCTAATGAGAAATTTGGATGTCAGTCTGAGTCATTTCTTTTATATCACTTGACTTTTCCTTCTAGGAAACTATTATTTATCCTCTGAATGATGAAAATTTTCTCTCTAGATATGAGTATTTCTTTTGTTTAAGTTCTGTAAATCTTCAAAAGGTCTTTGAAATAAGGTCTCATCTTCAACTTGGAAAAAATTTCTATTATGTTTTTTTTTTTCTTCCCCTTACTGTCTGTCTTCTCTTTTGAATGCCTTTTTGATAGATATTGGATTCTGTCTTGGAGGTTATCTCATATTTTTAATATCTGTGTTTTCTTTTTACACTACATTCAGAATACTCTTTCACCTTGGCATACCACCTGTTAGATCTTTAGTCATGTCAATTTTATTAGAAATCTATCTTTGAATTTTTAATTTCAGTTGTGGTTAACTATATTTTTAATTTCTAAGAATTTGTTGCTTGTATTCTACTTTTCCCTGAAACCTGCTTTTATATCCCACAATATCTGGAAAGGATTTATTCATAGGTAAGTAAGAGTACACTCTGAGTGCAGATATAATGGGGCAAGCATTTTATTAGTTTCCCTACCAATGTCCAAAAGTTATCGTGTCCCTCCAGATCCTTCTCTCTCTTTTTCTCTCTGTCTCGCCATCATCACTCTTTGTACTGGGACTAGTGGACTTCCGTTTGATGCTTTCCTCCCTCAAATCTTCATTGTCAGTACTGCTTTGCATTCCCTTATTTAGAGTGAGGTGAGAAAAACAGAGACTATGAAGGGAGATGAATTCAGTCCACTGCACTCCTTTTTCACTGTAGTCTTCGCCCATTTTATGAATGAAGCAACCTGTTTCAGATCTCTCTGAGGACAGAGAAGTCAATTTTAAAAGTACTGTTTTATTCCCAGAATCATCTCTATTTTATTTCTTTCATGCCTCATTAATTTCATCTGTTTGTCTTAGGTCCTCTCTTTTTTTGCTCTTGCTTTTCCTCAAACATCTGGTGGTCCATGGTGGTCTGTTTGTTGTGTTCCCATTTATTAGTTGGAGTCAAGGTTGGAACAGGCGGCTGGTCAGTGACTTCACTGCAGTTGTGGGAATCTGTTCCCCCACTGCACCTCTCCCCATTCTGGGCAAGCTGATCTGGTTCTGGGTCAGTGGATGGAGCATTTCCTCTTGTAGGCATACTTCAGGCTGATGGATGGGAACCTAGCAGGGAGACAGGCTGGAAAAATATCAAGTTGGAGAAGACTTCCTCCATGCATGGTCCTGGGCAGAGCTGCCTGCTTGATTTATTTTTTCTTCTTCCTGTCTACAGTTGATACTCTAGTTTCTTAGTCTTTCTCTGGTATCAAAACCTCTGGCAGGAATGTTCTTCAAACAAATCACCCACATATTTAGCAAACAGAGCTCAGTCTTTGGGTGGAGGCTTAAAGGCTCAGGTTTATTGGGTGAGAGGCAAGAAGAATATGGTTTTCCAAGATGTTCTGAATGCAGTTCTTAATGAACTATTCTGATAATTGCTCCAGGATGCTTAGCATTTGTGAACTTCTAGCTCTCAGCAAGAGCCCCATTAGCTCTGGTGTGTTCAGTTCAGTTCAGTTCAGTCGCTCAATCGTGTCTGACTCTTTGCGACCCCATGAACCACAGCATGCCAGGCCTCCCTGTCCATCACCAACTCCCAGAGCCCACCCAAACCCATGTCCATTGAGTCGGTGATGCCATCCAACCATCTCATCCTCTGTCTTCCCCTTCACCTCCTTCCCTCTATCCCTCCCAGCATCAAGGTCTTTTCCAATGAGTCAGTTCTTCCCATCAGGTGGCCAAAGTATTGGAATTTCAGCTTCAACATCAGTTCTTCCAATGAACACCCAGGACTGATCTCCTTTAGGATGGACTGGTTGGATCTCCTTGCAGTCCAAGGGACTCTCAAGAGTCTTCTCCAACACCACAGTTCAAAAGTATCAATTCTTCTGCCCTCAGCTTTTTTTATAGTCCATCTCTCACATCCATACATGACCACAGGAAAAACCATAGGCTTGACTAGACGGACCTTTGTTGGCAAAGTAATGTCTCTGCTTTTGAATATGCTGTCTAGGTTGGTCATAACTTTCCTTCCAAGGAGCAAGCATTACCTCTGCTCTAATTTCTGTTCCAGTGCCTCTCACCTGCTTCTGACCTTGGAGAGAGGGCTCTGTCCCTTCCCCTGAACTGGAATCCCTTCTGATCTATTTTAAATAAGATTTTGCATTTTTACAGATTCATGAACTTTACTATTAAAGCTTATTAGTGTTTGGGTCCAGATTCAAACCTTTATAATTCTGTAATTTAAAAAATCATCTTTCATTTTCCTATGGAAGGAAGGAACAGACTGAAATGATGTTCTTCTGTATATTCCAAAATGTTTTGGAATGTTTTTCTAAATGAGTCATTCAGGTGTACAGCAGGCATGAGTCCCTGCAAAAGAGTGTGTACATGCAAGTGTGAACACACACACACACACCACCACCACCATTTCTCCATGTCTCCTCTTATCTCACCTTGCCAGGAGGCACAGGCAACTGAGGGGTGGCTGATGGTGGTAACTTCGCCATTTGCACTGCCAGTGGTGTGGTAGGAATTGTGCACGAGCCAGCCGTATGGACAATAGGAGTAACAAGTCATCAGGAAATGACTTTCTCTCCCACTTACCTCTTGTTTTGCACCTGACAACTCCCCCAAACAGTCATGAAAGCATTTGTGGTTGACTTGCTTAGCCTGTGTCCACTGGGAGCCACAAAAGCCTTAGAGAGTTTATTTCAGGATGCTGGAACTCATGAAATGC
Organism: Bos taurus; assembly: GCF_002263795.3. Taxonomy (NCBI): domain Eukaryota; kingdom Metazoa; phylum Chordata; class Mammalia; order Artiodactyla; family Bovidae; genus Bos; species Bos taurus. The sequence goes on from NC_037336.1 coordinate 88,975,633, forward strand.
AATGAAACTCATGGCCTCTTCCAACTCCTCAAATCCTGTTATATCCCTCTTCGTAAGGGGTCCTTTCCCTCCCCACTTGACTCGCCTTTTGAAACATAGCCTAGTTTTCCCTAACTTTACTTTACTCATTGTCACCCTTGTGGATCTCCTCCTTTCTGGAGACAGTGCTATGGCACAGTCCCCGTAGTCTTGGACTCTTACACTAGTCTCTGCTGACCTTCTGCCTTCTAGTTGCTTCTCCTTCCCATGATTTCTGTCTTTGCCTCCACAGAAGCCCTTCTAATTCATGGCTCTGATGATGACCAGATGAGACCCTTTGCAAAGAGGACATCCCTGTCCCATACCCTTTTCATCCCGTGCAGGCTTACCACATGCTTGGCCTTCAGTCATTCAGGTTAGTGAGGATCAAGGGCACAGAGCTGGCACAGGATGGAGATTAATGAGGGTGTGCATTCTTCTGTTGCTATCCCTGCTCTATGCCTTCTTCACCACCGGCCCCTTGCACCTCCATCTTCCTATCACAACATGCCTGGCCAAGGACACTGATAAATGAGAAGCCCTCTCATGAACAAATGTCTATTTTATAGAAACAGACACAAATCTGTAAGGATCCAAATCCCTCTGGGGCTTCTTCTTTCTAGGCTCCTGAAGATAAGCCTAGTGATGGAGCAATCCCAGCCTTGGAACTTAGCTGAAGTGGGCTTCTTTCTCTCCTACTGTAGAAAGCAGAGCTGAGATAACGAAAGATGTTACCTCAGGCTGCTGTGGAATTCCTTGAATTTTTATTTGAAAGAGAATCATTCACAGTTTATTGCTAGTAACTGATTACATGGGGAAACCCTGGACGGCTGACCAGGCAACTCTGCACTTGAAGAAATGAAACGTCACACTTAGCAAGGTGGTCAGTCTTGTGCAGTGGCTCATCCACGCTCTCTGTTCTGCACAGCAGGGTGATTTCCTATCCTGCTGAACTCACTCCTTTTTCCTTTTCCTATATCTTTTCCACACCATCGTCTCCCTTTCAAGTGTGCACATGTGCATGCATGTTTAATCTATCAGTCTTGTCTGACTCTTTGTGACCTCATAGACTGTAGCCCGCCAGGCTCCACTGTCCTTGGGATTTTTCAGGCAAGAATACTGGAGTGGGTTGTCATTTCCTTCTCCAGGGGATCTTCCCAATCCAGGGATCGAACCTGTGTCTCCTGCATTGGCAGGCAGATTCTTTATCCACTGAGTCATCAGGGAAGCCATTAAGTGCACATAAGATGCTCCTAAACAAGCTGAAATGCTACTTTTTCCATGACATTCCTCACCCCTGTCCCAATTAAAAAAAACTTTTATCCATCTAGTTGTTTGTTTACATTTTTATTATAATATAGAATTTTATCAGAATTTTTAGTGGATATGCTTTATTTCTTTCAGACTCAGTGTATTTCATTCATTTTTGTACTCTCCATAGTGTCTAGCATACTACCTTTTACACCATAGATGAACAGTAGATATTGTGGAATGGATTTATATTAAATTGGCATCATTTGTTTGTCCTGGATGGTAGAGGTTTTAATCCAGAGGAGAATGTCTGTAGCTAATTTTTAATTGTTACTAGTAATCTACATGTGGCACTAGTGGTAAAGAATCTGCCTGCAGTATAGGAGTCACAAGAGACCCGGGTTCGACCCCCGGATCAGAAAGATTCCCTGGAGGAGGGCATGGTGACACACTCCAGTGTTCTTGCCCGGAGAATTCCATGGACAGAGGAGCCTGGAGGGCTACAGTTCATAGGGTCACAAAGAGTCGGATATGACTGAAGCGACTGAGCATGCATGGAAAAATAGATAGTAATAACAACAATAAAATCTCATTTAATCCTTAGGACAACTTGGTGAAGTAGGTATTTATTTTCATTTTACTGAAAAGGAAACAGGCCTGGAGAAGTTCAGTAACTTGCCAAGGATACACTGCTGGTAGGAAAGAGTAGAGCCACTGTGTTCTGTGTTTGGGTGTGCACTAGTTTATTATTGTCTGAATTGTAAACAAACTAAAGAATATAGCTGGATTTTCAGTCTACTCCCATTTTGATAGCTTGGCTCACCGTACTATGAGGCCAAAAAGGGGGACTTTCCCCGGGTGACTTTCTGCACTGAGAGTTTGGGATGCCCAAAGCTGTTACTATGCTGTCCATGTATATCATCATTTCCTGGGTACGCATCGTGTTAGATGCTGGAGTTAAGAAAGTCGTGTAAGTTACCACAATTTGCCAGATGCTTTTGGAAATAAACACAAGTTCATCAGAGGGCCAATGAGTGTGTCTTGTTGGTAGAAAGTAAAGCTTCGTGTACTGTAAACACTCCGTGAATGTTTTCAGGGGAGAGAAAGTGTTAGTCACTCAGTCGTGTCTGACTCTTTGCAACACCATGGACTGTTAGCCCGCCAGGCTCCTCTGTCCATGGAATTCTCCAGGCAAAAATACTGGAGTGGGTTGCCATTTCCTTCTCCAGGGGAGCTTCCCAACCCAGGGATCAAACATGGGTCTCCTGCATTGCAGACAAAATCTTTACCATCTGAGACCAGGGTGAGGCAGGACAGGAAAACCTGGCTTTCTAGATTCACAGATGGTTCATAGACCCTTCCCATCTTTGTAATTCCCTCTATTTCCTGTCAGATACCTAGCAGAGTTATTTACTTGCTTTGTTTTGTTTGAATTTTCATTATTGAATGAAAGCAGAAGTTGGCAAACTTTTCTTGTAAAGGGCCAGATCATAAGTGCTTTCAGCTTTGTGGGCTGTTCAGTCTCTGTCACTCCCACTCAACTATGCCACAGACAGGAAAGCAACCGAGACAATCTGTGGACAAGGGGCATGCCCTTGGTCAAATCCGACTTGATTGGGGAAAATGAGGGGATCGGCCTGGGTTGTGGCTTTTTCACCCCTGATTTGAAATGTGCTGTGTTTCTGGGATGCTTCCATGTTTGAGTCTGTGTTCTTTGCATTTTTCTAAAATTTCTTTGCATTTTTCTAAAATTTACCATGCAGGAAATAACTAAATTGATGACACAACTATCTAATTTCATCATTGAGATAATACCGACTCACACGTATTGAGTGTTTGCTAGTGGCAGGCACTTTGTGAAGCACTTTACAGGCTTCATATTATTTATAAAGCAAGTACTATTATTGTCTTCATTTACAGCCAAGAATAAGCAGCCTGGGTGGCTCAAATGGTAAACCATCTGCCTACAATGTGGGAGACCTGGGTTCGATCCCTGGGTTGGGAAGATCCTCTGGAGAAGGAAATGGCAACCCATTCCAGTACTCTTGCCTGGGAAATCTCATGGACAGAGGAGCTTGGTATGCTACAGTCCATGGGGTCGCAAAGAGTTGGACATGACTGAGCGACTTTGCTTTTGCTTTCACAACCAAGAAAACTGAGTCACAGAGTGCCTGCCAGGGGTTACATGTCGCCAGTCTGTTGATAGAGGCGGTCTGATTACAGGATTCATGAGCATCAATGCAGGAATCTGTATGCAGGTCAGGAAGCAACAGTTAGAACTGGACATGGAACAACAGACTGGTTCCAAATAGGAAAAGGAGTATGTCAAGGCTGTGTATTGTCACCCTGCTTATTTAACTTCTATGCAGAGTACATCATAAGAAACACTGGACTGGAAGAAACACAAGCCAGAATCAAGATTGCCAGGAGAAATATTAATAACCTCAGATATGCAGATGACACCACCCTTATGGCAGAAAGTGAAGAGGAACTCAAAAGCCTCTTGATGAAAGTGAAAGTGGAGACTCAAAAAGTTGGCTTAAAGCTCAACACTCAGAAAACGAAGATCATGGCATCTGGTCCCATCACTTCATGGGAAATAGATGGGGAAACAGTGGAAACAGTGTCAGGCTTTATTTTTCTGGGCTCCAAAATCACTGCAGATGGTGATTGCAGCCATGAAATTAAAAGACGCTTACTCCTTGGAAGGAAAGCTATCTAGCATATTCAAAAGCAGAGACATTACTTTGCCAACAAAGGTCCGTCTAATCAAGGCTATGGTTTTTCCTGTGGTCATGTATGGATGTGAGAGTTGGACTGTGAAGAAGGCTGAGCGCTGAAGAATTGATGCTTTTGAACTGTGGTGTTGGAGAAGACTCTTGAGAGTCCCTTGGACTTCAAGGAGGTCCAACCAGTCCATTCTGAAGATCAGCCCTGGGATTTCTTTGGAAGGAATGATGCTAAAGCTGAAACTCCAGTACTTTGGCCACCTCATGCGAAGAGTTGACTCATTGGAAAAGACCCTGATGCTGGGAGGGATTGGGGGCAGGAGGAGAAGGGGATGACAGAGGATGAGATGGCTGGATAGCATCACTGACTCAATGGACGTGAGTCTGAGTGAACTCCGGGAGTTGGTGATGGACAGGGAGGCCTGGCGTGCTGCAATTCATGGGGTTGCAGAGAGTCGGACACGACTGAGTGACTGAACTGAACTGAACTGAATGCAAATAACAATAATACTAAACTGAGAGGGAAAAGCATGGGACTTAACCGTTGGAAATGGGGTTTATATTCCAACTGGGTTCCGTGGCAAATTACGTTAGGGCCGAGCCTTCGTTTCCCCACCAATAAAAGGGGAACACTAATAGAAATTGTTCTTCTAACCTTAGAGACTCCTGGGAGGATAAGAAAGTATGTGAATGTTTTATAAACTGTAAACACTGTACCATTGTTAGTTACTAGTCTGTTATTCGGATAATTCTTAGTCTTTTTTATTGAAATATTAGCTTCAAGTGTACAGCAAAGTGATTTGGTTATAATATGTATTTATCTGTATTCTTTTGGGGATTCTTTTCCATTATAGTTTATTACAAGATATTGAATATAGTTCCCTGTGCTAATCAGTAATCTTTGTTATCTGTTTTATATATAATAGTAAGCATCTGTTAATCCTATACTCCCAATTTATCCCTTTCCTCCCCCTACCGCCTCCCCCTCCACCGACCCTCCCCTGCAGAGAAAGACAAATACAATATCATTTACATGTGAAATCTAAAGAATTGTACAGATGGACTTATTTGCAAAACAGAAACAGACCCACAGACATAGAAAACAATCTTAGTCTTTTTTTTTTTTTAATGTGTAATAGCAAGTAAAGGTTTTTAAGAAAAGCTGTGAAATTCTTGAACTGTAAGGTTATCAGGGTGTTGACACCTAAAGCAGTCTTCATTGATTTTCTCCTTGATCTCTCCCAGCCCTGGAGCACTTACCTTTTCTAGGTGTCTGTGGTTATGCATCTAGCCTCCTCTCTGCTGTAAAGGAAAGCTGTACCATTCATTCTTTTTTTAAAAAAAATTTTATTGGAGTATAGTTGCTTTACCATGTTGTGTTAGTTTCTGCTGTACAGCAAAGTGAACCCTCTATACATATGTCCCCTCTTTTTTGGATTTCCTTCCTATTTAGATCACCACGGAGCATTGAGTAGAGTCCCCTGTGCTATATAGTAGGTTCTCATTAGTTATTGCTTTTATGCATAGTAGTGTCAGACACGACTGAGCAACTTCACTTTCACTTTTCACTTTCATGCATTGGAGAAGGAAATGGCAACCCACTCCAATGTTCTTGCATGGAGAATCCCAGGGACGGGGGAGCCTGGTGGGCTGCCATCTATGGGGTTGCACAGAGTCGGACACGACTGAAGCGACTTAGCAGCAGCAGCAGCAGTGTGTATCCATGCTATGCATGCTAAGTAGCGTTAGTTGTGTCCTACTCTGTGAGATGCTATGGACTGTAACCTGCCAGGCTCCTCTGTCCATGGGATTCTCCAGGGAAGAATCCTGAAGTGGGTTGCCATGCCCTTTTCCAGAGGATATGTCAGTCCCAATCCCCCAGTTCATCCCACCCTCTTCTTCCCCTCTTGGTGTCCATACGTTTGTCCTCTACATCTGTTTCTGTTTCTACTGTGCATTCTTTCACTCCTTTTCTCTGTTGAGAAAGATTAAACTTTTTTCAAAGAGCATTTCCTAGATCACTTAGACTGGGTGGATGCAGGGTGTGTAGAGTGAGGCTGGAATGCAAAGAACGAGGTTCAAGGGCACAAAATATAGTTATGTTTTTATGGAGTTGAAATGTGTGATTCTCAGATAGCCATGTCTTGTTAAAGATTGTCTTGGCTGATGCAGTTCTGAGGCTTCTCTTTCCCAGTGCCTCCATCCCTCCTCCAGCCTCTGGCCAGATGTTAGTAGCTGACTCATGGGGATGCATGCATGCTACATTGCTTTAGTCATGTCCAGCTCTGTGTGATCCTGTGGACTGTCGCCTGCCAGGCTTCCCCGTCCATGGAGTTCTCCAGGCAAGAATACTAGAGTGGGTTGCCATTTCCTTCTCCAGGGGATCTTCCCGACCCAGAGATTGAACCCAGTCTCTTACGTTGCAGGCAGATTCTTTACCATCTGAGCCATCAGGGAAGCCCTGACTCACAGGGATGGAATGGTACATATCTCTCCATCTGGAAAAAAACAAACACACAAAGTAAAAGCGTTGGTATAATCTTAAATGCTACACCTTTTCCCACCCAAGCAAATCCTTCACAATATTGTGCTTAGTAAATCCCCCTTTAGTTTTCCTCAGGTCCCTTATCAGCTCTTTATGGAACAAATGTCCGTATCAATTTATTGTATTGGTCAAGAGTCTCCAGAGAAATCGGAGAGGGCGATGGCACCCCACTCCAGTACTCTTGCCTGGAAAATCCCATGGACAGAGGAGCCTGGTAGGCTGCAGTCCATGGGGTCGCTAGAGTCGGACACGACTGAGCGACTTCACTTTCACTTTTCACTTTCATGCATTGGAGAAGGAAATGGCAACCCACTCCAGTGTTCTTGCCTGGAGAATCCCAAGGACAGGGAAGCCTGGTGGGCTGCCGTCTATGGGGTCACACAGAGTCGGACACGACTGAAGCGACTTAGGAGCAGCAGCAGCAGCAGCTCCAGAGAAATGAACCAATAGGATTTAGGTATCTTTCTATCTGTGTATCCATCATCCTATCATTTTGCCTTTTCGTACTGTTCATGGTGTTCTCAAGGCAAGAATACTGAAGTGGTTTGCCATTCCCTTCTCCAGTGGACCACATTCTGTCAGACCTCCCCACCATGACCTGCTCATCTTTGGTTGCCCACGGGCATGGCTTAGTTTCACTGAGTTAGACAAGGCTGTGGTCCTAGTGTGATTAGGTTGACTAGTTTTCTGTGATTATGGTTTCAGTGTGTCTGCCCTCTGATGCCCTCTTGCAACACCTACTGTCTTACTTGGGTTTCTCTTACTTTGGACGTGGGGTATCTCTTCACGGCTGCTCCAGCAAAGCGCAGCTGCTGCTCCTTACCTTGGATGAGGGGTATCTTCTCACCGCCGCCCCTCCTGACCTTGAACGTGGAATAGCTTCTCTCGGCCCTCCTGCGCCCGTGCAGCCACCGTTCCTGGGACGTGGGGTTGCTGCTTCCGGCTGCCGCCCCTGACCTTGGGTGTGGGGTGGCTCCTCCCAGCCGCTGCCCCTGGCATGAACAGTATGAAAAGGCAAAATGATGGGATACTGAAAGAGGAACTCCCTAGGTCAGTAGGTGCCCTATATGCTACAGGAGATGACTGGAGAAATAACTCTAGAAAGAATGAAGGGATGAAGCCAAAGCAAAAACAATACCCAGCTGTGGATGTGACTGGTGATAGAAGCAAGGTCCAATGCTGTAAAGAGCAATATTGCATAGGAACCTGGAATGTCAGGTCCATGAATCAAAGCAAATTGAAAGTGGTCAAACAGGAGATGGCAAGAGTGAACATCGACATTCTAGGAATCAGCAAACTAAAATGGACTGGAATGGTGAATTTAACTCAGATGACCATTATATCTACTACTGCGGGCAGGAATCCCTTAGAAGAAATGGAGTAGCCATCATGATCAACAAAAGAGTCCAAAATGCAGTACTTGGATGCAATCTCAAAAATGACAGAATGATCTCTGTTCATTTCCAAGGCAAACCATTCAATATCACAGTAATCCAAGTCTATGCCCCAACAAGTAACACTGAAGAAGCTGAAGTTGAACGGTTCTATGAAGACCTACAAGACCTTTTAGAACTAACACCCAAAAAAGATGTCCTGTTCATTATAGGGGACTGGAATGCAAAAGTAGGAAGTCAAGAAACACCTGGAGTAACAGGCAAATTTGGCCTTGGAATATGGAATGAAGCAGGGCAAAGGCTAATAGAGTTTTGCCAAGAGAACACACTGGTCATAGCAAACACCCTCTTCCAACGACACAAGAGAAGATTCTACACACAGACATAACCAGATGGTCAACACTGATATCAGATAGATTATATTCTTTGCAGCCAAAGATGGAGAAGCTGTATACAGTCAGCAAAAAGAAGACCTGGAGCTGACTGTGGCTCAGATCATGAACTCCTTATTGCCAAATTCAGCCTGAAATTGAAGAAAGTAGGTCTACTACTAGACCATTCAGGTATGACCTAAATCAAATCCCTTATGATTATACACTGAAAGTGAGAAATAGATTTAAGGGCCTAGATCTGATAGATAGAGTGCCTGATGAACTATGGAATGAGGTTCATGACACTGTACAGGAGACAGGGATCAAGACCATCCCCATGGAAAAGAAATGCAAAAAAGCAAAATGGCTGTCTGGGGAGGGCATACAAATAGCTGTGAAAAGAAGAGAAGCAAAAAAGCAAAGGAGAAAAGGAAAGATATAAGCATCTAAATGCACAGTTCCAAAGAATAGCAAGAAGAGATAAGAAAGCCTTCCTCAGCGATCAATGCAAAGAAATAGAGGAAAACTACAGAATGGGAAAGACTAGAGATCTCTTCAAGAAAGAGATACCAAGGGAACATTTCATGCAAAGATGGGCTCGATAAAGGACAGAAATGGTATGGACCTAACAGAAGCAGAAGATATTAAGAAGAGGTGACAAGAATACACAGAAGAACTGTACAAAAAAGGTCTTCATGACCAAGATAATCACGATGGTATGATTACTCACCCAGAGCCAGACATTCTGGAATGTGAAGTCAAGTGGGCCTTAGAAAGCATCACTACAAACAAAGCTAGTGGAGGTGATGGAATTCCAATTAAGCTATTTCAAATCCTGAAAGATGATGCTGTGAAAGTGCTGCACTCAATATGCCAGCAAATTTGGAAAGCTCAGCAGTAGCCACAGGACTGGAAAAGATCAGTTTTATTTCCAATCCCAAAGAAAGGCAATGCCAAAGAATGCTCAAACTACCGCACAATTGCACTCATCTCACACGCTAGTAAAGTAATGCTCAAAATTCTCCAAGCCAGGCTTCAGCAATATGTGAACCGTGAACTTCCAGATGTTCAAGCTGGTTTTAGAAAAGGCAGAGGAACCAGAGATCAAATTGCCAACATCTGCTGGATCATGGGAAAAGCAAGAGAGTTCCAGAAAAACATCTATTTCTGCTTTATTGACTATGCCAAAGCCTTTGACTGTGTGGATCACAATATACTGTGGAAAATTCTTCAAGAGATGGGAATACCAGACCACCTGACCTGCCTCTTGAGAAACCTATATGCAGGTCAGGAAGCAACAGTTAGAACTGGACATGGAACAACAGACTGGTTCCAAATTGGAAAAGGAGTATGTCAAGGCTGTATATTGTCACCTTGCTTATTTAACTTATATGCAGAGTACATCATGACAAACGCTGGGCTGGAGGAAGCACAAGCTGGAATCAAGATTGCCAGGAGAAATATCAATCACCTCAGATATGCAGATGACACCACCCTTATGGCAGAAAGTGAAGAGGAACTAAAAAGCCTCCTGATGAAAGTGAAAGAGGAGAGTGAAAAAGTTGGCTTAAAGCTCAACATTCAGAAAACTAAGATCATGGCATCTGGTAGCATCACTTCATGGGAAATAGATGGGGAAACAGTGGAAACAGTGTCAGACTTTATTTTTCGGGCTCCAAAATCACTGCAGATGGTGATTGCAGCCATGAAATTAAAAGACGCTTACTCCTTGGAAGAAAAGTTATGACCAACCTAGATAGTATATTGAAAACCAGAGACATTACTTTGCCAACAAAGGTCTGTCTAGTCAAGGCTATGGTTTTTCCAGTGGTCATGTATGGATGTGAGAGTTGGACTGTGAAGAAGGCTGAGCGCTGAGTAATTGATGCTTTTGAACTGTGGTGTTGGAGAAGACTCTTGAGAGTCCCTTGAACTACAAGGAGATCTAACCAGTCCATTCTAAAGGAGATCAGACCTGGGTGTTCTTTGGAAGGAATGATGCTAAAGCTGAAACTCCAGTACTTTGGCCACCTCATGCGAAGAGTTGACTCATTGGAAAAGACTCTGATGCTGGGAGGGATTGGGGGCAGGAGGAGAAGGGGACGACAGAGGATGAGATGGCTGGATGGCATCACTGACTCGATGGACGTGAGTTTGAGTGAACTCCGGGAGTTGGTGATGGACAGGGAGGCCTGGCGTGCAAAGAGTCGGACACAACTGAGTGACTGAACTGAACTGAACTGAACTGATCCATCATCCATGGGCTTCCCTGGTGGCTCAGATGGTAAAGAATCTGCCTGCAGTACGGAAGACTTGGGTTCAATCCCTGAGTTGGGATGTTCCCCTGGAAGTGGGCATGGCAACCCACTCCAATATTTTTGCTTGGAGAATTCCATGGATAGAGGAGTCTGTCCTACTACAGTCAATGGGGTTGCAAAGAATCAGACAAGACTGAGTGACTAAGCACATCCATCGTCTATCTACCTATATACAGAGTGATACTTATTTTTAAATAATTAACTTTTGGGATTGTGGATGCTGGCAACTCCTGTAGTACAGGCCAGCATAGTGGAAACTCAGGGAGGGTTGCAGTCTTGAGACAGAATGCCGTCTGTCAAGACCTTGCTCTTGTCCCTAGCTGATTGTGGACAAAGGCCTTCCAGGATAATCTAGAGGATAATCTGCTGTACTTAATTTTAAGTGGAGTCACTCAGTCGTGTCCAACTCTTTGCGACCCCATGGACTGTAGCCTACCAGGCTCCTCTGTCCATGGGATTTTCCAGGCAATAGTACTGGAGCAGGCTGCCATTTCCTTCTCCAGAGGATCTTCCCAACCCAGGGACAATGAAAAAACTTCAGTCTTAAAAAAAAATGGGGAAAAAAGACAATGTACAGAAGTGCCTGCTTCTTGCCTGCTATTTGATAGCATTATAACTTTGTTTTCACCTATACTGTTCTGTTCTGCTTACAAGAAATCTTGGCCGAGTTCAGTTACTGTCTATGTTAGTTTCAAAATAAAATAATAAGTTTATCAACCAGTTCCATTTTCATAGATGAGAGGAGTTTAACACAACAGTAAGCAAACAATTAACGTTTGCACAGAGACTTGATTTAATTGACCGCTAACTATGGCACCATAATTAGTTATAGAACCTTTCTTTTCTCTTATCTGAATTCTTTCTTTTAATGACCATAAAGTTGGAAGAGCATGATCTGATTGAAAAATTTTTTTATTATTATTTATTGAAAAATAAGAGGAGACAATGTTAACAAATGCTTTCCTAGTTATTGCAGAATAATAAACTGGTAACAGGATGTCCAATGGGAATTTACCCATTCTTAGATTTTTTGGGGGGTGGGGGAGGGGTTTCCCAATGGCTCAGTGTAAAGAATCCATATATAATGTAGAAGACGTGGGTTTGATCCCTGGGTTTGGAAGCCCCTGGAGGAGGAAATAGCACCCCACTCCAGTATTCTTAAGGCGGGAGAAGAAGGTGATGACAGAGGATGAGATGGTTGGATGGCATCATCAACTCAATGGACATGAGTTTGAGTAAATTCCGGGAGTTGGTGATGTACAGGGAGGCCTGGCGTGCTGCAGTCCATGGGGTCACAAAGAGTCAGACACAACTGAGTGACTGAGCACACACAAGCACAGATTTTTTTTCTTTTTGTTCCCTCAGCATTTATAATGCATTCATAATGCATTCATTTATGCCACAACATAGCCTCTATAAATTCTGATAAATCTGGTCCAAAGTGCAAATTTGTTTCTTGAAATGTAACACCACATCAATTTAAAAGATTCTTTAGATTTTTACAAAGTGTGAAATTTATTCAAATATAATTTACATAGATATTTTAATGTCTGTTTGATAATGGTTGCAGTGAAGCTCTTCATAGGTGTGTTAGGTAACATTTACATTAAGAGCTCTCTGCTGAAAATGTCATTAAAGTCTGCTTCTAAAAGCTATGATGGGGCAATAGGTCCTGGTAAAAGTAACACAATATGCAATACCATTCTGTACACAATTCAAGCTTTTAATAAGCTTTTAAAATGTGTGCCCTTTCTGAGGTAAATAAACAATATGGATGCAGCGTGAATAACCATGAGAACTAGAAATGGACATTATCAAATATAATATCTCTGAAGAATAGAACTAGGAGGTTTTCACTTTTAATTTTGTACCTTCTGCACTCTTTGCATATTTCTGCATGCATAACTCCAACAATAATAGTTCCAACAGTAATAGCTAAAGGTTTGTCTTTTCAAATGTACAGTTGAGTGGAAAATAAAAGGCAATAATTTGAGATATAAAATTATGAAACTGTTCCAAGTGATTTTTATGTGAATGAAATTTCCACCCTTTTAAATGGCTCCAAAAAAGTCTAAAGCTTTCCCATCTTTTCCGCTAGCTTTATTAAGATATAATTGACATACAACATAGTGTAAGTTAAAAATACATAATGTGATGACTTGATACATGTATCTATTGTGAAATAATTACCACAATAAGGTTAATTAACACTTGTTGCCTTACATAATTACAATTTTTGTGGCGAGTACATTTAAGATCTATTGTCTTAGCAACTTTCAAGTATTGCTAACTGTAATCAGCATACTGTACATTAGATTCCTTGGAACTTATTCATCTTATAACTGGAAAATAATATTCTTCGACCAGTATTTCTTGATTTCCTCTACTCCTCAGCCCTGGTAGCCATTATTCTATTCTCTGTTTCTGAGTTCAACTTTTTCAGATTCCATGTGTAAGTGAAATCATACAGTATTTGTCTTTCCCTGACTTTTTTCATTTAATGTAATGCCTTCAAAATCCATCCAGTTTGTTGGATGTGTAGGTTTTTTCCCTTTTTCTGGCTAAATAGTATTCATATATATGGGTATATTTTTGTATATATACAAATATATGTTATTTAATCCATTTGAGTTAACTCTTCTGAGTGGTGTAAGATAGGGGTCCAGTTTTATTCTTTTGCACGTGGCAATCCAGTTTCCCAGAGCCATTAATCAAAGAACCATCCTTTCTTGGCTCCCTTGTCAATTTTAGTTGACATATATGCATAGATCCATTTCTTGGCTCCCAGTGCTATTCCATTGGTCTGTATGTCTGTTTTCGTGCCAGTACCCTACCGTTTTGATTACCATAGATTTGTAATATGGTTTGAAACCATGAAGTATGATGCCTCCAACTTTGCTCTTATATCTTGGGATTGCTTGGGCTCTTTTGTGGTTCCATGTGAATTTTAGGATTCTTTGCTATGTTTTTGTAAAAAATGCCATTGGCACACTGATAGGAATTGCATTGACTCTCTAGATGTTTGGGGGATACTATGGACATTTTAACACAGTATTATGATACATGAGAAAACAACTCTCTCTGCAGAAAGAACAGTAACAAAACTTGCCTGGCACAACTATGGTTCTGGATAGAGGAAAGGAAAATATCTTCCTTGTGAAATGATAACCACAAGCTGGCCCTCATGTGAGTGTTCAGCTAGGACTATAGTCCAGATGAACCACAAACAGACTGTGTTCTTTAATGTGGACCCAGGTTGATAGTGACCACAGGGCACTGGGAAAAGGAAACACAAATCCTCATGGGGGAATGGAATTTCAAGTTGGGCCTCAAAGAATTCCCACTAAAATGTTTCAAAGAATATGCACCCACACTCAGAAATCACCAAACACCCACCCCTGCCAAAAACAAACCACTATGAGTAAGCCATCAGGGGAAAAGAAAGACAGACAATAGAATTGGACTCAGAGACTTCAAATGTTGGAGATTTAGACAGTTAATACAAAAGATATATGTTTAAGAAGTAAAGGGGCATTGAAAATATTTGCAAATAGTAAGAAGTTATAAAAATGATGATGCATATTTTAAAATAGAATAAAATAGCTTTTGGAAATAAAGATAATAATTATAGTGAAATAATTGCTGCTGCTGCTGCTAAGTCGCTTCAGTCATGTCCGACTCTGTGCGACCCCAGAGATGACAGCCCACCAGGCTCCTCCGTCCCTGGGATTCTCCAGGCAAGAACACTGGAGTGGGTTGCCATTTCCTTCTCCAATGCATGAAAGTGAAAAGTGAAAGTGAAGTCGCTCAGTCGTGTCTGACTCTTAGCGACCCCATGTATTGCAGCCTACCAGGCTCCTCTGTCCACGGGATTTTCCAGGCAAGAGTACTGGAGTGGGGTGCCATTGCCTTCTCCAGAAATAATTGCTAGATGGGCTAAACAGTAGAAGGGCTATAGTAGACATTTAGTGAACTGAAAAATACATTCAGATAGTTGATCAGGAATGAAATTTAAGGAGATAAATAGATGACAGGTATGAACTTCAACTTAAGAGACATGGAGAACAGAATATGAAGGTGTAATAAATTCTAACAATGATTAGAGGAGATAGTGAAGGGAATGGAAACATATAATATTCAAGAAATATAATGGCTGGTAAGTGTCCAGAAATGTTAAAATCACTAATCTTCAGATTCAGAAACCTACAGTTTGCCACCTTAAGGAATAAAATTCTAGAAAGAATGTTTGATATACAAGAAGAAATCATAAATAAAATATTAAGAAGAGTTGACTCATTGGAAAAGACTCTGATGCTGGGAGGGATTGGGGGCAAGAGGAGAAGGGGACGACAGAGGATGAGATGGCTGTATGGCATCACTGACTCATTGGACATGAATCTCAGTGAACTCCGGGAGTTGGTGATGGACAGGGAGGCCTGGCGTGCTGCGATTCATGGGGTCGCAAAGAGTTGGACACGACTGAGCGACTGATCTGATCTGATCTGAGTAAATAAAAATAAGCATGGACTAATTAAGCAATGATAATGTCTAATTTGAAGGTTAAGTATAACTAAAATATGGAACCATAATAATATCTAAGTTGGAATGATGGGATTTGAAGTGGTCTATGAACCCCATGTCCCTGGTATCTCTTTTATGTCCAGGTTTCCTCTTCTTATAAGGAGAGGGGTCAGATCGGATTAGGTCCCATCCTAGTGGCCCCATTTTAACTTAATCACCACTTTAAAAGCATTATATCCCAAAGTAGTCATACTCTGAAGGACTTGCGCTCAGGACTAAAGCATAGGATTTTTGGGAGGGCTACCTCTCAGCCTGTAGCCACACAACTTTTGCAGTAAAATCCCATCTTCTGAAACAGGAAGAGACCAAAGTTATTTTGGAGGATTGAACTTGGCTATTTAACCTAAGATGATTTTTGAGAATATGGATATTAAATATGTCAGTTCTCTTTTTTGATTTTATTAACAATGTTGAAGCTGAAACTCCAATACTTTGGCCACCTGATGTGAAGAGCTGACTCATTTGAAAAGACCCTGATGCTGGGAGAGATTGAGGGCAGGAGGAGAAGGGGACGACAGAGGATGAGATGGTTGGATGGCATCACCGACTCAATGGATATGCGTTTGAGTGAACTCTGGAAGTTGGTGATGGACAGGGAGGCCTGGCGTGCTGCGATTCATGTGGTCACAAAGAGTTGGACACGACTGAGCAACTGAACTGGACTGAACTGAATGACTAGACATGTTTTTAAAATTCAAGAAAATAAGCAATAGGCTTATAATCATAACTCAGTTATGTGCTTCTTACTTTAGTCTTATAAAACTATCATTTCTAAGGAATAACATCATGAAAAATAGTATTTTAATTTATTTTCAAGCCTGTATGGTGACTCACATTAAGAAAGCAGATTGTGAAACCTCCTTTCAGGAGCAACTGATAATTAAATTAATTAATAATTCCAAACTTCTTGATAATAATCTGTTTAAACCACAGTGAATATTCCTCTTCTTCAGTATTGTTTGCAATATTGCATTTCTTGATTAATCTGGGTTTATTTCTAAATAATGGAACATAAATCTTGGACACATTTGCTTTCTAAATACCAAATTGCACGTGGAATTAAAGCTTACTGAGCTTTTAGGGCTGTACTTTCAACAAGCATAATCCAGAATCTCTGTTTGCTGCTGGTTTTTTGGTAAGAAATATTTTGTGATATAATGAGAAAGGATTAATTGCTCAGTCCTGTCTGACTCTTTGTGACCCCATGGACGGTAGCCCACCAGGTTCCTCTGTCCTTGGGATTTTTCAGGCAAGAATACTGGAGTGGGTTGCCATTTCTTTCTCCAGGGGATCTTCCCAACCCAGGGATCAAACCTATGTCTCCTGTTTTGGCAGGCAGATTCTTTACCACTGAGCCACCAATGAATCCCTTTGTTGGGTAATAGAGTGGGTCATCTAAGAACTGTAAAAATAATCAGAAGGACAGATTTCCCAAGTTGTATAATGTTCTTGCCCAGTTCATTGCACATGATTTTTTTAATGACAGCCATTTTACTCAATATTTGCGTGTCAGTAGTTGAAAGATTGAGGACTTCCCTGGTGGCTCAGACGGTAAAGCATCTGCCTACAGTGTGAGAGACCCAGGTTCGATCCCTGGGTTGGGAAGATCCTCTGGAGAAGGAAATGGCAACCCACTCCAGTACTCTTGCCTGGAAAATCCCATGGATGGAGGAGCCTGGTAGGCTACAGTCCATGGGGTTGCAAAGAGTCGGACACGACTGAGTGACTTCACTTCACTTCAGTTGAAAGATTGAGACAAGCAGTGAATTTTTGGTTGTCACATTTTGGAAGGGTTCTTAGGAAAAATAATAGCCCTTTGGTTGGTTAGTAAGTGATGGGTTTCCTAGAATATATTGCTTGCTAATTTTATTAGACAAGCAAATAAATTCAAATGGTCAGCTAAATTCCAATTTGTATTCTTCTTCTAAAAGTCCTCCCCTTTTGCATTCTTGGATTTTGACACTCCTACACACAAGTTACTTGTTAGAGTGTTCAAAAGAAATTGTTGCAATTAATTTCCTGGTCTCTTCTCTCTTTGGTGTGTCACTATAATGCTTTGAATAATTTTCGGTGTCTGGCATTTGTCAAGGACAATTTCTTGTCTTGGAGGAGGGGAAGAAAAAATGAAGGAAAGAATATATGTTCTTTCTTAAACAGGAGACAAAAATCATTTTTGTCTAAATAGCCTAAAGCATTTTGCTAGATAGGTGACAAAAAACAGATAACTATTTGGCCTAGTCAATTATCATAGAGATCTTTTCTCTTTGGGATAGTCATGAAGGGCAGAATTAGACCAGCAGTTGGTAATATCTGACATGTCTAGGTTATCTTGCCCAAAAGAAATTCAGATAGATGAGCTTTGCAAACTGGAGCCATCTGAAGTTTTAAAATGGCTGCAGGTGTCTTAGTAGGAGACTCATTTTATTTTCTAATGATTAGAAAGAATGACCAGACCATAAACTCTAGGGTTATGCTTGGTCTCTCATGTCCTGCACTGGATGTTCTGAGCAGTTTCTATTTGTAATTGTACCGAGGGTCTACTCTTCCTGTTCACTCTGTATTGCATTTTAAGGTTTAGAGGTATTCTATCTTTCCTTGCTTCTTTACAAACTTGTTTTATTTTTTCTTCCATACTGCCGTTCCTAAAGTAACGACAAATTTTCAGGAGTGGGTAAGAATGGAAAGAAATGATAAAACTATTGATCTGGAGGAGTTTCTTATTCATGGCCTTGTTCACTTAATAATCAATACCTAGCACCCAGGAGGTATTTGGTCAGTTTTTGTAGGGTTGGATTGAATTCTTTACAGAGTAAACGACAATAATGAAAATAGTATTACAGAGGCTTTTCATCTAAGGGAAACATCAAGACTAAAATTTCTATATATCCTTCTTCTTTTGGATCATGAGCTTTACCTTGTAAAACAAACTACATTTAAACGTAACACTTTCCTTAGTGACAGATCAAGGCCAACAGGATGAACTTGAGAAATATGTGTTGAATGTTTATTTAAAAGTCTGTTGTGAAGTATAAACCTAAGAATATAAGATTGTTCTTTTGTTCACATAAAGTTATTGCTGCTCTAGCTTGAGTAGGTTCAACTATATTGACCTTAAAAATTCAGATGTGTGAAAATTTACTATCTCTTGCTTTCTTGGCAGACCTTTGCCCAACTTGGCTTCTCAGAAGCTTATCCATCTGCATTAGGGTCAACCTTTCATGTTCATAATGACCATGTTTTCCTCAGAAGGGTTGTATATCTTTGGTCAAATGTAAACATCAACACTAAGAAGTTCTTCAGTGTTTCCAGGCAAATCAGATGTGTCTTCATCCTCTATATATTGTTAAACTTGAGTTTAACATTATGGAGATTCTTTTCACATGATACTAATATATTTACATAGATAATCCCATTTAATCCATTCACTTTGTGTTTCATTCAGCCAACAGGCGTTCACTGGTTGCCCGCTGTGTAGAAATTGAAGACAGAAATATGATTAAGGCAGGGTCTCTAGAAGACCTCCCAGCTTAATGGACAGGCTAACATGTACTGGGTGTTCATTGGAAGGACTGATGGTGAAGCTAAAACTCCAATACTTTGGCCACCTGATGCGAAGAGCTGACTTATTTGAAAAGTCCCTGACGCTGGGAAAGATTGAGGGCAGAAGGAGAAGGGGATGACAAAGGACGAGATGGTTGGTGGCATTACTGACTCAATGGACATGGGTTTGGGTGGACTCTGGGAGTTGGTGATGGACAGGGAGGCCTGGTGAGTTGTGGTTCATGGGGTCGCAAAGAGTTGGACACAACTGAGCGACTGAACTGAACTGAATTGACCATGTACACACCAGAAACAAAGAGCAGGTGAGGGCTGGAACTCAGAAGCCGTGGAGACCTGGGTCAAATCCCACTCTAACTTTGCTCCAGGGGATGTTACATGACTTTTATTTAGGAGCCTCTGTTTCCTTATTGGTAAAACAGGCTTTACATATAAAATGCTTATCTTAGTGAAAAGCATTTAGGAAGTGTTCATAGAATAGTCTAGAGCAATGCTTATCCAATAGAAATGTAACCTAAGCCACATATGTAACTTAAATTTTTCTAGTAGCCACATTAAAAAGGTGAAGAGGCATCAGTGAAATTAATTTTAACAATATCTTTTATTTAATTCACTATGTCCAAAATATTCAGTCACGTCCAACTCTTTGCAACCCCATGGATCATAGCCCACCAGGCTCCTCTGTCCATTGGGTTCTCCAGACAAGAATACTGGAGTCGGTTGCCATGCCATCCTCCAGGGGATCTTCCTGACCCAGGGATTGAGTCTTCTGTGTTGGCAGATGGGTTCTTTACCACTAGTGCCACCTGCTGCTGCTGCTAAGTCGCTTCAGTCGTGTCCGACTCTGTGCGACCCCAGAGACAGCAGCCCACCAGGCTCCCCAGTCCCTGGGATTCTCCAGGCAAGAACACTGGAGTGGGTTGCCATTTCCTTCTCCAATGCATGAAAGTGAAAAGTGAAAGTGAAGTTGCTCAGTCGTGTCCGACTCCTAGTGACCCCATGGACTGCAGCCTACCAGGCTCCTCTGTCCATGGGGTTTGCCAGACAAGAGCACCGGAGTGGGTTGCCATTGCCTTCTCCAAGTACCATCTGGGAAACCCTTTATTTAATTCAGTATGTCCAAAGCATTAGCTTTTCAACGTGCCATTAGTATAAAATATTATGAATCAGCTAGTTTGCATTCTTTGTTTTGTCTTTGAAATATGCTTTGAATTTTACACTTTTAGCATGGATGTTAACTTTTCATTGAGGGTATTTGAATCTGTATTTAGATTTCATAAATTTTAGGGTGGAAAAAAGTAGATTTACGTACCCAAGTAGATCCAAATAAAAGGTTTTTGCCAACTGAATTGAGCATCAGTTTTAAAATTGAGTCCAATTAAGATTAAGTTAAAAATTGTGGTCCTTATTCACACTAACCACGTTTTAAGTGCTCAACAACCTTAGGGGGCCAGTGGATATCATACCAGGTAGTGTAGTTCAAGCATGACAACTCAGTAAGATGAGTGCTATAGCAGAGGCATGAGCAAAGAGCTCTAGGGAGTTAAGGAAGGAATCTGTGAAGTGGATCTTGAAAACCCAATAGAAACTTACGAAGAAGAGAGGAGGAGGGAGAACACTTCCATCTGATCTCTTGGAAACATGTGAAGTAGCAACAGTAGACTCATTTAATCGTTTAACAGCAAGTCATCGAACACACATCATGTGAGATGCAGGGGCTAGGTGTCGGGGCTTCAGTTAGCTAGACATGGCCCTTGAGCTTAAAGAGCTTAGAGATTAACTATGATTCTTGGGCCTGTTTTTCAGAGAGATAGATGTGGGTGTCATTTTGGGTGTGCCAAAATGCCTAGCCTCTGTAGCTCAGATTTCTAGCTTATCACCTTCAAAGGATCCTTATGAATAGGACTTTTTCGAGCTGTAAGCAAATTTACTTTGCTTATTCATTTCAAGTGAAAAAAGCTGTTTTGTTGTTGTTTTATTATGGCTTGTAATTGGTATGGCCTGTACTGAAGGTTTCCTGTGGCATCTAGCTCTAGTAGTCGTTTGCTTGTTGGCATTTCAACTGTCAGCTGTTGGGTTGAGCTAAATCTCATTCCCGTCTTTGGCTCTTTTAATACCTGGGCAGTGGTGGGAGTGGTTGCTGTTCTGTTAGCTGTGTCTGGGATATTGGACCTATCCCTGAAACAAACAGAAGATGACTTAGATTCAGATGAATCATTTCTGCTGCTAGTGAAGACCCTCATAGAGTCTTCAGCACATTACTTAATTTTGCAATTCTGAGTCCTTAGTATGGATCAAGCCAACTCTCAAATTTGCAGATTTCTATCCAGTTGACTGTGTAGATTTTGCCTGTTGCTTTGTCTTCAACTTTCCCTGAACATTCGGCAAAACAAACAAAGACACCAGCAAAACAGACAAGAAACAGCTTGGTAATTCTAGAAAGATTCTCAAGAAAAACTATTTTCTACAAGATAATTGTCTACTCCTTAGAATATTCAGTAAAGGAGACTTCCATGGCATCCCTGATTATGTTTTTCAGTATCTCATAATCCTTCTGGTTACAGGAAGCTTTTTCTAAAATCTAATCCGTATGTCCATTTTCTCATTGGATGTCTTTAATAAGGCTGCTACTGCTAAGTCACTTCAGTCGTGTCCAACTCTGTGGGACCCCATAGACAGCAGCCTACCAGGCTCCCCCGTCCATGGGATTTTCCAGGCAAGAGTACTGGAGTGGGTTGCCATTGCCTTCTCCCTTAATAAGCCTTAATAAGGCTACTTCCCATCAGTAATAGAGCTCTCTTATCTTCTGAGAAATGGGCTGAGATGACATTCAAAACCAACTGTGAGAAATTAAAATATCTAAGTAGAATTCAATTTGGGAATCAAAACACTAGAAATAGCAAATTTGGTAATTGATTTTGGCATTGAAAACTAGGCTAAAGACAGCAGTTATAGCATCTATGTGTACAAATGCAAAGTTTTTTTTTTTTAATTTTATTTTATTTTTAAACTTTACAAATTGTATTAGTTTTGCAAAATATCAAAAATGAATCCGCCACAGGTATACATGTGTTCCCCATCCTGAACCCTCCTCCCTCCTCCCTCCCCATACCATCCCTCTGGGTCGTCCCAGTGCACCAGCCCCAAGCATCCAGTATCGTGCATCGAACCTGGACTGGCAACTCGTTTCATACATGATATTATACATGTTTCAATGCCATTCTCCCAAATCTTCCCACCCTCTCCCTCTCCAACAGAGTCCATAAGACTGTTCTATACATCAGTGTCTCTTTTGCTGTCTCGTACACAGGGTTATTGTTACCATCTTTCTAAATTCCATATATATGCATTAGTATACCGTATTGGTGTTTTTCTTTCTGGCTTACTTCACTCTGTATAATAGGCTCCAGTTTCATCCACCTCATTAGAACTGATTCAAATGAATTCTTTTTAATGGCTGAGTAGTACTCCGTTGTGTATATGTACCACTGCTTTCTTATCCATTCATCTGCTGATGGGCATCTAGGTTGCTTCCATGTCCTGGCTATTATAAACAGTGCTGCGATGAACATTGGGGTACACGTGTCTCTTTCCCTTCTGGTTTCCTCAGTGTGTATGCCCAGCAGTGGGATTGCTGGATCATAAGGCAGTTCTATTTTCAGTTTTTTAAGGAATCTCCACACTGTTCTCCATAGTGGCTGTACTAGTTTGCATTCCCACCAACAGTGTAAGAGGGTTCCCTTTTCTCCACACCCTCTCCAGCATTTATTGCTTGTAGACTTTTGGATCGCAGCCATTCTGACTGGCGTGAAATGGTACCTCATAGTGGTTTTGATTTGCATTTCTCTGATAATGAGTGATGTTGAGCATCTTTTCATGTGTTTGTTAGCCATCTGTATGTCTTCTTTGGAGAAATGTCTATTTAGTTTTTTGGCAAATGCAAAGTTTTTTACACAAAGTAATTTTGACCTCTGTTGCTAAGCTCCAGCCATGCTTGAGCAGACAGTCAGATTCAGAACCTGTTGTCCACTCTTGGTTGTAATAATTTGAGCACTGAGGGGCTATGATTTTCAAGTATTGTTTCTATGATTAAAAATGATTTAAAATAGATAAATTGCACATTTCATGGGCTAAGTAGTTATTTTTAGAAAATCTATTTTTGAATACCTTGTTAGGTATAATGTAAAAGGCAAAAAATTAAAGTGCATGTGGGTATTATATTTTAGAAATGTAAGAGTCCCTACTTACCTTTTCTTCACTCCTTCATTAATCCACCAGTTCTCCTGGCAGCTATGAAAGTAAAAATGTCTATTGCTCAGTCATGTCTCTTTGGGACCCCATGGACTGTAGCCTGCCACGCTCCTCTGTCCATGGAATTCTCCAGGCAAGAATACTGGAGTGCTTTGTTATTTCTTTCTCTAGGGGATCTTCCCAACCCAGGATCGAACCCAGGTTGTAACCCAGTGGTTATGGCCATATTTTAAATGATTTTCTTGTGTCTTTCCCAGCAAACTCAGAGTGCTGACTTCCAGCTTTGGAAGATTAAGAATATAGGTCATTTATTCTATCCCTTCTCCCTTCCCCTTTCTCCACCCATCGATTTTTGTTTCATGCACAAGTATGTGCGCATGAGCTTGTGTGTGTGTGTGTGTTTGTTATATGCCTGCTCTTGAGTTTATTTTGTCTAGAAGATAGTTCAGGAAGAAGATAGGTCAGAGTTGCTGCCTGCCCATCTTCCTTATAGGGAAGGATTCTCATGCTGGAAACCTTGACCTTTTCCAGGAAGATCACTTACATTTCCTCGAAGATTGTTTCTCATCCTTCAGCCTAAATACTGGTGGGCTTTGTTGTGAGCAGTGGCCCAAGGATTTAAGATCTCTGCTAGGCTTCTGTTACCCTGCTTCACCTCATCCCACCCATCAGTCATTTGTCTTCCAGGAAATCTGTGAAAAATGTTTGGTTGGTTAATGTTATATTCCTCCAGTTGGCAGCACTTTTAAGAATGTGTCCCCCCCTGTATATCATTATCATTTTAATAGGCTCTTGGATTATTAGTATTAATTACAAAAACTATACCATATCTGTCTTTTAAGTATCTATTTCTTTGTTACTTGGGTGTCTCATAAATGCATATAGTAATTCTTTCCCTAAATAATGTGAAGAATCGAAATAAATGACTATCTTCTTTGCTTACTGTGCTGTGCTGGGTCATTCTGTCCTGTCTGACTCTTTGTGACCTCATGGACTGTAGCCTGCCAGACTCTTCTGTCCATGGGGATTCTCCAGGCAAGAATACTAGAGTGGATTGCCATGCCCTCCTCCAGGGGATCTTCCCAACCCAGGGATCGAACCCAGATCTCCCACATTACAGGCTGATTCTTTACCGTCTGGGCCAGCAGGGAAGCCTAAGGATACTGGAGTGGGTAGCCTATCCCTTCTCCGTATCTTCCTGACCCAGGAATCGAACTGGGGTCTCCTGCATTGCAGGCGGATTCTTTACCAGCTAACCTACCAGGGAAGCCTTCTTTGCTTGCTACTTGGGTTTAATTGTGAGGACAATACAATTAAAGGCTCCAACTTCAGATAGTTGTAAAGAATATGCTTATATTTATATATGAATCTCCAAATATAATCTCTGGTCTCCTCTTTTTATTTCCTGGTGAGCACCAGAAACCCTGTGTGTGTGTGTGTGTGTGTGTGCACACGTGCGCACACTAAGTTGCTTCAGTTGTGTTTGACTCTTTGTAACCCTGTGGACTGTAGCCTGCCAGGCTCCTCTGTCCATGGGATTCTCCAGGCAAGAATACTGAAGTGGGTTGCCATTCCCTCCTCTAGGGGATCTTCAAGACCCAGGGATCAAACCCATGTCTCACTATGTCTCCTGCATTGGCAGGAGGATTCTTCACTACTAGTGCAACCTAGGAAGCCCACAAGAAATCCTAGGCACATACATACTCAATAAAAAGTTGTTAAATTAAGATGGAAAATAGTCCTCCCAATAAAGTGAAAGCAAAGCACAAGAGCCCGCTAAAGTCCAAACCACTCCTCAAGCTGCTGATCCAGGACCTGTGGGTTTTAAACACCATCCCACTTATTATCTCATGTGCGACAGCAAGCAGCTTCAAAAGCCCTCCATCAAAAGTGAGTCCAGGAAACTATGTCAAAATAAGTAAAGAGGCTTTCTTGTTTTCTCTTTATGCAGTAAAGTACATTGTGACCAGTAGTGGAAAGCTTACTAAATCACATTTAAAAAAAATCTTTGTAACCAGGAGAGAGGTGCTCATTGAGAAAGAGGCAAGAGAGAGAACAGGAGAGAGACAGATTCATTAAGCCTGCCCATTTTTTGCTTAGGGTACATTTATTTGAGAATTTATCATTGAAAGGATCAATTTCCCCACTTTCCAAGGCAGGTTTCTTACCTTGACTTAAAATGAATCTTTATAAATACTATTTAAATAATGTAATTTTCCCAGATGCTAAGAAGAAATCTTTAGGCCTTTCACGTGCCCTCACATACCCTCAGCATTTCACAAACTCCAGCATGGGGTCTTGTTGAGGGGATACACAAGTAGAGAAGGCACAGATGGGCACACATCTGTGTGCTTCCGAGTGGAAGCTACAGTGTGCTCATGCATCACCTTCTGTGTTCTCAAGGTCAACATCTGCATGAAAATTAGCCCTTAGCAGCAGGGGTGTTTGCTCTAGATACCTAACTCTTGAGTCTGTCAAAGGATTTTTGACTTCCCATGCTGGAAAAGGAAATAACTCTTACCCTACTGATCAGCCTAACTGCTTGTCTTTCTTCCTTCTGACCATCTATCATCCATCCATCCATCCAGGATTTTTTGAGCACTTATGTGCCAGAGAAGGCAATGGCAACCCACTCCAGTGCTCTTGCCTGGAGAATCCCATGGATGGAGGAGCCTTGTGGGCTGCAGTCCATGGAGTTGCTAGGAGTCGGACATGACTGAACGACTTCACTTTCACTTTTCACTTTCATGCATTGGAGAAGGAAATGGCAACCCACTCCAGTGCTCTTGCCTGGAGAATCTCAGGGACGGGGGAGCTTGGTGGGCTGCCGTCTATGGAGTTGCACAGAGTCGGACACGACTGAAGTGACTTAGCAGCAGCAGTAGCAGTATGTGCCAGAAGGAGCCTAGGAGATAGAAAACAGAATTGTATACACCTCTTCTAGGTGCATAAGCTCATAATTAACAGACAGTTTCAAATGGGAAATGCTGTAAGGTTATGATTTCAAATGTATGTCTATTATTTGATGAGAGCATTTTGAAGTTCAGCATTGAAATTCTAAATATATTTTGCTCTTAATTTAATTTTTTTGGTCAAACCTTCACAAACTGAATCATCCATACTGTTACTTTATTGGATTTATTTCACCTAACTGGCAAGAATTGTAGGGGAAACTGAATACCTTCGCAACAAAATTACTTGCATGGCAAACTGATTCTCTCACCTTGAATCCTAGTGAGTACTAAGACTATTAATAAGCTCCTACTTAATGAATGATTACCAGACACTGGACAGTATTTAAACACTTTCTATTTATTGGCTTGTTTCCTCATCATGGCAACGCTATGAGGAAGAGGCTTTTTTTTTTTTTTTTATTCTCTTCTTTTCAGATGAAGAAACTGAGGCATGGAAAAGTTAAGTAGCTCTCTCAAAGTTTCTCCACTATGAAGTTGATGAGTCAATATTCTAGAGGTCACATTCTTAAGTGCTCACATCTGTGTCACACTGAATATTATCTACTCTACTGAAGTTTCCTCTGGGGAAAGACATTGCCTATCAAGCATATTAATATCTTCTCATAAACAGCTCATCGTATTAGTCCTTACGGTATGCTTGAACCAATGTACTTGTCTATAAAAAATGAGGGCATCATGACTGCTGGCCATGGTTACCACAGTGGTTACCACAGAATTGCATTAAAATTTCTCTGCACAGTATTGAGATGCTTCTCAGTTTGACTACACTCCCCTGGACAAATACTTCCTTCTCTCAACACATACCCTCTGCTTTAGCCAGAGCAGCCACCTCTCTGTCATCTAAATGTGTTACTCTCATGCCCAGGCGTGAGTCTCTGCTTGTGTGGTTTCCATGTTGCTTCTTCTGCCCCTTTGTCTTCATTTGCGTCTTCACATTTTCATTTACGTCTCCATCATATCTGATGGGCTGCACCAACCCCCTCCGCTGAGTACACCCCTTCTCCATTGCTTTTCCTCTCCTCGAAATGCTTTAAGCTTGTAGGTTGTGCCTCAGGACTGGGTACCAAGTCTTGCAGTGCCTCATTTTGATCCTAAGAGACCATGTTACATATATAACTCTTTATAGATCATTTACTTTCTAGCAGTTGAATAATGAACGTGTCTGTAGAGGCAAAATTAGAACTTTGGAGTCTATCCCAATATGCAAAATAAAGTGCACTAATTTCAGTCCCTAATACATGCCTTGAACATAACAGATCGTCAGTGAATATTTGGGGGAATCACATTTGTTGTATTGGTTTTTGTGAACAAATCTCATAAGTGTCACAGTTGGAGTAAAGCACAGAGAAGCTGATCCTTTGAATCATCTTAAACAGGTGGGAAGCCACTGTCTCCTTAGTAAAGACGAAGGAGATTTGAGTGACAAGAAGGTTTTCAGCCCATCCGAAGGTATTTATTCTAATACTTGATCCCAGCTAGCCAAATGGAACAAATAATCTTCCATAAGCAGGCGCTTTTTCTCCCTACCTAATGCCCTTCCTCGTCCCGGCCGAAGGAAGAGCAAGATGGTAACATAAAACAAGAAGACAACGTGAAGAGCATCTCCCTGTTGATTGTTTTGCCCAATCTTAGTTAATAGGACTAGATTTGATCATTCTTGGGGGACAATCAGTGTTAATATATATTTGGTTCCTTAGTTTTCTCATAATATACTCATTTATTTTTTTGCCCACTCAATTAACATATAATTACCAATCAACCAGTAAATGAAAAGATCTGTGGTAGCCCATTCAAGAAATAGATATTGAGACATCAAATGTCTGTAAACCCAAACTGTTGTGCTCAAATTCGACAATTGTTTTTTGTTAGTAACCTTAGGAAACTTAGAATGCTTTTACACTCTGATCCAAAAAAAAAAAAAAGTTGTTTTCTTCTTTTCAGTCTTAGTCCCAGTGTTGTACAATGAGACAGAGGACATAAAGTATCCCAGAGGGTTAACACTGTAGCTCGTAAGAACTTCAAATGGACAAGTATAACCCATTACAAGCTCTAATACTGATGCATCAGAAGAAAAATGTCCCCTGAGAAGTAATGTGCAGAATACCTATGATTGCTGGAAGCTGATTGATCCAGGAATTTAAGTTATTTCTCAACAAACTATCGTTCCACTGTCTGCCCCCTTCTTGACACTGGCTGTGCTTTTAGCAAGGCAAAAGTGATTTGAAATTTTTGTTAGAATTCAAAATTCAAATCAAGCTCACTTTGCTAAAAGTCCATTGGATGGGGTAGCAGAAGAGAAAAACATAGAAATAAAAGAAAAGGGAATGGGAAAACTTTAGAAATGCTACCACCATCCTGAAAAGGTTAACAAACAGGCCACTGAAAGCCAGGGGGAGGAAAAGGGCACTTGGAGGTGTTCCTGAAGTCTTCTGTAAGTGCTGAGGGGATCCCAGCCCTCCTTGGTATTTGCTAGGATTTTGTTGTTAGGAAGAGTATTTGCTTTCAGATTATTGCTTTCATATTTTCTGTGTAGGTAAGAGTGTTCTTTTTCTCGTTGTTATTTCTCTGAGTCATTCCAAAAGGGAGGTAGTAAATGGCTAGGCAAATTATATGTGTAAGCATGCTATTTACATATAGCCACAAAGATATTGAGGCCTAGCCCAAGAGACTCTACCATTAGGATATTATAGTTGCCAATAAAATCAGCACTGTGTTTTTAATTGATTCCTAGACCCTTGCAAGGGGAATTCCCCGGTGGTTCAGTTGTAAAGAATCAACCTGCCAATGCAGAAGATGTGAGTTCCATCCCTGGGTTGGGAAGATCTCCTAGAAAAGGAAATGGCAACCCACTCCAATATTCTTGCCTGGGAAATCCCATGGACAGAGGAGCCTGGCAGGCTGCAGTCCATGGGGTTGCAAAGAGTTGGACACGACTTAGTGACCAAACAACAGCAACAAGACCCTTGCAAACGTTTACTCAGAATCTTTTAGAATGTTAGTTTTGTGAAAAGCACTGTTCTGGGTTCTTTGGGGGAAACAAAGATGAGTGAGCCTGTATCTTCCTCTCCAGTAAGTTCATACATTAGAGGGGTGGTATCTTCTAGAACTGGACAAAGGCTGACAGAAAGGATGAAAAACCTGATGTAAAATGAAAATCAGTTACATTTTTCTGAAGGCATGTCATTAATCACCACAGTTTTGCAAACTTCAGATAAACATAACATCATTGGTCTACTTAGCCAAATATAATCAATTCTCCATATACTGAGAACTGTTTTTATGTCTTCATGTTTTTATGACTAAGAACTGTTTGCTTCCTGCCAGGTCACATTCTGAAGTTTAGGTATTCTTCACATTCTCAATGTATTTCAAGCAGAATCCTATCACACAACCTGCATGTGTTTCAGATAATTTGGCCTCACTCTCAGTTTCTAGTCCTAAAATTTGAATTTTATTGGTATCTAAGATGCCTTGGACAGAATATTAGAAGTCCTTCAAAGTGGACTGGGTGGCCATTTCTTACCTCATTTGTCCTGGCCACCCCTTACAATGGTTGTGGCAAAGTTAATGACCAAGTGGGTGGTCCTGTCCCCCTGGCCAATTCTCAGCTGGCCAGTTACATTTGGAGAAAAGCTCACATATCTGAGATGTCTCTATAAGAGATATGAAAGTTGAAGAGCATGTATTTTTGAGGTTTTGCCTATTTTGTGTATAACTTCATGGTCAGTTTTACTCTCTTAAAAATAAATAGAATGTGCTTTTTGACATCTCAAAGTCATTTTATAATTCACTAAATTGCCTCTTTATTTTAAGACCTGTCATTTACCTGTACTCTTCAAATCCTGATAAATTTTTCACAGACATTCTTTAGTTAAGTAAGTGTATAAATGGTTTCCCTTAGTATTAATATCATATAAAGTAAGTCACTGAATGTGAGTCATTAAGGCCAATTCCTGTACATGCTTTTAAGTAGCAGTTTGTTTTTGTGTTTAATAGATCCATATGGACAGAGGAGCTTGTTAGGCTATAGTCCATGGGGTTGCAAAAGAGTCAGATATGACTTAGCAACTAAACAACATCTGTATTATAACTTGTTTCCTTATCTCTTTGTCTCTTATGCACATAGCATTCCAATAGTTTATAATCTTGCTCTTCAATAATGTTTTGAGAGCATTCCAAGAAAAGTGAAGGAAGAAAGAGAACTTCCCTGCTGTAATGTGATGTGCTTGAAATTATTAGTAGCCTCTGTGTATCTGGGAAGTGACTCACTGCAATCACTCCCCTACCAGGGGTTCTTAACCCAGGGTCCATGGGCCCACAGAGTTCTTAAAAAGAACTGAATGTCAGTATTGTTTTGTTGTTGAGTCCTTAAGTCGTGTCTGACTCTTTTGTGACTCCACAGACTGTAGCCTGCCAGGCTCCTCTGTCCATGGGATTTCCCAGGCAAGAATACTGGAGTGGGTTGCCATTGCCTTCTCCAGGGGAGCTTCCTAACCCAGGGATCAAACCCACTTCTCCTGCATTGGCAGGCAAATTCTTTACCATCCAGCTACTTGGGAAGCCCAATTTCAGTATAACAGGTTTTATTTTGTGATTTTTAAAATATCTTCTTTTATGTATTTAGAACTCTATTCTGAGAAGAGTCCATGGACTTCATCAGACTTCTAAATTGAGCAAAATGTTTAAGAATCTTGTCATAAATGTATTTCAACCTACAAATTTAGATGATGGAATGCATGGGCATGGTGTAAAAAGAAAATATGTCATAATATTTGTGGCACATTTTTTATCATTCAAAAGGAACCAAAGCAATGATAGCTACTATTTATTTGTCAACGGCCAGTATTTTCCAGACAATGTCAAATATTTTAGTTTTAACCAAAACATACTGTAGGGATAGTATCATTCTCATTTTCTAGGTGAATTAAGTGAAGCCCAGAGCAATTCAGTTATTGAAACAATACATTAAAAGCAGACATTATGCTAGGCATCAGGGATGAAATAATTCACATAAAGTCACATCACTGGGAAGTGGCGAAGCTGAGCTCAACAAAGCCTATTGCCCCCACTCCCGCATCTCACGTTGCATCTTCATAGTTCTAATTCTGCCTTGGAAAAGTAAAAAGTCCTATTGAAACACACAGACCTCTAAGAAAGTAGCCAACAGATATTTTTTTCCTTTGTATAAATACGAAACATAATTAAATTATCCTGCAGAATATTAGTAATTCTGCATATACTTTTCTTCGTTCTAGCATTGCCTGAGCAAACCAGATCCAATTAGCAGTTGGAATAAGCTCATTCTCTTTTAGGACCATCACTAGTCTGTCATCATGAGACGGAATGGTATGTCGTTTTCAGCGTTGGTATCTGTATGGCTGTGAATCCAAGAAAACCTTTCTACTCCTCTGCCTCACGAAATAGTCATAAACCTTGCCTCTGATTTGGCTCATGTGCCATTGGTTTGTGTATGGTGGGGAGGGAAAGGTATGGAGGAGTGGTTTTGAATTTTTTAGTGATCCCATGATTTTCTCTTTGTCATCTGGAACAGTTAGAACAAGAGATTTTACAGTCTTGAAGACAGATTATATTTTCCTTGTGGAGTGTTATCCATGTTTATGATGATAAACACAATTTTTTGGAATCAAAAGAGCCACTCCATGCTCTTGTCCAACTCTGGCTCAACTCTTCTTTGTGTATTGGCGGCTGATTTGAGAAGCTGATCTTGACACCAACAGCAGTTGAAAATATGATGAAGAGTTTTAGCCCATTATAACCTAGAGGATACCCTAACTGCTTCATAGGTGGTAGGAAGAGAAAAAGGGAAAAAAATCCTTTCTTTGGGTTTATGACAGGGGGTTATAGATTGGACATCTGACTAATCCAGACTTAGTGGGCATGGATATTCTCTTTAATTTTAATTTGTAAAAATAAAGACAACATCTCCATAAAAGTGCTTCCCAGCTGGCTCAGTGGTAAAGAATCCACCTGTAATGCAGGAGACACAGGTTCAATCCCATGGACAGAGAGAGGAGCCTGGCAGGCTGCAGTCTGTGGGGTCACAAAAGAGTCGGACATGACTTAGCAACTAAACAACAGTCTCCACAAGAAGAAGAAATAGTTATGTTCAAAATATGTTTAGTTCCAAGAATTCAAAATAGACAAAGCAATTTCGAGTTTCATTTTCCTCAAACATCATTCCAGATTGATACCTTGGTTGCCAGGTGTGTAAGAAAGAAACCATCCCATCAGCTCTGCCTGCTCCCCTTTGGGATGAGCAGGGAATGGCTCCAAGGCTGGTGGCGGTCAGACCATCTGTCTTGTCCCCAGAGAGGAAGCTGGTGCCGGGTCTGCTGGGAGGCATGAGGTGACAAGATTGCATAGGCCGGGACTGCATTTGCAGTCTAAGCGGACTTTCCTAGGGTCCTGGGGGAGGGAGAACACAGCTGCAGTGGCTCCTTGAGGCTGGGGTCCTGTCTGCCCTCAGGATTCCCTTGGGATTAAAGAAAAAGACCACATGTGATCTTTTCATGCTCATCTCCTAATGTGAGAAAGTGAATGGAAGTATTGCCTCTCAGCCAGCCATGACCAGGCAGCAGTGTATTTTATGCTGTTTTCGAATTTGTATTATTGAAAGTATTTTGAGAAAAAGTCAAAAGCATGGCCAGAGTTGTTTTTTTTTTTTTTTTCCAGAATCAGTAAATAACAGATGTTTATTTTTCCCTTTCTGGACATCTGTTTAACAACTTTGGATATAGTGAGTACAAAGAAAAGAAAGCATATGCCAGTCCCATGCTGATTTTTATTTTCTTTTTTAAAGTTATCAAGTCATTGTTTTCAATATAGGGGAACAAACAGCTATCTTTTTGATGCACTGGCATTTTTCATGGCATCTTGGTGTCCTTTTCTCTGCACATCCTTTCTAATCAATACTATCAATCACATGATTTCACTTCTCACCTACTTTTTAATAAAACCCAAATTTATGATTTCAGGCTGCACCAGGCTTCTAAGCCTCAGACTCTTATTTCAGCAATCCACTAGACTTGATCCTTTCCTGGTGGCTCAGCAGTAAAGAATCTACCTGCAAGGCAGGAGATGCAGGAGACCAGAGTTCGATTCCTGGGTCAGGAAGATCCCTTGGAGGAGGAAATGGTAACCCACTCCAGGATTCTTGCCTGAGAAATCCCATGGACAGAGGAGACTGGCAGGCTATAGTCCATGGGGTCACAAAGAGTCAGACACGACTGAGAGACTGCCCACCAGTAGATTTTTCCACATGGTTGCGCCTTATGAAGCTTAGACTAAGTATGTTCCACCTGGCGCTTTACTGCCTTCCCCTGTGAACCTCCTCTTCCTTCTGTCTGCCCATCAGAGGGCCAACTCCACTATCTCGATCCTCCGGAGATGCTGGGCCCCTCCTCTCCCTCTTTTCATCTCAGTTGCTAATTCGTTTTATTCACCTTCCTTAGTATCTTCTCAGTGGGTCTCTTTCAGTTCATTCTCGTGGAATGAAGTCTTAACGAGTGAGGAAGACTCTTATTTTTAAAATCCTCCAGTGGCTCTTCTTTGCACCAGAGTGAAGCCTAAGCTCCGTGGCAACCATGTGGCCCTGTCTTCCTTCTCCAGCCCCGTTTCTGACCACACCGCCCTCTCCTCTGTGCCCCGGCTTATCTGGTCTAGGGACACTTCCAGGAATGTTCCACCACCTCTAGTCCCTCTGTAGGTTTGCCTCCCCTTTATCAAGTATGCCATCAAGACCTGAATCAGAAATACGAGGAAGGCTTGCCACTACGGATTAGCTGCCAGTCCTGTTGCGTCCAGTGAACCCTTATTTTTAAAATCCTTATTTTTATTTTTAAAATACTCTTATTTTTAAAATCCTCCCGTGGCTCTTCTTTGCACCAGAGTGAAGCCTTAGCTCCGTGGCAACCATGTGGCCCTGTTTTCCTTCTCCAGCCCTGTTTCTGACCACACTGCCCTCTCCTCTGTGCCCCGGCTTATCTGGTCTAGGGACACTTCCAGGAATGTTCCACCCCCTCTAGTGCCTCTGTAGGTTTGCCTCCCCTTTATCAAGTATGCCATCAAGACCTGAATCAGAAATACGAGGAAGGCTTGCCACTACGGATTAGCTGCCAGTCCTGTTGCGTCCAGTGAACCCTGGACAGCCCTCTAATGTGATCTTAGATATTACTTTTGTATTTTATTTTTAACCATTTTATAATTGAGGTATAGTTAATTTACAAAGTTGTATTAGTTTCAGGTGTATAATAGCAAAGTGATCCAGTTTTATTCATATATTTATGTATAAATATTTATGCATATATATACTCTTTTTCAGATTCTTTTCCATTATAGATTGTTACAAGATATTGAATATAGTTCCTAGTTAAGTCCTTATTGTTTATCTATTTTATATATAGTAGTGATTGCAATCTTTTTAAAAATTGGACCGTCTTTCCTTTTAGCTTTGATGTCAGAGACCAAGACATTAAAATTTTTGTCCATAACATTAATATTGTGCCTGATACATGGTAGATGTTCAAAAAAGTGAAGAGATTCATTTTTCTGTAAATAATTTATGCTTGTAAGTACTCCAGAAATACTCTATGTGCAATGTGCATTATTGTGGTGTTTGTTTTTTTTTTTTTAGTGGTTGGATTGGGTATTTAAATTTCACTTCTTGCTCCTTAAAAATTGGATTTGCGCAAAGATTTTATGGACATTTTAAGACATAAGCAACACTGTACTCAAAAGGACAGTTGCCCAATTAAAGGGAAAGATACATTTCTATTTTTTTTTTTATTTGGTATTAATCAAATGTTTAATTTTTCTTTCTGTAGGCAAAACTACAGAACGTAAGAAATAAGACTTTTCATTAGCTACATCATCCCAATTTACATGCTTCATAGCAAGAAATCTGTTTCTGTGTGTGCTTTGATCTTGCCATTTTATTTCATCTTACTAAACTACTTATAAAGTCTTATTAAATAGAAGCCTTGATACATTTCTATTTTAATCCATGATCATGTTTAGACTTATTTGTAGAGATTGGAAGGTCTAACAGGTAAATTCTCCAAGTATTCTTCTTGTCTCTTTAGCGCGTTCTCTCTCCCTTTGTCTCGGTCTCTGTTTCTCTCACAATTCCTCCCGCTCTGCTTTCTGCCTATTCCACAGCAATTATTTCAGTCTCCTGCCTTTGCTACCATGACACCTTGTCATCTCCTTCTCCCTGCTAGAGACTAGTTCCCCTTCTTCTTCCCTGAGATACTGGATACCTTCTTACAGGAAGTCCTTCAGATTGCTACCCCTACTACTGGAAGACAATTCACTTCCGCTCATTATCTCATTCATTGACTTGTCTCCCCACCCCACTCCGATTCATTGGAGAAATGTTTATTAAGGGCCTTTTCTCACAGACACTGCATGAAGTACTGCAGGTAAAATGTCATCAAGACATAGTCCCTGTGTTCGATCTGTTTCCATTCTGGTGAGTGATGCTAAAGAGCACAGGCATTCACACAGATAAGAGCAGCCCTAGGAATAAAAACTTAATCTCGATGCTGTGAGCACTGAAGTCCTTGGAAGAGTGTGCTGGGAGGAGGGGAAAGTGTATGCAGTAGCCCAAGGAGTAGCCTTCTCTCCAACCTCCAGAGATTAAGGTGTCTGAGTCTCAGATATTTTCCTATGTTTTAGTACTCGGCACCTGCTGTTATTATCATGTTCATTTTCTTTGCTTCCCCTGTAGACTAGGAGCTTTTTGAGAATGAGAACATTGTCCCATCTCTGTACCCACAGTACCCAGCCTCCTGCCAGGTTTATATATATTGGAGACGCTCAAGAAATATTTGGTGAATATTGAGCATAACCAGGTAAGAGGTAAACTATTACAGTTTCTTATTGCTGTGGGTTGAACTGCATCTTCCCCAAAAGATATGCTAAAGTCCTCACCCCCAGCACCTGTCAATATGACTTTATTTGAAAATAGTATTTTCAGATGGAATAAAGTTAGGATGGAGTCCTACTTGATTAATGTGGACCCTAATCTTATAAGACTGGTGTCCTTATAAAAAGAAAAAAGACACAGAGACACACAGAGAAAACCATGTGATGGTGGGGGAAAGATGGAAGTGACCCGTCTTCAGGCCAAGGAATGCTAAGGATTGCCAGCGACACCAGAAGCTGAGAGAAAGGCATGGAACACTGCTGCCCCAGAGTCTTCAGAGGGAGCACAGCCCTGCTGCAACTTTGATTTCAATTTCTCGTTTCCAGAACTCTAGTTTTCTGTGTTTTGATTTTAAGCCACCCAGTTTGTGGAACCGTGTAATTGCAGCCTTAGAAAACCAATGCAGCTTCTCTTTACTTTCACTGGAAAATACTATTGTAGTTCCTGTTGTAAACCTTAGGCAGTCAACATTATTGATGAGACCCAATACCAAGCCATGGGCTGTATTGAGTTAGCATAAACATGAAATCATTCTTGCTTTGAAGGTAACTGGTATTTAGAGAATCTCTCTTTCAGGTTTTCTTAGTTACCCACTTTATTTATAGACTGATTATTTAATGGAGTGGCAAGAACAGCTATGCCACTTGCCATAGGATCCACCGTGGATGAAGGGAATATAGTCTCTGACTTTCTATCTCCTTTTGGCCTCTCTGAACACTGGTGTAGCTAAGGTCAGTGTTCATTGACTTCAGATATGGCGTGGAAGACACTGAAATCCGTTCTTTCCCCTTTTTGTTGCTTGTTCTCTCTGGGGCTGAAATTTGTGTAGGATAATGGAAAGATGTGGGCTGTGGGCACTTTGAGAAGACCGGAGGAGAGGGAGCAATCTTGTCTAAATAAATACCCCCACATGCTTGTGAGACCCTCAGGCCTCCACATCGCCAGACTTGCAGCCCTGCCTCTTCTTGTTATGGGGCCCTGGACCTTGGCCTCTGATTTCTCAGCAGAGGTATTCTCCTGTGAATTGATACTCAGCAGTTCTTTTACTTCTTGAAGATTTGGGCTTGCAAAACTCCCATTCTAACCTTCCAACTTAAAGCAAAGGGAGAATAAGCCTTTTTTTTTTGCTCCTAATTCATTCATTCTAGAACTAGATGTCCTTGGGTAATTGGCAACAACAGGTGTTCCTCTAGCTTTTAAATCAAGTGTGTACGTGTGTATATGTATGAGGAAACACCCCCCTACAATGATCAGGGTCAATTTGGGTTTCACTGAGGGATTTGAGCAGGGTGGATGTAGGAGGAAATCATCATTTTTCATTTGTTTGGGGGCCTTGCCCTTAAAAGGAGATTGTCTGCTTCCCTCTCAGTCTTTGTATTGATGACATTTGTAGTGTTTACTGGGAGCCCACGGTTATCCGGAAAACTCAGACTGATGACAGTAGTATTTGAAATGCTTCTGTAGGTCTGCTTCGAGGTAGACAGGAAAAAAATGTATGTTCCAAGGTACAAGTGCTTGTTGACTTTTAAACGCAGCCAGCCCGTGCTCTTTGTCAGGGAACTCAGAATTGCTCCACAGCGCTGCCCTTCCTGTCCATTTGACAAGCATGTCAAAGGACAGTCTTAAGTACTTTATAGTTTATTAATTTTTTTCCTTCTTTAGTTTGCCATCTCCTCTCAGAAACTGGAAAATAATTTCTTTGACTCCGCCCCCTCCACCTTTCTCATTTAAGCTGAAATTGATTTCTTTCTGAGCTTGGAAGGGAAAAAAAAAAAATTAAGCTGTAGTTAATACAATTGCTTGGCTGAATAAAAATAAAAGACCAGTTTACTTTCAAGCTGTGCTGTATCAGAGTAAAAAGCTGTTTTGTCCCTCCGAGGAGGATTTCGATATGAGAGAGTGCAAAATTTTATGGCATCACTATAGGATATGGTTTTGTAGCCAATACAAGAGGTAATAGAATTGTTTACTTGGAGGATGCGGGGGATGGGATTTTTGTGTGTGTTGGGAAAATTGGGAAGCTAGGAGACACTCTTAAATCCATCAGCTTCTCCAGAACTCTTCTCAAATGCTTATTGTCATGACAACCATCTCTTCATGAACCGAAGCTTCGAGTATAATACAGATGGGATTGGTAACAAGGTAGAGCCGCCATCTGCTTTGTTTTCTCTGAGGGACGTTTTTTTTTTTTTTGATCCCCAAGTATAATCCTCATATCTGAAAGTCTTGACTTATTTTTCTTTCTAGAGTCAGATATAGTTGTGAGATTAATTCTTTTCTCCTGACGAACAACTTATCATCACATACCTTACTTATTGTTAAAAATATGAAAAAAAAAAGGATAATTATTGTCTTTGGATATTCTGTCTCAGTGAGTAATCTACTCATTGTATGTAAGATATTTTCAGAGGAAAGACAGTCTTCTGCATTTAGCCTTTCCCTCATGTGTGCATTGTAAGAGAGACCTCTGGGAAATATCTCAGGTCCTTCCAAGCGAGCTCTCTGTGGGTTCTCTTTCACTTAGATAAAAATGGGGAAGACGTGTAATAGAATAACCACAAACAGCACGGTTTGTTTTCCTTTTGGAGGTACCATAAACAGAAGCTTTGAATCTGTGCGTATAAAAAGAATTCTCAGCGTAAGATGCATTCAGCTCTGTTGTCCTGTTCTGGAGGAAGTAATAATTATGTCATAGTGTCTTCATCATGTATGTTAGCTTAAACACAGAACGCTTGTCAGGCTGCAGAGTCAAAATTGGAAAGTTCATGGATTTATATAGATACCTTGACTTCCATCAGGCTTCCCTGGTGGCTCAGTGGTAAAGAATCCGCCTGCAATGCAAGAGATGCCAGTTCGATCCCTGGGTCGGAAGGATCCCCTGCAGGAGGAAATGTCAACCCACTCCAGTATTCTTGCCTGGCGAATGCATGGACAGAGGAGCCTGGTGGGCTGCAGTCCATGGGGTCACAAAGAGTCAGATATTGCTGAAGTGGCTGAGCGTGCACACGACTTGCATCATCTCTAATTCTTTCAATGTATGGCAATCTATCTGAGTAAGGGGTGTCTGAAGGATGCACTAGTTTGAAAAAGCAGTACCTTTGTTTACCCTAAAATCTCTGGACTGAATTCTTTAATCTTTACTCAAATTAATTTGGCTGTCAACTATGCTGAATGTGACATATTTAAAAAATATCAACTTTGTCACATTCAATTCTTCACTTCCCACTGGTTTTTACTGCCTGGCATTGCCTTGAGAACACCACTTATTTCCCAAGGCAGGCAGTTACCGCAGGGTAAGATCCATTCTGTCTACCCCAAGGTGAATAAGGGGCAGCGCAGTGTGGTTTTCTGAGTTCAATAGAAAATCATCAGCCATTTATTTTGGGGGTGCACAAAGACAGCTGCATTCTGGATTTGCTAAACATCTTGAAATGCTTTCATATAACAAAACCCCAAACGTGCTTTTTTCCCCATTTTTTTCCACATATGTATTTTAGGAGAAATATAATCCACATGCTCTTGTTCCCTCCACTTTTAAATCATGAAAATATTGTTTCATAAGAGCCATTTGATGTCCAGGAAGTCTTTTATTCTTTTTATTAGTTTTTTTTTTTACATATAAACAGAAAAAAATAAACAAAAAACACAATGTGCATGACTTAGGATGTACACAAAGTGCCCAGTTGAATTTCAAAGTTCTAAATCTACAATATCTTAGAGCCTATCCCTTTTCTTGGTGCTTTGCAAAAGCAGTCTTCCCTTCTATTGGATTGGAAGTTCCAGAATGTCAGGATAAAGTAGGGAAGAGAACAAATGTTCATTGAGAAGCAACTGTGGTACTCGGGAACATCTGCTAACTCCTTAATATTAACAGTAGCCCCCAGTGGTCATTTTACAGTTGGGAAGAGCTTTCAGAGACCTTAAATAACTGGCTGTGCGCCAAGGAAGAATTTTAAGCTAGGTCTGTGACTTTTCACTTTATACCCTTAATTAGTTATGTCCTCCTCATTCTGTTGCAGAGCATTGAGGAGGTATAACTTCCAGAAAGTCCCGTCTTGGGAGGTGACTTGGAAATAACTAATAACCAGGCCTGAGGATAAGGATAACCTCTGGAAAGCAGCCACTTGGTATTGGCAAGGTGGATGTTTAGGACAGTGTTTGCATAAGGGCTTTGGATACATGATATTGTGCCAGATAGGCCTGGGCACCTTGTTTTTATTATAGAGGAGGAAAGCCAGAATACACATGGGATGGGAAGTGGGGCAGGCTCGGTAGGAGGCCCATTTCTTGCACTGTGATTCAGTATCAAAGTGATACTCGATTACCTCTTATTTTGTAACCGTGGTACATATTTGGTAAGTGTGGTACATGACATTACTTAAATGGCTTAAACTCTTTTCTTTGAAAAGAATTTTTCAATGCTTACATCTTAAAGTATATAGGGTGAGGATCACAATTCTAATGAATCCTTCCATAATGAGGCCACATATAAAAGAGAAACCAAAATTTTATTTGGAGGGGGAAGATTATAGTCAGTGATACCGTGGGGTACATGATTCATAGTGTGGCATTAAGTTACTATCTTCTGGAGAAAAGGAAAAATAAAATTACAAAATGAAGGACGTGAAGACTGCTTAGGGTTTGACCTAGGATCTAGGTTCTTCTGATATTATCTGTTCTATCCCAGAAATCCTGTTTTATTCAATGTGGAGCTGTTTTGTGCTACAGTCTCATGTTCCATTACTTCCTTTCTTTCTTTTTAACCTTATATTATTTTGGCATCAAGGGGAAAAGAGATGAATTATTTAAATCTTCTTTCATTGAGATAGGGCAATACAGAAAGAATGCAATGGGCAATTTTATAACTGACATTTTGGAGAACATTGGGGTCATCATATGACTGAGAACATGATTAATTTTTTGAAGGTCAGGACACTAATATTTTTTCCAGTGGATTTACTAAGGGAACCAACCACCTGGTTTCAAGTTTGGAGAGAACTGCTCCCCAGGAAAAAGTTGCTTTTTTCTTTCGGGGAGATTCTACTTTGTTTTGCATCTAAATAGAGTGTATCCCATGGAAATAAGAAATATAATTACTGTAGCATTCTTTTTTCTTTTTTCTCATGCCTCTACTGAAGAGCCACGCTGGTTTATCTTTTATACAACCGCAGTGCAGAACTTAACCGGCATTCATATCACATTAGTCATTTTGCCTTAGGCTCTCAGCACACTTTTCAATGTCTTGCCACACCCAGTAAGAGTGGGTAAGGCTTTAAATGTTTCTTGTGTGCCAAGGCAAATTAAGCAAATAGTATGGCACTCCTTAGCAGAGTGGGGAAGAGGATCTTATGCAGCCCAAGGGAGGGGATGGGGGAGACATGCCACGAGCTCTTTTCACAGTCAAAACTCAGTTAAAAATCTTGGAGCAAGAACAGTTACTTTGCAACCAAGAAAGAAGGCAGGAATATCTTTACTTGGTGATGAGGCTGGAAATAATAAGCTGGTTGACTGTACACAGAGAGTTTTTTTTCCTCTGAAAGAAGGCTCCCTCAGCTTCATCAGATCTATGTCCACATAGCAAGTGGAAAACGGGACTTGAGGCATTTCTGTTTCCAGTATATCCTATCTGTGGGTACTCTACAACTAGACCTGTGAGTGCAGACTAGAGGAAAAGGCCCTTGTTCACTGTCTTTTGAAATTTCATTTCATAAAATGAGATTTCCTTGCATATGACTTCACCTGCTCTCAATCAACCATTGTTATTACTCTTGACACGTGCATTCTGTCCCACTGGTGTGGACTCCATAGCCCCAGGGGGCCCTTGTCACTGTCACTAAGATAAGGGTCCCCAAGTGACGGGTGTGAATCATAAGTGTCAACTGTAAGGAGCTCTGTCACTGACTCCTCTGTTTATATCCCGTAGATGCTACAAGCTCGCATTCATATTGGTAACACTTTCGAGTGTTCAAGAAAGGGATAGAAACCAATGCAGTACTCTAAAGCAATTATCCTTCAATTCAAAATAAAGAAATTGAAAAAAGCGACAGTAAAGCTCTTGGTATTCTACTACTTTTAAAAAAAGGCATTGTTGGATGTCTCTAAGTTATGATAGGAGATTTCGCTGAAGTTGCATATTAGATTATTCTTCCTTTTATAAGGAAAACAAGCCAAAGGATCAAAACTTGATGTCTATAGATAGTTGTTGTTTAGTCGCTGAGTCGTGTTCAACTCTTTTGAGCCCTGATGGACTATAGCCCACCAGTCTCCTCTGTCCATGGGATTTCCCAGACAAGAATACTGGAGTGGGTTTCCATTTCCTTTTCCAGGGGGTCTTTTCCAACCCAGGAACTGAACCTGCATTTCCTGCATTGGCAGGCAGATTCTTTACCCCTGAGCCACCTGGGAAGCCCCTTTAGATAAGTTGGCCCAGTACAATTTTGTGTGGGATTTATTAACATTATTTTTCTTCACTGGATATGAATTTAGAGTACTCAAGGACATTTACTCTACACCAAAAGAACATTTAGCTTCTGTGTGGTTAAAATAATATTGAGGTCAGTATATTGGAAGAAAGGAGACACTCCATCCAGTAACCCTCTTTGAAATCCCTCACGTTCATTGGGAAGGTTAATTGACAGTCCTTGCACACTTCCTGCAACCCTGCCCCTGGAACTTGCAGAGGATCCTTTGCAAGAGACACAGTAACCCTTGTCTGCAGGCAATATGCACAGCTGGGAAAGATAATTACATCAACTATTTCTTTTTGAGAGATCTACATCATTTCAACAGAAGGACCCAGCAATTCTGCTGGATTCAGGCTGAACACTATTACTAGCAGACATACTTCAGACAGATTTCATAATCACCAGACTTCTGTGGTACAAATGATTATGGTGAGCTTCTGAGGCTCCCCAAAGGCCACTAAAACTGTCTGACTTAAATAGCACTGAAGTTTTGATGTGAGAATTAGAAAGTATGGTTCAGTTTAATCTGTAAGGTTGGATACCAGAAAATGCTCCTTTGGTTTCCCAAAGTTGAGTGGTTCAATGGCTCCCATTCTCTTGTGAGATGGCCCCTAAATCTCATCCTGTGTGATTACTGGGGGCTCATGGAGGGTATCAAATAACATGGGTTGGGTTTCATTATGGGTGACATTATCACATGATTATTTTCCCCCACGTCAATTATGGAATGTCATGAGAAAAGAGAAAATACCTTTTGAATGTTAACATTTCTGAAAGTGAGTTGGATTTACCGGGTAATTTTTTTTTTTTTAATGTAAAATAGATAGCCAATGGGAATTTGCTGTATGGCTCAGGAAACCCAAACAGGGGCTCTGTATCAACCTAGAGGGGGTGGGATGGGGAGGGAGGTGGGATGGAGGTTCAAAAGGGAGGGGATATATGTATACCTATGGCTGATTCATGTTGAGGTTTGACAGGAAGCAACAAAATTCTGTAGAGGAATTATCCTTCAATTAAAAAAAAAAAACAAACTCCGAGAATTTACCCAGAAGATTGGGCTGAACTTTCGAAGAATTAAAACTTCCATGTGAGCTTTCCTTTTAAGCATTGCTCACTAGAGTTCATTTATCCCATTAAATGTTGGGTACTGATAAAAAGTAGCCAACAGTATTCTTGTCTGGAAAATTCCGTGGACGGAGGAGCTTGGTTGGCTACTGTCCACGGGGTTGCAAAATGTCAGACACGACTGAGTGACTTCACTGATAAAAAGAAGCATTCCTTGCTGCCCCAGACAGAGCTTCTTCCTAGCAAGGCTAGTCTATTTTGACCCAGTGCACACTGTGGGTGCAAGATTGCAGGGTGTAGGGGTTTGTTCCCCAAAGTCCTGAAACCCAGTCACAGTTTTTTAATCTTTTAGTTTTTCTTATGAACAAGAAAGGCCCATATTCTCTCTGGTTACAAATCATAAATGAGTGAAACCCACTTTTTCCAGGGAGAAGACTCTTTCTCTGGTAAATGCTACACTGTTATCGGACTTGGCGTGGCTGAAATGATGTAGCAGAAGGTAATAAATGGAG
Source organism: Bos taurus (assembly GCF_002263795.3). Classification (NCBI taxonomy): domain Eukaryota; kingdom Metazoa; phylum Chordata; class Mammalia; order Artiodactyla; family Bovidae; genus Bos; species Bos taurus. The sequence goes on from NC_037336.1 coordinate 89,019,611, forward strand.
ACTTTAAAAAGGCATAATTTGATAGAATCATGCATTTTGTGCTTCCAATGAGTACATGGTCTAGCAGAATTTACAGATATATGCATAATTAATGTGAATACAGTATAAGATAATGACCTGTTAGAAGCACATGAAAAGATGCGCAATATCATTAATTTTTAGGGAAATGATAATTCAAATCATAGTGCCAGTGTGAAACCTCTGTATATCTACTAGAATGACTAAAATGAAAAAGACTGCCCATATCAATTACTGGCTAAAGAGGTAGAGTAACTTACTCTCATCTATTGCTATTGACTGGGGGCAGGGGGAGGGGGAGCGGGGAGGCTTCCCAGGCGGCCCTAGTGGTAAGGAACCTAAGAGATGTGGGTTCGATCCCTGGGTTGGGAAGATCCCCTGGAGGAGGGCATGGCAACCCACTCCAGTATTCTTGCCTGGAGAATCCCATGGACAGAGGAACCTGGCAGACTACAGACTACAGTCCATAGGGTTGCACAGAGTTGGACATGCACTGCTGTTGGGGATGTAAAATGGAAGAATCACTTCTGAAAACAGTTTAACAGTTTCTTAAAAAGTTAAACATATACCTATCCCATACCTTCTACATACTCCAGTCATAGTGCATTTAATATTTACCCAGAAGAAATGAACGCATACGTTCATACAAAAAAATTACGCATAGACTGCTCATGGCAGTTTTATTTGTAATAACCCAAAGTAAACAAACCAAATGTCCAATGAAAAGATAACAAAATTGTATTTACTGATTGGCTATATCCATGCAATGAAATATTCAGCAACGAAAAGAGTCACCTACAGTGCTTCTATATTCAACAACATAGGGAAGTCTCAAAACAATCATGCTGAGTTAAAGAAGTCAGGCAAAAAGGTGAGAGCCTCTTGGGAATTAAATAGATAGAGTAGTGGTGGACATATAGATTGGAGAAAAAGAATTTTATCGTTATTTGAAAGATAAAATTTATGAGGCTTGGTTATGGAATAGTGGCTAGAGGGTCTTTCTCTAGTTTGGGTTTTTCTCTATGGAGCATCATCTATTTAGTGGTAAGGATTTCATGAAAGAGAATACTTAAGTATGAAAGAAATGGTGAGTTAATTGTTGAGTGCTGATTCTTTTAACTAACATCCCCAAGAGGAAACATTGAGTAGGCAAAACATCAATACTGCTGCTTAAAGAAAATGAGTTACACTTTGGCTTTTTAGTAAATACAAGCATAGATGACTAATAGAAGTATAATATTAGTGAGAAAAGAATAAAGAAGACAAAGAAAAATGGAAATCCTAGACCCAGTCTCATGGATGAGAGAGAACAAAAGAGCTGAGGGCAGAGAGGGAGAGGAAAGAAATGTGATGGGATGTCCCCGGGCAAAAGCATAGGGAACTGATTTGGAAAGCAGCAGACTTTATGGACATCTCGTTTATGCAATGCCCCGGTCACTCACTCTGGCATGTCTTAATGTGTGTGGTTAGGTTTATTTAGCCACTTGATCCAAAGCCTATAATCACTTGCAGCTCACAAGATGTGGTGGCCCTTGTGGTCAAGGACAAAGGTTCTGGAGACTATTCCTGTCTCTGACCTCAACAGGTATCTAAGCTCTCTGAACGTTTGTTTCCTATCTGTAAAATGGTATCCCCGTGGGTTCCTATCTCTAGAAATTATTGTATTAGTAAATACTTTTAAAAATTGGCGTGGTGGTACTTAGCATTGCTTCTAACCCATAGTGGAGGTTCAATGAATTAATCTTCCTCTTCGTTCTCCCTCTTCTCCTTCTCCTCCTCCTCCTTTTTCTCATTATTAGTAGGCATCCACCATATTGTCAGTGATGATTGGAAAAAGTTTACTCTCCAATAAGCCATTAGAAAACAAGAAATCAGAATTTCCTTTTTTTTTTTTCATCTGATTCTTTCTCTCCCAAGTGATTTATGTACATATGCTATTTTATTAGTCTTTCTTTTACATGGTGTGAAAAAAAGAGCATGACTTAGTGATGCAGCAAAGAAGTAGAAATTGAGTGACTTTGGTCCTGCCTGTTCTTCAATACCTATTTGGTTTAGTGCAAGTAATTTAAATTTCTTACACCTAAATATCTTCAACTAAAACAGAAATGAAGTATAATAATCACATAAGGCTATTAGAAATGCCTAAGTAAAAAGCATACATATGTAAATACCATTTAAGTTCAGAACTTTATAGAAAGCTAAGTGGGTTACATCAGATCAGATCAGATCAGTTGCTCAGTTGTGTCTGACTCTTTGCGACCCCATGAATCGCAGCACGCCAGGCCTCCCTGTCCATCACCAACTCCCGGACTTCACTGAGACTCACGTCCATTGAGTCAGTGATGCCATCCAGCCATCTCATCCTCTGTCGTCCCCTTCTCCTCCTGCCCCTAATCCCTCCCAGCATCAGAGTCTTTTCCAATGAGTCAGCTCTTCGCATGAGGTGGCCAAAGTACTGGAGTTTCAGCTTTAGCATCATTCCTTCCAAAGAAATCCCAGGGCTGATCTCCTTCAGAATGGACTGGTTGGATCTCCTTGCAGTCCAAGGGACTCTCAAGAGTCTTCTCCAACACCACAGTTCAAAAGCATCAATTCTTCAGTGCTCAGCCTTCTTCACAGTCCAACTCTCACATCCATACATGACCACAGGAAAAACCATAGCCTTGACTAGACGAACCTTTGTTGGCAAAGTAATGTCTCTGCTTTTGAATATGCTATCTAGGTTGGTTACATAAGTTAGTATATTTTTGTAAAGGTAACACTAAGAAAATGCCACATTAATGTTCATTGATATACAATGCTTAAAAAATAGTTGTTTGATTTTCCTAAGTGTGCTTCTAGTTTATGTTTTAACATCTTATGAAAAATAGACCCTAACCATTCAAATCCCTGGTTGCATTCATTTCACCAGCAATTCCTTTTCATTTGAGTCAGGGGAGATTTCTTGTCTCATTTCAGGATTTGTGGATCTGGCCCTCCATGATCAAGTCCACCTTTTGGAATGTGCCTGGCTAGAGATCCTCATGATTGGTCTTGTCTGGCGCTCCATGGAGCATCCAGGGAAGCTCCTATTTGCTCCTAACCTTCTCCTGGACAGGTGAGTGACCTAGCTGTAGCTTGGGGAAAGTACATCCCTGAGAATCACCAGTTTTATACTGAATACTTGTTTATTCAGCATTCCATGAAACTTCCAAGAACTTTATCAGATATGTTTACAAATGGGTGAATTCGAGTGAGGTAGGGTAATTGAGTTCGCAGATAGCTAAGGTTAACTGTCTGCCTGATGCCTCTGCAGGTTAGCTTTATCATTTCTAACATAGACATATGGATATTGTATATGTGTTTATAATATACATATATGGATTTACGTATACACATGTATTTACTTGTATTTATAACATTATGAGGTCTTCTCAGGGGCTGCTAGGTAAAGAACCCGCCTACAAGTGCAGAAGGCCTAACAGACATGAGTTCAATCCCTGGGTTGGGAAGACCCCCTGGAGATGGCATGGCATGGCAACCCACTCCAGTATTCTTGCCTGGAGAATCTCATGGACAGAGGAGCCTGGTAGGCTGCAGTCCATAGCGTCGCACAGAGTCAGACACGACTGAAGTGACTTAGCGCGCATGCACATAACATTATGAACTGTCATTTTCTAACTCCATCTTCACCTTGTGTTATATTAAAAAATGATGAGTAACTTTCCTGTAATTAAAATCTTTTTTTGGTTCATGTACATCCAAACCACAATAGTCTTTTCATTTCCTCTTCCAATTTTTCCATCATTAAATGAGGAAATTTGATCATAGTTCCAAAGGCCACTTCCAGTTTTATGAATTCATAAAAGTTAACTTGCTTAAATTTGAAAACGGAGAATTCAGTTTTCAAATGTGCTACCTTGTTTTATGTGTTTTATTTGGGTTGACTCGGAATGTGAGTCATATTGTTCTTACGCAGTCATTACTTAGAGTAATTGGATTTAGGCATTATTTAACAGCAGCTACCCCTGACAGAGTTCCTACACAGCACCAACTGCTGTGCTGACGGCTTTGCAAACATAATCTCATGTAATCATCACGGCACTCCTGGGAAGCCTTATCACTCCCATTTTACCAGAAAGGAAGCTAAGTTTCAGACACATTCTGTTACTTGGGAAAGCATGGAACGAGCTGATGGTGGAGCCAGGATTGGAATTCAGGATCTGTCTGGCTCTGGCATAACACGTTGCCACGTGTTCTTCACATTCCCTCCTCATCAGTGATGCCATCTTTGGTCTGATGCTGTGACCTTTTCTTTCCAGGTATACCTTGTCTTTATGGATGCCATAAACATGTGAATGGGAAAGAGCCATTTTCTAAAGTTTCTTACTGACTTTGTATGCCTCTGCTCAGCAGTCCAAGGTCGCCAGGTTGCTCTCAATGCATCTCTGTGCTTTCCTTCCTTTCGGGGAACCAGACTGCCTCCCATCTCCTGTCATGCTCCGGCTTCCTTCCTTATACCTGCCAAACCTCCTGGAGCAGACTTCTGGCAACATTGATTTAACTCTGGAGAATTGCATAAGTATTGGTTACCATTTCATCATTTTGTATTATTATAGCTTTTGAAAAACAGTGATGATGCTATTCAAGAAGCAACTCGCTCTTTCCATTGAATATAATCCCATATCACAATTTTTTGGAATGACTGAGGATGGCCACTGGTCCTGTTCCATAGAGCTCCTCATGCAGTGTCTGTCTACCTTAAAGGATGTCTCTGCAGTGCTTCTCACTTCTCCCATCTTCCTTTTCTTTCCTTTCCCTTCTCTTCGCTTCTCAAGTCTCCGTTCCACTTCTTTTCTCCTTCTTCCTTTGCTTTCCTCTTACCTTATTTTTTCACCTCTCTCTTCCTTCTTTTCTCCCTCCTCCTCTTCCTCCTTCTTCTTCTACTCTTAAAAAAGTTTTTTTTTTTTCACCTGTTACAGTCATGTGGTTCTGTGACTGAATGATAATAAATTTGCAAATGCAAATCACAGACCGCATATAATGTTTCCCCGCTATAGACTGGAAGGTATCTTGAAGGTTGAGGATTTGGGGGACATTCATGACTGAAGTGATCTGCCTCATGATTTCATGGTGACTACCTCGTCCGTGTTTATCTTCTTGGGTACACACTTCCTAAAAGCAATCATCAATTGTTGCATTTTAGGTGTGAAAGTGTTTTTGACATCACTTCATCCCAATGAACTCACTTTGCCATGAGGTGATATGCCTAGTTTTATCATGCACCTGCTTATCTCTCTTTTCTGCATATTCTCACTGTGGTTAATTTTCTCCCCTGTCTCTGATTGCAGTGTGAGTGACTAAGAGTTCTCATCTCTCTCCACTCCTACTTTCTCTTTCCAGATGTGCAGTTCCTACCACCTCTAGACCAGGATTTCTCAGCTTCTGCACTATTGACATTTTTGGTTGGATTGTTCTCTCTTGTGAGGAACTATCCTGTGTGTTTTAGGATGTTTAGGCGCATCCCTGGACTTGACCTGCTAGTTGCTGTCATAGCAGCATTCCTTTCCCTGGAGATAACAGCCCCAAATGTCTCTGCATGCGTGCTAAGTTGCTCAGTCGTGTCTGACTCTTTGGACCCCACGGACCACAGCCTACAGGCTTGCCTGTGATTTCCCAGGCAAGAATACTGGAGTGGGTTTTTGTTTCCTTCGTCAAGAGCTCTCCCCAACCCAGGGATTGAACCCTTGTCTCTTATGTCTCCTGCACTGGCAGGTGGTTTCTTTGCCACTTGTGCCACCTGGGAAGCCCATCTAGACATTTCTAAATGTCCCCTGTGTGCGGCAGGAGAGGAGGCACAGAATTGTCCCTGGTTGAGAACCACTACTCTAGATTTTCCCATTTCAATATCCTTTAAACTCTTCAGACTCACAAGAACTCTCCCTGAATCGTCCTTATAAGCTTGTTCCTATTCTTTATTGCTTTCTATTAGTGGCATCAACATTCACCTAGACACTGAAGTTGTCAAGTTCAAATTAACCATGGATTCCACTCCCCCAACCCCCACCAGATTATCCAGTTAATTGTCAAGTCTTTCCTTCTCTGTTTCTGAAATCCACACTCCCCTTTGTCTCCATACCTCCACTAGCACAGGTCCAAATCAGCCCTCCCTGAAGTGTGGCCTGGCCACCACTGTGTCTCTTTCTCAGCCATCAGCCCTCTTTCCTTCAGTCTCTTCCCAGAGGGCTGCCAGACACTTCTTTGTAAGGCACAGCTGCGATCCTGATGCTTCCTGACTCAGCTTTCATTGGCTTTCTGTCTTCTTTAGAAAGTACTCTCTAGACTTTTTACCTTGGTAATCATGAATTCCTGTTGCAAGTGTCATAGACATGAACATCTGCAGAGCCGGGCCAGTGACGTAATGGGGAAAGCCAGTGATTATGAGTCCGAAAAGGAGTTCTGGGGATTTAAGTGAGCCAGGTGAGCTCTTGTCCAGGCTGAAAACACCTGGATCCTGACTTCAGCCTGAGAGCCATGAACTTAATTTCACTCTTCAAGTATTTTTTTCCACTGCTTCTGAAAGGCCCTGGGCCTTTAGAATTGTCAGAATCTTGGGACCTTCTTTAAGGCTCTCTTTAGTTGCCACTCTTCTGGAGAAACCTTCCTTTAGAGTCTCTCCTCTTCAGCCAGAAAGTAGCCTTTCCTTTGTCTTAAGTTCTCACTAGGTTTGATTTCTGCTCCTCTTCTTCTCCTTCTGCCTGTAAGTTGTGATCATATGTCTTAACTTCTCTTCAAGCTCATGAACTGCTTGTGGGCAGGAACCAGATCTTGTTTGTCTTTTTTGCTCCCTCCAGTGAATAAAATCTTCATGATCCCCAATAAGTATCTGTTAATTTCACTGGCCAAGGCCCCTCGGGTGGCTCATGTCAGAGTCAGGAGAAAGCACATCTTCTGATGGTCGTTTCGACTGTTCACGTCATCATACTCGCTCACCTCTTGTTCAGAGCTACTCAGCAATTCCTGGCTTAGTCCCTCCTAGACTTTGAAGAAATTAAGATACATATGTTTTGAGAGGATTTTTAAAATTACTAAATGCACTTGGTTCATGCTTACACTTCTGCTTTTATTCCGCAGACCTGTTAAATTCTGAATGAGGATAAAAAAAGGATCTTACTTTTCTTCCATCACTAGACCCACTATCGAGTAAAATCCTCAAGATCTACATACATTTACATATATGTTAGTGACTAGAAAAATATATAAGTAAATATAAATTATATGTGCACATGTGCTCAGTTGCTCAGTTGTGACTGAGACTCTTTGAGACCCCATGGACTGTAGCCCACCAGGCTCCTCTGTCCATGGAATTTTCCAGGCAAGAATACTGGAGCAGGTTGTCATTTCCTACTCCAGGAGATCTTCCTGACCCAGGGATTGAATCTAAGTCTCCTGTGTTTTCTACATTGGCAGGTGGATTCTTTACCACTGCGCCACCCCCTGGGAAGCCTCATGAGTTATATAAATAATTAGTACTAAATATGTTAAAAATTATGGCCTATAGTATAAAAGTTTCTATACTTTTCTATTTATCATGTACCTAAATATGAAAAAAATTTCAATATTATTAAATTATTCCCTTGGTATTAGAAGATAACTCCTTTTGATGACATTGATATAGTCATAACAGTAAACAATATTGTAACCAGTAACTCACTTGAAATTTTATACATCTGGAAGATGGCTTTTGAGTGAAAGCTGAGAACACTGTTTATGTTTTTGACTTGCAGGCTCCCAACCCCTCCGATAACATTCAGCTCTCTGATTAGCCTCAGTCATCCTGATCTCCCTTTTGTCCTTTTCCAATCCTTTCGCACATTGTAAACACTTTTTGGTAACAAGCTGTAGAAATCCATGAGTTTCAAAACCAAGTGTTCGAGAGCTGATAAGCGATGAGTGTTCAGTTCAGTTCAGTTCAGTCGCTCAGTCATGCCCGACTCTTTGCGACCCCATGAATCGCAGCATGCCAGGCCTCCCTGTCCATCACCAACTCCTGGAGTTCACTCAGACTCACATCCATTGAGTCAGTGATGCCATCCAGCCATCTCCTCCTCTGTCGTCCCCTTCTCCTCCTGCCCCTAATCCCTCCCAGCATCAGAGTCTTTTCCAATGAGTCAGCTCTTCGCATGAGGTGGCCAAAGTACTGGAGTTTCAGCTAAGATGAGTGTTAGCTTCATCATTTTTGTTTTCTCTCAAGCTTGGTGATACCACCTTTGCAAAGTCAATCTTCCTTGGGTGCTTACATCTTCACAGACACAGGGACAAGTGAAAGCCAGAAGTCCCAGGGAGTCTCGTCACCCTTGGATTACCAATGTTGCTAACTGGAGACAGGGATTTATCTGCCATAGATCGTATTGATGTCCTGTTTTCTCAAACCTTCTTTGCAAATCCAGGCATTTGTGCTTTCCAAGGCTATCAAGAGGGTAGAATGTACCCCGGTCTTTCCTTGTATTACTCCAATGTTAGCACTGGTAAGTGGGCATTAGTGATTATAGGAGTATAAAAATCTGCTGGGTTGTCATCTCATGTTTGTGAGCAGAGGACATATTTCCTGTCTTGCATCCATTTAAAGAGTTATTGCTTGATTTACTTCCTGATGACAGGCCATGATATCTTGATTCTGGTAGTTTGTAACTTTCCTGGTAGTCATATGCTCGAAGGCTAATTTTATCCTTGCCATGCTTAGCCTATCCACAATTTCCAGTTCTTCCCCCATAGTCTGCAGGAGTGAGTTCCAAACACATAATGCAGTCATCTCTTTCTGCGAAAACTAAGAAATAAAGCTTATTATAAGGTATTAATAGAGAACCCAGTAATCTCTCTTTTGTGTGTGTGTGTGTGTGTGTGTGTGTGTGTGTGTTTTACAAGAGGAGAGTTAAAGATAATAAGAACGCCTGTGAAAGTCATCAGGAAATGGAGAAAACTCATTTTCCATTCTAGCACCTAATCCTTTGGTGTGTTTTGGCACCAGAAAACACAAAATATGTCCTCTGTGTCAACTAGGAATGCGCCTCCTCATTGAGTCCTGTTTGAGCGCTCAACCTGGAAAAATAGAGACCAAAAACAGAAGCAAAAGCTTCAAGATATGTCATTCCTTGTGGGATCTCTTTGTTTTCGCAGGAGCAAAGTTTACTATCGCTGGAAGACAGATGTGATGTTAGAGGAAACAATGTGAATTGCCAGTTCAGTAAGACCATCCAGTTTGCAGAGCACTGTCTAATTCTGTTTTGCTGGCGCCATCCGTGCTAACAAATTCTGAGAAATATTTGTGGATTTCTCAGGGAGGCCAAAGCACTCTCTTTCAATTCCTATTCACTCTCAGGGAAAAAAAAAAAAAAAAACCCTATTCATCCATTTAAAAAGCAGAGTTTAATCCGACAAGCAGAATATTCTCTCTACCAAGTGTCTGGCCAGAAGGTTGTTGATCTGGCTGTTTCCATCACTCCTGAATCAAGAGGCTCTGCCTGTAGGAAATAATACTGGACAACAGAAAGTTCTTTGACTTGTAGGCATGGAATAGGAATAAGTTCTCTTCCTTAAGAGAAAAACAGGTTGCTGCCCTGGGAGAGGATATTTTGCTTCTTCTACTAAATAGCTGACTGTTTTCAGACCATAAATTCATTTTAAATAGAAAAACAAGCCATTTCTAGAAGCAAGAACATGCTCGAGTTATTTATTGTCAATATTTCAGAAAACAAAGCATGCAAATGAAACAGTGCTCCCAGCAACTTTTTTTTTTTTTTTGGCCTTTTAAAATTTTTTCCTGTGTAAAACTTGATGTAAATGCTTTGCAGATTTTTTTTTTTTAACTTGGAAGAGTGAAAAAAGAAAGTTCTGGAATAAGCTGATAAATTCAGAATGTAATTTGTTTAAAGGTTTCTTGGGTATAAAGAGGAGGACCTGTCTTTATACTCCTGTTTTAAGATTTCTCTTCTCTGAAAAATGTGTCCTCTACTGAAGGGGGATGTTGTAGTAGCAGAGGTAGCAAGTGGGTGGGGATGGCGGAGTGGTCGACTTAGCAGCAAAGTGAGTCCTGGGTTAGGGTTTTGGTTACTCCAGTGGCTTTGCTGGATTCCCTCATAACTTTCCAGGTGTGCAGTGGTTTGCATGCCTGTTTGGCCCATTCAGATCTCAAGGACTTAGTTCATAAATTTTTTTTTTTTTTTTGCTCTACCTTGTAGAATTGGATGAAGAAAGAAAGGAAGCCAACATTTATGTAACTTCTTTAATCTGTACAGTAGTGTGTCTGGTTATCTTTTATATTGTAGTTTGTTCATGATATGAGAATACAGGGAGCAAGGGTTTTTACCGGTTTATATTCTGGCTCTGTATCCATTGGTTCTTTCCAGTTATGAGTCCTTCATTTACTCAACAGCAGATGCCACCAGGTTGACTTGTAAAAGTCTTTGGCGTAGCATTCTGACAAACTCTGGAAATATGAAACTGTAAACTGCAGAGAGAAAAATGGAGGCCAAAAGAAGAGAGAAATTAGAAAGGAATCAAAATATCTATTGGACTAAATCTCAGTTGCATTATACACTTTAGGTGGGTCAATTATGTGATATGTGAGTTATATCAATAAAAATATTAAACAAACACACATATTGGAGTTTTAGAAAAAATCAATTTTTCCAACAGGACCTTCAGTCATGAGAGCACATGGTAGGGGTTCTACTGGAGAAAGGTGAAAAACAGAATATTCAAATCATGATTGCTCCTTAAAAACAAAAGCACTTGAACAGAACAGTGTTATAAGCCTGCTAAGCCACAAGTCTTTAACTCCTCAAGAGGAATAAACCTAAAAAGAGCAAAGATCTGTTTAATATAAAATCGCTACAGAGGAAAAGGCAAAATTCCAGCCAAAGAATTAATCCTGTGTAAGAGGCTTGCTTTGACCTCTCTTATGTGTTTACCTACCACATTGTTTTTGTATTTGCCAGATGTTGTTAACAGTTAACCATTGCTGATTGATCTAAAATGTGATCAGCATAATGTTTTTGACAGTTTAGTTCTAAAATATCTTGATGTTATTTAAGTCACACATGCTTCTTAGAGGTAATCATGTAATCCCCCTATCATATCTGTTTTAATCTCAGCTGCCTTTCTATAGTTGGCATTGAAAAGATCCTCATTTATTTGAATGAATGCAGTTAAAATCCAGTGACAAAAAGAGATAACACAGCTTCAACTGTTAGTTAGGAGTCAGTTTAAGTCAACTCAGTAGATACTTGTTGAGTTTGACCATGTCTCTAGGGTTCTGTCTGACACTGGAGGGTATGGAAAAAATGTGTAAGAGGCAGATCTGGCCTCAAGGAATTCACTGTCTGGTGGAGGAGTAATATTGGTGTACAAATGAATACAAGCAAAAGCAAGACGTTTTAAGCAAACCTCCACCACATCCCACATCATCCCTGTCTAGTTTATCCTCCTTCATCACTTTCTCTTTTCAACTGAGAGATAAGTGACATGACATTGCATTGTATAGCATATGCATACAACATATGATTTGATATATGTATATATTATAAAATGTTCACCATAATAAGTCTAGTTAACATTCCATCACCACAAATAATTACAGTTTTTTTCCTATGATGAGAAATTTTACGTTCTACTCTCTTACCAACTTTCAACTATACAATAAAGTTTTATTAACGATAGTCACCATACTGTACATCGCTGTGCTTAGTCACTCAGTAGTGTCTGACTCTTTGCGACCCCATAGACTGTAGCCCACGTGGCTCTTCTGTCCATGAGATTCTCCAGGTAAGAATACTGGAGTGGGTTGCCATGCCCTCCTCCAGGGATCTTTCCAACCGAGGGATGGAACCCAGGTCTCCCATATTACAGGCGGATTCTTTAACATCTGAACCATCAGGGAAGCTCAGGGATGGAATGCTGTACATTACCATCCCCAGAACTTATTTATCTTATAACTAAAAGTTTGTACCTTTTACCGTCTTCACTCAATTTGCCCACTCCCCACTTCTGGCAAATACCGATTTGTTCTCTGTATTGTTGAGCTTGGCAGATTTTTTTTTTTTTAGATAAGATTCCACTGTGATGTGTCTCTCACTGTCTGACTTATTTCATTTAGCATAATGCCCTCAAAGTCCATCCATGTTATCACAAATGGTGGAATTGGATTCCCTCCTTTTTGTGGCTAAATAATATTTCATTATATATATTTATATATATATATATATATATACACACACACACACACACACACTTTTTCTTTATCTGTTCATCCATTGATGGACACGTAGTTACTTCTGTATTTTGGCTATTGTAAATAATGCTACAATGAACATGGAGGTGCATATATCTTTTCAAAGTGGTGTTTTCATTTTCTTTGGATAAATGCCCAGAAGAGGAATTAGTTGATCATATGGTAGTTCCATTTTTAAATTTCTGAGGAAACTCCATCCTGTGTTCCATAGTGGCTGCACCAATTTACATTCTCACTAACAGTGCACAAGAGGGTTCTCTTTTCTCCACAGCCTCACCAACACTTGTTATTCCTTCTCTTTTGGATAATAGCCGTTCTGACAGGTGTGAGATGGTAGCTCCAGGTTCTGATTTGTATTTCCCTGTCGGTTCATGGTGTTTGAGCACCTTTTCATACACATGTAGGGATATCTTCTTTGAGAAAATGTCTGTTTAGATCTTCTTCCTATTTTTAAATCAGATTTGTTTTTTTGCTATTGAATCGTATGAGTTGTTTACACATTTTGGATATTAACTCCATATCAGATATGTGATATGCAAATATTTTCTGCTGTTTGGTAGGTTGCTTTTTCATTTCGTTAATGGTTTTCATTGCTGTATGAAAGCTTTTTAAGTTGGCCCAGTCTCTCTTGTTTAGTTTTGCTTTTGCTGCCTTTGCTCTGGTGTCAAATCCAAAAAAAAATATTGCCAAGACCAATATCAAGGAGCTTACCACCTATGTTTGTACTTTCAGGTCTTATGTTCAAGTCTTTAATCCATTTTGAATTAATTTTTGTGTATGGTATAAGGTAGTGGTCCAGTTTAATTCTTTAGCATGTGGTTGTTCAGTTTTCTTAACACCATTGATTAAAGAGTGTCCTTTTCCTATTGTGTGTTGTTGGCTCCTTTGTCAGATTAATTGCCTGCATACGTGTGGGTTTGCTTCTGCACTGTCTCTTCCGTTCCCTTCATCTATGTGTCTGTTTTTATGCCAATACTGTACTATCTTGGTTACTATGGGTTTATAGTATAGTTTTAAATCAGGAAACATGATGCCTCCAGCTTTGTTCTTTCTTAAGATTGTTTTGGCTGCTTGGGATTTTTTTGTGGTTCAATACAAATTTTTGGACTGTTTGTTCTCTTTCTGTGAAAAATGCCATTGGAACTTTTATAGGGATTTCATTGCATCTGTGGATTGCTTTAGGTATTATGGACATTTTAACAGTATTAATTCTTCCAATCCATGAGCATGGATACGTTTCAACTTATTTGTGTCATCTTCAGTTTTATTCATCAGTGTCATAATTTTCAGTCCTTCACTTCCTTGGCTAAATTTAGTCATAGATATTTTATTGTTTTTGTTGCAATTGTAAATGGGATTATTTTCTTAATATCTCTTTCTAAATAGTTTAGGTCAACATAGAAGCTCAACTGATATATTGAGTTTGAAGATTGCAACTTTACAGAATTCATTTATTCTAACAGTTTTTTGGTCTTTAGGGTCTTCTAAATATAATATCAGGCTTCCCTGGTGGCTCAGATGATAAAGAATCTGCCTACAGTGTGGGAGACCCGGGTTTGACCCGTGGGTCAGGAAGATCCCCTGGAGAAAGGAATGGCTACCCACTCCAGTATTCTTCGGGATTATCATGTAATCTAAAAATAGTGTTATTCTTACTTCTTCCTTCCTGATTTGAATCCTTTTTATTTCTTTTCCTTGTCTAATTGCTCTGGCAAGGACTTCCAATACTACCTTGTATAAAAGTGACGAAAGCATCCTTTTCTTATTACTGATCCTAGAGGAAAAGCTTCCACTTTTTCACCATTGGGTATGATTTTAGCTGTGGGCTTATTATGGGTGGCCTTTACTATGCTGAGATACTGCACCTACTTTGTTGAGAGGTTTAATCATAAATGAATATTGAATTTTATCAAAAGCTTTTCCTGCATTTATTGAGACGATCATGTAATTTGTGTCCTTCATTTTTTTATTATTTTATTTTTTAACTTTACAATATTGTATTGGTTTTGCCATATATCAACATGACTCCGCCACAGGTATACACGTGTTCCCCATCCTGAACCCTCCTCCCTCCTCCCTCCCCATACCATCCCTCTGGGTCATCCCTGTGCACCAGCCCCAAGCATCCAGTATCTTGCTTTGTGAATGTTGAACCGTTCTTGCATCCCTGGAATAAATCGCACTTGATCATGGTATATGATTCTTTTAATATGTTATTGAACTTGGTTTGCTAACATTTTGCTGAGGACTTTTGCATCTCTGTTCATCAGAGATCTAGCCTTGTAATTTTCTTTTCTTGAGTGTCTTTGGTTTTGGTACCAGAATGAAACTGGTCTTCTAAAGTGAATTTGGAATTATTCCCTCCTCTTATATTTTTTGAAAGAGTTTGTGAGAATTTGGTATTGATGTGTCTTTAAATGCTTGGTAGAATTCACCAGTGAAGCCATCTGGTCCCATCCCTCTGTTGGGATGTTTTTGATTACTGATTTATTCTCCTTAGTAGTAATTAATTTGCTCAGATTTACTATTTCTTCATGATTCAATGTTGGTACACTGTATACTTCTAGGAGTTTATCCATTTCTTCCAGATTGTCCTACTTGTTGGCATGTAATTATCCGCAGTAATCTCTTATGATTCTCCGTTTATCTGTTGTATCAGTTGTACCTCTATCACTGCCTAACAACTATGAATTCTAAGGGGAAAATCAAACCCTGATTTGCACTTACATTTATAAACTGATTCATTCTTGACATTTCCATGCCATTTTAACTCTACTCATTTTACATTTATCTTGCCTAAAAATGCATCCTAATATAGATAGCTCTAAAAGATCATTCCATATATTTGTCCTTTGGGACTGGTAGGAGGGCAGCATGTGGTTTTAGCAGAGATTTGTCAAGTCTCTGTGCTTGATAATCACAATTTACACATTTTTGAAATATTACTTATGACAAGGTATTAATACTGCTAGGATATTTTTCTATGATTACAGCTTTTAGTTTTATGACTGGCTAAGGATTTAGAATTTTACTTCAAAGCAAATGAAGTTAGTATGCCTATTTCCATTTCTTAAAGTTGTAATTGTTTTTATCATTGGTGTCATGGTTATATGCCCTTATGATCTATAATTGAGTTCCAGTCTCTTCTTTGGTATTATTGACTTCTCCCTATGGTCTCCTAATCCAAAGATTAAGGGTTGTATTTCTCTTGTGATTCTTCAAGAGACACTTCTAAATCATTTTATATTCTTATTCATTATTTTTACCTGTGTTTCTATTTTATCAAACACAAGAGAGATGAAAAGCTCACTGTCAGTATTTTCTTTGGTCTTTTGCCACGGTAGAGCATCAGTTGCTTAATCTGCTATATATTGTGGGCTTCCCTGGTGGTTCAGATGGTAAAAAAAAAAATCTGCCTGCAATGCAGGAGACCCTAGTTCGACCCCTGGGTCGGGAAGTTCCCCTGAAGGGAATGCCTACACCCACTCCAGTCTTCTCTCTTGGAGAAGCCCATGAACAGAGAAGCCTGATGGGGTCGCAAAGAGTCAGACATGACTGGCGACAAACACCGCAGCAATATTGACCACTCTCCACTGGGACAGATTCTAAGATCGATCATGACTTCATCATTGGAAAATATGATGCCACGGACATGTTGCGATAATAAGGAAAGGTTACTCAAATCCCTGATAAGAAAGGGGCCTCTTCTGCATCTCCAGGTTTGATAGGACAAACTTAATACTGTGTGAAGTGGAGCCAGTGCCTGGTCCCTCTTAGCCTTTGAAGAGAGCAAAGCCTGAGGGAGAGCTTAATTTAGTGTGGGTGTGGTGGGAATTTTGGGGAATGAAGCAAGTTTCAACATATGTGGTCCTAGGAATTGAAAGGGTGGCCAAGCTGTTGATATAAGACTGAAAAAGAATAGGTGTTGGAGAAATCTGATGAATTTTTCCTTATATATGTTGGACTTAAGATACAGGGAGGGTATACTGAAGGCTGTGTCCTTCAGAAAGTTGGAGCTCAGAATAGAGATGGAGATTAAAAGCTGGAGATAAAAGATTTGAATCATCTCCTTAGTTGAAAGTGTGGAATGCATGAGACAAGTAGGCAAAATATTGGAGAAAGTAGTATCCAAAAGGTTGAGGAAAGACTTCTTAAAATGCTCAGCTTTAAGAGTTATAAGCGAAAAAGAATCCTAGCCTGGGGTTTGAAGCAGAGTTGTTTTAGAGGTAGGAGCCCAAAGTCTCTGATTCCAAGGGAAGGATGGCTTTCCAAAAAGGTTTTTAAATTTATTGCATTGAGTTGGACAAAGTAGTTTCTGATGATTTAGAAAATTTTTTTCTCTAGGTTGATGGTTACTTCCACCTTATAATTTATTTTGTATATTTATCTTTTTTTAGAACTTAGGTCAGCTAGTGGTTTCCCCATTTTGTCAATTCTTTTCCCCTTATTTTTTTTTTTATTAGTTCTACTGGTTTTCTACTTTCTAATTCAGTTATATTTTTAGATTACTGAGACCTTCCTTTTGCTTCCAGTCAGTTAACCTTGTAATTCTTTCTCTAACTCTTTGAGTTGATACTTAACTCATTTATTTTCATTTCATAATATAGGTAATTAATGCAAAGAATTTTCCCAGAGCTCTAGTTTTGCCTTAATTATGTATAGATTCTGATATACTTACTCACATTTTTCTTAAGTAACTTTTAAATAATTTCTTCTTAATTTTTTTTTGTGTGGAAATGCTGTTGTCAAGAAGTTGGGTGGCAGTCTGACTTACTTTCCTTTATTAGGGATTTGGACTTTTATCTGAATGCTTAGATAAAGTTTGTTTTTTCATAGACTTAAATTTCAGTAGTATTTATTAAGATATATTTATTAAGTTTTATTAAGATACAGCCTCTTAATGGTCTCTGTGTTGACCGTTTTAAGTTACTTATCCCAGGTACATGGTATGTCTTTTTGAATACATTGATTGAAATCTTATTTTACTTCTCAACTCTTGATTTATAGTTTTGAGTAACTTTTGCTATATTGCTTTTTCAGGGGCTCATTTATACATACAATGGGGATCCTTTACTGTACTCTATAATTAAGACTTTATTCTAAATATTTTTATTCTTTTTTTTTACTCTTTATCTTTCCATCCTTTATTCCCCTCACTGTGCTGTCCATGGTGTCTATTTCCTGTTATACCCTCCTTAATTTAGTCTATCTTTCTGAATGTTTTTCTTTTATTTTAAAATTTATTTCCAAAATGTCTCAGTTCTTGTTTATTTTTTTTCTGTTGCCTGATCCTATCATTTCTGCATTTTCTGTTTCTGAAATGTGCAACTCTTCCAAAGCTTTGATTATTGTCTCCAGTAGTTTTAATTTATCCTTAAAGATTAGGCTATAGTTTTCATCTGCTTTGTGGATACCAGTACCTAAATGTGCTGAATTGTCAAAGCAGACCCCAATGAATCGTAGATCTCAATCACACCAAGTTTTTAGTAACAACTAGCAAAGATACACGGAGAAGGCAATGGCACCCCGCTCTGGTACTCTTGCCTGGAAAATCCCGTGGACAGAGGAGCCTGGTGGGCTGCAGTCCATGGGGTCGCTACGAGTCAGATACGACTGAGCGACTTCACTTTCCCTTTTCACTTTCATGCATCAGAGAAGGAAACGGCAACCCACTCCAGTGTTCTTGCCTGGAGAATCCCAGGGACGGGGGAGCCTGGTGGGCTGCCGTCTATGGGGTCGCACAGAGTCGGACATGACTGAAGTGACTTCGCAAGAGCAGCAGCAGCAAAGATGCATGTTAAAAATGGGGATTAAACAAACATATCATCATCCTTCATTAGAAGGACTCTGAACCATCAGATGGAGCTTTCAAAAGACCCTTTTTCTTTTCTAAAATGTGTTGTAAATTTTGGAGCAATAGATGATTGCTATATGCATGGTAGAAGTTCACTCAGGAGAAGTCATTTAGATTTCAGGTTACTCGGTTTTTATATTTTGTTAGGCAGATAGAAAGCCTATGAGATTAACTTCTATTCTCTAGTAGCTGCCTCACATAAAATTGAAAATTCCAGATTTTTTGTTTAGCCATGAGAAATTTAGACAGACTTGATTTATCTGGTTTAAAACATCCCTAGATAAGAACTTCCCATGCTATCTTTCTGCTGTTCAATCCCATCAGAATGTTTACAAGAAGGTTTAGTTCAGTTCAGTCACTCAGTCCTGTCCAACTCTTTGTTACCCTATGGACTGCAGCACATCAGGCTTCCCTGTCCATCACTGACTCCCAGAGCTTGCTCAAACTCATGTCCATCGAGTCAGTGATGCCATCCAACAATCTCATCCTCTGTCATCCCCTTCTCCTCCTGCCTTCAATCTTTCCCAGCATCAGCATCTTTTCTAATGAGTCAGTTCTTCACACCTGGGGCCAAAGGATTGCAGCTTCAGCCTCAGCATCAGTCCTTCCAATGAATATTCAGGACTGATTTCCTTTAGGATTGACTGATTTGACCTCCCTGGAGTCCGAGGTACTTTCAAAAGTCTTCTCCAGCACCACAGTTTAGTTAATCAATATGAAAAACCCAAGTCAATTTGCATATACCAGCAATAAATATAAAATAATTATATAGATATATATATAAGCATTTAATATAATTATATATACTTTTTACAGTAATAATAGGATGTTTAATGTATTTTGGAATAAATTTCATTGAGAGATTTCAGGAGTTTTATAGACATAATTAGAAAATTCTGTTGAAATACACTGAAAACATAAAGCATTGAAACAATATACCATGTTTATGGCTAGGAAGATCCATTATTGAAAATATACCAGTTCTCCACAAATTATTATTATTATTATTAACTAAGTTATTAATTAAGTGAATTTATAATCAAAATTTCAAGTTACTTCTAAAATTTATATGGTAGAGGTCAAAGACCAAGTATAGCTAAATGTTTCTGAAGACTGAATTAAGGTGGGGGAGATTGGGTTAAAAATTATAATAATTGAGTTACAAAGTCATAAAGCTATTATAATTAAGACAATGTGGTACTGGCATGAAAATAAGCACACTGACTAATGAAATGGAAAAGGGTGTTCAGAAACTGACATTTATGAAAAATTGACATCAGATAGAGCATTGAGATTGGGAGGGAAAGCAAGAAAGCATTAATTGTTCTGAGACAATTGGTCATTTACACAGGAAAAAAAAAAAGAAGGAAATCTGATTTGATTTCATAGCATGTGAACAAAAGAATTCCAGATGAATGAAGGATTTAATTGAGAGATAACATTTAAAGTTTTCTAGGAAAATGTAGGAAAATATCTATTTCAGATTTGAGAGTGAACTTGAGAACTCAAGAAGGACAGTCCTAAGTGTTCTGTCTAAGCAGGGCACAAAAACTACTATTGCTGGAAGAAATATTGCAATGTTGATCTCTCTAAAATGAGCAACTTTAAAAAGAAAATAAAAATAAGGTGGGTTGCTGGAGAAATGGGTATTTATTTTTTCAATATGTTTTACCAAACATATATGATCGAAATTCTGTTGTCTGAATCAAATATTAGGCTGAAAATGAAGTCAGGAAACAGAGAATAACCTAACAGCCCAGAATGAGCACCCCTTTACATCCATCACCAGCTCAGTCAGGAACCTGCGCCACTCTTCAGTTTTCTGAAATGTGAAATGGAAATCCTTGTGAAGGACCCTCACAGATGCATTTAGAAATGTATGTTCAGAAAATGGAATTGAAATGTTTTAGTAAGAGTCATGGGCTCAATCCTTGAAATAGATGATGGTTGAATTTCCTATAGTATGTAATTACAACACAATAAGACTCAAAAGCAGCTTCTATAAAGGGTGGGTGGAAGAGAAGCAGCCTGCTTCTAGGGCTTCATTAGCTTCTGCCCACTGGAGCTCTCCAGGCTATGGGGAGGAACCCTGTTTACCTTGGTTCAGAATCAATTTTAACCATCACTGAGGCCCTGGGGGTCAGAGTGCAGCACGGAGTCCTTGGGAATACACCAGGCCAGGAAAGAAAAGATGAAAATGGTTTTTGAAAAGCCCCGAGACGGGCTGCAGTTTTGTGGACCAGTTATTCCCAGAACAATGTGTTGTAGTGCCAGTCACTGATGAAATGATACTTAGACCCCTACTTTAGTTTCTTCAAGAAGTTTCTGGTAAATTAGAGCAATGCCATTGGCCTGATTTAGGCTATTCTGTCTAAATATAATTTCTACATATTCTGCAGCCCTGGGAATATTTAATAAGGGGAGAGAGGCAGCAAAAAAGAAAGGATCATAAAAACAAATGAACAACAGAATAAGAAACAAAACCTTGCCCTTTATGGTAAGGATGCTGAGAAAGACGCACTTATCCGTAAAGGACATGTAGATAATTTCTCATTTCTCTCCTGAGAATGCTAGCACACATTGCTCTGGTTGGAGTAGAATAGGTTCATCTGGCCTTTGAGGTCACACTGATGATGTTGTGCCTTGCTGTTAATGAAACTTTGTGAATTATTCTTAATTTTTATTTCAGTTTCTAATAAGCATTCATGAGCTATAACCTTTCCATCTCCTAGATTGCATGCTTCAAAAAAAATCCTTAGAACCATGCTTCTAGAAAATAAGGTTATGTTTTAAGTAATAATTATAATTCTACAGTGTGTCATACTTGTGGTTTCTAATGTGCTAACCTCCACATTCTCTCATTATCCCTGAAATAGCTCTTTGAGGATATTAAGATAGGCATTATAACGTTCACCTTTCCTCTGGGAAAATGAGGTTTATAGCTGTTAGTGTATCTACTTACTGTTGTAAGGCTCTCTAGTGGCAGGAATCAAAACTCCTTACTCCAGCGTCAGTGTTTTTTGGTTGTTGTTCAGTGGCTCAGTCGTGTCTGATTCTTTGTGACCCCACGAACTGCAGCATGCCAGGCTTCCCTGTCCTTCGCCATTTCCCGGAGTTTGCTCAAACTTATGTCCATTGAGTTGATGATTCCATCCAACCATCTCATCTTCTGTCACCCCCTTCTCCTCTTGCCCTCAATCTTTCTTAGCATCAGGGTCTTTTCCAGTGAGTCAACTCTTCATATCAGGTGGCCAAAGTATTGGAGCTTCAGCTTCAGCATTAGGCTTTCCGATGTATTTTCAGGGTTGATTTCCTTTAGGATTGACTGGTTTGATCTCCTTGCTGTCCAAGGGATTCTCAAGAGTCTTCTGTAGCATCATATGGTGCCAGAATGTTTTTTCACTCTACCATTAATGATCTAGATTAATAAGATCAACATTTACCTGGGAATTAGAAATATAAGATACAACCCTGTCCTCTGATAGCGTATAATCTATTAGAGGTGTGGGGTGTAGTAGGACAGTTACATGAATATATATGGCTTAACATGAGTCAGTAACAAGTAGCTAAGTGCCAAATGAGGCTTCCCTGGTGGCTCAGCCGGTAAAGAATCTGCCTGCAATGCAGGCAACCCAGGGAGTCCCTTCTGGTATGTAAACTGGCCTATAGGTGGAAAGTGTGAGAAACCTCCCCGAAGCCTGAGTTAGGAGAATCCCCTGGATCCCCTGGAGAAGGGAACAGCTACCCACTCATAGAGGAGGTAAGTGCTGCCTATGGGTATACACTTAGTTCAGAACTCATCTTGAGAGAACCGCTAGTGGGGAGTGGTAGATGGAGAAGCAGAAGGGATAGTTGCTGTAGGAAGATGCATGGTTCACTCCCCAGGAACAGGAAGAAGATGGAAGTGCAGTGGAACCTTCGGTCCACGAATTTGGTGCCAAGCTCCCGAGTCTTAGTCCCAGAGCTGACATGATGTCCTTGACACTGAACAAACCTTTGGAACCTGTTGAAAAGAGAGTTGTAGGAATTCGTGAAGTTTCAGAGCAACAGAAGCTTCTCCAGGCTCATGTTCAGATACATTGGTTCGAGGGGAGTCACAGAAAGGGAGGTCCCTCTGGGAAGGGTTGGATGTGGGCAGGGGTGCAGCAGAGATAAAGGCATGTAAAAGTGAGCCTAACTGGAGAAGGGGATGGTCGGGGGTGGGGTGGGGGGTTGCTATTCAGTGTGCTGTTTGAGAGCCCAGGCTCTGGAGCTAGGTTGCAGGTTGACCACCCACCAACTGTGACTTTGGGTAGTCACTTAACTTCTCTGTGCCTCAGTTTCTTTCCATGGAGTTTTTGATTTTTTTTTTTTTTTTAGATTTATTCATTTACTTGTTTGTTTATTTTGGCTGCACTGGGTCTTGGTTGCTGCACTCGGGCTTTCTCTGGTTGTGGTGAGTGGGGACTGCTCTCTAGCTGCCGTACACGGGTTCCTCATTGCAGTGGCTTCTCTTGTTGCAGAGCATGGGCTCTAGGCACGTGGGCTTTGGTAGTTGTGGCTCACGGGCTTAGTTGCTCTGCAGCATGTAGTGTCTTCCTGGAACGGGGATTGAACTGGTACCTCTGCGTTGCAAGGTAAACTCTTAACCGCTAGACCACTTAGGGAAGCCGTCCATGGAGTTTTATAAGGATTCAAGGTGGGAATGCCAAGTTTTTAGACCACGTTTTTTATCACATGGTGAGAATGTGATTGTTAGGACTCGTAGTTGAGGTAAGTTACAACGTGGTCCAACCTAGGAGACTTCATTGGCGCCAAGAGTAGCTGTATTTTAAGACGTTTCATCACCAAAAGTGAGGCTTAGTATTATAATTAAAGGGCTGAGTGAACCCTTTTACTTTCTCATAGAAGTTAGTAAGTGTACAAAAGGTTGATTCTGTGAAGTATGATTTTGGAGACTTATCTTGTTTGCACTTGGAACTGAAGTAACATTTAAGACCTAGGGCACTGCTTTTCAAATTGCCCTCTGTGGGTCTTTCCAAGGAGGTAACTAAGAATTTGCCTTGGAGGAAGGAAGATGTGGTCTCCAGGGCACCTAGAGTTCTTCCAAAGAAGATGCACTTTGTTCTGCCTTATAATTGAAGTTCTACATAGTATTTCATATAAGAAGTTTGAATACTATTGATTCACTCCAGCCTCTTTGTTTAAAGTGAAGTCGCTCAGTCATGTCCGACTCTTTGTGACCCCATGGACTGTGGCCTACCAGGGTCCTCTGTCATGGGATTTCCCAGGCCAGAATATTGGAGTGGGTTACCATTTGCCTAAGGTTATACAGCCAGCTACTGCCAGAGGGTGGCCAGAAACACAAGGCCACTCTTTCTGGTACCGTGCTTGTCATTAGTTATATAATGCTACCTACTGCGTAATCAAAAGAAAACTTCAAAAAGAAATCAGCACCTATATGTAAGAGCTACACAAAACAACTCCAATCAAGAGCGCGTTAGTATTAGGACTTCCCTGGTAGTCCAGTGGTTAAGACTCTGCGCTTCTACTACCAGGGGCATGGGTTCAATCACTGGTGGAGGAACTAAGATGCTATATGCCACGTGGCATGGCCAAAATGTTTTTTCAAAAACTAGCATTTAACTCCACGCATACATATCCCAGCACACTGGAAACAGCTCTCAGTGTCAATTTGTTGTTGTTGTTCAGTCACTCAGCTGCATCCGACTCTTTGTGACCCAAGAACTGTAGCCTGCCAGGCTCCTCTGTCCATGGGATTCCCCAGACAAGAATACAGGATTGAGTTGCCATTTCCTTCTCCATGGGATCTTCTCAAGCCAGGGATCAAACCTGCATCTCCTGCCTTGGCAGGCAGATTCTTTACTACTGAACCACATGAGTTCAGGGTCCATTCAGATCAGATCAGATCAGAGCAGTTGCTCAGTCGTGTCCTACTCTTTGTGAGCCCATGAATCGCAGCACGCCAGGCCTCCCTGTCCATCACCAACTCCCAGAGTTCACTGAGACTCACGTCCATCGAGTCAGCAATGCCATCCAGCCATCTCATCTTCTGTCGTCCCCTTCTCCTCCTGCCCCCAATCCCTCCCAGCATTAGAGTCTTTTCCAATGAGTCACCTTTTCACATGAGGTGGCCAAAGTACTGGAGTTTCAGCTTTAGCATCATTCCTTCCAAAGAAATCCCAGGGCTGATCTCCTTCAGAATGGACTGGTTGGATCTCCTTGCAGTCCATTACCCTTCTTCAAATTAATGTTTTCTATCTGTATTTTTATTTGGCTAAACCTTAGATTGAAATACATGAAATGAAGTTAGAAAGTAGAAAGTATATGGTGAAGTCAAGGCAAAGATCATCCATAATAAAAGAAAAGATAAAATTTTTAAAATGAAGTAAACCAAAGAGCTCCACGTGAGTTGTCAACATTAAAGAAAGATGAATTGTATCAAACAGGATTGGTTCCAGTGTGGGCTAAGAAGTACCACCGCCACCTCCTGTAGACTGTTCATGGGCTGAGTTTGTGAACTGGCTACCAGGGAAAACCATTGTTCTCCTAACAGTTGTAGGTTCAATTTTAGCGTGAAAAAGACTGGAACTTCTAAGAGGAAGGCAGTGTTCTGGCCACCTCTGATTCTCCTTTTTCAATTCCAGTTTCTTGGATTATTTGGCACAGTGCTTGGTCTGTGTAGATCTGCCTTATTGAGTTGTAAAGCCAGAATACTTTTTCCTAGCCTTAAAAACAACCATTAAAATGACTACCTTAATTCTTATCCTGATGAAAAACACTTGAAAATTTTCTCTTCTAAAATTAGAGTCTGGATTATCTCAAAACATCTTGTCACTTGGGCCTCAGTCCAGATGTCACCGCCTGGAGAACAAGCTAGCTGGAGGTGGCCCTCTGCTATACTATCCCACTGCTCCCTGGTTTAGTTCCTGTGAAGGCACTTCTCACAGTTGGAATTATCCTGCCCATTATTTACTTCTCTTTATCTGCCTTTACCATGTGAATGGAAGCTCTTGGAAAGTGGGGACTTTGACTAACTTGCAGAGTGCCTGGGATCTAAGTAAGAGCTTGATAAATCCTAATGAAATGACTCCAGAATCCCCATGAGAATTCCTAGGTCATTAGTTTAGTTCTTGGCTTGTGTATTGAATATGTGTCATTTGTCTTAAAGGATAGTGAACAGATTAAGGTTTTCCATATAAGAAAGGCGAGGCCCTATAGCTCAGGGATTAGAGCACTGGTTTTGTAAACCAGGAGTTGCGAGTAAAAGACAGGATAAGAAAGGAATTGCTTTTTCTTCGGACATTTCAATGGCCGATTATGTTGCATTTAATTTCTGCACCATAAAGCAGCATTTGGTGGTGCATTTTGGTTTGGTTTTTTGTGTATGTGTGTGTGCTGCAATTAGAATGGTGAGGATAAGAAATATGAATTTTATATTCTTCTTGCCAAGAATCTGCTGCAATTCAGGAGACCTCGGTTCGATTCCTGGCTCGGGAAGATCTGCTGGAGAAGGGATAGGCATCCCACTCCAGTATTCTTGGGCTTCCCTTGTGGCTCAGCCAGTAAGGAATCCACCTGCAATGTGGGAGACCTGGGTTCAATCCCAGGGTTGGGAAGATCCCCGGGAGAAGGGAAAGGCTACTCACTCCAGTATTCTGGCCTAGAGAATTCCATGGACTGTATAGCCCATGGGGTCACAAAGAATTAGACATGATTGAGAAGGCAATGGCACCCCACTCCAGTACTCTTGCCTGGAAAATCCTATGGATGGAGGAGCCTGGTAGGCTGTAGTCCATGGGGTCGCTAAGAGTCGGACAGGACTGAGCAACTTCCCTTTCACTTTTCACTTTCATGCATTGGAGAAGGAAATGGTAACCCACTCCAGTGTTCCTGCCTGGAGAATCCCAGGGACCGGGGAGCCTGGTGGACTTCCGTCTATGGGGTCGCACAGAGTCGGACACGACTGAAGCGACTTAGCAGTAGCAGCAGTAGAGCAACTTTCACTTTCACTTCATAGAGACTTGGGGCTTCCCTGGTGGCTTGGATGGTAAAGACTGTGCCTGCAATGCAGGAGACCTGGGTTTGATCCCTGGCTCAGGAAGCTCCCCTGGAGAAGGGAATGGCTACTCACACCAGTATTCTTGCCTGGAAAATCCCATGGAAAGAGAAGACTGGTGGGCTACAGTCCGTGGAGTCATAAAGAATCAGACATGGCTGAGCAATAACACTTTCACTTTCTTTTCATAGCGACTTGAGGAAATAATACCCCCGTGAGTCTGGTCTTTGAAAAACACTCTTCTCTTAAGTTATCCTCGGAATTCTCTTAAAACTGCAATGCCCTCTCTTGGCCTGGGGCTGAAGATCACCCTCCCGCTCGAAGCCTGAAGGCCTTGTTTCTATGGCTGCCTCTTTAGTCTCCTCAGGACCACTGTGCTTGAGATCACAGTGAGTCCAGCATTCCAAAGTGCTTACCTTCTTTTTAGTGTCTCAAACTCATCAAGCACTTTGTTTTCGCTTCCTAAACCTATGTACACTTCTCTCTCTTTGATTCACTCTTCCCAAAGTTTTTCCTGACTAATTCCAAGTTCTGTAGGTTTCAGATTAAGTGTTACCTATTCAAAAAGGTCTTCTCTGAGACCCACCTTTCCTCTGAGTTAAGGCAGTCAGTCCTCTTGTTGCTCTCTCATAAGACCCTATACTCTTCCTTCTTGGAACTGATTGCAATTACTAGTTTTATTTTGTTGTTGCTGTTGTAGTTGTGTGTGTGTATGCACTTAATACCTGTCTACCTTACTAAATTGTACACTGCAGAAGCACAATGTTTCGCTTATTGTTAAACCCTCAACACTCAGCTCAGTGCACGGAGCATAGTAGATTCTGATGTAATAAATATTCACTGAATTAATAAAGGAATGAATACATTTGATCTTTGAGTTCCTAGCACTGAATCCGACATATATAATAGACTTAAAAAATAGTGTATAACTAAAATCAAGTTAATGAAGAAGTGTTTATCATACACAAAGAAACAATTATTGGTTTATCAAAAATAGAAACCCTGCTCTCATACAAACCACATGTTCTCTGTTAATTTGTTTGCCTTCATTTCAATTAAATAAATCTGTTCATTGAAGTACATGCAAGAAAAACTACCTAACTTCTTTGTGTAATTACAGCGGTTCCAAATGAAAAGTGGATAACCAGGGAATTCTTCCCGATGTTTTACATACTTGATGTGGACGTCTTAAAAGATTTAAAAGATTGATCGACTCTCTTTTCAATAGGATATTTGAATAGACACAACCATTAGAGAATTTTCTTCTAGGAACTTACTTTAGCTCTTAAACTGTATACACTGAACAAGCAAACTCAAGTGGATCATTATCTATAGAAGTACAGAATTCCATCTCCCTTTGGGAAACCATTCAAACCCAGAAGTGTGTTTTACACATTCTGACAGAAGCACCTATAATAGCCAAGTGTAACCTTCTTTCTTGCTATGTTAGTACCCAAAAGTATATGAAAAGAGTGCACGTTAAGGCTTTTTCTGTTTATTAGAAAACATCTCTTGGCTTCAAAACTCTTTTGACTATCAACCTACTAATGTGAGAAAAGTAAATAAGCAACGAATTCCATAGAGTCTTACTCCTGTGTGAGAGGTGGCTTAATAAAGATAATTGGATATTAGATGACTAAGTGTGTGACGCTAATATACAGACACATCTTTCAGATAGGCCATTAAAATGTTCCCTGTGTAATTTTCATGACTACCATTTGCACCAGTATGAATAGAAAGGGTCTGGATCTTTCTGGGTGAGTAATAGGCATGTCAATTATCTGTACTCTGTTTCCAGGATTAGAGGAAGGCTCACAGTGACTCTTTTGAGGCTGAAGTCCCCCCTTAATGACTGAAATGAAGGGAGAGGAGAGTCCTCTTGGCCTTGTGTCAGGGCATGATGTTGGGGGGGGGGGGGCAGTGGGGTGAGGAGCATGGGTAGAGTCTTCCTTCTGTAAAAGATTGGATATATGGTTAGATATGTGTGGCTGGCCAGTCATTCTAAGACTTCAGTCATCAATGAGTTAATGTCTCAGCAAGGCAAGTCTCTGAATGACAATGACTTTTCTCTTTTTAAAAATATTTATTTCTCTCTCTCTCAGGAGAGAGAGAAAGTATAAATGACAATTTGTTTATCCATTAACTAGGTAACAGACATTTGAGTTGTTTCTGTTTTGACTGTTACGAATAATGCTACAATGGCTACATAAATATAAGTCTTTGTGTGATCATACATGTTTAATCTCTCTTGGGCAAACAGCTAACGGTAAAACTGAAGGTTCAATACAGTAGGTGAATGTTTAACTTTTGAAGAAACCATTCCGTAATCCCTCCAAAAACATAAAAGAGTTCAGGCTGCTCTACCACATCCTTATAACATTCCAAGATTTGGTACTGCCTATCTTGTTAAACCTAATTCATTACAATGGATGTGTAGTATGTCACAGTGATTTCAAATTTCAAATTTCAAAGAGTGCACTATTGATATAAAAAATTGTGGATAAATACAAAAATCATCATCAGTTCAGTTCAGTCGGTCAGTCGTGTCCGACTCTTTGCAACCCCATGAATCACAGCACGCCAGGCCTCCCTGTCTATCACCAACTCCCAGAGTTCACTCAAACTCACGTCCATCGAGTTGGTGATGTCATCCAGCCATCTCATCCTCTGTCGTCCCCTTCTCCCCCTGCCCCCAATCCCTCCCAGCATCAGAGTCTTTTCCAAAGGGTCAACTCTTCGCATGAGGTGGCCAAAGTACTGGAGTTTCAGTGTCCTTCCAAAGAACACCCAGGACTGATCTCCTTTAGAATTGACTGGTTGGATCTCCTTGGAGTCCAAGGGACTCTCAAGAGTCTTCTCCAACACCACAATTCAAAAGCATCAATTCTTCAGCGCAAAATCATCATACTAAGTGAAATAAATTAGATACAAAAGACTGCTATATGATTCCATTTATTCGTGTTTCTGCAAAAGGCAAAAATATAATGTCTCAGAATATATTAGTGGTTTTTAGATGCCAGAATTGACAGCAATGGTTTTGAGTGCAAAAGAGTATGACAGAGCTCTTAAGTAACGGGAATATTCTGTTTCGTGATTGTTGTGATGGTTTCATGATTATATGCACTTGTCTAAAATCATTGAAATGTACATTTTAAATTGTTGAATTATATTTTGTATTAAGTATAACTCAATAAAGTTGATTAAAAGTATATAAAAGGAAAAAAAAATAAAAATATTTATTTATTTGACTGCATGGGATCTTAATTGCAGCACATGGAATCTTTGTTGTGGCACAAAGGGCTCCGGAGCTCATGGGCTTGGTTTCTCCGTAGCATATGGGATCTTAGTTCCCCAACCAGGGGTCGAACCTGCGTCCCCTGCATTGGAAGGTGGATTCTTAACCACTGGACCACAAGGGAAATCCTAAAGAATTATTTTTTTCTTGAGCTGAATGTATCCTCTGGACACTGCTTGAAAGCCTCATTGATTTTAATGAGCGTGGACTTCCTTGTGCTGAAAGAATCTTTTGGCATTTTTCCCAATTTGTTGGAAGTCCACTTACTGGGCACCAAGGTTGACTGGCTTCTCTTAGTAGATCCTGTATGTTTCTGAGGAAATCAGCAATAGCAGCAAAGCTTAATATGGATTGAAACTGAGAAAAGCAGAGTCCTGAAAACCTTCTTCCTACTGTTAACCTCTCCTGCTTCTTCAGGAAGGTCTGCTTGCAATGTGCCTTCTGAGAACTTTACGTTTCTAGGATGTTCCCAAATTGTCCCATGCATTTAATCCTCCACCTCCCCATGAAGACAACACTGGCTTTCAGTCTCATAGCAACTCTCCTCAAGGTAATGGACCACTTGAAATCCAGTTCTTTCAAATGAGTCATAGAACATAGTTTTTATCTTTGTTTTCTCAGAGTAACTCTAAGAAGATGATGTATTGGCCATATTCTTAAAATTTCCCCTATTGGTTTTTATTGTATTCCACTTTTCCTTTCTCTGCCTAAACACTATCCTTTCTAAGAGGAATGACATTTTTGCTAGTTATCATTATGTGTTCTTAGCTTATTTGCCTTGACATATAGCCTGTGATAGGTAAAGAACACTCACATATAAAGCACAGACTTTGATCCAAAGCCACGTGGGTTACATGTTCTCAGGTGCACAGAGGGGTGGCTGAGCCCTGAGAGAGAGATTCTCTTCTTCTAGTGAGTTTGTTCAGCACATCCTTGCAGACATCAGATCATTGCTTTTGTTCAGAATCATTTTCAGAAGAAAAGCCTTCAAACCAAGGAGGTCTTTGAAGAGTCAGAAACAAATTAGTCCTGGGTAATTTTTCAAAACACTCAGACCTTTGGTCAACTCTAAATCAGTCACTTAATACTGGGCTTTGTTATAACGATAGGAACCTTGATCTCAGTGTTCATAAGATTCTTGTTGTTGTTTAGTTTGCTAAGCAGTGTCTGATTCTTTGAGATTCCATGGACTTTAGCCCACTAGGCTCCTCTGTCCATGGGATTTCCCAGGCAAGATTTCTGCAGTGGGTTGCCGTTTCCTTCTCCAGGGGATCTTCCTGATCCAGGGATTAAACCCAAGTCTCCTGCTTGACAGGCAGATTATCTACCACTGAGCCACCTGGGAAGTCCTTGTAAGATTCTACATTTCAGTTATTTGGTTTCTTCACTCCTTGAGTGGATGTCACCAGCAGTATCATATTTTGGAGGCTCCCTCTCCAGGAATACAGCCCCTGGAGCCTCAAATTTCTCCATCCCTTATGCTGCATACTCATCAACCTCTTTCCTAATGATACCAGCTAGACGTATCTGGTTTCGCTAAAGCAAGATGTCACAGAGATGCACTCTTTATATCCCTTTGGTCAGTTATTAGTAGTCGCCGTGTCTCAGAAGAGCACATCTTTGCATCCTAAGTATTTGTGTGTCAGTTGTTGTGACCCAAGTGGCTTGGAGCACAGAGGATGCATCTGTGCATCTATTCTGTGTCATGGGGTAGAGGCTAAATATTGTCACGGTTCTCCCTAAAATGTCTGCTGTTCAACACAGTGAAAATCTGTTTCTTACTCAGGTTGCCATCAATGCAGGCATCTTCCTTGGCAGGTGACCTTCCAACTCAAGGACCCAGGGCCTTTCTAACCTCAGGCTCTGCCCTCTACTAGGTCTGTGGACTGCTCTGTATTCAGGCAGTAGGTGGGACAGGGACTGGAGAGGCATGTCTGTTTCTTTTCTCTCCACTTTATCACAGAAGTGGTCCCAGTTGCTTCCCTACACTTTTCACCAGCCAAAACCCAGTCCCATGTCCACTTTAACTTCCAGGGAATATTGGGAAATGTTTGTATGTCTAGGAGGAAGCCCAGGAGGGAAAGGAAATGTGTTGTGATCAATTCAGCAATCTTTCACTTCTGGTCACCAAATATCTACTCCCCCATACCCAAAATTCACACTGTTCCTCTCCAAGAGAGAGAATTCAGAGCTGCCTCCAGCCACGTGCTTGGTTCTAAGTCAGTCCTGCACACTGATTTCTCAGGAATGTGTGGTCCCCTCTGTCCAGCACAGATATGGCTTATCCTGGTTTGGTAACCTTGATCCACAAATATATTCATTATCGCACGGTGCAGTAGGGGCGAAAGAACAGCAATTAAAAGTCAATTGAGAAACAAAGAAGTAGGAATATCCTGTGTCATTTGTCAGACAATAGTCGATACCGAGACTGCAAAAAACCAAGAGCTTTATTTCACATCTTAAGAACTGCAATTCAGGAGATACGGATTCAGATAAAGGGGAGAGCGTTCTGGGGAAGAGAGTCAGGAATTTCTAAAGGCAGAAGTCACAAGAAAAGAAGTATTTATTTTTAAGGGATAGGCTGTCATGAGTTGCTTCAGAATAAGAATCTGATAAACATTTTGAGTTTCTGGCAAAGGTTCTGGATATCTTCCTTAGGACAGTGAGTAGTCAAATGTCAGGTTCCATCCAGGCTGAGATGTGCTCAAGTTCCACTTCCTTAGTGGCCTCCTGGCTCCATTGGTCTCTTAGCAATACTGGCTCCATTTTGATTTTCTTGTCACATACTCTTTCATACCAGTCATAACATCGTACTGGATAGAATGTGTATGCATACTAAGTCACTTCAGTCGTGTCTGACTCTTTGTAACGCTATGGGCTATAGTGTACCAGGCTCCTCTGTCCGTGGGATTCTCCAGGCAGCAATACTGGAGTGGATTGCCATGCCCTCCTCCAGGGAATCTTCTTGACCCTTTGATCAAGCCCATGTCTCTTAGGTCCTCCTGCACTGGCAGATGGTTCTTTACCACCAGTGCCACCTGGGAAGCCCACTAGACAGAATGTGGAGGTTTCTACTCTGAGGAGCCAGCAAGGAGTTTCTTTAATTAGTTCCTAAATTTGCTATCTGGGGAGAAGGAACTTTCCATTCTTCGAGAACCCTGACTTCACCTTCTGGGAGGTTCTTTCTTTCCATCCTCCACACTGGCTACAGCTGAATGAGCGCGGGACTGCTTCTCCTTCCAGTGTGCTCTGCCCTGTTCATAGCACATCCTGTTGGCACGTATTCCGAGTCTTCCTGAGTCCTTTCTCCATCTCCTGTCTGAATGAAGAGCACTTCAAGGACCTCTACAGGGCAGAGCTAGAGGTTAGAGGGATCCTGAGCCCCTGCATGGGAAGTTCGTTTACCAAGGAAGATGCTTACATTGGACAATGACCTGAGACGGGAATGCACTTCTATTGTGTTGAGCAGCCTAAATTTTAGGGTTAGAGACTTGAACAATCAAAGGCTTTTGTTTATTAGTTCAGACTTGTGATTTCTTTGGTAGTACAGTTGTCTTAAAAAAAAGAAGAAGAAGAGTAGGCTTCTGTTCCATTTGCCCTTGTCAGTTTCATCTGCTCGTAACCACACCCGAAGTCTTTCCTCGACACATTTCTCAAGTCTGATGTTCTCATTTGCTTCTTTGTCCTTTGGCCTCTCATGATTTACTGGTGACAGCCTTGAGGCTATTTGAAACCACAGGCTTGGACAAAGAGGTAAGGCCCACTTGATGTCACCCTTTACCACCTGAGGTGCTTTAAACACTCTAAAATCTAAACCTTGTAAATCAAAAAGTCTTACAGGGCCTTCCAAATACAGAATGCTTTTTGACTTCGCCTCTTTAATATTTCATAGCCAGGAACATTTGGTTTTTCCAAATTTGTAAGACTGTTTATCATTGGGATTTCCCCATTTCCTTCAGTTTCTGCTTCAGAACCACTTCATTCTTGCCTGAGTTCACTTCTTTTTTGTATGGACAGCCATATACCATTACTTGGACTCCTTCTATCCACTTCTCCAGGTGAGTGGTCTGCCTTCCAAGTTCTTTCAGACCATGGTTTTACCTGATAATTTGCTGACAGGGCTCTCTAGCTTGCTCTATCTGTTTCTTATTACTCAGTATCAAGGGGGTGCTATGCTATGCTAAGTCGCTTCAGTCGTGTCCGACTCTGTGCGACACCATAGACGGCAGCCCACCAGGCTCCCCCGTCCCTGGGATTCTCCAGGCAAGAACAGTGGAGTGGGCTGCCATTTCCTTCTCTAATGCATGAAAGTGAAAAGTGAAAGTGAAGTCGCTCAGTTGTGTCTGACTCTTAGCAACCCCATGGATTGCAGCCTAACAGGTTCCACCGTCCATGGGATTTTCCAAGCAAGAGTACTGGAGTGGGGTGCCATTGCCTTCTCAGATCAAGGGGGTAAATATTTCTATATCTATACCTCACTTCCAGGGCCAATTTCATTATTGATCCTCAGAAACCAACCACTATATCAAACAATAATATATTAATGACTTACTATTTCTTATTCAACCTACAGTCCACTGTGAGTATATACTCATTCAGGCACACAGAATTTAAGTAACTGGTTCAAGGTGACATAATTGGTAAATAATGGTCTCAAGATTTGGACCTGGCAGTCAGATTCCACAGTCTTAGCCACTTTCCTCTCAAGTAATCAGCTTTAAGATATGGCCATTCAAATGTTGTATCTCTCAAGATACCTTACAATTTGCCATCTTCAGTATTGTGTTCCATACATCAAAGCGTTGTATATGCAAACCTCTTGATCATACAAATATTTATGGAGTCATAGCATGTCAGAGCATGTGCTGAGAGATTTTGTAGCATCAAAGATACAGAAACTCTTTATTTTGTTATTGGAGTATAATTGCTTTACAATGTTGTGTTAGCATCTGCTGTACAATGAAGTGAACATATATCCCCTCCCTGTTGGAGCTCCCTCCTACCCCACCACCCCCACCCATCTAGGTCATCACAGAGCACCAGGCTGAGCTCTCTTTGCTTTACAGCAGGTTCCCACTAGCTATCTTACACGTGATAATGTATACATGTCAACCCTAATCTCCCAGTTCGTCCCACCCTCTTTCCCCTACTAGGCCCACATGTTCCTTCTCTACGTCTGCATCTCTATTCCTGTGCTAGAGGTAGGTTCATCTGTGCCGTCTTTCTAGATTCTACATATATAAGTTCAGTTCAGTTGCTCAGTCGTGTCCGACTCTTTGCGACCCCATGAATTGCAGCACGCCAGGCCTCCCTGTCCATCACCATCTCCTGGAGTTCACCCAAACTCATGTCCATTGAGTTGGTGATGCCATCCAACCATCTCATCCTCTGTCATCCCCTTCTCCTCCTGCCTCCAATCCCTCCCAGCATCAGAGTCTTTTCCAGTGAGTCAGCTCTTCGCATGAGGTGGCCAAAGTATGGGAGTTTCAGCTGTAGCATCATTCATTCCAAAGAACACCCAGGACTGATCTCCTTTAGATGGACTGGTTGGATCTCCTTGAAGTCCAAGGGACTCTCAAGAGTTTTCTCCAACACCACAGTTCAAAAGCATCAATTCTTCAGCGCTCAGCTTTCTTCACAGTCCAACTCTCATATCCATACATGACTACTGGAAAAACCATAGCCTTGACTAGGGGACCTTTTGATATTCAGCAGCATCTTAATTTGTAGCCTTTTTCTAACCATGTTGTAATTTTTCAGGATAGCTAAATTGAATGTCTTATGTTGATCTCCTGGGTTTTCTGTCTCCATCTATCAATGTTCATTTATACAGAGAGACTACAGGGTGGGCTTCCCTAGTGGCTCAGTGGTAACGAATCTGCCTGCCAATGCAAAAGACGAGGGTTCAATCCCTGGGTCGAGAATAACCCTTGGAGAAGGAAATTCCAATCCATTCCAGTGTTCTTGCCTGAGAAATCCCATGGATACAGGAGCCTGATGGGCTACAGTCCAAGGAGTCGCACAAGAGTCAGACATGACTTAGCAACTAAACAACAATAACAACAAAGTCCAAGGGATAGCTTTACATTTTAAGATTACTTTTGAAGATATGCAAGTGCAGGTTTGAGCTGTATATCCTCATTAGAGCTCTTTATTTCACCTGTGGAGGAATGCGTACTTAAGGGCTTCCATAAAACGGGCATTCATTTCTGTAGAGGAGAACCTCCCATGAACAAATGCGCTTTCCAAACCTGTTTCTTTCCCCATAACTTAAGTGCACATGGACTGCATTGGGAGAGGGTAAGGAGAAGAATGAGGTTTTCCATCAAGGCAATTCTGAGGTGCTCTGAACAGCAGACTGTGTGACGAGGAGAGTTCGTCACTGCAGGCTGATGTGTCTCAAAGTGGGAGTCATGGGCTGGTCTGCTTGGTAAACTACTCGTGATCTATGCCTGAAGCTGGGCTCCTTTAAAAAAATATATCTTGTTCTTTAAAAGCCCACATGTCTCTCAGGCTTAGGCATACCTCAGGGATTTCGACTAATCCTGTCTTATTGTAGTCAGGTTACCTCCAGATTCTTAGCAATCACCCCATCGCTGCACCATTGACTCATCTGTTCCTCTGATATTGAGTTAACTGTGCTAGTCTAATTGGCTCCTCAAAGTTAGTGCAGGGTGTGTCGTGAGGGTTTGAAAATGAATCACCGACCCCAATGTGTCATGACCTCCGTGGATAGTAAATGATACCTTTGTGTCAGGCAGGTGACGAGCGTCTGTTAACCTTCCAAATCCATGTGGATTTGTACCTGATCTTAGGGTGAGAAATCAGCTGTTCACTAGCTCACTCAGCAAACCTTTTCACCTGGTGGCAATGCCGATGGGAGACCCTCACATACCATGTAATCAGTCATTTCCATGCAGCTGACATTCTAGTGATTCACTGAAAATATCATCAGGGCTCTCAGAGTACATGCTTTTTATTTATTACACAAATAAAGGATTGGCTAAAGCTTTTAAACCAAATGAAGTTTTTCCACTGAAAGACAGTGGGTTCATTCTTATGGAGACATCAACGTCAAGTTTTTCCAGACTCTTAGAGCACGGCTTAGAAAACTGCAGCTTCACTGCAATGAATGTTCCCCCAGGAGCCTCAGAGTTGACACTCACACCAGCCCACATGAAGCACTTCTGTTTGCTTGGAAGGTTAGACCCAGGGTCCTTCTATCAAATTGTCTCAGTGATTTATATTTAGTGTATGCTCCCTCCATGTCCTCTAAAAGAAAATGTGCATGTGCATGCAAACACGTGCAAATACACACACACAGATACACATTAAGAACTGAAGTGAGAGTCGTGGGTGTGCGCCATGGCTGAGGGCTTGGTCCTAAAGTGTGCTGAAGTGCCAGCATTGTGCTGTGGCCAGGTAATAACTGCTGCTTAGAAATGCCAGGATAGCATCCGATGAGAAGAGGCTGAAAAGAATACACTCTCACTGGCAGAGTGAAGAACAAACTCCTCATGAGAAAATGTAGGAGACTGTTGTAAGGGGATGAGAAGGAAAGAGGATTGTTAAGACTCCACTATCTCCGTTTCTGAACTGAACTTTTGCTCACAGCAGGCAAACACAGGCTCCCTCCCACACTGAGAAGCCGTCCCCTGCCCGTGTGCAGTCTGTTAAGTAAACAAAGACTTTATACTGAGAAAGGAACATTTCTCTATTTTGGCTATGAGTTGTTATTTTTAAAGTTTAGCCTCCAAACATGTCTCCCTCTCCTTGTTTATTTTTTCACTAGAAAGAAAAAAAAAAAAAATCAGCTACAGGACAGGAAAGCTCACTTGTAGATTAAGGCCACTTTAGGTTTAAGGCTCACTTGGGCTTGAGGCCCACTCACCTTTTGGGGTAACACCAGCTCATTCCTCCCGTGGAGCAATATATCTTTTCAAGATTCCCCTCTGCTAATGTCGAGCTCTCACGCACCCAGATTTCCACAAAGCAGAAGGCACTTTGGGAATTGTTTACTGGATACTTCAGGTAAAAAGGCCAGGCTCTACCCTGATATCTATGACTCTACCTATTTATCATTGTCTGTAGCTAAGACTTAAATATGGCCCCTATGGTGTGCTACATGCCATTTAAGTACTTTACATAAAAACTCATTTACCTTTAACTGAGAACTTCATGACAATTGCTTCAATATTGGTGTGGGTTAAATTCGGAGAGACTGTTATTCGATGTAATACACGTCTTCTGGGGAATATACCCTGTATTGCACTCATCTTTTTCCTTGTCTGTCTTGACTCTGTTTTGAATCTCTTTATTTAAAATTTATATTGAAGTAAAGTTGATATACAATATTGCATTAGTTTCTGGTGTATAGCAAGTGATCCAGTTATATATATACACATATATATTCATTTTCAGATTATTTTCCATTATAGTTTATTGCAGGATATTGAATGTTTTTATACTATACTGTGCTATACAGTAAGATCTGGGTTTTTATTGTATATATAGTAGTATGTATCTGCTAATCCCAAACTTCTAATTTATCTCACCCCCTCCATCCCAATCTCTATATTAACAAGGTCCATGGTTTTCCTCCCTGTACCCTAATGTTAACACAAAGCCTCATATATAATGGGCCCTCAATAAGTCATTTTGAATGTGTCTAGACATAAACATAAGTATAGACATTGCATGAAATGTCTGTAACAGCACAGTACTTGAAATCAAACTAAAAGTCAAACAACAAAAAACTGATTAAAGAAATAAAACCATTTTGTTTGGTGAAAAAACTGTGCCGCTGTTAAAAACAATTGATGAAGAACTCTAAAGTATATCCATTAAAAACAAAATAAAGTGCTGGACAAGGTGTTAACTGTTCATGTTTTAAATTTTTATATATGTTACAAACATAGGTTTGCATATGCATAAAATATCTTAGCTTCTTCCTATGCCCCAAGCTCATCATGCCCCCAATTCAGTTAATGAATAACTAGATGAATGCATTCCTTTCAGATGTATCATCTCTGCATTTAGTTTCTGTACCAATCCTATTGAAAAATATACTAATACTTTCTTTTGAAGATATTGCATGTTTTGAACCTTTGAAAGTGAAAAATGAAAGTGAAGTCGGTCAGTCATGTCTGACTCTTTGCGTCCCCACGGACTGTAGCCCACCAGGCTCCTCCATCCATAGGATTTTCCAGGCAAGAGTATTGGAGTGGGTTGCCGTCTCCTTCTCCAGAGGATCTTCCTGACCCAGGGATCGAACCCAGGTCTCCCACATTGTAGGCAGACACTTTACTGTCTGGGCTGCCAGGGAACTTCCCTTTGGGTTTGCTTATTTAATAGTTACAACTACAAATGTTAGATCCGTGACACCAAAGCTTTGTTGTACAGGGAAGATGCTTAAACTTCTTATAATGATGTAAGATGTCTTTCATCTTCTTTCCTAGACTACTGCCCTGTCTCCTCCTCCCTCCAGATTTTTTCACACTGTTCCTCCTTTCCACGTTTGGGAGCTCTTCCACTGATGCTTTCATACCTCAACCCAGTGAGATCCTACGTTTTCTTAAAGTGTCCACTCAATGTCCACTCATTAAAGATAAATGACATCTTCACCTGTCATCCTAGGCAACATTAATGGTTTCCACACAGCTACAGCTCATGGTTTTCATAGTTGGTCCTGTATCTCCAAATCATTTTAATACACTTATTAATACAAATTGTATTATCTCAAGGTCATGAGCATATTGATATTAGAAGCCCTATTTTTATTCTTATTATTATCACAACAACTAGAATATCATAGGCGATTGATAAATATTTATTAGAAAAAATGTTTTTACCTGAATTAAAATCATGTTTAATTATCCATAGGTTGAAGAACTTCATATTTAACATAACAGATTTGGGGACTGAATAAGACATCTTTTCTAAGAATTTGAAATGGAAGTCTTTTTATGGATGGAAAATCTTTTTCCATCTTGCCTTCTAGAATTCAAGTGAATGTTCATGCTCCATGAAGAGAATGGGCTGTGGTTTTTTGTGACAGATTTGGAATCAGTAGATTTTTATGAATGTGAACCTTATCATGTCTTCTGGAATTTTTTTGTGCTTTAATATTTTTGTCTGTGTGTGTTTTCATAGGAACCAGGGAAAATGTGTGGAAGGCATGGTGGAGATCTTTGACATGTTGCTGGCTACTTCGTCTCGGTTCCGTATGATGAATCTCCAGGGAGAAGAGTTTGTGTGCCTCAAATCCATCATCTTGCTTAATTCTGGTGAGTGAATCACATGGGAAAATTTAATGCCAAGTTACTGGAAGAAACATTTATTTGTATTTTTCAACCAGATACAAGCTACCTATTACAAAGGCATAATCACAAATTGAAAACAGCAACTGATGTACATTTAAATTAGCTATCTTTTTGGCACTAGGGATAAAAAATCTGCCTGCCAATGCAGGAGGTGCAAGAGATGCAATTTTGATTCCTCTGTCAGGAAGATCTCCTGGAGGGGGAAATGGCAATCCACTCCAGTATTGTCTGGAAAATCCCAAGGACAGAGGAGCCTAGTGGGCTAGAGTCCATGGGGTCGCAAAGAGGCTGGCACAGGTGAGCATGGACACATCTTCTTTGTAGATGACTTATGGAGGCAAAACCATGCTGATCAAATAAGATGAATGAAAGCAAAAATTCAACATTGAATCAGGTGGCCTTGTTGAAATAGTAGCATCCTTCCACAGATATGAGTTTATTTATTTATATTTTATTAAAGTGACACATGTATATGGACATAAGTCTGTTGTTAGTTGTATGTGTCAGAAAGTAAGTAGAGTGGTTGACCCTGTTAGGATACTGTGACCAGTTCCAAGCTTCAGATCATAAGGAAAGAGACTTATTTGAGACAGACTGTGTTTCTGGTCAAAACTGATTAGCTGAAAAATACCATTGACTCAGAGATAGAAAAACCTAATTCTAAAACCAAGGAACATGGAATTTGGTATGTTGGTCCAGCTAAAAGAGTGGTTTTCATTTGATCCATGGTATCCAATTCAACTGTCCTTTCCTATTTATTCATTTGAGAAATATTAGCTGAGAGTGGCATCCTTTTTTTTTTTTTTTTTCGCTAGTGAGGCTGGCTGTTGCATAATGAGTCACTCCAGGTCATCCAGATGGAAACTATGGCTCAGCCTGAATTAGCACCCTGACTCGTCCCAGCCTCTTCAGCAGTCAAATCTAAGCACTTGATCTCCAGCCTATAACACCTGATGCTTGACAATGGGGTGTCAGCTGCACAGTTTAGATGCCCTTAACCTTGACCTTAGCCCCCTAGCCCCAGGCCTGCCTCCTGCTGGAGACCTCATTCTCACACAGAAATCACAGCTACCTTGAAGCCCTGGACCTGATTTTAGATTTAGCTTCTTACACCCTTCGATATGGTCTCAAATTTCCCAGTAGCTGAACTAGAGTCTTTGTTGATCCCCATTTGGGGAGAATTGGCACTTGCTTGTCTTTTGAGGTGTTTTGCTGATGAATGTCAATCCCTTCCCACCTCCCCTGACAATTTTCCACTTCTCCCCACCAGTGCTTGTAACCTGTATTGCTTAATGGTTCTGACAGTAATCATTCTCCCTTATCAACTGATAAATGGAAATCTGTACCGTTACACTAGGCAAGGACTGAATTGCAGGATGAAGTTGTGTGAAAAATAATGGCGTCTCTACTAAGGAAGTGATTACCACGGCATTCAAGTTTCAGTTTCCACTCACATGCATTGTGCTTTTCATTTGAGTCATTTGTCCTGTTGGTTGAAGGGTCCAGAGCCCACAATGGCTCTTTATTGGAGGAGAGTTCTGGGAGCAGTGCCACTCGGCTGCACCGTGCCAGGTCCCGAACCTGCTCCTTCTTCGCTGGAGGGCTGGCACGCGCCGACGGCTCTCGTGTGGACAATCTGTTAATTTCAGGGAAGGCAGGCCTATAAAGTGCTGGGACTTTTTTCCCTACTTTTACCAGGAAATAATACCCTGGACAGGAAGTGAAATTAACCAGAGTCATATAGTAGATGCTCTGACCTTGATGATCAAAAATATTTCCTTCAGATGTGTATCTTATTTTCCTGCATTACTGGTCTGTGCCTGTGAGAGGGTGTATTTTTTTTTCATATTATATAATAGAAAAGGGGGAACTTTTGCCATCAAAATATTGGATTTATAGGCCTGAGTCTTTTAAATCCCAGAGGGAAAAACTTTCAGCTCTCACAAGAAAGTCTTTTATGAAAAGACTGGCACTGGCATCTCAAAAACAGTACTTCTTGCCACAGAATTTGGACCTTCACCTGCTGCCTCCTGACACCAGTTAAACTTGCCGCCTCCATCCTTGTTCCTTCAGCTCTTTCTCAGGATATTCTGTGAGCTGCCTTGCACCGGGAGGGCTGGAATGCTATTTTGGAGAAACAAGGCACCATCTCAGTGACAGTTTATGGTTGTCTTTTTTTGAGACGCCAGTAGCTCATCTTTTCTCTCAAGAGCAGTACTGCTGGCTCATGGGCTGTAGCAAAACAGAAGCTGTCTCTCAACCTGGGAAAAGTGAAATCACTCTTTCCACCCCCAGAGTGATTTCTGTTTTGGAAAAGTGGATCTGCCTGCTGAGCACAGCTCCCGACGTCTCACATTGTTCCTGAAAAAAACAGAATCGAAAAGGACTTGACTGCAAAACACAGGGGTGTGGCGCTCCGGGCCTTTTTCAGAGCAGTGATCAGTGATACTAGGGTCACCACGATCAACACCTTTTTCCAACTACCGGAGGTGTGGGCTTTTCTTAAAACCCAACCACGCCATAGCTCGGATCAGGGGCCATTCTTCACCTGTTGTGAGACAAACTACGAAGTGACGCTAATTCCTGGACTCTCTGACAGAAGGCAAGCTAGAAATGATTCAGGACAACTGTGCTAGAAGATGCTTTCTTGATACTTGGGAAACAAAACCTCAGTGTGTAGAGAAACCTGGCGTTTCGTGTTGAGCCCCTGTCACTAAAGTCTGAGAAGGGTGTGTTTACATTGGCCTTGACTTTGGCACAGAGGCACAGGGGGAGTTGAATGGTTGTTATGAGGACCTGCTAGGAATGTGTTTCTGGAAGCCTTGACAAGGTCTCCCAGGTGCCAACGTTTCCATGAGAAGGCCTCCTCACAGCTATTTGGGAGTGGGAGATTTTCATCATTTCTGCGACAGAAGAATTTATTCCTTTGCTTGCAAAAGTCTCCAGTCATCCACAGGACAAGCAGTTTTTCCACTCTCCACCAAAGGACAGAGGCCTTTCTGGTTAATCTGAAGATGTCTTCGCCCAATCAGTATTAGCGTCAAGGGATTCTGAGAGCCAGCTGGACAGGGTTCAAGGTAGGACAAATGCAAATAGGGCAGATGAACTCAGGGTAAAAGGCTGTTGAGGGAGCAGCAGTGGAAGAGGAGGATGGAGCTGGAGCTACATCGGGGAGGAGGTTCTGGGCCCATTTACAGTATTCCTGCTATCCTGTGGGACTTTAGTTCTTTTTTGTAATTCCAGTATTTCAAATTCTTCAAGCCCAGTTCAGATCTTACTTCATTCAGGAAATCTTGCTATGACCCCGTCCGTAATGAGTTTTTCTTCTCTAGACTGTTTTAGTTCTTAGAGCTAACACCTCACATCTAGCATTTAGTCAGTTGGTTGGCTGATTTCATTCATTGATTCAGTCATTTCATTCATTCATTTAAGAACTCATCAGTGATGGAATTCCCACTGTGAACTTTACACCAAGTATACGAAGATGTATAGGGCTTCTCTGGTAGCTCAGTTGGTAAAGGATCTGCCTGCAATGCAGTAGATGGGGTTTGATTCCCTGGGTTGGGAAGATCCCCTAGAGGAGGGAATGGCAACCCACTCCAATGTTCTTGCCTGGAGAATCCCATGGACAGAGGAGCCTGGTGGGCCACAGTCTATGGGATCACAAGAGTTGGACAGGACTTAGCAACTACACCACCACCAAATGAAAATGGATGACATGGTTTTTTGCTTTTGGTTTTCCAGTTGTTTTTTTTTTAACCCAGGTGGAGTCTTTACGCATGTGTACTAATTTCTCTATAAATCATTAATGTCTTTTTGTATTCCTCAGAGCCTGTAAACTGCCAATAAGTATTATACTGTCAAGTCACTTAATAGATGCTTGTTTGCTGGGTGTGACCAGAGGGACCTAAAAAGTTTCCATTTTTCCTGTCCTGTGCCCACCATGATGAAACATGTC
Organism: Bos taurus; assembly: GCF_002263795.3. Taxonomy (NCBI): domain Eukaryota; kingdom Metazoa; phylum Chordata; class Mammalia; order Artiodactyla; family Bovidae; genus Bos; species Bos taurus. The sequence continues at coordinate 89,063,385 of NC_037336.1, forward strand.
ATCCTTTTCAGTTTATTAAAGATCTAGATAATGGGAAAAATAATGTCTGTCTCCTCAGGTTTTTGTGAGATCTAGGGGAAACTGTGTATAAAGTGTGTAATGCAGGGACTTCCCTGGTGGTCTGGTAGTTGAGAGCCCACCTTCCAATGCAGGGGACACAGGTTCGATCCCTGGTGGGGGAACTAGGATTCTACATGCTGCAGAGCAGCTAAGTCCATGCCACAACTAGAGAAGCCCGTGTGCAGCAGCGAAGACTCAGCATAGCCTAAATAAATAAAAAGTGTGTAATGCACTTCCTGGAACATAGTAGGTCCTCAGTCAGTGACAGTTGTCATCATCACTTATGAGAATCTCCGACTTAAAAGGAGTCAGCTCATGCCTCTTTTCAACATAATTAAGTTCTTTGGGGCTTCCCAGGTGGCACCAGTGGTAAAGAACCCACCTGCCAATGCAGGAGACATAAGAAACAAGAATGCGATCGCTGGGTTGGGAAGATCCCCTGGAGGAGGGCTTGGCCAACCACTCCAGTATTGTTGCCTAGACAATCCCATGGATAGAGGCACCTGGTGGGCTACAGTACATAGCATTGCAAAGAGACACGACTGAAGTGACTTAGCATGCAGAAGTGCTTTTAGTTTAAAAGCCTCCCTCTCACTGGGCTTAAAAAAATATGCAAGGACAGGAGGGTAATAACAATAGAGTTTGCAGCTGTTCTGAGGCTTTGTTACTTGTGCTATTTAATTTTATTTAGAGAAAATTTAGAGCAAGATTTGTCTGATAGATAATAATGGATTGTTATTTAATTTTGGCTAACCTTAATGAAAACCGGTGGTGTCCCTATTCCGTGTCGGTTGACTGCTTCTTTGCATCCTCTCTCCCCACATATGTGATCCTCACAAAGCTTTCAGAACCCACTCCCATTCAGAACACCACCTTTTTAGGGAATTTTTCAAGACTTGGAAAAATTCAAGAGTCAAAGCTCAATATGTATAAATCTACAGTCCCTGATAAATGTTGGATTTGGCTTGCAAATTCAATTTAATAATTATTTCTATCCATTTTCTTAACTTTCTTCTGACCACCATTCTTTATATGTCTCAATAATTCTGAAGAGCCTCACCTACTTTTCTCCCTGGTAACTTTATCCAGCTGGCTCCCTGGAGAGCCTGTCAGACCCCTGACTCCAGCTCCTCTGCCTTCTCTGTGTTACAGTGGATCTCTTTTCCTCTCCTGATGCACGAACTAACTCTAGTTACTCCAATTCTGTGTCTGCTGGATCCCCGTGGTATCTTTGGCAGGCCTGTTGGTTACTCCTGGACAATCTCCTGTTATAGAAACATACCCTTCATTACCTGTTCATCCAAAATTGATCTTCAGACATTTCTCTTTCAATTGATGGAATATTAGAGAGCAGAAAAGAGCCAAAACCATAGGGACTTAAAACCCAAAGCAAAAAATAAAAGGAAAGTGAAAAGCCGAAAAGGAAGAATTATGACAACATCTCTAAAGTGTGTATCTTGGTGTTCATCTAAAGAAAAAAGGGTGTGGAATATCACACAAGTGCGTATATGTTAAGCATAAGCATAAAAATGGTGCCAGCTCCTGTGCGTCACTCAGCTCTTTGTTAATGTGGCACACCTTGTCGTCTTGATGACTTGATGAAACATCTGGTGCTGAAGGTGATGACATTTGCTTTGTGTATGTTCACCAGAGGCTGCGCTCTGCTCAAAGAAGCATTTATAATCATGATTAATTACAACAGGCTCCCATCTCACAGAATATTTCGTCTTTCCAGACCCGAATACTTTGCACTCCTTCTGTTAATTATTAGACATTAGGACACTTAAGAAACATACTGGCTGTAAATATTAAGGATCATTATTTCTTTAACTGTTAAAGTTCTCCGATAGGAACAAGCCTTGGAATCTCATATAGATGCATTGTCAGTATGCCAATGGCTGCCACAGTGGAGAAGATTTGATTATATTGTCTCTTGAGTTCTTTGTAATGCCAAACTTCCTGTCCAGGGAGCGTGCCTATTGTCTTGTCGTAATTTTGAGATAAATGGCTCTTTATAGTTATTAAGTTGTTCACTGTCTTCTTGCTGGCTGATGGATTCTGTTGGCAGTAGATTCAACTCTTGAGCCTTTCCTTGCTCCCACCTTCTGGTGTGGCCTTAAGCCTCATGGTCTCGGTTAATTTCTTTCTTTCTTTTTTTTTTTTTTTACTGTTTATTTTTATTTATTTATTTGGCTACACAGGGCTTTAGTTGCATCCTGTAAGATCTTCAGCATGCAGATGCTTAGTTGCAACATGTAGGATCTAGTTCCCTGATCAGGGATGGAACCTGGGTCCCCTACATTGCGAGCATGAGTCTTATCCACTGGACCACCAGGGAAGTCCTTGCCTTCATTAATTTCTTGAACACTTGGTGTGCCATGGACTTTGTCTTAGAAAGGCCAGTCATTCAAGAGAAGCAACACTGCCACTTAGCAGATAAGGGATGCCATTTCATAAGCCACTTCCCTGAGACATATCTGTACAATGGATATAATGATACCTAACAGACAGGTAGGTATCATTATTCAGACAAATTGAATTATTCTAACAAATTCAGACTTAAATTGAAGAAAGTAGGGAAAACCACTAGACCATTCAGGTATGACCTAAATCAAATCCCTTATGATTATACAGTGGAAGTGAGAAATAGATTTAAGGGCCTAGATCTGATAGATAGAGTGCCTGATGAACTATGGACTGAGGTTCGTGACATTGTACAGGAGACAGGGATCAAGACCATCCCCATGGAAAAGAAATGCAAAAAAGCAAAATGGCTGTCTGCGGAGGCCTTACAAATAGCTGTGAAAAGAAGAGAAGCGAAAAGCAAAGGAGCAAAGGAAAGATATAAGCATCTGAATGCAGAGTTCCAAAGAATAGCAAGAAAAGATAAGAAAGCCTTCTTCAGTGATCAATGCAAAAAAATAGAGGAAAACAACAGAATGGGAAAGACTAGAGATCTCTTCAAGAAAATTAGAGATACCAAGGGAATATTTCATGCAAAGATGGGCACAATAAAGGACAGAAATGGTATGGACCTAACAGAAGCAGAAGATATTAAGAAGAGATGGCAAGACTACACAGAAGAACTGTACAAAAGAGATCTTCACGCCCCAGATAATCACGACGGTGTGATCACCGACCTAGAGCCAGACATCCTGGAATGTGAAGTCAAGTGGGCCTTAGAAAGCATCACTATGAACAAAGCTAGTGGAGGTGATGGAATTCCAATTGAGCTCTTTCAAATCCTGAAAGATGATGCTATGAAAGTGCTGCACTCAATATGCCAGCAAATTTGGAAAACTCAGCAGTGGCCACAGGACTGGAAAAGGTCAGTTTTCATTCCAATCCCAAAGAAAGGCAATGCCCAAGATTGCTCAAACTACTGCACAATTGCACTCATCTCACATGCTAGTAAAGTAATGCTCAAAATTCTCCAAGCCAGGCTTCAGCAATACGTGAACCGTGAACTTCCTGATGTTCAGGCTGGTTTTAGAAAAGGCAGAGGAACCAGAGATCAAATTGCCAATATCCGCTGGATCATTGAAAAAGCAAGAGAGTTCCAGAAAAACATCTATTTCTGCTTTATTGACTATGCCAAAGCCTTTGACTGTGTGGATCACAATAAACTGTGGAAAATACTGAAAGAGATGGGAATACCAGACCACCTGATCTGCCTCTTGAGAAATTTGTATGCAGGTCAGGAAGCAACAGTTAGAACTAGACATGGATCAACAGACTGGTTCCAAATAGGAAAAGGAGTACGTCAAGGCTGTATATTGTCACCCTGCTTATTTAACTTCTATGCAGAGAACATCATGAGAAACGCTGGACTGGAAGAAACACAAGCTGGAATCAAGATTGCCGGGAGAAATATCAATCACCTCAGATATGCAGATGATACCACCCTTATGGCAGAAAGTGAAGAGGAACTAAAAAGCCTCTTGATGAAAGTGAAAGTGGAGAGTGAAAAAGTTGGCTTAAGAACAGTCTTATGGACTCTATGGGAGAGGGAGAGGGTGGGAAGATTTGGGAGAATGGCATTGAAACATGTAAAATATCATGTATGAAACGAGATGCCAGTCCAGGTTCGATGCATGATACTGGATGCTTGGAGCTGGTGCACTGGGACGATCCAGAGGGAGGGTATGGGGAGGGAGGAGGGAGGAGGGTTCAGGATGGGGAACACATGTATACCTGTGGTGGATTCATTTTGATATTTGGCAAAACTAATACGATTATGTAAAGTTTAAAAATAAAATAAAATTTAGAAAATAATAAAAAATTAAAAAAATAAAACCAAAAAAAAAATCAACGTTCAGAAAACGAAGATCATGGCATCGGGTCCCATCACGTCATGGGAAATAGATGGGGAAACAGTGGAAACAGTGTCAGACTTCATTTTTGGGGGGCTCCAAAATCACTGCAGATGGTGACTACAGCCATGAAATTAAAAGACACTTACTCCTTGGAAGGAAAGTTATGTCCAACCTAGATAGCATATTCAAAAGCAGAGACATTACTTTGCCAACAAAGGTTCGTCTAGTCAAGGCTATGGTTTTTTCCTGTGGTCATGTATGGATGTGAGAGTTGGACTGTGAAGAAGGCTGAGCGCTGAAGAATTGATGCCTTTGAACTATAGTGTTAGAGAAGACTCTTGAAAGTCCCTTGGACTGCAAGGAGATCCAACCAGTCCATTCTGAAGGAGGTCAGCCCTGGGCTTTCTTTGGAAGGAATGATGCTAAAGCTGAAACTCCAGTACTTTGGCCACCTCATGCGAAGAGTTGACTCATTGAAAAAGACTCTGATGCTGGGAGGGATTGGGGGCAGGAGGAGAAGGGGACGACAGAGGATGAGATAGCTGGATGGCATCACTGACTCGATGGACGTGAGTCTGAGTGAACTCCGGGAGTTGGTGATGGACAGGGAGGCCTGGCGTGCTGCCATTCATGGGGTCGCAAAGAGTCGGACACGACTGAGCGACTGAACTGAACTGAACAGACGGGAGTGCTGTGACTATTGAAACTATGCCCGCCTGGCACATCATAGGTCAGTTTGTAGACTCGCCAAATACAAAAACTGTAACCATGTTGTTCTTCAGTTCAGTCATTCATTTGTGTCTGACTCTTTGCAACCTAATGGACTGCAGCATACCAAGCTTCCCTATTCATCACCAATGCCTGGTGCAAGCTCAAACTCATGTCCATCGAGTTGGTGATGCCATCCAACCATCTCATCCTCTCTTGTCCCCTTCTCCTCCTGCATTCAATCTTTCTCAGCATCAGGGTCTTTTCAAATGAGTTAGTTCTTCACATCCTGTGGCCAAAGTGTTGGAGCTTCAGCATCAGTACTTCCAATGAATATTCAGGACTGATTTTCTTCAGGATTGACTGGTTTGATCTCCTTGCAGTCCAAGGGACTCTCAAGAGTCTTCTGCAACACCACAGTTCAAAAGCATCAATTCTTTGGCACTCAGCTTTCTTTATGGTCCAACTTTCACATCAATACATGACTACTGGAAAAGCCCTAGCTTTGACTAGATGGACCTTTGTTGACAAAGTAATGTCTCTGCTTTTTAATATGCTGTCTAGGTTGGTCATAGCTTTTCTTCCAAGGAGCAAGTGTCTTTTAATTTCATGACTCAGTCACCATCTGCAGTGATTTTGGAGCCCAAGAAAATAGTCTGTCATTTTTTCCATTTTTTTTCTCCATCTATTTGCCATGAAGTGATAGGACCGGATGCCACGATCTTAGTTTTTTTAAATGTTGAGTTTCAAGCCAGCTTTTTCACTCTCCTCTTTTACTTTCATCAGGAGACTCACTTCCTCTTCACTTTCTGCCATAAGGGTGGTGTCATCTGCATATCTGAGGTTATGGATATTTCTCCCGACAATCTTGATTCCAGCTTGTGTTTCATCCAGCCCGGCATTTCGCATGATGTATTCTGCGTATAAGTTAAAGAAGCAGGGTGACAATATACATCTTAACATACTCCTCTCCCAATTTGGAACCAGTCTATGTCCAGTTCTAACTGTTGCTTCTTGACCTGTATACAGATTTCTCCAGAGGCACATAAGGTGGTCTGGTATTCCTGTCTCTTGAAGAATTTTCCACAGTTTGTTGTGATCCACACAGTCAAAGGCTTTGGCATTTGTAGAAATAGATGTTTTTCTGGAATTCTTTTGCTTTTTCTATGATCCAACGGATGTTGGCAATTTGATCTCTGGTTCCTCTGCCTTTTCTAAATCCAGCTTGAACATCTGGAAGTTCTCAGTTCATGTACTGTTGAAGCCTGGCTTGGAGAATTTTGAGCATTACTTTGCTAGTGTGTGAGACGAGTGCAATTGTGCGGTAGTTTGAGCATTCTTTGGCATTGCCTGTCTTTGGGATTGGAATGAAAACTGAGCTTTTTCAGTCCTGTGGCCACTGCTGAGTTTTCCAAATTTGCTGGCATATTGAGTGCAGCACTTTCACAGCATCATCTTTTAGGATTTGAAATAGCTCAACTGGAATTCCATCACTTCCATTAGCTTTGTTTGTAGTGATGCTTACTAAAGCCCACTTGACTTTACATTCCAGGATGTCTGTCTCTAGGTGAGTGATCACGTCATCATGCTTATCTAGGTCATTTGTATATTTTTTCTGTGTTTTCTTGTCACCTCTTCTTAATATCTTCTACTTCTGTTAGGACCATACCGTTTCTCTCCTTGATTGTGCCCATCTTTTCATGAAATGTTCCCTTGGTGTCTCTAATCGGACACAATTTTAAAAGGCTAAGAGGCAATTTAGTACCTTTGAGAATCCACATTTAATTCTCAGAGGTGTGTGGAAATTAGTTTGAAAACTACTGCTATAGATAAAAAATGTTACCTAATTAAACTGGTTCTCTGGTATATTTTAAAATGAACCAGTTTGCAAACCATGAGGGAAAACTGCTCAAAAGGGTGCTTAGCACTGGGGACAGAAATTGTGGGCCTGTCTTTCACAGGCTGGTTTGGGCAGGGACACAGGCAGTTAACAGATCATTTCCATGTCAGGAGATAAGGGGATGTCATGATGAAAGGAAGCAGAGTGATGCAGACACAGATAGCAGGGTCCTTACCTAAGAAGGAGGCTTCAGCTTTAGATTGAGTTGGACTTGGCTAGCGGCAGAAGAAAGGCATGGGGTTGGGGGGACTTCCGGCTGCGTCATTAAACTAACATGAAGCCACTGGACTGCTCTTCCTTGGTTGCCTCAACTATAAAATATGTATAATAATTCCAGGAGCTTCCCTGGTGGTCCAGTGGCTAAGACCCTGCACTCCCAATGCAGAGGGCCCAGGTTTGACCCCTGGTCAGAGACCTAGATCCTACATGCTGCAACTGAGAGTTAGCATGCTTCAAATAAGACCCAGTGCAGCCAAATAAATAAATATTTTTAAAAAGGCATAAAAATTCTAAACAGTCCTATTAACCCTATAGGTTTGTTATGATATAACAAGATAGCTTTAAAACATGAGCTAATATCATCATTACTAATATAGTCTGTTACTTTTAATAGGGAAAACATTATGTAACCTAATACTGTACAGGGATTTTGGTGTTCAGGATCTCCCTGTTCTAATCATAGGATGAGAATTACACTCAGGCCCTATATTTGGAAGGGCCTTAAGTGTCCTCTGTCTGCCCTCATGCCTGGAACACTGAACTGTAAATCTAAAAGTGTGTCAACACTTGAACTGAGGGAAACCATGAGGAAACAACAATAAACCCCTACTCATTTATTGAGCTCAGAAGGAAAATGCAGTATTGTTTTTTAGTAGAGTTTTCTTTCCCTACATGTTACTCACTGAACAAGTAAAAGCCAAAATGGAATATACATGTTTCCTTAAATCTTTCTATGGAAATCCAGACTATAAAGTTTTCAGTCTAAACCAGACATCCCTACACTTAGTTGGAAGACCTACCTCTGGGCCTTGACGTTCATGCATGGGTTACATCCACCTGCTTCACTTGATTTGAAAGAAAGATGGAAAAACAAACTCTCTGCTCTTCTTTGGAGTCCTGGTCCTTGAACACTGCATCAGCCTCAGCTTTCTTCAGTGATTTCCTGCAGGGAGTAGGTGGCTACTCTTTCCTGAAGGAAGTGGATGGTTACTCTTTCCTGCAGGGAGTGGATGGCTACTTTTGTATGTTGGGGTAGCTTGAGGGTTGCCTCAGTTCTAATTTCTCTGAGTTTTTAACTTTATATCTACTTTTCTTTCCATTTTTCTTCTAATGAAATAAAGACAGAGATCTCCTGGAGATGGAAATGGCAACCAACTCTAGTATTCTTGCCTAGGGAATTCCATGGACAGAGCAGCATGGCAGGCTACAGTCCACAGGGTCCCAAAGAGTCATACATGGCTGAGAGACTAACACGTTCACTTTCAGTGATTTATAAGCTACTATATATTAGGGTCTGCCCAGATGGCGCTAGTGGTAAAGAATCTGCCTGCCAATGCAGGAGAAGTAAGAGATGTGGTTTCGACTCCTGGGTTGGGAAGATCCTTTGGAGGAGGGCATGGCAACTCATTCCAGCATTTTTGCCTGGAGAATTTCATGGACAGAGGAGCCTGGCAGGCTATAGTCCTTAGGGTCAGTCGCACAGAGGCACAGAATCGGACACAACTGAAGTGACAGCACCACACATATACTAGCTTGCGTTTCTCTGGTAGATAAGCGGTAAACAACCTTCCTGCCAATGCAGGAAATGAAGGTTCAATCCGTACGTGAGGAAGACCCCTTCAATTCAGTTTAGCCACTGAGGCGTGTCAGACTCTTTGCAAGCCCATGGACTGCAGCACACCAGGCTTCCCTGCCCATCACCAACTCCCAGAACTTGCTCAAACTCATGTCCATCGAGTCAGTGATGCCATCCAGCCATCTCTTCCTCTCTTGTCCCCTTATCCTTCTGCCTTCAGTCTTTCCCAGCATCAGGGTCTTTTCCATTGAGTCAGTTCTTCACACCCCATGGCCAAAGTGTAGGAACTTCAGCTTCAGCATCAGTCCTTCCAATGAATATTCAGGACTGGTTTTCTTCAGGATGACTGGTTTTATCTCCTTTGTAGTCCAAGGAACTCTCAAGAGTCTTCTGCAACACCACAGGTCAAAAGCATCAATTCTACACTGCTTAGCTTTCTTTATGGTCCAACTTTCACAATACATGACTACTGGAGAAACCCTAGTTTTGACTAGATGGACCTTTGTTAGCAAAGTAATGTCTCTGCTTTTTAATATGCTGTCTAGGTTGGTCATAGCTTTTCTTCCAAGGAGCAAGCTTCTTTTAGTTTCATGGCTGTGGTCACCATATGCAGTGATTTTGGAGCCCAAGAAAGTAAAATTTGTCACCGTTTCCACTGTTTCCTCATATATTTGCCATGAAGTGATGGGACCAGATGCCATGATCTTAGTATTTTGAATGTTGAGTTTAAGCCAGCTTTTTCACTCTCATCAAGAGGCTCTTTAGTTTTTCTTCACTTTCTGCCATAAGGGTGGTGTCATCTGCGTATCTGAGGTTACTGATATTTCTCCCGGCAATCTTCATTCCAGCTTGTGCTTCATCCAGCCTGGCATTTCACATGATGTACTCTGCATATGAGTTAAATAAGCAGGGTGACAATATACAGCCTTGATGTACTCCTTTCCATATTTGGAACTAGTCTGTTGTATGATGTCTGGTTCTAACTGTTGCTTCTTGATCTGCATAAAGATTTCTTGAGGCAGGTCAGGTGGTCTGATATTCCCATCGCTTTAAGAATTTTCCACAGTTTGTTGTGATCCACATAGTCAAAGGCTTTGGCATAGTCAATAAAGCAGAAATAGATGTTTTTCTAGAGCTTGCTTTCATTTTCTGTGATCCAACAGATGTTGACAATTTGATCTCTGGTTCCTTTGCCTTTTCTAAATCCAGCTTGAACATCTGGAAGTTCATGGTTCATGTATTTGTTGAAGCCTGGGTTGGAGAATTTTGAGCATTACTTTACTAGCGTGTGAGATGAGTGCAATTGTGCGGTAGTTTGAGCATTCTTTGGCATTGCCTTTCTTTGGGATTGGAATGAAAACTGAGCTTTTTCAGTCCTGTGGCCACTGCTGAGTTTTCCAAATTTGCTGGCATATTGAGTGCAGCACTTTCACAGCATCATCTTTTAGGATTTGAAAGAGCTCAACTGGAATTCCATCACCTCTGCTAGCTTTCTGAGTAGTGATGCTTCCTAAGGCCTACTTAACATTACATTCCAGGATGTCTGGCTTTAGGTGATTATGATTATCTGGGTCATGAAGATCTTTTTTGTATAGTTCTTCTGTGTATTCTTGCCACCTCTTCTTAATATCTTCTGCTTCTGTTGGGTCCATACCATTTCTGTCCTGTATCGAGCCCATCTTTGCATGACACGTTCCCTTGGTATCTCTAATTTTCTTGAAGAGATCTCTAGTCTTTCCCATTCTATTGTTTTCCTCTATTTCTTTGCATTAATTGATGAGGAAGGCTTTCTTATGTCTGCTTGCTATTCTTTGGAACTCTGCATTCAGATGGCTAGGTATATCTTTCCTTTTTTCCTTTGCCTTTAGCTTCTCTTCTTTTCTTGGCTATTTGTAAGGCCTCCTCAGACAATCCATTTGCCTTTTTGCCTTTCTTTTTCTTGGGGGTGGTCTTGATCCCTGTCTCCTGTACAATGTCACGAACCTCTGTCCATAATTCTTCAGGCACTCTGTCTTTCAGATCTAATAATCCCTTGTATCTATTTGTCACTGCCACTGTATAATTGGAAGGGATTTGATTTAGGTCATACCTGAATGGTCTAGTGGTTTTCCCTACTTTCTTCAACTTAAGTCTGAATTTGACCATAAGGAGTTCAAGATCTGAGCTACAGAAAGCTCCAGATCTTGTTTTGGCTGACTGTATAGAGCTTCTCCATCTTTGGCTACAAAGAACATGACCAGTCTGATTCCGGTATTGACCATCTGGTGATGGCCATGTGTAGAGTCTTCTCTTGTGTTGTTGGAAGAGGGTGTTCACTATGACCAATGTGTTCTCTTGGCAAAACTCTGTTAGCCTTCCCTTCTTCATTTTGTACTCCAAGGCCAAACTTCCCTGTTATACCAGGTACCTCTTGACCTCCTACTTTTGCATTCCAGTCCTCTATGATGAAAAGGACATCTTTTTTGATATTAGTTCTGGAAGGTCTTGTAGATCTTCATAGAACCATTCAGCTTCTTTGGCATTAGTAGAAGAGTATAAGGTTCATTAAATCTTTTCATACATATTGCCTACTGCCCAGAAAGCTTTATTAAATTACACATTTATATAAATGTAACCTTATCATGTATGCAGAAGACAGAAGTGGGGTATCTCCTGGAACAGCAAAGACAGTAGACAGCTTGCTCCCCTCAAGCTACTGCCCTCAGCTGTGAAAACCCCCAGGCAGGAGTTTCTACACAGAGCATATTATAAACGTCATATTGCAAACACCCCAAGCTCACTCCTTTTGAAGCAATTTATCGTATCAGAGAATGTGGTCATATTTTACAATCTATTATGTATGTAGTTGTTTGTTACATCATTTTTCAATTTTATGACTTGCACAGACACTGTGCTGGTGAACTGCTCTTATTCCAGGCAGTCAGGATGCACAGAGGGCTGGCATTTAGTTTCTTACCTTCTGTCTTTGATCCCTTTGCCACTGTTTTTATTGAGGGATATTTACAAACAGAGAGCCAAGAGGTTGAATGGCTGTAAGTTTAACCTCCCTTTAAAATCTCATCTCTGGAAGGAGAACCTGGTCTCCCAAAGCTTTCATGTGCTCTGGGTTCTGGGTTTGTGTGATTGACATGACTTTTCCTTGTCAATAACCAGCTCGGACGAACAGCTTACCATGTGACCCCGCGGCTGCTCTGTGCTTAGTTGCTCAGTTGTGTCCGACTCTTTGCAACTCCATGGACTGTAGCCTGCCAGGCTCCTCTGTCTATGGAGATTCTCCAAGTAAGAATACAGAGTGGGTTGCCATGCCCTCCTCCAGGGGATCTTCCCAACCCAGGGATCAAACCCAGGTCTCCCGCATTGCAGGCAGTTTCTTTACCATCTAGGCCACCAGGAAAGCCCCTCTAGCTGTGCCCTTCTCTAGTGATCAAGAAACTGCTGGTTCCAGGAATGCCCTGTCTGATCTCATGGATCCCAAGGACTAAGTGTAATCTAGTCTCCAGTTCTTACAACTGGAAGCAGTCAGATAATGGGCTGTTGGACCAAGGAGCTAAGCATGACTGCAGGAGGGGGCACTGGCAGCAACAATTTGTTTAGTCTTTAAAATTGGCAGCAACAGTACTGATAAATTCAATCCAGAATGCAAAATTCATCTTCATCTAGATGGCGAAGCATCTGCTCTTACTTATTTTGGTAGAGCAGATGTTACTCTTTAAGTGGGAGAATATAACCTTCACACTCAGTGAAAGCCAGGCACTCAGCTCCTTCTAGTAAGACCTTAATGCTCTGCTTCCTTTGCAATTTAGCTTGCCAATCCTGGAGGAAGATGGGCTACCAGTCTTTTGAGGCTAATCTTTTTTTGTACTTAGATAAGTAACTCAGGTTACTGATGACATGTTGGAGGTATTTCCAACTAAGAAAATTTTTCTCAGAAGCTTTAGTAACAAATTTGTTAGTTCCATTTTCTGCCAAAATGGCAAACTTAGAAGTTTCAGAAACATGAACAGCCTTACCGATGATAGAAATATTATGAAAATAGTAACAAGGAATGTCTCTACAGCAAGCTCCTTAGTCCTTGGGAGATCCATTCATCAGCTTGGGTTTCCCTCCCATCAGTCCAGGCATTGGCAAAGCTTGTGAAATAATGGAAGTGAAAGACACTTTGATTTTGTATTTGCAATAGCATTTTCTTTCACCAGATTATGAAAGGCATGCATGCCCAAGGCAGGGAACTTGGAAAATACAGAAAAGCCACCAAGAAAAATAATCTCCCAAGTAATCCGTTTCACCACACAAAGGTGACCGTTGGTAACATCTTGATAAACATTCGTAATTAAAGAGGCAGAGGCCTCAGTCCATCAGCACCTCTGCTCAGCCATCTTGCACCTAATGTTTTGAAATTCTGGAGTGCTCCTAAATCATCCCAGGGGAATTGTTAGTTTTCTCAAGTATCTCTGGAGGCGAGACTGTTGTTGGCAGTCATTTCCAGTTTTTCACAAACTGGAAGTTAGGAAATTCTTTGTGTGGCCTTTGACCACTGGCTGGGAATGAGGAGTATTGGAGTGTTAGTTCCAGCTTTGCCATTTATACCCACAGGGTGACCTCTGGCAAGTCCAGCCTTATGTTCTATCTGAAAAACCCCCCAGCAGCAGCATCCACCAGCCCCAGCTCTCTGAACCTTTGTTTCCCAGCAAGTAAAATAATGAGTGGATCAGTAGGGGGCCTTTTTACATTAAAAATAATTTCTTTTTGGTCGTCCAGTGGTTAAGACTTCCCGCTTCTAACACAAAGGTCATGGGTTCCATCTCTGATCAGGGAACTAAGATCCCACATGCTGTGCAGTGCAGACCAAGAAAAAAATATAGAAAGAAAAGAAAAAAATATTTAAAGAACATCTATATTTGTTTATCTGAGTCAATTTGCTGTGCAGCAGAGATTGGCATAACATTGTAAATCAACTATACTTCAATTTTAAAAATTAATAAAAATATTTCTTTATTTAAAGAATGTCTATATGTGTTTACCTGAGTCACTTTGCTGTGCAGCAGAGATTGGCATAACATTATAAATCAACTATACTTCAATTTTAAAAATTAATAAAAATATTTCTTTATTTAAAGAATGTCTATATGTGTTTACCTGAGTCACTTTGCTGTGCAGCAGAGATTGGCATAACATTATAAATCAACTATACTTCAATTTTAAAAATTAATAAAAATATTTTTTTGTAAAATTTATTTTTTAGAGCAGTTTTCGGTTCATAGCAAAGCTGGGGGAAGGTACAGATTCCCCATGTAACCCCATCCCCACCCCACCCCCAGCTGCCTTCACTATCAAAATCCCATACCAGAGATGTATCAATGATTTGTTTGAATTGATAAACTTATGTTTACATACCTTTATCACCTAAAGCTTGTAGTTTAATTTAAGGGTCCCTTTCACATGCATGTGCTTGGTGTTCTGCATTCTGTGGGTTTTGAAAAATGTAAAATGACATGTATCCTTCAGTACAGTAATGTACGGAGTGGTCTCCATATTGTATGATATTTAAGACATTGAGGACATTCTGCCCTAAAAATCCTCTGTGCTCTATTCATCCCACCCATTTCCATAACTCCTATAAACCACTGATATCTTTTACTATCTTCTTAGTTTCATCTTTTGCAGAATGTCATATAGTTGGAATCATACATTATGTAGTCTTTTCAGATTATCTTCTTACACGTAGTAATATGAATTTAAGATTCTTCCATGTCTTTTGATGCCTTGATAGCTCATTTCTTTATAGCCCTGAATAATCTTCCATTGTCTGGATTTACCACAGTGTATCCACTTACCTTCCCTGGTGGCTCAGAGGTTAAAGTGTCTGCCTGGAATGTGGGAGACGCAGGTTCGATCCCTGGGTCAGGAAGATCCCCTGGAGAAGGAAATGGCAACCCACTCCAGTATTCTTGCCTGGAGAATCCCATGGAGGGAGGAGCCTGGTAGACTACAGTCCATGGGGTCACAAAGAGTCGGACACGACTGAGGGACTTCACTTTCAAATCCACTTACCTACTATAGGACATCTTGCTTCCAAGCTTTGGCAGTTATGGGTAATGGTGCCATAAATGTCCACATGAAGGTTTTGTGTAGACATAAATGTTCAACTCATTTTGGTAACTATCAAGGAGCATGATTGATGGCTTATATACAAAGAGTATGTTTAGTAAAAATTGGCCAAATTGTCTTCCAAAGTGGCTACACCATTTTTCATCTCTTCCAGCCATGAGTGAGAGTTTCTGCTACTCCGCATCCTCGCCAGCATTTGCTGTGTCGGCATTTAGATTTTGGTCCTTCTAATAGGTGTGTAGGTGCATCTCCCTGTTGTTCTCATCAATTCTCTACCTGATGTGAAGAGCTGACTCATTGGAAAAGACCCTGATGCTGGGTCACCGACTCAATGGACATGAGTTTGAGCAACCTCTTGGAGATAGTGAAGGACAGGGAAGCCTGGCATGCTGCAGTTCATGGGGTTGCAAAGTGGCGGACACAACTGAGCGACTGAACGACAGCAACAACAATTGACATATGATGTGAAGGATCTTTTTATTGGCCTATCTTCTATCTCTTCTTTGGTGAGGTCTCTGTCCAGGTCTTTTGCCCAGTTTTTAATTGGGTCATTGATTTTCTCTTTCTTGAGTTTCAAGTTCTTATTTGTTTTGCTAAGAGTCCTCTAGTAGATGTGTCTTTTGCAAATATTTTCTTCCAGTCTGTGGCTTGTCTTCTCATGGTCCTGAGATCAGTGGTTTGTAAACCTTCTGCTCGAGCCCTGTGTGTCAGAAGGAGCCTCCGGTCATCAAAGGATCGGGGCATGAATCAGAGAGGGAGAGGCTGAGGGACCAACCTCTAGTCTCCACTTTCCCATTTCTTCTGCTTTAATCAGAGAGATTTGACTTCATTCAGTTTATATGTGAAGGTTTCACAGGAAGCTCACTCTTTTAAAAGGATTTTGTTCCTCCAAATGGTGCGAAAAACCATGAAACTTAAGTTAAATCCACAATTCTAGAATTCTGTGTCTCCTTTTTTACGATGTAATACATCCTCTCACAAGGCTCTGTTAAGGAGAAACGAGACAGACCTGTCACAGTCATGAGACACTTTTTCAACACAATTTTCATCTAATGCAGAGCTCTCTTGAAATGATGGAACTGATACATCTGAAGAATAGGTATCATCTACATGTCCACTTATCTTTCTGAAACAGTAATTTTGGACAGTAATTATCTTTTTCAAAATAATCAGTGAGAAGTGTCAGCCATTTCACCATTTTCATTCTCTATCTAGGAAAAGGGGAGAGAATATATCTGCATCTCTGTGGCTCTGAAGATAAACATGCAAACCCAAACCAGAAGGGGTGGCCTTTACAATCACACAAGAAGGTGTCACTTCACAGTGACCAGCGTAGATCATCACAGGATTTTTAAACAGTGCTGTTCAACTCAGAATGACAAGAACATGTGCATTCAACGTGCTGTATATTCTTAGATCATATATCGCCTTTTTTTGGCTTTGCGGTTAAGTCAGACGAATGTTTAATGATGTTTTATAAACATTTGTATTCACACTAACCCTGTTTATTGCTTTGACAGAGGAGGGCGGCATGTCCTTTAT
Organism: Bos taurus; assembly: GCF_002263795.3. Classification (NCBI taxonomy): domain Eukaryota; kingdom Metazoa; phylum Chordata; class Mammalia; order Artiodactyla; family Bovidae; genus Bos; species Bos taurus. The sequence continues at coordinate 89,079,814 of NC_037336.1, forward strand.
TTTGTTTATGTATTGCCTTTGTTCCACAAAGGATTTGAAATGGCCTACTGAATTTCATGTGATGCAAAATGAGGAAGGCAGTAATTGACACAATCTGAAAAAAGGGGAAATAATGTGAAGAAAATAATAAATTCAGGAGTCAGATTAGCACACAGCAGTCCATCTGTACAGTTCCTAGGAGTGGGCCACAAATTTGGCTCTCAGCTTCTTCGCTGGGCCAAAGCAGAGAGAACACATTCCATTATAAGGTCTACCGGCTTTTAATAAAAATAAAATAAAATAGACTAGTTGTTCAATGTAAAAACTCTCCTTTAGGCAAATCTCTACAAGGTCTATTTATTACAACCTGATAAGGATGCTGCAGCTGAGAATTTGAGTGTCCTCTTCTCTTGCCATGCTCTCCTCCAGAGGATCGTCCTGACCCAGGGATCGAACCCACGTCTCTTATGTCTCCTGCATTGGTAGATGGATTCTTTACCACTAGCATCACCTGGGAATTCCTCTGATAAGAAAGTAGGGTGCCGATATATATGAGGTTGCCAATTAGGGGAAGATCCATTTATTTTGATCATCAGCTGGGCAGTTGTTAGGGGTAAATACCTCCTATGAAATTTGTTAACTGTGCATAGCGTCTGATAGGATGAGCTCAAGCCCTGACCATTATACTAACCAGAGTGGAGATTCAGGGCAGGGTTGAGGCATCGGGAGTTGGGAGGATTCCACATGTGGAGCCGGAAGTACTCAAATGCTGGCTCATTTCATGATGTACCAGATCAGGAGTCTAGTCTCTACTTTGCCTGTCTCGTGCAGACACCCAGGTGTGCTCTGTGCTCTGCTGCAGTGGAATAAATCACCTCAAAATTTAATGGCTAAGAGAAGAGAAAAAAGGGTTTGGATTGTCTCAATCATGGATTTGGATAGAGCACAGAGGGCATGCACTGTTCCTTCTTCATCATGTCTGGGGCCTCAGGTGAGGGTCATCCACTAACAGTAATTTGATAGTCATTGGCTAGAGACATCTTAAAGGTCTTTGCTCACATACTGCCTACTGATGCTGGCTGTTGGCTGGCGCATCAGCCAACAGTCAGCTGTGGTGCTTATCTGTGGCCTTGGCTTCTTCGTGGCCTGTTGCACTGTGCCTCTTACAAGGAAGGCAGTGAGGGCTCCAGAAGCAAGTGTCAGTTGACAGGCAGAAGCTGTATGCCTTATATGACAAGCATATTGTACCTTGGAAGCCAGGTACTGTCATCTATCCCATTCTATTGATTGCAAGCAAGTCATGGGTCCACCCAGCCTCCAGGGAGGGGCATAACTCACACATCTCCATGACAGGAGTGCCAAGATCACATTCTGGAAACCCATGTTGGATGAGAGATATCATTGTGATCATTTTTGGAAAATAAATCTGCCCCCATGTGTGTAAAGAGCTGCTTCCAGCTCTGTGCTATTGCTCCATTGTCTTTGAAATGGCAAGTGAGAAAAGGTGAGATGCAGGGAAACAAATCCATCCAGACTGCTTTAACCTACGTTTTCTGGGGAAAAAAAAAGAAACCCTCAAGACCTTTTGAGACCAGGCCAGCTCACCTGGACTAGGAGTTCCACATGGAACCGGTGAACAAACTCCATTGTATTAGACAGGCCACCCGTTTTCCATCAAGTTATCTCTTCTGACTGTCTTCTTCTTGATCTCACAAAGGTAGTAATTGACTGAGGAATAGGAAAATCAGAAACCTGGCTGTTTCTTCATATATTACAGACATAACTAACAAAAAGGAGGCCCCTAAGCAACATAGGGCTTCCCTGATGGCTCAGATGCTAAAGAATCTGCCTGAAATGCAAGAGACAGGGCTTTGATCCTTGGGTCAGCAATATAGATTCATAATGGCTTCATCCTAAAAGGTATAAAGCTAGGGGGCTATTTATTACAAAAAGTAAAGACGGTGATTTTATGTATAGGAGTGAGACACGTGGATACCAGTAAAATTATTTTATTTTTCTTTTAACATTGTATTTATTTTGGCTGTGCTAGGTCTTCGTTGCTGTGCATAGGAGCACAGGCTCTAGGCGAGGGCTTTAGCGCTTGCGGCACATCGACTCAGTAGTTACGACTCATGGGCTCTGGAGCATAGGCTCAACTGTTGTGGTGCACAGGTGTAGTTGCCCTGAGGCATGCAGGATCTTCCCGGATCAGGGATTGAACCCATGTTCCCTGCAATGGTGAATTCTTAACCACTGGACCACCAGGAAAGTCCTAAAAAAATTTTTTTTAAATACACTTTTGAGATTTCTTTTCAGGTCAATTAAATCAAGTCATCAGTTTCACCACCTGAAATCATTTAGAGGTTTGTCCTTTGAGTCAGCTTGAAGGCATATAAGTGGATATCTATTAGATTTCACTAAAAATTACGCTAAATTGATAAATGTCACTGAATCATTCGTGAATGAGTTCATAGTCATCTGTGCCACGGGACTACTTGTGGGTGTTATAGCGATGCCAAAATGAAAGGACTGCTGTGGTCCCTGTTGTGCTGTGACGAGAATACTTATCTTCACTGTGAGACCTCACTATGAGACCACTTAGACGATGATTGGAGGAGTGTGTGATCTTACAAAGACTAGAGTAATAGTAAACATTTGCTCAAGGACTGGGAGTTATGAAAAGTTCTTCACCTTTTAGTAAATAATCACACAGTGCTAGAAGGATGGACGTTTCCTGCCTCCAGACAAATATTGCTCAAGGCAATACTCTTTTTGTTCAGTTCATGAAATGAGAAGTCAGTTCCTGCATGGTACTCTGCAGTCTTTGAAACCTTAATAATGTTGGGAGCAGCATCTTTGAATGATGACTAAACATTCTGACATCCTGGGCTTCCCTCTTGATTCTTTGAACTTATTGGTTGCTATGAATTATGTTAGTATTCAGAAGGAATGGTTAGCATGACAGGAGATGATAAGGTGGTTCTAGAATCTACATCATTCTTTCTATGACAAAATGTGGCAATATTGGCATTTGGGAAGAGAAATGATTTATATTGCCACATTTTGTTATAATTTATAACTATGCAACCTAAGGACTTCCCTGGTGGCTCAGTCAGTAAAGAATCTGCCTGCAATGTAGGAGACCCAGGTTCGATTCCTGGGTCGGGAAGATCCACTAGAGAAGGAAATGGCAACCCACTCCAGTATTCCTGCCTGGAGAATCCCATGGACAAAGGAGTCTGGTGGGCTACAGTCCACGGGATCGCAAAGAGTCAGACCTGACTGAGTGACTAACACTTTCAGTTTCATGCAACCTAAGGCCTTAGGAATGCAGAAAATGGCAACAAAAGGAGGTGTACCAAGCATCACTTGGACTTTGTCTGATTTATACAGTTTATTCATTGATACAGTCAGTAAGTCATAAAATACTTCTCATCTTGCCTTAGAGTAGAACAACTATAACAAATAGTCTCCAAAATGTATAATGTTGCAAACACATGAAGGTTTGTTCTTGTTTACTTAATATCACTGGGTGCTTGAATAGGTTAGTGCCAGAGCCTTCTTCCATGTGGTTGTACAAGGACTCTGCAATATTAATTGGGTGACTTCCATGGTCATCCTAAGAGTTATCTCCATTCTAATCAACCCAGCCAGAAAGGGGAAAGAAGCATAGGGGACCACAACATGGCGAGGAAGTTGGGAAGGAAATTCTCAAAGTAGTTTCAGCATTGGGATAAGACACTTTTCACTGAAGATATAGTCTGTGTTTCTAAGAGCTTACATAGTAGTGGCCATAAAAGAGCAAATCATGGTAATCATGTGATTCTTAATCCTAGCTAGGCATCAGACTCCTCAGTGGGGAGTTTTTAAGAAGCACAGATACAAGAGCTCAAATTCCAGCTTTTGGTCAGCAGATTTGGCTGGAACCTGAACAGCCACATCTTGGAAAACCCCACAGAAGAGACTGAGAGACAGCCATGCTTGGGAATCACAAACTCTGGAGATAAATCTCTTAGAATTGCCAGGAACTTCAAATGAAAACCTATTATATAGCACAGGGAACTCTGCGCAGTGCTCTGTGATGACTGAAACTGGGAAGGAAACCCAAAACAGAAGGGATGTATGTATATCTGTTTCACTTTGCTGTACAGCAGAAACTAATACAACATTGTAAAGCAACTGTATGCTAATAAAAATTAATTTAAAAATAAAATAAAACTGTGCTTAAGGAAAAAGCCATTAAATATACAATTAAGCTTGAATGCAGGGAAAAAAAAAAAAAAGGAATTGCCAGGAACCAACACCAGTCCAATAAAACATGCATATTCCTTTGACTAGCCTAGAATGAAATAAATAATAGTCTATACATGTATATCTTTTTTAAAAAATATAATTTCAGATAATTTCGAAATAGTCATAAAGGAGGGATAATATTAAACTAATTTAAAATAAAATGCTGTATATTTCAATGCGGATGCCCAGGCTTGACTACAGTACAAAAACTGATAAAGTAGTAAAATGCTTACATGTATTTATAATGCATGGGCTTCCCAGGTGGCACCAGTGGTAAAGAAACTGCCTGCCAATGCCTGAGACATAAGAGATATAGGTCCAATTCCTGAGTCAGGAAGATGCCCTGGAGGAGGGCATGGCAACCCACTCCAGTATTCTTGCCTAGAGAATCCCATGGACAGAGGAGCCTGGTGGGCTATAGTCCATGGGGTCACAGAGAGTGGGAGACGTCTGAGTGACTAACACTTTCACTTTTATGCATGTGTGCATGTGTGTGCTCAGTTGTGTAAAGTAATTATCCTCTAATCAGAAATGTTAAAAAAGGAAAACTCTGCCACAGAACATACACACACACTCACATACACACACACAAAGAAACTGGAACTCAAAATCTTTGATGGTTAATGCATCTGTAATGATGGATGGTATCTATTTTGGTGAAGTGAATTTCTAACTTTAAGTATGAAATTATCTGCCCTTTAAAAAAGAAAGAGAAAAGAAGTCCTTCATTCTGTGGGACTGTCCCACATATTGTAGGATATCCAGCACAGCCCTTCTCACTAACTAGCTTCAGCCACCACGAGCCACCACAGGACCCACAGTGCCAGGAGGAGGAGCAGCCATCAGACGTGATGCCTAAAACGAATGTGGCACTCGTGAAACTGTCCACTGAGAAGGCACTTAAGAGCAAACATACCAGTTTGACTGTGGGAGCCATGCGCAGCAGCACACCTAAGAGTCTGATCTGCAGAGGAGTCACTGAGTCCTTCATGTGCTGAGTCCCCCCAAAAGTTCCTTTTTAATTCCAGCAGAGCAGCAGCTTTCAGGTCTAGACCACTTACAGCTGGGGGTTTCTTTTTTCCTTTGAGCCGTTCCCTTTGCTTTTCTGGTCGAGCTGCTGTGGACACAAGGACCCTCCCAGGGTCCACTGTCATATTCGTCCTTCTGGAAAAGAAAAGGAAAAAACAAGTGGCCTTACTTGAAGACTTTGCTCTGAAGCATCAGCGTCTTCCTTCCTCACTTCTCCAAGAACAGCTGGATGCGCCCCCCACCCGGTGGAGGTCAGCGCCCGGGCATGTGGCCCCGGGTCCTGCTCGTGTTTCCTCTGGATACAGCCACGTGCAGGTGTGCACCGCCGTCTCCATATCTGCATTCTTCCAGCTTCCCGAATAGAAGACTGCACCATCTGGGAAAGTGATGAAGGGGCAACAAGGGTGTTCCTGCGGGACGGAGTGGAAAAGAGGAAGGAAGGAAGGAAGAGAATGTCTGAGCAGAGCAAGAGGAGGAAGGAGAGCGCAGAAGCTCGAGGCAGTGAGAGCCAGAGAAAGGCTGAGCTCTCTTCTCTATCGGGTGTCCAGGTGCTTCTGCTCCCCCTTCCTTTCTACCACCAGATTTTTCTCCATAGAGTCTTCCCGAGACTCCCAGTGTTTGGCCGCAGGATTCAGAATACGTAGAAGCTCGGATTTGCCAACAGCGCTTCAAGCCTGGATAATGACATACAGATTGTTTTTTCCATCTTGGGGATTTGGAGCAGCCTGGGGAGTTGCAAAAGCCTGCCTTGTTGTAAGACTTTCTGAAGGCCCGCACTGTCTGATCACTGGCTCTGTGCTGCTGGGAACAGTGGCACAGCTGTCCAGGGTGGCAGGGACCACCTGGGGTAAGAAAAGTACCAGAAGCCCTAGTTTGGCTCTTGCCAGAGCACCTGAAGCCTTCTGGGAATTAGGATTTCTGTTGTTTCTCTCCACTGGCCCCTTAGGAGCAATAGATAACAAACTGGGACCACTTGTTTTTTTTTTTTTTTTTTCCTTGCCAGAAAAGCCCAGAAAGAAGATGGCTGCTGTTGTCGATTATTGGCATTCCAGCAGGACTGTATGTTTATTTCTAAGTATATTCGCACAGCTAGGAAGCATCTGCTGACAAGGATGAGATGATAAGCTGTGTTGGTGCCAAAGCAGGACTAGAAAAACAAGCTTGTTCTGAGAATGGCAGGTATCCGGAAAGTCAGTTAAGAAAAGCAACCCTCCACAGGCAGTAGCTGCTCTTACGACATTAACACCTAAGAGAAGGCTTGGAATCCCTGTCTCCTAGCACAGTGCACGCACACTTCTCAGGGAGAGCAGGCTGGAGGGAGGACGAGTACAGGAGGGGGAACCAGCAGTGGGAGGTGGGCTGCACTTCCAGGAGCCTGCGTGCCGAGGCTCTGGCCTCCGCTGGCGAGGGGAGGGTGCCACGCGGGGTCTCAACACGTCCGCAGCTCTGTACCAGCCGCTCTCACCCCGGGTGCCCAAGCAGGACGAGCAGGTGCAGAGGCGTGGAAGCTCCTCCGTTCTGTGGTTTCCTTGAACAAGAATGGGATGATTGGTGAGTGAGGCCAGCATCCTGGGTGGTAACAACAAAAAAAAAGGAAATTGGTAGAAAATGCATCATCCAAGTTGGATTCAGTCAGCTCTGTGGCCTGGGCAGGTTCCCAGGATATTCCAGCCAGACGGCAGGGCTTCTGAGAGACACCAGGCTAGAATGTGTGTGTGATGACATAAGGGCAGGGAGAGGCAGGGCCGTGGGGCTCAGCAGGGGCTGTCCCGGGCCCCCCAACCCACTGGTGCACACCTCCCTGGCCACCCGTTACCTCCGGGTCCACCCCAAGGCACTGGACATGTGCCCTTTTTTCTAATGAGCACAACCTTTCTCTATCAGAAGCCCACAGGGAACATAAGTAATCCAGCAATTTCTTTCTCGTCCCACTGCCTGTCCACTGCTTACTTATGCTGGGCTCTGTTTCCTTTGGACAAGAACGCCTCCGGGTACCAAAAGCTACATTATTCTACAGCCTGTAAGCCAGGAGCCTGGCCGTTCTGGTTTTGTTGTTGCTGTATTTGTTTTGAATATTAGCTGTTTCCCATTCTGGGCAGTTACAACTGTGTTTACTATGAGTTCCTCTGTGTGGGCGTTTTCCCCATTTTCATCCTACAGGCTGCGGCGTGAGCAGTAACTCATCACTGCGCCACCAGCACAGAGTCGGGGATTCATAAACTGGGGGGCCTTTAACTTGAAAATACCCAGTGAGGATGGGGGGAGGGGAGAAGGAGAAATATATTTATGGGAGGGCCAGTGGACTAATAAGACCGAAAATAATGTTGTTAAATAGATGTATGCTAAGTCACTTCAGTTGTGTCCGACTCTGTGCGACCCCATAGACGGCAGCCCACCAGGCTCCCCCGTCCCTGGGATTCTCCAGGCAAGAACACTGGAGTGGGTTGCCATTTCCTTCTCCAGTGCATGAAAGTGAAAAGTGAAAGTGTAGTCACTCAGTCGTGTCCGACTCTTATCGACCCCATGGACTGCAGCCCACCAGGCTCCTCTGTCCACGGGATTTTCCAGGCAAGAATATTGGAGTGGGGTGCCATTGCCTTCGTCATCTGCTCCCTTCAAGGGGCTGTGCTTTGAGCAGGACAAGTTGGCTTCTGCAGTGCTCACTTGATAGAGCATCCATCGCTGCAGTCTCGAGACAAGACTGCTCCATCCTGCCTTCCGTTTGCTTTCAATACTTCTCACCTCTTATCACTCACCTTCCTTGTCTCCTGAACTCCCAACTTGAAGCGTCTGGATTCTTTCAGTTGCAAGTCACAGAAATCCAACTCACACTGTCTTAAGCAAACAGGAAATTTATGGATCTGTGTGTTTAAAAGGATATGATGGAAGCTTTAAGGTCAGATGGAAGAAGTAGGGACGAGGACCTTATGAGGGGAACCGCGATTTCTCCCCTCCCTCCCCGCCCCCTCCCCCATCCACGGAACTATCACCTCTGGAACTATCACCTCTGCCGGTTGTTTTTTGGCTCCACTCAGCAGGGGGAGCCTCTCCTACTGGGAAGGTGGCACTTACAAGCCCCATATCCTCATCCTCCAAGCACCTCCCCCCTAGAGGAAGGAATTTGCATCCACAGCTTCCGTATTTGTTGTTGTTGTTGTGCTTAGTTGCGTCCAACTCTTGGCAACCCTGTGGACTGTAGCCCACCAGGCTCTTCAGTCCATGGAATTCTCCAGGCAAGACCACTGGAGTGGGTTGCCATGCCCTTCTCCAGGGGATCTTCCCCACCTAGGGATCAAACCTACGTCTCCGACATTGCAGGCTGATTCTTTACCATCTTAACCAAGGAAGCCATATACAAGCTCAGAAAAAGCTCTGATTTTCCAGTGCGAGGCTAATGCTATCCAAAGGAATCGAGTGACCCGATTGTCTAATTTTAGTCTGAAGACTACCTGTGGCTCCAAGAGCAGGGGTTTACTACCAGAAGAAAGGCAAGAGGGCGCACTTGGCGATGAAAAACAGCACTTCCCAGGGTCCTTTCGCCCTTCCTATCATAAACCTTTCAGCTGAGCCTGAAAAGTACGAAGGCTCCAAGCCTGACCTGAAGTGTAGCAGCAGATTAAGTCCTACCTGCAAATGTTACCTGTCAATCACTTAGTAAATCCCTTTTACTCACTCTGTGCATCTCACCTAGGGTGTCACGTGTCTTCTGAGAGTTTCCATTATAAGACTGGATGTGGAGTCGGCACATTGGGGTTATTCTCAACTCTGCTCTGTCCCGTTGAGTTCACTCCACAAGTTAATACAGTTTTTTTGCACTTTGGTTTCTTCGTGTGAAATGGAGCGATAATGCTGCCTTCCTGGAGCTGTCATCAGCGTTAACAGGATAGTTAGCACTGGCGAAAGGCCTGTCAGAGAAGAGATGGCTGGTATGACTGTCACGGCCCCAAAGCAAGCAGAGCCTTTCTAGGAAATCTTGATGACAAACCCTGGAAACTGGCTCACACACAGGAGGTGACATGAGTTTCCTAGACACATGCTCTCAGACATGTATATTCATGAGGAGTTTGCATAGTTGCCTGGACCAAACAGATCCTCCACTTCTCAGTGGTTGGGCGTGGAGGGTGGGGGCTTCAGAGGGGCACTGTCTCAGTATCACCCCTTATCCGCTTTGAGTCTCTCTCTCTTTCTCTGCACATTCAGGAGTGTACACATTTCTGTCCAGCACTCTGAGGTCTCTGGAAGAGAAGGACCACATCCACCGCGTCCTGGACAAGATCACAGACACCTTGATCCATCTGATGGCCAAAGCAGGCCTGACTCTGCAGCAGCAGCACCGGCGTCTGGCCCAACTCCTCCTCATCCTCTCTCACTTCAGGCACATGAGGTGAGGCCTCCTTGGGTTTCTCTCGCAGCAAAGATGTAAGGGAATCCAGCCCCCAACCCTGTGTGGCAGCAGGCCCAGGAAGGGCTGACGCCTGCGTACAGATAACACACTTGGGGCAGTTCTGGGCCCACGACGAGCGTGAACACCATGGGAGGATGGAGGAGAGAGGCCCCGAATCTGTCTGGGGTGTGGGCGGGCGTCAGAGAAGGCTTCGCAGGGGAAGCGCTAACTCATGCTCAGTTTGGAGCCCATGCAGCATCTTACGCGGGGGGCACAGTGTGCGGCGTGCAGGTCAGGGGAAGGGTTGTTCTTTGGTTGTTCACTTTATCCCTGCCAGTTATGGGCAGTCTGTGAGCACACTTGTCCTCAGAAGGCACTGGGCACATCTGTTACAGCTCCTGTGTCACACTCTTCTTACTTACAGGTGTAAATTCTAAATGAGACACTCTGGGTCCAAACCCTCATGGATGGTCAACCTCGACTCTTCTAGCCCTCTCAAACCATTTTTGTCGCCCCCTTTGCCATGATCCAAGTCCGAGCCCCCATCATTTCCTCCTAGATGTCTGTCCCAGCTGCCTAACCTATCTCTCCAGATTTAATTTCAGATCCGTTAACAGCCTTTCTGATCAACTCTCCACGGTAGAGCCAGTGTGATCATTCTGATACCAAATCTGATCGCACTGTTTTCCTACTTAAAGCCTTGAAATGGCTTCCCATTGCTTTTAGATGAAAATATAAATCCATTTATTTTGCTTCCATTACTTCTTATCCTCTGCTGCTGCTGCTACTATTCTTTAGTTGTTAAGTCGTCTCCAACTCTTTGCAACTCCAGGGACTGTAGCCCACCAGCCTCCTCTGTCCATGAGATTTCCCAGGCAAGAATACTGGAGTGGGTTGCCATTTCCTTCTCCAATGCATGAAAGTGAAAGTGAAGTCACTCAGTTGTGTCCGACTCTTAGCGACCCCATGGACTGCAGCCTACCAGGCTCCTCAGTCCATGGGATTTCCCAGGCAAGAATACTGGACTGGGGTGCCATTGCCTTCTCTAGGAGATCTTCCTGGCCCAGGGATGAAACCTAAGACTCCTTCTTGGCAGGCAGATTCTTTACCACTGAGCCGCCTGGGAAGCCCCTCTTATATTGTAGCCTTACTTGTAGGACTTCCTGGGAGTCTAGGCTCTGGCTCTGATCAGCTGTTCTCTGAGTCAACGGGGAGGTGCTGCAGGCTGCGGGTTGGCTGCACAGCTGTTTTACTTCCTCTGGACTCACACACCTGAAGGTCAGGTGATGGAAGCTGGGCACAGCTGGAGGCTCTGCACCAAGCTGCAGGCCTGAAGGTCAGCTGGGTGACTAACCCGAGTGCCTTTTGTCCTCCTTGTACCAACAGGAGAGCTGGGACATGTTCTTCTCATACTCATGGCAGAGGCACCAGAGGGCGAGTCAGTTTGGTGAAGCACATTTTAATCTTTTAGTTCAGTCCATGTCCACGAACATCCCATTGGGCGAGCAAGTCATAGAATAACACCCAAAGTCAAGGATCATGAACACAGGGCACAGAGAGTGAATCTTCCTGGACAGTAAGCTAGCCTATCGTAGCTTAGATACGATTCCCTGCAGGAAGCATCTCCTGACCCTTAACATGTAGATGGGATTTACAGCCTGTTCTTCCAGATTGTTATTGCCCATTTTATTATCTTTCAGTACCATTAGACTACAAATGTAAACTCTGTGAGACAGTTCTCACAACCTGTTTTGCTTACTCTGTGGACCCAGTACCCCGAAGCATGGGGCTTGGCACGGAGTAACTATTCAATAAATATTTTCTATAGGAGATAAGGAAGGTTGATAGCAGAGGAAATAGAGGCTTTCTGCACCACAAGGCGAAAATGGCCTTGTTTCTATTCTAAATGGCTGGCCAGGGACTTAGTGGGTACTGTTCCCTTGAGCAGAACTTATCCCTCAGGGAACAGATGAAGAAAGTATTAGATTCTTTACTCCAGAAAGACCACAACAATAAAGTGATGATACACCTGCATGATGACGTCCCTATGACCTTGGGCTTACTTCAGGCTTCCAGGAATGAAAAAGAGATTCTATTTCTCAGTGTCTGGAAAGAGATGAATTTTTTAAGGGGTCTTCAAACCTTGAAAAACTGTGAGTCAGGTGGCGAGAAGTTCATCCCATCAGAGTCCCAGGTGGCTCCTTTTCTGGAGCTAACTCCACAAGTTGTTCACTTCTTGAGAAAATAAATGTATCTTTCTTTTGTTGTAACCCACTCAGTGCCATGTATGAAGTCTTAGATGCAGTATATGCACATAACTTCATTACTGAGTGAAGGAGTTGTCACTCATGAAGGAACAGACAAATTACGTGAGGTTTTCCCCGTGAATTTGAAATTCAAAAATGATGGCTCTCACTTGTCAAAGTGACTGCAGTCTGTGTTCCCAGGGGTCCCCGAGAATACTGCATTTGGAGTATACATTTTCAGTCCTTTCCCGTTCATTTCTTTTGGTGAATATTACACAGAGGGGAGAGGGGGATGGATCAGAATAACATAAGCCTCTACCAAATTTCCTGGCTGAGAAAGTAGCCTTCCCCTTGAAGAAAATATATTAGCTTTACTCTGAGCTAGGAATTCGATGGAGAAACTGTGTATCACAGATGAAGGATTTTTTTGTTGGTGGTGGTGGTTGGAATTGCTGAATTTTCAGATCTATTAACTGCTTGTCAGCATCAGGAAGCCTCATTAGTTAATACCAAAGTGTATTTGCACTGAATATACAAGCCTTGCTAGTTTTACTGGCAACAGGTGGCCAAGTGCAATGGCAGTGGGAGTTTCTGTTTGAATTGTGTGAAGGGCTGAAGAGAAGTTGCTGTTCTGTTGCAAGCTTTGAGCTGGCTTGCAGACTCCCTCTCTCTCTCTCTCTCTCTCACACACACACACACACACACACACACACACACACACACCAACACTGACAACAATATTGTGGTGCCTCATTACAGCCAATCTAAATTACAGAACTCTGTTGTGTTAAGCTTGGCCCCGACCATATGCTGTCATGCAGAGCATTTAACACCAGATTTCATCTCACGGTAAATGTGATTCATCGGGTTGCAAGAGAAAGACAGTGTCAGATCCAGGGGCATTTAACTTTAACAGCATTTTAAATTAAAACAAACAAACCAGAAAAAAAAAAAAAACAAACCCACAGAACCCCACTTAAAAAATGTAATTTTGGTGGCTGTTATACGGCCCGAATTGCTCTGAAGCCTGATTGTTTTCATGGCACGTCTCCAAGAAGGGTTGACTTTCCCCTGACTGAAAATGCAAGTAATTTTTAGGAGGCTCTTGGTCTGCCTACTTACGATACATGATTCTTTTCAAAGAAATTTCAAGCTAGATAATAGTGTTTGGGGTTTTTTTTTTTTTTTTTCTCCTGCTGGTGGTGTGGTGGAGGAGACAGGCAGAAGTGTGGCTGGTGGAGCAGGACAGTAGGGGAGAGTGGTCAAAGGAGAAATGCCATTTGCCTGCATTTCCCTGTCTATCCCGTATTTTCCGAGGATCTACCGTGTTCTTGCCACTGTCCTAGGCCTAACAGGGTGGACAAACTGCTACCCCTCATGGAACTTGCACGGTGTGTGTTAGGTCTGCGTGTGTATGTGCTTGTGTGTCTGTGCTTGTGCTTAGGGAACAAGAATTAAAATACAGGGACTTCCCTGGTGGTCCAGTGGTTAAGAATCTGCCTTGCAGTGCAGGGGACAAGGGTTCGAATCCCAGTCAGGGAACTAAGATCCCTCATGCCGCGAAGCTACTGAGCCCGTGTGCCACAACTAGAGAGTCTGCACACCAGAACCAAAGATCTGCATGCCGCAACTAAGACCCAAGGCAGACAAGTAAAGGTGTTTTAAAAAGAATAAAAATACATATGTTCATAAATACATACATAGAAGGGTTTCAGGTTGATATGCACGCTGGCAGGTAAACGGAGTGAGGTTGAAAGAGGATGGCTAAAGCCGCAGGGCCTTGAGCCCCCTGCCCTTGGGGTCTTGGCAGGTCTCTCAGAACGGGTGACACCCAGAGATCTGGGAGAAGTGCCTCCAGGCGGGGGCGGGGAAGAACCAGTGCAGGTACCCTGAGTCTAAGCATAAAGAACTTGGTGCCTTTAAGGGGCAGCATGAAAACTTGGCTGGCTCAAGGTATGGGTTAGGGAGGAGGGACAAAGTCTGAGAGGTGGGTGGAAGGCATGTCAGTCGAGCCTTGCACAGCACAGCCAGAAATTTAGATTTTATTCTGAGTTAAATGAGAAGCAGCTGGACAGTTGTGAGCAAGGGAATTTCTTGAACTGTTTTGCGTATTTGAGAAGTTCCTTCCTGGACCTTCTTGGCAGTCTTAGTGTTTAAGACTCCATGGTTCCAATGCAGGGGGCCTGGGTTTAATCTCTGGTCGGGGTACTAAGATCCCACATGCCAAGCGATGTGCGCCCACCCCGCCCCCATTAAAAAACCCTTTTTCCTGCTTGGTGGCTGGCAACCCACTTGTCTCAGGCAACAAGTATTCTTGCCTGAGAAATCCCATGGACAGAGGAGCCTGGCAAGCTACAGTCCATGGGGTTGCAAAGAGTCACACGACTTAGCGACTAAATGACAACAACAAACACAGCTTCTCCTTTTAGATGTAGCGGTGATAGAGGAGAGAAAGCCACCTGTGTAGTGAACCCTAAACTGGCTCTTGAAGCAGGAAGAAAGGTTGGCATATCAGTGTCCTGGGCTTTTCTTAGTTGCCCTTCCTCAGCGTTTCAGCCGTCCTGAGCCTGAGGCTGATCTGAGCGGTCCTGTCTGTGTCTCCCCTCCTGCAGCAACAAAGGCATGGAGCATCTATACAGCATGAAGTGCAAGAACGTGGTGCCTCTCTACGACCTGCTGCTGGAGATGCTGGATGCCCACCGCCTGCACGCCCCAGCCAACTTTGGGAGCGCACCTCCAGAGGACGTGAATCAGAGCCAGCTGGCCCCCACTGGCTGCACTTCATCGCATTCCTTGCAAACATATTACATCACTGGGGAGGCAGAGAATTTCCCCAGCACAGTCTGAGAGTTCCCCCGCTCCCCGCCAAGGTTCTGAGAATCCCTGTTGCACTTTACCCACATCATGCATCACTCTAGCCGAATTCTGCCCCTGCACACACTCTTGGCATGCACCCACCACGGGCTTTCTGATGTGGATGGCCATTCATTCGCTCACTCAGTTCTACGTGGCACGCCTTGTTTTGGGAACAGCCAAAGGGATTCCAGGGCTCATTTCTTTGTTACCGTTCTCTCTCTCTCTCTGCCTTTGCTACCTTACTCAGCACGAGGATTCACCTAGCGCTTCATGACTGAGCTCGGTCTCCCAGCTGGGTTCAGATGACTGTGCACTTTAGCTATTTGTGACCCGGGCCTGGAGAGTGGACATTTCACCTCCGTGAACGTGAAGCACTTTTTAATGGATCTGAGCATCAGCCACAGGAAAGAACTGAAAGTGGCTCCTTTAATTGCTGACTTGGAGAAAGCGAGGCCCAGGGTTCATTATAATGTCCTCTTGTATTCCTATAGGTCCATATCATTTTATTAAAGCTTTTGCTCTGTTGTATAGCTGTAGCAGAATATTCAGTGATTGTCCACCCACTTCCCCTATAGGAATACAAGATGCACACAGGGAAGGCAGGCCCCTAATTGTCAAGACTTTGTCAGCTTAGTACACTGCACCTTCAAATTTGCTAAATGCTTTACCATGGAGAGCACTAAATATATATACGTCATGGGTTCCAATTAATTCTGGCTTCCCATGGATCCATGGAAAGCAGCAAAGTTGATCCCAGTTAAATAAGCTCCACATCCACCAGTTTAGATAGATACTTGTCTTTTGTTTTCATTTTCATTTTATAAAAGAAAGCCTCACCTCCCCCTGCTTCCCCCCCACCTCCCCACCCCCCTCCAACCCCAGGACTTGCAGTAAATGGGCTTCAGGACCTGTTCTAGTGTGATCTCACTCCTACCAGCAGAGGGCGCTCTACGTGGCTCTTCTGGTGTGTCGCTTTCAAGGTGAATTCCTAGTGCCTAGGCTGCGAAAATCCGGCCTGGAAAATCCCATAGACTGAGGAGCCTGGTAGGCCACAGACCATGGGGTCGCAAAGAGTCAGACACGACTGAGCGACTTCACTTTCACTTTCAGGCTGCGACCAAGGGCAAAGGAGCAGGCACTCTGGTAACACGTTTAGCCCCGGGGCACTGGGCTTAATAGTAAACGTGCATGATTCTCGTAGGGGCTAGAGACCAAAGAGGTAAACAGGGCAGAAACTGGATAAAACTGTGAGGCTCAGGGTGGCCCTGCCACAGGCTGCAGCCACTTAGGAGTGCTACAGGCTGACCCCACAGTGTAGTACGGGGCTGCCCTGGGGTCCATGGAGGGCTGTCCTCCTCCTCCTCCCTTCGGTGCTCCCAGTGACCCTGGTTGGTGGCAAGTGCTCCCTGGGGGAGGAGGGTCAGGATTGGAGCTTTCTGAACTCAGGCTGCCTGGGGCCTGGTCAGACCACACCTGCCCTTGGTTGTATGCAGCTCATGCAAAAATCAGGGTTTAGCCTCGAGGGTTGGGGGAGGGGAACAAAACTTCTCCAGACTCTATTTCATTGAACTTCCTAAGCCAAGAGAGAAAGACTAGAATTGGGCCAAAGGAATCCATTGGACCTATAGGCTAAACAAGAAAAGCTCACTCCAATCACAGGGCAGACTTCCCTGGGTCTTTGCTTCTCTAAAGCAATTATGAATTAGTTCCCCTTCTCAGCTATAAAGAAAGTTTGGTTTCCTCTGGTGACCACATAGTCTGTAACTCGAAACCCTGTTGATAGGCAATGGGTTAGTCAACAAACCCAGCCAAGCTTCTAGGGCTTCTCTTGGGATGCCTGTTTCAAAAGTGGATTTCACTCATCTGATTACCCAGTAAGTGATCACCAAAGGGCCGGGAACCTGGGAAGGCCAAAAAAAAAGTTTTTTCACAAGTGCATCTAAATTTGGGGCCGATTTTATGTGTCTGCAGTAAGAATGTTTAGAACATAATTCTTTTGTTGTTTTTGTTTAAGAAGCACCTTATATAGTATAATATATATTTTTTTGAAATTGCAATGCTTGTTTATCAGACAACTGAATGTAGTGATTCTGTTTTGGATTTAATTTGACTGGGTTAACACATTCAAAGCCAACAAAAAATATGTTTACTTTTTTTGTATTACTACCTTGTCATGTAGTCATTGATGCCTAAGGCCTGGTGATTATTCATTTAAATGATGATCACATTTTCATATCAACTTTTATATCCACAGTAGATGAAATAGCACTAATCCAGATGCCTATTGTTGGATATTGAATGATAGACAATCATATGTAGCAGAGATTATGCCTGAAAAGGAAAATTATTCAGGGCAGCTAATTTTGCTTTACCAAAATATAAGTAGTAATATTTTTGGACAGTAGCTAATGGGTCAGTGGGTTCTTTTTAATGTTTATACTTAGATTTTCTTTTAAAAAAATAAAAACAAACAAAAAAAATCTAGGATTCTAGATGATGTAATACCAGCTAAATCCAAACAATAATCCAGCGGAGGGTTTTACATTATTCACATAAGATGTTTGTATTCATGTAAAGACACTATTACATTTGAAATGGGCAGAGAGCACCAGATGGTTGGTATGTTAGCCTGGGAGTTTCAAGTAATTTTAGAAATCTCTTGTTCTTATATGAAGTGCCACTAATGGAGAGCTGATACTTTGCAGCTGATGTTACTCGGATGTAGGGAATATGCTGTATTTTTCCCCCCTACTCTGATACAGTTTAAAGTTTGAAAGACATGGTCAGAGAGGGAGTGGATGGGTTAGAATAGAGTGGGGAAATGGGTTTGGGCATTTTAAGAATGAAAAATATCGTGATAAGAGTCCTGAAAGCATTCTGAGGCAGATCAGCACTGGCACTTGGGGCATGCACCAGGACTCAGTATTTCACTTGTGTTCTGTTAACCACGAATAACTAGCTGTATGTGACAGCTGATCCTATAACGGCAGCTTGATTTCCGGGGCAGAACTAGAGGCATGTGCAGTACAGTCCAAGAAATAGCTAGTGGTCTGTGTTTCTTTTAGCCATTGCCTAGCTCCAGGCTTGCAGTAATGATTCTGTAATGCTGTCACGCAACCATCAGAGAGGTTAGTTCATCCAAAGAGAAGACCCTAGGTAGGTTGCAAAACCCAGCCCTTGAGGAAGTGTAGTCATTGATTCAATTTCCCTATTAACCTTGCAACTATGTTTAACCATGCCATAGCCCATGCCTTTTGAGGGCTGAACAAATAAGGGGCTAACTGATAATCCAACTTCTGATCCCATTACAATATTCTTGCTTTAAAATCTTTATACGCTGAAATGGCTATTGGTTTAGGCCACTGGTTTAGACTATCCCTACATGAAACTAATCCCAAATCCCTTCCTAGTCACACTCCCCACCTCTGAGATGGACTGTGGGTACTGGGAGTCATCACTAGGACCATAGTTAACGTCTGATATTCACAGGCAGATTTGCTTCCGGAAACTAGTTGTTAGAAACACATGTAGAGTCATATGTAGCTTCTGAGATAACCGTGATTCTCTTGGGTTCAAGTCTTGGGATGATGACCCAGATGACACTGCACAGTTCCTGGGTGAACTCCCTGAAAACTTACTGTCAACTGGAGCAAATGACTTTAAGTGCCGTCCCACACATCCACCTTTTCATTAGTGTTATTTCTCTGTTTTTAACTGCAGTTCCTTTCCATTTGGATTAAAGTGAATGTGGCCTCCTTCTAAGTCACTGAAAATTGTTTTCTAAGTAACTGCTGCCTCTATTATGGCACTTCAAGTTTGCACTGTCTTTCAGAGATTCAAGAAAAATTTCTATTCTTTTTTTTTTTTTTTTGCATCCAAATGTGCCTGAACTTTTAAAATGTGTAAATGCTGCCATGTTTCAAACCCATCTTCAGTGTGTTTTTACAGAGCTGTGTACCCTGGAAACCACATACAGCCCCATGAACAGGTGCCTGAGGCACAGACCCCTTTGCATTCACAGAGAGGTCATTGGTCATAGAGACTTGAATTAATAAGTGACATTATGCCAGTTTATGTTCTCTCACGGTTTATAAACAGCGCTTTTTGTGCACTACGTATTTTTCAGTGTAGAGCTCTTGTTTTTTCGGGGAAAAGCTCAAATGCCAAATTGTGTTTGATGGATTAATACGCCGATGCATACTATTATTGATGTGATTCTGTTTTGTTGCAGCTTCGCTTTGTTTAATGAAACACACTTGTAAACCTCTTTTGCACCTTAAAAAAAAATGAATCCAGTGGGATGCTCAAGCACCTTAAACAATTTTCTCTACCTATTTGATGTTCAAATAAAGAATTAAATGAAAGCCTTTTGTTTGTTTTTGTGTCAGCCCCCTTCTTGCTGGTGGTTTAGCGCTGGCTGCCCAAGATCAGAGTGGTGACATGCATCATCAGAGTGCAGTGAATTCAGGTGATCAGTCTGATGCCAGGCTCCCCTCCAACCCCCACTGACCTCCCACCCCAGGCACAGAAGGGAACGTGTGGTCCTTGGAGTCAGGCAGACCTGGCCGCACTTCTTGGCTCCGGCACATACAAGTTTTATGACCATTGGTCATGAATTTTCAGAGCCTCTGCTTCCTCATCAGCAAAGTGATAACAGTAACACCTAATTCACAGACAATTGTGAAGATTATATGAGATGCTCATGAAAATAGTAGTTCTTTTTTTTCTTAACTATGTTGACACATGTACACCCATGGCTGATTCATGTCAATGTATGGCAAAACCCACTACAATATTGTAAAGTAATTAGCCTCCAATTAAAATAAATAAATTAATTTTTAAAACTGGTAGTTATTTTCTAAGGCCTAATCCCAACCCCTTCCATGTGGGGAAGTAGAAGGCTTCAGAGTAGTTATGAGGGGGTTCCCATGTGGCGCTAGTGGTAGAGAACTTGCCTGCTACAGGTTTGATCTCTGGGTAGGGAAGATCCCCTGGAGAAGGAGATGGCAGCCCATTCCAGTATTTTTGCCTGGAGAATCCCATGGACAGAGGAGCCTGGTGGGCTACAATCCGTGGGGCTACAGAGTTGGATGTGACTGAGCACTGCGTGAATGCATCTGAAACTTACATAATTGTTCAGAAGCCTCGCCCCCATCATGCACCCAAAGCAGAGGACTGGTTCACCCCAACCCCATCCCACCTCTGGTTTCCATTTCAGGACTCTCTTCCCTTTGAAGAGCTACCTGCATGTTCTCTTTTCCCCATTGTTTCTGTGATTTAACTGGTGAACTGGGGAGATATGCACACGGGGTCTGCAGCTGGGTTAGTCCATTGGAAACCTTGCTCTACTATTTATGATGCCAACTTGGGCAAGGTAATTTCCCCGTGCCTCAGCTTCTTCATCTGTAAAGACGGACAATAGTACCACTTGCCTGGAAGTGTTGCTGAGAAGACTACATGGGTTAATTCACAGAGAACACTAAAGGATAGCAGCTGGCATTGCTTCTTCCCCCTTTCCTGAATCTTCTCCAACTGCGTGTCTGCGCTCACCTCTTTATTAGGATGAGTATAATTTTTCACATTGTTTGTCATTTGGATTCCAAAAAGCTTGTGTTCTGTCATCCCTGGGCAAGTTCTTCAATCCTGATTTTCATTGGCTTCCTTATATCTAAAATATAAATAAGAACAATACCCATTCTACAGGGCTATTCAGTTCAGTTCAGTCGCTCAGTTGTGTCCAACTCTTTGCGACCCCATGGACTGCAGCACACAAGGCTTCTCTGTCCATCATCAACTCCCGGAGCTTGCTCAAACTCATGTCCATCAAGCTGGTGATGCCATCCAACCATCTCATCTGTCATCCCCTTCCCCTCCTGCTTTCAATCTTTCCCAGCATCAGGGTCTTTTCTAATGAGTCCGTTCTTCACATCAGGTGGCTGAAGTATTGGAGCTTCGGCTTCAACATCAGTCCTTGCAGTGAATCTTCAGGACAGGGCTATTATGAAGATCAAAAGAGAGAAATGTCTCAAGTGTTGGTATAGGACCTGCCCATAGTAAGCTCTCAATACATGTTAGGCGTAATTATGTAACTGTTATTATGCTCTGTGAGCGTTTACATTTAGTGGGACCATTGACAGGTTTAGATTTACATTTACCACTTTGTTATTGCTTTGACTATGTCTCCTGTCTTTTTCATTGCTCTGTTCCTCCTTACTGGCCCTTCCTTTGTTTTGGTGAAATAAATATCGTTAGGGTATCATTTATATTTATCTGTTGATTTTTTTTTTTTTACTGTTCTAAAGTTATTTTCTTAGTGGTTGCTTTTATAGCATGCATTGTAACTTTTCACAGTCTATTTTAGATTAATACTAACTTAAATTTGATAAAATGAAAATCTTTGCTTCAACATACTGTAGCTCCATTCTCTCCCTTCTTCATATTATTATTGTCATATGTATCTAGATATTATAAACCCAGTAATGTTGTATTTATTGGCTTGTACAACTTTATATCTTTTAAAGAAGCTAAGACAAAAATGAGAAAATATATATATTTATAGGCTTTCTAATATTAATCCAAGGGCTTCCCGTGTAGCTAAGTTGGTAAAGCATCTGTCTGCAGTGTGGGAGACCTGGGTTCAATTTTTGGGTCGGGAAGTTCCCCTGGAGGAGGAAATAGCAACCCACTCCAGTATTCTTGCCTGGAGAATCCCATGGATAGAGGAGCCTGGTAGGCTACAGTTCATGGGATTGCAAGAGTCAGACATGACTGAGCACTTTTTAAAATATTAATCCACATATTCACCATTTTCAGCACTCTTCATTTCTTCCCGCAGATTTGAGTCACATGTCTGGTATCATTTTTTCTCAGCCTGAAGGAATTCTTAAGAGTATTTCTTCTAGGGCAAGTCTACTAGTAATGAATTCACTGTCTGGCAATGTATTTATTTCACCTTCATATTTGAAAGATGATTTTTCTGAATGTAGAATTCCTGGTCATCAGTTTTGTTTCCAGTATGTTGACTATATCATTCCACTGCCTCCTGGCCTCCATTGCTTATTCTGTATCTGATGAATAGAAAGAAAAATTCCCATGGAATTTTAAGGCAAATGTGACTCTTAGCAATATGGCACTTTGGACAGGATGCTTCATGTCCTGTCCTTCGAGTTCTGGCAAGACATGTCCTCCTCTCCGACTAATAGGTGGCCCTTGAGTAGGACAGTGTGACAATCATTTCTTCTGCTCATGCCCCCGGAACTCAGTGTGAGTGTTCCTGGTCTCTGAGGTCATCCAGGTACCCTTCCTGCCCCCGTTTTCTGCCGGTGAGCTGAAGAGTGATGTTCCTCTGTCCCTTGGCACCAGGAAAGGCTCTATCTAGCTGATGACCCGAGACGTTGAAGTTGGAGGCAGAGGCACCCTCACTGGCAGCAAACCCTGTTTCAGGGTGACGGTACCTGGGCCAGGCTCATCCCCTTCTCCTGTCCCCAGAGCAGCTTCTAGCTCACAGCCTGGGAATGGGATCACAGGCTCTGGGCTAGGCACTTGGTTTCTGCATAGAACTGACAAAAATAGGCGCTTTCATCCCAACTAGATGAAATTGAGGGGGGAGAAGAACGGAAACAAAATGAACAAAGAACAACAACAAAAAAAAAACTGGAGCAGGGAAACACTGAGAGTAAACATTTTAAAAAGTGATTTTCAGTCAGGGTGGGATGTCCTCAAGGGGCCAGAGGAGCGGAGGAAGGGACTCCAAAGGGACTCCAAAGCTGCCAGCTGGCTCTGGACCCTTGGTCGAGAGCCAGTCTCCCAGAAGGCCCCAGGGCAGACAGCGTTCTGAGCGCCTTCCAGACTCAACTCTCCGAGAGGCCCCTAGGCAGCTCTACAACCTGTCAGCAGATGCCTTCTTGCGGAGAAGTCAATGAGTGTGGGGAAGGCCCATGAAAGCTTTGTGAGCTGGTAAACATTTTATGGGCTGCAGGAATTCAGGCTTAGATTCCTGAGTATTCCCAGATTTACAACCAGAAAACCCATGTGTCAACTCCCAGGGCCCCAAGACCACAGGCTGGAGGGGAGAAGGGTGGGACAAGGGGACAACATGGTCATCGGGGGCATCATGCCGTGGCCTCTGGGAGCTGCTCTGCGGGCCCTCCCAGGCCCTTGAGGACACCAGGTGCAGGTGGGTCTCCGCGGCTCAACCAGGCTAAGGTGCCACTTTGTTCAAAACAAGGGAAGGGCTGAAGGTGCCAACCTGGGGCTGCTAGATGCTTCACGAAGATGGGACTAAAATCTAGAGCTAATGACCCATTCATTCATCTTTGAATTTATTATTAAATATTCAGAAACAATCCTTAACAATCCTTACAAGCCAAAGAATGCAAAAAACGAACCAAACAAAAAACGGTATGTAAGGAAAAGCAAGTTTATGAAAACACAGGAGGTTCAGATAGAGAAACCGGTTTTCAGTACTTAGCAGTGTAGAAGCAGGTACCAACTGCTTCTAGCCAAGGATCACAGAACCAGAGTTCATGAAGTATAAAGACCTGGACCCTGAAAAGGCAGGTGAATCCAGGCTTAGTCCTATGGGAAAAGCTGCTGAGTCTTGGCCTTGGCCTTGGTTTAAAAAAGTGAAGGGGAGCCTGTATCAGAGTTTAAAGCTATATGGAGATCTCCCCATTTATTTTCTATGATTGCTTAGAGGCAGAAAGATAAAAGAAATAGCCTTACAAACATCCTGAGTCCGGTTTCAGATAAAGTGTTCTGAAAGGTGAGTCTCTTTATTCCCTGACCCCCCGCCCCAACCTCTCTGTGACCTTGGAGACACAAGTTCACAACAGTTTCCAGGGCAGTATAGACCTCTGGGTAACACAAGGACCATCAAAAGAAGACACTGCTTGGTACAGTCCCCAGGGAAACGATGCCAGGAGCTCAATGAGCCAATAAAGAGGAGCTAAAAACGCTGAACACACAAAGTTTATCACCTGTTAAACTATGTCACCATCCTGGTACCATACTTCCCATACTTCATCCCTGCTGAGCTCTGGGAAGCCACGTATGCACTCTCTCTGCCAACGGGAAGTACCCAGCCCTGAGAAACAAGCTCTGCAGAGGGGCCTGAAGCCTCAATTTCTCACGTCGGCACCCACAGCTGAGGGAACAGTGAGGACCGTTGACCTGGCAGGCGCCCCAACTAGGACTTTGAACATGCAATTTCTGAGAGGCCAAAGGATTTGCAGAACCCTCTGTGCCTATTACTCATGAAACAAAGATGCCATTTTCATTCCAAAGACGAACATGAAAGCGCTGGCCCCACCTCACCCCCCACAAAATCCAACAAAAAAAATTTTGAGGGAGAAAACGAAAGATTTCTTCATGGCTGCCACGGAAGTGGTTTCAGCAGAATTCCCCAGGGGCAGCCAGACTGAGGGGAGGGATCTAGTGCTGAGCTGAGTTGACGTCCTTCAGAGAAGTCATGTCAGGAGAAGGAGTCTGAAAATCTCTGGGTGGCGCTTTAGTGCCGCCCTCTCACTGACAACTCCACCACAACGGTTTGTCTCAAGGAACAAAACTCTTTTTGTAAAGAGCCAGAGAGTAAGTGTCTTACTTAATGAGGCTGGCAAAGTTTTCATGTGTCTTTTTTCATTTTACAACCCTTAAAAAATATGAAACCCAGGACTTCCCTAGTGCTCCAATGGTTAAGACTCCGCCCTTCCAATACAGGGGGCATAGGTTTGATCTCTCTTCAAGCAACTAACACAGGGAACTTGTGGTGTGGTCAAAAAAAAAAAAAGTTAAAAAAATGGACCCCCATTCTTAGGTCAAGGGTCTACAAAAACAGGCCACAACCTGTAAGCGGCCAACCAGTTTGCCTTGGTCTATAGGTTGTGACCTTTGTCAGGCATCTTCAGGGTCCAGGTCCCCTCACCCCCATCCAGCTAGGAAGATGGCAAGAGTCTGGGGAGGTGAGGTCCTGAGGGAACTACACCTGGCGAGGCAGAAGGGGTGGGGATGATAGCTCAGAAATGCAAACCCAGGAGATGCTCATCTTCCTGCTTATTGATTCCCGGGTATCAGCAGGGCTTTCAAGTTCCTGAGAGTCCTTCTCCTTCCAAAAAAGGTTAAAAATGAGTGTGGGAAGAAAATATGGAAAGCTCTTCTCAAAAACCATTTCTGAAATCAATTAGAAGCTGGAATAAACAACAATGAACTGTCCAGCATTATCGTTCCTTAGTACTTGCCTTGCAGTGTGCAGCCCTTACATTGCTGTAGATAATCGTCGTAACAAACCCCAGGCAGTGGGTACTATTATTATCCCATCTTACAGAGGAAGAAACTAAGGAACAGAAAGGTTAAGTAACTTCCTCAGGTTACAGGGCTAGGAAACTGCTGAACTGTGGGTTGAGCCCAGGTATTTTGGCTCTGGAGTCTCTGCTACAGGTAGACCCTTTCTAGGAAGGGGTTTGTGTTTTATTATCAATTTCTTATTCCGATCACAGACTCAATGGGGGTGGGGGAAGAAGACGAGGGGCTGAGCTTCACTCAAACCTGGTTTTCAGTGGCAGAATCTGTCAGGAGAGTAGGAGCAGATTGCAAGGAACAAGGAGAGCAGGGTGAATCCGTGGCACCTGCGCTGGTAGACGCTGCCTGTGACTTCCGGGGCTTCCGCCTCCATTCCTTCTGTGATCAGGCTGCCCCAGATGGATTCACCTGCAAGCAAGGTGACTTCTGCAGGTGGAGTAAATTTAGGAAGTGGAGGTTTGTCCTGAACAAGAGTACCATTTGGAGGACATCTCTCCCGAGAAGGCTCTTCTCCGAGGATTCAGCAAGTCTCCTGGTCTGGGAGCCTCCTCATCTCAAATCAGGGGCTTGCACCACCTCTGCTCATGAGTCCTGGAACCAAGAATAAATCCAGGATGACCACCTGGAGTGGAGTCAACCATTAAGATTCTGCCGCTTTTGATACATGACCTGTCACAATTTATTTTGGGCGTATCAAAAAAAATTTAATTAAAAAGCAAATCAATGTCTCATCATGAAAGAACAGAATTATCTTTTTCTTGTCTTTTAAAATTATTATTAGTGCAGCAATTTTGAATCTCAAAAACAAATCACGCTCTTTGTCACAAGTTAAATAATGTGCTGAAAATTGTTTCTTCCCCTAAGACTCTATTCACAATGTTAAGTTTTGAATTTTATATATAACTTTCTAAACTTTTCCCTTGCCTTTAAAAATTATCAGTTCTCTTTCTACTAAAGTAGGGGCATGTTCATCTGTAGTAACATGGAAGGACCTGGATATTATACTAAGTGAAGTAAGTCTGAAAAAGACAAATATCATATGATATTGCTTGTATGTGGAATCGAAAAACTGAATGATACAAATGAACTTATTTACAAAACAGAAATAGACTTGTAGACTTACAGAGTGAATTTATGCACCACCCTCCTCAGGGGTTAAGGGCGGGTAGGGATTAGATTGGGAGTTTGGGACTGATGAGTACACACTGCTATATTTAAAATAGACAACCAACAAGAATATACTATACAGAACAGGGAACTCAATATTCTGTAACAACCTAACTGGGAAAATAATTTGAAAAAGAATAGATACCTGTGTATGTATAACTGAATCAGTTTGCTGTATACCTGAAACTTATACAACATTGTTAATCAAATATACTCAAATATAAAATTAAAAAAAATTTTTCAATGGGGATATTAAAGAAACCATTCTATATCTTTTTTTTTTTTTTTTTTTAATTTAAGAATATATGACAAGACTTCCATGGTGGTCCAAAGGATAAGAATATGCCTGCCAATGTAGAGAACACAGATTCAATCCCTGGTCCGGAAAGGTCCCACATGTCTGGAAGCATCTAAGCCCACCCACTGTAGCTACCGAAGCCCACGTGCCCTAGAGCCCGTGCTCTGCAACAAAAGAATCCACCTCAGTGAGAAGCTTCATACCGCAACTGGAAAGCAGGCCCTGTTCCGCAACTGCAGAAAGCCCCACAAAGGCCCAGTGCAGCCGAAAATAAATAAATACAAATTTAAAAAATAATAATAAATGCTTAGACATCTTCCCTAACAAATATAGATTGATCTGATTGAAAAAAGTAGTTACATTATAGTCAACACTTTATGTATGCGCTATAATTTATTCAACAAACCCCATGCTGACTGACGTTTAGTTGCTAAAAACTAGTGATAATAGACTAGTTCTTGTTCCTGACCGGCACTGGGACAATTATCTATTTATCTGGAAAATAACAAAGTGGTTCTTTGCTTCACAGCAACTACAAAAATAATTCCAGATAGATTAGAGACCTACTTTTAGAGAATACATGCAAAAATCTGCATAATCTCACAGTGGAAAAGGCCATCTTAATATACAATAGCCAGAATCTTGGAAGGAAGAAGAACATGTCAGATTTGATGACATAAAAATTGATACTTCCTGTGTGACTGAAGGAACTGTACGTATAAATGATATGAATTACAGGGCTAATTTTCTAATATGCAAAGAGTTCCTTGGAAATAGTATTAAAAAGTTTTTTAAAAAAAGCAGCAGAGAAACAGAGAATAAACTGGAACAATGGTCGGTCATACAACCTGGTCATGAAAATGCACACTTTACAAACAGCAAGCTGAGACTTCCCTGGCAATCCCATGGTTAAGACTTCGAATTACCAAGACAGGGAACATGGGTTCAGTCCCTGGTTGGAGAACTAAGATTGCACATGCCACAGGGCACTGCCAAAAAAGAAGAGTGAAATAATAATAAAGAAGAAAAGAGCTAATGCTGCCTCAATCATGCAATATTTTAGAAAACGGATAACATCTAGTCCAGATCTTCAGAACTTGTTTACACAAGGGAATCACCCAGAGAGCTTCAGACAGACACTGATAGCTGGAGACCCATGATTTAACTGGTTTGGGGTGATGCCTGGGGTTCTACATTGTAAAAGTTCCCTCAAAAAGTATAGTGTACAAGAATTGATGCTTTTGAACTGTGGTGTTGGAGAAGACTGTTGAGAGTCCCTTGGACTCCAAGGAGATCCAACCAGTTAATTCTAAAGGAGATCAGTCCTGGGTGTTCTTTGGAAGGAATGATGCTAAAGCTGAAACTCCAGTACTTTGGCCACCTCATGCGAAGAGTTGACTCATTGGAAAAGACTCTGATGCTGGGAGGAATTGGGGGCAGGCGAAGAAGGGGACGACAGAGGATGAGATGGCTGGATGGCATCACCGACTCGACAGACATGAGTTTGAGTGAACTCCGGGAGTTGGTGATGGACAGGGAGGCCTGGCGTGCTGCAATTCATGGGGTCTCAAAGAGTCGGACATGACTGAGTGACTGAACTGAACTGAATTGAACAGATTCTGAACATTAATAATTTGGAGTGAATTCCCATAATTTGGAAGACACCGCTCTAGATTTAGAGAGGATCTCTAAAAAGGGTCCTCTTCTCTAATTTGGGTGGGATTGAAAATCATTACCACTTTGCAGAACATAATCTGGCAGAATTTATTAAAATTTATTAAAGTTTAGAATATACATACCTTTTTGATTCAGTAATTCCACCTTGAACAGTACATCTTGGGGAAATAAAAGCAGCATTATACAAAAGAGAGGATGCATATACCTGCAAGCATGATTACCGCAGCATTGTTAAACAGCAAAAATCTGAAAGGAAACAACAGTTGAAAAAAAAGACTCTGAGAGGTCCAGTGCAGAGAAAATAGATACATATGTATTGATATGTCTGTGGAATATTGGTAAATGAAAAATGCAAGTCACAGAACAATAAAAATAGATCCAGTTTTTTTTAATTTTATTTTTAAACTTTACATAATTGTATTAGTTTTGCCAAATATCAAAATGAATCCGCCACAGGTATACATGTGTTCCCCCTCCTGAACTCTCCTCCCTCCTCCCTCCCCATACCATCCCTCTGGGTCGTCCCAGTGCACTAGCCCCAAGCATCCAGTATTGTGCATCGAACCTGGACTGGCATCTCGTTTCATACATGATATTTTACATGTTTCAATGCCATTCTCCCAAATCTTCCCACCCTCTCCCTGTCCCACAGAGTCCATAAGACTGTTCTATACATCAGTGTCTCTTTTGCTGTCTCGTACACAGGGTTATTGTTAGCATCTTTCTAAATTCCATATATATGCGTTAGTATACTGTATTGGTGTTTTTCCTTCTGGCTTACTTCATTCTGTATAATAGGCTCCAGTTTCATCCACCTCATTAGAACTGATTCAAATGTTTTCTTTTTAATGGCTGAGTAATACTCCATTGTGTATATGTACCACTGCTTTCTTATCCATTCATCTGCTGATGGGCATCTAGGTTGCTTCCATGTCCTGGCTATTATAAACAGTGCTGCAATGAACATTGGGGTACACGTGTCTCTTTCCCTTCTGGTTTCCTCAGTGTGTATGCCCAGCAGTGGGATTGCTGGATCATAAGGCAGTTCTATTTCCAGTTTTTTAAGGAATCTCCACACTGTTCTCCATAGTGGCTGTACTAGTTTGCATTCCCACCAACAGTGTAAGAGGGTTCCCTTTTCTCCACACCCTCTCCAGCATTTATTATTTATAGACTTTTGGATTGCAGCCATTCTGACTGGTGTGAAATGGTACCTCATAGTGGTTTTGATTTGCATTTCTCTGATAATGAGTGACGTTGAGCATCTTTTCATGTGTTTGTTAGCCCTCTGTATGTCTTCTTTGGAGAAATGTCTATTTAGTTCTTTGGCCCATTTTTTGATTGGGTCATTTATTTTTCTGGAGTTGAGCTGTAGGAGTTGCTAGTATATTTTTGAGATTAGTTGTTTGTCAGTTGCTTCATTTGCTATTATTTTCTCCCATTCTGAAGGCTGTCTTTTCACCTTGCTAATAGTTTCCTTTGATGTGCAGAAGCTTTTAAGGTTAATTAGGTCCCATTTGTTTATTTTTGCTTTTATTTCCAATATTCTGGGAGGTGGGTCAACTCAAAATGGTTTAAAGATCTAAACGTAAGACCAGAAACTATAAAACTCCTAGAGGAGAACATAGGCAAAACACTCTCTGACAGTTTTAAAAAACATATGTGTATGCTGTTTGAATGAGAAAATCAAAAGACATAGAAAAGTCACATCAAGCTGGGAGATGATTAAGAGGGAGAGAGTAAACTTTCCTTTGGAAAACAAAAGAATCTTTTGTCATTCAAATAGTTGCTCTTTTAAAACAGCCTTTAAAATAGATACATATAAAAAAGAGACAGAAATGGGATGTATTCTAAGATGTATTAAAACTTATAACAAACTAGTATATTCTACTATACTTAATAATGAATTAATATTTATACTATTATATCATTATTAATATTATTATATATCTTATATTTAATATAGTTGCATATATACATTATTACTACATTCAGTTATACTATATACTGCTCTGAATATAACTATATGCTGCTAATACAATTAACTACATACTGCTAATATAATTAAGACTGCAATGGAAAAGTAGATCAAGATCACAAGACAGAGTCCAGAATTAAAAAATCCAGTTTTATACAGAAACCTATTATTGGATGAAGTTGACATTACAAGTCAGTGGGAGAGGTTGTTTACATAGCGTGGTGTTGTGGCAGCTGGCGAGAGTTAAAGGGTCCCAAGACAAGGAAATCCAGGGCAGTGGTGGCTTGGAAGCCCAGCTCTAGAGTCAACAGTGGGCAGAAGTTTCCAGGTGACTCTGATGCTGCTGATCTGGCATTTAACAGTCAGTCG
Organism: Bos taurus; assembly: GCF_002263795.3. NCBI lineage: Eukaryota > Metazoa > Chordata > Mammalia > Artiodactyla > Bovidae > Bos > Bos taurus. Next base: position 89,110,386 of record NC_037336.1, read on the forward strand.
TGTCCGACTCTTTGTAACCCCACGGATTGTAGCCCACCAGGCTTCTCTGTCCATGGGATTCTCCTGGCAAGAACACTGGAGTGAGTTGCCATTCTCTTCTCCAGGGATCTTCCTGACCCAGGGATTGAACCCAGGTCTCCTGCATTGCAGGCAGATTCTTTACCATTTGAGCTACAGGGAAGTCTTGCTGACCTGGACCACACTGGAAACACCACTGGCCTGGACAGACTGCTTATAGCATGATGCATCCCTACTGTTTCTGGTCAACCTGTAAACCCCACAAGGAGGCATGGCAATCAGGGGTGGGAGTGTGCTGTGCCCAGTGGTTTGGGGTTGGGGTAACGGTCTGGACCTGTCCTCGGTGTCGGCAGCTGTTTGGCAGCTTCACTTTCTGTGTCCAACCACTCACTGCCTCAAGAATGTGTCCAGCAGGATGTAAGCTTGGGCTGGGAACATGCATCTGTGAGGCCCTGATGTGAGGATTCCTCTGGGAGATTCGGATTTCTTCTAGACCACCTATGGCATCAGATGCAGGCATCTGTGCAGCTGACCCAGGACTTTCTTCTCCTGATACAACTGGGCCTTCTACATTCTATTATGATCCTGCTTCTGTATTAGGTAACAGGTAAAAAAGAGAAAACAAAATTGCATCTGAGTCCTTTTACTATGACCATATTTTAGAAAGATTATGTCCAAGTCCCACTGGCATCCTTGGTTCCCCAGATTAAATGTTCCTCGTTGTTTGGCCTGTGTTACGGCATATCGCCCTGTTTTTCATTAGCCAATTTTCAACTTTCCAACTTTCTTAGCATTCCAAGATGCTCCTGCCTGACAACAGAGTTCAAGTGAATTCCTCTGCTTCCCACCTTCTACCCAATAGGAGATAGAACTCCCCCTCTGTCTGAGAAGCCTTCAGCTGCCCTGCAGAGAACAGGCTCCCAGAAGTGCCCCCACCAATGTTCCCAGTTCCTTCACTTGCTCATCTGAATGAGGAGGGTTCTCCGTGAGTTTATGCCCCTCTGTGATAGTCCCAAATAGATTTCTGGTGGATATTTTAAAACTCTGAGGGGCAGGTCAGTGAGTAGCCAGAAACTGAAGAATAAAAGTCATTCCTTTTAGGTTTCATCATCTCTGGGTTACTTGAAGTACAACAATCGGTCACAATTATCACAATATATTATTAAATCTAAAATTGAAATGGCCACGCTGGGTGAAGCACCTTCTCTCGCCACCCAAATTAACATCTTGGTGCTGCATCGGACTAAGCCGAAAATTGCCTCTGTGTGCTTGCAAACCATGCTGCCTCCACGTCCATGGACTCTTTCAAAAAATACCGCTCTATAACATCACCCAGGAGACAGAGATGACAGAGGAGAGGAAACTGTATGCCAGAACCTGAAGACAGACCGAACCAGACTTAATTTCCCTTTTCTCTTCCAAATTAGAGATTGCTTCTGTTTGGTTCCCTTCTAGTGTCCTCATTTATCCTTTATCCCAAATTTCAGGACAGAATCAGTGGAGGAAAATACAGATGCTCTTGTATGTCAAAGGCCCAGGGATGGCATTTTAATGGGTAATGAAACAGGAAGGGATGAGGGCTCAGCTGCAACTTGACTCCGGAAGAGTTTGAAGCATCTTTGCCACCCACACCGGGCATTTAATACATACTTGTGATGTGAGTGTGTGTTGCTATGCCTGGGGATTTGGGGTTCTATTCAGCATATCTTCTGAGAAAGTTTTATTTCTGTCTAACTCCCTAGGGGCATATTTGGTGATGGTGGACTGGTGGGCGGGGGCAGGGAACCCAGCTATTGGGACTGCTCTCTGGTCTATCCAGAGCAGCTAGAGACCCTGCTTTTCTAGTCTTTTCTATCGGCTCTCATAAATCTATTCCCTCCACCTTTCTTTGCTTTATGATCTCTTAAGTGGCTTGCCAATAAAGTTTTGTAGCTCTAATTTCTTAATATTTGGCCCTAGGGCACAGGCTATAAATCTGTCTGCCCCCACCTGTCTTTTGACAGTAAATCTCGGCCCTCAGCTTGCTGAACTGCCCATCCAAGACTTCTGAAGGCATCTCTTCTCAGTTCTTACAAAAACAAGGGGAGCTGAGCCGCCCCATTTCCAGGAGGCAACATTCCTGCTCCCTGGGCACAGTTTCCACAAAAACCTTTCAGTGAGTCACTACTTTTACTTTCTAACTCTTTATTTTTCCTCCTCTTCATCCTAGGTTTATGGGTTTTCTCTTCCCTCAGTTTTTCTAACATTTTCCATTTGTGCAAACTTCATTACCAAGATATTAATCCTACCCTTCATCTCTTCACCAGGCCCTTCCTCACTCACCACTTGGGTGGGGGGACACGACTCCCTGCCTCTGGGCCACAGCAGGGCTCTGGACAATCCCTACTCTGGAAGTCAGAGCCTCTTTAACAGCCAACAGTGTCCTTTTAGTCCCTTAATATTCTTCCAAAGCCCCTTTCTCATCCACAAAGCCTTTGGTGACCATCTCTCTCTCTGCTGCCAGGGAAGCTGCTGGGACAGGCGAGGATGCTCCAAATGGTACCCTGTGTCCTCTCCTTCATTAGGCATGGAGACCGCGTGAGCTCTAGACAGAAATCCTAGTCTTACCTGTGGCTGGCTTGGTCCTTGCTAGACGGGTCATGTTGCCGTCTGGGGGAAGACAGCACTTCATGGTTTTAAAGTTTACTTTCACAGGGGATTCCCACTTCTGTCCTTTTCCAATGTCCTTTCCTCTAAGTCTTGAAAATATTTAATAGAAATGCTCATGATGCCTTCCATTCAGTGTTTCACAGGGGTTTTAGAAAGGCAGAAATGGGACTTGAAGACTTGTCTTAGTCAAACTACATCACTTTCCCAGCCACATTTAGTATCTGACCCTTCGGTGATGGGGAATGAGTAGTTAAGTCAGTTAACTGCCATGTGGAGAAGTGACTCTGAAGGCTTGGGCTGGCCTCCACCATGACTGATGCGTCCTTGTGTGGTGATTTCCATAGCTGGCGACACATGTCTCTTCAAAGCCCAGACTGCTCTAGAAACCAGCCCAGGGCCTCCAGGTACCCGGAGCCGGGGTGACTGGGAAGTGAGGGAAGAGCCCAACTGAAGAGGAACCACCTCAGATGAGGGCACAGAGCATCCTTCAACTCCAGTGTCCACCACTGCTCACAGCCTTCCCAGAAGCAGAAAGACAGAAATCGTGACACACAGGTGTGTGTCTTCTTCAGAAAAGAACATCTCACCTCTGATCTGTTCCCTAAGCAGGAAAGAAGGAATAACTTGACAATATAGAGCAGGAGTACACCATGGGAGGTAAGTTCAGTCCAGGGAAGTCAGTCTAACAGTGATCTGCAAAGGCAACAGGGAGGTGGCTTGTGAGCCGAGTCTTGTGAGGCAGGAAAGAATGAGTAGAGAGAACAAAAAGTTGGAGCTAAGATGGTATAGAGGAGTGCTTTTCAACAGTTAGTAGGACTTTAAAAAAAAACCACCACCAACAACAACAAAAAAATGGGCTTCTTTCATAGCTCAGCTGGTAAAGAATCTGCCTGCAATGCAGGAGGCCTGGGTTTAATCCCTGGGTTGGGAAGATCCCCTGGAGCAGGGCACGGCTACCCACTCCAGTATTCTGGCCTGGAGAACCCCAAGGACTGCATAGTCCATGGGTTCGCAAGTAGTTGGACACGACTGAGCGACTTTCACTTCACAGGATTAAAAACCATCTCAGGCTTCTGTCAGCTCCCAGGCTGGACCCCCCAGAGACTTCATTAGAAGGTCTGCTGTGAGCCCAGAAGTCAGAAAGCCTAAAAAAAACCTCTGAACCCCTAGGTAAGAAGGCACTCAGGCTATGAACAATATGAAAACTATGGAAGGAAATTCCAGGTAATTCTGAGTGCCTCAGTCGGGTTTAAATTCCCAGTGTAGAGCAGGATTTGTAAACTAAATAACTGTGGGAGTTAGGCTGGTACAGGTAATGAGGGAGGCTCACAGGCCATTTGCGCAAGTGTAATAACTGTCTCCTCTTGTTCTTCAAAGGAAGTGGTCATGTCACTCCAGCCATTACTGTCATGTGGGAATATGTGTCCAGGACATGTGAGCTTTCCACTTGCAAGAGAAGCCAGAAACTTGGATTTTAAATAAATCTTCCTCCATTACTCAACGGTGGATTAAATGACCACGAGCACCAAACAGCTCCATGAGAGCCACGAGTTGGCAAGATGAGATGGACAGAATAAAATCTGAGGACTTGAATGATAAACTAAAATTATATTTCCTCCGCTAGATGATGAAAACAAGATTCTGGAGCAAAGAAGGGGTCTGAATGGAAGTGTGCTTCAGGGATATTCCCGTGTTTTTTTTGGTAAACCTTGGGATAGAATGGAGAAGGGGCCTCAGTCAGGAGATTACAGGTGGTTCCTCCAATTGTGCAGGGAGAACAGAAAAGAAAGGAGAATAGGAAAGGTATGAAAGATGCTGGGAGGCACCTGGGAGACAGCTGGGAGATGTGACTGGCTGTGGAAGGAGAAGGGAGAAGTTATCCAGAGTTCTGTCTAAATATGTACTACCTCTGTTCATCCTTTTTTCCTTTTTTTTTTTTTTAACATACACTTATGTTTCAGCTTCATTTATTCTACAAAAGAAAGATAACTCAGGTTGCATTCTGGAGAAGGCAATGGCAACCCACTCCAGTATTCTTGCCTGGAAAATCCCATGGATGGAGGAGCCTGGTAGGCTGCAGTCCATAGGGTCACTAGGAGTCGGACATGACTGAGTGACTTCACTTTCATGCATTGGAGAAGGAAATGGCAACCCACTCCAGTATTCTTGCCTGGAGAATCCCAGGGATGGGGAAGCCTGGTGGGCTGCCGTCTATGGGGTCGCACAGAGTTGGACACGACTGAAGTGACTTAGCAGCAGCAGCAGCAAGTTGCATTCTTAGAAGTGCCTGCTTAATAGGGAAATTCAGAGTCATTTCTTTCGGAAGGAAAAAAAAGCACAGACAAAATATTTCATAGTATCTGTAATAAATGCAAATAAATTGATACAAACAAAACTTGGCTTTAGCAAACTGTACATACATAAATATCATTTCTTTTACTATAACATTCAACTTTTTTTTCACATAAAGCCTTCCATGATTTTTATTTATTACATCCAATGTTTCTTTATACCTTTAAAAAAAAGTGCCTTTTAGATTTACAGCTTGTGCTTCTAATGCAAGGTTAGAACATCATGCCCCCAAAGAAAACAAGGTAAAAAGGAAGCTGCCATATAAGCTCTTAAAAACTGTATGTTACAGGATCTTCAAATCTCTTCAGCACTGGTTGGCTGGTAGATTGTTCGATGCCAACATGGTGCTCAGGTAGCATCACTTGTTGAACGGATGGAGCAGCACTGTGGGAAAGCTGCCCAGATGGTCTCCGGAAGTCCCTGGGCACACACAGGATGGGCCAAGGGCCCAGAGTTCATGTGTCCAGGGAGCGGTGGAAATCTTGACTCTCTTGAGTGCTGAGGCTCAACCAGAATTTCTTCCCAGCTTCTGTCCTCTATGTGCCCTCCCCCATCACCATTTACCGTCGCCTCCGAAGCTGCGATTTGCACACATGGGAGGGGGAGGTGGGCGTCAGCTGCCGTACCGAGGGCGTCCGCCAAGACTCACGTCCTCTCTTTGCTCTTTTGGGATTGCCCTGGGCCAAATTCCTCCTTAGGCGACCAACAGCAATCTGCAGAAAGCATCTGCTTGGTTCAGAGAGGAGGAGGGCCGTTGGTGTATCTGAGCATGGGGTGGAATGATCGGGCAAAATTGTTGGAGAGGGCACAACTGTAGTCTTCCTCCGACATGGGGACTAGGCAGGCCAGCCCAATGAGAAGCAGCAGGAGGAGCTGAAGAGGAAGAGCCGCTCGGAGGACTCTGAACAGGAAGGCTCGGCCGGACCGGGCTGGCCGAGGCTCAGAAAGGGAGGAATCGGAGCCACCTCTTATGGACCTGAGAGAAGAATCGACATCAATAACTCAAGTATCCCCAGTGTTGGGTGGATGCTGCTGTATGCTTCCTCCCCTTTGGTTAGGCTGAACACAACCCAACCTGGCAGTTAGCTGCCAGCCTTCTGCAGTAAACCCAGGTGACCTACCCACCACCAAATGAAGAGTTGTTTGGAAACTGCACTGATGGAAAGCAGACATTTAGTCGGTTAAAGGTAACTAACTGGGTTCAAATTCCACCCCTCGATTTGGCAAAACCTTTTCCAACAAAGATAATTGCTCTACACACACTCCACCAGCATAAGTTAAGTAGACCCGGGATAATTAAAATGTAGATGTTTGATGCAGTACATTTTTGGTGTAAGAATATCAAGAGCAACATTAGGCACAATTAGTGGCTGTCGGGATGACACAAGGTCTTCCTCCCGTCTAGCTGTCCTGGACGTGCCAGAGTCCGTGTAGCAAGGACAAGGACAGCTGCAGTCGTTTTGCACAGACCCACGGAGTTGAATTAACCTTAGAGTATACCCTGGTTTCATCTTGCACTGAGTCAGCGACTGGCCTAATATTAGCAGATTCCAAGGCTGTAAGAGTAAGTGTGGCAGTGGAGTCAGTCTACACAACGCAGGTGCTGAATGATACTGAATCCAGGGTGATCCTTCTGTCACTGGCTCCATGAATTTGGGAAACAGACACACTATTTCTGAAGATAGACTGTGCCTTGAAAGCTCCTTCTAGACCCAATGTTCCACATTTTCCTATCTTCTTAAATTTCCCCATCTACTTTTGAAACAGTGCATTAGAGATGAAGCATGAACTTCAGAATTCATAAGAAAGACTGCCTGTGAAACACTGAATATGGAAATAGGCTCTGGGTGGGGGGTACTGCTTACTCTTTGTAAGCATCCATTAATGTTTTGGTTACTAGTGCAGAAGAGGAGGAAAGCAATGTTATTTACAAGAGGAATTGTGTACACACACACACACAACATTGCAGAAGCAGAAAGAACAGATGTACCAAGGAGACTCATTCCCCACACCTAGTCTGAATTCTCTAATGGTTTGATGGTAAGGGCATTGATTGTGAGACCACAGGAGAGGTATACAGGTATGAACACTGTATTGGTCACTCTGTATGCTTATCTCATGAGAAAACACAGTCTCCAGCTACCTTGAAAAGAAAAGTGAAAGTCGCTCAGTCATGTCCGACTCTTTGAGACCCCAGGGATTATACAGTCCATGGAATTCTCCAGGCCAGAATACTGGAGTGGATAACCTTTCCCTTCTCTAGGGGATCTCCCCAACCCAGGGATTGAACCCAGGTCTCCCTCATTGCAGGCAGATTCTTTGCCAGCTGAGCTACAAGAGAAGCCCAAGAACACTGGAGTGGGTAGCCTATCCTTTATCCAGCAAATCTCGACCCAGGAATTGAACCGAGGTCTCCTGCATCTCAGGCGGATTCTTTACCAACTGAGCTATCAGAGCTACCTTATTAGCCACTAATTTCGGAAGCCAGATTACACTGGTATCAGTGAGGAGTGGCACCAAAGAAAATGTTAAGATAAAAAACAGAAGTAATCCCCTTAAAAGGGAACAGAGGGACTACTCAAAACTCTTTCAATAAATTCACAAAGAAATATGTGAAACAAACAGTCTAGACCGGGCCCGTAGAAGCTCTGAACAGCCGTGTACTATCCTGGGTTTCTATTGCAGCTCTGAGCGTGATTGAAAAAAACAGACCCCTGGCCTAAATTGGGACTGGGTTCTTTTCCGGTCTACAAACCTTGAACAACTGACTTCACCTCTATGCTACAACCTCTTCTTCAAATCCTTCAAATTAGACTAGACAGGCTTCCAACTTGCAAGCTCCGTGTTTTATGCACTTTATGTCTTCCAGTAATTGGTGAATGTAAAGAGGTTACCAACTGGGAGGCCACAAGAGTTCAATCACCATCTAGTGGTCAAATTGATTAACTGCCCTCTGCTAGGACCAATGCTCAGAAACACTGTTTTGTGAAGATGCGCTATGTGCGTGCACGCTCAGTCTCCTCTGGCTCTTTGTGACCCCATAGACTGTAGCCCACCAAGTCCCTTTGTACATGGGATTTCCCAGGCACAAGAACACTGGACCGGCTTGCCATTACCTTCTCCAGGGGATCTTCCTGACCCAGGGCATAAAAGAAGTCTGTCACATATCTATTAATTAGAACTTTCTCTAGCTACCTAACTGTAAAATATTCGTCCTGAGATAAAGCCTTAGAGTAGGTAATCCATCTTCTGATTTTGTAGATAAATAACTAACAAAAGTTCACATTTACTCTTCTAACTGCTGGATAACAGAAGCATTTGTCTCTCACTTCATCCCCACAGCAGTCCTTGGTGTTCCTGTCCCACCTTCATTTTATAGCCGACGTAAAGGAGGCACAGAGGTTAGGCAACCCACTCGAGGTTACACAGCTAGCATGGCATAGAATGAAAACTTCAACTCTGGTATTCTAACTTTTAGAACTTAGGCTTTATAAATAGAGTAAATCACGTGCCCCAGTTGACAATTAAAGGAGGAGCTGTATGGACTTCCCTGGTGATCCAGTGGTTAAGACTCTGCCTTCCAATGCAGGGGACACAGGTTCGATCACTGGTCAGGGACCTAAGGTTCCACATGCCTTAAGGTGCAGCCAAAAAGTAAAAAATATAAAAAAGGAAGAGCTCCAACAGCATGTCTCTGTAATATTTTGCTGTTTGGTGGCATGAATGAAGGCCATCCAGGTCATATTTACGTCATGGGCTATCTCCCATGTAGAGGCAAAGAAGGCAATATCTTAAAATACTTGGAGATGAGTGGTTTCCTCATGTCTAGAATAAATGCTTTTAATCATAAAGCCTCACAGCTTTACAGAGACCACCAAGTCAGGATATGGACACAGGGACATTCTATTTTGAGGCAGCTGTACAACTGTGGGCAAGTAATTTAATCTCTCTGGCCTTCAGTTTTCTCATTTGCAAAGATGAGAGTGCATTAATCTCCTAAAAACTTCTTGGTTCTGACAGTTTATGAATTCAGTGGTTTAAAGTGTCTGGAGAAGGATGAGACAGTCACCCATGAGCTCTGGACTGAATGATCTGAAAATAGGCCCTGGTGAACAACACTCTCCACCTGTCAGCTATCTGATGACTTAAAAACAAAAGAGAGCTCCATGTTTTTCTTATTCAGTATCTGAATAAAATGAGGGAGATTTCAAACTGACTTTTTTCTTTAGGAGACACTTCAGGACATTAGTGATGGGCAGATTCATGCATATCATTAAGAATCTGACTGACAGAGCTGAACAGCCTGTTTGTCAATTATTAGCTTCTTTGAACAATTAAGCCAAAGATCGAGATCAAAACAAGGGCTACACATTGACTAGTCCACTCCTGAGAAAAGCAAGACAAGGTCACCATCTTTGGATGACAGGCTCAGATGCTGTAGTCTACTGAAGGACATGGCACATTTAACAGCATCAGAGCATTCTGTATTAACATTTAATTAGTGCAAGCTTTCTAATGTTGAAGAATGCCAGCCTGGGTAGAAATAATGGGCTAAGATGGGGACAAAGAGAACACACAGTGCTTAGTGATTTTCCATGCAGTTGACTGCTCTTGGAAATGTCCAGTTGGTCTACTGAAAACAATGCCGCCCGCGTGGGGCAATTACTAAGGTTTCAACAGTCCCAAAGTTCTCTCTCCTTAGGATGAACCTGTCCCTTCTAGTATTAATACTAGCAGGTTAATGATACCAAGTAAGTGAGTACTTTTAATATTTAATCTATTAATCTAAGTTCAATTAAGTTTCAAGAGTCTTGGGGAATCTGACAGGAGGAAGAACAAAAATTTCTCACTCATCCCTCTCCAAGGGCCTTACTCTACAAACAGATGTGGTGGAGGCTGAGTTGACAGAGGAAAAACTAAATGTGTAAGCTTGCTTAAGGAACTTAATCAATGGAGATATTTCGGGTAACCTTGTCCTGCAAAAACATGCTTATTCTCTACAAGTAAACATTTATTTTATAATTTTTCTTACTCCCCTCACTCATTCAAATTTGAGGGTAAAAAAACTGCCTAGGCATTGTTTCATCTCTTTCCCAAAATATGTGTAGTTGTGGGCACTCTGGCCATGGAATTCTCCAGGCCAGAATACTGGAGTGGGTAGCCCTTCCCTTCTCCAGGGGAGTCTCCCAACCCAGGAATCGAACCCAGGTCTCCTGCATGGCAGGCAGATTTTTTACTAGCTGAGCCACTAGGGAAGCCCATGCCTATGAACACACCACAGCAAAGAAAGTCTCAGAAGGGCTGTGAGAAGCCTAAGGAGTGAGTGTGCATGTGGGGTGCAACTCATCTCAAAAATTTTACATCACCAAGGAAATAAAATGAGTTAATTCTGTGCATATGTCACTGAAACACAAATGAAAAGACACTTTCGACTCATCTTGTAACTTGTGAGCAAACACCGGTAGCAGAGGAATAGAAAATTTTGTGAGGAAATATCAGGTTGTCCGTGATCTTTTCTGTTCTTGTGTGAGTGATCTTTATTCCCTGGGTATGTGGTTCAGAAGACAAATTTTCAGAATCAACTTAGGGTTTGTCTCCCCTTATTCCAAAATGAATATCCTGGCTGGTCCAAAGCTATCTCAGGCAGCCCACGGTAGCCCCAGCCCTGGAACCGCTGTTTCAAGTAAGCCTCTCAGGAGGTGGTGCATTGGTAAAGAATCGCCTGCCAATGCAGGAGATGCGGGTTTAATCCCTGAATTGGGAAGATCCCTTAGAGAGGAAAATGGCAACCCACTCTGGTATCCTTGTCTGGTAAATCCCATGGACAGAGGAGGCTGGTGGGCTATAGAGTCCATGGGGTTGCAAAGAGTAGGACATGACTTAGTGACTGAGCACATATGCACACGCACGCACACACCCACACACACACCCATTAAGAGCCTGCAGTTGGGTGGAGTGGTTAACAAGCTAGGATTCAAAGTAAGAGAGACCTGGTTTCAAATTCTATATCTTCATGCCTCTATTTCCGGATATCCTTGTCTATAAAATTGGGAATGAACATGTTGGGAGGATTAAATAAGGAAATGAGATAACAGATATATAACGCTTAGCATGGTCCTTAGAATACACTAAATGCTAAATAAATGTCATCAACTTATCAATCTTATCTGTATGATTAAAGCAAGGGTGTGCTGACTCACACCCTCAGGGATATTGCTAGATTCAGCCTTTTCTTCCAGGGAAATAGCCCTGATTTATAGCAGTACTTTCAAAGAGGTGATATATTTTTCCAAAGTGTCTTAGTTGTTCCCAGGAAACACTGGGAATGCAGACCTCAAAATATACAAGAAACACAGTGGAGCCTGCCCTATAACTAAATGTCCTATGCCAGGGTGTCCGGCCACCTCGGGGGCAAGGTTGTTTTAGGCTGAGGCCTTTGAGAGCTTTGAATAAATAAATCCCCAAAGGAGGACAGAACAGACCTGCAAAAAAAATTCCACAAGAAATTGAAGTGTTTACAGTGAGGCCCTCATGTACGTGTGAAAACCCCACTGTGCCTGCTTAAATGCTCCCTCGAACACATTTTAAAATGAGGTCTTTTTTTCCCCTCTGTTTCAGTGTTTCAGCCAGTCATTCGCCCCTTATTCTGTCTCAGCTCTTTGTGTAGAAGGTGCCAAAGACTAAAGAGGCCCAGGGAAGATTTACATGTTACAATTCTCAGCTTTGGAATGAAGTCATCATTTCCCTCTATGCAGACTACGGAGGAGTTTTTCCTTTGCCTTGCAGGAAATTGGAGTAAAATCTTCCCACGTGTGAACTTCAACTAATCTATAGTAGAATTTTGAACATTAATTGGCTCTCAGGTTAGATAATTTCACATCAAAACTGGAGAAAAAGTGTCAGCTGGGCCATCATAAACATGGCTTCAAAAAGCCATGCATCTTAAGTATGTTTAATCTCAAAAATTCTGAATAGTTATTAGGAATGTATGCTTTCAAATGTTTTGAATATTAACGAGTCTTGATTTAGGGGATCCCTAGATTCTGACATATCACTATTCTTTTATGACACGAACCATATTGTATTAATTTTGTGGGTCCTGGGCCTAAATGTAGTAGGTGTATGGTAAACACTGGTATCAGTCCATTGTTAGCCCTAGAATATCATGTAAGAGAACAGAGGACAATGGCTCTAGAATCAATCTGAAATATACAGCAGGCAAACAACTGATATTCTTAATATCTGACTTTAAACCACAAAAAGAATATAAGAACCCTCCCTTCAAACAAATACCCAGCTTCTTTCAAGTCAGCCTCTTTGCTCTCAGAAAGAATACACGCCTAAAATTTTCCCATCACAGATGGCTGCGGTCAACGTTCTCAACTGTTTGTGCTTGGGCAATAACCTTTTGAAGTTTGCTGGGCCAGTGCAAGATCAAACGCGAGGTAATCTCCAGTCCAATGTAAAGGAACACCGTGACAGCCTGGATTGTGAGAGAAGTTAATTCTTTCCCAGCAGACTCTCCATGTTATTGTCCACGTGGCTGCACCCCAAAGAGAGGTGCCAAGGAGTTAAGGATCCAAGAATGTTCAACCACAATCCGCCTGCCAAGGTGTTTGCCAACGTTTGCCATTCAGGTGAGGATCATTTGTATTTCAGGTCCTGTAAGCAGCAAAGTGGACACCGTGCTGTGTGCTCAGAAAGATGTTAATCAACAGTGCTGGACAGAGCAGAGCTGAAGGCACCTTGCGGATGTCACACTGAGAACGTGGCTGCCCCAGCTGCAAAGCCCCATTAGGAAATGTGTCGAAGCCCTTGCTGCCCTGAGAAATGAGGCCTTTGACATTTCATAAGGCCGGGTGGCTGTCTGAAAGAACAGGGGAAATCGGGAACCAAAGGGTGGTTGCTACCAGTATGGATACTACTAATAACATAAGAGCTTTTCCCCTTCTCATCACCATCATTTACGTCAACTACAGAGTGTGTCTCTGGTATCCTTAAAGGAACTGTGGGGACAGGACGCCCCGTCTCTGTCCATGACACATCAGTAATTTGTGGCGAGAAGATGGACTTCATGAAACAGTGATCTCTCTACAGTACATGATGTCTTTTTTTATAGGGGGCTAAGAAAACATCAGCACACCTGGAGAAGCCCATCGTGATCTTCAAAAATCCCCATGAGTTTTTCTCCATTCATGTTTTATTATTGATATTTTGTTACAGACCCCCCCCCCCAAAAAAAGCCCCACAAAACTGTCATCAAACCAAACCAAAGGGAAAGAAAAAAAAAAAAAGCAAAACATAGTGAAGGGAAGCTTAAAACCAGAAAGCAGATCATGATCTGTTCTATACTACACAGCTGACTGAAAACGACCAGAAGCAAAGGCTGGTCCCTTTAGCACACAGCTGGAAAGCTAACACTCTGACTCAGGGCCTGTTTGTGCTTCCTCATCCCCCACCCTCCTTCCAGGAACTGAGATTCCAGCTCAGTGGTGAGACAAACCACTTTTAAAAGTGAACTTCTGGCGACTGGAATGAAGAGTCAGCTTCCACGGACAGTATTTTCAAAAAGTTGTCTGGGGAAATGTGAACTGATTAGTGAAAGGGCCGGGGGCACAGACGTCACACCGACAATGAAGAAGGCAAAGCATCAGTAACTGCAGAGACAGGGACTGTTGGAAGCCAGGCGTAAAGCAGAGCGGCAGCTGTGAGGAGGCTATCTGGAGGTCCCCAGGCGGGGGTGGGGAGACTGACTGCTCGTTTCCGGAGGGAAAGAGCTGGCCGAGTGTCAGGAAGGTAAGTGTGTGTGCTGGCTGAAGAGGAGTTTTAGGAGAAGCAGAAAAGAGAAGGTGCTTATAAATTTTAAGTGATATCAGATTAGGACTTGCCATGTTGAGACTCCAAAACCCACCATCTGGATAAAACACGAAAATAAAATAAAAAGCTGGGGGTGTTAGTAGATTTTATTCAGATTTGTGGGTTCTGGGGATGGTAAAATAATTCATTGATCTATACCTATCTTATTGTAAAATCTAGAAATAAAGAGGATGATAAAATTCTGCCATGAATCAAATGGCACTGTGCCATCAGTGACGTTGAATCTTTATGAGGACACAGAATAAACATCATTGGATGAAAAGTACTGGATGGCCTATGTATAGTTAAACAAAATTTTGGTAGGGTCCAAATATTTTACGCTCTGAGATTTTCTCGTACTTTCCACTTAGAAAATTCTCTCTCAATTTATTAGGAAAGGGTGTGGACTGAAAAGAGTAGTTTCTCAACTACCCTGAGGCAGACCAAATAGAGGCCTGACTAAATCATGGACAATTTTCATCATCCTCTTGGAGTTCTAGAACAGTGTGGAAACCAGGAGAATAAGGTACCTGCTATGTGGACTGTTGACAGAGGGTCCAGGCTGTGAGAGACTACATTTGCCTCGTGGCTGTTTGCAATGAACAGGGGTAAAGAAAGAAGAATGTTCAGTCCAGGCAAATAAAGACGAGCTACTGATGAAAACTAAAAGTGCAGCAAAGGAAATATAAACCAAATGCAATGATCGGTACCCACGAATCAAGGAAACTGGCTTTTCTTTGGTTGAAGAAGCAAAATCAATGAACATCTATATTACTCATCACTGAAGAAACATGGATGGTGGTTTGGCATGCATATCACAGAGGGTACATTTCCCCCCCTTTTGTGGTAAAAACATAAATGACTACACCACCGAAAGATCTCTGCATATTTAATTACAATGAATATAAACTGCAATATGTTACGTTACGGATTTCAAATATACTTTACATATTTTTTCATCTTCCAGTACACTGGAACAATATTACAATTCTTGGCAGGTAGGTCAAAAATAATGATGAAGTGAGACTGTTCTGTGTATAGTGATGAAGACTCAATAAGTTAAATACTCAAATAAAGGCTAAAATTTGACTTGAAAAGCCAGTATTCCTTCACATTCTTAAACTAGGATCTACAGGAAACTAGTGAATGTAGTAAAAATAAAAAAAAAATTCTAAAAAGATAATAACATTAATCAGCATAGAATTTAAGTGTTTATAACAAAAAATACAAATGAAATCAATATTTCTAAAAAGTAAAGAAATGGAATGATAATCAAAATGAATATAATCATAAAGCCAGACCAAAAAAAAAAAAGAAAAAAAACAAAACGAAAAACGAGCCTCTAATTACACAGAGAAATCAAGGTAGAGAGGGTAGCAGGGGCCAAAACTGGTCTTTTCTTCCTCATTGTGTGCCAGGGAGACAGCCCCATAACAGGCCTTGTGCGTGAGTTTTCTTGAGCTGGTGCCACTCTGGGGGCAATACAGTCACAGAAAACCTTCAAGACCACCTTCAGGAGATTCTCTGCTTGAGAGTCAGCAGAACCCCCGTTGGTCTTATAAACTCAGTGGTCTCGTGAGGTGCTCGGTTTTGTCCACCTCTGCCTGAGGCGCCCCTCTATGTGGAGCCGACCTTTCTGAGGTGGACTATGGCGGTGGTGGTTTGAAGGGAGGGGCCGCCAAAGGGACAAGGGGCACCGTTGTATTAGAAATGGCCCTTGGAGCAAGAAAAATAATTTGTCTCCCTGCTTATGAACCGCAACGTTGAACCCTGATTCTTCTGAAAAACGGAACTGTTCTTTTCGCTCCTGAGTGCTTGTGGAGAGGGTTCAAGGCAGGACTGAGGAAACGGAGCTCTTCCGTGTCACAGAGTGACAACCCCACGCTGCCTGAGGACCCCTGCTCTGCAAGGGGAGAGCCCTTGGACCCTGCGTCAGGTACAAAGGCCGTCGCGCCCCCGTGTTCCCTCCCTTGGGCCAACTGAAAGTAACCCGTGGGAAGTTACCGTTTTCTGTCTGTTTGGGGTACTTCTTCCCGAGGTAGGACTCACAGATCCTGAGGTGTCCAGTTCGTCAGCAGAAGACCAGGAAGACAGATCCTACGTGAGAAACAGATGCTCTTAATGATGTCACGTCCCAGAGCCATGGTGGCTTTGCGATCTGCAAAGTATTTCCCACCCCATCCCCATCTTTGGGAAAAAGAGAAGGGGAGGAATAGAAATGCAGACGTAGAGAAGACATGTGTGGACATGGCGGGGAGTGGGGGCCACAATGGATGAACTGGGAGATTAGGATTGACATAAATACATGACCATGTGTAAAACAGAGCTAGTGGGACTCTGCCGTATAGCACAGGGAGCTCAGCTCAGCGCTCTGTGGTGACCTAGAGGAGTGGGGTGGGGGTGGAGAGTGGGAGGGAGGTCCCCGAACGAGGGGATGTATGTACGCGTATAGCTGATTCATTTAGTCGGACAGCAGAAACTAACAACACTGTAAAGCAACTATACCCCAGTTTAAAAAACAAACAAAAAATAGAATCGGACAGTTGCAGTAAAAGCAGAACCTAATTCTTCTACTGTGTTGGGCTTTCCTGGTTGTAGTTTGGGCTTTCCAGAAAATAGAGGTATTTATTTATTTAATAGCTATGTTTTAATAGCTAGGTATTTAAGAGCTCTGTCATTACTGGGTCACTTGAAGCTTTGTCATCTCACACGCTAGTAAAGTAATGCTCAAAATTCTCCAAGCCAGGCTTCAGCAATACATGAACCGTGAACTTCCAGATGTTCAAGCTGGTTTTAGAAAAGGCAGAGGAACCAGAGATCAAATTGCCAACATCCGCTGGATCATCAAAAAAGCAAGAGAGTTCCAGAAAAACATCTATTTCTGCTTTCTTGACTATGCCAAAGCCTTTGACTGTGTGGATCACAATAAACTGTGGAAAATTTTAAAAGAGATGGGAATATCAGAGCACCTGACCTGCCTCTTGAGAAACCTATATGCAGGTCAGGAAGCAACAGTTAGATCTGGACATGGAACAGACTGGTTCCAAATAGGAAAAGGAGTCTGTCAAGGCTGTATATTTGTCACCCTACTTATTTAACTTATATGCAGAATACATCATGAGAAATGCTGGGCTGGAAGAAGCACAAGCTGGAATCAAGATTGCTGGGAGAAATATCAATCACCTCAGGTATGCAGATGACACCACCCTTGTGGCAGAAAGTGAAGAGGAACTAAAAAGCCTCTTGATGAAAAGTGAAAGAGGAGAGGGAAAAAATTGGCTTAAAGCTCAACATTCAGAAAACGAAGATCATGGCATCTGGTCCCATCACTTCATTGGGAAATAGATGGGGAAACAGTGGAAACAGTGTCAGACTTTATTTTTTTGGGCTCCAAAATCACTGCCGATGGTGACTGCAGTCATGAAATTAAAAGACGCTTACTCCTTGGAAGGAAAGTTATGACCAACCTAGACAGCATAGTAAAAAGCAGAGACATTACTTTGCCAACAAAGGTCTGTCTAGTCAAGGCTATGGTTTTTCCAGTGGTCATGTATGGATGTGAGAGTTGGACTGTGAAGAAAGCTGAGTGCCAAAGAATTGATGCTTTTGAACTGTGGTGTTGGAGAAGACTCTTGAGAGTCCCTTGGACTGCAAGGAGATCCAACCAGTCCATACTAAAGGAGATTGGTCCTGGGTGTTCATTGGAAGGACTGATGCTGAAGCTGAAACTCCAATACTTTAGCCACCTCATGAGAAGAATTGACTCATTGGAAAAGACCCTGATGCTGGGAGGGATTGGGGGCAGGCAAAGAAGGGGATGACAGAGGATGAGATGGCTGGATGGCATCACTGACTCGATGGAAGTGAGTCTGAGTGAACTCCGGGAGTTGGTGATGGACAGGGAGGCCTGGCGCGCTCCGATTCATGGGGTCGCAAAGAGTTGGACACAACTGAGCGACTGAACTGAACTGAAGCTTTATCATTTCTCAGTGACGGGAATGGACTGACATGAAGTGGGTGATGGAATCTGCCTTAGAGCTGCAGGATATTCAGGCTGGAGAGACAGCACATTGGTCATCCAACAGCCACCCTTTTTAGCATCAGAGAAACTGTACTGTTTCTGGCACCTGCTGTTACTGGGAGTAGATATTTCTTTCGCCTACAGTGTGTTTGTGTGTTCATGACAGGATTTCACAAGTGAATGTCTGAAGTCTTACCTGCAAAAGCATTTCTTAAAACCAACAATATTACTACGATGCAGTAGATTTACCAATAAATAAAGAGATAAACAAACAAGTAAATAGATAAATAAAAGCTAGTAGAGAACACTTCTTATGACTTAACTGTCATCTATGTCGGGAGAATTCATGCCTTCTAAGGTCTGAATACGAAACTCATGTGTGCCAGTGGCTTGTGACCTCCTGTAGCTGTGTTACTGAAAGCACATGCATTCTTAAATAAACTGGGTAAAATAAAATGCCACAATTGTGGTGCTAACAGGGTCAGCAGTAATGGTTACAAGAGGATTTTCGGATGTAACAGAATCAAAAGTAGTGTCCTGTTAACGAAAGTTTTCGAGTCGCTTTTTTATTTTGAGCCAGATTTGTAAGAGCAGTGATTGAAAGAAAAGACACTCTATTCTGACAAGTACTCCATTCAGAGTCTTTCTGAAATGGATAAAGATGGTGCTTGTTTGGTCTCCTGCAGGAAATTCGACACAATGATGTCTGTTGAGAGCTTACCTGCTGACTGCTTGACATGTCTAATAACTTCTCCAGCTCCTTGATATGACGACTGACCTCCTTCAAGAGAAGTTTGAGTCGATTTCCAATCACGTGGACTTTTTCTTTGGCTTCTAAACAGTCTGTGCCTTCAGCATTCACCAACAGTTGGCAAGACATGTCTTGCAGTGAGGCCACTTTGAGTTGAGATTCCAACAGCTCATGTCTTATTTGCTAAGAATATAATAAAAAATATTTTTCTGAGAATTTCTGATACTTGGAGAAAGTGCCTATGTGCAGGATGACATCACTTTAACTCAGTGGACAATTATACCTAAGCATCACACGAGGAAGGATATAGCAGCAATGACCTTTGGGAATCAGGGACATATGTTCTAATCCTACCTCTCCCAAAAAGCATCCTATAAAATCCTTGAACCTTTCTGATCTGTTTTCTCATTTGGTGGTGGTTTTTTTTTCAGTCACTAAGTTCAACTCTTTGTGACCCTCACGGACTGCAACATGCCCCCCCTGTCCTTCACTATCTCCTGGAGTTTGTTTAAATACACGTCTGTTGAGTCTGTGATGCTATCTAACTGTCTCATCTTCTGCCACCCCCTTCTCCTCCTGCCCTCAGTCTTTCCTAGCATCAGTCTCTTTTCCAATCAGTTGGCTCGTCAAATCAGATGGCCAAAATATCTGAGCTTCAGCTTTATCATCAGTCCTTCCAATGAGTATTCAGGGTTGATTTCCTTTAGGTAAAATGGTGATATTAATTCCTGCCTGGTCCACAGTATTATTGGAATAATACTGCATATTATTCAAGTCACCAATATTCACCACTGCATATTGGTGAATGCATGTCAAATTATTTAAAATATAAAGTATTATGCAAATGATCCATAAAATAATCATTTAAAAAGAAAAGTAAAACTAACATAAATGCAGAAAAACTCAGCTTGGTTGAGGTATACTCTGATATCTATTTGAGATTTTTAAAAAAGGTATACGGGTGATTCATCACTCACAACTTAATGTCTGAGGTCAAAAGTCTGGTGAAAATGTAGCTGCATAGCTATTTCCTCTGGGTTTCTAAGACCTTTATAGTACTGAACTAAAAGCTGCCAATTCTGTTGGTTAGGTCACTGTGAGTGTTAAATGTTAAGAAATAGCATTTTAAAAATACAGAAAGTGACAAAGTGCAAATTATTTTCTCCTAATGGAACTCAAATATGCTTCCTTATCTTCCATAAAATCACTTAAGTATATGGCACATTATATTGTCCGAAGTTCTTTGCATAAGAATCTACACAAAAATCTTGCAAATATCCTTTTGAATTTAGTACTAGAAAAAGTTTCCTATTCCTTGAAAACTAGTATATTTCCTTTTTGTCAGGTAATGAAAATCGTTTAACTTACCATGTTTCCCTTGTCTTAGATTTCAGAAAACTTGATACTGAAGTTGAATCTACATACTTAATTCTTCTTAAGAATCCTTAATGGTCTCTATTTTAATAGATTCTCTATTTTAATAGATTTAATGTCCTTTTATTATCAGTTATCCGAAATAGTATTGTGACATAGATTCAATATATAAAGTTTAAATTAGAAATAAATTGTAAATAAGAATAGAACTGCCTTGATAAAATGAGGCTAATTAAGATGAAGACCATCTGAGGACTTCCCTGGTGGTACAACAGTTAAGACTTTGCCTTCCAATGCAGGGGATGTGGGTTTGATTCCTGGTCAGGGAGCTAAGATTCCACATGCCTAGTGGCCAAAAAACCAAGAACATTAAACAAAAGCAAGATTGTAACAAATTCAATTAAGACTTTAAAAAAATGTCTCAGAAAAAAAACTTTTTACAAAAGTCTATTAAAAAATTAGCTTAAAAAAAACAAAGATGAAGACAGATTTTTAGATGAGCAATGGCTTTAGAACAAGATTCTAAAGCCAGCATATGCCATCTTCTATGCACATGCTTGCTTCACAGAGATGAGAAATCATGAGGGGTAAAAAAGACTAAGAGACTACAACATAAAAGGTAAACAAGCACAACCAACTATAACATAAGCAGAGGCTGTCCAAGCCCACATATCTCACCTTAAGCTGTTTGTGATGGTCCTGAAGTATTTCTGCATCAAGGTTAGAATCAATGGGGACAATTTCATTTTTCCTTCTGTCGATGTTCTCCAGCATAAGCAGCAAACCGTGACTCATTTCATGAAAATCCTATGGAAAAAATAAAATATGGAGCATAAAATCGTCTTGAATGAGACATTTTTCTTTCTCTCACAGCTTAAATACCCATGCATTACAATTCCTACCATTGGTTTTCAGATCTTATACACAACTCCTTTCTAAGCAAGG
This sequence comes from Bos taurus, assembly GCF_002263795.3. NCBI lineage: Eukaryota > Metazoa > Chordata > Mammalia > Artiodactyla > Bovidae > Bos > Bos taurus. The sequence continues at coordinate 89,131,352 of NC_037336.1, forward strand.
CACTGAAGTTATTGTAATTATCTGAGTTCAAGTTCTTACCAAAAAACATCTAATTTATTACTCTAGGGAAAAATTAGACATAAGGAAAACTGGCATCAAATACTGAGTTCCTAGGGCTCTAACACAGATTGGAGACAAGAACTCTCTTCCTCTTTCTTCCTCCTGTATTCAAATTTTTCCAACATTAAAAAGAAATAATTATTTGGCTGTGCTGGGTCTTAGTTGTGGCATATGGGATCTAGCTCATTGACTAGGGATTGAACCCAGGACCCCTGGACTGGGAGCACGGGGTCTTAGCCACTGGACCACCAGGGATGGCCCCAAATCTTTCCATCTTTGAAGGCCTAAATTCAATCCCTTCTCTCCACACATCCATGTGTTCATTTAATCAAGGTATGGTTATGGAAGATCTCCATGGTGGGAGATGCTAAACTAGAGATGGGGGAAGCCACAGCTTGGGTACCTGCTTCAAGCAGCTATTACTCTTGGGGGCAACTACAATCCTGGAATACAGGCTTCTCATCCTGCTCAGATTATAACCCAAACTCCTGGCCCTGCCCACAAAGCCCTGCATGATCTGTCTCCTGACCACCTCCTGGATCTTTCTTGGCCATTTGTCTCCGATCACACTGGCCTCTGGCCTCCTTCTGTCCTTGAAGATGCTAAGCCCTTTCCTGCTTCTGAGACTTGCCACTTGCTTGACCTCCTTCATGGCAACATCCTTCCGGTGTCAGCTCAAACATTCATACGACTTCCTTGCTCACCATTCCAAAGTGCTTTCATTCGGTTACCCTTATCATATCTGGAAGTAGCTTGGTTAAGCATTTATTTGCATTTTTGTTGTCCATCTTGCCCAACAAAAGCAAAGGCTTGGCTATCTCCTGCCTGCTTAGTGCAGTGTCTGTCATGTGTGTAAACACTGGGCAAGTAACTGTGGTCTGAATGAATGGGTAGACATTTGTAATGCTCTCTTGGATGTCTCCTAATGTGCTCAGAAAACATCTGTTGAATGAATACATGAATGAGTCAAAGGAGGAATGGTGAGGCTGAGATAAATTGATGGGAATAGTCTCTTGCAAATTCTAAAGGACATGGGGTTTTTCAACTCTGGGTCATATGTACACATTCTCCAGTAAAATGAAAACTGGGCACAAAGTTACCTCACATGAATACTGACTTTGGGAAGTAACTGCATCCCTCTAGTGATCTTGATAAATTGAGTTACAGACTCAGCCACACTGGAAGTGTTGGATTCTGGAACGTGGCCTGCCCAAAGCCCCACAGACCTGGCACTGCATGAGCGCATCCTGGAGAAGACCCCGCCACTCCTCCAGCAGGGAGCACACGCGTTCCCACCGCCCGTTCATCTGGGACAAGCGGTCCTGAAGATCCTGGCTCTCCTCCCGGCCAGGCTGAGTGAACTCGGAGCTGCACAGATGGATGGACAGGATGATGGCTTTGCGCTGGTCCACAGCTTTCTGGAGCTCCTGCAAAGAGAAAGGAGAACAATCAAACAAGGAAAACAACAATAAAAACGTTAAAGAGATATAGTCTGAGACCTCTGGAAATGCTTCACCCAAATTAAAAAGATCCATTAATTAACACTGGCCTTATAGCAAGATGGCTAAGGTACACACCCCTGGGGACCACACTGGAGCTAAAAGAATTGGATCAGATATAGACTTACTGACATAAACGGATCTTAAGAAAATACAGTTGTAAGTGAAAGAGTCATAAACAGATTGCTATAGGCTACAAAACAGCACTTATGCAATTTAAAATTTATTGTGCACATACAAATCCACATTTTTCAGGAATACATGTGAAAAAAGAAGATTAAAACTTTGGAATGGTTGCTATGGGTTTGAGGAATGGGGATTAAGAAACAGTGGGAGAAAAGGGATAGATAAATAAAATTAAGGAGCTTTTCAGGAAGCAAAGATGATCCTGGGCAGTGAACTAAAGAGTAGGATGAAGTCAGCCCCTACCATGGGAGTCCAACAACAAACCAACCAAAACAAACCAAACACAGCATCGTCCAACAGTTCTGAGCAGCAGGAAATGTGCTCTTAGTTCCAGCGTACAAATTCAATTTCAGTAGACTAATGCTACTCATTGGGCTCCAGTATCACTGTGGACAGTGACTGCAGCCATGAAATTAAAAGACACTTGCTCCTTGGAAGGAAAGCTACAGCAAACCTAGACAACATATTAAAAAGCAGAGATATCACTTTCCTGACAAAGGTCCATATAGTCAAAGCTGTGGTTTTTCCAGTTAGTCTTGTTTGGATGTGAGAGTTGGACCACAAAGAAGTCTGAGTGCTAAAGAACTGATGCTTTCAAATTGTGGTACTGGAGAAGACTCTTGAGAGTCCCTTGGACTGCAAGAAGATCAAACCAGTTAATCCTAAAAGAAATCAACCCTGAATATTCATTAAAAGGACTGATGCTGAAGTTGAAGCTCCAATACTTTGGCCACCTGATGTGAAGAGCCAACTCACTGGAAAAGACTGAGAAGGATTAAGGGCAGGAGGAGAAGGATTAAGGTCAGGAGGAGAAGAGGGTGACAGAGGATGAGACGGCTGGATGGCATCATAGACTCAATGGACATGAGTTTGAGCAAACTCTGGGAAATAGTGAAGGATGGGGAAGCCTGGAGTGCTGCAGTCCATGGGGTCTGCTTCTGTAAAGAAGCAGACATGACTTAGCTGCTGAAAACAATGCTACTCAAAGTTGTGCGCATAGGTATGAAATGCACCGCTTGGTAAGAAAGCAGATTCCTAGGCCCTGGCCTCCAGCTATTCTGACGTCACAGGCACCGACAGTCAGTGGTCCACAGCCTGAGAACACTGCCTCTGCCACAGGCCAGACTTTTTGAGATGATAAAGAGAATAAATAGTATTTGATCAGCTAACAAATTTAGCTTGGTTTCACAAAAAACAGAACAAAAACAAACAGGTGACTGATGTGTTACTGTGTGTATTTCCCCAAAATCTAGAACTAAATTTCAAGAACTTGAGTACAAGCTTATACATTAATCACTGAATATCTTGGTACTGTTTAAATGTTCCCAGATCAAAGTAGAGTCAATGACCCTATAGATCACATCGACCCAGGCTACATTTTCTTATAATTCTCACCATTTGTTATGTTTCCAACTTGTCTTAATTTTCACTTTTAAGTGGATTCTTAATATGCCATGATATAGAACCAACCACAAAAAAGTACAAAAATCTGCAAATATTGTAGAAAGTACTAGGTTATTCCACATATTTATCCTCAGAAAACAGATAGGAAAGATAGGGGAGGGATGGATAAGAGGGTGGCTTTTTCTTATCACATAGGCTGACTTTCAAGGTCTCAACTTTTCCACCCTGATCTCACTTAGGCCTCAGATTCTGGCCAATGTTTGCTTCATCAACCTTTTAAGGAACTGATTACAATGCAACACTGCCTTACATTTTCCTGGAGAGACACTCAAGTAATTTAAGCACTCTAAAAAAAAAAAAAAAAAGTAATCCAGAGAATATAAATTGCATTTCCCATCTGATGCTTCATCTTGAAATTGATGGAGCTGGTACAGAGGCTACTCTATAAGAAGTCTGAGCAGTGGTCGGGAAGACTCATTTCACTGTTTGAAAATTTAAAACAAAATAACAGCTAAAACAAGGCAGAAAAACATCAGTCCCAAAGAAAACCAGCACACACAGAAACCAGGGAGACACAAAGACAGTGTGTTTTGCTTAATCCTTGAGTCTAGAGGGCCCAGTAGCTACATCTGAAGAAAAGCACAGCTTGACGTTCTCCAAACAAAAAGGCAGGACCAAGAGAGCTATTAAGAGGACACTGAGCTCTCCATCCACAGTATGCTTACAAAAGTCTCCACACATGCATCTCAGTGCATCTCAATAGCTGGGCTGAAGAGGATTTTTACGATCTAGAGAGGGAGTTAGAGAAGGTTATCTTCTGTACTACATCCAACAAGGTCAAAATCAAATGGAAATGTCAGGTGTTGTAGCAGGATTACTCCGCAGGTTTTGTTTAGCTGGATTCATTACACTGAAAATTGCTTCTGCCACTATGGTAACCTAGTTCAGAAGTTCTGCTGATTCCAGGGTGACAAGTGGCTTCCTTAGGTCTCTACAAACTCATATGTATACCATCTAGGACAGGCTTCCTCTCCAGCTCTAGATAGACTTGTAGGGCCCTGGCCATAGCTGTGTTTGCCTTAAAAGAGGTTAACTAGGTCCCAGAGGTACCTGGAGGTTTTATGCAATTTTAACTGGTCATTAAATCATGATTACTTTCATGAGGGGCTTCCCTGGTGGCTCAGATGGTAAAGAATCCGCTTGCAATGCAAGAGACATGCATTGGATCCCTGGGTCTGGAAAATCCCCTGGAGAAGGGAATGGCTACCCACTCCAGTATTCTTTTCTGGAAAATTCCACAGACAGAGCAGCCTATGGGCTACAGTCCATGGGGTCTCAAAGAGTTGGATGTGACTGAGCGACTAAAACATATACACATTTTTATGGGGCTGGGTCTGCAATTCAGTCCAGCTCTCAACTCTTCCAAGCCTTCCTAGGAACACTCTGACTCGGGATGGCTGGAGAAACATCTGTGTCCACTTCCACCAACCACTGGCCCACTGCTATGTCAGTGTGTAACAGCCAGGGCTGGTGTTTTTCATCTGACCGGGCATTCCACGTGGCCGCTTTCTGTCTGGCACCATGGAAAAGGCCGAGAGCAGCTACCTTCAGCTTCTGGATTTGGAGCGCGATGGACTGGATGTCGGTGCTGAGCTGTAGGCGCTGAAGCTGTTCCAGGTCGCCCTCCGTCTCCCTAAGCCAGGTCAGAACGCTATTCAGATCTGAGTCCAACTGCTGCCTCCTCTGGGGCTTCTGTTTCATCCTCAGCTCCTTGCTCAGGGCCTCTGCCTGGATGAGTTCCCAGCGGTCAATCACGCCTGGCAAGACAGGACATGCACACGAGAGTGAGGGGCTTTCCTCCACATGGAATGTTTAGGAAATGCTTGAAACCGACATGGGCGCTAACTCTAAAACAGAAAAGAAAGTAATGCCACTGGGCATTTCCATTGCTGTCAGCTGTAAGTAACAGGATAGTGGCTGTATTTTTCTTATCTGCATTTTTAACAATGATGGGGAAGAAAAAAATCAGCTACATAAGATTTAACACTGTAAAGAGATTTATGAAGTGATAGCATTAAAGTGAGTGAACATCGGGACTTCCCTGGTGGTCCAGTGGCTAGGACTCCCTGTTCCCAATGCAGGGTGGCCTGAGTTCGATCCCTGGTCAGGGAACTAGATCCTGCATGCTGCAACTAAGACCTGGGGTAGCCAAAATAAATACATACAGAGATATTAAACAACAACAACAATAAAGTTGGTGAAGATAACTTTCAGTTCTTGGTTTCTTTCTGCAATAGAGCTCTGAGAGCACTGGGCATATATCTAGAAGATTCCTGACTAGTGATTCAAAGATGATGCTTTAAAATAAATGGGACATGGGGAAAAACCACTGTGATATTTTTCAGCTTCTTTTTCTGTCCCCAGAGATCCTTGTAACCTGAAGTAAAGTTCTCAGGACAGAATAGTATAGATTGAGGTAAGCAACACAGTGGAACTCAGAGGCATCAGAGTGTTTTGAGATCTTCTATTTCACTCTGTCCTGAATAGAGCACAACACACTCACCAGCTGTTTGGGTTTCAGTGCTATTCAAGTTAACAAAGCCAGGAAAATGGTCCTCTTCCTCGGTCAGCTTGTGCTCCAGTCTTTTCACTGAGTCTATGCTGCCACTGCATTCACCCAGCAGTTTCATCTGTTTAGACACAGAAAAGAGGCTCCCTTGTCACAAAATTCTCAAGCTGTCATGAGTGCAAGAGATCCTGGGGAAAATATCTTTGGAGTTCCTCAAAAGAGACAGTGGCTAAGTGCTACCTTTCTGTAAAGAGTAAGCTGCTCTTAGCTTCCCTGATGGCTCAGTGGTAAAGAATCTGCCTGCCAATTCAGGAGACATGGGTTTCATCTCTGATCTGGGAGGATCCCACATGCTATGGAGCAACTAAACTTCAAGCATCACAAGTAAGCCCGTGCTCTAGACTCTGTACTCCATGAGAGAAGCCACCGCAATGAGAAACCCTTGCACCCTAACTAGAGAGTAGCCCCGTTTGCCACAACTAGAGAAAAGCCTGTGCAGCAATGAAGACCCCGCACAGCCAAAAAAAAAAAGAGTAAGCTGCTCTGCTGGAAACAAAATGTCAAGTTCAAAAACATGCTTCTAAAACATGTGACATGTTCATATTTACACAAAGCAATGCCTTGAAGATATACTTGGCACACATGGTTTTACACAAGTCCTCCCAATTTCTTTTAAAATTTATGAATCAAAACAGACTAAATCGATCTGGGATTTAACACTCAGAGCTCCCAGCTGGCAATATAACATATTGTCTTTGGCAAGCTGCTCCCTTTTTCTTAAACTGAAGTGTGGGAACAGTGATATTACCACAAATCTCACAGGGGCATCTATTTGCATTAAGTAATTAAAATGCTTAAAAGAATAAAACAATATTAACACCAGCTGTTTCATGAGAAAATCTAAGAAATGCTTAATAGATACTAAGGGAATAAATCTGACATCAAAAGAAAAGCTTCCAACTCCATATTTAATATTCACATATTCAAAGACTAAAGCAACAAATCATTTCAAGGCATGCCTGTTACACGTGATCATAACGTTTTCTTTCAAAGCCTTTACCAAATCATGTTGCTCTTAAGTTACTTTGATTGCTTTTGATTGGTGTTAAGTATAATCTCAGTTGATTTCAGCACGCTCATTGTGAAACTGTATTATATTTTTTAAAAGGAGGTTTCACTATAATAGAAGTCAGGATAAGAGGCCAAATTGAACAGGAAGTAAACTCATGATTAATTAATTACTCTTCTGTGACTGTGAGGATGTTAACGTCAGCATAAAAGGTTCTCTTCCCTGGTTTCAAAAAAGCAGTACGTGTGAATTGTCATTAGGCTTAGGGAAATTAATTTTTCTTGCCTTTTACGAGGGGTGTGAAGAGACATGACAGAAGGCCTTGAAGAGATTTACTTTCAAATCTTCTTGCTTAAGTATGCGTAAGAACACAGGTAATTCTCTGAGTATTTCTCTGGGAAGTTATTCTGTCAGTAACTTGAGCAGAGCAAAGCTATTACATACTTTACAAAGAGCTTTAAAAATGGAACTGGTAATACACACAATCTCTTGCCATCTTCTCTCCAAATCTTGTTAGTCAGAATTGTTTTCCCCAGAATGAGAAAACAAACAAGAGAATACAAAAATCCCAGGGTCATCAAGTGACTCAAAAGACACCCAGGAAAAGAACTAAACCTATTCCATGTCAGCAATATACCAGCTGCTCCGAGCATAACCTTGGTCAGAAAAATCATTAACTGAATTTGAAAGAATGCCTAGTTACCTTCCAGGGCCAAAGCAATCTGTGGAAAGATTTCACAAGAGATCTGGATTCAATCCCCTGGATCAGGAAGATCCCCTGGAGAAGGGATCTTCTACCCACTCCAGTATTCTTGCCTGGAGAATCCCATGGACAGAGGAGCCTGGCGGGCTACAGTCCACAGTGTCAAAAAAAAGAGTCTGACACTACCGACTGACTGACTAACACTTTCACTTTCAGTTCTCTGTGTAAAGGAACAGGCTGGTTCTTAAGGTAGATCAGGGGGCTGAGCACAGACCACTTTTGCACCAAAGGTAACCTGCTAACAGGGCTTTGTTTTGCACACACATCTATGAGTTCAAGGGCAGTTTGGTACGCGGAGAGCGGACACAGACCTCATGCCACAAACAGATGGTTCTTTGTCACACAGCTGTGATCACCAGGTACGTATGAGGATCAAGAAGGGCCCGGATACTCACGTAGCCCCTGTAGCCGGAGTCTAGCTCTGGTCCTGTGGGCGTTTTGCTGTGGATGATATTCTCTGTTTGCTGCATCTGAAAGCGGCTGTCATCCAAGGCTTTGCCCAGCTGTTGGATCTGTGACTCCAAGGCACCAGGGTCCCCTGCAGCGTCAACCATGAGAATCTCGATAAGCTTGACATTCAAGGAGATGGTTAAGAAATTCTACAGGCAGGGCAGCAGAGAGATGGCATGTGTGTGGGTGATCATAAGGCACATTTAGTACTGACATGCTGGTGGGTTAGGAGTTCAAATGACTAGACTGATGAATGTGCTTGACCAGGAGTCCAAGCTGACTGGGTGCTGCCCCAGGGGCCACACAGTAGGTTCTCACAGCCTGTGAGTCTGCTTCCTTTTAAACTGCACGCTATGAGTTGGGGAGGGCCATTCTCAAAACCTCAGGTGGTCCCTTCTGCTCCCCGATAACTGGGAGTTATCAGTTACGTCTCAGGCTCCCTCTGCAGTCACTTATCAAACAGAAAGTCACACCATCTTATTTTCCTTTCTGCATCTCAGGAGAAGATGGTGCCCCTGAAGTCTCAAGTGGCTGCACCCTTCACTTAAGGCAAAACTTCACGTGAGCTGAGAAAAGGTATGTGTGGAGGAGCCACGCTAGCAATGACTTCATTTTGTCTGAAACTTGAAACAAAACCAGGAGAAAGTGAAAATTTTAGCATTTCCATCCAGGCGTGCTCCCACTCTGAGCTTAGAACTCCTGGCTTACCTCCTTGAGAGACGTGACGTTGTTTTGGAAATTTGTGTGTGGTGTGCGGTACAGCCTTTGAACTCAACAAGAATATGATCGTCAGAGTGAAGCTAGCGCAGGGTGAAAGCACAGTAAACATTAGTAAGCTTTATTAATTCTCTTTTGGAAAGAAAGCCTTCTAAATACACCTGGAAGAAGTGTCTCACTGGGAATCACTCAGGTAGTCACCATTTTAGCAATGAGACTTTATTTTCCATCCTTTTGTTTTTTTATAGAAACGTTAAGTGTAAACTAATAATCTCACGAGTCAACACCCTATCACCAGGGTCCAACCCTGTTCTCTCCATTGTCCTCCAGATTACAGACTCTGAACTACAGTTCGTCTACAGCGAGAGTCTAATTTTTTGGAGCTGAATACCTGACTCATCCTTTGTCTTTTATGGGCCCCCCAGAGATCAGGAAGATAAACAGTGGGCCTGGGGTCCCACCTATAAGCTAGTGAACTTGGGACAGAATCCCTGAGCCCTGACTCCCCAGCCAGTGATGGGTCTGCAATTCCTCCTTGAAGTCATAAAGTCAGAGCTGTTACAACCAAGCAGGGAGCTAGAGCACCAATGCTAAGACTAGTGTTTCCATCTATTTTCTGCCATTAATAGGCATCATAGTTCATACTTACTGAGAGTGACTACCATTTCACAAGTTGAATGGTTATTTTACCGCACTTGATTACTGGAGCTATGGGCTTCCCTGGTGGCTTAGGCAGTAAAGAATCTGCCGGCAATGTGGGAGACCCAGGTTTAATCCCTGGGAAGACCCAGGGAAGATCCCCTGGAGGAGGGAATGGCTACCCACTCCTGTATTCTTGCTTGGAGAATTCCATGGAGAGAGGAGCCTGGCAGGCTATAGGCCAGGGGGTCACAAAGAGTCGGACATGACTAAGTGACCAACATTTTCACTTTCACTGAAGTTTTACTCTTGGTGTGGATCAACCAAGTGGTTTGGGTTTTTGTTTCTGAGACGGCAGTCAGAGAAGAAGTTTCTGCCTTAACATGCTTGTGGCACAGAGCTGTGAAAGGGCGGGTAAAGGTGCTCGGAGAGGAGAAGGCTGGTTACAGGTGAGCAGGGGAGGTCTGCTTTGGCTTTGGTGCCTACCAGAGGAATTTCTGATTGCACTTTCTGTGAGTTTAACATAGGCCTCGGGATTTTCAGGGATCACTACATCTGCAAAAAGAGCACAGTCTAAGTTGACAGCTAAGGTCTGCAAACCTGGATCCCCTGATGGCAAGAAAATAACTTTCCTAGAGGGAAAAAAGGAAATTAATCATTCTGGGCCGATAATTCTTGAACATACAGGGAAGTCTGAGTCCGACCACCAAAGGGTTCCTGAAATAAGTCATAATAAAGGCTTTCATTGATGGAGAGTGTTTTATGAGCCAGGCGATGTTCTGGGCACTCGTTTATCCTCACAGAAACCCTACAGGGTGTGTGGAAGTGTTATTCTCATTTTATTGATGAAAAAAACTGAGGCCCAGGGGAATTGTTACTCATTCAAGTTTCTACAGCTAGTAGCGGCATAACTGGAATTGCAATCCATACAGGTTCTAGAGCGGTGCTGTCCAACAGAAATAACATACATTGTTTTAAAGAGTCTAAGAGCCACAATGACAAGTCAAGGGATGAAAATACATTCAATACTTAATTTTACTTCATCAATGAATCTAAAGTATAACATGTAATCAACATAAGTACTATTATTAATATTTTACACACTTGCTTTGTGCTAAGTCTTTGAATTCTGTGTGTTTTTGTAAGGGCACTGGGTGCAGCAAATATCCATCTGCACAGTCACATTTCAGTGCTCAGCTGTCATGTGTGGCTGAGGGACTGCATACTGAGTATTTCTGCTTTAGATGCAAAATGCTTAGTTATTAGGCTGTACTGTAAAAACAAAATAGAAACGAGAGAAATCATTTTCTTTTTGTACAGCATCAGCCTCTTGGGAATCCAAATGTGAACCATCACACAAAGAAAAAGCAGAAATTGTCTTTTAGGGAATGTGTGAGATGCGTTTATAAGGGCTAAAAATCGGCCTCTGGTTATTTACTCTATGTCGACTCACCTTTCTTAAAATGCTCCTCTTTCTCTGTCCACCTCTTCACTATATGTGCTTCCTGAGGCTTCATATGTCTTGATTCCCTTTGTACACTCTTCCTGTGTGGTCTCCTTTCTTTCCTTGGGGACCACTGACATGTGGATAACTATCTAGTCTACATTTCTGGTTCCTGACCCATGTAGCCATCCATTGCTGGCTTTTTCCTATGGGATAGGCCACAGCATCTCAAGTTCAGGACGTGCCCAGAGGAACTCACTGCCTCCTGCTCTCTCACTGCCCTGCTCCGGTGGCTCCACAGCCACCCAGAACATTCTCTCCTACTCGTGGTCCTCAGAGCCTAGGACCACCTGCTTCTTTTACCAAGATGTTCACACCAGAAAAATCACTTCAGCCGCAATCCAATCAGCCATCAGTCACGCAGGAGCTGTCTCATGATTTCTCATAGCTTTCATCTATTCCCAGCGCTGCTTCCTTAGTTCAGGCCATAACCACATCTGTGTCCTGGACTGTAAAGTGATTCCATCTGGACTTTCTTTCAATGTGCCCTTCTCTAGATATTGCTGAGACAGGTTCTTTGAAAACAGACATCAGATCACATTGCCTCCCTCCTTAGAGCCCTGCTGTGACTGTCTAGGGTCTTCACGGTAAAACTGCTTTTCATGATAAACAGGTTGCTGTATGACCAGGCCCTGGTTCGCCCTTCCATCTCCTCTTTGTTCACTCTCCACCTCTCAATCTACAGCCCTGTCATTCTAGACAAACTCCAGGTGACTGAAAGTGCTGAGGCTGGTCATAAAGCTGAGATGGGTGTCCTCTCCTTTCTTCCTCTGGACACTGTCACATCCTCCTGGCTGACTTCTATTCATCCTGCAGGTCTCAGCACAGGTCTCTTCTCTAAAGCCTTTCTCCAAAGCTCCGGCTCAGCCACCCCTGGGCTGTTTTCACATCACCTTGTGTACCCTGCTACTCCAGTGCCAAACATTTCACACAGGTGTTTCTTATTTGTCTGTGTTCCACCCTAGAGTGTTAGGGCTTCCTTGGTAGCTCAGAAGTAAAGAATTTGCCTGCAATACAGGGGATGCAGATTCGACCCCTGGATTGGGAAATCCCCTGGAGCAGGAAATGGCAACCCACTCCAGTATTCTTGCCTGGAGAATCCCACGGACAGAGGAGTCTGGTGGGCTCCAGTCCATGGGATCAAAAAGAGTCGGACACGACTTAGCGACTGAACCACCTCCACACTACCACACTACCACCCTAGAATGTAAGCTCTTTGAAAAGAAAAGGAACTGTGTATTTCCAGTACTTATAAAGCGCCAGTCATGTAGTAAGAATGTAAGCATATGTGGGATAAATCAGTGGTCATATCAATTTTGCATTTGTGAACCATGTAGATATCCAATTACACCATTGAGTCCAAGTTCCCTTGATGGGAGAAGGAAGATGATTCTGCTTAGCTATGGGTTTTCAGGACAGTATCCATTCCTTCGTATTTTCTTTCAAGCTAGCATACGCATAGGAGGAGCTCTTTCCTACCTGATAAGCCAACAGCTCCCCTGAGGTAGAAATCTTTATCTTCCGGACCCTCTTCGTCCTCAGACGGCAGAGTTCTGGACACGGCGGACTCCAGGTCACGGCTGAGGTCATAGTCATGGTCCCATTCCAGGGGGATGGAGTCCACACTGGCGGGGGTGTCTCGTCCAGACCTCTCACTCCGGAGGGGTTGGGCGAGTGAGAGGGAAGGGTTGGAGGAAGGCTGCGGGGAGAGCACGCCGTCCGTGGAGGTGTCCCGCCAGTGGAGGTCTGACAGAGTTCCAGCCTCATCCAGTTCCAGCTCCCGGTCAGAGAGGTCGTGCTCATCATCTGGGAGCTAGAAACGCAGCCAAGACAGCCCTGTTACTGCAGCGGTCAGCTGGTCCCCTCCCCACTCTGTGCTCTGCCTCTCATCAATGTTCAGCACGCAAGCCTAGCTGGACCACATCCCTGTCTTAGTAGGGTTAATTTTAAACTTCCTATCATCGAATAATAAATAAATATCTTCTGAGCACTTTTCAAAATGCCTTATATGTGAATCTAGTAAATTCTCAATTTTATTGCTGGTAAAATGGAGATAATATTAAGACCTACTTCAAAAAATTGACAGAAGATTAAATAAGATACTGTAAATAAAGATAACTTAGTATCTAACCTGCAACACAGTAAGTACTGAATGGCAAAGGTCAGGAGCCAAAGGGAATCACTGATAACACCTTAGCTTTTTACATAAAACCCTGGGCCTTTTACACCTTGTATTCCAGATAGAAAATACACTTTATCACAGAAGATGACAAATATTCTAATAATAACATCTTGACAATGAGCTATGATTATGGTAGCAATTAGGGAAAAAGAAAAGAAAAATAAATTCAGCTAAACAACCACATCAATTGGGCCACTGTTTAACACTGCTCACCTTTATCCCCTTGTTTCCTCTAGAAGCTTCTTGATCTTCCATGGAAGATATGTGCCAAGTACTCTTCTAAGCTCTTTATATGCATGTATGTATATATATATATATATAAATACAAATATATAAATATATATATATTTATATATGAACTCATATCATGCCCAAAGCAATCCTTTCTATGAGATAGGTACAGTTATTAAGCCAGGTTTACATTAACGAAACTAAGGCAAGCCATATGAAGCACTCTGGCTCCAGAGTCCAGTACCCACTAAACGATGCTACTTGATCTCGCATTATTAATTCTCTTTAGACTTCATGACCATGAAAAAACAGTGTCACGTACAGGCAGGCGAATCAGTTTCTTATGGTATCTTTCCACGCGTCCAAAGACCTCCTGACAGTAACGTCGGAGCTCATCCAGCTCTTCCTCAATGACGGCCGCATCCAAGGGCTCACTCTTTTCTATCAGCTGTTCTCCTTGGGCGATTATCTGTTCAATCTTATTGTGGTTCAATGAGATTTCCTGCTGGAAGGCCTAGGGAGCATACCTCTCATGTTAATTTTTCATGACTCACATAAACATGAAGTAACTCTAAGATACATATTAAGAAAAACCATGTAGGGGATACTTAGTTTACCATAGACAAAGACAAGCCAAGAGGCTATTACTTTCTAAAGTAAGCTATAAAATTTTGAAATCAGAACAGGAAGCAGAAATGGAATTGTTAGAATTCCATGACCAGAGAGGCGCCTTTGCCTAATAAAATTTACCACCATGGACAGTGTGGGTAAGAGAATCATAGGAAAAAACATTCAAACCCATCATAAAGTTGAGAGCACTGGCTGTCCCTGATGAAAAGTAATGGCAAGCAATAGAGAGCCACCAGAGTTAATTTAGCATTTTAAAGAATTCTATTCAATATTTAAATTTTAGATTTTCCAAGATGTCAAACATGAGTAAGAAAAACCATCCAAAATCACAATATCACAAATTCTTCTCAGATGATTTGACTATTTCAGGACATAAGTAGGAAAAACTGTAATTATTTGAAAAACAGGTAATTCTGGATTCCTTAGACTTATTTTATATGATTCAAAACAGATAAGCCTCAGGGAACATGTTTCAAGGGATAAATTTTAATTCAACACAAGAATAAACTCTGGAATAGTTGAAATTTCCCAATAATAAAAAGAATGCCAAGGGAGAAAGAGGGCGGTTATAAATGCTATGATCCTGCCAGAGTCCAGATAGAAAAGATTCAACTACCACTTGGTAGAAATTTCCTGCTAAAGCTTTTAAATAGGTATTTTTACCTGTGAAACAACTTGGGAGAGTTGAGGTGAAGGGGAAGGATGGAGAGGCTGGTCTATTAAATAAAATACTGGGGCTATTTTATGATTTTTTTATTCTGAGAATCTAGAGTAAAGGTAATTTCCTTGCTTTATTATGACAACTTTAAAGTCACAGGCACCATGAGTGGTAGTTTAGTTGTTAAGTCCTGTCTGACTCTTGCGACCTCATGCACTGGAGCCAACCAGGCCTCTCTGCCCATGGGATTTTCCAGGCAAGAATACTGGAGTGGGTTGCCATTTCCTTCTCTAAGGCAACATGACTATTCTTATAAAAAAAGTCTACTTATTCTCTTATCTTGGGATGAAAATTTCATAAGCTTCATTGCATATTATTCAAGATATTAAACATTCTTCCTTTGAGGGAATCCTCATATCTAATATATAACCCTCCCCATGTAAAATGCTTCACTCTCCTTTTTCACTTTTATCAAGAGGCTCTTTAGTTACTCTTCACTTAATGCCATAAGGGTGGTATCATCAGTGTATCTGAAGTTATTGATATTTCAGGTTAGTGAAAGTTAGTGAAAGAGGAGAGTGAAAAAGCTGGCCTAAAAATCAACATTCAAAAAACTAAGATAATGGCATCTGGTCCTATCAGTCAGTTCAGTTCAGTCGCTCAGTCGTGTCTGACTCTTTGCGACCCCATGAATCGCAGCACGCCAGGCCTCCCTGTCCATCACCAACTCCCGGAGTTCACCCAAACCCATATCCATTGAGTCGGTGATGCCATCCCAGCCATCTCATCCTCTGTCGTCGCCTTCTCCTCCTGCCCCCAATCCCTCCCACCATCAGGGTCTTTTCCAGTGAGTCAACTCTTCGCATGAGGTGGCCAAAGTATTAGAGTTTCAGTTGCAGCATCATTCCTTCCAAAGAACACCCAGGACTGATCTCCTTTAGAATGGACTGGTTGGATCTCCTTGCAGTCCAAGGGACTCTCAAGAGTCTTCTCCAACACCACAGCTCAAAAGCATCAATTCTTTGGTGCTCAGCTTTCTTCACAGTCCAACTCTCACATCCATACATGACCACTGGAAAAACCATAGCCTTGACCAGACGGACCTTTGTTGGCAAAGTAATGTCTCTGCTTTTGAATATGCTATCTAGGTTGGTCATAACTTGCCTTCCAAGGAGTGAGACTTTTAATTTCATGCCTGCAGTCACCATCTTCAGTGATTTTGGAGTCTGACACTGTTTCCACTGTTTCCCCATCTATTTCCCATGAAGTGATGGGACCAGATGCCATGATCTTCGTTTTCTGAATGTTGAGTTTTAAGCCAACTTTTTCACTCTCCTCTTTCACTTTCATCAAGAGGCTTTTTAGCTCCTCTTCACTTTCTGCCATAAGGGTGGTGTCATCTGCATATCTGAAGTGACTGATATTTCTCCTGGAAATCTTGAGTCCAGCTTGTGCTTCTTCCAGCCCAGCGTTTCTCATGATGTACTCTGCATAGAAGTTAAATAAGCAGGGTGACAATATACAGCCTTGACGTACTCCTTTTCCTATTTGGAACCAGTCTGTTGTTCCATGTCCAGTTCTAACTGTTGCTTCCTGGCCTGCATATAGGTTTCTCAAGAGGTATGTCAGGTGGTCTGGTATTCCCACCTCTTGAAGAATTTCCACAGTTTATTGTTATCCACATAGTCAAAGTCTTTGGCATACTCAATGAAGCAGAAATAGATGTTTTTTTCTGGAACTCTCTTGCTTATTTGATGATCCAGTGGATATTGGCAATTTGATCTCTGGTTCCTCTGCCTTTTCTAAAATCAGCTTGAACATCTGGAAGTTCACAGTTCACGTATTGTGCCTGGCTTGGAGAATTTTGAGCATTACTTTACTGGCGTGTGAGATGAGTGCAATTGTGTGGTAGTTTGAGCATTCTTTGGCATTGCCTTTCTTTGGGATTGGAATGAAAACTGACATTTTCCAGTCCTGTGTCCACTGCTGAGTGCAGCACTTTCACAGCATTATCTTTCAGGATTTGAAATAGCTCAACTGGAATTCCATCACCTCCACTAGCTTTCTGAGTAGTGATGCTTTCTAAGGACCACTTGACTTCACATTCCAAAATGTCTGGTTCTAGGTGAGTGATCACACCATCGTGATTATCTTGGTTGTGAAGCTGTTTTTTGTACAGTTCTGTGTATCCTTGCCATGTTTCTTAATATCTTCTGCTTCTGTTAGGTCCATACCATGTCTGTCCTTTATTGAGCCCATCTTTGCACAAAATGTTCCCTTGGTATCTCTAATTTTCTTAAAGAGATCTCTAGTCTTTCCCATTCTGTTGTTTTCCTGTATTTCGTTGCATTGATCCCTGAAGAAGGCTTTCTTATCTCTCCTTGCTATTCTTTGGAACTCTGCATTCAGATGCTTATATCTTTCCTTTTCTCCTTTGCTTTTCACTTCTCTTCTTTTCACAGCTATTTGTAAGGCCTCCTCAGACAGCCATTTTGCTTTTTTCCATTTCTTTTCCATGGGGATGGTCTTGATCCCTGTCTCCTGTACAGTGTCATGAACCTCCATCCATAGTTCAACAGGTTCTCTGTCTATCAGATCTAGGTCCTTAAATCTATTTGTCACTTCCACTGTATAATTGGAAGGGATTTTATTTAGGTCATACCTGAATGGTCTAGTGGTTTTCCCTACTTTCTTCAATTTAAGTCTGAATTTGGCAATAAAGGAGTTCATGATCTGAGCCACAGTCAGCTCCCAGTCTTGTTTTTGCTGACTGATATAGAGCTTCTCCATCTTTGGCTGCAAAGAATATAATCAATCTGATTTCGATGTTGACCATCTGGTGATGTCCATGTGTAGAGTCTTTTGTGTTGTTGAAAGAGGGCGGTCCTATCACTTCATGGCAAATAGATGGGGAAACAGTGGAAACAGTGACAGACTTTTTTTTCTTGGGCTCCAGAATTGCTGCAGATGGCGAATGTAGCCATGAAATTAAAAGACGCTTGCTCCTTGGAAGAAAAGCTATGACCGGCCTAGACATCATATTAAAAAGCAGAGACATTACTTTGCCAACAAAGGTCCATCTAGTCAATGCTATGGTTTTTCCAGTAGTCATGTATGGATGTGAGAGTTGGACTATAAAGAAAGCTGAGCACCGAAGAATTGATGCTTTTGAACTATGGTGTTGGCGAAGACTCTTTAGAGTCCCTTGGACTGCAAGAAGATCCAACCAGTCAATCCTAAAGGAAATCAGTCCTGAATATTCATTGGAAGGACTGACGCTGAAGCTGAAACTCCAATAGTTTGGCCACTTGATGTGAAGAACTGATTCATTTGAAAAGACCCTGATGCTGGGAAAGATTGAAGGCAGGAGAAGGGGATAACAGAGGATGAGATGGTTGGATGGCATCACGGAGTCAATGGACATGAGTTTGAGCAAGCTCCGGGATTTGGTTATGGACAGGGAAGCCTGCCGTGCTTCATTCCATGGGGTTGCAAAGAGTCGGACATGACTGAGCGACTGAACTGAACTGATGTAAAATGTTTAACTAACCACTGGTTTTTAATTATATATGAAACATATCAAATATACTTAAACATTAATTTGGCACCTAGGAATGCAGTCTGTGCGGAATGAAGTTTCAATATAAGAAAGTTGAACTGGTCTGGATCATGGGAGTCAAACTATCTGAAAGTGCTTGAAACCAACAGAAAAAACCACCATCAAAAATGAAAACGACAGCCTTGCAGATCAAGTTCATACTTAAAGTTTACGTGTTAAGGGGAGTTGTATCTCCTGATAATGCTCTTTATTTCATTTTTAATATTTTTCTGTTTTCTGAATTTCTTTTCAGTCAAGAAGATCTACGTTTTAAAAAAGCAAAGATTCTCATATATAAAATACATAGCCAATGGGAATTTGCTGTATGACTCAGGGAACTCAAACAGGGTCTCTGTAGCAACCTAGAGGGGTGGGGTGGGGAGGGAGCTGGGAGGGAGGTTCAAGAGGGACATATGTATACCTATGGATGATTCACACTGATATTTAGCATAAAACAACAAAATTCTGTAAAGCAATTATCTTTCAATTAAAAACCAAATAAATGTTTTAAAAAAGAACAGTTCTTTAGTATGCTCTTCACAGAAGTATCTATAAATCATTTCCTCTTCAGACTCTCTGCATACCAATTTGAAAAAAAAAAAATCACTGTTATTCTATTACCTTGAGCTGCTTTATTTTAGCTTGAACATCACACTCAGAGAAGTGCTCGATGTTGGTGAGCTGCAGATCCATCTCCGTTAGCCACACCAGAATGCTGTCCCGTGCCGTCTCGAACTCCTCCCGCTGGCCAATGAAATGCTGGAGAGAAAAGAACACAAGTGAAAAAGCCACAGACATGCTGAGATGGAACTGCCAATTCCAGCCTCCTCCTGGGAAGTCATTTCCTCAATGGGCAAAGAGAACACCACAATGTTTTACCAAATAAATCATATGCTAGATACCCGTCTTGTCATCCCCGTCTTACAAAGTCACTGAGATTATGTCCTAACACTCTACTCAAATGGCCCCACTCTGTCCTCCTGGCCTCTAAGCTACAGAGGAGGCGCAGCATGGACCTTGAGTCTGCGCAGGATGGAGGTGACGCGCTTCTGCAGGTTGTCCCATCTCTGGTTGCCTTTGTGAACCGTCTGTTTGAGGCTGCCGGCCGCGTCCGTGCGGTTCTCTCTGGCCAGGCGGCGGTACTGCTTGTTGATCAGCTCCAGCTGGGTCAGGCTCTCATGGACCTGTCGCTGGAAAGCCTATGACCACAAAGAAGCACATCAGCCAGGGAGATCTGAGGAGTGCTCTCAGCAAGGGTGTCTGGGCGTCCCGTTGTGATGTTAGACAGATTGGGAGGTTAACTCTTCCCCTCAAACAGGAAAAGACATTTGGTAACCAGCATAAACTTTCCCTTGTTAAAGAAAACTCATGTTACCCATGTGGCTTAAGAAAGGGAGTTGATCAAACAAAAATACAAAAGAAAATGGCAACCAGTAATAAATATTTGTATAAATACAAATCCGTATATGATACACATATAGAATATGTACATACACATGTAGAACATACACATATTCATATGATACGTGCATATGAAATGTGCACACATACCTATATATGCATATACAAATGACAGCCCACTCCAGTATTCTTGCCTGGAGAATTCCATGGACAGAGGAGCCTGGTGGGCTTCATTCAGTCCATGGGGTCACAGAGAGTTGGACACGGCTGAGCGACTATCACACACTCTGGCTCAGTCGTGTCTGACTCTTTACGACCCCATGGACTGTAGCCTACCAGCGTCCTCCCATGGGATTTCCCAGGCAAGAGTACTGGAGTGGGTTGCCACTGCCTTCTCCAGAGGATCTTCCCCACCCAGGGATCAAACCCGGGTCTCCCGCATTGTAGGCAGAAGCTTTACCGTCTGAGCCACCAGGGAAGTCCTATCACACACTCAGTCACATATATAACACACATGATATACATATGTAATATAGCTTTTAAAATAATAGCCTAAGAACACTTTCCCATAAAGCAAACTGATTACAAAAATATGTTGTTGCTTAGTCACTAAGTCATGTCCTATTCTTGCGACCTCATGGACTATAGTCCGCCAGGCTCCTCTGTCCATGGGATTTCTCAGGCAAGAATACAGGAGTGGGTTGCCATTTCCTTCTCCTATGGATCTTCCCAACTGAGGGATTAAACCTGTGTTCCTGCATTAGCAAGCGAGTCCTTTACTACTGAGCCACCAGGGAAGCCCACAAAAATATGGATGTATGCTGAAACGTGAGTTTAAAATGTTCCAAGTTTCTGATGTCAATACTGAGAAAAAAACATCTATCATAAAACTGCTTCTTTTATTTATAAAATATGTTATTTCCTAAGAAATCCAGAAATTGCCTCAATTCTGGTGTTCTCTTTAAAAAAAAATAAAACTACTTTTTGCAGAATGTCTGAATGTCTTTTAATTGCAAGCTATTACTGACTTTTAAGAACAGCTTAGTAAAACAGAAGGTAACATTACAAAGAAAAAAGTTTCGAACATACTCTATTGTTTTTTTGCTGTGCCCACGAATGATTTGGTTTGTATGAAACATTTTAAAGCTGATGTGACACCTTACAGAGTATTACAGAGTAGAGTCTATGTACTTTGGAGGTTACCCCATGCACACCTTACAGTTTCTGCAGGTAAAGTACTTCTTTTTCTCTGCAATATAGCCTAACCCTAGCAATAAGAGTCATTTGGCCAAAATAAAATGAAGCTTTTACATTTCAAACTTAGGTGTGTGATTTATGACCAACTTTTATTCTGGCATTGGATAGAAAATTGTGTGACTAATTGAAATGCACTCATCGAAATCCCAAACTTTTGCTTCCTTTGGCTTATCACACTGTTTACATGCTACCAAACTCCTGCCTCTGAGATGGCTTTCCTCCTGAGAGTCGTTTTAAGAGCCGTCATCTGAGTAAATTCAACCATCTATTTTATAAAACTTCAAATTATTTCCTCAGAAAAGGAAATAGTAAGGAAAGTTCAGCTTTTGCAATTACTGGAAGTCACAGAATATATGTTCTCACTGAGGTGAAGGTGGGCATAACAGGTGGGGACCCCAGCACCCCTAGATCTGTCCCCAATGTTTGTGAAATTGAACAGGCAAAAATTGCCCTCAAAATTTCATTTTTGTAATTTATTTTTCTCTTAAGAAAATTAACTACAAAGAAAATAATAAAATCAATCATTATATCTAGCTAGTTGTATAAATAGCATTTATATTTATAAATAGCATATATATATAATGCTATATTTATACAGCATTATATGAATAGCTAGTTATATAAATAGCATTATAAGCTTAACTATATGGCTAACCTTTGTCATAAAGTCTTGAGTCTAAAATAGCATCATAAAAGATCTTACATAATCTTCTTTGTAGTGGAAGCCGATTATAGAAGGTTTAACCTTTATGAAGCTGTGAGTAATAAGATGCAGTACAAGAATATTTCCACTAGCACTGGTTCACACCAGGATAATCTGAAATCTACTGCAGAGTTTATTGTGGCTTTTTACTAGAATTTTACTAAGGAAAAGCCTTTTAGATAGGAATTCTTTTCCCCCGAGATTTAGTGGAATAGTTATATATAGGTCCATATTCAGACAGCAGAGTAACTCTTGTTTATTTCACAAGTATTTGAACACTTGTATAGCGTGTGTAGCTATCCATCTATGACTCTTAGATTTTAAACCCTACAAGAACAAAAACCAAACTTCACATTCACTATAACAGGTCTCAAAAAAAAAAAAAAAAAAAAAAGGCTGGTTAATTGCTATTACAAGGTAAAAATGAATCCAGCTGAATTTGGTTGGAATTTTTAGTCTTATTTTAAAATATCTCAGGGAGCTTGGGGCAGACTTGGCAACCAAGAATGATTTTTGTAAGATAACATGCATCGGAACTGTTCACGGTTAATATACATGAGAACACAACTGCCAATCAATGGATATTGACTGGCAAAGAAACTTCAAATTAAAAAATGGTCAACTTTAGGGACCAGTCCTCGGTGAAAATGAGAGGCAGTTGAGAACTGGGGTTTCCTATCACAGTGATAGAGCAGATGTGAGACTGCCCACACAGGCAAGGAACTAGAATCAGTTACTGAATGATTGCTTTCTTGATGAATATGATTATACTGCTGCTATTTTTCTCTATAAATTTGAAAAATCTTAGTGACTCAATGGTGCTGTTCCTCATTTATAATTACAGTTGGTTTATGATTTAAAATATTTGATCAATTCTGGAGTCAATTCCATTTATCAATGATTAAAAGATAAGAGGAGACTGGTGGGCTACAGTCCATAGGGTCGCAAAGAGTTGGACATGACTAAAGCAACTTAGCATGCACTTACACACACACACAAACACACACATATACATGTATATGTATACATACACACACAGTCCAGTTAAGTGAAAAAAATCAAGAAAATATATTGAACACACACACACATATTATAGTTGTTATAGTATGGAATGGCATCATATTTGAGTCTTAGAAACTTGATTATAAAGCACTGTGAAGTTAAAAGAATGCCAAGATCATTTTTGGGGAATCACGATTCCTGTTTTCTAACAGGTTTCCCTTCATTACTACTTTATTTGTAATTCTTGATAATTTTAAAGTAAAAACTTCCTTTGTCTTCTTTACATATCATGATGTAATAAGAAAGATGACCAGAAAGTCATCACCTAGCTGTCTGAACAAATAGTATGTGGGCAAACAGTTTGTTTGGGTCTTGAGACACCAGAGACCAGCTGGCTACTCTCATAGCAAAATAAAGATGAAATATTTGGCATTGAAAATCACCTCAAATTTCTTTAGTTCCTCCTTGGCAACTGTATAGAGCACCCCGGAAGAGCTGGGAAAGGCAGCTGTCCTTTCTGAGATCTTGAGCCAATCTTCAAAATGAGAAAAGTCATCCAGAAACTTCTGCCACAATCGCCATGTCTCTTCAATTCTGAGACAGAAAGGAAAGAACAGAATCTGATTGTTTGAGACTGTTTATGCTCCAGAGCCCTGTCCGATGCCTGCAACCAGGATTAAGAGTGCCCAAAACGAGCAGCTGCTGTGCCAAGCAGTAACTAACTGTGCCTTGAGTCAAATTCGCCCAGACTGAAAAAGAAACAACTGTTTGACTGAAATGAAACAGCTGTGTGAGTGTGTGTGTGTGTGTGTGTGTGTTTAAACACACGTCCTGCAGCTCTGGGTTTGGAACAAGTCAAACTGAATCTGATAAGCACATGGTATGAACTGTTCTGGATATGTGCAAGGAAGTTTAAAAGTATAACACTCTGCTCTCAGTGCACACTCATCCGGAGGTTCCCTGGACTAAAACTAAGGTATGAAAATTCATTGAACATCATTCACCCTCATCAAAATCAACCAATGACGGCAAGACAAATATTAAGCTTTCAGGAGGTCCCCAGAGAGCATGAAGATTCTGTGCCTTAAGTCATTGTGGTCACTTTCTAACACATCACTAATTTTTTACCACTTTGAATTTCAAAAGGCTTCAAGAGAAGTCCTTTTGTTTTATTATTTCCTTTTTAATGAAAGAAAGTTACTTTTTTACACCACGGATTATATAACATAATACTTGTTCAGCAAGGGCATGTTTTAATTTTTCTAATTTTATTTAAACTGTTAGGTCAGGTGTCACTTGGCTTGTTATATTTATAAGTGACCTTTATATCTACTTATGTTTCTAACTGAACGTAGATGACAAGTTTGGGAAACTGAGGCTATATTTGGACATTGCAACCAAAAGGAAATGGTGAATAGCAGATACCCTGGATAAATTTATTTATTGATTTTTTTGTCCTTCCTCTGTTTCAGCTGTGTGCACATCCCCACTTACTTGAGTCTCCTTTCCATGGACATGGCACAGATGTTTCTCCATCGGCGGTCCAGGTTTCGCGTAGCCTGCTGGATGGAATCGCACTCGGCGTCTGTAGCGCAGGCATCACAGTCATGGAGAAGTACCTCGCACAGGTTGAGCACAGAGGCCACTCCTGTGCTGTGTTTCTCGATGTCTCTCTGAAGCTCCTGCGGGGAAGGAGATGTGCTTTATTCAAACACTTGTTTACCAATGGGAAGAAACTGCAGCAGTATTCACTGACTCAGAAATGGTTAGGCAAAACCTTGACAAGTATTTCATTTCATTGAATGCACGAAGCTTCTTCAACTTCCTTTATGAAATACTGCAAGCTCAAAAGTATGAGAAAATGAGTCTCGAAATATTTGGCCTATGTGAGCCATGCCAAAATATCAACTGAACAAGTAAGACCACATCAACTGTGCAGAGTAAAATGAGCTTCTTTAGTGGCTGAACAACGAATCTTGCCCCAGTTTTTACTTCACAGATATATCACTTCCATTCCAATCCATAGATCAATCAAAGGAGTACGTGTGCTCCTGTTAAGAGCCGGCACTCACTTTGATCTCCAAGGATCTGCAAACTGTTTTAAACAGTTAATTCCACCATCATTAAAAGGTACCATGGTTTAAGGGACCTTGGTTTTCTACCATGTATGACATCATTATCAGCAGCTTCCTCAATGACCAAATTTAAATGTAGGACAGAAGGAAGATATGAAATAGGATGATAAAGTTCAATTCTGTAATATTTTATGTTTTAGGGCCAGCAATTCCTGTGATAAATCCTATATAACTGAAAGCGGTTGTGCAAGAGATTTGAAAGAACAGTTTAGTGAAATAGAAATATTTGACTGAACTTATTTTCTTGTGCCTAGTTTATGAAATTTCCAAAGTTAATCAATGGCACTATTATTGCATTCAACAGTAAGCTACAGTTTGTGAAGAAGACATTGGGATCTGGTGTTAAGGAGAAAAGCAGGAAGAAGAATCTACATACAAGAATATAAATCCCAGTTACCTGAATAAGTTGAGGAATTATCAAGAGAAAAAAAATTAGGCAAATTCAAGAACTGTATAAGAGAAAAGGAAAATACCTTGAGGACCTGAATGAATAGGACAAGCAAAACACTGCACCAGTCGGCCTCCTTTGTAATAATGGAATACTTAGAGTAAATTGAGTTAAAAGCTCAACAGAAAAATAATGTATATTTTGTTACACTCTGTGCAGTTAATATGGTAGAATGGAAGACTTGATATGGTAGAACTCTGGGCAAATTCAGTGCCTTAAACAAGAAAGATAAACATTAATCTGTTGATGGCTACTTAGGTTGCTTACATGCATTCACTTGTAAACAATGCTGCAATAAACACAGGAGTGGAGATATCTTTTCAAGATAGTGATTTTAGTTCCTTCAGATATATACCCCAAAAGTGGAACCGTTAGAACACATGGTAGATCCAGTTTTACTTTTTTGAGGAACATCTATACTCTCTTCCATAGTGGCTACACCAATTTACATTCCCACCAACAGTACCTAAGGGTTCCATTTTCTCTAAATCCTTGCCAGTACTTTTTAATCTCTTGTCTTTTGATAATAGCCATCCAACAGGTGTGAGGTGATATCTCACTGTGTTTTTTATTTGCATTTCTACCATGATTAGTAGGATCTTTACATGTACCTGTTGGCAATTTGACTATAATCTTTTAAAAAATGCTTGTTCAGGTCCTTTGCTCATTTTTAAATTGGATAATTTTTTTTTTTTTTTGCTATTGAGGTGTATATATGAGTTTCTTGTGCATCTTAGATACTAACCCTTGATCAGATATGTGGTTCGAAAATATTTTCTCTCATTCCTAGGTTGCCCTTGCATTTGGTTGATCATGACTTTTGCTGTGCAGAAGCTTCAGAGTTTGATTTAGTCTTACCTGTTTCATTATTGCTTTTGTTGGCTGAACTTCCAAAAGTCATCGCTAAGACCAATGTTAAGGAGCCTTTTCCCTATGTCTTCCTCTGGGTTGCAAGTCTTAAATTTAAGCCTTTAATCCATTTCAAATTAATTTGTCTATGTCGTGTAAGATAGAGGTCCAGTTTAACTCTTTTGCATGTGAATATCCAGTTTTCCCAACACAATTTTTTGAAGAAACTATCTTTTCTCCATTGAGTATCCTTATTAGTCAAATATTAGTGGACTGCACATGTGGGTTTATTTCTGGGCTCTCTATTCTGTTCCATTGGTCTGTGTGTTTGTTTTTAATGCCAGTACCATACTTTTTTGATTACAAAAGCTTTGTGATATTAACTTGATTTTTTTTTTCCTATTTCTGTAACAAGTGCCATTGGAATCTTCACAAGGATTGCATTTAATCTACAGATAGCTTTGTATGCACATTTTAGCAATATTAATTCTTCCAATCCATGGGATATCTTTCCATTTGCTTGTGTCTTATTCAGTGTCTTTCATCAGTGTCTTACAGTGTCAGAGTACATATCTTTCATCTCCTTAGTTGAATTTATTCCTCAAGCATTTCATTGTTTTTGATGTCATTGTAAATGGACTTTTTCTCTTTATTTTAGAGATACTTCATTGTTAAGTGTTCGGAAACACAATGATTTCTGTATGTTGAATTTGTATGCTACACCTTTCCTGAATTTATTAGTTGTAAAAGGTTTCTGGTGGAGTCTTTAGGATTTTTCTATGTGTAAGACCATGCCACATGCAAACAGAGACAATTTTACACCCTCCTTTCTGATCTGGATGCCTTTTATTTCCTTTCTTGCCCAGTTTCTCTGACGAGGCTTTCCAGTGCCACGTTGAATAGAACTGGTGAGAGTGGGCACCCTTGTCTTGTTTTCACCTTTCATCCCTGAGTATGATGTTAGCTTTGGGTATGTCACATATGCCCTTTATTATGCTGACGTCCATTCTCTCTATACCCAGTTTGTTGAGCGTTATCATTTGAATGTTGTCAGTGGTTTCCCTGCATCTATTGTGATGATCCTACAATTTTTATTTCATTTTAGTAATGCAATGTATTATATTTACTGATTTGCATATGTTGAAACATTCTTGCACTCTAGGAATGAATCCAACTTAATTACAGTGTATAATCTTTTAAAGTGCTGCTGAATTTGGTTTGTCAGTACTTTATTGGGAGTTTTTGTATCTATATTCATCAGGCATATTGGTTGATAGTTTTCCTATGGTGTCCTTATCTGGTTTTGGTATTTGCTGGACTCATAAAATGAGTTTGAGAGCATTCTTTTCCCTTCAATTTTTTGAAAGAGTGAGATGAAATGGCTGTAAATGTCTGGTAGATTTCACTTGTGATACCAGGTCATAGAAATGTCCAGTCTTGGACATTTCTTTGTTGGGAGGTTTTTGATTATTGATTCCACCTCCTTATTCATTATTGCTCTGTTCAGATTTTCTATTTCTTCAAGATCCATTCTTGGTAGATTGTATGCTTCTAGGAATTAGCCATTTTTCCTAGATTGTCCAATTTTTTGTCTTATAACTGCTCATAGTAGTCTTTTATGATCTTTGATATTTCTTGTAACGTTTCCATTTCATTTATAATTTTTAAAATAATTTATTTTGGTCCCTATATTTTTTTCTTGGTTCAGCTCAGTTCAGTTCAGTCGCTCAGTCGTGTCCGACTCTTTGTGACCCCATGTATCACAGCACACCATGCCTCCCTGTCCATCACCAACTCCCAGAGTTTATTCAAACCCATGTGCATAGAGTCAGTGATGCCATCCAGCCATCTCATCCTCTGTCGTCCCCTTTTCCTCCTGTCCTCAATCCCTCCCAGCATCAGGGTCTTTTCCAATGAGTCAACTCTTTGCATGAGGTGGCCAAAGTATTGGAGTTTCAGCCTCAGCATCAGTCCTTCCAATGAACACCAGGGACTGGTTTCCTTTAGCATGGACTGGTTGGATCTTCTTGCAGTCCAAGGGACTCGCAAGAGTCTTCTCCAGCACCACAGCTCAAAAGTATCAATTCTTCGGTGCTCAGCTTTCTTCACAGTCCAACTCTCACATCCATACATCACCACTGGAAAAACCACAGCCTTGACTAGACGGACCTTTGTTGACAAAGTAATATATCTGTTTTTTAATATGCTATCTAGGTTGGTTATAACTTTCCTTCCAAGGAGTGAGCATCTTTTAATTTCATGGCTGCAATCACCATCTGCAGTGATTTTGGAGCCCAGAAAAATAAAGTCTGACACTGTTTCCACTGTTTCCCCATCTATTTCCCAATGAAGTGATGGGACCAGATGCCATGATCTTCGTTTTCTGAATGTTGAGCTTTAAGCCAACTTTTTCACTCTCCTCTTTCACTTTCATCAAGAGGCTTTTGAGTTCCTCTTCACTTTCTGCCATAAGGGTGGTGTCATCTGTATACCTGAGGTGATTGATATTTCTCCTGCCAATTTTGATTCCAGCTTGTGCTTCTTCCAGCCCAGCATTTCTCATGATGTACTTTGCATAGGAGTTAAATAAGCAGGGTGACAATATACAGCCTTGACGTACTCCTTTTCCTATTTGGAACCAGTCTGTTGTTCCATGTCCAGTTCTAACTGTTGCTTCCTGACCTGCATAAAGGTTTCTCAAGAGGCAGGTCAGGTGGTCTGGTATTCCCATCTCTTTCAGTATTTTCCACAGTTTATTGTGATCCACACAGTCAAAGGCTTTGGCATAGTCAATAAAGCAGAAATAGATGTTTTTCTGAAACTCTCTTGCTTTTTCAATGATTCAGCAGATATTCTAGCTAAAATTTGTTGTCAATTTTGTTTATAGTGCCAGAGAACCAACTCAGTTTTGTTAATCTTTTGTATTGTTTTTTTATTCTTTATTTCATTATTTCTGATCTACTCTTTATTATTTCCTCTTTTCTGTCAACTTTGGGCTTAGCTTATATTTATTTTTCTAGTTCCTTGAGTTGAGTTAGGTTGTTTATTTGAGATCTTTATTTCTTAATAGAGGTGTTTATCTCTATAAACTTTTCTCCTAGAACTGCTTTTGCTATATCCCTTAAGTTTTGGTGTGTTGTGTTTCCTTTTTTATCTCCAGATGTTTTTAATTTCTCTTTTGATTTTTTCTTTGATCCACTGGTTAAGAGTGTGTTGTTTAATTTCCATGTATTTGTCAATTTTCTAGCTTTCTTCCTGTGATTAATTTTTTAATTAATTAATTTTAATTGGAGGCGAAATTACTTCACAATATTGTGGTGGTTTTTGCCATACATCAACCTGAACCAGCCATGGATGTCTAATCTCATATTGTGGTTGGAAAGACACTTGATATAATTTACACTTTCTTGAATTTATTGAGACTTGTTTTGTGGTCTAACATATAATCTATCCTGGAAAATGTTCCATGCTCTGAGGTTGGGGTGGGGCAGGGTGTGCTACTGGTTGGGCCCTACCATCAGCTCTGATTGTATGAGGTCACAAGCTACGTTTACTGGCAGGGCAGTGTCACTGGTTGGACTCATGACTGGGCAGGGCTATAGGCTGGTCTCTGCAATTGCTCTTGATGGGGTCTCAGCCTGTGCTCCCAGACTGGAGGGTGATGCTGGCGGGACTCTGTTCAGGTGAGGCTTCAGGCTGTGCTCTGTGATGATGCAAAGCTGCGGCCTTGGAATTGGGCAGGCCCATAAACAAGGCTTTGCCATCAGGTAGGCCCCTGGCTGTGCTCCCCTGTTGGGCAAGATTACTGGCCAGACTCTCTGATTACGAGAGCCCTCCAGCTGAATCCCACAGTGAGTGGGTCTAGAGACTGTGTTTCATGGTCAAGCTGGGTTGTTGTCTAGGCTTTCTTGATAAGAAAGGCTTGTTGGGTGGGGCCATAGCCTAGGTTTCAGGCTGTGTTGAGCAATCAGACAAGTCCCTCAGTTGGACTCCACCACTGAGTAGGGATTGTAGGTTGGGCTGAGGCTGTCCAGGGTCACTGTTCAGGCTCCCTGGCTATGCAAGGCCAGAGGCTATGCCCAACAGTTGTTAGGGCTACTGGCTTGGCTTCCTCCCCAAGCAGGGCTGTTGGATGGGCTCCATGGCTGCCTGGGTTCTCTGGCCAGGCTTCCTGGTGGGGTCGGGTGGAGACAGTGTTCAGCTGTTGGGTGGGGCTGGGCATCTGCCTCCCTGCCTAGGCCGAGAAAGATCAAGGCCAGTTGTCTGGGGACCCAAATCAGGTAAAGCTGCCAAGTGAGTCTGCAGGCTAGACAGGGCCACTGGTTGGGCTCTGCTGATGAGCAGAGGCGCTGGCTAGGATCTCTCTTTGGGTGCAGCTGCAAGCAGGAATGCAGTTCCACCGAGACCTGAGTGTGGGTGCTGTAAGCCCCCATGCCTTCTCCATCTTATCAGATTCCCTAAAGATGGGCCCTACAGATTTCTTCCCTGTGAAGTGAGACCCCACTGGGCCTCCTGGGAAGCATCACACAGTCCTGCGGAAGCTGGACGTCCACCTGGGACATTCTCTTTTTCCACTGGAAAAACCACAGGCCTGGGCGGTCCCCTTGGTACAGAGCTGTGCCAGCCTGGGGAGGGTGATGGGGGCAGAGTGCAGCCACTCCTGTCATCTTCTAATGTGGGCCTTCCCAGTCTCTGTGGTCCAGGGGGTGCCACAGCCTCAGCCTGGGTTCTGGGGTTCTCACAGGGGTGCTCTGTCTATGGATGGTTGCTTGTTGGTCTTCTTGTGATGGGGACTTGAGTCAGGAATGGCTTAGGCCACCATCTTGATAACATCACTCCTCTATATGCTTTTGAGTCTATCTCAGAGCAGAGATTCAAGAGTGGAATCCAGCACCGGCGTGTGAAACCCAGACTCTGACACATGGCTGGGAGCCCAGCGTTGACACCTCTCATCGACCCAGTCATGGGGGCCCTCCATAGTTTGGTGAGATTTACTTCCAGGTGCTTGGCCAGGTTCCCACAGTAACTATTGGAGAAAAGTCTCCATGTGCTTCTGCTCAAAAGTTTTTGTTCAAATCAACATTAAAAAATAAAGCTTGAGGGATTTTATAATTATATAAAAAACCAAACACAGATCACAATTTTAGTCTCAGCTTTAACTTCCATTGGTAACGGTCTCCAATTGCCCCACAGTGTCTCCGGATTCATTATTTTTCACTTATAACACAGAGAAATCTGACAAAACATCCTCTGAAGCCACCTCAAGCCTTATATACTTCTGCCCAATTAAATTTGTAAGTACATTGGCAGTAAGAATTAAGTAAGAATTAAGTACATTGGCAAGACAGACATAGAGAAACTCCACATAGGAAAATGGAAGAAAATCTGTTCATTTAAATATTTGTCAGAATTTTTCCCCTTTGGAGACAGAGTACTTTTTCTGTTTTTTTAAAGCATGGATCCAATATGCTATATATACATTTTTTTTTAAACAAAATCTATGGTCAAATATTTTCCATAAAGGAAACTAGTAAATATGATATGATTAAAGTAAAATCTGCTAAGCACCCACTTTGTGCTGGACATTGTGCCAAGTGCTTTTCTTGCTAACCGGTAATAACACTGTGAGTCATGTACTCTGATTCTTAGCATCCTACCTGTAAGGAAGTTGAGGGTTAAAAGAGTTCATTGCTTTGCTCCAAGTCACACAAAAAAGTGGTAAGGCCAATATCTGAATCCAGAAAGTCTTTACTTTTAACTGTTAGTGTACAGTTGTTTATCTTTTTGCCTTTAAACTTTAGAAGTCTATATGAACATTTATTAATATATTAAAAATCTACTGATCCTTTAATTAAGTAATGCCCTTTTCATATCAGATTCTTCACCAGAAATAACCATTTCCATCTCTTGTAGCTCAGTTTTCTGGTTTTTATTTCTGTTTTTCTAAGTAACATGTTTATATTAGTATTTCTTGATTTTTAAATGTTAGACATTATCAGTGAGTCTACAGTAGGGAAGGAATAAACTTCTACATGACTCACCAGGCTCCAATTATTGGTTTAGCACCTCTTATAGCTAAAGCAATAATCATTTCTTTGCAAGATTACAGTTCTTTAATATTTTTCACACTTGAACTACAAAATACGTTATGGTTATATTTCTTTTCTTACACAACTTTTTGTTTTCTAAAATCAATAGTTCTTCATTTCTCTCTCTATCTCTCTCTCTCTCTCCCTTGCTCTCTTTTTCTCTTTAGAATTTGTATTGCTAATTTACATTGCATTCTTTCTCTTATGGTGCTAATAAAGCTCCTTCCAAGAATTCCTTGTTGCCAGGGGGAAGGATGGGAAGATGGAGGTAGGGAGTTTGGGATGGACATGTACATACTACTATATTTAAAATGGGTAACCAACAAGGACCTACTGATAGCACAGGAAACTCTGCTCAATATTATGTGGCAGCTTGGATGGGAGAGGAGTTTCGGGGAGAGTGAATACATGTATAAGTATCGCTGAGTCCCTTTGCTGTTCATCTGAAACTATCACATTGTTAATCAGCTATATCCCAATACAAAATAATTAAAAAAAAAAAAAAAAAACTCCTTCCAGTATGGTTAAGTCCATCAGGTCCCCTAGTTCAGCTGTTTTCTTCCTTGGAGACGTCCCTTTTAGGGTGCACAGACTCCCTACTCCTGTCTGGACAGGTTCTTGCTAGAAGACAGAACCACTGTCATCTGGGACTTTCCTTTACCATCACCCTGGGGATTTCCTTCTTTCTCTCCTGAATATTATTTTTCCTCTCATTTCACTATACGTAGCATATCCTTCATTAGATTCTTGTGAATGTGTGCAGAGAAGGCTAACTATTTTATATATTAAGTGGCAGATATAATATTCTAAATCATAAACTATCTTCTAACTTGTAGAAGGCATTCTGCCATTGTATACTAGCTGCCATCATGGTTTTGGAGAAATCAAACTTTTTCATCTTGGAAACCTTAAAATCTCTTTATCCATCTTCTGAAGTTTTGTAATAGCTTTGCTTTGTGTTAATTTTCCAGGGCGCTTGTAGGGTTTGTGCTCTAGAAGTGTTTAGTTTTCATTTTGGGAATTTTTTTCCTGCTTTACTCCTTTGATCATTTCTTCCTTTCCACTTTATTTGGGAGAGGGAGAGGGCTTTTACAGCATAACTGAATTGGATTTTGAAACTCTTGCACGAATCCTGGCTGCAGGCTTAACCGGATGCAGTGTGGTGGGAGTCAGACCATTTGGTACAGTCTTCCACTTATTCCCTCTATTTTTAATAGAGTGGTTCAAGCACTGATGGCATCCTGTATTATCAAATTAAAGGTCCCTCTGGTTTGCCTGACTAGCTGGGCTTAGGCGGGATCTGCTCACTGAACCACTCCTTTTTCTGACCTTCGAGCAATCTTCCCTTTAAAGCCCTGCAGACTTGATAGTTCCACTTCCCAAGCGAGACTTCTGGGAACTCCGTCTGCAGCAGGAAGCAGCTGTCTTCCTCCTCCATTCTGCTAGCACCATCGCTATTTTATCTACTATCCATCTTCCAAATTCTCTTGGATGTCTGTCAGCTCTATTATCTTCTGTTTTTTTTTTTGCTGTTTAGGGTTTTGACCTTTTATCCCCTTTGCTATCACTTTATTGGGGTTTTAGTAACAGGTAGAACTGTAAATGCATGTCATCAATTTACCATTTTTAACTAGATACTGTTTTG
This sequence comes from Bos taurus, assembly GCF_002263795.3. Taxonomy (NCBI): domain Eukaryota; kingdom Metazoa; phylum Chordata; class Mammalia; order Artiodactyla; family Bovidae; genus Bos; species Bos taurus. The sequence continues at coordinate 89,165,040 of NC_037336.1, forward strand.
GTTTTCTCACATTTGCTAAATCACAATACTGGCCATTAGCATCACTTGTCTATATCATTACCATGTTCTCCAGGAAAATGTGGGAAAAACTTGAGGCAAACCACAACCCCCAGGGTTACTCATTAGAGTCCTTCAGAGGATTTTAATCTTACAAGTGAAAAATATCCTGCTAACAATTTCTTACAAAAGAAATGCTAATTTAAATATCAAAGTAACCCCAACTCCTAAAAACTGTATTTTAATATCTATTCTCTTTGGTTTAAATAGTTTATAAAGTACATAAAACATTTCATAGGACTGAAGAAATAGGTATATTTATACATTTTGTAAAATTAAGGAACTTGAATAAAATGGCTTAATGTAATGGAAATAACTGAGATCGGTAGAATTTTCAAAGATAATTTAAAAGCATGAAATAGCAATACATCTTATGGGGGATGTATGGCGTTGATTACTGACAGCTGGAGTCTACTATGCTGTATAAGAATCAGCAAGGACAGTGGGAAGTGAAAATCCGTTCTGCATGTATTTTTCAGGGTTACCCTCTTTTGCTTTGTTGGGTTGGGTATGGTGTTGTGTTTGCTGCACACGTGAAGATGACATTATAGTCTGTGGTCTGTAGGTCATGCAATCCTCCTTGCAAAATTAAATTATTTAGACTCTAGAAACTCGATAAGCATGCACTGTGATCTCTCTCAAAAACACTGTGTGCAGAACATAGAAAAGGGCTCCTAAGACTATGGCTGCGGGTTAATGACTCACAAATAAATAAACAAAGCTGTTAGCACTGTTCTGGATATATCACTGCAGCTCAACCCAAGCTTCCACCTTAGGATGGCTTCTTGGAGGACCGCTGACATTAACCCTATGATGGTAGATCTACTTAAGAGTCAACTTTGTGAGGACTTCCCTGGTTTTCTAGTGGCTAAAACTCTGTGTGCAGGGGGGCCTGGCTTCGATCCCTGGTCAGGGAACTAGATCCCACATGTTACAACTAAAGGTTCCACATGCTGCAACTAAGACCCAGCACAAGTAAATACATATTTTTTTTTTAAAAAAGAGTCAATTCTGTGAGGAGATGGAATGTATTTGCCCCAAACACCTGTCTAGCCAGTGCCTCCCCTTTCTCACCAATCCTGCCCAGCTTCTTCCAGATTTCCCATCCCAATTCACCATCTCACACTCATGTCTCTATTCTGCCCAGAAGGACCAATTTTCAAGAACCTATTGATTCTTTCCTTCTATTGTTTTACACTTTACCTGCTGCTCGTTAAGCTTTTTCTGTATTTCTTCTGAGTCACAGGAATCGTAGACAATGGGTTTGGCCAGCTCTGACTCGATGTGGGCTAACCACGTCCTCAGACTGCTCATGTTCTTATCCAGCTGTTGTACTGCAACCAGAGTCTCCTTCAGCTTCTTTACCCTGTGGGCAGAAAAGGAGAGATGTCAACTTCAGGGAGAGGCCTCACTCATGCTTCCCTCAGGAACAGAAGCCAGAGCTGGGTCTAAACCCAGAGTCCAGCCTGGTTCAGCCACCTACTGTCTGTGTGATTGTGGGCGGTGGCATAGCCCTTCTGTGTCTCTGTTTGCTTGTCTATAAAATAGAGAAGAAGTCACAGTATTTATGAAATTCAAATTAGGTGAATAACGATGGTGCCAGTACATGGGAAACATTAAAAAGAATATTAGCCATGGTTATCCTCAACACAACTATAATGATACAACAGTTACAGAAACCTCATGTGACTTCATCAATAATATAATCTATACTACATACTTTCACAAATAATATAATGTATACTTCTACCAAGAATAACTGGGAGAAAAAGTTAACATTTCCAATGATTTGTCACTAAACAGATCACATCTCCATGGTTCCGATCACTTCCGCTCCTCTGGGATGTGTTTCAGCAACACTGTAGCAGAAACTTAGTTCAAAGAAGAAAACACACTTAAGAAGGCAATGGCACCCCACTCCAGTACACTTGCCTGGAAAATCCCATGGATGGAGGAGCCTGGTGGGCTGCAGTCCATGGGGTCGCTAGGAGTCGGACACGACTGAGCGACCTCACTTTCATTTTTCACTTTCATGCACTGGAGAAGGAAATGGCAACCCACTCCAGTGTTCTTGCCTGGAGAATCCCAGGGACGGGGGAGCCTGGTGTGCTGCCATCTCTGGGGTCACACAGAGTCGGACACGACTGAAGTGACTTAGCATAGCATGCAATTTGAGTTTTCATGATGCCAGATCATGTCAAAGGTAACTAAGGGCCTACTGGATTGTCAAATGGCAGAAGGCAGGTGCCAGATCTACTGTTATCCAGTCTTCTACCTTCAGAGCCTTATTCGGTCCACTACTCACCATGGCAGTGATGGCACGCGTGCTCAATTGTGTCCGACTCTTTGCGACCCTTTGGACTATAGCCCAGCAGGCTCCTCTGTCCATGGAATTTTCCAGGCAAGAATACTGGAGTGGGTTGCCACTTCCTACTCCAGGGGATATTCCCAACCCAAGGATTGAACCTGATTCTTTATGGCTTTGCCACAAGAAGCCCAGTATTCACTACATGGCATGCCTAAAAAACAACCATAACAAAATGCTGTTTTCCCATTCTTTCCAGGAAGGAGTAAAAACTCATTTCTTTAAGATTGCCATTTCTCTAACAATAACATGTGAACACTTTAGAAGTAAGGTGCCAGAAAGACAAAATAAATGATTTGATTATTTTCTTAATGTAATGTACAATCTGATCAGAAATCTGGCATGGAAGCAATGCAATATAACAATATGGTAAGAATTAAACAAAAGAAACGAACCAGGTTTCTGGCTAATACATAAGGAGTGATCAATTCTGTCTTGCCATGTTCAGTAATTATTCATTCATTCACCACTTGTTCATTTCTTTATTCCTCCTACAAACATGTATAGTGCTAGATAAACACTGACAATTAAAGTTTCATCCTTGCCATTGAGGAGCTTAGACTTTGATGAAAAAGAGAAAATGAAGAAATGATATGTGAGCTGCATCTTGAGAGGCAGATACAAGCCAAGCAGAATGCTTCTGGCTTCCGAAACATAAAGAAGAAAAGTTTGAGATTCTGAAGGCAAAGAGTGTCACAGCACCCAGGAGATTAGGGGTGAAAGAACGGGGGAAAGAAGAGGAAAAGAGATGAGATGTGCTAAGATACAAGACTGATGGGTGGATGAGAGTAAGATTATAAGACTCCCATAGTGACATGATAATGAATTTGTCTGTAGTTTTAAAGATTAATAAGAACTTTTTCCAAGATCTATTTGTGGACTGTTAAGATCAGTTCTGATTTTGAGTGCAGAAGTTTGAGGCAAGGCTGTCGGAAGAGTCCGTTTAGGAAGTAAATAAAGTAATTGAAGTGGTTTACGTCAAAAGCCTACTTTCAAACAGCGGGGGTTAGAGGCAAGGACTGGATTGCTAAATTCACAAATCCTCATGATGTGAGACAGAAGGAGCTAGAAATGATGTCTCTTCCAATTGAATGATTAGATGGATGCTGGTGTCTCAGAGGATACATGATGAGGAGCAAGCTCTAGGGATTAATGGGGCACAAAGTTTAGGATATGATGAGTCTGGAAATAATAATTCTTAGGTTCAGAAAAGACAACAGAATGTATTGCACTGATTTACATACTGTGGCATAGAGTTGAAGCTCAATGAAAGGATGTGTTTCATTCTGAAAGGGGATGGACTAAGAAGAATGAACTTTAAAAGGTTAAAGGAGGAGGAATCATAGGTAAAGAAAAAATAATTAGAAAGGAAGGAGGTGAAGCAGGTAAGTGTAGCAAAAAACTAAAGGCAGGAAAAGTTTCAAGAAAGAACTTGTGGACTGGGGAATAAGACTGATGGTACTTAAGGGTACAAAGTTGTCACAAGCAGTAATAAGCCACATGGATTGAATGCATAGTAAAATGAATATAAATAACAAGAGCATACTATAATTTCATACTGTGATAAATATGACAAATACAACGGCCACCACATTATAAATTATCGATGTATCAAAGTAACACGTTGTACACCTTAGAATTACAATGTTGTATATCAAGTACATTCAATTAGAAATAATTTTTAAGTAGTGTCATATATACATGTAAGTGAATCACTTTACACTTGAAACTAACATAATATTGTAAATTTACTAATTAAAAAAAGAATTAAAAAACAAAAAGCAGTATCATGCCATGGTTATCAGGTGTTTAGAAACCCAGCGTGCCACGTAAAGTGATCTTAAAAGATGATAAATATTTATTAGTGTGCAGCTTAATGGATATGTCTGCATGTTTCCAAATTTTATGTTACACAAACTAGCTACAAAATTACTTTAGAGTCACTAAGAGTTATCTTAAAATTAAAAAAAAAAAATTAAAAAAAGAAACTGTTGGTCAGGATATGATCTAAAGGCCCTCTTCATTAGAGTTCACCTGGTTTCCCTCATGAAAGTGCAGCTCCCTAGACCCCAACACTGTCCTATGGAGCCAGAATCTTAGGAGATATGGCCAGGGAATTTCCATTTTTAAGAAGCAAGCCTTAGGTGTTGCTAAATTGTGGAACCACAGGTCTGCTTAGTCAAAGGCAGAGCAGGACAGCATGATGAGGCCTAAAAAGAGCCTTTAGAAGAGGTCTGCTGGCCCCAGATGAGTAGTTTAGCAAGCACCGTGGAACCAGAACACGGGCGGCATCTGGCTTCAGAAATACCTTATGATAAAAGAGGACTGTTAATCATTTTAAGAAAGCAGGCAGGGGAGTTGAGTAAATATGGTACAAAACAGGTAGAATTCTCTGGCTAAAAGAAAAAATTTGATTTTTTGTTCTGTTTAATGCAGTTGAAGGCCTGGAATCACTTTAGAATGTTTTTAGGCAGAGAAAAAGGAACTCATGAGATAAGAGCCAAAGACAGAAGAAAAAGGCAGAAAATGATACATGAATATAGATGATGGAGCGAGGATGCATAGGAGCAGGGCTAAGGGGAAAAGGGCATGGACAGATAAATGAGTTTTGAAAGGAATTTCCCAGTGAGGACAGAGTGAGCAGGAGTTTGGGAGGAACACAGATAGTACTTTTTAACTCTGTTAATATCAAGTAATAGCAGCAAAAAACCATTATTGAGCCCCTGTTGATGGGCTGACACGGCTGCATGTATGTACATGGAATGCTCTGAAAAGAAAGGGGATGGGGAAGGGGAGCACATGATCAATGATTTCTGATGCAGCCCTTATTTGAAATTCAATTTTGCTTTTAGACCATAAGCTTTTTAAAAAATATATTGTAGACTTTTTTGTTCAGGAAATGTGGTCACCTTACGACACTGCTTATAATAGAAACAAATGGCCCATAAGCAAAATACTTCCATTTCCAAGGTGTCAATCTGGCTCAACCAAAGAAGTATCTGCTTGGAAAAAATGTCAAGAGCGGTATGTCTTTTAAAACTCTAGAGATGTGATAGGGATTTCTCTGGCAGTACAGTGGTTAAGATTCTCTTGATTCTACTGTAGGGGCCACAAGTTCGATCTCTGGTTGGGAAGCTAAGATGCCGTATGCCGAGCAGAACAAAGGAACAGCAACAACGACAAATCTAGGGATGTGATATGTTTCAGGTAGGTATCTGCAACAGAATGTTCTCAAAGATGGATAACCCTCACTCAGAATGACCAAATCTCTCTATCGTATTACTCCCAGATGGTAAAGAAGAGATTCTCAAGCTAGCATTGGTCACTTAGGGTGTTTTCCTGCCACACAGGCCAAAGCTAACTCTCTCCCCACCTCCTCGCTTCCATGACTCTCCAGATAAATCTGATAGGCTTCTCTAGTCAGGAGCCACCTTTCTGAAGAAACTCTCATAACCAAACTATGTTGAGAATTTTTATTCACTTTTAATTGCTTAGAATAGATATCATCACTTTTGTTAACATTTTCTGTAAATCAATGTTTCTCTTGCAAATGAAAATCTAGTCATGACACCTTCACTTTTCCTTTAGAATGCTTAAAAGGATTTTCACTATGCTCAGTTCTTGACAGTATCTATATTTCATTAATTATAATAAAACCCCTTATGTTTGAATAACATTTTCAGTGTGTAAAGGCATGTTACCTTACATTGTTTAAAAAAATGTGTATTTAAAAATTATATTCATATTCTGCAATATATTCAATTGATAGGGAACAGAAAACTTGCATTACAATATATTTCTCATGACTTATAATTCCATTCAAGATAAGACTTTCTCTAATTAGCCTTCTAAGTATAATTTGTACCTGTCTTGAGAGCATTTGAAAACATTAGCCTTGAACAATAATCCCAAGGACTTTTACACACAACCCACTCACATTTCTCTCGTACGTCAGACAAAATTCACCTGAAGGTCAGTTAGAGAAGCTACTGGGTATAAAGTTCAGGGTGCATATCCTACCAACAATGATCATGGCACAGGCTTGGGGTTTAACATGACCTTGGCCATCCTGCCTCAGTGTCCCATATGGAAAGGACAGTCTACAACCAATAAAGCCACTGGAATAGGACTGAAGAGTGGCTCATTGATCTGAGATGTCTGTCCTGGTTTTACCCCAGTGAAGAATGTCCTCCCAGGAACCTCTCCCACTGGACCAGCTTCCTGTCTTCAGATCTGGTAGGATGTGAATGCTGACCATGCTTTGGGATGGGGCTTTACAATAAACTTACAACAGCATCAGGCTTTTGTGTGGAGCTAAAGGCTTCGAGTTGGTGATGGACAGGGAGGCCTGGCGTGCTGCGATTCATGGGGTGGCAAAGAGTCGGACACGACTGAGTGACTGAACTGAACTGAAAGGCTTCGAGAGTACCTCACTCTGGGCCTGCTTCCTTCTTACTCTTGTTCAAACTCTCTGTTGTTATTTATGCCCATGTTCTTCCTTCCCATGGGAAATTCTCTGGAAAGCTAGAACTGTGAATTTCCACTCTGAGTGTTCTCTTTCCATTTTTGGCTGCCATACTAAGCTCAGTACCTTGCACAAAGCTGGGTTCTATTTAAATATCTACTTTCCCTGATGGCTCAGAGGGTAAAGAATCTGCCTGAAATGCAGGAAGACACAGGAGATACAGGTTCAATCTTTGAGTCAGGAAGATCCCCTGGAGAAGGAAATGGCAACCCATTCTAGTATTCTTGCCTGAAAATTCCCATGGACAGAGGAGTCTGGTGGGCTACTGTCTAACCAGTCACAAAGAATTGGACACGAATGAGTGACTAAGCAAACAAGCAAACATTAATAATTGGTATTCTAACTAAAATATTTTTATTTTGTTAACATATTTTATTTGACATTAAATGTATACTTAAATTTTCTTCTAGATCATTTGCTAATGATATATTTGTTAAGGACAAAAATTAATTGATTTTCTTGGTTCAAAATTCACTTACAAAAATGATCCAAGACACAAAGGCTATGAATAAACACTGTTCCACCGGATATTACCTACAGTAGCCAAATAATTTACAGATCAGTAATCCTGTACAGTATTGAAGGAGTTCCAGTAGTCAGAGCAGTTGGTGCAGTATGTGAAGGGCATCGTGACATGGAAATGCTTGTTCATATAGTCCATTAAGGACAAGTTCCTCTTTCAAATGAATGTGTAAATCTTAGTATAGTCAGGGAGGGTGAACGCTTAAGTGGGTCTCCCTTCCCATTTTTAAAAAAGTGCACTTTACCACAAAGAGCAAAATACATTGTGTGTGCAAGTGTTGAGGGGGGAAGGGGTGCTGATGTGAGCTGAGAGGAGGTGGGGGATAAAGTCCCCATATATCACCTTCGAGCTATTAAAGTTGATATTGGTGGGACAGGGATCATTCTTTTTTCAGAGAAATGTCCCACTTTTTTTTTCCCCATTATTTCTTTAAAGGCAACTTTGACTAAAGTATCAACAATAGTTTTATTTATCTATCACTGTAAGAAGTTTGAGCAACATTCTTTTTGGTAGCATCCAGGATTATAATTCAAAATAAGTGTTTACAGATGTCATTTGTCTGGGTAAGTTTAGCAAACCTGGTCTATCTGTAAGTCCCTGCACCTGGTTCCTCTTTCAGAGTCTCCTGTGCTTCCTGAGTATTTGATCTTTCTTGAGAAGGGTTCTAATACCAATTCCAGTTGTACGGCTTCTTAATATTGCCACATGACTACACACATACATGCATATATACATACACATTTCATATATACCTCACTACTTTCCTTCAGACAAATTTAGTAAATACATACACCAAAACCAACAAAAAATTCATGTGCTCAATATATCAGAACCAAAAGTACCATTAATAAATTCTATTCATCAATAGGGGTTTATATGGGGAATGTTATGGTACCAAAAAAATGTTGAAAAATAAAGTGAAAATTCCTGATGTAATGTTATTCTAACTGAATAAAAATCATTAGGTAAATATCTACATTATGCACTAAATTACCATTTTAGACACGCATTTCCCCATTTGCACATATGTTTGAAAACCTTTATACTAGTCAGTGACCAAAACCTACTGACATACCTAAAGACAAACGACTTTCTCTCACACACACAACCCTCCAGGCTGCTGAAGCATGAGAGATTATTTTATTTCATAAAGGGAACACTTTTGGTTACAAAGCTGTGAACTGGCCATGACTGAATTTTAGTTTTAGCAGCAGCTGTCCTTTAAATAACAGATGACGGACTGACAGGATCTTTCCACTGGACCTTTTTTCTGAATCCCGTTCCTGTGTCTCAGACTCTCTACTGTAACCATACCCCTCATGTGACGATTCTAATCCAGAGACAACTGGATGCCGAGCCATGACAAAGCCCATTAACCTTTCCATCTAGCTTCACGGGCCAGTAGAGGGACAAGAAAAACCAACAAATAACTCTTAGGGAGTCCATGGCCAACAACCTCCTAACACCAGTCAGCCCCACTTCACACTGGCAAAAACAATTATGGATTAAAACTCCAGCATCCATCCTGTCGCCCCCACGTAACAAGTAAGCTATGCCCAGGGGAAGAAACTCAAGGAGGTGCCTGCCTTGCGACATTGCAGTTACAGTCCGGGAGGTCTGCATCCGCACAGCCATCGTCTGCCATCCTTGGGCCACAAGAATCTTCCGCCACCACCATGAAGTATCCACTTGCAAAAGTTAGCTTTGCAGAGCAAAAGGCTGAATCTTGCGCGGGGATGAAAGGTTCCCTGGTCTGTGTATGGAAGTATGAAAATGCTCCCTCCAGACAAATGTTGGTAAGTCTCTGCCTGATAATATGACACTGAGCAGTGAGTGACAAGTGGTCATGCTTCTAAATAAAACCTACATTCATTAACATGTGCCAGGCTTGATCTCCTGGAATGTAGGCCACGAGGGTAAGAAGGGGAAAGGCTCAGGGTAATCTGGAAGGAGGGGGAGGCTCCAGGTCTAAAGAAAGAAGGGAGCAGAAATAAGACTGGCTGCAGACACATCGCCATTCTGGAAGGACCTTCCCCCTTTTCTAGCAAGCAGTCTGTTAAGTTGGAAAAGATATTTGAAAAGACAAATGACCCAAACACAAACAAGCAAAACCGCCACAAGTACAGCAAACTGTAGTAGCAAAAAGGAGCAACTTCTATTTTTCTTCAGTTTGCTTGCCAGCTAAGTGATGTAAGTAGGAGTTTAGGGGGTTGTTTGGGAAGATGGGATGGGCAAGAAATTCTGCTGAAAAGTGAATGGTCTTCACCTTTGAATAGACAATTTGAGCAGGAAAAGGAATGAAGAAATACTATTCTCCACTTACCTCAAACTTTGTCCTTTTAAAAATAATGATATAAAGTGACAAAAATAACATGTTCATTTTAAGGTAATTAAAAAAATATGTTCATTTGCTTTGTGGAATTTCAGTTAACTTGGGGGGGGGTTGGAATTGCAAGAATTTCTAAATTTTCTGCACTGATTCTATATAAACTTCATAATTTAAGCTTTTAAAGAAAATAAGCTCCCAAGTGATTCATTACTGATAATTAAAAAAAGAAATGTGACCAATGCTGCCTGCTTTAAATCCTTTGAGGATTTTAAAGTACATACGCACAAATGACTTATGAATAAATAAATGGGCAATAAACATTTGCTAAGCTTTTTTTTAAGGCCAATATGATGAATTTTAACTAATACAAAACAAAGCACTTGGTTCTGGTTATATGAGTTGATTGCTTTAAAAATAGTAATATATTTTCTCTATAAAAGAAACAAACCTGAATTTTTACGTTAAAAAAAAAATCCAGAAAACTTCATTAAAAATAAAATTATTTTTAAAATGCTATTAAAGATATAATATTTTTATTCTTTAAAAAAAAATCACTTCACTGATATATTATTTTCATCAAGATGGAAAATATTGGTTGTAATTCAATAATAGAAGGTAAATTTGCTTTTTCTTGATTACTAGCAACATTAAAAAAAACTGATTAATTCCCTTTTACTATATTTGCGTTTTTCCATGGGTTATTTTTTTTTCCATGTTCACTATTCTTAGCACAATATATTTATTCCAATGAACTAAATATAAGGCAAGGCTTTACAGACACAGTTATTGTAGTAGCAAAAAATGACAATAATATAAATTTTCGTCGTAGGGAAAATATTAGATAAATCACATTATATAAAACTATGGAGTGATCTAAAAGAATAAGATTGGCACATATAGTATATGATAGTATACCTGATCCTTTCCCCTGTGTTGTCTCACTGGAGAAGTGGCAGTTATTTTTAATGAACACTTTGAAAATGAGGAATCCGGGACTCAGAGAGGTTATACAGTAAGCCCTAGGTCACACAGCCAGAGCAAGGTGAACTAAAACTAAGTGAAAGTGAAGTCGCTCAGTCGTGTCCAACTCTTTGCGACCCCATGGACTGTAGCCTACCAGGCTCCTCCGTCCATGGGATTTTCCGGGCAAGGGTACTGGAGTGCGTTGCCATCTCCTTCTCCAGGGGATCTTCCCGACCCAGGGATCGAACCCGGGTCTCCCACATTGTAGGCAGACGCTTTAACCTCTGAGCCACCAACTAGGATGGTGTCATTTCTGAGCTTGCTGCATCAAAGCATTTCTGATTCTGGCTTGACTTTTCTGAATGGATCACCATGAGGTAATACCAGCCACAAATTCCAAGAATTACTTTTTCTTTTTCTTCTTCTTCTAGTTTGGGCAGAGCTCCCACTGGACTGAAATCCCTAGTGGGGACAGCTGCTTCAACTTTGCAAAGCCCTCCTTATTCTCCATGAGCCTCTAAACTCCCTCTAGGATGAGAGATGACATTTATTGACTGAGCGCTTCACTGTGCTAAGTGGTTTACAGGTACCACCTCATTTAATCCTCCTGATAGCCTTTTACACCATATAATTGAAGTACTGAGAGGATGAGTAATTCATCAAATATCACAGTGCAGGTGAAGCAGAAACATTTTATAATTCAGGCAAGTGAAGCCCCAAGCCCAGGCTCTGCTATATTACTATCTGTATGTAGGGTACTTTTCACATGCTGTGTCTCAGGCTGAGAAGCTCAGCAAAATACTGGAGAGACTACTATATATGCAAAGAACTACATAGAACTACATTAGGTTCTGGGGTTACTGTGGTCATCAAGTTTGATACACTGACATTTCAACAGAAGAAAGAAACTTTCAATAATCTTCAAAATGGGATATTTATTATAAACAAGGGAACTGCTACGGACTGTATACAGAAAGCCTAGATAAGAAGGGCTTGATCTAATCTGGAGAAAAGGAAGAACATGAAGAAGAATTAGGAGCTGGCCGGTCCAGAGAGAGAGAGAGCAGGAAGATGAAACAGAAGAGGGGAGGCTCTCAGGTGAGAAGCCCTGTATCCTTGCTTTATCACTCTTATGTTTGGGGAATCATTTTCTTTTTCATTTTTATATCCCCAGAGGGGTGTCTGGAAACTATGCCTGGCTACCTGTTTTGGTAATAAGATGTTACTGAAATCTACTGTGTTTCTCTACACACTGCCTAAGGCTGCTTTTGGGATTTATTGGCAGAGGGCTTTGTCAGAGGCTGTTCAACACACAAAGCCTTGAATATTAGTCATTTAGTAATCCAGTCCTGAGAGAGTTTGCCAGCTTCTGCCATGTAGCAATATGCAGAGGAACTATTAATACTTCATACACTTTTGTATACAGGGGGCATACCATAGTTTTTAAAAATTGTATTTGTTTTTCCTGTTTTTGAGATCCATGAATTATGATAAAGTGGACATGATCAAGCAGGAGATGGCAAGAGTGAACATCGACATCTTAGGAATCAGTAAACTAAAATGGATGGGAACAGGCGAATTTAATTCAGATGACCATTACATCTATTACTATGGGCAAGCTGCTGCTGCTGCTAAGTCGCTTAGTCGTGTCCAGCTCTGTGCGACCCCATAGACGGGCAGCGCACCAGGTTCCCCCATCCCTGGGATTCTCCAGGCAAGAACACTGGAGTAGGTTGCCATTTCCTTCTCCAATGCAGGAAAGTGAAAAGTGAAAGTGAAGTCGCTCAGTCGTGTCCGACTTGTCGCGACCCCATGGACTGCAGCCTACCAGGCTCCTCTGTCCATGGAATTTTCCAGGCAAAAGTACTGGAGTGGGGTGCCATTGCCTTCTCTGCTATGGGCAGGAATCACCTAGAAAAAATGATGTGGCCCTCGTAGTCAACAAAAGAGTGCAAAATTCAGTGCTTGGGTGCAATCTCAAAAACAACAGAACGATTTTAGTTTGGTTCCAAGGCAAATCATTCAGTACCACAAGTAATCCAAGTCTGTACCCCAAACACAAATGCTGAAGAAGCTTAAGTTGACTGGTTCTATGAAGACCTACAAGACCTTCTAGAATGACACCAAAAACAACATCGTTTTCTTCATAGGGGATTGGAATGCAAAAGTAGGAAGTCAAAGATACCTGGAGTAACAGGCAAGTTTGGTCTTGGAGTACAAAATGAAGCAGGGCAAAGAGTTTTGTCAAGAGAACACATTGGTCATAGCAAACATCCTCTTCCAATAATACAAGAGACGTCTCTACACGTGGACATCACCAGATGGTCAATACCAAAATGAAACTGACTATATTCTTTGCAGTTAAAGATGGAGAAATTCTATATAGTCAGCAAGAACAAGACCCGGAGCTGACTGTGGCTCAGCTCCTTATTGTAAAATTCAGGCTTAAATTGAAGAAAGTAGGAAAAACCACTATGTGATTCAGGTATGACCTAAATCAAATTCCTTATGATTATACAGTGGAGGCAACAAATAGATTCAAGGGATGAGATCTGATAGAAAGAGTGCCTGAAGAACTATGGACAGAGGTTCGTGACATTGTAAAGGAGGTGACCAAAATGACTGCAAAGAAAAAGAAATGCAAAGCAAAGTGGAGGCCTTACAAATAGCTGAAAAAGAAGAGAAGCGAAAGGTAAGGGAGAAAGGGAAAGATATACCCAACTGAATGCAGAGTCCTAGAGAACAGCAAGGAGAGATAAGAAGGTCTTCTTAAATGAACAGTGCAAAGAAATAGAGGAAAACAATAGAAAAGGAAACTAGCGATCTCTTCTAGAAAATTGGAGGTATCAAGGGAATATTTCATGCACGGATGGGCACAATAAAGGACAGAAACAGTATGGACCTAACAAAAACAAAAGAGCTTAAGAAGAGGTGGTAAGAATACACAGAATAAATTTACAAAAATGATCTTAATGACCCAGATAACCATGAAGGTGTGGTCACTCACCTAGAGCCAGACATCCTGGAGTCTGAAGTCAAGTGGGCCTTAGGAAGCATCACTACAAACAAGGCTAGTGGAGGTGATGGAATTCCAGCTGTGCTACTTAAACTTCTAAGATAGAATGCTGTAAAAATGCTGCATTTGACATGTAAGACAATTTGGAAAACTCAGCAATGAGTGGCCACAGGACTGGAAAAGGTCAGTCTGCATTCTAATCTCAAAGAATGGCAGTGCCAAAGAATGTTCTAACTACCGAACAATTGTGCTCATTTTACATGCTAGTAAGCTTATGCTCAAAATCCTTCAGGCTGGGCTTCAGCATTATGTGAACTGAGAACTTCCAGATGTACAAGCTGGGTTTAGAAAAGGCAGAGGAAACAGAGGTCAAATTGCCAACATCTGCTGGATCATAGAGAAATCAGGGGAATTCTAGAAAAACATTTACTTCTGCTTCGTCGACTACATTAAAGCCTTTAATGGTGTGGATCATAACAAACTGTTGAAAATTCTTAAAGAGATGGGAATACCAGACCACCTCACCTGTCTCCTGAGAAATCTGTATGCAGGTCAAAAAGCAACAGTTAAAACTGGACATGGAACAATGGACTGGTTCAAAATTGGGAAAGGAGTACGACAAGGCTGTATATTGCTGTCCTGTTTATTTAACTTATGTGCAGAGTACATCATGTGAAATGCTAGGCTGGATGAATCACAAAATGGAATTAAGATTGCCAGGAGAAATATCAACAACCTCAGATATGCAGATGATACCACTCTAGTGGCAGAAAGTGAAAAGGAACTCAAGAGACTCTTGTTGAGGGTGAATGAGGAAGTGAAAAAGATGGCTTAAAACTCATCATTCAAAGAACTAAGATAATGGCACCTTGTTTCATCACTTCATGGCAAATAGAAAGGGAAAAGATGGAACTACTGAGAGATTTTATTTTCTTGGGCTCTAAAATCACTGCTGGTGGTGACTACAGGCATGAAATTAAAAGACACTTTCTCCTTGGAAGGAAAGCTATGACAAACCTAGATTTCCTATTAAAAAGCAGAGACATTACTTTGCCAACAAAGGTCCATATAGTCAGAGCTATGATTTTTTTCAGTAGTGATGTACATATGTGAGAGTTGGACAGTAAAGAAGGCTGAGTGCTGAAGAATTTAATGCTTAGGAACTTTGGTGCTGGAGAAGACTCTTGAGAGTCCCTTCGACAGCAAGGAAATCAAACCAATCAATCCTAAATGAAATCAACCCTGAATATTCACTGGGAGGACTGATGTTGAAGCTTCAATCCTTTGGCTACCTGATTCGAAGAGCCAATTCATTGGAAAAGACCTTGATGTTGGGAAAGATTGACGGCAAAAGGAGAAGCGAGCAACAGAGGATGAGATGGTTGGATGGCATCACGGACTCAACGGATGTGATTTTGAACAAACTCGGAGATAGTGAAGGACTGTCGGGTGTGTTGCAGTTCATGGGATCACAAAGAGTTGGACACAACTTAGTGACTGAGCAACAACAATGACGGAAAATGCAGAGTTCTGTGAAAAAAAATCACTGAATTGAATACTTTTGACAGATAAGTTGTATGGTATGTGAATTATATCTCAATAAAGCTATTATTAAAATAATAACTTTACTGGATTCCCTGGTAACTCGGATGGTAAAGAATCCGCCTGCAATGCAGGAGACCTGGGTTTGATCCCTAGCTTGGAAAGATCCCCTCAAATAGGAAATGGCAAGCCACTCCAGTATTCTTGCCTGAGAAATCCCATGGACAGAGGAGCCTGGAGGGCAACTGTCCATAGGATCTCAAAGAGTTGGGGGACTAACAATTTCATTATTAAAGTAACACATAACTAATGTGTGCTTTGTTTTGGTAATGAGTATTTTAGGTTTGGTGGGGAAAGAAGAATATCTTTCTATTAGGGAGTCCAGTTAACTAAAAAAAGAAAGGTCATCACAACAGAGTAAACAACTTGAATCTGACCTTCCTAGACACCAAGATGGGAAACACTGAATAAAGCATTTTCTATTTATTAGAAGCTCTGAACAACTAAGGCTACAGGATGTTTTCTGTCAGTCCAGGCTCTGGAAAACTGCCATTTGGGTTTTTGCATAGGGTTCAGAAATGAGAGCTAGACTCCTTGAAGACAGTGTTACAGAAATTATCAGTTACACTGATGACTGTTAATTATGTTGACTCTTAATTAAAGGTGAAAGCTCAGAAATGCTTTTGTCTAGGCTAGCACTGACCAACAGAGCTTTCTAGGATGATGAAAATGTTCTGTGTCTGCAGTATCCAGTAAGGTAGCCACTAT
Organism: Bos taurus; assembly: GCF_002263795.3. Lineage (NCBI taxonomy): Eukaryota > Metazoa > Chordata > Mammalia > Artiodactyla > Bovidae > Bos > Bos taurus. Next base: position 89,181,128 of record NC_037336.1, read on the forward strand.
CCTCGTGTGGTTTCTGAGCACTGGAAATGTTCCTGTGCAACTGATCATAATTAAAATTAAATTCTAAATGAATTGTATTCCATTTCAGCTCATTTAAATAGCCATTAAATAGCATGTAAGCCAGTCACTGTTACATTGGACTGAGTAGGACTAGAAAGCATACTGGAACCTTATCCATTGAGCCCTAAAAATAACTGCAAAATTTTTGTTATCTTAAAAAGCTGACAATGCTTGGTAACAGTCGAAAAATTCAATGCAAAACACATCTACTGTGCACTTAGAGTGGTCTAAGCTAGCTAATCAATTAGTAATAGGAAGCTGACTCAAAGTTATGGATTCTATTCGTACATAACAGGTTATTATCTATGAATCTTCTTTCTTTCTTTTCTTCCCCCCATTTCCTGTTAGCTGGAAAGCTGTTCACCTGAAAATATGATCATCTTCAATAACAACTTCTCTATTCCCCAAAAAGCACCAAAACAACATAAAAATATCAAAAGACAAGTTATGTTCTGCTTTAATGAATCAATGTTAAAAAATTTTTTTGGAAGAGGGAGGCGGACAGAATGAGACTGAATCATAGGAACTTAGTATTTCAACTGGCAGGTCACAGTTGAAGATGGGTGTGGGAGATGGGCATCTAGCCTGTGCACTAGTGAAATGCCAGTAAACCAAACAATGGAAAGAAAGCAAATGTGATGGCTGAGAGCCATTTAGGAGATACTCCAAGAACTATGAATTCAGCGTGGCATTAAACCTCAGGACAAACCAACAGTCAGTATGTCATACCGTCCGTGTTGGAACGAGACAATTAGAAATGGACAATATGTATTACATCTGTGTATCAGTCATGCCCGACTCTTAGCAACCCCATGGACTGCAGCCCACCAGGCTCCTCTGTCCATGAGGTTCTCCAGGCAAGAATACTGGAGTGGGTTGCCATTTCCTACCCTAGGGGATCTTCCCAACCCAGGGATTGAACCCACGTCTCTTGAGTCTCCTGCATCACAGGCGGATACTTTACTGGGCCACCTAGGAAGCCTGTATTCAATTGATTCAAATTTACTAATATGTCTTTGGAAGAATAAACTAAGTAATATCTAAAAAATTCTTGACTGAATAAACTATACAGAGGACTTCCTAAGCACTCCAGTGGTTAAGACTCTTCCCTTCTAATGCAGGGGTGAACGTTCAATTCCCGGTAGGGGAACTAAGATCCCACAGGCCATATCACGTGGCCAAAAATACCCCCAAAAACAAAAATGAACAAACAAAAACTAGACAGAAAAGTTATAAATAAGCATGACTTTGAGGAGTAAACACCTAGCTCATTTTATACAATGTTGGCTAACAGCTGGGCATACACTAAACTAATTGCTTGTGATTAAATTATATTAAAAATTTTTTTGATTTCATGCAGCCCCATATTCCACAGCATTGAAGCACTAAAAATTGGAAAAGAATATTGACTACTTTAACTGGATTACATGGCAATGCAAATCAATCTTTGAGTCATAATCCGACCAAAAAAAAATCCAGGGATGTTTACCAAGTAGGTGGCTTCCCAAAGAAGGGTATTTTTTAGCACAAAGGCTTCAGATCTTCCCTCTGAAACAAGGTTTGGTTATCAGTGCCTGAGAAGTGAGGCTAAACATGGTATTGAGGTTCTAAAATCTACATATGCCTAAATATTTCAAGTAGTTTAAGCTGAACCGTTAAGTTTCCATCTCTTTATATACTTTTATCAGGGCATTTAGTGAGTCATTTTACTTGATTTCTTTGCATGTCTATATGCCCACTTGAAGAAAGGGGCCTCTGTCTTTGTATCCCCGAAATCTCTCACGGTCACTATCAGTCCTTTACAAATAGAACCAGAAAGTTCGGTTATAGAAATAAATTGTTGTCATTGTTCAGCCACTAAATCAGTCTGACTCTTGAGACCCCGTGGACTGTAGCCTGTCAAGCTCCTCTGTCCATGGGATTTCCCAGGCAAGAATACTGGGGTGGGTTGCCACTTCTTCTTCAAGGGATCTTCCTGACCCAGGGATTGAACTCACGTCTCCTACATTGGCAGGTGGGTTCTTTATCACTAAGGCACCAGGAAAGCCTGTAGAAATAAATAACAACCTAATTTCCTTTTAATTGCATTCTCTGGAACAGGGACAAAGAAGTCACAAACTTGGCAGGCAGAACTGTGCAGGGCATGGGCTGCAGAGTCAAAGAATGCAGACTCTGCCACTCAGTATGTGCACGACCAGGAGCAAGCCTGAGCCTCAGCATTCCACACCTGGAAAATGGGTATAACAATAATACCCATCTCAAAGGATGCTGTAAACACACAAGAAGATGCACATGAAGCCTGTAGCATGGTCACTGGGACAAGCTAAAGGTTCAGTGTTAGCTATTAGAGTCCTACTGTCTAACATTTTAAAACCTGGTTAACGCTTGTTCCCTTTTTATTATATTATTACTAAAACTATAGCCTCATTTGCTTCATAAATTAGACGCTTTTTGAGAACTCCCTTATAGAAAAAAGCCTAAACTAAATGTTTTCAAAATCAACATATGGAATTGTCATGCCCATATGCAGTCTTTACGGGCGCACAGTATTCAAAAGGCACTATTTCACATCTACCTTCATGGCTAGGGAAAATAATCCAGATTTTTTATAAAGTGTATTGTGGGATGGCTCCAAAACAACTGTGAATCAGAAGCATTTGTGACATTCTAACTTTCCTAACTGCTATAAAGAAGACTGTCCATTCAAATATTCATTCATACATTCCTGCAAATATTTACTGAGTCCAAACTGTGTTCAGGCACTGTTTTTGGTGCTAGTGACAGCCAGTGAACAGAACGGACAAAGACGCCTGCCCTCATGGAGGCTATAGTCCCACACGAAGCAAAGTTTACTTCAAATCAAGCATCTATCCAGCTTTTCCCTTTACAAATAACCCTTATGTCAAGTAACATAATAGTTCATTCAGGCATATCAGATTTTTATACTGCTAGTAAAGTTTCTCAGATTTTTTTTTTCTTTTGGACTTTTATATTTCTCTCACTCTGCCTTCCAGAGAAGGCAATGGCACCCCACTCAAGAGGTTGCCTGGAAAATCCCATGGACGGAGGAACCTGGTAGGCTGCAGTCCATGGGGTCACGAAGAGTCGGACATGACTGAGCGACTTCACTTTCACTTTTCATGCATTGGAGAAGGAAATGGCAACCCACTCCAGTGTTCTTGCCTGGAGAATCCCAGGGATGGGGGAGCCTGGTGGGCTGCCGTCTATGGGGTTGCACAGAGTCGGACACGACTGAAATGACTTAGCAGCAGCAGCGGAACTCTGCCTTCTGAAATGGAGCAGAACCCTATGGTCCTTCCACCCCCCACCTCCCACCCATGTCCTCTGCCTGCCTTTCGTCTTTGGAAAACCTTAGTCAAAGAATAAGTTTAATCAGAGAAGTAAGAAATATAGAAACAAAGGAAAACACTCAGAGGAGACTAAATAATAATAATGTGGTCATTAAGCATAGTCAAGGACCTTTAGTCCTTTCTCAAGGGCTATAGATAATATTCTGAGCCATATCCTGTGAGCTGTCTTATAGATACCAAAACACCAGGTGGAAAAGTTAACTACATGATGACCAGACTGTACCCAGAACATGAGTTGTCACAATTCTGAGAACTGGCCACAAAGAAATGGGAACAAATGGACCTTGGAACTGAAGATTAACTGTACCTAAAACAATCAAAATGACACTGGTCAGACCACCGATGACCAATCTGAAGATGACTGTCAGAGCTGACTGTGCTGTTTCTGCATGTAGCCCCCTCCTTCTGTCTATAAAAGCTCTTGCCCCCCGGTTGCTGTGTGTGTGTGTATGTGTGTGTGTGGTGGTGGTGGGGGGAGTTGGCCTTTGGACAGATGTCCACCCCTCTCCCCAAGTTGGCGGCATCTGAAATAAAGCAAACTTTCCTCTTCACCAACCTGGCCTGTTTATTGCCTTTTGAGCAGTGAGCAGCTGTACCCCACCTCGTCCTTTCAGTAACATTTCCACAACAAAAACTGATGTAATATTCCTCTCAGACACGAAGCAGACACTTACAGATATCACTAAAGCTAAGTACAAAATACAGTAATGCAGCAGGTTATTTTTACACCTAAGCAAGTGACAATAATTAGCTTCATTCCCACATCTTACTAAGAAGAAATATTGTAGGAATATAATTTTATATATTTTATAAATACATATAACATATAAATACACACTGTATGTATAATATAATACAATATAATACATATATGTATATATATTTTTTGCCACTTCAGACAAACACACCCTCCACAGATACTTGTCAGCAGTTTCACTCTCTTTCTTATAGGAAGTTGAGTACTATGAAGCCTCAGAATAAAGACTCTTCCCTCGGGGACAGATTTTGTTTGGATATGACTTTCTCTCTTTTAGTGAAATGAAAACACCACTGAATTTATGAGCAAGAAGGGGAATTTTAAAGTTAATGAAAGTGACATTTATGAGACAAGCATGAACTAAGGTGGTGGGATGAGGAACGCAGAGATTTATCGGATGACTTGCAGCTGCAATGGAAGGTGGCCTGAATGTGCTGAGATTCTGCACATGTGTCCTGTTGACAGGGGTCCTTTTTACCTGGCTGCCATGAGGTCCAGAAGGTGCTGCCACCGGTCATTGATCTTGCCAAGCTTGTACTCAATCTCAGACGCTTTGCTTTCATGGCTGGCTCGAGCCAGCCGTTCTCCCATTTGCTGGAGCTGTATTTTGTTCTCTTGGGCAATTGCAATTTCCTCTTGATAATCCTGTGTAATAAATAGCAATCACAGAGGTCAGAAAGCATGTTCTTGATGTATTCAGCCTAGCTCTACTAGAAACAGGGTAATTACAGTTTTCTACGGCTTGGAAATAGTTTGGGCATAGGGAACACTATGTGAATATGAGTCCTAGTACACAGGAATTAATGGTACCTGCTATTTTCAGTATTTAGGCAAAGTCCAGATTTTCAGTACATAGGCAAAGTCCAGATTGAATTTTTATATAGATCTTTTTAAAGGGAATAGATGTTCTTAAGGGGCAGGGGGAGGCTTTCTTTTTACTTAAAATAGGCATTAAAAAAATGTAAGTATATACATAGAAACAAAAGACAAAACTTGAAGAATTTCAATGCTGGGAAGTTATACCTTACTGCTGTAATCACCAACCACATGTTCTATTTAGAATCAATCCTCCTACACGTTAACTGCCAAGAGGCTTATAAGATGTGTCTGCATGTATGTATATCTAAATATATATGTGTGTGTGCCCGTGTGTGTGAATGTCAATTGTTACTTGGCAGAATGTTTTAAAAGATTACTACTTTCATTTTAAGGAGCTATCTTCTATACAGTGTAAAATGCTGATTTTACAACCCATAAATCATTGACATAAGTCTCAAGAATAATGACCTTTAGTCTTAGAGGATCAATGGGTCTCAAATCTCCCTCATTTACCCAGTTTCTATAGGAGCTCCTCCGAAAGACTGTTTTAGGTAAGAAGGACAGGCTCTCAGTATGGTCTACAGTAAGGTCACTGAGATAGACCACTGAACAGTATGATTAAAGGGATGATAAAGGCCATCTCCTCTTGACCCCTATCTGTCCCCTCTTCCCTCCCCCCCAGCCTCTGGACCAATGGTCCTCTTAGTTTCTTGCCATAGTGACAGCATCCAAAATTTAGAATCAACTTTTTCATTTTTGGTTTAAGCTTCTGTTAGGCAGGCAGCAAATATTTTCTCATGAAAATAATATACAAACACAGGTATTATAAGGATATGGGTATTTTAGCCTTCTATTGCTCTAAAATTACCTTGGGAACAGGGCTACCTTTTCAAGTCAGTAAAAAGGGCCCCCAAAGAACAGGAGGAGCCAGTGAAACTTCATTCTATTCAGGGTTGAATGCTGTCCTCAGACTCAGTACCCCACCCACTCACCTTTCTATGTTACTTCAACCTTGTGGGAGTCAAAGACCAATGAAATAAATGCTTATTAATAGTTACAATATGCCATTACAAATTTGAGATTATTTTACTGAGAAACGTTTAATTCAATGGAATTACTCCAACCCTAGAACAGTATTTATAGTAAAAGAATCTGCCTAGGTTGTTTTTAAAGCAAAATGCTGAGTGTTAAGGCCAGTAGGTACCCACATCATAGTTACAGTCTGTTTATTAATTTCTTTATCCTAAGTTGAAAAAATTACCAAGACTATTATTTTTCTTTACAAAAGAGACACCACATAGTGCAAGCTCATGAAAACGTTTTTAGAGTCCATAATTATATATATATATACAAAATGGTATAGTCCATATTTTAAAGGTTACTAAACAGTATAACAAAATCATCTGTGTGCCAAGGTACAGTTTTTCTAAATTTTAAATTACGCTTGGCATTTTGCTCAGGAGACAGTTTTTTCCATACCCCCCAAAACATGGATCTTAAATTTCATGATAAAATCAATTGGAGTATAAATACGCTTGGTCAAAATTTATTCTATAGCAACTTTCACTATAAAACCTATTACATTAATCATGTCTAATAGAACGTTCTCTGACACCCATAAACCAGCAAAGGGTAGAACTGTTACAGATGCTTAAATGAAATATGTATTGTCTCAGTCCACATTTTAAAGCTTTACAATATTAAATACATTGGGTTAATCAAAAAGTTCTTTTGGGTTTTTCCATAAGATGTTCTATTGGGCTATTCGGATCCAATAGAAATGCTGATGCTTAGAACTTGCACTTTTAAGTGTAAACCTATAAAGTTATTAATATCACATCTTGGCTTCAGAGTTTTTGTTTTTCTGTATATGTGCCTGTGCACACCCATAGAGAAAAAAAAAATACAATTCCGAAAGACAACATATAATATAAATAACTTCATAGACAAAGGGAATTTTTCCTAATACTTATTTATATATTTTTTAAGAATGAGTGAAGCTATTGTCCATTTATTCAATAAATAATGGCTGAGTACTTCTGAGAAGTCAGGAGCTACAGCAGTGAACAAAACTGACGAAGTTCCTGTTCCCATAAAGCTTACAGGCCACTGGGGCTTCCAGTGTAGACAGATAACAAACAAGTAAATCAGGAACATGTACTGTATTTCAGATGGCAATATGTGCTTAAGAGAAATATAAAATTTAAATGATTAATTGTTCAAATGCAGTGTGGAAACACCACTGGAACCATCAAAAACCTTTTAAAATGCTATTAAATCTGACCAATCCTATATAGACATTAAAAACATTCTGGATGCATTTGAACATAAAAATATACTCTCATCATCATATATACCTTGAAATTAATATGAAGCTAAAATGCCCAGAAAAGTCCTCATTTCTGTAACTGTCTATAAATCATGGTTTATAGAGAAAATGCCAGTTTAATGGATCCTAGGAATTTTTTCTTTTAGTTCCTCTCTAGTGATTTTTACCTCTTTAAAAACAAACAATAAATCAATTATACTCTGATTAAAAACAAAGAAAACTAATACACATAAATAATTCCTACTGAACAGGCAGATAAAATCCAAAAACTGAGCGTTATCTATCAGCAGACAATCTATTTCATCACAAACTGAAAATATTCAATATAATTTATATGTCAAAGAAGCCTTTCCAGGCACATTAATTTTATGTCAAGAAGTGTTTGTAACAGAGTGCTCCTTTGTCGGGAAAGTAACCAGGAGTAAGGCCATCTTCGTACCAACGCCTAAACACTAGAAGAGTAAAACACACGTAGCCACACATCTGTTACCTTCCTGAGCTTCTCAATCATTTCTTCAATGAGAATGTCTCCATTCTGAGAGACCTTGCTTTCCATCTGAGTCAGCCATTCGCAAAGCTCCTTGTTCTTTTCACTGAAGACGGCCCACTCGTTCAGCCTCTCACTTACTTGCTGTCGCCTTAAGGAGAGCTGAAAAGTTCAAAGTGGGAGAAAACGCAACAGGATAATCAGAGTGGAACTCATAGCCTGAGGGAAGAAGCAAACAAAGTTTGTTGGGTGGCCTAAGACAAGCACTGGTCGTGCATCTCTTTAGGCCACTGTTCCCGGAGGCTCAGGCCCAGGACACTGCTCTAGCCTAGTGAGTTTCACAACCAGGATTTGCTATTAAGTATGAGTGGGAGACCCTGAATCCTCTACTTCCCTCCCAAGAGCCACATGCCCGTTCTCTTATAAAAGGTTCTGAACAATCCAGTTTCTCACTATAGTTGGTTCTGTAGCTATGATACGGGATTACTGAATGTACTTTAACTAAAAAAATATATAAACAAGAAACAAGAAAAGAACAAGAAAAGGGGAAAGGGGATGGGCAGGAAAAAAAGAAAAGACAAAAGAAGGAAGGAAAAGGGAAAAGAAAGAAAAATAGGGAAGAAAGGAAGGAAGGAAAGTTGAGCGTCAGGTGTCTAAAGAGGGTGGACCAAGGGACACAGTGGGAGAGCTCAGTTCCTGATCAGCTCTATCCTGATCACTTTACTTTGAGCAAATTCTTTTATATCTCTGCTGGTTTTCTTTTTTATTTATGTATCCTTGTTTCTTTTTCATATAACAGCCTTACTGAGATGTAATTTCCACACCATACAATTTGTCTGTTTATAAAGTGTACAACTCAGTGGTTTTTTCGTTTATTAACAGAGTTTTACAACTACCAGCACAATCAATGTTGTAAGATTGTCATCAGTACAACACCTGGCCCCTGCCCCGCTCCGTACCCATCATAACTCACTCCCTTGCCTACCCCAGCATCTTCCTCCCAATCTTAATCTACTTTCTAGCAAATTTGGAAAACTCAGCAGTGGCCACAGGACTGGAAAAGGTCAGTTTTCATTCCAATCCCAAAGAACGCTCAAACTACCACACAATTGCACTCATCTCACACACTAGAAAAGTAATGCTCGAAATTCTCCAAGCCAGGCTTCAGCAATACGTGAACCATGAACTTCCAGATGTTCAAGCTGGTTTTAGAAAAGGCAGAGGAACCAGAGATCAAATTGCCAACATCCGCTGGATCATCGAATAAGCAAGAGAGTTCCAGAAAAACATCTATTTCTGCTTTCTTGACTATGCCAAAGCCTTTGACTGTGGATCACAAAAAACTGTGGAGAATTTTGAAAGAGATGGGAATACCAGACCACCTGACCTACCTCTTGAGAATCCTATTTGCAGGTCAGGAAGCAATACTTAGAACTGGACATGGAACAACAGACTGGTTCCAAACAGGAAAAGGAGTACGTCAAGGCTGTATATTGTCACCCTGCTTATTTAACTTCTATGCAGAGTACATCATGAGAAATGCTGGGCTGGAAGAACCACAAGCTGGAATCAAGATTGCCGGGAGAAATATCAATCACCTCAGATATACAGATGACACCACCCTAATGGCAGAAAGTGAAGAGGAACTAAAAACCTCTTGATGAAAGTGAAAGAGGAGAGTGAAAAAGTTGGCTTCAAGCTCAACATTCAGAAAATGAAGATCATGGCATCTGGTCCCATCACTTCATGGGAAATAGATGGGGAAACAGTGGAAACAGTGTCAGACTTTATTTTTGGGGGCTCCAAAATCACTGCAGATGGTGACTGCAGCCATGAAATTAAAAGATGCTTATTCCTTGGAAGGAAAGTTATGACCAACCTAGATAGCATATTCAAAAGCAGAGACATGACTTTGCCAACAAAGGTCTGTCTAGTCAAGGCTATGGTTGGTTCTTCCAGTGGTCATGTATGGATGTGAAAGTTGGACTGTGAAGAAAGCTGAGTGCCGAAGAATTGATGCTTTTGAACTGTGGTGCTGGAGAAGACTCTTGAGAGTCCCTTGGACTGCAAGGAGATCCAACCAGTCCATTCTAAACGAGATCAGCCCTGGGTGTTCTTTGGAAGGAATGATGCTAAAGCTGAAACTCCAGTACTTTGGCCACCTCATGCGAAGAGTTGACTCATTGGAAAAGGCTCTGATGCTGGGACGGATTGAGGGCAGGAGGAGAAGGGGACGACAGAGGATGAGATGGCTGGATGGCATTACCAACTCGATGGACATGAATTTGGGTGAACTCCGGGGGTTGGTGATGGACAGGGAGGCCTGGCGTGCTGCGATTCATGGGGTTGCTAAGAGTCATACAGGACTGAGCGACTGAACTGAACTGAACTGAACTGATAGCACATTTTTGGGGATTCCCTTGTTGCTCAGATGATAAAGAATCTGCCTGCAATGCAGGAGACCTGGGTTCGATCCATGGGTTGGGAAGATCCCCTGGAGGAGGCCATGGCAACCCACTCCAGTATTCTTGTCTGGAGAATCTCCATGGACAGAGGAGCCTGGCAGGCTACAGTCCATGGTGTCACAAAGAGCTGGACACGACTGAGTGACTAAAGCACAGCACATAGCACATTTTATTTTTCAATTCATCTACCAATGAACATGTGAGTTGTGTCTGCTTTGGGGCTGTTATGAATAACACTGCTATGAACATTTGAGTGCAAGTGTTTGTCTGGACATAAATTTCATTTCTTTGGGGGTGTATACCCAGAAGTAGACTTGCTGAGTTGTACAGTAACACCACAGATTGTTTTCTAAATGCCTACACCATTTTATATTCCCACTCTCAGTAGGGCTCCAATTTCTTCACATCCTCACCAATATCTGTTATTATCTGTCTTTTGGATTACAGGCATCCTAGTGGATATAAAGCGATATTTCACTGTGGTTTTGATTTGCATTTCCCTGAAGGCTAATGATATGGAGAATCTTTTCATATTCTTGACCATTTGTATGACTTCTTTGGAGAACTGTCTGGTCAAATTCCATGCCCATTTCTTAATTTTTTTTTTTTATTACTGACTTTTTTTTGTTCCTTATGCATTGTAGATACAATGGATTTATTTTCTTATTTCTAGGACTAGAATGATCCTTTTGAGAATTCTAAACTTTTCTGACTTCATAATACTCTTGTCTTTGCAGTACTGGCTAAGATACTATGGAATGCTTCTAGTTGAGTTAAACTGCATGTTAGTAAAATACAATGTTATTTGAGTGGCAAGAAGATGATCCACTTTTGCAGACATTCCGTACAGTCAAGTTGATAATGCTAGACTTCTGCCATTCATCTCACTGCATTAAACACTTACCTCTCAATTTTCCTTTTTACACTAACATTTTATTATGAAAAACATCAGACATACAGAAAAGTTGAAGGAATTGTGTGGTAAACAGCTATGACATACTCCGTAGACTAAAACTGTTCACATTTTGCTACATTTTGCTTTAATACCTATATGCCATTTTTCCATAGATTTATTTTACTTTTCAATGATTATTTAATGAATTTTCTTTTTCAAATGAATGTGAAAATATTTCTAAGGTGTTACACACTTCCTAGTTAGCAATTCCGTGAGGGCTGGCTCTGTTATTGATTAGGTAAATAATATTCAAGGTTCCTTACAGCCCCAAATCTCTGATTCTGTCTCTTAGAAAAGAATGGGAGCTAATTACATGAAAAAGAATAAAATACCTAGGAATAAACCTTCATAACGAAGCAAAAGATCTGTACTCTGAAAATTGTAAGATGCTGATGGAGATTGAAGACTATACAAAGAGATGCAAAAAAAATACTGTGTTCTTGGATTGGAAGAATCAATATTGTTAAAATCACCATACTATTCAACACAATTGACAGAGTCAATGTAATCTGTATCAAATCACCAATGGCAGGAACAAAAAATTTCAAAATTTGTATGGAAACACAAAAGACTGAACAGTCAAAGAAATCTTGAGAAAGAAAAACAAAGCTGAAAGAATCAGGCTGTCTGACTTCAGACTATACTACAAAGCTACAGTAATGAAAACAGTATGGTACTGGCACAAAAACAGGCACATGGTTCAATGAAAGCCCAGAAATAAACCCATGCACCTATGGTGAATTAATCTACAACAGAGGAGGCAAGCATATACAGTGGAGAAAAGACAGTTTTTCAATAAATGTTGATGGGAAAATTGGGCAGCTACATGGAATGAAATTAGAACATTTCTCTAACACTGTCTACAAAAATCAACTCAAAATGGATTAAAGACCTAAATGCAAAACTAAATACTATAAAAACACCTGGAGGAAAACACAGGTGGAACACTTACTGACATAAATTCCAGCAATATTTTTTTTGATCCATCTCATAGAGTAATGGAAATAAAAACAAAAATAAACAAATGGGACCTAACTAAACTTAGGAGCTTTTGCACAGCAAAGAAAACCATAAACAAAATGAAAAGGCAACCTACAGAACAGAAGAAAATATTTGTAAACAAGGCAACTGACAAGGGATTCATTTCCAAAATATACGACCAGCTCACACAGCTCAATTAAAAAAAAAAAAGAAAGAAAGAAACTCAATCAACAAATGAGCAGAAGATCTAAATAGACATTTCTCTACAGAAGACATACAGATGGCTGACAGGCATATGAAAAATGTTCCATATCACTAATTGTTAGAGAAAGGCAAATTAAAACTGCAATGAAGTAACAACTCATACTTGTCAGAATGACTATCATCAGAAAGTCCACAAATAATAAATGCTAGAGAAAGCATGGAAAAGGATCCTTCCTACACTGCTGGTGGGAATGTAAATTGGTGTAGCCACTATGGAGAACAGTATGGAGGTTCTTTCAAAACTACAAACCGAGTTGCTGTATGATCCTGCAACTCTACTTCTGGGCATAGATGTAATTCGAAAAGATAAATGTACCCCTATGTCCAAAGCAGCACTATTTAGAATAGCCAAGACATAGAAGCAACCTAAGTGTTCATCAACAGATGAATTATTCTTAGCCATAAAAGATAATCAAATAATGACTTTGAAGTAACATGAATGGGTTTAGAGATTATCATATTAAGTGAAGTAAGTCACAGAAAGGAAAATATTATATGATACCACTTATATGTGGAATCTAAAAAAAAAATAACATAAATGATTTTATTTACAGAACAAAAGTAGATTAACAGACATAGAAAAGAAACTTATGGTTACCAAAGGAAACAGTGACTGAGGGCAGGGAACTAACATATAAACACTACTATATATAAAATAGATAACTGACAATGCCCTACTGTATAGCACAAAGAACTATATTCAATCTTATAATAACTGATAATGGAAAATAATCTTAAAATTATATATACACACACACACACACATACACACACACACACATATTCTGAATCACTGTCCTGAAAACCTGAAACTAACACAACACTGTAAATTAACTATATTTCCATTTAAAAAACAGTTGAACAAAGATACTGAAGAAGTTTTCTCAAAAAAAAAAAAAAGTTGGGAATTAGACTATAAGCCCAGGATATTCATGCCAGGTCCAGCTTAGTGATCTGCCTAGAGAGCAAACCCCACAACCTGCCATAATTTTTGAAATGTTACCATTAGAAATTCACTCTTTTGAGTTAACATGATATTTTAAAATAAAAATTTCTCTGGGTAGAGGTGACACGTATGAATCTATTAAGTATTTCCCCATTGGTATAATTCAGTTTACCATTAATTTTTCCTCAAGGCAGAACAACAGTGCATTTACTTGTTGTGGGTATTGATGGGAATGGAAAAAAGAAAACACAGATTAAAAGTTTTAGACACAAATTTCACCTATATCAAGTTCTACCAAGACAGTCCTGAAGAGCACGATTCCTCCAGCACCATTTTCCTCCCAACCTCTGACAGCAGAGTGTATTTCCATCTGCTGGAATGCTAAGATTTTGAACTTTCTGGTGTATATAACTTTCTTTTTCATTCACAGAATATCAGAATCATACTAATATTACAATTTTTGCTTTGACTGCTATCCAAGCTGAAACTATATTTTCATGGTTGAAAATGCCCAAAGGAACTGTTTTCCATACAAAGTTAGAAATCCCTGCCCTTCAGACTTCAGACGATGTGTAGCTCTGCTATGTGTAGTGCCTCTGAGTCTTCCCTCATATCCTGGCCATGGGCAAGAATAAATTCTAGGGCTTTTAGCAACAACACTTCAGGGAAGACAATCACACAACAGAAAATATTATCTACCTCTTTGAGAGGTAGCTATTAGGTTAAAAGAGGATAATACCTACCCTCTTTTCAGAGACAGGGAGAGAGGAGGTTAGACACATTTGAGGACCACGTTGACCAGTAAAGCTTGAGTTTTTGATACATGTTGCAATATAATGTTATGATCAAATACCAGAGGCAGATGAGATTCAAAAACAATCTCTATCACTTACTACAGATTATGACCAGGGCAAGATTATTCATCTTTCTTAAGCTTTACTTTTACTGTTTGTAAATTAATCTTCCATTTGTCCCAAATTTCACTAAATGTCTATGGTTTGCAGTAAACATGTGTCTGCTATATGAAATGTCTTATGTACTGGAACACTGGAGGCTCATAATAGAATCTATTCTTCAAAGAAGAAAATAATTCAAGAAAGTGACCAGTAGATCTTAAAGAGCTAACAAAAGTTAAATGCTCAGTCACTTCAGTCGTGTCCAATTCTTTGCAACACCATGGATCATAGACCACCAAGCTCCTCTGTCCATGAGATTTTCCGAGCAAGAATACTAGAGTGGGTTGCCATGCCCTCCTCTGGGGGATCTTCCCAATCCTGGGATTGAACCCAAGTCTCCAGTGTCTCCTGCACTGCAGGTGGATACTTTACCACGTGAGCCCTCAGAGAAGCCCAACAAAAGTTAAGTCTACTTAACTACTGTTACTACTAGTAGTACAACTATATACGAAATTTGCGTTTTAACACTTTTTTCTCTTTGACATGCATGTATTCATGAAGCAGCTTGAATACATGTTTCTAGTTTTTTCACACACCATGCAAGTGTTATTTTCATTTTACTTGCTTAGACAGAATAGCAGTTGAAAGAAGGAACAGGTAGGCCATAAACACTGGTTACAAACTGGTGCCAAAAGCTTTTCAAAAGATTTACATTAATAATGGGGACAGCATTTTCCTTTCGGTTTTTCCTTTGAGCTCAGTGGAAGCCCTCAACTTATTTATCAGTTTAGCACATATTTGTGTTTTCTCAAGGGTTTAAACACATTGCACTGCCAACAGCTGACAAACACCAGCTAAAACCTCCAGAGCGGGAGGCAGCTGAACAGGAAACACATCCTCTTCTGCTTCAGATATTTTTACCATGACAATCTGAAAGAACACCAAGCAATGACAATGATGATATATTTAAATCTCAGCTGGAATTACACACAGCTCTACAAACCAAGGCAGGAATGAAAGCAAACAGAAGCCATGACTATCCACAGGCACAAGAGTCCTTTCCGGGGCTCTACTTGAAGGCAGGACACTTTTCCGTTACCTCAACTCTGCAGTGGTCACGCACAGGGCGGCCCTCTCCTCCTCGTCTGGAGCCCCAGTCAGATCGTACTTCTCACCAGTTGCTTTCATTGGAATGTGAACACACTACTTGGTCTTTAACAAGGGGATTATGCCTTGCTTCACTTAAGTTTTTAACTTTTTAAAATGAGACATAGGCACAAGCTCATTTCCTTTTGTGGTTGCATGCTTGACAGAAGTTCTCCGGAAATACTAACTCAAGAAGTAGTAACTGGTCTACACTTCTCCTTCCGGCTATATCCTGGCAACTTTGGTATGAATACACATGACTAAACTTTTGCTGATTTAATTGTTTGTGTGCTGTGCTCAGCCACTCAGTCGTGTCTGATTCTTGCAAACCCATAGACTCTAGGCTGCCAGACTCCTCTGTCCATGGGATTCTCCAGGCAAGAATACTGGAGTGGGTAGCCACTTCCTTCTCCAGGGGATCTTCCCAACCCAAGAATCAAACCTGGGTCTCCTGCATTGCAAGTAGACACTTTATTGACTGAGCTACAAGGGACTCTTTAGACTGAAGCAATGTGAGAAGGGCATGCTTCAGCTTCAGGCCTTAAGATGTTCAATATAGAAGGTTTCTAGAAACACTGTTTCTGCTTCCTCTTTTTTTTTTTACTTGTCTTAGTCTACTCACAGGTGCAAGGTATTAGTCTCTTCACAGAATGTTATATGATCAACAGGCACTTTCAAAATGTATTTTTAAACAGACTGTTGCCTAGCTATATGTAAGTCTGCTGAGTAATTTTACAACATAACTTTTATGTTAAGTTAATTTTACAACCTAACTTTTATGTTTTATGTTTTAAGATTATATAAATCTTAAAGGAAATCAGTCTGAATATTCATTGGAAGGACTGATGTTGAAGCTGAAACTCCAATACTTTGGCCACCTGATGCAAAGAGCTGACTCATTTGAAAAGACCCTGATGCTGGGAAAGATTGAAGGCAGGAAGAGAAGGGGATGACAGAGGATAAGATGGTTGGATGGCATCACCGACTCAATAGACATGGGTTTGGGTAGACTCCGGGAGTTGGTGATGGACAGGGAGGCCTGGCATGCTGCGGTTCATGGGGTCGCAAAGAGTTGGAAACGACTAAGCGACTGAACTGAACTGAACCGAGAACACTTAAGATATACTCTGCTAGCAACTTTAAAGTATATAATCTGGTCTGTTGACTATAGTCCCCGTGCTGGACATTAAATCCCTGGAACTTGCTCAGCTTGTAACTGGAAGTGAGCATCCTCTATACATGATGGTTTTCCTACATAGTACTGGTCTTCCTAAGCCAAGAAGTATTACATACTCATAATCTTCGCACCCTCCAAAATATTCAGAAACCTTGTCATTATTCTACATTTAGAGGAACGTAAGAAATAAAATAAATGTCCTAAAATCCTATCCTGATAATCAACAGTATAAATGAACACTCAGCTGTTCTAGGTACTGGAGATGCAAAGAAAAGGTTTGTCCTCAAGAGCTTCAGAGTCTTCAAATCAAATTTCAAACATAAAAAGAAAATGAGAAGAAGGGAGGAACAAAGGAACAGTGTGCTGTCACACGATGGCATAGATGAAAAGGTAGTTGGGAGTTCAGAGAAAAGACAGAGGTCTCAGCATCTCAAACAGTGGCATCACAGGAGTGTTGGAATTCAAAAGAAGAGGATAGATTAGAAAATCAAAAAAGAAGGAATGAATACTCTAGGCAGGAAGTTTAGGCAAGAAGAATGGCCTGAGCAAGATCTTGGGGTAGAGGATTTCATGGTAGGTTTGGGAAGGTGATGGGAGCCGATATTTAAAGTGTTCTCTCTCTGAAAGCTTCACAGACCTCAAATAGCTAGAGAAATGGATCTAGTCTAATTCATTTCACATGATCTACTAAAAAGTACTGAGTCAGCAAGCAGTGCTAGACTTGTCTCAGTTTTAAGAAAAATGGATGAATAAAGCTCACAAGGGTAACTTAACATTGCTGTGATCATTCTCGAATGACTATATCCACCAAATATCTTTTATTTATATATGCTATGATACAATCTTTACATTAAAAAGTATACACTAATTTACTAGATGGTATAGATTCTGGATTGAAAACTCAAAAAAGAATAAAGTGTGACGAATATCAACACACTCCATTTAAGTTCCTCACTGGGTTCAATGAGAATGTACAACCCTGGGAAAAGTGACTAAATGAATTTTGAATGCAAATCATTGACATGCTTAACGATAATCATCTCTTACAATTCTTTCTTTTAAAAGCACATACACTCACACACACGTGTGCGCGTGTGCATTTGCCAAGTGTGCTCCAGAATTTTTCTCCAGTTCATCCTTCCCACAGCTACTTCTCTCCAGCCAGGAGTGTTGGAATACAGCAGGTTCTCTTTCTGCTCTATTCCTGTACCTTTTTCAAGCCCCAAACTTGTCTAACACCTCCACTTTTCCCCCTACACCAAGCCGTCTTTTCCACTCGGATCTCAGCACTCAATTCAAGATTTATTCAGTTCAATAAGGACTTCCTTTATTCTCTGCGATCCACACTGTCCTTAGTTTGCTTACATTTTTGTATATTGTGTTACTTATACCTGGTTTTCCTCTTCACTGTATAAGTTCTTTTTAACGGATTTTAGTCTCAGCTCAATGATAAACTACACAGTAGGGACATCTACTCTAGCTTGTGAAATTCTCAATAATTAATGTGACTGATTCGTTTAACAAATATGCATCATAACCTATTTTGTGCCAGGCAAGGCAATGAAGGTGCAGTAAGGAACCCTACAGACATGGTTCCCACTCCCTGAAATGTATGACCTCAAGGCCGTAAGTCAGAGCCATTCTTCACTTATGGGCTCTATTATTCCTATTTGCCTTGAGTGTCCACTCCTTGTCACTCCACCAATCTTTCTCTTTCATTTCCAAACCAAAACCCATTCTGGGATCTCTTTTAAGGTATTGTGCACACAGAATGTGGGCTTCCCAGGGGCACTAGTGGGAAAGAACCCGCTTGCCAATGCAGATGATGTAGAACATGCAGGTTCGATCCCTGGGTCAGGAAGATCCCCTGGAGGAGGGCATGGCAGCCCACTGCAGTGTTCTTGCCTGGAGAACTCCATGGACAGAGGAGCCTGGTAAACTACAGTCCATAGGGTTGCAAAGAGTTGGACACAACTTAAGTAACTTACCCTGCATGCACTTTGAATGCACTTACTAAATGAGTCAAGTATGGCTAAAAATGTCATATACCCATGAATTGTGAGGAAACAACTATCATAAATCAGGAGCAATCAGATCAGATCAGATCAGTCGCTCAGTCGTGTCCGACTCTGCGACCCCATGAATCGCAGCACGCCAGGCCTCCCTGTCTATCACCAACTCCTGGAGTTCACTCAGACTCACGTCCATCGAGTCAGTGATGCCATCCAGCCATCTCATCCTCTGTCGTCCCCTTCTCCTCCTGCCCCCAATCCCTCCTAGCATCAGAGTCTTTTCCAATGAGTCAACCCTTCACATGAGGTGGCCAAAGTACTGGAGTTTCAGCTTTAGCATCATTCCTTCCAAAGAAATCCCAGGGCTGATCTCCTTCAGAATGGACTGGTTGGATCTCCTTGCAGTCCAAGGGACTCTCAAGAGTCTTTTCCAACACCACAGTTCAAAAGCATCAATTCTTTGGCACTCAGCCTTCTTCACAGTCCAACTCTCACATCCATACATGACCACAGGAAAAACCATAGCCTTGACTAGACGGACCTTTGTTGGCAAAGTAATGTCTCTGCTTTTGAACATGCTATCTAGGTTGGTCATAACTTTCCTTCCAAGGAGTGAGCGTCTTTTAATTTCATGGCTGCAGTCACCATCTGCAGTGATTTTGGAGCCCCCCAAAATAAAGTCTGACACTGTTTCCAATGTTAAATGTACAAAACCGAGCTTCTCCAGTTGCTCAGCAGTAAAGAACCTTCCTGTATGCAGGAGATATGGGTTTGATCTCTGGGTCAGGAATATTGCCTGGAGAAGGCAATATTGGAGGCAATACTGGAAACCCACTCCAGTATTCTTGCCAGGAAAATCCCATGGACAGAGGAGGCTGGTGGACCACGATCCATGGGGTTGCAAAGAGTTGGACACGACTGAAGTGACTGAGCATGCATACACATACAAACCACTCATAGCATCAGCTAAAACTGCAAATAAAACCATGCTTTTTTACCTGTTGTAAGTATGAAAGGGACCACCAATACCTACCTAGCAAAACCACATCCATGTACCACATAACTGTACTTCCTTTTCAAAATATTTTGACAGCCAGTAAAAGAAAGAGCAAGAGAATCCAGTTTGGATACATTTAAAATAGAGTGTTAAGATATAATTGTCTAAATTTGAAGCATTGTCATAATAAGCCCAGAGTTTTCCTCTGTCCAAGTGGGACGGGTCCAAATGTGGACACAGCCACAGACATTTCAAACCATCTTCTAGTTTGCAGCCTTTCTGAGCGGATGCTGAGTGTCTAGAGTTTGTCTCACCTGGTGGCATAGTTCTTCCCACTGCCTCTGCAGAAGCTCCATGCGTTCGTTAAGGATGGAGATATCATCTGCACTGATGTAAGCACAGAGAGCCTTCTTCAGCAGTGTCAGCTGTGCCAAGTCATCTGTCCAGCTCCCAACTGTGTTTTCCAATTCCTAGATTTTTTTTTTTAAAGAAAAGCACAAAACTTGAATACTCATGGGCATCTATCATCACCAATTTCTCAAGTGTATTTGAAATCCCTCTTAATGTCTCTGGGCTTCCAGGTGGCATCTGGGAATGCAGCAGATATGAGGCTTGGGTTTAATCCCCTGGAGGAGGGCACATCAACCCTGTACTCTTGCCTGGAGAATCCCAGGGACAGAGAAGTCTGGCAGACTACAGTCCATAGGGTTGCAAAGAGTTGGACACAATGAAAGTGACTTGTCACTGGCACTTGATGTCACTGCCTTTCCATTCCATTCTATTTGAACACCCAAACTGTTTATCTATTGGGTTGGTCAAAAAGTTCATTCAGGTTTTTCCATCAGATGTTATGAAAAAACCTGAATGAACTTTTTGGCCAACTCAACACTTTTCTTCCTACATAATCTGATAATTTGCCAGGTTCTTCTGATATAGTACCAGGTTGCTTGCAGAATCTTTCCTAACTGGAAATGGAGATCTATTTTCCACTTCACTGACCACTTCTGATTGTCTTTCCTAGTTCAAGTTTCATCACCATATTGATCTTACTTACTTTTTTTTTTTTTTTTAAACTTTACAATATTGTATTGGTTTTGCCAAATATCGAAATGAATCCACCACAGGTATACATGTGTTCCCCATCCTGAACCCTCCTCCCTCCTCCTTCCCCATACCATCCCTCTGGGTCGTCCCAGTGCACCAGCCCCAAGCATCCAGTATCGTGATCTTACTTATTTTTAAATCAGCTTAATAAAATCCTTTACCTTTGTCTCAAGTGACGGATCATGTTTGTGAAATACTTTTTAAAAATCCAAACTACTAGATTTAACTCTCATCTTCAAACACTATCAATTGCTACAGACTTATTGATACATTGTAGCTAAAAAGATGTATTGCTGGTATTACTTGATTTAAAATAATGGGCTGAATATGTTTACTGCAGAAGAAAAGAGATCATTCAGCTACTGGTAAAATACGTATTTTGTCCTTTCGGGGAACAATTTCAGGAAAAAAAAATCCATATAATAATATTTGAATGTTTTTTCAACAGTTTTTGCAATGCTTTGAACAGATGACTAGTTTTAAAACTTGTATAGCTCTTGCTTTTTGCCAGCTGTTGATGTTTTTAGATTCCAGCTAATTTTGTTCATGAATAGAATATTTCACATGGCTTTTACCTTCTCTTTTGTCTCATTAAACAGGAGACAAGTTTCCAAAGGCAAAGGCAATTAACGATAGTCTGAGGCTAACTTCTCAGGCAATTTAAGCAAACTAGGTTTTAGCCAGAATTTTCTAGGTAATTGCTTTGTTTTGCTGCTAAGGTGGTTTGGGGGAGAGAGTAGCAGGAAGCTGGACCGAAATGCATCCTTCTAATCTCCAAACTTAATAGCAGGGCATGTTTGTAACTGCTGTGTATTTTGGGACACAAGGTCCCATGGTAACAGTGTTTGGCTGAAAGACCAAACCATCCGGGAGTATTAAATATGCAGCATTTCTGTTTATACCTGTAGTCATATTAAACTGCCATATCACTGTAAAGATTTTCTTCTTTTTATACCAATTTCCAACTCCACCCCAAACTCAAATATCAGATTGGGTGTATGGGTTTAAAAAAGAAACACCAGCACCAGGGCCCAACTATCACAGACTCACGGACTCCATTTTAGATGTTTGTGTGATAAAAATATAGCCTTTGGATTCAGGAAACTCTGATAATTACCAACTTTGAAAAGTTATTAAATTTCTAGCTGCTTCGTTTTCCA
The DNA here is from genome assembly GCF_002263795.3 of Bos taurus. Taxonomy (NCBI): domain Eukaryota; kingdom Metazoa; phylum Chordata; class Mammalia; order Artiodactyla; family Bovidae; genus Bos; species Bos taurus. The sequence continues at coordinate 89,203,054 of NC_037336.1, forward strand.
CATCTGCAGAAGGGAAATGACAGACTGTCCTTAGGAGCTTGCGTTCACGCCAATGGAGATAACACTGGCCAGCTATGGGCACACAGGGGCCCACTAAACGCCCATTCCTGCCTCTTGAAAGTTTTCTTTAATCATTTGTCATAGATTCACAGTCAAAGACTTAAATATTTTTTAATCTTTGCATAGTACTGACTTTACATCTCTAGATAATATTTCACTCCCTTATCATCCATGACATAAAGTACACTACCTTTCTTTTTCCTAAATCTGCCTCTTTTCAGTTTCAAAGATCATCTTCACATTTTAATACTGAAGAAAAATTCTTATATCTACTCTTTTAATGATTTCTGGACTTCTCTAAAAATTAATCTTTCTTGGGACCTCCCTGGTGGTCCAGTGGCTAAGACTCTGAGCTCTCAAAGCAGGGGACCTGGGTTCGATCCCTGGTCAGGGAACTAGATTCTACATGCCTCAACTAGAGATCCTGTGTGCTGCAACTAAGATCTGGTGCAGCCAAAAAGAAATCTTTTTTCTTTTTTTAATTAATCTTTCTTAAAGGCTTCTAAATCATTTATATCTGTGTGAAGTTTTAAACAAAGTCACTCCAGTGCAGTAATTTACAAATGACTTGGAGAACATGAGGACATGTTTCACTGGAGGGAAAAAGCATCTTTAAAGATAACTTTATTTTGATCTGCATATTGCTCAGCAGAGAACTGCTGTCTTGGCACTTGACTTAGCTACTCAGGAGTGAATGGAACAAATCCTACAGACGCTAAATCATGTTGGTCTCACTGAGCGCCCCGTGCAGGGAGCAGCCTGTTTTAGCTACTGATTGGCTTCCAAGTGCCATTTGAGGTGTTGATCACAATCTCTAAATTGATAGGGCCCTGAAGATACAAAGGACTGTGTGACTCAATGCAGTAAGTGAAATCAGCTAATATAGTTCCTGGTTTTTCTAACAGAAAAGAGCCTAGAGGGCAGGTTGTGTTTCTCCAAGGACCGCGGTCTACAGAATTTCCATGTCGCTGAGCCTCACTCTTCTACATGTGAACTAGACTCTTCTGCTGAATGACTGTCCAGTGTGGACGGTTTAGAAGGATTGTCTTTATTGCTCTTAATCTATGTTTTAACTGTCTTTTAATGTTGTGTTTTACATTTTCATTGACTCACTCATGGTAATCCATAAACTAGTCTATAATTTCATCAACTGCAATAAATCAATAAGCAAGTTTCACCAGAGTTGTCTGCCCTAATGCAAGATACCAGAAACTTGCACCTACAGGTAGACCATTACAGAAGCTCAACTGAATTATGCTTTCAAAGGCATCACACTAGAAGCACAAGAAAGTGGAAGTGTTAGTCACTCAGTTGTGTCTAACTCTTTGTGGCCCCATGGATCATAGCCTGCCAGGCTCTGTCCATGGAACCCTCAAGGCAAGAATACTGGAGTGGGTAGCCATTTGCTTCTCCAAGGCATCTTCCCAAATCAGGGATCGAACCCTGGTCTCCTGCATTGCAGGCAGATGCTTTAACATCTGAGCCACCAGGGAAGCCCAGAAGCACAGGTAGGTGACAGTTAAAAGCTTAGTCCAGTGGTTTACCTTGCAGCACATCTGCTCCGCATGGAGCTCTTCATGATGATCTGGGAGAGGCTGGGAAAGCCTCTTTTTGAAAGTTCGTAGTTTCTCCAGAGAATCAGCTATTCCGTTCTCACACTTTTCCCAGTCCTAGAATGGCCAGAGAAAGAAATTTTAAGGAATAAGAAGTTAGGAAACAAGAAAAACTCTCTTCTCAACTCCCAGACAATGGATTAAAGTTACACTGATGAGTACTGCAAAGGCGTCCACATCCATAGCCATGGGCATCAGTAACAGAAGAGCTGAGTTCTAAACTTTTCTCATTATCTGCGTGGCTTCAAGCAGGTGAGGCATTATGTCTCAGTGTTCCTTACAAAAACCGAAATAACACAAACTCTCAAAAACTGTGGGAGAATGCAAGGGAACAAGAGGTGTCGAGATGTCAAGGACAAAAACAGAATATTATCAGTTTTCGAAAATGTTTTTGCATCCAAATCTGTCTATGGAAGTAAGAGTATAAACACACTACTTTGCCTCTCTCCTAAGCCCACCCATAACTGCACTCATGTCTCTATTATCTCAACACACTATAAGGGGTAGAAAAGAGGATATGGAATCTCTTTCAGGGTGAAAATACATATTAGGTAAGAGAAGTGATATGAAATGTAAAGGTAATATAAACCTGGCTCTGATTCAATTCAATACATAAACAGTATGAACTAAAGCAAAAAAAGTAGACCAAGAGAGAGAATTCAACAATTTTATTTTTTATTTTTTTTTGAATTCAACAATTTTAAATGTACACCTTATATATCAGTACGGATCAGTACTCTGAAGGAGAATGTAACAGGTAAAGAGGTAGAGTATTGGGACTTCCCTGGTGGTCTAGGGGATAAGACTCTATGCTCCCAATGCAAGGGGCCCAGGTTTGATTCCTGGTCAGGAACTAGATCTTGCATGCCACAGCTAAATATCCGCATGCTGCAACAAAGATTGAAGATCCAGCAACTAAGACCCAGAGAAACCAAATAAATTAATTAATTAAAAAAAAACAGGTAAGAACATGGCGGTAAGGAATGTGGTAGATTACTGTTGCTGCTGCTGCTGAGTCGCATCAGTTGTGTCCGACTCTATGCGACTCCATAGACGGCAGCCCACCAGGCTGCCCCGTCCCTGGGATTCTCCAGGCAAGAATACTGGAGTGGGTTGCCATTTCCTTCTCCAATGCATGAAAGTGAAAAGTGAAAGTGAAGTTGCTCACTCATGTCCGACTCTTAGTGACCCCATGGACTGCAGCCTACCAGGCTCCCCCATCCTTGGGATTTTCCAGGCAAGGGTACTGGAGTGGGGTGCCATTGCCTTCTCCTAGGTGCTGACAAAAGAAAGCATACATGCTGTGGTTGTGTTTCAAAATACTACACACCAAAGGTAACAAAGGTTACCTCTAGGAAAGATACTAGGATTTGGATTTGAGTGGTAGTGTCATGTAGGGAACATTTAATTTTTTTTACTCTCTGTACTTCAGTTCTTACCTGAATTTTTTTTTCAGACACATGACTTCTTGGGTAATTAAAAAAAGGAGAGTAAAAGAAAACAAAAAAGTAAAAAAAAAGAGAGAGAGAGCAACCATGATGGAGACCTGATTCTTTACAGCACCCTATCTACAAATAGCCCACATCTGGGGTCTCTGTGCCAATTAAATTCAACTCAACAAATCTCCTTCAGTTTGTCTGATACTCTACACTCCTGGCCTTCCCTCCCTCTCCCACAACTTAAATTACTGAGTTCCAGAGAAGGCAATGGCACCGCACTCCAGTACTCTTGCCTGGAAAATCCCATGGACAGAGGAGCCTGGTAGGCTGCAGTCCTTGGGGTCGCTAAGAGTCGGATACAACTGAGTGACTTCACTTTCACTTTTCACTTTCATGCATTGGAGAAGGAAATGGCAACCCACTCCAATGTTCTTGCCTGGAGAATCCCATGGACGGCAGAGCCTGGTGGGCTGCCGTCTATGGGGTCACACAGAGTCGGACATGACTGAAGTGACTTAGCAGCAGCAGCAGCAGAGACAACTTGAGTTGTTTTTAGTCATCAGCCTAGTGCCAAATCCTGCTACATTTCTCTTCACATTATTCTTTGGACTATCTTTCATCACCAGTCTCTTCCTGTCTGAGTTCTTTCTATCTTTTCTCCTGATGCCTTATTTTCACCACAGCAACACACAGTTGCTATTTCAACTCTCTTCTTTGAGACATAATGGCCACCTTACCTCCTTGCTCATAATGTCTTTTGGTTTCTAAATGAACTGACAGTTTGGCCCAAACTTTTCATTTTTTAAAAAAAATTCCTTCAGGGAACTTCCTAGAGTATATAACCACATTCCTTCTTCCCATTCACCAGAAAGAACAAAAACAAAACCCCAAAGTCCCAGCTGTCTGTTTTTGGACAGAATTGTTCCAATTCCCCTTTATTAAAATATCTTGGTGTTCCCAGGCTATGCTTTGTTCATCAATGCTAAGCACAGTTAGGGCAGATAACAGACTCTCTTTCTGCTTAAGCTGAACAACATTCTCAATTAAATCATCTCACACGCTGAAATCTCTCAACATGTGGGCAAGGAATGTTCACTGATCTAAAAAGAGAAAAGGTCAGCTTTCATCCTTTATAACGGAGTTAAGAGGTAATTGTGAAGGTGGTAAACACACAGGCATAGAACTATGATGACTGTGTTTCTGGCGTATTTACTCAGCATTCAGTTAAAAGCGAAAATAGGTAAGCATCATGGCTGTGGTGAAAAGATACAGTAAAATGAGACTGTATAAACATTAGAATTCAGCCCCATAAATTCCTTCCCAGGCAAACAGGATCTAATGTATGATCCAAAAATAAAAAATACAACTTTAACAAGAGAATAGGGATTCCCCTTCCCAAAGATGGATTAGATTCTAAAGCTATAACCAAGAGTTTTACTAAATGAATTACAAGGAAGTAACTAAATGTTATGGTCTGCAAACATTTATCAAAGCAGATATTTTATATGCCAACGAACAACAGACAAAGCAAATGAAATGACTCAGACATCTCATCTTAGTCAGTCTTAGAAATGTGTCCAAAAGTCAATCACAAATAAAGAAAAAATATATGATTAACATGCTCTGTACAGAATGATTTACAATGTTTTTAATCCTTTCCTGAAAGCCAAAAAAGAAGAAAAAAGAATTAGGCATATTGTATTACTGATGAATTGCAGTGTGTGCAAATAATGATTCTCTAACATATGTTGGGTGGCATTTTTGATTCATTGCTTCCTGCACAGAAGGTAATATATTATTCAATAAGATTCAGTAGAAAAAAAAATGAGTGTGCAAACATTAAGTATTCAGAGAAAAAAAAGCAAAATGTGTTTTATTAACTTTATTATTATTACCTTTGATCCAAAAACAGACAGGCCAAATTTAATAAATGACCTCATTAAAGTGCTGGTGATTATCAATGTATATTAAACTTTGGTATTTAGTCATGTTTGGTTTCAAAATGTTAATAATATCAACAATAATTACCATCATTTGTTGAGTACTCAGTATGTACCAAGTATTTTGATACACAATTCACTTTCATTATTTCATTAAATCTTCAGAATACCTTATGAAAGAGATGTGATCATACCCACTCTACAAATTAGGAAACTGAGGCTTTGAGAGGTTGAGTTTGCCAGGCTACCTCGTTTCTTATGGTTTTAACTTGGGTTTATCTGAGTTTAGAGCCCCATACCTTCATTCAGCTGCTGATTTAATTGTGTTTTATGCAAAGAATTGGAAAGTGAGGGAGAAAAGCACATTGTGGGAGGTCTGATAAATCTACATTCCCCTAAACTTTCTGTATGATCAGCATGCTGTCTGTATCCAACTACAGGCTTAATATACCTCCTGGAGATTTTATCTTACAGCAACTTGCTTGAATAAGCTAAGATCAAATCAAGAGTGTCTTCTTGGATAGTTTTTCCCTTGCAATAAAAGAAGAGATATCAATCTCGAAAACCACTTTAGAGTCTTAGATTAGGGAGTGGAATCTGCTCTTTGCATTCTTGTATGGATTTATAAAGTTATCTCATGGCTTCTGGCTTAGCACTGACCATGAATCAAGAGTTCATCACTTGGACGGCCTTATTAGATTTAAAACTACTTTGTTGGGGGATTTTCCTGAAAGACAAACTGCTGAAGATTGGGAAACTTTTCCCGTTGAGGCAAGACAGGACAAAGTCTTAAACGAGACACAGGGGACAAAACACTGCAAGGTCTGATGTAATGATCAGCATTATTTGAGTCACAGGATAATGACATTGAGGAAGCAGCGCAACTATTACAAGGGCATTTTAAGCCACATGAGGCCCACAGGAGGGAAGAGCCGAACTTACCTGCAGCAAGCCGGCCAGTTTTTTCTTCTGCTCCTCCAGACACACACTTGCTGACTTCCATTTCTCTTGGATCTCAGCGAGTTCGGCCTGCAGGGTGGCCTCAGCCCCGCTGTCGGCCGAAAGCAGAAGCTGCTTGCCAGCCTCCACGGTGAGGATGTAGCTGCCTTGTTGCCGCAGGAACACTTTTTCTTTGAACTGAAAGGAACCGGAGATTTTTGACTTTCTCATTCTTCTCTTCACCATATCCCCGTTATAAGTGTTTTTAAATAATCCTAAATTTCTACATCCATAACATGCCTTTTCCCCCCAAAGCTTTACTGACCCTATACTTTGGGCCCAAGTGAAGGAACATATAAATAAATGAGAATTCCACAGACAGGGCTTAGTTTCTGTTGCCAACTTTTAAACAGTCATGATGCAACAGGAAGACTTCTCTATGCTGCTGCTGCTGCTAAGTTGCTTCAGTCGTGTCTAACTCTGTGCGACCCCATAGACGGCAGCCCACCAGGCTCCCCCGTCCCTGGGATTCTCCGGGCAAGAACACTGGAGTGGGTTGCCATTTCCTTCTCCAATGCATGAAAGTGAAAAGTGAAAGTGAAGTCGCTTAGAGTCATGTCCGACTCGTAGCGACCCCATGGACTGCAGCCCACCAGGGTCCTCCGTCCCTGGTATTTTCCAGGCAAGAGTACTGGAGTGGGGTGACTTCTCTATGAAGTTGACTTCTCTATGAGGCTAATGCAAAGAGACACAGAGGGATGTCTGACCCACTTGGAGGGCACAGCGAGGCTTTTTCAAGAGGCAAAAGCTTCATGAGTCTTGAAAGACACAGGGATACAACCAGATGAAGAAGGATCTGGTGTGATGAGGCCAGGAGTCAGGGAGAGAACACCTTCCGCACAGAGAAATAAGGATGGGCAAACTCACTCAACAGGATAAATTATGAGGAGTCAGGACACTAGACTCAGTTGTCAGTGGCTAGAATGTAGGATGTCTATAAGTGAGTGGTGTTAGATAAGGCAAGACCAGACCTTGAAGAGAAGACTGATTTTTATAGTAAAAGTGACTGAGATTCATGGAAGAGTATTAAGCCATCAGGTAGAAAATGGAGTGGAAGAAGGTCATATATCAGATACCCTAAGACACGTTAGGGTTTCTCTGGTGGTTCAGTGGTGAAGAAAGTGCCTGCCAATGCAGGAGATGCAGGTTTGATCCCTGGGTCGGGAAGATCCCCTGGAGAACGAAACGGCAATCCACTCCAGTATTCTTGCCTAGAGAATTCTATGGACAAAGGAGCCTGGTGAACCACAGTACAGGAGTTGCAAGAGAGTGAGTCAGCATGATTTAGAGACTAAACAACAATAACAAAGATAGGTTAGGAAGCGCTTGCCTATTTAGGGAAGAAATCATGACCACCTAATCTAAGGCAGTAGCAGTGGGGATGAAGACTTGAGGGATATAAAATGCAAGAAGCATGAGAAAAAAGAGTAGAGCTCTGGAAGGACTCTAGGGTTGCTGATGGATATAGACCAGTGATGACCTTCCCTTGGTGTGGACACATGGAGTGGACTGATAGAGAGTGGTTGGTTCAGGGATCATAGATGCTATTGGAACCCACCAAGTATATTACGTCTGTGATGCAGATAAAGCTAAAAGGTGGCTGGATGCATGAGTTGGAGGCTCAGGAGGTGAATGTGACCAGAAGAACCAAAGTGACCCTTCTTTCCTGGTAGGGAGCAGTGGAAGCCATGTGTAGAGATGGGGTTTCCCAGCGAAGCGAGGAGGAGACAGGAAGCAGAGAATGACCTTTAAGAAAGAGGAGCCCACGAAATATACTGGGAGGGACCGATGAGAGGATGAGGAGGTCTCTATTTAAAAGGCTGGAGTTCCATACTCCTAGGTGGTGAAAGTAAGGGGAATGGACAAACAGCCCACCCAGGGCTGATCCTTTCACCTTTTCTGGAATATTTAAGGTTCATGTTTAAACGGCTCATGAGTAAAATATGTATTATCAGTGCCAGGTTTTCCTGTCCTTGCCACTGCATTTCCATCCACGCTGGGACTCACTGAGCTGCTGAGAGGGCGTTGGGGGGGAAGTGCAGGCAGTCTTTGAAGAAGCTGGGACTTTCACTGTTAAATATGGACTCTGTAATGGATCATTTTGTATATTTCTGTGGACATTTGAGAACAATGCTTGTTGTCATTCCAGTGTCACTCTAGAATCCTGAAGAACCGGGGTTAGGGTAAAGCATGCAGTGAACACACAGAAAAGGTTTAAAAATAGCCTGCTTTGCACCTTACCTGCACTTGATCAAAGAGGGCCCTTGCCTGCTGCAGTGGTATCTGGACAGTCCCCAGACCACTCACGGGCAGACAGGACACCTCCACCAGCCATTTACGGAGCTTTTCCGCCATCTCCCTGTATCGCTGCCACTGGTGGATCTGGCTGTCAATGACGCCCCGCCTCTGCTGGGCCCGGCGGATCACCCCCTGCCACTGATTACTGAGGAGGGTCAATTTCAGGTTGAACTCATCCCTGGTGAAGAAATAATTACATAAGGAAAACCACTGTTATCCTGATGAAAGTGTTGTAAAAGTGTAAGCTGCTCAGTCGTGTCCAGCTCTTTGCCACCACATGGACTGTAGCCCACCAGGCTCCTCTGTCCATGGAATTCTCCAGGCAAGAGTACTGGAGTGTGTAGCCATTCCCTTCTCCAGGGGATCTTCCTGACTCAGGGATCAAACCCAGGCCTCTCACACGGAAGGCAGATTCTTTACCATCTGAACCACCAGGGAAGCCCTATCTAGGATAGAGGTCTTCATATATCATGCTGTGATCTACTGTCAGCTCTACCGAATGTAATTTAAAAAATTAATAAGCAGTTAAACTATCAGTCCACCAGGACTTTCCTGGTGGCTCAGATGGTAAAGCGTCTGCCTACAATACAGGAGACCTGGGTTCAATCCCTGGGTTGGGAAGATCTCCTGGAGAAGGAAATGGCTACCCACTTCAGTACTCTTGCCTGGAAAATCCCATGGACGGAGGAGCCTGGTAGGCTACAGTCCATGGGGTTGCAAAGAGTCAGACACAACTGAGTGACTTCACTTTCACTTTATTAGTTTGCAAACAGTCAGTGTGTCAGAACAGGTGGACATATCTGTAAGGTCACTGTCATTCACTCTGAGTGCATGAGAGGGGATAGAACATAAGACAGCAGCTTCAGTGGAAACGACCCCCTGGACACGCCCAGCACAACGTATGCAGCACGTGGCAGCATCTTAAGTATGCCACTGCAGGAGAAAGTGAGGAGACCAGCTTATTTACAACCTCTGTCCCCAGCTACAATTATAAACCACTTTGGATGAACAGAACTGCGTTATTTTAGCTAGAATCATAAACCACTTAGATAAAATTATGTTGTTTAAAAATACTTGAAAAACTGTACTCCATAAACTCTCACTCTTCCCTCACAATAGACAGCCCTAATCTTTAGCAAATTATTTCACATTCTAAACCATCCCTTCTACATTTTAAGCCCACTCTACCCGTTCTTAGAAAAATGTAAACTATCTAATCATCATTTTTGAATAAAGGTTGTCCATATACTTAGAGACATTAAATCTTATTTAAGCTTCCTCAATATCAGGCTGACTAATCTCAGAACTTTCAGTTGCTTCTTCCTACCTCTGTGTTTCCTAACTTTAAAAAATGTTGGTAGTTTTTTTTTTTTTTTTTTAAATTATGTTTCTTTAGCAGCCAACTGTGGCTCTAGAACTGGTTTGTCCAGTATCAAATAGACTGGGTTTCTTTGTAGATAATAGTGCTAGTCACATATTTTAGTACTAAAGTGTAACATTACTTGCTCTTTCTCTATTTTACTCATTTTGCTTTTCTTTCCTCTTGCGGATGGGTTCTAATCTGAATTAGATTTATTATTCTGGACTCCTATATTCTTGATATATTACCTAGGGCTACTATAAACTTTGGTTTCCCTGATGGCTCAGACAGTAAAGAACCCGCCAGCCAATGCAGGAGATTTAAGAGACATGGGTTCCATTTCTGGGTAGGGATGATCCCCTGGAAAACGGACTACGCACTCCAGTATTCTTGCCTGGAGAACTTCATGGACAGAGGAGCCTGGAGGGCTACAGTCCACAGGGTCACAAAGAATTGGACATGACTGAGCAACTAACACACACACTAAAAACTTTGATTTTGTAACCAAATGTGTTATTCAGTGCTTCTGTTTTTGAAGGAAAATTCTGATGTTTATAATCTATTTGCAATAGAACTAAATATGATGAATTTAAAAAGTAATAACAGTTAAACTATCAGTGTTTGCAAACAGTGAGTGTATCAGAATAGGTGGATGTATCTGTAAGGTCAAATATGATGAATTAGGTTCATGACACTTCCTTAAAAGATGCAAGCATCTGTCATCTCTGACAATGTCTAACTCCAGGCCTTGAGGATGGTCTGTAAGAGTACCATACATACTGTTTCCCTATCAGCTAGCATTCAGGGTCTTTCTGGAGCCTCATCTTCACTTTGTAGAACCAAGCTGTCTGGAGCTATCTGACAGCATGAGGAACTACTCAAAACATGACACTGGGCTCAGTGCTGAACCTGAACTCTCAAAACCAAACGTATAAACAAACCTTTAAAACACAATACATTGGTAATCTAGGACCTCTCTTATTTATCAACATGCTCTCATCTGAATTTTTTTTTTCCCACTGGCAACGTTCAAAATTATCCTCAGGTCCAATCCTCATATTTTCATCTCCTTGGTGTTTTTCTCTGCTAACATTTAAAATTTAATAGATGTTGGCTTGCACATGAATTTTAAATTTTATTTTACTTAATGATGTGAGCTTTTATAATATTGTCACAGAGAAGGGAGGATAAAGCAAAAGATAAGTTGATTGCATTTGAATATGTCTTATTCTAAAGGCCTTAAATTCTTAGTTAAGCTCACATTTAAGTTTGGCTTCCCTAGAATAAATATGGCATCAAATTTTGTTGTTCCAAGTTTAACCATGAAAATCTTTCATGTACTTCCAAAGAAATATCCACTTAAGACTAAAATTGGTTCCAAAACATGAAAAAAAAAAACCAACACACTCTTAATCAAAATAATGACTTATTTTCTATTTTGTGGGGGCGGGGGGGAACTAAGTTAATTATAATCACAACTAGACTCTTTAGAGTCCGTTGGACTGCAAGGAGATCCAATCAGTCTGTTCTGAAGGAGATCAGTCCTGGGTGTTCTTTGGAAGGACTGATGCTAAAGCTGAAACTCCAATACTTTGGCCACCTCATGCAAAGAGCTGACTCATTGGAAAAGACTCTGATGCTGGGAGCGATTAGGGGCAGGAGGAAAAGGGGACGACAGAGGATGAGATGGCTGGATGGCATCACCGACTCAATGGACAAGAGTTTGGGTGAACTCCAGGAGTTGGTGATGGACAGGGAGGCCTGGCATGCTGCAATTCATGGGGTTGCAAAGAGTCAGACATGACTGAGCGCCTGAAGTGAACTGAACTGAACTGGTCCTAATTATGGAAAAGACATACAAATGTGATTAAAAAAACGAGGTTTGTATTCCAAATATCATCATAGAAAATTGATTGGGTAGAGTAAATATTGTTCCTAAGAAAGGTAACACAAGACGAAGCTGCCAATTCACATACCATAAATTTAAAAAGGGGCTAGATTTTACTCTGCATTTTTAATACAGAGATACTTTGCTAAGCAATAAAGAGAAAGCAGGGTTTCAGACTGAGTGTAATCTGACTTAAGGTAGCAAACCATTTCCAAATCATGGTAAGGGAAACCTGGCTTTTCCTGAGTAAAAACCAGGTACATGAGGGCTAGGCTTGATTCTGTTGCTACTTAGTTATGTGACCTTGGTCAAATGAGTTCACGTTTCTGGGCCTCAATTTTTCATTTGTAAGTAAGAGAGATAGACTAGTGACCTCTGTGCTCCTCTGAGGAATAAAATTTCTGCAACTGTATGAGAATATTACCAGCATCTGTTGACACATCACTGACACAATTCATTCTGATCTATTTTAATTCCAGCCTCCTCCAGACCACTAGCAAAGATTGGCTAGGTGACTTCCAACTACTCTATGTCCTTCATATAACACAACAGAGGTTCTTTAAAAAGATTCAATACTCAGTCATTTCAGTGGTTCAGACAAGTCCTTCCTCTAATTACTGAGGGTCCTTTGTGGGACACTTGCTTTAGGCATATGTTCTCTAATCTGCTCAAAGAAAATGACTAATTTACTGGAACCTTTCTTTATGATACAATATCAAAATCCTACCTGTCATCAACTTGACCTTGTTCTAGAAGGTGCTGTCCATCAAAAATGATTGAGTGCAAAATCTGCTGACGGCTGAACATCTCTGCTTGAAACAACTGTTATTTAAAAAAGAAAAACATAATTTAGAGTTCCTAATTTTACTGACCAGTTCTCCAAAAACTTTCCAAAAATTCTGGTTTAAGCAAGACTATGAAAAACACTTCCAGATGAATCAGGCTGTATTAATATAAAAAATCCTGCAAGGTAAGAACATTTTAAAAACTATCCGTTAAGATAAACTTAAAGATACAGTTTAGTTTTTGTTTACTAAGACTGTGACTAAAAGTATAATTATGTTTCCCTTCTTTCTTTCAAAATCACCCAATAAAGTTAGTTAATACATAATTTGTATTCTGGTTTATTTTATATGCAGAATATGGTCCATTTTTAGACAGAATAGTTCTAAAACCTTTTAAAAAGTTGAAGAATGGAAAAAATCCACCATTTTTAATAAACTCACTGTTTTTCAATTTAGCTAAGTCAATAAAATTGTTTCACCACTAAGACTTTCAAATTTTCACTGTTTTTTAAACAGGTTTATTGAGATAGAATTCACCTGATTAAAGTGTGCAATAATTTTTCTCATATTTACAGTTATACAACTATCACCACAATCAATTTTAGACTATTTTCACAATCCCCTCCCAAAGCTCCATACTCATTAGCAAGTTTCCAGCTTTTAGCTTTTCTCTGCCCTAGGAATCCTGGATCTCCATTTGTGTGTATTTCATAAACACACGGAGCAACTTAGTTACACTAGAAAACAGCAAAATAGAGACTAACAGCAAATTTATTAATTTGCTTTCCAGATCTAATTCACTCTAGATGTTTCTTGAGAAAGAATTATAATGCAATTTGATCAGGAAGTACACTGGGAGATGTTTGGTAGCTTGATTTTCTAGTATAAAACATGTATGTGCTTTTTAAAGAACTCACAATTTTAATTTATTAGAGATTTTTGACCAAAGTGTAATCTCTAAGCAACTAGCCTCAGAAATATTATTGTAGTCTGTAACTCAACTTGGAAATTACCTTACCATAATTCTGACATGATACCTTGCAGGATATTGAAGCCTGTCCCATGCTTATAACCAATCACATTTTTGGGATTAAGATATCAAAACTTCAAGCTTAAAAAAGACGACAAAAACACTGCATGCATTTGAGCAGACTCGGCGCACAGTATAGGTCTTTCTTCCACATGGCATTTTTTTCAGCATCTTCCAAAGGCCTAACTGTTTTATCAGCCAAAACAGTACTGGCATAACTTACCTCATGTGCTCTCTGCTGCTCCAAAAGATGCTGATAATTGCCTGAAATCTCTACTGCTAACTTTTGTTCCGTTTGAACTAGGAATTCCATCCATGTTTCACATTTTTCCAAGAAAGTCTGATGTTGTAGCAAAAATGACTGTAACTTACTGACAGAACGAAAGAAAAAGAATGACAATGTTGCTGCTTTTTTCTTATGCCTGTAGCACATAAAACTAGATTAAATATTCTCTGCCTCCAGTTTTAATTTGACCTCTACAAAGCTCTCCCATGAGGTAGTGTTTTAAAACATAAAAGGAAAACTGAAGAAAAATGTTCTAATGATAAAATTATATATCTTTTACATATTCTTATATAAAGGGCTTCCCTGGTGGCTCAGAGGGTAAAGCATATATAAAAGCTTTATTTTTTGATAAAAACAAGATTAAACATTCCTCAGTAAATTCAACATGAGAAGCCGTATCACAATTTGAGTTGCCCACTTTTAGTTCAAATTTTGTTATCACTGGAAAGACCTAGAATGTATGCTATGCTATGCTAAATCGCTTCAGTCGTTCCTGACTCTGTGCGACTCCATAGACGGCAGCCCACCAGGCTCCCCCGTCCCTGGGATTCTCCAGGCAAGAACACTGGAGTGGGTTGCCATTTCCTTCTCCAATGCATGAAAGAGAAAAGTGAAAGTGAAGTTGCTCAGTCGTGTCCGACTCTTATCGACCCCATGGACTGCAGCCTACCAGGCTCCTCCGTCCATGGGATTTTCCAGGCAAGAGTACTAGAGTGGGGTGCCATTGCCTTCTCCACTAGAATGTATAAATATACACAAATCATGAACTATCTGTACAGATATTTCAGAGTAGCCAAAACATCTCTGGGTTACGCTACCTGAATCTTTCCGTAGTCTGGGAGGAGATCAGAGACCAGCGCCGATTGAGATTCTGCATCCTTTTGATTTCTTTATCGTTCAGGGGCAGCCTGTATCCAAGCTCATTCAGACGGTCTAAATCTGGGACCATGCTACTGAATTTCAGCATCTGTCCCTGGAAGCAAGATGCAAAAGTAGGTTTAGCACCACGGTCAGAAAAGGCAGAGGACTTTCAGAGTGGACAGTGAACTTCTGATTTCTGGGAGAAGCTGGTCTTTGGTCTCCTCTGCGTTTCTAGGCACCCACTTGCCATCTCCAGAGTCGCACAGAAAGCAAAACGGCACCTCCCCATCAGCTTTCAGTGCTGCTGCTGCTATTGCTGCATGGCTACTCGCTGTCCTTTATTGAACGCTTAGTAGTTTATATGTGTTATTTACTTCCCTCATTTACTCAGCAGTAATACTTGCTTGAACTGATAAAGGATGAAAATTGTGTTGATGACTGAAAAAACTTATTTCCTACCCTTTATATGTCATTTATCTGTGTTAATCTGCTCCACTATTATTTCATAATAATAATAATAGTTACAGCAGTAATAGCTAACATTTATTGAGCCCTTATAAACCAAGCACTGTTGCAAGAGCTTTATAGATAATAACTCATTTTATCCTCAAAACAATTCCATAAGGTAAGAACCACTACTATTCCTGATTTACAACAAGAAATATGAGGCACAGACCCTTTAAGGAAATTGCTTAAGACCACCCAGCTCGTGAGAGAGCCAGATAAGCAACATTTGATGGGTTCTCCCTGGATACAACACAAACTCACTTAAGCTCTGAAATTACCATGTGTCATCTCAAGAGCTTCAGCTTTAGTTTCTTGACCCCAGCCCCAAACTTGGTGAGACTCAACTGAGAAAGCAGTTTATGCTTTCTGGTCTCTTTTGTCCCTCCACACACAGGACAAAGCTGCCTGTCCTGCCTTTTCCTGTGGGCATTCTTAACTCCATCGAGGAAACTGGCTATAGGAAGAAGAAAAGGTCAGGCCACCTTTGGCTGTGAGTGTTTCCACTTTATGTGCTCTGAAAAAAGGCTCATCACCCTGAGAGGGAATAAACCTTTTCAACTGTCAAAGCCAAAAGCAACCTGCTAGATGCCAGAATTTCCACGGGTACGTATCAGCAGTGAACAAAACTGACACGGTGCTCACAGAGTGTAAGACACTATTCCGGTAGTGGAGAGAACAGTAGTCAGTTAATCGAATGAGCGTCATTAGAAGATACGACGAAACTGAAGAAAAAGAACAGTGGGTCTGACAGTGTGTTGCTGGGTAGCCTGGTCATGGACAGAAGGGGAGGCTTTCTGAGAGTGCCATTGAACAAAAGGACCAGGAGCTGATTCCTTCTGGTGGGCACGGAGTTGGTGGGGATAAGGAATGAATTCCAGGAAGAAGGAAGCCAGGGCACATCTTGCCCAGAGACGCTGGGAAACAGCAGCTCCCAAGTGGCTGGAGAGTGACAGGGACAGTGGTGAAGATGAGCTCCTTCAGAGGGTGGAAGCTGGGTATTTCTGGTCTTGATACTTCACCACATCTTTATCCTGAGAGCAATGGGAACCCATAGAGGGTTTAAGCAGAGGGATAATATAATAATAAAAATGGGCATGTCTATTGTATTATTTTACTTACTTTAATATAGTTCATAATTAAGTGAATCCCTGCAAAAGGAAAAGACCATTGTAGCATTATGGGTTGGAGGGAGAGAGGGAGACTCAAGGAGGCCCGTGGAGGTTGAAGCTTGGTCTTGGCCCCTGAGAGACTGGCAACTTGACTGGGAGCGGATGAAGGCAGCGATGAAAGGTTGAAGAACATGGACGGAGGTCATGGGCTAGGTGTGAGAAGGGACAAGAGGGAGGAGGGAGAAGAGTGAGATAGACATAGCACTGCTCCTGGGGTCCCCCATCACGGGCCATGACATCGGCTGTGGTCACAGACATCACTCCTCTCAAGAGAAAAGGAAAGCAGAGCTGGCAAGAATTCTCTTGGGAACAAACGGCAGGCCTATGTCAGGAGTTCTGAGTTACCCTTAAGATTCTGAGCATATAAACCTGGGGGACTTTCCTGGCACACCAGTGATTAAGACTGTGACTTCACTGTAGGGGGCATGGGCTCGATTCCCTGGTAGAGGAAGTACAGTTTTAAACAATTAAAATGCATGTGCTTGGCCAAAATAAAAAAAGAAGAAGCAGCAGAAGCTAGATCTGGGATGAGGATTTGAACACACTTACCTTCAGCTCCTCCATCCTTTCCTGGATGGTCGAGAGGTCAGAGGAGTGGCTAGGGTCCTGCCCTTGTAATATTTCTTCAGCTTCTACTATCCAGGTCTCCAAAGCTTCTAAACTCTTGGTAAAGGTTTCATAGTCAAGAACGCCAGCCTTTGTTTCACAAAAGAAAATTGGTATTTAGAAATCTAGTGAAAGGGCAAGTGGATGTTAAAATTATTTTTCATATTCTTGCATCAAATTGCCATTCTCCAGATGTCATTTCTAAAAAGACAAGGTTGCCATGATTTACACTTTCTTCTTTATATTAATGTAATTTTCCTAAAGCTTAGAATTACTTCTATGTACCATTAATTAACCAATTAAAGTTTTTAAAAATACATTATCAAGAGAGATATATTGATTCTTACAAAAGCTTATGTAAAATGAGTGTTAACATTAAAGTTACTTAACATTTATTAATTGAACATATTTTACCAAGGGAAAAAATCACTGATTTTAGGGCAAAATTACATGGTAGAGAACAGGGCAAGACTCCCAGCTTTCCTTGACCCCACTGGAACTTTTAAATTTGTTTATTTTTAAATTTTTTGATCTTGAAGGAAGCATTGTTTGATGATGAGAGTTCTCCTTTTCCTATTTATGGCCAGG
The DNA here is from genome assembly GCF_002263795.3 of Bos taurus. Taxonomy (NCBI): domain Eukaryota; kingdom Metazoa; phylum Chordata; class Mammalia; order Artiodactyla; family Bovidae; genus Bos; species Bos taurus. Next base: position 89,220,483 of record NC_037336.1, read on the forward strand.
TTTTACAGGATGCCTAATTCATAACACCCGCTGAATATAAGCTCTGTACCTGTAACACAGTCTGCTGTTTGCAGAGAGCCTGTTCGAGAGCATGTAATTGTTGCCTCAAAGAGAGCCAATCGGATTGAATGGCTGATGCTGCCGAAGCGTCCACTTGTTGCTTGAGTTGCCCTCCCAGCTCATGAAGAACTACAAGAGAATCCTGAATCGGCCCCAATCCTTTGAGGAGGTCCTACAGAAGACGAAAATATGCTCATCATGAAACAACAGGTTAAGTGTACTCATTATTGTAAACAATTACAGACACTCATTCTTATTTGTTCAATTATTACACTAAATAACCTCCCCCTGTAGAGGGGGGAAAAAATCAAAAATTGAATTCCATTTTTAAAAACGTGTGTATTAACATAAAAAAGTGCTATTTTGATTATAAAAGCCACATAGGTTCCTTATAAGACATAGAGGAAATGCAGAAAAACTTACATAAAGAAGAAAAAAAATTATCTACAAGTATAGCCCATAACTAGAAATATTTTGGCAGTTTTTCTTTTCTTTCCCCTTGCCTCTTCATGTAATTGATATCAAGTTGAAAATCCAGTGCTACATTTTACCTTCTAGGACTTAACATTAGACACACAAGGGGAAGCTGTATGTGTGGTCACACCACCGTGGTTACAGTACCCCACCCCTGGCCGGTGGGCTCAGAAGCCTGGGCACGGCTCTGTGAGCAGCAGCAAGAGTGGATTCCATCCTTTTCCGCAGCATCTCTTGCCTCCATGCTTTGTGGGACCCTTGTATATACTCCAAATTATAAGCTGGTGGAAATTCCCTATTTCAGTTCCATCTACCACTTAGGGATGACAACTGACTGGTTCTTCTACCTGTTGCTGATGACTCACAGATAGATGGAAAGAGCAGAGCCTGCCTGGGGACTTCAGTGAGAGGGGAAAAACAAAGGGCAACTTTAATCCTGACAGAGAGATCAGAAAATTCACAGCCATCATTTGGCGCCCTTGACTGTAAAACAAGTATCTCTCAACTCAGGAGGACTGAATATGGAAAATGACAAATCTCATAAAGATGAGCTATGTGGAAAGAAAAAAAAAAAAAAAACCACTGAATTAACTTTACGGTAAAACTTAAACTCTAGCTTTCAAGGGATTATTCATTTTTTGTGTGAAGGCCTTAGAACGAGTTAAACTTTTATTTATGTGTCTTTTATAACCTGCCTAATTCTAATAAACTGATTTGGGAAAGTTTATAAGAAGGTCTTTGAAATAAGTTCATTAAAATAAAGACAAACGGGGCAAACAGTAAGAGGCATGTGATAAGTGAAACAAGAGAAGAATAATTCCTGAAAACTTTAAGTAGGTTATTGGCAGCTGCAGTGAAAAAGAGAAATATTAAAAAGCTATTAAAAAGAAGTATACTCCTCATAAATCAGGAGAGAAAGACTTCTTCTTACCATTAAGTTCTTAGAAGAAATTATTGTGTTGAGGCTTACATAAGAGATAATGGCCCTAACTGGACTATATCTTTTAACAGTGGATTTTTAAAAGATGTAACATTACTTTTCATACTGTCATTTCTTATATTGACCAACTCTGTAAAAACAGAGATTCTTAAGTCTTTCACATGGACTGTATTCCATTAGGAAAAATGAAAAAATTCCATTAGGAAAAAAGAAAGCAATGGGAGGGGATCTCTTTAACTCTGATACATATGCAACTGTGTTCTGAAAACCTAGCAGGCTCTCTGATATTTGAAACAATTATTTTTGGAAAGCTGTCCCACATAGAGCCATAACAAAAGCTTACACACAGCAGCACTCGCCCTGTTAAACTTGAGAAGTCTAAGCCTGGCAAGTTGAGAACTCGCGATAGTTCTTGAACATACATTGCAATCTTGGATCCAGGTGGCAACTTCGTCATCACCGATGTCCTTGTCGGTGGCTGCCTTCAAGAACTCGTTGGTTCGTCCCTCCTGCTGTTGAACTGTAGCAGCACACTGTTTGAAGTAGTCCTTGTATCTCTGCCAAAGCTGAAGTAGGGCCTTGCTGGCACGCAGCTGCTCGGCAATCTCTTCCAGCAAGTTATTCCATCTGGAAACGACAGCCAACACTCATGGGTTGATTCCCACCTCTCACCAAATGCTGTTATTTGCTATTTTATTTTTCATGATCCTGGTTCATGTGAATATGGAAATAATGCAGATGTCTCATTTCTATTTAACGTAATAAAAAGTAACATTTCACAGTCATATTTCAAGGGTAGATAGTAGAAAAGGGGTCAATCTTGGGGTATACTGCAGTTATAATTCCTTTCCAAATGTCTTCACTGCATTTGTGTGTGTGTGTGTGTGTGTGTGTGTGTGTGTGTGCAGTCATAGCCCGCCAGGCTCCTATGTCCATGTAATTTCCCAGGCAAGAATACTGGAGTGGGCTGCCATTTCCTTCTCCAAGGGATCTTCCTGACCCAGGGATTGAACCCAGGTCTCCCATACTATAGGCAGATTTTTTTTTTTTTTACCAATGAGTCACCTGAGAAGCCCCATCTTCACTACATTTGTTTCTCCTTAAATTCATTTTGTGAAAATAAAAACATTAATAGAATAGAGCCTATAAGGCTCAAGTTCAAAATGCTAGGGTTTAATTGTATCATTATTTATAATTAGATTGTGATATAAATAATGAGCAACAGTGTAAAACCAGCATATTCCATACCTCATGTTGACTTCTTTTAGTGTATTAGTAAGAGTTTCTGTCACAGGTGGGTGACACTCTTTTAGAAGTTGGTTGGTCACAGAGCCAAATTTCTGCAAGCTCTTTTCCTGTTTTTCTAGATCATCTTGAAGATTCTGCCCAAAGAAAAGGCCACAGATGACATGACAGGGTCTAAAAATGCTAATGATCAAATTTTGAAGTAATATAGCTGCTTTCATACAATATGAAAATATGCACACACAAATACATAAACTGTGACTTTTGCCCCAATGTTTCGTAAGTTTCCTTTAGATAATCATTTTTCCTTTTTAATGAGTTTGTTCTTGTGGGTGTGAGGAGGGACTCTTAACAATTGAGCCTCGGAGTGGGATGGGTAATTCTGCCAGGAAAGTTCACACAGGGAATCCCTGTTCATCATCCAGGAGGAAGCCGTGGGGCTGGTGGGTGTGCAACCTGGCACACCGTGGTTCTCTTTGCTGCTTAAGATAAAAATCCAGATCTATATTCTATCACTTACCGAGAGCTGCTCTGTCAGAAACTTCTGATAATGACAGTTTAAGATATCATAGCTTTTCTGCACGCGTGCATGCTCAGTTGCTTTGTCGTGACAGTCTGACTATTTGCGACCCTGTGGACTGTAGTCCGGCAGGTTCCTCTGTCCGTGGGATTCTCCAGGCAAGAATACTGAAGTGGGTTGCCATGCCCTACTCCAGGGGATCTTCTCCACCCAAGGATCAAACCCGAGTCTCCTGTGTCACCAGAATTGCAGGCAAATTCTTTACCCACTGAGCTGCCCAGGAAGCCCCATAGCTTTTCTGAGTACCATCTAAGTTCTAGCTCTGAGTGTTCCTCCTTGCAAAGGAAGCCTATAACCGCCAAGGTTATAGGCTTGGTGGAGTCTTCTACCAAGAACCGGTGAAGAAGGATATTTCCCAGGAAATGCTGAAGTAACAGATACAGTTCTTAGTAAAACTCCTCAGGTAAACCAGGCTGCAAAAATCCACCCCTACCTGACACTGCTTTCTGGCTGCCATCAAATCAAAACACATGAGGAATAGACCCCGCGTCCTTTCATATCTTAAGGTAGAAGAGGTGAAACACAGAGTAGGCTAAATTAAAAGGTATTTCTCCTCAAGGGTTTAAAATGTGTTTTTAAACTTACTAGTCTCAAAATAAGTTGTAATGATTTTTAGTATTTACAATAATTATTTAAGGTTTCATATAACTATATATAACTCATTTTATCCTTCCTGCCTCCTGCCTCTCCTGAAAAAAGGGCATTCTCTCAGCAAGTCTGCACCTCAGATCAGCAACATATAGACTTTGATTGCCAAGTGAGGGATGTGAGCCGAGGTAAGGAGGGTCCATGCTGGGCTCTTGCTGACCCCTCATCCCTTAGGCCTGCCATGCGCATGCCATTGGCTGCACTATCCACCCCGGGAGAAAGATCAGTAGCAGGTGAAGAGTGCCCAGTGCCCAGGAACATAGGGGATGAGGGTAGCAATCAACTGAGGGCAGTGGCCCGAGTGAGATTGTGCTCTTTAAGTCCAACAACAGCCATGCCCTTCTGGATGAAGGACATGATAACAGACACACAGGAAACAACGCAGCAAGTGCTAGAAAACGGGGATGACGTGTACGCGTTGCACAGACCACTGACATTCTGCTGAATGCAAAGAAAATAACTTAATGGTTTAAAATTTTACTCTTTTGCTATTTTTCTTTCTGTGTTCTTTTAAATCCCTTAGAATATGTTTAGAAAAGCAGGATTAAAAAAAGAGAAAGGGAAGACATAAAAGGCAGTGATAACAGATACAGAAGATGGATTTAGGAATAAAGTCATTTGATAAAATACATCCATCAGGATATTTATATAATTTAAAAACTCATTTAGTTATATACCAGCTATTCCAAAATCTGGTATCCACAGGCAAGTTTGATTATGTAACAAATAAAGCAAGTAAAATTAATTTTGAATATTTTGAAAATAATTAAATGCAAACAATATAGACCAACATTCCAGCACGATGTTTGAATTTGTTCACTTTTTTAAAAAATTTTCTCTAATTAAAAAGAATGCTAAGGATGAGGTCAATTCACTCCTTACCTGAAGATTGTCCACCTGAACTTGCACAGCTTCTAAAGAGCCAGTGAGTAGACAGAATCGAGAAAGAGAGTATCGGGACTCCATGAGGCAACTGTTTATCTCATCAAATGCCACTTTATGGTGGCTCCACTGGTCAAGCACGGATTTCAACAGGATCTTGAGTTGGCCAACCTTTCAGAAGAGACAGAGACTTCTTATAATTGCATACTATTTTACATGATAAAATATATATTCCTTTGATGGAAAAGGCATTAACATTTAAGAACTTCACTGGGGTTTCAGGCATTGCAAGTAAACTCAAATTTAAAAAATTATACATTAAAACAAAAAGTTATAAAATAGGTTTTTAAAGTAAAAATGTAGCAATGTTGAAATTTAAGCCTTTCATACGTGTGATCACATCGTCTAAATTAAAATGCTTAAAAGGTTACTCATATAACCTTGACCTATATTATCAGTTCAGTTCAGTTGCTCAGTGGTGTCCGACTCTTTGCAACCCCATGGACTGCAGCACGCCAGGCTTCCCTGTCTATCGTCAACTCCCGGAGCTTGCTTAAACTCAAGTCCATTGAGTCGGTGATGTCATCCAACCACCTCATCCTCTGTCATTACCTTTTCCCCCTGCCTTCAATCTTACCCAACATCAGGGTCTTTTCAAATGAGTCAGTTCTTTGCATCAGGTGGCCAAAGTATTGGAGCTTCAGCATCAGTCCTTCCAATGAATATTCAGGACTGATTTCCTTTAGGATTGACCAGTTTGATCTCCTTGCAGTCCAAGGGACTCTCAAGAGTCTTCTCCAACACCACAGTTCAAAAGCATCAATTCTTTTGTGCTCAGCTTTCTTTATGGTCCAACTTTCACATCCATACAGGATTATTGGAAAAATGACAGCTTTGACTAGATGGACCTTTGTTGGCAAAGTAATGTGTCTGCTTTTTAATATGCCGTCTCGGTTGGTCATAGGTTTTCTTCCAAGGAGCAAGTGTTTTTTAATTTCATGGCTGCAGTCACCATCTGCAGTGATTTTGGAGCCCAAGAAATAAAGTCTTGTCACTGTTTCCACTGTTTTCCAATCTATTTGCCATGAAATGATGGACTGGATGACATGATCTTTGTTTTCTAAATGCTGAGTTTTAAGCCAGCTTTTTCACTCTCCTCTTTTACTTTCATTAAGAGGCTCTTTAGTTCCTCTTCACTTTTTGCCATAAGGGTGGTGTCTTCTGCATATCTGAGGTTATTCATGTTTCTCCCCGCAATCTCAATTCCAGCTTGTGCTTCATCCAGTCCACACTTTGGCATGATGTACTCTGCACATAATTAAATAAGCAGGGTGACAATATACAGACTTGACGTCCTCCTTTTTCGATGTGGAACCAATCTGTTGTTTCATGTCAGGTTCTAACTGTTGCTTCTTGACCTGAATACAGATTTCTCAGGAGGCACGTAAGGTGGTCTGATATTCCCATCTCTTGAAGACTTTTCCACAGTTTGTAGTGATCCGCACAGTCAAAGGCTTTGGTGTAGTCAATAAAGCAGATGTTTTTCTGGAACTCTCTTGCTTTTTCGATGATCCAATGGATGTTGGCAATTTGACCTCTGGTTCCTCTGCCTTTTCTAAAACCAGCTTGAACATCTGGAATTTCTCAGTTCATGTACTGTTGAAGCCTCACTTGGAGAATTTTGAGCATTACTTGGCTAGTGTGTGAGATGAATGCAATTGTGTGGTAGCTTGAACATTCTTTGGCATTGCCTTTCTTTGGGATTGGAATGAAAAATGACCTTTTCCAGTCCTGTGGCCACTGCTGAGGTTTCCAAATTTGCTGGCATATTGAGTGCAGCACTTTCACCGCATCATCTTTTAGGATTTGAAATAGCTCAACTGGAATTCCATCACCTCCACTAGCTTTGTTTGTAGTGATGCCTCCTAAGGCCCACTTGAATTCACATTCTAGGATGTCTGGCTCTAGGTGAGTGATCACACCATCATGGTTACCTGAGTCATGAAGATCTTTTTTGTATGGTTCTTTAGTGTATTCTTGTATGGTTTGTATAGGTGTATTCTTTGTATAGTTCTCGTCTTAATATCTTCTGCTTCTGTTGGGTATATACTGTTTCTGTCTTTATTATGCCCATCTTTGCATGAAATGCTCCCTTGGTATCTCTAATTTTCTTAAAGAGATCTCTAGTCTTCCCCATTGTATTGTTTTCCTCTATATCTTTGCAGTGATCACTGAGGAAGGTTTTCTTATCTCTCTTTGCTATTCTTTGGAACTCTGCATTCAGATGAGTGTGTCTTTCCTTTTCTCCTTTGCCTTTCACTTCTCTTCTTTTCTCAGCTATTTGTAAGGCCTCCTCAGACAACCATTTTGCCTTTTTGTATATTTTTTTCTTGGGGATGGTTTTGGTCACCACCTCCTGTACAATGTGACAAATCTCCATTCATAGTTCTTCAGGCACTCTATCAGATCTAATCCCTGTATCTATTTGTCACTTCCACTGTATAATTATAAGGGATTTGATTTAGATCACACGTGAATGGTCTAATGGATTTCCCTACTTTCTTCGATTTAAGTCTGAATTTTCTAATAAGGAGTTCATGATCTGAGCTTATATTTATATGTATATATATATATTTATAATTATAATATGTATATATATATTATTTACATAATATATATGTGATAAAAGATCAATATATTTAGTACCACCATTTAGGAAACATATTAACTGAGTGTTTTAAATTCATTACCCATTTTATCCTGGTAACAACCTTTGAGGTAGATGGAATCTTAACTCATCTTACAGATGAGGAAACTGAGGGATGAAGAGCTGACTTAGACCTAGCTGTTCGCTTCACAGACAGGGACAGAGGTCAGCTTCTAGTCTATCCTGAAATGGGGCTGACAAGATTGCTGCTGGACTGGAAGTGGGTCTGAGAGAAAGAGAGGAATGAACGACTCCAAGGGTTCCAGCCCATGCTGCTGGAAGGGTAGAGCTGTCATGAACCGAGACGGCAAAAGTGTGCGTTTGAGGGGGACTGATGGGAGTTGATTCGCGCAGGAAGTTTGAGATGTCTACTGGCCATGTGAGTGGAGATGTTGATAGAGGACTTCCCTCTGTGTCTGTCTGACTGAGTTTAGGGGAGAAGTTCAACCTGAGTATACACATTTGAGAATCACCTGTGCCTAAATGGTATCGATAGACCCCGAATAGATAAGATTATTGAGAAAGGAATGTCCATAATACTGTTAATTATAGGAAACAGCTGAAGCTAGACTCTTTTTGAAAGGTTAACAAAGTGGACTTAACAGTATAAATACATGCTGTTTAGATTCAGCGATTATTTTTTCAGTTACTTTATGAAAATCAAAGCCCATGTCACATTCACATTTGGACACAAGATGGTAAGTGCGGTCTTGGAGCCAACTCTCCACAAGCAACATTACCATGTGGTCTAAATTTGCCCAAGTTTGGTTGAGCTCCTGAAGCGTGCTCCTGACAATGCCAGAGACTTCTTCTTTCTTGTTCTGAACCAAAGCAAGTCCATTCTGCTCAATTTTCTCTACCTCTTTCTCTTTTGCTTTAATCAAGTCTTCCAGATCCTGAAAGATGAAGAAATAATCATTTTAAATTATTCTATTATGGAACTCTGGGGTGCACTGAAATTGAGCCATGCTAGTCTCATATCCAAAAAAACCTTTTACTAATCCAAAAAGCTTATTGTTCTCAGGAGAGGCTCGCCAGAACGATACTTCTTCCTACCTTTAAATTTTAAAAATTCTCTTCTCATTCCATGAGAGGTGAGTGTAACTTAAAAAATACAAAATTTGATGATATAAGAGATAAGGAAATGGCAATGTGGGACTTTTTTCAACAAGCTACAAGGAAAGAAATATATGTTGCAAATGCTTAACATGATTTACATCCTTAAATTCATTTATCTTGCTATTGGAAAAGTCTCACAGTCCTAGCCCCTGGAATGAAATGGAATAGAATGGTGCTCTGGACCCCAGTATCTGGGATTTAGCCCCACTTCTGTGACCATTAAGCTGAGTCACTTTGTGCAAGTGAGAAACCTCCATAGGGTCTCAGTTTCTTCATATGAAAAAAAACAGAGTCTCCATTAACCTCTCTTTCTCCCTAAAATACTCTGATTCGAGTGATTCAGAAAGGTTGTGTGGGCTTTTTTTCATGAGTCAAATCCTCATCTTCCTTAGGATTTGCATTTATAATGGTCAGCATGAAATGTCCGGGCTTTCCTGGTAGCTCAATTGGTAAAGAATCGGCCTACAGTGTAGGAGACTGCCTGCAGTGTAGGAGATCCTGGTTCAGTCCCTGGGTCAGGAAGATCCCCTGGAGAAGGAAATGGCAACCCAGTCCAGTATTCTTGCCTGCGAAGTCTCATGAACAGAGGAGCCTGGTGGGCTACAGTCCACGGGTTCACAAGAATCAGACACAACTTAGCGACTAACACATCACCACCACCGCCACCATGAAATGTTCTAAAAAAAAAATGAGATGATGATATAGAGATCATACTTAACCATAATCCTAACTCATGTTTTAAATTCATTAGAAAATTTTGAAAGCACCTTGAGACAGGTTGAGATTGCTGCTGCTGCTGCTAAGTGGCTTCAGTCCTGTCCGACTCTGTGCGACCCCAGAGACGGCAGCCCACCAGGCTCCCCCATCCCTGGGATTCTCCAGGCAAGAACACTGGAGCGGGTTGCCATTACCTTTTCCAATGCGTGAAAGTGAAGTCGCTCAGTCCTGTCCGACTACTAGCGACCCCATGGACTGCAGCCTACCAGGCTCCTCCATCCATGGGATTTTCCAGGCAAGAGTGGAGTGGGTTGCCATTGCCTTCTCTGGTTGAGACTGCTATCAACATTTTATGGATGAACAAGAGAGACTTAAGTCATACAACCTGTCTCAGGTCACAGAAAGGCCAGAAGCGGAGTTAGAACCCAGAGCCTACTGACTCCCAGCCCAGTGCTGAAGGTGGGTCATTGGACAGGAATCAAGGAGAAGGTGTAAACCTATGTTGGGGTGAGGTGAGCAGCTGTAGTATATGGAGACCTGGTTATATGATCATATTCAAAAGTACATCCCCAGAGCTAGGTATGCAGATGTGTAGGCCTTGGGGCTCGGAATGAAGAAAACCAAAAAATATTTTAAGCTTGGATAATGTCTCAATTCTGTGAAAAAGATTTCCACCTCCCTGTCACGATCCACACATGGATCACTCCATCAGTCTTGGTATGGGTACGGGCAGGGTAACGTCCTGCTCTCTGTTTTCCTTTAATGTGTCCCTTTGGTTTTTGTTTCTGTGTGGTCCAATCCTTTCATCACTCTCTGTGTGTCTGTGTGTGTGTGCTCGGTTGCTCAGTCACGTCCAGCTCTTTGCAACCTCACAATGGACTGTAGCCCACCAGGCTCCCCTGTCCATGGAATTTTTCAGGCAAGAATACTACAGCAGGTTGCCATGCCCTCCTCCAGGGGATATTCCTGACTCAGGGATTGAACCTAAGTCTCCTACGTCTCCTGCACTGGCAGGTGGATTCTTTAGCACCGTGTCACCTGGGAAGCCCTCGACCTTATGTACAAAATAGGAATAATAATACATTTGGCTCACCTCAAAGAGATAACATTGGATAAATATATCTATGAAATCCTTTTGAAGCTGTTAAAAACTAGGCAAATGTAAGAGTATTATTTTATTTAGCCATTTGGTATTTTGCCTTGCTTCAGTGCAAATTTATTTATTTATCTCTCCTTAATTATTAGGAAGCTATTTTTGTCTTGATGTATTAATTATAAGTTCTTGCAGTCAGTAGCCTAAAGAGATAATTTTTGTTTTTAATAACTGGTCCTTTATTTATGATTTATAGTTTTGCCAGTCTGTTGACAGCTTTGATAATTAACCTGAGAATGAACATAATGATTAGTAGGGTTACAGGTCCTATATACACTGAAGAAAACATAATCAACTTTACTATTTAAGGATTTTTTTTCTCTGCTTCTCTAAAGGATTACATAACCAAATAATCCTTCCAACATGTCTTCAGTATTATTCTAAAATTCAGCCACTGGAATTAAACTTATTCTCATTTATCCATAGATGTTAGTTTTTTAAGTGAGCAATATTAAATAAATTATGCATTGCTTAGAAACACATCTCAAAAGTGTCCTGCACATTTATGTTGGCATAAAAGCACAACCCAGGAGAGAAACAGGAATGAAATATATATTTTGTGCAAAACAAAGGTACGTTTTCATTTCTCTCCAATAATAATTAAAAGATGATTCTGTTTCTGATCAATGAAGAGAAAAGCCAAAACTAACATTTTTTGCTATAATAAATCATTCTTAACTTGGGTTAATTCAGAAATATCAGTTTTTAGGTTGGTTTGAGTTCATAAATTACTCCTGGAAAAGTAAAAAAATATCCAAGACCTTTTAAACAAAATAAAGCTTGAATCCAGTCACCAATGTAAGTATGCTGGCTTGAATTCTATACTTTGGTCCAGAGGAACAATTTCTCAAGAATGACAATAAATTTTCACCATGGTTTGTGGTGCTGTCAAATGGAACCTGCCAGTTAGGCTATCGTGATTTATCTGTGAAACCCCAAAATAACTGTGGGCTACTTTAATTCTGTTGTTGCTATTTTATTTTTTTTAATGACTTTTCATTTGAAATCATAAATTGGCATCGGAGTGAAGTCCTTTCAACCACACATGAAGCTTTCTTTCTGACACTGCCTGGTGTGACCCTCTGGGAGACTAAAATTTGGGTCGGAAAAGGAGTAAAACTTGGTCAAGTTTCTGCTTTATTTTCCATCTAGCAATCTCCTCTCTCTCTCTGTTAAACAGAAGACATTACATAAAAAGAAAATGGAAAATGGCAGAAGAAAAGTACATTAAGGAGAACAAAAAAATAGCAAGCAAGAAAAAAATAAACGAGGAGAAGGAAGAAGGAAAAATAAAGGAAAAGGAAAGCTAACCTATAATTTCAGTCTTTTCATAGTCAAGTTCCTCAGGAACTGGGAAGCACTCATCTTTCTCATATTCATTCTGAAATTATGTTTTAGTTTTAATAAAAACACTTTAGCTGAGGAAGTCATTCTTCAAAGTAGAATTCTGGAATTCTGGCTTCCTTGTACATTTTGGAATTGATAGCCTAAGTTAAAAACACTACTGGACCCTGGAAAATTGGAAAGGCAATGAGACTAGCTAATGCCTGTTTCTGGTCTTCCATCTTTTACACAACCACCTTATTTTGCAGGGAGCGGGGTGAGTGGGGGTGTGGGGCATGCCACAAGGTACGTGCGATTTTAGTTCCTTGACCAGGGACTGAACCAGTCAGTGTCCCCTGCAGTGGGACCACTGAACCACCAAGGAGGTCCCTACACACCCATCTAACGATGTGAAGTTCCTGTTTTTTTTTTTTTTCAAACTATTTCTCTGCATGATAGTTTCCTTTGCCATTTTCATGCACCCTCAAAATTGCACTTCATTAGCTTGTCAGCCCAGTACAAAAGCCCGTGCTCTTTTCTGAACCAAAAGGCTTTGATTGAGAGCTTAAATATATCTCTTTACATATACCCCCTGAAAAAAAAAAAACATTGTTTCAAGGGAAGATCATTAGGAAAGGCCTTTCTTTTTGAAAGCTGAAATAGAAAAACACATTTGGGGTAAGGAGCATTTCTGTAGAATTGCTTCACAGTTTAGTCTTCAACTATCCTTAGGAAATACTAGAGAGAACCATCATAGCCAATCTGTAACACATAAATTACTGAATTGTTTTTTAATTACAGCATTAACTGTAATAGCTTACGTTTCTTTCACATAAACAAGAACCCCTAAGGAAATATTAAGGAGTCCCAAGTCACTGGAAAACATTTAGTTAACCCACTCCACCTGAACCAACATCTTTATCACTAACTGTGGAATAAGCAGGCGCTGTCTGGTCTTTCTGATGGGACTCAGTAGGGGGGCAACACTGTCCCCTGGGAAGCACTGGCTCACTGGAGTTGAGCCAGAATTCAATCAAGCCTCTAATGCTGACTTCATTTATACAGGAAAGACAGTTGAGAGAAGAGCTTCTTAAGGAGGTGTGTGTGTGCGTGCTCAGTCGCTTCAGTCCTACCCGATACTCTTTGTGACCCCAAGGACTGTAGCCTGCCCTGCTCCTTTGTCCATGGAATTTTCCAAGCAAGAAAACTAGAGTGGGTTGCTACTTCCTACTCCAGGGGAATCTTCCGACCCAGGGATCAAATCTGTGTCTCTTGTGTCTCCTGTCTTGGCAGGTGGATTCTTTGCCATTGTGCTACCTGGCAAGCCCGAATGATCAGTATGGGGGGTTAGAACCATTCTCTATTCATAAATTCAAATTTATAAAAACAGGTGGAAAAAAATCTAATAGGTGTCAAAACATTATAATTCATGTAATCAGAGAAATTTGTTACCAAATGCAGCATTTTTTAATATGTAACTCTCAATTGTCATGACTTGCAAATTTGCCATATGCCATCAAACTGTGAAGGGTGCTTGTCTGCCACTCGGACAAGTTACCTGACAGTCTTTCATTGCGTTCTGAACTGAAGCCTGGTCTCCAATGCGATGTTGTTGTTTCAGTCTCTTTTCCTGGGTTTCAAACCACGTTTTCAGACATTGTACGTTATTTTCATATTCTGACCAAGATTCCAATAAGCCTTCCAACAACTGAATCTGAACAAACATAACAAAATTTGCAATTTTGTTTTAGAATCCCATTACTGGTAGATCACTATTTCCACCAGATTAAGAATTCTTAAAAAAAAAAAAAAAAAGTTCATTGTATCTGTGATTAAGAATGAATGTTAAAGAGTGTAAATCAATGACTATTATTGGTAAACAAGTAAAGAACTTAAGTCAACTTTGAAGCAAAGGAAAAAGATATTAAGACCTTAAATAAAGGAAAATGATATGAAATATTCAAAGAGAAGAGAGTACAGGGACAAAAAAATGAACAAGGTTGAAGAACACTTAAAATGAGAACCTCCAGGATCTATCCCTTCAGAAGCAGTCCTATGCCCAGTGGAGCCATGCTACTTTGTGGAATGAGTTTTCTCTACCGAGTATACCTGTTCTTGGAGTTTTCATGAAACACAGACAACAAGGAACGCTTGGCTCACCTTCTCAGTGACCAGACCCTGCAGGATTTGCCAGCTTTTATTCATTGCTCCAAGTCGCTCAGCAAAATCAGTCTTGTCGCTGCGTTTACTTTCCACATCCTGACTGCTGATCTGTAGCACAGACTGATTCACAAAATCAACAGTCAGCTGCTTACAGTTAATGTCGATCTGAAAACCCTGAAAAGGGAGAGGAGAAAATAAGAAAATAAGGTTATATGTATACATTTCTTATATGATTTTATACATATCAGCTTCCTTGATAGCTCAGTTGGTAAAGAATCCACCTGCAATGCAAGAGACGCTGGTTCAATTCCTGGGTTGGAAAGATCCGCTGGAGAAGGGATAGGCTACCTATTTCAGTATTCTTGGGCTTCCCTTGTGGCTCAGCTGGTAAAGAATCCACCTGCAATGCGGGAGACCTGGGTTTGATCCCTGGGTTGGGAAGATCCCCTGGAGAAGGGAAACGCTACCCACTCCAGTATTCTGGCCGAGAACTCCATGGACCATATAGCCCATGTGGTTGCAAAGAGTTGGACGTGACTTTCACTTTTTTATATTTTACCAGGAGTTAGAAAGCCTTAAGCAAGCTTAAGATGAATATTATCACTTCCATGATTTTAGTTCCAATGGCACAGTCTGTATATATTAATATGTCTATTATTTTCAGAAGTTGAATATATATGTAAATATGTAACATATGAATATACTGAATATAAATTGATTTATACATTTTGAGTGTATAAATATATAGAATTTAAATTTGTGAAAATTTGGAACATATAGATATACTGAGTATAAATATGTGTGTGTGTGTTAGTTGCTCAGTGGTGTCTGATGTTTTGCGACCCCATGGACTGTAGCCTACCAGGCTCCTCTGTCCATGGAATTCTCCAGGTGAAAATACTGAAATGGGTTGCCATGCCCTTCTCCAAAGGATATTCCCGACCCAGGGATTGAACCCAGGTCTCCTACATTGCAGACAGATTCTTTACCATCTAGGCCATCAGGGAAAACCTGAGTATAAATATAGATATTTTTTAGGAAGAGTAAGTAGAATTGGACAAACTACATATCCTACTATATAATATATATAAATTATAGTATTTATTTTTATGACTTCTTAATATGACACAAAATCTTATTCACAATTTTGTCCTAATACCAGACAATGCTCCTATGCCTATAACGAGGGAGGCAGTTTTCTTACTGTTGGAAACCTCTCTGGTCACTGTGTATGAAGCATACGCTTTCAGACCTGATTTCTCTAACTTGAGTTTTTGAGTTTCTTCCAATAAAGCAGTCCTAAAGCACAAGAAGCCAGAAACAAACAAGAATGTTTTATTACCTTATATTTCTGAAGGTACTCATGAATTGTCTTGTAACCGATGGAATTTTTAATATTCTCTTCATCCTTTTGAATAACACTTTCCATAAGAGAAATCCAAGTCATGACTTCGGAAATGGCGTGGCGAGAAGGTAGTTTATCCATTTGGAGCTGCCCACGTCAGAGATAGAACGAGTCACAATGTTAAAATTCAAACCGATTTCTGTTAACTTAAAATTCTATTAATTCCTACTGAAGTACCAACAGAATAACACTTCTTAATGACATTTTTGGATATTAACCTCGTTAGAAGCTGGAAATTAAACATCAGGCGAACACTGAACAGTAAAAGTCCTCTTATGTTCACTTGACATCGAATACTATAAACGCTGCATAAACACTACCTAATTAATCAAAACACCAGCAAGAAGAAAATATTTTTCTTATTTTATAGCTAGTTTTATGAGTATTAAAAAACGTAACTACAAAACATTCAACAGATGTATTTTATTAATTATCTTGTAAAATCTCTGTGTATTACGACTCAGGAATGTTCAACGAAGAAAGAAAAATACCACCACACGACAAACTATCATTTTCTAGATTTTTGGCACTCTGATATTTGTTCCGAAGAGTATAGCCAATTTCCTCCGTCTTTCACTAAAATATACTTAGAATCCTGAATCTTCCTTAACGTGTCAATCATTTATGCAAATACTTAGAAGGACTGGGGGGACAAAAAGCAATCATTTAAAATACTTATGGACTTCTAGGCAGTGCAGAAAGATAGAGAAGTCAATGTGAGTTGTTTCCTGCCCTCTAGAAATGTTCAGCCGCTGATTAGGAGGGATGAGACATTTATATGAAACACACCGCTTACATAGTGATGAATCTCAAAGAGAGATACAGATAAAATAGCTGGGAGGTCAGGGCTAAGAAGCATATTTCCAGATAAGTTAACTGCTTACTTTTCCTTATTCTATTTGTTGCATGTCAGCTCTATTGTCGGTAAGATTATAGGTCTTTTACGTATACTATTGGGCTTCCCTTCTGGCTCAGCTGGTAAAGAATCTGCCTGCAGTACGGGAGACCTGGGTTCGATCCCTGAAGAAGGGAACGGCTATCCACTCCAGTATTCTGGCCTGGAGGAATTCCATGGACTGTATAGTCCATGGGGTCGCAAAGAGTCAGACACAACTGAGCGACTTTCACTTTCACATATACTATTATTAAATCTTCGTAACTACTTACTTTTTGAGAGAGGCATAGTCACCCTCATTTTATATATGAGAAAACAAATAATTTAAACATGGACAGACAAGGATTCTAACACACACAACACAATAAAGAAGCCATTGGAAGACAGGGAATTTATAGATTGGGCATTGGTAGAATCATTTACTCTTTTCTTTTTGTGGGGCATGGGGCACATTGATTTACTATGTTGTGTTACCTTCGGCTAAAAAGCAGAGTCAGTTATACAGATAACACATTCACTCTTTTTTAGATTCTTTCCATACAGGTCATTACAGAATATTGAGTGAGGTTCCCTGTCTTATACCATAGGTTCTTTTTGATTATCTATTTTATGTATAGCAATATTAACATGCAATATAAGGGAAGACATAAAAGACAGGGTGTCCAAGATATAGCTGATTTAAATTTGTGAGCAAAAGCAGATAAATGTACTTTTCCATCTAATACCACTTACATCAGTTATGAACAATTCAACTGATAATTATTTTTGTACCTGGTGAAGCTTTTCCTGTACGGCTGGAATATTTGTCAGCAGGTCATTCCACTGGCCATCAATGTGGGACAGCTCAGAACGCAAGGCAGCTGTGTCCACTTTCTTTAATCGAAGAAGCTGATTTCCAGTGCTCAGAACAGATGATTTTAGCGTGGACTTGGCATCCACCTCTTTGGAAAACTCCTAGAAGTACCAGCAGTCAAATCAGGATGAAGTAGCCAGACCTTACATTTACGGAAAGAGGCTAACTTATTACATAAAGTTTTTTCTTTCCTTTTTGAAGGAGAGTAGCGATTAAGCACTCTGAGGAAAATAAAAGCAACAGACCCTTGCCCTGAATGAAAGCCAACCTCCCTTAGACACTACTCTAAAGAGGCAATGTGGAGGCTTAGTATTTTGCAGAATTAATGAACACACAGAGTTAACAATGACAAGTTCTCTATAGCTTGATTTACTAACTACATCCATTGACAGCTGCTTTTTTTACTGGTGTTAAGTCAGGTTTTACCTAAAGGCCTGAAAACAGTAAAACTGAATCAAATGCTTTAGATTCTTAAGCTTACCAGAAAGCCATTCAGGTGATCACGGACCATTTCCAGTTCTTGTGGGACTGTCACAGATTGTTGAGTCCAAAATTCCAGCCTGTCTTTTGCAGACTGTAACCAGTGGATTAGATCTGCAGATTCACTTTGATATCTGTAAGGATAATAATAAGTCTATTAGGTAAACATCCAATCCCGACTTTGTGCTAACCTATGTTATTCGCCAATGCTAATTTTACAAGGAGACAGGTCAGGATTTGGGAGAATCATGCCTTGGGCTGACACTCTCAAATTCCCTTCTCTTCATATCCATACCTTAAGTAGGTCAGTCTCTCCATTTCAGTTTTCCCATCTCTAAGCTAAAGATAAAAAAAATATCTTTCTCCTACTCTTTCACACTGAGGCTACCTACTGAGAAAATATTAGATGATTGTTAAAGTTCTTACATAAAGGTGGCATAAAAACAAGGATTTCATAATATAAAATCAACCTTCCACCTTTCTTGACTACCTTCTATTGCCCTCAAGGAAAACTCTATCTTTTCAAAACACACTCTCTCTTCCTTCTCTCCTTCTAAGATTTACTGTGACCACCCATGTACATCGATAGGCAGGGGAGATGACAGCTCAAAGGTTAGACGTATTGCATAATGCCTGCCTCCCTCACCCTTTTTTAAGCACATGTTTATACAATTACGCAAGAATCTAATTGGAAGCTTTTTGTTTGCCTTTCTTTTCCAAACTCTGTGGTATGTTCCTTGAGGGACCACATCTTTTTCAACTCGGAGGCCCAACAGCCTTATAAACACTGCAGCAGTAATTTAAAAATTTGCCGAAGTATTACCTGGTCCAGTGTTTCAATATTGTTTCCAATCTGTGAAGTTCCTTAGACACTTTGTTGGTATCACTTAACCAGTGCTCTCCAAGTTGATTTAGCTGGCTTTCCAGATCTGAACAGCTAACAGATATCAGAAGTCGTTTTCCATCATCTATTACCTGATATAATTTGGGCTGGTATTCATTAAGGCTGGATTTCAAATGCTAAAATGATTGAAAATACTGGGTCAAAGTTCAGATAATGCAATTTTTCACCCTAAAGATTATAATTTCTCCATAATGTTCCCCTTACCCATTAGTCAGATTTCAACTATTTACACTGAAGTTTCTACTTCATGATGTTTCTATATCTAAGTATATAACTTTGGGGGTACTTAAAACTATTGACATATCATTATTTTAAGAATAGTGTAACACCAACAAAAAAATACAAAGTAATGCTTGGTGGAGGATGAATTTTCAAAAAGAGCTCTCTCTCATTAAATTTAAGAAAAAAGGGTGGGGGGCTTTTTGATTCTCTATCATAAAACAACCATCTGTAATTATTTCAAGACAGTGAGACTTCAGCCTAACAAGTGGAAAACACTTGCTGAAGGCTACATTTCCAAAAGGGGCTCTCATTTAAAAAAAGAAAAAGCTCTTTTTATGTTCTATTATGAAACAAACACTGAAAGTCAAAGTACTTAACAAAATATTGGATTGAAAGTTTGAGTAGATCTGTTAAAACCATGGGAAAGCTTCAAAAAGCGATGTGGCAACTTCTTACACCACACTGTCATCTGGACGCTGACCTGGTAGAGTGCGATCCGGTCGATAAGCCTGTCTTCGCTCTCCTCCACCAAACCCACGCTTGGGGTGCTGCTCTCCACCACCTCCAGCTGCCGGCTAAGCTCCCAGTGCTCCTTCTCCAGTTGGGACCATGTCTAGAAACACGACATCAGTGTGTGAGCTGAAGACCCTCATTAAGGAACAGCATCCTTTCTGTGTCCTCACACGCACCTGACGGAGTCCTTCAAAGACATGTCAGAGGTGCCTGCATTGGGGCTTTGCTCTGGGAAGCAAAAGATGGCTTTGAAGGAAGTCATCAGAAAGTCACCCTGCAAAGCACCGTGCACATCTCCCACATCTGCAGCTAAGCAGCTGTAAGACCTGGGAAAATTACTGCACATCTCTGAACCTCACTTTCAACATTAAAAGAAATGGTGATGATACTAACAGTCTTGTCCATTGTGAGGCTTAAATAGAATAATACATGCAGCACATCTGAACACAGTGGGCATCTGAAATGCATGGTTTCATCCTTCCCCGCAGTGAGGATAAACCAATGACTTAAGTGAAAGGAACAAGCTTGTTAACTTCCCAGAGTAAGTGAACTAAATACTTCACATGTGCAGATAAAAAACTGACACAGACAGTTAAGAAATATGAATATACAGTATAGACAGTCTATTAAGAAGAAATTTCAAATCACTTATTCTAAAATTATTTAAAACTGGAAAAAAAATTTTTTTAATCATGTGAAGTCTTCTTCAATAATTTATACCAAAGGCAAGTCTATCAAGACTGTAAATATTACCGTTCCCATTCTGGAATCAGTCTTCTTCTGACTGAACTTACAGAAAGGCATAGCCTTTACCTAAATGTAAACAGGAAACACGAGGGGCACACACAACATATGATGTCCAGTCTGTGATGTCTCCAGGTCATAAGAGACAAATCGCAGGAATGAAGACATCTCGCCTGCCGGGTCTGCCATGCAGCCAGAGCGTGCTGAAGGGGAGGGTCTCACCTCGAGGATGTACTCCAGTTCCACACCCCTCTTGTGAGCCCCTTTGAGCACAGCGGAAGCCTGCGCCATCAGGTCTGTGTGGAACTGAGTTTCCCGTGGGACTGCAAAGCTGATGATCTTTCTGAAGAGGGTTTCGGTCAAGATCATGTGAGATTCCAGACCCTGAAAGTATTCCTGCAATTTTTCAGATAGAAAGGGGTCAGCAACTAGTGCGTTTACTACCTAACGATAAAAACCACTTCAAACCCGGAAGCTGCCTGGGCAACAGTGGTCCTCCCCTGCTGGCCTCCACTCACCCAGGCACCCACAGCCGTGTGCAGGGACAGGGGAGCTCTAGTCTCCTGACTGGCCTCTCCTGGCCCCTCACTCAAAGCACCTACACAATGCTGAGCTGCAGGTACTCTGGCCCCCAAACAGAACCCATCACACATGAGCAGCTGCTAAAAAACTCATCGGCCCTCTCAGCTCCTAATCCCCATATCACCTGGGTGGACACTCGCTTCTGCCACCACACAGTCCGGCCTCCCTTGGCCCTGGGACACATCAGTGCCTATCCCCCACCTTCAGCCGCTGCTCACATTCTGCTTCCTACAGTGCCCACCCCTGACAATGTCACAACTTTCCTTCCTCCAGGGTGGGGCTGGAGCTCTGTTCTTTTGAATTCTCAGAGCATCTGTTGTACTTTATACTCAATGCCAAGCTTAACTGGACACACACTGATTGGCATCAATATATTTAAATTTCCCTCATAAAATGCCTACACGCAGTAGAGCTGTAGGCCTTGCTGCTGCTGCTGCTGCTGCTGCTGCTAAGTCGCTTCAGTCGTGTCTGACTCTGTGCGACTCCATAGACGGCAGCCCACCAGGCCCCACCGTCCCTGGGATTCTCCAGGCAAGAACACTGGAGTGGGTTGCCATTTCCTCCTCCAGTACATGAAAGTGAAAAGTGAAGTCAGTCAGTCGTGTCTGACTCTTAGCAACCCCATGGACTGCAGCCTACCAGGCTCCTCCGCCCATGGGATTCTCCAAGCAAGAGTACTGGAGTGGGTTGACATTGCCTTCTCCAGCACAGCCCTACAAATGCATTTCAAAATGTTACTTTCTATACGGAAATGTCCCCAGAGGATGTGTGCTAAATTACTTCAGTTGTGTCCGACTCTTTGTGACCCTATGGACCGTAGCCCACCAGGCTCCTCTGTCCATCGGATTCTCCAGGCAAGAATACTAGAGTGGATTTCCATGCCCTCCTCCAGGGGATCTTCCCGACCCAGGGATCAAACTCACATCCTTTATGCCTCCTGTATTGGCAGGCAGGTTCTTTATGAGTGCCACCTGGGAAGCTCCCCCAGAGGTTAGGAGAGGGCTATCCCATTTCCTGTTCCCAGCACCAAGGATGGAACTACGACTGGGAATTAAAAACATCAGCTAATGCTGAGTGTGTACTATGTGCTAGACAATATAAACACTCCAGTGAGTAACTTGTTGAATCCTTATCACAGCCCTAAGAGGTAGGTAGTTTTAATTTCCCATTTTCAGACTCTGAGCCACTCACGCAGAGCTCTCCCTCAGAAAATGGTCTGGTCAAGAGGAACTAGAACCATTATTTTTAACGGACAGTTATGATATCATAGAATCTCCAAGTTGGAAGAGAACCTGGAGGTCACTTAGCCCAACATTCGCAGAAAGCTGATACTTGTTTCACAACTCTGTCTCCCCCGACAGCCTTGGACGGACTTCTGGCCAGGAGGGCTATCCGTTTAATGGCAGCCTATCCTTTTAGAGTTCTTCATCTATTGAGCTTTATTTCTTTGTTATTTATACTCATTGATCCCAATTTCCCCTCTGGAATAACTCAGGATGATATTTTATTGCTATGGTCAAAGATTTGAGAAAAACCAGCTGCTGACTTTAAAGCACTGTTTTCAAAGCCAAATGATAAGGCTTTAATAAATCACGAAGTTCTGGACAAAAACCTCTGGGAAAAATAGCACGAAGTGAAGTTCTCTGCCCCCACCCCCAAACCTAAATCTACCTTTATAAGTCACCAAAGAGCTACATAAAGGTAGAATGTTAACCATCTATAATCCAAGGGAATTTTAAAAGTTTCCCTATGAGAAATTTCCACTGTCTGGGAAGTTGAGTCTTTGAAGTGGCAAAACCTGTATTTTTGTAATGTTACTAATAATGCAAGTTGTGTTTCTGAATTAAACAGGCATTCCGTGGACAGAGGAGCCTGACAGTCTATGGTCCATGGGGTCACAAAGTGTTGGACATGACGGCACACACGCATACTAAGCATCTTTTATGAAGGGAACAGGGTCTAACCTGAGATTGGTTATCGTACATACTGGGGGAACAATCTCAGGGCTACCAAGTTTGGTTATGTAGTAACAACACTTGTTGTGCCCAGGAGGAAACTCATGAGGACTATGGCAACCAGAAGAGCACGTATTTAAGGACATTTTCTGTTTTTTGTTTTTTTTTTTTTTATATAACCTTATGTTTATCAAGTAGTTGTTGGATTTCCTCTTTGGAAGACACAATAATTTTCTGGTCTCCTGCCGTCTTCTCTCGTCCTGTTTCCAGTAGGTCGGCCAGATCCTGCAAGGCTCTTTCGTACTGACTCTTGAGGGCAAGATTCTGGTTCAGCCCGCTCCGCCGGGAGCCAATAGTCATCATGAGTTCATCATACATGTCCTAAGAAACAGATAAAACTCATGTTCAATTTAAACTCACTCTACACGGGGTACATCTGACACCTGTCCTCACAGAATGTCAATAATTGATGGAGGTTTAAAATGCTGAAAAGCTGTTCTTGCAGCTAAGGGACATGTCATGGAGAATGCAGTTCTAATTTTTAATCACACTCTCAAATTTTCTAATTTTGAAGTAACTGAATAAAGTATCCTTAACATTGGGTCTGCTTAAGTAATAATCAGATCTGAGACTATTCCTTAAATAAAGAGCTACAGAAACATCAGTTTCAAGTGAGCAGAAAGACTTTAAAACTTAAAAAGGCAATGTTTTCTGGTGGGGTTTTTTTGCCAAATGTGGTGGAGTAAATAAATAACTATTTAACTGGAAAGACATTTTAGTGGACGATGATACACCAAAAACAAAATTTATTTGAGCCATATGGACCTGATTAATGTATCATATTAAGGTTGAGTAAGCCAAAATGGCTCAATCTGGAAAAGTTCAACTTTAATGCCTATTTACAGCTATGACGCTTGACTCTTACACCTGACATTTGAGTGCTGTCGGAAAACTATCTCAAAAGGACAGAGTGGGGGCCATGGGCTCATCACATTATGAAATCTTAGATAATGGAATGAGACAGTTGAAATAAAAATGTTCTTTTAAAATAAGAGGTATTTTATTTTCTCAAAAGAATTTGTGACCCTGTATTGGACTCAAGAGTGGAGAAAAACTAATACATGCACATTTTTTTCTTAATATAAATTACCTGTGTTATCAGATGCTACACTTTGTTGGCTTTACTATCTCATTATCTTCCTACCAATCTGATACCAGCTATCTGCCTAGGTGCCAGATTTAAAAACACCAATTCAAAGTGTTATTCTCTTCTCCTGGAAGATGCTGGGGAAGTTGGTTTGGATTTCAGCTACCTTCTAGCTTAATTTTTTGTTGTTCTGGAATTGAAACAATGTCTCTTTTCCATTCAACCATGTATGAAATATAAACTATAATTTTGAACACTTGAGAAAATACACGTTCTAAAAGGTATCAGCTTAAATATTTTTTCCTTAAAACCTGTTTTTGGCTACAGTACAATACAGGGTTTTCTAGATACCTATTAAGATTGCCAATTAATAAATTTTCTGGAGTAGAAAGCAATAGGCCACAAATAAATTATACCAAAGTGCTTAACAATCAGAATAATAATAACACACAAAAAAATCTTAGAAGCATATGACTACAAGAAAAATACAAGAAAAGACCTAAAGATCTGACACAAAGTTCTCCAACAAATAGCCCACACAGACTACCCTTCAGTCAATCTAAAAATGTGTCCATTTATTTTATTGTACTAAATATTTATGATAAATGTTTTAGAAAATGTTCTAAGAGTTACTTGGGGAAAAATTAGGGCCTAAATGACATGAACTTTACAGAAAACCTGACGAAAATGGAGAAAATAGTTTTTATTTTTTCTTGACTTCCAATTAGGATGTACCATTGAAGCTGAATGCCATTAGTAGAAAACCGTACCTGGAGTTTGGAGAGTTCTTGCATGGAAGGCTGCTCAATCTGCAACTTGTCAGCACGCCTTTTTAATTCAATGATTCCCGCATCTAATTCCTTTAGCCCATCTTCAGCCTGCTGTATTGCCTATGGAGGATTTATGACTTGTCATTAAAACTCCCATAAACAATTTCCCATGCATAATACGATTATCGTGGCTTCTTACTTGTTCCTCCCTTCTCCACCTAAAACATTTCCCATGCAACATAAAAACGATGTTGCTCTATTATCTAGACAAGGGAAGAAGGCAATTTATTATACTACAGATCAAATGTTTTCAAGGTAAGGAGGTTGGAAAGGCTTAATGTGGAGGGTTGAGAGAACAACGGCTTCCTTGAACAAATAAGGGAAATGGTGAACAGCAACCTGAAGAAGAAGCATGATTTTAAGACAAAGTTAGAAAAAGGGCATTTGCCTAAGATGTTCTAGGGGATCACGTTCTGCTTTTCTGAAATGCAGTTTTGAGCATCTTTGGAGAGAGATTCAGTGAGGAAAAGGGAAAGTACATTACAGCATGGTCAGGGAGAGCTTACTCATTGTAAAGCAGAAGGACAAGCAATAAAGCATGAAGGTGACCGCTAGAGCTGACCCTTGTCTTCCCAGAGTGAGGTCTACTGAAGCAGGACAAGACCTCAACCTGGCCTTCAAGGAGCTTCCAGTCTGCTTAGGAAGCTGGAGGAAAGAGAAGAAAATGAAACAAGGCTGAATACAGTTAGGTACTAAACTTGCTTCTGCTTCTCCCTATGAGAGGACTTGGGAGCAGGCAGTGAATTCTGGAACAGTCAGGGAAGGCTTTTGGAAGACAAGCAACCTCAGCTGCCTTTGAAGGAGGAAAATAACAGGGACTCCAGATGGCAGATAAAACACATGTGTCCTATTTTCTATCTCCTGGGTCGCCAATATTTTGTTTGCTTGTTTTCTGGTGTGTTTCCCCCCCAGTAAATCTACAAGAGCAAGGAAACAGGAACGAAGATGATACCAACAAAAGTTTGCAAGCTGAAAATCAGAAGGATACACGGGAATTGACTTAGGGAATCTGAGAAAGCTGAATTCTAAGCTGGCAGGGGTTCTTCATCACCAGATTAAAGCAAAAGGAATCTCAGGAACTCCGGGAAATGCAGGATGAGTACTAAATATAATTCGTGGGTTGGTGGAAAGATGTTTGAAGAATACTCAGATTCTCAGACCCTCTTCCTCACTTCACATTGGATCTTTCCATTTTCTGAAGAAGGTATTGGATTGCTCGAAAAGTTTGTTCAGGTACTTCCATTACAATGCACTTTTTGGCCAACCCAATAAGACAGATAGTCTCTGGACTGAGGGGCACCAGACGCTTGAGTCCTTGACCGCAAACAAGGGGATGAAGTGACCAAATGCCCAATGATTGCTGAATGTGGATCTCCTGCAACTCCTAGAGTGCTGAAGCCTTGTCTCTATTTTCCAGACAGAAGAGGGTGGGTGGGACAAAATGAAAAGATCCGAAAAAAAACTGAGACAAGGATTCTCCAACAAATGGCCCACATAGATCATCCTTCAATAAATCTCAAAATCATCAAGCCCCATCCATTCATGAAGCTCCCATTCAGCTGATTACTCCCTCATCCTAAATGTGAAGAGACAGCATGTTCATGTATCCTAGAAAAGCCTCTAACATGAAAGATAGAAACTAAAATAAGCAAACAAATAAAAGCAACCTTGAGGAAAATAGATTATGCAGGAAAAACAAACAAACAAAAACCTTAAAGTCTCCCAAAATATCTTCAACTCCCAAATCATTAATTTACCTAGAGAGATTACAGAAGACAATGCATCGATTTAAAAAAGAATAAGATACTACTACCAAAGAACACATCATTTGGAGAACCAAAAAGAGCTCTAGGAAGATGAAATGCATGAGAGTAGAAATTAAAAAGTCAATAGAAAAGTTTGGAGCTGAAACTGAAAATGTCTTCCGAAAGCAGAACGAAAAAACAAGGAGCGAAACATCCCTTTGATAAGAAAGTTAGAAGACTGGACCAGAACATCCAACATGTGCCTAAAAGGATTTTGAGAAAGGGAGACAGATAAAACAGAAGGATGCAAAATATTTCAGTACTCTCATAAAATGTTTCAGAATGGAAGGATGAAGTTGCCACATCAAAAGAGCCCACTGAGTTCTCAGCCCAGAGGATAAAACAGACTCTCTCCAAGGCATGTCATCATGAAATTTCAGAACACTGAGACCTTTGGGAATCAGAACAATTTTACATTCCTCAAGCCAACATTGGAAGCTAAGAAACAATACAGGAGAAGCCTCAAAACTCTAAAGAGTCCACCAAGAATTCTATAAAGAGCCAAGTTATCAATAGTATGTGAGTACAGTACTAGAACACTTTGAGACATGGAAAAATTGAAAAATATATCTAGCATGCATCCATTCTTAGCAAGGATGTACACTGATAAAACAAGGAAGCAAGACAATAAGGAGAAAGACGTGGTTTGGACTCAGGGAAGACAAGACCCAACAGAAGGGAGAGGTGAAGGGGATTCTCAGAACGACAGTAAAAGGGAGATCCCAGGAGACAGCTGCACACCCGGGTTCAGACACAGGTCTGTTCTAGGTTGGAATGACATGACTCAGAACACGAACATATCTGCCACTGTTACCTCCTCAACCCAAGGAGGGTAGGAATGGAATTAGCACTTTTTACAGTTTTATAATAATAATCCATTTATTCAATGAAATAACTGAGTAATTTTTTATCTTTGAAATTGACATTGGTTATGTTGGCCAATAGTACAGGTGTTACTTGTAATGATACCTATCCTAAATTTCACATTAGAAATTCAAAACAAAGCATTCTTTGGGCTGCTCAAATGTTTTTTACATCAGGTAACATTACAAGCCAAAACATAAAAATTAAGATCCTTTCAAGTAGGAGATGGAGAAGGCATTGGCACCCTACTCCAGTACTCTTGCCTGGAAAATGCATGGACAGAGGAGCCTGGTGGGCTGCAGTCCATGGGGTTGCTAAGAGTTGGACATGACTGAGCCACTTCACTTTCACTTTTCACTTTCATGCATTGAAGAAGGAAATGGCAACCTACTCCAGTGTTCCCAGGGACGGGGAAGCCTGGTGGGCTGCCGACTATGGGATCGCACAGAGTCGGACACGACTGAAGTGACTTAGCAGCAGCAGCAGCAGCAAGTAGGAGATACGACATGAATGAATTATTTTTCAATTTGGGAAAAATGAGGGATCTCTTTAAAAAGAAAAACAGGTGAAATTATGGTAAAGAAAGATACATATTCAGACATAATTTTGCACATTATTTTAAATGGTGAAAGAGAAAAAGAGAGATCTCCTATAGAGAAATATTTGGGGTGATTTCTATGGTATGTATTTATGATAGTGTGATCACAATTAACACTTTTACTATTGACAGATATAACCAATGTAAATTCCAAAGATAAAAATATATTTCTTGATTATTTAATTGAACAAATGGTGATTTCTATTTCAGGGGATTTCCTAGGGCCTACCCGTAGAACCATTAGCAGTCTGCTAGAATTAAGGTATGCCATTCTATTAAAACACACGTTTTCATAATGACTTAGCTTGTGAAATGGGATGTTCTTTGTGGCATCCTTGCCATTTCTTGTCTCCTCCCTGTTTTCACTGCCACTGTGACAGTTTGAATTCTTATTCCTTCTCAGAGCAGCTATGGGAGGCCTCAGGAGGATACCCTGCTTCCTGACCCTGGAGTTGCCATGCCAACCACCTGGAAGCAGGAGGTGACACTGCCACTCATCCTCACCCTATAAACATCCCAAGTGACTTTCCGCTGCCAGTGGTCTCTGAGGTGGGTGTAAGTACTCAGAAATGAATAAGAAGGTCTGAGAGAGAAACACTATGTCTTTCATTTATATTCAACCACATGCATTTTAAATGATCATTTGCATGTATACTTTATGACACAGTACCCACTTATGATTTATAAATAAGTAAATATACATACATTGTGGTGTGTGCCTATTGTTTTAACCAATGAAGCAGGAAATCAATAAAGCTGACCATTCATTCGTGGAACAAGCCCCAATTTTCTGACATTCAATAGGCTCCACAGGTTGCCTCAGATTTTCTCTTCCCATTTTTACTTCCCCTCAGTCACTTTGGTTCATTGTTAAGTCAGCCAAACAGGATCACTTGCTTTTCTCCCAAAGTGTCCTGAATGATCTAACATTTATGCCTCTGTTCTTCTGCTCTTTGCTAGACTATCTTTCTTCCCAATCTCTGTGTGTCCAAACTTCTAAGTCCAGTTCGAATTTCCCTTTACAAAATTTCTCCTTGATCCTACGGCTGGCTGGAGGTAATCCACCCATCTTCTAAATATCCACAGCGCTTCATCTGTAGCACTACCAGGATGGTCTGACTGCCTATCAAAAGTCACTGAGGTTCACATCTAGTCTCACACGCCTTCAGGTCAGCATCTGTCACTGACACCTTTTCCTCTCTCACATTTCCTGGCTGCACAGAAGTAAGTGGCAGAGTCAGTGTAATCTGATGTAAACCTGGTACTTAAAAACAACACCAAAGACAAACAAAAAATGCTACAGTAAGTCATCATATTGCATCAGCTATACAGAATTTCACAGTAAACCAGATACACTCATTGTGCTTGCTCTTACGGAAAAAGCTGCAGCCGTAAATACCTCTATTTGCTCTGCCACAGGTTGTTCAAACATTTTCGCCAGCTTCTGCAGAATGATGTATTTGTGGTCAGCCAGTGATGTAACTAGCACCTTCAGATCATTCTAAGGAGGAAAGCAATAGGAAGACTTAATATGAGTAATGGGAAACTTAAAATGGTTATAAACATAACACACATTCTCAGAAATAATATATAGCTGTAGGAATTGAATTGTTTCCAGAAGAAACAACATTATCTTATGGGAAGATAAAAGGAACTGGTAACAATTTATACAAGTGCTGAAACTGACTTTTGAAGAATTTTACAAAGCATTTCCAACTCAACACAGATGAAGAAGACAAAGTTTACAAATAAAAAATAATACTGGTAACTTTAATCTTGTTATTTCTGTAATAAGTGAGCACATTTAAACAGAAATATGGCAGCAGAAGCATTGCACTAAAGACCTCTACATGTAGATGTTTTCTTGTTTGGGGGAAAAATATTATTCTTAAGAATAATTATGATCCCGTTTTTCCTTTTTCCTCTCCTTCCCTCTCTGCCCTCACTTCCTTCTTCCTCCTATTTTCAAAGAATTTGCACAAGCCTATTAAAAGCCATCCAAAAGTTTAGAAAATATGCATTATTTACAGTGGCCAAAGACATATGAAAAGACAACACAAAAAGCTCTTAGCTAAGCCTATTCATAAACATTACTCATTTAAATGACCAAATATGCTTATCTTGAGTTAACTTTGTACAGAAAGGAGGTAACTATCAGAATTTTGACACTCAGTTCTAAAAGGAATAATAAACTGGAAAAAATATGAATTATACATTTTTACATTTTTCTCCTGAAATATCAACAAATATATTCTATTTTTTATTAGTTAAAAATGTCTCTGATGGTCTGGTTGCTCATCATAGTGTGAAGTTCAGCTCATCACATTTTCTCCACTGGGAACTGACAGCATGTGCATATGTCACCAAGATGCAAAAATTCTGTCTCAGGAGAATGATAATCACACCAAGGAAGAAAGTCTTTAAGGATACATGGAAGCATTACAATACAAAATGCAAGGCTAAAGCAAATTAGTAGGTGAATTATGCAGTTTAAAAAAAAAAGAAAGAAAAGTAAAGAAACTGAACATGATATTTAGAGAAAAGCTATGCTGCTAAGTCACTTCAGTCGTGTCCGACTCTGTGTGACCCCATAGACGGCAGCCCACCAGGCTCCCCCGTCCCTGGGATTCTCCAGGCAAGAAAACTGGAGTGGGCTGCCATTTCCTTCTCCAATGGAGGAGAAAAGCTATACTATCCTGCTAAGTCTGACTCTGTGCAACCCCATAGATGGCAGCCCACCAGGCTCCCCCACCCCTAAGAGGCAATAATTATCTCAAAGTGAAAGCTGCTCAGTGTCTGACTCTTCATGACCCCACAGACCATACAGTCCATGGAATTCTCCAGGCCAGAATACTGGAGTGGGTAGCCTTTCCCTTCTCCAGGGGATCTTCCCAACCCAGGGATTGAACCCAGGTTTCCCGCATTGCAGGCAGATTCTTTACCAGCTGAGTCACAAGGGAAGTCCAAGAATACTGAAGTGGGCAGCCTGTCCCTTCTCCAGCGGACCTTCCTGACCCAGGAATTGAACTGGGGTCTCATGCATTGAAGGCAGATGAGCTATCAGGGAAGCCCAAACCAACACTCAAACCTATCTGCAAGCCTAGCTGCAGACTAAATGAGAAACTGTAACAAAAGCACTGAAGAAATGCTGCCAGAAACAAGGGTTGTGCTTATGAGTTATGGTAATGCTTGTGTCATTCAGCAGTGTTGAGGGCCAGCTCACATGGGCCATTAGAACCATGACACAGTTATCTGTTTGCATGCACAAGAAGAGATGTTCTCATTCACTTGAACAGATTCAAAAGAAATCAAGTTCCTGTTACCTACATGCATGTTAGAAAAACATTAGTTCAGTTACTCTAAATGAGAAGATAAGTACAAATAACATGAGTCAAGAAATGAAGAGGGTGTTTGTATTATCTGTACATCAATTTCACATTTTTAAGAGCATATTTTCTGTCTTGCTAACATATTTTCCTCCAGGTAACAGAGAAGAAAGTTCACATTTCTGAAAGCTGCAATAATTACTAGAAGAGATTAGCCAAGCAGACAGTAAAGCAGAGAACAGGGCTGATTTAAAGGTTACTAAATAAAAGACCTTATTTTATCTTATTTATTTATTTTTTGGCCATGCTATGTGGTATGTGGGATGTTAGTTCCCTGAACCCATGCCTGCTACATTGGGAGTCTGGAGTCTTGTTCACTGGACCACCAAGGAAGTCGCTAAATAAAAGACTTTAAGAGAAGGAAATGGCAACCCACTCCAGTATTCTTGCCTGGGGAATGCTGCAGACAAAGAAGCCTGGAGGGCTACAGTTGATGGTGTCGAAAAGAGTCAGACATGAATTAGTGACTAATCAACAACAAATTGTCTGGATAGAATAGTTTGATCATAAACATATTCTATTTAAGATTGAAAAATAATTTGTGTTATAATACAAAATAATTATTTACAAAAATAAAAGACTTTAAGAGGTGCTTATAGCCACATGGATGTTCATATTTTATTAAAAATAAAAATCCAAAGGCTTTAACCATTTCTTAATACCACACTTGTGATGTGTGTTCAGTTGCTCAGTCATGTTCAACTCTTTGTGGCCGCATGGACTATAGCCTGCAAATCTCCTCTTTCCATGGAATTTTCCAGACAAGAATACTGGAATGGGTTGCCATTTCCTATGCCAAGGGATCTTCCTGAACCAAGGATCAAACATGGTCTCCTGCATCTCCTGCATTGGTAGGGGGATTCTGTACCACAGAGCCACCTGGGAAGCCCTACAATTGTGATATAGCAGGTAATTAAGGTATCTATATACTACACATATAATAGACATCACAATTGTTTTCCTACAGTTACTGGAATTACTTGGAGAGCATGAAAAGGCAGCCTTCTAGCTGTTTAAGAAACAGATCCAAAGAAAGTCTCGAATTTTAAAAGCATTTGTACTGCCCTGATCATTTAATAAGAAATTCTTTTCATATTTTTCTTTTTAACTAACTTGAAATATTCATTTATAAAAGTGTCCAGAAAATGTATTTTGGTTTAAGTCCACAAAAAAGCTTTTAAAATATATAAGAGGTGATAAATAACTGTGATTACTTGTAGATAACATATATCTACATAACACCTACCCATTCTTTCAGATTGTCTGTTGGGTATAAGGTAATACTAGCAGTCTTGCAAAAGCTAATGCTCAAAAGTTAACTGGGAAATCAAGGCTACAGCTCCAATAAGCACTGAATGGTGATAGTGTATCAGGTGCTCAGTGCAAAGTAAAATAAAATGACTTGAGACTGGTCTTTTGGCTTCCCATGTGGCTCAATGGTAAAGAATCTGCCTGCCAAATAAGGGGATGTGGACTCGATCCTCAAATCGGGAGGATCCTCTGGAGAAGGAAACAGCAACCCACTCCATTATTCTTGCCTGGAAAATTCCATGGACTGAGGAGCTGTAGTCCATGGGGTCTCAGAGTTGGACATGACTTAGCATCTAAGCACACACGCACAACTTGACTTTTAATTATATTAACATTCGAAGTCTTTCTCCCAATTAAATTGGAGCACAAACATTTTGAAACACCAGTGTTTGTTTGTGAGCTGGCCACCAACAAGTAGAAACTCGTTGGCAGAAGAAAAATGGAGAAGGTGATTGAAACAGAATTTCAAGATGACTTGTTCTTCTCTTGGTCCTCTACCCAAAATAAGTTCCAGAGTATTCACTTAGTTCATCTTTTACTGTGTCTGTGATTACCAGGAACTATTTAAAAGTACCAAAGACACAGTGAATGCAATTTGAAAAAGGGAAACATGGGCCCTAGGGATATATCCATTTGCACTTTTAACCCACCTCAGTCATGGCCAATAGACTAGAAAGCTGTTAAAACTCAGTGCGTTCTTTTATGCAAGAGGAATTTTAGAATAATGAAACAAGTTTCTATAAGTTGCACACCAGTTTCGCTGATTTTAGACATACACTGTGTACACGTACATGCAATCAGATCTTGCATTCAAGACAAAGTACCCAAAGAATCAATGCCAGGTTTTCAGATTCCAAGGGAAATGTTCCTTCCTATCTGTATACTATACAACACAAGGGATACAGATGCAATGATCCAATGTAGGTCATTTTTCTAAGCCACAGATTTGAGATGATTCACCTGAGTATCTTCATTCTACCTGATAGGGTTGCCCCAGCAGTGGTCCTGCCAGCAACCCAGTCCTGCCCAATGGTCAAGAGCACTGCTCCACCTGTCCTCACTGTTGGCCAGTGCCCACCCTCCCCCAACCCTGGAGTTCCTCAGTTGTCCCCCTTTCCCATGTTCCCCAGATCCAAACAATCAACAAGTGCTCCCCTACTGATCTTGCCTTCCAAATATATCTTGACTAGGTTTTCTCTTCTCCATCTCCCTTGCCATCACCCTAACAATATAAAATACACAAATAATCTCTGAGTCAAATCCTGGTTTTAATTCTCAATGGTTAGATAAACTTGAGGCAATGGCAACCCACTCCAGTACTCTTGCCTGGAAAATCCCATGGACGGAGGAGCCTGGTAGGCTGCAGTCCATGGGGTCACTAAGAGTCGGACACAACTGAGCGACTTCACTTTCACTTTTCACTTCCATGCATTGGAAAAGGAAATGGCAACCCACTCCAGTGTTCTTGCCTGGAGAATCTCAGGGACGGGGGTAACCCCAGTGGACTGCCATCCATGGGGTCACACAGAGTCGAACACAACTGAAGCGACTTAGCAGCAGATAAACTTGGACAAATATTTAACTTTTTCATTGGTTTCAGATCTGTATCTAGTATCATAAGTACTACTATTAACAGCAACATGGTAATAAAACATGCTGAGTGTTTACTATGTTTCAGATACTTTGCAAAGTATTTGACACATTTTAACTCATTTTATCTACACAAAGCCCTAAAAGGCAGTTAATATGGACATGATTTAATAGTTGAGGACAGTTAAGTTAGAGAAGGAGCTAAGGTTATACTGCATCAGGTGATAAAACTATCATACTATTATTATGTCAGTAATACACATGCAAATTTTTTTGTGAATAGAATAATGATACATAAATGCCTACAAATGTTTACAGATTTAAGAAGGCAAACTGCAGGAAGGCAGGGATAATTTGTCCCTCTAGATGGATATCTAGAAAATTCCAGTTCCTGGCTAATGGTAGATTTACTTGACATTTTATAGTACTTTTTTTCCTGAAAATCAAAATTTAACATCAAATGCTTGGCTCTAAATACATGTATTGCATAAATCTATTTTATAAATCTTCTATGTTTGCTAAAAATAAAGTTCAATTAAGCCTTGATTATTCCTCAAAGATGTTTTTTATTAGAAATGAAAATCAACCCTAAAGTTTATCAGTGGCTTTTGCATTTGTTGAAGTTCGTAGTCCTAAGAAAAGTCGCTTAAGCACACAATTACTCAGTTGGTAGTGAAACTCCAGTCTGGGGCTAAAAGACAGTAGGTCTATGGAGCGAAGACTGGGAAGTAACAGAATGCATTTTTAACACAGATAGAAGTAATCAGGGCACGGCCACTTTTAGTGGCCCCCACCGGTATTATGTATCTAGGGTTGATTCTGTGTTACAGCACTTCCTGTATGCTTCTTTGGTCTTATGAGATGGTTGGATGGCATCACCAACTCTACGGACATGAGTTTGAATAAGCTCTGGGAGTTGGTGATGGACAGGGAAGCCTGGCATGCTACAATCCATGGGGTCACCAAGAGTCAGACACGACTGAATGACTGAACTGAAAAGAACTGAACATCAACTGGAAATTAGCACTATAATGTGCCAGAAATATGGTTTTTACTGGTTGAATTTAAAGTTCTATTCAGTCCTCAGTCTGATTGGCTAGTTTCCTCAATGAAAAGCATAAAACATTTTGTTTTCTGTTCCTTGAATTCAATCTTGAATTCCTTGAATTGTTTTTCTGGAATGGTCATGCATTTTGTACCTTTGAAAAAAAGTAGGTCTAGATCATATCTCAGTAAGATCCTGTTTATTGTTGAATGTAGCTGGAAGATGGTGAAACACCTCTTGATAATGCCTTACCTGGAAATTTAGTATCTGCTGAAGTCTTTCCTTCATCTGATGACATCGCTGATTTACTACTGAGTCTAGCAAAGATAACCTGCCCAAGAGACAACCCAAAGTGTCTTCAATAACATCTCGGTTATCACCATTCTCCGGAAAGGCTTGGGAAAACAAGTTCTTGTTCTTATCCATTTCTTCAGACATTTCCTTAATATCTTTGGCAAGAGTCTGGGATTGATAAGAAAGTACATGCCAATGTTTAGATCTATGAATTTATATATGAATCATTTCTTCAAAGACAGCCCATTACATTTCTCTTACTATTCAGTGATAATTATATCCAAGGCAAGATGGGACCACTTTCATACACTTCTATAAACATTAGGCAAGTTACTGCTGGAGAGATTTTTCTCAGAAACTTTATATCATTCACTAATAATAAAATATAATATTAATATTTGGTGAAAATATGAGTTTTCTAAAGTGCTATTTAGAAATTCATAATTATTATTTTTAGTCTGTTTTTCAAATATATTTATATATATAATTCATATATTTCTATATCATAGAATATTTGCGATATAGAACAAGGCTTCTACAGACTCTTCAGTGTTTTCCGCCTCCTACATACACAAAAAAAAGGATAAAGATTCAAAGCCTATGAGGGAGGGGATATATGTATAATTATGATTGATTTGCATTGTTGTAGGGCAAAAACCAATACAACACTGTAAAAAAATTTAATCGTGAATCAAAAAACAAAAATACAAAAACTAAGTATCTTTCAGAGCTTGTTCTACTTAGGCAATTCTTTTCTGCTCTACGCTGCTTGGAAATACACATTTGTACCTTAGTAGAACTGTTTTATGCTTCACCTTCTTTATACATAACGTTAATTATCCAATGTCAGCATTTTAAGTGCTTTGTAACATACCTGCAGACACAAGCTGCCACGCTTACCTCTTGGTTAAAGATGCAAGTTTCTGTCTCTTCTGGTAAAAGGGCTGTGGCAACAAATAACCGTTCCTCTACATCATCCAGCCAGGTAGAGGTGGCCGAGACCCCATCATACAACTTCTGCTCCAAGTCAATGTTCTGCTTCTTTGTCCCTCCACCCTGAGAAACAAAAGGGAAGGACAAAGAAGTCAATAGAGCATTTTGAGGAGTCAAAGAAAGATACCAGGATGAGATGCAGGGGTCCAGGGGCTCTGCCTTTCCAGTCTCAACAGCTCAGCTCAGGGGATGAGGAACCTCATGGGGTCCCAGATCCACACACCAAGCACACAGCCCCACCTGGGATGAAACCTCCTCGAAGACCTGGTTCAATCCATCCAGCAAAGACGTCACCGCAGATTTATCCTGGGCCTGCCCGTCGCCTTTGTACAGTGGCACGCCAGACAGGAGCCGATTGGGCCTGCTGTAGAGCTGGAGGCAGACAGGAGAGCTTCTTTAGGACCAGACATACTCTGTCCAGGTGTTCTCATTTAGACATGCACACTGCAACAGATGCTGGAACAACTGTGTTTATGGAAACCTCTGCTAGAGAAAGACGACCTCTCCAACACACTATGTCCACTCAACATGGCAACCAGATTCAGCAGTGGCAATGTTTCCCGTGACGGACCAAAAAAGGAAAGAAAACAGTGGGGAAACTGCCTGAATTCTCATTATAGCCTTCCTCTCAACTTATCTTGGTTTTAACACTTCTTGTTTTAGTCGATCAGTTGTGTCTGACTCTTTTGCAACCTGATGGAGTGCAGCCTGCCAGACTCCTCTGTCTGTCGGATTCTCCAGGCATGAATACTGGAGTGGGTTGCCATTCTCTTCTCCAGGGGATCTTCTCGACCCAGGGATCGAACCTGGGTCTCTTGCATTGGCCGGTGGGTTCTTTAGCACTGAGCCACCTGGGAAGCCCTGGTTTTAACACTGCTTATGATAACTAGGGGCTCTCCAGGTGGCACTAGTGGTTAAAAAAAACCCCATTTGACAGTACAGTAGACATAAGATGCTGTGTTCAATCCCTGTGTCAGGAAGATCCGCTGGAGAGGGGCATGGCAACCCACTCCAGTATTATTGCCTGGAGAATTCCTTGGAAAGAGAAGCCTGGTGTGCTATCGTCCATAGGGTCATAAACAGTCAGACACAACTGAAGTGACTCAGCACGCACGCACGCACACATGCATGATAAAAGAATCCACCCGAAGTACTGTAACTAGATTGATTCCTTGGCTCTCATGATTCCTTTACTTCCCCCCTAAACTCTAGGTGGCTTCCCTGGTGGCTCAGATGATCCCTGGGTTGGGAAGATGCCCTGGAGAAGGGAATGACTACCCATTCCAGTACTCCTGCCAGGATAATCCCATGGACAGAGGAGCGTGGTGGGCTACAGTCCATGGAGTCACAAAGAGTTGGACATAACTGAAGCGAAAGAGCATAATGTCTCCCCAGTAAGGACCCTGCTATGACCTAGCACTCAAACTCTTAAATGATGTTTCCAATCAAACTCAGCGCCCTATAGTTTTTTAGATCATCTCATCCTCATCTTGGAGAAGGCAATGGCACCCACTCCAGTACTCTTGCCTGGAAAATCCCATGGACGGAGGATCATGGTAGGCTGCAGTCCATGGGGTGGCTAAGAGTCGGACACGACTGAGCGACTTCACTTTGACTTTTCACTTTCATGCATTGGAGGAGGAAATGGCAACCCACTCCAGTGTTCTTGCCTGGAGAATCCCATGGACAGAGAAGCCTGGTGGGTTGCCGTCTAAGGGGTCGCACAGAGTCGGACATGACTGAAGCGACTTAGCAGCAGCAGCAGCATCCTCATCTTACTTTTCAGCTTGATTACTCATTATCCTCTAAACACACCAGCTTCATTCCCCACTGTGGCTGGAATGCCCACCACCCAACATCTCTCTGTAATCCACTGTCTTAAATTCCACATCACCCCTACAGCTGCTTCCCACTTTTTAATAAATTTTGTTTCCTTTTTAATCCCTGCTTATGGAGGCTCCCTGGCTGCTTAATTTTTCAGAAATGTAGAACACAGTTTCTTAGTTGTGTTACAGTACCTAGGAGCAGGAAGTCATACCTCATCCTGAAGCCAGGTGGGGTGTTCTGCACAGAGATGCTAAATGCAGTGAAGGTGAGCAAAGAAACAATGCTCTGAGAGAGGGAGATGCCTTTCAACCTAGTCTACATGAGGCCAGAAAAAGTAAATAAATAAAAGTGCCTGCTTTTACAATTGAGAATAGTACTACACCATCCAGTGTACAAACTGCCAGCAAGGTAATGTGAGAAAGGAGGAAGTTTGGAGTTAAACACACCTATGTCCCCATCCCAGATCTGCCTCTTCTTAGTCATGAGACCCTGAGGAATCTTCTAATCTTCCCAAGATTTGGGTGTATGGGTGGTTCAGTGATAGAATTCTTGCCTGCCATGCAGGATGCCCAGTCTCATTTCCCAGCCCACGCAGCCACAGGGTCCCCGGTTTTTATTCTGGGCTTCCCAGTTGGTGCTAGTGGTAAAAAACCTATCTGCCAATGCAGGAGACATGGGTTCAATTCCAAGGTCCATAAGACCTCTAGAGGAGGCTACGACAATCTACTTCAGTGTTCTTGCCTGGAAAATCCCATGTGCAGAGGCGCCTGGTGGGCTGCAGTCCATGGGGTCACAAAGAGTTGGACACGACTGAGTGACCAACACTTTTACTTGACTTAGAAAAACCAGAAAAGGCTGCAGTCCCAGATGCAGGACTGTAGTGTTCCTCATAAACAAAGGAAAGGGGAAATCCTACAACATGCATAGCGCTGTAAAGCCCAGGAGAACTGTATCAGAAACTGGGAACTCAAGCCATGAGTCTGAGCAATGTTTGATCGGGGGTGTGAAGAAGCGTTCTTTCAAAGAGAGGTAGCAAGTCCAGGCAAAAGGTACAGGGACCTGTGTGCCAGGTGGAGTCTGTCTCTAGGACAATGGCCTCTGGGAAGGGAGGGCTTCCTACTCCCCAGGACCAGAGCTGGTGACATTCCTGTGAAGGTGTTAGTCATTCAGTCATGTCTGACTCTTTGTGACCCCATGGACTGTAGCCCATCAGGTTCCTCTGTACATGGAATTCTCCAGGCAAGACATTCCTGTAGATGGTAGCAAAGAAGACTCCTGGACAGGGAGTGAGAAGGTATGAAATGCCCAAAATTTTGTAAAAGGAAACAGAAATGAATGGCTCTGTAGGATTTATACAGGGTTCCCAGCAGATGTGGGGGACACATTCTGACCTCTAGACCGGCCCCCTGCAGGTCAATGGAGCAAGGTGCACCTGTCCGAGTTCCTGCTTCATCACCTCCTGCCTTCCCCTCTTCTGGTGCTCTGTAACTACTGATAGCCTTTCTCTCCCCAGCTCAGTCTCTCCCAGCTCCTAAGCTAATCCTGGCCAGATCAGTGACAACAGCAGCTCCCAAGATTGCCAGTAAAGGTCCTAGAATGTACTCTGATGATGCCACCACTGGGGAGTGGCCAGTGCAGAGCTGACCTGGGATCTGGGACAAGGCTTCTATCTTCACCGCCTTACTGTACCACAGGTGTGGTGAGCATCATAGCCTTCCCCTATTAGATTTTTAACGGGTGGATTCCTCTGACTCTCTGCTGTTCTCTGGCTTCTGCTTAGGGTGAACTAATAGCTGTTATCTATCTGGAACCTTGTGTTGCTATACTTAATTCCACTGGATTTGGTTTGCTTGGTGGAATCAAGTCCAGCATCACACAAGGACCCGCCCATCTTGGGAACCGGCCTATAGAGGGTCGGTGACCACTGTAACTGACTCTGAATTCCCTTCCTTTAGCTCCACAGAGGTCCCAGTATGTTTCCCATTAAGATCTTCTGAAATGATTAAATACTGGAAGTAGCAATGGAAAATAAGATAACATGATAATTTACTGACAGATTTGTAACATTTCTTCTGGCCTGGATGTGTATATCCTTAGTTTTCAAAGCTGTGGGAAACAAAAGCGGAGGCGGGGCATTGATATTTAATGGTTTCTGCTAATGAGTCATCAGATATTAATCTTCTCTGAGAACAGTATCTAGCAGTCACATAAATGTCTACATATAAATATACAATTATAAAGGGATATGTGAAACAGGCTTGTTAAGAGTGTAGGATGAGTTGTTTGTTTTCTGTCTTCTTTTTGAACTGATAATGAAATATGGATTGCTGCAGTTACATTCATTCCCATAGCATAAGCTGCAAATCTTCTCTGTTAGTTAATACGGAAAAGCAAAATGTTCAGTACCATTTGCTCTTGTTCCTGCTCCAGAACATTCTGAAGTAGTTTCTGCTTGGTGCTAAATTCTTGATGTAGGCTTTCCCATTTCATTCTCATCTGGTCTTCAGCAGGTGATTTCTCCCCTTCCATCCCCAACTCCTGGGATAACACATCAGGTTTTTCGCTATTAGAAGAATAAATAATCTAAGTTTACAATGTGCATAAAAAGGCAATAAGTTCTAGGTAATTTATTACATGCACTAGATCTGGCCTCTACAATTGGAACCAGGTTATCTCAGACGTTGGCTTACACTTTAAAAATATAAATTAAAATGGAAAACTTGAGACTAATAGTAAAACAAGTATATTCTTACTGATCTTAAAATTGAACCATAAGGACAATAAATTTAAAAAAAAAACTGAAAATAGCTCAGCATTAAAGATAAAAATAATTGTAACTTTTAGAATATGATATGATAGCATATGATCAGAGCAGTAGCCTTTGACAAAGAGCCCATAAATTTAAAAACCCTAACAATATTGCCTAGTCTATTGAGAGTTTTTACCCTGAGTCTAAAGAAAATACTACAGACCAGGTTTCAGGACATGGAGCAGGAGCACAGAAGGTGGAAGGAAGGCACGGCAGTATCATCCTTAAAGAGGCAACAGTGTGGCCTCTGTGATGACTGTGGGTTTGGAGGTGAGACAGATCAGGGTTCCATTACAGAATGTTAGATCTGTAACTTTGAGCAATTTGCTTCATTTCTCAGAGCCCCAGCTGTCTCATCTTTAAAATGAAGGTCGTACTTACCATACAGAAGTATGGAAATTAAATTTAGAGAAGAGACGAATAATGCCTCTGACCCTATCTGATAAAAACAGCCACTAAATCAGGGGGGCCTGACGCTGATGGTAATGGCAATGATAAGAACCTGGGAGACTCTAGACTCAGTAGGTCCTAGTTTGTATGTAGGGGTTTTGAAGTCCTAACTAGAATCATGTCATCCAAAAGCCGTATTATGCTAGAGAGTAATTGTTATTTTGATGGAAACTTTTGATCAGTTGAAGGAAAAAAAATAAAAACCTTATTGGCAGAATATTACACGCTACACCAAAGCCAACTCATTTCAGATTAAGTATTGAATGCAATGGTTTCTTCAAGTAAGTTTGTTGAGGAAAGCCTTAAAAAAGGATCTATAAGGCTATGAGGCAAGAGTTCTACTTCTAGGATGTATCTTAGAGAATCTTTCTCACCTACACACTTAAAGAGATGTGAGAAAGTTAAGTTCAGCAGTACTAGTAAGGACTTCCCTGGCACTCCAGTGGTTAAGACTCTGTGCTTCCACTACAGGGGGTGCAGGCTTCATCCCTGGGGGGAACTAAGGTCCAACAGGTCGCAGGAAATGATCAAAAATTAAAATAAAAAATGCCAGGAAAAGCAAAAAAAAAAAAAAGGCAATAGTGTAAAGGCCCATCAAGAAAAAAACAGGTGAGTTGTTATTATCACAAGATAAAATACTCTGAAGCAGTTAAAATGAAAAAACTAGATTTATATGTATCAACATGCATTGATCTAAAAAAGTAATACTAAGTTAAAAAATAAAACGGATACTTCTAATTTTGTTGGTTATATTAGTCTCTGGATTTGCTGCTTTATAAAAATCTTTTAAAATAAAAAAAGCTTTAAAATTCTTTTCCCTGGTGGCTCAGTGGTAAAGAATCCGCCTGCCAATGCAGGAGACGGGGGTTCAATCCTTGGTCTGGGAAGATCCCACATGCCATGGACTAACTAAGCCCATGGGCCAACTAAGCCCATGGACTAACTAAGCCCATGGACTAACTAAGCCCATGGGCCAACTAAGCCCATGGACTAACTAAGCCCATGGACTAACTAAGCCCATGGGCCAACTAAGCCCATGAGCCACAACTATTGCTCTAGAGCCCAGGAACCACGAGAGAAGCCACCGCAGTGAGAAGCCTACGCACAGAAACTAGAGAGGAGCCCCTGCTCGCTGCAACTAGAGGAAAGCCCAAGCAGCAACAGAGACCCATCACAGCCAAAAATAAATAATTAAATAAAAATCACTTTCAAAAATTCTTCTGAAATTACATTTCTTTATTGTGTTCTTTTGAGATGGTAGACTATCGTAACACTTTAAATTCATTCATGTTTATATAACAATTTAGTAGTTGAAACCAGAGGATATTTGATATCTATATAGTCTTCTATTCAATCACTGACACATAAAATGCCACAAGCAGATCAGTTTTAAATTAGAACAAGCCTCTCTTTTCATAGAAAATATCCTTCCTTTCCTTTGATATTTTTATTGATTAATTTCCAGTTGAATTTCTTTAGTACTCTTGGCAGTACCCTTCAAGTCTCCAGTACATCACAAAGTGGTGGTGGAGATGATTTACTTGCTCAGTTGTGTCCGACTCTTGCGACCCCGTGGACTGTAGCCCACCAGGCTCCTCTGCCCATGGGATTCTCCAGGCAAGAGTACTGGAGTGGGTTGCCATTCTCTTCTCCAGGGGATCTTCCCGACCCAGGAAACAAACCTGGGTCTCCTGCATTGCAGGCAGATTCTTTACCAACTGAGCCACCAGGGAAGTCCCACATCACAAAGTATTTCTTTATTCAATGAATCGGTAACCATGAAGCAAGTCACGCCGCTCCCAAAGGGATTTTACATAAACCAATTCACAGTTGATAGTCTTAGAAAATCAGCTAATAAGTTGAAGGCTG
The DNA here is from genome assembly GCF_002263795.3 of Bos taurus. Lineage (NCBI taxonomy): Eukaryota > Metazoa > Chordata > Mammalia > Artiodactyla > Bovidae > Bos > Bos taurus. Next base: position 89,263,865 of record NC_037336.1, read on the forward strand.
AATATATACTCTTTTCTCCACAAATGTTGTTCTGTTCTTTTAAAAATATATACATGTTTTTCTTTTAGCTTCTGGGTATTATTCAATTTATGTTTGTTTGTTTGCTTGGTATATTTACCCGAGGCTTGAAAGGCATGACTGAACTGTAATCAACTAGATTTAAAGATTTTTCTAAAGAATTTGCATAAAAATTAAAGAATTTATAAGCAGTCTTTAGACTAAATCTTACACAGAGAGCCAGTACTGAACCGCAGATTTCTCTTTAAAATAGTCTTAGATTTGAAAGAGCAATTTATAGTTGTTTGTCTTTCATCTGGGCCCTTTCCAAAGCTAAAGGCCAAGGAAAGAAAAAAAAAAATATGGCAAGAAAGCTGCAGAAGGTTCTTACAGCTGCTTTTCATGACTCTACGTATGAGGAGGAAGCAACGTGTGGACGGGTTCTTTGTAAAAATAGAGTTTGGTAAAAATATTCAGAAAACCATGAGGGGTGAGTAAACATCTTAGAAGAAGCAGAAACAGGAAAGGCAGAGTGGCAGCAAGTCTCGACTTAGTGACCATGGAAGAAACAGAGTTCCTCATTTTAGATTTTTTTTTTTAATTAATTTTATTTTATTTTTAAACTTTACAAATTGTATTAATTTTGCCAAATATCAAAATGAATCCACCACAGGTATACATGTGTTCCCCATCCTGAACCCTCCTCCCTCCTCCCTCCTACATGCTATGGTCTTCTCAGCATTTCTAAGCGTGACCATAACAGAAGAATTTTTAAAATTCCATTATATTTTAACACAATTTTTACAGTATTAGGGTTATTTTTATGGAGTTCCTGATTATAGATGTTATAATCTTATTCATCTCTATTCTTTTAAATTGATTATCTATTAGCTGTTATCAATATTTTTTATTCCTTTTCCCCCCCTTGAATATCTTCCTCTTTCCTAGATGTATAGACATATATAGTCAACACTTTTGTCATATGTCAGCAACATTATGTCAGCATTAATTAAATTTAAAAAAAAAAAAAGAAAAGGAAAGAAAACTCTCCCCAAAGCTGACCTTACTAAAGTTACTTTTGATCATCTACATCTAGTCTGGGTCTTACCCATACATATACTATACACTCAATTTTATATCACATTTTTTACTTGATATCACAAACTGTTATTGATATTGCTACGTAATTTTTGTTAAGATTATATAGGCAAAAATATTTTCTTAGGCTTTTTTTTTTTTTACTAATAGGAATTTCTGTCTTTTTATATGGTATTATAAATAGTATTTCCAAAATCACCTTTATAATATGCATTTCCTCCAAACAAATGCTCAGAACTGAGATCACTGGAGTCCACGGGATTAAAGCTATTTGAGACATGATGGTTGTCAAAGGATGCTACTACCAAATTTCAACCTTTGATACTGCACGAACACAGAGGTTTTGCTGAAACTTTTTTTAATGTTTTAGATTTTAAAGATAGTTCTCCTATGTATCTTTTCAATTGACTTTCACAGTGTTCACAGCCTTTCTGTGATGATGGCAGTCAATTATTAGTCTCATTCTACTGGTGAGCAAATGAAGTCTCGGGGTTGAGTTCCTTTTCCAGGGTGACACATGCAGACCCAGAATAAAACCCAGACCTGCCTCAACACAGGCACACTTGCACTCTGCTTCAGTTTCTTTTCCTTCCTACCTTTTAAACCAGACTCTTCAACTTGAAAATTCTCCCCTTTCTTTAAATTTTCTTTCAACACTTTACTTCCCTGCATGTAAGACTTTCAGTCTCACTCCAAACCAGGGCTCAAAGCTCAATGACTTTATATATAGAAATTATAGAAATAGATCATCAAGAAAAGTTCCCTGGTGGACCAGTGAAAAGGACTCCAGGCTTTTCACTCAGGCTTTCCAAATTCAATCCCTGGTTGGGAAACTAAGATCCCACAAGCCTCATGGTGCCATCAAATTAAAAAAAAAAAAAAAAGTCAAGATACTTACAAGACACATACATTTATTTTTCAGAATGATATTAGAGGAAGATAGATAAGCTCTTGTAAGGAAAATGTTTTGCAGTTAGGTAAAATCATTCAGTCATAAACATCATGAATCTAGTTTTATAATGCATTTATTATTTGACTTTCAAAAATGTACTATTAAATAAGCATCATCCCTGATCAGATATGCTACAGAAAAGAAAAGGAAGTCAGCCATTGTAATTACTAGTTATGCTGCTCAACTAAATGTTCAAAATACAAGATTTACAAGTAAAAATGAAATGATTAAATTTTTTCAAAAGATGTTCAAAATAAAATTTTAAGGAAGATGTTTACTTTTATTATTGTTTTGTCCACAGGGTATGTGAGATCTTAGTTCCCTGACCAGGGATTGAACCCAGGCCCTTGGAAGTAAGAGCTGGAGTCCTAACCACTGGACCATTTTTCAAATGTCAGGACAACAGCAGTAAGAAGAGAATAGCAGACTGTCATCAGAGAAATGTAAAGCGAAACCACAGTGAGGCACCACCTCACACCTGTTGGAAGAGCCGTCATCAAAAAGACCATACGTAGCAAATGTTGCTGAGGATGCGGAGAAAAGAGAATCATGGACACTGTTGGGGGGAATGTAAATTAGTGTAGCCACTATGAAAAACAATATGGAGGTTTCTCAAAAAGCTAAAAACAGAACTGCAATAGACTCAGCAATTCCACTCCTGGGTATATATTTGGAGAAAATAAATTCTAATTAAAAAATATACATGTACCTTAATGTTCAGATAAAGCAACCTAAGTGTCCATTAACAGATGAATAGTTAAAGAAGATGTGATGTGTGTACACACACACACACACACACACACACACACACACACGGAAAACTACTCAGCCATAAAAAAGAATGAAAAATGCTTCTATTTGCAGCAATACAGATAGACTTGGAGGGTATTATGCTTAGTGAAATAAGTCAGACAGAGAAAGACAAATACTGTATGATATCACTTAAATGTGGAATCTAAGAAATAAAACAAACTGGTGAATTAACAAAAAAACCCCCCAAAGAATGAAAGAAACATACCCAACACCACCAGAGGTCTCTGCAGCTGAGTGTTGCGTTAGAATTTCCTCTCCAAGGCTGGCTACTGACTGGAGGAGGCTCTTCTGCTCTGCCAATTCCTGTTCCAACTCCTGCTCAAGGAAAAGGAAAAATAAAAACATCTTTGTTACTTTATGATTATTGTCTCCAAACACAGTTGTATGTCTAGAAAATCCTCAGAGAACTTTGGTACAATAGTATGTTTTTAAGTTAGCACATTCATAAAAGGTGTGGCTTAGGTAACTGTTCAGAGGTGCCTCCAAGTCCCCTGTAGCTTTCTTTGGCTTTGATAAAATAATGTCTAAATAATCTTGTGGGGGGGGGGGGGTGGTGCTGGTAAAAATAAAGAGAAAAGAAAATTTTGCTTGGCAATGGCGCCCCCAAGTGGTCCAAAATGCACTTTCACTTTTCAAAATCTAATACTGCCCTGTTCAAGCTGAAAGAGATACAGAGAGCAACAACTCTCTTCAATTTCCCACTTGCTTGATAAACTGGATCACCACTGGACTCAGTTTTATTTTTTCACTATTGGTGAAAACGTCTCTACTCTTTGAGAAATATTTTAATATGCCATATCCATAAAGTGAAGGTACTAATGAGATGTCATTCTTTGAGTAATCAAAAGATGTCATTCTTTGAGTAATCAAAGCTCATTTGCTTCATAGGCAGTAATTTGCAATCCTGTTTTGTGATGGCATCTACTTGAGAGCTGAAAGCAAATTTCATTTTAAAAAATGCAACTTTTTGCATATTTACCAATTCTCAGAGGCCTTCTTGGGGCTTTTATTATATATAATAGACTCAAATTGGGGCAAGCTAGAAATAGAGGGCAGATTATAATTGAGTTACACTATTTTAAAACTAAGCTTTTCTTAGAGAACCGACTTTAAAATGACCAGTTTTCCCAGTGGTCACAAGTAAATGGAAACAGCCAGGTTCTGCTTCTGTCCAAAATGAAGATACAAGGGCCCTCTGTCTTCAGCACAGAAGGAACTTGTCCTTCTAAAACATTTCTCTCAAGGTGCATGCTTGGCTGATCTGCAGGCAAAAGAGGCGGGAAGTGCGTTACTTTTTGTTGCTGGAGGCTGCTCTGTCGCTGGTGGGTCCATGCGCTCCGAGCTTGAGCCAGCCATTCCTGAACCCCGGGGCTCTGAGTGGCAGCCAGGTCAGCATCGCTCTCCTCCTTCTCCTGGGCTGTCCCCTGCTTTTAATGAGGGAGAAATCAAGAGTCATACTACCCACAGGAAGATCTTAACCAAAACAGAGTGATGGCTCCTTTAGTGTGGTCTGAATAATAAAACCAAAGTGACTCCATTTGGATGTGAAACCACATTTAAAAAAAAAAATGGTAACACAAAACCCATGGAATTTATTATGGCATTTGCAGGAAGGAGAACAATAAATAGATTATTATACTCAGAAATATTAAGGGAGGGGGGGAACTGCCATGTCGAGGCTAGGCTTTTTAGCTGACTGATGTGGTCAGCAGACATTATTCTGGAATTTCTTCCACAAGAATATAACTCTAGGTCTTACTCCCTTTCCTATCCCCACCAGGACTAGACTCCACTGCCATCTGTTGCCACTCTGGCTTCGACAGAGTGTGGCTAAAGGAGAAAGCCAAAGTAACTACCTATTACCTGGGCAGGGGTTTATTATTCCTGCTAGACTATTCTGATGGAATTTAACAGGCCCTAAAATACTGCATGGGCTTCCCTGGTGGCTCAGTGGTAAAGAATCTGCCTGCCAATGCAAGAGACGTAGGAGACGTGGGATCAATCCCTAGGTCAGGCAGATGCCCTAGAAAAGGAGATGGCAACCCACTCCGGTATTCTTGCCTGGACAATCTCATGGACAGAGGAGCCTGGTGGGCTACGGTCCATAAGTTGCAAAAGAGTTGGACAGGACTAAACAACAAACAAAATATTTTGTATTAGAATGGAATTAGTTCTGAGTGAGCACCTTTCTACTAACATGTATTTATATGCCAAAGGATAAATTACACCGTGTTCGTAAGATGCATTCACTAAGCGCTTATCAGCACCCACTGTGTGTCAAGCACTGTTTGGGGCACTGGTGGGAATTGGAGGGGATTTATTTGGCTCAGAAGCCAGACAAAGGCCCTGCTGGGATGACAGACAATAAATAGACAAGATAAACTGGGATGGTGATAAGACAAAGAATGTGAAACTAGAGAACAGGGTGGAAAGTGTAGGGGGCAGTTTCTTAGGCTGGGTAGCAAGGCATCTTCAGAGGTGACAGCTGTTTTGTGTGTTGCCAAAGACGGGGGCTTCCCTGCTGGCTCAGATGGTAAAGAATCTGCTTGCAATGCAGGAAACCCGGGTTCAATTCTTGGGTTGAGAAATCCCCTGGAGGAGGGCATGGCAACCCACTCCAGTACTCTTTTTTGGAGAATCCCATGGACAGAGGAGTCTGGCGGGCTACAGTCTACAGGGGTCACAAAGAATCAGACATGACTGAGCAATTAACGCTGATATTGACTGACTGAAAGACGGGGTAGGGGCCTCTAGGCCTATGCAACTACTGGAGCAAAGGCCAGAGGGGCAAGAAACTTGGTGTCTCAGGGACAGCAGAGGAGGGGCAAGTATGACTGGAGCACAGGGAGGGGCCGGGGGCAGGCACATAGGAAGGGAACGTTCTTGGGGGTGCTTCCATGGAGGCACCTACTGAACCGCTGCCCCCCTGGCCTCTGTTCTCTGCCAAAAAAAAAAAAAAAAATCTGACCTCAGCATGGGGTTCAGCCACAACAGCTAACCCCGCCTGACTGCCCACGGGACCCTTCCTTTCTTTTTCTTTCCAGAATTTTACACTAACTCTTACAGAGAAATAGATGGGGTCTGTTTCCCTCTGTCTTACTTAATAGAATCTCATGGTGAAACTAAAATGTTTGAGATCATTTGGTATCCGCACTTGAGGCGCAGTGAAGGCAACAGTGAAACCTACAGGTACCATTCATATTTATACTTCGTTCCTTCCCGGATTCTGAACCACCTCAGCTCACAGGTGCTTTCTTCCCTTGAAGATGACCCAGCTCCCCAGTAGAAGAATGTGCTTCAGATAGAACAATGGTAGCGCCGTTGGTCTAAAACATGCTACCTGCATTTTGCAGGATCTTCAGAATAGATGACAAGTGTTCAGTAGGCTCCCCACCCTCCCAGGAGCACCTCTTTCAGGCAAGCAGTGATTTTCCTGAAGGCGGGATGTTTGGGGTGGTCGGGCATTCCTCCAGGATCGAAGCCCACACATTTCTGCGTGACGCAGAGTTTTCCCATCTGAGGATGCTTCATTGACCCAGAATAAGCTCTGAGATATGCTGGCTTTTCCAGGCAAGGATGAAACAAAAGTCAAAAGGAATCTGTAGAGGATGACCCCAAAGAAGTCAGTGGGATAAGCTGAAAGCTGTCCCTAGTCAGAGACCCGGTGACAAAACAGTGGCCTTAGCCATGACCTGCTGACTCTCTTTTGTGAATTCCTCTCTGCCTTGCCCTTCAGTAAAGGTTTGCTTTCACAGCCCAGCCTGGAGACTCCGGTGGAAACTTCTCAGGGCTCTAACTCACCCTTCTCTGCAGGTTTACTACAGTTGACTGAGAGCTCTGATTTCAAATTCCTCATACCAAGGAAAGAGACCAATTGTACTTGGGAAAATAATAATTGAAATGTCAGGTCTACAGGGAGGCTTAACCACATTTACATGCATAGACACATAGTTAGATTCTAAAACAAGTTCGAAGAAAGGGACTCCTATTTGACTAATTGAATCCACAGCTTTAGAAAAAAGGAAATTTAGCAGCATCAAAAGCATATGACTAGTATGTATTTTCTCTGTGGTTAGGTTTGGTTTCTCAGTTAATGAATTTTTCTCTGGTTGATTTCACTGTTTTGAAACCTAACCCTTGGACCACAGGAAGCAAAAAATGATTAAGGAATAGATCAAATTTCATTCTCTTTCCCCTTGAGATACGAAGGTACTGACCTAAGGAATAAAATAATGGTAATTACACTCTCTGAGGTCTGATAACAGTTTTCTGACCTATCTAGGGAATAGGAAATAGGGTGGCTTTTATTTTCCACCAGGCTCCTGCTTGGGTGGGGCTATGTAAGCTGTTTATTTTGGAAATACTAGAAGAATAACCATTTTTGCCAGGAACATTCCTTGGAAGATTAGTGAGGATTGGAGAATGCTAAACATTAAATAAAACACTTCTTTAGAAAGCATTTTGTTATTTATATAGGATGAACTCTCTGCTCCTTGGATGAACAATAACGTGTGAAAATGACAAATTTATTACAAATGAAGATATCATGTAATTCAAGAGGTATTATAGGCCTGTGTCATAGAGAAGGACAACAGAGAATGAGATGGTTGGATGGCATCACCGACTTGATGGACATGAGTTGGAGCAAGCTCTGGGAGTCGGTGATGGACAGGGAAGCCTGACACGCTGCAGTCCATGGGGTTGCAAAGAGTTGGACTCGACTGAGCGACTGAACTGATAGAGAAGTAAACAATTTTGGGCCAGGGTGGAGGGGGTTCGCTGGAGTGGATTATTCGCTGATACACGGCATTCGTGTGTGTGTGTGTGCTCAGTCACTCTGTCGTATCGACTCTTTGTGACTCCACGGACCGTAGCCTGCCAGGTTCCTCTGCCCATGGAATTTTCCAGGCAAGGATACTGGAGTGGGTAGCCATTTCCCACTGCAGGGAATCTTCTCAACAGGGATCAAGCCCACAACTCTTGTGTCTCCTACATTGGCAGGTGGATTCTTCACCACTGAGCCACCGGGGAAACCCCTTATTCCGGGTTTACCTGGTATCATTCTGGCACATTTCAAAAACATACAGTTAGTATTTTAATTGAGAATAACTTTAATTCATGTTTTAACAGAGGAAAATTTGAAATCGCCTATCTAAAAATAAAACCTCTATATTTCCACTTGTTTTGGTACCACTCAGGTTTTAAAGTGTTGAGATTTCATATATTTTATATTTTGTTCATGTTTTAGATGGAAATGTATTGCATATTATTTCTCTAACTTTTAATTTATATATAGGAAAGTTATGAATTCCATTTTAATTTTTTTAATAATTTTTTTTTTACTAAAATATTCCATTGCTTTTAATAGTTTTCTGTTGGCTAGGTTTGATGTTCCAGATCATATAATCATATGATTAGCAAATAACTGAAAATACATAGTTTAATCCAGAAAAAAATCATTACACTGAGAAAGTAGAAGTAATCACAGTGAATGTGCATTAAGCTCTCACCATACTGTCTGTGCTGTGTCCCCTGCCAGCATCTCTGCTCAAGTACAGTTGCTCCCCTCCCTCCTGACACTGGTTCCAAGACCATTCCCCTGCCCCTTGGATCTTATTTTCTCCCTTCTACACAAGAAGACTTTTGCTGCAGTCTCACTTCTTTTTCATCAATTTTTCCTCTACTGAGTTGTTTCTGTCTCCCTGTAAACATGTCATTATTCTTCTGATCTTAAAATGGAATGAATTTCTTCTAACCCGCTTCTTATAGCTTATTCCATTCCTTTGCTCCCATGAAAGCGAAACCCCTGTTTCCTGCCCTCTTCCTCTCTAACTCCTCTCTCCATTCTCGCTTCCATTTCAGAGTGATTTTTGCCCTCACTATTTCACTGAAATAGTTGTAGCTGGGGTCATAGAAGACCTGCGTGTTGCCAGATCCAGTGGTCAGTTCCCAGGTCTCATCTTACCTCACTTACCCTCAAGTGTCTCCCAAACCCAAATCTTGGTCTTCTTCCCACCTCACTGGTATTTCCTTCTTACTCTTTTTTTTGTGGGTTCCTCCCCATCTTCCTAACTTTTCACACTGGAAAGCCCCAGGGCTTGCTCCTCTTTATCTCTCCTCACTCCCTTGGTGATCTCATGGGCTCTCATGCCTTTAAAGACCATCTAGGGACTTCCCTTCAGTCCAGGGGTTAAGACCCGGAGCTCCCAATGCAGGGGTATGAGTTCGATCCCTGGTGGGGGGACTAAGACATGACTTATGGCACGAACAACAACAGAGAACCTCTAGAGGCTGACAGTTCAGTCTAGATCTGTCTGCTGAATCCCAACAGCTGACTGACACTGGATAGGCATCTTAAACCTAGCCTGTCCAAAACGAAACCGGTGGCCTAATTAGTTCTCCTTCCCCAAGTTCTGTTCCTCGAGAGTTTTCATTTTCCTAATTATCCACAACCTGATAAGTTCTCATCCCCTCTAACCTCCTAACCGGTCTCTCAGCTTCCACCCTGGTCCCCCATGTAGTTATATCTGGTCTTGTCACGCTTCTGTCCCCAAACACTCCAGTGGTTTCTCATTTTCCCCAGAGAAAAAGCCAAAGTTCACACGGTGCCTACAAGGTCCTTTGCAGCCTAGGCCCTTGTTACCCCTCTAGCCTCTCACCTTGTTCACTCCACTCCAGTTGCTAGGCTCCTTGAAAAACCAGGTAGGAGCCCACCTGGGAGCCTCTGCCCTTGCTTCCCCCTCTCCAAGCCTGGAATTCTCTTCCTCCATGTCTACACAGCTCACTCCTTCAAACGTAAGATGAGGGAGGCTTCGCTGGTCACCCTGTTTAAACCTGCAAATCCACCCAGTCCCAACTTTCTTTATTATCTGCCTTATACTATTTCACCTACAGCTCTTATCATCTTCTAACTTAGCATATAATAACACACCTTAATTTTATATTACTATCTGTCTCCCCCAAACATAATCTCTTGAAGATGGACTATAGAAAGTGAAGTCACTCAGTCGTGTCTGACTCTTTGCAACCCCATGGACTGTAGCCTATCAGGCTCCTCCGTCCCCATGGGATTTTCCAGGCAAGAGTGCTGGAGTGGACTGCCTTCTCCAGGGGATCTTCCCAACCCAGGAATCGAACCCAGGTCTCCCACATTGCAGGCAAATGCTTTACCGTCTGAGCCACCAGGGAAGCCCTGAAAATGGACTATATAGAAATATAAATATACAGATAGATTTTGCCCTTGCTCCTTCACTCTAACATATAGAATAGTGGCTGGCACACAGTAGCTTCGCAATAAACATTTGCTTAATATTTGTGTAAGATAATAATTCTAATATGTAGAGATGAAAAACAAACAAAATCAAAATATTAGACACTACTAGTATGCAAGGCGCATGGGGAGAAATCTGAGTGAATGTGTTATGAGTTTCTTATGTTGATCTGGAACAAGAATGAAATAATAACTTAGAATTTATTAGGTAGGCATGATAAAAAGTAGAGACAAAAAACAAAGGAAAGCATTCAACCACCTAGAAGCAAAAGTTAAAATGGAGAAAGAAGAATAGAAAGAGCAGGACAAAATAGAAAAAAAAAAGCAAGAATAAAATTTCAAACATATCAATAATCACAAAGAATTTAAATAGATTAAACCTGCTCTTTAAAAGTCAGAGGTTTTCTGATTAGATGTGCTTAGAACCAACAAAATACACCTAAATGTTCTTTATATGAAACAAATCTAAAAAATAAGGACTCAGAAAGGGTTAAATCAACAGAAAAGTGAAAGATATACCATGCAAATATTATACAAAAAAAAGCTCTAAATCACTATAAGGAAACATGAAGGACACTGCATGATAGTAAAAATGTTCAATTCGCCTGGAATACATGCCAAGTCTAAACTTGTGGGCACTAAATAAAATAGTCTATCTGAAAAGTAGAACATAGGAGATATAAAGGAGAAATATAACACTGCCACAGGGTATCTTAATCTATGATTTAATCTATGTTTAATCTATATTTAAACATTTTCTTTTCAATGATACAGCTGCTAGCATTTGGTAATTATTTTCATTTTCTTTTCCTATGCTGCAATTTCCAGGTCTCTGGATTCAAACAACTCTTACAAAGCCTATTTGGAAACCTATGCCAGGGACTTCCCTGGTGGTCCAGTGGCTGAGACTCAGAGCACCTGATTCAGGGGACCTGGGTTCGATGCCTGGTCAGGGAACTAGGTTCCACATGCCACAACTAAAGACCCTACACATCCCAACGAAGACTGAAGATCCTGAGTGCTACAGTTAAGACCCAGAGCGGCCAAATGAATAAATATTAAAAACAAACAAACAAAAAACTACGCCAGAATGTGTGTGAAGCAGGTACGTACATAAGTATGTGCTGTTTCCCAGCCATCCCCTTCATGTGTCCCGTGCTCAGAGGGCAGACCAGTCTTGTGCAAAGATGAGCCTCTCTGTAGCGCCACACTCATGGCGTGGCTGGAGCCTCACCTGGATGTGGAGTTGCCTGTCCTGCAGCGCCCTCTGCAGCTCCAGGAGGCTCCCCTTGAGGGTTCTCAGCTTCACCGCCAGCTGCTCGGCCTCGTCCTTTGTGTGAGCCTTGCCCTCCAGCAGCAGGTTTTCATTGTGGACCGAGAGCTCTGATAAGGCCACCACCTTCTGCTCTATTTCCACCAGCATATTCTAGGACAACAGAAATGAAGTTGAAACTGACACAGCCTGGGCGCCTCTGCAAAGACCGCGTCTCACAGAGAAACCCACTGCTTCATTAAGACTTTCATCAAAACAACATGCCTCTAGGCTTGTCTTTATTCCCCCTAGTTTTCATACAACCTTCAAGAGTGTATATAGGTTTTAACAATTCTTTGAGCCTCCTAATTTTTCTCTTATTTAAGATTAGATATTATTAAAAAAAAAAAAAAAACATATGGGAAGCACATTTTATATAGCCAACAGATAAGGAGAAAAGACCAGGCCTTAGCATTACCCCATTATGACTGTTCTATTATTTTAGTGTTAGAGGTGGCTCCATGGTAAAAGAATCCACCTGCCAATGCAGGAGATCCAGGTTCAGTCCTTGGCTTGGGAAGACCCCCCTGGAGGAGGACATGGCAATCCACTCCAGTATTCTTGCCTGGAGAATCCCAGGGAGCCAAGAGCCTGAGGGCTACAGTCCAGGGGGTCATAGAGTTGGACACGACTGAGTGACTGAGCATGTATGTAACGCATGCACACACATTATGCTTGTGGCTAATAATAGTGAAGACATCACATGATCGACTCTCTGTGTCAATTTAATAAGGACTGTTTTTTTTTTCAAAGAAAAATGTTTTGAAAGGGAGTGGTCCCAGACTAGTGCTCTTTTACTTGCTTTTTATTATTTTTGTCTTTTTTTTTTGGCCATGTCCCCTGGCATGCGGGATCCTAGATACTCAATCAGGGACTGAACACGTGCCCCCTCCATTGGAAGGGTGGACTCTCAACCACTGGACCACCAGGGAAGTTCCCCTGTTTTTATCTTTTATATAACGCATTTTTAACTTCACATTTCTGAAAGTTTTCCTAAGAATTTCACATTCACTTTCTAGTGTTACGAGGTTTTTTTCCTAAAATGGAGGCTAAATTCAGGAAAGAAGTGAAAATAATCTCCCCACTTCCCAAGTAAGATTTAAAACAAAAACCAAAAAACAGAAAAACTAAAAAAGTCAACCAAAACAAATAACAACCATATTATTTTCTACAGAAACTGTTCTGTTTTTCTATACCTTAAGTCTGAACTCTTTGAAATGTACTTTCTAATTTATATTCAATTATTTATTAATAAGAAAAGATTGTACAAAATCAGAATCACTACCATCAGCTTCTAAGAACATAAGTGAGATCCCAAGACCTAGAACTAAAAGGAAGAGTGAAACTTTTCATGAAATGGGCCTTAAAGGATCATTTCTTGAGGATTACTTTTGAGGAACTAATATTATTCTGTGCAGGACTGCCTTTTCCATTAGGCAAGGCTATCACAGAACTGAAGGCCCCTAACACATCAAGGGGCCCAAGAAAATGTCTTTCGTTTAAAATCAGAGGAAAAAATGATGATGATAATAATTAATATGTAATGATATCACCTCAGGCTTCGGGAAGATCTCCTGGAGGAGGGCATGGCAACTCCCTCCAGTATTCTTGCCTGGAGAATCCCATGGACAGAAGAGCCTGGTGGGCTACAGTCCACAGGGTCGCAAAGAGTGGGACATGACTGAAGCAACTTATCATGCACCCATGATAAACCACCCTGGATTATATTAGCCTTTGTACCCAAAGCAGTTACAAAATACAAATATAACTTTTAGTATTTCTATAGAGGAAGAGAGGTTCATGGAAACAAAGTACCCTGGGCCCCAAAAGTCATAACAGGACCCTAATTCCATATAATAGCCACAGCTATGATTATACTACTGGCTCAGATGCCAGATTTATTTGCATGAGGAACTGTCATGCATTTGTGTGATTTCACAGGCTCTGAGTTTTGAAAAATATTGCCAAAGTACCACTTCAATACTTTGTAAGAGTCCTGAAATATATTATCTCAACTATGCATCTTATGTATAACTATAAAAATAGAGATATCAAAAAGGAAGAGGTGGGAGTAATGATGAAACATAATTTTGAAATGCTAGTACATGTGGTAATTTCAAGTGCTAGAAGGCAATGCTAAAAATACGTGTCTCTTTTCAGAAAAGTAACTTTAGAAAAGATGATAAAAGAAATAGAAAACAGTCGCACATGGCTCTCTATTCTCTACCATCAAGGCAGAAATGCTTTGAAGACACATAAATAAATTGTCCACAGACTTCCCTGGTGATCCAGGGGCTAAGACTCTGTGCTCCCAACACAGGGGGCCCAGGTTTGATCCTTGATCCGGGAGCTAGATCCCACATGGCGCAACCAAGACACAGCATGGCCAAATAAATAAATAAAATAGTTTAAAAGTTTAAAATTATAAGTTGTAAAAAGAATTAAAAAACCTAAATTATAATAATTAATATTAAAAAATCTCAATCATAAGGGATGACCAGAATGATATACTATGTATTAAGAAAAGAGATGGCATTCATAACTAATGGCTGTGCATATTTCCTTCAGTCCCACATGTATGAAGTCATGTACACTGATATTTAACCTTGCAGATTAGACTGTTCTAGAGACTTGCTGGTTAAATGAAAAAGCTTTTAAAACAAACTTCACCCACCCGTAGTGTAAAGTCTACTATGATGATACTCTTTGAAGTCAATGACTGGTACATGGGAGTTCAGCATCTATTCTCTATGCTTTATATGTGTGCTTGAATGTTTCCATAATAAGGAGGTAAGAAAATAATATTACAGTAAAAACTTTGATGTCATTACCTCTTACATTAATTGCTAAAGACCGCACGTTGAGGAAGGAAATTCTCTGCCCCAGAAGACAACCTTCCCATGTTGAGTCTGGCTGCCTATAACTACAGTTTTGCCAAGTTTTCCAAATAATATTTCTGAATTAAAACCAAAATTGCAACGGCCCACCTATTCTGTTGTTTATCCACAGTCACTGATACTAATTCTGTGCATTAGGTACTTATATTCCTTATTAGCCACCGAAATGGACTCTGTTGGAGAGGGAGAGGGTGGGAAGATTTGGGAGAATGGCATTGAAACATGTATAATATCATGTATGAAACGAGTTTCCAGTCCAAGTTCGATGCATGATACTGGATGCTTGGGGCTGGTGCACTGGAACGACCCAGAGGGATGGTATGGGGAGGGAGGAGGGAGGAGGGTTCAGGATGGGGAACACATGTATACCTGTGGCGGATTCATTTTGATATTTGGCAAAACTAATACAATATTGTAAAGTTTCCAAAAATAAAATAAAATTAAAAAAAATAAATAAATAAATCTGCCATGAGTTCGAGCAGGCTCTGAGAGATGGTGAAGGACAGGAAACCTGGCATGCTGTAGTCCATGGGGCCGCGAAGTGTCGGACGCGACTGAGTGACTGAAAAACACCAAATCTTTACAAAAATGTCCTTCAGGAAGCTGAAAATTTTCTAAAGAGTAGATACTGTTGGTAAAATTTTCAAAAGACTAAGCCCACATCTGGATTTAATTTAAGCTTTTATAAGATATTGTTTTTCTCCTAAATATGTAAAGTATATGGATTGTGAAAAATCACATATCCATGCCCCAGTTTGTTACCATTATACTTTTCTGTAGTTAAAAAAAATGTCTTGTGGGACCTTCCCTGGTGGGCCAGCAGTTAAGAATTAGCCTTGCAATGCAGGGGATGTGGGTTTGATCCCTGGTCAAGTGTGTGTGCATGTGTACTCAGTCATGTCTGACTCTTTGCAACCCCATGGACTGTAGCCCGCCAGGCTCCTCTGTCCATGGGATTATCCTGGCAAGAATACTGGAGTGAGTTGCCATTTTCTCCTCCAGGGGATCTTCCCAACCTAGGGATCGACCCTGTATCTCCTGTCGCTCAGGCATTGGCAGGCAGATTCTTTACCACTGAGCTACTTGGGAAGCCCCCTGAGATCCCTGGTCAGGGAATTAAAATCTCACGTGCTAAGGAGCAACTAAGGCCATGTGCTATAATTACACAGCCCACATGTTCCGGACCCCATGCACCACAACCAGAGAACCTGTACTCCCCGACGAAAGATTCTGCATGCTGCAACTAAGACTCGACACAGCCAATAACAGATACATTTTTGAAAAGTCTGCCTAATGATGTTGGCATACTCCTTTGAGACCATTTTTGTACCTGGCAGTCCACTAACTGGGCCTCCATGTCCATGGGCTCCTTGGGTGACCCCAGGGCAATGTCCAGAGTGGCCTTCGTGCTCAAGAGCCAGTGGTCCAGCTGATCAGCTTCACAGCGATACCTGTTCAGGGCTTGTTCCTGTCTCTGTTCCTCCAGCTGATCGTTGAGTTTCTCCTGATGAATTAAGTAGGATGGAACACAGGTCATCCGAGGCAAAATCACCAGGACTCAACACACAGAGCAATGGTTCCCAGCCTTGACTGCACACCAGAACCACCTGTGAAACTTCAAAAACAATCCCCGGTGTTTAGACCGCGGTACAGACCGGTAAATCAGAATTTCAGGAGGTGAGCCTCAGGATTGGTATTTTTTAAAAACTCCTACAATGACTGTATGCCTGGAGTTACTGTTCTTAAATAATACACCTACAGAACAAGGTAGATAATGTGGATGACAGAAACTGGTCAATGGTGTAAGACAGTAGGTAACTTGACTTCAAAGTTTGGGTAACTGTAGGGTGTAGTGGGGACCATGGCAACTGAAGAACATACTTGGTGCATCGAAAAGGGTAGAACCATGCAGTTTCAGGCAACTGATCTCCTACAGGAAGGAGTGGCCCAGTGCTGTCGCTTTCTAGAGCAAAGGCAAAACTTCAAAAAATTTGGATAGGTCTCTGAGGATTCTTTACTGATGGCAAATAATCCGTATTTTTTTAAAAAATCCAAGCCAATCACTTCATTTCACAACTCCACATGGGTTTCACAGAGTGACTGGAGACAATATCAATGAATTAAAAGGTTAATTATTAAGACACTATAAAGTATTTTATTTTAAAAGTTATTTTATTAAGAATCCATTATTTTTAATCAATTTTTATTAAATTGTTTAGAGATTAGAGTAGAAACATTGATTTAAAATTTCTCCAAAATAGGAAAATATATGGATACATGATTTGATCAGCTTTAAAATAGATAAAACTGGAAATATCCTGTGTCCCTAACAATAGGACAAAGGTTCATTGAATTATGGTATAATCTGCAGCTAAATAAAATAATGTTAAGTGGATAGCAATAACTGATTTTGTGCTAGAGAAGCTGCCAGACCCTAGAGATACAAGAACACAGACACTTCATAGGATCAACAATATGAACATCATACATGTTTAAAGCCAGGAAAGGTAAGAGAACAACAACAACAAAAGGAAAATAACTTATTTTTAACACGTATGGTAGTGTAACTAAAATTTATCTATTGAGTATTAAAGTTAACATGAGAACCAGAACTGCAAGAATATTCTCATGAATTAACGTGCTTGAATTGGCTTCCAGTGACTAAGGATTTATTTTTCACAGCATTAGCAATGCTATTCATAAAAATGGTCTTATTTAAACATAGCAAACTATTATGCAAACCTTCTACAATTATTCCCCACAAAGCTCATGTCTACCCAGTACTGGCTCTCCACTGCCTCAGTTCTGCAGGCCTGAAATGAGTCAGAAACGGGTGAAAAGACACATTCATGGCTCCACACTGACTCAGGGCTCTGTTCACGAGGCCGTGCACACACAATATACCAGCTTCTTTTGAGTGGGAAACAACAGACATGTCATCGTAAGTAGTTGGACATACTTGTCAACCCAACCTCAGGAGTTAATCTGGACGTAAGGGGCACCCCCAGGGTGGCCTGTTACCTCCAGAAGCTGCCGCTTCCCGGATGCCTTCATCTTGATGGTGGACATTCGCTCCGCCAAGACGGTGAGCGTGGACTGCAGGGCCAGCTGCTCTGCCGGCTCGGACTCCGGGGACTCAGACACCAGCTCGTCTGCGAGGGCCGACTGCAGCTCGCTGATCTCCTCTTGGAGCATGAGGATCTCATCCATCAGAGCCTGAGGGAAAGACTGTGGAATCACACTCCTGTGTGCAGTTTTTTGCACTGAGGAATCATGGCACTTAGCCAAGCTCACTTGGAAGTCATTTAACCAACAAATAGGGGGCCTTCTAACCTAAGTTTCAAAATGACATTGCCAGACTGAAAGTCAGGAAGTTTCTGACTTTAAGATCATCTGCATCAGTAACTTAAAGTTAATTAATCTGGGCAAATCAATTAACCCGGCTTTCAACAGGCTCATCTGTAATCTGACGGGGCGCGGGGGGGTGGTATGTGCAATTAATTGAGTCCACAATTCTGTGTTGAAAATAAAATTCATCACTTTCTTCCTCAACGTGACTCCTCCCACTCCAAATTTCCCTGAGTCTGGAACAAGGCTACATTTTAATCGCAAACTCATATCATACAGGCAGGAAGAATCTGTCACCTGCTTCTACGCCGTTGCCCTCCCCTTACTTTTCTCCTCTCCCTAGGTCTAAAATTTGAAGCTTCTCAAGGCTACTTTCTAGACCCTGTTTTCTCTCTTCACAATCTCTCCCAGGCCTTGTCCATTGCCAAGGCTTTAATTCCTTTCTCCCACTACAAGACACTTAGGTAGAAGAACAAAATCTCCCACTCCAAAAGGTCTCTGGCATGTAGATTATTTTGAGTTGAGAACAATCAAGGCCCAAAAGACTCAGGAAAAAACTCTGACCTAACTACCTAAAGAATCTATCTCGGAGACATTTGCAAAGAATAGGAGTGGGTCTGGTGAGGGAAATTTAAGGAGTCCAGTTTGCATCCCTCTGTCTCTGAATGGCCCGGCTAACACACGCTTCCCAAGCATTTGCTTGGTGTTTCCTCGGGCAGTTCATTTCTGTGTTACACAAGAGCCCACTCTCAGACTCTGGAAGGGGTCCCCCTTCCTGCAACACAACTGCCTTCACCTCCAAAACATCTTGTTTGTCTCCTCTGCTCCCAACTAAGTCACAACCATTTCCTTATCTGAATTGCTCTCATAATCTACTGGGTGGAGTATCTGCTTAAACCCCTTTAAAAAGATAAATCAGATCCTCTCACTCCCTTGCTTTACAATACTTTGTGGCTTCTTGCCTATGAAATAAAATCCAAACTCCTTACAGTATTCATGCATTCTCACACCTGGCTGCCCCCGGTACCGGGCTTCCTTCTTGCTCACTGCATCCCTGCCTTCAATCACTCCAAGATCCCCAATGCTTTCTGCCTCAGGGCCTTTGCACATCCTATTCCCTCAAGGTTTGGAATGCTCTTCTCCTCACTCTCCTGAGATGGGTCTCTTCCTCCATGGAGCCTTAGGTTAACTGTCTCATTTTCAGAGAGGCCTTTCATGACTGCTGCTGCTGCTGCTGCTGCTAAGTCGCTTCAGTCATGTCCGACTCTGTGCAACCCCATAGACAGCAGCCCACCAGGCTCTCCCGTCCCTGGGATGCTCCAGGCAAGAACACTGGAGTGGGTTGCCTCTTCCTTCTCCAATGCAGGAAAGTGAAAAGTGAAAGTGAAGTCACTTGGTTGGGTCCGACTCGTCGCGACCCCATGGACTGCAGCCTACCAGGCTCCTCCATCCATGGGATTTTCCAGGCAAGAGTACTGGAGTGGGGTGCCATTGCCTTCATGACTACTCATTCAAAAACAAAACAAAACAAATCTCTATTGCTGTCTTTGAATAGCATCTTATTTCCTGTTTAACAGTCATCACAATTATACACTGTATTTCTCATTTTTTGTATTTTATGATTTGCTCTTTAGCTGGAATCTTTTCTTGTTTTTTTTTTTTTTTTTTTTCCATTTTTGTGGCTGTGCCATGCAGCTTCCCCAACCAGGGATGGAACCCGTGCTCTCTGCAGTGAAATCACAGAGTCCTAACCACTGGGATGCCAGGGAAGTCCTTAGCTAGAATCTTGACAGGAGAAATTCTTATTTGGGATTTCAATGATGCATTAAGAAAAAAAAAAAAGCCCCTCCACAGGAGGGACAATCATGACCCAAGTGAAGAATCACTGATTTTATAGTTGCCAATATTTCATAGTTTGCAGTATACCCCTACTTGCATGATTCCCATCTCTTCCGCAGACTTCGCTGTGAGCCAAGCGCCTCCTCAGAGTGGGCTGTCAAGAGATGTTAAAACCAAAAAACAGACCCTCTTTTTTCCCTAATATCAGGATGTCATCATGTCCAATCTCCGTTTAAGTAAACTATGATACTGAAGTATGTATATACATCTAGAAAAGTGCAGGCAGTAAGTGTGCAGTTCTGTGAATTCTCACAAACTGTAGCTCCTCATGCTCCTGCACCCAGACTGAGAAAGTGAGCATTCTCAGGACTCTACAATCCCCTTGGACTTCATCCTGTTACAGCCTTTCTGCTTTCCAGAGGTTACCACGGGGCGGCCTTGCAAAGCCATAGATGCTTCTGTCTGGTTTTGAGCTCTCCAGAAATAGAGTCACTCCTGATGTCCTGTGTCTGGCCTCTCTCACACCCTCCACGATTGTGACTATGCAGGCAGAAGGAGATGACCCTTTTCAGGGTTGCATTGCATTCCACTGTCTCCTGGTTTGAGGGTCTTGTCCATTTAAGCCTTTCTAGTGGTATCTCACACAGCTTTAATCCATTTCCCTGATGACTTCCCTGGTGGCTCAGATGGTAAAGAATCTTCCTGCTATGCAGGAGGCCCGGTTTTGATCCTTGGGTCGGGAAAATCCCCTGAAGAAGGGAATGGCAGCCCACTCAGGTATTCTTGCCTGGAGAATTCCTTGGACAGAGGAGCCTGGTAGGCTACTGTCCATGGAGTCACAAAGAGTCGGGCATGTAGCGTGAGGGGGTTTCTGGCTTCTAGTTCTGTTCCACTGACTCATGTGGTGTTTTTGCTAATATAACACTCTCATAATTATTATAGTTTTATGTCTCACTCTCATTTTTCAATTTTATTCATCTTCTTCAAGGCTGTCTTGGTGGTTCTTAACTCTTTTCATTTTCAATATATATTTTTTCATACATTTACAATATATTTTAGAATTATCTTATCAATCTCTACCAAAGAACTTGCTAGGATATTTTCATAGGATTGTAATAAGTTTACAGACTATTATTGCTTGTTATACATTCAAAATGCTTTTCATCCAGTAAGTTATTTTCTCCTATTTTATAATCATTTTTGGTATTTGATTGCCAAAAATATAAAATTCATATCATTTGGTCTGTTTTAAGTGCTTCTCTATAACTTGTCTGACCTATTGTCCTTTTTTCTGCACTGATTATCTGTATAAGATGAGCCCCCTTTGCTAATGCACACCACATCCACTCTCACTCTCTCATTCTATGCCTTTCCTCACATGTTTAATAGTGCCTCCTACCCACTCCTGTTACTATTCCAAACTTTCAAAATCCTTGTTTTCCCAACAGATCTGTTAGAGTCTCCTTTCATTTACCTCCCACCACTGTAACACACAATCATCTCACTGGGTTATGTATAACGTGCTGGTAATTCACTTCACCCTCTAAATCATATGTTCATGAAAAAGTCTATTTCAGCTGTGAACACAGTAGGCACTCTGCATATCTAGTTGAATTAATTCCAATTCATTATAGACAAAACAGGTATCTGAATCATAAAACAACCAGAAAAAAAAAAAAATCTTCCTCACTCATTTAATCTCAGTGGATTTACCAATAAGGTATAGACTGACGTGAACTACTTCCTTTTCAAACTCACAATGTTGTAAGCAGCTATCCGAATGTCCTGAAGTAAGGGATAAAGGAATTAGGAATCCTAGAACTGCTAATTCCCATACTGTTAGAGTCAAGCCTCTCTGTCCATGCTTCAGTTTACTCTCAAGGGAGAGTGGATATTTTGGGGAAGGTTGTTAAGTTTTAACTTCAAGACCCACTAGGCAAACTTACCAGGAGATGGGATTTCCTTTTGTGGTGATGTAAATGTTTTGAAACCAGATAGAGGGGGGCAATTGTATAACCTTGTAAAAGAACTAAAAGTCATTGAACTGTACACTTTAAAATGGGTAATTTCATGTGATGTGAACTTCAATCTAAAAAACAAAAAAATCCAGCAGTTGAATATGTCTTTGATCTGTAACTCTTTTCAACTGGTGGCCAGCTGCTTCCTTTCCTACAGCACCTGACTCAAAACTAAGGAGAGGAGATGAAATGTTCCTCTTTGTGTTTCTAACTTGTGTTTACAAGGAGGGCATGTGTATGACCAGTCTGGCTTAAAGTACCTTGGGCTTTTCTAAACTGACTCTGGGGCGAACACGGAGTGCACGTCTGGTTCAACAAGAAAGGAGAACATGAATTTCATTGTGACTTTCATAACTGTCTACACCAGCTCAGTCCATCTCAAACTTTGAGAAGTTACATATATTAAAGAAACAGAACCAAAATAACCTCAGAGCTCTGCCTCCAAACTACCACTGGGTTCGGGTAGCAAAGATAACATACACCCACAAAGGGTTAGCTGCCCATGATAATGAAGGTCCCGTAACACGCAGAACAGCCACAAGTCAGCTCATGAACTGCACTGATGTCTCCAAATTAAACCTATTGTTCAATTTCAAGAGGGTACCAGGAAAGGCACAAGACTCCACCCAAATTCGGTAGATTTAGACAGGTGTTTAGAGGAAAATCATAGGAATTAGAATAGCTCTTTAAAGAAACATTACTTCCCAGAGCATGTTGGGGAGAAGAAAAAAATTGAAGTATTTTTATTAACCTTTGGAAAGTACGAAAATCATATTGGCCCCTCTTACCCACATTCTTTATTTTAAAAGAGTAATTCTCAAAGTGTGCTCAACAGTCCCATAGATCTGTCTCTTGCTTCAACAGTGATTGGACAGAACAGATCCAGGGTTGTCCCTTTCCCCAGCCTCAGACCACCCTCCAACCTTTTTTCCAGTCGCAACCTTTAGCATCAGCCACTCAGCTGTCCACGATCACCGGGACCAGCCACCATTTGCTGAGCTTAACTCCTTATTAACGATCAACCATGAGCTCTCAGATTCGTCAGAATTATTCCACTGAGGTGGAGGCCGCCGTCAACTGCCTGGTTAACATGCATCTGCGGGTCTCCTACACCTCCCTTTCTCTGGGCTTCTATTTCGACCGTGACGATGTGGCTCTGGAGGGTATGGGCCACCTTTTTCTGCAAATTGGCCAAGGAGAAGGGCGAGGGTGCAAAGCATCTCTTGAAAATGCAAAATCAGTATGGCATCCGTGACCTCTTTCTGGACGTGTGGAAGCCGTCTCAAGATGAGTGGGGTAAAACCCAGGATGCTAGGGAAGCTGCCCTTCTCACAGAGAAGAACCTGAGCCAGGCCCTTTGGGATCTGCATGGCCTGGGTTCTGCCCGTGCAGACCCCCACATCTGTGACTTGCTGGAGAACCACTTTCTAGATGAGGAGGTGAAACTCATCAAGAACACGGGTGACCACCTGACCACTTCTGCAGGCTGGCTGGTCCCCAGGCTGGGTTGGGCAAATACGTCTTCGAAAGGCTCACTCTCAAGCACGACTAGGAACTTCTGGAGACCAGTGGCCATTGAGAAGTCCCCGTAACGTCAGGGCTGCCTGAAACCCCTCTCTGCAGCCACTAGGCAGCTTTTTAACACTCAGGAGCCCTCTCTCAAGCCTTGGACCAAATGGAAACGATAAAGTGTTTTTGCAGCATCAAAAAAAAAAAAAAAAAAAAAACCTAGAGTAATTCTATCATATCTTAGGATTTTTAAAGTATCATTCCAGAAGCCAAAAACCAATTTAGGTATTAGGATACCATTAGCTTTCCATGTAGGCAGCACTGTCCCAGAATTTGCAGAATTTAGGTACAGACAGCAAAAGTTAGCAAAAGTAGGTCAGATGGAAAATGTTAGATTTGTGGTGATACAAGAAATTATACATTATTTATATTTCCTTCCCTCTCCTTAGAGCATTAATATACTTGTTAAGTTCAAATGATGGGTAAGCACTGAATTAGAATTACATCTCCTCAGTGCTATAATTGTTAGCATCACCACTCTCAATTTAGAAAGGGATGAAAATCATGTGGTTGGCCTTAATGACAAGAAAAGTCACAGGATAGTTTCTAATTTATAATGCTTAGCATTAATGTGCAATTTTGAGTTTTCGCCATTAGATCCCTTAAACAAAATAATAATTCTGTACATTCAGTTTGTGTGTGTTTTCATACTAATGCCTGAGAGGCAGGGTGATGCTGGTGATTGAGAGTTAATTTGCATCTTAATTCTGAACTCTGGAAGGTCAAGGCAGACCACCAGGATCCTACTTTCTGTTAGTAAGTGCTGTGGGACCCAGTGAAGGGTCTTTGGGAGCTGTGGTCTGTCACCTGGAACACAAGAATGATGAGCCCTGAACAAACACAGTGATCAGAAAGTACCTGAAAGTAGAGAGAGTCAAATTTTGTAAACTGGGATGCTGACTAAGCCTGTGACACTTAGATTCACTCTAATCAAGCCTTTGGACAACTTCTCCTCAATCTTTTTTGTGCGTGCATGATAAGTTGCTTCAGTCATGTCTGACTCTGTGCAACCCTACGGACTGCTTCCTTCCAGGCTCCTCTGTCCATGGGATTCTCCAGGCAAGAATACTAGAACGGGTTGCCGTGCCCTCCTCCAAGGGATCTTCCTGACCCAGGGATGAAATCCATGTCTCTCACGTCAATCAGGTTCTTTACCACTAGCGCCACCTGGAAAACTCCCTAATCCTTTTTGGTTGCTTAAAAGAAGCTGTAATCAAATGCATGGATGTTCTCTGGCTAGTACAGGTACAGTGAAGGGTTGGAGAGGTGAGGGGCAGACAGAGCCCTGGGAAGCACACTGGGGCCACCCAGAGAGGCCCCTCAGGTGACAATGAAGTGGATGTTGACAATTACAAAACCGAGGTATCAGTTAAAAGGACTGTGGTGCTCAAGGGAACACAGCATGGTAGTAACAGAGACCTAAGTCCCTGACAGTCCTTGTGATCGGCTTGATCCAAGCAAACAAAGGTTAGTTTTAATTTCGTATTTTTATAGCACCCTCCCCAAGCCAAATGGACTGTGGGTGATTTTAAGATAGCAGAAAGACCCACAGACGGTCATTTTACCAAAACAAGGCCTGTAAAAATGGATCCTGTACACTCTGATGTCTATCTTAAGAAGCTATGAGAATGTCAAAAACCTGAAACCACTATTTCTCAATACTGTCTCTAGATGAATTGTTTCCACTTTTGTGTTAATACTTCAAGGCCCTTTATTGTAAAATAGTACAATTTTATCTTGGACTATACATATAAACAGGCAATGTATGCCAAGGTTACTGTGGGTTCCAAAACTATAATGATGTTAAGTAAAGACAGAGTACACAGTTTCATTCTTAGAGCTGACAAATTTCCCAGTCTTTATTTGATAGACACATATATCATACCATGCTTTCACAGCTCTAAATTAGCATCTAAAAGTATCTCTGTTTCCCTCTGCCTTTGATAGGGTTGTTTTATGCTTCTGAGATCTGGTCAGGGCAGGCAGCATTTTCCTGCGCCGTGGTGATCGAATATTTAGGTGACTGTAAAGATACTGATACCCCTCAGTATCTTGGACTCAGTTAAGTGTTAATAGTAATCTGATAATATTGCTAAAGCATTAATAACCTATGCACTTAGCATGCATTATAAAGTGATGCATTTCTAACAGTATCTGAGCTAGGTTAATGTAATCATCTCATCTCTGTTTCTCACCTAAAACTGAAGCATCATCCAATATATCTTTTTCCTTTTTTTCCCAGTGTACCTTTTAATAAATGATTTAAGTCTGGGACAACCACAGGATTATAACTTGGAAACCCCCTTTTTCTTCAACTGCTTCTTTGCCCGCTGAAGTCTCAGAGCTATTCTAAGTGATAAGAAGGTACCGGGTACACACTCAGTTGCTCAGTCATGTCTGACTCTTTGTGACCCAAAGACTGTAGCCCACCAGGCTTCTCTGTCCATAAGATTCTCCAGCAAGAGTACTGAAGTGCATTGCCATGCCCTCCTCCAGGGACACACTGGCTAAGTTTCTTTAAACAACTCACTAGAAGTCCAGTGGTTAGGACTCTGTGCTTCCACTGCAGGGGGCACAGGTTTGACCCCTGGTCAGGAAACTGAGATCCCATAGGCTGGGCAGTGCAGCCAAAAAGGATAAATTCATTAATTTAATTTAAAAAAAAAAAAAAAACAATACCCAGAGAGGGTAGATGTGGGGTGCCTTTTATTCTTATGATAATAGTTCAAAATGAAATAAAAATAATGTGGCAACAATAAGGAAAGCCAGTTTATGTAATAATAAATGTGAAAAAGCAACACCAACGCCTGAATTTCTTTCTTCCCCTCTTGGATCCCTTCCTGAAGCAATGATGGAAACAAAACCACCACTTGGAATCTTGCTGACTCTGTAACAGTTGATACAGTGAAACATGCCAGCCTGCTCTCTTATGCACCGGCTTGAGCAGTCAGTCATAAATAAGGGTGCACCAGTTTGATCAAGCAGGAAGCTGAAGTCATGGCTGTTCTTACCTGATGTTCGGCCATCTGGCTCTCGGGACTCCTGCCCTGCTCCAGACTCTCACTGAGTTTCATCTCGATGGCCTCCATTTTCGTGGAGATGGACTGGAGGGAGTCCTGGTACTTCTGCTGGCGTTCCAAGGCTTCATAGAGTGTGCGCTGCTTCTCGCTGATCTAAAGAAGAAAAGGGATATTACCAAATGTTTCCCACCCCTTATCTTCTAGATTACGACATTTCTTTCCTCACTGCTTTACCTCTGTGACCCAACTGAGGCTATTCAACTGTACACGGGATGTGTAAGCATTAGGCACTAATTTCATAAGACAATCGCTAAGGAAATCTGGTGTCTTGCGTGTGTGCACAGTTGTGTCCGACTCTTTGCGACCCTAGGACTGCAGCCCGCCAGGCTCCTCTGTCTCATGGGCTAAATAATCCCACATCTGGCAGACTTACCACATTCTTTAAGGTTTCCCAAGAGCGCTGCAGATCATCCAGCTTCGCAGTAGCGGAAGGCTCCAGTCCCGGTTCATAGAGCTCTTGGGGTGGCAGCGTGCTGGGGGGAACCTTGGCAGCATCAGTCTGTAACCTCTCAGGAGATAAGGCTTGGTAATAAGCGATGTCCTGTGGGAGCAAGGTACAGTGTTAGATGCAAGAGGAGGACAAAACTTAGGTCACTGTGCTTGTCATGCAGAGGAAAGTTTTAGGATTCATACCTGGCCCCGGGGGCTACAACCATCAAAGTTAGTAAACTCTTGTGATAAGAAGGTCATATCAAAGCACACTGTTGTTGCTTTCAAATGTTGATTCATATAAAAAGCAATTTACCAATATTTCAAGTTACCAAAACTCATTCCTATTTTATATTTGGCAAAATTAAAATACAAAGAATTTAACTGGTATACACACTTCAAGACTGATTAACCACAAAAAAAGGAGAATCTAAATGATGTATTTCCTGAAATGTTGATGAATATGTTGATCAGTTTTGAATAACTTTTAAAAACCTTTGATTTAAACACATTTAAATCTCTGAAAAGTTTTTTTTCAGGTATAGCCAGATTTTCAATATTTGAGTTCTTTATTCACAGAAATTAATTTAAATATGTTGGATACATTATTTAAATATGTCTTAATTAAACATGTTAATATATAAATTACTTAAATTATAAATATATTAATATTTAATAAGGGAAAAGATAATGGGGAGGCTAAAACTACTCTAAGAAACAAATAATAAAGAGGTTTTCTTCTATTCAATTCCTGGAAGAACACAAGAAACAAAGCGGATGCTGAAACAGGAGGCTTTTGAATTTTTTATATCTTGGGCAATAAGTAACATGACATGTTTTATTAGTATTGATAATAGAATTTACTATATCAAGATACATAATTCATATGCTTTTAATTGTTTTTATGGTTGTGTATCTATATATTTATAGAAATTGAAGGGAGTACTGTTTATATTGTGGAAAATACTATTATAAATTTCACTACTTCACAGTTGTACTGTTTAAGATTAAAAACCTGAGCCTTTTTGATGATGTCTTGGTAAAAAGTACTGAAGGCCCCAGATACCTGGGAAAAACCAAGGCAACAGCAGGAAGGAGCCTGGTGTCTTGGGGTCAATACTAGGGCAGAAGCAAGGTCATATAGTAGAATGAGTTCAGACAGCAGTCTGACACTGGAGGAGTCAGGACCCCTGAGACCCCAGGTGAAATTCACCTTCTAAGTAGCTAGAGAACTGGATCCTCGTAGCTCTGTTAGTAAATCATCTGCCTGCAATGCAGGACACCCAGGTTCGATTCCTGAGTTGGGACGATCCCTGGAGAAGGAAATGGCAACCCACTCCAGTATTCTTGCCTGGAGAATCCCATAGACAGAGGAGCCTGGTGGGCTACAGTCCAGGGGGTCACAAGAATCTGACAGGACTGAGCAACTAAACCACCACCACCACCATAGAATTGGAGCAAGTCACTCACATCTTGTGCATGGACTCCCTCATCTGCACAACCCTGGGTGGATTCGAGGATTAAATAAAGTGATATCTAAGTGGCCATGAGACCCTCTACCATCTTCTTATTGCTGAGGCCTCCAGGTAAGTCCTCCACATTTACTGATGACACTGGAGCATGGAGACTGGTTCCTTTTCATCCCTAACCCTGTCACTCATCTCGAGCAGATCATCTTGGTATTTTCAAATCCCTGACAACCTTATATCCATCCATCCTCGCCCACTTGCCCTCCTTGAACATGACAGGCTGTCATCACTGAACTGATTCACCCTGAGTATATTTCTGACTAAGTGATACAAACCATTCTCTTGCCAACAGCTGTGTTTCCTTTGCCCCTTTAAGTTCTGCTTCAAACACTTGGAAAACCCCAACTATGACTCAATCCAACTTTTCCTTACAGAATGCATGTGTGTGTGCACACATGTACACACACACACAAACTGGGATATTTCTGCAACTTCTCAAATTTTCAAAGGTCTGTCTATATTCAGACTCACCTCTATTTCACTCTTTCTAGTCCTCTTGAGTAAAGACAATCCTCTTACCTGCCCCTACAACCTCATCCACCTTCCCTTTCTCAAGGATTTTGGTTCATTAATATCTACTCCATCTCCACTGACTTTCCCCTTAGCATATAAATAAATCTTTTCCGTCTGAAAACACCTACACACAGCCTTCTTTGGTTTTTTCCTTTTAGGGTATCATATATTAAAAGTTCTACAAATCATAACATAATGACTCATTACACACAAATACAATTTGCACACACATTTGTAACCATCATTTTCTCCCTTTTGCTTCATAATTCAGTTCCTGAAGATGGTAGTTTACACTTAATATGTTCACCCGTCCACTTCTAAATACCCAACTGAGCCACTAAAAGCGCTCTGGCCATAATCATCAGTGGCTGTTTTCTGTGATATAAAATGATTATTTTTCGAATCTTCTCTTGCCTGGTTTCTCACTGGAATTCAGTACCACTGATCATCCCTTCTTGGAAAAGACTTTCCTTTTACCCTCTCTGCTCTCCTCCGACCTCTCTCGTCATTCAGTCTTTCTCTTTTGTTTCGTGCACTCATTCTTAAACACTGCTATATTTATGAGCTCCAGACTCACATAATGAGTTGTACAAGTTGATCCCCTTGTCTCTTCAAATTCAATACTTGAAAAAACAAAACAAACAAACCAACCAAAAAAAACACACGGAGGATAAGAAATGGATTTAGGAAAAATGGCGTTTTGTCCATCTTTCAGTGAATGGATGAAGTTTTATCCATCTTTCTAATCACCTCACTTGGGATTTATTCTCCATTCCTTCTCTCCCTGACCACGACTGCGCATGTAAGGATGAAGTTCTACACCTTTGCCACAGCACAGGTTGGGTTCAAGTTCAAGTTCACGCTATAGCGATAACTTCGTAACTCTCAGGTTGCAAACTGTCAGCCTGAAGGTTGCCTCTAGCCTGCATATATTTAGCTTGGCTTATACAGTGTTTTAAATTGTTTTGAATTTCTCTTCAACCAGAAAGGGAGCTTTTGTAAGAATCCTGATTCATGGCTTCCTCTGCAAACCGGAAGCCAGGTAAGACAGGATTCCACATTCACATGCGCACGGTAATTCTAAGAGAGGAAAGGCTGCCTAGGTCACGTGGGGAGGCTCTGTCAGGGCCCCACAGCCCCCCGGCTGTTTCTTTCATTTACATCACCAGTAAATGACTGGTGATCAGTCATCAGTCTGAATGACTGGACCAGACACCAGAGTGTGTAAACTTTTGTCCCTCACTCACTTCCCTGGCTATAGATTTGTCCATCACCATCCTCCTGTCTACACTGATACTGAAGAATCTGTTCTAAAGCTCACTTCTGTGCAGAGCTTCTAGTTAAATTCCTTCAGTGGTTAACTATTAGCTCCTGGACAAAGTTCAGATTCTTTCGTGTGGCATCAGGGTGTGTTTCCTATATCCCCCTCAGCTTCATTTCTCCCCCAATCTCCTTCGCCAAATCTATGCTTCTCCCATTATTCTGATGTTATTTGCAGTTGCTTTGCTAGGCCGTTTTCCTTCCTGCTGCCTGAAAAAACTTCCTATATGTGCTTCTTTCTGCCTGAAAGACTTCTCCTCACTCTAGAGCACTCCAACTGCACCTGACTTATACTACTTTAAAACTAAAGGGGGGAGTCCTCGACCCACTGAACTCCAGCCTTGTTTAGGTACTTACCCTGCGTCCTTCCTTCACATTCTGCTTCCCACCCTCAGAGCACTTGTCCCACTCCATGGTCACCGTGTGCCTGCTCTCACACAGACTGTGAGTTCCTTAAAAACTGTGCAAGTGTCTGAATCTGAGCATACCATGGAGTGTTTGGCAAATAACAGGCAGGTATATACATTCATTGGGCTTCCCTGGTGGCTCAGTGATAAAGAATCCACCTGGAATGCAGGAGACTTGGGTTTAACCCTTGGGTCAGGAAGATTCCCTAGAGAAGGAAATGGCAAGCCACTCCAGTGGAGAATCCCATGGACAGAGGAGCCTGGTGGGCCACAGTCCATACGGTCACGAAGAGCCAGACATATCTTAGCAACTAAACAACAATAACATATACATTCATAAAAAAACTGTATATGTAAAAGCACTTTTTTTTTTTTTTTTTTTTTGCTGCACTGCATGGCATTTAAGATCTTCTAACCTTCTCAACCGGGAATCAAACCCGTATCTTCTACATTGGAAATGCAGAATGTTAACCACTGACCACCAGGGACGTTCTCTAAAAAGACTTCTTTAAACTCTATTATTTTGCTTACATGGATGGTATTAATAGTACTATGAGTGTCCACAAGGAAAAGCAAATAGTTGCTTTGATGTAAAAATTTTAAATACTCTATTATAAATAATGAAAGCCCAAAAGAATAAAATAAAATAAATTTGTTACAAAAAAAAATCTGTTTTCTGGCTTCTGTGTCTCAAATTTCTTAAAATAATTTGAAAATATCACCTTTTATAGATTAATAATTTGCATCTATTTGAGGACTACATAGATTTAATAAAATAAATTCATCAGTTCTATAAGTAACTACTAAATATTTGTTATAGTGAGGAAATCATCCCTAGAAATATCTCTTGTTGGTTACGCGTCTACATTAAAGGAGTTATTATCTAGCAGATTCCTACGGAATTAAATTTGGAAACTACTATTTGATTCCTTTTCCAGGCTAAAATGTGCTTTCAGAATCCATATCACATTTAACTTTCACAATGTGGTGAATTAAGTAGCACTTCTTCCCATTACAAATGAGGGACTTTCCAGGTACATGCAGCTTAGCAGAAGAGCTGGGATCCATCCCCAGCTTTTAAACTGGAGACAGGGATTCTACTTACTACAATACTGCTCTTTTCAAACTTCTACTTTCCTCAACTCTTCCGAGGAGGAGCCCAAGTCTTGGCTTGCTTTTAATAGGATCAAGAATCCTGCAGCAAAGTCTGGGGATGTCTCATTATTTCTCTCCTCAAGTAAACTAAACCACTATCACATTTCAGCTAATAACTACTGTCAGAGACAGAACACACTGACTGTGGGGAGATCAGTTAGTTATATAATGGAGATCTACTTACAGAGTAGCAAGCACACAGTCTTTTTTTTTTAACAGCTGCGATTTTATAAAGCAGTTATATTTGGCCCTTCCTAGAAACAGCTGTGTACATTCTGTGCGGTGTTTTGAGTCTGCAAACTGGAACTTATGGGAATTCTAAACACTTTCCTCAGCTTCAAGAGAAAGTTTTGTAAATGCAGGCTCACTGGCCATGTTGCAGTATTTGTTCATTTTCCTCTGACTTACATCACTCGATGAGAATTGCATGTGGCTGGAATGACGGGGTCAATTTGTTTGAATAACACCAAGCATAACACTTTTGCTTTCTAACAACTTCCTGGGAGTAAAGTTGTCTGACATGAAAGAAATAAAGATCTTTTTCCCCTAATTTATATAATTTATACAATACTATGTCAGGTTAATATTAAAATTTAAATCAAAGTTTTCCTGTGATCTGGGAGGGGGGGTCAACATGGGATTAAGACAAAGCATAATTTTGCTCATAATTTGGAGATTTGACTGAGCTTGACAGTTAAAGCAACTGTAATGAAAATGCTTGCATACAACATCATTTACAGAAGACTTTCACCTGTACAAGGAAAGACACTTCATAAGATGCAGCACTGAGATTTATTATTTTAGAAGAGGGATATTCTTTCCATAGTGTTAGTCCAACAGTCAGTGTTCATTGTTCAACTTGGAAACTTTAAGAACATTAAACCCATCGTATAGGATACATTTTCTTACACAATAAAAAGCTGACTCTAGCCATATTTCTATGATTCTAATGACATCTGCGGCCACAGGGAAGAACACATCGTCAAAGAATGAGTAATTCATATTTTAAAATCAGAATTTGGAGAACAGTTTCCCAAATCCTCCAGAATACTGTGAACTTCTCCTTTTTTAAAATTTCCCCTAACACTTTTGTTATTATTCAACTTATGGCCACTTTTCTAACTCAACTATAAGGTGCTTGAAAGTAGGGGCCACTGCTGTTTCATCCTTTATTATATCTCTGGATCCTAGCACAAGATTTCATGCCAAGCAAGCTAGCTAGCTGATAATGAATGAACTGATACTTTTCTTAGAGCTCCATAGATTTTTACCAAGAGAATTGTTTTATCGAAAGATTTCATTGCTTTATTTTCCTTGTTTGGAGGGAGGTGGGCTCTCTATATCACAGAAATCCTATTTTGAATGCTTCTGCTTTAAAATAAAATAATGATTGGTTTGTAATATAGCTTATAGAACATTTGCTCTGATCAATGCTTCTCCCTTGATAATAAATTTCAGCTTTTTTGAACACAAGTAATTTCATAGTAAAGCAATTAAAAAATTTTTTTTGGTTCTTTGGCTAAAGTAAAAAAGAGAAAGCATTATTCAATATGCATTAAACAATTCTGATTATTATAAAAACATCCTTTTGATTTCTATCCAATATTTTTCATGAAAATTTTTGAGATATTTAATTTAGTATGATCTATATTTAATGGAATGTACACTCAAAAGGCACCTCATAATGAGAAGCTGTTGTCCCCATTTTATATAAAATAAAACTTAAGGTTATCGACAGATAAGAAAACTCAAAACACAGATCTAGTTAGGCACTAATGTATATACTGACAGATGGCCTTTAAATTGGTTGGCAACTAGTAAATAATGAAGAAGTCTTTGTTATATTATATGGTGAAGATAAATTTTCCATCTTCAAAATCCGAGCTGGCAAGTGTCAAAACTTTGTTCAATGAATGTTAACAACAGCAATAGAATCATGTTATTTTACAAAAGTGACATGAACATTTCATTTTCTATTAGGATGCAGTACTCCATTACAAACAGCTGTTAGATGCTAAAGCCATAATGCCTTAAAACAGGCCCTTCTGCAGCTCTCGTTTCTGTGACCTAATTTTTGCTCATCTCATCTCAGTAGCCCAGGAGAGATGGTAGGTTAAGCCAGCATGGGTCTCACATGATAATCACAGTTTATGCAACTGTCACACCTAATGGTGTGATTCTCAAAGTCTACGAGCCATACCCACAGTCTAATAAGAACAGAGAATGGAGTCCTGCATCCGTTCAGATATCTGAGCTAGAGGGATGCCAAGTGGGCAGTACCTGGTTAACAGAGGCATCTGTATTAGCCACAGGTGAAGGGGAGCGGCAAGCAGGCGGAGAGGAGATCTCACTGTTGGTTCCCTCCTCCCCAGACTCCTCAGTGACAGGTGACAGCAAAGTGTGACAGCGACCTGCAGTCATCTGTCACATAGAATGTGACCCAAAGGACACGAAAATCGGTTAGTTATATTAACAAAACACCTGACCAGGCAAGGGTTAAAACAGAGATAACCATACAACAAAAGTTAGAGTTACTGAGATCTCAATTTACAAATTGTGTGTTACTATTTGAAAGTTTTGTCCTCAAGTGACTATGACACTAGGGACCATTGTAAACACACGTGGGTAGGGGATACATGTCACATTATGCAGTTTCATTGCCAATTAAATATTTCTTTAACTTATGTTCCTTTTCTTGATTGTCTGTATCTTTATAAATAATGATTAAAAATCACAAAGCATACAAATGAAAGAACGGTCTATGAATTAAGGCTTGGTCTTTTGTAGGTATTTCAAATTCCAACTATTCTAGTGAGACAAATGTACCCAAAGTAATATATCACAAAAAGAGGTCAGGTTTGGTTATATACTACCGAAGACACAGTACATATGTGTGAAAATATAAGTGCTGGAAAACAGTGAATTAAGAGGATAATGAACTCATTTAGGATGCACAGTGATGGGGGAAATAACATTGCAGATAGAAATGAATGGAATTTATTTTAATCCAAAGATAACTGTTGGATTTTCTATTATCTTATTCTTCTAATAATAGTTTTTCTTCGATATATTATGAAACATTTATACAACAGAATAAGCAATCACACCTAGCCACCCAGC
The DNA here is from genome assembly GCF_002263795.3 of Bos taurus. Taxonomy (NCBI): domain Eukaryota; kingdom Metazoa; phylum Chordata; class Mammalia; order Artiodactyla; family Bovidae; genus Bos; species Bos taurus. The sequence continues at coordinate 89,298,531 of NC_037336.1, forward strand.
ACATTACCAGGAAAAACATACACACACAAATATATGTAGCCTGATTCTCCCATTCCCCCAGAAAACTAGAAAACTGTGCAAAGGAATTTTTTTGACGCTCAGAGCCTCTGAGCATTATTGCTAAATTATAAACAAATGCAGGGCTGACCTTCAGCACATTAAGTAATTAAGGAGTCTCAAACAGCTTCGTTTCAACTGCCACTGTTTACAGTGTCAAAGACTGGCCTCGGCCCAAATGTAGTCAGAGAGTTAAGGGGACTGTTCCTCAGTTCATATCTGCAAGATCTCTAATACCAAGCCCCCTGAAAGGAGCTCAGGCCACTAGCCAGGAGACAGAAGGAAGAGAGCGCACTGGCAAGCCGGCCTTGACCCTTACTCACCATGACCACAGAGGGGTGGGCCGAGGTCGCGGGGAGGAGCTCCCCGTCCAAGTCCTCCGTCCCCTCCGCCAGCCCCTCCACCTCGGTCACCGTCAGCAGCATGGTGGCGTGCTTGGCTTTCATGGTCAGCATCTTGCACTTGGAGTTCAAAGAGGCGATCTGCTCTTGGTAGCCCTTGATTTTCTGAGCCAGCTCCTGAGGAAACATTTCCCCCCCGCCTTGGGGTGTCACAGCAGCATCAGAAGGAAACAGAGCTAGAAGCGTTCATCTTCCTCCGGGGCTGGCCAATGAAATCACAGAGCCGCGCCAGACCGAGCGGCGGGGAGGCAGGATGTGGACGGTGCGAGCGCGGAGCCTGCCTGCCGCGCGCCCCGAGCCAGACCACAGCTCGGCGGGGCCGGGAGGGGCGGTGGGGACCGCGCGGCGGGAGGCACGGAGCCAGGCGGCAGGGATTCTAATCCCAGAGATGCTCAGGGCTGGCCTGGCATTTGGGTAACGTTAAAGACTGGCAACTTTCTTTAAAATGCCTGAGGAATCTGAAATTGCCAGATGGTTCATGCCATGGAAATTAGGTCATGTGATGACTAAAACTGCCAAAAATGCAATGCTGGGTTCTTACCATCTCGAATATGTCAAACAGAGCAGTCATTTGTGACAGACGAGTCATAAAGTAAACTGCTCCTGAATGCCTGTGACCCTGGCGAGTTGTTTTTTGCAGATAAGCTAAAGACTACTTAGGAAATCCTTATTTTTGATGCATTTTCCTCCCCAAAGAAAATTTTGTGCATTCATGAAAATTTCCCTCATGTACTCTATTATGTCTCTAATGTTTCTGATGCCTCAAACTAGAGCTTTGAACTTGAAGTTCTGTTCCATTATAATGTCTTTTGATTTCCTTTGTTAGTCAAAAAAATTGTTTTGAGGTTTTAAAATTTTTACAAGGAGCTAATTGAAAATGTATTCTGAATAGCACATAGCTCTTAAAAAACAAATACTATACTATTAAAATTCTAAAATAATCTAAAATGGTAATCCTAAAATGTTAAATTTATACTTTCTTTACTTCAAAGATTAAAAAATGAACATGTAAGCATTCTTTTTTTTTTTTTTACATTCATGTTAACAAAAATATTAATCCTCAAAGTACAAAATCTCTGCTTTTTTTTCTATTCCTTTTATTTGGCTTCTTCACTTGAAAAGCTGTCATTTAGTGTTTGTACAGTACACATTTTGTGAGTCTTTAAAATGTGTGTGTATACACTCAAAGGAGAGCTTTGAACCTGACATTCAAACTACAGCTTTGAACTTGAAGTTCAGAAACAAAATAACAATAACAAAATGATACATGTGTATATATATACATGTGTATATGTATGAAAAGCGAAGTCACTCAGTCGTGTCTGACTCTTTGCGACCCCATGGACTGTAACCTACCAGGCTCCTCTGTCCATGGGATTTTCCGGGCAAGCGCACTGGAGTGGGGTGCCATTGCCTTCTGTGTGTATATGTATATGAACACACAAACACACCATTTTGTGATTGTTGTCACTTTGTGTTTCCCCTCCCAACCAAAACCGACTGTGTCGGTGTAAGGGAAAACAATCCAGCAGAATTCAGCTAGCAGCCTGTCCTCTTGACTTCTAGTAGAAAGTACAGGGATTTTTTAATCTAGGATTTAAAAAGTAGAAATCATCACTTCTTTACCTTTCAGGGTTGCAGATACTTAGTTAAACCTAATAGGATTTTTTTTGGGGGGGCCTAGTCACACACCTTGATGGATCTTAGTTCCCTGGATTGAACCCGGGCCCATGGCATTGAAACCACCAAGGCCTAGCCACCAGACTGCCAAGAAACTCCCCTAATAGGATTTTTAAATAGCTATTTATCACATATGCTTTAGTGCCTAACATATGAATACTCTATAACAACTAGTAAACATGCATGTTTGGAAGTCATCTGCCAGCTCACTGGACTCCTTGAATTCTATATTTTCAGCTAAAATTTTGTGCATTCATGAAAATTTCCCTCATATACTCCACTGAGCCTTCATACCACGGCTGCCCATCCGGTAAAATTGAGGACTCTGTGAGAAACAGAGTTAGTCTCAGTCCTTCCCCCATTCATGCCCACAGGGATGGTCACGTCGCCTATGGCAGTACCCTGCTTAGCACACTGATAGCAAATGCCCGTTTTCTAAATCTCAAATTATTGGGTATAAAACTCATCTGAGTTGCTTGTTAGCAATGCAGTTCTGATCTAGGCTCCAAAAGATTTTGATTTATTAGGCCTATGAAAATCTGCCTTTTATCATTAGTCCATGAGACTCCCTTGAAGAAATAGTTCTCTAGAACCTTCTTCTGTAAAAAGAGACCTGCCGGTATCCCAGGAGCTTTGTGGGTTGGGGGTCAAATTCGCTAAATTAAAATGGAGCATGGATGGGTTAATGAGTTCTCCACACTCAGGAAGCATATGTATGTGTAGTTTTAACTGAGTATTTCTGAAGATCAAGACAAGGGATGAGTGTACAAGTGGGAACTCGGGTACAGTGGCTGCTCTGAGGGAAGGTGCCCTCTGGGCAACCACCTGCGCCCAGGAGCATGCCTTCTGTGTCACATGGAAAGCAGCTCTGAGAGTCTTTCCTATGCTTTAAAAGTGACAGGATCACTTTTTTTTTTTTAATTAAATGTAACATTTGAAAAATTACAGGGAAAAAAGTGAATTCCCTAGAAATAAACAAATGATTAGTCATCTTTATGAGTTAAAGTTAAGTATATGGAAACTAGCCTCACCTCAAGATGAAAATCCATTAAACACACACATAAAAAAACAGGAAAAAACATTCTCCCAGAATTCCCTGTTATAAATCGGGCTTCCCCAACGACTCCCCCCACCCCCACCTCCACCCCGACTGCCCTCCACCGCACTTTCCTTCCTGTGTTTGTTTTACACAAACAATGAGCCTGATGCAGGACTCTGTCATTATAAACATGCAAATGCACTCTAAATCACATGCCAAGACTAACACAGGTCTGCACTAATGTTTAGAACTGGGAGAAGAAGACGCGACAAAATGAACAGATCATTGAACAGGAGCCAGAGGACAGTCTATGGCTGACTCTGCTGAGAGCTGGCAAGTCATGTATTCTCCTACACCATCATTCTTTTTTTTTTTTCAGTCTTAGCTCCCTGAGCAGGAATTGAACTTGTACCCCCTGCAGTGGAAGCTCTGAGTCTTAACCACTGGACCACCAGGGAAGTCCCCAAATGTACCAGATTAGAATCTGTTTTCTATCAGCTACTACATCTGGAAGCTTAAGAAGTCATTCTAAAAAATTAATTTCTGTTTTCTTATCAGTAAAATGAAGACAATTCACACCCACACAAATTCTTAAGCTCATCGGGTTTTTATGAAAGATAATCTGGAAAACACTGTAAACTGTCTTAAAACACATAAAACAACAAAAAATCTATAGTAATGATAATTATTGTCATTCCAGATAGATTAAAAAAAAGTATTTTCTGTGCTGTGGTTGAAAAGTTGTTGCAACAAAATTCTGGATCTTATGATGTGGGATTAAAAGTAGTTTCAGAATAAATGTGTATTATGAAGTCTAATGGAGAAGGCAATGGCACCCCACTCCAGTACTCTTGCCTGGAAAATCCCATGGACCGAGGAGCCTGGTGGGCTGCTGTCTATGAGGTCGCACAAAGTCGGACACGACTGAAGCGACTTAGCATGAAGTCTAATGTATGCCTTATATATAGTTTTCACGTATTTGCAAAACATCTTTTCATTTAACCAGTGACAGAAGAGAAATGAATAGTTAACATAGATGATTATCTACAGTGTAGGAGTAAATGGAGGTAGGATATTTATTTACATTATTTTATAAATCATACATGAATGTGATGCATTGGCTGTGACAAGAAGTTAAAGAACTGCATTTGCCAAGGCGGGGGGAGTGAGATTTTCCAACAATTATTTAACAACAATTGCTAAAAATTCAACAACTGAATCTTATGAGAACCTTACTATGATATTTGGTTTGGGCTCTTATGAAAACACAGTTTAAATAGAGTAGATGGAAGGATAAGCTAAATGTCTATCCTTGGCACAGAGAAAGAAGACACACCCTCCTCTAGTAACTTTCCAAAATTCATGATCAGCCACCAAGGAAAGAGTCATTGTGACCTATACAGGATTTAACAAGTCAGGAAAGGAAAGTCACTGCTCTCCTGAAGGAACTGAAACACTCGAGGTATATGACCTCTGAGACCAGGTTTGCACAAAGGTGTTCAAGTCCTCAAGGTCATTCATTATGACCTTGTATGCCAAAGATACAAGGAAGGAGGCATATCTGAAAATGAAAAAGCTGCTGAGTCATAACACAGTAATCATCAAAACCAACAATATGAGCCTTTCACTGATTTTGGGAAAAGGAGGTGAAATGACCTATATGTGAAAGAGCAATGATTTTCTCTTTAACATGAAATATCCCTTCTTTTTAATGAGGGCCATCAAAGCAGCAAGGCTTTGAGCGTTGCTGTTCCTTATAATCTGTAAACACAGGGAGTACAGGGACTTCTCTGGCAGTCCAGTGGTTAAGATTCCACACTTCCAGTGCAGGAGACACAGGTTCAATCTCTGGTCGGGGAATTAAGATCCCATATGCAGCATGGAGAGGCCAAATGAATAAATAAAGAAAGAAAGAAGACAGGGAGGATAGTGTGTTTTGGTGTATGAATTGTGAGAATTCTGATGGAAGCAGTCAGTGGGTCATGGTGGAGACAGACATGTCATGAATGTTGGATCAAGAGGTTTTGGAATTAAGTGGAGGACTCATGCTACTGGGTCTTAGAGAACATCAGCAAAAATAGCACTCAAAATGCAAAGACAGCCAAAGAAGCTCTCCAAGAACCCAACATGTTATGCCCCAACATGTTATGCTAAAAACCAATCACATATTCTCATCACGCCAGGGCCTTGCCCTTGAACTTGGCTTGTCTTACCTCATGCCGAGAAATCTGGGCTTGCAGTTCCTGGATGTTGCTGGTGGCCACAGGCTTATCCTCAATCTCTCTGTGAGCTCCTTCTATGAGTTCCTGGAGGTGCTGCATTTCTTGCTCATATTGTTCATATTGCACCACAGCCTCCTTTGAAGGAAAAAACAAAAGCACAGACGATTATCTGTTGATACCAATAACTGTGTGTGTGCCTCTGTGCTGCTTCTGACAAACTCTGGTGTTAATGTCTATTTACCCATGAGTCAAGGGAGCAAAAAAATGATGGGGAAAATTCCTAGATGATTCAAATTCCCAGTTTTCTACTGATGTTTCAGAGCCTTCTCTCTAAAACATTTTGTCAAGATTATTGATGGACTGAACATAGTGGTGCTGGAGAAGACTCTTGAGAGTCTTGAAAGTGAAGTTGCTCAGTCGTGTCCGACTCTTTGCGACCCTATGGACTGCAGCCTACCAGGCTCCTCCGTCCATGGAATTTTCCAGGCAAGAGTACTGGAGTGGGCTGCCATTTCCTTCTCCAGAGGATCTTCCCAACCCAGGATCGAACCCGGGTTTCCTGCGTTGCAGGCAGACACTTTACTGTCTGAGCCACCTTTGGCCGAACATAGTGGTTCTGGAGAAGACTCTTGAGAGTCCCTTGGACAGCAAGGAGATCAAACCAGTTAATCTCAAAGGAAATCAGTCCTGAGTATTCATCTGACGGACTGAAACTGAAGCTGAAGCTCCAAATACTTTGACACCTGATGTGAAGAACTGACTCACTGGAAAAGACCCTGAAGCTGGGAAAGATTGAAGGCAGGAGGAGAAGGGAACAACAGAGGATGAGATGGTTGGATGGCACAACCAACTTGATGGACATGAGTTTGAGCAAGCTCCAGGAGTTGGTGATGGACAGGGAAGTCTGGCATGCTGCAGTCCATGGGGTGGCAAAGAGTCAGACACAACTGAGCGACTGAAGCAAACTGAACTGAAGTGGTTAGATCCTCCTTCTTCTCTTTATTGTCTTAAAGATGACAATGTTATGGTCCAGAACATGGTAGAAAAGTAGTACAAAAAACATGATTACTTCATTTTTCTGTGAAGGAAATTCTGTGAGGGACTCAGCTAAGTGCTGGAATAGGAGATAGAAAAAATGAATGAAGTATGTCATTTGTAGCAACAAAGGTAGAGATTGTCTAGAGGTTGTCATACTGAATGAAGTAAGTCAGACAAAAACAAATATTATATGAGATCACTTATATGTAGAATCTAAAAAAAAATGGTACAAATAATGAACTTATTCACAAAGCAGAGAGTCACAAATATAGAAAATAAACCTGTGGTTATGAAGGAGGGAAAGATGGGGGATAAAATGGGAGACTGGGATTGCAGATTCGTTACCATCTGAGTCACCAGGGAAGCCCATGCATAAAATAGATAGCTAATAAGGACCTGGGGCTTCCTTGGTGGCTCAGATGGTAAGAATCTCCCTTCAGTGCAGGAGACCCAGGTTTGATTCCTGGGTCAGGAAGATCCCCTGGAGAAGAGAATGGCTACCCACTCCAGTATTATTGCCTGTAGAATCCCATGGACAGAGGAGCCTGTTGGGCCAAAGTCCCTGGGGTCACAAAAGTTGGACATGACTGAGCAACTAACACTTTCACTTTCACACAAGGACCTACTGCATAGCACAGGGAACTCCACTCAATACTCTATAATGACCTACATGGAAAAGGAATCTAAAACATGTGGATATTGTATAACTGATTCACTTTACTAGACAACTAAAACTAACACAACATTGTAAATCAACTATACTCCAATACAATATAAAAAATCAACAAAGTGTGACTTCTACACTCAGCAATTTACTGTCTAACAAATCATAAGATAATGCAAGAAGAGTTGACCAAATAGACCATTAGTGGTTTAATGAGAGGGCATGTATACAATTTTTGGATAAAGTAGGTGAAATACTAATCGAAAGCAGATATGAGATAGTTTCATTTCTTCGATATGCGATAGTTTCATTTCTTCCTAGTAAATAATCGGTCTCTTAGGTGAAGGGACTAAGAGTTATAGCTGGGTGTACTTCTCAGGCAATAAAATAAGCTGAATAAGCTGAAATATGAAGAAAAAAAAAACCAAAAAAAACTCTGTAGTATGCCTTAGCAGTAAAATCTTATTACAAAGTTCTAAATGATTTTCAGATGAATAATAACAAAAATATATGATTGAATATAAAATTAACCTTTACAAGTTGTTTTTCATGATATATATATATATATATATATATGCTGCTTAAAGATAGTTTTCACCAAAAGATATTTTTAATAGAGCTTGCCCCAGGCATTTGTGGGTGATCTAAATGATAGCATTTCGTGTCCCTATTTTATATAATCACAACAAGCTGTCAGAGTTAACACTCTGGATGTGTTCTGATGGCTGAGCCCACGCAAGCGCTAAGAAAAGCAGCCCATGACTCATTTGCTGCTGCTCTGCCGGCGGTGTGGGAACCGCCTGCAGAGGCCGGCTGGCCCGGCTGCACATGCCTGCATGATGTTGCACTGCTGGATGGCCGTGTGCTGGAGCCGGCTGGCCTCCTCCTGCAGGTGCAGAGCCGCGTGGCAGAGCGGCAGGCTGGCGACCACGTCCTCGGGGATCCGGAGCGCACTCTGACGGACCTGCACTGCGTGGACTTTTGGCTTGAGTGACTCCATCTCAGACAGCAAATGCTGAAAGTGCAAGTTCACATTCTAAATTTTAAAATTCTATACTTATACAATTTGATATCAATTTATTTATATAAGGTGTATGTAGGTATAAAATATACATTTTTCCTGGGTGGTCCAGTGGTTAAGAATCCACCTTCCAATGCAGGGGACTCATGTTCGATCCCTGGTCAGGGAACCAGGATCCCACATGCTGGGGGCAACTGTGCCCACATGCCACAACTCGAGAAGCCCATGTGCCTCAACTCCTGAGCCCATGTGCTCTGGAGTCTGTGCTCTATAACAAGAGAGGCCCACACACCACAACAAAGATCCAGAACAGCCAAAAAGAAAAAAAAAAAAATTTTTTCCCCATTTAAAAGATATATTCTAAAATATTTTTAAATTTTACATTTTAATAGTTTATTTCAAAAGCAAGAGATATTAACTAAATTACAGGTCTGTCCAAAGTTATAAAAACTTTCCCAGGAATTTTTTTTTTAATACTGCATACAGTGCTCAGACAATAAGTTTAGAAATCACTTTTCCTAACTATCCTTTCTTTTTCAAAAATATAGCTCCCCCCTCATTTCCCCTGAATTATTTTTGCTTGCCTGTCGGTGAGAGAGTTGCTCCTTGAGACTTAGACGTCCAACTTCTGGAGAAGTCAGGGTTGTCTGGGCTTGCTCCAAAGCAACTTGTAAGTTTCTGAGCTCTGCTTCAAATTTTTTCATATCCTGCAGAGTAAGAGTGACATCAATGTTGACATATAAGCACTTGAAGTCCAAAGTCATAGGTGGAGACTACTATCATGTAAACAGGCAGTGAAACAAGAGGGAAGGGGGAGGGGTACAACCATTAAAACAATGACATAGCCATAGGACATGACAAAAACTGATTCGAACCAACTAGGTCCAAGATGGCAGAAGATTCACTTCCAGTAGCCCTTGAGCACACACACCCAGCTAGTGTGCTAGGTAATACACTAGCATCTAAATGACATAACTAGCTAGATGCTAGGTAATACACTAGCATCTAAATGACACCTGCACCAGCACCAGAACAGTTTTGAGGTCAATCATAAGTTAAAAAATGGGTGGTGGCCCAGTTCCTGGAAATCCCCATTCTTTCCCCCCAAAATAATTGGAATAATCCTCCCACTCATTAGCCTATGAAACTTCCCAGCCCATAAAAATGAACCACAATATTTCAGGGCTCTCTCTCACCTTCTAAGATGGCCCATGCTCTGTGTAGTGTGTTTCTCTCTAAATAAATCCACTTCTTACCTATAACTTTATCTCTCACTGAATTCTTTCTGCCTCAAGACATCCAAGAACCTCAGATTCAGGAATAGCATGACCCCCTATAGGGCCTTCTGGGGCAGACCCTTCCCCTTATACCCTCTATTTTAGCTCCTCTTTGAAGTACCCAGATAATAGTATCTGATGTAAATTCCCTGACTTGTTTTACAGGTGTTAAAATCTCCCACCAAATGGATGGTGTTAACTACTTGATGACTAAGAGCACACAGCCCCAGGCGTCCTGGGGCTTAAGGACTGATAAGGTTAAGCCACCACCCTGTCACCCCACCATCAGCCAATCAGAGAATTGTGCATGAGCTGATCACAGATGCTTCAAAACTCCTTCCTCATTTGGCCTTAACAATGCTTTGCTGAAACCCTTCGAGACGTTATGGGTTTTTTGGACATGAGCCATCTGCTTCCTTGTTGTCTGCTTCAAACTCCAACGTATGGTATTGTGTGACCTCACCATGCATCAGGCATAAGAGGGTAACATTCATAGTCAAGAAGGCTCATTAGAGGTGAGCATCTACCTGCACTTCCTGCCACCATTTGTTTTTACTTTAAAAATGTATCTATGTATTTTATTTTATTTTATGGTCACAGCATCCCCCCACAGCAAGGGGGATCTTGTCTCCCCTGCCAGGGATCAAACCCATGTCCTTTGCATTGGCAGCACAGAGTCTTAACCACTGAACTGCTAAGGACGTACCATTGTTGTTTTTAATGATGTGTGTGCTCAGTCGCCCAGTCATGTCGGACTCTTTGCGACCTCCTGGACTATAGTCTGCCAGGCTCCTCTGTCCATAGAATTTTCCAGGCAAGAATACTGAAGTGGGTTGCCACTTCTTATTCCAGGGAATCTTCCCAACCCAGGGATCGAAACTGCATCTCTTGTGTCTCCTGCATTGCCAGGAGAATTCTTTACCACTGTGCCACCTGGGAAGCCCATAATGATAGACTTTTCCATTTAAATAATCTTTTTTCTTTTTTTTACCTTGGCAGCATCGTGGAGACTCTGTAAACGAATTTTGATCACCTGTCGCAGCTCCTCAGTCTCCCGTCCCAGGTCTGCCACTTGCTGAGACATTGTTTCTGTATGGTACACACTATCGAGGTACTGTAATTTCTCGGTCATTGCTTCCAGATCATTGTGAATATCTTCAGATTCTTCTAGCATGGTCTAGAGTGAATTATCAACATCCAGGACATTGATAGGTAGGTAAAGAGGTAATCTACAGTATGGTATAAAGACCATCAGATTGGGAAAGGGATAAGGAGATTTGATTTACATTTCCCCGTGCACACTGTGTAGGTTGTGTATTTTATTCTGTTTAAACTTCACAGCCCTGTGCCCGCTTCCCACTTCCTGTCACCCCCTTTGCAGAGAAAAAGAAATCAAAGTTCAGGAGCTGTAAACAATCTGTTGAGGCCATATGTGTTGAACCATAAGGCTAGTGCTCAGTCTGCCACCCCAAGCTACTCAGGACAGGAATATTCTAGCAGTGGTGATGCTCTAAGGCATTGGGTTATCTTCATCAGCTCACTGGCCTCTCTTTTCTCATATTCAACTAAAGAGCTGCTTTTCAGCTCTCATATTCTATAGCTAAGCTCTAAGCATATATGGATCTAAGATACGAAAATAAGACTCAAATGCTTGAAGTGAGACAAAGGGGTAGAAACTATTTGGGATTAAACAAAGCCCTTGGCATTCAGGGCAGCATCATCTATTGAGACTAACAATCATATGAGTGGAATAATAAGCATATAATATGCATTGTATGAGTAGAGTGAGAGAGAAGAAAGGGTTAAGGATGCCGGAAATGAGAGGTGCTATTACCTGTACGAGGGTTGGGAGAAGGCTTCCTGGAAAGTCACATCTGAGCTAAGTCAGAGAATGTCTGTATTTGTCCAGATGGAGAGGAAAAGGAAAGACCTTTTATGCTGATGGGACAGCATAAGCAAAGGCACAGAGGTGAGTGGGCACAAAACATGCAGTTCCTGGGGCATGCGATGTGTAAAGAGGAGAAACGGGAGGTGGGACATTACTCTTTCGCAATAGATCCCTTTTTTAAAAAGTAAAGTACATTGTTTTCTTTTGCAATATCATATACACATATTATATAGCATATATAATAAAGCTTTAAAAATATTGAAAAATAAAGAAGATAAAATATTCCGCAATCCCATACCCTGGGGATGACTTTAAGTAAAGGATAACTGCTGTTCAATTTGGGTATAATTTTAGGTGATTGAGATCATAAGATACCTACAATTTCCTATCTTTTTCGCCTGGCATTAAAACACATACATTTTCTGTGCATTGTTTTTGGATAAACTCAAGGCAGTTTTCATTAATTCTTAAGGCAGGCAGACATGCTAGAACTCCCTAGAACATTGTGTATAGGCTGAGTTCTCTCCTGAGCATCTGTGTGAGGTCACCACCGACACCTGACCTCTGTCCCCCTGTGCCCTTGATGCACCCAACCCAGCCACCTGCCCAAGTCAGAAAAACCTGCCAACCATCCTGGGCTCCTCTCTCTTTTACCCAAATCCAGAAGCCTCCAAATCCAGAATTCTCGCTAGGTAAAGCCCCTTGATTTTTGTCCTCTCAGCCTCCTAAGTGAGACTTTGTCACTGTCTACTGGGTTATTGAAACCACTGTCTATGTTGTCTTATCTTCATCAATCTGTCTTCCACAGGCTTCTAAGTCATCTGTCTTAAACTGTAAGTCTGAACTTGTCACTTGCCTGCAGAATGTCTGTCAAAGGCTTAGAGTGACTTCAGGAGAAAGTTCAAGAACTCCATAGGCTCTCATGACCTGTCTTTGTCTTCTCTTATCTCTCTGGCCTCTTTCCAGCTCTCAGCAAAGCCCCTCCTAAGTGCACCAAGCAGAGCACCCCTCCCTCTTTCTGCTGGGATTTTCCAGAGCATTTTAGGCTGTGTGTCTTTCAGGACTCAGCTCAGAGTCACCTTTTCCTTCCTTGTGCTGCTCTCTGCTAAGTCGTTTCAGTCGTGTCCAACTCTTTGTGACCCCCAAGGACTGTAGCTTGCCAGGCTCTGCTGTTCATGGGATTCTCCAGGCAAGAATACTGGAGTGGGTTGCCATGCCCTCCTCCAGGTAATCTTCCCAACCCAGCAATTGAGCCCACATCTCTTGCATCTCCTGCACTGGCAGGTAGGTTCTTTCCAACTAGTGCCACCCGGGATGCCCAGTTTCTTTCCTTCCTTAATCTAACCTGTCTCCTGGTGCTTAGTCACTCAGTCATGTCTCTCTGCGGCCCGCTGGACTGTAGCCCACCAGGCTCCTCTGTCCATGAGATTTTCCAGGCAAGAATACTAGAGTTGGGTGTCATTTCCTATTCCAGGGGATCCTCCCAACCCAGGGAGTGAATCTGTGTCTCCTGGGTCTCCCACATTGGCAGGAGGATTCTTTACCACCTGGGAATCCCCTCTATCTCTTTTCTCCCTTCAATTATCAACTCCCTGGGGCAAGGCAGGGAATATTCTTTGTATTCCAATGCCTAACAAAATTCCTAGCTTTGGAAAGCACTCTATAAACGTTTATTAAATAAATAAATGAATGAGAACAGAGGCTATTTTTAAAAACTAAAAAGAAAACCTTCATGGTCAATTAAAACCTTCATGGTCTACATTATATCTTATTAAATCCAAAAATTTATTCAGAAAACCTTTTTTAACATTACTTAAGTTTTCTTTAAAATTTCAGTATAGTTATTAATACTCATATAAAAAATGTCCTACATTTTGGATTACAGAGCAGTAGTGTTTTGATGAGCATGATACATTTTCCAACTGTTTTTCAAAGAGATTTTACCAAGTTACCAACAGTGTCTGAGAGCTCTCGCTTCCTTAAATATGAGCTTTTAAATAATGGTGTTAACTTGACAATGAAAATGCTTTAAGTTTGCATTCTAGATCTCTAATGAGTATTTTTCCATTGTCTACAACCAGTTGTAACTTACGTCTTGTCTGTTAATGCATAATGCAGATCCTCAAACAGAACAACTCTGCAATTGTTTAAGAAAGACTTCTTGAGAGGAGAGTGCAAGATTGATTAGAGAAGAATGATAAATACAGGGAGACTAATTAGGAGCCCGTTAAAGCATTCCCAGAAGGGGAAAATGAGGTTTTGATCTAGAACTCTGTCAACACAAATGGAAAAGAGGATGTATTTAAAAGACAAGAGTATACATAAATCAGAACAAAAAAGAAAATCTAACATACTTGAGGATATCCATGTAACTTAAACAAGGACCATTTTGTATTTGATGGCCTGATAACTGGGCTAAAAGATACCTATATCTAACTCAAGCCTAAATTTAAAAAGATGAAATAATTTCCTGGATGATATGGCCAAGAGAAAACTTCAGAGGAAGTGAAGTCATGCAGCCTCCATGTGGTGTGGACTTATTCCAGCTGGCCCCTACTTCCTGCAGGAGGTCAGTTCCCTGTGACCAGGCGGAAGCGCTGGAAGGAGGAGGCATGAGATTCAGGCTCTGACCGAGCCCACAGGTGCCAGGCGTTGTGCTTGATGATTGCACATATGTTAAACCATTTGATCCTCGTGACAACTCTGCAATATGCATATTATTTACATCTCCATCTTACTGATGAGAAGACTGGATTCTGAAAGGCAAAGTAGTTTGCTCCAAAGTACACAGCCCTAAGTGGCAGGACTTGGTTTTCCCATCAGTCTGAGTCTAGAGCTTGTGATCTTTCCACCTGTCCCTGCATCTCTTCCTAAGGGTAGAATTTCCCACCATATCCCTGTGTAAAATTGTTTCAAAGAAGCTGCAAAAAAAAAAAAAAAGATACTACATGGATGATTATTTTTGGTCTTGGGGAATGGAAAATTTAGAGGTGATAGAGGATATTTATTTACTTATTCATGGGTAGCTGCTTTTTTTTTTTTTTCAATCCCCAGGACAAGTTGTTAAAGCTACCTTGGCTTTCATTTTTCTTGGCATCTTCAATAATTTTTCATCACATTCTTCCAAATTTTCTGTCAATCTAGCCAGTTAAATCAAATTACCCTCTTAGTTACCTTTTGAAAACTATTTTTGCTAAAGTTACCTGATGTGAAATGTATTGTTCTCGAAGCTGGCTTGCAGAATTCCATGCAATCTTTCCATGTACCAAGATTTTGGTTTTCTCAATCCACCTTAAAATTAACTCAAGTATTTCATTGTATTCTTCTAGATGGGATGCTGCCTGAAAAATAAATCATTACCAGTCAGATAAAAAATGGATACTCTGCTTCTTGAGCTAGAAATCAGTCTTCTATTTCTCTTTGGATACAACAATCCTGGCAGTTGATCATTATAATATCTATGATATCTAAAGGTATCATGAAAAATAATTTCCTTATTGAAAACCTATTAAAGACTTCCCAGTGATGTTAGGATGAAGTCCAATTTCCTAATATGCTTGAATAATCTGTCTTAAAAAAAATCTCCACTTTCATCTCTTATTACTCTGTATAGCTCTCTCTCCCCTTTTTCATACTCTACCTTCACTGAGTAAGGAGGTGGTAGGTGAGGATTATAACTTTCAATATCATAATTTACTGGTTGCAAATTCTGATTTAACTCATATTTGACTGCAGAAAAACAACATACTCAATTTGCAAAAGTTCAGTCTATACTCACAATTATGATGAAGCGTGACCTGAACCAATTCAGTAAAGATTAAGTAAAGACAAACATATATATATTCATAAAAAAGTCCATTTATATGAACACCTTTGTGAATGAATTTATAATATGGTTTGATATGAAGTCAGGTTTACATGTATAAATAAATCTTAGGAATACAGGCATGATATGAGATAAACTACACTTAAATTACTCTTATTGTTGATATTATTTTTTCACTTATTTTTAAAAGCAAAAAACAGAAAATTGAATTTCGGCCATAGAGAATGTTGATTGCCAGTCTGGAGAGCATACTTGATTGAGCTTGGAGAGCTGGTTCTCAGCCTGTCTGATGGTCTGCTGGTGAAGTTCAGTCAGTTTTCCTATCTTCTTGGCCAGTGGTTTACCTAGCTGGCCATTCTGTTCAGAAAATTTTTGCACTGCTTTATCCAGTTCCATTAATTTTAAGTGACAGCCATCTAATTCTTCTCCTAGCACCTGGATGGTCATCAAAAAGAAAGCACATTAGACTACTGAAAATAAATTTTCCCAGATTTTCTGTAATCAGAAGGATTGTATTTTAAATGATTTTTGTAAAAGCCAAATACTGTAAAGAAAAATTCTACTATGATCTGCTCATTTCTGTTTCTTTGGTTGGAAAGGAAGAGCAGGATGTTTTGTAACTGGTGTTTATTTCCTAGGAGGTTGAGAGAGCTAAAATTTTCCTTCTGTCCCACCCAAAAAGGATTAGTCACTTCACTTATTGGCAGAGTGAGAACACAGATTTAAGTACCAAGAACATCCTTCATTTTGAAATGTATATATGTACTTAAGTTCAGCCATCATTTAGGCTTTGACACTCTTCCCTCTTACCTACATATACATGCATATTTATGAATTCAGTTTTACTATGATAATACATTATACTATTATATTTATAAAATTTCTTTGTGCTGTGCTTAGTCGCTCAGTCATGTCCAACTCTTTCAGGAATACTGGAGTGGATTGCCATGCCCTCCCCCAGGGGACCTTCCCAACCCAGGGATCAAACCCAAGTCTCCTGCATTGCCAAGTGGATTCTTTACTGACTGAGACACCAGAGAAGCCTAAGAATACTGGAGGGGGTAGCCTATCCAGACTCCAGAAGGGTCTCCAGGAAATCTTCCCAGTCCAGGAATTGAACTGGGGTCTCCTGCATTGCAGGCAAATTCTTCACAAACTGAGCTATAAACCGCCTGCCTTTATTGTCTGGTTTTGATGAAGCCTGATAAGAAAGGTTTTATTTATTTTTTAATATCTTCAAAATAAACTAATGCACCCAAAATATTTTAAGGCATTGAATAGCACCCCTTATATTTCCACTTTCCCTTCCTTACCTTTTGGTCAGTTTTAGCTTGAACTAAATTATCTGTCTTTGCTCTCAGCTTGGTTAGAATAGTTGTGAGATCTCTGGCTATCTTCTGAATTTGCTGGCTGAATTCCTGACTCATGGCCTTGCTCTGTTCAACTTCTTTTACTTTGTCCTGGATCTAAACAATCAATAAAAACAGGAAAACCAATCATGGTTAAAACTGAATAATTAATACTAATAACTTCAATTTTCAGATGTTGCCGAAAGGCATTATTGGTCATCGGTGCTGCTTTGGTATCCACGTACCTCCTCAAACCAGCCATGTGCAGTTACAAGCTCTCATGGTGTTCCTTGCAGCCTTACTTCCTGCTATTTTTATGTATTCACTGCGCTTTCTGCTGCTATTTCAGCAAAGGAACTAGCAACACATGTACAATGATTCACTCATTAAATGTTTACAGATAGCAGTGTAGATAGCTGAGTTTGAATTCTATCTTCTCCATTTACTGTGTGATCCTAAACACACAAACTCTTCTAAGCCTTTTTCTTCATAAAACGGAAAACGCTTCCAGATAACTGGAGGCACACATATTTTCGTCTGTGCACCTTTTCATGAGTAGCTGTTAATGACCTGTTAACTCTTTTTCTAACTTCCAATTACCATCTTATAGTGTGACCCTGAGCACATCCAGTGGAAAGGAAAATGAAAAAATAACAGCTATTATTTATACATTTCCAATGGCTTTAATTTAATGTGATTACAAACATTTATATTTTGCTCATAATGTTGAAGAGAAGATGGTAAAGAAATATTTCCTTTATATAAATGAAAGGCCTTTAAAAATATCTTTAAGTCTGGGGATGTAATATATAGTAGCGTGGGGATTGTAGTTAACATTCCTATGTTGTATACTTGAAGGTTGTTAAGCGAGTAGTTCTTAAAAGTTTTCATCACATGAAAAAATTTTACAACTATATGTAGTTTTGAATACTAACTAGATTTACTGTGCTGCTCATTTTGTAATATATTGTTGTTGTTCAGTCACTCAGTCGTGTCTGATTTTTTGCAACATCATGGACTGCAGCACGCCAGGCTTCCCTGTCCTTCACCAACTCCTGAAGCCTGCTCAAACTCATGTCCATTGACTTGGTGATGCCATCCAACCATCTCATCCTCCATCGTGGCTTTCAATCTTTCTCAGAATCAGGTTCTTTTCCAATGAATCAGTTCTTCGCCTCAGGTGGCCAAAGTATTGGAGCTTTAGCTTCAGCATCAGTGTTTCCAATGAATATTCAGGACTGATTTCCTTTAGGATGGACAGGTTGGTACTCCTTGCAGTCCAAGGGACTCTCAAGAGTCTTCTCCAACACCACAGTACAAAAGCATCGATTCTTCAGCGCTGAGCCTCCTTTATGGTCTAACTCTCACATCCATACATGACTACTGGAAAAACCATAGCTTTGACTAGATGGACTTTTGTTGGCAAATAATGTCTCTGCTTTTTAATATCCTGTCTAGGTTGTCATAGCTTTGATAGCTTACAGTGAACAGTATCGGATTCCTGATCTCCAAAGAAGAATTAACTTCGGAACCAGAGACCAGGCTTGATCACTCAAGAGCTTTTGTGTAGCGGAGTTTTATTAAAGTAAAAAGGGACAGAGAAAGGTTCGGACATAGACATCAGAAGTGGGACGGAGAATGCCCCCTTCACTAGTGTTAGCAAGGGAGTTATATACTTTTTAAATTACTTATTCAGTTCAGTTCAGTTCAGTTGCTTAGTCATGTCTGACTCTTTGAGAGCCCATGAATCGCAGCATGCCAGGCCTCCCTGTCCATCACCAACTCCCAGAGTTTACCCAAACTCATGTCCATCGAGTCGGTGATGCCATCCAGCCATCTCATCCTCTCTCATCCCCTTCTCCTCCTGCCCTCAATCCCTCCCAACATCAGGGTCTTTTCCAATGAGTCAACTCTTTGCATGAGGTGGCCAAAGTATTGGAGTTTCAGCTTCAGCATCAGTCCTTCCAATGAACACCCAGGACTGATCTCCTTTAGGTTGGACTGGTTGGATCTCCTTGCAGTTATTACAATAAATCAAAAAAATGCCTCAAGTTTTAAAACTTGACCAGACCCACTCCCACAATTTAAATTTTAGTATAACAGGATTAGAACTTAACAATAGAAAGATCCTACTAGACCCACTCCCATAATTTACATTTTAAGATTTCAGGATTAGTCAGAAGGTTTTCAGGAAGGAAAAACTGTCCTCAAGCAGGATACATTGTTGTATAATCCCTAGTACACAATAAACTGAGTTGTTTGTTGTATAATCATCAGTTCTAGGCTTAAAGAAGAAGAAGAAAAAAAAAAAACATTTTATGTGACTAAGACTAAGGAATGTAGAGAAAAAAAAATTAAGTTTGTCTTTTCCTCCTCCTCCTTGAGAACCCCAGGCCCCTTTCTCCTCCTCCAGGACCCTAGACTTCTTATCAGTTTGCCTAAGAATTGACTCTCTCAGCTTTTCTTCCAAGGAACAAGCATCTTTTAATTTCATGGTTGCAGTCACCATCTGCAGTGATTTTGGAGCCCAAGAAAATAAAGTCTCTCACTGTTTCTATTTTTTCCCCATCTATTTGCCATGAAATGATGGGACCAGATTCCATGATCTTTGTTTTTTTGAATGTTGAGTTTTAAGCCAGCTTTTTCACTGTCCTCTTTCACCTTCATCAAGAGGCTCTTTAATTCCTCTTTCTGCCATAAGGGTGGTACCATCTGCATATCTAAGGTTATTGATGTCTTTCCCAGCAATCTTGATTCCAGCTTCTGCTTCATCCAGCCTACCCTTTCGCATGATGTACTCAGCATATAAGTTAAATAAGCAAGTCTACTCCTTTCCCAATCCGGAACAAGTTTTTGTTCTCTGTCCAGTTCTAACTGTTGCTTCTTGACCTGAATACAGATTTTTCAGAAGGCAGGTAAGGTGGTCTGGTATTCCCATCTTTTTAAGAATTCTCCAGTTTGTTGTGATGCACACAGTCAAAGGCTTTAGCATAGTCAATGAGGCAGAAGTAGATGTTTTGTCAAATCAGATCTCCTTTGTGGTTGTTGTTCAGTTATGAAGTCCTGTCTGACTCTTTGTGACCCCAAGGACTGCATCACGCCAAGGTTCCCTGTCATTCACCATCTCCTGGAGCTTGCTCAAACTCATGTCCATCGAGTTGGTGACGCCATTCAGCCATCTCACCCTCTGTCGCCCCCTTCTCTTTCTGCCCTCAATCTTTCCTAGCATCAGGGTCCTTTCCAGTGAGTTGGCTCTTCACATCATGTGGCCAAAGTAAAATCTCCTCAGTAGCAAGGAAATATATCAAGAAATGAATACCTTTTTTTAAAATTTCATTATTTTAAGTTGAGTGCTAACATAAATGGAATGCATGTGAATAATTTTATAATAGGGAAATTTATCCAGAGGGGTTAAAAAAAATGAGATTTGAACTTCTTTTTTTAAGATCTGAACTTGACAAGTCATCCTTCCTGACAAACCCTCCAAAGTCTAAGAAGAAAAACCAAATAAGTAAATTAAATATTTAAAACAGAAAATAGCATTTTAATTTAGGTCAAATGCATGATACAATAGAATTGGATTTTGATGAGAATTTTTAAACACATTGCATCATACACTGGCAAGTTCAAAAGGCGCAGCACACTTGCATGATGTTACAGTTTCCATAGTGCAATACTACTTTCCATTTTGTGTAGCAGTTTAGAACTGTCTTCTCTTTTTTCTACTGACCAGTTTTAACTAAATTGCTTTAACGTTGGGCCACCAAGAAGGTCTTAAAACCCATTATGTTTGCATACAGATGCTACTGAAGCTATTTTCATGAAATACATGGAAGTGTGTCCTCCTTATGAGGTCTAATATAAAAATCTCCCTGTTCTAAGTATTATGAATGGCTATGTATCACTTTCCTTAAAAAGAAAAGATTTAAAAAAAAAAAAATATATATATATATATATATACATGTATTATGTTTCATTCCCTTCCTTGATTGTTTGGAAGTTAGACTGACAGACCTTCCTCTAGATAAAATACAGGACCTTACAGCATGAATTTTGGATAAAAATCTCATTCCTGATTCTACTTTATTTTTAACTGTTTTCCTTTTATTCAAATATCTTCATCTACTACATCGTGCTGAACCACTGAACTAAAATAACAAATAGAAGAGTGCCTGGCAGACTCTGGGTACTCAATAAATATTTGTTGAATACATGAAATATATCTTGCTTTCTTTGTTTCTTTGAGTAATTATTTTTGGGGGGAAAGGTTAAGGAAATCATAAAAATTATCTTTAATGTTTGACGTTATTGTTTACATTTAATATCATTTCATATGCTTCTCACCTATGAATAAAACCTTTAATTTAATATTATTGTTTAATACTGATCTGTTTTTTAACTCTGTTTCCATGAAGACATGACTGAAAATCCTGCACTGTTACACAAGAGTACTGAGACAATAAAGAATGGAAAGCTACTCTTTCTTGACTGTAGGTTTACCTGATCATGGGTAGTTCCTAAGTCCAAAGCCACTTCAGCTAGCTGAAGGGAGAGTTCAGAAGGTAATATAGTATAAAGACCAAGGTACTTATTCTTCTGTTCTTCAGCCATTTTTTCAACATTCTGTTGGTGATTTATGGCTTCTGTTAGGAGAATCTGAAGGAAATATCAACATAGGAAATTTCTAGGAGCCAGATAAGGAAATTGATTTTTACACGTACAGAAACAAGGATATGTATGGTTCCTCAAAATTGGATTAAGTGTAAAATTAGAGAAACACATTTACAAAAAACAAACATTTCCTTAGTCTCTAAATAAGAAGCATGTCCACTTTACATGGAACAAAAGAATGTCCAATGAACTAACACTAAGAGCCTTTCACGTAAAACATTTCTAAAAGATTTCACTTTAATATCTCATTGAATATAAACAAGAATATCTGATTAAAATTAGCACTGTTTTTTTAAATGATGAGTCTAGGGAATTAATTTTGTACCTTAAGTTCTTCAAGTTGAGCATCTATTTCTATTGTTGGATTCCCCAAGTATTCCTTCGTTTCCTGAACCCAAGATTTTACTGAACTGATGCGTGTCTCCACCACTTCTCGTTCCTTGAGCTCTTGCTTTACTATCTTCCCGTTCTTCTTGACTTTCTCCTGCATGCTTTAGAAACATTAAGGGGAGAAAGCAGACATGGATTGAAATGAAAGGAAACCTCCAGTACATGACATCATATTGTCAAAAACAGACGTTAAAAAGTAAAACCTTCTATTTTTTTCCAAGTAAAGACACTTCCCCCAAACTGCCAGATAATTTTCAGTAACATTTAAACTGACTTTAAATACAACAAGAATACACTTAATGTGAAGTGAATGATTTATTCCTGGAAAATGGAGAGCTGACATACTCCCATGCCACTACACTGCAATCCATTTTCCTGTCTAAAATAACCTGGAGATCGTCTGATTTTTTTAAATTTCCTCTTTGGAAATCTACTTATATGGTACAGAATCATCAGCCCTAAAAATTAATGTATAATTGGAATATTTGTGCCTATTAGAGACTAGCCTTTAAATAAAGAATCAAATTTTGGATATTGTATGACTAATAATGCTCAGCATCCAAATTATAAGTCTTTATTTGAATTGACATAATTTGGTTGCAAAGTCTGAATAAGTGGAGTCAGATTATCCTGAATTCATCTATAATTGAAGGGGTGAATGTGGGATACATATGAGTGATATATTACTAGGGCCTGGCAACCTCCTTCAGTCTTCTTGCCTGGAGAATCCCCACGGACAGAGGAGCCTGGTGAGCTGCTGTCCATGGTGTCGCAAAGAGTCAGACATGACTGAGCAACTAAGCACACATAATATTAGTCAATTCAGGAGTTGAACTATACAGTGACATTTCCTCTTTGGTCCAATAAGTAAATCCAGCTGGTTATATATCATTAAGATTAACTTTCTCTACATTCAGTATCAGTAAATAACTCTTATTTACCTGGACTTTGGTATCATCCTTGCTCTAATGTCTCTGTTATCCAATTTAGCCACTGAGTAATCAAGATTTATCAAAACCAAATCTCAATATCTCCCAACTGTTAACCTTTCAAGCTTCATCTCTCATGAATTACCCCATAACCCAAGAGTTCCTTAAAAGTGCTTACTACCAAGCTGGCTTACTTGCTGTTTCCTTGTCTTCAGAACTCTCCTCCTACCTCATTGGCTGGTTCAAACCTGCTTAGTTTTCAACTTAAATATCCCTTCTGAGGGGAAGCCTGATTTGACTCCTCTCCTAGGTTAATTGCCTCTGCTTTGATTTCACTTAGCTTCCTTTAAATACTTCACCTAAATGTATCTTTAGCTGTCTACCTCTGCTGCTTGACTGCAAACTGCCTGAAGGTAGAGATTGAATCTGTGTGCTTCATCACTACATTTCTAATATGACTCGATATGTGCTAGATAGCAAGGATGATAGGAACAGATCCCCATGTCTTTAAGGCGGCATGGTGGAGCTCCCCCAAGACTCCATTTGCCCCTTTGGGTCATGGCCACGTTTAGAAACAGAGAATGAGGGCAGGTGTATAGTTACTTCAGGCACCGGTCCTGCATGGCTGTGATCTCCTGCACCGTGGGTGGCTCTCCCCCAGGGGATGGTGTGACTCCATCCTGGAGCATGCTCAGCGCTTGCTGCCGCAGCATCCCTAAGGCCAACTGTTGCCGTTCCAGCTCCAGGATGAATGTGTCATGGTATTCAAGAAGAGTTACGAGTTCTGCTTTTGAGGCCTTCTCTGCTGAGCTTCCCGGTAATTTATCTTGCAGCTGATCAATCACTTCAGAGGCTTTTTTAACCTGATGACAAATGCACACACTATGAAGTTCAAAAGTAAATAAAATGAAAAAGAGAGGACTATTCCAACAAATGCCACATTTGACACTAAAACACTGATGCACAGTAGAGACGATGGTGTCAACTCTAAACCTTGGGAAGCTAAAACATGAACAATTCTCTTAACATGGAAGAAAAGACCACTTCTATTATTCTGGGTTTCAAGATTTAATCTCAAAATAATGTTAGGGCAATCAGGGACTTCATAACATAGAAAAGGGTTTAATTTTATTTTTTACTAAACAGGTAAGAGAAAGACTCTTCTCAATATTTATGTTAACATGAATATGTGCCTTTGAGTCACAAAGGAAGATGTGGCTTAAAACACTGAACCTTGTTTAAAAAATAGAAGATATTAAATATGATTTGAGAAATGAGTTAAATTTCTTCCTTATTTCATGGAAAGACAAAGTGTTTTGCACTTTTTCAGGGCCAGGAAAGAAAATTTCACTAGGAACCCCACAAATGGGGCAAAATCGGCTTGCTCTCCTCTCAATATGCAATTGCTTGGTTTCTTTCTTTCTTATTAAAATAAATGGGCCTGGACTTGGGACCGAATTGCACACTGCATTATGTATTTTATTTCATGATTTGGTTTTCAAGTCATGGAGATAGAGATTTTTTTAAAAAGGCTTTTTACTTTCATAAAGCCAATTTCAAAAAGGGGACAAAACATTGCTTTCAAGATACATTCTCATCAGTGAGGAGACACTACTTTGAGCCCATCAGTAATGGTGATTACCTTATTGTTAAAGCTCGTCCACTCATCCACTGCATCTTCCAGTAACTTCTCCTGGTCCTGGGCCACAGCGCGGAGCCGCGTCCAACGCTGCCAGACAGCTGTTGTTGACCTGCTTATGGCTGCTTTGCTGGCATCATTTCCGGTTCTTTCCAGTTCTGAAGCTTTACCCTCTAAAGCCACGATTTTCTCATGGAAAGAGTTTATTACTGACACTAAAGCCTGGAGTGGGAACAGGAGAAAAGAAGTTGAAGGGAGAGATGATTTTTTTCAAAAACTCAACAGATTTTGGTAAAGTCCAAAATCACCTGCAAAAGAAAATGTTCCTACATACATTTATTTTCCTCTGTTAATTCTTACTTTTACATTTAATTTGTAATTGAGTTAGGCATGAGTTTTCTAAAGCAGTACAGTGCATACTTATTAAAAAGTTGACATGCTATCTATCTGAATGACATTATCCCATTTTTTTAAATTAGCAAAAGTATAAGTGAACAGAATTTAATATTTAAGTATGTCACATTCAACTTTATATTGCTGTGATATATGAGTGAAACTCAAGTTGTTAACTTTTGAATTTCATTTGAAGTAATCTAAGTTACATCAGAAAGTATTTACTGAAATCTACTGTGTCACATCTTATCAGAAGCAAATTTCTCTGAATGTACCTTTTTAAAGCTAGCTATGCTTTTCCAGTGGAATGCTAAATGAGTGACAGCACTTAATTAAGTTAAAATTGCTCTGAAATGTGGTTGAACACATCCTTTTTTTGTTTAAGAAGCCCTCGTGGGAACGAGGATTTATTGCCTTGTTTCTTGAACTACCACAGTGCAAAGACCTGTTACAGCTACAATGACAAAAGTATTAAAAACAACAGCAGCAAACTAACCTTATGTTCTGACCATTTTTCTTCTGCTTCGTGACTGGAAGAAGTCTTCAATAAAGAAAACTCAGACAATTTCTTTTCAGCTTCATTCATCAATTCAATAACCTCCTCCCTTGCTTTCTGATAATCCTGCCATTGAGCTGCACATCTTGAAAAAAATCCAACAAAAGTCAAGAGACAACTTAAAACCACACATTTCTATGCAAGAGCTCTGAGGTCAACATGTCTAGGGATACTCAAGAGAATGAATTTACATGATAATCTACATCCTTGGGCTCCTGCTCCTTCTTAGTTGCTCAGTCATGTCTGACTCTTTGTGACCCCATGGACTGTAACCCACCAGGCTCCTCTGTCTGTGGGATTTCCCAGGCAAGAATACTGGAGTGAGTTACCATTCCCTTCTCCGGAGGATCTTCCCAACCCAGGGATCAAACCCCAGTCTCCTGCATTGCAGGCAGATTCCTTACCATCTAAGCCTTCAGTGAAACCCTGGTGTACCTCCTTAGTGTGTTAGTCACTCAGTCATTCTGACTCTTTGCGACCCCACAGACTGTAGCCCAGCAGGCTTTTCTGTCCATGGAACTCTCTAGGCAAGAATACTGGAGTGCATAGCCCTTCCCTTCTCCAGGAGATCTTCCCGACCCAGAGATCAAACCCAGGTCTCCTGCATTGCAGGCAGATTCTTTATCATTTGAGCCACCAGGGAAGCCCATGTACATCCTTTATGGATTCAAATTTTCCATGTGAAAACCCATTTCACTAGAGTATAGAAAACAAAGTAATTTCTGTACCTCTGCAAGAGCTCTAACTGGGCATGTGAATCCTGCATTATCGTCTGGCTCTTCTCTTCCAGGGAGGCCATTTTCTGTGCTAGGTCCTCTTTTCCAGTCGGCTTGATGAGTGGGTCCAGGTTGGCTACCAGGCCTTGAAGCTCTTCCAGATTGCTGTGGAACTGATCCTCTGCACTAAAAAATTCCATGTGGCTTTTGAGACTCTCCTCCGCACTCTCCACATCTAGGCCATTGCCTGTCAGTTGTAACATTTCATGAGCATCCTCAAGCCAGTCGTTAGCAGCTTGAAACACTTGATAGAACCTTTGACACTGACTGTATATTTGAGTCAAGGTAGTCTGAAAAACAGCAAGAGCAAACACAATAAGCGCTCGTTTGCCATGTGTTTCCCGAAAATAGTTTACACATTCCATTTATTTTCAGATCTCAGTCTCATGGTGGTATGTCTGCAAGTGAATTGATAAGCTGGTGACATTTGTTTTTTATTAATCTCTGCTTTCCCTCCAGCTCTTCTTGTTATAATTTTATCATCTCAGTTAAAATAAACAAGAAAGATCATAGAACAGAAATTTATGATGGTTCTGAAATGTCCTCTCTCTAAAGAAAAAGTATAATGCTTAGCAATATGTGGCAGAATGAATATTCACCAAAGTGAAATAATGCCTTAGGTAGGATGTGTGTTCTCAGTCACATTTGACTCTTTGCACTCCCATGGACTGTAGCCCACCAGGCTCTTCTGCACATGTAATTTTCCAGACAAGAATACTGGAGTGGGTTGCCATTTCCTCCTCCAGAATCTTCCCGATCCAGGGAGTGAACCCACATCTCTAGCATCTCCTTGCAATGGCAGGCAGATTCTTCACCTCTGTGCCACCTGGGAAGACCCAGTTCCTCAGGTAGGAAGGAGTATAACAATACCAGTGGGAATGTAAGCTGGTATAACCACTATGGAAAACAGTGTGGAAACTCCTCAAGAAATCAACCACCAATATGATCCAGCAGTCTCACTCCTGGGTATCTATCCAAAGAAAACAAAATCATTACCTCAAAGAGAAATCTGCACTTTCATGTTCATACCAGAGCTATTTACAATAGTCAAGGTATAGAAATAACCTAAGTGTCCATCCACAGATGAATGAATTAAAAAAAAATACACATCTTGGAATATTTTGGCTGGTTGAAATTCCATAGAATCAGAAGGACTGAGAACAGATGTGGGGGAAATGGGCCAAGGTATTAAAGCAGGTAAACTTTTGGGCAGGCTAAGGTCCGTAGGGTCGTACAGAGTTGGACATAACTGAAGCAATTTAGCACCCACTTTATTATTTATTACCTCTCCAAAAGGAGAGGGAGAACCAAGGTGTTCCTGTGTTAAAACGAAAGTCATATTAACATGGAAATCACTTGAAATGAATACCATGAACATAAAAACTCACACCTGTTTGCTACTGTTGTTAGTTGCTCGCTTCATGCCTGACTCTTTGCAGCCCCATGGACTGTAGCCCACCAGGCTCCTCTGTCCATGGGGATTCTCCAGGCAAGAATGCTGAAGTGGGTTGGCATGCCCTCCTCTAGGGGAATCTTCCCAACCCAGGGATCAAACCCAGGTCTCCCGCCTTGCAGGCAGATTCTTTACCAGGTGAGCTGCCAGGGAAGCCCCACACCTGTTTACAAAGAAGCAAAGTGAGAAAAATGGAGCAGAAGCCCCATGGCACCCACCTGTCTGGTGCGGAGAGCTTCCTGCAGGGCCCCATCCAGCTCTGAGAGCTCAGCCAGCGTGCACTGTAAGTCGGCGGAGATCAGCTCCTTGGCTCTCGTGAATTTCTCCTTCTCCTTGTTACTCAGCGCATTCATTATCCTCAGGCTGGACTGCACCTCTTCCTGATGGATCTGGACCTTTCTGATCTCCTCTTGGATGTCCCGCAGGTTCGGGTCCAGGCACAGTGGTCCACTCAGGGCTGCCTCCACGCTCCGCAGCCACTCCAGGGAGCGGCTCAGCTCTGTCTGCAAGTCTCTACTCTGCACCATGCGGCTCTCACACTCCGTCACTGTCGCGCCAATGGCAGAGGTGAGCAGTTTTAACTCCTCCTGCCAGGCCTGGAGCTGATGCTTGGCTTTCTCGTAAGCTGCGGGGTCAAGATGTGAAATGAGATCTTCGAGATGCCTGGTGACACGTTTTAGGAGAATTCCGGAGTTCTGGAGGCTTCCGGCCAGGGAGTGATACACTTTGAGCTTCTCCTCTGCGGGCAGTGTCTCCTCGTTCACCTTGGACTGCTCCATCCTCACAGCCTCTAGCTGTTTCTCTAGCTGGAGGCACATCTTCTCGTGTTCCTGGTAAACACTGGTGGTGTCTTCTAAGAAGCTCACCCTCTGTTCTGTCTGTCGCTTCAGCCTGTGGTACAGGGTGATGAGCTGTGGCATCTTGTCCGGTTGCCATGGCTGCCCGGTGCTGCGAAAACTTTCTTTCTTCTGGTTCAGTTCATCCACGGCTTTGGTGAGGCCTGCCACCTCGCCCCCCAGAGCTCGCCAGCCATCCTGAAGAGACATAGCCTCTTCGACGCTCAGGTGGCCAGGGATTTGGCTCATCCTGGAGAACTGGTCTTCAAGGTCACGCAGAGACTGGCTTGTCAACTCGATCAAGGAGGCGTATTCTTTCCGAGCCAGCATCGCCTCTTGGACTTTATAGAACTTGTCTTTAGCCAAGTCAACGATCACATTAAACTGCAGGGGCAGTGCATGGAGCTTTTCGTCGAGGTAGGAATGGTCCACTTCATTCAGCGTGGGCAGGATGGCCTGTCCAGTTCTCTGAAGGGAAAGTAGGAGGTTTTCATATTCTGGAGACTGTTCGAGAATGTGTTTGTATTTGGCCAGCTGTGTGTGCAGCTCAGCAGTCTCATTCATTAGATTGATCTCAGGAAAAGTAATGATATCTGCTTGTTTGAGCCAGTGACAGGCTTTATCAAAATCTTCCTTAAAATGCTTCCTAGAAACCAGATTTTTCTCCAGCTCTTGTAGCCGATGGCTGCACTTTTGTAAAACGGTGTCATAGACGCTCTGCAATTCCTGGAGCTTCCCTAGTATCTCACTCTTTTCCTGCTCTGTGACTCCTTTCATTAACTCGCGACCCTGGGCCCAAAGTCCAGTGACCTCGTTTTGGTAAGTCTTGAGGCTGGCTTGTGCACTCTTACATGTTTTCACCTGTTTGCTCACGTCATCCGGTAGCAGGCAGATATGTTCACGGAACATTATCTTGTGCTCGTGTTGCTGAATCTGGCTGGTCGCCTGGAACACCGCCATGAGAAACTGGGTTTTCTCGGACAAAGCCTTGTTGAAGTACTTTCGTCTTTGGCCCACTAAGTCGCTGAGACTGCTCACGTGTCTTTGTGCATCAGACAGTGCCTTCTGGATTATCTGCCTCTCCTTGAGGCCAAGATCAGCCATCACCCTGTCAGCATCCTTCGTGAGAGACTTCAAGAGCATCTGTTTGGCCTCCAGTTCGCTGCAAATGGCAAGGTGATCCATGAGCAGGTTCTGAGCCATGTCAGGTGGGGGGCTCTGCTTAAGGGCCTCGGCGATGTTGGGCTGTTGCTCTTCTGCCCACTCCATCAGCTCCTGAAACCTGGACCGAACCACACTGAGCTCCTCCAGGTTGGTGATGGACACTTGGATTTTTCTTTTAACGAGGTCCTCTAGCTGAAACCAGCGTTGTTCAAGGTGACTCGTCTGTTCTTTGACTAATTCTTTGTCATCTAAATTCAGATGTTCTATCATTTTCTGCTTTTGCTCTTTCAGATCTTCAATGGCCTTCTTTCTCTCCTGCAATGCCAGGGCCAACTTTTTCAAAGCTTCCAGGTGAACAGCTGTACTCTCTGCATCAGATCTATATTAAAGCACATAAAGTCAAGTTAATTTTAGTCCATATCTGTGCTTGTTTGTATCATGTTAAATTGCACATTACCATCTTCTTTAAGTGGGTGTTCTTAGCTTAGAGTTACTCAATTCATGGCTTATTGACAGAGATTCTGTAGTTACTATGAAATATAGTGTTAGTAACTCAGTTGTGTCCAACTCTTTGTGGCCCCATGGACTGTAGCCCACAAGGCTCCCCTATTCATGGGATTCTCCAAGCAAGAATACTGGAGTGGGTTGCCATTTCCTTCTCCATTATAGAATATAAGACCCATATATTTCCATAGCAGAAGTTGAACCAAGATAGTTTGCCTGGATACTTTTCTGCTCTTCATCTTTTAGCTACGGCTGCCCTCTCATCACATCTGACATGTACTTATAGCTTCTTCCTCTGGCTCTCATCAACAGAACAGCATTTGCATGGTAACAAGACCCCTTGATGATTTGTGGAAACACAAAATACTGAGAAATACTGATCTACTGCATTCGTGACAATGGCACTGAAAGGCACTAAGTGATCTGTGATTTCTGTGCTTTCCTGAGAGAAGTTCCAGCAATCAGTGGTAGACAATATGCCATGTGGAATCCCATGGACAGAGGAGCCTGGTAGGCTGCAGTCCATGGGGTCGGGAATAGTCGAGTCGGACACGACTTCACTTTCACTTTCACTTTTCACTTTCATGCATTGGAGAAGGAAATGGCAACCCACTCCAATGTTCTTGCCTGGAGAATCCCAGGAACGGGGGAGCCTGGTGGGCTGCCGTCTATGGGGTCGCACAGGATCGGACACGACTGAGGCGACTTAGCAGCAGCAGCAGCAGCAAGCTATAAACAATGACTCTAACAGCTGCTCATTGGTATAACTCAGATATTTTTTATATATCATTAGAAGCTTTGAAAGTAAGTGTGAAATGCAAAGAATTCTCATTCTGTTGACTACAAGACACATATGAGAAAAACTGAATCTTAGAATCTTTTTCACTTACAAAACAATATTAGTTCTGAAGTATGAGGAAGAGTGTTGGGAGAGTATATGATGACTTCCATTTGAGACATATTGTACTGCTCTTAGTCACCCAGTTCTGTCTGACACTTTGCAACCCTATGGACGGTAGCCTGCCAGGCTCCTCTGTCCATGGGGATTCTCCAGGCAAGAATACTGGAGTGGGTTGCCATGGACATATGAAGTCTGTCATGTTTGTGGGTTAACCAGACCCAGGTGCTACTGTCAGTCTGAAATACAGGCTTTTGCTGACACTGGATTTATCCCAAAGACTAATAAAATGTTGAGCATCAAGAAAAAGTAAACACATCAGAAAGTAGTGTACTTCCCCTAAAACAGAAACCACATAAACAAAAAACCCAAGATTGAATTACACCTAAAATATGTTTTAAGTTTTAATTGCTACAAATTACTAAATCTGGGCAGAAAAAGTACAGATTTTAATAAATCATAGTGATCAGAATTACACAAAGATTTCTATATATGACTCTGTGTATGTGGGTGGGGGGTGGTGAGGGAATCCTTTTCAAAGAAAAGTAAGAGGTGTTCAGTTGCTATAAAATCAAATAGTGTTAGTCGCTTAGTCATGTCTGATTCTGTGATTCTATAGACTGCAGCTTTCCAGGCTCCTCTGTCCGTGGATTTCCCAGGCAAGAATACTGGAGTGGGTAGCCATTTCCTTCTCCAGGGGATCTTCCCAGCCCAGGGATTAAACCCAGGTCTCCTGTATTGCAGGCAGACTTTTGACCATCTGAGCCATCAGATTATTCACTAAGTTCTAGAATACCACAAGTACAAGAAAAAACTAGACTGAATTACACAGAATGTGTTACTTCACAGAACTGGCAAGAAACCTATGGAACTTCTTTCAAGAAGGATTCGTGTCCTCAATTTACAGAGTCCCATATCAGGTAATTAAAACTAGAAATATTCTTGGGATGTACTTTAAAGTCAAAGTGTAATAGCCCTGAAATATTCCTTGAGGTCACAGGTAGAATTGGTGCTGTTTTCAAACATTTTCCTTTTATCCACTGCTTAAAGTAATATTGGGTGAGGAAAATCGTGATTCTGTGTGCATACGATCACACTAGACTCTTAATAATGTTTTATCAGTATTTAAATTTGATTTATGTATCCATGATAGAAAATGGATGTTTAAAATGTAAGAAAGATACTTTTGACTTTTATAGAAATTAAGGAATTTCTGGCTTAGCATTTTGGTGACCCACTAGAGAACCGCTGTTACCTGGCTAAGTTATCCCATTCTGTAGTAAATTTTTCTAAGAACCCTTCGACAACATTCATACGGTCATGGTAATCTCGTGTTCTCTGGAGATCTTCTTCTCTTTGCAAGCACAGATTGTTGGACTGAAGGCACAGATCCAGCCACTGGTCATTTAAATGACTTATTTCCTTGTGTTCAGGGGACTCTTGCTTCTTGGTCAACTCATCCACTTTCTCTGTAATAGTGTTCACCGATGCCTGTTTGCACTGTAGCTTCTTAACAAAATCCTAAAGGATAACAACAATAAAATAAACAATACATTATAACCCACTCCCCAAATAAATACAGATTGAAGCACAGATACAATACCTCTGAACACTTTAAGTAACTGAAGAATGTATACTGAGGGACAAAGAGAAAGCCATCACGCTTTCTCATAAACACATATTTCCAAGTATATAAGAGTCAAAGGGAAACTGTGGTATCTTCTTGCGTTACTTCAGAAAGTAAAAAGAAAAACTGATAAATGTGGAACAATATTGTAGTCACTAAGAGAAAAAGTTAACATTTTATCTTAAAGTGTATCCTTAGTTTTCTAAACAATTTTAAGGTTCCATGGTTTTCAAAAAAAATCTAATTTATCTCCAGGAGATATATCTTCTGCTGGAGACAACATTCCAGCAGAAAATATAAATTACTGATTATCACAGGGAAAATATAAATCTTAAAGTTTGTTAAAAGTCTGGTACGATTTCCATTCAGGTTAATTTAATAATTTTCTATTGCATTTTAAATATATAAATATTTTATTACATTTAAGTTCGCTATGTTAATACATATATATTACATATTATATTCATTTATTTATTGGCTGTGCAATGTGGCTTGTAAGATCTTAGTTTCCTGACCAGGGACTAAACCCAGGACCCAGCAGTGAAAGCACCAAATCCTAACCACTGAAGTGCCTAAATATACATTTAATAAATTGATACATTTACAGTCCTACAGCTTTAGCAATTTTTGTGATGAGAAGCTAATAAATAGTAAGGCTCTGTGTTTGTTTAATGATACAGCCTTCTGGTTCTGCCAGCTGAACTATAGTTGCTTTGTTCATAAACAAGCTACAGAGTGAATGTCCTTCAAAGCAAGTAGCCAATGGGAGCTCCAAAAAAATATCTGAATGTTGACTTTCTGATCTGTACTCGTCTGGTACCAAATGAAAGTGGTTCTGATTCTGTCTTATTTTTTAACTATGTGTAAGGATTGGCTGACACACACCCATGCTG
Organism: Bos taurus; assembly: GCF_002263795.3. Taxonomy (NCBI): domain Eukaryota; kingdom Metazoa; phylum Chordata; class Mammalia; order Artiodactyla; family Bovidae; genus Bos; species Bos taurus. The sequence continues at coordinate 89,331,722 of NC_037336.1, forward strand.
TTGCCTCTGTTTCCCCTGGAGACACGTGAATTCCTACCTTTACTTGAGACACCATGTTCTGTGCGATGTTTAGCTCCAGTTCTGAGTGCCTCCTCTTCATATTCTGCAGCTGCTGATCGGCATCCTGGAGGTAAATCCAGAGCTCAGCCTTCATGTGCTTGATCTCCTCCCAGCCCTGAGTTAGGTTCTGTGCCTGGGCAAGCCTTTGTTCAATCTGGAGAAAACACAGAGGCAAAAGTCAGCGGCAACAGGCAGAAACATTTATGTTCAGTGAATCAGCCTGTCCATGTACGCAGACCAATACTTGGGTACACACACAAACACACACACACAGTGATAAATCCCCCCCAAATTATTTGCTCCAAGAAAAACAGATTTTATGTTTCTGTTTTCTAAAGACTTTCAGCGTCGAAGACTTATGCCATATGATTTCAATCAATACTGTGAGGCTTTAGAAGTTCTATCAATTATTTAGGTCAGAAGCTGCCCTGATGGTTTCTCACATTGGGCATTGCAGTAGACACATCTGTTTGACAGACTCATCAATGTGGTCTTGGGGTTAACTAGAAAAGACTTATATTGTTCTCTATTGCACATTAGCTGATACCTCTTATAGAACACTGGGTTATTAATGTTTTGGATATATGTTTAGATCTGCTTCACTGGTTTTTGAAATCATGCAACTTTTTTCAATAAACCATGTCTGTAAAAAATATAAAAGCTATATCATCTTTCTTAAAGATATAAAAACATACTTGCTCTAGTAATATAGTAAAATATAAAAGTAAAAAAAAATGCTATTTTAATTATTTATATTATAGTTATTTACCTTAATTTCTTTTTTCCTTTAGAATATTTTACTCTTCTGGAATATTTAATCAATTAAATACCAAAACCGGGTCTTTTTTTTTTTTTTTTTTAATCCAAACACATTGAGTTGCAGAATTTAAGGCAGCAGCAGAAGGCACATGACCTCTATGGAGCCATCTATCTGCTGTGCACAGGTACTGCTGGTTCATCACAACCCTGTCCAAAAAGCCCAAATACAGCTTCAGGGTCCTTATCAACACCACCCTCAGCCACTGTCGCTGACTTAGAAGGGTCTTGACAGATGTTTGCTATCCTAAGAGAATGCAAGGGTCAGGAGTCCCTTTCATACTAAGTATGACCCTTCATACATATGTATGAAGTCCCTTTCATACATTCTTTAGGTCACACTAAGTATGACCTAAAGAAAAATGATGGAAAAGAACAACAACAACAAAATGACCAGAAAAAAGAAGAATGCAAATTGAAGAGAAAAGAGAAGAGGAAAGAGGCACAAATGTTCAGCAGTTCAGTGGGACTAAATATTTCAGTTCTAATTCAGAGGCGTCAGTATCACAGTGTGCCTATTTTTCTGTGACTCAGTTGAAATTCAATACATACTTATTATAATGCCTGAAGGAGCATTATAGCAAGAATAATCCAAGGAGAATTTTTTTTCACATCTAATTTAGCAGCAGCAACGTGCAAGCAAGAGAATATGATCAAACAGACATAGCCCATGTCACTTTTTTTTTTTTTTAACTTTTTACCATTTGTTCTGTTTGTTGAATGTCTTTTGCTGTGGTTTTCACTGAAGAGTTTGACAGGTCACACATGGAGCAAAGGAGATCTAGATAGGTCCTTGCTTGTTCCTGCAAAGCTCTGAAGTGTTTGACCTCAAAAAAAAAAAAAAAAAATTATCAGAGTGCAAGAGAGGCATGCTATATTTAGATAGCAAATATTTGTACATTTGCGGTATTTTGTTGACATTTCAAAAATAATCTTGGTATACTCAGTGTTTTCACCATTGTTATAAATGGCATATATTTAAGTACTCAAAAGAAAGCTTTCAAAGCACACTGGCAGGGAGCCATTTGTCCACCAGCCATTTCTTATTCTAATTAGTCTGTAAGTTCTGGGAAAGGGGAACACCCAAGAAACATCCACAATTGTTTCAGATTCTCTGTTTACATTCTAGCTTGTTTTCAATTTCAGAGAATCAATAGACTACTCTGGTCTCTTTCTTAACATGTTTTTGCATATTCTGTAGACATAAAAGGTTATTGTGCATTTGTAGGTTTCACTGGAGTTTGGTGAAAATGCACACGGCTGGGCTCTTTTTCTCTGCAGAAAATTCACAGTGTTTTCCCTTTTCATAAGCCCAAGAAAGGCATCTCCAGGGGAATCCTTGAATTACACACAGAAGCACAGAGAAATGTGTTTCTTTGAAGATGTTTAGAGGCCCTGCAGGTTCTGTTTCAGATGCTAAGCATACAGCAGTCTCCAAAACAAAACTGCTGCTCCAGTGGAGCTTACACGAGAAAGACAGATAATACATAAACACAGAAACAAATATGCAGTGCAATGTTTGGTAGTGATAAAATAAACACCATGGAGTAAGGTAAGGGTTCAGTCCAGTTCAGTTCAGTTCAGTCGCTCAGTCATGTCCGACTCTGTGACCCCATGAACCACAGCACACCAGGCCTCCCTGTCCATCACCAACTCCCGGAGTCCACCCAAACCCATGTCTATTGTGTCAGTGATGCCATCCAACCATCTCATCCTCTGTCGTCCCCTTCTCCTGCCCTCAATCTTTCCCAGCATCAGGGTCTTTTCAAATGAGTCAGCTTTCCACATCAAGTGGCCAAGGTAAGGATAGGGAAGTATTAATATAATGAAGAAGCACTGTTACTTTGGGATGAATGTACCCCCAAGACCTCTCTGAAAAAGAGCCTTGAGTTGTAGAGGGAGCAAGTCATGCCATGGGGTAAGAGCGTTCCAGGCAGTCGGGGGTGATGGGTAATAGCAAGTGCAAAGCTCCAGGCTAAAGCAGAGGGACCTAGGTAGGAGCAGAGTTTAAAAGATAGGCAAGGGCCAAAGCATGGAGGACCTCACGGGGACACTGACCATACATCCCAATTTGCAGAGTTTATATTTTTATGCCTTCTCAACTGTGGCACTATTGACATCTGAAGACAAATCATTCTTTGCTGTGGGACTGTCCTGTGCATGGCAAGATGTTCAACAGCATCCCTGGCTGATACCAGGAACATCCCCACCAGTCATAGTTATGACAACCAAAACTGTCTTCAGAGACTGTTTTAAATTTCCCCTGGGCAACAAAATCACCTCTCCTTTTTGGTTGAGAACCACCAGTCTAATCTCAACTGCAATTATGAAAAGTGGCCTCCTTATTAGCAAATATTCATTTTTGGAAAACAAATTATTCAACCAAAGTATTCACTGACTGTAGTAAGAAATTTGGAATTTATTCTAAGTGTGATTGAAAGGTGGGCTTCCCAGGTGGCTCAGTGGGTAAAGAATCTGCTTGCCAATGCAGGAGTTGTAAGTTCAAATAGTTTTATATTTGTACCCTTTCCTGGGTCAGAAAGATCCCCTGGAGAAGGGCAAGACAACCTACTCCAGTATTCTTGCCTGGAGAATCCCATGGACAGAGGAGCCTGGTGGGTTACAGTCCACAGGGTCTCAAAGAGTTGGACACAATCGAAGCAACTGAACATGCACACATGTGACCGGAAGGTATTTGGAGAAATGTTCCAAGACAGGTTTAAAAAAATCATGCTTACTATGGAGTAAAGGGTGACAAGAGCAGTGGAAGTAGGTAACCAGTTTTTAGGCTACTTTAGGAGTCAGATGAAAATTGATGATGGCCTGATGGAAGGTGGTGGATAGCAGAAGTGGTGATAAGTGGTTCTTACTACATCTTTGTGATAAATGGGGAAGGAGGTATAGACTGCAATTTGTATAGGATAAAGTAGACCTGCAGAAACATTAGGTGATTTTCCAAAATCATAGTTAATAAGACAGCCTAATTTTTTGACCTTTACCTTAGTGTCTTTTTCTCTGAGCTGTGTGGATTGCCCAGGTACCTCATTCTCATGTAGATGTAATAAGCATAGATCAATTTCCCATTAAGTTAAAAGCAACACCTAAAGTTTTATTTGTTATACAAATTGACTGGTATTTCACTTCCCATTAGCATCATTAGCTGCTAACCTAAAGCGCCCCACCATGTACCTGTGACTCAGAGAACATTATCTGTCCCAAACAGCTTTTGGATATAAGAAGAGAACAAGATATCAGGATTTTTATTTTATAAATGTATTTACTTTAAAAAGAATAGTAATTTATTTTAAAATTTACGGAGTTTGCCTGATTATAAAAGCATTGGAAGCAACTTGTTGATTATCAATGACAAAACAGTTTCAGAAGATTTTTGCTAAAATCAACTTCAAGGGCAAATCTGATAGTGAAAGTGTTAGTAGCTCAGTCATGTCTGACTCTTTGCGACCCCATGGACGAAAAGAACCTAGCCTGGCAGGTTCCCCTGTCCATGGATTTCTCCAGGTAAGAATACTGGAGTGGGTTGCCATTTCCTTCTTCAGGGGATCTTCCTAACCCAGGGATTGAACCCAGGTCTCTCACACTGCAGGAAGATTCTTTACCATTTGAGCTACCTGGGAAGCCAAATCTGATAGGACTTTTTCTTATTCTCCCAAATTCACATGTCATGCCTCATAAAAACAGATGACATTCTTATGGAATCCAATCAGTGTCATTGACTAGTGGTGGTGGGGGCTACGTTATCATTACATATGTATTGAGTGTTTACCATGTGGGAGGCCCTGGCGGGTACACAGTGTGTCTGGGATCACGACCAAAGTCAACTGCAGACCATCGAAGCAGCTGATTTGGTGTTTCCAATACCTCTCATTCTCTCTGGCTGTTTTCTGAAGAGGGCAGCCTATTTTGAGAAATAGTGCAGAAAGGGCAGGAAGCAAAAACCAAACTGTACAGTCATTGAATCTGGGCCCCTAGAAGGATCAGTGTCTTCCTGCAATCATGGCTAATGCAGGGAGATGTAGAAACTTCCTGTTCTAGGAAAGGTTCATTGGATTAATACTATTTTACCCCCTCTCTTTCAATTCTTTTTTTGGGAACAAAGGAGAAAAATCAAGCTTTGGTCTGGATTGTTCTGAATAAACTAGACTGGAAACAAACAGCCATAAGATAATAAATGGCCTAAGAAACTCACAATCTAATGAAAAGGCAGAATGCAGACAATTTTTAATTCATTTCTTGATTCAAAGAAAGTCTAGATTTGTTTGTCCAGATTCTGTCCAGATTTGTCCAGATTCTATTCTTTACAAGGTATAATAGGTGCATTTCTGTGAATCATTTCATGACTTAAATAATGTAAATTATTTAAGCCAAAAGGCATATTTTGGAGGGATATAAACTGAACACATTCTCTTTGTGGACTAAATGAACAAGCATATTATTTTAATCTCAGTTTGAGGTAAAAAATTGAATTTTTACTATTATTTCATATCTGGCAGCAATAACCTTTATAATTAAATACCTTTGAAATATTTTCTTCGAACCACATAGAAAAGTTGCTTAGTTCAAAAGTTTTAAAAACATATCTCAAATATTCTGATGAAATCTCAGCAGCAACATTTTAAGCATGTAGATGTCAAATTAATATGCCACAGAATCCTTTACATGACAATATTTCATTCAGCATTCATTCGATAATTATTTAACAAGCAACTTGTTCTGTGCCAAAAAAGGTGAAGAGGCTAATTTTGCTTTTCTCTTAGCAAATCGGGTACATTATGGCATGGCATTTGAATTTCTTCATAACCTTCAGTCCTATAATCACTTAGGACATTAAGGCACAGAGAAATTCAATGGTTTATCCATAGTGACCCTACTGAGTAGGTACCTTTTGGGCACAGTGCCCATGCTCTATTTATTCTACCAGACTGATCCTTTGTTGTGTGTTCATCTTCCTGGCTAGAATGTGAACTTGACTAGGATCAAGTTCAGATCTTATTTATATTTTGATATTTAGCACAATTTGCACACAACAAGTACTTAACATGTTTCCATCAAATGAATGAATCACAGTGTAATATAAACTTTCAGGAATCACAAACTACCTGCTTGACAGCTTCTGCCCTGCTAAGAGGAGGATTCGCGCCTGGCTTTAAATCTGGCTGAACCGCAGAAAGCCAGGCCTGGCACTGCTGAAGGGTGTCTTGTCGACTAACGTGCTTCTGAAGTTCGTGTTCCAGACTCTGGTACACCTGAGACAGAATGATCAAGCTGCAGTTGTGAGAGCTGTTTTATATTACTGTAAATATCAGTAGAAGCAAATGAAACAAATCCACCATAAATGGATCCCCCTTCGCCATGCTCCCTGACATCGGACACACATCGATAGAGTTTGCATATGTTCCAAAACGTTGCAAAGCACGTGGGCCATGCCCCAGTTTCTAACTTCTCAACCCATGCATTACAACACTAATATCCTGATTATGGAAAGGAAAGGTGGGAAGGGTTAATATAACAGTAGAAATGTGTTCAAATGTATAGAATCTTTGAAGTAAATTGGTCAAACCTTAAACCAAAAGCTTTTTCAGCTTCTCCCGATTGTATAAAATTGCCCTTTTTGTTTAAATGAGGAACTAAAAGTAACAATAAACTGCCAGTTTATGAAAAGATAATCAATATCTCTCAGCTGAAATGCTTCCTCTTTAGGGGTAGGGTAAATTGGAACTAAACTATAACACAGGGGAGGGAAGAGTTTGATGCCCTCATTTCATTCAGAAGCAATATTCCAGGACAACAATAACCCAGAATAATCCAAAATTATATATCCAGAAAAATCCAACATTTTCTAATATGTCATTTCAATTAATAGTTCCTAAACCAGCCAAACAATTTTCATTTTATCCATAAAGACATGTTGAGAAACTTACATGTTTCCTTGAAACCAACATAAATATACCTATGATGGTTTTTTCAGCAAGTTACTCATCAAAAAAAAAAAAAAAAAGGAAAGAAAAGAATATGAGGTTGACTGACTTTTCTTTGGTTATTGAGACAACAGAAGCAGTAACTGAATTCTGCTTTTCTTGTTCATGTATTAAATTAATCATTTTATCTGCTATTGGGAATATCCCTTATTTTTATTTTAAGCAGAACTAAAAAGAAAAAGGTATTTTGTTTTAACATTTTTCAAACTTAAATTTAAGGTTCTGACTCTGTTCTTAGAATTTCATCTGCTTTTTAAACTTTTATTTCTGAAATATGTTTGTCTTTCAAACATTCACCACCTTTAAAAAAAAATTGAGCTATATCCCTAATGCACAAAAAAAGCCTGCTACAAAGACGGTGTTCAATAAATCTCTGTTGAGTGAGTGAATGAATGAGCTCGCCAGGAAGTTTCATGCTGTCATTTTCCTTGTCTCATTCCCCTTTCCCCCTTCGTCATCTTCTGTAGTTATTGTTAGATTCCTTTATCCCTCTTTTTTTTTAAAATAAACAGTTTGAAAGTGAATTTTCCAAGTCTAGGGATCAACTAATATCCCACATTTTTTAATTAGCACAGTGAACACAAATAATTTTCCCTGTGTCACTTACATTTTTCTAGTTCTTACTCAATAGCCCAGCAACAAAAATACGTGGACTTTTCTCAGTGTCACTTATAAATTCTAGAATAATAAAAAGTAACCCACTAATTTTACTTAGTTGCTGTTAAAAAAGGCAATTCTTATGTATCTTAGACTTATATCTATAACATTAATAATTCCATTTTATTGGAAGAATACCCACTGAAGTATACTTCAAAATTGGTACTTGCTTCTTTTCTCAATTTCTATATGAATACACAGAAATACTGACTTAGAGTAGCACCTCAGTTACAAAGGGTTAAAAAGAAAATAATTATTGTGAGACTTACAGAACAAACTTATTTTGGTGTTATAGAATAAATGGCAAATTAGAAGTATTGATGGTGTGCAAATAAAAACAAAAAACATTAATTTTTTTTCATAATCAATTCATGGAATAAAGGGATTGCATAAAACCAAATGTCTGAAATTCACTACTTCATCACATTAATCAAATATATAATATTTTATTTCTGTGTACACATAGACTGGGAAATCCATCCAAAGGGTGAAGCATAAAAACTATTTTAAAAAACCTTCAGCCTGCACAGCCTTTCTCCTTAATTCTTCATCATTCTAGAATGTTCCAGCAGCACTTACCCTCTGGGCTGTACTGCAGATGGCTGAGTAACTGTCCTTCGTGCCCTGCAGGTGAGCGTGTACATTTTGTTTAAGTTTCGCTTGAAGGTGATCTGCACATTGGCTGATCAAATTGTCACCTTTAGTTTTAAGGTCATTCAAACGGTCTTCAAAACCAGCAATTTCTTCCATCATTGCCTTCAAAAATGAAACAAATACGCAGTTCTCATTATTCCATTTTTAGTCTTTAAATATTCTATTCACCAAACAGAAAGTTTAAGATCAATTATCTCACTGTTTAATATGTTTTTAAAAGAGTTTTGCAATTTGTCCTGGTATCAATGCAATGAAATAAATGTCTTGGTGTCTTCATATCAACAAATTAAATAAAAAATGTATACTTTCAGGTTTCCTCCAATAATGGACTAAGTTACACAGAATGATGAAGTAACCTTTAAGAGTGAATTCACAAGACTGACCTCAGTTAGAGATCTGCTCCACGGAAATATTACCAGTGAAAAAGATGTGCATACATTTTTTAACTCTAAAAATTATAATTCTGGTATAAATTATACCTGTGTGTTGTGCTTAGTCGCTCAGTCATGTCTGACGCTTTGCAGCCCGCTAGCTCCTCTGTCCATGGGGATTCTCTAGGCAAGATACTGGAGTGGGTTGCCATGCCCTCCTCCAGGGGCTTTTCCCAACCCAGGGATCAAAACCAGTTCTTCAGCATTGTAGGAAGATTCTCTACTGTCTGAACCACCAGGGAAGCCCTAATTTATGTCTAAAATAGCCTAATTATATTTTAATTTAATTAACTAATGTCTAATTTATCTAATAATATGATATCTGATTTACATAATAGCTTAATGTCTAAACTGTGTAAGATCTAATTTACATCTAATATTTATATTGATAAAAGTAAAAACATTTACCACTTAACAGACTTTTCTGCAGAGTACATCATGAGAAACGCTGGACTGGAAGAAGCACAAGCTGGAGTCAAGATTGCCGGGAGAAATATCAATAACCTCAGATATGCAGATGACACCATCCTTATGGCAGAAAGTGAAGAGGAACTAAAAAGCCTCTTGATGAAAGTGAGAGTGGAGAGTGAAAAAGTTGGCTTAAAGCTCAACATTCAGAAAACGAAGATCATGGCATCTGGTCCCACCACTTCATGGGAAATAGATGGGGAAACAGTGGAAACAGTGTCAGACTTTATTTTTCTAGGCTCCAAAATCACTACAGATGGTGACTGCAGCCATGAAATTAAAAGACGCTTACTCCTTGGAAGGAAACTTATGAACAACCTAGATAGCATATTCAAAAGCAGAGACATTACTTTGCCAACAAAGGTCCATCTAGTCAAGGCTATGGTTTTTCCTGTGGTCATGTATGGATGTAAGAGTTGGACTGTGAAGAAGGCTGAGTGCCGAAGAATTGATGCTTTTGAACTGTGGTGTTGGAGAAGACTCTTGAGAGTCCCTTGGACTGCAAGAAGATCCAACCAGTCCATCCTAAAGGAGGTCAGTCCTGGGTGTTCATTAGAAGGACTGATGCTGAGGCTGAAGCTCCAGTACTTTGGCCACCTCATGTGAAGAGTTGACTCATTGGAAAAGACTCTGATGCTGGGAGGGATTGGGGGCAGGAGGAGAAGGGGACGACAGAGGATGAGATGGCTGGATGGCATCACTGACTCGATGGACGTGAGTCTCAGTGAACTCCGGGAGTTGGTGATGGACAGGGAGGCCTGGCGCGCTGCGATTCATAGGGTCACAAAGAGTTGGACACGACTGAGCGACGGATCTGATCTGATCAGATCTGATAGCCCAGGGACTGTATATAAGCCCTGATAAATATTTATCATTATTATTGTTTTACAGATGAGGAGGCTGAAGCACAGAGAGATCATAAAACTTGTTCAAGGTCACACAAGTAGTAAATGGCAGAGCCTTGGCTTTGGACCCGTCTCTGCCTGACTCCGGTTCACACGCTATGCCCGCCTGTGTTCTCTAGTGAGCTTTCTCAGAGAAGGGGACTTAGAGAGGAGGACCCAACTTTTTCAAGTCAGGTTCCAACTTCCTTACTGCAATACAATGCTAGTGACTAGGGACACATTACAACACAAAGTTTCCTAGGCTGACACATCGATATCTAAGGGAAACCATGGTCCTCTAGCAGTGCAGGGTTCACCACTTTTTTCCTCAGTGGTGCTGGGTTAACAGTTATTATACATGCCATATTGAAAAGAACCAATTCATCTTCAAGCTGGAATGGAACCACTACATCATATGGTCACTGGGGCTATTTACTCAGTACCAAATACACTATATCATGTCATTACTTTTCTGTTCGCATTTGCTAAATAAAATTTTCTCCTACCGATCTTGAAACCTGGAATGGTTAACTGGTTTTCCTAAGACACAATAGTAGATGTTGACCAGATTACAACCAAAATTCAGTTTCCCATTAAGCTTACTAAAATAGCTTCATAAAGTTGTGAGCATATGATATCTGTCATTTGGCACATATGATTACTAAAAATACATATTAATAAAGATATGAACATCCCATATAGGTACTGTACTTTGTGGTCTACAAAAGACTTTCAGATATGTTATCTTCTCTGATGACCACAGTGGCTATGTAACGGGACTGATGTCATTATCATCCTTTACAGAAGAAAAAAAGGAGGCTCAGACAGGCTACGTGCCCCTAACTAGCAAGAAGAGACTTTGGCTAGAATTTAGACTCTTTGACTACTATTTCTGTATCCTATCTTTGGCTGTACTTTTCTAGAATAAAGATAATTTATCTGATAAATTACTCCATATAGATTATATTCTGAAATTAAAAAAAAACAACTATTAGCTGGGAAATATGCTACAATGTGTTCAGAAGTTGAATGCCAGGATTCAGCTGTTGTCCAGTCACTTAAATATTAAATTGAGCTGTTCTCAACTATCAGGCATTCTTGGGACTCAGACCTGAGTCTTTAAGTACAGTCATTATGATCCAGAGATTACCCCCGTGCAGGGAGCAGGAGCTCCGCCCATGGCAAAGGTCATGAGGAAGGAGGCTTGGCATATGCAAAGGCGGGATCAAGCCTCAGGAGTCCCCCTGGAAATTCTTGAGCATCTACCCCCAAAACCAGAGTCTGCTTACTTTCTGCTTTGTGCTCTCACCTACACCTCTGACTTTACAGGGGGGCTGTCCCCCACTACCTCTCTCTGAAAAAAAAGAGTTAACTTACAGCTCCAGTTACTAAAGTTCCTGGGTGTGATAGTGTTTCACCCTATAAACTCCTTTGGAAGTCCTCTAGCCTGCCTGAATAGGTTTTTCCGGCCACATGTGATTGCTCAGAGCCTCCCAACTGTGAGAGGCATGAGATGTTCTAAACTGTCTAAATACAGATTCCTTTGAGCAGTTAAAAGATTGATTAGAAATTGTATTGGTGAAGGGTTTTTCACTTGTTGGGCCAATGTTTGCTGCTAAGTCTCCACATCCCTTACCTGCTGTGTCCCTGGCAGTGTTTGTAACCTTGGACTCTTGAGTTAATTCTTTGTCTTGTTATAGCCCATCACACCTTTGCTCTGTAGGAATGCAACTTTATCTAATGCTTTTGGAGGGTGGCGCTTGACTAATCACCTTTAGAGAAAAATAAGTTTTCTGAAGAAAGAGTCTTAAAATGTTAACAGGCCTCTGGGCCAGAAGATGATGCAAATCACCTAAACTTTTGCATATGATAAGTTTGCAGGAAGAAAGCCTGGCTTACTGCATGACTCTACCCCTTCCCCCATTATCCTCTATGCATAATTTAAGGTATAAAAACTACTTTGAAAAATAAAGTGCAGGCTTTGTTCACCAAAACTTGGTCTCCCCATGTCGTTCTTTCTCTCACCTTCTGGCTGAATTATTCAGCCTCTTTTCTCCACTGAATTTCCTCACTGAGCTATCCTTATTTAACCACTCTGTATATCCTTAATTAACGTTTAATTAAGCAATTGTTTCCTGATCCTCACCGACGCCGTCTCCCCTTCGAAACCCCTGGATCCACCGGGGCTGGACCCCGGCACCCCCGCCCCCCAACATACACACAGCACGCCTGTCAAAGCCACCCTGTGTTCTTCAGCTCCTTAGAGATCAAGCCTACCTTGTGGCGGGCCAGTTGCTGGGTAATTGTCTCAAGGCTGCTTGTCTCCATGAGGTCGGGCGCCACCAGCCTTCCTGACATTTGCAGCAGCCACTTTTCCACTTCCTGGAGCTCACTGTTGTAATCTTCGTGGTCTCTGACTTTTGCCTCAAGACTGCAGACGTGCTCCTGTGAAGCCAGGTGCCTGTTAGAAGTGACTTTCCAGCCAAAAATCTACTCAAAACTTTAACATTTTAAAAATCCCAGGGCAACTCATAGAGTAGGTAGACTTAACACATCAGAAAATTACTAGGGACAGAAAACACACACACACACACACAGAGTTGCTATGCCATTTAAAAATGCCCACCTGAATGAAAAGGAAAAATACTGATCCATACCAGTGCTACATTTTCTGACAGATAAAATGCAGTCAGGACTCCCTTTGTGGCAAACACCACAATTTTATTCTGCTTCTGATCTTTCCATACCTTTGCTGCACTGCAGAGATCCTGGTAATCGCTTTGAAGCTGATCGATTTTGTCCTTTAAAGTAACATCTTGCACCAGCTCCAAGAGGGCTTCACCTTTCTCTCTCACCGATTTTACTGATGGTTCGTGGGACAGCACTGTTTGTTGAAGTGACTTGAATTACAAAGGAAAAAACAAGAGCCAGCTCATTCATGTGATCAAGGAGAATATAGACACATGCATTGCCATATATAAGATGATTATCTCAAACAAAGATCTACTATATATTTTATAAATCAATAAATGTAAAATAATAAAGAGAAAATGACTTTTATGGCTAATACAGTTTTTTTCAGAGTAAAAGCAACACATCGAATAGTCCTCACACATGCAGAGAAAAGTATAGAAAAGAATTGTATTTGGGTGAATTTAGCATAATGCATATTGCTGGCTTCCACCTCATTCCTTTCAGCAGAGAAATAAATCTTAATGTTATATGAAGGGAGAGAAGTGTTATCTTTTGATTTTGAATCGTAAACTCAATTGTAGCTTGAGTTGGATGTGAGGTTTGGGAGACAAATTCCAGTTGCAACGTTGCTGTGACAGCCTTAAAGTGCTATTTAAATATATCAAGAACTCAGGGAGAAGAAAAAAAGGAGAAGCAGTTGTGCTTCTTACATTACACTTTCAAAGACACACTGTCAGGCTTGGCAGAAAAACCAAGGGCAGAAATAGACATATTGGCTGGAGGAGGAAAAAGCTTCCACCAGGAAAAGCTTTGAGGTAAGGCATCACACTGTAATTCTTAAAGACCATTGCTAAACAATTTGGGTCAAATTTTAAAAGCAGACTATCCCATGTATAAGCTTTAATAATTGTTTCACAAATTTGAGCAGGTGAAATGTTTATATCTACAGCATGTATAGCAATATCTATATCACCATTTATTTTTTCAAAAATTAATTTCTAAAATGTTTTACCTACAGTTGGTTAATTAGAATTTATTTTCTTAGGAGTATGAAGTCTCATTTGGAATTTACCATAGATGTGCTTATAGGCTTTTGGTACCAAAAGATGAAGGAGAGACTCTAGATAAAACAGAGAAAATCTACAGGTGTGAGATCCTGATGCCAGAAAGTTTATCTGAAGGATCCATGTACCTGGATCACACTGTCCGAATAGGTCTCCATCCACTGATACAACCTTTGAATACCAGACAAACATAGTACCTGAATGGACAAATAAGTCTGGTGTAGTGTATGTGCTTAGTCGCTTCAGTCGTGTCCAACTCTTTGCGACCCTATGGACTGTAGCCTGTCAGGCTCCTCTGTCTATGGGATTCTCCAGGCAAGACTACTAGAGTGGGCTGTCATGCCCTTCTCCAGGGGATCTTCCCGACCCAGGGACTGAATGTGTGCTGCTTATGTCTCCTGCATTGGCAGGCAGCTTCCTTATAAATCTGCACGCCCCTCACCAGTAGAACAGGCATGCTAAGGACCTCTCCCAGTACCCACTAAGGTTGACACACACCAGAAATCACGTGCCTCCAGTTCAGTCCTATGTGACCTCCTCACGCATCTGTCAGTAACAACACACTACCTTGTATTTAGATAACTGAGCTTTTTTCTCATATAACTCCATTTTGGGTTCTTCAGGACCATGTAGAATATCTCGGTATTCTGCTATCCACTGAGTTAGTGCTTTGTATTTATCCGAAAATTCCTTCGTCAAATGAAGGCCTTTCTCCAGGGTCATGTGCTCCTTCCGCACAGTGCTGGTCAGTTCCTTCAACCGCTCCACGTGGTCGTGGATCTCTTTTCTTAACGTCTCTGCCTCAGCATCTTCCAAGTATTTAAGAGCCCTCTCGCCTTTCTCTCGGGCTGATTTGAGCAAGCTCTGGCCTTTCTCCATGTCTTTCAGCAAACCCTGAGAAAGAATGGAAATAAATGTAATACAAACAGACAAACAAACAAACAAATTCAAATTGGTTGGCATTATGCTTTCCCTTTAAAGAAAAGCCTTGCAAGTCCCATTCCTGAGTTCACCAATTTCCCCTTACCATATGTTTTTGAAGTTTATAATCAGATTTGGCCCACCAGCAATCAGGATGGAAGATTATAATCAGATTTGAAGTTTATAATCAGATTTGGCCCACCAGCAAAGAGAAGCCTCTTTACTTCAACATAGGTCTTTTAAAATCTCGATTAACACATCATTTCCAAATCAGAGACTTATGGAAGAACTTGATGCTTTTCTCATCCTTAACAGAGCTCCTAGAGTTCTGAGTTAAAACACGACTAAGGCACAGTGTCATGAGTTAAGAGATTTTTTTTTTCAATATTTAGTGTCAAACTGGAATTTAGTTAAGAATTTCGTGCACAGTCGTGTGTAAGTCATTGGGATAACATCACATCATAAGTAAATGGAAGGCAATCTTGGCTTAAAATGATCTTAACTTGGAATTTAGAATGAAATGAGGAACCAGGGATCACCAACCATACTGGGCAGGGATGAATATACATGCTCCCAGTTCTAAATGGGAAATGGGAACCTCTCAGTGAAAGAAGAATGAACAGTTGGCAGACAACTTTGATATTTGCATGCCTACCTCCAGCATCTTCATCTTTTTCCCCATCATCGCTTTATCTACTTTATCAATTTTGGCAGCCACATTCTTGAAGTTTTTATGAGTAGAGCTGTACCAATCAGAATAGGAACTTAAGGATAACTCTGATTCCTCCAAACTCTGGATCTCCTCTTCCAGGAATTTTATTTGTTCCTTTGAAAGAAGAGACAACATGGAATAAGTGAATTAAAGACCTGTACCTGTGCCTTTCTTGATGAACATGTGTCTTCACTGGAAGTTAGTGAAAGGAAGAATGTCTGGGTTGTGAAGTCTGCTGGCCTACAATGAACCAGGGTGGCCCACTCACCAGCACTTGGAGGAGCAGCGCTTGGTATTTGGACGTCAGCTGTGTGGCCTGGCAGCCCATTCGGCTGCTCACGTGGCTCTCGTCCAGGATCTCCTGTGCTCTGGCTCCCACTTCCTCAACTTCATCTCTGTATGCGGTGATTTCTTCATGCCACTTCTGAAATGACACCGTATAGGAATGGAAAGTTCAATCTGAGGGATTCTTAAGTAAGACAAATATTTTGTTTAGCCCCTAAGTCCCTAAGTCACGACCCCATGGACTGTAGCCAGCCAGGCTCCTCATGGAATTTTCCAGGCAAGAATACTGGAGTGGGTTGCCGTTTCCTTCTCCAAGGATCTTCCCGACCCAGGGATTGAACCCATGTCTCCTGCATTGGCAGGCAGATTCAGTACCACTGAGCCACCTGGGAAGCCCTGAGACAAATATATATATATATATATATATATATGTATCTTCTTACTAGAAAATGATTTCTATGATTTATTCTTACTAGAAAATGATTTCTATGAATGATTTCTATATAATTTTGAAAACACATCATGTATAACCTTCATAAAAATTATAATAACATTATAAAACTGCACACGAGTTTGAATGCTTTTCTGTCTGTATTACACATATTTTTTATATCTTTTGTTGTTCTTAGATAAATTTTAAAACAGATGAATAAGGAAAATGAATTCCAAAGACCTAAGCGTAATTTTGATCATGTGCACTGAATTTGCATTAAAAATGTAGTACATTAGAGCAATTTCAAAACAGAACCATAAACTTAAATTATTGCAACACTAGCATTCATGTATCTTTACCAAGCAAGGTAATAAAGTGTGGGAAAAATATACGATACTTCATTAAACTATATTCTATTATCAATAAAATAGACTACCTTAAGATTCTAATAAATAATTTCTCACAGAAGAATACTCCATTGTAATTTATATCAAATTTCTTGCAAGTAGCAAGAGATTCTGCAGAATCTAAACCTTGGACCAAAATGTATTAAATAGTTGAAGAGACAAACTATGCAAGGCAACTGCTACTTTGACAAACATCAGGAATTCACACCAATAGTACCTTCATCTGATGTAACTGCATCTCCTTGGCGGCTCGGCTAGACTGACGTGCCGTTCTGAGACTCACTTTCTCCTCCATTGTTTTCAGCCACTCATCTACCTGCTGAAACTTTTGTTCCACCAGTCTCAATTTGTTGACCACGTTATTGAACTGAGTTCGGGTCTCCGACAGCCTCTGCTGGTAAGCCTGCCAGTCCTGCCGGAGGGACTCTAGAGCCCGGTCCTCTGTCTGTGGGATGCCTGACGGTATCACCTCCTCTCTGGTGTGCAGTGCTGAATTCAGCAGGGCCTGCCCCTCCGCGCAGCGCACCTGGAGCTCCTGCAGGGGAAAGGCATGGCTGTCACACCTTGTTCACATTTTACACCCACACAGGTGACTATGTCTCACTCAAGCCAACTGCGCCCTTTTGAACTTCACGTAGGAAAGAACAAGCTGATTCTGACAAAAAATGTGTACCTAACACTGAACCCTGTTTCCCAAGTCAAAGAGAGATTCTGAAATGTTTCCAGTTAAAACAGTCAAACTGCACACACACACATACACACACACACACACACACACACAGATACACACATATCAAGAAGTATTTTTCTCAATCATGTTGGAAACAACCTCTGAAATCTGGCTTTTTAGCTTGGAGGCAAAAGCACTGTGATGAAAGGATTATTGTTTAGTCTAATAACCTAGGAGTTTTGTGGCCCCTAATCTGTTTAAAGAGCTTAAGTCTTCTTGCTTGACATTGAATTTGATACTGAATGGGATCAGAGCTCCACTTTTAGCTGAGAAAAGAACAATAGACCTTCTTTCTGCTACGGAGGGATTCTTTGTTGAAGCTGTTCTAGGGAATGTGATGGTTAAGAGAAGTTGGCCCTGGAGGGTACAGGGCATATAAACCTGCAAGGTTGAATTATCACACCTGCCCATCAGTTATGTGCATGCATGCTAAGTCACTTCAGTGGTGTCTGACTCTTTGCCACCCCATAGACTGCAGCCCACCAGGCTCTTCTGTCCTTGGGATTCTCCAGGCAAGAATACTAGAGTGGGTTGTAATGCCCTCTCTCAGGGGATCTTCCCAACCCAGGAATGGAATTCATGTCTCTTATGTGTCCTGCACTGGCAGGAGGGTTCTTTACCACTAGCAGCCCCTGGGAAGCCCCCACCCCTCAGGCACTTCTAGGTACAAACGTATTTCCCTCCATCAAAGCATAGTCCCAGAAATGCACCCTACAAATTCTGTATGAACCAAGTTTTTAAGAGCATCAGCTATTTTTGATAGAAAAATCATAACCTTAAAGGTGTTAGCAAAACACTATATCCTTGTGTTACTTGATCTGATCATCTAAGGTTGAAAGGGGCCAGGTCAAATCCCACCAAGAGTGTTAAAAGCACTCTCACATTTATTTAGAACACAATATTATTTTTAAAAATCTTTAATACTAATGAAATTGCTGATATCTGACCATTTTTATCTACAGAAATAGTGATCTTCTGTAGTTCAGATTATAGATGCACTTTCCTCAGCTATGATATCACTACAAAAATGTTGTAATTGGAAAAGAAGGGCAATTTATGTGGTAAAATATTAATCAAAATAACCACAAATTTTATTCAAAATTATAAAAAATAAAAGCTAATTTTATACAATCTCTTTCCTTAATTCAGGAGTTGACAAACTTTTTATGTAAAGGGCTGGATAGTAAATATTTTAGGCTTTATGAGCCACAATCTCTGCTGAAGCTACTTAACTATGTAATCTTGCCATCTGTGGCATCAAAGTAGCCATAGATGCTACATAGATGAACAGGTGTGTCTATGTTTCAATTTAAAGAACAGGTTCCGGGATACAGTATACTGATCTGTGCCCTAGTTAATCTCAATATACCACCCTTTCCCTATTTTATAGCAGTTTTCAGTATTCTACAAATCACTACTGTATTAGAGAAATTCTTATATATCCCACATTTCAAGGATTTACCTGAGGGGAAATATGGTTCAATATATATATTTTAAATTTATTTAGTTTTATTTTTTGGCTGTGCTCTGCAGCATGGGGGATCTTAGTTCCCTGACCAGGGATCAAACCCATAGCCCCTGCAGTGGAAGCGTGGAGTCTTAACCACTGGACCACCAGGGAAGTCCCCAAAGGTACTAGTTTAGAATCTGGTCTCAATATTTTAAAAGCTCAATGTACTATGATCCAAATTAAACTGTCGGTGACTACAAAAGGAGCCTGGTGGACTGTAGCCCACTAGGCTCCTCTATCCATGGAATTCTCCAGGCAAGAATACTGGAGTGGGTTGCTATTTCCTTCTCTAGGGGATCTTCCTGACTCAGGGACTGAACCCATGTCTCTTATGTCTCCTGCATTGGCAGGAGGGTTCTTTTTACCACTAGTGCCACCTGGGAAGCCCAAATACAAAGTAATTTTAAATGTGGTCCGCACTGCTGGCAGACCCCCCATCACTAAGCCAGCTGTGGGACATTAGGACCCTGAAGGAGTTCTGCCGTGCAGGTGGAATGTCACCGTTCTGCACCACCTGTTTTGGCCTCTAGTGTCTCCCTTCCTTTATAAAATTTGTGGTGACTCAAAATAAGACAGTGTCAGTAAGAATTAATACATGGTGAAATGAGAGATTGGAGTCCGGTTTTGGTTTGGGCCAGAATAACACTGACTGAAGTGAGATATTTTCTTCTGGAACAGGAGACATATCTGCTGATGACAAGTGACTTCTTGGCCCAGTTTCTCCCTAGAAGTCTGGAGAGCTTGGTATCTGCTTGCCAAGAAAGTCTGCAGTGAATGCTGGGAGAGGTCACAGACAGAAAAGAAAGCCCATTTGGCTAAGATAAATTATAACAGCTAAACCTAAGAGACCTGGATATGCTACTATTAAAAATAAAATGGATGAGATCCTTAAAGAAGCTAATGAAACTGTGAGCCTTCCAACTTCTGCTGCTGCTGCTGCTAAGTCGCTTCAGTCGTGTCCGACTCTGTGTGACCCCATAGATGGCAGCCCACCAGGCTCCCCCGTCCCTGAGGTTCTCCAGGCAAGAACACTGGAGTGGGTTGCCATTTCCTTCTCCAATGCATGAAAGTGAAAAGTGAAAGAAGTCTCTCAGTCGTGTCCGACTCTTCGAGACTCCACGGACTGTAGCCTACCAGGCTCCTCTGTCCATGGGATTTTCCAGGCAGGAGTACTGGAGTGGGGTGCCATTGCCTTATCCCTTCCAACTTCTACTATATATTTATTTCACGAATGGACTACTGTTCAAGTAAGATTTTTCTCCCATCTCATTTAATCCTTCCTCAGAACAATGCTGTAGAGAAAACTGAGTCAGGGAAGCTCTTCTCTGCCCAAAGTCATCCAGGACCAGGTCTCACCGTGAATCGGAGTCTGAACTTCCTAATCCCAACCCTGCACTCCTGCCATTATTCAATTCTCCCTGAGAGCCATTGAAATAGGCAGAAATGTTATATGTCAATGACCATCTCAGTCCTGCTTTTCCACCTTGTTCGAGCAGTGGGTAGATCTTGCCCAATCCTGAACCAATTCCAGTGAGGGCTGACAGCGCTAAGTTCCAACACGGAGCTGTCTTGTTGGCCTTTCTCTCCATTCTCTACTATGTGTCTGGTCTCCCCTTCTTGGGAACACCCTGTTGGCTACCTATTGCTGCAGGTAAGATTAGGGGCTCTTTCTGATGCTTCCATAAGATCCCCAATAATAGAGTCATTCTATTATTGTCCTCATCATATTGTTTGTAATGATCCATCAATGGGTCTGAACTTCTTTAGAATGCAAGTTTTTTGAAAGCAGGAGTACTATTTTAATTATCTTTACCTGCAGTAGCAAATAAATCAGTGGGTTAGGACCACTTAGTCCATGAGGTTTGCCATCTCGCCCTGAATCACAGCCTGCTGGCCCAAGTACTGGTACTTTTCTTACCTCCTTGAATTCCTTCTTCTAGGTCCCTGACTCTAGGCCTGTATCCTCAGCAGTGTGGGTGATTTGGGTTAAAACCAAAGGGCCTACGATGGTGCCACCGATTTGAATTTGAGAAGTGTCACATGCTGTTGACTCCTGCAGCTGTGTCCCACATCTAATTTAGTCCTTTAGGGAGAAACAGGCAGGTGGGCCTGTTAACACCATAAATTAGACCACTAGCCATTCCTATCAGAGGCCACCCTATAGCTGGACAAAGTTCTCAAGTCCCAATCCTGCTCAGTCTGAACGACCTACCAAATGATTTCGACTAGCATACTCTACTGAGGTCCCAGAACACTCTAGATCAGACCTTACTAGGATGCCCCTTAATATATATCAGCTATTTATAGGCTTTAAGATCATAGTGACTTCTCACTTAAAATAATGGTTCCATATTCAGAACGAAAAGTCCTTTGTTTTACGATGAAGCAGACTTTACCTGAAGGTCCCGCAGGGCCGTCTCGTGAGTGTGCGCATCACCTTCAAGAACTGAGTACTGATCAAGCTTATCTTGCTCTTTCTCAAGCCAAGCTTCAAATGCCTTCAAGTCTCTCTGATACTCTTGGTGCAGGCGAACTAGTTTTTCCGACTTGGTTACTGCTTCCTGTTGTTAGCATTTAAGATGATTAAGATGGGAAAACATTACTACAGTCTGCAGTTTACACGGACTGTTAAGAATTCACTTTTGGAATATTAGAAAAGCATGATTGTTAAATCATTAAAACATGAATCATTTCCTAGAAGAATAAAATGTCAAGATTTATGTAAAGAAAAAAACATTATGTGAGTAAAAAAGTGAAAGTCAAAGTCACACAGTCATTTCTGACTTTTTGCCATCCCATGACTGTAGCCTGTCTGGCTCCACTGTCCATGGACTTCTCCAGGCAAGACTACTGGTGTGGGTTGCCATTTCCTTCACCAGGAGATCTTCCCGACCAGGAGTCAAACCCAGGTCTCCTGCAATGCAGGCAGATTCTTTACCAACTGAGCCACCAGAAGGGGTCTTAAAGATCATTTCGTTGAATTAACTTCTTGACCTTTGAATTCTTACGAAATGTAAAATGGATATTCAAAAAAATGAATTAAATTTATTCGTCATAAAAATACATTTTTGCTAATGAAGAAAACTGAGGTTTTCATATTGTTCCTTGAGTGAGAATTTGGATTCACTGTAGATTCAATTTTCCATGTACTCTCATAAAGTAGGCTGTGCTCTGAAAAGTTCTTTTTATTTTCTTTGTGAGATTTAAGCAAAGAATGATAAATATTATTGGCAATTTTTCCTGCTTTAGAAGGTTTTCATCACCAGACACATGAAAATATTTATGATTCTTCCTTATGAAGCTCTCCTCAATTTTTTTTCAATAGGTACATTTGGAGGACTTTTTAGTTGAGAAATATTTTCCTCCAATAACTTTCATATACTAACAATAGTTGAGGGTTTTTGTTTGCTTTGCCAGTAGGGTACTCCAAGTATTAAAATTCATTTTGCTTTTTTTGTCCTATTTGCTTTCACAAGCCTGTCATTCCCCCAAACTAATAAGTCTTTAATAAGCACAACTCCAAACACCCCTCTTTCAGTGGGTCTGCGTGGAACACGGTGAGCCGTACCTTGGTCCGCTCTCTGATGGCTCCATATCGTTCCTGCAGGTCCTGGAATTCTAACTGGGTGACATAGTGCTCCGTCATGCCAGCCCCTTTCACTTCAATGGTCTCCAGTAAGCTGCCGTGACTCAGCACTTCCTCGTTTAATAACTAGAGAACATTTAAAAAAAAAAAAATAAAGGAATTACTGCATATATCATCACATAGATGTTAACTTGTAAAATTAGTATATTTTAACTGCATAGCTGACAAGTGATCTCAGGTTATCTATCTGTCAGTCTACACTCTATCCACCATCCATCTCTATATAGATATATGAATGGTGTGTGTAATTGATATCTGGCCCAGAACTCTATCTGAGTGGACTTGGAAATCTCAAATTTAATTTGTCCAAAAATTGGCTCCTGAACACTACTCCATTCCCATCCATCCCCAGCCACCACCAAACCTCCTTCTGCTCGGTCTTCTTGTCAAACAGTAAATGCTACCGTTCTCACCCAGCTGGTCACTTGAGAACACTGGAGTCACCCTTTGTCCCTCCATCCATGGTGAGATCCTGCTGGTTCTATCTCTTCACTGTCTCCTGACATGTGTCCTCCCGCCTCCTGCAAGCCCCCTGGCCCCTGCTGCTATCGTCTTTCCCTTGGACGTCTGTGATATCCCGCTAGGTCCTGACATGTGTCCTCCCGTCTCCCGCAAGCCCCCTGGCCCCTGCTGCTATCGTCTTTCCCTTGGACGTCTGTGATATCCCGCTAGGTCCTGACATGTGTCCTCCCGTCTCCCGCAAGCCCCCTGGCCCCTGCTGCTATCGTCTTTCCCTTGGACGTCTGTAATACCCGCTAGGCAGATTCCCTGCCCCCGGTTCCTGCACTGTGCCTTTGTCCACCTTCCACACAGCAGCTTGAGTGATAAAAGGCTTTAAGATTCTAAAGGGGATCATTTTGCTCTCCAGTTCAAAACACTGATTATCTTCCCCAGGCTGTGGGGATCCAGTGTGAAATCCACAGGCTTGGATCCTTGTAACAGCATGGGATCTGGTCCCTGCCACTTCTACCACGTCACCTGGACACCCACTCATTGAGTCTCTGCTCCAGGAACAGCCAGCCTTTCTTGCAGTTCCCTTTTATCCAAACCAGGTTCTCTCCTCCCCAGGGACTACGGAATGCGGATTATCCCATCTGAAATCCTCCTTTCCCACCTCCTCCCCAACCTGATTTCTCTGCACTGAATTCCTGAGGGCATCATCTCCATCTCCTCTTTCAAGAGGCCTTTCCTGTCCCTCCCCACCCCCGACTCCTTGATGTCCTTATCAACCCAATCCCGATGACTCTCTCTCATCACTCGCAGTGTTTTCTTCATATCACTCATCACCAGTTATAATCATTTACTTATTCAGTCATTCTCGAATGAGTCCATGTGCAACCTCCAGAGTGAAACCTTGGTCTGTTTTATTTACCTAGAAGCAAGCACAACGCCTGCGTGTAACAAGTTCTCCATAAGTATTTGTTGACTAGATGAATGATGTAATAAATTAAGTAATCATCATCATAATACTATGAAGTCAATAATTATAATTATATGAATTTTCAGATCAAACAGCAGACCCAGAAATGTTAAATGGCTTGGCATAGGTCATGCAAGGCCATTTAGTTATTCAGCTAACCTTTACTCAGCATTTGTTCTGTGTCAGAGAGCCACATGCATAGGATAAGAAGAAAATTGAGCAACTTTATCCACTGAGAGAGAGAGCAGTGTAAGTATAGAGTCTATAAAATTCATCAAGAGATGAGAAAGACAGAGAACAGAAGAACTAATTAAGCCTCCAGTGGTGGTGGTTCAGAGCAAAGATCGGGGCTTCTGAACTAATTCAGAAGGTTAAGTACAGGGTTGCTAGGTACAAGGGTTGAGCTAAGGTTTTCTGTGAAAAACGGAAGATGTGACAGAAAAAAAGTTTTACTTCCTAAGGATGAAGATATCAAAAGCTATTTGTAGTTGTTGTCTAGCTGCCAAGTCATGTCTGACTCTTTTGCGTCCCCATGGAGAGTAGGTCACCAGGCTCATCTGTCCATGGGATTTTCCAAGCAAGAATACAGGAGTGGGTTGACACTTCTTCTCAAGGGGATCTTCCCAACCCAGGGATTGAATATACATCTCCTGCCTTGGCAGGTGGATTCTTCACCACTGAGTCACTAGGGAAGCCTGATTAAAACATATTACAAGGTGCCAAACTTTAAATAGTTCATAAAACATAGGTCTATGAAGTTTTCCTGGAAAGGGACATTTTCACTCACTAATGAAATAGCCACAAACAACAGTTTAAGAAGCCATTAGAAATTACAGTAAACTCCCCCAACAGAGTTCGCCTGTGTGGACGGCCCTAGCCTATAGATGGGCATGTTTTGTATGCGTGTAGTTGCTCAGTCGTGTCTGACTCTTTGCGACCCCATGGACGGTAGCCTCCCAGGCACCTCTGTCAATGGGGATTCTCCAGGCAAGAATACTGGAGTGGGTTGCCATTTCCCTCTCCAGAATGTTTCTGTATAGCCGTGGCAATTCCGAAGCACAGGCAGAGGACGAATGGAATGTGGAACCCAGCCCCACCTTGGCCTTCCCGAGAGCTGCTGTTTTCTCCCGCAGTTCCGCGTGCTGCCTCTCGGACGCGTTCAGGCTGGCCTCCACGCCGTCCATCCAACTGCAAAACTGTCGAACATCATCCTGGTAACTTGTCCACTTAGAAAGAGCTCCTTCAAGTTGACTGAAAGGTAATTGAAAGGTCAGTAATCTACAGTGAGAAGCCGTCTGCATGCAGTCTGTCTGATCTCTGTCACGTGTCTGCTCTGTCCACTTCCCCGGCAGGAAGCCCATAGATCAGGTCAGGGCAGGCTTGAGGGGGACTGAATGGTCACGGCTTATCAAATCCAAGCCTGGGTCTCTGGAAAGCACAACTTTGAAAAGCAAAGGATGGTGAAGCCCAGGCTGACAGGTGGAGAAGTGGGACAGGGCATACAACTTGGAGTCAGTAACCAAGTCATGTGAGACACAGGAAGAGGTCTGAAGGCAAAAGGAGAGATGCCCCAAGCAAGGCTTTTCTTGAGCCAAGACTCAAGAAAATAAGAGTATCAATATTTTATTCCATCAGAGGAGAGAAACAAGAAAGGAATAAAAGACAGGAAACTGACTCATGGTTTCTCCAAGGGTAATTTTCAGAGACACTCTGTCTACACTGGCTCCCGCAGCGCCTTTTGGGGGAGTAAATTTCAGCTCCCTTTACGGACTGCCCTCTTTTCCTCATGGCTCTTTCCCGCCACCCACTGGTGTGTTCTGGGGCTACTTCCCAAGGAAACAGTTTAGTTTTAACTAATACATCTTCACATGATTAAACATTTATTTATCCTGTGGTTTTCTAAGCAGTGAACACCAACATGAAGAAACATATAGTTATAGTTACGTAAAAACACAGACACAGTACTGTCAGTCAACGTAAATGCAAGGTTGCACCTGCCACTTTCTTTTCTTCCAAGAAGAAAAAAGAAAAGAAGGGAAGGAGGGAATGAAGGAAGGAAGGAGGCAAAAAATAAGGGAGCAGGGCAATAGAGAGAGTGAAAGAGACGCAAAGAGAGGATAGGGGGAACCCTGTACAGTGTGTTACTGAGCTATTCTATAGATATTTTAGCAATGACTTGCAGTAGCCCTTTGGCTTCACTAACCTTTTACAACGAATTGCTGCAGACAAAAGTGACGCCCACATATCCTTCACACTCGCCAGCTGCTGCTGAATGGCAGGGATGCCTTCCGGGGAGGTGTTCTGAAGGACAGATTCTCCTCTGGTCACTATCATCTTCATCTGGATCTCTTTTTCCTGTTTCACTGATAACAGAGCCTGTAAAAGCCCATACAGAAGTCCTTTGTCATCTGTATGTTTAACATCGCTAGCTTTAAATATTTCAGAGTCCCTGTGGATAGCAGATGACCTGCCGTCGTGTTGAGCCCTGGATCTCTTGGGCTGATCAGGAGGCCAGGAGAGTCACTGGCTGGTGGTATCAGGAACCAGTAACCAGTTACCAGTCACCCACTGGTCTCCAAGTGGCCTTGGCCTTTCAGATCTTTATTATTCTCTGAATGAATAATCCCTGATTTCCACTGAAGTTTAAGTTCACTGTTTTTTAATAAGCAAAAAATAGACAACAATAGGATTCCTAAATTCTCAAAGGTCACAGGATGAAGAGCTCTATGCATGTTAAGGTCTCTCATACAACAAACTGAAAGAAATAGATAAATTCATAGTCTATATTAAATTTATACATTTCAAGTTCTTCACAAGCACTCTTCTTTTTCTATATAATAAAGATGCTTGAATTCAAAGTTATAAAACTGGTGTTTATCACCTAAAAGGTAAAACTTCATCTCTCTCCCTCATCTGGAGCTTGCCCATCTCTGCAGATTCAGTTTCAGCCACTCCTGGCCATCAGCTTCTGCCGCAGCAGAAAGGAAGTGCTAGCAGCGACTCACACACCACACCATTGGCTTTCTTCAGCTTTTGCTCATTGGGTTCCATCCTCAAGTCTCAGGTTTTCTGAGAAATCTGCTCCAACTCTCAACACCATCTGTCCTTGCCCAGCTCTGGTCCTCTATGTGCCCACAGCTCCATCAGCATGCCCCATCTGCTATTACTGTCTCCTGTGCCTCAGCCTCTAGCCTCAGACTATAAAATCCTGAGGACATACTTTATTCATTTTTCAACCCTTGGTATCAAGACAGAGCACCAGTCTCCTAGAAGACACTCAGCATATAAATGGCAGGTGAATGAATGAAGAATGATTGCCTTACTACAAACGTAAACTCATATTGAACGAATTTCTTATGACGGGAGAAGAATGGACTAACTGATACAAGCAGGCAAGTTAATTGAACAAGATGGGAAATGTTTCTGATAAACATTTCTGATAAAATGTTTCATTGAAGTATCTTCTTAGAATAGATATGTCTGAAATCATTTGAAACTAGCCTATTCACTGGCTATATCAAGCACGTAACCACCTTTGGGTTGTTATTTCTTTTTTTGTAAAGTATTGCTGGGCAAGTCTATCTGGGCTCAAATGATTCAGGAATGCTTAGGCAAGGCCTCCCTGTGTCAACAGGATCATAACAGCAGAGTATTCTTGGACTTCTTTTTTTCTTTTTAATATTTTATTATATATTCATTTATTTGGCTGCATAGAGTCTTAGTTGCGGCATGTGGACTGTTTCGTTACAGCACACATATTCTCTAGTTGTGGTGTGCGGGCCTTTAGACGCTCCACGGCACGTGGAATCTTAGTTCCCTGACTAGGAATCCAACCAGTGACCTCTGCATCGCAAAGCAGATTCCTAACCACTGGACCAGCAGAGAAGTCCCCATTCTTGGGCTTCTTATCACACCAGGCAGATGGAGAGTTGAGAAATTTTGAGAAAAACAAATTCTGTAAATCAGAGACATTTCCTGTAAAAGACACACCTCCAGCTTGAGCATCCTGCTGTCCAGCACACTCTTGTCCGAGGTCGGGTGGCAGTAAGAGTCCAACATGTGGACCGTGTCCATCATCCAGTCCTGCAGGTCTTTAATTCCCAGGGAGAACTGATTGTGTTCCGCAACAATCCTATCCAGTCTTGACACTTTCTCCTAGAAGTGACAGAGACCGTCATCCAGCTGTCCCTTCCATAGAGGCTTCACAGCCTACAGCTATGCAGACTGTAAAGCTAACCCCTGGTCCAAATAACTGTGATCAGCCATAGGTTTGTACTCTGCATAGATACGATAAAGGCTGTATTAATCTGTGAGATGGGAAATAGCTTTCTAAAGAGTAAAAATATGAGAATAATTGGGTCAAGAAGCAGAAAGATTACAATGACAATTTACTGCCCCTCAACTTACTTGCTACTCTTCTTTATGACAACTGGGGATACTTTTCAGAAATTTCATTAATTTATTCCTCACACCTTGTCTGGGAAACCCACTGAAGTAGTTTGTGCTTTCAGATCATCATATTTGGGTCAATACCACATACCCACATGACCTACATGATAGCCAATTCAAAAAAAAACAATTATCTGAGATTTTGTAATATCCCTAAATTGGGACCATAAATATGGTTTTATTTATTAATTAAAGCTAACATCCAACACAATGAAGATTTTATGAATATTAATTTTTAGCACATAAAGCATTTGAATATCTGTTGATTTTTTGGTACCTAAATAAATACAAAGCAATATAAAGATGGTCTTAATTTACTCTAGATTTTCTGAATTTATGCCAGATTTTCTAAAAACAAAAAAAGTAACAAAGATAGGTGTAAACATAGTCTCTTCACTCCCAGGCTAATACTATATGACTGTCTCAATGATGTTTTATTGGGGATGCAAACAGCAGGCCAGGAGTAAGCCCACACTCAAACAGGTGAAGCCAAGTTCCAGCAGGTTCCCTACATTCTCAGATCTGAAATGCAAAAGAGAAATATAGGGAACAAATGTCACAAGGCCATAAAATTCAAGGTGGTCTGGCCCTTCACAATTCAGGATGTGTCTGCTGAATGCTCTAAGTGAGGTCACTGTCGGATCCCATTTACTTTTTTTCTAAGTTGTTAGAAAAGAGCTTTCCTCTGTGATGGGAATCACTGCCAATTTTGAGCTCTGCTCCAGAATCTGAACTGAAGCTCTCAATCAACGCATCTTTGATGACTATGTAATAAATATAAATAATTGAGACAAATGAAAACAAAAAGTACTGTCCTTAAAAGTCACTCTTGTTGAGTCCACTAAAACTTAAAAACAGCTTCAAATTTCTGTTTTTTGGAAAGTAATTTAATCTGTGTCTCTTTAGACCTAGTACGCTGAAGTCTGCCTTCTATTTATGCTTTGAGTCTTCAAAATAAGAGCTCTGGGAACCATTTCAGGATTAAAGGGAATACTTGGTGTAACCATAGAGATAGAAAGTCTCTTGGATGTTTGAAACCTCCCTTGCTGTTTTCAGACAAGCACGTTGAGATGACGCAGCACACATGTTTGGCCAGGGTTGCAAGGCTAGGAAGAGCACTTACACGCCTCAGCCCTGCCCCCGGGGCCCCGGGACTCCCGGGCCCCAGCTCTGCCACCAGGACGCACACTCACACACAGCACATGGCAGGCGTTACCTTTGTTACATTGCTTAGCGCTAGATACTGAGAAGACAGCTGCGACACCCGGTGCATAAAGCTCCTGCTGGCCGCCTGGCCCTCCCACAGCTGCTGAGCTTTCTCTTTCAGCCTGCGGAGCTGAGGCTCGTAGCAGTTTATTTCCTCAAGGACAGACTGAAAAGCACAAGCAAGTCACTATTAAGAGGCTGGGGAAGAGCACACAGCAGACAAAGCTTTGGCCTCAAGACCGCGGAAACAAGCACTGGAGAGTAATAGACGTGGCCCAAAGGCGTTATTATTTCCAAGCTACACACAGTGTAGGGCTCCAGGACCGGACAAATTACACCTCAAAGGAAAGCCGGAGCTCTGAACTCAGGAAAGGGTGCACCCAATCTCAAGACAGCATCATCTAACTTCAGGGTGCCCCCCTGCCTCTGATCTGAAGGAGGATCAGACCGGCCAGGGGTTCATTACCTGCAGCTTCTGCTGTTCTCGTCTCTTGGCTGGCAGATCATACAGGCGATTGGTGCTTTCATGAACCATCTTCTCGGTCTTACTCAGCCAGTCCTGTACAGGCTCAGCACTTACTTCAAAGTCCTTCATTTGGATCTTTAGATTCTATGAGGTTTTAGATAGTGTTAGGGACCAAAAAAAAAAAAATGTTAATAGTAAGTGTAGAGTCTTTTAATTTCCTCATTCATAAAATAGAAATGTGGTGATGTAGACTAAACACATTAATACATGCTAAGCGGGCACTTACAACAGCACCTGATAAATGTTCACCTTCACTGTTTTGGCAGCTCTAGCCTCTCTCTTGAACATCACACTTATGTTCGCTGTTATTTTCCTGGCCATTACCCACTGGTTATCTTGCAGGCCCATCGAATTTAATATCTATTAAACTGAATGAATTTTTCTCTCTTCCCCAACCACTTTTTCTACCATATTCAAGACTCCCCTAATGGCATCATCATTCAAGCTATCTTCCAAATGAGAAACTAAAGACTTAAACTTAACTTCTTCTTCCTCGAGCCCCTTGTTAAATCAGTTATCAAATCCTGCCATGTTTTCTCTTAGAGAGAAATCCTTCATCCATTATCAATTCTTTAATTCAGGCCCTTGTCTCTTTCATCTGGACCATTTTGAAAAGCTTTCTCTGGTCTTCCAGCTACTTACTATTTACCATTCTGGTCTACACTATGGCCAGAGAGTTAAGATATTTGTCTCTGAAAGACCAGTAGATTCTTCATTCAGCTTTTTTCAATCTTAGAATTAAGCCCTAGTGTCCTAAAACATTCATTGTGTGTAATGAACTAAAAGGGACTTCCCTCATAGCTCAGTTGGTAAATCATCTGCCTGTAATGCAGGAGACCCGGGTCCGATTCCTGGGTCGGAAAGATCCCCTGGAGAAGGAAATGGCAACCCACTCTAATATTCTTGCCTGGAGAATCCCATGGACAGAGGAGCCTGACAGGCTACAGTCCACAGGATCACAAGAGTTGGACACAACTTAGCGACTAAACCGCCACCGATGAACTAATGTCTCTTCTATGCATCTAGAATGGTATGGGTCATGTTGCATCCTTGGGAAAATCGAGAAAATAAGTGCTGTTCTGAGGTTCAGAAAAGGAATCCTATCCAAGAGTCAAGGTCAAATGGTTTAGTACGCAAGACATCCTACTATCAGGTCCTAATCTTCATCGTTGGTCTTACGTTTGTTGCTCTTCCCACATTTCACTTGAATGCCAAACATCTCAAAGCCTCCTACTAACAGTTGACACTTAACAACACCCTGGCCCTGCACATTCACTCCCTTCTAACTGAAATGCACGGTGGCCTCGGCAAATTCAAAGAATGCTTAGTTTCCAGATTCAGTTAGAATGTCACCTTTCTGGATACCTTCCTTGATTTCTCCACACAGAGTCAGTTTCATCCTTCTCTGAGTGATTCCCACATCCTGAGTATACCTCTATTGCAACCATCTCTTTTCATATTGTTTCTCCCTAAGGAGAAGAAAAGGTTAACACTTTCATATTCCTAACATAGTGCTCGGCACATAATAAGTGTTACTATGTGTGTTATTGTGTGTATTCTTAATATAAGTGAAGGAAGAAAGGCAGGAAGACAGTAAGGAAGGAAAGGAGATAGGCAGAAAGGAAGGAAGAAGAGAAGGAAAGAAAGAAGGAAGAAAAATAAGAAAAGCAGGAAGGCAAGCAATCCCTGACCTACTGGACATTTCTTGAATTAGGTAACCTCATTATCTATACTATATGCACTGCTTTTGACAGGAGATGCTCAGGCCACACTGCACTAATGATCCCTGCAGGGTTGACAGTGAATTTCTAGGCACTGCAAAATGGTTCTCTAATCTGTGTCAGATGCTCAACCGTGTCCAACTCTTTGCAACCCCATGGACTGTAGCCTACCAGGCACTTCTGTCCATGGGATTTTACAGGCAAGAATATTGGAGTGGGTTACCATTTCCTTCTCCAAGGGATCTTCCCAACCCACGGATTGAACCTATATCTCCTGTCGCTTCTTCACTGCAGGCAGACTCTTTACCACTTGAGCCATCTGGGCCTCTGCAAAATAGTTATTACTCTCTATTACATGGAGGATGCCTGCCACGAAACGATAGCCACTATTACAGTCGAGAACTACAATGGTCTCTGGTTAGTTAATAATTGAGGAAACATGCATTTCCTCTTTCCAGATATTAATTCTCTATTATTAGTTTTCCGTCCTTCATTGATTATGGCCATAATTAAATTAAGGCACTCTTCTGCTAGGAAACATTTTAAAAGGAAGAAAAAAATACTTGCCATGATGCTTAACTTTCCTCTAAGAGAAGAGTTGGTACACAAAACAGATTATTTCAAGAAAAAAAAATAATTGCATTGTGGGGTAATTATGATTATAATAAATTCAAGTTATGTTATCCCTAGGTAAAATCAAATTGTTTTGTCTCTCTGCATACTGAACTCGTAAAATCTACTATTCAGTACTTGGTATCTGCATTAGTTATAACACACTGTCTCATCCATAGCATTTTGCAGCCTTGCATGGATATTTCTGTTCAGTTCTCCTAGAACAACTTTCACAAATGAGGGACTTCAAGTAAAGATTAAATGATATTGCCTAAAACTAAAACCAGTTGTTCCTGAAGGGCTGGTGCATAGGCAAGCCTGTGATAACTGCCTCTATCATGCAAGAAGCTATTACATTCCTCAGTGAGGCTCACACTTCAACTAGCTGATTCTTAAAGTTATCCAGTTATCCAATCATATTCAGAGAGGGATGACCAAAATCTCTGACAAGGATATCTAGATGTACTGGATATAATACACTGGATTTTAACAACAACAACAAACAACACAGAACATGTCCACATGGTTGGCTATCATATACCTCCAGAGCTGATTCCTTTTGGTGGAGATTCGAATGAAAATTTTTCCAATCTTCTTTTGCAGTTGCAATTTTGGCCTGAATGCCGCTAGCTTTCTCTTTGGTCAACAGAGTACACAAAAGTTCTCCTTTAGAAAGCATCGTGTTTAGCTTGTGCTGTCCATTTTCACTTTCTGAGAAAAATTCCTTAAAGAAGAGATTAGGTACAATAAAAAGCTCTATACATTAAAATACATGAATTTCCTACTTATTTCTCAACAAAATCAAAGAAAAGAAATAAACAATTTTGTTGCATATATTAATTGATTAAGATTCTTTTACCCTATTTGTACAATAATACTCTTAGGCATTAGTGTATTATGTATGCACTGTATCTAATAATAATCTTATGTAACTGTTATAGGTATTGTGAAAATTAATGAGAAAATCTGCCTAGCATGCTCAAGCACAATGTTTCTCACATACAAAGAGCTTTTATTATCTCCTAAATCCCTATTAATATATAAAAATAGCATGCATTTAGATGAATGGACTAGTTTCTTTTCACTTACGCATCAATTGTTTCAAGCAGGGATTTACCTGAAATCTGAGTTTCTTAGGCAAAACTTTAAGAGGCTTATAATAAGATCTAGAAGTCAGTGATGCATACTCAGTCACTTAGTCATGTCCGACTCTTTGGGACCCCACAGACAGTAAACCACCAGGCTCCTTTGTCCATGGAATTCTCCAGGCAAGACTACTGAAGTGGGTTGCCAAAAACCTCCTCTAGGGGATCTTCCTGACTGTGGGATTGAACCGAGTCTCCTGCACTGGCAGGTGGATTCTTCACCTCTGAGTCACCTGGAGACACTGTGATTACATGTTTTCTTTTTTGACCATATGGCTTGTGAGTTTTGGTTCCCTGACCATGGACTGAACCATGCATGTCCCCTGTAGTAGAAGCACAGAGTCCTAACCACTGGACCACTAGAGAATTTTCAGCACCATTATTAGAATTAATTGATCACACTCTTACCTGTATTTTCTGAAGACTCGTTGAAACTTCATTGATATTTTGAGGTATGTCAAAGCACTTAGCAGTTGTGATCTTTGCATTAACCAACCACTGTTGGAAATCCTTGAAGGCTCTCAGAAATCTTTGCTGTAAAATCTGTTCTTTATTCTGACAGCCCTTGGATGCTTGCAAACAAAGACTGGAACCATGATTTGAAGCATTTAACGGGAGAAAAAAAGTGATAAAGTAGATCAAAATAATGTTCAAGAAAATCAACAGCCCTTAATATACACTCACACCATTTGATAATATATTTAAAGATTAATTTATATTATTACTGAACTCACAACTTAAACAAACCTCTGACTTCTTATTTGTGTAAAAATATTTTGAATGCCCATAAGGTTTATGCTCACCAATTATACTCTTTAATCAAGCCAGAAACTTTTCCGCTGTATGTACTCAGGTCTCTGGAAAATCGACAAAGTTCATTCAGTTGAGACTTGAGATTTTCCGTCTGAGGCTCTGCTTTTTGTAGAGCATCCAGTATCTCCTACCAGGAAATAACCAGGCAGAGGAGCAGGTGCTTAAACTGGGCAATTTCCACATCCTCGTATGATACACGCATAAATCACATAATAAATTATTAGTGGAGGGAGAACCAACACAGTAGATTCAGTAATGAGATGAGGCCTATTTTCAGGATTCCCACTGGCAGATGATAGCACTTGGTTATTTTGCATCTTTTTCTAGGAAGAGCTAAGTTCTCAAGTATCCAGCGTTGCCTGATAGTCAAATGATCAAGTGGTCAAGTAACTTAAAGTGGAACGAGGAACAGAAAAACAAGAATAGCCTAAATTGTTCAAAAACATTCTGACTATGCCATTGGAAGATGTGCATGGGTATATACTGTTTAAAGGTGAAGAGAAATCATTTCAAAGCAAAGCAATAGTAACCTTGGATTAGAAAATACATGTAGCAACTGAATTTATGTAGTATATATACAGTTAACTTTTACATTAAGAATTTCTTATATATCAGAGGTCTAATTTAACTAATAATTTATTCCTTTCATAGTTTCATTCATCTAGTCATCAAATATCTGCTAAATATCTGGTATCTATCAATCATTTTGCTGGATTCTGGCACTCTCAAAACAACTAAAGGTGTGATTTTTGTACTTGAAGAGCTCACAATTTAATAGATGAGAGAGAGACGTGATTAATCACAATATTGTAAATCTGAAATCCAAAACAAAGTGTTGGGACTTGACAAGGACACCTCTGAAACCACATGGTCTACTAAGTTACACAAGGTGCTTTGCAATCAGAGTTTTCTTATAGCATTGTCACAAGGAACACGTGAGATCTTCACTGTCAAATCCTTAGCACAGTTCCTGGCACATCAAGTGCCTAATTAGTAAAGACAGCAGGCTATTTAAGTGGGACTATGTAGATAATATTATCTCCAAGTTAAAAAAAAATATTAAAGAGGAGGGGCAAGAAGATGAGTAACTACTCAAATAGCTGTTGCTGTTACTATTACTGTTCTCAGAGAGATTTATCAAGACACGGCCTAGATTTGTAGGAAAACCAGGCCTCTCAACAAAGTAGGTCTGTGTTGTATTTCTCGTCCTAGAAAATGGCACCACTGTCCTCCCACTGATCTGAATCAGAAAACTTCTCACTCCACACAAGATGAACGAGGTCTGATCTATTGTATGTCTTAACTCTTAATCAGCTCTCTTTCCCTCTGCTTCTTGACTCTCAGCGCCCCGTCTACTCTCGAATGGCACAGTGTTCTCTGATTGTGAATCCCATTCTCCAGTTGTTGCCTGTGTTTTCTCATTCCTTAGTAATTCTGGATCTTGATACTGTTCCTCTACCTTTCCCATCTGGTCAATTTGTAATCAAGCCTCAACACTCAGCTCAAATCAGGGCTCCTCTAAGGATTCTCTGCTCTCTGTCCCACCTCTTAGGGGATTATCTTGAGGACACACAGCACTGTGTCTGCACTCATCACCAGCCAGCGTCCCCACTAGTCTTGAACTTCTTGGCTTTTCCACCTAGACCGTGATTCTCAGAGGAGGGATGAAGTTCCCCTGGTTTGAAAATTCTTTCTAGGTTAGTGGCTGGACTTCAGAGGAGTATACGATGTTTTTATTTATGAAATTCACAAATAATTAGAAAGTTTCTCTCCAAAACTCCAAACACTAGTAACTACTATTTTATACCACATTAAACCTTTTATTTAAGGGAAAATGTTATAAGAACTAAAGAAATTTCCCACATACCAAAAAAGTAAAAAGAACCAGAGATTCAAAACAGTCATTTATAAATTAGATGATATGAAAAGTGAAAAGCTTTTGACTAAAAACTTATACTAAAAAAAAAAAAAAAAAAATCATCTCCCCTGGTGGCTCAGAAGGTAAAGCGTCTACCTGCAATGCGGGAGACCTGGGTTCTATCCCCATGTTGGGAAGATCCCCTGGAGAAGGAAATGGCAACGCACTCTAGTATTCTTGCCTGGAAAATTCCATGGACAGAGAAGCCTTGTAGGCTACAGTCCATGGGGTCACAAAGAGTCGGACATGACTGAGCAACTTGACTACACTAAACTTAACATAAATTAAAGCATTTTGGCAGTCTTTCATTTTATAAATATCAGGTTGTATAATTCTGTTTCAGTTAAGTCTTAAAATGTATTTTTTCCCCCTTAGAGGTTCTATAGGTTAATAAAATTGTTAAATCTATAAGGTTAATAACCTTGGAAATTAAAAAAAAATATGAGTTTTGCAAACATAGTGAATAAGATACTTTGCAACATGATTAACATAGTTTATAGATGATCCATTTTTATTTTTTAAAGATTTCTTGAGTCTCATCATTTAATTGTGGAATAGAGAATAAACACTTGTGGAATTTTATGTCTATTACTGTGATTTTCAACAGTGACAAACCCCGCCTCCAACAAACAGCAAAACAATGTCAAAGAACCCTGGCAAATCCATTATTTTGTAAAATGTCCTATGCATCCATCGTCATGGAAATATTATCATTATTTTTTAAAATTAAAAGCTTTTCTTAGCTTTATTGAAATGCAATCGATAAGCAACATTGTATAAATTTTAGGTGTACAACATGTTGATAAGGTACATTTATATATTGTAAATGATTATCACTTGATCATTAGCTCACACCTCCATCCCATCACATAATTACCATTTCCATTTTTGTGTGTGGTGAGAAAATTTATTATCTGTTTTTATCTTTTATTTTTTCCTGGTTTTATTGGGATATAATTGACATATAGCACTGTATAAGTTTAAGGTATACAGCATAATGTTATCTGTTTTGATATTAAAACATCATTTTTAAAAATAAAAGGAAATCTGAATATTGCGAGGTGATATAGTATTATCATCTAAAGTATGAACTTTGGAGCCAAATCTGGAAGGAGATTTAAGCGAAGGGCTGGCAATTTTGGATTACCAGCACAAATAATAATCTATATTGTCTTCTTGAGATTCCAAGAAATGCTAATAATGTTTTAACATTAGTATAAATGTGCCAAACCTGTCCTCTTTTAAATAGAAAATTTAAAAGGCCACTCTCAGGTAAAATCCAGGAAGAAATTTTATCTTAGTTTACCATGCACCTGTCTACCAAAAATAGAAGAGGAGAGTCTTAACTTTTTCTCTTGAATTTAAGTCAAGGTACTATATACAAGTTATGTAAAATCAGTATGGAAGTTCGAGGTTGTTTTTCTTGCTCAGTGATTCTGAATAAATTCAGTAGTTCCAGTATGTTTTTTTTTTTTTTTTTCTTAATTTTCTGAATTACATTCCTATGACCACCTAAGGCATGTCTCTATGTATTGGCTACTACAATATTTTGAAAAGTGATTGGGATATTTCTTTAAATTATGTACAACCCAAAATGTTGGTGTTTTGTACGGATCACAAGTGCAGCATTCCTTAGTTATTTCTGTTTGTCACAAGTGTTACTTAAAGAACAACGTATGTATTGCATGAAAACATTATGACCTTTTTCTCTTCGTTTAAACAAACTTCAAGGTAACTGGACTTCTAAAGCAAGAAAAAAAGTCCATATTCTCTTTACATTATCATGTGCATTTTTTTATAGGTTTCACCTATTACTTTCATTAGTAGTATGAATAAAAAAATGATAGCTCAAAACAGTAATTCGATTTAAATATAACCAAATCTTTCTTTTAAAAATAATTCATCATATTAATGGAAGAGAAAGAAAAGGAAACACAAAAGAACTAAAGCATAATAATTCATTTTTTTATACCAGAGTGAATAATATTGACCACATGGGACAACGTACTGACTTCCTTCTCCCTGTTTTACAGAACTTTCTGTGCTTTATTCTGGAGCTTAAGCCTAAAGGATAGGAAACGCGAGAAAACAAAATCCTAGAAACATTATAAATTAAATAGTATAAGAGATGATTATGAAGTTTTATTTTGTGGGTGCTATATTTGTTTCAGATACTTGACTTAAGACAGTGTTGGAAATACTGCAAGACTTTCTTACTGGCTGGAGATATTTTGAAATCAATAACATAAATAGAAACAGAGAAGTTTACTAAACTTCCTTTTAAGGACATCCATGATTCAGAGCACTCTAAAACTGCACATATCGAAAGGCTTTCTGAGATATTATTTAAGTTTAAAGAAAGAAAGAAGATTTCAAGCTTCTGCCCATTTTTCACTCTTCCTTTTATGCTTTCCTTCCTCACATTCTGAAAGGACAGCTATTAGTTAAAAAAAAAAAAAGTCCACAAGGCAACTGGTGAGCATGACTAGGAGTTCTGTTAACGGATTAATTCAAACACAGCTGTCAATCCACACACAGAAGAGCTAATCAGGGTGAAAACTATTAGCTGTATTTTAGGAGATTACCAAACATTTTTTTCAAAGCTATGAATTCAATCATTTAATTGTTGGAAGTAATTCCCTGGCAGGAAAACAGCTCTGACTCTCTATTTATGCCTCTACCCACAGGCCACTTTTTTCAGACTGAGTAGCTGAAAACAACATTACAAACTCTTACATCATAAGAATGAAAGTAAAATATTCCCACTATCAATAAACGCTTCTTATGGTAAAAAGAAAGAAAACCTCTTTATCCCTTATGTCTATATTTTTACAGTACTTTGACTTATGAAAAAAGGAAATGGAGCAGCTTTACAAATTTAATTAGATTCATACTTATTTTTCCAAGTATGAATGTTGCATGTTTTTAGTTAGCAAGGAATTTTTTGTTGTTGTTGTTTAGCAATAAAGAAAGGCAAACAAACATTTTAGCATAACCCCCCAGCAGACACAGGAAGCCAGCTTACCCGGCCCTTCTGCCAGCATTCCACCAGCTCCTTATCTGTGTTCTTGCCTTCCAGGAGGGCTAACTGCTGAGTCCAGCTTGTCAGGAGGGCACTGAACTGTTCAAGGGCCTGCTCCAGCTGAGCCACTTGGCCTGAGAACTCCTGCTCCGAAAGGGCCATTTGGCTAACCAGGTTCTCCAAGCTGGTCTGCGTTTGGAAAACGCTGTCTTCCCACTGCTTCCAGTCCGCACGCAGGGCCTGCATCTCCGTGTCCAAGAGCTCACAGCCACTGGCAGTCGTGTTCCGTTTCACGGCAGGGGCCAGAGACTCCACTCTGCTTAGGCGGCTTGCACCAATCTCTCTGGAATCCATCAGCTCCTGTAATGGAATATCACCATGGCAACCGAGGAGGCTCTGAGTCACTTGGCCTTCAAGTTTCCAAATGTGTACAGAGGGGGACCCTGTCCTGCTAGGAAGTTTTAGCAAGTGTGCCACAAGGAACCGGATTCAATTCATCCGCCCACTCCTAAGTTATTATAGTAGAAAATTATCATTGTGAGCGTCAAGGTTTGTGGTGAAGTAAATTGAGGAATCTGCAACATCCTGAAACAGACTAAAGGGGAACCCTGAAATCCGGCGTTGTTGGAATATGTGAAACTATTTTGATAGTGATTTGAATGTTTGCCCGTGGTGTATTACTCAGATAAATGAGTGAATCTTATTTTTCCCTAAGTTGACATCAAGACAAGTGAATAAGGATTGCCCTTGTTCTTGTTCTTGTTCTGTCCTCTGCTCTTGTCTCTACCCCATTTCCATCTTCTTCCCTGAGGTGGTGGCTTAAACGACACTTCTCTTCCACTAGGAATCAAGCTAACTCATCACAACAAAAGAATAAGCCCTCCTCAATTTCAAATACTTCAGTAGGTTAATATTTTCATATGACACATTTTAAGTATGAAATAGTTCAGTATGCAGGTTTCCCTGATAGCTCAGTTGGTAAAGAATCCACCTGCAATCCAGGACACCTTGGTTCGATCCCTGGGTTGGGAAGATCCCCTGGAGAAGGAAACAGCTACCCACTCCGGTTTTCTGGCCTGGAGATTTCCATTAACTGTATAGTCCATGGGGTCCCAAAGAACTGGACACAGCTGAGCGACTTTCCCACTCCAGTTCTTGCCTGGAGAATCCCAGGGACGGGGGAGCCTGGTGGGCTGCTGTCTACGGGGTCGCACAGAGTCGGACAGGACTGAAGTGACTTAGCAGCAGCAGCAGAGCAACTTTCACTTTTACTTTCACTTTCATCATGTTAACTAAATATTTTTATAGTAACTAAAATAAATCATTCACAGACATAAGCTGAAAGCTCAAAACAACCTTTACACAGCATTCATTTATTACTATTCTTCTTACTTTTGAGAACCTCACTAGAAATTCAACAATTTAACTGCAACTTTTAGGCTTAAAGCACACAAATACCCCAAAAGATAACAAGATAAACTTATGTATTGCTAATTAGGTAAAATAGTGGTATTTCTTGCTAAGAATAGATTTCTCTACAGAATCTATTCTGATGTTTATATATTTATGTATCCATTATTTTTGTTAATTTTAATACAAATTTATGACTTAGCTCCTGGACTGCTAAAATCCTTTAGGCACATGATCTAATTTAGTCCTCAAAATGACTCTGTGAGGCAGGTACTATTGTTACTCTGATTTTTACCGATAAAGAAAGAGGTTGAGGCTTGAGGACATCAAGTAACTTGCCCTAAGAAAAGCAGCAGGGATAAGGTGTAGCATCAGGGTCCGATTCTAGAGCCTGAACTCGTGAGCTAGGGTTAGATTTGCTGTATGATTTTATAAGCATCAGTTTGTGCACCCTCATTCCCTCCCACACGTCAAGTTCCTTGAGGGTTGTACAACCTTCATTGAATAAATGGATGAATGGGTGAATGAATGGAAGAACAAATCAAAATATTAGTGAAGAATATAGCAAAGCATTTTACGGAATCACACAGGTAATAAGAATTTTAGAAGTGGCTTTCTGGGGTTATCTCATTTAAAACCTGTGCAGTTGTAGTAAGATTTAAATAAGATAATACTCTCTGAACATTTAAGAGTAAACTTTCAAAATGTAGTTATTGTTGCTGTCATCAACGAGTATTTTTATGTTCTGATTTCCAGGTGTCAGAACACAATCCCAGTCTTCTATTCCTGACCACATTTATACTACGTATTTCAATGTTTCCTCATGTACAATTAAACAATTGAAAATATCACCATTTCCTGGTTCTCAGATTAAAATCTATTACTTCCACATAGAGGAAATGAATGCAATTTAATATTCAAGTAAATAGAAGTATATTTGTTCCAGCTCCCTCAGATATGTGAACTTCTTTTTTTTTTAAAAGTAGACCTTATAAACAGGAACCTATTTTAATGCCCTTAAAATTACTGTTTTCTACTATGTTGTCATACTGTTGGCTAAGAAAGCAGAATAAAACAAGTGAATTATTCAAATACTTTTAACCAAGTTACTTTATAAACTTTTCTTCCACTGTGCTAGAAAATGGTATCTGGTTTTGTCAGCCCACCAATCTGGTGCATATTTTGTAGGCCTTGATGCTACAGTAATAATAAGCACATTTGCACACAGAAGCATCCATGGACAGTGGTCCATTTTCCTCACAAGTGTACCATGTTTTGAATTTCCTTTTTTCTCCTACCTATATTTTTGATTCATGAGGTACAAGGTAATAAATGCCAACAAATAGAAAACAGGAATAAAATATTTTAAATAATCTTATCCACAGAATCTTCATCACAGATATGTGATACCCAAGAACCAATGCAGTTATACCATCCATCTATTTTCTGACCTTAATTTTAGATAATTTTTTCTGGGTGGCTGGTGAATCTCCTGACATATCTGACCACCGATGAAGTTCTTCCTTTGCTGAATGGAGCCAATCCGTGAATTCTTGGACTGCGTCTAAATACATGAGATGGTCTTTCACAATCTCTTCTACTTTCCTCATTTTCTCCTGGTAGAGAAAGAAGAGTACTTTAACAGTAATCATTATTCAGAACCCGAATCATTATTCAGACAAGGCAGCAGGTGTCTTAATGATCTTAAAAGATTCTTTTCTTATTTTTGAATTTTCTCTATGTCTAATATCTCAAAATGAAAAAAATCAAATCTTAATTCTACTGAAAGACTGTGAAGAAGCAATCATTTTCCTTTAAGTTTTACTTGGTCTAGCTTAGAATAAAAATCTATGCTTAATGAATGTTGACTAACATCCCTCACTAATAATCCACTTAATTATTACTATTATTATAACTGTTCTTATTGTTCAAGAAATTATTTGTGTTGCCTTTGTGTACAGTATTCTGCTCAGCACTTAAAATAAATTTGTTCATTTAATCCTCATGACAGCTATGTGATATAGATAATATTATTAAACTGTATTATGAGAAAGGACCTTTAGAGGTTACAGAAGTTAAGTAACATGCCCAAAGTCATACATCCGAAAAAGCGTCAAAGCCAGAATTCAAATTTCTAGGTCTTTTTAACTGAAGTCTTAGCTCTTAATCATTACCAAAATAAAAATTAAGATAAACTAACAACTGACCTGCCTCTTGAGAAACCTATATGCAGGTCAGGAAGCAACAGTTGGAACTGGACATGGAACAACAGACTGGTTCCAAATAGGAAAAAGAGTACGTCAAGGCTGTATATTGTCACCCTGCTTATTTAACTTATATGCAGAGTACATCATGAGAAACTTTGGGCTGGAAGAAGCACAAGCTGGAATCAAGATTGCCGGGAGAAATATCAATAACCTCAGATATGCAGATGACACCACCCTTATGGCAGAAAGTGAAGAGGAATTAAAAAGCCTCTTGACGAGAGTGAAAGAAGAGAGTGAAAAAGTTGGCTTAAAGCTCAACATTCAGAAAACGAAGATCAT
Source organism: Bos taurus (assembly GCF_002263795.3). Classification (NCBI taxonomy): domain Eukaryota; kingdom Metazoa; phylum Chordata; class Mammalia; order Artiodactyla; family Bovidae; genus Bos; species Bos taurus. The sequence continues at coordinate 89,374,878 of NC_037336.1, forward strand.
GGCATCTGGTCCCATCACTTCATGGGAAATAGATGGGGAAACGGTGGAAACAGTGTCAGACTTTATTTTTCTAGGCTCCAAAATCACTGCAGATGGTGATTGCAGCCATGAAATTAAAAGACGCTTACTCCTTGGAAGAAAAGTTATGACCAACCTAGATAGCATACTGAAAAGCAGAGACATTACTTTGCCAACAAAGGTCCGTCTAGTCAAGGCTATGGTTTTTCCAGTGGTCATGTATGGATGTGAGAGTTGGACTGTGAAGAAAGCTGAGCACCGAAGAATTGATGTTTTTAAACTGTGGGTTGGAGAAGACTCTTGAGAGTCCCTTGGACTGCAAGGAGATCCAACCAGTCCATTCTAAAGGAGATCAGCCCTGGGATTTCTTTGGAAGGAATGATGGTGAAGCTGAAACTCCAGTACTTTGGCCACCTCATGTGAAGAGTTGATTCATTGGAAAAGACTCTGATGCTGGGAGGGATTGGGGGCAGGAGGAGAAGGGGATGACAGAGGATGAGATGGCTGGATGGCATCACTGACTCGATGGACGTGAGTCTCAGTGAACTCTGGGAGTTGGTGATGGACAGGGAGGCCTGGCGTGCTGCAATTCATGGGGTCGCAAAGAGCCAGACACGACTGAGCGACTGAACTGAACTGAACTGAACACATATGTTAAAAACTGTAGTACTAATAATACAAGAGTTCCCTAAAGGAAGCCAAGAGAAGGAAAAAACCTTCTCCCTTATTTTCTTTAACATTCTCACATATATGCAATAGAAAAGTCATGGAGGAAAGTAATGATTCAGAGATAGAATTGAGAGAAAATCTTCATATTACATGAAGGAGCCAATTTCTTGGAGAACAGAAAAATGAGGGTTTTACTAAAATGAGAAATAGAATACTTGGTACATGACTTAAATCTGGGAGGTAAATAGACTTGCACCTAACGTAACAAATATAAGTGGCAGCAAAAGCAAAAGAACTCGAAACTGACAACTGAGTCTCAGAGAGTCTTACAAAGAAAAGAAATGGGTTGATTAACATTCTGAGTGGAGAAGGATGAAGAACAAATAAACAATAATCCCAAAATTGCATAGAGAGAAAAACTCACAGTCATCCATTGGTGAGAAATGACCCTTTATGTAATATACCTGTTCACTAAAGATATAGTTTCATTTTTTATTTCTATTTTTAAATTTTTTAATTGGAGGATAATGGCTTTACAATGTTATGTTGGTTTCTGCTATACAACAAAGTGAATAAGCTGTATATATATGTGTGTATATATACATATATACACATAACGTGTACATATATACATAATGCATATATTATATATATATATATCCCCTCCTTCTTCAGCCTCCCTTGCAACCTCCACACCAATTCCCCTAAAATTTAACCTACAGTGTATTCTTTACCTGAACCTTGACGTTTTTCCTTTGCTATAAAGCACTAACCTTGGAAACGGTCAGTATGTCATTAAACTGTGTTTTCAGTTCCTCTTGAGCCGTATCCGTGAGAGCCTCATCCTCAGTCTTCTGGTAGAGCTCCCTGGCCTTTGCTGTGAGTCGCTGCAGGGCTCCGGCATGGTCTTCCGCCTCTGATACAACGGACTGAAAGTGATCCAGGAGGGAAAACTTCTCTTTCAGACCAGGCTGTGGTTGCAAGGGATGTTCTACTTTTTGATCCACCGATTCCATCCACTGCTCCAACTGGTTTTTCCACTCTAGATAGTCATTCCACTGGCTAATCACAGATTCTAAAGTGCTAGAACCAATGTCACATATTACAAAAGTAAGTTATCATCACATCTCTACTAAAAACCAACCATGAGGGCATTGCACCCATGTAAGCTCTTTTACCGAATGGTATTGTAAGTGATGAAAACAGTGTTTTCAAGTGAAGGGGAAAACATTACTCTTCTGACCTACAACACAGCTTCTTCCAAATAAAAATAAATTTATCCCCAAATTTGAAGATGTCTTAGTCGCATATGCATCTGGAGATTTGTCTTCCAGATGCTAATTGCCCTAAATGAATAGACACATATACATGTTACATTGTCAAAACATCAGCCAGGGGGCACCAGTTAAATTTTATTTAATATACATTAATTCTGTATTTTCTTGGATTTGGTTTATCCTATTAAAGATAATGGAATTCAAAATGTGAAGTATTCTTTTGGGTAAATGACATAATTAGATTGATTTTTTCACTTGCAGATATAATATATAATGTTTAGCGCTTCTGTGTTGAATGTGTGAAGGGATGAAGGCTCAGTGTGCTAATAGTATTAGAAATATAGTCGCCGAAGTTAATAGTCAAGTCAATAGCTCTCCCAATAGTCAACTAAAAGGCTCTCTAGACTGGCATTTTTAAAATACCTCCAACATTTAGCTTTACAAACTATTCTAACTCATCTTCAGTGACCCCTCCCACTTTCCCTTGCATATAATTCTATGACCCTGAAGTTATATCTGTGGTGAATGTACTTCCAAACTGTTTCTTTTGCTCAAAATTTCCCCTTTGCACCAATATATACCTTATCATATATGCCTTAAAGCCCTATTCTTTCTGCAAATAATTTTCTGGAAAGTCCAAATCCATCTCACTTCTCCAGAAGCCATCCAAGCCCTACTCTTTTCCACAGTCCACAGCATCTTAGGAACACAATCTGAGTCAGAGGCTTGGTTGTTTTATTTTTTTTTTTTGAATATATCCTACCCTAGCTTTTGAGCCCCGAGAGAGCAAAAACTACTTTGTTTCATTATTTTAGCACAATAATTTGAGCACTGCTACGGCTCAAAATGCAGTTTCCAAAGTGAATTCCTTGCTGAAAGAGAAGAATCAAGGATTTAAATCCGCTTCCTGTATTTAACATCTTATTCTAACATCCGGAAAATATTCACCCGTATTGCTATTCACTTTTATGAAGCTGGCCTGTTACCAAGCATTGGGGAGTTGAGTTCATGCCCCAGCAGTCTGATCTATAGAATAATAGAACTATGGAATCTGATTTTTTTTTTCTTTGCTGACCATTATGAGTTGTGATGAAGATTCAAAATCCTGCTGACTCTGTGGAGTTACCACCTACCCTCCATATGCAAAGTAAACAAAGCACATTTTTAGCTGTCACTGTGGTTCACTGTTTACACTGCAGTGAGTAACTGGAGTGTTATTTTGTTTTGTGATGAGCTCTAATCTTCTGTTCATCTATTTATGAAGATCATTTTGAGCACACACTTCTTCCGCGATTGAACAGTACATATAACCTTTAATGTGACTTCTGGAATATGTGTTAGTATAATACTGCTGAAAGTCATTTGTCCAACCAGCCAGTCAGATTATTTGTAGATCCTCTGAGAAGAGGGAGGAAGATGAAAGTCTTTGAATCATAAATATAACACAACAACAAAACCTTGTGTAACAATTAGAATCTTCTCTGTTTTCTCATCAGCGTCTGATGCAATGGGGTCGTGTGGTCTGGCTGTTGCCCATGTGAAGGTGTTCACACATAGCAGGAGGTTGGTCCCCTGGCCTTACTCTAAATGTCAGGATAGAGTGGGGTGATCACATACTCTCCCAACATCTCTGTAAGCCCACTGTTAGGGATATTACTTCAGTTGAGAAAAAGATTTGTATGTAAGCTCAAAAGTTGCCAATGACTTAACTTTCCTTAAAAAGCAAAAAGTTATTAAAGTTGTTAAAGTTATTAAAGACGTATTCTTTCTTTGATGAATTTAGAGGCGGTATCTGATTAAGCCCATGTGTGCCAGAATCCATGAGAGATGTTATGGGAGATGTAAATATTACACACACACACACACACACACACACACACACAAAGCAAGCAAGCAAACAAAACCAGCCATTGCAGTTATAGAAAATTCAATCAGGCAGAGACAGGCATCCATACAACCATCTAAAAGAACACGCTTGGTAACTCTCTTACAGGATACCTTCAGCTCTACTCCATCATTTTACTAAGTCACTGGGTTTGACTCAGGCAAAGACACACTAAAAATGGGCTCTGTACCTCTGGGCATGGATGGAGGAGTCCACGATGTTAGCCCACACGTCTTTAAGGGTCTGGAGCTGAGTCTGGATCACCTTCTGACCCTCCTTGTTGCTACTTCTCAAGGCCTGTTCCCCTTTGCCAATGGCCATGTTCAATTTAACTTCCCCTTCACCTTTCATCAGGAGAATTTCCTGTGAAGGAAGAATGAATAATCATCAGCAGGATTACTAAAACCTTCTGATGTGTTGTTTCCCATGAGAATCAAGCTAAGGCATACCTTACCTTAAAATGGAGCAACAACAACAATATCAAACTCTGGACCCTATGGCCCTATAACACCTTACTTAAATATTAGAAGTCTGGGAGTCTGGAAGTCAGAGACCAACTCTGATTTAAGTTCTTGGAAAACTCTGGACCACAAGCCTAGAAGTGGAACTTTATTGAATTTTGCATCAGAGTAAAGAGAAGTCATTTTGAAAACGAAGACACTCTTGTCCAAAACTTGACAGATCCCTATTTCTATTGCCTGGGTAATTTCTGCCTTTCAAAGGAAACTTCACGGACTGCAGGCTAGTCTGTGGCCTCCTCCGTACTTCATCAGGGCCCCTCCACACAGGCTGTACTGAAAGTAATAATTTACAGGGTGATCTCTTCCACTAACTGGGGACTTCTGGAAAGCAAGAACTAATTTTTGTCTCTGTATTCCAATCAACTTGCATGGTGCTTGGAGTAGAGTAGGTATTCATAATATTTGCTAAAAATGTTTACTAAAATTTAAAAAAATTATTTTAAAGCTATTAGAACAAAAATATTCCTTGACAGAAGAGAAAAACAATCCCTCCAAATCCTTTTTTTGCCCATTTTCTTCATTTTGCCCACGTAATCCTGAGGAGGCTCACAGTTGAACGATGAGGACCTAACTCAAACACCTGTGTGTATGCATGTGTGTGTGTGTGTGTGTTAATTACTCAGTCATGTCCGACTCTTTGTGACCCTACAGACTGTAGCCCACCAGGCTCCTCTATCCATGGGATTTCCCAGACAAAACTACTGGAGTGGGTAGCCATTCCCTTCTCCAGGGGATCTTCCCCACCCAGGGGTTAAATCCAGGTCTCTTGCATTGCAGGCAGATTCTTTACAGTCTGAGCCACCAGGGACACCCCAAAAACCTGTGAGTCTAATCCAACAGTCTTCGGAAGGCCTCAGGCTGGCGCCCCACGTACCTGCACTTGTAACAGCCGTCTCTCCAAGGCGTCTTTGCTCCCCACAGTGCTCTCTGCACTGGCCAGTCTGTCCTGCATGTCCTTCACCCAGGACCACATGCTCTGCAGCGCCTCCTCCAGGGCTTCGTGCTCCTGCAGGGCCACCTGGCAGCTCCGGAGCTTCTCCTTGGTCATCCGGAGTAAGTTCTGATAGCTTGTGAGGAGCTGGGAACACAGGCGGCTTTCTTTCCCAGCACCGTGGCCTTCTTCACTGAGAAGCTGCCCTCTCTGGGACAGCTTGTCCAGAGACTCTCTAAAGAAAACAGGGAAAAAAAAAGAAAATGAATTCTGTCAGGAGCACAGGGGAGTGACACATGATTGTTGACATTGGAGCAGCCACCAGACCAGAGCGCACAGCTGACATGCCTTTCAGTGATGGTGCTGGGCGCCCTCAGAGGGCTGGCTACCTGGCTCTCTGTGGTTTATCTGAATGCAGTCACTTCCCATCGAGGGATCTCATTCAGTCTGTGCTATCTATGCCTGGATCCCAGCCCTGTGTATTGTCAGGGATTCACTTCAGGAAATGGCCCAGGCCTGTCTCTCCGGGCTGATCTCTGACTTTTCTTCATTCCTAGTTAATGCTCTAATCATAAACAGTTCCCTGAAATTCCCTAAGCACTCCACCCTGCTGTATACACACGGAGACTCCTCCTTCATAACCACTCTTCAATTTCTTTTCTAAGAGGCCCTTCAAATCTCAGTGCAGGCCTTACATCCCCAGGAAGCATGATGCTGACTCCCCTTCTGGTGCCCTCTTTCCGCCTTTCTCTCACCTCATACACCCTGTCTGTCTCCATCCACAAGGCTTTCACCTTCTAGAAGCCATGGTAATTACATTCATCTCCTATCCCCAGCATCCAGCACAATGTTTGGCAGAGATAAAGTGCCAAAGAAAGCTTCTTTCAAAAGGCCATCTTATGAATACTTATGGGTTTCTTTGTTGCATCTTGGGAACTCTGCTCATCTCAGTTTGAGGTTATGTTAATTAAGTCAAGGGAAAACATGATCTTCTATGGCTAGGTCGGCTTTATGCTGTTTTACAGATTTCTGAATCAGCATATCTCTCAGGAAATGCCTGGGATATCAGAAGGGAGACTGTTGATGCTGTCACACAAGCTGTTGTGAATGTCAGAAAAGGACAGGAAACCCATTTCCTACCTTGTCTTTTTCTTTTGCTTGAGCAGCTATTATCTAAACAGAATCCTGTGTGCTTCAATGAGATATATAAGACTTAGACAACATTACATATACTTTAAAGTACATCTCTTATACTTGTAATACTGGGAAAAATTGGAGGTGGGAGGAGAAGGGGACAACAGAGGATGAGATGGTTGGATGGCATCACTGACTCAGTGGACACTAGTTTGAGTAAGCTCCGGGAGTTGGTGATGGACAGGGAAGCCTGGCATGCTGCAGTTCATGGGTTGCAAAGAGTCAGACACAACTAAGTGACTGAACTGAACTGATACTTGTAATCTGCATGAGACATGAAGGTAAGACATGAAGATGGTTTAAACAATGACTTTAGTTAAACAATAATTCAAGAGGACAGATAGCACATGTTACCACAAGAAGAACTGCTTAATAGACAATAAAAATCAATGATTCTTAAGTCTGAGGTTCTTTTTAAAAATACAGGGCATTCCCCTAAGATATGCAAAGTACTTGCAGAATATTATGATGAAAAAAAAATCCAAAGGACTGGGAAGAGCAAGTGGCCAACAAGTGAAAGAAGTCAGGTGACTCAGCTAGAGAAGCTGGGATACCAGCGGAGCACATTAGGACTGTCTAGAGAAGCTGCCAGGTGGAAAGCAGATGGGAGCAAATGCACCTAGCGTCCAAGCACCTGGTCCTGGAATATCAGAGTAACAGCTCAAGAAGAATATCAAATGTTTTAAAGGAGGAGAGAAATAGGTCTGGCCGTGTTATATTGTACCTAGACAAGAGTCAAGATTTAAATTCACCATTGGGTTGGGGTGAGTTTCAATTTATAATTGAATCACTATTAGGTTCAATTTATAAAAAATTGAAATTGAGCAGGACTCTGTGAGGCCTTCCCAGATACTAAAGCCCTTCTGTGTCCCTTGTCTCTTCTTTGTAGAAAAGCTGTAGTCTCCCAGGTCTCCCCTGAGTTGCAAAAAAGCAGGCTCAAACGGTTAACAATTAGGACAACAGTCACAGAATATTTAGCTTCTCCCTGAAGGATATAAATAACAAAGTCTGATTCACATTCTTGAGTTGTTTTGCAAACACTAAAATGGCCACCAGAGGGAAAAAGCTAACTGCCCGGGTAGCTCAGCTGTTAAAGAATCTGCCTGCGATGCAGGAGACCCCAGTTTGCTTCCTGGGCTGGGAAGTTCCCCTGGCAAAGGAATAGGCTACCCACTCCAGTATTCCTGGGCCTCCCTGGTGGCTAAGATGGAAAGAATCCTCCTGCAGTGCAGGAAACCGGGGTTTGATCTCTGCACTGGGAAGATCCCCTGGAGAAGAAAATGGCAACCCACTCCAGTATTCTTGCCTAGAGAATCCCCATGGACAGAGGAGCCTGGTGGGCTACAGTCCATGGGGTCACAGAGTTGCACACGGCTGAACAACTAAGCACAGCACATGATGACCAGACTAGTCATGACATAAGATGCTCTATCTTGAGCAATACTGAATATGTGGCTTGCACAATTCCAGGAACTGACTTCAAGGTACTGATAACAAACTGACCTTAGAACTGAAGATTAACTGTGCTTAAAACAATCAAGATGATGCTGACCAGACCACTAAATGACCAGTTTCAAGATGATTCTCAAAGCTAACTGTTTTGTTCTGCTTGTAGTCTCTGCCTACCCACCCTTCAAGTTTTCCTTTAAAATCTGTTCTCTAATCAGCAGTGGGGATTGGTTCTTTGGGACATGAGTCCACCTTCTTGCCAGAATTTCCAGGTGCCTCAATAAAGCCATCTTTCCTTTTATTCAACACTTGTCTCTCATTCTTAGATTCTTGAGTATGAACAGCTTAACCTGAATTCAGTAACAAAATCAACAACGTGTTTGCCCCACGGTAAAGGTTCACAGCTGCTGCTAAGTCACTTCAGTCGTGTCCGACTCTGTGCGACCCCGTAGACGGCAGCCCACCAAGCTCTGCCATCCCTGGGATTCTCCAGGCAAGAACACTGGAGTGGGTTGCCATTTCCTTCTCCAATGCATGAAAGTGAAAAGTAATAGTGAAGTCGCTCAGTCGTGTCCAACTCTTCGCGACCCCATGGACTGAAGCTTACCAGGCTCTTCTGTCCATGGGATTTTCCAGGCAAGAGTACTGGAGTGGGGTGCCATCGCCTTCTCCAAAAGGTTCACAGAGGTAGGACCAAAGCAACGGTCAGACAGAGTTTTGGGCCAAGCTTCCCTCCCCTAGTGAAAAGTGTTCTATCTTCCAGTGCAACAATTTCAATGAAGCAATTGAAAATGCCAGTGGTGTAGTGTGAATTGAGGGAGCAAAGCCATGAAAGTGGAGTCCAAAGCACAGGCCAGAGAACTGCCTGAGAAGGAGCCGGAAACATTTGCTCAGTTGACAAGCAATGAGAAGACAAATACTGCAGTGAAGAAAATGAATCTCTAGGGCAGTCAGACTTCATGACAATACTTTTTGCTTTACTAACAATATTATGAGGATATGGTGGATTGGAAATAATCCTGGAGGCTGAAGTGTGTGAGAAATATATGGAAATTGGGGTCTATAGTGTTATTTTGTAAATGAAGGGTATTTTTATAATCACCTTATATCCTTATAATAACCTCTGGGAGGAAAATGTATTTATTATTATTCTCAATGTTTAAAAGCTATTATCAAGAAATACAGGAAATGAGTGGCCTGTCCAATTTGTTGAACAAAGGGAGATATAACTGCAATGGAGATCAGCTCTTTACCTCCAACCCAATACTCTCTCCAGATCACCACACTGCCATGGAAACACTATACAATCATTTGTGTACTAGGTATAGAAACATCACCACCCCAACTAACCATCTAACCAGCCAACAACCAACCAACCAGACAAGCAAACATTTGCTAGTAAGAAAAGCATCTATTCCACTTCCGCATCCTACCTTGCAACCAACAGTTCTCCCAGAAACATTTCAATTTTATGGACTTCGTTTTTCTTCTCAGGAATGTGTTGCTTGCTCTCTCCTAAGTTTTCTGTACTTAATCTTTCTTCCATTTCATGGATCCATAAGTTCAGTTTTCTGTGCTGATCTTCAAAGCTAAAGAAAAGAACAAAACACGTTAGAGAAATTCTTATATGTTCATTATAATAAATAAATTATAATATTGAGGTCAACAATGTCTATGGCAATTAAGATCTCATGGATTTTCAAGCAGAGTAGAAAATTTGACAATAATCCCATTCAAATAATCACTTATTTCAGTAACAAAATGACAAATTCTGGACATTTTTCTTGAGATCCAAGCAGAAAAAGAAGCACTCTATCTTGATAATTATAGCTGGTAATTAAGATTACATTTCCATGCCTGTGTGCACTTAACTTTACATCTTACTACAAAGACCCTGAATTGGGGCCAGTGGAAAAATGGGGCCGTGGAAGCCCTTGAACAGGAAGGAAAGTCATCTCTGGGTCTTTGTATCTTATGGGGATTTGAATATGGCACAAGACTCTAGGGTTCTTAAGTTTTAAAAAAACACTGTAAATTCTCTAAGAAACCTTGACAAAAGTCAGGCAAATACCTCCAACCAAAAAAAGGCATTTTGATTATACTGACATCTTTCCTTTCTTAGCAACAGAATACTTTTTCTAATTTTATATCCAGCCCTGTTGATATAGCTTCCTGATTGGAATCTTGATTCAGAGAAATATAATAAGTGTTTTCTGCCATAATTCCAACCTCACTGAAGTAGACACAGTGAGGAAAGGACTTGGATAATCAAAAATTCGGGTGTCAAAATTCTAATATCTAGAGTTAACCAAATAGACAAAAAGTACATACATTTATGTCATTCATAATTATTAGTGAATATAATTCTTTTCTTTTTCTGTATAGAAAATAAAGCCAAATGATACCATCAGAGTTTGAGCAATCAGTTATTGTCCTAGTATGAACATGTACTTAAAGTCAAAACATTATAATTTAAACTCACAATTTAAAAATATTTTTGTTTATTCCCAATGCCTCTTTACTTTAAATCACTGAAGAAATAGTCCGTGCATAATGAAATCTGTACCTGTTGAAAAAACTTACCTCCCAAGTTCCAAAGCACAGTCTTGTAGCGCCTGTCTGTCTTTAAGGCACTGTTTCAGAAATGCCTGAAACTCTTCATTAGCTTTTGTAACTTGTTCCTGAATGCTACTGACAATTTGTTTAGATAAATGTGCATACAAAGTTTGTCCTTCTCGGGTCACCGCATCAAGCTTGCTCTGTCCATCACTGACCGAGTCCAGAATGTTCTGTTTCGGGAAACAAAGGTAATACAAAGCATTTGCTATTATTCAAAGATCCTACTGCATAGGAGGATTAATTACAACTCTGACCTGAGAAAGTAAAGCAAGAGAAGAAAAACAGCTCAAAGGAAGAAGGCTTTTAATAAGCTTCAGTGAGAATGATGTATGATGTATATAATTGGATATAGTCAAGACTGAGAATGGAGGATGGTGCCAGCCAGTCACTGGAACCGCTGAGGACCAACTGCAAGCAACATCGAGCTGGAAAGAAGGATGCTCTCCTCAAGGTCTGCTCTCAGTCAGTCCCTCTCCATTCTCACCATCTCAACCTGGTCCAGCCTCCACTTCTTCAAACGGTTAATGTGACATCTTTCAACTGGTTAATTGTCTCCACCCTGCCTCCTTGTCTGACTCATACTGCACACAAAACCCTGTGCTCAGATCCCTGCTTTTCTTGGTATGCACCTCTTCCTTGGAAGATCATATACATGGGCATGGCTTCAACTGAGCAAAAAAAGTCCAGAACCACTATGTTGGTCTTGCCTCCACTCTGAGCTCCACAGAGGTATTTGTGACTGTCACTCAGACTTTGCTTCATGGAGATCCTCTGCATTTCAAGCTTTAAAGAACCCAGCTCCACATCTGAATTCACCATGCCTCCAGCAAAACCAGCTTCCTGTATTATAATGATCTTCCTCCCTGGCTGCTAATGAGTTATCTACATAATTCCCATCACATCACCCATTAAGCCACAAAATCCTTATATTTCTCATTAATGTTTTCCCCCATTAATTTTTTAAAAAAATATTTTTATAATACTTAACACAGTGCTTTGCTCAAATTAACCATTTGAAAAACTTCGCCAAAACTTAATTTGAACTTAGGCTCCTGACAATCATTCTTAATGTTGCTGCACAGTGGCCCTCCCTTACCAAAATTTATACATTTTTCATTGTCTGTCACACCTTTAAAACCTACAATATCTATTGCTTTTATTTGAATATATCCTGGCTCCAAATTCAGATGCTAGGTTATTAAAAAAAACACAAGCCATGTCTTCTGTTTAAAACTTCTTCATGACAATGATGTAAAATAGATACAATTATTTATGCTTTTACTGCCATAAAAACTAAAATTAGGTTTAGTTCTGAATGACTGCCGAAGAATGAGTAATAGACTAACAAAGAGAGGAATGGGATCTAGAAATTCTGAAATTTTAACTTTTTAAAAAATTTACATATTTTCAACATATTTCAATATTTTATATATTATCAAGGGATAATTGCTTTACAATATTGGTTTGATTTCTGCCTTACATCAACATGAATGAAATTCTAACATTTTTATCAACTTACTTTTCATACTTCCTATCTCTTTTTGACCCAAGAAATCTAATTCTGTTAGGGAAGAAGAAAAGTGAGAAGAAAAGAAGGTTTGGGGAAATAGATGGTTTAGGTCTGACCTGAAGGCACTTGAAGGCAATTTAGGAAAAAGTAGTGCCAGCTTGCATACCTGAAGATCACGGAGCTTTGCCTCCAGAACCTTGCTGTCCCCAGTTCTATCTGATGATTCCTTTGCTGCTGCCTTTATTCCAGAAAACCATTCTTGGAATAACTGCATAGACTCTATGGAAAGTAACAAAAATAAGGAACACATAGAAAACATTCAAAGAGCTTCCAGGATAACCACAATGAATTACTTCTGGTGATCAGCCCATTACATCCTGCTTTACAACACGTTCCAGAAAGAAAACAATATTAATAATAGTATAGAATATAATACAGTATGACCTACAACCGTGACGTCTCATGGTAGAACTGAGAAATTACCTGAGACTGAAAAGAAATTTGTGTTCCTGACATATTTGATTTCCCATTGTGTGTTTTTTTTCTCTTGGTGAAGAAAGATAATTGCCTGACTATGTAAGAGTAAGCAGTGCTCTTGAGGTGTTAAAGCCATTTCTACGGCAAAGGGAGGAACCATCTGCCCTGCCCGCCATGCTGACTTAGAGCGTCACACATCGACACCAAAGCAGAGGCACAGCAGTGCTGGAGGCCAATCAGGGACATAAATGACCAACAGTTCCCTGAATTACAGTCCTGCTGTTTTATAGGCTCTCCTAATATCCAAGCTTACTGTGTCATTTCCTCAGAGCAGTGGGAGTCATTTTCCACACAAAGGAGCTCTACTTAGAAAATCCACATGAAGTTCAGATTCATCAAGATGGCAGACTCCTACTTTCTTAGGGATAAAGAAGAAGAATCCTGCCAACAGTGAGAGCCCAACCACAATAATTTTCTTGCTCAAATCTCAATGCAGACACACATTTAAAATGCTACTCTTGTGGAAAGTTTTCTGGCCGTTTCTAGGCAGCATTTGGTTTGGACTATGTCTTGTAAACAAACTACTCATGCTAGGGCCTGTCGGAACTCACCATTGAAGTGTTTTTCCAGAGAATCCTGAAGGCTGGCCTGTGTCTTGGAGCAGGACTGGCTCACAGCCTCGTGTCTCTTTATCAGCCCCGTCATCGCACTGCCCAGGCTCCCCAGCTCCACTGAGTGGTACTTGCGGCACAAGCTATTGAGATTTTCCTGGGTCATACTGATGTTGCTTTGCTGACTCTGAAGTTCTTTTTGTATGTCCTAAGAATAAAAGTATGCCATGAAGGATATTCATTACATTCAAGAGAAATATCTCATCTACCACACTCTGGAATGTTTTTTGGAAAGTGTCGTTGTTGAAATCCAGTCAATAATGTATACAATTTTGTCTACACCTGTAAACAGCTGTTGAGAGATAGGTAGGATTTGGGTTATAGTCTAGGATTTAAAACAAACTGAAAAGATCTTCTGTGGATTCCAGCCCAGAATCTTGGGTTTAGTTAGTTGATTTGAAACTATTAATAGAGTCAGCCTCCTGCATTCACATTTTTCCCTGGGTTACTTGGCCTTTGTTTTAGGATCACAGGCCATACCAAAAGCACCAGTAGCAAATTTTAGAAGTATATGTCCTTAGTCTCAAGAACAGTAAGAAAATATGCTAAAAGAGCACAAACTACATATATCATTTTCTCAACCATTTTTAAAACATAGATCCTTCTCAGTACGAAAGCAGTCATGCTGACCAATAAAAATAATTAAGTGATGAAAAACTATTAGGCATTCAAGTTTGAAAATTTGTAGAAATTCAAACAGTTCTTCTATAGGCTCCCACCTTTTTACTAAAAAATATGTATTATATGTTAACAAGTACAATCTTTGAGCAGGCCCTATAGCAATGCATGCTTTCCATTTTTAGAATATTCGTGTTTAGTTTCTTAGCACCTGCATTCAATTCTCCATCTGTTACTTTGCTGTCTCCTATATCATGAATTAGTTGGTTTGGTGCTAATATGGGTAACATAACAGAGGTTACATTTATATTATAGTCACTGAAAAGCAGGAGAATTAATATTACTATTGAAAGGTAAAGACTTAGTGATAGTTTATGACTTACCTTCACTTTTTTCAGCCCTTCACAAGTCTCCGTTTGGGCACAGTTCATCAACGATTCTTCTAATTTTGTCAGCCAGGTTGCCGTGTCATTAATAAACTTCTCCACTTGTGCACTCTGAGCAGTGAATTCTTTCAAGGTTCCTTTTGCTTCTTCAGTAATTTCTTTGGCATGCTCCAGTTTCTGCCTTAAGTCAGCTTCTATAAACTAAAACATAAAGTGAGATTTCATTAAAATCTGTAAAGACCAGAGCCCTTGTTCAGTAGGGATTCCGTTCATGCGCAGCTTAACAGTAAAAATCACAGAAGCCTCACCAAGGATGCTAATTCAACTTTTTTAAGAGGAAAATCAGTGGTTTCAAGTTGCCAAATATCTTGAGTAATGGGGAAATGGAAACAGTGAGGATTATAGTTAATACTGGGTTTTTAAAGTGGAAGTTTTGACTGAGATTCCAGGAAATCCACAAGATCTCATTTCAAAACAGAACTAGACCTACACAGAGCTACCAAGTTGGTGACCAAAAACCTGCTCTTCATTCTCCCAGGGAAACACATATTTTTCACCCTGAGGTAGTTTGAACAAACACCACTTTGGGATTCTATCATGAAGCCATGTCCTCTCCTGTTTAAAATATTCACTGAAGTTAATTCTTCTCTCCTCCCTGGATGACTGATTTTGGGAAGCCCTGGACTTTCCCACACATAACAATAAAAGGGTTTATAATCCTGGTCAACTGCAAAGCAGTTTCAACTCCACACTGAGAACATCCAGGCTGATTTAATAATCAAAACTTTGAAGGTAAACTTAGAGATTTTTTTCTTATCCTCTGCTCAGACCTGCTGCAAACATGAAGCCTCCAGCGGAAAAGGGGGCCAGGTGCCTTTTTTTGTCTTTCTTCCCTACTCCTCCACTTTGAACAGCCTTTGACACCTGCAGGCTGGGACAGGCAGGACAGTGGTGACCACCGCTGGGAGCTGGCCTCTCTGCTTTCTGGGCTGGGTGAGTTCACATTCACTCCTGTCACAGGCCTCATATGGGGCTTTCTGAGGCTCCCCTCACTGCTGCCCCCTCCTGCTGAAGTTCCCCAGAGACAGGCAACACATTCCTCTCAGGTTCTGTACTTCCTCCTTATGCAGCCTTGGGATCTCTAACTCCCTGCTGCTGAGGCCTGCTCATCATCCAGAAAGCCTCTTAAGCCTGCAGAAATTCTCTGCAGGACCCTGAGATGCCCACACTGAAGCTCTTCTCTTTCATCATTCACTTCCGGGCCAGAGGTCACACACTGGCATTTCACCCCAGATGACTCTGAGATGTAGGCCACTCAAAACAATCATGTATCCTTGGCAAATACATCAGCAGTCAGCCAGCCTGTCTCCCGCCCTTAAGGTTTTTTGTGAGGGATTAGATACTAGTCTCCTGTGTCTGCCAACTGCACAGGGCACGTGTCCTGCTCTCCAGACAGTATCAGTGAAATCCTTTCCATTTTGAGGTAAGGTGCAGGGACCTCCACATCTCCTCCATGGGCATGGGTAGGAGTGTGTGTGTGTGCATGTGTGTGTGAAAGAGAGAAAACAGAGCACAACAGTAGCTCTCTCTCAAAACCCTGCCTCCATCTTCACTCTGCCAAAATCCAACTGTTGTCCGTTTATGCCCTTGATAGGAACAAGCTCTCCGATTTAATTTTGCTGATTATCAGCACCCCTTTTGCCTATTCTTGCTTCAGGTGAAGCATCTAACCTTCTGGTACAAGTATATCATCCACCGATATAACTAACTGATAGATAAAACGGTCTTGGGCCAGAGCAAAAGTATAGGTGGTCAGACAAGGTTGATGGGTTAGTAAGAAACAGTAGAAAAAGGAGAAAGGCAATATAGGAAGAGAGAAAATGTAGAGAAAATGAAAGCAGCAACAAATAGCTTAGAGTAATGAGTTAGAACCGCTGGCCCTGAGAACTGGTGCTGGCTGTGCCCAAGCTCCCTCACTGAAGCATCCCTGGTTCCTGGTCAAACCCCGTCTGCCTGGCCTGCCTCCAGTACCTGTGGATTTATGCCATCTAAAGAGCCTTGAGGAATGAAGGGAGACATTGTGATGGTAATCCCTCCAAATGCAATTATTCAGTAAGAAGGATTAGAAAAATATGAATTAGGATATCAATATTCATAAACATGGTTTCTGTTTCTGTCTAGACTTAAAATGGTCCTTGAGGAAAGCTGAATGCTATGACTTCCAAAATTTAGTAAGGAAAAAAAGAACTAATCTTATTATAATATTTGGGTTGGAACTAGCACTAGGAATTCTAAAGATGCTATATTTTAACTCTCATGTCTGATAAGGTCTATGTGTCTGCTTGGAATTATGACAGTGATAACAATAAGAATGTACACACACATATACATGCACTTTTTTTAGAATTTATATTAATAGCATATAGAGTTATTACAAACTTGATGGAGTGCTTACCTGAAGGTCTGGAGGTGTTTCTGGATTTTTAGTTAATTCTTTAAGATCATTAACTTTAGAATGAAGTTCTTCTAATCTCAAAGCTTTCTTTTTAACTTCAGACTGCCAGGTAAAAGACAAAGGGGAAAAACATAACTTATCAACTAATTACATGTCATACAACGAATGACATGTTTTACTTGGCATTTCATGATTTCAAGCATTAACTCTGTCAAAAAGACCCAACTTTAACCCAGGGTAAAAACAAAACAAAAACCAAAATTCTGCTCCATTTTCTGAGGATTCTCATTATTTGTGAATGTGGAAAAATATCACCATTAACTTTCACTGGGAATGTGAGGGAGTATGCGGAACTTTCTTCCCACCCTCTTTTATTGGGGAAAATAAAAACTTCTGGAAAAAATGAAACACTAACCGAAAGTCTTGAGTCAGAGGGAATTTTCAGCAGACTAACTGTCTGCTTATTAGCATTAATATCATTGGCTACTACGGCAGCATTTAAGTCTTAGAGAAGCATTTCAGGAGTGCCTCTTCATTACTATAGACTATATGTAATATAGTATGTATTACATATATATCAAGTTGCTCAGTCGTGTCCGACTCTTAGTGACCCCACGGACTGCAGCCTACCAGGCTCCTCCATCCATAGGATTTTCCAGGCAAGAGTACTGGAGTGGGGTGCCATTGTCTTCTCCGATAATGTAATATAATACGTATAATATATGTAATACAGTCTACAGTAATTGAAGAAATGCTTCAATTAGAAATTTCAAGGGTGTTAAAACAGAATTCAGGTTAATTAGGAATTGACATCTAACATTTTGCCTTTTGCCTTCTTTTTTTTCCTCCCGTCAACACTAACACAAGAAGAAGAAAGAATAACCAGAGATGATCATGGAACAAATTAGATGCTTGGAAACTTCATTATTTATCTGGACCCACGAAAGTGAAAGTATTATCTGCTCAGTCGTGTCCGACTCTTTGCGATCCCATGGACTGTAGCCTGTCAGGCGCCACTCCCCATGGAATTCTCCAGGCAATGGACCCCTGAAGGAACATATAGTAAAGTGTCCCTTTCAACTGAAATGTGGTGTTGTGGTGCTTTGTAGACACTAACAAACCTCCTGATGTCTTCAATCTAGAAAGCAGTTTCTTCACCCAGGAAGAAATTTCCTGTCAGGCCCACTGGCCTTCTCCAGGAGCAGCCTGGGCAATGAAGGGGTCACACACACATACCTCCCCTTCATTTCCTGCACTGCAGCAACGAAACTGTTAGGCACCGAGCTGAATCCAGTTCACTAATCCTATTAACTGGTGCACCACAGAGAGTAACATAAAAAACTGATCTCTGTGAGTGACCAGATCTGACGCTGTGAATGTGGCTGACGCCCACTGGCTCCCTGTATCCCAGAGGTGAGCAGCAGGAGCGTCCTCCAGACTCATTGAACAACTGGCCCTGACTTATAGCATTTACCACCATTTTGAGCTACAACATGATGCCATAGCACAAGGAGCTGGAAGTACCATGTAGTTGCACATATTCTACAGTATTTTCATCATACAATGAATGTCAGTTACTTCAGAACCGAGATAATTGCTGAAAAGTAATGAGGAAGTGATAAGTTTTGCGAATTTATTGCTTTCATTTTTAATACAGTGTCTTTACTAATATCAGTTCAGTTCAGTCGCTCAGTTGTGTCTAACTCTTCGTGACCCCATGGACTGCAGCATGCCAGGCTTCCCTGTCCATCACCAACTGCCGGAGCCTACTTAAACTCATGTCCATCGTGTCGGTGATGCCATCCAAGCATCTCATCTTCTGTCGTCCCCTTCTCCTCCTGCCCTCAATCTTTCCCAGCATCAGGGTCTTTTGCAATGAGTCAGTTCTTTGCATCAGGTGGCCAAAGTATAGGAGTTTCAGCTTCAGCATCAGTCTTTCCAATGAACATTCAGGACTGATTTCCTTTAGGATGGACTGGTTGGATCTCCTTGCAGTCCAAGGGACTCTCAAGAGTCTTCTCCAACACCACAGTTCAAAAGCATCAATTCTTCAGTGTTCAGCTTTCTTTATAGTACATACATGACTACTGGAAAAACCATAGCTTTGACTACATGGACCTTTGTTGGCAAAGTAATATCTCTGCTTTTTAATATGCTGTCTAGGTTGGTCATAACTTTTCTTCCAAGGAGCAAGTGTCTGTTAATTTCATGGCTGCAGTCACCATCTGCAGTGAATTTGGAGCCCAAGAAAAGAAAGTCTCTCACTGTTTCCATTGTTTCCCCATCTATTTGCCATGAAGTGATGGGACCGGATGCTATGATCTTTGTTTTCTGAATGCTGAGTTTTAAGCCAACTTTTTCACTCTCCTCTTTCACTTTCATGAAGAAGCTCTTTAGTTCTTCACTGTCTGCCATAAAGGTGGTGTCATCTGCGTATCTGAGGTTGATATAGCTATTTACAATTTAACTTTTTTATATTTAGTTACTTGGCAGCACGGGCGCCTTAATTGCTGCACATGGGATCTTTGTTGCGTCATGTAGAATCCTTCCTTGCGGTGCATGGACTCTCTAGTTGTGGCCTGAAGGCTCACCAGTGGCAGCATATGGGCTCCAGAACACTCAGGCTCAGTAGTTCTGGCTCTTGGGCTTAGCTGCTCCGCAGCATTTGGGATCTTATAATAGTTCTCCGATTAGGGATCAAACCTATGTCTCCTGCATTGCAAGGCAGAACCTTAACTACTGGACCAGCAGAGAAGTCCCTACATCTTAATTTTAAATAATGATTGTGTTTAGCACTGGCTTGCAAAATTCCTGAAAATGTAACAGTTGACTTTTGTGAGCTGGTGCAAGCTGTACTCTAGCACACATCACTGTTTGAGCTGTTGCGTTAATTTAACATCGAAGATAACACCTAAACAGGCTGTGCGATCCCTCTCCTAACTGTACTTTTAGTCTGAATCATTTCTTCTATTTGTTTGGTTTTAGAAATAGGGATAATCTATAAAATGTTCTTGGGGTCAAAGACAGGTGATAACTTAGGACATACAGATGATTCAACTACATTTCATTCAGACTGCAGTCACTTTTCATGTGTCTGTCAAGGTCCAAGCATGTGCCAGGCCCTGGGCTGCAGTCCTGAGGACAGAATGTGGACTTCTCTTCTCTCACCAAGGGCGCAGTCAGTCCCATGCTTTGTGAGGCAGGTTACCTCTGATTACTCTATTTCCTTTTACTTTGCTTCATTTTTCATCATGGCCCAGTTACTTCTTGACAGTTTACATAAGATATGTGTCGTAATGCAAATACTGTGAATACCGTGAGGGCAGTAACTTTGTTCTAGTAGTAAATTCTTAATGTCTAAAACAGTGCCTGTCATATTTTAGGCACTCATTGGGAATCTGATGAAGGGATGAATACATGAATGCAGGAAATGGGAATAAAATGAGTTATTAAATTGATGACCAGAACTTTAGAAGCCTACTTTCTGTGGAAGCCTGTGACACTCCAGTCTCCACTTTTCTTCTATTTCTGAAAAGCCAGTGGAAGAATCTAGCACCTAACGTAAGTGATCGGGGCGTGGTGACTGTTCAGTTAACATTTTGTTTGAATGAAGAAAGAATACATAATAAATATTATTAGGTTACAAACACTTTCCATCTGATTCTCTGATAGGAAGGTGCCATAATCTCAGAAGAATGGGACAAAATATAGATTCTATGAATCTTTACTAGTCTATTAATACTTTAAGTAAAAGAGCCCCAATTAAGAAATGGTAAAGACACACAAAAGAAAACCCCTCTCGTATCAGTAGTCTATTCAACATTCAAGGAAACAGCAAATGATAATTAACAGTTTTATTACACTCATATCTGTCTTGAAAGGAAGAATTAACTTTTTCTCCCCAGTGGTCTGTTTTCTTTTTTTAAAAATTGAAGTACAGTTGATTTACAATGTCGTGTTAGTTTCAAGTGTACAGCAGTGATTCAGTTGTACATTCATATGTATCTATTTTTAAGATTACTTTCTCATATAGGTTATTACAAAATATTGAGTATAGTAGGTGTCCTGAAAGCGATTACAAAAGACAGTTTTTTTCATATTCTGGTCAATGATGTACCATGAGCTCACATAGGAAGGTTGTAATCATTTTACCTCAAATTCTTTCAGGAATTCTTCTGCTCTAAGGCTGTCATTCAGGTTGCTGATGCTTTCGGTCAGCTGTGGAACAGAATGGTTTGACCATCCGTCGATCTCATCTTTACTTGTAAGTATGTCATCCCAGATAGACAGGCTCACCCTCAACCTGTCCATGTTCTCCTCAATCTTCTCTGATATCTGGGATAGAAAAGAAAGACCTTATCATTAAATCCAAAGCTTTAAGACACTCTCTGGTCACTGAAGTAATAAATATGCCTGTGCTTCATTCCTATTCTGACAGAAAAACAAAGTTTTATGAAAATTTGTTGTTGTTGTTGTTACTTTCAATGCTGAGATATAAAAATGTGCATAATTAGACTTGGATATATTTATAGAATAAGTAAATACATAAGAGACCAACCCACTGCATGGTTAAAGTATTACTGTTTAACAATTTAACAATTCTTGTCATACTAAGAATGCCATTTTATTTTATTTTTTATTTTTTGGCCGTGCCATGCTACATACAGGATCTCAGTTCTCTATAGTGATAAAACCCATGCCCCTTGTATTGGAAGTGCAGAGTCTTAACCCTGGGACCACCAGGGAAGTCCTAAGAATGCCATTTTTTAAAAGTGTAGGCAGATAAAGTTTTCCCAAGTCCCTAAATTATCTCATTATAATATGCAAATATCAATATCTAACTTCAGTAATTTAGCTTAAGTGAGGGAACCCACTGTAGCTTAAACTTATGAACCTAGATACTAAAATAACAGGGCAGGGGTAACAGAATCACAGGATTTATGTGCTGGAAAGCAATGTAAAACATGTATAAATTGATGTAGAGCTCCAGAGAAATCAAGTATCTTCTCGTATAGCACAGGCACACGGCTAACAAATGACAGCAAGAACTAAAAGCCAAGGACGTAAATTCCAGTGTTTTTCATGCACAATCACAGTCTTATTACTTTATTTTATTATGGTTTAATATCCTGAAAGATGTTTATAAATTATTCTTCTATTTTATCCATGACCCCAGAGTGTGTAAAAGAAAAAGTTATTAATATGTTATGATTGAAGCTATTATGTGAAATTCTAGAAAATCTGCCAATAAGTTTTAACAAAACAAATAAATTTTTAACGATGTATAAATTCTATGTAAACTATTTTCCTTTAGGGCATGATTTTGAATTTAGTATTAAAAGTTCACAATGAAAGTCACATTTCTAAATAATCCTTTGCCCAAAAAATGTGATTGAAAAATGTAAATATTTAAATTATTCATCTTCCCCCGGTGGCTCAGCAGTAAAGAATCTGCCTGCAATGCAGGAGTCCCGGCTTCAATCCCTGGGTTGGGAAGATCCTCTGGAGGAAGGCATGGCAACCCACTCCAGTATTCTTGCCTGGTGAATCCCATGGCCAGAGGAGCCTGGCGGGCTACAACGCATAGGGTCATAGAGCTGGACACGACTGAAATGACCACACACGCAAACTATTCATAGAATCGAGGGGATGAGCTTACATCTAGCCATTTGTCCACTGTGCTTTCCATGTCTGTTTTCACCACGATGAAATCACCACTGTGAATTTTTTTCAGCTCAGACAGCAACTGTTTTCCTTTACTGGTAAAGTTATCCAAATCTTTCTGTTTATTACACATTTCATTCTTGGCAGCTTCATGCTGTGGACATAAATGTTTCCTTAGTTAATAAAACAGCCAGTAATAAGTCAAGAATTTAGAATCATTTGCCTTTAAGAAATTTAATTTGTGGTTGACCTTATGCAGAAACCAGTGATAATAATGAAAAAAATATATAATTTTCTGGAATTGCTAGGATCCTAGGATATAAGTACTCATAAAAAATAAAGGTTGAGCTTGTCAGCATGAATTAGCTATCTCTAAATATACTTTCAAGAGTCGAAAAGAGAATGCATTATGAGTAAAAAACAAATCTACTAAAAATTCTAAAAAATAAATATATTATGAATTATTACCTTTGATAAAGCCCACTTAAGGTCTTCCTGATCTTTTACAGTAGTTCTGGTTGCAATCACATTGCTGGCATTTTCTAGGACTTTTGTTATGGCTGACTTCAAATTCTGATACTCTCTCATTAAATCAATAAGTCCACAGCATTGACCCTGGCTATAATAATTAAGAAAATACATCATTTATAGTCACATATCAGTATCGAGAAGAGTTCCCTGTGATTGACCTGATACATAACTGTATAGCTATATTCTGATAAGTGCTGGAATGAAGGGAAAACCATATTTTTACTAAACTGAGGCCAAAAGCATTCTGGTCAGTCTGACAACTCTAGTGTCCAAAATGTTCTCCACGAATGAAGAATCCACACAGCCATTAGCCACAGCCATTAAAACAAAGTCTGCTAAATTTAAAAAAATTTTCTTCAAATGAACTTACTTACAAAACAGAAAGAAACTCACAGAAAACAAATTTAAGGTTGCTGGGGGAAGGGATAGTTAGGGTGTCTGGGAAGGTCATGTACACGCTGCTATATTCAAAATCGATAACCAGCAAGGAACTCTACTATAGCACATGGGACTCTACTCGATGTTGTGTGGCAGCCTGGATGGGAAGGGGTTTGGGGGAGCATGGATACATGTGTATGTACGGCTGAGTCCCTACACTGTTCACCTGAAACTATCACAACATTGTTAATCTGCTACGCCCCAGTACGAAATAAAAATATTTAGGTTTGAAAAAAGCTTATAGTCTAGTAAGGAACTCAGACATCAATAAAATAATTCCAAAAAGTAAAAAAAAAAATTTGCTAATTAAAAAAATGTTTTTCTATGATTTAATTACTTCATAGTTATATGTTGTAGGGAAGAAAACCCACCTGCCTCCCTGCGACAGAAAAAGACAAAACACAAAACAAAGAAAAAATACTTCCCAATAATTAAAGTTCACATGAGATTTTCTTTTCCATTTAAATTATGCAAATTTTCATTGACTATGAGTCCCCTGAGAATGGCTAAAATATGAAATAGTTTTTGTTTAAAAGACTAAAATGCCTTTGAGCAAACAATTTTTAATCCAGGTATTTTTCCAAAGAAAAAGGTGTGCACTAAGATTTGGGTTCAATTCTATTCTTTAAACCATTATTTATAATAGGAGAAAAATTAGAAATAACCCCAAAGTTAAAAATGGGCCAATAACTGAATAAATTGTGATACATTCTTGTAATTGAATACCATGCAACCTCTACCAAATCACAATTTAGAGAATGTTTAATAACACAGAATAAAGTTTGTGCAGCAGGATTATATTTTTTAAAGTCTACTTTAATAGTCTATAGTATAATAAAAAATTATGTACACATAAAAAATAAACATTTACAGATGCTTTTGTAGTAATTCAAACTGGGAAGATCCTAAATATCTATCAACTGGTGAAAAAATCAACTTCAGTACACTTAGTAAATGGAATATCATTCAGCTGTTAAAAAAAAGAATGCACTTTATGGATACACATCACAATGTATTTGTGCTAAATAAAAGAAGGTATTTAACCAAGTGCAGTAAAAACTGATGTACACACGAAAAGTGAGCATGAGTGTTTAGAGATGCTTTATTTATAATCATTCAAACTGGAAAAAATCCATTTATGTGTGATTCTAAGAAAGAAGACACTACAGAGACAGAAATCTGATCAACAGTTGCCAGGGGTTGGAAGTGAGGAAGGGATTGATTACAATGAGACATGTGGGCATATTTCAGGTGTTGTAACTCCTACCATTTGATAGTTGTGATATTTATACAACTATATGAGTTTGTTAAACTCCTATAGTTTAAGGGTATACACTTAGGGTGAATTTTACTGTATGAAAATCATACCTCAATTATAAACAAATATAACAAAACAAAAAAAGAAAATCAGTGGTTAAGACTCTCCTACTGGTACCCTGTAAATGTTGACAATTCTTACTTCCAAGTATCGAATTTCACATGTAATTGCTGTCTCAAGAAAATGTCCTCAATAAAATTCTGTAGGACTAAATTTTTAATGTTATTAAAGAGACAGCAAATACCTAAGATGGCAAAAGATATTAAACTCTTGATCAGACCAATTCAAATCAATGGGCAGTGGCCCAATCACACAATAAATAGGAAGTTAGAAATAAAAACTGAGAAGTTTTTTACTTACTTTTCATGAATTAGTTTTTTGGTATCATTCCAGGTGACCTCTAAGCGGTTTATCTCCTTGTCAACCTCAGGTGCAAAGGCTACATCTTTCTGAGCAATTTGCTTAGCTTTATCTTTCAACCAACATAATTCATGCTCATGAGAATTCAATTCATCTTCTAACTGATTGAAGACTCTCAACCTGCAAATTAAAATGTTATTTTACTATTAGTTTACTACAAGTGTTGAACTACTATTTCCTTTCTTTAAATAAGGGCTTCCCTGGTGACTCAGACAGCAAAGAATCCGCTTGCAGTGCGGGAGACCTGGGTTTGATCCCTGGGTTGGGAAGATCCCCTGGAGAAGGGATAGGCTACCCACTCCAGCGTTCTGGTCTAGAGAATTCCAAGGACAGAGGAGCCTCGCAGGCTAAGTCCATGGAGTTACAAAGAGTCGGACACAACTGAGTGACTTTCACTTCCATAAATAAAGCATGCATATCAATAGCTAGAAAAGCTTTTAACACAGCAATTTATGTATATCAATGAATAAAGATGCTTTTACAGTTAATTTTGCATAATTCAGACTTTAACTTAGAAAACATTTGAAGTCATTTTTACCATTGACCTTCAAACTTCTATTAAGTTTGTATTCATTTTCTATTTTCTTTTAATGATATAAGAATTTCAAGACCAGGGCCAACATTTGAAGTAAAGTAGTTGAGTACTTATCACAAGGTCATTGGTAAGAAATTCTTCCATGCTGTGAGGTTTGATTCATATTAAAGTAATATTTAAAAATCACAGTCATTTCACTCAAAATAAAAATAAGTTTTACTGAGCTCTACAATAAGTATGTTTTTAAAATTTTACCTTTTTTTTTTTTTAAAGATTACAACTAGAAAGGGTTTTTTGGGTCCTTAATATTTGAGTATTTGTAAACAGTGGCCACATAGAGGCAGCCATTGACTCTTTTAATTTTTGCAGTTTGGTATAGAGATGATTGTGTGCATTATCCCATTTAATTCCCCAAACAAAGTGGCTGCTGCTGCTGCTAAGTCGCTTCAGTCGTGTCCGACTCTGTGCGACCCCATAGATGGCAGCCCACCAGGCTCCCCCGTCCCTGGGATTCTCCAGGCAAGAACACTGGAGCGGGTTGCCATTTCCTTCTCCAATGCAGGTAAGTGAAAAGTGAAAGTGAAGTTGCTCAGTCGTGTCCGACTCTTAGCGACCTCATGGACTGCAGCCTACCAGCCTCCTCCATCCATGGGATTTTCCAGGCAAGAGTACTGGAGTGGGGTGAACAAAGTGGCTAGGAACAGGTATTATCAATAGTTCCATTTCATAAGACAGCCGATTGTTCAAGGTCACCCAGTAATACCTAGGCATGGTATGACTGGTATTTAAAAAATGATCTAGTCCAGGCAACATTTTCCGTAGCCTCTGTACAACTTCAGTGAGTTTAGCGTTGTGTGTACTGAAGTGGCCCTTGAAACCAACCGAGGGCAACTTGAGCAATTTTAGGATCTCCTGGTCAGCTTGGCCTGAGCAGGCTAGGGCGGGCCATGCAGCACCAATCCTATTGCACATTTCCTGGGTGAATTCTTTGCTCCTTTGTCACACATGGCTCTTCCTTCTATCCCTACTCTGGAGGCCATTTTTCCTTTCCAAATCTTATTTCCTTTTGTAAATTTGTTGTTAAACTAGTCAGATAGCTTATTGCCCATGAGGAATACAACCTCAGTAGTCATTATCACCTAACCAATGCCTTTAGCTTAATGTTTGATTCTGGTTAAAAGGAAGCAAATGGCAATGATCTTGACAGGGTCAGTCTAATCCTTATCAATTATGGATGTCTTGGTATGACTCATCCCTGCTGTTTCTTTGCCCCCTGAAAAAATGGAAGAGAAAGTGATGCTGAGACGAGTGGGGAGAAGTTCTAGTAAGAAGGGAAAATAGGATTGCAAGGAAGCCTACAGTAAAATATTACTTAGAAAATTTACTATAAAAAATACCTTTGACCTCTTAGCTTCTCTATTAAACTTTCCTGACAAAACAACCAGCTTTGCTTAAATCTACTTCTCTGCCTTCTCCATACTTATAAGCAAACTGTTAAAAGTAGTTGGGGAGAACCACTCTGCCAGGCTGATTGGTTCCACTTTAAGTGAACGAATATAAATCTCAAATGGCAGCGTATCACTTACCAAGTGCCAGAGGCTTCCTCTCCATTTCTTGCTGCATTTTCTACCCACAGTTTCCTCTCACTCACTGTCAACCAACGAATTCACTCCAGTACTTTCTCATAGGCTAGAAGCCACTGGGAAAAATTCCTTCGTATTTTACCACCAAAATACCAATCCACTTCACTTCCTTTCTCCTCAGCTTGTCATTCTTGCTAAAGAAGATGGGTCACTTCTTCTATCAGCTAAAAACTGCTTAAAAATAGATAATATGATCAATATACTCTGTTGTAAATAAGATCTCAAAATGGCTTATATATAGCTCTTGCTGCTGCTGCTCCTGTCACTTCAGTCGTGTCCAACTCTGTGCGACCCCATAGACGGCAGTCCACCAGGCTCCCCTGTCCCTGGGATTCTCCAGGCAAGAACACTGGAGTGGGTTGCCATTTTAGGAAAGTCTTTAAGGAAAACAAAGACATTTTAGTACTTCTTAAGTGCTAAAATAGTCATTAATTTTATCCTACAGTGGCTAAGCCAGTAAAGAATCCGCATGCGAATCAAGAGACCTGGGTTCGATCCCTGGGTTGGGAAGATCCTCTGGAGAAGGGAACGGCTACCCACTCCAGTATTCTTGCCTGAAAAATTCCATGGACAGAGAAGCCTGTCAGGCTATAGTCCAGGGGGTTGCAAAGAGTCAGACATGACTGAGCGACTTTCATTCACTCATTCACATATATACAAGCCCTGTGGCATGTGGGAGTCTCAGTTCCCTGACCAGGGATCAAATCTGTGTCCCCTGCAGTGGAAGTGTGGAGTCTTAACCACTGGACCACCAGGGAAGTCCCCTCAAAATATTTTAAAAACAAGTAACTAAACATAGTACTATTACAGTTTTGCACAAGATTTAATTCCAGAACAAACGAAAAGCAAAGGAATTAACTCTTGGCAATCGACTTCCAGGCAGTTGCCATTCACCTCTGTTGAAGTGCTTGCCGGGTTAGATCTTTCAGCCTCTCTTTGTCAGTCCTTTCTTCAATGTCCTCGATGCTTTTCAGCAGCTCCTCTTTCTGATCTCGGAAGGCTTTCTTCAATACTGCCAGGGCATCTGCCTCACTCTGCTTGGTTCCCAGAAGGTTCTGGATCCTCTCTAATTCCACGCTGAGGTGATCTGAGGTGGCTCTGCAGGATGTTCTCTGCTCAGAACCTCCACTTTTGAGATGGTACTGGGCTTTGGTAAGAAGGCCGTCGAGACTGATGGCAGCAGATTCTAGTGTTTTCACATTTCGAATAGCATCGTTTAGGTCCCTTTCTAATAAGTCAGACTGTTTCTTATTCATACTGTGGGTTGATTCCACTGTTTGCCTCAGTTGGTGGAGACTCTCTGACAGAGAGGCGTGGCTCTGTAGGAATTCGGCCAGCTGGGACAGGGCATGCTGTCGCCTCTCCACGACCTGGCTGGCCTCCTCAAACAGCTGCAAGCAGTCCTCCGCCTTGCCCTGGAGAAGATGAAGGTCCTCGGCACGGCCCAGGGCTCCCAGCTTTGCCAGGTGACCCTGCAGACTCTGCAGTTCTCCCTTTTTGCTCTCTACTTCCGCCGCGTGGTCCTGAAAGAGCAGAGAGAGTTAGTAACTTCCCAGATGCAGTGTGCTTGACTCATACAGATACAAATTTGTGATGTCAAGATACATTTTAAATGCAACGGATGGCACAGTACTTAAAGGTCAACTACGGTGAATCTTGTAGAAACATTCTTAAAATTTCTCCTGTTTTGTTTATCTATATATTTCACATAAAACACAACTCTCATTTGGAAATAATTCATTCCACAGAAAATAATTACTCCATGGATAGAAACAGTTAGAAGGAATTATATATGGATTTCCCAGGTAGTTCAGTGGTAAAGAATCTGCCTGTCAATGCAGGAGTCATGGGTTCAATCCCAGAGTAGGGAAGATCCCCTGGAGAAGGAAATGTCAAACCTCTCCAGTATTCTTGCCTGGGAAATACCATGAACAGAGGAGCCTGGTGGGCTACAGTCCATGGGTGTCACAAAAAGTCCTACATGACTTAGCGACTAAACAACAACAAATATATATGTGTGTGCATATAAATACATCATACATATATACTTTTAAAATCATCCAAATTTTCAATTTTTTTTAAACTATATGTGCACGCTGCATGCTAAGTCACTTCAGCTGTATCTGACTCTTTGCGACCCCATGGACTGTAGCCTGCCAGATTTCTCTGTCCATGGGATTCTTCAGACAAGAATACTGGAGTGGGTGCCATGCCCTCTTCCATGGGGTCTTCCTGACCCAGGGATTGAACCCACGCCTTTTAGGTCTCCTGCATTGGCAAGTGGGTTCTTTACCACTGTCACCACCTGGGAAGCTATTTACCTATACGTATATGCAGAATATAACTAAAATATTTACAGAATTAGCTCTACTTTAGAACTAATTCATTAGATTTTATTTAGAATTACTAATTTATGGAATTAGCTCTATGATCTATGATTCATATTATATTAAGTTGGCCAAAAAGTTCATTCAGGTTTTTTCATAATGAACTTTTTGGCCAACACTTTAAATTTACATTTTATATATTATAATAATTCACTTATATGCAAATTATAATGTTTATGTATTAGAGCTAAGCTCTATTATATATAACACATATATTTACATTTTACATATAATAGTAATATACTTATATACAAATTATAGTATTTATAATTATAATAAAAGCTAATATCAACAATTTATAGGGAAGGAGTATAGGAATAGATGAACATTAAGGCCTGTTCTCCTTAGCTTGACTACTAAACTTTCGAGGGCTTTTTTGAGCATTTACACTAGAAAATGTACAAATTCCCTCTCTGCCCCTTTGTGAGATAAATATTTTTAAAGCCTCTGGCCAATTTTTCAACTCAGAATATCTTTCTCAGGGACTGGGGGAGCCATTTCTTTGAAATGTAAATCATTGAGGAAGATAGCACCCCTGTCTTGTAACAGGAAGGTAAGATAAAGTACTTTTCCTTCGGGTAAAACCAATTAGCAAACCCACCATAGAGTTGCTGCTGCTGCCGCTGCTGCTAAGTCGCTTCAGTCGTGTCTGACTCTGTGCGACCCCACAGACAGCAGCCCACCAGGCTCCCCTGTCCCTGGGATTCTCCAGGCAAGAATACTGGAGTGGGGTGCCATTGCCTTCTCCGACCATAGAGTTAGCACTCAACAAATATTAAATGTTTTATTACTAAATGTTGTTATAAACTTATTGTATAGCTTATATCCAACTATCCCAATGCTCGATGGTCAGAATCTTATTAAATATTTTATTTTTTGATGCCTCAACAGCTGTTTTACATGGAAAATAAATCATGAATTTTAAATAACTTTCAAGCTAAAGGGTAATTCAGAAAAACTCTATCATTAAAGCATCAGAATTCAGTATTAGTTTTCAGGACTGTAACAAAGCAAAGTAGAAGCTTAAAAATGAACATTCTCATATCATTCACTCTAGAAATCATTTGCTCTACTTTGAAGGAGCAGTCTCTTAAGGTGGTTGCCTATTTTATCTGAAGTGGCTTTATGTGTTTAATTTGTCTGCATAACATGTTGCCTGGGACCATATACTCAATTATTAAAACATTTGCATATTAATAAGAAGCTAAATTGTTGCCAGTGTTCTTTAATGTTGCATCCCTTTATAATTCAAGAACTCTATTTTATGAATAAATTCTTCTTCAATCTTAACAAACTGTACCTTGTGCCGTGTAAGAGCTGCTTGATGGTCCATTATGCTTATCTCAGAAGTAGTTTGTAATTCACTGAGGAACAGCTTAATCCAGACAGAAAAGGAAAGCAGCAGTTCATCAAATTGCTGGTGTTCGGCGACCACAGACTGAAGGAAGTTAATCCTATGTACAGAAAAGTGTTAATGTTAAAATGCCCCGCATCTGGACAGAAAAAATTAATGACATGTTTCTAATCAGGGGCAAAAGCAATGCTGTCATACATGGCCAGACCAGAACTCTTGACGTTTTCTACTTCTCAAGCCCCATTTCTCTCCCAATTTTCCCCATCTCAGTTGACGTCTTCACCATCCACCCAGATGATTCTACGGGTCAGTCTTCATCCCCTTGTCTTTACTACCACGTCTGATCTGTGTTGATCTTGCCAGCACCCCGTCACAGTATGTTCTGTGCTCTTCTCTCCATTTCTACACCCTGGCCTAAATCTCTTCATCTCTTGCCTCTACCAGCCTCCCACACCAGCCTCCTTCCTGCCACCATGGCCTCCCTACTATCCACTTTGTAGGTAACAACCAGAAATTATCTTAATATAATCAGAACATCCCTGCCAAGCTTAAACATGGGGGCAATTTCCTGTTGCATACAAGAAGGCAAAACTCCAAGGCTCCTTACTGTGGTCTGCAAGGGATCCCAGGTAATCAACTTCTCTGACCTCATGTGATACAGCACTGCCCCATGCTTCACTCATCTCTGTTTCCTCAGTATCCCAGCTCATTACTGTCTAAGAGCCTCTGCCCTTTTTTGCTCCCTCTGCCTGTACGCTTTGTCCCCAAAGTACCGCGAACATGCTTTGTACACAGTATTCAGATCTTAATCTGATGTCAAGTCCCCTGAGAGGCTTTGCTTGGCCACCCAATCTACAGCCCCTCCCATGTCATCCTATTTTGTTGTCTTCATATTACTGAACACCACTTGAAATGGTCTTGTTCATTCTTTTGATTAATGATCTATTTATCTTCCCCCTCACCCAATAAGGCATAGGTCTTGCTTTGCTTACTGCTATAAACTCAGTACCTAGAAAAGTACCTGGGATAGGATCAGGGATTAATCATTGCTTGTGTAATGAATGAATTAGGTCAACAAACAATAGGCGATCTGACTTCAGAGCCCAAGGCTGGCATTAAGGATAACCTTAGGACTTCCATAATGGTACAGTGGATAAGAATTTGCCTGCCAATGCGGGGGACATGCTTTTGATCCCTGGTCCGAGATAATTCCATCTGCTGTGAAGCAACTAAATCTGTGCACCACAATTAACTGAGCCTGAGCTCAAGAGCCCAAGAGCCACAATAAGAGAAGCCACCGCAATGAGAAGACTGCACACGGCATCTAGAGAGTAGCCCTAGCTCACTGCAACTAGAGAAAAGCCTTCATGCAGCAAAGAACACCCAGCACAACCAAGATTAGGCAATTAACTAATATTAAAAAAGAATAACACTTTAATAAAATATACTTGTTATGATGGCTCATATCCAAAGTTCAACTCTTTAAATAGACTTTCATGCTTTAATCCTTACAAAATCTTCTACATGTTATCTTTACATGCATAGAGTATATTTTGAATGCTTTCATACATTTGTATCATTTGTAAAATCCTTTTACTTTTCTTCTGGGAGGGCTGGGGAGGGCAGATCCTCCTCTATTTTGTAGAAAGTTACTCATCTTTCAAGAGTTTGGCACCAAAAACCTTCTGTCAGCCTTTCATGAACCCATTCAAATGTCCCTTCTCTTGGCTTCTGCAATATCCTGTGCTCCCCTCCCATTGGGTTTCTTGTTATTCCCACGCTGATCTATAATACTTGCCCTCAGGTTTTACTGATTTTTATGGTTTCAGTGTCTGATAGGTTGTCTCATACTCAACAGGTACGCAATAAACATTTGCTAACTGAATATATGAAGGAATAGACAACAGAACAAATACAAGCTCCGCAGAGTTAAAGAGCGGAACTCTGTTTACATTGCCAACCTCAGCACATGGAAGAGTGCGCTGCTCATTAAAACTCAGTAAATATTTGCTGAAAAAATAAATTAAAAATGGACTAAAAAGGTTAACTGCTTTTTTCCACATTACATGGGTAATCAATACCAGTTTAAGACAAAAACTTGTTTTTTGGCATATTAGAAATATGTAGATGTCAATTGTTAACCATCCAGTCAGTTAAGATTTAATCCATGTTGTCTCCTTTTAATTTGATAATAATAATTTTCCTGTTCTCTATAATACTGGAATGGAATGGGAAAAATACATATCCTCTGTTGAGAAATATCATGTGAGGTAAAATTTTATTTACCATTTTTTTCCTATATATATAAACAACTTGAGCAATAATAATTAAAACATGAGTAATCCTACTCTCTTTAATATCGTTCAACTAATTTGATCATTTGCCTTGATTGCAAGACTAAAATTTTGAATTGAGGGTCATCTGAAATACTAGTTTTAAGCACTTTGATTTATAAATTATGATTAGTTTTCTTCTCTGTATGCTCAAATAATGGGGTTAAGTAAAAGTAAACAAAACTAAGCTTTCTTAATTTATATGCTCACTGTTTTAAAAAAATGAGCAATACTAGAAGTTTGTTTGAACCCCAACCTTTTGCTGATTATCTGGGGCAAATCTCTCCATCTCTCATCCAACTGGTCCAATTGTAGTTTCATCATTTTCACATCATCTTTGGAGGCCACTGAGAAGAGGGATTCCTTTAGCTGCAATAGGTTGCTATAGATGGAAGCCTGGGACACAACTTCATTTTGCAGCACCTGGGAAAAAAAGAATGGATTACAGATTTCATCCTAACAAGACTGACCAGGAAGGACCACATGACACAGGTAGTTGTTGTCCAAAGGCTTTGTGTTCTTGAAAAATGGAGGTCATTAGGACCAGGCTAAGAAGAGTTTTTATCCCTTGATTTAGAATTGGATCCACTTAACCTCTAATGCAAGGCTTCCCAGGTAGCTCAGGGGTAAAGAATCTATGTGCCAATGCAGGAGACACCAGAGACAAGGGTTCGATCCCCGGGTTGGGAAAAATCCCTTGGAGAAGGATATGGCAACCTACTCCAGCATTCTTGCCTGGAAAATCCCAAGGACAGAGGACTACAGTCCATGGGGCCCCAAAGAATCGGACGTGACTCAGCTACTGAGCACACAGCACAACCTCTAATGCAATGTTAAAAATGCTTCTGAAACCCGAATTAGTTTTCCAACAGTCTGAGTTATATTAAGTTAGGCAAATTTAGAAGCTGTAGAATTTCTTTCAGAATAAAGAAACTGAGTAGGTGAAAAGAATCAAAGAATAACTACTGCTGAGGAGAAACAATGCATATCTAACAGTGACAGAGGTGCAAGTCTAGGAACTGGGAACACGGTGAGTCTCTGGGTTTAGAGATGACATTAGGCCAAAGCAGGGAGCCTAAAGGCTCTTCATTTTATTTTCATACAACAGAACAGGAGGCACTATATGGACAGCTGTAGCGTGGCACACAGATGATGCTCTTTCCGCTTTGTAGGGAGGTCACATGTGCGATAAAAGAAAAATTGCTAAAGGTATCAGAGGAAGGACTGTCTACAGAAGCCAGGAAAGATAATAAAGCAGAATCTGAGTAAGTTGAAGGACACGAGGCCAGGAGGTTGGAACGTACAAGGAAGGTTCAGACTGGGGCAGGGAGCAGCTTAGTTGACACAGTTCCTGTATGTGGGCCTGCAGCCCCTTTTGTAGGTCTTTAACTTGAATAGACCTGTTTTCCATTTAGAGACACGTAAGAATACATTTTGATATGGGCAGATAATTTTATGAACAGGAGCAATGACTTTCCCTCTTAGATTTCCCCACACTCTAATTGTAAGAAGATAAACACCAGATTGTGGATTGTGGGTTACTCAGACAGGACAGTCACCAGAGACTTCTGAACAGGGACTTTTGGAGAGATTAGTGCAGAACTACTGCCTGCATTAATAAACTGAGTTTAATAAACTAGAAAGGCAAGAGAACCAAGAGCATGGGAAACCCTCAAAGTCAAAGTAGGAGAACATCTGACGTTGGGGGAATAGGACCAGAAGCTACAGACGTGCACTGATGGAATTTTTAGAGGAGAAATTACGAAAAGTAAAAGAATCCATTTTCCTCTTAAGTGTTTTATAAAAGGGGAAGGGAGAAAGTTGGGGTGCAAATCTGTTACACAATAAATCTCTTTGTTGAAGCAATTTTGCTTGTTGAATTTTCTGGCACAGATAGCATCACTTAAAGCAAGTTATTAATCTCCAGAAATCAGTAGCATTGTCTGTAGTTTCCATAATACTGAGAGATTCTTTAAAGTTTAAAAAGTTGGCTTCTTAAAAGATGTAATAAGCTAGAATTCTTTGTCTTCCTATTTCCTGTACTTTGGTTATTCACTTTTTGGTGTCTTGCTTGAAAATAATCACTACTGTGACTTCTTTCTACATTGTATTACTTCTCTCTCTCTCTCTTTTTTTTTAAAACTTATCCCAAACTTATACAAATACAAAAGTATAAAGAATATAGCTATTATCCAACTTCAAAAACTATTCACTGAGGGATTTCCCTGGTTAGGACTCTGTGTTTCCATTGCAGGGGGCCTGAGTTTGATCCCTGGCTGGGGAATTAAGATCCCACATGCAGTTCAGTGCAGCCAAAAAAAAATTACTCACTGAGAATCAACTTTGTTTCATCTATGTTTCCACCCACTTCTCCTTCAACTCCCCTGCCAGATAATTTATATTCAAGTGCCAGACATTATGCTACAGGATTTTCTAGTATACTGTGGAAATTGGTCATCACAAAGTTCACCATGACTTTGTCCTTCAGGTCAGGGCTGTTCTTCTCTTCAGGATCACGAAATAAAAACAAGAAGCTAAGTTGGAGACAGGGTTTGGTTCTTGATTTTGTTTTTACAATGCAACCATGACAAACAGCATTTCATTCTCCTCACTCTTCCTTGAACTTGCCTGTATTGACTGAAGTTCACTCTCCACCTTGACTCTGTCTGCAGAAATGTCGGCTTCTGGTGAACTGGCTATAGCTTCACACCGCTCTAACCAAGTCAGAAAGGTCGACAGTTCTTTCTCTAACCTATGGAAAGTGGAGATAAGAAACAAAGTCTTGTGAAATTATCATACTTGAAAACTAAACCTTTCTGAAGTCGGGGAGTTCAGTAACTATGATAAATACCACAGTGTTGGTTGATTTTTTCTGGGTGTGAAAGTCCAAAAACCCCTCCTTTTGTATTTGCGTATGAACTTGCTCATGTGCTTGTATCTGTGCTGTGTGTAAAGACAGACATGCATCCTTTCCACAACTAGGGGACTTCATCTTAGAATGAAGATCGGTGTCGTCCCATGGTAGGCACATGAGTTGAGTAGTTTTACGTGTGGGATGATTGCTTTCATCCCTCAAAGTTCAGAATTTTCCACTAAAGAGTAGCTATTGATACCCTGGCTGCCAACGGGAGAAGGAAGGCTGCTCACCTCTGCCAGCGGGCCAGCAGCTTCTCCAGCTCTGTCTGTCTCTCCTTTGCCCGACCCAGCAAACCCTCAAAGCTCCGTTGCACGGTTGCAGCCTCCTGGATGGAGGCGTCTCTGTTGGATACCTTCCGAGCGCTGGCTGACAGGGCAGCCACCGTGCTGGTCAGCGATTCCAGGGCCTGACAGAGATCCTGACGCAAGGGCGAAAGAGTGCAATAAAGTCCCAGCATCAAGGAAGGAGACCCATATTTTCCCTTGAGACCGGTTATCACCAAACATTTCCCCAATGTCACAATAAACAGTTGTGGTACTAAAAAATGT
The DNA here is from genome assembly GCF_002263795.3 of Bos taurus. Lineage (NCBI taxonomy): Eukaryota > Metazoa > Chordata > Mammalia > Artiodactyla > Bovidae > Bos > Bos taurus. Next base: position 89,411,646 of record NC_037336.1, read on the forward strand.
CTCTGTGTGTGATTTACAGCAAGACAGAGTGACAATTACTTCATAAATGCAGAAGTCAAAGATGAGATTGGAAACTATTCCCCAAATAAGAAATTGTCCCTGTCTGTTGGGATAATTTTAACTTTCCCTTAAGGATTTAGGTAATATGTGAAAATTGTTGTTCATGATACAGCACAAGTATTTAAAAACACTATTCCTGCTTTACTAAGAGGTACATGCAACATGCTGTAATTTTCTTTAAAAATATCTATGGGAAGTTATGACTGACATAGCTGACGTCAAGAATCCATGATAACAACAATTAAGGTAACTGAGAATGTGGCAGATGTGTTATGCACATTACGTACGTTAACTCATTTACTCTTCAGAAGAACCCTAAGAGGTATGCGCTTTCATTAGCCCCATTTTATAGGTCAAAACGTCAAGACAGAGAAAAACAACTTGGTTTAGGAAATCCAAATGGTTAAAAAAAAAAAATGCATTATTCTCTCTGGTACTCCAACTGTTAATTTAGTTATCTATTAAAACAATTCCATCAAATCCGATTTTCCTACTTTTCCTCATTTGGGGGTTATTTCTTAAGAAATTGTATAAGTAACAAAATAATGTACTTCTTACCATAAAAATTCAAATGATATAAATTCCACTTGCCATTCCAGCTGTGTTTTTGTCAACTGTTTGTTATTACTGCATCCCCTTCTCTGCGTTTACATATATGTTTTCATGCATGCACACATGATAAGGACTGTATGTATACATAAATGTGCTACACATATATACACACATATATATATTTGTTGGACATGAATTTGAGCAAAGTCTGGGAGACAGTGAAGGACAGAAGAGCCTGGGGTGCTGCAGTCCATGAGGTCACAAAGAGTCAGACGTACTTAGCGACTGAACAACAGCAGCATATTTTTTGTGTTAACGAGCACGCTTCTTGCGAATATTTCTTTGCCATGTCCCCTTGCTTTGCTCCGTCCTCTAAATTCTGCCAGAAGCATCTGTTGCTTTGCGACATATCTCACAGTGGGGGGATTCCCCGGTGGCTCAGACCATAAAGAATGCCTGCAATGCAGGAGACCTGGGTTTGATCCCTGGGTCGGGAAGATTCCCCTGGAGAAGGAAATGGCAACCCACTCCAGTATTCTTGCCTGGGAAATCCCATGAATGGAGGAGCCTGGGAGGCTATAGCCCATGGGGTTGCAAAGAGTCAGACATGACTGAGCGACTTCACATTCACAGTGATTACCAGTTCAGGGACCAGACCAAAAAAGCTAGCCATTGAGGAAAAGATCAGTGAGTACATAGTCTTTGCACATCTGAGTGTATTGGGTTAAAATCTGAAATCTGCTATGCAAATATATGCATATTTTTCTGTACATTTCATTTTTTATAATGTTGGCAAGAGGTAAGAGGATTTATTAAAGCTATAAATCTGAAAAAGCTACATGTTTTAATTATGAGAAAAATATATCTTAAATGACTACTTTTTAACAAACATTTTTAATGAAAACTTATTTGTATAGTTATATTTCTTGTAGTATATGAAGTGAATATATTTGATCATATTATTTCTCAAGTAATATACAGTTTTTTTTCAAATTTAACTGTCATAGAAATATTTACTGTTTTCTTTTCAAACAGGAATCATCACATTTCTGAGCAGACAAATAAGAAGAAATGTTGAAACATGCTATTACCATATGTTCTTGGAGAACTTTGTATGTTTCTGTAGCTGAAGAACATATTTTAACTGGATCAGCAAGTTTATCTTCAAATTCAGACACAGACTGCTGGATCTAAAACATTGGTAAAATATGAAAATATGGTGGGGAAGACATACTTCAAGGCAGAAAAGGTTGCTGGGGAAACAGCATGCTTATCTTTTGGGGATAAATTTCAATGTGATGATAAAATAAATTAAAAAAAAACAACCCAAATCAATGTATCCCACTATTTGAAAGAAATCTAATTAAGCCATAAGATCTTTCTGAACACAATATATAATGACATTTTTATATTCTCCCCAAAAAGGTTACATACAAATTATACACTCAAGCATCACTGACAACTTGGTAAGGAACTGGCAAATTGTGTCTTTTTCCCTCATTCCATTATTTCTGGGTGATTTATAAAATGCAATGTGAAATAGGTAACTTTAGCATGCATGGGCCAATTCTTACCTTTTTAAGATTCTCTTCAAACTTCTGCTGCTGAGATAAATGTCCCAGGATTATTCCTTGCAGACTCTGTGCATGCTCTCGGAGCTCTTCCCAGTATCTTCTTATTTGTGTTAACTTGGCTTTGATGCGAGCAGATTCTCCAGTGGTAACAAACTGAGCAAAAGACTGAGCTTCTTCTTCTAGTCCTGTAATGCTGCTGATCTCACTTTCTATTTCCTTAATCATGACCTAATATTTAAAACAAGAAAAATGACAAGGTAGGCTGAGCAAGCTTGCCTTCCTGAAATGATACAATCATCTGCAGAGAGAAAATCAGCAGAATTTTCCTTAACTGGCATTGCAACATATTTGTGCCATTGTAGAGCAGCTACAAACACACACCATGGGTTCCCTGACCTAGTTTGGAAAGGATAGGCAGACAAAGTCGGAAAGACACACGCTGACAGTGGGCGCGCTCTCTGGCTGGAGAGTAAGGAGAAACACCCACCCTGATTGAAGTGAAAGCAGCAGGAATGTGTCCCAGGAACTCTTACTGTCTGTTTGAAGATTCAGAAAGTTCTTTTCTTATTCTGTGAGTTGAGAATTTTGACCAATTGGCCTGGGAAGCAGTATGTTCCCAAACTCATAGGAATGCTAACATTGACATACATTTAATTTTCCTAGAATGTAGTTTAGTTTTTCATATTTTACCAAGCTAAAAAATTTTTCTGCTTCTGCTTCAACCCAGTCTTTTAAAGTTTATCAACTAATCTTTATGCCAATAATGTCCAAATTCGGAATATATTAGGGTCACCTGGCCCCATCCTCAGGGACTCAGACTCACTGGGTCTAAGGTGAGGCCCACTTTGCAGCTGTACAACTTCTGGGGTGATACACTGCTGCTGACCCAGGGAATCCACTCTGGGAATCACTGCTTTATTCACTAGCTAGGGACTTGACAGTCAAGAACCTACAGACTATGATTTCTGTTTGGGGCAGGAGGACATTTTATCTATTAGCCAATACAGAAAGAGTACTGAGAATTGCGAAAGAACTCAGTGTGTGTATGTGTGTGTGTGTGTTGGGGACAGAAGTTTCTTATAAACATAGATGTTTACTTATGTATAAGAGAAAAACTATTTCTCTGAGAAAAAATCCAAATAATTCAATCAAAATAAAGCCAAATAATTTGACAAGTTTCAACCCAAATAATTTAAATAGAAAATACTGTTATCCCAGAAAAATATATGACTTCTGTCCAGGTGAAGCAACAGAGTAAGAATAACTTCTGTCTAGAGAAGACAGTCAGAAATAACTGGCATCAGATTAGTGCCAGGGATACATCATTTATTTGTTTGTATTTTTATGTTTGTGACTAAAGTGATATAGCTAATGGACGCTTGTTGTTTGAGCATTGATACAATCTTTGTTTTGCTGTCTTTTAAGATGATTTTTCTGGAAAAGTTACTCAAAAATTCAACAAATATACTTTGAATTTTTTATGTGCTAATAGTTGTAGTAGGCTCTTCCAACACCTTAGTGAAATAATCTTAGTAAAGATCAAAATTTTTGGTTTTCAGCATAACACATGCCATTAACAAATTCATAGATGCTAACTATATAATAATGCTGCTGGGTTGTGGCAGAAAAAATTCCAGTCCAAGAAGAGAAGATGGAAGATGAACCCACTGAATGTTCTTATAATTTTAGAGTTATCAATTAGGAATGAATAAGAAATTAGTCAATCTGGAACAGCATGTAATAAAGAACAAAAATGAGATTATAGGTATCTTCATGGTAACATGCAAATGCATTATTAATTTTAATCCTAAAACTGTTTTAAAGTGAAAATACTATGACAGGTGTTAACATATTTTGAATATTTCCTATAAGCCAGTCTTCTGTTTGGAAATAGAGCATGAACTTACGATTCCACTGTACAATGAATTCAACTCTATCTTTGCTTATTTCTAGCAAATATATTTTTTCCTGTTATTCGTATTCATTTTTAGATAGTTTTCAAAGTGCCATATCAGAATATTAAAATGTATTTCTAGCTTGATAGCATGGCAATCCACAAATGAATGCTTATACACTTTAAAATACATGATTATTTTGTTTCTTAAAGAGTAACAATGTGATACTTTTGATTACTGATGTATTTCAGAAGTTGTGGAATTAAGGTTTCAAAAATAGAAAAGTGAATTTAGAGAAAGGATAAACTAGTTAAAAGGGTTTATGTCAAAGTTTTTTGAAAGAAAAATTTTGAGATGAAACTATTTAAATGGACTATTGTTTGTTTTCTTAGAATTTAGTGGAAATGATTAAATGGCATCTTTACAAACAGTTTTAAAAATTAAACATATTTCTTGGATATTCTTTAATGGCTGGGTATCTGTTTTTCCTGGTGTATCACGCAGGACATAAGCTAGACTGCAGACACCAAACTCCATATGCCCTTGACTGCAGAAGGTGTTTGACAGGCAGTCTGTCCAGCATGTAATCTTAGCTAAACCATATTGCACCTCCCACCATGCACATGGCAATGACTTCTTCTGAGTCATAATGTGAAACGTTCCCTCACCTTGTTATTCATTTTACTATATTTAATCGAATGAAATGGCAGAGGGTTTTCCCATTCCAAAAAAATGAGCTGAGACAGAAAAAGAAGTGGCTGGAGTTTGAAAATGTGTTGTGTAAAAATAGCACAAAAGAAAGAGAAATGAACACTCAGAATTCATTTCTTTCAGCTCTTTTTTTTTTTTTTTTGGTACGCTATTTGAATGAAGTGGATGATGATAGCTTATACACGTGGTTATCTGAGAACTGTGGGACAGCATTCAGATCATCTTGGTCCATGCCCCCAAAGGCGTCATAAATGCCAGCGTTAAAGCAATGGAATCTGATTGCTTCACCTAAAGAAAGCAATTTCTTGAACCCTTCTTTGTGGTTGGTGAGGGTAAATGCTACCAATACTTAAGCTAGACATTTAGACTTGTTCTTACGTAGTAAGGTTGTAGATGATGAATATATTTCATGGCATATAAACCTATCAACAGGGGACTCTAATGGCGCTAATTCAAAATCAAGGAAAAGAATAATGTAACCATAAAAACATTTTAATGATATTGCACACAAGAATGACTTTGAATGCATAAGTCAGTCAGTATTAATACATAATTCCATCTATTAAGCATTGCCCAGTATCAGTCAAGACCTCTTAGCTCAGCATTTTGTGTAAATTTAATTTTAATAGAGTCACATAGCAATGAAAGATTTGTCCTGGGGTCAGATAGCATTTGACGAAACATAAGAAAGGTGCTCTGAAAAGCTAGAGATGGATTATAAATGTAACTTGTGAGCAGGTCACCTTAATTTGGTTGATTTGTGTATCCATGGCAGATGATGACGTCTCCAAGGCATTGAGTTCTTTTTCTTTCTCAGTTATCCAGACGGACAGGGTCTCAAAGTTAGTGCCAAAATGATCCCACTTGTTTTTCACCATTTCCATGGTTTTAATACTAAAATTAACCAGATTAAGTAAATAAAATGCAGTATTTTAATAGAGAAAAATACATCTCCCTTCAAATCACCAAGTGAAAGGATAGTGAAGACATCTGTGACCCCATCGAAGCTGAAACTATTATAACAGGGGAAAAAAATGCACCTTTGATGTGAATTAGTCAGTCCTCAAGTCTTCCTGTCTCCTCTGAGAATGAGGTAGCACTACTCTGTATTACGAACGGAACTGTGCTTTGAAGAAAATACTGCTGGGTTCAAACGGTTTGAATCCAGGTATAATCTAGTTAAACACTGCATGTGACAAGCAGTTGCCAAGGCTTATGTTAGTAAACTGCCCGCCTTGATTACAGAGCACGTAACGTTTTTAACAGTCCCACTTTTGTCAATACGGTCCTTTTGCTCTTAGAGGAGAGATGTTTAGTGATGCTTTATACTCAAAGATCTTTCTAAAATACATCTCTATGAATCAAGATAGAGCTTGTAGTCTGAATCTCATGCTGTCATGCAGGAACTGTTTCTATTATTAGAGTGAAGCCTGCAATCTACTATCTATCACAATTTCAGCTATTCTTAGAGTCTGGATGATCTTGATTCCAAAAGACTTTATAAATTCTTGTACATGAGCACCCTAACTGCTTTTAGACAACTTGGGCTTTATTTGTAATAAATCTAGTGAATAAAATTCCAGCTATAGGTTCCCAGTTTATATTAATTATGTATATATAACCATGTGGTAATTATACATATCTAAGCAAGAGATTATGGCTTTCAGTTTAGAAAAAGACTAGAATAAGAGGATATCATTCAACTATTAAGTCCTTGGGTTAAAAAAAAGAATTTCCCTGTTTACCAAAAGGCACTTGAAGACATCAGGAAAATACAATGGCATCAGTGATTGTCAAATTCAATAATATTGCAATCTCAAATGTATACCCTGGATATACCTATGTTCTCATCAGCACAGGTAATGCAAGTTATATATATTGCAACTTTTTAATGAAATACAGATTCAAAAGGATATTTCTAATATAGATAGATGTAGCTTCCTTTCTAATAAACTGTTTTACTATTTCTACCCAATAGATAATATTTAAAGTTTTAAGTCACAATTTGTTTTAAGTAAATTATTTAACAAACTTTAAAGTTTAGATAAATGTAAAATATTAAGATATTCATAGTATTAAAAACAAATTTTGCATTTTAAAGCCCATCTTAGAAATTATGCCCTATACCTTAAAAACAATATGTGTTGGTGATATGCCACTAAATAACCTTTCAAGTAGAACTGTTAAGCCATATTATTTTGGTTATTGGCCATATGTTTATCCCCTCCAAATTTGTGTGTGTGTCTGTTTTGTACATAACAGGATACCACAGGCCAAACTATAATTTCTTTTAGATATTTAAACATTAAATCTTTAAAAATAAAATATATTTTTGAAGTTAATTTTTGGAAATCGCATACAATCAGTGACAATTTGAATATTGAGGCACTGTAAGTAAACTCTGTGAGCTTCTTGGAGTTGGAGATGCTTGGTCTATGTGTTTAGACCTAGAATCTATACAACCAAAAATCTACCCTTCCCTCTAACTTGTGAGAGCAGAATAACACAGTAAAAAAAATTATTTTAAATATTGGTTCTTTTTTGAGATTCTCCTTTCCAGTGTATGAAGGCCACTTGAATTTTATAGATATGGCTTTCTCATGAACAGAATCAGTTTACAATGCAAAAACCACGTCCCTCACTTATAGATGCTGGATTCTCTATTGCCGATGCTTTCTTTTGAACTGCAAGTTGCTTCCTCAAAACATGCTGAAATACACAAACACTTTGATTTTAAAATAATGTTTTGAATACAATATACAGGAAAGAGCGTTATGAAACAATCTCAGAGAAGAAAGTCTAGGACTTGTCAAGCACATACTCTTCTTCAAGGGTGTCTTCTAATTTTTTAACTTGCTCCTTGATTGACTTGGCCTGCTGCTGAAGCAGCTGCTTATTCTTGGGCCCAAGTGGGATCTCTGAAGCTTCCTTCACAAGATTCTCAGCCTGGACTGCAATACCTTCTGTTCGTTTAGAAAACTCCTAAAAAAAGATATTATAATTGTAAAGGCAGCCTCTTCTATTAAACTCTGCCCTCAAATAAACTGAACATACAGTCTCACCAGAATAGATGGAGAGATGAATAGATAGATTCAAACATGTATGAATAATGGCATATGATACTTTCAGCAATAAAACAGACATTTTCATTATGGCCAAAATAGACATTTTGTTAAATTATTTTCTTTTTATATAAGTGAAACCACAACCAGACCTTCATAGTTAGAGAACGACTTTCATATTTATCCAACAATTCCCCAAAAAACGTTGACTCAATGGTCACCTGGTTTGTGTTTACTGTTTAAAATTCTTAGCTGCATGATAATAATTAACTTGTGCATGCCTATATCAGCTTATTGCAGGCTAGTTAGGCCATGGTCAACAGTGACTGGAGAAGGCAATGGCAACCCACTCCAGTACTCTTGCCTGGAAAATCCCATGGGCGGAGGAGCCTGGTGGGCTGCAGTCCATGGGGTCGCTAAGAGTCAGACATGACTTAGCGACTTTACTTTCACTTTTCACTTTCATGCATTGGAGAAGGAAATGGCAACCCACTCCAGTGTTCTTGCCTGGACAATCCCAGGGATGGGGGAGCCTGGTGGGCTGATGTCTATGGGGTCGCACAGAGTTGGACACAACTGAAGCGACTTAGCAGCAGCAGCAGCAGCAGCAGCAACAGTGATTGCTTTTTTTTTTTTTTCAGTCATAAAGATAACAGACCTCTAGACCACTGCCTATAAGTACTTGTTTGTTTAACTGAAGAATATTTTGGTCATTACAGAGTATCATTGATCTTTAAAGAAACATTTTGTTAACTAGCTTTCTGAAAAGAGCTATAAACTGATCTTGATGCTGTTAAATCTTATCTACCATATATCCACATACTACACAAGGGAAAGAAGAAAAATTTTGAACCAGTCAAACCTGAACTAGGATTCTGGATTTGCTAATTACTAGTTGTTTGACTTTGACAAATTATTTTTCAGGCTCTTTTATATAAAATGCAGATAGTAAACTGTTCTCACTAAGGTCACTGTTAGCATTTCACTAGCAACTTCATTTTTAAGTACCTGGCACTCTGACAGGCACCTATTATCATTTTTTTAATGTCCATCACATAAAATTGAGGACAAAACCATTTATGAAGTTCACACACTGATTTTCAGTAATAGTGAACCGCCTTAATTCAAAAATTAACTTAATATATTTGAGGTATCAGTAAATTTTAGTTGTCTCAATTTTGCCAGGTAAATGTATTGAATACTGAATTAGGAAAGGTAATCCCAGAGACAATTTTGAGTAACTTAGCATCTCATTTCTTCTCCTGGATTATATCAGAGAAGGTTTACATTTTGATCATAAACTCCTCTCTCTTAAATAGGTAATGTAAATGATTTTGTAAAATAAAACTTATGATAGCTGCCTTTTCTTACATAGCATCTCTCAGAATTATTACAAAATGCAATATATGATAGTTACTACATAATACTATTGCATCTTCATGTTTGAAAGATTTAACGTCCTCATAGAAATTATCAACATTACTTCAGAGAAGTACCCTGCAATTTGAAAGAATAAAAGATCAGTAAGTACAGCTTCCTTATGACAGAGAGATTTATAATATCCTAAAATACAGTATGTACTATCACAACATTAAATTCTGTGGTTATAAGCATTTATTAAATTATTAAATGCTATCACTATATGTGAACTCAGAGTCATTGCAGATTCAACTGTGAAACTGTGAATAACAGCAGAACCCCATGAATAAAATCAGAAGTGTAAAATAGTGTTTTTTCCTCCTGGTGTTTTTCAGAACCCAGAAAAAAATGGAGAAGGCAGAGTTATGTTTGAAAATGCTTATATACATTCCAAAGAATTGATGCTTTCAACTTGTGGTGCTGAAGACTTTTGAGAGTCCCTTGGACTGCAAGGAGATCAAACCAGTCAATCTTAAAGGAAATCAACTCTGAATATTCATTGGAAGGACTGATGCTGAAGCTGAAGCTTGAATATTTTGGCCACCTGATGCAAAGAGCTAATTCATTGGAAAAGACCATGATGTTGGGAAAGATTGAAGGCAAAAGGAGAAGAGAGTGGCAAAGGATGAGATGGTTAGACAACATCATGAACTCAGTAGACATAAATTTGAGCAAATTCTGGGAGACAGTAAAAGACAGAGGAGACTGGCATGCTGCAGTCCATGGGGTTTCAAAGAGTCAGATAGGACTTAGCAACTGAACAACAACAAAAATACACATTCAATCTAAGAGCATTCTGTGGGAGCTACACATGGGGAAAGCACAGTGCAGAGGAATCCGGAGCACAGAAGGATGCTGATAAAAACCAAGTTAAATAAAACTAGAATACTCTCATAAGGCTTTATCTCTAAATCCCAAGAAGACATGAGTGGTGGCAGGAAGCAGCAGGAGAGAATGGATTCTGACATCAGCTAGGTCTTCAGCCATATAACTCCTAGGTGTTTGAGCCACAAAACTCTGAATTCCCATTTCCTCATCAGTAAAACCTTGTTATGAAGACTAAACACGACATTGCTATAAACACGTGGCAGACAGAAAACCCTCAAGTTCCTCAGTATAGCCACTCAAGGATTACAACAGGTATGAAAGCTGTATTAACAAGTAAACAAAGAAACAGAGAACAATTATTCCAGCTGTCATATGCGTGTGCAGCAGCATATAGAAACAACCAGTAAAGTAGATCAGTTTTAATGAAAATATGATAGTTATATATGAGGTTATGGGCTCTAGACTCAGAGCTCTTGAGCTTGAATCCCAGCCTCACCAATTAGTAATTCCAAGATCTAGGATAAATTCAGTAACAATTTTGTACCCTGTATCTTCTCATTTATACAATGTGATTAATAATGGTACCTATCTCTAAGGACTGTTTTGGTGATTAAAGAAAATGATAGCCATCAACTAATTAGATCAGCAAATAGTAAATGTGACTTGTTCATCTTCTTCTACTAACAGCTAACCCAATTTCCTGTCTTGCTACCATTATCTCTGTCAGGCTTAGAACCTTGGGTATCATCCTCTCTTCTTTCGCTCTGTTCCTTTTATATCTGTCCTTATATATCCATTGCCATCCCCATTACCCTAATTCACGTTCCTATTCATGTACACAAGCAATGAATGACTTTATAATTAGAACCCATGACTGCAGACTTATACCCTTTCAAAGTTCTACACCAGATTAAAAACTCATCTCCCTAAAGTACAGCTCTTCTGGTCATGTGACTCTTACAAAACTTTAAGGGTAGAGAGTAATGCTAGAGACCTTCAATAATCTTTGTGATGCAGTGCAAATTTCCTTTAAAACTTCACTTCTCTGTTTGTACTTTACAACAGCGAATTCCCATTTCTCACTCTTTAATACTTTATGGTGTTTCCTGTTACAGGAATGCTGGTTTTCTGCCCCAAACTCTGCTTTTCTGTATCTTCTCTGCCCCTCAAAGTTCAGTTAAAAATATCACTGCCTTCAGAAAGAGGTTTTAGAACTTTCTCCATCTACTAGGAAACTAATAATTTTCCACTTTAATGAAAACTTTCTCTTACATCTTGATGTTTAAATCTTATTTATGTTTTCATTCCCCAGAGTGACTTGACCAATGTATTGAAGAGTGAACCACAAAGAATAAGAATTGACTAAATGAATAATTACAATAATTAATGACATGATGAAGCAGAAACAGCTTTTCATGGGAATTAAGGGTACCAAAGGACTATATGGTCTTGCCAATATACCTTTGTCTGTTCCAATTCTGAAGATAAGCTTTCCAAACTGCTAAAACTCAAGAAGCGCTCATGGCTGGAACCTGTTTGAAAAAGGTATCTGACCACTGTCTCTTTGTTTGTTTCAAATCTCTCCCATTTTCTTAATGTGACCTGAATTTGAAAAAATAACAATATATCATGTTATGAATTATCAGAATGCCTCACAAAATACAGTCACATTTTCATTCATTTGTTAGACTGTGAACTTCCAGTTAACTCTCAGTTCCACTGTCAAACGACTACACTGACTAAAGATCATCCTTACATCTTCTATAAGAATTTCCCTTCTTGAGTCTCAGTTCACCTACAAAAAGGATATGTGGCCCAGGACTCGAAATTTTCTATCTGCTACAAAGCCCTATGAATCCAAGGATATTACTTAATGTAGGTATGGGACAAAGGAAAGAAACTCTTCAATGTGTCTCAAGAAAATAAAGGATAAAGGGAAGACAGAAGAGAGAAGGGAGAGACAGAAGGAAGGAGGGAGAAAGAAGAGACACGGAAATAGTAGTGGGCAGTCAATAGGTGGAAGTAAAAATCCAAGAACACATTAACTTGTATGTGTTAAGGGCACAACAAATCATAAAGATGTGACTGTTGGACTGTCCAGAAAAGTGAAATTATCCAGCAACAAATTTCTGGATTCAGACAAGAGTGGATTCAAACCCTAGCTTTATTATCGATTTTCAGGGAAGAGCCTCAAATTCTCTATTTTTAAGCATCCACTCTTGAAAAATGTGTTAATTACAGTACCCATCTCACAAAGCTGATGCTATGATTAAAAGAGATCACTCATGGAAGTGTTTAACAGAACGTTGGCACATCAGAGGCAGGTAAAATAAATGTTTGCTCCCGCTAGTAGGAGAGGTAACTTATGACCCGGAAGTTAATGCAGCCTATAATGTAACTTCCGGTCTCCTACCTGGATGCGGCGCTCCTGTTTCTCCCGACTGTGCTCCACACTGTCCAGGGTGCTCTCCAGCTTCTGCAGCTCCTCTTGGACTCGCCCAGGCAGCCCACCTTCTCCCTTCTGAGCCTGCGTGATCTGTTGTTGCACGTCCTTCTTCTTTGCATTGATTCTCTTTGTCTTTTGCTGGAACCATTTGTTCAACAGATGGATAGAAATGTTAACTCTCTTAAGCAACTAAGTAGGGACATAAACACCCACGCTATAATGGAGGTACAGAAAGGTAAAATCTCCTGAGCAGGAACCTAAACTGCATTTTAAACGTAAGATGGATAGTTAAGATGGTAATGAAGGCTCTGTGATAGTCAAAGATGGGCATTATTTATAAATATTTTATATTTTTTAATGGGAAACAACATAATTAATTTGGCCTGAGTGTTTTGTGTGCAGATTTAGATAACATGTAATATTTCGTGCAATACCCCAGATGGAATCTGGCAAAACTATTCATTTGACATAATTCTCCTTGAAGAACTATATTCTGCCTAAAAACACAAAGCCCCAATTCCAATTTTTAAAAATCAATCATGTTCTACAAATGCTAATATGAAGAGATTTAAGCCCAAGGTATATTCAGTATTATTAATATGCTAAGATATCTGAGGAAAGATGTGTTTTAAAATAAATATTTTATTGAGGTATGATGTACAAAAATGGTACACAGATCTCAAAATACAACTTTGAATTTTCACAGAGTAAACACACCATATAACCAAGCAGTTGGTTCAAGAAATGAAGAGTTTTAATATTAACATATTACTGTGAATATCTATAATTTCATATTTCTCTGATTTAAAGTAAACTGAAACCCAAACAACACTTTCACCAGAGATTGAGAACAATATGGCACTAAGCACTTTTTTGAAGTCTAAAGGCTGCTCTTTTACAGCTACTTCAATGCAACTTCCATTTCGATATATTGTTACATAGACAACTACTTAACATTTTCCTATACATTAAGTTAGCTAAAATTCTGCCATTAGATTAATTTGAATCATACTTTCACTTCTGTTGAATTTGACAAGTAAAGCTGATTAAAATTGTTAAATATCAATACATGTACCAGAGCTTCTTTAGCTTCAGTTTTAATCCTTTGTGGGAGCACACTCTTTAGAAAGGACTGGTACTTCATGTTAGTTATAATTTCCCAAAGCAGGATGTATTCAAAGTTGTAAACTGAAGATCAAAGATTGTAACATAATAAATAGTCATCTCAAATATGAGACAGTTTGTTTATGCTTTCCTTCTCTATTAAGAAAAGGATAATTTAGTGTTTTATGAAAGTTTTCATAGCTAAATCAATTTTCCTTCCACAATATTCCTTGAGCATTTTGGTATCATCAAATCACACTGGCTAAGAATTTTTCTTGCAAGATATTCTGAAATATTTACTATTTAATAAAGAGAACAGAAGTGCCAAGTTCTTTTAACTATTTGACTGAGTTCCTTCCCAAGCTCCCCATCTTCCCCGCTCAAGTCAGTGGAGAGCCTTACTCTTTATCTGTCTGGTTCTCAGTAACTAATCAACTTTGCATAAATGCCCCAGAGTAAAAAGGCATTCTACCTGGTGATGAAGGAGTAGTTGTTGTGCTTCAAACAAATTTTCAGTGTCCAAGATCTTCTCGGCTTCTTCCTGGACTTCTTTAGAGCCAGTGATTAACTCTTCCAGGGAACTTTTGACTATTTCTTTGTACTGGACACAGTCTCCAAAGTTGCTTAACATCTTTTCAACCTAGATTTTCATGAAAATCAATCAAACTGTTAGATTAGGATAGAGAATTTCAGATCTTTCAGAATCAGGGAACTATGTCAGCCAAATGATTATTTTTTCTATGCAAGTTTATAAACAATTTCAAGAAATCCTGATACCTATTTGCTGTACTTTACATTCTTACATTATCTTCCCAAATACAAAGTCATCAGATTCGTAGGACAATTTGGTCAGTAAAAATATTATTGCTAAGGGTAAATGTGGCCTTGTGCGTGCATGCTAAGTTGCTTCAGTCGTGTCCAACTCTGCGACCCTATGGACTGTACCCTGCCAGGCTCCACTGTACATGGGATTTTCCAGAGAAGAATTCTGGAGTGGGTTGCCATGCCCTCCTCCAGGGAATCTTCCTGATTCGGGGATCAAACCCTCATCTCCCGAAGCTTCTGCATTGCCGGAGGATTCTTTACTGCTGAGCCACCAGGGAAGCCAAATGTGGCCTTACTAGAAATGAAATAGATGGTCTTGTGTAGTATACAAAGGACTATAAACATTGAAATGTATATAAAGAAGTTTAAAGTGAGTAGATCTTGCCTAAAAGAGACTTTACTAGCATGCTGGCTCAACATGAACGTGTTGCTATTATTAGCTATCAGTTACTTGGGCTTCCCAGGTGGCTCAGTGGTAAAAGAATCCTCCTGACAGTGCAGGAGATGCAAGAGATGCAGTTTCAATCCTTGGGACAAGAAGATCCCTTGGAATAGGAAATGGAAACCTACTCAAGTATTCTTGTCTGGAAAATTCCCTGGACAGAGGAACCTGGTGGGCTACAGTCCATGGGGTCCCAAAGAGTTGGAGATAACCGAGCACAGTACAGCATCAGTTATTTACTCTGTTCCAGGCACTGTACAGGCTTCCTTTGTGGCTCAGCTGGTAAGGAATCTGCCTGCAATCAGGAAACCTGGGTCCGATCCCTGGGTTGGGAAGATCCCCTGGAGAAGGGAAAGGCTACCCAAAACTCCAGTATTCTGGCCCGGAGAATTCCAGGGACTATATAATCCATGGGGTTGCAAAGAGTCGGACATGACTGAGTGACTTTCACTTCACTTCAGGCACTGTACTAAGTGCTTTACATACAGTATTGCATTCAATTCTTGAAGTTAACTTTTGGGGTATTTTTATCCATTTTAAGCTCATGGTTAAGTAGGAAATGGGGTATCAGAGTTAAACTCTACCAGTGGGCTTGTCTGACTCTCAAACCTGGGTTCTTAACCTCTGTAATTTACCTGAAACTGACCATGAAATAATGCTTCTAGTAAAAGTATGGATTTAGAAGCTTTGCACTTTAAACATAGACGGTGAACCTGAACTATTAATAACATATCCAGTAATGGCACAGACTACCAAAGCAAAGATTCTGCTCATCTTCCCCACCAATCTTCATATACATAAGTGTTTGTTATAACCATTTGGTTTAAACAATTAATACACATTTTAAATAAAATTATTTGTTAAACTGAAACCCAAAGGAACCTTCCAGACTCTTCAGCCAGAGCTTCTGTTTAGCGTGTGAATAAATAGCTTACCTCTGACAACAAAGTCCCGAGAGCCTTGAAAGAACTAGATAATTTTGCCAGCTCATCTCCTTGCTTTTGGGCTTCATCCTCAGAAGAAACTTCAATCAGAATTTTAAGCCTGGATTTCAGCCAGCTGAGAGTCTCCCCTTTTTTGGTAATACCACTTCTGATCTCCTGGAATGAAAGAACACTTTTGATGGGCAAAATAAAACTGTGAATCATAACTTTCCAGCACAAAAGAACTCAACCTAAGAAGGTTTGTAACACGGAGGCAGAGAAGCCAGAAATTCATTCACCAACACAGTGCCTACTTATTTCACTTTTTGTTCACGTCTTTAACCGAAGTCTATGAATGCTAGAAGGAGCTGTTTCCTCAATGCCAAAACCCGATGTGTAAAATCAGTGTTCTTTACACCAAAAAATTCCCTCCGTAACTATCTACATATTTACAGATATTTCCTTGATCACAACAAAGATGCTTCCAAAAGTACTGTAGAATATGTGACACCAGAACTGGAAATTATAACATATACTTTTTCACCTTATTTTCTGTGAGCTGGAATGAACGGTGTATTTTTTTGGAAAAAAAAAAAAAAGTGACAGAGTCCTTTTTTAAATTAGTGGGTTTCTTTTATTGAAGAATTTATTTGGTGAATATTATTATGGATGCTCTAAAGATTTATGGTATTAGTGGTAAAGAATCCACTTGCCAGTGCAGGAGACACAAGAGATGCGGGTTTGATCCCTGGGTCGGCAAGGCTCCCTGGAGTAGGAAATGGCATCCCACTCCAGTATTCTTGCCTGAAAAGTGCCACAGACAGAGAACCCTGTGGGATACAGTCCATGGCGCCACAGAGTCAGACACAACTGAGCAGCTGAGCACAAAGATTTATTTTAACTTCATTAGCTCATATTTTATGTTTTACTTTGGTTGGTTTTTGTAAGTCAATACCCCAGATAGTAAGGTGCACAAACAGGAGCTCAGCTCTAAACCAGGAAGAGAAGACTGACTGGCTAAGATGATACCAGAAAGACCCTAGGCATCAGCATTTGTAGGACTGGGGACCAGGGGAATGGTGCCTGGGGCTGCCTCTCCCTCCTGCACCTGCTTTGGGTAGCTGAGAGCTGTGGACTCTGACTGCTTGTGTTGCTACAAGAGGGTCTTACAGGGCCAGTACCTAGAGAGGAAATAGTTGGTTTTAGAAGCAAATGCTTTCTTCATTCCGAGATGTGAACTTTTTGGTACTATAACAGCAACCAAGAGCAAACATAGACATCTGTCTACAGACGGACATGGTATTGTTGAGTACTTTTAGCATGTCAAGGGATTATAAATTTAATAGGGAAAAATGAAAATCAGAGGATGGGAATAGAAGGGAAATGCATTCTTATCAGGGCTTCACTGGTGGCTCAGCAGTAAAGAACCTGCCTGCCAATGCAGGAGACTCAGGTTCAATTCCTGGGTGGGGAAGATTCCTTGGAGAAGGAAATGGCAACCCACTCCAGTATTCTTGCCTGGGAAATCCCATGGATATAGAAGCTTGGTGGTCTAAGGTCCATGGGGTCGCAAAAGAGTCAGACACGACTCAGCAACTAAACAACACAACATATTCTCGTGAACAACTCTGTGACTTGCAGTGGTTCGAAATACCGAAAGATAAATAACATCGACAACAGCATGTGTCTACAAAGCCAAGAGCCAGGATAAGAGGGAGAGGGTTGCTGTGTGCCATTCACAGACTGCAAACTGGATTCAGGCCTGAGGTTCTGTCGCCCTGGCTAGGTTTATCAGGCAGTACCCACGCTCACAGGGACTGATCCAACCCAGGATGCCAGTGACATAGAAACGATGCTTAGAGACCATGCCCAGTTCTCTCATCTTCTGTAACCCAGCTTTTGAGTGGCTGAAAATGTACAAAAACCTGCAGTGTTCTTGTTTTCCATGACTGTTCTTGATCTCCACTGTGTTGTACGCCCACGAATACCATTTTCCTCGCAAGATTCCCCATTAGCTAAAGAGGCATTAGAAGCACCACTGAGCATGACTAAATCTCAGAGCTAACAATGATTCCATAGAGAACACCCCTACCTACAGCTCTCCACAGTAACAGGGGGAGACTTATTTTAAGACAATTTTCAGGAAGTCAATTGTTTTATAGAAAGAAAACAAGACATCAGTTGGACTGTTGCCGTTATTTTTTTTATTAATAGTTATTTTCTAGTAACAAAAAAAGTGGCCCAGAACTTACCTCCAGAGCACATTTAACTTCTCCTTGATTAGCAGTATCAATGGTCTCATTCTTAATCCCCTTTAACTGGGTCTCCTTTGCAGATATCCAAGAGGAGAACTCAGAAATTCTGAAATAACAGATATTTTCTTATTAAAGGGAGAAAATATCCCCAGGGTTAGAATACATTTTCTATTTTGAGTTTATGCATGGACATTTGATAATCAACTGATGAGAAAATGGGTTAACACATTTCTTTCAACTCATTAGCAAACTGATTAACAAATTTCCCAGCAATGGTTCCTGCCACATGAAGCTCAAGGCAGGAGAGGCTACCCCTGGGCTCAGTCACTTGAACCAAAGGGGAAGCAGAGCAGATGGAGCTCAGCGGTGGAGGAAAATGCATCTCAGAGTCTGGGCACATGGAAGTGAGGAAGGTACACCTGAAGTCTGTCCTCATGTGTCTCCACTAGAGACAGAAACCCAAAGAGGCAGAAGTCCCTTTGGCGGGGACATGAGGAAATCAGAGTGAAAGAGATTGCCTAATTCTGATTCAAAGAGACAACATCTGGGTCACCTGGAAGTAATGTGTTTCACTCTTGTTTCGGACTGAAAGGGAAAGGGAAAGGCAGTCGTGGCTGACTCTTTGCAACTCCATGGACTGTATAGTCCATGGAATTCTCCAGGCCAGAATACTGGAGTGGGTAGCCGTTCCCTTCTCCAGGGGATCTTCCCAACCCAGGGATCGAACCCAGGTCTCCCACATTGCAGGTGGATTCTCTACCAGCGGAACCACAAGGGAAGCCCAAGAATACTGGAGTGGGTGGCCTATCCCTTCTCCAGGGGATCTTCCTGACCCAGGAATCAAAATGGGGTCTCCTGCATTGCAGGCAGATTCTTTGCCAGCTGAGTGACCAGGGAAGCCCCGTTTCAGTTTTCTAACTGAAACTCATTCTTTAAATTCAATGAAGCATTTTTGTACAAGAGCATGTATACAATCCATACCATCTGATTTTCTTCATTGAGTAAGACGAAACATATTTCATGACTTGTTTTGCAACGATGTCGGAATTAAAATAATTATGAGAGACCACGTCCTTCGGGGGAGCCACCCACAACTACCTGCTCGTGTAATCCTTCCACTTGTCTGGGTCTCCCACCAGCTTCACGTAGGTGCGGTCAATAGCAGCTCTGAGCTCCTTGAGGGTCACGTGACAGGTCTCAGGTGTGTTCCGGACTGCATCCCGGACTGGAAGTTTCAGACACAGTTCTTCAATGAGCTGTAACCTTTTCTCACAGAGATGGTGAGGGCCCTTGTCACTGAAGAAGATCTAGTGAGCAATAAACATTTATATGATCTCTGTGAGAATCCACACAATACTGCCATATTTTCATGGCTGATTCCCATCTAGTCTAGCAGTATAAAGTATATAAGCTACTGAGTGTTTTCAGACCCAAATGGAAGCATCAGTGATATACTTGAAGGGACACCGGGACTCCCTGGGACATACCCTGTGCTCTTTGATGATTTTTTCGCTGCCTTCCTGGGGCACCAGCTTGGTCTCTCGGTCCAGCTCAGCTCTGCACTCTTCCACAGAAGCTAAGAACCTGTTCTTCTCCACCTCAATCTTCAGGTGAAGCAAATGATATGGAGCTTCTGCTTGAAGATCCTGCATGCCATAGGAAGAATCCGGAAAATAGGATACCATTCCTGATCATGTACCTTTCCCACTGAAGTGGCAGAAAATATGAGATAGTTCCTCTTCCAGGGGATCTTCCCAACCCAGGGATTGAACCTGTCTCTCTGACCTTTCCTGCATTGGCAGGCATATCCTTAACCACTGAGACACCTGGATAGCTTAGGACAAATGTGACTTAATCCCTTATCATCAGCATTGAGACTCTGTGCTTTGTACTTTTCCAAGTACCAGGACCACAGCCAAGCTTTTCAGCCTGCTGTGAGTTGGGTGTTTCCACAGTGATTATCCTATTTAACTTTAATAGCCCTATACGGTATTAATATTCCTATTTTAAAGATCAGACCCTTGAGGCTCAAGGTTAAGTACAAAAGCTGGATTTGATTCTAAATCACATACTGATTCCATATTCCCTCTCCCTGGCACGTGTCCTTTTAAATTTTGTCAACAGCCCTATGTTGTAGGAAGGACAGATATTATGTTCACTACACAGGGGTTGAGGGGGTGCGCAAGGAAACTTTATTATTGAAAAAGCCAGGATTAAGCAGCCCATGGCTCTGACCACCTATCATCTCTTCTTTTCCTTGGAGCATACACTAAGAAAACACAAGCCAGCCAGCACACGAACAATGGCACCCTGACAATGGGAAATGTTTTACATTCTTCTTTAATACAAGTATAAGCTTCATCATTCCCTTTAGTTGTACAATTTATTTTTAGCCTACTTGTCTCCTATGGCATTTAAAAGATTAACATAAAACACTGAAATAACTGATGAGAGAAATGAGTTAAGGCTTTGGAAAGACTAGGACAGATTATATCTCAGAGAGTTGAATGTATGTGTGTGTGTGTCTATGTAAAATAAAATACAGCCTTCAATTAGTCTCTATTCCACAGTACATTTTTCATAATGTTAAACCTCAAAGACATCTTTAAAAGCTTGGATTTCTGTAAGCATCTATTTTAAAAAATTCAAATTTAGCAAGTAAAAAGGTATTTCTTTTTTATTTTTATTGAAGCATAACTGATTTACTTCATGGGAAATATATGGGGAAACAATGGAAACAGTGTCAGACTTTATTTTTTGGGGCTCCAAAATCACTGCAGATGGTGACTGCAGCCATGAAATTAAAAGACGCTTACTCCTTGGATGGAAAGTTATGACCAAACTAGATAGCATATTCAAAAGCAGAGACATTACTTTGCCAACAAAGGTCTGTCTAGTCAAGGCTATGGTTTTTTCCTGTGGTTATGTATGGATGTGAGAGTTGAACTGTGAAGAAGGCTGAGCACCGAAGAATTGATGCTTTTGAACTGTGGTGTTGGAAAAGACTCTTGAGAGTCCTTTGGACTGCAAGGAGATCCAACCAGTCCATCCTAAAGGAGGTCAGTCCTGGGTGTTCATTAGAAGGACTGATGCTGAGGCTGAAGCTCCAGTACTTTGGCCACCTCATGTGAAGAGTTGACTCATTGGAAAAGACTCTGATGCTGGGAGGGATTGGGGGCAAGAGGAGAAGGGGACAACACAGGATGAGATGGCTGGATGGCATCACTGACTCGATGGACATGAGTCTGAGTGAACTCCGGGAGTTGGTGATGGACAGGGAGGCCTGGCGTGCTGCGATTCATGGGGTCGCAAAGAGTCGGACACTACTGAGCGACTGATCTGAACTGAACTGATTTACAATGTCAGGTGTACAGCAAAGTGATTCAATTATTATACATATATATATAAATATATACACATATATATATGTTCAGATTATTTCCCTTATGGGTTATTACAAAATGTTGATTATAGTACCTTGTACTATATAGAAGGTTCTTGTTGGTTATCTATTTTAAAAGGTATTTCTTTAATTGTGTTTTTCTTATGCAAAGGGCTGAAATTTTTAGCCTATGTTACTGAGGTTAGAAAACAAAATCCAGAAAGTGACACAACCTGATGGAGAGTGATCCAGTCTGGATCTCATGACTCCTTCAGCTAACACATATGAAATTCACCAGAGCATGAAATTCCTTAGAGCATCACTTGTGAGTCTGCTGCTAGCATAGCTTCCTCCAGTCTGCCCCAAGGATGACACCTTCAAAGGGTCCCGTCACCTACAGCTGCTTCCCTTGACATACAGATTCTGAAGTCGGCTTCCACGCAACAAGCCCACACAAGACGCTCCAGTCACACTGAGCCCAGTGGAACCTGCGTGCCCCTGGCACACCCTCCAGCTCGCTTTCTTCCTCCCTGCCGCCCCCAGATCTCTGCCGCTTTTTAAGGCCCTAGCTCAAAACTAATTACCTGCCTTATTCTTGTCTGCTGTCCAAGTGGTCCACTTCTCTCTTTCAAAGCTTTCATCAATGTATTACTTACACTTTTTGGAACTTATTATATATTGTACTTTTATTATTTTGCAACTAATTATCTCCCTTACTGGACTCTAAGCTCTCTGGGGGAAAGGATTATGGTTTGTTCATCACTGAATCCTTAACCAATAAATTCTTTTCATCTATATGTTTCAGATAATAACAAGCTAAGCCAGATGGCAAAATCCTTGAAAACCTCCAACATATACGTGTGTGTATATATATATATATACACACACATCTATGTGTATATATCAGATCAGATCAGATCAGTCGCTCAGTCATGTCCGACTCTTTGCGACCCCATGAATCGCAGCATGCCAGGCCTCCCTGTCCATCATCAACTCCCGGAGTTCACTGAGACTCACGTCCATCGAGTCAGTGATGCCATCCAGCCCATCTCATCCTCTGTCGTCCCCTTCTCCTCTTGCCCCCAATCCCTCCCAGCATCAGAATCTTTTCCAATGAGTCAACTCTTCGCATGAAGTGGTCAAAGTACTGGAGTTTCAGCTTTAGCATCATTCCTTCCAAAGAAATCCCAGGGCTGATCTCCTTCAGAATGGACTGGTTGGATCTCCTTGCAGTCCAAGGGACTCTCAAGAGTCTTCTCCAACACCACAGTTCAAAAGCATCAATTCTTTGGTGCTCAGCCTTCTTCACAGTCCAACCCTCACATCCATACATGACCATATATGTATATACCTATCTATATATAGTACATAATTGCAGACTTTATATACAAATATATATAATATATAGGACTTCAATGGTGGCTCAGATGGTAAAGAATCTGCCTGCAATGCAGGAGACCTGGGTTCTATCCCTGGGTCAGGAAGATCCCCTGGAGAAGGAAGTGGCTACCCACTCCAGTATTCTTGCCTGGAGAATTCCATGGACAGAGGAGCCTGGTGGGCTACAGTCCATGAGGTCACAAGAGTCAGACACGAGTGAGCAACTAAACACTTTCACACTTTCATACATAATGTATATATATGATGTTTTCATATGAAATATGAATACAGAATATATATTTCATATATATATGATGTATTTCATACACCATGCTACTGAAATTGTAAGAAACATTTCTTGTCATTTCAATAGCATATCTAACATAACTAAGATGGGAAGAGTTTATGAAATGTCGCTAAAAAAGTTAAATGCCTTGATGTTCCCATCCCCAAAAATAATCAGGAAAAGAAAGCATACTCTTATGTAATATAATGACATTGATAATACTTAAAAATAGGAAAAGCGGGACTTCCGTGGTGGTCCAGTGGCTAAAGACTTTGCCTGCCAATGCAGGGGATATGGGTTCAACCCCTGGTCCAGAGGATCCCCTGTGCCACTAGGCAATAAGCTCGTGTGCCACAATTACTGAGCCAGAGGGCCCTAGTGCCTGAGCACTTCAACAAGAGAAGCCGCTGCAGTGAGAAGTGCGTGCACTGCCAACTAGAGAGTAGCGCCTGCTCACCGCAACTTGGGAAAGCCCACATGCAGCAAAGAAGATCCAGTGCAACCACACGTAAAATAAATTTTAAAAAATCTTTAAAGCTGTGGTACATATACACAATGGAGTATTACTCAGCCATTAAAAAGAATACATTTGAATCAGTTCTAATGAGGTGGATGAAACTGGAGCCTATTATACAGAGTGAAGTAAGCCAGAAAGAAAAACACCAATACGGTATACTAATGCATATATATGGAATTTAGAAAGATGGTAACGACAACCCTGTATGCGAGACAGCAAAAGAGACACACGTATAGAACAGTCTTTTGCACTCTGTGGGAGAGGGTGAGGGTGGGATGATTTGGGAGAATGGCATTGAAACATATATGTTATCATATGTGAAACGAATCGCCAGTCTAGGTTTGATGCATGATACAGGATGCTTGGGGCTGGTGCACTGGGATGACCCAGAGGGATGGTATGGGGAGGGAGGTGGCGGGGAGGGTTCAGGATGGGGAACGCGTGTACACCCATGGTGGATTCATGTCGATGTATGGCAAAACCAATACAATATTGTAAAGTAATTAGCCTCCAATTAAAATAAATACATTTATATTAAAAAATTTTTAAAAAGCAGAGACAAAAGAAAATTTAAAAAAAATCTTTAAGAACACAGGAAAAGCAAAATTCTATCATATTCCTGTTTTATTCAAGCTCAGCTTTTCCATGGGAAAGGTATTAAAAGCTATGATAACTTTCCCTGGTTTCTAAATTTCTCTGACCATTGAACCCTCACGCCCTCATGTTCTCTTCCCTCGTCCATGATACACGACCTTCCCATGTGGTCCCAACTCACCTTCCACTGTTTGTGGAGCTTTCTGACGGCTTCCTGCAGGCCCCGCTGCTCCTGCTCAGGCAGAATGTCAGTGAGCTCATCACACGCTTTCAGGAAAGCATTGAGCACCCTCTGGTCCAGCTGACTGAAAAACTCCTGGCATGGAGAAGGGGCAGAGTGGTCATGAGTGTCAGGCAGAATAAAAGGCAGCATCAGACACCAGTGAAGTAGTCACACTTCTAAACAAGCCTCTTAGCCAGCTGCTGCCCTCTTCAAACCTTCTGGGTGACTACCATTTTGTTTTCAGGAACAGACTAAAATTATCCACAGTGATGAATCAGAAGCCATTGAATCTGAAATTCAACTAGGACTTTTTTATTTTTTAGAAAAAAGTCTTTCCAGTTTTTAAATTTGATAGAATATTCTAGAAAGTCAATGGGAGATCCTAAAAACTTGATCCCACAGGGACAGAGTTTTAGTTCCTCTTTGGTAAAAGTCAGAAGAGTGGAGTGGAAGCCAGGACTAAACCTCACAATCCCTCACTGCAGTGTGTTCCAGGCCTTGCTGGTTCATTATGAGCCATTTCTGCATTCACACCAAGCACACAAACTGTGGACTGAATTGTGTTGCCCCCTCTTCACCGTCCCATCCCATCAAAGTCATATGTTGAAGCCCTAACCTGAGGTGTGATGCTCTCTGAGGGTGGGCCTTCCATGAAGGAATTAATGACCTTTTTCAAGGTGAGACATTGAAAATCTTCCCCTTTACCTATCTCTGCCATGTGAGGACACAGTGAGGTAACCAACTGCATATCAGGAAGAGTCCTCACCAGAACCCAGCCAGGCTACTACCCTTATCTCAGACTTAGTTTTCAGAACTAAGAAAATAAATTCCTATTGCTTAAGCCACTCAACCTGTCTTTATTTTATTTTATTTTTTTATGGTAGCCTGGGCAGATGAATACAACACCTGCACAAATATACATGGCTAAATCTCACAAAGTCTTAGGATTATGTATGCTGGGAAGCCACAGTGATTCAAAAGAAAGAACAGCAGAGTAGGGGTGTATAAATTTGAATGAGATGTTGGATGGTCATGGACATCAAACCTAAATCCATCAGCTGCATCACAAATGCATTGCATTCATCATTTGAGAGTGTGGCTTGCATAAATATCCACTGAAATTTCAGGAAAAAAGTATATATTGTCAGAGGGAATCATCTCCATACACCATTTAAGAGATTACTCATATTCTCAATACTGATATAATTTAAATGAGTATGATTAACAAGGAGATGGCTTCACAATACAGGCTCAAGTTGTAGATCAGCTATCAAACTTCAAGTGACATGGTACCTATTCCATGTGTGAGATGGCAGAATTATGATATAAGCACAAAGACTTAGCCATCCCCCCAAACTTCTTTCTTAGAAAGCATATGTTGGTCATGAAAGAGTGTTTCAGCTAAATAATGAATTAGTAGTTTGGAGAGTCTGAATTATCTCTCCCATGGTTATCTGCTACTCCAGGGGCTCAAGAATGGGCAATTATAGGGCAGCTTATCAACTGCTTCTGAGGTTCTTTTTGCTGTCATTTCTTCAGATCTTTTATCTAACAAGTTCCTTCTCCTGGCTCATTTCCCCTCTACCCTCCCTTTCTCCCCTTCCTTCTTCCCTTCCTCCTCCTCCCCCTCCATTTTCTTTTTCTTCCCTCTCTCTCTGTCTCTCTCTCCCGGTCTCTCTCTCCTTCTCTGTATTAGAACATTACGCTCTTTTTAGTTTTCATCCAAGATGGCCTGCTCATGTCCTCACATCCTCAAGGGCCCACGTGGGAGGCACTCACGGTGTGTCTCTTCAGCAGGTCTTCCGGGTCCCCCTTTTCCTCCAGGCCCTCCTGAGCGACCCTGAGCACCTTCTCCAACTCAGCTCGAGACTCCTCAAACTTCTTCATCAAGCGGCTGTTGGTTTCCACATGTTTCTTCCAATCTCCAGTTTTCTTTACCATATTCTTGATTAAAAAATAATCATCATCATAATGGGATATTGATCTCTAGTCGTTGAAAAAGTCATTTGTTAAAGTATACTGTTTCTTTCAAAAAACACTTGGAGGGAATATATGTCATTATGATGAGAATAATCAATCCTTCTAAATATCAATTAATAACAGAGGAAGAAGTAAAATGATTGGTTTCCAGCCTCAGTAGATGAGCTGTTTGTCAAGAGTGAAGACGTGAAATGGGGTAATTAAAGTCTTGTTGGAATGTTCCTCATCCCCGTCTCTAAGGCAGGCAGTGAACCTACCTGAAAAGCAACATGCGTATCTGCAATCTTTCTCTGTAGCTTCGTCTGGTCAAAATGCTTTAACACGTTGCTCAAGGTCACAAACTTCTGAACACTCTGACTGCCTTTCTCAATTTGAGTCATGGCTTTCTTACAGCTTTCTTGACAAGCCAACAGTTCCTACAAGAAAAGGGAACTCACAACAATAGTATTTAAAAGGGCAAGAAAGAATGACAGTAACCATTACAAAACATTAACAGCATTATATAGCTTTTAGGCTTTTAATCAGCAATAAGTAAAACCAAAAGTATGGAGAGGTGGTGCTTTTCAGAAGAGCACAATTTTAAGCAATCACTGAAGTCACAGTGCCTTTTATATAAGGCATTTAAATGTCATGCTGAGGTTTCTTAAATCTTTTACATTTCATGCCTACCTTATTAATATCAAGAGGATGACAAAGCATCAAAATTGTTATCTGCCTGGTACATGCCTTCCTTCTACCAACCAACAGGTCCATAATTTATTATACAAAACAATAATGAAATCAATCTACATATAAGGCTATAATCTGCCTCAATAAATTTAATACCAGTGCATATTATACTTTACAGAGTTAGTTGAAGCAGTATATATAATTTGTATATTCTAAAATATACAACATTTGAATTCTTAAGGTTCACAAACTATCAACCTCATTAATAAAATGGTGGACCCCAGGTTGGTTGGTGGATTAGTTGCTAAATTATGTCTGACTCTTGCATGGACTGTAGCCTACCAGGCTCCTCTGTCCATGGGATTTCCCAGGCAAGAGTACTGGAGTGGGTTGCCATTTCCTTCTCCAAGGCATCTTCTCAACCCAGGTCTCCTGCATTGTAGGCAGATTCTTGCATTACAGGTGGATTCTTTACCAACTGAGTTACCAAGTGGACCCCAGATTCTAACACAAAAGACAGCAGACTAGTGGGCCTGGGAATACTTGGCAGTTGTCACGCATTTGCAGATGAGAAGCAATGGTGACTCATAGGCCTTTTCACCTGACTATATCCTGGGATCCTGGCAATTTCTGCCTTAGACAGCATGGAAATTATTCAGCTCCATGGCAAGCAGTCATTTTTTTGACTTGAATCTACACCATTTGCACTTCAGCATCCTTGATTACTTTGAAGAAATAGTTCAAACTGGTAATATGGATACCAGTTTGGGTAACGTAGATGCAAATATTAAGAGCAAGATTTCTGTTTTATTTGGGGAAGACAGAGTAAGGATATACTTGTTCATTTTGAACATTTAGGAAGTAAGAGAGTAACATATGTTAGAAAAATCTTGAAGTGAAAGTGAAAGTTGAGCAGTTGTATTTGACTCTTTGTGACCCTGTGGTCTATACAGTCAATGGAATTCTCCAGGCCAGAATACTGGAGTGGGTAGCCTTTCCCTTCTCCAGGGGATCTTCCCAACCCAGGGATCAAACCCAGGTCTCCCACATTGCAGATAGATTCTTTACTAGGTGAGCCACCAGGGAAGCCCAAGAATACCAGAGTGGGTAGCCTGTCCCTTCTCCAGCAGATCTTCCTGACCCAGGAATCAAACCGGGGTCTCCTGCATTACAGGTGGATTCTTTACCAAGTGAGCTATCAGGCAAGCCCTAGAAAAATCTTACTCATATTTTATCATTAAAAATAGTAAACACAATTTTAATTGTGAAAGGATTATTTGATGGAGACATATAGCAATTTGGGAACACATGAAATGGCACTATGATTTCAAAATGAAAGACAATCTTTAACCAATGAGAACCCATTAGAATAGGGTTTGGTGGTATAATCATTGCGTGTGTGCTCAGTCGCTCAGTCGTGTCCGACTCTGCAACCCCATGGAATGCAGCCCACCAGGCTTCTCTGTCCATGTAACTTTCCAGGCAAGAACACTGGAATGGGTTGCCATTTCCATCTCCAGGGGAATCTTCCTGGATCAAGGATTAAACCCACGTCTCTTGCATCTCCTGCATTGGCATCATCACTGTGATTTATCATTACTAATAATAATAATGTTAATTGCTACCAGTTATAGAGTATGTGCCCTAATGTGTTAGTTCTATTATAGAATATTTAATGTAATCTCTACAGCAAGTTCTCAACTTAGGTACCACCACTCCCCTTTCAATGTGAGAAAATAAAGCTAATCAAGGCTTTGTAATTTGCTGTATCAGATCTGAATACCTGTCTGACTCACTTCAGATGTTCTCTGCTCTTTCTGCTAAGTGATGCTGCCTTCCTTCCATGAGTCTATTTTGATGAATACAGTGGCAAACCTTTTGCCCATCAGTTTCACCCTCTGTTGCTTAAGTTCATTTATAATAAACCAAATAAATAAGCCAATTAACTGTCACACTCAGTAGGAGGCTGTTCTGCATACAGATTTGCTTGCTAAAACTGAGACAAAGAAGAATGATTCTCACTCCAAATACATTTCTAGAATGCTATGGTCATGTCGATCGGTCTAATCCTAGAGCCGCGAAAAAATCCCATAAGGCAGATGATAGACACTGGACAGAAATGGAATGCAATTATTTATTTCTGTACATACCTAAATATATACAATTTAAAATTTATCTATACAATTTTTATCTACATAAATATGCAGGTATGCCTAAGTCGCTTCAGTCATGTCTGACCCTCTGTGACCCATGGATTGTAGTCTGCCAGGCTCCTCTATCCACGGAATTCTCCAGGCAAGAATACTGGAGTGGGTTGCCATGCCCTCCTCCAGGGGATCTTTCTAGCCCAGGGATCGAACCCACATCTCCTTGGCTTCTGCATTGGCAGATGGATTCTTTACCACTGAGCCACCAGGGAAGCCCCTATGTAAATATACCTATATATAAATATATAGAGAGATATAACATTTTTTATTCTATCTATAGTGCATAGGCTTTTCATCTTTGGCCATGCGATTTTGTTTTGAGTTGCCAGTACTATTCTATTAAAAGTTTTCTTCTCTTATCACTGAATTTCTATCATTATATGCACCTCAGTGTTACTACCTATGCATTCAATTAACTAGGTCTCCTGAAAGAAAAATTTCCTTACCTGATGTTTCTGTTTAAAAAGAGGACTAGACTGTGCCTCATGTTCAAGAACTGTCATAATTTCATCGATTTTCCCAAGTGAGTCATAAAAGGCCGTCATCTGCTTTTCTAATTCCTCCAACGGTACCAACAGCTGCTGAGACTCAGAAAGGAGTGGGGAGTAACAGTCTTTGACCTTTAAAAAAACAAAGCCACAAATTGCATCGAAGGCCATGAAAGACCATAAGCTCAGGGCACTATTCATAGCTCTCAGGAATGTTTTCTTCATTATGAGGTCGTTTTGTGCTTACAGATCTCCAGAGATACTCTTTAATGATATTTCCTGTGTATTGTTAAATTTTGATGTAAAAAAAGCACTACCATTGTACCACTAAGACAAGTAAATGCTACGGAGCTTTCTTACGAAAATACATCTATAGGATGTATTTGCTCATTTGGATAGGTCTTGCTCATGTAAATTATGTCAGTGAGCCAGATGGCATCAAATTCCATTTTATGAACTCTGCAACCCATCTTCACATTAGGCTCAAAATCTGACCTAAGACAGTCGTGAATGACCATTATCTAAGCCGACTTGGACTTTCCAACTTCATTTCTAAGAACTCCACTACTTGACCCCTTAACTCTAGACAAACTTACAAACTTGTTGATGCGTTCCTCCCAGGGAGGTCCTGTGCCTCTCCTAACCTCCTTCAAGCTCCATGCTTAGCCTCTCTTTCCCCATTGATATCCCACTCACACCAAGCACTCCTGTCATATACAAATTTATTCACAAAGGTTCTCAGGCTGGTTCTCCCTCATCTGAATTGGCCCAGCTCTCATCTGTTACTTCTCTTTTTTTTTAATGTTATTAATTCATACACCTGCATTGTCTTTATCTTCATGATGAGCTCCTGAAGATGAAGATCTCCATCAAATTTCTGCTTTGTCATATTTGTTGGAATCCAGGAACTCACACAATCTTGCAAGAACTTCATGCCCCCCTCGTTTTATTTAGAGTTGCTCCCAAAGTATTATGGGTTGACCAAAATACCATTTGCATTTTCCCTAAGGTGGTATGAAAAAACCCGAATGGACTTTTTGGTCAACCCAATGCTTTTGGAAACCAAGGAAAGGAAATTAAGTATCTGTTAGTAGATCATTTATTTTTTTCTTTACCTTGTAATTATTCTCATGCTCTTGGATATACCAAATGAAGGAGAAATTCATAGAAAGCAAGCCACTGTCCTGTTGCCACAGGACTCTGTTAAAATTACTGAACAAAATAAAGAGAATCTGCTGACATGTGTAATAATTGGTATACATTCTAAATCTTCTCAGGACACAAAAGGAATCTTACCAAGATGCTATATGTAACAGCAGTTAAGAAAGTGTGATGACTTACCTGTGTCTAAAGGAGCAATTTGCTTTCTCAGAAGTTGCCCTAAATCACTAAACCCAAGCTAGGCTGAGATGTGCCAGCCCAAGACACAGCTCTAAAGGCTGCTTGAAGGTTATCTAATTGATAATGTTGACTCCAAATTGTACCAAATCCTTATAAATAATCTTGAATATTTGAAAGGATTTAAAATTACCATTCTAGTATATACCAGTTTGACAAAATTTTCTCTTCTTTCTATGGCCTTGATTCTTCCTATTTCTACCTGTCTCATTTATTCCTTTTTAAAATGAGTTCTCCACAGTTGATTTCATATTTTCATATTGGTCTTTCTCTTTCTAAATTTCCTTTTCTAATTAATAGGGTTTTCTGTCTTATTTCCCTTTGTTTTCCAATTCTTCATTACAAAATTTTCTCTTCACTTAAATAATCACTCCTTTTTTTTTTTTTAAGGAAAAAACCAGGTATTAATTACCCAGTTTAAATGGACTTTGAGAACAATATCATCTTTATAAAATGCAACTTTAGATAGATAAAAATCCTAATGAAACTTCCAAAGCTGTTAAGGAGAACCCCTCAATAGAATAGAAATGACTTATGGGTCATTTCATATTCTTTGAGTTTCCTGCACAGAAGTGGCATAAATGTATGTATCCTAAGTCCAAAGTGAACTCTGTGAGATGAAGAGGGAAGAATTTCACTATTTTGTGGCTGTGCAAGTGAAAAGAAATGGTGTAATAAAGACCGTGTAAGTATGTCCAATATCAATACACCCCAATACAAGAGGATGCTGGAATTCTTTCTCACTTAAATATATGATGTCTTCCTCCTCCTCTTCTTCTCCCTTGTGTCCCATTTCATCACTTCTCACTGGTCCTCTGATCTTCCAGAGGAGGCTTATCTTCCTATTAAAATACACGTACTAGTCCCTCTACATGAAAGAGGCAAGGCTTCAGTTATCATCTCCATAGTTTCATTTTTTAAAGCTCACGACAAAGTTACTAGACGAAGAATCCCAATAAGAAATAAACACAGGATCTGCTAACAAGTGAATGAGTTGTCTTCAGTGACAGAAAAGTAAGACGAGCAGAAAGTGATGTTGGTCCTGAATGGAGTTTCATGCTTTAAAAATATTTTCCCACCTTGGTTAGTTGTTCTTTGAGCCCAGACATGGTTGCAAACATTTCATTAGCTTCTTCTTGAGAGATCTCTTTGGTAATGAGGTGCGCTGTCTTTGTTATCATCTTATACTGAGCATCCATCACAGGCACCCTCTGTTCAATATCCTACATGAATCATTGAAATACAGCTATGTTAACACATGATACATTTACTCTTAATTTCAAGATTTGACAAATGGATACAGATCAGTATGTACTGAATAAAGCTCTATACTTGTAATAATCTTCTGGAGAGTCCAATGATTACTTTCCTTCATTACTAATATATGATATATTGATATAAGAAAATAAATAGAAATAAATATAAGAAAATACATAAAATGAATAGAATTTAACAAATAAATTTCCTTAAATATCACCATAAATCCTTAGGTTAACATAAAGATAAGCAGAAGTAATCTTTACACTTTCAAGATACATATTAATGTAATCTGTAAACATTATATCAGGTAAATACATGTTAACAATTTGGGGCAATTCTGATTTTAAAAATGAAACAACTTACTTCTTTAAAATAAGTAACATTGCAAAAATTTATAAATTAGAGATAATAATGAAAACTTAATAGTCTTCTCACACCAGAGCCAACACCCCTACCACCACAAGGCTCTGCTAAAATTACTTAAACAAAATTAATATTTTTCCTGTGTGTATTTACACCTATTTTTATTTTTACAAAAAAAGGATGATGCTTTGTTTTGCTTTTC
Source organism: Bos taurus (assembly GCF_002263795.3). Taxonomy (NCBI): domain Eukaryota; kingdom Metazoa; phylum Chordata; class Mammalia; order Artiodactyla; family Bovidae; genus Bos; species Bos taurus. The sequence goes on from NC_037336.1 coordinate 89,444,691, forward strand.
TTACTTAATGATATATTGGAAAAGTCTTTCCATATCATTAAATATTCTTCCACTGCTTCATTTTTGAGAGCTGCAGGGTATTCAAAATATATAAATAGCACAATTCATTTAGTAAATCCTTTATTGTTGGAGGCATTTATGTAGAGGTATCTCCAGACACCTGTTTTTCCCTAGTACTTTATAATTCGGTTGTAGAAAATGAAAATTTCTATTAAAAAACTATTTTGAAGTTACTCTATGGTCAATACACATCTTAAAAAATTTAGATAGCTTTTTTATGAGACCAGAAATCAGGATATGCATACATGTCACAGTGATGCCAAGGAGACACAGAAACAGTTCTTGTAATGACCTAAGTAGCTTCACTGATCTTTCTTTACACAATAGAATAGGTTTTTCACTTTATGTTCCAGAAAACCAGCTCACCTCCAAGTCTTGAATTAATAACTTGACATTCATAAAAGAGACTTCTAAGGGCTCTGAAAGTTTCCTATGGGCTTCAGTTGCAAAATCAGACAAGATAGTAACACAATCGTTGTATTCTTTCTTCATTCTGTCCAACTCATCAGCTCGAGCATACTGTTCAGAAAAGGGAGTGGGGCAACACAGAAAACCATTAAGCCAAGACTCAGGAAGCTTGTTTAACTTTCATTTCTACATACTATATGGAATTTTTAGGTGGTAGGAAAGACTCTGATTCCTGATTCTTATTTTAGATATACTTGAAGTTAGTCAAATTACTGTGAAAAGAAGAAAGGAACTAGCCTAGAAGCAATGAATTATGATTTAAAGCATGAATCATTCCATGTAAGTAAGCTCCATATGTCAACATAATCCTTAATCAAACTATACATTTCTTATGTTCCTCCATTACAAATTGGAAAGAATAAAGGACCAGATAGAAACATAACAGTTCTAAACACATCTGTACTCTGCCTTAATAAGCCCATGCTATAACAGTAAAGAGTCTCTAAACAGACTGTTTATCACGACATTTATGACACACCCATCCATGTTCTAGGCAGAAACATATTTGAAAAACATACTTGCTTGACTTCCATAAACAACTCCCTCCATCGCCCATTTAGCAGTAGTAATTGCTGTTTGAGATCACGGGAAACCATCTCATCACACGTTTCGATTAAAAAATTGCCAGCATCATTCATGGCCGTGTGCTGCTGTATCCAATGAGGCAAATTTCGGAAAAAATCCTAAACAAGAAACAATGCACACTCGTGTAAATCATAAACCAAAGGTTAGTAGATGATATGAAAGTAACCAGACCATGAGAAATCCCTTGGTTCTAGAATTTGTGCAAATTTTAAGGTGAATTTTAACTCTCTTTCAAAATGGAAATTTTTAAGTTAAAAAATGTGAACTAGAAATTGTGCCTTTTCACAAGAACATGTGTGCCACATATTTTGCTGAAAACAAAACAACATGATGACCACATTCTGTTATTCCTATTTTGCAGATGAAAAAGCTGAATTTCTGTGAATGTAAGGGACTTGTGCCTCTATTCTTCAGGCTAGTAAATACCAGTGCCAGAGTCATATAAAAGGTATAATATTTTAGGGAATATATAGCTTTAGGGAATATATATATATATATATATATATATCTTTCTCAAGAAAGATTTTACTGATTACTTTTAATATTAAAATCAAATTTTAAAATCTGAATACAGTCCATGAAGATAATTAACAATCATGAAGATAAACTCTTCAAGGAAAATTTTTAAAAAGTCATTATCTGGGCCAAGAATACATAATATAATGACATCCTTCCTTATTTAGGGTTACACATTTGATGATGGAGCAGCTTCCACTGGATTTCAAATTGTGTGCGTGTGCACACACACACATATGCACCATGGTGAAAACCAAGAACACCATAATTCAAAATCAATTTCACAAGTCATGTGTGGGAGGACTTCCTACATAAACCAGTGAGAACACCCTTGGATGAAATTATCACATATGACATCTGCTAGGGCACTGCCAGTCTAATCAGAAAAGCCAAAATCTGTGTGGGTTACAGTTGGTCAGGTACACGAAAGCACTTAATCTATATGAAATATAGAATGGGAAACATATAAAAATTATACATCTGCTTGTATAACATAATAATCAAAGAACCAAACTTGAATGGCAAGCAGTAATTCTAATATAAGTGCTATACCTCTCAATGGAGGTCTGGCATTTTAATGTTTTACATAAAAGTTGTTTTTCCATGAGAAAATACCAGACTCCCATTGAGAAGTATATATACGGAAATCAGTCCATTTCATGTGATATTTTAATGTAAGTGATATTAAAGACAGCAATTCTTGCACACACCTGTAACTGGAGGAAAGAAAATCACTCCTACCCAGAAGAAGACCTTGAATGACAGTGGATAAAATCCAAAAACAAACTTCCAGAGAGACAAACATGTGGTGACCCATCTGTTGAATCTGTATAATGCCATCACACAGATTTAGGGCTACGTTAGCCAAAATTGTTTTAAATGATCAGCATTCAGTCGCTCAGTCTTATCCAACTCTTTCCGACCCCATGGACTGTAGCCCACCAGGCCCCTCTGTCCATGGAATTTTCCAGGAAAGAATACTGGAATGGGTTGCCATTTCTTTCGCTAGAGGATCTTCCTGACCCAGGGATCGAACCCGGGTCTCCTGCGTCTCCTGCGTTAGCAGGTGAATTCCTGGGAAGCCCAAAGTTGTTTTCATCTTCTCTTAAATTAGGAAATCCAGAAGCTGCGCCCTTTAAGTCATAGACCTTATTGTGCGTATAGCGCCCTCTGCTGCCCACTGGGTTTGGCTGCCCCTCCATCAGTTACGGCTCTCTGAATGCAAAAGTCCAATACTGTCTTAATGTTAAGCTTTAAAAGCAGAACATTTCTTGGTCTAAAATAATTTACTAACCTGAAAGTGCAGCGTTTAAGGCAAAGTCAGGATTTGTGTGATATGTATGCAAACACACAACACTCCCTAGAGAAGTTTGCTGTGAAAGTCACCTATTTCCAAATTCGCCTGTGCTTGTTAGTTGTAAGTAGCAGTCTTACCTTTTTGGCATGTTCTGACTGATTTAGCATTTTTTCAGCATCCTCGAGCCAAGCCTGAAGACTAGCCACGGTATTGCCATATCGGTCCCAGTTGGCGATGACTTCCTCTAGCATGCTTCGCACACTCCTGACTTCCACGGAGAGGTTCCTCCACTGGGCAGTGGTTTCATTCATGAATTTCATCACATTCTCAGCTTCTTCCACTGAAACAGATAAGTTATAATCCCTGTTTTATATTTTAAATCCACCACACCTTTTTTCTAGGGTCTATTTGGAGGGCATTCATGATTCTTCTTAGGATTTTAAATTTAACAGATGTAATGTTAGAATCACATTCAGCTAATGTTGGGGATACCTTATATCTTATTCATAGATATTTATAAAAATTAAAGACAATGAATATTTAAAATTTCTGATAAATGGTATATATTAGTAATAGATGGCATAGATTTGTTTGCATTTTATATGCATTCAGATAGACACATATATAGTACAATCATAAATGCTATAGTTCATTTTCAGCAAATATGAGAAATATATCTGCAAAATGAAACAGACATATTTTACAATTGTGTCTTTCCACAAACTTAAGTTTTCATTCATTTTATTATAATATTCAGGTTGGTCCAATTTTGCCTTTAACAATTGGAATTTAAAATAGGTTTGACCATTACAATTTAGAAAGTGAAAACTTATTTTCCTTTCTCTTAGAAAATCACACACACACACACACACACACACAGGAAAGGCATAACACAAAGTCAAGGGAACTGAATCCAATATGACTTTTCAGGCCAATGGCATGGTCACACAACGATTCTGCAGAGAAAAACTGGTTTAATCGTACAGATACACGTAGGTTCTAATTCTACTGTATTCAATACTACAACAAATTCTGTGTTTTACCTGAACCATCAGCTTTGACATACATCTCTGCTGTCTGTTTCAAGATCTGGTATGTCACTTCATATTGTTCAAAGAACTTGCTATTTTCTATAAAAGACTAGAAAAAAGAGGGAATGGTTAGGTGATAACTAATATAGGCTTATGCAGACATGCCAAATTCAGTCTTCTGCAGTGCAGGTATGTGGCTATGTTACCCAAATTTACCAACCTCACTTTTCTTCAAAACATCGACTTAATTCAACTGCCATAAATAAATAACCTGATTATTCCTGAGAATATAACTTTATTCCCCACTTTTGCTTCTAATTCACCCCTAGATTGAGAAAATATTGAGATTGAGAAAAAGTGTAAACTTCTTCTCCACCCAAGGGTTTGTTTTTAGAAGAGACAGAAGCTTCTCCAGAGTATGTGGGGCTAACATTTAGAAAGCACTAAATTTGGAACAACATTTGAAAGTGTCCCACTGGGTCTTAGCTGTGGGATTCTGTTGCTCTTTGAACAATAATTCTGGTGGATGATGATTCTGAGGTATCTCAGAGTATAAATAACTGGCACAAGGCACACTTTCTTAAAAAGTAAATACAAAAATATTTCCAAGTAGAAAATTGCTAAATAATCATACATCCTATCCATGTTATCCATCTTCTCATATTTTTATTAATCCTTCTCCAGGGGATCTTCCCGACCCAGGGATCGAACCCGGGTCTCCTGCATTGCAGGCAGATGCTTTTTGACCTCTGAGCCACCAGGGAAGCCTCAGCAGAAAAATTAAAGATAAGATACATCTATATCTAATACAGTGGTGGTTTAGTTGCTAAGTCATGTTCAACTCTTGCAACCCTGTGGACTAGCCCGCTAGGCTCCTCTGTCCATGGGATTCTCCAGGCAAGAATCCTGGAGTGGACTGCCATTTCCTTCTCTGAGGATGTTCCCAACCCAGGGACTGAACCCACGTCTCCTGCATTGCAGGTGGATTCTTTACTGCTGAGCTACCAGGGAGCCCTTATATCTAAAACATCTGTATGCAATTTACGTATGCATTAGAGTTACTATAAGCAAATGGAGACTAATGGAAGACACACAGGTGATTTTTATTATTGCTAACTCCAGGAAATATGAAATAATTCCTGTTTCAAAAATTATTCCTACTTTTCTAAAAGTAGAAAATTAAAGCAATTATAGATAACAACATATTACCAAAGGCTTCTTAATTCCTTTTAATACTGTAATTAGTTCCTATGATTTAAACTCAGTAAAATACTTTGTGTCACTACTATAGAATATAAAATTGGTCTTCAAAAACTAGCTGAAGTTCTGAATAGGATGCTGATGAATGCTTAATGTGGAGATGCAAAATGCTTGTGAGCAGATGCAAAACTATTCATACAACAATTTCATAGGCGTCCCTAGATTTTATTCATAGAAATTTATAGCATTTCACGACTATATTTAAAAAGTTACATATAATACATTTCATACTATTTTATGTTTGAATTTACTACATAGTAACTATTCTTCATGGGTATATTGAATAAAGCTGCGAATTATCTGGAATGAGGGATTCCCTGATGAATACCTTACCCAATAAGTGAAATAGGCTTTCTTGTTTTTGTTGAGAATTGGTTAGCTCATTATTTAGCCTTATGTCCTATTCCCTTAACCTCTGCCTGCTCCCCAAATGGAGAAAGAGTAATTTAATGGAATTTAAACTTTGAATAATTTCACAAATAAGTAGGTCCTGATTTCATCAAACATGGATGATTACACCTAATTTTCAAGACCTGGTAAGAAACTGAAGAAACAAATATATTCAGCAAAGTTTTAAAAAATAGTCTCCATTTAGTTTGGACCCAATTTCAAGGAGCTAATGGGAAAACAATTGCTCAAAGTGTCAAATAAATGGAAAGCAGTGCCTACATCGGACATTAAAACATACACATGCTTTTGCTAGAGTGATTTACAAATTCATTATAAATGAACAAGAGAGAAAAGTTATTTCCAGTTTAATTTTTGGTATGGGTGGGGAGAAGAATGTTTTAAGAATATTATAAATGTAGAAATTCATTAAAGTACTTTTGAGTTTTCCTTAAGGACAAAGACATCACTTTGCTGACAAAGGTCATGTGGTCAAAGCTATAGTCTTTCCAGTAGTCATGTACGGATGTGAGAATTTGACCATAAAGAAGGCTGAGCAGTGACAAATTAATGCTTTCAAAGACTCTTGAGAATCCCTTGGACTGCAAGGAGATCACATCAGTCAATCCTAAAGGAAATCAACCCTGAATATTCACTGGAAGGACTGATGCTGAAGTTGAAGCTCCAACACTTCAGCCACCTGATGCAAAGAGTCAATTAACTGGGAAAAAACCCTGATGCTGGGAAAGACTGAAGGCAGGAGGAGAAGGGGGCAGCAGGGGATGAGATGGTTAGATAGCATCACCGACTCAATGGACATGAGTTTAAGCAAGCTCTGGGAGACAGTGAAGGACAGAGAAGCCTGGCATGCTGCAGTCCATGGGGTTGCAAAGAGTTGGACATGACTTAGCTACTGAACAACTAGGAGGAAAACTAAATAATAAATTTTTGAGGAGGAAGCCTTATTTGTTATTTTAGTTTTAAAATTGTTTCACTTACTTCTGCCCTTTCTTTCTGAGTCCTGAGTAACTCCACTTAGTAACATGAATTATTTTGTCTATTAGAATCACTTCAGCAGGAGGACTGCTAACTCCCTTTTTTGCTGTGAGCCATCTAGACCAAGTCTTCAGAAGAATGCCAAATTAAGCACAAATGTGTGTTTAAAATACCAGTGATGGGGTTAGTTTATTATTTTTTTTAATACAGCTTACATTTGGAAATCAAGTTCAACAAATAAGCTGTGTTGGTCAAAGGACTTTTAAAGTTGATGGCACTTCAAGAAAAGGAAGCTATTTCTTTATGCTGCAAAATTCAAAGAATTGGAAGGGAGTAAATTTCTACTATGAAAAGAGAAATATAATAACTACAAAGCTCATGAATTTCACTCAAAGAGAGCTAAACCAGACAATTTAAGGTTTTAAAAAATCAACTGAGATGTGAGAAGTACTTTCTTTAGAACTGCCTATTGACTTTAATAAAATCATTACAAATATTAGACTAAATGTTCATATTGCATAGGCTGCATTCACTTTATCTACACTTCCAAGAGCTTTTCTTCTATGTGAAAGTGAAATACTGTCTCATTTCTTTCACTATAAAATTGGAGCGTGTGTTAAGTAACACAGTTATGTCATGAACAGTTCTGACATCACGATCCAAACCAATCATCTTCTTATTTACATTACAGTATGTAATCTCTTACCAGGATCCTGTGGCCTAATTTAGTCAACAAGCATTCGTGAAGTATTAATATTTTCTAAGAATTCTTTGAGCATTTAGGGGCTGTGTACCTAAGTGCCTCTTAAAAGAGGCACCTTTTAAAGGAGGAAACACATTCTTTAGTTTCCCAACTCTTAAAAAAAGTATCTTTTTTTTCTTGCAGATAAATAGAATAGAATTGAGAATTCAGATGAAGGAAAAGATAACTATGAAAATCTTATATCCCAAATATTACTTTGCTTATTTGATGATGTAGCGGCATATGGCTCATTACAATAATGTTTTTTTAGAAACCAAGTAAAGGATTATATTTAAGAAACTGATTTTATGTTTTTTTTGTTTTTTTTTAAATCTTCATGCACTTTGAAACAGTCTCTTCTAAAGAGAATGATTTTCCCGAAAACTCCAGAAGAATGAGAGAAGCTCTGTGGCGTGTGAGATAGAAGGAAAAAAATGAAGTGTCAGTCTTTGTTCCTTAGAAGAATTCTTGTTATTGTTAAAATTTTGGAAAAGAGTATGTCTTCTAGACATTAAGTTATGTATAAGGTCACATAGGTAGTGAGGAGCTGAGTCCTGATCCAACACAATCCTATGTCACTGGTGGCCACATTGAATAATCCAGTGTGTCCCAAAAATCTCCCCAAGAATCCAACCACACCCTGCCTCAATACCATGCTGCCTATTATAGTATAAGAGTAACTAACAGGCTTCAGCATGGAAATGTTAAATGTTGTCAATTACGGACCAACATTAAATGGAACTGATGTTTATGTGAATGACATTCTTTAGTTCACTGAGCTACAGAATATCATTTCAATTATTTGGGCTTTCCAGCTTTTAAAAACAATTTTTTTCCCAGCCAATTAATTTGTTAGAAAGTAAAGTTCAGTGCATGCTAAGTCACTTCAGTCATGTCTGACTCTTTGTGACCCTAAGGACTATAGTCAACCAGGCTCCTCTGTCTGTGGGATTCTCCGGGCAAGAATACTAGAGTGGGTTGCCATGCCCTCCTCCAGGGGATCTTCCTGACTCAGGGCTTGAACCCACACCTCTGATGTCTCTTGCATTGGCAGGCGCATTCTTTCCCACTAGTGTCACCTGGGAATTCTCATAAAATTCATAAACACAAAGGCTTTTGATGCAGAAAGATGTGGATTCAAATCCAGATTCCACTTCTTATTAACTATGCCACTTGGAGCATGAGACTTGAACATTCAAAAGTCCCATTTCATCAATGAAACAATGTGAGAACACCGAGCCCATAGGGTCATCTTTGAGATGGAAGATGACACATGTAAAGCACTTGGCACGTGGAAAATATCCAACATCCTCTAATTATTAAAACTACTGAACTATGAATATCTTAAACCTCTTTTGGAATAGCTTAGGTGATAAATACATATCTTTCATCAGGGAACAAGAATATCAGGAAGTATTCATTAAAGCCCGCTATATTTATAAAGTTATTAGCAATCTTACAAATAATTTTGCGAGTCACATTACAAAACAGTTTAAAATTATCAGCTCAGTGAATGTCTATTTATGAAGTAGGTAGAAAGTACTGATTTTTTATCATTAATCATAATTCTTTAGCTACATATGCTTCATGTGAGAAGTTCAACGAGAATTATTAACATCTTTGTGTTGGAACATTAACCTGGTGAAACAGTCTCATTAGGCATTTCAATCTAATCGGCTGTCCTTAAATAGCGAGAACAAAGATGGATCCTGAATAATTATCTACTGAGCTCAGAGTATATCATTTGACATGACTAAACCAGAAAATATACATGTATATCTGTATTTAATATTTGTAGGACTAATGTAAATGCTCAAAGTTAAAAAGAAAATCAGATTTCTCATTACTTTCCAAAATCATTCAAAATGAATAAGGGAACAACATATTGTCACATATTTCACATTTTTGGACAAATGTTTCCTAGAAAATTATAGTAAATCTAGAGAAATATTTTTATTGCAAACTTGTTAAATTTTTTTAAATGCATGTTATTCATTTAGCATGTAGAAAATAACATTAAAATGTAGCAAAATATATTATGGTTCTAGCATACTTCAGTAAAAATGTGATTCAATAAATATTCAGTCATGTTGGTAACAGAACCACTGAGACTAGTCAGGTTAGAAATGGGCTTATATTTTAAATGAATTAATTTATCGGTTAGAACTTCTAAATATATACAAATGAAACAAAGGACTGAGATGTTCTATTGATTTTGTGAGCATATCTGTGTTGCTAATTAATTGAGGAGCATCTTGAAGAGAAATAAACTCCTGTTAATAATTCTAATTCTCTGATTACATGTAAATGGAAACTACAGTAGGGCCTACTTCCCTCATTAATGCAGGGCTACTCGTCTATGTACATACAGGATTATCTATACTGATAGCCCAAAGTAGAAAATACTCTTCAAAAATTAAGTTCTTACAGGCTCACAGACAAAATTTTACTTTTCCTAGGCGCACACAGGAAGTAATGAAACTCACAGCATGGCCATAAACAAGGCATGCTTGAACTAATCTAAAAAAAAAAAAAAATTAGTTCCCACTGAACAATTGAGAATTGTCCTAAACTACTCATGATTGGATTTTAGAAAGCTTAAAATGTTTAAGTATTTTAAGTCAGCTTCAGTAGTGAGCTCACAATCAGTTGTATGCAATACAAAAACTTTCTTTTTTTAAGCAAGAAAGCTCATCAAAATTGGTTCAACATGATTAAAGCTGCAAAACATTTTATACTCCAAAGAATACAGGTGTATATTTCAGATTGCTGTGAAAAGCTCACAGATTTACACTAAACCCATTTTACACACTGGTAACTTAAGGTTTAAATTCAAGATAAAAGTAACAATGTCCAATAAACTGGAAGGTATTAGATACTAAACCCAGGGGACCTCTGACCTCTGTCAGAGCCGCAGGGAGACTTACGATGTAGTTTTGCAGAAGTAGCTCCACTGAATCTCTCCCCCCATACTTGATGATCCAAGACTTCAGCTTTGACTCTGCAAGAACCAGCAGTGAGAGCAGACGGTACTTTAATTCTAGAAATTCCATTTTCATTAAGTGTAGCTCTGATGTGGAGGAAACAAAATGAAACCTAGAAACAAAACACCAGAGAATTTACAGAATGTAACTAATAGTAACAGAATGGGGCTTACTTAACCTGTTACACGTCAGTATTAAATAAAATGCAGGCACAAGGTCTTCTAAACTCTGGCTGATCAATTACTCTCAGGAAAGCTGGTTTGGTTTCTAGCTCTGGGTTTAAAGGCAAATCACGATTGATTGAAGTCTTTGATTTAGTTCTTTCTCCTGCCAAGATCGCTCTCATCTGTTTCTTTTAGAAGCTGTTTTTGCAATATTACATAATGTTCCTCACAGTACTGAATAAAAATACAGCCTCTGAAGAAACCATTTCTGTGATTTTTCAGGCTGTGGGTACATGCTGGTTTACTCTTTTTAACTAATCATGTATTAGAACGTTGGCATTCTCAGCATATGCTATGGGAACCCAGTTTTTATGTACCAAATGCAAGCATCTAGGTACAAAAAAAAAAATTAACTCAGAAAGAAAAGACATGGAAAAAAAGCATCCACCGAGCCTTTTAACTACACTTCATTCAAAATTAGACATTCTCTTACCTCTCGGCCATGTCCTCTAATTGATCAGGCGGCACTGGGATCCCGTTCACAGACCTGGTCCGGTAGATTTCATGGAATGCTCTTTTGTGGGCATCTGTGTTTTGAAGCAGATCCTAAGATACAATTTTTTTAAAAAAATAAAAAATGAAGAAACATGTTCACAGGAAGCTAAGAAGCATAATTTTCAGCCTGCACGGATGAGTCAATGTATTCAACAATTTGATGGTGCTGCCACAGCCATACGCGGCTTGCTGCAGAGCACAGGCTTTTACCTTGTACAGGAGCCTGGGTGCTTGTCCATAAGGCCCTGTGCTAGAGCCGTAGCTAATAATTATGGCATCTTTTAAACACACATGACACTTGCACAGCAATGCATTCAGACATTTTAAAGGCACATGGTCCAAAGGAAGATGTAGTTAGTGCTATAAACGATAAATGTTAGCATTTTTCTCTTTCCCTGATTTTGAATCTATTGGTTTTCCAAAGCTTAAAACTAGGTACAACTAGTTTAACCCTTTAAAGGTAAAACTAAAAATGTTAAATTCTCTATTTTATTCTGAGTGTGTGCAGGCTACCCTGAAGTCATGCTTGCTTGCCATCTTAAAGTAAATCAATTGCATTACAACATATTATGAAAACACTCTTATGGTTAGAAGATTTCAAACAAGCACAGGGAATGTCCCATAGATATCACAGTGGGAAGAGTAAATGTGATGTTTATAAAGATTCTGTCTAGATTGTACAGAACTCCAAAAACTTTTCATAATGTATTTAGATTTGTTTTCTGAGTTTTTCATTGTCAGAAGATATATTTATATGAAGATTCACATGTCCTTCACAATTCCTAGCTAATTTCTCACATAAAAGCAAAGAAGGAGAGAGGTGAAAGCAGATTCATGCCATATTTTCTAGAGCTTAGGTGGTTTCTCAATAGCAGAGTAAATAGCCAACAGATTGTCACTCACTAAAAAATAAGATACGTTAACCTACCAGAATGAATTAGAAAAATCAACACTCTTTTGGGACTTCCCTGCTGGTCCAGTGGCTAAGACTCTGCACACCCAATGCAGGGGGCCTGGGTTCAATCTTTGGTCAGAGAACTAAATCCCTATTGCAACAACTAAAGGTCCTGCATATCACACCAGAGACCAAAGATCCTACGTGCTGCAACTAAGACCTGATGTGCCAAATAAAAACATATATATATATTTTTTAAATTAATTAACTAATAGTGTTTCCCACTAAGATTTAGTAGATTAATCAGAGAAAATAGAAGCAAGAAAACAGCCTAAAACATAAGACACTTGATAGGTACAAATGAATGCTTTCATATATAAATTAAGATGCTAAAGTCATATGTGTTTGTTAACATAAAGGATTAATTTTCTTTTCGTTCAGAGGATGTTATTTGTTACATTGTAAAAAAAAATTCCAGCCCCAAACTATTTCTATCTTGATATGTACTTGCTATTATCACCTTCTGAGATGCTTTGAGTCTGTAGGTAATGGCACAGATATTCACAAGTTCCCTGTTCCCAGTGGGAGGGCACCACAGACATCTCAGAGCTGATCACAGAGAACAGCGGACCATCCTAGAGTAGCTATTGCCTTGAGTATTTCAATCACTTGTCTGCCTCCTTCTTAACCTGTAGACACAGTTCTATAGCTTATATCTTGACCAAAACTCCCCCAAATGACTTCAGGGCAAGTTTAGAGCCACCACCACTCCCACCTCTTATTTGTTCTGTGTGACTACATGTTAATGTATGGGTGGGAGTCTGTGACTCTATTGGAATTTCCAAATGTCCAGTTGTCTTCCAAGAAGCTTTCCCTGTTGTAGTTTTCTATATCTAATGACTTGAAAAAAATCTTGACAAGAAATCAAAACAAACAAAAACATTTTTACATGTGACAAAAGAATACAGATGCTGTAATGCTGCTGGGTCCTCTGAAAGGCTGTCTCACTACAAAGCAACCAGATGCTGAGCACAGCGTATGACTTTAGTTCACTAGTGGGCTCACAGGAAGTAAGTGAAACCTTTAAGTCTCCCATTTTCAGTAAAACATGACCCAAAACTGAATCACAGACCTATGAACAAAATCATTGAAAAAGCTGATTGTCCACCTCATTAGAACTGATTCAAATGTATTCTTTTTAATGGCTGAGTAATACTCCATTGTGTATATGTACCACAGCTGGTGCACTGGGATGACCCAGAGGGATGGTATGGGGAGGGAGGTGGAAGGGGTTCAGGTTGGGGAACACATGTACACCCGTGGCAGATTCATGTTGATGTATGGCAAAACCAATACAACATTGTAAAGTAATTAGCCTCCTATTAAAATAAATAAATTTATATATATATAAAAAAGCTGATTGTCCTGGACAAATATCAACACTGTGCAAGTCTTGGAACTTGAATAATGTGAGAAATATTGAAGGTGAGAACTCAACATTTAGCCAGAACCCTCGAAGAGAGCTGATGTGTCCCTGGTTGACAGCAAATGCAAACACAAAAGGAAGAATGCAAATATTGCCAAACACAGGAGACACGCTACCATGAGTGAGAACCAGCAGAAACAATACATTCACAGTGTTAGAAAAATGTGAGTAATTTAACACTTGACAATAACAGTTTGCAAGTTAGAAGAGTAGGACCCGGTTAAAGTGTTCTTAATTCCTTATATGGATTAAAAGGAGGTCAAGACATTGATTTTCAATTTCATTAAGTATCTATGGTATAATTTCAAGGACAATCACGTTACACAACTACAGTTTATAACTTGAAGACAGTTTGAGGGAAAACATGGTATAAGAAAAATAGGCAAGCAAATCAACAACGACAACAAAACCCCTCAATCAAACATTTTAAAGCAATTTTCCTCTAATTAAAAAATTTTTTTAAAAATTCCTTCCATCAACTTATAAACAGGAAGAATGCAGGGGAAAAAAGAAAGAAAAAGTAGCACAAATAGAAGGAAATGGTAGAAACAAATTCAGATATATCAGTAATTATAAATAAATGTGAATGGATCATAAGGCAGTTCTATTTCCAGTTTTTTAAGGAATCTCCACACTGTTCTCCATAGTGGCTGTACTAGTTTGCATTCCCACCAACAGTGTAAGAGGGTTCCCTTTTCTCCACACCCTCTCCAGCATTTATTATTTGTAGACTTTTGGTACATATACACAATGGAGTATTACTCAGCCATTAAAAAGAATACATTTGAATCAGTTCTAATGAGGTGGATGAAACTGGAGCCTATTATACAGAGTGAAGTAAGCCAGAAGGAAAAACATCAATACAGTATACTAACGCATATATATGGAATTTAGAAAGATGGTAACAATAACCCGGTGTACGAGACAGCAAAAGAGACACTGATGTATAGAACAGTCTTATGGACTCTGTGGGAGAGGGAGAGGGTGGGAAGATTTGGGAGAATGGCATTGAAACATGTAAAATATCATGTAAGAAACGAGTTGCCAGTCCAGGTTTGATGCACGATACTGGATGCTTGGGGCTAGTGCACTGGGACGACCCAGAGGGATGGGTATGGGGAGGGAGGAGGGAGGAGGGTTCAGGATGGGGAACACATGTATACCTGTGGCGGATGCATTTTGATATTTGGCAAAACTAATACAATTATGTAAAGTTTAAAAATAAAATTAAAAAATAAAAATAAAAAAATAAAAGCTGAAAATAAATAAATGTGAATGGAATACATATTTGCTTATGGAAAGTGAGAGATTGTCAGATTAGACAAACAGAACTATCTGCTTTTTAAAAGAGATGTTCCTGAACACGAAGAACAAGGATAGGTTGAAATTAATACAACAGAAAACAACAAGCCAGGCAAATTCTAATAAAAGAAGTCTCATATGTGTGCATCAATATCAGACAAATAGACTCCAGAACAGAAGTCTTTACAAGTTATTAACTGCTTAATTAATTATTGTTTTCTTGGGCTCCAAAATCACTGTGGATGGTGACTGCAGCCATGAAATTAAAAGATGCTTCCTACTTGGAAGAAAAGCTATGACAAACCTAGACAACATATTAAAAATCAGAGCCAACAATTTTGCTCTAAAATTAATTGTATATCCTAGAATTTTGTTTGAGAATTAATTGTATATCCTAACAAGTATCTATTGAATAAAACTAGACTTCCCATAAATCTATTGAAAATTTGATCATCCCATGCAGTTCAGTTCAGTTCAGTTGCTCAGTCGTGTCTGACTCATTGTGACCCCATGGACTGCAGCACGCCAGGCCTCCCTGTCCATCACCAATTCCCAGAGTTTACTCAAACTCATGTCCATTGAGTCAGTGATGCCATCCAACCATATCATCCTCTGTTATCTCCTTCTCCTCCAGCCTTCAACCTTTCCCAGCATCAGTTCAGTTCAGTTCAGTTGCTCAGTCATGTCCGACTCTTTGTGACCCCATGAATTGTAGCACGCCAGGCCTCCCTGTCCATCACCATCTCCTGGAGTTTACTCAAACTCATGTCCATAGAGTCAGTGATGCCATCCAGCCATCTCATCCTCTGTCATCCCCTTTTCCTCCTGCCCCCAATCCCTCCCAGCATCAGAGTCTTTTCCAATGAGTCAAATCAATTTTTTGGCGCTCAGCTTTCTTCATAGTCCAACTCTCGCATCCATACGTGACCACTGGAAAAACCATAGCCTTGACTAAACGGACCTTTGTTGGCAAAGTAATGTCTCTGCTTTTCAATATGCTATCTATTTCTTCCAAGGAGTAAGCATCAGGGTCTTTTCAAATGAGTCAGTTCTTCCCATCAGGTGGCCAAAGTACTGGAGTTTCAGCTTTAGCGTCATTCCTTCCAAAGAACACCGAGGGCTGATGTCTTTTAGAATGGACTGGTTGGGTCTCCTTGCAGTCCAAGGGACTCTCAAGAGTCTTCTCCAACACCACACTTCAAAAGCATCAATTCTTCAGCACTCAGCTCTTTTTTTTTTAAAATTTTTTTTTTATTTTTAAACTTTACAATATTGTATTAGTTTTGCCAAATATCGAAATGAATCTGCCACAGGTATACCCGCGTTCCCCATCCTGAACCCTCCACCCTCCTCCCTCCCCTCCCTTCCCTCTGGGTCATCCCAGTGCACCAGCCCCAAGCATCCAGTACCGTGCATTGAGCCTGGACTGGCGACTCGTTTCATACATGATATTATACATGTTTCAATGCTATTTTCCCAAATCTCCCCACCCTCTCCCTCTCCCACAGAGTCCATAAGACTGATCTATACATCGGTGTCTCTTTTGCTGTCTCGTACACCGGGTTATTGTTTCCATCTTTCTAAATTCCATATATATGCATTAGTATACTGTATTGGTATTTTTCTTTCTGGCTTACTTCACTCTGTATAATAGGTTCCAGTTTCATCCACCTCATTAGAACTGATTCAAATGTTTTCTTTTTAATGGCTGAGTAATACTCCATTGTGTATATGTACCACTGCTTTCTTATCCATTCATCTGCTGATGGGCATCTAGGTTGCTTCCATGTCCTGGCTATTATAAACAGTGCTGCGATGAACATTGGGGTACACGTGTCTCTTTCCCTTCTGGTTTCCTCAGTGTGTATGCCCAGCAGTGGGATTGCTGGATCATAAGGCAGTTCTATTTCCAGTTTTTTAAGGAATCTCCACACTGTTCTCCATAGTGGCTGTACTAGTTTGCATTCCCACCAACAGTGCAAGAGAGTTCCCTTTCTCCACACCCTCTCCAGCATTTATTGCTTGTAGACTTATGGATTGCAGCCATTCTGACTGGCGTGAAATGGTACCTCATAGTGGTTTTGATTTGCATTTCTCTGATAATGAGTGATGTTGAGCATCTTTTCATGTGTTTGTTAGCCATCTGTATGTCTTCTTTGGAGAAATGTCTATTTAGTTCTTTGGCCCATTTTTTGATTGGGTCATTTATTTTTCTGGAGTTGAGCTGTAGGAGTTGCTTGTATATTTTTGAGATTAGTTGTTTGTCAGTTGCTTCATTTGCTATTATTTTCTCCCATTCTGAAGGCTGCCTTTTCACCTTGCTAATAGTTTCCTTTGATGTGCAGAAGCTTTTAAGTTTAATTAGGTCCCATTTGTTTATTTTTGCTTTTATTTCCAATATTCTGGGAGGTGGGTCATAGAGGATCCTGCTGTGATGTATGTCGGAGAGTGTTTTGCCTATGTTCTCCTCTAGGAGTTTTATAGTTTCTGGTCTTACATTGAGATCTTTAATCCATTTTGAGTTTATTTTTGTGTATGGTGTTAGAAAGTGGTCTAGTTTCATTCTTTTACAAGTGGTTGACCAGTTTTCCCAGCACCACTTGTTAAAGAGGTTGTCTTTAATCCATTGTATATTCTTGCCTCCTTTGTCAAAGATAAGGTGTCCATATGTGCGTGGATTTATCTCTGGGCTTTCTATTTTGTTCCATTGATCAATATTTCTGTCTTTGTTCCAGTACCATACTGTCTTGATAACTGTGGCTTTGTAATAGAGCCTGAAGTCAGGCAGGTTGATTCCTCCAGTTCCATTCTTCTTTCTCAAGATAGCTTTGGCTATTCGAGGTTTTTTGTATTTCCATACAAATTGTGAAATTATTTGTTCTAGCTCTGTGAAGAATACCCACTCACACCTATGGATAGATCAACTAAACAGAAAATTAACAAGGAAACACAAACGTTAAACGATGCAATAGACCAGTTAGACCTAATTGATATCTATAGGACATTTCATCCCAAAACAGTGAATTTCACCTTTTTCTCAAGCACACGTGGAACCTTCTCCAGGATAGATCACATCCTGGGCCATAAAGCTAGCCTTGCTAAATTCAAAAAAATAGAAATCATTCCAAGCATCTTTTATGACCACAATGCAGTAAGATTAGATCTCAATTACAGGAGAAAAACTATTAAAAATTCCAACATATGGAGGATGAACAACACCCTGCTGAATAACCAACAAATCACAGAATAAATAAAAAAAGAAAGCACTCAGCTCTTTTTATAGTTCAACTCTCACATCCATACATGACCACTGGAAAAACCATTAGCTTTGACTAGACAGACATTTGTTGGCAAAGTAATGTCTCTGCTTTTTAATAAGCTGTCTAGGTTGGTCATAGTTTTTCTTCCAAGGGGCAAGCATCTTTTAATTTCATGGCTGTAGTCACCATCTGCAGTGATTTTGGAGCCCAAAAAATAAAGTCTGTCACTGTTTCTACTGTTCCCCCAGCTATTTGCCATGAAGTGATGGGACCAGATGCCATGATCTTTGGTTTTCTGAATGTTGAGCTTTAAGCCAGCTTTTTCACTCTCCTCTTTCACTTTCAACAAGAGGCTCTTTAGTTCTTCTTTGCTTTCTGCCATAAGGGTGATGTCATCTGCATATCTAAGGTTATTGATATTTCTCCCAGCAATCTTCATTCCAGCTTGTGCTTCATCCAGCCCAGAGTTTCTTATGATGTACTCTGCATATAAGTTAAATAAGCAGGGTGACAATATACAGCCTTGATGTACTCCTTTCCTGATTTGGAACCAGTCTGTTGTTCCATGTCCAGTTCTAACTGTTGTTTCTTGACCTGCATACAGATTTCTCAGGAGGCAGGTCAGGTGATCTGTTATTCCCATCTCTTTCAGAATTTTCCAGTTTGTTGTGATCCACACAGTCAAAAGATTTGGCATAGTCAGTAAGCAGAAGTAGATGTTTTTCTGGAACTCTTTTGCTTTTTCTATGATCCAGCAGATGTTGGCAATTTGATCTCTGGTTCCTCTGCCTTTTATAAATCCAGCTTGAACATGTGGAAGTTCACGGTTCATGTACTGTTGAAGCCTGGCTTGGAGAATTTTGAGCATGACTTAACTACTGTGTGAGATGAGTGCAATTATGGGGTAGTTTGAGCATTCTTTGGCATTGCCTTTCTTTGGGATTGGAATGAAAACTGACCTTTTCCAGGCCTGTGGCCAACTGCTGAGTTTTCCAAATTTGCTGGCATATTGAGTGCAGAACTTTCAGCATCATCTTTTAGGACTGGAAATAGCTAAACTGGAATTCCATCACCTCCACTAGCTTTGTTCATAGTGATGCTTTCTAAGGCCCACTTGACTTCACATTCCAGGATGTCTGGCTCTAGGTGAGTGATCACACAATCGTGATTATCTGTGTCGTGAAGATCTTTTTTGTATGTGTATTCTTGCCACCTCTTCTTAATATCTTCTGCTTCTGTTAGGTCCATACCATTTCTGTCCTTTATTGTGCCCATCTTTGCATGAAATGTTCCCTTGGTATCTCTAATTTTCTTGAAGAGATCTCTAGTCTTTCCCATTCTGTTGTTTTCCTCTATTTCTTTGCATTGATCGCTGACAAAGGCTTTCTTAACTCTCCTTGATAGTCTTTGGAACTCTGCATTCAAATGGGTGTATCTTCCCTTTTCTCCTTTGTCTTTCGCTTTTCTTCTTTCATAGCTGTTTGTAAGGCCTCCTCAGACAGGCATTTTGCCTTTTTGCATTTCTGTTTCATGGGGATGGTCTTGATCACTGCCTCCTGTACAATATCATGAACCTTCATCCATAGATCTTCAGGTACTCTTGTCTATCAGATCTAATCCTTCAATCTATTTGTCACTTCCACTGTATAGTCATAATGGATTTGATTTAGATCATACCTGAATGATCTAGTGGTTTTCCCTACTTTCTTCAATTTAAGTCTGAATTTGGCAATAAGGGGTTCATGATCTGAGCCACAGTCAGCTCCTGGTCTTGTTTTTGCTGACTGTATAGAGTTTCTCCATCTTTGGCTGTAAAGAATATAATCAATCTGATTATGGTGTTGACCATCTGGTGATGTCCATGTGTAGAGTCTTCTCATATGTTGTTGGAAGAGGGTATTTGCTATGACCAGTGCAATCTCTTGGCAAAACTCTGTTAGCCTTTGTCCTGCTTCATACTGTACTCCAAGGCCAAACTTGCACATTACTCCAGGTATTTCTTGACTTACTACTTTTGCATTCCAGTCCCCTATAATGAAAAGGACATCTTTTTGGGTGTTAGTTCTAGAAGGTCTTGTAGGTCTTCACAGAACCATTCAACTTCAGCATCTTCAGCATTATCAGTCAGGGCATAGACTTGGATTACTGATATTGAATGGTTTGCCTTAGAAATGAACAGAGATCATTCCCACAGAAGAGCATCCCACTATGCTTCTTTATATTGCTAATCTAGATACTGTTAAGTTCCCATCACTTCATAGCAAATAGATGGGGAAAAGTGGAAACCGACAGGTTTTCTTTCTTTTCTTTTCTGCAGATGGTGACTGCAGCCATGAAATTAAAAGATGTTTGCTTGTTGGAAGAAAAGCTATGACAAACCTAAACAGTGTATTAAAAAGCAGAGATATCACTTTACTGACAAAGGTCCATATAGTCAAATCTATGGGTTTTTCAGTACTCATGTGTGGATGTGAGACCTGAAACATCAAGAAGGCCGAGAAACAAAGAACTGATGCTTTCCATCTGTGTTGCTGGATAATAATTTTGAGAGTCTCTTGGATTGCAAGGAAATCAAAGTAGTCAATCTTAAAGGATATCAATGCTGAATATTCATTGGAAGGACTGATGCTGTAAGTGAAGCTCCCATACTTTGGCCACTTTATGTGAAGAGTTGATTTACTGGAAAAGACCCTGATGCTAGGAAAGATAGAGGGCAAGGGGAGATAGGGGCAACAGAGGATAAGACAGTTGGATAGCATCACTGACCCAATGGACACGAGCTTGAGCAAACTCTGGGAGATAGTGAAGGACAGGGAAGCCTGCCGTGCTGCAGTTTATGTGGTCACAGAGAGTCGGACATGACTTGGTGACTGAACAACAGTAAGTATAAGCACTGAAGCTTACTTAATACTGGGTTCCCTCAGGGCTCAGCTCTTGACTAATTTTCTGTCTGTACTTATTTATTTAATCTAAGTCTCCAAGCTTTTAACATCCCTTTATATATCAAGGACTCTGACTATTTGGCCCCCTCCTGTCTCTTATCTCCCGCTACCCACTCCGCATATTTACTGGGGCGTGAAACAGTCTCACACTTACCTTCCCCCAGACTGAACTCCATCTTTCCTCCCAAACCTGCTTCATTGCCTTTCCATCTCAACTGATGGAAACTCCACCTTTCCAACTGCTTGGTTGAAAAATCATAGTGTCATTTATGACTCCCCTTCCTTCATAATCAATATCTAATGCTAAAAGTTCTCTTTGTTCTGCCCTTGAAATATACTCAGAATCTATTTCTTACCATCTATATAGCTATGACCTTTGTTCAAGCCACTCTACCTGGATCATTGAAATTGTTTCTGTCACTTCTCCCCTCTTTGACTAGCCATATCCTCACACAGCACCAGAATGCTGCTGTTAAAAGAGTGATTCTGTCATTTCTCTGGTAAGAAAGTAGATGGGAAAAGATCATTAGGATATAACAGAGAAAATTAAGGCTGCTCAAAGTGCATTTAAGGAATGTGACAAAGTGCATAGAAATAAAACTGGGGGAAAATGGAGGCTTCACTACAGGCACAAGGATATTTTGAATAATTTTGTGTCAATAATTTTGAAAACTTAGTCCAAGGAACAAATTCTCAGAAAGTATGATTAGCATTATTGACCCAATTACAATTTTGAAAGACTGAATATTTATAAAACCATTTTTAGAGGCTTTTTTTTTTAACAAGAGTAAAAAACAAACAATAATCATTGCTCTTACAGAGTTGAGATTACACTGTAGGAGATCAAGCAATAAATAAGATAAATAATGAAATTAGCATTTGAGATGAAGATAATGCTAAAGAGAAAAACTGAATAGGGAATGGGAAAAGGATGTTGTCCTTTCAAAGAGGTGGCCAAGAAAGGATTGACTAAAAGGTGACCTTTCAGTAAAGGCCCAAGGAGATGAGGAAGAATGCCTGGAAAATATCAGGCAAAGAGACAAGAACATTCCAGAAATGTTGGCAAGGGCAAAGGCCTTTGAGTAGGAACACACTTGCATGTTCGAGGTTCTCTTTTCAGTGTGGTTTCACAGACTCCCCTGCTTAAAATTGCAACACCACCTTACCTTCCTTGTCCTTCTATCTTTTATTCTAATATAAAATGCCTTTATTTATCATATTTATTATTTCTTAATTGCCTCCTCCTATGAAAAGGCAAGTTATATTAGGGTAGAAGTTTTGTCTGTTTTACTTATGGGTATATCACAAATGCCTAGAACACTACTTTACACATAGAAAGAGTTCAATAAATATTTGTTGAAAGAGAAGGAAAGACCATTTTAGGACCATATGGTCCTGTTCAAAATTACCATAAAATATCTGGTTTATGCCAAAAGGTCCTTGATAATTGGTCATATCTGGTCCTATCCAAAATGTCCATAGAGACATTTGGTCCACATCAAAAGGTCCTTGATATTTGGCCCTGTCCTAAACTATTTGTTCCATGAACCAAATACACTCATGGACATTTTGGACCAAATGTGGGCTAACTGAAAACACTGGAAAGAACAGGAAAAAAAAATTAAGAAACCAAATGGATAAAGTAGTTCAGAGTCTAAAATGCTTCCAGTAAAGGTAAAATGAGGACTGAAAACTGACCACTGAGTGAGGAACAAAAAGCACCCTCATGAACCTGCCATGGCTAGATGGGCAAGGGAAAACACGATTGGAATGGGTTCTAGAAAGGATGAGATTTCAGATAGTACTTTCAAAGAACTTCACTTTGTAAAAGAAAGAAAACAATGGACAGTAGTTCACTATATACATTATCCAGGATATGGGAGCAACCTGAATGTTCATCAACAGAGGAATCGATAAAGATGCAGTGCATATATACGATGGGATTTACTCTCTGCCTCTGCTGTGAAAAGGAACAAAACTGGGTCATTTGTAGAGATGTAGAGGGACCTAAAGACTGCCATACAGAGTGAAGAAAGCCAAAAAGAGAAAAACAAATACCGTATATTCATGCATATATGTAGAATCTGAAAAAATTGGGATAGATGATCTTATCTACAAAGCAGAAAATAGAGATACAGATGTAAAGAGCAAACATATAGATACCAAGGGGGAAGGGAAGGAATGGGATGAATTGGGAGATTGTGATTGACATACATACACTATTGAGTCTCTGCATAAGATTGATAGCTAATGAGAACCTACTGTATAGCACAGGGAACTGTATCCATTGGTCTGTGATGACCCGAGTGGGAAGGAAATCTAAAGAAGAGGGGATACATGCATATGTATAGCAGATCCACTTTGCTGTACAGAAACTAACACAACATTGTAAAGCAACTATACCCTAATAATTTTTTTTTTAATGGACAATAGCTGAAAGGAAGGGTACAGTTAAGAAAGAGGGTATTAAGAATAATGACACTATATTTCATGTGGGTGGGAAAAATCCAGCAGAGAAAGAGAGAGAAAAAATAAAGAAGCAAAGTACTACAGGAATTATCTTCCGGAACAGAGCTGGGAGGATGGGATCCACTGTACACGTGGAGGGGCTGGCCTTAGCTCAGAGCACAGATGGTTCATCCATAGTAACAGGAGAGGAGACAGAGTATTCGGTCACAGATGCGTGTAGGTGGGTTGATGTGGTCGTGGGAGCTTGCGGAAATTCTTTTTTGACTGCTTCTATTTTCTCAGAGAAATAGGAAGTGGTGTCATCAGCTAAGAGTAAGGATGAAGGAGGAGGTGTGGAAGGTTTGAGGAGAAAAGGTATAAAATAGTTGTCCCAGAAATGCAGAGGGAAGAGAGTCCAAAAATGCCTTTGGAGTGCCGGGGAGCATTAAAGGCCCACTTGGGTTAGTCAGCGTGCCTGGGGGTGTGTTTATCTCCAACCACAGTCAACTGCATGAACGTAGGCAGGAGCTGGGCTGAGAGCTGGCTTTAACCAAAAAGTCACCTGGTGGATCAGATGGTAAAGAATCTGCTTGCAATGCAGGAAACCTGGGTTCAATCACTGGCTCAGGAAATCCCCTGGAGAAGGGAATGAAAACCCACTCCAATATTCCTGCCCAGAGAATTCCATGGACAGAGGAGCCTGATGGGCTATAGTCCATGGGGTTGCAAAGAGTTGGACATGACTGAGCAACTAACACTTTCACTTTTTCTTGTTTAACCAGGAGAGAAGAACAAAGTGAGACCTGGTTGTTGGTTTATCTTCCACATATACAGTTAACCCCCACCATGACTCAGTAAATGAGATACACAAATTCAATTGCACAAAATGCAGGGTTGCATTAATGAGATGTTAGTGAAAAACACAGCATTTTAAGTTAGGACTGTACTATTACAAGACACAGAGGAAGAGTATTAGAACTTACGCAAAGCACAAAACATGCAATGAGAAAATATAGTCGCAAATGGCTGAGAGATCAAGGCCTAATCCCACCACTTTCTAAGACCACTAGTAACCCCTCCCCCCACCCTGATCCTCACTTTTTTTTTAATTTAATTTTATTTTATTTTTTAACCTTACAATATTGTATTGGTTTTGCCATATATCAACATGAATCCGCCACAGGTATACATGTGTTCCCCAACCTGAACACGTGTATCCTGTTCTCCCTCCTCCCTCCCCATACCATCCCTCTGGGTCGTCCCAGTGCACCAGCCCCAAGCATCCAGTATCGTGCATCAAACCTGGACTGGTGACTCATTTCATATATGATATTATACATGTTTCAATGCCATTCTCTCAAATCATCCCACCCTCTCCCTCTCCTTACTTCTTAAGCACCAGGACGTAAGAACTTGGTGACTTGGTTTGCCTTCCTGTGAGAATGGAGGAGGAAACGAGGTCTGGAGCCAACGGCCAATTACACTATTATGTAAATACACACGGTCTATGGCCTTATATTTTCAGAGACAACAATACAGCATGAGAAATAACAAAAGTAAATGCAGATGAAAAAATAACACAGAGCTACTGGAAAACAACTCGGGAAATGAATGTACTGGGATTGTCATAACAAGTACAGAAGAGGGAAATGCAAATCAAAGAATTTCTAGGAAAATGGGGACATCTCCAAACCAGAATGAATGGGTGCCTGGGAGACCTGAGTCAGCACAAGTCCCAGACTATACTGGTGAAACAAGGGTATTATCAGTTAGCTGTTAATAAATAATAAATTGTAACCTGCTGAAGCTCCAATACCTTGACCACCTGATGCAAAGAGCTGACTCACTGGAAAAGATCCTGATACTGGGAAAGATTGAGGGTAAGAGAAGGGGGTGACAGAGGATAAGATGATTGGATGGCATCATTGATTCAATGGACATGAGTTTGAGCAAGCTCCAGGAAATGGTGAAGGACAGGGAAGCCTGGCGTGCTGTAGACAGTGGAGTCACAAAGAGTCAGACACGACTTAGCAACTGATCAACAGCAAGCTACCTTCACTGATCAGGTTTGCTTTAATAATATTTGTAGGTCCTCCAACTATCCCACAACCTTAACAAAAAGATGTTGGCCAAGCTGAATTTAGGAACTTGGAGTCAGCTGTGTCCAGTTTGAGCTCCAGCTGGTTAAGACTGGTTAGGTCCACTGACCCTCCATCTGACCATGGGTGAGTGTCCGCATAGTGACCTTTTGATGTCAGAGGGCCCTAAACTCCACCCTCTGATCACACTGATGCCACATTTTCGGAACATGGAGCCCATGAAGAGGTCTGTGGCTTAGTTACATCTGCACAGAATTAGGATCACCTCACCCGTTTCTTATCTCCAGTGACCTTTCCCATGTTCAGCTTTATCCCATAAATACTCAGAACCCCTCACCTTCAGGGAGATGGACTGAAATTTGTTCTCTCTCTCCTCAATTGGCTGCCTTGAGAATAAACCCTTTCTCTGCTGCAAATCTTAGTGTCTCAGCCTTTGGCTCGCTGAGTAATGGGCAAACAAACCTGATTTGGTAACACTAGGACCGTTACGCTGGAAGGTTTTCCAGCCAGAGTATTTACCTTGTGTTGCTCACGTTTCCGTTGTATTGTGTTGGCTGTTTCCTCATGAACCTGCTGAATGGTTATTTCCTCTCTTAGGGCCACCTCTGCTCTGTATAACCAGGCCCCTATGGTACCCAGAGGTGCAGGAAGAGACTTGTCAAGTTGCATATGCCAATCGAAGAGCTGAAATACAAAGTAGAAGGACAGTGTCTCAACACAGAAAAAGACAATTCCTAAAACTCCCCCAAATGATTTTAAAGCCTACAAAATGCTGTAAGTTATTAATTTTGGGTTAATTTAATACATATCAAGTAAGAAAATATCTGTGTCCTAATCTAATGTTTTGAAAAGTTCAGAACACAGCTACTTTCCTTCAAAATCTCCCACATAATGAGAACAGGTCCAGAAAAATCAGGGTCATCTAGACATCTCGGGAGGAAAATGAGAATTAGGATTCTTTCTACAATAATGTAATTCTCTAATGATTTCATCATTTCTCCCACTTATCCGATTCTCAGGTACTGCTTCACAGCTTATTGGAATGGTGGGGGGATGGGTTGGGATCTAACTTATTCTTTCATAGAGCTTAATGGGAAAAGTTGGATTATAAAAGTGAAAATGGAATAAGTATAAGGCAAATATTCCCATGAGGGATAGAAGTTTCAGAGGTTTTGAAATCTCGGACTTAATGTTTGCAAAAGATTAAAATGAAAGCTACAGAGCGATGTTCCTTCAAGTTCAAGACCAGGTAAGCAGATAAGCTTAAATTAAAGAATATAAAAATAAACGTGAATACAGGAAGATAATTGACTGTTGATGAAATCTGGTTATGGAATTTGGAGAAGTTGAGGCCTCATTCTTGGGGAGTTACTTCTAAAAACCCAGGATTAAATTGTAAAAAAGGAGAAGTAACCCAGGTGGTCTTTCAGGATTTCAGTGGGTTGTCTTGTCTATGGTGATATTACAATAAGACAGGCTAAGCAGGGAAAGAGTTGTTAAACAGGCACTTCCACTAACTTAGAGGAAAACTTGACAAGAGGACAAAGACCATCCCACTGGTAAAACCTCCAACCACAGACAGAGGCATGAGGACCTGGTGTAACATCATTGTGAAGAAAGAGATGATAGAAAGTATTCCCAACTAACTTAAGTCCTGATGAAATGAATTCTCAGAGGACTTACCCTGGAGGACACTCTATCCCAGGCCTGTTTTACCAATGCTTGGTCAAGTGACAATTTACCATCTCTATGTAACGGTTGCAATAAGTGTTCAATCTGTTTCCTCTTCATTTCATATTGAACTCTGAAATGCTTAAATGACTAAGAGAGGAAAAATAGCAAGAATAGGGCAGTCAGTCAAAAAAAGCAAAAGCAAAGGAAACCATGTTTCCTAAATAACAATCCTTTATATTTGGATAACGTTCAGTAAATGTTGCTGATAATAATAATGACAATCGTGATACAGCCAGCATTCATCTAGCCCTGATGATGACCCTGGCCCCTTGCTCAGTGCCTTCTGCACATTAGCGTCTCTGGCTTCCCATCATGCTACAACTTAGACAAGCCTGTTATTACTACCACAATAAGCCCAGAGGTGACTTGGCAGACACAAGTAGTGGAGACAGCACTCAAGGCCAGGATTTCTCATTCCTAGGTAAATAATCTACAAGCCAGTCCCTGCAAGAGTATAAATCTATGTTCATAATCAAAATTGTTGTTTTACTTTAAAGTACCAGTTTACAAGTAGAAATTGTATACATCCAACAACAACAACAACAAAAACCAGAATTAGTGGTATCCTAATTTATGTTTAAGTAAATTTGTATAAAGAGGTTTACTTTATGTAATAACCTTTTGCTTTAATTTTATGATGTTAAAACACTAAATATTGTATCTTTCTTTTGTCACAGTATGGTTAACATAAATTTGTAACAGGTAGACTTAACTGTAAGTCTAATATTAATATAACCTAAGAAAGGTTAGTGATTTTAATGAAAGCCCTACATTTTACATTACACTGCTGCTGCTGCTAAGTCACTTCAGTTGTGTCCAACTCTTCGCGACCCCATGGACTGCAGCCCACCAGGCTCCTCCGTCCATGGGATTTTCCAGGCAAGAGTACTGGAGTGGGGTGCCATCGCCTTCTCTGTACATTACATTAACCCACTCTAAAATATGTTTCAAAGTCTACATATGAATTGAAAATGTCACTGAATGTGCATTTAATGTCTTTAACATTAAAAATAATAAGGAACATGAGGATAGCCCCCATAGAATCTAACAGATAGCACATTTGAAAGAACTTCTAAGTCACTAAGTACACAAACATGTAAATTCACATGAAGAACACTTGGGGGAGATGGTGAATACATATTTACCACAAACTTTACCTACCATTCACTATAACTTAAGGCAATTTTAAAGTACCAAAACATATAATCAGTCTTAAATTTTATTCTACAGAATTCTACATACAGAAAAACTGGAAAATGCACTATTAATTGATAAGTACAAACATTAGATTCTGATTACATAATAAACATACAAATGAAAGAAAACGTTCCCTATGTGGTCTAACCCTATTTAAGAGACTGATCTGAAAGGGATGCTTCTGTTTTGTACTTTTCTGATACTTAGATTTCCTCTTATAAATTAACTTCTGTACCATGGTAACTTTATAACTTGGAATTTATTTTTTGATAATTTATGCTAAAACTGAAGCTCACTAATGGACTAAATAAGGACATTCATTCTGTTCTTGTATTTATAGCCTCAATTTACTGATTTAATCATTTTAATGTTCCCAGAAAATTATCTTTTGAGGGAAAAAAATTATAATGAGCTTCAGCAAAAGGAACACATATATAAGAATGTATTTATTGCATTTCCAAGTCCATCAAATATAATATTGATGAAACCATCCATCTAAATTCAGGCACACTTTATAGATATGATTATATAAAGTCACACACTAATTCCAACAGCTAAATCTTTTATCATCTGCCGTTTCACATCTCTTACATCATTCACCTTTTTTTTTGTAGCAAAAATTGTCAAAATACATTGTAGATTAGAATATACCATAGTTCTGCCACCGAAATGCAATGATATTTTAAGCAGGAGAAAATGTCAGTGCTACGCAGAGTAAGTCACAATTCAATGAAAAAAAAAAAAAAAAACTTGTTAAAGGATTTTGGAAGTGGAAATTGGAAGCTGAAATCTAATTGATGACAGTGTGATGAAACTGGGAGAAAGAGCAACCGCAACAGCAGCAACACTGAACTCAACCTGAACGCAGCAGTGCTGAGTGAGGCAGGTAGCAGGAGAAACTGATCTTACTAAGGGACCTACGCCAACTCTTCATGCTGCAATTTTTATTTAATTCAGCTTATCCTACAGAAAATTTCAATTTGCCACTGAAGTCATATTTTGGTGGAATTTCTTGTGAGGTAACATCTGTAAGGTCATGTGTTACATAAAAACAATGGCCAGATTTTTGTGTTTTGGATCGTCTACAAGACTGAGTTCTGGGAAAGTGATGAAGCCTCACAACTCTATATAACGTGACACATACAATTTAAAACTACCAACTCCAGCTCTGGGTGTATATCCGAAGCAAATGAAAACAACGTATCAAAGAGATAGACACGCACCCTCATGTTTATTGCAGCATTGTCACCACAGTCAATTGATAGAAACAATTTAAGTGCCCATTGACGGAAGAATTGGCAAAGAAGATGCGGTGTATATATATAATGGCATATTATTCAGCCCTGAGAAAAACGGACAGCCTGCCATAAGGGACAACATGGGTGAAACTTAAAGATGCTGCACTAAGCAAGATAAGGTAGAGAAAAACAAAGACTGTATAATATCATTTATATATGGAATCTAAAAAGTCAAACTCCTAAAAACAGAGAGCAAAAGGATGGTTACCAGGGGGTAGAGGGTGGAGGGGACAGGGTGGATATTTAAGTACACAAACTGGAAAAGTTTAGGGTACATAATTCCTAGTTCCAAATGCACAGTAAAGTGAATATGGACAATAGTATTGCATTACAATCATCAAAATTGCTAAGAGACTGGAACTTAAACATCTCACCCACTAAAAGTAAATGATAATAATGTCACATGTTAGAGGTGCTAATTATTGTTACAATGGCAAACATATTACAATATATAAATGCATTAAATTTTAAAAACTACCTATTTACATAGAAACATGATTAAAAAATTATATGTAAACTTAAGATAATGCATATTATTTTTAAAAGATATTTCTCATTAACATCACTTGAAAGATTAAACATAGATTAAATGACATATGTGGCTCTTACTCATGAAAGGCTTTTAAGAAAAGTGAAATATCTCTTCCATACATTACCTGATATTTATCCTGCAAACTTGAGTCTGTCATCTGTGCCCTTGTCAAATCTCTTTCAAATTGTTCTATCCAAACTTTCATCTCCTTCAAAATTAGCCTGTCTTCTCTCTAGAAACCACAAGACATTACAATTTTATTAGTAACTGTGCATTTACTTAATTGCTGATTAATGCCTGACTGATCCTAGGATACACTGAATATTTAATAAGCTCCAAATGTCTCTGAAAAACTTTCTCCTTCCCTGCCCTCACCTTTTCCAGAGAATAAGAAGCAAAAATTAATTCTATAAAAAATCTTAATTATCATACTGAATACCGAAATTATCTACCTCCGTTGTTCTTCTCAAGAAACATTAATTTAATTAAGAAAATATGCTCCCGAGGAAATGTGCTAAGCACAAAAATACTCAGAAAAAGCAGTGGCTTGGAATGGGAGTGGAAATAAATCTGTGGTTGCGTCTTAACCCAAGGTCACTGATAACCCTGAGGACTGATCAAGATAAGATTAATTTTGACTGAATTAAAGGAACTACAGTCAGAGTAACATTGGATTACTTGTGTACATTATGTTTAAAAACATTATGCGATAATATACCATAAGCCCCATGAGGGCAGAAAGCACATTTATCTTGCTCAATATGGCATTGCCAAACCCTGGCAACATGAAACCTATATGATATGTACCAGATCATCTGCTGAATGAATTCATTCATTCACATCTCAAAAATGAAAAAGAACTGGAGAGTTACATACTTGTTTCCACAAATAGTAAGAGCTATTCTAGCACTGATGTAGTGAAAACATCCTAAACTGTCATTAAGACTTCTTATCAGGTAAGAATGCCAGAATAATCACAGACACATTTAACATGACTTTTTGGCACTTAACTTTCCATTACAACATCTCATCTGATGATCACAGCCCTATAACAGGTTGAAATGGCTGTCTGCAGACAGGTGAAATGGCAGAGGAGAAAGTGCTGGCTACGGAGGCAGGTGAAACTGGTTTCAGACTCTGGTCCTGACGTGTATTAGCTCTGTGAATTCAGATGCAATGCTTTAAAATCCTCTCTTCTGTTGCACCATCATCTGGGTGGTCATGGCACCCCCTTTACATGGTTTTGAGGAGAATCAGAGATTCTTTGTCAGCACCTCCAGAGCAGAGGTCGCCACAAGTACTATCGTGGTCTGTGTCCTCTTTCTCTTCTGGCGTTACAAAGACAACCGTCTTCTGCCTGGAAGAGTTTCCCCTGGGTGATGACTTCCTCAGAGCTCAGCTCAGGTGCACCCTTCTCTAAGAACCTTTTTTCTGATCCATGGGTCTGAGTTATGAGTTTCTCTTTTGCCAGTGGTGCTCAAACTTTAGTGAACACTAGAATCACCTGGAGAAGGCAATGGCACCCCACTCCAGTACTCTTGCCTGGAAAATCCCATGGGCGGAGGAGCCTGGTGGGCTGCAGTCCATGGGGTTGCGAAGAGTCAGACACAACTGAGCAACTTCACTTTCACTTTTTACTTTCATGTATTGGAGAAGGCAATGGCAACCCACTCCAGTGTTCTTGCCTGGAGAATCCCAGGGACAGGGGAGCCTGGTGGGCTGCCGTCTATGGGGTCACACAGAGTCAGACACAACTGAAGCGACTTAGCAGCAGCAGCAGAATCACCTGGAGAGCTTGTGAAGGAGATGCCTGGGCACAGCATCAGGTTTTCTGGCTTAGTGTATCTTGAGAATGTATATTTATTACAAGTTCCCAGGTGAACCTGATGCTACTGGCTTAGGGACCACATGTTGAGAACATTTTTCTATGATCTTGCAACAACCTGAGCTCAAATATTCACCCAAAATACATTATATTTCATTGTCTCACCTCCCTCCTCCATCCAGCATTTCAAACCACATATGTATCTTTTTTTCTCCAGACTAACATAGCAGTCTGGCACCTGGTGTCACTTGATAGATAATTGTGGAATAAATGACTGATTGGTAACATAGTTAGAGGACAAAATGGAATAGGAGGACTCCAAAGTCTCCGCACTTCCCATGATGGCTCTTCTGAATGAACAAGGGAATGGTATCAAGGCGCATGTTCTGTTATTGGTTGACTTTCATGCCCACAACAGCACTAATGACATATTTTCTGAGCTCAGAGGAACACAAAGCTCTTGTTCTACCTTCAAGGAACCTGAGCCCAATATGACCACTGGTGGAGCTCACCAAAGTGAGCATGGGACTTTGACTCTCCAAAGACAGGCTCATCATAAGCTTTTCCTCACCAATTGAAATTATTTCACAAAATCATCTGAGAGAAAAAAAATATGTTCTTAAAATAACTTTACTAGAGTATGTTCAACAAATGACTTTTTCTTCTGGTGTGGAAGTGCAAATTGCAATAAGGTAAAAAGGATGCAGCTCTGTATACACTTAGCATTCTCCTTTTAAAGGAAAATGAAACATTTAGATTTAGATTTCAAAACTCATTTGGTTTAGTGGGTTTTCTTCAATTGGTAACTCCCACACACATTCAAAGACATGGAGGTCTATCTGTCTAGAGACCATCTAAGCGCCAAATAACCAAACTGTTAGCATTCTCACTACTTTTGCTTTTCTCTCTCACTCACTCACTCAGATGCATGCATTATATGTTTGGTAGTGTACTTATATATACTTAAAATCATGCTTCATGAAGCAGGAAATAAAAATTTTTACTTCTAATTTTTTTATCCCAGTGTTGGCACAAAGTCTATTGTGTTGATAAATCTTTAACTTCAGGCGTAGGTAAAAAAATGGAAGTAACTTGGATATGGGAAAGAA
Organism: Bos taurus; assembly: GCF_002263795.3. Lineage (NCBI taxonomy): Eukaryota > Metazoa > Chordata > Mammalia > Artiodactyla > Bovidae > Bos > Bos taurus. Next base: position 89,477,863 of record NC_037336.1, read on the forward strand.
TTCTTAATCATGAATTCCACAAATATTTTTTGAGCACTCACCGTGTTCCATGAACTTTACTACACCATGTTACTCAATATTGAGCAGAAGGGTTGTGGTGAAACTCAGGGTCACAAGCTAATTGAACACTTACCTTTTTCAATTAATTATTTCCTATTAATACTTTAAAATGAAAAAAATAAAGCTTTAACTTAATTTTTATTTTCCATGTCACACATAAATAAATAATAGTTATTTTAATTTTTCCTTTTGTTAGTGCTATTATTATTAAAAAGAAATTAATGCCATCTTATAATTAGAGATTAGTGGGAAAGTCCATGGGAGTAGCTTAGATTGTAACTAATATTTAAGAATACACATATTATTTTTCTACTAGAAAGGAAAAGAAAATAACAGAATTAAGGTATTAAAATAAATGTATATAAAAAGATAAATACATGCAAAGGGATGGCTAACAAGCTATATAGAATGCAGAATGTTTGAAAGAAGTCACTAATTCAAGATGACTTAAATCTTACCTTAAGAATTTGGATAGAATTTGTAAAAGATGGGAAACTTGGAAGTATTTCCTAACAACATGAAAAGATAACATATAGAAAAATAACATAAATCATGGACAAAAATTATATAGGAAACACAAAAAATGAAGAGGCATCTGTCTATAAATAAATAGGCAACAATTTGAAGGGTATAGTTATTTTAAGACATTTTCACAACTTTTGATAGTATCAAACTGTTTGAATCAAATGAGGCAATGAAGAATTCTGGCATTTGGTGGTTTTGCTTTAATTTTTAATAGTCATATGTGACTATATATATATTATACATATGTCTTAAAATGGTAAATATTTTGAAGGGAGAACAATGTAAAGAAAAGGTATATGGATTCACATTTTTCTCTGTATTGTCATGATATACGTCTGTGTATTCCTACACAACTAAGACTGAGCTGTGATTCTGAAAACAGTCAGTGACATTTGTTGAAATTGGGGAAGGAATGAGTGAATAAATAATTGAAAGTTTGAGAAATGAGAGCGATAAACCAGTGGGTCTATTGCATTTATTAATAATTTAGCACTAATTATCCAAGGAATACTTTTAAGGAAAAAGTTCTTTATCAATTTTACTGACTGAAGTAAGAAAAACATGGCACTATTTCCAATCAGAAAATCAGATTTAAAATAGTATCTATAAAATAACTAATTTAAATACATTCATAAAGGGGATATAAGAATCAAAAGGAAGGGAAAATGAAAGCCTGATAGATATGTTGATGCCAGTATTTTTTAAAATGAATTTTAAAAACGATTTACTAAAACTTGAGTACAAAAGTAATGTGGACTTCAAGGGGTGACACCAACCCTAATGTGTATAGTCTATAAAATCTTCAAGGTTCATTAGACAGAATGAGAGGGCCACTAAGTTGCATTAAACAAAAGTAAGTCATACATCATAAAAAATAATGATTTTCTATTTAAAATATTCATATTTAGATGTTCATACTCTACATTACCCATCATTTTAAAAAGGGTAACACTTATAACACGCTTTCCTCAAAATTATTTTTTGAAACTCTCTTGAAGCATCTCTGTTTTAGGAAAGAGATGGAAGTTTTTAAAAGAAAAATCAGAATTTTTCTTCTAGAGAATGAGATTAATTGCTTAACAATAAAGCTCTTTAGTCAAGTATATTAACAAGTTTAAAGCAGGAGTGTATTACAAATCTCTGAGGATTTTTACATTAAATCCTTGCTCATGAGCATTAACATAAGTATCTCCCTTTATTTCTCAGACATTACCAGCCACTGTGTTTACTGATCTGGAGAGATGATTAATGTTAGAGAAATTAAAACAGTACAAGCTTAGACATCTGGTCAGAAATAAATCCAACTGGCCAATATAAGAACTTTAGATATGACAATCAGATGGAAAACTGATTTTCTCTGGGCCCTGTGAGGGAGTTCTAATAGACCTCCGTACAGCTTCTTATTCACAGAGCACCATCCATACCCAATCACATTCTCAAAACTCAGAAAACACCAAATGAATACCACGCACACGACTCAGTCCACACTGGAGTTTGCAAGGAGAGCCTTTCGTGTTTAGAGGTGCTTCTTAGGAACATTATTTTGCCTATTGTAGAATAAGTTACTCTGGTGATCAATATTTGTTCCTTCCAAGCTTGGCAAGGAACAAAGAAAACAGTTTCTTGAAACCACAGTTTTTAAAATAACTAACATAGTTCTATCAAATACCAGATTAACTTCACCCAAGTTACCTAGGAAATACCAGTTACTGCTGTTTCATTTAATTCTTTTACAAAGATTTCTATTACTGCAAAACCTTTTCCTACTTGAAAACTTTGGGGTATGTTCCTCTGATCTTTTCCTTCCTTAGATCTGTTTCTAAGAAACACAGTGCATTTTTTCGTTTGTTTGTTTTCCTTGTTTCTGTTCATTATAATCTTAAACCTCTCTGAAAACCCTAGCTAAGACTTGAACAGTAAATCCTAGTTGAGACCTGAATGGTAAAGATGAGAGATTGTTTTTAACGTGTCTTGAAAGTTCATTTATTACTTTCCCTGATGTCATTTTGCCTAATAAATAGTTTTAAATTCAGTAGTAAATCCACCTCTCTCTCTAAAAACAAAAAAAACCCCCAAAACCTAATAGAGTACTTTTAAAAAATAGGAGAATGTAACATGCATTGTTGTTAAGGACAGAATATAGGCATTCTGGTGTGCTGGCTAGAGTGTAAAATGAGACATCCTCCTGAGAGGATTTGACAAAACTCTGCATGCTCTTTAGTCTAGGAATTCCTCTTTAAGAAAGAGTTGTAGAACAGTTCTTATGGAAGTATTTATATAATAGCAAAAAATCAGAAATTTTCAACAATCAATATTGAATAAATTACCGTCCACCTTTATGAAGTTCTAGAGAGAATGGCATGAGAAAGGTGTTGTATCACTGAGGAAATAAAATTATATGTGTACTATGATTCTATGTTCTAAAATTTTATTTATTTACTTGTTTTTGACTGTAATGGGTCTTCACTGCCGTGCGGGCTTTTCTTTAGCTGTGGAGAGTAGGACTCCTCTCTGGTGGCGGTGTGTGGGCTTCTCATCGTGGTGACGTCTCTTGCTGCGGAGCACAGGCTCTAGGGAAGCCCGGCTTCGGTAGTTGTGGCGTGAGGGCTCAGAAGTTTCGGTTTCCCAGACTCTACAGCGCAGACTCGATAGTGGTGGCGCATGGGCTTACCACCACCTGGTAAGCTGCTACTCATTGTGAACATACGGAAGTCACATGTGGGATCTCCTCAGACCAGGGATTGAACCTGGTCCCTTGCATTGGCTGGCAGATTCTTTATCACTGAGCTACCAGGAAAGCCCCAGGATTCTATTTTTGTTAAATATATTATATGTCTACATATACAGGGCACTCACACCAAAGTATTAATTTTTTTAAGAATAGATTCTCTACAGAAGGTTAAGTACAAATAATTTTCTTTTCCTTTTCCCCCCAATTTTTGTTTTTCTTTATTTACGACAACAAATATATGTCATTTGAGTACTATGAAAAATATGTTATTCAAACTACTGAGTGGCTGAAAAATCTAAGCACAGTGAATAATTAGAACTTTCATAAGTCTGCTTGACTTCCATATGTTTACAATGAGTAGCAACTTACATGGTGGTGGTGGTTTAGTCACTAAGTCATGTCCCACTCTTTGCGATCCCATGGACTGTAGCCCACCAGGCTCCTCTGCCCATGGAACTCTCCAGGCAAGAATACTGGAGTGGGTTGCCATTCCCTTCTCCAAGCAACTTACATAATAAATCTAAAAGTCAAAATTGGGTTTTATCAGATTGAACAGAAGAAGGAAACTCAGGATGTAAATGCATAGATAATATGATGATACAAAAATAATTCAGTGGTCAAATTGCTAAAATAAAGTTTTTCAACACTCTTATCTTTCATAGATTTCAATTCATATTATATGTATTATACATCCAGCAGTTATTATTAATAATGCTTTCTCTGATTCAGCCAACACATCAGATAAATTTTTCCCTCTAATTTCCTCCCAAGTGTGGGTGATATCAATCTAGTGTGTTATCAATGCTCACAGAAAACCAAATACTTACATCATTCTCTTGCCCATCAGAGCCTGTACTGTGGATGTCAGGATACTGCTTCAGAAACTGGGCCACATAGGTCATAATAGACTTCTCATCTGGTTTATCCACGTCAACATCTAAAAAAATCAAACCCAAATATGAGAAATTAATAAACATTTTAAAAGATATTAAGAATATAAACTTTGAAATCTAGCTAATATACCAAAATACAGTGTTCTAAATGCAGAAGAAAGACAGAATACTATTTAGAGATGGAGAGAGGGAAAACCAGTTTAGTCTGGATAATATACAGTGGAAATTTTATGACTCAGAAAGCTGACACATTTTAGCCAAGAGCTGTTGGGAAAGTAGTATGTGTTTTGTTTAAATCATTTCAACACTCATCAGAAATATGAGATATATATATATATAATTATGCATAGATTTTGTCTAGTTACTAAAATACCAATAATATGTACATTACAGAATCAGACTAAATGGGTAGTAAAACAAGTTACAGGCACAGCACTGAACAATAAATGACTATATAGTTTGTATACTATACATGATCACGCATTAATTTATTTCAGAAAAGAGGGAGATGCCTTATGTCCAAGTCCTTACACAGCTTCTCCATTGTGAAGCCTTCTGTCTAAGCCACTGTACATTGAACAATTAAGTACTCTTTAAGTACTTAATTTGAGAGCTGAAAAGATCTCAGTCACTGTCATTTTTAAGTATATAGATGTTTATCTAAAATATCAGTAAAAATCAAACAAGGATATTTATACAGATTTAATAATTACAAAATCAGGGTAAGATTGGATACATTTGGAGATTTCAAATACGATATATACACTTATAGAGCAATAACAACAAAAAAAAAACTGAACAACCAGAAACCATGAAAATCAAAATATAAAACTTCCCTAATATTTTGTATTCTTTCTTGTGATTTGAAATATAATTTATAGGGATTATCATTGTAGGATTTAAGAAGTGGTACAACTCAAAAGACTTAAAAATAAACAAAGATAATGTATTCTGGAATTCATGAGATGATTCAAAGGGGATTTTAGAAATAATAAGATCACTGATGTGGAGAATGCATGTGAAGAGTAAAACTTTCATAAAGTGTAAAAGTGGAAAGAAAATAACATTTAATACATGATTTACTACAGTACCTGCTTTTAGTATACATGGGACTAAATCATAAAACAATCGTTATTGATTGATATTGATATTTGGTCTATTTAATCTATATTCCTACAAGTTTATACATTCAAATTGGCTAAAAATTTGGGAGGGGGGAGTTCTCATTAGGAAAATAATTACTTTATATCTGGGTTAGGCTTGCATTTGGGCAAACTCAATTTCTGATCATCAAAGAAAACATTAAGATCCTCTGGTCTAGTGAATCTGAAAGAACCATTTATATCCTTCTCCTATTCCACTATAGGAAAAAGTTCAGCTCTGATGTATTCTCTGAAGCTGAGGGTTAGGATGTTTGTGGTCTTTCCCCTTGAACTGAGGTGTGTCCTGGATACTAGTGGCTTGGCACATGTGTGTGTGTGTGTGTGTGTGTGTGTACAGAAACAAGGTGGAAAGCCCTTGGCAACCCTAGTGAAACTGGGTAGGGGAGCAGGCAAGAAGGGGAAACAGGGTCACGAAAATGACAAGGGATCTCCATGCTGGCCATCATCACATGGAAGCCAAGAAGGCAGACGGTGTTTTGAGAGCCAGAAATATTCATTCTGAAATCAAGAATCCGCCTGCCAATGCAGGAGGCCTCAGTTCGATCCCTGGGTCAGGAAGATCCCCTGGAGAAGGGAAAGGCAACCCACTCCAGTATGAATGCCCAGGAAGTCCCAAGGACAGAGGAGCCTGGTGGGCTGTAGTCTACAGGGTCGTAAAGAGCTGGACACAAGGACGCAGCGGTGCTGGGAGCAGGAGCTCCGCCCGTGGCAAAGGTCATGAGGAAGGAGGCTCGGCACACGCAAAGGCGGGATCGAGCCTCAGGAGTCCCCCTGGAAATCCTCGAGCACCTACCCCTAAAACCAGAGTCTGCCTACTTTCTGCTTTGTGCTCTCACCTACACCTCTGACTTTACAGGGGGCTGCCCCCAACTACCTCTCTCTGAAAAAAGAGTTAACTTACAGCTCCAGTTAATTCCTGGTGTGACAGTGTTTCAACCTACAAACTCCTTTGGAAGTCCTCTAGCCTGCCTGAATAAGTTTTTCCGGCCACATGTGATTGCTCAGAGCCTCCCAACTGTGAGAGGCATGAGATGTTCTAAACACAGATTCCTTTGAGTAGTTAAAAGATTGATTAGAAATTGTATTGGTGAAGGGTTTTTCACTTGTTGGGCCAATGTTTGCTGCTAAGTCTCCATATCCCTTACCTGCTGTGTCCCTGGCAGTGTATTGATTAATATAATTGGTGTAAGTAGTAGCTTTAACGTTTGTAACCTTGGACCCTTGAGTTAATTCTCTTTCTTGTTATAGCCCACCACACCTTTGCTCTGTAGAAATGCAACTTTATCTAATGCTTTTGGAGGGTGGCGCCTGACTATTCACCTTTAGAGAAAAATAAGTTTTCTGAAGAAAGGGTCTTAAAATGTTAACAGGCCTCCGGGCCAGAAGATGATGCAAATCACCTAAACTTTTGCATATGATAAGTTTGCAGGAAGAAAGCCTGGCTTACTGCATGACTCTACCCCTTCCCCCATTATCCTCTACGCATAACTTAAGGTATAAAAACTACTTTGGAAAATAAAGTGCGGGCCTTGTTCACCGAAGCTTGGTCTCCCCATGTCGTTCTTTCTCTCACCTTCTGGCTGAATTATTCAGCCTCTTTTCTCCACTAAATTTTCTCACTGAACTATCCTTATTTAACCACTCTTTATATCTTTAATTAACATTTAAATAAGCTGTTGTTTCCTGATCGCCGATGCCATCTCCCCTTTGAATTCCCTGGATCCACCAGGGCTGGACCCCAGAACAGCGGCACATATTTCTCCAAAAGAAAATCTGTGCAGAAAGATACCGTTCCTTCTCACTTTCCAAGGTTTTCTGAGCTCTCGGACGCATCTATCATTTCTGGGTTTAGGATGCAGCCCTCCTGAGTTGAGGGACACAAATGCCAGAATCCCTCTACATGCCTTCAGGGTCCAGGAGCCGTGGGATCCCCAGCTCCGTTTCAGCAATGGTGAAAGCCTCCTCCAGGTTTTCTCGGTTAGGCCTTCCTTTCACCTTCTCCAGGTCCACTAGCTCCGGCCGAATAGCGTGGATGACAGAATGAAAGGCCACTCCACTTCTCCAACTCCGGCCGAAGTCTTTTACTTCTATTCCACTCTGCCTTTAAAAAAAAAAAAATGATAACGTCACTTTCTAAACAGGTAATGCACGCTTCCTCAAAGACTCAATCCAACCTCCTCCACAATGGGTGATGTACGATCAGCGATAGCAGTTACCTGGTCTTCAGGAAAAATAAGCAAAACAAAAATTTTAGTGGAAAATTCTGGTTCCATATTTAAGAGTTTTCTGATTTCTGATATAGCTCTATATCAGTTAACTGGTTTTGAAAAAAATAATCAAAATTTTTAGCGGATAACAAGATGTGTGTGTGTTCAGTCGCTAACGTGTCCAACTCTTTGCAACCCCATGGACTGCTTCACCGGAAACAAGTTAAGAAGTAGAAATTCTGGTCCCATACTTAAGACTTTTCTGGATTAGAGCTTTCAGGCGTTTGAAAGCCTCAATGTAAAGCACATTTTTCAACTGAGAGAAAAAATACCTAACAAAGGAAAAAAAAGGAACATTTTAAAAATACCCCAAATGATAATAATTCACCTCTGTGTATTTTTTTAAGAAGCCTCTAACACATTTCTAATGACAATGACAAGCAGCTTGTGTTTAAATGCACAGATCATATCAGACAAATATAATGTGGTTGAACCACATTAAATGTGGTAGAATGAACAAAATGCAGAGGGATGTGGTCATCTCTCTAAATTAGCCACAAAAAAGCCTACACTCCACACAAGTACCAGCAAGATTAATTTACCCTACCAGTCAAACTGTTTGATCAAACTGTGTTTTAAATTCTTCTTTTTAGAATTGCCTTGAGGGCAAAGCACTGGTGACAAATCTTTGCTCTTTCATAGTGGGTTTAATTCAAAGCCAATTACTATAATTAAGAAGAGATTCAAGTTGGTGGTAATATTTTGTTGTTGAAAACAGAAGCGAGGCAAGTTCACAATGAATAATTTTTTTTCTTCATGTAACTTATCAACTATAAAGGCAGTTTCAAAAGTGTTGCACATATGTCTTTGAACAACATTTTTGATTAAGTCTAGAGCGTTTAATGGCACCCCACTCCAGTACTCTTGCCTGGAAAATCCCGAGGGCGGAGGAGCCTGGTAGGCTGCAGTCCATGGAGTTGCTAAGAGTCGGACACGACTGAGCAACTTCACTTTCACTTTTCACTTTCATGCATTGGAGAAGGAAATGGCAACCCACTCCAGTGTTCTTGCCTGGAGAAGCCCAGGGATGGGGGAGCCTGGTGAGCTGCCGTCTATGGGGTCGCACAGAGTCGGACACGACTGAAGTGACTTAACAGCTTAGCAGCAGAGCGTTTAAAGGTGATCGGTGAATTAGGTAACATTCAATAGATAAATACTCTGGTAATTTCTTTTTAGAAAATTAGCCTCATTAGAGTTGTTTCTAAAATAAAGCAGAAATAATACCACTCAATTCTTTTTATTTACTATATTCTTAAAATTTCCACAAACTATAAAATACCATATATCTTACTGAAACATTGATTAATATAAAAAGTTGGTAAAGTGAAAGTGAAAGTGAAGTCGCTCAGTCGTGTTCGACTCTTTGCGACCCCGTGGACTGCAGCCCATCAGGCTCCTCCATCCATGGGATTCTCAAAACAAGAATACTGGAGTGGGTTGCCATTTCCTTCTCCAGGGGATCTTCCCGACCCAGGGATCGAACCCGGGTCTCCTGCATTGCAGGCAGACGCTTTAAACTCTGAGCCACCAGGGAAGCCTAAAAAGTTGGTAAATGCCCTTAAATTTTTTTCTCTGCAAACTTAAGAGTTCGCTTAAAATCTTGTTTTGCCAGCACACACTCAGCTTGCATAATTAAATGCCATGTGGATCAACAGACAACAGACTATCATACTGACATTACTGCAAAGTTTTATCATGATAGCATCGTGATATATGTCACATCATATACGTGATCACCATCCTCTCCTACTCAGGACATCTCTTCTCCCTACTCCATTAAGCTTAAAATAGATCAGTGATGCCCACTGTGGATGGAATGTAAAGAGCACGCCAGCAATGTAGGAAGGGCTTTCCATTTCATCCCTACTACAGTCCCAAGAGCCAAAGCTTTGCTTTCAGAAATATTTTTGATTGCAACTTGAATCATCAAAATATACCCCCAATTAGAAAACAACCAACACACTTGAAAAGTTAAACAAAACTATATAAACTAGTAACACTAATTATATCTTCTCTATGTTTATTTTTTTCGCTCCTTATTTTTGCTTTCAAACGCTTTAAAAATAGAACTCCCTATGTTTAGTGCCTCAGTGTTTCATAATGATAAGTACTTGTTTACAACTATTTTCCAGAAGTAGAGCATAAAATTCAGATTAGATTTAGGCATGAAAAGCAAAATAGAAAGTGAGTCAACTTTATATTTCATTAGGAAAATCTTACAAAAACACAACTTCTATGTGAATAGATCTTATTACTGACCACATCTGACTGCAAAATGTTGGTATGATCAATTGAAAAAACTCTACTGAAACTGCTATCAGAAGGTACTTTGTGAGAGTAGGAATTTTATATCCAGTATTAATGCATATGGCCTTCCTGGTAGCTCAGTAGAAAAGAATCTTCCTGCAATGCAGATGATGCAGGTTTGATCCCTGGAGAAGGAAATAGCTACTCATGCCAGTATTCTTGACTGTGAAATCCCATGGACAGAGGAGGCTGGCGGGCTACAGTCCACAGGGTCACCAAAGAACTGGACATAACTTAGTGACTAAACAATAACAACATTATCACATATATGCACACACATGTAAATTTATTATGCTCTGAGGCAAACAAAACTAGAAGCAAATTCCCAGTCCATAAGCTGGAGTTGACAAAAATCTACATTCCAGACAAAAGATGAGATCAAAGGAAACATTGAAAAATAAAATTGCTGGCAAGTTTCAGGACATAAAAACAAATTATAATTATTTCAGAATGTGGACTTTAGTTCATAATATTACTGAATAGCATGTAGTAGTCTCATGAAGAGATAATCACGTTTAAACCTCTAATTTATTTGTGGAAAGATTATTCAATAGCAGCAGAAAATCCAAACAATGACCTAAATAGAATTAGTCCTCATGCTAATCAGAGTGTAGGGATTAAACAACTTAATCGGGTCCCATCACACGAGTGAAGAAGGAATTAGCTTTATTAGAGCATTTTTCTAGAGTATCAGGGGTGCTTTCTGTCTACATTTTAACTCAAGACGAGAATGAAAGGAGACCTGAAGCCAAGCCAGTCATTCATATGTCTCCACAAATTTTGCAACCACTGCAATGAGTACTCAGTCATAAACTAACTTCAGTTTTTCAAGGGTTTCTTTAAACAAACCCCTGCTAGGAACTTACTTGGTGACTATGTACTGGACCCAGTTCAATAGCGCCTTCTTAGCGTTTCCTTGGATCTTGGTGGCCACCTTCCGTTTGCTCGGGGGGCTGGCGGTCTCAGAGCTGACCATGCTGTCCACGGAGGACGTGCTGCTGGACAGAGCCTGCAGCTGAGGCAGGTTGCTGGTCAACTCCTCGATCTGCGTGTGCAAGTCAGCAAAACATCAGCATTATCCCGGTTCTCTCATCGGATGTTTTACTTTTCCAGCTTGATGGGTCTTAACATCCTTAACACCCCCTGACCATGTAGGCTCTTAAAGGACACGACTGATGCCTTACTCCTCTGTCCACTTCCTACCACATCTAAAATGGGACCTTGGACCCAGTAATGAACAGTTGTCAAATACATGCATGAATGAATAAAAACAAAACCTAATGGTTTTCCAGACTCATAGAATGTACACATCAAGAGTGAACTCTGTTGTTTTAGATTGAAGTATATGCAATGTTAAGTGCAAAATAGCTAGCTAGTGGGAGGCTGCTGTGTAGTGCAGGGAGCTCAGTTCGGTGTCCTGTGATGACCTGAATGGGCGGGATATGGGACTGAGAGGAAAGCCCAAAAGGGAGGGGACATATGTATACATATGGCTGATCCACTTCATTGTGCAGCAAAACTAACACAACATTATAAAGCAACTATTCTCTGTAGAGTTGTATAACCTCTGTATAGTGGTATAAAAGTATTACACCACTCTGAAGAGGGGTGCTTGTTAAGGCGGAGGCTATTTATGCATGTTGTGGGTGTAGGGGGTACAAGGGAAATCTCTGTCCTCTTTGCTCAATTTTTCTGTGAACCTAAAACTGCTCTAAAAAATAAAGTATTTTTCTTTAAAAACTAACCTATTGGCTAAAAGAATTATCCTGGATAGATTAGCACGTTAATTTCTCCCTTCAATATTTAAAAGGAGTATAGAACCTCTTCCTTCCAGAGGACAAAGTAAAATTTCCTGAAGTCTTTCTACACCAATATTTCATCTCCATCATGTCCTGACCACTTTTCAGATTGGGTATCTAGGCCAGAGTTCTTCGGGGACTTCCATCTATAACACTTTAACAGAGGATAAAGGACCTTTTCCTGCTCGCAAAAAAAATAATATACATGTGAAGGTCACATTTCTGGTAACTTGAGGATTAACCACAGAAGTATGGAAAATGAGGGCATCTTCATTACGGAAATGCACCACTATCTCCATCCATGACATTCTATCAACTGAAAAGGGAGATGAAGCAGAGTACCTGGAAATACAGGATAATGGTCCACATCAATCCGAGAACAATGGAGGGTCGACCATCAGCTATATCAGTGGAGTTAATGTTGACTAATTTAATCTGTTCAAAAAGAAAAAGTGTACTAGTAATGTACTAGAAGATTACAGACCATTTCATTATGCAATAAGGAGCACTTTATTAGGCATCAACAACATCTGGTCATGCCTGTGCAGTGGTACACAAGAGTAAGTAAGGTGAGACATAAAAATCAAACAAGCATATGGTTTCAGTGGAAATTCCACAAGCATTCATTAGGTGCACACAATCAACACAACTACAGAATGAATTTCAAAAACTAGTTTGAAGTTGAAAAAAAAATATGACATCATGCAAGGAATTACTAACAAAATACCAGACAGGGAAAAAAAAAAGGGTTATTCTTTACATTCAGAGGTTGACTGGAATATAAAAGAAACTGTGAGGGGTATTTTAAGAAGATGCACTTACTTTGAAGTTTGTTACCAAATTGCATGAAACTTATGTTCTCTTTTACCTATAAAAGTCAGGAGTTAAAAATTCTAAAATTTGTACTAACCGGTGATCCTCTGTACATGGACTGACATGAAAAACAAAGGGAGAAGATGATACATATACATAAATAGTCTTTCAAAATCCACGTTATTTGTTCAGAGTGGGTAAAAAATGTAGGTGGTGAAGGCAGAGCATAATTTGCAGAATACATTTTAAAGACAAAGGAAAGCCAAGAAAGAGTAAAGCAGAAAGTGATTGTGGGGCTCAGTTCCCTGCTTTGGGGCACTGACAACCGAAAAGCATTTAGGATTAATCTGCTTACAGTTGTCCTCACTTATTCATTTTAATGACTTCCCAACTATGAGAAATGTGACTTCCTAAGTCTCGGGAAAATGGACTCGTATGGTAGGCCCAGCTTAGTCAGTCTACAGAATAGAACTGACAACTGCTCCTCGTCCTCTTCACAACCACTGAACAAATTAGAAAAAAATAAAGTACTCCTTAGATTCCAGTTCAATAATTCTCAGCAGGATTTCATAAGGTGTGCTATTAATGATAAAATTCAGGAGTTTGTAAATGGTTTATCTTCTTAAATTATCAGAAGCAAAAATATCCCACAAATATTTTACTCTTGACTAATTAAAGTTATTAGTTAGGTATAAGAAGAGTAAGGTAAAGGCTAGCACAAAAGTCACTGTAAATAATTTGAGACATACCCATGGGATTTTGCTTCACTAGTGAAGTTTATTCATCAAGTTCAGAAAGAAAATAAAGAAAAAGGAGAATTCCCATAGATTACAAGCGTAGGTGTTTATTTCTTTAAAACCTAGCACATAAGATATGTAACACTTTTTTATTGTATTAATAATAATAAAAGATTAAACTATAAATAATATTTCTTTAATCTTTTATGGCAGAACCTATTGCAATCTCTTATATTCATTTTAATTGTTTTGTTTTACACCCTCTCCAGAATTTTCTCCACATCCATTTTAGTATCTGTGGGCCACAAATTTATAATATATGCTAATAACCACAAGATTAATGCATTTAACAGAAGACAAATTTTTTCTTTTTCCTTACATATTATTCTTTTTAAAATGCAATTGAATATATAAGTTGTATTTCCTACCTCAACCCAGTTCCAATTATACTATGACGTTTACATATTCAGCTTACTATAGAATCTAAAGATCTTTTGCTCAACTTGTGAAGAAAGAATGTTTTTCAAAATTATTTTTTTTCTCTTAAAAACTGTTCCATAATGGGTTTGAGGAGCACAGGTTTTATGTTTGTTTTACCTCCTCTACCTTGAAAAATCCTACGAAATGTACAATAAACTTAATAATCTAAGATTGTAGGACAGGCAACAGAGAGACATCCAAAGAGACTAAAGAATTCCAGAGACCAGAAAGGATGAATCACACAAATGACCCCTCAATGGAGAAAAACTCATGGAAAGTAGTGATGAATCTATTCCTCAGTCATACAAGTCTTATTAAATACTAACATATCCCTTTTTATGTAAACTAGTGGAAAATAAACAGAACGGTAGGGTTTTCTTCAAAAAAAACTTGAAGAGTGTCTTTGTTATTCTGTAAATCAAGCTAGAACCCAAGTACTAAAAAAATTTATCATGTAAAGAAAAAATCTAAATGGGGAACAAAGCAAATATAAACATTAAAGAAAAATTCTTGAAAATATGTTTGAGATATAAGTTCTTAAATTATAAAGAACAAAAATAAACAGTAAGAGGGAGGGAACCAAATAATTTTCAAAAACTCCTTCTATCCCATAGTCAATTATTTTGTGAGCCAATGGGGTAAATAAATACAAGAAAAAGAAGCCCAAACCATGTATTTCAGGAAGATTTTTAAAAATTAAAACAAAAAAATAAATAAAAATAAAAATTAAAACAGGTTTTGAGATTTGTGGAGACAAAAAATACTTGGGATTTTTGTCCTAATACTCAAATGTATTACTTTTTGCCCTTAACAAATATAATATTCAAAATCTGAATTCTCTACTTTCTAAAATTTACTTAGGTTTGTTCTGTGAAAATGGAGATAGTACAAAGAAGTTTTCTGTGAAAATAAGACTTTTTGGTTTTCTTTATAAATTATGCCTTTCATATTGAAAGGGAAAGTCGCTCAGTCACGTTGGACTCTGCAGCCCCATGGACTGTAGTCCATGGAATTCTCCAGGCCAGAATATTGGAGTAGGTAGCCTTTCCTTTCTCCAGGGGATCTTCCCAACCCAGGGATCGAACCCAGGTCTCCCACATTGTAGGCAGATTCTTTAGTCTGCTGAGCCACAAGGGGAGCCCAAGAATACTGGAGTGGGTGGCCTATCCCTTCTCCAATGGATCTTCACTGACCCAGGAATCGAACCAGGGTCTACTGCATTTTTCTCCAAGCCATTAATTAGTAAAAAGAATTTTGTTCCGCATTCTAGTCAAAGAATATACATCAGAACGAGAAGAGCGGACATGCTTGCCCTGTCGATGAATATACACCAGAACAAAGAAGGACACTATTGTTATATCAGTAAAATAGACGTCAGAATGATTTGGAAAACTCTAACTATTCCGTTAACTGAGGCTTCGTCCAGTTTTCCATGAAAAACTCGTTGAGCAAGAGAAGGAAGAAGAGAAACACTCCATTAGGATGATGTTAGAGTGACCTGGAAACAATGTTTCCAGCAAGTTTCCAACAAGAAACTAAGATTGTTTTTTTGCACATCACATCGCAGTGCCTAGACTCTCTGTTTGGCGTGAAGTCAGCACACCTGACTGAGCTTTATCCTGACTCACTGCACTATCGACTCATCAAAATGCAGATTGTTTAAGAGCCAGAATATAGTTTTCTTTAATTTTTTATTTTTCCAGAGTTCCTATTTTACAAAAGTATTCAGTTATGCACTTGTGGAGTAAATGAATTAATTTAGTGCATAAAGAAGTAAATAATTGAATTATTCTTTTTTCCAGAAGTATCTGGATATCATTCATAAAGCTGATTTTGGTACTGCCAAACACAGACTTCTTGAATTTCCACAAGTTAGAAAAGACTAAATCTAAAAGGAGTAGTGCAACCCTTTTGGAGGGAAATATGTCAACACCTAACAAAACAAAGGATACACTTATGTTTTGATCCAGCAATCATATTTCTAAAAATTTACCCAGAAGATGCACTTCCAATAATATGAAAGTACTTATGCACAGTTATTAACAGCATCATTGATTCTGTTTGAAAAATGCTAGAAACAAGCTAAATGCTCATTCATAAAAGAGTGGTTGAATGAACTCTGCCATATCCAGACAATGGAATAGTATGTAGCTGTGAAAATGAATGAGGACGATCTCTATGAATTGATTTGAGCGATTTCCACGGCATAATGGAAAACGAAAATGGTAAAGTACAATTGGTTTATCTCTAGAATGCTACCCTCATGTAAGGAAGAAGGTGGTATATGAAAATACACCTGCTCATTCTCGCAAAAGAAATATAGAAAAGATAAATCAGAAACTAGAGAGACTGGTGAACAAGAGATGAGAAAAGAAGCGAAAGGAAGGGGAGTGGGTATGGAGAAGTAGGGATGAGGACGAAATGCCACTTCTCTAAGTATAACTTTTACCTTGAATCATAGTAATGTCTCATTCTCTAAAATAAAAAAGTCAACTATGGCATGTGCGTGGTGGTTACCCAAAGTGGAATATAACTCTATTAGTGAAGTGGAAGTTGCTCAGTCATGTCCGACTCTTTGTGTCCCCGTGGACTATATAGTCCATGGAATTCTCCAGGCCAGAATACTGGAGTGGATTGCTGTTCCCTTCTCCAGGGGATTTTCCCAATCCAGGAATTGAACCCAGGTCTCCCACATTGCAGGCGGATTCTTTACCAGCCGAGCCACTAGGGAAGCATAACTCTATTACATAATTCTATTACAAATTAATAACATAATCACACTGAAAGGGATGTGGAGAACAGAAGTAATCTAAGGAAATTTGGACAACAGTCTTTTGACTGGATATTGTAATGCCGAAGATGGAAAGAACTGTACACAAATACTGTTCTTCAGTTAGTACCCAGTTAGTTATTATACAGATCTGTTATTTATACAATTTGGGTTAATAAAAGTAGCTCTGAATCTACTTTGTGTATATATATTAGGGGTGAAAAAGAAAAGAATATATTGTAGATGAGAGCCAGGTTTCTCGTTGTAAGAGAAAACAGAAAAGAATCAGCATGAAATGGATCTTGAGGTGTTGGACTGAAATCAGAAGTGTCAGTTTGAAGTAATGGTTTACACACACCTATAACAGGACAAACTAAACAGAGAGAGACAGAAAGAGAAACATAGATATCTGTGTATACCCAGATCAGTAAACATACATATCTCTAGATCTGTATGTGGGCCTGGGGCAATGAAACCTCAGTAGCAATGAGCACACACGGCACCTAAATCTTGATTTCTAAATGCTATTCATTAACGAAAGGAACAAAGCCGCATTAGGAAGTGGTTGATTCCAGGACGGGGGTAGGGGAAATATAAGATAAACCTGGAAAAGCTTTAGTTCTAGAAAATAAGGAAATGCTTATAAAAGAATGGGCCCATGTCAAAAGAGTACAGGAGTCAGCATGAAGGAACTCCTAATGGCCAAAGGTAGAAAAATTTGAGCAAAAAATAATAATAACAACAACAATAATAGTACTCATATTGGATTAAAACTATAGAATAAAATAAATATATATGAGTCCACAATGAAGTAAATAAGCAATTGAATAAATAAATGGGGAAGAAGAAAGGTTGTCTTTTTCTTACCTAACAATTCCAATTAATAAGTATAAAAGAAATGAGGGAAAAACAAAATCATCATCAGGTGAACAGCACGGAAGTATTATTGAAGGCAGCTGATACTAAAATCAGTGAGCAAAAGTTTGAGGAGAAGCAGAATATTAGCATAATCTCAATTATCTTCCCTAAGTTATTTCTCAATTATAAATGGAAAAGTAGTGGGTTTACCATAAAAAAAACTCAGTCTGTGACTTTATCAAGTAGTTGAGGGTAGGATCACCAGCAATAAGCCATGATAGAATCCTGTCCCTTCTAATATGATATACTGAGAAGAATATATCATTTCCTTGGAATTCTTGTCAAAAGTGAATAATCTCAATCTAATCATGAGAAAATATCATACAAACCAAACTGAGAGACATTCTGAAAAATAACTGCCTTGCAGTTATCATCAAGATCATGAGAGACACAGAAACACAAGTGGTAGAATGGAAAAGACAAAGGAGCCAGAGCTGAACACAAGCTGTGTTACTGGATTGTACCCGGAATAGAAATAAGACACTGGAGGAAAAAATGATGAAGTGAGATTAGTTTGTATGCTTTACTTGACAGTATCACATCAATTTTAATTTTCTTATTTGATAGCTTTACTGTCACGTATATGCTACATATATGTTATGCATATTATACAAATGCAGACGTGACCAATAGACTAGTGTTTCCTATGTGCTGCGTGTGTGTGTGCTCAGTCACGTTTGGCTCTTTGAGACTCCAAGAACTCTTCATGTCCCTGCTAGGCTCTTCTTGTCCATGGAATTTTTCCAGGCAAGAATACTGGAGTGGGTTGCCATTTCCTCCTCCAGGGGATCTTCCTGACCCAGGGATTGAACCCGAATCTCTTGATTCTCTTGCACTGGCAGGCCAATTCTTTACTCATGCAACACCTGGGAAGCCCTACATATATATATACCATGTATATAAATAAGTTTTTCACATCAGAGAAAGCTGACCAAAGTACAGACATGACATCTCGGTGCCTTTTTTTGCTACTTCTGCAAGTCTAAAATGATTTTACAATAATACCGCACTTTTATGTTATATAGATTGCATGCAGTATTTCTACCCCCAAAATCAACATTGAAAATATTAGTATGCCCACGCCTTCTTCTTTTGTCTCTGTTTCTCTTACCTTCCTTCCTTCAAGGAACTTCAGTGCTGTGCCAATGTTTGCCACGGCATGAATTCTCTTCATCCGGCGCCCTTGTTCACATGGCTATGAAAGGGAGAAAGACAAGAATAAATAAAAATGCACACATTCAAATGATGGTTATAAAAAGCTATTTAAGTGGATTCAAAACATACTTGAAGAATATTTGAGAACAGCCAACATTACTCAATTTCTATAAAGGTTAGCCAATACCTACAGGAGCATTATCCCCATAGCACTTAGAAGGTGTATAATTAAAAAACATTCATTCTCAGCTTATGAATGCACTTACCCTTAAGGTTTCTGTATGCCTAAGGTTAGAAATTCACAAAATTCCTATGCTGTCTATTGAGACTGTTCCCCCTATAAGTTAGGAAGCATTTTTATGAAAAGTCCTCTTGGTGCATGTAAGGGGGCAGGAGAAACATGGGAAATCTCTCTCCTTTCTTCTCAATTTTGTCATAAACCTAAAACTGCTCTGAAAAATAAAGTCTTGAGAAAAGTACTGTTGGTCACTCACATTTTTTTTTTTCAGTTATATCAACATGAAAGTCACTGACAGTGATGTTTCTCGGTTTGAACAACCAAATGCCTGGTGCATATGCATGCATGCCAAGTCACCTCAGTCAGGCCTGACTCTTTGCAACCCTGCGGACTATAGCTTGCCAGGCTCCTCTGTCCATGGGATTCTGCATGAAAGAATACTGGACTGAGTTGCCATTTCCTACTCTAGGGGATCTTCGCAACCCAGGAATCGAGCCCACGTCTCTTGTGTCTCCTGCACTGGCAGGCGGGCTCTTTACCACTAGTGCCACCTGGGAAGCCCACATGCCTTATATGAGCCAAGGTTAAAAAGAAGGGATGCGAGAAAGAAAACGTTCTGCACAAAACAGTATGATCTGGTACAAGGATACGAAGTTACTTGCATTTAACTTAGCGAAATGTAATAAATTAATACATAGTTTAATAAATATGATAAAATAATAAGTGACTTCTATGTGCCACACTGTTCATTTTAAAACTCAAAATAATTTCATTGAAGTTAGTAGCATTACATTTACAGGGCCTGAGAAGATAACAAAGTCCATGATTGCAGAGCTGATAGACTGGTCTCTTCTCCGTGACACCAAAACTCTATAAACAATTTCCAGTTAGAGCTCAAAACCAAGTATCTTTTCATTTCCAGTTAGTAACATAACAGGTGATTTCTATGATATGATTTTAAACAAATATTTAAATAGAAAATATACTTAACTTTTAAAAAAAATTTAGTCTTTTCTTGCATGGCCCACTTAGTTATTTAATTAATTATCTTTTAAAATATAAAAAGCATCTAGGAACCTACAACTAAAGCCAAGTCAGGACCCAGAAATTAAGAACGAATGCCAGATCCCTCAACATAACCCTTCATCTCATCCTCCTGCCTTCCTACACCATGGCAACTATCTCATATTTGCATCAATTTTAACACAATTGACCTGCCATTAACTAACACAATGATCCTCCCTACCAGGCTACAAGCTCTTTGAGGGCACCAACCATACCTCATTTATCTTTGTTCTCCTTAGAGGGCAAAAGGCAGTGCTTTATCCATAATAGCGACTCCAGATATGTTAGCTGGACAGTCAATAGATAATGCTAAACCCAGTTACACAAGTTCTACTATAAATATACGATTGATGCTTAACAAAGTCATCTGATGGACACAGGTGATGATCCCAATTTCCTAAGAATGCCCACTGTGTACTTTTAAGTGGCTTTTTAGACTCTTCTTGAATGCAGACTGTTAAGGAGTCTTTAAAAGCACTATACAGAAGATTAACAAAATAGATAAGAAATAAATTTCTCTGCAGTCCTTAAGCTTTATTCATATTGCTTTTACTATTTAAAATTTTTCAATGGCAATTCTTCACATTCTTTAAAAAAACCTGAGTATAAAATTAAATTTAGTATTCCTATCTTTATGTGTGATTAAAGATATATAATCATGGATCCATTCAAAGAGTAAATGTTCTAAAATAATAATTAAGTGATGTAGAGAAATCCAAGGATAATAATTCCAAAAAACTTAAATTCCCTAGTACCTGAAATAAAATCACAGATAAGAGAGTCACAGTAGGTTATTAAAAGAAACTAAGATATTGAGATTTTTCTCTTACATTGAGATGCTGATGATAAGAGAATATTAAAGTATTTGGCTGCATTTCCCAGAAGATCATGGTCAAAGCCAGAGTCCTAGGCTATCTGAATCATGATGTTAAGTATAGAGTTCTTAATAGAGTTCTTCGTATGAGATAATTATAGAGTTCCTGAATTCTGCTAACACTCCGGAGGGAAATGCTTTTGTTCACATTCTCCTTTTGAAAGCTCTACAAGAATGCCTCAGATACTCAGCCCCTTAAATGATGCTTTTCATCTTAATGTGGTCTTGGATCAAAATGCCCACCTGTACAAAATTTAAATAATGATCACCAAGATTTATTTATAATTTCAGAGTAATTTCCTTTTATGCAATTCAGAATTTTGAAGGGCTTAATAAAAATAAATAATGAAAGGGACTTCCCTGGAAGTCCAGTGGTTAAGACACCACGCTTCTACTGCCAGGGACATGGATTTGATCCCTAGTCTGGGATCTAAAATCCTGCATGCTGCATGGCACAGCCAAATAAATAAATAAATTAATTTTGTTTTTGTTCAGTCACTAAGTCATGTCCGACTCTTTGCAACCCCATGACCTGCAGCATGCCAGGCTTCCCTGTCCCTCACTATCATCTCCTAGAGTTTGCTCAGACTCATGTCCATAGAGTCAGGGGTGCCATCCAACCATCTCATCCTCTGTTGTCCCCTTCTCCTCTTGCTCTCAATCTTTCCCAACAACAGGGTCTTTTCCAATAATTTGGCTCTTTGCATCAGGTGGCCAAAGCATTGGAGCTTCAGCTTCTGCAACAGTCCTTCCAATGAAAATTCAGGGTTGATTTCCTTTAGGATTGACTGGTTTGATCTCCTTGCAGTCCAAGGGACTCTCAAGAGTCTTCTCTAGCAGCACAGTTTGAAAGCATCAATTGTTCGGCACTCAGCCTTCTTTACTGTCCAACTCTCATACCCATACATGAAAAACTATAGCTTTGACTAGATGGACCTTTGTCGTCAAAGTGATGTGTCTGCTTTTTAATACACTGTCAAGGTTTGTCACAGCTATTGTTCCAAGGAACAAGTGACTTTTTAATTTCATGGCTGCAGTCACTGCCTGCAGTGATTTTAGAGTCCAGGAAAAGGAAATGTGACACTGTTTCCACATTTTCCCCATCTATCTGCCATAAAGTGATAAGACTGGATGCTATGATCTTTTTTTGAATGTTGAAATTTAAACCAGAAACTGTATTTCTATGTCCCAGTTTCCTCTATGTTAAATAAGAACGCTGAGATTCTTTCTGAAATTGCTTCTAGCTTCAAGATTCTAAAATTCTTACCATGGCACTTACCAGGGCACTTAAACAGAAGTAGAATTATTATGTCAAAATGTATACTTTCTCTAGATTCATTTAGCTTGGCAGTTAATGCCCATCAAGGTTTCTGTATACTGTTGGCCAAGTAGAGTGGCACAATTATAATGATACTTTGAATGAGACACTTCTTAAATCTTGTTTGAATTATAATGAAGTTTCCTTCATATAAGTAAATAGCTTAATTCAGGAGGACACATAAAGATGGCTAGTTACACCTGACCATCAAGAGGTAAATGTTTCAGTTCAATGACTCTCACATCCTAATGCTAATCCAGCTTATTTAGCTCATGCATTACATCTGTTGATTCCAAATTGGATTGTCACATGTGTCTTGTTTGAGATGATCCCAGGTAGCAAGAGTGAGGATGCATGGAGAGTGAGAGAAGGAAGGAGGAAAAATTAATTAACAATAATCTATAATAGTTCGGTGTGCTGTTGAGGGTCTCCTCAGTGGGCAACTGGGGCTCAGCTCTGCTGAGGATCCAATGGAGCACTCCCTGATGTGTGAAATAAGCCTTGAAATTGTCCCTCCTACAAATGGCAGGCTGGAGTTTTTATTCACAGACTCCCATCCCCTTTGAAACCATTAACTTTCCCACACTTCGGGGTTGCCTTGTGCAATCTGTGGCTTTGATAAAAGCCCTGGGGGCAGAAATTCAGACAGGTGTTGCCAGAGCTTGAGCTGAGATGCTGATGGAGGGTGTGGGTCTGCCGGGGCTAAATCAGAGGTGAGCTGAGATGGCTCACCAGAAGCCTCTGCTGTAATATGAATGCAAGTAGATAATGACTTACACAAAAATCATCAGTTTGTATTTTTCAACAAACAACTATCTTACATTTATAAAAGCTATGTTGAAGACTCCTACATGAAATTAACTGGAAATTTATGACCAGGCAAAAACACTTTAAAAACCTCAATTATCCAAGAAACGATGATCGAGCAGCTCTTTGTAAAGATGCAACAGATTAAGAAAAAATGAGTACCTCTAATTTTGGACACTATGTCTAGTGTGTTATACAATATTCTGAAGATTATTTCCTGAGCTCCTTTTAAAAATTATGGGAAATGTCACATAAATAATTTATGTTTGCAAACTACTTCTCTACTATTCCAAAATGAAAAAAAAAAAAAAAAACATAAGCCAGAAAGAACTAAATATTTTATTATTTTAGTAATGCAGAAAAAGACATTTTATAGGTCAGTGGCAATTTGTTTTTCACTCTGCTAGTTCTGCTGAACATAAAATCAAATGGTTCTGAACACGCTGTTCCCATTACAAACGACTGATGATGGAGAATGGCCACCAATGGATGAAAAATGCCATGTTGCTTTCAAGCTTAATTTTCAATACTATGGAAACAACTGGACCAACAATCCTTTCCAAATGGAAAGTAAGCACTTAAAATGTGTTAGATATTAATTTCCAACTTATCTTCCTGGATACCGTACAGATGCCGCAGTTAACCGGAACTGATTATTGATGAAGCTCTTTACCTTTACTTGTAAGTTGCTACTACTATACATAATGTTTTAAAGCCACTACAGGTGTCCGGGAACAAGAAAGAAAATTTATTCCTTGCTCCCATAAGTGACCGATAGACTAATGTTTCCTATGTATTACCAACTACAAAAGAGAAAAACTTTTACATGGGTAACATCCTTTACGCTCCCCAATCTACACTCCCCAAATTCCAAATGGGAATAATTTGACAAATCTGGTCACAGAAAACATCCTTACCAGTTTCTGCCCAGACAGGACTTCCAGCAGAGCAAGTAGCTTCACACCATCTTTCATGTCTTCAAAAAGATCATCTACCACCATTGGGGGTTTCCGCTATAAAATTTAAAAAATGAGTTAATGCAAAAAATGCTTCTCTCACTTTTTGGCAGACATTTGGTACTCACTGCGGTGAAATCTGGTGAAAAGTGTCTAAATGTCCAAGTCCTTTATTAAGGATGTGATTGGCAAACAATTTTGATAGAAGCAAAGAGAAAAATGACCTTTGGAGATAAACTTAACATTAAAAAAGCCTCCTGTTTGGGTTTTTATATACATACCAATGTTGTTTAGAAAGGGAGTGTTTTTTAAAATTTTCTTCCTTTCATTCTTTATTTATTTTTGGCTGCTCCAGAGCTTGGTTGCTACTCCATGGGCTTTTTCTAGTTATGGCGAGCAGGGGCTACTCTCTAGTTCTGGTGCTGGGCTTCTAACTGTGATGGCTTCTCTTGTTGTAGAGCAGGGCTCTAGGGTGCTCGGGCTTCAGCAGTTGTGGCCCATGGGCTTAGCTGCTCTGCACCACATGGAATCTTCCAACACCAGGGATCAGACCTGTCTCCCCTGCATTGGCAGGTGGATTCTTAACCACTGGACCACCATGGGAAGTCCATAGAGAGGGAGTGTTGACAAGAGAGAGATGGTGTGGGATACAGGAGGAAAAGAGGGTGCTATTAACATAAAAGATAAGAGAGGGGTTAAAACAGGATGTAAGCAGGGAACAGGAGGTACCCCAGATAAACTGGAGCAGCCTCCTTGCCTGAGTGAGAACACTGCTGGACTGAGGCAGGTGCCAAGTTTCTACGAACATTCTCTCCAAGGTAACCTCGTTAGCTCAGGGACCTGCTGGGGGGACACTGTTAGCTCAGCCAGAGTGGCAGATTGACTCTCCTGTGGGTTAGCTGGACACAACCGTTCTGTTTCACAAGCTGGCAAATCCTGCAAATCCTCTCTCACTGTGTGGCACTGAACCCAAAGGATTGTAAGCTCAAGAGTACAGGCTGATCAGGGCAAATCTACACCACTACTGGAAAAATAAGCCCATACTTAATTCACAGGGAATTTTTATTATTTTACAAAGGTTATAATACCTGGGCTTCCCTGATGGCTCAGATGGTAAAGAATCTGCCTGCAATGCAGGAGACCTAGGTTTGATCCCCGAGTCAAGAAGATCTCCTGAAGGAGGGCATGGCAACTCATTCCAGTATTCTTGCCTGGAGAATCTCACGGACAGAGGAGTCTGGAGGGCTTCAGTCCACAGGGTCGCAAAGAGTTGGACACAACTGAAGTGATTTAGCACATACACATATACTAGAGTTTATGAAATCTTGGATTAAGGTATCTTTTGGCTCAGAAGGAAGCAAAAAAGTGATGCTTAAGGTTGATGGTCAACAGAAGTTAGGTGACCTCAGATTTCTCACAGAAGATGAATTTCAAAGAAGTCTATAGCTGATTCATGCTCTGTAATTTTCTAATTCTCCCTGATCATGTTAAAAGCCTAATGCTGTATACCTGACTGTCAACTGTCTTTCTTTCTTTTCTGGAAAGATCTTTTCAGAGATATTTAATCACCAAATGTTTTATTGAAACATGATTTTTTCTCTACCCACTGATAATGGCACATTTATATTTCTCTTATGACTGCATGAATTACTGGCTCTGAATGGTACAATTCTAATTTTAAATGCATTTTTCTCTTATAAAATGAATAGCTGAATACATTATGTTCTCATGCTGTGAAATACATGTTCAAAAATAACAGAGTTTTCATTGTCAATCTTTGTCTTTTAAGTTCCACTATTCACACTGCTTACTATTTATACAGCAAAAACGTAATAGTGACTTTATATGCTAAGCACTTAAATAAAATTATTAGGAATAAAATGAGCCTTTCTTAATGAAAAATATTCAATATGATAACAGTCAAAATTGTGGAGTTGGTGATGGACAGGGAAGCCTGGCGTGCTGCGGTTCATGGGGTCACAAAGAGTTGGACACGACTGAGTGACTGAACTGAACTGAACTAATATATCATCATTAAAAATATGTATTTGTCTTTTAAAATGTCCATCTGTATCCTAATAATAACAGTGAAATAACGAGGGGAAAAGTTAATAAACACATGATACATTCTGCAAGCAAATACAAATGGGGATTTTCATATATTGTGTTAACTGCAAACATACTTTAAAAATTAAACAAGGCAGGGAATTTTCATGAAATAATAAAGATTCCAAGAAGTTGGACACCAAAAATAAAAGATAAATTGCATCCATCCATTATGCCTTTAAACATACACAGGCGGTGGCTCAGGCGGTAATGCATCTACCTGCAATGCGGGAGACCTGGGTTCAATCCCTGGATTGGGAAGATCCCCTGGAGAAGGCAATGGCAACCCACTCCAGTACTCTTGCCTAGAAAATTACATGGATAGAGGAGCCTGGTGGGCTACAGTCCATTGGGTCGCAAAGAGTCGGACACGACTGAGCGACTTCACTTTCTGTTACTTTGAAGAACATTTCCTTTTTTTGCCATGTCACGAGACATGTAACATCTTAGTTCCCCAACCAGGATTTGAACTCGGGCCTCTGTAGTAGATGTGCGGAGTCCTAACCACTGAACCCCCAGGGAAGTCCCTGAAGAACACTTTGTCTTCACCCCACCTCTGCCCCTCATTTGTGTTCTCCTGCATCCCTACCTGTCCTCCACATGCTCCCTGCCCCTTTTGCCACTCCTAGAAGCAGCCTCCAGACCAGCACTGACCTCTGAACAATCAGTGACCCCTCATCCCACCGCACTGGGCCTTGTTGGCACCAGCAGTGGTGGTGGTTGAGGCCTTGTTGGCCTCTCCTTGAGCTGCTTCTCCCCAAGCCCTTTTGATCAGCCTGCCTGGTTCACAGGCCTCTTCTACTTCTCTCTCGCTCTCCTTTCTTCCTGACTGTGGCCATTCACCAAACCCAATCCCAACTCCTCTGTTGTTTAAAAAATTTTCTGGACAGACATGATTCTTGAATCCTTCTTTCCAGGTAAGTGTTCTCTACTAAACACTGTCGAGCACAAGGCAGGCACAAAACAAATATTGCTGGCTGACTGAATGAATGAATGAACAAAGTTTTCTTAAAAAAATGATCTTTGCCCTATGTCCATACTAATGGTTCTCAAAATGAGGTGCATATATGATGAGTAAAGAAAAATTATCTCCAGGTTCTTGGCAATCCAAGACTACAATGCAATGCATAGAAGCATCTTGTTTCTGAGTGTTTTATTCACAGTAGGAACTCATTAAAAACTTGTTGAAGAAATGAATGAAGTTTCTAGCCTGTACATGGGGGAAAAAAAAAAAGAAAAACGGCAGGTGGTTTTTATCTCAAGAACATAGATACCTAGAATACTCTCACTTTCCTACTTTCCCATTTAGCAAATTCCTGGTCAGTTATATGACACAGTCAGTCTTACATTATCTTTTCCAGTTTTCCAACTGGGATTAAATCACTTCTTTTGTGTTAGTGAATGGTTCAGATTATAATAATCGAACTACATTACAGTTAGTTATTCACAAGTCTGTGTCCTCAGGAATTCAGATCATGGACTTCTGGAGGACAAGGAAGTTGAATATATGTTTATATACATAATAACAAGAACAGTGCCTCTTGTTAGATAGATAGATAGATATCTCAACAGAGATATGTGATGCTTATCTGCAAGTTACCTTTTGGAATCTTGGAGAGAGAACAATATGAAGCAAAATAAGGACATGAAGCAAAATGTTCTTTTTCTATAGGAATATGAGTCGCTTCTGAAAATTTTTTCACCAGTATCTTCTTACACAAAGTAAAGAGATGCAGTCTGATGACTACTAGCAGACTAATTAGAAACTGGACAAAATATTTTTCTTTAAAATAAAAATGTTTATGTTATTCATAATATTCAACTATTATATTTTCAATACACAGAATTATAGAACCTAGTATGTAATAAATTCTTGACTTAATACCTCAACCAGTAAAAGAGGAAACAAACAAACCTTTGACTGCAAAGAGCTGACAAAAATGAATCCCAGAAAATGATCTCCATATTTCTACAAGTTCTATCCAATTTTACATAATGTACATGCTGTGTAAGATCACTTTATTTATCAAAAGACGTTACCAAAGATTATACTAGAATAAGAAGTCCTAGCAATTATTGGAAAAATTTTGCTCGCCCATTTTGTATGAAGTACCATTTATCTATAGTGAATGGGGACCTTCACTATCATGACAACAGTGCATTTACTTTTTGAAACAATCTTTTAATAGGAAACCTCTCACCTAAAATGCCTCTCTTGTCATATATATAAGTATTAACAGCATCAATCTGATTTCTTTGTAGGATTCAGGTCATGGTGCTAGAGGCCAAAAAGAAGAGATAGAAATGAGGGTAATTCACTGGAGCCTGACTTAATGGAAAATAGAGATAATGTGGTTTGTTCCGACGGCTTGACAATGTACAGTTTCAAGCACTAGACAGAAATCTACCAGGCACATTTTAAGACCATAGCTATCTATTTTTTATTAAGATAAAATTACAATAAGCTCTTAGTTTTGTATAGTGATTGGAAATACTATACACTTTGCTCTGGAAATCACATTTAGATACTCTACAGATACTCATGATGAATCTGAGATTCATGATGAATCTCAAAGAATGGAATGTACTGACTGAGGGGAGAGGGAGATGGAGAAAACAAAAAAAGAGAAAGAGGTACTTGGCTTCTGTGGCTACTCCCTTCTAGAAGCTCTCCTCAAACTAGGCTTAAGCCCTAAGTTTTGGCTGTCAGAGGATTGCCTAAAGTGTCTGAAACTCAGGGAAAAGGCACATCCTGGCTGTGCCCTCAGTAGCTAACTCATGAGTGGAACAGACCTCACAGAGTATTTTTCTCTAATTTTTTCCTCCTCCTCCTTTATTTTTGTGGCCCCTTTAATGCATACAATGAGATCTATTCCTTTACTCTTAGAACTTAAAGAAAGGAAACCAAATATTTCTCCTTCAACTTTATGAGATCTGAGAGAACACAGGGATCTTTGGCATAACTTTTACTGAGCATTCCTATATTGGGGAAAAATAATCGACTCTCTGTCACTGTGTATATGAGAATGACTTGTGATCGTTTACTAGCCTATAAGTGCTGCTGCTGCTGCTGCTGTCCCGTCAGTCGTGTCCGACTCTGTGCGACCCCATAGCCGGCAGCCCACCAGGCTCCGCTGTCCCTGGGATTCTCCAGGCAAGAACACTGGAGTGGGTTGCCATTGCCTTCTCCAATGCATGAAAATGGAAAGTGAAAGTGAAGTCGCTCAGTCGTGTCCAACTCATAGCGACCCCATGGACCGCAGCCTACCAGGCTTCTCCATCCATGGGACTCTCCAGGCAAGAGTACTGGAGTGGGGTGCCATTGCCTTCTAGTACATGTTTAATCCTTATCGACCATTACTTTCATATTTTCACTCATATAGGAAGATCATATTTGCTATGCCACATGTTGATTTTATGTCCCTAGAAAATTGCCTTGGGTTCAATCCCTGGGTTGGGAAGATCCTCTGGAGAAGGGAAAGGCTACCCATTCCAGTATTCTGGCCTGGAGAATTCCATGTATGGCATAGTCCGTGGGGTTGCAGAGTCAGACATGACTCAGTGACTTTCACTTTCAGAAAGTTGCAATACTGAAGAGAAAAAGGAATATGAGAATAATTTTGAGGAAAAAAGGCATAACTACTTGTTATGAAATGAAAATTTAAGGAATTCTCACATTTTTAAAACTATATAAAAATCATAATTGCCATCGTGACAGGTATGAGGTGATATTTCATCATGATTTTGATTTGCATTTCCTTGATTAGCAATCTTGAGCATTTTGTCACATGCTTGCTGGCAATGTGCATGTCTTCTTTGGGAAACATCTATTCAGATCCTCTGCCCATTTTTCAATCATGTTGTTTTTTGGATATTGAGTTGTATGAGTTCTTTGTATATTTTGGATATTAATCCCGTCTCAGAAATGTCATTTGCAAGTATCTTCTCCCACTCAGTAGTTGATCTTTTCACTTTGTTGATCATTTCCTTCACTATACAAAAGATTTTTAGTTTGATATTTAACTTATAAGCAGAGTACATCATGAGAAACGCTGGACTGGAAGTAACACAAGCTGGAATCAAGATTGCCAGGAGAAATATCAATAACCTCAGATATGCAGATGACACCACCCTTATGGCAGAAAGTGAAGAGGAACTCAAAAGCCTCTTGATGAAAGTGAAAGAGGAGAGTGAAAAAGTTGGCTTAAAGCTCAACATTCAGAAAACGAAGATCATGGCATCCGGTCCCATCACTTCATGGGAAATAGATGGGGAAACAGTGGAAACAGTGTCAGACTTCATTTTTTTGGGCTCCAAAATCACTGCAGATGGTGACTGCAGCCATGAAATTAAGACACTTACTCCTTGGAAGGAAAGTTATGACCAACCTAGACAGCATATTCAAAAGCAGAGACATTACTTTGCCAACAAAGGTTCGTCTAGTCAAGGCTATGGTTTTTCCTGTGGTCATGTATGGATGTGAGAGTTGGACTGTGAAGAAGGCTGAGCGCCGAAGAATTGATGCTTTTGAACTGTGGTGTTGGAGAAGACTCTTGAGAGTCCCTTGGACTGCAAGGAGATCCAACCAGTCCATTCTGAAGGAGATCAGCCCTGGGATTTCTTTGGAAGGAATGATGCTAAAGCTGAAACTCCAGTACCTTGGCCACATCATGCAAAGAGTTGACTCATTGGAAAAGACTCTGATGCTGGGAGGAATTAGGGGCAGGAGGAGAAGGGGACGACAGAGGATGAGATGGCTGGATGGCATCACTGACTCGACGGACATTGAGTCTGAGTGAACTCCGGGAGTTGGTGATGGACAGGGAGGCCTGGCGTGCTGAGATTCATGGGGTCGCAGAGTCGGACACGACTGAGCGACTGAACTGAACTGAACTGATAGTCCAATTTGTTTATTTTTGCTTTTGTCTCCCTTGTCCAAGGAGACATAGCAAAAAAAAAAAAAAAAAAAACCTACTAAGAATGATGTCAGTGAGTGGATTGCCTATGTTTTCTTCTAGAAATCTTATGATTTCAAGTTTTACATTTAGGCTTTTAATCCATTTTGGATTTATTTTCATGTATGACATGAGAAAGTAGTCCAATTTGATTTTGTTGCATGTAGCTGTCCAGTTTTCTCAAAACTATTTATTGAAGTAGCTGTCATGCTTCCATTGTATATCCTTACCTCCTTTATCATAGTTTAATTTCCTATAGAAATGTGCATTCATTTATGGGCTCTGTGTGTGTGTATGTGTCAATTGCTAGGTCATGTCCAACTCTTGCAGCATGCCAGCCTCCCCTGTCCTTCACTGTGTCCCAGAGTTTGCTCAAATTCATGGGCTGTCTATTATGTTCTATTAATCTATGTGTGTGTTTTTGTGCCAGTACCATACTGTTTTGATTACTGTAGAAGGCAATGGCACCCCACTCCAGTACTCTTGCCTGGAAAATCCCATGGACGGAGGAGCCTGGTAGGCTGCAGTCCATGGGGTCGCTAAGAGTCGGACACGACTGAGCGACTTCACTTTCACTTTTCACTGTCATGCATTGGAGAAGGCAATGGCAACCTGCTCCAGTGTTCTTGCCTGGAGAATCCCAGGGACAGCGGAGCCTGGTGGGCTGCCGTCTATGGGGTCGCACAGAGTCAGACACGACTGAAGCGGCTTAGCAGCAGCAGCAGCAGCAGCTTTGCAGTATAGTTTGAAATCAGAGAGCATGATGCCTCCAGTTTTGTTCTTTCTCAGGATTATTTGGACTATTCAGAGTCTTTTGTCTTTCAATATACATCTTAGAATTATTTATTCTAGTTTGTGCCCATCAAGAGATGAATTAAGATATGGTAAATATACAATGGAATATTACTCAGCCATAAAAAATAATGATTTTTTTTTTCCATTAGGACAACATGGATGGATCCAGAGAGTATTATGTTGAGTGAAATAAATCAGACAGAGAAAGACAGATACTGTATGATTTCATTTATAAGTGAAATCTAAAAAAAAAACAAAAACAAATGAGCAAACATAACAAAACAGAAACAGATTCATAGATATACAGAACAAACAGGTGGCTGTAAGAGGGAAGGGGGTTTTTGGAAGGAGAAAAATAGGTGAGGGAGCATAAGAGGTACAAACTTCTATTTACAAAATAAATGAGTCATAGGTGTGAAATGTACAGTGTGAGGAAAACAGTCGATAACTGTATAATGTCTTTTTATGGTAACAATAACTAGATTATTGCAGTGACCATTTTGAAATGTATAGAAATACTGAGGCATATGTGTATACATATACATTGGAATAGACACAAATCAGCCCCACTCACACCATGTCCCCCTGTGGCCATGTCTGTGCATTTAATAATATAAAACTTATAGCATTTTACTTTAAACTCCTAAATACATATCTCAGGCTTTAAAATTTGTGATTTCTACATATCTAGCGATACCAATAAAACTGAACTGGAAAAGACCTAAACGAAAAGTCTGGAGCACAGATAATGCTTCGCTCCAGTTGAAACACACATGCTGCCGGGCACGATCAGGCTTGCTGACCATGATGTGTAATGATGGCCTGAGATATTCCCCAGATGGCCTTCTGTGCAGTATATAAAGACGTCTGCAAGCAAAGGCTGGATCTCAAGGTGCATTCTGTGTACCTCGACACTTCTGTTTACACAAAGGCTTCTCACTTCTACAGCGAGTGAGATGAATCACTCCTGCCTCTGGTTTACATGAGTTCCAGGTGGGAGCTATATGACAGGCTGAGAAACAGGGCATGGGGAGACATCCCATCCCAGGACCAGTTGAGCATGTTCACATGCTCTGCCGGTTATCTGATGGGCAGGGACAATAAACTCAACAACAGGAACAGAGAGGAGAGTGGGAAGGGAAGTGAGGTTGACCTGCAGATACGGAGCAAGTTACCCCCCAATGGTTGGCAAGAAGCCCACCACACAAAACTGTCTAAAAATGCAGAAACAGCTGGACTAGATGAGTAAAACTGTGATTATAACCACTGACAAGAGCCAGAGAAAATTCATTCAACATCTAAAAGGTTCTGTCATCTTATTCAGAAAATCTAATTAGACATTACCAATATCTCCAGAAACAAAGTGAAGTAATTAAAAAAAAGTTATGCATAATCTGTTTATCCTTCTCTCCCTTTATAACAGTACTATTGTGATTATTTTCCACCTCTGTTTGGCAAAAATGAGAAGATGGTTCCCATTCTTTACTGCTTCCTATGACAGATAGCATAAATATTTCCATTTCCTTAATTATTTAATTCGATTTGGAATAAATATCCCAAAGGCAGTAACTTTGCCCTCCGGCTCAACTTTAAATCTGCTTGAAAAACTGCTCTTAACAACTTTCATGTGTAATCTTTCTTTTTCATTATATAGTTTAAAAGAAGCATACTCCTCAAGTTATTTGTTTTATTCAGGATGAAGCTGGATTTACCCTTTACCCATCTCTGTTCATACTCCATAGCTGATTCATCAACAAATTGTTGACTTTATTTTCAAAATTCACCCAGAATCCAGCCATTTCTTACCACCTCCACAGCAATGACCTTGGTCCAAGCCAGTCCTCTCTCACCCGAATGACCGAACAATCTCCTATCTTATCTCCTTCCTTCATCCTGTGTCTTCTTCAGTCTATTCTCAACAGAAGACCTATTTTCTTTCTCTCCCGTCCTTCTCCCCAAATGTGATAAAAGCATCACAGTGAAAGGGTTACTCCTCTTGTTTTGTTCGCTGTTGCAGTCTCAGTATCTAGAATCTCGCTAAGCATATCAAATAACATTTTAAAATATTTATCGAATAAATGTATTAAGAAAAAATATTTCTAAAAGAGGGAACTTTGATAAACATTATCAAAACGTTTGGCAATCTGCATAAACTTTGCTATGTCTACATCTCTGTTATTAACAAATTAATGTTAATGTTAGTTTCTCGGTCATGTCCGATGCTTTGCAATCCCATGGACTGTAGCCCTCCAGGCTCCTCTGTCCATGGAATTCTCCAAGCAAGAATATTGGAGTGGGTTGCCATTCCCTTCTTCAGGGGATCTTCCCAACCCAGGGACAGAACCCTGGGCTTCCACATTGCGGACACATTCTTTACTGTCTGAGCCACCAGGGAAGCCCAAAACATTGGTTGCTCAGTCATATCCAACTCTTAATAAATGCCATTTATTTTGAAATGACAATTTTCTTTTTAATCTTTTAGTTGCATATTTGGAAACAATTCATTAGTATGTTTAGGATTACCAAACTAGTTTTACAAAATCAACTAAAGAATTGTTTCTGGGGTGTATTATTACATTTACTTTTTCCTCTTTGTCTTTTTAATCTCATCTTAGTTCATTAATAGTCCCACCAAAGTGAGTACAAGAAACCGAAGGATCAAATTTCAATTTTGAACATTTCCATATTATCTTTTAATACCAGTGGTGGAAAGACAACTGAAGAAGAACAAAAGCAGCCACTGAGGTGATATTTTATGTCTGTGAGGATGTCAATCAAAGTCATTACTAGTATGGATTATTGAAAAGCATGGAAAGCATGTCAAAAGTGTTCCTTTAAAAGGAGTCCATGTATTTGACTTGGTCTCAAAATGTGCTCTTAATTGAACCTATTATGGGTTGAACTGTGTGCTCCCTCCATGATACATGGAAGTCTAAACCCCAGGTACCTGGGGATGTGGTTTTACTTGGAAGTGGGATCTTCAGAGAAGTGATCAAGATAAAATGAGGTCATGGCGGGTAGGGGTCCTAATCCGATATGACCAATGTCCTTATATAAAGGGGAAATTTGGACAGTCACACAGGCACAGGGGCAAAGATTGGACTAATGCAGCTGCAAACTAAGGAATCCCGCATACTCCAGGCCACCACCTGAGGCCAGGAAGAGTCAAAGAATTCTGCCCAGAGTCTCAGAGGGTGGCATGGCTGCCTAACCTTGAGGGCGGTGAGATAATAAATTTCTCATTTGAAGGTACCCAGTAGGTTGCACTTTGTTATGGCAAACTCACACAGAATGTAAATAATGTTAATGGTGCTTTTTTCCCAGCTCATCTAAAAAGCAAGGAGATGCTCGTGACTGAGGTCATCCGAGAGTTGGTACTTAGAGTGTTCAGTTCTTATCCTTCACAGCCCCTTAGATCTAAGGCTGGCAGACGTGGAGTGGGTTGTTTACTGCATCCTGAAAGAGATGCTCCTTTTATAGAAACACGAAACAATGGCTGTTTCAGACCTATCTTTTTTCCCAAAGGACTTAGTGTCAAACCATATATTTATTTCAAAGCCATATATTATAAAGAATGAATCCAAGGTATTTAAATATAGATATTCTATTCCATTTGACTAATTTACAGAAAAGTGAAACTATAACCATTTGATGACAGAGTGTAGCCAATGTTAATTTTAAGATTATTTATACTATCTTTTTCTAATTAAAAGTAAAACTTCGGGGGAGATATTTTTGGAAAACACATCTTTAAACTGGCATCTTTGGGGGCCAATGTGACACTATACAATAGCTTTTGAATCTTGCTTAAAATTTAGAAATTCACCATGATAGATACATTTTAAAATGTGAAAGAACACACTTATTTAGTTCTTTTTTTAAATTTCTTTTTCATTGGAGGATAACTGCTTTACAATATTGTGCTGGCTCCTGCCATACATTAACATGAATCAGCCGTAAGTTTACATGCGCCCCTTCCCTTTTAAACCTCCCCCTCCTCCCTATCCCATTCCGCCCTTCCAGGCTGTCACAGACCACCAAGTCGAGTTCCCTGCTATACAGCAACTTCCCAATTCATACGATAAGGTACATGTAATGTAAGGTAATGCATATGTATATGACAATGTATATGCTTCAGTGCTACTCTCTCAATTCTTCCCATCCTCTCCTTCCCCCGCTGTGTCCAAAGTCTGTTCTCTGCATCTGTGTCTCTATTCCCCTTCCGCAAATAGGTTCATCAGTACAATTTTTGTAGATTCCGTATACATGCGTTAATACACGGTATCTGTTTTTCTTTATCTGACTTACTTCACTCTGTATAGCACATTTTAACTGTCAGTTTAAAAAATGTTTTTCATAAATTCATCTGCTCAGAAAGGTAGACTATTGTGTTAGACCTAAAAAACCTGCATGCAGTCTTCAGGTGGGAATCCCCTCAAATTCAAGTCCACCCCACTCTGTGCTTCTTTCTCCCCCATCTCAAACTTGGGCACATCCACACCCTCCTTCCCATCACCACTCTGGCCTCAGAGATGGGGACTTTGGTGGAAGTATTCTTTATCTCTGTGGAAATATCCACCCTCTACCTGTGCTCCAGATTTTGTCCCCACCATGCCTCCTCAGGACACTTGTGTCTTAAAATAATCTTGTCTTCTTTCTTTATCAGCCTATCCCTCTCCACCAGTTCTTGAGCTTTCCCTTCCATAAACACACGCTTAGGACCACTCTTTATCGAAACAGCTCTTACCCGATCCTATGTTCTACTTTAGCTAATACTCCTGAACATGTAATACACACTCAGATCCTAACATCTTCCCCTCTCGTTTACTCATCAATTTGCTAGAGTTGGGTTTATGCCATGACTTGGTCACTCCCAGTGATGGCTAATGACTTCCAAATTGCCAAATCAAATGGGTCCATCTCTACCAAGTTAATTTCTCCATCTGTAGTTGAACCCATTAGCTTTTCCCCAAAGTCTCTTATATTCTCTGTCTTTGTAAATGATCCTAATCATTTGTTCAAGACAGAAATTTAGAAGTCATTCTTGACTCCTTCTCCCCCAACCTTCCCAGGAATGACTCGATTGTATCAAATCCACCCCTGGATAACACTTTTCAATGTATCTACTTTTCTCCATCCCCCCAGCACTGTTTCAGTCCAGCCTATCTTCACCTCTCATCTGACTTACTGCAAGTTCACTCCAACTTCACTTTTACTTGTTTATATGAGAGGGTGTGGGGAAATGAGAGAGGGGGCGGGAGAGAGAGATGAGCGGGAGAAGAAAGGAGGGAGGGAGGGAGAAAGACAGAGAGAACGAGACTGAGAGAGGGGTTTAGCCCAGAGTGATCATTTCTTTTTCCTAAGATTCTTTAATGTGTCCCAGTGCCCATAACACAGCATCCGAACCCGTTTAACGATTGACCTTCGATTGAGTTTCAGTTCTCTCTGTCGCCAGCCCATCTCTGAAACCTGTATTTGCAGGTATTCTGAGCTTCCTCCATTTCCTTTACTGTACCAAGCTCTTTCTTACTCTAAACTTTTGAAAACATTAGCTCCTTTACCTATCCAATCTCAAGACAATTCTCAGGTTCCAGATGTTTCTTCCTCTGAAAACCTAAGGCCCTCCATCAGGTTACTTGAGTGGTTGGTTGCAATTGCCCTGTGCTCCCTAACACCCTTGACTTCCCCACTCGTGGGATTTCACTCATACACACACACACACACACACACACACACACATCTGTAATTGCTGTCTCTTCTGCTACACATCAGTTCCATGATAGCATGGATTATAGCTGTTTTTGTTCACCATGCTGCTGCTGCTAAGTTGCTTCAGTCGTGTCCGACTCTGCGACCCCAGAGACAGCAGCCCACCAGGCTCCCCTGTCCCTGGGATTCTCCAGGCAAGAACACTGGAGTGGGTTGCCATTTCCTTCTCCAATGCATGAAACTGAAAAGTGAAAGTGAAGTCACTCAGTCGTGTCCAACTCCTAGCGACCCCGTGGACTGCAGCCTACCAGGCTCCTCCATCCATGGGATTTTCCAGGCAAGAGTACTGGAGTGGGGTGCCATTGCCTTTGTTTACCATAGTACCCACAATCTGTAGCACATAAGCGGTGCTTGAAAAGTATTTGCTACATGAATTGTTCATCAAATGAAGCATGGGCATATAACACAGTGATTAGTGCCCAAACCTTGTAGTCCTGGGACTGAAATCTAGTTTTCCACCTACTTGTTATATGACCTTGAGCTTATTAACTAACTCTAAGTTTTGGGTTCACAATCTATAACGTGGTGAAAATAATACTTATATTTGATTATTGATGTGAGATTTAAATAAAAGATAAAGTAGCAAAGGCACAGTAACTGGCACATGGATAAGACTTCAATGAACAGCGGCCCTGGAATTTAGAAAGATATTTAGCAATGAGTGGTGATAGCTAGCACCGAATCAAGATCTAACTTTGAAAAACTATTACATGGATTGATATTGGGCTAATTAAAAAACAAATACCCTACCTTCTTTCACTGACAGAGCAGACAGAACAGAAAGAGTCAGGTTTCTTCTTAAAAAGGAAGAAAATTATAGGGTCCATGTTTAAATGTGAAACTCCCTTCCTGAAAGGAATTACCAGGTATATGAAATAAACAGAATTCACTAACATTTGCTAATGTTATATCACACTGTATCGACAATTTGTGACTCACAATGCTTAGCATAATCACAGAAGCATAAAGTGTTCAATTTGAAAACAGCGAATATTTTTAAAAAACTGATAACTGTATCCACAAGTTTGAACAATCTACTGAAAATTATCAGGTTTTTTTTCTTACTTTTAATAAAAGTTTTGTTTTGAGAAAAGCATGTTTTTTGAAAACAGATTGCTCTCTCATTTGTACCCTATCACTTTATACTCTTGTCAAAATATTTATAAAGAATTGTTGCAATCGAATAAAATGTCATCCATGAAAGAGTTTATTCTTTTATTTAATTAGCAGTAATTACTTTACTTATTTGCAACTGAGAAAAGCAGCCCAGAACAAAACTGAAATAAAAAGCCTCCTCAAATTCATGTCCATGAAGCATCTTTTGAACATCTCCCATGTAGCCAAGACTAAATGACCATAGGACAGAAGAGGAAATTTTCTTGCTTCTCAATTCAACATTACAGCTCTTAAACCTGTCACCACCTGTTTTAGGAAAAGGTCAATTTCCAAAAAAGATTTTGAGAAAACAGATACAATCGTTTTTTTCCAATTTACTGAAATATAATTGAC
This sequence comes from Bos taurus, assembly GCF_002263795.3. Classification (NCBI taxonomy): domain Eukaryota; kingdom Metazoa; phylum Chordata; class Mammalia; order Artiodactyla; family Bovidae; genus Bos; species Bos taurus. Next base: position 89,516,873 of record NC_037336.1, read on the forward strand.
ACACAAAGCTTGCTTTCTAAATAAGAAGTCTTGTAAATTGTTCTTTAAAATAAAAGCTTTATTTATTTTTGTTTAGTTTGCTTAAACAAACTATGAAACTTTGCCTTTTAAAGAAGGAACTATAGTAGTAAGACATTATCACAGATTTTAGGGTGAGATGGTTTACCATCCTAGTTTAAATCCATAAAAATCCTCATGACTTATATACAATCTCTCAGGCAATAAAGATCCTGCAAAATATTTACAACTTGCATTCTAGAAAAAAGTTGAAACTTTTCTTTTTCCTGCCAATTTAGCATCTTTGTCCTTTCTCATTTTTTAGAGAACTGGGAACTGAATCAGTCAACACACTGATCTTGAACTTCCCAGTCTCCAGAATTTCAAGAAATACATTTTCCTGGTTTAAGCCACATAGTCTATGGCCACAGTTGACTAACAGCGGGTCTAAGCCGTCTGCATATTTACTGGACAAAGTAAATGAACACAAACAGTACACCAAACCGGACTCAATCTGACCCAGCAAATTACAAAACACCAGGTCGTTTCAAGGCTGACAGCGATTAGGGCTCCATCCTTGGAGCAGACTGTCAGTTACAGGACAAACCACTGGCCTTTGGTATTTAATAAGCAAGAAGGAAGAAGAAAAGTTGGCTCCTGAATCTCTAGAGGATAAGAAAAGACCTCGAGGCAGATCAAATTGCCTCTCTGTGGTGCCTTCTCTAATGAGAAGCATTTTTATTCTAAGTATGGTTTGGGGCCTGCTCTATGACTGAAAACCAGAGGCTAGGGAAGATATCTGTGTATCATTAAAAGGTAAAACAGATAGCTATGGGAACCTGCCATATAGCAAAGGGAGATCAGCCCAGTGCTCTGTGACCTAGGCGGATGGGCTGTGAGGAGTGGGGGAGGAGAGTCAAAGGGAGGAGGGTCTATGTAAACATATGGTTGATTCACTTCATTGTATAGCAGAAATTAGCACAACACTGTAAAGCAACTATACCCTAATTTTAAAAAATAAAATAAGGGGGGAAACAAAAGGGTAAGTAGGAGCTGAGGACCAAAAATCTAAGAAGCTGCTTTCCCAAGAGACTTAATAAGACTCTGGGCATAATACATGCTTCTGTGGAACCCAGGTAACTAAGGTGTGTGTGTCTGTGTGTCTGTACAGGTGCGTGTTGTCCACATCTGGGGTGACAGACTGATAGACACACTCCAGCATCACACAATGTCACAGAGACAACAGGCAAAGTGACACAGTGTCAAGAAAGTGAAAGTGAAAGTCGCTCAGTCATGTCCGACTCTTTGCGACCCCAAGGACTATACAGTCCATGGAATTCTCCAGGCCAGAATACTGGAGTGGGTAGCCTTTCTCTTCTCCAGGGGATCTTCCCAACCCAAGGATCAAACCCAGGTCTCCCACATTGCAGGCAGATTCTTTACTGGCTGAGCCACCAGGGAAGCCCTACAATGTCCAGAGGCCAGATCAAAGATATGAACCTGATCTTGCTTCTGTTGCAAGAAAGGCATTAGTCTCAGAAGCAAGTGAGCACATGGCATTGGGGAGGGAAGAATGTGCTTCCATTTAAATTTGGGTGGATATGTAAATGTGATTTCAACCATACTGTAAAGCCTAGGTTGCATAATTTTTCTTACAGAGAAGGGATACAGAGAGAAATAGAGATGGAAATGGGGATAAAACAGGGACCGGGGATTGAGATACAGATGGAAGGGAGTTGGGTGGAGGTGCGATGGAGGAGGAGATAGGGTGGGAGAGATGGAGGTGACACAGGAATGGGAGCAGGGTGGGAGGGAGAATGAGCAAGAAACAAGCCTGGAACAGGAAACTCAGATAGGAGGAAACTCAGATAGGGATAAAGGTGAGCAGAGGGTGGGGACAACAGAGAGGGGTGAACAAGCAACCATGGGATCAGCTGCCAAGACAGTCACAGACGTAAACATGCACTCTGCAGCCCTCCTAAAACTCTGAAGTGTCAAAGCAGGGTCATGGGGTCAGATTTGATTTTCAAAATGTTTTCCGACTATGAGTGAATCAGAAAAAGGAAAATATTTTCCAAAGAAGTTGTGGTTTTGGCAAGATACTATGCTGTCACTATAGATAAGTTCTGGATAACAAGTATGGGCATCACTGTTTCAGTTGTCAAGAGACAGGAAAACAAATAACAAGTACAGAGGAGAAAACAACAACAAAATTTCTATGGCAGTAAGTTTCTAATGGAGCAGTTGTGGAGATAGCAATTTCCAAATGATACCATCAACATAAAATGGTGTAAAGTAGGGAAACCAAGTGGATTTCAGGCTTACATCTGCATTAAAACCTCAGCAGCACCAACGACCAGGTGTATGATGAAGTTCACTATAAAATAACCTGGGTTAAGCACCTAGCACAGTGCCAGAAATTAATTGTTATTTTTCCTCATGTGATTGATGTCTTTACTAGTCTCATAAAGTAAGGAAAGATAATGACTCTTTGCTGTTGCTGTTTTATTAAGCAAACGGTGCTTAGTGTTGTGCCCAGAGCTATTGCGGTTTCTTTTTTTAATTTGAGTAAGTTGCTTTACAATGTTGTGTTAGCTTCTGCTGTACAACGAAGTGTATCAGCTATGTGTATACATATGTCCCCTCCTTCTTGAACCTCCCTCCCACCTCACCCTCACGTCATCCCTCTAGGTCACCACTGAGCACCGAGTTGAGCTCCCTGGGCTTTACAGCGGCTTCCCACCAGCTATTTACTTACACGTGATAGTGTATATGTGCGAATTCCAACCTCCCAGTTCACCCCACCCCTCCGCCCCTTCCCCGTGTCCACATGTCTGTTTTCTATACTACTACTAAGTCGCTTCAGTCGTGTCCGAGTCTGTGTGACCCCACAGATGGCAGCCCACCACGCTCCCCCATCCCTGGGATTCTCCAGGCAAGAATACTGGAGTGGGTTGCCATCTCCTTCTCCAATGCATGAAAGTGAAAGTGAAGTCGCTCAGCCGTGTCCAATCCTAGTGACCCCGTGGACTGCAGCCCACCAGGCTCCTCTGTCAGCATTTCTATTCCTGCCCTGCAAATGGGTTCATCTGCACCATTTTTCTAGATTCCACATACACGCATTAATATATAATATTTATTTTTCTCTTTCTGACTTATTCTGTATAACCTGTATACTCTAGGTCCATCCACCCCTCTACCAATGACCTAAATGTGTTTCTTTTTATGGCTAAGTAATATTCCACTGTGAATTCCAATAATTAGCACATCTTAGAGATTTCACAGCATTGCTGGGAAGGTGAGATATGAAATAGTATTAAATCACTTAAGACACACTGAACTTCTCCACCTGCTGCAGGTTCTGGAGGAGTGCTGAGATTTCAGATTCTACCAAACCAGAGGCAGGTATAGCAGAGAGGACACAGGGATGGTGCTGGGAGATGGTTGCCAGGGAAACTACTTATATTCTGGAGCATTTGCTGAGGCCCACCTCACTGTTTCACACGTGGTCAGAAATGACTTCACGAATGAGAAAGCTTTGCACTAAACATTAAAGGCAGGACTTAGATATTTAGACAGGAAATAGTGGGAGCAAGATCTCCTAGCAGGACTAAGAAAAAGAATGGAAAAGGATACACACTGGTATTCCAATACCCATTTAGCACAAAAATATGCAAAGCAATTTGAAACCATGAAAAAATGGTGATAAAAGTAAAGTAGAAAATGAGCTCCTGGCCTACTATCTCTCTGCAAAGGCCCTTTGTATACTGTGTGCCATGGCACACATTCTCATTTTAACTTCTTTTTAAGAATTCAGTATGTAAATAAGTATATCCCAGGAATTCTGCTTTAAAATCTCCCACAAAGATATTCAACTCCATTAAAAAATAAGTATGAAAATAATTAAAAACTTTTTCACCACTCAGATTTAAAAATACTGCTAATCTTAAAGATGACTAATAGTGTGAGGAAAGAGGCATTCTCATAAGTTCTTGGTTATTTATTAAATTTATAAATGTGCATGTGCTGTGCTCTACTCAGTCATGTCAGATTCTTTGCAACACCGTGGACTGTGGCCCTCCAGGCTCCTCTGTCCATGGAGATTCTCCAGGTAAGAATATTGGAGTGGGTTGCCATGCCCTCCTCTGAGGGATCTTCCCAACCCAGGTATCGAACCCAGTTCTCCCACACTGCAGGCAGATTCTTTACCACCTGAGCCACGAGGGATGCCCATGAATACTGCAGTGGGGAGCCCATCCCTTCTCCAAGGGACCTTCCCAACCCAGTTATCAAACCCAGTTCTCCCACACTGCAGGCGGATTCTTTACTGTCTGAGCCATGAGGGATGCCCATGATTACTAGAGTGGGGAGCTCATCCCTTCTCCAGGGGATCTTCCCAATCCAGGAATTGAATAAGGGTCTCCTGCATGGCAGGCAGATTCTCCACCAGCTGAGCTACCAGGGAAGCCCATAAATGTGTATACTTGTGGACTATCCACCTATTTCTAGAAATTTATTCTAGAAAGTAGAAAAAAATAACACAAGTGTACAGATATATACATGGCCAAGGACTTTTAGTGTGGTACTTTATATAATATTAACCAATTGGCAACAACCTAAGTGATCATTAATAGGCAACTATTATAGCTAGTTTGTAATTATACTTTTATTATATTTATTTATTATATTTATTTATATATATATAAATACTATATATATAAATACTATAATAAAAACCATTATACTTTTATTATATTTATAATAAAAATGTTATTCAACCATTAAAATGTATCTATGACTCTGTATCTATTGACATGGGAGGATGTGCTGAGTGAAGTCAGGCATCCAGAACAGTATCCTCTAGAGGCATTTACATGAAATTATGCATGTCCATGTGAAGGGAAACAGTGATCAATACTTCAGTAATGGTTGCATCAGGACTGTGGGATTTAAGGTGATTTTTACTTTCATTGGGCTTCCCTGGTAGCTCAGATGGTAAAGAGTTCACTGGCAGTGCAGGAGACTCGGGTTTGATCACTGGGTTGGGAAGGTCCCCTGGAGAAGGGAATGGCTACCCATTCCAGTATTCTTACCTGGAGAATTCCATGGATAGAAGAGCCTGACAAGGGTCCATGGATCCATGGAAAGAAAAGCCTGACAGGAGTCCATGGGGTCGCAAAGAGTCAGACATGACTGAACGACTAACACTTACTTTCATTTTTTTCTAAGGACTATTATCAAAATGATTTACAACGAGCACATAACCATTTCACAATATGAAAAAACAATAACTCTATTTTTAGTTTGGAAAAGCAAGAATTTTGCAAAAGATGACCAGTCTCTAGTGTAAGTAATGGCCATGGAGAGATGGCACCCTCCTAAGCCTGAGAAAAAGGGCCCCAAAGTTCTTCAGTGCCTTGTCACAGGGCAGGTTCTGGGTGCAGCCACTGGGCCAGAGAATTCCCATCTTACCAAGAGGTTTTTGGAGAGAGATCCTAGAAAAGACAAGCCTATTGAATCCTGTATCTAGACATGTTATGCTAGTCTCCAGTTTTTGCTGGACTGTGAGATTCCCAAGGCCTGGGAAAGTGTTTTGCAATTTTCTTTCCTGTCTCCAAAGCCTAGCAAAGACATACAGTAAGCAGTAAATGTGTACCATACCACTGAAATTAGTTGTGTTTTGCTTCTGAACGATAAAAGAAGCTTTGGGGGAAGTCCCCAGTCAAAAATTGCTCATATTAATAGGATTATACCTTGAACACTACAGGTAGCACCTCAGCAAAGATCCTCTAACTGAACACAGAAAATCATTGACATTATTTTTACAAATGCAATGTTTTTTGGTTCACACAGTTGTTCATCAACATTATAAGAGATTAATTTTATTGTAATGTACCTACCTGCGAATTTCTTTTACATTAGTATTTATGTTCAAAATAATCACAATGAATGAATACATAGTCTCCTGACACCATCCAACATCAGTAGGCATAATCTCAGAATGATTAGTCTTTGTAGTGTCCTGACCCCATAATTACTTTTCTATAAAAGCACTTGAGACGGGAGTCTATTACAATCTCTTCAGATAAAATTCTCTGCTCAGGGTAGACCACTCATTGTTTCTTTCTGTTCCAAATAGAAACAAATACAAACAAAAATCTAGCATGAATTCTCCTTCTGGTATGGCACACAGGTTAGTACAGAAGAAAGAAGTGGATGAAATATTCCATCAGGATTCATGGAAATGACATGAAGTAACTGCTCTTTACTCTGGTTATCTGTTGATTATCTAAAGGCAAGGTTAGCAAATGCCACATGTAGGTGACAATCAAATTCATAGGACTGCCAACACTGACTAGTTAAGAGTGACAATGATCGTGGTAGTGCTATTTTATGCTGTGAATTTAATGATTTATTGGCTCAAACTAAATAAACATAGAACTCTGGGGAGTTTTATTTACCTTGGCCAGATGAGAGTTGATCCATTTTGTGAAAGTACGTTTTTGTACTATCTCTTGCTCATCTAGAAGAAAAAGAATTTATCTGGTTAGATAACAAGTCAGAAAGTTGTATCATGAAAAAATTCATAGTCACGCAATTCTAGAAATGATTATTATATATAATATATATGCTATATATAAGGCAGATTCTTTATCAACTGAGCTATCAGGGAAGCCCTAATCATCTGTAATAATATATATAGATTATTTTATCTTGTAATTCATCTTGCCAATTATTATCTTGAAGGAAAAATCAATAAGGCTCCAAATATATTAAGGAATCTGACTATTTTAAAAAAAAATCATCAGCAAATGCTTTAAAATTTGTGAAATTTTAGCCATATGTTTACTCAGATGTTAAAGTGTCTGCCTGCAATGCGGGAGACCTGGGTTCAGTCCCTGGGTCGGGAAGATCCCCTGGAGAAGGAAATGGCAACCCACTCCAGTATTCTTGCCTGGAGAATCTCATGGATGGAGGAGCCTAGTGGGCTATAGTCCACGGGGTCACAATGAGTCGGACACGACTGAGCGACTTCACTTTTCACTCACTTTATTTTCATTTACTTACTGAAAACTCATTGAATAATTAAACTCAATAAGCTGTTAAAAAAAAATTCACAGAGACCAATTAACTTCTATGGGATGCAGACAGATAAACAGGACATGGTCTCTACCACAATGACTCTAAAGGTAAATATCCAGAAGACAACATGGGCAGTATGCTCTTTGGCACTGGTCTTAGTAACATATTTTTAATACTCATTCTCAGGCAAGGGAAACAAAAGCAAAAGCGAACAAATGGGACTATATCAAACTGCAGAGTTTTTACACAGTGAAGGAAACTATCAACAAAACAGAAAGGCTGCCTACAGAATGGGAGAAGATATTTGCAAATGATGTATCCCGTAAGATGTTAATATCCAAAATATACAAAGAACTCATATCACTCAACATCAAAAAAAAAAAATCCAGCTGAAAAGTGGGCCGAGGATCTGAATACATCTTTTTCCAAGGAAGACATATGCATGGCCAACAGGTATGTGACAAGATGCTCAACATCACTAATTATCAGGGAAATGCAAATCAAACCACAATGAGATATTATCTCACACCTATTATTACAAAAAAACAACAAATAAGAAGCATTGGAGAAAATAACAAGGATGTAGAGAAAACGAAACCCTACGCACTATTGGAAGGAATATAAATTAGTGCAGCTACTATGGAAAACAATATAGAAATTCCTCAAAGAATTTAAAAACAGAACTACCATACAATCCAGCAATTCTGCTCCTGGATATTTAGAAAATATCACTATTTGGAAAAGATATATGCACCCTTATATTCACTGTAGCATCATTTACAATACCCAAGCTATGGAAACAAGCTAAGTGCTCATCAATAGATGAATGGATAAAAAACAAAGAACATGATGTGGTATAAACCCATATTTATTAGTCAGCCATTAAAAAGAATGATTTCTTGCCATTTGCAACAATGTGGATGAATCTAGAAGGTATTATGCTAAATGAAATAAGTGAGAAAGAAAAAGATAAATAGTGTATGATTTACTTATATGTGAAATCTAAGAATTAAAAACAAATCATAGAGACAGAGAACAAACAGGTGATTGCTTAGAGGCATTGAGGGGAGGAAAGAAACAGGAGAGTGAGATTAAGAGGTACAAACTTTCAGCTGCAAAATTATGAGTCACAGGTATGAAATGTACAGGGTGGGGAATATAGTTAATTACTATGTAATATGTTTGTATGGTGACAGTTGGTAACTAGACTTATCGTGGTGATCACTTCGAAATGTATGAAAATAGTGAATCACTGTGTTGTGTAACAGGAACTAGCATAGTACTTATACTTTTCAACTATACTTCAAAAACAAACAAAGCCATCAGATCAGATCAGATCAGTCGATCAGTCGTGTCCGACTCTTTGCGACCCCATGAATCTCAGCACGCCAGGCCTCCCTGTCCATCACCAACTCCCAGAGTTCACTCAAACTCACGTCCATCGAGTCGATGATGCCATCCAGCCATCTCATCCTCTGTTGTCTCCTTCTCCTCCTGCCCCCAATCCCTCCCTGCATCAGAGTCTTTTCCAATGAGTCAACTCTTCGCATGAGGTGGCCAAAGGACTGGAGTTTCAGCTTTAGCATCATTCCTTCCAAAGAAATCCCAGGGCTGATCTCCTTCACAATGGACTGGTTGGATCTCCTTGCAGTCCAGGGGACTCTCAAGAGTCTTCTCCAACACCACAGTTCAAAAGCATCAATTCTTTGGCGCTCAGCCTTCTTCACAGTCCAACTCTCACATCCATACATGACCACAGGAAAAACCATAGCCTTGACTAGCCGGACCTTTGTTGGCAAAGTAATGTCTCTGCTTTTGAACATGCTATCTAGGTTGGTCATAACTTTCCTTCCAAGGAGTAAGCGTCTTTTAATTTCATGGCTGCAATCACCATCTGCAGTGATTCTGGAGCCCAGAAAAATCAAGTCTGATACTGTTTCCACTGTTTCCCCATCTATTTCCCATGAAGTGATGGGACCGGATGCCATGATCTTTGTTTTCTGAATGTTGAGCTTTAAGCCAACTTTTTCACTCTCCACTTTCACCTTCATCAAGAGGCTTTTTAGTTCCTCTTCACTTTCTGCCAGAAGGGTGGTGTCATCTGCATATCTGAGGTGATTGATATTTCTCCCGGCAATCTTGATTCCAGCTTGTATTTCTTCCAGTCCAGCGTTTCTCATGATGTACTCTGCATATAAGTTAAATAAACAGGGTGACAATATACAGCCTTGATGTACTCCTTTTCCTATTTGGAACCAGTCTGTTGTTCCATGTCCAGTTCTAACTGTTGCTTCCTGATCTGCATACAGATTTCTCAAGAGGCAGGTCAGGTGATCTGGTATTCCCATCTCTTTCAGAATTTTCCACAGTTGATTGTGATCCACACAGTCAAAGGCTTTGGCATAGTCAATAAAGCAGAAATAGATGTTTTTCTGGAACTCTCTTGCTTTTTTGATGATCCAGCGGATGTTGGCAATTTGATCTCTGGTTCCTCTGCCTTTTCTGAAACCAGCTTGAACATCAGGAAGTTCATGGTTCACATATTGCTGAAGCCTGGCTTGGAGAATTTTAAGCATTACTTTACTAGCATGTGAGATGACTACAAAGTCATAGACAAAGAAATCAGATTTGTGGTTAGCAGAAGTGGTGGTGGAGGAGGGGAACTGTATGAAGGTGGTCAAAAGGTGTGACTTCCAGTTAAAAGATAAATTAAGTACTTTATTGTTGCTACAATGCAATGAACAATGCACTACAGTAATATACAACATGATAAATACAATTGACACTGCTATATGTTATATATGAAAGTGGTTTAAAGACCATAAATCCTAAGAGTTCTCATCACAAGGAAAATAAATTTTTTTTCAATTTCTTTAACTTTGTATCTATATGACATGAGGGATATTCACTAAACTTACTGTGATAATCATTTCATGGTGTGTGTAAGTCAAATCATTACACTCTACACCTTAAACTCGTATGGCGCTTCATGTCCATTATATCTCAATAAAACTGGAAGAAAAAGGTAGGCAAGTCAAAATAGAAAAAAAAATTATAATAAAAGTAAATATTTAGAGGTGGAGAGAAACAAGAAAAGGAAAGTATATAGTGAAGGGTACAGTAATGTACCAAGATAGAAGCATTTCGGGGACTCCATCCCATGGGGAGTGTGGTGAACATACTATAGGGTAACCTCCAAGAACTCCCACATCCTAGAGTCCATAACCTTTGTGTGAACAACTGCAGCCAGAACCTGTGAAGTGCTTCTAATCAACAGAAGACAGCAAAGGGGATGGCATGCCACACCCATGAACGTGTTACTTCATGTAAGACTCCTTCTGAGCTGACTGGAGCGAGAGACTCTCCTTTTGGCATAAACAACCAAACAGCCAAGATGTGACCAATCCCTGGAGAGGGTCCTGGAGCAGAGAACTGCAGGCTGCCTCTGGAAGTAGTGGGTGAGGGCGGCAGCCTCCAGCCAAGAGCCCAGAAGAAGCTCCATCACACACAAGGAAATGAATTCTGGATGGGTTTGAAAGTGGATTCTTCCTTATTCAGGCTCCGGACGAGAGTGCGGCCCACCTAGCACCCTGACTGCGGACTCATGAGACCATAAGCAGATGGCACAGCTATCTGCACAGACTCCTGACCCATAAGAATCTGGAGATAATAAATGAACATCGTTTTAAACTGCTGAGTTTGGTAACTTGTTATGCAATAAGGGAAAATAATATACAAATAAAAACAGGTCTGCTTCAAGAAGGCTTTTTAATTAGAGATATATGGAGATGAGTGCCAGGGGACTTCCCTGGTGGTCCACTGGTTGGGAGTCTGCATTCCAATATAGGAGGCATGGGTTCATTTCCTGCTTGGGGAACTAGGATCCCCCATGCCAGTGGCAACTGAACCCGTGCACCTCAATCACAGAGCCCACATGCTCTGGAGGCCTTGGGCTGCAATGAGAGATGCCGCAGCTAAGACCTGAAGCAGCCCCAAATACTAAATAAAATAGATAAAATAGTTTTTAAATGATTGAAATGGCATAACCGCTTTCAAGGAAAAGGTGAATTCTATTCTCTACACCAATATCTATTGAGTGTCAACTGTTTGCTATAAACTGATTGTTGTAAGGAAAACAGATGAAAAAGATATCACCTCAATTCCTTACCTTTTAAAGGTGATGCTCAAAGAAATGTAATTTCAACTAGCTAGAAAGGTAGATTTCATCTCTGGAGCTGACCTCTCCTGGGCTTCAGGTCAGAATCCTGGACTGCCTGGTAGAATATAAACCCCTGAGGACATTAACTTTGTTCCCAATGCCCACAAATGTGACATATAAATCCTACTGAATGAATAAAGAAAATACAAAGCAGTCTTTAAATTTAGAGAAAATATGGATATATTCATAAAATTTAAAGAAACCACTATTTGTAATCACATTAAACATGCACTTTTAACTTTCAAGTACCTACCGGAAACAAACCCAAATAATAATAATGGTTAAGTCTTCCTATGTATCAGGCACTTGTTTCCCTATCTATTTATAGATCATATTATATTTAAATTAATTATTATGTCTTGTGTAATAAATATTTATTAACTCTTTGAATTCTTATAACAAATCTACAAGAGGAACTACTTTAATGTCCATTTTACAAATAAGAAAACTGGGGGAATTCCCTGATGCTCCAGTGGTTAAAAATCCACACTTCCACGACAGGGAGCACAGGTCTGCAAGCCGCTGACGTGACCAAAAACCAAAAAGAAAGAAAACCAAAGTACACAGAGGTTAAGCATTTTCAGCAAGGTCACTCAGTGGCAATGCCAAGTTTCAGACGCCACAAGTTTCTGAAATAAGAAGAAAAAAGAAGGGAGGGAGGGAAGGGAGGAAGGAGGGAAGATAAAAGTAGCAGGTTTGAGAGGGAAGATTATGAGAATTCACGCCCACTGCAAATGCATCATGAAATATCTGGATGGAATAGCAGCATCAGCACAGAGGAGAGATGAGATGAGAAGCCAGGTTAGGAGGTGGGTGCCCCCCGATAGGAACATGCACTGCGCTCTGATTCAGGACCAACTTTTGGTCTAGGTGAGTGTTACTGAGCAGATGCAGCTCCAAATCCCCTCTCCTAGGGCTTGAACTTGATTCCTTTCTAAAAGCCACACGGTGAGGATTAAAAAAAAACCCACAAAACTAGTTATGAAAATTCTCTAGGTCCTTCAACCCTGTGGCTTCCATCACTGCCTCTGTTTCAATAACAGCTGGTCCTCAGGAGTTAGAGAGATGTCTACCTAGGACACCTGCTGGCTGCACACGGCCCTGGGTAATGTTGTTATGTGTGATAATCCCCAAATCCCACGGCAATATCCCTCTCTAAAAAATGAGTGAAAAATAAAGAGAGCTAGCTCTGATATTCAATTTCTGTATTTCTTGGCCCCATCTATATATTTCCTCAGTACTAGGCTGTTTCAGGGCAAGATCATGACACATGCAGACATGGGCCTAATGCAGCAAAGGTGATTACATCTGACTATTCAGAAACTGTCACCTGACTATAGTCAATAGCTTTTTTCCTGATGAGTCATAGTAACAAAGACTGGCTGATTTCTCACAACCATGGTTTGTCCTAAGTGACTTACACATGAAGCTGGAAGCTCAGAGACCACAGAAAAAGGTGACCTGGGTTACTGAGAGACTTTGCAATCAATCACGAAAAATTTGCTGCCTAGAAGTATGTTAACTGTATTTTCATTTTACCATATTAATAAATTTATTCTATATAAATATGTTATGTAAAACTGTGACACAGAACCCAACCATCAGCAGCTGTTAACTAGCATTACCAAATTTTAAAAAAATTAACATAAATGCCAATATCCTCTTAACAGATGGTATCTTTTAAAATGTTAACAGTAATTAAAATTAGCATATTTCAATATATATAACAAATTTGTCCATCAGAATTTATTTCTGAGATATACAGCATTGCATTCATGGGTATGCACATAAAGATGAACATTTTTATCACAGTTATGAACAATCATAAACAGCAAAATACTGGATTTCTAGGTATATCCATTCTTAATCAATGTCATCTTTAATATAGAAATACCAAGAAGAAAGACTGTTTGAATAGATACAGTTGTTAAGTCTGACACTGCCATCTCTGACAAAAACATTAGGGTATCGTATATTAATACATTCACAGTTTGTAATAAGTTATGATTAACTTGCTTAGTTTTTGCAGACTCTAATTATACTCTTTGGATGCTTTAAGGACAATGATGTCTAAGTCTCCTAAGAGTAAAGATGTTAATTTAAAACAAACCAAATATTTAAAATAATATTGTTCCTAATCGCAACTAATAAAGTTTTTTCATCATTTCTGATGCAGATATATTCACCTCAACAAAGCTGGAAAGCAATTTATAAATAGAAATAAGCAGGTTGAATTTCTCAACACAATCAATATGGCTACAAAGGAAAAAACAACAAAAAGATATGATGGCAACATAACCATTAATCATTTAATAAAAGCCTCAATTCAGTGATCTAAATTAAAATTTTAGTTGTTTTGGGATCAAAATTACATGATCCAAAGTATTGATTTATAGTTAATAAAATTATCACTAGTTTTGTTATATAATATGGGTAGGGTCTAAGTTATATCCAATATTTCAACAGAATGAAAAAGTTTAAAATTACCCAATGTTTAGATTTTAAATTAAACATACACATGAAAAGGGGCTTCCCTGGTAGCTCAGCTGGGAAAGAATCTGCCTGAAATACAGGAGACCCCAGTTCGATTCCTGCCTGGGAAGATCCACTGGAGACGGGAATGGCTACACACTCCAGTATTCTAACCTGGAAAATTTCATAGACTGTATACTCCATGGGTCGTAAAGAGTTGGACATGACTGAGTGACTTTCACTTCACTTTCACTTACACATGAAAAAAATTACAGGACCACGCTATCAGTTCAGTTCAGTTGCTCAGTCGTGTCCAACTCTTTGCGACCCCATGAATCACAGCATGCCAGGCCTCCCTGTCCATCACCAACTCCCGGAGTTCACCCAAACTCATGTCCATCAAGTCGTTGATGCTATCCAGCCATCTCATCCTCTGTTGTCCCCTTCTCCTCCTGCCCCCAATCCCTCCCAACATTAAGGTCTTTCCCAATGAGTCAACTCTTCACATGAGATGGCCAAAGTATTAGAGTTTCAGCTTCAGCATCAGTCCTTCCAGTGAATATTCAGGACTGATTTCCTTTAGGATGGACTGGTTGGATCTCCTTGCAGTCCAAGGGACTTTCAAGAGTCTTCTCCAACACCACAGTTCAAAAGCATCAATTCTTTGGCACTCAGCTTTCTTCACAGTCCAAATCTCACATCCATACATGACCACAGGAAAAACAATAGCCTTGACTAGACAGACCTTTGTTGACAAAGTAATGTCTCTGCTTTTCAATATGCTGTCTAGGCTGGTCATAACTTTCCTTCCAAGGAGTAAGCGTCTTTTAATCTCATGGCTGAAATCACCACCTGCAGTGATTTTGGAGCCCCAAAAAATAAAGTCTGACACTGTTTCCACTGTTTCCCCATCTATTTCCCATGAAGTAATAGGACCGGATGCCATGATCTTCGTTTTCTGAATGTTGAGCTTTAAGCCAACTTTTTCACTCTCCTCTTTCACTTTCATCAAGAGGCTCTTTAGTTCCTCTTCACTTTCTGCCATAAGGGTGGTGTCATCTGCATATCTGAGGTGATTGATATTTCTTCCGGCAATCTTGATTCCAGCTTGTGCTTCTTCCAGTCCAGCATTTCTCATGATGTACTCTGCATTAAGTTAAATAAGCAGGGTGACAATATACAGCCTTGATGTACTCCTTTTCCTATTTGGAACCAGTCTGTTGTTCCATGTCCAGTTCTAACTGTTGCTTCCTGACCTGCATACAGGTTTCTCAAGAGGCAGGTCAGGTGGTCTGGTATTCCCATCTCTTTCAGAATTTTCCACAGTTTATTGTGATCCACACAGTCAAAGGCTTTGGCATAGTCAATAAAGCAGAAATAGATGTATTTCTGGAGCTCTCTTGCTTTTTTGATGATCCAGCAGATGTTGGCAATTTGATCTCTGGTTCTTCTGCCTTTCCTAAAACCAGCTTGAACATCAGGAAGTTCATGGTTCACATATTGCTGAAGCCTGGCTTGAAGAATTTTGAGCATTACTTTACTAGTGTGTGAGATGAGTGCAATTGTGCGGTAGTTTGAGCATTCTTTGGCATTGCCTTTCTTTGGGATTGGAATGAAAACTGACCTTTTCCAGTCCTGTGGCCACTGCTGAGTTTTCCAAATTTGCTGGCATATTGAGTGCAGCACTTTCACAGCATCATCTTTCAGGATTTGAAATAGCTCAACTGGAATTCCATCACCTCCGCTAGCTTTGTTTGTAGTTTGTTCTTAGTAGTTCTAAGGCCCACTTGACTTTACATTCCAGGATGTCTGGCTCTAAGTGAGTGATCACACCATCGTGATTATCTTGGTCAGGAAGATCTTTTTTGTACAGTTCTTCTGTGTATTCTTGCCACCTCTTCTTAATATCTTCTGCTTCCATTAGGTGCATCCCATTTCTGTCCTTCCTTGTGCCCATCTTTGCATGAAATGTTCCCTTGGTGTCTAATTTTCTTGAAGAGATCTCTAGTCTTTCCCATTCTATTCTCCTGTGTTTTTTTGCATTGATCGCTGAGGAAGGCTTTGCTATCTCTCCTTGCTATTTTTTTGAACTCTGCATTCAAATGCTTATATCTTTCCTTTTCTCCTTTGCTTTTTGCTTCTCTTCTTTTCACAGCTACTTGTAAGGCCTCCTCAGACAGCCATTTTGCTTTTTTGCATTTCTTTTCCATGGGAATGGTCTTGATCCCTGTCTCCTGTACAATGTCACGAACCTCTGTCCATAGTTCATCAGGCACTCTTTCTATCAGATCTAGGCCTTTAAATCTATTTCTCACTTCCACTGTATAATCATAAGGGATTTGATTTAGGTCATACCTGAATGGTCTAGTGGTTTTCCCTACTTTCTTCAATTTAAGTCTGAATTTGGCATTAAGGAGTTTATGATCTGAGCCACAGTCTGCTCCCGGTCTTGTTTTTGCTGACTGTATAGAGCTTCTCCATCTTTGGCTGCAAAGAATATAATCAATCTGATTATGGTGTTGACCATCTGGTGATGTCCATGTGTAGAGTCTTCTCTTGTGTTGTTGGACGAAGGTGTTTGCTATGACCAGGCTATAGCTGATTACCAAATATGTCCACAAATTCCTGCCACTCTGGTCAGCACACCCTTTGCAACGTGGTTTTGCTGTTCCTCCTATCAGTATAGAGAGAAAGCTTCCCTACCCTGAGCGAGTCTGGCTGGGCTTCCCTGGTGGCTCAGTGGTAAAGAACCCACCTACCAATGAGGAGATGTGGGACTGATCCCTAGGTCAAGAAGATCCCCTGGAGAAGGAAATGGCAACGCATTCCAGTATTCTTGCCTGGGAAATCCCATGAACAGAGAAGTCTGGTGGGCTACAGTCCACGGTGTCACAAAAGAGTCAGACACGAGCAACTCAACAACAACAACAGAGTCTAGGCTGGGCCTTCAGACTTGCTTTGATCAATAACATGGCTAAAGTGATTTCATTCAACTTCAGAGGCTGGGCTTTAAAAGGTCTTGAAGCTCCATCATGGCTCTCTATGAACTCTGTCCTGGTGGTGATACAGCAACCTAGAGGAACAAAGACACTTGGAGGACACCTAAAGCACCCAGGGTGACAGCCAGAACCAACTGCCAGACACGTGAACAAGGGGACTTGCCACCCCTGCTGATTTTCCCGCTAAACGTAGCCAAGTGAATGTTTCCAGGCACAGTCAACAGAGGAAATGCCTAGCCCACCCACGGGACCAGCGGAAACCATATGTATTATTGCGTTAACTCTCTAAATCCCGATGGTGGTTTAGCAAAGGCTAATTGAAACAGAAATTGTTGCTGGAGGTCAGTGGTGCTTTAAAAGAAATCTAAAACATGTGGCCTTGGCCTTGGGATGAGGTGGGGAAGGAGGCTGAAGGTCACAAAGAGACTCTTGGTCAAGGCTGAAAGAACAGTGAGGAAACTGCCAACTGGGACTGGAAGGAGAACTACACATATTTTATGCATTTATATTCTGTCATTGGAAGTAACTTGAACTTTTGCAACTGGCTAGGGGGATTTTCCTATAGAAAGCTGTTAACTGGCTTTTTTTAACTGCACATTATAAGGTCCTGGGGTCGCAAAGAATCAGACGTGACTGAGCAACTGAACTGAACCGATAAGGTCCTGGAAGAAAGGGAGATGAACCAAAGAAGAAATTATTAAGTTTGCAAACAGAATTTAGAGGAAACATAGAAAGCCTTTGATATGGTGCAGTGGAAAAAATTATTGTTCTGTCATTGTCAGTCTCTCATGGAAAAAGATTTGCAAAGCAAAAAATAGCTTCAGGATAACAGTAAATCAAGAATGTGACTGTAAGACCATTGTGAAGAACTTGGAAAGATTTAAGGCAGTGCTTGGTTGATGATCCCAACCAGACAAACCAGCTTCTGAGAAACTTAAGGGCACTGCCAACTGCAGTGGCCCGTGATGCAAAGTTTAATTCAGACTTTGGGTTTGGAGGGCACAGGATAAACTCCAAGCAGATTTAGGGAAAGCCAACAAATCTGTTAAGCAAAAATGCCACCCGTTGGAACTAAAGGGACCGGCTAATTCAAAATGAAGAGAAGATTTTGGAACCACAAATTTATATGGCTAAGAAGAAGCTGAGAAGACTATCAGCCACAAACATAAGCCACTTCTTATCAAAAAGACAGGGAATGACCCTTGTTCTTGAATGAAAGGGACCGGGCCACCTGTGTCTGGCTGGATTTCAGGACAACTTCAGAGCATGACTACCATCTCCTTTCCATTCTTCCCTTTTCTGAACAGAAGCATCTGTTGCAATGGTCCCTCCCTGTCTCAAGACTGCATGTCGGATGAATGGGAAGCAGTAACCTCTCTTTTCAGAGAAGGAAATGGCACCCCACTCGGGTACTCTTGCCTGGAAAATCCCACGGATGGAGGAGCCTGGAAGGCTGCAGTCTATGGGGTTGCTAAGAGACACGACTGAGCAACTTCACTTTCACTTTTCACTTTCATGCATTGGAGAAGGAAATGGCAACCCATTCCAATGTTCTTGCCTGGAGAATCCCAGGGATGGGGGAGCCTGATGGGCTGCCATCTATGGGGTCGCACAGAGTCGGACATGACTGAAGTGACTTAGCAGCAGCAGCAACCTCTCTTTTTAGTTTCCAGGCCTAGGGATTGAGAGGAATTGCATCTGAGGAGGCTCACCTGTGTCTGGACCAGATGAAGATCACATGACACTGGAGTTGGAGCTTACTGACACAATTGGATGACATTTTTTATTTCTTGAGAGGGGGTGAGTGCATTCTGATGTAGAAAGAATATAAATCATAGTGACTAGAGCACAGATTTTAAATTATGGACACAAACGTCTCCAGTTCCAAAATACATCCTCTTTTGCAATGTGACTTTGTCCTTCCTCCCTTCAAGGGCAGAATTGATTTCCTCTCTCCTTGAATCTGATCTTGCATTGTATTGACTTTGATCACTAATGCAGCATAAATGACTTTATGTCATATGATTCTAGGGCTTAAGAAGTCTTATAGTTTTATTTTAGCTGTCTTGTGTCTCTGTCCTAAAGTCACCAAGCAAAGCAAGTGGTCTATATGGCAGGATGAGAGTCCAGGTGGAGAACAACTGAAATGCCCTATCCAATAGCAGAACCAACTGCCAGACGTGGGGTGAAGCCGTCTTGGACCTCCTAGTTTGGCCAACCCTGCAGATGAACACAGGCCAGGTAAAACCAGCAAACTGAGACCTATCTAAGGCTTCAGAGTTGATGCATCTGTTAACTCCTCCTTCCCACACCCCCAAATAAACCTGCTTACAAATTCATCCTGGGACGAAAGCATTTCCCCCATCACTATATCCCTAGAAAGTAA
The DNA here is from genome assembly GCF_002263795.3 of Bos taurus. Classification (NCBI taxonomy): domain Eukaryota; kingdom Metazoa; phylum Chordata; class Mammalia; order Artiodactyla; family Bovidae; genus Bos; species Bos taurus. The sequence continues at coordinate 89,536,029 of NC_037336.1, forward strand.
CCCACTGCCTGGCACATTGTCTCATGTATGCACTCCTCAGAAAACCATTCATTTTTAAACTATAAACTAACCAGCCAACCCACAGATCATGAGAAATGATGAATTATGACTGTTCAAGCCTCAAAGTTTTGGAGTGGTTTCTAACATAGCAAAAGCATTTACTTGTGTGACAGATACACACACACACACACACACCTCCTTCAGAAGACCCTTCTGTCTTCTGTAATAAAAGACCCTTCTGTCTTCTAGACTTGCTTCATTGGCTCCATCTGCTGGGTCTTTGGTTTTCTGATCAGATGAGCCATGCAGAGAAAAGTGGCAAGGAACAAGGGCATCCAAAGTTACTCTACACAAGTTCAGCATAGACAAAAGGGGACAGAGAAGGAGAGGAGAAGAGAGCTAATGAGAGAGTGAGATTGAGGAAAAAGATGAGTACTGGGAATTTTTAAGGATCTTTGCTTATACTGAGTGCTCTAATCACTGCTTCAATTTTTTTCGAGCACATGTTGGTAAAGATAAACTGCTCTGAAGATTTCTGGAAGTGGAGCTGTATGTCACATATATGTAAAAGCAGTGACTAGATTAAAAGAGCCCAGTTTTATTAAAGTTACATTTGCAAAATTTAGTATCATCTGAGTTTAAATCTAAGGCACAAGGGATGAGAAAAATATAATTATCTTGGTTCCCAAATTAGAAATTCCTCAGCCTCTTCACTATTGACAGTTGGGGCAGGATAAGTACTTGTTCTGAGAGGCTGTCCCATGTATTATAGGATGTTTAGCAGCATCCTTTGGCTCTACTCATTAGCTGCCAAGAGCACTCCTCTCTCTCTCCACCCAACAAGTTGTGACAATAAAAAACATCTTCACATTGTCAAAACTCTACTGGGGAAAAATTACCCCAGAGAATCACTGGCCTAAGCTGTGTCCTTTGCATTTATGTGTATGAAGTGATATGAACATTTGAAAATTTTATATTGGTTTCAATTGAATTATTATAGTCTAATTAACTACACCCAAAAGTCAGGATCATATTGGGTTATTCCCACAGTTTATACATTTATTTAGACAAAAATTAAGCCTGAGATATATTTAAGAAATGGCAGAATGCAGTAAATCTAGCATATTTGCTAAAAGGATTACATGATTTTTCCAATATGAATACAATATCCTACTATGTCTGCAGTACTATCATTCAAATCTGGAAAATCTGGTCATACGTGATGGGAGTGGGTGTGTATATATCCTGATATTGTGTTTGATTTATTTAACTTTTCTAAACCTTTTTAAGTTTTTTTTTTTTCAGAATTGTAGAAAATAACACAAAAAGGAAGGTAATTTTTCAGCTTCAGTTGGTTTTTGTTAGTTAAAAATATAGTCTGAAACATTCATTATAACATTTTAATTTTATCACTGTCAGGCAAGGAAACTCATAGCATATGTCAGTCAGCAATTAGAAAAACGTTTAAATATTTAGAGAATTTTCATATATTTGTTTGAGAGGCAGTTAAATAAGTTTTCTAAGGACCCCTAGATCAGACAGTATGCCAGGAAGTAGCCCAAGGCTGTGGGTTAGTCTCTAAGGACAAGCAATGGGGAAAGGAAATGCATTCTTATCATGAGGAATTTTAATTAGGTATGTATGGGGGTGTGATGGAGAGAAGGTAACAGATACATCAGCTCTGAACCTTAAAGAGGCCTCCGTTTCAAATATTTTTTAGTAAAAATCACTTGGTGGGGAAGAAAAACCCATCGAGAAAGGCTGTTTATAATCTTTCTTTATCCTACTTAATGTTAAAATTCATACTTTTCTTTGCATAAATATTAATGTCTCTGATTACAAAGTGCTGTCACTGTCCCTGATTGGGGATGATACACACCGAGTAGCATGCCTACCAGATTGTATTTCTAAACCCCAAAAGATTCTGAATTTGAAAACAACGAAGCTTAGACTTCTGCACAAAGGACTGTACCATGATAGAGATGTGTCCTACAGAGGAGTAATGATAGTACTAAAGAGAACATAAGCAGTAGATATAATAAGAGATCGAAAACAACAAAGTTCATATGGCCATCCGTCCTGGGGCTTCTTTCAATATCTTCTAGTTCCAAACAAAGACAATAAATGTGAATAGTTCTGGCAGAAATTTGGTGCCTTTCTCTACCATTTTTCCTCTGTTTGTGGGTATAAACATTGCAAAAGAAGATAATCACATGGCAAATTAATAAACATACCTTATATTTTTACAACCTGAATTTACTTTTGTCTTCACGTATACTTCTCATTTAAATTCACACAAGTAGCCTGGCCATGCAGACAGAGGAGGTATCATTAGTCCAGATGGAATTAAGGCATTGAAGCATGGTGGGGTTAAGAAATATGCCGGAAATCTAGAACCTAGAATGTGGGTAAGAAAGTTATAGAAGCATGGCCAGAGTTTAGGAAGACTGACTCCTAATTTCGATCCATTCACTGATTGTTTGGTTCATGTATTTAATAAATGTCAGTATGCCCCTCTTGTGTACCAGCATCCACCTCTGACCAACTATGGGTTCAATCAGAGAGGATGGATGTCGCTGTGGTTCCTTACGGTCCAGTAAGGAGGACAAGATTCAAAAGGAAATACATCATAGCCCAAGTTCTGTACATGCAGCGCAAAGTAAGAACAGGGACATGGAATATGCGAGTGGATAAAAAAAGACCACAGTGAAGGAAATTAAAGGCAACATGAATGTGGAAAAAAATAAAAGCCAGTCCTTACAGTTTGCAACTAATGGGAAAATTCTGCTTCTATATCTAAGATGTTTCCTGATAAGTGAAATATAAAGGAAAGTGACAAAGCAAAGTAAGGACAAGTGATCACAATGAAGCCTTATTTCCAATTAGCACAGGACCTGTGAAAAGACCTTCAAGTTGGCCCTGGATGAACTCCCCATTGTAAAAAGGGGCCTGTCTCCTGGTTTTGGGAGAACGTTACCATAACTTTGAAATTGTATCCTGTTGTGAGCACTTAGCAACACCAGCACAGTAGGAGAAAAGTGAATATTAAAAAATGTCCTGAAGTATTATCTTCAGACAAACACTTTGCTGCTGCTGCGGCTAAGTTGCATCAGTCATGTCTGACTCTGTGCGACTCCATAGACGGCAGCCCACCAGGCTCCTCTGTCCCTGTGATTCTCCACTTTACTTTAACATTAAATATCTACTACTGTTTCAAAAAAACCACAGTTTTTAATTCTGAGTAGGGAATAGTAGTAGTTGACCGAAGTGTTCATATATTTTACATCTAATACTTAGTCTAGGCTTTTAAAAAACATATCGCTCTCCCAAATATATATGACTTTTCCCCAAGATAGTGCCTTCAAAGTCTGCTTGTTTGTTTTCCATTAAATTACTACTCTTCATTTTAAACGGGTTTAGGGTTACAATCACATACTTTGGGACTTTTATTTTAAACACTACTAACTTTATTCTCTTTTCATCCTGTGATCTAAATTGTCCTTTTCTTTTATTTTCAAGCCAAGCACAGATACAAACATTTGACACAACTGTGTTTATCTTCTACTTTATACTGCACGTCTTCTTAAGAAGCCGTGCAGCCTACCAGGCTCCTCTGTAGGGATTTTCCAGGCAACAGTACTGGAGTGGGGTGCCATTGCCTTCTCCCACAATTTTAATGTGAAAATCCCTAAATATGAAAAGGAGATGAAATGATTTAAAATAGGAGCTGAAAAGAGTAAAATTGAAAAAGAAGATCAAAGCACAGAGTTTGAGGAGCAGATGCTAGAAATTCAGCCCCCACATAACATTCAATGAGCCCTTGGGAAGACGTGCATTCAGTGTTCAAGTCACACACAGAACACCAGATGGTGCTGGAACTTTCTGTTGCTTCTGGACCAGGGTGACACCAGTGACCTTCACCGTAAAGGAAGATTCCCCATCACGGAACCTGTGACCACCCTGCCAGCAGCAGGGGCGTCTACGTGAGACAGCAGCTGGTGAGTGTCACAAGCGGGTTCTGGGTGTCAGCCCAACCTCACTATATAAAAAAAACCTCAAGTTTATTTTTATAGCAAGCTATGGCTTTAGTCATGTACACATGTGAGAGATGGGCCATAAAGAAGGCTGAGCATGGAAGAATTGATGCTTTCGAACTGTGGTGCTAGAAAAGACTCTTGAGAGTCCCTTGGACTGCAAGGAGATCAAACCAGTCAACCTTAAAGGAAATCAACCGTGAATATTCATTGGAAGGACTGATACTGAAGCTGAAGTTCCAATACTTTGACCACTTGATGCAAAGAGCCAGCTTACTAGAAAAGACCCTGATCCTACAAATGATTTCCCTTCCCTATCTGTATATTTGTATCTGCTGCAATATCATCATTTATCAGGGTCTGGATAACAGGGAAAACAGACTCTAGAAGGATTTTTGTCAGTAGAAAGTGCTTTGGGGGATGTGCTCTCAAAAACAACATTTTGAAGGTGTGGGGGAAGCAGGATTGGGCAGTGAGAGATGCTGACCTGAGATGCAGAGAGCTGAGGTAGTGCTTCAGGGGTGCCCTACATGGAGGCAAGGGCCGCGACCCTGTACCCGTTGGCTGGGTGTGAGCTGCCCTGCGCAGGGGCACAACTCAGTTGAGGCAAATCCCTGGGACTGAGGACACATCCTTCCTGAGGACTGAGCCTTCAGTGGGTAGCACTCTGGGCAGCTGGGGGAATCAGGGCCCCAGAACTGAAGAGCAGCGCCCGGGCTGCTCCTGCCAGCTTGTGCTATTAATGTATCAGCTACACTGTTAGCTACTAAGTTTGCAGAACCTCTGCTTTCAAACAACAAAGAGAATAAAGCTCCTGTCAGTTGTGTTTCATGGCAGACACAATGAATACAGAGGGAGGCAGCATTTGCTTTCATATCTGTTTGACACCAGAGTCAAACCCTTTATCGCTATGGGATGCTGCTTTCTCTATTTGTCTCTAAATGAACATCATTTCCAAGTCCCACTGTCGAACCTTTCTAAGGACTGAATTAGCAGTGTGGCAGCAATGAGAACCGTGCAAAGACTGGCAAAGGGCCACACCTCTCATGAGACAGCCAATTACATGGAGGTCTCCAAACCATCTCAGATGTCTGTTTTTCTAACAGTTTGAATGGTTGCTCAGTGATCCCAATGGTTTCTCTAGCCAACCAATCAAGGCTGGATCCGCCTTTCTCCCCTCTAAGTCTGCCTGCCTGCCTAGGTACCTTTACTACTTCTCCGACCAGACAACTCCAACAACTAGCCCTGCCCTCTGTCTGGCTCCATATCACTGTCCAACTGTCTGATTTCTTCTTCCACAGATAATCTCTCTCCCAGCTCTTAAACCCAGCACTGACCAGGAACCACGTGACTGGGTAAAGAAGATGTGGTACATACATATAATGGAATATTATTCAGCCATAAAGAAGAATGAAATAATGCCATTTGCAGCAGCAGGGATGAACCTAAAGATTCCCTGTCACACTCAGTGAAGTAAGCCAGATAAAGACAAGTGTGATATGATGTCACTTATATGTGGAATCTAAAAAAATAAGTGATACAAATGAACTTGTATACAAAATAGAAACAGACTCACAGACATAGAAAACAAACTTATGGTTACCAAAGGGGAAAGGTGGGGGTGGGGGATAAATTAGTAGTTTGGGATTAAAATATATAGACTACTATATATAGATGACCAAAAAGGACTTGCTATATAGCACAGGGAACTATAATCAATATTTTATAATAAGCTATAGGGGAAAAGAATCTGAAAAAGAATATACATATATGTATATATATCTTAATCACTTTTCTGTATACCTGAAACTAACACATTGTAAGTTTATTATATTTCAAGTTCTTAAAAAAAGAAGTTGCCAAATAGTGGCATGTGGGCAAGAATCTGGGCTGAAAATGGGCTTTCTTTCACCAGCAACATTCTAAGAAAACATTTTAATTTGAATATTTTTTAGGTGTGACTTCACATTTCCTAGTTTCCCATAGATCCATTACTCTAGATTTCCTTAAACCAGCCACATCTCAAATCACCTGAAGGTAAATGAGTTTAAAACATGTAGAAAAGAGAAAGACTTGACTTCCATATATTCACAGATGGGAAGGGAGGTAAGGAGGGAACCCGATGAGAAATCACAGGAAGAGGCAATAAGCAGAACAAAGACTCTCCCAATTTAAAAAGAGGCTATTGCAATGTTCTGATATGGTTATTTTAATTATATTCTTGGGGAAAGTAGAAGAGATTTCGGTTCACTTTTTCTACCCCACCATCCAGTATTTTAAATTAGTATAAATTTAAATAAGTTTACTATTTCAACTGAACTATTTCAAGGAAACTCAGAGCAATCAGAACTAAATAAAAGTTATTTGTTAGAAATGTAAAGATATAAATACAGGAAATGTATGTTTTGATAACTGTATATAAAGTCTAAGATTTTGGTGTTTTTATATATAGCCAAGCACCAGATCCCAAGTTTCAATCAGCTATAAAACATCCTGGTACGTTTTATATAAAAGTTTGGAAATCACCAAAGCACTTATAAACAGCAATTAATTGGTATATTTCATGTAGCCAAGTATTAGCATAAGACTTGACATTGTATCTACATTTGTTTCCTAGTAAGGAAAATGGCTCAGCTATCTAAGAGTGTTTTTGAGGGTCACCACGTAGGAACAGTTGTTGGGAGTCCAGAAGCAAAGTTGGACGCATATTTGGTTATCATCCTCGAGTATCTATACACAATGGAAAGGAGGTGAAATTTTGAGTCATCCTCATATTTTATAAGGAGTCTGAAAACAATAAAATTAAAAATAAGATGAAAAAACTCCATTAGGTTCACATAAAAACATGAAATGTCAGGGACTTTAAAACTTAGAATTAAAAGACAATAACTGGAAGTTAAAAAAAAATTAAGTCATAACAGACTATGACAAATTTTTGACCTGAAATTAAGGCTTCAAGAATAACTTTTGTTCATGAATTTGAGAAAGATATTTAGCTCTGTCATAAATGGCACTTATGACACTGATGTCTTAACTTTCAAGAAGCATAAAAATACTTACCTATGAATCATCTATATTTCTATTTTAAAATTTGGCTTGTATCTTAGTACTCCTAGAAAAATTGCACAGTTCAGGCTTTCACTATAAATAATGGTTTTAGGTTTTCCAAAATCATGAGCATAAGTCAGTAGTATTCATTTTACTTCTTTGATTTTCAGGTTCAGATAAGATAGGAAGAAAACAATGCTTAATTTAGAGTTGCTTTAAAATCTACTTTACATAACCCCAATATTCTCTACCAAGGATTCAGACTGAAATATTATTAGAAGATAGCGTGCACACACATACACACACACACACACAGAAAGACAACAACAACAAAAAGTACCTTTTATCACACCAGGAGTCTTGAAGGTTGTTTTTATCATATTCCACCTTTTATGGTGGCTTTTGGGAGTTGTCCTAATTCAATCAGTATCTAAACTAAACACAGCTTTCACCAAGGGAACTTCCAGCTCCCCCAGAACCTCTCCCCTCAAGTATCCCTATAGCAACCCCTCTATAAAAGCATATTATTCTCCTCTCATTCTTTAGCCTCACCCCCTGCTTACTGACCAAATGCACCGCTCCCTAATGCCAACATTTCAACAAAGACAGTTTTCACATTGATTAATAAAAAGTGCTTCAGATGCATTTTCAAGAGGAAAAAAATGACACCTTTTTCAGCCTGTGTTTAGAATTCAGGCATTCTTATGTTGAAAAAAAAAATCATTCAATGCATTCAAAGTCCCCAGTTTTAACCTTAGATATATATGTAAAGTTTTAATTTCAGAATTTGAGAGAAAGAAATTTGTAGACCAATAATACACTGGCATTTAATTTCTCATATTCATATTTACACAGCATATAATCTGGTTTATTTCTAATTTGTTCTTTGAATTTGCTGGATTTTTCCCAAGTGCCATTGTGGGACACATATTAAAAGTTATAATTACTATATTATAAATATACTTTATAGCCAATTACCAAGGGAATCACACTGTTTTTTAAAAAAATATATATGCAAATAATATTGGAGAGATTTTACATTATCTTACATAAATGTCAGTTAAAGAAAAAGCCAATCCAGAAAAAAAAAACTATACAATATATAAGTGCAAGAATCCACAAAGAGTATTTTTAAAATTCCATGTTATGCTTCCTACATATGCTTTACAGGCTAAATTAAAATAATTCTTTGGCCAAGGATTTCAAGGCAAAATAGAATCAGCTGCAGCCATACTCATGCCCATTAAACAACACTACAAAATTATTAATAATAACACTGTCTTCATGTTTCTGTCTTGTTTAGAGTAAGCAATGTTTACTGTGAGATAAAACTTAATCCCCAAAATTTGTTTATATAGAATGCTGACTATTTCCATGACTTATAGAAAAAAAATCCTTGCAGTTCAGTAGTGGCAAAATGGATTAATTATTTTCCCCAGAAGTCAACTTTGGACTCTGGAAGTGAAACAGACTTGATTTGGAATCCTAACATCCACATTTACTGTGAGACCTTAAAAAGGTGACTCGGCCAATTTATGCCTCAGTTGACTTATGTGTGTTAGTTGCTCAGTTGTGTCTGACTCTTTGTGACCCCATGGACTGTAACTTGCCAGGCTCCCCTATCCATGGAATTCTCCAGGCAAGAATACTGGAATGGGTGACCATTCCCTTCTCCAGGGGATCTTCCCAACCCAGGGAATGAATCCTGGCCTCTCGCATGGCAGGCAGATTCTTTACTGTCTGAGCCACCAGGGAAGTCCTGACTCATACGTAAAATGGGGATAAAAAGAGTAACACAAACCCCACAGAATCACTGTAATGATTTAACTGCACACATGATTTATTGTACACAAATTACGTGCAAGGCAATGACTAGGTATATTAGTGATTTGGGAGGTGAAGGTGAGGCAAAGGTAGCCAAGGAGAACTTGTAAACTTAGCCCCTTCATATCCCGTAAAAGTATTTCCCCCTCCCAACAGCATGGCTGTGTCTGTGTGCATGGGCATGTATGTAAGGGGAAGAACATTATGCATACATAGTAACCTCCATTTAGTTTATTGCTCGAAAAGCTTGAATCTGCGGTGCAGGTGGAAAGACAGTTAACCACTAAGCCCACTGAGATAAGAGCTAAAAGGCACTTCAGTTGCTACAACCTAAGGGTCCATCTGAAAATAAATGGATAAAGAGTAGGAGACTAGCAGGTTACAGTCCATGGGGTCTCAAAGAGCTGGACACAACTGAAGCAACTCAGCACACACACACACACAGGGGAGAGGGAAGGAGGGAGGGTCAGTATAGGAGTAGGGGAGTAAAAGGAACAAACTATTAGGTAGAAAGTGAGCTACAAAGATACATTGTACCACACAGGGATTATAGCCAATATTATAGAATAACTATAAATGTAGTGCAACCTTTAAAATTATGAATCACTATATTGTACACCTGTAACTTATATGATATTGTATATCAACTATGCTTAGATTTCTAAAAAATTATTTAACAGAGGGAAAAAGCAACAGTCAAAGCTGTGGGCAAGATAAAGATGCTGGTTTGTTTGAGAATAATGTGTTCCCTCTGCTCACTCTGGAGCAAGCAAGGAGCATGACCTTCCTTTCTATTGTAAGTTCGCACTGTCAAGGGCAATTTTACTTCTTTTCAGGAAGAAACAATATCAACATGGAGAAAAAAAAAATATCCACATTAAAAAATAGCAACAATAAAGAAGTTGTGATAGGAAGGAGGTGAGAAAGGGTCAGAGGAACACAGAGCAGGAAAATATAGATTCAGAGGTAATTTGAGTCCAATCCACCACCTTTCAAATTATATTAAAAACATGGTTGAAACAGCATTTTTGGCAGTACATTTCCAATTCATGACACTCTAGGATAAGGCTTAGTGGAATTATCAAGAGTGTGGATGCCAAATGGACATCAGGCAGGAAGAGAAACCACAGGCTCATTTTCAGCAAGGTGTCCTTACAGCATTGCATCACGTAGAGCTTGGCCTGACTCAAATATTAATTTCACAAACAAATGCAGCTATAAGAGAGACTCTTCGTCATCTAAGGTTATAATCTCAGTGGTAGAAAACCAATCTCTTGGATTTTTGTGGCACTGTAAAGTAACCTGTGGTTTACTACACATTATTTTAAATATTAACCAAACCATGCTAATTCTTTTTGCCTTTTCATTGTGTTCATCGTGTTCATGGACACGAATCTGAGCAAACTCCGGGAGATAGTGAAGGACAGGGAAGCCTGGCGTGCTGCAGTTCAAGGGACTGCAAAGAGTCGGACACGACTGAGCGACGGAACAAAAATGTTAACTCTTCATCAATGGAACAGATTTTCCCTTTCTTTTATAATAAGATAAAAGTGTACATTCTTTTGTTGTCCTGAAACTCATGGTTTTCTTTAATACCGAGGACCTTTATCAGTGGATTGTTCTACAAGCCTTAGTGAAGTATATACAACAGGTACTTTGAATGCTTCTGTTGAATTCTTTGTCTCCCTTTTTACCATTCCTCGAAGCAGAAGCAACAGAGAAGAATAAAAGAATATTTTTTCATTGGTCATGATCTTTAGTCTGAAATCTCCTGTTATCCCAGTGTCAAACAGTTATTATAACAGTCGCCTTGAATATATAGATATTTCTGCAAAATCCAAGACTTTAGATGTCTTTACTGAATGGTCAAGAAATAGCTTCCTTCCTGCTTTCTGGGAACAAAAAAAAAAGGAGGGAGATCTGACTCCTTTACAAAGATAACCTTGGTTATAGAAAAGAAACATACTGATGAGGAAACCAAAAGATTCATCTTACCAATTATTAAAATAAAATAAATAGCTAAATTAATTAAAATATTGTGATACCAGATAAGGAACAAACCACAGAATGGAATGGAATACATAATCCTGAAAGACACTCTAGGCTCATTTGAAAATGAGAATAATGACCTAGCCTTCAGGAATGATTACTTAGGTTAAGGGAAAAGTCGAGGGCAAATTAAACAGAAAAATCCACTTACAGCCTCACTTTGCCCCCAGAAATTTACAAATGGGTTAGGGAATTAAAGAAAATAAAATAACTATAACAATTACCTATCAATATCTATGTTTACCAAATGAAGAAACATATTCTAGGCCCAAAAGTAATGATATTCTAGGTCTAAATATCTAAAAAAAGTAAAGATATTCTAGGACTAAAAGAAGAGGGAGAGATTTCATTGCATAAAAACAAAAATTAGATACTCGAGAAAGCATAACCATAATTAAAAGTAAAGAGTATATGCGGAAATATTTGCCAAAAATATAATAGCAAAAATTTTAAATAAAATCAATGGAAAAAAACTTTAAATCCTATTACGCTGTTAAGCAAAAATATGAACCAGCTATTCTTGGGCTTCCCTTGTGGCTCAGGTGGTAAAGAATCTGCCTGCAATGCAGGAGACCTGGATTCAATCCCTATGTTGGGAAGATCCCCTGGAGAAGGGAAAGGCTACCCACTCCAGTATTCTGACCTGGAAATTCTATGGACTGTATAGTCCATGGGGTCACAAAGAGTCCGACACAACTGAGCAACTTTGACTTCACATAAACCAGCAATTCACAAAGTGGCTTTTAAACTATGTGAAATAAGGTTTGCGATTACTTGAAAAGTGGAGATTACAACAGTGAGATAAGCATGAATTCCAGGGGTAATTTTTAAACAGGAAGATCTTGAGTTGTAAAGAGCTCCTATTTTTGAAAGCTAATATTTTCAATTATTATAATAAAGCTTAAGCAACATTAATAAATTAGCTATTTATTTCCCATAGTCTCAGTATTATGGGAGATCAGTGGTTCTCAAAGTGCCTTCACAGCATCACCTGCTGCTGCTGATGCTAAGTCGCTTCAGTCGTGTTCAACTCTGTGCGACCCCATAGACGGCACCCCACCAGGCTCCCCCGTCCCTGGGATTCTCCAGGCAAGAACACTGGAGTGGGTTGCCATTTCCTTCTCCAATGCATGAAAGTGAAAAGTCAAAGTGAAGTCACTCAGTCGTGTCTGACTCTTAGCGACCCCATGGACTGCACCGTACCAGGCTCCTCCATCCATGGGATTTTCCCAGGCAGCATCACCTAGGAACTTGTTAGAAATACACACAGTCCAGCTGTAACCCAGACCTATAGAATCAGATCAGCAACCTGGTTGGTTGCCATGTCCTCTTCCAGGGAACTTCCCGACGCAGGGATTGAACCAGATCTCTCATATCTCTCCCGCATTGGCAGGCAGGTTCTTTACCACTAGCACCACCTGGGAAGCCCCCAGCACAGTACCCAAAGGATACAAAACAGTGCTTGGCATAGTATAGCCATATTGTCAAATAAAAATTTAAAAACAAATAACTTCTAAAAGGGAAAAGATCACATTCAAGGTTTTTTAAAATAATAATTACACTATCAAAAATGACACTAAATTGTATATCTATAATAGAAATGTAGGTTAGTAAGAGAAGTCAGGAATGATAATAGGAGACAAGAAAGAATATACACAGGCTGCATCCAGAATATTCTCATATACTCTGACAGTATTTGAGCCACACGTAATTCAAGGAACTTCTTAGAGGTAAGCCTAGCAGTGCAAATTCTTATGCTCAACAATTTGGGAATAGAAAACTCATTATGATGATAGCAAAGATTGTGCTCACTTTGTTTTCTATGCTAATAAAGCAGCCATTGGAGACATGGCTTGAAGCCCTACTTTGAAAGATAAATAACCCTTTATTAATTTATAAGTGAGGCAAATGTGATCTGAGCCTGTCATCAAAATGTGTTTTTAGTGAGTTCAGTCTATTAATTTTCACTCTTCTGATTTACCATTTTGTTACTGAAATAATTTAAAAACAAAAAGTGTAAGTCTAGTAATTGCTTCAGTGTTGTCTAGACCCTGTCTGACAACTCCACTAAATTCTTCAATTATTTTGTTGTTAACAATAACTAAATAAATTTTCATGAAGTCACAGCAAGTGGAAAATACAGTCTTGCAGTTTCTAGTTTTAGCCACTCTTGCTCAAGACTAAATGAAATAAAAATTCAAGTATTATTTATTACTTTCTCTGTATTGTGCAGGTATTTGATTTTTTAAAATGTTAAAATATTTTTTGTTATGCTTTCAAAAATCTTTTGAATACTTGCCTATAAAATGTTGACTCTCTCAGATTTCAAATGTCTGCTCTTCCATCTCTGTGTATAATTTTTTTTTTAGCTCCTTTCATAAGAACAGATTAACCAGGGAGCTAGTTACCTGTGCATTTGGGGTCAAGTAGATGAGGGAGTCATGAGGGCCCACGAAAAACAAGACTGTGGAAGAATGAAGTTGTCAATTTGAACCTCTTGGGGAAACCAACCTTAGCATCACTAGGAAATGGATTGACACCATATTGAATCTTGAGTGTTTCCTCACAGTAAAAGAAATAGCCCCGGGTCCTTTTCTTCCTTCAAGGCTAACATGTTCGGGATGGGCAGGTGTGTTCCATCTGCTCCCACCAGAAAGTCAGACTCGCAGACTATAATTGTTCCTTCAGTCAGAGACAACTGAAAAAGATGGAATTCATTTCCTCCTGCTGTTAGGTAGGAAGTTAGGCATCAGCAAAGAGGCGCGGCCTACCGGAAAAAGATTCAAACTGATCTCTTAAACCCCATACCAAACATGCCCCAATGTGGCTCATGAGAGCTACATTACAAAATAACCACAGAGATTCTGCGTCCTAGGCACAGTGGATACAAACTAGCCAGAGGGACTTCTCCAGCTCCTGCATATGTGCTGGTGACGCACAGCTGTGTCCTCAGTGACCTTAGGCAGCCAGGAGCCTATTAAGGGTTCATAAATATTCTATACCTGCATGCATCTGATTATAACAGACTGAATTATGGGAAAGACATGCGCAATAGGGCCTATTGTTACATAACTGGGAACTGTCCGTGAAAACCCTCAGTCCACACTCACGTAGACAAATATGTAAAAGCCCTGTCTTGAAGCCCTGTGTACTAAACATTCTGGGCCCAGCGCTTCTCTTGGCGTGGCCCACCACTCCCTTGAGGTGTTCTTTCTGTTCTTTCTTCAATAAACTTGATTTGCTACAGGTAAGACCTCAGATTCATTTTTATGTCCTTACCAAGAACCAAGGCCCACGAGGAAGGGCCCTCTTCGACTCCCCCTATCTGGTAACACTACACATTTATCAAGAACTGTCTAGGATATTTCAGTCCCTAGTAGCAAGGAAAGAAACCTTGCCAGTGGTGCCCACATCCCTAAAAAGGAAAACAAACCAACTCCCTCCCCACAGCAGTATAAGAGCCTCCCAGGATCCTCCCCACAATCAGGCCCGGATCTGGAGGGATTTGAGTGTGATCTCTCTGCCCAGTCTCAGGAAGGGATGAACAAGGGGATTTTCGTCCCTTTGGTTTGTAAACTAGGAGACGCGAAGGGTCTCACTCAGAAATCAAATTGTTTCTTTAATCTGCTTCTTAATCTGGACTTTTTGGACCCATGTAGGAATACAGAGTTTTTTTGTTTTTTCTTTTTTTCAACTGACAATTTATCTCAACTATGTGCTCAGAAGCTCAGTCATGTCTGAGTCTTTGTGACACATGGACTGTAGCCCACCAGGCTCCTCTGATCATGGGATTTCCCAGGCAAGAATACAGGAATGGGGATTTTCCTGAGCCAGGGATCAAACTCAAACCCGTGTCTCTTACATCTTCTGCACTGGCAGATGGGTTCTTTACCACTAGTGCCACCTGGGAAGCCCTTATCTCAGCTACCTAGTTGCAGTAAATTTAGCCAGCAAGTGTTACCTTATAATGTCTTCAGTTTGGGGGTTCCTCTTAACCCAAGATACTAATGGAAATGTGTTTTCTTGTCTTCTGAGATTGCTTTAAGAATGGGAAACAAAGTAGTCATTACTATTTTTGCTTTTTTAATAGCCTGGGCAATAAACTCCAGGTTAGAAATGGCATTTTAGAAAAGCAAACCAAAAGAAGAAAGAAAAACACATCATGAAGAAACAAAAAAGGCCCGAGATTTCTTAAAGAACGGATCATATACACGTGTGTGTGCAGCATCTCAGAGGTTAAACGCTGTACACATAAAGTCCTTTGGAGGCATTTCATAAGAGCTGCAGTATAAGGGAAGAATATGTATTTAATTTTCATATGTATATACTTTTTTACTCTAACAAAAGAACGAAGCATGTGTGTTCCCTTCTTATGAAAAACAGTGTGATCTAACTTATTTGCAAAATTTGGGACTGTGATGTGTCCACAGGAGGGAAGAAGGGAAACAGTTCTTGGACACACAACTGTCTGATTATATCCGTATCTGTCTTGGACCAATTACTATGACAGAAGGGTATTTTCTCTGCTAGAGAGAATATCAGTGCTTTATTTTCTTAAATAATGTAAAAAGGAAAACATAACCTGTGATCCTACTCACTTTTAAATTTGTTTCCTCCTTACTTGCTAGGTGCAACTGACTTGTTATTTTTAATGGATTTTTGAAAAAAATATTCAATGCTAGGCTTTTCTTCATAACAGATTTTTCACAATGCCCTTGGGAAAGGCTATCATATTTGTAGGTACAATCACAAAACTCTCCTCAGTAACTTCCTGAATAAGGCAGGATGGGGACGGAGGGTACCTTCAAAATCACAATCTCGGACTGGCTTTTTGCTTTAAGCATCTGAGAAGGCAAACAGAAATCGATATTTTTAAAAATAAAATGTCTACATCCTAAGTAACATTCTTTAAAAGTGTCTGAGTGATATTTCCATTGTCATTACAATACTTAGGATTTTACTGTAATAGATATAACAATTAAGGTCTATTTTTACTAACATAAGGGGCTTCCCTGGTGGCTCAGATGGTAAAGAATCTTCCTGCAACACAGGAGACCCAGGTTCAATCCCTGGAGAAGGGAATGGCTACCCACTCCAGTATTCTCTGGAGAATTCTATGGACAGAGGAGCCTGGCAGGCTATAGTCCATGGGGTCACAAAGAGTCAGACACGAATTAGCAACTAACACTTACTAACATAAAATGAAATTTCTACAAGCCAGTGTTTGTTCATATTTTTGCCAATTTTGTCAATTGATGATCCCTTCTTCTCATTTCCCGGTTAAAGGTGAGGTCCATTAATTATACATATCCACAACACACAGTGATCTACCTAGCTGTTAGAACAATTCAGTTCAGTTGCAGATGACTTGTTTCTTGTAAAACAATTTATTTCATATGCCTTTGTAAGAGGAATTGCTCAGACCGGAATGGCTTAAAAACAAATAAACAGAATGAGAGAACTGCTAGAATAAAAGAATTCTCGAATCGAGCACTGTGTATGAGTTAGCTCATGTCTGCGACCTGCCCAGAGTCACAGAACCAGTTAGCCACAGAGAGTCAGAGATGATGCTCTTCACTGACTGATACCCCAGAGCTCTTTCCTCTACAGTCAGAAACATGAGCTGAAGGAAAAGTCTTTCCCTAAGAACAGCTTATTACAAAGCATATTAAACATATTAAAAAGCAGAGACATTACTTTGCCAACAAAGGTCCGTCTAGTCAAAGCTATGGTTTACCTGGTAGTCATGTATGGATGTGAGAGTTGGACTATAAAGAAAGCTGAGCGCTGAAGAACTGATGTTTTGGAACTGTGGTGTTGTAGAAGACTTTTGAGAGTCCCTTGGACTGCAGGGAGATCCAACCAGTCCATTCTGAAGGAGATCAGCCCTGGGATTTCTTTGGAAGGAATGATGCTAAAGCTGAAACTCCAGTACTTTGGCCACCTCATGTGAAGAGTTGACTCATTGGAAAAGACTCTGATGCTGGGAGGGATTGGCTGCAGGAGGAGAAGGGGACGACAGAGGATGAGATGGATGGATGGCATCACTAACTCGATGGACGTGAGTCTCAGTGAACTCCGGGAGTTGGTGATGGACAGGGAGGCCTGGCGTGCTGCGATGCATGGGGTCGCAAAGAGTCGGACACGACTGAGCAACTGATCTGATCTGATCTGATCTGACGTTGAAGCTGAAACTCCAATACTTTGGCCACCTGTTGCAAAGAACTGACTCGCTGGAAAAGACCCTGATGCTGGGAAAGATTGAAGGCGGGAGGAGAAGGGGATGACAGAGGATGAGATGGTTGGATGGCACCACCAACTCGATGGAGATGAGCTTAAGCAAGATCCAGGAGTTGGTGATGGACAGGGAAGCCTGGCATGCTGCAGTCCATGGGGTCACAAAGAATCGGACACGACTGAGCAACTGAACTGAAAACTGAAGGACAGCTCGCTTTCTGTCAGGCGTAGAGGAGTTCACTTAAAAAAGGAGCAGAGCAGAGGTAAAGAGAATCAAGTAATGAAACGCCCAAAATTATAAACTAAAACTGATTCTATGATATTTGCTCATTGGTGTTTTGTGTTAACTGGATTCTGTATGTCTTCCAGGTCACCTGGCTTCCTAGGGTAGGCAGGAAGTACACCAGTGAAACCTATCTCAGCCACAGATTCTGAAGCAGGAGGATGTCTTTGGTCTAATAAACACTTCAGGGATGAAAACACCTCCTGGGAAGGGTAGGCATTTTGTCATTCACACCTCACTGTCAATTGCTCTAATTAGACAACACCTTGCTCAGTAGCCTCTGGCAATGAGAAATAAGGGATGGGGAAAAAGACAGGAATAGTTTTCTAAGGGTGAGGCACTTAGAGGTGCTTTAGGTACCTAAACTAGAGAGAGAGGATGAAAAAGGTGGGAATCCATTTCTCACAGTTCCCCTTCCCTTGCATAGGCCTGAACTATCATTGTCCAATTTTGAACATGAAAATAAATGTTTGGGAAGTTTTTAGAAAGCTCATTCTCAAAAAATGTTAAGCATGTAATCTTGGGATTTTCACAAATAATAATTTCTCTTTATGAATTTGCTGAGGATTTACCTATAAAAACTCATTATCCTAGTGCTCTAATACATGTGTTTGAAAGTCAGGTCAATCATTAAAAAAAAAAAAAAACTGATTAAGATTAGGAAACTAATTGTGATAATAGTACCCGCTTATCCTAAAATAATATTTATCCCAGAAGGCTAACTTCTATTACTAAGAAACAGAATGGGTTCATTTTCAAACACGTTTTCAGACTAGCACTGAAGCTCTGTTTCCTGTAACGGAACCACAGAATATATTTTAAATTTACACACATACACCAAGGTAAAACTTTAACAATATTTATTCAAGCTCTGAGTCATCTCTTTACCAGTTACAGCTTCTCAGTAACAAATGACAAGAAGGTCCAGGCATGCAAGAATCTCCTGATTATGACCTGCGAAAGTGGACATGGATACCAGTTTATAACTACAACCTGAGCCACAAAACAGGGGAAGAATGAAAAAGAGGGACAAATCTACTATGTTTTATATATGTCATAGTTGCATACATCTTCTATATCATATATATATATGTATATATATATTATACATATATATATATACACACATATATATATATATGTATAATTGTTGATGATATTGGAGAGTGTCAAAAAAAATGTGTGGTGTCCCCAAGCTCTCAGTCTTGCTTGAGAACAGCTTAGGTGAGGCTTAGCCACACTCCTCATGTGACTCTTATCCAAATGAAGTTTAAAATCCAGTGCATTAGATTCTTAAAATATCTGTATAATTATGTCATTATGTTAATTGCCGGTAATAGTCAAGAGAGCAGTGATATTTTATGCCAAGTGGCTCAGTGGTAAAGAATCTGCCTGCCAATGTAGGAGACTCAGGAGACACAGGTTCAGAATTCCCTGGAGGAGAAAATGGCAACCCACTCCAGTACTCTTGCCTGGGAAATCCCACGGACAGAGGAGCCTGGCAGGCTACAGTCCATGGGGTTGCAGAGTCGGCCAGGACTGAGCACATAACCACACATAGATTAGTCATGATCTAAAATGTCTCTCCATTTTTAGAGTCCAATGTCATGGGAACAAGCATGATCTTTCGAATCAGAACCACGTAGGTTTCCCACCATTTATGAGCTGTGTGACCAGAGCAAGTTTCTTAACCTATTTGGGCATCAGTTTCCTTAGCTTTAAAATGGAGGAAGTAGCAACAACTACCTCACAGGGTGGCTGAGAGCAACATGTGAGTAAATCAAACAGCAAAGTGCCTGGAATACAATGAGTACTTAATCTATGGTAAATATTATTATTATTATTACCCTAAATGTGAGCAACCTGATGTTAGTTTAATCTCTTTAAAAATACCCAGTTTAGACAAAATTTCTCTTATAAGTCCTGCAGCACTATCAGCAGTGTTCTGAGAAACAACTTTTGCATAATCCACCAAATAAGAACAAAGTGGACCTTGACTAATCCACAAACATGCCTGTGCATGCCTTTCTGGTAGCCAGTCAGTCAGCTATGTAATTGTTCCTTCTGTGATTTCTTTTTCCTTTCTTTTTTAAATGTGTACCAACCCATCTTTCTTCACTAATGTTAAATCTAGTCTGCTTGCTGTGTGCAGTTTGCAGTATGTATTTCTATTCTATAGCTTTAGGAAATACCCAAAATAAATAAAAATTGTTATGCATATGAGGATTCTCAGGTGGTCCACATCAGGCCACAAGTTAGGGTGCCCCAGCTCACACACACCACAGACACAGAATAACTGATTAGGAGGCATTTAAGAGAAACCTACATGCAGGTCAGGAAGGAACAGTTAGAACTGGACATGGAACAACAGACTGGTTCCAAATAGGAAAAGGAGTACGTCAAGGCTGTATATTGTCACCCTGCTTATTTAACTTATATGCAGAGTACATCATGAGAAACGCTGGGCTGGAAGAAGCACAAGCTGGAATCAAGATTGCCGGGAGAAATATCAATAACCTCAGATATGCAGATGACACCACCCTTATGGCAGAAAGTGAAGAGGAACTCAAAAGCCTCTTGATGAAAGTGAAAGGGGAGAGTGAAAAAGTTGGCTCAACATTCAGAAAATGAAGATCATGGCATCTGGTCCCATCACTTCATGAGAAATAGATGGGGAAACAGTGGAAACAGTGTCAGACTTTGTTTTTTGGGGCTCCAAAATCACTGCAGATGGTGACTGCAGCCATGAAATTAAAACACGCTTACTCCTTGGAAGGAAAGTTATGACCAATCTAGACAGCATATTAAAAAGCAGAGACATTACTTTGCCAACAAATGTCCGTCTAGTCAAGGCTATGGTTTTGCCAGTGGTCATGTATAGATGTAAGAGCTGGACTGTGAAGAAAGCTGAGCACTGAAGAATTGATGCTTTTGAACTGTGGTGTTGGAGAAGACTCTTGAGAGTCCCTTGGACTGCAAGGAGATCCAACCAGTCCATTCTAAAGGAGATCAGTCCTGGGTGTTCTTTGGAAGGACTGATGCTGAAACTGAAACTCCAATACTTTGGCCACCTCATGTGAAGAGTTGACTCATTGGAAAAGACCCTGATGCTGGGAGGGATTGGGGGCAGGAGAAGGGGATGACAGAGGATGAGATGGCTGGATAGCATCACTGACTTGATGGACATGAGTTTGGGTGAACTCCAGGAGTTGGCGATGGACAGGGAGGCCTGGCGTGCTGTGATTCATGGGGTCACAAAGAGTCGGACACGACTGAGCGACTGAACTGAACTGAATGGCAGAAATATTAGCACATACACTAGTCTTGATTTTTGAGTTCTGTTAGGCAGAGGACAACACTTTTCTATAGATTATGTTATTTTTGTTCGTTTCAATCAATTAATTTCCAAGAGTTCATTATATGCTAAGTTCTTGATGACTAATCCTTTGTAACTTAGTATGCTCATGCTTCTACACCTAGTCATTTCTCCATAAAAATAACTTCAAAGGTATTTAAATTTGTCAGAGCTAACTAAAGAATCATTACTACAAAATGGAGGTTATCCCCAAAAAACACAGGTATTTCCAAGTACACAGTGACAAACAGACCAAAGGGCTTTCAAAACTTCAAATAGAGGGACCTCCCTGGTGGTCCAGTGGCTAAAACTCCAAGTTTCCAATGCGGAGGGGCCCAGGTTCAATCCCTAGTCAGGGAACTAGATCTCACATGCCATACCTAAGCTCTGGTGCAGCCAAATGAATAAATAAAATTAAATAAATGTCTAAAAAAAACTTTGATTGGATACTTTGGATCATAACAGGTATAAAAATAGATAGTCAGATTCTTGACCTTCCTATCGAAATGAACTAGAGGAACTGCAGAAATTATCTTATTGTCTTCCAAAGCTGACCGTCAAATAATCAGTGAGAAAATCTGGGTTTGTCTCTGGGATTCCCCAAATCTAATTCCTATTTAGTCCAATTATATTAAAGACTAATGGATAACACTCAAAGCAAGCAGAGGAAATGGAGACACAATTTAACTTAATAATTGAGCATTAACAAAAGATCTATGGCAAACAGATTGTGAGCAATGCAAATATGTTTTATACTAATCATTTTCATACAAGAAGGGCTTTTAAAAACAAATTGAGGATACATAAAATGCCAGCTTTAAACTGTCAATCATCACTTTCCATACATTAAAAAAGTATTCTCTTGTCTTTAAAGTAAATCAAGCATTGACTAAGATTGGAGAAGAAAACAGCAACCCACTCCAGTACTCTTGCCTAGGAAATCCCATGGACGGAGGAGCTTGGTGCAGGCTGCTGTCCACGGGGTCACAAAGAGTCGGGCAAGACTGAGTGACTTCACTTTCACTTTCACTTGACTAAGATGGCTATTCACAATCACAGGGGATAATGAAATGCTTTCTTTTTTTTTTTTTTTTTTTGAGAATAAAACCTGTTGCAAGTGGTTCAACAATAGGAAGGATTTTTTCTTTCATGTATTTATTTTTAATTGGAAGATAACAGCTTTGCAATTTGTGTTGGTTTCTGCCATTCATCAACATGAATCAGCCATACATATGTCCCCTCCCTCTTGGACCTCCTTCCCACCTCCCACCCCATCCCACCTCTCTAGGTTGTCACAAAGTACTGGTTTGAGCTCCCTGAGTCATACATCAAATATCCACTGGCTATCTATTTTACATATGGTAATGTATATGTTCAATAATAGGAAGGATTTTCTTGGGAGCTGTAAAGAATGTTAGAAAAGTCACACAGCTAAGCTAGAATGCCATGTCTGCAGGCAGAAACATGGGCACAGCCACACACATTTTGAGAAAGGCGGTGTATGCTGCTGCTGGTAAAGAAAATTCATTAAGATCCATGAAAATGGCTGAGTCTAAAAATGATATGGTTGTGATATTTTAGATCACAATCATTTTCTAACACTGAAATGTTTCATTATGACAATTTTTCAGACCAGCTTTAGAGTGAAGAACTCCAGTCACTGGTATCACATCTCATTCTTACAGATGTGAGTGGCTTTTTTTTTTTTTGGCTTTACAAAGCAATAGGGCAATATATATATATAAAACTTATTTATTTTTTAACACTGTACAGTATCCACTTACAAGAAGACTAGAAGGCCTCACATAGACAGCAAACGACTGAAACAAACAGTTCTTGGAATAAGCCCCACTTTTTCTTTTACTTCTTGCATTTTCCTTCCCTGAATATACTAACTATAATGTTAAACAGGGTTGGTGTGGCTGTGGGTACACATGTGTGTGTCTGTGTATGCCTGTGTATTTGTAAAGTGTCATCCTTTCTATTACACATAGACAGCAGAAACAGTTATTTGCTATCATCAGCAGCAAAACCATAGCAAACATTTTATTAATACTTATTTTATCATATTTCCCTTCTCTGGCCATGGTGCACAGCATGTGGAATTTTAGGTTCCCAACCAGGGATTGAACCCATGTCCTCTGCAGTGGAAGGGCAGTGTCTTAACCACTGGATGGTTAGGGAAGTCCCAGAGGTTTTTAGTCTTCACTTCCAATATTCTGACTTTGATTTCATGGTTACCTACTTTGAAGGTTTGAGGCTGCTCAGCCCTGAGAAGTCTATAGCCTTGCTTTCCGACTAATTTTCAAAATGAATAATTTTGACCTCTAAGCAGTATGAATAGATCTCTTCTATAAAATGTATGTATTATTCATAAAACAATATTTTATGTCACTGTCACTACTAATTGCACGAACATTTTTAAACAGTAAGAGGCACATTTTATTTCTAGGTTATCCACTTAAAAACCTCTGAAGTCTTTAGAAATGGGTATTATTTAATATTCTG
The DNA here is from genome assembly GCF_002263795.3 of Bos taurus. Taxonomy (NCBI): domain Eukaryota; kingdom Metazoa; phylum Chordata; class Mammalia; order Artiodactyla; family Bovidae; genus Bos; species Bos taurus. The sequence goes on from NC_037336.1 coordinate 89,559,367, forward strand.
ATTTGTTTCAGAAGACATTTGACTGCACACACCTAAAACTGAGAAATGTAAATCTACAAATATAACGATGCTTCACGGCCGCTTCTCACTAAATAGGCTCCATCAGTTGAAATTTAGAAACATAAGAATATTCCCTTTTTTCACCATTTTGAGGAAGATTGCATCTTCTGAATAAGACAACAGTATTTCTAATCCTCCATGCTCTTGCAGAACCTTGCTACTACTACTCCATGAGGAGATAAAGAGTACTTTTCCTCCCCGGGACAGTGGGTGGGCCTATAGGACCTGCTCTGACAAAGAGGAGGGCTTCCCTGGTGGCTTAGACAGTGAAGAATCTGCCTGAAATACAGGAGACCTGGGTTCGATCCCTGGGTCAGGAAGATCCCCTGGAGGAGGGACAAACATCCAGTGACAAACAGGATGTATCTGGAGTGATGCCCTGTGACTTCTGAGTCTGGGTCTTAGAGGCAAAAAGGTTTTTCCCTGGCTCTCTCTCTCTCTCCTGCCCTTGGAACCCGGGCCCTATATTCAGAGGTTGATCAGGCCACATGCAGAAGCCACAGGCAGGTGCTCCAGCTAAAGTCTCAGCCAAGAGCCAACCAGCTGCCAGATGTGCTCAGAGAGCTTCATGATGGGTCCAACCTCCAGGTTTCAAGTCTTCTGGCTGAAGACCCAGACATGGTGAAGGAGAGACTGGCCATCCCTCCCAAGGCCTGTCCAAATTCCTAATCGACCAAGTGCCTGGGCATAATGTTCTCTGCTACGAAGCTTCTGTAGCCTGTTACAGAGCCACGGATAACTAGGATGTCCGTGTGTGTAGCATTCAGAATGTGCGAAAGGCTATTTGGCACCTAACTCAGGGCATGCATTAACATCTATGTCACTTTTCTCTTAGCTGTTTAAACAATGTGTCACTTTCTTCACTGACCAGTTTCTCTTCACTTGGTAAACTTGACTAAAATCTACCCTTGCAAAGCCAGTCACAAAGTAAGTGTTTGAAAAGCTGTCCCAGGAGGCCTCAGGAGCCACTGATGGGTGAACCCAAGGGTGCAAAGAATTGCCTGCCTGAGACTGTCCCGCAAGTGGCGCTCGTGATGAATTGAATTCCTGGCTAGCTGCCGATGGGCCTAGTGATGTAGCACTTTTGGGCACACAGGGACAGGGCGGGGAGAGTCTGAGAGGGCTCTTCCATGAGCGACCATGTTCAACCAGTGCCTCCAGCTGACTGAATTCCCAGTCGGTCCTCCACGAGAGAGGCTAGATCGCTGCAGGCATCTCTGAGCCTACAAGGGATCGTGCCATTCCACAAACACTTCTGAGTGCTCACTGCGTCTTAAGAGGAGCTAGGGCAACTTCAGGGCAGGAGATGATCGTGTAAACGGGTACGGCGTGATGAGTCCCAAAACTAAGCCTCTCTCCCGGCCCCAGTTCTCAAATTCAGTCACCTTTGACAGCTTTCATTCCTTCTGTCTGCAGGCCACTCCTATTTCATTTGTAGTTCAAACACCTCCTCACTTTCTCTCGATGTTTCTTAACAGGGCACAGTGTCCACCAGCCTAAGCCTCATTTGGGGTCCCTGTGGATATCAAGACCACAGGGCCACTTCAGACTCACCGAATCAGAATCCCTGCCTGGGTGTAGATGTGCACAGATGCTGCAGCTGATTCTCATGTATCTCTTCCAGTCTTCCCTGATTCCCCCTCTTTGCTGTCTGCGTCACACTACTCACTAACACAAGATTAATTTTTCAGAGCATATCTCTTGACAACATCATTCCCCTGCCACCTTAAAATGGGTTACCACTGCTTAGCAGGGTTCGTACTTCATATCCCAGGACTCAAAGCTTTTTCCAACCTGGCCTCAACCTACTTTCTGGTCAGGTCACCAATAACCCACATAGAGCTGGTTGCACTGCACTGCGGCTTCCTTCTGCCAATCTGTACCCGCTCCACACTTTCTGAATACAGACTGGGCTTGTCTTTCTGGCTGCCTGCTGACTCTATCTTTTTCAAGTTGGCTCTGCCACTTTGGACACCTCCAGCTTCTCTGTTGCACCTGGTAAAACTCCTCTTCTTCAGCTCCAAGTTCAAAGGCAAGCTCTCCCATGATACCACACCTGGGCATTCTCTTTCCTTTCTCTCAAAATCTGTAGCCCCTTGTCTTAAATACTTTCATAGTAGGTCTCACATCCTTCTTTGTATTAATAACATCAACACTAACTTATTCTTCCACATTAGCTAGCCCTGCTCACTCCATAGAAGTGTTTAAAGATCTTTGCGTGTGTATATGTGTGTGTGTGTACAGACACACACACAGAGACTGCTAAATTTAAAAAGAAAGATCAAATTTATAATTTATGATGGTCCTGACAGCTGCAAATATGAAGTTATCTCAGCAGGAAATTCAAAAGGAAATCATGTTATATCACCTTGCGATGATTTATTCTATTAATGTCTAGCTTCAAAGGGCTTTTGAAATGTAAATGGCTATCTTGACTCATAAATAATATAAATCATATAGCACAAAATGTAATTTAAAGTTGGAATCAGTCTAAAAAGATACTTTTATTTATTAATTGCTAGAAAATTATACTTCTTTTCTTGACAAACTATGACTCATCATATAAATACTTAATAACCCCAAATACAAAGGTTATACTTTCCTTTCTGCACAAGTATGCCTACATCGGTTCTTTGCACTTCAAACACGACTGGCCACTTATATTGCTGCCTTTTCAACATTTGCTGACAGTCATAATTCTGCAGTGCAAATGTATTTCATTATTTCCAAACACTTTGTGGGAGGTGGAATCATTCAATATTTTAAATGTTTTTAACCAGATCATTGTATCTAGATTTGTTTTGCTATAAATATGGACAAAATCATGGAGGGCTATAAAAATTTAATTAGTACTTTCATTAGAGTAGAAGACTTTTGAAGTGTTACAAATCTTATCATACATTTTATAACTATTTTATTGATAACAATAAATAAGTCGTGCCCCAGTGGCTCAGTGGATAAAGACTCCGTCTGCAATGCAGGAGACGTGGGTTGGATCTCTGGTTGGGAAGACTTGCCAGATGAAGAAATGATAAGCTACTCGTGTATTCTTGCCTGGGAAATCCCATGGACTGAGGAGCTTGGTGGGCTACAATCCAAGGAGTCACAAAGAGTCAGACATGACTGAGTGACTACACATGAATGCTAGTAACGCATTTACCAATCTAAAAGTTATTTTTCACTAAAAAGGAATATATTAACATTTATTATGAATTATCTGTACTTAAATTCTAAATAGTGGTCCTCAGTAGAGAACCAGAATGAGCCAGGGCTTCCAGTACATCATGGTCTCATGGTCATATCCTAGAATCAAGGAAGTTTAGAGGGGACGAGTCTGTAGGACCATCACAACTGACATTATTTCTCATGGCCCCAAGCCATAGATAGAGACTTGTGACATTTCTTTGTTGTTCAGTTGCTAAGCTGTGTCTGACTCTTTGGGACTCCATGGACTGCAGCACACCAGGCTTCCCTGTCCTTCACCATCTCCTGGAGTTTGCTCAAACTCATGTCCATTGAGTCAATGATGCCATACAACCATCTCATCCTCTGTCACCCCCTTCTCCTCCCGCCCTCAATCTTTCCCAGCATCAGGGTCTTTTCCAATGAGTGGTCTCTTTGCATCAGTGGCCAAAGTATTGGAGCTTCAGCTTCAGCATCAGTCCTCCCAATAAATATTCAGGGTTGATTTCCTTTAAGATCGACTGGTTTGATCTCCTTGCTGTCCAAGGGACTTTCTACCATTACTAGTTGAATGACCTTGAGGAAATTCCCTAACTGCTATAAGTGCCCATCTAATGCAATAGCTGATGTTTACTGAACATGCTGATTGCTATTCTGGGCAGTTGACACTTGATAAACATTTAATCCTTACAATAAATCAAGAAGTCTATCCTTTTCATGATACACATATTATACAGGAGCAAACAAAGATAGAGAGAAGTTACGTAACTGGTACAAGGTTGCACAGCTAGGATGCAGAGGAGAGAATCACGTTCCAGCAGGAGGCCCACAGAGCCATTTTCTCAGTGAAAGTATAAATTTAAAATCCCACAGATAACACGCTAGATTTCTCCACCAGAGGACAAGGCAGGCCCGTGTGCTTTAGATTTTTTGTAGTACATAATAGGGAACTAGGCCTGATTCAAACAAACAAACAAACAGGAGTAATACAGTACAATCGTATAATGGCCACAGACTGTGTAATTGACATACAGAAGTACAAATAAAAGCACTCTATTAAAATGCCCTAAAGCTACATTCTGCCAACCGCTTTTTCTGTGTGAAGCTGTGTGATGGATGTACATGTGTATAGGACAGCATGACTGCCTAAGAGTTATGAACATAAGCTCTAAAGCCAGACTGCCTGGTTTCAAATTCTGGCTCTGGCATTCACTAGTTTTCAGATTTTGGGCAAATTATTAAATTCTATTATACCTCAATATCCTCATGGCTAAACTGGGAATGTGTTAATAAAAGTTTTCTTTGGGTGGTTTTAAGGTTGTTGTGAGATTTAAATAAGATTACCCATATGAGGCACTTACAACAGTGCTTGGTACGAAGTTTCAATAAAGGCAGTGAGAGAGAGGAAGGAAAATGAGACCATGGATAAAATCATATTATACTTGACCTAACATTTTCTACTTAATTTATCTTGATGCCAATGAATATTAACAGCTTCTTGGTTAGCCTCACAATTTTAATAAACTGTTAAATATGGGTGCTAAGTTGCTTCAGTTGTATCCAACTCTTTGTGATCCAATGGACTGTAGCCCACCAGGCTCCTCTGTCCATGGGATTCTCCAGGCAAGAATACTGGAATGGGTTGCCATGCCCTCTTCAAGGGGATCTTCCCAACCCAGGTATTGAACCCACATCTCTTGTGTCTCTTACATTGGTAGGTGGGTTCTTTACCACTAGTGCCACCACAATGTAATATTTATATGGGCTTCCCTGGTGGCTCAGATGGTAAAGAATCTGCCTGCAATGCAGGAAACCTAGGTTCAGTCCCTGGGTTGGGAATATCCCCTGGAGAAGAGAATGGCTACCCACTCCAGTATTCTTGCCTGAAGAATCCCATAAGCAGAGGAGTCTAGAGGGCTATAGCCCACGGGACTGTAAAAAGACACGACTGAGCAACTAACACTTTTACTTTCTTTCAATATTTATATATGCTCACACACTCTTAACATATGTAGAGATTAATTTGGGGATAAAAGTACATACACTTTCACAACTTCACATTACATCAAAACAAATCTTCCTCATTTTTAAAATAGATTCATGATATTTCATGGTATGGATACATTTTACTATTTATTAGGAGCTCCCTATGGGAGAAATTAGGATGTATAAATGTATATATTAGGATATATTAGGATATATATATATAGCAAAAATTCCATAATCATCAGTTCTGTAATATAGCTTTGCATACAAGTATGTGTAGATCCAGGGGATGAAATCCTAGAAGCAAAATTGCTGATTAGATGTTTTAACACATCTTTACTTGGAGGTGTGTTGCCTAAGTGCGGATATTTCTTTTCTGTTTTTAATTGACAATTTTATTTATTTATGGCTGCGCTGGGTCTTCGTTGTCGCGCAGTCTTCTCTCTAATGCAGCAAGCAGGGGCTACTGTTTAGTTGCGGTATGTGGGCTTCTCATTGCGGAGGCTTCTCATGTTGCAGAGCACAGGCTCTGGGTCGTGCAAGCTTCAGTAGTTGCGACACCTGGGCTCAAGAGTTGCAGCTCCCAGACTCGAGAGCACAAGCTCAGTAGTTGCAGCACACAGGTGTAGCTGTTCCTCGGCACGTGGGATCTTCCCAGACCTGGGATTGAATCTGTGACTCCTGCACTGGCAAGTGGATTATTCACCACTGAGCCAGCAGGAAGGCCTCATCACTTACTTTTATAAAAGATGCTTACTTTTAAAAAAAACTTTTAAGATTTATTCATTTTTGCCTGTGCTGCTTCTTCTTGCTATGCACAGGCTTTCTCTGGCTCTCTCAGTGGGGATTACTCTCCAGTTGTGGTGCCTGGACTTCTCATTGCAGTGGCTTCTCTTGTTGTGGAGCATAAACTCGAGGCACCCGGGCTCAGCAGCTGCATCCGACAGGCTTAGTTGCTCCACAGTAGGTAGAATCTTCCTGGACCAGGGATTGAACCCCTATCCTTTGCATTGGCAAGTGGATTCTTAACCAGTAGACCACCAGGGAGCCCGATGCCTACTTCTTAAGAGGCCCATGCCTTGCTTGAGCTCTGCATAAGTGTGTGTTGGTTCTCAAAGTCCTTCTCAATGATCCAAATGTCACTATTCTGGTGGATATTTTTGGAGGGTGGGGGGTAGGGTTGGATTATGACTAGTATTTTCAAGGTTATTAAAGTTAACATTTTTCCCATCGGTTTTACATTCTTTTTTATTGCCTTTGATAAGTCTCAGGGAGAGATATAAAAAAGAATCCTTCTTCACAGTCTTTTACCAGAACACCTACACTATTATTCTCAAGGCTGCCCAATGTTGCATTGAATGGCTATATTTTATAAGATATTTAGGTTGTTTCAAATTTTCATGGTGATAGATATCATTGAAAAGAAGGAGCATTTCAAAAGACCAGGATGAGAGAAGATCCAATTCAGTTACACCAAATAAAGACTGGCAGAAAAGCAGAGGATGCCTGAAAAATAATGCAAAAGGTACTAACTGGTGCTACTTTTAAGGGGTAAGCTATTCAGGCAGAAAGGAGCATAAAGGGAACTTTATCCCTTGGGCAAGTTCCTCTTGTTTAATATCTTCTTCTTTTTTCCTCCCCACATCCTCTCTCATACAAGATCTGCTGTGGCAATATTGCTGTGAGAGATTAGAACGCCTCTCTCAATCAACGTGTAAGATGCTAAGTTACCAGGGCTCCATTAGCAATTACAGAAATGTTTTTTAGGTTAGATTTACCATCTGGAAGAAATTCCTTTTATGCCACATGGAGCTCAGCTCCCATAAATTATGATTATGGGGACACTGCAGCAATTTAGAGTTACCCTGAATAAAAGAAGCAAACTAATTTGGGTTTGCCTGTGTTGTTTTGTTTAGGACTAATGATAGCAACCAGTCAGTCTTAAGGGAAATCAACCCTGAATACTCATTGGAAGGACTGATGCTGAAGCTGAAGCTCCAGTGTTTTGGTCATCTGGTGTGAACAGCTGACTCATTGGAAAAGTCCCTGATGCTGGGAAAGATTGAAGGCAGAAGGAAAGAGGGCATCAGAGGACGAGATGGCTGGATGGCATCACCAATGCAATGGATGTAAACTTGGGCTAACCTCGCGAGATGGCAAGAGACAGAGAGGCATGGTGTGCTGCAGTCCATGGGGTTGCAAAGGGTCGGACACGCCTGGGTGACTGAACAACAACAACGATAGCAACATTTTACTGGTCGCCTATCTTAAATGCAAGTTCAGTTCAGTTCAGTCGCTCAGTTGTGTCTGACTCTTTGCGACCCCATGGACCACAGCACGCCAGGCTTCCCTGTCCATCACCAACTCCCAGAGTTTACCCAAACTCGTGTCCATTGAGTCAGTGATGCCATCCAACCATCTCATCCTCTGTCATCCCCTTCTCCTCCTGCCTTTAATCTTTCCCAGCATCAGGGTCTTTTCAAATGAGTCAGCTCTTTGCATCAGGTGGCCAAAGTATTGGAGTTTCAGCTTCAACATCAGTCTTTCCAATGAACACTTAGGACTGATCTCCTTTAGGATGGGCTGGAAATGCAAATGCCACAACAATTTTTAAATGCTTCACTTTAATCCTTTAACGACCTACAGACAACAGTCTAGTTGGCTGTCAAGACTCTGTGACTCCAACTATCCACCCACTGCTCTAGATACAGATGCTTCGAGCCAGATTGAGTGCTAAAGGCAGAGAGCAGAGAAGAAAACATCAGTTTCAGCAATACAAATCACAGGAACTTTTCAATAACTGCTATGTTGAGACTCTGCACTGAGAAATAAAAGCAAAGAAATGTATCATATGATCTGTTCCTTGAAGAGTCTTCCACTGGTGGCGCTAGTGGTAAAGAACCTGCCTGACAATGCAAGAGACATAAGAGATGCAGGTTCGATCCCTGGGTTGGGAAGATCCCCTGCAGGAGGAGACGGCAGCCCACTCAAGTAGTCTTACCTGAAGAAGCCCACGGACAGAGAAGCCTGGCGGGCTACAGTCCATAGCGTGGCAGAGTCAGACACGACTGAAGGGACTTAGCATAAGCACCACTGTACCAGATTAAATAGATCACTTCCATATATGATGACTATTTACAATACATAAAATATTCTAAAATTGAAATTATCTATGGCATAGTATCACACAGAAAACCGGGAGTTATTCTATAGGTTCTCTTGTTTGAATTGCTTTATGGCTTCATTCTCTGAGTTGATACAAATTGGACCGCCAATAAGAATCCTGACCAGTGGTTGACAGGGTTGGAGGGCAAGCAAGGTCAAGATGAGACTTGAGGAAGGAAAAAGCATCCTCTCAGGGGGTCATTACAGATGATGGGGAGAGTGGGTTATAGCAGACAGACCAGAGTATCAGCCGAGCTCCTGGACAACATGCGGGCCTTGGCTTTCTCCTGCTGCAGTTCTGGTAAATTTTAGGGGGGTCAGGGGAGATACGCAGGCAAGTTTTAAACAAGCTCCCTCCCTACTCTGCATCCACATAGGCCTGGGGCAGGGTGGGGGGCATTGTCCTGGAAAGATTCCTCCAGCTGGGCCCCTGGAAGGGTGGCCACCTTTAAGAACATCTGAGACGGCCGACATCCTTCTACAGCCACATAGTAAACAGAGTTACTCAGCTATTCTAATAGACAGCGAAAGCAAAACTGGGAAAGCCCAGAGTTTTTAAATGTTTCAATTTCAGTCCTTTTTAAGAGATATTTGGAATATTTTATAGCCATTCTGTGGTGTTATTGAAGGAAGATGTAATAAAGAGATGGTTTATTAATAGCTTTAGTATTCTAAAAAAAGGCAACTAGTAATCTCAGAAAACCATTTCCTATCAGGAAATTTAATATAAATCTAGCTGATTTCAAATTCTTAGCTTTTACGGGCTTTAAATAAAAACCCATTAATATGAAAACTTTTCATCCTCTTACTAGAAAATCAATCACAGAAATGAATTTGGGTATCAAATGGATCTAAACAGACAGAGGTGCATGATATAAATTATAATTTGAAAGGTGCAAAAATAGAACTGAAGGGGGACTTTTTGTCGGAGAAGTCTGCAGTCAACATTTTATCCACCAATTCAGATTGCTATTAATTTTTGACAGCTTTGAGTCAAACAAGAATCATGTTCCCAACCCTAAGGGATGTCAGGGGGACAGCAAAGGGCCAGTGTGACAATCCAGTGTGGTTTTCCTAACTAAACATGAAGTACAGTTATTCACCTGGAACATTAACTCAAAATAGAATAAAGGGCTTAGCAAATCTTAATTGAATCCATTATTTTTTCCCTTGCACAACTTTCATATTTAAACAGTTTGCTTGCTAGTTTGAACCTACAGTCTTTATATACAAAAGTATATTTCACTTAACGTGGGAATGAGAACTAATAAATTTTATTTTTTATCACCAATAAATTTGCAAATTGTGTTCATTTTAAAATAGTCACCTGAAGATATAACAAGCAAGATGTAAGATTGCAAGAAAACTCAAGAAACTGATGGGGCAAATCCATCAGTTCCAAACAGGTCATAGCACATGACCTATTCTGACATGTTAAATGGCGGCTCAAACGGTAAAGGATCTGCCTGCAACGTGGGAGACCTGGGTTCAATCCCTGGGTCGGGAAAATCCCCTGGAGGAGGAAATGGCAACCCACCCCCAGAATTCTTGTCTGGAGAATCCCATGGACAGAGAAGCCTGGTGGGAGTCCACAGGGCCACTAAGAGTCAGACATGACTGAGCAACTAACACTTTCACTTTCACTATAATTAGAGATGTAACTTCTCTTCACAACACAAAAAAGTCCTAAATCCAAAAAGTCATGAGCCTCCTATACATACTACAGTCACAACTTTTTTTAAAAATAAATCCTGTAAGGTTTCCTGTTACCAGGTGCATAACAGTCATACCTTTGCCAGTATGGTCCTGTCTTTCCTGCTGATGAGCTGTCTATCATTTATCTCTAATGTGCGTCTTTTCCTCCAGCTCAATCACTAGACGCCTCCTAGCTTATCTTAAGGTTTCCCACTGTCCACGCTGTTCTCGAGCTGTGGCTACGCCCCACCTCCCCCTGAACAATCGCATTCCTTCATCCTTTCAAACTCAGCTCACATTCTAACTTTTTCATGAAGAATGTTAAGGTCTCCCACTTGATCACGGCCGCCCCACCCCCATACAGTTCTAGAGGCGAGAGCACTCATTTGTGCCTCTCTTCACGATCATCCACCCTGCTTTGCTTTATATAAGTATTTGGGTTATCTTTTCTACAGACTCATCAACCTCTGAGGGTCAGGGACTGAGTTTTCCCTGTCTTAGCATCTTCTACCTTGAATAGAGTTGGACCCAGAGAAGGTGTCAACAGAATAATATAATGTAATATCTTAGAAAATAAAACATCTGATTAAAATAGTATCATGAAGAGCATACCATAATAAAAAGTATAATATAATGAAACATGCTAAGAAATGACACATCTTAATCACTTATATGTGGAATCAAAAAAAAGATACAAACAAACTTATTTACAAAACAGAAATAGACTCACAGACAGAAAACAAACTTATGGTTACCAAGAGGAAAGGGAGTGGGATAAATTTGAAATCTGGGATTCACAAACACACACTATTATACACAAAACAGATAAGCAACAAGATCTACTGCTTAGCCCAGGGAACTATATATAATATCTTGTAATAACGTATAATGGGGCTTCCCTGGTGGCTTAGAGGTTAAAGCGTCTGCCTGGAATGCAGGAGACCTGGGTTCGATCCCTGGGTAGGGAAGATCCCCTGGAGAAGGAAATGGCAACCCACTCCAGTACTCTTGCCTGGAGGAGCCTGGTAGCGATCGCAAAGAGTCAACACGACTGAGAGACTTCACTTCACTTCTACTTCAACAACGTATAATGGAAAAGAATCTGAGTCACTTTCCTGTACACACGAAACACATATAGTATATCAACTATACTTCAATTTTTTAAAAAATTAAAAAAAAATTATACACTTTGAAGACCCACAGAGAAAGGAAAACATCCAAGGTGCCCCAAGCCTATGATCCAAGCACGTTGCCAAGAACTCAGGTCAAGTCTAAGAGAGTCTCTGAAGCCGGACAGACTTTGATTTAAATGTCAATGCTGCCACTTGCAAAACACGTGATTTTGAACAATCTATCTAGAGTTTCTGGGCCTTTATTTTCTTCTTTATTAAGCAGGGATTAGAAACGCCTGCTTCTGGAGTGGCGAAACTTATATTTGATCGCTCTGTGAGCACCTGGATGTGTTCACGGCACATATAACATAGGGTTCCTCAAACACGAAGGTCAGAAGGCAACTGCGCTGGGTCCATAAGCCAAACTCCCCATCAAGAAGCACCCACTCACCTTGTCATTCACTTTTTTTTAACCAACATTTCAGATCAGAAACACACGCATTTCCTCCCCCCATTCCCATTCTGTTCAATTCCTATTTATTTGGATTCCAGAGAGACTTATGTGACTGAATACAGGGATTTTTCAGAAGAGCCAAAGATCCATAGAGGAGATCTGATGGTTATGCCCGTTGTATGTGGGACCTGGGCCATTAGAAAGGATTGGCTGTCAGGCTGGTGAAGGGATTTAAAATGATATTATGCAAAGAGTGGATGGGGGATGGGAGTGCGGGGCTGTAAAAGAGATGCCAAGGACACCAGGGTCACCTCAGGTTCAGCAGGTGCAGCTGGACAAGGTGTGGCCCAAAAGGATAAAACTAGGACATCCAAAAGGTTACAAAATAGATTTCTGTTTGGTACACATAAAGAACTTGTTTTGGACTCTTTGGTCTGTACAAAGATGCAATGTGTTGCCTTATAGGAAGGGATATTGGTCTGGGAAGAGGTTAGATTATTCTATCTTTAGAATTTATTTTAACACTGATATTAAATAAATCTATGAAACATTTAGGGAACTTCTTTTCGTCTGATGCCACACAATATATAACATAGCAAACACGGGAATTCCCTGGTGGTCCAGGGATTAGGACTCTGTGCATCCACTGCAGAGGGCATGAGTTCAATCCCTGGTCAGAGAACTAAGATCCTGCATGCTGCCTGGCATGGCCTACACACACACACACACACACACACACACACACACACACATAGAGAGCAGAAACAGTTATTATTTTACATTACTGAATTCCATAGCAAATTTACTGAAAATCCTCTAAAAAAGAGTCACTACATAAATACCCCTTTAGATGTCATGTCTCCATCTATTACCATCAATTCCATAGTGTCTTGTGCTTAAAAAAAAAAACAAAACTCTTCCAAGGAATTTTTAATACATCAACCTCCACTTCCTTCTCAGTCTCTCTCAAGCCTAATCCAGTCAAACTTTTATTCAATGAAAACACTCTTGTCAGAGCCACATCTACACCTTACCAAGCCCAGCAATTCATTCAGATTACATGATGTCTCAGCACACAGGCATTGCTAGGTACCCTCCTAGTCTTAAAACTCTATCAGGCTTAAATTCCAAGTCATCCTCTTCTCTTGATTGTTTAGTTGTTTTTTCCCCCCTTACTTGCCTTTCCAGTTTCCACCGCTGTCTCCTCCTGAAAATTTATAAAATTTATGAAACATTTAGGGAACTTCTTTTCATCTGATGCCACACAACATATAACCTAGCAAACATGGGAATTCCCTGGTGGTCCAGGGGTCATGACTCTGTGCACCCACTGCAGGGGGCTGAACTTCAAATATTGGAGAGGACCAACTGAGCAGTGATCACTTCATTCTCCCCTGACATTCTTCTTTCAGTAGCTCTCATCCAGCAAGACATCATCCATATGCTCCTGAATCATCAACATCCATCCCCAGCCTTGAATTCTCCCCCGAGTTCCAGCCTGTTTGGTAAAACTGCTTTATAGACTTCTCCACTGGATCTCCCAACATCTCACGGTGAACAGTTCTAAGGCACAGCACTTGATTCCATACCTCTTCTTCTTTTTTTAATTATTATTTATTCCTATTGAAAATACTATCACCTGTGTGCAAATCCAGTTCATATGCCATTGCCATGCTCCTGGCTCTGCCAGATCAATACCGTCCACTCAAGACTATAGAGATGACTTTTGTCCATGATCTGCCCCTACTCCCCATCTTCACAATGGGAGATGTTTATAGTGGGATATAATTTTCAGTTTTTTCTTTTTTTAGACATAATTCTTTTTCTTATTTTTTGCCACACCACATGGCTTGCAGGAACTTATTTCCTTAAACAGGGATCGAATCCAGGCCCATGGCAGTGAAAGTGCTGAGTCTTGACCACTAAACTGCAAGGGAATTCCTCATGCCTCATCTTCTAAATCCCAGACACACTGAACACATTTGTTCCATGGTGCTTTATATTTGGGCTTATATGACCTGGAATGCCGTCCTCATTCCAAGACTCCATCCCTCTTGTTTGGGTCTCTGATCAAATGTTATCCCTTACACATGGCTTTGCTGGCAACCCTAGTTGAAAAAGTGTTGCATAAGTTTATTAAATGGTTAGTGAATGAATAAATGAGCAATCACTGATCTCTTTTTATCATAATACTTAAAAATGCTGCCACTAGCTATTCCAAAATGCCTTGCCAGAAACTATATATTCTTTCTCGAATTTGGAAACACAGGAACAGAAATCTGTTAACAGAGCTGTTGTGGGAAAATCTACTTGGCTCTTTATCTGCCCCTACAGGGAACTCTGGAAACTCAATAAAGAGGGTGTGACGGCAGCTGCTAACCCAGAGTCGAGGTTTCAACCAAGCCTGAGACTTCAAGGCCACAGCTGCCTCATCTATAAAGATGCCGCTGTTGGGTCTACGCTCTTTACAGCCCCATCCAGTTCTAAAATTCTATGCTTTCACGTTTCAAATACCCTGTGTCCTAAGTAAGTAATCGGGGATGTTGGCCTGACACACATTTGTACATGGGAATGAGATGAAGGCTGAGCCCAGTGCTCTAATCAAGACCATCACAGGGAGAAGGCTGAAGTTGATCTTCTTCACTATTCCTTGCACTTCTCTCTCAAAAAGGTGTGAAAGGTGTACCTGGAGCAAATGACAATCAAAACCAGAAAATAAAAAAAAGATGGCCCCCTTCGATCTGTGCTTCTTTGGCTAGAACTTCCCTAGAGAAGAATGAATTGTCTAAGGCCAACTTGGCATGATGGGATATTTTTCAATTGTTTTCTCATTTTAAAAATCTTATAGTATTGTTTTAACTTGATTCTCTTTCTAGAATTCTAATTATTTAAACTAGAATACATATGGTAACTGCAAGTATTAATACTGCAAGTTAATACTGTTGACTTATACTCAAAGGGTTTCCCCGGTGGCTCAGTGAGAAAAGAATCCACCTACAAAGCACAAGACAGATGAGCCGTAGGTTTGATTCCTGGGTCAGGAAGATCCCCTGGAGTAGGAAATGTCAACCCACTCCAGTATTCTGCCTGGAAAATCCCATGGACAAAGGAGCCTGACTGGCTACAGTCCAGACCCCAAAGAGTCAGACAAGACTTAATGATTAAACCACCACTATACTCAAGGCAAATGTAAGCAGAGTGAAAGGAAAGGCTACAGGAAGCATGCTTTTTATAGGATTGTTTCATGGACATCATCTTAACTATGGGATGTATAAAACAAAGTTTTCAAAAATTAATTGGAAAAGAGATATTCCTTCTTATTATCTTCCCTTCCTGTTGAATTTAACAACCTTAAGTAAAGTTGGCATTACAGACTTTCTAATATACAGGAATACTGCTTTATTTCATAACAAACTGGTTCTCTATAAAGGTGCAGACAAAGGAACAGGCAAAGACTGCTCAAAATCTATGCCAGGAACATGACTGCTTCATATGCCCAAGGAAATGTGGATGTCAAACTGGTAGATGAAATAAAGTTCAATAAAACTATTCTTACCATATTCCTAAATCACAGATATTTATTTAATAATATGGAATTTTTTCCTTTTTTGGTCATGCTGCCTAGCTTGTGGGGTCTTAGTTCTCTAACCAGGCATTGAACCCAGGCCCTCTGCAGTGAAAGTGTGGAGTCCCAACCACTGGACTGATAGGGAATCCCCTAGATGCCTTTTCTTAAATTGAATGTGGAATGGTGGATTTTTGTTTTCATACACTAATCTGGATGATCTTTTAGTAAACCAACAGACATTTAAATTTTTTGCAAAATGATGTTTTTCCACCAAGCATAGGTAGGCAAATTTACCTTTAAATGTCAAATAGATGTGTATCTTAACAGTAACTAAAACTCTGTAAAGCCTTTTCCTTTTTGCCTCAAACTTTACACCTTATGAAATGTGTTTTAGCAAGTGCAAGATAAATACTCGCTGAATTGGATCTGATTGCCCAGTCCAGATACCTGTGATGCTAGGACTGAGTGAGTATAAGCTCTAAAGACCATATTATTGACTATCATCCAATTGTAGAGCGTATGTCTAATGAGAAAATAGCCACAGGTGAGGAATTCTTTCTTTCACTGTAAATATTATGAATATATTCATAAGAAAAAGATCAAAATACATGCTTGAATACGTAGTACACATCGCAGTCAAATGGAAGGTTTTTTCCTCCTTTAGAAAAACTCCCTTTTTCTTTCATAGTCCCTGTGACAACTATGGTATTGAGGATCATTTACTTTGAAGATGATAAAGATTCTTTTACGTTTGTGTGTGTGCTCAGTTGCTCAGTCGTGTCCAACTCTTTGGGACCCTGTGATCTGTAGCCCACAAGGTTCTTCTGTCCATGTAACTTTTGCAGGCAGTACTGGAGAAGGTTGCCGTTTCCTACTCCAGGGGACCTTCCTGACCCAAGGATAAAACCCGGAGATCTCTTGCGGCCTCCTGCACTGGCAGGCAGATACTTCATCACTAGCACCACCTGAGAAGCCCCAGTTCTTTTGTGTGTGTTAGCCGCCCCATTGTGTTTCAGCTCTCTGCAACCCCGTGGACTGTAGCCCGCCAGGCTCTGCTGTCCATGGGATTCTCCAGGCAAGAATACTGGAGTGGGCTGCATTTCCTTCTCCAGGGGATCTTCCCGACCGACCCAGGGATCTAACCCACATCTCTTATGTCTCCTGCATTGGCAGGTGAGTTCTTTACCATTTGAGTCACCAGCGAAGCCCAATTCTTTCATATATATATTAATTCATTTTTCTTTGAGACTAGGAATTGATCCATGAATTCCCACTAATTTGGTAGCAGAGTCACTGAGCTAATGAAGTGGTAGCAAATACACTTCCTTTTTATTGTACTTAAACAAGGTAAGAGAGAGAGTGTTTCCAGGGGCTTAGGGAATAAAAAGCTGAGGTTTGGAAACTCAAACTCAGAAACTGAATACATACATTAGAATATTAAAATCATTCTTTTTAAAATAATTACATTAATTAACTCACATTTGCCTTTTTTTTTTCCCCCCACAAGCCCCATGGTCTCTTAGCAATATCTCCTGAAATAAATACGGTTTCAGCTTCAGGATTTTCAAAATAACATCATGGTATACTCCTAATTTTCAAGGTTAAAAGAAAGCTTACTACTTGTAGAATACAAGAGGAAGGGGCAATGTAGCAATTACTTATGACTATTGACAGCTAATAACAGCCTGTAAGAGTCTAGATGAATCTATTATTTTTATGCAGAAAAAGAATCAGGTAGACAGAGCATCAATAATATGTACACATATACTCATAACATGTTTTTTTTTTTTTTTCGTGAACGCATTATTTAAAGACAGATGCCCCTCCTTTACTCCACGACATCCGCCTAGGCCAGAGCAGCTTCCAGGCACCAACACTTTTTGGTCCAGAATCGCTTGTCCTGCTCCACTGACCAACAAGGGTCAGTTTTTGACATATTTTATGACATAAGTAATGGTACTGTTCTTCATCTAGCTGCTCTTCCTTGCTAACCCAGATGTTTTGTTGCTGTTCACATGTGTTGTCCCAGAGAGAAGCAGAATAGTTAGTAACTTTAAGTGATGTCATTCTCTTTTGTAAGAGGTCAGAGGCCTCATCTATGTTGTCCACATTATTCAGAAAACAAACTGAGAACAAACAGGGGATTTGATTTTCAACCATCACATGAGATAAAGAACCAACACAGTTTGCTGGAAACTGTGGGAAAAAGCAGGAAAGTTTACTGCTCCTTTAATAATTTCAATAATGAAAATTCATAGGGCAGGAAAACTATCATTTTGACTTTATTTAAAGCTCTAAGTACAGGCTTTTGTGAGTCTCTCAAAGCATCATAAATTTTAGAGTGGAGAACCCACTGGCTGATAAATGCTCTACAAGCCTGCCAAAGAAAACATCATTGTGACTTGTTCTAATAAGTGCTTGAAACACAGAGGAAGGATTTGTTCTAAAATCCTATTTGGATCTTCTTATCTGATGGCATTAGGTTATCGCACATCCACACCTTTCCAGAACGCCTCCCACTTCCCTCTCTTGACATACTGAGCAATCCTACATGGGTAACACTTTCAGATCAAAGAACTAAAAATAACTTTGTTCTTAATGTTCTTAATGTCAATATGAAATGGTGGATCTCATTGAAATGCACCTCTCTGGGAGGCTCTAGATATGTTAGTAAGCCAACAGACATTAGAATTGAACACGCTTTCCCATTAAGAATATAGAGGTAAATTTATTTTTAAACATAAAATAGATATGCATCTTGGAATCAGGGCTGTAGACATTATCTACCGTGGCCAGATACATCAGTGTTTTCCCTCTTACTTTGCAGATAAAGATGAATAAACTGCAAAAACATTGCCTAAAAGCTTGGTTAATTCCTTCGGTAAAAATCTTCAAACTATTGATTATAAAACTGATCATTTATACAGCTGAGTTTCTACTGCTGGTCTAGGGCAAGAATTAAAATCCATTTGTCGGGTTCACTTGAGTCAAGTGTATTCACAGATATTATTTTATTCATACCAATAGGTCTTCTATTGCTTACTCATCCTAAGAAAGCAATGACAAGCATTAACTTGTCTATTTGTTCTATAGCCTTGAAGGTTAGTCACAGGTACTCTAGTCAGATGCTAGAAGTCAACAGATGAGTATTAAATACCTGGAATGATATCTGGTAGGTTAAAAGTAAAAGATAACATAAGTGGACACATAAGAACTACTGCGATAATGAAGAACGCTACTTGAATTGAACCTCAAAATAATGTGGGACTTGAAAAGATTCAGTCAACTATTTGAAATGTCTTAGTAGCAGCAAGAGCCAGCAAAGCTCAGTCACGTTGGGACTGATCATTATATTAAGTGTAGTAGCAGTTGACAAGCCCTGAAATTGGCATATAGGAACAGAGGTGAAGAGTTGAACCATAAAAGGACAGCTCTGATGTGGCAAAAAAAAACCTTTGAAAAGATGACAAAGCAAGACAACAGATGGCGAGAGGCTACAAGGAGCAGCTGCCACCACTGCAGTGACAAGGGACTGATCATCCAAACAAATCTCACCTTTGCATAGTTTTCTTTTAGACACAGGACAATAAAGTGTACTATCCAAATAAAAATTTGTATGCAAGTGGCTAGTAAATGGCAATAATTGTGTGGGTTTTTTTTGTTGTTTTTTTCTTTTAGTTTCCTAGTTAAAAACAAAAACAAAAAACCCCCCAAACAGAAACCTTTTTTCAGTGTCCTCTATCTTCTCTGAAAAATAAGAGGCAAAATTTTAGGATTAGTGAAACTGTGGACTTTTCTCCCTTGTAGTGGAAGTGTTTATGTGCTGGCAATAGTTTTTTTGGGTTTTATTTATTTATTTATTTTTTTAAAGCAGCAAATAGATGTGCTGAAAATCTGTCTCTGCATTTTCCTGCTGACTAATGACACTCTATCTACCATGATCGGTTTTTTCCTTTTTTCTTGGCCTTGACCTCGGGCAGTCTAAATTCTCAATTTCTCAAAGAAATTGAGAGATGGGATGGAATTGGAATCACTGGAGAAAAGTTTTTCTCTAGATAGCTCTTTATTTCATGAGGGAAAAAAGTAATCGTGAAGTTCTCAGATAGTCTGAGTATGAATCTATGCACCATGAAATTAAAAAGCTCTTACTTAAAGGTAGCTATGCTAAAAATGAGATTTCAATCCATAACTAAATGTCCAGTGAGGGCAGGAACAAATAATTTTCTTCTTTTCTTGATGGAAACTATGCTTTCACTTTACACTGTAATTATACTGCCTTCAAGTTGCAAACCTAAAATTAGATATTTGGGGAAGGTCACCTTCCAAATCTAAGGAGGCACCAAAGAGAACCTAAGAATGAGAAAAACACTGTTATTCTGACATGAGGAAGCTTCGTTCATTCAACTGAGTACAGGGTATATTCTAATGATTTAGAACCAAGTAAGGAAGCACTTACTCATACCAAAAGTGGGAACATTGGTAGAAGTTCAACAGGCAGTTATATGCTTAAAAATAGGAAGAAGAGAAGCCTCTGCTAACAGTTGAGAGAATTTATGGATGATAGTGCTAGTTGTCAGAACCTTGAACAATAGTAGACCTAGCTGGGTACAGGATTAACTTAATTGAAGAAACCGAGGCTCACCTAAATTGGGCATTCATCCTTAACCTTGGGCTGATCAATACATTTGAGGTAAACCAAAGAAGAAGCAACATGTTAAGGTCAACTTTCAACAAGCAATGCCACTGAGAAGCAAATGGTAGGAGCAAGTGAAGCAGATGAAAGACATCAGCCTAAGGCAGATGAGAAACCACAGCTTGATAAGGATGCAGATGCTTTTCTTTTCCTAAGAACAGAGGATCCTGGTAGGATCTGGCTCTGCTGAATACCTAAAGAGTAACAATGACCTTCAGGCCACAGGCTGAGGGCACCCTGAACCCCTGTGGACAAGATGACAAGTCATGATCTGAAATGATTTGAAAGTCACTGCTGCTGCTGTTGTTAAGTCGCTTCAGTCATGTCTGACTCTGTACGACCCCATAGACGGCAGCCCACCAGGCTCCCCCATCCCTGGGATTCTCCAGGCAAGAACACTGGAGTGTGTTGCCATTTCCTTCTCCAATGCGTGAAAGTGAAAAGTGAAAGTGAAGTCTCTCAGTCGTGTCCGACTCTTCGTGACCCCATGGACTGCAGCCTACCAGGCTCCTCCGTCCGTGGGATTTGCCAGGCAAAAGTACTGGAGTGGGTTGCCACTGCCTTCTCCTAAAGTCACTAGATTTAGCAACAGTTCCGGTAGGGATAAAAATGAAACAGCACTGAGAGAAACGGCTCATATGATGAGGTCTAAGCTCTGGGCAATTGAGAATATCTAAACAAAGAGTGAGGCTGGTAGGGAGGTGGGTGGGGTACATATTCCTTACTGATTCCATCCTGACAATCAGTCACAGGGTGTATGCAAAAGGCTACAGAGGCTTTGTAAATTCACCCCCAGGGTTCCCCAGCCACTCTGTTTATCCAGATGTTCTTTGTCCTGGGTTGTCCTGACCCCCAATTGTCCACTCATATTATGTTCCTTCAGTTGATGCCAAAGTCTGGTGCTCAGCAACCAGGAAATAAGACACTCAGTGCATCATCTCCACCCTCCACTCCCACCAGCCTGACTCCTTCAACCCTCAGCGGGAGAAAAACTTGGACGCTCTGCATGAAGTGAAGAAGGAAGGCAATGTTAATTAGTACTTTCCATGGCTCTCAGTGACTTGCTTCCTCCTTTAAAAACAGACTGCAACTGGTTGTGCGCACTTCTGTTATTTTCAGTTCTTTCTGGGACAAACAGAATATAAATAAACAAATTTTTTTTTGTTTCTTTATTTTGTTTCTGAATCTGAAACCAGATTCAGAGGTGCTTCCTTTTTTTGGTTAATATCTATCAAGTTTTAAGTAGCTACTATTCAGAGATAGATATAGAGAAGTGAGGGAGGCCAGGAAGAGGCTTAATGAGTCCTACCATAGGAGCTAACTTGGAGAGAGAGGCACCCCTTTTTGGGGCCACTAACCATGAGCTGAAGAACAAAACAGGAGCAATTGTGAGACAGGACAGAACGGAGAAGCAGTGGCCGGGGCCAGCCGGGGACGATGATCTGTGTGTGTCAGACTAAAGGAACTGCGCTGCAGGTGAAATGAGCCCTGGAAGGAATACAAGGCAAGACTGAAGCATCTCGGCCCTGATCGTTTTCCTGACTTCTCACAGCTTCTTCTTCCCACTCACAGCATAAAACTGAGAGCTGAGCAGTTGTCTGGGTGATTTAAGGAAAAGGAAAATAAAACTCCACTACCTCAGTTGGAGATTTTTTTTTTTTTTTTTTGCCCTGCATCCTTAGTTTCAAGGTTATATTCTGCAATATCGGGACTAAGTTCAGTGTTATTATAAGACAGGTAGTGCTGTTTTGCACACGTTTGTATTATTTTGAATAAAATGCTGCTGATGGCACTGACCTTCACCTTATGGGAATCAGTCTGATCAAAGGAAAGGATACATCAGCTCCTGACATAAATCTCCTTTCAGAAGCACCCATTTAAGTTAGATGCGGATACCAGAAGAGCAAAACTCTTCTTCTGGGTTAGGCAGTTTGATTATATCTGAAGAAAAATGTTTGGGAACATCATGTGAAAATATTTCACAGTAATGGGGTATTACACCAACTTATATTCAAACTTTAATTCACTGATAATGATCATTAGATTTTTACCATCTTATTCTTTGGAAAACTTGTTCACTAAAATAATTATACAACTGATTCTTAAAAGGCATAAAACTGTCTCACATTTAGTCCATGCTTCTTTTTCGTTCTGCCAGGTATACGGGATCTCAGCTCCCCGACCAGGAATCAAACCCACGTCTCCTGCATTGGAAGCGTGGAGTTTTAACCATTGGACCGCCAGGGAAGCCTCTAGTCTATGTTTTGTAAAGTAAAATCCAATACAGAAAGAATAGCGTCGTATGTTAAAGGATTATTATTCTTACCTACAATAGTGAAAAGCGAGACACCAACAGAGGATGAGTTGAACCAGCAATGGCACACATCTAAAATGGAATATTGGTGGGAGGTGGGAGAGAGGTTCAAGAGGGAGGGGACAGATGTATACCTATGGTTGGTGCATGCTGATGTACGGCAGGATCCAACACAGTCTTGTAGAGCAATCATCTTCCCATTAAAAATAAATTTAAATTAAAAAATAAAATGGAATATTATTTAGCTATTCAGTGTCAATGTAGATATATACTTATTGATGTGTGGAGAAATATACAATATATTGCTCCATTAAAAAAAAAAACTACAAAGAATAAAGAGTATTCATAGCGTTTAGCCATTTGTCGTTATTTATAGGGTGTGTGCACTGAAAAACATTTAGAAGGAGACCTACCAGAACACTTGGACACATCTAGCTGTCATCTTCTATCAGGCATCTACTCATCTACCTGGGTGTATTGGAGATATTATCACTTTGTTATTTATATTTTTCTATGCTGGTTGAATCTTAACAAACATATTATTTGTATAATCTGAGAAAGTTAAGCTATCTAAATTTTGGAAAAATATTATAGGCCTATCTAATTTTTGTTTTAATCTCACTGATAAAATGCTGAAAACAATCACTGTAGTTGATGAAGAATTTTTTTTTTAGAGTACAGCAATCTTACTAGCTTTCCACTTGGACTTATTTCTTTCAGCTCACGTGGCTAAAAAAGTAGTGATAAGATCTCTGTATTTTCTAGACATCACATTTTTCTATGATAAGTTATTAAGTAGCCAACCAGCAGTGAAGATGTTTTTGAAAAATAGACTCATGTTTCCTCTCTCAAACCAGAAACAAAAGCCACTGGCTATTTTCAAAGCACTAATTGCTCTTGAAATGTAAAGGCATTGATAATGTGACCCACATAGAAGCCATTTGAGATAACGGGAAATATTTATCTTTAACAAACACATAAAAGCCCTCATTAATGTGTAGCTGGTTATGAAACAATAGTGCCAAGAAGAACTGCATTACAACACGCGAATGCAGTGGTTTGAACTTAAGGCTGATTGGATTTTTCCCTTGTAAAACTCCCTTTCTTAGGCATCAATAACTAAGCCAATTAAAACCAACATCAGGTTGGAACCACACATAGCTTTACGGGTAGAAAGGCTTTCTTTATACTTTGGAGCATAGGAACAATTTTGCTTTTCTAAATGCAGATGTTTAAAGACATTTTTATAGTTACGATTAAGGCTTGGAGCTTTTTACTTATTTTTTTTTTTTTGCTTTTTACTTATTTAAAAAGTATTTTAGATCATTCTTGGAGAAGGCAATGGCACCCCACTCCAGTACTCTTGCCTGGAAAATCCCATGGACAGAAGGGCCTGGTAGGTTGCAGTCTATGGGGTCGCTCAGAGTCGGACACGACTGAGCGACTTCACTTTCACTTTTCACTTTCATGCACTGGAGAAGGAAATGGCAACCCACTCCAGTGTTCTTGCCTGGAGAATCCCAGGGACAGGGGAGTCTGGTGGGCTGCCGTCTTAGGGGTCGCACAGAGTCGGACACGACTGAAGTGACTTAACAGCAGCTTAGATCATTATTGGAGCTATACGAATTCTTTAGAGTAATGCTTGGTTTTTTAAATAAAATGGGCAGAGTATGCCATTCAACTAGTCCATACCTTCCCCATAAGTTCGGGAAAGTAATGATTAACAATTACTATTCCTATAAGTCTTGGACATGGAACCACAGCCAGCTTTCCCTGGTAGAATGAGGACTAAGGCAAGGTTACAAGTCTGTGGCATAAATGCACTGCAGATGCATGTGGGGAAGGAAGCGAGCATCCTTCACCCCTCCGTCCTCCCCATCTGTGACTTGGCAGTTCCTGGAGGGAAGGAGCCACAGTTTGTTTTCCACAAACCAACATTCCATCTGGAGCGTGGCAAGACGGGGCACTCATTGGCAGTTCTGTCAGACTGTGGCCTAGTTCCCAAAACCTGGCATGAGAATTAACATGAGGAAGGACCAGTACCCAAGACGGAGCACAAGAACCGCGGTAGCTAGGGAGATTCCTGGGGCCATGCCTGGCATCAGCCCAGGAGGAACCTCAACCAACCTCCAAGGGGTGCTCTGCCCCCTGTCCAGAGTGACTTGTGCCAGTTGTGATTACAAGCAGGTCACTAGCTTTGCATCCTGGAAGGGCCAGGATACGGATGTCAGTTTCACAGTAAGATCCTCTACGCTTAACACAGGATCTGGAACACAGGAAGTACTGAATTATGTTTGCCATAGGAATGGAATATCTGCTGAATGGCCATCCTTTACTGCATTTTACAAACAAAAGATCACACAAATGCAAAGCAACTAGTATGACAAAGCTTTCAGAAGAAAAAGCATTCTTGAGAGTAACATTACTTTCAAAACTACAGCCCATAGTTAATATTTGCTAGTTCAAGTCAGTAGTACCCACAGAGGAATCTATTGCAACAGCCTTATAGAAACAATAGTTTAAAATCAAGTGATGAGCTAAAGACCTCTCTTTCTGTCCCTCTGACTCTATGTCTCTCTCTTCAAAGGCTCACTGGAGAGGAGGTGAATTTACTAATGTAACATCCATTCAGCAGATGCTTGGTGAACATTTACTATATTTTGCAAAGCTGAGAAAGACATTAGTTATGCCCCCAACAGCACCAAGTATTTGTAAAAAGTGCTCTAATTAGAGGTAAATATAAAGTGCATGGTTTTATGTGAAGTAAACACACACTAAATATCAGCTTTGCTTTTCAACTCAGAACAAAGCTAAAGAGACAATGCTTATTAATGGGTCATATGATTTTATCATGAGAAGAAAATTCATAAAATTTCATAATTCTGGAGACAGTCAGATAATCTAAGGTTCAAGTCCTATTTTGTCTTAACTAAATGCATGATTTTGTACAAATCACTTAATCTTTAGGAATCTCAGTTACTTATCTTTAAAAATTAGAGGTAGACAAGATCTTTTAAGATTTTTCCCTCAAAAATTTTATAACCCTTTCAGGATATTTAGCTTTCAATCTTGAGTGTCACCTAGAAAATCTTTAAAAAATGAAGATTTTTTTATAGGCAATGTTAAATAAACAAAGTGATATTTTTAATATAACTGGTCATCTTCCAAATATTTATAGATACTTATGTGGTCATTGCTATCATCATGTTAAACTCAGAAAGTATCACCAAGACTGAATGCTGTCATGAAACTATTCTTTCTAAAATTATAAAGTTTCAAAAGAAGAAAATATACAAGATTTAAAATTTATCAGAAATACCATTCTTTTTTTGTCTGTCTGATTATTGTTGAGGTGGTGAGCTATTATTTTGAAAAGGAGCCATTTTATCACAAAGATGAGACACGTGTATTTCATAGAAAATAGACATTATAAAACCAAATAGAAAATCTTAACAAGTGCTATATGTAAATGGGCAAAAGATCTAAATAGACATTTCTCCAAAGAAGACATACAGATGGCCACCTGGCACATGAAAAGATGTCCATCGTTAACTATTATTAGAGAATTACAAATCAAAACTACAGTGAGGTACCAATTCACACTGGTCAGCAGAGCCATCATTAAAAAGTCTACAAATAACAAATGCTGAGGAGGGTGTAGAGATAAAGGAACCCTCCTACACTGTTGGTGGGAATGTAAATTGGTGTAGCCACTATGGAAATGGAGCTTCCTCAAAAAACTAAAAACAGAGCTCTCGTATGATCCAGCAGTCCCATTCCTGGGCATGTATCTAGATAAAACTACAATTTGAAAAAAAATTACATGCGCACCTATATTCATAGCAGCACTATTTACAACAGCCAAAACATGGGAGCAACCTAAATGTCCCTCAACAGATGAATGGAGAAATAATGGGTGTAAGGGTTAAATACACTGGGGACCTGGGAGCCTTCCCATCACTTACAATCTTATCTTTCTGGGTTCAAAACAGCTTATCAAAAAATGATTCATGGCCACTTAGTGAATTAAAGCTTGCTGACACATTTCCTCAAAAGGAAACATCATTTGGATTATTAATACACAGTGGAATAAACTCAGCCATAAAAAAAGAATGAAATAATGCCATTTGCAGCAACGTGGATGGACCTAGAGATCATCATTCTAAGTGAACTAAGTCCCAAAGAGAAAGATAAGCACCATATGATATCACTTATGTGTGGAATCTAAACTATGATACAAATGAATGTACCTAATGACACAAAAACAGACTCACAGATATAAAGAATAGACTTATGGTTTCCCAGGGGAGTCGGGGAGGGATGGATTGGGAGTTTGGGATTAGCAGATGCAAACTATTGTATACAGAATGAATAAATGACAAGGCCCTACTGTATAGCACAAGGAACTATATTCAGTATCCTGCAATAAACCATAATGGAAAAGAATATGGAAAATAATTTTTTAAAAAAGAGTGTTATTTGTTTACAATGTGTCTCCAGTCTGATTTAGATATGTTTTACACCAATTCATTAAATTCACTAGTTATACATAGGTATTTTCCCACCACAATTATGAAAATAAAGAAGTATCACAACATCAGAACATGAAATTATCTCAGAATATCTTACTCTCACTGCATGAGATCTATGAATTTGGCAATGCTTTCAAACAACATGTTTTCACGCCTTTTGACTTGTGAACACAAGAGCCATGCACTCGTTAGGGAATTTTCACAACTTTACTGAATAAGATGAAGTCAAGAGACAAGAAATTTTCACCAAATCTTTCTATACACTCTATATCCCATTTCTTACAAATCTCACTGTAGTGCTACTAACTGTAGAACAGAGAAATTAAAGGGATATAATTAGCACGAAAATATCTAGAAACAAGAAATTTATTGCTAGTTTCTCATCGTTATTCAGTACAACCCAAATGTTTCTGGTAGAAAACTGGATATTAAAATAATTAATAACCAAAACGATCTTTCCTTTTGAGGAAATATATCAGCAAGCATCAATTCACTAAGTGGTCATGAATCATCTTTTTGATAAGTTATTTTGAACCCAGAAAGATAAGATTGTAAGTGATGGGAAGTATGTTTAACTCACAGATGTTTAACTGTGAGTTATGTTTAACCCCGGTATGTTTAACTCACAGATCAGTTGACTGACTGTCTCTCGTGCTCAAGGACCAGCTTGGTGTTCTGGTCAAGGGAGAGTTGAGATGAGGATGAGAGAAAGAGTCCTCCTTTTATAGGCTGTTCCAAATACAATTTTGAGATAGCTAAAGGATGTCTTTGACTTTTTCTTTCCTCTTCTCTTGACCCTCTTCCACCTCTTAATTTTACTTCGCAATGGCCCTAATATCCTCAGGGTCCCACGTCCGGTCTTCTACCAGTGCTGGCCTCATGGGGGTGGACTGAGTACTCTTTGGGGTCCTGCACTCAGACGGCCCCACACGTGGCTTAAAGCTCTGCTGCATATTAGCTATTCTTAATAACTGTTGAATGAGGGTCCCACATTTTTATTTATAATAGACCAAAACAAAACCAAAAATTAAGTAGCCAGTCTTGTCTCCTATCCATAAGGATGCAGTGATCATTAGCAACTATGCAAAAGAATAATCTTGAAGGAATATGCACTAATGTATGAAAAGCAGGTTACCCCTCAATTTTCTCAGACACTGGAGTTGCTCAAATATCTACTTATGACCTTAGCTTACCCTTTCCATGCTTCAGTTCAGTTCAGTTCAGTCACTCAGTCGTGTTCGATTCTTTGCGACCCCATGAATTGCACCACGCCAGGCCTCCCTGTCCATCACCAACTCCCAGAGTTCACTCAAACTCACGTCCATTGAGTCGGTGATCCCATCCAGCCATCTCATCCTCTGTCGTCCCCTTCTCCTCCTGCCCCCAATCCCTCACAGCATCAGGGTCTTTTCCAATGAGTTAACTCTTCGCATGAGGTGGCCAAAGTACTGGAGTTTCAGCTTTAGCATCATTCCTTCCAAAGAACACCCAGGACTGATCTCCTTTAGAATGGACTGGTTGGATCTCTTTGCAGTCCAAGGGACTCGCAAGAGTCTTCTCCAACAGCACAGTCCATGCTTAAAAAACTCTGTTATTTCATCTGTAGAATAAGTACATCAAACTATAAATGCTAGGTCCCTTCTCGAAACAACCACACCAGTTCTATATAAATCTAAGGACCTGAGCTTGCAAGGATAAGGTGTTGTCAACATGCAGAGCAAAAGATTACATGAAAATAATTCAGACCGTTAAATGGTCTGCTAGTCTGGTCAACATACTTAATTACATCTGAGCGTTTTGTGGAAATTTAATTTAGTCATTCATTATTTTATCAAACATATACTCACCCATCATATCTATCACCCAGTTTATAAATTCCTTGTTAATTATCATGTCACTTCAGTAGACTCTAGCCCCATGAAGATAGGACCCCCATGTTATCATATTCACATCTGTTGTCAGAGGACTTGGACATAGCAGATGCTCAAAAACTATTTGTTAAATGCAGGCATGAACAACTGAGGATTTACTACATGTCAAGTTTTATGGTCAGTGCTGGAGATCCAAAATTGACTAAGACAAGATCCCTAATCTCAGGACTATTCTAATGGGACACAGAGAGAAAGAAACAAACCATGACAGCCTGATATAATCGATAATTTAACAGAAACATATTGAAAGTAGAGGACAAGGAGGAGTCCTTTCACTTTGGCTGGTGGTACTGGAAGAGGTGTCACAGAGGAGACAGCATGTGAGCTGAATCATGGAGCCTGAGCAGAGTCTAGATAAATAAAAAAGAAAAAGGGAAGAGAGAGACAAAGAAAGAGAACATGCAAAGACAGGGAAGTGAGATGGAAGGTACATGAGGAGAACTAGAAGTGGTTCAGGGCGATGGAAACGACATCATCAATGGCGAGTGGAAACAAAGAGAAGTGAAAAGGAGCCACATATGGAGATCCATTTTGAATAATAAAGTGTAGGCTTTTACCTGTATTTTTTTACCAAGTATTTCTTTAAGTCGTTGCTGAATTTGTTATAACATTGCCTCCGCTGTTTATGTTCTGGTTTTTTGGCCCCAGAGGCACGTGGGATCTTCGCTCCCTAACCAAAGATCAAACTCACAGCCCCTGCACTGGAAAGCAAAGTCTTAACCACTGGACCACCAGGGAAGTCCAAAGTCACTGTAGGCTTTTAAACAGGGCAAAAGACCCACTTGGAGTTGTACTTTGAATGATGTCTGTCATCAAAATATCTAGGGTACAGTGGAGTTTAGCTCCCAGATTTCTGGGTAAGAATTCTATATTATTCTGTTCAATACTAGAGCAATGAATGCTCATATCAACCACAATGGGATAAAATGAGATAATTTTTGAGAACTCTCAAAGAAGTAAAGAAGATGAAAATCTGACCATGAGTATGTAATTAGTGTAATTCTTGGCAACATGAACACCATGGCTCATAAAGTAATAACATCAGTAACAACAACAAAAAACTCACAAGATAAGTCCTGAAAACAAGTCATCAGTATAATAAAGAATAAACAGATAAAAGAGATTCAAAATGTCATGTGAACAATGTTGGTGACACATGTGAGGAGAAGGGAAGCAAAAGAATGGAGAACAACTGTATAGTTGAAGCTGAATGATTTTTTAAAAACATGGGTGGAGACCAATGTTTACTAAACATGAGAGATTAATATCAGTAGAGGAAGGAAGTTGTTTTTACTCCAAGAGGTCATTACAAACAATGGGGGGAAAAAAGAACACAGGTTACCCTAGAAACCATTTAAAAAATACTAAAGCAGACTTCACTACATCCAAGGAATTAAAAACATTGCATAAAACATTTGTCTTTGACCCTGCTTGAGGCAGATGTCAATTCCTTCATTTCCCTGTTATTTACATTCATTGATTTGAGTAAGACAAACAGAAAATTACTATTTGCCTTTCCTTAGAATCACGGCAAAACTAAATAGATTCTTACATATAACTTCTAAACTAAATAAATGCTTGATTAACTGAATCCTATGATTAACAGTTGCTTAATTAAATTACAAAATGCCATGCAAAGATCAGGAAATATGTATTTAGGTGTGAATAACATAAAAAAATATGTCAACATTTCCATTAGCTCCAATTAGAAGGAAAATATAAGAGAAAAATAATAACCTAGGGTGTGTGAATTATTTTTGTAAGGCTCTTAGGATATA
Source organism: Bos taurus (assembly GCF_002263795.3). Taxonomy (NCBI): domain Eukaryota; kingdom Metazoa; phylum Chordata; class Mammalia; order Artiodactyla; family Bovidae; genus Bos; species Bos taurus. The sequence goes on from NC_037336.1 coordinate 89,589,838, forward strand.
CGAGGAACTTATCACATGACATTTAAAGTCTAGCATTTTTCCCTTTATCAGTATCTATTACCTAAATTATACATTCATAAAAGTTTTCAGTTCAAGGACATCTGAACTTTTCTTACAGAGGGCAACACACGACCCCAGGTCTGACTCGACACAGGAAGGGTTAAATAGCTACCAGCACAGTGCTGAAAGAATTTCTCTAAATGCAAACATGGGTTTCCCAAATTCAGTTACAGCGTTTGGGGGAAGGCTTCCCAAGTGGCTCAGTGGTAAAGAAGTTGCCTGCCAAGCAGGAGACAACGGTTCAATCCCTGAGTCAGGAAGATCCCCTCGAGAAGGAAATGGCAACCCACTCCAGTATTCTTGCCTGGAAAATCCCGTGGACAGAGGAGCCTGGTGAGCTACAGTCCACGGAGTCGCAGAGAGTTAGACATGACTTAGTGATCAAATAACAACAACAGACCACTATTGAATGAAACAGCTATGCAAGTTCTCTTTGCCTTTGCCTTGGGGAAGTGGGGCAAGACCGCAAGACTTAGCAACTAAATAACAACAACCTACCACCTCAGTCTTGGTGGAAAATCCCAGAACCATCACAGTGTTTCAAATAATGCAAACACCCCTAAAATCATATTTTCATTAAGTCCTAGAGGAGCTAACTCAACCATGACCAAAGCAATGAAAAGAGATGACACCAAATCCATAAAGACTTTCTCCAAAACATGAGGGGAATGCTATTAGTTTTGTTATGTGGAATGAATCTAGAAAGATAATGCCAAGGGAGGCAAGTGGAGATTAGAAGTGGAGGAGGTGTGCTGAGACATAAGAGTCACACACAGGCATCCAAAACGGCATCAGTGGGTGCACCATTCTCACGAGGACAATCCTTCAGTTTACAGCAGGGCCGCCAACTCCACGAGGATGGAGAGCTGATTAGAGTCTGAGTGAGAGCTATTTTATCCTTAGGATGCAATTTTAATTGGGCTCAACATCAATACAGAATTAGATTTCCTTAATACTTAAGGAATTGCTCGTATCCTGACTTCACTTTCACTTTTCACTTTCATGCATTGGAAAAAGAAATGGCAACCCACTCCAGTGTTCTTGCCTGGACAATCCCAGGGACGGCAGAGCCTGGTGGGCTGCCGTTTATAGGGTCGCACAGAGTCAGACACGACTGAAGCAACTTAGCAGCAGCAGCAGCAGCAACTATGGGCAACACACAGGACCATTCTCTTATTCTTCCAGAACAGATTTTGAAACTGTATGCATATGTCCTTGCACCACCTCGGGCTCGATATTTATGTATAAAAAACACACAATCTTTTTATATTCTATAAACAATGAATCCTGCACATGCTAAGAACTTTAATGGTGAGAACACGGTTGATCACTCCCTCCTTGAACTCTCTCCTTTAGGCTTCTGTCTTCTTTCTTCTGATCACGTAGGCTGCAGCTCTCCGTCTCATATGTGGGTCTTTCCTCAACCCCCAATGCTGGATGTTCTATTTCTCTAACCTCTTTTCTATCTGTTCTTGCTCCCTGGGTGGTATCAGCCCATCTCACAGCTTTAAAACCTATGGGTGCCTATGATTTCCAAATGTTTTTTTCCCAGCTGTGTCTTCACTCTTGATCTCTACAGTCATCAACATTCAATTACTGTCCTGAATGTCCACCAGCCATCTAAAATGTTTTATTTTAGATTGATTCACTGGCATGAATTTGACCTAATTTCTGCCTTCAAGGTGGTTTGTCCTCTGAGTGGGTGGATTAGACACTACATGTGACTTTCTTGATGTTCTTTCTCAGCCTTCTTCCCAACAGTCTTATGCCTTTCCTCATTTCCAAATGAAAAACAAAGGGGCTACCCTGCACTCTTCTCTCTCACAGACTACCTCCAATCCATCAGCAAAATCTTTCTGCTTTACTTTCAAACTATATCTAGATTTTCACCACTTCTCTATCCACTGTTTAATATCTAGGCGAAACCATTCTTATCTCTTCTGACTTACGAGAGTTGACCCTCCAGGTCGCCCTGCTTCCACTATTGAAAATCAGTATGATGTTAAGTATTCGTATTATATGCTCTCAAACAATACTTACGAAGCATCCATATTATGAAGTGCTCTGTGCTAATCAACGTATCAGGCACTGGCAGGAATTTGACCTAATTTCTGCCTTCAAGGTATTTATCCTCTGAGTGGGTGGATTAGACACGACACGTGCCATAATGCAAAGCAGTACCAACAATGGACATAAGAGTGCAACAAGGTATTTAGAAAGAGGGGAGAGAGTTTCCAATTGTATTGGCAGTAAGGTCTTCATTGCGGACACTGTATTTAGATTGGGCCTTGAAGATAAGTGGAGTTTTCAGTGTAGTCTTTTCCAACGCTGTCCCAGCTGGAGACAGAAAAATCATACATCTTGAGAGCACTGCTAGTGTCATCTGACAGACATCTGGGGCCAGGTAGGGATTCAGAGGGGACAAATGCCAGACAGTTAAGATGGAATTAGAATAGGATGCCAAGCCAAGAAGTTGGGATTTGATAGGGAGACCAAGAGTCTAGGAAGAATTTCATCATGAATGTAACGAAATTAGTAGTATGTTAACGAGAATTAATTTGGAGGCAAAGTGTAGGAATATTTTATGTTTTATTGGTAAGCCTTAGAAACCCTTATGTTTAAAGGCCTGCCACACACTGTATCAATAGCAAGAAAGTGCACCCATACCCCATGTCAAATACACTTTATACATAAATAATGTTTGAATTGGCTGGATTTACATTTGACTAGTTCACATAATTTTAGCATTTCCAGTGGTCATGTATGGATGTGAGAGTTGGACTGTGAAGAAAGCTGAGCGCCGAAGAATTGATGCTTTTGAACTGTGGTGTTGGAGAAGACTGTGTTGCGAGTCCCTTGGACTGCAAGGAAATCCAACCAGTCCATTCTAAAGGAGATCAGTCCTGCGTGTTCATTGGAAGGACTGATGCTGAGGCTGGAACTCCAATACTTTGGCCACCTCATACGAAGAGTTGACTCATTGGAAAAGACCCTGATGCTGGGAGGGATTGGGGGCAGGAGAAGGGGATGACAGAGGATGAGATGGCTGGATGGTATCACTGACTTGATGCACATGAGTTTAGGTGAACTCTGGGAGTTGGTGATGGACAGGGAGGCCTGGCATGCTGCAATGAGTTGCAAAGAGTCGGACACGACAGCGACTGAACTGAACTGAACTGAAATCCTTGCTAATTTTGACTTAGCAGTTTACTTTTGCTATTTGAGAGTCAATATTTTTACAAGCCTTTAAAAATCCTGAAGGCCCCAGGCACTTTCACCATAATACATAGTGGATAAAAAGGCTCTGCAAAAGGAAAGGCTTTCAGGACAGGGCATTATACAAATGTAAACACTTTGATACATTTAAAAGTAATAGGAGGGTGTAATATACCTTTAGGAAGGAGAAATGTGTTTAAAGCACTATAGTTACAAAAACCATGTACATATCTGAGGAGTCAATATAGTCACCCACTCAGGCTGGACATGTGTCCTTAAAATGATTTTATGGTCAAAACCCAATTCTGATTAAAACTCAGAAAAAAGATTTTTTAAAAGGAGGCAAATAAAGTAGGATCCAATTTAAATGGTTTCTTCCTTTGTTTTAACATATGTTTTGACTAATTTCATTTTCAGTTCTTTAATTTAGAGATCATGATTTATCTATTCATTCATCAAATAGTTATTGAACTAATATGTTCCGATATATCCCTGTTTTGTGACAAGTTTTGCGTTATATTTAAATTTGAGATGCTACCATATTATAGGAAGAAAAAGATTAAAAGGAGAAGTTCAACCTAGATGTGATAAATGGATCTTTGACACTACTTTGTACTTTAATAAGAAGAGTCATTAAGTCAGAGTAACAAAGTATAAAACTTAATCTTCAAGGCACTATAAAAAATCAGAATCGTTACAAGATGACAAACTTTTACACTCTACCCAATGTTTAATGTTGTCAAAAGAAAATAAGTTATTCTACTTTTCAGTCATCTTCTTTTTTTAAGTCTGAGGTCTTTTATTTTTAACAGTAAAATGAACAAAAACAGTATCTGTAGGAAATACTATATGTAGCCAAAAAAGTTTAACATTGCTCCTAAAAACAATTTTAGGGGAAGGTCATGATTATGTTTTTTGAACAGTTAGTGAATTTCAGAGCTACATCTCCAAGAGTATGTGTTTACTCCCTTTCTTATTTGTTTCTCTTTGAATTTATTCACAATGTTTAAAAATCAAAGCTTAGGGTCTTCCCTGTGGCTCAGCGGTGGAGTCCACCTGCCAATGCAGGAGACATGGGTTTGAGGTTTGATCTCTGGTCTGGAAAGATCCCACATTTCGTGGAGCACCTAATAAGCCTGTGCACCACAACCATCGAGCTTGTGTTCCAGACCCCAGGAAGTGCAACGACTGAGTCCGTGGGCAGCAGCTACTGAAACCCACGCACACTAGAGCCCGTGCTGTACAACAAGAGAGGCCACTGCGATGAGAACCCCGTGCTTTACAAGAGAGCAGCACCCATTCTCCAAAACTAGAGAAAAGCCCTCGCAACAAAAAAGACCCAGCATAGGCCAAAAAAAATCAAAGTTTAACCTTACAATCAAGAATCCTTCTTTTTAATAGATCTCCATGTGACACTCTAGCATGCCCATCTGGTCTTCTCTGGCATTTACCTCTTGCTCTTCCAAGTTGCATGAATGCTATCCTGCCTTGAAATAATCAACACTGATACTTTATATAAAAATCTTTCTAGATGATCTTCAAATGAAAACTATGTAATTGATAAAAGTCAGTCAACAAACCCTTTTAAAGCGAACATTATGCAGAAGCCCTAGAGAAAATGACAAAAGCCTTAACCTCTTGTCACTCTCTTAAAGAAATTTATGATCTGAACAGTTCAACATTTACTTTTTCAGATGTGATTATAAACTAAAGTAGCTTCCTGCCAATGCAAGAGATGTAAGAGACGCAGGTTCAATCCCTGAGTTGGGAAGATCGGGCTTCCCTTGTAGCTCAGTCGGTAAAGAATCTGCCTGCGATGCAGGAGACCCGGGTTTGATTCCTGCATTGGGAAGATCCTCTGGAGAAGGAAATGGCAAAAAACTCCAGTATTCTTGCCTGGAGAATCCAATGGACAGAGGAGTCTGGCAGGCTACAGTCTATGCAGTCACAAGAGTCAGAAATGACTTAGCAACTAACCCACCACCACAAACTAAAGTGACTCCATGAGCCACCTGTTAAACAGATTCCCTTGGTCAGCCTTTAGGCTTCCCGGGAGGTTCAGTGGTAAAGAATCCTCCTGTCAATGCAGGAGACATGGGTTCAATCCCTGGGTCAGGAAGATCCCCTGGAGAACTAAATGGCAACCCACTCCAGTATTCTTGCCTGGGAAATCCCACGGACAGAGGAACCTGGCATGCCACAGTCCATGGGATTGCAAAGAGTCAGACATGACTTAGCAACTAAACAACACAGTAAGTCTTTTAAGAGCAGAAAATGTATGTACATATTATGCGCAATTAAAATTTAATGCCCTATACTATGCCAGTGTCTACTATTTTCTTTTATTTAAATATTAAAATGCTTATATTTAAATTGATGAAAGTTACATAAACATTCATTTTTCTTAACAGCAAATGAAACTCTGCATTGCAGTCTGTCTGCTTATCCATAATTCAGGATCCCAGCCTAAAACATTAAGCCCAAACAAGCACAAATATTGGCAAAGGTGAAATATTGAACTGCTACAGTAGGAGCATAAATTATTATGTCACAATCTGTGCATGTGCTTTAATTTCCTAGCACTGGAAACAAAAACTAAGACAAAAAAAAACAGACAACAATTATAAATGTAAACTAAATAAGTAAGAGAGAAAAGCCAAGGTGTCATTATTCAAATCTCCACACTTTTTATTCGTTATTTATGGAGCTGATATGACAATAAAATCCAAGAAGGGGGGAAAAAAAACCCTTAGTTATGTGGATTATCTATCCAGGCAAAGTAATGAGGATTCTAGAAGAATGTTCTTATGGAACTGAACTTTGAAAATATTAATAGTAACTCTGATTCTATTTAAGTTAATAGAAATAAAAGAGTCGTGTCGCACTCTTTGCAATCCCATGAACTGCAGCCCGCCAGGCTCTTCTGCCCATGGGATTCTCCAGGCAAGAATATTGAAGTGGGTAGCCATTCTCTTCTCCAGGGGATCTTCCTAACCCAGGGATTGAACCAGGGCCCCCCACACTGCAGGCAGATGCTTTACCATCTGAGACACCAGAGAAGCCCAATAGAAATTTACTTTTCCTCAAAGAAATTTCACTCATTTGTCTTAATTATCTGGGCAATAATGGCGGCCCCTTGTTTATTAGGATCTTGGTCATTGGTCTGGAGATTCTAACAGGCAAGAACAGTTACTCAATACCCTTGGCAGAAGATGGGTCTCCTCCATCAGAGGAGGCGGACTCTTCTCTGGGCTCAGAGCAACAGTAGGAAATAGTGAGAGCTAAGCTGAGGAGGAAACCTCCCTGGCTGAATCAGCAGAATTAACCCAGGAGATCCGTAGGTTAGCAGAGAAGTCCTCCTGATCAACTTTCTTTCCACCTCTGCCATTTGGCTTCCACTAATGCAGGTTCGATGGGTAGCATCTTGTAGCTGAGCAGACCTTACATTTCCCTGTCGCCAATTAACCTATTTTATGAAGCACTTGATGCTAACAGTTAATGATACCTAGTGCAAAGGAATTTTCTCTCCTGAATTGTAAGATTTACTGTGCTAAATGTGTCAGGTACCCTTAAGACATGTTATAACTCTTATACTACAAAGAAAAAAAATTATACAGCAAGTACAGTCCATTATGTAATAAAATGACTAGCTTTATACAGTATAGAATATATTAAAAAGTTAACATTCCTCCCCAAATTTGCATGATGAGCCCAATGTGTGACAAACCGTTAGGCTCAATCTTCTCATCCAATTTTCTTCTGACTACTGGGACAATTTGTCACGTGACAGTGTTCGCAGTTTTAAAAGCACTTTTTGTCTGTTATCTCACTGAGCTTGACAACAATCTTGAGAGAGCTAAGCAAGGTAAAAACAGTCCACCTTTTGCAAGTGGGGGTCCCTAAACTCAGATGTGAATTAGGACATTTATCATCACAGGCCTAAGGTGGGGTGAGGGTGGGGCTCCAGGACTTTCCCATACTTCACTCACCTCTCAAGAAAAACCACTTAGGTCCCCACCCACAAGAACAAACAAAACACTGAGGCATCAGTACCCTTCTCTCTCCTCTCACCCCTAAACATTACCTTAATTAAATATTTTTAGTGAAGCACAGTCACTATACAATATTATATATTATACGTATATAATATAGTGACTCACAATTTTTAAAGGTGATACTCCATCTTCCAGATGGGAGGGACTGGCTGTGGGGAAAACTGGGTCTTGCTCCGGTGGGCAGGGCCATGCTCCATAAATCCAATTTTCTGCTGCTGGGTGGGGCTGTGCTCTCTCCCTGTAGTTTGGCCTGAGGCAGTCCAGTTCTGCAATCTGCAGACTCTGAAGTGAAGTCGCTCAGTGTCCGACTCTGCGATCCCATGGACTATAGCCTACCAGGCTCCTCTGTCCATGCAATTCTTTTTTTTTTTTATTATTTTATTTTTTTTTGGTTTTAATTTTATTTTATTTTTAAACTTTACATAATTGTATTAGTTTTGCCAAACATCAAAATGAATCCACCACAGGTATACATGTGTTCCCCATCCTGAACCCTCCTCCCTCCTCCCTCCCCATACCATCCCTCTGGGTCGTCCCAGTGCACCAGCCCCAAGCATCCAGTATCGTGCATTGAACCTGGACTGGCAACTCGTTTCTTACATGATATTTTACATGTTACAATGTCATTCTCCCAAATCTTCCCACCCTCTCCCTCTCCCACAGAGTCCATAAGACTGTTCTATACATCAGTGTCTCTTTTGCTGTCTCATACACAGGGTTATTGTTACCATCTTTCTAAATTCCATATATATGCGTTAGAATACTGTATTTATGTTTTTCCTTCTGGCTTACTTCACTCTGTATAATAGGCTCCAGTTTCATCCACCTCATTAGAACTGATTCAAATGTATTCTTTTTAATGGCTGAGTAATACTCCATTGTGTATATGTACCACAGCTTTCTTATCCATTCATCTGCTGATGGACATCTAGGTTGCTTCCATGTCTTGGCTATTATAAACAGTGCTGCGATGAACATTGGGGTACACGTGTCTCTTTCCCTTCTGGTTTCCTCAGTGTGTATGCCCAGCAGTGGGGTTGCTGGATCATAAGGCAGTTCTATTTCCAGTTTTTTAAGGAATCTCCACACTGTTCTCCATAGTGGCTGTACTAGTTTGCATTCCCACCAACAGTGTAAGAGGGTTCCCTTTTCTCCACACCCTCTCCAGCATTTATTATTTGTAGACTTTTGGATCGCAGCCATTCTGACTGGTGTGAAATGGTACCTCATAGTGGTTTTGATTTGCATTTCTCTGATAATGAGTGATGTTGAGCATCTTTTCATGTGTTTGTTAGCCATCTGTATGTCTTCTTTGGAGAAATGTCTATTTAGTTCTTTGGCCCATTTTTTGATTGGGTCGTTTATTTTTCTGGAGTTGAGCTGTAGGAGTTGCTTGTATATTTTTGAGATTAGTTGTTTGTCGGTTGCTTCATTTGCTATTATTTTCTCCCATTCTGAAGGCTGTCTTTTCACCTTGCTAATAGTTTCCTTTGATGTGCAGAAGCTTTTAAGGTTAATTAGGTCCCATTTGTTTATTTTTGCTTTTATTTCCAATATTCTGGGAGGTGGGTCATAGAGGATCCTGCTGTGATGTATGTCGGAGAGTGTTTTGCCTATGTTCTCCTCTAGGAGTTTTATAGTTTCTGGTCTTACGTTTAGATCTTTAATCCATTTTGAGTTTATTTTTGTGTATGGTGTTAGAAAGTGGTCCAGTTTCATTCTTTTACAAGTGGTTGACCAGATTTCCCAGCACCACTTGTTAAAGAGATTGTCTTTAATCCATTGTATATTCTTGCCTCCTTTGTCGAAGATTTTTTGTGCGTGGATTTATCTCTGGGCTTTCTATTTTATTCCATTGATCAATATTTCTGTCTTTGTGCCAGTACCATACTGTCTTGATAACTGTGGCTTTGTAGTAGAGCCTGAAGTCAGGTAGGTTGATTCCTCCAGTTCCATTCTTCTTTCTCAAGATCGCTTTGGCTATTCGAGGTTTTTTGTATTTCCATACAAATTGTGAAATTATTTTTTCTAGCTCTGTGAAGAATACTGTTGGTAGCTTGATAGGGATTGCATTGAATCTATAAATTGCTTTGGGTAGTATACTCATTTTCACTATATTGATTCTTCCAATCCATGAACATGGTATATTTCTCCATCTATTAGTGTCCTCTTTGATTTCTTTCAAAAGTGTTTTATAGTTTTCTATATATAGGTCTTTAGTTTCTTTAGGTAGATATATTCCTAAGTATTTTATTCTTTCTGTTGCAATGGTGAATGGAATTGTTTCCTTAATTTCTCTCTCTGTTTTCTCATTATTAGTGTATAGGAATGCAAGGGATTTCTGTGTGTTGATTTTATATCCTGCAACTTTACTGTAGTCATTGATTATTTCTAGTAATTTTCTGGTGGACTCTTTAGGGTTTTCTATGTAGAGGATCATGTCATCTGCAAATAGTGAGAGTTTTACTTCTTCTTTTCCAATTTGGATTCCTTTTATTTCTTTTTCTGCTCTGATTGCTGTGGCCAAAACTTCCAAAACTATGTTGAATAGTAATGGTGAAAGTGGGCACCCTTGTCTTGTTCCTGACTTTAGAGGAAATGCTTTCAATTTTTCACCATTGAGGATAATGTTTGCAGTGGGTTTGTCATATATAGCTTTTATTATGTTGAGGTATGTTCCTTCTATTCCTGCTTTCTGGAGAGTTTTTATCATAAATGGATGTTGAATTTTGTCAAAGGCTTTCTCTGCATCTATTGAGATAATCATATGGTTTTTATTTTTCAATTTGTTAATGTGGTGTATTACATTGATTGATTTGCGGATATTGAAGAATCCTTGCATCCCTGGGATAAAGCCCACTTGATCATGGTGTATGATCTTTTTAATGTGTTGTTGGATTCTGATTGCTAGAATTTTGTTAAGGATTTTTGCATCTATGTTCATCAGTGATATTGGCCTGTAGTTTTCTTTTTTTGTGGGATCTTTGTCAGGTTTTGGTATTAGGGTGATGGTGGCCTCATAGAATGAGTTTGGAAGTTTACCTTCCTCTGCAATCTTCTGGAAGAGTTTGAGCAGGAGAGGTGTTAGCTCTTCTCTAAATTTTTGGTAGAATTCAGCTGTGAAGCCGTCTGGACCGGGGCTTTTGTTTGCTGGAAGATTTTTGATTACAGTTTCAATTTCCGTGCTTGTGATGGGTCTGTTAAGATTTTCTATTTCTTCCTGGTCCAGTTTTGGAAAGTTGTACTTTTCTAAGAATTTGTCCATTTCTTCCACGTTGTCCATTTTATTGGCATATAATTGTTGATAGTAGTCTCTTATGACCCTTTGTATTTCTGTGTTGTCTGTTGTGATCTCTCCATTTTCGTTTCTAATTTTGTTGATTTGATTTTTCTCCCTTTGTTTCTTGATGAGTCTGGCTAATGGTTTGTCAATTTTATTTATCCTTTCAAAGAACCAGCTTTTGGTTTTGTTGATTTTTGCTATGGTCTCTTTTGTTTCTTTTGCATTTATTTCTGCTCTAATTTTTAAGATTTCTTTCCTTCTACTAACCCTGGGGTTCTTCATTTCTTCCTTTTCTAGTTGCTTTAGGTGTAGAGTTAGGTTATTTATTTGACTTTTTTCTTGTTTCTTGAGGTGTGCCTGTATTGCTATGAACTTTCCCCTTAGGACTGCTTTTACCGTGTCCCACAGGTTTTGGGTTGTTGTGTTTTCATTTTCATTCGTTTCTATGCAAATTTTGATTTCTTTTTTGATTTCTTCTGTGATTTGTTGGTTATTCAGCAGCGTGTTGTTCAACCTCCATATGTTGGAATTTTTAATAGTTTTTCTCCTGTAATTGAGATCTAATCTTACTGCATTGTGGTCAGAAAAAATGCTTGGAATGATTTCTATCTTTTTGAATTTACCAAGGCTAGCTTTATGGCCCAGGATGTGATCTATCCTGGAGAAGGTTCCATGCGCGCTTGAGAAAAAGGTGAAATTCATTGTTTTGGGATGAAATGACCTATAGATATCAATTAGGTCTAACTGGTCTATTGTATCGTTTAAAGTTTGTGTTTCCTTGTTAATTTTCTGTTTAGTTGATCTATCCATAGGTGTAAGTGGGGTATTAAAGTCTCCCACTATTATTGTGTTATTGTTAATTTCTCCTTTCAAACTTGTTAGCATTTGTCTTACGTACTGTGGTGCTCCCGTGTTGGGTGCATATATATTTATAATTGTTATATCTTCTTCTTGGATTGATCCTTTGATCATTATGTAGTGACCTTCTTTGTCTCTTTGCACAGCCTTTGTTTTAAAGTCTATTTTATCTGATATGAGTATTGCTACTCCTGCTTTCTTTTGGTCCCTATTTGCATGGAAAATCTTTTTCCAGCCCTTCACTTTCAGTCTGTATGTGTCCCCTGTTTTGAGGTGGGTCTCTTGTAGACAACATATGTAGGGGTCTTGTTTTTGTATCCATTCAGCCAGTCTTTGTCTTTTGGTTGGGGCATTCAACCCATTTACGTTTAAGGTAATTACTGATAAGTATGTTCCCGTTGCCATGTACTTTATTGTTTTGGGTTCGAGTTTATACACCGTTTTTGTGTTTCCTGTCTAGAGAATATCCTTTAGTATTTGTTGGAGAGCTGGTTTGGTGGTGCAGAATTCTCTCAGCTTTTGCTTGTCTGAAAAGCTTTTGATTTCTCCTTCATACTTGAATGAGATCCTTGCTGGGTACAATAATCTGGGCTGTAGGTTATTTTCTTTCATCATTTTAAGTATGTCTTGCCATTCCCTCCTGGCTTGAAGAGTTTCTATTGAAAGATCAGCTGTTATCCTTATGGGAATTCCCTTGTGTGTTATTTGTTGTTTTTCCCTTGCTGCTTTTAATATTTGTTCTTTGTGTTTGATCTTTGTTAATTTGATTAATATGTGTCTTGGGGTGTTTCTCCTTGGGTTTATCCTGTTTGGTACTCTCTGGGTTTCTTGGACTTGGGTGATTATTTCCTTCCCCATTTTAGGGAAGTTTTCCACTATTATCTCCTCAAGTATTTTCTCATGGTCTTTCTTTTTGTCTTCTTCTTCTGGAACCCCTATGATTCGAATGTTGTAGCGTTTAATATTGTCCTGGAGGTCTCTGAGATTGTCCTCATTTAATTCGTTTTTCTTTTATCCTCTCTGATTCATTTATTTCTACCATTCTATCTTCTAATTCACTAATCCTGTCTTCTGCCTCTGTTATTCTACTATTTGTTGCCTCCAGAGTGTTTTTAATTTCACTTATTGCATTACTCATTATATATTGACTCTTTTTTATTTCTTCTAGGTCCTTGTTAAACCTTTCTTGCATCTTCTCAATCCTTGTCTCCAGGCTATTTATCTGTGATTCCATTTTAGTTTCAAGATTTTGGATCAATTTCACTATCATTATTCGGAATTCTTTATCAGGTAGATTCCCTATCTCTTCCTCTCTTGTTTGGTTTGGTGGGCATTTATCCTGTTCCTTTATCTGCTGAGTATTCCTCTGTCTCTTCATCTTGTTTAAATTGCTGAGTTTGGGGTGTCCTTTCTGTATTCTGGCAGTTTGTGGAGTTCTCTTTATTGTGGTGTTTCCTCGCTGTGTGTGGGTTTGTACAGGTGGCTTGTCAAGGTTTCCTGGTTAGGGAAGCTTGTGTCGGTGTTCTGGTGGGTGGAGCTGTATTTCTTCTCTCTGGAGTGCAATGAAATGTCCAGTAATGAGTTATGAGATGTCTATAGTTTTGGGGTGACTTTGGGCAGCCTGTATCTTGAAGCTCAGGGCTGTGTTCCTTTGTTGCTGGAGAATTTGCTTGGTATGTCTTGCCCTGGAACTTATTGGCCCTTGTGTGGTGCTTGGTTTCAGTGTCGGTATGGAGGCATTTGATGAGCTCCTGTGAATGAATGTTCCTTGGAGTCAGGAGTTCCCTGGAGTCAGGGTTTGGACTTAAGTCTCCTGCTTCCGATTATCGGTCTTATTTTTTACAGTAGTTTCAAAACTTCTCCTTCTATACAGCACCATTGATAAAACATCTACATTAAAGATGATAAGTTTCTCTACAGTGAGGGTCACTCAGAGAGGTTCACAGGGTTACATGGAGAAGAGAAGAGGGAGGAGGGAGTTAGAGGTGACCCAAATGAGATGAGGTGAATCAATAGTGGAGAGAGTGGGCTAGCCAGTAGTCACTTCCTTATGTGCACTCCACAACTGGACCACTCAGAGATGTTCACGGGGTTATACAGAGAAGAGAAGAAGGAGGAAGGTAACAGAGGTGGCCAGAAGGATAAAAGGGGGGAATGAAAAGGAGGGAGACAGATCCAGCCAGTAATCAGTTCCCTAAGTGTTCTCCACCGTCTGGAACACACAGAAATTCACAGAGTTGGGTAGAGTAGAGAGGGGTTAGGGAGGAGACACAGGCGACCTGGTGGAGAAAAAGGAGGGTCCAAAGGGAGAGAGAGTAGTCAAGCCAGTAATCTCACTCCCTAGTGAAAAATGGGTCCTGAAGATTGGGTCCTTAAAGGTACAAAATTGGTAACAAATACATAAAAGCAAAAATTAAAAATCTAGAGTAGATTTTGGAATTTCAAAAATACGATGTTAAAGAACAGAAGAAGGAAAAGAAAGAGAGAAAGAACGAACAAACAAAAACAAAGAAGGTCGCGAAAATTATAAAGAAAGTACAGGTACAAAATTGATAACTAATACCAGAAAGCGAAAATTAAAAATCTAGAGTAGAGTTTGGAATTTCAAAAATACAATGTTAAAAAAAAAAAAAAGAAGAAGAAAAATAAAGAGAGAAAACAAACAAACAAATACGAACAATGTCACAAAAATTATACGGAAAATACAGGTACAAAATTGATATCAAATACCAAAAAGCATAAATTAAAAATCTAGAGTAAAGTTTGGAATTTCAGATATACAATGTTATATAAAAGAAGAAGAGAAAGAAACAGAGAAGAAGAAAAAAAAAAAAAAAAGTCACAGAAATTATATAAAAAAAACTATAGGTACAAAATTGATAACATATACCAAAAAGCGAAAATTAAAAATCTAGAGTAGAGTTTGGAATTTCAAAAATACAATGTTAAAGAAAAGAAGAAAAAAACAAAAACAAACAAACAAAAAAAACAAGGTCAAAAAATTATAAAATATATATATATGAAGTTTGCTGAAGAAGAAAAAAATAGGGTCTTTTTTTTTTTTTTTTTTGCAAAGTAATAGGTTATAAAAGTGAAAATTAAAGGAACAATAGAGGACTTAAAAAAATTTTTTTTTAATTAAAAAAAAAAAAAAAGAAAGAATGATCGTAAAAATAATAAAAAATATATCTAGGACTTTTTTTTTTTTTTTTTGTGGGTGTTGTGGGTTCAGTTCATTTTTGGCTAGTTCCTTGGTCAGATTTATATTTCTCAAGATCTATAGGCCCCTTCCTATGTAGTCCGTAGTAACCACAGGGTTTTGATCTATTGCCTATAGCTTCCAAGGCGTTTCCCTCTGTTATATCTTCTTCTGTTTGCTAGTCTCTTCAGTATCTGGTTTCCGCCCTGACTCAAAGGGCACGGTGGCGGACACTTTTTTTTTTTTTTTTTTTAGGCTTAATTGTTCAGTCGCGCTGTGGGGGGAGGGAGGATGCTGCAAACAAATAACACTGGCGTGGGCTCGCAATGCCTCAGCCACCCTGGGTCTGCCCCTGCTCACGGCGCGTGTAGCCTCCCTGTCCACACTGCTCGGACTCTAGGTTGTTCCGCCGGGAACAATCCGAGGCTGGCCCTGGGCTGCATGCACCTCCCAGGTCCAAGCCGCTCAGGTTCAGGCACTCGGGTAGTCCTCAGAGGCGCAGACTCAGTTGGGCCTGCGTTTTGTGCTCTTCCCAGGTCTGAGCGCCAATTTGCTCTTCCCAGGCGAGCGCCAATGCTGCGACTTATCGCCTCCCCGCCACTCGGTTATCTGGATGTAAAACCGGCGCACCTTCTCAGGCAGATATTGACCGTCCAGACCCCCAAGAAGTTTTAGTTAGCAAAGAAGCCTGCTTACAGTTTTATAGATAATGTCTCTCTGGGGCTGCGATTGCCCCCTTCCGGCTCTGGCTGCCTGTCACCGGAGGGGGAAGGTCTGCAGCCGGCTATCTCTGTTCAGTCCTTTGTTCCGTGCGCAGGCCTGGCGGTCTTAGGTTAGGGCTGGCTTTTCGCGTGATAGGTATCCCACAGTCTGGTTTGCTAGCCCAAATTATTTCGCTCAGATAGCGCTCAGGGTATTCAGGCCAGATTCTTACTCTCAGCGATGCAGCCCACGCCGCGCCTCCCTGCGCAGCCCCGGTTTGCTAATGGCGGATGCAGGCGTCTGCGCTGCTTCTCTGCTGGGGGAGTTACCGTAGGGCTCGCAATCTGCGAGTTTTAAATTGTTTATTTATTTTTTCTCCCTGTTATGTTGCCCTCTGTGCTTCCAAAGCTCGGCACAGATTCGGCAGTGAGAAGGTTTCCTGATGTTTGGAAACTTCTCTCTTTTTAAGATTCCCTTCCCGGGACGGAACTCCGTCCCTCCCTCTTTTGTCTCTTTTTTTTTGTTTTTAATATTTTTTCCTACCTCCTTTTGAAGAGTTGGGTTGCTTTTCTGGGTGCCTGATGTCCTCTGCCGGCATTCAGAAGTTGTTTTGTGGAATTTACTCAACGTTTAAATGCTCTTTTGATGAATTTGTGGGGGAGAAAGTGTTCTCCCCGTCCTACTCCTCCGCCATCTTGGCTCCTCCCTCCTGTCCATGCAATTCTCCAGGCAAGAATACTGGAGTGGGTTGCCATTTCCTTTTCCAGGGGATCTTCCCGACCCAGGGATCGAACCCAGGTCTCCTGCATTGCAGGCAGATGCTTTACCATCTGAGCTACCAGGGAAATCCCTGCAGACTCTATGGTAGGGCTAATGGTGATCTCCTTCAAGAGGACTTATGCCAACACACCACGCCTCCCAAGACCACTGCTGCCATGCCCCTGACCCCCGTGGCAGCCAACTGTCGACTCCATCGATAGCTATCATAAAACACTGGCTAATTTCCAGGTGGGCTACAATACATCCTTGTAGATTACTTATTTTATACATAAGTTTGTACCTTTTACTCTCCTGGCCCTATACTGCCCCTCCCCGCTGCCTTCTCCCCACTGGTATCCACTAGTTTGCTCTCTATATCTATGAGTCTGCTTTTTTTTTGTTATATTCATAGTCTGTTGTAGTTTTTTTAGATCCCACATGTAAGTAATATCCTATAGCATTTGTCTTTCTCTGTGTGATTTATTTCACTTAGCATAATGCCCTCTAAGTTCATTCTTGTTGCTGTACTACAAAAAGTAAATAAAATAAAACACTGAGGCATGTATTTTTCTCTCCTCTCATCCCCAACCACTACCTTAATAAAAGAACTTTCATTCAAACCAAAGTAAGTATAAAGAGAAGCGTGTTCATAGGACCATGATCTAATTCTGAATTAAGTGTTTTGAAATTTACTGTCTACAACTTTCCACTGTTGTCAGTATGTATCTTATCCAGAGAAATTTCACATTTAATCACTCAAAGGATAATCTGCTTTATTACCTAATTATCTTCCTCACACTTTTGCTTATCAATCCATCATTTTGAAGCTGAGGTTACTGAGGCACAAAATGGTTCAGTCCTTTGCACACAGGCGAACATAGACAGTGGACTGGAACTCCAAGTTCAGTGTTCCATCCGCCCAAGAAAAGATACACAACTTAAACTGCAGATCCTTGGCACTGGACAGACCCAATCGGAGGTTTTTTAAGCCTGTGGAGGAGGTTTCTGCACATACTAAGCAATGATCAGTCCTTCATGCACCCAGGTTCTTTCCAGCAGGACAAGTGGGATTTTTCAATAATCAATGTGAAACAAGTACCACCTGCACTGACGCAGCACAAATCAGCCCAGGCAGACAAATGCGGGTGGGGGCCACACAACTGCATCTGACTGCTTCAGTCAGATTGCTGATCTCTGTTCAGGCAAGAAGAACATTCAGCTCCACTGATCACCTGATTTTCTATAACTGGAAGCGTGTACCAGGTCACGAACACCCAGATGTAGTAGTTCAGTCTGTATTTGAAAGTCAAAAGTGCCCAACTGGAAATAACCACAATGCACATTAAATGCATTATAAGCAAGGAAAGTCGGGCTTTCCCACTTCATGTGATGGCTATGGTGCCAAGCCACATGCTCACTGGCTGGAGACACTAGGAAACCTAAAAGCCAAGCTACTGCATTATGTTCAAGCTCCCTTGACAAAGATTAGAGCAAAACAGTGCTAAGTATGGATATTTTTATATCCTGAAAATAGCCACGTGAAGCCTGAGAGAAGAGATGACTGTGACAAAGAAGCAATATTTTTATATATGCGTCCATGATTTTTTTTTGTGATTCCAGGAATACACGTATTAAAGAAAATTCAGAATTAGAAATTCATCTATCAGCTTCCATAACATTTCACTGCTAACTCTCTTCTATAAAACAGTTCGCTGTCCGAGAAGAACACAGGTAAGGGACATGGTTCCAGTCCATCCAGGCTACTAGTCACTGACCTCATCTCATCACACGACCCCTCTGGATCTCTTTGTCTCTTTTTACTGACAGACTTTCTAAATATCTAAGAGCTTTCTCCCTGGGATAAGGGAACCACTTGACTACGGCACACAGTTATCTGCTCACCACTGTCATGATATCCTTATCAGGGCCTTGTCATGTCGATGCGTCTTCATCTCTTATTGAAGGATAGGTTGCCTATAACTCAGAATTCCCATATGGACACTGGATTAAGAGCCATTAAGGTCACGCTCAACCAGACACAAAACCAAAACAGGAGCTTTGTCTTTTTTTCTACTTAAAGAAGACGGCATCTTAAAATAGCGTGGATACTAGTTTGAAAACATTAGGATAAAAGCCATCATTGTTATCCCCTTGCTGTAGTTTCATAAAACTGAATAAAAAGGCAAGCAGATTTGGAAAGAATCTGAGATAAGTCAGTATTGCAAATTTAGAGCCTCTAATAAAATAAAACAAAAAACCCTCGAAGCGGTTTTTTTACCTTGCAGCCTCTGCATCACGTTGGCGATGTCCCGAGGGGCCCGCGAGGCTGCCCTGGAGGCGGCCATGGCTGCCCCTGAGGGCGGAACCACCACGGGAGACTCTGTGTCTGGCCGGGTGTGTCTAGACCACTCCAGAAAACATACTTGAAGTTCTCCGGTTCTTTCAAGTGACAGACGATTGCCAAGTCCCAGGCACTCACAGCAGTCCGGGAGGAAATCTCCCAGAGATCCAACCACTTCTTTTTCTTCTCTTGCTTTAAGACTGTCTTCTCAGGATGAACTCAGGATTCTGAAAACCAAATAGAAAAAAAAAAGGTTCAATATTTTTCAAAATATCAATATAGGTCACACAAGTGCAAAAAGTAGAACTATGCTTATTTAATTTGAAGAGATGATTCATTACCAAGTGAAATGACTAATGTAAAAATACTTAAAAATCTATAAAGTGGTAGGCAAATATGAGGGCTTCCCAGGTGGCTCGGGGCTAAAGAATCTTGCCAATGCAGGAGATGCAAGAGGCGCAGGTTCAATCCCTGAGTTGGGACGATCCCCTGGAGTAGGAAATGGCAAGCCACTCCAGTATTCTTGCCAGGAAAATTTCACAAACAGAGGAGTCTGGCAAGCTACAGTCCATGGGGTCTCAAAGAGTTGAACCCTACTGAGCACAGCATAGCACAGGCCAAATGTGAGAAATTCCCATGATGCTTGATAAAATAAACAAACACTTGAAACATACACAATAAATTTGTCTGCTAAAAGGAGAAGTGTTCACGTTTTTCTATGTTTTCTTTTTAAACTAGTCTTTTTTTCACCAATCTATGAAAATAAAAGTACTTTTACCCAAAACACCAAGCATTTCTCAATATTCACAAGTTCTCTTATCTGGGTTGTTTTAGCCGGTTTTGCACGCCTACTCTGCTCTGTTTTGTCTGTACACTTTTCAGGAATGAGATCAGATCTTAGCTCCTAAAATTTGATGAACTGAAACAGGATAAATATAAAATTTCCTGTTCAATTGCTAAGTCCTGTCTGATTCTTTGTGACCCTGTGAACTGCAGCACTCCAGGCCTCCCTGTTGAGTTTGAGACTCTGTCATTTAAAGAGACAAACGGGTTTGATTTCGTTTTTTCCTCCCCATAGAAAGATTCTAAAGTAAACTGTAAGGCCGTGGTAGGGTTGAGGGCTAAGCAAGAGAGGACATTTTTCTTCTAACCTCTTCCTGAATTCTCTGCTTTGGTCAAGTCTAATTCATCATGTTGGACTGGGGAAGCAAAACAGAAGTAGGAGAGCAGCTGATGAAATCTTGACATTGAGACACGTGCTTTGAACAAGGATTTCCTCACCCTGTTGCTGCTGCTGCTAAGTTGCGTCAGTCGTGTCCGACTCTGTGAGATCCCAGAGACAGCAGCCCACCAGGCTCCCTTGTCCCTGGGATTTTCCAGTCAAGAATACTGGAGCAAGTTGCCATTTCCTTCTCCAACGCATGCATGCATGCTAAGTCGCTTCAGTCGTGTCTGACTCCGTGCGACCCTATGGACAGCAGCCCACCAGGCTCCTCTGTCCACAGGATTTTCCAGGTAAGAATACTGGAGTGGGTTGCCATTTCCTACTCCCTTCCTAACCCTAGGGTTGACAGAAGAAGAGGTCTTGCCATGAATAGGACAATTAATGACAGAAAGAGAAGGAGCGTGAAAAATGTACACAGAGAAAGAAATTTAACCAAGACGCCAAACCAAGGGGGCCGATGTGAGCATGACACTTTTACAATTCATACTCATCTCTGGGCTGTGATGATGAAGGTGAAGAAAGGAAATAGGGTGAGTCAGGGGAGAAGGGCAATAGCAAAACTGTAAAGAAAACAGTTCCTCTGTGTGGGGCAGTCCACTTTTAGCAAGAAAATAGGAAGAGTCTATGAGGGCAATCAAACATCATAACATGAATGTGTGGTCATAAAACCAGCAATATTTATGAAGAATTGGTTAAGTAATACACTGTAATTACAGATTACAACAGATTTTTAAAATAGCATTAATACTAGCATATACTGGTACCTGGCTGAATTGTATGAATAAGCTGAGAGCATCGTTTTTAGACTACCACCTTAAAAAGGATATAAAACACCCTACCCTGCTGCTACCTTGCACATTTCTGGGGCCAGAAAGAGTGTACTGGCCCCTTAACAAGTTCGGGGGCTGCGATGCAGTGAACAGCATTACCTCGTAAGAAGGTAAAGACAGATTTCTCTTGGCTACTTGCAAAGATACTGGAAGTAGGACCCAATATTTGACAGCTTCTGAGCTAGAGAGGTACCTGTGTGTGGGCAGCTCCCCCAGGGATTCTTAGAGAAGAAATAATTACTACCAGCCAGCCCTCATCCATCAAGATCTTAGTCCTGCTGGAGCTGTGTGCCCATTAGTAGCCTCCATGTCCTAGGGAAAAGCATTCCACAAGCCCACATACCAAAGCTACCTTAATTTGAAGACTGATGGACAGTGAGCAATGCCTGAAGGATCTTACAAATGGCTTTCCTAAACTGTTACAAATTAAGGTTCTCCAAATACAAGATCATAACTTTCTGAAGTCTAGCTAGCTAGCTACAGATATACTAGGTAGAAATGAGGGAAGAAATTCATTTTAATTTAGCTACCCAATGCCAGACCCTGCTCAGCACTGGATTTCACAGATGATTAAGACAAGGCCCCTACCATCAATCAAGAATTAGAGAATTAAAAGGGATTTCTTCATGCCATTGCCTTACAGATCACCATGCTCCTAGCTCTTCTAAATCATGTTCATCTTCTCAGTGGAGTAATACTGAAATAGTTCCCTCTCTCCCTCCCTCCCTCTTTCTGTCTCTGTCTTTATTTTGATACCACATTGAACTCAAAGCAAAGTTTAAAGCAAAGAGGAACTAAAGAGCCTCTTGATGAGGTGAAAGAGGAGAGTGAAAAAGCTGGCTTAAAACTCAACATTCAAAAAACTAAGATCATGGCATCCAGTCCCATCACTTCTTGACAAACAGAAGGGGAAAAAGTGGAAACAGTGACAGACTTTCTTTTCCTGGGCTCCAAAATCACAGTGGACCATGACTGCAGCCATGAAATTAAAAGACGCTTGCTCCTTGGAAGAAAAGCTATGACAAACCTAGACAGTGTATTAAAAAGCAGAGACATCACTTTGCCAACAAAGGTCCATATAGTCAAAGCTATGGTTTCTCTGGTAGTCATGTAGGCATGTGAGAGTTGGACCATAAAGAAGGCTGAGTGATGAAGAATTGATGCTTTTGAACTGTGGTGTTGGAGAAGACTCTTGGGAGTCCCTTGGACTGCAAGGAGATCCAACCAGTCCATCCTAAAGGAAATCGACTCTGAATATTCATTGGAAAGACTGATGCTAAAGTTGAAGCTCCAATACTTTGGCCACCTGATGCAAAGAACTGACTCAATGGAAAAGACCCTGATGCTGGGAAAGACTGAGAGCAAGAGGAGAAGGGGATGACAGAGGATGAGATGGTTGGATGGCATCACTGATTCAATGGACATTACTTTGAGCAAACTCCAGGAGATAGGGAAAGACAAGGAAGCCTGGCATGCTGCAGTTCGTAGGGTCACAAAGAGTTGGACATGACTTAGCAACTGAACAACAACATTAAGCTCAGAATTTCTCTGTTTGAGTCCATCTTTAGTTCATGTACCTGGTGTTATTTCCACAGTATAACTAATACATTCTGAGTGCCAGAGTTCAGTGCTAGATAAACAGGATGAATACAACACATAACCTATTGTTTGAGAAGCTTAGAATATAGAAAAGATAATTCAACAAAAAATCATGGCTAAGTGCAAATACAGAAATAAGGGATATAAAGCATAGGCAGTATACCAATTTGCAGGTTCTGAGAGTGTCCTGGGAGGGAACAGCTTCTGCCCTGAGCCTGGTAAAGGTGTTAGAGTTAATCAGGTGAAAAACATGGGATGCATTCCAGGCAGAATGAATAACTTGAGCAAAGGCATGGACACATGAAACAGCTTGACCAACAGACAGATAGTGAGGGACTCGACCAGGTGACATTCTGGGGCTGAAGCTGGAGAAGGAGGGAGCAGCCAGATGGCTGAGTGTTCTGCTCAGAAGTAGGTTCTGAGTCCCCAGGAGGCAACAGGAAACGCCGAGGGATTTTAAGCTGGAAGTGATCATGTGCAATTTAGATTATTCTAGCTACATTTTTAAAGGGTGTATTTGAGGTTAACAACACAAAGCTCCAGGAAGATCAGTTAGGAAAGCATCTTAGGGACCCAGCTGAAACATATGAGAGACTGTACAGGATAGTGAATGAATGGAGAGTAAAATCCAAAACATCTTAAGAAGGCAGGATATGCAGGACTTGCTGATTGGTGGGGGAGGGGAGACGGGAAGTGGGAAGTGGGGTCCTCAGGGGATCTTGAGGACTCTCAGGGTTCTGACTTGAGATTCTGTGTGGGCCATGGGCTGAGTTCAGCACTAGAGTGGCTGTGCAAGTTATTATTTCCCCAAACTCTGCCTTTCATACCCTCACATTCTTGCTAAGCAGTTTCTTGATGACTCCTTCACACTCTCAGCTAATGTAACCCAAAGGCTTCCTGGACCCAGGACCCACACTGCGTGTGAAGCCACACCTAGACGCAGCACACTTTCAGCAACTCCATTTCTTCTGCATCAACAATCCACACTCTGATAAGAGCGATTCATCTTATATCCCTCACCAATGAGTCTCATCTCCCTCTAACCAGGCTGTGAACCTTTTGCAGGCACAGAGATCACAACTATTATTGCTTTGACATCCTAACCATTGATATCAACTACATCCCTGAACACATCCTAGCCCCTAAAACATATTTCTGTTTTATTGAACAATGTTCACATTACTTTACCTCTGCAGGGCAACCCCCAGAAAACTCGTTCCTCCCTACAGTAAAAGATGTTGATGCAACATCCTTCCCTTTTTAGGCATGAGATTAAATATTTTGCTTTCATCATTCATGTACACACATTATTTCCTACTTTGTGAAATTCTGATATTCTTGCTTTTTACTGATACTTAAATTTAAAGAGGAAAATATGCCCCTTTAATTTGATAAGAAATTTCAAATGAATCAAACAATGATCATAAAAGGAGGTTTTACAAGATATGTGCTCGGGAGGTTAGAAGATGTGAGTTTAAACTTAGCTTTGCTCTGATTGGGCTTCCCTGGTGGCTGACTGTAAAGAGTCTGCCTGCAAGGCAGCAGACCTGGGTTCTGTCTCTGGGTTGGGAAGATCCCCTGGAGAAGAGAATGGCAACCTATCCAGTATTCTTGCCTGGAGAATTTCTGGGACAGAGGAAACAATCCATGGGATCGCATAGAGTCGGGAACAATTGAGTGACTAACACTTTGTTCTGACAATCAGGATGATTCTGAGCCGGTTCTGTGTGGGGAGGTTCTCAGCAATGTCCTCAACAACCCCCTGACATGTGGAGGATGGTCCGCAGAAAGGCACAGACTCTGGACTAAAAAGACATGGAAGTGACTCTTAATTCTGCCTCTTCCTGCCCATGTGGGCATGACCTACAGAACCAGAACATTAGAGGAAGGTCCGGCACCATCAGTGAGCTCACTACCCCCAGGGTAATTAACAGTTTTTAATTGGGTGCAATATACTGTAGCGGGTAGAGGAGGAAGAGGTGGAAAGGGACTGGAAGAGAGAATTAGAGAGACATTGATGGGTCATGGACCAATTAATAGTCCTGAGACCGTCTCCAAATCCTCTCCAGAGAAGGAACTAAGATTACAAAGTGGCAAGCAACATCCACTACACCTAGCAGAGAGGTGAGATTCCTGTATTGATTATTTCATACAGAAATGCATTGAGAATTCACATGTAAAGGACACACTGCTACTGGGTAAACATCAGTAAACAAGATAGATAAGCCCCCTTAGAGTTTGTGTACCAGAGGGAAAGATGATATAAACAGCATTATAACAAAGTAGGTCATGTATTGTAATGGAAAAATGCAGGGTACTGTGGGAGCAAAGAGAACATCCAATCAATACCATCTGCTGCATTTATCGTGTGGGCTGCAGAGGGAATTTAGACGATCTACTGTCTGGGATCCTCCTGTCTGAACAATGGGCTCTTCTTAACCCTGAGACCTATGAAAAGCACAGGAGTGAATCATCACAACCTGACTTTTCCAGTCAAACAGAGTGGAATGGACTTTTCTGTCCATTCTAAGCAGAATGGACAACTGACTGCTAAAGCAGTCTCCTGTTGGTGCTCTTAAAAAAGAATTCCGTATCATCCCTGAATATCCACTGGAAGGACTGATGCTGAAGCTGAAGTTCCAATACTTTGGCCATCTGATAAGACAAGCCAGCTCATTAGAAAAGACCCTGATGCTGGGAAAGATTAAAGGCAAAAAGAGAAGGGGGTATGCAGAGGATGAGATGGCTAGATAGCATCACCAACTCAGTGGATGTGAATTTGATCAAACTCGGGGAGACAGACAAGGACAGGGGAGCCTGGCCTGCTGAAATTCATGGCGTCCCAAAGAGTCGAGCACGACGGTGACTGAACAACAACACTAGAAGAAACACTGCTAAGCCACAAGACTATATCTTTAGAAAATGTAACAAGTTTTTAAGTATTAGGAAACTACAGCAGAAAGTTACAACCTCTGAAACAACCAGAAATGATATGGCTCATTTCTAGGCAAAGAAGATGAACTGAGACCATAAAACATACACAGATTCACATCTGTATGTAGCACTTCATTAGCTGTCTCAATATGTACAACAGCACTCCTGTTAATACTTCCCTGGTGGCTCAGACGGTAAAGCGTCTGTCTACAACGCAGGAGACCCGGGTTCGATCCCTGGGTTGGGAAGATCCCCTGGAGAAGGAAATGGCAGTCCACTTCAGTACTATTGCCTGGAAAATTCCATGGACTGAGGAGCCTGGTAGGCTACAGTCCATGGGGTTGCAGAGAGTTGCACACGACTGAGCAACTTCACTTTCATTCCTGTTAAAATCCACTATTAAAAAATTTTGAAACCTAATAAATACATTTCAACACCCCCTTCTATCAGTCCTTAGCCGGAGTGAGTCACATAGTGTCTAATTTTACATTTAATTATTGTTTTTCTCTATGCATCCTTTAGTTATGGTACTAATTAATGAATACCAAGACAGCTAAATGGCTGGGGAAAAGAGGGATATCCTGTAGTCACTACAAATATATTACAACATCTGTGTACTGGCTATCAGTGTGTAGTGCTGGTAATTATTCACTGTTATGAACATTACACCTCCCCCCAAAAGAATCCACCTGCCAATATCAGGAGAGGTGGGTTTGATCCCTGGGTTGGGAAGATCTCTGGAGAAGGAAATGGCAACCCACTCCACTATTCTTGCCTGGAGAATCCCATGGACAGAGGAGTCCATTAAGTTGCAAAGAATCAGACGTGACCAAGCACCCACAATTCATGAATGTTACAGGGTAACAAACAAAAATTGGTCCTGTCCTTGGAAGAACAAATGTGCATGACAGATACTGTATCGTAATTGAACTTTCTTCGGTTCGCCTGGAGTGTAAATCCTGCCCAGAGATATCTGCTCCCCTTCCTCCCCAGCTTGGCTAGAGTCTAGACTGCACTCTGTGCCAAACAAAAGTTCTCACTGGTTTAGACCACAAGGAAGGACACATTTAACACTTTTAAGAGAAGATATGGACTTCCCTGGTGGCTCAGATGGTAAAGCATCTGTCTAACAATGGGGGAGACCTGGGTTCAATCCCTGGGTCAGGAAGATTCCCTGGAGAAGGAAATGGCAACCCACTCCAGTACTCTTGCCTAGAAAATCCCATGGACCGAGGAGCCTGGTGCAGGCTACTGTCCATGAGGTTGCAAAGAGTCGGACACGACTGAGCGATTTCACTCACTTCACTTAAGAGAAGATAAGCAGATTTCCTCAAAGAGGCGTCTTGGGTTCAGACCACAGGGTGCGGCTGCAGTCTCTAGGCTGGGGCCGCCTGCCCTGCAGGAGAAGTTGTCACCAACCTTGCCCAGTCATGGGCTTCTCACATCCGGTTTCAGTGACACCTCCCTTCACCTCCAAGTAGCTGTGTGAGCTGCATAATTATCAGAAATCAGGTCCTACAGCAGCACCCTCCCCACTAAACACAGCAATGCTTGAACATTTTTAAACAGCAAACTACCTTTTCCCAATCCTTACTCCTTTGCAGAGAAGAATCAAGTGGGGGAAAAAAAATCTTACAACAAAAAAGAAATAAACCATTTTATGAAGAAATCATTAGTTAAGACAGATAAAAGTGAAGCTCTAATGTAATAACTGAGCAAGTATTTCCAAAGGCTAGCAATATTATTATCTGAGTCAGTCTGAGACTGTGGCTTTTATCTTCTGTGTGAAATAAATATATTCAGTTAGCATTGATTGGGCACTTTTGTTCTCAATTTGCCACAAAGTAATAAACAGACTCAAAAATGCAAGACAAAATAGCAATGTTGTTTTATGACATCTTTCTGGTGATGTCAGGAACTTTTTATCCATCCTATTAATCTTTTTCCTCATGGAGAACAGCAAGCCTCTCCAAGAAGAATCCTCATGACTCATGGTTAAGTCAGCATTTTATACAGATGGGGGTCATATTAACAACCTTTGCTTAGTCGAAAATTATCATACTTTCTCTTGCACAAGTCTGGCTCTTGCATACAAATGCTTTCTTTGGAAAAGTGGATCTCAGATGAAGACAAAAATAGACAAGCATTAAGGAAGAGGGAGGGAAAAAAAATCATTCATTTTGAACTTTCTTAACATGCACAGAAAAATTTCAGATGCATACAGGTTTTCTACCCCCAACCGAAAAGCTCAGAAATGAACATTCTGGGATGCTAAACCTCACAGCTGGTGTCTCCCCACTGCCCCGAACGCCCTCACCCCTCCAGTCCACCCCCCTCAGCCGGCACCCCTGCTGAACCTGACTCTATTTATGAAAAAGGGCCTGAACTTGAAGCCCTTCAGATCTGTTATCCCAGACAGCCCTCCAAACCCCGTTTCTCAACCGGCTTTCTTTCCCTGATGGCTACTAGCTGCTTTATTTTACATTATTTTCGTGCCCTTTGCCATACACCTGCCACTCGGCGAACCACCATTTCACAGAACTCCCTCTGGCAGTGATGCAAAAAATCTGTCTGAAACGTGTCTTTCTGGAAAGGAGATGAAAGTTATCTTGCCCTCTAGCGTAGGCTCCGCCTGCCTGCCATCGAAGGCGACAGCTGGAGTAGTCTGAAGCCCCGGCCTCCTTGGTTCTTCAAGCCCCCGGGGCTGCACTACCCATGTCCCCTCCCCCAGCCCTTCCTAAAATAGTCAGTGGAGGAAGGGAGGCTCCTGGAATTTGTTCAACGCCCTACATCTCCCATCTGATAGTAGCAGCAGCCCCGACCATCGCAACAAGAGGGCGGCTGCCTTTTGCTTCTGCGTCTCTGGACCCCGGGAGAAGTGCCACAAGCGGAAATGTCAAGTCGGGGTTGGGGGGCGGATATTAATAGGGATATGTACGTAGGAGATGCTGGCAGTACGCCCCCCACCTCCGTATCTCCCTGAGTACCACACACGTACACACACCACCGCCACCATCACCACCTTCTCCCTCCCGTTAAGCACGCACGACCCGAACCTGCAAGTGAAAACTTGCTTACAATCTGTCTGCAATTTGTTCGGCTGGCACCCAAAGCCTCTCTCTTACCTTCTCTCTCTCGGGCTCGTCCAGGTGCCGGGCAGCGCAGCGAGCGAACCCGCGGCGGCCGGGCGCGCTGGGGGCCGGCGGCGGTGGCGGGAGCCGGAGCGCGAGGCTGCGGGGCTTTGCGGGGCGCCGGGCGGCCCCGGTGACCGAGGACAGCACGCCGGGGGCCAGCTCCCGGGCCGGTGGCGGATCGCCCGCCGCCGCGCTCCCGGGCCGCTCGCACGCTCACTCACTCCTGCGCCCAGCCGCTCGGAGACTGCCCTCCCTCGGCGAGCGGGTCCTCCTTCCGGGTGCACCCGAGGAGGGGGGGTTCAGGCCTCTCCCCAAGACCCGCCACCCCCCAACACCGCCCCCCCGCACTGGGGTTCGGCTAGGGAAGGTCGGGGAGGTTCCCGACGCGGCCCGTGCGCCGCCACGCCCCTCCCCGCGCCCGGCGCCCGGCGCCCGGGATGCGCTGGTCCCCGGCACCGCTGGGGGCAGGCGCCCAGGCTCTCTCCCCGGCTTCCCCTACCTCCTGGAGATGCTCGGCCGCCTCCAGCGTCTTGCTGCAGCGGCAAAGGCTTTCCGCGGCTCTCTTCCTCGGGGAGCCTTTCCACTAGGTCCACCTCCCGGGGGGTCGAGGAGGAAAGAAATGGCCGAGAGCGCCGGGAAGGAGATGCTCTGCCCCAGCTGCTAACTTTTGCCTGGGATTTCCACCGCCCGGCTGACCTTTCAGGGCAGAACCTATCTTGAAAGGCTGGGGAGGTTCGCTGATGGTCCCAGGAAGGAAGTGATGCGGTTCACTGGGGACATTTCTCTGGCTCCTTTTCAATCAACTTTCGAAAAAGATCCTAACGGCTGACCTCTTCCGCAGCATGCAATTTAAGGAGACGGGTCAGAGTATATAGGCTTTTGTTCTTGTGGTTTATAAAGCTTCGATTTCCGGAGGAGACATCCGACCTCTTGATATTTCTTCTTGGTTATTCGTCAAGATGACGCTGGAGAACTGCCTTCAGGTTCTTCCCTCGCGCTCTCGGCGAGTCTGTCATCACAAGTCCTTCTCAAGGTGTCGAGGAGATCTGGGGTTGCCGGGTAGCCTCCTGAAGAATGTATTTTGTTGTGGTTTTATGGTCTCCAAGCAAAGTCAAACACAGCCTCTCTTTACCAACAAGGAAGCCCAGGTCCAAGAGGACTGCAGGCAACAAATAATTACAGCTATGTTGCAAGAATCTTAAAAATAATAATTACTCTCAAATTTTCAATCTGAACAAATCGTTTTTTCCATTAGCTACGTGTGCAGAATGGGAGGCTGGAGCTTTTCAGTGGACAAAGTTTTTCTCTGCCGTCTGCCTTTCCCTAGCTCACTGCCAACACGCCACTCTTTAGCTTTGCATTTTCTTCAAAGGCCTTTCTTTCTGGATTCTAACAAAATAATAATATCTGAAATGAATCTAGTGAGTTAATCTGATGTGTTTCCTTGTGTTTACATATTTTAGAGACCAAGGAATGAATCTCTAATTGCAGAAACTGGTTGTGTCAGGGAGTTGGGCCTGGAGAGGGTGGTGTTGGGGGTCACTCTGAACATATCCTCTGCCTCAGGGTGACACTCCACATGGCTGCCTAGAACACCTTGTCGAGGTGACCCACCATAGCCTAGTCATACAGTTACCACCCTCTGCCTGCATATGACTGGACTGAGATCCAAGCTGCAGACCTGTGACTCAGGAGGAGAGGGTGAGAGGGCAGCTGAGCTCTTCCTTGCAGTCTGTGCTTTCATCTAACCAACTCACTCACCAACTGAAACTCCTTCCCTAGACTTAGCTGCTCTTCTCCCAGGAGCAGACAGGCAGGAGCCTAGGGCTTTCTGGCTGGCATTGGTCGCCTGATGAACTGAATGTCCACTCTCAGCTCATTTTTATCCTCCACCGAAGGACTTAAGCACATCATCGACTTTTGGGAAAGGCTTGTCTTTTTTCATAAACCCCAGGGAAGTGTGTTGTAGCTTCATTATTCGACTGTATTGTTCAAACACCTACCATATCCTGAATATTGTCCTAACTGTTGGAGCCACAATGGTGAACAAAACCAAACCTGGCTCCTGCCTTCACTGAGCTTCCAGTATAATCAGGAAGAGAGACATTGATCAAAAAAACATGCAAATAATTATAAAACCCCAGCTTCCAAAAGAAGGCAAATACTTTGAGAGCCTCCAATGAAAGGAATCAATTTAGTTTAAAGATCAGGAAGACTTTGCTAAGGAAGTGACTTTTGAACTGTGAGCTGCAGGAAAAGAAACTTGGACTAAGAGGAAGGCAGATAGACTGGGGTCTAGAGTAACACTCCAGGGCAAAGGATCCATGGAAGAAAAGCACATGGTGCTTTTGAAGAAGTGAAAACCCATGGGACTGCAGAAGAGAAAGCAAGGGAGGGAACAGGAGCTTCAGTGGAAAATGGGCCCCCTGAGACTCAAAACAAAGCGAAGGGCAGATTGTGGACGTCTTAAAAACCAGCCCAAAGAGATGGATCATTAGGGGAAGTCTTTACAGTGCTCAAAGTGGTGCAATGTGATAACACTTAAGTCTTGAAGCTTTTCCTTTGGCTACAATATGGAAAAGATTAGAAGTGGGGCCAAAATGCGTAAAGGTGGACCAGTTAGGAAGTTGTATAGTAATCTTTTAAAAAGATCATAGCCCTCATCATTACGGTGATGGTGGTGGTGAAAGTGCATGGGTTCAAGGGATGTTTAATGGATAAAAAGAGTGTGAGACATAAGGTCGTCTGTGGCAGAAGGAAATCATAATAGTATAAAGTCTTGGATTTTGAAACAAGAAAGGCCTAAGCTTAAGTCTCAACTCCGTCATTAACTACCTGTGTGAATTTTAGCTAGTAATTTAAGCTCTCACAAGCTCAGATTTTACAAACTCATAATCAGGATTATAACAGCGTATCTCATTCATAGGGCTGTTGTGGGGAGTAAATGAGCTAATATTGGCAAGATTTCATAGTTCAGAGCCTGGTGCGATCAGAAAGTACAGTATAGCTAATGTCATTTTTATAGTTATAGTTATTATTGCCATGATTCTAAACATTTAGATGTTTCTAAAGTTGGCAAATAAAGAAAATACCGACTCTGCTTTACAACAGGCTGATTGAACTGATTGCAAATAGAACACCAGTTTCTGAGAGCAGCAAAATAGAACCCATGGGGCCATCACAGGCTGAGAGACAGCAGTCTGAATAGCAACCTGATTTCCTCCTCCATGGAGCTCAAGGTCTGTCCTCTTCATCTGTCTATTCTTCAGACCCTCCAAGTTTACACAGAATCTTACTCCTAAGCATCATGGCAACAGGACCAACTATATCTCTTCTCTGCATTAATAGGAGGTGGAAAAGAACAGCAAAAAAGTGCCAACTGGTTTCAGTTCAGCATTATCCCAATGGGCGCATCACTGTGTTCCCTGTATTTGTAAAATAAACCCCAATGGCCATATGAAATAAACAGTGAATCCTTTATATGGCTATCCTTTCCCTTTTATGTAATTGTGTTAATACCATGGCAAAGATTTACCACAATTAAATGTGTTGTCAATTTATTGAAAGCAGCAACCCAGGGTCTTACCAGAGGTGCATCTTTCAGAGATCTGCACAAGTGAAATTCAGTAAGCGGGCCTCTTCTTCCACCTGCTTCCATTAGTCTCAAGTCCCTTCAAAACAAACTTCTATGCACAGTGCAGGGAAACACTAAACAAAATGGCTCTTGCTTCTTAGAGGTAAAGGGGCTTTGCCTTGTCTTGACGCCGTCAGTAATGGTCTGCTTGGCTTAGGGAGCTCCTCAGTGGTAATTGCCTCTGTGGAGTTAGTCTAAGAGTTAGACTCTGTGGAGTCTGCTAAGGAGAGGGGAAGGTCAGACAGGGAAGGAGGAAGGGGTTTACCTGAAGGAAAGCTCAGAAGGATGTGGGGTTCAAAGAACTAGGATTCAACCAAATCCGCCAAAATGTCCCTTCTGCAGTTCTCAACAGGGCCTTCACTTTCACTTGAGAGGCCTAGCAAGGTTTTGAACTCACTTTACATTATAAATTTGCAAGCTGCAGCAAATTTAAGTCTGTCTGATTTTTTGCTCTTCCAGCATTGTAATAACTGCAAGGGTAAGAGTTCTAGAAGCTACCTGGCCTCTGACCATGCCTTGATCTAAGATTGTAAAGTTTCTAAACTTATCTTTTTCTTTTCTTTATGGTCTTCATTGTCAGAAGTAACTGACCCATCCCATAGTTCTCCTAATTCTCTTTCCTACTATAATATTCCACAACAGTAGCCATATTGGTCTCCAAATTCTTATCTTCAGTAGGCCCTTAATTTCAAATGTAAACTTCTTCCCCCCTCCTTGTGATGTCTCTTTAGAATTCTTTTGTGCAGTGGAATCATATCATCCTTCATCCCTGTATGTGAACCCAGGCAGGTCAACTAATCAGTCTGAGATTCTCATCTTTGAAGGTCTGGACCATGGCATGGCATGAAATAGTATGTCAGCCAGGATTCATTAAAGTAAAGTCAAAGCAGCTTGAGGTTTTGAAAAAGGGATTTAGTTGTTCAAAATTTTTGCTAAGGCTGGGTGAGGTGAAGTTGCTCAGTCATGTCTGACTCTTGGTGATCCCATGGACTGTAGCCTACCAGGCTCCTCTGTCCATAGAATTTTCCAGGCAAGAGTACCAGAGTGGCTTGCCATTTCCTTCTTGCTTTGTCTTTCATTGCACCTGCCATGAAAGACCTCGGTGACTCACTGCTGCCACCTAGAGGTCAAGGTGCTGCAGCAAATGGCTAGCGGCATCACAACTGCCTCTGCTCTGACTCCTGGTGGTGGAGCTTGGTGTCAGTCACTGTAGAACTACTGTCATAGCTGCTGGAGGGCCAATTTCTCCACGTTCCATTTGCCTTCCAAGTCTCATGTGAGAGCATGGGCAGAATGTATGTTTCATCCACCCCACCCTTCCCCAGGAAAGAGCCTGGGAAATGTAATCCCCATACTTGCAACCTCTGAGATGCAGGGCGAGTGCATAGAATGGACAGCAAAGATTGTTTTCCAACAAACAATATTCAGTACAAACACAGACTCGGAAAGAAAAGCAAACTTATATTTAAATTATAACTCATAGGAACTCCAGTTTAAAACACTGAGTCTTTTAAATCTGTTAACTCTCATATTGATAGTATTTTAGAATTTCAAGAGCTACAATTTTAAGACTGTTCTTTTAAAAGAACACAAAAAATAGCATATCTGATGAATTTTAAGATGACATCTACCCAGTGTAAGCTTGTCACTTTCTCCCCATTGTTCCTTCAAGAGCTGTTCTTCTTAAACCAGTGTTGTCTTTCCCCTGCTTTAACTCCCATGATCATGGCCTTGATTTTGTCACTATCAATAATAACAATCATTTGATACTGATAATCTCAATGTTAACACTCCACTCTCTCACTGCTTCCTCTTTTGTTTTCAGCCCATTTATTTTTCTGCTTCAATTCCAGGAGTTTCTCAGCTAAATAGGACTTATTGCCCCTGATAAGGCCACTGCCAGTCCTTATGATGACTTTGTGTTAGAGAGGGAGCCTTCCTCAAGATGTTTCAGGTCATTCTTTTGTAGACTGTTATAATAGGCCATTTGGTAAGAAGTAATACCATTACTGTCTGCAGATGACATGATACGATAGATAGAAAATCCTAAAGAGACCACCAAAACACTATTAGAGCCAGTTACATGCCAAAGAATCAAACTGGAATGCCATTTGCACATCCTATACAAAAATAAACTCAAAATGGGTTGAAGACCTAAATGTAAGACCCGAAACCATAAAACTTCTAAAAGAAAAAGAAGCAGTAAGCTCTTTGACATTTCCCTTCGTCGTATTTTTGAAGATACCTCTCCTCAGGCAAGAGGAACAAAAGCAAAAATAAATGGGGCTGCATTTAACTAAAAAGCATTTGCACAGGGAAGGAAACTGTCAACAAAGCAAAAAGCTTGTCTACCGGATGAGAGAAGATACTTGCAGCGTGATTTACAGTAACCAAGATATGGAAGCAACCTAAGTGTCTGTGGATAGATAAATATATAAATATATATTTGTAAATATAAAATACATACACACACGATTATTCAGTCATAGAAAAGAAAGAAATCCTGCCATTAGAAACAGCATGAATGGACCTAGAAGGTATTAACCTAAGTGAAATAAGTCAGACGAAGAAAAACAAATGCTGTATGATTTCACTTGTATGCAGAACCTAAAATACCGAAACAAAGGAATAAACATAGCAAAGCAGAGTAGACTCAACAGAGAACAAACAAATGGTTGCTAGAGGAAAGGGAGGTTAGAGGATGAGCGAAAATAGGGGAAGGAGATTAAGAAGTACAGACTTCCAGCTACAAAATGAATGCGTCACAAGGATGAGAGGTACGGCTGGAGGCATATAGTCAATTTTATTGTAATATCTTTGTGGGGGGTAGCAAAACTTAGCAAATAGGGTAACTTGGAGAAGGAAATGGCAACCCACTTCAGTGTTCTTGCCTGGAGAATCCCAGGGACGGGGGAGTCTGGTGGGCTGCCGTCTATGGGGTCACACAGAGTCGGACACGACTGAAGCGACTTAGCAGCAGCAGCATAGGGTAACTAAACATATCGAAGTGATCATTTTGTAATGCATAGAAATATCGAATCATTATGCTGTGTACCTGAAACTTACATAGTGCTGTAGATAATTTTATTTCAATTTTTTTAAAGTATATAGGGCTTCCCTGCTGGTTCAGTGGCTAGGAATCAGCCTGCCGATGCAGGGGACATGGGTTTGATCCCTGTTCTAGGAAGATTCCACGTGCCACAGGGCAAGTAAGTCCATGCACCACAACTGCTGAGTCCGTCCACACGAGAGCCTGTGATCTGCAACAAAAGAAGCACCATAATGAGAAGCCAAGCACCGCGACCAGAGAGTAGCCCCTACTCACCGCAGCTAGAGAAAGCGCACACGTAGAAAAACGACCCAGTGCAGCCAAAAATAAAAATAAATCTAAAACAGTAAAAATAAATAAATAAATACGTAAACACTGGGAAGCAATGAATCAAAATGCCAATTATGGTTATACGTGAGGAGTAGGGATTATGGGTGACTGTTGTTGTTGTTGTTTTCACTTTATTTTGTATGTGTTTTTGTTATCAGAAGGGCTTCCCAGGTGGCAGTAGTGGTAAAGAACCTGCGTGTCAATGCCAGAGATGTAAGAGACATGGGTTTGATCCCTGGGTCAGGAAGATCTCCTGGAGGAGGACATGGCAACCCACTCCAGTATTCTTGCCCAGAGGATCCCATGGACAGAGGAGTCTGGTGGAATACAGTCCATAGGGTCACAAAGTGTTGATGTGAAGCAACTTAGCATGCAGTTATCAGAAATGAGCATATATTGCTTGAAAAACTAGAAAGAAAATGACAAATGTCATAAAAGACACTTTTTAAACAAAGCAAGACATTTGAGTACCATCTGCCAGATAATTATTATAATAAATATACAAATAATATTTCAAATATGAATAGCATCCAGTTAGTCGTATGTGGTAGCTTGTGACTATTGATCCTACCATTTTTTTTTGTTGTCCACCCCTTTTATGTTTATCCCTCTTAAAATAATTTCAATTTCTTATTTTCCTTCCATTTATCCTTAACTGCCTTTCCTCTCATTTTCTCCTACTCACTTGGCTGAACCATGCACCTCTGCCTGTTTGGTGCCAGCACTCAGAATGCTGAGTATGGCTGGAGAAAAATCCAGTCATACTAACTGTTCTATGCATTTATGATCACAGAACCACATACCCCTGACTACTCTGCTTCTCTGATCAACACATTCTCCCACTTCCCTATACAAATTTCATGCATTTCCCATTTCCACAGACTTCCAACAGTCTTCCCCACATCTAAGTTTTCAACTGTCAACATTTCTTCTTCTTTCTCTTGAACATCTTAAGCAATCCAGAGAATTTCCATAGCTTCCACTGACATCTGCACTATTTGCATCAGTGACTTACATAATATTCAAAGTTCTCTGCTATTGTTACACAAGAGTTCTTCAAGCTCCTCAATAATGCATTTCCTCCACTTACATACTCAATCCATCCAATTGCCAACAATACTTTCCTCTCTTCCCAGAATCATTTTTTTTTCTTTACTTGTTCTTTCTCATCAATATGGAAACATGCTGCTATTTATCTCATACTAAAAAAACAAAGACAAAAAAACCCCTCTTGATTACCATTTGAACTCTAAATACTATCCATTTCTTTCTTTATTTTCAAGAGTTGGCTGTGCTCACTGTTGGCCAATTCTCTCCCCCAACTTGTTGTGAGTTACCTAACTTATCTGGTTTACTAGTCACTTCTTTTCCATGTAAGATTTTAAACATTTATCACTCTACCTTGAACTTTCTATCCTTCTTTCCACTTTATTTTTTTCTTCCAACACTTAACACCAACATTGTGTGTATATTCCCTTACTTATCTAGTTTATTTTCTGTCTAACTGCTACAAAGGCATAAATTTTGTCTATTAACTCTTATATTCCTAGCTTTTAAAACAGATGAATAAAAGGTAGCTCAGTAAGTATTTGCAGAATAAATAAATGAATAATATATCAATCTCACTATACATTATGAAATTCTACAAATCATCAACTATACTGTTACAATATTATCAGTTTACATTTGGAAAATTGTTACCCAAACCTCCAGGGTATCTAGGTCTTCAGTGGGCCATCAGCACAGAATAACCTCATGTTTCAAATGTTGATTTTCTTTCTTTTCAACCCTCCATTCCATCTTTTCTTTTCTTTTTTGAAGTAGAACAAAAAGTGCGACTCCAAAGCACTCTGGTCACTGTACGTTTGGCTCTGTTTGGATATATAGTTTTATGCCTGCCATGGCTCCTGATAAGTAGACATCTCTGAAATCCCCTGATAAATTCACTTCAACTTTGTGCTTTTTTTTCATATTTCCCTTGGGTTTCTGTCAAGGTCTAGTCATATTGGAGTCTTTTCTTTGTCTTATACTGTGATGGTTTAATCGCTAAGTCGTGTCTGACTCTTGTGACCCCATGGACTGTAGCCCGCCAGGCTCCTCTGTCCATGGGATTTTCCAGGCAAGAATACTGGAGTGGGTTGCCGTTTCCTTCTCCAGGGGATCTTCCCAACCCAGGAATTGAACCCAGATCTGCATTGCAGGCAGATTCTTTACCAACTGAGTTATGAGGGAAACCCCCATGTCTTATATTAAGATCATCTATTTTTGTCCTTATTCCCTTCTTTTTCAAAAAAGTATTAACATTTTCTGGATACGTTAAAAAATAATTTCATAGGCGGCCCCCATTCTTTCTCACTGTTGATAGTGACTTTCCTAAGCACTGTTTTGAATGGAGCTTTTGTTTACAAGATAACTGTGCCGGGAATGACATCAGGTTGTAGATGGGTTTGCAGTGGGGAAAGATTATGTGGATTGAAGAACTTCTTAATTGGATTCCTACAAAGAGTGTTCCAGAATGGCTGAATGAGCTCACTGTTACACACAGTTTTATTGGCTTCTTGGAAATACTTCAAGGAGCCTTGGAGAAAGGAACAGAGAGAATTACTTGTGAATTTCTTCTTCCTGGTTTATTTCACTATCCATGCCCATTTACAACTGAAAAATTTGTGAGAAATCATCAAAATCAAGTCTCCATGTGATCATGTTTCACATTATGATGCAAGCAGCAGAAAACCAAACTGAAACTGACAAAACCCATAAAGAAGATTTACTAGCTCCTGAAAGTCTGAAAAATGGGTTTCAGGATTCACCCAAAGTTTCCATCAAGGATTTGGTTTCTTTTCCTCTCTTCTGCTGCCCACATGTTGTCTTCACCCTAAGGCTGATCCCCCGGAGGGTTGTAGACTAACTCTAACAAAATATTGGACTACATACATCTTGGTTCATCCATTAGAAAATAACACACTTATGTCTGTCTAAACGTTTGAGGCCAAGTTTCTAAAACCCACCCCAAATGGGCTGCTGCTGCTGCTGCTAAGTCGCTTCAGTCGTGTCCGACTCTGTGCGGCCCCATGGACTGAAGCCTACCAGGCTTCTCCGTCCATGGGATTCTCCAGGCAAGAACACTGGAGTGGGTTGCCATTTCCTTCTCCAAATGGGCTGGCTTAGGTTATATGCCTAACATTCTCATCCCAACCAACTTCTGTGGCCAAGAAGAATAAAATGTTCTCATTTCACCAATGAGGACCCATACTGGGTATTAAACATGACAAAATATTTTCCCAAAGCCAGTGGTCTACATGAACAAACTGTAGATATCTGCATTTGTCAGAGTCCGTACGAGGATCAGAAGTCACACATTAGATTAGGATAATTTGAGGTGAGATATATTGGTTTTTGTTTTCAATTCAAAAGGCTAGATAATGAAGCTGTGCAGTAGAACTGTAAGGCCTCGCACAGAAATTTGGGGAGAGCAACCGCAGAGCCATTACTGATCCTGAAGCCAAAGAAAGAGGGGAGGGAACGTGGAAGGAGGATCTTGTGGAAGACAGTGTGTTGAAAGGAATAGTGAGGGGTTAGGAGCACACATAACTTCAGAGGAAGTGGAGAGGGAGTAAGGGGAACTAAGGCTCCAGTATTCTTGTGTTTTCCTGTTTCTGCTGGGGCTTCCCATTGTCCAAACCAGACCAGCTCTGCCGTCCCTGGGATTCTCCAGGCAAGAACACCGGAGTGGGTTGCCATTTCCTTCTCCAATGCATGAAAGTGAAAAGTGAAAGTGAAGTTGCTCAGTCGTGTCTCTTAGCAACCCCATAGACTGCAGCCTTCCAGGCTCCTCCATCTGTGGGATTTTCCAAGCAAGAGTACTGGAGTGGGGTGCCATTGCCTTCTCCGGTGGACCAACTACTTTTCCTAATTAATCGCATTTATTGTCATCATGGTCTTCCCTTGTGGTTCAGCTGGTAAAGAATCCACCCGCAATGAGGGAGACCCAGGTTTGATCCCTGGGTTGGGAAGATACCCTGGAGAGGAAAAGTCTACCCACTCCAGGCCTGGAGAATTCCATGGACTGTATAGTCCATGGGTCACAAAGAGTTGGACACAACTGAGCTACTTCCCGCCCCCCCCCATATTGTCATCATAGTATCAACAACTACAGAAAGAATATTAGCTAATTGATGAGATATACAAGAGAAGACTCTACACATGGATATCACCAGAAGGTCAACATTGAAATCAGATTGATTATATTCTTTGCAGCCAAAGATGGAGAAGCTCTATGCAGTCAGCAAAAACAAGACCAGGAGCTGACTGTGGCTCAGATCATGAACTCCTTGTTGCCAAATTCAGACTTAAATTGAAGAAAGTGGGGAAAACCACTAGACCATTCAGGTATGACCTAAATCAAACCCCTTATGATTATACAGTGGAAGTGAGAAATAGATTTAAGGGACTAGATCTGATAGATAGAGTGCCTGATGAACTGTGGATGGAGGTTCGTGACACTGTGCAGAAGACAAAGATCAAGACCATCCCCATGGAAAAGAAATGCAAAAAAGCAAAATGGCTATCAGAGGAGGCCTTACAAATAGCTGTGAAAGAAGAGAAGCCAAAAGCAAAGGAGACAAGGAAACATATACTTATTTGAATGCAGAGTTCCAAAGAATAGCAAGAAGAAATAAGAAAGCGTTCCTCAGTGATCAGTGCAAAGAAATAGAGGAAAACAATAGAATGGGAAAGACTAGAGATCTCTTCAGGAAAATTAGAGATTCCAAGGGAACATTTCATGCAAAGATGGGCACAATAAAGGACAGAAATGGTATGGACCTAACAGAAGCAGAAGATATTAAGAAGAGGTGGCAAGAATACACAGAAGAACTGTACAAAAAAGATCTTCACGACCTAGATAATCACAATGGTGTGATCACTCACCTAGAGCCAGACATCCTGGAATGCAAAGTCAAGTTGGCCTTAGGAAGCATCACTAAGAAGAAAGCTAGTGCAGGTGATGGAATTCCAGTTGAGCTATTTCAAGTCCTGAAAGATGATGCTGTGAAAGTGCTGCACTCAATATGCCAGCAAATTTGGAAAACTCAGCAGTGGCCACAGGACTGGAAAAGGTCAGTTTTCATTCCAATCACAAAGACAGGCAATGCCAAAGAATGCTCAAACTACTGCACAATTGCACTCATCTCACATGCTAGTAAAGTAATGCTCAAAATTCTCCAAGCCAGGCTTCAGCAATACATGAACCGTGAACTTCCAGATGTTCAAGCTGGTTTTAGAAAAGGCAGAAGAACCAGAGATCAAATTGCCAGCATCTGCTGTATCATGGAAAAAGCAAGTGAGTTCCAGAAAAACATCTATTTCTGCTTTATTGATTATGCCAAAGCCTTTGACTGTGTGGATCACAATAAACTGTGGAAAATTCTGAAAGAGATGGGAATACCAGACCACCTGACATGCCTCTTGAGAAACCTGTATGCACGCCAAGAAGCAACAGTTAGAACTGGACATGGAACAACAGACTGGTTCCAAATAGGAAAAGGAGTACGTCAAGGCTGTATATTGTTACCCTGCTTATTTAACTTATATGCAGAGTACGTCATGAGAAATGCTGGGCTGGAAGAAGCACAAGCTGGAATCAAGATTGCTGGGAGAAATATCAATCACCTCAGATATGCAGATGACACCACCCCTATGGCAGAAAGTGAAGCAGAACTAAAGAGCCTCTTGATGAAAGTGAAAGAGGAGAGTGAAATGTTAGCTTAAAGCTCAACATCCAAAAAACTAAGATCATGGCATCTGGTCCCATTACTTCATGGCAGATAGATGGGGAAACAGTGGAAACAGTGAGAGACTTTATTTCTTTGGGCTTCAAAATCACTGTAGATGGTGATTGCAGCCATGAAATTAAAAGACGCTTACTCCTTGGAAGGAAAGTTATGACCAACCTAAACAGCATATTAAAAAGCAGAGACATTACTTTGTCAACAAAGGTCCATCTAGTCAAGGCTATGTTTTTTCCAGTAGTCATGTATGGGTGTGAGAGTTGGACTATAAAGAAAGCTGAGAGCTGAAGAATTGATGCTTTTGAACTGTAGTATAGGAGAAGGCTCTTGAGAGTCCCTTGGACTGTGAGGAGATCCAACCAGTCCATCCTAAAGGAGATCAGTCCTGAGTGTTCATTGGAAAGATTGATGTTGAAGCTGAAACTCCAATACTTTGGCCATCCGATGCAAAGAACTGACTCAATGGAAAAGACCCTGATGCTCGGAAGGATTTAAGGTAGGAGGAAAAGGGGATGACAGAGGATGAGATGGTTGGATGGCATCACCAACTCGATGGACATGAGTTTGCCTAAGCTCCAGGAGTTGATGATGGACAGGGAGGCCTCTAGTGCTGCGGTTCATGGGGTCGCAAAGAGTCAAACACGCCTGAGTGACTGAACTGAACTGAACTGAGACATATTGCATGACTTCTAGGAAGGTTTTCTAGACAAAAGTATTTGGCACATGAAAGATTATCATGTGGATGAGAGAGACCTTCTATTACCTATCTTTTGTGAACATAAAATAAGAGGAAATGAATTTACTTTTAGCATGAAATATTTAGATTAAACAGAGGAAGAACTTTTGACAGTAGGATCTGTTAAATCCTGAAGTTTTTGCCCCTGAATTTTTTTTTGAGCACAGTTTTGTGATTCCTCTGCCTACGGTTTAAGATAAATCTGGCAACCAACAGGGCCTACAAATGGATATAAATTTAATTTTCCTTTCCAGGCAGAGCTACAAGGTGTCCCAGGGTGACTATTACTGTGACGGTTGTTGGACCAGTGGATTATATTTCCATCTCTGTCTAGACTGGCCATAAGAAATTCAGGTGGCCAAGGCATTGCAATGCATAGCAGGGCCGTCAGATTTCTTTCCAGCCTTCACGTGGCGTGACAGGGACACGAGCATAGAATGAGAGGCAAGATCAGAAAAGGCAGGGCTCAAAATGTGGGAAGATAAGCAGTTAGGGCCCAGAACATTCCTTCTTTTAATATTTACTAAGTGCCTACTATGTACAGGCCAGGCAATGTTCCTTGTGCTGATTAGAGCAGTGAACAAAACAGAAAGCGTTTTTTCTTTCATACAACAGTTATCTTCTAGATGGGGAAGGAGACAAAAAATATGCACAAAAATATATGCAGTATTGTATAATGATAAATATGATGGAGAAAAATATGAAATAGAAAAGATAAAAATTGTACTCAGTAAAATGGCTGAAATTTTAGTTAGGGTGGTCAAGAAAGAGAGCTCTAAAAGTGTAACTTGTGAGAAAAGTCCTGAAAGAAGCGAATCAAGAAGTGATTGCATAACTGGGAAAAGCATGCCAAGGAGAGCAGAGAGCAAGTGCAAAGGCCCCGAGGTTAAAACTTGTTGTTCTGTTCCAGGGATAGGTAGGAAGCTGGAGTTTTCAGAGTGCTGAGAATGAAAGGGAGAGCCATGGGAGAGGAGGCCAGAGAAACAGTGAGCTGTGGTGGAGGATCGAGCCTCCATTTAGTGGAGGATCCTTTAGTCCTGGTTAGTCATTTCAGGGATTTTGCTGTTACTCTGAGCAATGTGGAAATTCACTGGAGAGTTTGAGCATAAGAATGAAAGTGAAAGTGTTAGTCGCTCAGTCGTGTCTGACTCTTTGGGACCACATGGACTGTAGCCCCCCGCCCTCCTCTGTCCATGGAATTCTCCCAGCAAGAATGCTGGAGTGGGTTGCCATTCCCTTCTCCAGGGGATCTTCTTGACCCAGGGATTGAACCCAAGTCTCTTGCACTACAGACAGATTCTTTACTGTCCGAACCACCAGAGTATAAGAATAGCATGATATAACTTGTATTTTAGGAAAACTCTGGCTACTGTGTTATCAAAGGCAAAAGTAGAAAAACCAATCAGGAGGCCATTGAATTAGAAGAAGTGAGAGATGTTGTTGCCTGCATCAGCATGGTGACAGTGTGAGTGGTGAGAAGTGATTAGATTCTGAATGTATTTTGAAGGGAAAGATTTTGAAATTTATTCACAGACTGGCTATAGCTCATGAGAGAAAAGTCATTAAGACATTAAAAGTAGCAGAGTGTGGGACTTCCCTGGTGGTGCAGTGGATGAGAATCTGCCTGCCAGCAAAGGGGACATGGGGCCCATCCTTGGTCCAGGAAGATTCCACATGTGGTGGAGGAAATAAGCCCATGCCCCACAACTACTGAGCCCTAACTTTAGAGTCTGTGAGCTGTAACTACCAAGCCTGTGTGCTGCAACTACGGAAGCCCACGTGCCTAGAGCCTGTGCTCCACAATGCAGAGTAGCCCCCTGCTATAAAGAGTAGCCCCCAGCCCCGCTTACTGCAACTAGAGAAGCCCTGCATAGAGCAACAAAGACCCAGCACGGCCAAAAATAAATTAAATTATTAAAAAAAAAAAAAAAAAAAGACCAGCAGAGTGTTTCCAAAGGATTCTGTAAAAAACATGAATTCTTACAGGCCTGAAATTGAAAGCGGGCCATTCTCCTGGAACAATAAACAAGCAAAACTCTGGGCCAATTGGGATGGATGGAATAGCAAAATTTCTTAATCCAGGATGAGATTGAAAGTGAATTAAGGTGAGGCCGGAATGTCTGGGAAAAAGCAATTGGCAGGTCTACACCAGGTGACCAACACAGGCTTAGGCAGAGAGGCTTGAGAGATGCCTAGAAATGTGAACTGTGGTCATTTTGGCTTCAATAGACTGAGATGGAGAAGGAAATGGCAACCCACTCCAGGATTCTTGCCTGGAAAATCCCATGGACAGAGGAGCCTGGTGGGCTACAGTCCATGGGTCGCAAAGAGTCGGACATGACTGGGCACCTAAACAACAACAGGACTCTGAGTATTGGGCAGTAACTTGATCATCATAAACAAGGAAGCAATTCATTGGTTCTGAAAGAGATCTAGGTACAGAGAATCAAACACATCACGAGGACAACCCAGGCTGGAGCTGGAGCAACATTATACCCAATGTGATGCTTAGATATTGAGCTCTTGTCCTAATGCTCTTTGTATTGTCTCTGCTGAGCCAGGGCTGATGTTGGGATAAATCCAACTGGAGAGTAAAGCAGATGTCATGACTGGAAGCCAAGCAAGTTAAAAACCAGAGGCTTATCGCTCTCAAAGACTCAAGTGTTAGCAGGACTGGAAGGTCAGGGATAAACTACAGGATTTTTGTCCTTCTGCTGCTTTGGCTGCTGTTCCCATGACTTTCTGCTGGTGCACTCAGTCTGGTCATCATGTATATCATGGAAGTGGCTCCCTGGGACTTCTCTGGGTAGGGTTCCTCCTACCCCTGACTGTTACTGAGATTGGAGAAAAGAGGTACATTTCCTCATAGAGGAGCACAGACTGTGAAAGCTGTGGAAGTAAAAACTTATTTGACCTGTGAAGAAATGGTGAGGAATGATACTTCATTGAAACAA
This sequence comes from Bos taurus, assembly GCF_002263795.3. NCBI lineage: Eukaryota > Metazoa > Chordata > Mammalia > Artiodactyla > Bovidae > Bos > Bos taurus. Next base: position 89,634,525 of record NC_037336.1, read on the forward strand.
GGGGACGGTGAAAGGTGAATCCAGGAAGAATGCCTTTGAAAACCAAGGTGAGAAATCCCTATGGGGTGTCATTAGCGCTTTGCGAGGAAGAGAGTAACAGTATGAGTGCTGCAGTTTAAAACGCATTAACCAAACACCACAGACTGCATGGCTTAAACAGCAGAAGCGCATTTCCAAGATTAATGTGCCCGCAGGGCTGGTTTCCATGCTATGCTATGCTAAGTCACTTCAGTCGTGTCCGACTCTGTGCGACCCCATAGATGGCGGCCCATCAGGCTCCCCCGTCCCTGGGATTCTCCAGGCAAGAACACTGGAGTGGGTTGCCACTTCCTTCTCCAGAGAGAAGAATAGTGTTGTAAGTTTCTTGCTGTTTGTTCAGTCTTCAAGTAGTGTCCAACTCTTCATGACCCCATAAACTGCAGCATGTCAGACTTCCCTGTCCCTCACCATCTCCCAAAGTTGCCCAAGTTCATGTCCAGTACATCAATGATGCCATCCAACTATCTCATCCTCTGTTACTTCTGCCTTCAATCTTTCCCAGCATCAGGGTTTTTTCCAGTGAGTCAGCTGTTTGCATCAGGTGCCCAAAATATTGATGCTTCAGCATCAGTCCTTTCAATGAGTATTCAAGATTGATTTCCTTTAAGATTGACTAGCTTGACTTCTTTGCTGTCCAAAGGACTCTCAAGAGTCGTCTCCAGCACCGAAGTTCAAAAGTGGGAGGAAATTGGGATCTGAACCAAAATAATCATAGTGGAAAGGAAAAGAAGATGGATAGGAAAGTCATTTCATAGATAAAGGCTACAATGACTAAGCAATTGATTGGCTATAGAGACCAAGAGAGGGGAATCAATGATAAATCACAAGTGTTGAGGCTCTGTGACAAGGAGAATGATAATGTCCTTAAGCAAAAACACAGCCTCTTTATATTAAAACGTGTATTTTCCTCTTTCACTTTGTCCTTCTGTTATTTTCTCTAGAAACCACCTCCACCCCATTATCTTTCTCTGCTTCCCATCTCCTCAAATTGACTACAGCAGCAGAAATTCTGACATTCCCTATGAGGTTAATCTTCCTTGACAATGCCAGGAAACAAATCCTTCATGTCGCTTCTACCTGTCTCTTTCCTGCCCCTCTTCCTACATTTTCAGGCATTGCAGTTGTTTCTTGATTGCTTTGCTTGTTTACAAGTTCATCTCTTTTTCTTGGTTAATCTTCTTCCCTTCCATCTCTGCTGTCATTTCTTATTAGCTTTCAGTTACTGCCCTCGAGAATCATTCTGTCCAAGCTATTGCTTGTAAAGTGATCATAGTGTCCATGTAAAGAAATCATTTGAAAGGAGAGAAACATAATGCAAATAAAGAAGCATTCTTTTATAAAGTATAAATTGTACTTTTGGAGCTAAATTTTCCAAAGTGATGCTGACTGAAATATGAATGCTGCTAAGTCACTTCAGTCGTGTCTGACTCTGTGCGACCCCATAGACGGCAGCCCACCAGGCTCCGCCGTCCCTGGGATTCTCCAGGCAAGAACAGTGGAGTGGGTTGCCATTTCCTTCTCCAATGCACGAAAGTGAAAAGTGAAAGTGAAGTCGCTCAGTTGTGTCCGACTCTCAGCGACCCCATGGACTGCAGCCCACCAGGCTCCTCCATCCATGGGACTCTCCAGGCAAAATATGAATAGGTTAGTACAAAGTCAGAAATGAGGAAACTCAGACAGGATATTATAAGAATGAAAGCTTAGAAAAATTTGTGAAAAGTTGTTAGAAAATAGATTACAATGGAAATTATTTTCCTTGAAGGTATTTTTCTAAGTTTTTGAGATGTATATAATAGTAATGTTTTCCAAATATTATTATATCTGAATAATCTTAGGATCTTACTAAAAGTATGGGGTTTTATTGGACTCCCAGCCTCCTACATTTTGATTTTCTAGATCTAAGATAAGGCATGAAAATTAATGCTTTACATAAATTCAGCAAGTCTGGACGCATAGCCAGGTTCAGAGCCAATGTGAGAGAAGAACGACTATCCTCTGGTGTCTGACATAAGACCTGAATACTGGTTCAGGTACATCAATGCTGGCTTTGATATGACAAGTTTAGAAACTACTGTAATTTCTTCTTACAAAAAATGGCTGATAAGATATTCTGTTGACTTTGCTATTTGAAGTCCACAAAATGGAACAATCTACAGGCAATTCTAGGAAAGAAATGTCATGATAATACAGTGAAAGATGAAATCCCTGCCCCTAAATGGAAACAAGACAACAAAACCTAAAAAGCTGCTGCATCTGGGTAAAAATACCTTCTCGTTATATTTAGAAAACACTGATCACAGTAGACAGATGGAACTACTTCTTAGCTTATATACTGTTTTTCAGGTGCTGAAGATAAAATAAATCAATAAATAAGCTTCAACTTCATCTCTAAGGCAATCAAACCACTTCTACCTCTATTATATAGGAATTTAAATTAGAAATTATTGTTAATAATAAGGCTTCCCTGGTAGCTCAGCTGGTAAAGAATCTGCCTGCAGTGTAGGAGACCTGGGTTTGATACCTGGGTTGGGAAGATCCTCTGGAGAAGGCATAGGCTACCCACTCTAGTATTCTTGGGCTTCCCCAGTGGCTCAGCTGGCAACAAATCCGCCTGCAATACGGGAGATCTGGGTTTAATCCTTGGGTTGGGAAGATGCCCCGGAGAAGGGAAAGGCTACCCACTCCAGTATTCTAGCCTGGAGAATTTCATGGACTGTATAGCCCAGGGGGTTGCAAAGAGTTTGACGCGATTGAGCGACTTTCACTTTCACTTAGCAGGCTTCCCTAGTGGCTCAGTTGGTAAAGAATCTGCCTGCAATGCAGGATACCTGGGTTTGATCTCTGGGTTGGGAAGATCCCCTGGAGAAGGGAAAGGCTATCCACTCCAGTATTCTTACCTGGAGAATTCCATGGACAGAGGAGCCTGGCAGACTACAGTCCTTAGGATCGCAAAGAATAGGACATGACTGTGAGACTAATTTTCACTTTCGTTGATAATAAATCTTACAAATAATTTTAACTTTCCTAATTGCACAAAAATATACGCCAACCTATTAACACTTAGCAAATTAAAAACTAAATGTGTAAATGAATATTGAGTTATTAAAAGAAAATTTGCTGTGTCAAGCATCTATAAAAAGTAATCCAAATAATTACTCTTATACTGCACATGATTTAGCCAGGATATCTGATTCCATTGAAGGTAACCTCCCAAATCACCCTACAATCTGAAGGTGCACATCTCCTCCCTTGTTATTTAAAGCAAAACAGAAAGAAATTCAAATCCTCTGAAGTATTACTTCCTTTTATTTTTCCCTCCCCAGAACCATCAAGTTGAAACACTTACAGCCATACTTAATTTGTATTTAGCTCCGTATCTTTAAATGATGTGTTTATAATGCCGATTCTTGATTTTGACATACTAGGCATTATCTTCATGGAGGACTTCATTATATGCTGGGACACCTCTGCTGTCCACACAGAACTGGAGAAACTCACCATGTGGAAACTACAACCCCTCAGAGGTGCTCTGAGCACAGAAACAAGTGTTTTCTTTGGGGGAGGCTCAGAGAATGGCATCTCCACCCCCACTTACAGGAGATGCAAAAACCTCAGCCTGCACTCAGAAGAGGAGAGACACAGGCACAGAAAAGAAGCCACATGAAGATGGAGGCAGAGATTGGAGGGATGTGGCCACAAGCCTAGGGATACTGGGAGCCCCCAGAAGCTAGAAGAGGCAGGAAGGATTCTCCCCTGGAGCCTCTTGAGGAAGCAGGACACTGACCTTGAGCTCAGACTTCTGTTCTCCAGAACTAGTACTAGTGCTCAGCCACTCAGTTTTGTGTCCAACCCTTTGCAACCCCATGGACTGTAGCCTGCCAGGCTCCTCTGTCCATGGAATTTTCCAGGCAAGAGTACTGGAGGGGATTGCTATTTCCTACTCCAGGGGATCCTCTCAACTGGGGGAGGATGAATGTCTGTTGTTTAAACCCCCAGTTTGGGATATTTTGTTATAGCTGCCCCAGGCCACTTACCCACTGATAACACTCTCACATTCATTTCCGTGTCCTGTCTCCCCAGGTATGTAAATCCTCTCTCCAGCAACAGGAAACAAGATTCCCATCACCCTCGTTAAATTCATTCATTAGCTTAACAAAATAACCGAGGAGACTCACTATAGTACAACCTGCCCCATGGTAGGCTGGGCTAGAAGCAGCAGCATCTCTCTCTGGAAGAGATGTTTTGATATGCCTCCTATCACTGGGCTTCTAGACACTTTACCAGTGAGGCAAGTTCTTGAACATCTAGAACATTTATCTGCCTTGTGTGCGTAATTAGTGCATATTACTTGGGAATTTAGATTACTTATAGCTTCCTGCTCACCAAGGCAGATTAGAATAATATTAGGGGAGTAATGGGTCTTCCTGATATTCTGTGGAATGTTGAAATGATTGATGCTCCCCTGGACTACATTATGATAGCTGGACAATGGATATAATCCATTAAAAGTATACTTTGGGGAACTTCCCTGGTAATCCAGAGGCTAAGACTCCACACTCCCAATGCAGGGGGGCCCATGTTTGATCCCTGGTCAGGGAACTAGATCCCACATGTGGCAACTAAGTTTACAAGCTGCAACTAAAGATCCTATATGTGGAAAACAAAGAAATAATAGTAATAAAAAGTATACTTTGGCCTCTGGCATATAAATGCAAATTGCTTTCAATTTCCCTTGAAAACAAGAATGATTGCCAGGTCAGTAACTTCATAAGTACCAAAAGGCTTTTTTATCAGCTCCAGCAGAGATACCACATCTGGAAATGCAGCTGTAATTGGTTTCACTGTTTGATTAAAGTTGCTGTAATCTACTGTTATTCTCTGTAACCCATCTGGCTTTTGCTCATATGTTAAATGAGGATATGGAAGAATCACTAGCCTTTCATCTCTCAAGTCTCTGATGGAGACACTTGCCTCGACAATCCCTCAGGTATGTGACATTGCCTATTGTTCACTCTCTTGGAGGAAGGTGGAGGAGAAGGGGAAGCAATTCAGTTCTAGGGGTTTTCAGTCTGCCTTTTCTTCCAGAATGAACTTTTATCCATGCATCAGGGAGTTAAAATATCTATCTGGTATTAATTTATCTGTTTCCACTGGACATTTTAGGACTAAGAAAATAACTATGAGATAATATTTGTAGGTTTAAATATGTCATTAGGAAATGTCTTGAACATATACAGGAGAGAGAAGTACCATATGCCTGTCCCAAGTCTAGAAGACAGACATGGACAAGACCATTACAGACTCCGCAAGTCCCGTATCTGAAAATGGACTAGGTATTTGGCGGTCACCCAGAATCAGGACAGAATCCGATTGCTTCTGGAAGGTCTGGCTATTCCCCTGTCTCCAGTAATCCTGCTAAACAGCCTTGAGTCTCTGAAGAAACCTCAGGCAAAGAGTCACAGTTTTCATCTGTGGTCAATTTATATGACCCTTTCTCAAAGAAACCCCTTCAGTCTAAACTCTTTGCAAAGTGGTTTGGGTGTGAAAATTAATTAAGAGGCTTTGAATATCCACATTGGCCATTTGAATTCTGTTTCTGCCAAATTACACCTAAATTTTTCTTCCTATAGAAACTTGTTCATTCTGTATGTCATTTTCCCAAAGAATTTTGAAACTGGTTTCTTGTAGACTCTGAGGTCATAAAAGAGAAATCTGATAAAACCTGAGTCAGTTTGAGTCCATCCATCACCCTTCAGTCTTCCAGAAATGTGTTGGAATCTCTCTTATACTAAAGATACTCTCCCTTATTATCTGTCTCATTTTGTAGTTATTCCTTTTTCATGCTTTATTTTTTAATTTCATTGGAGTGCCAAATGGATGAGAGGCAAATAAGTGCGCTACTTGCTGTCTTGAACCAGACGCTTCTTTTCATGTTATATTAACAAGATTCTATGTGTGGTTTGATACATTTTGTTATGAAAACATTTCAAACAAATATAAAAGCAAGGAACTCCCAATATACCCACCACCTGATTTTAAGAATCTTTAAGATTTTGCTTTATCCAAACTTTTAACATGTCTAAAAAGACTTTGATAAAGTATTTTAAAGCAAATCTTAGGTATTGAATTGTTTCATCCTTCCATACTTCAGTATCCATCTCTTAAATTTTTAAAAAATATTTTATTTATTTACTTGGCTGCAGCGGGTCTTAGCTGTGGCACGTGGGACCTTCGTTCCTCCATGTGGGATCATTAGTTCTGCATGAGGGATACCGTTTCCCACACAAGGATCCAATCTGGGCCCCTTGCGCTGATTTCCTTTTCTCTTTTTTAGACTCAGGATTCAAACACGATCTACACAATGTATTTAATTATTGAATTGCTTAAGTCGATTTCTATCTGGAGCAACTGCCCTGCTCCTCCCTCTTGATTTCTCCTGCCATTATTTCTTACCGAAACTAGGTCAACTGTCTTGCATCATGCCTGGCATCCTGGATTTATCTCTTTACTTCTTTGTAGTGTTGTAGTTCATGCAAGTGGAAATTGGGTCCAAAGTTTTGATTAAGTTCAGGAACACTTTCAGGTTACAAATTTTTCATTAGTGCTGTTGTGTGCTTGACATCCCCTCCTGTATGGAGACACATGATGTCTGGCTGTCCTTTTTGTGAAGTTAAAAATGACTGGTGGGGGTTTCAGGCAGAAAGCTGGCACTGACAATAATAAAATAGAAAAGTTGGAAACACCAGATGCTGTAAGCCCATCCTATCACCTCTGGCAACCTGCCTCTGCTGCATTTTATTTGATGGAAAATTACACTCGTGTATTTAAGGTTTGATAATTCTCTGCTTTTACCAATAAAACCTAATTCTAATAACCTGGGGGGAAAAATGATTGGTGGGCTCAGATGACAAAACCTGATACTTTTACAGTAATATTTCATTTTAATCTCTCTTTTGATGGGTTTACTCAATGATGACATTTATTTTTTCACTAAGCATTGCAAAATGGTGCTTTAAAAAAAAAAAACACTTGATCATTTCTTTTACATTTCATAGCTGGGGTTCTTCTTTAAGAAAGCCTTTGCTTGCTCAATTGGAGTTACCCAGATATATAGTTCATTCAGGAAACACAAAACAAATAGTTATTTTCTCTGAGTTTCCAATTTTCAGAGAAAAATCTTCATGCTCTGATTAACCTCCAGTGGTCGTTATCAACTTGTTTCTGTAAAAACTATTTTTTTCTCAATTTCTGTAATTGTCACGAAGATTTTTTCTCTGAAAGAATCATTGTTTGAGAGAGTATTCAAAGTGTCACATGGACAGGTACTTTGATATCTTGTGTGTTGTTTATTTCTAGTTTTATTTTTTATTTTTTTAACACTTTGTCCAAATATGATAAACATTTAAACTGTTCATTTTTATCGCTTTTGACAAATGCCTATGTAAAGACATTTTTTATGATCAAGTTAAAAAATAGTTTAATTATGCCCTACAAACTCCTGTGTCCCTTGGTAATCCATCTTTCCCTCCCCAGGCAACCACTGTTTTACTTTCAGTTATTACAAATTTGTTGGCATCTTGTAGAATTTTGTAGAAATGAAATCATATGATATGCATCCTTTAGTGCCTGGCTTCTTTTACAAAGCAAACAAAGCATAGTGATTCTACAATTCATTCATATTGTTGCTTTTATCAATAATTTATTACTTTATATTTCTAATTATCATGCTAGTATATGAATATGTTGCTTCCCTGGTGGCTAAGACATTAAAGAATCTGCCTGCAGTGCAGGAGACCTGGGTTCGATCCCTGTGTTGGGAAGATGCCCTGGATACCCACTCCAGTGTTCTTGCCTGGAGAATCTTATCTGGGTCATTAAGACCTTTTTTGTATAGTATTTCCGTGTATTCTTGCCACCTCTTCTTAATCTCTTCTGCTTGTTTTCTTTAAGAGATCTCTAGTCTTTCAATTGCTTTCTTCTAATTCTTGGCATTCTTCACTAAAGAAGGCCTTCTTATCTCTCCCTGCTATTTTCTGGAATTCTGCATTCAGTTGGTTATATCTTTCCCTTTCTCCCTTGCTTTTTGCTTTACTCTTGGGTAAATACTTAAGAACAGGAAAATTTTTTCATCATAGGTATATTTTTGTAGGTATATGGCTCAGACAGTAAAGCATCTGCCTGCAATGTGGGAGACTGGGATTTGATCCCTGGGATGGGAAGATCCCCTGGAGAAGGAAATGGCAACCCACTCCAGTACTGTTGCCTGGAAAATTCCATGGACTGAGGAGCCTGGTAGGCGACAGTCCATGGGGTCGCAAAGAGTTGGACACAACTGAGCAACTTCACTTTCATATCATATTTGTAGTACTTAATCGGATGGTGGATAGATTTCACAATAGAACCTTAACATGGCTGACTTTCCTAATTAATGTCCTTATCAATATGAATATATGAATTTATTAAGCTAACAAAGTAAAATATACCTGAAAGACAATTATTTATTTTTAGTTTTTTTTTTTTTTTTGACCATGCCACTTGGCTTGGATCTTAACTCCACTTATGGGATCTTAGTTCCCTAACCAAGGATCAAACCTGGGTCACCAGCAGTGGAAGCCCAAAGTCCTGACCACTGGACCACCAAGGAATTCCAATAGAATTACCTACTTTTAGACACAGACTGCTTTTAAGTGTCAAAGGCCTGGGGTTGTGATTGTTTTGTTCATCACTGCATCTTCAATACCTAGCACTGTTTATGGTACAATCTGGGTATTCAGTATATATACACAATAATAATAGGTTTTATTATTGCCTTATATAGTCTGACTTTAGGCTTTTTAGAATCAAATGGAAATTGATTCCTGAGTCTGAAGCCTCTGGGCTATCTCACAATTTTCTAAGCTCCTCACCTTGTTTCTTTTTTTATCCAACATATTTCTATTACTCAGTGAACTCCGGGAGTTGGTGATGGACAGGGAGGCCTGGCGTTCTGCGATTCATAGGGTCGCAAAGAGTCGGACATGACTAAGCGACTGATCTGATCTGATCTGATTTCTATTACTTCTGGCTGTTAAGCCCCAGTATGCTATGAAAGAGGTGACTTGCTTCCTCTTCCAAAATCCTGCTTAATTTCAAGCACTTAATGTTATCCCCATGGAATAATACATGGACAATGCCTGAGATCTTTCCCTCGTGGTGATATTTTATCTTTTTGATTTGTTTGTTTTCTATTTAAAACATTTGACCATAGTGACCTGTGACAGTTCTGTTCTCCATTACTGTGTTAGTCTTCATGCATGCTCCTCTTGCAGTTGGAACTTGTGTCTTTTCTGGGTTGCCTCTTTCTGATGAAGGATCTCAGAGGATGCACATTTTGGTTGTCAGAGCTAAACTACTCTCCATATGTACTACATAGTGAATCTGGAGGGATTAAGTATCAGTTTACCGAATGCATTTTGTTTTTCACAAAACAGCAGCACATCAGTGTAGAGTGATTTGTTTAAGGCTGAAAGGACACCAGGAGAAGATATTCTTCACCAATTTTGCCACTTTTTTTCTCTTGAATCTTTTAGATATATGGGCTTCTCTAGCACAAGAAAAATAATTTTATAGAAAAGCTGTTTCCTCCCAGTCATGTAGTGAGAGATGATTTTTCCTTCCTTATATGATTATGTCATCATGCTTCACACTCCTTTCTGGTACATTTCCAAGAGGAACTATTTTTCCCTTTTCTACCCGGTATATCTGTATCCTTTCTCGTTTACCCTCTCTCCTTTTTCCATTTCATACCAGTTCGTATTCTCATTATCCTCTTCCTGACTCACTGATTCTTTTGTGCTTATATATTTTCCTGTCCTAGCTTGGTCATTTCCCTCCTATCCTGTGATTACCACGAACCTAAACATTTTTGGTATGAAGATTTTGATATGAACTGAGGCCTTTTAAGACACTTTTTCTAGCAAATAAAACCTCACACTTTATTCAAAGGTGTGATTTTTGTGTATAACTATTAACAACTTTGCTCTCTTCCCAATTCTTAATTGAAAACAATGATAACTACCATAATTAAGTCCCTAAGCCTTCCTCAGTGATCAATGCAAAGAAATGGAGGAAAACAATAGAATGGGAAAGACTAGATATCTCTTCAAGAAAATTAGAGATACCAAGGAAACATTTCAAGCACAGATGGGCTCGATAAAGGACAGAAATGGTATGGACCTAACAGAAGCAGAAGATATTAGAAGAGGTGGCAAGAATACACAGAAGAACTGTACAAAAAAGATCTTCATGACCAAGATAATCATCATGGTGTGATCACTCACCTAGAGCCAGACATCCTGGAATGTGAAGTCAAGTGGGCCTTAGGAAGCATCGTTATGAACAAAGCTAGTGTAGGTGATGGAATTCCAGTTGAGCTATTTCACATCCTAAAAGATGATGCTGAAAGTGCTGAACTCAATATGCCAGCAAATTTGGAAAACTCAGCAGTGGCCACAGGACTGGAAAAGGTCAGTTTTCATTCCAATCGCTAAGAAAAGCAATGTCAAAGAATGTTCAAACTACCACGCAATTGTACTCAGCTCACATGCTAGTAAAGTAATGCTCAAAATTCTCCAAGCCAGGTTTCAACAATATGTGAACCATGAACTTCCAGATGTTCAAGCTGGTTTTAGACAAGGCAGAAGAACCAGAGATCAAATTGCCAGCATCTGCTGGATCATTGAATAGGCAAGAGAGTTCCATAAAAACATCTATTTCTGTTTTATTGACTATGCCAAAGCCTTTGACTGTGTGGATCACAACAACTGTGGAAAATTCTTCACAAGATGGGAATACCATTCCACCTGAACTGCTTCTGAGAAATCTGTAAGCAGGTAAGGAAGCAACAGTTAGAAATGGACATGGAACAACAGACTGGTTCCAAATAGGAAAAGGAGTACATCAGTTCAGTTCAGTTCAGTCGCTCAGTCATGTCCGACTCTTTGCGACCCCGTGAATGGCAGCACGCCAGGCCTCCCTGTCCATCACCAGCTCCCAGAGTTCACCCAGACTCACGTCCATCCAGTCAGTGATGCCATCCAGCCATCTCATCCTCTGTCGTCCCCTTCTCCTCTTGCCCCCAATCCCTCCCAGCATCAGAGTCTTTTCCAATGAGTCAACTCTTGGCATGAGGTGGCCAAAGTACTGGAGTTTCAGCTTTAGCATCATTCCTTCCAAAGAAATCCCAGGGCTGATCTCCTTCAGAATGGACTGGTTGGATCTCCTTGCAGTCCAAGGGACTCTCAAGAGTCTTCTCCAACACCGCAGTTCAAAAGCATCTTCAGTGCTCAGCCTTCTTCACAGTCCAGCTCTCACATCCATACATGACCACAGGAAAAACCATAGCCTTGACTAGACGAACCTTTGTTGGCAAAGTAATGTCTCTGCTTTTGAATATGCTATCTAGGTTGGTCATAACTTTCCTTCCAAGGAGTAAGCGTCTTTTAATTTCATGGCTGCAGTCACCATCTGCAGTGATTTTGGAGCCCAGAAAAATAAAGTCTGACACTGTTTCCACTGTTTCCCCATCTATTTCCCATGAAGTGATGGGACCGATGCCATGATCTTCGTTTTCTGAATGCTGAGTTTTAAGCCCACTTTTTCACTCTCCACTTTCACTTTCATCAAGAGGCTTTTTAGTTCCTCTTCACTTTCTGCCATAAGGGTGGTGTCATCTGCATATCTGAGGTTATTGATATTTCTCCCGGCAATCTTGATTCCAGCTTGTGTTTCTTCCAGCCCAGCGTTTCTCATGATGTACTCCGCATATAAGTTAAATAAGCAGGGTGACAATATACAGCCTTGACGAACTCCTTTTCCTATTTGGAATCAGTCTATTGTTCTATGTCCAGTTCTAACTGTTGCTTCCTGACCTGCATACAAATTTCTCAAGAGGCAGATCAGGTGGTCTGGTATTCCCATCTCTTTCAGAATTGTCCACAGTTGATTGTGATCCACACAGTCAAAGGCTTTGGCATAGTCAATAAAGCAGAAATAGATGTTTTTCTGGAACTCTTTTGCTTTTTCCATGATCCAGTGGATGTTGGCAATCTGATCTCTGGTTCCTCTGCCTTTTCTAAAACCAGCTTGAACATCTGGAAGTTCACGGTTCACATATTGCTGAAGCCTGGCTTGGAGAATTTTGAGCATTACTTTACTAGCGTGTGAAATGAGTGCAATTGTGCGGTAGTTTGAGCATTATTTGGCATTGCCTTTCTTTGGGATTGGAATGAAAACTGACCTTTTCCAGTCCTGTGGCCACCGCTGAGTTTTCCAAATTTGCTGGCATATTGAGTGCAGCACTTTCACAGCATCATCTTTCAGGATTTGGAATAGCTCAACTGGAATTCCGTCACCTCCACTAGCTTTGTTTGTAGTGATGCTTTCTAAGGCCCACTTGACTTCACATTCCAGAATGTCTGGCTCTAGGTCAGCGATCACACCATCGTGATTATCTGGGTCGTGAAGATCTTTTTTGTACAGTTCTTCTGTGAATTCTTGCCACCTCTTCTTAATATCTTCTGCTTTTGTTAGGTCCATACCATTTATGTCCTTTATCGAGCCCATCTTTGCATGAAATGTTCCTTTGGTATCTCTGATTTTCTTGAAGAGATCCTTAATCTTTCCCATTCTGCTGTTTTCCTCTATTTCTTTGCATTGATCATTGAAGAAGGCTTTCTTATCTCTTCTTGCTATTCTTTGGAACTCTGCATTCAGATGTTTATATCTTTCCTTTTCTCCTTTGCTTTTTGCTTGTCTTCTTTTCACAGCTATTTGTAAGGCCTCCCCAGACAGCCATTTTGCTTTTTTGCATTTCTTTTCCATGGGGATGTTCTTGATCCCTGTCTCCTGTACAATGTCACGAACCTCATTCCATAGTTCATCAGGCACTCTATCTATCAGATCTAGGCCCTTAAGTCTATTTCTCACTTCTACTGTATAATCATAAGGGATTTGATTTAGGTCATACCTGAATGGTCTAGTGGTTTTCCCTACTTTCTTCACTTTAAGTCTGAATTTGGCAATAAGGAGTTCATGGTCTGAGCCACAGTCAGCTCCTGGTCTTGTTTTTGCTGACTGTATAGAGCTTCTCCATCTTTGGCTGCAAAGAATATAATCAATCTGATTTCGGTGATGACCATCTGGTGATGTCCATGTGTAGAGTCTTCTCTTGTGTTGTTGGATGAGGGTGTTTGTTATGACCAGTACATTTTCTTGGCAAAACTCTATTAGTCTTTACCCTGCTTCATTCCGTATTCCAAGGCCAAATTTGCCTGTTACTCCAGGTGTTTCTTGACTTCCTACTTTTGCATTCCAGTCCCCTATAATGAAAAGGACATCCTTTTTGGGTGTTAGTTCTAAAAGGTCTTGTAGGTCTTCATAGAACCGTTCAACTTCAGCTTCTTCAGCGTTACTGGTTGGGGCATAGACTTGGATTACTGTGATATTGAATGGTTTGCCTTGGAAATGAACAGAGATCATTCTGTCGTTTTTGAGATTGCATCCAAGTACTGCATTTCAGACTCTTTTGTTGACCATGATGGCCACTCCATTTCTTCTGAGGGATTCCTGCCCGCAGTAGTAGATATAATGGTCATCTGAGTTAAATTCACCCATTTCAGTCTATTTCAGTTCACCGATTCCTAGAATGTTGACGTTGACTCTTGCCATCTCTTGTTTAACCACTCCCAATTTGCCTTGATTCATGGACCTGACATTCCAGGTTCCTATGCAATATTGCTCTTTACAGCATTGGACCTTGCTTCTATCACCAGTCACATCCACAGCTGGGTATTCTTTTTGCTTTGACTCCATCCCTTCATTCTTTCTGGGGTTATTTCTGCACTGATCTCCAGTAGCATATTGGGCACCTACTGACCTGGGGTTTCTCTTTCAGTACTCTATCATTTTGCCTTTTCATACTGTTCATGGGGTTCTCAAGGCAAGAATACTGAAGTGGTTTTCCATTCCCTTCTCCAGTGGACCACATTCTGTCAGATCTCTCCACTATGACCCGCCCGTGGGTTGCCCCATGGGCATGGCTTAGTTTCACTGAGTTAGACAAGGCTGTGGTCTTATTGTGATTAGATTGACTAGTTTTCTGTGAGTATGATTTCAGTGTGTTTGCCCTCTGATGCCCTCTTGCAATACCTACCATCTTACTTGGGTTTCTCTTACCTTGGGCGTAGGGTATCTCTTCATGGCTGCTCCAGCAAAGCACAGCCATTGCTCCTCATCACTTCATAGCAAATAGATGGGGAAAAGTGGAAACAGTGAGAGACTTTTTTGGGGGGCTCCAAAATCACTGCAGATAGTGACTTCAGCCATGAAATTAAAAGATGCTTACTCCTTGGAAGAAAAGTTATGACCAACTTAGACAACCTATTAAAAAGCAGAGACATTACTTTGCCAACAAAGGTCCATCTAATCAAAGCTATGGTTTTTCCGGTAGTCATGTATGGATTTGAGAATTGGACTATAAAGAAAGCTGAGCACAGAAGAATTGATGCTTTTGAACTGTGGTGTTGGAGAAGACTCTTGAGAGTCCTTTGGACTGCAAGGAGATCCAACCAGTCCATCCTAAAGGAAATCAGTCCTGATGTTGCAGAAACCAGTACTCTAGACACCAAGCACACACTCAGAGAGTTGGAGATCTCAGATTTATTATGCCGGTGGGCCCAGAGGAGTTAACACTCCAAGCTCTGAGCCTGGAACAAAGGTATTACAGGGTTTTTATAGACAGACTGTAGTGGGCAACACTAGGTGTTAATAGGCTGGTTTAAACTAAGGGTTTTTGCGTGCTCAGGAACAGCAGTCAAGATGGGGAGAGAGATGCCTGGCCTTTATACAGACAGCCATGATTAAGCAAGTTCACAGGGGCCAGATGATTGCAAAGAGCAGGACAAGAGTGAGTGAGATAAACTCCAGTTCCTAGTATTCCAAGTCCCCACTTTCTGAGATTATGTGACCTAAGTGATCTAGACTTTGCAAGGGGCAAGCTGAGTTACAGAGACAGAAGGAGAAGGTTATGTAAAATTTAACTTTTTCTCTTCACTGGATATTCATTGGAAGGACTGATGCTGAAGCTGAAAGTCCAATGCTTTGACCACCTGATGCAAAGAACTGACTCATTAGAAAAGACCCTGATGCTGGGAAGGATTGGGGGCAGGAGGAAGAAGGGGACAACAGAGGATGAGATGGCTGGATGGCATCACTGACTCAATGGACTTGAGTTTGAGTAAACTCTGGGAGTTGGTGATGGATGGGGAAGCCTGACGACTCAATACATGGGGTCGCAAAGAGTTGGACACGACTTAGCGACTGAACTGAACTGATATGTCAGGTACTGTTTAATCACTTTCCATACATTATTTCTAATATTTTCAAACTTTTTACTCGATAAGGTTATGTTGTGCACATAAAGGATGAAAGGTTCAAACAGTAACAATAATATATCCAAGATCACTCAGCAGAGGTAATATTAGAACTCAGAATTATCTGACACCAAGTTTTGTGTTCTTCTCATGAGATTATATAATCTTTAAAACTAGGTTTTTAGGAACCTAAATGGTAGAAGCATATTTCTATCTCATCACTTCTTTATAAAACTTGAATAACCTCAAAGACATTTAAAAATAGTACAAGTTTCATGGAAACTTTCTTCTGAACTGTAGGCCAACACACTCCAATAAAGCCTTCTGTGATGATGGACATCTATATCCATGGTGTCCAATATGGCAGCTGCTAGCCACATGTAGCTTGAGCACGTGAAATGTGACTAGTATGCTGATGCAACTGACAAGGGATTAATCGTGCAGCTCAGTGTTAAAAAAACATCAGTCAGAATAGCCACCATCAAGAAGTCTACAAACAATTAATGCTGGAGAGTTTGTCGAGAAAAGGGAACCTTCCTAACATTGTTGGTGGAAATGTAAACTGGTGTGGCCACTATGGAGAACAGTATGGAGGTTCCTTTAAAAATTAAAAATAAACCTATCCTATGATCCAGTAATATCTGGGTAGACATCCAGAGAAAAATATGGTTCAAAAGGATACATGTACCTCATTGTTAATTACAGAGCCGTTTACAATAGCCAAGACATGGAAGCAACCTAAATGTCCACTGACAGATGAATGGATAAAGAAGATGTGGTACATATCTATACCAGCCACTGGTATATATCAGCCACTGAAAAGAATGAAATAATGGCGTTTCCAGCAACATGGATGGACCTGGAGATTATCATACTAAGTGAGATAGACAGAGAAAGACAAATATCATATGCTTATATGTGAAATTAAAAAAAAAAGAATACAAATGAACTTATTTACAAAACAGAAACAGACTAACAGACTAACTAAGTCATGGACTTAGGTAACGAATTTATGGTTAAGAGCGGGGGTGGGTGACTGGAGGGGAGATAGACTAGGAGTTTGGGGTTAACATACACACACTGCTATATTGAAAAGAGATAACCAACAAAGGCTTATTGTATAACACAGAGAACTCTGCTCAATGTTCTGTAATGACCTAAATGGGAATGTAGTTTGAAAAAGAATGGATACACATATGTTATAACTGAATCACTTTGCTGTATACCTGAACCTCATTCAACACTGTTAATCAATTATAATCCAATATAAAAATTAAAATTAAACAAAGAAATGTGGCTTGTATAACTGATAAGCCGAATTTATAACTTAATCTTAAATCATTTATATTTAGTTTTATTTTTTTTTATTTTTTCAGAGCTCTTGATTGCTTTTATTTTTTTTTTAGTTTTTATTTATTTTTATTTATTTATTTTTTTAATTTTTTATTCCTTTATTTCTCATGTGTTTTAAAGAGCCAAATGTGACTACCACATTAGATAGGGTAGCTATAGGATATACAAGCTTTCCTACAGTTGTTTCCTATTGTAGTAGTTTTACAGCATTGTTTTCC
The DNA here is from genome assembly GCF_002263795.3 of Bos taurus. Taxonomy (NCBI): domain Eukaryota; kingdom Metazoa; phylum Chordata; class Mammalia; order Artiodactyla; family Bovidae; genus Bos; species Bos taurus. The sequence continues at coordinate 89,651,545 of NC_037336.1, forward strand.
CCCTTTTAGATCTTCCTGTTCCTTTTAGCCACTTTGAAATCACTGTAGAAGGGCAAAATAAATTATTAGAGTCTTTGATTATAATCATGGTCATGGGTATTAGTGGAAATTATGTTTAAATTTTAATTCCTAAGAACAATACTATGTCATCACAATACATCTTTGCTCTTGCCTAGCTTCTTTACAATGAATGTTAATAACTTAACACTTTTGTCTTTAACTGAGACTTAATTAACTTCAATGTGTAATGTAAAGGTTTTCTTTAACACTACTAATTCATGGCAGGTTTTTTTCTCTTTTTTTTACTCCATGGCATCATCTCTTGCTCTCTTTATGCTTTGTACTCATGCATTTAGTATTTAAAGCTGAAAAAGGCTGAGGTTATGTACCCTACACAGTGGATATCATCTCTATGCCATGCAATTTATATATCAAAACATTAAAGAAAATCTCAAAATGAATTGGGAGTAAGATGTTATTCACACACATTTTTTAAGAGATGCTGTTCACAAAACATATCTGCTTGGGGACTTCCCTGACACATGTATCTGTGCATGTGTGTGGGTACGTATATATATATGTATATATATACATATATATATATATCTGCCTAACAAACCAAAACACACAAGGAAATCTGTTTGTAGTACATAAAAACAAAATTATGTAAAGATGTAATGTGGACCCATATAGTATGTATCCATCTTATTTTTACAATAACATTTATTGTTTGATTTTTTTGTATTATAAATCATTATCTCACCAAAAGTAATCCTCTAAAGGCTCCTTTAATAATGAACTCCCATGTTTTATTAAAAAGAGATTATATAATATTTGTGGAGTATATCCATTGCCTACATATAATACATCTGAAATTATTTTGATAAGGGCCAATTTGGGATATAGTAACGAGCAAACCAGAGTTGTTTCAAGGAAAAGTTTATACTTGGGAGTGTATAACACAATCTCAGCTACAAAATGAAAGTCTCTGGGCATTGAGAACTTTGAATGTATAGGCATTTGTTGTCCACTAATGTAAGCTGTGCATAATTTAAAAAAAATCACTTTCAGGGACATACAATTCTACTGATTACACATAGATTTTTCAAGGACATTTCTCCACTGTTTCCTCCCCTGGAATTCTTCCCTTAGGGTGTGAACCAAGTAAGAGGAAATGAGCCTTTAATAAAACTTAAAAACAACTACTCCAGTTCCAGCTCGCTTTTTGTTTTCAAAAATTTCATGACCTATAAAAGATAGGGGGAAGAGGTGGTGGAAGCAAATGTCAGAGGAAAAATAATAGTTATTTAGAGTATTATATTTCTCTTAATTTAATAGCACCATTTCAAAGCTTAGACACACTTTATTTATAACCAAAAAGTACATTTTGTAGAGAATGCTGCTGAGAATACTTTCTGCTGGACAATTCATTCAAGCTGGTTAGCCATAAGCTTCTATGTGTCATGAATTCTCCTGGAACAGGTAAATGTGATAGAGGTATTTTACCCACATGTGGGATAACACCAACTATCTTTCTCCTTTTTTGCGTAAGTACATTATCTTCAAGTAAAATTTATTTTAAATTATTCAAAATTATAAAATCATGCTACTGTCACATGTAAGAAACAACAGCAAATTATGTTCAAGATTTAATATTCACCAAAAAATACTACCATTGTTTTCCATTTCTACAAGACATGTATTTTTTTGTCACTGTATATAAAATAATTTCTACTAAAATGTGTATTTAGATATTGAGGAGACCCATTTGAGGCTTCCCTGGTGGCTCAGATGATAAAGAATCTGCCTGTAATGCAGGAGACCTGGGTTCGATCACTGAGTCGTTAGAAATCCCCTTGAGAAGGAAATGCCTACCCACTCCAGTATTCTTGCCTGGTGCCTGGTGGGCTATATCCCATGGGGGTCACAAAGACCTATTTTGGTACTCTTGAAGTCCACTACTACTGTTTCATTTTAACTTTTTTATCTCCTTGATAAATAGCCTGACAGAGAACTCAGTATAATAAGTCACTATAATTAGGAAATTATCACCATAAAATTAGCTAAAATAAGAACTAGAATAGTTCTTAGAGATTTTCTAATACAAGTCATTTTATAAGACATTAAGAATAGAATTTGTATAGGTCAGGCACTAATTATAGTTACCATATATTGACCTTGGGATCTGAACGTTTTAAACAAGGCCTTTCATTAAATCACTTGTCAGTTCTAGGATGAATATTATAATCACCTCAATTAATATACAAGGAAATTCAACTTCAGAGACCTAGGAAAGAATGGAAAAAAATGAAAGAAAGAAATCAATAGGCAAAAACAAGAGAGGTAAACATCTGTTATGCATGATAAGCAAGAAGAAATTAAATTTCTAATTATGATTAAAAATGATTTGAAAGATAAAATTGAAGCTCTCTTGCTTTCTGAGTATTCCATTATAAAACCTTTTTGGTCTCAGACAACTGATTTTCATGTAAAATAAATGTGTAGAGCAAACAAAGTTTAAGTATGTGGTGGTTGTTCGGTCACTAAATCATGTCCACTTGGGACCCCATGGACTGCAGCACGCAGCTCCTCTGTTCTCCGTTATCTCACAGAGTCTGCTCAGATTCGTGCCCATTGAGTTGGTGACACTATCTAACCATTTCATTCTCTGCTGTTCCCTTTTACTTTCAATCTTTCCCAGGATCAGAGTCTTTTCCAATGAGTTAGCTCTTTGCATCCGGTGGCCAAAATTTTGGAGCTCCAGCATCAGTCCTTCCAGTGAATATTCAGGGTTGATTTCCTTTAGGATTGACTGGCTTGATCTCCTTGCAGTCCAAGGGACTCTCAAGAGTCTCCAGCACCACAGTATGAAAGCATCAATTCTTTAGTGGTCAGCCTTTTTGTAAAAATTACTATGGCATTAAAATCCTCTCAGTATAATAGAGGGGATTTTTCCTTGTTACATTAACAGATTTAACAATATTATTATTAATAAAATCTTGCATTTTTATTTGCCAAATGCACATGGCATATCATACTTTGTAAAGTTATAGGTTTTTCTTTTACTAACCAAATTTTGCATAGCCTGTCAACATTTCTTGAAGTTACATTCATATCCATTCTCTTATTTAATGGCTCAGCAGGTAAAGAATCCACCTGCAATGCAGGAGACACAGGAGATCTGGTTCCATCCTAATTCCTGGGTCAGAGAGATCCCCTGGAGGAGGAAATGGCAACCCACTCCAGTATTCTTGCCTGGAGAATCCCATGGACAGAGGAGCCTGGCGGGCAACAGTCAATAGGGTCGCAAAGAGTCGGACATGACTTAAGCAGCTTAGCAGCAGCATACAAGAGAAGTAACTAAAGCAAAGATAATGAATCAGTTGTAAAGGCTCCCAGAGATGTCTCAATGATAAAGATTTATCTGAAGCACTCAATCACCAGAACAGCTGTCATCTAAGGGAGGATGATGTTGGCTTTAGCCCTCCTAACTTCAGTGTCCAAGCCTGTTCATGAATATGCATGTACCATTAGCACAAAATTTCCCCAGTTTTGCTGTTCAGGGAGACACTGCTTTAGGGAAGATCCCCTGTGTTCTCCTTAGTTGCTGGAAGTAATAAATCCTTCCTTTTCCTGCTCTTTGGCTTGGTTATATCTTGTGGCCTGACCAAGGGGTAAACCCAGTTTTTAGGTGACAAGACGGCTGTAGCTCTGTGAAATCCTGTAAATGCTAGAATTCATCAGCTTTGCTCTGGAACACAGACTCCCAGACTAGGTGCTCTAGTTTTCCCCAGAAACTATATAGAATCACTTTAGAAAAGAACAGCCCTTTTTGCAGGATGGAGGAGTAGGGGAGTAGTGGTGGAGTAGGAGTTGGGAGGTGGTAGAACCTGCTTATCTGGTTTTCAGGTATTCTTAGGTTGGGGGACTTGTTGGGAAATTGGTATTGAACTGCAAAAATGTATTTACAGTCAATCAACTTATTTTGATTCCCACATCTCTTGTATTTTTACTCAAACCAAGCATTTTTGCATCCCAAGATTCTCTGAGGTTTGATGAGACAGAAACTTGATTCCTGGAGGCCTCATCTAGTATTTCTGTCCTATTTCATTAGCAACCACTTCATAGTTCATTTCAATCTTTCACAAAGTTTGGAAATTCTTTTCCCTTCTTTTTGGATCGTTGTAGACTCAAACGCAGTTGTAAGAAATCATAAAGAAGGATCCCATGTACACTTTACCAAGTATTTCCCAATGGTAGAGCATTATAATCAGGATATTAACATTAATACAATCCATTGATCTTATTTAGATGTTCCCAGTTTTACATGCATTCATGTGTATGTGAGTGTGTGTATGTGTGAGTGTGAGTGTGAGTGTGAGTGTGTGTGTGCTTATTCCTTTGCGATTCCTTCAAGATTCATCCAACTTGCATGTTGCAATGATTTGTTCCCCCTCTTTGCTGGTTTCTAACATACTGGGAATTTGAATATCAACTTATTAAATGTAAGTTTAGAGAGCCATGGAGAATAGGAAAATTTTTAGTTTTAATAAGAAAGAAATTGGTTTCTAAAATTTAAGGTAAATTTTTGCCATCAATCCTAAAAGTTTTAGAATGAGTTTTTGAATGAGGGCATTGCTCAAGAATGAACACTGATAATTGCAGGAGTCTGTATTATTGCAATAAAAGCAAGTCATGCCATGTTAAATTAGTTTTATTATTAAAATATGTCTAGGTTGTAAGACCTTCAATATTAACAATGATTATATCGATCCAAGATCTGTCATCCATCAAGGATCCATTTCTGAATTCTCTATTCTGCATAATTGGTTGGCTATTCTACTCCTGCACGGATGTGACAGTTGGACCATAAGAAAGGCTGAACACTGAAGAACTGATGCTTTTCAACTGTGGTGTTGGAGAAGACTCTTGAGAGTTCCTTGGGCTACAAGGAGATCCAACCAGTCCATCCTGAAGGAAATCAGTCCTGAATATTCATTGGAAGGACTGATGCTGAAGCTGAAGCTCCAGTACTTAGGCCACCTGATGTGAAGAACTGACTCATTAGAAAAGACCCTGACACGACTGAGCTACTAACAACCACAACAACATTCTACCCTCAAATCAAAATTTTACTGTACTGAATACAGCACATTATAATGAGCCACAGTATCTTTTAAAAAAATATTAGCTATTATTTATTTATTTAAAATTCTGGTCACACCCCATGGCATGTGGGATCTGATTTCCCTGACCAGAGATCAAACCCACAACTCCTGTAATGCAGAAGGAGGAGGAAGGTAATCTTAAGCACTGGACCACAGAGGAAGTCTATCATAATATCTTTATATGTCCCCTAAGCTAATTTTTCTTCTTAAGTGTCTTGGCTGTTTTTAGCCCTTTGGTCCTTCATATATATTTTAGAATAAATTTGCCATATTTATTAAAGAATGCCCTTAGGAATTTTTAAGGAATTAAAAAACATGTCTGAAAAATACATGTATGTTGAAAATTAACATCGTTTCCGTATTGATTACTCCATCTATGAATATGTTGTATCACCACATTTTAAAAGTTTTCCTTCACATCCTTCAATAAATGCTATCATTTTTCATATAAATTTTTCACAATTGTTTTTCTTTTCTGCATTTTGTTGCTATTAATAACTTGTCTTTTGTAGTTTTAGTTTTTTAGTTTGTGGTAATGTAGACAATCATACAATCTATATAAAAATATAGTTTCATTTCTATCTTTCCAGTTCTCTTACATCATATATTTCTTTTTCTTATGGTATTGGCAAGTCTGTGCAGTCCAATGTTGAATGCAAATATTGATAGTGATCAGATTCGTCTTGTTTCTAAAGGGAATGTTTTAAAGGAATTATAAAGGGTGTGCTTTAGTATTTCTTCATAATTCTAACTGAATTTTTCTTAGTTCATACTACATTTAAAGTTAAAATGAGTTTCTTTCTTTTCTTTAGACTATGTCATCAATATCTTTATGCCTTTTTTGGACAAGTGAGTCATCTGAATATTTTAGCTCATTTTGTACCTTTTACTTAGAGACTATGTTTTCCTACAGACTTTTAGTTCTGTCTTGATTTTTATCCCAATAATTCAATAATTTAGAACTTATTGTTATTATTTTCATAATATAAACATTTGGGTTGACCCACATATTTGCCAGTTTTTATATCAAATTTGCTCTCTAGAATGATTTTCTTTCTTTCTGATCTTTATTCTTTGGTAATTCTTAGAATAATAAAACCACTCAATTTCTGTTTTAAACTATCTGTAGTTTAATTCTATCTTTGAAAAATGGGTTCACAGTATATCAGTTGCTTGGGTACACAGGTTATTTTTTCTCTTGAAATATCTCTTGAAGATATTATTTCATTGTTTCTGGTTTCCACTGGGATGTCCAAAATACTTTTGAAACTGAGGATTAGATTCATTAAACTGTAACTTGCTTGTCTAATAAACAGTAAATTATAACCTACCTTCACTAACCAACCTCACCTTAATTGTTCTTGCAAACTGTATACCGTCCAGCTTCACACAGCTTCTTAGAGAGTATGTCACAAGAGTCCTTTAACCGTCCCAGATGGGTAACACCTCTAATGTGTGGGCCAGAATACTGATTGCCTAAGTTGTTTTTCAGCAACTTGGAACTAGTTCTAGCCCAGCTCAAGTTAATCTAGACCACTCACCATTCAACTGGACCTATGTAAATGTCCAATGGATAACGTCAGAGGGCCAAAAACTCCACCCTCGGGTTATTAATGCTGCTATTTTCTGAACATGTTGCATCCTAGGTAATGTAGATAGACTTGTAGAGAGCAGCAATTACTTCACTTTTTCCTGCCTTCAGTCACCTTCCCCTGAACCTCTGACTACTCTGTACTCTGCCTGTAAATATCCCGAGCCCCTCACCTTTGGGGAGGTGGATTTGAAGTTTGTTTTCCCATCTACTTGCTTGGCTGCCTCTTGAAAAAACCTTTGCTGTGCATTTGGCTTGCTGCACATCAGACAAGCCTGGTTTAGTAACACTTTCATCTTCGGATTCCTTGAAATTATTTCATTCCCTTATTAAACAAATATTTAATATGAGCCTGTTATTAAGCCTGTTGTGCTCTTAATAACATTGTATGTGTGTATACATATACAGCATAATAAGTGTGTATACTCAGTCATGTCTGACTCTTTGCAACCCCATGGACTGTAGCCCACCAGGCTCCTCTGTCCAAGGAATTCTCCAGGCAAGAATACTGGAGTGGGGTGCCATTTCCTTCTCCAGAGGATCGTCCTCACCCAGGGATCAAATCTGTGACTCCTGTGTTTCTTGCATTACAGGCACATTCTTTACAGTCTCAGCCACCTCTGTAAGGAAGAACAGGCTTCCAAATGTGTTGTATGACTACTGGGGAATCCAGATCTAAAGACCGATCTTCTGAAATAACGAACAGTAGAAGAAAAGACTTAACAATTTTTTTTATAGATAAAAAACAATTTCCTGTTTTGTCATTACAAGCCATGATATTTGAAAATGGCATAGACATAAATACTCACTTCTGTAGATCTCTGCCAAGAAAAATATGAATCTTTTACGAGGCAAATTATATGCACAGATAAGAGCAAAAGTTACACACATCTGTTTACAGAAAAGAAAAATATTCCTAGGTCATAAAGTGCTAGAAAATAAATTTCTTCAGAGTTTTTTTTTTTTCCTTCAGAGTTTTGACTGGCTTCTGAACATCTGCAAAAGTGAAAACTGGGAGAAAATCTAGATAATTAAACATGAAACAATGAAAGGAAGTCTCAAACTGTATCCCAGCCTTGAGATGGAGTGAGCCCAGCTTCCGCACAGAAGGCATTTCCACCAAACCAGACTCATCTACTCCACTCATCTGGTTTGTTGTTTTAGATCAAATGCAGTCTATATAACTCTTTACAAAAATATATCCATGTTTGTAATTAGTGTGTATTGAATCAGGTAGCCTATAATACAACATGTGCACTTAAAAATAATGAAGGGACTTCCCTGCTGGTCCAGTGGCTAAGGCTAAGCCTACATGCTCCCAATGCAGGGGGACCTGGGTTCAATCCCTGGTCAGGGAAGTAGATCACACATGTCACAATTAAGAGTTTGCATGCTGTAACTAGAGATCAAATAAATAAATACTTTAAAAAACTAACGATTGACAAATCCCATAAGAATTTAGAATTCAGAAGTATTTCAACATATTTTCATCCTGATTATGTTTTTCCAGAAATAATTTTTTAATTTTATGTTTTTATAAATTCTGTCAAAAATATTGAAAAGTAAAGGTAACTATTAAAATGTGAGTCCCTTTTCTTTTGTTTTTCCTAAGCAAAAAGATGAGTATCTTACTTATTCAATTATATGGAAATAAACCTTAGCAAGAATATTATAGAGATGATGACTTTTCATATTTGCACAGTGGAGTCTCTAAATTTTCTATAACATTCCATTATTCTCCTTTAGGCTATATTTTAATTTCAAATGCATTTAAAACTGATGCAAATATATAAAATTTTTTTTTCCAGTTACTTTTTTTTTAAAATATAAATTTATTTATTTTAATCAGAGGTTAATTACTTTACAATATTGTACTGGTTTTGATGAGCAGAAACAACCTAATTTTAGAGAATCAGGACTGTAAAAATTTATACGGGATCAACTTCATATTATGGTTTTTCAGATTTTCCTAGAGCTACTTAGGAATATATGACAGTTTTCATGAAGATGATTATTGCTTCACACTAAATCATATTGTGATGACAATTGGGATGAATGAGAATTATACAAGAGTTAATGCTAGAGTTGATCAAAGATGGAGGAAACCAGATTCTTAACAGTTTAGTGGTTATAAGTGGTATGGCTCTGTTATTCCTTCTTCCAATGCCTTCCCAATGCTCAGAGAACCCAGTCTAAGTAGTAAAACTTGCGAAGACTCTTGAAATTTTAACTAACTTATGTTTCCTGAGATGTCTCATGTAATTCTTTCTCAAAGCCCACTTACCCACTTTCTGGATAGTGATATCCAGAATAGCCACAGTGTTGTCATAACTCCTCTCTTTGTTGATGTTGCTTTCTGTCTTATTCTTTCTCCAATTGGTACAATTATTTTCATACCGTCATACACAGTACCAAAGTCATCACTTCATCATGAAGAAAAACATAGTTATCCTCGTACTCCTCACAAAGTAATGCTTAACATTCCGTTGTAATTAAATGTTTACATTTAGGTTTCCCCTAATTGGTTTTAAATAGGGCCCATCAATATAGAAAGGTTTTTTTTTTCTCATACTTACACGCCACTTTAAATTAAAAAATTAAATATAGATTACATTTTAGAGGTATTTATGAAAAAAAGAATTCTCTTTTCAAAATCAATATGCAAAATAGAGCCAAAGAATTGGAATTTTAGTAAGTGAGAATTATAAAAAATAGGTATTGGATAAAATTAATTGCTTTGGAACAGACTATGGATTTCTGAAGAGTTCCCCCCACTCCCAACTTACTATATAAATATAGTTTTTAAACTATATTATAGTGTTTAAACATTGGAAGGCAGTCTTATTTTTTTTCAGTCTATTTCTTTATTCAACACAAATTTAACCCAAAGTGTTGTAGCTGAGAGTTTAAAATCATCCTCCACATGTCAGTAGGAGATGAGGAAAGGACAGAAAAGGAGTCTCATGTCCCCAAAGCAGTTTGGAGGTGGGGGGAAAGGTGGGTACTTAGCAACTGAGCTGAGGAAATGACGAGAAGGAAATTGTTTTGTGTCTCAGGAACTGTGTGGAATTCCAAGATAAGAAAAACAGTTGCTAATTTGAGTATAAAAGCAGGAAACATGAAACATTTATTTCCTTTCATGCAAACACAAGTATATGAGAGGTTGTGTGAAAATTATTTTTCTCCTGCCGAACTACAAAGACACAGATTCAAAGTTCTTCTGGACACACTGGCTTTTCTTCTCTCTTCTCTTCTTTGTGGATATTATGGCTAATAACACAACAAGTTTAGGGAGCCCATGGCCAGAAAACTTTTGGGGTAAGATTTTCTTTAGCTGTTTTTAATTTAAAATTAGAATGTGGAGAAATGTACTGCCTAGAGGTGATTAAAACCTTGGAAATCCCTGAGCCATTTTGCTTACTCTAAATTGACAACCTAATGTTTTCATAGATTTAGTACAAAAAGATTTGTTCATGTAAAATGTCTGTAATGTGGGCTGTGAAATCATTCAAGTAGAATCTGGGCAACAAGATTTTGGCTGGTTTTACAAAATAATAATAAAAATAATAGGAAATGATAATTAGAAAATAAGAATAAAAATGAAAAAAAATGAAAGTCATTGCTGTTTGGAAAATACTAATGTGGATTTTGTTGGAAAATTGTTTTGTCTTATGGTTATACAGATTATGTATCTTATTTAATGAAACTAAGAATTTCTACAGAGATTAATTTTAACTTACCTTGTCAGTGTTATACTCTTTAATTTCCAAAGTGAATCTAAATAATAAATGTACTGAAGGAATGTGATGACATGATCAAATAAAAAAAAATCATATTATGAAATTAGAGGGAAAAACTGTAACAGAACAAGTTAAGTGGAAATAACATCACAAATAACATTATAAAGAAAGCTTCAGTTCAGTCGCTCAGTCGTGTCCAACTCTTTGCGACCCCATGAATCGCAGCACGCGAGGCCTCCCTGTCCATCACCAACTCCTGGAGTTCACTCAGACTCATGTTCATCGAGTCAGTGATGCCATCCAGCCATAAAGAAAGCTTATCACAGGGAAAAAGGGAACAGTACAAAAGTAGTTTTTGGCTGGGTTCAGACACAACTTCTAGTCAATCAGCAGCAACAGAACGGAGCTGAGGTAAAATCCATGTCTTCCAAGGCATGTAAAAGGCTGCAGACTTCCAAGGCTGCAGACTCAGGGAAGAAGGGCTGAGACATGAAATTGTTGCAGGTACTTGGGTTTAGGGAAATTTAAAAAATAAAGGGAGAAGTCGGGTTAAATCCAGAAAAAAAATTTTAAAGGAGATAATGGAGTTCGTGAAGAGATCACTTCCCCACGGGAACTATTTAACACTTTCTGCTGTGATTCCAAAGTATGTTTGGGGAGCTCTCAGGTGAAAGATGGGCAGGGGTGCTGCCTGCCCCTAACCACCTACCTGGTTTTCCACCATCACAGAAACTTTCATGGAGGGAATGAATTCTCTTTTTACCATCAACATTTATGTTCATTTCATGTCTGAAAATGAGAGATATTAGTAGATATCCTATTGTAATTCTCAAAGAATTAAGAAAAAGAAAGTAAATTATACTTGCATATTGTAAAGAATGGCTTTTGGTAATGTTATTGTACTTTACACCAAAAGACAAGTCTGAATTGTGAGAGTGTTAGTAATATGGGTTTCTTACAATACAGTTTGCTGTCCTCCTTTATAGAGAAAGTGAATGTACCAAACAGATGCTAAAAAATAGTGAGAATGTGTTTACACTAAATTCATCATTGCAAAAATGATATATAAATTATTGAAAAGTAATTCTTCCTGCAAAATTACCAAATCAATGTTTTTTTCAGATCAAAGTCAAATTTTCAAGACTATGTAAATGTTTAAGGGAAAAAATAATTATCCACTGATTAAAATGTGGAGCATAATCATAAAATGACCCCAGTGAAAAACAAAATATTTAGAGGCAATTTGCCAATCTTACGATAATACTTTTTTAGTATAGAAATCTATGCTTGAGAAAGAATTCAAACTTATTGTTCCAAAGATAGTTCTGAGTGTTTCTTTATCTTACTTGGTGAATACAATGGAAAATAGATGGATATAATGAAAACCAGGAAAGGGAGTGTTACATTGATAAGCATTAACCAAGCTAAACAGATATGTTATGCAGATATAATATTATAATGTTTGATGATGTGGGGAAAATATATAGAAGATCCCATTATTTCTTCTGGGGTAAAAAAAAAATATATATATATATATATATATTAAGTGTAAAATGCAAAAATGTGGATCTATGAAATGTAAACATTTTCTAAAATATAAATGTTGACCTTTAAAATTTTTATCTCCCTTTTCTGTCTAAATTGATATCTATCGTGTCCACTGTCTCCACAAAAAATGTTATTTGAAAATCCTGTAAAGTGCAGTGCAATGCATTGTCTATTGCTTCCAAAATGCTTTTTGGCATTTTGAATTCAGAAGATAGGGAAAGAACAGTTTAGAAAAGCAAAACTTATACATCAAACCATACAAATTTCCCAGACTTATGCTAAGGCTGCATAAAAAATTGCTTTCCAAATGTAATTTCCCTGGTTTACTTTAAAGAATATTGAAAAATTCGATAAAGATACCAGGTTATTACCAATAATGATAGTTTACATTTTATTGATAATCACCTATAAAATTTACTAAATGTTGTACAAACATGACAGTAATTAATGCAAAGGCGATTGATAAAATTGGCCTGACAACACAGCTGAAGACTTGCATTTCCCACTTTTGCCTTCTTTGATGCATTTCCCTTCCCTATAAACAGTACCAATGAAAGCAACAGGCAACATAACCTGTTAAAGTTTGCTGCACTCTGCTTTAATGAAATTGTAGACAAGTGTCATTAAACTTGGTTAGTTTTTTCGTATTTATAGTTCTAAATAAGACTATTTGGTTATACTTCTTGCCTTACCATGTGTGGTTTTGGCTAGGATTGTGAAAAATTAGAGAATTTATGGGTTTAGGAATTTGCCTTTATTCACCTGATTTAATCTTTATCAAATCTATATCTGTCCTAAAGAAGATTACACTTTTGGAGGAGATTATGTGCTCATACATATGCAAACATATGTATACAACATATGTCTATATTGCTATGGAATAACACAAGATGATATTCAGTAAAATGGCAATGAATGAGTTAGAAAAATGAAAGTGTTAGTCCCTAAGTTGTGTCCAACTCTTTGTGATGCCATGGACTATAGTCTGCCAGACTCCTCTTACCATGGCAAGAATACTAGAGTGGGTAGCCATTCCCTTCTCCAGGGGATCTTCCTGACCCAGGGATTGAATCCAGGTCTTCTGCATTGCAGGCAGATTCTTTGCTGTCTGAACCACCTGATCCCTAAATCCTTTTTAGAAAAAAAAAGTGAGGCCTTACCTGTTTCTATAAATCAGACAAGGTTCACATAGGGAGACAATTCTAGGAAGAACATTGTAGTCATTCATATTTCTTACAGTATCTTATTAAATCATTCTTTCATCTGTTTATCTATCCAGTTCATTAGTTTACTCAGAAGCACTGACTGACCACTCTTTATATATTAGACAATGTGCCTAGTGTTTGTGAGATAAATATGGCATGGTTGGAGAATTTCAGGAAATTCAGGAAAAAATCTTATCAGCAAATATACAGAAGTTAAAAATACGCAAGCCGAGTTTGCAGAGAACTGAATGACTTGAAAGAGATTTGTGTAGTTTTGGCTGTTACTGTAAAAGTTTAGCCGGGAGAAGGGAATGGCTACCCACTCCAGTATTATAGTATACTGTAAAAGTTTGCCTGGAGAATTCCATGTACAGAGACCTGATTAACCTTGACCTTCCCTAGTGGCTCAGAAGTAAAGAATCTTTCTGTAATGCAGGAGATCTGATTTAACCTAATTATTTTTAATTTAGCTACTTCAAGCTTCCCCACTTCCCCCTTTACTTTCCTCTACAGATGGAAAGGGGATGAGACAGGACTGGGAACTCTACACTACCGAGTGTGTTGGAACGAGAGGGCTATTGGTTCTTGGTCAAGTTCTGGTCTCTGTTGACTCTACTGATGTATATTTCTCATCTGCTTTAGGGGCATTGCCCTTTTTTCTTGCCTTTACTGCTGAAGATTATTACCATAAAATCTGATGATCTGTGCAACATTTGCTAATGGCACGATTTTTCCTTTCTGGTCTATTGGCTCTTTTCCATCTGTCTCAGCTGGCATAGAACAATGTTGAATGCTCTCCCGTAACCTTGGACCTGAGGGCATTTGGGCTGTATATAAGACCCTTAGATCTGGATATACTAAGTCAATACTTCCTCATCCCTACTCTGCTTTTCAGGGACCGAGAGTTTCTCAGAGGGGTTTATCATCTTTCCGATCTGGATCCCAAGAAGTTGAAAATGGATACCAATTTCTCTGGGATTCCCTAAATGAATCTGTAGCTCATTCACAGGCAGAAATGGAGTAATGGCCCCTTATTCAGGACTCTCACTGGTCACATGTATGCATAGCCCTTTTTCGGTCTCCAAAACTTCTCTTCACACTGCTTCTGAAAATTTACTTGTTGGGGTTGAATATTTAAGTCCCCTCCCCCATTCAGTGTTGAATCCTTAACCCCCTAATGCAATGTTATTTGGAGATAAGGCCTTTGAGGCGTAATTGGGATCAAATTAGAAGGTGGGTCCCCCATGATGGGGTTAATGGCTTTATAAGAGGAGAAAGAGATAACTGTTCTTTCCCATCTGTGTGCTAGCACTGAGATGAGGGTGTGGGCTCTCACCAGAACCTGGTCATGCTGGCACCTGGATGCTGGGCATCCTGGTTCCCAGAACTGTGAGAAATAAATGTCTGTTGTTGAAGCCACCCAGTCTGTGGTATTTAAACAGCAGCCCAAGTTGACCTGGGCATGACTCATGGACCACAGTTTATTTTTCCAGCACTGTTCATTATCAGGTCAGATCAGTCGTGTCCGACTCTTTGCGACCCCATGAATCGCAGCACGCCAGGCCTCCCTGTCCATCACCAACTCCTGGAGTTCACTGAGACTCACATCCATCCAGTCAGTGATGCCATCCAGCCATCTCATCCTCTGTCGTCCCCTTCTCCTCTTGCCCCCAGTTCCTCCCAGCATCAGAGTCTTTTCCAATGAGTCAACTCTTCGCATGAGGTGGCCAAAGGACTGGAGTTTCAGCTTTAGCATCATTCCTTCCAAAGAAATCCCAGGGCTGATCTCCTTCAGAATGGACTGGTTGGATCTCCTTGCAGTCCAAGGGACTCTCAAGAGTCTTCTCCAACACCACACTTCAAAAGCATCAATTCTTTGACTCTCAGCCTTCTTCACAGTCCAACTCTCACATCCATACATGACCACAGGAAAAACCATAGCCTTGACTAGACGGACCTTTGTTGGCAAAGTAATGTCTCTGCTTTTGAATATACTATCTAGGTTGGTCATAACTTTCCTTCCAAGGAGTAAGCGTCTTTTAATTTCATGGCTGCAGTCACCATCTGCAGTGATTTTGGAGCCCAGAAAAATAAAGTCTGATACTGTTTCCACCGTTTCCCCATCTATTTCCCATGAAGTGGTGGGATCGGATGCCATGATCTTCGTTTTCTGAATGTTGCGCTTTAAGCCCACTTTTTCACTCTCCACTTTCACTTTCATCAAGAGGCTTTTTAGTTCCTCTTCACTTTCTGCCATAAGGGTGGTGTCATCTGCATATCTGAGGTGATTGACATTTCTCCCAGCAATCTTGATTCCAGCTTGTGTTTCTTCCAGTCCAGCGTATTTCATGATGTACTCTGCATACAAGTTAAATAAGCAGGGTGACAATATACAGCCTTGACGAACTCCTTTTCCTATTTGGAACCAGTCTGTTGTTCCATGTCCAGTTCTAACTGTTGCTTCCTGACCTGCATGCAAATTTCTCAAGAGGCAGGTCAGGTGGCCTGGTATTCCCATCTCTTGAAGAATTGTCCACAGTTTATTGTGATCCACACAGTCAAAGGCTTTGGCATAGTCAATAAAGCAGAAATAGATGAAAGGTATGTTCTTCAGTCTTTTAGGCGCTCAGTATTTTGAAATTGCAACAAACAAACAGAAAACCCAAAACACTCCTGTGTCTTTTACAATGTCTACTGATTGGAGCAAAACAATTTGTTTTCAAGGCTATCTTCTATTCTAAGTATTTAATAATCCTGTTAGTAATTCTGAGCACCAGTTTTTTTCTTTTTTTTCTGTGCATCTTTGATAACAGCCCTAATCCTCTCCAAGATAACTGAAGAGATGGAGGATTGTTAATTGATTTCTTGGGCAATCAAGTGCTGTCAAGGGCAGCAAACCTTGGTTAATACCTGAAAACTTTATTTCATAACCTGAGAAAAATATGTCACTTAGGGATCTACCCCAGAAGATGGAAAAAGGTTGTTTCCAGAGAGGTTGAGGAGGGAGAAAGCTTATGGGCTGGGCATGCTCCCCAACAATGTTCTTTATATTCCCTCTTCCCAAATAGTAAACAAATACTATGTTTCAAATGTGTATTTTTAATTTGTATTTTAAAAACTCTTGGACATCTATGCAACATTTCATATTAACAGCCTGATAATTACTTGCTTTATATCAGTTACCTAGGAAGTTTGATTGACAAGGGTTTATAAATTCTTGTCTTTAAAACTGCTGTATCTCAGTTCCACAGACAGAAGTTTCATGATTCATCTCTCACTGAACTCCATGCTCAGAGATTGGCTCAGTAGGATGAGGCAGAGCCTAGAAGAATGTAATTTTTTAATAGGTTCCTGACTTTAGAACTTCTGCATTTATGTTAATGATAGAAATTTGCTTATAGTAGTCTTTTCTTACAATAGCCTTGTCAGATTCTGGTATCAATGTTAGGCAGGTTTCCTAAAACAGGTTAGGAAGTGAAAAGGTTCTATTATTTGGAAAAAGTTGTGTAAGTGTGGCATTGTTTATTGTTTAAATGTTTGAAAGAATTCACCAGTGTAATTATCTGTAGTATTTTTAATAAGAAGGTTTTAAGTGAAAAGTCAGTGTGTTTAACAATATTGGATAATTCAGATTTCCTACTGATCATTTGATTACTTTAGGGCAGTTTGTGTCTTGTAGGAATTTTCCCATTTGAATTAAATTTCTAAATGTGTTGCCTTAAAGTTGTTTATGACCTTCTCTCATATACTTTTCTAATATTTATTATGAAAGAAATATACAGAAAAAAATTGAAGAATTTTGCAGTGAATATCCATATACCTACTCCTAGATTATACTATTAACATTTTTATAATATTCATTTTATCAACCAATCTTAGTTTATATTTCCAAGAAAATTGAAGATATCAGTATGCTTCCCCCTGGTTAATTTAGCATTTATAGTATTAACAAGAATTTAATATTTTTATTTTTTTTCTTTGAAAGTCAAATGTACATCAATAAAATGTGTAAATGATCAAAAAATGAAGTGCATGGATCATAACTGAATATTTGCTGAATTTTGATAAAGACATACACACCTGAGTAACCCAAAGCCCAGTAAAGATATAGAACATTATCTCCAACCTGAAAAGTTCCCTAATGATAATGACACTTCTTAGTCAACCCTGTTTACATCATCCCCAGAGGAAATCACTAGTATGTATTCATTGAAAAAATATCCATGTATAAGTGGACCTGTGCAGTTCAAACCTGTGTTATTCAAGGGTTAACTGTTGGTCTACCCTGTTCCTTTTGAACATAGTTTAACTTACCTACTACTCTAACAGTACTGTTGAATAATTATATTCATAGTATGACTTATGCTTTATTCTTTTGACCAAATCTATTTCCAAATCTCCCAGATTTTTCATTTGTCTCACAATCCCGTTAGTCTAGTTTCTAGTAACTTAGAAAGAAAAAAAGAAAACCAACGGGGGCAGTTAGACATCAGAGGTGGGACAGGATGACCCTTAAATAGGGTGGTTAGGGTAGCTCTCAATGAGAAGGTGACATGTGGGTGAAGACCTGAAGTCACCCGTGTAAACAGCTGAGTAGAGTTTCAGGAATAGGTTACAATTTGCACAAGGCTCTAAATCAGGAGCACAGATGATGTGTTTAAGGAATGGCGAAGAGGGCAGTGTGGATGGAGATGAATGAGCCAGTGGAAGAATAGGAAGGAGGACAGATGACAGGGAACAGATCAAGGTGGAACTTCAAGGTGATTTGGGAGAGTTTACATTTTATTATACTCTGGGAGAAGTGAATGGTTTAGAGCAAAAGAGTGATGTGATTTGACTAACACTTTAGAAGGCTCACTCTGGCTACTGTACTGAGAACTGAGCAAGGAGAGAAGCAGGAACCAGAGAGAAGGCTATAGTAATGGTCCAAGTCACAGATGATGGTGACTTGGATCAGGAAGGTAGCAGAGCAGATAATGAGAAGCTGAATTCTGGATATGTTCTGACAATAGACCCAATAGGATTTTCTGGGAGATGAGATACACATAGGAAATGCTTGCTGTTGTTTAAATTAACAATTTTTGCCAAAATCTTATTGTCTGAACAATCCTGCTATATTCTCTAGGGTACCAAGAACAGCACAGTCTACTAGCAGTCTAATAGCTAAGCTTAATGATTCTTAAGATTGCAAAGGATTTTGTGAATTGATCAATGTTTTATTGTCAAAGATAAAATCACTTTTCAGATATTAGAACAATTCAACTCAAGGCCACTAGGTGGTGACGTTTAGTAAATTTTGATAGTAGTGGCCCGAATTTTAGGTACGGATTAGATTTATCGAAAACCAGATTCAATATTAGAATCTTAGAATTGAAAGGCACTATCGTGACCATTATTATTAGGCTAGGAAGAGTCAAATGACACAGGAAAGCTATACATCCATTAGTAATAATAGCTGTCGTTCTTTGAGGACCAATGTGCCAGCCCCTTAGTAGGTATATAGACATAAGTTATAAAATAGGATAACACTTAAGTTATATGCCATGCTTTACTGATGTTAGAGTTTGTTCCTTTTTTCCTTTAAAGGGAGATCTGTCATTTTTAAAGCAATCATTTGTTCTTTTTAGTTGCATTATAATTGTTGTTACTTGATGTAAAATTGTTTCCCCTTGATTTTACATTTTCAAAGTTTCTAATTTCTTCTTGAAATGAAGTTTATGCTAATTTTGGCTATAGATTAATCTTTTAGAACACGTTGTCTGAAGAGGCTGTGGTGGAAGGGCTCACAGGGCATATGCACGGAGACGATGTAAAGGAACTCTTGTAAACTTTAAATGCTTTTATGGGATTTTAAGATTTTAGCTTCATTTAGTGGAAATAAAGTAAGTATGTCTAATCTCATCTATTATACATGCTTATATACTGAGATATTCAGAATCCTCCGTCAGACTCTAGTGGTTACACAGGTTTAGACCCTAAAGCAAGAGCATGCTTGGTCAAAAAGTTTGCTTGGGTTTTCTGTAATATCTTATGGAAAAACTCAAATGAACTTTTTGGCCAACCCAATACTTTGCAGACTTTAATATTTATTTTCTCACTTTATGTCATACCTAAGTGACTGCAACAGTCCCCTGACTGGTGTCGGTTGTCAATATTCAATTATTAAAATAAAATAAATATTTTATTTATGTGCAGTGGGTGGCTCAGATGGTAAAGAATTTGCTTGCAATGTGGGAGACCTGGGTTTAATCCCTGGGTTGGGAAGATCCCCTGGAGGAGGATATGTGAAGTCACTCCAGTATTCTTGCCTGGAGAAGCCCATGGACAGAGGAGTCTGGTGGGCTATAGTCCATGGTATCACAAAATCGGACACGGCTGAGCGACTAACAGACACACACATCTATAGCATAAATCTTCTTGTTCAGTTGCTAAGTCATGTCTGACTCTTTGTGACCCCATGAACTGCAGCACACCAGATTTCCCTGTCCTTCACCATCTCCCAAGATCTGCTCAAACTCGTGTCCATTTAGTTGGTGAAGCCATCCAACCATCTCATCCTTTGTCACTCCCTTCTCCTGTCCTCAGTCTTTCCCAGCATCAGGGTCTTTTCCAGTGAGTTGGCTGTTCATGTCAGGTGGCCAAAGTATTTATTGGAGCTTCAGCTTAAGCATCAGTCCTTCCAATGAATATTCAGGGTTGATTTCCTTTAGGATTGAGTGGTTTGATCTCCTTGCTGTCCAAGGGACTCTCAAGAGTCTTCTTCAGCACCACAATTCGAAAGCACGACTCTGTTTCAATATAAAAAAACTAAGAGTTTGAGCTGAGGCAAGAGTTCGTTTTAGTTGAAACATTATATCTCTGATTCTATATCTGAAGTTGTTGATATTTAAAATTCTCCAGTGGAGGTTGTTGATTCAGAAATGTAATTGCAGAATACATAATACTGCTTTACCACATTTCCTCCAAGTATTTTTATCTGTAACTGGCTACCAAATCTGGCATTAAATCAATACAATCTTATGCATTTCAAATTTTTCATTTCAGATTAATATTTTCTTACAACACACCAAAGATAAAGAGCTTTTCCCTAATTGAGGTTGTTTGACAATTAAGGGATGTAATAGACTTAATAGTGTCCAAGACCCTATATTAAATTAATCAAATTAGAAATGCATATTACTGTTTACCAAAATAATGAAATAAAAATAGGGTTGCATTTTGTAAACTGTATTCATTCCAACATCAAAATTTTCTTAATCTTAGTTTTAGTGAAACCTTTCTAACTTAGAATGATAGAAGTTCATATTTAGAAGGAGCTTACAGTTTACCAACTAAGTCTCAACTTAATGCATTATTTTTCTACTCAAAGACACAATAACATTAAAATGAATCATAGTATATCTCTCATTCATCTATTCTAAATAGAAGGACAGAATTTCTGAGTGACTTTATTCATAGTCTTTGATTAAAGTGTTTATCATGGTAATCCACTTATGGATCCTCTGGAGCATAAACTACTTAATGCATAAACTCTTCCAGAGACAACTGACCACTTAATAATGCACAATAAATTATTCAAATGATGTGCAATACACCTCACAAAAACAAAGATTGCTAAACCTCACTGAAATATAGTAAAATTAGGTATTTTTCTTAACAAAAGAACCGAATTTAGTAAAATTTCTGGATTCACATACTTATTTGGAAGAAGACAAAGGACTGGGTTTTATGAAGTATTTGAGTAGTTTATGATTTTTACTTAGTACTCTTACAAGAACAATTAAAACATTTTTCAGTGAAATCCAGAATTTAGATAGCTATTATAAACAACACAAAACTTCAAGGAAAGATGTAATGATTATAATACAAATTAAAATTTTATCTAGTAAATCTATTCTCTGATAAACTACTGTTGCATAAAATGGCAAAGGCAAGTAAATATAAAGTAAGCAGATGATAGAATTTCTAAAACATTAAAATTTGATCTGATTATCAAATTACTACTATAAAATAACATTATTATTTAGATTTTAGGAGCAAGAGCTTCTAAGCCTCAGTTTATCACCATTATGCTGCTCAATGTCTTATCTCTAGGACATTAGATGGTATGATACTATGGAATAATTTTTATATTCTTTTCACTTTGAGACTCCCACGATCAGATTCTTTCTTATTCTTACTATAGCTTCCCAGATTAAGCCATTGTTGTTGTATGTTCGAATCACTGTTTCCCTCTCCTCCCTGCTTATTTGTTTTCAGTCTACCGCAGATATCAACACCAGCTCCATCTTTATCCTTCCTATGGGTAACTGCTCAAGCCTCTTCTTTGCCCACAGGGAAGAGGTTGAATTTCTTGGAGAAGTACTCAGGGCCTTCCATCATCTGACCCCCAACCTACTGTGCGTAAAGTGGCCAATGACCCACTCACTGTCCCATCTAAAGGGCCTTTTTATTACTTTAAGTCTTCTAGAATGTTAACTCTGCTACAGACTATTTTCTTCCCAGCTCTCTCTGTACTTAGCAGTACTTGGTATCTAGTGGGTGCTTTATACGTGAACAAATGAATTGATAAATTTCTCTGGGGCTCCTGGTTGCTAATCACTTCTCCCTAAAAGTCTCTTCTCACTTTGATTCAGTGCTAGTAACCTTTCTTATCTCTGTGGGCCATCCTAATTAGCCCTTCTGTGTTTCCCCGGTGTTGACCTCCGCCACCTGTTAAATTCTGGTTTTCCTGGAAGTTTGTTCTCAACTCTCTTCTATAAACACATTTGTTTCTTTTAGTAGAAGTGCGTTCCTTGGATAGTTGAACTCTCTTGCAGCATGAAGATTCCGAATTTTGCATCCTTTTAAACTCCATATTTATTTAACACTGAATTCCCTAATACACACTCCAGGGACATGCAAACTCAACATCTTCCTACTATCAGTTCCAGCCCCAGTTCTGCAGTCTCACATTACTTCCCTATTTGGACAAATGGTACTAGTAAGCACCTGTCCACCCCCATTTGCCCACACCAGAGCCTGAGAGTCATTCTAGGTTCATCCTTCCCTCAGGGTAGCAAAATGTGGTGTTTTTACTGGTTGACTGTGTGTGCATGTGTGCATGTGTGTGTGTGTTTGGTTGGTTGCTTTTTGCTGGTTGACTTTAATTTTTAGAGAGTGGAGTTGGGAGGAATTGCATGTCCTTTGTTTTAAATTTTCTTTTGTTTTGAAGGATCCTCCAGTTTCCCTTCAGTCTTGCCTCCTTCCTCCTTCATTGTGTGGTTTCCAAAAAGCACCTTTTTCTTTCTTTTTTTTAAACAACTTTATTGAGATATAGTCAATTAGAGCATACAATTAAATGGTTTTGTTATAGGAGTTGTGTGACCACCACAGCATCAGATTTAAGAAGATTTTGTCCTTCAAAAAAGCGCTTCCCTGATGGAGAAGGGCTAGGCTGCCCACTCCAGTATTCTTAGGCTTCCTCTGTGGCTCAGTTGGTAAAGAATCTGCCTACAATGCAGGAGACCTGGGTTCGATCCCTGGGTTGGGAAGATCCCTTGGAGAAGCAAAAGGCTACCCACTCCAGAATTCTGACCTGGAGAATTCCATGGACTGTATAGTCCATGGGGTCTCAAAGAGTTGGACACAGCTGAGCAACTTTCACCTTCACTTCTGTCCTTCAAAAAGAAACCCTGTCCCTACTTAGAGGTCCCTCCTATTCCCTTCCACTTACCCCCTCGCCTTAGACCATCACCAATCTACTTTCTTTCTATGTAGTTTGTGTCTTCTGGACATTTCCTGTGAGTAGAATCATAAAATGCGTGATCCTTTTGTGATAGGACTCTTCCTCACGGCAAGGATTACTTTCCAAGACTGCCTCTTCCCATTCCTATAAGTCCCTTTCCTGGTCAGCATGCTCATGGACCAAAATACCTTTTCATTTTATTTTTATAGTATTTCCAGAATTGCCCTTCTTCTCCATGACAACGTGGTGGAAGTATAGGAGATAATTTATTGATTTCTAGTTTCCATCATTTATTTTTTAGATAAATTGAAGTTTGGATATTTGTTGTCTTCTAATTATGCTGAAGGCATGGTTTTGTATATTTTTATTTGGTCATCTTGTTGTCCTCTATTGTTTTTCAGAAGAAACTTTGGAAAATCCTGATTTACATGGCCTTTTTGTGTTGGCAGCCCAGATTTTCTATAATTCCCTTTTTGAGTTCCAAATATTTGGGGGCACTGATAGTTACAAGTTAATTTGGAATTTCACTGTATTATTAATAAGGCTAATTTTAGGTTCTGACTGTGCTTATTGCTTTTTCCAGATAAAGCCTAACTCTATAAAACTCCATTCTCAAGAGATTTCACTTTAAGGCCATGACTCAATATTAGACGAGAGACAATTTTGAAGAACAATCCTGAGTCTAGAAGATCTGTCATAAATCATCTTGTATTTCAGAAGTCATCTTCCTGTTATAAAGAATTCATTGCCTAGATTTGACATAAAGAGTTGCTTTAGAGATTTTGATACAAGCATTTGTGATAACTGTAAACATTGGACATAACAAATATGGTCTTTCTACAGGAGAAAAACATGACAATATAAGATAGAAAGATGCTAAAATAGATCCAAAAATTAAGGAACAATGAATATCCTTTTTTAATTATTAATATGGGCTTGTTTTGTTATTTCTATATTATAGATTTGGTGCATACTGTCATAGACTATCTTAACAAACTGGAGAGAACTTTAGTTATCATAAAATCTAACTCCTTCATTTGAAGAAAGTAATAAAATAAGTGAGTCTAAATAAATTTTTATAAAAATCACACAGAATGTTAGGAATAGAGCTGAGTTTGGAACCCTGAATCAATTAGCTTTTTCTGTGTAACAATCCACCCCATTTACTTAGCTCACAATTCTGTGGGTGGGCAACTTGGGCTGGGGTCAGCTTGATGGATTTTCTGCTGGTCTTTTTTCATGAACCATACTCAGTTGGTAGGTTGACTGTATTTAAAATTCAGCACATACTGAGTTTTCCAAATAGAAAATTCTAAAATTATATCCAGGTATCAGGGGAAAATATACTGAAATGTATGGAATTTGCGTGAGAACAACAGATTTTAGGATAGTGTGAAAATCAATATGGGTTGTGGGTTAGATCATGGGTGTGTGTGTCTGTGTGTGGTGGATGATAAGGGTGGAGGGGTCTTCTAATATTCAGCATGTCTTTCCAGTTAATGCAGGGCTCTGCTACCCAGTTTTATTCAAGAATATGTTTTTAGTTCACAAAAAGAAGCAATAAGGTATCTGGGAAAGGCATTTTTCCCTCCTTACAACAGGAAATCTGGACAAGTTCTGTGAATTGGAGGATACTGGTATATAGCAGAGATTCTATGGAGGTTCAGGGGATAGGAATTTCGTGATCACAAGGGCACGATAAGAGCATGAACCTGCTTGGGGACCAAGAAAGAGCTCAGCAGTCTGTATAGCTCATGTCATCAATGAGTCAAAGATAAAGGTGACAGTCCAGGAGTTCTGGAAATAAGACATAAATCAGTCAGCCCCCCAGATGGTTCTAGCCCAGCACTTCCTGTCTCAGAATGAGAACGGATGTGAGGCATCATGCAGCCTTCAGGGTGGGATACACTGGTGGGGGATTTGAAAGCAGACAGAGGAAAAGACAAAGTCAATGTGACTATGAAATTCTTTATCGATTTTTGGCACATTGGTTACTACTGTAATTCAAAAGGAAGTAATCTTTGGATTATATTTGCAACTATAAAAATTTATGAGCTAAATAAAGAAGAGACTTTTTTCAAAATATGAGACTTTTTAATTACTAATTTCTTAAAGATAATAAAATATTGTAAGCAATGTGGAATGCTACAGCTAAAAAGATGTCATTTTACATCCTTTATTGTTTTTCTTTGATAAATGGAAGCCTATCGGCTTCATTTATTTATACCCACCCAACACCATCTTCTATCTCCCAAATGCAAAATCTAAGTTAATCAAATATTCCATAGTCCTCATTTGCATTTTGCCTGTATATTTAGTTGAACACCTATCTGTAAATCATATTACCTATTTGTTTTCTTTGTTTTAGAGGATGTGATAATGTCCTTCACGGTATCCGTGGCAACGGTACTTGTAATCGGAGGATTTATTTGGGCTTTGTCTGTCTGTCTGTCTCGAAGAAGGGCCAGCGCCCCCATCTCGCAGTGGAGTTCAAGCCGGCGATCCAGATCTTCATATACCCACGGCCTCAACAGAAATGGATTTTACCGCCACAGTGGCTGTGAACGTCGAAGCAACCTCAGCTTGGCAAGCCTCACTTTCCAGCGACAAGCTTCCCTGGAACAAGCCAATTCCTTTCCAAGAAAATCAAGCTTCAGGGGCTCAACTTTCCACCCCTTTCTGCAATGCCCACCACTTCCTGTGGAAACTGAGAGTCAGCTGGTGACTTTCCCTTCATCCACTACCTCCTCCAGCATCAACACTTCCCACAGCCTGGGCCGTCCGGATTTCCACTGGTCCAGTAACAGTCTTCGGCTTGGCGTTTCAACACCACCCCCACCTGCCTATGAGTCCATCATAAAGGCTTTCTCGGACTCCTGAGTAGGGTGCTTCTGTTTTTGTTTTTCTTTTCTTGTTTTGTATTGAAGGGAAATTACAAATAGGCAAAACAGAATTTTGAGGACATGGCCCAAATGCCTAATGAGTTTCCAAGCTGAAATATGCACACACAATTTGGACATCACAATGTAAAACAGATTTCCTTTTTTTTTTTTGTCTCACACGAAAAAATAATATTTTTCCAAATAGTTATATATTTATGTATTTTGTATTCAACATGGGAATTTTGAAAGATAGTGATTCTTGGCTAAGAATCAACTGATACAGTATATATGTCTTTTAGACTAAAACAAAAACTTTGGATTTTTGTGGTTTACAATCTTCACTCAATGTCCAATGTGACTATAAAGGTGGGAAAAATGACTGTGTAACTTAAAAAAATTCCTGTCTTAAGGGATTTTAATTTAACTTTCTTTAGAAAGACAAGTGAATCATTTGACAATCTTGGATTTTTAGTGATTTTATGGACATAAAATGATGGAACATAGGAGATTCTAAAGTTCCTTGATTTCACTCATTTGTGACAAGTGAGGAAATCAAGCAAAGGAAGCTGAACTCAGTGAGTGTTACAGAATAGTGCAATTCTGACACTTATTTTTCCCCCAACTCCTTTTGTTCTTTTCCCAAGAATAGTTATCCTCTTCACTGAGGCAAAATCCTTGGATTTACTCACTTGATGATTTGACCTTTCTTTACTGTTTTCATTGTATTGTTATAAAAACAATAGCAAATCCAATTCATTTGATCTAAAAACAAACTCTAGTACCGAGTTTACATTTTTCTTAAGGGATAAACTTTATTTCTTACATTTAAATCTAGCAATGGGGAAAGCTTGTTACCTAAGGATTTTCTGTAACTTCAAAGACAAATAAAGGAGGGCTAGTAGAGAGAAAGTCTGTTTATCCAAATTAGATGTTACAGCCACGAAGAATCTTCCTTCCTGGATGGACCCATCAGTCATCATCTTTTATTTACTTCTCTATGGAACCTCAGCTTCTGTGAAGAGTCTTTGTACAGATGAAACTGTGCCAACCGGTCTTTGGTGCAGACAATTATTTAAGGAGTCCATCTCCACAAGAAGCCACCCTTTTAAAGGGAGAGCTTCAGTGGCCAGAGATGACTGGCTGGTCTTTTTCATTTAAGGACATGAGTTCCCAGAATTATTACTCAAAAGACCTGGAGTTTGTTTCTGATATAGTGAATATTTAGCTTATGTTGCTATTTCTTCTCTGAACACTGGGATTTTCTGTGAAGAAAAATGATCTCATGATAGTTTCTGCAATGCAGCAGTCCCAGCTAATGGTGTCTGAATATGACTCAATACTGTAATAGATATTTACACAATAAAAGATTCTGTATAGTATTTTCTTTATTTTTTTTTTTTAGCTTACATTTTGCACTGTTCCTCAAGGACAGTTATACTTAATGATGTCTATAGTAAATGTCTATAAATAGATGCTTTCTAATGCAATATACCTGAAAGGAGGAAGGAGGAGGGAAGGGAGGGATAGAGGAAGGAAGGAAGGAAAGAGAAAAAAAGCTCAAAAGATAGCAAATTTGTTGTAAGTTTTTTTTTTTTTATAAAAACTTAGTTATAGCCACATAAAATTTTAAGAGATCTGTGCTTGTTGCTGTTCAGTCGCTAAGTTGTGTCCAAGTCTGTGGGACCCCATGGACTACAGCATACCAGGCCTCCCTGTCCCTCACTATCTCCTGGAGTTTGCTGGAAATCATGTCCATAGAGTCAGTGATGCCATTCAATTCT
Organism: Bos taurus; assembly: GCF_002263795.3. Taxonomy (NCBI): domain Eukaryota; kingdom Metazoa; phylum Chordata; class Mammalia; order Artiodactyla; family Bovidae; genus Bos; species Bos taurus. The sequence continues at coordinate 89,679,187 of NC_037336.1, forward strand.
ATCTTTGCTTGTATGCCATTTTTAATGTCTAATATGCGAGGTAAGCAAAGTATATGGTTTTTGTGTAGAATTTGTTGAGACTAAAAACTGCTTCATCTCTCTCAAATAACGAAAATGAGAGCAGAAATCCTCTGGTGTATTTAACCATCTGAAAGAATTATTACCTCTTCCCTCACCAAGTTATGAAATAATCAAAATGAGTATGTTGTAAATGTACAATGTATAAAACATGAAATTAAAACAAAAACTGGAGGCTTTTTCTTAATGTAATTATTTTATTTGAAATATTTAGTTGATTATGAAATAAAATTAAACTGATGTCAATTTTGATTCAGTTTATTTATTGAATAGCCTGTGACTGTTTCCTATTTATTTGGTATTTTAACTCAATCAAGATCATTCTTTAAAAAATGGGAAAAAAAATCATTCTTTATAAACTATTTTAGAGACACAACCTTGTTTTATCTAATAATGTGTAACACAAAAGGGGTATGATCACAAAGAAAAAAACAGAATTTTTAATGAATTAATATAGATGAACAATAAGTTGTTAAAAACATGAATTTAAATTCTTATCTTACTAGATAAACAATTCCAGAATTGTTTAATTAATTTTTTTAGAGAATAAACTTTTTGAGATATAATTTACTTTTAACATTATGTTAGTTTTAAGTGTACAACATAAGGATTTTATATATGTATGTACTGCAAAACGATCACCATAGTCCACTCTAATTAACATCTGCAGCCGCATTTAGTTACTTGTGATGAGAACTTTGAGGATCTACTCTCAGTTCAGTTCAGTTCAGTCGCTCAGTCGTGTCTGACTCTTTGTGACCCCATGGACAGCAGCACACCAGGCCTCCCTGTCCATCACCAACTCCCGGAGCTTACTCAAACTCCTGTCCATTCTGTCAGTAATGTCATCCAACCATCTCAATCTCTGTCATCCCCTTCTCCACTCCCCTTCTAACTTTCCCAGCATCAGGGTCTTTTCCAATGAGTTGGTTCTTCGTATCAGGTGGCCAAAGTATTGGAGTTTCAGCTTCAGCATCAGTCCTTCCAATGAATATTCAGGACTGACTTCCTTTAGGATTGACTGGTTGGGTATATCCATCTTTATAATGTGTATGATCTATTTTCAGCAACTTTCAAATATACAATACGGTACAATTAACTATAGTCACAATGTGGTACATTACATATCCAGGGTTTGTTTATTTCACAACTAGATGTTTATGCCTTTTTTGACAAGCTTCACCCTTTTGATCTCCACTTCCCTCCCCACCATGTCTGGCTCTCTGTTCTCTGATACCAGTAGACAGTCTTATTGGTTTATTTGGAATTTTGCCTAATGTATATATTGCCTAGTCTTGAAACAACTAGAAATAAACTTTCTGAAATTAAGAAAAAGAACCCTAGTAATGCATGAAAATCACAAGAAAAAGAAACAACTGCAGAGCTACAAAAGTGTCTAATTTTAGTGCAGATAGTATCTGATTTACACATAAGAAAGAAAAAAAATCAAGTTAGAAATTACCAAAATTAACTAGCTACTGGGTGTCGGGAACAAAAGAAGGGATAGATTGCCTATCTTTCATAGTGAGAGTGCAGGACATGCTCTTTTGGCTGGCAAATTCTCTACTAGTCTGAAAACCAAATTCCTTTCCCTGACTACCTACCCATGTGATTATAGCAGGAACTATCACCACATCCAATGTAACCTCATTGACTGGTCTTGAAGGCATCTGATCAAACCAATCCTGTGGTCCTTTGCAAAAGATTTTGTGGTAGGGGTCCTGAGAGAGATCAGTATCTCTTAGATGGTTAACATTGTAAGAAGTAAGATGTAAAAGCTTTTTTCCTATCATGTGATAGGAAAGAAATTAAACTGATCCACAGAGAGAAATTAAAAAATGGCATAGTCAACGGATCTGAAATCTTTAGTTTTTGTAGCTCCTGAAGGCTGGACACATTCCTTGCCTTCATAAGGCAAGAGTAATGAAGTCTTTCCTGGATTTAACTGAATACTATAATAGCTTTCTAGCAAATTCTCATTTTTCTATAGATCAAATTGAGTTAGGCTACAATCACTCGCTGAAAAGGTTTCTAACAAAACAGAAATTTAATATATACTGCTTTATTTCTGAAGCTGATAAATTAAGAAATATGGGCATAAGTGTATTATGAGAAATTTTATTAGCAGCTGCTGGTAAAATTAGAGTATCTATTTTAGAAAAATAGGCAAAGAACAGATAAATGATAGAAAACAAAGGAAATAATGAAAAGTGAAAGTGTCAGATATCAGATTTAAAATAAAATATCAACAAAATGAATTTAATAAATCGACATAAATATTATTAAAATCTATTCTTTTCAAAATTAACACAAATGAGATAAATACACAAAATAATAGCTTCAATTGGATCAAAAAATTCCATCTGTAAGCCAATTGTAAATCTTGCCTAAAATGAAGTGATTCAGAAAAACTGAAAGTAAAGACAGGGACTTCCCTGGTGGTCCAGTGGTTAAGAATTTACCTTCCAATGCAGGGGACACAGCTTCTGTCCCTGATGGGGGAACTGAGATCCCACATGCTCTGGGGCAGCTAAGCCCACGTGGCTCAACTACTGAGTCCACGCTTAGAGTTTTGCGGCCACAAGGCTAGAGAGAGCCCACGGATGCCACAATGAAGAGGGTGCTGAAATGAAGACCCAGCACACACACATACACAAAAGGTAAAGGCAAAAATATAATACAGTATACCTATTATCAACATCAGAAAAAGTTATGTGAATAGAATAAAGAGTATCACTTCATAACATTAAAAACTATAATCCCAATGAGGATATAAATTATCTTGAAACTTAGGTAGCAAGTATTAATAGCAAACTACCAGAAATGTCTTCATAAAGCAAACTAAAAACACACTGAGGGATATAAAGAAGTATTTGAATATATGTGAGGGACATGCCTTAATTATAGCTAGGAAGCCTCAATATTTTAAGATATTTTATACCTAAATTAATTTATACATTCAACCTATTTCAGTCAGAATCCTTCTGTAAGGGTTTATGCTTTGCTTTTTGTATCTGCTTTTGTTTGTATTTTAACTTAGATGAAGATGGAAGTCATGTTGGAAATAAAACTTGAGACAAAGTCATCAAGACTCTGACAAAGAAGAGTAATGAGAAAGAATTTGGGCTGTTAGATATTAAAATACTCTTAAAGCTTAAGTAATCATTCAACAAAAAATTTGGAAGAAAATTAATGTACAAATCAACTTAATACAATAAACGATACAGAAATAGAACAAAGTAGGTATGGAAAATTACTTAAGTTGAGGGTAGAATTTCTAATAAATGAAAAAACTGATTCACAAATGTTTTGGGGAAAACTAGATGGTGAAAGGGAAAAACATCTCTCTCGTGTATCTTAAAATAAGTTTAAAATGAATAATAAATGTAACCATTAAAATAAAGGTGTATAATAAAAATAGAAAAATATTTTAAAAAATATTTACATGGAAATAATTTTTCTGAGTGAGTTTGGATAGTGGGTAATCAGATTTATTTTAGATTTTGAAGTTAAATTTTTTAAAATAAATCTTGCTATTTACAATTTATACTTGGAGTCAACTTTATGAGATTTAATTCATATATAGTTAGATTCATTGCATTTTAAGTGCTGAATCTGATCCATTTTGAAATAGGTAGATACCCATGTTAAGGGCTTACCTGGTAGTTCAGCTGGTAAAGAGTCTGCCTGTAATGCAAGAGACCCCTGTTCAATTCCTGGGTCAGGAAGATCCGATGGAGAAGAGATAGGCTACCCACTCCAGCATTCTTAGGCTTCCCTGGTGGCTCAGGTGGTAAAGACTCTTCGTGCAATGTGTGAGACCTGAGTTTGATTCCCTGGGTTGGGAAGATTCCCTGGAGGAGGGCATGACAACCCACTCCAGTATTCTTGCCTGGAGAATCCCCATGGACAGAGGAGCCTGGTGGGCTACAGTCCATGGGGTCACAAAGAGCTGGACACAACTGAGCAACTAAGCAGACACACAACACAGGCACTCATATCATCGTCACAATATTCAGGATACGTAACACTGGGAATTCTCTGGAGGTCAGTGGTTAGGGCTCTGTGTTTCCACTGTAGCGGGCACCAGATTGATCCCTGGTCTGTCGGAAAGCTCAAGTTCCACATGATGCATGGCTTGGCCAAAAGGAAGAAAAAAAAAGAGAGAGAGATAACAGTTCCATCATCACAAAATGTTCTCTTATACTCCTTCCCAATCAATCTTCATTTTCTAATACCACCTTTTAACATACGTCGGCTTCCCTGGTGGCTCAGATGGTAAAGCATCAGCCTGCAATGCAGGAGACCTGGATTCTATCCCTGTGTTGGGAAGATCCCCTGGAGAAGGGAATGGCAACCCACTCCAGTATTCTTGCCTGGGAAATCCCATGAACAGAAAAGCCTGGTGGGCTACAGTCTATGGGATCATAAAGAGTCAGACATGACTGAGCAACCAACACTTAAACATACTTAGATGTACTTCCTATCATTATAGATTAGGTTTATTTGTCTCCAAGTTCTCTACAAATGAAATCAGACAATAGGTGCTATTTTGCCTCTGGTTTCTTTCTTTCAAGGTAAGTATTTGAAATTTATCCATGTTGTTGTATATTTCAAAGATTCATTTTTAATTTTTTTTTACTTTTTTTAGGGATTCGTTATTTAATAGATGAATAATATTCCATTGAATGCATATACTATGACTTGTTTATTTGCTAGCCTAGTCAGCATTTATGGCTTCCCCGGTGGTGCAGCACTAAAGAATCCTCCTGACAATGCAGGAGCTGCAGGAGATGGGGGTTTAATCTCTGTGTCGAGAAGATCCCCTGGAAGAGGAAACGGCAACCCACTCCAGTATTCTTGCCTGGAAAGCCCCATGGACAGAGGAACGTGGTGGGCTATAGTCCATGGGATCACAAAGAGCTGGCCAAGACTGAGCAACTGAGCTCACACACATCCACCCTGAAGTCAGAAAGATCTCTGACCTAGTTTGTTCCTACTGTGTAATAACTGTGCTGAGCCTTGTAGTTGCCTTGACACCCCTGAACCATGAACTCTGTCCTCAACTTAGTGAGACCAGTGTGCTGTGCTTAGCATTCCTTCTTCCTGCTCTGCAATACATCTTCCAAAAAAAATAGAAGTGATTGTCAGGCTTCCCTCATATATTTAAAAACTGCCTGTAGCCAAGTATGCTCAATTTTATAGCTTGTTTGTTGTCAGAAGATTAATCTTATGCCTTTTATCTATTTTGACTGGAGGTGGAAATCTCTGAAAACCTTTTTTTTTAAGAAAATTAAAAAAAGATTAAACATTACCTGAGTAGAGGATGCTCTTAAACCCTATTAAAAGACAAATTATGAACTGTGAGTAAGAGCTTTAGTATGGATTGAATGTTCTACTGTTTAATTTAGAAAAATAATACCTTAGTAAAAAATGCACAATGGATCAGGTCTTTTGCAAAATAAAGATATAAAAATGGCTAAAATGGCCTTGAAATTTACTTTTCTGGAGTGGACTTTGGCCATATAAATACTCTTTGAGGATTAGACAATCATTTGCCCTAGAAAAGTAATCCTAGCTATTATAAAATTTTATGTTGTAATTTACTTCCTCAAAGACCTGATGATTATTAAAACAAAGCCTCCACTGACTAGACAGCATAAAAACAAGAAAGTGAAAGTGAAGTCGCTCAGTTGTGTCTGACTCTTTGTGACACCATGGACTGTAGCCTACCAGGCTCCTCCATCCCTGGGATTTTCCAGGCAATAGTACTGGAGTGGGTGGCCATTTCCTTCTCCAGGGGATCTTCCGGACCCAGGGATCGAACTCGGGTATCCTGCATTGCAGACCAGACACTTTACTCTCTGAGCCATCAGGGAAGTCCATAAAAACAAGCCCCTTTCCCAAATCCAAGCCCACTTACATCTCCACTGAACTAAAAATGTGCTCTTGACCTAGAGGTTCCTCAGTCATCATTTAACTAGGGAGATGAGCTGGGATTTGAATTTACAGTCAGAGAGGAAGTGAGTGAAAGTTAAAATTCTCACTGCACACTGTACTATGTATACTGTACTGGGAAAATAAACCCAAATCTCTGAACTCAGATACAGGTCACGTTCTGCAAATGCTCAAGCAGAAAAGCCTGGTGTCCTACAGCAAAATAGGTATTAGGGGTTAAAAATAAATTGCAGGACCTAGAATCAGAGGTCATGGAGAAGTAAAAGATGAAGCGGATAGTATAAATCTGTTAGTGTTGGTTATTCAGTCGTGTCTGATTCTATGTGACCCCAAGGACTATAGCCTGCCAGGCTCCTCTGTCCATGGGATTCTTCAGGCAAGAACACTAGAGTGGGTTGCCATTACCTTCTCCAGGGGATCTTCCTAACCCAGAGATTGAACCCACATCTCCTGTGTCTCTTGCATTGGCAGACGGGTTCTTTACCACTAGCGCCACCTGGGAAGCCTGTGTAAATCTGACCAGGGTGAATAAACAAAGTGGAAGGAGAAAAAGGAAAGCAGACTACCAGAGAAACATGACTGAAGTGGGAAGACAACAGAAAACGGGAATCCTTCCTGTTTTCCCCACAGCTCTCTAGTCCTCTGGTTTCCAGCTCTTTCTGAGATTTATTTTGTGGTCTTGAGTTCCACCTGTACTGGACAAGTGTTTCACTTGCTTGGCTAACATATGTGTCCCTTTTTGCTTACCTAATTTTCTTAGAGGAACCATTCTTCATTTTACATGGCCTTATGATAACTCGCAGTTATCATATCCCACCTGTCCCTATGCCCTCCACCCTGCTTACCAAAATGAAGGTACTTCCATGGTGGTCCAGTGGTTAAGATTTCATCTCTCAAGGCAGAGGTTGCAGGTTCCACCCCTGGTCAGGAAGCTAAGATCTCATATGCTTCATGGCCAAAAAAACAAAACATAATACAGAAGCAGTACTATAAAAATTCAGCAAGGACCTTTAAAAAATGGTCCACATCAAATAGATCTTATAAAAAAAAAAGTGGAGAAAATGTCCCTCTTTAAATCAATATTTGACTAGTGCTTTTAGTTTAATTCCCTCTTTCCTTCTTAATAATTTCACTGTTTCAAGTACTCCTTGTCTTTCTGGCATTAATACTTCCAAATTAAATTGAGATCATTGGAAATTAGACTCAAATACTGATCTGTATGAAAAATTTGGAATGGGAGATCTCAGGAAACATATAAATGAGCCAGGGAAGCAGGAGACGGTAGAAAGAAAAGGAGTGGGTTTTCCAATACAAATCTCAGCTAGTCTTATGGACAGAACTAGCATGGTCCTTCAGTGGGGTCCCTAATTGAAGCAAAGGGTTAGACAGTGGTTAGGGTTAGGGCTAGGGTTAGGGTTGAGCTTCCCTAGTGGCTCAGTTGGTAACGAATCTGCCTGCAATGCAGGAGACCCGGGTTCGATCCCTGGGTCAGGAAGATCCCCTGGAGAACGGAATGGCAATCCACTCCAGTATTCTTGCCTGGAGAATTACATGAACAGAGAAGCCTGGTGGTCTATTGTCTATATGGTCACTGAGAGTCAGACACGACTGAGCCACTAACACTAGGGTTAGAGTAAAGTGTGCTCTGAATGAGGCAATATAAAGGTATGCCTTGTAGATGGGCTTTTTCCCTGGCAGGGAGTTAGCTGCCAGTCAGGTCAAATTGGGTTTTGTCGAACTCTAAATGGACAAAGATTCTCTCCTTGCCTAAATTCTACTCAGGCTTCACCCACTGCTCTTCTCAAATAGACTTTGACTTTTGGGCTTCCGTTTTTGTCTCTGCATAGTCCAAATTTAGCAAGACTTCTGCTAAGGCAGTTTACCCATATTCCTCCACTCTTGATATTCGATCACTGTTGGTATCTAATCAGGTTCCTCCTCCTCCACCATCCCCCAGGTAATGTTTGGTCTTCTGGCCTGTCTTAACTAAGAATCTCAATAGGTCAATCTAGCCAGTTTCCCCTCATAACTGTGATGTTTCCTCTTAGTAATTTTCCACCCACTGAATCCTACACTGTTCCTTGACTATAAATTGTGAGTATTCGTTATTATATTCAGCGTTGAGCCTAGTTCTCCAGTGAGGTCTCTTCTCCCCTATGCTAATAGCTTTTCTGAATAAAATTTTCTTTTACCACTTTACTGTCTAGCTCTGTTTCAGATCAGATCAGTCGCTCAGTCGTGTCCAACTCCTTGTGACCCCATGAATCGCAGCACACCAGGCCTCCCTGTCCATCACCAACTCCCGGAGTTCACTGAGACTCATGTCCATTACTCTTTGACAAAACCCACTTTGACTTCTCCAGGGACTTGTTAGGCTATTGATCTTCATTGCTAGTGTGATTGCAGAGGCTGCTGATGTTCAAGCTACGACAGAACTGGCAAGAAGGAGACGGGAGTAGGTAAGTTAAAAATGCCACACAGTTCAGTGTTCTTACCAAGATTGTGCTGTTTTTCCTGAATAAATACTCCTTGAGTTGTTGCAAGTATTTAGCCCAATTTCCAGAGCATTGAAAAAGTTCGTAATTTTGATCAGTGTCCTCTTCGTTTTTATGAAGGAGAAAATTTTCAGAGGTCTTCATTCCATTCACTTCAAAAATGCTTCTGCTTATCTTGGAATTTAGACAATAGTGCTGTAAAAATCTAAGGTCATAGGTTCTAAAAATTAGAAACAGCCTATCATTTCTTCACCCAAATTCTGTAGTGATGTCCCTGCCTCTGCTTTTCTTATGATATGAAAGGATAGGTGAGAGTTAACCATCCTTTGGGAGTAGTTGGCTGATTTTAATGGCAACCCTTTCTCAGCCATGAATCTCTTGTGAGTTGAAACAGAGTGGCGTTTGTTTCTAATGAAGTAAGTTAGAAAGAAAAACACCAATACTGTGTATTGTCATGTATATATGGAATTTAGAAAGATGGTAGCCACGATCCTATATGCAAGACAGCAAAAGAGACACAGATTTAAAGAACAAACTTTCGGACTCTGTGGGAGAAGGCAAGGGTGGGATGATTTGAGAGAATAGCATTGAAACCTGTATGTTACCATGTGTGAAACTGATGACGAGTCCAAGATCGATGCATGATGCAGGGCACTCAAAGCCAGTGCACTGGGACAACCCAGAGGGATGGGATGGGGAGGGAGGTGGGAGAGGGGTTCAGGACAGGGGGACATATGATTCATGTCAACGTATGGCAAAAACCACCACAAGATTGTGAAGTAATTAGCCTTCAATTAAAATCAATAAATTAAAAAAAAAAAACAGAATGGGGAGTTAATGTTGAATGGGAACAGAGTTTCAGTTTAGGAAATGAAAAATTCAGGAGATGAATGATGGTGAGAGCTGCACCACAGTGTGGATATACGCAGTTCCACTGAACTGTGCAGTTAAATACAGTTGAGGGAGTGAGTGAGTGAAAGTCACTCAATCGTGTCTGACTCTTTGCAACCCCATTGACTATACAGTCCATGGGATTCTCCAGGCCAGACTAATGGAATGGGTAGCCTTTCCCACCTGTAGGGGATCTTCCCAACCCAGGGATCAAACCCAGGTCTCACACATTGCAGGCAGATTCTTTACCAGCTGAGTCATCAGGAAAGTCCAAGAATACTGGAGTGGACAGCCTATTCCTTCTCCAGAGGATTTTCCCAGGAATCAAACTGGGGACTTCTGCATTGCAGGCAGATTCTTTAGTATAAAACATTATGAAACTTTCACCACAATAAAAAATAAATTAAAAAAAAAGAATATGCAATTCCAATTGTTGGCTAAAAGACCATCACATTGTATTGCAGTTTCAAAATCTGGACCATTTTCCCAAGGTTCTCTTTCAGTCCTCCAACTTGCCTGCTAAATCCACAATTTCATTTAACCTATTTCTTCTGGACAACTATAGAATTCTATAGTTCAATCCCTTTCCCCAAAGGTCTTTGAATGAGGAGATGTTCTTGTGCAATCAACATCAAGATCAAAGGTGCTGCTTGAGATAATTTCAGTCTTTATGTTTAGATACTTCTGTTCACCTCACTGGAAGGAAGCACAGCCATCCAGTGGCGGAAGTAGGTGATGAGACTTGTGTGCAGGGATTTTTTTTTTTATTCTGAGTTCTACCTTGAAGTGTGTGCTTTTCCATTGTTTTTTTCCTCTCTGAATTTCTCATTAGATGAGACACTTTAGTAACATTCCCCACATGCTTTGACATCTTTTTTTTTTTGAGGCAAATGTTTCATCCTATTAGGTTAATTCGCCCCGAAGGTATTTGCATAAGCGGTGTGGGTCTGGCCTTTTGACGTTATCTTCCTGAATGATCTCTGACTGCTCACTCAGGCCTGTTGTATTGTAGATGCAGGGTCTGGCCTCACTGAATCTCGTGCTATCTTTACCAAATCAAATCTGTAAAGTTCACTTGCAATTTAACGTATTGTTTTTGAGTCATCTTGACATTTTTACTTCATAAGTGTAAACTGAAAACTGCATTTACTGGAAATTTGCTTTTAAAAATAAAACAACACAGGCCAGATCCCTGATCTACAGCTGCTTTATAAAATTAGGCAACGCTTATGAGATAATGTTCCTCAAAGAAATTTTTAAAACAAAATTTATATCTAACATTTTAAAAATGCATGAAGAGTATGACTATGTTCAATAGGAACAGAAAATATACAAGGAACAGTATGAGTTATTATCATCGAATCTGGTTTTTTAAAAGGGAGTCAGAGAGCATTATCAAATGTTAAAGGGCTGACAATATTTAGCAGTGTTAAAAAAACTGACAGAGAAGTTTCTCTTTATTTCCAAAGTTAAAAATGCTATACATAAGTAAGGTTTTTGGTACATTTAGCCTATATTTAAAAGCCAATGCAAATCGATTTTAATTAATATTTAGAACCTTTGGAAAATTCGTAATAAATGACATCTTATTTTGTAGTAATATTGAAAATTGAAATTTTCCTAGAGGATAATTTTTATTAATGACTTAAAGAGTCTTGAGCTAATTCTTATTGTTGAATGGGACCACAATACAATCAATTTCATCATTTTGTTTTTCTTAACCATTTAGAGATACCCAGATATATTGGCATTTAGAGGAGAACAAAATGGTTAAATGGAAGTGAAGAGGAACTTTGAGTAGCTTACCTCATATAGACTAATATTAAGAATTTGGGGCAGTTATAAAAGGTATTTGGATAACTCGGTAATTTGAATATAGAGTCTATATGGATGTCCCTGGTGGCTCAGAAGATAAAGAAACTGTCTGCAATGCAGGAGACCTGGGTTCGATCCCTGGGTCAGGAAGATCCCCTGGAGAAGGGAATGGCAACCTACTCCAGTATTCTTGTCTGGAGCATTCCATGGACACAGGAGTCTGGCAGGCTACAGTCCATGGGGTCAGAAAGAGTCAGACATGACTGAGCGACTAACACATGGATACACACACACACGTTTGGTGACATTAGTTTTAGTGTGACACTAGGAGATTATTGTAAATTTTAATAGGTGTGAAAATGTTATCGTGATTTTGTAGAAACGGATGTTTGCATTTCAGAGATGCACGCTAAAAGGTGAAAACTGTAACGTCTGAGGGAAGTGGGGAGGAGATGGCGGTGAAGTCACTTCTGAGAGAAGCCCATGAGTTCAGTCTGAACCACCCGCTAAGGATGATGTCTCCTTGGTGAAGTTCAGTCCCTGGACCAGCTTCTGCTCATCTCCTCCCGGAATTCAACGATGCATCTCTGCGATGTTCCGGTTGTTCGGCTCAAGTACCAGCATCCAGGGCTGTCTGGGATGTGTGTTCAACTGCCGGGGTCCAGCCCCAGCTGATCCAGGGTATTCGAAGGAGACACAGCATCGGCGAGGATCAGGAAACAACTGCTTAATTAAATGTTAATTAAGGATATAAAAAGTAATAGAATGAGGATAGCTCAGTGAGGAAATTCAGTGGAGAAAAGAGGCTGAAATAAGGATAGCTCAGTAGGAAAATTCAGTGAAGAAAAGAGGCTGAATAATTCAGCCAGAAGGTAAGAGAAAGAACGACATGAGGAGACCAAGTTTCGGTGAACAAGGCCCACACTTTATTTTCCAAAGTAGTTTTTATACCTTAAGTTATGCATAGAGGATAAAGGGGGAAGGGGTAGAGTCATGCAGTAAGCCAGGCTTTCTTCCTGCAAACTTATCATATGCAAAAGTTTAGGTGATTTACATCACCTTCTGGCCCGGAGGCCTGTTAACATTTTAAGCAACTTATTTTTCTGTAAAGGTGATTATTCTAAAGTCAGGCGCCAGCCTCCAAAAAGCATTGGATAGAGTTGCATTCCTATAGGGCAAAGATGAGGTGGGCTCAATCAAGAAAAGAATTAACTCAAGGGTCCAAGGTTACAAACATTGAGGCTACTACTTCCATTTCTATACACCCATTATATCAATCAATACACTGCCAAGGACACAGTAGGTAAGGGGTATGGAGACTTAGCAGCAAGCATTGGCCCAATAAGTGAAAAACCCTCCACCAATACAATTTCTAATCAATCTTTTAACTACTCAAAGGAATCTGTGTTTAGACAGTTTAGAACATCTCTTGCCTCTCACAGTTGGGAGGCTCTGAACAATCACATGTGGCCGGAAAAACCTATTCAGGCAGGCTAGAGGACTTCCAAAGGAGTTTGTAGGTTGAAACACTGTCACACCCAGGAATTGTTAACTGGAGCTGTAAGCTAACTCTTTTTTCAGAGAGAGGTAGTGGGGGACAGCCCCCCATAAAGTCAGAGGTGTAGGTGAGAGCACAAAGCAGAAAGTAGGCAGACTCTGGTTTTGGGGGTAGATGCTCGAGAATTTCCAAGGGGACTCCTGAGGCTCGAACCCGCCTTTGCGTATGCCAAGCCTCCTTCCTCATGACCTTTGCCACGGGTGGAGCTAGCTCCCTGCATCTCCCCCTTTTTTATTTCTTAAAACAGCCAGATGCAGCTCAGTCGTGAGCTTCTGAATGTTCTGCCGAAGAATCCTGACAATACAAGGAAGAATGATTATGAGAAGCAAAATTAAAGCACCAGCAGCGATGTATCCAAGGATATTAGACAGAATGTTTTTTCCTGAAATGAAGTTAGAGAAAGTGTGAAAAAAGTCATTAGCTGCTCCAGTGGTGGTAAAATCCAGTCGAGAGTGTTCCAGGGTCTGTATTTGATTATGAAGTTTCCCTAAGTCCAGGCCAATGTCAGAGCTGTTCCAAACACCTGAGATATGATTTTTGATTTTTTCCCATTCATCATCTGTCTCGTTTACCTTTAAAGATGTCACGCATATCCATCGGTAATCAGCGTGGCATGACAGAGTCATTTTCACTTTTAAAGCCTGTAACTCTGTCCCAATATGCATTATTGCCTCTTCCAAGGCATCTAGTCTCATCTCTAATTTCCTATCTATAGATTCCTGTGTTGCTAGAGTTAGAGAAACATTTTTAGACATGGTATCAACATATTGGGCAGTATGCACTTGTTGAGTCAATGATATTGCTGCTGCAATAACAGAAGTAATTGCTGCTATCAAAGCTGATATTCCTAAAATAAGTAAGCCCACAAATCGCCATTGTTGCATTAAATCTTGTAGTTGTAACACGGCAAGGCCGTAATTGTCATACCAGTGGCTAGTCACTGTCACAGGTATCATGAGATAGGGTGGGCGTTGTAACACCACAAAAGAGCAAACATTATATTGAGGGGTCAAACAAGATGAAAGCACACATTGTTCACAAGTTACTATATTAGGTCCACCAGTGAAAGTCATATGTACATTAAGTTTTCCAGAATCTTTGGTAAAGAGAAAAACTTAAGGAGAGGGTAGACAAGCCAAAACAGAATAAGTAGAATTATTTTCTGGTTGGAGTTCGCGCTGCAACAGCCTCATCAGTCTCACTGGGATCTCGATGTTTATCTTGCCTCCCCTTCCTGCAGGCTCCTCTTTTGTGATCGAAGCAATGGGGGAACTGGATGTCTGGGGGTCTGCAACATGGCGAATCAGCCTGTCCCGGATCTAAATTGGAGAATCTGCATCCTGTGGAAAAATACAAGCACATCCTCCACCGCTAGTTAATAATGGGTCAGGACCCTTCCATTGTCCTGAGAGGAGGTCCTTCCATTTGACTAATGGTTTTGCATTCAATTGCTCTGGGCACCAATGGCGAAGCATTGCAGTAGTTCCAGCTGAAATCTGTATTTAAAATATTTATTATGAAAAGACCATGTTGAAAGATTTGATGGGGAGAACTATACTTAAACTCCCCTTCTTTTAGTTTTTGAATTTGGATTTTTAATGTTTGATGTGCTCTTTCAACAATGGCCTGTCCCTAGGGATTATAAGGGATGACAGTATTATGTTTAATTTGAAACTTAATACAAAATTCCTGAAAAGACTTAGAAGTTTAAGCAGGAGCATTGTCAGTTTTCAAAGCTTTTGGCAGGCCCAAATATGAAAAACAAGTAAAGAGATGTTGTATCACATCTTTAACCGCCTCTCCTGTACGAGCACTTGCAATAATAACGTGAGAAAAGGTATCTACAGTTACATGAACAAAGGACCGTTTTCCAAATGAAGAGACATGAGTTACATCCATTTGCCAGAGTACATTAGGTTTGAGACCGTGAGGATTAACTCCTATAGGTAGACTATCATAAACAGTGGGGCAGTGTAGGCAAGAATACACTATCTCTTGGGCAGTCTCTCTGGGAATGTGGAATTGATATCTTAAAGCAGTAGCATATTGATGATGAAGTAAGTGAGAGGCTTTGGCCTCCTCAATCACAGTACCACTGTATTTCTGGTTAACAAGTCAGCCAAATCATTAAAGGCATTTTAAGGGCCGGGCAATCTGGAATGAGCCCAAATGTGTCCAATTAAAAATATTTATTTCTTTTCCAAATTTGTTGCTGTAATTTAGTTAACAAATGAAATATGGTAGTTTTATTTTCAGGCAAAACCACAGTTTCAATATGTGGAAACAACCTGACAATATACTGAGAATCCAAATAAAGGTTAAATTCCTCATCTGCAAACATAGCAAAAGCCTCTATGACTGCTGTTATTTCAGCTCTTTGAGCTGAAGTTTCCTGTGTTTCTAAAACCTTTTGGTGATTTTTAGTAACTATGGAGGCTTTACCGTTTGCTGACCCGTCAGTAAAAACCATATGAGCATTTGGAATAGGAGATTGTTTACATGTGACAGGAAAAATAACTGGATGTCTGGATATAAAATTCAGCAAAACATGTGAAGGTAAATGATGCAAAAATTTGACCAGAATAGTTTCCTGTAGCAATCTGCCAATTTTCAAACACTAGAAGAGCATCAAGTTGTTCCTTATTATATGGAATTACAATTTCTGATGTCTCTTTACCAAATAATTCAATGCTCCGCTTTTTTCCTTTAATATCAAAGTAGCTGTCAATCCTGGATAAGAAGCCACTACTTTTTTAGTTTGAGCAGGAAGATGGACCCACTCTAGGGGGCCATTTTGCCATAAAACCAATTTTTTGTCTGGCCACCCCAATTACACCTATGGGGGTTTTATGGCAAAGGAATTGTCAAGCAGTTGTCAAATTAATTTTTTAAAATATTTTTAAATTTACATTTTAACAACATAAATTTAGAGATATGTTAATTTAGATCTAATGTTTAGTTTAGGTCTCTGTATAAATTTAAATAATAAATGTATAACCTTCTTATCTCATTTTGATATACAGATATACCTAAATGCAAAATGTATTTATATATGTATTTATATATGGCAACAAGTATAAACTTATTGACATAATCAATATACTTGAATTAATCTTTACAATTAATACATTAATTAATATATATTACAGCAATACAACATGTACACAGCTAATACCAACCAACACAAACCAAGGTACTGTAATAATACATGTCACTCATATATAATATAATCATACAGTATATAGAACATATATCATCACAGCACATCAATCCATGCCAATTAATATCAGCCACACACACATTATATTACTGCAATATATATTTAATTATAGAGTATATATATAATATGCATATATAGTATACATATTAATTTGTATACAAATTAATTAAGTATAGATCTATAAATAGAATTAGGTATACCTTTGTTATGCTTTATTTATACCCATACCTAATTAGGCAAACTCTAATTAGGCAAATATATTTATATTATGTATTTATAACAATATATAAAGTATTGTTAATTGTACCTCCTGTTGATAACTAAGAAATTGAGAAAACCCTTCTCTGAGTATCTCCTATTTGAGACAGCACGTCCCTCCCCCATAGGGTAAAGGGGAGGGTAGGAACTACATAGGGTTGGAAAGTTCCACAGGTATCCTCAAACTGCCAATCTAACATTTTTGAACTTTTAACTACTGTGGGGGCTTGAGGGCAAATGAAACAAAATTTGACCCCTGAAATCTATCAGGGCAACTTGCCAATTATCACTATTTTGTAAAAGACTTGCAGTTGATCCTTATTGAGTGAAATTATTATATTTGCTACTTCTTTTCTAAAAAGTTCCACACTTCTTTTTTCCTCCTTTTATAATTAATTGTGCCACCAAGCTGGGATAAGATAAAACTATTTTTCTTGGGGTCACTGGTAGATGGAACCAATGGGCCTTTTTGTCACAAGCACCCTGTAGGTGTATGTTTTATGGCAAGAATAATTTAATCTCATCTTTTGGTAATATTAATCCTAATTAACTGATCATTTAAAGTCTCATCTACTTTAACAAGAGCCAACTCTGTCTCATTAGTCAACTATCTCTTAGAACTGGAATTAGGATCGCTTTTAAAGCAATCAAATAAAGGCTTTAAATCTGCAGTAGTCAGTTTTAAATGTGGCGTATCCAATTAATGTCCCCTAATAATTTTTGGAAATCATTTAAAGTTAGTAAACAATCTCTCCGCAGCTTCAAAGGGGCATTATCAGTTTTTAAAACTTTTGGCAGACCTAAATATGAGAAGCAAGTAAAGAGGTGTCACACAACATCTTTATAAGCTTCTCCAGTTATTGTTTTGTAACCTAAATCTGGTCTATAGCTTTTTAGATGACAAGCAACCATCTAATCTTTGCTTGAATACTTCCAGCAATGGGGAACTCACTATTCTTCAAGGTTTTAAACTCTCCCTCACCTTTTCCTCTACAGCATTCCCACCCTGCATACCACTTTCTCTAATCCCACCAACTCATTTTCAGTAGTATGTGTTGGCCAGGAGCTGGGTCAGTCTTTCCCGGAAATGTTAAGAGACGTCTGTTCCTGTGTCTAATAGCCCTGACATTTTATTTTCTTGAATTAAAAAAAAAAAATTTAAAGGCCTAGAAGCTGTAATGTCCTGTACCCAAAAGGCTAGATCACTAGATCTAAACGTTCTGTGGCTCTTAGCTTGAGAAGTCAAGGTTTTTCCTTTCTGATAAGGTAAAAGCAAAAACTGTGTTATTCTTTGACCTTTATTAATTTGCACAGTTTTGGTAGGCGGCGAGATCAAAACTTTAATTTCTCCAATATAATCAGAATCTACTACATCATACACCACCGAAGTTTCTTGAAAAGAAAGCGAGCTACGCCCTAGCACAAGTCCTACAATGCCTTCAGGTAGGGGGCCAGCCACTCCCATTGGAATCGGAGCAACCAGCACGTCAGGGGTTAATACTGTTGCTAAATCCCCTTACCGTTCTGTTTGGTCATAAGAGAAACACTTCTTACTTGTAGAATCCTTTTCTATTACGATTATTTTTCTTTCATTTTTTCTTTTTCACTTTTTTCTTTTTATTTTTCTCTCTCTCTTTTTTTTTTTTTTTTGCTTGGGTGAGGCCCCCCTGAGGGGTTTTTCTGCAAGGAGCGGGCTCTGTATATTGTGTATTCTTTAAAAGCCCCTTTGTTTAAAAGAATTTTTAAAAAAAATCTTTTCCAGCCTTAGGCAATGCTCTGGGAGGCTTTGGATGTAAACTGGGGGATTCCTAGGCCCTGGGAGATGCAAGTGGAGGTGGGGTAGTTGCCTTAAATCAGAAATTGTTGGATAAATTTTTAAAGGTTTGTGTAGAGGGGGAGGAGGCTCGTCAGGGCGCCTGGCCGCTGCGTCCTGTAAGCCCTCTCCTTCCTCGGGAGGTAGAGCACAGTCTCCCTCCTTTCCTTCGTCAAGGGCAGAAAATATGATCTGCGCAGAAGGTGGAGACCCACTACCATCCACTGCTATAGCCTCTCCCATAGGCTATCCCACAGCCTCATGATGAGGGTCCAGAACATTTTTAATCATATTTATAGGATAAGTTTTTAGTTGTTTTTTACCTTCACCCAAGTATCTAAATTAACAGTAGGCTCTTTAACAGTTTCAAGATTACTTGTATAAAGAGTTGCCATTCTTAGATTCAGTGTTACCCATGTCAGAAAATTAAGTATAATAGAAGATAAAGCTTTTAGCTTTTAAAAGATCAGGTTTTCCTTTGGCCTTTTAACTTCAGAAACCGTTTTCTCTCTCTAAGTCTAACTCTTTAACACTTTCAACACTTCCCACTCCTCTTGCCCTGTCTATTCTACAGGGGGGTTCGTGGCACCCTGAGTGGGGTCCTAGCCGTCCCGAACACTGGAAGAACAATAGGGCTGATGATCCAGATTGTTCCAAGGGAGGAGCAGTAGGGCTGATGACCCAAACTGTTCCGAGGGAGGAGCAGTAGGGCTGATGACCCAAACTGTTCCGAGGGGGAACAAGAGGGCTGATAACCCAGACTGTTCCGATAAGGGGGGCAATAGGGCTGATGACCCTAATTGCTGGGAGCTTACCTTCGAATAGCCTGTCTCGGGCGCCACCTGCTGGGGTCCAGCCCCAGCTGATCCAGGGTATTCGAAGGAGAGATGGCGAGGATCAGGAAACAACTGCTTAATTAAACGTTAATTAAGGATATAAAAAGTAATAGAATGAGGATAGCTCAGTGAGGAAATTCAGTGGAGAAAAGAGGCTGAAATAAGGATAGCTCAGTAGGAAAATTCAGTGAAGAAAAGAGGCTGAATAATTCAGCCAGAAGGTAAGAGAAAGAACGACATGAGGAGACCAAGTTTCGGTGAACAAGGCCCACACTTTATTTTCCAAAGTAGTTTTTATACCTTAAGTTATGCATAGAGGATAAAGGGGGAAGGGGTAGAGTCATGCAGTAAGCCAGGCTTTCTTCCTGCAAACTTATCATATGCAAAAGTTTAGGTGATTTACATCACCTTCTGGCCCGGAGGCCTGTTAACATTTTAAGCAACTTATTTTTCTGTAAAGGTGATTATTCTAAAGTCAGGCGCCAGCCTCCAAAAAGCATTGGATAGAGTTGCATTCCTATAGGGCAAAGGTGAGGTGGGCTCAATCAAGAAAAGAATTAACTCAAGGGTCCAAGGTTACAAACATTGAGGCTACTACTTCCATTTCTATACACCCATTATATCAATCAATACACTGCCAAGGACACAGTAGGTAAGGGGTATGGAGACTTAGCAGCAAACATTGGCCCAATAAGTGAAAAACCCTCCACCAATACAATTTCTAATCAATCTTTTAACTACTCAAAGGAATCTGTGTTTAGACAGTTTAGAACATCTCCTGCCTCTCACAGTTGGGAGGCTCTGAACAATCACATGTGGCCGGAAAAACCTATTCAGGCAGGCTAGAGGACTTCCAAAGGAGTTTGTAGGTTGAAACACTGTCACACCCAGGAATTGTTAACTGGAGCTGTAAGCTAACTCTTTTTTCAGAGAGAGGTAGTGGGGGACAGCCCCCCGTAAAGTCAGAGGTGTAGGTGAGAGCACAAAGCAGAAAGTAGGCAGACTCTGGTTTTGGGGGTAGATGCTCGAGAATTTCCAAGGGGACTCCTGAGGCTCGAACCCGCCTTTGCATATGCCAAGCCTCCTTCCTCATGACCTTTGCCACGGGCGGAGCTCGCTCCCCGCATTCAACGATCCAAAACACACTTTGAGTGGAGGACTAAACCCTCGACTGAAAATGCATGATTCCAACACTGATCAAGAAAATCTTGTTGGAACACATGATTCCCCATCAGATGCAGTGAATTCTGTCCAGAAATGACGGTGGTGGTCACTGGGCATTGGGATCAGACAGTTAATCTGTGGAACCCCAGAACTCCTTGCAGTGCTAGAACCTTCTCTCTGTCTGAAGATGGCTGACTGTGAGCAAGATGGGCAGTAAAGTATTAACGTGGGCTCCCAGAACATGGATTCCATGTGACAGTGCTAGATGTCCAACCCGAAGTACCAGGCTCACTGCTTTGAGCATTTTCAAATAAGCAGAATTATGTATTTAGCTCTTTTGAAGAGTGGCTGTTGAATACCTCCTGCTGAGCCCTGAGGTACAGTTGAAGCTTGTTTTCAAGTATCCAAGGCTGAAAGAAAAGAATACCGAGCAGATTTATCCAGTCAATGCCATTCGTTTTAACAACATCAACAATGTACTTGCCATGGGTGGTTCTGATGGATTTGTAAATACATCGGGTCCATAGATACCCCTTCAGCATGAATCAGTTGTCTTCAGTAATGACGAGACTATATTTGCAATCGCATCATCTCCAATATATAAGATGGATGACATAAGATGTCCTGAAGATGGTCTCTCATTTGCCAAGTGACAGATATAAGAACAAAACCTAAGTCTACCTAATCATCTCCTGAAACTGGTTTCTCTACAGAAAACTCTTCTGCTTCCTACAGATACATGTGTATCTCCTGGGTGTGTTAGAGCCATTGTTTTTGATACATTATTTAGTATGAATTTCTCTGTTTTCTGTCTGACATAAAGCTTGTCTGTATGTCTTTTCATACTGACTTTGTGTAGAATGAAGTCTTTATGTGCTTTGTATGTTAATGACTCTAAAATACTTTTAATAGAAGAAAACTAAAGAAGCAAATATGACAAAATTTTAAAATCTAGGCAATGGATATATAAAGGAGTGTTCATGATACTATTTTCTCTACTCATCTATACATTTGATTGTTTCAATAATAAAAATTTAAAACATGTTCCTTAACTAAAAAATGTTTTAGCAATTGAGATTTTGCAACATGTAAATCAACATCTTATTACCATTTTTTTGTTTTTTCCCTAAATTTTCTAAAGCCTTTTAAAACTAAAATATAAATCAGAATTAAATATTTGATTAATTGCATGTTTTGAAGGAAATTGCAAATAAAGGGACATAACAGTTAATTTAAGAAAACTTTTCTACATTTTCCTTTGTTCTGTCTTTTTTCTTCCTTCTTTCTACTGTCATAAAATTTTTATAAAAGGTTTTAAACAAGGTAACATAGATAAGAAGTATATGACAATGTTAGGGCTAAAAAGAAGTAAAATAGAGCCAGTAATGAGATTAGTGCTCAAATGAGAAAGCCTTACATCCTAAACACTTATCAGCAAAGGGCCATGGATTTGGTTTTTAGCTTTATAGATGAACATTTAAAAACAGAAACATAAGTAGTCATATCATTCAGAGTGCTCATAAAATAAAGGCAAATTATTCACAAAGAAGAGGCACAGTAATTTCTGATTTGAAGTTTATCCTAAACAGGATCTATGTGATGAAATGAACAAAGCCTTAAGCAATATGCTTAGGATAGCTACTGCAGAGTTTTATGAGAATGTATCTTAATTTAGGCAATTGTCCTTATAACAAAAAATAATCACTTAAAATAAAACCATAGGGGAAATGCCATAGTATCATCCAGATAAATGGCATCTTAGAGATCTTGGAAGGCAATGGCACCCCACTCCAGTACTCTTGCCTGGAAAATCCCATGGATGGAGGAGCCTGGAAGGCTGCAGTCCATGGCGTCGCTGAGGGTCGGACACGACTGAGCGACTTCACTCACTTCACTTTAGAGATCTTGAGAGATGTTGGAGTATCTGGAACAAATCTTTTTAAACAGTTTCAAAAGCCCAAAGGGAGTTGATCAATAAACATTAAAAGAAAAGTTGTAGGGATCCTGTAAGTTGTGTACATAAGCAGGTGTGAGTGGGCATTAATGCATTTTTCTGAGGACAGGATTTGTAACTTTTATCAGAAGGATCTTTGCTCCAGGAAAGACTGAGAACCACTGATTTACAGAAGTAAAGAAACTGCAAATCCATTATGGATATCTTTTTCTTTAAAAAAAAATTTATTTATTTTCTTATTTTTGAATAGGTTGAATCTAACTTGAGGCATGCAGGCTCAGTAGCTGTGATGTGTGGGCTTAGTTGCCCAGAAGTATATGGGATCTTAGTTCTCTGACCAGGGATTAAACCCATGTTTCCTGCATTAGAAGGCAGACTCTTAGCCACTCGACCACCAAAGAAGTCCATGGATACCTTTTTATTAATAAGCTTTTCAAAAATATATATGATAATGGGTTTGGAGATTGTGCTCTCTACTTCTCAGAATGAAAAAAATTCAGCATGTCCCCTAAAAAAAGAAAACATATGTCCCATGAGTCAGTTCAATAGAGCAGACTTGTGCGTGCATGCTAAGTCGCTTCAGTCGTGTCCGACTCTTTGCAACCATATAGACTGTAGTCTGCCAGGGTTCTCTGCCCATGGGATTCTCCAGGCAAGAATACTGGAGTGGATTGCCAGTCTTTCCTTCAGGGGAATCTTCCTGACCCAGGGATCGAACTCATGCCTCTTATGTCTCCTGTATTGGCAAGTGAATTCTTTGCCACTAGCACCACTGACTGGACCCCTTATAAAATCTGAGGCGCTGATTTAGAACTGATTGGAAGAGAAATCCGCTTCATATATGCTCAGAGGTAAGGCCAAGTGTATTTTCAAGAAAGATAAAGATTTTTATAGAAAATAATTTTGCGTATAGTCCAAATGAAATGAAAAAAAGTTCAGTCAGTGTGTTGATAAGCATAACATGAATATTTTCAAAGCCAGTGTAATCAGGAGCTTATCTTGAACATTACAAAAGAAATGTTGAATAAATCACCCATAGGCAGTCTGGCTTTGAGTGATGCAGTTTCCTGGAACAATATACTAACGGAAATTGCTTGCAAAATGTATTCTTCTGCAAATGAATGAGATACCTTGCCGAACGGTATTGTTAGCTTTAAAGAAATTAAAAGTTTTGTTTCTAGCAATAGCCAGTCAGGCCAGAAGTTTCCTAAGATCTTGTTTCAATCATAAGTATAAATATTTATTGTGTATTTTGTGTGTGGATACAACTTAAATTTTCATATATATTTTATATATTAAGTATGTTGTAAAGATATATAGTGATAGTGAAGTCGCTCAGTCATGTCTGACTCTTTTCAACCCCATGAACTATAGACTGCTAGGCTCCTCCATCCATGGGATTTTCCAGGCAAGAATACTGGAGTGGGTTGCCATTTCCTTCTCCAGGGGATCTTCCCAACCCAGGGACAGAATCTGGGTCTCCCACATTGCAGACAGACTTTTTACTCTCTGAGCCACCAGGGAACCCTGATAAAAGATATATAGTCAATACATATTTTCATTTATGTATATTTATATATAAAATATATATTAAATCTTAAGCTGTACTCACACACAAAAGATGCATAATAAATTTTTATATTTGTAATCTAGCCAAGACCTTAAGACTGTATATATATTAAAGCTATATAAATATAGTCTTAATATTTTTCTTAATATAAAATATAATTCATATATATTTAATATAAATAATATATATTATGTTTATATAATTTATATATTATATAAGCATAGTATGAAAGTATATAAATATATGTGTGTATATTCTAATATGGACTTCCCTGGTGGCTCAGACGGTAAAGCATCTGTCTATAATGTGGGAGACCTGGGTTCGATCCCTGGGTTGGGAAGATCCCCTGGAGAAGGAAATGGCAATCCATTCCAATACTATTGCCTGGAAAATCCTATGGACAGAGGAGCCTGGTAGGCTACAGTCCATGGGGTTGCAAAGAGTCGGAAATGACTTCACTTTCACTTTCATATTCTAATATATTTTTCTTAATACATAAAATATACAAAATATATGGGACTTCTCAGGTGGCACTAGTGGTAAAATAACCCTCCTGTCAATACAGGAGACACGAGAGACGTGATACAAGAGACAAATACTTTAAAAGAATATGCCTTTCCACTGTGTGTGTCTAGATGAGGGGCAACATATCTATTGCACTCAAAATGCTATTCAACTATTAAAGAACAAGATAATAGGGAAAATCCCCTGGAGCAGCAAATAGCAACCCACTCCAGTATTCTTGTGTGGAAAATTCCATGGACAGAGGGGCCTGGCAAGCCACAGTCCATGGGGTCACGAAGAGTTGGACACGACTGAGCACACAAGCATGTTCTTCAAGAGCATTTGTATGGTGATCATTCTATTTACGGTTGCACAGCTGAGAGAAGTTGAGAGCTGCTAGCAGAATAGCTGGACATCTCCTGTTAGTCAGCTACTGTTTAAGTATTGTTGCATTTGTATGTAATTAAGAGCATCCACGTAAATGTTTTATTCTTCATCCTTTCAAATTTCTCCAGCCAGCTGTATGACTGTTTACACCAGAGTTGACACAGCAATTCTACTCCAGGGTTTTATCCCAGGGAAGCTATTTAAGGAAAGCAAAAGAGCTATGTACGTTCATGAAGATATCCAGCATGTCTTTCTTTATAAGAGAATATAAGAAAATATTGGGAAGAACCCACCTCTCCCACCTCCCAGAGATGCTGTATTAAGGGGGATGTCTGTGTACGCCCAGTTGCTTAGTTGTGTCTGACTCTGAGACCCCATGGACTATAGCCCCGTCCATGGAATTTTCCAGACAAGAATACTGGAGGTGGCTGCCATTTCCTCCTCCAGGAGATCTTCCCAACTCAGGGATCAAACCTGCATCTCTTGCATCTCCTGCATTGGCAGGTGGATTCTTTACCACTAGTGCCACCATATCCACAAAGTGCAATATTATAAAAATATGATGAAGTTATAAAAATTTGTAAAATCATGAAAACATCTGACTAAGCATCAAGAAAGGATAGCAAAATACTAAGATATAGACATATACTTAACAACTGTTATACATTCAACAACTAAAAACATATATGTATAAAAACGTGAAAGAAATGGAAATAGTCATTGTGTAATGGGATTATAAATATTTTTCATTCTTTCCTTAATCTTGTGATTTTTATTTCATAAATATTTGAAAATTCCTTGACAAATTCCAGGGTTTTCATTAGAGTTTTTGAGGATTTCATTAGTCACTAATGGACTTCCTATCTTTTAAATACTAGGTCCTCCACTCATTAGTAGGACAATATTGTGCCAATTAATTCCTCTAGATGGCATTTTCTTTTCCCTGCTGAAAATGGAGAAAATAACACTTAGCTCATAGTATTGTTTGGATCAAATGATACTGTACTTAATACAATGTCTCCTATTAGACTGTATGTGCTGTGTTGTGCTTAATTGCTCAGTCATGTCCAACTCTTTGTGACCTCATGGACTGTTGCCTGCCAGGCTCCTCTGTCCATGGGGATTCTCCAGGCAAGAATACTGGCATAGGTTGCCATGCCCTCCTCCAGGGGAATCTTCCCAACCCAGGGGTCAAACCCAGGTCTCCCGCATTGCAGGCAGATTCTTTACTGTCTGAGATGCCAGGGAAGCCCACTACACAGTATATGTTTAAAAAACAAAACAAAACAAAAAGAAACTAATAAGCAGGGACTTCCCTGGTGGTCCAGTGACTGAGAATCCACCACCTTCCAATGCAGGGGATGTTGGTTTGATCCCTGGTCAGGGAACTAAGATTCTACATGTCCCATAGCATGCCACAGCTAGAAAGTCTCCCACGCCATAATGAAGACCCAGAGCAACCAAAAACAAACAAAAGAGAGAAAGAAAGAAAGAAAGAGGCAAATTCAGTTACCATTTTATGAAGTGTTTAGCATTTTGCACTAATGTGTGAGACATTTAAGTAAACTACTCTGCTTCAAAAGAAGCTGAAGTTTAGTCATTTTAAACAAGTGGGCTTCTCTCAGAGGAAATCATTTTCAGAGTGAGGTGTCTTATTGGGAAGGAAGAACAAAATGACAAATATTCTTCATCTTTGAAAAGCTAGTACTTTATATAAAAATGAAAGCATATTTAGTCATATTTGATTTACAGATATATTTTTCCATTAGCCATAAACACCTTTTTTAGAAGAAAAGTTTTAGGGATGCAAGGTTAATTTTGAAAAGCTCTTTATAGGTTAAGGCTGTCAGGAGACTTAAAAAAAATTGTTTTTTAAAGATTTTCTATTTCCTATATCTTTCTTTTCTAATAAGCCACCCACCATCTTCACTTTCACCTCTCTTACCCCAGAAAAGGAGACAAGCAAGCAGGCAATTATCCTCCAACTCAGAGGCACTACCTTTAGACTATCTAATATTGTATAGTTTTTGTGATACACTTGATATTTCTCTAGTTTAAGATTCTCCACATTTAGTGACTGTCTTGTTTAATTTATTCCAATTATTTATCTTGCTGTTTATTTAATTACTATTTTACAAACTACTGACATTTTCTAGGTCCTCCAAATTGGTTTCTAAGAATGAGGGAAATATGCAATATTAAAGCTATTTAGGCAAAGCTAAGATAGAGCCAGACATCCTGGAATGTGAAGTCAAGTGGGCCTTAGAAAGCATCACTATGAACAAAGCTAGTGGAGGTGATAGAATTCCAGCTGAGCTATTCCAAATCCTGAAAGATGATGCTGTGAAAGTGCTGCACTCAATATGCCAGCAAATTTGGAAAACTCACCAGTGGCCACAGGACTGGAAAAGGTCAGTTTTCATTCCAATCCCAAAGAAAGGCAATGCCAAAGAATGCTCAAACTACCGCACAATTGCACTCATCTCACACGCTAGTAAAGTAATGCTCAAAATTCTCCAAGCCAGGCTTCAGCAAAATGTGAACCGTGAACTTCCTGATGTTCAAGCTGGTTTTAGAAGAGGCAGAGGAACCAGAAATCACATTGCCAACATCCGCTGGATCATGGGAAAAGCAAAAGAGTTCCAGAAAAACATCTATTTCTGCTTTATGGACTATGCCAAAGCTTTTAACTGTGTGGATCACAAAAAACTGTGGAAAATTCTGAAAGACATGGGAATACCAGACCACCTGATCTGCCTCTTGAGAACTTTGTATGCAGGTCAGGAAGCAACAGTTAGAACTGGACATGGTTCCAAATAGGAAACCAACCAACAGACTGGTTCTAAATAGGAAAAGGACTACGTCAAGGCTGTATATTGTCACCCTGTTTATTTAACTTATATGCAGAGTACATCATGGGAAACGCTGGACTGGAAGAAACACAAGCTGGAATCAAGATTGCAGGGAGAAATATCAATCACCTCAGATATGCAGATGACACCACCCTTATGGCAGAAAGTGAAGAGGAACTAAAAAGCCTCTTGATGAAAGTGAAAGTGGAGAGTGAAAAAATTGGCTTAAAACTCAACATTCAGAAAACGAAGATCACGGCATCCAGTCCCATCACTTCATGGGAAATAGATGGGGAAACAGTGGAAACAGTGTCAGACTTTATTTTTCTGGGCTCCAAAATCACTGCAGATGGTGATTGCAGCCATGAAATTAAAAGACGCTTCCTCCTTGGAAGGAAAGTTATGACCAACCTAGATAGCATATTCAAAAGCAGAGATATTACTCTGCCAACAAATGTTCGTCTAGTCAAGGCTATGGTTTTTCCTGTGGTCATGTATGGATATGAGAGTTGGACTGTGAAGAAGGCTGAGCGCCGAAGAATTGATGCTTTTGAACTGTGGTGATGGAGAAGACTCTTGAGAGTCCCTTGGACTGCAAGGAGATCCAACCAGTCCATTCTGAAGGAGATCAGTCCTGGGATTTCTTTGGAAGGAATGATGCTGAAGCTGAAACTCCAGTACTTTGGCCACCTCATGCGAAGAGTTGACTCATTGGAAAAGACTGATGCTGGGAGGGATTGGGGGCAAGAGGAGAAGGGGACGACAGAGGATGAGATGGCTGGATGGCATCACTGACTCGATGGACGTTTGTCTGAGTGATCTCCGGGAGTTGGTGATGGACAGGGAGGCCTGGCGTGCTGCAATTCATGGGGTTGCAAAGAGTTGGACATGACTGAGGGACTGATCTGATCTGAAGATGTATTTTTCTCAATTTGGCTTTATAAAGCATTTAGCTTCTCCATATCCATATTAGTTTAGTAACTTAAGCCAGCTATTTGACTGATGCCACTTGGATTAACAAAAGTTGTTTGTTGTTCAGTTAGTAAGTCGTGTCCAACTCTTTCCGACCCCATGGACTGCAGCATGACAGGTTTCTCTGTCCTTCGCTATCTCCTGGTGTTTGCGCAAACTCATGTCTATTATGTCACATAACAATGTTGAGAGGGAGATTTTTGAGAGACCCTGGCCATTTTTTATACTCTAAATTACAATTTCTGGATGAATTGACTTTGGGGGACTCTTTGTAAAGACAGAAGTCCTTATGCATTTGAAACCTACTATCTCTTAGAAGAAGCTACAACTGATGACAGCATCCAATTTCTAACTCTTATTTTTATAAACGATTAGAGCAGTTTCTCTCCTTATTAGATCCCAAGGACTCTGTTTTTTTCCTTTCTTCTTTGGACAGGAAATCTGCTTTAGTATCCTCTGGAACTAGAACACTAGTTTCAGCAGACTGACATTCTGGTCTTTCTATACCCAGTAAGTTATCTGTTATAGCAGACAAAGCAAATAGAAGCTCATATCATCCCCCTACCTACTGGTGCTCCTTTTCCATAAGATGAAGTTCCATACCAATTTCTCATGTATGTCCTACCTCCAGCTCTTCTAAAATGTATTATTGTTTTATTTTTATACATGGAATATTTATCCCTCTTTTTCTCCATTAGTTTTTAAGCCAAAGCACATGCCCTCAATAAATCTATGCTTTGATATCATGCTCTCAGAAATACCTGCTCTGCCTTTCATAAACCTTATAATTATGTACTCAGTGTCTCTATTTTCCACTGATCTTTGCTCCCCTTGAGAGCTAAGATAGGAAACAGAGTTTGGCTTTTCAACTCTGTGTCCCTAAATGAAATAGAAACTGATGCCTCTTTTGGATATCGAAGCCCGACAATCTCTCACAACAAACTGGCAGATAAGATAAAGCACTATCTTACATTCTTTTTACCTAAAAATTATGGTTTTATGAGTCAGAAATTAGAACATCAGTCTCTCAGCCTGGGAAGTACAGAGAAATGACTACAGATACAGGATATTAGAATGATGATTAACTAAAAAATAAAGTTTATCAAATAGCCACATCTCCTGCTTCCTAGACAGTGAGAGTCTATTTCCTGAGGACCAGGCGCCAGGAGCCCTGGGAGGTGGAGGCTGTGATGGCCTCAGATGTCCTTCCCAGGACCACTGCGCTGCTCACCACAGAGACCCCACCAGGGTTTGGTGTTTGGCTTCTGGCAGTACAATGACCTTTCTTCCTGATACGTGTCACAATAGATCCAGCCTCTTTTCCTGGAGGGACCTGAGTAACAGCAAGGGTCTGAAAGGGCTTCTTGTTTATCTCTGTTTCACAACCTTCAAAAACTAATTGTTCACCAGTCCGGCAGACATGCTCAGGGCTAGAGTGACCTTTCTATGAGCTTCCACAATGATTATTCCAAGGATTCTCTCAACTTAAATTTAATATATTAGAACTTTAAAAACAAGAAAGCTTTCTAAAGTTTTGTTGTTGTTGTTGTTCAGTTGCTCAGTTATAATCCAACTCTTTGTGACCCCATGGACTGCAGCACACCAGGCTTCCGTGTCTTTCACTATCTCCTGGAGTTTGCTTAAACTCATGTCCATTGAGTCAGTGATCCCATCCAACCATCTCATCCTCTGTTGCCCACTTATCCTCTGACCCTCCATCTTACCCAGCATCAGGGTCTTTTCCAATGAGTTAGCTTTTCCATCATGTGGCCAAAGTATTGGAGCTTCAGCTTCAGCGTCAGTCTTTCCGATGAATAGTCAGGATTGATTTCTTTTCGGATTGACTGGTTTGATCTCCTTGCTATCCAGGGACTCTCAAGAGTCTTCTCTAGCACCACAGTTTGAAAGTCTCTATTCTTTGACACTCAGTCTTCTTTATAGTCCAACTCTCACATCTGTACATGACTACTGGAAAAACCATAGCTTTGACTATACAGACCTTTTTGACCAAGTAAAAGTCTCTGCTTTTTAATATGCTGTCTAGATTTGTCATAGCTTTTTTTCCAAGGAGCAAGCATCTTTTAGCTTTGGGGCTGCACTCACCATCTGCAGTGATTTTGGAGTCCAAGGAAATAAAATATGTCACTGAAAAAGTGGAAACAGTGACAGATCTTATTTCCTGCAGCTATTGAATCCTAAATTTCAATGTCTCCAGTTACTCTTTGAAGCGTGATGTTGAGATACGGTCTGAGCAGGACACACATGGCTCTCTCCAAAGGTTAGATGAACAGAGTTTCATGAAGATATTAGAGTTTAATAAGGATTGAGGAGAATTTAGTAAATACGTTGAGAACTAATGAGGTGGCAAAGGACCCATGGAATAGCCTCAGCCCCTGAACTTTTGGCACCTGTAGGGCTGCAGGAGAGGGGCCACTGTGCAGATTCTGGGTCTTGAGAGAGGAATGTAGTCTCTTCCAAACCATGGCTTATGGAGAATAAATATTCAGAACATTTCTTTCTCTAATCTTCAGTCCCTTAGTTTTCTACTAGTGCCTCCCTTTGGCTAAGTCCAACCAGAAGCCAGAGGACCACAGAGGATAGTAGAGCAGAGAACAGATGCAAAGGGGCAACTGGAGAGTATTCAGTAGAGGGAGGCATTCGATATATGCATATATTATGCATATAACACATATGCATTTACATACAAACATATTATCCAAGAAAGTGAAAGTGAAAGTCACTCAGTTGTGTGTGACTCTTTGCAACCCATGGACCGTAGCCTGCCAGGCTCCTCTGTCCATGGAATTCTCCAGGCCAAAATACTGGAGTGGATAACTATTCCCTTCTCGGGGGATCTTTCCAATCCAGGGATCAAACCCAGGTCTCCTGCATTACAGGCAGATTCTTTACCATCTGAGCCACCAGGGAAGCCATATTATCCATAATGTATATTAAAAGTATATATATATATATATATATATGTATATACACACACATATATACACATGCATATATTTCCCAGTAAAATTACTGAAATGTAAAGGATTTAAGAATGCTAAGTTTAACACAACTTCTTAAATATCTTCCTTAACAGGAGGCTCTAGGCCAGATGTCCACAAAGCTTGTTTGTGAAGGGTCAAATAGTAAACATTTTAGGTCTTGCAGGCTATACGGTCTCTGTCACAACTATGCAGCTTGGCCACTGTACCACAAAAGCAGCCTCAGATAATACATATTTGACAAGCATTTCCGTGTTCCAATAAAACTTCATTGATGAGCACTGAAATTTTGTTTCATATAATTTTCAAATGTAACAAAGCATTTTTCTTCTTTGAATATTTTTCAGCCTTTTAAAAATGTACTTTCAGGCACTGAAATGAGTCTGTGTGTGCCTGTTGTTCTTTTCATAATATCATTTTCATGAAAAGTCTTAGGTAGGAAATAAGTTCTGCTAGAGATGTGGGAACATTGTGGAAAGATATGCCAAAGGAGGGGGGAAAGCAGACTTAAACAGTAAATTCGTATTTATAGTTTTGTGTTTACTGAATTTTATAGTAACAAAGTGTTCAGGATAAACTCAGCTACAGTATTTTTTCACATGGTTATTTTTCTGGAAAATTCCATAATTTAGCTGGATAAAAGACCTCTGGTTTACATCTATTTCCTTCAAGAAAAGAGAGAGGAAAAAAAAAAAAAAACACCACACATTTAAAAAAAATCTAATCTGTGATTTAAGACTTATGAACCTGCAGATGGTGCTATGATCCCATTTTGAAATTCAGTTCTGCTTTCTATTAGTTTGAATTCATAGGAGAAAATGCAATTCTTTGATTTAGTTTACTTTTATTCAGAGGTATTAAGGTTGAATTAATTTTATTTTGTGTTTTATTATTATAATTTATTGTTATAATTGGAGAGACTGTCTTCACCATTGGAAAACCACTGTGGGTACTCTGTGTGAATGCTAAGTGCTCGCTTAGACCAAGTAATAAACAAACTTTTATGTCTTACTTTTAGTTTTTTTCTGCTTACCTTCAGCATTGGATTTCCTGTGACTCTCAATAAACATATTTTGCTGTTGCTGTTCTTAAATAAAATTGCTTCCCTGGGAATTAGGTGATGAAAAGCTAAAGATAAAAAGATTCCATATGAGAATAATGTCAACCTCTAGCTTGTAACCATCAGGTAAAAAAAGATTTCCTGGAATTAAGCCACAGGAACTCTGGCTTAAGTCAGAGCTGTCAACTGGGAAACAAATTTCCAGACATTTTGAAATTTAATTCATTTAATTTTTCTTGTAACTGGGTTAGAAAATATGATGAAGCATAGCAGGATATTCTTTTACTGGATTTGAATGAAGCAAATAGATACTGAAATCATAAAGTAGAAGGAAAGGGGGCTTAAGAGCTGTTACCCTTTCCCTCAGGAACTTACAAAGAAAAATGTAAAAATACATATCCCGGCCATTTTTTTAAGTAAAAGGAAGGATAGCATTTTACTTTGTTGTCCATGAAGTTGTTCAGGCTTCTGTATTTTTTACCTTAAACTCTGATTGAATGTATGCTAGGCTACTTTGAATTAGAAACCCACAAATAGAAATTAAGTATCTGTCAAAGTACTCCATAAAGGCTTTCCAACCAGTTCTTTGAAATCACCTGTCAAGTGATAAGTTGGAAATGTTATAAACTCTATGGATGTTGGTATATGTTCAGGGATACATAAAATTCCACATGGGGCAAGAACTTAAAAAATTGATGAGCATGACTTTTAAAAAGAAAGAAAAAAAATGACCCTTTGAGGCTATCTAATATGATAATTTATTAAGTTTTTTTGGATCATTTGAGATCATGTATGTGAAAATACATTAGGAATGATGACATTTTCTACCAATATGAAACAGCAGTACTGCTACTATTCTATGCAATAGTGTCCATATCACACTGTCTTAGAGGCTTTTTGAAAATTTACCCAGGGATTAGTCTCAACATAAGGAAAATGTAATAATAGAAAGAATATGGAAATCTATTTCTGGTGCTTTTACAATTAAGATAGATCTCAGAAAAGATTAAGTCAGAGTCTATATGAATAGTATAAAAATAAAAAGGCTTTAGGGCAATTGATGACTTGTAATAAAGGAGAATTATACATTGGTAAGCCCATGAGCCTAAGTATTTGTTGCTTTCTGCATCTGTTCCTACACATAAAATTCTTATTTTCTAAAGGCATTCCCAGTGGCCCTGGGCATAATACTAATCAGTCTTTTATTTCATTACTACTAATTAGAGATTAAAATATTTCACATGAAGCTCAGTACCCTTTTCTGTTTAAAGAAAAGTAAATTTCCTCTTTATATCTTACATCTTGAAGTTACTCACTCTAAATTTATATAAATCAAGCATAATGACAATTTAATAAGAATTTCAAGTCCTATTCATCCCATGAGAGTACTACTGTGACGTCTTTCCGAGAGCTGTGTGATTGCTCAGCCCAACGCATAAGCCCTATAAAATGATGGGCTTGAAATGCTGGTCAGGGTAGAGTGAGAAGCAGTTGCTGGCAATAGTAGCCAACCTCAGCCAGCACCAAGTTCTGGTTCAGCTGTAAGGGCAAGAGAACTCGTGAAGACTGTCGACTCCCAGGACTTCAACACCTGAGACAGCTCTCATAATCTCAACAGAAAGCTCTCAAAGAACACTATTCGGCAAAGTAAGTGAAAACTTTACTTTTCTTCTTTTTTTCTCCCCCTTACTCTGGAACTTTTCTCGGGATATATTGAGTTTTTATTTCTCTTGAAAAATAACTTTACAGTGTTCCTTCTTTACAACAATAAAAATGCAAGTTTCTCAAGTCATCTGGTTAAGTATAGAAATGCCTCAACTTCTCACATATGAATGGGTTTTCTGAATTCTTTAGTTGGAAATGCTTTACTCTGTTTTTTTACTCAATGCCAACTTTAAAATAATGCCTTCAAGTAGGGGTTTTTTTTTTTGGCTTGTTTATAAATTTTTAACTGAAAGTTCAGTGGGTACATATGTATTGAAAGTTTCAACTTGTTACTTAATGCTGTTCTTTCCATTTCATTTGTTAATTATGTGAACTTACAAAACATTTATTTTCTTCTGCGTTTAAATGCTGTGAGTCTTACAAACAGCACAAGAAACAGGCATCAAACTCTGAAGTTTCTATCTGCACCCTATTTACAAATGAAATGTGTAAGTCAATTAGATGTAAAAATATACAAGCTTTGCATTTGTTATATTTTTCCTCCTATGGCAGAAATTATTTTGCTGGTAATATGAACCTCAGTGATTTTTTGGTATTAATTTACACTATTAATTGAATTAGTTTGTTCAGACCCAAACTCCTTAAGGAGATTAAGCTCCCAGTAAAATTTATAATTAAAAGAGGAAAAATGTATACACAAAATAATTTTACTGATCTGTATCTATGTATTGGTATACATGTACCTATATACACAAATTATTAAATAGGTGACACTCCACTTTTCCATTACTCAGGTACTAAAAACTTAGAGTAGAAGA
Organism: Bos taurus; assembly: GCF_002263795.3. NCBI lineage: Eukaryota > Metazoa > Chordata > Mammalia > Artiodactyla > Bovidae > Bos > Bos taurus. The sequence goes on from NC_037336.1 coordinate 89,714,054, forward strand.
AGAAATGTCAGTTTCTTGAAGCTGCTTCATAGTTAGAAAATATATTAAACATGGATGTTACAACTCTGTTATAAGAAAATTGCCATTATGGTTGTTTCCAGTACTATAAAAGTATTGCATTCAATCTTGTGCCTAGTGAGAGAGAGGCAGAAGTTGAAAGGATCCTAATCTTTATCTAAGCACTGTTCACACACCCAAAAACCTTCTTAATTTAAAAAGTAATCATACTGCAGTTAAACACTTCCTGTAAGATGTAAATTGCTTTTTCTAAACTCTTCATGAGTCCTCAGGAATTACTGCTAGACACACAGAGTTAGCTTTCAGGCAGAGCTGTGGTTGGAAAAACTTAGAGCTGTGATTGTCTCCCCTTCCAGGTCCTGCAATGGAAACAAGAAGTAAGCCCCAGCTTCTTGTGTTCCTGACGCTGTTCAGCGTGCTCTTCTCCCAGACCTTGGCGTGGCCTCTTTTTGGAGCACCTTCGGCTCTGAGGTAGGCTTTCTTTCAATTCAGACAGTTGAACATTCTTCCTCCATGTAAATGGGAATTTCTGATATGTTATTTCAGACAGCTCAATTTTGTAAACTATGTATTTTTATTAAAATCTGTTGGTTGACTTGTTAAGCAAGTTTTTTCAACTTCAGGGCAACATGATTGTTCTGAGTTTTGGAATTCACTCTCAGGGCCAGAAAGACAGTGTCGATGACTAGTTTTATAGGTAAGAGGGATCACATTTCCAAGCAAGGCAGAAAGAGGACTTGGATTTCCTTTCATTCAAACCAGTTTCAGTTGAGTAATTAGCTGTTCTCACTGTCACCTCAGTTCAGTTCAGTTTCTGATAGAAAAATATGTGTCTAGCTGCCCACTTCATTTGAGTTCATTTTTCAAGATCAATCAGCAAATAATCATGAACAGTTGATTAGTGGAATATGTATAAAATCATGTTGGACAGACTATCTAGGCAGAATCAATTTGTCAATGTTAAAAATTGTGAGATAATTAATCTACTGAGTTACCCTTCCCCAATGAGTGAATTTTAAGGTACTTAGTTTTTACCACAAATTCTTCGTTTTACTGCTCTCTACATTGCATTTCATATTTCAAATTCATATAATACAACTCACCTCTAAAGCTTTATTTGAAATAAATTTATGCTAAAGAAGGAAACAGTAAAAGGAAACTACATTAGCTTTATTTTTCTTTCCAGTTTACATGTCTTTGCTTATTTTCTCATTTCCAATTCTTTGTTCAATGTAGGCATATGCTCAATAGAATGAATAATCTCTTAGCTGTTAGTGGTTTTCTGTGAAATTTGCTTAAAGTCAGATTGTATGTTGCTTTGATAATTAAATAGAACTAGTCTGTCGGAATAGTTATGAGATGAATAATCTCAAGAATGCTGAAGCTTACATTAATTGCTAAACTTCATTCTTAAAGAGGGCTGCTTGCTCCTGACTACCAAGAACTGCCTCACCCAAAGATACACAAGTGCCCAGCAGCCAACACAGTCTTAATAGGGTAACAGTGAAAACATGCACACGCATGATTTTAACAGTGTGCTGGTGTTCAAAATGTGCATGCACCCACATAGTCCATGCATAGGCAGGACTATTCTCGGCCTTCCAGTAAAGCATTGGATAGCCTTCATTAAAATTGTGCTATTACATAACATTGAAAACAAAATTCACTGAGTTTGAATGACTATTCAGAGACAGAGAGAGTCTTTGGACTTGGTCAATATATAGAAATGCACCACACCAAAGTGAATCTTTGAAATAAAATTTATGGACTCAGAGAAAGAAAAATAGTTAATACTCAGATCTTGAGAAATGTTGAGACACATGATATTGGCCGTCAAGAAATATGTGAATTGCTTGCAATTTTCATATTGAATATAAAGAAATTTCCAAAGTTTCTATTTTGTGTAAGATCTTTCTACCTGTGTACTTTGCAAAGTGAAGCTACTTATTGCCAAGGAAGTGTACTTTGCTTAATGTTCTGAAATTCTGAACTAAGTAGCTCTAACTTCTGTTATATACAGCTTGTAAAAGTTGTATGGCATCTGTTTTATAGAATAAACAAGAATTTTCCTATTTACACTTTCATAAACTATAGAAGTCATTAATTCAATTTTGCCATCCACATATTATGAGTGGGTGATATTTCCTAAGATTTTGAGTATCTTATCTCAAATGACTATAAAACTGTAAGCACCAGCTTCTGAGAAAAGATTGTATTTTACTTTACTGTTCCCTTTCCTACCAGGATGGGGGACAGAATACCATTTGAAGGAGCGAATGAACCTGATCAAGTTTCGTTAAAAGCAGACACTGACATTTTACAAGATGCGCTGGCTGAAAATGACACACCTTATTATGATGTATCCAGGTGAGTTCATTTTTACTGAGTTTTATTTTAGCAAATACTTTTTTGAAACCTAAACATTTTATTTTTGTGTCACCATGAAGCTATTCTCATAGCATTGCTCTATGAGTTTCCATATGTCGTGGCTTCATGCAGCCTGATTTATTGAAACTCTTAATGCTTGCATGATTTGTACTTGTAGAGATTGTAACAGGCCAAGCTAAGCAAGTCATCCACCTATATTCTGTTGCATACATTTTTAACATCAGAAATTATGTCAACAGTAGTAAAACTACAACATTTGAGATTCCATGATGGAAAAAGTTCTAAGGCTAGAGTTTCACTTCTATGCAAAGAAAGGGTGTCTAATAATAAAAGCTATTCATTTCATAGAATATTGTCCAGAGCAACATTCCAGTATAGACAGAGTAACTCTATCCAGAAGGCAAAGCATGAAGTATAATTCATTTGGATGGAAAATTTGGTTTATAGATTTTTAGAGTCTATCTTAAGAGATTTTGTTTACAACCTTTTGGCAGAAGAAATAACAAAAGGGATAATAAGGTTTGCTAAAATCAAAATAATTTCCCCTTGCATATATCTTTATTCAGAGTAGAAGAAATAAATCACCATGAATAAATAGAAAATAAATATATCTTCCCACCAATATTTTTTAGAAAAGAATTAGTTTTACAGATTCTATCAGGAAGCATTAATATTGAGATATGTTCCTTAAAAAGCTAACTTCTTCAATTTTTCAAAATTTGGGGCTGGAAATAAGTCACTAGAATATATTATTTATTCAGTTGTTTAGAAACTTCCTTTTGGACTTAAGTGTGAATGAGAAGCTATCAAATAAGTTGATGTTTCCTTTTTATTTAATGAGCCAAAATAATCTTTTAGTTAACTATTTACAAAATAATGACTATCATTTTTTCCTTGTTTCAGAAATGTCAGACATGCTGATGGAGTTTTTACCAGTGACTATAGTAGACTCTTGGGTCAACTTTCTGCCAAAAAGTACCTTGAGTCCCTTATTGGAAAACGAGTTAGGTAAAGAGAATTTATTACTATTAAAAAGCATGTTATGGTTATTAAATTAGACAATTATATCTTCACTGTAAGCAACTTATTTATTTTATTCAAAACTGATAACTCAATAATGTTTAATTTCATTATAAAATAATTTATATGCTTCAATAAAATATACTAGACCCATAGATTAAGAAAATAAGGTTTCCTAGTAATATCATATTCATAGGCTCCAGACACACTTATTTTTCTTAAATAATAATCATTTATAAATTGGCAAACAAACTGAACTAGACACAGTAAAAACAAAATAAGATGTATTCTAAACTGAAGCAAATTGTAAGACTAGCTATAGCGTTTGTATTTTACTTCCTGCTCAAGCTAAGCATTGGAAGATTTTGTCTTTAAATGGTTAATAACTGAATTTTATATGGCATTACTTAAATTGGCATCTCTTCATGAAGAAGAATTCATTCATGTCTTTAAGAAGTGTTTACTTTTAAAGAACTCTTTCTTCCAATGGAAGAACACAATTTCAATTAGTCCCTCATTTTTTTTTATAAATTATTTGCTCAGTTAGGACAGAACGTCTAAAGGCACCCTAGTGAAGGTCAAAGTACATTGGATTATTCCATGCTCCCCCATCCTTAGGCTTAGAGGCTTTTTTCTTTCAGTTTTTTGGTGATAGAAAATGAGCTGGGTGTTGGAATTCCTTTTTATCTGACTCCAAGAAATTATTGTTTGACTTCCTTATCCTCATGTTTCTTAGCAATAGCATCTCAGAAGACCAGGGACCAATCAAACGCCACTCAGATGCTGTCTTCACTGACAACTACACACGCCTTCGAAAACAAATGGCTGTGAAGAAATACCTGAACTCAATTCTAAATGGAAAGCGAAGGTAAAGAAATGAGAACTTGCTAACATGGGAAATTACAACGGACTTTCCAAATAGTAGTTGCATATGGAGACATATCTCCCTCTCTACCTTTGAAGCAGTAATTCTCAACCTTAGCTAACATTAGATTACCCTGGAGAATATAAAAAATACTGATGTCTGACCCTAACCCAAAACCAATTGCCAGGAAATTAGTGTCCCTAGGCATGTGGCTGTGGACACTGGTATTTTTTGAGTTCCCCAGTTGATGCTAATGTGCCTCCAGGGTTAAAAATGATGACTGTAGAGACATCTAGTCTGGGTCTAAGAAAAGGTTTTATCAAAAGTGCTGCTTTTTAAAACATGTGAAGGACAGTTAACTGGCAATTTGTTACCACATGGAATTCCCTTTTTACCTGAAAATTCAATTATCTGTATTTTACCAAATTAAACCATGAATTATTTTGTCTTCTCGGATTCAGTAAAACCTGTCTTTCCATGGTATGTAAATATTGGAACACAATTTATAGGAAATACGATCCTTTCTCTCTTTTATTCCAGTAATTTTTATTTAGATGGGGAGTATGCAAGACAATTCTGTTTGGGTGAGATCAAGCAAGATGGATCTCTTTGCCCACCAGATTATAATTCTTTAGGAAAGCTTTTAGACAATTTAAGACTGAAGAGCCAGTCAAAGGTAATGACTCACCTGAAACAGAAGTGTTTAGCCCCCAGAGCACTTAACTGAGTACCTTGTACAGTCTAGGCCATTCCTCACCTTTTCTTTAGAAGCTTTCTCATCCAAGAGCCTTCACAAGCACAATTCTCTCTTTCTGGTCTGCAGCAGTGAAGGAGAGTCTCCTGACTTTCTTGAAGAGTTAGAAAAATGATGAGAAAGCTCTTTGGAGCAAAGCTGCTGACAACTTCCCAGTGGTGAGTATATCTGTGTGTTCTTATATGCTAGTAGGAATCATCTCAGTATTTAAGTAGGTAGGACTCACTTGGTAAAAAACATCATAATGTTCTTCCAGTGAGACCTTATCTAAGAAGGACGCTTCTACCTAAGTGGATCACAGCTTAGTAGAGCTTGAAACCATTCATACAGTGTTCTGATAGCGTGAAAGAGACAGTTCACAATGAGTAAACAGTTCAGTACCTCCTACTTGCTCAGACTCATTCCTGTCATTTTGAAGAAATATTGAAAAAAGAGACTGAATCATACTACTGAGAAAAACTGGCTTTATCTTTGATAGTAAAGCCATGTTGCTGTTATTAAAGTCCAGTCTCACAATTGACTGTTAGCATCTCATTTAAGTATAAGGAAATACTACCAAATTAAAGTGTGGCTTGTTACTGTGAAAATAACAAGACACCCTGGGTCTCATTATATTTCTTTTTTTTAAAACTTTTTATTTTACATTGGGGTATAGCCAATTAACAAAGTTGTGATAGCTTCAGGTGAACAGCAGATATTGTAGTTCTTGAAACATAATAAACTTCATGGAGTAAAAGTCAAATTTAGCTTATTTTATCTATAAAGTGAGTGCAGATACTACGACTCTAGTAATATCCACTGTAAAACCTTTTTGGAGTAGAGAAAACACAAATAGATTTTTTTTTTCCCTTTGCTAAGTTGACAAGGTTGTCATCAAAATTGTTTTTGTGTGAACATGGACACAAGGCATATTTCTTTCCTGAGTGACATTAATGTTTACAGTAGCTCATAAAATATTTTTATAATGCTTGGCAAATCTTTGAAGAAATTTCGTAGCATCACTATATCAAGTTGTCACAATTTTTCTCTAAAGGACTCTGAGGGCAAACTTCTGGTTTTGTGTATTCTACAGTTTCTGTAACATCTGTTCAACTCTGCTACTGTAGCATGAAAAATCCCTGTAAGAGAGATATGTGGTCAAGGGTGCTGCAGGTACCCTTTCCTCATCATGCACAGACATTTCAGAGAAACAAACTCCTCGAATGCTCAAAAAAGAGAGTAACATACAGATTCTCAAAGAAGTTTATCAAATAAGACTTTTCCATTAAATTAAGAAATACAATAGGCACTGAAATATAACAGAGGATTCATTACTCTGTCCCTTTAAGAGATTCCATCCTCCATTTTTTGCTATTTTGAATGGGTGACATTGGACAAATTCTTTTAACAGGAAGTTTTGCTGGTCAGCCAATTGTGAAAATTACAAATAAGTAATTATTTATGACTAGTTAAAGAACCCCTTCACATTCCGGCTCCCTTCCCAACAATAAGTTCTTCTGGAAGAGTTCCTCTTGATATTCCAAAATGTGATCCCCTCTCAAAAGCTGCTGATCAAGTGCAAAGATAAATATTTATTAAATGAGTGGATCAGTAAATGAAAGTCAGAGGCTGTAAATAAAAATGATTTTATGCTTAAAACACCAATTCTTTCTTTTTCAGAATTCTTGAAGGAAAACAATAAGTGAAGTAATCTTATTTTGAGTTCTACATAAGTAATTCAAGAAAACTACTTCAATATCAAAACCAAATAAAATACATTGTGTTGTGAATGTTGTGATTTATTTTACTCTGATGTAATAACTGTGATGTTTACATTGTAAATATTATTTGTGAGTTCTGAAATTTGTCTTTAACTCATGAGAATTCTGTGATTTCATGTGCTGTGTATCCTTTCTAATAAAAATATATTTAATGATAAGTAAATACTAGGTTAATTCCAATTATATGAGGCTTTTTGGAAGGATAGTAATCGAGCAAAATTGATGTGTTTATTTATAGGACATACTTAACTATGCAGAAGAGTGGAGTTGATAATTAGCACATCTAAATTTGAATGTTGAGCAGATAGAATGCTGTGTTAAATAAACTTCAGAGTATTTAAGAGAATGCCAAAAGCAAAGATAAAAAAATTATTTTAAAAAAAGATTTTCAGAAAATGTTGTGTGTTTCCATGTTCTTAGGCAGCATTCATTTTGAATGAGATTTTTAAATCTTTCAAATTTGAATGTCTAATTGCCAAATACTCTTCTGATTGAATGCTTCAGTTAAGGAGAATGGCCTCTATTTCTGACACTGAACTTTTCCTTTATGCTTGTGTTAAGTATGTGTAATGTGTAAACTGAACAGAACACTTGTTTTTCAGTGATAAATATTTTTTCCATTGTCTCTCAGATAATGCTTAGGTCATATCAGCTTTATTCAGTGAAAGTACATTTGGAGAAACAACTATTTTTCCAAAATGATTGTAAGAAATTAAATATAGAAAATAAAGACCTTTGATTATCATTGCAGGCACTTTCTGTTGTTTTGATTCTTTATACTGTTTTGATTCTTTGCAGCAATTTGTTGTAGCTCCAAAGTTCCAGGAACTAAATAGTTCTTGTGATGTTTAGGGTAGAATTATATTTGACTTTGAGTGTGTTCTAAAATAACTATGACTTAAGTAAGAGAGAAATTTCTTTCTAATACAAGGCCAGAAGTAAAATGTCAAGGGTTAGCATGATGGTTCTGCTCCATGAGTCCCTCAGTAAGCTAAACCCCTTCTAGCTCACCCCTCATTTTCTAGGACATAGCCCTTTTCCTCATTATCCAAAATTGCAGCTAGGGTTCCAGCCATCACACTTGCATTTTAGGCAGCAGGACGGATGAAGAGGCATTGAAGAAAAGGGAAAAAAGAGTGCATGCTGATTCTCTCTTAAACCGATATCTTACATTAACATTCCCTGAGTAGAACACAGTGTTATAGTCAGAGTCATTTGCAAAAGAGGCTGGGAATTTTTTTTTTTTCTGGAAGATCATGTGCTCAGTGAAAAAACCAAGGTTCTATAACTATAAATCCCTCCTCTATAACTCTATAAACTCTAAAACTATAAGTCCTCCTCCCTGGAGGAGGGCATGGCAATCCACTCCAGTATTCTTGCCTGGAGAATTCCGTGGACAGGGAAGCTGGTGGGTTATAGTCCATGGGGTTGCAAAGAGTCAGACATGACTGAGCTACTAAACAGCAACAACAACAATAACTATAAAAACCCAAAAAAATGATTTAAAAAAATGAATAGGTCCATGCAGGGATTTTTTAAAATCCCAGGCTACGCATCTTAAATTCTCACCAAAAAGACTTAAAGAAATGACAAGGAAAATCAGGTTAAGTAGAATCAGGTAGCTCCTAACTATTAATGAAGAATCATCATCATTACAGGCAAAACCTTGCTCAGTTTCATTTGCTACAATTAGAACAAATGGCTACATGAGGAGAGACTAGTCTAGAATTACTAGTAATTGGAAAATAGTTTATACAAATTGAAATGAATTGGACTAACTGTATCTTTCCTTCATATCTGATTTCACAAATTATAGATCTTTGTTAAGTGACTTATCTATGCAAAACGCTCACTGCAGTGAAAACAGAAAACTTCTAGATACTATTTGCACACAAGAAGCTTATAAAGATCAAAGTTGGGCATCATTAAAGTGCAGTTTGAATGTGAATCTAGAGTTTTATTTTATTTATGTATTTTCTTGGCCATGCCACACAGCATGTGGGATCTTAGTTCACTGACCAGGAATCAAACCCAGGCCCTTGGCAGTGAAAACGTGGAGTCCTAAACACTGGGCTGCCAGGGAATTCCCTAAAGAGTTTTGATTTTACCTCATTAATATGAATATTCTCAATTGACTCCCTATTCCTTCAAGAGACACCCCCATTCCTTCTCAATTGACTCCCTATTCCTTCAAGAGACATCAATGACTGTGGTGTACCAGGAGGATATCTGGGAAATGAGTGTTCTAGGCAGAAGCAAGATCAAGAGCAAGTGAGGGAATAGTCTGGCACATCTGAACAGCAAGGAAGGCAGGATGCCCCAAACAATATGAGCTGGACAAGGACTGAGGAGGAGACAAGGTCAAAGATTTTACCAAGGACTAGAACTTGTGATGCTTCCTTGGTGGCTCAGTCGGTAAAGAATCTGCCTGCAATGTGGGAGACCTGGATTCGATCCCTGAGTTGGGAAGATCTCCTGGAGGAGAGAATGGCAACCTACGCCAGTACTCTTGCCTGGAGAATCCCCAAGGACAGAGGAGCCTGCGAGAGTACAGTCCATGGGGTGGGAAAGAGTCGGACATGACTGAGCGACTAAGCACACAGCACAGAACTTGTGAGGCCTCACAGGCCACTGTTAAGGGCTTGAGGAGTGAGAGGAAGAGACAATGCAGAATTTCGGATTTTCTGAAATGCATGTTGTCACGATCAATCTGACTGCTGTACTGGGAAGCGGGAGAAAGGGGGCTAAGGATGGAAGATGGAGACACATGAGGAGACTGCTGCTATGAATCGTGGGAGAGACAATATGGCTACCAGGGCACCAGTAGTGCAGGTGGTGAGAAGTGGTCTGAACACATTTCAAAAGGAGAATCAAGCTTTTCGCTGATAAATGGAAGATATGAAAGAGAAAAGTCCAGAATGATTCCAAGATAAACGACTTGAGCAACTTGAAGGATGAGGTTTTCATTAAGTGAGATGAAGAACACTGTGGGTAAGGGGGTTCCTGGGGAAGATGAGGTCTGTTTTGATGGGTTAAATCTGATGTTGTGTAGAGTTGGGGAGAACTGTGAGGAGTTGAGGAGACACTGGGTTGGAGATAAATTACTGAGAGTCTTCAGTGTGTAGATGGGATTTAAAGACACAAAAAGTGAGATCACCCAGGGACTGAATGTGGCTAGAGAAGAATCTCGACACCTGAAACCCCTGAGTGTATTCATTCACTGGGGCTGGCATCACAAAGCACCCCATACGGAGCCTCAAGCAGCAGAAGTGTATTGTTTCCGGAGGTTAGAAGTCAGGGGTCAAGCTGTTAGTGGAGTTGGTTCCTTCTAAGCACGGTGATGGAGAACTGAATCCTCTTTCCTGGCTTCTGGTGGTTTCCTGGCAGTCTCTGCTTGTGGAAGTGTTACCTCAATCTCTGGCTTAATCTTCTCATGGGGTTCTCCCTGTGTGTTGTGTGTCTTCAAATTTCCCCCCCTTTTTTTTTTTTTTTAATGAGGACACCAGTCATATGGGATCAGAATCCTTCCCAATGAACTCACTTTAATTTGGCTACTTCTATAAAAACCAGTCTCTGAGGAAGTTCACTTTCTGAGGCTCTGGTGATTAGGACTGCAACATATGGATCTGGGGGACACAGTTGAACCCATGGGCTTCCCAGGTGGCTCAGTGGTGAAGATTCTGCCTGCCACTGCAGGAGCTGTGGGATATGCGGGTTCGATCCCTGGGTTGGGAAGATCCCCTGGAGTAGGAAATGGCAACCAGCTCCAGTATTCTTGCCTGGAGAATTTCATAGACAGAGGAGCCTGGCAGGCTACAGTCCATGGGGTCACAGTCAGACATGACTGAACACACAACAATTGAACCATAGCACTGAGACTTGCCAACATTAATAGTTTGGGTTATTGAGGAATAAATGGGGTTCAGTTCAGTTCAGTCTCTCAGTCGTGTCTGACTCTTTGCGACCCCATGAATCGCAGCATGCCAGGCCTGCCTGTCCATCACCAACTCTCGGAGTTCACTCAGACTCACGTCCACTGAGTCAGTGATGCCATCCAGCCATCTCATCCTCTGTTGTCCCCTTCTCCTCCTGCCCCCAATCCCTCCCAGCATCAGAGTCTTTTCCAATGAGTCAACTCTTCACATGAGGTGGCCAAAGTACTGAAGTTTGAGCTTTAGCATCATTCCTTCCAAAGAAATCCCAGGGCTGATCTCCTTCAGAATGGACTGGTTGGATCTCCTTGCAGTCCAAGGGACTCTCAAGAGTCTTCTCCAACACCACAGTTCAAAAGCATCAATTCTTCAGCGCTCAGCTTTCTTCACAGTCCAACTCTCATATCCATACATGACCACTGGAAAAACCATAGCCTTGACTAGATGGACCTTTGCTGGCAAAGTAATGTCTCTGCTTTTCAATATGCTATCTAGGTTGGTCATAACTTTTCTTCCAAGGAGTAAGCATCTTTTAATTTCATGGCTGAAATCACCATCTGCGTGATTTTGGAGCCCAGAAAAACAAAGTCTGACGCTGTTTCCACTGTTTCCCCATCTGTTTCCCATGAAGTGATGAGACCAGATGCCATGATCTTCATTTTTTGAATGTTGAGCTTTAAGCCAACTTTTTCACTCTCCTCTTTCACTTTCATCAAGAAGCTTTTTAGTTCCTCTTCAGTTTCTGCCATAAGGGTGGTGTCATCTGCATATATGAGGTGATTGATATTTCTTCCGGCAATCTTGATTCCAGCTTGTGCTTTTTCCAGCCCAGCATTTCTCATGATGTACTCTGCATATAAGTTAAATAAGCAGGGTGACAACATACAGCTTGACATACTCCTTTTCCTATTTGGAACCAGTCTGTTGTTCCATGTCCAGTTCTAACTGTTGCTTACTGACCTACATACAAATTTCTCAAAAGGCAGGTCAGGTGGTCTGGTATTCCCATCTCTTTCAGAATTTTCCACGGTTTATTGTGATCCACACAGTCAAAGGCTTTGGCATAATCAATAAAGCAGAAATAGATGTTTTTCTGGAACTCTCTTGCTTTTTTGATGATCCAGTAAATGTTGGCAATTTGATCTCTGGTTCCTCTGCCTTTTCTAAAACCAGCTTGAACAACTGGAAGTTCACAGTTCACGTATTGTTGAAGCCTGGCTTGGAGAATTTTGAGCATTACTTTACTAGCGTGTGAGATGAGTGCAATTGTGTGGTAGTTTGAGCATTCTTTGGCATTGCCTTTCTTTGGGATTGGAATGAAAACTGACCTTTTCCAGTCCTGTGGCCACTGCTGAGTTTTCCAAATTTGCTGGCATATTGAGTGCAGCACTTTCACAGCATCATCTTTCAGGATTTGAAATAAATGGGGTAAAAAGGGCTAAAAAGAAAAGCTAGTGAAACGGACCATATGGTTCTTGCCCCCACCACACACAGACCATGTCTCCTGTCTGTCTTTTGTTTGTGGAAAACTTTAGTCAAAGAATAAGTTTAATCAGAGAAGTGAGAAATGTGGAAACAAAGGAAAACAGTCAAAGGAGAGTAATTAATAATAATGTAGTCATGAAGCATAGTCAAGGACCTTTAGTCCTTTCTTGAGAGCTGTGGATAATATTCTGAGCCATATCCTGAGAGCTGTCTTATAGATACTAATACACCAGGTGGAGAAGTTAACTACATGATGATCAGACTATACCAGGACATGAGCTGCCACCATTCCGAGAACTGGCTGCAAAGAAATGGGAACAAATGGATCCTGGGAGGGAAGATTCAGTTCAGTTCAGCTCAGTCTCTCAGTCATGTCCAGCTCTTTGCAACCCCATGAATCGCAGTGAAGATTAGCTGTACCTAAAACAGCCATGCTGATGCTGGTAAGACCACTGATGATCAATTCAAAGATGACTTAGAGATGCTTGTGCTGTTTCTGCATGTAGAACCTCTCCCCCAGTCTGTCTGTTAAAGCTCTCACTCCCTGCTTGTCATTGTGGGGGAGTCAGCCTTTGAACAGATATCTGCCACCCTCCCCCACCAATTGCCAGCATCTGAAATAAGCAAACTTTCCTTCCCTCCAACTGGCATATTTATTGGCTTTTGAGCGGGGAGTAACTGGATCCACACATACCTTTCGGTAACACTAGTAAAATAGGAAAAAGAATAGAGTAATTCTGGAAAAGAAGTGAAGAAAATGGTTCAAGGAAGAAAGCACCCTTAACAGATTTAAATGCCGTTATTATGTAAAATAAGATTCATTTATTGATTTCTTAAGCAAGTATATCTAAGGAATCTGCTATGTGCCCACCACTGTTCTTGATTCTGATGATTTATCAGCGAAAAAAACAGACATAAATTCTTGCCCCCATGGAGCTTACATTCTATTAAGCAAAAGATCTGATAAATCAAATAGATAAGTAAAATACATGTTATGCTAGAAAATGATATATGCTGAGGAGAAAAAAGTAATGCAAGGAAAGAGAATATGAAGTGTTCAAGAAGAAGTTTAAAATTTCCCTTGAGATTCCCAGAGAAATTCTTACAGAAAGGTAAATTTGAGATACACTTAGAGAAGTGAGGAAATCAGCTGTGAGTTTCTATGAGAAGATCATCCTCAGTTCAGTTCAGTTCAGTTGCTCAGTCGTGTCCGACTCTTAGTGACCCCATGGACCACAGCACGCCAGGTCTCCCTGTCCATTACCAACTCCTGGAGCTTACTCAAACTCATGTCCATTGAGTCGGTGATGCCATCCAACCATTTCATCCTCTGTCATCCCCTTCTCCTCCTGCCTTCAATCTTTCCCAGAATCAGGGTCTTTTCAAATGAGTCAGTTATTTTCATCAGGTGGCCAAAGTATTGGAGTTTCAGCTTCAACATCAGTCCTTCCAATGAACACTCAGGACTGATCTCCTTTAGGATGGACTGGTTGGATCTCCTTGCAGTCCAAGGGACTCTCAAGAGTCTTCTCCAACACCACAGTTCAAAAGCATCAATTCTTCGGCACTCAGCTTTCTTTATAGTCCATCTCTCACATCCATATATGACTACTGGAAAAACCATAGCATTGACGAGACAGACCTTTGTTGGCAAAGTGATGTCTCTGCTTTTTAATACGCTGTCTAGGTTGGTCATAACTTTCCTTCCAAGGAGTAAGGGTCTTTTAATTTCATGGCTGCAATCAACATCTGCTGTGATTTTGGAGCCCCCCAAAATAAAGTCTGTCATTGTTTCCCCATCTATTTCCCATGAACTGATGGGACCAGATGCTATGATCTTAGTTTTCTGAATGTTGAGTTTTAAGCCAACTTTTTCACTCTCCTCTTTCACTTTCATCAAGAGGCTCTTTAGTTCTTCTTCATTTTCTGCCATAAGGGTGGTGTCATCTGCATATCTGAGGTGATTGATATTTCTCCCGGCAATCTTAATTCCAGCTTGTGCTTCTTCCAGCCCAGTGTGTCTCATGCTGTACTCCACATATAAGTTAAATAGGCAGGGTGACAATATACAGCCTTGACGTACTCCTTTTTCCATTTGGAACCAGTCTGTTGTTCCATGTCCAGTTCTAACTGTTGCTTCCTGACCTGCAGACAGATTTCTCAAGAGGCAAGTCAGGTGGTCTGGTATCCCCATATCTTTAAGACTTTTCCACAGTTTGCTGTGGTCCATACAGTCAAAGGCTTTGGCATAGTCAATAAAGCAGAAATAGATGTTTTTCTGGAACTCTCTTGCTTTTCCAATGATCCATCGGATGTTGGCAATTTCTCTGGTACCTCTGCCTTTTCTAAAACCAGCCTGAACATCTGGAAGTTCACGGTTCACATATTGCTGAAGTCTGGCTTGGAGAATTTTGAGCGTTATTTTGCTAGCATGTGAGATGAGTGCAATTGTGTGGTAGTTTGAGGATTCCTAGAGGAGGGAATTCCAGGTGCAAAAGCCCTGGCATGAAGAGCAATCCTAATACAGTGAGGAACAGACAGGAGGCCAATTTGGCAGAAGTGGACAGAATGGTTAAGAGAGGATGGAAGAAACAGAGTCATTACGAGGAACCAGGCCACAGAGGACACTATAGGTCATTGCAAAACTTTGGCTTTTATTTTGGATGAGATGAGAAGCTATTAGAGAACTGTCACCAGTGACCTTCACAACAATAGTCCTGGTCCACTGATGAAGGTGAAAGTCAGGTCAGAAAGGGCCCAAGAGAATATGGAGGAAGGGTCTCTACCGTGAATATCTATAACTCCTAGAGTTGTTTTCCTGCATAGAGGAGCAAAGAAAAGAGGAGAAACTTGGTGGGGGAAAAAAAGAGGTCAAATAATTTTCTTTAAAAATTTTTATATTTATTTCGGTTGCATTGGGTCCTCATTGCTGGTTGCAATGAGCCAGGGCTATACTCTAGTTGCAGTGTGTAGGTTTGTCATTGCGGTAACTTCTCTTGTTTTGAAATTATTTTGAAAGTTTAATAAAAGTTAAAGAGCTTTTCTCAGAAATACACACTCTTTGTGTGCATTCAGAGAATTCCCTGAGTGTTACAGGTCCACGCATGGAATTTTAGGAGGCTCCTTGATTGGTCTTTAAGAAGCTCCACTCTAGTTGTTGAGTCCTGGTTGGAGTCATTGCAAATGGGGAAATGGTATGGAGATAATCGTTATTGTGCTCAGTCATGTCTGACTCTTTGCAACCCCATAGACTGTAACTCTCCGTGTTCCTCTCTGCATGCAATTTTCCAGGCAAGAATACTGGAGTGGGTTGCCACTCCCTACTCCAGGGGATCTTTCTGACCCAGTGATTGAACTCTTGCCTCTTGCATCTCTTGCATTGGCAGGTGGATTCGTTACCACTAGCGCCATCGGGGAGGCCCCATTAAAGTTATCCGACAGAGAGATGATAAGGATTTGAGCTAGACTGGTAGTAATGAGAAACAAAAGGAAATGGTAGAGATAGCTAACAGCAGGGCCTTTTCTAAGGACTTCACATTGTTAAATCATATCAAGTCTAGAAGGCATGTATCTTCAACCCATTTTTTTTAGATAAGGGAGCTAAAACACAAAGGAGAAGCAGACTCTTAGCCCTGGAAGCTCATGTGGAAGTATTCCATGCAGTCCCCTAATGGGTCATTACTATTATGTTGTTTTTTTGTTATAGAAACCCTCTGAAACACTGACCCTCTAATGGGTCTTATTTAAGACCCCAGAAAGACTAAATGACTTTTCCAATATACCATAATTATTTAGTGGCAGAGCAGGGACTAGACCTCAGATGCTTTCTTCATTTTACTCTTTCGCACCCAGTACTGAAATTGGCAAAATTCAATGCATAGTACATGGATTCCCTTAAAGGCCCCTGCAGTCTCAGTCCCATCTCTGTAGAGGCTGCCCTGCCCTCCTAAAGGATCTCAGAGGCCAGACAGGTAAGAGGCCAGAGAGCTCACCTCACCAGTGAGGCTTTTCCAGACATGGTATATTCTGCTTCTCTTTTGCTCAAGAAGCATGGAGGATACCCGACCCCTCTATGTTTTAGCAGCCGTGCTGAACTGCAGCTTTTCCGCGAGGGTGGAGCACTGTCTGCCTTTATGGTCCCACCCTGCTGGTGCCTCGTGCATACTCAGATTTTCCTCATCTCTAGCCTTTCAGAAGCCTGGCCCTGCAATCCAGCCTCAGCTAGTTCTTTGCTGAAACGTTCCTGGAACTGCCCTGTACTCTTGCTTATCTCATCTTCAACACGTGGATGATATGATAATGTCTCAGATGGGCCTTATCTGAGCACATCACCTTTGCCTTCCTTTTCCCTTTGGTATTCCAGCTCTCTCTTTGGTACTTGATCTCTTTCTGGACTTGGACAGAACTTGCTACAGGTCACAAGGATTTCATCAGCGATCACTAGTCCCATTCCAAGCAGCTTATGTTATTTTATTTCTCTATTCAATTCTCACTTTCCAATTGTTCCTTCCCTTCCTTCTCTCTCTGTTCCCTGCATGTTCTTTACTATTGCAAACTAATACTTTCCTGAGTAGTCACATATAGTTGAAATCTCTGGGGGTTCTGGGTTATGCTGTGTTTCAAAAGATAGGCCAGGGTGGAAAATGCCTATCATTGAACATACCAGTTTATTGCTCTTGAAATGATACAAATAGTTTTTATTGCAAAAGTTTCTAAGAAGACAATCTTTAAAGAAGTTATCTCTTGACTTAAAAAGGACTTTCAGTATATTAAACAACACTGAATTCAGTGCTTGGTCTTTGCATGGAATCCTTAACATGGCTTTGAAGCTGGTGACTGACTTGGGGAGCAGAGAAACTTTCACTTTTGTCCTGGCTTACATTTATAAATTAATGTTGCTAATGCACAATTAAAAACATGAGGTGGCCAAAGTATTGGAGTTTCAGCCTCAGCATCAGTCCTTCCAATGAACACCCAGGACTGGTTAGGGAACATAATTGAGTCCATAACACCATTATTGGCAAGTTGAAAGCAAGAGCAGGAAACACTGTGGAGTGCCTTTCTTATAATGTTTTCTATAACCAAATGTCTGTATTAGGAAAAAAACCAATCTTCAATATGATTGAAACATATCAGTTTGTCACAATGTATCAGCATATAATAATAACAAACTGTGTCTTTATTATTATGCTGTCTTTGTTATAGAAAACCTCTGAAACTTTTAGTGTGATCTTATCCTAGAAAAATCTTCACTTTTGTTATTATGATTATTTATTATTATTTTAGAAATATCTAAATATTTTGAAAAATAAGAAACAACTTACAATTTGGGAATTTCTTAAAGAATTCCTGTCCAATTCTAGTTGATCTTTCCTGCACATGAAAGATTAATATCTTCAGAAATTTGGAAACATTACAACTGAGGGCAAAATTGTGCATGGACTGGCACCAATGCACATATATAGGAGGTTTATACACAGGATTGCTGACCACCCACGCTTGCTGCATGCATGCATGCATGCATTCTCAGTCATGTCTGACTCTTTGCAACCCCATGGATAGTAGCCCGCCAGGCTCCTCTGTCCATGGAATTTCCCAGGCAAAAATACTGGAGTGGGATGCCATTTCCTACTCCAACGTATACTTGCTACAGAACACTGAAACACCTAGATGCCTTGAAGGAAGAAAATTTGTGGGTTTTTCGCTTTAAAAAAATGGAAAATAAAAACTTTCTGGGGAGAACTAGGATGGTTAATGTGGGAGATGATGCCCCAGAATTAAGTCTTGTTTCTTCTGGGCCACTCAGAGTTGCATCCTGCTCAGCTCAGCCTGGAAAGAAACCTGCCTTCAAAGAGCTTCATCCACTCACAGCAACTCAATTCAGACATACGTTTATAACATATATATACATTTATATATATTATATTATAATTTCTGGGTATGATAAATTTCAAATATCTAGTTTTCTAAAACCCTTTAAGAGTTAAAGTGACTCTATAGTCTAGATCCAACCAGTCCATCCTAAAGGAGATCAGTCCTGAGTGTTCATTGGAAGGACTGATGTTGAAGCTGAAACTCTAATACTTTGGCCATCTGATGTGAAGGGTTGACTCATTTGAAAAGACCCTGATGCTGGGAAAGATTGAGGGCAGGAGGAGAAAGGGACGACAGAGGATGAGATGGTTGGATAGCATCACAGACTCAATGGACATGGGTTTGGGTGGACTCCGGGAGTTGGTGATGGACAGGGAGGGCTGGTGTGCTGCAGTTCATGGGGTCGCACAGAGTTGGACACTACTGAAGTGACTTAGCAGTAGCAGCAGCAGTAAGCAAGGTTACTTATTTTCTTCCATAAATTTTTATGTAAAAAAGTATACATTACTATTATATTACTATGAAAGTGAAAGCAAAAGCCACTCAGTCATGTCTGACTCTTTGTAACCCCATTGACTATTAAGCCCATGGAATTCTCCAAGCCAGAATACTAGAGTGGGTAGCCTTTCCCTTCTCCAGGGTATCTTCCCAACCCAGGTATCAAACCCAGGTCTTCTGCATTGCAGGCAGATTCTTTACCAGCTGAGCCACCAGGGATGCCCTTATATTACTATATACCATAGTATATACTATACTATCAATATTAAAACAGTATAACATTAATTACTGTTACATTACTACATACTATTGTATGTAAAATACTCTATAGTAATAATAATAGCACAAACATGCACATTCTGTTTCTGGGTTTTAGAAACTATGCTAACAGGATATCTCAAGGACATAAGGACTAAAATGTCTATAATAATATCTATGAATTCCTGAGAACATTTGGAGCTGCAAATTTTAGTAGAACTAAACTTTTAGAAAAAGACACTCCAATTATTTATTTGCCTATTCTTGTCTGATGCTCCACACTCAGATGGTACCCCCTCGGGTTAACCGATAGCAGCTGCAATTGTTTAAAAGGAGAGAGAGGGAAAGACACATAAAAAGCATCTGCCTTTTGACTGTCCTTTGTTAACAGCTTTCTCTCCCTGTCTGTGAGAGAGAAAACATTTCCTGTGTGTTTCTCTTTTGCCTTCTGTAATTGCAAGTCGCTTGCAAGATTCATCTCCTTTTATACTTTAACATTTTTCATTTTTCTGCCACACAATTGTGCTTTTTCTTTTTTTCTTCTTTCTTGGAAATTCGCCCTGGTTTCATAATTTTGTTCCTTTTCGCTTTGCCCTTCTGTTCTCTATAGACTTGTGGATTCATTTACTTGGGCATCTTGCTCTCCTGCTTGCCTTGCGAGCATGCGTGTGTGCTCAATTGCTTCAGTTGTGTCTGACTCTTTGCGACCCTATGGAGTGTGGCCCACCAGTTTTCTCTGTCCATGGTATTCTCCAGGCAAGAATATTGCAGTGGGTTGCCATGCCCTCCTCCAGGGGATCTTCCTCACCCAGGGATCAAACCTGCGTCTTCTGGATTGCCTGCAGATTCTTTACTGCTGAGGCACCAGGGAAGCTCCTCCTGCTTGCCTTACCTACACATTAATCTCATTTGTTCCAGTAACAGAATATTAACAAAGCTCTCCCAAGATTTCGTTTTGTCTCTTAGTTTTTCTTTCCATTGGACCTTACACACAGGTGACACTTATTAAAATAGATTTCCTAATTTATATTCTATTTATCTTTCCAGTTAAAAAACATAGCATCTTCAAGGTAGAAGTTGCATTTGCATATAAGGTTATAATTTACTCCTGGGGAAATAACTATGTCATTATTCTTAGTTTTTATTTATACCTGGAAGACATTTCCTTCTTACCTTGACACTTTACATAGATGAAGAACCTCAGCTGTGTCTTTATAGATGAGTAGAGAATGGGATAGAGGTTTGGAGGAGCAAACATATTCTCAAAAAAGAGAATTTATCAGAGATGAGTAAGTTTGAAATTGTGTGCAGGTAGTGAAAATAAGGGCAATGAATACAACTGAGAAAATTCCTGTTTTAAGATCTCAGTTCCTGTTAAGCAGCTGGTAAGAAAATATACCTGTATCAACACAACATTGTAAAGAAATTATCCTCCAGTTAAAATAGATAAATTAAATATATATATACGTGCAAAGTAGAAGAAAAATGGTAAATAAAAGGTAATAGCAAAAGTTGGCTTCCATGAAGGGGTTACTATAGTAATCTTATTTTAAAGCATTATGATGCTACTACATAATGTTTTTTTAAAGTGAAATATGAGTATCTTATTTCCCAAATTTTACATGGATCATATTCATTTAATGAATCGTAGGTGAAAAGGTAAATTCGCGTTTATGTCATGCTTCCCACTTTCTTTTGGGGAGTAATGCACACATATCGATGGTAATAGATGTATTTGAACAAACAGTAGAGCAGAAGCAGCATATTTGTGCAGCATCCCATGGCTCTCAGTGGGGTACTCATGACAGAGGCTAAATAAGAGAGACTTGTCTTAATGGATAATGTTCATCAAGACAGGTGACCAACACTTTCCACACATTAGCTTGAATAAACCAGGAAGTCAGTGTCATCACTCATGTGTTTGTGATTAGCAAAATTGCTGATTAATGCCACTTCTTGAGTCCATATTATGAGAAAGAAAACATGACTCTGAAGAGATGGGTGACTAGCAAATAACATGTCCTGGTTTTCCAGCAGGGTAAATACTAGTCCACATGTTTGGGTGGCTGTTTTAGGGACCTCTCTTCTCTATAACTTCTGATATCACTATACATCCTCATTGGCACCCAGGAACTCATTCTTGGGTCTGACAATGAAGCGTTGGTCTATGACTATGAAAAAGAAGAGTATCAGAATGTAACTAAGAGCCAGAGCCTGTTATAGAATCATAGTGAACTTCACACCAGAGCAACCTAAGTGCCCACACTGAAACTGAGCATGTGAATCAGGGGTTGCTGCATAAATAATAATAAACTGCCTACTTTATTATTTGGGCTTCCCTGTGGCTCAGACAGTAAAGAATCCACCTGCAATGCTGGAGACCTGAGTTTGATCTCTGGGTTGGGAAGATCCCCAAGAGGAGGGCATGACAACCCACGCCACTGTTCTTGCCTGGAGAGTCCCCATGGAATGTAGCCTGGTGGGCTACACTCTGTGAGGTCGCAAAGAGTCAGACACAACTGAGCAATGAAGCACACTTCACTATATCCACTTTAAAGTTTTGAGTTCCTATAAGAAAGATCAGAGTCCAGCTTACCTCACAGACTCAAGGAGTCCTGAGGATATCATCTGGATTCCTAAAAATAATTTTAGCTTCAGGATATTGAAATGAATGCTCAGGAACTGTCATGCACATCTACCTCTGCAGGCAAGCTGAGAAGCAAGATAAACTTTTCCAGGAATCAAGCACTGAGGGGTCTAAGGTGGGAGACTGTTTGCATAGGGCTTCTTCCCAAGGGCTGCTCTGAAGCTCAAGAGCTCCCTGGCTCAGGGCTTGTATTTGGTCTCTCTTGGCCCAGTGACCTTTCTCTGGTCCATTTGCCAGCACGAGGCTGG
The DNA here is from genome assembly GCF_002263795.3 of Bos taurus. NCBI lineage: Eukaryota > Metazoa > Chordata > Mammalia > Artiodactyla > Bovidae > Bos > Bos taurus. The sequence goes on from NC_037336.1 coordinate 89,735,801, forward strand.
CACTTCTGCTCAGAAGAAGGTTGAATGGCCCCAAGAGCCGACCTTCAACTCTGGTCAACAATTTACTCCTGCTCCCACGACAACTTGCAAAGATTCTTTGCTAACTATTTCTACCCACAGGCCAACAGAACCAGAAATAGCTCTTCCTGTTTCAGTTTAACTAAAACACAGGGAATATTGACTCTCAGTGTTTATTTTTTTCTGAAACACAGCTACAAGAGTCCGCACAAATAGATCTCTATTCCGTGCTTCCATTTCCCATATTTCTTTAGCTATTCCTCACTTATGCTCAAAATGCTGGTGAAGATTTCATAGAATAGGATTTAGGGAAAATAAAATTATTAGTGAAAGTGATTCATGTGTGAAACATAATTCATTTCAGATAAAAGAAATCCAATCCCAATTCTAACTGTGAGTCAGAGCACAGAAAATAGTTTCAGAATTTGAGATTATTCAATATGAGCTAATCCTGCTCTAAATCATTTTAATGAGATTATTTTAATTCATAAATTATTACTAGAGCCAAAATTAAAATAAAGAAATGTTATTAGATATATGTAATGAATAGAATATTAAATGTTCTAAATATATGCTTTATTATAGTCAAAACCCGGTGTTCTCAGTAGTAGCATAGCATACCAGAGGCAAAACAAATTCCAAATTCCCTACTCCAAAGAAATAAAGTAGAAATTAGTTAACTTTATATGTTTAGAACTGCGTTTCTATTTCTATTGCTACTATAAAAACTTTTCCTTTGTTGATCTTCTCAGACATTTAATGACAGTCTTAAAAAAACAAAACAAAACAACAAAATCGTAAAACTTGTGGTCCAACAAGAAGGGAAATTAGAAAATTTAAAGGGCTTGGGAAAATTGTGGTGATAATTGGATTCTCGGAGCCACTGCTAGTCTCTCTACATGTCCTTAATACTCTGAGACACTTCTCGAGAGTATTGGATTATGTAAACTATTTCCCACATCTGTTGACTCAAAAGGTCATAGTCTACAAACTATAGCCAAATTTCTGGGTCTTCATAGCCAAGAAGAGGTGGAATTGGGCATGGCTCAGATGGGCAGGGGTTTGTGGGAATGGGAAAGTTGTGGGGATCACAGCTTACTGCCTAGATTCTTACTGTACCCTGACATAGATCAACTGATCCCACTGTTCCTAGAGTGATCTCAACAGTTTGAATGGAATGGCTACCTTCTCACATACAAGACGTTTGACTTGTTACCTCAGATTAGCCGGCTGTAAGTGAAGCTTATGAACCTCTGACTTGGAAGTTCACTTTCTTGGAAGTCAGGCTGGAGTACATGCAGGACTCACTGAGAAGTCATTCACAGGGACACTGAGAAATGCCCACAAGAAATCCTGGGAAGTAACCTACTGGGAATGCTGGGAAATGCCCACAGGGGATGTTGCTGAAACTGGCTGGGGGTGAACTCCACTGGGTATCATACTGGCTTAGCCTAACACTGCAATGACCAAAGGAAAGAAACCACACCCCATCCAGGGAAAAAATACCTTCCTTCTGCAGTGTTCCTTCCAGTGCCCTCCAACTCCAGTATCTCAAGCAGAGCAATACACACTGCTTTTGGAATTGAAAGGCAAGAAATTCACAACTAGTACAGGTATTCACCCAGGAGAGAGTCATCATCTTTCTATTCTCTTCTAAATTCATGTGAAAGTAAGAAAACCAATAAAAATGATAGGAAAATTTACTTAATGTCTCTTTCAATGAATCTTTTATGTTTTATTCATAATGTTTGAAAAATATCCTTAGAATAAACTATATTGGAAAAAAATAAAGGCAGTAGCAGAAGTCAATAAAGTAGAAAATAAGAAAATAATAAAGGACTATAAGAGCTGTGTAATCTTTCTTGTTATTTGAAAATATTAATGAAATTTTAAGAAACCTCTAGTTGTGCTAATCCAGAAAAGAAGAAATAAGATCAAAGTCACATACAAAATATTAGGCATGAAAAGGGGAAATTGTGTATAGAAAAGTGATTAAAAATAAAAGAATAAAATAGGGAGAGCAACTTCTATGTCAATAAATTTGAAATTATAAGTGCAATGGACACACTTCTACAAAAGTATGATTTTATCAAAATATACTTAGGTAAGATTAGAAGAATAAATAACCTTTGCAACTATTAAATAACTTTTTTAAAAGTTAACATTGCTGTGGACTGAGTGTGTCACATTCAAATTCATGTTGAAGCCCTAGTTCCCAGTGTGGTGATATTTGGAGATGGGATCCTTCATAGGAAACTGGGGTTACATGGGGTTGTGAGGTTTGGTGGCTTCATGATGGGATTAGTGACCTTTTAAGAAGAAATACAGAAAGATTGCTCTCTCTCTTTCCCTGCCATGTGAGGACCCAGCAAGAAGGTCACGTCAAGCCAGGTGCTCGCTGGACGTGTGGGCTAGTTGATTTGGATTTCTAGTCTAGAGAGCTGTAATGAAATACGTTCCTGTTGTTTAAGCCACCTGTTCTCTGGTATTTGTTGTGGCAGGCCCAGATGAGTTAGACAAACATAACTTCATAAAGGAAACCCCAGACCCAGTGTCTTACATATTTGAATTCAATCAAAGTTTCAAGAGACAGATCAGTCCAATCTTAAACCAATTTCCAGAAAATTTAAAAATGATCCACTATTAAACTTATTCTGTGAAGTCATAGCTTTTGATAACAAAACTAGATTTAAAAAAAAGCAAAAACAAAAACAACACACACGGAAAAGGGAACACTACAGGCCATGTCATTCATGAATACAGATGAAAAATCCCAAACCAAATACTAGCAAAACACATTTATTTGTGTTTAAGAAGATAACACAAATCAATTAAGCTGGGTTTATCCCAGAAATGTAAGAATGTTTTAATATTAACCTAAGGGATGCTATTCACCACATTGACAAGTTAAAGCAGCTAAAACCATATAAGCGGCAACTATAAACATTTGATAAGTTCCAGTACCTATTTATGATTTTTTTTAATTTAGCAAAATAGAAACATATAACTTGATGAAGGTTATATACCCCAAGCCTACACTACATCATTCTCAATGGCAAAGCATTAGAATAACCTCTTTTTAAATTAGGAACATATTAGAGATGTTCAAAATCATTGTTTTTATTCAACTTCATATTGTAGGCCTTAGAACAAAAAAGACAATAAAAATAAACTCTTATACATGTCCAGCTACACATTTGTACATGAATGTAGAGCAGCACTGTTTGTAATAGTTTCAGCTGGAAAGAACTAATAATGATACACATTAAGTTCAGATACTCTTTAACTTTACTTCCTTAGAATCCTTGTATATTTAAATCTACTTAAAAAAATCGGGGTACAGTTGCTTTACAATGTTTTAGTTTCTGCTGTACAATGACGTGAATCTGCTATATGCATACATATATCCCCTCCCTCCGAGCCTCCCTTCCCCTTGCGCCTTTTCTACCTCTCTAGGTCATCACGGAGCACCAAGCCAGCTCCCTGCACCATACGGCAGGTTCCCGTGAGCCATCGATGTTATATATGAGTGCACGTGAATCAATGCCAATCTCCTAAATTATCTTGCCCCTTCTCCCCCCACAATGTGTCCACACATCCATTCTCTATGTTTGCATCTCAATTCCTGCCCTACAAATAGGTTCGTCTGTGCCTTTTTCCTAGATTCCACATATACTCATTAATCTACTCTTCTGGCTGCGTACAAATTATGTTATCTTCCTTGTTTGAAAAGGAGAGATTATTTCTTTTGGGAATGCACAGTGCTTAGCCCCAAAATCAATACATTCTAAAATATTTTAAAAAAATAAATAGCAAATTAGTGAGTGAATAGCAGTAATAATTACCTATAGAAAAGTTAGTATTTTCACATTTTATGTAACATATATATTTTATAGTTTATGCTTGGAAAACTATCATGTATCATTTGAAGTCAAACTTATTTTTAAATGTTTATACTTAATGTTTTTTTTGTGCTGGTGATTAGTTTCACATAATCCTCATCTGTATCTTTGTAAAGTTGAGAATGAATATGATATAGATATTTTGAATGGAATTAAGTATAAACTTACTTGAATATCTTTGGTCCTTTACAGATACACAATTTATAAAGTTGCTCACAAAGGAAAACATAATGATCCCTACGAGGAGAATAAATATTGCAGATCATAAGTAATTATACTCTCAAATGCTCATGGAATTGGTTTATCACATTCATGCCTAGCAATGCACTCACTAAAATTTCCAATACACCCTCCATGCCAGCAAACAATTATAATGTTTCCAACATAAAAATTTAATGTTAGGAACTTATGTGATTTTAGTTGACTTACTGTAGGAAGGCTTCATGTAATTCATGTACAATTGAGATATGGTACAGAGTCCAAGAAGATAAGAAAATAGAATGCTCTTGGGATGGTTTTGATTTTCAGTGGGTAGCACAAGCCAAGCTGAAACCACAATTTAAATTGTGAAGCAATTGAATGTTAGGTTCTTCGTAGAGTTGCCCTAGTAGGGGCAATCTTTCTCTTCTGGGTCACAGGGCAGAATGTAATAGGGATAATTTTGAACTCTACTTAAAATCCCATGATCTGAAACACTATCATATTTTTAAATATAATCTCTTAATTCATCCCTAGGAGTTAGAGCTATGTCTTCATGAGTGATAATGAATGCTTACATAAAATCTGCGGAAATTTAATGGAAGTCTTCAGGCCCAGCACTGAGCTGATACACTGATGTCATTTGTTTTTTATTTGGTCTGGAACTAAATTAAATCTTCCCAGTGGCTCAGCAGGAAAGAATCTGCCTGCAGTGCAGGAAACACAGGAGACACAGGTTCAATCCTAGAGTTGGGAAGATCCACTAGACTCCTACCTTTCTTTTTTTTTTTAATTTTATTTTATTTTTCAACTTTACAACATTGTACCGGTTCCACCACACATCAAAATGAACCTGCCACGGGTACACATGTGCTCCCCATCCTGAACCCTCCTCCCCGCCCCGCCCCATACCATCCCTCCAGGTCGTCCCAGTGCACCAGCCCCAAGCATCCAGCACCATGCATCGAACCTGGACCGGCGACTTGCCCCACACATGATATTATACATGTTTCAATGCCGTTTTCCCAAATCATCCCACCCTCTCCCTCTCCCACAGAGTCCAAAAGACTGTTCTATATATCGGTGTCTCTTTTGCTGTCTCGTATACAGGGTTATACAGCCTTGACGTACTCCTTTTCCTATTTCGAACCAGTCTGTTGTTCCATGTCCAGTTCTAACTGTTGCTTCCTGACTTGCATACAAATTTCTCAAGAGGCAGATCAGGTGGTCTGGTATTCCCATCTCTTTCAGAATTTTCCACAGTTGATTGTGATCCACACAGTCAAAGGCTTTGGTATAGTCAATAAAGCAGAAATAGATGTTTTTCTCTTGCTTTTTCCATGATCCAGCAGATGTTGGCAATTTGATCTCTGGTTCCTCTGCCTTTTCTAAAACCAGCTTGAACATCAGGAAGTTCACGGTTTACATATTGCTGAAGCCTGGCTTGGAGAATTTTGAGCATTACTTTACTAGTGTGTGAGATGAGTGCAATTGTGTGGTAGTTTGAGCATTCTTTGGCATTGCCTTTCTTTGGGATTGGAATGAAAACTGACCTTTTCCAGGCCTGTGGCCACTGCTGAGTTTTCCAAATTTGTTGGCATATTGAGTGCAGCACTTTTGCAGCATCATCTTTCAGGATTTGGAATAGCTCAACTGGAATTCCATCACCTCCACTAGCTTTGTTCGTAGTGATGCTTTCTAAGGCCCACCTGACTTCATATTCCAGGATGTATGGCTCTAGGTCAGTGATCACACCATCGTGATTATCTGGGTCGTGAAGATCTTTTTTGTACAGTTCTTCTGTGTATTCTTGCCATGTCTTCTTAATATCTTCTGCTTCTGTTAGGTCCATACCATTTATGTCCTTTATCAAGTCCATCTTTGCATGAAATGTTCCTTTGGTATCTCTGATTTTCTTGAAGAGATCTCTAGTCTTTCCCATTCTGTTGTTTTCTTCTATTTCTTTGCACTGATTGCTGAAGAAGGCTTTCTTATCTCTTCTTGCTATTCTTCGAAACTCTGCATTCAGATGTTTATATCTTTCCTTTTCTCCTTTGCTTTTTGCTTCTCTTCTTTTCACAGCTATTTGTAAGGCCTCCCCAGACAGCCATTTTGCTTTTTTGCATTTCTTTTCCATGGGGATGGTCTTGATCCCTGTCTCCTCAAAATAGGAAAAGGAGTACGTCAAGGCTGTATATTGTCACCCTGATTATTTAACTTATATGCAGAGTACATCATGAGAAATGCTGGACTGGAAGAAACACAAGCTGGAATCAAGATTGCCGGAAGAAATATCAATCACCTCATATATGCAGATGACACCACCCTTATGGCAGAAAGCAAAGAGGAACTAAAAAGCCTCTTGATGAAAGTGAAAGTGGAGAGTGAAAAAGTTGGCTTAAAGCTCAACATTCAGAAAACGAAGATCATGGCATCCAGTCCCATCACTTCATGGGAAATAGATGGGGAAACAGTGGAAAAAGTGTCAGACTTTATTTTGGGGGGCTTCAAAATCACTGCAGATGGTGACTGCAGCCATGAAATTAAAAGATGCTTACTCCTTGGAAGGAAAGTTATGACCAACCTAGATAACATATTCAAAAGCAGAGACATTACTTTGCCAACAAAGGTTCGTCTAGTCAAGGCTATGGTTTTTCCTGTGGTCATATATGGATGTGAGAGTTGGACTGTGAAGAAGGCTGAGCACCGAAGAATTGATGCTTTCAACCAGTCCATTCTGAAGGAGATCAGCCCTGGGATTTCTTTGGAAGGAATGATGCTAAAGCTGAAACTCCAGTACTTTGGCCACCTCATGTGAAGAGTTGACTCATTGGAAAAGACTCTGATGCTGGGAGGGATTGGGGGCAGGAGGAGAAGGGGATGACAGAGGATAGATGGCTGGATGGCATCACTGACTTGATGTACGTGAGTCTCGGTGAACTCCAGGAGTTGGTGATGGACAGGGAGGCCTGGCGTGCTGAGATTCATGGGGTCGCAAAGAGTCGGACACGACTGAGCGACTGATCTGATCTGATCTGATACAGGGTTATTGTTACCATCTTTCTAAATTCCATATATATGCGTAGTATACTATATTGGTGTTTTTGACCCCTACCTTTCTACAGAGATTGGGAAATTGAGGCACTGTTTCCCTCCATGATTACATTTCAAAGGAAGGGTTCCCAGGTCCTTATTAAATCCTGGGTTTAAACTCATTCCTGAAAATTGAATTGTCAGACCCACGAAAAGCTTTGATTCTGTCTCTGAAATCAGATTCTAGAAAAGAAAGAAGGATTGTTACATTAAAATGTAAGCTTTATGATAGTAGAGTTTCTTGTTTAATCTGTTTTGCTCACTTTGTATCCCCAGGGCCTAGAAAAGTATCTGGCATAGTTGTTCAGTAAATACTCTTGTGAGAGAAAAGAAAGAAGAAAGGAAGGGAAGAAAGGAAGGGAAGGGACGAAAGGAGCAAAATACACATATTAATAAATTTCTTTAATGCAAACCACCCACCTACTTAGCCCTTCCACTGATCTGTCTGGTTGCCCACCTCCAGTGCTTCAGTTCTCTGCCCAAACTTCGTAATTTCTACAGGTAAAACTTTCCCAAATGACTTGTCCTTCTCTTGGAAGATCTGGCTTCCCATTTTTAAAAAGCACTTCCAGTATCCAGTTATCTAACAAGGATGAGTCAAGCATTAGATTTGTCCTGCTAACCAAGCCATTTTGAAAAATATGCTCCAGTGAAGACAAGCAATTTAACATTTCATTAAGATGGACTAAGTGATTGACCCATTTAGTTAAACATTTCGGTGAAATTAGTTATAGATGTTAAAATTCCAAGCAATCTAAGAGCATTTGGAGAACAAGGAAAGGCCATAGGTAGTAGGACATAGCTAAACCCAAAAATATTTAAGAGAGTAAAACACTTTTAAAAATCAGAAAATTGTATTTTTAGATGTAAATTTAGTGAATTAGTCTTTTGTTTGTCTTTTTATAAGCAGAGCCATCCTTTAAACAACCCTAGCATTTGAAGATCTTTCATGTTTAAGGGGTGGATGGAAGGTAGTTTGGCCAACTTCTCAGCTTTGGTCATAGAAAGTCTACAAAGCTAATGGCACACATTCATTCTTTTGGCGTGCAAAACAGAATATTATCTTCTGCCGCGGATACTGCCAAACTGATGCTCAATTGTATCATGTCAAAGAAAAACTGCACAAAATAGAATTAAACAGGCCTGGGAGACTTTATTTAAGACCGTGGCAATAGGGGAGAGAGACTGAACTCTGCTGAAACATAAAGTGAGAGAGTTCTTGAGCACTGAAGTGAGCTGGTGGAAAAAGACTGCAGGACTTCAGGAGATTGATCAATGTGAGTAGGCCATCTATGTTTGCTAATAGATGCTCATCGAAGTTCGGCTCCTACTTTTCCACTGAGACTGGGAAACGGAGGCACTGTGTCCTTCCATGATGGCATTGCAAAGGAATGACTCCCAGGTCCTTATTAAGCTTTAGGTTTAAACCCATCCCTGGGTTGTAAAACTGGTCAGAGGCTAAAAGATCTGTCTACATTTTAAAGTGGTGGAGGCAGAAGGCAACACAGATAATTTGAAATGAAAACTGAGGAAAGGGACTTTTAGAGTGCACAGTCAGGAAGAAATCTGTCTGAAATTTAGTCATACTGAAAAAACATTAAGGTTGTCTCAGTCAGTTAGTAATCACAAATAACTTATATAAAGCCCTCCTGTCTCTTCATTTCTCTTCACTGTTCTGTGTGCTGTGCTTGTGCTTAGTCATTCATTCATGTCCGATTCTTTGAGACACAATGGACCGTAGCCCACCAGGCACCTCTGTCCGTAGGAATTATCCAGGTAAGAATATTGGAGTGGGTTGTCATGCCCTTCTCCGGGGGATCTTCCCAACCCAGGGATCAAATCCAGGTCTCCCTCATTGCAGGCAGATTCTTTACCATCTGAGCCACAAGGGAAGCCAAGAAATCACCCTTCTGAGAGATGTGTGATTGATCATTCATTCACTGAACAATTTTTCCTCAAATACCTATCCTATGCCTTGAGCCTGTGTAGAGAATGGGGAACATGGGCTTGAGGTACAGGGAGAAAACAGACAAGAGATAATCATGCATATAAATGTAAGTTATAAGTAAGGCAATTTCCATCCATAAAGACATATTGTGCTCTGGGAATCTGTAACAGGGGGATTGCACGTAGTCTCGGTGGCAAAGAAGAATTCCCTCAGTGTGTGATATTTGAGCTGAGACCAGAAGGACAAGTAAGACTCAGTGAGAAAGGACAGAAATCCAGGACGAATCATGGACCACTGGAAAGGCTCTGAGAACAGAGCTGGAGGAGGGCTGGGAAAGAGGAATAAAAGGAGAAGAAAACAAGTCCAAGGTGGCTGCAGAAGACATTGTCAGCAAACACAGCCCAAGAGGAAATGAGACAGAGGCCTGTGAGCAGCACTAATAGCTGTCGCTCCATTTGTTAAGGATTTACTGTGGTCAAAGAATGCCAAGACCCAATAACAAAGGATCTCCCGTGTTCTGCGGCTTCATCTGTTATCCAGAGGTGCAGTTCAGAGCATCCACACCTAGAACCAACTTCTCTGTCTCTCTAGCAACAGGATGCCATTCAACTTGCTTTGCTCTCTTATAAAACCTCTCCAAAATGTCTCACTAATAGATAGAGGGACTTCCATGGCAGTCCAGTGGTTAAAACTTCCACTGCAGGGGACACAGATTGTATACACACAAATATGCAAATCTTATACATACATACAGTTCCCTGTATGCTACAGCATACAACAACAAAAATAATCAGAGAGAGAGTAATGTCAGCCTTAAAAGGCTAAATTATTATCACACACGTGGCAAAGTTAAGTTCCTAACCGGGGATGTGCACTTTTGCATAAATCACAGTCAGACATTCTCCTCTAGTTTCCATTTTCTGCTTTGGCTCTGAGGCATCTCTTCCATCCTGTTGCATCTACATGATCTGGCTTTCTGACACTCCTAAAAGGCAGATTACCAATACTGAAATGTTAAGCCTAGTCCATTACTTCATGTCAAGAAGATGATTTCAAGTTATATTTTTCAAAAGCATGGTGAGGTTCTTGTAATGGTATACATGTGACCCATATCATGTGCTGAACCAAAGCATGCAATAATACAAAGAAATACAAATATTTCGAGCAATTATTCAGTCACCTTTTCTAGATTACAGACTGATGCTTGGAACATAGGAGCCTCAAGAACTGAAAGAGTTTTGCTGAGCCTCAGTCTTTATGTAGAGCACTTAACACAGCTCCTAATATATAATGGGCATGCAATAATGGTAGCTTTTTTATCATTATCGTTTTTGTTAACTGTGATCTTAATGCTCACAGTATTCCCCTTAACCTTACTTAAAAGTCAGATGTAAAAATTTTCTGAAGACAAGTGAAAGATGTACATTCTGTTGAAAACATACCAAACTTCTAGCTGGTCTGTCTGAAAATATCATATTAAGTAAGCACCACAAGCTGAGGAGATAAAAATGTCCATAGGGTAACAAGCAAAACTTTGCTCCAAGACTAAAACTCATATAAACTCACTCCCCAGGTTTTGATTACATGGGATTAGGTTACTGAGAAAAGTAGCTCAGCGCTGGCTTACTCTTTGTGACTCCATGCACTGTAGCCCACCAGGCTCTTCTGTCCATGGGATTTTCCAGGCAAGAATACTGGAGTGGGTTGCCATGATCTCCTCCAGGGGATCTTCCCAATACAGGGTTTGAACCCAGGTCTCCTGAATTGTAGGCAGATTCTTTACCATCTAAGCCATCAGAGAAACACAGTCTTTCCCTTTTCCTTTCCTGAAATAGGAAGTCTAGAACCTTTAATATATAATCATGATCCTTGCTGAGTTGTGGCAATTTTACCAAGATTTCTGTGGAGTTGGATCAACTTATTATTTCCCACTTTCAATCAAGATTCAGGTACAATTTGAAAACATTCATCGAAAAAGCAAGAGAGCTCCAGAAAAACAAATGCTTCTGCTTTATTGACTATGCCAAAGCCTTTGACTGTGTGGATCAACCACAACAGTGATCTGTGGAAAATTCTTCAAGAGGTGGGAATACCAAACCACCTCACCTGCCTCCTGAGAAATCTGTATGCAGGTCAAGAAGCAACAGTTAGAACTGGACATGGAACATAGACTGGTTTCAAATTGGGAAAGGAGTATCAGTCAAGGCTGTATATTGTCACCCTGCTTATTTAACTTCTATGCAGAGCACATCATGCAAAATGCTGGGCTGGATGAAGCACAAGCTGGAATCAAGATTGCCAGGAGAAATATCAATAACCTCAGATATTCAGATGATACCACCCTTATGGCAGAAAGCAAAGAAGAACTACAGCCTCTTGATAAAAGTGAAAGAGGAGGGTGAAAAGTTGGTTTAAAACTCAACATTCAGAATACTAAGATCATGGCATCCTGTCCCATCACTTCATGGCAAATAGATGGGGAAAAAGTGGAAACAGTGACAGACTTTATTTACTTGGACTCTAAAATCACTGCAGATGATAACTGCAGCTATGAAATTAAAAGATACTTGCTCCTTGGAAGAAAAGCTAGGTTGATCATAGACAGCATATTAAAAAGCAGAGACATTACTTTGCCAACAAAGTTCTGCCTAGTCAAAGCTATGGTTTTTCCAGTGGTCATGTATGGATATGAGAGTTGGACTATAAAGAAAGCTGAGTGCAGAAGAATTGATGCTTTTGAACTGTGGTGTTGGAGAAGACTCTTGAGAGTCCCTTGGACTGCAAGGAGATCCAATCAGTCCATTCTAAAGGAGATCAGTCCTGGGATTCCTTTGGAAGGAATGATGCTAAAGCTGAAACTCCAGTACTTGGGCCACCTCATGCAAAGAGTTGACTCATTGGAAAAGACTCTGATGCTGGGAGGGATTAGGGGCAGGAGGAGAAGAGGATTACAGAAGATGAGATGGTTGGATGGCATTACCAACTCAATGGACATGAGTTTGGTGATGGACAGGGAGGCCTGGTGTGCTGCAGTCCATAGGGTCGCAAAGAGTGGGACACGAGCGAGGGACTTAACTGAACTGCTATGGTCATTCTAGCTCTCATTCTAGAAAACCTCCTGGGGAAAACAGCAAACAGAGTAGCTAGATACTAAGTATAGATGATTTTAGAAAATGAAAGGATTCAAGTGTGTTTTGGGCCATTTCCCAAAGTTGTGGCATGAAAATCACGAATCTTCTGCAACACAGGTTGCTTGAGACTGACCAACTGTGCTCCCTGAATGCACAGAATTGAAGAGAATTGAACCTACAGAATTTTTAGGAATTTAGTTGTGGGTCATAAGAAGCCTTGAAACTCACCTAATGGTCTTACCTTAGGTATTGAATCTCTGTTCTAGCAGGAGCAACCTAGCTTAATACCTGTCTGTGTCTATTGGTAGATTCTTTAATTTCTCTAAATTAGCATTATTATTCCACCAATCTTCAATTTATCCATCTGTCTATCCATTTGCTCATATATTTAATCACTTACTCACTTGTTCACCATTAATTCAGCAAACCTTTTTGGAACATCTATCTACCATATAATTGGCGGGGTGGGTGGTAAACTGTGAAAATAAATATAAATAAAACATAGTCTCTGTCCTGAAACATATCACATTTGCGTTCAGGAACTTACAAAAATTGGTTTCTAGTTCATCTTTTTCTTCCACTCACAATTTGTTTTGCCCTCCCTCTCCTCTTTCTTTGACCTTGACCTCCTTTCCCACACTGGTCACTGAGGACTCTAGTCTATCATTTTCCCCTTTGGTCTCCCACGCCAATTTATGTGTACTAATAATCAACTAAACGTCAGTGGTTCTAACACCTTTCCTCTCCCACATACCGAAATATGCCTGATATTAGAACAACACTCTGATTTCCCTTTGGGAGAAGTATCTTTACTCCATTGAATACAGTCTATTTTTTGTCTTACTAAATGCAGTCTGTCAGTCAAGGTACTTGGCTGTTCCTTAGCCAAAGAGTGAGCAAGTGACTGAAGTTAGACTGATTAGTTGTGCTTCCTGGAATTTGTATCACTAACAGATTGAGAAGAGGATTGAAGGTAGAGCTGAAAAGTATACAGGCAGCAAGTCTGAGACCAGACTATCTACAGGTGCCCACAGCTACCCTGGTTCTTGCCCAGATCTCCTGTTTCCCTCTTGAATATGGGGGCCCTCACTCCCTCCCTACCCCTGTGCTGATTGCTCCAGTGAGTTTCTTTTCTGTTGAATCACATGAGCTGCTGTGTGTAGTTCCCAGGCAGAAAACCCTAAATGGTGTGCCCTCTGCCTGTGAGATCTCTGGGTCTCTAAGGATTGTGTGCAGCATCTTGCCTCCAGCATTTTCGTGGAAACCCTGGGAAGTATCTCCTATGTGCTCACCACTCAATGCTTTCAAAGTACCTCGAAGGTGGTACCTTGGGGGTGATGGGTCCCACTGCCTCCTAAAGCTGACCTCTACTGCTCAGCTAAGCTCTTTATGTGTCAAAGATGGCTCCTCTGATCTCCTGTGACCTTCATTATTGAAGCTATGCTGTGTTCTTTGCCAACAGGGGTGTAATTTTACTGACAGTGCTGTTTGCTATGTGGATTTAAGAGGGGTGCTGCTTCTTTGCCCAGTATCTTAGAGATACTTAAAGAAAATAACACTTGCTATTTTCACTTAAATTTCTTGTCTAGAGGACTGAGACAGGAATCCATGGGAGCTGGGCCTTGGAGAAACAATAATTAAATAAAAGTTTATGTCATTACACTGTGGTCCCGGTAATTAAAACTGTTCTTTGTGAACTAAACTTGTTTTCTTTGATCGTACACTGAGAGGTTTTGAAATGATTACAGAAACAAACACCTGCTCACCTAAATAATGCATTTGAGTCTCACTGAATATTTGCGTCACTGTCTGAAATATTTAGCTGTTTAAAAGGTCAGGAGGGAAACACTCATGAATTACGTGATTGTATTTGGAATCTTTCCTCTTCTATGATACTGAATAATAGTCACTCCTTTTAGTTTCCAGGTGTGTCAATCGGAGTCGTCTGGAACATTGCATTCTCTATCCCAATTGCCTCGTATATTCTAGATCATCATCCAGTTTATTTGCTTTCTATAAAAGTATAATTAATCACTTCTGATTACTTTCCTATCTTTTGTTCCATGCAAGAAAAACAATCCATTTTATGGTTGTTGTACTACACAAATTTAAGCAATTGTTAAATGTACAGTGTGTTTATTTTTGTTTAATATTTGTTTCTTTATCTAGTTGGCTGTGTCAGGTCTTAGCTGTGGCTGTAAGGATCTATGCAGTGGCATGTGGGACCTATCAGAGATCCAACCCGTGTCTCACCTTGCAAAGCCAATTCTTAACCACTGGACCACCAGGGAAGTCTTTATGATACTTTTAGATTTTTTTAAAATACAAAATCTCATATTCTTTATCTCTCACAGTTTGCCTAGTGGAGAACGTCAGATGGTTTTCTGTGTCACTTGTTCAAACGTTTTAACTTCTGCCTGAAATTATTGATTGTTCTTTGTGGCTCAACTGGTAAAGAATCTGCCTGCAATGCGGGAGATCTGGGTTCATTCCAGGGGTTGGGTAGATCCCCTGGAGAAGGGAACGGCTATGCACTCCAGTATTCTGGCCTAGAGAATTCCATAGACTGTATAGTCCATGCATGGGGTTGCACAGAGTTGGACATGACTGAGCAACTTTCACTTTCACCATCAGTAGAGAATTTCCATTATTCATTCTTATTTTCCTATTGATTTTTAATTTTCAATTTTTTCAATTTCATTCAGTTTCTGTTGGTCTTTGACCAGTAAAGTATTTATTATAAACTTAGAAGTATAGTATTAATAGTAAGTAATACTCCATAGATGCGAAGAGTTGACTCATTGGAAAAGACCTGATGCTGGGAGAGATTGAGGGCAGGAAGAGAAGGGGATGACAGAGGATGAGATGGCTGGATGGCATCACCGACTCGATGGACATGAGTTTGAGTGAAATCTGTGAGCTGGTGATGGACAGGGAGGCCTGGTGTGCTGCGATTCATGGGGTCGCAAAGTCAGACATGACTGAGCAACTGAACTGAACTGAATACTCCATAAACTGCAACTCCATTAATCACCTCGTGCTCATTATTTTCAGGCAAGAGTCCAACACCATGACTTAAAGCATGAGAAAAATCAACTCCTACCTTTCAAGTGCCAAGACAGAGTTGAGCAGACAAATTATCGTATATAAAATTATTGATAAGCATATTGAAATGCCCCAATTCAATCCCCTGCGAAGAACAAACTGTAGGTGTGAGGGAATTATGAGCTGGGGGAAACCAACGAAGATTGAAGTAGCCTGGTGTTGGCAATGCGGAATTGGTACCAATGTTACGAGGACCCACCCTGATCACCACAGTCACCCACTGCCCAGTCACTGTGAGGGTTGACTTCTGACCTTACAGTTGTACCTTTTGTCTGATAGTTGCCCTTGGTTGAATGGGTGCTGCCTCTTAAAGTCCAGTTCTTAAAGGAAAGTCAGAGGTTCAGTCCAGTCATGTCCAACTCTTTGCGACCCCATGGACTGCAGCACAGCAGGCTTCCCTGTCCATCACCAACTCCCCGAGCTTGCTAAAACTCATGTCCCATCGAGTCAGTGATACCATCCAACCATCTCATCCTCTGTCATCCCCTTCTCCTCCTGCCTTCAATCTTTCCCAGCATCAGGGTCTTTTCCAATGAACCACTTCTTTGCATCAAGTGGCCAAAGTATTGGAGCTTCAGTTTCAGCATCAGTCCTTCCAATGAATATTCAGGACTGATTTCTTTTAGCACTGACTGGTTTGATTTCCTTGCAGTCCAAGGGACTTTTAAGAGTCTTCTCCAACACCCCAGTTCAAAAGCATAAATTTTAGGCAATCAGCTTTCTGTATAGTCCAACCCTCACATCCATACATGACTACTGGAAAAACCATAGCTTTTACTACATAGGCCTTTGTTGGCAAAGTAATGTCTCTGCTTTCTAATATGCTGTCTAGGTTGGTCATAGCTTTTCTCCCAAGGGGCAAGCCTCTTTTTATTTCATGGCTGCAGTAACCATCTACAGCGATTTTGGAGCCCAAGAAAATAAAGTCTCTCACTGTTTCCATTGCTTCCCCATCTATTTCCCATGAAGTGATGGGACCAGATGCTATGATCTTAGTTTTCTAAATGTTAAGTTTTAAACCAACTTTTTCACTCTCCTCTTGCACTTTCATCAAGAGGCTCTTCAGTTCCTCTTCACTTTCTGCCATAAGGGTGGTGTCATCTGTGTATCTAAGGTTATTGATATTTCTCTTGGCAATCTTGATTCCAGTTTTTGCTTCCATCCCAGCATTTCACATGATGTACTCTGCATAAAAGTTAAATAAGCAGGGTGACAATATACAGCCTTGACATACTCCTTTCCCTATTTGGAACCAGTCTGTTGTTCCATATCCAATTCTAACTGTTGCTTTTTGACCTGCATAAAGATTTCTCAGGAGGCAAGTAAGGTGTCCTGGTATTCTCATCTCTTGAAGAATTTTCCAAAGTTTGTTGTGATATACAGTCTAAGGCTTTGGTGTAATCAATAAAGCAGATATAGATGTTTTTCTGGAAATCTTTTGTTTTCTCACTGATCCAACGGATGCTGGCAATTTGATCTCTGGTTCCTTTGCCTTTTTTAAATCCAGCTTGAACATCTGGAAGTTCACAGTTCATGTACTGCTGAAGCCTGGCTTGGAGAATTTTGAGCATTACTTTGCTAGCGTGTGAGATGAGGGCAATCATGCAGTAGTTTGATCACTGCCTTTCTTTGTGATTGGTATGAAAACTGACCTTTTCCAGTCCTGTGGCCACTGCTGAGTTTTCCAAATTTGCTGGCATATTGAGTGCAGCACTTTCACAGCATCATCTTTTAGGATTTGAGATAGCACAACTGGAATTCCATCACCTCCAACTAGCTTTGTTCATAGTGATGCTTCCTAAGGCCCACTTGACTTCACATCCAGGATGTCTGGCTCTCGCTGAGTGATCACACCATCGTGGTTATCTTGGTCATGAAGATCTTTTTTGTACAGTTCTTCTGTGTATTCTTGCCACCTCTTCTTAATATCTTCTGCTTCTGTTAGGTCCATACCATTTCTGTCCTTTGTCCAGCCCATCTTTGCATGAAATGTTCCTTTGGTATTTCAGATGTTAATGACTGGTTAACCTCTGAGATAGAGGTTAATGACTTCTGATAGAGGTCAGAGGTTAATGACTGATTGATCCAAGAAGACAAAAAGCCACCTTCTTTGTCTTAAGGAGCAACAAATGCTGGGTTATCATTTCTGTGTTAGAGCCCCTCATGAGAGCAGGTAGAATGAGGCCCATTTCCAGCCAAGCTGACCACCTTGTTTAGCTTTCTTCCCATTCTGCTTTCCTCACCACCTTCCCCTAGAGCTCTCTTGGCACATCACCCTTATAGGAATCCCTCTCACGAGGTTTGATTTGAAGAAACTCTACCAAAGATAACTGGTATCAGAAGCGAACCTGGGAAGCAAGCTCTAAGAATGAAATCTGGAGGCCGACCAATTCCTGGCCAGAAGGCAGTCAGGGCATTGTTCCTGGTGGAAGGCAGACTTTGAGAGTGCTAGCATGCTATAGCAGAGGGATTGCTAACACTTCCACCAGTGGTTAAATGGGGTAGGAAGTAGATGGAAGGCTGTACACTAGTTGGTCAAATGTCTCTAGCATTTCAGAACTTCAAGAGAGAAGTAACTCAAGGCTGTAGAACTGGATGGCTCTTAATAAATGCCACTGATGCATTGAAGAGGGCATCAATACAGAAAAAAACATGAGCATTGGGAGCATCTTGAGATGCAATGATGGAAACTCTCATCTCCTGTAGACAGGCAGCACACAGAGCTGGATACCAGATACTTGATTTCATTGGAAGAAAGACACATTTTCCAAGACCTAATTCTGAACCTAGACTGTTTTTCCAAACCAAAGCTCCACTCTAACAGAGAAGAACAGAGATTTGAGGCTTGTGATGAGGTTACTCTTAAGGATCTTGACTTTCCTGTTTCCTCTTGAGCCTTTTATTGAAAACAACGCAGAGATCTTAAAGAAAACACTGCACAGGATAATCAATGGTTGTCTTACTGTGGATCTGCCCTTCCACGCGCACCAGGTAAGAAACCAGGGTTGGTAGAATATCCACCTGCCCCTACTGGGCAGTGATGGGCTTGCAAAAGAAGACACAGAACCTCACCTGCACATGTTGACAGGAACCATAAGAGCAGTCTTTCCCGAGAGAGATTCTCTTCTAAGGCAGCCAAGGAAGCAAATTAACCAATAAAGGAAGCTAAATTTCACAGGGAAATTAATGTCTCTGTTAGATTGCATATGAGCTCTATTCTGGTACAATGTTCTGTGGCTTATATGTTTTTCTACACTTTAAAAATGTTTCCCGTTAACAGCTACTTCATTTGAACAATGATCAGTTCAGTTCAGTCACTCAGTCATGTCTGACCCTTTGCAACCCCATGGACTGCAACCCATGGACTGCAACCAGGCCTCCCTGTCCATCACCAACTCATGGAGCTTAATCAAACTCAGGGCCATTGAGTTGGTGATGCCATCCAACCATCTCATCCTCTGTCATCCCCTTCTCCTCCTGCCTTCAATCTTTCCCAGCATCAGGGTCTTTTCAAATGAGTCAGTTCTTCGAATCAGGTGGCCAAAGGATTGGAGTTGCAGCTTCAGCATCAGTCCTTCCAATGAATATTCAGGACTGATTTCCTTTAAGACAGACTGGTTTGATCTCCTTGCAGTCCAAGGGACTCTCAAGAGTCTTCTCCAACACCACAGTTCAAAAGCATCAATTCTTTGGCACTCAGCTTTCTTTATAGTCCAACTCTCACATCCATACATGACTACTGGAAAAACCATGGCTTTGACTAGATGGATCTTTATTGGCAAAGCAATGTCTCTGCTTTTTAATATGCTGCCTAAGTTGGTCATAGCTTTTCTCCCATTGAGCAAGTGTCTTTGAATTTCATGGCTGCAATCACCATCTATGGTGATTTTGGAGCCCAAGAAAATAAAGTCTGTCACCATTTCCACTGTTTCCCCATCTATTTATCATGGAGTGATGGAACCAGATGCCATGATCTTAGTTTTCTGAGTGTTGAGCTTTAACTCAACTTCTTCACTCTCCTCTTTCACTTTTATCAAGAAACTCTTTAGTTCTTTGCTTTCTGCCATAAGGGTAGTGTCATCTGCATATCTGAGGTTATTGATATTTCTCCCAGCAATCTTGATTCCAGCTTGTGCTTCATCCAGCCTGGCATTTTGCATGATGTATTCTGCATATAAGTTTAATAAGCAGGGTGACAATATACAGCCTTGACATACTCCTTTTTTGATTTGGAACCAGTCTGTTGCTCCATGCCCAGTTCTAACTGTTGCTTCTTGACCTGCATACAGATTTCTCAGGAGGCAGGTCAGGTGGTCTGGTGTTTCCATCTCTTGAAATTTTCCACAGTTTGTTGTAATCCACACAGTCAAAGGCTTTGGTATCTGAACAATGATAGTGTTTACTTTATGGTTTCTGAGACAGCTATGTGAAACCATGGGTTATTCTGTGGCTAATTGCATTCTTCTTAATAAAAAACAAAACTATACTTCATAACTTGCATACTTATATAATCTAGCTACATTTTTATTATTGGCACCAGAAGAATAGTATTTTTGAGCTCTTTTTTGTTCCAAATCCGTGCTTAACATTTTGTGTTACTTCATCTATAAGGAAGGTCTTATTTTTGTGCCTATTTTAGAGGTGAAGGAACTGAACCACTGAGGGATAAGTTAAACTGCCCCAAATAACCCTGCTTAGTACCTTTTGGTCAGAGGGCAAACCCAAGCAGCCCTCCCCCAAGTTGTGCTTTTATTTATTTTTTTTTGACATTTAAATTTTATTTTATTTTTAAACTTTACATAATTGTATTAGTTTTGCCAAATATCGAAATGAATCCGCCACAGGTATACATGTGTTCCCCATCCTGAACCCTCCTCCCTCCTCCCTCCCCATACCATCCCTCTGGGTCGTCGCAGTGCACCAGCCCCAAGCATCCAGTATCGTGCATCGAACCTGGACTGGCGACTCGTTTCACACATGATATTATACGTGCCTCAATGCCATTCTCTCGAATCTTCCCACCCTCTCCAAGTTGTGCTTTTAAATTTACTTTGGTCAAGTTGTTTCATTGTGCCTCTGTTGCTGTTGTTTAGCCACTGAGTCATGTCCCACTCTTTTGTGACCCCATGGATTGTAGCCCACCAGGCTTCTCTGTCCATGGGATTCTCCAGGCAAGAATACTGGAGTAGGTTGCCATTTTCTTCTCCAGTTGTTCCTATAATTTCAGTCATTTCTTTTGTGTCATCTTTCATAGCCACACCCTCTTTTTTATTGGCGCTTTTTAAAAAAGCCTTTTTATTTTATATGGAGTACAGCTGATTAACAATGTTGTGATAGTTTCATTTGAATAGCAAACGGACTAAGCCATACATATACATGGATCCACTCTACCCCAAACTGCCCTCCCATCCAGGCTGCTGCACAGCATTGAGCAGAGTTCACCCTTCTATACAGTGGGTCTTTGTTGGTTATCCATTCTAAATATAGCAATGTGTACATGTTGCTCCCAAACTCCCCAACTATCCCTTCCTCCCTTTTATCCGTGTTCTGGCTTTCATACTCTGTCCTTTCTTGCATAGCTTTTTAATCACTAGTGAAGTTTATTATAACTGAACAGAAAAACACAAGTGGATATTTCTTGAGTGCTTATCAATGGTAACAAAACACTCACATTAAAATGCCATTTTGTATGTATAAAGGTAAGAAAAGTTCTCATAGGTTTGTCTGTATGAATGTTCTAATTTGAACTGCAAAGCAGCAATGAGCTGAAGTTCATTTTAAAAAATAGTCATAGACTGGGGGAAATAATATGAGTATGAAGAATTGTCTCTTTCCATGAGGCAGAGTCATAATTGAAAATAGGCTTGGTAAATATCATCTATCTATATTGCTGCTGCTGCTAAGTCATTTCAGTCGTGTCCAACTGTGCGACCCCATAGATGGCAGCCCACCAAGCTCCCCTATCTCTGGGATTCTCCAGGCAAGAACATTGCATCTATATTGAGTAAGGAATAAATCCTGTGTATATGCAGTTTATGAGGAATGTATAGTGAGATTGTTTCAGCCAATTCTTCATATATAATTACCATTCTATATATATTGCTAAATCCAAATGAAACGAACAGCCATGCATCTCACAAGGTAATGTTTAGAACTGGCTGTTTCTAACAATCCATTCACTACTCACAAGAGTCCATTCAACTCACAAAGTCAAAGATATGTGAAATTGTATGCTCACCATTTTATTTTGGAAAATTTGAATGTTATCCAGAGAGTTGATCTTTAAATAAGAAAAGAGAGGAGAAAAGAGGATTTGCTGGTGAAAATTTTATAACTTCAATGTTTAGCCTAAGAATTTTTTTTTTCTTTGTGGAGGAGAATGCTTTAAACAGTTTTGGGAAAAGATGAAACCTCCAGGGCACGGGCATTGCCAGGAGTCAAGGGAAAAATGATCAAACTGTTTTGTAACAGAGTGATTTGATTTTAGTTGATAGCTTGGGAGAGAGAGAAAAAGAGAGAAGCAATGTAAGCGAGAGAAAGAATTAATGAATCTGGGCAGTACTCAGAGAGCAGCAGGCAGAACAGAAATTTGAGTTGGTCAAATAGAGGACTTTTAGGAACTTGAATGGCTGTGTTGAAGTTGTATTGGCATGTTGACTACCCCCCACCTTGTACTGGATTATTAGAATGTCTGTTCAATCTCTTATGGTCCAGGGGACAGTTTGGAGGGAGGGGTCATATGTAGCATTATTAAGACAAATTTCATAATTGATTCAATGTATTGCCCCAACAGGGTCAGAACTTCTGAGATGGTGAGATGACTCATAATTGAAACTGATTTGAGCAGCGCGGGAGAGTGAAGCCCTGGTTCACTGCACATTTTACCTGTTACCAACTTACACTCCAGCAGAATTAGGAGAAATTTTAGGGGAAATTGGGACTTTGAAAGGAAATACATTGCAATCGGAAGAGAAGACAAGGCAACTTTACCTACATTTCAAAGACTGGGGAGTCTTCAACTGTCATCTTGTTAAATGAACACTTAAGGTGGATAAAATGGGAGGGGGGTGGAGAATAGTGTTTAATTGGAAAAGAATAACAAATCCAAATACTTAGTCAATGTGCTGCATGTGACTATCTCATTTTCAGTCACTTAAAACTGACTCTTTGCAATCCCATGGACTGTAGCCCGCCAGGCTTCTCTGTCCATGGCATTTTTCCAGGGAAGAATACTGGAGTGGGTAACCATTCCCTTCTCCAGGGGTCTTCCCAGCCCCAGGGATGGAATCTGGGTCTCCTGCATCACAGGCAGATTCTTTATTGTCTGAGCCACCAGGGAAGGCCTTAACTAATAACTAAAATAAGTATAGAATAGAGTTGAAATTCTTCTCCTAGTGAATCCTTTTTAATAGATTCTACCACCCTTATAGCCCCCTCAAGGCTCTCAACATGAACATTGTTATGCTGTAAAATGAAGAGCATCTTCTTTCCAAAGATCCTGACTTCTCAAAGGGAGACATTCCACCTAAGTGTCTGTCAATGGATACATAGATAAAGAAATTGAAGTATATATATTTATATTCAATGATATATTATTCAGCCTTAACAAGGACAAATATTCTGCCTGTAGCAAAAATATGAATGGAATTGGAGCACATTATGTTAAGTGAAATAAACCAGACACAGAAAGAAAAAACCTGCTTGATCTCACTTGTACTTGGAACATAAAAAAATGAAATGCATAGAAGCAGAGAGTAAGCTCTCCTATGAAAGTAGCACTGATACCGACACTGTATATAAACCAATTGCAAGGATACATTCGTAATAGCGTCTTATCTTACTTAAGGATTATTTTTCAAATTAGCAAGTAAGGTCAAAATAGTATTAAGTCAAAATTCCTCTTCAAAAAAAGAAATACCTGAAACTGCTCATAATGTGCATTATACATTGTTCATTATATTTATATATTTATACACAAACCTATGTGTGTGTACTCAGTCATCCAGTTATTTAGGGTCTTTGGAACCCTATGAACTGTAGCCCACCAGGCTCTTCTGTCTGTGGGATTTTCCAGGCGAGAATCCTGGAGTGGGCTGCCGTTTACCCCTCCAAGGATCTTCCCAACCCAGAAATCAAACCCGTGCCTCTTGCATCCCCCATATTGGCAGGAGGATTCTTTACTATTGAGCTACCTGGGAAGCCCCACACAAACCAAATCTAAATATTAATTTATCCATATACAGTATACTACAACATAGAGAACCTATGTTAAATATATTGGGCAATATTTTAAATTGGAAAAAAGAGATAATATATATAATTGAATTTGTGTAAACCATACTGTAAAGCTCTATGTATGCATATTTTAAAAATCATTGAAGATATGCTTTTTTTCTGATAAAAGTATCCTGGAATGAACAAGTTTGAAAGAAAAGTACAAGGAGTGATTTTCACAATCAATACTTTTATAGAAATGTAATGAAGTGGGCTGGGTTGGGGGTGGGGAGGAGCTTTTAGACACAATTACCTTTGAAAAATTGTATGAAAAAAGTGATTCCATAACCTGTTACTATGAAATTTTATTCTTCTCCAAACTCTGACTCAACACCATAACATTTCTGCTCTTTAAGACTCATTCCAAGGATTCTGTTCATAATGTGTTAGGTTAACCATTTTAAATTCTCCATCCCTGTCCCAAATGTCAGTGAACTAATCTGGCAGTAACTGACTTCCCTCATAGATGAGTGCTAGTTTTCAGGCTCCAGCTAAGTCAGAAATACAGAGATGTAAGCATGACCCTTTATGAGGTTCTTCTTCCCCAGTTCAAAGTGAAAAATAAGGGTAAAAAAATTGAGTCTCAAAATAGAGGAATTTAGGTTCTAAAGGAACAAACTGTTCTGTTTTTGGTTTTGCAAGGTCTTAGTTCCCCTAACCTGGGCCCTCAGCAGTGAAAGTCCTAACTGTTGGTGTGTGCTAAGTTGCTTCAGTAATGCCTGATTCTTTGCAACCCTGACTCCACAGACTGTAGCCCACCAGGCTCCTCTGCCATGGGATTCTCCAGGCAAGAATACTGGAGTGGGTTGCCGTGCCTTTCTTTGGGGGATCTTCCTGGCCCAGGGATCGAACTCTCATCTCTTACATTGCAGACAGGTTCTTTACCACTAACTCTTGGACCGCCAGGGAATTTCCAACAAAGTTTTTTTTTTAATCTTTTTCATTAAAAAATATTTATTTATTTATTTATAAACAAAGTTTTAATTCATAATACTTCTTGGTCTTTGACCTTAAAAATGCAAATTTTTTCTTACCCTATCATAACTATTTGTGTTAATAAATTTTAACATATGCTGTTTTCACCAAAAAATATATATATATTTTAAAGGATTTGTAGTAGATTTAAAAGTCTAGCATAAAGCTAGGCAATGAGAGTGACATGCCTGTTTTACTCAGAGTTGCTAATAGGGCCACATACTCAGCACTTGTGAAAGCAAGTTGTAACTTCAAGATGCTTGGATGTGAATGTTGGAATCACAGTTGGAAAATGGGAGCTGGAGGTGGATGTGGGGGTTGAAGGACAGTTTTTGAGCTTTTGTTTCTCAGTGGATTTTTTTTATAAGATGGCTGTTAACCTCTGGAAGAACCCAATGCTTGGTGCAGACTCTCAGTCCTGCTTAATAAGCAGCTAGCCTTGAAAGGCCTACGTTTCTTAAGATTTCTCTGCAGAATTAGACACTTTCAGAGAGACCACAGTATTTCCTGGGAACTTTCTGAGATGATCTGTGGTCATGTGACTCTGTGATAGGATCTGTGGTCATGTGACTGCCAGTTATGTTTGTTATGTCTTATTGTGGGAAATGGCTTGTGTTTGCCTTGTGCTGAAAACAGGAGTGTCACTCCACCCACCATCCACTGGCCCAGAGAATCTCCCCTCTGAGATTTCCTCAGGGATTTGAGCCTGGATCCTGCTCAGCAGTAGTGTCTATTTGATCAAAGAGGAATCCAGATGTGAGTTCTAGTCTCCTCTAACAAGAATATGTTTCAGGGGCAAGAAAATATATTGTCCCCCAAACTAAGAATTCTTTCCCTTGTCTCAAAAGTATGATGCCTTTGTAGATGTTAGATGGATCCCTATTCAAAAGAATTCTCAAGCTAAGGGGTATTATTTGGGTTCAGGCTTAAATGATTCAGAAATGACAGAAAATTCTTATTGTATTCCTTCAATTCTCTACAGGATTCAAAAAGGATAAGCATTTATATTGAGCATTCACTCTGGACTTACAGGGTCTTAGGGAGCTTACTTTCTTGCATGTTGTTCATTGAGCCTGCACATAGCTAACCTGTTGCCCACCCAGGCCACCGTCTAAGACCAGCAGCTTGGATTTAAAAATCTAAATGTCAAAAATCAGAATAGGACACAAGCAACTGTGTTGTGTGTCACTTGTTTGCTAGGGTAACTTGGCAAATGACATTGGGAAATTGGTTTAAAAAACACACAGTATATATATTCTTCTTTCTTAAGAATTCAAGAGGAGATGTGAAATAAATCATTTGGAGAACATGATCATTTTATGAAAGTGTTCATCTTTGCCCACTTACCCAGACAAATGCTCCCTTGTATGCAGAAGATATGTACGTGGATTTGCCCTGCTCTGCAAGGAAGGAAAGATTCCTTATCCACAGCCCCGAGGAACATTTTCCCCAAGAGGTGCTGCCTGCGACACTTAAATTTAATGAGAGAGAGCCGGCGAGTCTATAACCTGCACCACATACCCTGTGCCAAGAGGAACCCTTGTCATTTGTACATGAAGGATGCTTTTGTTAATTATTATTACTCTGTGTTGATTCCACTTCTATTTAATCCTCAGAGAAAACCAGCTCATCATCCCACTGTCCCTCTGGTCAAATTGTCACACAATTATCTTAGAAAATCAACAACATATTATATTTGATATTATTAACATATATCAAACAGCTGCATTTCCATACAGAATGTGCCTCTTGTCACTTAAACACCCTCAGGGACATCACATGTACTGTGTGCTTAGTCGCTCAGTCGTGTCCAATTCTTTGCGACCCCATGGACTGTAGCCCACCAGGCTCCTCTGTCAATGGGGATTCTCCAGACAAGAATACTAGAGTAAGTTTCCATGCCCTCCTCCAGGGGATCTTCCCAACCCAGGGACTGAACCAGGTCTCCCGCATTGCAGGGGGATTCTTTGCCAACTGAGCCACCAGGGAAGTCCATGAATACTGGAGTGAGTAGCCTATCCCTTCTCCCAGGGGATATTCCTGACCCAGGAAATGAACAGGGGTCTCCTACATTGCAGGTGGATTCTTTACCAACTGAGCTACCAGGGAAGCCCTAGGGACAGCATCCATGGAATACTAATTTGATATTATGTGTTGGGCCTTTCACTTCCATTTCTCTGACATTGTTTCTGAAATGAGGTTCTTTTTCTGAAAGCTGCTGTATTTATTCTCTTAGTCGTATATTTGCTGCAATCTTTATTCCTGGTTGTTTTTCCTAAATGCTTGTGGACGTTTAATCTATCGCTAAATAATATAATGCTTTTTTTTGAACATGGGCTTTCCAGGTGGAGCTAGTGGTAAAGAATCTGCCTGCCAATGCAAGAGATGCAAGAGATTCAATCCCTGGGTTGAATCCACTCCAGTGTTTTGCCTGGAAAATTTCATGAACAGAGGAGCCTGGCAGGTTGCAGTCCATGGTTTGCAAAGAGTCAGACATGACTGGGCAACTGCGCATACACAAATACTACTTTTGAACATGGTGGTTTTACATACTTTAAATTCCGAAGCCCTTGCAGACTTTTTAGATGTATTTTCTGAGGTAGACATGAGCACCTTGAACTTTCATAATTTCACCTACTTACTTCCTCCCCACTTGGTAGTCAGCAAATAAATTCTCAATATAAATCTGTTAATATATTAATGTGTAATTTGAGAAATAAAATTGTGGGAATGAAAATAAGAAAATTCAGAGGGTAGATAATTGTGAGTCTCAGCACGTTTGTGAGTTGGTGAAGTAGGGGTCCCTCAAATATTGTCCCATTTGTTAGAATGCTTTTACTGAAGAGTCATTTGAAAATGGTCACACTTCTCTGTGTGTCTCATTGTGTAACAATGACACAATTCTTTAACATTGTTCAATATAAAAACAAAAATGCCTCTGTTTCATTAAGTTGTTGGTTAAAAAAAAAAAAAAAGGTAGTAAAAATCTCAAAGAGGGAAGCAATCACTGACTGACAATTGGAAATATTAAGTAAAATGATAGAATCATTCATTTTATGAATGAGGGCTTTCAAAGAAGCCCCAGAGTGAGTGAGTGAAGTCGCTCAGTCGTGTCCGACTCTTTGCAACGCCATGGACTATAGCCTACCAGGCTTCTCCCTTTATGGGATTCTCCAGGCAAGAGTACTGGAGTGGGTTGCCATTTCCTTCCCCAGGGGATCTTCCTGACCCAGGGATCGAACCTGGGTGTCCCACATTCCAGGCAGATGCTTTAACCTCTGAGCCACCAGGGAAGCCCTAAAGAAGCCCCAAAGAAGCTCCAAAGAAGCCCCAACTCCTCCTTAAATAACCTTACCTTCCTCCCTCCCCACATGGCTAATTTTTATGAAGAGTCATCTCTAGCTTCTCTTTTTCTTTGAGAACATTTATTCTTTAACTCTTTCCAGTATTGTTTTGCCCCTTCTTACTAACTACAATCATTCTTATGCTAATTTCCCAGTAACAGCCCCAAAGTGAAATCCAGTCCAAACCTCTTAGTGGAGATCCGTCCTCACCTTCCAAGCCACTCTTCAGCTTATGACACTGAATAATCTATATTCTCTCAAATCTCCTACTTCCTTGGAATCTAAGACACCATTCTCTCATGTCTTCGTATTTCTAAAATTACTAGTTCTTAGTCTCTCTGGACAGTCTTTGCTCTTGAAAGTGGAAGTGAAAGTCACTCAGTTGTGTCTGACTCTTTGCGACCCCATGGATTTTACAGTCCATGGAATTCTCCAGGCCAGCATACTGGAGTGGGTAGCCGTTCCCTTCAGGGATCGAATCCAGGTCTCCTGCACTGCAGGCGGATTCTTTACCAAATGAGCCACCAGGGAAGCCTTGCTCTTGAATTTAACCTAACTGAGGTAGAAACAATACCTTATAAATCACAACGTAATTCATCATGTCTGGTATGTTGCTAGCTAGCAACATAGGTGTCTAATATTCTTTAAAGGAATGGATTTTAAAAAATTGATTAAATTAGAAATGAAAGAAAATTAGCATTATGTAGCCCATTCTTGAGTTATGAAAACAGATCAATGAAAGTTCAGTGACTTGTACCTGGTCACAGAGTCAATCAATGGCAAAAGTGGAATAAGAAATAATGTAAATCCTGCATTCTCTTATTTATACCATATGCTGAGTATTTCTTCCCTAGCAAGAGTCCATAGTCTATACAGTTCAAGTCCCGGCCAGTTTATCTAAAAACCTATAGACATTTAGGAATGGAAAGAACTTAAAGGAGCTCTACTACCCACATCATTCCTTTTTCATATAAATACGCAAATAGCATACCACTAAAATGCCTAGTTTATACTGCCACTGTGAATTGTCTTTTTAATTATTCCTCCGAATGCCTTTTTGTTCTTTTGCTTGAATAATTTCCAAACTGAATCTGTTTTGCTAATCTTACTGCTCTCATTTGACAAATAAGTCACAAATTGCTCAGCCAGTTTGGCAAACAGCAAAAGGGTTACAGTGAATCAGAGAATGATGTTTGTCCCTAAAGCCATTGAGTCACTCTAGGATCATGTCTTAAGGAATATTAGAATCCTAGAATCTTCTGACTGAAAGGGACCAGATAGGTCATCTCTGAACTTTCCCTAAAGCAGCAATTCTTTCCTGATTGATGATCATTTACTCTGTAATAACATAGTCCTGAAGTTCTGTTTCATTTATTCTTGTCTCTCTCAGCAGGAGGAGACGGTGGTGAATTTAATATCACATACATACTGTTTCTTCTCCAGATGTCAGACAGAGAATACATCACCACATATTATTAGGTTTTTTTTAATTCAACAATAACACTTGAAATTATTTTCTAAGATATAGTATGGTTTTATAAAAGAATTTGATTTCTACTATTTTCCAATCTCTTTTGTAGAAAGAAAACAGTGTCAGAACAAGCACCTTAATAAAATTTCAACAGATGTTTTACAGCTTTTTATTTAAAGGTCCATTTCTCTGCTGATTAATATTAGTGTCTAATACTTTTACTTACTTTACACCAGGGAAGACTTACATGAGTTTTAATCTAAGAAATTTACAGGAATTTAAACTTTACATCTCATTTAATTTTCATAATAACCCTATGAAGAAGGTGACATAACATACCCATCTTACCAATAAATTAAATCAGACACAAAAGTTAAATAACTTGCCCAAGTGGCTGATCTAGGATTTAATTCAGGCAGTCTGTCTCCAGAAGCCATGTTTTTAACCACCAGTTCCATGCAACCTCTGCTGTTTACACTGATATATGAGCTTAACATTTCTGAAAGTCAGTAGAAAAAAAAGAAAAACACTAATTTATTTGCATAATAATGAATGTTTGTGTGTCAGAGTAATAATATCACAACACAAACACACCAAAAAATGCACTTATTTCAACTGTCTAAAAACCACAGTTACACATCAATAAATGTTTGGAGGAAATACCTGGAAAGAAGAACAGCTGGGTCATAGATAGGGTTATGTCAATATTTTCTTTTCAGTTCATTTATTTCTATTTTAACTTCAATTTACATGAAATGGAAAAGCAAAAATTAAAAAAAAAACAAATTTTTCTATTGCTTGGCTTATTTTCATTAAAGTTTATGAAGGAAATATTTTGAATAAGCGATCCTTTGGGGGGCTCAGAAAATCAAGATGTAACTTCAACAATAAGAGCACTATTTAGTGAATTGTAGATACCAAAGATTTAATTCTAATGAGGTAGGATAGGTAATATTTTTCTCTCCATCTTATTTATAAATTAATTCATTATTTCTCATTAACCTGAGGATTACCACTTTTAATTTTTTCCATTCAATCATAACACAAAAACATCTAAAGCTACAGCAGAGTTTGAAAAAAGAATTTGATTTCTACTATTTTCTAATCTCTTTAGGTTAAATTGAAAATATTTACAATGGAAATTATTCAATTTTTAGAGTTTACAAAATACCTCTTAATTTGATAGCAGAATCATGAGATTATTTTCTAAATAAGTGTATTCACCAAGTCTGAACACTTTTTAATGCTCTGTTGTTTTTCAGTCGCCCAGTCGTGTCCAACTCTTTGCAAGCCCATGGACTGCAGCACAGCAAGCCTCCCTGTCCCTCACCATCTCCCGAAGTTTGCCCAAGTTCATGTCCATTGAATCAGTGATGCCGTCCAGCCATCTCATTCTCTGATGCCCTCTTTTCCTTCTGCCCTCAATCTTTCCCAGTATCAGGGACTAGTCCAGTGAGTTGTCTCTGTGCATCAGATGACCAAAACAAAGGAATTGATACCATCCCTGAGTTAGTATGGCTACTCACTCTAGTAATCTTGCCTAGAGAATTCCATAGACAAAGAAGCCTGGCAGGCTACAGTCCATGGAGTCACAAAGAGTTGGACACAACTGATGTGACTAACACTTTCAACACTGAATTAGTTCATCAATTATAAATATAAGAAAACACTAGTGCACTGGGACGACCCAGAGGGATGGTATGGGGAGGGAGGAGGGAGGAGGGTTCAGGATGGGGAACACATGTATACCTGTGGCGGATTCATTTTGATATTTGGCAAAACTAACACAATTATGTAAAGTTTAAAAATAAAATTAAAAAAAAAAAAAACACTAAGGAAAATAGTCTTAATTAGAGGCCAACTTGACCCTTGCAACAGACCACAATGGAAAAAGCAAAATTTTAATTCATTAGAGGAAAATGCTATACATTGACTTGATATGCAGATTTAAAATTTCATTACAGCCAAGAGAAAACTGAGTTCTGATTGCCCTATGAGCTACTGCCAGTGAATTAGATCTATGAAATTGATGATAGAAGTCTTTTCTTTCATTTTTAACTTTCTTATTGATAAAACTTAAATCATGATCATGAGTACTGAACCAAAACATTATACATGGTACTTTAAAAGCATTTTAAAGACAGAAAATTGTCTTATGTGAAATCTGGAAGTAGTTACTGAAGAATTAACTTTTCTGAGTTTGGCATTTCCTTCACTGTCATCTGATTTACACTCTTCTGTTAAGAAATTATCCATTGTTTTGTCGTTATTCCTTTGAAGATAATTTA
The DNA here is from genome assembly GCF_002263795.3 of Bos taurus. Classification (NCBI taxonomy): domain Eukaryota; kingdom Metazoa; phylum Chordata; class Mammalia; order Artiodactyla; family Bovidae; genus Bos; species Bos taurus. Next base: position 89,767,548 of record NC_037336.1, read on the forward strand.
TTCTTTCCCTTTGTAGAAAATTTATTGCCGTCTCTTGCTTCTGAGTTTTTCTTTTGTTTTCTTGTTTAAAATACAGAAATCTTCTGTTCAGTCCTTGGAATAGTCCTTATATAAAATATATATATATATATATCAATTCAGTTCAATCACTCAGTCGTGTCCAGGTCTTTGTGATCCTATGGACTGCAGCATGCCAGGCTTCCTTGTCCATCACCAGTTCCCAGAGCTTACTGAAACTCATATCCATCGACTCGGTGATGCTATCCAATCATCTCATCCTCTGTTGACCCCTTCTCCTCCTGCTTTCAATCTTTCCCAGCATCAGGGTCTTTTCAAATGAGTCAGTTCTTCGTATCAGGTGGCCAAAGTATTGGAGTCACAGCTTCAACATCAGTCCTTCCAATGAATATTCAGGACTGATTTCCTTCAGGACTGACTGGTTAGACCTCCTTGCAGACCAAGGGACTCTCAAGAGTCTTCTCCAACACCACAGTTCAAAAGCATCAGTTCTTCAGCACTCAGATTTCTTATGATCCAGTTCTTACATCCATACGTGACTACTGGAAAAACCATAGCTTTGACTAGATGGACCTTTGTTGGCAAAGTAATGTCTCTGTTTTTTAATATGCTGTCTAGGTTGGTCATAACTTTCCTTCCAAGGAGCAAGTGTCTTTTAATTTCATGGCTGCAGTCACCATCTATGGTGATTTTGGAGCCCCCAAAATAAAGTCTGTCACTGTTTCCACTGTTTCCCCATCTATTTCCCATGAAGTGATGGGACCAGATGCCATGATGTCAGTTTTCTGAATGTTGAGCTTTAAGCCAATTTTTTCACTCTCCTCTTTCACTTTCATCAAGAGGCTCTTAAGTTCTTCTTTGCTTTCTGCCATAAGGTGGTGTCATCTGAGTATCTGAGGTTGTTGATATTTTCCCCAGCAATCTTGATTCCAGCTTGTGCTTCATCCAGCCTGGCATTTTGCATGATGTACTCTGCATATAAGTTAAATAAGCAGGGTGACAATATATAGCTTTGACGTACTCCTTTCCCAATTTGGAACCAGTCTGTTTTTCCATGTCCAGTTCTAACTGTTGCTTCCTGACCTGCACACAGGTTTCTCAGGAGGCAGGTAATGTGGTTTGGTATTCCCATCTCTTGAAGAACTTTCCACAGTTTGTTGTGATCCACACAGTCAAAGGCTTTAGTGTAGTCAATGAAGCAGAGGTAGATGCTTTTCTGGAATTCTCTTGCTTTTTCTATGACCCAGTGGATGTTGGCAATTTGATCTCTGGTTCCTTTGACTTTTCTAAATCCAGCTTGAACATCTGGAAGTACACTGTTGAAGCCTAGCTTGGAGAATTTTAAGCATTACTTTGCTAGTGTGTGAGATGAGTGCAATTGTGTGGTAGTTTGAGCATTCTTTGGCATTGCCTTTATTTGGGATTAGAATGAAAACTGACCTTTTCCAGTCCTGTGGCCACTGCTGAGTTTTCCAAATTTGCTGGCATATTGAGTGCAACACTTTCACAGCATCATATTTTAGGATTTGAAATAGCTCAACTGGAATTCCATCACCTCCACTAGCTTTGTTTGTAGTGAGGCTTTGTAAGGCCCACTTGACATCACATTCCAGGATGTCTGGCTCTAGGTAAGTAATAACACCATCATGATTATCTGAGTCGTGAAGATCTTTTTTGTATAGTTCTTCTGACTATTCTTGCCACCTCTTCTTAATGTCTTCTGCTTCCATTAGGTCTATCCCATTTCTGTCCTTCCTTGTGCCCATCTTTGCATGAAATTTTCCCTTGGTATCTCTAATTTTCTTGAAGAGATCTCTAGTCTTTCCTATTCTAATGTTTTCCTCCATTTCTTTGCATTGATCCCTAAACATGGCTTTCTTATCTGTCCTTGCTACTCTTTGGAACTCTACATTCAAATGGGTATATCTTTCCTTTTCTCCTTTGCCTTTCACTTCTCTTTTCTCAGCTATTTGTAAGAATACACACACACACACACACACACATACACACACATATACATGTATATATGGGGTTTCCCTGGTGGCTTCATGATAAAGAATCTGTCTGCCAATGCAGGGGATACATGAGTTCCATCCCTGTGTTGGGAAGGAAATGGTAACCCACTCCAGTATTCTTGCCTGGGAAATCCCATGGATAGAGGAGCCTGGTGGGTCACAGCCCATGGTGTTGCAAAGAGTCAAACATGACTTACAGACTAAAACAATAATAGTGACATGTAATACATATAACTTCTTCTGATTCTCCTTAGAATTTCATAAATTTTCATTGCTCTTGGGCTTAATCTCCAGATTTCTGTGTCTCATAACTCATGGAATCCAAAATTCACGTTAACCCATGTTGGCATGTGGCCTCCAGGAAAGCTTACTTCACTGCCCCATTTTATTTTACCTCTCAGACTTTCCTTTTCACTTAGTTTTTGACCTTTGGAGATTTACCACTGTTTTTCAGCTCATTTATGTATTCAAATGATTTTTTAAAAATACTTTATCCAGTAATTTGAGTTTTCTGGTTTATTTCTTTCAGCAGGAGAGTTAGTGAAATATGTAGTATGCTAACCTGCTAGAAACAGACATGGTTTAAGTTTCTTGATCTCTTTAACTACAAACAACCTTATGGTTAATAAACTCAGTCTCTTACATGACCATCATGTTATCACCATCTGAAAATTTAAATTCCAATATTCCATTCTCTTAGTGAAAACTTCCTATCCTCTTATTTCTCCTCTTCTTCAGTTGCCTGGACCCTTACTATCCGTTCAGTTCTCTGTGTTCCTGCAACTTATCTTTCCCATTTCATACCTTCCTCCCCAGACTTAACCTATGTCCAGGCACTTGGACATCCTCTGAGCAATGCGTTCATCTCTGTGATATCCGTCTTTGTCTAGTCTACAAATTTCAATCTCTGGGCCAGTCCTGCTCTCCACCGGTTCTGCTTCCACACTCATATGAATGAAAAATGATTGGAGAACACACTGAGATTGTGCAAGTGGAATCTCATAATTTACAATCATTGGCTCAAATTGAGTTACTTCCCAACTCCTTTCACAGAGTCCTCAGTGACTGATAATACCTACACCACCATTGTGAAGCGGTCCATTTTACCTCCACCCTTATATGTCTCAGCAGAGAACTTTATTTTGAATTTTACAGGGAAATGTAGTCAACTTCCAGCTCTTCTCATTGTATGTTTTTTAAAGCCACAATCATTCTCAACAGTGAAGATATGTTTCCTCCTGTTCATATTTAAATCTCACTATCTGTGCTATGGAACACTGTGCCTTCCATTTCTCCAGCAGTGGTCCTGTATTTTTCTACTAGTCGTTAACACTCTCTCTCTATGCCGTCTGATTCCGTTTACATGTTTCCTCAAGATTCTACTCCTTTAAAATGTGTTTCTTGCCTCCATATCTCCCTCACACATTACTATATGTCACATTCTTCTTCCCCCAGTCCCCTCCATGAAAGCAAAGCAATATTTTCATGTCTTACTTTCTACTCATTCATCTATGCTGTTCAAGCTGCTATCTTCACATCCTCATACTGCTATGCCTTGTGATAAGTTAGCAGATGACTGACTAATTTTCAAATCTAACTGCTGTTTTTTTAGTCAATTATTTTTATATTTTGAAGATTTGGCATTCTTGTATCTTGGTTTCATCACATATTTCTTTCTCTGAAAACTTTTCCTTAGCTTCCTTTATTGGTTTCTATTTTACTACCCACACCCTAAACTTGATATTCTTGAAGAGTTTCATGCTGTACTCTTCTATTTTAATTCTATAGCCTCTCTCTGGTTGATGTTATCAACTGCCTTATTGTAAACTAAATTTTAGTAAATCAATGACTCCCCAGTTTAATTCCCTGGTCTACACATCTCTGTGGATCTTCTGACCCACATATTTAATGTCCTGCTATGCATTTTCACCTGTATATTTTATGTTCACGTCAAAGCCAACGACATACCCTACGTATCCAGAAGAAAGATGAAGAATAAATGGATTTCTATGAATAAATAAAAATGCTGAATATTTGGGGTTGTAAGTGAGTTGTTCAGATGGTAAAGAATCTGCCTACAATGCAGGAGACCTGGGTTTGATCCCTGGTTCAGGAACATCCCCTGGAGAGGAGAATGATACTCACTCCAGTATTCTTGCCTGGAGAATATCATGGACAGAGAAGCCTGGTGGACTATAATCTATGGGGTAGCAGACTCAGACATGACCAAACACATACACACACACACGTGTGCACAAACACACACGTGTGCACACGCACACACATACCCTTGCCTTTCTAGAGTGAAACCATCCAATGTGACTCATTTTTGTGTACCACAGAGATAGCATCTAAGCAATCTAGCCTTTATTGTCTGGACTCTTGGAAGTGCTTTTAAATGAGCTCAGATAAAAAAACATTGCCAATGACTGGCAAGAACTGGATGTTAGCCAGACATAGACACTAAGCAGACCTCTCAACAAAGATCATGTTCAACCTTTTCATGACATTATTATCAATAGTTCACTTCAATCACATTTAGATTCATGATCTCTCCTTGTTATTATTTAATTACAAGGGTACATTATTTGTTGAGTAACACTTCACATAAACAAATGCCACAGAAGCCCATAAAAGTCTTTTAAATGAAAATTTAACTTTTATATGAGATTCACTTTCAAAACAAATATTCATATTTGACTCTTGTTTTCAAGGTAAATTGTACACTGATTTTACAAATGGATTCCCAAATAAAAGAAATGTGCTCCCCCACACAGAACAAAAATGATATTTCAAAATACTATTATTTTTGGTTAAAATTCCTACATATCTAAGATTTTTCAAGAGAATAATGGAAATTTACCACAGAGCAGCATACTTAAAATGGTGAAATACTGATAACAGAATAGAAGGATTGATGAAATAAAGTTGAGAAAGTAAGACAAATATACACAAACTAAATATATAATGAAGGTAGAATGTCAAAACGGTAGGTGGAGTATTTAATAAATGTGGGAAGCAATTACTCTTCTGTCGCTACCTCATACCATAAAGGAAAATAATTGCCAGAGGATTAAATCATTCAAGTACAAATAAACAAAGCCACATGCATGAAAATGGATGAATCTCACGAATAGAATGGTGAGGCGGAAAAAGCAACTCATAGAAGCATACATGCAATTCTATTTATAGAAAACTTAAAGGTAAGCAAAACTAAACTATTGCTTAGGGATTCATATATGTATGATACAATAATAAAAAAACAAGGGAGTGCTTAACACAAAACCCCAATATAGTTGTTACCTTGGAGATTGGATGGGGTCAGAGGGAGAGGATGCTGTGATCAGGAAGTGTTGGTGCCAGAGAGGGCTTTGAAGGTGCTAATGGGTACACAAAGATTTTGTCTTTATTACTGTTGCTATTTAAATTATTACATGTATGTTATATACACTCGCAAATGTTGGAGAAATTTATAAAACAAGATAAAATGCCGATCAAAAAAAATATAAGGAATCCATTTATACGAGTTTTGTTTGCTGTTGTTTAGTCGTTAAATAGTGTCTGACTCATTTGCAACCCCATGGACTGTAGCATGCCAGGCTCCTCTGTCTATGGGATTTCCCAGGCAAGAATCAGATCAGATTAGATCAGTCGCTCAGTTGTGTCTGACTCTTTGCCACCCCATGAATCGCAGCACACCAGGCCTCCCTGTCCATCACCAACTCCCGGAGTTCCCTGAGACTCACGTCCATCGAGTCAGTGATGCCATCCAGCCAGTGATGCCATCCAGCCATCTCATCCTCTGTTGTCCCCTTCTCCTCCTGCCCCCAATCCCTCCCAGCATCAGAGTCTTTTCCAATGAGTCAACTCTTCGCATGAGGTGGCCAAAGCCCTGGAGTTTCAGCTTTAGCATCATTCCTTCCAAAGAAATCCCAGGGACTGATCTCCTTCAGAATGGCCTGGCTGGATCTCCTTGCAGTCCAAGGGACTCTCAAAAGTCTTCTCCAACACCACAGTTCAAAAGCATCAATTCTTCGGCGCTCAGCCTTCTTCACAGTCCAACTCTCACATCCATACATGACCACAGGAAAAACCATAGCCTTGACTAGACGGACCTTTGTTGGCAAAGTAATGTCTCTGCTTTTGAATATGCTATCTAGGTTGGTCATAACTTTCCTTCCAAGGAGGAAGCGTCTTTTAATTTCATGGCTGCAGTCACCATCTGTAGTGATTTTGGAGCCCAGAAAAATAAAGTCTGACACTGTTTCCACTATTTCCCCATCTATTTCCCATGAAGTGGTGGGACCAGATGCCATGATCTTCGTTTTCTGAATGTTGAGCTTTAAGCCAACTTTTTCACTCTCCACTTTCACCTTCATCAAGAGGCTTTTTAGTTCCTCTTCACTTTCTGCCATAAGGGTGGTGTCATCTGCATATCTGAGGTGATTGATATTTCTCCTGGCAATCTTGATTCCAGCTTGTGTTTCTTCCAGTCCAGCGTTTCTCATGACGTACTCTGCATATAAGTTAAATAAACAGGGTGACAATATACAGCCTTGATGAACTCCTTTTCCTATTTGGAACCAGTCTGTTGTTCCATGTCCAGTTCTAACTGTTGCTTCCTGACCTGCATACAGATTTCTCAAGAGGCAGGTCAGGTGGTCTGGTATTCCCATCTCTTTCAGAATTTTCCAGTTTATTGTGATCCACACAGTCAAAGGCTTTGGCCCAGTCAATAAAGCAGAAATAGATGCTTTTCTGGAACTCTCTTGCTTTTTCCATGATCCAGCAGATGTTGGCAATTTAATCTCTGGTTCCTCTGCCTTTTCTAAAACCAGCTTGAACATCAAGAAGTTCACGGTTCACATATTGCTGACGCCTGGCTTGGAGAATTTTGAGCATTACTTTACTAGCATGTGAGATGAGTGCAATTGTGCGGTAGTTTGAGCATTCTTTGGCATTGCCTTTCTTTGGGATTGGAATGAAAACTGACCTTTTCCAGTCCTGTGGCCACTGCTGAGTTTTCCAAATTTGCTGGCATATTGAGTGCAGCACTTTCACAGCATCATCTTTCAGGATTTGGAATAGCTCAACTGGAATTCCATCACCTCCACTAGCTTTGTTCATAGTGATGCTTTCTAAGGCCCACTTGACTTCACATTCCAAGATGTCTGGCTCTAGGTCAGTGGTCACACCATCGTGATTATCTGGGTCGTGAAGATCTTTTCTGTACACTTCTTCTGTGTATTCTTGCCACCTCTTCTTAATATCTTCTGCTTCTGTTAGGTCCATACCATTTCTGTCCTTTATCGAGCTCATCTTTGCATGAAATGTTCCTTTGGTATCTCTGATTTTCTTGAAGAGATCCCTAGTCTTTCCCATTCTGTTGTTTTCCTCTATTTCTTTGCATTGATCGCTGAAGAAGGCTTTCTTATCTCTTCTTGCTATTCTTTGGAACTCTGCATTCCAAAGATGTTTGTATCTTTCTTCTTCTCCTTTGCTTTTCGCTTCTCTTCTTTTCACAGCTATTTGTAAGGCCTCCCCAGACAGCCATTTTGCTTTTTTGCATTTCTTTTCTATGGGAATGGTCTTGATCCCTGTCTCCTGTACAATGTCACGAACCTCATTCCATAGTTCATCAGGCACTCTATCTATCAGATCTAGGCCTTTAAATCTATTTCTCACTTCTACTGTATAATCATAAGGGATTTGATTTACGTCATACCTGAATGGTCTAGTGGTTTTCCCTACTTTCTTCAATTTAAGTCTGAATTTGGCAATAAGGAGTTCATGGTCTGAGCCACAGTCAGCTCCTGGTCTTGTTTTTGCTGACTGTATACAGCTTCTCCATCTTTGGCTGCAAAGAATATAATCAATCTGATTTCAGTGTTGACCATCTAGTGATGTCCATGTATAGAGTCTTCTCTTGTGTTGTTGGATGAGGGTGTTTGTTATGACCAGTGCATTTTCTTGGCAAAACTCTATTAGTCTTTGCCCTGCTTCATTCCGTATTCCAAGGCCAAATTTGCCTGTTACTCCAGGTGTTTCTTGACTTCCTACTTTTGCATTCCAGTCCCCTATAATGAAAAGGACATCCTTTTTGGGTGTTAGTTCTAAAAGGTCTTGTAGGTCTTCATAGAACTGTTCAACTTCAGCTTCTTCAGCATTACTGGTTGGGGCATAGATTTGGATTACTGTGATACTGAATGGTTTGCCTTAGAAACGAACAGAGATCATTCTGTCGTTTTTGAGATTGCATCCAAGTACTGCATTTCGGACTCTTATTGACCATGATGGCCACTCCATTTCTTCTGAGGGATTCCTGCCCTCAGTAGTAGAATATTTGTAGCCAAAAAAAGAACAAATCATGCCACTTGGTTAGGTTGCCACTGGGAGGTGTTGAGTGCATAAAGATGCAGATAAGTGTGTAAAACATCATCCTGTTTTTTAAAAGAAGGATGTGTCCTAGGTTTTCACCATGAAAACTTGTACTGCTGCTAAGTCGCTTCAGTCATGTCCGACTCTGTGCGACCCCATAGACGGCAGCCCACCAGGCTCCTCCATCCTTGGGATTCTCCAGGCAAGAACACTGGAGTGGGTTGCCATGTCCTTCTCCAATGCATGAAATTGAAAAGTGAAAACTTGTACAGGGAAGTATAAAGTTGGTGGGACACAGAAAGGAGAAAAGGAAGAGGGAGCCAAATGAAAACGGAGAAATTTATGACCACCTACAGTCAAGAAGCACAAGCTGGAGTCAAGATTGCCGGGAGAAATATCAATAACCTCAGATATGCTGATGACACCACCCTTATGGCAGAAAGCAAAGAAGAACTAATGTGCCTCTTATTGAAAACGTTGGCTTAAAGTTCAATATTCAGAAAACTAAGATCATGGCGTCTGGTCCCATCACTTCATGGCGAATAGATGGGGAAACAGTGGAAATGGTGACAGACTTTATTTTCTTGGGCTCAAAAATCACTGCAGATGGTGATTGCAGCCATGAAATTAAAAGACGCTTACTCCTTGGAAGGAAAGTTATGACTAACCTAGACGGCATATTAAAAAGCAGAGATGTTACTTTGTTGACAAAGGTCCGTCTAGTCAAGGCTATGGTTTTTGCAGTGGTCATGCATGAATGTGAGAGTTGGCCTGTGAAGAAAGCTGAGCACTGACGAGTTGATGCTTTTGAACTGTGGTGTTGGAGAAGACTCTTGAGAGTCCCTTGGACTGCAAGGAGATCCAACCAGTCCATCCTAGCTATCTCCTGAGTGTTCATTGGTAGGACTGATGTTGAAGCTGAAACTCCAACACTTTGGCCACCTTATATGAAGAGCTGACTCATTTGAAAAGACCCTGATGCTGGGAGGGATTGAAGGCAGGAGGAGAAGGGGACAACAGAGGATGAGACGGTTGGATGACATCACTGACTCAATGGACATGAGTTTGAGTAAACTCCAGGAGTTGGTGATGGGCAGGGAGGCCTGGCATGCTGTAGTCCATGGGGTTGCAAAGAGTCACACACGACTGAGCGACTGAACTGAACTGAACTCAACAGTCATTTCTACCAGGTGTATAGGCCCATTTATATAAAGTTACATGCAAGTGTATGCAGTAAAAAATTTAATTAGAAGGCACCCTCTAATACAAAATTATCTCCAGTGTCTGAATTTGGAAGTGCTATGTGATTTAGCTGGTCAAAATCAACTCCTCTATTTACTCTGTTCACATGGAAGACCTCTACCAAAGAGAAGAGGGTGGCAGAGGATGAGATGGTCGGATAGCATCACCAACTCAAAGGACGTGAGCTTGAGCAAGCTCCGGGAGATAGTGAAGAACAAGGTGTGCTGCCGTCCAAGGGGTCGGAAAAAGTCAGACATGACTTAGTAACCAAACAACAACAACCTGTAAGACCATGGAGAAGTACTTTGTGATAAGTAACAGTAGAAGGTAAATAAGTGTGTTTCTCAATCTTGATTTCAAGGGATATACTTTTCAACTTCTTTCTTCATTAGAATCATTTTATTAATTTATGCTCCAGAAGAACCACTAAAGAATCTGACACTGAGAAGGAACTTGGGGATAGGAAGGAAGGACATTCTGTTATTAATTGACCAAAAGAAGAGAATTTTGAAGAAAGGCCCCACGCTGCCCTTTTCTCTAAGAAGAAGTCATATTTTTCAATAAAACATGAACAAGGAGAAATAAATTGTCTACAATAATATAACAATTCTGGGGGAAAAGGAAAGAAAGAAGGATGAAAAACCACAGTACTAATATTTGCCCTGGAAATAAGTCCAGTATACACAATGCAATATTCCAGAGCAAAAATGTTATCCATTTACAGGGAAATAAAGCACAGTATCACAGCTGTGACAGGGGATCACAATTAATTTTGCCAAAATGCAACTAATGGGAAATATTACCAAGAAAGAAAACAGAATATGAAAAAGATTTTATAGTCAAGGTCACAATGTGAACTAAAAAATAGCAACATTGAACATTCAAAGTGCTTTTGACTTTGTAGAAAAATCAATCATAAGAAGTCAGCACTTACAGTCTGGTGAAATTTTTAAACTTTAAAGATTAAAAAAAACTTTTTTCAAGCTTTCATGCAAAGGAAATTTACTTTCAAGGTCATTAAAATTATGACCCTGTTGGACTTCATTGCAAATGTCAATGTTAGTTCACAGTCTGGTATCTAAAAGGAAAAAGATCTTAACCAAGAGACTCAGCAATGTATTCTGGGTATGGAAAAGCAATAGGAACCCAAGAATTCCTTCTCTAAAATACATAGACATTTAATCCAAAATTCCAAACCTAAATGATATGGACCAAGGTTAAAAACAAACAAACAAATGGATGCCTTTGATAACCACTGAAATTATGTCCTCATTATTGAACAAAATCACTAAAGTGCATAGTTATTGCTTCAAATAGTAAAATAATGATCTTAGAAGCAGAAAATGTATTACTGAATAACTAGAGAAAATTTTGGAATAAAATGTTTAAATAATAAAACAAAATTTTCTTAAACATAAAAATAATTAGGGTTTCAGATTCTGAAATTTAACTAATAACCTAAGAGAAGACAAGGAGAAGGAAATGGCAACCCACTCCAGAATTCTTGCCTAGAGAATTCCATGGACAGAGGAGCCTGGTGGGCTACAGTCCATGAGGTCTCAAAGAGTCAGATATGACTGAGTGACAACACTAACTTCTCTACTAAAAGCAGACATATGACTTTGAGTTTACACCTTATCTTTTTTAGAAGAGATTAGAAAGCAATGTAAAGATAAAATATAAACATACAATTATGTCATTGGAAAAATAAATGGAATTTGACTTAATCATTATGAAGACAAAAATAAATAAAAATTATATGCAGAGTACATCATGAGAAATGCTGTGCTGGAGGAAGCACAAGCTGGAATCAAGATTGCTGGGAGAAATATCAATAACCTCAGATATGCAGACGACACCACCCTTATGGCAGAAAGTGAAGAAAAACTAAAGAGCCTCTTGATGAAAGTAAAAGAGGAGAGTGAAAAAGTTGGCTTAAAGCTCAACATTCAGAAAACTAACATCATAGCATCTGGTCCCATGACTTCATGGCAAATAGATGGGGAAACAGTGGAAACAGTGGCTGACTTTATTTTTCTGGGCTCCAAAATCACTGCAGATGGTGACTGTAGCCATGAAATTAAAAGATGCTTACTCCTTGGAAGGAAAGTTATGACCAATCTAGACAGCATATTCAAAAGCAGAGACATTACTTTGCCAACAAAGGTCCGTCTAGTCAAGGCTATGGTTTTTCTAGTGGTCGTGTATGAATGTGAGAGTTGGACTATAAAGAAAGCTGAGCACTGAAGAATTGATGCTTTTGAACTGTGGTGTTGGAGAAGACTCTTGAGAGTCCCTTGGACTGCAAGGATATCCAACTAGTCCATCTTAAAGGAGATCAGTCTTGGGTGTTCCTTGGAAGGACTGATGTTGAAGCTGAAACTTCAATACTTTGGCCACCTGATGCGAAGAGCTGACTCATTTGAAAAGACTCTGATGCTGGGAGAGATTGAAGGCAGGAGGAGAAGGGGATGACAGAGGATGAGATGATTGGATGGCATCACCGACTTGATGGACATGGGTTTGGGTGGACTCCGGGAGTTGGTGATGGACAGGGAGGCCTGGCGTGCTGCGATTCATGGGGTCACAAAGAGTCGGACATGACTGAGCGACTGAACTGAACTGAACTGAATAAAGTCAATTCTTAAAGATGACTAAGAGGAAGATTTAAAATAAGCATTTAGAAAGTGCATGAAGTAAGTTTAATTACTGACATTAATATAGATATTTTTTAAACCATAGAAACATGGAAAAATATTTGTAATACAGCATTAAATGAAAGAGCAAGTTGGTAAATTGTATGTGGGTTATAACTGCATATAGACAAACCAGCACAGAAACAAATATAAATAGAAAAAGGCACATCATAATGTGAAATTACAGGTATATGCTTTACTTATCCATGAAACTTAAATAAAATTAAAAGAACTTAAAAACAACACTCAATGTTATTGTCATGTTATATCAAAGTGTGATTTAAATTTTTAAATTTGTCAAAATTCAGTTTGAAGACACAGTGCATATTGCCACTTCTAAGAGAAGTGGCTACAGGGAAAAAAATTGCCTTCTTTATCAATATTAAAAGCATGTAGAGAATAACTCACTGTCTTATATATTTACATTAGAAGATAGACGTTTGGTGAGTGTATACCATATATCCATGAAGGATATTTTTGCAGGAGGGTAAATAGATCTCTTAAATCTGGAAGGGCTTCTAACTCAATATACACTATGTGCGGTTTGTAGAAGTAAAAACAAAAGGTCTGTATGTGACATTTGCAGATACTAAAAATGATACTTAAAAACAAACATGATTTTCCCACTGGAGAAGGAGGGCTTGATGGTAAAATAAGAGCATTGCTTTCAGAATCCTCTTCTGATTCTGATCCTCTAGGCCAGCCTCCATGATTAGTCTGCTTTTGCCAGTCAGATATATTACTGAACTTAAGGTAATCCAAGATTGAAAATCACTGGGCCCCAAGATATTAGAGATGATGGGAAAACTTAGCATTTAGGAAAAATGAGAACATCTACAGATATTGAAGAAGACTTTAAATTATGGTATTTACTCATTTTGTTCATGATCTTTATTTTTTTTAAATCAATCTTTCTTTCCCTCCACCTTTCTCAAGCATCTTCCATTCCCAAAAGGTTGTCCTACTCTCTGTAGTCCAAACAAACCACCACATCCAGCATCCACATCTTTGTTCACAGTGTCTTTTCCATTTTCCATCTCCCATGTCTCCAACCATCAAAATGTCAGTAACTCTACGAAGCCCACGTTAAGCCACAGTCACTCAGGGTGGGATGCCAGTCACCCTTCTGCTCTCAGCTGCTATAGCCCTTGTTCAATGTGTTCATGTATTAGTGTGAAGTTCACTAAAAGTACTTTCTTTTCTAATCATTTCTAGTTTAAAATTTGTTCTGAAGTGTACCCTGTTGTTGTTGTTGAGTCCTCTGGTCAAAACTAAGGAACATACACAAGGGCTTTCACTTGTTGAAAAATACTTTGTTGACTTTCCTTTTTAAAAAAAAAAAAACACTAAAAATAAGGAGTAGTCCTCACTTCACTCTCCATGTTACACAAATGGAGCCTTCTTCGCTATTGTGTGTGTATTTAGTTGGCTTTGATTCCCGCTTGGATTCCTCCTTTCTACTTTCAGTAGCGTTAGTCAAAAGCATTGTGCAGGTGGCTGTATATTCTCGTGGACCAGCAAAAAGGATGCTCTACTTGTACAATTGTGTGCCTGGGGTCACATACATCCTTAAATAAATCTGAGGGCCATGGCTTTATAAAGAGCCTTTGAATTTCCCAGCTTCAAGTCTCCCTTCTAATCATTTAAGGCAATTGGAATTCTCCTTCTGGGCATTTCAGAGACTATTATAAACTGTTACTATCTGCAGGCCTTTTGGACTCTCAAGCACTTATAGCTCTCCCCTTTATCTTTGAAAGGAGGCAAACACCTCTGTTGTCACAATCTGCTCCACACAGAGTGATGGAGGTGGCCACTTTTTTCTTCTGAGAGTACTGCATTGTCATTTGATCTGCCCAAGGTTTGAGATGTGGTGTTTGTAATCTGAACTTCCAGGAGCCAGCAAATACAATTAAGTAATTCTGGTGAAACCAATCACAGAGATCTGGGCTATGACATTTACTTCATCATTTAATTACATACAGAAAGAAACATTAATAGAAGAAGTTAAGATTTTAATCAAACAAATATGCAAATATGGAAAACATTCCTCACATTCCCCAGCATGCTCCATCTTTATTTTTGCCTCTGTCTTTGCTTTTGTCATTTCTCTACTGATAGCCTGGAAATATTTTCCCATATCTGTTCCATTATACAAATTACAAAATCTTATTTTCTAACATAATTTAAAAAAATTTTCTGAAGTCAGTAACCTGAGACACTTGACTTTTAAAAAAATTTTTAATTTATCTTAATTGGAAGATAATTAGTTTACAATATTGTTATGTTTTTTGCCATACATCAACATGAATCCGCATAGGTAGACATGTGTCTTCCCAATCCTGAATTGCCCCTCCCACTTCTGTCTCCACCCTATCCCTCTGGGTTGTTCCAGAGCATTGGCTTTGGGTGCCCCACTTCATACAACTTGCATTGGTCATCTGTTTTACATATGGTAATGTACATGTTTCAGTGCTATTCTCCCAAATCACTTGACTTTTGACTGTATCTTTTTTTTCTCTAGTAGTTTCATTCACATGTCTTCTATCTCTAAATAGTTGCTAAGCATCTGAAGGGTAAGAATCATGAAGGAATAATCCACAATCCTTTCTCTTTATTATACATACAAAGAAACTGGAGCCCAGAAAACTTAAATTCATTCAGTTTACTTATTCAGTAAATGTTTGAGCATTCGTGCTGTGCCTGACACTTTGCTAAGTGCTAGATATACAATGCAGAGTGATAACTAACAGCAGTCCTGTTGCCATGGCTTCAGTCAAGTGGAGGGATTCAGCCACTCATCAAATGATGACTTAAAAGGTGAAATCTATGGGGGAGAATGGATACATGTATATGAATGGCTGGGTTGCTTTGCTATGTACCTGAAACTATCATAACATTGTTAATTGGCTATATTTCAATATAAAATAAAAAGTTTACATAAAAAACTGAAATTTATAGATACAATAAGCCTCCTGAGGAGAGGTGTGTGAAAGTGTGACTGTTGCTCAGTCATGTCCAACTCTTTGTAACCCCATGGACTATATACTCTGTGGAATTCTCCAGCCCAGAATACTGGAGTGGGTAGCCTTTCCCTTCTCCAAAGGATCTTCCCAACCCAAGGATCAAACCCAGGTCTCCCACATTGCAGGTGGATTCTTTACCAGCTGAGCCACAAGGGAAGCCCAAGAATACTAGAGTGGGTAGCCTATCTCTTCTCCTGTGGATCTTCCCAATCTGAATCAAACTGGGGTCTCCTGCACTGCAGGCAGAGTCTTTACCAACTGAGCTATCAGGGAAGCCTGAGGAGAGGTGTAAGTTTATATAAAAAGATATAACCAGGGCAATGATCATTTCATAGGCTCTATCATCAGTTAGAGCATCAATCATAGCACAAATCTACTTCATAGAACCATTCCCTAGATTGTCCACTATATTGTATGTGCTAGAGAAATTTCTCCTAACCAGTTGATTGATCTGCTGTCCAGGTGATCTAGTGTTGAAAATATCAGCTGTATATAAATCTGAAGACTGAGGCCAGTTGTCACTCTAGCCATGGTTTCATATGACTGCTTTTCTGCACTCTTGAAACCAGTTCCAAGCAAACCTGTAGAAGCTGTCATTTACACTGAATTTTGCCAGCATGGCACAGGTTAGTTAATCAGACCCCTAGCTGCTGTGTTCTGTGACTAAGCTTTTAACACTGGGACTTCAGAGTCAGCCAAAACATGCTTAACCGTCACCTGGTGCTTGAAATTGCAATTGAACATCATAGCTACGTGGATTTTTAGGGTATACAGGAATATTTCAAGTGCTGAGAAGATCCCTCTTAAGGCAGCATGTCCCATGTTTAGTGAGTTCTTTAGAATGGTAAAGATTTTTTACTAGGGTGGGGAGAATACTGGTTTAAGGTATACCTACATCCTGAGAATTAAAACTCGGTACCATTTGCTAATTGGTATTGAATACCCACTCCAGTATTCTTGCCTGGAGAATCCCATGGTCAGAGAAGCCTGGGGGGCTGTAGTGCATGGGTTCGCAGAGAGTCGAACATGACTGAGTGACTAACACCTATTCTACTACACTGAGATACATGACCACAATGGAAATGTGATGCAAAATACATGCATACACATGTATATGATAGTCCAGGTTTCCATCTTGTCAGTGATGGTGTACTTGACAATGTCAATTCGCAGGAAAAAAATATCCAAAGTTTGCTCTGTGTATTAAAATATCCATTTAAAAATAGTTAGAAACAGCCACCAAACACCTGTAAGCATATGTGCTTATGCAAGCAGTTCTCTTTGGTCTGGAAAATATTCAAGCTACTGCTCTGTTTCATAAGTAACAGCAATTTGGGACAATCATGGATCGCTGGGCATCATCAACTTGCATTGTTATCTGTAGCACAATTTAATGAGCAAGCCTTAGTTTGATTACGGGCCAGTGCCTGCTACCTTAACTGCTCTCTTCCAGTTTGAGGACTAAATTTTATCTCATCATGTTAATATATTTGAGAAAATACCTAAACATTCTCAAGTGTTTTGCTTGCCATATTATACCTTCCCATCAAGAAAATCATATTACAGTGCTTGACGTCAGCTTAAAAATGTTCTCAAATGAGTTAAATAACAATTTCTGGACATAATAATACCTTCATTTTGGATATGATTTTCTAATCTACAGTGTTGTTTATATCAAGTGAATATGAGACTGTATTGATGACTATGATTTCGAAATACTTTGTAGGTTTTTCTGTGGTGTGTATATGTATATATGTATGTGTGAGAGATGTTTCAGAATGAGCGGTTATACTTTAGAAATTAAGCTTTTATCAGATATATCAGTTCAGTTCAGTTCAATTGCTCAGTCCTATCTGACACTGCGACCTCATGGACAGCAGCAGCACAGGCCTCCCTATCCATCACCAACTCCCAGAGTTCACTCAAACTCATGTCCACTGAGTTGGTGATGCCATCCAACCATCTCACCCTCTGTCATCCCCTTCTCCTCCTGCCCTCAATCTTTCCCAGCATCAGGGTCTTTTCAAATGAGTCAGCTCTTCCCATCAGGTGGCCAAAGTATTGGGGTTTCAGCTTCAGCATCTGCCCTTCCAAGGAATATTCAGGACTGATTTCCTGTAGGATGGACTACTTGAATCTCCTTGCAGTCCAAGGAACTCTAAGAGTCTTCTCCAACACCACAGTTCAAAGGCATCAATTCTTCAGTGCCCAGCTTTCTTTATAGTCCAACTCCATACATGACTACTGGAAAAACCATAGCTTTGACTAGATGGACTTTTGTTGGCAAAGTAATGTTTCTGCTTTTTAATATGCTGTCTAGGTTGAAGGCAGGAGGAAAAGGGACAACAGATGGTTGGATGGCATCACTGACTCAGTGGACTTGAGTTTGAGTAAACTCTGGGAGTTGGTGATGGACAGGGGGCCTGGCGTGCTGCAGTCCATGGGGTTGCAAAGAGTCGGACCCAACTGAGTGACTGAGGTTGGTCAAAACTTTTCTTCCAAGGAGCAAGTGTCTTTTAATTTCATGGCTGCAGTCACCATCTGCAGTGATTTTGGAACCTCAAAATATAAAGTCTCCCACTGTTTCCACTGTTTCCCCATCTATTTGCCATGAAGTGATGGGATTGGATGCCATGATCTTAGTTTTTTGAATGTTGAGCTTTAAGCCAACTTTTTCACTCTCCTCTTTCACTTTCATCAAGAGGCTCTTCAGTTCCTCTTCACTTTCTGCCATAAGGATGGTGTCATCTGCATATCTGAGGTTATTGATATTTCTCCTGGCAATCTTGATTCCAGCTTGTGCTTCATCCAGCCCAGCATTTCTCATGATGTACTCTGCATATAAGTTAAATAAACAGGGTGACAATATACAGCTTGACGTACTCCTTTCCCAATTTGGAACCAGTCTGTTGTTCCCTGTACAGTTCTAACTGTTGCTTCCTGACCTGCATATAGATTTCTCAACAGGCAGGTCAGGTGGTCTGGTATTCCCATCTCTTTCAGAATTTGCCAGTTTGTTGTGGTCCACACAGTCAAAGGCTTTGGCATAGTCAATAAAGCAGAAATAGATGTTTTTCTGGAACTCTCTTGCTTTTTTTGATGATCCAGCAGATGTTGGCAATTTGATATCTGGTTCCTTTGCCTTTTCTAAATCCAGCTTGAACATCTGGAAGTTCACAATTCATGTATTGTTGAAGCCTGGCTTGGAGAATTTTGCACGTTACTTTACTAGCGTGTAAGATGAGTGCAATTGTGCGGTAGTTTGAGCATTCTTTGGCATTGCCTTTCTTTGGGATTGGAATGAAAACTGACCTTTTCCAGTCCTGTGGCCACTGCTGAGTTTTCTAAGTTTGCTGGCATATTGTGTGCAGCACTTTCACAGCATCATCTTTTAGGATTTGAAATAGCTCAACTGGAATTCCATCACCTCCACTAGCTTTGTTTATAGTGATGCTTCGTAAGGCCCAGTTGACTTCACATTCCAGGATGTCTGGCTCTAGGAGAGTGATCACACCATTGTGATTATCTGGGTCATGAAGATCTTTTTTTTACAGTTCTTCTGTGTATTCCTGCCACCTCTTCTTAATATCTTCTGCTTCCATTAGGTGCATCCCATTCCTGTCCTTCCTTGTGGCCATCTTTGCATGAAATGTTCCCTTGGTATCTTTAATTTTCTTGAAGAGATCTCTAGTCTTTCCCATTCTATTGGTTTGGTTTAGTCACTAAGTCGTGTCCGACTCTTGCAATCCCATGGACTATAGCCCTCCAGGCTCCTCTGTCCATGGGATTCTCCAGGCAAGAATACTGGAGTGGGTTGCCATTTCCTTCTCCAGTTCCCATTCTATTGCTTTCCTCTATTTCTTTGCATTGATCCCTGAGGAAGGCTTGCTTATCTCTCCTTGCTATTCTTTGGAACTCTGCATTCAAATGGGTATATCTTTCCTTTTCTCCTTTGCCCTTCACTTCTCTTCTATTTACAGCTATTTGTAAGTCCTCCTCAGACAACCATTTTGCCTTTTTGCATTTCTTTTCTTTGGGGATGGTCCTGATCCCTGTCTCCTATACAATGTCACGCACCTCATTCCATAGCTCTTCAGGCAGTCTGTCTATCAGATCTAATCTCTTGAATCTATTTCTCACTTCCACTGTATATTTGTAAGGGATTTGATTTAGGTCATACCTAAATGGTCTAGTGGTTTTCCCTACTTTCTTCAATTTAAGTCTGAATTTGGCAATAAGGAGGTCATGGTCTGAGCCACAGTCAGCTCCTGGTCTTTTCTTTTTTGCTGACTGTATAGAGCTTCTCCATCTTCGGCTGCAAAGAATATAATCAATCTGATTCTGGTATTGACCATCTGGTGATGTCCATGTGTAGAGTCTTCTCTTGTGTTGTTGGAGAAGAGGGTGTTTGCTATGACCAGTGCATTCTCTTGGCAGGACTCTATTAGCCTTTGCCCTGCTTCATTCTGTACCCCAAGGCTAAATTTGCCTGTTACTCCAGGTATCTCTTGACTCCCTACTTTTGATTCCAGTCCCCTATTATGAAAAGGACATCTCTTTTGGGTGTTAGTTCTAGAAGGTCTTGTAGGTCTTCATAGAACCATTCAACGTCAGCTTATTCAGCATTACTGGTCAAGGCATAGTCTTGGATTACTGTGATATTGAATGGTTTGCCTTGGAAACGAATGGAGATCATTCTGTTGTTTTTGAGATTGCATCCAAGTACTGCATTTCAGACTTTTTTGTTGACTATGATGGCTACTCCATTTCTTCTAAGGGATTCTTGCCCACGGTAGTAGATATAATGCATCTGAGTTAAATTCACCCATTCCAGTCCATTTTAGTTTGCTGATTCCTAAAATGTCAACGTTCACTCTTGCCATCTCCTGTTTGACCACTTCCAATTTGCCTTGATTCGTGGACCTAACATTCCAGGTTCCTATGCAATATTGCTCTTTACAGCATCAGACTTTACTTCCACCACCAGTCACATCCACAACTGTGTGTTGTTTGGTTCCATCTCTTCATTCTTTCTGGAGTTATTTCTCCACTGATCTCTAGTAGCATATTGGGCACCTATTGACTTAAGGAGTTCATCTTTCATTCAGTGTCCTATCTTTTTGCCCTTTCATACTTTCATGGGGTTCTTATGTGTATGATGTACACACACGAAAAAAAGGGGTCCGTCTTTCTTCCTTCCTCCCTTTCCTCTTTCCTTCCCCTTTTTGCAGGTGGATATTCAACCAACACTGGTTGTTGAAGAGACTGCCCTGTGTGTGTGTTCTTTTCTCCTTTGTCAATGATTAGTTAACTGTGTTTGTGGGTTTATATCTAGGATCGTTATTGCATTCCATTGGCGCATATAATCTATCTTTATGCTGGTATCACGGAGAAGGCAATGGCACCCCACTCCAGTACTCCTGCCTGGAAAACCCCATGGATGGAGAGACCTGGTAGGCTGCAGTCCATGGGGTCGCTGAGGGTCAGACATGACTTGAGCGACTTCACTTTCACTTTTCACTTTCATGCATTGGAGAAGGAAATGGCAACCCACTCCAGTGTTCTTGCCTGGAGAATCCCAGGGATGGGGGAGCCTGGTGGGCTGCCGTCTATGGGGTCACACAGAGTCGCACATGACTGAAGTGACTTAGCAGCAGCAGCATGCTGGTATCATACTGCAGCTTTGTAATTTATTTGAAGTCAGGAAGTATGATGCCTCTAGTTAGGTTCTTTCAGCAGATCACTTTGGCTATTGTGGGTCTTTTGAGTTTCTATATGTATTGTGGACTTCTTTTTCTATTCATGTAAAATACTGAACTTCTACAACTCAGTAGCAGAAAAGCAAATAATTCAGTTTTTAAAATAAACAAAGGATGTTGTGATATTTTTCATCTATATCCTTTGTCATATCCTTTATAATAAACTAGTAAATCAGTAAATGTAGGTAAGTTTCTGTGAGTTCTGTGAGTTGCTCTAGCAAATTAATTGAACCAGAAGAGGGCGTTATGGGAAGCTCTGATTTGTAGCCAAATCAGACAAAAGCTGTGGGTAACCTTGGAACTCTATTACGTACAAATGCATTTAAATGGAGTGGGAGCAGTTTTGTGGGACTAAGAACTTAACCTGTGGAATCTAACACTATCTCCAAGTCTATAGTATTGAAATTGAGTCAAATTGTAGGACACCAGGCGGGTGCCACAGAGTTGCCTGGAGTGGGGGGAAAACCACCTCAGATTTGATAACTAGAAGTGTCAGAAGTGAAGTGTCCTGTGTGAGTGTGTCAGTAAGTAAAAATAGAGATGCACAGGAAAGAAAGACACAGAAGGGAAGAACTGGATTTTTGCCCTACACAGATGGAAAACTGGGTAGGATTTTTGCTAGTTAAACTTGAATGACATGTCTCCAAAGAAGACATATACATGGTACAAGAGTATATGAAAAATACTCAGTGTCATTCATTACCAGGAAAATGTCAATCAAAACCACAGTACAATATTACATCACACTTATAGGACAGCCATTCTTAGGAAAACAAAACAAAGCAAACGATAGACAAAATAACAAGTGTTGGTAAGATTGTTAAGAGATTCTTACACTGTTGTTGTTCAGTCACTGAATCGTGTCTGACTCTTTACGACCCCGTGGCCTGTGGTGTGCCTGGCTTCCCTGTCCTTCACTCTCTGGTATAACACTTAAGGGAAACAGTGCAGAGATTCATCAAAAATTAAAAGCAGAACTACCATGTGACCCAGTAATCCTGTTTCTGGTTGTGTCTCCAGAAGTCAGGATCTGTAAGAGTTGTATGCATGCATTACAGTGATATTCACAATAGCCAAAATATAGAAACAACCCAAGTATCTGTTGGCAGAATGGATAAAGAAAATGGTTTATGTATATACAAATAAAATGTTGTATACACACACACAGCCTTAAAAAGGAAGGAAATCCTGCCATCTGTGGCAACATGGATGGATGTTGAGGGTGTTAAGTGAAACAAGCCAGTCATGAAAGAACAAGCTGCATGCTTTCCACTTATATAACTCAAACAGTCAAATGCATAGAAGCAGAAAACAATAGTGGCTGCCAGGGTCTGTGGACTGAGAGTATTACAGAATTGTTCAATAGGTATGAAGTTTCAGTTATGCTAGGTAAGTAACGTCTAGAAATCTGCTTCACAGCATAGAGCCTATAGAGAACAATATAGTATTGTGTGCTTCAAAATTTAAGAGAGGAGATCTCTTGTTGTCTTCTCACCCTGTGTGTGTGTGTGTGTGTGTGTGTGTTAGTCGCTCAGTCATGTCTGACTCTTTGCAACCCCACAGACTACAGCCTGCCAGGCTTCCCTGTCCATGGGATTCTCCAGACAAGAGATCAAATCAGTCAACCCTAAAGGAAATCAACAGTGAATATTCATTGGAAGGACTAACGTTGAAGCTAATGCTCCAATACTTTGGCCATCTGATGTGAAAGACCAACTCTTTGGGAAAGACCCTGATGCTTAGAAAGATTGAGGGCAGAAGCAGGCGACAAGGATGAGATGGTTGGAAGGCATCATCGACTCAATGGACATGAGTTTGAGCAAACTCCCGGAGACAATGGAGTTCAGGGAAGCCTGGTGTGCTGCAGTTCATGGCGTTGCAAAGAATCGGACATGACTTAGCAACTGAACAACAATAAAGATTCTTTGTATATCAATTATACCTTTATAAGGTTGTTAAAAAATCAATAAGTTCTTATACATGGTCCCCGCCAAGAAGGAGTGAAGCCTAGAAACTTAATCAAGTAAGGCTGAGTAGACACTATTTCTGGCTTCAAACAAGACAAGATGTCTAGGTTGATTGGGAGAGAGGGTAGTAACTAGAAAGACATGTGAAAGGTGGTAAGAGGTTGTCTGGGTAAAGCATCAGAATCAAGGAAATCCAGGACAAGGCTAATAGGGCATCTTCTGGAGAAAAAGACAACGAAAGCAGATAGTCACATCAGCAAGGATTGATCAGAGTAGTTTTTGTCTCAAGTTTAAATTCTAGAAACAATAAACAGGAGGATTTTGACCTTTTCAGTTTGGCTCTTGATGGAAAAATTTTCTATTTGAAGAGGCTGTCAAATACTGATTGTTTTCACTGGTATTCTGTTCACTCTCACGTTATTAATAGGGATAACTAGAAGGGTATCAGGAGAAGGCAATGGCACCCCACTCCAGTACTCTTGCCTGGAAAGTCCCATGGACGGAGGAGCCTGGTAGGCTGCAGTCCATGGCGTCGCTGAGGGTCAGACATGACTGAGTGACTTCACTTTCATTTTTCACTTTCATGCATTGGAGAAGGAAATGGCAAGCCACTCCAGTGTTCTTGCCTGGAGAATCCCAGGGACAGGGGAGCCAGGTGGTTTGCCATCTATGGGGTCGCACAGAGTTGGACACGACTGAAGTGATTTAGCAGAAGGGTATCACCAGATCTAACACACAAAAAATGGACTCAAAAGAGAATTATAAGAGGTAGCTGAAAAAAATATGAGAAATTCATTGAATTTTTCCTAAGGTGACACAAATGTAATATTTGAAAAATTGTTTCATATGAATATTGGCTGAATTTGTATTGTTAACTGACTTCTGTCTGGTTGTATAACTCAAAAAGTGCTTATATATTACCTTGTTGTTGTTGTTTAGTAACTAAGTCGCGTCTGACTCTTTGCGATCCCATGGGCTCCAGTAGGCCAGTCTTCCCTGTCCTTCACTATCTGCCTGAGTGTGCTCATTGTGTCCACTGAATTGGTGATGCCAACCAACCATCTCATTCTCTATCACCCCCTTCTCCTCTTGCCCTCAATCTTTCCCAGCAGATTGTAAAACTAGCAGGTTGAAAAGAAAGCGATATGCCTTATCTTATATAACTTGTGCCTTCCATCTTACTTAACACTTTGAATTGTATTGCATTGGCTGAATCAATTAAATTTGCTAAATTTAATATTTAGCATATACATCATTAACTAAGATTACTAGTAATATCTAAATGCAGTGTAAAATCATTCACACCATGCTACTTGCATTTCATGTGACTGTACCTGGTTTACTGAGGCAATAGCTCAGTAGGATATAAACATGAACATTTTCTTTTTCACCATTCACTGCCTTTAACAAAATCCTGTGTAATAGCCTTTTTCCATGACATCATGGCATGTCTAAGGTTTCAGTTTCAAACAATTGAAGGTTACTCCCCTTTCCGATCAAGGAGAAAACAGGTGTGAGGATGACACAAAGTCTGATCTTTCTTCCCATCCTTCTTTACCAGGGCCTTGAAGTGGATAGCATAGGGGTGGACGAGGGTGGAGGTACTCGCACTTCCATTAGTTACACACCTTCTTCTTTCTCTTGGGGATCTAACTCTTCTGGGGCCATGGTAGAAAGGAGAATGGGGTAACCAAAGAATCTTCACATTTGTCTAACCTGGCCATGTATTGGTGATGAAGAGGCAACTCTGGCCCCATGTTGGCTCCATCAAGTTACCATGTTGGCTCGATCAAGTTACCCGGGTTTCCTTCTGGTGCAAACTATTTTTTTGGCTGCTGGTGGTATCCACACCTTGGAGCATCCCTACTACTCATATGGATGGTATTCTTAGAGGATCTATAGAAACTTCCCAGTGAGACACAAACTCTTCTTATAGCACCACCAATGGCTAGGCCCACTCACATTGAGCCTCTATCTTGCTTAGTGCATAAATGTCCAAGGTGGGACATGTTCTGTCTTCTCCCCTAAATTCATGTTCCTATATAAGAATACAGGAATCCTGAAGTTCTCTTTCACATGTCTGAGGACAGTGGAGACCTGCAAGGGAGTGATGGGGTTGCCTCCATCTTCTCCCCTGGCACAATAGAGCGGGGCTCTTCTTGCCATCTTCTTATGAATCCTTCAGGTAAGTGCTATTCTCAGAAATCTTTAAATGAAAATCAAACACCTGTGTCTCCTTCATTCTTACCCACAAGCTCCAAAAACAGGTAGTAGGCTCCCCCCACCTTCCCCGCTTTCCTGGAGTCAGCATTCCTAAAGGGAGAGTTAATCTTTCTCCTGGAAGTCTTGTTTTTGCAAGTCCTCATAGATAATCATGAAAAAGCTAAAAGAAACTTTTTCTGATTTTTGCACTTTACAGATACTGTTCTTAGAACTGAATAGATTCCTTTTACCTATCTCCATATATTTTTACTCTAAATCTATATTAAATAATAAAGCTATAATTTAAAAAGACAAGCAATAATCTACTTGTAGCAATGAGAAAAATTATTATAACAAGGAATTCTTGGCTTTAGATATCAGAGTGAATTCCTATTTTGAAGTTTACAATCTGACTAAAAGTCATTAAGATTTTTTACATGTAGAAATAGTGAAGAAAATAGTTTAAAAAGTTGTGTGTACAAATTAGTTCTAAATGCCTTTTAGAAAAAGGAAAAATTTTGCATTATGGCATAGTTATTAAATGTATGGAAATTTGAGTCAGAAGTATCTGGGTCCAGTTTACTAACTGTGTCCTTGAGCACGTCATGCCACTTTCCTAAGCTGTTTCCTCTATAAAATGGGCACAACAATCTCTAACTTGTATGATTATTATAGGAACCGAAGCAGACAATGTGCATAGACGTGTAAGAAGCTCTTAATAACAGTAGTTACCTTTGTTATTATGGTGAAAAACTTACCTTCTATGCTTGGTTTGTGAAAAGGCAGAATAACACAAGGATAGAGAGAAGATCTTCTAATAACTCTTCCAAATGCAGATATTTCTTTTTGAGAAAGATAAGATAATTCCTTTGCTTCAAATTCATAACTTTTCTTTTAAGGACTACTGATTTTATTTATTTAGTACAGAATCCCAGGAGTGAAACTGCTGGGTTGAAGGATATATACATATTCAATATTTTTTTAATTGGGGTACGGTTGCTTTACAATATTGTGCCAGTTTCTCCTGTATGATGAAGTGAATCAGCTATATGTATACATATATCCCCTCCGTCTTGGACCTCCCTCCCACCCATCTAGGTCATCACAGAGCAAAGAGCTGAGCTTCCTGTGCTACACAGCAGCCTTCCACTAGCTATCTATTTGCTTCATCCAAAGAGATATCAGGATAAGATAAATATACAAAATGTCTCTGAAACAACAACAACAATAAGTCTGAAATGGTATGGTCCATTAAGTCATTTGCTTTATATAACAGATGTATAGTCTTTCAGGTGAGATTCAGGAACAAAGTTCACTGCTGATGAGTTTGATACAATTTCAGTCCCAAAGGTATTGATATGGAAGACAAGTCTTAGATATGCTAAAACTCACAGCTTTAAGACCAAGGTCTACCCTAAGCGGTATGGGCTTATGTGGATTGGCATTACACCTCAAAACATGATGTGGGTATAAAACTATATATTTTCTAGGATCCTTTCAGGGTAGTCAAATTTCTATGACTAAGTGAGTGGAATTCTGCTGTTCCAAATTTAAGTTTCATTTTTGTCCATCATTTTCCTAAAGACAAGATCATCTCATCCAATCTCCAAATCTGAAGAACTATAAAATGTTTTTTCCCAGTCAGAGAAGACCCACTTAGAACTCTAGGATTTTGTGTCCCTGCTCTATCTAAATGAGTATTTTCAGTATCACTTAATTAGCCTTTCCTATCTATTCCTGTCTGGAAAATATACAAAAAGAACATCTTGACTCTCTATATTCCTTATTTTTACTTCCTAATAAGACAAATCTTTTGTCATATGTAGGACCCTACTACTCTAGAAAATGTGTGTGTTGTTAGTCACTTAGTCATGCTCAACTCTGCTTGCCATATTCCTCTGTCCATGGTATTCTCCAAGCAAGAAGATTGGAGTGAGTTGCCATCCCCTTCTCCAGGGGATCTTCCCCACCCAGGGATTAAACCTGGTCTCCTGCATTGCAGGTGGATTCTTTACTGTTTGAGCCACCAGGGAAGCCCCAATTTACTGGTCTTCAATAACAAAGAGAAAAATTTCTTTGGTAAGTTGTGATACCCCTTTCATTAATTCATTTCACAAAGTGAAAAGATTAATACAGTAATTGAGCTCTGTTTTGAATTCAGAATGACCCAATTTATTCAACGTGAGAAACAATTTAGACAAAAGAAGACGAATGTACTTGCAAGTGGAGAACCCCATGCATATTAATAATGATAAGCATGATGGTTAACACTTGCTGGTTTGGGCACTTGCTATACAATAGGCAGTGTTCTGGGCACTTTGCACATGTCCACTCAGTGGGTCCCTAGAAGTGGATACTAATCATGTCCTCATTTTATAGTGAGAAAACTAAGAAATAGAAATTTCAGTTGTTTACTCAGATTTGCCCAGCTGGTGAGTAATACAGACAATATATTGAAAGAGATGACATTAGTGGAAATATTTTGCCTATCACCCTGAGTTGTTAACATTTTTTAATTGCACAATGTACTTTCAAATGTCGTGATAATAATTCATGATAGCAAGTATGCTGTAAAATAAAATGCTTTAAAAATTATAAGAAATTTAAAAGGTTAAATAAATAACACATAATATATGTATTAAAGTGATGGAAGGAAGCTAAATATATTTACAATAAACAATGTTTAGGGTGTATGTGATTAGGATGTTGTGAGAGTACTCAATCTTCCCCTTTATAGAATCAGGGGAAATTCTGGCTTTAAGAGTCTCTGATTTCTACAAGCTCATTTGATTCAAGAGAAACAATGGTGTTTAGAAATAGCCACTTGTATATAATTCTCTACTCCTACTAGATAACCATCCCCACCCTACCCCCAACTCCAGGTTTTAAACTTGACCCTAATCATCCCTCCCCTCCAATTATTTTAGAAAATCGGAAAGTGAGTAGCCAATCTGGACCACTTTTCAAAACAGACTACTATTTGGATTAAATTTGTGTAAAAGGTTTATAACATTAACCAACATCAATTTCACAGCACTCAAGCACGAGAACTTAAAATGACAGCAATGCAAATGAGGGAGCAGCAGGCAACTGCAGAATGTTCCCAAGGAGAGAAGAGGGGCACAAGGTTGAGGCAAAGATGCAAGGAAGCTAGAGTCACAGTCATAAAACCGAGCAGGACCCTCTGGGGCCCTCAGGACCCACATTCCCTTACCTTCTCCCATTTATTATTTGTAGGAAATAAGTTTCATTCAACTTCCTTGACCTTCCCAGAGCTCCAAAGGGCATATTCAAGCAATTGCTTATCCAGGAAGGGAGGGAATGCTTCAGAGGAGAAGCACTTAAGAAATAATAGTGTAGTCTTGGGACAGGATCCCAGTTCTTCCTCCAGGAAGATACAAACATCTTTGAGTTCTCCTGCGGAGACTGAGGTCCTCACCAAGGTGGAGGATGGTCATTTTGAGCTGAGCACAGGATTCCTGGAGCACCACTCTATTACCTCACCACCAAACAATCAGGAGGAAGTCAGCACACAGTGGAAGATAATTAAGACTCTGATTGCTTTGGTTTCCCGGGAGCACCAGTGGTAAAGAATCCACCTGCAATGAAGGAAACATAAGATACATGGGTCCCTGGGTGGGGAAGATTCCCTACAGAAGAAAATGGCAACACACTCCAGAAAATCCCCATGGATGGAGGAGCTTGGTTGGCTAGAGTCCCTAGCCTCACTAAGAATCGGACTCCGCTGAGTGGGTTGCCATTTTCCTCCTCCAGGGGATCTTTCTGACTCAGGGATCAAACCCAAGTCTCCTGTGTCTCCTGCATTGCAAGCAGATTATTTATCTGCTGAGTCATCCGGAAGCCCACCGAGAACTCTGACTCCCCTCCCCAACTGATACGCCCTTTTAAAACTTTCACAGTGGAGCAGAATCTTCGGAGTTGGTTTTTGGACATAAGAATGTCATCTCTCCAGGTTGCCCATTTCCCAAATAAAGTCGTCTTTCCTTTGCAACCAGTGAGCAGCAAGCAACCAAACCTTAGTTTGCTAACATGACTAACAAAATAGTAGGAAAATAGTGGACTGATACATAAATGTATCTATACAACAATATTTATAATTGATGATGACGAATCAACTTTTTTATCATCTCTGTGGTTCTGAAGGGATTATCCTAACTTTTGAATGTGAAATCTAGTTCATTGTAATGTAGCCATTGACCAAGCCAATTCTATTCAAACAAAGGCATTTAATTTAAAATAGCTAAGTGTGAGCTTTGCAGCAATAATGTATTCATCAAATCAAAGTTTGTTTGCAATTATTACAGGAATATTAACTGAGATGACCCAGAATCTCTTCTAGTTAATGTTGTAGTCAAATTATCTTTAAAATGTTTTCATTCTGAAAATTATTTTATCTGTAAATAAAAAATAAATTTCTCACTTTATAATAACATAAGTTATAAACACTGAAATGTCCCTCATAAACCTTATTCAAATTATGGACATATTTATAAACCAAAGTTATAGTTTTAAAAATCATTTGTATTTTTAACCAAGAAATTTTTAAAATATCTTTTTCATAAATACATGACAAACCATGTTCACATATGGGACACACTTCCTCCGTCCGATGCATGCTATTAAGTTTTTATGAAAACCAGTATTCTCACAGATATGAAGTACTACAATGATTCACACATGCCATATTTATTGATTTATAAATTATAGATCAATCACAGATTGGAGGACCAGCTGCTGATTGTATGCAATTTCCAGTGTCTTGGCCTCTCAGGAACATTTACAGAAATATCAGTGTTATCACTAGAGTGGCGCATGCACTCATGCTCAGTTACTAAGTCACATCCCACTCTTAGCCCACCAGGCTCCTCTGTCTGTGGGATTCTCTAGGCAAGAATACTGGAGTGGGTTGCCATTCCCTTCTCCAGGGGGCCTTCTCTACCCAGGAATGGAACCCAGGTCTCCTGCATTGTAGACGGATTCTTTACCGCCTGAGCTATCAGGGAAGCACTCCCTGGTAACTGTGCTCTAATCTACAGAGAAAAATAATCAAATTAAGTTTTACCTTATCAGTTCAGTTCAGTCATTCAGTCGTGTCCAACTCTGCTACCCCATGAACCACAGCCTGCCAGGCCTCCCTGTCCATCACCAACTCCCGGAGTCCACCCAAACCCATGTCCATTGAGTTGGTGATGCCATCCAACCATCTCATCCTCTGTTGTCCCATTCTCCTCCTGCCCTCAATCTTTCCCAACATCAGGGTCTTTTCCAATGAGTCAGCTCTTCGCATCAGGTGGCCAAAGTATTGGAGTTTCAGCTTCAACATCAGTCCTTTCAATGAACACCCAGGACTGATCTCCTTTAGGATGGACTGGTTGGATCTCCTTGCAGTCCAAGGGACTCTCAAGAGTCTTCTCCAACACCACAGTTCAAAGGCATCAATACTTCTGCGCTCAGCTTTCTTTATAGTCCAACTCTCACATCCATACATGACCACTGGAAAAACCATAGCCTTGACTAGACGGACCTTTGTTGGCAAAGTAATGTCTCTGCTTTTTAATATGCTGTCTAGGTTGGTCATAACTTTCCTCCAAGGAGTAAGCATCTATATATTTGTGGAAATAAACTACTTGCAGCGCACCGTATTAGTACGTTACCAAACTGAGATTAAGAATTGCTGTTTGAGATTATACTCATTCTCTATTCAGTTTCTTGCCATCAATTTTCTTTTAAAAACAAGGCAGGATTCAGCTTATGCTTGCTATGTGAAGTTATTAAGTACGATGAAACAAATGAGTGCGTGTATATTAAAAATCCAGTTATATATATTTGAAACACAAGGAGATTACTAGTCCATGCTCAGCTAGAATTGGAAACATAGTTTTGTCCATTTCAATTCCTTAACTTTTCTCTAAAATCTGTTGATTAATAAATCTTAGAAATAAAAGCAAAATTTACTGGATTATGTAAGGCTTGAAATTCTTACAAACTCAAAAAACATTCACAGTTATTAAAAAGTTGAAAAAAATCATAAAATGATTTCTATAATATCTTCACTAAAATTTCCAAAAATTAGCATTTTACCATGTTTTCTTTAGGCTCTCTCTGTATATATGTTCTATATTTTATGTAAAATGTACATATATAAATTTGTTCAGAACCTTTTAAGAGTGGAGAGATTTCCCTTTACACTTCAGTTCTTCAATTTGTTTTCTCTTAAAGCAAAAACACTATCTTATATAACTGCCTAACAATGATAAAAATCAGGAAATTAATTTTGGATATAATACTATGATATCATGTACAGGGTTTATTCAAATTTCACTAATTTTCTTATTAATGTTCTTTATAAAAAAGATAAAATGTATTTTTGCATGTGTGCAAAATCTAATCCAAGATTCACCTTTAAATTTAATTGTCATAAAAAAATTTAATTGTCATGCATTTTCAGTCTCCTTTGATCTGGGATCTTTTCCTTAGTCTTTCATGACCATTCTGTCTTAATAACACAGGCCATTTATTATCAAGCATTTTGCCCACTTCGTGATTTTCTAATGTTTCCTTATGATTAGATTTATGTGTTTTTGAGAAGCAATACCACAAAAGTGAGATTGTATATTTAGTGCATCACATCAGGGTGGAAGTTTTATCTGTTTTCCACATTACTGTTCCTCTTGATCTCCTGGTTATGGTGGCATCTGTTAGGTTTTTTCACTGTAAAGTCACTATTTTTACTTCGTAATTAAGAAGTATCATAGGGAAGAGACACTTTAAGACCATGTAAGTATCCTGTTTCTTATCAAATTTATATCTTCCAGCTTGGGATTCCACTGAAGTTTCTTGCCTGAAACAGTTACCATCATGGTGGTTGCCAAATAATCGCTCTTGCATTTATGTTTCCTTCAACATATATTCAGTTCAGTCACTCAGTCATGTCCGACTGTTTGTGACCCCATGGACTGCAGCACGCCATGCCTCCCTGTCCATCACCAATTCCTGGAGCTTGCTCAAACTCATGTCTATCAAGTTGGCGATGCCATCCAACCATCTCATCTTCTGTCATCCCCTTTACCTCCTACCTTGAATCTTTCCTAGCATCAGGGTCTTTTCCAAGGAGTCAATTCTTTGCATCATGTGGCCAAAGTATTAGCCTCCCTCAGTTCTTATTAAATAGAAACCACTGCTAACCACAGATGTCTCTGCAGCAGAGATTTTGACAGAATCTTAACTCTTAGTTGTTGGGCAGGTGAGTCATGCTTCTGATACCTATTAGCATCTTTCCATAGTTTAGTTTCAAATATGCAAAGTTGTTTCAGGGTCACAGTATACTTAATTGAAGATAATAAGGGATGCTCATAATTAGATAAAAAGCTACTGACGTCATTGGGTACAACCTTTGTTAATCAGCAGTTTCCTGTGTATAAATGGCTTGGAAATTGGAAATTATTCAGGAAATTGCTAAAAAATGACAGAATGGCTTCATAGTTTAATGTCAAGTAGTTTAAGCAATTCTACTGGAGACATACAAAACCCAGAGATCAATGCTAAATTGCACAATTGAGTTATATGCTTCAATGTCTAAAATCTATTCTAGTAGAGGAGGTTGGGACTTAGTCATGAAGTACCTAGGAGGACGAAAGAAAATTTATTTTAAAAGAAAAAAACACCTTATTACAAAAATGATTATATCTGGGAAAGAGAGTTGACACTGTGACAGATATAAAGCCTTAAAATCCTAGATTGAGAATCTATTTCAGTGGCAAAATAGTCAATTAACTATTGAGTGAAGGCAAGGTTATCATAAATTCTAAAATGTTAGTGTCAGCATTTCTGAATTAAGCATGGTAAACCTCAGGTAAATTCTGGACCATGGCAACTAAACCTAAAGTTGGATTTTTTGTCAACTTTTCTTGGATTGCTCAATTATAAAGTGGAGATCTTCTTAATGTTTAGACAGGTCTCACTTGTTCATTTTAACAGAGATGCACTTATTGCAAGAGAAAGATATAAATTGTGACATACAAACACAAAATATTTAAGACAAGCAGAAAGAACTAGAAGTTCCTGATTCAAGAACTAAGATGAGTCTATGATATAACCTATTAAAGAAATATTTCAGAAAGGACATCCTTACGCTCTTTCCACTATATATGTCTAAGTGAAAGTGAAAGTGTTAGTTCTCAGTCATGTTTGACTCTGAGACTCTATGTACTGTAGCCTGTCAGGCTCCTCTGTTCATAAAATTCTCCAGGCAAGAATACTGGAGTGGGTAGCCATTTCCTTCTCCAGGGGATCTTTCCAGCCCAGGGATCGAGCCCAGTCTCCTGCATTGCAAGCAGATTATTTATCACTGGTCACTAGACATGTTTAATTCCCAAACAAATTGGGAACATAGGTCAGAATTACACCTGGTGGTAGGAGATAAATGTTAAGAGATATAAACCTGAGTTTGACTTGGGGTTTATGTACAGTTCCTGTTACACCTTCTTATGGGAGGAGAGTATAGAGTTCTTAGAGAAAAAACATAGAGGCTAGTTAATTACCTCCAAACATGTGAATTACCCCAAAATTAGTGAATAAAAAAAAAAAAAAAACCCAGATACACATATGTAGAGAACAAACTGGTGATTACAAGTCAAAAGAGGGAAGGATAAAGGGCCATAGAGGTAGGTTATTAAGAGGCACAAACTACTATGTATAAAATAAGCTACAAAGATATATAAAACAGGGAATATAGATAGTATTATATAATAACTATAAGTGGAGTACAACCTTTAAAAATTTGAATGACTGTATTGTACACCTGTAACTTTTATTGTAAACAAACCATACTTTGATAAAATTTTTTAAAAAAGAAGAAAAGGCAAAATGGGAAAGAGACTCGAGATAAACTTCACACCCTCAGACACGATGTCTTCCTGTCATCATTAAATCTTCAGTTAGGACTGTTAACCTCACAAAAGGCCTTACATGTATTGATTTCCTATGAAAAAATGTAAAAAGATTAAGATCTATGTCTGGGCTGACATGAACAAAACAAGGCAAGCCACGTGCATGAGGGAGTCTGGTGCAGAAGAGAGGGCTAACTCTGAGAAATTGAGGCTAATAAGAGAATGGCTTTGAACTTCTAAAGACAATCTGAAGATGCCTGACTTTGAGAGCAACAAGAGGGCACCAGCTGACGTCTGGGTTATAAAAGCTGCTGCTGCTGCTAAGTCGCTTCTGTTGTGTCCGACTCTGTGCAATCCCCTAGAAGGCTGCCCACCAGGCTTCCCCGTCCCTGGGATTGTCCAGGCAAGAATACTGGAGTGGGTTGCCATTTCCTTCTCCAGTGCATGAAAGTGAAAAGTGAAAGTGAAGTCACTCAGTCGTGTCCAACTCTGTGCGACCCCATGGACTGCAGCCCATCAGGCTCCTCCGTCCATGGGATTTTCCAGGCAAGAGTACTGGAGTGGGGTGCCATGGCCTTCTCTGCAGTGCCATTTTAATCATGTGATCCCAATGTCAATCAGTTTGCAATAGGGAAAACTACAATGCTTAGCAAATGAAAACTTCTGAAGGTAGAAAAATAAAAGACTATAATATCTTTCTTTTAGAGATAGAAAATATATTTTTCTTCCAGTTGTTTTTAAACAGAGGGTAGAATACATGAAGGAAACCAGTCAGCCTTCCCTCAGCCTTTCCTGCAAAACTCTTCACCCTCTCAGCTTTTGTGGTTTTAGAAAATAACTCCATGTCTAAGGCCTTGAGTTCAGCAGATCTTTTTATGTCAATCTTGAAGATTTTCTCTCTAGTTCACGATCATATTTGATTTGCAACACTTCTCAAACTCTAGATCATTCTGTATAAAAAGCAAAGACAAATATTGCCATGGTATACATGCCTTTATTCCATAACCTCTGGGTTTTTTTTCTTTTTTGGCATTATCTACTTGTTCTCGTTTCTCTATTAAGTAATACTTTTAACAGTTGAGAAAGATTATTCAACTCAGTGGTTTCCTATTTGGTTTATAAATTTATATTACATGTTATATCTTTATTTGCCAGGTCACTTTATATCTCAAACATCTTATATTCAAAGTTCTTCTTTTTTCTTCAGGTATTCTGACAAGCAGAATTCCTTTAACATATTATTAATTTAATTTTCTAAAATTATCATTTTATGCTTTGTCAGATTAGAGATATGTTTTTGAAACCAGAAATATTTTGCATATTCTGGATGGGAGACCAGAGTTTTTATTAAAACATGATCATTTTCTCTCTCTCAAAAGTCCGTAGATTTGAAATGTTCCTAAAGAGAGAACAATTTTTTCTATGATTCTTCATTTTTCTATGTTATCACGAATCAAGTGGTAGGAGCAAAACACAACGTGAGAACATATAGCATTTTATGAGATAAATTCCAAAGCAACATCAAATAAAGTTATCAATGAGTAATGAAATAGAAAGAGAGATATATGGATCTGTAGTTGCTATTCACAGACTCAGAAATCTAATCACCACAATTTAACTGAAACAAATCCAACTTAATGAGTCATTTCGTATCCCCTGGAGATTATAGTACTTAAATATTTAAAAGCAAGTAGCCTCAGCATCTCTACACTCTTTTTTTTTTTTTTTTTTGCTCCCTGGAGTCCTGGGAGAATCGAATATCAATTCTTTTCTTGCCTAAAGTACTGGAAAATTATAACTCTATAAAGTAATTCCATTTCTTGTACTTCCTCCATGGTAGTTCATTGGCCTACTGAGGAGCTTATAGCATTTTTCAAAGGTAAACTCTTAAAGGACAAAAATAAATCCTTTACAATATCTAGCACATGCAAATCCCAGGAAAGTACACAGTAAATAGATTAACATGAAAACTTCTTAATAAGCTGGTCCTTATTTTCTATGCAGACCACTGTTATGAAAATATTGTATGATTTTTGAAATTATTTATAGCCAGAATATTTTATTTTTACTCATATGTTAGTCATTCAGTCATGTCTGACTATTTGCAATCCCATAGGCTGTAGCCTGCTAGGCTCCTGTGTCCATGGGATTCTCCAGGCAAGAATATTGGATTGGGTTGCCATTTCCTTCTCAGTGTATCTTCCTAACCCGAGGATTGAACCTGGGTCTCCTGCATTATAGGCAGATTCTTTACCACCTGAGCCACCAGGAAAGCCATTTTACCCATGATGTATAGCTAAATCTACATGTAACTAAATCTAATTATTATAAAATAATCTAAATTATTGACTTAAGTAATGAAATTACTAGCTAAATGTGTTTTGAAAATAATTCTAATTTCTTTTACTTGCATATTTAGATCATTTTGGTGGAAAACACATGGCTATATTGGAAGAGGAACATATGGTGAAAGAGGAGAGTGAAAAATGTGGCTTAAAGCTCAACATTCAGAAAACTAAGATCATGGCATCTGGTCCCATCACTTAGTGGGAAATAGATGGGGAAACAGTGGAAACAGTGTCAGACTCTATTTTGGGGGGCTCCAAAATCACTGCAGATGGTGATTGCAGCCATGAAATAAAAATATGCTTACTCCTTGGAAGGAAAGTTATGACCAACCTAGACAGCATATTAAAAAGCAGAGACATTTACTTTGCCAACAAAGGTCTGTCTAGTCAAGGCTATGGTTTTTCCAGTGGTCATGTATAGATGTGAGAGTTGGACTGTGAAGAGAGCTGAGTGCAGAAGAACTGATGCTTTTGAACTGTGGTGTTGGAGAAGACTCTTGAGAGTCCCTTGGACTGCAAGGAAATCCAACCAGTCCATCCTAAAGGAGGTCAGTCCTAGGTGTTCATTGGAAGGACTGATGTTGAAGCTGAAACTCCAATACTTTGGCAACCTGATGCGAAGAGCTGATTCATTTGAAAAGACCCTGATTCTGGGAAAGATTGAGGGAAGGAGGAGAAGGAGATGACAGAAGATGAGATGGTTGGATGGCATCACCGACTCAATGGACATGGGTTTGGGTAGACTCCAGGAGTTGGTGACGAGCAGGGAAGCCTGGCATGCTGTGGTTCGTTGGGTTGCAAAGAGTCAGACACAACTGAGTGACTGAACTGAACTGAACTGATGTTGGAAGAGGAAATTTCTACTGAGATACTAACAGCAATCGGGTTTAGTGACCAGTAGGATTTGGGAAGAAGGTTCGATTTTGCCAGGAAGGAAGCCAGGTAAGAGGGAGAAAGCACAGGAACTGGTGAAACAAAGAACTTGAATAGGTCAAGAATTTAGGCAAAGGGATTAACCTTTGCAAACAGGGTCCTCTGCTTCTCTGAGAGGAGAAGATGGACTCAGATACACTCAGTTTGGAGAAGGAGAGGAGAGGCTTGAGGTTGTTGAGACTGTTTACTGTAAATAACCTTGAACTTCATAAAATCTCGATAAATCACTGGCAAGGAATAAAGGGATAATAGTAGAGTTGAAGGGCTTAAAAAAGAGGAAGGTTAGGAAGAGCGGTGGAGGTAAGTCAACAGACAGACTCTTAGAGAAAAAAATGTTCAGCATACTAAAGGTCCAGCTAAGTGTGCAAGTGTTAATGTCACTCAGTTGTGTCTGACTCTTTGTGATCCCATGGACTATAGCCCACCAGGCTCCTGTGTCCATGGAATTCTCCAGGCAAGAATACTGGAGTGGGTTGCCATTTCCTTCTCCAGAGGATCTTCCATATGCAGGGTCCAACATTTGTTTCCTACATTGCAGGCATATTCTTTACCATCTGAGCCACAAGGGCTGACAAGTTTGCAAAGCATGACTTAAATATTCAGTACAGTGTTGTGACTTGAACGCTTAGCTCTTATAAATGTACCCAAAAGTAGAAACGGAGGTTCTAACCCAAGACCAGGGATTACCATGTTGGTTGTAATAAAATGGACACATACATAGACTTTCAGTGGTACTCAACTTATGTAGCAACCTGCTGTGGGTACTTGGTCATGGGTATGGAATGAGTGAATGAAGAAAGAAATGAATAAATTTATGCATTGCATATGTTGCTTTCTGTCTTGGAATTCACTATGAGTATGGCAACAATACCATGTTGCTTTGGGTTTTTTTTTGAAAATGGCTATATAGAAAGATGTGCCAACATTTTGCAGAATTGATGGACATCTGGAAAGACATAGTGACTATTTATTAATGGAAAAGTTCTAAAAACAAGTATGTGTGGTTGCAATTTTTGGAAATGACTAAAAAGTTTCTTGTAGTTAGAACTTCTTCCAATTTTTTTTCATCTAGGAATAATAATGATCCTGTGTACTATTTCCGGGCACTATTCTAAGCATTTTGCATATAGGATTTCATTTAATTTTTCAATAACCCTAAAAGGTAGGTGTGATATTCTCCTCCATTTTATAGGTGAGAAAACTGAAGATTAATTAGGAAACTCAAATTCATGTATCAGGAAAATGAAGGAGCTATGTTTCAAATCTGGATCATCTGACTTTCAAGCCTCCATACCTAGGAACTATGTTAAATATATATTTACATACTTTATTAATTTGGAATTTTGAAATTTAAAAGGTCATTAGGGGACAAGACTATAGATGGTCACCAGAAACAACTTACAAGGTTGTCGCAAATATCCTCCAAATTGAGAAAGGCTAGCTTTTCAAGAGGAGAAGGCAATGGCACCCCACTCCAGTACTCTTGCCTGGAAAATCCCATGGATGGAGGAGCCTGGTGGGCTGCAGTCCATGGGGTCGCTAAGAGGCGGACATGACTGAGAGACTTCACTTTCACTTTTCACTTTCACGCATTGGAGAAGGAAATGGCAACCCACTCCAGTGTTCTTGCCTGGAGAATCCCAGGGACAGGGGAGCCTGGTGGGCTGCCATCTATGGGGTCGCACAGAGTCGGACACAACTGAAGCGACAGCAGCAGCAGCAGCTTTTCAAGAAGGTAATAGAAAAGGAAAGGAATTTTATTGGGTATATAGAGAGGCAACATGAGTCATGACTCCTTGTAAGGGATCTTTCCCCTTGCTTTCTGCAATGCAGGAGACTCAGGTTTGATTCCTGGGTCGGGAAGATCCCCTGGAGAAGGAAATGGCAACCCACTCCAACATTCTTGCCTGGAGAATCCCATGGACAGAGGAGCCTGGCGGGCTACAGTCCATAGAGTCACAAGAGTCAGAAACATAAGTCCTGATTCCTTGTGAGGGATCTTTCCCCTTGCTTTAGAAATCTGGAATGCACAGGGATCAGGCATATGAGAGGATGTGCCAAGGTCTCCTCAAATTCATGGCATAAATTTCCCACAAGATTTGTACCATCATTTTACCCTCTAGGCAGTAATTTGAGTATTGTGAAGACATGGAAAATTATTTTTTTTGTTGTTGGAACATAAAGTTAGTATAGTTTTAAGCTAAAATTTGGGATTAAATTGTTTTCAACCTTCCCATGATCTTATGTTGTGTTCTGTCTCCCATAGATGAGTATTTACTTTCTTCTACCATTAAATGTATCTATAGAAACATGTTAAAAGTGCTCTTTGAAGGCAATGAATATAGGTAGTAAATTTATCTGGAAATTAAAGGTAAAAAATGCTCTGTTTAGGAAGAAGATTTGGGAAGCCACAAAGAATTTCAAAACGTATGGAGGCTATAGTTTCTTTATCTCTGCTTCCTGATGGTTAGAATGATCTGTGAATTGGAAGGACTTCAGTGTGCATTATAGGGAAGGGAGTACCCAGTCCAGATCATTGGAATAATGAATTTGTCATCAGTACTCTGTACTGAGAATACAAATGCAGAATAAGAGGCTAAGATGTAATTGCTGACAAACATGCTGTGTGTATTGAAAACCAGAAAATTTGCAGCTGCCACCCAGACTTCCCCATTGTGTGAATTGACAATGAGCCACAAAAGGGACATGAGGTAAATGTAGGGTGTGTGCCGCAAGCCATTTTGATGAAATATTTGGGGGACAATTTAATATGTAATATCAGCTGGTAAAAGAGACCAGCTGCCTCTTTAGAAGGATGACTCAGGCTAAGAACTCTAACTCCTATTTCATAATGAAAGATCACCAATATATAAACCTTCAT
Source organism: Bos taurus (assembly GCF_002263795.3). NCBI lineage: Eukaryota > Metazoa > Chordata > Mammalia > Artiodactyla > Bovidae > Bos > Bos taurus. The sequence goes on from NC_037336.1 coordinate 89,807,919, forward strand.
TTGAGGGGATAAAAAAGTGCTGGGTTTGAAGGCATAATGGGTATGCCTTGTAAACGTCCAAAGATCCAAGGAACAGTTCTGAATCTAGTCGAAGTTAAAATTTACTTGGAAATCCAGTACACGGAAACTTTCTTAGGTGACTTATCTTTATTCCTAAGTTTTTTTATGGCTTCCCAGGTGGCTCTAGTGGTAAAATATCTCCATACCAATGCAGGACATGCAGGAGATACAGGTTCGATCCCTGGGTTGGGAAGATCCCCTGGAGAAGGAAATGGCTACACAGTTCAGTATTTTTTCTTGGGAAATCTCATAATACATCTAATCCTTATTGCACATCATGTTGCACAAACACCAACCTTCCACTGGGACTCTTCTTGGGTCTAAAGTATTTCTACCCTACCTAGCATAGGTTACTATGTTAGCAGAAACAGAATTCACAATCTCCCAAAATATCTCTGATAGAATTAAAGGGTCATTACAGCTATTACCATTTCTAAATCAAGTGTGTTCAAAAGTGGCCATAGTGGCTGAGATTCTTTTCATTTAGTTGTCAAGCTCCCCAAAAGAATTTACCTCTCCTTCCCCTCCGTATCGCTCTCATTAGCTCAGGATTCCTCTGTTACTCTCCTTATTAGTCATGCGTTATATTTCTGTCCAGCCTTTTTCTTAATGCAGAAGCGTAAGTTTCCTTCCTTTCTTCCTCTCTCCCACTTTTAACTTCTGTTCCATTCTATTTATACTTTTTTTTTTTCCGGAGTAACCAAATTAATCCTCATGAAAATTTTGGAACTTGAAGTCTAGTCTTCCCATGTGGAAAGTGCTCTGTATATGATTGCCTCCTACTTGCCACCAATAATAGAATAAGTAAAACTCTGTATAAGTTGACTAGTACATATCTGTAATTAAATATCTTCCAATTTCATTAAATTTAAAAGAGGAGACAGAGAAAGAACAAGAGAGTCAGTGAGAGTGCCTCAAGGCTGGCAAATATAACTAAAAAAAGATAAATTCTGGGAATCAAAAAGATTATTTAATGCAAAAGTTTATGGGGGAAATAAGGAAATTAATAAGAACTACCAAAAAGTCAGTTAGTAAATAGATTCTGAGATATGCTTGTTTTTTTCCTTAACATACAAATGAAATAATTAGTGGTTCCCTTAATAATTTATAGATTTGTAAAAGTCTACTCTAAGAAAAAGTTGGAGAGAAAATTCATTTAGAGAAAGTAATTTAGAGTCAAGTAAAAATTGTGAAATAAACTAGATGTCTCTTAAGCTTGCTCTTGCAGGCAAATTGGCTTTAATTCAAATACCTAGTTGAATCTGTACTACTGAGTAGGTAGAGTCCATGGCAACCAGGTCATATGGAAAATCTACTCACCATCCCCTGAGGCAGAGATTGTTGTTCTCCAATGACTTTGTTACCCTTTGGAGCAAAGGTTGGCTCCATTGTTATACCCAAATTATATGGCATCCTATAAAGGGATCTTTTAGCTACATCTGTCATGAGAACAATTCAATCTGCTTTTTCTGCCTCTCCTCATTTGATGTCCTGTACTTAAATATGTACCTCAGATCCTAGAGAGGACCTCCCACATTCACTCATTAATCGATTAATTCAACAAACACTTGTAATACTTAGTATATACCAGATACTAGACTATTTGTTATAAAAGAAAGATGAAGAGGTGTCTAATAAATGGTTGCCTACATAAATGATTCAAATGTCTTAGATGACCTTATGCCTTTTTGACCTTCTGCCACCAAACCCACTGCATCCTGCCGAGGTGACACCTCTCCCAAACTTCTACCCCTCCTGCAAAACAAACCCATTCTGTATCTTAAAGCCCTTGGATAATGGATGTCAATAAGCATTGGAGCCAAGTTGAATACATATCCATTTGTTGCTATTTCCTGAGAACATGTAACTTCCAAGAGAGCTCCAGAAAAACATCTGCTTTATTGACTATGCTAAAGCCTTTGACTGTGTGGATCACAATAAACTGTGGAAAATTCTTAAAGAGATGGGAATACCAGACCACCTAACCTGCCTCCTGAAAAGTCTGTGTGCAGGTCAAGAAGTAACAGTTAGAACTGGACATGGAACAACAGACTGGTTCCAAATCGGGAAAGGAGTACTTCAAGGCTGTATATTGTCACCCAGCTTATTTAACTTATATGCAGAGTACATCATGTAAAATGTTGGGCTGGATAAAGCACGAGCTGGAACCAAGATTGCTGGGAGAAATATCAGTACCCTCAGATATGCAGATGACACCACCCTTATGGCAGAAAGTGAAGAGAAACTAAAAAGCCTCTTGATGAAAGTGAAAGAGGAGAGTGAAAAAGTTGGCTTAAAACTCAACATTTAGAAAAAACTCAACAGCATCCGGTTCCATCATCTCATGGCAAATAGTTGGGGAGACAATGGAAACAGTGAGAGACTTTATTTTCTTGGGCTCCAAAATCACTGCAGATGGTGACTACAGCCATGAAATTAAAAGACACTTCCTTCTTGGAAGAAAAGCTATGACCAACCTAGACAGCATATTAAAAAGCAGAGACATTACTTTGCTGACAAAGGTCTGTCTAGTCAAAGCTATGGTTTGTCCAGTAGTCATGTATAGATGTGAGAGCTGGACTATAAAGAAAGCTGAGCGCCGAAGAACTGATACTTTTGTACTGTGGCATTGGAGAAGACTCTTGAGAGTCACTTGGACTGCAAGGAGATCCAACCAGTCCGTCCTAAAGGAAATCAGCCCTGATTATTCATTGGAAGGATTTCAGTATTTGTTGAAGCTGAAACTCCAATATTTTGGCCACCTGATGTGAAGAACTGACTCACTGGAAAAGACCCTGATGCTGGGAAAGATTGAAGGCTGGAGGAGAAGGGGACAACAGAAGGTGAGATGGTTGGATGGGATTATCAACTTGATGGATATGAGTTTGAGCAAGCTCCAGGAGATGGTGAAGGGCAGGGAAGTCTTGTGTGCTGCAGTCCATGGGGTCACAAAGAGTCAGACACAACTAAGTGATGAACTGAACTGAAAATGCCATGGAAATCTAAGAAAATAATAAGTGGGCAAGACACAAATGTGAAATTTTTTCCCACTCTGCTCCTTTTAATACTTAACAATGATACCATAGGGTATACTCCATTCCACCAATATTTAGTTTTGTCTCTACTTTAAGTTTAATTTATATACTGAGTTTTTTTCTGACAAATGTATTTAAAGTTCATTGGAAAAAATAAGAAAATAAACAATATCAGAAAAAATTACCATTTGACTTTATTTTTCTACAGTCATAAATACTATTAACAACTTGCTGCACTTGCTTATAAACATTAAAAAGTGGGATTTTTCAACAAAATAGTGGTTATTTTTGTTATTTGTTGTATCATTTTACATTTATTATAATATTTCCCAAATCATTAAGTAATCTTTTAAGTGCAATTTTAATAGGATAAAATTCAATGTGATAGGCACTGCAAAATTGGCTAATTCCATTTCCTCATTAAATGTTCCATTACAAAGTATTCTGTGGTGAACTTCCTTTAGATATATATTTGCATAAATATAGTACTATCAACTTCAGTTGCCTGCCTGATGCTATCTTATTCTTTAATAAAAGATTCCTGAGCCACAATAGATGCATTGAAAATACCCTAGCCCTGCCTGAAATTCTCTAGCAGCTTGGGATGTCACAGGACCCAGTGCTGGACAAGATATAAGCAGACCTGTACTGGGTAGGATGGCCAGATAAAAGCAACCCAAATTAGGATGTCACATGCCTTTGGTCCTTCATTTTCTCCTTTCTTTCTGCCTGGAATATGGTTTGATACCCAGAGATGTATCAGCCAGCTTACAAGCCTGAAAGCAGGAGCCACACCATAATGAAAATGAAGCCCAATCCTTGATGGATGATCTTGCATCAGCTCTCAACAGAGTATCCCTAAACACCTGTTACCTGAGAAACATCAAATTTTTCAAATTTAATTTTGCTGAAAATTCCCCCAAATAACTATGTTTTCATTATCTTCCTTGAATGGGGGCTCAATAGAATACAAATCTTTTATAGAGTTTGCCATTGAAAAGTGTGTTCACTTACAACTTAATTATAAAAGAAGGAAGCCGAAGATGATCAAAAGATTTAAATAGATGAAAGAAAGAGAAAGGAAGAAGGAAGGAGGAATAAAAAAGAAAGAAAAGGAAAATAAGGTAGGTGAATTGCTCGTAACCACACAAGAACATATGAAGATGGAACATTTCAACCTCATTGTGAAAATGACAGTTGCTCAGTCATGTCTTAGTCTTTGTGACTCATGAACTGTATCCCATCAGTCTCCTCTGTCCACGGAATTCTACAGGCAAAAATACTGGAGTGGGTAGCCACTCCCTTCTCTTGGAGATCTTCCCGATTCAGGGATCAAACCTGGGTCTCAATCTCATTAGGAAAATACAAAATAAAATCACAATATAAAACAACAAATTTCAGTCTTCATCCATTTGAAAGTAATTATACAGTGTTCTTACAGTCTTTTAGGAATAGGTTAAAACCATTAACTATAATTTTTTCTTAAGATATATGGTTCTTCTATTCTGTTATTAATGTTAATGGGTGTATTTTATAATGTGGGTCCTCCAGAAGTAATTCTATTTTGTTGTTGCCTTTAGATAAAGCAATGTTCCAAAACTTAGGTCCTGGCTAACTGGTACTCACTTAGGGGATTAACCTTTTTGATTTAGAAATACATAATTATGCCATCTTTCCCAAACTCCAGCTTCCATTTCTCCCTGACTGTCCAGGCAGCAGGTCAAATCCTTTCCACCAATGGTCTCCTCTTCCTCAATTTCTAACTTCCATAAAAGGCAACACAATTCTCCCTGTCACCCAGACTTAGAAACCTGATAGCCATACCAAGCAAGAGTCCAACTCCTATCATTTCTAGCACCACAATGTCTCTGAAACTATCTAAATCTGATTGCTGTAAGTAACATTCTCATTCTGTACATAGCATCTCACGTCACTTGTTTCCTATTACCGAAGAATTGATCTCTGGTTGTAGATGTATTTTTCATCCTATAGAGAATTTTCATAAGAGATATTTCTTAATATCTTGTCAACTCCAAGTCAGTTTCTTCTGAACGTGGTTGATTATAACTCAAAATGAAGTCAGAATGTAGAGTATGAAACCAATACAGGGCAACCACAAGTCAAATGTCATGTCAAAGAGCTTATATAGCATATGTTGTGTGCCTGATCCTGTTTATTGTTGTTGTTTGTTTGATTTTTTCCATTTTTATTAAGGGAGCTTTGGTTAAAGCTGTTAAATTGTGAGCTGGTTCTGGATGACAGAAAAAATATGGCAAAAGAGCAGTAAGTGTTGGAAAATGAGCTGGAAATACCTGCTTGCGGTATGTTGTAGAAGATGTTGAAAGTCATACTAGAGAATGTGGACTTATTTCTACATATAGATTTAAAATGTAAGTCAGAAGTTATGGAGTCAAACATTTAATAGTAATTGTTTATTTTATACATGGAGAAATATATTTCCATTTGAAAAAGGCGTCATTTTACTGCATAGAACTAGGCATCAAGTTATTTAGAAAAATGAAATCTCAGAGTTAATATTGAAAGCATAACAATAAACATAATGCTTTTATTTTCAAAAGATTTATCTATTAAAACTATAAAACACTGATGAAAGAAATCAAAGAGGACACTAATAGATGGAGAAATATACCATGTTCATGGATTGGAAGAATCAATATAGTGAAAATGAGTATACTACCCAAAGCAATTTATAGATTCAATTCAATCCCTATCAAGCTACCAATGGTATTTTTCACAGAGCTAGAACAAATAATTTCACAATTTGTATGGAAATACAAAAAACCTTGAATAGCCAAAGCAATCTTGAGAAAGAAGAATGGAACTGGAGGAATCAACCTGCCTGACTTCAGGCTCTACTACAAAGTCACAGTCATCAAGACAGTATGGTACTGGCACAAAGACAAAAATATAGATCAATGGAACAAAATAGAAAGCCCAGAGATACATCCATGAACCTATGGACACCTTATCTTTGACAAAGGAGGCAAGAATATACAATGGAGAAAAGACAATCTCTTTAACAAGTGGTGCTGGGAAAACTGGTCAACCACTTTTAAAGAATGAAACTAGAACACTTTCTAACACCATACACAAAAATAAACTCAAAATGGATTAAAGATCTAAACGTAAGACCAGAAACTATACAACTCCTAGAGGAGAACATAGGCAAAACACTCTCTGACATACATCACATCAGGATCCTCTATGACCCACCTCCCAGAATATTGGAAATAAAAGCAAAAATAAACAAATGGGATCTAATTAAAATTAAAAGCTTCTGCACAACAGAAGAAACTATAAGCAAGGTGAAAAGACAGCCTTCATAATGGGAGAAAATAATAGCAAATGAAGCAACTGACAAACAACTAATCTCAAAAATATACAAGCAACTTCTGCAGCTCAATTCCAGAAAAATAAATGACCCAATCAAAAAATGGGCCAAAGAACTAAATAGACATTTCTCCAAAGAAGACATACAGATGGCTAACAAACACATGAAAAGATGCTCAACATCACTCATTATCAGAGTGATAATCAAATCACTCCACAAATGAAAACCACAATGAGGTACCATTTCACGCCAGTCAGAATGGCTGTGATCCAAAAGTCTACAAGCAATAAATGCTGGAGAGGATGTGGAGAAAAGGGAACCCTCTTACACTGTTGGTGGGAATGCAAACTAGTACAGCCACTATGGAGAACAGTGTGGAAACTCCTTAAAAAACTGGAAATAGAACTGCCTTATGACCCAGCAATCCTACTGCTGGGCATACACACTGAGGAAACCAGAATTGAAAGAGACACATGTACCCCAATGTTCATTGTAGCACTGTTTATAATAGCCAGGACATGGAAGCAACCTAGATGTCCATCAGCAGATGAATGGATAAGAAAGCTGTGGTACATATACACAATGGAGTATTACTCAGCCATTAAAAAAAATACATTTGAATCAGTTCTAATGAGGTGGATGAAACTGGAGCCGATTATACAGAGTGAAGTAAGCCAGAAAGAAAAACACCAATATAGTATACTAACGCATATACATGGAATTTAGAAAGATGGTAACGACAACCCTGTATGCGAGACAGCAAAAGAGACACAGATGTATAGAACAGTCTTTTGGACTCTGTGGTGGGGGGGGGATGATTTGGGAGAATGTCATTGAAATATGTATAATATCATATAAGAAATGAATCACCAGTCCAGGTTTGATGCAGGATACAGGAAACTTGGGGCTGGTGCACTGGGATGACCCAGAGGGATGGTATGGGGAAGAAGGTGGGAGGGAAGTTCAGGATGGGGAACACGTGTACACCCATGGCAGATGCATGTTGATGGATGGCAAAACCAATACAATATTGTAAAGTAAAAAAAATAATAATATAAAAAAATTAAAAAAGATTTATCTATTACAAAATTAATTTGCCAGCTTATTTTTACATGCACACTCCACAGTGATACTGTCCTATATTCAGAGTTCATGGATAAAATTTGTGTACACAGATCTTTGTGTACCTGAACATAGCTTCCAGATGTCATGTGCATGGGGAAAACCTCAGAATTTCATTTTTGTTGGATTTTTCATGTGAACTTCACATGGAGTTACATAAACTTCTGCCTCTGATTCAACGTATTATTCGCTTGTCAACTGAAGGATGTTTTTAATTCTCTAGGTTTATGTATGAATTCATTGTTATGGAGTGCATTTATCTTGGTTTCTCTGTTTAGTCTCATCTAAGAATTCTGCATTGCCCTATAGACTGTAAGATATCATTCTTCAAGGATATGAAGGGTGAGGCATTCTACTGCTCAGCTTTCTTCAGCTTTCTAGTAATTTCCCAGGCACACTTAGCACACCAGTTAATTGTTCTACATTCCAGTATCTTCTGTCATTTATTATGACTGCACCAACTTTAGCATACTATTAAAATACTCACTATTGCAAAATCATGATTGTAGTTATGAGTTCTAATATCTATGACTATTATGGTCAAGTTGGCTTTTATCAGAACCCTTTGGCTCATTGCTGAGAGTTTCTGTCATCTGCTAAGAGTTTTTTTAATATATTAAACTTAAAAAACAGTTACTGAGCACTTACTTTCTGTCAAGAATTTGACTAGAGCAAAGAGAATTCAAAAACAGGACACAAACACTTACCTCAGAAAGGATGACATATAGTAAGACAAAAGGTCTTTTCTTAAATAATTATGTGAAACAAAACAAAAATTGCATGCTTGCATATTCAGTCATGTCCAGCTCTTTATAACCCTATGGACTGTAGCCCGCCAGGCTCCTCTGTCCATGGAATTTTCCAGGCAATAATACTGGAGTGGATTGTCATTTCCTCCTCCAGGGCGTCTTCTGGACCCAGAGATTGAATCTGCATCTCCTGCTTTGGTTGGCAGATTCTTTACCATTGAGATACCCAGGAAGCCAAACAAAAATTACCACTTGATTACTTTTTTCTTTTTTGCTATAGACTTGGGAAATTATTGGCTATTTATTTTCTATGGAGAAATACTATAAGAAAACAGGGATCATTATCTGAATTTATTTGTCTTGATGATCTAATGAAATATAAAAAATAGAGCAAATTAAAACTAGAATTTATAATTTTAGAATTTCAAAGTTACTTTTACATGAATTATCTCACTTGTCCTTTACAAATCCTTTAAGTTAAAAAACAAAGCAAAACTCCACAGTTCTTTTCCTACCTAGTTTACTAATCAGACAAAAGTACTCACAGGGGCCAATATTACATGTCTGGAGATGTAGACATGTAGTATAATCCTCCAAGTCATTTTATTTCTGACTGAGGTTTTTGTTCCAAGAGATTATATAAGAATTGGTAGTTATACATGACAGACATTTAATAAATATATGTTATGTGTATGTTAGTCTTTCAGTTGTGTCCAATCCTTTGTGACCCCACTGACTATAGTCCACCATGAAATTCTCCAGGCAAGAATATTAGAGTGGATAGCCATTCCCTTCTCCAGGGGATCTTCCCAACCCAGGATCGAACTCACATCTCCTTCGTCTCCTGCATTGGCAAATGGGTTCTTTTCCACTAGAGCTACCTGGGAAGCCCCAAGTATATATTGAATGAATAATGTATTTTTGATACTTGATGACACAAATTTGATCCAATCCAAGATGCTTACATGAGGTCTACCTCATTGAAAGGTTTCTCATCCATAATCCATAAAAGTAGGTCAAATTGAGTGCAATAAAGGGTCAAAGTTTCAGGGGGAAAATCTTTAAACTATATTGTACATTGTACATTCAGATTGAATTAAAGTTTCACTAGAAAATCATAATTAGATTCATCTTACAGTAGCAAAAATACTTAAGTATTTATAGAATGTGCTTATCAGGGTTATTAATATTCTACAACACAATCCTGCCATACTATTGTTTCTTCTTTTTCCTTTGCAATCAATAATGAATGGACATTTTATATCATAATGTTAGGTTTTAGAAAATTGGAAATATACTTCCAATATTTATACATTATCCAATGTGTATAAAATATCATCTGGTTTTAAAGTCAATCTCTCCTAGGATTTTTATTTAGCATAGCTTCCATATCTGTTAATTCCATTGGTGACTCAGAATTCTTTCTCCTTCTACCAAATATCAGTTACCAAGCCTTATTTATTTTCCAGTCCTGTCAGCTGTTTTCCTATTAAATTGAAGAACCTGAGAAGCTACGGAAGGAATTACAATTACCACCTTAGAGGATTTGTGTCAAGATGAATGAAATTATAGACTGCAAAGTGCTTTGAACTTTCACAAGAAATGTGCTACAATAAATTTAAAGTTTTATTCATTCCACTAAAGTAGCGCAATTTTATACTTTGTCAGAAATTAGAATGTGGTATAAAATCTTCCAGCCAACTGCCCCTAAAATATGAGTATCACGTTCGTTTCTTATGACCGAGATATATTTGTATTCTGAGTTTTAACAACTGATAATCACTAACTCAACGGACATGAGTTTGGATAAACTCCAGGAGTTGGTGATGGACAAGGAGGCCTGGCCTGCTGCGGTTCATGGGGTCACAAAGAGTCGGACATGACTGAGCGACTGAACTGAACTGAATCTTCACTTGGTCACAAACTGTAATAGCCTGTGTCTTAATAAGGACTTTCTAGGTGTATGTGATGGATGGACTATTATGTACTCAAAAACATTGTGCCCGTGGCTAAAGTTGGTTATGGGACAGACTTTATCAATGACTCATGATGCCCATTTCTACAAGCAGGGGAAGGATAAAGAGCTGCAGTGTGTAGATAAAGATGTAGAAGGTGGCCACTTCTTCTGTCAGTCAGCCTTAGCCATTTAAGGGACACTCCTTGAGAGTTAGAGAGTTCCAAATCTCTTTTTCTTGGCAAAGAAACTTTGTAGAGAATTTTTCAAAAGTCTAGATGGTATATTTACCAAGATTGTGGATCAGTTTAATATTTCTATAGCCCTCAGGTTACTATGTAAAATACATGAACAATTATAGATTAAGTGTGATATCCTCATATCGTAAGTGATATTGCCAAATATGGTTGCCTAATGTTACATATGATTATGTTGATGTTTAGTTGCTAAGTCATATCTGTCTCTGCAAGCCAAAGAACTATAGCCTACCAGGCTCTCTGTCCATGGGACTTCCCAGGCAAGAATACTAGAGAGGGTTACCATTTCCTCCTCCAGGGGATCTTCCCAACCCAGGGATTGAATCTATGTCTCTCATTGGCAGGTAGATTCTTTACCACCAAGCCATCAGGGAAACCATTAAGGATGAGGTAAAAGCATGTTCACAAATGCTACAGGCTCATAAAGAAAACTTCACAAAAGAATTGAGATTTTTATGTGGTATTAAGTATTCAAAGGTAGAAATGAACAGTGAAAGGGCATTCTAAGCTGCTAAGTAACAAGCCAAATGAAGCACAGATGGGAGATTATGCAGTGAAACAATGAATATAGGAGAAATCCAAGAAGTTAGACTGAAGTCAGGAGCAGAAAATATTCAGGATTCAGAGTGGACTTTACCCAATAAGTAATGTGGAAACTCTAAGAATTATAACAGCAAACGTTATTATGAAAGGTTTATTTTAAGATTCATCTGGCAATTGAGTGTACAGTGTATCAGTGAAGACAAATTAGAAGAATATCATTGTAATTAAAACTTGGTGATAAGAATCTGAATTATGGCAATTGGTAAAATCTGTATAAGCAGAATTTGACAATAGCTTATCCTTCATACATCCTTGAATAAATGATGCAGTTACAAAGGAATTAGTAAGTATACAAACTAAACAAAAATGATTGAGATTTAAGAACTAGTATAAATATATGCACCCTAGAAAAGTAAACATTACCATTAACTACTAAGGAAAAATATGCCAACTATTCATTTCTACATTTTGTATTCTTAATAATATCACATGATCCTAAATAAATAAAGTATAGCAATTAATTTTCCTAATTAACTTATTTGATTTAAAATTTTTTAACTATACTTTTCTCTCTTCTATAACTATTTAAAGATTCAAATGAGAAGATTGCATCCAATTAAAAAGTGAATTCAGTTTAAAATATTAAAAAAATATAGACATGTAAGTTATTTTACATCTAGTGAAATAAAATATGATATTGTATTATAAATGGAGAAATATAAAGTAATATATATGTGTGTAACTATATATGGGGGCTTTCCAGGTGACTCAGTGGTAAGGAGTCCACCTGCCAAGCAGGAGACTCCAGTTCGAGCCCTGGATTGGGAAGATTCCCTGGAGAAGGAAAAGACAACTCAATCCAAAAGTTAAAAAAAGAAAAAAAATTCTTGGCTGGGAAATCCATGGACAGAGGAGCCTGGTGGGCCACAGTCCTCAGAGTCTCAAAGAGTCAACCACCACTTAGCGACTAAAACAACTGTGATAGAAAGCTACATCAAAATGTCAACACTCTTTGTGTTTAAATATGTTGGAACCAGAAGGATTTTTTTCATCTTTTTCTTTTTTTTCCAAAATGTCTATAATGACAGTGGTTTTGTTTTGTAACCAAATGGAAACACATGTATTAAAAAGGAAGTTCTAGATAATTTTTATAAAGTTCACATTGCTCCTGATTCTTCTGGGATCAGTTTAAATCAACTTGTCTACTCAATGCCAATTCTCTCACAGTTCTAAGTGCTTTACATGAAATTCAAAAATTGAAGTGCAGGGTTCTAATATATTAACTGAAGTTTGAAATGGCATTTAGATAATTAATTGGCAGAGAAGAACACGGGGAAGAATGTATTGAATTACTTAGATAAGGCAGTAGCATGCATACATAAGAATTGTCAAAAGAATAACACAGGAACCTCGTTTCATTAAATCCACTCTATACGTTGAGTGAAAAAAATCAGTTGTTCTGATGCAATAAACATTGTATTTACATCTCAATAGTTTGAAGCACGAATATCCAATGCATTGTGCAGTTCTTAAGGACTCAACCATATTCTTTAAAGTACTTCCTTCATAAGAAGTATATTATGTAATAGTAGAAGACATCCACATTTGCTACAAAAATTCAATAAAACAAGCTAATAATCTTCTAAAATATTTATCTACTTGAGTGAATTAACTAAGTACACAATGAAAATTACTTCAGTTCTCCACAGCTATTTGCCCATGTGGTGTGTTCTCTGCACAGATTTCACAAATGCTTCTGGGAGGTGCAGGCTGCATTCCAGATGCACTGAATGAAGACTGTTGTACTGACCTAAATGTATAGATGAAGACTCCACAAAGTAATAAGCAAGGTAAAGCATAATACTGAAGTACCTTGATTACATGCCTCTTTTAGTCACAGTTGTATATTTTCCTTGGGGAATAACTCTTGAAAGAATTTGAGAGCCAAACTGAAATTTTAAAGTATATGGCCAAAAATCACAAACAGCAAGGTCAAAAGACAGATGACAGATTTCAAAAATTAATTTGGCTTCCCAGGTGGTGCTAGTGGTAAAGATACCTCCTGCCAATGCAGGAAATATAAGAGATGTGGGTTCAGTCCCTGGGTCAGGAAGATCCCCTGGAGACGGAAATGGCAACCCACTCCAGTATTCTTACCTGGAGTTTCCCACTGACAGAGGAGCCTGGTGGGCTACAGTCCATGGGTTGCAAAGAGTCAGACACGATTGAAGCAACTTAGCATGCATGCAATATACGTTATAATAAAGGTCTATATTCCTAATACATAAATAACCTAAAATATGAGAAAAAGCATCAAAACTAATGAAATGTCAATCAAAATCCTAGCAGGAATTTTAATGGAAAATATCAATATGATTCTAAATATATATACAAAAGTCCAGGAAATAGCCAAAATCATCCTGAAGAAAATAAAGTTGGAAAATTTGCACTGCCATAAATCAAAATTAGTAGTAATAAATTAACAATATTAAAATGAGATAGTACTGGTGAAAAGCTCTAGACCAATTAAACAAAATAGAAAGACACTCATATATTTTTGAAAACTTGATTTTTGTCAAAGGCAGAGTTGCAAAGCAATAGGGAAAGGATGGTGTTTTTCAATAAATAGTGCTGTTCTAAATGTAAACTCAGAGAAGGCAATGGCACCCCACTCCAGTACTTTTTGCCTGGAAAATCCCATGGATGGAGGAGCCTGGTAGCCTGCAGTCCATGGGGTCGCTAAGAGTCCGACACGACTAAGCGACTTCACTTTCACTTTTCACTTTCATGCATTGGAGAAGGAAATGGCAACCCACTCCAGTGTTCCTGCCTGGAGAATCCCAGGGACTGGGGAGCTTGGTGGGCTGCCGTCTATGGGGTCGCACAGAGTTGGACATGACTGAAGCAACTTAGCAAATGTAAACTGAGAAAAAAAGAATCTTGACCACTAAGATGATATTTTACATAAAATACAAAAATAAATTCCATATGTAAAAGAGAAAATAATAAAGCTTCTGGAAAATATTATAAAAGACTGTATATATGACCTTGGGGTTATCAAACATTTCTTAATCAGAACACAAAAATCATAAAATAAGATATAGATAAATTAAGATTCATTAAAATTAACTTTTTCTGTTCACCAAGTGATAACATTAAGTGAGAAATTATAGCCTGGGAATAGATATATGCCATTTATATATTAAAAAAGCACTGATCTGCATATATAAGAACATTTGCAAACCAATAAGAAAGAAACATAAAATACAATAGGAAAATAGACTAACTGGTTGGACATCCCCCCTCAGAAAAAGGAAGTGGTCTCATCTTTATTTTTCAGTAGGTAAATGAAAATTAAAATCACAATAAAATGCCACTACACTTTAACTTCAGTTCAGTTCAGCTGCTCAGTCGTGTCCGAATCTTTGAGACCCCATGGACTGCAGCACGCCAGGCCTCCCTGTCCATCACCAATTCTGGGAGTTTACTCGAACTCTGTCCATTGAGTCACTGATGCCATCCAACCATCTCATCCTCTTTTGTCCCCTTCTCCTCCTGCCTTCAATCTTTCTCAGCATCAGGGTCTTTTCAAATAAGTCAATTCTTCTCATCAGGTGGCCAAAGTATTGGAGTTTCAGCTTCTGTATCATTCCTTCCAATGAATATTCAGGACTGATCTCCTTTAGGATGGACTGGTTGGATCACCTTGCAGTTCAAGGGACTCTTGCTTTCACTAGAGTGGCTAAAATTTAATGACTGATTATAATCATTGTCGGAGAAGGCAATGGCACCCCACTCCAGTACTCTTGCCCGGAAAATCCCATGGATGGAGGAGCCTGGTAGGCTGTAGTCCATAGGGTCGCTAAGAGTCGGATACGACTGAGCGACTTCACTTTCACTTTTCACTTTCATGCATTGGAGAAGGAAATGGCAACCCACTCCAGTGTTCTTGCCTGGAGAATCCCAGGGACGGGGGAGCCTGGTGGGCTTCCATCTATGGGGTCGCACAGAGTTGGACACGACTGAAGCAACTTAGCTTAGCATAACCATTGTAAAATAATAGAACTCTCATACATGGCTGGTGGGAGTGTAAATTGGTACAACCTTTAAGAAAGTGTTTACTCATATCTATCAAACCTGAATATATACAGGAGTATATATTCTATGGACTTCCCTGGTGGCTCAGTGGTAAAAAGTCTACCTGCCAAGCAGGAGACAGAGGTTTGATCCCTGGGTCAGGAAGATCCCTTGGAAAAGGAAATGGCAACCCACTCCAGTATTCTTGCCTGGAGAACCCCATGGATAAAGGAGCCTGGTGGGCTACAGACCATGGAATCTCAAAAGAGCTGGACACAACTAAACAACAACATGTCCTATGCCTCAGCAAATCTATAATCCACTCCTGATAGACAACCAGTAGAAATGTGTATGCACATTAAAAGTTATGAACAAGAATATTTGCACCGTCTCAAACCTGAAAAAAGTCCAAATATCTATAAACGGTAGAATGGATAAATAAAATATAGTATGTTCATTCAATAGAAAGCTAAACAGCAATGAAAAGAACTGTTTCTATTTGAGACAATGTAAAGAATCTTATAAACCTAATATTTTTAAAAAATAAGCCAGATACAAAAGCAAAACAAAACAAAAACAAAAAACAACCATACTACATGGCTCCATTTATTAGAGCCAAAAATAAACAAAAGTAATATATGATATTAGAGGCCATGAGAGTGGTCACTGCTGGATTGGTAAGAAGCTGTAGTTGGCATAGAGCACTGGGGCTTGAAATGCTGGTAATTTCAATTCCTGATCTAGGTGTTGGTCACATGAGATTTACTTTATGGTAAGTAATAAATGTTAAATTGTTTACAAATTTCTGATTATATTTCCTGTCAATAAAATTTATTTTTTAATATAATTTATTTTAAAGCAATTACTCTCCAGCGCCCTCTCCAGTGCCCACGTTCACACACTTTCTTTTTTCTGTATATCCAGTTTCAAAACTGGCACACCTACTCTTGTTCAAATACCTATGTCCAACTGAAAATGTATTATCCTAGTCTCAAAAAAAGACACAAAAAGTCATGTCCAGTTGCTGAAATGTGCTCTGAGTTTAAGATCTCTGGAGGCTGTGAAGTTCTCTTGGTGGGTTTCAAATGTGGCTCCTTATGGTCCAGCAAGTGATACATTGGTCTAGCTTAGTGATGAAGCTGATCATCCCAACAAGCTCACAAAGCCACAGTAAAGGATAAACAACAGCACCATCACCAAAAAAGCGTCCATGTGAAAGATAGAGAAGTGGAAGGGCCATGGAGAGTGAAGTGGTCTGAGGTGTGTATCCGGTGGGAGGAAGAGAAGTGATTTCCTGCTCTGTATTAGAATGAAGTCCTCAGGGGACAGCCTGATTTTGAGGACCTTCCTGTCACACCTGAAGGAAGCAGAGAGAAGACTCCTTTTCTGAAACTGCATTGCTTTGGCACCTCTCTTCCTGTTGGTATATTTGAAGGGATGATGATTGTCTTTGCTTAGGACCATGTATGGTTCTCTTTTCAGATGCTGGAACTTACTGGCAGTGCTGCTGTTGCTAAGTCACTTCCATCATGTCCTACTCTCTGTGATGCCATGGACTTTAGCCCACCAGGCTAGTCTGTCCATGGGATTCTCCAGGCAAGAATACTGAAGTGTGTTGCCATTTCCTTCTCCAGAAGATCTTCCCAAACCATGGACCAAACCTGCATCTCTTATGTCTCCTGCATTTGTAGGCAGGTTCTTAACCACAAAAGCCACTGGCAATAAACTCCCTTAAAATTCCAACTCAGTGCTAAACCATTATTCATCCCACAAATATTTACTAGCTGTATATAGTTTTCCAGATATTATAATTATACTAGATATTATTATATTATATTATGATAATAGATAATATTATACTATTTTACCAGATATTATGCTTGGGGTACATAAGGGAGCACAACAAACACAAATCCTTAGCTTCAAGGAGATTAAATTCTAGTGGGAGCAGCAGGCTGACAACAATGCTTTACCATCTGAGCCACCAGGGAAGCCCCAACAAGGAACACAATAATTACTAAATGTGAACTTCAGAAAGTAATTAGTGCTGGTAAATAAAGAAGTTGAGCTTGATTTATTAGGGAAAGGAAGACTAGGACCAGAGGACAGAGAAATAACAGAAGGAGAGTTGGCAAAATTTTAATATTTGTATGATCAGGGGAAGCCATTTTGCGAAAGTAAGATTTGAGCAAGGACTTGTGGGAAAGAGACAGTCAGCCAAACAAATACCTAAGGCAAGATAATTCAAAGGGGTGGAAAATAAAGAAAATTCCCTCAGAGGTCTAAGGAATATAAATTGAAAGGATTTTTTGGTTTGGTTTTTGTTTTGTTTCTAATTCTGACTCAATGGACTATTCAAATGATTCCTTCTTTTCTGAATTTCAGACTCTATTTTGCAATTGTTTAACATATGTCGTATTTTATATTTCACATCCAACTCAGGTTTACTGCTGAAAACATTTGGAATTATAATAGGATCTTATTCTAACCACATTCAGTTCAGTTCATGTCTGAACTTCAGTTCATGTCTCAGTCATGTCTGAATCTTTGTGACCCCATGGATTGAAGCAGACAGGCTTCCCTGTCCATCACCAACTCCAAGAGTTTACTCAAACCCTGTCCATTGAGTCAGTGATACCATCCAACCATCTCATCCTCTGTGGTCCCCTTCTCCCCCTGCCTTCAGTCTTTCTCAGCATCAGGGTCTTTTCCAATGAGTCAGTTCTTCGCATCAAGTGGCCAAAGTACTGGAGTTTCAGATTCAGCATCAGTCCTTCCAAAGAATGTTCAGGACTGATTTCCTTTAGGATGGACTTGTTGGATCTCCTTGCAGTCCAAGGGACTCTCAAGTGTCTTCTCCAACATCACAGTTCAAAAGCATGAGTTCTTCGGTGCTCAGCTTTCTTTATAGTCCAACTCTCACAACCATACATGACTACTGGAAAAACCATAGCTTTAACCAGGTGGACCTTTGTTGGCAAAGTAATGTCTCTGCTTTTTAATATGCTGTCTAGGTTGGTCATAACTTTCCTTCCAAGGAGCAAGTGTCTTTTAATTTCATGGCTGCCATCACCATCTGCAGTGATTTTGGAGCCCAAAAACATAGTCTCTCACTGTTTCCATTGCTTCTCCATCTATTTCCCATGAAGTGATGAGACTGGATGCCATGATCTTAATATTCTGAATGTCGAGTTTTAAGCCAGCTTTTTCACTCTCCTCTTTCACCTTCATCAAGAGGCTCTTTAGTTCTTCTTCACTTTCTGCCATAAGGGTGGTGTCATCTGCATATCTGAGGTTATTGATATTTCTCCCAGCAATCTTGATTCCAGCTTGTGCTTCATCCAGCCCAGTGTTTCTCATGATGTACTCTGTGTATAAGTTAAATAAGCAGGGTTACAGTATACAGCCTTGACATACTCCTTTCCTGATTTGGAACCAGTCTATTGTTCCATGTCCAGTTCTAACTGTTGCTTCCTGACCTGCATACAGATTTCTCAGGAGACAGGTCAGGTGGTCTGGTATTCCCATCTCTTTAAGAATTTTTCACAGTTTGTAGTGATCCACACAGTCAAAGGCTTTGGCATAGTCAATAAAGCAGAAATATATGTTTTTCTGGAACTCTCTTGCTTTTTTGATGATCCAGCGGATGTTGGCAATTTGATCTCTGGTTCCTCTACCTAACTGGAAGTTCATGGTTCATGTACTGTTGAAGCCTGGCGTGGAGAATTTTGAGCATTACTTTGCTAACATGTGAGATGAGTGCAATTGTGCGGTAGTTTGAGCATTCTTTGGCATAATCACGTTATATTAACTGAAATAATCATAAAGATTTTATCACATTATTTGTCATATAGGAAAGATTCAAAACGGTTAACTATTAAATATTAATACTATTAATCAAAAGAATTGCTTTGGGGAAGATGAAAATAATTGAAAAAAGACCATAAATATTTCAAGTATAGACTTTATAATTCTTAGCTTCTGATGAGTTATTAAACTCCACAAGTAATCTTAGCATCATTTATTTATAGTTTTAAGATGTAAGGAAGAGAAAACCAGAGACATAGTGGGCCAATCAGGAGACCAATTGTTGAGAAGAAAGCATATAAATATACTTGATATACAGTATCACTAAAATGTATGTCTGCATTTTAATTATAACAATAGTCAATAAATCTACCAAAACTTTATGAATACCGTGGTGCCAGGCAATGTACTTCATTTTACAAAAGGTCTGGATTAAGGATCCAACTTCCATTCAGTGACGAGAGCACTGTTGCTCATTCTGCTGACAATGAAATATTATGCAATTAGTGTCAAGGACTGTTTGAGTGGAGAGAAGGGTGAGCTGCATAATTAGAAGCTAATTACAGGGAGAGATCCAGGCTGCAGATATTTGTAGAATATTTCTTTTCTGATAAAATGCAGAATATTATGTGACATTATGGTAATAAGCTGATTTCTAGGATGAAATGGGGCAGCAAACGATTGTTATTCTAAATTAAGAGGAAGTGCTCCCTGTGTCCATTATTTCATACTTAAATTTCACGTTCTTTTGTAATCAACCAAAATACAAATGATTTTGCCACCTGTGTGTCCAAGAAGAGCTGAGAAGGATCGATAGGAAGCTATTTTCCACCTGAAAGAAGAGGGAATTTGCAGACTCTTTATGAACTGTTTTCTGATTCTTCAGGTTTGTAATAAACAAATTTTTGCCCACAAAATGAAAACGTAGAATCAGAAACTGAGTAATACAGCTTGTATTTTCTTTCCTATATTCAATGACTCAGTCTCTGCTCAGTGAGTCTAAAATATCTCAAAAGGTATGAAAACAACCATGCTTCCTCTCCAAGAAGGTCATAGAATCAAGGACAGAATCTCTAGCAGGAAAGTTAGAATAAATGGATCTTGAATACCAAAACAGATGGGAGGGGGCTCAGAAATGTTTTCATTACTGTTAGTAAGTCCAGGTCCCAGTCAGAAGGTTAAAAGCTGACTGTGATGCATAGGATTATAGCTGATAACTGCACATTTCAAATCAAAAATCAAATGCCATCATTTAACACAAAGTGTGAAAACAGACAGAAAACATGAAGTTCAGGCTGCCCCAGCATAACTTATTTGAATAGTCACGAAAAATACAAACCTAAAATGTACTGAAATAACAATATTAAAGGGGCTTCCCTTGTGGCTCAGTGGCTAAAGAATCTGCCTGCAATGCCTGAGATGCAGGAGGCTTAGGTTTGATCCCTGGGTCAGGAAGATCCCCTGGAGGAAGACATGGCAACTTATCCCAGTATTCTTGCCTGGAGAATCCCATGAACATAGAAGCCTAGTGGCTACAGTCCATAGGGTCACAAAGAGTCAGAGGTGACTGAGCACACAAACAACCATATTATAAATTCACTTTTATGCAGCACTTTGTAGTTTGCAAGCTGCCTTCATGCACATGATTACTTTCCCCAGTATCTTGTGAGTTATCTCTGGAGCTGAGACTTTAACTCATTCATCTTGTAACCTTCAGGCCTCCCAAGTTCCCTGGGTGCCCAGCTGGTACCAGTTGTAGTCAGGAAGCCCTCTTCTTCCTAAGTGTTGGTCCCAACTCTATAAAGCTCTCCAATTAACTTCTAATTTTTTTCTTTTTTATTGAGGTATAATTGCTTTACTATATTGTGTTATTTTCTGCAGTACAGCAAAGTGAATCAGCTATCAGCTGTATGTACACATGTATCCCCTTTCTCTTAGACCTCCTTCCCACTGCCTCCACAATCCGCCCCCCCGCCCCGGGTCATCACAGAGCACTGAACTGAGCTCTCTGTGCTGTAAGAAAGGTCCCATTAGCTGTCATATGTCAATGCTATTCTTCCAGTTCATCCCACCCTCCCCTACCCCTCGGTGTCTACATGTCCATTCTCTCCTTCTTTGTCTCTAATCCTGCAATGGAAATAGGTTCATCTGCACCATTTTTCTAGATTCCACATATCTAAATTTAATAATCCCAGTCATTTACTCTTTTTTCCCAGCCAAGGATGTGAACATACTTCCTTCAGTTACTCCCTCTGTGAATCGATAATCCTATGCATTTGAATTTTTCACCTGTCTAATACATGACTGGTGATTCTTCATATCAAGTCCTATTAAATTAACTCGTGTGGTTTCTCTTTCTTGACAGAATCCTGGCTGATAAAGGAAAGAGGATTCAAATACGGTCCAGAACTGGAATAGGGCATTGGCTGAGTTCATCACTCTGAAATTTTACCACCTGTACCCTTTACATCCAGATCTTTGTACACAAATAATTTTTTTAAACTTTTTTCTTCTTTAAATGGGCATTCCATTGGGATCTTGCTGAAAAGTTGAATCAGCTTCCATATCCCACTCTTCCAACTGGTGAATACATTAGAGCTGCTAATAATGATCATTAGAAATTTCCTGATGCTGGCTAATTTTCTTGGAAATAGATGCCTTTGGCTTTAGTTTTTACCCCTTCATTTTGAGAATGACATGCCAGAGCTGATAGAAGAAAGAGAAATAAGTGAAGGAACTAAGACAAATATTTCCTTTAGTCTATTTCCTTGATGAAAAGGAAAAGAAATACATTAAACTGAGAGTCCGAGCCCAGTCATCAACTGCCCTGTGGGAGAAATGTCAGGTATTATTGGTCTTTTGCTTTTTGAGGTTTTATTAAGCACTCTGAGAAACTTAGGTCTCTTTGTGTTGAAATGGAACAATCACATCAAATGTTGAAGCAGCTCTTTAAAGAAAGTGTTTCAAACATTTTGAAAAAATGTTTCTAAGGAGTCAATTTCTGAAGCTAGCTGATTTAGTTTGTTTTGACCTAAAAACAAGCAACCACTATAGAGACTAAGATACGGTAGCACACTCTTTTAAAGAACTCTGTTTGGTTGCTAAGTCAAATAATTCCCAAATCTTATCCATCAGCAACCTCCTAGTTAAACCTGTGTTCCGTTAGAAAGGCTCAGCTCTGTCACTTTTATAGGTCTTCTTGCCGTATTCCTTCTTTTGCTATTACAACCAACAATTCTTTTTAGAAAGATTTTCCTTCTTACTGACATTTTCAAATAAAATCTTGAAAAATCTTCAAATCACTACTTTCTAAAAAGAAAATAAACCTCTGGAAATCATTTAACTTCCTCATTTTTCCAGGTCCAAGTCTGGCACCATCCTTCTCTCATTCAGTAAATGCTTTTGATCCCCACTATGTGCCGAGTCCTGTGTTCCTGTGCCAAGCATTGCAAATAGACAACTTGAATCCAGAGCCTGCCCTCAAGGAGCTGTTTCTTCAGGTGAATAAATGTTTATGATATAAGATTTGATATGGTAACTAGCAAAAGAAGGAAACAGAGAGCGATGAAAATCCAGGAAAGGCCACACTGATCTCAATTGAAGAGGGTCAGAAATAGAAAACATGACATTTAGATTTGATTCAATGCTGAAAAATTTCATCACACTGCCGGGTGGGTGGCATGTTAACTATAACAGAATAGACTAGAATTAAATGAATCAAGACTTGAATTAGATATACCCACAAAATAGGAAACAAACTTCAGGAAATGAATTTAGCTATAGCTTCTCATACTTTAAGTATGCTCCAGCAGTAACAATTGACAAACAGCAGTGTTGAATACGACGTTAACTTAAACCAAGCAGCATTGGCAGGGTTAAAATATTTGTTTGCTCCATGGCCCCACATCCCCATTATGCTATATTTAAAACAAAATTTGCGTTTAATTTCCGTTTTAATTTTATCTCTATCTGAAACACAAACGGCATTGATAAATCACACAGAAGTTAAGTTTGAGCTAGAAAGACATAACCAAGCTCAGCATTGTAGCAAATGAAACTGCTCTTGAGAAGAAAAGGGCAGTCTTGTCACAGTTCAATCTGTTTCAAAAATCAGGACATTTATGCTAAATTGTGTCCAATTCCGTGGGGCACCACCCAGCTGAAATTCAGCCAGGCCACCTG
Source organism: Bos taurus (assembly GCF_002263795.3). NCBI lineage: Eukaryota > Metazoa > Chordata > Mammalia > Artiodactyla > Bovidae > Bos > Bos taurus. The sequence goes on from NC_037336.1 coordinate 89,831,057, forward strand.
ATTCCTTCTTCCACTGGTAAAGACCATGTCATATGAACCAGCTGCCATGGATATGGTTCAGAAATCTGTCCCTAAAAAGAACTCTGGGCCATCTGTGCTTATAGTTGTAGCAATAGAATTTTCTCCAAATCATAAACCTTCATCCAATAACCTCACATCGGGACCTTCTCCAACATGAGATTTCAAGAGCAGAACTCACTGGCATTCCTGTATTCCATTGAGAAGGTACCTGATTTGAAGAAAAGGGGGGAATTTAACATTGTAAATTCCTTGAGAATAGCAGTGTATCTTTTCACCTTAATTTTGCTAGAGTCAGGCACTGTGCTTGACAAAAAGAATGTATATTGAATTTTACTGAAGCAGCTTGTAGGGTGCCAAGCATAGTTTAGCAAGTTTCACAAGGTTATCCCTTGATGGAAAGAATAGTTTTTACGATCCTAAAGAAAGATAAGGAAATTTAGGCTCATTGGTTTAGTAATTTACCCAAGTTGACGTACATAGTGACAGATCCAAGATTTAGACACAGAATGACTTTATTCTACACTTCTATTTAGCAAATTTCACCATTTCATTTTTTTTCTTTTTCTTATTTTTTTGGTCTTTTTGTTTTGCTTTAGAACTTCAGCTTTGATTGTGATGTGTTTTTCTTGAGCAAACCTCTAATACAAGTTCTCTATGGCTCATAAGAGAAAGGTAAAATGACTAATTAAGTGAGGCTGAAAGAGCAGTGAGATTTTTAGAAAATTTATATTTAGAAGAGAGAATGTGAAAGCAACTACAGAGAGTTTGAAACACAAGAAAGAGTCAAACCAGGCAGGAAATATATATTTGATGAACTTCAGAGAATTGGCAGAATATACTAAAGAAAACAAATAAAAAGAATGTTTATTTTATTTTGATTTAAAAAAAACGAAAAGAAAAGCTTTGCCAAAGCCATCATTTTCTCTTCAACATCAGGCAGTTGGTAGATGGAGAAGGAAATGGTAACCCACTCCAGTGTTCTTGCCTGGAGAATCCCAGGGATGGGGGAGCCTGGAGGGCTTCCATCTATGGAGTCGCACAGAGTCGGACATGACTGAAGTGACTTAACAGCAGCAGCAGCAGCAGCAGATGTCAGAAACTGCAAATATACTTAAAGACATTGATGCAAAAGATGAGACTAGCATTCTCATACTAATGTGCTGGTGAGGAAATACCAGGGCTGACCCTGACCACGGGTCCTTTTGGTGTTTGTCCACTGAAGCTCTGCTCTTAAGAACAGCATCAGATAAGAGACATGATTAGTGAAGATGACAGAGATATTTTGAAATGCAGTCTGAATCCAAGCATATATCCTATGACTCTACATACATGTATGTATTAATGGAGACAAGACTTGAAAATCTCCCAGGCAGACAAAACCATTTCAGCCATGTAAGCAAAGCTAAATCCAGCTTATTTCATGGACATAATGGAAAGTTAACGAGTTATTAATGCCTCTGATAATCATAAACAAGTCTCCTGTTCACAATTTGGTCCTCACTCAGTGAAATCGTCATATAAAGTAAAGCTATCTGAATTTTCTTTTATATATATATATATATATACACACATATATCTTTTGTAGAGTATAAACAGAATACTGCATGATATATATAAAATATAACATATACTTATATATGAGATACTCTGTAATGTCCTATATATTATGTATATAGCTGATAACATAATACAAGGATAAATGTAAAAAAGGAAGTTACTAAAAATATGTTAAAATTTTTTGATATAGGGACTTCCCCGGTGGTCCAATGGTTAGAATCCACCTGCCAATGCAGGGGACGTGGGTTCAATCCCTGGTCAGGGAACTAAGATTCCACCTGCCATGGGGCAACTAAGACCCAATACAAACACATAAATAAATACTAAAAAAGATTTTTTTGATATAGAAGTTGGAATACAAGTCAAGTGATCAAATCATCTAAGAAAAATAGTAATATAGGTTTTTGGGGGTTTTTTGTTTTTATAAAAATGTTTGATGAACAGCATACTCACCTTTGGTCTTTGTTTATTGAAATCACCTACATATATTTTTGTAATTGCCAACATTTGTTTTGATTTTTTTCTCAACTGCTGTTTTCTTTCAGCCCCTTGGAGAAACTATTTAGGAGAATGGGCAGCTTCTTGTTTAAATTTTTGCAGGCCCTTTTGTTAACATATGATGATGGCAGAACTTGGCCTCAAGTTATCTTCCAAACAGGAGCTTTCCCAAATAGGCACTAACAGAAACCTCAGTGATCTTTGGAATGGTAAAACTGCATGAATCATCATTGTAGGAAAATTGGACTTGGGCACCTGTGCAGTCCATTTTTCAGAGGATCAATTCCACCTCAGTGCATACATATGCAATGAAGCCGTGTATGTTCAGTTGCCCAGTCGTGTCCAACTCTTTGCAACCCCATTGACTGCAGCATGCTAGGCCTCTCAAGTTCACGTTCATTGAGTCGGTGATGCCATCCGGCTGTCTCATCCTCTGATGCCTCTTCTGCTCTCAATCCTTCCCAGCATCAGGGATTTTCCAATGAGTTGGTTATTCACATCAGATGACCAAAATCCTGGAGCTTCAGCGTCAGTCATGTATAGGTCCAGTTATTAACACTTAATCAAGTCAAGTAAAAATTTCCTATGATTTAGTAGTTAATGGTAACCATATTTATTTGAAACTCTATGTAGTTTATAAAGATCAAGAGGATGAGTAATAAAATTTACCCATATAAAAAATGAGTGTCCAAAATCCATTGCAGTTTTGCACTCAGAATGAAGATTCATATGAAATAGTGCACTCCACACAGAAGACTACTTCAAGGTTGCTTTTCCATAGTTAGTATTTCAACCCCCATTACTAACAATGGATGAATTTCCTAGAGGCCATCTGTCCTCTGCATGCAAAGATAGAGATTCCCTGAACTTTTATGAGAAATACCTGACTCAATTTGAATCATATTGAAGCTGGTAAAACAGATTGTCCATAAGAAGATGAAGATATTTTCTGAAGAATATATGAAAAAAATGACTTACACTGGGGTGTATTTTATCTCATAATGTAACAATATAATATTATTTGTTCATAAGTAGTAGAGTAGTAATCTTGAAGTTTTCCCAAATCGTTGATGTTCTCAACTGAAAAGTTATGCAAGATGAATACTTTAAAAGTCAGTTGAGAAGTTTTATATAGCTCTCTGCATATAAATCTCATCCTTCACTATTTACATCAAATAAATATGTGGCAACTTTGCAAATTTCAAAGCATCCTTTCAAATTTCAAAATATGTGACAACTTTGCAAATTTCAAAGCATCCTTTGCACCTCAAAGGAGCTCTGTACCCAGAGTCTCTAAACCAAATGTGTGGCATTTAATTTGTCGAATGGCAGACTTAGGCTCCAGCAGCAAACACCAGAACCCTAAATCCTGGAGGGTGACAGTTGTACCAGACCTATCCCTTTACAGGTACTAGCATGGCACCCGGATATGAAAGTCACTCAGTCGTGTCTGACTCTTTGCAACCCAATGGACTGCATAGTCCATGGAATTCTCCAGGCCAGAATACTGGAGTGGGTAACCTTTCCCTTCTCCAGGGGATCTTCCCAACCCAGGGATTGAACCCAGGTCTCCTGCATTGCAGGCAGATTCTTTATCAGCTGAGCCACAAGGGGAGCCCAAAAATACTGGAGTGGGTAGCCTATCCCTTCTCCAGCAGATCTTCCCGACCCAGGAATCAAACCGGGGTCTCCTGCATTACAAGCAGATTCTTTACCAACTGAGCTATGAAGGAAAGGCAACTCAAAAGCACCGAACTTTTAAAAGGCTTCTCAGTAGCATTTTCCTTGGGCATGTGATTTTTCCCCTACTTGAACACTGATGGAAAACACTATGAAGTTCTCCATAATGCATTCAATAAAGGACCTTTAGAATAAATTTTTAAATGTAAGATTTTGAAACTTCAACTTCACTATTAGTGGGTGTCATGTAAAAAGTAAACAATTGTATTTACACTAAGTTGCAAATTTAATACACTTTGATTTATTTTAAAGCTATATTGACCACCTACTATATCCAGGTGTCACATGGCTGAGGAAAATGCTATGGAGAAACCTTTTAAAAGCTCTGTGTTTTTGAACTGCCTTTCCTTTAGACTTCCCAGAATCCTCATGCCAATTAAATGTACACTCCACTAGTATCATTAGGGCTAATAAAACATTGTGCAGAAATTGATTTGATGAGTACAATATATTCTAAAGTGCCCTAAGTTTCAGTTATATCAGGGGAAGAAATGACTTCATAGAACATTGTGGACTATGGAGGAAAATTCAGAAGATTACTTCACTCACTGAAATGTGGACTTTATGATGTCCCTTTCCTTGGGTTGACCCTTGCTTATGACACGTTATATCTCCATGATGTTGGTATTCATGAGACTGTCGGCTGGTAACTCTTGCAAGAGTTGCTTGCATCAAGTACAATGACCAAAGTGTTTTCGTTGTCTTTTTGCTAAAGAGCTGATGCACAGGCGATAAATCAAGCAAATCATTGGATTATCATCATCAGTCCAACTTGTTCATATGTGGATGGAATAGATTCTCTCATTATTCCAAATATTTTTCAAATATTTAATTCTGGATAGTGGAAAAAATTGAATATTTTTCAACTTATTCTTTTATTCTTATTCTTTCATTTTGACCAGGCTTAAGAAAGCAGAAACGCAATTTTCTAGTCTTACTTCAAATAATCCCTTAGGATTCATTTCTCCAACAACACCTTCCAAGTCATCGTTAAATCCGTAGCTAACAGAAACAAAGACAAAATTAGTGAGCAAAACGATAGCCAAGCCTATGATATAGCACAAAAATTTCTTAGAGAGATGTTTTTCAGTCATGATGTCATGTCTGACTCTTTGCAACCCCATGGACTATAGCCCACCAGGCTCATCTGTCCATGGGATTTCCCAGGCAAGAATACTGGAGTGGGTTGCCATTTCCTTCTCCAGGGAATCTTCCCAACCAAGCAATCAAGCTCATGTCTCCTGAATCGGCAGTTGGATTCTTAACCACTGGCCACCAAGGAAGCCCATAAATTCTTAAATACTCCCTTATAAAATGAATTGTTCTGTTGTGATATATTGGTCTAGAAACTAAATCTACTTAGAAAGAAGCTTTGGAATTTACCTTGATGATTGGACTAATTAGATGTAAGTTAATACAATGGAAATTATTATAAACAGGGCCTCTGGAGACAATAAACACCCCTTTGTAAGGATTTCCTACTTTGTAAGGGAGTCAAGGAGGCCACAGTTGTGAGAGAATAAACTCCACCCCACATAAACTCACAGCAAATAAATACATAAGTATATATAGTAAAGACATAAACAGCAAATATATATAAATACATATACAGCAAATATATATATATGTATAAATATATACATATACTGCAAATATATGTTTTTATATATATATAGCACATATATCGGAGAAGGCAATGGCACCCCGCTCCAGTACTCTTGCATGGAAAATCCCATGGACAGAGGAGCCTGGTAGGCTGCAGTCCATGGGGTCGTGCAGAGTAGGACACAACTGAGCGACTTCACTTTGACTTTTCACTTTCATGCATTGGAGAAGGAAATGGCAACCTACTCCAGTGTTCTTGCCTGGAGAATCCTAGGGACCGGGGAGCCTAGTGGGCTGCCGTCTCTGGGGTTGCACAGAATCGGACACGACTGAAGTGACTTAGCAGCAGCAGCAGCATATATATACAGAAATAATATAGAAATAATATTAATAAATAAACTAATAAATAATAATGATATAGAAATAATAAATAATAAAGAAAAAATATATATAAAGAGAAATAATGCCAAATAAAAGGAAGGGCTAAATGAAGGAAAGATTCATTCCTTTAGCTTAACGGATTTGCATAGTCTTCTTATAGGGTTAAAACTATTAAATATGTTGCTCCTTAAGAAACTGATTGCATAAACTTGTTTAATTTTAGACTTCCTGTATAGTACTTTAACACAGCTTAGAAAAAAGTGACTTTAGATTTGAATTCAACTGTGTTAACAAACATCATATTTGTAAGTCACTACCATGGGAACCGTGAATTGGGCACATCCCATTAAATTTCTCTTTGCTTCTTCTGTTACCAAATGGAAAGACAGAATACATGCCAAAGTAATCTAGACCAAAAAGAAGTTCTCTCTAGGAAACAAAGCTGGAGAGGGGAAAAATAGTGTTCCAATGGAGAATCTGATTAAATGAAAGCAGCCAGTGCTGACAGAAGCACAGGGGATAACATCATGGCTATTTTGATCCAGGGAGTATTGACCACGGGGAGAAAAGGGATTTACTCTTATTTGACAAAGTCTAAAGTTTTCTGGGTCACCACATATCCAGTTTAACAAAGTGACTTTTGGATCTCACACAACTATATAATTTATCTTTTGGCTGAAGTTAATATAATAAACTAGGAGGCCTTTTAAGGACCAGGTTGACCCTGACTTGGATGTATTTATTTTCCATATCTTGTTCAATGAGAAAACTATTTCAGGATTAGACAGCCTTAAAAATAACAGAAGGAACATTTTCACAAGAATCTATACATTAGGTGGGGGGCGGGGAGAAGGGGTAATCATTTTCTTTTCTCTCCAACACTTGATTACACTCATTATATTTTGATGTTAGACTTTCACACTGGCCAGCATTTGCAGGGACAAGGAAAGAAAGGCTAAAGAGACAGGTCACAAACACCACTGATTAGATGGGATGAATAATGTATTAAAATATGATGAAGTCAATATCTCTAGATTGGGGAATTCGGGATATGCAACTCTGATCTGGAGCATCACAAGAAAAATTGTTCTGAGTTAGTGTCAAAATGTATAGGGAAACCCCTCACCAGACTACAGTAAATGATGACATCTGGAAAAACCACTCTCTGAATTATCTGATTTAAAAAAAAAAATGGTGAATAATTTTTAAAAAATCAAGTTCTTCCTTTTTTTTAGTGTCATTTATACATTATTTGGTGTTGGAGAAGACTCTTGAGAGTCCCTTGGACTGCAAGGAGATCCAACCAGTCCTTTCTAAAGGAGATCAGTCCTGAGTGTTCATTGGAAGGACTGATGCTAAAGCTGAAACTCCAATACTTTGGCCACCTCATGTGAAGAGTTGACTCATTGGAAAAGACTCTGATGCTGGGAGGGATTGGGGGCAGGAGGAGAAGGGGACGACAGAGGATGAGATGGCTGGATGGCATCACTGACTCAATGGACAAGAGTTTGGGTGAACTCTGGGAGTTGGTGATGGACAGGGAGGCCTGCTGCTGCTACTGCTAAGTCACTTCAGTCATGTCCGATTCCGTGCGACCCCACAGACAGCAGCCCACCAGGCTTCCCCGTCCCTGGGATTCTCCAGGCAAAAACACTTGCGTGGGTTGCCATTTCCCTCTCCAATGCATGAAAGTGAAAAGTGAAAGCAAAGTCGCTCAGTCATGTCCGACTCTCTGCTGCAATTCATGGGGTGGCAAAGAGTCGGACACGACTGAGCGACTGAACTGAACTGAACTGATGCATTATTTATTGGTGATTCACCCTTAAAGGACTCAGTTTAAGATGAATAGCATTAAGATTACATTATGTGAACTATAGTGTATTCAACTACAATTATATACTCATTTATCTTTGTTTGTGGTTAATCTCCTAAAGCCTTACATAAGCTTGATCAGAAATGTTTAATCATTCATAAATAAGTTATTTGTTTGTTTTCATTTTTAGGTTTTTATTAAAGCTGTACAGGCACATAGTCAAATAGTTTTATAAAGTTATTCAAGCATATATTTTAATGAGTCAAGTAGTTCTTCATAAATATGTTTGGGGGAAGGTGAACTCAATTAATTAGATCCCCTTTCAAGGGAAACACTGTTGTTTAGTTGCTAAGTAGTGCCTGACTCTTTTGTGACCCCATGGACTGTAGCCTGCCGGGCCCCTCTGTCCATGCAGATTTCCAGGCAAGAATACTGGAGTGTGGTGCTATTTTCTTTTCCAGGGGATCTTCCTAACACAGGGATCATACCCGCATCTCCTGAGTCTCCTGGATTGGAGATGGATTCTTTACCATCTGAGCCACCATGGAAGCCCTTCAAGTGGTATACTTTAAGGTAAAATAGACAATGTGGGCGTATGGGAGATGATGGCAAAGATTGCAAGGCTTTAGCTTCTTGGTTAAAATACCCATCATATTTATTTTAAAAGCTCTTATAAACATTCATATTTACATGAGTTGATATGTGGATCATCTGTCTTTATACAACTAAGAAGAATAATGCTTGAGTTAAAATAAGTAAATTTAAATTCTGAACAAATTTTGCCAAGTTTTGATGAACTGCTATATAACTTGCTTTTTATTTTCAAACACAATTTAAATTTCTTCTTATTCATAATCCAACAATTTAATTTTCTTCTGAAACTATTCTTTCTCCTTGATTTAAAAATCTGATTTTTTTTCACTTATTTCAACATTTCATTTGCATTACCTGTCAAAATTCTCAAATGATGAATTAACCTTTTAGTTCTTTATCTGCTCTCTTCCCCCTGCCAACCCAGTGTTTCTAGGATGTCTCCCAAAATACCCACGATGTCTCCAAAAATAGGTTTTGAAGACAATTATTTAGTTCAACACATTTGTAACAAAGTCATTGAGATCTATTTATGAGTTCAAATCAAATACTGAAATGTTCTGTTCTGGCTAAACAAATACGTGGTGAGATGGAAGATAAGATATGTGTTTATTATAATCCTCAAATAGTTTAATGCTAAACTTGTTATATTTGCTATTAATTAATTAGCTTTAATTGAGGTCATTTAATTTCTTTATTTGGTAGATAAAATACAGAATTACTAGATACCAGACCATAATGGAATTCATTCTGTATCTGTTACCAAACTCTTCAAGTTTCCACTTGAAAGGTCATTTAGAAGCTGTGATAGATTGCTTTTTAACCCATCTATAGTAAAATTAAAATTCAATGAGTTTTTAAATTGTTCAGTTCAGTTCAGTCACTCAGTCATGTCTGACTCTGCGACCCCATGGACTGCAGAAACCATAGCCTTGACTAGACGGACCTTTGTTGGCAAAGTAATGTCTCTGCTTTATAACATGCTGTTTAGGTTGGTCATAACTTTTCTTCCAAGGAGTAAGCGTCTTTTTATTTCATGGCTGCAGTCACCATCTGCAGTGATTTTGGAGTCCCCCCAAAATAAAGTCTGCTACTGTTTCCACTGTTTCTCCATCTATTTGCCATGAAGTGATGGGACCGGACTGAACTGATGGGACCGGATGCCACAATCTTAGGTTTCTGAATGTTGAGCTTTAAGCCAACTTTTTCTCTCTCCTCTTCCACTTTCATCAAGAGGCTCTTTAGTTCTTCTTCACTTTCTGCCATAAGAGTTGCTGCTGCTAAGTCACTTCAGTCGTGTCCGACTCTGTGTGACCCCATAGACGGCAGCCACCAGGCTCCCCCATCCCTGGGATTCTCCAGGCAAGAACACTGAAGTGGGTTGCCATTTCCTTCTCCAATGCAGGAAAGTGAAAAGTGAAAGTGAAGTCGCTCAGTCGTGTCCGACTCTTAGCGACCCTATGGACTGCAGCCTACCAGGCTCCTCCATCCATGGGATTTTCCAGGCAAAAGTACTGGAGTGGGGTGCCATTGCCTTCTCCTGCCATAAGAGTAGTGAATTAAATTTAAATCGTAAGTGACTCTTAAGGGGTATCCCAGGTGGTTCAGTGGTAAAGAATCTGCCTGCCAATGCAGGAGATGAAGGAGACTTGGGTTCAATCCCTGGTCAGGAAGGCCCCCTAGGGTAGGAAACCCACTCCAGTATTCTTGCCTGGTGGGCTATAATCCATGGGGTAACAAAGAGTCAAATACCACTTAGTGACTGAGCATGGGCAAGTGACTATTAAACTATGAATTCAGCTCTAAAGAGAGTTTTATTTTGGTTTGTCGTTATGTATGACTTCTGTTGGGATAATTATCCTTGGGACTAGGGTCTTCACTGAACTTGTTTGCTGTTCTGTACTATGTGCCTATAGCTATGTCTGTCCCTGATTCATCACTCAATACCTTTGGGAGGAAAAAAACCAAAAATCAGAAGGTATTTATTACTTTTTATGCAGATTTTTTTTTTTTTTCAGAATATGGTAGGCTCTTGCCAACATAGCATTCATCAGTTCAGTTCAGTTCAGTCATTCAGTCGTGTCCAACTCTTTGCGACCCCATGAACCACAGCACACCAGGCCTCCCTGCCCATCACCAACTCCTGGAGTCCACTCAAACCCATGCCCATTGAGTCTGTGATGCCATCCAACCATCTCATCCTCTGTCATCCCCTTCTCCTCCTGCCCTCAATCTTTCCCAGCATCAGGGTCTTTTCCAATGAGTCAACTCTTTCCATCAGGTGGCCAAAGTATTGGAGTTTCAGCTTCAACATCAGTCCTTCCAATGAACACTCAGGACTGATCTCCTTTAGGATGGACTGGTTGGATTTCCTTGCACTCCAAGGGACTCTCAAGAGTCTTCTCCAACACCACACTTCAAAAGCATCAATTCTTCGGCACTCAGCTTTCTTCACAGTCCAACTCTCACATCCATACATGACCACAGGAAAAACCATAGCCTTGACTAGATGGACCTTTGTTGACAAAGTCATGTCTCTGCTTTTTAATATGCTGTCTAGATTGGTCATTACTTTCCTTCCAAGGAGTAAGTGTCTTTTAATTTCATGGCTGCAATCACCATCTGCAGTGATTTTGGAGCCCAGAAAAATAAAGTCAGCCACTGTTTCCCCATCTATTTGTGCATTCATAAAGTGCTTAACAGAGAAGGCAATGGCACCCCACTCCAGTACTCTTGCCTGGAGAGTCTCATGGACAGAGGAGCCTGGCTGAAGTCCCTGGGGTCGCTAAGAGTCTGACACGACTGAGCGACTTCACTTTCACTTTTCACTTTCATGCAGTGGAGAAGGAAACGGCAACCCACTCCAGTGTTCTTGCCTGGAGAATCCCAGGGACGGGGGAGCCTGATGGGCTGCCGTCTATGGGGTCGCACAGAGTCGGACATGACTGAAGCGACTTAGCAGCAGCAGCAGCAGAGTGCTTCGAAGTTTATCAGTGTAGGGAGATTGTAATCAGAAGGTGATTAGATAAACCTAGGAAGGGCATTAGGAGTGTGACCTGAATGGTTTTCATTCCAGTTGTCAACCAGCTGGGATAGGAATGCATTCATCTCTACTGAAAGGCGGCTTCTCTGCTAGCTCAGCATGTAAATAACCTGCCTGCAATGCAGGAGAACCGGGTTCGATTCCTGGGACAGGAAGATCCATGGGAGAAGGGATAGGCTACTCAGATGGTAAAACGTTTGCCCGCAATGCAGGAGACCTGGGTTTGAGCCCTGGGTCGAGAAGATCCCCTGGAGAAGGAAATGGCAACCCACTCCAGTACTCTTGCCTGGAAAATTCCATGGACTGAGGAGCCTGGTAGTCCATGGGGTCGCAAAGAGTCAGACATGACTGAGCAACTTCCGCCTTCACTTCACCCACTCCAGTATTCTTGTCCTTCCCCGGTGGCTCAGCTGGTAAAGAATCTGCCTGCAATGCAGGAGACCTGAGTTTGATCCCTGGGTTGGGAAGATCTCCTGAAGAAGGGAAAGGCTACCCACTCCAGTATTCTGGACTTGAGAATTCCATGGACTGTATAGTCCATGCAAAGGCTCGGACACATCTGGGCAACTTTCACTCGCTGCTGAAGGAACAGAGCTACTGAGTGAAACATCAGCCTCAGTTCACAGGCACCCTTTCTCCTAGTCTGTGCCTCTATCATGAGTGTGGGAGTGTCCAGTGCTCAGTCGTGTCCTACTCGTACTGACCTCATGGGCTGCTGCCTGCCAGGCTCCTCTGTCCATGGGATTTTTCAAGCAAGAATACCGGAGAGGCTTGCCATTTCCTTCTCCAGAGGATCTTCCTGACGCAAGGATTGAACCCAAGTCTCCTGCTTGGCTGGCAGATTCTTTACCACTGAGCTACCTGGGTTTCCTTTATTCAGTTCAGTTCAGTACAGTCGCTCAATCATGTCTGACTCTTTGCGACCCCATGAACCACAGCACACCAGGCCTCCCTGTCCATCACCAACTCCTGGAGTTCACTCAGACTCACATCCATCGAGTCAGTAATGCCATCCAGCCATCTCATCCTCTGTTATCCCCTTCTCCTCCTGCCCCCAATCCCTCCCAGCAACAGAGTCTTTTACAATGAGTCAACTCTTCACATGAGGTGGCCAAAGTACTGGAGTTTCAGCTTTAGCATTATTCCTTCCAAAGAAATCCCAGGGCTGATCTCCTTCAGAATGGACTGGTTGGATCTTCTTGCACTCCAAGGGACTCTCAAGAGTCGTCTCCAACACCACACTTCAAAAGCATCAATTCTTCGGCGCTCAGCCTTCATCACAGTCCAACTCTCACATCCATACATGACCACAGGAAAAACCTTAGCCTTGACTAGATGGACCTTTGTTGACTAAGTAATGTCTCTGCTTTTGAATGTGCTATCTAGGTTGGTCATAACTTTCCTTCTAAGGAGTAAGCGTCTTTTAATTTCATGGCTGCAGTCACCATCTGCAGTGATTTTGGAGCCCAGAAAAATAAAGTCTGACACTGTTTCCACTGTTTCCCCATCTATTTCCCATGAAGTGGTGGGACCGGATGCCATGATCTTTGTTTTCTGAATGTTGAGCTTTAAGCCAAATTTTTCACTCTCCACTTTCACTTTCATCAAGAGGCTTTTTAGTTCCTCCTCACTTTCTGCCATAAGGGTGGTGCATATCTGAGGTGATTGATATTTCTCCCGGCAATCTTGATTCCAGCTTGTATTTCTTCCAGTCCAGCGTTTCTCATGATGTACTCTGCATATAAGTTAAATAAGCACGGTGACAATATACAGCCTTGATGTAGTCCTTTTCCTATTTGGAACCAGTCTGTTGTTCCATGTCCAGTTCTAACTGTTGCTTCCTGACCTGCATACAGATTTCTCAAGAGGCAGATAAAGTGGTCTGGTATTTCCATCTCTTTCAGAATTTTTCAGTTTATTGTGATCCACACAGTCAAAGGCTTTGGCATAGTCAATAAAGCAGAAATAAATGTTTTTCTGGAACTCTCTTGCTTTTTCGATGATCCAGTGGATGTTGGCAATTTGATCTCTGGTTCCTCTGCCTTTTCTAAAGCCAGCTTGAACATCAGGAAGTTCATGGTTCACATATTGCTGAAGCCTGGCTTGGAGAATTTTAAGCATTACTAGCATGTGAGATGAGTGCAATTGTGCGGTAGTTTGAGCATTCTTTGGCATTGCCTTTCTTTGGGATTGGAATGAAAACTGACCTTTTCCAGTCCTATGGCCTCTGCTGAGTTTTCCAAATTTGCTGGCATATTGAGTGCAGCACTTTCACAGCATCATCTTTCAGGATTTGAAATAGCTCAACTGGAATTCCATCACCTCCACTAGCTTTGTTCATAGTGATGCTTTCTAAGGCCCACTTGACTTCACATTCCAGGATGTCTGGCTCTAGGTGAGTGATCACACCATCGTGATTATCTGGGTCGTGAAGATCTTTTTTGTACAGTTCTTCTGTGTATTTTTGCCACCTCTTCTTAATATCTCCTGCTTCTGTTAGGTCCATACCATTTCTGTCCTTTATCGAGCCCATCTTTATTACTTTACCTCTAAATTATGCAAAGGCCTTACTTCTCCTTCTAAGACCACTTGCATTATACCTAAGAATATCTACATTTAAAATATTTTAATATATATTTCAACAAAGACTTATATGCCTGGCACTGTGCTGGGCACTTCACATGTATTTTCTCACACCAAAATATGTGCTGTACAATGTACCTTAAGAGTAATAATTAATCTTAAATTTATTGAAAGGGGAAGATTTTCAAAATTTTTTATTACATGAAAAATTTAATTCCATATAAGGGTTTTTGTTTTGTTTTGTTTTAGTTTTTTCCCTTTATTGAGCTATAGTTGCCATATAATATCGTAAAAGTTTAATATATACAAAGTTAAGATCTGATACCAATCTATACTGCAAAATGATTACCACAATATGACACCACCTTTATGGCAGAAAGTGAAGAAGAACTAAGGAGCCTCTTGATGAAAGTGAAAGAAGAGAGTGAAAAAGTTGGCTTAAAACTCAAAATTCAGAAAACGAAGATCATGGCATCTGGCCCCATCACTTCATGGCAAATAGATGGGGAAACAGTGGAAACAGTGGCTGACTTTTTTCTGGGCTCCAAAATCACTGCAGATGGTGACTTCAGCCATGAAATTAAAAGACGCTTACTCCTTGGAAGGAAAGTAATGACCAATCTAGACAGCATATTAAAAAGCAGAGACATGACTTTGTCAACAAAGGTCCATCTAGTCAAGGCTATGGTTTTTCCTGTGGTCATGTATGGATGTGAGAGTTGGACTGTGAAGAAAGCTGAGTGCCGAAGAATTGATGCTTTTGAAGTGTGGTGTTGGAGAAGACTCTTGAGAGTCCCTTGGAGTGCAAGGAAATCCAACCAGTCCATCCTAAAGGAGATCAGTCCTGGGTGTTCATTGGAAGGATTGATGTTGAAGCTGAAACTCCAATACTTTGGCCACCTGATGGGAAGAGTTGACTCATTGGAAAAGACCCTGATGCTGGGAAAGATTGAGGGCAGGAGGAGAAGGGGATGACAGAGGATGAGATGGTTGGATGGCATCATTGACTCGATGGACATGGGTTTGAGTGGACTCCAGGAGTTGGTGATGGGCAGGGAGGCCTGGTGTGCTGCGGTTCGTGGGGTCGCAAAGAGTCGGACACAGCTGAGCGACTGAACGGAACTGAACTGAACAGCTCCATCACTTCATATAATTACCTTTTTTAAACCTACTCTCAACAACTTTGAAGTATAGAATACAGTCTTGTTAACTATAGTCACTTTGCTGTACATTACATCCCCAGAACTTATTCATTTTATACCTGGAACTTTATATCCTTAATTAACATTTCCCCATTGCTCCCATGCACACACGTAAGCCCTGTTTGCAGCCCCTGGCAACCACCATTCTATAGTCTGCTTCTTTGAGTTCATCATTTTTTAGATTCCACACCTAAGTGAGGTCATGCAGTGTTTGTTTTCCTCTGTCTGACTTAGTTCACTTAGCATAATGTTCCCAACGTCAATCCATGGTGTTACGAATGGCAGGGTTTTCTTTTTATGGCTGAACAATATTCCACTGCATCTATATCACATTTTCTTTATCTATTCATCCATCCATGGACACGAAGGTTGTTTCCATGTCTTGGCTATTGCAAATAATGCTGCAGTGAGTGTGGGAGGACAGACATTTCTTTAAGACAGTGATTTTATTTTTTTCAGATATATGTCCAGTGTGAGATTGCTATATCATACCGTATTGTTAACTATAACAGTTCTATTTTCAATTTATTGAGTGTTCTCCATACTGTTTTCCACTGTGGCCACACCAATTTATATTTCCATCAACAGTGCACAAGGGCTATCTTTTCTCACATCCTCATCAATATTTATCTCATCTTTTTTTGATAATGACTATTCTAGCAGGCATAAGATGATACCTCATTGTGTTTCCAGGAGTCTCTGGACCAACGGTGAGTCTACTTGACTTCCCATGGAGTTTTAGACTATGTGCCTACTCCCAGCAGCTCCCAAATATATTTCCCTGGCGTGCCAACTTTTGACATCCTTCTGGGCTCTTTTAGAAACCAGGTTTTAACCAGTACATCTTGGATACAGATGTACTATTCTGCATCCAAGTTCCTAAAATGCCCTGGGCTAGACACGCCTCGTGGCAGAAGTTCAGCACACCCACCACGCGTGCGTGTGTGCTCTGTTGCTTCAATTGTGTCTGACTCTTTGCAACCCTATGACTGTAGCCTGCAAGGCTCCTCTGTCCATGGGATTCTTCAGGCAGGAATGATAGCTTACAGTGAAAGGTGCTGGATTTGTGATCTCTGAAGAAGAGAGGTTAGCTTC
Source organism: Bos taurus (assembly GCF_002263795.3). Lineage (NCBI taxonomy): Eukaryota > Metazoa > Chordata > Mammalia > Artiodactyla > Bovidae > Bos > Bos taurus. The sequence goes on from NC_037336.1 coordinate 89,847,186, forward strand.
AGGATTAGAGATGAGGCTTCAGGCACTCAGAGCTTTATGTGGCAAAAGTTTGAAAGTTAAAGTGAAAGGCACTCAGTTGTGTCTGACTCTTGCCGACCCCATGGACTACACAGTCCATGGAATTCTCCAGGCCAGAATACTGGAGTGGGTAGCCTTTCCCTTCTCCAGGGGATCTTCCCAACCCAGGGATCGAACCCAGGTCTCCTACATGGCAGGTGGATTCTTTACCAGCCTAGCCACCAGGGAAGCCCATACAGTGAAAAAGGGATGGAGAAAGATTCTGACATAGACATCAGAAAGGGACAGGAGAGTGTCCCACTTGCTAGTCTTACCAAAGCCCTATATACTTTTTCAGTTGGTTACTAACAATAGAAAGGTCTTATCAGAACCACTCCCAAAACATAAAACAAGATTAGTCCAATAAAACTTTTAAAAATTTTTATTAGTCCAGTCTTAATGTTCCCATTAAGAAGGAGAAACATGTCCTCGAGCAAGATACCTTGTACATTAGTACAGAGCTTAAGGAAAAACATACTTGAGCAAGATGTGTTGTTTTGTTGTATAATCATTAGCTCTGGGCTTAAAGAAAGTTAGTCTTAGAAAAAATAGATTGTTGTCATAACAACTCAGAGCTTAAGAATAAAAAAACAGTCTTATGTGACTAAGATGAAGGAATGTAGAAAAAAAAGTTTCTCTCTTTCTCCTCCTTGAAGGCCCTTGGGCTCCTTATCAACTTACCTAAGGATTAACTCTCTCAGGAATACTGGAGTGGGTTGTCATGCCCTCTTCCAGGGGGGTCTTCCTGACCCAGGGATTGAACCCTCATCTCCTGTGCTTTCTGTATTGCAGGCATATTCTTTACCACTAAGCCACCAGGGAAGCCCACAGCCACAGATACTGCCTTGGTAAAGAGGAAATGGTACCTTCAGGAAAGGATGAAACCTGACCTCAGAGGCTTTTTTCAAATTACAGGAGTATGTGGCTTCCTCCACGCTGAGCCCCTTGCCTGAGAACCTTGTGGAGCTGGTAACAGCACTCCTACTTCCTTCTCCTTGGATAACTGGGGAGTCCCTTGGGACCAACTGTCTGAGTTGGACAGGGAGTTGGTGATCTTCATTGATAGCAGAGCCACCATCATAAGGAATGCAGCTGCCTGGAGAGCATGGCATTTTACCCAGCCTCAGTTACCTCTCTATTGAGAAGGGCACTCCTGGCTCAGCCCAGTTGGCAGAACTCATAGTTGTTCACCTATCCCTTAAAGAGGCCTTAAAAAGGGGCCCTTTTTTTTTTTTCCCCAGAAAAGGGGCCTTTTATAGACCCACATTTTCACAGGCTCCTGGACCTTTGCTAACATTCTTGTGGTTCAGTCTGGCCATTGTATCCATGTTTGGAAATGAACAATTAAAACACAGACCAGTTACAGAGGCAGATAATATATACTTAGCCTGTGCATCACTATATTCTTCAGGATATTTTTCAAAATGCTATGCTGAAACTTTCATTCCACCAACAATTCATCTAGCTGCATGACACAACAATAAAATCTGTGAATAGCTGAAAAAAACCCCCAAAGTCTTCTTTATTTGAATCCCTGTTAAAATATGTAATTAGAACTCAATGATTGGATACTACAATGCAGCTACACGGGAGATAACAAAATCCAGATGTGTGACACCAAATGCCATCTTGGGAGTAAATAAGGCTGTCTTCAAGATTGTAGCGGAAATTGTAAAGAATGAGTACAACCTCATTAATGACTATTTTGCTATCTTTGGCAGCTGCTCTTTAGAACCAAATGCTTCTTGTTGCCAAAAGACATGGGCACTGAAGTGGAGATAAACACTCCATATTCTATGGATATTTATTTTTCCCAGAACACAGAATTAGGGAAAAAATGACCCAGAAAATCATGGAATTCACTTTTATTGTCTACTGTTAATACAAAGTATTATCATAATTATTATACATGTTACAATAGAAAATTTAGAAGACAAGAAAAAATGTTAATTAACCATAATCCCACCAACAAATGACCACCACACCTCTGTATTTTCTGCTTCTCCTCTATGCATAAATCAAATTATTTTTAGAAAAATACCTGCTTGCACAAGTAGTTAAAAGACACTTGCTCCTTGGAAGAAAAGCTATGACAAACCTAGACAGCATGTGAAAAAACAGAGACATCACTTTGCAGACAAAGGTCCATATAGACAAAGCTCTGGTTTTTCCAGTAGTCATTTATAGATGTCAGTTGGACCATAAAGAATGCTGATTGCCAAAGAATTGATGCTTTAGAATTGCAGTGTTGGAGAAGACTCTTGATAGTCCCTTGGACAGCAAGGAGATCAAATCAGTCAATTCTAATGGAAATAAACTCTGAATATTCATTGCAAGGACTGATGCTGAAGCTCCAATCCTTTGGCCACCTGATGCAAAGAGTGGATCTGTTGGAAAAGACCCTAATGGTGGGGAAGATCAAGGACAGGTGGAGAAGCAGGCAACAGAGGATGACATGGTTAGATGGTGTCACCGACTCCATGGACATGAATCTGAGCAAACTCTGGGAGATGGTGAAGGATGGGGAAGTCTGGAATGCTGCAGTCCATGGGGTTGCAAAGAGTTGAACACGACTGAGTGACTGAACAACAAAGATTTATATGGGGGCTTCCCTGGCGGCTCAGATGGTGAGGAGTTTGTCTGCAATGCAGGAGACCTGGATTTCATTCCTAGGTCAGGAAGATCCCCTGGAGAAGAGACTGGCTACCCACTTCAGTATTTTTGCCTAGAGAATTCCATGGACAAAGGACCAGTGGGGCTACAGTCCATGAGGTTGCAAAGATTCAGACACAACTAAGTGACTAAATTTGGCTTCCCTGGTGGCTCAGATGGCAAAGAATCTGCCTGCAATTCAGGAAACCCAGGTTCAATCCCTGGGTGGGGAAGATCCCTGGAGAAAGGAATGGCTACCCACTCTGGTATTCTTGCTTGGAGAAATCCATGGACAAAGGAACCTAGTGGGCTACAGTTCATAGGGTTGGACACAACTGAGCGACAACACAGAACAAAGTGAATATGATCATGTCCTTTAAACATGTATTTAAACACCAAAAGAAAGCCTTGAAATAAGTGTTATTTGGGTAAATATAGGTGGAGGTGAGATAGAAGCCAAATCTATTTCCTTTAATGTTCCTTTAAAATAAAAACTCGTCTTGACAGTAAGAATCCCATGACAAAAGATAAACTTAAGGGCTGGGTTGTATAGAATGCCTTTGTTTGGGCACCACTTTTGACTTCTCCAGAAAGTTGTAGAAAAGTAGTGGAAATTTGGGATTCCAGGACAGTAGTCTGAAGTCCCTCTGTGACCTCAGAATAGTCACTTTTTCTTGGTATTTTAGGTGACTGTCTAGTTGGAGTGCAAGTGATGTAGTAAGTTCTAATATTTGCTAACCTCTTTCTTTCTCTACCTTACCAAATATTAAATGATTATTTTCCATCTATGCTTCCCTATATAAGAAATATGGATTCTGAAATATTAAGCTAGTAAACAAATTCACACTGAAAACATAACAAGCACAGTAATTTCAGTAAATGTACTGGCTAGTATCATTCATAAAGTTAAATTTGATGCTAAAATAATATTCTTTCTTATTTTAAAGCAATGAACCATAGACAGGGAATGTATAAAATGTATAAAAATTGATGATCTGAATTTTATTGAGATGCATTCTAAGATTCTTGATGATTTGAAGCTATGTTTTTTTTTCAATCAGCAAAATGGATTGATCCTGTACTTTAGAAAGAATTTTAATGGCAAAAATTGAAATAAATAGGTTCAATCATTCAATCAATGATTAAACATCTCTTATTTCCTGCAACTAAGAATAGTGATGAAGAGGCGGACGGTCCTCACTTTCACACGGCTCACAGTCTAGATAGCGAATGCCGTCTGGAAATGGTGTATAAACGGAAGAGACTTAAATAGGCTCACAGGATAGCTGGATTCCTGTGGTTTCTTCAGACAAACTTTAATAGATTAAGATTCACATTGTTTTTATGCTATTAATTTAGTTTATAAACTGATTCTGTGTCCAGATTCGAAATGAGTCCTTTTCTATGAAAGACAACACTTTTTAAAAAACACATTTTGGTTGCTATGGTCAAATCATATGGATGAAGCAAACTGAAAAAGCTACCTATTCTAGCTCTCTGACTTATTTACTACCACCCACTAGCTTCTCACTGGACTCTAACACAATCCAAACTCCTAACTGGAAGCACAAATCTTGCAGGCATTCAGCCTCAGCACCTCGTGTTCCCATCCTCTCCTGTCCTGTTCTCTGCACACTTGAGTTCAGGCTCAATTGAGGACCTCTGGGTAAATTTTCCATTTACCTTGTCTCGTATGCTTTTCTCTTAGATTTTGTATAGATGTTTCCTTCTCATCACACAAGTGACAGTGTCAATGCAGCCCCCTCCAAAGAGGCTTCTCTTATTTCCAATTAAAAGGATAAATTCCCAGCTTGGCCATTCTCTTTCCCATTGCCTTATTTTAGAGTCCTCATAGTACTACTTAGTATTTGAAATTTCTATTTTTTTAGTTTATTTATGCACTATTTATTAGCCCTCATATAAAAGATCTAAGAGTTCAGGAATCTTGTCTATTTTGTACATTAGTTGCTATTTAATGAATACTTGTTGAATGAATGAATGAATGAACATGATTCCATCTTGTTTTAAAATATCTCCAAAGAGGGATCACTGGGATCACATTTTAACTGTCTTAATTTTGAACTAACTGTAGAGTTTCTTTCCCTTGTATTTATTCAAAAATACTTACATTTTAGCTAGTACAGCTTTTTCTTGTTCTGTTCTTTTTAGAAAAAGATACTACATATTTGAATTTTTTCCCCAGACAAATGATTTTAGTTCCTTTAGGCTTCTGTCTTGGATCTTATGGATTAGTATTCTAACAACGTAGAAGTCTCGTTCTCTTCTGAAACCTATTAAAGTTTTTTATGTTGCTCTAAGTTTTGAAGCTTGGAAAAGTAGCTTTTATATGAATAATGTTCTGATCAGTGTTGAATGCCTATGAATCATCATTTCTGTTATATGAATCATGTTCTGATCAGTGTTGAATGCCTATGAATCATCATTTCATACACAAAAGGGGTAAATTAATGTCTAACAGCAATTTGTTTCCTTTATCTTTTCCTAATGAAAATTAAAATCTCATTATTACAGTACACATGCATGTAGAAATATTAAATTAAAGTTATATTCCTTGCAGTAATAATTTCCTATTTTCATCATTTTTGAAAAGAAATAAAGATGGTGTAATGGTTCCAGACTTTTAAAATGTAGCTAAATAACCCTTAGAAATGTGAGTAATCATAAACAAATGTTTTATTCAGATCCTAATTGGTAATTAATCCCTTTTTGTCCTTCCTTCTTTGTCATGAGTTTCAACAATATTATGTTCCATTTGTTGAGTGGCCTCTGACATCTGGGCTGCACAAATCCAATCAGTGGCATTTCACATTACAGAGTTACTCATGATGTGCTAATGTCCACATCACCTTTGAAGCACAGTCTCTTAAGGAATACAAGAAAGATCAGGTCTCACTTAACACATATGGTTAGAAAGTTATTTGTTCTACACGTAGAAAGACTATGGGCTTCCCTGGTGGCTCAGATGGTAAAGAATCTGTCTGCAATGTGGGATACCCAGGTTTGATCCCTGGGTAGGGAAGATCCCCCTGGAGAAGGGAATGGCTACCTACTCCAGTATTCTTGCCTGGAAAATTCCATGGACAGAGGAGCCTGGAGGGCTACAGTCCATGGGGTCACAAAAAGTCTCGTCATGTAGTATTAAGATCTCTGATGTTAGCCATATTCCTTCTGATCTTAAATAGACTACTTAGGGGGGAAAAAATGAATGTTTTTCAAGAATGTACCTCATTCATTCTGCTATTTGACCAAAAATGAAAATCTGTCTTGCTTTTAATTTTCTATCAAAGTCTTTAATACATGACACTTTTTCAGTGACCAGCATCTGAAGATTTATGAATATAAAATATATAAGGCACCTGTCCCTTTGCCATGAGGGAAAAAAAACTTTCAAATATGCCAAAAAAATCACAATCACTGAGGTATCTTAATATCTAAATAGTATTTAATGACATTGCACTGGTTTCATTGCTTTTTTTCCTTTTGTTGGCATGGAGAGTGTGTGTACACAGGATCTCTGAGTAGAATCAGATGAGAAAAGAGATTGGTCAACAAACCTAATCTCCCTGGTTCTATTTATTTGAACTACCCCTGCCAGATTTACCTTTCTTGCACATAATGATCAACATCCGTCTGTCTCTCAAACCCTCTGTGGCTACCTATATCATTTGGCTGGTTTCCAGATTCTTTAATAATTTGGCTTTATCCTATACAACTTAATTTTCAAGTAAACTCCCAAGACATTGCTCCAGTGGTGTTCTTCATCCTAAAATCACCATTCCTATGAACACAGCTTACTGCTTCTTGCTCTCTTTTTCTCATTCATATCCTACCCTCTCTTGCTAGACAGTGTAGCTTTTCCTTACCCATCATAGTGCTCTTCCTTCAAATTCCTGGCCAAATCACAACTTTTCCCATGAAATCTTCCCTAATCTCCATCCTTCTCCCTCCTAACAATGCAATACCATCTACCCAGGTCAAGTCCCCTCTGGCCTTCTTTTTCTTAAAATCTCAGAATAGTTCAAAATTCAGCATTTAAATTCATGCACATCCTTTCTTATGTCATACATATTACTCATATCATTCATATTTGGCCATAAGAGCCTTAAAAATCAAAACACCATGTCTTAAACTTTTTTTCTCCCCCAAAGCATATAATGCTGTATGGCTTTGTCCTGGAGTGTGCAGAGGAGGGGTTCAAAGCATGTCTCAAGGCCATTAGCATTACACATAGTGGTTGTTCAGTCACTAAGTCAGGTCCAACTCTTTGCGACCACATGGACTGCAGCATGCCAGGCTTCCTCGTCCTTTACTATCTGAAGTTTGCTCAAACTCATGTCCATTTAGTCAATGATGCCATCCAACCACCTCGTGCTCTGTTGCTCCCTTCTCCTTCTGCCCTCAATCTTTTCCAGTGTCAGGGTCTTTCCCAATGAATCAGCTCTTAGAACTGGTGGTAAATAAAGGTCCATTCTGAAGGAGATCAGCCCTGGGATTTCTTTGGAAGGAATGACACTAAAGCTGAAACTCCAGTATTTTGGCCACCTCATGCGAAGAGCTGACTCATTGGAAAAGACTCTGATGCTGGGAGGGATTGGGGGCAGGAGGAGAAGGGGACGAGATGAGATGGCTGGATGGCATCACTGACTCGATGGACGTGAGTCTGAGTGAACTCCGGGAGTTGGTGAGGGACAGGGAGGCCTGGCGTGCTGCGATTCATGGGGTCGCAAAGAGTCGGACATGACTGAGCAACTGAACTGAACTGAACTGATGTTTTAAGTGATGAAAAGAAGTGACAAATGGACAGAAAGGAAGCAGTATTTTGAATAAGACATGGTGAAATACAGAAGCCCAGAACAGCAAGTTCTGGAGCTTAGTAATTTTTGCAAGTATTTGCAAGGCTAATGCATTCTATTTTCTGCTTAGAAACATTCAGTGATTGATATAAATCAGCCCTATAAGCCAGTTGGTAACCTGCAAACAAATGGTGCAGTCTACCTGGCCATCACAAATGAGATCTCACCAAAGAGATTTTGTTTTTCCTCTAAATATACTGCAGAGTGGCTGGCACATCATAATTGCCCAATAAATACTTGCTGGCTGAATTAATCAATGAATGAATTTCTAAATAATTAAGATACGAGCATTGACACTGATTCTGTGCTATTTAAGCTTAATATATACTTTTCAATCATGACCAAATGGAAACCCTCTTGACCCTTTCCTGAACTGTAGTAGGTATCTATCTTAGACTGTTAGGACTGCTTTGTACAAGATATCATGGACTAAGTGGTTCATAAGCCACAGAAACTGATTTCTCATAGCTCTGGAGGTTGGGAAGTCCAAGATCAAGGCACTGGCAGATTCAGTATCTGGTGAAGACCCCTTCATTCATGAGGGATCCACCCTCACAACCTAATTATCTCCCAAAGACCTTATCTCAAAATATTAATATCAACTTTGGGGATTAGGCTAGAAGCCAGTATATGTATTTGGGGTGGGGAAGACACAGATTTTATCATAGCTCAGTCGGTAAAGAGTCTGCCTGCAGTGCAGACCTGGGTTTGATTCCTGGGTTGGGAAGATTCCCTGAAGAAAGAAAACCTGCTCCAGTATTCTCACCTGGAGAATCCCATGGACAGAAGAGCCTGGCAGGATACAGTCCATTGGGTCACAAGAGTCGGGCTTCAGTTCAGTTCAGTTCAGTCGCTCAGTTGTGACTCTTTGTGACCCCGTGAATCGCAGCACACCAGGCCTCCCTGTCCATCACCAACTCCCAGAGTTCACTCAGACTCACATCCATCGAGTCAGTGATGCCATCCAGCCATCTCATTCTCTGTCATCCCCTTCTTCTCCTGCCCCCAATCCCTCCCAGCATCAGAGTCTTTTCTAAAGAGTCAGCTCTTTGCATGAGGTGGCCAAAGTATTGGAGTTTCAGCTTTAGCATCATTCCTTCCAAAGAAATCCCAGGGCTGATCTCCTTCAGAATGGACTGGTTGGATCTCCTTGCAGTCCAAGGGACTCTCAAGAGTCTTCTCCAATACCACACTTCAAAAGCATCAATTCTTCAGCATTCAGCTTTCTTCACAGTCCAACTCTCACATCCGTACATGACCGCTGGAAAAACCATAGCCTTGACTAGACGGACCTTTGTTGGCAAAGTAATGTCTCTGCTTTTCAATATGCTATCTAGGTTGGTCATAACTTTCCTTCCAAGGAGTAAGCCTCTTTTAATTTCATGGCTGCAGTCACCATCTGCAGTGATTTTGGAGCCCCCCAAAATAAAGTCTGACACTGTTTCCACTGTTTTCCCATCTATTTCCCATGAAGTGATGGGACCAAATGCCATGATCTTCGGCATGACAGCAACTAAATCACCACCAAATATTAAGTCTATAGCAGTCTCCCTGATATATTTACTCATGGTCAGATATGGCTGAGGATTTTGTTGTTGTTTAGTCACTCAGTCATGTCTGACTCTTTGCAACTGCATGGACTGTAGCCCACCAGGATCCTTTGTCTGAAGTATTTTCTAGGCAAGAATACTGGAGTGGGTTGCCATTTTCTACTTCTGTGCATGCTAAGGCACTTCAATTACATCTGACTCTGTGACACTGTGGACTGTAGCCTGCTGGATGCTCTATCCATGGGATTCTCCAGGCAAGAACACTGGAGTGAGTTGCCATGCCTTCCTCCAGGGGATCTTCCCAACCCAGGGGTCGAACCTATGTCTCTTATGTCTCCTGCATTGGTAGGCGGGCTCTTTACCACTAGTGCCACCTGGGAAGCCCATTCCCTAATTAATTATCTGTTTTCTCCTCTAGAATCGGTGCTATAAGTGCTGTGAGCTCAAGGACCATAACTGCCTTCTTCACAGGTAAATCCCCTGTGCCTAACAGAATCTGCCACCCTGTATAAAACAAACATTTGAAGGAAGAAATGATTAACTTTCAACAGCACTGAGGCTGCATTTTTCCAACCTCCACTCTGTCTACATTTTCCACAGCCCTCTGCATTTTAAAGTCAGATATTATGTGAAGGTTAATTTGTATCAGTTGATAATTATCCTGATAACCATCTAACCCACACTCTCTAATGCTCATAAATAAAAGAATGTCTCATGATCTTTATTTTTAAATTCATTTTATACCATAAAATATTCTTAAACAAAAATATATATAGTAGCTTTTAATAATTGGAAATGAAGATTGTTAAAATAAATGTATACTCAAATTCATAAAGAAAGAACATATTTTGGCAGACTGTTAGATATTCCCATTTGTTTTGCACAATGGTTGCAGATAATATTTGGTCTATTTACCTAGTTATTATTTTCAAGTTCTAATTTTTGTTATTAATTATATGATCTTAGCACATCAAAAATAATAAATAAAATAACAATGTATTTTGCTGTTACATTATAATCTAAAAAGAAAAATCAGGCTAATTAAGAGTATTCTAGGACTTTAAAATAATTTCATTTCTCTTTCTCTGATGATAGCTAAGAAATGAATTACTCATAGTTGCACCACTTCATAATAATATAGACAGATTTTATTCATGCTTGCATTATTCAATCTGCCTGAAGAAATCTGTCACTTTTAATAAAATGCTCAATATTTCAACATCATCAATTATTTCCACCTAGTAGTGTTTTGCCCTGTAAAAACAATTAAGTCAATAGTGTCACAACCAAAGATTATACTAAACACATTTTGAGTGAATTTAAATAACTTAAAAATATAAGCTAAACTCTTAAAAATATAAGATGAACTTGGTATAGAATGCATACTACAGAAAAATGAAAAATAGACATCAATTCTCCTAAATCGACACAGTGCTTATATGTAAATATGCAAAAGAGAATCATCTATATGAAAGCCAATTGTGCTGTGCTGTGCTTAGTCGCTCAGTCGTGTCTGATTCTTTGTGACCCTGTGGGCTGTAGCCCACCAGGCTCCTCTGTCCAGGGAGATTCTCCAGGCAAGGATACTGGAGTGGATTGCCGTGCCTCCTCCAGGGATGAAAGCCAGTTACCTGATGCTAAATTTGAAAGTATCATTTTATTCATCTGATATATCTGTTTTTCTTATAGTTTTATTCAAAAGTTATTATAAAACTTCTAAGTATTTTGGAAAAAACAAGAATTATAGCTCTGTCCACACCCTGTATTTGATGAAAGGTAGATTAGACCAAAAATAATTGTCATTTTGAGAATAGCTACATTGTCATTTTCTTCCTGTGACTCATATCTGTATCATTTACAGTCTTAGTAGTTGTTTTTTTTTTTTTTTCCTCTTTTCTTTTATCATCTAAGATGGCAGTCCTAGCTCCAGGACTAAAGAGGAAAAAAAACCAATAGTCCCTATAAAGGTCAGTCTTAGTCATAAAGGAGATGCACATCTGTGGGGTATAATTTCACAGGTATCAAGCAAGTCTCCTGTTCCCAAAATGTTTTCTAGTCAATTCCAAAATTTATTCTGTGAGAGGGACTTTTTACTTTGATTAGGATAAAAACTAAAAATATGAGTTCTTCAAAGACATGACACTTTGACCTAAAAGTATAGTGAGGTTCATTATTAAACAAAGCCCTTCTAGATAGAAGAGTTCTGTAGACAGAAGGCAGAGAAGAGAGTAAGATGCAAAGACCCTGGTTACCCAGTGTGGGTGGAGTTGGTGTTGCCAACATCCATTTTATCATGGAAAAAGCAAGAGAATTCCAGAAAAACATCTACTTCTGCTTCATTAACTATGCTAAAGCCCTTAACTGTGTGGATCACAACAAACTGTGGAAAATTCTGAAAGAGATGGGAATACCAGATCACCTTACCTGCCTCTTGAAAAACTTGGATGCAGGTCAAGAAGCAACAGTTAGAAGTGGACATGGAAAAACAGACTGGCTCCAAATTGGGAAGGAGTATGTCAAGGCTGTATATTGTCACCCTGCTTATTTAACTTATATGCAGAGTACATCATGAGAAACGCTGGGCTGGAAGAAGCACAAGCTGGAATCAAGATTGTTGGGAGAAATACCAATAACATCAGATATGCAAATGATACCACCCTTATGGCTGAAAGTGAAGAGGAACTAAAGAGCCTCTTGATGAAAGTGAAAGAGGAGAGTGAAAAAGTTGGCTCAAAACTCAACATTCAAAAAGCTAAGATCATGGCATCAAGTCCCATCACTTCATGGCAAATAGATGGGGAAACAATGGATACAGTAAGAGACTTTATTTTCTTGGGCTCCAAAATCACTGCAGATGGTGATTGCAGCCATGAAATTAAAAGACGCTTACTCCTTGGAAGGAAAGTTATGACCAACCTAGATAGCATATTGAAAAGCAGAGACATTACTTTGCCAACAAAGGTTCGTCTAGTCAAGGCTATGGTTTTGCCAGTGGTCATGTATGGATGTAAAAGTTGGACTGTGAAGAAAGCTGAGCGCCGAAGAATTGATGCTTTTGAAGTGTGGTATTGGAGAAGACTCTTGAGAGTCCCTTGGACTACAAGGAGATCCAACCAGTCCATCCTAAAGAAGATCAGTCCTGGGTGTTCATTGGAAGGACTGATCTCCTTTAGTTTCAGCTAAAGCTGAAACGCCAATACTTTGGCCACCTCATGCGAAGAGTTGACTCATTGGAAAAGACTCTGATGCTGGAAGGGATTGGGGGCAGGAGGAGAAGGGGAGGACAGAGGATGACATGGCTGGATGGCATCACTGACTCGATGGATGTGAGTCTGAGTGAACTCTGGGAGTTGGTGATGGACAGGGAGGCCTGGTGTGCTGCGATTCATGGGGTGGCAAAGAGCCAGACACGACTGAACGACTGAACTGAACTGAACTGATCTGATGGTCCAACTCTAACATCCATACTAGAAAAAAACCATAGCTTTGACTATACGGACCTTTGTTGGTAAAGTGATATCTCTGCTTTTTAATATGCTGTCTAGGTTTGTCATAGCTTTTCTTCCAAGGAGCAAGTATCTTTTAATTTCATGGCTGCAGTCACCATTCACAGTTAATTTGGAGCCCATGAAAATAAAACCTGTCACTGCTTCTATATCAATATATCTCCTCAACTAAGGTGCAGAAAATACCTTTAATCTGTTTAAAGAAATAACAAGGCAGAGTTGTCCCATTAGACTTCATTTGCAAAAGATGAATTACTTAAAAAGATAAAATTACAAGGATTTCGGGAGGGTGACAGTAGAGCCGTAAGCTCCTCAGGACTCCCGAGTGCAGAGTTCAGTGTGAATGTACAGATCAGCAGTCGTGAAACTGGCCCTGACTCCAGGGTCTCTCCTAAGGCCTCCTTGAGGACAGGACCATTTTGCTTTTCTAACACTTTTGTTCCTCTGGAGCATCTAGGACACAATCTGATTTACTTTTTGTAAATATCACTTTTACATCGGGTGGAAATTTGCTAGGAATGGAAGAAGGGAATTCAGTTAAGAAGCTCTTGAGCGATCTTGCTGTTGGTGAAAATACTCGCTCTACTCTTCTATTTCATTTGGGCATCATGAAATATCTGTCATTAGAAAGCCCTTGAAAATCTTTTGCTAATCAGTCCTCATAGATCAAATTGCCGTAGAATATATTTAACTAGCACAAAACCAACAGTGTATTCTTTTCCTTATATTTGATGTTCCCTTTTCTTACACATATTGAATCGTAAAGTTGGAACCTTGACAATGAATTCCATAATATACTGTAACCATTTCCAATTAAAACAAAAAAGCAATATAATAAAATATAACCAAAATTATGTTTCATAAATACTTTTGCATTCCTAATGACCTAAACTCTTGCTATTGAGGAAATTCTTCACTTGGACTACATTCCTACATAGCTTCAGTCAATCAGTAAAACACTGTGAAAGCTCCCTTTTAGTTTCTACAGACTCATCATCTACAACAGTGTTCAAGAGAGAAAGAGGAAGACAGCTGTCCTCACAAACAAGGACATACTATTTTCAGCAGAATAAAGCTCCTGCTTCACAGAGGTGAATATAAAATGGAAAGTTGGTATTTTTCCAGGTAAACGCACTGCAGCAGCCAATGATGCCAATTTGTTTCCTTTCCTTTATGTCTACTGGAAGGACAGGCCTCAAATGCACAGTGAGCTCACGAACGCTGCTGTTTTATTCAATTAGATTCTGGAGTAAGGCAAAACACTATAGACAGAAAAATCTATGACTGTGTAATTTCATCATATTTAAAGGGAAAGAGACACTGCTGTTTTTTGGTTCTGAACTTGTAATTTCAGAGGTAACTGAATCAAATAGTTACTATTGCTACTGCTGCTGCTGCTAAGTCACTTCAGTCGCGTCTGACTCTGTGCGGCCCCATAGACGGCAGCCTACCAGGCTCCCCCGTCCCTGGGATTCTCCAGGCAAGAACACTGGAGTGGGTTGCCATTTCCTTCTCCAAGGCAGGAAAGTGAAAAGTGAAAGGGAAGTTGCTCAGTTGTGTCCGACTCTTAGCGACCCCATGGACTGCAGCCCACCATACTCCTCAATCCATGGGATTTTCTTACTATTATGAATGAGTTAATTTCAAGTCAGAGAGGCACAGGTGACTTACTCAGGGATAGTAATCAAGATCCTATTTTTAAGAGACAGAGTTTGATTTTGTAGAAAGAAAAATATATTTGTGGCTAATTTAATGAAAAAAACCTTGTGAAGCATGGCCTTATTACTATATTATTCCTAGTTTATTAACAATTTTTAGTTGTGGACTATATATAGAGATGGTTGAAGAATAAAAAGAAAAAGATACCTACCAAAATATTCCAGTGCTAGAATATAAGTCTGGGTTATAATTTTTAAAGTAATTACAGAGATGTGCTTTTACGATAACAAATTATTATATTTTGGTGTCTATCAATTGTTTGAAAGACTTTTTTTGATGTGGACCTATTTTAAAGTCTTTATTGAATTTGTTACAATATTATTTCTGTTTTCTAAGATCCCAAGACATGTGGCCAACCAGGAATCAAATCCGTACCCACTACAACTAGAAGGTGAAGTCCTACCCCCTGGACCTCCAGGGAAGTCCTGGTGCCTATAAACTTTTGAAAAAAGATCTGAGAAGATGCTACAACTTTTATAGAAGTTATGCACATTTACATATAAAATATGTATAAATAATATATAATTAAAATAATATCTATAGATGTATACACATATTTTATGTGTATATACATATGCATATATGATATACAGTATATTAGGCAGAAGTGTGTTTAATGTGTATTTGAATAACTGAAACTTATGTATATCACTGCAGATTTCCTTGTCTTTTCATAGACAGAAAACTTTTATAACCTAACATGAGACATCTGTCACAGGGAATGACAGTTCCATAAATTTTAGCTTGACTGTTCACCTCCACTCTGGATTTAGGAAACACATTTTGATGATTCATATATATATAGCATAAAAGTATTATTGACAATAAAATGACATCAGGCTATATAGACCCATAAATAAAGAGAACTCAAGACTTTCATATAAGTAATCCATGTGAGAAAATCATTGTGTAAATTTGGAGACACCTATCCTATATTGGCATGATGGGCACAAGTCCTTAAAAAAGAAAAATAAGTGTGTAGTTTCCATTTTTTAAACACATTCAGAGTTCTTCTTCCCTTCCTTCTAAAACACATATTTTGGAATTTTATGGTGCCCAGCATTAACTTTCTTCCAGTTGCTTGCTTTTTGAAACATACTTCATAAGATATGATTAATTAATTAGTTAGTGGAATCAATCATTTGTTTTCTGCAGTTAACCATATTGAGTAGAACAGTGATTCTGAATCTTTAATGTGCATATAAATCACCTGGTTGTTATTCAGTCACTAAGTCATGTCTGACTCTGAGACCCAGTGGACTGCAGCACATCAGGCTTCCTTTTCCTTCACTATCTCCTTGAGTTTGCTCAAACTCAGGTCCATTGAGTCAGTGATGCCATCCAACTATCTCATCCTCTGTTGCCCTCTTCTCCTGCTGCCCTCAATCTTTCCCAGCATCAGGGTCTTTTCCAATGAACTGACTCTTTGCATCAGGTGGCCAAAGGATTGGAGCTTCAGCTTCAGTATCAGTCCTTCCAATGAATATTCAGAGTCAATTTCCTTTAGGATGGACTGGTTGGATCTCCTTGGAGCCCAAGGGACTCTCAAGAGTCTTCTCCAACACCACAGTTTGAAGGCATCTGTTCTTCGGCACTCAGCCTTCTTTATGGTCTAACTCTCACATCCATACATAACTACTGGAAAAACCATAGCTTTGATGGACCGTAGTTATATGGATCTTTGTCCGCAAAGTTATGTCTTTACTTTTTAATATGCTGTCTCGGTTTGCTTCCCTGGTGGCTCAGAGGTAAAGCATCTGCCCGCAATGCGGGAGACCTGGGTTCGATCCCTGGGTCGGGAAGGTCCCCTGGAAAAGGAAATGGTAAGCCATTCCGGTACTCTTGCCTGGAAAATCCCATGGACAGAGAAGCCTGGTGGACCACAGTCCATGGGGTCGCAAAGAGTCAGACACGACTGAGCGACTTCACTTTCACTTTCTTTCACTAGGTTTGTCATAGCTTTTCTTCCAAATCACCTAGGGATCTTACCAAACTGTAGAATCAGACTCAGTAGGTCTAGCGTTGCTAGCAATTTTTCAGATGCTGTTGCAGTTGGGCAGCAGACCCACGTGGTCTATCAAGGCACTAGAATCCTTAACCCAGTTATTTGTTTCTGTTCCCTCTCACCCTCAGGAATTCAACGAACACATATCGAACATGAACTCTGAACCAGCCACTGTGCCCTCCAAAAAGCATATCTAAGTGCAAGCAAGTTTTCAAATTTCTTTTTTCTTTATATTTTGCTGATTCCCTTTCCATTATGGGAAATAGGGTGCAAAATGCCCCAGGGAAAGTGTGAATGGAGAATATAGGCTACACTTGCTCGAGAGTAAGTAATTCCTTCATTCAGGTTAATTTTTTGCTAAGCACTGTTTAAATCCTGGGGCTAACTATCCTCATAAGTGTTACTAAAGGGAATGTCTCATTCTCCCCCAACAGCTATAAAAATGTAGCCTGATATTTCAGTTATGAGAATCAACCAGAAGCTCATTTTCTCCATCCCTTCAAAATTTTTTCTAAGTAGGAAAATTTTATGGAAAGATGTTTTTTGAAATCAGACACATTTGGGTTTAGACACAACATATTCCACTTACTTGTGTGATCCTAGGTAACTTACATCAATTCCTCAAGCCTCTGTTTTCTTATCTCAAAACACGGTTCATACCAATTACCTTACATCATTTACAACATATATCTTGAACACCTTCAGTGTACTGGCCACTGGTCTACCTTTGGATGGATCAGTGAATAAACTGACACAGACATCTTCCTCCTATGACTGTTGGGCTTCAGTGTCCAACTCTTGGCGATCCTACAGACTGTAGTCCACCAGGCTCCTCTGTCCATGGGATTCTCCAGGCAAGAATACTGGAGTGGGTTGCCATGTCCTCCTCCAGGGGAATCTTCCTGACCCAAGAGGAAAGTCTCATGTCTCCTGCATTGGCAGGCGAATTCTTTAGCACTAGCCCCACCTGGGAAGCCCTGCGTGGAAATAATGCTATCACTAGGGCCCGGCACATTACTGATGCTCAAAAATGGTAGTAATTAGCAGTTTGTATTAGCTTTCAACTTTCTGGTGTTCTCCAGGTAACTCACAGGTAAGTAAAATTGCCATATTAATAAATTTTCATAGCAGTTCTCACTTTTTCATGCTTACTCTAAGCCAGGCATGATTCTAAGTGCTTTATGTATGTATCCACAGTCATCTATCCTATGAAGTAGGTTGTTATTCTCATTTCATGAGGATAAGAACAGTGATGCTTAGAAAGAAAATTAAGAAATTTACCAAGATCACAAGCTGGTAAATAGTAGAGCTGGGATCTGAACTCACAAAGTTTGGCTTCAGAGATTCTGCTCTTAACCACAACACCCTGTAGTAATAAAATTAGAACCATTCTAGGTAATTCCAAAAAGCTTCACTTCACGTATTAAAAGTGCCCATGCGTGCTTGCTAAGTCACTTCAGAAGTGACTCTTTGGACCGTAGTCCACCTGGCTCCCCTGTCCATGGGATTCTCCAGGCAAGAATACCAGATTGGGTTGCCGTACCCTCCTCCAGGGAATCTTCCAAACCCAGGAACCAAACCCGCATTTCTTATGTGTCCTGCATTGGCAGGTGGGTTCTTTACCACTAACACCACGTGGGAAGCCCCAAAAGTGCCCTTACCAAACCGTAAGTTAGCTAAGTGTAGTGTGCCTTACCTACTCCAGTACTCTTGCCTGGAAAATCCCACGGACGGAGGAGCCTGGTGGGCAGCAGTCCATGGGGTCGCGAAGAGTCGGACACGACTGAGCGACTTCACTTTCACTTTTCACTTTCCTGCATTGGAGAAGGAAATGACAACCCACTCCAGTGTTCTTGCCTGGAGAATCCCAGGGACGGGAGAGCCTGGTGGGCTGCCGTCTATGCGGTCGCACATAGTCGGACATGACTGAAGCGACTTAGCAGTAGCAGTACGCCCTCTGGTGGAAAACCAAAGAAAGAAACACAAGGAAACATTGAGGGCAACAGGAAGAGACAGCAGTAAGTTCCCTGACATTCTGGGCTCTAGAAAAGTTTGCAAGTTCATGAGAATGGCTGGAAAACCTTCCAGGAACCAGATATAAGAGTACTGAGTAAGACTAAACAGAAAACATGATGTAGCTCTCTCACGCTGGCTACATATGACAGAGTCTTCACAGGGACAACTCTGCGATGGAATCTTACAGCATCTCCAAAATGAATATTAGAATCATAATTTTTACAAGAAATCATTTTAATTTAAAAAAGTGTTTGTCAGAATGTCAAAAAAAAAAAAACATGATCATGAAGCTACTGTGCATCACCTGCTCAGGAAGGAATTGTTAGCAGATGTGGCTTTCCCCTCCTCCTGGTGCTGAAAGTATTAGTTCCTGGGATATACCCTCCTAAGGCCCTAAGGGCTAATTCTGTGCTCCCTACTCTCATCTCCCAAGCAAAAGCTGCTTTAAAATAAAGTACTATTTCTTCACTTCTCAGACTATACACTCCAGTGGTTAGAGGCAGTCGGTCTTAAATGTGAACTGACTGGTAGAACTCGCCTGCACAGTGTCTGGTGAGAAGTCACCACACTGAAATTTTCCTGTTCAGGCAGCTGAGGTGGGGAGGGAAGTACTTCCCCCTCTTATGCTTCTCTTCACTCTCCTCTCATTCCCAGCAAGATAAGCATTCGTTTTTCAGTCTCTCAGTCGTGTCTGAGTCTTTATGACCTCATGAACTACAGCCCACCAGTCTCCTCTGTCCATGGGATTTCCCAGGCAAGAGTACTGGAGTGGATTGCCATTTCCTTTTCCGGTGGATCCTCACCCAGGGATTGAACCCACGTCTCCTGCATCGGCAGGCGGATTCTTTACCGCTGAGCCACCAGGGAAGCCCTCTTTTATCTTCATACAATCCATCCTCCGCTCATTTTAGTGCTAGTTCATCCTCGACTGAAAAAACTCATCCTTAAAAATATGGGTTGGCTTAAAGCTCAACATTCAGAAAATTAAGATCATGGCATCCTGTCCCATTACTTCATGGCAAATAGATGGGGAAACAGTGGCTGACTTTATTTTTCTGGGCTCCAAAATCACTGCAGATGGTGATTGCAGCCATGAAATTAAAAGACACTTACTCCTTGGAAGGAAAGTAATGACCAACCTAGACAGTGTATTAAAAAGCAGAGACATTACTTTGCCAACAAAGGTCCATCTAGTCAAGGCTATGGTTTTTCCAGTGGTCATGTATGGATGTGAGAGTTGGACTATAAAGAAAGCTGAGCACCAAAGAATTGATGCTTTTGAAGTGTGGTGTTGGAAAAGACTCTTGAGAGTCCCATGGACCGCCAGGAGATCCAACCAGTCCATCCTAAAGGAGATCAGTCCTGGATGTTCATTGGAAGGACTGATGTTGAAGCTGAAACTCCAATACTTTGGCCACCTGATGTGAACAGCTGATTTGAAAAGACCCTGATGCTGGGAAAGATTGAGGGCAGGAGGAGAAGGGGATGACAGAGGATGAGATGGTTGGATGGCATCACAGACTCAATGGGCATGGCTTTGGGTGGACTCTGGGAGTTGGTAATGGACAGGGAGGCCTGGTGTGCTACAGTTCATGGGGTCCCAAAGAGTCGGATATGACTGAGCGACTGAACTTAACTGACTGAAAAATATGGGAGTATTTTTATAATTTTTACTTAAAAATCTAAAAAATATATTTACTTTAAAAAAATAGTGCATGCATGCTGAGTCGCTTCAGTTGTGTTCGACTCTTTGCAACCCTGTGAACAGGAGCCCACCAGGCTCTTCCATCCATGGGATTCTTCAGGCAAGAATATTGGAGTGGGTTGCCATCCCCTCCTCCAAGGGATCTTCGAGACCCAGGAATCAAACTTATGTCTCCTGCAACTCCTGCACTGCAGGCAGATTCTTTACTGCTGAGCCACTGGGGAAGCCCTAAAAAAAATAGTGCTAGTCCTTAGAAATAAACTAAACTGGGTTCTGAAGTTAGGTCAACAATAATACATGTTGCCTTAGGGGATCATGAACTCCAGCACCACTTCAGAGTTTCCTTTCCTGCCACTCTACTCTGAATTCTTTAAAAAATGATTTCTTATGGCGTTTGCCTAGCTCTTGACATGATATAGAAGTTGTTTCTTTCTGTCATGTAAAGAAAACAGGTGATGAGAATTAGTTTTCTTCACAGTAGTAAAGGAACTCCTGGAATATTGGCAGCATAAAATTACATTTTGGAGAAGGAAATGGCAACCCACTCCAGTATTCTTGCCTGGAAAATTCCAAGGACAGAGGAGCCTGGCAGGCTACAGCCCATGGGATTGCAAAGAGTTGGACATGACTTAAGGACTGAGTAAAATTACATAAATGAAATGCAGTGGGTGTTGAATCATGTTTTTAAAAGAAGGGAGGGGGTGGTTCCTTCTTCTTCCCTTTAATACTAATGATCACTTCTTTTCACAGACTTTGTCCATTTTATCATCTTTTTGAAACCAAATGAAGAAGTGTAGCTGGACATGCTCATCTATGTCCACTATGTAAAATGACATTGACCAAAAAATAAACCCTCAAAACCAAAACAAGGCATTAGCAAAACCGTGTTTTTGCAAACCTCAAACTATAGGATCCCTATAGCCCTCAAAGCTCTGGAAGAAAGGAAAAGCTTATTCCTGGGGAAAGGGTCACAGAAGGTTCCAGCAGTGATGTGGAGGCAAAGCCCAAGTTCAGTTCTACTCATTGACTTCCACAGATGCCAGCCTAAAACCACAGTCAGTCATTCTTTTTATTCATTTCTTCCACAAATATTTAATAAACACTTGCTGTGTGACGGGGAGATAGGACCTGGCCTTCATTGGTATGAGAGGTGACCTGTTAGTTTGAGAGTGAGGAAAGGGCAGAGGTCAGATGAGGAGCAAGTTGCTGACAAACCATGAGTGTTGGGGGCTCTGGAGAAAAGTATCCAAGTCAATTTAAATGACCTTTAGTCCCTCATTTTCCAGCAAATACCCTCTTCTCTCTCCACCTGAAAGTGAAAGTGAAAGTCACTCAGTCGTGTCCGACTCTGCAACTCCATAGACTGTACAGTTCATGGAATTCTCCAGGCCAGAATACTGGAATGGGTAGCCTTTCCCTTCTCCAGGGGATCTTCCCAACCCAGGGATCGAACCCAGATCTCCACCATGGCAGGCGGATTCTTTACCAGCTGAGCCTAGAGGGATGCCCTATCCTTATACCTAGAATAAACTTATTTTTAGAGTATGGAAGATCTAGATACTAGGGTACTAGAGTGTGATCTGTTTGGGCTATGGAGCCAGAAAAGATTCTTCAGCTACATGTTTGTTGTGTGATCTTAGACCAGTGCTGTCCAACAGAAACATAATGCGAGCCGCATATGTGATTTAACATTTTCTAGTTGCCACACTAACAATTATTAAAAGAAATAGGCAAAATGTATTTTATAGTATTTTATTTAACCTAGTATATCATTATTTCAACAAGTAGTCAGTATACAACTTATTCATGAGATTTTGTTTTTCTTCATATCAAGTCTTTGATACCTGGGGTGTATTTTACATTTGCAGCTCATCTCCTTTTGGATTTGAATGAGCCACATTTCAAGTGTTTGCCAGCTTCCTGTGGCTACTGCATTGGCCAGTTGCAGATCTCAGCTTTGAATATAAATAGTGGACGTAAGTTTTGAAAATAAGGAAGTCTTTCATTCTTTATACCTGAGACCAAAAGGTAAATAATTTATAGCTACCTATCACAAGCTGGAATCAAGATTGCCAGGAGAAATATCAATACCTCAGGTATGCAGATGACACCACCCTTATGGCAGAAAGTGAAGAGGAACTCAAAAGCCTCTTGATGAAAGTGAAAGAGGAGAGTGAAAAAGTTGGCTTAAAGCTCAACATTCAGAAAACGAAGATCATGGCATCTGGTCCCATCACTTCATGGCAAATAGATGGGGAAACAGTGGGAACAGTGACAGACTTTATTTTTCTGGGCTCCAAAATCACTGCAGATATTGATTGTAGCCATGAAATTAAAAGACGCTTACTCCTTGGAAGGAAAGTTATGACCAACCTAGATAGCATATTGAAAAGCAGAGACATTACTTTGCCAACAAAGGTTCGTCTAGTCAAGGCTATGGTTTTTCCAGTGGTCATGTATGGATGTGAGAGTTGGACTGTGAAGAAAGCTGCCACTGAAGAATTAATGCTTTTGAAGTGTGGTGTTGGAGAAGACTCTTGAGAGTCCCTTGGACTGCAAAGAGATCCAACCAGTCCATTCTAAAGGAAATCAGTCCTGGGTGTTCATTGGAAGGACTGATGCTAAAACTGAAACTCCAGTACTTTGGCCACCTCATGCGAAGAGTTGACTCATCGGAAAAGACCCTGATGCTGGGAGGGATTGGGGGCAGGAGGAGAAGGGGGCAGGAGAAGGAGGTGGCTAGATGGCATCACCGACTCGATGGACATGAGTTTGAGTAAACTCCAGGAGTTGGTGATGGACAGGGAGGCCTGGCGTGCTGCGATTCATGGGGTGGCAAAGAGTCGGACACGACTGAACGACTGAACTGAACTGAACGGATCCTAGATAAACACTATGTTGTGGGCTTTATACTATAATCTGATAGTACAGATAGAATAGAAAAGCAGTAACATTGTTTCATCCATTTTTACATTAAACTTCACAGGAATGAACAAATTGGGGTGTGATGTTGTAAGAGCGCCATCTAGTGGCATAGTGCTATTTACAATGTTGAAGCCGAATTTGAGAAAAAGGGTACAACTCCAAGCAGTCAAGGTACGATTATGATTTCAAGAAAGTAGCTTCAATTTCTTAAATTTTAAGTAATGATGGAGGAACTATCATTGTTGCTCTCATATGCAATCTTTCAGGCGGACCCTTGAGTTGTATGAACCGGGCTTGACAAACTTCTCAGCCAGGTAGAGGATATGGAAATACCAAACTCTGGGTGTCAGGTAACATTTTAACACGAACCCTGGTGAAAGGCAGGCAAGGCTTTAGTGCTAATATATGAGTATGGTATTTGCTCCAGTGGAATATGACAAAGCAAACACTCACACAAGGCCAGTGCCTATGAACACATTGAGATTTTAGCAGAAATCCAAGAATATAATCTCTACCATTTAAATGATGACAGAACTACTGCAGAGCTGCCAACAACTTTCTTTGTCAGAATAAAAGCCTCAGTGAAGCAGCATTTGCCACTAGATGGTTGCTTTAAGTAATCAGAAATACCAACTGGCCCCAGCACTGTGTTAGAGTCGCCAAGAGTGACTCTGAGAGTACAGACTGCTCACTTTCTCGACCAGAGAAGCCATGTGAAGGCGGTCATTTAGGAGACTAGCTCCCAGGAGAGACCGAGTGTGACCAGGGTCAGCTCAAGGGCCCTTCTGAATGTAGTTATGGATTCTTGCCACAACATGAACCACCTAAGAAATCTCTCTTTTTTTTTTTTAAGGATTTATTCATTTTTATTTGTTTGGCTGCTCCATGTCTTAGTTGTCACATGCAGGATTTTTGATCTCTATTGCAGCATGCAGGATCTTTTTAATTGCAGAGGTATGTAGGATCTAGTTCCCTGAACAGAAATTGACAGGGGCCCACAGAATTGGGAGTAGAGTCTTAGCCACTGGACCACCAGGGGAATCCCAAGAAATCTTTTGACATAACATTTATTTAGATTCAATCCATAAAACATATAGGGTTTCCCTGGATACCAGAACACAAAGACATTTTAGGAAGCTTAAAGCCAGTAGTGTGACTTTCTGTAAAAAAAAAAAAAAATAAAGGAATCATTAAAAAAAATACCCCATGTATCAGTCACCATGAAAGCACTAACACCTGTAAGTTATTCCTTCTCCTTTCTGTAGCAGACTTACAATAGTCCATTTTGGTGATCTATTTTGGTGCTGGAGTATGTGTTCTTTATTCAGGGACATTCTACACAGCTGCAAGATGGCTTAGCCTCCTGTGGTCATATTAATGTTGATTTCAGGTCAGGTAATTACACATCTCAGAGCCCTGGGGAGGACTTGACATTCTTAAAAATGATTAGTGCAGCTAATTGAACGGTGTAAGGAAAGACTTCTACTCCCCTTTCTCTAGTCCAGGGTTCCTAGAAAGGGGTGCCCACTTTGCATTTGTTGTCTATAATTGCATAACAAATCATTCTCAAACTATGGGACTTAAAATGATAAACATTTATTATCTCAGGAGTTCAGGAATTTGGGATCAGTTTAGTTGGGTGACTCAGTTTGTACTCAGGATGTCAACAGGGACTAAAATTTGAAGTCTGAACTGGAACTGGAAGACCTACTTTCAAGACGACTCACAGACTCAATTCTTTCAAAGACCTTAGTTCCTCACAGTGTGGGCCTCTCTAGGCTGCTGACAACGGACCTTCCCCCAGTGGCTGATGAGAGAAATAAAGGGAGGTAGAAATTACCATGTCTTTTACAACATAGACTTGAAAGTGACATGCCATCACTTCTGCTGTAGTCTGTTAGTCATGTAGACCAAACCTGAGGGAGTGTAGAAGGAGATTACACAAAGTTGTAAACACCAAGAGGCTGGGTTCACAAAGGATATTTTAAAGGCTCTTCTATTCACATTTTACTGAAGATTTAAGACATTATAATATGGCAAGAAAATGAAATAAATGCATATAGACTGTAATGGCAGAAATAAAGCTGTCCTAATTTTCAGAAAACATTGATCATCTACATAGAAAATCCCATAACTGAGTTTAGCAAGGTTGCGGACTACAAGTTCAGTCAATTACAGTTCAATATATTAACAATGAATAATTGAAAACTGAAATTAAAGACACCATTTACAATAGCATTAATATATAAAACTTAGGAATAAATCTGACATAGGATGTGCAAGACATGACAATTAAAAGACGAAACTGCTAAGAGACATTTTAAAAGATGTAAATGGAAGAACGACTATGTACACAAGTTGGAAAACTCAGTGCTGTCAAGATGACAATTCTCTCCTTCTCATCTAATCCAATAGATGAATAGGTGCATTGCAAGCTCAATCAAAATCGCAATTTGTATGTTTGTAGAAATTAACAAGCTAATTATAAAATTTATGTAGAAATAAAAAGGATCTATGATAGACAACTTTGAAAAAAAATTTTAAATAGAAAAGGACTGTCACTACTTCATTCCAAGACTTATTAGTGATCAAGGCAGTGTGGTTTTGGAGTTCAAGAGACAAATAGGTCAATTAAACAGTACAGAGTCCTGAAATAGTCCCTCATGTTTATGTAAAATTGATTTCTGACCAAGATGCAAAGACATTTCAGTTGACAAGAAATGAGTCTTGTCAACAAATGATGCTGGAGCAAGTGGACACTCATTTCAAATGATACCTCCCACTACATTCCAAATGTAAACTGCAGATGGACCACAGACCTAAATATGAATTTTAAAACTATAAAGCTTCTAGAAGAAAACAAAGGAGAAAGATATGTATGCTCTTAAGTTAGGCAAATTAGTTTTTTTTTAATTAAGTTATTTAATTGGAGGCTAATTACTTTACAATATTGTAGTGGTTTTTGTTATACATTGACATGAATCAGCCATGGGTGTACATGTGTCCCCCATCCCAAAGCCCCTTCCCACCTCCCTCCCCACCCCATCCCTTAGGGTTGTCCCAGTGCACCTGCCCTGAGCGGCCTGACTCATGCATCGAACCTGGACTGGCGATCTATTTCACATATGGTAATATACATGCTTCAATGGTATTCTCTCAAATCATCCCACCCTTGCCTTCTCCCAGAGTGCAAAAGTCTGTTCTTTACATCTGTGTCTCTTTTGCTGTCTCGCATGTAGAATCATTGTTACCATCTTTCTAAATTCCATATGTATGTGTTAGTATACTGTATTAGTGTTTTTCTTTCTGGCTTACTTCACTCTGTATAATAGACTCCAGTTTCATCCACCTCATAAGAACTGATTCAAATGCATTCTTTTTAATAGCTGAGTAATATTCCATTGTGTATATGTACCACAGCTTTCTTATCCATTCGTCTGCTGATGGACCTCTAGCTTGCTTCCATGTCCTAGCTATTGTAAACAGTGCTGTGATGAACATTGGGGTACATGTGTCTCTTTCAATTCTGGTTCCCTCAGTGTGTATGCCCAGCAGTGGGATTGCTGGGTCATACGGCAGTTCTATTTAGTTTTTTAAGGAATCTCCACACTGTTCTCCAGAGTGGCTGTACTAGTTTCCATTCCCACCAACAGTGTAAGAGGGTTCCCTTTTCTCCATACCCTCTCCAGCAGTTATTGTTTGTAGTCTTTTTGATAGCAGCCATTCTGACTGGCATGAGATGGTACCTCATTGCTGTTTTGATTTGCAGTTCTGTGATAGAGTGATGTTGAGCATCTTTTCACGTGTTTGTTAGCCATTTGCATGTCTTCTTTGGAGAAATGTCTATCTAGTTCTTTGGCCCATTTTTTGATTGGGCTGTTTTTCTGGTATTGAGCTACTTGAGCTGCTTGTATATTTTTGAGATTAATTGTCAGTTGCTTTGTTATTATTTTCTCCCATTCTGGAGGCTGTCTTTTCACCTTATTTATAGTTTCCTTCACTGTGCAAAAGGTTTTAAGTTTAATTAGGTCCAATTTGTTTATTTTTGCTTTTATTTCCATTACTCTGGGAGGTGGTTCATAGAGAATCCTGCTTTGATTTATGTCAGGGTTTTGAGGTTAGGCAAAGTTCTGAGATGTAACACTCAAAGCATGATGAGTTAAAGACAAATGTTAATAATTTATATATGATCAAAAATAAAAACTCTTCCAAAGACACTAGGAAAATGAAAGATAAGACAAACTCTGATAAAACACTTGTACCGACTGTATACTCTCAAATACCAATAATAACACACAAATGATTTGATAGACACTTGACCAAAGAAAATGTACGATGGCAAATAACAATGGCAAACATCATCAGGGAGATGTAAATTAAAACCACAATGAGATACTGCTACAAACACATTCAAAGGCTAAAATTAAAGACAGACTATACCGTGTGCTGATGAGCACATGACATAAATGGGACTCTCATACACTCCTTGTGAGAATATGAAATAGTACTCATTGACTTCCCTGGTGGCCCAATGGCTAAGAATTCACCTGCCAGTGCAGGGGACAAGTTTGATTCCTGATCAGGGAAGATTCCACATGCTGAGGGGCAACTAAGGGCATGAGCCACAACTGCTGAGCCTGTGCGCCACAGAGATCCTGCTCTGCAACAAGACAAGCCACTGAAATGAGAAGTCTGGGTGCCGCAAAGAAAGTGTAGCTCCTGCTAACCGCAACGAGAGAAAGAACAAGCGCAGAAACGAAGATCCAGTGCAGCCGAAAATAAATAAAATAGTAGTCACTTTGGAAACATTTTGGTATTTTCTTAAAAAAGTTAAACATATAATGACTATATAGCCCAAACATTCTACTACTAGATATTGGAAAGCAAAAGTGAGAGTTGCTCAGTCGTGTCCAACTCTTTGTGACCCTGTGGACTACACACTGTCCATGGAATTCTCCAGGCCAGGCCAGAATACTGGAGTGAGTAGCCTTTCCCTTCTCCAGGGAATCTTCCCAACCCAGGGATCAAACCCAGGTCTCCTGCATTGCAGGTGGATTCTTTACCAGGTAAGCCACAAGGGAAGCACAAGCATACTGGAGTGGGTAGCCTATCCCTTCTCCAGTGGATCTTCCTGACCCAGGAATTGAACTGGGGTCTCCTGCATTGCATGGACATGGAACAACAGACTGGTTCGAAATAGGAAAAGGAGTATGTCAAGGCTGTGTATTGTCACCCTGCTTATTTAACTTATAACATCATGAGAAACGCTGGGCTGGAAGAAGCACAAGCTGGAATCAAGATTGCCAGGAGAAATATCAATCACTTCAGATATGCAGATGACACCACCCTTATGGCAGAAAGTGAAGAGGAACTAAAAAGCCTCTTGATGAAAGTGAAAGAGGAGAGTGAAAAAGTTAGCTTAAAGCTCAACATTCAGAAAACTAAGATCATGTCATCTGGTCCCATCACTTCATGGCAAATAGATGGGGAAACAGTGGAAAGTGTCAGACTTTATTTTTCTGGGCTCCAAAATCACTGCAGATGGTGATTACAGCCATGAAATTAAAACATGCTTACTCCTTGGAAGGAAAGTTATGACCAACCTAGATAAGCATATTCAAAAGCAGAGACATTACTTTGCCAACAAAGGTCTGTCTAGTCAAGGCTACGGTTTTTCCAGTGGTCAGGTATGGATGTGAGTTGGACTGTGAGGAAAGCTCAGCGCCGAAGAATTGATGCTTTTTAAATGTGGTGTTGGAGAACTCTTGAGAGTCCCTTGGACTGCAAGGAGATCCAACCAGTCCATTCTGAAGGAGATCAGTCCTGGGTGTTCTTTGGAAGGACTGATGCTAAAGCTGAAACTCCAATTCTTTGGCCACCTCATGCGAAGAGTTGACTCATTGGAAGACTCTGATGCTGGGAGGGATTGGGGGCAGGAGGAGAAGGGGACGACAGAGGATGAGATGGCTGGATGGCATCACCGACTTGATGGACTTGAGTTTGAGTGAACTCTGGGAGTTGGTGATGGACAGGGTGGCCTGGCGTGCTGTGATTCATGCGGTCGCCAAGAGTCGGACACGACTGAGCGACTGAGCTGAACGGAACTCCTGCATCGCAGCCAGATTCTTTACCAGCTGAGCTACCAGGGAAGCCCCTCTCGATATTTGCCAAGAGAAATTAAAGAATACAACTTGCAAAGACTTATATATAAATGATTTTAACACCTTCATTTCTGGTAGCAAAAAAATGGGTGAAAAATCCAAACATCCAACTACCAGGGTGAACATACATGTAAACAAACTGGCATATCCGACAGTGTATTTCTTATTAAGAGAAAGGATGAATTACTGTGCACATAAAATGGATGAAACTCAAAAGTAATATTCATTGAAAGTAGTCACATAGTACAAAGTGATTTCATTTATAGAAAATTCTAGAAAAGACAAAGTAATCTACAGTGACAGATCACTGATTGCCTGGGGACTAACAGGAGGGATTACAAATGGGCAGGAAAAAATGATAATATTCATTACCTTCATCTGGCAAGTGATGGCTTCATGCATGTGTATGTCAAATTACATACTTTAATGCTTTTGTTTGTTGAAAGTTCCTTTAAGAAAACCATTGTTAATTTCATTGGAGATTTTATTCCATTAGAAAGACACACCCATTTAAGATAATCCATTTAAGATAAATCCTCTATCTTGGTTTCCTGTTGAGATCAAGGGCAAAGCCCTTAAGCCTCTAAGAAGCCCATTGATTGAGATGAATCAAGGTAATCTGAATCAAAAACACTGGTCATTGCAAACACCACCCTCCTCCAACACAAGAGACAAACTAAACATGGACATCACCAGACGGTCAATACCAAATTACATTCTTTGCAGCAGATGGAGCTCTACACACTAAGCAAAAATTATAGCTGGAGCTGACTGTGGCTCAGATCATGAGTTTCTTATTGCAAAATTCAGACTTCAATTAGGGAAAACAACTAGACCTGCCTCCTGTGAAACCTGTATGCAGGTCAAGAACAATTAGAACCCAACATTGGAACAACAGACTGGTTCCAAATTGCTAAGGTAGTCCGTCAAGGCTGCCTATTGTCACCCTGCTTATTTAACTCATATGCAGAGTACATCATGAGAAATGCCAGGCTGGAGGAAGCACAAGCTGGAATCAAGATTGCCGGGAGAAATATCAATAACCTCAGATGTGCAGATGACACCATCCTTATGGCAGAAAGAAAACAAAAACTGAAGAGCCTCTTGATAGTGAAAAAGCAATGAATGAATGAATACACCAGAATTTCCCAAAGTGTGTTTTATGATCTTGCTTTGATCCATCTTGAAATGCTTATTTCAAGACCCAATTCCACTACTAAGATACTGGGTGGCAAGAAAATTGAAATTGGAATATGTAATTCTACAAGTTTGAGTAAACTCCAGGAGACAGTAGAGGGCAAAGGATCCTTGCGTGCTGTAGTCCATGGGGTTGCAGAGTTGGACAGGACTTAGTGACTGATTAGATGATCTTCCCTGGTGGCTCAGACGGTAAAGCATCTGCCTACAGTGCGGGACACCTGGGTTTGACCCCTGATGGGAAGATCCCCTGGAGAAGGAAATGGCAAACCACTCCAGAACTCTTGCCTGGAAAGCCCCATGGACAGAGGAGCCTGGTAGGCTACAGTCCATGAGATCGCAGAGTCGGACACAACTGAGCAACTTCACTTTCACTTTAGTGACTGAACGACAATCTCACAAGGTTCCCATAAGGAGACAAAGACCCACTCAATGCCTTTCCACACGTCAGTCTCCTACAGCTTCTTCAGCTGTTTCTAAGATTTAAATGTTTACCTACATAAAAGATTCACATTATTTATCAAGCTTGTAACAATTTTATTCATAATAGGAAAAAAATTACTTACATATATATACAAAAGACATGTATTTTCTTACTCTGACATAAAAAACACAGAAATATGTACATATGTACAAAATATTAAAACATTCAAACTTTACAAATAAGGAAAACAAGCAAAACTTCACCAAGGATACTTTTTTGGGAAATACACTCTAAAAAAGAGGTAAAACAAAGGTGACGAGACATTTACATGGAGACACCAGAAGCTGATATTTCAGTAGATATTATTAATTTGGTAAAGCAAATAAAATAATGTTAATAGATGGTAAAGAAGATTTACTTTTAAGACTGTTGAGGTAAAATGACATGGTCTTCCTTTGCCATAAAATGGAATGAATTTTATTTTACCTCTGAATCACAATCATCATAGTTCCCCTTTTTTCCTTAAAATATTTATATTTTCTGATTTACATTGAGAATTTTAAATTTTTTCACTATTAAATTGTAAAATATTTTAATAAGTTGTGTACCCTCTTTTTTCACTGAAGGGAAAAATCCCATGTATTACACTGATTTCAACATAAAATTGAACATCACAATACATTTT
The DNA here is from genome assembly GCF_002263795.3 of Bos taurus. Taxonomy (NCBI): domain Eukaryota; kingdom Metazoa; phylum Chordata; class Mammalia; order Artiodactyla; family Bovidae; genus Bos; species Bos taurus. The sequence goes on from NC_037336.1 coordinate 89,878,662, forward strand.
TTTTTTTTTTTAGTTAAAACCTAACATTTTTCTAACTAGCCTTCATGATCGATCTCAATTGATGTAATAAGCAATCATAACCGTCGTAAATTCTTCTTGCTTTTCTTAGTACCAGGCACAGGACCCATTTTATAACTGGCTTTTAGGGGCTTGCCATTTGAACAGTCTTCGGTGGTATGATAAGTACACAAACACTTTGTACAATAATCAAATCCACAGCTTTCTCGTTTACAGGTTGCCCGTTGTAAATAGCAATCATATTTTGCAGGTGAATTACAGCGAATACAGGCTTTAAGGCTTTCATTCTTTTTCAAAGTTTTGGCGACCTAGAAAGAAGAAAATCCATACACGTATTTTACTAAGAACTGAATGTAATTTAGCTAGTCAAAACAAGGGCGCTTCCCCAATACACGTATTAGAGCACCAACACAACTCCTGCCTTTCAGGATCTTACTGCTCAACGTGGGAACAGACCACTGTCAACTGACCCAGTGGTTATTGTAGCATTAAGCTACAAATACGCTCTAATTCATAAACGCTACTCACACATCAATGCCACCTTTTCTGTGGAACCAGGAGTTGGTTGCTCTTTTACCTCTAGCTTTTCTTTAAAAAAAAAACCTTTCACATTATATGGCATTTACCTTTATATAGCTATGAAGGTTACCATGTTTCCCTATCTATGTAGTGCCTGATAAAATTGACTTTTTGCTTAGCTCTCTCTTCCTCAGTTATCAAAGGCAATAATTGTGAAATGTAGTATTTAAGTTTTAGAAGAAACTTCAAGGTTTCTCCTTATTCTCTTAAGTGTTTCTAAATTAGAGCTCAACACCACTGAACTGTCATAAACAATGCCAAATAATGTCTATTATTTTTGGCATAGAAAGACATCTCTGTGTACTTTCCTAATTTGATTACTTGAGTCATAAACGGTTTTCTTACTCTAAATCCTTTTAACAATAAATACCTCGTTTCCAATTTATTGATAAACAAAAAATTACCTCAGAGAATTCACTGTGTCGACTGTAAGTAGAATGTTTCTGATCACCTGGATCAGGTAACTTAGTTCGAGCATCTTTTTTGGGGAGAGTCTGGGTTGCTGATTTTTGCACAGATGCTAAAGGGGTTCTGAATAAAACATACTCTCTGGTCGAAGCGTGTGGTGAAAACTTAATGTTTTTTTCCTAATTAAAAAAAAGTTTGAATAGGATTAAAAATTATCCTCCTATATTCTCAATAATCAGAAATTTTTATCATGTTTATACATGTAAAAAAGGGCAAATGAGAATATAAAGGATTTATTCCTGTATTCAATTTACCTGCATGTGTGTAAGCACAGCCACCCACAACTATTCAAACATTTAAAGCCTAACAACTAAGTTACTGAGAGAAACTACGAATCAGAAACTGTGAGAAAGCAACTTTACATGCTTAGTACCCAGCATTTAATACATGATTTATAAAGCACTACCCCCAGAACAAAAGGTCATTCTTCCTACCCACCAGTAGATGGCAATAGTCACATTCAAGTGTCACATCAGTGCTGTGAAAGGATTCAAAACAATCTATTGAGGTAGAAAATTTTTCATTAACACCAGCTTATGGATAAAGAAACTGAACCTGGAGAATTTAAGCAACACTCGACCTTAGTCTGCCAACTCCTAAGTCTGAAATTTTAATCGTGTGTTGATCTTTATTCTCAGAAACATCTCCAAAGTTACTAAGTATTTTGCAAAGTGAGTGAATTCCCTTCCTACACTAAAAATCTTCTATATGTAGATAATTTTACTACTTTGTAACAGATAAAATCCCAGCCCCTTTATCTTTGTATTTTCTTTTAATGAGTTATGAATGTAAAGGATTTCCAGATCTGTTATCTTTACTATTTCCCTCTCCCATTTCAAAGGTAGAGAGCACTAGCTGTTATATCTTAAAACAACTGCATAGACTTACAGTAATTCTTTGTATTGCTTTATTATACAATTGTAATGCCACCTTGTCATCTTCCAGAATCTTCTTCCAAGTTGTGCTCACTTTAGACACACTGGAAAAATAAATGATTATAAAGGGAACAATTAAGCACCATGAAGGCTAAGATGAATCTATTACAGAAACACAACCAGTGCAAAAAAGAAATTTCTATTAGCAGTGCTTCATAAACCTGACTATACTTAGAACTGCCTGTGGCACGCACTTAAGATTTAAGGATGGCCCATGCCGTCACTTGGGTTTAGTTGGTCTAAAATGGGAGCCAGGGCTCGAGCTCCCCCCGGCCCCCAACCTTTTAAAAAGTTCACCATCAAGTAATTCTAAGTAGATCTAGGCTTAGGAACCCCAACACTTCATTTTTTCACAATATCCACAAATATCAAATCGGAAACTCCATTGTGTATATAGCTATTTATTAACATTAGACAAATTTCAAACATGTGACACATTGCTACTAGTAGAAATCAATTTAAAAAATCCATTTTGTTAACAAAAATGTTGTGATGTTGATTATCCCTCAAGAAGCTAGTCAATAATAAAAATCAATACTTGTGCCTGTTTTGGTTCAGTTATATTTCATGGACCAGTGTAAAGTAACAAAGAGTACTCCTGAAATTTTTTCAAAAAGCCAAAAATGAACCAAGTTGGAGGCAATCTAATCCAATACTCTGGATAATCATTTTCTCAATTGTTGTTTAGTTGCCAAGTTGTGTCAACTCTTGCGATCCCATGGACTACAACCCACCAGGTTCCTCTGTCCATGGGATTTCCCAGTCAAGAATACTGGAGTGGGATGGGGAGAGGGGTTCAGGATGGGGGACACATGTATACCCATGGCTGATTCATGTCAATGTATGACAAAAACCACTACAATACTGTAAAGTTAGTAGCCTAAAATTAAAAAAAAAAAAAAAAAAAAAAGAATACTGGAGTGGGTTACCATTTCCTTCTCCAAATCTTCCCGACCCAGGGACTAAACCCAAGTCTTCTGCATTGGCAGGTGGATTCTTTACCACTGAGCCACTACTGCTGCTGCTGCTAAGTCGCTTCATTTGTGTCCAACTCTGTGCGACCCCATAGACGACAGCCCACCAGGCTCTGCCGTCCCTGGGATTCTCCGGGCAAAAACACTGGAGTGGGTTGCCATTTCCTTCTCCAGTGCATGAAAGTGAAAAGTGAAAGTGAAGTTGCTCAGTTGTGCCTGACTTCTAGTGACCCCATGGACTGCAGGCTACCAGGCTCCTCTGTCCACTAGGGAAGCCCTAATTCTCTGTTGCTGCTAAGTTGCTTCAGTCGTGCCCGACTCTATGCAACCCCATAGATGGCAGCCCATCAGGCTCCCCGGTCCATGGGATTTTCCAGGCAAGAGTACTGGAGTGGGTTGCCATTGCCTTCTCCAATGGCAATTCTCTGTTATCTCATCCTAAAAGGTTTTCTCTGGTTGGATAAAGAGGAAAGGGCAGTCAGTAAAACGTTTCTAAGAAATAGTCATAATCAGACCCATTTGTATGTTTCTGCATTTTTATCACTTTTAAACTTGAAAATGGTCTAAAAAGAACAGAAATAATTACTTCATACTTTCAAGTGCGACAAAAATCAAATTCCCATTGGACCTGTACAGCAGACCCCTAGGCTGTTGTTTTTATAGTTATGACCAGAAGATGTAGCTTAGATATGAACAATTTCAGAACCAAAAGAAACAAAGATCCTAACAGAAATAGCTTTCACTAGCATAATATGAAATTTGAAGTAACTGGATTAAAAGCATACTTTCATCACCTCAATTAAAACTACAGTGCAAGACTACACTACTATCTTTGCATGAGCTGGTAGCGCTGAGCTATCTAACAAAAATATTCACGGATTATACTAATACATACACTCAGAGCAACAATACTTACTTGATTAAGTCCATCTCACTGAGTTGTGTTAAAATATTTGCTAAGAGATGTTTGAGTCCTCTTCGAAAGAGTTCACTGAGAATATCTACACATTCGAGGCCCATTTTCCTACCAATTATATTCTGTAGTCTAAAATTTCCACTGGATATAAATTCCTTCAGCTTCTCCCAATCTATTTTAGGATTTCGTTTACAATTTTTTTTTAACGTTGAACAAACCACTTTTTCAAAATGAAGAGCTGGCAGCAAGTTTTTGTTGGGATACTGGTCTGGGCTTTGTGTCTGTAGCAGGCAGCATTGTGGACTGTCATTGAAACTTTCCACCAGGGCAAGGCTACTGTCTTCATGTTCACTGAGGCCACTTCGTTGGGAAAATGAAGAGTAGCCACTGTCTTCATAACATCCGCTGGTCTCTAGTTCTTGTATGTTATTGGAACTATCAAGTGTTTGTTGTATGTGTTGATTTTCCTTGTTATGCAATGGCTTGCTTTCAGGTTCAAGTTCTACAATCCTGGGGCTCACAACGGGGGACCCAACATCTGATACCCTGTCGTAGTCTTTAATGCAGTCTTTATAAGAACCTTCCAAATATGCAGTAGTGTAGGAACCTTTTCTTCTACTGTCATCAGGCTTTACTGGTTTAATTCCAGAATGAACATGGTTATAGTTAAAATCACACTTCATTTTGACAGAGAGAGTGGAACTTTCTTCTTTACAACCTACAAAAAGAACATAACATTACGCCCGATGGCAAAAATTTCCATATATATCACTACTTCTTTAACTTTGGGATACAGATTTAATCACTTTGCATTCTTTCAGAACTGTGTACTTACCATGAAATTAGCTATGAAATTATCCAAGTATAATGTGAGAAAATATTACTAAAACCTAATAAGTACATATATCTTATTCTTGAGGGAGTACTTCAGTACAGTCTGCTTTTAAATCTGGTGTAACTATACCATCTGGCTTTTAGAGTCGTATCTGAATAGAAAATAGTGACAAAAGGGACTATTTAACAAATAGTCTATGCTTACAGAATAAGGAAATATGATGCATCAAGAGTAGGGCCTGAGGTAAGAGACATCCCTAGAGAAATCAAATACTTCTAGAAATATGGTTAAGATAATGGAAGACGGAATGTATAAGGGTCAAAACAGTTTTGATAAAAGTTGCAAAAAACTTATATATTTAAATGTCAGTAATTATTATAACTGACTCATTGGAAAAGACCCTGATGCTGGGAAAGACTGAAGGCAAAAGGAGAAGGGGGCGGCAGAGGATGAGATGGTTACATAGCATCACCAACTCAATGGACAAGAACTTGAGCAGACTCTGGGAATACCTAAGAACAGGGGAGCCTGGTGTGCTACAATCCATGGGGTTGCAAAGAGCTGGACACAACTTAGTGACTAAACAACAATTTTAAGTCTTATAATAATTAATCACAAAATCTATAGGAAGTTTAGAGAAAGGACTAAAGAGCCAATAAATTTAATCATTTGTAAGTTAACCACTGGGGGTTTCCCAGGGGGCACCATGGTAGTGTTTAGAATCCGCCTAAGCGACAAAGCACACAGGCACAAATTAACCACACTAGTGACTTCTGGGGCAGGATGATTTTGCTGAGGGTTGTCCTGTCTGTTGCAGGATGTTTAGTAACTTTTAGCTATCTGATGCCATTAGCAGTCACTATTCCTCTAGCAGGACAATAAAAAATGTCTCCAGCAACCATTTATTGCCAAATGTTGGGAGTAGGGGGAAGTTGTGGGTGTATGTGTTAGTTGCTCAGTCATATCCGACTCTTTGCGACCCCATGGACTGTAGCCCACCAGGCTCCTTTGTCCATGGGATTCTCCAGGCAAGAATACTGGAGTGGGGGAAGTTAGCAGAGGCAAATCTCCCCCATTCTTAGTTAAGAACTGCTGTTTTAAAAGATGATTAGGATTTCTAGCAGGCAATAGTGGCTGGGAAGGAATATAGTAGATGGGTTTAAGAAAACTGTTTAGCATTTTTTAAGGCAGAGTATATGGATTGTATGTGCTTCTAATGTACTCCCCCCATCTACTATACTATACCTCCTGCAAACCAATCACAGGTAGGTAACAATTTACCCTATAAGTAAATATACCTAAGTACAGTCAGTATGTTTAGTCTGTACTAAACATTGGTAATCTGTTTATATGGAATTTACTGTTTTTACTTAGAACAGAAATGCTAAGCGCTAAAGGACACCTTGTAGATAGAAACTTTCTTTTAATTAAGTTTAAATTAAAAGTTTAGGGACATAAATATTCCCCCAATTAACCCTAACTCTAGAACAAATTATTCTGAGTTGTTCCCTTGTACTCAGAAAAGAGTAAAAAATTCTGAGATTTTCATTTTGGCCTCAAGTAAGGAATTAAGTATGATTTAGCTAAGACCACCCATGTTATCTGAAGATAAAGAAACCACCAACAAAGACACGTTTTATTTTGTTTAGTTCCCTAAAGGGAATGGGCATGTTCAGTCGTGTCACACTTTGTGACCCTATGGACCATATAGCTCACCAGACTCCTCTGTCCATGGAATTCTCCAGGCAAGAATACTGGAGTGGGTTGCCATGCCCTTCTCCTGGGGATCTTCTATGACCCAGGGATAGAATCCCGTCTTTTGTGTTTCCTGCAATGGCAGGTAGGCTCTTTACCACTAGCACCACCTGGGAAATCCTAAAGGGAAGAGGCCTGAAACTATATCTCAGAAACTCAATTCTTTTCAAAGGTATTCTTCCTCTGCTGCCTTTACAACTCAGTTACTGAAAGACTATCCTACAGAACCCTGTTCATTCAACATTATTCTCAAGAGTATGGACAGTTCCTTAAATTCAGAGCTAATAATGATTCAGCTACTTTATAATTGTTTAGAAGTCAACAATTTCCAACATTCCCAAACATATGTTCAAAACTCTGAGGTAGAATGTGAGCCAACGCTCAGTCATGTCCGACTCTTTGTGACCCCATGGACTTCTCCAGACCAGAATGCTGGACTGGTAGCCTTTCCCTTCTCCAGGGGATCTCCCCAAACCAGGGATCAAACGCAGGTCTCCTGCATTGCAGGTGGATCCTTTACCAGCTGAGTCACAAGGATCATTAAAAAAGTGTGTGTGTGTATATATATATATATATATATATATATATATATATATATAAAGCTCACAGTTCGGAGACCTCTTGAATCAGAAAGATGAGGACTAAGAGTCAATCCTAAAGGAAATCAATCTTGAATATTCATTACAAGGACTGAAGCTGAAGCTCCAATACTTTGGCCACCTGATGTGAACAGCAGACTCAAAAGACCCCGATGCTGTGAAAGACTGAAAGCAAAAGAAGGGGACGACAGAGGATGAAATGGTTGGATGGCATCACTGATTCAGTGGACATGAATTTGAGCAAACTCCAGAAGACAGTGAAGGACAGGGAAGCCTGGCATGCTGCAGTCCATGGGGTCGCAAAGAGCTGGACACAACTGAGTGAATGAGCAATAGAGAGTCTAGCTCTGCCACTTCGTTTACCCAATGCCTACTTAGTGACAGAGTCTTGAGAAGGAAAGAAACTAGCCACAGATCTTTTGAAATCCTGGTATCTTGAAAGCCTTGTGAAAATCCAGACAGAGATGGACCCTGGAAGGAAAAGTGTTGAACTTTCAAGGAAGAGGAAGGCCTGCAGGGCTGTGACTCAGTATACGATAGGGGGATAAGGATTGAAAATTAATGTTGAAGAGATATAGAATGCTATAGGATTTTTAGGGTAGACTGGTTTAATTCATTGTGTAATAAAGAGCCTCTGAGGGGTTCTAAGTGAGACATCTGGTTAACACTAGGATTTCCCTGTAGCTCAAACGGTAAAGAATCTGCCTGTAATGCAGGAGACCAGGGTTCGATTCCTGGGTTGAGAAGATCTCTGGAGAAGGGAATGGAGATCCACTCCAGTATTCTTGCCTGGAGAATCCCATGGTCCTATGGACAGAGGAGCCTGGCAGAATAGTCTGTGAGGTCGCAAAGAGTCAAACATGGCTGTGCAACTAACACACAAACACACAAATAAATAAACAAATGATTGCCAGCTATGGAAAATATTGGATTATATGAATAGGAAGGTATAGGGTTGGTCAAGAAGTTCATTGGGTTTTTTCAAAAGACACTGTGGAAAAACTTGAAAACTTCTCCTGTGACAAAATTTGAACAAACTTCTTGGCTAATCCAATACAAGTGAAAGCAGGGAGGGTAGTTGGAAATGCTTATCACAGGAGTCTAGAGTTGGGTACCCAAGACTAGGATGACCGCAGGGCAAATAAGAGATAACTGAATAGATCTGAGATCTTTTCAGAAAGGTAAAGTCAACAGAGGTTGGTGATACACTGTATTAGATGTGAATACCCTGGGTTTAAATCATGAGCATCTCAGGTGAAAAACAAAAAACTGAGCAAGTTAACTCTTAAAGCTTGTTTCCTCATGTATAAAATGCAGGTAAGAAAACCAAACTGGACTAAATGCATGGTGGAGTTTCCATCACATATAGTTTAATAAACAGAATCTATTTTCACTATATTATTTTTGTAAGCCAAACCCTTCATATTCTTTATATTTAAATCACGAACATGTTCAAAGTGGCAAAATACATTCTACACAGACTTATGCATTTCAGATTATATTTTCCCCTAGGAATCAAATCCAACTTCAAATGAAAGTCCTGGCTCAGCCTTTTGCCATTTTGTGATCTAGAACATTGAACTGGTCTTTCAATTTCTTTAAAATGGAAATACTATATCCATAATATCTACCTCATGGAGTTGGTAAAGATTCACCATTGCATTTTTAAAACCTCTTATTTACCAACTCAATAGTCCAATCATGAAAAAGTGGTATTAGGTAGTTAACTGTACAAAGTTAACTTCTATTTAACTTCCCAATGTAGATTTAACATTTCATAGTAAAATATAATACTTAAAAAGACTATAGTGCTTAAAGTTAAAAAATCTTTACAGCTATCCCAATGCTAAATAATTAAGTACTACAACCTCCAGTACCTACAAGATAACCAGCATGTGTCCAATACCAATGAGGCATGGCTAGTCCTTTAAAAGAACCTCAAGACCTGCTGCCATAAACTGCAAAAATCAGTCATAATCCCCAAGAGAATATTTTAGAAAAGCCTATTTCAGAAATATTTGAACGCAACAGATTTTTACATTTCATTTTCTTAAATTTTCAAATATAGAAAAAAATCTAGGGGACAGCAAATACCCTCGTGAGGGGCAAGGTAGTAGACAACCGAAGTTAAGCAACCAAAAAAATCCCTTCTTAAAGCCAGCAATCTCCAGAATTTCAGAGGGTTTTGAGTCAGGGATTTCTAGACTAAGACTTAACCTGTTAAATTATTTTTTGAGTCTTCTAGATTCCTTTTCTAAAGAAAGGACCGTCTTTCAGTGCTTACCAAATATACACCATCAAGTTGTTAACTTCTAAAATTTTTCACAATTTCTAAAGTAAAATGAATGCAGCTGGGTCTTTTTAAGAGACAGCAACAAAGAGGATAAAAGTTAAGCATTCATTTGGGTGCCTTCCATTCCACCCAAGAGCTGGAATAAAAGATTGGGTCTCCAGAAGCACAGGGGAAAAAAAAAAACAAACTAATTCTTCACTTCTCAGATGATCTTCCCCAATTCTTCAAAATCAGCTACATTTGGACAAATTCGGGGTTTCTGCATTAAAAATGCCCTTTTCCCTCCTTCCATTTCAGTCCAGGCCTTGAGACTGAGTCACTCACTGGGTTCAAGGAGGGAAAAAAGGAGAAATTAAACGTTTTTGTTCAGACATCCCCAACAGAGCCTTGGCCCGATGAGAGGGGTCCCTTCATTTGGCGGGCATTGGAGAAGGGGAGACCCTGGAAATCCCGAGGGGTCGGAGGGGTGGCCCTCAGGGCGCGGACCGGCGGAGGAGGCGGGAGATAACAGCGAGCACGATCTCCCGCGCCCGCCAGGGAAGACTGAGGTGGCGAAAACCTGGGAGGACTGACTTCCGACCTGAGTGCGGGGCAGGAGTGCAGAAGGGGCGCTGAAGTGAGGGGTCGGACACCCGGCTGGACCCCGAGGGCCGCTGGCTCGCGGGCCCTGTCAGCGCCGAGGCTCAGGTGTGGGGGAGGGGCGGCAGGGGGCATTTGGCGCCCGGGCCCGCGGGGTGGAGGCAGGCAGCCCTGCCCAGGGTGAGGAGGCCCCGACCCGCACCTCCCAGGGGGGCTGGCGCCCCGGCTCGCCGGCACAGCTGGACCCAGGCGCGCCGGCCATCCCGCCCCGGGACCTCTGCTTCCCCTCTCCGGCCTCCCCCCTGCCTTCTTCCTCCAGGTCCCGGGGGAACCGCCGTCCGCCCTCCCGAGACCCAGGAAGGGGCCGCACGGCTGGACTCGGGAGGGTGTCGGGTCCAGGTTGTTGTCCACCGCCCCCCACATCCCGCCACCGTCATTCCCCCGCGGGCACCCCTTCTGGAAGGCGCGCCCCGCTCGCACCCTCTCCTCTCACCCACCGTCCGAGGGGCAAGGGCGCCCGGCGGCTGTCAGGGTGCCGTAGCTGCAGCGGCAGGAACCGGAGAGCGGCCGTAGGGAGCAGCTGCAGGGCCGCCGGCTCATGCCAGGGGTAAGAGAGGAGTCGGCCTCAGGTGAGAGAGCTGCTGCCGCAGGAGGAGAGCAAGCGGCCAGCTTCTCAGAGCTCTTATCTTCCAAAAGGCGCCAGCTGGTACTTTTAAAATCTTTGAATTTGGTGCCCAAATCTGCACGGCCCAATGGGGCACGCAGCTCACACGCGCGATCCAATGGGAGGGCGGCGGGAGGGCGTCCCCTCACTCGCGCCCAATGGGAGGCTGCCGAGGCGGGGCCGAGCCGCCAGGCCCAGCCTCCTTCCTCCCTCTCCAGCACCTCTCGTCCGGAAAGATGCGGAGGCCGGGGGCGGGGCCGGGGCGGGGCCTCGGAGCGCGGGGAGGCCTCGGCTCGGCCGCACGTGGAGGGCTCCTACCACGCACGCGCGTTCCCGCCACGCTCTCCTGCAGTCTGAGGGACCGGCCTCCGGCGGGTCCTAATTTCATCCTGAAGGCGGCTCCGGCTTGCGTCTGAGCAGCTCCGATGGGTGCAGAGCACGGCCGACTTCCTCCGGTCATCTCTTCAGCGGGAGTTTGATGAGCGGCGACTCCTGACTGTCCGAGAATGCAGACTTTCCGGAAGATGAACCCTCCCCCCAGCTCGGCTTAGCCCGCCTCTCTAGGATTTAGGCGCGCTCCTCTCGCCTTCTAGTTTCGCCCCTCCCCCTGCTCAGCGCTTTCGCGCAAGCGCTGGTGGCGGGCGGCCGCCTTGGAGTTGGCGGGTTGGCGCTTGCGCGCTGGGGTCCCCCGCGTTTCTCTCAGGAGGCGGGGGAGGCGGAGAGCCCTGGGCAGCGGTGGGTGGGGCCGCGTCCCTCAGGCGCGCGGAGCTGGTCCTGCCTCCTCGGTGGCGGGAGACCCCGACTGACTTGAATCTCCTTGGGCCCGAGCTGAAGGGATGAGACTGGGACAGTCGCTTTTTTGTAAGCGTGTTTGTTTTTTTACTTTAGACCATTGTTCCTCAGCCACCTTGCTTTAATCACGGACGTTTAAGCTTATTAAATATATATCTACTGTACTCTCCTGGGTTTCCTTTCAAGTGCCAAGCACACACTGTAATCCTATTCCAGAATCAATGAGTGAATGAATCAGTCATCCTGTCCTGGGAGTTCCAAACCTAACTCCCTGAGTCTGAAGGCCCTTGGCCATGATTTTCTAGTGATGGAGGAAAGGGTGGAAGTATTCATTGCTAAGTCTTCTATTAGCAAGTTGTACCGTACGTGTCATACTGAAGTTTTAACTCTGTACGTTTAAGTGGTGACATTGCATTCCCCAGTTTCGATTTTGGTCAGAACGCAGTGAAGCCAAAGGATGTAAGCTCCCGAATGTCCGAATTCCTGTCTCTTGCAGTTTTCCCACTTTTGCCTTTCTGCAGCCTCCAAGAGAGTTAATAGTTGGCGGTGTGGTAAGCAAATGCAGAAGACAAGAGGTTCGATCCCTGGATCGGGAAGATTCCCCCCCCCACCCCCGCCCCCAGGAACAAATGGCAACCCACTCCCGGTGGCCTATGGTCTGTGGTGTCGCAAAGTCAGACTTAGCATGCAACACACAGGTGCTCAGTTAAGTTGTTATCAAGTCCTTTGTGAAGCAGGGCGGGGATCAAGGTGGATCCTGCAAATGCTGAGTAACTAACATTTACAAAGTGCCTATCAGATCAAAAAGCTACCATAGTTTTAATATTCATTTAACAAATCACTCCATTGCAAACATCCCTCAAACAGTTAACCACAATCTATAGGATCTGGCTTCTACCTGACCTCCACTCCTACAGTCTTTTGCTCTGTTGGCTCTAGAATTCCGTCAAGTCCTGGAATAAGTCTTTGTGTAAAATTTTTTATAGTTCATCATGGTTTTCTGCGTTTATTTTTTAGAATGTTGCCTTAAATTAATATTTTTCTTGGTTGCTGAAATTTTGGGCATCCTCTTAAATTTTGCACCTGAGTCCTGTCTCTCACCCTACCCTGGCCCTGGTGCTAAGTCCTGGAGACACATGGTTGAAAAGACAGAAGTCTTGACCTTCAAGGAGTTTACATTCTGATGGGAAAGAAATTGGCAGTTGACAGTTTTACTGAATGAAAGAGGAATATAAAACAACATAAGAATTTAAAACATCTTCCCAACCCAGGTATCCAACCAGAGTCTTTTACATCTCCTACATTGGCAGGCAGATTCTATAGCACTAGCCCACCTGGGAAGCCCTATAAAACAACATAAGAGGGTAGAGAATGGGCTGACTGGAAGGGCATGGCTAAGGACTTTGGGTGCTCAAGAAGGTTTCTGAGGCTTTGGACAAAGTTTGGAATGTTGAGGTGGCGATGCAAAGATCTGCATAATAAGCAGAGGAAGGAGGCTGAAGGTACATGGCTTATTCCAGGACTTGATGGAATTCTAGAGCCAACAGAGCAAAAGACTGTAGGAGTGGAGGTCAGGTAGAAGCCAGATCCTATAGATCGTGGTTAACTGTTTGAGGGATGTTTGCAATGGAGTGATTTGTTAAATGAATATTAAAACTATGGTAGCTTTTTGATCTGATAGGCACTTTGTAAATGTTAGTCTTTAATTCTCACAATAACCTTAGCGTTTTCATTTTCTGATTGTGCTTCAAAGTGTAAGTTCATTGTCATAGAATGACACAGCTAATAAGCAAAAATTCCAGCCTGAGTCTTTGGGAATAGAGCATGTACTTTCCTCTGTGTTACACTGGGGAGTAATATTTGTGGGAATCCTGATTGTTTGTATGTACATTTTCATGTTACTTTTGACGGGCAAAGTGAAGGGACAAAATAGGTGACGATAGTTAATCCAACTAGGGGATTTAAGTAAAAAATATGGGAGACCCCTGTAAGTTAATAATTTCTCAAGAAATTATTAATAATTACTCACGAAAGAATAATTATTCAAGAAAGCAGGTTTGCTTAGCAGCAAAACCATGTAAGAGAAGCTCGTGACATGCCCCAGGAAATAAAACAATGGTGGCGTGACACCCCCATCCTGCCCAGTGAACTCAGTAAGTTAATGATCCATAGGACATGCTCTCTGCATAAAAACATAAAACATAAAAACAATAATTTGTGGACCTCGCGTGACCATGTAAGGACAAGAAAACTCCCCTGCTTAACCTGGACGAGGAACTAATGATGGAAGCACGAAATCTACTCAAGAAAGATGCAGAAGCTCTTCTCCCCACTTTTCCTTTGATTATGAAACTATTGCCCAGTAAGTTCATGCGACACCCCCTTTCCCACCCACTTGTTAACCTCACAAGCATCCTGTTCTAGTGTGTGTGTGTTAGTCACTCAGTTGTGCCTGATTCTTTTCAACCCTATAGTCTGTAGCCCGCCATGCTACTTTGTCCATGGAATTCTCCAGGCAAGAATACTGGAGTGGGCTGCCATTTCCTTCTGCAGGGGATCTTCTCCACCCAGGGATTGAACCCGGAACTGCCACACTACCATCTGTCACCTGGGAAGCCCAGGTGATTCTAGTAAATTACTTCTTATGTATCACTTTGCCTCTTGCTGAATTCTTTCTGCACTGAGACATAAAGGTCTATGGTACTGAAGCTCTTCAGAGCCCCTGAAACAACACCCCAGTTTCACTTCCCATTTGACCTTAGAGATCTTTATTCACCTCTATTTTTAGATGAAGACATATATATGAAATTTGAGGGGAGGGGGTTCTCCAGTTATTTTTAAAGTTTATTTTCAGAAAAAGACTAAGATGTTGGGAAAATTAAAATTACTATTGTAATGTAAGGTAAGATAAAGATTGAAGCATGTTTTATTGCATGCTGGAATAGTCTTTTTCTCTAGGTTTAAGTTACTTTATATTGATTTTAACTATTAGAGCTTTATATTGAAATGCTATTTTTTATACTTATTTTTGATTGATGATTGCTTTACAAAATTTGTTTGATTTTTGCCATACAGCAGCATGAATTAGTCATAGGTGTACATGTGTCCCTTCCCTCTTGAACCTTCCGCCCAACCTTTCCCACCCCTCCCACCCCTCTAGGTATCACAGAGCCCTGGTTTGAGTTACTCTGAGTCATACAGTGTATTTCCGTAAGCTATCTGTTTTATATATGATAGTGTATATGCTTCCATGCTACTGTCTCCATCTCACTCTCTCCTTCCTCTCCCCAGCCCTTGTCCATAAATCTGTCTACATCTCGATTGCTGCCTTGAAAATAGGTTCATCAGTACCATCTTTCTAGATCCTGTATATGTGCATTAATGTACAGTATTTGTTTTCTCTTTCTGACTTACTTTACTCTGTATAATAGGCTCTAGGTTGATCTGCCTCACATTAGAACTGACTCAAATGCATTCCTTTTTATGGTTGAGTAGTATTCCATTGTATATATGTACCACAGCTTCTTTATAACCATGCATCTGTTGATGGACATCTAGGTTGCTTCCATGTTCTAGCTATTATAAAGTGTTGCAATGAACATTGGTGTGAAGAGTGAAAATGTTAAAGTGTTAGTTGCTCAGTCGTGTCTGACTCTTTGTGACCCTATAGACTATAGCCTGCCAGCCTCCTCTGTCCATGAAATTCTCCAGTCAGAGATACTGGAGTGGGGTGCCATTCCCTTCTCCAGGGGATCTTCCCAGCCCAGGGATTGAACCCAGGTCTCCTGCATTGCAGGCAGATTCTTTACCATCTAAGCCACCAGGGGAGTCATTGGGGTATATATGTCTTTTTCAGTTTTGGTGAATATTATTAACTGACAATTAACTTTCAATAGGCTCATGAGCACCTGTTAGTTTCATTCTTAGTGGGAAGTTTAGGCAGGACCTTTCTGAATTGTACTAGATGTCAACAGATGTATGTACCTCTTTGTTTTTGCAAATCTGTATCAGAATTGTTGTTTTTAGGTGGAAAATGAAGTGCAGAGAGAACTGTCTTTATTCTCACCAAATCCTTATTGTATACGTGGGGTGTCTGGAAATAACTGAGATGTGGTGCCTGCCCCCTTTGCTTACTGTCTGGGCCTGCAACCTAATAGATGTAGATTCTCAGTAAATAATCTTTGAATAAAAACATTATGAGTATGGGGGTAGAGGATAATGTGTACATAATATAGCTGTGAACACTGGATGAGTCAAATGCATCTAGTTACAGTGGAATTTTTATAGTGACTATATTATAGAATAGAGGAGTGACTTCTGTACCCCAGGGTACGAGTACAGGACAAGGTTTGTCAACCTCAGCATTTCTGGCATTTTGGACAGATGACAGTTCTTTGTTGTGGAGGCTGTGCTGTGCACTGTAGGGTATGACAAGATCAGAACCTTGCGTTTTAGGAACATGAACCTGGTGGTTATGTATGCATGATCTGAATTAGAGAGGATGCAGGGGACTATGCAAGTAGTCCAGGAGATGTAATTTTGGACCAGATTTGAATGGAATCTGTGAAGATGAGGGTGTTTAGTAAGAGACTAGGTGTGAGCAACAAACTGCCTATGAGGAAGAGGAGCAGAGAAGCCCCAGCAAGATGGTAGGTGCTGGAGCAGTGGCTGTGCAGTACTGGAGAGGCTCTGAGGAGATACCCCAGATCCAAGAACAAAGGAGAAGCCCCAGCAAGATGATAGGAGGGGCAAAATCGTATTCAAGAATCAAACCCCATACCCTCCAGAGACGCTCACAGGGCTCAAACAAACCTTGTACACACCAGGACCCAGAGACCCCTCAGAGACAGAGACAGAACTGTGAGCATCTCCTGTGGAGTAGGGGTCAGCGGTGGACTGCCTCAGGTGCAGGGGCTCTGGGTGCAGCAGACTTGGGTATAGCATAAGCCCTCTTGGAGGAGGTCATCATTAACCCCACCATAGAGGCGCCAGAATTTACACAGTCTGGGAAACAAACTCTTGGTGGGCACAAACAGAACCTTGTGTGCTCCAGGAGAAAGGATCAGTGACTCCACAAGAGACTGACCCAGACTTGCCCGTGAGTGACCAGGAGTCTCTGGCAGAGGCGTGGGTCTGCGGTGGCCTGCTGTAGGGCACTGAGTGTAGCAGTACATGCATGGGACCTTTTGAAGGAGGTCACCATTATCTTCATTACCTCCACCATAGTTTCCGTTCAGTTCACTTCAGTTCAGTCACTCAGTAGTCTCCGACTCTTTGTGACCCCATGAATCACAGCACGCCAGGCCTCCATGTCCATCACCAACTCACGGAGTTCACTCAAACTCACGTCCATTGAGTCGGTGATGCCATCCAGCCATCTCATCCTCTGTCATCCCCTTCTCCTCCTGCCCCCAATCCCTCCCAGCATCAGAGTCTTTTCCAATGAGTCAACACTTTGCATGAGGTGGCCAAATATTGGAGTTTCAGCTTTAGCATCAGTCCTTCCAATGAACACCCAGGACTGATCTCCTTTAGGATGGACTGGTTGGATCTCCTTGGAGTCCAAGGGAGTCTCAAGAGTCTTCTCCAACACCACAGTTCAAAAGCATCAATTCTTTGGCGCTGAGCTTTCTTCACAGACCAACTCTCACATCCATACATGACCACAGGAAAAACCATAGCCTTGACTAGATGGACCTTTGTTGGCAGAGTAATATCTCTGCTTTTCAATATGCTATCTAGGTTAGTCATAACTTTCCTTCCAAGGAGTAAGCATCTTTTAATTTCATGGCTGCAATCACCATCTGCAGTGATTTTGGAGCCTCGAAAAATAAAGTCTGACACTGTTTCCACTGTTTCCCCACCTATCTGCCATGAAGTGATGGGTCCAGATGCCACGATCTTAGTTTTCTGAATGTTGAGCTTTAAGCCAACTTTTCCACTCTCCTCTTTCACTTTCATCAAGAGGCTTTTTAGTTCCTCTTCACTTTCTGCCATAAGGGTGGTGTCATCTGCATATCTGAGGTTATTGATATTTCTCCCAGCAATCTTGATTCCAGCTTGTGCTTCTTCCAGCCCAGCGTTTCTCATGATGTACTCTGCATATAAGTTAAATAAGTATGGTGACAATATACAGCCTTGACATACGCCTTTTCCTATTTGGAACCAGTCTGTTGTTCCATGTTCAGTTCTAACTGTTGCTTCCTGACCTGCATATAGGTTTCTCAAGAGGCAGATCAGGTGGTCTGGTATTCCCATCTCTTTCAGAATTTTCCATAGTTTATTGTGATCCACACAGTCAAAGGCTTCGGCATAGTCAGAACCACCATAGTTTCAGTCAGCTCAGTTGCTCAGTCGTGTCTAGCTCTTTGCGACCCCATGAATTGCAGCACGCCAGGCCGCCATGTCCATCATCAACTCCCGGAGTTCATTCAAACTCATGTCCATCGAGTCGGTGATGCCATCCAGCCATCTCATCCTCTGTCATTCCCTTCTCCTCCTGCCCCCAATCCCTCCCAGCATCAGACTCTTTTCCAGTAAGTCAACTCTTTGCATGAGGTAGCCAAACTACTGGAGTTTCAGCTTTAGCATCAGTCCTTCCAAAGAAATCCCAGGGCTGATCTCCTTTAGAATGGACTGGTTGGATCTCCTTGCAGTCCAAGGGACTCTCAAGAGTCTTCTCCAACATCACACTTCAAAAGCATCAATTCTTCGGCGCTGAGCTTTCTTCACAGTCCAACTCTCACATCCATACATGACCACTGGAAAAACCATAGCCTTGACTAGATGGACGTTTGTTGGCAAAGTAATGTCTCTGCTTTTCAATATGCTATCTAGGTTGTTCATAACTTTCCAAAGAGTAAGCATCTTTTAATTTCATGGCTGCAGTCACCATCTGCAGTGATTTTGGAGCCCGAAAAAATAAAGTCTGACACTGTTTCCACTGCTTCCCCATCTATTTGCCATGAAGTGATGGGACCAGATGCCATGATCTTAGTTTTCTGAATGTTGAGCTTTAAGCCAACTTTTTCACTCTCCACTTTCACTTTCATCAAGAGGCTTTTTAATTCTTCACTTTCTACCATAAGGGTGGTGTCATCTGCACCATAGTTTGGCCCCAGGTAAATAATAGGGAGGGAAAACAGTCCCACCCATCAACAGAAAACTGGATTAAAGATTTACTGTACATGGCCCCGCCCATCAGAGCAAGACCCAGTTTCTTCCTTAGTCAGTCTCTCCCATCAGGAAGCTTCCATAAGCCTCTTACCTTTCTCCATCAGAGGGCAGACAGACTGAAAACCACAATCACAGGAAACTAACCAATCTGAGAACATGGACCACAGCCTTGTCTAACTCAATGAAACTATGAGCCATGCCTTGCAGGGCCACCCAAGATGGACAGGTCATGGTGGACAGTTCTGACAAAACGTGGTCCACTTCAATATTCTTACCTTGAGAACCCCATGAAAAGTATGAACAGGCAAAAAGATAGGACACTGAAAGATGAACTCCCCAGGTCAGTAGGTGCCCAATATGCTACTGGAGCTCAGTGGAGAAATAACTCCAGAAAGAATGAAGAGATGAGCCAAAGCAAAAACAACTAGTTGTGGATGTGACTGGTGATGGAAGTAAAGTACAATGCTGTAAAGAGCAATATTGCATAGGAATCTGGAATGTTAGGTCCAGTAATCAAGGCAAATTGGAAGTGGTCAAACAGGAGATGACAAGAGTGAACATTGACATTTTAGTAATCAGTGAACTAAAATGGACTGGAATGGGTGAATTTAACTCAGATGACCATTATATCTACTACTGTAGGCAAGAATCCCTTAGAAGAAATGGAGTAGCCATCATGGTCAACAAAAGAGTCCAAAATGCAGTACCTGGATGCAATCTCAAAAATGACAGAATGATCTGTTTGTTTCCAAGGCAAACCATTCAATATCACAGTAATCCAAGTCTGTGCCCCGAAGAGTAATGCTGAAGAAGCTGAAGTTGAACGGTTCTATGAAGACCTACAAGACATTCTAGAACTAAAACCCCAAAAAAGATGTCCTTTTCATTAGAGGGGTCTGGAATGCAAAAGTAGGGAGTCAAGAAATATCTGGTATAACAGGCAAATTTGGCCTTGGAGTACAAAATGAGGCAGGGCAAAGGCTAATAGAGTTTTGCCAAGAGAACACACTGGTCATAGCAAACACCCTCTTCCAACAACACAAGAGAAGACTCTACACATGGACATCACCAGATGGTCAACACCAAAATCAAATTGATTATATTCTTTGCAGCCAAAGATGGAGAAGTTCTATGCAGTCAGCAAAAAGAAGACCGGGAGCTAACTGTGGCTCAGATCATGAACTCCTTATTGCCAAATTCAGACTTAAATGGAAGAAAGTGGGGAAAACCACTAGACCATTCAGTTATGACCTAAATCAAATCACTTATGAGTATACAGTGGAAGTGACAAACAGATTCAAGGGATTAGATCTGATAGAGTGCCTGAAGAACTATGGACAGAGGTTCCTGACACTGTACATGAGGCAGGGATCAAGACCATTCCCAAGGAAAAGAAATACAAAAAGGTAAAATGGTTGTCTGAGGAGGCCTTACAAATAGCTATGAATAGAAGGGAAGCTAAAGGCAAAGGAGAAAAGGAAAGATATACCCATTTTAATGCAGATTTCCAAATATCAAGGAGAGATAAGAAAGTCTTCCTCAGCAATCAGTGCAAAGAAATGAGGAAAACAATAGAAGGGGAAAGTCTAGAGATCCCTTCAAGAAAATTAGAGACAATATGGGAACATTTCATGTAAAGATGGGCACAATAAAGGACAGAAATGATATGGCCCTAACAGAAGCAGAAGATATTAAGAAGAGGTGGCAAGAATACATGGAGGAGCTATACAAAAAAGATCTTCATGACCCAGATAATCACGATGGTGTGATCACCAACCTACAGCCAGACATCCTGGAATGCGAAGTCAAGTGGGCCTTAGAAAGCATCACTACGAACAAAGCTAGTGGAGGTGATGGAATTCCAGTCGAGCTATTTCAAATCCTGAAAGATGATGCTGTGAAAGTGCTGCACTCAATATGCCAGCAAATTTGGAAAACTCAGCAGTGGCCACAGGACTGGAAAAGGTCAGTTTTCATTCCAATCCCAAAGAAAGGTAATGCCAAAGAATGCTCAAACTACCGCACAATTGCACTCATCTCACACGCTAGTAAAGTCATGCTCAAAATTCTCCAAGACAGGCTTCAACAGTACGTGAACCGTGAACTTCCAGATGTTCAAGCTGGATTTAGAAGATGCAAAGGAACCAGAGATCAAATTGCCAACATCTGTTGGATCCTCGAAAAAGCGAGAGAGTTCCAGAAAGACATCTATTTCTGCTTTATTGACTATGCCAGAGCCTTTGACTGTGTGGATCACAATAAATTCTGGCAAATTCTTAAAGAGATGGGAATACCAGACCACCTGACCTGCCTCCTGAGAAATCTGTATGCAGGTCAGGAAGCAACAGTTAGAACTGGACATGGAACAACAGACTGCTTCCAAATAGTGAAAGGTGTATGTCAAGGTTGTATATTGTCACCATGCTTATTTAACTTATATGCAAAGTACATCATGAGAAACACTGGGCTGGATGAAGCACAAATGGAATCAAGATTGCAGGGAGAAATATCAATAACCTCACATATGCAGATGACACCACCATTATGACAGAAAGCAAAGAAGAACTATAGAGCCTCTTAAGGAAAGTGAAAGAGGAGTGAAAAAGTTAGCTTAAAACTCAACATTCCTCAACATTCAGAAAACAAAGATTATGGCATCTGGTCCCATCATATTATGGCAAATAGATGGGGAAATAGTGGAAACAGCTGACAGACTTGCCAAGAAATTAAAAGATGCTCCTTGGAAGAAAAGTTGACCAACCTAGACAGCATGTTAAAAAGCAGATACATTACTTTGCCAACAAACGTCCGTCTAGTCAAAACTATGGTTTCTCCAGTAGTCATGTATGGTTGTGAGAGTTGAACTGTAAAGAAAGCTGAGTGCCGAAGAATTGATGCTTTTGAACTGTGGTGTTGGAGGAGACTCTTAGAGTCCCTTGGACTGCAAGGAGATCCAACCAGTCCATTCTAAAGGAAATCAGTCCTGAATATTCATTGGAAGGACTGATGGTGAAGCTGAAATTCCAATACTTTGGCCATCTGATGTGAAGAGCTGACTCATTTGAAAAGACCCTGATGCTGGGAAAGGTTGAAGGTGGGAGAAGGGGATGACAGAGGATGAGATGGTTGGATGGCATCGACTTAATGGAAATGAGTTTGAGTATACTCCAGCAGTTGGCGATGGACAGGGAGGCCGGTTGACCACGGGGTCGCAGAGTCGGACATGACTGAGTGACTGAAGTGAACTGAGGAAGAGGAATTGAGGAGTACAATTTAAATTTGAGAGGGAAATTCATGCCAGGAAAGAAACTGAGATCACAGCACAAGAAACAGGTTGTAGAGGAATAGGACAAGTTTCATTTTAGACAGTGATTATCTATTTATACTGGCTTCCCAGGTGCTTCAACCCTAAAGAATCTGCCTGCAGTGCAAGATAGGAGGGTTCAGTCTCTGGGTTGGAACAATCCCCTAGAGGAGGAAATGGAAATCCACGCCAGTATTCTTGCCTGGACAGAAGAGCCTGGCAGGGCTACAGTCCACGGGGTCACAAAGAGTAGGACACAACCTACAGACTAAACAACAACAAATCTGTTTATAAATCTTCAAAATTGCCATTCTGACTGAATGAGTTTTGATTAACTGATGTTGTAGGCCATTTTGTAATGAAGTTCAGTTTTGGTTCTGAACAATACACCAGATTTCTAGATAAATCATTTTAGATCTAACTGCCTTTTAGATGGAGAAGGCAATGGCACCCCACTCCAGTACTCTTGGCTGGAAAATCCCATGGATGGAGGAGCCTGGTAGACTGCAGTCCACGGGGTCCCTAGGAGTCAGACACGACTGTGTAACTTTCAAGTAGACAACCTGAGCGACTTCACTTTCACTTTCATGCATTTGAGAAGGAAATGGCAAGCCACTCCAGGGTTCTTGCCTGGAGAATCCCAGGGACCGGGGAGCCTGGTGGGCTGCCGTCTCTGGGGTCGCAGTCGGACACAACTGAAGCGACTTAGCAGCAGACTTTTATGTATCTTAGTGCCATAAGACGAATTTCATTCCCTGACCAACCCTTTCCCATCCTTGTTAAGCATACATACCTGAGATAGAAGTATACCGGGGAATTTATTGCCTTACCATCCATGTTGTCATACTGTGTGGAAAGTACTGTGGAATACTTAATAATATAAACTTAAGATATATACCATTATCACCCTGTATTATGAACACATATATGAAGTAACTGACAAATTCTGGTCTGAATTGGCATTGGCTCCCACTTTACTCACTAATCTAGTTAATTCCTTCATGAGCAAAAGTAATTTTTGGAACCCAGACAAAGATGAGTAGAGCAACATAATTTTTGCAGGAAGCCTACTGGAACAATACACCTAATACTTTTAAGGATCTTAGAATTAACCATTTTAGATCAGACTGCCTTTTAGATCTTAGTGGAATTCTAATGCAGAATAGTGAATTCGGCCTAGGGCTAAGATGCCCTTTAGGTGGACCTTGAAGTCTGTCTGTGGAGTGTGTGTTTTAGGCAGAGAGGGCAGAGAGAACAAAGGCAGGCGTGGTGACAACGCATACTGTGTAATTCAGGTAGCTGTGTAGATGCAGTTTGTACAAATACCTACAAAATCTAAGACCCTTAAAGGTCTTATTAACCCTCTCACATTGTCTCTTTATAAACAAAATGGTTTTCTTCATTCTTATCTCTTCAAGACCTAATGGCACTAAGATCTAAAAGGCAGTTTGATCTAAAAGAGTTAATTCTAAGATCCTTAAAAGTATTAGGTGTATTGTTCCAGTAGGCTTCCTGCAAAAATTATGTTGCTCTACTCTTATCTTTGTCTGGGTTCCAAAAATTACTTTTGCTCATGAAGGAATTAACTAATTTAGATTAGTGAGTAAAGTGGGAGCCAATGACAATTCAGACCAGAATTTGTCAGTTACTTCATGTATGTGTTCATAATACACAGTGATAATGGTACATATCTTAAGTTTATATTGTTAAAATTACCAAAGTATTAAGATTTCTTCTAACCAATAAGGTGTTCTAATGGGAAGGTTTGAGAGTTCACTGAAGGTATTTTCCCAACTTCATCAGTATGATTCTCACACTTTTTCTCCTGGGGGCAGAGAGGGAGGAGGAGAGAGTATTAGAGAATATTCTTTTATTAGAGAGTAAGAAACTTACTGGCTGTCCCCTGTTCCCAGAGTAAAATCTAATATTCAAGACTCTTCACAATTTCAATCCAACTTTTTTCTTTTGGCTGAGCCATGAGGCATATGGGATCTTAGTTCCCCAGAGGGACAGAACCTGCACCCTCTGTATCAGAAGCATGGAGTCTTAACCACTGAATCACCAGGAAGTCCCTCAATCCAACTTTTTTATTTTCCCCTATAACTAATAAAATGAGAAATTAAGTCTATTATATACTGTATATTATATACTTTAGTATATTTAATAAGCTGCAGCCATGTCCTTTTGATTCTAAAAGGAAACCTAAGGGGAAACTGATAAATCTGGGAGAGCCAGGCTTGCAACGTGGACAGTGAATATTGTTGTAGGAACATGTCTTGCTGTAATCTTGGTTGCCTAGGTCACTAAAAGGGGCATTCATCAGCTGTTCTTGTGAAGGCAGAACAGAATGCCTCTCATGAGCAGAACATTCTGGGGGAGAGGGGTACTTTTCAAAATAAAACTCTCTGATGTATTTGGTAACCTTTGGCTAGCTTAAATTCTTAACTGTCTTTAATGGTTTTTCTGGAGAAGGCAATGGCACCCCACTCCAGTACTCTTGCATGGAAAATCCCATGGACGGAGGAGCCTGGTAGGCTGAAGTCCATGGGGTCACAAAGAGTCGGGCACGACTAAACGACTTCACTTCCACTTTTCACTTTCATGCATTGGAGAAGGAAATGGAAACCCACTCCAGTGTTCTTGCTTGGAGAATCCCAGGGACAGGGGAGCCTGGTGGCAGTCTATGGGGTCACACAGAGTTGGACACGACTGAAGCGACTTAGCAGCAGCAGCACACTTCCCTTTTACAGCAGAAAGAAGCTACCAACATAAAATTACTCTGAAATTTAGCACATGCTGGAACTCTAAAGGACATCTGGCTAACAAATGTTGACTTAAGAGGAAACAGTTACCTGACAATAATGTAGGTTTGAATGAATGTCATATGTATGACAAGGTGTCATACATATGTCCATAAAAATTCAGACAACTATTGATTTTAACAAATACGGAAAAATGTGCAATTCTGAGAGTTAACTAAATGTCTCCTAGTTCTCTAACCTATAAATCATATAACCTTAATAGTGAAATTGCTTTTCCTCCTCTGGAAATCCTAACGTGTTCCAACTACCATAAATTTAACATTTATTCATTATCTACTGGGTAGAGCTCTTCATAATTGTCATCCTGGAGTTTATGTTTTCAGAATATTCTTGAGCCAGCATTTCCAGCTTCTCTCACTTTTTTATAGGCTAACTGTCATGTCCTATTTCTTTTCTGCAGTTACAGGTTGGATTTATTAATACTTTTTGAAGTGAAGGAGCACACACACCATGGGAGAACAGTGAGGGTCTGTTTATCAAGCACATGATTTATTGGTGTTGCTCTGAACACCAAGAGGTCTTTGACAGCTGTGCAGCCTCAAGTAGACGTTCCTGGGCTTTCCTTCCCTCTCAGGCCTCCATCCTCTGAAGTCAGTCTTATCATTTCATGTTTTCCCTTGAGAGTCAAACCAAATTTCTGATCATTCATTAAATACTTTACATAAAACAAAGGACTATTCTCTTTTGTCTACTTCTTGTAAGGAAGAGTTCAAAATATTCAGCCAGAGTCATGATTATATGTTTTTTCACTTAATACGTTCAGAGACATATATAAGTTAGCTGTTTATTAAAAATGTTATTCTCAACTGTGTTAACTCATGTGTTTCAAGAGAATACTGTATATACACAACCTGATTTGCTATAACAGAATTTTCATAAGCTATACAAATCTTTAGTAACAAATCAACTTAAACTTCTTTGGCAATAATTTCTACTAAAGATTCATAATTAGCATAGTCCTTCAATGACTGTACAAGTTCATCCAGTAGGTACTCTCCTTGCATAAAAGTTTCAAGATCATGAAGTGACTTGTTTATTCTGTGATCTGTGACTCGGTTCTGTGGAAAATTATATGTTCTTATTTTCTCTGACCTTCCTTTTGTGCCAATCTACATATTAAAAGAAAAAAAAAGAATACAAGATAGTTAAAATCAGGGCAACTAAACCTACAAAGTTAATTTACCTAGAGATTAAGCTCTTGGTTTATAATTTGAAACACAATGTTAAAAACCATATTTTAAACATTTTGAATTCTCAAATTTAACATGGGCACTTGATACAGAAAAAAGAACATAGGCTTGAAAAGTCAGACAGCTTAGTACTTGAATTTTGAATCCTCTCTGCCATTTTTTTTTACTTTATAACTTCAAGTAATTTACTTCAACTTTAAACTTTAGTTTCCCCATTTATAAAATACAGATAATACCTACTAACACTGATAATGTACACATACAGCCTGGCACAGAGTTGATATCCAAAAATGGTAGCTAAATATATATAATCTCTGTGAATTGATCTGGTTATCATCAGTGATGACAAAGTGATCAATTCTCCATAATAAAGGAGTTAATAGAAGGGCTCTGTAATTATAAAATCAACTGCCAAACAGGAAGAAGGTAAGTTCAATGTCCTTTCCAACTTTCTTCCATAATTTTAAAAGGATTCAAAATGAATGGGAATTCGGTATATCTTCCTAAGATAACTTTGCTGAAAATCCTGAGAAAGATACTTTTGAATACAAAAACAGTATAAATGTGTAATAAGATTACTATAAAACAAGCCCTTGGTTCAATGACATGAATTATACTTTAACTTTGACAAATACAATGAAATAATTTTAACACATATTAAAACTGGGTAATCTAAAACTATTTTTATCTTTTCAAAGCATTTAAAAAATTCAGTTTTACCTGAATCTTTCTAGCATTGTATCGTTTACTTGTTTCTTCTTCTAGCTGCAGGCTGTACAGTTTTGCACGTAACTTTTTCATAGCCATTTCTTTATTTTTCAGTTGAGATCTTTCTTGCTGGCATTCGGAAACAATACCTGAATAGTGTTATGAGAATTAAAAGAGTTTTAATAGAAACATCTTCTTCACGTATTATCAAGGAATACTCCTTTTCCTTCTTCCTTTATGAAGGGAAAAAATAAGACTCTAATATTAAAAAAGGAAAATGGCTGTCTGGGGAGGCCTTACAAATAGCTGTGAAAAGAAGAGAAGTGAAAAGCAAAGGAGAAAAGCAAAGATATAAACATCTGAATGCAGAGTTCCAAAGAACAGCAAGAAGAGATAAGAGAGCCTTCTTCAGCGATCAATGCAAAGAAATAGAGGAAAACAACAGAATGGGAAAGACTAGGGATCTCTTCAAGAAAATCAGAGATACCAAAGGAAGATTTCATGCAAAGATGAGCTCAATAAAGGAAAGAAATGGTATGGACCTAACAGAAGCAGAAGATATTAAGAAGAGGTGGCAAGAATACACAGAAGAACTGAACAAAAAAGATCTTCACGATCCAGATAAACACAATGGTGTGATCACTGACCTAGAGCCAGACATCCTGGAATGTGAAGTCAAGTGGGCCTTAGAAAGCATCACTACGAACAAAGCTAGTGGAGGTGATGGAATTCCAGTCGAGCTATTCCAAATCTTGAAAGATGATGCTGTGAAAGTGCTGCATGCAATATGCCAGCAAATTTGGAAAACTCAGCAGTGGCCACAGGACTGGAAAAGGTCAGTTTTCATTCCAATCCCAAAGAAAGGTAATGCCAAAGAATGCTCAAACTACCGCACAATTGCACTCATCTCACACGCTAGTAAAGTAATGCTCAAAATTCTCCAAGCCAGGCTTCAGCATTATGTGAACCGTGAACTTCCTGATGTTCAAGCTGGTTTTAGAAAAGGCAGAGGAACCAGACATCAAATTGCCAACATCTGCTGGATCATGGAAAAAGCAAGAGAGTTCCAGAAAAACATCTATTTCTGCTTTATTGACTATGCCAAAGCCTTTGACTGTGTGGATCACAATAAACTGTGGAAAATTCTGAAAGAGATGGGAATACCAGACCACCTGATCTGCCTCTTGAGAAATTTGTATGCAGTTCAGGAAGCAACAGTTAGAACTGGACATGGAACAACAGACTGGTTCCAAATAGGAAAAGTTCGTCAAGGCTGTATACTGCCACCCTGTTTATTTAACTTATATGCAGAGTAAATCATGAGAAATGCTGGACTGGAAGAAACACAAGCTGGAATCAAGATTGCCGGGAGAAATATCAATAACCTCAGATATGCAGATGACACCACCCTTATGGCAGAAAGTGAAGAGGAACTCAAAAGCCTCTTGATGAAAGTGAAAGTGGAGAGTGAAAAAGTTGGCTTAAAGCTCAACATTCAGAAAACGAAGATCATGGCATCCGGTCTCACCACTTCATGGGAAATAGATGGGGAAACAGTGGAGACAGTGTCAGACTTTATTTTTCTGGGCTCCAAAATCACTGCAGATGGTGACTGCAGCCATGAAATTAATAGACGCTTACTCCTTGGAAGGAAAGTTATGACCAACCTAGATAGCATATTCAAAAGCAGAGACATTACTTTGCCAACAAACATCCATCTAGTCAAGGCTATGGTTTTTCCAGTGGTCATGTATGGATGTGAGCGTTGGACTGTGAAGAAGGCTGAGTGCCAAAGAATTGATGCTTTTGAACTGTGGTGTTGGAGAAGACTCTTGAGAGTCCCTTGGACTGCAAGGAGATCCAACCAGTCCATTCTGAAAGAGATCAGCCCTGGGATTTCTTTCGAAGGACTGATGCTAAAGCTGAAACTCCAGTGCTTTGGCCACCTCATGCGAAGAGTTGACTCATTGGAAAAGACTCTGATGCTGAGAGGGATTGGGGGCAGGAGGAGAAGGTGACGACAGAGGATGAGATGGCTGGATGGCATCACTGACTCGATGGACGTGAGTCTCAGTGAACTCTGGGAGTTGGTGATGGACAGGGAGGCCTGGCGTGCTTCGATTCATGGGGTCTCAAAGAGTCGGACATGACTGAGCGACTGATCTGATCCGATACACAGAACAGATAATTTTACAGTTATTAGAAAACTGAAAATTGGACTTACAGCTCAAAATATTTATATACTGAAAGCATACATACTGAAGAGTAAGCATTAGTCATTTAATATGGATTATTTTCTGGTACTTTTACCTAGTCACCACAATTTTTTTCAAAAAGTAGTAACTACTCATTATACAAACTGAACTATAAAAGTTAATGTTATTACCAGAGATAATCACTATTAATATTTTTATTCCTGTTTATATACTATGTGTTACATAAAACATCATCTTAAAGTTTAACATGAGAATTTTCTCATTTAAAAAAAAAGAGAAAAAATCAACCAAACACTCCCAGCAAGCACTACCAACCATGGGAATTATGCCTATCTGAGATCATTTATAGGAAGATTGAGGTTTCCTATCCTTGTGCTCTTTTTCACATGTAAGTCACTGGAGCAACACTTGTAAAAACACATGTAGTTCTATCTAACACAATTCTAAAGACTTAAGAAAAATTACAGCTCCACTGTCTAACACTATAATCAGGACAGAACCCCCAGATGTCTGCAGATGGACTTAATGGAAAGAAGCCCCTGAAATTGCATGCAAAACTTTGCATATAAGCATGTTTCTGGGTAAACAGTCCAAGTTTTCATTTTCTCAAAGGAATTCATTTTCTCCTCTCTCCAAAACACACTAAAAACTGGTGATTTAGAGCATTTTCTTATAAGGGATCACCCATGATATTACTTCACTGTGAGGATTCTTTTTATAATTAGTGATATAATCACTAATGTGGAAATTTCCTGGGCACGGATCTTTCCCTCTTCCTGCCTTTGTAATTATCCTACAGAGTTTCAGCTAAGGAATCTAGATAAATCAAGTGTTGAAAATAAACAGTTCCTAGTAGCCTATACGTTGCTGGTAACTGAAGATCTGTTTCAGAGGAAAAGTCATTCAGAGTTTGATTTTCATGTTGAAGAAGGAACCACGCACCCGTTGGGAGATGAACGATCCGGACAGCACTGTCTGTGGTGTTCACATGCTGCCCCCCGGCTCCACTGGCTCGCTTAGTATCAATCCTCAAATCCTTAGGATTAATCACCAGGTTAATCTATACGTAAGAGAAAAGTTGGGAGTTTTGAAAATTACATGTGTGATCTGTTCAAAGAGCATTATTTATAAAAATGCATGTCATAAAAAATATTTGTATGAGATTTGGAAGGTTTAATTTTAAGAAGAGAAAATAATTGGAAGGATACCATTTTTTTAAAGACTTGTCTTATTTGAAGAGTGGGGCTTACCAGGTGGCACTAGTGGTAAAGCCGCCTGCCAGTGCAGGAGACATAAGAGACGCAGGTTCAATCCCTGGGACAGGAAGATCCCCTGGAGAAGGAAATGGTAACACAATCCAGTATTCTTGCCTGGAGAATCCCATGGACAGAGGAGCCTGATGGGCTACAGTCCACAGGGTCACAAAGCGACTAAAGTGTCTTAGCATGCACACAGTGGATAAGTATCAAAATATAATGCAAAATAAAAACAAAACCTCCCTAATCCTCAAAAACTAGACTTCTCTGTAAACTACCCTCTTATTACCAATGGCAGATCTCAGCTATTAATAGAAATGTGAATATAATCACTAAAATGATTTCTGAGTTCAAAAAGACTTTAGTGGAGGAAAAAAAAAAGATGCTAAAACACTACAGGAAGGTTTTATTTTGTTTCATATTAAATACAGGAGGACTTAAACATACTTAGAGGCAGAGCAGAGATGAATGGAAATGGCTAATACCAAGAAGTCAAGGATACAGATTCAATTCACAAATACACTGGATCTGATATCAGCATAATGCTCTGTCCTGGCAGTCACCATCCAAAGCACTGCATTTAAAAAGCTCTTGCATGAACTATACCCACTCTGTGAGATGTCCACAACTCTAGCAGCAGGCATCTTATCATTCACAGGCCTTCTAGGTCTCCCTATGTACCTCTTAACTGTTGCTGCTGCTGCTGCTAAGTCACTTCAGTCGTGTCCGACCCTGTGTGACCCCATAGATGGCAGCCCACCAGGCTCACCCGTCCCTGGGATTCTCAAGGCAAGAACACTGGTGTGGGTTGCCATTTCCTTCTCCAATGCATGAAAGTGAAAAGTCAAAGTGAAGTCGCTCAGTCGTGTCTGACTCTTAGCAACCCCATGGACTGCAGCCTACCAGGCTCCTCCGTCCATGGGATTTTCCAGGCAAGAGTACTGGAATGGGGTGCCATTGCCTTCTTTGTCTTTACTGTTGCTGCTGCTGCTAAGTCGCTTCAGTCGTGTCCAACTCCGTGCGACCCCACAGACGGCAGCCCACCAGGCTTCCCCGTCCCTGGGATTCTCAAGGCAAGAACACTGGAGTGGGTTGCCATTTCCTTCTCCAATGCATGAGAGTGAAAAGTGAAAGTGAAGTCGCTCAGTCGTGTCCGACTCTTAGCGACCGCATGGACTGTGGCCCACCAGGCTCCTCCATCCATGGGATTTTCCAGGCAAGAGTACTGGAGTGGGGTGCCATTACTGTTGCTAGGAAGAATTAAATGAGATGATACATGGACCTCAGTCTCCATCTTTTCCTGAAAATCTCTATCTCCAAGATGCTTAAGCCAAAGTGACTAGTATCAAGGGTTGCTTTTGCTATTTATCCTGCTTCCCTCTCTCCCTTAACTATCCTGTTCCTCACCTAGATTTCCTACAGAAATTAGACTAAAGAAAGGAACTCCATGTACCCTATTAGACAGTAATACAGACTTTCTAAAAAGTAATAAACAGAAATCCTCAAGCTTCCTTCTCACGTGCTTATTTCATTCTAAAAAAGAAGTTACAAATTTCCCATCACTTTTCAGTGTAAGTGATGTAAGCAAAATATAACTCCCCAACTAAGCTACTTAAAAATATATAGACTGAGAATTTGCTGGTGAAAATAAAGTATACTCATTGTGTACAATGTAGCGATGTTACTATTTTAATATGACTGGATTATAAACTCACAATTCTGTAAAGTAGTTACCCTTTATTAAAACAGGATTCTTGCTATTGATATTCTGGGAACAAGTCACACAAAGCGAGTCGCCATAAAGGCAAGCAGCTCGTAAACTCTATTTAATATTGTTTCTCCTTTATATGGTCTCAAAATACCTGCTGTAAGCTTAGCAGTGGAGAAAAATAGACAATGCAACATCATATGACTTTGTTGTTGTTTAGTCACCAAGTCATGCAAAGATGGACACAATAGAAGACAGAAATGGTATGGACTAACAGAAGCAGAAGATATTAAGACGAGGAGGCAAGAATACATAGAAGAACTATACAAAAAAGATTTTGATGACCCAGATAACCATGATGGTGTGATCACTCACCTAGAGTCAGACATCCTGGAACGTGCAGTCAAGTGGGCCTTAGGAAGCATCATTATGAACAAAGCTAGTGGAGGTGATGGAATTCCAGTTCAGCTATTTCAAATCCTAAAAGATGATGCTGTGAAAGTGCTTCACTCAATATGCCAGCAAATTTGAAAAACTCAGCAGTGGCTGCAGGACTGGAAAAGGTCAGTTTTCATTCCAATTCCAAAGAAAGGCAATGCCAAACAATGCTCAAACTATGGCACAATTGCACTCATCTCACATGCTAGCAAAGTAATGCTCAAAATTCTCCAAGTCAGGCTTCAACAGTACGTGAACCGTGAACTTCCAGATGTTCAAGCTGGATTTAGAAAAGGCAGAGGAACCAGAGATCAAATTGCCAACATCCGCTGGATCATCGAAAAAGCAAGAGTTCCAGAAAGACATCTACTTCTGCTTTATTGACTACGCCAAAAGCTTTGGCTGTGTGGATCACAACAAACTTGAAAATTCTTAAAGAGATGGGAACACCAGACCACCTGACTTGCCTCCTGAGAAATCTAAATGCAGGTCAAGAAGAAATAGTTAGAACTGGACATGGAACAACAGACTGGTTCCAACTAGGGAAAGGAGTATGTCAAGGCTCTATACTGTCACCCTGCTTATTTAACTTCCATGCAGAGTACATCATGGGAAATGCCAGGCTGGATGAAACACAAGCTGGAATCAAGATTGCTGGGAGAAATATCAATAACCTCAGATATGCAGATGACACCACCCTTATGGGAGAAAGTGAAGAACTAAAGATAAAGAGCCTCTCGATGAAAGTGAAAGAGCAGAGTGAAAAAGTTGACTTAAAACTCAACATTCAGAAAACTATTATCATGGCATCCAGTCCCATCACTTCATAGCAAATTAGATGGGGAACAATGGAAACAGTGACAGACTTTATTTTTTTTGGCTCCAAAATTACTGCAGATGGCAAGTGCAGCCATGAATTTAAAAGACACTTGCTCCTTGGTAGAAAAGCTATGACCAACCTAGACAGCATATTAAAAAGCAGAGACATTACCTGGCCAACAAAGGTCCATCTAGTCAAAGCTATGGTTTTTCCAGTAGTCATGTATGGATGTGAGAGTTGAACTATAAAGAAAGCCGAGCACTGAAGAATTGATGCTTTTTCTGAACAATGGTGTTGGAGAAGACTCTTGAGAGTCCCCTGGACTGCAAGGAGATCCAACCAGTCAATCCTAAAGGAAATCAGTCCTGAATATTCATTGGAAGGACAGATGTTGAAGCTGAAGCTCCAATCCTTTGGCCACCTGATGCAAAGAACTGACTCATTTGAAAAGACACTGATGCTGGGAAAGATGGAAGGCAGGAGGAGAAGGGACGACAGAGGATGAGATGGTTGGATGGTATCATCAACTCAATGGACATGAGTTTGAGTAATCTCCGGGAGTTGGTGATGGACAGGGAAACCTGGCATGCTGTAGTCCATGGGGTCGCGAAGAGTCGGACACGACTGAGCAACTGAACTGAACTGAACTGAACGTGTTCAACTTGCAACCCCGTGGACTGCAGCCCTCCCAGCTCCTCTGTCCATGGGATTTCCCAGGCAAGAATACAGGAGTGGGTTGCCATTTCCTTCTCCAGGGGATCTTTCCAATCCAGGAATTGAACCCACATCTCCAGCATTGGCAGGTGGGTTCTTTACCACTGAACCACTAGGGAAGCCCTTAAGTTCACTTATATATCCTTAATTCTTATCATTTATTGTTAAAATCATACCTATTGGACTGCGATAATATATTTGAAAAATGAATTCAAAGACAAGATGACAGTCAAATAAGAAAAGGAGATACTCAGTTCAGTGAGGTGAGTGTTACTTGGGGGCAAGGTGCTGTGCTGGGCTAGGACTCCCGGGAGCGGGGCTATGGTGCCTCACCTCAGTGGGCTGGGGTAGGATGGCTACAGTCATGGTGCTGGTGTGGATGCGGCCTTGCTTCTCTGTCTTGGGCACTCTCTGGACTCTGTGCACACCTCCTTCAAACTTCATGTGCTTATAGGCTTCTGAACCCCCAATGCTGGCAGATGCATGTCTAAGGCCACCTTGAAAACATTGGTGAAAGACGTTTGTTATTCCTGCCAATTATAAATAGCTGACCATCACTTCTACCATCTTTAAATATAATTAAAAGAGCTACAAACTTATATAAACACATCAACTGTGAAACATTGAAAGCCTTTAGCAAGTCTATGATATTCAGTGTTTTAGTATCTTTATTGTCTATAATTATTAAACATAAAGCATTTATGGTGTCAATAAACTGACTCAGTAACACCCTGAAGGACTACTTATAAAAAACCATTAGCCACTGAATGACAAGTATTTTATAGGCCATTTCAAAACTGGTAATATTTCTGCATTCAACATTATTAAGTTTGAGCAAACTCTGGGAGATAGTGAAGGTCAGGGAAGACTGGCATGCTGCAGTTCATGGGGTCGCAAAGAGTTGGACACGACTTAGCAACTGAACAGCAACAATTATTAAGTAAATGATAAGCATAAAACTACTTAATCCTCCTTACACAAAAATTATAAAGCTTAATCATGGTCTTTCCAACCCTTTTCCCTAAAATACACATAAATAAATAAAATCTATGCTTTTCTCAAAACAAACCAAACAGTTTACTGACCTATTTCACTTGGAAAATATTCCAGGGTTTCAAAATGCCATCTTTTAAATGCAGCATACTGCTGATACATATCAAATATCTCTGAGGTAAACAACATTGCCTCCTGACCCCCAACTCCTGCAGTTACCTCCAGGATCAAATCATTTTTATCTGTTTCTTCTGAGGGAACCAAAAGTAAGATAATCTGCAAATAAAAAATATCACCCCTCCTATAATTAAGATTTAAAATATTTGAAAAAGAGCTCAGTGATTAGATACAGAATTTTAAATATTTAATTTACTTAAAAAAGTTTCTCTAAGCAAATACCTTAATATTGCTGATTACTATTCAACCATCTTGCCAACTAGACCATACAATGCATAACTTCTAAAAATATTAATGTTATAACTACATTACAAATGCTATAAGGTTCAGCTAAAACTTACAAGTTTATTTCTTTTTGGTGTTCATGTATATTAGTTCTCTATTCAGTTAATGATTAAGTCCTTGCTGTGAAAAGGATACTGTATTGTGTGTAGCAAGCATAAGAAGCAATCCTTGGAGATTTATAGCCTACTATGGCAGGAAAAGAACACTCAGATTGCATTTGTATTTTTCCTAAGCTTCTTTAATATGGAAGAGACATTTGCAATTTTGGAACTGGAGAGGCTCTTAAGAGATGATCTGGTCCAATACTCTCATTTTACAAGTCAAAGAAAATGAGATTAACAGAGTGCAATGATGAATTAAAAAGCAAAGTGTCAGTTACTGGAACTCAGATCCTTGTGCCTAAGTCAGTCTTCCTTCCACTAAAATTGTATGTTTCACACTTCAGTGTGTGTTAGACACAGACACAATAGAAGACAGACTTCTCAGATGAGGTGGATCAAGAAAGAAAAGCCGCCAACATTTATAAAAATGGTTCTTTAATAGAGAGGCACTCTGCTAAGGACTTTATGTATTTTAATTCTTAATACATCTTGGGCAGGTACTATTAACAGCTCCACCTTAAGATGTGAAAACTAAGTTTCTCAAGTTTAACTTAACTAATAAGTTTAACCCTAGTTGGCCAATACCCTACAACTAGAAAGTGGAAGGGCTAGAACTTGAACCCAAGTCTCCCTGAGTTCTGAAGCATCGCCAAGGTGTGCTGGCCAGGAGCTGGCCTTGTTCTCCTGCTTTCCCGTAGCTCTAGCCTGTGCCAAAAGAATGTGCCCATTCACATCCTGAACTAGCACGACGCAATTTACACCTGTGAATTACTAGCCAACAAATAGAAACCGTTAATACACGCATTCTTCTACCTCACAGAAAGTTTATAGAGTAGAAGCCAAGTTACCTGAAGCTTTTCAATTTATTGTGGAACTTTTCTTCTAGAGTAGGTGGTGCGGAAATTAATTTTTGGTTAAGTTCCACACTTAGGTAAAGAGAGAGAATTTCTATGTTAAGCATCCCAGTTCCAAGCTCCGTCCTCACTTTATCATGTTCTTTCACTTATATTTCTAGAGATAACTGCTGTAAACCTTAAAGCTCTGCTTTACAGAATTAACAATGGATCTAATTTCATGATTTTTCATCTAACTTAATATGTTCTTTTGCAGTTCTCCTAGATATAAAGCCAATACTCTTAGATATAAATGCAATTCTGTTTTCAAAATCCTAAGGGGCCTAGTCCAGGCTGGCACTCTATAAGAGTGTCAAAGACAAAAAGATAAAGAAATATTCCTGCTTCCACCTATCATTGCTCCACAGTCTCTTCTACTCATGTCTACCCCCACCCTCACCTCTCTTAAAAAACAAAAGAGAGAAAACATATTATCAACATTTCATTGCCTTCTTGGAAAATTCTATTAATGTGACATTCATCTTTCTTTCAGATTTCTACAATCCTTTTAGTATGATAAAAACAGAGCTACAGGGAGTATGCTTTTTCTGCTTTAAAAACCAGGTTTATAATTGTAAATACTAGCATGCTGATTAGTTCTTGACTTGCTTTTATAAAGTTATAGTAAAATATAATGGAAGTGATAGCAGAATGCTTTATTCTTTGCACAAATGCCATACCTGATGCTTTAATTGAGCTATTTCTTTTTCACATGAAGTTATTTCATTTTCGGCAAGTTTCCTTAAGTCCTCATTTTCGTCTAAGAAAAAAAGGCAGCAGGTTGAGTTTTCCTTAATTAGTATTAAATAGCTGACAGAGTTCAAGGTAAAAGTTTTGTCACTGCTGAAGGGAAATATAACAATTACCCTTTTTTAATAACTGTCATTAATTTATAGCACTTTATGCACTAGTTTTTATGAGCATGCAGTTAAAAAACAAAAACTTTTTTCCTGATGAGAAGGGTAGAAGCTAAAAATAAAAATAATCTCTATGGGAAAATACAAAGAAGCTACTCAACTTTTCTATAATTCTTCCTCCCCCAACTATTCATATTAACAAATATGCTTTTAGTTTTCAGACTTAAGACTCTACAATAACGAATGAATGCACTGAGTGAGTTAGATCAGAGGGGAAAATAAGGCACCATTAGTAAAGCCAAAACTGAGTTAAAAAGTAGAAAGTTATTTATTGTCTTATTAGGAAACGCTTAATATAAAAGTATCCACCTAAACATTTAGACCCTGCCTGATATTCACAGAGTACCTACAAGAAGTACTCTTCTTCTCTTTCAGGCTTTACTCTAGTTCTTATTTCATCTAGTTTTCACTTTTACCTTACAAAATATACCTCCTCTTTCCTCTATCTGATGGACAACATGCAACCTATAAAACGGAGAGAAGCGGAAATTGTATTAGCTATTACAGTTTGTTATCTCTGTTGAAAGATCAAACTCTGTATTGGCTGGAATGTCTTATTCATTTACTAAGAACCAATTATGCTGGGAACTGGGAATAACATGTAACACTTGCCCTCAAGGCAGGATTTTCAATCATTTTAGTTTCTTTATATTATTCTAGGGGAGAAAAGCTCACAAAAAATAACAGCCTAAAACATTATGTGGTTAAATATTAAAATAACAGCATGCAGAAGCAATTTTTTGTTTTAGAGATGCGCAGAATAAAGGAAAAAAGGATTAACTCAATGAGAGATAACAGCAGCAGCAAATTGAGATAAACAAATACAGGGAGTGTTGGTGACATGGCAGGATATTATTTTGGTAAGAATGGGTTATGAGATTTGGTGAAATGGAAAAATGTGCTTCATTAAAAAAAGCAAAAGTGAATTAGAGCCCCAGTTCAACCACTAAGGTTCTCTTAGAACATCTCTCCTAACGTCTCTGAATGTCAGTAATCTCAAGAGTAAATGAAAGATCTGAGGTGGATGACTTCTAAGAGGCCTTATTAGTTCTGAAATGTAGTGTTCCGGTTAAGATGAAGAAGACTGGAACTAGGGTGTAGACATAATCTAACTTAAATACTTCATTTTATTTAATTCAGGTCCCCCAAACACTATCAATTTCAACATGTATTGAATATAATTTTTTTTTTTTATATTAAGGCTTTGTGGCTGCTACGGGGACTTGAAGCTTGGCTTATGAAACTGATTTAATTTTCCCCTAAAAAAATACTTCTAATTTTTTTTTTCTTTAACACTCTGGGCAGCTTCTTCTCTTAAATCACTTAATTTAGACTCTCCTTAAGTCTCAACTATACAGTTGCATTAGCCTTCTGTCTTCCATGGCATCTTTAGTCCTGTTCCAGATTGCTTCTCAACTGCCTCCCATCAAAGTTCCTAAGCAACAAAGCTATTCCTATTATTCACTCCCAACCCAAAAGCTTCTGCTGGCTTCCTTCTGCCAAAAGGATGAAACCAAACTTTGCAGGTTAGTATTTGAGCCCTCTTACAAAATGGTTAACCCCACCCTCCCCCCTACCCCTCGCCTCCCCAAACCTACCCCTTCCTCAGTTAATGCAGAATGCAGTGATTAAGAGCATGAGATTTGGAGTCAGTCCTATTCAAGCTCTACTCCTTAAGAGTAGTTTAACCTGGGCAGAGCTATGTTCTCTTTGTATCTCAAGTTCCTCTTCTGTTGCATGAGGCTAAAAGAACCTACTTCATAGTTTATTATGTGAACTGGATGAGTTAATAGACAAAGAAAAGCAAAGCCTAGAGGAGGCAAAGGATCGATTAAAGTTAAACTATTATTATATCATCTAAGGTTGGGCCTTTATACTTGTACAAGCCTTTCTCCTTCCAAGTTCTCCTTGCTCTCCCAGGTCTTTACTGATCTATGTTCTCACTTATCAGCTGTATCAGAATTAATTTTCTTGCTTCAGTAGACTGTGACCCTCTCTAGAACCTTTCCTTTGGCTGGCCACAGGCCAGCCACTAGGCATCCCCAGGAATTTGTGCAAATTAAGTAACTTGAGCCCCATCCAGATTCGAATGGGCAAGAATCACTTGGCAAGCTTGTTAAAACCGCCGCATGTTCTAGGTCTCAGAGTTCCAGTCTGGGTTTACTTAGCACGCATTTTTTCTGTCACTTTTGTGGGTGGCCGCTCTACCACACTGAGAAACAATGCTCTCGACTCCTTAACAGGAATAGGGCCTTGTCTTCGGTGAGCTCATCTCCTGCCATTAAATACGCAACCAATTAAAGTCAACTTAAGTTTTGTAAAAGGGCGTACAGCACTGTCAAGAGAGCACAAGAAGAGGATGGGACCAGAACTAACATAATAATGTCTTGACCTTTGGTGTAAACCATAAAGAGCTGCAACTGAGTAAAAAGTTCAAAATCAGAGTGTGTGGAGACGTGACCGGCGGCTTAGTGCAAAGGGCAAATGAAGAGTCAAGACTCCGTTGTGAATCCCGCTGCCCTAGGCCAGGCCCTTACCATGAAGCAGGTGCTGGGTCTCCTGCAGCTCCTGCTCCTTGTCGCTCAGAAGTTTGGCCACCGCCACCAGCTCAGGCCGCCTGACCTGAAACTGGGCTTCAGAGCCTACCTGGCGCTCGAGGAAGGTCCGCAGAGCTCCGCCGCGGGCGAACAGCTCCTCCAGGGGCAGGTTACTGCAGCTTAGGTGTCGGCAGGCCGGGACAACACCCCGGCGGGCCCAAAAGCCCCGAAAAACGTTCCAAACTAACCTGGGGCGCATAACTACAGCCAGACCACCATGGCAAACAAGACCCGGAAGTTCCGGACAGAGCAAATCTCGCGATACCGCGCGGCTCGGACACAGGGGCGAGGCCTATCCGAGCTCCGCCCAACTCATGCGCCAGTTTAAAGGGGCTTCCAGGAAGCCTGGTTGGGAACTTCCGGTCATGCATTATTAAACGCCGTAGTATTCGCGGAGGCCGGAAGTTGAGATGCAGAGCTAAAAGCGATAGGGGCGGGTCTGAGAGACCTCGGGCTCCTCCTCTAAAGAGTAGGTCAGAAACGCCTCCTGTAACGAGCCGGGGCGGAGTATTGGGCCGGAAGGGGAAAGGCATAGATTGTTATTACGCTTTCTGACGTCAAGATTGCTTCTCAGGTACTCAGTGAAGCTTTCAAGTACCGCGCTGGAGGGCCGTACAGTGTCAACTACAGGAGCTGAGATCACAGTACAGATGTCAGTCTGGACTGTCGTCCCCAAAGGCGAATTGTAGAATGGCCATCAGTGTGTGTATGTGTGTTTACTCCTCTTCCATTTCTCGTTCTCCTGTTTCTCCTTTCGACGGTGGTTAAGGCTCGATTCATGGGGTCGCAAAGAGTCGGACCTGACTGAGCGACTGATCTGATCTGATCTGAAGGCTCGTATTAATGGGACGTGACAAGTGGATTCGAAGACCAGTTACCGAGTGATTTAGCAAAATCTACTTTCCTGCCCTTTATCTGCCACTTAATTTACATAGCCTTTAAACGACTTGCTTCCACACCGATTCTCCTGCCTAGTCTCACTTATCCCTTGTTAGTCGGCTACTTTTTAAAGACGTTGAGCCATTCGTTTCCTGTTTGCTGCTAACCACTGCCAAGCAAAGCCTTGACAGCCCCGCCTCCGGGGGCCCCGCCCGCCAATTTGACACGGTGGATTAGTGCCCAGAATACTGAAGTTTATTCGTGTAATGCTTTTGAATTTTTAAAGACCTCTTCATAGACCACCATAAGAATGTATGAAGTGAAGTCGCTCAGTCGTGTCCGACTCTTTGCGACCCCATGGACTGTAGCCTATCAGGCTCCTCCGTCCATGGGATTTTCCAGGCAAGAGTGCTGGAGTGGATTGCCATTTCCTTCTCCAAGAAGAATATATAGGAGAGTATAATACAACCCAGAGAGGCCTGGGGACGCTACAGCTGAACTCTCAATTGGGGAACTCTCACCACCTAACTAGTTTGAGCAGGGCTTACTTACTGTACAGAGACCTGACATACTGAAAAAGTTTCTCATTTATTTATTTTTTAAATATAAAAATACAGGAGTCCTCTGCAAGGTTCAGTCATCCTTACTTAAGTCATCTAATCAAAATTGTTAAGTATAAAATTCTTATAAAATGCGCTTGCATTGCCTCTGCTGTATTCATTTCTGTACTCTACATACAAATGCAAAGTGAAGTAGAGGAATGAGATCACTCTCCAAACAATATAAAACAGAAATATGTTTGGCTACTTAGAAGCTTCCACTAACTCAAATCTTCTTTCATTTTGTATGTGAATTAAAGCCACACTACTTTTACAAAATTGTCTTGCTTTAAAGTAGTGATTGAAATCGAATCTTAAATTCAAATCCGAGTATAGAACAGGACTGATGAGGTTATCTACATCTCTTTTAGGAACAGGTATTTCTCAAGTCTAAACTCAACTCTGAATATTGTTTTAAGCACAGAATTGGGGGGAGCTACTTGACTCCGAACTCTCAGCTGAATTTTTAAAACAAGTCATTTCATGAACATACTTCATTACTTATAAAAGGTGCAAAGGTGCAAAAATGTAATAAGCAATAACCTTGTAAAATAATGTAAAGAATCCAGCCAGAAATTATTTTCCCTCAGATGTGTAAGCAATTTAAGTAATATAAATAAGTGTACCTTTACTCCTGTAATGTGACACCAATGAGGAAACAGTGACTTGTCTAAGGATACATGGGTGAATTCTTTATTAATTCAAAACATTTAAAAAAAGTCAGTGTGTAATGCATGTGTGTTTTACAGTAATATCCATGGGTGTCCACAGTGTAGTCAAATGAAAACAGCTGTAGTTTGATTTACTTTGAAAAGTCAAAGATCTATACCGTTTGAGATTTCTGAATTTTCTTACATTATTGTCATGCTCAACTTCTATTATATGTTGAAAATTCTA
The DNA here is from genome assembly GCF_002263795.3 of Bos taurus. Taxonomy (NCBI): domain Eukaryota; kingdom Metazoa; phylum Chordata; class Mammalia; order Artiodactyla; family Bovidae; genus Bos; species Bos taurus. The sequence goes on from NC_037336.1 coordinate 89,920,759, forward strand.
GCATTTTCAGGAAGTCTTATTGTACATAGGTAAAAATAATAAAATAGATTCAAGGAAGGAGGAATAAAAACCCAAAACAACTTAATTTAGAGGAAAAATAATCTGGATTATCTATTCAATTTATAAGTACCTACAGTTATTTTGGCATTTCAAAATAACCAAGCATGGTATCTCAAGTTATATTCATGCATTCAAAACTTCTTTATGGTCCACTAATAAATATTGATCAACTCCAAAATATGGATATAGATTATTAAGTACAATGAACATAGCAAAAATTTACACATGTTCAATATGATAAATTTTACAAGAATCGAACACATTGAAATTATTTTTAATATTTAGCAAACATCTTAAAATCATATACAAGAAACACTGTATTTATGACAAATAGGTTAAAGCAAGACGGAAAAAATCAAGTCTTACATTATTCCAGTATTCGGTGTTCATTGTTCAGTGAAAAGCAATATAGAAAAGTACTCACCAAAATGACCATCAATTGAGATTACCTTTTAAGACAGTAAGACTAAAATCTTCACTACCCAAGAGACGTAGAGGATTAAGGTAATTATACATGTAATTCAAGAGAAGAAATTCACTTTCACCCCCATTAAGTGAATATTCAAGTTAACACTATTTTGGAGTTTTACTTTCCTATATCAATTTCCAGTTCATTATATTTTCTTCATAATGTTTGTTAGCAGTCATTTAGTGGAAACTAATAGCAGTGCTGAGGAATCTGCTCTGAGTATTATGTCAGTGTAAATGTCCAGTAAATCTACCTCCAAAATACCCTCTTAAAAAACGTATCACTTTACAGTGGAAAAATCTAACAGACACTACCTCAGTCAGACGATGATGTTCAACATCAACAATAAGTCATGTTGATGATGGTATGTACCTTTGATATGGTGTGATATGAATGGCACTTCTGTGGTCTTTCCTCCAAAATCTAATAACACCTGTCTATTCATGGGAAAACGATCAGAAAAATTCCAGTTGAGGGACATCTTACAAAATACTAGGCCTGTAACTCCTCAGTACTGCCAGGGTTATCAAAAACAAGAGAAATTTGAGAAAACATCATAGCTAAGAGGGTAACATGATGACTAAATGTAATACCATATCTTGAACAAAATCCTGGAACAGGAAAAAAAAAAAATTATGAAAAGCAAAGAAGGGCAGGGAAACCTGGCATGCTGCAGTCCATGGTGTCTCAGAGAGTCGGACATGACTGAGCAACCGAACAACAGCAAAGGAATCTGAATAAAGTATGGACTTAATAATGCATTGATATTGGTTCACTGGAGAAGGAAATGGCAACCTACTCCAATAGTCTTGCCTGAAAAAAATCCCATGGACAGAGGAGTGGTGGGTTACAGTCTCTGGGGTTGCAAAGAATTGGACGGGACTTTGTGACTGAACATCCATGTATCGGTTCATTTATTGTGACAAATGTTTCATGGCTGTGACATGTATGGATCCTATCTGTACTATCTTTTCACTTTTTCTGTAAATCTAAAACTATTCTAAAATAAAAAGTTTAATAAAAAATTTTATGAACACACAACTACCTTTTATTCTCTTACTTTCGTGATAAACTTATTTTAAAAATCATACTACCTTAATAGTAAAAAGCATGCTTTCTATTCCATGGCAGTGTCAATGTTTTCTACTGGCTATCTTTTTTAACTTGGGTTTTAGCTCTGACTCCTACATATATACTTGGCAGATTAACTGAAAAATTCTTCCTATGCTTGGGAATGTTTATTTCCTGTGGAATTTAAATTTTCAAATGATTTCTCTTAAACTTCGATTTAAACCTACAATATTATACACCCACTCACACATCTGCATATACACATCTAAATATATCTGTGTGTGTGTCATTGAAAGAAACATTTCTTGTTTGTAGATTGAGTATGATGTTGGTGAACTGAGAACAGTGATTTTGAATCACATTATTGAACAAAGCAAAGACATATTCATATATTCTTCTGTCTTAAAATGAGCTTGATCGTATTTTTTGAATGAATAATTCAATCAGATTTTTAAAGTACAGTTTCAAAAAAATCTTGGCAAGTGCATTGAAGGCACTTAATGCATTCATTCTTGAAATGGGAATTACTGAGCTAGAGAACTTTGATATAATAATATGTAACACTTCATTCTATGTTTAATTCATTCTCATGGCAATCCTGTAAATTTTTATATTCTTCATTTGAAGAGAAAGAAACAGGTTCAGAGAGGATAAATGATTTGCCCAAGGTCACATGAGACAGAAGTATAACTGGAAGACAAATGTATAACTAAAGACTGGTATTTGGAAAGAAAATGTATCCCTCTGTGGATTGTTGTGTGTTCCAAGGATACTACTAAGAGTGCTGCAAGGAAGATCTGAAACAAGTTTTTGATATCAGTTTCACTGGTAAATATTTGCAGTTGTAATAACTAAACTTTTTATGGATTGTTTTCTCAGAAGAACAAACATTTTATATTGGTCAGAGATTAAAAACAAAAAACTGAAAAGGGCATACAAAGTGTTTGCAAGTTATATTTTGAAAACTAAGGTCATAAAGTGTCAGTATAAATACAGGTAAAAAAACAATTCTAGAAATATCTTTCCCACTTTTCAAAATAATTTGCCATCTAATGCAAAGTTTTCAAAGCTTGTGTTTGATAGGGCCCTATCCATAGACTTTTTAGGTGGCTTATTTTGTATTTTCTGACTGTATTTTAAATTTCTTCCTTGCATACTTCTTCCTCAAAGCATCTGGTATATTGCCATTTTGTAAATGTAGTTTGTTACAACTACAATATGACATATTTCTTCAATATAAGTTAAAAGTGTATAGAAAAAAAAGGATACATTCAAAAATAAGAATCAGGTATTATTTTAAATCAGCTTAATGGGGTGAAAGTGTATTTTTGCCCCTAATAAATAAATACTATTTACCTATTTCTATAGTCCTTTTGCAAAACTGAACTCTCAGGTAAATACATGATACACATTTCATTCCACACTAACAACCTAGGCAGCATGAAAGGATACTAATAAACACCCCATGCATATGACCAAATATCAACTGGTCATCTTATGTACATATTTTAAGATTAAAAAAAGTGACCACATTACGGTCTTAACTTTTGCACTTCATAGTGTTGATATCAAAATTGTGTTTTGCTATTGTTCTTTTGCCAGTGCACCTACTGAGCTTAGAGCTGCCCTGTAACACTGTTGGGATATCTGTATTACCTTTGGGTAACGTAATAACAATTATTCAAAGTAAAGAAGCATCATCCATTCATTTTTAATGTGATCTAAGTTCAAAATGCATCTCTGAACAGATGTCTCCAATTTATATAAATATATATGTATATTTACATATGACCTATATCCTCTACTTTTCTTTCCATTATAGACACATCTGAACTTAGGCATTATTTAAAGAGCATTAACCTCTTTCTGTGTACATTAGCAGATTCTAACAGTATACAAAGATATCTTGGTAATGTAAAACATGAAGTGTACCTTCTAAAGTGCTAATTTTTCCTCAGGGAGGAACTTACTCTCTAGAAAAAAATCAAACTCTACCAAAACAAATATTGTGCTCTTGGAATGGTAGCATAGACACCAGTTGAGGGCTTTTTTGTTTGTTTGTTTGTTTATTATAGCTCTGTAATTAAAACAGAAAGAATTACACCATACCTTAAAAATTGGTAGAGTTGCAGATACATAGACATACTGTTAGATACACTTAAAACATTTTGAAATTAAAAGAGTTGCTCTCCCCTCCCCTGAAAATAGGAATTTAGCACAGAGGTCCTCACATAGTGTGGTTATCGATATTTGATGTGTAAATCTACCCTAGACTCATTCTCAACACATTTCTAGTCAGGTTTCAAAAGGGTATATCAGCTTCAAAATCTGTATTCTACAAATGCCCCGGGTTAGAGATTAGGACTCTTTATAAGGGCCCTATCTTTTACATTTGGTAAAATATTAAAAGTATTGTCAAACAGACAATTCATCTAATAGTCCAAAGTATCTTATAAAGATAACTTATGACTAGCAGGTCACCATCATATATAGTAACAACAAGAATATAAAGTCTACACTTAAAAAATTTGATTCATGCGGTGTATCTTAGTATATTACATATTTTCTAGTCATGTATACCATACATTGTGCCTCAAACACAGGAACAAATGTGATATTATAACATATATGTGTATACATCATTGTAGCATAACAAACTCAACTCTAATCAAGAAAAAAATAGTTTAGGAACAATAAACTTCACGATAGAAGTGATGATTCTTTTAGGTTTTTCTTCACTCGTTAGGAAAAAAATATGACTTTTTGTAAACATCTTCATAGCTCTCTTTTCCCACTATGTTACTGAAAACTATTATTCAAACAGTAAATATTTAATTGACATGGATAAAGCATGTCTTAACACTAACACTTTCAGACAAAAACAGGCATTTGTTAAAAGAAATGTTTATTATAAATATTTTCTATCTTATATTTTAACTACATTTTCATAAAGAATGTATTTAAAAGTGCTGAATACGGTAGGATAGTCAGCAACGCCAGTGTAAACAGAACGCTTTGTTTTCTACTCTGCAAACGTTTTTTTTTTTAATCCCATTTTGTCAAACACTGCAACAGTTAAAATATTTGCATAGGGAAGATTATAGCCCTTTTAATCATATCTCCTGAATGCTATACAAATTAGAAAATCAAATTCACATAAAAAAATTCTTGAAATGTTTAACTTTATGGAAAAAGAAAATTACGATGCCAACCTTTCAAGTAAAGTAAATTTTAAAAAGAAAACCCCAAACTTGTTTTTCTTAAAAAAAGTTTAATAAATTAAAAAAATGAGAGGTAGTTAAAAAATGACAAAGGAAACTTATAATTTTAATATCATCCTTAATATAAGGCCAGTATTCTTAGTGGATATAAATATTTTTAAAACTTTCATTTTAGGTTACTCAATATTATACTTATTAAGTTTAAGATTAAAAAAATAGCCTCCAGGGGATATTAATATTCAAATGTAACACTTTGATATAAATATGACACTGTTGTCTGTGTGTGCACGACAGGATACTGTTTCCTTGAATGTCAAAAGTACATGCCAAGGTCAGGCAAGTATTTTTTGTCTTAAAAGATTTAGTGGTACTTATAAAAAAATAATATGGCAGCTAAAACATTTGAGCACTGTTCTGCCTTTCAATTAGGGATGAGAATTAATAGTTTGGTTTTAACATATTTTAAATAAGTTATTTTTAAGATACTACGTGAAAACAGTTAAGGTCTGAAGTAGAGAATTATCTTCTAAAGAACCCCTATAAAACTTTTCTTCGTTAAAAACCTTAGCTTTTACTGGATTTCACTTTCAACGAAAATATGCCACAGTCCAGATGCTATTCATCCAAAGTTTTAAGATGCTACATATAGGCATTCCTTTATTAAATCTTTTCTTTATATTCCAAAACTAAGTTATCAAGCTTTTTTTTTCTTGCTAAAGTACATACTTTATGCAACCATTTTAAAACTGGAGACCCAGTCTTTAATAAATTAATTACAGTATTGGACATCTGATATATACATAGATTCATTTTCTTCTATTACAACTAAAAACAATATCACTCTTTGATTTGTCATTGAGATAGAATATCTTCAAATTGTTTTGTGCTTTTTTCTTTTTTCCTCATATATATATGTATATATTATTTTTTACATAGCAAACTCTTCTGTAATGAAAATGCCACAGTTTTGGCAGTGAACAACCAGAGGAATTCCCCATGAGGATTTTCCAACAAACAGAGATAAATAGCTCTTTTTTCATGTACAGAAATATTGGCTTCAAAGTTAGTGTACTGAACATAGTATATAGCATGTTGACTATCAGAGTTACAATTTTAAAATTGGCTTTTTCTGTCTTAGAGTATATTTAAAAATGCAAACCACAGCCAACTTTGGGGCAATTATTTCTATAAGACCATATTGCACAAAAGTCCTTAAATACAGATATAAGTTATGCCATTTGGATTTAAGTGTTGTGAAAACTAAATGGCAAATGAAGCGGGTTTACTTGGCACATGCAGTCTCTGGGCACACTAGGAGACTGTTCATAGGACTACAAATACAGTTTGCTTGCAAGTAGAATGAATGCGTGTTCAACGAAATAAACTTAATTTGGCAATTCATTGTTTTATGTGGTATTTTCTCCAAAGTAACCACGAATAAACCTTGATAAAAATGGAGCCAAAGACCATATGGTTGTATTTTCACAGTAGCCTGAGGATTGCTAAACTGTAGTTCTCCAGGAACTCAGTTTCAGGTGTTACGTAACTACTTTTATTTCTCATCGCAGCCCTCCAAAATGATTTTCTTTAATAAAAATTAAGATTCAGAAGTAGAGCTGGCAGTACTTTCAACAAATGACTTATAAATTTGAGAGTTCAAAAACCTGGGGAAAGAATCTCTGTGCATTAAGGTATATATCTGGAGTTGGGCATCTTCATACATGTGAGGATTAGGATCCAACAGATTTCTATTGATCACCTCTCTAACTCGAGAATCGAGACTGACCTAAAAAGAAATAAGAGCAGATTTATTAAATAATATTTTTTCAAAAGATCTCAATCAAGTAACTATATGCTCATGACATTTCAGAGAAACCTTAAAGAGTAAATCTAAAAATCTTGAGGTTATGTTTTCAAAGCTCTCATAACCCTGCATACTTTTTTCCTTCAAAAATTGAATTAAACAAAAACCAACTGTAAACCAAAATTTGAGTTCAGATATCTTGGCTTACTTGGATGTACCCCTTCTATGCATTCATTCAGGAGTTTTTGACAATTTCTCTCATTGTTGCAGTGCTAGAGAGTCCCCTAGCTAGAATACAAAGTTGTGTGTGTGTGTGTGTGTTAGTCGCTCGGTTGTGCCTGACTCTTTGTGACCCCATGGACTGTAGTCCACCAGGCTCCTCTGTCCATAGAATTCTCCAGACAAGAACACTGGAGTGGGTTGCTATTCCCTTCTCCAGGGGACCTTCCTGATATTCTCCTGGGTTTCCTGAACTGCAGGCAGATTCTTTACGGTCTGAGCCACCTAGGAAGCCCCTAACCAGAATACAAAGTTACCTCCTCCTATTACATGACTGCTGGGCTGACTCTCTTCATTGAACAAGATAAAAATCTAGCGGAGAGTAGTTCTCTGTCAAAACAACATGTAAATTACATACTGATACCTGACAGTTTCACGTCCCAACAAGTCCTACTGTGTCAGGATGACACCAGGAATGTGGAAGGGCTGAGCAGAGCAGAACCAGAGCACATACTCTTCAGGTGTTACAACTATAGACCTGTTCACACAGAACACGCTCTAGTCCTTCCCTAGGAATACGTCCAAATCACTCTGTACTAAAGATTAGAAGAACAATTTCTTGAAATGCAGTCTTTGAAAGAAGAAATATCAGTAGGAACTCAGAGCACCCATTAAAGTAGCCATACAGTGTTATTTGAAAAGTGTAAAGTCATTTTAAGAAATTAAATTCTGCAAGTGATTCCGTTTTTTGTTTTTGTTTTTTCTCCCTGAATGCTAATCCTGTTGGAACTGGTAGGGTAAGTTGGAAAAGGAATGGGGAGGATTAAATAGCAATAAAGGCATGCTATGGGGAACAGAACTAAGCTCTTTCCTGAAACGAAAGAAAAAAACCCTCCAAGAGGCAAAACACCTCTGAGTCTGATTGGTGTCTGACGTTCTCACTGTTGAACAAAGACCAAGGTATGGTGATCCATAGTTACCCATTTCAGGATGTACTTCTATACAAAGCCTTCATATGTATAGCTAAGGTTTTGTCACAAGCATCTTGCAAAAGCTTTTTTGGTTCTGGCTTCATTTTCCACCCATTCTTTGGATAAGCCTGGGATCTGAGATGGTCCCAATGAGAGAAGCCACTCATATTTTCTGGTGTTCCCAGATTCCTAAACTTTATAGCCCATGTGGAGTTGAGTTCATAGAAACACCCCAGGATGACAGCTAGCGGGGGAAGATACATCAGGAAGTGGTGATCCAGACTAAATTTCTGTGGTTTTGCTAGACTAAGTTATACAAAGACAAAATTAAACGTTTCTTGGCTGAATTATGCGTTATTCTCTCTAGATTCTAAAGAAAAAAAATGTTCTGGAAATGGGTCAAGTTTAATTCTCTGTGTTATTGCCACAAGGATCATCATCAAGTACAAAGTAAAAAAGCACAGAATTTTAAGCTAAACTTCTTATTAAAAAATATTTGTGCCTCTCGCTCAACAGGAAAATGTTGATACTGAAGTTTAAACTGATAGATCTTGTTCTGAAATGTGGTATTATGATAAAGTGAACCTTAACAAACATATTCTACTATTTTTTTTGCAGATGGTGCTTTTACTTTCACACTTGTGTACTTTTTGTTTCATTGTAGAAAGGAACACTAGATTAGTGATAAAGAGATAAAAGAGGTCTTTATTTCGTAAATAATAGCATATTGAATATATGCTATTTAACACATACATTCCCTAACATATATATTTAACATATGATAAACTGATAACAGTTTATCAGTTGCTAGAATGATATTCGTTATCTTAAGACAGAAAGCAAAATAATTTGAATTATTAAATGTGTTGAGTCTTCATTGTATGATTTAAATTTTATTTTCAAACTAAAAACAGTAGTGAAATATCATAGAGAAAGTAATACCATTCAACATTTAGTAATCTGTAACAAAAACACATTTGCTATTTCCATTTAAAAAATAAAATATTTACCTTAATATCTGGTGGTTTGTTTGAAAAGGTTGTCTGTTAGTCAAAAGACGTGTAGAGAGGTCAAATAACAAGGATAAACCCCATGAGTATGACAATCTATGGTTTCATCTTGTGGCCTCTTTGTGCTTCGATTGTGGAACATCTATAATACAAATTAGTGCGGGTGGATCCCAGCATGGGCCTGAGCCTAGGCCCCCTAGGATTCACCCCTGAGTAGTGCCATCTCATCTGGGGTGAGATGCCTTAGTGCCTAAGGCACCAGGGGATTTCCTGTACAGACATAACTTAAGGGAAAAGAAAGTTGAGTAGCACTAAGACAACAGCTATTCTAGGTAAGGCAAATTCTTTTCTTACTCAGTCTTCCCAGACTCCCGTTTAGCGGGGTGAAGGAAACAATGTGTGCTCAGTCGAGCCCCACTCTGCGCAACCCTTTGGACTGTAGGATTTTTCAGGCAAGAATACTGGAGTGGGTTGCCATTTCCTGCTCCAGGGAATCTTCCCAACTTAGGGATCAAACCCATGTCTCCTGCATCTCCTGAATTGCAGACAGATTCTTTACCACTGAGCCACAGGGAAAGGGAGCAAAGCAGTGCGGTAATAATAGAGTAAAAAGACAATCTACTCCTGTGGGGCTGGGCACACGACAGCACTGATAGACCCGGCAGCCCTGACCCAGCAGTCTTAGCGGTGCTGGAAAAGTGGGCGTGTTGAGAGGCGGTAAGTGAAACTAATGGAACCATCCATTGCCACAGGGAGGAGACAGGGAAGAAAAGCACGTGGCTTACAAATATAAAAATATCCACCAGCAACTCCACACGGAGGAGGCAATGGCACCCCATTCCAGTACTCTTGCCTGGAAAATCCCATGGACGGAGGAGCCTGGTAGGCTGCAGTCCATGGGGTCGCTAAGAGTTGGACACGACTAAGTGATTTCCCTTTCACTTTTCACGTTCATGCATTGGAGAAGGAAATGGCAACCCACTCCAGTGTTCTTGCCTGGAGAATCCCAGGGACAGGGGAGCCTGGTGGGCTTCCATCTATGGGTTCGCACAGAGTCGGACACGACTGAAGCAACTTAGCAGCAGCAGCAGCAGCAGCAACTCCACAAACTAGTTGGGAGGAAAATGAAATGAAAGCTAAAGGTTCAACGAGAGTGTGGGGGTAAAATGGGGAGAATGAAAACAGAAATCTTGTTTTGGTGACTGGGGAAAACCTGGGTCAAACTGAATTATATACTATGCATGGAGCTAATTCACGTGAAGTAGGTGGATATGGCCAAAAGGCAGCACACCAAGTTTTGAGCCTGACTTCCCCTTCTGGTCATAGAAATGCAATGAAAATTTTGATTCTTTGGACATTGTTTTGGTGGAATTATACTGAAAATGAATTACCACAGAAAGTCTTTTATCCTCATAAAGACCCTCCTAAGTTAACTTAATTCCTTGAACATTTTCTTTTTTTACATACCATGATTTAATTTTCCCCCATTTTTTTAATTTTATTTTTAGTTTTACTGAAGCCGCTTTATTTACTATTTTTTCTAAGTAAAATATTGATTAATTTTTTTTTCCTTTGTAAGCCCATGTTAAATTTTTACCAACTATAGCTTCTGCTCCTGGAGATGTTCTCTATAATTTTAACTAACTTTGGTCTCATGTAAAATTTTGTAAATTTGAAGGCTATCTGATTCTCCTATCTGTTTTAGTACACTTTTTACCACATGCATTTTTAGCCATATTACTTTGTGTCGGTTACTTCTATGGAAAATAATTCTATATTGCAAATAAGACTGACTATTGGAATGCATTTCTTGAAGCAAAGATCATTGGTACAGTAAGGTGGAGTAACCATACTCCTGGTGGCGAATAATGATGGGAAAGTTTATCTTGCTTCTGAAGGACAGTTCAGACATGTGATGAAGGTTGCTAGTTCTCACTGTGTCTCAAGTTCTAAGTTTGGGTTCACAGAAGTCCAGAGTTGTGTCATGAATAGAATACTAAACAATGGAATAACAACGAGCATATTGTAGTTGGAAGAGCTGCACTTGGAATCAGAAGATCTTGGGCTTATGTTCGCTCTCTACCAGATATAATTCTACTGTCCCTGCTTTACTTCTTTGAGAATCAACTGGTTTTGCTATAAAATGGTGCCATCTGTCCTAGAGGCTAAAGGGTTATTGTGAGATTTATACTGTAATAGTATCCATAAGAGCATTTTATCAACAACAAACTTTAAGCCCAATGTAAGATAATAATAGTACTGCTAAGTCGCTTCAGTCGTGTCCGACTCTGTGCGACCCCACAGACGGCAGCCCACCAGGCTCCCCCTTCCCTGGGATTCTCCAGGCAAGAACACTGGAGTGGGTTGCCATTTCCTTCTCCAATGCATGAAAGTGAAAAGTGAAAGTGAAGTTGCTCAGTGGTGTCCGACCCTCAGCGACCCCATGGACTGCAGCCTACCAGGCTCCTCTGTCCATGGATTTTCCAGGCAAGAGTACTGGAGTGGGGTGCCATTGATTGATCATATGTATAACAATACCTTTTTCGTCAAACCCAATGCCTTTAGACTTCGTATCAGCTTGAATTTTACCTTCTCAGAGTGACCTTACCAGACTCACCTTATTCTAATGACATCACTTGACCTCCACGCCATCATAATGCTTATCACGATTTTTAATTACTTGTCTTTGACATGATTTGTCTGTCTTCCTAAAATGAAAGCTCCGTAAGGTTCACCATTATATCCCTAATATCTAGGCCAGTACCCGGCTCACAGGAAGTACTCAATGCATATTTTTGAATGATAATATGCATGCACAAAGAAAACTAGAAAGATACAATCAAATGAGTTTTGTTAGGAAAAACTGATTTAAATCATCAAAACTGTTAAATTCACATAATTTTGCATGAAGAGACATCTGTCTGTGTGCACACATGGGACCACATGTCTATCACATATACAATATTTTTAGATAATTCTGGTTTTTAAACAGGCTTTTTGCTTTCTCCTCCTAGATAGCAACTATGAATAGAAGGAGTTTAGGGTGAAATCAGAAGAAAACGGTACCTACTACTATAAAAACTGTCATTCAGCAGAACCTGAAAGTCATAGATTTAGTTGGTTTTAGAGCTTCACCCAGGCCATTATTCTATAAAATGAGGAAGCTGAGGCCACAGAACACTGAAGTGAGTTGCTTAGTGTTCGACAGTTAAGTGGCAGGCCTAGATTACAGCCATGGTTAAGGACAACACCATCACCAGATATCCGAACACACATGCTGCTGCTGCTGCTGCTGCTAAGTCGCCTCAGTCGTGTCTGACTCTGTGCGACCCCACAGACTGCAGCCCACCAGCCTCCGCCGTCCCTGGGATTCTCCAGGCAAGAGCACTGGAGTGGGTTGCCATTTCCTTCTCCAATACATGAAAGTGAGAAGTGAAAGTGAAGTCGCTCAGTCGTGCCCGACTCTTTGTGACCCCAGGGACTGCAGCCTACCAGGCTCCTCTGTCCATGGGATTTTCCAGGCCAGAGTACTGGAGTAGGGTGCCATCGCCTTTCCCCCCGAACACACATAGTTTTCTGTAATTCTGATAAGTCTTACAGTTGTTGCAAGATTTACAATTATCTCTTTGTTCAATAGCTCAATGTTGCTTAAGTTGGTTACAACTTTTAATCAGACTGTTTGATTAAAGTTATTTTGCTGAGCTGATCTTTTCAATACTTAATATGAGCTGCCACTGACAACTGCAATGCATAGCAAGGCTACTATTCATCTTAAATTCCTCTCTATTACTTCCATTTGAGGTACCTTTGAGGACCTCACATAAAAAGAAAACTTACTTTTGAAAGAAATGACATTTTTTGTTTTTAGATTCTTTAAAATTTAAAATGTGGTCATTTCCCCTCTTGAAATGGGTGCTACACCAAGAATGAGAGATATAGTGAGTCCTATACATGTCAACATGTCAACATGTATCTTATAATATAATGTTTAAGTTGTTAAAAATGCATATAACATAATCTTAAAACAACAAAATGTAATTTTCAGCACACTGGCTTCATGAAGGAAATATGCTATGTTGGTAACATTTTAAGAATGGGGACCTCCTCTACATTTAATAGGCTTCTCTGAAGACTCTTGAGAGTCCCTTGGACTGCAAGGAGATCCAACCAGTTCATCCTAAAGGAGGTCAGTCCTGAGTGATCATTGGAAGGACTGATGTTGAAGCTGAAACCAATACTTTGGCCACCTGATGCGAAGAACTGACTCACTGGAAAAGACCATGATGCTGGGAAAGATTGAAGGCGGGAGGAGAAGGGGACGACAGAGGATGAGATGGTTGGATGGCATCACCAACTCAATGGAGATGAGTTTGGTTAAACTCCAGGAGTTGGTGATGGACAGGGAGGCCTGGTATGCTGCAGTCCATGGGGTCGCAAAGAGTCAGACACAACTGAGCGACTGGACTGAACTGGTGGCTCAGTTGGTAAGAAATGTCGGCAATGCAGGAGACTCAGGTCCTGTCCCTGGGTTGAGAAGATCCCCTGGAGAAGGAAATGGCAATCCACTCCAATAATCCTGCCTGAAAAATTCCATCAACAGAAAAGCCTGGCAGGTTACTGTCCATGGGGTTGCAAAGAGTTGGATATGACTGAGCAGCTAACACTTTCCTACATTTAACAAAGGAGAACATGATGACCCAATCAAATTATGGTAAAATGAAAGTCTGGTGAAGAAAACTGAGGTTCTGGTTAAGAATAAAGTCCTGACAACTTGCAGCTATTTAGTTACTACCATTTTACAAATGATTCAAATGTTCACGTTCTTTAAAAAATATTTTAAGTAGAAACCGTTTTAGAGTTTCAGAGGTAGAGCCTGATTATCTAGCCCCAAAGTAGGAAATAGATTCCCGACTCCATTTGGTTTGCAGTGGCTGCTGTGCGGACTGTGTTAAGAGAGATTCTGAGGTTGAATCTGGGTGCAAAAGGCAGGGTCATGGTGTGTATGCATTAGTCTCACAGTCATGTCCGACTCTTTGTGACCCCATGGACTGTAGTCCACCAGGCTCCTCTGTCCATAGGATTTCCCAGGCAAGAATACTGCAGTGGGCTGCCATTTCCTTCTCCAGGGGATCTTCTTGATCCAGAGATCGAACCTGAGTCTCCTGGATTGCAGGCAGATTCATTACCACCTAAGCCACCAGGGACACCCAAGATGACGAGTAAACTGACCATGTCGTTTGCTGGGACACAGGGGCCTTAACAGCTGTCATTCTGGATTTGGTTCACTATCCTCTGTGCCCCTTTATACTTTCAGTTTTGTAAACAAATCAGCTGAATACGGAGGCCCAGATAAAAGTGAATTAATTTATCCCAGGCCACACAATTAAGTTGGAGCTGAGTTAGGACTGGAATCCTATCCATCTGAGTGTTAATTTAGTGTTCTTACTACTATATAGTCAGGGATCTCTGAAGGTGAAATTAATACGCTAGTAAAATTCAAGTAGAACTGATGAGATGCTGAGGGTCTAAAGAGACCAGAAACCTGGAGAGTGTATCTTTAGGATGCAGAATTTTAATGGTGTTAGGAATACAAAGTGGTATCAGTAATACATGTTTGGAGGCTATAGAAAAAATCATCCCCACCTGGTTTCTATGGCTACCTTTCTTTACCTTAATGCAGGAAATAAAAAAATAAGACAATCTTTTGTGTAGCCAATCCAAGCTTTCTCATGCAGAGACAATACTACTGGGGTAGTCGGGAATACCAACGGCACTTATAGAATGACTGATACATTAAAAAAAAATTACTTAGGAATACTTGATGGGAAGTGAAATGGCTTATATAGCATTTCAAATACAGAGTCAATAGACACAGTGAAAGTGAAAGTCACGCAGTCATGTCTGACTCTTTGTGACCCCATGGACTATACAGTCCATGGAATTCTTCAGGCCAGAATACTGGAGTGGGTAGCCTTTCCCTTCTCCAGGGGATCTTCCCAACCCAGGGACTGAACCGGGGTCTCCTGCATTGCAGGCAGATTCTTTACCAACTGCGCTATGAGGGAAGCCCAGAGTAGACACAAACTCATCTTTCGGATTTCAAGGTAAGGAGTGTAAGACAGGTTGGGGTCACATCAAGTGTGGTAACACGGCCTGTTTCCAGGGAACATAATAAATGTCTGTGTGCAGGAGAGGGGAGTGAAGGATAGAGTCTGGGGGCAGAAAGTACCAGGTCAGAACGTTTACATGGACAGGTGAAATCACAGTGGATTAAGAGAGATAGAAAAGACAAGAAGAGGGTGACATGCAGAAGAGAAGGCATTCCAGGAAACTCTAAATTCGCATTCCTAAAAGCCCTGGTGGAACTCACTTACTCAGCACTTCAGAGGCTGGGCAACTACGAACCATTCCCCCTCCAAGTGCTTGTAACTCTGGGAACTGGACCCTTTCTCAGGAGCCATTTGATTTTTTAAAAGTTAATGGAAAGGTATTAAACTGATTGTTTGAAATGTTCCTTATTTATTAGGAACATTCTAGCAATGGGAAGAACAGCTTTCACTTAACAGGAACAGGAAAACTAGAACAAGGGAAATGATTACCATTACACATCTCTCCCCCAAGAAGAGTAATGGGGTGATGCCTGCAGGCTCAGTCACTCAGTTGTGTCCGACTCTTTTCAACCCCATGGACTGTAGCCCGTCAGGCTCCTCTGTCCATGGGATTTCCCAGGCAAGAATACTGGAGTGGGTTGCCATTTCCTCCTCCAGGGGAACTTCTTGACCCAGGGAGACCAACCCTGCGTCTCCTGTGTCTCTTGAATTGCAGGAGGATTCTTTACTGCTGAGCCACCAGGGAAGCCCAGTGGGTCATAAATGGTCATTTTTCAGTTCTATAAAAATTCTAATACAAGCATCAACATCAACATGCTTTTCTGAAGCATCAACATTCCCACCCCTCCCCAGACCAGAGGTTTTCAAACAGTAGGTATGTGGGACACTGATTAAAGGTACAGATTTCTGGGCTCTATTTTCCAAAATTCAGGTTCAGAAGTTCTGACTCGGCCTCGAGAACTTGCTTTTCAAACAAATGCTCTAGGAGATTCTCAGAGGGTGATCTGGGGATCACACTTTGAGAAGCATTGCCCCAGTGTAAGTCCTTCTTTTCCATTTTAGTTGAATTCTTGGCCAATTGTATTTACCAGGCTTCCCAAGGTTAGTTCTGAAAAGCAAGTCACCATCACAGGAGTTAGCCAGAGATAAACGATCAAAGCACAGTGGGGAAACCTAACCTTGAAACACCTGCTCAGGTAGATTCTTAGAATGGAATCTAGATTATCTACCCAGATAAATCTTCTAGCCTCTCCACACCCAATGCATTACTCAATTCGGACAGAGGTCCTTTTAAGTTCATCCTTGGTCTTAAGAAGCCCACATCAATCCTTTACAGATTTTTACCTCTTTTGGTGAGAGTATAGAAATGTAATCGTCATATATCATCCTGGCCTTTTCTTCAATTACTTTTTTGTTCTGCTCTTTCTTTAAGTCTTCACAGGCAAGCCAGAAAAGTAGGTTCTCCTCACTGTATTCCGTTCGCAGGAACTCCCTGAAGAGGTTTCTTCCTGCTGGGGCCTTCATCATCTTGTCAAAATTTTGAGACCAGGACAAGACTTCATTTGAAGTGGGGTTTTGGCTGCCAAGACAGAAGGGGGGCATTATCAAAAGCAACTTTGGTGCAGGGATGAGAAGTAGATAGAAATGCTGCCATCTAGTGGTCATATAGACTCAGTCCAGCCTGACCTGGCAAACATCTGCCAGGACTGGGCTAGTTATTTCTGGGTCTTGACAAAAATTATTGTAGGTATAAGCTATGTGTTTGGGAGCCAAGCATTCAAAGCAAGGCTTGATACACACTGAGCACATGGTCATCATCAGTTCAGTTCAGTTCAGGTGCTCAGACGTGTCCGACTTTCTGACCCCATGGGCTGTAGCACGCCAAGATTCCCTGACCATCACCAACTCCTGGAGCTTGCTCAAACTCATGTCCATCAAGTCGGTGATGCCATCCAACCATCTCGTTCTCTGTTGTCCCCTTCTCCTCCTGCCTTCAATCCTTCCCAGCAGCAGGGTCTTTTCCAGTGAGTCAGTTCTTCCCCTCAGGTGGCCCAAGTATTGGAGCTTCAGCTTCAGCATCAGTCGTTCCAATGAATATTCAGGACTGATTTCCTTTAGAATGGTCATCAAAGATTCTTAATGAGGCTTGGACATTTTTGAACTATAACAATCTACCGCAAATCTATTACATTACTTTGAAAGGCAAACTGAACTTTTTGTTTGCATCTGATGTAGATCTTAGTTTCCAGGTCATAAGATAGAGTTTCTCTTTTCATCTCTGGTAGCTGTATTTTCACTTTTCACTGAATCAAAAATAAGAACACATTGTGTGCTCTTTCACATATTTACCTAAACTTTAAGAATTATTCTGGTAAATATTATGAGTGAATTGTAACCACTGAATGGAGTTACCACAGCTTTTGAACTGTGGTGTTGGAGAAGACCCTTGAGAGTCCCTTGGACAAGGTGATCAAACCAGTCAATGCTAAAGGAAATGAGTCCTGAATATTCACTGGAAGGACTGATGCTGAATCTGAAGCTCCAATACTTTGGCCACCTGATGCGAAGAGCTGACTCATTAGAAAAGACCCTGATGCTAGGAAAGACTGAAGGCAAGAGAAGAAGGGGATGACAGAGGATGAAATGGTTGGATGGCACTACCAACTCAATGGACATGAGTTTGACCAAGCTCCAGGAGATGGTGATGGACAGGGAGGCCTGGCATGCTGCAGCCCAGGGGGTCCACAAAGAATCACACATGACTGAGCGACTGAACAACAGCAATGACAATTAAAAAGCATAGACCATTTACAATGACATCAGGGACTTTTTAGATACCTGTATTCAGGTTTTTTAGCAACTATTTCCCTGCAAAACCTCGTTTGCCTATACATCAAAGAAGTATAGGAGAGAAGCAAAGATAATTTTATGGCTAAATTGATCCTGATTTTGCTTTCCTATGCCTTGGTATGTTTAATAATTTTCCAACCTAAAATACATTAGGTCAGAAAAGTAGTCATATTTATTTTTTCCTTACCTTTTGGACCAAATATTTTAAGTTGATTTACTATTATTCTAAGATGTCTGAACTTCCTCATTTGTTAAAAAAAATTTAAAAGACAGAAAAATCACTATGAAGCCTCAACATTAAAACCTTCTCCTGAGCAGCAGAAAAAGAAAGCACCTGTCATTATACAAATAATCTACTTGTGTTTCAATTCTGTTCTGTAGATGCTGCGTTTCGAATTCTCATTTTGGAGAAAATACTTGGTTAGAGTCTGTTCCAATGGAAATGGGACCAAGGACCAGCTAGGTGCCTTTCTGACTTAGGTAACTTCATAAATCATTTTTTTTTAGACTCTACACCTATAAAGAGAATGACTTAAAAAATTCTTAGAAAGGGAACTAAAGAATTAGGGCAATTTGGGGGGGGCATAGTTAATTCACGTAGCAATCATTATTTTTGGAAAGAGAAGGATAAACTCAAGCAATGTTTTAGCCAATAGTTGAACAGATCTAACAGAAAGAGTGATAAAAAGGAGTTGCAATCACAAAACAAGATCTGCCAGACACAGTGGGCATTCGTTTCCCAAAACCGTTTTGAGAAGTACCAGGAAGCAAGAGACGCTGTTTAAGCCCTGGGAAGAGGTAAACAGCACAGACACCAGACACAATTACAGCACAAGTCACTCACCATTCCTCTAGGACCTGGATACTCTCCATCTTCGTGGTATGCGTGGGTCTTCCTGCATTTTCCCCTCTTTCTTCATTCCTAACAGTGAGGCTGTAATGTAGTATAACACTTTATTTTGTCAAGGGAAAACAAATTATTTAAAGAAAAGAAAAAAAAAGTTCTAGGACAACACTTCATGGAAGAATTTTATTGTCAACTATGTGAGTGTATTCAGAGTACAAAAGGAGCAGCACCATTTTTAAATGACAGGTAAGCCCTCGTCAACGAAGGGAGAGAGAATTACCATTTAACAAAGCAAGCCATAATCTCAAGAATGGGTGCTGTCACACCTTCTGACTTCATCCTTGAAAAATCTGAATTACTTAAAATCTTTGCGACACCCTATGTGATTATATGCCTCAAAATTCTATATATATCATTATATTACTCTTTGGAGTAATGCTATTTTGACTTGTGGTTAGTTCTATTCTGATTTCAGCTGATTCTCCCCCCTTGATAGCTCTGCAGACCAGGCTTTCTGTGACTTCCCATCATTCCTCCACCCACTCAAGTTTGAGTGACAGTATTTGTATTTGACATTTTCTTTGCCCTTTCATCTCTTCAAGCAAACCTACAATAATCCTAGAGGGAAAGCCAGTCACTGAGGGTCTGAATAGGAGAGTGTTGGGTGGGAGGCCTTTCTGTGTCTCTGGGACACAAATTTGGGAATTCTATAGGATTATAGGAACTAGGTTATTGATATTTCTCCCAGCAGTCTTGATTCCAGCCTGTGCTTCATCCAGCCTGGCATTTTGCATGATGTACTCTGCATATAAGTTAAATAAGCAAGGTGACAATATACAGCCTTGACATACTCCTTTCCCAATTTGGAACCAGTCCATTTTTCCATGTCTGGTTCTAACTGTTGCTTATTGACCTGCATACAGGTTTCTCAGGAGGCAGGTCAGGTGGTCTGGTATTCCCATCTCTTTAAGAATTTTCCAGAGTTTGTTGTGATCCACACAGTCAACTGAGGGACTGAACTGAACTGATAGGAACCAGGATAATCCCAGGGGCTTTAGTAACCCAGAACAAGAATAAGATTTCTCTGATTCAGGTAAACTAGCCAAGCAGCATCGTGGTTCTAGGTGTAGACAATGTGATGGGGAGGTTATGGGCAAACAGGAAGAAGCAGGGTGGACAGAATAACTCAGTGGCCTTGGAAAAGTCAAGCTATTGAATCAGCCAATTGATCCCCTCTGTCTAGAAGCCAAGGAGCTTCACAAGAGCCTACCAGAGAGCAAAGGAAGTTGGGATGATATCTCATTCAGTCATTCAGTCATTATTTATTCAATAAGGGGAAATAGAAACCATTACTTTCTAGTGCCTATTACGTGCCAGCCACTGTCGTTTTACCTTAAATTTTACTGTCCCCATTTTATAGATGAGCAACGAGAGGCACAGGGCTGTCTATCAGTCACTCCGTCGTCTCCAACTCTTTGTGACCCCAGGGACTGTAGCCCGCCAGGCTCCTCTGTCCATGGAATTCTCCGGGCAAGAATACTGGAATGGGTTGCCATTCCCTTCTCATTCCTGACTCAGGGAATGAACCTGGGTCTCCTGCATTGCAGGCAAGCTCTTAGCCACCAGTGAAGTCCAGCTGGCCCAAAGGCAGGCACTAAATACGCAGTATGATTGGAATTGGAACCCAATTCTCCTGAACAACCCTATAACTGTTATTGAGTGCCTGTATCTGTTATTATGAACCATGCTCTCTAATAGACACTACAGCAATAGACTCCTTATGTGAATGCAGAAAAGTGTCACTAAATACAGTGGTAGCTTAGTGCATGAAGGCTTCCAGTAATTAGCTGTTATTAATCTGGAACATCTGGGGAAGGAAATGGAGACAATATCTCATTAATTCATTCTCAGGTGCCAGGGTGAAGATGGGAGAATGTAGCAAAGATTTGAAGGCAAAGGAGTCAATCTACAACTGAAAGTGAGACTAGATGGAAAATTCAGTCAGAGAGAACTTTCAATACTCTGAGATAAACGATAATGGAAAAGAATACTAAAAAGAAGGTATCTGTACGTGTTTGCGTGCATGATCAGCCGCTCAGTCATGTCCAGCTCTTTGCGACCTCATGGACTATAGCCTGCCAGGTTCCTCTGTCCATGGAATTCTCCAGGCAAGAATACTGGAGTGGGTTGCCATTTCCTTCTCCAGGGGATCTTCCTGACCTAGGGATTGAATCCATGTCTCCTGCATATGTGTGTATGTATATATATAAATCACTTTGCTGTACAGCAGAAATCAGCACAACATTGTGGATCAAATACAATTAAAAAATGTAATCCTCAAAAAAAAAAAAAAAAGTGGACGATCTGGAGAAAAGAGAAACCTATAGGAATTAGAAAGAATTCTTCAGTCAGAAAAAGGACACCTCAATGAAAACAGTCATAATGAAATAAATTGAGTTCTTCTCTATCAACTTCTAGGGCAAGTGGCAGATTTTACTGGTGTAGAAAATCTCTCACAAAGGTGGTGTGGCCCAGGGAATTCTAGCCGATTGTCACTCAAACGTCCAGAAAACCGAGGCATGCCCTGCAGGGAAGCAGCAATTCCTGACCGCTCTCAGCCTTCAGTGTAGGGGAACCCGAGGAAGTGGTGAGGTGGGATTCAGAGAGCCCCCCAGTTGGTTGGGGGGCCGCCTGTGGGCACTGTGAATGGGCTGCAGCTCAGGAATGTGTTGGAGGAGAGAGTCATTAACTTCTCCAAGTGTCTTTGAGGACGAGTGCCTCTCTGGAATTTGACATATTTCCAGCAATGATGGGAAATTATACACCACTGATAATATTACGTGAAATTTCCTGGAAGAAGCTAATGACGGGAAACGTATAAAATATGCAATTTAGGGTGAAAGTGAAAGTCGCTTAGTTGTGTCCGACTCTGCCACCCCATGGACTATACAGTTCATGGAATTCTCCAGGCTGGAATACCAGACTGGGAAGCCTCTCCCTTCTCCAGGGGATCTTCTTAACCCAGGAATCGAACCCAGGTCTCCCCCATTGCAGGTGGTTTCTTTACCAGCTGAGCCACAAGGGAAGCCTGCAAATTAGGAGGGAAATTCTAAATAGAAAGATCACATTTAAATAGAAAATTAGTACTCATTCTGCCAAGCTTCACTGAGCTCTTACGTATGTGTGCACACATAGGGGGACTATAACAATATTAGGACATGAGGCTGCTTTGCTGATTAAATAAGAAACCCCTTAAGAATTTATTTTGGTTACATTTCCGTACCGTGTCCTATGGAGTGTGCTACACCAATGCAGATATCCTTAATTCTCATAACATCTGTGAAAAAAATGTATTTTCCATTGTGTCTTCACTGTAGAGCAACAAATCTGGACTCCACACACATGATTCACAAGTTTCTGAACATGAATCCTGGCTCCTGTATCTGTTTCTGTGATATTTACAAACATCCCAAATGCCAGCATATTAAAGTGATCATTATGAAATATTGGGTTGTGTGTGTATCTTTTATTTCTACAGATGGTAAAATATGGACACATATTTGTACTAAAACTACTTATAACAGACATTCATTCAGTAAGTGCCTAACTGTTCACCGTTTGCTCCATTTCTTTTTTTCATTTTTATTTTAGTTCTGGATGTGTTGGGCCTTAGTTGCAGCAAGTGAGATTTTTGGTCGTGGCACTTGGGTTTAGATTCCCGGCACGTGGGATCCTAGTCCCCCGATCAGGGATCAAACCTGTGTCCTCTGCATTGCAAGGCATATTTCTAACCCTGGGCCACCAGGGAAGCCCCTTGCTCCATTTCTTGATCCGTTATTGGACACAACACAGTCCTGCAGAAAGAAATTGACTTTTAGCAATCAATGTGTCCTTTTTAATCAACTGCCCTTTAGGACCATTCTCTAAAAATTGGTTTCAAAGTTCCAATTATCAAGAACTACCGATAATGCCATTTTAAAAGATGAAGAGAAATGGAGACAATGGTAGAAGACTTGATACTAGACTATTTTCCATCTATGTCTTAGACACATCTGTCCCAAATTTCACTAGGTCTTGCTCTAAGTAATACAGTCAGTGTTTCTTTTTTTTTTTTTAGGTAATAAAATACAGGACATATTTGCTGTGAATCAACATATACATATAATACGTGCTTAAAAAAGCTCTAAAAGAAAAAAAAAAGAGTCATGAGGGGTCATGTGGAGACATGTT
Source organism: Bos taurus (assembly GCF_002263795.3). NCBI lineage: Eukaryota > Metazoa > Chordata > Mammalia > Artiodactyla > Bovidae > Bos > Bos taurus. The sequence goes on from NC_037336.1 coordinate 89,943,621, forward strand.
CTTTTTCACTTTTACACTGCTCGTAACATTTTAAACTAACATTTGCACTTTTTAAACAACTAAAGCCATTGAAGAGAACAGAATGCATAAACAATGCTCACTGTAGAAGTCTTGATCAAAGCTTAAATGTTTTATGGGAGAAAATGCCGATAGTCTATGCTAATATTAAAATCAGCATATAAAATCCCGTTAGAGATTTCTTCAAATAGTGACTTTAGGAAGAGAAATACATTGGGTGTATTTTAGAAAATAAGGAAGTATGTCCTTTTTACGTGTGGGTAGGTTTTTTGTTTGTTCACCGAGGAGTTTGGATACTGGGATGGGGAAACATTACATACTGCCCTTGATCCAGTTTACTTCCTGGTTCTTCGTCATGGCAATGTATGGGACCTATTTTGGAAGAAGGTCTACTTTTTAAAGAAAAACTGGTTCTTAGGGAAAATCCTTGAAATGGTTGTAAACAAGATGAAAACTTTATAGTAGCCCTGTTAACTCTGAGATAAAGGCTGAGGACAAAATCACATGTGTCTTTACACAAACCATCAACTGAGGAATTGATTAGATGTTTCAATTTAATACAGTATGACATCAAGGCTCAAGAAAGAATCAGTCATTGGTAAAAGGAACTCATTATTTTGACATTCTCACATTGTACTATCAGCTTTTCCTTTTTATGTGACTGTTCTACCCCAAATTTCCTAGTGCAAAAATGGAATCAAGTTCCTTCAGGTTCTGGAAAAGAACTGGTAAGTTATTCTTTAAATGTTTCATTTTTCTCAGTCAAAGCATCATGGTAAATCAATACTACAGATTTACTTAGGAGTCAAAGACAATTTACAAATGTGTATGAGACACCTGATTTATGCAAGAGCGTCTGAGTTGGAAAGTCAAGATGAACAAGACAGAGGCTCTGAAACTGAGGCGTTCTGACAGGTAAATAGGCATCAGAGAACATTGTACTGAGAGCTGAGTTAGATGTGTTTGCCAGATGGAGACCGAGGCAAAGGGAATTCCAAGCAGAGGGGGAAGAGTTGTGTAGAATTGTGAAAAGGCATGACATCAACATAGAACAAAGTGGGCAGATCAGATGTTTCAAGGTGGGAGCGATAAATTAGAACAGGCAGTGAGGCGTGATTAGGTGCTGAGCCAGGAAAACAATGAGGTGGAATCAGAATCTCAGATAGATCTCCTTTAAGATGATTTTGGCTTTCCAAGCTTTATTTTCCCTACTCACAATGGGAACAAAGACTAAACACTTGTAGCAAAAAGGCAAATTATTACACATGCTTAATTCAGTTCAGTTCAGTTCAGTCGCTCAGTCGCATCTGACTCTGCGTCCCCATGGATTGCAGCATGCCAGGATTCCCTGTCCATCAATGGAAAGGCAAATTGACTGCGTATTTAAATGACAATTTAAATGACTGCATATTTAAATGACAAGTTTATCTGAGTTTTTCCTTTCAACTTGAGAGAATAAACCCTTACAACTTGCTGTCATTATACAACCCTTTCTCATGCAACACCTTACCATTTCTTCTTCACAACAGTCCTGGAAAGTAAGCAGGATTTTTTTTTGTTTTATTAATCATTCCCATGAGTCAAGAGGAAGTACTCGCCAAGGTTGACTTACTGACTGCCCACAACTAAAACACATCAAGCCTAGCACTGGAACTCATGCCTTCTGCCTGGTTTCACACTCATTTTTGCTGTGCAGAGTTTCTTCTCTTGATACAGAGGAATGAATCGTGGTATTTTACCTTTTCAGGTATTTACAAAATGGGTTGCTCTTCAACGTTTGGAAAGGGTAAAACCTCGTATTGCAAACCCTCTCGTCACAGCGCTCAGTCTCTAGGAGGCATTGCCAGGACGACTGAATATGCGATAGATACTGGCAAGGAACAACTTCTCAGCTCCCTGGGACTTGAGACTGCCAGGGAGAAAGGAGCTGTTCTAGAAGCTCTGACAACAAAGCCTGACAAGGGAAGGAAGAGGTGACGCCACTCGTGACTACAGAACCGGGGTCGCTACCGCAAGGAGCCTCCCTGGGAGGCTTTGCTTCCACAAGCTAAGACCACTTTGGGGAGAAGCGGATTGGGAAAGGGGAGAAGCACCGATGCATTGCTTAGGAAAGACTATACAAAGGAAGAAAAACGGGAGCCGAAGGGGCATAACCATATACCCTCTACCATTTCAGACAAATACAAATCCAGTGATAATCAAACCTATGACTTGAACCTCATCTCCTTCCTTTCTATACTCCGGTGAAACGACCTGGTTTTGAATGGGGTGTGTGAAGATGGGAACGGTGGTTAGAAATGTGTCTGGAAAGGTTATACCAGACTTGTCCCCAAAAAACATTGCCCCTAGAATTACTCCTCCTATTTTTCATAATGAGGTATCAAATATTGTAAAATAAATGTTTCATCTGGCTTAAGCTTTTATTTATTTCATTAAAACCTGTCAAAGTAAAATAATCTGCTACTAACACTCTGTCCGCTAGAGGGCAGTGTTGCATTTATAAACAATGTTTTCATCACAATAAAAAAGAAAAAAAATGAAGTTTCTGAGTTTATCCTTATTTGGAGAAAAAAAAAGTCTATCCTTATATGTATGGGGTTTTCATAATTACATCTTTCTAAGGACTTTGAAAAGAGTCATCAAATTTTCTGTGAGTGAAATAAACTCAAAAGCGATCAATTTAATCTTGGGCTAAGTCGCTTCAGTTGTGCCCGACTCTGTGTGACCCCATAGACGGCAGCCCACCAGCCTCCCCCGTCCCCAGGATTCTCCAGGCAAGAGCACTGGAGTGGGTTGCCATTTCCTTCTCCAATGCATGAAAGTGCAAAGTCAAAGTGAAGTCGCTCAGTCGTGTCAGACTCTATGCGACCCGACCCCATGGACTGCAGCCCACCAGGCTCCTCCGTCCATGGGATTTTCCAGGCAAGAGTACTGGAGTGGGGTGCCATTGAGGTGTGTACAATTATACCTAGTTTTCCTTTTTGCTACTTACCCTAAGTCATTTAACTTAGGAGTATTTTAGTCTTAAAAAAGGGTCAGGCATAATCCTATTAACATTGTAGTTATTCTTCCCAATGATAAGCTGTTTGAACTCTTAATATGTCTCTTGCTGGGGTAATATGGCCTGAAGATACATTCTTAGAATAAATTAATTAGAAAAGATTTTAAACTACCAACAGGCAGGAAATATTTTTTTTTCCTTAAAATGTGTTCAAAGAGCCATGGTGAAAGTGGATCCCAAAGGATTTCAATGCCAGTTTGTGCTGTATGTTAATCACTTCTTTTGCTGCCAGGTAAAGACAAAATCACTGCATCTTCTCACACGTGGTCTCTTTGTTACCAATTTCTCTCTACACCTGCTTCTGTTTGAAAAGATATGTTTCTAAAACTCTCTTTTTCTATTGGTATTAAATTTTTGTTTCTATCGGTATTAAATATTTATATTAGTATTAAATTTTTATTTTACTTATTTCTATTGGTATTACATTTTTATTTTTTATTTCCATGTATTTTAGGTTTATGGACATTCAATTGGTTTGGGATGCCAACTGCATTTAACAAGTTATTACCTGGTTAAAATCTGGATCTACTATGTTAGCTTATGTTTAGTTAAATAACTGAAGCCTCCTATTTGGCATGTAGACAGTTTCTTTCTGCCCCCCCCCCCCTTAAAATTAAGAGAATTACAGGATTGAATATTTAGATGTATTTTATATAATATATGCCAATTATTAGAATCCTCGACTTCAGTTCCCAAGTTGACTGAAGCCCTATTTTAAGCTCTTCCTTCAGCCCACTGTAATTTTCGCTGTAAGTCATAATTAAGTTAGTGGATGCTTCTGTGGGAAAGCAAGTATCTAGGATGTGAAAAGACCAACTGGACTTTTATTGACTTAGTAGACACTGTTATTAAAATGGCATGTAATCACCCATGTCCTTAAATGCTTCAGTTAAGTTGGAATCAGGCTTCTCGTTTTAGTTAACATGTGTGTCTATTATAAAAAGCAGAATGAAAAGGCTAAAACACCAGCAGCTGATACTCAGAAAAACATCTGCTAGCTGTCACTTACCCATCCATGGCATTCATTCCTTCCCAGGGATTTTCCAGTTACTATGTGTGTGACTATGTGTGGAATTAACAACGATTGAAGGTGATAATCCTGATCTTTGGGGAGACTTGCTTAATCTCAGGCTATGATGAACTTAGAACACTCTGGGTATAAATGAGTGTGTGGTCCCTGCGCCACAGAACTCAGGGAATACTGAGTTCTATCTGTACTCCTTTATACGAGAGTTGGAGAGAAAGGACCAGGGATACCCAATGTAGAAAATAGGTTCTGTTGCATTAACTGAGATACAAATAGAACATGCTAAGCACACAGTGGCCAAATTCCATGAAATCTGAAAATTTCCCATCAGCCTGAGACTTGCAACTAATATCTATCAATAAACGATTATTTAGGGATTTCTTAGAAAGTACTGAACCCTAAAGTAACAGGTATAGGTATGTTGTGAATCCCATTCTTAACAGATGAAGAAACTGAAGCTCAGAGAGACTGAAGTGAAAGTCGCTCAGTCATGTCCGACTCTCTGCGACGTTATGGACTGTACGGTCCATGGAATTCTCCAGGCCAGAATACTGGAGTGGGTAGCCTTTCCCTTCTCCAGGGGATCTTCCCAACCCAGGGATCGAATCCAGGTCTCCTGCATTGCAGGTGGATTCTTTACCAGCTAAGCCACAAGGGAAGCCCCCGAGAGACTGAGAAACTTGCCAAATATTTCATAGCCATATGTTATAAAACCAGGATTCATCCAGGTCTAATTCCAGTGTGGTTTTCTTCCCTCTCCCATGCTGCTTCTTGAAAGTAGGCTTTATATGAGGAAGGCATGTTATTAGAATTTGTGTGTCATCTTTAAATACGGCCAGGCCACATCTATTTTGAATGAAGCACATGGAGTTATTATTTGACTATTACTTATGAAATTGGTTAATTAAAAGTTTCTGTGCTTTTTTGCTTTATACAAAAAAGTAGCAATGAAATATACTTTCTGCTTAGGAGCACATGTTCCCAGGCATGAAAGTGAAAGTGTTAGCCGCTCAGTTGTGTCAGACTCTTTGCGACCCCATGGACTGTAGCCTGCCAGGCTCCCCTGTCCATGGAAATTCTCCAGGCCAGAATACTGGAGTGGGTAGCCATTCCCTTCTCCAGGGGATCTTCCCGACACAGGGATCAAACCCAGGTCTCCCACACTGCAGGAGGATTTTTTACCATCCAAGTCACCAGGGAAGCCTCCCAGGCATGAGATGTATATTAATAAAGACAGGAATTTTGTGGCATTGAAAATGATCATATTTATGAAACCCAATGAAGCAGAAGTATTACACAATCAACTTCATATAGGCAAGAAATGGATTTTATTGTCTTATCTGGCAAGTACTTAGGAATTCTTCTTTTTTAGATTATTTTCCATGTGGACCATTTTAAAAATCTTTATTGAATTTGTTACAATATTGCTTCTGTTTTATGTTTTGGTTTCTTGGCCTTGAGGTGTGTGGGTGGGATCCTGGCTCCCTGACCAGGGATCAAACCTGCATCTCTTGCATTGAAAGGCAAAGTCTTAACCACGGGACTGCCAGGGAAGTCCCAATCAGTCGTTCTTGAGTGAGGTCCTAAGACAGCAGGCAGATTTTAATAGGTTTACCAGGCCTAGATCTAAAGAAGCTAAACCTAAAAGGAATATAAAGAGTTCCATTGAGAGAGACGAAAATAATATTAATTTCAATCAGATGTAGGGAAACTATGACATTTTCCAGATAAGCAAGGGGTAGCAAAAATGTTGTGACTAGTTTTCATATTATTATTGATTTGAAGAGGCTGGGGTGGGGTGGAGGAGACAATTCTTAAATATTGTCCAGGTGGCTAACATATTTGGCTAGGATTTACAGGGGCTAGATTTCATTTTGTTTTAGAAATTGAATAATTTGATTAAATCAGAAAGGGAACCTCAGCTTCCCTCACCTTGAGTCTTCACTCCAAAGGATCAGGGTGTCTCAGAGCCTTTGGAAAGGGGTGCACTCAGCAGTGTTTCTCTCCAAGTTTTTCCTCCTCGTGCACCTTAAAGAGAAGTTTGATTCTCCGAGTTCACTGACCACCTCCCGGTCGAACAGACGACAAGATGTTTTACGATTCTTATCCCTTTGGACTTTCCTGGTGTGTTTGCAACATCCATCTTTCCCCTGTGTGTGAATCTCTCCATTCTCTGGGCTGCTGTGCCAGCCTCGTGGTGTGTGTTGTGTGTTACCTCCCAGACCATCTCTTCTGTCTTCTGCATTTGCAGAGCTGTACTGCTCTTCCCTGAAAGGCTGGTTGGTATTTCCCGAGGTTTCAGCCTGTAGTTCATCGCTCTACATGCTATGTCATCTTATCTCCTGTCTTCTGTGTGCTGATGACTCCCTGCTTGTTCTACCCAATCAAGATCTGCCCTGCAAGCTTCAGCATCATTTCCACAACTAATCCTCAGGTACCACCAATGGAGCGAGTCCAACTGGGCCTAACCACCTTCTCTTCCAACACGCTCCCCCCTCTCTGAAGGCTCCGTCTCTCTACACCAGCTAAGGCAGCTCCTCGACACCACCACCACGGGGCCAGGTCAGGGTTGGCAGCCCCCACCACAAGCTCTGAGGCTTCTGCCCTCTGACCTTTCCCTCCCCAACCCCCCTTCATCCTCACTCCCCTCTGTGATTCCTCACCAGGCTCCTCACACTTGGATTCTCCCCTCTCCGACTTCCCTTCCACATCATGGGAACCACAACCCAGGTGGCCCCGCAGGCATCCCCAAGACATCCAGCAGGACGCGTGTGTCGCTGGTTCCTCCCTGAGCTCAGGCTGTGAGCACCTGACCTTCCTGCTGGCTCTTGCTTTCTTCTAGCTGGATTTAATCTTCTTTCTCCATTCTTTTTTGGTTCATTCTTTCTACTCTTTTCAACAAGACTGGCTATAATGTTTTCATTGAGTATTTTATTTTCTCCATACCCATCTTTCCACTGACGGTCTAAGCACTGCAAATGTGACTCAGAAAAAAAAATATATACATTTACAGTAAACAAAGAGTTGAAAAGGAATGGATAAAGAAGATGTGGTTCATATATACAATGGAATATTACTCGGCCACAGAAAAGAACAAAAGAATGCCATTTGCGGCTACATGGATGAACCTAGAGATTATCATGCTACGTAAAGTCAGACAGAGAAAGACAAATATTGTATGATACCACTCATTTGTAGAAATTAATTTAAAAAAATGATATAAATGAATTTATAAAATAGAAACAAACTCACAGATTTTGAAAACAAACTTACCAAAGGGGGAATGTTGGGGGGAGGGAAAAATTAGGAGTTTTGGGATTAACATACACACAGCTATTATTAATATATATAAAATAGATAATCAACAAGGCACATACCATATAGCACAGGGAACTCTATTCAATATTCCCTAATAACCTATATGGAAAAAGAATCTGAAAAAGAATGAATAAATGCATATGTATAAATGAATCACTAGGCTGTACACCTGAAACTAACACAATATTGTAAATTAACTATGCTCCAGTACAAAAAAAAAAAAAACAAAAAAACCAGAATGGAATGCCTTCAATGGCAAAGGGTCAAGGAACCCTGATTCTGGCAGTTTTCCAACAGATAGCACTCAGAGGTAACACAGACTCGGCAGAGGCAGCCTCAATACTAAATTTTTCTGGAGGGTGACCTGGGGATTAAAACCAAATATTCATGTCTAGATTCAACGGCTTATTGAGAGTCTGTTCGCTGTCACACTGAGGCAGGGAAAATCCTGTGAAAGCTAATGACGTCAACAGTACCAGGCAATAATCAGCCTTCAACTTTAAATGAGTGAATGAACAAGGGCATGACTTAGAGAAGGTCCCTAACCCCAGCGCCCACTTTTTGGTTTTGTGTATATGGCCTGGGAAACCTGGGTTCATTCTGGTACAAGTTTTTTGACTGTGTGTGTTTAAATGTTATGATAAGTTATAGAAACTTACTGATAAAATTTACCCATGACATGGTGAGACAGAGTTTTAAAACTAGAATTCTTTGTAAGCGATGTTTTTGATGGTCTGGTTACAAGTCCTTTGGAAGTCCTATGTAGCAAACCTGTGCTCCCACGTGAGATGAATCAGTCTCTGAGGGTGACAGGCAGAGAAAAGACTGCTTTTCTCTGAAATGACTCAACTGGCATGTGTGAGTGGATTTAGTTCCAGGGGGATGGTTTCTTTACCATGGAGCAGACACGGATTTTGTTTTTCCTTTCAAAAAATATCCTTTGGCTTTTAAAGCATGCCTTTTAGTATTTCCACTGGCAAAGAGCTAACGTGTGACAGCGTCAGAGGATAAAATAGGACATTATTTTTGCACTGTTTTGAATTATACAGGCTGTGGTACTTGTTAAAAATGGAGGGAGGGGTGACCAAAAGTATGCTGATGAAGTGTTTAAGGTTGACTTAGTCAGATCTGTTCCATGGTCTGGAAACCAATGTGTCAAATGGGATATAATTTTAACTTGCACAAGGCTATTTAACTCATTCATCTCTTGACCAGTTTCTCCTGAGAAGGATGCAGACCATCCAGTGCAGTGGACCAAATACTGCAGGCAGTACCCAGGAGCGCATGGGACTGTGAACTTCATTTGACAAGTCTTAGTTAATATAGTTCTTGAAGAGTTTACAAAGTAAAAAGCTTTGGAAACGGTTCATATCCAGCCTGTAAATGAAAAGTATGGAAGTGTCATCTTATAGTGGACAAAACAATGCATTGGGATACTAAGAGACTTGCATTTTAATCCCCCTACTGTCCTTAAGGAGCTTAATAACAACAGGCAAGTCTTCAGTTGCCTTATCTGTCAAATCAGACATAGAATGTTCCAAATACTAGCTTTTAGCAGGGCCGTTTTTCTTTCAAACAAAATCCTGTATCTTAATCTGATGAGTGAAAAAGCTAAATAGAGAACCACTCCCTTGGATACTGCCAGTGGGGAGCTTGGGACCGTAGCCAGTGACACTCCCCACCCAAACCCCCCAGAATCATCATCTCACTATCACACAGCAGCAGGAGGAGTCAATGGAACATTCTGGACACATGGTATCTGAAATCTGTGGAGTTCTCATCTTTTATGAGTAAACACAGAAATCAGTGTTGCTTGCTAGGACACCCCCAGGAGTAATGGAGAATTAAAACAGAAGTGGATTAGTACCTCGAGACTTCCTTGAAAAAAAAAAAAAAAAAAAACACCAGTCTGGGTTATTTTAGTGTAGCCTCTGAAGTTAGGTGAGAGTTCATGGAACAATTTGGAAATTAGGTTTAAGCTCGCAGTGCATTCTGAAATCTCTCCCTTTCTACCTCCTTTTTGAGGCACCTTGTTAGCACGATGCAACACGCTTTCACAGGTGTCTGAATGATCTCATGGATTCACACTGTGAGTGGTTTTGTAATGAGCCCACATCTTTAAAAGCATTCTTTCTCATAGAGAAGAGGGAAGGGGGTTAGCTACCTGAAGAGGCAGGTTGCTTTTTTGAATCCTGATCTAAGGGGAAACATTATTTTGACAAACCTGAACCTCTAGACGTGTGGTCTTGACAACACCGTCCTGGTCAGGAACAGCTTGGTCCCCTCTGCAGAAGGGCTTGCAAGTCTATAGGCCGTCTGCTTGATGGCCAAGACTCGGACATCCGTGACTTACTTGTGTAACAAAGCTTAAAGAGGCTAAACCCCATTCCTTTGCTTTCTCTTCTTGAAATGAAGGGCACTGGGGAGAAGAGAGAGATAGATGGACTTGGGGAAGGAACTGAAGTGGTTCTTTGACAAGGACAGAGGACATCGTGAAGAAGTCCTAACTGTTGAGATTTTTGAAGGAAAATATGGGAATATTCAGTAGTTATGTATTTATTCTCTTTATCATTGCCCCAAACAAACCATAGTGGTAATTTATAAGGACAGAAATAAATTTAAGCACGAGAGAGGAGCTGACGATGAAACGCGAAAGAGAAATGCAAATCTGAGGAAAATACTAAGTTGTTTCAAAAAGCTATAACATGGGAGGCTCCAGTGAGGTATTTATATTTATTACTAGACAGAGAAATTGATTTTCTTGGCACTCTATTTCCTTAAAAGGAGGTAAAATCAGCTACATGACAACTGTTCCTACTTAAGAATGACGGTTACGTCAGACTTTGATTTCTAACTTTTTTGTACCTAAATTACATTTTTTAGTGTTTCTTTTTGTTCTACTCCTTTGACCTAGCCTGGAAAATTTGAAGAACACTTCTTTCTATTTTCCCTCTCTAATAAGCTTTGACAATTTCTTGCCCTAAACTCAAAGTATAAAAGTTATGATATTTAAAGAATGGATGGGTAAAGGACATCTCCATTTATGAAGAGTTAACAGTCCCAATTAGCATCCAACTTATCGGGTTTTTTTGTTTTTAAATAGTTGCTTACATTAGAAACTACCTGTGTGAGCTCAGTCGCTCAGTCGTATCTGACTCTTTGTGACCCCATGGACTGTAGCCCACCAGGCTCTTCTGTCCGTGGAATATTTTAGGCAAGAGTACTGGAGTGGGTTGGCGTTTGCTGTTGGAGTGAGTTGTCATTTCCTACTCCAGGGGATCTTCCTGACGTAGGGAATTAACCTGTGTCTCTTGCATTGACAGGTAAATTCTTTACCACTGTGTCACCTGGGAAGCCTCCATACTACCTTGATCTTAGCCAAAAGGCTGAGAGCGATTACATACTATTTATCAAAAAAAGAAGACTTGTATGCTTATGGATTGTGCATTTTACGAACTAGACTTGGGTATCCACGACTCACTCATAGCAAATACAGTTCTTGACAACAATGCTCTCTTGTCTAAAACTAATACAACGCTCATCCAAGGCACCATATGTTTAGGGTCCAAATAGCAGGTTGGCCAAAAGATCACTCCGGTTATCTGTAAAAACCCAAAAGAACTTTTTGGCCAACCCAATACTTGTCACCCTAGAGGTGTGGAGAGTTATTGTAGCTTCCAAAAGCTAATTTGTTCTCCATCCACTGTGTTCTGAGACAATCTGAGGCTCACAAGCTCTCATTGACTATTGTGCTTAATGTGCACCTGAAGAATTAATAAAAGCAAGTCTTGCTAAATATCTGAAGGACAGATAAAAGCAAACTGCACGAAACATCTGTTTGACAACAAAGATTACACAACAAAACTTCAGTGTTTGTTATTTTAATCCTGAAGCAATTCAGAAATGAGTTCCTGCAGGCAAATACACTCATATCCTAATTACTGGAACATGGCATACAGCAAGTGAGAAATAGAAGTCTAATTCTTAACAGGATGTAACAAAATATTTGCAATGTTTTATACAGACTTTAAAGTAAAACAGTCTTACTTTCCAAAATAATTTTTTTTATTATATCCACAAGCTGACATTTAAAAAAAAATATGCATTATTTGAAGCTGCTACTGCTAAGTCGCTTCAGTCGTGTCCAACTCTATGCGACCCCATAGACTCATAGGGAGCCCACCAGGCTCCCCCGTCCCTGGGATTCTCAAGGCAAGAACACTGGAGTGGGTTTCCATTTCCTTCTCCATATTTGAAGCTAGGTCTTCTTTAAAGAGTTTTTATTTTTCCCATATGAAATGTTCCATAGCCCAGTAACCAACTCTTATTAAATGCACACTATGGGTCAGGCGCTGTTCTCAGCTAGTATGTGTTTTATCTCATTGAATGTTTAAAACGACCTTATTACGTAGGGATTCTTATCACTGTCATCTGATAGATGAGAAATCTGAAGACACTGAGCAACTTGTTGAAGGTCAAACAGACAGTGACAGATGAAGAGTCTGAACCCAGGCAGTCTGACTTGATGCTTTTGAACTGTGGTGCTAAAGAAGACTCTTGAGAGTCCCTTGGACAGCAAAAAGATCAAACTAGTCAATCCTAAAGGAAATCAATCTTGAATATTCATTGGAAGGACTGATGCTGAAGCTGAAGCTCTAATACCTTGGTCACCTGATACAATGAGCCAACTCACTGGAAAAGACCCTGATGATGGGGAAGATTGAGAGAAGGAGGAGAAGGGGACGATAGAGGATGAGATGGTTGGATGGCATCACCGACTCAATGGACATGAGTTTGAGCCAACTAGGAGATAGTGAAGGACAGGGGAGTCTGGTGTGCTGCAGTTCATAGGGTCACAAAGAGTTGAACATGACTGAGTGACTGAACAACAACAAGTCTGACTTCAGAACCACCATATAAAGTTGTTCCCCTATAATTCATGGATTAAGGCCAGAGCTAGATGATCTCCTGAAGAATGAGACAAAAAAAAATTTACACAATCGCACTGAAATACTTCCCTCTTCTAGAACTCTCTTTCTTCCATCTGAAATACTTAATTTACGGCTTAAGGTTGGAAGAAAAAGGAATCATAGCATGACTTTTCCCAACAAGGAACCATCATCTGGGAAGCAATTTTGATCTTTATAAAAACTATTTTAAACCTTCTAGATTGCTGCAGTATGGGATAGTTCTCTGGAAATGAAGTCTCCTAGACAGCTGAGAGTGTGTTCAACACCAAGGCTGCCACTGGAGCATCACGTTTCATCTTCTGTTTTGGTCACTGTGATAATGCCACTAGATCACAGGACCAACCTCCAAGGATGTTGGGAAACTGTAGCGATCATGCACAGGAAGATGACTCCAGCAGCTGGGCATTGCTTTATGTTTTTTAAAAAAATTTATTTATTTTAATTGGAGGCTAATTAATTTACAATATTGTAGTGGGTTTTGCCATACATTGACATGAATCAGCCATGGGTGTACATGTGGGCACATGTGCTTTATGGTTTTGAAACAGGTTGGGGAGATCCAACAGACCATTGCTAACCCAGAAGATCCACCTATGAATTGGATCTTACAGGACCCTGAAACGTGCAGTTCTACGGAAATTTCATTAAGTTTAGTTTGGCCCCTCCAACCTCCCAAGGGATGTCATCTTTGTAAATCTCGGAATTCTGGGTCCCACTGATTTTCTTATTTGAAGGCACTTTGTGGATTTGGAATGGAAACAGGTTTTCTGAAGTGCCCGAATCATGGACATTTAGCACTAGCCAGTACCTTGAGAATCAACTTTAACTCTCCATCACTTTTCTAGTGAGGAAACCACAAACCAGAGATTACAACTTTAATGTCAAGGAAGCTGTCAGTGACAACACTGCATCGGTAGCAGGTTCTCTGGCTCTAAGTTCAGAGTTTTTAACAAACTGGCTTGACCTTCATACCCATCATAGCCCCTGGCCTTTTAGATTTGTGGGCGTGAGTCTGTGGCACTTCTTTATCCTTTTTAGGAGTCTGTGGCTGAGGCTGCCACTCAAATCTGTGACAGAACAGTCAATCTCTCATGAAAGAACATAGAACTAAAACACTACATGGAATTCAATACTGCTAGAGATTACTTTAGTGTTCTTGCACCTTCTATTATGGGAGAATGCTGTCTGCTGTTCAACAAATACATAGCTGCAAATCTTATTTTTACTCATACCTTGAAGAAGCATGGGTGGAAAAAGTCATGATACAAAACAATTTTTCATTCTTTCCTACCAATTTCAGGGTAGATTCTGAGGAAGTATTATATTTTGCTTAGGGAAAGGTGTGCATTAAACCAATGAACATCTCCAATAACTGCTGCTTGTAAAGGGAATAAAAAGACAGATCGAGAAGTTTCTATGGTTCCAAGAGCTGACACGCATGTTCACGCCAGTTATGACGCAGCTCAGGTGTGGTATCACACAGATAAGAGGACGTACCAGGAGCAGCTGCAGCAACAGCACCAACAAAAGCAACACGTGTTGTTGGGTCTCTGGTTTCCAGGTGCCTGAGACACAGCAGGTGTTTCTTCATTCTGTGACTGCTGCCTTTTTCGCATTTCAGCTACTGCAGTGCCCAGGTGGCTGAAAGAAGAGAGAAAACATGAGATTGGAAAACATTACGAGGGTAAATTGCCTCTGCGGAAGGAAGCATACTTTAGTTAAGGGGTTGGGGAGAAGACAATTTGAGAAAAGGTAAACACGAATAAGCTTTAGCAGTCAAGTTGCCAATTCTCCAGAAGTTTTTTTAGGCAGAATTCTAAAAACTACCACTATTGGCCGCATACAATCACAGTAAGTGTTGCCACGTAATCAGAATCAGTTGGGAAGGTAAATATGATAAGGTTTGAAAATGTATTTTCACTTCCTTCTTTACTCAAAGATGACTACACCTGCTTTCCTTTATGGACACCTTTACATGGTTATAGTGGGTGTGAGTGTTTTCTCCACTGACGTTTACACTAAGGTTATAGAAGTTTACGAATCATCGCTGCACGGTTTCTAACTCTATAACATAGTGAAGAAGAACAGTTTGATTTTAGCCCTCTCTGACCTTTTATTTTTTTCTCATCTCTTTTTAAAACATACAAACTTCTTTGTGGCACTTCTGGCTCACCGTCCCAGGACTTGATAACATTGGCAAAATTCCTTACTCTGGTAGGTGTCCCTGTTGCAAATGCATCAGCTCCCTTTCCTCCAGCACTCAAAATTTATGTTCATTTAGTACATACTTGTGGAAAAATAAAAAGTTATCAAACCCACAAGAATCATTTTAGTGGAATTTATATATCATGGCAGATAAGAAAAATGCTGGGGTACAGACCGTCCTACCAGTGACCTTACTGGTAGGGTGAGTGGCCACATATTTATAAGCCAAGTGAGTTGACACATATTTATAAGACCAACTCTAATCCAAAAGTTATTTATGATAAAAAATAAAGTTTTATTTTATTAGACTAAAATAAAAGATAGCATAAACTTCTAGAAAAGGGAATGATTCTACTGAATAATATTTTCACTAATATGTAATGTATGTAAACCACACATATATATTATCATATGTATGACTGTAAGCAATATTTGTTAATAACATAAAGTACTTTGGAATTTTTAGCATTGTGATCTCACGCTTTAAAAAACATTTTCAGCTCTGAATACAATGATACTTAAAAAAATACCATATTCTTTTTTTTATTTTATTATGTTTTACTGGAGGATAATTGTTTTACAATGTTCTGATAGTCTTTGTCATACATCAATATGAATAAGTTATATCGATATATAGATACAGATATCCCTTCCCTCTGGAGTCTCCCCCTCCCCACCCCACCCCCTCTAGGTTATCTCAGAGCACCAGGCTGTGCTCCCTGTGTTACAGTAGCTTCCTGCTAGTTACCTATTTTAAACATGATAGTGTATATATGGCAGTGCTACTTTCTCAAGAGCAACCCTCTCCTTAGACCAGAAACAGACCAGAAAACCACAGTGGTAGATAAACAGGGGTAAAGTCACAGTAATTCTGTAATTCAACTATGGGAACAGAAAGCAGCAAAGGCTCCATATTCTACTGGGGTAAAAAATGCTCCACTGTGAGCAGTGGAAGGCCAGAGTTCAGGTCACCTGAATAAAATCAGGGGGTGGTGGTTCTGTCACTCATAAAAAGATGCTAAAAAAACGATCTGTACTATCAAGGGTAGCTAGTGCCCAGAGTGAGAGGATGCACAGAGAGCCCCCTGACCTGACCCAGGCCAAGCAGCCCACAGGTTCTGTGAGCGGGTTAAGGATATCTCCAAAACCATTCCTGGATGAGAGAAAATCCTGAGATGCCAATGAAAGAGCTACTTTGGAACTGAAGGTCTTGAGGGAGTATAGGAGATAACTGAGAAGCATTATAAAGAGTGAGAGTGAGGAATACACCTCTTAGTGAAAGCAAAAAATCCAATGAACACTAAAACCAGAAAGTCACTCAACAATCATGAGATGACTACACTCCTGATCAAATGCGAATAATAGAATCATCTAAAATTAGTTTAATGAGCATATATTTAACATAAACAATATGACAAAGGAAAAAACTGTTCACGTAAGAGAACAAGAAATTATAAAAACAAATATAGGCAAAAATGAAATAAGAACAGATAAAATAGAAAATGGAGAAACAAACAACATAGCTATTAAAAAGATTCAAATGAAATAATCTCTTCCCATAGCAACCCCCAGAAGAATAAGTATCAAGGACTGTACTCAGAATTCAACAAAGAGAAAAGCTGAAACATATAAAAGGGAATTGAGACAACTATAGCAGTAACACTGAAAGATTCCTGTATGTGTCCAACAAGATTTTTATCATAAGGAAAGAATTAACAGACTGTCAGGGAAGTATTTTCCAGAAAGCTTTATTGGAAGAAAAAACAAAAAACAAAACCAAAAAGACTTACGATGAAAGAGCATACCACATGCTTTAGCAGGATTAATAAAATCCATACATATATGCATTAAAATATAATCACAGAACTCTAAGATAAAGATATCAGCTGAATTACCCACAGAGGAGTAGCAAGGACTGACAGAAGAATAGCCACAGCAATCAGACAAGAAAAATAAAAGACCAAAATCGGGGACTGACCTGGTGGTCCAGGGATTAAGCATTTGCCTGCCAATGCAGGGAACATGGATTCGATCCCTGATCTGGGAAGATTCCACATGACATGGAGCAACTGAGCCCATGCGCCGCAACTACTGAGTCTGTGCTCCACAATTATTGAGCCTGTGCTCTAAAGTCTGTGAGCCACAACTCCTGAGTCCGTGTGCTGCAATTACTGAAGTGTGTCTAGAGCCCGTGCATTGCAACAAAGAGAAGCCCTCACTTACCACAACTGGCGAGACAGCCTGGGCAGCAACGAAGACCCAGGGCAACCAAAAAATGAAATCCAAATTGGAAGGGAAGAGGTAAAATTGACTACACATGAAAACTACCAGAACTAATAAGTAAATTCAGCAAGGTAAGAATCTGCCTGGAATGCGGGAGACCTGGGTTTGATTCCTGGGATGGGAAGATCCCCTGGAGGGCATGGCAGCCCACTCCAGTATTCTTACATGGAGAATCCCCATGGACAGAGGAGCCTGGCGGACTACAGTCCATAGTGCTGCAAAGAGTCGGACACGGCCGCGCAACTAAGCACAACACAGCACACAGCAGGATACAAGGTTAACATGCAGAAATCTATTGCATTTCTTTATGCTAACAATGAAATATCAGAAAAAAAAACGCTTAGTTGCATTTGCTTCCTGTGTGCCATGATAAACAGTGATGCTAAAGGTAATTCACTGTGGTTTACCTATAAATAAAGAAAGAAAAATTTGTATGTCTGTTATATTTTTCTTTGAGTTCACCAATCAAGTTTTAAGCAAAATAAGTCTTCTTAATGTTATACAAGTGAAGAAAGAAAAAAAAAAGTTTTGCAAAATGATCATATCTATGGACTGAAACTGTCAAATACTTTTGAATATGTGGAGGTCAATCCTTCTTCCTTCTCTTCAACCCCATAGGGAGAAAGACTGTCAAGAGATCACTTACTTTCAAAGATAGAGGAGAATGAAGTAGGAGAAATTCTCCTTTACAAGAATGCACCTGTGCACCGAACTGGGACTTCAGGCTTTGTGAAATGTGCAGCCCCAGGAGGATGCAGGATCCAGGGGCAGAGCAGGGCTGGGAGCAGGTGTGGTGGCATCTCAGATTGCTCCCCTCACACTGGCCAACTTGAAAACATTTCATTTAGGGCTTTCCTGGTAGCTCAGTGGTAAAGAATCTGCCTGACAATGCAGAAGACATGGTTTTCATCCCTGGTCTGGGACGATAATACATGCAGAGCAACTGAGCCTGTGTGCCACAACTGCTGAGCTTGTGCTCTAGAGCCCAGGAGCCACAAATATTCAAGCCCTCGGGCCCTTAAGCTCAGCAACAAGAGAAGCCACTGCAATGAGAAGCCCGCGTACAACTACAGAGTAGTTGTACTCTGCAATAAGAGAAAGCCCTGCTCTCTGCAATAAGAGAAAGCCCATGCAGCAACAGAGACCCAGCACGGCCAAAAGTAAATAAACAAATTAAAAAACAGAAATACTTCATTTAGTTCTCACTGAGGTTCTGCAAATGCTGTTATGGAATAAGATTAATGGCTCCAGCATCTTCATTTCCCCCTCCACGGCTTAGGAAAATTTATTAACCAGGAAAACCCATAAATCTATATTGTGATCAGAGAGGGCTTTCCTTCTGTTGTGAATTAATTGTATCTTCCAAGAAATGAAGAGAAAATTCTGATCTCACTCCAGTTGTATACAATTTTATCCCATGTAGCTCCTTCCATTTTTTCTGGATGAGATGCAATGATCAAAACCATCTTTATGCAAAAAAAATCAAAATTCAACATGCAGAACTACAGCAAAACAAAAAGCTCTGCACATCAAAATGAAAGTCAGTCTACAGAATGAGGGAAGTACTTGGGGACAACAGGTCTGATATGGTCCCCAAATATTTCCCCCATCCTTTAGATTGACTCAGTGATAAAGACCCCACCAGCAAGGCAGGGGTCACAGGAGTTGTGGGTTCGATCCCTGGGTCAAGATCCCTGGAGGAGGAAATGGCAACCCACTCCAGTGTTCTTGCCAGGAAAATCCCATGGACAGAGGAGCCTGGTGGGCTGGTCCATAGGGTGGCAAAGAGTCAGACATGACTGAGCGACCGAGAACATATGTCTGATAAAAGGTTAATTTGCAAAATATACAAAGAATTCCTACCATTCAATAACAAAAAGACAAAAAAATATGATTTGAAAATGGGCAGAGGAATTGAACAGACATTTTTCCAAAGGAGGCAGACAAATGGCCAAACAGATGGCAAGATGCTCAGCCTCACTAGTCATCAGGGGAGTGCAAATCTAAGCCACAACGAGATTATCACCAGACACTTGTTAGAAGGGTTATCATCAAAAAGACGAGCGAGAACAAGTACTGTCCAAAAATGTAGAGGAAAGGGAACCCTTTGCAATATTGGTGGGAATGTAAATTGGTTCAGCCACTAAGGAAAACAATATGGAGGTTCCTAAAAAAATTAAAAGATAACCACACGATACAGCAATCCCACTTCTGAATATATGTCCAAAGGAAATGAAAACTGGATATCAAAAAGATACTTGCATTCCCATGTTTTGAAGCATTATTCACAAAAGCCAGGATATGGAGATGACCTAAGTGTCCATCAATGGATGAATGAATAATGTGATATACATATACACATACAAACAATGGAATATTATTCATGGATAGTTCTTGAGGGCATTATGTTAACGGTGATAAAGCAGACAGAGAACAAATATTGTATGACATCACTTATATGTGGGCTTCCCAGGTGGTTCAGTGGTAACAATCTGTCTGTCAGTGCAGGAGAGGCAAGAGACACGAGTTCAATCCCCGGGTCGGGAACATACCCTGGAGGAGGAAACGGCAACCCACTCCAGTACTCTTGTTGGAAACTTTTATGGACAGAGGAGCCTGGTGGGGTATAGTCCATGGGGTCACAAAGAGTTGGACAGGGCTGAGCGACTGAGCAGGCATGCATTACTTATATGTAGAATTAAAAAAAGTTGAATTCATAAAAACCGAGAATAAAATCATAGGTACCAGAAACTAGGGTGTGGGGGAACTGGGAAGATGTGGATCACAGGGCACAAACTTGAAGTTAGAAGATGAATCAGTTCTTCTTATTCATAGAAGATGAAGAGCTAATGCATGGCACTGTGATTATAGTTAACACTACTATATTGCCTATTTTGAAGTTGTTAAGAGACCTGAGGATGAGATGTTTGGATGGCGTCACTGACTCACTGGACATGAGGTTTGATCAAACTCCAGGAAATGGTGAAGGACAGGAAACCTGGTGTGCTGCAGTCCATGGGGTCACAAAGAGTCAGACACCACTGAGCGACTGATGATGATGAAGAGACTTGATCTTAAATATTTTCACCATAAAAAAAATGGCAATTATGTGATGGGATGAAGGTGTCAGCTAATACTACTGAGGTAGTCATATTGCAATATATAAATGCATCTGATCAACACACTTTACACCTTAAATTAATATTGTTATATGTCAATTATATCTCAGTTTAAAGAACATCTTTACAGTTTGAATAAAGAGTCAAATAAAACAATATAAAATTTAAAAGGATAAATACAAGCATCTAAAAAGCTGCATATGACAAGGATGGGAGAAACATGGCTTAATAGGACCATAACAAGGTAATTTATTGGACAATAAATTCATTATTAATCAACAGTATGATATAAACAAAATCATTTAGAATGCATTAATAAGAATATGGTTTGTAATAAAAACTGGTGATAGGTCTTCTCTGAAAAGAAGAACGTAAATGATTATGTTCAATTTTGGCCCCCACAACTTAGGAAGGAAAGTGGAATTTGCTCAGAAAATCAGGAAAGTTAAAAAAAAAAAAAACTTAAAAAAATCTCATGAGAATATTACACTTAGAACATAAGTGTTTAAAGAAGATTCAGATAATCAGAATCAAAATTACCTAGTATTTGAAGTAACATCCAGTAGAAGAAAATGTCCATCTGCTTGTAAGATCCCTAATGTTAGAAGATGGATTGATAAATAGAAGCAACCGAAAGAGACTTGCTTTCATAAATAGAAAGTCTGTCTGATATTCAGGTAAGACCTTAATTTACCTGTGAGGTTAGTATCAAGTCAAGCGTTCTTGAACTTATTCAAGCTAAGGCTGGACATTCTGAAAGAGGTTGATGTACAGGGGCCTTAAGTTTACATGGATCGTTAGACTGAGAAAAATGTTCTTAGTTCTAAAGTTGTTATTCTTAAAATGGGCTGCCCAAGCTGAGAACTGTCTTTGAAAATACAGTTGGGAGGGAGAAGAAGAACTGTTTTTCTTTTAAATTTGTTCTCTTGTAGATAGCAATGTCAATTCTTGAGTATGCCCTGATGTTATTCTTTATCATTTTTGCTTATATATTGTTTCCCAATTGAATTATAAAACTCTTATGGGGAAGGAGAGAAAAATATATTTAATATATATTGGTTTTCCTGGAATTTAGCAGTGTTTTCTGTCAACAGCAGATGCTCATGATATTGTATAAGCTATTGTCAATAAAAAACAGTGGTTTTTTACAATAAAAATACAACACAATAAAGTAAAATAAAATAAAAATGTGTATTTTATCCTCTTAGAAACATTCATATCTTATCGTAGGAACACGACTCAGGAATTGAAGCTGGGTCTCCTGCCTTGCAGGTGGGTTTACTGTCTGACCCACCAGGGAAGCCCATATAAAACTTCAGTTCAGTTCAGTTCAGTTCAGTCGCTCAGTTGTGTCCAACTCTTTGCAACCCCATGAACCGCAGCACTCCAGGCCTCCCTGTCCATCACCGACTCCGAGTCCACCCAAACTTAGAAATATACAAATGACAATATCCTCCATCCCTCCTGCTAAGTTGCAGTACAATATGGGGATTAAACCATCTTTGGAGTTGGGCTGTGTCCAGATCTTCCCTCTTGTCATCAACTGTACGCCCTTTGGATAGTTATTTAATCTCTTTGTGTCCAATGTCCATATCTGAAGATACTTATTGATAATTACAGAACATATCAGTATATCATTACTACTATAAGGGTTAAGTGGATTGAAAATTTAAAATACTTGGGAAAAAACCATCATACATACAGTAAGTACATAAGTCCTTACTTAAGTATGTTGTACTCAAGTCCAATGCTTGAGAGCATTGTACATAATGTCACCAACAAGCTGGTGTGGTAAATATTTTCAGGCTACAGATGCTGAAGATTTCTATCACTTCCTTCCTACTGACAGATCACTCCACTTTATACAGGGCAGATTGTACTGTTCTTGTGTCCACTGGTTAGACTTTTCCTAGATCAGAGATCTACACAAAGGCTTACTCAGTGAAGAAAGAAAACTAATGGTTTGAATTTTCACTTCACCACGAACACTGTAATTTTTATCACATGTAAATGAACTGAGTCTGAAGTGACTCATAGTATCCACAATCAACTCCTTACCCCTCAATCACACTTCATTATAATTGAAGCCGTCTTGTCATGTTTAGTGAAAGCATTCCGTTTTGTCATATACTTGTTGATTCAGTGTTGAGCCCCAAAAAGGTATTTGCTAAATAAGCCAAATTTGTGAGGCCCTTTTTAGCATGAGGGCGGACAAGAAGCAATTCACCATATTTATTCCTAGTCGTGATATATTTTCCCTGTGAAGGAAAACAACCCACTCCTCAATTTAAAACTTCTGATAACTACCCTGCTTCAGCTAAGCCGGCATATATTTATGTAATGGAGCAAACTTTCAGTGACACCTCCTGTTTCACGACTTATTCTTCTAAAAAGGGTGGTATCCAAAACAGCTTTTCCCCCTTTTTTGAGGAGGGGAGAGTTTTGGGTATGCTTTTTTCAAAACTCACCATTTGGAAAAATCACCATTTTATGATTACATTAAATGAAACATTCAAGAGGTAAACTCTTCGTGCATTCAGAGTGAATAATCACTAGGAACAGGATTCAGTCCACTCTTGGCAGTTAGAATCTGGTTCCATCAGTGAATCCATCCATTCAATTCCTTTTCCTTAGGAAAGCTTGCTAAATGCCACATTATGTTGAATCAGCAATTCTGTCGTGTTCATATTTTCATACATATTTATAAATACATAAATATGTATCATAACATATAAATCTATAAAAAGACTAGAAAAATTTAATTCCTGGGCTTTCCTCTACCGTTAAAGTAGAGACCCAGAACCTTGTTAGTCCCCTTCCTCTTTCAGCTCATGAGCATTTTTCAGACACGTTGAAAAGCATTAGTTGATGGAGCTATCCAAAACAGCACCTTGTGCGGCTCAGCTGCTAATTTTTGTCCCCCAGAAGACTCAGTCATTTCCGTCTGACAGAACATCACAATTTCTACTCGTGTGATTCTGCACTTCTATCAACTTTCTATTTTCTTCTTTTGACTATGATTTTTGGAGTATAGTGTCTTTGGAGTAAAAGAGATCTGGACTGGAATCACCAAGAGCTGCCTGTGCTGGCTACATGGCATTAACGTACTTAATCTCTGCCTCTGTTTGTAAAACGGAGCATACCCACTTCACAGGTGCTGCAGTGGCATAAAATCTGCCTGCAACACAGGAGACGCAGATTCAGTCCCTAGTGGGGACGATCCCCTGGAGGAGGAAATGAGACCTCACTCTAGTATTCTTGCCTGGAAAATTCCATGGACAGAGGAGCCTAGTGGGCTACAGTCCATGGGGTCGCAAAGAGTCAGACATGACTGAGCACCCACAGAGACACACACACATATCTGTAATTACAATAATAATAATTGCTCCTACTTTTATTACCTTTAGACAAATTACTGTCTTCATATTTGTTTACAAACATACTCCTGATGATTTCCTTCAAATTGTATGATAGGTTTTTAAAATATAACTGCACGGATGAGAGATTTACTTAGCAGTTGCCAAGGTTTTCATGCAAAGAGTTAAAACTTGGGTGCCTGCCATTCGAAGTATAGTCTATGGACCAGAAGCATGACACCCCCTGGGAGGTTTTTAGGAAAGAGGATTTCAAGTCCCACATCAGATGTGCTGGATCTGATTTTGCATTTTAACAATACAAAACAATATGGAGATACAAATGATGGGTGTACTTAGAGCCTGGGAAGCACTGGTTCAGGCCACACTAAGCTGTGAAGTTGAAGCATCGTGGTTGTCGTGTAGAGGAAGTGTATTCACAAAAGTCAGAAAGACATCGTGTGTTCGAGTGAAGCACCAACTGGAAGGAAAGATCACCAAAGGCTCGTTCAACTGCTCCCTGTCAGGCTCATTCACTTGTTTTCCTCTCTCTAGGGCTTTCTTCCCAAAAGACCCTGATGCTGGCAAAGACTGAAGGCAGGAGGAGAAGGGGACGCCAGAGGATGAGATGGCTGGACGGTATCACCGACTCAATGGACATGAGTTTGAGCAAGCTCTGGGAGATAGTGAAGGACAGAGAAGCCTGGTGTGCTGCAGTCCATGGGGTCACAGAGAGTCAGACGTGACTGAGCGACTGAACAACGACAGGTGCTTTCTGCTCAGTGTCACAAAGAACTGTGTGCCTTCCTCTTTGAGCTATGACTTGTCTACAAGACTGTTTATATGAGAACTGGACTCTGACACCCTAAAGGGTCTCACTATTTTTGCGATCTCCAGCACCTGGTGGGGGTACTTCCTCCAGGAATCTTTGCAGAACTTCCCAGCCTGTGGGAACGTGCCGGGCACTGCTTACACTTCTCTGACCTGTAATTCCATATTGTTTTAGAGCTTTGCCATTTGAGAGCTTTTCTTACAAGACTGTGAGTTCTTTTAGGGCACAGTCCAGACCATTCACCTTGGTACTTTTGATACTCATGAAATAACACTCATGTGTCTTAAGCTTCCACTAAGAACTGGTATTTTGCGAGCTGATGGAGGTCATAGAACCAACCCTCTGTTTTATTCTTAGCGAAAGAGTTAACTTCATGGGGAAAAATTTCTCTCAAAGTTTATCCCTTTTTTTCCTTCTTCACATGTTGATACCTGCTCATGTTTGTGTATTTTGGAATCTAATATAAGTGAAAGTCACTCAGTGGTGTCGGACTCTTTGGGACCCCGTGGACTGTAGCCCACCAGGCTCCTCTGTCCATGGGATTCTCCAGGGAAGAATACTGGAGTGGGTTGCTCTTTCCTTCTCCAGGGGATCCTCCTCGACCCAGGGATAGAACCCTGGTCTCCTGCATTGCAAGTAGGTTCTTTACTGTCTGAGCCACCAGGGAAGCCCATGCAAAAGTTAGTTATTTGGATGCTTATATTGTCAAAAGGATATGTGGTAAAAGCACCATGTTTTCCAGGAATTTCACCACACACAAAAGCTTGAGAACCAGTAAGGTCGTCAGTGTTTGTTAAATGAGTGAAACAGAGAAAGAAAAGGCTCTTCTAGTGCAAGTGAGTAGGCAGATGCTCTAACAGAGGCCAGAGTTGCAGAGTTAAAATGAATGGAAAGGTTATTCAATTACTGGGTAATTTCAGAAAGTCTAGAAGACCAATAGAGACAAAGCAGCACTTTTAAAGGCCCAGTTTTTACCTGACTCATTCAGGCTTTGCTTTAGTTTAAAACAGCAGCATTAGCTTAGGGTGAATGTTTTCGAAATGGGACCAAAAATACATCACAGTAAGAGCAACTCTGTCATAAACACTGCCTGGTGACGATGCGACTCCTTAACACGGCCTATTACTGTCATTGTGCCATTCGAGAAAATACCAGGGATTAATATGGAGTCATAATGTGTTTACTTAGGAAAGAACTGATAGCACTTTCCTCTTTGTGACATATTCATTTTGAGATTCATCAAACTGCTTTTCAAAGAGCAGACATGCTCATTATTTCAATCCACATAAAGAAGATAAGCAAGTTAACATGAGGAAAGGAAAAAAGACTGAAAATGTGAAAAGAAAAAAGAACGCAGTACAGAAAACAAAATCACAACATTTGGGAAAAGGGTGTGCCAGAGACAGTGTCTCCGAGCAGAAATTATTCATACAATTATTTAAGATGCTTACACAAGCAGGGATAATTACTATGGAAATTCAACATAGGACACTGTTTATATAAACACGTTAAACGAGAATAGAGATTAATACCATGTGGAAGCATTCCCAAAAGGATCTAAAACATACAAAATATATCCCATTTATGTTTGTGTTTCATGTCATATCTCTGCATGCTATTCAAGTTCTTTTCCACAACTAAGCCGACAGGGGTTCCCTCTGATCTCTCTTGCATTTCGTAACACACCCATATGGAACAATAGTCAACTCACACATACTCAGCATATGAGGTAGTATACTATCTGTTCTTCCAGAAGCTACATTCTGTATATTTTGCTTTATACTCATTAACACCTAAAAAAGAACGTTAAAATATATAATCAGGTAACCAGTAAACTTGCTCAAAAGTCTGTGTTCTACTCAAGGTGAAAATTTGTCAAAGAGAATGATTTGTGGTCATCATTCCCTTCAGTACATTTGCTCAGTCGCTAAATCGTGTCTGACTCTTTGTGATCCCACGGGCTACAGCATTCCAGGCTTTCCTGTCCTTCACTATCTCCCAGAGTTTGTTCAAACCCATGTCCATTGAGTTGGTGATGCCATTCAACCATCTCATCCTCTGTCGCTCCCTTCTCCTCCTGCCCTCAATCTTCCTGAGCATCCGGGAATCTTCCAATGAGTCAGCTCTTTGCGTCAGGAGGCCAAAGGAATGGAGCTTCAGCATCAATCCTTTCAATGAATATTCAGGGTTGATTTTCCTTTAGGATTGACTGGTTTGATCTCCTTGCTGTCCAAGGGACTCTCAGCACACTGCATCTATTTAATCAAAATAATGACTTCCCTTTACTGTCTTTAATATAAGTAATTTCAGCAAACGGATGCCTATTATAAAGTTCATTTCAGTTCAGTCTTTCTTTATTTCAATAAGAACGCTGACCTCCAGGAAGTACACAAGTGATGGAATCAATTCAATCAGCTCTCTTCAGTTACACAGCAAAACATTTTTACTCATTGCAGGAAGAGTGGGCAGCTGCTATTAGAAAGGCTGAGTACAAGGATGAGGCTCTACTCAGGAGCCCCTGACCTGGCTACTCCCAGTCGCCCACCAAGGACCCTCCGAGATACAGAAAAGAGACAAGAAATAACAGTTTTATTTTGGCAGGGGGTGGGGAGGTGAGGAACCATAATTATTCTTCACCCTCATATATCCATGGAAGAGCACTGGTAATGAGAGAAACTGTTAATTTAATTTTTAACAAAGACTAAATCTGGGGCAAAAAGTGAACACTGGCAGTAATATCCAGAACAAATCAGAGTCAGGTCTAGATCGATATTGACTAATGATAAATGATAGATGATATTGATAAATGATATTTGATAAATGATAAATGATATTGACTTCAAAGTTCTAGGGTTATTATAAAGATATTTAATATTCTCTATACACAGATATATACATAGATGGTATATATACATAGATGGCATATATATACATATGTATATAATATGTATTTTAATATGTACATCAAGATATATATGCATATAAGTATAACATTGTTCAGTCACTAAGTCGTGTCTGATTCTTTGCAACACCCATGGACTACAGCATGCCATGTTTCCTTCACTATCTCCCCAAGTTTGCTCAAACTCATGTCCATTGAGTCAGTGATACCATCCAATCATCTCATCCTCTGTTGCCCACTTCTTCTCCTGCCCTCAATCTTTCCCAGTATCAGGGTCTTTTCCATGAGTCGGCTCTTCACATCAGACGGCCAAAGTATTGGAGCTTCAGCTTCAGCATCAGTCCTTCCAGTGAATATTCAGGGTTGATTTCCTGTAGGATTGACTGGTTTGATCGCCTTGCAGTCCAAGGGACTCTCAAGAGTCTTCTCCAGCACCACAATTTGAAAGCCTCAATTCTTAGGCACTCAGTCTTCTTTATGGTCCAACTCTCATATCTGTACATGACTACTGAAAAAACCATAGCTTTTACTACATGGATCTTTGTCAGCAAAGTGATATCTCTGCTTCTTAATATGCTCTCTATGTTTGTCATAGCTTTTCTTCACGTATACTCACACACACACACACAGACACATATACAGAGAGAGAGAGAGAGTCAAAGCAGAAACATAGACACAGTAGTAAGCAGTCAATTATCATCAGCTAGTTACACTGCCATCATAATTACCACTTCATTGGTGACACTTGCCCAGCTTGCTAATCCTCTGGTTTAGAAGAGGGACCCTCGGGACTTCCCTGGTGGTCCAGTGGGAAAGAATCTGCCTTGCAACGCAGGGGACATGGGTTCCATCCTGGTTGGGGAACTGTGATCCCACACGCGGTGGAGCAACTAAGCCTGCACGGCACAACTAAGGCCTGACGTAATCAAAGAAAAATATATTTAAAAAAAAGAAAAAGAGTGACTCTTACATTGTTGAAGGCAAAGAACCAGGGTGTTTTTTGTTGTTGTCGTTTTGTTACTCTGTTTTTAAATTTTCAAATCAGTCTTATAGCAATATTTTTGTCAAATAAAATAAAAAATAAATAATAAAATGAAAAAAATTGTACAAGCCCCAATTAGTCTCTGCTATTAGATTTGTGTACGTGTTAGTTTCTCACTCGTGTCTGACTCTTTGTGACCCCTATGGACTGTAGCCCACCAGGCTCCTCTGTCCTTGGGATTTTTCAGGCAAGAATACTGGGGTGGGTTGCCATTTCCTTCTCCAGGGGATCTTCCCAACCCAGGGATTGAACCTGGGTTTTCTGCTTTGCAGGCAGATTCGTTACCATCTGAGCCACCAGGGAAGCCCTACTATTAGATTTAATAGATATAAACTCACTCTGTTAAATTGCTGTAAACATTTCTAAATGCTTCCTTTCCATTCCATTAGTTACGTTGTTGGGAACCAATAAGAAATGTTTTGCAAATTAGCACATGGATCACACGTGGCCACACACTGGGTAGCAAAGTTCTAACACTTACTGTCTGGACCAAATGTCAAAACTAGCTTTGTTGCAGGAAGATATTGGGCAAATGATGGCTATCGTCCAGCAGGGGTTGCTCTGTTGGCTCATATGCATCCTGTGTACTGACTGACTGATGAGAAAATGCACTGAAGTAGTTCACGTATCTTCGCTAAGCATGATACCCAGATCTTGCTGGGAAAGATTGAGGGCAGGAGGAGAAGTGGGTGACAGAGGATGAGATGGTTGGATTGCATCACCAACTCAATGGACAGGAGTTTGAGCAAACTCTGGGAGATGGTGAAAGACAGGGAAGCCTGGCCTGCTGCAGACCATGGGGTTGCTAAGAGTCGGGCACGACTTAGTGAATGAACAATACAACAAGGTAAGATAGAAGTGAAACTCGGATATACCTTAAGAGGTGTGTTAGAATTCAGATGTATTTTGTGATAAGTGTATTAACGTAAGTGTTTCATGTCATTCTTGAGATATACAAAGAAGGAATTTTTTTTCAGGATTTAGAACATTTTTGAGGAGGAAATGAACTCTGCTATTTTCAAGAAAAGAGCTGCCCCTATGTATAAGGCAAATTTACACAATTTTTTATATTTCCAAAACTGATAGTATTTTCTGTATAATTGTTACTGTGTAACAGTTTACTCCTGTCTGTTCAATGACACACAGATAGTACAGCCAAAAGTCAGCAGAGTTCTGCTGCTTGCAAGTCAGCATTTCTGAGTTTTAACACACAGACCAAATTAATTCAACATGAGTGGCATTTCTACTAATAATACATCCCTTTCATTGTGTTTGGCTCTGTGCCCTTTTTTTCAACTAGTCACATAAAATGTGTTAAAAACACTATTCACTTTCAACAGCTTCTGCACAGCAAAACTCCCTGTTAAAGCAGAATGGATGTCAGAAATACTTGAAGTTCTCTAGTAACCATATTGAATCGACTGTGGAGTAGAATGAAAAAAAAGTCTCCTTAGTTCTGTAACTGGGAGGAAAAAGGCTGCCTTCCTGGTTGCCAGGTATATAGATGTTATAAACAGGATGTACTTTATTAGAAACTTCTCCTGTGGCTTAGTTAATTGGATGTTGTGATCAGTCTTTGGTCTCCTCATTAATTGCATTGGCAGAACTTTAAAAAGGATTTCTGTACAGACAGTCATCTATGGTTTATATCAAAGATAGATTTTATTGATTGCCTTTCATATGGAAACCTCAGGTTGGGAAAGGAACTAAGACCCACTCTTTGAACTTTTCTTTTGAAGTATACTATTAAGAGAGAAAGGGCTTCCCAGGTAGCACTAGTGGTAAAGAACCCACCTGCCACTGCAGGAGACATAAGAGACATGGGCTTGATCCCTGGCTTGGGAAGATCACCTGGAGGAGGGCACAACAACCCATTTCAGTATTCTTACCAGCAGAATCCCATGGACAGAGAAGCCTGGTGCGCTACAGTCCACAGGGTTGCCAAGAGTCAAACATGACTGAAGTGACTTAGCACACAGGCACGTTAAGAGAAAAAGACTTGGAAAGGCAGAGATCATCATCTGTTCCCCTGTTAGTGCAATTCAGCATGAAACCACGAGCTGCCCTCCCTGGATGCCGATCAGAATAAAGAACAAAACTGGGCTGATTATTTCAACTAGATGAATTTACAAAATGATGAATAAGTAACAATATAAAGAAACAAATCTGTACATTTCATTCTGTGCTGTATTTGAGATGACTTACACAGATCAAGTTAGGTGGCCGAGCTTTAAATAAGCTGAAAATAATTTGATTTGTTATTTTGTAAAGTCCATTCTTATTTGTCATTCACAGGTAAACCTAGTTCAACACTGATCCCATGTACAGAGAAAAAAAAATAGAAATTTAGTATAAAGCAAAAATGAAAAGGATGCTTTTAAATTGTATTAGAAGAAATTAATTGCCATTTGGAAAGAGATAAAATTAATTAAGAGGTTTACATGAAGTGAAAGTGAAGTCGTTCAGTTGTGTCCGACTCTTTGCAACCCCATGGACTGTAGCCTACCACACTCCTCCATCTGTGGGATTTTCCAGGCAAGAGTACTGGCGTGGGTTGCCATTTCCTTCTCCAGAGGATCTTCCCAATCCAGGGATTGAACCTGGGTCTCCTGCATTGTAGGCAGAAGCTTTACCATCTGAGCCATCAGGGAAGGCCAAGAGGTTTACATGCTGCTGCTGCTAAGTCGCTTCAGCTGTGTCCGACTCTGTGCGACCCCACAGACGGCAGCCCACCAGGCTCCCCCGTCCCTGGGATTCTCCAGTACATATGTGGTCTCAAAAGAGTAGGACATGACTCAGTGACTAACAATTATATAGCCGACTGTGTTAGCTGGGTACCCAGGCTAACTTTGTTGGACTTACAAACAAATGGGAGTTACAAACCCGCTCTTGGAATGAAATTTGTTTGTATGTAGGGAAATTAGTGTATATAGTCAAAGTGTTAGTTGCTCAGTCGTGTCTGACTTTTGTGACCCCATGGACTGTAGCCCACCAGGCTCTTCTGTCCATGAAATTCACCAGGCAAGAATACTAGGGTGAGTTGCCATTTCCCACTCCAGGGGATCTTCCCAACCCAGGGATCAAACCTGCCTTCTGTAATTTTGAGTTGAGATGTTTCAAACAGGAGCAACGAAAGCTGTTACATTTCACTTATACACGGCTTTAGTTGCATTGTAAAAATTATGCTTTTATTTTCATTTAGCTCTAAACATTTCCTACTTCTCTTGTGTTTTTTGACCCATAGTTTGTTTAGAAGTATGCTAATTACTAAATATTTGAATATTTTTCAGATATTTTTCTTTTGTTAATTTCTAATTTAATTCCACTTTGTACTGAGAACATTTTGTATATATTTTAAAATTTTACTTTAATTTTTAAATTTAATAACTACTTATGATTCAGCAAATGCTCTATGGTAAAGATTTCGTGTGTACTTTAAAAGAATATGCCTTGTGCCACACTTGAATGCAGTGCTTGTAAATTTCAACTGGTTGACAGTGCCACAGTCTTTTATATCCTTTCCAATTTTCTATTTGTTCCACCGATTACTTACAGAAGACTGATGAAACCTCCAATTATTATTGCCAATTTTTTCTTTCTCCTGTCAGTTCTATTAGTTTCCATTTGGTATTGTGAAGTTTTCTTATTGTGGCTATACACATTTATCATTGTTATTTCTTTTTGATGAAATGTCCCTTTTTATTTCCAATTATACTCTTTATTCTGAAGTCTAGGTCTCTGATAGTAACATAGATTTCTTATAGTTACTTATTTGACAGTATATCTTTGTCTCTTCATCTACACGTACCTTTAAAGTGAGAGTTTTGCGGTAATATATATAGCCGAGTCTTGCTTTTTTATGCAACCTGAGGATATCTTCTAAGTGGAATGTTTAGACCATTAAAATTTAAAATAATTATTGACATGGTTAGTTTTAAATCTATCATATTTCTCTGTTTTCTGTCTCATCTCTTCTTTCTCCTTTTTCCCCCTTCAGTATACACCCCTTTCATATGCCTCCATTCTGTTATTATTGTTATACCTTTTATTTTTACATGTTTTAAACCTCATAATAACACTGCTAATATTTTTGCTTTAACCGATCAATAAATATTTAAAGGAAGTGAAAAATAAGAAAAAAGTATTTCATATCTACACACATATTCATCATGTCTGGCCAGCTTCACTTCTTTATTCTGGCTGAATGACTGTCTTTAACACTTCATGTAGCACACTTTTGTATGGCACACATTTTCTTAGTTATTGATTATCAGATTGAATCTTAATTTAGATGTCAATCTTGGAAGATAGTTGGGGAGTGTAAAAATTCTAGGTTGACTTTCAGTATTTTAAAATGTCATTCTATTATCTTCTGACTTGAATAAGGTTTGAAGAAAGTTTGAAGTCATATTCATCTCTGTTTCTCTGTATATGGTGTGTGTGTATGTGTGTGTGTCCTGGTTGCTGTTGTGTGTGTGTGCTAAGTCACTTCAGTTGTGTCCGACTCTTTGGGACCCTAAGGGCTGTAGCCCAACAGGCTCCTCTGCCCATGGGGCTTCTCCAGGCAAGAATAGTGGAGTGGGTTGCCAGGCTCTCCTCCACGTGATCTTCCCAACCCAGGAATCAAAAACATATCTCTTATGTCTCCTGTATTGGCAGGTGGGTTCTTTACCACTAGCACCACCTGGGAAGTCCGTGTTAGGACATCTATTTATTACTAGCTTCCATATTGCTATGTCTGTTAGTGTGATTTATTTGGCTTGATGTTCACTGAGTTTTTTTCTGCGAATTTATACAAATTCATCAAATTGGAAACTTTTAGTTATTATTTAATAACTAATAAATAATAATTAATATTATTATTATTTCTTCAAATATCTTTTGTGCACTGTCTCTTCCAAACTCTGGAATTCCAGTTACGTATATATATATACACATTACATAGCTTGGCATGGAGGTCTGTTCCTTTTTATTTACTGTATGGAAGGCACTGTATTTTTCATCTGTGTGTTCCATTTTGTTATTTTTTTCTATCTCCACTTCTCTTCATTATGTTCATGTTTTCCTTTAACTCTGAATACAGCAAAATAGCAATCTTAACATTTTTTACTAGTTCCATCATCTATGCCCTTTTAAAATTCCGATTCTGATCGTTCTGATATTTCTGTGGGTTATGAGTCATGTTTCATTGTGTCTTTGTACATCTAGTAAGTTTCTCCTGGATGCTGAACACCGTAATTTTATACTGTTTGGTGCCTACATTTTGTTTTCCTTCTTTAATGGGAGCTGGACTTTGTTCTGGCAGGCTATTAAGCTACTTGCAGATCATCATAATCCTTTCAAGGCCCCTTTTAAAGCTGTGCTAGCATGGCTTTATCATTCCAGGGGCAGTTTAGCGCTGCTCCTAACGCCTGATACAACTGGGGTCCCCACTGAATGTTCCACGTGACTGCTGTGAACTATGCATCTACTCTGGCTGGTTCAAGCTCGAGCGGCTTCCTGCCTAGCTGTGAGCTCTGGGAACTGTTTACAATTCTTCCCTCCTTTGTTTGACTGTGGAGTGTCACCTTAAACATATATGGCTTAGTACCCAGCAAAGACCTAAGAAGTCTCCACAGGTTTCTGAAGTTCTTCATCTGAAAAGTTACTTCCTCTATGAAACTCACAAATTCCAGTCTCTCTCTCCTCCAAAATAAGATCGTATCTCTAATTGGATGTTCATATACATTCTGTGTCTCATTTCCAAGGAATACTTTATGAGACTGAGAAAGTTAGCTTCTGTCACTAGTTTTTAAGGAAAAAAATAGATGAAGAAATAGTTATTAGAGCTGTCAGCACAGCTGGATTTAAAAAAATCCTCTTTTGGGAAAATGCTGAAACAGATTAACGTCTATGCCATGGCCAGCTTTATAGGAGGCAAACGTTTTCTAATTTCTTTTAATTTTTAAACAAATGGATCATTTCCTACAGGCAAGCTTGCAAAAGGAAAAGCTGGCAAAGTGTGAGTCTATTTTTATGGAAATAAGGTCATTAGTACTAATATTTGATGCACACAATTCATTAATTCTTGGACAATCTTGACGGAGGACGAGAGAAAAGAGAAACAAGCAAGAAACAGAACCAGTAAATATTATTCCATGGTTAGAGTTTGGAACTGAAATATAAAAACTGCTACAAAATGAATAAAGTTTAAAACCATAGCGCCACCCTTGAACAACGAAAAACCTGAATCACAAGCTAAAGTCACTTGAATATGTTGATACTGGAACCTATAAAATGGCACGTTGATTTTGAGAGGACAGTATCAGTTTTACCATATTAAAAACTGTAATATTTATTTCCAGATAAAGGGTTTATATTTTTAAACATGTACACACACATATTAAAAATATCGTGTTAAACCTTGTTATCATGAACTAAGAACATTGACAGTATTCATGCATAACATTCAGGTATGATGTGTGATCTTGGGTTGTGAGAATTAATGATAAATAAACCACTGAACATGCGTGAATGACTAATCTATTTATTTAGCAGAGGGAAGAGATGACTGCATTGAAAAGACTTGGTCTTCTGGCATGAAGGTGGTAGGAGGGTCTGGCAATTCCCAGACGGGAAGAGCAGAGTTTCTACCATCAGCTGGAAGTTCTGCTGCTGTTGCCTCAGCTGGGCCTTCCTCCTGGATATTTAGCTAGAGTCTGTCTCACTGGCCCTCTTAGAAATCTGTGTGCTATTTAAACTCCCTTAACAAATTTGCTTTCTCTTTTATTGTAAAGTGAATCCTGTACCTGAAACCAAGAAAATTTTCTGAATTTAGCTACATGGTGGGGGGGGGGGTCAATGACAATCAGATGACAGGCCGTTTGAGTATAGTCCTAGGATGTTGGATTAATTCAGTTCAGTTCAGTCGCTCAGTCATGTCTGACTCTTTGCGACCCCATGAACCGCAGCATGCCAGGCCTCCCTGTCCATCACCAACTCCCGGAGTCCACCCAAACCCATGTCCATTGAGTTGGTGATGCCATCCAACCATCTCACCCTCTGTCATCCCCTTCTCCTCCTGCCTTCAATCTTTCCCAGCATCAGGGTCTTTTCCAATAAGTCAGTTCATCACATCAGGTTGGAGGAGTGTAAATCGCTGTCATGTCTGACTCTTTTGTGACCCTATGGACTGTAGCCCACCAGGCCCGTGTGTCCACAGAATTCTCCAGCAAGAATCCTGGAGTGGATAGACATTCCTTTCTCCAGGAGATCTTCTTGACTCCCGGAGGGATTGAACCCAGGTCTCCCGCATTGTGGGCAGATTCTTTACCAACTGAGCCACCAGGGTGAGGTACAGACTCGAGGTAAGGAAAGGAAGTCAGTCAGCTTAAACAACTCTTTCAAAAGTTTGGTTGCATTAATCCCATATTCCTAACTCGTCCTGCCTTGGCTCTCCCCTTTGGTAACAAGTTTGTCTTCTATGTCTGTGAGTCTGTTTCTGTTTGGCATATACATTCATTGTATTATCTTTCAGATCCCACATATAAGTGATACATACAGTATTTGTTTTTTCCTGATATATTTTACTACGCATTACATTCTCAAGTCCATCCATTTTGCTGCAAATTGTAAATCAACTATACTTCAATTTTAGAAGTTTGGTTGTGCAGAGGAGAGGAATGGGAGAGAATAGTTGGAAAAGGATATAGAGTCAAGGGAGGGAATTGTAATTTCTAAAGATGGAAATGATTAAGTCTTCTGAGAAGGATGGAATGTAATACAAAGAACAGCTGGAGGTAGTCTTAGCTAGAAGAAGCTGGTCCTCCTTTAATACAATAGAAGGCTGGAAAGATTGAAGGTAGGAGGAGAAGGGGACGACAGAGGATGAGATGGTTGGATGGCATCCTTGACTCACCAGACATGAATTTGAGCAAACTCTAGGTCAGAGAAGTCTGGCATGCTGCAGTCCATGGGGTTGCAAAGAGTTGGACACGACTTGGAGACTGAACAATAACATAGGTACTGTCCAGGGAAAAGCTTCTTTGATTCCAGAGTGGCTGGAAGTACACAAATATTTGCTCTGGAAGAGCCTCAGCTAGTACACGAAGAAGGAACTGAGAAGCGCCATAGAAACATTCATTAAAAGACATCAGTCCTGAATACTCATTGCAAGAACTGATGTTGAAGCTGAAACTCCAACATTTTGGGCACCTGACGTGAAGAACTGACTCATTGGAAAAGACCCTGATGCTGGGGAAGATTGAGGGCAGGAGGAGAAGGGGATGACAGAGGATGAGATGGTTGGATGGCATCACTGATTTGATGGACATGAGTTTGAGCAAACTCTGGGAGTTGGTGAAGGACAGGGCAGCCTGACGTGCTGCAGTCCATGGGGTCGCAAAGTCAGACACGACCGAGCGACTGAACTGAACTGATATGGAGAAAAACTCAAAATTTTGTAGCTGTATAACATTTAATTGACTGCATTTGCATGCTATTCGTCATTTATATTTGTGAACAATATAACCACATTATAAAAATTTAGGTAACAGAGGGGGAAAAAAATCAATGTACAGGCCTCCTAG
This sequence comes from Bos taurus, assembly GCF_002263795.3. NCBI lineage: Eukaryota > Metazoa > Chordata > Mammalia > Artiodactyla > Bovidae > Bos > Bos taurus. The sequence continues at coordinate 89,980,318 of NC_037336.1, forward strand.
TTTCACGATGCTTTTAAAATTGTGTTTTTAAAAATTTACGCTTGGTCTTTTGCTTGTTTCCATCTTATGTAGTATTCAGTTATTATTCTAATACTATACTATTTAATTGCTATAATTTATGTAGCCTTTTCTCTATTGCTGCTGCTGCTGCTAAGTTGCTTCAGTCGTGTCCGACTCTGTGCGACCCCATAGACGGCAGCCCACCAGGCTAGCCATGACTATATCTAAACTTAATCAATGCATAAATGTAAATTATAGCTCTAAGAAGGAGCTCAGGGATTATCAGATGCCACATCCTCTGCACATAGAGGAGAAAACGAAGATACAAAGTCGCTGAATATATTCCATCAGAATCACACAGCAAATGAGCAGCCAAATCAGGACCAGACCCCTGAACCATAACACAGACAGAAGGCAGGCTGGCAGAACTGATTGGACCTGCTATATTCTTGCTCAGTGTTTTTCAAAATTCTAGTCTGGAAAATGTTCACTACTGGTCACCCTGAGATAAGGGGCTTATGGAAGAATATGGAGAGAAAAGCATTGATTTATATTTTGTCACTGGTCAGTTACCATCAGCTCCCATATCAGCATCAATCTGTATATCAGCCTTTGAGTAGGACAGTGCTAACTGAAAAATCACTCACAAAATCTCTGGTTCTTTCTATATCCATCACTAGCATCAGTAAATATTATGTTGGAGTTTCATAGCCACATTTAACTTATATCTTTCCTTACAAAATCAAAACAAATGCCCAAAAACTGATGTTTTGAAAACAAAGCACTCACACTTGCTCTGTAAGTATGAGCATGAAGTGCTTACCATGCAGTTTACATGGCTTTAGCTGAAGAGATGCACATATGAACAAGGAGTGTACAGGAGATGGGCTGTCCTTTTAATCTGGTCCATTTTCTTGTTTGATAATTCAGCAGAGTTCTCGGGGTTCATCTTCTCCTGTGTTCTGAGAGAAGAATATGTGTATTCCTGATAACTATAGGCTTCACTCATCCCTGACCACTACAGAAATAAATATTTCAAGAAATGTTTTATGTATTTAAACACCAAATGCACATGATAACTATAACCTTCCCTCATCCCCAACAGCAGAAAATGACAATACTAAGAACAAACAAACAAAAACCAAAATAAACAAAAAACTCAGGATGGCATGATGCCATGATTCATCAAACATGATGTCAACTGATTTTCAGAACTAATGATGAATTTGGATACAGGGACGGGGGAATATGGTGGGCTTCCATCTTTGGGGTCGCACAGAGTCGGACACGACTGAAGCGACTTAGCAGCAGCAGCAGCAGCAGGTTATACCTGGTTGTGGTAGATAGCATATTTATAGCTACTTTGATTCCTACAGCTCCTCCCAAACTAGGTTATCTGTTTTCAGATGCTTAAGCATCATTATTACCACCGTTAAAGGCAGCACACTGAATATTCTAAATCATTTGTCACAAACATCCTAAGAGGTAGGCACTATTCTTTAACTCTATCATATAAAGGAGAATGGGCTCCAAAATCACTGCAGAAGTGACTGCAGCCATGAAATTAAAACACATCTGCTCCTTGGAAGAAAAGCTATGACAAACCTAGACAGCATATTAAAAAGCAAAGACATCACTTTGCTAAAAAGGTCTATATAGTCAGAACTCCAGTAGTCATGTATCGATGTGAAAGCTGGACCATAAAAAAGGCTGAGCACTGAAGAACTGAGGCTTTAAATTGTGGTGCTGGAGAAGATGCTTGAGAGTCCCTTGGATTGAAAGGAGATCAAACCAGTCAATCCTAAAGGAAATCAACCCTGAATATTCATTGGAAGGCCTGATGCTGAAGCTGAAGCTCCAATACTTTGGGCACCTGATGCAAAGAGCAGACTCATTGGAAAAGACCCTGATGCGGGGAAAGATTAAGGGCAGGAGAAGAAGGGGACGACAGAGGATGAGATGGTTAGATGGCATCACCAACTTAATAGACATGAGTTTGGGCAAACTCCAGGAGACAGTGAAGAACAGGGAAGCCTACCGTTCTGTAGTCCATGGGGTCACAAAGAGTCAGACATGACTCAGTGAATGAATAACAACAATAAAGGAGGAAACTAAATAAGAGAGGTTTGTAACATAACTTGCTCTAGACCAGCCATACAGATGTCAGATGTGAACCCAGGTATCTGGCCTGAGAGCCTGCGCTCTTAACTGCTAACTGATTGTTTCTCAATGATTTAGGATGAGTTAATTCATGACAGTACCTGGAAGTGCAATTGAGCAAATTCCATGGTTCTTTTGATCTTAATAGTCTTCTGAGCTGTGCAAAATGGTAGCTACAAGCCACATGCGACTACTTAAAATTAAATTAATTAAAATCAAATACTATTAAATATTGACTTCTCCAGTCACACAGTTAGTAGTTACTGGGACAGCGCATTTCCATCACAAAGAGTTCCACTGGATGGCACTGGTCTATAGTAACACCAAAATTCTCAACAATGGACCACCTACTTTGCTTTTATATATCTTTCTTTTGTAATGCCCTCTGCAAATAAAGATGGTAGGTAGAAGTGGCAGGTTTATAGAAGAATAAAAGTCTACCAATGTCTAAGTGACTTAAATCTTTAAACGGTAATTTAGGAAGTGCAACCAAAATATTTTTAATAGGTACATGATAGGTAACAATAAAGTAACTCAGAACTCAGAGTAAAATTAGTGAAAATATAAATATAAAAGTATTCATTATTTTCAAGAATGAAACCCCATTTTTTATAAACATGGGGACAGAGTGGTTTAGGAGACAATACAAATGCAATTGCATTTTTAAAAAATGTTTATTTATTTGGCTGCACTGCGTGGCTTGTGGGGTCTTAGTTCCCCAATCAGGGATCAAACCTGTGCCCCTTGCAGTGGAAGTGTGGAGTCTTCACTACTGGACCACCAGCGAATCCCTGAAATAGTATTTTAAAGGACTGTAATATAAACTACTGAATTTCATTCTGTGAGAAAAACTGTAATAACAATCAGGAGACAGTTTCTTTACCCAGAAAAAGTATATTTGAAAGGAAAAATCAGCCCAGGTCAAGTAAATGTATGGCTTGATAAACCGACTCAAAATAATAAAACTTTCCACAGCAGAAAGATTTATCAACTTAGCATGAGGACAAGAGTCACTTATCCTATCTCTTTTTCTAATTCAGTGCTCACCAAGCAGTTATCATGGACTTCCCTGGTGGCTCAGACTGTAAAGCGTCTGTATACAACGTGGGAGACCTGGGTTCAATCCCTGGGTCGGCAAGATCCCCTGGAGAAGGAAATGGCAACCCACTCCAGTACTCTTGCCTGGAAAATCCCATAGACAGAAGAGCGTGGTAGGCCACAGTCCATGGGGTTGCAAACAGTCAGACATGACTGAGCGACTTCACTTTCTTTCTTTCTTTTCTTTAAGCAGTTATCATAATCAAGAGTGTTTATTTCTATAAGACGTAGAGGAAAAAAGTTCACATTTCACCCCTGTTTTTTAATACCTACAATAAGACCATTTAATAATTAATAAAATAATAAATAATTTAAGCAGTAATTTAAGCAAAATGTAAGTATTTATAGACTAAATAAATATTTTAAAGAAAAATTTAGTATTTAAAATTATCTAATTCTACTTAGTATGATAATCTCTAGGTCAATCAATCATTCTTTTTTATGGCTGAGTAACATTCCATTATGGAGAAGGCAATGGCACCCCACTCCAGTACTCTTGCCTGGAAAATCCCATGGACGGAGGAGCCTGGTGGGCTGCAGTCCATGGGGTCGCAAAGAGTCGGAAATGACTGAGCGACTTCCCTTTCACTTTTCACTTTCATGCATTAGAGAAGGAAATGGCAACCCACTCCAGTGTTCTTGCCTGGAGAGTCCCAGGGACGGGGGAGCCTGGTGGGCTGCCATCTATGGGGTCCCACAGAGTCGGACACGACTGAAGGACTTAGCAGTAGCAGCAACATTCCGTTATACACATACACAAACTCACACACACACACATACATATATGTTATGTGTGTGTGTGCATGCATGCTCAGTCTCTCAGTCTCGTCCAACTCTTTGCAATCCCATGGATTATAGCCTGCCAGGCTCATCTGTCCACAGAATTTTCCAGGCAACAATACTGGAGTCGGTTGCCATTTTCTTCTCCAGGAGATCTTTCTGACCCAGGGATGGGACCTGCGCCTCCTGCATTGGCAGACAGATTCTTTACCACTGAGCCACCTGGGAAGCTGTGTGTGTGTGTATGTGTGTGTGTGTGTATGACATCTTCTTTATCTATTCATATGGTACTGGCACAACAACAGAAATATAGATCAATGTAACAGAACAGAAAGCCCAGAAATAAACCCATGCACCTATGGTGAATTAATCTATAATAAAAGAGGCAAGAATACACACAATGGAGAAAAGACAGTCTCTTGAATAAGTGCTGCTAGGAAAACTATATGTAAAATAATGAAATCAGAGCATTCTCTAACACCATATACAAAAATAAATTCAAAATGGATTAAAGACCTAAATGTAAAACCAGATACTATAAAACTTCTAGAGGAAAATATAGGCAGAACACTCTAACATAAATTGCAATAATTTTTTTTTGAATCTCTGTCTTACAGTAATGGAAATAAAAATAAAAATAAACAAAGGGGACCAAATTAAAAGCTTTTGCATAGCAAAGGAAACCATAAGGACAACCTACAGAATGGGAAAAAATATTTGCAAACGATGCAGCTGACAAGGGATTAGTCTCCAAAACAAACAGCTCATATAGTTCAAAACAAACAACCCAATCAAAAAATGGGCAGAAGGTCTACATAGACATTTCTGTAAAGACATACAGATGGCCAAAAAGCACATGAAATTGCTAATTATCATAAACATGCAAAGCCAAACTACAATGAGGTACCACCTCCCACCGGTCAAAATGGCCATTATCAAAGGCATACAAATAATGTTGGAAAGGGAATGGAAAAAAGGTATCCTCCTACACTGTTGATTGGAATGTAAACTGGTACAGCCACTATGAGAGCAGTATGGAAGTTCCTTAAAAAACTAAAAAGAGAACCACCATATGATCCAGCAAACCCAGTCCTGGTCATATATCTAGACAAAAACATAGCTCTAAAGCATACATGTACTCCAACGTTCATTACAGCACTATTTACAATAGCTAAGACACGGAAGAAATATAACAGATTATCATACCAAATGAAATAGGCCAGAAAGAGAAAGACAAATATCATATGAAATAACTTATATGTGGAATCTAAAAAAAAAAAATACAAATGAACTTATTTCCCAAAAGAAAGAGACTCACAGGTATAGAAAACACAATTATGGTTACCAAATGGGATGAGATAAATTAGGGAGTTGGGATTAACACATACGTGTGTGTGTGTGTGTGTGTGTGTGTGTGTGTGTGTGTGTGCGCACGTGGGTGTTAGTCACTCAGTCATGTCTAACTGAGACCCCATGGATGTAGCCCGCCAGGCTCCTGTGTCCATGGGATTCTTCAGCCAAGAATACTGGAGTGGGTAGCCATTCCCTCTCCAGGTGATCCTGACCCAAGGATCAAACCCCCAGGTCTCCTGCATTGCAGGCAGATTCTTTACCATCTGAGCCACCAGAGAAGTGCAACATATACATACTATCACTTATGAGACAGATAAAAAACAAGGGCCTGCTGTAGAGCACATATTATTACTCAATATTTTTTAATACTCTATAAGGGAAAAGAATCTGAAATATATATATATATATATATATATATATATATGTAACTGAATTGCTATGCTGCATACCTGAAATTAACACGATACTGTAAATCAACTATATTGCAATAAAACAATAAAAAAAGAAAGTTATCTGATTTTATAGGTCAAAAAGTCTTTAGGAAAAGAGTTTGGTTTAGAAATAGCATGAATCTGGGATAGATTTCTACTAATTAATCTCACTGTAAAATAATAGTCTCATGTTGCTGCCTAGCAATCCAATCCAAAGCACAACTGATCATAAGTGTGTTCCACTGGCTTATTGAGACACTGTATTCTACTCTTGAACATGAAAAAAAATGGCTGTTTTGGAGGACTGTCATATGGTTTTGTCAAGTGCAAATCCATAAATATTTTTGAGGAAACATCTTTTTAACAGTCATGGTGCTCTCAGAGCCCCATAATGACATATTAAGCAAAGACACAACTCTGGAAAAACCCAGACTTCAAGTATAATTATTCTAATGCAAACATTTGACTTCAAAATACCATTTCCATTGAATCTGGTCAATTTGGGGGAACCAAAAAATGAAAATCAATTTTAAATCAGTGTTTGACAAGACATATATTTTTAGATCAAGCTATGAGAGTTTTAGACAAAAAAAAAAAAAGAGTGGTTTAGGGAAACTGGTTGAAATACAATGCCCGATTCAACTGGAAGTATCCTAAGATGGATGGTCACCACTACAGTATGTAAAAATCTTAACTTGAGCCGATCATTAAAAAATTTCCCCCAAATTACTGGATTTACTTTTTGCATATTTTTATTTTAAAAAGTCCAGACACAATTTATCTTCTTTTAACCCACAGTATATGATTATCCACTCTGGACCATTCTTGGCTTGAAGAAAATGTTCTCTTTTTGATACAGCTAAACATTAAAGTGTAATTTTAACTTTTTGATTTTCATGGCACTAGTTAGGTAAGACAGGCAACATTTCTATAGGAGGGCCAAAAGGGTCTTGCTGTTCATTTTTCGACACTGAAGCATTTATCAATATCTGTTTTATTAAGATCTCTCCAAGAAACTACAGAATTTTGGTATCAGCATTCTAAAGTAATGCCCCATTAGTTTGGTTGTTTTGTCATGGTCTTCATTCACCTTCAACCCCATCTTTACTTATTCTGCCTTTTAAATAAAAAATGCACAATTATACATGGCCTGGAGCAAAATGGGCTTGGGATATCACAAAATTAAAGCGACACAGTCCTCTTAAAAAAATACCTCTCAGCTAGAAAGTCAAGTGAGACTTGGAAATGCTAGAGGTCAGAACATTGCTCACCAATTATCCCAGTACAATTTAGCTTCTCAATGTTTTAGAATTAGACAAACAGCATCTGATGACTCATATAACTTGTACCTTAAATGTGTTTTGCTGGTGTGCATTCCTTTCAGTCCAAGTACCCCCTGAGGAACAGAGTGTAACAGAAGCAGTTACGGTTTCAATTTCCCCTGTATGATTTGCTTTCATTTGAAAACCAGTAAAAAGTGGGGAGGAGGTTAGGGGAAATGGACTGGCTAACTCGACATTATCAGGGCTTCAGAGTACCAAGTTTCCACTTTCCTTTTATCAGGGGAGAGAGCCCTTCCAATGACAATAAATAACATGGGGAAACCAAGAAATATGACGATGTTACTTAGGAAAAGTTATTATCAACCGTAATTAATTAGTCTTACCAGGTTCTATGTACTTGAGACATTATTTTTTAGTTTTAAAACTATTGCACATCTAGTGTTTCATTTGATTCCAGATTTGGGTTGGTGTCCTTCAACTTGGATATTTTTACGGTATGCTCAAACTATCTACAGGCAGATGAACTGCATTTTAGATTATCAGGGTAATCTGATCCAATTCCTTCTGTATCTCTGAAACTTACTGTTCTTCAGGGAGATCTTCCACTGATATCCAGTATGGTGATTCCTTTGCTAAGTTAATAACGCATGTGTGACTCAAGTGCTGGTTTGGTTCTTCTTTCTTTTTTCTACCAGGAGAAAGTTTACTTTACCTTTCACAAACTCCTTAACTAACAACTCCTAATTACGATCATTCCTCAGCTTTCTCCAAGGATGAGGAGTAAACAAGGGGCAAGTGGTAGGGACACTGAGACACATCTGGAGAAGGTGATTAAAGGGTAGGATACACGGTGCGTATACTTTACAGAGTCTACAGAGACAGGGAGAGCAGAGAGGTACCCAGAGGGCACCTACGCTCTACAGTCTTGACTTAGAAGGTAAGGGGATGAACATGCAACAAATTTCCATTTATAGCTTTCTGGGGACTCAAAAGTGATCTAGAAAAAGATCACTGGTCTTGGAACCAGAAGACTTGCGCTTCAGCCCTTGGCATACTAAATCACTGGGTAACATTTGACAAGTCTCTTAATGTTACTGTGCCTTGGTTTCTCCATCTGTGAAATAAGGATAAAATCCTCTAGTACCTACAGGGTTGTTCTCAGGTTCAGATGTCCCAGTGTGTATGAAAATGCATTATGTAAATATGATTATGTTTTATCTGGTTTCATCAAGGGATGAGATTTCCTGTATGTGTGTGTGTGTGTGTGTGTGCACATGTGCTCAGTTGTGTCTGACTCTTTGCGACCCCCATGGATTGTAGTCCGCCAGGCTCCTCTGTCCACGGGACTTCCAAGGCAAGAATACTGGAGTGTGGGTTGCCATTTCCTTCTCCAGGTGAATCTTTCATTTTCTGCATTGGAAGGTGGATCTTTATCACTGTGCCACCTGGGAAGCCCTGACTTTACTGTATGTACTCGTCTACAATGTTCTACACATCCATGAATTGGAAGGTACGTTGAACTATCTATGTGATACCCATTTATAATTGACGATTAGAGAAGAAAAAAAACCCCGTTGTACTAAGGACAACTCCTAGTTCTCTGCGTTTCTGTACCTAATTTCTATGTTTTCGTGATACTTACTCTGAAAATGAAACAAAGAAAATTCAGAGTGCTGAACACAATTAAGGAGGCTGGCTTCTTGTTACTAGAATATAGATGAGCTTCAGTTTAATTACTTTAATTCTTTGTCACATATTTTTTTGTAGCTCTTTGAGATGTTTTCAATATATTGGTAACTTGAAGACTATATAAGCAATCAATGGCAGAAGGGAAGATGTCTCAAAATAACTTTCCAGCCTTCTTTCTTTTCCATTCTTTACCTACTCACAGCTGTATATTTTTAGTGAGGGCTTTTATACCTCTCCCAAATAAAAATATACAATTTTGTTATCAATTAAAGATCTGTTAAAAATTTTAAATTAGGATGCTCAATTTTAAAAAAATAGCCTTTTTAATAATTATCATATTTACATATGAATATAATATTTTCTTTTTTAAAATTTATTTTTAATTTGAGGACAACTGCTTTACAATATTGTGTAGGTTTCTGCCATTACATCAATGTGAATCAGCCACAGGTATACATATGTCCCCTCCTTCTTAAACCTCCCTCTCATCTCCCACCCCATCCCACCCTTCTGGGTTATCACAGAGCACTGGGTTGAGCTCCCTGTGTCACACAGCAAGTTCCCACTGGCTACCTGTTTTATACATGGTAATGTATATGTGTCAGTGCTAGTATTTGTCCCACCCTCTCTCTTTCCCCCGCTGTGTCCACAAGACTGTTTTCTCTGTCTGCATCTGAATTGCTGCCCTACAAATAGATTCATCAGTACCATTTTTCTAGATTATCATATATATGCATTAATACACTATATTTATTTTTCTCTTTCTGACTTACTTCACTCTGTATAACAGGCTCTAGGTTCATCCACCTCACTAGAACTGACTCAAATTAGTTTCTTTTCATGGTTGAGTAATACACATATGAGTGAGCTTCCAGGGTAGCTCAACTGGTAAAGAATCCCCCTGCAATGCAGGATACCCTGGTTCGATTCCCGGGTTGGAAAGTTCCCCTGGAGAAGGGATAGGCTTCCCACTCCAGTATTCTTAGACTTCCCTGGTGGCTCAGATAGTAAAGAATCTGCCTGCAATGCAGGAGACCTGGGTTCAATTCCTGTGTTGGGAAGATCCCCTGAAGCCTCCTTCAGGCTTCATGGCAACCCACTCCAGTATTCTTGCCTGGAGAATCCCCATGGACAAAGGAGCCTGGCAGGCTATGGGGCTGCAAAGAGTTGGACACGACTGAGTGACTAAACACACAACACACATATGAATGTAACTTTGTGGTTAACATAGTCTTTATAAATAAAAAACTCAGTATCTCCAAAAATAGCAATAATAACATAGTATCTAAGATATGTCCATTAATAGTTTGGCATTTATTTGGTATGCTTTTGTGGAAATTAAAGAGTCATCCTACTTTTTAAAGTATGCCTATCATTTTTATCAGTCCATCATGGATATGCTATTTATTTCTGCATAAGGATTCCTATGAGGAGGGCATGGTAACCCACTCCAGTATTCTTGCCTGGAGAATCCCCATGGACAGAAGAGCCTGGCGGGCTACAGTCCATGCGGTTGCAAAGAGTGGACATGACTGAGAGCACAGCACATGGATTCCTCTGTTCTCAGCAGCATGTCTGTTGTGGAGTGTGAAATCAACAATGCAATTAACATGTTTTTTTGATTAAACTATCATCTAAGGGCTATCATCTAGCAGAAAGCTGAACATAAAGTGAGCAATCAATAAATAAACTGAATTAATAATGACAGAGTTGAAATTAGAGCACCATATTTTTGAACTGTTTTCAATAAGTTCTGACAAAAATTTGGAGAAATACTGAGCAACTCTGATTTCATGTTAAACTTTTCCCCAAGGTGAACAAACTTTCAGGTGACTCTTACAACTTGAGTTTTTCCTAAATTTTTTTTTATTGTGGTAAAGTACACAAACATAAAATTTACCATCTTAACTATTTTAAACATCAGTTCAATGGCATTAAATAACATTCATAATGTGCTACCCTTACTGCCATTCTCCTCCAGAACTCTTTCATCTTGAAAAACTGTAACTCCATGCTCTTAAAAAATTATTCTCCATTCTGCCCTCCTCCCTAACCCCTGGCAACTACCATTCTACTTACTGCCTTTATAATTTTGACTACTAGTAATTATTGTATTTTTTCAGAAAAACAAAACAGTTTGGGGAAAATAGAGACTTAATTGACTTGTTCTCTGAGGGAACATAATATTTATGAAATTCAGTCTTGTTCAATTACTGCCAAATTATTCAGAGATCCCGAGTAGAAGAGAAAGAAAATCATCATGTTTGATAATGAAATATATTTTGATATTAAAGAGAGTCTATTAAAAGGAATTTAAGGGGATATATCTTAGCCATTCTGTGATAGGTATTTAAAAAACAACAATAACAACCAAATAGAATAGCGAAAAGGACATGAATAAAATAGGAGAAATATTTCGCATTTCTGAAATAGCATTGTTATATTAATAATTTTAAATATTTCTACTTTGTGTTCTGGAAAAATGTTACAATTTAATAAATAATTTTGAAACTGAATACCAGATGTATTTACTCTAGAAAGATCTATTTCAATATTTAATAACTGAATCTGTAGAACAGCAGGCTTTCAAATTATATACACTATTCTATAGAAACACAGAAATAACGTTCTAAAACTATTCCAAATGATTCTCTGAAATAAGCATTTCAAGAGAGAGGATCTCAAAGTGTTTTTTATTTACCAGAAAGCCATTTCTTCCATTTTATTGGAAGATTATGAAAAATGATCTAATTATATTATATATTACTCGTATTTCCTGAGTCATAAAAGGAGATGCGTAACTCTCCAAATGGAAAGGCACTTGATTATTTAGTCTATGAGAAAGACTTGTAGCTTGGTGTGCAAATAATTACAAACAATACTTAAGGTCCAAATTGTTTCAAGCCCCTGAAAATCTGCATATATCAGCTCAGGTCTTTAAAACACACAGTTTGTCTTAGAATTTAGTTATCTAACCAACAACTGTTAGACATCTTCTACGTCTTAGATAACTGTTAAGTCCAAGAAATATAAATAAGGCAGAGTCTTTAAGAAGCTAATAGTCTTGTGAGAAGAAAGACACATGAAAAGATAATTTATAATAATACAAAATAAGGGCTTTGATAGAAGTGTGATCAAAGCGTTACTAGACTCCAGAGGAGATGGCTGGAATGGTTTGTGAAAAGTACTGACATTTCAGTGTTTTGTGTTTATTTTTAATCTTTTTAAAAAATATTTATTTATTTTAATTGAAGGCTAATTACTTTACAATATTGTAGTGGTTTTTGCCATACATTGACATGAATCAGCCATGGGTGTACATGTGTTCCCCATCCTGAAACCCCCTCTCACCTCCCTCCCCATCCCATCCCTCAGGGTCATCCCAGTGCACAGCCCCGCACACCCTGTCTCATGCATTGAACCTGGACTGGCGATCTGTTTCACATATGGTAACATACATGTTTCAACTTAAGGATGGGGGGAAGAGACCTACACCAACAGGACTTCCAGGCAGAAGGAACATGAGCAAAGGCACAGGGATGGGAAAGGCATAAGGTGCTGGGGAAACAAGAGCTCAGTGTGACTGGACCTCACTTGCTGTGTAATAGTGAAATGTTATTTAGCCTCTCTGAGCTGTTTCCTCATTTGAAAAACAAATAGGGCTGATGGTAGTAAGACTTACCTCACTACCTTGTTGTGAGGATTTTGTGATGCATGTAAAACGCTTGGCAAAGTGTTTGCTCCCCACTTACATGCTCAATAAGCATTAGTGGCTGTAAACAGGAGATCCTGGGTGTCAACCTGGGTTCATTTCCTTATCACATTAAGCTGCCCATTTAATCTCATTGGGTTGCTCCTTCCTTTCTTTAACAGCAGAAGGATCAAACTAGATGACAGACATTGACCTCTAGTTTTTTCCACGTCACGGATGACTACAGTTATATGGCCACTACCACATAAATAATAGTCCACTTAACATCTAAAACTTAAAATTCTGTTTCTATAAGGAAAATTTTCCTTTATAAAAATTTGACAAGTAAATGGATGCAGAATTGGCTTTCAAGTCTTCAGGTTGAATTGATTAAAACTGAAAACCTCTGATTCTCATGTTTATTTCAGATAAATTTAATTTCAAAATTTATATTATAGTTGATTAACAATCTTGTGTTAGTTTCAGGTGTACAGCAAAGTGATTCAGTTATACATACATGCATCTATTTTTTTCTAATTCTTTTCCCATTAACTTTTTCTTGAAGGATTTGAGAAAGATGATAGAAAGCATCTGAAAAATGTGGCCAAAGGTATAGACTGTCCCTTTATAAGATGGCCTCTTTCTCTATATATAACACTGATGATGGGGAACAATCTAGAATCTGTTTGTTTTGTGGCTGTTTCAACTTAGTATCTTGTTGGATTTTAACTTAAGAATGAAGTGTAACTGTTTAACGGGCACTCTGACTTATTTGTTCCTTGACAAATCATGGAAAAAGCAGTGAACAAGTCAACTGTAATTTGTGGCTTCAGATAAAACATGCATTGTAACTGCATGAGAGAATGGTCAAATGTTTCTTTTTTCTTCATGGAAAATGGTTTTTATTACTCTTGGTCAAAGCAGGATGATACCTGATGGGTTTGTTTATAACATTAAGCACAAAAATAGCTTTAGTATCAAACAATATACTGTTGCAAAACTAAATTTTGGTTTTCTCTCTCTTAAAATGACATTTTTTGGATTACTGGTCTGTTATATTATGTATTTATTTATTTTTTAAATTAATTTTTACTGAAGTATAGCTTCTTTACAATGTCATTAGCTTCTACTGCATAGCAAAATTAATCACAAATGTTTCTTAAAAGCAAAAGCACAAGAGGTGGTATGAATACACAGAAGAACTATACAAAAAAGGTCTTAGTTACCCGGAAAACCACAATGGTGTGGTCACTCACCTAGAGACAGACATCTTGGAGTGTGAAGTCAAGTGCACCTTAGGAAGCATTACTACAAAACCAAAGCTAACGGAGGTGATGGAATTCAGCTGAGTTATTTCAAATCCTAAAAGATGATGCTGTTAAAGTGCCATACTCAACATGCCCACAAATTTGGAAAACTCGGCAGTGGCCATAGGACTGGGAAAGCTCAGTTTTCATTCCAATCCCAATGAAGGCCAATGCCAAAGAATGTTTAAACTACTGTACAACTGTGCTCCTTTCACATGCCGGCAAGGTAACGCTCAAAATCCTTCAAGCTAGGCTTCAGCAGTTTGTGAACAGAGAACTTCCAGATGTACATGCTGGGTTTAGAAAAGGCAGAGGAACCAGAGATCAAATTGCCAACATTTGGGTCACAACAAACTGTGGAAAATTCTTCAAGTGATGGGAGCACCAGACCACCTTACTGTCTCCTGAGAAATCTGTGTGTGGGTCAAGAAGCACCAATTAGAAGCAGACATGGAACAAATGGCTGATTCAAAAATGGGAAATAAATTATGATAAGACTGTATGTTGTTATCCTGTTTATTTAACTTATATGCAGAGTACATCATGCAAATGTTGGGCTGGATGAAGCACAAGCTGGAATCAAGATTGCTGGGAGAAATATCAACAATGTCAGACAAGCAGATGACACCCCTCTAATGGCAGAAAGTGAAGAGGAACTAAAAAGCCTCCTGATGAAAGTGAAAGAGAAGAGAGAAAACCTGGCTTGAAACTCAATATTGTAAAAACTAGGATCATGGCTTTGGGTCCCATCACTTCATGGTACATAAAGGGGAAAACATGGAAACAGTGACAGATTTTATTTTCTTGGGCTCCAAAATCACTGCAGAGGGTGACTCCAGCCATGAAATTAAAAGACGCTTGCTCCTTGGAAGAATAGCTATGACCAACCTAGACAGCATATTAAAAAGCAGAGACAGTACTTTGTCAACAAAGGTCCATCTAGTCAAAGCTATGGTTTTTCCAGTGGTCATGTATGGATGTGAGAGTTGGACTATAAACAAAGCTGAGTGCCGAAGAATTGATACTTTTGAACTGTGGTGTTGGAGAAGACTCTTGAGAGTCCCTTGGACTGCAAGGAGATCCAACCAGTCCATCCTAAAGGAAATCAGTCCTGGGTGTTCACCGGAAGGACTGATGTTGAAGCTGAAACTCCAATCCTTTGGCCACCTGATGAGAAGAACTGGCTCATTTGAAAAGACCCTGATGCTGGGAAAGATTGAAGGTGGGAGGAGAAGAGGATGACAGAGGATGAGGTGGTTGGATGGTGTCACTGACTCGATGGACGTGAGTTTGAGCAAGCTCCGGAGCTGGTGATGGTCAGGGAGGCCTGGTGTTCTGCAGTCCATGGGGTCACAAAGAGTCGGATACGACTGAGCAGCTGAACTGAATTTTACTGAATCCAGTGATGATTTTCTTTTTTTAAAGCTTCAGCAGCCAGGAGTGAGCGGACATGAAGGGTATGAAGGACAGTGAATGGATCAAGTTGTAGACCCCATGTGGTCAAAAGGTTGCTGAAATCTGGGAAAAGAATGAACACACGATGCAGGCAATACAGTCAGAGAAGATGATGTCCAATATTGAGATTATGGAGGAGGTGCAGAAATTTGCCACGTGTCAGTTTAAGGAGGAATGACATGAAAGTGAGTGTCTAGCACAGGATGGAAGGCAAGATCATTGGGAAAAAGGAGGGCAAGGAACTCAAGGAGGAATCTTTAAAATTATTAAGAACAGAAGGAAGGCTTTGAGAGGGACAGTACACCAACAGTGACCCTGGGTGAGAAATGAGGGGGAGTGATCCAGGAGTTAAGTGGATGAGAGCATTGAGTGGTAGAGGGTTATGTTAACTGATTCCCTTCTCCAGGGGATCTTCCCAACCCAGGGATCGAACCCATGTCTCCCACATTGCAGGTGAATTCTTTACAGCTGAGCCACAAGGGAAGCCCATGTTATCCGATTACATGAGGTTTAAACGTGGAGATTTTTAGGGAGGAGGGGGAGAGACTAGTCTGGAAGGCAAAATGGTGAGCAAGAAGGATGACACAGGTATAATGTTCCTAGGAATAATTATAAGGAAGTGCATCAAGGGAGTAAGAGAAAGAAGGGCCAGAAATACCAAAGTGGGAGATTGTTAGGGGTCCATTCATTCTGATTTGCATGGAACCAATCATATTCACATCTTAGTTCAAGGTGAAAGCCTTTCTAAAATGAAACTAACTTGGATAATAAATTTTATGATTTGATCTAGACATAGTAGATTGCAGAATGAAGGTGAACCCACACACATCCATGTGGCATTTAGTTGAAATAAAAATTTAATTCACTCACTCCCTTGAACACACTTTTCAAATGAAACCATGATTTTTGGAACTTTCCTTCTCCTTCTAGCAGAGTTTAATGAAAAGTGACTTTGTCTTTATTTTTAATATTTAATGTTTATTGATTTACATTTAGGTACTTGCAGAACTCTTAATTAATCTATTTTTTAACATTTAATGGAGAAGATTTGGACTAAATTTTAAATAGCTCTTGGCAGGGGATAAAGTTAAAATAAGTATAATCTGACTTAATTTGAATTATGTTTCTTCTCTCTTATTAGAGAAGCATGTTATAAGGAAACTCTTCTAAAATAGCTGTATCTGTCTTTGGGGAAAGTGTGCCATTCTGTCCACATCAAATTTCTCTCTCATTTGAATCTAAGTTACTTTGGGGACGGCAGAGGATGAGATGGCTGGATGGCATCACTAACTCGATGGACAAGAGTTTGGGTGAACTCCGGGAGCTGGTGATGGACAGGGAGGCCTGGCGTGCTGCAATTCATGGGGTCACAAAGAGTCGGACATGACTGAGCGACTGAACTGAACTGAACTGAAGTTACTTTGTATTTTATAAGTCTCTTTATAAAGAAAAATAAATATGAGATTGGGTGGGGAAAAAAAAAGGTTAGGCTTTTGAACCAGAAGCCTAATCTTTTTTTTTTCCCCCTGGATTCAAATTCTACTTACACCATATATTACTTCAATAACTGTAAGCAGATTACCTAAATTCTCAACACGTTCATTTCCTCTTTTGTCCAATTATTACTCCACAAGGGGAATATGCATGAAAGGACCCATCATAGCACTTGGCACTCAGTTCCTCAAATGTTATTGGGCTCCAGGTGATTCAGTGGTAAAGAATCCACCTGCTAAGGCAGGAGATGCAGGAGACTCAGGTTCAATTCTTGGATCATGAAGATCCCATGGAGCGGGAAATGGCAACCCACTCCAGTATTCTTGCCTGGGAAATCCCACGGACAGAGGAGACTGCCGGGCTACAGTCCATAGGGTCACAAATAGTCGGACACGACTGAATGACTGAACACTCTACCTTCAGCTTCTTCTGTTTAAATCTATAACCCTTTAAGCGAGAACAAGTTTTAATAATATTTTTGAGATGTTACCAGTCCCCATTTATATTCAGGACATTCTTCTTGAGAGGGCAGAAAAGCGAATGAATACATTTTCAATTTGACAGGATTTTTCCCCAAGAAATTAAAGGAAACTTGTTGAGTCTTAATTAACCTAGCAGATCATTTACCTAGAGGCTTCTTTCCCTTGAGTGTTCTGATTAATCAAATTTTTATGTAAAAGTAGTATCAGATAATTTGTGTATTTAAAGACAAAATACTTTTGTGTTTCACATACTGCCATGCTCAGTTGCTCAGTCCTGTCCAAATCTTTTTGATCCCCTGGACTGTTACACCCTGCCCCCAGGCTCCTCTCCATGGGATTCTCCAGCAAGAATAATGGAGTGGGTTGCCATTTCCTATTCCAGGGGATCTTCCCGACCAAGGGATTGAACCCACATCTCCCGTCTCCTGCATTGGTAGGCGGATTCTTTACTATATACTGCCACAGTGTATGTATTTTTTTTTTTTTTTTCTGTAAGAGGCAATAATAGGCTCCTATTTGTCATAGTTTATCTGTTCTGTCTTGTTTATGAAAGTGAAAGTCTCTCAGTTGTGTCCGACTCTTTGTGACCCCATGGACTATACAGTCCATGGAATTGACTAGGCAATAATGGAGAGGGTAGCCTTTCCCTTCTCAGGGGATCTTCCCAACCCAGGGATCAAACCCAGGTCTCCCGCATTGCAGGCAGATTCTTTACCAGCTGAGCCACAGGGAAGCCCAAGAATACCAGAATGGGTAGCCTATCCCTTCTCCAGCAAATCTTCCTGACCCAGGAATCGAACCCAGGTCTCCTGAATTGCAGGTGAATTCTTCACCAACTGAGCTATCAGGGAAGCCATCTTGTTTATATTCCGATGTAATTCTCCATAGCAACTTTTCTGTAGAATCAAATGTTATAACTGGGGTTAGAATTCAGAGAGCAAAAAGAAATGGAAATAATAGTTTAAGTACTAATACATATGGGACATTATTGCCTGATGTTTTAATTGACCTAATTTATTCCTTTTAATTCTATCACATAAATAGTCTCTCTACTTTATAAGTGAAAACTTGAACTTCAAAAAATCTAAGTAATTTGCCCATATTCTAAATACTGGAATTAATATTCAAACATAGTCTTGTAGGCTTCAAAGTTCATGCTTTATTCTACTCTGTATGTGACTATATTGTACACTATTGCTTTAAAAGTAATGGCAGATGTTATTTCTATTTACAGCAGAATCTGTTTATAAAATAGAAATGGAGACTATAGGATTGACCTTACCAGTTAATAGTATATGCCACCCTTGGTGATTACTTATGTTGGATGATTGTGAAGTGGTAACTACCAGTGGAATACAAAATTCATTGTCTGGCTTCCATCAATATAGTGACCTGCCTTTATACTTGAAGACATTTTGCTCCTTTGCAGTTTTCTATCAAGGGGCACGATAACACTAATCACCTAAGTCCTCCAGTAAGTCCTAACAGTGGACAGTAGATGATGCTGTGAAATGTCCAATGGGACACCAGTAGGGAGGACAGGAAATATAATAATGCCAGAGACACACTCTGTCATCTTCTAGAAGGGTAGAGCTGGCAAAACTCAGACCTCTCCCAAGTTAAGCAGAATTACAAATACGACGTGTGTGTACAAACATATGTGAACAAACAGGAAGACTAGTTCTAGAGTTGCTACATCCTAGAGATATGATTTGGGCTACGAAGAAGTAGTATAATGAACTACACTGGAATTTTTTACTGGGTACAAATCTGTAGCCTTTTCTAGTCAAAGAAAAAAATGTCTTTAGCTTCCTCACTGAAGTCATATCCACATCATTCTGTAATCTATTTTCATTTTTATTTAGGGAAGAAGCATACCCAAATGGAAGCTAGTACTCTCATTTTTAATGTACAGATCAAAGGGGGAAAAGAATGGGAGAATCAGTTGGCATGGGCTCATGATTTAGAAGGGCTTTCTACATGTTGATCTGGTTAATCACTTCTTCATAGAAAAGAAAAATGGAAGTAGCTGAATTATAAAGGCTTTGCAACTAGATGAATGGAATCAGATGTCCTGAGTCTAAAAATGTAGATATAGAATCTAATACACGTACACTTGAGTTTGGACTTTGTCCATAACCTATTAAGCACACAGTGAAACCATTAGGATGGACAACTATTCGAGTCCCCTTGAAATGATTCAGGGATAGTTCATTGACATTTTTTTAGTCCATCTCATTCCTGTGGTTATAACACAATGTCACAGACAGCAGTGCCCCTTAGGGTCCCTCCAGACACTCTGTGCCTGTGGAGAAATCTAATCACAGTTGCCACCCGAGGGCTGGCTTATGTAGATGGATGCCCAAATATTTATCTTTCTGAATATTAACTTTCTTTCAAATGCTAATAAGGGCTAAACCCAAAACATTTTGGTGCTCTCCTCACATAAAGGAAAAGTACAATGCAAACATAAGCATTCTATTTTCATTGTGTATGTGTCCTGTTTCATGTGTTCTAAAATATTTAATTTTAGCCGCAGCCCTGACACTTACTGGCTAGTACTTGGTAGAATTTCAACCATAATGGCTGAATGAATACAATGAATTGTGCAATGAGTTTTTCTCGATTGAAAGTCATTATGGACATTTACTACACCCATCTCAGAATTTTTATGGCTTGGTGAGCGAAGAACATGGCTAATGTGTGCAGAATTTCTTGCAATAACCCATATAGCACTCCTCTTTTCCAATTCTGTTCACTGGAAACAAGGACACTACACAAGCCCCAAGATATATAGGAGGATATAATATTTGAGGAATGACCTACTGCTAGACAAGAAACCTGGATTATTTGTTTTCAGTTTAAGAAAAGTGTATGAGGAATAATGGGCTGAAATGTTGCCTATCTTTTGATGACATCTTTAGCAGTAACTTTTCCATTCCCTTTGTGTTTATATTTTATTTAAAGTATAAAATATTACTGCCATTGATGGAGGGCAGTTATGATAAAAGTGTTCTATTTCCATGCCCTTCCACAGAAGGCGTGGTGGAGAATGCTGCTTCGATCTGTGGGTTTCTGCCACAGCCCACTGGCTCCTCTGGGATGACAGAGCCACGTGTACTTTTCAAGTGCAGCTACTACCCTTTTCTCCTAGCAACCATATTATGTTAAAGTGTGGTTGCCGGGGTTGCTAGGATATTCTTCTATTCTTGTCCTCCATGACCAAACCAAAGGGAAGAGAAAGTGTAAACCAAACCAGAATTGAAGATATAGGGAGAGAGACTCAGGAAAACAAAGTGCCCTCCTCTTATTTCGAAGAAAAAAAAACGAGCAAATTACTTTGTGGTTAATGCCTTAAGTAAATTAATAATTTCTTTTCTTTGGGTAAAATCAGAAAAAGTTTAAAGACAACCTACAAAATAATGGCTATTAAATATTTTAAGGTGATGTGACTACTTTAACATTATTTATTGAAGGCCACTTTTTCCCAAATAGAGGAAGAGGGGAAAGTATCTGTTTTTTAAAAACTTTTTGTTTGTTTGGGGAAGGCTGAGCATCGAAGAATTGATGGTTTTGAACTATGGTGCTGGAGAAGACTTTTGAGAGTCTCCTAGACAGCAAGGAGATCAAATCAGTCAATCTTAAGGGAAATCAACCCTGATTACTCTTTGGAAGGACTGATGCTGAAGCTGAAGCTCCAATACTTTGGTCACCTGATGTGAAGAGCCAACTCATTGGAAAAGACCTTGATGCTGGGAAAGATTGAGGGCATGAGGTGACAGAATATGAGATGGTTGGATGGTATGATCGACTCAATGGACATGAATTTGAGTGAACTCTGGGAGATGGTGAAGAACGGGGAAGTCTGGCGTGCAGCAGTCCTAAGGTTGCAAAGAGTCAGACACGAATGAGTGAACAACAACAAATAGCCAATTAGGCCTTACCTGCTAGCTCAGTTGGTGAGGAATCTGCCTTGAGTGCAGGAGATCACCTGCAATGCAGGAGACCCAGGTTCAATCCCTGGGTTGGGAAGATCTCCTGGAGAAGAAAACAGCAACCCAACTCCGGTATCCTTCCCTGGGAAATCCCATGGACAGAGGAGCCTAGAAGGCTACAGTCCATGGGGTTGCAAAGAGTTAGATATGACTTAGCAACCAAACCACCACCATTGCAGATTAACAATGGTATGATCGTTTCAGGTGAACAGAGAAGGAACTCAGCCATACATAAACACATAGAGAGGAAAATATCTTAAAATTGTCAGAGTGATCTGAAAGATTCTGAACTATAATTACCATCATGTTTCACATATGAAAGGTTTGAAATACACACCATGCATCACTGAACTGAAGACATCATCAGCTATATAGTACATACTGATTTCTGAAATGTTAAAATGTGAAAAAGTGTGCATCTTAGAATTGTTGAAACGGCATACTATGCTACTTCATATGATATTCCAATCTATTCTGAGATAAAACATCTTCCTTATTTATGGAAAAGGAGGCAAATTTTCTCAAGAGTCATATGCTAATAAGCGCTAGAGTCAGAACTCAAATCCCTATCTGTTTAATTATGTTCAAACTCTTCATTATGCCATGCTGCCTCTTTGGCTTTTCACACAGATAATAAATAAAAATAGTTACCAACTAGCATGCTTACAGAAGTTTATAGTTTGTCATATTCCCAGTAATTCATTAGGTATTATTAGCCCTGTTTTTAAAAAAATGAGACAAATTGGACCCAGCAAGATGCAATGACTTGTTCAATGTCACATAATTAGAAAGTGACAGAGCCAGGAGTGAAACCCAAGCTAAATCCCTCTAATCCAAACCATGTTTGACTAAGGTCAGACATTAACTAACCACTAGGCCTGAAACTGAATCATGGACATAAAGTTTATTCAAAGAGAAATATATTTGTTGGATGTACAAGAAGAGCTGTTGCACATATCAAATGGCTTCATTGGTTTATTCAATGAATATTTATTGAACAGCTACTTTGAGATTGGCTCTGATAGCTGGTATATAGTAGTGAATAGATGACATAAAAATCACACAGACTTCTGAGTACTATTTAGAGAAACAAGGTGAAAGAGAGGAGGAGCCTGCAATTTTAAACAGTGGCATAAGAAGGTGTCCCTGAAACATGACATTTGAACAAAGAAAGATAAAGGAGGTAAGGGAGTAAGCCACATGGATATCTGTGGGAGAAACATTCCAGGTAAGAGGAACACAGGGTCTGAGTTGGGAATAGTCTGGCCCACTGCATGAACAGACAAAAAGCTGTTCATGGTTGGGCCAGGGCTTTCCTGGTGGCTCAGTGGTAAAGAATCCACCTGCCAGTGTGGGAGACTTGGGTTTGATCCCTGGGTCGAGAAGATCCCCTGGAGAAGGAAATGGCAACCCACTCCAGTAATCTTGCCAGGAGAATTCCATGAACAGAGGAGCCTGGCACAAAAGAGTCAGACGTGACTTAGTGACTAATCAACGGCAAAAACAACATGGCTGGGCCAAGCAGCAAGGGTGGAGAGCGGAAGGTGATGGATTCTGAGAAATGGGGGGTTGGTGCAGGAGATGTGGACAGATCACACAGGGCCTTGTGGGTCAATGTAAGGATCCAGGGATTTGCTCAGAACAAGAAAATAAAACTTAGGCAGAGGAGCATCATGGAATTTGGAATCTGATCAACTTCAACAGATTGATCCTAGGCATCCCAAGTATGTCTACTTCATCAGGCCATATAATCTTGGGGTACCTGGCAAATAGATGTTACTCTATATCTACCTTGCTACTGGATTACAAAGCATGGCTTATTTCAAAGAGGGTCGACAGATAAGCTTCCAGCTTCACGGACAGTTAATACATAAATACTTATTGGAGAACTCGGGTGGGACATTTATTATTATTATTTGTGTGGGACATTTAAAAAAAATCTTCTGCTCCCCTCTAAAAAATTGATCCCTGTTTTCAATAAGCTTATAACCTGGTTGTGAGATCATAAAAGTCTCTACCAAATTTTCATTTGTGGAGGAGTAAGCACAGAATTATGCTGGGGGTAGCTAGAAACAGTTCTATTGAAAGCAATGTGTGAGATTTTCCAAGTAGATAAAGGCAGGTAAAACATTCCATCTAGAGGTAATACTATAAGCAAAACCCAGGAGACTTATAATAGCATGGCCTGTCTTTTAAAGATAGATTCACTCATTGATTCAATGTGACTGGGGTATTAGGTGCCTGAGAAGAAAAAAGCAATCAGGGACAGATAGGCAGGCAGGGAGGAATCAGGAAGAGAGACATGCAAAGTATTTGAATTTTATCTGTAGGTGATAGGAGACAGTGCATGCTTCCTAAGTCTACGGCAGCATCAGGAGTAATATGCTTGCTCATTCTGGCACTGGCGTGGAGGACAGGTGGACAGAGAATGCTGCCAAGGAGTCCAGGCAAGCTGCGGACAGTGAACTGGAAGAGCAGAAATGGGGAATGGGGCAGAAGTAAGAAGTTCCCAAGAGGCAGAGCAAGCCTTGGTTGGGGATAGTTAGATATGAGCAAGGGTGTGATGGCTGTAGTGGGGAGGATCAGTCAAGGCTGATTGCTGGAATTCCAGTGTGGGTGACTCTGTAGATGCCACTCTTGGATAAGAATGTGGAAACAGAAAGGGTTTGCTCATGGAGAAGACAATACAAGTGTCTAAATTAAAAAAAAAAAAAAAAAACTATGGAGAAAAAAATAAAGAACATGTGTCATTGTTATGATACAGGCAGTTTCCAAAGAAAGAGAGGCCACTTGGAGGAGGCCAGATGAGGGTTCATGAAGGTCTTCAGACTTGGGCTTAGACCTTCAAAGATGGTCAGGATTTAGGAATGTGAAGGGACATATGTACAGCGATCCAGGCAGAAAAATGTCGAGCAAAGGCACAGACGTGGCAGAGCAGAAATCACTTTCTGGAAGTAAGCATATATATTGGTCTTTGCAGGTAGAAGAGTGGGGGAAGAAAGAAAATGAAGACATTCATCCTCAAACAGTGCAGAGTCTGCCTCTGAAATCTTCCTTTAGGAGGAAGCATTCACTACATTGTAAAGCATCCAGATCCATGGTCGATCAGCAATCCCAGATGACTAGTGGGAACCAACATAAATATCGTGATGACATGACAGTGATCTCATCTGAATATTACAGTTCTTAGGCATGCTAGGATTCAGAAGTTCATAAATTAGCTTTACGGCCATAGCTAGGATTCAGTTCTCCAAAATCCCATCTCAAGATTAAACACACATTTTAGCAGTATAGTATCATATACTGTGGAGAAGGAAATGGCAACCCACTCCAGTTTTCTTGCCTGGAGAATCCCATGGACAGAGGAGCCTGGAGACCTACAGTCCATGGGGTTGCAAAGAGTTGGACATGACTGAGCAACACACACACACACACACACTATATACTATAACCACTGGCATGCCAAGTTTTTTGCAAACACCTCTTAACAGTATTACAGTTATATTTAAAGTGTCAAAAAACAAGTTTAACACAAATGTAATAATTTATTTAAATCGATTTCATTTTACTATGAAGTCTTTAATTGTTCTTTTAAGTTAAACTAGATAAATTATATAATACAATTTTCACATTGTACAAAACAATTACTGATAAAAATAAACTTCTTAAAGTCTGTATTGTATTTTCTATCACATCAGGTACTATGATAATTACATTTTAATTCCTTCCCCAAACACATAACTTTAAAACTTATTATTTTAAAGTCTCAGCTGTAAAAATATCCCTTCTTCTATTGTTGTCCAGTCACTCAGTCATGTCCCACTCTTGCAACGCCATGGACTGCAGCATACCAGACTTCTCTGTCCTTCACTATCTTGCAAGTGGATATGGAATACTCATGCATTTGTAAAGTCCATCATTGCAAAACAAATAAAACCAACCAAAGCATTAGCTATAGTTACTTATTTTCTTGGAATACATTCAGATTTCTTTGTTTCATTTCCCCTTGGTAACAATCAAATCCCTAACAGCTCTTGATAAGTCTTCATTTCTTGCTTCAATACTATCCTTGAAAACAAAGGCATTCTATGATTCTGTATATGTCATTATGAACCAAAATAAATCACAGATACAAGAGAAGGTCAGATTGCTCCACTTTAGGAAATATTGTTTCTCCTATAATTGGAAACTTTGCATACATGTCAGTTACAGGGAGATCTGCTAAACGTCAAAAAAAAAAAAAAAGAGTACCATATCCTTCCTTGTAATTTTAAGCTGCCTTTGCTTCTTCTCTGTTACAGCTTTATTCATTTTTATTCACTTTACTTCCATTCTGGCTCCACACACTAAACAGTTACCATATATAATTTTTCCAGGAGCTTAGACACAGTAAAATTGCATTCCTATCTTATTACCTAAATACGCATTTCAGGAACATATTTCTTTTAGTTTTCTACCTCTGTTAAATATGATCTAAATTTTCTGATGCTCCTCAAAATTCTCTATCAGTTCATTATGCTCTGAATTCTCTGAAATGTACCTCAGAGCCCAGAACACAGGGAAGCACGAGCAAATGTGAGAAAGAGCTAAGGGATGAATATAAAACAGCCAGCTCATTCCTGGGAAATTCCTGGAGGGAAGTCAGATTTCTTGACTAAGAAAAATAAGCTCACTTCTCCCCCTGGTGCCCGGAACCTGGGATGCTATCAGCTCGATTTCCTTGAATGAGGGAAGGCAGGAGCGTGGACTCTTCTTCCTCTGACCTCTCATTCCAGGGTTTTCTGAACTGCAACTAACGTATTTGGAGTAGTACAATACATTGGTTTGAAATGGACTGATGTCATGTCAGTTTACAAAGAATTAAATGGAGAAAATTCCTTTCATACTTCAGTCTGATATGGTTATTATGCCTTTCAGTTCAGTTCAGTTCAGTTCAGTTGCTCAGTCGTGTCCGACTCTTTGCGACCCCATGAATCGCAGCACGCCAGGACTCCCCTGTCCATCACCAACTCCCGGAGTTCACTCAGACTCACGTCCATCGAGTCAGTGATGCCATCCAGCCATCTCATCCTCGGTCGTCCCCTTCTCCTCCTGCCCCCAATCCCTCCCAGCATCAGGGTCTTTTCCAATGAATCAACTCTTTGCATGAGGTGGCCAAAGTACTGGAGCTTCAGCCTCAGCATCAGTCCTTCTAATGAACACCCAGGACTGACCTCCTTTAGGATGGACTGGTTGGATCTCCTTGCAGTCCAAGGGACTCTCAAGGGTCTTCTCCAACACCACCGTTCAAAAGCATCAATTCTTTGGTGCTCAGCTTTCTTCACAGTCCAACTCTCACATCCATACATGACCACTGGAAAAACCAAAGCCTTGACTAGACGGACCTTTGTTTGCAAAGTAATATCTCTGCTTTTTAATATGCTATCTAGGTTGGTCATAACTTTCCTTCCAAGGAGTAAGCTTCTTTTAATTTCATGGCAGCAATCACCATCTGCAGTGAGCCCCAAAAAATAAAGTCTGACACAGTTTCCACTGTTTGCCCATCTATTTTCCATGAAGTAATGGGACCAGATGCCATGATCTTTAGCCTTATTTATTTGCAATTAATGGAGGAGCAAAATAAAATATTAATATACATAAACATGTATATACTATATTTTATTAGTATTACACACACACACACACACACACACACACACACACCCATATACACAGATATCTATTTGATAACCCAGCTTTACAAAGGACTCTGAATGCCTTACAAAGGATTCCCTTTATGAGTCAATTTAAAAAATCAAAGATCAAACATATATGCCTCCTAGAGACAGGCATTTTTGTCTGTTTTGTTCTTTAATAAATCTGAATCTCCCAGAACAGAGCCTGTCACTTAATAGATACTCAATAAGTTTGGCCACCTGATGCAAAGAGCTGATTCACTGGAAAACACCCTGATGCTAGGAAAGATTGAGGGCAGGAGAAGAGGGCAACAGAGAATGAGATGGTTGGATGCTATTACTGATTCAATGGACGTGAGTTTGAGCAAACTCTGGGAGGCAGTGGAGGACAGGGAAGCCTGGCGTGCTGCAGCTCATGGGGTTGCAAGGAGTCAGACACGACTGAGTGACTGAACAACATTGACAAAGTATTTGTTAAAAGAGAAACTTCACTGGGTGAGTCACACAAAAAGTCTGCTTCTCATTCAGCATCAATCCTCTTCTACTTCACAACTTTTTTTCCAAAATCACTTGTTCTCCATCCCCAGATTATTCCTATAGAAGCCAAATGCAGTGGGACATTAGAAACAACCAACCCCAAGACATTACACAAAATGAATTTGATTTCTGCTTTGTGGTCTGAAAGACCTGCAGTTAAACACTGATTTCTTCCTTTCGTTTTTATGATCTGAACTTTCGTTTTCTGTTTATCTCTCTACTTTTGAATGACAGCTCACTACTCTGCCTTCAAATAAGAGAATGCACATAAACGAAAATTAACCTTATTTCATATCACATTCAAAAGACTGCTTTCCCAGTGAATTTGTGACTTTTAGCACTCATTTTCATTTTGAAATTTGTATTCATAGCTGGTCAAAACTATGGTAATTTACTTTTGCTCATTTCACAAGGCAACACTTACTAGATTGACAGCCCCTTGTGGAACAAGTTAACAAAAAATAAGTAGAAAATTCTTTGTTCACGTTTTTACGAACTTTTTTGACAGCCAAACATTTGGTCAGTTGACTAAATAATACATTTAATATTATGATCAAAATTTCTCATTCAGCATGCAAAGAAAACTAGATTATTATTTTTATTCTGTCTTCTAAGCTGAAAAAACTTTTTGTCATTTTGGATGTTTTCAGTAAAACCATTAGGAAAAAAAGCAATTTCTAACATTTGTTCCAGGACATCTTTCTTCTATCTCTGAGCTAAAATATTAGAGTTGAGAAGATGGTAGAAGAAAGAACCCATTATTTTTGTGGACTCAGATAGTTTCAAGGTACCTTTTGAGCTTATTATGCTCCATGATTCTAAACCTCCTTGTCTGTCTACAACCTTGGGGAAATTCCACTACTTCTAAAATGCTATACTTGTACCCTAGAGTCTGGAAGCAAAGCCCAAAACGGGGCTCAAATAATCACAATTTCTTTCAAGGATTAGGTCTAACCTTGAATGAATGACTGATGAATAATATATGCTGTTTTTCAATATCTGCTTTTGTTTTCATATAGAAACATTTTACATTTCTCAGGGATGAATAAAAGCGATGCTCCAGGAAATTTCATAGCATTCCCTGGGAACTTTCTCCATTGATGATTTTGCTTCTCACAACCAGCAAACCTAGTCCTCTCTAAACCTAAAATAAATGTTGAAAAACACTTTTCCTGGGTTCTGCTACCCACCTCGGGCTGCCATGCCCTCTTCTCTATTTAGTCCTCACCTTGCCATAGTTCATTCAAACAACTAGTCTACATTCCTTGGTTCTCAGGTTCACCTTTTGTTGGCTTCAGTCTTAACATCAGTTAGGTTCATTTTCTTCTCCAATACACAGGTGCTTGCTTCTTTCAAAGGGCACCTCTGCTTTTCCATTTGGAAGTCAGTGAACTGATTTATACCTGAGGCAATTATTATGCATTTCTTGGACCACCCACAGACACCTCCCCCAACAGTGACACTTCCTAGCACAATAGGGGTTTTATTGTTAACTGTCTGGAGGGGCAATAAAGGGAGGTATAACTAACAGCAAAGTACTTTTAAGAGTCCTGCGACATTATTTATGCCAAAATAGCAAACAACATTTTTGAAAGATATTCTTCAAAAGTTAAGTGGGTAAAGTTAAACAGTCTCATTTCAAAGGAGAAAAAAAAAGGATTTGCCACAAAGAGTTGGACACGACTGAGCGACTTCATTTTCACTTTTCACTTTCATGTATTGGAGAAGGAAATGGCAACCCACTCCAGTGTTCTTGCCTGGAGAATCCCAGGGACGGCGGAGCCTGGTGGGCTGCCGTCTCTGGGGTCGCACGGAGTCAGACACGACCGAAGCGACTTAGCAGCAGCAGCAGCAGCAGGGCCGTTTGTGGGCTTCCCAGGTGGTGCAGTAGTATCACCTGCTAATGCAGGAGACGCAAGAGACATGGGTTCAATCTCTGGATCAGGAAGATCTCCTGGAGAAGGAAATGGCAATCCTCCAACATACTTTCCTGGAAAATTCCATGGACAGAAGAACCTGGCAGGCTACAGTCCATGGGGTTGCAGAGAATCAGACATGAATGAGTACGTGTGTGCACGCCCACACACACACACACACACACACACACACACACAGGGCCCTTTGTGCTCTTCCTACTTAAGCTCCTCCCCTTAGAACCTTGATCAATGAATGAATATTCGTGAACATAACATTCATATTAGGAACCTTGCTTCTTATAAGTGGAAAGGCAAGTGTACAGAGAATCTGTGCTCTTCTTCCAAGTCCGAGTGTTCTTAAAATTCCCAGAACAAAATCTGTCATGATGATAATCATCCTTCTCAGTTAGCACTTTAGGGAGAATTTATTCCATTCCCAGAACCACCATTCGTTTAGTTTATCCCATCGATACTGAGCTGAGTTCCTCCCCATCCACAAATCATTCATTCCTTCCACACACGGTGCACCTGCTCTGTTCCTGGCATTTCCCAGTGTACTAATTTGCATTCTCTTTGGCAGAAGGAGGGAGATATGATAAATAAAATAACAGTACAGTAAATGCTGTGGGTTAAATAAAGTAGGCTGTTATTAAAGAATGACAGATCAAGGGAGGAATAAGGATGGGCCAACATTAGAGAGTACAGAAAAGGTCTTTAAAGAGGTGACATTTGAACTGAAGTGTGGGTGATGAGAAAGATCAAGAGGAGAGTTGCTTAGGTCGAGGGAGTGGATGTGCAGAGGACCTGAGGCTTCAGGGCATGTAGTGTCTCCTCTCC
Source organism: Bos taurus (assembly GCF_002263795.3). Taxonomy (NCBI): domain Eukaryota; kingdom Metazoa; phylum Chordata; class Mammalia; order Artiodactyla; family Bovidae; genus Bos; species Bos taurus. The sequence goes on from NC_037336.1 coordinate 90,010,501, forward strand.
ACTGTGTTCCTGGAACTACCCTAGAGTCTCCTACTGAGAATGCCCTTCCTTCTAATGCTACCTCACATGCTGATTTTTTAGACTCAGGAGTAACCAGACGCCTGGCTCATCTAAAATTATCACTGCCTTACTGGCTTTTACAGACTTCATCTTAATACTACATACTTGACCTTCAAGGGCTTAAAAAAGAAACTAATTCAAAGCAAGCCAGCATCTGATTCAGCAGCACCATGGTAGTGTAATATGCTACCGTTTCTTAACTGAGAATCCATAGGATATACAACTCACAGAAATTCATGCCAGGGGAAAAAAAAGACTTCTGAAAGACTGTTTTCTTCATTTACCAGTGGGTTCCAGGTAACCTGTCCAGTTAAACCCTATTACTTTGGTGGCTGGAACTTGAGAGCTGAAACTGAGCACTTCCGTTATGACAACATGCCCATCCATGTTCTGGGGCGTGCTTACTGCCCACCCCCGTTTATTTCTCTCTGTGGCTTCTTACCTATATATTGCTTACTTTTCATTGCCCTCTGTGAAAGTGCTTTTGTTTAAGCTGCCCCAAACCTTTTGGAAACAGAAAGTGCATAAATCATTAATCACAAGTGCTTTCTAGACAATCCCAAGGAATTTCCTGATCTTACCCTCTCTGCTACATGACATAACCAGCTGCTCTTCCTTCCCTGTCTCTTTTCCAATCTTTTTTGGGAGAGAACTATAAATATGAATGAAACTGGCTAAGAGTAATTCCACTTTCTTGATTTCATGGTATATTACAGTGCCTTCACTCTCTTTTTTAAATTAATTTTTACTGGAGTATATTGTTGCTTTACAATGTCATGCTAGTTTCTACTGTACAGCAAAGTGAATCAGCCATATGTGTACATATATCCCCTCTTTTTTGGATATCCTTCTCATTTAGGTCACCACAAAGCCCTGAGTCGGGTTCCTTGAGCTACACAGTAGGTTCTCATTCATTATCTATTTTATATTCAGCCATAAAAAGAAATGAAGTTGGGTCATTTGTAAAGACATGGATAGACCCAGAGTCTGTCATACAGAGTAAAGTAAGTCAGAAAGAGAAAAACGAATATCATTTTCTTTTTAACACCTTTTTCCCCATTCTGATCATTTTACGAATGAATGTATTGATATATATGTGTGTGTACTTTAGTTTCCTTCTTTTCCCACATGTCCATTCAACACAGATACTCTACAGGATTCTATTCCAGGTTGCTGCTGCTCCCTAAACATTTTTCTTTGGTAATCACTTACTACCACCACCTGTAATAAAAGATTTTCAAGGTTTATCTCTAGCTGAAACCTCTCTCCTGAGTCTATATTCCAGATTCCCCGGAGCCATTTGAACTGAGGAGTCAGAATGAGGCCTTGCCATTCTTTTACCCTCCAAACCCTTAACTCATCTCCATAACATCTCTGCCAACTGTTTATCCACTGAGCATTTGGCAGTAAACTCATCATTTTTCAAGGCAGCCCATCTACCAAGCCGGCTTTGACTGTTAAGCAGTTATTCTCAATAGGATAGCAAAATCTATCTCAGTGACACGTGCCCACTGGTTCTAATGCTATTTTTAAGACAGTGGTAAAGACAGTTCGTGATGGAAGACTGGCGTGCTGCAGTCCATGGGGTCACAAAGGCTCAGACATGACTGAGCAACTGAACTGAACTGAAGGACAGTGGTTCAGTGGTAAAGAATCTGCCTGCAGTGCAGGAGATGTGGATTCGATCCCTGTGTCAGGAAGATCCCCTGGAGAAGGAAATGGCAACCCACTCCAGTATTCTTGCTTGGAGAATCCCATGGACAGAGGAGCCTGGCAGGCTATGGTCCATGGGGTTGCAAAGAGTCAGACACGACTGAACAACTAAACAACAACTAACAGCTAGGTTACTTAAATGCCAAATTTACATTTGATACAGGGCAATGTCTGTATTATCTCCTTACTCTGCCATGTGGTTTTGTTATTCCCGTTATGTCACTGGGGCAATTTAAAATGAGTCTAATCATTTTGCATGGCTCTTCTCCAAATGGAGAAACACACATATTCTCTAGGGAAACCACTCTACTCTATGTTAAAAAAGTACAAATGCCTCCAATAACCACTTCTCCCATGAATGACTGGTTTCTGTTCATTTTACTATTTGTATCACAAAACTGTAACCAGGGTGTCCAGAAGGAAAGAAATTCAAAACAGCATTCTAGTTGTGGTTTGAAAAATGCCGAACAGTACAGAAGTGTCCTCAACTTCCTTCTAGACACTCTGTGCCTCTACTGACATAGCTAAGAGCAGACTTGTTGCTTACTACTGAATCAACCGGGCTTTTAATCAACAACCCTGATAGATCTGGCAAAGCCTTCCCCAAGCTGAATTCAGCCTCTTCATTACCTTGGTTTCTCCAGGTCTTAATGGCATCTGCATTACCTAGATATACAGGCTCAAATCTATGTTGGGTTTAAGCGTCTTTTCACATCTTCTAAATTTCAATGGTGACCAAGTCTTGAAAGCTCTGAGTGGAATAGGTTTTCACGATATCATCTTCCCAACTGCCTTCAGTTAGCCTTTGGATATTTTCCCAATTCAGGCCTCATCTTCTCTCACCTGAAGAGTTGAAATTGTGTTCCTGCTGCCTTCTCCTCCCCTCTGCCCAGACCTGACATGTACAGTCTTCATCCTGTAATGTCCTATTTATTCAATACCCATGGCACTCTGCCCCGATCAAGGACGATGCTAGCTTTTCACTTGGATATTAACACCCACCAGTATCTGTCTCCTTCTCAACTTTATCCTGTGATTTCCTGCCCATGCTTTGTACTTCTGGAAAACTGTGCCACAAAGTATTTTTCGACTTTCCCTAGTTCTGCGCCTTTCTTCCTTTACATTGTCTCTGAGCCTGGAAGGCCATTCTTTGTCAAATTTCCATCTTTCAGTACTTTGAAAAAATGTTACCACCTCCAAGAAATGTTTATCAGATTCTGGTCTGACCACCTAAAATGAATCGAAAGTTCCTCACAGCATTTTATTTCTCTCCTAGAACAGAATAGTAATAGCAATTTACATACCCATTTTCTTTCTTCAACTAGTCTTTAGGTTCCTTCAGCCTCGGCTATGATTCACTTAATGATACTAAATCCCAATTCTCAGTGGTAAAGAATCTGCCTGCCAATGCAGAAAACGCAGGAGACTTAGGTTTGATCCCTGGGCCAGGAAGATCCCCTGGAGGAGGACAAGGCAACAGACTCCAGTATTCTTGCCTGAAAAGTGCCATGAGCAGAGGAACTTGGCAGGAGGGGTCACAAAGAGTTGATCACGACTTAGCGACTGAGCACACATATTCCCAATTACAGAGTAAGGCTCCAGTGAGTTGCATTAATTGTGAATAAGGAGGCAGGAAACGAAAACGGTGAGAGGGATGAGTAGCTGAATCTGAAGGCTAGTTGGGAACAGAATGCAAACACTTGGAAAACCAGACCCACGCGGGCCATTAACAGGTGCACCAAAAGACCACTCTTTTTCCATCATTTCTGCCTGTTCATAATTTAATTTTTTAGATTGTAGGGTCCAATATCAAGCACAGTTCCAGTTCTTCCTTCTTTTTCCGTGAGATCTAACCAGACTTGACCAGACTTGGACTTTCCTGGGACTAGTGGTCAGGGGCCAGAACACTCAGTGCAACATAGATTTTGGTTGTAATCAGCAGCTTCACTGTAATTACTTTCAGTGTTTCTGCTAAGCCATAAATCCACATTCCCTTAAAAATAATCTCCTCCAAACACACTTGTCACTCCCTCAAAGTCTTAATAAATAGTTTGGACGTTAAGTCATTGTGCTGTCCACTGCTCAATAAAACAATGTGCATTTATTCATTGCTGGTATTTTAAAGCAAAATGTAAAGATCTCTTTGTCACACAAAAAAAGTTAATTTTATGCAAGATGGACTTAGGAGTAGTGACATTTAAAAAGAAAATTTGGAGCAGATTTTCTATCAATGCAGTTGAATTTGAGTATCACCTACAAGAATTTTTAACTATTCAACATAACCTATGTCAAGTCAAGAAAAGTGCTCTACATTTTTTTCCATCCTGGAATTTACACTTATTTGATGAAATTCTACCTCATGAAACACTACTTGTATTACTCAGATGTTCAGTCAATGAAAAAACTGAATTAAGGGGAAAAAAATTACCTTCTTAAGATTAGATCACATGAATTTACAAAACTGGAGGTGGTTACATAATACAGTGGAGTTACATAATAATGTACTGAATGACATTATACCTTAAGAAGTACTAAGTTTGTAGCTAATAGTCTTGTTTTCTGAGCCCAGTCTTTCTGTTTTTCACTTGAGTTTCATTCTTACCTCAGTGTACCTCCCCTTGGATTTTCAAGTATGTATTTTCCCCTCCCAGCATTTGGCTATGACTACACAAGCATCAGGTCAGTTATTTCCTGCTCTCAACTCACAAACAAAAAGGAAAGCCATACCCACATACTCAGACACTGACACTCAAAATCATCTTTTTAAAATATTAAACTTCGGTGACAATTCCAATGTACAAGAATTTCTCTATGCTTGCTTTTCAGCATAAAAAAATATACAGAAATATATAGCATAGCTATGCCTTGCTGCTGCTGCTGCTGCTAAGTCGCTTCAGTCGTGTCCAACTCTGTGTGACCCCATAGACGGCAGCCCACCAGGCTCCCCTGTCCCTGGGATTCTCCAGGCAAGAACACTGGAGTGGGTTGCCATTTAGTGCTTTCAAAAGAGATACTCATTTTCCTTTGGTTTTATCTAGTGAGTCTTGCCCACACGAAACTCATAGGTCATCGGCAAAATGCTGTATAGTAGTTCTGAGTGAAATAAATTGAGAGATAGGTTCAAGCCCCAAATTACTACAAATGGTTACTTATTAACAGCCCAATTAAAGCTTTGAAGATAAGTAAGTTAAATCTGCTGGCTGAAATGAGCTTATTTTCAAGTTAATTCATTCATAATGCCAATTCTTTCATTACTATATATAGCTAAATTAACTGTACATTCACAGCATTTTGCTAGGAAGGACTTGAAGCCTTCACCCTGGTTTTACAAATAATATCAAATCATCCTAGATTAGGAAAAATCTAGTTGCTAGACTTAGAAATCATGTAGGTGATTTCAACAAGTAGGTGCTGAAGATGGTTTTCTTTAAAAACAAATTTATTTTTTTTCATATCTGAAAAGAGTATTCTGGATTTCTGGTCAATTGTGTTGTTTTAGTTGCTAAGTCATGTCCAACTCTTTTGTGACCCCCATGGGCTACAGCCCACCAGGTTCCTCTGTCCATGGGATTTCCAAGGCGAGAATACTGGAGTGGGTTGCCATTCCCTTCTCCAGGGGATCTTCCCAAGCCAGGGATTGAACCCAAGTATCTGGCATTGGCAGGCAGATTTTTTATCACTGAACTACCAGGAAGCCCCTCTGGTCAATTTACTATATTACAAAAGATTGTTATCAGTGAAAGAACTGCGATCATACTGGGGGAAAAAATGACAATATATTTATCATATGGGAAATGTGGGTCCTCAGGAAGGGTGGGGTTATCACTTTCTCTATCTCCCTTTGCTTACCCCCTCCCCCAACATACCCAAAATAACATCCCAATTATATATACCCAGGGTAGCCTTTAAGTGGGGGGAGAGGGGTAGGCACAGTACACTTGTATGCAGACAAATGCGGTCACTTTAAAGAGGGAGATTTGGGAGTTGGGGCGGGTCCACAAAGACGGCTGAGCCTCAGGTCTTCTATGGTTTGGACTTGGTGGCTGGTAAATCATCCACAGAGCTCCAGCGAACCACTTCCTATTTTCCCTTCCCCTTATCTGAGCCTCTGCTTACAGCTTTCTTTAGGAGCAGAGATTTCTACACTTGGAAGTCAATGAGCCTAAAATTCCTAAATCCTCAGGAGATCCTTTCTCATTACTTCCACATCATCTCCAGTTATGACTTGTAAACTAAGAACACCCAGGGCTCAACTGATGCAAACAAAATAATACTAAGTTGAAGAAGCTTCTATGTGAACTTGCAGAAAGAGGCCATGTTTAATCTTTTTTTTTTTTTGTGCTTCCAAAATCATATCGCAGGGCCTGGCACATAATATATGCTTGAGAATGTTTATAAATGAATGAATGTTCACTTAACAGGTTGGTTAAACAAGCTGCTCAGGAAAGAATAACACGGCAACATGGCAGACACTAGGGGAACAGCTTTCATATTAATTAAGGATCCATTAGTCAAGACAACTACTGACAAGAAACAAAAATGCCTTTAAGCACTTACCATCTACTGGATGCTTCTTGGGTTTATCTTAATTATTGTAATTATTCTTGGGTTTATTTTTCATTGTTTAACTCTAGTACAGTATCAGAGAAGGCAATGGCACCCCACTCCAGTACTCTTGCCTGGAAAATCCCATGGATGGAGGAGCCTGGTAGGCTGCAGTCCATGAGGTTGCTAAGAGTCGGACACGACTGAGCGACTTCACTTTCACTTTTCACTTTCATGCACTGGAGAAGGAAATGGCAACCCACTCCAGTATACTTGCCTGGATAATCCCAGGGACGGGGGAGCCTGGTGGGGTGCCGTCTATGGGGTCGCACAGAGTTGAACACGACTGAAGCGACTTAGCAGCAGCAGCAGTACAGTATATAACAGTTGCATGTGCGTCCTAAGTCACTTCAGTCACGTACTCTTTGTGACCTTATGGTTGTGACCTTATGGACTGCAGCCCACCAAGCCCCTCTGTCCATGGGATTCTTCAGGCAAGAATACTGGAGTGGTCTGCCATGCCCTCCTCCAGGGATCTTCTCAACCAAGGGGTCAAACCCATGTCTTTTAAGTCTCCTGAATTGGCAGGCAGGTTCTTTACCGCTAGTGCTGCCTGGGAAGTCCCATAACAGTTCCATAGTGATTGTCAATACATGACAAATTATAGACATTATTTTATTTAATCACTCAACATTTTTAAGATACATACAATCAGTCTTCAATTTACAGATAATGATACTAAGACTCAATAATGTTAAGGCTAAATCTCTGGCTGTTTGCATCCAAAGTTTGAACTCTTTGTACCAAATTGCATTCCCTGCTTCTAAAGTCTCTTTCAAGGGGAATTTTCCGTATGCTTTTTCATACCCTTTAAATTAAATCACACAGTTGCCACTCTTGTTACAGCAGACTTTCAAATCTTTGTTGATTTTGATTAACTGAAGCCTGAAAAAGGAAAAGAGTTGAGGGAAAAAGGGTGGAGATTTGAGGTAGTTTTCTTAGAACCAAAATGGATTCGTAAAATCTCTAGATTAGACAGCCTGTCATAATATGCCAAAAAACATAAAAACTAAGCCCCTACCATTTATTGAAATACAGACTGTTGTCAACTTTCACAAAAGAATTTTCCTTGAATTTAACTCATGATGCCACTGGGAAGCCCCAAGATAATTAAAGAAATGAAATAAACACTTACCTGCTCATTCATTTATGTCATAATTTCCCCTGGGTTGTGTCTGTTTAATGTAATGCCATGGTTCTTGAATTATAACCTTTGTATTTCAACAGCCAATCAGAAGTTCCTTGAAAAGCCTGTGACCTAATCCAAGGAAGTAAATATTTGCTTTGTGAACCACATTCATTGTCTATAATAAAATTATATTTATTGACACAGAGTTTTTTTTTTTAATCTCAAACACAAAGTTTAAGGAATTCAGAGAGATTTTAGATGTTTACTACTCATGCTAGAATTTCAAGTATAAAGCACTTACAGAGTTTAGCAAAAAAAGCCTGCGCATCTAGTAAACAGTAGAGCAAGAATGAAAATCCAGTTCTATTTGAAACTTTGAAGCTTTTCTGTTCCACCAGACCTCACTGTTCCTCCTATAGGGGCCTCTTGTTCGTTATAAATTCCAGGTTCACACATTCTGTATTACTGAGGCTTTACAATATTTGATAAACTGTAACCAGTAACAATTATAAAAAATTTTACACTTTCTAGGTAGTTTAACAGCTAAGGGGCTTTATAGATTTTCCAAGCTAAATATTTAAGCTTTTGAAACCAATTGTCTATAGACACAGAATTAAAAAATTAAAAACCAGGAACTTATCAGAGCACTCAATCACATGAAACACTACAGCACAGACTCATTAAGGTACCAGATTCATCCCAACTTTTAAATATTTAAGTTTCACCTCCAGTTAAAAAATGAGGTAAGTTAGGATTCCAATACGACATGGCCTTATAATGAAACTTACTTGATTTCATTCTGGGGAGAAACTTCAATTAATGCTCTGGAGGACCTCCATCGACCTGCCTATTTCCTTTCAATCTCACTTATCTAGGGAAATCTCAAAAGTTTACACTGGCAACTGGCAGAAACAGTCAATGGAAATCTGAGAACTTGTCATGTCGTGTGTTGGGTTGCCACAAAGTTCAGGTTCTTCTGTAAGATACATCTTCTTGTTAGTACGGTGTGAGTGCACATGCATAGTACACAAAAACGATAGACCTCAATGAGTAAGAGGAAATATGTGCTTTGGAAGGCCCAAGCATGGTGGCAAGTGGCGGTAAGTTATGGATACCACAGCAGCCCGAATCACACGGCTGATCCTCCTCCAGCCTTTGGTGATGTTTACTTCACTCCACGTGAGAGGGAGTCAGTTCAACTACAATCATCCCAGTAGTCTGCCACTTGTCTTCTCTGTCACTAAGCACTTGCTTTCTTTCTTTGCTTGTGCCTTGTCTCTTAAAATTAACATTAGCATTTCAAATACATAAAATCATTCAGAATACAGTGGACAAGGTGGCAGAAGACTTGAACAAGTGATCCTCAAGACAAAAAAAAAAAGCTGCTGTAAGCATGTCGAATAAAATTATAAGCATTCTTAGTAACCAAAGAAATAAAAGTTTGAAAATATCATTTTCACACATCAAATTAGTAATGATTTTTTAAAAGATGATATTACTTTGGAGAGATCTAGATACCCTAAGTATCAAGCCTAAAGGGAAAAAATGCCATAAAAACCTATGCCTAAGAATGCACATCACTTAAAACAGTAAAATATTGAAAATAACATAAACATTGAAAGATTAACTAATAAACTGAAATGCATAAGGTGAACTATTTTGCAGTCACTAAATTATATTAAAAATACTGATTTCAGTTTCTTGGAAAATGCCAACAAAGTAATGTCTGTTGTTTGTAAAAGCAAATATGAAACTCTATAATGTGATTCTAATTCTTTAAAAAAAAAAAAATGCCTGTTGACTCATAGGAAATGAATTGGTCATAAACTGCCTCATATATTCAGTAGCAGTTTTTTAGGCTTTGGAAGACATGCTAGGCACATACCCAGCACTTTATATACACTGTACTATATTTATGCTTGCAAACATCTCAGGAAGTGAGTGTTTATCCTTATTGTCATATCTGAAGAAACTGAGGCTCAAAGCAGGTAAGTGATTTGACCATGGTGACAAAGCTATTAAACAGAGGAGCCAGGACAAAAACTAAAGTCAACTTGCCCCAAAGCTTGTGTTCATCATGCCCATGCCTGCCCACAGGTAATTTAAACTTTAATCAAAGTTTGAAACAGATCAACAATAGCAGTATTATGGCAAAAACACGAATATTCACAAAGTGACAATTCTAAAAATGGCTTCCTCCAAAGATGCAGGACTATGAACATGATCCTTAGACTCTCAAACTAGTATATTTGGTAATGAACATGAGCACTCTTCTAAACAAATGTAAAAATCAAGGAAATCTTTTGTGATCTTTGCCAACTCTGCAAAATTCATTCATTGAATAAGCTCTTATTTAATATTTGCCTGTTGCCAGATATTATGCTAGGTATTGGCACAGCAGCAGGAATAACAAGAGAAAGGAATTTTGGGGGGATATTAGGGAAGTCTCTGGGAAGAAAGTGGAGATGGGAAGAGATGGTGAGGGTAAATATAATATAACATTAAAAGACCTGGCTACCTAAATCTAAGGACTGTTTCATTTCTTTAACACTTCCATAAACATTTATAGTATTTCTGAGGATCCAGGTCACTCCCTGGAAATAACATGTAATTTTAAACCTCTATAATGAATTCACGTTTATACTCTACCTGTAATAATCAAGTGAAATAAAATACTTTTTACTATCATGTTACCTGATGGTTCAGTGGATAAAGAATCCACCTGCAATGCACGAGACACAGGAGATGTGGTTTTGATCCCTAGGTCAGGAAGATCCCCCTGGAGGAGGAAATGGCAACCCACTCCAGTATTCTTGCCTGAAAAATCCACAGATAGAGGAGCCTGGTGGGCTACAATCCGAAGGGCTGCAGAGAGGTGGACACAACTAAGCACAGCACATAAGCAACTTTATTCTCATCCACGGTGTGTACAGTGGCCCTTGTATTTGCCCTTCTGGGTGGTGCAATACATTTTCATTGTTAAGTAAGCAGAGTTGGGCTATCCGAAAAAGAATTCTCAGCAGAAATGCAGTTGGATAGGTTCCCATCTCTCTTGGCTCCATATTTCCTTATCCATGCCCCCCTTTGACTTTTCCAGAAAAGCCCATGTCTTTTAGCAAATGGGTTTCTAATATGAAGGCCACTATCTCTACAACTGCAAATTAACAGGTAAATGCTTTCTTACTTTTAATCCTCAAGTCAACCAGAATTTTTATCAATTTACTTTTGGATTTGGCTGTGATAATAAGGTCAAACGGGTGAGGATATAAACATTTCTCCTTTTCTTCAAAGGCCCTGGCCCTAGTGGTAAGAAATGTTAAGGAATTTTTGAAAATTATTACTATTATTTTAAAAAGCCTAAGACGTTTAGGACAACTCTTCATGAGCCCACGGACTGTAGCCCACCAGGCTCCTCTGTCCTTGGAATTCTCCATGCAAGAATACTGGAGTGGATAGCCATTCCCTTCTCCAGGGGATCGTCCGGATCCAGGGATTGAACCTGGGTCTCCTACATTGCAGGCAGATTCTTTACCATCTGAGCCAACAAGGAAGCCCAGATCTCTGTAGAAAGATCCCTAAAGGCAGAGAGAGATCTATTTGAGCAGGAAAAGCTGGATGTCTTATTAATGAACAGGAATAGCAAATTAACTCTTTCTGTTAATTCTCTTCCGTAGGGATTAAAAACCAAGGAATAGTTGAGAAGCCAGAGCAAAAGGGTAGAATTTGGCACAACAAACACCTTCTGTTGCTTGTTTTGTAAATTAGGTGGGTCTCTTGAAATGGCAACCCACTCCAGTGTTCTTGCCTGGAGAATCCCAGGGACAGGGGAGCCTGGTGGGCTGCCGTCTATGGGGTCGCACAGAGTCGGACACGACTGAAGCGATTTAGCAGCTTAATCTTTCAGACTACAAATTCAGGAAGAAGGATAAAGTGCCCATGGCTCTGAGATCAGGTGGCATTGTCATGGAGATTCATCTCATTTAATAAATGATACCATCCAATCCTTTGTAAATAAACACTTTTCTCATCTCCAAAAACTGTAAATAAACTACCCTACCATGACTTCTTTAAATATAGTTTTTTAGATTATTAAAATAGTGAATGTCTACTCTCCCATGAGTGTGCTAATTATTGTTTTAGTTAATGCTAACAGAAAAAACAGCTTAATAATAGAAACTTAGTTGGAGGAGGTCAAACGGCTCATTCATTTGAATTAATGAATACAAATCAGCTTTTCATTAGGTATTAGTGCAAAATGTATGTTTCACAGATAACTGCTATTGTTGTCATAAGAAACAATACAATTTACCCAAAGTGTTTCACAGTTTTCGAAAGTATTTAATACACATAATGTCTAGCAGCTATGAAACCAAGACAGAAAGATTATTTCTCATTACAAGAGTGAAAACTGTTTCTCATTTCTCCAATTAAATGATTTTCAGAGAGTTCACCACCCGGAAAACCAGTGTATGTGAATGCCGGAAATGCAGACGACAGTCTCAGAAACGCTTATTGTAAACGGGAATCAAATACAAGATTGCTCTCATTATTATTTGTGACAACCATCCCATGATGGAAAGAGTCTGGCTGTATAACAATTTTTAAAAAGAAAAAGAAACAACTGTGGGAAGACTGCAAAGTTCTCTAGACAAACCTTCGAGTGCCTCTTTTTAAAGAAGGAAACGTTTATGTAAAGGTCAGAGTGGCTAGGAAAACTACTATGCCAGGAGCCAGGGTCAGTCTTGCCAGAGCGACCGAGATTGTCCCAGGTGAGTGAGTGTCCTTTCAGGGGGTTCCGGACGGAGGTGGGGGGCGCAGGGCGTGTCTCCCGCACACTGGGCATCTTTTTTGGCCAAGGCGACCCTTGCTCTGTCTCCAGGAGCCCAGGGACTCCCGAGGCTGGCGCGGGCTGCCGGGGAAGCCCTGCCAGCAGCCTCCCGCTCGCCAGGAGCATCTCCCCATCCGTGGTTTCCGAGACCAGCTCTGTCTCTCCGCCATCCTCAAGTCCTCCGACATTTTTCAGAGACAGGGAGGCAGGGAGTAGAGGAAACGGCCGAGTGTCTGCACCCAGCCTCTGCCGCAGCACAAGAAGAGGCAGAGGAGGAGGAAGGCTGGCGAGTCAGCCGCTATTAAACTGGAATTCTAGCGATAATGGAAAGAATCAGTATCACCTATAGCAAGAGTCCCGGATACACCCACCCGGGCAGCGGCTAGGGGGTTGGTGGGCGTTCCACCTCCTCGCCCCTGGATGGCTGTAAAATCTACCCCAAGCAGTGCACACTGGAACTCCCTTTCCTCTGACCAAAAGGAGGGCAAAGAACAAAAGAGAGGCCCCCATCCCCTACACACACACACACACACACACACCTCAGCTATTTTACCGACGCTCAAGGTATGCATTTTTGCACTGACCCCACCCCCCCTCCCCTTACACCTTCCCCACCTGCATTTTCCCAAAGGTAAAGAAAGAAGAAAATACCACCCCGAGGTGCTCGTTCGATTGGACACTGTTAATTTCACATTCGGTTTGCTAACAAGCAGCCGACCAAATCTACTGGACCTTGCGCCCCCGCGGGGTCTCCCGCCGCCGCCGCCGCCCCCCGGCCCTCGCTTGGATCCCCTAGGCGCCGGGATCTCCGCTGGGGGAACCCGGCTCGAGGTTCCCGGGGCGGGCAGGACACTCGCCCAACGGGTCCGCAGCAGCCGGAGGGCGACGAGCGCACCGCGCCGAGGCTGCAACGCGGGATTCAACTTCCCAGACCCGCGGCGCGGCCCCCGCTTCCTCCCGCGGGGCCCCGGAGCGGCCCAGAGACCCCTCGCGCCGGCCGACTCCCCCCGCCGGCGCACCGACAGTTGCACTCTCCGCCCCCTCTTTCCTTCCCCTCCGCACCCAACCCCTATTACCTTAAAAAAAAAAAAAGGACCCATCGGTGCAAAGCAGACATTTTGATGCCATTGACTTAGCACCGCTCAGGATCGGAAGCAACATCTTACCCAGTCGCCTGGAGGTGTGGGCAGCGCAGCGATGGGTCCGGGGGCGCGGGGCTGAGCGGCTCGGTCCTCTAGCGGAGCCGGTTTGCTGCCATCCGCCCAACTTCAGCACCCGGCGGGCGAGGAGAGAGGGAGCCAGGCGGGGATGAAGGGGCGGGGGAGCGGGGGAGGAGGGAGAGGTGGGCGGGGAGGGAGCCGGCGCCGCTAGGTAGCGCGCATGCGCCCCGCGGGCGGGCGCAGCCCCTCGCCCGGCTCGGCCGGAGGTGCAGCCGCGGCCCCCGGCCGCGTGAGTCACCGCCCCGCCCCTCCCGGGGCTCCGGCCCCCGCGCGCCCGCCTTGCCTCGGCGCCCGCTGCGCTCGGGGACTCGGTGTGGGGCTCCGGGTCGCCGCCCCTGGGGTCCGCGGCTTCGCGGGCACCTTGGGAGACCTGGGAGCCTCCCTGGATGAGACAGGCTCTCGCGCCTAGACGCCTTCCAACTTCAGGTTCCCCCGCAGCCCGCGTTCATTTTGCGGTTTAGATGATGTGAAAACAGAAGCCTGTCTTTTAAGAAACAAAACAGGTGCAAGAAGGGCGGGGGGGGGGGGGGGCGGGGAGTGTCCCATTGGAAGCCGTCCCTGGGGGTTCAAAGAAGTATGAGGCTAAATTAAGCAAGTGTTGCTTCCCAGGAGACTCTACTTTTATCAAGGGTTCTTATTTTACTGAAGTCCTCAGCCCCGAATCTAACCCTCTTCCCTAAGAATGATCGCAGGTGCTCTCTCTCGGGCCTGGGCATATGTCTTGTCTCGGACATCAGGACCCCTGGAGCCAGAATTTTGAGTGAGAGAAGCTGATGTCAGGGCAAGAGTCCTGGATTACTAGCTGAGGTGTTGATGCTCAGGCTGGAAGCAGCCTTCCAGGTCAGTTCCATAGCGATTAGGTCTGATAATTGTGCAGTTCGAAAGCGGAGCCCAGCTTGATAGTGAAGGAGCTTTGGGTACTTACTGCATCCTGAGCGTTAGATTGCATCTCCAATGATTAGATTGAAGTGTTTGTGAGGGTGAATTAGGGAAGCGGGTGTCTCTTCAGATGTGACATCTGTGGGAAGAGAAGTGAGTTCCTGGCAGGAATGATTAGGCTTTTTTCCCCCCTCATTCTTATTTAAAATGGATTGCCTGTAAATATGGGCTTCCCAGGTAAATCAGCCCGTAAAGAATCCGCCTGCCAATGCAGGAGATAGGAGACCCGGGTTCATCCCTGGGTGGGGAAGATCCCCTGGAGTAGGACATGACAACCCACACCAGTATTCTTGCTTGAAAAATTCCATGGATAGAGAAGCCTGGCAGATTACAGTCCATGAGGTCATAGAGTTAGACTGGACTGAGCACCCTGCACACTTGTAAATCTGTATGGTTTCCCATTGCTGTGTGTTCATACATTCAAACACTGTTATCATTATATCAGGCTCCTTTACTGAACACCAACCTAGACTCCCCCATCTCCACCCCCTTCTCCACTGAATTGTGTCTCTGCTTGCTCCAGGGCCTTCCTCTCTAGCTAATCCTGACTTTGAGTACTAGTGCTCTTCACAGGGTATTCCCTGGGCTTGTGCTGGTCTGCAGATTGTTCCATATTCATCTGTGGTGAGAGCTACCTATAGAAATTGAGAGGAAGAGAAGAAACTGAGAAGAAAATGATAGCAATTTGGTATTGCCTTGGCATCCAAGCACATTAGTTAGTTGGACTTTGTTTTATTCGTAAAGGTTTTGTTGAATTTTCCTAGAATATT
The DNA here is from genome assembly GCF_002263795.3 of Bos taurus. Classification (NCBI taxonomy): domain Eukaryota; kingdom Metazoa; phylum Chordata; class Mammalia; order Artiodactyla; family Bovidae; genus Bos; species Bos taurus. The sequence continues at coordinate 90,025,765 of NC_037336.1, forward strand.
GGTCCACACGGTGCATCGAAAAGAAAAAAGTCCTCCTCCAAAAATTGGTTTGAGCAGCACCACATTCTATATAACTTGCAGATTTATATCTCCATCTGACCTCTCACAGAGCTCTTTTACATCCTCAGCTACTTTTACATCATTGTGTTTGTGCTTGGTCACTCAGTTGTGTCCAATTCTTTGCAACCCTGTGGACTATAGGCCTCCAGGCTCCTCTGTCCTTGGGGATTCTCCAGGCAAGAATCCTGGAGAGGGTTGCCATGCACTCCTCCTTTTACATCTCTGCTAAGTCACAGTCGTGTCCGACTCTGTGCGACCCCATAGACAGCAGCCCACCAGGCTCCCCCGTCCCTGGGATTCTCCAGGCAAGAACACTGGAGTGGGTTACCATTTCCTTCTTCAATGCATGAAAGTGGAAAGGGAAAGTGAAGTCGCTCAGTCGTGTCTGACCCTCAGCGACCCCATGGACTGCAGCCTTCCAGGCTCCTCCGTCCATGGGATTTTCCAGGCAAGAGTACTGGAGTGGGGTGCCATTGCCTTCTCCTTTTTACTCCTAGATCCAATTAATTAACAAGTCCTGTCATCTCTAAAAGGTGTCCCCAGTTCATCTACTTCTCTCCCGTCCCATTGCTGTAGCCTCGGTCTAAGCCTCTGTCAACCCATTCTCCAAACAGTAGCCGGGTAGTTTTTAAAAAATATGACCAGGTCACATCATGCTTCTCTTTAAACTCTCCAGTGAGAGTTTGTTGCACTTTAAATACAAACCCTAATCCTTACCACAGCAGAGAAGTTTCTATTTAATCTTGCCCTAGCCTGATTCTCTTATACCATGCTCGAATAGGCCATAGCTTTGAGTGCTAGAGCCACATTGCCCTGTGACTTTTACTTTCCTGAATAAGTCTACTTGCTGTTCCTTTTGTCTGGATGCCTCTGCACCCCCGCTACTCCTTTACATAGTAGGCTCCTAAATATCCCACAGGTCTCTGCTGAGATATCACTTACTCCAATAGGCTTTATCTAACCAACTACCCAGTGTAATGTACCCCGGCATTCTTCTCTGTTGGATCCCCTTGCTTTATTATCTTCCACACATTATTCACTCTCTGAATCAGCTTCTATTTGTTTACTTGTATATTATCTCCTCATTCCCCTCTAGAAGAGAGTCTTTCATTGTTTTAACAAGATTTGACACATCCTACATACTCAGTATTTAGTGAATGAGTGCATGATTGAATGAATAAATAACACACTGAGGAAGAATATTCTGTTTTCCCTGACACTTCATCTTGGGTCCTCCTTGCTGCTGGTCAGAATCTCTTGGGTCCCAGAAGTACACAGATAGACCGTTTTGTTTCCCCTGTCCCCTCATCAAAGACAGCTCCATGGAATGACATGCGTTTCAACTCGATGCCGGAGTAGCATTCCTAGAACCAACTTTAATGCAAATATACTTGATAAGAAAAAGATCCTTGCTTCTGTGAACTTCCCTAAATTGTAATCATGGCTGTTTGGGCAGTTGCTTGCACCTGGGACAACTTGACTCTTCTGCTGATCATTCATTGCTGAATCCTAATGTTACCGCTTGGTGACTTCCTTTCCTAGCTGTCGGGTGTTATGTCATCCTTTATATGTTAGCCAGAAGCTTCAATGACAGCACTCTAGGAACTGGATGAGTTGCCACATTCTAAGTGTTAGAGAAAATGAGTGGAACCAGCCACTTCTTAATGACTTTCATCACTTGCAGTGTGTATGTCTGGGTCTTAAGAACCATCCAGAGCGCCAGTGATAGCAAATGATGGCCAAGTCAATATTTCAATTCAATAAACTTTATTAAGGCTTATCATAGCCTGAAATTATGTTTTCAAGTTTATTTCACAAAATGTTGTGTAAAATGATTATAAATGACTCAGAAATGGATTTCAGTTCATTTTGGACATAGAGAAGCCTTCTCTTCTTTTTATATGGAATTTCAGAGCTCCCTTGGCTTAGCATCATTAAACAGCTGTGTGGTAAATATGAAAAGCAGCATTTGATCATGAATATTTCCATGACATTCTGCACGTGTTTTTCAGTGAATCTGGATACAGCAGCAGATTTTGGTATGGGAGGCACACAGGAGATTTGAACACAAGGTATTTGCAGACAGGAGGAATTGGAAAAGTACAGAGCATCAGACTATTTACAGTTCATTTACTCACAATTAGGAATCTCAGTTAATTTGGTATCCTTCAAAGGTTATTTCAGAAGGAAATTATGCAGTATCTTTACATTTTATTCTCTTTTTTCTCCCATGCTTGTTTATTTAATGATTGCTTTTCTTTTGAAAATGGAGGGAAGAGGGAGAAGTTTTGCTTGAATTTAGGAAACCCTGATTGTTCCATTCAGACAAACTTCTCCAGAGTGGATTGTTTCATCCAGACAAAATTCTCCAGAGTGGAATGTGGAAGGATAGTTTGTCTGTTTAAATACATTTTTTCTTTATTTTTAGTAAATGGGGCTCATTATGTTTCTTTAACTAGTTTTGACCAAACTTCAGAGACATCCTCTTCTTAGGGAACTTATTTCGGATGGAAACCGAGTCACTGTGCTATACACCTGAAACTAACACACCATTGTAAATCTACTATACTTCAGTTGAAAAAAAGTGAAGTCATAAAGTTAAAAAAAAAAGAAGTGTTTAGGATGAATCAGAGAAGACAAAAAAATACTTGTATTTCTTTGATAATATTTGGAGATGAGTAAAAGGGAAGAAGACAGTCTGCCTCTCAAATATATAAATGAGATGTAGAGTTACGCATTTCATATATATTTTATTTTTTAAATAAATCATTGGTTGTTAATATCCCTTTAATTGTTTAACTGACCATTATTGAACTTAGAAGGCTCAATAATATTCTTTCAGAGTAGCATGAGTGAATTTATATTTCAGTGCCATTGAATGAGTCCACAGAAGTAGATATTAACACCTTCATGTGGTTTTTGTCAGTTATGCCCAACTGTGCACACCATATATTCCCACAATGGCTTGGCAATATAGAGTTGTTTTTGAGTCATAATATCAATAACCTCAGATATGCAAATGATACCACTTTTATGGCAGAAAGTGAAGAGGAACTAAAAAGCCTCTTGCTGAAAGTGAAAGAGGAGAGTGAAAAAGGTGGCTTAAAGCTCAACATTCAGAAAACGAAGATCATGGCATATGGTCCCATCACTTCATGGCAAATATATGGGGAAACAGTGGAAACAGTGTCAGACTTTATTTTTTTGGCCTCCAAAATCACTGCAGATGGTGACTTGCCGCCATGAAATTAAAAGACACTTATTCTTTGGAAGGAAAGTTATGACCAACCTAGATAGCATATTGAAAAGCAGAGATATTACTTTGCAAACAAAGGTCCATCTAGTCAAGGCTATGGTTTTTCCTGTGGTCATGTATGGATGTGAGAGTTGGACTGTGAAGAAAGCTGAGCGTTGAAGAATTAGTGCTTTTGAACTGTGGTGTTGGAGAAGACTCTTAAGAGTCCCTTGGACTGCAAGGAGATCCAACCAGTCCATCCTAAAGGAGACCAGTCCTGGGTGTTCATTGGAAGGACTGATGCTGAAGCCGAAACTCCAATACTTTGGCCACCTGATGTGAGGAATTGAGTCATTGGAAAAGACTTTGATGCTGCAAGGGATTGGGGGCAGGAGGAGAAGGGGACGACAGAGGATGAGATGGTTGGATGGCATCACCAACTTGATGCACATGAGTCTGAGTGAAGTCCGGGAGTTGGTGATGAACAGGGAGGCCTGGCGTGCTGCGATTCATGGGGTCACAAAAAGTCGGACACAACTGAGCGACTGAACCGAACTGACTGAAGTACTTTATAGAAGTTCTCAGTAGATGAAGCCCGCATACTCACATTCTGTTTGGTACAACAGATCTCTCGTGTAATGTTGGACAACAGTCCTCTGCTCCACCACGGAAAAATAGTCAAGTGTTTATCTCACTTAGAGCACATGATAGTCATCAATTATTACAGTTAGATCCTTTGTGGATGGAGAAAAGTTCCAGAACTTAATGGTCTATGTTGTATTATTGTGAGATTTTTAAAAGTCTCTAAATAATGATTGCCTGATTGGGGAATAGGCTTCTGCTTTGTCAGACCTACTTCCAGAGCTTGATGAAGGAAGAGGGGAGAGAGGCAGTGATTTAATTTCTCACCATCTTTTCTAGGTTTGGCTCATGGCAGGGCAAGATCAGAGATGCAGAAAGTCAACACAGATCTTTCTATTTATGTGTATGGAGAGGAGTAGTTTTCTAAATGTGTCTAGTATTCAAAAGGGTCCAAGTGATTAAATTTTGAGTCCCATATTGAAATATACTTAAGTTGCAGATCAGAAAATCTATGCTCACATTGCCAAAGGCTTCTTAAAGTCTCCATGATTTCTTGATTTTCTTTGAACTAGTTTTATAGTGTGGATATGTTGCTATAGTATTGAAAATCCTGTACAGTCTCACCTGTCTTCACATTTGAATATTAGTATCATTTACCTAATGCTAAATGATTGCCTATTCAAGTTTCTTCCATCTAATCATTCATTTATTCATTCACCCATTCACTTAAAATGCTCTTTGAAAACATCTGTACTGGCATCATGGGGAATAAAAATACAGTAGGAAATATTGTAGTGCTCAATGAGAATTTATAATCTAAGTGAGATAGGCTTTACTTCCATGAAGTTACCAGAAGAAATCAATGAAAGCACTTCATTTGTTTTTATCTTTTATCCAGGAGGGAGACAAGAGAACGATGAAAAAGGAAATTGTATGTTTTACAATCAGAACTCTCAACTGCACAGCATAGAAATGACACAGGATCAAAGTAGCCCATTGAAATGCACCTGGAGAACTTTCTTTGTATGGCCCAGGACTGGTTTTGAATGGTTCTCATATTTACAGTAAGAATCCAAAGGAAGGATTGAGAATATAACATATTTAAATAGAAAGTTACTTGATATACTTTTGGTTGACAGCCACTTAGAAAATATTAAGCACCTTCAATACGAGAGGCCCTGTGCAAGGCTCTGTGAAGGTTGTATAGATGAATCAAAACATAAGAAATGAAGCGGTGATCATGCTGGGGAGCTGAAGGGTGACTGTGGCCCTTTGAATAACTAGGAAAAATCAGAGACCATTGGCAATATATGCTGAGATGTGAAGAAGGGTATTTGGGTTAGAAATCACAGTATGGTGAGAGAGGGGTTAAAATCTCAGATGTGGCAAATTCATTTTATCTCCACACCAACTCTAGTTAACATCTGCTAGTATTGTGTTGTACGGAGAAGGCAGTGGCACCCCACTCCAGTACTCTTGCCTGGAAAATCCCATGAAGCCTGGTAGGCTGCAGTCCATGAGGTCGCTAAGAGTCGGACACGCCTGAGCGACTTTACTTTGACTTTTCACTTTCCTGCATTGGAGAAGGAAATGGCAACCCACTCCAGTGTTCTTGCCTGGAGAATCCCAGTGACGGTGGAGCCTGGTGGGCTCCCGTCTATGGGGTCACACAGAGTCGGACACGACTGAAGCGACTTAGCAGCAGCAGCAGCAGTATTGTGTTGAGTAGAATTCTGAGGTCACATCTAAGATTAAGGAAGAAATATGATGGTAATTGTTAGCAATATCTGGTATGTTTCTAATATGTTACATCTGTCTGGTGTTTGAAATCCCTGTTCTAGTCAATAGGGAGTCCAATGAATCTGAAAAAGGGTAGCTGTCTATATTCAGGATAATAGGTCTTGAAACTCTGAAACTGTTATTTTCCTTTTAACATTGGTACTTGGGAAACAATGAATTCACTTGATAAATAAACTAGGATAATGGAAATTGATCTCTAAATTTCTTTCTTGGGATTTGGCAAATACATATTAAAGGCTTTGAAAAGTTTCTTAACAAGGAAAAGAAAAAATAGAAATCCCTAACCATGGAGCTTGGAGAAGGCAATGACACCCCACTCCAGTACTTTTGCCTGGAAAATCCCATGGATGGAGGAGCCTGGTAGGCTGTAGTCCGTGGGGTCTCTAGAGTCGGACACGACTGAGCGACTTCACTTTCACTTTTCACTTTCATGCATTGGAGAAGGAAATGGCAACCCACTCCAGTGTTCTTGCTTGGAGAATCCCAGGGATGGGGAAGCCTGATGGGCTGCCGTCCATGGGGTCGCACAGAGTCGGACACGACTGACGCGACTTAGCAGCAGCAGCAGCAGCAGCAGCAACCATGGCTTATATTCATAATGATGGAGACAAGCAAAAATCAAGGTTAATAAAAAAAAATGTATGGCAAGTTAGACAACTGTAAGGGGAAAGCTTAAGAGGACCTGTGATTGTGTGAGGACATCTGAGTTGAAAAGGATTGTGAAATTGTACACAGGGTAAAAAAAAAGTCCTCACTAAGGAAGTGATATTTGAGTAAAGACATGAAGGGAGCAAGAAATTGAGTTAGTGGATCCCTGGAGAAAGAACATTCCAACAGAGCTATCAACCAGCACAAAGGCCCTGAGGTGAGAGTGTGTGTGTCACAGTCACAACAGCAGTGAACACCCCGGGGAGGGCGGGCTGGGGGGTTGTGAGAGATAAGGTTAGAGAGAGAAAGAGAAGGTAATCGTGTCCTGCCTTGTAGCTCAGGATGTTGGCTTATACTTTTGGAGAATTGAAGAGCCATCAAAGGATTTTGAATAGTGGAATGCTGTGAAAGAAGATTGTTTGCAGTGTGTATATAATACAACATCCTAAAAAATTGTTGTTGTTCAGTCACTAAGTCATGCCCGACTCCTTGAGACCCCATGGACTGCAGCATGCAAGGCTTCCCTGTCCTTCACTCTCTCCCGGAGTTTGTTCAAACTCCTGTCCGTTGAGTCGGTGATGTCATCCAACCATCTCACCCTCTGTCTCCCTCTTCTCCTCCTGCCCTCAATCTTTCCCAGCATCAAAGGATTGCTAATTATCAGTAAGAAAATGATAACAACCAAAAAAAAAAGAAAAAGACAACAATCAAATAGAAAATGGGGCGAAATGAAAATAGGACCACTCTGGCTATGACCTAGGGAGCGAGGACAAAAGCAGAAGCCAGGAGGGGGGTTAGGGAACAATTGTATTCAACTCCGTGAGGGATGATGGTGATGTGGACCAGAGTCACCATGGAAGTCTGTAGGAGTAGTCAGAGGTTTGACACATTTTCAAAGCAGCGCTTATAGGATTTGCTGACTGCCTGGATGTGTGGTATAAAAGAATTTGAGGAATCAAAGATGACTCCACTGGTTTTGGCCCCATCACAGAAACTTTCCGTTAATAATAATGTGCCCAACTTCCTGCTTTCATAGCCCGCCTATCCCCACAGCTGAGACCAATAAATTGCTATAAACAGGCTTAACCGACAGTTCCTGTGGGGCCTCTTGGTTCAAAGAGCAGGAGGAATTCCAGAAAGAGGCAATCCAGAGAGACCTGTAGGCACAGCCCGTGGGCTCTGCACCTATCAGAGCTCCCCAAGGTGCAGTTGTGACCTTGGATCCTGGCCTCAGATCACCTCCTTTTGCTTTGCTCCTACTGCCCCTGAACGCCTGCTTTGATCGTCTGGAATGGAAGGGCCACTCTGTTATCCAAGTGCTTAACAGCAATGAGGTCCCACTTTAGTGCTGCATGACCGGCTACCTGCTTCCAAAGCCCTTGCTGCCAACCACCTGCCTGCCTGCTTGTCCATCCGTTTCCCATTGCCAGATCCTTGACACCAAGATCTGCCTAGCTGCCAGGACATCTGCCTGTTGCCTACTGTTGGACCTCTCTGGTGCCGGCAACTTGCCATTCTGGCCTGGACCTTTGCCTGCTCCCCACTGTCCCCAACTCCTAAAGTTCTGTGGCTTTTCCCATGTGTTCACTTCTTTCCGGTTCTTATGAGAATTCATTCATATAAGGATTCGTTCATTCATATCTGCATTCATGCATTCAAATTAACATTTAGTCAGTGCTAACTCTGAGTCATCTATCTGTTGGAGACTGTAGGTAATAAGTGAATAATACATAAGCTCTATTTCCTATGTCATAGAGAATCTCCCTCAGAGAAGGCAATGGCACCCCACTCCAGTACTCTTGCCTGGAAAATCCTATGGACGGAGGAGCCTGGTGGGCTGCAGTCCATGGGGTCGCTGAGTCGGACACAACCGAGCGACTTAACTTTCACTTTTCACTTTCATGCATTGGAGAAGGAAATGGCAACCCACGCCAGTGTTCTTGCCTGGAGAATCCCAGGGACAACAGAGCCCGGTGGGCTGCCGTCTATGGGGTCGCACAGAGTCGGACACGACTGAAGTGACTTAGCAGCAGAGAATCTCCCAGAGTCTAGGAGGATGTGGACTGATGAGGGAGAGTCATGTAAACTATATTTATAGAAAATTGTGATAATTGCCCTCCATCTACCATCATCTTTTTAAAAATGGGATCATTTTGCTGCTATCCAAGAGTGTCGTGGAGCTTCCCCTGGCTCAGTTAGTAAAGAATCCGCTTGCAATGCAGAAGACCTGGGTTTGATCCCTGGATTGGGAAGATACCCTGGAGAAGGGATTGGCTCCAGTATTCTGGCCTGGAGAATTCCATGGACTATATAGTCCATGGGGTTGCAAAGAGTCAGACACGACTAAGCGACTTTCACTTTCACTTTCAAGAGCATCTTGCAGTGTTTTACAGCCTGGGGTACAAGTTCATATGATGGAGACTGGGGTTTTTGCTCTCCCCATCGTTAGCTGGGTGACACCGGCCAATAGATTTACCTCTGTTACTTGAGTTTTTTCATCTTTGAAATGGGAATAATAACTCAATGTCTTACAAGGTTGTTGTGAGGATTATGTAAGACCTTCTTGGAAAGTGCTTTATCATAACTTTTGACACAGACTAAAGCACAGTCAGTTTTATCATGTCTTCCTTTTTTTCTCTTCCTTCTCTTGCCTCTCCTAGGAATCTAAGTGGGAGTGACAGGAACCAGGAAGAGAATCCTTGGCTTGAGGGAAACATTCTCTGATCCCACGGGTTTAGATTAGAAGTCTAGGACTCTCAGGGCGCCCTGTACTGATCTGAGTTCTAATACTGTTTAGTCATTACCTATTTATTTGGCCATCTCCCTCGAAGACTTTCACTCTTGTGGGCAAGGACTTTGCTTCCTCAGCATCTTGCTCAGTGCCATGTATGAAGACAGACCAGTAAATATTTGTTGACCTTGAACAAAAGGATGCCAAGTCTTCCCAGTGGTGGTGCCAATTGCATTAAATTTGAAAGAAGGCATTTATCACATGAAAGAGGAATACGACTGTTTCAAGCATTAAGAATAATGTGAGCAGAGCTCTGTGACAGGGCACCTCTAATGTATTCGGGAAATCTCAGGTCATGCTGGAGTCATCTATTTATCTGTCTGTGCATGGCATATGCTTTTGAATTTTGAAAAGTGGGCAGAAGCCAGGTCTAAAAGGACCTTGTATGTATAATAACTGAAAAGTTTGGACCTTTTACTGGGTTGCAGAGCATGGAAGGATATAAAGAAGGGCCCTTGAGGCTTTTTGTGATCTAGTCCTCATCTGTCTTTTTCAGACTTGTCTCTTTGACTGACAGCTTAAACACGAAAATATTTGTACACCATCCCTTCCCCACCCCTGAAACATCACAATGCTTCTGTTTCCTGCTTTCTTTGCTTATACTGTTCTCACTGCCTGGAATCTCCCTCTCCTCCGGTTCCCCAAGGCTTCCAGGGGCCCCTCTCTGCAGGCTAAGCATTATTCATCCTATAGCCCAGAAGTCACCATTTCCAGAAAGTCTTGCCAAGTTCTGAGTTCCCTAACTCTCAGGCAGTTACTGAAGTTCACATTCAATGAGCACACACTACATGTCAAGCACCCTGGTGTCTACTTGGTGTCTATAATTTGATTTAATCCTTACTAGTCCCACCCTAAATACTATAAAATAGATGCTATTCCCTTTTGTTAGAAAACTGAGCAAACTGATATACTTTTGGGCGGATTTAGTCTACATTTTTAGATGAGTAAAAAAAAAGCTTAGATAAATTATCTAGGGTTCAAGAGTGGCTGAGTCACAACACTAGATGTAAGGGCTACACTCCCCACTGTCTTTGAACTTGAACATGACACTTGGCTACCTATGTATTTTTTTTAAGCAGTATCAAGTTGGTGGAATATTCAGTTGACACAGCTTTCTTTTTTCAGTTACAGTCTTAAAACTTTCTGTGTCAAATCCCTTCTCCCTATTCCTTGATGATATCTTAGGCAGGTTCTATAATTACCTGGTCGCTTTCCATTATTAAACTGACCTCCGCCCAGTTTTAGTTTTCCATTTATCTTTTTCAAAATCTTTTTCTTCCCATTGCAGGACAGGCTCTTGGCACAAAGGACCCGGAATGAAGACTGGGCACAGTCTGCTCAGTCACTCTCTCCCCACTTCCTCTATCTAAGATCCAACTTCACTGGGTTGGAGGGAGTCAGGGAGAAGAGTAGAGAAAAGGGCTCACGTCTCTTGACTACTGGTCTTGGCTCTCCTTGTTGACTGGATGTGCTTTGGAGACAGATACAAATGGGCTCGCATTTTCATTTGTATGGCACACATCCAGTCACTGGTTGTCTGTGAGCACACACGTAGGTTCTTAGGAGGTCGATGCAGGGGCACCCACATACAATTCCCTTATATTTGCTCCAACACCTCCACAAGTCCTCTAACACCAAATCCTGCCACTCATGGTCTCCCCACAGGCTCGTGTGGATGGAATGTTCTCATTGAGTGGGCAGTCCTCTTAGCTTGGATGCCAGCAAGTTGGCTCAAACACAGGGAAGTTTCACAGTGTCCACATGATCATGAGAAATTCCCATGACCTTGTTATCCTCAAGGGCAGAACATGCAGAAAGGTATCCTAGCAATAACTCAGATTTTTATCCATCTAGTCATGGGGTTGATGAACAAATCTACCACCTTAGCAGGTGTCCACTCAGGGTGTGAAGTGATGCCCTGCCTATAGCATCACCCCTCACCTATGACTTTGCCTTTAAAAACATTCTTACATATAAAATATATCATTCATAATAAGGTGTCTGCACAATTTAGTGAACAATAGTAAAAATAATGACTGCCTTGCATTTACCATTTTGAGAATTAAAACATGGCCTAGTACCTCAGTTGTCCCCGAGTATCCACTCTGATTGTGGGGTTTTGTTAATTCATTCTTACACATTAAAAAAAAATCTTAGCACAGACATATTGTATTCATTTTGTTTTGCTGACATAGTAAACTAGCACAGACTCACTCGTGGCTTAACAAATGTAATCTGTAGGTTTGGAGTCTGACATGGGTCTCGCTGGCTATAAAATCAAAGTGTTGATAAGGCTGCTTTTCTTTCCAGAGGCTCAAGGGGAGCACCCATTTCATGCCTTTTCCAGTTTCTAGAGACCACTCGCATTCCTTGGCTCATGATCATCTTCCATCTTTAGAGTCAGTGATGTTGCATCTCTGACTTTCTTCCTTAGTCACTCAGTCTCCCCCCAAGTGACTCAATTGCTTTGTCTCCTTCTGACCACAGTGAGAAGAGACTCTCTGTCTTTAAGGATTCATGTAATTATTGGCTGGGTCAAAAATTTCATTTGGGTTTTTCTGTAAAATGTCGTAGGAAAATCCGAATGATCTTTTCTGGTCAACCCAATAGCTGAATCTACCTGAATGATCCACCCATCTCAAGGTCCTTAATCACATCCTCAAATCTCTTTTCCCAAGTAAGATACATATTACCAGGTTTTGAGGATTACAATGTGGACATCTTTGGAGGGAGCATTATTCTATGTACCACATGAATATATTGCTGAAAAACATTTTGTATAGTTTTACCTGTTTTCACAGTTTATATAAACAAAATTAAACAGTATGTATTCTTTTATGAGGCTTCCCTGGTAAGGGAAGAATCTGGTAAAGAATCTGCCTGCAATGCAGGAGACCCTGGTTCGATTCCTGGGTTGGGAAGGGTCCCCTGGAGAAGGGATAAGGTACCCACTCCAGTATTTGTGGGCTTCCCTGGTGGCTTAAATGGTAAGGAATCTGCCTGCAATGCCGGAGACCTAGGTTTGATCCCTGGGTTGGGAAGATCCCCTGGAGGAAGGCATAGCAACCCACTCCAGTATTTTTGCCTGGAGAATCCCCTTGGACAGAGGAGCCTGGTGGGCTTCAGTCCATGGAATCAAAAGAGTCGGACATGAGTGAGTGGCTAAGCAGAGCACATTCTTTTATGACTTGCTTTTGCTCTTAATATTAGGTTTTGGGTTTATCCACATTGATTCAGGAGATATAGAACATTTATTTTTGTTACTATGTAGTATTCTATTGTAAGAATATACTGTGCCATGATATGTACCATTTATGTATCAGTTCTACTGCTAATAGATGTTTTAGTACAGTTGTCCCTCAGTGTCCGTGGGGGATTGATTCCAGAATCTCCATAGATACCGTAATCCATAGGTGTGCAAGTTCCTTCTGTACAATTATACCTCGTTTCTCATTTTGTAGTGCTTTGTTTTATTGCACTTCTCAGATACTGCATTTTTTTTTTTTTTTTTTTACAAACTGAAGGTTTGTGGCAACCCTGCATTAACCAGATCTGTTGATGTCATTTTCCCAAACAGCATTTGCTCACTTCCTGTCTCTGTGTCATGCTTTGGTTTGGTAATTCTTGCAATATTTCAAACACTTTTGTTTTTCACTATGCTTGTTATGGTGATCTGCAATCAGTAATTTTTGATGTTACTATCATATTTGTTTGGGGGCACCACGAACTGTGTGCATACAAACTGGGAAACTTGTTTTGTGGGTGTTATGACTGACCCATTCACCAGCCATCTCCCATCTCCTTTCCGCAGCTCCCCCTATTGCCTAAGACAAATCAGTACTAACATTAGACCAATTAATAATCCTATTGTGGCCCCTAAGTGTTTAAGTGAAAGTTGCATGTCTCTCACTTTAAATCAAAAGCTAGAAATAATTATGTTTAGAGAGGCAGGCATTTTGAAAGGTGAAATAGGCTGAGAGCTAGTCCTCTTGAGCCAAACAGCCAAGTTGTGAATGCAAAGGAAAAGTTCTTGGAGGAAATTAAAAGTGCTACTCCAGTGAACACATAAGTGATAAGAAAGTGAAACAGCCTTATTGCTGATTCAGAGAAGGTTTTAGTGGTGTGGATAGAAGATTAAACCAGCCACCGCATTCCCTTAAGCCAAAGCCGATTCCAGAGCAAGTCCCTAACTCTCTTCAATTATCTGAAGGCTGAGAGAGGTGAAGCAAAGTATGAAGCTGCCAGAGGTGATTCCTGAGATTTAAGGAAAGATGCCATCTCCATAATGTGAAAGTGCAGAGCGAAGCAGCAAGTGCTGATGTAGAAGCTGCAGCAAGTTATGCAGAAGATCTAGTTAAGATCATTAATGAAGGTGCCTGTACTGAACAACAGATTTTTTAATGTGGGTAAAATAGCCTTCTGTCAGAAGATGTCATCTAGGACTTCCGTAAACAAGAAATCAATGCACAGCTTCAAAGGACAAGGTGACTCTCTTCTTAGGGGCTAATGTAGCTGGTGACATCAAGTTGAAGCCAATGCCCATTCACCAATCCCAAAATCCTAGGGCCCTTAAAAATTGTGCTGAATCTGCTCTGTGCTGAGTCATGTCTGACTCATTGCAACCCTATGGACTGTAGCCTGCCAGGCTCCTCTGTCCATGGAATTATCCAGGCAAGAATACTGGAGTGGGTTGCCATTTCCTCCTCCAGGGGATTTTCCTGACGCAGGGATGAACCTGCGTCTCCTACACGGGAGCCCAAGTCTGCTCTACCTGTGCTCTAGAAATGGAACAACAAAACCTGATGACAACAACCTGTTTACAACATGGCTTACTGAATATTTTAAGCCCACTGATGAGACCTACTGCTCAGAAAAATAGATCACATTCAAAATATTACTGCTCATTGACAAAGAACCTGGTCACCCAAGAGTTTTGATTTAGATGTACAGTAAGGTCAATGTTGCTTTTATCCCTGTTAACTCAACAGCCATTTTGCAGCCCATGGATCAGAGAGTAATGTTGACTTTCAAGTCTTACTATATAGGAAACACATTTTGTAAGGATACAGCTGCCATAGGGTTCCTCTGGTAGATTTGTTGTTGTTCAATTGTTACGTCATGTCCAACTCTTTGTGACCACATGGACTGAAGCGTGCCAGGCTTCCCTGTCCTTCACAGTCTCCCAGAGTTTGCTCAAACTGGTGCCATTGAGTCAGTGATGCCATCCAATCATCTCATCCTCTGTCGTCCCCTTCTCTCCCTGCCTTCAATCTTTCCCAATAGATGTAGACAGAGTAAACAAAAAACTTCTGGAAAGAACTCACCATTCTAGATGCATTAAGAACATTTTTGATTCATAGAAAGAAGTCAAAATACCAACATTAACAGTGGTTTGGAAGAAGATGAGTCCAACTCTGCTGGATGACTTTGGAGGATTCAAGACTTTGGTGCAGGAAATAACTGTGGATGTGGTAGAAACAGCAAAGAACTAGAATTAAAAATGGAGCCTGAAGATATGACTGAATTGCTGCAATTTTATGATAAAACTGTAATGCATGAGGAGTTTCTTCTTATGGATAAGAAAAGAAAGTGGTTTCTTGAGGTGGAAGCTACTCCTGGTGAAGGTGTTACGAAGACTGTTGAAATGGCAACAAAGACTTTAGAAGATGATGTAAAACTTAGTTGATAAAATAGTGGTAGGGGTAAGAAGATTGACTTCAGTTTTGAAAGAAGCTTTGAAAGAATTAAAAAGCTATCAGACAGCTTTGAGTGCTACAGAAAAATTGTTCATGATAGAAAGAATCAATTGTTGTGGCAAGCTTCATTGTTGCCTTATTTTAAGAAATTGTTACAGCCACCTCAACCCTCAACAATCACCACCTTGATCAGTCAGCAGCCATAAACAATGAGATAAGACCCTTTACCAGCAAAAAAGATTGCAACTTGCTGAAGGCTCAAATGATGGTTAAAGTTTTTTAGCAATAAAGTATTTTTAAAGTATGTACAGTAATTTTTAGATATATGTGCACTGGGAAGCCAAAAAATTCATGTGACTTGGTTTATTTCTATACTCGCTTTATCATAGTAATCTAGAACCAATACACAATATCTCTGAGATATGCCTGTAAAATGATGTAATGGTTGGCCCTTTATATCAATGTGTTTTGCATCCACAGGTTCAATCAACTGTGGATCTATAACTGTGGATGCAGAGGACCAACCATATTTTTAAGTTTTGGGCTATCATATACATTACTGATATGAATATTCTTATGAATATATCCTGATTTATGTGAACACATAGGTCTTTAGGGTTTTCTTTATGTGTGAAATTGAAGAAATTTCAAATATTTCTGTTTCATATTTGCTCCTGAGAAGTCAATCATCATCAGTCTATTAGTCATTTTTCTTTTATGTTATCCAATTTTTTTTTCTGGATTCTTTTAAGAATGTCTCTTGTCATTATTTTCCTGCAATTTTACTACAATCTTGCTGTGTTTTTTTTTTTTTAATTTACATGTTTGAAATTAATCAGATTTTTGGAGCTGAGAAAGGCTGAAAACAAATATGTTAATTTTATCCTTCAAAATGTTATGAAAAAGAACAACATAATCTGAAGAAAAGCAGAGGAAGAAATTACTAAAGAAGTAAGCAGAAATAATTAAGCCAGAACAAATAAAAAGTAAAACAAATTAAAAAACTGATAAAAATCATTAAAAAAATCAAAAGTAAAATTAATGACTAAAAATAATGTGCAAATACTAAAAATAAGGAATGACAGAGAGAAAACCATCAAAACAAAATGAAGTTTTATAGATCACAAAAGATGTCTTTGTACAAGTTTATGCAAATAAATTTCAAAATCTAACCAACTGAAAAATGATTAGACAGTTTTTGGCAAAATTATAGATAAGGCACAGTGAATTTATTAAACTGTGCATTTAGGCATTTTTTAAAATTTGTGATAAATGAAACAATAGCATATATATGTGTGCTTTGACAGTGTAAACACATCTGAATTGACAAAAAATGTAGGGCTGAATGGGAAGAGAAGTTGGAAAAGGAATGAACACACAAACTTCTTCCTAAATAATAATAGAGAACGAAAGACCATCATTTAAAATGACAAATCAAATAGCAAAGATCTGACCATATTTAAGTATAGTGCTGAGCACTAAAAAAGACAATGAGTACATTAGATGGTGAAGGAAAGGAGGGAAAGACTAGAAGAGAATTTTATTATTTCTAGTTATATAAATGTCCACACACACATCAATATACTCAATAAAAAACTAAATTGTATAGCACATTTGAGACTCAAAAGGGCTTTCATATTAATACACGTAAATAGAATTATCATTCTTATCACAAGAAAAGATTTCAGGTTAGATCATGCAGCTGCTGCTGCTGCTGCTGCTAAGTCGCTTCAGTCGTGTCTGCGACCCCATAGATGGCAGCCCACCAGGCTCCCCCGTCCCTGGGATTCTCCAGGCAGGAACACTGGAGTGGGTTGCCATTTCCTTCTCCAATGCATGAAAGTGAAAAGTGAAAGGGAAGTCGCTCAGTCGTGTCCGACTCCTAGTGACCCCATGGACAGCAGCCTACCAGGCTCCTCCATCCATGGGATTTTCAAGGCAAGAGTACTGGAGTGGGGTGCCATTGCCTTCTCCGGGTTAGATCATAGTAAACCCCAAATCTGAGATATATGCTAACTACATGACTGAAACCGAGATATTAAAAAGATAAGGAACATATAAAGTAAACTTATTAAAATGAAAGGGGGTGTCTCAAACTTGGCATTGGACAAAATAGAATTGAAACTGAAATGCACTGACTGAGACAAAGAAGGGTACTATATAAAGCTAAAGAACAAACTCAAAATCAGTTCAAATAGCACAGGATTATTTTTAATGCTACAGAAATTATAGAAAATGTAAGAAAAATATTTTGAAAAAGACATTAAGAATAGTAACTTAAATCAAGATAGGAATCAAAAAGTGAGCAATCAAAAAGCAATCAAAAAGATTTATTTTTATTATAAATATTTGAGCTCATAAATTTTATATTAAAGATTGCTGAAGTGATGTCCCCAACATTAGAGCAATTTTTATTCTATTTTTTCTATTATAGCAATTATAATTTAAATTTCTATTTCCCCTTTGAAAAAAAAGAATTTGTAGGTGAAAAAGCCTCTTTGTACACTAATATTGTTATCGATAGCATCACTGACTCAATGGACATGAGTTTGAGCCAATTCTGGGAGACAGTGAAGGACAAAGAAGCCTGGTGTGCTGCAGTCCGTGGAGTCACAAAGTCTGACATGGCTTAGCAACTGAACATCTGTTATCAATTGTGTCTTACTGCCTTATGATAAAAGACTGTTTTCTATAGTATTTATTTTCAATATATTTTTCATTTCTTAAAAATAATGTCTGATTTATATTATCCGAGCTACTGTGTTGATTATGTCATTATAAAATGTCTTTCATCGTCTCTCGTAACAGTTTCTTCAAGTCTATTTTTTTCATGTTACAGCCATACATGGTTTTTTTTTGGTTCTTCTTTGCATGGTATACACTTTTTCCATCCTTTTACTTTCAAACTATTTATGTTTATAAACCTGAAGTTTATTTCTTATGGACAGCATACAGTTGGATTATTTTTGAAAATTTATTTTGCCATCCTTTGCTGTTTAATGGAAGAGTTTAGTGCATTTACATTTAAAGTAATTACAGATATGGTAGTGTTTACATCTTCCGTTTTGCTATTTCTTTTCTCAGTGTCTTATATCTTTTTCGTTCCTTACTTCCTCCATTACTGTCTTCATTTAGTGTCAAACAGATACTTACTAATTAAAATTTCCATTGGTTTTAAATTTCTTTTACTATTTATTTTTGAGTTATTAGTGATTGTCCTGCAGATTACCATTAATATCTTAATTTACAGCAATCTAGTTCAGATTAGTATCAATTTCAATAATATTTCTAAAGTATGTTGTTGTTGAGTTGCTAAGCTGTGTCTGATTCTTTGTGACCCCATGGTCTGCAGCTTCCCAGGCTCTTCTATACTCCACTGTCTCCTGGAGTTTGTTCAAACTCTTGTCCATTGAGTCAGTGATGCTATCTAACCAACTCATCCTCTGCAACTCCCTTCTCTTTTTTGCCTTCAATCTTTCCCAGCATCAGGGTCTTTTTGAATGAATTGGCTCTTCACATCAGGTGGTCAAATATTGGAGCTTCAGCTTCAGCATCCGTCCTTCCAATTCAGGGTTGATTTTCTTTCGGATTGACTGTTCGGATCTCCTTGCTGTTCAAAGAACTGTCAAGAGTCTTCTCCAACACCACTATTCAAAAGCATTAATTTTTTAGCACTCGTCCTTCTTTATGGTCCAACTCTCACATCTGCACATGACTACTGGAAAAATCATAGCTTTGACTATACAGACCTTTGTTGGAAAATTGATGTCTCTGCTTTTTAACATGCTATCTAGGTTGGTCATAGCTTTTCTTCCAAGAAGCAAGTGTCTTTTAATTTCATAGCTGTAGTCATTATCCACAGTGATTTTGGAATGCAAGAAAATAAAATTTGTCACTATTTCCACATTTTCCCCATCTATTTGCCATGAAATGATGGGACTGGATGCCATGATCTTAACTTTTTGAATGCTAAGTTTTAAGCTAGCTTTTCCACTCTCCTCTTTCACCCTCATCAAGAGGCTCTTTAGTTCCTCTTCACTTTCTGCCTTTAGAATCGTATCATCTGGAAGTCTCAGGTTGTCAATGTTTCTTCTGGCCGTCCTGATTCCGGCTTGTGCTTCCTTCAGCCTGGCATTTCACATGATAACTCTGCATATAAGTTAAATAAGCCAGGGAACAATATACAGCCTTGACCTACTCCTTTCCCAGTTTTGAACTAGTCCGTTTTTCCTTGTCTGGTTCTAACTGTTGCTTCTTGACCTGCATACATATTTCTCAGGGGACAAGTAAGGTGGTCTGGTATTCCCATCTCTTTAAGAATTTTCCACAGTTTGTTGTGATCCATGAAGTCAAAGGCTTTCATGTAGTCAACGAAACAGAAGTTGATGTTTTTCTGGAATTTTCTTGCTTTTTCTCTGACCCAACAGATGTTGGCAATTTGAACTCTGGTTCCTCTGCCTTTTCTTTTTTCTTTTTCTTTCTTTCTTTTTTTTTTTTACTTTACAATATTGTGTTGGTTTTGCCATACATCAACATGCATTCGCCATGGGTGTACATGTGTTCCCCATCCTCAACCCCCTTCCCACCTCCCTCCCCATCCCCTGACTTTTCTAAATTCAGCTTGTACATCTGGAATTTCTCAATATCTGTTCTGCTGAACCCTAGCTTGAAGGATTTTGAATGTTACCTTGCTAGCATGTGAAATGAGCACAGTTGTATTGTAGATTGAACATTCTTTGGTATTGCTTTTCTTTGGGATTGGAATCAAAACTGACCTTTTCCAGTCCTGTGGCCACTACTGAGTTTTCCAGATTTGCTGGCATATTGAATGCTGCATCTTTTTTTTTTTTTTTTTTTTAGGATTTGAAATAGCTCAACTAGAATTCCATCATCTCCACTAGCTTTGTTAGTGGTAATGCTTCCCAAGGCCCACTTGACTTCACATTCCAGAATGTCTGACTGTGGATGAGCAGTTACATCCCTGTGGCTCTCTGGGCCATTAAGTCCATTTATGTGTAGTTCTGTGTATCCTTGTTACCTCTTCTTAATCTCTTTTGCTTCTATTAGGTCCTTACTGTTTCTGTCCTTTATTGTTGAGACAGGTAACCAATTTTAATAGCATTGGAATTATCTCCTGTTAGCCCAACCTCCAGCTTTCACTGAGTGGTTGACCTCCCTGACCTTGCAGTCATTTCACGTTTCACCTGTTGCTTGTAGTACTTAAGGTTTTAGGCGTTGTGAGAACGTCCCAAGTTGCATGTGTTCCTTCTGCATTTGAGTCCTAACTTCTCTTTTCTCCAGGGAATTAACAATTATGGTCAGGAAACATTATTGGCCCAAGAACAGTTATAAAAACAGTGAAATAATCTTCTACTTTAAAAATCTAGAAAAACAAGAGTAAAATAAATCAAAAGTTACAAGGAAAGAAATAATAAAGTTTAGACAGAAAATCTAGAGAAGGGAAAACAATAGAGAAGACCCACAATAGCAAGAACAAGAATTTTAAATTCATCAATAATATTGATAAGCTTCTTCTTTCATGTCTTAGCAATGAAAAATGAGAGAAAACAGTTATAAAAATTAAAATGGAAAGCTCAGATAAATTTTTCAGATGCACAGCAATTAAAAGGATAATGAAGGAATGTAACATGATTTTTTCCCAATAAATCTGATAGCTCAGATGAAATGGACAATATCCTTGAAAGACACAAAATATCTAATCATACATAAGAAGAAATTAAAAATCAGGACCTTCCTATAATTTATGAAACAATCTAATATGTAATTAGAATTTTCCCCCCAAATAAAAATCTTTGCCCAAATGGCTTCACCAATGAATTTTACAAAATCTTAAGAAACAAACAATTCTAAATGTTTATCAATGCTTTCAGAAAATAAAGGAAGATTTTCCTCTATTTCAAACTGATTTAAACCTACTGATTTTCCAACTAAAGTAAGCCTACTTTGATACAAAACCATGATTTTGTTTAAGAAAAAATACAATTACATGCCAATAACACTCATTAAATGTAAAGAAAATATTGTCAGTAACATTATTAATATATCAAATCACCAACAAATAAAAGGGATACATAAGTCCAACAGTTTATTTTAGGAAGGTGAAGTTGTTTCAACATTAGAAAAATCAATATAATTTACCATATTAACAGAATAAAGAAGAACAAACAGTCGTCTAAAGTTGAGATAAAGTGTTTGAAAAAAATGCAACACGTGTTTATGATTAAAAACTCTTAGCCAACAAGACAAAGTGAAGAACTTCCTCAGTTTTACAGGAGATTCTGTGACTATTATGGCGAAACTGTAAATGCTTTCCTCCTAAGATTAGACTTCTCCTTGTCCTCTCTTCTTCTTCAGTCTTGTTTTCTTCCTCTTCTTCTTTCTTCTCCTACCCCATTTCAGTTTTTCTTTTCCAGAACCACAAGTGGTATCCATTGCTTCTGTCCACGTCCATGTGTTACATGGACCCAATCTAAATGCACACGAGCTGAAAAATTCACCTGCTGCACATTTGAGCTTTTTTTTTTTTTCAGTGAAATTCTCTTTGAACACTTACTACTTTTTCAATTTTTATGTGTAGAAATTCTTTATATACTCAATGGACATGAGTTTGAGCCAACTCCAGGAGATGGTGAAGGACAGGGAAGTCTGGCATCCTGCAGTCCATGGGATCACAAAGAGTCAGACATGACTGAGTGACTGAACAGCAATATACTCTGATAAATACATTATTGCATATTATATATATTTCAAACATTCCCTGGTCTATTGTTTGTTTTTTAATCTTGTTTAGAGTTACTTTTGTTATATGGATATGGTAATTTTGTACTGGATTTTTCTTTGTAATTTGCGCTTCCTATGTCTTAAGAAATTTCTTCTTGTCTTGATGTCATGAAGATATTCTGCTATATTTTCTTCAAAGAGTTCTAAATTATTTAGTTTGTTTTTGCACTTGCTTATTTAAATCCATTAGGGATGATATATTAAATTTTCCTGTGACCTAGTTTGTGATGCCACTTCTGCCATATGTCAAGTTTCCATGTTATGAGCAGCTTCAGTTTTTGTTTCTAGTGTTTCCGAAGTCACTTCCATTGATATATTTGTATATATCTATGGAATAAAATGTTTAGTTACCATAGTTTCAAAATAAGTCTGATTCCTCATTTTTCTGTTTATTTTTTAAACTTCTTGGCTATTTTCCAACATTTACTTTCTCATGTACATTTTAAAATCTATTTGTCAGTTTTTAGCAAAAATTCTATTAGTATGTTGATTTCAATTACATTGATCTCTAGATAAATTTATAGAAAAGTTAAACACACATCATATTGCATCCTCTCTTTTAGGATATTTTTATATCTATTTGTATTTTTATGTCTTTAATGATATTTACCAATTTTTTCCAGGTAGGTGTTATTTACTATTTGTTTGGTTGATCCTAGGCTATTCATGGACTTCCCAGGTGATGCTAGTGATAAAGAGCCTGCCTGCTAATGCAAGAGATACAGGAGACGTGGGTTTGATCCCTGGGTTGGGAAGATCCCTGGAGGAGGGCATGGCAACCCACTCCAGTATTCTTGCCTAGAGAGTCCCATGGACAGAGGAGCCTGGGGGTTATGGTCCATAGCGTCACAAAGAGTCAAAGAAGACTGAAGTGACTTAGCAGACACACACGCACGTGAGCTATTTATACATTCATATCTGGGACGCAACTTTTAAATTCCGTATTTTCTTTCTGGATTTCAATATTTGCAGGCCCCTTATTTTATTGTATATGTTATTCATGTACCCTATTGTTTCCTGGACTTTTAAAAATTATAATATTTTATCCCCAAAATTATTTTTTGGTAAAGGATATGTTTGTTAGTAATCTCTTTTATTAAGATACTGTAGATAAACAGCTTAGAAAAGTGCCTGATATAGAAGGGGCTTAATAAATGTTGCTGCTGCTGCTAAGTCGCTTCAGTCGTGTCTGACTCTGTGTGATCCCATAGACAGCAGCCCATCAGGCTCCCCCGTCCCTGGGATTCTCCAGGCAAGAACACTGGAGTGGGTTGCCATTTCCTTCTCCAATGCATGAAAGTGAAAAGTCAAAGTGAAGTCGCTCAGTCGTGTCTGACTCTAGTGACCCCATGGACTGCAGCCTACCAGGCTCCTCCGTCCATGGGGTTTTCCAGGCAAGAGTACTGGAGTGGGGTGCCATTGCCTTCTCGCTGTTAGATAGTATTATAATTGTTATCATTACTACTGTTTTTTTGGAACATGAACTTTTCACCTGCAAATAATGACATATTTTTCTGTAACATTTTGTAGTTACATCCTGTTTCTTTTTCCTGTTATATTGTGTTAGTTTGGAGTATCCTGAGTGATAGTAGGAATTCACCTGTATTTCAATCTGAGATGATTTTTGCTGTGGTGGTTGGTAGATTGTTTTATCAGGTTAAGGAGGTCAACTTCTATTTCTTGTTGGCTAAGAGCTTTGAAACAATCATGAATACTGGTTGATTTTTGCAGACATTTTTGCATCTATTGAAATGATTTCTCCTTTGGTATGGTAATATACGAATTCCATTGCCAGTCACTGCAATACAGGAAGATAAGCTTGAGGGAGACTGCAGTGGGTGTTGAGTGAACGTCATTCTCTGCGTGGTGCACCTCTTTGGTTTTCAATATTCAACTTCTACCCATCTTCTAATATTTAAAATTGCAAATAGCCTCACAGTAACTCCTAAGTGCTACTGTCTAACATAATATATTCATTCCTGTACTAACAAAAACAAATCTCTCGGAAAGCGATGGCACAAAGTCTCATCAGTTCCTGCATTAATTTCTGCTTTATGTTCATTCTTCTTTTAGTTCACAACTTAGCAGCATCTTTATATCCTGTAATCTCTGCACTGAGGAACCATTACTCACACATCCTGTATAGTATCATAGGTAAAAGTGAGAGTGGAAAAGAAAAAAATCATATGCAAATATGAACATACCAGAACAAAGGAAAAATATGGGTAATCACTATGGACTTCATTTACAAAGCTGTGCAAAAGGTCATATTTGATACATAATATTTATTTCCCAGGTTACCCTAGTGGTAAAGAACTGCCTGCCAATGTAGGAGACATCAGAAACTTGAGTTTGATCGCTGGGTCCAGAAGATGCCATGGAGGAGGATATGGCAACCCACTCCAGTATTCTTGCCTGGAGAATCCCATGGACAGAGGAGCTTGGTGGGCTGCAGTCCATAAGGTAGTTAACAGTTGGACGTGACTGAAGCGACTTAGCACACATTTATTTTCTGAACTACTCCGTTTTCTCCTTTGCTTTTAGCCATTATCTTAACTGGGAAGTTTCTGTAGCTGACAGGTGATTTAATTTGTTTTCCTTAGAGATTTGAACTCTTGACAATCCCCCCTGTTATTAGGGTGCTGGGTTATTTCTGTCTTTTGTACAACTGTATGTGGGTGCATTGTGGGTGGTGGCAGGCCCAGCAGAATCCCCTGAATAATGAACATATCCCTCCTTATGGTATCTTTAAAAACCCAAAACACATTTAGTTACACTTTTCTTCAGGTTATCTATGTCCATTTATCAAGCAAAGATGAAAGTATTTATATTGATTGATGCTTAGAAACACCTTTATTTTGATTTTCTTTATTTGTGGTAAATGAGAAACTCCAAGTGATGTACAATAACTGACCAAAAAAATCCTGAGCACCACTCTTTGTTAGAGAATGGCTTGAATATTTACAAGTGAGCTAGTGACTTATCACAGCCATTTTCTTTCAGATAAGCTTTTGAAGGACTCTGTGTGTGTGTGTGTGTGTGTGTGTGGTGTGTGTGTGAGCACGCATGCATATATTGCTCAGAGTTTCTCAGATATCTCCTACACTTCGCTGAGAGCAGAACCCCTTATCACTTAGATGTTTTCTTTGCAACCGAGAGGCTTGGGAGTTTCCTGCTTTTGTTCCATAGCGCTTGTGGTCAAGCTCAAGAGAAGAACTGAGATGGAGCTTTTTGAGTATAGCGAATCAGGTGTTGCATTTTTCTTGGACATGGTTAGGGGCAGTCTAACTATATCACTCACTTAGATCCTAAAAGAAACCCAAAGGAGAGGTTGTAGGGTAGTCTTGCATTCCATCATTCCATTTTCTGGGGTCAGTCTTTCAGATTCAGACATGGCTTAAGCATTTCTTGTAGTATCAAAGACAAATATGACTCTAAGGTTACATTTTTGTTGCTTATTTTGTTGTTGTTTATAAGACTACACATGCTATCAAGGAACTGAAATGTTTATATACTGTCCAGAAAATAATAAATCTCTTCATTGGTAGCAAGTCTAACTGAGAGAAGAGTACAATGCTTGTCAGTTTTTAAGATCAGCTATTTCTACCTATTTTCTGTCCTCTTAGTAAATGTTCTGTTAATTACTTCCACTATTATTTAAAAAATTATTAAGAAGAGGCATTATTAGGGTTTTCTGGACAATAAATATTCCCAACTTTAATTAACAGCTAGCACACTTAGCTATTTATTAAAAACTATTAATTAAAACTTCCCCTCACCTTATTCAAAGTTAGAGCTGTACAAGAATCCCTCCCCATATTACTAAAATGACTCATGTGTGAGTGTATATTTTGAGAGAGGAGTTTTTTTCTGTGTATTTTTCAGGATTAGTATCAGTTTAATCCTCCAGAAGGAGATGGAAGTGAAGCAACCCACTCCTGTTTTCATATCACAGGGCATATATCCTTTTCACATTCTCAGTGTGTCTATTTCCACGCTTTTGAGTGGGAGAGATCTGTTGGTGAGCATGGCTTGTTGGAAACAGACAAGAGAGAAAAACTTAAAGACAAATTGACAATCCTTTTCCTAAATGACTCCGTTAAAAAAAGAGAAAATAGAAAAACTCCCGTTACTCCTTATTTTAGAACTTTTTATGGAATGCTATTTAGAAATGAGAAATGTTTAATAGTCATTGGACTATTGAATATAATTTAGTCATAGTACATACATGGATCCATTACTCATTTTTTTTTCTACACTAATGTGAGTTAGGAAATAAGAACAGGAAATAGCAAATTAATATATACTTTTATGGTGAATATATTGTGAAAATAAAATAAAGTATTTGGAAAGAACTTAGAAATAATCTGCGTCTTATTTGCAGCTTACAGAGTACAGAATTTAATGCTTCAGAACCACTGGATATCTAAATTGTAGGTTAATTACCGATATCATCTTTAAAATCACTTTGCTTATGTTTAAAATATGATAATTAATTCTTATGTTGCCATATCCAACTGCTCTTAGAAAATAGATTTCAATTTTTACACTGTGAGAAAAAATAACAATATAAAAACAGGAATGAATTAAAAAGAGGATTAAGTAAGAAGACAGGCAAATATTTTTATTTACGTCTTACAAAGTCATGTAGATCAGGTAACATTCTGAAGTTATTTTAAAACAAAGTTATGTTTTTAAAATAAATGGCATATAGTTTGATAAACAGGACTTCCCTGGTAGCTCAGATGGTAAAAACTCTGCCTGCAATGCAGGAGACCCGGGTTCAGTCTCTAGGTTGGGAACATCCCCTGGAGAAGGAAATGGATACCCACTCCAGTACTTTTGCCTGGATAATTCCATGGACAGAGGAGCCTGGTGGGCTACAGTCCATGGGGTCACAAAGAGTCAGACATGGCCGATAAACTTCGATAAACAGATAATTCAAGGAAAAGTTTCTTTACAAAATATTTTAAAGAATCTCTCACAGAACTAGAACAGTTTTTATATATTATTTAAATCAAATGAATAAGAACCTTTAATTAAAGAGTTTAAAAATATCTGGACATTGAATATGTTCTCTGCTGCTGTCAGTTTTGTTTGAAATGCTCCATGTTGTTGAGAATACTGTGAAATCAGAACCTTCATACATTGCTGGTAAGAATGTAAAATAATGTAGCCACAGTGGAAAAATTTGATATTTCCTCAGAAAGTTAAACATAGAATTATCAAATGATCCAGAAATTCCACTCCACTTTTGAACAATTGACAAGGACTCGGATACATGAATAGCAATATTCTTTGCAGCATTATTCAAAGTAGTCTAAAGGTGGAAACAAGCCTACTGTTCGTCAACGGATGGATGGATAAAGAAAACATTATATACATATATAAGGAATATTATTTAGCCATAAAAATGAATTAAACCTTGATATATGCCACAACATGAATTAACCTTGGAAATAATATTATGTTAAGTGAAAAAAAAAAAAGACACAAGATGGCAAAACATTGTATAATTCCATTCATATGAAATCTTTAGGCAAATTCATAGAGACAGAAAGCAGACTAGAGGGTATCAGGGGATGGAGAAGGGAGGAGTGGAGAGTTATCATTTAAAGAATACCATTTGGGGTGATGGGCTTCCCAGGTGGTGCTAGTGGTAAAGAACGTGCCTGCCAACGCAGGAGATGTAAGAGATGTGGGTTTGATCCCTGGGTTGGGAAGATCCCTTGGAGGAGGGCCTGGCAACCCACTCCAGTCTTCTTGCCTGGAAAATCCCATGGACAGAGAAGCCTGGAGGGCTACAGTCCATAGGGTTGCACAGAGGTGATGGGAAAGTTTTGAAAATATTGGTAGTGGTTGCATAACACTCGCAGTGTAATTAATGCCACTGAATTATGCATTTTAATATGGCAAATATTGTGTTATGTTTTACCATAATCAAAGTATTTAAAAATAAATTTGCTACACCTAGGTTTAAATGAGAATATTGTTTTTGTAAATGTTCATTCTCAAATAAGGAAACAGTATGAGAATGTAAGGATGAAAAATAAGAGTTGAGCCCAGGTTGGGGTTTAATTTCTATAAAGATACTGTTCTTCCTTACATATGACAATATTTTCCTATGCTATTCTCACATGTAGCATGAAAATTTCCTTGAGACATTTAACTGGATTCTATCTGAAAATATTCTATATAGGAAATGACAATATGTACCTCTAAAAGTATATATCTCTAAAGCTGTGCTTATGGTGTTCTTGATCCCCATCCCTTCCAAACTGTTCTTACAGCATAAGGCAGAATTCATAAAGAGAACTTGCATCAACAAACTCTGGTTTTAATAACTTTAAAAGTAAAGAACATTTATGTGGTCATGAAATACTAAGCATCTGATACCGTGTGAGTCCTTGAAAGTTTATAAAATGTAATAACAGGGAAGAGTTGAAAGAAAAAAGTTTAGTCTGTTTCAAATTATCTGCATAGTTGGAGCAGGTAACAGAACAGATAATCTTAAATGGATGATAATACACAAATCGATTAACTTTGGTATGGTGTTTCTGAATTTCCCTTTGAATATGAGTGGATCTGGCAGTCTGGATGTAAATACATAATGGAGCCAAGTAAAAGTATGGCACCCAGCTTTCCCATCCCACGCTCTGTAATAAACAGTACATCAGTTATCCAAATTTGCATTGATTTGCAATGATTCTTTCAGCCCGCATCATTGCTTGTCTGTACTGTTGCTTTCTAAGTTCTCTTCTCTAAGTCTTCTCTACTGAGATCTTCGTTTTCCACAGCTGAAGTCAGGATATTCTCATGGCCTTGATAAACAGTGCTCAGTACTAAGGTCTAGAGTGGTGGAAGAGTAAGGAGTGGTGGTGGGTTAGTACACAAAGAAACGGCTGGTTCTCTTGTCTTAGGCTCCTATTTGCCTGAGTTCATTGAAACAAGCTTTGAAATGATTTTGTGCTCTTTACTCTTGAAGCCACATTCAAATCCCCCTTACCCCTGAAAGGACTTTTCAAAATACCTACATGATAATGCCATTTGTTTAAAATTATTTTCATAAATCTCTGTAATGCTATATTGTTATGCATTCTATTTAAGATAATAGGAAAATAATGGAGGGATAAAAATTATCTCTGATGTGTCTGCCATTCTAAATAGAGGCACTTTCTTTCCAAAATTAAGCTTAATGCACTTTAAGATATATTGAAAAATCAAGTAGACATGCTGGTTACTATGAAGCTACCACTAGGATCAACTATGCTAGACATATCTTAATTTTTATCTTGCACCACCTCTACTTATTGGATGATCAATGTAAATAGAGCAGGGCAAAAAGAGGAAGTTCTGAAATTTTAGGAGAATCTCATGTGATGACGTCAAAGACTCAATTTTCGTAAAATAAGTCAATTTGCATATCCCCATGTGCCTTTGAGAGAAGAATCTTCAGCAAGATTCCTGAAATTTATACCAGTCTTCTTGCAACATGATTTCTGAGATCACCCACTTGGTTTCCATGTCTGTTGTTTTTTATTTCTCCTTCCAGAGTTTCAGCAGTTTCTTCACCAATTGTGAAATCTGTAGAGAGACTGGGGCTAGGGTTTTCCCAGTGTACATTTCAGAAAAGAGGCAGTGCTCTTTCGGTTGTAATAGTCCTTCCAAAAATATGTGGCCTACGCTTGCTAATATTTCAGACTCCATAATTATATAGCACCGACTGCGTTTCCTCTCCTAAAGCCTCCGTCCTCCCCAGAAGACTCTGTTACCTCAGTTTATAGTTCTTTTCACACCACCCCAAGGATATAAGGCTACTGTCTGTTTTCAAGCAATGTTTTACTTATAAAAATTTGTATTTATAATAGCACTGTGACTTTTACAGGCATAGATTATAATTTGGGGATTATTTTTCAAATTAATGCACCATCTCTTGGTTTCATTGGTTAGAACACATGAAAAAATACTCATGATCATGACCCAAGCCTTGAACAAGTTGCCTTTAATGGGAAACCATGCAGCCTAATATGAAAACAATTCTTTATTGTACATTCACACTCTCTCTAAGCATGCAGCCAAGGTGAAAAATCCTTTTTGTCTCCTGTCTTGTGAAACGAAGGGGGAAAAAAATCTACATGGTCCTAAATGGATCAGGGAAAATGGTAAAAAAGACTCCAGTGACTGGTATTATGAAATTGTCCTTTTAAGCTCTTGGTGACTTAGAGTCCCAGCTGGAAGTCAGAGAGGGAGAGTCTTTAATCACTAGTACTCAAAAATGTTGATGGCCACAGTCATTTTGTGGAGCAAATCTGTACATATTTATAGGAAATGGTTTAGAAATTATAGTAATTTGATGTTGATTTTTATCAACATTATAAATTAATATAAATATCTTGTGCTATATGTTTGTTTTGCTGGAAGGCACTTGTTGGAAATTAAGTGCTGAATCATAGAAACATCTGGGCAAGAGTGTGGATGACTCAGGACAAACTCATCACCATTATTGAAATTTAAAGAGCATGGCTTCCTGACAATGAGTCACGAGCATCAAATTTTCATACAGAGGGCAGGGGTCTCAATTACTTCTTTACACCTCCCTCACCCACTCTCTGCATCCCATCCCTCCTTGAATTATTAGAATTGATTTGTGGACTTCACTTGTAGAAGGAAAACATGCCATTTTTATATATTTTTTCTTGCATTTCTTGCATTGATATTTGATGACTTTATACAGCAGGAATCACAGAAATCATATCACACAAATGATACTGATAAAAAACATAAAATAGAAGAACCATGAATAATAACATGGAATAGTCCCTTTGGATTATTGCTTACCTTAGAAGTTCAAGAAGGAACTGAAAAATGATGAGCCATTTCATTTCAATGAAATTCTAATTTATGAAACTTGCTAGTCTCAACAAAAATTAATGAAAATCTGTCTTTTCTATGGCTAAGCCATAGTTTTTGTGATGATGGTTACACCTGAAGTTAATGAATACTGAGGTTAATATAATATTGTATATGAACTATATACTTATATAGTATATCATATATACATATCATATGTACATACACACATATGCACATAGCATATCATACATATATATCAACTACATACATGTAGTATATCAACTATACTTCAACAAAAGAAAGAGAGAAAATAATATTACCTACATTCCTTTCAAATTAAGTCAGATAGAAAATTACATTAATATATCTTTCAGAGACTCTTGCCTTGAATATGTTTTTAATTATATAGTACTCCCAGGCCTGCAGTGGTCAAACCACATGTTTAAATCAAAGAGTTTCTAGTGAAGGATTAGAGCCACTTATATTCCATAGAGTGCTGGCTTTTTTCTTTCTTTTCCTTTTAGAGCTTGTCACTATTTGGCACAGGCTGAACCTTTGATGTACATATAAGGTTTGGTTTTTACTTTAATGTTTTAGCTTGTGATCTATTCTGTAGATTGAAGATGACATACTGGAGTTAGAAAAATGGTAAAGTCTTTTCTAGAACAAACAAAATTCTCCAGCCTGGTGCAGCCATTTGGAAATTATTTAGTTGCTTTAAGAATAACCTTAAAAACATTAGGTCATTTGTCAGATGGTATTCCCAGAGGTGAACAGCCAATTTCCCAGCAAGAACCACCTCATCTAGGATTGACATTGCCTCAGTATCAGAAACACAGAGCAGTTCTGAGCCATGACAGTTCCTATTAACCAATAGTTTGGAGAAATCTGAGTAGTTTTCCATGTGATGCCTGGCACTGGGAAGGTTGGTTGCTATATGTCCAGACTGACGTTTCAAGTGAATTTAGCCAATTTAATACTGTCAAAGAATTCTAATCAAACAATGTACCATTAATTCCTTTAAAATGTGAGAAAAATAGAAATAAAAATATAAGAAAATGTAGACACTTTGACAAGTCTGCTAATAAAAGTAGAGAAAAAATTGTTCAGAACTGTAAAATAGTACTATATTTAGAAACATGAAAACACTGCAACTGAATTTTGTGTGTGATCATACTTCATCGGCAAACAAAGTATTACACATCTAGAGTTGCAGTAACTCTCTAGCATTTAATGAGGACTTACTATATGATCACTGTTGCAGTGATTTTGCTGGTATAATTTCCCTGCCATTTAGTATTGGGAGGTGGATCCTGTCCGTGGGTCTGCATATTTTTGTCTTCCTGTTCTTTATTTTTTTTAAACTAGCGGACTTTTCCAAGTGCTTCCTGGTTCTAACCCGAGGATGTTCAGGGAGCAGCATTGCTGCGAGCTGGGACACGTGGATCACAGGCTTCAGACTTTAAATCTTATTTGTATTTGGGATTTCAGGGTCAACTTTTCAAGTTGTCATTATGGTCTTTGACCAACTAACCCAAATATGGATGATCATTGGCATATTCAATGAGAGCAATGGCCAGACTGACCAAGAGGAAAGCTACTGTTGAACTCCAGGATTTTTATTCAGTAGCTATTATTTTTATGATCATAACACATATAATTTATAACCTATTTATTCACTAAACTTTATTTTAATGAATAAATATTTATACTATGTGAAGAAATATTTATTAATTATTTAATAAATGAATATATGAATAAATATTTACACTTATTTTATACTATGTGTCCAACACTGTTAGACAATTAGAATACAAAAATGAGTATTAACAGACATGGTCCTGGCAATCGCAGAACATGCTGAGGGGTGAGGAAGGTGAAGAGCACAGAGAAGGACAAAACTTAAAAAAAGAAACGAATATAAAAGTGCACCTCTGACAAATATCAGAAAATGTTATCCACAATACTAGGACAGTCTTAACTCTGGGAAGTAACCTAGTGAGCAAGGACAGGAAAGACTATTTTGAGATAACGATGAGATCTGAAGGAAGATTAGGAGTTAAGTAGGCAAAATGTGGGACAAATTCATGGAGAAGAACATGTGCAAAGGCCCTTTGGCATGGGGAGCATATGGTGGAAGGTACTGAAAGAAGGCTGAGTAAATAGCTACAGAAGAGAGCCTGGAATAAAGGATGTTAGGTGGAATCTGGGTATCGCAAGTCTTCATAGTTCAAGCTAAAGCATTTTGTCTTGGTCTTAAAAATAATGAGTATTAAAATGGAACGTTTTTTGCTAGATGTGAGAGGATAAAGTGGTTAGACACACTTTTTTCCCCTCCACAAGATCACATTTGAGGGAGACCAGAATGGATGCAGGTAGGCTTGTCAGTAATTGAAAACAGTGGTCTAATTGAATTTTGTTGGTAGCATTTATATCTAGTTTATGAAAAGGTCTATGCTTCATTAAGCATAAATGTGAAATATAACAGTTTTGTTTTCTCCTCTTATTTTCTTTAAATAAACCCTGTCAGATGTTGATTTTCCATCCTTTAGTGACATCTGAACAGATGCAAACCTTTTGGACACATTTCAGTCATTTGGTCCAGTTTACACTGGCCTCATTTAAAGCTTCAATCCGTTGTCAGCCTCTCCTCCCGCTTTGCTCTCAGCATTATCCACGCTTTGGTCAGAAGAACTTCCAGTGATGAGGGGGTATTGCCTGTGCTTTCACACCGTTCTCTCCCCTTTCTGTTAGCGATTCGCCTATTGGTATGTTGAGAATCCGGAGACGAGATTAAGAGAAAAGGGACCAAATGTCTTTTCTTTCACCTGATGATGGTGCCATCCTCCCTTGACCATCATTGATTCTCCAGTGAATTCAAACGGACTGAAGACATTCCCTTTGGAGCAGACTTCTAAATGCCATTCTCGTTGATGAAATACATGTATCAGTTCTTTACAGAGCATTTTTAGATCCTCCTCACTACCTAGCTGCTTCACTGCTCCTTCTCCCCGTCTGGTGTCCCATTCACATCTTTCTGCTGCTGGCTTTGTCTTGCCCAACAGCAAGTCCTCCTGCATAAGGTTCTGGCTAGATGACTCACACCCACGTCACTTCCGTGGTGTTTACTGGACCCTGGGACACTTACTCATCTTTACTCTAACAAATGCGGAAATTCAAAACAAATGTGGCTGCACCTCTGAAATGACATCCTTTTCCAGTTCTTTTTTCTCTTCACTCAAACAGTCACAAGTAGCATATAAGTCAGAAAGAAAACAACAAACACTGTATATTAACACATATATGTGGAATCTAGAAAAATGGCACCGATGAACTTATTTGCAGGGCAGGAATAGAGATACAAATGTAGAGATGGACATGTGGACATGGAGTGGGGGATGAATTGAGACTGAGGTTGAGATATAAGGTATATATATGATCTGTTTACTGGTGGGAACCTGCTGTAGAGCACAGGGAACTCAACTCGGTGATCTGTGATGTCCTAGATGAGTGATATGAGGTGGGGTGGGAGGGATGACCAAGGGGGATGGGATATATGTATACACATGGCTGATTCACTGTGTCGTACAGCAGAAACTAACACAGCATTGTAGAGCAGCTATACCCTGATTAAAATGAAAGAGAAGCGTATAAACAAGTCTACCGGTAGAAGGGAAGCCAATGAGAAACCATTGTTCGATCTAGTCACCTGACTTGTCGGAGGTGGTGATGGTGTTGGTGGGGCCATCAGTGGTTCACAAAATTACAGAATTCTCCCTTGCCCTCCTCGTAGCCATCTCCTTTGTAGACTGGAGGGAGACAGTTAAGTTCATGGCTGTAAGTTCCAACAGGTCTGGATTCTTCTTAATAAACCCCAAAGAGGTATCTGGATACCATATGTTTTCTAGTGTCTTTAGAATATGGAATAATCTTTACTTTGTATTCCCAATTTTAGCTCCTGCTTTGATCTATTCCAACGAGAACCATCTTATTTGGACTCCCAAATGGTTTCAGTTATAGGGCCTCTCCAGATATTCAGTGGTAAAGAATCTGCCTGCAATGCAGGAGACATGGGTTTGATCCCTGGGTCAGGAAGATCCCCTGGAGAAGGGCATGGCAACCCACTCCAGTATTCCTGCCTGGATAATCCCATTGACAGAGGAGTCTAGGGGGCTACAGTCCATGGGAGTTGCAAAGAGTTGGACGTGACTGAAGCAGCTTAGTGGCAACAGCAGCATGGTTTCAGCTGTAATGGAGTTAAAGGAAATGGAGATGATGGTTAACCAGAAAGAGACATGATAAATTATCCAGCACTTCATGAGAGATTGGTATTGAGGATGAAGGGGAAGGAAGAAGAAAAGGTGACTCAGATTTGTCTTTATACTTCTCAGTATGTGGTGGTATGAGAGAAACTCTTGAAGAAGACCAAGTTTCCCCTTAATTTCAGCTTGCCCCAAGGGAAGAGGAAGAAAGATGAAAACTATGTGTTCAGCTTGAGAAGATATCAAACAGACAAGCCCAGAACTCAGAGGAGATGTCAGGGCTAGAGATGTACACCTGTGAGCCACCTTTTGTAGGTAATAAAGGAGGACAAGTAGGGATGATGTTGCCAGAGAGAGAATTTAGGGTGAGAAGAGTCCATTAAGGTATCCATGTATACATATGTATGTACAGATGCGCATATACACACACACAGAGGAGGAATGGGAACACAGAAATCTACAGGAACTCACAGAAGTTAGGATGACTTTTGATGAAGTTTATAAATTGCTGTCATTATGTCATAGTCACATATACCATTGCTCTCTTTCTCTCCATATCAAACGGGACATGGTTTATCCTATGAATAAAAGTGTAGCCACTCAATCTTGTCTGACTCTTTGTGATCCCATGGACTGTAGACTCCTGGTTCATCCCATAAACTCATGTAGACTGTTGAGAGGCCCACTTGGTTCCCATAGAAACAAAAGATGCATAAGTTCATTTGACAAGCAACGACTTCAACTAGATTATTTGCTATGTTCAGTGTTCAACTCTCTGAACACTGAATATAGTGTTCAGAGAGTTGAAGAGGAATGGGAAATATAACTAATTGTCTTGAAAAATATGGCTGGATCATAAATCTAGCTTTTCTAGGAGGTTACGCTGCATACATCGGTGAACTTGGGGTAGAAGATTCAGGGATTTTGATAGAGACCATCCAAAAAACAAAGAGTATTCTGAGAATTGAAATTTTTTTTTTTTGTCATTGCTAATACACCTTTTCTTCCTGAAATAATTATTTTTATCAAGGTAGAATCACTGCAAGCATGTTTAAAAGTTTAAGAATATGTGCACAATGAATAATAATGAAAATAATGCACACAATTAATATTCCTTATTACCAAGTGAAAGTTTTGCCCTCTTAGCAACTGTAGTATGGTAAGGTGGCCTGGTGGCTCACATGGTAAAGAATCTGCCTGCAATGTAGGGGACACAGGTTTGAATCTCTGGGTCAGGAAGATCCCCTGGAGGAGGGCATGGCTACTTACTCCAGTATTCTTGCCTGGAGAATCCCACGGACAGAGGAGCCTGGTGGACTACAGTCCATAGGATCGCAAAAAGTCAGACACGACTGAGAGACTGACAGAGGATGGATTTCCCTCACAAGTGGCTGTGCCTGTCACATTGTAGTCCACATAGGGAATTGTCTGTGATGGCAGGTGAGTGATTCTGGACAGCCTCAGCAGAGTAGCCACACCTGTGACCTCTTGGGATCCATGAAGTTGCTCTGGTGCTAAAGTGTAAATCCCAAGTGCTCCAAAAACAGCCAAGAAATGACAGCTTTGTCTTGAAAACTCAGGCTGTCCAGAGAACATTTCCTAATGCTTTATTAATAATCCTCTCTTACTCTAGGAAAGAAACATCTTACTTTAATCAGCCCTGGGTTTGAGTCATTTGAGGTACTCAAAAAGCAGTGTGTGTGTGGCTGAGGAGTGCATCTGTGCTCTGCTTTGCATGTTTAAGGGGTTTTCACACTCTTAGGACCTGGCTGACTCCCTGTTAGAGATCTGTCTTTTCTCCCCCTTAGCATTCAAAAGCACTGGAGATTGGAAAATAATTACTTGCTCTAGTGGTTTTCACACCGTTTTTCAAGAATAGAAGAGTCTAAAAGAGGTCAATTAAATGTTTGGCCAAAAATATCTAAATTAGCCAAAGCATGCTAAGTGCTCAGTCGTGTCCGACTCTGGGAGAACTGTAGCCTGCTAGGCTCCTCTGTCCATGGAATCTTCCAGGCAAGAATACTGGAGTGAGTTGTCATTTCCTCTTCCAGGGAATCTTTCTGACCTAGGAACTGAACCCGTGTCTCCAGCGTCTCCTGCATCGGCAGGCAGATTCTTTACCACTGAGCCACCTAGGAAGCCAAACCAATGGATGAGATTTCTTTCTTTCTTTTTTTAATATAAATTTATTTATTTTAATTGGAGGCTAATTACTTTACAATATTGTATTGGTTTTGCCATACATCAACATTTAAGCCATAGGGCTTCCCCCCCACCCGGGGGTAGGGGTGGGGGAAGGGTTATTTTACATTGTTATAAAATGACTTGATTTTTGTCATGTAATAGTTTCACTAAAAGCAGTTCATCCTCCTAAAAATTTGTGACAATTTTCCTGGCTTCCACTTTATTCAGTGGAGTGAAGCCTCAGCTGTCTTAAAGATCCCTTAAATGTCTAGCGGGGAGAAGTGGGCAGGTTGGTGCCAGAGTCTCAGTGGGGTGAGGTTCTTGCACATGTGAGTTACCAGGTGGCTTTGGTTACCCAGGCAACCAAAGAAAGGTGTGAACCTGTCAAGGCTCCTTCGCTCCTGCCCTCACTGCTCAAATTAGAGAACCTAGGATAGAAGGCAAGGGCACCCCACTCCAGTGTTCTTGCCTGGAGAATCCCAGGGACAGGGGAGCCTGGTGGGCTGCTGTCTATGGGGTCGCACAGAGTCGGACATGACTGAAGTGACTTAGCAGCAGCAGTAGCAGCAGGATAGAAATGGAATGCTTTTGGCTCCATGCCTTCAACATTGTTGTTGAGTCACAAAACATCAAAAATTCTTCTAGAGAATACGTTTTCCCAACTCACACAAAATAAGTGGGGACAAATTATTCTATTTCCAGATGGTGTAGAATGAGTTTCCAAATAAATATCACTATCAAGAAGCTTTTCTTTCACTCCACTTCTCAAAATAATAATAATAGAGATAACTGTAATTGCAATAGCTATCATTTAGTGAGCATCTAGTGTATACCAGCCTCTGTGCTAGATGCTTGACCTGCACTATCTCCACTCTTAACAATAACTTTGGAAGGTAGATGTTATTACTATTTTTATCTTTAAAAAAAATATGAGGATCAAGGAGGTTCTGTGATTTTTTCTTCAACTTACACAACAGATGTGTATAGAACTGGAATTCAGAAACAATTTCATGTGACTTAAAAGTTTGTATTTTTGCTTCGGTGCTAAACTGTGTAGAACCAGTTTATCCTATGGAAATCTAGACAGGAAATCTACACTGAACTGAACTGAAATGGTTCATTGCTAATTTTGTCTCAATCTACTATTTGCATGGTATTCCAGGAATTAACCATGTTTTGTTTTTCTGAAGGAACATTTCCTTTTGCATTTACACCATCAATGGAGAATTAGGAAGTGTGTTGTCATTCCATCACTCATTCTTTATCTACAGCTTTGCTCAGAGCTTACCTTCTGGTTGAGACGTTCTATAAACACCATGTTTAAAATTGCACCACCCACAAAACCATTCCTTACTTTTCTCCATAGCACTTATTACTGCCTGAAGCATCTTGTCTTATTTATTGTGTTTGTTATCCATTTATGATCACTGGAATACAAATCCCATGAGGGCAATATTTTTGTCTGCTTCATTCACTACTATGTCTCAGATCTTAGAGCTTTGCCTGCTCCACAGTAGATGCGCAGTAAACATTTTTTCACTCTCTGAGAACAAAGCAAGCAGATCCTTAAGATCAAATCCATGTTACTGAGAACACAGTCAGCAATGGTAAATGGGCTGTAGGTGAGTGGTTATCTGGATCATGGTTATCTGGATCATGGAGATTTTTTTGTATAGTTCTGTGTATTCTTGTCACCTCTTCTTAATATGTTCTGCTTCTGTTAGATCCATACCGTTTCTGTCCTTTATTGTGCCCATCTTTGCATCACGGTGGTGTGATCACTCACCTAGAGCCAAACATCCTGGAGTTCGAAGTCAAGTGGGCCTTAGGAAACATCACTATGAATAGAGTTAGTGGAGGTGACGGAATTCCAGTTGAGCTATTTCAAATCCTAACAGATGATGCTGTTAAAGTGCTGCACTCAATGTGCCAGTAAATTTGGAAAATTTAGCAGTGGCCACAGGACTAGAAAAGGTCAGTTTTCATTCCAGTCCCAAAGAAAAGCAATGCCAAAGAATGTTTTAATAACTGCACAATTGCACTCATCTCACACACTAGCAAAGTAATGCTCAAAATTCTCCAAGCCAGGCTTCAACAGTATGTGAGCTGTGAACTTCCAGATGTTCAAGCTGGATTTAGAAAGGGCAGAGGAACCAGAGATCAAATTGCCAATATCCATTGGATCATTGAAAAAGCAAGAGAATTCCAGAAAAACATCTACTTCTGTTTTATTGACTATGCCAAAGCCTTTGACTGTGTGTATCACAACAAACTGTGGAAAATTCTGAAAGAGATGGAAATACCAGACCACCTGACCTGCCTCTTGAGAAACCTATATGCAGGTCAGGAAGCAACAGTTGGAACTGGACATGGAACAACAGACTGGTTCCAAATAGGAAAAGGAGTACGTCAAGTCTATATATTGTCCCCCTGCATGATGCAGAGTACATCATGCAAAGTGATGGGCTGGATGAAGAACAAGCTGGAATCAAGATTGCCGGGAGAAATATCAATAACCTCAGATACGCAGATGATACAACCCTTATGGCAGAAAGCAAAGAACTAAAGAGCCTGTTAATGAAAGTGAAAGAGGAGAGTGAAAAAGTTGCCTTAAAACTCAGCATTCAAAAAATTAAGATCATGGCATCTGGTCCCATCACTTCATGGTAAATAGATGGGTAAACAATGGAAGCAGTGAGAGACTTTATTTTTGGGGGCTCTAAAATCACTGCAGATGCTGATTGCAGCCGTAAAATTATAAGACGCTTACTCCTTGGAAGGAAAGTTATGACCAACCTAGACAGTATATTAAAAAGCAGATATATTACTGTGCTAACAAAGGTCCGTCTAGTCAAAGCTGTGGTTTTTCCAGTAGTCATGTATGAATGTGAGAGTTGGACTATAAAGAAAGCTGAGCACTGAAGAATTGATGCTTTTGAACTGTGGTGTTGGATAAGACTCTTGAGAGTCCCTTGGACTGCCAGGAGATCCAACCAATCCATCTTAAAGGAAATCAGTCCTGAATATTCATTGGAAGAACTGATGCTGAATCTAAAACTCCGATCCTTTGGCCACCTGATGTGAAGAGCTGACTCATTTGAAAAGACCCTGATACTGGGAAAGATTGAAGGCAGGAGGAGAAGGGGATGACAGAGGATGAGATGGCATCACGAACTCGATGGATATGAGTTTGAGTAAGCTCCGGGAGTTGGTGGTGGACATGGAAGCCTGGCATGCTGCAGTCCATGGGCTCACAAAGAGTCAGACATGACTGAGTGACTGAACTGAACTTGCATGAAATGTTCCCTTGGTATCTCTAATTTTCTTGAAGGCATCTCTAGTCTTTCCCATTCTGTTGTTTTCCTCTATTTCTTTGCACTGATCACTGAAGAAGGCTTTCTCATCTTTCCTTGCTATGCTTTGGAACTCTGCATTCAAATGAACCATTCAGGAAAGAAGAAAATGCATAAGTGTTTGGTGCTAAATACTAAGCTTGGTGTCAGAAGTACAGGCAGCTGTGAACAAGACTCCAGATCTACTTTTTGCTTTACTTATAGAGTGGCCCCGAGTAAGTAGATGGTTATGCTAGGGAATGAGGTGCCATTATGGAGCTGACAAAGAAAGACACCTATAGCCACCCTAGGGAGGCTGAGCAGTGACTACTGGCTGAAATGTGATTGCTAACCAGGTAAATGATGGCCAGAAGGAAGGAAGGGCACTTTAGGTCGTGTGACTACCATATGCAAAGATCAGAGGTGAAGAAAACATGGCACCTTTGAGGAAGTAGAAACATGTTACTAAGAGTGGGATATAGAGATAAGGAGGGGAGAGAGAAGACATTTTAATGTATTGATAAATCAGTATTTTTCGCATAACATTCTGTGAAATACTGGCCTCCTCTGTTTCACAGGAGGCAGAGGTAGACACTTGGCAACTGGGATCAGCACTCCAAAGCATCAGCAGTAACGAAGAGGCTCTTTTTTTCTTTAACTTTTCAATCTCTGTGTTAGTAGTTTAGGTTTATTACATAACATAATTAGAAAGCACTGCTTGCATGAATTTGAAGATCTGAGCAAATGAGACAAATAGAAGATTTCAGTTTGGTTAGTAATTTTGGCTGATTTTTTTTAAAAGAGAAAATAGAATATTCTATTAAAACAGAACTTGAAATATTAATTACTGATATCTGAGAACATCCTCTATAGCAGACAGGGCAGTGCTCATCACTCATAATGATGTGCTGTGAATCAGTTATATAAGGTGTCCAGAAGAGCCCTTTCTTCTGTTTTCTGGTGAGGTCAGGAGGGAACTGGGGCAGCTCCAGCTGCGAACACTCTGGTCTGTTTCACAATTGTGCTATACTGTCATTTATGTCTTCCTCCAAAGACTGCACTGACTCAATATAGGAACCCAGTCTACACTTCCAAAACATAAATGTTCTGCTTTCAGTTCAGTTCAGTTCAGTTCAGTCACTCAGTTGTGTACGACTCTTTGTGACCCCATGGACTGCAGCACACCAGGCCTCCCTGTCCATCACCAACTCCCAGAGTTTACACAAACTCATGTCCATTGGGTCAGTGATGTCATCCAACCATCTCATCCTCTGTTATCCCCTTCTCTCCCGCCTTCAGTCTTTCCCAGCATCAGGGTCTTTTCCAATGAGTCAGTTCTTTGCATCAGGTGGCCAAAGGATTGGAGTTTCAGCTTTAACATCAGACCTTCCAATGAATATTCAGGATTGATTTCCTTTAGGATGGACTGGTTGGATCTCCTTGCAGTCCAAGGGCCTCTCAGGGTCTTCTCCAACACCACAGTTTAAAAGCGTCAATTCTTCAGCACTCAGCTTTCTTTTTTGTCCAACTCTCATATCCATACATGACTACTGGAAAAATGATAGCTTTAATTAGATGGACCTTTATTGGCAAAGTAATGTCTCTGCTTTTTAATATGCTGTCTAGGTTCGTCATCACTTTTCTTCCAAGGAGTAAGCGTCTTTTAATTTCCTGGCTGCAATT
The DNA here is from genome assembly GCF_002263795.3 of Bos taurus. Lineage (NCBI taxonomy): Eukaryota > Metazoa > Chordata > Mammalia > Artiodactyla > Bovidae > Bos > Bos taurus. The sequence continues at coordinate 90,067,692 of NC_037336.1, forward strand.
ACCATTTGCAGTGATTTTGGAGCCCCTCAAAGTAAAGTCTCTCCTGTTTCCATTGTTTCCCCATCTATTTACCATGAAGTGATGGGACCAGATGCCATGAGCTTAGCTCTCTGAATGTTGAGCTTTAAGCCAGCTTTTTCACTCTCCTCTTTCACTTTCATCAAGAGGCTCTTTAGTTCTTCACTTTCTGCCATAAGGGTTGTGTCATCTGCATATCTGAGGTTATTGGTATTTCTCCTGGCAATCTTGATTGTTCTACTTTAGCAAACCATTAAAAATATTTTATTATTAGTGATCCCTGTTTCATGGAAACTTGAGGGGAATTATCACACAATCATATAAGGATATAATTATCATATAGTTTCTGAGCATACACTATGTTCTAGGCACTCTGATAAATCTGTGGGGTTGGCACATATGTGCGTGCTAAGTTGCTTCAGTTGTGTCTGACTCTTTGCAACTCTATAGACTCTAGCCTGCTAGGCTCCTCTGTCCTTGGGAGTCTCCAGGCAAGAACACTGGAGTGGGTTGCCATGCCCTCCTCCAGGGGATCTTCCTCACCTAGGGATTGAACCTGCATCTCTTATGTCTCCTGGACTGGCAGTCAGGTTCTCTACCACTAGTGCCACCTGGGAAGCCCATGGAATTGGCATATTAAGCACCAAAGAGGACAGACATTTGTGTAAAGAGACAGTTTAAATTCTAGCATTGCTACTCACCAGCTGTGTGACTTTAGGCAAGTTACCTGCCATCTCTGCACCTCAGTTTCTTAATCTGCAAAATGAGGAATAATTATCACATGCTTCACCAGATAGAGGGTAAAAATGAAAACCCTTACTAGTTAACTGATGAAAAGTAAAACCCCATGTGCTTGTTGTGGGGATTAAATCAGATATAATGTCCATGAGATTCAGAATACTACCAGGAATGAAGTAAGTGCTGTAAAAATATTAGTTATTATTTTTATTTTCAGAGATTCTAAAGAAAGGTAGAAAGCAGGGCTGATGAGATCTTTCTGCCTGGGCAGAGATTCAAAGATGAGGGGGATTTGTCTGAAACAAATCACTGCATCTGAGATGCTCTTATATAGGTCTCAGCAATGTGTTAGCAGAATGTTTCCATACATTATCTTACCTCCCTAATTTCTGATCACTTTATGAGGCTGTAATGCACTATGTTCAGACTTTGAACAATCTAACATCCTTTGAATACATTCCTTTTCTATTTAAATTAGTCTGAGTTGTCTCTGCTGTTTGTGAATAAAACCCATGATTGGTACATCTCCACGTGGATGTTTTAAAGAAAAGGTTAGATGGATTATGAATTTTGTTCAAGTTCGTGAAGCTAGTGAATAGTAGAGAAAGAATTTGACATATATTATTCTCACTCCAGGACTTTATTAAATCTCCTTTTAAGTGATCAGTATGTTCATTTAACAAATGATTTGATTTCTTTGGTATTCAAAAGGAAGGTCTAAAATTTTTTAACAATGTAAGGTTGAATACCAGTTGAATACTAAGATATATAATGACTCTTTATTTTTTAGCACTCTCATTGGTAAATGTTTCACCTAATATTATGATCTTGATGTTTCTCATTGTTCTCCTGGAGTACATGCTGTCAAAGTAAAGCAAATACTTTTCAAACTACATTATGATATGTGCAATTAGGATTAAGTGGTAAGTGTAAATTATAGTATTAATTTTATGATAAAAATGAACTTCAATTTAAATGTCTAACAGTAGGTTCTACAGAAAATTATTTATAGAATATATAAAATATATAAATTTATAGAGGCATGTTCTTGAAACACCCTTGAGAATGATGAATGCTATGAATTTAATTGCCCAGTTTCCTAGATATGTGATATTCCCTTAAGCTACTGGGTCAATTCATGAGCCTTGGGGGTGGGTGGAATCATAATTTCTTCAGGATTGTATGATGTCTTATAGAAGTGATCTGGCCTCTGCTAGTTTCATGCTATGGTATATATTGATGATGATTATGGGGTCATTAGAGCAGTTTGAGACCCCAAATTTCAAATGTAATCATAATTTCAAGGAATTAGAGTTGAGATATTAGGCTAGAGAGGAGTTTTGAGTCAAGCCACAGTTGAATGTAAAATTAGAAATGAAGGAGGCCACAGTCTTAAGAAAAATTAAGAAATTAAAAAGTTAAAAGATTAAGAAATTAAAAACCAAGAGTAAACCAAGATCAGAGGCAGGAGGATTTGAGGGGACAGCATAGTGCAGTGCCCAGAGCAGAGGCAGTGAGATGTGCATGCAGGCTTTCTCAATGTCTGATGCCCAAGATGCTGATTCTCCACTTTGGGTCACAGTAACTACTCTGTGACAATCCCTGTGGGATTTTGGCTAGGAGTTCCTAGGTAACTAGATCTGACCTTTTCATGTTACTAAGGACCACTTAGCCAATCCAATGACACTTGAACTCATTGAGGAAGGAATTCAGTAGTTATGGCACATGGCATGCAAACCATGGAAATCTAGCCACAAATCAGAGAAAAGAATTCTCTTTGGTACTAATCTCCAGCTTTAATTTTTTTACATTAAAGTAATGTGTGCGCAATATAAAAAATGAAAAAGAACAGATGAGCTTAGGATGAAAAACAACAGTCCCCTGTATACCTTCAATATTCCTAATTCCATTTCCCAGAGGAAAGAATATAGTTTGTATATTTATTTATTTTCATGATTGCTCATATCACTTGATTTATTGATACAGCTACTTACTTGCAGGTGTGAGAGAATAGGATTTAGCTGACACTACATTCTCTTTTCCCAACCTCTTATCATAATTTTTTACATACTGCTTCTGTTAGCTACATTTATGCCTTTAAATGGTATGTTCTTTCTTAGATCATCAAATTTGAGCAATATCTCTTGACAGTCTTTGCTAGCTTGAATGATGATGCCACTGACGACTGTACCCTTGATTTTACTTCTGTTTCTTCTGCCCCCCCCCCCCCACTTTGTGTCTGCTTCACTTTTACTCTCACATTGTCAAGGTTATAACATTTATATTATATTCTGCAACCACAAGAAGGATTTCAATTGTATATGAAGGTCAATTATAAAAAGTTAAAAATATACTAGGGAAATCTATTCTGTTTGTTCTTTTGGAGATTTTTTTCAATGCTGCTGTTTTTCTTCATGTTTGTAGTGATCTTTAGCTGTTTATTCAGGTTTAAAAATTGAGGACTTAGTTGAATTTAAAGGAAACTAGTCTGAGTTTCTCTCCTGTTATTGTGTCTGTGGGGACTTTTCCCACTAGGTATGTTCAATGAATAGAAAATATTACTCTGAACTCTCTTGATGTAAAAGGGGTTATCATTGCCTTATCAACTTGAGGATGAAAAGGAAAGAAACTAGTTTTTAAAGTGCAGGGAGAAGGAAATGGCAACCCACTCCAGTATTCTTGCCTGGAGAATCCCATGGACAGAGGAGCCTGGTGGGCTACAGTCCATGGGTCTCACAGAGTCAGACACGACTGAAGCGACTTAGCATGCTCCAACATGCAAGATTAGGAAGGCTTTCTTCTGGAGTTCCAGAAGCCCTATATTTCTAAGGTAGCTTGGCAGATTTATTTGGAATTTTCAAATGCTTGCCAGGGAAAAACCTGGGTTGTCTTGGAAGTGAAGAATGAAGGAAATCTCAGGCTTAAGACATAAGTTCTTCCTAAAAAAAAACCAAGAGTAAAAAAGTGGTTGCCATGAGAGGACGACAGGCAGAGAGGGCAATAGGCAAAGGTAAGTAAAAGGGTACAAATTTTCACTTATGAGATGAGTAAGTTCTGAGAAATGTGTGCATAGCATGGCGACAATAGTGGATAACATTTCATTGTGCAATTTAAATTTGCCAAGAGAGCAGAATTGAAATGGTCTCACCCCCAAAATATAAATAAATATAGCAGAGATGTTAATTAACTGGATGGGAGAATCCTTTCACAATGTGTGTATATATATATTTCAGATCATCACATTAAACACTTTCGATGTTTTACAATTTTATTTGTCAATTACACCTGAAAAAAAAAGACATTATTTCTGAAGGTATTTCTATATCATAGTTCTTTCTCTATCTTGCCTTCATTAGTCTGAGTTTGGAACCTCTCTGGAGTTGGGCTTGAAAGATAAACTCTCTCTTTTTTTGTGGTCATCCTCCTTGGCATATTTTGCACTGCTGTTTTAAATCTGTTATAGGTTTCCACTCTATTTCTATTTTTCAAAATTTGTTAAACTTTTTCTTTTAATCTTTGTGTGGACAATTTTTCTCTGATGTAATGGGTTTATTTAATACCATTTCACTGGGAATGTTGAAAAGAGATGGAGATGAACACTGGGTCTGTGTTTTTGAATCAGAAAGCCAACAATGACTTCGACATCTCTTTAGAAAGACCTCATAAACTCCCCTCAAATTAAAAAGAAAAGGAATTAGGTTGCTATATTTATAATGCTTTGCAATATGCATGAAGCCACTTACATTTTTCGTATTATTCATCAAGGACATAGAGTAAGATCGTCATTTGATATAATTGAGGCATCAGTTTTCTCTGTCAAGTGAATCCCTGAAAATTTTCTGGAAGCTTTTCTGCAAGAGAGACATTTAGAGTAAATTTTGATCTTACCCATGGGACAAATCAAGGTTGTTTTTGTTTGTTTGTCTCTGAGGGGAAAAGAATAATTGAGAAAACCACAAAGAAAAATTTTAAAACCACAGAGAAAACCTCAGAGAAAATATTTCACCAGAAATCTTTAAGACTTGGCTGCTTCTGTTTTCCTGCTGGCTGTTTTTGAGGTCAGTGGTCTGTGGTGACCTAAATGGGAAGGAAATCTATAATAGAGCGGGTATGTTTATGTGTATAACGGATTCACTTTGCAGCACAGCAGAAATGAACACAAAACTGTAAAGGAACTCTACTGCAATAATTTTCTGAACAAGCCTCAGAGAGGAGTCACTTGACCATGAGTTGAGACCAGAACCAAGACTACCCTTTCAGTTTATACAGTGAGGCGAAGGGAGCCAGGGAGCCAGGTTTCAGCAGCCAAACCTCTAAAATAAGCATGAGATTAAAGATTTCTAAAAAATAGAAATTAGGAAGGACTCAGGTGCAAAAAGATGGAAGCTCAGGAATGTGGCCAGTTATTGAATAATCAACCTGCATGATGTTTCTAGTAATGTGGAGGTTTTGTGTCAAAAACTGAAAATCATCCTTTGAGAGTTAACTTATTGATCATCCATTTGTTGATTGCACAAGTGTTTACTGAGCAAGTGTGAAGCTTCTTACTATGAGGATTCTGGAGATCCAGTGGGGAAAATTCAGATTTTGTTTCTGTTCATAGAGAGATTAAGATCTTATGTGAATCTTGACAACTAAAGAGATAAGAGTCTTTCTCAACAGCTAGCTAGAACCAAAGCATATCAAGAATGTCCGCAGATGTACCATGACTTGTGTGTTCTTCCATGCTAATTACAGTTAAGTGTGTGTGTTACTCGCTTAGTCATGTCTGACTCTTTGTAACTCCATGGACTGTAGCCTGCCAGGCTCCTCTGTCTATGGGATTCTCCAGGCAAGATACTGGAGTGGGTTGCCATTTCCTTCTCCATACAGTTAAGTAATTGATGAGATTTTTCAAATACAAATATTGACATTAATGAAGTGAATAAATGAGAGTATGGGCAAGCTTAACCATCAGTTGAAAATTACCCCTGTAAAATACTGTTCTCAGCAATGTGTGTGTGTGTGTGTGTGTGTTTCGTCTCTCAGTCATGTCCAACTCATTGCAACTCCATGGACTATAGCCTGCCAGGCTCCTCTGTCCACGGAATTCTCCAGGCAAGAATATTGGAGTGGGTTTGCCATTTCCTTCTCCAGGGGTCTTCCTGACCCAGGGATTGAACCAGGGTCTCCTGCATTGCAGGCAGATTCTTTACCATGTGAGCTACCAGGGAAGCCAATTCTCAGCAATATTTAAATGTTAATGATGTGAGTTCTCCAAATTTTGCAAAGAGAAGCTATGGTTAATTTTCTGAAGCCATAATGGTACTAAAGGTTTTGATGAGGCACATATATTTGATTTCATTTCCAACTGAGAAAATAGAAATGTGGTCACTCATTCATTCTGGTCAGATTCCAGAATCAACGTGCTGGATTTGGTTCAACGTGCGCTGAACCCTTTTCCCTCCTGATGGTTAGTTACCTTAATGTCTGTTTGCAATTCAATTATGGGATTTGATGTAAGGCAAGTGGAAGAGCTAGTGTAGAGTTTAAAAATATTATCTCCCTTTAGAAATCAACCTGAGAAAAAGGTTGATGGAAAGGAATGAACTGAGCATGCATTTAACAAGCCAAAGATACATCAATGGGACAAGAAGAAACCACTTTACAGTAAAAATGTTGCTTTGATTGAAACTGGGCAAAAGGCCAAAAGTACTGAAAGTTGACTAAAACATACTGAATTTTTTTCTGGATAAAACACTCCATTAATCTAGGTAAAAAGTGAAATTTTCTAGTAAATTTTGAGGCTACAAAGAAATGGGCTTCTTGCTGAGCTCCGGAGCTGAGCCATTGATCGCAAAGTTTCCTTCTTTCTAAGCAAAGGATAGGCATAGATACATGCATTCATGTAAAAATGGATTCATGAAATATCAACACTGAGCAAGAATTTCTCATCTGTAATTCTGGAAAAAAAGTTACAGGTTTGTGTTTCTTTGATTATAAAAAAGCCATTTAACGGATTTCACAAAAGCCTTGTTATGACAACTAAGGATTCTTAGAGTGTAACAATGACTATACTTGGTAAAGCAACTTTTATATTGATATGATGAAACTAATCACTTACTTTGTTATATCTCAGGCTATTGCATTCATTGTTTCATCAGTGTTGGAGATCAATTGTTTAAGATTTGTTTTCCCTATTATACTGCAGAACACTGAGGCAGGAACTATGATGTTTTTGTTCAAGACTGGCACATAGTACATTAAATTTTATCAAATTAAGCTGTCAAACATTGGGATATATTGATAAAACTAGTTTGTATTATTTCATATTATTCCCATTCACAATCATGATTTATGTCAAAGTGGGGCAAACTTTATTCCATTCAGATCACTTGTGTATGGCTCTATCTATAAACTCACAAGCAGCTATATGAGACAAAATGATGAAAATCCAAAAAGTCAAAGTGCAGATTCAGATACAGAGTTGGTGTCCTACAGTTATGACAGCTGCAGGACAGGGAAACTTTCTTTTAGGGAGGCTGAGTGCCAGGTAGCCAAACACTTTTCCACTGGAGTACGGGGATCATGCTGGCACAGCCATGCCATATTAGGAGCTTCAAAGAGCAGGGCCCAAGCAAGGAGGTTCAGTGGAGGGCAGGACTAGATAAATATTAATTTTACTTATAAATACGTCTTCGTTGAGAGGATAAAAAATAAAAATAAGTAAATTATCATATTAAGTGGAATGATGAAGAATGTAGAAGTGGAGTAAAGTAAAAATATTTCTACACAAAATGAAAACAAAGGCATTTAAAATGTGTAACATTAAAAATCACATAATAGTGGTCGGTATATAGTAACTCAAATTATATTGATAAAGACCATTGTGTGAATGAGGAAAACTTTGAAAAAAAGGTTAGCACTAGTAGAATAGATACATGTCTTCTAACACTATAGATTATATAAGTAAAATAAAACTTTTTAAAAAGCTCACGTGGTAAAAAAATAGCTATAACATTGAACAAGCTAACAGAAGCCAGACCAAAAAGAGGAGCTATAACTGAGCTGAGGAAAAAAATTGTTTTGCTGTTTGAGAGGAATCAGTCATTAGAAGCAACACCTTTAAAATGAAACCCACTCTAGATATTTTGCTGCAATTTTTAAAACACAAAAATAAAGTAAAAATTTGAAAAGCATATAACAAATGTAACTCAGAAGGACTATTTTAAGAATGGAACTCTTAGGTGAGGTAAAAAAATAAAATTAATTGAAACAGTGTCATATAAATAAAAGAACAGGCAATTTTATCAGGCAAAAATGGAGAGTTTATAATATTAGCATCAATATGTAGAATTTTAAGTAGAATAGTTGGAGAATATTACGTGGGGAAAAGAAAAATTAAAGACTTTAATGTAAAGTACCAAAGTAAAATTTTAGTCAATTTCTGTGTAACTTTACAAGTGGGCTGGTGGCTTTCCAAGCTTGTCAGAAAGATAAATATAAGACAAAATGTAAGACAAAATGCATAAGACATAAAACAAAAGACATAACACAAAACATAAGACAAAACATAAGACAAACATAACATAGATAAGACAAAAGCTTGTCATAAAGGGAAAAACAGGTGGATGTTTCCATTTGAAAATTTCAAACTTCTTTATGTTAAAAAAACAAACAAAAAAATAGACAAAGCAACAATACAATGAAAAGATATTAGTAAGTCTGGGTAAATATTTTCAATATTTATGACAAATGATAAACATTTTTATTATTAAAAAACTTAAAAATATTAAAAATAATTTTACAACTCAGGGGAAAAATAAGTAAATCACAAAATAAAGCAGAAATAAGAGAAATGAAAGAAACAAATAAACCTGCAGAAGTTTAACCTAATTAGAAATCAAAGAAATGTGAAATAAAATATGTTTCACCTGGTGACTTGGGAACTGTGGTCTCTCTGTTTTTTGTCATTTTGTTTTTAGAATAATAATGGTATCTTTGAGTTTGCAGGTAATTGAAAATTCTCATACACTGTTGACTGGCATAAATTAGCAATCTTTATTGAAGGCAATTTGTTAACCTGTCAAAAGCCTTAAAATATTCATTCCTTTGATTTAGTAATTTCACTTCTGAATTTATTCTGAGATTTATTCACACAACAATGTGTTATAAAAGAGTTCAGCATAGATGTATTTATGCTAGAAAAAAAGGTTTATTTTTCCACTGTATTTTATTGAAGATAAATTTTAAAGTAGACTACTTTGCAGCCATTAAAATCTATGTTCTAAAATATATGTAATGATAGAAAATCCCCATAATATAATATTAAATGAAAAAGAACAACTTAACAAACATTCATTATTCAAATTCTATTTAAATATATTTATGAGAAGAAAAATGAATAAAAAGAAATATAAAAAATAACAATAATATTTTAAGGTGCAAAATTATGAGTGACTCTCATTTTACTGTTATATATATTTCCAAAATTAACTATTAATATAATAATAAATCAACTTTATAACAAAATGCAATTTAAAAATACACAGTAAAGAAATGAAGGTAATTTGGGATTTTTTTTTCCTTAGCCTGTATTATTTGAATGTTTTTCTAATTTAAAGTTATTTCTCATTCCTCAGGGAGGATTTGTCACCCACAAAAGAAATACATATATATATATATATATATTTAATTTGTTAGTGTATTTGTTTCTATCTCTTGGACAATAAGCTCCTTAGTTGTAGGTATCCTATTTTATTTATATTGGAGACACAAAATGCCTAGCTGTTTAGGTGTTTTTCACATATTGTTAATGCTTGTTAAATATCTGTTGAGTTGAATAAACTGATTCTAGTTCAATTACAAATGAAAAGTTAAAGAGTAAATGGTTTCTAAAACTACCCAATAATATAAAATACTTTGACACTGAGTTCCTTAATTAGTATCTTTTTAATTTAACAACTTGAATGCTCCTATGTTTAAGAAATTTGATCTGATTTTGTTTTATAAATCTTCTTTTATGTTTCATAACTATTGACATATTTCTAAATAACCTATAGAAAATCTTAGGGGTCACAAAAGAGTCAGACACAACAAAGTGACTGAAAACAACAACATAGAAAACCTTTTTATATACACATTTGTCATAAATACAGGATTTGGAATAAATGTATAATACTTATACCCTGTTGATGTATGGCAGAAACCAACACAATACAGTAAAGCAATTATCCTCCAATTAAAAATAAATTTAATTTCCTGCTATCTCTAAAAAAAAAAAATAAATTTTAAAAAAGAAAAAAAAAATACTGTGATTACATATTTTGAAAGCCACCACTCTTGAACTGAGGACTGTTCTGATTGAAACTCTAGGGAGTTTCCACAAATTCTAAGGTCTAGAATCAGTCCATTTTACTAATTTTATATATGTTGCATTTTTCCTTTCTATAGGAAGGTAATATTTTTTTTCTCCCTTTGGAATTCTAAAAGCAGGAAAATAATGGGATGGCATGTATTATAGAAACTTGTTGAATAGCACCATGGCTTCCTTCAGACATAAGGGCATGCAGAGCAGGCATGCTTTGAGAAGGGCGTAGTAAACAAGAGTTGGATTAAAACTACCTGAAGGGACCCTGAAGCTAAAATAAGTGCATCCTTTCTATGAAGAGTCTTGCATTTATCATCTTACTATAGTCAATCTTGATTCCAGCTTGTGCTTCTTCCAGCCCAGAGGACTGTGGTGTTGGAGAAGACTCTTGAGAGTCCCTTGGACTGCAAGGAGATCCAACCAGTTCATTCTAAAGGAGATCAGTCCTGGGTGTTCTTTGGAAGGACTGATGCTAAAAGCTGAAACTCCAATAGTCTGGCCACCTCATGCGAAGAGTTGACTCATTGGAAAAGACCCTGATGCTGGGAGGGATTGGGGGCAGGAGGAGAAGGGGACGACAGAGGATGAGATGGCTGGATGGCATCACCGACTCGACGGACATGAGTTTGGGTGAACTCCAGGAGTTGGTGACAGACAGGGAGGCCTGGCGTGCTGCGATTCATGGGGTCGCAAAGAGTTGGATATGACTGAACGCCTGAACTGAACTGAACTGATAGTCAATCTATCGATTTTTTTGTGTGTTTTAGAAAAGGTCTGTCTTCTATTGTGATATATGAAGGTTTAAAACCTGATTGAGCAGAGTAAACAGAAGAAAAATATGATAAAAATAACTGAATGTATAATAACCTTAATATACAAAATACAGCCGATTTTCCTGTGATAATTATTGGCAGCGTTTCTTTTTCATCCTCCTGGTGTTGGAGATCTTTTTTTAAAAATAATCACTGTAACTATAAGGTACACTTGTTGTTGTTTAGTTGTTAAGCTCGTGTCCAATTCTTTTGCTACCCCACGGACTGCAGCCTGCCAGTCTCCTCTGACCATGGAATTTCCCAGGCAAGAATATTGGAATGGGTTGCCATTTCCTTTTCAAGGGGAGCTTCCTGAGCCCAGGAACTGAATCCACCTCTCCTGCACTGACAGGTGGATTCTTTACCACTGAGCACCAGGGAAGCCCATAAGGTACTTTAAAGAATGTCAAATGGTTGTATTAGTTTGCCTTCCTACCAACAGTGCAAACTAGTACAGCCACTATGGAGAACAGTGTGGAGATTCCTTAAAAAACTGGAAATAGAACTGCCATACGACCCAGCAATCCCACTGCTGGGCATACACACCAAGGAAACCAGAATTGAAAGAGACATGTGTACCCCAATGTTCATCGCAGCACTGTTTATAATAGCCAGGACATGGAAGCAACCTAGATGTCCATCAGCAGATGAATGGATAAGAAAGCTGTGGTACATATACACAATGGAGTATTACTCAGCCATTAAAAAGAATACATTTGAGTCAGTTCTAATGAGGTGGATGAAACTGGAGCCTATTATACAGAGTGAAGTAAGTCAGAAAGAAAAACACCAATACAGTATATTAATGTATATATATAGAATTTAGAAAGATGGTAACAATGACCCGATATGCAAGACAGCAAAAGAGACACAGATGTAAAGAACAGACTTTTGGACTCTGTGGAAGAAGGCGAGGGTGGGATGATTTGAGAGAATAACGTTGAAACATGTATATTATCATATGTGAAATAGATCGCCAGTCCTGCATGAGGCAGGGCACTCAGGGCTGATGCACTGGGTTGACCCTGAGGGATGGGATGGGGAGAGGGGTTCAGGATGGGGAACACATGTACACCCATGGCTGAGTCATGTGAATGTATGGCAAAAACCACCACAATATTGTAAAGTAATTAGCCTCCAATTAAAAAAAAAAAAAAAAGAATGTCAAATGGGTGATAGACGCCTGTGAGAGAAACGGAAGGACTTGAGACCTGTTTTCCACTGTGGCCTTCCTATGCACTCATGTCTGGCAGCTGTTCCACCCACCTTTGCACAGGACGTAGTCCTGAACTATTCCTCTTCATCCTTCAGATAAAACCCAGGCTGCCAAACGGTGGCTGCTAATCCACATGAACCATCCCTCTCTTCCTATTTCCGGAACCAGTTGAACTTTGCTTGATCCCCTTCCTCCTGTTAAAGCCCCTAAACAGGCCACCCCTCTCCCAAATTTAGATGCTCCATCAGTGCCTTCTCATGCCAGGCATTTTCAAATAAAGTCTTATCTGAACGGTGTCCTGGTTGACTTTCTTCTCCAAGTAAAAATACTCTAGGAATTCAGAATGAGGTGGGAGAGAGTATTTCTACATTTTGCGATCAGTGAGGATCGATCAAGTGGGGAATATTTGAACTGAACTTAAATGGATGGATTTTTTTTACAGATTAAATAATAAATTTCACATACTTACAAATTACTGTCAGGAATCAGTTTTCACCCAGGTATTCCTATATACATCAAGGCTAAAAATATTGTAAGATAAAATCAGAAGTTGGAAAACTCCCATGAAGGTGAATACACGAGTATAGGTACGAACTAAAGTGTAAATAAAGCCATTGAGTGTGGAAAGTCTCGTTCTAGAGGGGACTTTAGCTTGTTCCAAGGCTTTTTGAATAGTAATATAGTCTTCAAACCTAGAAACATTCTAATCCATGTAATCACAAAGATTTCGATTCACAAAGAGTCATTAAACTAAAAATCATTTTTTCTGTATAGCTGAAGAGCCAAATATTTCAGGGAAATATTTCAAGAACCTTTGACTTATTTTAATGTGACAGGACATTATTGCAAATAATTTAATGTGTAAATTGCACATTATTTCACCTTTATCAATGTGTAAATTATTGCACATTCAATTAAATACACATTAAATTACCTAATGTCTCTAATGTATTAATGCAGAAATAATATTCTCAAGATATTTATTATGTGTTCTAAGCTGCTGTAACTAGGATGAATACATGTCCATAGTTACAAATTTAATTCGACCCTAGATGTATCCTTTTCCTCTCTTCAGAGTGAATATATGCTTTAGACTTAAGAGACCAATTCTTTTCAGATGTGGGAGAATTAAAGTGATATCTATTTCTCTTTCTTTCAAGTCTGAGGTTTGAGTGTTACCAATCATTGAATCTACCTGGCTTAACCTTTGGGTAATATCTTAGGTTAAAGGACCAAAGCTTAGATTAAGGGATCAGTTCTGTGTCGGTAAATGTTTGGAAAGAGGGGGAACTGATCTGTAGTGTTTGCCAATTTCTATGTTTTGAGTACTATCACCATGGCCATTTCAAGTGAACAATGTGATGTTACTAAAAGCAGAGTTGTAAAGCAGTGTTCAGCAGGACCCCATCCTACAGTATTTTCATCATACAGACATAATAGATGTGAATAACTTCAAGAGCATGGCTAAAAATAAATTGTGGAAAATGAATAGGAAGTGAAAAGTTTTAGATATATATTTCCTTTGTTTAGGTATTTCAATTTATTTACTTGAAATTTTACACAATTTAACTTTCAATAGTAGCTATGTTGCTGCTGCTAAGTTGCTTCAGTCATGTCCGACTCTGTGTGACCCCATAGATGGCAGCCCAACAGGCTCCCCTGTCCCTGGGATTCTCTAGGCAAGAACACTGGAGTGGATTGCCATTTCCTTCTCCAGCTATGTTAACAACTAGCTTACAAAATTCCTGAAATGTAAAAATAGGCTGAAAACATGAGCTAAAAACAGGCTCCAGCACAGCACATGCTTTGTCTGTTAACTCCTTTGTTTTCAAAATATGGCTGCACAGATTGGGCTCCCATCAGCATCATCTTGGAACTTATTAGAAATGCAGAGTCTTGAGCCCATCCCAGCTCTACCAAGTCAGATTGTTCATTTTAACAAGCTCTTTGGATAATATTTACTCAAATTAAAGTTTGAGACGTCCCAGAAATCTTACTCTCAGTCTGGGTCAGCCTTGGAGTTGGGAAGATTCTTGATTAATAGAAGAGTTTATTGCTGGCACAAGTTTTAAAATTGAAGGAAATATTTTTATATCTTTATCTGTGACTGGAAAGCCTTATTAGATTATAAATCTCTAGGGAGAAAGTGGAATTGGGATAAAGGTGAAAATAGTAGGAGAAATGTATGATCCACATGACTTTAGACACTGCATATAATTAAAAAACAAATACCAACTTAACACTTAGAGGCACAGGACATACCTAATGATATAACAAAGAATGTATCATGGCATTCATTTTTTTCACGATGGAGAAATCTAATTATAAGTTGGACATCAACAATAATAAAAATTATTTTTCCTACAAATAGGTGTTTAAAATTCTCCTCCATTCATGCATAGCAAGCAGATCTGCACATGGAAAAGAGAAACACTGGGAATGAAAGAGACGCCTGATGATGGGCCAAAAGTTCTGCTGAATGTCACATTCTAGGGGTGAGGTAAAGTAGAAATCCAGACTTAATAACCTCAATAAACATATGGTTAAAATGACAAATGAATGTCAGTCAGCTTTTTTCCCCAACCCCTTCAGTGCACGTCTGATGGCCCAGGAACAAAGTGACCAGGATGGCAAGGATGGAGAGTCACCCTGAGTTCAACAACTTGGGCTTCTCCTTAAAAAAGGATAATCCGGCTACTGCTTATTGCTGAGTGCCCAACCTCCCAATGACAGAGAGCATCTCTGAATCTGGTGTTAATATGGTGGTGATATTTGAGGGGATCAGCCAGTGACACTGGGCTGATCGATTACATTGAACTATTTCCATCACCGTGAGACAGAGTCATCTTCACTGAAAAAGATATGTTTTCCTGGGGCTTCCCTGGTGGTCCAGTGGTTAAGAATCCACCTCACAATGCAGGAGACATAAGTTCAATCCCTGGTTGGGGAACTAAGATCCCACATGCCAGGGAACAACTAGAGAGCCCACTCGCCGCAACTAGAGAGTCTGTGCATCACAACAAAAAAAGGTCCCCTGTGCCACTACTAAGACCCAATGCAGCCAAATAAATATATCTTAAAAAAATAAAAGACAAATAAAAGAAAAAGATATGTTTTCTGGATATGAATTTGGCATCCCTGACTTTGATGCTTCTGCCAGCACCACCACCCATGGACTTGCAAAATGCCTTATGAGCACTCATGATATCCTGGACTGCATTGCTTCTGAACAGGGAGCCAATCTTGCAAGAAAGGAACTCAGCTCATGAAAGGTGCTCGGCTCATGCAGAAGGAATGAACTGGTCTGATGGCATATTATCTCTTAGAAGTAGCTGCTCTGCTTTAAAAAAATGGGATAGCTATTGAAGTCTCCATTACAGTTTTACTTAGAAGACTACACATTGAAAGAAGGAGCTTTCATCTTTTAGGATACAAGGTATGTTTTGAATCAGAGCATTATGTGCTGTTTTCTCTCATATAGTTGGAAAAATTGGGTCTGATAATCAAGCAGTGAAGTAGCTATATATATATATATATATATATATGAACAGTATATGAAGTTTGTAGAAAAATAACTTTACAATTTAGTCTTTAGCGACTTTATGGACTGTATCCTACCAGGCTCCTCCATCCATGAAATTTTCTAGACAAGAGTACTGAAGTGGGTTGCCATTTCCTTCTCCAGGGGATCTTCCTGACCCAGGTATCGAACCCAGGTCTCCTGCATTGCACGCAGACTCTTTACCGTCTGTGCCACCAGGGAATCAAAAGAATATTCAGTGGGACTGTAACTGAATTGGTGGAATGACTGACACAATAGGTGTTGAGACAGTGTTTTTCCATTTGGGGAAGAGGATGAGAGCTCCTTTACTAATGTGAGGGAAATTGCCATCCTGTTAGATAGAAACAGAGATGTGTTGTAGGGAGGCTGAAATGTGTGTTCAAGTATGTGTGTGGTTACTGAGTGGCCAAGGGGTGGACTGTGCCAGTTAGGATTTATGACTTCTCAGCTCCAAACTCACCCTTGTTTGCCCTCCTTTGTGATGATGGAATTAGACTCTGCAGATTACATTTACCTTTTGCCAGCTGGCTTGGTATTAGGCTCTGCTGAGAAGACAATAGAGGGTCTGGAGGGCAGGAAGAGTAGGAAGGGATGCTTATCCTTCTGTGCTCTCCTTCCCATGGGACATGGAGAAGGTGGGTGTGAAATGGATGCTGGCACACAAACCACAGCTGAACGTGCTTTGCCTTTTTCTGAGGACACCTCCTAGCGTGTTTCTTCATCGTTTTGCAGTTCAGGGGCAGCCTCCTCCAGCAGGTGTCTTGATCACCACAATGACAAGATATTTTCATGGTTCCACAGTTTTGTAAAGAGTGCTTTGATTGACTTTCTTCATCATCACAGTGACAGGCAGCAAATAGCAATGGCACCATCTACCCTGAGGTCTGGATCTCAGCCTTGCAGCCTCCCTTCAGTTTCTGAGTTCCTTCCTTATCCATTTTCCCCTCCACCCTAAGGGAGTAACCAGCCTGCAGCTGCTCATTTTAGCAACCACATTTTTACTAGTTAGAAATCCTGTCTTCCTCATTCAAATTCCTGATACATTTTCTGTCTCCTGAATGGACTGTGATTGAGAGTTTTACAGCTTTATTATTAAACTTTTTTTCCCTTTGCTTAAGAATTGTGTGTAATAGTCTGAGTAGTATACTATAATTACCATATTTATTATATTAAACTTTAAAGACTAAATGGCGTTTTCATGCTACTCTATGGATTGAAACCCTTTCTACTAATCCTTTTGCTGAGTTGAATCATTTGGCAGGGCCCATAAAGCTTGATGCATTCTAGGGAAACCTCAGGGGATGGTCTTTAATTGTATTTGACATTTTTTTCATAAAGAGTTGAAGCTTAATATTGTTGGAGGAGGTCACGGAGAGGACACGACTACTGGTGGACCTGAGAGCTGGATTCTGACAATCAAAGGCTTCTGACACTTCCTTCCCCTGGCCCTGGCCCTTGGGAAGTACATTCTTCCCACCATCCTGCCCCACAGGAGGATCCATTTCAAGAATGCCATGTTGAGTGTGTTGTTGAGACCATCTGCACTGTGTATGTGACTGAATCCTGTTAAGCCCTCTAGAAGTTTTAAGATTCTGGATGGTGGTCGTGGAGATCTATGCTTTCTGTGGATGCCCAAGACAAGTCTTGTGTATGTGTTTCCTTGTTTACTGAATATTCATTGGAAGAACTGATGCTGAAGCTGAAGCTCCAATATTTTGGCCATCTGATGTGAAGAGCTGACTCATTGGAAAAGACCCTGATGCTGGGAAAGATTGAGGGTGGGAAGAGAAGGGGGTGGCAGAGGATGAGATGGTTAGATAGCATCACTGACTCAATGGACATGAGTTTGAGCAAACTCTGGGAGATGGTGAAGGACAGGGAAGCCTGGTGTACTCAGTCAGTGGGGTCGCAAAGAGTAGGACACGACTGAGTGACTGAACAACTGAAACACCACCAACCAACGTGGAGTGGTCTGCCTCTTTCTTTGGTCTCCTCTTGTCCTTTGAGTATGGGGGCTGGTTTTGAATTTAACTCAGGGAACTCCCAAGGTGGTGTTCAACCAAATACATCAGAAAATAAAGTTGGTGCACTTGGATATATCTACCTGTTCATTTTTCTCTGGGGACTCACCATTCTCACCCATCCACAAGGTCAAGGTTTGCCACTGAGAAGCCCAGTGTGATGCTATGTCACTCTGCTCCCTCAGCCATGATCACTTGAACTAAGATGAATACTTGATTCAATTTGGGCAGAGTCTGTTCAGCAGAAATTTGAACTTGTCAATAATAGATTCTTGCCTTTGTTTGGCTCTAGCTACAAAGCCTTGAAATCATTTCAGTTTTCAGTAACAAATAATAATGAAATGTTTTCTGCCATATAGTGATGTTAAAGGGAGCAGAATTTCATGAAATCAATTTAAATATAATCAATTTACTTTTAAATGGTAATGAAGTATGCAGTCAGTTACTAAGGATTTTATATATTTTCCTAGCAACTCTCATATAAAATTTGGTAAGCCAAATCTTATACTGAACTCTTACTGTGTTATTTACACAAAGACACTGAAAATTTCAGGGCAAGTAAATAATCTCCACATCTGTAGCCATGGATTCTTTTTCTTTTCCTCTGTTGGAATAAGAGACTCAGAGAATAAACTTCCTCTATATTCAGACATTTGTCTTTCAAGAACTTCCCAAATTTTGTATATTTAGGATTCAGTCAAGTGGAAATGTCACTTCTCCTCTTTACTGAGGTTGATCCAACCTCCAATGCAGGTCACAGGGTAGCTGTTTTGTCCTCTGTATCCACTACCCATACAGAGTACACTCCTGAAATCTTTCTCATCCTTCATTAAGCGAATGTGAAGTGAATGTTTGCTCTGTGCCAGATACTATGTGTTAAAACTGAGGCTCTGGTAGTGACAAGATGGAGGCTTTCCTGACCTTATTGATTTCAAAGATTGATGGATAGAAACAGTAATTTAATATTTAAATTGGTTTTTAATTAATAAATATTTATTGAATATTTACTTTACAGCCATCACTATCCTAGGTGCAAGTGATAAAGCAGTGGAAGGAAAATAAGGTAAATATCCCTGTCCTTAAGAAGACTGACTTCTAGTTGATATAAAATTACAAATGCTCAAATATAGTGGAAGAAGAATTGTAACATTCAATGATGTAACCTAGCAAGCATTTCAAGATGACCTGAGTTGTGATGTCTAAGCTGAGCCCTGAAAGATAAGAAGGTGTTAACCAGGTAAAAAGGATGAGCAAAAGAAAATATTTCAGGTAAAGAGAACACATTTTGAAGATCTGGTCTAGTTACTATACAACTGTGGGAAAAAAGCCCTGAAATATTAAAATTCAAAAGTGATTAAAATTTCTAGCAATTAATTTTTAACCCCTAACAAATTAATGTTAATCAAGTGACCAAGGGGGTACTTCTCTTGGGACTTTGAACAACATTCAATTTACGCTAAAAACAATTGATATATTCAAATATGAATATTTATCAGAAAATTCTGATTGAGGATAGAAAAACGGTGAAGTTTATATTTCTCTATTTAGGATAAATTTCTTGTTCAGTTGCTCAGTTGTGTTCAACTCCTTGTGGCCCCATGAACTGTAGCACCCCAGGCTTCCCTGTCCTTCACTATCTCCTGGAGTTTGCTCAAACTCATATCCATTGAGTTGGTGATGCCATCCAAACATCTCATCCTCTGTCACCCTCTTCTCCTCCTGCCCTCAATCTTTCCTAGCATCAGGGTCTTCTCCAATGAATTAACCTTTGCATCAAGTGGCCAAACTCAGAGCTACCAAATAATATGTAACATGTATGCAGTCATAATTATATAATATCTTAAAAATCAAATAATAATTTAACATTTCTACATTTTAAATTTGAATATAAAGGAAAGGGAATAAATTCATTATTGGTAGGAATACAGAGCTAAAAAGTAATTTTTATTATTTTTGGATGCTACTGAGATACATGTTCATCGGGTCAGTAAAATTTTAAAAGTAGACAAAATTATAAAAAAGGAAATGAAAGTTAATCATTATTGATCTGCCAAAGTTTATATCAGTCTTTGTTATTTTTGATTTAAAAGCCAAATTAAAAATAATTGTATATTTTCATGTAAAAATATGCTAAAATTAGATTGTAAGATACAGACATAGATTAAGGTAACAGACTACTGTTTTGAAGTTTATGTAGCTAGGATATTTACATATTTTACATAATAAAATAGAAATATTTTTAGATTTCTTGTTTCTATCATAATTAAACTTAAATGATGAATTTTAGAAAATCAGGACATTATATAACCCCATAACTTTATATCATTTAATCATATAAGCATTCAATTTTTACGGTGTAAATATTTACACAGTAAGATAAAATTTCTAGTATTCTGATTATTTTTGACAGTAACATAAAATATAATAACAGTCTAATATAAAATATGGATAGTGCACTGCAGATATGGGGCTTAATAGACTTAGCTGAGGAATGAAAGCATTAATAATTGCTAGATTTAAAAATATGCCAATTATCACTTCTGTGTTTATTTTATCCTAACTTCTTAATTTAACATATTATTTTAACTGTAGTAGCTTGTTTTTCTCTAAGAAAATTCATTCATTTTTTTCCCCCTAAATATACCCAATGGCTGAGGAAACTGAAAGGAATGTGTAAAATATAGATATAATAATCTATAGATGGCAACCAAAATTCATCAAGAAGATGATGCATAAGATCATTTACTAAATAAACTTTAACAGTGGACTAATGTCTGGGCCACAGGTGGGTTTGTGACTTGAGTCTGCTCACGTGTCCCAACTAAAACCATGGTAGACCATTCTGGAGCCACCTGACCCCAAATACTTGAGTGCTCAGCCAAGATCCCAGAGTCTCTTGCTGACTCCAAGCTAGCTATGGAGGCATGACTGAGTCAGTCATGATCAGAAAGCATCTAGCTGACCTGAAGTCATACAAGCAATAATAAATCCTAGTGTCTTAAGTCCATGAGTTCAAGGATGTTTTCTTACCTGGCAAGGACTATTTTACTTGCATGCTCAGTTGCTCAGTTGTGTCTGACTCTTTGTGACCCCATGGATGGTAAACTGGCCAGGCTCTTCTGTCCAGGGGATTTTTCAGACAAGAATGCTGGAGTGGGTTGCCATGTCCTCCTTCAGAGGATCTTCCTGACCCAGGGATGGAACCAGAGTCCCCTGCAGCTTCTGCACTGGCAGGCAGATACTTTACCCACCGTGCCATCTGGGAAGCCCTACAGTCTAGTTTATACTCCAATAAATGAATTAGAAAAGACACAACTTTAAGGCTTTGGAAGAAAAATTGGTGATTTAATATGTGATTACTGGTTAGTGATGTTGAAACTACACAGGGAAGCCAGTCAATCAAGTTAGAAGCACATCTCACATCTTAAATTGTATTAAATTTGAGATGACTCAAAGATGTTGAGAATACAGGGAGTATTCTTTGTAAGCATAATCTTACAGTAGTAAAATGAAAAAACAAGTAAATTACACAGTAGTGTAATGGGAAAGGTTATATTTGATTAAGTAATGAAATAAAAAATCTTTTACTCCACACAATTCTCCTTAGGAAAAAAATTATCCTTGTTTTGGAGAATATACTGAAGCACTTTCTCCATTAAGCCTGAACACAAGCTTCTGATAGAAGAAATCCCATTACATTAGTATGCATAGCCTGATGGATTTTATAACAAGTGTTAACTGATTACTTCTGGATGATGATATTAAAGGTTTATTTTTATTTACACTTCTATGCATTTTTAAATTATTTTCCAAGAGGAATGTTTTGCTTTTTCTTCATCTTACAGGGTTTTTTTTTTTTTTTTGGTGTTATCATTTTCATTATTGTTCAGTTCTAAGTGCTTTTTATAGTATATCGTTATTTTCTTTCTAACCCAAACATTATTTAGACGTTTGTTTTTTGTTTCTAAAATTCCTGATCCCTTCAGGTGGAAGGGATTGGCTCATTGTTAACTTATAATTTTCTTAGAGTGGGTCAGAGAATAATCTATATGCCAAATAATTATGGGGACTCATTGAGACATTATTAGTAGCCTTGCATGTAGGTGATCTGAAGTATTTTCTCTTTTGAGGAATGATGGCATAGGAAACTACCTATGTTCACGGGACCAACCTTATTAGTTGAGTTTCTCAAATCTTCCTTACTCTTGCTACTTTTATCAGTTTTGAGGGTGGTGTGCCAGTACCTCCTGATAATAATTTTAGTATATCAAACTCTCATTGGAATTCTATTAGTGCTGGCTGTTTTTAGGTACATTTGTTGGTGTTTAGTCTCTAAGTTGTGTCTGAATATTTTTGTGATTCCATGGACTGTGACCCTCTAGGCTCCTCTGCCCATGGGATTTCCTAGGCAAAAATACTGGAGTAGATTGCCATTTCCTTCTCCAGGGGATACATACATATGGCTAATGGTTATGTAGTTGGCTTTCTTAGAAACTATGCAACACATGATTCTCTTTCCTTGACTCTTCAATATCTACTTCTTCATTCTCAGCAGATATTTTATTTTAGAAAACAGAGACAACTTGAAGAGATGTTCCACTATCTTTTCTCCATCAAATCTGCCAAACTACCTCCAATGGTACCCACTTTCCTTCTTGACACCATAAGGGATTGTCCATCTCTCCAAAGTTGAGTCAGCTCTCTAGAGGACACACAAATTTGCCCCTGCAATTGTCTCTCTCTTTCATCATTAGTTTCTTCCTTTATACCATGTGACTCCCAGCAACATAGGAACTGCTATGTTTCTCCTAAATTAAAAGCCTTTCTTTCATCCTAAACTCCCTTAGTGAAACACTGTATTTCTCTTATTAATGCAACAGTTTTCAGATTCTTGAAGCTTGGACTGGGATCTAAGACTTAATCAAATGATATGCTGGAGGTCAATGAAGAAGGCATGAAATGAATGTAGGTTATCAACTGACAATGGCCAATGTCAATATTGGGCTTCCCTGGTGGCTCAGATGGTGTCTGCTTATCAATATTGATACTCCTTCAATTTCTCTTAACAACCTTAATTGGAGTTCTACTTGGTCAGGCATCTCAGGAGTCCTTAAACTCCACAATGTAGACATTCCTTGGGGTTCTTCTCATTGAAGAGGATTAGATATCCATAGTTAGATCTCCAAAGAGACAGGTGCTTGAAGACTCTCATTGTTTTCTATTTCAAGGGTTTCTCCTGAGGAAAAGAAGAAAATTAAGCTCCAGACTGAAACTCATCTGGCTCTGGATGGGGTGGAGTTGAGCTCCATGGAAACTGAGATGCATGACCTCCAGTGTCCTGTTATTCCTTGTGAGAATTATCTTCTTTGAAATGAAATTAGCATGGCAGGCTCCTCCTTTCTCTACCATGTTGGGCTAGGTATCAATAGAGTCTTCCCATGCTTAGCTGCTCGTCCTGGGGCCTGGAGTCTTTTGAGGTCTATTCTATTGGAAAGAGGGAAGGTCTCTAAACCCATATATGCTTCCTGTATTATTGGTTTTCCAATCTCAGTTATTCTGTACCAATGTTTCTTCTGAAAATACATAAAGGTGGCCCATCTTTCCAACACAAGAATTAATTCTCTTTCAAAGACTGCTAGATCTGGTTTATGTGAGGGAGGCATGTTCTTTTTGCTAATATTGTATAACTTTCTTGTAAAAATGATAAAGCTGACCTTATCATGTAAATACATTTTTTTTCCTGGCTTGCTTTTCATTAGACAGGCTTATTACCTTAATCAATGAAGACCTTATTGCCATGATATAAAATTTCCTCCTAGGATACATGTTCTTTCCTAATAGAAGGGGTCATATATGTATTTATGGGGCTGGGTGAAGAAGAAGAGTTGGGATATTTTCAAATTTGTCCTAACAGTAGGAGTAAATCTGTCTATTCCTGAAGCATTCAAGCTATTTTCATAGTCTTATAAAAATTTTTATCTCATCTGCTTTGAAGACCATACCCATTGCTGGCTTCTCTGTTCTCATTGATGGCAAAGAAATAGAACCATCTACCTGATGGACTTTCCAGGGTTTCTCTAGTTCTCCTAGGTATCTCAGTGAAATGTAATGATGGAATGTAGTTTTAGAGTCATGCAGAACTGGGTTCAAGATTTAATTTCCCATTAGCTGTATGGTTTAAATAAAGTTATTTAATCTTTGTCTGTTTTTGTAGAAACAGATAAACCTAGCAGACTCTGGGAGAATTATACCTTATAGGGGTTTTATTTTATTTTATTTTTTTGACTTTTTATTTTATAACTTTACAATATTGTATTGGTTTTGCCATATGGGATTACATACAATGGATAAAAAGTACCTAGTATAGTGCTTGTCATATAAGTACCATATAAACATATTTCATGTTTCTTTCCTGTATTTTCGCAAATACAAGTGCTGGACTCTTAATCGGACTATGGTAAGATCTCATTCAGAAAAACTCACTCTTCTAGCTCTTTCTCTTTTTATAGTCCCCACTGATTTTCATGCCTCTTCTTATAAGTGATACAGGCAAATTATGTTTTAGAGGAGCTAGACTTTTGCATTGTACACAGAAAGTCTACAACTTTATTTCAGTTCTTAAGCTGGTACGGGAGGAAATACAGTTGACACTCCAGCTAGCACTAGGAGGATCTCTTTAAGACACAGGAATAGAACAATCTTCAGGATTCTGCCAAGGGAAGAAGCTGGAAGTTACATTTTCCTCAAGGGGTCTCTGCTGTGACATCATTTGCAGACTGCTCTATATCCAAATCATATCAGAGTATTTCCAGGAAATCCAAACTTTCTTTTCTTTCCCTTTGGGCAGGCTGAGTTATCCTAAATCCCATGGGATTAGTAAACACTTGACAACTTGCAAACCTAGAGAGACACCTGCATGCTGTCAGTACATATTATCAGTGAGCAGCTAGGAGAGCCTCTTCTACACAGTTGCTCCCTCTGTCACAAGGAACCCAGTGGGACCCAGGTCAGCAGAGCCTTGTGTACCCGAAGGGCAGACATGGGGCTGACTCTCTTATTTGCTTGCTCTAGACAGGATTGCTTGTTTGCAAACAAGAGATGACTGGTAAAATGGCTTCACTCCATCTTGGACAAAGAAGGAATTTACAGAGATAAAGAAGATGGTCAGTCTTTTTCCATTCCTGCTTTGGAAGTAGTTACTAGTTCCAGTGGTGGTCCAGATGGGCTTCTCTGATGGCTCAGTGGTAAAAGATCCATCTGCCAATGAAGGAGACATGGGTTTGATCCTTGGGTTGGGAAGATCCCCTGGAGAAGAAAGTGGCAACTCACTCGATTATTCTCGCCTAGAAAATTCTATGGACAGAAGAGCCTTGCAGGCTGCAGTTCATGGGTTGGCAAAAGAGTCGGACATGACTTAGACTTAGCGACTAAACCACAACAACTAGTGATATCTTAATAATAATGTTGAAACCCTCACCACCTGTTTAGAGTAGAGATGTTAGATGCCTTCTAGTTTTAAGAATTAGCAATCCATCTTTATGATAATGTCTACAAGTTCTAATCAAAGGAAATTGCAATTAGTTACGGTGTGCTCACATTTTTCTCTTTGGACCTCCAGCATCTGATAAAATGTTTATTTTAATACTTGTTGGAAAAATAAGAATATTTTTACTTTTTAACTATTCATAATGTATTAATTTACTGTGGCTGTTTTAACAGTTCCCATAAACTTGGTGCTTAAAACAACAGACATTTATTCTTTCTGTTTGGAAGCCAGGAACCTGAAGTCAAGCTGTCAGCAGGGTCATGCTCCCTCCAGAGGCTCTAGGGGAGGACACTTCCTTGTCTCTTCAAGCTTCCAGTGGTCACTGGCATTCCTTAGCTTGTGGCCACATGACCACAATCTTCCATCTTCATATCAGTTCAGTTCAGTTTAGTCACTCAGTCGTGTCCGACTCTTTGCGACCCCATGGACTACAGCACACCAGGCCTCCCTGTCCATCACCAACTCCCAGAGTTTACTCAAACTCATGCCCATTGGGTCGGTGATGCCATCCAACTATCTCATTCTCTGTTGTCCCCTTCTCCTGTGGCCTTCAATCTTTCCCAGCATCAAGGTCTTTTCAAATGAGTCAGCTCTTTGCATCAGGTGGCCAAAGTATGAGAGTTGCAGCTCAACATCAGTCCTTCCAATGAATAGTCAGGACTGATTTCGTTTAAGATGGACTGGCTAATGTTTTTCCAGTAGTCATGTATGGATGTTAGAGTTGGACTATAAAGAAAGCTGAATGCCGAATAATTGATACTTTTGAACTGTGGTGTTGGAGAAGACTCTTGAGAGTCCCTTGGACTGCAAGGAGATCCAACCAGTCCATCTTCATACGGTCTTTATGTTTGTGTGTGTGTGTGTGTGTGTGTGTTTGTGTTAGTATAATCTCTCTATGCTTTTTCTATAAGGACACATGGCACTTAGGACACAGATAGTCCAGGATAGCTTTTTAAGTCAGCATTCTCAGTTTAATTACAACTTCAAAGTCTCCTTTTCCATATGGCACCATTATTGAAGATTCCTGGGTTAGGACCTGGTATCTTTGGAGCCTGTGTTCAGTCCTCAATATTTGGTAAGTAGCATTGTTAAATACAGCACTTGTTGTTTTTCAGTCACCAGATGATGCTGTGAAAGCACTGCACTCAATATGCCAGCAAATTTGGAAAACTCAGCAGTGGCCACAGGACTGGAAAAGGTCAGTTTTCTTTCCAATCCCAAAGAAAGGCAATGCCAAAGAATGCTCAAACTACCGTGCAATTGTACTCATCTCATACGCTAGTAAAGTAATGCTCAAAATTCTCCAAGCCAGGCTTCAACAATACGTGAACTGTGAACTTCCAGATATTCAAGCTGGTTTTAGAAAAGGCAGAGGAACCAGAGATCAGATTGCCAACATTGGCTGGCTCATGGAAAAAGCAAGAGAGTTCCAGAAAAATATCTATTTCTGCTTTATTGACTATGCCAAAGCCTTTGACTGTGTGGGTCACAATAAACTAGAAAATTTTGAAAGAGATGGGAATACCAGACCACCCGACCTGCCTCTTGAGAAACCTATATGCAGGTCAGGAAGCAACAGTTAGAACTGGACATGGAACAACAGACTGGTTCCAAATAGGAAAAGGAGTATGTCAAGGCTGTTTATTGTCACCCTGCTTATTTAACTTCTATGCAGAGTACATCATGAGAAATGCTGGGTTGGAAGAAGCACAAGCTGGAATCAAGATTGCTGGGAGAAATATCAATCACCTGAGATATGCAGATGACACCAGCCTTATGGCAGAAAGTGAAGAGGAACTCAAAAGCCTCTTGATGAAAGTGAAAGAGGAGAGTGAAAAAGTTGGTTTAAAGCTCAACATTCAGAAAATGAAGATCATGGCATCCGGTCCAACCACTTCATGGGAAATAGATGGGGAAACAGTGGAAACAGTGTCAGACTTTATTTTGGGGGGCTCCAAAATCACTATAGATGGTGACTGCAGCCATGAAATTAAAAGGCACTTACTCCTTGGAAGAAAAGTTATGACCAACCTAGATTGCATATTCAAAAGCAGAGACATTACTTTGCCAACAAAGTAATGCCAACAAAGGTCTGTCTAGTCAAGGCTATGGTTTTTCCTGTCGTCATGTATGGATGTGAGAGTTGGACTGTGAAGAAGGCTGAGCGCCGAAGAATTGATGCTTTTGAACTGTGGTGTTGGAGAAGACTCTTGAGAGTCCCTTGGACTGCAAGGAGATCCAACCAGTCCATCCTGAAGAAGATCAGCCCTGGGATTTCTTTGGAAGGAATGATGCTAAAGCTGAAACTCCAGTAATTTGGCCACCTCATGTGAAGAGTTGACTCATTGGAAAAGACTGATGCTGGGAGGGATTAGGGGCAGAAGGAGAAGGGGACAACAGAGGATGAGATGGCTGGATGGCATCACTGACTCGATGGATGTGAGTCTGAGTGAACTCTGAAAGTTGGTGATGGACAGGGAGGTCTGGCGTGCTGCGAATCATGGGGTCACAAAGAGTCAGACACGACTGAGCGACTGAACTGAACTGAACTGAACTGAACTGAAGTAGTGTCTGACTCTGTGCCTCCATGGATTGCAGTACACTCTAGGCTTCCCTGTCCAGTCCTGTTTGCTCAAACTCATGTCCATTGAGTCAGTGATGCTACCCAACCATTTCATTTTCTGTCACCCCCTTCTCCTCCTGCCCCCAACCTCCCAACATTAGAGTCTTTTCCAGTGAGTCAGTTCCTTGCATCAGGTGGCCAAAGTATTGGAGCTTCAGCTTCAGCATCTGTCCTTCCAATGAATATTCAGAGTTGATTTCCTTTAGGATTGACTCCTTTGATGTCCTTGCTATCAAGAGTCTTCTCCACCACCACAATTCAAAAGCATCAGTTCTTTGGTGCTCAGCCTTCTTTATTGGCCAACTCTCACATCCATACATGACTACTGGAAAAGCCATAATTTTGACTGTATAGACCTTTGTCAGCAAAGTGATGACTCTGCTTTTCAATATACTGTCTAGGTTTGTCATATACAACACTTAGAATTTCTTTAAAAAGTGGTAGAAATGAACAAAGGAATAAATACATTTAAAATATGCCTGAAGATAAATAACACAAAGGTGCATGAGACCAGAGGAAAAAGAGATTTATGGATGAGGTTGTGAGAGATGGCAAGGGAGGCAGATGGAAGAGATAGGAGAAGCCAGGAACTTTGCTTCTGAGAACATTCACAGCCTTCTCATTGCTAAGGAAACCACTTCAAAATTTCCTGCCTCAATTTCAGCTCTGAACAGCTGCTTTACTTATAATTTGGCTTCGCTGAAGGACTTTAATTGCAAGGTGATGAAAAGCCAAAGTGTCAGTGTTGGAGAGGAAAGAAAAATTATGATCATGCAAAATAACATAAAAACAAATTATTTAAGATAATTGGTAAATCTGGTGCTTTTTAAAAGGAAGTTAGTACTCCTCTTTTTCTCTCTAATGGTACCTGAGTGATGGTGGCAAAGTTATTTAAAGTGATTGCTTTAAACAGGTGCTTTTAAGTTTTCTATGGATGGAAAAAATTAATTAAGCAATAATGCTAATTCACTTTCCTCAGTTAGAAATGTCAAGTGGACATTTTGATTTTTAACCTTCTTTTCCCTCAGTTATGTCTTTGCTAACAGGAGTCAAAATGAATGTACTGCTGAACCCTCCAAGTACCTCTCTGAATGAACAAGAGGAAATCTTCAAAAGTACATGCCTAGCTAGAATTTCGCTACTTTTACAGGAATGTGGCTTTATCATGGGCTTCCTCACATTGGTGGCTAAGCTTATAAAGAATCTGCCTGCAATGTGGGAGACCTGGATTTGATCCCTGGGTTGGGAATATCCCCTGGAGAAGAGACCGGCTAACCACTCTAGTATTCTGGCCTGGAGAATTCCATGGACTGTGTAGTCCATGGGGTCACAAAGAAGTCAGACATGACTGAGCAACTTTCACTTTCATCACATAGAATTCTATAAAAGTAACCTTCTTCTCTGTTCTCCTTTCTCATTCTCCTCTTTGTTTCATAGGTTTTCAGTAGCCAGCTTCCTCCCTTACTGCCTCCAACACTACAGCTGCACGTTTGGCCTCTTCTTTTTGTCTGACTTTGCTGCTAAAAAATCAGTTTTGCTCCTTTCAAAATAATTTTTTTACAAAGTACAAGGCAGCTATAGAAATGAGTGATGACAAACTATTTAAAGATCTTTTTGTGTGTGTGTATAGTACTAGACAGAAATCTAGAATTACTCTGTCTTTTAAAAATTTTTTACTGGAAATAGTTGATTTACCATGTTATGTTAGTTTCAGGTTTACAACAAAGTGATTCTGTTACAGACATATATAGACGAATTTTTATTGGAAAAAAATTTAAGGCCTGAAAAAAACTCAAAATGCATTTGGTGAGGGCTGGGCTAGCCTGACTTTTGATAGTTATTTAGGTAACAGATAAATAGTGGAAAAGTACTTGTCATAAGAGGGACTATTTTGCTATGTATTTAAATCAACAGCTGCCTATTCATACACAACTAGTCCATCCAGATGATTCCACTTGGTTTTTCAGTTTGTTGTTTGTCTCTGTTACCTGTAGAGATTATAATTCTTACAAAAATAACAGATGCAGGCTAAGTGCATAGTCTAAATCTCGCTCTGTCCAGTGTAGGGCAGACACAGGTGCTAAAAAAATATGGGAAATCAAATGCTCTAGGAAAACATTGCTCTAGCCCGTCACTTCAAGAGATTCTGGAATCTCACTCTCTTGCAGAATCTGTCTGGATCTGGTGGAAAATCAGGCAGTGAGTGATGAATGTGTCAGTTCCGCCAGCCCCCTAGTTCTCAGCCCCTAGTCTCTCTCTAGCTCTCCATCTGATCATGAACTGTTACCCTTCATGTCACTATGTATAAAACAGATAACTAGTGAGAACATAGTGTATAGCACAGGGAGCTCTACTTAATGCACTGTGGTGACCTCAATGGGAAGGACATCCGAAAGGGAGGAGATATATGTATATGTGGGGCTTCCAAGGTGGCACTAGTGGTCAAGAATCCAACTGCCAATGCAGGAGAAGTAAGAGACATGGGTTTGATGCAGGTGACTTAAGAGATGTATGTTCAGTCCCTGAGTTAGGAAGATCCCTTAGAGGAGGACAACCCTCTCCAGTATTCTTACCTGGAGAATCCCTTGGACAGAGGAGCCTGGTGGGCTACAGTCCACGGGTCGCAAAGAGTTGGACATGACTGAAGCAACTTTGCATGCACATATGCATGTGTATATGTATGGCTGCTTCATTTTGCTCTACAGTAGAAACTAATACAACACTGTAAAGCAAAGCTATATGCCAATGCAAGCTACTTTTTAAAAAAGTGTTCTGTTTCAGCATTAAAAATGCATGTGTCAGGGGAGTGTGTGATTTCCTCAGTTCTGTCTTGCTGCAGCAAATATTTTAAATGGTGTACCAGTGTTACAGCTCGGTTACACCTCAGGGTTTTATTCGGCAAGTAAAGGAAAGTACACCCTTGAGGCGTGAGGGCGGGCTGACCCCAAAGGAAAGGCCTCAATGTGTCTTGGCTTCCTCTTTTTATATGTTTTGTCTCCTCTCCCCTGAGCCCGCCTTATGCAAATTTGGCTAGCCAAGAAGGGCCGTGTTTGTTTCACCTGAAGTTCTCTCTCCGGTCCTCGGATTTTCTTTTGTTGCATTTTCGTGGGCTTTTTCCTTTCTTTGTCTTTCAACCACTGCCATTTTTCCTATTCTAACTACCTAACAATTACTTAATGTAAATACAGCTGGATTAAAGGTTTATATAGATGTACAAAAATATTAAATATAGCAATAAATATCAAAAAGTTTTCTTTAAAAAAAACCCATCTATGTTGTCGATGTGTTATTGCTCTTCTGGTCTCATGTTCTTATTCCATTATTCTTTATAAATGAATGACATGATGGTTTACCATAGATTATAAACTTCTAGTGGGTAGGATAATGCCTACCTAATCATTTATACTCAGTGTCAATCCAAGCATCACAAAACTTTAAACACTAAAAGAAAAAATCAATTTTTTTCCTGCTGCTGCTGGATGAGAGGAGCTCCAAACTGCAGCAGAAGGAACATCTCTTTTTTTAAAATTGACATCCATGAAATGATCATGTCCAACATCACTCGAAAAAAGTTTAAATATTTTGCAGATGCAGAGTGAGGAAAATAAAGGCAGGAATCTGGTGTTTAGTAAATAGTGCAGCTGCTTCTGCAAACACACTGAGCCTGGAAAAGGTAGAGTTTTATATGTAACCAAGCAGGACCCTAAGGAGCCTTCCCAAGACAGGCCTTCCCTCATACCCTCTGCTTCAGCTCCTCTCTGAAGTACCCAGATAATAGTATCTGATGCACACTTCCTGAGTTGTTTTACAGATATGAACCCTGACCCCCACCCCTCCCCCAATTAAAGATGTTAACTACTTGATGACCAGGAGCACATAGCCCCAGACCCCCTGGAGCCTAAGGACTGATAATGTTAAGCTCTGTCATACCACCATGCAACCTCACCACCACCCAGATATGTGGGTGTGCCTGAGCTGATCACATTCGCTGTGATCCCCCAATCCCTACCCCCACCCTCACACCAACCTGGCTTTTAAAAGCGCTTTGCTGAAACCGTTCCTAAACAGCCAAGGCTTTTTAGGTCATGAGCCACCACTTCTCCTTGCATGACCTTGCAACAACCTTTCTCTGCTCCAAACTCTGACATTTCATTTTGTTTGGCCTCACTGTGAGTTGGGCACATAAACATGCATCAACAAAAGAGGAGAGGCAAATGCCAGAAGGTGG
Organism: Bos taurus; assembly: GCF_002263795.3. Classification (NCBI taxonomy): domain Eukaryota; kingdom Metazoa; phylum Chordata; class Mammalia; order Artiodactyla; family Bovidae; genus Bos; species Bos taurus. The sequence continues at coordinate 90,099,805 of NC_037336.1, forward strand.
GGCTCCTGCCTTCATTCCCTTTGGAGTTATTTTCCTGTCAAGGAGTAAGTGAAGGCTGTATATTGTCACCCTGCTTATTTAACTTATATGCAGAGTACATCAGGAGAAATGCCAGATTGGATGAAGCACAAGATGGAATCAAGATTGACAGGAGAAATATTAATAACCTCAGATATGCAGATGACACCATCCTTATGGCAGAAAGCAAAGAAGAACTAAAGAGCCTCTTAATGAAAGTGAAAGAGAGTGAAAAAGTTGGCTTAAAACTCAACATTCAGAAAACTAAGATCATGGCATCTGGTCCCATTACTTCATGGCAAATAGATGGGGAAACAATGGAAACAGTGAGAGAGTTCATTTTTTGGGGCTCCAAAATCACTGCAGATGGTGACTGCAGCCATGAAATTAAAAGATACTTGCTCCTTGGAAGAAAAGTTATGATCAACTTAGATAGCATATTAAAAAGCAGAGACATTACTTTGTCAACAAAGGTCCGTCTAGTTAAGGCTATGGTTTTTCCAGTAGTCATGTATGGATATGCAAGTTGGACTATAAGGAAAGCTGAGCACCGAAAAATTGATGCTTTTGAACTGCGGTGTTGGAGAAAACTCTTGAGAGTCCCTTGGACTGCAAGGAGATTCAACCAGTCCGTCTTAAAGGAAATCAGTCCTAAATATTCATTGGAAGGACTGATGCTGTAGCTGAAACTCCAATACTTTGACCACTTGATGAGAACTGACTCATTGGAAAAGACCCTGATGCTGGGAAAGATTGAAGGCCAGAAGAGAAGGGGACAACAGAAGATGAGATGGTTGGATGGCATCACCGACTTGATGGACATGAGTTTGAGCAAGCTCTGGGATTTGGTGATGGACAGGGAGGCCTGGTGTGCTGCAGTCCATGGGGTCACAAAGAGTTGGACACAACTGAGAGACTGAACTGAACTGAACTGAAGCACTCCGAAAATCTAATATTCCTAATCTGAACTCTTTGGCTTACCATGGTGTGTATTACTCCTTATTTCATTTTCACTGTAAAATTATAAAACTGATATCATGTGTTGCTTTTTTCAAATTGTGAATATGATCCAGGGGTGAAAAATGAAAACTGAACTAAAATGTTTTTAAAATAATTCAGATCCACATTTTTATGTTTTGTGAAGCACCCCAACGTTTTCCCTCTTAGCCTATTAGTTTCTACACCCTGAAATTTGGAGGCATCCTCTTTGCATGTCAATGAATCCCAATTCCCACTTTGGGATTAATAAAATAAGTGAAAATGAATGTTCTTGCTACTCCATTTACGGAAATAAGTGCTACATTGGGTCTTGCCTTACTATTCTGTTTTTAGACTTTTTTCCTATTTTTTTTTTTATTCCCTTCTATAGTTCCAAGAACACATTCCAAGTGGCCAAATTGTTATTTTGGAAATTGTTTTGGCTTAATGGACATGTTTAGATGTTTATTCTTTCTAGAGATGAGGCAACTTAAGATCTTGGAACTGACTCTGTTAGGAGAGAAGTAGAAATGAGTGACCATGGCCAGAGCTGCCTCTGCTCCATAGCGAAGCCAAGAGGCCTGTGTCCGGAGCCATTTGTTGTCTGTACATAACAGCGCAGAGGTATGGACATCTGGTGATCAGTTGCAGGCCCTGTGAAAGGGAGATATGAGAGGTTATCCTAAAAGGGATCTCACTGAAGAGTGCTGATTGGAGAGGAGCTGTGACCCCAAGATGCGGTTGTGGCTACAGCCCAGCTACTGAGAAAGCAGAAAGCTGCCATTGCAGACACATCATCCTGAGGAGGATAACACCTCGCCCCTGACCAGCAGCTGTCTGTGCTTAGTCGCTCAGTCGTGTCTGACTCCCATTAGTGTCTGCAGTGGTGGCTTTCTGCTTCTTTGTTCCAAGCTTATTTTCATCTCCTCAGCCTCAGCCGTATGGTTCTACTGTTTGCATTGGGGAAACTGAGTTTTCAGGGCAAAAGTAGCATCTTGTAGAGTTTGTGGAATTGTGTCTAGGGGCTGGTGGCCTCTCAAGTCTTTCTTTGGTGGGATATTCTTACGAGTTTATACAAAATACTTTGAGACACTGATTAATTTTGATGTTCAAATGTTTTTTAAACTCGACTGTCTATCAGTGAGAACTATGTTAAACTACATGGATCTGTTTATTTAGCATTGAATTTCTGCAATGCCAAGGATCAAACTAGTCACCAAAGATACAGAAAGTATAAAGAAAATTATTATTATAGAAAAATTATTTTTGCAAAGGAGTAGTAAAGCTGATGATTGCAATGCTTTTAAAACTATTCTGGAAATGGAAAAAATAGTGAATATTTAAAATGTTTCTATATAATTAGAAAACATTGCTACCAAAGCCCAATAAGAAGATAACCCAAAGTAGAGTCCAGTTTTCTTATACATATTAATGTAAAAACTCTAAGGATTTGCAAACAATTCATCAACATATTAAAAGAATTTTACAGCATGGATAGGTCCATTATAGAACTGATTGATATCAAAAATAAATTTCAAAATGTCATATTAATAGATATGGAAATATCTATTAGAGAATAAAAAACTAATAGGAAAACCAGAGCTATATAAAATTTGTTAAAATTGGAATACTTATTAGCATGATTATTCATGGTTTATTTAATTTATTGAAATTGTGCATGCTTGTGTGTATGTTTGTACGTGTGCATATATTGATCTATCTAAATTTATATTTGTTTTGTGATTTACTGAATGAACTAAACTCAAAGAGATACAAATAGGAAATGTGTTTCTCTCTTGATCTTCGAACATGTTCCATTACATCTTCCTTCCTCATTTTTTAGTAATTCAGGCAGGTCCATCCACTTTCAGGTATTAAGTATTCCAATCAAATTTGAATGCTAAAAGTTCAATCTCGCATACAGTGCAAAAAATTCCCCTTTCTTTCCAGCTCACGCCCACCTATCACTCTCAGGCCTGCAAGAGAAAAAGGTAGGGAGGAAGCTGGTTTGTTCTTTCACTCTTTCTTCAATTTCACTTCTGCTTTCTTATCACTTTGATGCTTCTGAGTTTTCCTTTCTTTCTTAGTTAACATCAGTTCCCCAGATTCAGGGCATGAAAATTGATCTCTCTTAAGAACTTTTAACAATTTGATTTTGGTGCACTGGCATGAGGCTAAACTTTTCAGCAACTCAGTAAATATCAAAGCCAGGGATTGAGGGCTCATCTATGCTTCCTGCAGAAAACTTACGTCTTTGCAAGTGCATTGCTTGGCATGTCACTCTCTCACCACTCACTGGGCAATATTTATTCCCTTATCTTCTTTCTGAGGCAGATATGAGCTGGGCAGGATAACAACCAGTTGCCATCCCTGGGCAATCCCTAGAGAAAGAGGTCTGGCAGCTTCTTGGCCGTTTTCTTTAGAATGCAATGGTGGTGGTGAAGTCACTAAGTCGTGTCCGACTCTTGTGACCCTATAGACTATAGCCTTCCAGAGCCTTCTTCTGTCCATGGGATTCTTCAGGCAAGAATACTGGAGTGGGTTGCCATTTCCTTCTCCAGGGGATCTTCCCAACCCAGGAATCAAACCCAGGTCTCCTACATTGCAGGCACAAGGGAAGCCACCTTAGGATGCAGAGTTCTTATCTGCTGTTCTCTGCTTTGAGGCTTTTCACCAAAATTCTAGGAACAAGAAGAGTCTCATTCTTTATCTTGTTATATAAATGTGTTGCTAGGTTTTCCAGACTTTGGCCACCTGATGGGAAGAACTGACTCATTGGAAAAGACCCTGATGTTGGGAAAGATTGAAGGCAGGAGGAGAAGGGATGACAGAGGATGAGATGGTTGGATGGCATCACTGACTCCATGGACATGAGTTTGAGCAAACTCCGGGAGTTGGTGATGGACAGGGAAACCTGGTGTGCTGCAGTCCATGGGGTCACAAAGAGTTGGACACGACTGAGCGACTGAACTAAACTGACTGAAACAGATATCAGCTTTATCTTTCTGTTTTTTCAAACTGGATCTGTGAGTTATTTCTTCTCTAGATCATGGGAAAATGCTTAGGCAGGAGTTCTCATGGGTTTTCCTGTCATTTTAAGATGACTTCCCCCCGCTAGTTTAATAATTACTTACTTCTTATAGTGTCATAGTTCGAACGTTATCCCATTTACAGCTTCCTTCAGCCAGAGCATGAGCAGGTTTAGAGCTCAAACATGCATGGCATTCAAAATGATGGGGCGGGGGTGGGGGAGGGGAGGGCGGCACCCACGGCTGTAGGCCCCATCTCCTCACTCTGCTGAAGCAGGTTGCTGCAGTCAAAGAGCAAGTGGATGGCATGGAAGGTAATGATCTTTGAGAAGCCCCACAAGAAAGGCAACCTGCTGGGAGGACCTCTAACACTAAGATGATATGGGTTGGACTGTCAGAGCCTTGAACCTGGGGATAAGCTACAGGAGCACAGCGCCTCACATCAGGGGACTCTGCAGGGCAGAGACAATTTGAAGAGGGCTTCAAGAACTCAAATTCAGTTGTAAACCACTAACAAAAATTACTGCTCACTGCCAGGCACTTGGAAGTTGAACAAATAAAACCAATCATAGAAATACTTTCAGAATTTAGAAAATATATGGAACTAAATATAGCAAAACATTGTGTATCAAAACTTATGGATGCAGTTAAAACAATACAGGAAATTTATAGTCTTAAATATTTATTTTAGAAAAGTCTTCTTAAGGACAGATGGAGTGCATAAATAATAATGATAATAAACTTATAGTTTAGAAAACCAACAACAAAAAAGCAGAAGAGTCTTAAAGAAAAGAAGATTTAACAAACGTTTGGCAAGATTGATCAAGATAATAAGAGAAAAGTAAGAAATATTTTTTAAAAGGATGACAAAAGGGCCATTAGTTTAGATGTAGGGCATATTAAAAGATAACATAGGATGTCATAATAACTTTATTGCTGAAAGTGGAAAATTTAGAGTAAGTAAACATATATTTGGAAAAACTGCTGCCAAAACTGATTCAGGAGGAAAAAGAAAGCTAAATATTTTTTATATAATTAAAGAAACTTAATTATTATTTAAATGTTTAACTTATGTGTAAATATTTGGGTGTGCATTTGAACATGGAATGATGTATACCATTTGTTATCCTTAGTTAGCTGAGGGCTCTAACACTTGAGGGGACTCCAAACTTGACTCTTTTCTTACTTTATCATTAGAATTGCCTTCCTTTTATCCTCAGCATGTAAATAAAGACCAGAATTGCACATAAATTTATTTCCAAGCTTATATTCTCTGAGCCTGCATAAGATGCAAATATGATTTTTTACAGCCTTGAGGAAGAAACAGCCACTATTTTTTTACCCCCCACCACAAATTTTTAAAAATTAATTCATATTGGCAATGTAGTTGCATTACAATGTTGCATTAGTATCTTCTGTGCAGTAAAGTGAATCAGCTATACATATACATATATCCGCTTTGTTTTGGGTTTCCTTCCCATTTAGGTCACCATAGAGCACTGAGTGGAGAAAGCAATGGCACCCCACTCCAGTACTCTTGTCTGGAAAATCCATGGACAGAGGAGCCTGGTGGGCTGCAGTCCATGGGGTTGCTAAGAGTCACACACGACTGAGCGGCTTCACTTTCACTTTTCACTTTCATGCATTGGAGAAGGAAATGGCAACCCGCTCCAGTGTTCTTGCCTGGAGAATCCCGGGGACAGGGGAGCCTGGTGGGCTGCTCTCTTTGGGATCGCACAGAGTCGGATACGACTGAAGTGACTTAGCAGCAGCAGCAGCAGCAGCAGAGCGCTGAATGTGCATCCCTGGTGGCTCAGCGGTAAAGAATCCACCTACAATGTAGGAGATTCAGGGAACTCGGGTTCAATCCCTAAGCTGGGAAGATCCCCTGGAGGAGGAAATGGCAATCCATTCCAGGATTCTTGCCTGGAGAATCCCATGAACAGAGGAGCATGACAAGCTCCAGTCCATGAGGTCACAAAGAGTTGAATACAACTGAAGTGACTTAGTACCACACAGCACGGCATAGCAGAGCACTGAGTAGAGTCCCCTGTGCTATACAGTAGGTTCTTGTTGTCTATTTTACATATAGTATCAGTAGTGTATGCATGTCCATCCCAATCTCCCAATTCATCCCACCCTCTCTGCCCTGCCCTGGTGTCCATATGTTTGCTTTCTATGTCTGTGCCTCTATTTGTGTTTTGCAAATAAGATCATCTATATGTGGAATATACCCCCAATTTTTTCTTACCTTCTTTGCTAACATAATTTAATAAAGGTATGAAAAGGTACCACCAAATAATATATTTTGTTTCCTTTCCCTTACAGCTAGATAGTAGCCCTTTCATTAAGTTCTTGGTAAATGAGAGGCAAGTGGAAGTATTACAGAGCTGGCACTGCCTTTCTTTCCTCGCCTTCATTCTGCTGCTTTGAACAAGGAGAAGCCTGAGACATCCTTCTGAAAGTCATTGTAGAACAACCAACACTAGTACTGCCTAATTTTGGACCCTTTTGCATCAGCTGGAAATAAAACTATATCTTCTATAAGCCCATATTATATTCTTAAAATTTTTATTATGTGTAATCAAACCTTCCCCTAACACAAGGCAGACAACATGCAGTTGGTTCTTCCCAGTGGAACAGGAAACCAGAATGTTGCCTCCCAGGTCACTGGCATTCCACCTCTGAGTTCAGTGTCTCTATGGCAGTATTGTCCCAGTCATAGTTTGTTTTAGCAAGACAGATCTTAGCAGCAAGTCAACTCTGTGGCTTGCAAAAAGAACCTTGTTTTTAGTTCAAAACTTTGTAAACTTTTATCTGATTATGAGATTTGTTCTATTTACTGTCTCTGTGATAGGATTTACCTTGAAGAACTCAAAGTCCTTCTTTCTATACACTACCAATTATTTCCTAAGAATGTTTCAATTTTCTGGTTGTCAGTAGCCTGTATCAGGGTGTTCACAGACTATTAAACCCCAGTAGAGGCTTACTCCTTGGAAGGAAAGTTATGACCAACCTAGATAACATATTCAAAAGCAGAGACATTACTTTGCCAACAAAGGTCTGTCTAGTCAAGGCTATGGTTTTTCCAGTGGTCATGTATGGATGTGAAAATTGGACTGTGAAGAAAGCTGAATGCTGAAGAATTGATGCTTTTGAACTATGGGGTTGGAGAAGACTCTTGAGAGTCCCTTGGACTGCAAGGAGATCCAACCCATCCATTCTGAAGGAGATCAGTCCTGGGTGTTCTTTGGAAGGACTGATGCTAAAGCTGAAACTCCAATACTTCCGTCACCTCATGTGAAGAGTTGACTCATTGGAAAAGACTCTGATGCTGGGAGGGATTGTGGTCAGGAGGAGAAGGGGATGACAGAGGATGAGATGGCTAGATGGCATCACTGACTCGATGGACGTGAGTTTGAGTGAACTCTAGGAGTTGGTGATGGACAGGGAGGCCTGGCGTGCTGCGATTCATGGGGTCGCAAAGAGTTGGACACGACTGAGCGACTGAACTGAACTGAACTGAAGGGGCTATGTCCACAAGGATATATTGCATGGAGCCAGGCAGAAACTGTACCAGCCCTGAGAAGTCTGGCATCTTTGTAAGAAATTTGGTGTCAACTTAAGAATCCAGTTCTTGGTCATATTCACTGGGAAATTTCAAGCATTTTCTTAATTAATCAATTGGCATAACATTGTACAAGTCTGGTTTTCTGCCTGGAACATCCAGTACCAAACCATGTATTCTTCCCAAACTGAAATTCCAATCTAGTGTGGTCGCTACCAGATCCCTTTTACTTTCTGGGGGTAGTCCAAAAACCGTCTCTCCTCATGCTTTGTTCAGGTTTTCCCTCTCCTCCTGTCTTTGGAATCTAGGCAGACAACAAGAATGCACATGTGACTCAGGTGAAGATTTAAGTCTGAAATCCAGCTGGTACAACACCTTGGCTTTAAAACTCCACTTTTACTCCATCACTACCATCAACTAAAACACTTTCAAACATTGACCTCGGTGACTCAACCCCACCATTAGAAGAAAAATGTCCTGGAAAGCAAGAGTAATTCCAAAATGACGTGCAAAGGAACAATCAGTCCCCCCAAAACTTGAAATCTGCCCCGTTTCCCATTTACCAAAGCGGCTTGCATTCCCAGTGTGCTCCAGACCACAATTTTTTCTGTAGGTATCACCTTTGTACATCTTCTTGTTTCCTTAGACCCTCTTGCCTGTCTCCATTTCTCCCAAAGGAAGCCAAAATATTTGGGCTAATAAGAAAGCTCTTCCATAGAAAAACAGGGGTAAAAAGGAGACCAAAATGGGATAGAGAATTCTTTTTTTGAAGTTAGGGGAAAAGAAGGCTGGAACACTTGTAGGTCTTATAGGTTTATCTTGGCCTAGAACCAACTGAATATTTATTTTTTCTCATGTTATATTGAGAGTATATTTAGCTGATCAATCTTGCTGCTGCTGCTGCTGCTGTTAAGTCACTTCAGTCGTGTCCAACTCTGTGCTACCCCACAGATGGCAGCCCACCAGGCTCCCCCGTCCCTGGGATTCTCCAGGCAAGAACACTGGAGTGGGTTGCCATTTCCTTCTCCAATGCATGAAAGTGAAAAGTGAAGGAAGTCGCTCAGTCATGTCCAACTCTTCGCAACCCCATGGACTGCAACCTACCAGGCTCCTCCATCCATGGGATTTTCCAGGCAAGAGTACTGGAGTGGGGTGCCATTGCCTTCTCCTGATCAATCTTGAAGTCTGTGGATTTGAAGGCACTAGAAGATTCCTCGATTATCTAACCATCTATGACCATTATTTACCTAAATTACAGGCATCGTGCTTCTATATACCAGAAAAAAAACCACATTTCTCCTACAGAGAAGCTAGAGTCAGGGTGATAGCTATACAGCTATAAATATTTATTACCCATGTTCCTTCTTTAATGCCTTTTTGATGAATAGACTCAGAAACTTCACTTTCCACTGACACAGTGTAGGTGGTGACAGGAAAAAAATACTTTACATCAGATATAAAATCAGCAGATAAAAATGGATAGGCCAGGAAAGTTCTTGGAGGAGGTATTGTCTGCTTTTTTCTTTTCTTGTTACTTTTTTGAAAAGAAAAATGACTGAACTATTTATGAATTCAAGAATAAACTCCAATGATCATAATCAGATGATAAAATACTAGAAACCATTGTATTCCTTTTCAGTCCTTCAGTTTCACTCTCAATGGAAGTAAAGAACTGAAAGTTTCATTAGAATCAGTGTACATCACCCAGACCTCCAGGCTGGGGGATGAGAAGGGGACTATGAAAGCAACCAGATGAACAGTGAAGGGACTGAGGATAATACATAGAACTTTTATTTTGTAACTTAGCAGTTTTCCATACAACAAAAGATAAAGCAATAAATTGGACTGGCTGTGGGTAAAACTGGGTCTTGCTCTAATGATCAGGGCCATACTCAGTTCAGTTTAGTTGCTCAGTGGTTTTTGACTCTTTGCAACCCCATGGACAGCAGGACGCCTTTTAAGATTTTTCTCTTTATGTTTTGTGTTGAGGGCCAGAGTGAGGCACTCGGCCCGTGGCAAAGGTCATGAGGAAGGAGGTTCGACATATGCAAAGGGGGGATCAAGCCTCAGGAGTCCCCCTGGAAATCCTCGAGCATCTACCCCCATAACCAGAGCCTGCCTACTTTACTACTTTGTGCTCTCACCTACACCTCTGACTTTACGGGGGGCTGTCCCCCACCACCTCTTTTGGAGAAGGAGTTAACTTAGAGCTCCAGTTAAGAAAAGACTCCTGGGCGTGACAAGAGTGTTTTAACCTACAAACTCCTCTGAAGGTTCTCTAGCCTGCCTGACAGGCTTGTCCGGCCACATGTGATTGCTCACAGCCTCCCAACTGTGAGAGGCACGAGATGCTTTAAACCTTCTAAAAACAGGTTCCTTACAAAAGTTAGAAAACCATTAGTATAAGTATAGTGGGCTGATTAGAAACTGTATTGGTGAAGGGTTTTTCATTTGTTGAGCCAATGTTTGTTGCTAAGTCTCCACTTCCCCTGCCCTTACACACATTAATGAATATATAGAAGAAATAAGTATTAACCTTTGATATAAATCACGTTAGACCTTACGCTAAGTAAATTCTTTCCTTAACTAAAACCCACTATACCCTCACCCTATAGGAATGTAACTTTATTTGGGTGGCGTCTGTTTTAAGAATAATCACCCCTGGAGAAATAAGTGTCCTGGTTGACTGACCACTGTCACAAGGAGAGGGTCATAAATTGTCAGCAGGCCCCTGGCCAGAAGATGATGTAACACCCCTAAGACCTCTGTATACATTTGTATGAAGCACCTGACTTTGATAAAAGTCAGGACTGCTGACCCCGCAGTGGCTTTTGCATAACATCTCAGTGTATAAAAGTAGACCATGGAAAATAAAGAATGGGGATCAGTTTTTCAAAATACTGGTCTCCCCATGTCGCTCTCTCTCTCACTCTGGCTGAGTCTCCATCTGGAGCGTGGAACCCACCAAGCTTACTAATTTTGCCTGGGCTCCTAAGATCCGACCAGGGAGGCCTCAGTGTCTCCTCTCCTTCAGGAGAATGGAAGGACACCTGTGGCCTACATAAGTGGTGCAAGCTTCTTGTCTTGAAGTTTTATTGGTCTCCTGCGTAAACCAAGCTACTCAGCCTCTTTTATCCACTGATTTTTCCTACTGAGCTATCCTCATTCTATTACTCTTTACATCGTTAATTAATATCTAATTGAAGCTATTGTATCCTGATCCTTGCTGACGCCGTCCCTGCCTTGAACTCCCTGGATCAGCCGGGGCTGGACCCCGGCAGTTTTCTGCAGTTTCATCAAAAATTTCGGTTCAGTTCAGTTGCTCAGTCGTGTCCAACTCATTGCGACCCATGGACTGCAGCACATCAGGCTTCCCTGTCCATCACCAACTCCCGGAGCTTGCTCAGATTCACGTCTATCAAGTCGGTGATGCCATCCAACCATCTCATCCTCTGTCATCCCCTTCTCCTCCCACCTTCAATCTTCCCCAGCATCAGGGTCTTTTTCAGTGAGTCAGTTCTTCCCATCAGGTGGCCAAAGGATTGGAATTTAAGCTTCAGCAACAGTCCTTCCAGTGAGTATTCAGGATTGATTTCCTTTAGGATGGACTGGTTTGATCTCCTTGCAGTCCAACGGACTCTCAAGAGTCTTCTCCAACACCACTGTTCAAAAGCATCAATTCTTTCATGCTCAGCTTTCTTTATGGTCCCCCTTTCACATCCATACTGGAAAAACCATTTTGCATGATGTACTCTGCATATAAGTTGAATAAACAGGGTGAAAATATACAGCCTTGACATAGTCCTTTCCCAATTTGGAACCAGTACATGCCCAGTTCTATCTGTTGCTTCTTGACCTGCACATAGATTTCCAGGAGGCAGATAAGGTGGTCTGATATTCCCATCTCTTTCAGAATTTTCCACAGTTTGTTTTGATCCATACCATCAAAAGCTTTGGCCATAGTCAATAAGGCAGAAGTAGATGTTTTTCTGGAATTCTCTTGCATTTTCTATGATCCAACAGATGTTGGCAATTGGATATCTTGTTCTTCTGCCTTTTAAAATCCAGCTTGAGTATTTGTAAGTTCTCAGTTCACATACTATTGAAGACTAGCTTGGAGAATTTTGAGCATTACTTTGCTAGCATGTGAGATGCATGCAACTGTGTGGTAGTTTGAACATTCTTTGGCATTGCCTTTCTTTGGGATTGGAATGAAAACTGACCTTTACAGTCCTGTGGCCCCTGCTGAGTTTTCCAAATTTGCTGGCATATTGAGTGCAGAACTTTAATAGCATTATCTTTTAGGATTTAAAATAGCTCAGCTGGAATTCTGTCACCTCCTCTAGCTTTGTTCCTAGTGATGCCCTAAGGCCCACTTGACTTCGCATTCCAGAATGTCTGGCTCTAGGTGAGTGATCACACCATAGTGGTTATCTGAGTCATTAACATCTTTTTTGTACAGTTCTTCTGTGTATTCTTGCCACTTATTCTTAGTATCTTCTGCTGCTGTTAGGTCCATACCATTTTTGTCCTTTATTGTGCCTATCTTTGCATGAAATATTTCCTTGGTATCTCTAATTTTCTTGACGAAATCTCTAGTCTTTCCCATTCTGTTGTTTTCCTCTATTTCTTTGCATTGATCTCTTAGGAAGACTTTCTTAACTCTCCTTGCTATTATTTGGAACTCTGCATTCATTCAGATGGATATATCTTTCCTTTTCTCCTTTGTCTTTCACTTCTTATGGCCCATTTACTGGGCCATTCTCAGTAAATATACAGCCTTGATTTGGTCCCATCGCTTCAAGACAAATAGATGGGGAAACAAGGGAAACAATGAGAGACTTTATTTTGGGGGGCTCCAAAATCACTGCAGATGGTGATTGCAGCCATGAAATTAAAACACACTTGCTCCTTGGAAGAAAAGCTATGACCAACCTAAACAGCATATTAAAAAGCAAAGACATTACTTTGCCAACAAAGGTCCATCTAGTCAAAGCTATGGTTTTTCCAGTAGTCATGTATGGAAGTGAGAGTTGGACTATAAAGAAAGCTGAGTGCCGAAGAATTGATGCTTTTGGACTGTGGTGTTGGAGAAGACTCTTGAGAGTCCCTTGGACTTTGTGGAGATCCAACCAGTAAATCCTGAAGGAAACAGTCCTGATTACTCATTGGAAGGACTGACTGATGCTGAAACTGATGCTCCAATCCTTTGGCCACCTGATGTGAAGAACTGATTCATTGGGAAAGACCCTGGTGCTAGGAAAGATTGAAGGTGGGAGAAGGGGATGCCAGAGGATGAGATGGTTGGATGGCATCACTGACTCAATGGACATGAGTTTGAGTAAGCTCCGGGGGTTGGTGATGGACAGGGAAGCCTGGCATGCTGCAGTCCATGGGGTGACAAAGAGCTGGGCATGACTGAGTGACTGAACCATAATACATTGGAAAAAAGGCAGCAGTAAAACCAACCAAGAAGATACAATAGAGAGATTCTGTAAAATGGAAGATGACAGTTACAGCAGAAAAATGATATTTTTACAAAAAAACTTTAGTAATGCAGTTTAAAAGGTGCCTTTTCCCCTTCAGAAATACATAAACTATATGAAATTAGAAATAAAAAAACAAGATAATGAAACAACACAAGAAGAAGGAGCTGAGGCACATATAAATTTAAAAAGAGAAAAGTCAGCTGAGGTGAACAAATATTTCTATTTAATCTAATATACTCACAGAGTTTACATAAGCACCTTGGAATGGACTGAGCTGTGCCCTCTCAAAATTCTTACATTGAATCCACAGCCTTCAGGGTGACTGTATTTGGTGATGAAGACTTTCAGGAGGTAATTAAGGCTTCATGAGATGACAAGGGTTGGGCCCTGATCCAATAGGACTGGTGTCCTAATAAGAAGAGGAAAAGACAGCAAGAGTGTGTGTGCACAGAAGAACGTGAGGACACAGTGGAAAGGCAGCTGTCTGCAAGCCAGGCAGAGATTTACAAATATTTGGAGAGTACCTCTAAGTGGTAACTTTTACTGATAAAAAATTGTCTCACATAAGCACAATTATTTAATTATAAGAGACTAAATCTTTCATTTAATATCATAATATTGGATAATTTCAAGATTAAAGAAAGAATCTTTTAACCCCAGGTTCCCCAAACTTTGTGCTGAAATGCATTTGGGCATGACCATAAGCTCACAGTGGGCTATTTTACATTTTGTAGGGGAAATGCAGTCAGATATTTGGATATCTTTCAGATGTTGCATCTATAGCTTAAGGTAATTCATAATTTCAATGTTAGATTGCACTACATTCCTTTCTATAATGTCGTAACTATGTGAAACTGAGTTTTTTGGTAGGTGCTTTGATAAAAACATGTGAAAGTCAATGTGGAATGAGAAATGAGTTTGCAAGTGTGCAATCTGATTCCAGGGTTTGAGAAGGGGTGCTGTGATCAACGGGAACACACACATTCCCTTATTACATCATTGTGATAATTAAATGATTGAAGGGGTAATTGAAAAATAGTTAATTACTTAAGGGTGCCATGAACCACAAAGCTTTGGGAACCTTAAATCAATCAGAAAGACATTAGAGCAGGAAAAGCAAGAGAAGGAAACAAAGCCATTTATTATAAAAATAAGGCAAATTACCTTGTCTCAGATTCTCTCATGAAAGTAAACTTCAACTGGCTCAAGCTCCTTTTGGTTTAATCCCAAACATATATATTAAAATCCTTTTGTGAGGATATGCACATTGTACACATTTTATTAGTTCTTAAATGTTTTCTATTGTCATTTAAATGAAAGGAGTTCCTACAAGATACTAAACATGAGAATGATAAACAAGAATGTGCTTAAGCTAAACATGAGACAAATCGAAATTACTAAGCGGTAGGGAGATCATGATACAAATGTACTGAAAACCAGTACTTTTAATATAGCACAATTATTTGTACATATGGCTTCAAATCAATTTAAAGAACAATAAATTATTGTTTTATAAAGAAAAAATTTTAGATACATTAAGAAATAAAAGTCTATAACTAAAATCCTACATTTTTGGATAATAAACACTAATGTAATTAATGCAAATATCTTATTTAATTACATGTTTTTTAGAATCTATGTTTCATGCTTTGTTGAGAGAATTCCATGTGCCAATTGCTTCTGAGGTTTTGACCCAGTTTCCCAGTATGTAAAGATTTCCTGTGAGATTTTATTTACACTCTAGGTTATTTAGAGAATGAGTCTTTAGAACTTATATACAAATAATTTTCAGTGACATAATATGATTAATCATAAATTGAAGGGAAAATAATCAAATAAATGTGATTTTGAGTTTTGAGATTCCAAAGCCAGTATTAGCAGAAATGCAAATGAACACTTTATTTTCTTTCCTTTAGTGTTGATTTCAGTAACAGGAATTTATGGAGTAAAGATATTAACAAAAATGTAAGCAAAAATGAATATTCTTCCCAGCTACTTCAAAATGCTACATATATCTACATATAATAGATAACATGTATTTTAAGGATTTTATAATATAAAATATTTTTTATTTTATATTAAAATATAACATGTGTTTTAATGATTTTATAATAGAAACTGTAACTGGTTAGGCATATATACTTGGTCTTTATTATAGAATTCACTTTTTTTTTTTTAATTTCTAGGTAATTCTTATCCATGCTTCAGTGAAATAGTACTATGAACTAAACAAATTAATCCCAGTTGTACATATTTGTTTTTTTTTAATTTAAATTTATTTAATTAGAGGCTAATTACTTCATATTTGTTTTAAATTCAATAACACAAATGCCAAAAATTATTTACTTTGGCCATCAAATTCAAAGAGCCAACTCATTGGAAAAAACTGAAGCTGGGGAAGATTGATGGCAAGAGGAGAAGGGGGTGAAGAGGATGAGACGGTTGGATGGCATCACAAACTGCATGGACATGAGTCTGAGCAAACGCGAGGAGACAGCGAAGGACAAGGAAGCCTGGAATGCTGTAGCCCAGGGCTGACAAACTCGGACACCACTGAAGCAGCTGAGCACACATGCACGCAGTAATGATTACTTTGAGTTTTTCTTGACTAAAAGCTAAAAAAATTTTACATTTTAAGATCTAATTCAAGAAGCATTATTTTCTAGATTTTGAATAAAAAATGTTCAATTTAAATCCAAACAGCTTATTAGAGAAAGCTAAGAAATGATCTTCCTAGCACGATGGTGGCTATAGTATCATTATTATGCTTATTTTACATGAAAGTGAAAGTGTTAGTCGCTCAGTTATGTCCAGTTCTTTGCAACCCTGTGGACTGTAGCCCGCCTGACTCCTCTGTCCATGGGATTCTCCAGGCAAGAATACTGGAGTCAGTTGCCATTCCCTTCTCCAGGGGATCTTCCCAACTCAGGGACTGAACTCAAGTCTCCTGCGTTGCAGACAGATTCTTTACCATATGAGCCACCAGGGAAGAAGTATTTTACATGGTAAAGGTAAATTATTTCACTTGTGAAAGAGAACATAATGTCTAGCAATATTAAACTTTTTCATATTTCTTAAATTTAACAGCTGGATTATAGACTGTGTTGCTGTCTTAAATTATTTTCTTTCTGAAGCATGTTGGTTTGGATAATTCTTACATTATGGAGAGTTTTAAATGTTTTAAAATATCTTCCAGGAAAAATTGGTTTGCTTGTGTCTTTCTCTCTGTGTAGGACTTAAATTTTTACAGAGGAAGAGATGGTCCTAATGATACGTGAGAAGTATGGATCAGTGGCTTTTTGGGGAGTTTTTAAGACTATTCCTTAGCAAATGGAAAAACTCATTTGCTAAATGGGCCCTTACTGTATTAGGAAATGTTGACTTTGCTCTTTTATGTAAGTTCAGCTTGTTTAGTTCCAGTATTAACCTGATTTTGATAATTTCTCCTAATCTCTCTTTTCACAGCATAAAACTATTCATTCAGGATTCTGCAAAAACACAACTCAAACTACTTTGAAGTTATTGGTTTTTTTTTTCAAGTTTTTTTAAAATTTTATTTTATTTTTAAACTTTACAATATTGTATTGGTATTTTAGTATTTTATTTTCAAAGCTGATCTGCTGAGAGTCTTTTTTCTTATCTGTGTAATAGGAGTTACTCTGTGGAAAAATAATTTTTAAAAAATGAGTGAGGTAGTTCCAGCCACCTTCATCCCCTTATTATTTATGGTTAATATTTTTCTTATAAAATTCAAAATGTAAAAGAAACTCAGATAAATGGGGATTTTCCCTACATGGACTTAACTAGTATGTTTTTAGAGACAGCATGTTCTTTCCTGTTCTTGTTCAAAATCTTTTCTCTTGAGAAATAATGACATCTAATAGAAATAAAATCATGCAGAATTTAAAAGGCTGAAATTGTATTTTCTTTCAACAATTGATAAATACACCTTTACATTGAGGTATTTTTGTCAACTACAGTAGAAAATTCCATGTAAACATGAGGAAGATCAGTACACGTAGCATTTTAAAATGGTGTAAATTATGCCAACTGCGTTTCTAGGCATCAACACCAGAAGGCACTAAAACACTGCAGTTAGTGGTCTGCTGGCTGTCGAGGTGGTGTTCACAGCGTGTTCTGCACGTAGGGATAAACTGAAGCATTGGCGGCGAGGGGCACGTTCTAACTACGTGGGATGTTAGGAAATGTTTAAATGCCGGGTGTTTTCTGTTTTCTTTCTGTACACGGGCGCTCAAGAATGCATTTCATTTCCCTTTATCTCTTTCATTCTTGATGGCAAAAATTAGTGTTTCAGTGCCTGTGATGAAAGGAAAGAGCTAGCTGGCTGTGTCTGTTTAAATTTACCAGTGGTCAGGAACACTAGTGACAGGAGGGAAAAGATCCTTAGGCAGAAGCTCAAGGATAATTTATAAAGGATTAGAAGTGTATTTGCTTTCAGGCAAAAAACAGAGCATTTCTGTTGGAAACCATGTGAAAATCTCTATCTGGTCATGAGCAGTAACAGAGTTATTTTGCTTCTGGTATCAAATGATGCCCTATCATTGGAAATTTTTCAAAAGACATCAGTGGCCACAGATCATTGATGTTAGTGGGCTAGGCTCAGGTCATGAGTAGAGTTGGGCTCCCCATTCTCTGAGGTTTTCTAGAATTCTGTGATCATATAATTCCATGACAGTGAAAATCGTTTGACAGCAGTAGTGGAGACGGCATCAGGAATATTGACTCATTTAATTGTGTTAAGATGTGAACGCCTGTAAGTAACTTTGCCTCTTAATGGCCATACTGAGGGCAGGAGGAGAAGAGGGTGACAGAGGTTGAGATGCTTGGATAGCATCACTGACTCAATGAACATGAGTTTGAGCAAACTCAGGGAGATGGTGAAGGACAGGGAAGCCTGGCATGCTGCAGTCCATGGAGTCACAAAGAGTAGGACACGACTTAGCGACTGAACAACAAAAATGAGCATATTGTATTGAACATTCTCATAAAAAGTTTGTTAAAGAATAAAATAAAGTATAAAAATCTCAAAAGTGAATTTACTGTTCTATTTCCAGTTCATTAAATAAGAGAAAATGAAAAAAACAATTTTGACCACAAAATTAAATTAGTGGATTTAATGAAGTGGTTTATTCTTTAAGAAATGTGACAGTTGAGGATCCCTAAAGAAAACTACATATAATAGATAATATATTTTGAATTTCTTTTGAAGAAGATTCTGATGCCTATTACTTCTAAGTTTATTGTACATGAATTTATTCACATTTATGTCTAATAATCTGAAAAGGAAAACTTACCATTTTGGAGTCTCTCTCCTTGTATTCCTACAAATAATAAAAGAAAAAATTAACTATTTAATTAAGAACAGAAAAACATATTGTTGTGGTTAGGCAATACAAGCTCTGCAGATTTTCTTGAGAAGGTAATTGAATGACAGCACTGCAATTACTTTTATTAAGATTAAAACAACACAATGGCTATTTAATGGTGAAGAGATATTCAAATTTATTTCTCAGTTCTTTTTTCTGAAAATGAAAACTTCATAAACACTTAAACAATCTGTCAATTTTCAAGAGATAAAATTCAATAAAACCTTGATTTAGTATACCACTGATAAAAAGAAAAACAATCATTATTAATATTTTTAAATCTTTTTTTTTGGTTGATTTCTAATTACAAGGCTTTGAAAAGACCAAGACTTTTTGAAATAGTTTCAAGCTCATTAACCTGTAGTTATTCTTGTAAATAGAAATAAAAATGTGAAAATAATGAGCTTTAACAGTCAAGCTAAACTGCACAATTACATTCTTTTTTTGAATCAACTTATTCTTTTATACTGCACATAGTTTTAGTGGTTTTATATATAGTTAATAGTTTTATATATAGTCTCATTAGTTTTATGAGTGTATAAATTATGGAAAATATCTTCTATTTTCATAAATCATGAATGGACTTTTGGGCCAAGTAAAAGATACCAAAGTTAAACTTTGTTATATTTTATTTTTCCTTATTATTGTTGCATATCATGGTTTCAAGATTTAAACTATCTTGTTATTTTATACCTTTATCAGAACAGAAAGTAATGTGAACTTTATATACATTTAACCTTAAATTTTGGTGTTCAGATAAGGGAGACATTGATGAATATCTGAGGTTGTCTGGTTCTTAAAATATCTAGAAGGGTATGAGTTTTGAGACTAGGGCAGTGAAACTTATACATGTGGAATTGTAAGGAGGGAAATTGAAATGGTAATTATTAAATAGAAGGCTAAACAATCTGATCCCAGAGAGTTTAAGTATCTGTGTATTAAGACTCTCCTTAGTTTGAGTGATTTAAGAATAGCTTGTGAACTACAAGGATGAATGTTAATAGAAAAAGATTCTTCAGAAAAGATGCATATTATAACACAATGAAAATCTGGAAAACAAGCTAAGATTTATGATGGAATCCTAACCTGGGAAGAATTCAATCTGAGATTCATTTTTGCTAACTCTGCTAACACTGTGAAGCAAATATACATGTTGATGACAAGGTCACAAAAACTAATAATAAATGTAGTAACATATCTTTAATAACCTCTTATAAAAATGATAGATTACATTCTTTTTAAACCAAATTTAGTAACTACTGTTTGTTAAGATGCTCTTTAGTGAAAGCTTGACCACAAAATTAAAAGAAAAATAGAAACCACAAGTAAAAACCACACATTGAAATACTTCCTGATTTTCAATACTGTCAGTGTTTTATATTATTAATTTTTTTTGACAAACCACAAAAGCACAATCGCTAGAGCAGGGACAGAATGAAATTTATAGTTTTGATAGACTGCTAATATTTTCAATTCTAGCTTTCTCTTTATGTGAAGAAATTTCATCAAAGTCTATGACAGGGACTTCCCTGGTGGTCCAGTGGCTAAGACTCTGCACTCCTAATGCAGGGGACACAAGTTTGATCCCTGGTCAGTGAACTAGGTCCCATATACTGCACCTAAAAGATCCCACGTGCTACAACGAAGACTTGGCACAGCCAAATACACAAATAAATAAAAATAAATATTAAAAAATAGTCTATGGCAGCATAGGATTTTGATAGACACCATACAAGGTCATTTCAAACCATCATGCTTCCTTTCAGATATTCCTACAAGTAATTTAAAATTGTAAAATTATTACTATTATATGTGTTATTATCATAAAGTAACAAGTCAGATTTCCATAATTACATAAGTTCAGCAATGAACTGATATTAAATATTATGCAATTTTTACTCACCTATGCTAAAATGTACTTTAATGTATCCCTTGATAAATTTTAAGTGGGTTGCAAGCTTTAACACATTACTTTTTTAATTGGAATTCATTTAACACTTTCTTCAGTTGCAACATTCATAGCAACTAGCTATGCAACACTTAAAATCATTCATTCTTAGGGGTGGAGTTAATCAATACTATCTTAATAATAATCTTTTGATTCTTATCATTAACAAAGAGGAAAAGAGCATCTGTCTTAGAATTTGAAGTAGAAAGAGATATAGTTTAAAAGGCTAAGACTGATAATCTCTGTATAATGGTGCTTATTCTGTCAGCAGAGAAATTGGAATGTTTCTGAGTTTTTCCTCAGTTGCCTTACATTCTAATCTCAAATAACCTTTTCTTTTTAAAAGGAAGCCAATGATTTCTTATAAGAGATTTTTTGAGATATGGTGATATTTCAGCTTTATGGTTTTGTTAGCTTTTCATCAATATATAAATTGGCTTCTCACTTGTTAGCAGAGTTAGCAAAAATGGATCTCAGATCAAACAATTCCTCATTGTGAAACCCCCAAGTGACATCCCATTCACTCAGAGTAAAATCCAAAGCTCTCACAGTCACCTTTCAGACATGACAGGGTCTCTGAACATGCTCTGATGTCCAATCTCTTTCACACTCATGCCACTCCTCCCACACGGCTCACCTTGCCGTGCTCTTTTGCCCAGCACCCTCCCCTTTGCAATGATTGGCTATTACAATGGGGAGTTTTAGACAGCAAGGGATTGGTTAAAAGTAGTTATCTTATACCATTTTTAGGAAAATGACAAGTTTTTTTTTATGTTTATCAGAGGCATTTACAAGAAATAACCTGTTTTGCTTATGTTTATGAAATAAACTAGATTTAGTTTTTGCTTAGGTGGCTTACATAATTTTTGTCTGTTGGGGCATTTTCAAGCCAAGTCTCCCTTTTATTTTAACATTCAGTATAGTTTAATTTCTTTGCTGAGAGTTCATTTTCCTTTGTTTCAAGAGTTTTGTAATACATCATTGAACTTTCCTTTTTTTTTTTTTTAAATCATGGTGGCTTTAAAATTCTTGTGAGATAATTCTAATATCTCTGCTCTCTCAGTGTTGGCTTCTATTGGTTGTCTTTTTTCATTCAGTTTGGGACCTTCTTGGTTCTTGATATGATGGAAATTTATAATTGATACCTGAACATTTTTGTATTGTGTTATGAGTCTTTGGATCTTATTTAGTCGTTCTATTTTAACTCTGCTTTCCTGACACTGCTCAGGCACCTGCTAACACACGAGGTGGGATATACTCCTTTGTTACTGCTGGATGGCGTGGGTGTTCCCATTCCCCAGGTCGTCTTCACTGACACTGTGGTAAGGTAGCCTAGTTACCACCAGAAGTGGCCATCATTCTGACTCTCTCTAGGCTTTCTCTGACAAGTCACCAGCAGACAGGAGCTTCATCACTTCCAGGTGAAGGTGAGTCCAGGCTTGCATGTGTTCTGTGCTAACACCGAGCAGACGGCCCCCTAACCAGCCAGTAGAATAGATGGTCCTAGCTCTCTACTTGGCCTTCTCTGCCACCATGGTGGCAAGGTGATCTTCTTTACAGCTTCGTAAGGATGGGTGTCTAGCTTCTTACTCTGTCTTGGCTGCCTGAGTTGGGGAAGGCATGGATTTCTCTGGATTGCTTGGTTAAAATAGAGTGGTTATTGTCTGCAAGGTTTTTGTCTTTGTAGGCTGCCTCCTTTCCTGGTTCTTTGGCTAGAGAAAGTAGGCATTTTATTGATGTCTGTATGTTTTTTCTTTGTACCTCTTCGCGTTTCCAGGTTGTTGGTTCCTTCAGCTCCAATTCTGAGATATAAGAGGCTAAAAGAAAACCCATGGAGGTCACAGCTGGGCAATGTACTGAGTTCTGAGATCTCTGCTCCATTGTCTCTCCACCTTTCACAGTCTTCTTTCCAGGGTTTTTAGTTGCCCTAAGCAGGAAGAAGAGGAGGAAGTATGTCTACTGAATGTTCCCAGAAATGTGAGTCTGTCTCAAGCATGCTTTTGTTTTTCTGTGTAACTACTGTATTAGGGGGAATTTGGGGTCCATCATCAGCTGTTTACTTTCCCTGGCAGAAACTGCTTACAGGTGAAATATTTTTGCTTTTCGTCAAAGCAATCAAACTAACAAAAATGATAGCATAAACTCATACTTCCTGAAATTACCTGTGTTTTCATTTGTCTTGAACATGTTCTTTCTAAGTGCACAGCCCTTTTCAAACCTCATTTGCATCCAGGAAAAAATGTGCTCATTTGTGTTTAGAGGCTGTTGATGCCTCTCAAATCACTGGCTACAACTGTTAACCTCAATTCTCCAGTCAAGATGTACAGTGAATATAGTCGTAGTGTGGTTCTTAACTGAAGGTTGTTTTGCCCCTACAGGGGGCATTTGGAAATGCCTAGGGAGATTTTTGGCATTAGCTACTGAGAAAGGACGTTCTCATAATGCCTCATGATTAGACTCCAGGGATGCTGCCAAAAATCCCAGTGTGCACAGGGCACACCCTCCAATAAAGAATTTTCCGGTTCAAAAATGCCGATAGTGATGAGGTCAAGAAATCCTCATCACTATTGACATTATTATTGAGGTGGCGTAATGGTAAAGAATCCTCCTGCCAATGCAGGAGACTCAGGAGATGTGGGCTCGATCCCTGGGTCGGCAAGATCCCTGGAGGAGGAAACACACTCCAGTATCCTTGCCTGGGAAATCTTATGGACAGAGGAGCCCGGTGGGCTACAGGCTGTGGGGTCACAAAGAGTCAGACACGACTGAGGACGCTCCCACGCATGAACAGTAAACTCTGCTCTCACGTGCTCCCTCCCTAGATAGACTAGTACTTATTATTCAGCAAGAAATAGGTGAGAATTGCCTTCTGAGAGAGCAACCTTGGGAGACAGAGTAGCTTTCAGTTCAGCACAGAGGGTCAACATAAGCACTGTAGTCTTAGAAAATTAGAATTGAAAATATGATTGTATGAGAGAAAGCAATAGTCTAATCATGTGGATCATATAAACAAGTAATCTGCACCATGAGTGAAGCTGTGTAGCAAAGGGGATTCTCATACATTGCTGGAGGGAATGTAAATTGACACAAATACTTCGGAAAATTGCCCAACAGTATCTAATAAAGTCAGTGATGCAGGTATGCTCTGACCTGGAATTCAAGGTCTAGGAATAAAGCCTAGAAACCCTTCCACACTGGTACCAGGAGACCCATAAATAATGCACAGAGCAGTACTTTTCACAGTCATCAGGAAACTGGGAACAATGAAATTTCCCTCAATAATAGACTGTACACAAGTTACGGCCTCTTCACATAAAGAAAATGATTTATAGCTATATGTATTGCCACTGAAAATTTCACAAGCCCTACAGCTAGAGAAAGAAGCCTGTTATCAAAAACTACATACAGTATAATTCCATTCATAGGACATTTAAAAAATAAAATATATTTTATAGTAGGAAGCACAGGCTTGATAAAATTAAAAAGTAAAATCATTACATAATCATCACAAAAGTTAGGGTGAAAGTGAAAGTGAAGTTGCTCAGTCGTGTCCGACTCTTTGCGACCCCATGGACTGTAGCCCACCAGGCTCCTCCATCCATGAGATTCTCCAGGCAAGAATACTGGAGTGGGTTGCCATTTCCTTCTCCAGGGGATCTTCCTGATCCAGGGA
Source organism: Bos taurus (assembly GCF_002263795.3). Classification (NCBI taxonomy): domain Eukaryota; kingdom Metazoa; phylum Chordata; class Mammalia; order Artiodactyla; family Bovidae; genus Bos; species Bos taurus. The sequence continues at coordinate 90,123,895 of NC_037336.1, forward strand.
TTGAACCCAGGTCTCCTGCATTGCAGGCAGATGCTTTAACCTCTGAGCCACCAGGGAAGCCCAAGAATATTGAAGTGGGTTGCCATCCCTTCTCCAGATATTCCAACCCAGGGATTGAACCCAGGTCTCGTTTCCTAAGAGACGGGGAGACGGATACAGGAGAGAGGGAGGTAGAGGTCACTTAGAGCACAGGCAATGTTTGTTTCTTAATTTGTGTGTTGTTTACAAGATTATATACTTCATTCTTTTTATTTATTACCACTAAATTATATGCATGCATTTGGTATACTCCATGTATGAAATTTTTAGAGATATTAAAGAGCTATTTAGAGATATTAAATAAAAAATATCTAAATAGCTATTAAATGCAAAGTATGGGGCTTCCCTGATGGCTCAGATGGTAAAGAATCTGCCTGCAATGCAGGAGACCTGGGTTTGATCCCTGGGTCAGGATGATCCCCTGGAGGAGAAAATGGCAACCCACTCCAATATTCTTGTTTGGGAAATCTCAGGGACAGAGGAACCTGATGGGCTGCAGTCCATGGGGTTGCAAGGAGTCAGACATGACTGAGTGACTAACACTTTCAAATAAAAAATAATGTAAACAAAATGAATTGTTAAGAAATAGTTCTTCATGACATATATTTTTAAAAAGATACTAAACAAAAATTTTTTATAAGTAAATAGTAACATCCAAGGCAGAAAGAAGTCTAATCAGTTGGACAAGAGATTATAAAAACAACCGTATACCTGTTATTTTATCTTGGATGAAATAAACCCTGCTTCTTTTTGGCCCTTCAACTCCCTAACCCAGCTGTCCATCTAAGTCTCTTTGTTCTGAGTTAGATTTAAAAGTTGAATTCTGATTACAACTTCAATTGATATTACAAGTTGATGACAAGAGTATTCCGGTTGTCAGAAGACAACTGAAGTAAATGCATTGGCATTCTGGTTTATAGACAGTTACGCCAAGACACCACTAGCTTGCTATGGCTTCCCAGACCAGCAAAGCTCAAGGCCCTTCATGAACATGGCAAGTCCACATTTCCTATCTTCCTCATTCTATCTCTTAAGCTTTGTTGTCATCTCTATTATTATGGTGCTCTGCAAAATACTATACTTAACATTTGCAGAGAAATTTTTAATGTTCGCCAAGAGTTTTTCATATGTATTTTCATATTGAAACTTCATAATCACACAGTGAGATGATCAGAATAGTTTCTATTATCTACTCTCATCAGCTGAAGAATAACAAGTCAAGGGGCCAATATAAAAGATTATTTGTAAACTAGCTGTGTACATGGCAATATAGATAGATTTTAAAAATACAGAGTAAAAAAAAGAGGAAAATAGAATGAGAGTTGTGAGAACAACACAATGTGTATAAGATAACACATGTGTCCAAAATAACTTCACATGTTTTAGAAGGAGATGCATCAGTAAATGTGTGTAAATAAAAGATACTAAAATGGTTGCCTAGGATGGGAGGAGAGTAATAGGGATTGGAAACAGGAGAAAAATGAGAATAAATAAACAACAGAAGTTTCTAGTATATACAAAATTAAAATGATTTGGAATGAAATTTTGAAACTAAAAACTTACTAGCTGCATCATTAAAATATCCAGTATTAGAAACCAGGTCTCCCGAATAAAATAAAGGTATTTTTTCCTCTAGCTTATACTTGTAACCTTTATAAAGCAATGCAGTAATAATAGTGGAGGGACTAAAATTCCAAAACATAATTTTCACCCTTGAAGAACTTAGAGCAAATTTGAGATAAAATATATAATTATAGGAAATATTCACAAAATATAAAAGCAGATTGAAATTATAGTTTATATTAACTATAGAATTGATGTCTCAATGCCATGCTTGCATAATTGCCAAGTAGCTGACTTAGGCTAACAAAAATTGCTATGTGTCATTCGTACAAATAATATGTATTAAATATCAACTCTGTTCCAAATTTGAGATATATCAACTAAAGAAACAGCCAAAAATTCTTAACTTCATGAAGCTGATATTCTATCTGGGGGTGTGAGACTATAAACAACAAACGTAATGAATATGAAAAGTACTGTGCTTAAAGGCTTTAAGTTAAATATTAAAAAAAACTAAGATCGTGGCATCTGGCCCCATTACTTCATGGCAAATAGAGGCGGGAAGGTGGAAGTAGTGACATATTTCCTCTTCCTGGGCTCTAAAATCACTGTGGATGGTGACTGCAGCCCTGAGATCAGAAGATGTATGATTCTTGGCGGGAAAGCTATAGCAAACCTAGACAGTGTGTTGAAAAACAGAGACACTACTCTGCTGACAAAGGTATGTATAGTCACGGCTATGGTTTTCCCAGTGGTCAGGTATAGTTGTGAGAGCTGGACCATAAAGAAGGTGGAACACCGAAGAATTGACACCTTCAAACTATGGTGCTGGAGAAGACTCCTGAGAGTCCCTTGGATAACAAACAGATCAAAACAGTCCATCTTAAGTGAAATCAACCCTGAACACTTGTTGGAAGGACTGACAGTGAAACTGAAACTCCAGTATTTTTGTCATCTGATGCAAACAACTGACCCATTGGAAAACTTCCTGGTGTTGGGAAAGATTGAGGGCAGCAGGAGAAGAGGGCAGAGAAGAGGGTATCAGAGGATGAGATGGCTGGATGGCATCCCAGTGCAATGGACATGAACTTGGGTAAACTTTGGGAGATGGTGAGGGACAGAGAAGCCTGGCGTGCTGCAGTCCACGGGCTCACAAAGAATCAGACGTGACTGGGCAACTGAACCACAACAGCGACAACAAATACTGTGTATAGAGCCTCAGAACACAGGAGAGGCTCGGGGGAAACAGCCACGTAAGGGGTTAGCAGTGCTGAATGTGAAGGTTTAGGATGCAAAATCTTATACTAGGTTAATTCTTAGACGTGCTGGGCTGGAGGAAGCACAAACTGGAATCAGGATTGCCGGGAGAAGTATCAATAACCTCAGATATGCAGATGACACCACCCTTATGGCAGAAAGTGAAGAAGAACTAAAGAGCCTCCTGATGAAAGTGAAAGAGGAGAGTGAAAAAGTTGGCTTAAAGCTCAACATTCAGAAAACTAAGATCATGGCATCTAGTCCCATCATTTCATGGCAAATAGATGGGGAAACAGTGGAAACAGTGGCTGACTTTATTTTTCTGGGGTCCAAAATCACTCAGATGGTGATTGCAGCCATGAAATTAAAAGATGCTTACTCCTTGGAAGGAAAGTTATGACCAACATAGATAGCATATTGAAAACCAGAGACATTACTTTGTCAACAAAGGTCTGTCTAGTCAAGGCTATGGTTTTTCCAGTAGTCATGTATGGATATGAGAGTTGAACTATAAAGAAAGCTGAGTACTGAAGAATTGATGCTTCTGAACTGTGGTGTTGGAGAAGACTCTTGAGAGTCCCTTGGACTGCCAGGAGATCCAACCAGTCCATCCTAAAGGAGATCAGTCTTGAGTGTTCACTGGAAGGACTGATGTTGAAGCTGAAACTCCAATACTTTGGCCACCTGATGCGAAGAGCTGACTCATTTGAAAAGACCCTGATGCTGGGAAAGATTGAGGGCAGGAGGAGAAGGGGACAACAGAGGATGAGATGGTTGGATGGCATCACCGACTCAATGGACATGGGTTTGGGTGAACTCCGGGAGTTGTTTATGGACAGGGAGGCTTGGCATGCTGTGGTTCATAGGGTCACAAAGAGTCGAACACGACTGTGCGACTGAACTGACTGAATTGTTAGAGTAGACCTCACTGAGAAAGTGCCATTTAAACAAAGATCTGAAGAAGATGAAGCAGTCAGCTCTGTGGATATCTGTGAAGAGTATTTGGTGTAAACTGCAGGTGACGTCTTTTCGGAGAAGAGATTAGATGTTCAATTTTGAGATGTTTGTTGGACAGTCAAGTGCAGATGTGGCATGGGCAGTGTGTATATGAGGCTGGAGTTCAGGAGAGCTGCCTCACTGAGGAGTACTATTTAGGAATCATTGACATACGGTTTTTAAAGTTGTTCTCTGTGAGCTGTCTAATGGAGTGTGTGTAGCTAAGGTGAAACAAAACAAATGCAGAAACCTGGAGATCAAGTGAAAAATGTTGGAAGGAGGGAGTGATTAACTAAGTCAAATGCTGCTGAGCCAGAAATGAAACACAAGACTTTTTTTTTTTTTTGTATATATATTTTTTGGCTTCTTAAGGATGTAATCTTAAAAAAAAAATTTAACAGACAATTTTTTAGAGCAAGTTTAAGTTCTATGTTCATAGCAAAATTGAAAGGCAGGTACACAGATTTCCCCTTTTGCTTCGCAGGTGGCCCAGTGGTAAAGAATCTGCATGCAATGCAGGAGACCTGGGTTTGATCCTTAGGTCAGGAAAATCCCCTGAAGTAGGAAGAGGCAATCCACGCCAGTATTCTTGCTTGGAAAATCCCACTAACAGAGAAACCTGGCAGGCTACAGTCCATGGGATCACAAAGACACAACTGAATGACTGAGCACACACAGATTTCTCACATACTCCCTCCCCTCTGTTCATTCCTTAGAAGAGGATGAACATACATTGGTTACAACCGATGAACCTGCATTGATGTATCACAATGACTCAAGTTGACAGTTTACATTGATGCTCACTCTTGGTGTTATATATTGGATTTGGACAAATATAAGACACATATCTATCTTTATAGGGTCAAACAGAGCCTATAAGTCCTAAAAAAAAAACCTTAAGAAAATAAAATGAATAAAAAAGTAAAAAGATGTTACAAATGTGCTCACAGATTTGAAGGAAAACTTGAACATATGAGGTGAGAAAGAGAGACATAAAACTATGTCAAGTAGAATTTGTAGAGATGAAAAGTTCAGTTTATCTTTAAAAATGCATTGGATGGGATCCACAGCAGATAACAAACTTTCCAAAATAGAAGGTCACTGGACTTGAATACATAAAAATATGACTATCCAAACCGAAACAAGAAAATGTCAATAGGAAAAAATTGAGACAATATCAAATAGTCTAACATACATGCAACTGGAGTCCGAGAAAGAGGGAGAGAGTGGAGATAATTTTCCTGGTACCCCATCATAGTGGGAGGTTCTGGCTGAAGAGTTGTCTGTGGGGTCATTTTCAGTAACAAACTAGATACCAGTCTGCTGTGTCCCTTGAACTTTAGAAAATCAAATTAGGCTTCATAAGTGTCTCCTTGAAAGCCCTGTCACCAGGTCTGAGATGATGAGAGGGAGGCATATACACTGCAAGTTCTCCCCAAAGAAATTCTTTCTGTTGACTTCTTCATCTCACCTTTTTTATTGTCTTCAGGGTGGCTCGAAAGTTGTGCAACCTATTTTTAACCTCTCCATTCACAATGCCAACATAGGTGGGCCAGCACTTCGTTTGGAATATGAGAGTACTTACACTCATTATTTTGTTCCAAGCTTTTTGAGACTCTTTCCAAAATTTTAATATTATACTGCATTCTGATAAATTTTGAACAGGTCTTCATCCTCAGATTAAGAATATTGCTAACATTAAATCAGCACTTTTAAGTTTCTAGGTTACCATTATTAATGCTGTAAATGTGCTTTGAGATTTTTACAAAATGAAATGTGATATAAATACAAAGAGATAATAATAGTTGAGCATAGGTCTTATATAAACTACACAAATAACTGAATTGACTAATCTCTCTGAATATAATGTTGCTGTTTTACAGGTTTTAAAAATCTTTGATTTAATTTTGTAATCTTTGATTTTAATTTTCATCACAGGAAAATTGTTCTTAGACCACTTCTTTGCCTGGAATGACTTTCCTGAATTTTTTTTTCCCGTATGGTCAAATATTGCTCCTTCAAATTTACATTTCAGTTTCATCAGACCCATTAAAATTTTCTAGATTTCTCTATTTACAATTTTCTTTTTTCTCTTAATTGATATAAAAATTCTAGCTTGAAATCTGTGACTTAGCCCTTACTGTGAATTATAATGTATTGTTATGCTTCTTGAGTTTAACTATATGGAGGTTGCAGAGTGGTGGGCACACCGTATAGGATAACAGATTGTGGTCTCCTGGGGTGATGGGCAATAGACTCAGAGACCTTCTACAGGATGGCACCCTTATTTCAATGAATTCAATACTGTCCAGTTTCATCTCCTTAAACACACAGCTCCTCCTCAACTCTCATCTTGCAGTATCAGAAGTTTAACATATATATATATATATATTTAAGCTTATATATATATAACATTTATATATAAACATCAAGAATGGATCCATCTTTCAAGAATAACGTCAAATTAAATAAGATTTCAAAGGCTGGTACATGAACCAAAATATTTATAATAAGAATTAGAAAACTCAAGAAGGTTGTAAAATTATGTTTTCTGACTTACGCATTCTTTCCTTGAAAAGATGTGTGAGAAGCCAAGTTATAATTAGAATCACGCTTGATGAATGTGAGATTCAAATGAGTTAGGCAGATTTATACACTTTTAATATTTTGTAGTATTGGGCTAGGACAGTCTGATACATCTGTTTCTACAACTATAAGTTGCCAACTCTGCCAGGATTCTTTTGTTTTGGGGCCAAAACTATCTCTTTCCTGGACAATTAAGATAGTACTGTTAGGTTTTCTCTTTGGTAATATTCCTTTTTATATCATGTCAGAGCAGAGATATTACTTTAGATTGTATGTTCAAATAGGTAGCAACCAAGTTTTGCAGTCCTTGGAGATATCCACTATTTCTAACATGAGTCCACATATCCCTGATCCATTTTGTACTGAATTGAGAGTTTAATTACTTTCTTTATTTATAAAATTTTGGGTATATATTGCTCTTTATGACAAATTCTTCAATATTATTTTTCTTGAGAGATTTTAGATTACTAGGTGTAGAACAAGATCTGATATGTCCTGGATCTCTCTTAAATACCTAGCACAGTTTCAGTTCAGTTCAGTCGCTCTTTCGTGTCTGACTCTTTGCGACCCCATGAATCGCAGCACACCAGGCCTCCCTGTCCATCACCAACTCCCAGAGTTCACTCAAACTCACTTCCATTGAATTGGTGATGCCATCCAGCCATCTCATCCTCTGTCGTCCCTTTCTCCTCCTACCCCCAATCCCTCCCAGCATCAGAGTCTTTTCCAATGAGTCAACTCTTCGCATGAGGTGGCCAAAGTACTGGAGTTTCAGCTTTAGCATCATTTCTTCCAAAGAACACCCAGGACTGATCTCCTTTAGAATGGACTGGTTGGATCTCCTTGCAGTTCAAAGGACCCTCAAGAGTTTTCTCCAACACCACGGTTCAAAAGCATCAATTCTTTGACGCTCAGCTTTCTTCACAGTCCAACTCTCACATCCATATATGACTACTGGAAAAACCATAGCCTTGACTAGACGGACCTTTGTTGGCAAAGTAATGTCTCTGTTTTTTAATATACTATCTAGGTTGGTGATAACTTTCCTTCCAAGGAGTAAGCATCTTTTAATTTCATGGCTGCAATCACCATCTGCAGTGATTTTGGAGCCCCCAAAAATAAAGTCTGACACCATTTCCACTGTTTCCCCATCTACTTCCCATGAAGTGTTGGGACCAGATGCTATGATCTTAGTTTTCTGAATGTTGAGCTTTAAGCCAACTTTTTCACTCTCCTCTTTCACTTTCATCAAGAGGCTTTTTAGTTCCTCTTCACAGTTTAGGTGCTTTAATAATCAACTAACACATATACATTTGGTTAACAGTTAAAAATATTGCCCAAATATTTTTTTAGTTTGATTGGATGTTTGTTCTATACAGAATTAGTCTCAAGTCACTTGCATGATTGAATCTTCAACCTTCTTAATTATTCACAGAATTTTCCTTCTAAACACCCACAGTCATGTTTCTCATTTAATGTAGGAATTACTCCTATTGTTGTTACTCACTGTTTCTAGACATTTATTCTTCTTGCTCTAAACTTTTCTCATTTTCTACCTCCTGATGGCACTCAGTTTTGTGTATTCAGTTTCTTTCAAATCCTACTTTATGAAGGAAATCTTTCCAGTATATATGGTGAATAGAAAAATTTTAATTTCTTCTCTTTCTTGACTATGTTCCATTTCATTTATATTAGGGAGAAAAGTAATTTAAAAAAAGTAAAAATAAAAACTGAAAATAAAAATATTTGTAATGTTTGATCTCTCTCTTTCTCTGCTTATGTGAGCACACATGTAAGCTAAGTTTACATGTGTATATGATAAGAGTTGATAAATTCAGTTTAGACTATAAACTTTATAATTGATGATTGTGCAGAAACAAATGTGTGTGTGTACATAAATCTCGGTGAGATTTGCGAGTCACCATACATCTTAACAAAAATTATTTTTATAACTAATATATGCTATATGATAGAACCTATAATTGCAGATAAATACAGAGCTGTTAGAAAATATGAGTAGCACAGGAAAATGCAATGCACAAGCTGTAAGATTTTCTACTTTGCCTTTCCATTCCCTTCTCACAATATCCTCCTCACAGAAAACCACTGTTAATAACTTCTTGATTTCTTTAAAAAAACTCTATGTACTATTCAGAAACTTGCCCTTAATTGTTTAATTTGTGGTATTGTAGTTGCATGAATGTTTCCCCTGTGGTAACTTGGGAGGCTTATGGTTTGTTTGTCATTCTTCCAGCGGTTGCTTTATGCCATTGTTGAATATGCATAAATACTGTTATTGCTTTAGCTACTGTAGATGGTCTCTACTACCTCCCTGCTGGGAAAATGGAAAAATTATTAAGCTATGTCTTTTCTTTAGTGTCCTTTTCTTTTTTGCTTTTCACTCATTTTATGACTGTTGTAGTCTTTTTAGGTTAATTCCATAATGTCAGCCCATTTATTGCTCTAAATAATATGTGTAATCTTCTGTTTCTTGATTATACAACTTTAATGCTACCTGTTGACTCTGTGAAAAGGAAGTTGAGGAAATTAAAACACTTTAAAATTATTTCTTTTTTATTTTTTCTTCACTATCAAAATATGATTATTTATTTTATGTTTTCAAGTTTACTTTTAACATGTTAATTCATATCTGACACAGTTTTTTAGGTACAGTGTTTTAAAAAATAAAACTTCAGTGTTTCCCATTGTCCTTTTTAGCACAGTTTCTTCTTTCATATTTTTAGTTGCCTCAATTCCAATATAGATTTATTAAGATTTGAACTGTGCTTGCTATATTCCCTGAGATGTTTCATATTTGAGAATGTTTGCCTGTCAGCTTTTTTATTAAATGACTAGTTATATAATATTGAGTCAAACTTTATGTCGACACTCTGGACATTGTTTCATTTTCTCTTTGTTCTGGATGCTTCTGTGAAGAACTCATAAATCTGTCTGACTTCTTCTTCCATGTAAGAATTCTTTCCCTCTTGCCAAGATGCTTGAAAGATTATTTACTTTTCCTTTAAATTTAATAATAATCAGGAGATAGCTGGGTGTCAATTCACTATGTCCTTGTTTTCTCAAACTTGAAGCCTCTTTTAATCTGAAGATTCAGTTCTTTTAAATTTAAAATAGATTTCTTTTTATATTTTGAAATATATTTTCTGTTCTTTTCTTTTTTTAGTGTCATATATTTTATAAAATATAATTATAACATTTTATAAAATATAATTTATCAAGTGCTTTAATGTTTATCTGACCTTTGTTTCTGTTATGGGGTATGAAAAATAAATTCTACCCTCCTTGGTTCTTCTGGCTGCTCTAAGCATTAAATTGATGAGAGACAGATTAAGAGAAGAAAAACAAAGAAAAGTTTAATAACATACATACTTCTTGCATACGTGAGGAGACCCAGAAAACTGAATCACTCCTTAAATGGCTGAAGCCCTTACTTTAAATTTCATATTCAGCAAACACAGAAGAGGATATTGGGAATAATGCTTTGGGACTGCAAAGAGAAGAAAAGCAATCCACAGAAAGATGCAAAGGGCAAATGTTTGGTGAGCAAGTATTTGCTGAGCCATAGAAAACAATAGGACATAGAGAGGAATTTTAACCAACAGACTTTGCTAGGCTCCTCCTAGTCTACCATACCTAGCTAGTTCATGCTATCCTATAGCTATCTGTGGTGGTAATTTCATTCCTAGAACAGTTCTTCTATCTAAATTCTTTTAGGCAATTAGAGAAAAGTCAAAGATTCGTTCCATGTCTTCTGCTTCTATAAAATAACCAGTCTAAAATAATCTTCATGGTAAAGGACTACATCTTACAGTGATCAATTTTGCTTCCTTACACTTTAATCTTCTAATAATTATTTTGTTTCTTTTTCATCTACATTCACTATAATTGCTTCATGCACTAATAGTATTCAATGTCTTATTTTCAGCTTTGTTTCTTGCTATTCTTTTTTTTTTTTTAAATTGAGGTATGATTGATATAACATTATATTAGTTTCTGGTGTATAACATAATGACCTGATATTTGTATATATTGCAAAATAATCACTATAGTAGGTTCAGTTAACATCCATCACCACACATAATTAAAATACTTTTTTCTTGTGATGAGAATTTTCAAGATGTCTTCTCCTAGCTACTTTCAATTATGCAATACTTTAAAAGGATTGTACAACATGATTAAGTGGGATATATACTAAGGATATAAAGATGGTTCAATACATGAAAATTAATCAACATGACATACCACGTTAACAAGATGAATGGCAAAATCATGCAATCATCTCAATAGATGCACCAAAAACTTTTGACAAAATTCAACATATATCTATGATAAAAACTCTCAACAAATTTGGTATAATGGGAGCACACCTCAACACAATAAAGGCCGTCATGACCTTGCAACAGAAATCAGATAATGAAAAGAAAGAAAAGCATCCAATTTGGAAAGGAAGGAGTAAAACTGTCACTGTTTGCAGGTAACACGATAGTATACATTGAAAACTCTAAAAGCTCCACCACAAAATCTGTTATAACTGATAAATTAATTCAATAAAGATGCAGATACAAAGTTAATATACAGAACTCTGTTGTATTTCCATACACTAATGACAAACTATCAGAAAGAAAAAAAGTAATTCTGTTACAGTTACATCAAAAAGAATAAAATATATAGAAATAAATTCAATCAAAAGGGGAGGACTTGTACTCTGAAAACTATAAGATATTGATAAGAGAAGTTAAGGATGACACAAAGAGATGGAAAGATATACCAAGTTCATGGATTGGAAGAATTAGAATTCTTAAACTGTCCATACCATCCAAAGCAATTTTCAGACTCAGTGCAGTCCCTATCAAAATCCCAGAGACATTTTTAAAAGACCTAGAATAAATAATTCTAAAATTTAATGGAATCATAAAACAATCTTGAGAATAAAAACCAAGTCGGAGATCATGTTCCTTGATTTCAAACTACTACAAAGATATGGTAACAAAACAGTATTGTACCAACACACACAGACACACACAGACACATATGCACATGACACATAGATCAGTGGGAAATAATTGAAAATTCAGAAATAAGGAGACAAGTATATAAAGCGGGAAAAAGATACTCTCTTCAATAACTGAGATTTGGAAAAGTGGGCAAGTATATGCAAAATAATAAAATTGGACCACTTTCTTACACCATATCAAAATAAACTAAAAGTGAATTAGAAAATTAAATATGACATGAAACCATAAATTCTTAGAAGAAAATGTAGGCAATACATTCTCTGACATCAGTATTAGCAATATCTTTTGGATCTATCTCCTCAGGCAAGGGCAAAAACAGCAAAAATAAACAAATGAGATTATATCAAACTTAAAGATTTAACACAATGAAGAAAACCATCAGCAAAAGAAAAAGGTAACCGACTGAATGAGAAAATATATTTGTGAGTGATATATTTGATAAGAGGCTAATATCCAAAATAGACAAAGAGCTCATACAACTTAATAGTAAATTATTGCCTCTGTACTAATTCATCACTCTTCTCCAGTAGCATATTGGGCATCCCCCGACCTGGGGAATTCATCTTTCAGTGTTATATCTTTATGCCTTGTCATACTATGGATGGGGTTCTCAAGGCAAGAATGCTGAAGTAGTTTTCCATCCCCTTCTCCAGTGGACCATGTTTTGTCAGAACTCTTACCATGACCTGTCCATCTTGGGTGGTCCTACGTGGCATGGCTCATAGTTTCATTGAGTTAGACAAGGCTGTGATCTATATGATCAGTTCTGTTAGTTTTCTGTGATTATGGTTTTCATTCTGTCTGCCCTCTGATAGGTAAGGATAAGGAAGGGGATGACAGAGGATGAGATGATTGGATGGCATCACTGACTCAATGGACATGCAATTGATCAAGCTCTGGGAGTTGGTGATGGACATGGAAGCCTTGTGTGCTGCAGTCCATGGGGTCTCAAAGAGTTGAACATGACTGAGTGACTGAACTGAACTGTACTAGGTCTCAGAGTGTGAGATTTTGTGTGTGCCCTTTCAGAGTGGAGTTCCTGTTTTGCACAGCCCTTGAGCTCACTCCCATAATCAAGCCTACTGGCCTTCAAAGTCAGACATTCTGAGAACTTATCTTCCTGTGCAGGAATCCTGGACTGAGGATCCCAATGTGCAGCTTGAACCCCTCATTCTTGGGGGAAGACCAATGCAATCGTGATTATCCTTTTGTATGTGGTTTGCCTACCCTGGGGTCTGTCTTGACCATCAGATCAGATCAGATCAGTCGCTCAGTCATGTCCGACTCTTTGCGACACCATGAATCGCAGCACGCCAGGCCTCCCTGTCCATCATCAACTCCCGGAGTTCACTCAGACTCACGTCCATTGAGTCAGTGATGCCATCCAGCCATCTCATCCTCTGTCGTCCCCTTCTCCTCCTGCCCCAATCCCTCCCAGCATCAGACTCTTTTCCAATGAGTCAACACTTCGTATGAGGTGGCCAAAGTACTGGAGCTTCAGCTTTAGCATCATTCCTTCCAAAGATATCCCAGGGCTGATCTTCTTCAGGATGGACTGGTTGGATCTCCTTGCAGTCCAAGGGACTCTCAAGTGTCTTCTCCAACACCACAGGTCAAAAGCATCAATTCTTCGGCGCTCAGCCTTCTTCACAGTCCAACTCTCACATCCATACATGACCACAGGAAAAACCATAGCCTTGACTAGACGAACCTTTGTTGGCAAAGTAATGTCTCTGCTTTTGAATATGCTATCTAGGTTGGTCATAACTTTCCTTCCAAGGAGTAAGCGTCTTTTAATTTCATGGCTGCAGTCACCATCTGTAGTGATTGACCATACTGCATCGTTAACCTTTCTATCCCTCTCTTGTGATTCCTTCTTTATGTCTATAGTTGTGGAACATTTTTTTCTGCTGATCTTCATATTGATAGATATCATTGATAGTTGCTTTGTAAATAGTTGTATCGTTGGTGTCCCCGGTTCATGAGAGGAGGTGAGTTCAGTGTCTTCCTACCCTGTCATCTTGGCCACTCTTCTAAATTATTATACAAGAAGCATTTGATACTTAATCTATGTTAAGGTGACCAGAAAGTACATTGAAAGAAAAAATATATATCTTAATATTAGCCAAGAAGCTTTCAAAAGGTATCATGGTGGTAATACTCATCTAACATCTTATTTTCAATTTATGTAATAGGAGGTCCACAAATATTAGCTATCTTTCTACTCATTTCTTCCTTTTCTTTTATGATTTTCACTTCTACAATGTTGTAATAATTTTGTCTGGCTATAGTTGAAGCATGTGATGAAGTTCTATGTAGCCTAAAATATTCTGAGTCTAAGGAGATGCCATGTAGGATCTCTTTCTGATAAAGCCACTGGTTGAGTGGACCATGCTAGAATAAAAAAGTTGACAGTTCAAAATATATTATTCCAAGAAATAAATCTATTTATTTAAAATCGAATAACTTTTATTAATTGATCTGTATACATGTGTAATATATCAAATTGCCAACATCTGCTGGATCATCAAAAAAGCAAGAGAGTTCCAGAAAAACATCTATTTCTGCTTTATTGACTATGCCAAAGCCTTTGACTGTGTGGATCACAGTAAACTGTGGAAAATTCTGAAAAAGATGGGAATACCAAACCACCTGACTTGCCTCTTGAGTAACCTATATGCAGGTCAGGAAGCAACAGTTAAAACTGGACATGGAACAACAGACTGGTTCCAAATAGGAAAAGGAGTACGTCAAGGCTGTATATTGTCACCTTGCTTTTTTAACTTCTGTGCAGAGTACATCATGAGAAATGCTGGGCTGGAAGAAGCACAAGCTGGAATCAAGATTGCCGGGAGAAGTATCAATCACCTCAGAAATGCAGATGACACCACCCTTATGGCAGAAAGTAAAGAGGAACTAAAAAGCCTCTCGATGAAAGTGAAAGAGGAGAGTGAAAAAGTTGGCTCAAAGCTCAACATTCAGAAAACGATCATGGCATCTGGTCCCATCACTTCATGGGAAATAGATGGGGAAACGGTAGAAACAGTGTTCAGACTTTATTTTTCTGGGCTCCAAAATCACTGCAGATGGTGATTGCAGCCATGAAATTAAGATGCTTACTCCTTGGAAGGAAAGTTATCACCAACCTAGACAGCATATTCAAAAGCAGAGACATTACTTTGCCAACAAAGGTCTGTCTAGTCAAGGCTATGGTTTTTCCAGTAGTCATGTATGAGTGTGAGAGTTGGACTGTGAAGAAGGCTGAGCACCAAAGAATTGATGCTTTTTGAATTGTGGTGTTGGAGAAGACTCTTGAGAGTCCCTTGGACTGCAAGGAGATCCAACCAGTCCATCCTAAAGGAGATCAGTCCTGGGTGTTCATTGGAAGGACAGATGCTGAAGCTGAAACGCCAATACTTTGGCCATCTTGTGTGAAGAGTTGACTCATTGGAAAAGACCCTGATGCTGGGAGAGATTGAGGGCAGGAGGAGAAGGGGACGACAGAGGATGAGATGGCTGGATGGCATCACTGACTCGATGCACATGAGTTTGGGTAAACTCTGGGAGTTGGTGATGGACAGGGAGGCCTGGAGTGCTGCGATTCATGGGGTCGCAAAGAGTCGGACACAACTGAGTGACTGAACTGAAGTGATATATGCAAAACAATTATATACATGTATTTTGTTCATTGAAATATATAAATGCATAATACCTGTAATATCCAACAATTTGCAATGTATATGAATTATATTCTTTAACTTCTTTTAATCTTAGATGAAAAAAGTATTACGCAGCAAAATATTCTTATTTTTGCCATTTAGGTAAGTATAGTAGCAAACTATCCTAGTAAGAATCAATAACAGGTTGAAGGAAGAATTAAGACCTTGAGAATTAGTTTATAGTTGAAATTTTATTATAAGGAATTATTTTCTGTCACTGTCTAAATTATGGACTGCTTAATGTTTATTCTAATGAATCAGTAAATGTTTCACATGATTGATTAATGTCCATATAAAGCATATATACAGCCTAAAAATAAGTTGTAAAGTCAGTAAGCACATGGAAGATTAATAATATTATTTTATTGCAAGTGGGTACACTGGTCCACTTAAAATGAATCATTTATTCTTTAAATCAACAAACAGCCAAAACACAGAATGTAAAGATTGTTCCAGGTATTAAAATCAATGAAGTTTGTTTAAAAAAAAAGAACACTTCTGCCAAATTGGCAGAAAAAAAGTGAATGTAAAATAATCAAACTACCAAACTCTTTATCGATTTAACTATGAGTTTTAAAAAACCAGATATTAAGAAAATTCAGAGTTCAAAAAATCGTGACCATGTTTTATTGACTTGATTGTTTTTAAAGTACTGCTTTTCTCAGCTCAATATAATGGATGTCTCAATAGATTACTTAGAAAGCATAAAGAAATATAACCAGCTGAAGACAGTTGGTATTTACCCAAGATAAAAAATATGATTGAGCATCAACAGACATTTAATTTTAGATCATTGGCAAGACAATTGCTATCTGTCAATCTAAACTCTTGGTTATATGGATGTTATTATATCTGTAAATTATTGTTGCTGTTGTTCAGTTGCTAAGTCATGTCCAACTCTTTCCAACCCTCATGCACTGCACCATGCCAGGCTTCCCTGTCCTTCAATATCTCTTGGAATTTGCTCAAACTCGTGTCCATTGAGTCAATGATGTCGTCCAACCATTTCATCCTCTGTTGCTCCCTTCTCCTCCTGCCCTCAATCTTTCCTAACATCAGGATCTTTTCCAATGATTGGCTTTTTGCGTGGCCCACGGATTGAAGCTTCAGCTTCAGCATCAGTCCTTCCAATGAATATTGAGTGTTGATTTCCTTTAGGATTGACTGGTTTAATCTCCTTGCTGTCCAAGGGACTCTTAAGAATCTTCTCCAGCACTGTAATTCAAAAGCATCTATTCTTTGGCCCTCAGCCTTTTTTATGGTCCAACATGACTACTGGAAAAACTGTAGCTTTGACTATATGGACCTTTGTTGGCAAAGTGATGTCTCTGCTTTTTAACATGCTGTCTAGGTTTGTCATAGCTTTTCTTCCAAGGAACAAGCGTCTTTTAATTTCATGGATTATTACTATGTTAAATAAATCAACTATATTTTAAATATATATTGCTTAAATAATGTTATAATAATTGGCCTATTTAAATCGTCAAGTTGGGAACTCATTCTCACCATGAAAAATATGAGAGATTAATTAGAAACACTGGAGATAGAAAATTTTAAAACATTACAATGTAAAATGAGGAGTCACTGATCAATATTGGTCAATTTCAGAAAGTAGTCACTACATGGTCCTTTCTGAGAAAGTTTTCACACTTAATCTATATTATAGATTTGATTGCTTTGGTATGTTCGATCTCTGCTACCTCCTTGAAAAAGCTTTTTTTCTTTCTTTCTCCTGATCATACTGATTTCTTCCCTTAGACTCCCTCTCATCATCAACCCAGCCTCAACAGCTTAGAAATCCCCTGGACTCAGTTTGGGTCTCACATCTTTTCTAAGGACGTGTATTTCCAAAGTGAAGGCATATAGTTTCAAGGCTTTCATGCTTAAATCTTAAAACTTTAAAATATGCAATTGAATCCCAGGTTTTCATCTCCATATTGACTCTCTCTTTGAAGTTTTGGACTGGTATTACTATATCCTACAGTCCATTTCATATCTTTGATGTCAATTTTCTATATTAATATTTTTATCCTTTGTTTTTTCCTATTAAATATAAACCTTGTGGATGCAAGGATTTTGTCCTTTGGTTTTACTATGTTGATAAGTATCTGATGGTCACAGTGGAGGCTCAACAAAATATGACTTAACAGACTGACTAAATGGGTGTGTATTTTTATATCCGTAGAATGCAAATGAGGCAACAAAAAATGAAAAGCCTATGGTTTTGCATAAAGAGAGAATACTGCTTTGTAGGAGGAAGCATTTTGGTGAGAGTTGCTCTCTATGCCAGAAACCAAAGAGACTTCCTTATTTCTTCTTAGGTCTTATAGAATAACTGCATATTTATATTACTTTGATAGATTCTAGAGTGTTTGAAACATTATACAAATATTTGAGAAATAATATGGCTACTAACTGATAAAATGACCACGCTTTTGAATAACAGTGCCTGAAATAAGCAGACTTTCCTATGGTGATTTCTTCAGTAGCACGGAAATCTATAACAATTAAGAACAGAGAAGGTTTACAGGAATAACTGCTTTTCATTTCTTTGCTCACAAAAATGCTGATTATCCTACAAATTTTATTCTGGATCCCTTATCATCTATAGTTGCAAAATTATCTGTCAATGACATTAGTGCATTTAGGCATAGCATGGTGAATAACTCCTTTTGCAAAATAAAATAAAATAATATAAGAATCCATTTCCCAGAAGCAAAGAGTTAAAAACTCTGTATTGGTAACTCTTCAGTACTAAACTAGGTGGCATAATTCCTTTCCTGTATGTCCAAACTATTTTTCTCTCCAGTAAATAGTTATCTCTTTGATTCAGTACCCTCTACTCTGTATATAATGATTAAAGGTCTGCCCTACACTGACATTCACAACTTCCTGCAGACAAAAGAACTTTATCTTCAAAGATTAGGGATTTCATGAATGGAGTGTTCACATCTGAGAAATATTTTGGACATTTTGTAATAAGAGCAAAGTAATAACTGCTACTTACTGAAGACTTATCAAGTGCCAGATAGTATGCTAATTATGTTATAAACATTCCCTAACTAACTTCTCACAATAACCTTAGGATATTTGTAATATTTTAAGCTTTTTATAGGGAGGAAGCTGGAATTAATATATGAATAACTTGCGTTGGGTCAATAGTAAGTAAAAGAGGTAGAAATTTGAACTCATGCTGGTGATTCCCGGACCCCCTGCCCAAATAATACATCAGTGCAACAGATTAATGGATTTCTCCTGAATTCTTATTCTCTATTTATTGGTCACTGTTAGCATGCTGGCTTTGTAGCCTCTTTCTACTTTGGCAATTATAGTCAATTAAAAAAAATGATGGCAGTTCCTTCCAATGCTTTAAATATGGGAACTTTTTTTATCATCCATTTTACAGACTCTCTCTGTAATTTTTCCTATCTGGATTTAATTTTTTTTTTCATTTTTAGCTTTCTGTATTTTGAAAATGAAGTGCCTAGGTGCAGTTTTGCTTTGTTTGTTTGGCATTTATCCTACTTGGTGTTCTGTGAACTTCCTGATCTATGGTTTGGTGTCTGACTAATTCAGAGAAACTCTGAGTCATTACTGCTTCAAATACTTCTTCTGTTCCTTTCTCACTTCTTCTGGGATTCACATTATGCATATATCTCACCTTTTATAGTTGTCCAACAGTTATTGGATATTACAGTGTTTTTTTCTCCAAGCTTTCTTCTCTACTTTTCCAATCTGGAAAACATCCTCAAGGTCAGAGATTCTTTCCTCAGCCATGTAGTCTGCTAATGAGCCCATCAAAGGCATTCTTTTTTTTTTTTCTTTTTTAATAGTTTTTATTTATTTATTTTTAAATTTAAATTTATTTATTTTAATTAGAGGCTAATTACCCATCAAAGGCATTCTTTATTTCTGTTACAGTGTTTTTGATCTCTAGCATTTCTTTCTGATTCTTTCTCAGAATTTCCATCTGTCCATTTACATGGGCCATCTGTTTTTCATGCTGCCTACTTTATCTACTGAGAGTCATTAGCATATTAATCATAGTTGTTTTTTTTTTTTAATTAATTCATGGTCTGAAAATTCTTACATCTACATATCTGAGACTGGTTCTGATACTTGCTCTATCTTTTTAAACTATGTTTTCTGCTTATTAATATACCTTGTCATTTTTTCTTGACACTCAAACCTCAATAAGTAGATTTTAGTAACGTGGTGGTAAGGGACTGGGGAAAAGGAAACATTCTGTAGTCCTATGGTTAGGTCTTGGTCTTTTATTGAGCCTGTGCTTATGAACTATGAAATATCACAAGTCTTTTCCCTACTTAGGTGGGACAAAATGGCTGGAGGGGTATTTACAGCCCAGGGTATTCCCAAACCCAGAGAGCATGGGTATTTCCCTTCCTCCAGCTCAGTTCAGTGCTGAGAAATCACCAGTAACAAAGCCTCCAGTAAAAGAGTTCCCCCTGAGGGCAAATCTTGTTAAAAAGAACAGAATGCTCTAGAACTCAAAGTGCTTCCTTTTGCTCTCTCCTCTGCCAGAAAAATGAGGGAATTGTTCTTCAATATTTACTGAGAATCTGATTTAGCTCCTGGAGGTTAAACTCACAGAAGTATGGATCCCACTCCCCTCCATGGTTAGGCCTCCCTGGAGATTTTAACTCTCAGGGTTGTTGATTTTTAAGCCTCTAGCAATTTGTGAATTGCAACTCAGATTTCCCCACCCCACACTGGTTCTTGCAGAAAGTTTTGATTTGGATCCCTCAAGGGTTTCTGCTTGGAGGTTTTGCTCTGATAAGTTGCAAATCTTTGTATTCAACTAATCTCTGTTCAATTTTAAGAAAATAGTTTGCTCTCTGATCTCACTTCTCTGATGGATCTGAGAAAAATATCGGTTCTTCAGTTTGTTCAGATTCTTACTTGTCTTCAAATGGAATGGTAATTTCTAAACTCCTCCTATGTTGGACCAAGAACTCAAAATGTTTATTTTTCACAAAGGTGAAGTGAAAGTGTTTGTCACTCCGTTGCGTCCAACGCCTTGCTGGGCTGTACAGAGCTGGTGGACTGTAGCCCACGAGGCTCCTCTGCCAATGGAAGAATACTGGAGTGGGTAGCTATTCCTTTCTTCAGGGGTCTTTGCAATCCAGGAATTGAACCCTGGTCTCCTGCATTGCAGGCAGATTCTTTACTCTCTGAGCCACCAGGGAAGCCCTTTCACAATGGTATGGCTTATCAGTTCCCAAACTGCTGTATCTATAGCTATATTTATAGCTATATTCTTAGCTTAAACAAACAAATCAATATTCATTGGAAAATGAGACCTAGATTTTTAACTATTGGAGAGAAGCTTAAAATAAGGAAAGGGAAAAGTTAGAATAAATCTTATGGTGTTGGATTAGAACTGTAAATCTCTGTGAATTTAGTATGTATGTGTATGCACAAATACATATATCTAGATCTATATACGGAGAAGGCAATGGCACCCCACTCCAGCACTCTTGCCTGGAAAATCCCATGGATGGAGGAGCCTGGTAGGCTGCAGTCCATGGGGTTGCTGAGGGTTGGACATGACTGAGCGACTTCCCTTCCACTTTTCACTTTCATGCATTGGAAGAAGGAAATGGCAACCCACTCCAGTGTTCTTGCCTGGAGAATCCCAGGGACCGGGGAGCCTGGTGGGCTGCCGTCTATGGGGTCGCACAGAGTCGGACACGACTGAAGTGACTTAGCAGCAGATCTATATAAGGAAATAGAAGATGTGTTAGCATATATACACATATTTCTTAGGTGTTTCCTTTGAGAAGGCCTAGTACTTACAACATCCCAACATTAGAGAGCCTGGCAAGATATTGTTTTCTGTACACCAACTTTCAATAAAGAGGAGTCTGAACTCCTTGGGCTTCCCTGGTAGCTTAGCTGGTAAAGAATATGCCTGCAATGCAGGAGACCTTGGTTTGATTCCTGGATGGGGAAGATCTGCTGGAGAAGGGATAGTCTACCCACTCCAGGATTCTAGCCTGGAGAATCCTATGGACTGTATAGTCCTATACAGGATAGGACTATACAGTCCATAGGATTCTCAAACAGTCGAACACGACTGAGAGACTTTCATTTTCTTTCAAGAACTCTTTGGAAAAATGACTGATTTCAATGCCTAGACAGTGCTATTGGTTGAATTGTGTCCTTTCTAAACTCATATGTTGAAAATCTAATGCCTAGAATCTCAGCGCATTTCCTTGTTTGGAAATAAGGCCATCGTAGTAGTAACTACTTAAGATGAAGTCAGTAGAGTGGATACTAATTCAGTATGATGTGTGTCATTATAAAATGGGAGAACATCATATGAAGATACAGAGACATGCATAGAATAAAGTTGGTTCAAAGATACAAGGGGGTAAGGTGAATTTCTATAAGCCAAGGAAACAGGCCTGGAACAGACCCTTCCCTCACATTATTCAGAAGGAACCTGCCCTGGTGACACCTTAATTGTGGAGTTTTAACCAAGAGAACCATAAAACAATCAATGTCTGTTATTTAAGCTATTTAGTCTGTGTTTTTTTTGTTACAGCATCCTGAACAAACTAATACAGGCAGAGAGAGTTTAAAATAAGCCTGGAATATCTTTGATTACAGAAAATAGAATTTCAAAAAATAGGGATATGTCAAAAAGATGCCTGAGACCATCATGAATACAGGACAAACTGAACTACAACAAAAAACTAACAAGTAAAAAACTATAATCATTGGAATATTTTTAAAAATCCAATGTATTTATACTTAAGTGAACAAATCAATGACTAAATAAAGGGAAAGTTCTTCTCTGTAGGAAACTGAAACTAAAACTCTTAGTTGTTCAGTTGTGTCCAATCAACTCTTTGTGACCTCATAAACTGTAGCCTACAAGGCTCCTCTGTCCATGGAATTCTCTAGGGAAGGATACTAGAGTGGGTAGCCATTCCCTTCTCCAGGGGATCTTCCTGACCCGGGGATCAAACCCAGTTTTCCTGCAATACAGGTGGCTTCTTTACCATCTGAGCCACCAGGGAAGCCCCTTCTCTATAGAAAGCTTCCAACTAAAAATGTAGAAGAAATGATGGTATTAGGAAATCACTGTTTGCCTAAAATTGCAGTAATAATAATCAGTGGATATTAAAAAGAGAGAGATATGATATAGAAAGTATATTTGCGCAGATACAAAGTAGATTGATGCAAGAAACTTATTATAATAGTGACATTAAGGTGGAGAAATCTGGAGAACATTGCCTGAAGTAAGAAATGGAGATTAACCTCACCAATAAGTGGACAATTGATATAACGTGCCTCCTGTCATTAAAGGTATTTTAATAGAAGAGCTTCTTTCAGGTTGTTAGTATATATTTAGGCTACATGCGTGCTGAGCTGTTTCAGTTGTTTCCGACTCTTTGCAACCCTATGGACTGTAGCCTATCAGGCTCCTCGGTCCATGGGACACTGGAAGCAAAATTACTGGAGTGGGTTGTCATGCTCTCTTCAGGGTGTCGTCCAGACCCAGGGATCAAACCCATGTCTCTTGTGTCTCCTGTGTTGGCAGGCAGGTCCTTTGCCACTAGTGCCACCTGGGAAGCCATATTTCGGCTAAAGAAACCAAATCCAAGTGCAATTAATCATGACTCAGTTTTGAAGTGTCTTTATTTACAAAACACTTGTTAGACATCATGAGTTCAGTTCAGTTGCTCAGTCGTGTCCAACTCTTTGCGACCCCATGGTCTGCAGCATGCCAGGGTTTTCTGTCTTTCAAATCTCCCGGAACTTGTTCAAACTCATGTCCATTGAGTCAGTTATGCCAACCAACCATCTCATCTTCTGTCCTCCCCTTCTCCTCTCACCTTCAATCTTTCCCAGCATCAGGGTCTTTTCCGAGTCAGTTCCTCCCATCAGGTGGCCAAAGTAATGGAACTTCAGCTTCAGCATCAGTTCTTCCAATGAGTATTCAGGATTACTGATTGGTTTGATCTCCTTTCAGTCCAAAGGACACTTAAGAGTCTTCTCCAATACTGCAGTCCAAAAGCATTAATTCTTCAGCTCTCAGCTTTCTTTATGGTGCAACCCTCACATCCATACATGACTACTGGAAAAACCATAGGTTTCACATATGGACTTTTGTTGGAAAAGTAATGCCTCTGCTTTTTAATATGCTGTCTAGGTTGGTCATAGCTTTTCTTCCAAGGAGCAAGTATCTTTTAATTTCATGGCTGCAGTCAGCATCTGCAGTGATTTTGGAGCCCAAGAAAATAAAGTCTGTCACTATTTCCATATTTTCCTCAATCTATTTGCCATGTAGTGATGAGACCAGATTGTATGTAGGTCAGGAAGCAACAGTTGGAACTGGACATGGAACAACAGACTGGTTCCAAATAGGAAAAGGAGTTCGTCAAGGCTGTATATTGTCACCCTGTTTATTTAACTTATATGCAGAGTACGTCATGAGAAACGCTGGACTGGAAGAAACACAAGCTGGAATCAAGATTGCCAGGAGAAATATTAATAACCTCAGATATGCAGATGACATCACCCTTATGGCAGAAAGTGAAGAGGAACTCAAAAGCCTCTTGATGAAAGTGAAAGTGGAGAGTGAAAAAGTGGGCTTAAAGCTCAACATTCAGAAAACGAAGATCATGGCATCTGGTCCCATCACTTCATGGGAAATGGATGGGGAAACAGTGGAAACAGTGTCAGACTTTATTTTTCTGGGCTCCAAAATCACTGCAGATGGTGACTGCAGCCATGAAATTAAAAGACGCTTACTCCTTGGAAGGAAAGTTATGACCAACCTAGATAGCATATTCAAAAGCAGAGACATTACTTTGCCAACAAAGGTCTGTCTAGTCAAGGCTATGGTTTTTCCTGTGGTCATGTATGGATGTGAGAGTTGGACTGTGAAGAAGGCTGAGTGCCGAAGAATTGATGCTTTTGACCTGTGGTGTTGGAGAAGACTCTTAAGAGTCCCTTGGACTGCAAGAAGATCCAACCAGTCCATTCTGAAGGAGATCAGCCCTGGGATTTCTTTGGAAGGAATGATGCTAAAGCTGAAACTCTAGTACTTTGGCCACTTCATGCGAAGAGTTGACTCATTGGAAAAGACTCTGATGCTGGGAGGGATTGGTGGCAAGAGGAGAAGGGGACGACAGAGGATGATGAGATGGCTGGATGGCATCACTGACTTGATGGATGTAAGTCTGAGTGAACTCTGGGAGTTGGTGATGGACAGGGAGGCCTGGCGAGCTGCAATTCATGGGGTCGCAAAGAGTCGGATGTGACTGAGTGACTGATCTGATCTGATGAGACCAGATGCCATGATCTTAGGTTTTTGAATGTTGAGTTTTAAGCTAGCTTTTTCACTCTCCTCTTTCACTTTCATCAAGAGGCTCTTCAGTTCCTCTTTGCTTTCTGACATAAGAGTGGTGTCATCTGCATATCTGAAGTTACTGAATTTCTCCCTACAACTTGATTCCAGCTTGTGCTTCACCCAGTTTGGCATTTCACATGATGTACTCTGCGTATAGGTTAAATAAGCAGGGTGACAATATACAGTCTTGACATGCTCCTTTCCTAATTTGGAAGCAGTCTGTTGTTCCATGTCTGGTTCTAACTGTTGCTTGCTTCTTGACCTGCATACAAATTTCTCAGGAGGCAGGTAAGATGGTCTGGTATGCCCCTCTTTAAGAATTTTCTAATCTTTGTTGTGATCCACACAAAGACTTTAGCATAACCAATGAAGCAGAATTAATTGTTTTTAGTGAATCTCTTGCTTTTTCTATGATCCGACAAATGTTGTCAATTCAGACACTGGTTCCTCTGCCTTTTCTAAATCTACCTTGAACATCTGGAAAGTTCTTGGTTCATGCACTGTTGAAGCCTGGCTTGGAGAATTTTGAGCATACTATGCTAGCGTGTGAGATGAGTTCAATTGTGTGGTAGTTTAAACATTCTTTGGCATTGCCTTTCTTTGGAATTGGAATGAAAACTGACCTTTTCTGGTCCTTTGGCCACTGGTGAGTTTTGCAAATTTGCTGGCATATTGAGTACAGCACTTTCACAGCATCATCTTTTAGGATTTGAAATAACTCACCTGGAATTCCATCCTTCCACTGGCTTTGTTCATAATGAGGCTTCTAAGCCCCACTTGACTTCATACTCCAGAATGTCTGGCTCTAGGTGGAGTGACCACACCATTGTGGTTGTCTGGGTCATGAAGATCTTTTTTGAGTAGTTCTTCTGTGTATTCTTGCCACCTCTTCTTAATATCTTCTGCTTCTGTTAGTTTCATACCATTTCTGTCCTTTATTGTGCCCATTTTTGCATGAAATGTTCACTTGGTATCTCTTATTTTCTTGAAGAGATATCTAGTCTTTCCCATTCTATTGTTTTTCTCTATTTCTTTGCATTGAACACTGAGGAAGACTTTCTTATCTCTCCTTGCTATTCTTTGGAACTCTGCATTTAGATGGATATCTCTTTCCTTTTCTCTTTTGCCTTTCAGTTCAGTTCAGTTCAGTTCAGTCGCTCAGTCACGTCTGACTCTTTGTGACCCCATGAATCACAGTACGCCAGGCCTCCCTGTCCATCACCAACTCCCAGAGTTCACTCAGACTCACGTCCATCGAGTCAGTGATGCCATCCAGTCATCTCATCATCCTCTGTCATCCCCTTCTCCTCCTGCCCCCAATCCCTCCCAGCATCAGAGTCTTTTCCAATGAGTCAACTCTTCGCATGAGGTGGCCAAAGTACTGGAGTTTCAGCTTTAGCATCATTCCTTTCAAAGAAATCCCTGGGCTGATCTCCTTCAGAATGGACTGGTTGGATCTCCTTGCAGTCCAAGGGACTCTCAAGAGTCTTCTCCAACACCACAGTTCAAAAGCATCAATTCTTCGGCACTCAGCCTTCTTCACAGTCCAACTCTCACATCCATACATGACCACAGGAAAAACCATAGCCTTCACTAGATGGACATTTGTTGGCAAAGTAATGTCTCTGATTTTGAATATGCTATCTAGGTTGGTCATAACTTTCCTTCCAAGGAGTAAGCGTCTTTTAATTTCATGGCTGCAAACACCATCTTTTGCCTTTAGCTTCTCTTCTTTTGTAAGCTATTTGTAAGGCTTCCTTAGACAACCATTTTGTATTTTTGCATTTGTTCTTCTTGGGTTTGGTTTTGATCACCGCCTCCTGTACAATGTTATGAACCTCTGTCCATAGTTCTTAAGGCACTCTATCTATCAGATCTAATCCCTTGAACAATTTGTTACTTCCTTTGTATACTCATAAAGGATTTGATTTGGGTCATACCTGAATCGTCTAGTGATTTTCCCTGCTTTCTTCAATTTAAGTCTGAATTTGGCAATAAGGAGTTCGTAATCTGAGCCACAGTCAGCTCCTGGTCTTGTTTTTGCTGACTGTATAGAGCTTCTCCATCTTTGACTGCAAAGAATATAATCAATCTGATTTTGGTATGGACAAGCTGGTGATGTCTATGTGTAGAGTTGTCCCTTATGTTGTTGGAAGAGGGTGTTTGCGATGACCAGTGTGTTGGCAAAACTCTGTTAGCCTTTGCCTTGCTTCACTTTGTACTCCAAGGCTGAACTTCCTGTTCTTCCAGGTTTCTCTTGACTTCCTACTTTGGCATTCTAGTCCCCTATGATGAAAAATCATCTTTTTTTGGTGTTAGTTCTAGAAGGTCTTGTAGGTCTTCATAGAACTGTTCAAATTCAGCTTCAGCTTCTTTGGCATTGGTGGTTGGGGCATAGACTTGGATTACTGTAATATTGAATGGTGCCTTGGAAACAAACAAAGATCTTTCTGTCATTTTTGAGATTGTACCCAAGTACTGCATTTTGGACTATTTTGTTCAGTATTTGACATCATAGACATCATATACCAGATAAAATTCCAAACCCTGAAAAATGGTCATCAGTAGGCTTTCACCAGTGGTGGCAGGTTGAAGGTACACTTGAATATTTACCCTGCATGGGAACCACCTGGGAGAGAGCCCTCAGGAAGTGTGCTTCTCTGATTCTGTCAAAATCAATGGATCATTACATTTTATCATACTGTAAACAGGTGCTTATCATACACTCTTTTAAAATTGTTTTTCTTTCAGTTATCAATACCCACTATCCACGGATGTGTAGAAAATAACTTGATTTTTTTCTTTTTTCATTGAAAGCTACATTATTGTGCTTCATTAAACACAGACTGAAAGTTCGTCCATCTCCCCTTTGCCTGTTCTCTCCACCAAAGTTTTTCTTTAAAAAAATTTTTTTTTAATTGAAGGATAATTGCTTTCCAGAATTTTGTTGTTTTCTGTCAAACCTCGACATGAATCAGCCATAGGTATACATATATCCTCTCCCTTTTGAACCTCCCTCTCATCTCCCTCCTCATCCCACCCCTCTAGGCTGATACAGAGCTCCTGTTTGAGTTTCCTGAGACATACAGCAAATTTTCTTTGGCTATCTATTTTACATATGGTAATATAAACTTCCATATTACTCTTTCCATACATCTCACCCTCTCTTCTCCTCTCCCCATGTTCATAAGTCTATTCTTTATGCCTGTTTCTCCATTAGGACTTCCCTGGTGGCTCAGATGGTAAAGAGTCTGCCTACAATGCAGGAGACCAGGGTTCAATCCCTGCGTTGGGAAGATCTCCTGGAGAAGGAAATGGTAACCTACTCCAGTATTCTTACCTGGAAAATCCCATGGACAGAGGAGTCTGGTAGGCTACAGTCCATGGGGTTGCAAAGAATCGGATACGACTGAGCGGTAAATTCTTCAGTACCATTTTTCTAGATTCCATGTATGTGCATTAGAATACAATATTTATTTTTCTCTTTCTGACTCACTTCATTCTGTATAATAGGTTCTAGGTTCATCCACCTCATCAGAACTGACTCAAATGTGTCTCTTTTTATGGCTGAGTAATACTCCATTGTGTATATGTACCATAAGTTCTTTTCCATTCATCTGTCACTGGATGTCTAGGTCACTTCCATGTTTTAACTATCATAAATAGTGCTGCAATGAACAATGGGATACATGTGTCTTTTTCAATTTTGGTTTCCTCAGGGTATATGCCTAGGAGTGAGATTGCTGGGTCATATGGTGGTTTTATTCCTAGTTTTTAAAGGAATCTCCATACCATCTTCCATAGTGGCTGTATCAATTTACATTCCCACCAACGGTGCAAGAGCTCTCCTTTTTCTCCATGCTCTCTCCAGCATTTATTGCTTGTAGACTTTTTGATGATGGCCATTCTGACCAGTGTAAGGTGATATCTCATTGTCGTTTTGATTTGCATTTCTCTAGTAATGAGCAATGTTGAGCATGTTTTCATGTGTTTGTTAGCCATCTGTATGTCTTCTTTGGAGAAATTTTAAATTTCTAAATGTCTGTTTAGGTCTTTTTCCCACTTTTTGATTGGGTTGTTGGTTTTTCTGGCATTGTGTTGTATGAGCTGCTTGTATATTTTTGAAATTAATCCTTTGTCAGTTTTTTTCAGTTGCTATTATTTTTTCCCATTCTGAGGGTAGTCTTTTCACCTTGCTTATAGTTTCCTTTGATGTGCAAAAGCTTTGAAGTTTAATCAGGTCCCACTTGTTTACTTTTGTTTTTATTTTCGTTACTCCAGGAGGTGGGTCATAGAGGATCTTGCTTTGGTTTATGTCATTGAGTGTTCTGCCTATGTTTCTCTCTAAGAGTTTTATAGTTTCTGGTCTTACATTTAGGTCTTTAATTCATTTTGAGTTTATCTTTGTGTATAGTTTAGGACGTGTTCTAATTTCATTCTTTTACATGTAGCTGTCCAGTTTTCCCAGCTCCATTTATTGAAGAGGCTGTCTTTATCCTCATTGACTTCCCTGGTGGCTCAGACAGTAAAGTGTATGCTTACAATGCAGGAGACCCAGGTTCGATCCCTGGGTGGGCAAGATCCCCTAGAGAAGGAAATGGCAACCCACTCCAGTACTCTTGCCTGGAAAATCCCATGGACGGAGGTGCCTGGTAGACTACAGTCCATGGGGTCACAAAGAGTCAGCCACGATTGAGTCACTTCACTTTCACTGGCCCCATTGTATATTCTTGCCTCCTTTGTAAAAAATAAGGTACACATAGATGCATGGGTTTATTTCTGGGCTTTCTATCTTGTTCTACCGGTCTATATTTCTGTTTTTGTGCCAGTAGCATACTGTCTTGATGTCTTGATGACTTGAAGACTGTAGCTTTGTATAATCTGAAGTCAGGAAGGTTGATTTCTCCAGCTCCATTCTTCTTTCTCAAGACTGCTTTGGCTATTCAGGGTCTTTTGTGTTTTCATATGAATTGTGAATTTTTTTGTTTTAGTTCTGTGAAAAATGCCATTGGTAATTTGATAGGGATCACATTGAATCTGCAGATTGCATTTGGTAGTATAGTCATTTTCACAATATTGATTCTTCCTACCCAGGGACATGGAGTATCTCTCCATCTATTTATATGATCTTTGATTTCTTTTATTAGTGTCTTATAATTTTCTGTGTACAGTTCTTTTGTCTCCTTCTGCTGCTGCTAAGTCACTTCAGTCGTGTCCGACTCTGTGTGACCCCATAGACAGGAGCCCACCAAGCTTCCCCATCCCTGGGATTCTCCAGGCAAGAACACTGGAGTGGGTTGCCATT
The DNA here is from genome assembly GCF_002263795.3 of Bos taurus. Classification (NCBI taxonomy): domain Eukaryota; kingdom Metazoa; phylum Chordata; class Mammalia; order Artiodactyla; family Bovidae; genus Bos; species Bos taurus. The sequence goes on from NC_037336.1 coordinate 90,153,781, forward strand.
TCCTTCTCCAATGCAGGAAAGAGAAAAGTGAAAGTGAAGTCGCTCAGTCGTGTCCGACCCTCAGCAACCCCATGGACTGCAGCCTACCAGGCTCCTCTGTCCATGGGATTTTCCAGGCAAGAGTACTGGAGTGGGTTGCCATTGTCTCCTTAGGTAAATTTATTCCTAGATAGTTAATTCTTTTTATTGTAGTGGTGAATGGGATTGATTCCTTAATTTCTCTTTCTGATTTTTCATTGTTAGTATGTAGAAATGCAAGTCAGTTCTGTGTATTGATTTTGTACCCTGCAACATTGCTAAATTCACTGATTAGCTCTAGTAATTTTCTGATAGTATCTTTAGGGTTTTCTGTGTACAATATCATGTCATCTGCAAACAGTGAGAGCTTTACTTCTTCTTTTCTGATCTGGATTACTTTTATTTCTTTTTCTTCTCTGATTCCTGTAGCTAGGACTTCCAGAACTATGTTGAATAATAATGGTGAAAGTGGACACCCTTGTCTTGTTCCTGATCTTAGGGGAAATGCTTTCACTTTTTCACCATTGAGAATTATGTTTGCTGTAGGCTTATCATATATGGCCTTTACTATGTTGAGGTATGTTCCTTCTATGCCCATTTTTTGAAGAGTTTTAATCATAAATGGGTGCTGAATTTTGTCAAAGGCTTTTTCTGCATCTATTTAGATTACAATATCATTTTTATCTTTCAATTTGTTAATATGGTATATCACATTGATTGATTTGCATATATTGAAGAATCCTTGCATTCCTGGAATAAACCCAACTTGATCATGGTGTATGAGCTTTTTGATGTGTTGCTGAATTCCGTTTGCTAAAATTTTGTTGAGGAATTTTGCATCTATGTTCATCAGTGATATTGGCCTTTAGTTTTCTTTTTTTGTGTTGTCTTTGTCTGGTTTTGGTATCAGGGTGATGGTGGCCTTGTAGAATGAGTTTGGAAGTGTTCCTTCCTCTGAAGTTTTTTGAAAGAGTTTTAGAAAGATAGGCATTAGCTTTTTTCTAAGTGTTTGATGGAGTTCTCCTGTGAAGCCATCTGGTTTTGGGCTTTTGTTTTTTGGGAGATTTTTGATCACAGCTTCAATTTTAGTGCTTGTAATTGGGTTGTTCATAATTTCTATTTCTTCCTGGTTCAGTCTTGGAAGATTGAACTTTTCCAAGAATCTGTCTATTTCTTCCAGGTTATCCATTTTATTGCCACATAGTATTCATAATAGTCTCTTATAATCCTTTGTATTTTTGTATTGTCTATTGTAACCTCTCCTTTTTCATTTCTAATTTTGTTGATTTGATTCTTCTCTCTTTTTTTCTTGATGAGTCTGGAAAAGGGTTTGTCAATTTTGTTTATCTTCTCAAAGAAACAGCTTTTGGTTTTATTAATCTTTACTATTGTTTCTTTCATTTTTCATTTATTTCTACTCAGGTCTTTATGATTTCTTTCCTTCTACTAATTTTGGGTTTCTTTGTTCTTCTTTTTCCAGTTGTTTTACATGTAAAGTTAGGTTGTCTATTCTATGTCTTTCTTGTTTCTTGAGGTAAGATTGTATTGCTATAAACTTCCCTCTTAGAACTGCTTTCACTGCATCCCATAGGTTTTGAGTTGTTATGTTTTCATTGTCATTTGTTTCTAGAAAATTTTTGATTTCCCTTTTGCTTTGTTCAGTAACCTGTTGGCTATTTAGAAACGTGTTGTTTACTCCCCATGTGTTTGTGTTTCTTACAGTTTTTTTTTTCCTTGCAATTTATATCTAGTCTCATAGCATTGTGGTTGGAGATGATGCTTGACATGATTTAAATTTTCTTAAAATTTACTGAGGTTTGATTTGTGACTGAAGATGTGGTCTATCCTGGAGGATGTCCCATGTGCACTTGAGAAGAAGGTGTATTCTTCTGCATTTAGATGGAATGTCTTGAAGATATCAGTGAGATCCATCTTATCTAATGTATCATTTAAGACTTGTGTTTTCTTATTAATTTTCTATTTTGATGATTCATCCATTGGTGTGAGTGGGATGTTAAAGTCTCCTACTATTATCGTGTTACTTTCAATTTCTCCTTTTATGTCTGTTAGTGTTTGTCTTATGTATTGAGGTGCTCCTATGTGGGTTATCTAGATATTTGCAATGTTATGTCTTCCTCTTGGATTGATCCCTTGATCATTATGTAGTGTCCTTCCTTATCTCTTGTAATCTTCTTTATTTTAAAGGCTATTTTGTCTGATATGAGGATTGCTACTCCAGCTTTCTTTTGCTTCCCATTTGCATGGAATACATTTTCCCACCCTCTCACTTTCAGTCTATGTGTGTCTTTAGGTCTGAAGTGAGTTCTTGTAAACAGCATGTATATGGGTCTTGTTTTTGTATCTATTCAGACAGTCTGTGTCTTTTGGTTGGAGCATTTAATCCATTTACATTTAAAGTAATTATTTATATATATATATATTCCTATTGCCATTTTCTTAATTGTTTGGGGTTGATTGTGTAGATCTTTTCTCTTCCCTTTTATTTTTTGACTATATAAGTCTCTTTAACTTTTGTTGTAAAGCTGCTTTGGTGGTACTGAATTCTCTTAACTTCTGCTTGTCTGAAAAGCTTTTGATTTCTCCATCAATTTTGAATGAGATCCTTGCTGGGTACAGTAATCTTGGTTGTAGATTTTTCTCTTTCAGTACTTTAAATATATTTTGCCTTTCCCTTCTGGCCTGCAGAGTTTCTGCTGAAAGATAAGCTGTTAAGCATATGAGGTTTCCCTTGTATGTTACTTGTTACTTCTCCCTTGCTGCATTTAATATTCTCTCTTTGTGTTTCAGTTCAGTTCATTTCAGTTGCTCAGTTGTGTCCAACTCTTTGTGATCCCATGGACTACAACACTTGAGGCCTCCTTGTCCATCACCAACTCCCAGATTTTACTCAAACTCATGTCCATTGAGTCGGTGATGTCATCCAATCATCTCATCCTCTGTCATCCCCTTCTCTTTCCATTTTCAATCTTTTCCAGCATCAGGGTCTTTTCAAATGAGTCAGTTCTTCACATCAGGTGGCCAAAATATTGGAGTTTCAGCTTCAGCATCAGTCCTTCCAATGAATATTCAGGACTGATTTCCATTGGGATGGACTGGTTGGATCTCTTTGCAGTCCAAGGGACTCTCAAGAGTCTTCTCCAACACCACAGTTCAAAAGCATCAATTCTTCAGTGTTCAGCTTTCTTTATAATCCAACTCTCACATCCATACATGACTACTGGAAAAACCATAGCCTTGTCTAGATGGACCTTTTTTGGTAAAGTAATGCTGTGTTTAGAAATCTATTTGATTAGTCTTTGTTAGTTTAATTAGTATATATTTTGGCATGTTTCTCCTTGGGTTTGTCCTGTATAACACTCTCTGTGCCTATTGGACTTGATTGACTATTTCCTTTTCCATGTTGGGCATGTTGGGAAAATTTTCGACTATAATCTCTTCAAAAATTTTCTCATACCCTTTCTTCTTCTCTTCTTCTGGGACCCCTATAATTCGAATGTTGGTGTGTTAGATATTGTCCCAGAGGTCTCTGAGACTATCCTCAGTTCTTTTCATTCTTTTTACTTTATTCTGCTCTTCAGAACTTATTTCCACCATTTTATCTTCTAGCTCACTGATCCGTTCTTCTGCTTCAGATATTCTGCTATTGATTCCTTCTAGAGTGTTTTTAATTTCAGTAATTGTGTTGTTTGTCTCTGCATGTTTATTCTTTAATTCTTCTAGGTCTTTGTTAACTGATTCTTGCATTTTCTCCACTTTGTTTTCAAGGTTTTTGATCATCTTTATTATCATTATTCTGAATTCTTTTTCAGGTAGTTTGCCTATTTCCTCTTAATTTATTTGGACTTGTGTGTTTCTAGTTTGTTCCTTCATTTGTGTAATATTTTTCTGCCTTTCCATTATTTTTTTAAACTTATTTTTAACTTATTGTGTTTGAGATCTTTTCCCAGGCTTCAAGGTTGAATTCTTTCTTCCTTTTGGTTTCTGCCTTCCTCAGGTTGGTCCAGTGGTTTGTGTAAGCTTTGTATAGGGTGAGATTTGTGCTGGGTTTTTGCTTGTTTGTTTGTCTTTCCTCTAGTGGCAAGGCTGAGTGAGGTGGTAATCCTGTCTGCTGATGATTGGGTTTTATTTTTGTTTTGTTTGTTGTTTAGATGAGGTGTCCTGGCGGTGCTACTGGTGGTTGTGTGATGCCAGGTCTTATATTCCAGTGGTTTCCTTTGTGTGAGTTATCACTATTTGATATCCTCTAGGGTTAGTTCTCTGGTAGTCTAGGGTCTTGGAGTCACTGCTCCCCTCAAAGGCTGTGGGCTTGATCTCTGCCAGTCAACCATCTCTGCAAAGAATATGAGGCTTCTCCCCTGCAATTCCTTGAGCAGTCACTCCAGTCGCCCCAAGCATCCCAGCTGCTATCTTTCTCTTCATCTGAATAAGTGTTTCTTGATGTGTATAGATGAATCAAGGCAAATTGGAAGTGGTCAAATAAGAGATAGCAAGAGTGAACGTTGACATTCTAGGAATCAGTGAACTCAAATGTACTGGAATGGGTGAATTTAACTCAGATGACCTTTATATCTACTACTGTGGGCAGGAATCCCTTAGAAGAAATGGAGTAGCCATCATGGTCAAGAAAAAAGTCCGAAATACAGTACTTGGAAGCAATCTCAAAAATGACAGAATGATCTCTGTTCGTTTCCAAGGCAAACCATTCAATATCACAGTAATCCAAGCCTATCCCCCAACCAGTAATGCTGAAGAAGCTGAAGTTGAATGGTTCTATGAAGACTTACAAGACCTGTTAGAACTAACACCCAAAAAAGATGTCCTTTTCATTATAGGGGACTGGAATGCAAAAGTAGGAAGTCAAGAAACACCTGGAGTAACAGGCAAATTTGGCCTTGGAATACCGAATGAAGTAGGGCAAAGGCTAATAGAATTTTGCCAAGAAAATGCACTGGTCATAGCAAACACCCTCTTCCAACAACACAAGAGAAGACTACACATGGACATCACCAGATGGTCAACACCGAAATCAGATTGATTATATTCTTTGCAGCCAAAGATGGAGAAGCTCTATACAGTCAGCAAAAACAAGACCGGGAGCTGACTGTGGCTCAGATCATGAACTCTTATTGCCAAATTCAGACTGAAATTGAAGAAAGTAGGGAAAACCACTAGACCATTCAGGTATGACCTAAATCAAATCCCTTATGATTATACAGTGAAAGTGAGAAACAGATTTAAGGGACTAAATCTGATAGATAGAGTGCTTGATAAACTATGGACGGATGTTTGTGACATTGTCCAGGACAAGGATCAAGACGATCCCCACGGAAAAGAAATGCAAAAAAGCAAAATGGCTGTCTGAAGACGCCTTACAAATAGCTGTGAAAAGAAGAGAAGCGAAAAGCAAAGGAGAAAAGGAAAGATATAAGCATCTGAATGCAGAGTTCCAAAGAATAGAAAGGAGAGATAAGAAAGCCTTCCTCAGCCATCAATGCAAAGAAATAGAGGAAAACAACAGAACAGGAAAGACTAGAGATCTCTTCAAGAAAATTAGAGATACCAAGGGAACATTTCATGCAAAGATGGGCTCGATAAAGGACAGAAATGGTATGGACCTAACAGAAGCAGAAGATATTAAGAAGAGGTGGCAAGACTACACAGAAGAACTGTACAAAAAAGATCGTCACGACCCAGATAATCACAACGGTGTGATCACTTACCTAGAGCCAGACATCCTGGAATGTAAAGTCAAGTGGGCCTTAGAAAGCATCACTATGAACAAAGCTAATGGAGGTGATGGAATTCCAGTGGAGCTATTTCAACTCTTGAGAGATGATGCTGTGAAAGTGCTGCATTCAATATGCCAGCAAATTTGGAAAACTCAGCAGTGGCCACAGGACTGGACAAGGTCAGTTTTCATTCCAATCCCAAAGAAAGGCAATGCCAAAGAATGCTCCAACTACCACACAATTGCACTCATCTCACACGCTAGTAAAGTAATGCTCAAAATTCTCCAAGCCAGGCTTCAGCAATACGTGAACCGTGAACTTCCAGATTTTCAAGCTGGTTTTAGAAAAGGCAGAGGAACCAGAGATCAAATTGCCAACATCCACTGGATCATGGAAAAAGCAAGAGAGTTCCGGAAAAACATCTATTTCTGCTTTATTGACTATGCCAAAGCCTTTGACTATGTGGATCACAATGAACTGTGGAAAATTCTGACAGAGATGAGCATACCAGGCCACCTGACCTGCCTCTTGAGAAACCTATATACAGATCAGGAAGCAACAGTTAGAACTGGACATGGAACAACAGACTGGTTCCAAATAGGAAAAGGAGTATGTCAAGGCCGTTTATTGTCACCCTGCTTATTTAACTTCTATGCAGAGTATGTCATGAGAAACGCTGGGCTGGAAGAAGCACAAGCTGGAATCAAGATTGCCGGGAGAAATATCAATCACCTCAGATATGCAGATGACACCACCCTTATGGCAGAAAGTGAAGGAGAACTAAAAAGCCTCTTGATGAAAGTGAAAGAGGAGAGTGAAAAAGTTGGCTTAAAACTCAACATTCAGAAAACGAAGATCATGGCATCTGGTCCCATCACTTCATGGGAAATAGATGGGGAAACAGTGGAAACAGTGTCAGACTTTATTTTTCTGGGCTCCAAAATCACTGCCGATGGTGACTGCAGCCATGAAATTAAAAGATGCTTACTCCTTGGAAGGAAAGTTATGACCAACCTAGATAACATATTACAAAGCAGAGACATTACTTTGCCAACAAAGGTCCTTCTAGTCAAGGCTATGGTTTTTCCAGTAGTCATTATGGATGTGAGGGTTGGACTGTGAAGAAAGCTGAGAGCCAAAGAATTGATACTTTTGAACTGTGGTGTTGGAGAAGACTCTTGAGAGTCCCTTGAACTGCAAAGAGATCCAACCAGTTCATTCTAAAGGAGATCAGTCCTGAGTGTTCATTGGAAGGACTGATGTTGAAGCTGAAACTCCAGTACTTTGGTCACCTCATGCGAAGAGTTGACTCATTGGAAAAGACACTGATGCTGGGAGGGATTGGGGGCAGGAGGAGAAGGGGACGACAGAGGATGAGATGGCTGGATGGCATCACTGAGTCGATGGACATGAGTTTGAGTAAACTCCGGGAATTGGTGATGGACAGAGAGGCCTGGCGTGCTGCAGTTCATGGGGTCGAAAGAGTCGGGCACGACTGAGCGACTGAACTGAACTGAATGAGATAGATATCCCTATAGATATCTATAGATATCTGTATAGATATCCCTATCGATAAAGGGATAAGTGTGTGAATATCTAGGCTCTTTAGGTGACACTAATGGTAAAGAATCCTCCTGCCAATGCAGGAGACATGAGAGATATAGGTTCTATCTGTGGCTTAGGAACATCCCCTATTTCTGATTGGCATTCAAAAGCTTACACCCCAACCTGCCTTTATTGCTGGCCAAACCCACAGACATGCTTTATCTGTTTTCGCTTCTCTTTACTCCATCAACCATGTCAGGACAGAGCACACGATACGTCTATCGTAATAAATGAGGTTTCTTTAAGTGCTTCCTTGAACAAAATAGCCATAGCACAATATTCTATATCTGCTCCTGAAAAGCTGTATTAGGGTCCAGAGTTTTTCTTAATATCACAATATAGTTATTTAATAGTCTTACTTTTATCTATAGATATTCCAATTAGATCATTGTTTTTCAGGGATTTTATCACACTGTTGCATGTGCCGAATACATTATAGAGCTCATTACACTTCATTCATTGTTCTGTGCCTACCCTTTTTACATACATGAATTCCTCTGGGGAATATTCAGCTAAGTACTGTGAAACCTGGAAGGTGCTAAGGGAGAAAAGTTTTCTTCTTACTTCTGTAGTTTATTTGGGAAATTAGCCAGATGGTTTATGAAGCTGTTTTTCCTACTATGTCACTCTGTGACATAAAACACCTTGTGGGATTAGTAAGCATAGCCTCAAAACAAAAAATTGAGTGAAGGGGTATATTGAATTCTCTCCTCTTTTTGGTGTTTTCCTTCTAGAGGCAGATGTTACAAAAAAGATCTGAAATAAATTTTCCTCTTCCCTGCTGCCTCTTTCAGAAAGGATTTTGCTATTGACCTGCTGGCTGTACCACCTGGAGCCACAGTTTTGATCTATAAATCCTTTGAAACAGTTCTCAGCTTCTAAAGTTGATTCCCCCTCTCTTTACTTACCCTTCTAATAAGTGAATTTAGCCAAGGAGTGTCTTATAATAACCATATGCTTTACTTTTTAAATGAAAAATACAACAAAACTGGGCAATAGAAACTTTTAGAGACACCACTGATTCTTATAATAACACTAATAATCGTGTTGCTTAATCATAGTCAATCATTCCTTACATATTGGCTTCTAAGATCATCTCTGCTTATTTGTTGCAATGTTTGGCATAGATTACTTGGAGTTTGGTATCAAAATAAGTGTCCACACTACCCAGACCCCATCCTTTACTCTTTCCTTTGCTCATATTATTTTGTTGGATTCTTATATCATTTTGACCTAAGAGAGAGATGAAACGCAGAAAGTTGTGAGCCTCTCAGTGGGAGTGAGCCCGCTAAGAAGCTGATGCAGATTTAGAGACTGTTAGAAACTGCTGTCTTCCTTGGTCCCCACTGTCCGGCTATCTTGTGCATTTAGGTCAGTCTCTGGTACACAGTTCTACTGTGGTTCGGGAATGAGAGTCTGTTCTGAGTCTCTCTGGAATTAACAGCTCTGTGGATCAGGATGTTTGGTTTCCTCTTCCTGATGTTACAGAACCAATGTGATCATGTTAGCTTTTTGTCTCCTTGTTTTTCAAGTGGGAAAATATTTGTTTTTTGAGCATATGCTTAGCAATGTTAATGAGAGATAAAAAGTATTCCATTCCATGTTCTTACCTCCTGGAGTTTGTAATATCTCAAGGAAAATGAAATGTATGAAGTAATAGGCTAACATCATGAGACAGCTTGCTGTTCTCAGTAGCATTGCCCACAGTAAAAGTGCACCGGTTTTTTCTTTGACTCCCTGGATTACATAGAGAAGACAGAGGGTAATTTAATTCACAGAACAGTAGCATTTTAAAAAATTTCAAGTTATTCTCAGATCAGATTCAGCTGACCTTATTTATCCATGCCAAAAAAAAAAGCAAATTAAATAAAGATTTTTAAAATAGATGTGGCCCTTCCCATATCATATCTTCTGTAATCTCCTAATTGGCTTCCTTTTCTAATCACAGAAACAGACTCTTTCTATAATGAAAGATTTATTGATAACAGAGTTTGTCTATTAAAGAATTCCTCTTCTTCTCCTATTCTTTTCACTGATTGTTAGCTTTGGATATTGAGCCTTTTAAATACTAGACTTCCTTAACCATTCTGCACCATTTGGTACATGTTATGATATCTTGATTCCCTATATGTTTCCTTTAAGATCTACAGTGATATGGTCTTCAGACACAGAGACAGAGGAAACTACGTCCTTATCAAAATGAAACAATGAGTGTGTAGTGGGTTGAATGCACTCCCCAAAGATCTGTCTACACCTCAACTTTCAGAAACCACAAGTATGACCTTATCCGGAAAAAGGGTCTTTGCAGATGTAATTAATTTAAAGAATTTGAAATGAGATTATTCTGAATTATGAGCCATAAGTTTAATTACATGTGTCCTTAAGGAAGACACAGATGCAAGAGGAAAGAACCAGAGGAGAATGTCGTGTGGAGACAGAGATAGCCTTGCGCAGCTACTATTTATTTCTGCGTGCATGCTCAGTTGCTGAGTCCTATCTGACTCTTTGCAACCGTATGGACTGTCGCCCACCAGGCTTCTCTGTCCATGAGATTTTACAGGCAAAAATACTGGAGTGGGTTGCCATTTCCTCCTCCAGGGGATCTGACTGACCCAGGGATCGAACCTGCATCTCCTGTGTCTCCTGCATTGGCAGGCAGATTCTTTTTACCACTGAGTCACCTTCTACCCTAATGTAAAATCTCCCACCTATATACAAGGAGGCAAACTCTTCTTTTTATAATAGGGTAACATGGACTTTTTAAACTTTAATATGCATTGTTAGATTGCTTTGAAAAATTTAAACTCTCTCTGGTGATGTACCTTCTACTATTAAAAAAGTAGCTGTAAAAATACAGAATGATAGCATTTAAGAAGAAACAACAAACCAACTACATATTTTATTTTAGTACTTGTATTTATGTTTCAAAGCATAGAAGCATTCTAAAAGAAAGGGTTATTAATATTAACCATTAATATTATTAATGGTTAAATAAGATAACCACTATTAGAACTGGGGAAGGGGGCTGAGAATGGTTATTTGTATTCAGTTTTTGAAGAAAAGCATATTCATGCATTACCTGTACCAGTAAAAAGTATTTCAAATCTAAAAGCACATTGATCATCAGATGGCCTATATTTTATATGCTATTAGAAACAAATAATGCCAATTAAAAGGTGATACAATGCTTAATTTTCACCTTTCATCTTATGTCTTATAAACGAGCTTTTAAAAAAAGTTTGGACAAAGATTTTTACACTACACTGGAATTTTATTTCATACTACTGCTTTTGTGGTTTTCTATGAAGAATGAATCATTTCAATTTAATGTATAACTGTAATGCAATCCTTTTAAAGACATTAAACAAAAGAACACATTGTATCAGTGATGCAAGTCTTTGAATCCGTATCTGGCAGATAAACATGCCATAGTGGTCACCTGGCATCTGGCTGACCATGATAGTATAAATTTATAAATGCTGTAGTAATAGTAATTTTAAGAATCCTTCATGACCCAGTTCTTCCTTCTAACCTGGTCTCTCCATTCTACAGACAAGCTTATTGAAACAGCTATCTATTCCTGCTGGCTCTTTGTTCCCCTTTCCCCAAATCATTTATTTATGAGCCCACAGCAATATGACTCTGCACCTAACACTGTATTGAAGCTGCTCTTTCCAGAGTTACCAATGACCTCTTTGTCACAAAACATTAGGCAATATTTCAGTCCTCTTCTTGCCTAACTTCATTGGTGTTTGAGGTTGGTTGACCTCTGCCATGAAACCGCACATTTCTGTTTCTCCTACTCTTTTTCTGGCTGTTCCTTTACTATTTTTATTCAAATTTCTCTTTCTTTTTCTTTCTTAGATGTTGATGTTTGCAGGATCATATTTAAAGATGTATACATCTTACCACAGTACATAGAACAAACAAGATGCAAGCCAATAATACACGTGTCTGAAATGGACTAGTAAAATAGTGACGATAAGATAATTTGTAATCAGATAGAGAATACATGACCTGATTGAAGACGTTCAATTTCAATAAGTGAAAACCAAAGGAAAAAGTAAACTGTAAGTCAAAGGAAACAAATCTACTCTTCTGGATGAGTCTGCTGTTGGGTGCCTTTCAGTCTCTCTTTTCTCTTCCATTCCATCCATTCTCATGGCTTCCATTATCATCCATACTCATCCTGCTGCTGCTGCTAAGTCGCTTCAGTTGTGTCCGACTGTATGTGACCCCATAGACGGCAGCCCACCAGGCTCCCCCGTCCCTGGGATTCTCCAGGCAAGAACACTGGAGTGGGTTGCCATTTCCTTCTCCAATGCATGAAAGTGAACAGTGAATATGAAGTTGCTCAGTCGTGTCGGACTCTTAGTGACCCCATGAACTGCAGCCTATCAGGCTCCTCCATCTATGGGATTTTCCAGGCAAGAGTACTGGAGTGGGGTGCCATTGCCTTCTCTGATACTCATCCTAATTATTCTCAAATCTATACTTCAAATTCTTTTTCCCTATTGAGACTTTTAAGCAACTGATTATTGGACACTGTCATTTTAAGTTCCACAGGGAGCCATTCATTTCTGTAACTCACTGATGAGCTGATCCATCAAGTTCTCCCCAGTCACTTCATGTTCCTTTTGGCCGCAACTACTGGGACTTAAGTCACCATTTTTTTCTTGTGCTTCCAGTGATAATGTACCAATTACTCCTCTTGAACCTAATCTTTCTTCTTTAAAGTAGTTCTGATGGTCTTTCTTTCTTTCTTTTTTTTTTTTAAAAATCAAATCATATTCTTTCACAGTGTCCTTGTGCCTACAGTACCCTCATTCTGCTGCCCCTTCTGTGGATTTGCTCTACTTTGATCTCAGCTTAAATTTCATTTCCTCTAGGAGGTCTTAACTGACATTTGCCCCTACTTCCACCTAATGCCATTCTACATTAGATTTCAGTGTCATATGACCTTTGAGCTCTTTTAGCAATTTAGTATAAATTCTTAAAAACATATAACCTACCACCACCAAACCATGATGAAATAGAAAATCTGAACAGATTGATTACTAGCAAGAAGACTGAATCAGTAATTAAAAATGTTTCAACAAACAACAGTCTAGGAGGAGACAACTTTACTGGTGAATTCTACCAAACATTCGCACAAGAATTAATACCAACCCTTCTCAAACTCTTCAATACTGATTGATTTTTTTAAAAAATTGTTTATTTAGCTGCATTGGGTCTTCGTTGTGGCATGTGGGATCTTTTTTGTAGCTGTGACTGGGGGGCTCCAGGGAACGTGGGCTTCAGTAGTTGGGGTGTGGGGCTTAGCTACTCTGCAGCATGTGGGATCTTAGTTCCCTGACTGGATATCAAACCCATGTGTCCTGCATTGCAACGTAGATTCTTAACCACTGGACCACCAGGGAAGTCCCCATAATACTGATTGCTTTTTATTCCTCTTTCCTAGATGAGGTAGAATAGAAGTAAGATGAGAAAACTTAGACTGTATGTTTTTGTGAGTGAGAGATGAGAGAGAAAATTTTTTAGTTTCATACTTATAAGGTCTAAAATTAAATAGCATACATAATTCAAACTTTAACTATTTTTTTCACTTAGCAGTATAAAATTCTTAACACCTTTACTTCTTTCTGGAGTTGTTCTTTTCCAGTCATTAGAGTACCTGAATTATGTATAGCTTTGTTTTTCTACTTTATATTTTCATTTTAAGAAATGTAGAACTGTACATTTATATTGTATTTTGTTTTCATGCCATCGTGTAATATGTGCCAAATATAGCCCAGTTTCACTGAAACATTTTTTCAAGTTTGCAAACTTTAACCCTCTCTATTTAGTTGTATTTATAGGACAAATTGTTAAGTCATAAGTGATATGGATTATAAAATATCTTTGACCAATATGCTAATCTGAAAATCATTTTTCTTCTCTGGAATTTCACTTTATTGGAAAAAGTCAAGACTGTGCTTTTAGTGTTATATAAATGTATATCACTTTTTTCTCTGACTCTAGCAGTTTATAGTATGGTATCACTTACCATTTTCAGGTTTCCTAGTCTGATGGCAGAAATTATTTTATACATATATCAGTATGTTCTGAAGACCCACACAGACCTTCTAAACAATTTGTCACTTCCTCATAGTTATTTGTTTCTGTGGAGTAAAGAGTAAATTTAATGAATCTTATTCATATGCAGTAGGAGCTCTAATGTTTGTCTGCATGTCTTGTTTTTCCATTTCAATTTTATGGCTTTTAGAAAAGTTTACTCAATTCCTGTGATTGCTAATCTCAGAGTACAGCCCAGCATCCCTTCTCTATCACATGACCAGATGGACTAGTTGTAGAGTTGGATCCACTGTCTGTAATGATTAGATTGAGAATGGGACTGTATTCTTTGCTTTGTTATTGGAGTAACAGAAAAAACTGTCTTTTTTCCTTTGGACAATGAGCTGACAGGATGTGAACCCGAGGCTGATAGCTATTAACCGTCCTATTAGGAGGAAAAAAAGAAGCATATAACTGAAAAATACAGAGCGCGAGCAAACCAATGAACAAAACGTATTTCCTGGAGCATAGGAGTGTCTGAGTCACTCACACGCAATCAATGTTTTTTCCTTTTGCTAACAGTGTAACATTTATAAATATTCTTGCTGACATCCTTATGTAAAGTTGTCTCCAACAACATTAAGTTGAAACAGTATCTCAAAGCACATTTAAAATTGCATTAAAAAAAAAAATTCTTTTTTGCTTTCTCCATGCTGCATTTTAAACTAATACAGTGCTTCTTCTAATATATCTGTATTATTAGTTTTCCTGGGGAAATAAAAGAAGAAAAGTGGTGTTCAGTGCCAATAACTGTCAGATAATCTGAGTTAAGCCAACTTGACATTTTCTTACAGAAGTTATTATAAAAACCTTTAGTTGCTGATATGAACAGAAAATATCAAAGTGTTTAACAAAACATTTCTGGAACTCTTTATTTTACAGCCTCTTATGGAAGTGGATTTCTGATAGGCAAACATTGAATAATGAGGTAATAGTGATTTTTAAGTTAAATTAAAATTTATATACCCCCAATCTTTTTGATAGCTGATGCTCCAAAATTACAGCAGATGGTGACTGTAGCCATGAAATTAAAAGACGCTTGCTCCTTGGAAGGAAAGTTATGACGAACCTAGATAGCATATTGAAAAGCAGAGACATTACATTGCCAACAAAGGTTCGTCTAGTCAAGACTATGGTTTTTCCAGTACTCATGTATGAATGTGAGGGTTGGACTGTGAAGAAGGCTGAGCGCTGAAGAATTGATGCTTTTGAACTGTGGTGTTGGAGAAGACTCTTGAGAGTCCCTTGGACTGCAAGGAGATCCAACCAGTGCATTCTAAAGGAGATCAGCCCCGGATGTTCATTGGAAGGAATGATACTAAAGCTGAAACTCCAGTACTTTGGCCACCTTATGCGAAGAGTTGACTCATTGGAAAAGACTCTGATGCTGGGAGGGATTGGGGGCAGGAGGAGAAGGGGACAACAGAGGATGAGATAGCTGGATGGCATCACTGACTCAATGGACGTGAGTTTAAGTGAACTCCGGGAGTTGGAGATGGACAGGGAGGCCTGGTATGCTGCAATTTATGGGGTCGCAAAGAGTCAGACACGACTGAGCAACTGAACTGAACTGAACTGATATAAATCAATCTCAAACTAGGTTTATTGTAAATGGAATGTCTGGGGTCATGTAACTAGGGAAGGTGGATCTGGCCTAGGGTATTGGTTTCATTACACCTTCAAGACACTGTCTTTTTTCCCCTCTCATTCTCTCTGCATATGTCCATTTTGCTTCTATGTGTATTGGTTTCTTTCTCAAGCAGTTTTTCCACAAGTGCAGAAATAATATTAGCAGTCTTAAGTCTAGATCTTGGTTGAATCCACAAGGTAAAAAGAAAATTTTATTTCCTGGTACTCAACCTAGATACTGTATTAAAAAGCAGAGACATCATTTGCCTGACAAAGGCCATATAGTCAAAGCTATGGTTTTTCCAGTAGTCATGTACAGATGTGAGAGATGGACCATAAAGAATACTGAGTGCCAAAAAATTGATACCTCTGAATTGTGGTGCTGGAGTAGACTTAGTCCCTTGGACCACAAGGCGATCAAATCAGTCAATCCTAAAGGAAATTAAACTTGAATATTCATTGGAAGGACTGATGCTGAAGCTGAAGCTCCAACCAAGCTCCAACCCTTTGGCCACTTGATGTGAAGAGCTGACTTGTTGGAAAAGACCCTGATGGAAAGATGAAGGCAAAAGGAAAAGGGGACAACAGTAGATGAAATGGTCAGATAGCATCACTGACTCAAAGGACTTGAATTTGAGCCAACTCCAGAAGATAGTGAAGGACAGGGAAGCCTGGCATGCTGCAGTCCATGGGGTCAAAAGAGTTAGCAACTGAACAACAACAACATTCATATAATAAACTGGATTAGAGTACGTGTCTTTGCGTGTGCCCACCAGTGAGTGCTACGGAGAGTGGTCTATCCTCGAATCTATCATCAATGGACATGTGCCCAGGGGGAGCTTCTCTGTGATTGACAGCACTATCAGAATCACAGAACAAGCAGGATGGTTCTCCACAATGAGAATTTGGTTGTTCTTACCAGAAGAACGGGAAAAGGAAGCTAAGCATCCAGGAAAATTGATGTCTATATGTGAAAGTGTTCCTTTACATAAGACAATATTCTGGGCTAGTGCATTTTATAAAATCATATTTTCACTGTAAATTAAGAATAGCTTATTTTGAAATAGTGCTAGAAACATTGATTGCTTACCTGTCTTTAACAATTAAAAAAATTTAATTCAGCAGAACTAATTCTTGTCCAGAGGTAGTTTATAACATGACTGTAAAATTTTCTGTTGATTGAACATAAAGTGTCATTAATGGCCATTTAAAGGAATAAGTGGTACAAAGCTCTTTTAAGTTTCATAATATTATAACATATTGAAGACAACTTGATATCTACTATTACTAACCAAAAAATAACAGCTTAGTCTTATAAATGCCATAGTTTGACTTAAATTAATAACATTGGGTGAACAAAATAGTAATCAAATTACTATATCCTAAATGATACCATATATTTTATTTTTCCTAAAATGATTCAAAATATGTGGTAATGTGGAGCATTTTGAAATTGCTGGAATTTTTGTGGTTTATCTTTCAAGTAAATTTAAGTCTTAATGATAAACCCATTTGATTTGAAGTAAATGCATGTACATTAAATTTACAACTCTATCAAATCATAATGTGTCACTTTGTAATAATTTAAAATGAACTATGAGGTGACTATGACTTTTACAAATATAATTAAAAAGAAAAGGAGAAAATTCATTTACTGATAGTTTTAAAAAATGTTAGCATTTTGGCATATTTCTTTTATTCTGCCACCCTCACATCAATTGTAGTTAGATTTTTCAGTTTAGTTAATGATGGGACAGTAGTCCTATCTTGGTTCAATGGCTTATGGAATAAAACTGATAGCCTTATTTTTTAGCATTTCCTATTCTTTTAAGGGACTTCCTAGGTAGCACTAGAGGTAAAGAACTCACCTGCCATTGTAGGAGACGTAAATGGCTCGAGTTCAATCCCTGGGTCAGGAAGATCCCCTGGAGAAGGGCATGGAGAGAATCCCACAGACAGAGGGGCCTGGTGGAATACAGTTCCTAAGGTTGCAAAGAGTAGGATGCAATTGAAGCAACTTAGCACACACATTCTCTTAAGAGTCTTAAAAATTGTTTTCCTAATGATTGATTTTTCCAGTGGTCATGTATGGATGTGAGAGTTGGACTATAAAGAAAGCTGAGTGCTGAAGAATTGATGCTTTTGAACTGTGGTGTTGGAGAAGACTCGAGAGTCCCTTGGACTTCAAGGAGATCCAGTCAGTTCATCCTAAGGGAGATCAGTCCTGGGTGTTCATTGGAAGGACTGATGTTGATGCTGAAACTCCAATATTTTGGCCACCTGATGTGAAGAGCTGACTCATTTGAAAAGACCCTGATGCTGGGAAAGATTGAGGGCAGGAGAAGGGGACGACAGAGGATGAGATGGTTGGATGGCTTCACTGACACAATGGGCATGGGTTTGGGTGCACTCTGGGAGTTGGCGATGGACAGGGAGGCCTGGCATGCTGCAGTTCATGGGGTTGCAAAGGGTCGGACACAACTGAGCACACAACTATTTTTTGATTTGTGCAATTTTGTCTTTTCTTTTCTACCTTTATTTCTCACTTTGGTTCAGTTCAGTCACTCAGTTGTGTCCGACTCTTTGCAACCCTATGAACCACAGCACGCCAGGTCTCCCTGTCCATCACCAACTCCCCAAGTCCACCCAAACCCATGTCCATTGAGTCGGTGATGCCATCCAACCATCTCATCCTCTGTCACCCCCTTCTCCTCCTGCCCTCAGTCTTTCTCAGCATGAGGGTCTTTTCAAATGAGTCAGCTCTTCACATCAGGTGGCCAAAGTATTGGAGTTTCAGCTTCAACATCAGTCCTTCCAATGAATATTCAGGACTGATCTCCTTTAGAATGGACTGGTTGGATCTCCTTGCAGTCCAAGGGACTCTCAAGAGTCTTCTCCAACACCACAGTTCAAAAGCATCAATTCTTTGGCGCTCAGCTTTCTTTATAGTCCAACTCTCACATCCATACATGACTACTGGAAAAACCATAGCCTTGACTGGACAGACCTTTGTTGACAAAGTAATGTCTCTGCTTTTGAATATGCTATCTATGTTGGTGATAACTTTCCTTCCAAGGAGTAAGCGTCTTTTAATTTCATGGCTGCAATCACCATCTGCAGTGATTTTGGAGCCCAGAAAAATAACGTCAGCCACTGTTTCCACTGTTTCCTTATCTATTTTCCATTAAGTGATGGGACTGGATGCTATGATGTTAGTTTTCTGAATTTTGAGCCACTGGATAACTATAATTATAAGGATATTGTGTGTATATGTATGTGTGTGTCTGCTTCTTGTCTATTACCTTTCTTCTACATTTCTTGTATTTGCCATTTATTCATTGTTTTGATTTATAAATGTATTCAGAGAGAGCAGGAAAATGGAAAGAACATTGACTCTGGAATCAGATTAATCTGAACTTTAATCTTGGTATCATCATTTATAAACTCTCTAATCTTGGGCAATGTCATTTAAGCTCTCTGGACTTATTTTCTCATCTGTAATATTCAGAGAATGGCACCCATTGAAAAGAGTTATGAGTTCTTTTTTGGTAGAGTAATCAAAGTACTCAGTATGTTCTATAATTTACTTTTCTGAATGAATATTGTTGGATCTTCTCATGGTACTTACTCTTTATAATTTTATTTATTTGTTTATAGCTGTGCTGGGTCTTCCTTGTTGTGCGAGCTTTTATCTAGCCGTGGAGAGTGGAGGCTCTTCTCTTGTTGCGGTCCTTGGGCTTCTCACTGCAGTGGCTTCTCTTATTGCAGTACACGGGCCCTAGGGCACATGGGCTTCAGTGATTGCAGCATGTGGGTTGAGTAATTGAGGCTCCTGGGCTCTAAAGCACAGGCTTAATAGGTGAGGCTCTCTGGCTTAGTTGTACTGCAGGATGTGAGATCTTCCTAGATCAAGGATTGAACCCATGTCTCCTGAATTGACGGTTGGATTTTTTTTTTTTTTTTTTTAACAACTGAGCCACCAGGGAAGCCCTGCAATTACTCTTTTTAAGGTCCTCATTTCTGACATTCATTGTCTACACATACATTCGGTAACAGCATAATGACTCACATCCCTCATCACAACTTGTGCATCTGAAATCCACACTTTATTTACCATTGTAGACAGATATGCCCAGAAAGTGTCTGCTGTATGCCTTTACACTAAGATGAATCTCCTGAAAAACGTGGACACTCTTCTCTTCTCTTTTCCCATGTTCTTTCTCTGCACTCTCCTATATTAATTTCATTTTAATGTAACAGGCTTCTTCACCCTCATATCTGTTTCTGTTAATCTTTCTCCTGTTTCAAACAGAATCCAACTAGCTTCACATCAGGAAAACATCTCAGTTCCTTGAACTTATTTTCTATTCCTATAACAATCACCTTAGCCCTTACTTAGAGTTACTTATCTTCATGCCTTTTTATATTCTTAGATTGAGTTCCAGGAGGTGAACAACCAAAATTGACTTACTTTTGGTCTCTCACAGTCACTAAAATAGTGCTTTGCATAAATGCTGACATAAATTAATGAATGGGGAATCTTGCAGAATGTTTTTAACTAAAGAAATTTTTGTACATGTCATATTTGTATAACTGAATCATCTTGCTGTGCACCTGAAACCTTGTAAGTCAACTATATTTCAATAAAATATATGTATTTAAAAACTTTTTACACATGCCATATTAACTGTACATGTCATACCAACTCTACTCTACTCTCTCACTCTACTCTCTCATAGATGGTATAGATTTTCAGAGGCAAGGGCTATGGGATGCTTTATTCAATGATGTGTATTACTAAAAAGGTCACAAGAATAAAAGTCAAAGTAGCAGGTTCTTGTGGCATGGTTTGCTTGTGGCCTTAAATTCCATATCACAAATTCAGAAATCAGCATACAAGTTTCTAATTTCCATTGCTGCATCAAAACTTGAAGATTTTTCCTTTTACATCTCCAACAATACTTAGACTTGACAATTCCTTGAACACAGGTGCCCAGTGTATATTTATGGAAATTAAATGCTAGTTATATGTGAAAATATTTTTTTAAGGAATGATAGACAAGGATTTCTTGACCTGAATATTTGCTAAACTTTTGTTCTCTTACATGGAAATTCAGTAATTGGAGAATTTTACGTTTACACAAAGTTTAATGCCTTAATTTTAGAGAGAAAGTTCAGGAAGCCTCATGACTAGGTTAAGATGACACAGCTAACCAGTAGAAAAGCAGAGAACACTGGCCATGACTCTTGCCTTTTCACCCAGAGACTTCTCCACTGTAAAATGCTTTGGATTCCAAGAGAAAAACTCATGAGTGTAATATTTTCAGCAAATAGTAATATTTATATATAAAAACATCTTTATCATTTTTTTTCAGTGTGTCATCAAGAAGATGTAAAAATAGGACTTCATTTTTTCAACTTGGACTATTTTCTGTCTCCAATTTGGCTAAGTCATGTGTTATTGTTATAGAGTGGATAATTAGCATGTGGGGGCTTCTCAGGTGGCTGAGTGGTAAAGAATTCACTTGCCAATGTAGGAGATGTGAGTTCAGTCCCTGGGTCAGGAAGTTCCCCTGAAGAAGGAAATGGCAACCCACTCCAGTATTCTTGCCTGGGAAATCCCTTGGACAGAGGAGCCTGGTGGGCTACAGTCCATGGGGTCACAAAGAGTCAGACACAACTTAGTGACTGAGAACACGCACACATTTAATATTACAAGTTACAGTCCCTTTTGCAACAAGAATAAAAGGAATAGTCTTTAGTTAATAATCTTGAAGTGTGATTAATACAGGGGCATAGAAGTAGTTCAGCATATAAACTGAAAAAAGGGACAACCTGCTCTTTCGTGGCCAGTTGTTGAAAGATCATTTTAAGAAGGTAGTTCGTAGGTGGCAGTGTGCTGCTCCTGGCTATATGGAAGCAAAACTAGAGAGAAACAAAACTTCTGATAGCTTATTTTTTCTTTAAGTTTCATTGACATTGGGTGAGATATTGTATAAAGTCGACCAATTGCAAGAGAATGAGACTTGCTTCTTAAACAGAGGATTATTTCTCACTGTCTCCCTGAAGCCACAATCAGCAAAACCAAACCATCAAGAAGAGTGGAGATACTTGATAGTAGCAGGCTTCTTGCCTGAAGTCTGAAGTTCCACGGTTTCACAGGGATACTGTAGGAGAGTGGTCCTCCACTTTCTTAGCACCAGGGACGAGTTTTGTGAAAGACAGTTTTTCCATGGATGGAGGTGGGGTAGATGATTTAAGTGCATTACATTTATTGTGCACTTTATTTCTTTTATTATTACATCAGCTTCACCTCAGATTATCAGGCATTAGATCCCAAAGGTTGAGGACCCCTGATTTAGGGTGTGGAAAGCAGCAGTACTGGCAGGAAAAAGGGACCTCTGAAACATACAAATTAATTCTGGCTACTTCTTAATAATCAAAATTGAACTCTTGAAATGACTAAGCTGGAATTCTTGAACTAATCATAGCAAAGGGTTATAAAGACATCCCTTAATGAGGAAAATGTGAGTATGTGATTGGAATAAGAAATGAAAGACAAGTGGTATTATTTTTTTTTCACCAAATTGGTGGAGATGTAGTTCTTTTGGAACTTGTGAGGAGGTTAATAATCATGAATGCTACTGCAGTTGGAGGTCAAAGTGTACTGCATATAATACTATTAGCTTTGAACTGTTTTAAAAGAATATCCTCATAGAAAATTGAAAGATGTGGGCTTTATTTCCAACCTTCTCACTATGACTGTGCATATCATTTTCATTCCTTTGCTTTCATATTTTCAAAACGTGGATGTGTTACCTCTTTTATATCTTCCCTGATAGCTCAGATGGTAAAGAATCTGCTTGCAATGCAGGAGACTTGGGTTCAAGTCCTTGGGTGAGGAAGATCCCCTGGAGAAGGGAATGGCAATCTACTCTGGAATTCTTTCCTGGAGAATCCTATGGACAGAGGAGCCTGGCAGGCTATGGTCCATGGTATCCCAAAGTCCATGGGACACAACTGAGCTATTCACACATTTTACCTCCTTTATACCAAGTAGTATTTATAACTGATTTGAGAAATCTTGAATTCTTCTGAAGTTAGGGAATCTTTACATCAATGTTATTTAGCCACATTATCGTGATAACACCATGAATTTGAGGTAATTAAAACATTTTTTCAAAAAATTTTTTTAGCTTTTTACTTAAAGGTGATTGTTAAAGTAAACAGAGTCAAACTCTGAAGATAGTCTTTGCTAACTGATACTGTGTTCTTGGGCTGTGTGCTGGGGCACTTCTTCTAGAGAAGCATTAGATAAGAATTGTATATTCTAACACTGAATTACTAGTGAAAGCAAAATATATTTTTTTGAGAGACTGAAAGAGGGTGAAGATGATAATTGTTGAATGAGAATTGTCAATGAAAAAGTCACTGTTAATAATATTAAATAAAACAAGCAGAAATTTTTTTCCCTTCTTTTATTGAAGTATGGTTGTATTAATTACTGTTGTTCTGTTGCTCAGTTGTGTCCGACTCTTTGTGACCTCATGGACAGCAATACGCTAAGCTTCTCTATCATCTCCCCAGAGCTTGCTCAAACTCATGTCCACTAAGTCAGTGATGCCATCCAACCATCTCATCCTTTGTCATCCCCTTTTCCTCCTGTCTTCAATCTTTCCCAGCATCAGGGTCCTTTCCAGTGGATCCTTTCATATCAGGTGTCCAAAGTAGTGGAGCTTCAGCTTCAGCATCAGTCCCTCCAATGAATATTCAGGATTGGTTTCCTTTAGGATTGACTGATTTGACCTCCTTGAGGTCCAAGGGACTCTCAAGAGTCTTCTACAACACCACAGTTCAAAAGCATCAATTCTTCTGCACATCAACCCTTCTTCAGGGTCCAACTCTCACATCCATATGTGACTATTGGAAAAACCATAAGTGAGTGAGTGAAAGTGAAGTCGCTCAGTCGTGTCCGGCTCTTTGCAACCCCATGGACTGTAGCCTACCAGGCTCCTCTGTCCATGAGATTTTTCCAGGCAATAGTACTGGAGTGGATGGATTGCCATTTCCTTCTCCAGGGGACCTTCCTGATCCAGGGATCGAACCCGGGTCTCCCGCATTGTAGACAGATGCTTTACCATCTTAGCCACCAGGGAAGTTCTTGTGGAAAAACCATACCTTTGATTAAATGCACCTTTGTTGGCAAAGTAATGTCTCTTCTTTTCAATACGCTGCCTAAGTTTGTCATAGCTTTTCTTTCAAGGAGCAAGTGTCTTAATTTCATGGCTGCAGTCACCATCTGCAGTAATTTTGGAGCCCAAGAAAATAAAGTCTCTCACTGTTTTCATTGTTTCACCATCTATTTGCCATTAAGTGATAGGACCAGATGCCATGATCTTAGTTTTTATAATGAGTTTTAAGCCAGCCTTTTCACTCTCCCCTTTCACTTTCATTAAGAGGCTCTGCAGTTCCTCTTCCTTTCTGCCATGAGGGTGGTGTCACTTACATATCTGAGGTTATTAATGTTTCTCCCTGCAACTTGATTCCAGGTGGTGTTTCATCCAGCCCAGCATCTCTCATGATGTACTCTGCATATAAATTAAATAAGCAGGGTGACAATATTCAGCCTTGACGTACTCCTTTCCCAATTTTGAACCAGTCCGTTGTTCCATTTATAGTACTAACTGTTGCTTCTTGGCCTGCATACAGACTTCTCAAGAGGTAGGTAAGGTGGTCTGGTATTCCCATCTCTTTAAGAATTTTCTACTCTTGTTGTGATCCACAGAGTCAAAGGCTTTAGCATAGGCAATGAAGCATAAGAAGATGTTTTTCTGAAATTCTCTTGCTTTTTCTATGATTCAATGGATGTTGGCAATTTGATCTGTGGTTCCTCTGTCTTTTCTAAATCTATCTTGAACATTTGGAAGTTTTTAGTTCACGTACTACTGAAGCCTATCTTGGAGAATTTTGAGCCTTACCTTGCCAGCGTGTGAAATGAGTGCAATTGTGCAATAGCTTGAGGATTCTTTGGCATTGCCTTTCATTGGGATTGGAATGAAAACTGACCTTTTACAGTCCTGTAGCCACTGCTGAGTTTTCCAGATGTGCTGGCAGCAAAGTGGTTCAGTTACACATATACACGCACACACACATATATATATATATATACTTTTTTATATTCTTTTATGGTTTATCATAGTATACTGAATACAGTTCTCTGTGCTATACCGTAGAACTTTGTTGTTTATCCATTCCATTTATAATAGCTTATATCTGCTAACTCCAACCTCCCATTCCATCCCTCTCCCATTCCCCTCCCCCTACATTGGCAACCACGAGTCTGTGATTCTGTTTCTGTTTCATAGATATGTTCATTTCTGTCATATTTTAGATTCCAAATGTAAGTGATATTCTACAGTATTTGTCTTTTTTTTTTCTGTCTTACTTCACTTAGTATGAAAATCTCTAGGTTCATCCATGTAGCTGCAAAAGGCATTATTTCTTTTTAAAGGCTGAGTAACATTTCATATTTACAGTCCATGGAATTCTCCAGGCCAGAATACTGGAGCGGGTAGCCTTTCCCTTCTCCAGGAGATCTTCCCAACTCAGGGGTGGAAGGGAAGCCCAAGAATACTGCAGTGGGTAGACTATCCCTTCTCCAGCAGATCGTCCTAATCCAGGAATCGAAATGGGGTCTCCAGAATTGTAGGCAGATTCTTTACCAAATGTGCTATCAGGGAGGCCTTATATATATATACTTTTTCTGTAAATAATTTTCTACTCTTTTTTGTGATCCACACAGTCAAAGGCTTTAACACAGTCAGTGAAGAAGAAGAAGATGTTTTTCTGGAATTCTCTTGCTTTTTCTATGATTCAACATATGTTGGCAATTTGATCTCTGGTATGTATGTGTATATATATATATATTTATATATATCGCATAAGAAAAGAGTTCTAAAAGAAAGGAAATGGACTTCTCTGGCTGTCTGGTGGTTAAGACTCTGTTTCCACTGCAGAGAGTGGGGGTTCGCATGTAGCATGGCACAGCCCAAAAATAAATAATAAAAAGGAAAAAAAGTAAAAGGCAAAAACTATTCAGGAAGATCACAGAAGAACTTGCTGAGTCAGATTTGGAAACATTGAAGATGGGCTCACCTCAGTTAAAGCTGATAGCCCTAAATGCCCAGGAAAAATATAAAAGGCAAGGTTTTATAGCTTAATTTTTAGATGAAAAGCCTTACTGTTTTCCCATGGCTAGAGACCGTACAAATGACCTACTAACTTTCATTTATGGATTTATTTTTGCCTTATTATTTTCCAAAGGTATGTAAAGATTTTTATTACAGATTTAGAGACATATATTAAAAATTGAAATGTAGAGCCACATGCATG
The DNA here is from genome assembly GCF_002263795.3 of Bos taurus. Taxonomy (NCBI): domain Eukaryota; kingdom Metazoa; phylum Chordata; class Mammalia; order Artiodactyla; family Bovidae; genus Bos; species Bos taurus. Next base: position 90,179,289 of record NC_037336.1, read on the forward strand.
CATAGGAGGAGAGATTTTGTTGACATTATTACTTGTAATTAAGACAGTTTGTTCTAGGAATTTATACTTTTTAAATCAAACCAAATGAAATATCTTCAATGGCATTATAATGTCTTTTTGATGCCATTTAATCTTCATGTCTCCTGTCACAAAATACAGATCTGAGTTGATACTTTTTTAAGGTATTTTTAAGATATGACTTTGTTTTATTGTTTAGAAATCTTTCTTGACAATTTAATGAAAACTGGTTACTCTCTTAGGTTCTTTTAATGCTTTTTAGATATCTTTTGTATACAATGTACTATGTCAAAGTATACTTTCAAATCTACCATTTTTAAAGTGAGAAAAGTCTAATGGATTGTCATAACTCACAATCAAATAAATCTTTGGCAAAAAGTCAGTTTTATTTGGAGACTTTCATTTGTCTAAAAGTATCTTCCCACTGTATTTTTTTCAATTAGTAAAAGGAAAAAAGAAAAAGCAGCTATATTCCTGAGGATTGATTATACTGGTGTCTAAAATCTTGTCAATATCTAAGCATTAAGATAAACATAATGAAATTCAAAATTACATTTTACATGTGAAGACTCATTTTTCATACTTAAGACATGAGATTCAGCTGGGGTTTTAGATATAGACATCCTGCAGTATCCTTGGAGGACTGGTTCCAGGCCTCTGCAGATACCAAACTCCATGGGTGCTCAATTCCTGTATATAAAATGGCAAAGTAGTATTTAGTTTTGGCTATATGTTTCTCTAGAGGGGCTAGAAGCTTCTCTTGGGATCAACTTAATTACATGTCCCTTGTAGCTTGTGAAAAATAATTTCATTTTTCATGCATACATGAGACTGAACACTACTTGAAATAAATGATTGACTTTAAAATATCAATGCCTTGAGAAGACAGTTGGGGAAAATGGAACACACACTGTAGAGACTAGAGGAGACATCCAAGCATGTTTCACTCTTGATACCTGGACATGTTACAGGTTCATTTCTTATAGAGGAACTGTTTATTAACTGAAATTCTATAAATCTTCTGTATAGAACCTATATTTCTAGAATATAGAATATAACTATAAATTACAGCATATAAATTAGATCTATAGAATAGCAATCTAATATTTCTATTTGAAATCTAATAGATCTATGATCTATAAAAATCTATAAATATCTAATTTATATTCTATAGGTCTTATAGATCTTTATAGATCTCTAAATTCTATAAATCACAGATGTTTATGTAGAAGTATTAACAGGGTACCCTTCCAAGAGTAACTTCTATTAGGTTAGTACCAAAGTAATTGCGGTTTAGGACCGTGAATTTTAAATTATTATAACTAGGCTCAAACACATTTTTTATTAATCAAAATAGGAGTCAGTACAATCAACACATTTTTGCCGATGAGAAATAACCTTGTTTGTACCTGTAGCATAAAAATCTATGCCTCCAGGATTCCACGGACTCTTGGAAAGCATTTTCTACCTCCTGTTTGCTGTGGAAGTGTTTACCCCACAAAACGTTGTCGAGATACTTGAAGTCAGTTTGTTAGTCAGTCTGTGAGAGGTCAAGTGAGTATGGCAGATAAGGCAACACTTCATAGCCCAATTCATTCAATTTTTGCAGCATTGGTTATGTGACTGCAGTCAGGCATTGTCATGGAGAAGAACTGGGCCCTTTTTGTTGATCTATGCTGGCTGCAGACACCACAGTTTTTGGTGCATCTCAGCGATCTGCTGAGCATACTTTTCAGCTGCCATGGTTTCACTGGGATTCAGAAAGCTGTAGTGAATTAGATGAGCAGCAGACCACCAAACAGTGACCATAATCCTTTTTTGGTGCAGTTTGGCTTTGAGAAGTACTTTGGAGCTTCTTCTCTGTCCAGCCACTGAACTGGTTGTCGCTGGTTATCATACAAAATTCACTTTTCATCATATGTCACAACCTGATTCAGAAATGATTCATTGTTGTCAATGACATTTTAAAAGGAGAAGTTTTTCGATTTTCAGTCAGCTCATGGGACACCCACTTATTGAGTTCCTTCACCTTTCCAGTTTGCTTCAAATGCTGAATGATCATAGAATGGCCTGTGTTGAGTTCTTCTACAACTTCTTGTGTAGTTGTAAAAGGATAAGCTTCAATAATGGCTCTCGGAGGCAGTCCTAAGATGGTGGAGGAATAGGACGGGGAGACCACTTTCTCCCCTACAAATTCATCAAAAGAACATTTGAACGCTGAGTAAATTCCACAAAACAACTTCTGAATGCCGGCAAAGGACATCAGGCACCCAAAAAAGCAGTCCATTCTCTTCGAAAGGAGGTAGGGAAAAATATAAAAGACAAAAAAGAGACAAAAGATGTAGGGACGGAGCTCCATCCCGGGAAGGGAGTCTTAAAAAAGAGCGGTTTCCAAACACCAGGAACCACTCTCACTGCCGAGTCTGTGGTGAGCCTTGGAACCACAGAGGACAACATAATAGGGAGGAAAAATAAATAAATAATTAAAACCCACAGATTACGTGCCCAGCGGTAACTCCCCCAGTGGAGAAGCAGTGCAGACTCCTGCATCTGCCACTAGCAAGCGGGGGCTGGGCAGGGAGGTGTGGGCTGCATTGCTTAGAGTAAGGACCAGGCCTGAATGCCCTGAGGGCAATCGGAGGGAACTAACTTGGGCTAGCAAACCAGACTATGGGATTATAATCGCAGCCCAAGAGAGACATTATCTACCAAACTGCAAGCAGGCTTCGTTGCTAACCAAGACTTCTTGGGATTCTGGACGGTCAACATCTGCCTGAGAAGGTGCACTGGTTGTACACCCAGAAAACTGAGTGGCAAGGACAGGGGAGGCGGTAAGTCGCAGCGACCGTGCTCGCCAAACACCTGATCACCTGAGCTGCTCAGATCTGGGAAGGGCATAAAATGCAGGCCCAACTGAGTCTGTGCCTCTGAGGACTACCTGAGTACCTGAACCTGAGCAGGTTAGACCGGGGAAGTGCATACAACCCAGGGCCGGCTTCAGACAGTTCCTGGCAGAGCAACCTACAGCCTAAGCAGTGTAGACAGGGAAAGCACACATGCCGTGAGTGGGGGCAAACCCAGTGTGGCCGAGACACTGTGAACACATGCCAGTGTTATTTGTTTGCAGTGTCCCTCCCTCCCCACAGCACAACTGAACAAGTGAGCCTAACAAAGTGTCCACCACCGCCCCCTTGTGTCAGTGCGGAAATTAGACACTGAAGGGACCAGCAAACAGAAGAAGCTAAACCGGAGGGAACCTCCTTGGAAGTGACAGGTACAATAGATTAAAACCCTGTAGTTAGTACTGACAACATAGGAAGGGGCCTATAGATCTTGAGAAATATAAGCTGGATCAAGGAACTATCTGAAATCAACTGACCCCACACTGCCCACAACAACACCAGAGAAAGTCCTAGATATATTTTTACTATCATTCTTTATTTTTTTTTTTTTTTACTTTTCAAGTCCTCTATTATTCCATTAATTTTCATTTTTATAACCTACTATTACTTTGCAAAAAAAAAGAGAGACCCTATTTTTTAAAGCAAACTTCATATTTATATATATGTATATATATAATAATATTAGTGACTTTGTTTCCTTTTTTTTTAGTTAATATTGTATTTTTGAAAATCCAACTTCTACTCTAGACTTTTAATCTTTGCTTTTTGGTATTTGTTATCAATTATGTACCTTTAAGAACCCAATCTTCAGTACCCATTTTTACTTGGGAGTGAGATTACTGGCTTGACTGCTCTCTCCCCCTTTGGACTCTCCTTTTTCTTGACCAGGTCGCTTCTATCTCCTCCTCACCCTTCTCTTGTCTACCCAACTCTGTGAATCTCTTTGTGTGTTCCGGATGATGGAGAACACTTAGGGAACTGATTACTGGCTGGATCTGTCTCTCTCCTTTTGATTCCCCCTTTTATCCTCCTGGCCACCTCTGTCTTCTTCCTCCCTCTTCTCTTCTCTGTATAACTCCATGAACATCTCTGAGCAGTCCAGACTGTGGAGCACACATAAGGAAGTGATTACTGGCTAGCTTGCTCTATCCTCTTTTGAGTCCACCTCATCTCATCCTGGCCACCTCTATCTCCCTCCTCCCTCCTCTCTTCTCCATGTAACTCTGTGAACCTCTCTGGGTGTCCCTTACGGTGGAGAAACTTTTCATCTTTAACCTAGATGTTTTATCTGTGGTGCTGTATAGATGGAGAACTCTTGAGGCTACTGTAAAAATAAAACTGAAAACCAGAAGCAAGAGGCTTAAGTCCAAATCCTGAGAACACCAGAGAACTCCTGACTCCAGGAAACATTTATCTACAGGAGCTCATCAAATGCCTCCATACCTACACTGAAACCAAGCACCACCCAAGGGCCAACAAGTTCCAGAGCAAGACATACCATGAAAATTCTCTAGCAACACAGGAATACAGCCCTGAGCTTCAACATACAGGCTGACCAAAGTCACTCCAAACCCACTGACATCTCATAACTCATTACTGGACACTTCATTGCACTCTGGAGAGAAGAAATCCAGATCCACCCACCAGAACACTGACACAAACTTCCCTAACCAGGAAACCTTGACAAGCCACCCGTACAACCCCACCCACAGCGAGGAAACTCCACAATAAAGAGAACTCCACAAACTGCCAGAATACAGAAAGGCCACCCCAAACACAGCAATATAAACAAGGTGAAGAGACAGAGGAATATCCAGCAGGTAAAGAAACAGGATAAATGCCCACAAAACCAAACAAAAGAGGAAGAGATAGGGAATCTACCTGATAAAGAATTCCAAATAATGATAGTGAAAATGATCCAAAATCTTGAAATAAAAATGGAATCACAGATAAATGGCCTGGAGACAAGGATTGAGAAGATGCAAGAAAAGTTTAACAAGGACCTAGGAGAAATAAAAGAGTCAATATACAATGAGTAATGCAATAAATGTGATAAAATCTGGAGGCAACAAATGCTAGAATAATGGAGGCAGAAGATAGGATTAGTGAGGTAGAAGATAGAATGGTAGAAATAAATGAAACAGAGAGGAAAAAAGAAAAACAAATTAAAAGAAATGAGGACAATCTCAGAAACCTCTGGGACAATATTAAATGCCCCAACATTTGAATCATAAGAGTCCCAGAAGAAGACAAAAAGAAAGACCATGAGAAAATACTTGAGAAGATAATAGTTGGAAACTTCCCTAAAATGGGGAAGGAAATAATCACCCAAGTCCAAGAAACCCAGAGAGTCCCAAATAAGATAAACCCAAGGGAAAACACCCCAAGACACATATTAATCAAATTAACAAAGATCAAACACAAAGAACAAATATTAAAAGCATCAAGGGAAAAACAACAAATAACACACAAGGGGATTCCCATAAGGATAACAGCTGATCTTTCAACAGAAACTCTTCAGGCCAGGAGGGAATGGCAGGACATACTTAAAGTGATGAAAGAAAGTAACCCACAGCCCAGATTACTGTACCCAGCAAGGATCTCATTCAAATATGAAGAAGAAATCAAAAGCTTTACAGACAAGCAAAAGCTGAGAGAATTCAGCACCACCAAACCAGCTCTCCAACAAATGCTAAAGGATCTTTTCTAGACAGGAAACACAAAAAGGGTGTATAAACTCGAACCCAAAATAATAAAGTAAATGGCAACGGGATCATACTTCTCAATAATTACCTTAAACGTAAATGGGTTGAATGCCCCAACCAAAAGACAAAGACTGGCTGAATGGATACAAAAACAAGACCCCTATATATGTTGTCTACAAGAGACCCACCTCAAAACAAGGGACACATACAGACTGAAAGTGAAGGGCTGGAAAAAGATATTCCATGAAAATAGAGATGAAAAGAAAGCAGGAGTGGCAATACTCATATCAGATAAAATAGACTTTAAAACAAAGACTGTGAAAAGAGACAAAGAAGGACACTACATAATGATCAAAGGATAAATCCAAGAGGAAGATATAACAATTATAAATATATATGCACCCAACATAGGAGCACTGCAATATGTAAGACAAATGCTCACAAGTATGAAAGGGGAAATTAACAATAACAATAATAGTGGGAGACTTTAATACCCCACTCACACCTATGGATAGATCAACTAAACAGAAAATTAACAAGGAAACACAAACTTTAAATGATACAATAGACCAGTTAGACCTAATTGATATCTATAGAACATTTCATCCCCAAACAATGAATTTCACCTTTTTCTCAAGTGCACATGGAACCTTCTCCAGGATAGATCACATCCTGGGCCATAAATCTAGCCTTGGTAAATTCAAAAAAATTGAAATCATTCCAAGCATCTTTTCTGACCACAATGCAGTAAGATTAGATCTCAATCATAGGAGAAAAACTATTAAAAATTCCAACATATGGAGGCTGAACAACACACTGCTGAATAACCTACAAATCACAGAAGAAATCAAAAAAGAAATTAAAAAATGCATAGAAATGAATGAAAATAAAAACACAACAACCCCAAACCTGTGGGACCCTGTAAAAGCAGTGCTAAGGGGAAGGTTCATAGCAATACAGGGATACCTCAAGAAACAAGAAAAAAGTCAAATAAATAACCTAACTCTACACCTAAAGAAACTAGAAAAGGAAGAAATGAAGAACCCCGGGGTTAGTACAAGGAAAGAAATCTTAAAAATTAGGGCAGAAATAAATGCAAAAGAAACAAAAGAGACCATAGCAAAAATCAACAAAGCCAAAACTGTTTCTTTGAAAGGATAAATAAAATTGACAAACCGTTAGCCAGACTCATCAAGAAACAAAGGGAGAAAAATCAAATCAATAAAATTAGAAACGAAAATGGAGAGATCACAACAGACAACACAGAAATACAAAGGATCATAAGAGACTACTGTCAGCAATTATATGCCAATAAAATAGACAACATGGAAGAAATGGACAAATTCTTAAAAAAGTACAACTTTCCAACTGAACCAGGAAGAGATGGAAAATCTTAACAGACCCATCACAAGCATGGAAATTGAAACTGTAATCAGGAATCTTCCAGCAAACAAAAGCCCAGGTCCAGACAGCTTCATAGCTGAATTCTACCCAAAAATTTAGAGAAGAGCTAACACCTATCCAACTCAAACTCTTCCAGAAAATTGCAGAGGAAGGTAAACTTCCAAACTCATTCTATGAGGCCACCATCACCCTAATACCAAAACCTGACAAAGATCCCACAAAAAAAGAAAACTATAGGCCAATATCACTGATGAACATAGATGCAAAAATCCTTAACAAAATTCTAGCAATCAGAATCCAGCAACACATTAAAAAGATCATACACCATGACCAAGTGGGCTTTATCCTAGGGATGCAAGGATTCTTCAATGTCCACAAATCAATCAGTGTAATACACCACATTAACAAATGAAAAATAAAAGCCATATGATTATCTCAATAGATGCAGAGAAAACCTTTGACAAAATTCCACATCCATTTATGATAAAAACTCTCCAGAAAGCAGGAATAGAAGGAACATACCTCAAAATAATAAAAGCTATATATGATAAACCCACAGCAAACAAATTGAAAGCATTTCCCCTAAAGTTAGGAACAAGACAAGGGTGCCCACTTTCACCACTACTATTCAACATAGTTTTGGAAGTTTTGGCCCCAGCAATCAGAGCAGCAAAAGAAATAAATGGAATCCAAATTAGAAAAGAAGAAGTAAAATTCTCATTGTTTGCAGATGACATGATCCTCTACAAATAAAACCCTAAAGACTCCACCAGAAAATTACTAGAGTTAATCAATGAATATAGTAAAGTTGCAGGATGTAAAATCAACACACAGAAATCCCCTGCATTCCTATACACTAATAATAAGAAAATAGAGAAATTAAGAAAACAGTTCTGTTCACCATTGCAACGAAAAGAATAAAATACTTAGGAATATATCTACCTGAAGAAACAAAAGACCTATATATATAAAACTATAAAACACTGGTGAGAGAAATCAAAGAGGACACTAATAGATGGAGAAATATACCGTGTTCATGGATCGGAAGAATCAATATAGCGAAAATGAGTATACTACCCAAAGCAATCTATAGATTCAAAGTAATCCCTATCAAGCTACCAATGGTAGTTTTCACAGACCTAGAACAAATAATTTCATGATTTGTATGGAAATACAAAAAACCTCGAACAGCCAAAGCAATCTTGAGAAAGAAGAATGGAACTGGAGGAATCAACCTGCCTGACTTCAGGCTCTACTACAAAGCCACAGTTATCAAGACAGTATGGTACTGGCATAAAGACAGAAATATAGATCAATGGAACAAAATAGAAAGCCTAGAGATAAATCCATGCACCTATGGACACCTTATCTTTGACAAAGGAGGCAAGAATATACAATGGAGAAAAGACAATCTCTTTAACAAGTGGTGCTGGGGAAACTGGTCAACCACGTGTAAAAGAATGAAACTAGAACACTTTCTAACAACATACACAAAAATAAACTTAAAATGGATTAAAGATCTAAACATAAGACCAGAAACTATAAAACTCCTAGAGAACATAGGCAAAACACTCTCCGACATACATCACAGCAGGATCCTCTATGACCCACCTCCCAGAATACTGGAAATAAAAGCAAAAATTAAAAAATGGGACCTAATTAAACTTAAAAGCTTCTGCACAACAAAGGAAACTATAAGCAAGGTGAAAAGACAGCCTTCCAACTGGGAGAAAATAATAGCAAATGAAACAACTGACAAAGAATTAATCTCAAAAATATACAAGCAACTCCTGCAGCTCAATTCCAGAAAAATAAATGACCCAATCAAAAAATAGGCCAAAGACCTAAATAGACATTTCTCCAAAGAAGACATACAGATGGCTAACAAACACATGAAAAGATGCTCGACATCACTCATTATCAGAGAAATGCAAATCAAAACCACAATGAGGTACCATTTCACGCCCATCAGAGTGGCTGCTATCCAAAAGTCTACAAGCAATAAATGCTGGAGAGGGTATGGAGAAAAGGGAACCCTCTTAGACTGTTGGTGGGAATGCAAACTAGTACAGCCACTATGGAGAACAGAGTGGAGATTCCTTAAAAAATTAGAAATAGAACTGCCATACGACCCAGCAATCCCACTGCTGGGCATACACAATTCTGGTTGAAATTGTGTATGCCCAGCAGTGGGCATACACAGAATTGAAAGAGACACGTGTACCCCAATGTTCATCACAGCACTGTTTATGATATCCAGGACATGGAAGCAACCTAGATGTCCATTAGCAGATGAATGGATAAGAAAGCTGTGGTACATATACACAATGGAGTATTACTCGGCCATTAAAAAGAATACATTTGAATCAGTTCTAATGAGGTGGATGAAACTGGAGCCTATTATAGAGAGTGAAGTAAGCCAGAAAGTAAAACACCAATACAGTACACTAACGCATATATATGGAATTTAGAAAGATGGTAACGATAACCCTGTATGTGAGACAGCAAAAGAGACACAGATGTATAGAACAGTCTTTTGGACTCTGTGGGAGAGGGAGAGGGTGGGATGATTTGGGAGAATGGCATTGAAACATGTATAATGTCATATATGAAATGAATTGCCAGTCCAGGTTCGATGCAGGATACAGGATGCTTGGGGCTGGTGCACTGGGATGACCCAGAGGGATGGGATGGGGAGGGAGGTGGTAGGGGGGTTCAGGATGGGGAACACGTGGATGATCCAGAGGGGTGAGATGGGGAGGGAGGGTGGGATGAGGGTTCAAGATGGTGAACACGTGTACACCCATGGCGGATTCATGTTGATGTATGGCAAAACCAATACAATATTGTAAAGTACTTAGCTTCCAATTAAAATAAATAAATTTATTAAAAAAATAAATAATGGCACTCAGTTTGTTATTGTCAATTTCTGATGGCTAGCCACTACACTCCTCACCTTCAAGGCTCTCATCTCCTTTGCTAAACTTCTTGAACCAGCACTCCAATTGTACATTTGTAAGCCGTTACTGGACTTAATGCATTGTTGATGTTGTGAGTTGTCTCTGCTGCTTTAGGATCCATTTTGAAGGTGAATTAGAAAATTGCTGGAATTTTCTTTTTGTCTAACATCATTTCCATAGTCTAAAATAAATGCAAAGTAAACAGCAAGTAATGTCTTTAGTAAAAAAAGAAAAAATAGAGAAGTACACATTAAAATAATGTATAACATAACCTCATTTATTTAGAATGTATCCCAAAATAAAATGGCAAATTTCAACAACACAAAAACCACAATTACTTTTGCACCAACCTAATAGAAATTTAAAAACAATATTGCAAGGAGACATTACAGTGTTCTGTTTAAGCTGTAGAAGTAGCATTTATTGAACCCCCCAACCAGGGCATGCACATCTAAAGAGATCATCTACGTACTAGGAGATATAAAGAACTAGTAAGATTTTTGGTCTTGATGTCAGAAGGTGAGATTGGGGAGGCAGAACCTCAAAAAGCTTGATTTTGTTCTCTTGCAAAGGACCAGCCACATCAATATCCCCATGGGAACTTGTTAGAAGCTTAGATTTTCAGCTATCATCCCAGAGCTATTTAATCAGCATCTTTGAAATTGGAACTCAGAAATTATGTTTTAACAAACACTCCAGGTGATTATTATGGTGCATTATGAAGTCTGGGAACCACAGTTACAGAGAAGGTAATTGAATTCAAACTAAATCCTATTCTGTTAATTTTTGCCAGATTACCTTAGGTCACTCAATCCAAATGAATTTCTGCTACCTTATTGAAAATTATGGACAATATTGTTATATTGATTGTGTCAACACTCATGCAAATAATTTGTAAGGTGACATGGGGAAACAGTGGAAACACTGTCAGACTTTATTTTTCTGGGCTCCAAAATCACTACAGATGGTGAATGCAGCCATGAAATTAAAAGATGCTTACTCCTTGGAAGGAAAGTTATGACCAACCTAAATAGCATATTCAAAAGCAGAGACATTACTTTGCCAACAAAGGTTCGTCTAGTCAAGGCTATGGTTTTTCCTGTGGTCATGTATGGATGTGAGAGTTGGACTGTGAAGAAGGCTGAGCACCGAAGAATTGATGCTTTTGAACTGTGGTGTTGGATAAGACTCTTGAGAGTCCCTTGGACTGCAAGGAGATCCAACCAGTCCATTCTGAAGGAGATCAGCCCTGGGATTTCTTTGGAAGGAATGATGCTAAAGCTGAAACTCCAGTACTTTGGCCACCTCATGCGAAGAGTTGACTCATTGGAAAAGACTCTGATGCTGGGAGGGATTGTGGGCAGGAGGAGAAGGGGACGACAGAGGATGAGATGGCTGGATGGCATCACTGACTCGATGGACGTGAGTCTCAGTGAACTCCGGGAGTTGGTGATGGACAGGGAGGCCTGGTGTGCTGCAATTCAAGGGGTCGCAAAGAGTTGGACACAGCTGAGCAACTGATCTGATCTGATCTGATCTGATTCAACATGTACATATAAGATAATGAAAATCAAGCACAAATTTATGGGAACAATTGAATGGATTCAGGAAAGCAGATTCTAAGTCAACCGTCAATAGTCTAGAGCAAGCAACAGAAAAAAGGAATAAGAAATCCTGGAAATTCTTATTTTAAAAAGTAGATCTTACGGGATTTTTCTCCCAGGGACTGAAACAGATATGAGTGTGCAAGATATTTGGCTGGGCAAGAAGCAAATGAAAAATGAGCTTTAGGGACTCATTTCCATGTAATAGCCTGACTTGCTGCTGCTACTGCTGCTAAGCCGCTTCAGTCGTGTCCAACTCTATGTGACCCCAGAGACGGCAGCCTACCAGGCTCCTCCATCCATGGGATTTTTAACCCCTTCCAATTATTCCTTCATCCCCAAAGTATGAGGATATTAAACAGAGAAAGTGTTTGGCCTGTTTTGCTTGACTGTATATTTTGGAAAGTGGATAGAGAATGCTATACTAATGTTCTGTAGAGTACTGGGAGATCTGTGGACATCTAGATGATGACTTAGAAGGAATCAAGTCTCAGACTATCTGAGAGAGGCTGAAGCCAGTGATGGAGGTTCTGAACTCTAAGACTTCTGCTTAGGGGTGTCTACTCTCACTTTAAATTAGTAGCCACAAATCTCAAGTAGGCAAATAACATTGCCATGAAATCTATTTTACTAATGAATCAATTGCAGATCATTTCATAACTTCTAATTTTTCCTCAAAATCTCCATACTCCATCCTTCCCTCACTGTCTATTAACTGATAAACTGGCTTCAAATGTCAGTAGGAAAATAAGATCATCAGAATGGAAAATTCTACTCTGAATTTACACTTTCTGCTTTCACTCCTGTAGAAATGGATCAGATGAAATATTGACGCTCCCAGGAAGATCTATTGTTATTATTAAAGTAACGTCTTCCTTCTTACCTCCTCAAAAACTTCATCCAACAATTATCTCCTCTCTTTCCCCCTCACTGATGGATCATACCCATCACCCTAACAACATGCTCTGGAATCTTAGTTTCAGATTTCCAACTCTCCATTCTCCCTTTTAGAGCAATGTAGAAAGACATGTCTTTCTTTTCTAGAAAGATATGTCTATACTTTTTCAACTCCTATTCACGCTTTAAATGTTTTTAAAAGAAAACAACAAAAAGAGATTTTGTTTGAGGCGATGAGGTGATGGCACCCCACTCCAGTACTCTCGCCTGGAAAATCCTGTGGACTGAGGAGCCTGGTAGGCTGCAGTCCATGGGGTCGCGAAGAGTCAGACACGACTGAGCGACTTCACTTTCTCTTTTCACTTTCATGCATTGGAGAAGGAAATGGCAACCCACTCCAGTGTTCTTGCCTGGAGAATCCCAGGGACGGGGGAGCCTGGTGGGCTGCCGTCTATGGGGTCGCACAGAGTCAGACAAGACTGAAGTGACTTAGCAGCAGCAGCAGCAGCAGCACATTGTATGTATAGTATATAAATATTACTGCAGTTCTTTTTAAAATTTTTATTGCAGTGCAGTTGATTTATAATGTGGTATTAGTTTCAGGCACATAGCAAAGTGACTCAGTTATACACACTCGTATAGTCACTCTTTTTTAGATTCTTTCCCCATATAGGCCATTAAAGAGTACTGAGTAGAGTTCCCTGTGCTTTGAAGTATGTCCTTATTAGTTATCTATTTTATATATTGTAGCACATATATGTCAATTCCAATAAATTGGGAGAACAACTTTTAATACCAATACCGATATTAGTGTTCTGTCAGAGAAGCAGAACCTCCATGAATATTGTAAACTAAAGGATTTGTTATGGGAATATGATCTTATGCAATTGTGAAAGAAGCTGGGAAATAATGCTTTTTTAAAAAGTCTTTTCAGGGGAATTGAAAACTCACAGGAAACTTAATGACTAGCCCTTCTGTACTTGGCCACATCCAAGGCCAGACTTGGACCAGAAAGGAGATATGATGGAGATCTGGAAGCAACATGTAAATAATCCATAGAGTTCTATATAACAAACTATTTGTTTGCCGTTCTGACTATAGGTGTTGGCACTGGCTCACATATGACATGTCATCATCCAGCCATTTTGGCAGAAATGAAGGTGCTTCATGTAGAAAATATCTTCTAAGTCTAATGCAAAAGTGAAATTATACAAATATTTACTTTAAAAGGAAATTAGTAGCCACAGTTCAGTAGGTTTGTTTTATTTTTGCACTGATATTTATTTATTAATTATTTCTTGCTGACCTTAATTTTAAAAAATCTTGTGTAGAGAAGTTCAATGCAATTTAATTAGCAGGAACATGCATTTATTACAGAGAAAGTATTAAGAAAACAAAGAAAAGGACGGCTGGGAGAGTTTATTTTGGTAATTCCACCCAGAGGCCTAAGGTTAAAGATTCAATTTATACTCAACAGGAATGAAGCAGTGACTAGAGGAGGCAGAGGGACTTTGTTAGCAAGTGGTAAAAATAATCCATGCAAAATAGTCAAATTTGTTTGGAACTGGAACTAGAAAATATCAGCAGAAAATAGAGCATTGGAAAAAAAAATCATCCATTTTGCAGTTAGGAATAGATAAACACAATATTTAGCATCATATTGTAAGAAGTATACAAAATAAAATGAGAGCAAAGAATTTAACTAGTGTGTGTTGTAGATTGTGAAGAATCTACCAAAGAGATAACATTAATTGAAACTTGGAGAACTTCTTGGCCTTTCCTTGCTATACTGATGCAGTAGATGGTAATATTCTAGCTACAAAGATGAGCATATTCAACAATATGGGGGTCATAGAAGGTTCAGAAATGCTTTGAAAAGAGAGTAAAGTAAACTGAGGAACATTTTCTAGTATGCAGTAAATGGTGATGGTCTGGGAGATAGGTGGATGGTGGTGAGGAAAGGTGAGTAAATTAGAGGGTTGATTCTATAGTGATTTCTTAGGGTTATCTTGAAAAAGACTCTTGTAACTAAACTAAGAGTGTTGGATGGAGGAGAATCACCAAATGTATCCAAAGTAGTAAAATGATCATAGCTTATAATATTTTAACCCATGGCAGATTCATGTTGATGTATGGCAAAACCAATACAATATTTTAAAGTAAAAAACAAAACAAAACAAAAAACATAAAATAGACTAGTGTAGGAAGGGGGGAAAATGCTGCAAAAGATACAACTCTATCTGAAGCTTATATTAATAAAAGCATTAAAAAAATCATAAGAAAGATTGGAGGTTGATATTTGAAGATTAATAATTTAAAAGGGAAAAAGAAAATGAGAAAATTATGGCCTATGCAGTTATAGGAAAAGTTGAGATTAAAGAAAAGGAAGTATAGAGTTATAACTGGAATATGTAGAACCAGAATTCAATTAAAAGTATATCACAAAAGGTTAATAGAGTCATAAGGCTAAGGATACTGACTTAAAAAGGAAAGAAAGAAAGAAAGAAAAAAAAGGAATCAAGCCACTAGAGAAATTCTGGAAGTATAGAAATGTCTTAACTATCAAGGAATAATCACTGCTTCTAAAGGAAATGTAGGAAAAGAAACACAGATTTTTCTCTAATATGCATAAATGGAGGTGTATCTCAAAATAAATGTGAAAGTGAATTTGTATCAGATATGATTGATGCCTCTTTCACTTTTATTTTTTTTTTAAAGTATGTAGGTGAATTTAACTGTATCTTGAAGAAAGTGTACCTACTCTGAACCTATGCTTTAGCTCTAACCAAATTGTTGATCCTTAATTATATATTTTTTTCATCACTGGCTCAAATTATTTGTTGAACTTATACCTGGCATTTTGACTTAGTTTGTTTATTCTCACACATGTCATAACATATTCTTTAATACTGCATGACATTTGACTTCTTGTTTGGATTGTGATTTATTTAACCTTTTCCCAATTTTGGGGCTTTTGTACAGTGTCCCAATTCTGACATTATACAAAAGAGCTGATGAACATTTAAATGGAATAGTCTACGGCATTTTTTTTCAGGGTAATTTTCTTGAAGTGGAATTTATGAACCAAGGAATTATTGTTGTTCAGTCACCAAGTCGTGTCTGACTCTCTGCAACCCCATGGACTGCAGCACGCCAGGCTTCTCTGTCCATGGGATTCTGCAGGCAAGAATACTGGAGTGGGTTGCCATGCCTTCAAGGGAATCTTCCCAACTCAGGGATCAAACCTGCATCTGTAGTATCTCCTGCATTAGAAGGTGGGTTCTTTACCTCTAGCGCCACAAGCAGCACACCAGGCTTCCCTTTGCTACTGCTGCTACTGCTAAGTCACTTCAGTCGTGTCCGACTCTGTGCGACCCCATAGACGGCAGCCCACCAGGCTCCCCTGTCCCTAGGATTCTCCAGGCGAGAACACCGGAGTGGGTTGCCATTTCCTTCTCCAGTGCATGAAAGTGAAAAGTGAAAGTGAAGTGGCTCAGTCGTGTCCGACTCTTAGCGACCCCATGGACTGCAGCCCACCAGGCTCCTCCATCCATGGGATTTTCCAGGCAAGAATACTGGAGTAGGGTGCCATTGCCTTCTCCCAGGCTTCCCTTTAAATCTTTGCAAATATGATGCCCAAAGGCCCTCCTAAAATACACTATATTTCATGTCCTTAGCAGTGTATGAGAAAGTTCATTTCATTATATGCATGCAAATGCTTAGTATTCCCTCATTGTTACAGAGCATATTTTTCTTACATTAAACACTATGAAAGTAAGGGATGTTGTATATTTTTTGAAAGATCAGTCTACACAAGTGGGCAAAAGAGCATTCACTGAGCCAAGAGGCTAACTTGAACTTTCTCACTGCTTCTCCAGCAAGAGTGGGAAGAGCTTCAATCTGTCCTGTCTAGAAATTCAGACACACACTGCTGTGTATGTCCAGCCTGCTCTATGGCGATAGCCTGGAACTGGCTTTAGACACTTAAGAGGGCATTTGTAACATACAGAGGTTTACGCTTTACGGTGTCATCAGTAGATTTACTGTGAGTCAAATACTTATCGAAAGAGGGTAGCAGAGCCATCAGGAAAACAGGTTTTGGGGTCTGACAATTATAGTTCAGGAGCAAGACCCATCATTTTACTATTAATAGCTATTTGACCTTGAGCAAAATGTTCACCCTCCCCTCTCAAGATCTCATTTTCTTCAGTATTCATTGGGCATGAACTACTACTTTATTAGGTGATGGTGAAAATAAATGAAATAACATATATAAAGCTCTCATCTTGCATGGCACACAGCAAGTGCCTCGAAATGACAGTCTCTATTCTTTTTAGATGTTTTTAGTATTTAAACTACAACCAATATAATGTGTGTAGTGCCCTTACAAAACAAGTGATCTAATGTTTCATGCCTTTTCACTTGCAAGAGTCAAGAATTCCCTCACCTCCAAATCACATTACAAACAATGAAGATAAGAAATGTTTATTTGTCTCAATGGTGTTCAGTTATTTCTTGATTGCTTTTCTTATGTAAGGGATCTTGTCGGAGTCATGACAGGAGTCTAATCAAGGCTCTTTTAGGGATTATTTTTGTTCCTGTTCTAGAATAGGACTAATAGAGACAGGCAAAATAATATTCCTAATTAAGTTAATTATGCTTAGTCAGTTAATCACAAGGAACATAAATTTATCTTCACATTGCATGAGCCTAGAGCTGCTTACTGGAAACAACATATTTCTCATTTGAAATTAAGAAACTTGAAGGCAAAAAACATTTGAGGTTTTGTCTGGACACATTTTGCTCTGATGTGATTTTAATAGAACAAGTCTGTCAAGAATAAGGCCATAGCACTCTGTCTGTTAATGCAACAGTTTCTAACAGTGAAGAGGATCAGTTGGATATATTTCATTATCCTTACAAATTAGAAGGAACTGTTTGGGCCTGCATGGAAATGCTGATGGCATTAGGAGCCATCCATGAGGCTGATCAATTGAACTTCATACTTATAGACGTTAGGAAACTTACTCTGCCAGCAGTCCTGGCATCTTTATGCCAGATTTTCAAATTGGCACACTTGATTACAGAGACATACAGCACGCTTTCTTTAAAACTTGATGTTTATCCTTTTTGTATTCTGTTTCCACAGTACAGATGGGAGGGCAAGCTACATCACCGAATAATGCAGCAATGTTAAAGATAAATGTTTGTAGCAGTTTTCAAGAGGGTGAAAATACAGTGAAATTATATAAATAACAGTCTTCTAGTGGATGGCATACTGGAAGTGCCCCCAAATGACAGCTGCTATTATTTTGAGATGTTTTGAATATTTAAATGGCACACTACATAATATATTTGTTATTTTTATAAAACAAGCAATTTAACATTTGGTTGCCAGTCACAAACAATTCAGATATAATCAATCTCAAAAATGCAGAAAGGGGGAAATTATAGGGAATTGAATTGACTATTGCCTTCTCCTTAGGTGTCTGTGATTGAGGAATATGGGTTTCTTTTATTTGTTTTGCTTCTTTTCTTCATTTCATTCAGTTCAGTTCAGTTCAGTTGCTCAGTCGTGTCCGACTTTTTGCAACCCCATGAATCCCAGCATGCCGGGCCTCCCTGTCCATCACCAACTCCCGGAGTTCACTCAAACTCATGTCCATCAAGTCAGTGATGCCATCCAGCCATCTCATCCTCTGTCATCCCCTTCTCCTCCTGCCCCCAATCCCTCCCAGCATCAGGGTTTTTTCAAATGAGTCAACTCTTCGCACGAGATGGCCAAAATACTGGAGTTTCAGCTTTAGCATCAGTCCTTCCAAAGAAATCCCAGGGCTGATCTCCTTTAGGATGGACTGGTTGGATCTCCTTGCAGTCCAAGGGACTCTCAAGAGTCTTCTCCAACACCACAGTTCAGAA
Organism: Bos taurus; assembly: GCF_002263795.3. Lineage (NCBI taxonomy): Eukaryota > Metazoa > Chordata > Mammalia > Artiodactyla > Bovidae > Bos > Bos taurus. The sequence continues at coordinate 90,197,699 of NC_037336.1, forward strand.
GCATCGATTCTTTGGTGCTCAGCTTTCTTCACAGCCCAACTCTCACATCCATACATGACCAATGGAAAAACCATAGCCTTGACTAGACGGACCTTTCTTGGCAAAGTAATGTCTCTGCTTTTTAATATGCTGTCTAGGTTGGTCATAACTTTCCTTCCAAGGAGTAAGTGTCTTTTAATTTCATGGCTGCAGTCACCATCTGCAGTGATTTTGGATCCCCCCAAAACAAAGTCTGATACTATTTCCACTGTTTCCCCATCTATTTCCCATGAAGTGATGGGACCGGATGCCATGATCTTCGTTTTCTGAATGTTGAGCATTAAGCCAACTTTTTCACTCTCCTGTTTCACTTTCATCAAGAGGCTTTTTAGTTCCTCTTCACTTTCTGCCATAAGGGTGGTGTCATCTGCATATCTAAGGTTATTTGTTTCATTAGCTATAACCATATTAAGGAATTTTGTTTTTAGTGAGTCTCTCCTCCATAAAATGAGATCAATTTGGAAAGAAAAGTTTATGAACAGATGTATTATTTCCTGACTGAACTTAAAAGCTATTTTTCTGTGTAATAAAGTTTGTGAATAAATTCAATGTTTATTGAATATAAAGCACGTTTATCTGTACCTCTGGCAATATATTTAACACCAACTCAGCTATATGCTGCTGAAATTTTATGAAGCAAAAAGAAAGTGAAGTGGCTCATTTGTGTCTGACTCTTTGCGACCCCATAGACTGTAGCCTACCAGGTTCCACAGTCCATGGGATTTCCCAGGCAAGAATACTGGAGTGGGTTGCCATTTCCTTCTCCAGGAGATCTTCCTGACCCAGGGATTGAAGCCGAGTCTCCCGCATTATAGGCAGACACTTTGCTGTCTGAGCCACCAAGGAAATCCCAAAGGAAAATATAAATTTGGGCTGGAAGACACATTTTGATCTTTTTTTCCAGGATCCTTTAGACTTTTGTGGAGTGAACTGGGCAGGGCATATTTTCCGTAAGACAAATGTATTGGCTCAATTGTGGCTCAGGTTAAGGTATCATTATCTTCCTTCAGGCCACTATGTTAGACATTTCCAAAAGGAATATGTATTCCATGTGTGACTAATTCATTTCTAATTAAGATTATTAAATCACTAACATTTCAAAGAGAGTTTAATAAGTGCTTGAGCTGGCATTTTAAAATTCATTATTGTTTGATTTTAAGTTAACAGACTATACTAAGAAGCATATTGCTACTGATTTAATTTAAATTGGTACTAGTAATACTCAGATTCACCTAACATTTCTCACTTGTGTGACCTTGAGCATTTTGTTTAACCACTTAAGCCTTGTATTTTTTCAATAGCAAACTGGTAAAAATAATAGTATTCCTAGAATGGCAATTTTGAGTAGTAAATAAAATCAAATAATATAACATGCTTTACATAGTGCCAGATTATGTACTCACCATGATATGTGGTGATGGGGAAAAGTATCTTTACCTTTGTGCATTTAAAACATTTTTCAAGCAATTCTCTGAGATAAAGCTTACAATATTGTGAAAATAAGAAAGAGAAGCAAAGACAAAAAGGAGCATTATAGAAACATGGCCGCTGGTTCTCTTCAAGCAACTCTGTGATCTTTATTACCACTAGGCTAAAGGATAAGACCCTGATGCTGGGAAAGATTGAGGGCAGGAGAAGAAGGGGTAACAGAGGATGAGATGGTTAATACATCACTGACACAATGGACCTGAGTTTAAGCAAACTCTGGGAGACAGTGCAGGAGAGGGAATCCTGGCATGCTGCAGTCCATGGGGTTGCAAGGAGTCGGACACGACTTAGTGACTTAATCACAACAAATGGATAAGAGGCAGGAGAGGTGGAGATAAAGTTCTGTCATGTACCCGATCATGTTTGGAGTGAGTTCCTTCTGTACATTCTTTTTTTGTTTTTCTCCCAAAGTTCTAGGACTTTTAATTTGTCCCCAAATTGCTGAAGCAAAAATCAATAAAACATTCTGCTTTCCTTTACAACCCCCTAATGGAAAAAACAAAAAACTCCATAGGAAAAAAATGGTTTTGTACACGGGAAGAAACAATATAAGTTCAAAATTTATAGATAAGGGTTAGCTCTATCACTCACCTCTAAAAAGTTTATACGAATATCCAGTCAACACCAACAGGGTTATCTCCCTTGAAATGTTATCTATATGGATTTCCAAGTAGCCCACAGGGCTGTATACTGTCTTGGAATGTCCTCAGAAGGCTCTGTCATTGATCAGGTAATAGAGTAAAAACCCGAGTCTTTTGTTTCAAATGAAAGAGGGAGAGAGAAGAAATTATTCAAACTTCGTTTTCTTTCCTTGTGGTTTGTGGTCGCCTCCTCCTCCTCTGCCTCCTTGGAAGCCTCCTCGGACTTCAAAGCCTCCCTGGCCTCTGCCACCACCTCGGCCTCCAAAGCCACCTCTGCCTCCTCCTCGGCCACCAAAGCCATCTTCACCTTTAGGTTTGGCCCAGTCCAAAGTGACTTTGCTTCCATCAATTTCACCATCTTTCATGGTCTCCTTGGCAGCTTTGTCTATCTTCCTCACTGTTGAAGTCTACAAAACCAAACCCTTTGGAGGATCTAGTCTCCCAGTCAGTGACTATCCTTGCTCAAATAGAGCCATCAAATGACTAACGTCTCTTCTGTGGTATCCTCAGAGAGACCTTTGACAAACAGTTTTTGATGGCTGGCTTTTTACATTCGGTGATCCCCTGGGTCCTTGCAACTCCAGTCTTATGGCTCTGCCCTCAATTTCCCTTTTATTACATGAATGTAGAGCTTCTTTTACATCTTTAAGTGAACCAAATTCTATAAATGCATACCTTTTAGATTTGCTATTTTGGTTCTGTGGCATCTTGATACGAGTTGCCCTCTCAAATACTTCCTGAAGTTTCTTCTGTTGCACTATAGGAGAGGTTGCTTAAAACCAGGGTTTTTGATTCACCACTCCAAGTGTGATTCTTTCACCTCTATGGTCTTGACTTTGACCTTTCTCTCCGGTGTAGGACAGAGAAAATGGATCGCCCGTCCATTTCTGTTCCCTGCTTTTCTTCCAAGGTTTTTTTCTTCATCAGCTTCTGTCTTGAATTCCATATAAGCAATCCCTTTACTCTTTCCATCCTTGTTGACTAATCTGATCTCCACAGCATCTTCAAACACTTCTTTTAAATCATTCTGAGTAACTTTGCAGGGCAGATTTTTAGCCAAAAGTGTTCTCGCATCGCAATCTTTCTTACTGTCTTTTCCCTTTGGTTTTCCTAGTTTAATTTTGTTGCCAAAGACTTTTAAACTAGTGAGTTCCAAGGTTTTTTCCAGGTCTTCAGCAGATTCAAAATCCACATAGCCAAATTTCCTAGACATACCAATTCTGACATCGACAATAGCAAGATCATTTTTAGCAAAAAGGTCACTGATACCCGTTTTCAAGAGCAGATTTATTGAAGTTCAGGTTTCCAACAAAGAGATTGAAAGATGTAGTTGGTTCTGTGCCTTCTACTTTTTGTTTCTTGGCTTCAGGAGCTGCTTTTTTTTTGGCCATTTCCTTCTTTCCTTTTCAGGTGCTTCTTTGACAGGCTCTTCCTCATCTTCCTCCTCCTCATCATCATTGTCATCCTCTTCCTCCTCCTCCCCCTCATCATCCTCTTCATCTTCAGCAGTGCTCTTGGCCTTCACAGGAACACCTTTTGCTGGAGCTTTCTTTCCTTTGGCTGATACAATCTCCATAGGTTCTTTTTCAGAGTCACCCTCCTCCTCCTCCTCATCCTCATCATCTGTGGCAAGAGCAGCACCAAAAGCAGCTGCTTTCCTCAGTGCTGGCTCATCCTCTTCTTCATCATCTTTGTCTTCCTCTTCGCTGTCATCTTCATCTTCCTCATCACTGTCTTCTTTCTTGGCATTCTTGCCATTCTTTGCTCCCTTGGCTGGAGCAGCTGCTCCCTTCTTACCAGCGGTTGCTACCAATGCTTTGCTTGGGGTGGCTTCCTCTTTTGGCAGGCATCACTACTGCTTTGGCAGGTGTAACTGTCTTCTTGGCTGGCATAGCCACTGCCTTTTTTTTTGCCAGGGGTGACAACTGCTTTCTTTGCCGGTGAGGCAACTGCAAACTTTTTTTGTTGGGGAAGCCATCATCTTCTTTGCTGGAGTTGTGGTAGCCTTCTTGCCTTTTTTTTTTTTTTTTCTTTTTTTGAGGGATAACAACCTCTTCTCCACTTCTCTCATCCTCTTGATCTTCTGACGTTTGCTTATCTTCACTATCTTCTTAGTGAAGGAGGAGGAGGAGCCATTTTCTTGGAGTCACCTTGATTTTTACCAGCCTTTGCAAGCTTAAAGCTCAGTATTCAGAAAACTAAGATCATGGCATCCGGTCCCATCACTTCATGGCAAATACATAAGGAAACAGTGGAAACAGTGGCTGACTTTACTTTTCTGGGCTCCAAAATCACTGCAGATGGTGACTGCAGCCATGAAATTAAAAGACACTTGCTTCTTGGAAGGAAAGTTATGACCCACCTAGACAGCATATTAAAAAGCAGAGACATTACTTTGCCAACAAAGGTCCATCTAGTCAAGACTATGGTTTTTCCAGTAGTCAAGTATGGATGTGAGAGTTGGACTGTGAAGAAGGCTGAGTGCCCAAGAATTGATGCTTTTGAACTGTGGTGTTGGAGAAGACTCTTGAGAGTCCCTTGAACTGCAAGGAGATCCAACCAGTCCATCCTAAAGGAGATCGGTCCTGGGTGTTCATTGGAAGGACTGATGTTGAAGCTGAAACTCCAATACTTTGGCCACCTGATGCGGAGAGCTGACTCATTTGAAAAGACCCTGATGCTGGGAAAGATTGAGGGCAGGAGGAGAAGGGGATGACAGAGGATGAGATGGTTGGATGGCATCACTGACACAATGGACGTGGGTTTGGGTGGGCTCCAGGAGTTAATGATGGACAGGGAGGTCTGGTGTGCTGTGGTTCAAGGGGTTGCAAAAAGTCGGACATGACTGAGTGGCTGAACTGAACTGAACTGAATTGTGAGCTTTACCATGATGGTAGCTTATGATGGCAGAGTGTGTGGTGAGAGAGTGGCGCAAATGAGCCCAGAGGACCCTAAGCACCATTGATGGCAGCCAATGATCCCTAAGTGCTTAAGCTTGGCTGCCAGCTAGCACTCGAGACTGAAGCAAAAGACAGCCTGCCCAGTAATCACCTCTGGAAAGGTGACGATGGCCCTTCTGTACATTCTTTAAACATTGAAAACAAAAGCCAGACAGAAATGGTAAAAATAGATCACAATCCAGATTCTAGCTATTATATTAAAAAAAAAATTGCTATCACTGGCTCACAAATGAGAACTTCCATTAGTAAATCATCCTACTTTTTGCTTTTGCAAGGATTAATTTTGCAATTTTAACTTATGCTGCCTCATTTTCTTTCTCCAATACTTCTGGGTAGAATTAAACTTTCAAGGTCCAGTGAAAGTGGCTGAAATTTCATTATCTTTTATGTCTCATCAAATTATTTACCTTGCCAGGCATTTGCCACCCACTTTTCTTCTGGAATTTCAATTCAAATTTACTTTAAAGAACAAGTGTGCTGCCCTCACTGATGAGAAACCCATGTTTGCAGTAAACAGAAGAGAGAAACAAGAAAAACTCATTAGAAAAATAGAATTTGTTTTTGTAATGCCATTTAGGGTGTGATAGATTTGATGGAGAGGCGCTATGAGAATATACAAGCATGTAAATCCAATTTGTAGACGGAGTAATCACCATCTCCTCAAAGATTCTTCCTCTCATTATGAATTATGAATTCATAATGAATTATGGCTGAATTATGGCACCACATCTGTCTTGCCTCTGGTGTGAAAAGTGAAACTGAAAGTAGCTCAGTCGTGTCCAACTCTTTGCGACCCCATAGACTGTATAGTCCATGGAATTCTCCAGGCTAGAATACTAGAGTGGGTAGCCTTTCCCTTATCCAGGGGATCTTCCCAACCCAGTGATCGAACCCAGGTCTCCTGCTTTGCAGGCATGAAAATCACTTGCAAATGTTTCAAGTACTTACATTGGTTTTAAGGTAGTCTACTTCTTTTGAGGATGGGAATTGTCTTCTATTATTTTATATTTATTTTCAGTCTCTCAGCCGGAAGTGAACTGAGGATGTTGTCTTGGGATATGATGAATAGGCATAAAATAAGCATGTGGTCCATATTCTCATGTTCTTTCCTTACTCTGTCCATTCCTATCACCACTACCAAGTGTGTAAAGCACACCTCAGGAAACAGTTCACAGATCGCTAACCTGGGGCTCGTTAGGAGGGCCTAGGAGGTTTAAAAGTCATTAGTGTGATTTCCCACAACACTTTAATATAAACCCTCTATCAGTTGTGTATGACTCAGACCCCGTGGACTATAGCCCCTCAGGCTCCTCTGTCCATGGGATTCTCCAGGCAAGAGTACTGGAGTGGGTTGTCATTCCCTTCTCCAGGGGATCTTCCCTTCCAGGGATTGAGCCCTTGTCTTCTGCATTGCAGGCGGACTCTACCATCCAAGCCTCCTATACTTTAATATTATATGGTATTTAATACGAATATTGAATAATTTTTATACTATTTTATAAGACTGCTGCTGCTGCTAAGTCACTTCAATCGTGTCTGAGTCTGTGTGACCCCATAGACGGCAGCCCACCAGGCTCCTCCATTCCTGGGATTCTCCAGGCAAGAATACTGGAGTGGGCTACCATTTCCTTCTCCAATGCATGCATGCATGCTAAGTTGCTTCAGTCATGTCCAACTGTGTGCGACCCTATGAACAGCAGCCCACCAGGCTCCTCCATCCACAGGATTCTCCAGGCAAGAATACTGGAGTGGGTTGCCATGTCCTTCTCCAACTTTATAAGACTGTTTTATGCTAAACAAAGTGCAGGAAACTCAGGACTCAAAATTATAGTAATTATAATTTCAGGCAAATTCACTCAATTATAATGTATTTCAGACAATTTCTCCTAAGTAGGTAATGAAGGGTAGTTTGAGGTTGTCAAGGAGGATATATCGTGTGAAGAAGATGGTCTCTGGGTTCAAAGAGACCTGGGACAAATGTGTGTTTCTCCATTAGCAACCTTGTTAAATTATCCTATGTGAGGTTCAGCTGGCAATGCTGTAAAATGTCGATAATGATGACATTTATACACAGGATTCAGTAGGACAGGGCTATCAATCACCTTTCCTTGGAGAGAACTGCAAAATCCACAGAATTATCTTCTTGGTTTTATCTGTGGTCTCCAGAGCAGTGGCAAATGCATCATCACAGTGATATGGCCAAATGAACATTACCTCCAGGGCTCACTCACTGCCACAGGACCCCTAAGAAGGGTATTCATATTACAATCCAGATTCTACTTGTTACCGGGCAAAGGGAATATGAAAAAAAAGGCAATGTAAACACATGCACAGATCGTTGCCTTATTCAAATATCCCATTAAAAACAATAGTACAGTTAGAAAAATAAATGCACCACAAATCAAAAAGCACAGGAGAAGAGAGCATGTAAAAAAGAACAGTACGTTTTTCGAGGCTGGGAATACAGACTAGAGAACCGACATGTGAACACGGGAGTGCAGGGTGGGGGTGTAGCGGGGAGGAGAGGGGTGGGCTGCACTGGGAGATTTGATTTGACATAAATACACTACTGATGTAAAATAGCTAGCCAGTGAGAATCTGTGGTGTAGCACAGGGAGCTCAGCTCGGTGCTCTGTGATGACTTAGAGGGGTGGGATGGTGGGTGGTGAGAGGGAGGAGATATATGTATGCGTAGAGCTGATTGACTTCGTTGTACAGCAGAAACTAACACAACCTTGTAAAGCAATTATACTCCAAGCATTTTTCTTTTAAATAAATAAAATAGAAAATAAAAATTGGGGAAGCAGATGTATTAGCAGTAAAAGGCTTCACAGAACTGAGAAAGCTGGAATCCACAGCCAGGAAAAGGCAATGTAATTTAGCAGCAAGATAATTTACAGGGCAGAGCTCGTAAGGGCTAAGGAGTTAGAAACTCCATAAACCTCAGGATGTGGTAGAGGATGGGGCAAAAACTAGGATGCTTATTACACATTTCCTTAAGAAATGCATAGATTTCTTCGATGAAGTTTCTTTTTTTTTTTCCCACCTGTTCTAATAGACAACTATCACCTCTCTCATAAAGGCGGGAAGTTTCTTCTCTGCATAAATAGAACTAGAGAGAAAAAGACACAATAAAGGATAGGGACTAACCTTTCTTATTAAAAACAGGAATTACATTGAAGTGAATATACTTTAGATCTCTTTCACTATTTCTCTTCCTAAGGACCCTGAAATATATTTTCCTTTGGAAAAATCAAATGCCTAAAGAAAATATCTATATGGATTAATTTTTTGACAGAAGTCCAGCAAAACATTTGGGTCCTTACTCAGTCTCCTTTGGTTAGGTCCATCAATTGACAAGCTCTTTCTCCAGAACACAGAGATAATAATTTGTATCTTAGTACCTAAAGAAAAAAGAGAAAGATTTGAAAAAGAGAGAGAGAGAGAGCTAATTTGTGGAAAAGAAAGCATGGAAGAAATGATAATATTCTCTGGGAGAAAAAAATAAAATCTTGCACTAATAATACAACTACTAGATGCTCTTTCTTTTTAAGCAAAAAAGTTTTTAAATATCACTCTTGTTATCCATACAAATGTAAAAAAATATAAACATGAGGAATCTTTCAGAAAGAACAGGTAGAACTGGCCAGAAAAGGAAATGTAGGGAAAAAGGCAAGAAAATTAGGAGATCATTCCAGGAGGACCCAACATCCGAATAATAAGAATTCCGAAAGGAAAACAAACAGGATTTTTCTGAGGAGGACCTCATCGAGGACCACTATTCGCATCTTCACATTTGAGCAGACCCCGCCATGCAGACAGTGACATGTGCTTCCTGAAACACTTCAATTCCATTGTCAGACCTCCAGACAGCACTGGTGTTTCAGTTTAATCTTCTAACAGGTGTCAAGAACAAACCCCAGTATAAGCGAGCTGACTTCTAATCCCATCAGCATGGATCAGTGGGGTTACATAGAGTGGGACCAGACCCATCTTCTATAGATCTCATTGCCTCTATCAATGAGTTAACAAGAACCCCAGAACTTAACTCATCCTATTTGCTCCCAAATCCAGGGTCTCCTGCTATTATATGCCTTGAAGTCATAACGATTTATAAATATATTTATATTCTATTCCATAGTCCATACTATTGACTATACTATAGAAAGTGAAAATCACTCAGTCGTGTCTGACTCTTTTTGATCCCTTGGACTGTAGCCCACCAGGCTCCTCTGTCCGTGGGATTCTTCAGGCAAGAACACTGGAATGGGTTGCCATTCCCTTCTCCAGGGGAATCTTCCTGACCCAAGCATAGAACCTGTGTTCAGTGGGTGGGATTTGATCCTCTTTCTGTCCACATAATTCCATTATGTGTTCTTTACCCCCTGCTATTTAGTCAAGTTTTAGAATTAGCAAAAACCCTTTTCAGCTTTTTTCCACCTGACTGCAGGGAGAAGAATTAAATAGAGTGTAATTATTCAAATCAGAAAGTATCAAGTTCATCTTGTAATCATAAAGAAACAAAGTATGACCGTGTTGATTGCCGCCCTTGATTAAGATTGCTGACAGAGAGAAGTGTCCCTCTTGGGGGCTGGTTGGGCTCATGATAATGGCATAGCGCCACCTGCTGGATGCCGGTTCTGGCTGAAGATGTCATCTATTCAAGAAGTTCCAAGCTGCCTGACTGTATTGACAATTTGGCCTCCTTAAATCATTCCTGTTTTCAAAACTACTCAAAGGTTTGCTGTGCTGTGCTTAGTCACTCAGTCTTGTTTGATCCTTTTGTAGCCTGCCAGGCTCCTCTGTCCATAGGGATTCTCCAGGCAAAAATACTGGAGTGAGTGGCCATGCCCTCCTCCAGGGGATCTTCCTAACCCAGGGATCGAACCCAGGTCTCACTCATTGCAGGTGGATTCTTTACCATCTGACCCAGCAGAGAAGCCCAAGAATACTGGAGTTGGTAGCCTATCCCTTCTCCAGGGGATCTTCCCAACCCAGGAATCAAACCGAGGCCTCCTGCATTGCAGGCAGATTCTTTACCAGCTGAAGTTACCAGGGAAGCCCTACTCAAAGGCTTAACTTTGTCCAAGTTAACAAGGAGATTCAATCTGAGACAAGAAACTCAGTATATCAAAATGAATTAGATGAATGTGAGACCATCTGAATGAAACTATTTAGCCATCTTGCAGATGACAAAACTGAAGTTCAGATACCTATAACTTTCAAAGGTATTATTATTATTATGGACATGGGATAATAATAATGTTATCAATATGGATGAGTTGAATCAGTTCAGTTCAGTTAAGTCTCTCAGTCATGTTCAACTCTTTGTGACCCCATGAACCGCAGCATGCCAGGCCTCCCTGTGCATCACCAACTCCTGGGGTTTACCCAAACTCGTGTCCATTGAGTCAGTGATGCCATCCAACCATCTCATCCTCTGACATCCCCTTCTCCTCCTACCCTCAATCTTTCCCAGCATCATAGTCTTTTCCAATGAGTCAACTCTTTGCATCAGGTGGCCAAAGTATTGGAGTTTCAGCTTCAACATCAGTCCTTCCAATGAACACCCAGGGCTGATCTCCTTTAGGATGGACTGATTGGATCTCCTTGCAGTCCAAGGGACTCTCAAGAGTCTTCTCCAACACCACAGTTCAAAAGCATCAATTCTTCGGCACTCAGCTTTCTTTATAGTCCAACTCTCACATCCATACTTGACTACTGGAAAAACCATAGCCTTGACCAGACGGACCTTTGTTGACAAAGTAATGTCTCTGCTTTTGAATATACTATTTGGGTTGGTCATAACTTTCCTTCCAAGGAGTAAGTGTCTTTTAATTTCATGGCTGCAGTCACCATCTGCAGTGATTTTGGAGCCCCCCCCAAAAAAGTCAGCCACTATTTCCCCTGTTTCCCCATCTATTTGCCATGAAGCGATGGGACCGGATGCCATGATCTTCGTTTTCTGAATGTTGAGCTTTAAGCCAACTTTTTCACTCTCCTCTTTCACTTTCATCAAGAGGCTCTTTAGTTCCTCTTCACTTTCTGCCGTAAGGGTGGTGTCATCTGCATATCTGAGGTTATTGATATTTCTCCCGGCAATCTTGATTCCAGCTTGTGTTTCTTCCAGCCCAGCGTTTCTCATGATTACTCTGCATAGAAGTTAAATAAGCAGGGTGACAATATACAGCCTTGACGGACTCCTTTCTCTATTTGGAACCAATCTGTTGTTCCATGTTCAGTTTTAACTGCTGTTCCTGACCTGCATACAGGTTTCTCAAGAGGCAGGTCAGGTGGTCTGGTATGCCCATCTCTTTAAGAATTTTCCACAGTTTATTGTGATCCACACAATAAGATCCACACAAAAGGCTTTGTCATAGTCCATAAAGCAGAAATAGATATTTTTCTGGAACTCTCTTGCTTTTTTGATGATCCAGTGGATGTTGGCAATTTGATCTCTGGTTCCTCTGCCTTTTCTAAAACATGCTTGAATATCTGGAGGTTCACGGTTCATGTATTGCTGAAGCCTGGCTTGAAGAATTTTGAGCATTACTTTGCTAGCGTGTGAGATGAGTGCAATTGTGTGGTAGGTTGATTATTCTTTGGCATTGCCTTTCTTTGGTATGGGAATGAAAACTGACCTTTTCCAGTTCTGTGGCCAGTGCTGAGTCTTCCATATTTGCTGGCATATTGGGTGCAGCACTTTCACAGCATCATCTTTTAGGATTTGAAATAGCTCAGCTAGATATGCAGATGACACCACCCTTATGGCAGAAAGTGAAGAGGAACTAAAAAGCCTCTTGATGAAAGTGAAAAAGGAGAGTGAAAAATTTGGCTTAAAGCTCAACATTCAGAAAACTAAGATCATGGCATCTGGTCCCATCGCTTCATGGCAAATAGATGGGGAAACAGGGGAAATAGTGGCTGACTTTTTTGGGGGGGCTCCAAAATCACTGCAGATGGTGACTGCAACCATGAAATTAAAAGACGCTTACTCCTTGGAAGGAAAGTTATGACCCACCTAGATAGCATATTAAAAAGCAGAGACATTACTTCGCCAACAAAGGTCTGTCTAGTCAAGGCTATGGTTTTTCCAGTAGTCATGTATGGATGTGAGAGTTGGACTGTGAAAAAAGCTGAGCGCTGAAGAATTGATGCTTTTGAACTGTGGTGTTGGAGAAGACTCTTGAGAGTCCCTTGGACTGCAAGGAGATCCAACCAGTCCATCCTAAAGGAGATCAGCCCTGGGTGTTCATTGGAAGGATTGATGTTGAAGCTGAAACTCCAATACTTTGGGCACCTGATGCAAAGAGTTGACTCATTGGAAAAGACCCTGATGCTGGGATGGATTAGGAGTAGAAGAAGGGGACGACAGAGGATGAGATGGCTGGATGGCATCACTGACTCGATGGACGTGAGTTTGAGTGAACTCTGGGAGTTGGTGATGGACAGAGAGGCCTGGTGTGCTGTGATTCATGGGGTTGCAAAGAGTTGGACACGACTAAGCGACTGAACTAACTAGAATTCCACTAGCTTTGTTCATAGTGATGCTTCCTAAGTCCCACTTGACTTCACATTCCAGGATGTCTGGCTCTAGTTGAGTGACCACACCATTGTGATTATCTGGGTGATGAAGATCTTTTTTGTACAGTTCTTCTGTGTATTCTTGCCACCTCTTCCTAATATCTTCTGCTCCTGTTAGGTCCATACCATTTCTGCATTATTGACTACACCAAAGACTTTGCCTGTGTGGATCATAACAAACTGTGGAAAATTCTTCAAGACATGCAATACCAGACCACCTGACCTGCCTCTTGATAAATCTGTATGCAGGTCAAGAAGCAACAATTGTAACTGGACATGGAACAATGGACTGGTTCCAAATTGGAAAAGGAGTATGTCAAGGGTTGTCACCCTGCTTATTTAACTTATATACAGAGTACATCATGAGAAATGCTGGGCTGGATGAAGCATAAGCTAGAATCAAGATTGCTAGGAGAAATATCAATAACCTCAGATATGCAGATGACACCATCCTTATGGCAGAAAGCAAAGAACTAAAGAGCCTCTTGAAAGTGAAAGAAGAGAGTGAAAAAGTTGGCTTAAATCACAACATTCAAAAAGCAAATTTCATGGCATCTGGTCCTATCACTTCAAGGCAAATAGATGGGGAAACAATGGAAACAGTGAGAGACTTTATTTTCTCGGGCTCCAAAATCACTGCAGATGATGACTGCAGCCATGAAATTAAAAGATGCTTGCTCTTTGGAAGAAAAGCCATGACCAACTTAGACAGCATATTAAAAGGCAGAGACATTACTTTGCCATCAAAAGTCCATACAGTCAAAGCTGTGGTTTTTCCAGTAGTCATGTATGGATGTGAGAGTTGGACTATAGAGAAAGCTAAGCGCCACATAATTGATGCCTTTGTATTGTTGTGTTGGGAAAGATTCTTGAGAGTCCCTTGGACTGCAAGAAGATGAAGCCAATCAATACTAAAGAAATCAGTCCTGAATTTTCATTGGAAGGACTGATGCTAAAGCTGAAGCTCCAATACTTTGGCCATCTGATGTGAAGAACTGACTCATTGGAAAAGACTGTGATGCTGGGAAGTGTTGAAGGGAGGAGGAAAAGGGGATGACAGAGGATGAGATGGTTGGATGGCATCACCAGCTGAATGGACATGAGTTTGAGCAAACTCTGGGAGTTGGTGATGGACAGGGAAACCTGGAGTGCTGCAGTCCATGGGATTGCAAAGAGTCAGACACGACGGAGTGACTGAACTGACTGAGTGATACAAATCTGTGTATTCCAGAATTGTTTTTTAATTCCTGCCACATGTTGGGCACCTGCCAATAATGTTAGAAGCTACCAATATAAATAAAATGCCCAAGAAACTACATAGGGAAAGGTTAATACAGTAAGCTGACCACAGGAAATCTTTTGACATTTTGAAATTATGGAAAAATCACTCCCAATCCTGGGTAAGAATCTTCTTCTGGCTTTTATTTTTTATATATCTGTATTGTGTATATGTATATGTATCTGTGTTGTGTATCTGTATTATGTATATGTATTGAATGGCCAAGTCTAGACCTCCAGGCCATATTTGATATACAAAAACATATAAGGAAATGTTTCATTCCTCATTTATTTTCCTTCACATTTGCTTAACTCTAGTTATTGTTTATTTTACTATATCAATAATTTATAATGGTTGCTTTCTCTTGGTAAATCTGGATATAGGTAATCATACTAATATGCACGAATACGTTTTCTTCTCTGTCTTTCAGAGTCAGTGTGGTGCAGTAAGTTATGGTACTCATTTTCTAAATTGGAATATAATTGCTTTACAATGTTGTGTTAGTTTCCACTGTACAACAAAATAAATAGGCTAGATGCATACATATACCCCCTCTTTCCTGAGCCCCCTCACACCTCCCTATCCCACTCATCACAGAGGACAAAGCTGAGCTCCCTGTGCTATGCAGCAGGTTCCCATTAGCTACTTCACACATGGTATTGTATATATGTGAAATTCACCAACCAGAGGCTTCACAAATACTTTGTTGTGTCAATTCTGCAAATCCGTCCAATACTAGATGTGTTCCTAATCAATCTTTTGGTTAAAGTCTCTTATTAAAATTAAATAATTTTTAGAAATTGGTATTATAATGTCACCTAATTTGTCAACCACTTCACTACATACATTGTAGGCAGAAAGGAGAACTTGTTTAAAAAGATGGAATCAAAATCAAGGAGTAAGGTAAATAATCATACCTAAATACAAACAAGACCAGTTTTGAAACACCATGAAATACTGCAATATTAATTTTCTAGATAGACTTCTGTTTTTGTTTTTATTGCTAAGTCAATTTAAGATTCTAACAAACTGCTTCTTGACAGGTAGTGGAAATTAGTAGTTGAACATAATACTTAAATCTCAAGCGACAAGCATCAGTGAAAAGGACAGTCATAAGTTTTGTGGGATTGTTATTTTTAAGAAGCAGACTGTTTAAAATGTCCTCTGATAGTGTTGATAATATTCAAGTGGTCTTCTGAGTTGGAAAAAATTTGTTTAAATTAAATAAAAAGGATTCTTCAACATAAGAGCCATTGGAGAATAGTAGTTAAAAGAACAAAATTTAAAAGAAACTTCCTAGATTTGAGACTGAGCTCTTACAACTTCTAACTATGCAAAAGCATACCTCCGTTTCTCAATCAGTAAAAATCTTAATTGTAATTGCGTTCATGGTGTTCTTGTGAAGATTTAATAATGAGTTAACATATGGAAATCACTTACACCAAAGGCTAACATATAGCAATCACCATTGAAGAACAAACTATTAATAGAATGGATAAAAATACCCAACACAATGATTGAATTCTACTCATCCTCAAAATTTTGCAGCCACATGAATTAAGTAACAGGAAATGATTCTATAATAAATATTATTTAAAGAAAACAGTCAGGAAAGTAAGTCAAAACAATACTGCATTCCAAAGGATATCAGATATTAGTACCATACTCAAGACTTAAAGGGGGCTTCCCAGGTGGCTCACTGGTAAAGAATCTGCCTGCCAGTGCAGGAGATGCAGGAGACACAGGTCTGATCCCTGGGTCAGGAAGATCCCCTGGAGGAGGAAATGGCAACCTACTCCAGTATTCTTACCTGGGAAATTCCATGCATAGAGAAGTCTGGCAGGCTACAGTCCATGGGGGTCACAAAGAGTAGGACATGACTGAGAGACTGAGCAGGCATGCATGCAAGACTTAAAGAATGAAGAGGTAGTGGTGCATCTTTCATCATTATTTAATTAAGGAGGGACCTTATACAAACTGTATGGATCATGGTGTTTGGAAGAAGACACTGACAACTTAACTGACCCCCCATTTGTGGTGTCTTTACTAGAACAGATAAACCAGACCCCAACAGTCAGCTCTTGATCTAGGAACTCAGTCAAGGGAAAAAGGATGACAATACTATTGATAAGGAGGATCAGAAGCAGTCCATTCATGTGAGATAAACAATGGTACATATTTATTGCTTTTCCCAGGTTTTCTGTCCTCTATCATAATATAATATCAATGGATCTGAATCATAAAAGCTCATCGACTTGTCATAACAGATGAGAAAGAAAAGACAAGTGAGTTGGTAAAACATGTTTGACCTACATATATTCAGGGGTTTACCATATCAGTAAGTTCAAAGTTATGGAAAATTTATTGACTGTTACTCCTTCCACCTAACAGAAGCAGAAGATATTAAGAAGAGATGGCAAGAATACACAGAAGAACTGTACAAAAAAAGATCTTCACAACCCAGATAATCATGATGGTGTGATCACTGACCTAGAGCCAGACATCCTGGAATGTGAAGTCAAGTGGGCCTTAGAAAGCATCACTACGAACAAAGCTAGTGGAGGTGATGGAATTCCAGTGGGGCTATTCCAAATCCTGAAAGATGATGCTGTGAAAGTGTTGCACTCAATATGCCAGCAAATTTGGAAAACTCAGCAGGGGCCACAGGACTGGAAAAGGTCAGTTTTCATTCCAATCCCAAAGAAAGGCAATGCCAAAGAATGCTCAAACTACCACACAATTGCACTCATCTCACATTTTAGTAAAGTAATGCTCAAAATTCTCCAAGCCAGGCTTCAGCAATATGTGAACCGTGAACTTCCTGATGTTCAAGCTGGTTTTAGAAAAGGCAGAGGAACCAGAGATCAAATTGCCAACATCCTCTGGATCATGGAAAAAGCAAGAGAGTTCCAGAAAAGCATCTATTTCTGCTTTATTGACTATGCCAAAGCCTTTGACTGTGTGGATCACAATAAACTGTGGAAAATTCTGAAACAGATGGGAATACCAGACCACCTGATCTGCCTCTTGAGAAAATTGTATGCAGGTCAGGAAGCAACAGTTAGAACTGGACATGGAACAACAGACTGGTTCCAAATAGGAAAAGGAGTTCGTCAAGGCTGTATATTGTCACCCTGTTTATTTAACTTATATGCAGAGTACATCATGAGAAACGCTGGGCTGGAAGAAACACAAGCTGGAATCAAGATTGCCGGGAGAAATATTAATAACCTCAGATATGCAGATGACGTCACCCTTATGGCAGAAAGTGAAGAGGAACTCAAAAGCCTCTTGATGAAAGTGAAAGTGGAGAGTGAAAAAGTTGGCTTAAAGCTCAACATTCAGAAAACGAAGATCATGGCATCCGGTCCCACCACTTCATGGGAAATAAATGGGGAAACAGTGTCAGACTTTATTTTTCTGGGCTCCAAAATCACTGCAGATGGTGACTGCAGCCATGAAATTAAAAGATGCTTACTCCTTGGAAGGAAAGTTATGACCAACCTAGATAGCATATTCAAAAACAGAGACATTACTTTGCCAACAAAGGTCCGTCTAGTCAAGGCTATGGTTTTTCCTGTGGTCATGTATGGATGTGAGAGTTGGACTGTGAAGAAGGCTGAGTGCCAAAGAATTGATGCTTTTGAACTGTGGTGTTGGAGAAGACTCTTGAGAGTCCCTTGGACTGCAAGGAGATCCAACCAGTCCATTCTGAAGGAGATCAGCCCTGGGATTTCTTTGGAAGGAATGATGCTGAAGCTGAAACTCCAGTACTTAGGCCACCTCAGGCAAAGAGTTGACTCATTGGAAAAGACTCTGATGCTGGGAGGGATTGGGGGCAAGAGGAAAAGGGGACAACAGAGGATGAGATGGCTGGATGGCATCACTGACTCGATGGACGTGAGTCTCAGTGAACTCTGGGTGTTGGTGATAGACAGGGTGGCCTGGCGTGATGTGATCATGGGGTCACAAAGAGTCAGACATGACTGAACAACTGATCTGATCTGACTCTTTCCACCATTAAGAGATATGGCACTAGGAGGGCTTCTTCAGGAGCTGGAGGCAGCATATTCCACATCTCCAAATACTACTCCAATCCATTTGCCAAAAAAATCAGTTGAGTTTAAGCTCAGATGGTCTCTGAGTAGGTCCAGGCTACTGTGCAAGATGTCTTTCTGAATGGTCAATGAAGTAAGCCTTATGGTATTAGATGTAACGGGCAAGTTCCAATAGGAGCATCACTGTGTAGCAATGTAGATTCCTTAGTTCTCGAGGAAGAGAGGTTGCAAGGCATAGAGCTTCTGTATTAGTCATCAGTTGTGTCTGACTCTTTGCGACCCTTTAAACTGTAGCCCACAAGGCTCCTCTGTCCATGGGATTTTCCAGGCGAGGATACTGGAGTGGATTCCCATTTCCTTCTCCAGGGAATATTCCCAAGCCAGGAATTGAACCCGTGTCCCCTGTGTCTCCTGCATTGTAGATGGATTCTGCTGAGCTATCAGGGATGCCCACAGGTATTATTAAAAAATAAGCTCATGTGATACTGGGCTCTGGTAGAGTTTGAACTCTACCATAGAATGGCAAATTGCTGTGAGTTCAGAGGTGTTCATCATGTCCAGTCCTCTAAATCATAAGGTATGGGGCGTCCAGCAGGAATTTGTTTCAGAATAGACATGGTATGTCTGAGATTGGACACAAACACCGGATTAAATTATACAAACAGGTGGCTCAGATTCTCCTGCCATTCAATAGCCTCTCCCTCAATTCACCTAGAAGGCAGCAAAGACGACCTTTGAGAGGAGGAAAAGGGATGGATGGATCATCTCAGTTGCTTCTATGAAGATAGTCTGTAAATGTCCTACCAATGTTTTTTTCTTCCAGTTTTATTGAGATATAATTGATAGACAGCACTATATAAGTTTAAGGTACACAGCATAATGATTTGACTTCACAATAATTCATCATCTCCTCTAGATGCAAAATAAAAGAAAAAATATTTTTTCCTTGTGATAAGAACTCTTAGGATTTGCTCTCTTAACACATTTCATGTATAGCATAGAGCAGTGTTAATTAATTGTACAATATATCCTCAGAACTTCTATATCTTGTAACTAAAAATTTGTACTTTTTTTTTTTTAATTTGTACTTTTAAACCAATTGCATAAATCTGATCTCTTTTTCTTTGAGTTTGCTTATTTATTTATTTGTTTTTGAAGTATAATTGACCTGCAACACTACATTAGTTCCTGATATACAACATAATGATGCTATATTTCTATAGATTTTAAAATATTCACCATGATGATTCTAGTTATCATCCGTCACCAAACAAAAATATTGCATTATTATTGAATATTTTCCCAACATTGTACATTTCATTCCTGTGACTCATTTACTTTGTAAATGGAAATTTGTACCTCTTAATCTTTCTCCTAATTCTCCCATTCCCCCACCATTCCCCTCCCCTCTGGCAACCACCTGTTTGTTCTCTGTGTCTACGAGGAGTCCCATTAATCTTTAAGCTATGGCTATTGCCTAGTAACTTCAACTTAAAGATCATCACACGGGGAAAAGAGTCACTATACTCAAGAAATAATTCACACTTACTGTCAGAAGAGAGTAGGACTTTCATTTCAAAAAGAAGCAGTCAAGAATACGATTGATGCCCAGATGATGCATTGTGCTATCTTTTTGTTCTCTTATACTACATTTTAATAGAAAATAGACAAGTACAGCTTCCTGAGACAAGAATAGTGAATAGACTCAGATGTCATATAACAACAGAGATGCCAGCAAAGAGTAAGGGAAGTATAAAATGGGTAGTGAAAGAAGACGGTAATTATCACTGTGACCTTAAGATTAAATGCAGTATAAGGGCTACACTTGTCCCACTAAGACATCTCTTTTAAATTCCGCAGAATACAACTCACCAGCACCCTAAAGAATCTATTCTCCAGTGCAATCACTTACTAAGAAGAGCAAATATAGTTGAGAGACACAACTTTATCCTCTCCCTTTGCCTCAGTTTGGGACAACTCTTAGCTCTATAATTCCCTATAGACTCAGCCACGGTTCCATTTGTCAAAGCAGTGTGAATCAGCTTCTGTCTCTACTGTTTGGCCACACTTCCTTCCTTCCAGCTGTCTCCCAAGATCATTTCCCATTAAGTCATCTGCAAGTGATTTTTCCTTTAAAGTTAAGCTGCCCTTTCCCACATGCATAGAGTTAACCATCAGCCTTCCAGTTGAGGAAGCCTAGGCGGCGATGGTGATAAAGAACCTGCCTGCCAATGCAGGAGACGTAAGAGATGTGGGTTCGATCCCTGGCTTGGAAAGATATCCTGGAGGAGGGCGTGGCAACCCAGGAGTATTCTTGCCTGGAGAATCCCATGGACAGAGGAGTCTGGTGGGGTACAGTCCATAGGGTCGCACAGAGTCGAACACGACTGAAGCAACTTAGTACGAAGGCACTGGGGAAATAGAAAGCCAGCTTATTTAACAGGAACAAAACTGGCCTTACCCACCTATGCAGCAACCAAGGACTTCATTTATAAACATGATTGATAGGCATTGACTATCAGACTTTTAAAGGAGAGCCCAAGACTATCAGACTTTGACTATCAGACTTTTAAAAGAAAGGCCAAGATAAATGAACAGAGTAATTATTACTTGAGGAAAGAAAGCAAGGGAAGAGGTAGCTAAAGTTTCTAATTGGTATTATTGTTCTGTGAACTGTGCTTTAATCAGTCTATGCTGTGATTACCACTGGGACTGAGTGACTTTTTATATTCTTACAGGCCATTTGTATATTCCCTTAAGTGACTCCCTTGCACATATTTGGTAATGTCTTGGCTGTGCTACACATGTTTTATTACCCCAGAGAATAAGGGTTTATGTGTTTGTTTTTCTTGTTTTTCTTTTTTTTTTGCTTATTTAACTTTAGAGCTCCCTTGATTTTCCTCTCTCTCCTTCTGCTGGGTCTTGAACTAATGCTCTTTTTCTAAGGACAGTGTTCTTCTTCAGAGGTCTCTGCTCTTTATATTACATATTGGAGTCATTTTTGACTGCTTTTGATGGGAAAGGAGGCTTCCTTATTGGAGTTCCAATTAAAAACAGCTTCCCAATGGACAGAGACCATAATATAGGACTCGATGTGTTTCTGGTAAACACCCTCCCCTGGTTGTTCTATTTGAGGTTTTGTACATAATCAATTTATAAGCAATATCAGTGCATATGCTATGCATTCCCTAAGACATTCTTCACTAGATACCCTTGAGTCCATAGGGGTGTTTAAAAAAGAGAGTGGGAGGCTGGAGGGAAGAAAGGAAGGGGAAAGAGAGAGAGAGAAATACATTTGTGTAGAGTTTTCAGGCTCTGGATTGTTAGACAATTTAGAAGTAGTCATTTGGGTACAAAGAATGCTCAAAATAGTGGTGACTATTAGATATTGTATATCCAGTCCCAAACTAAGCAACAAAAGAAAATTTTGTGTCTCTAGAAATGATGGTCCCCTACAACTCACCTAATCTTTGTGTTTCATTCAACATCACTGGG
This sequence comes from Bos taurus, assembly GCF_002263795.3. Classification (NCBI taxonomy): domain Eukaryota; kingdom Metazoa; phylum Chordata; class Mammalia; order Artiodactyla; family Bovidae; genus Bos; species Bos taurus. The sequence goes on from NC_037336.1 coordinate 90,219,243, forward strand.
GAAGGTCTTCACTTAATGAGATGATTAGGATGGCAGTCTCTGTAGCACACTGGTCTGCATTTGAATCTCAGGTATGTCCTGTTAGGTAAATCACTTACCTTCCTTGTCTGTGAAAGGAGGACAACATTAATATTTTCTGGGCTGTTGCTGTTGTTTAATCACTCAGTTGTGTCTGACTCTTTGTGACTCCATAGATTGTAGCCCCCTAGGCTCCTTTGTCCAATTTCCTAGGGAAAAATACAGGAGTGGGTTATCATTTCCTTCTCCAGGGGATCTTTCTAACCCAGCAACTGAACCTGAGTCTCCTTCTTGACAGGTGGATTCTTTATTGCTTTGTGGGATACCTGTTGATTAAATTTATGAGAACAATGCTTCAGTTCAGTTCAGTCCCTCAGTCGTGTACAGCTCTTTGAGACCCCATGGACTGGAGCATGCCAGGCTTTCCTGTACCTCAGTAACACCCAGAGCTTGCTCAAACTAATGTCCATTGAGTGGGTGATGCCATCCAACCATCTCATCCTCTGTTGTCCCCTTCTCCTCCCACCTTCAATCTTTCTCAGCACTAGGATCTTTTCTAGTGAGTCAGTTCTTCGAATCAGGCGGCCAAAGTATTGGAGTTTCAGCTTCAGCATCAGTCCTTCCAATAAATATTCAGGACTGATTTCCTTCAGGATTGACTGTTTGGATCTCCTTGCAGTCCAAGGGACTCTCAAGAGTCTTCTCCAAACCACAGTGAAAAAGCATCAGTTCTACAGCACTCAGCCTTCTTTATGGTCCAACTCTCACATCCATGCTTGACTACTGAAAAAACCTTAGCTTTGACGTGCGTCGTGTATGAGTATGAGAGTTAGACTTTGAATGTAATGTATATTATATATCTATTATTATATATTATTAAATATCTATTATGATATTTGGTTTCTAAATCTCTGAAGGTGTCATATAGGAGAATGTAGTTGAACTGGTAATTTTTATTTTAATTTCATAAGGAAAACACTGCCTTTGGGGACAGCCCTTTGATTTAAGGCTGACATTCTTTTTTGCAGTATTTTATGTCAGTTGAAGCTCTGATTTCCTGTTTATTTTCAGCTTATCTGAAGCTTTTGTTTTGTGGCAGACCGCCTGACCTGCCTACTGATAAATCTGTATGCAGGTCCAGTTAGAACTGGACATGGAACAACAGACTGGTTCCAAATCAGGAAAGGAGTACATCAAGGCTGTATATTGTCACCTTGCTCATTTAATTTATATGCATAGTACACCATGAGAGATGCTGGGCTGGAGGAAGCACAAGCTGGAATCAAGATTGCTGGGAGAAATATCAATAACTTCATATGTGATGTGACACCACCCTTATGGCAGAAAGTGAAGAAGAACTAAAGAGCCTCTTGATGAAAGTGAAAGAGGAGAGTGAAAAAAAGCTGGCTTAAAACTCAACATTCAGAAAACTAAGATCATGGCATCTGGTCCCATCACTTCATGGCAAGTAGATGGGGAAACAAGGAAAACAATGACAGACTTTATTTTCTTGGGCTCCAAAATCACTGCAGATGGTGACTGCAGCCATGAAATTAAAAGACGCTTATTCCTTGGAAGAAAAGCTATGACCAACTTAGACAGCATAGTATGAAGCAGAGACATTACTTTGCCAACAAAGGTCTGTCTAGTCAAAGCTATGGCTTTTCCAGTGGTCATGTATGGATGTGAGAGTTGGGCTATAAAGAAAGCTGAGCACCAAAGAATTGATGCTTTTTCACTGTGGTGTTGGAGAAGACTCTTGACAGTCCCTGGAACTGCAAGGAGATCCAAGTAGTCTATCTTAAAGGAAATCAGTCCTGAATATTCTTTGGAAGGGCTAATGCTGAAACTGAAACTCCAATACTTTGGCCACCTGATGTGAAGAACTGACTCACTAGAAAAGATCTTGTTTCTGGGAAAGATTGAAGGTGGGAGGAGAAGGGGAGAACAGAGGATGAGATGATTGGATGGCATCACCCACTCAATGGACATAAGTTTGAGCAAGTTCCAGAAGTTAGTGATGGACAGGGAGGCCTGGTGTGCTGCTGTCCATGGGGTTGCAAAGAGTTGGACATGACTGAGCGACTGAACTGAACTGAAGCTTTTGTTTAGGGCTTCTGGTTTTCTGTATACTATATTGGTTATTTTGTTGCTTTTTTGCTTTCTCAAATATGCTTTCTATTTGGATTTCATTTCACTTAGTTTTCTTTAGCTCTTCATATAATTTCAACACACTATAAAGTATCTGCTTGGGACATCCATCTCCACTCCCTTTTTATGAGGTTTTTTCAAGCAAAATTCAGGGGTGATAAACCAACTGTTCCAGACATCTACTTTCACAAACATTTGAAAATGATCAGAGGAAAAACAATTAAAAAAAAAATCTGCCCTTATTCTCCTATTTTTCTCTCCTTTCTACTTTTCAACAAGCTCTTCCTTTTAGTTTTTGGAAATAAGACCTCCTGAACTGTTACTTACTGAATTCTTCTCCACATATCCCTGTCTCAAAGATCAGTTTGGCCGCGTTTCCCTTTCCTATTCATTATTCTGTCTGAATCTGAGAGTCAGCTCACTGTTAGCTGATTAATGGAGGGGAAAACAAAACATGTTTGTTGACCTTTAGTGGGAGAAAGAGGCAAGGAATGAAAGAAATCTCTGAACACAAGTCAGAAACTTTTAATGATAAATATTTACACTCAAGAGAAAAAATAAGAAAAAAGAAAAGGTAGCAATATCAATACAGGCTTAATTACATAGATAAAGCCTTGGTTAAGAGTATCAACTGAGGAATCTTTGCAGAGATATTAGACTGAGCCTAAGGGTTAATGGAGTGGAAGAAATGGGACAAAAGGAAATAGCAGTCATTGTTTTCCTGGACAATTCTGTATTATTCAATTTTTCTATGGGATAATAGTATCTCTGCCTGCCACCAGCACCTCCTATTTTATTGCTGACCCTCCTGTTCTCTCAGTCAAAGGAATTCTAGTCTTTGACACAGAACATCAAAGGTTGCCTGTGTTCAGTTCAGTTCAGTAGCTCAGTGGTGTCCGACTATTTGCGGTCCTATGGACTGCAGCACACCAGACTTTCTTGTCCATCACCAGCTCCTGGAGCTTGTTCAAACTCATGTCCATTGAGTCAGTGATGCCATCCAACCATCTCATCCTCTGTCATCCCCTTCTCCTCCTGCCTTCAATCTTTCTCAGCATCAGGGTCTTTTCAAATGAGTCAGTTCTTCACATCAGATGGCCAAAGTATTGGAGTTTCAGCTTCAGCATCATTCCTTCCAATGAATATTCAGGACTGATTTTCTTTTGGATTGATTGGTTTGATCTCCTTGCAGTCCAAGGGACTCTCAAGAGTCTTCTCCAGCACCACATCAATTCTTTGGCACATATCCTAATTCTTCAGTGCATATCCTGTGTTGCATATCCTAATGTTTAGGCCAGTATAGAGTGTCAGTATACTAGTTCATTGGTTATCACATCTAGCTAGCATATTAGCTGAGGTGGCCTGGCTTTGTGATACCCTGGGCAATGGATCTTCTTTCTTTCCTTCTGCCTTGATTTCTTTATTTTGTGTGGCCAAGCAGAGACTGCTGTAGCGCAGCAGTCAAGAATCTGCCTGCCAATATAGGAGACTCAGGTTCAATCCCTGGGTTGGGAAGATCCACTGGTGAAGGAAATAGCAACCCATTCCACTATTCTTGCCTGGGAAATCCTATGGGACAGAGGAGCCTGGCAGGCTACAGTCCACAGGTTCCCAAAGATTTAGTGACTAAACAACAACAGTAAGAATTATATGTGGGTTTCAGTGGAAAACAAAGGCTCCATTTACGCTTCTGTTTGAAAATGTCCATCAAAATTGTCCTTCTGGACATTATCCCAGCTAATTTATATGTTTCTGATTTAAATTCTATTTATGTTAGTTGAATATAAATTTCTCAGAAACCTGTTAGTGATATTGAGCAGGACCATGCAGGGTTTCTGGGCACAAAAGCCTTTCTGTGTTCCCCATTTCTTGATTACAGGAAATAGGCTTCATTCAACCTCCATGATTTTTCCCTGAGTTCCAATAGACAGATTCAAGCAGTTGCTAATTAGGGAAGGGAGAGGATGTAGAGAGGGTCTTCCCTGTAGCTCAAATGCTAAAGAATCTGCCTGTAATGCAGGAGACCTGGGTTTGATCCCTGGGTTGGGAAGATCCTCTGGAGAAGGGAATGGCAATCCACTCCAGTATTCTTGCCTGGGAAATCCCATGGACAGAGGAGCCTTGTGGGCTATAGTCTATGGGATCACAAAGAGTTGGACTGAACAACTAACACTCAGATCAGATCAGATCAGTTGCTCAGTAGTGTCTGGCTCTTTGCGACCCCATGAATCGCAGCACGCCAGGCCTCCCTGTCCCTCACCAACTCCCGGAGTTCACTGAGACTCACGTCCATTGAGTCAGTGATGCCATCCAGCCATCTCATCCTCTGTCGTCCCCTTCTTCTCCTGCCCGCAATCCCTCCCAGCATCAGAGTCTTTTCCAATGAGTCAACTCTTTGCATGAGGTGGCCAAAGTACTGGAGTTTCAGCTTTAGCATCATTCCTTCCAAAGAAATCCCAGGGCTGATCTCCTTCAGAATGGACTGGTTGGATCTCCTTGCAGTATAAGGGACTCTCAAGAGTCTTCTCCAACACCACAGTTCAAAAGCATCAATTCTTCGGCGCTCAGCCTTCTTCACAGTCCAACTCTCACATCCATACATGACCACAGGAAAAACCATAGCCTTGACTAGACCAACCTTTGTTGGCAAAGTAATGTCTCTGCTTTTGAATATGCTATCTAGGTTGGTCATAACTTTCCTTCCAAGGAGTAAGCGTCTTTTAATTTCATGGCTGCAGTCACCATCTGTAGCGATTTTGGAGCCCAGAAAAATAAAGTCTGACACTGTTTCCCTATCTATTTCCCATGAAGTGGTGGGACTGGATGCCATGATCTTCGTTTTCTGAATATTGAGCTTTAAGCCAACTTTTTCACTCTCCTCTTTCACCTTCATCAAGAGGCTTTTGAGTTCCTCTTCACTTTCTGCCATAAGGGTGATGTCATCTGCATATCTGAGGTGACTGATATTTCTCCCGGCAATCTTGATTCCAGCTTGTGTTTCTTCCAGTCCAGGGTTTCTCATGATGTACTCTGGATATAAGTTAAATAAGCAGGGTGACAATATACAGCCTTGACAAACTCCTTTTCCTATTTGGAACCAGTCTGTTGTTCCATGTCCAGTTCTAACTGTTGCTTCCTGACCTGCATACAAATTTCTCAAGAGGCAGATCAGGTGGTCTGGTATTCCCATCTGTTTCAGAATTTTCCACAGTTTATTGTGATCCACACAGTCAAAGGCTTTGGCATAGTCAATAAAGCAGAAGCAACTAACACTAGGCAGATGTAAAGACAAGAACAGTCAAAGATACAATAGTGCAGCCATGGGTCAAGGCCCTGAGTCCTTATCTAGGAATATACGTAACAATATCTTAAGCTGTTCTCCAGATACTGAACCCACCAGCAAGTGGGAGACACTAATGCTATGCTGCCCATCAGCACATAGACCCCAGTCTGACTGGACCCAGAATGTTGATGATGCTGATTTACACTTACCTCATCACCACCACTCAGTCACAAGAAGGTCCATGAACTGATCACACCTTCTTTGAACCATTACTATAAAACTCACTTCCCCTCCAGGTCAAGACACAGTTTTGAGGGCATTAGCCCACTGTGGCTCCCTTTGTCTGGCAAAGCATAAAGCCATTCTTTTCTCCTTGACTCAAAGCTCTGTCTTCCAGATTTAATTCAGTGTCAGGGTACAGAAGCTGGATTTGGCTTCTTTAGCATGGTTGTTAATAAGCAAGCCCAAATGGGAAATATCTGCATTTGTGCTTTCTTAAATAATAATGAAAAGAAAAGAAAAAAGAAAGCAAACTTCTAAGACTTTATGCAAATTTTAAGTATGAAAATATTCCTTTATAATTGTATCGAAAAGTTTCTGTTTGTATATGCCAAATATCATTTTTTTTCTTTTATGTTTCTGTGATCTTTAAACATATGCTTGGTTGGAGATTGTGTTATTCCTTGAGTCCGGAAATGTTCATTAGCTTCTTTGCAGGGAGTAAAAGTAATTCTGTATATGCATGTATTTAGTTTCCACCAGAGAGAGAAAGAGCATTTTCAGTAGATGAAATTAAACTCTGTGTCTTTCAGAAAAACTGTAGGAATAATTATGAAAAGATACCCTAATTCTGCAAGCCACAAAATGTATTCATTAATAAAATAAACATATACAAAGTGAATGTTTACTAGCAATAACAGGGCAGTAGAGTACAGAGACAATAAGTAGTAGTTACAAGTAGAGATGACATTTTCTTTCTCAGTCTGTTCAGTCTTGTTAACCCAACATTTTTCTGGACTTTGGGGTATAAGGAATGATGATCATTGACCTCTGTTAACATGATCCCAAGAATTTTCACTGTGAAAGGAAGAAGAGGGGAAGACAAAATGATAGTCATCTAGGTTTTAAATTATTAATATTACTTTAAATAGGCAAGGTTTAGGTATTTTAAGTTCTGATTAAAAGGATTCAGATGTTGTAATGGTGGTTGTTGTTGTTCAGTTGCTCGGTCCAGCTCTTTGAGACCCCCATGGACTGTAGCACACCAGGCTTCCCTGTCCTTCACTTTCTCCTTGAGTTTGCTCAAACTCATGCCCATTGAGTTGGTGACGCCATCCAACCATCTCATCCACTGTCACCTCCTTCTCTTCCTGCCTTCAGTCTTTCCCAGCAGCAGGGTCTTTTCCAATGAGTCAGCTCTTTGCATCAGGTGGCCCAAGTATTGCAACTTCAGCTTCAGCATCAGAACTTAGAAAGCATATTCAGGGTTGATTTCCTTTAGGACTGACTGGTTTGATCTCCTTGCTGTCCAAGGAACTCTCAAGAGTCTTCTCCAGCACCACAGTTCGAATGAAAGTATTGAAAGTATAATTGGTAAAGAGATACCTTAAGGTTATTTCAGTTATTTACATAGTAGCAGAATTACCTCTTGTTTTGAATAAGAAGAAAAGAAGAAATGGTTGATGACACAAAAAATTATTTTGTGTAAAAATTAAGCATGCTTCAGTTTGGTGATTTCTGCTTTATTTTCCCTATAAAGAAGGAAACAGTAGTATTTCAAAGTTATGAAGGCTACAGTGATTGTTGGATTAAAACTAAATATTTGAAAGGAGCTCAGTGAGAATTCGGAAAGAGAGTTGTCTAAGGATAGCAAGAAAGTGGATATTGTTAAGGCCCATGTGATGCTGGACTCTATGGATCTCTTCTTCCATAAATTGTAAAATGCTCCACCTTTCCTTTATTTTATACCCTGGATTTAGAGAGATAATGAAGTCAAATCTGGCCTCTGTATCCTGGCACTGAATTAAATCAGAGATTTAGTTTTGGGTATAGTAAGAAAGAATAGCTTTATTCCTTTGCCAGAGAAAAGGGCCACAATAGGCTACTGCTCTCAAAACTCCTTGCGTTTCAGCCTGGAGAGGGTAGTGAGAAGTTTTATAGAAATGGTTCAAAGAGGGTGTGACCAGTTCATGGACATTCTTCTAATTGCTTGGTGGTGAAGTAAATGGAAGTCAGCATTATTAACCTTCTGGGTCCCATAGGCCTGGAATCTATGTGCTTGTGAGCAGTGTATAGTTAACTTCTGCCATCTTGTGGGGTTTCAATATCTGCAAAACAGCTCAAAGATATTGTTATGTGTGTCCCTTGGTAGGGAACCGGGACCTTGCCCCAGGCTGCATTATTTTTTCTCTTCACTGTTTCTTCTTGTCTCTGCACTTCCTCCCTTCCCTATTGATAGCAACTGTTTGAACCTGCCTGTTGGACTTGAGTGAAGGTCAGGAAGGTTGAATGAAGCCTATTTCTTGTAATCAAGAGAAGACCATGAAAAAGGTTTTTATGCTCAGGAGCCCCACTGCGTCCTGCTGGTAATCAATAATCTGAGCTACTAAAGAGTACATCATGCTGGGCTGGATGAAGCACAAGCTGGAGTTAAGATTGCTGGGATAAATAATTGATATTTTTTATTAACATTTTTATTATTTATCAGATATGCAGATGACACCACCCTTATGGCAGAAAGTGAAGAACTAAAGAGCCTCTTGATGAAAGTGAAAGAGGAGAGTGAAAAAGTTGGCTTAAAACTCAACATTCAGAAAACGAAGATCATGGCATCTGGTCCCATCACTTCATGGCAAATAGATGGGGAAACAGTGAAAATAGTGGCAGACTTTATTTTTTTAGGCTCCCAAATCACTGCAGATGGTGACTGCAGCCATGAAATTAAAAGACATTTGATCCTTGGAAGAAAAGTTATGACTAACTTGACAGCATATTAAAAAGCAGAGACATTACTTTGTCAACAAAGGTCCAGCTAGTCAAGGCTATGGTTTTTCCAGTAGTCATGTATGGATGTGAGAGTTGGACTATAGAGAAAGCAGAGCACCGAAGAATTGATGCTTTTTCATTGTGATGTTGTAGATTCTTGAGAGTCCCTTGGACATCAAGGAGATCCCACCAATCCATCCTAAAGGAAATCAGTCCTGAATATTCATTGGAAGGACTGACGTTGAAGCTGAAACTCCAATACTTTGGCCACCTAATGTGAAGAACTGACTCATTAGAAAAGACCCTGATGCTGGGAAAGATTGAAGGCAAGAGGAGAAGGGGATGACAGAGGATGAGATGGTTGAATGGCATCACTAACTCGATGGACATGAGTTAGAGTAAACTCCGGGAGTTGTTGATGGACAGGGAGGCCTGGCATGCTGCAGTCCATGGGGTAACAAAGAGTCAGAGCTACTGAACTACTGAACTAAACTGAATGAATTGAACTGAAAGAATGGTAATATCACCTTGGCATTATTATTCAATCATCATGCTTTATGTTATTAAGTGTTTACTATGCACTATTCATGGGCTTCCTAGGTGGCTCAGCCATAATTTGCCTGCAATGCAGGAGACATAAGAGATGCAGATTCGATCCCTGGGTTGGAAAGATCCCCTGGAGGAGGGCATGGCAACCCACTCCAGTATTCTTGCCTGGAGAATCCCATGGACAGAGGAGCCTGGCAGGCTACAGTCTACAGAGTTGCAAACAGTTGGACACAACTGAAGGGACTGAGCGTATGTAGTATTCATAGCTCTAAGCACTTGCAAGTATTAAATAATTTAATCCTTACACACAACTTTGTGAGATATGAGCTTGGTATTATCGTTAAATTCCCTTTTGTAGTATGTATTTCCTCTAAGATTTGCCTTAATGTTTGAATTAAGCTTTACAATAATTTCAAATATAATTATTTGGTTTTAGATCACTTTAATTGATTTCACTGACCACTTTTGAAAAAATGTCACACTTCATTGTTTTTCAGGTCATTATTTTTATTAATTTCTGGTTTCTCTGGAATATTTTTTGACAGATTTTAATTTATGAGAATGCATGGGAAACTTCTGCATCATTGACTATGTCTAAGAATGTCCTCACACATGAATAATAGCCCAATTTAAAATTGAATTTTTTAAGTAAATATCATCCACTTAAAATATGTTCCAGCATTGCTATTGTGGGTAAGTCATCTGGGGTCATTCTTGTTTTTTACATTTCTATTTCTATTAGTTATTTGGTATCATGTGGATAATTTTTCTTAATTTTCCATTCATTTAAAACAAAACAAAACAAACATTATATGTTGACATGGATGTCATGTCACTGATTTGTGTGGTGCTCAATTGAGTCCTTTCACCTTGGAGTTGCAAACATTTCTTCAGGCTTTAATGTCTGTATCTCCTTCTACATTATGAAGCCCTGCATAAAATTAAAGCTTTATTATTTTACTGCTCCTTTATCCTTAGTTCTTAGTTGGTAACTGGCATATTTGTTAAAGTTACTGAATTCCTGAGTGAATGAATTGTTCCTGCAGCATGAAAGAATATTATTTAGAGCTTTCAATAGCATTCCAGGGTCTAAGGAGCCATGAAATTAAAAAAAAATAATCTGTTAATATTTAAGAAGCTAACTCTTCTGTGAAATGCATGAAGGCCAGGTCAGAAATGGTTATGGCGATATGTTATAATATCAATTTTTGTTGTTCAGTTGCTAAGTTATGTCTGACTCCTTGTGATCCCATGGACTGCAGCACACCAAGCTTCCCTGACCTTCACTATCTCCCAGAGTTTGCTCAGAGTCTGTGATGCTTCTAATCATCTCATTTTCTGCCACCCTCTTCTCCTTTGGCCTTCAGTCTTTCCCAGCATCAGGGTCTTTCCTAATGAGTCGGCTCTTCACATCAGGTGACCAAAGTATTGGAGCTTCAACTTCAGCATCAGAGCTTCTAATGAATATTCAGGGTTGATTTTGTCTAGGACTAACAGGTTTGATCTTCTTGCTGTCCAAGGGGCTCTCAAAAGTCTGTTCTAGCACCAGTTTGAAGTCATCAATTCTCTAGCACTCAGCCTTCCTTATGGTCCATCTCTCACATTCATACATGACTACTGGAAAAACCATAGCTTTGACTATATCATCAATAGTCAAAACTTTATCATCATCAATAAGTTATAACATTCTCGATACATTCATTTAGGTAGCTCCAGTATTCTGACAGTCATGTTTACATTTAAAGTATTCTGGATATTTTTGTTAGAACTTCACTTAGATAAGCAATGTTAAGTTTGCAAAAATTTAAGGTACCTTTTGTTTGTGTGTGTGCTAAGTCCCTTCAGTCATGTCTGACTCTTTGCAACCCTATGGACCATAGCCCACCAGGCTCCTCTGTCCTTAGGATTCTCCAGGCAAGAATACTGGAGTCGATTGCCAAGCCCTCCTCCAGGGGATCTTCCAGACCCAGAGACTGAACCCGTGTATCCTGCATTGGCAGGTGGGTTCTTTACCACTAGCACCACCTGGAAAGCCCCTTACCTTTTGATTACCCATAGGCAAGGATTTTCCTGAATGATACAGAGATGTTGAAAATACAAATAGAAAACGATTGCAATTTTGTCAGATACTGACCCATGGGCAAGAATTTGTAGTTTCATTGAGGACTTGAGGGAATTTGTAATGCTGTCAGATGATAAAATTGACAGCTGGGTGTTATGGTAGGAAATCGAGGTGGCTGATGCTCATCAATCTACTTGGTAGTGATCTGCTTTCAGTGGATTTATGTAATTATCTTCTGCTGTTGCCAGTGTATCATTTACTGACATTAAATAAATGTGTATTTTTGCTTGTGACGACTGACACTTTTTGTTTTATTAAGCAATCATCTTTGATTTTATGACATCTCAGATTGGAGGAGAAAAATGATAATGCACATAAATGGAAAAGAAGAAAGAGGAAACTACTCTAAAATGGAAACTGTTGGAAATGTTTTCAAGGGTGGAGGCACAAAAGTTGAGAATGTAGATAAAGATGTCTGCTCAGATACTCTGAGACCAAATATCTTTTGAAGGAGAAACAAATCTTTCAACAATTACTAAGTAAAATTGGTTCAACAAAATACTGTTTGAACCAAAATACTTATTATCAAAATAAAAACCTAACTTGCTTATCCACACACAACATTTTGGGATAGGGTATATATCCTCAGATGAAAGAACTATTGATTTATCTTATTTTCCTCATGACACTCATATAGGGGAGAATAATCACACAGTAGATCCATTCAGGGCTGGCTCAGTCAATCATCAGGTGTTCCCTAATCTCTGCCTAGCAATTAAAATGACAGCATTGCAAGAAAAATAGCACATGTCAGAGATGTGGCATGCAGGGATTGAGTCTGATGATATTGCTTCGTTTCATTTCCTTTTAAACAAGTCAGTTTTATTTAATAGTGTGGTTTGAAATTATTCCCATAGTTGACATGAGGAAGGGTGATATTCACAATCAGAACACTATTGCTATTATTAAAATTTGAATAAAAGAGAATTACAAAATCAAGTCATCTTTCAGAATCAGAAGGATTTATAACCTTTAAAAATAATATTTGGCTTCCTGAAAATGGTCTTAAATATTCTTAAATAGTCATTTATCCATATGTGTTATCATTGACAAATATTAACAGCATTAATTGCTCTTATCATAAATGGCTGAACATTTCTGAATGCCAGGTCAAAGTCCAAGAAGGAGAGTGTTTTTGTCATAAGATGTCAAAAGATTGAATAGAAAGAGAGACTATCAGTGACCTTGACAGTAACTGTTTCAGTCTTGGGGACAAAAATCTTGATTGGAGTGAATGAAATAGAGAACACAGGACAGAGATCTGACTAACACTTTTGAGAAGGTTTGTTTTTATTTTTTAAGGTTGTATAGTGTGATTTTTTAAAGCTCTGCAGTGTAATGATGTAATATATGTGCTGTGCTGTGCTGTACCTAGTTGCACAGTCATGTCCAACTCTTTGTAATCTCATGGACTGTAGCTCTCCAGGCTCCTCTGTCCATGGGATTCTCCAGGCAAGAACACTGGACTGGGTTGCTGTGCCCTCCTCCAGGGGATCTTTCCAACCCAGAAATCAACCCAGGTCTCCTGCATTGTAGGTGGATTCTTTATAGTTTGAGCCACAAGGGAAACCTACAGCTCAGTTCAGTTCAGTCGCTCAGTTGTGTCCAATTCTTTGGGACCCCATGGACTGCAGCATGCCAGGCTTCTCTGTCCATCACCAACTCCTGGAGTTTACTCAAACTCATGTCCATTGAGTCGGTGATGCCATCCAACTATCTCATCCTCTTTCATCCCCTTCTCCTCCTGCCCTCAATCTTTCCCAGCATCAGGGCCTTTTCTAATGAGTCAGTTCTTCACAGCAGGTGGCCAAAGTATTGGAGTTTCAACTTCAACATCAGTAATTCCAATGAACATTCAGAACTGATTTCCTTTAGGATGGACTGGTTTGATCTCCTTGCAGTCCAAGGGACTCTTAAGAGTCCAAGGGAAGCCCACACTGCAAAATAATTATCACAATTGAGTTAATTGACACATCCCTAACCTCAGTGTGCTGTGTCACTTCAGTCATGTCCGACTCTTTGTGACCCCATGGAGTGTAGCCTCAAAGCTCCTGTCCATGCGATTCTCCATGAAAGGATAGTGGAGTCGGTTGCCATTTCCTTCTTCAGGGAACTTCGTGACCCAGGGATCAAACCTACATCTCTTATGTCTACTTAATTGGCAGGCAGTACCTTTATCACTGGCATCACCTGGGAAGCCCTATAACCTCACCAGTTACCATTTTTTGGGGGTATGTGTAGTGAGAACATTTAAAATCTACTCAGCAAATTTCAAGGATCCAATAGAATAATTATTAGCTGAAATCACTGTGTTGTAAACTGGATCTCCAGAGCTTATTTATCATATAAACGAAAGTTTGTGCTCTATGACCAACATCTCCCCATTTCTCTCACCCCTGGAAACCTCTGGAAGCTACTAGTCAATTCTCTGTTTCCATGTCTTGACATTTTTAGATTCCACATATAAATTTTGCTGTCAGGGATAGCAGGGAAGGAATGACTACCAAAAGGGGATTTGAAGTCTTGGAAGTTTTTCTTCAGTTACAAGAAATAATATATTGTATTAGTGAAATTATGGGAATACTACAATAAAAATGGAAAATTGATAATGTAGGAGATATGGAATATAACTGCAGGAATGATAGTTTTAAGTAGGTGAAAAGGGATAGGATCTATCATACAGAAGAAGACCAAGCTTTACAAAGGAACCTGGACAATTCATTCATTGCAACACGGAAGAAAAAATAAATGGGTACAATCCTCAACCCTGACCAGGAATCCTGTGTCTTTCTCTCCAAGTCAAATTCTTTTGTCAACTTCTCTTCTTCCTTCCTCCTTTCTTTCTTTCTTTCTTTTTCTTTTGGTGCAGCAGGTCTTAGGTGTAGCACACAGGACCTTGAATTTGTTGTGGAATGCTGAGGTATGTACTACAAGCGATCACTGCAATAAGTCTGGTTAACATCTGTCACCATATATAGTTGCAAAAATGTTTTCCTGAGGATAAGTACTTTTAGGATATATTCTCTTAGCCACTTTCAATAGTATTATTAATTATAGTTATTACATCCTTGGAGTTATTTCATTACTAGAAATCTATACCTTTTCATATTGTATCACTGTGACATTTATATAATTATAATTATTATCAACAATTATGATAATTATCAGGTAATTATTCATAACTAATAATAATTATTAGCAAAAGTATAAACTCTTTCAAACCACAAAACTGTATAAGTGAATAAAATAAAGTTAACCCATGAAATTAAATTTAAATAAATGTAACCAAAATCACATGTCCACTCTTCTTTACCTGTGTTTCCTTCTACTACACCCAGAGAAAACAAGTAACTCCTATAGATTCATTATTTATCTATTTCATATGAGATAAATATCTCATGTTTATCTATTTTATATGAGATAAATATTGCATATTTATCTATATCATAGTTAGGGCAAATCTATGTGTCCTCAGAAAATATATGCTTTTCTTTGCACGTTTCAAGATTTTTTACTTGTTTTATCATACTGTGTGCATCCTTCAGTAACCCTTTTTGGTCTCAAATTCATTTGTGAGATTTACCAATGCAGATACATGTATCTCTAGGAATTCACTTTTACTGTTAAACAAAATTTACTTTATGAATTTATCAATAATATTCTGTGTGCATGTTAAGCTGCTTCAGTCATGTCCGACTTTTTGTGACCCTATGGACTCTGGCCCACCAGGCTCCTCTGTCCATGGGGTCCTCCAGGCGAGAATCCTGGTGGGTTGCCAGGCCTTCCTCCGGGGCATCTTCCTGACCCAGGGATGAACGTGTGTCTTTTACATCTCCTGCCTTGGCAAATGGGTTCTTTACCACTAGTGCCACCTGGGAAGCCCCAATAATAACATAGTGAATTCTAAATGAATGTATATTTGTGTTGTTTCCATTTTTCTTTCATTTGAAAATATTGCAATAAGTAGCTTTGAATGACTCCTTATAAACAAGTAGGGAGTCTCTCTAGGGGGTCAATAGTTCTTAAATTGTAGTTTGGGATCTGTGAGGCCAAAGTTACTTTTACAAAATAACATTATTACTTGTGTTTTTCATGCTCATTCTTTCCCAAGTGGAGTTTTCCAGAGGTAGCTTGGCATGTCCTATTGCAACAAAGTGAATGTGGAGGTAGACAAGCAGTAAAATGATTTGCAGAAAAGTACAAGTTTCTCTTTTTCACTTTTCTTCTTCTTTAAAATGTAATTATGAAGAATGTGTTATGTATATTAATGCATAATTGATTTATTATTTTTGTTTTAAAAGTAAGCAATAAATATTGAATCTTTATTTCAATATCATATATATTAAAATTGATAAATATAATATTTATAGACAGATGTTTTATATGTCCATTATTCTCAATAAAAAAACTCTAAGACTGCATTTTGTCATATGCTTTTTGACATCTAAATTTCTTCTCCTGTGAACTATATGCGTATTAGGTATCATAAAATGTTAGATGACATACTATAAAACTGATTTTTTGACATAGTTATTAGAATGTAGAATAATTTCATCACATTTGCTACTCCCACTCCAGTACTCTTGCCTGAAAAATCGCATGGACAGAGGAGCCTGGTAAGCTGTAGGCCATGGGGTCGCTAAGAATCGGACACGACTGAGCGACTTCACTTTCAATTTTCACTTTCATGCATTGGAGAAGGAAATGGCAACCCACTCCAGTGTTCTTGCCTGGAGAATCCCAGGGATGGGGGAGCCTGGTGGGCTGCTGTCTATGGGGTTGCACAGAGTCGGACACGAGTGAAGTGACTTAGCAGCAGCAGCCAGTGTAATACTGGTGTTTTCACATCACTGTACATGTGCAATCCTTTTGCTTGCTTCTTGGAATCACTCTCATAGCTTGAAGCACCATGTCCCAGGGTCCTTGAAGGATTGTTAAATCCTGTTTTCTGGGAGCATGCTCCCATATTGAAAAAAACTCTTATTTATCTGTCCACAACATGCTCAGGTTTTAAGCTGAGGAATACATTTGGGGTGACAGACACAGAGAAACACTGTAACACTACTTAATTGCGTTCTGATTGTACACTTTTTTAGTAGTCTGGGGAAATATTTATTATATCCATGCTCAATTTTAAAATGAGAAAGCCCAAGGAATCACCCCACTAATATTTTCGAAAACAGATCCTTACCATTTCTAACTCGCCCTGATGTAATACAGTTAGTATGAGCTTTATAATTTAAAGCTTTGCCTGAAGCCTATTATGAGAAATTGCCATGTAGTTTTTAGGCCACCGTGTATCATTTTGGTCAAAAATGCAGCTTGTACACTTATAACTTCAATTCAAGTGAGCACTCTTAGCCCGTTCCCAGTGTCATCTGGCCCTCTTATCTACAGCTGACAAACTCAGCGGGGATAATCTCCCTAGGACTGTTTGTCAGGAATGAAGGAACATTTTGTTAACTACACATAGCTGGAGTTCACTGAGGAGTGAAGCTATTGGATTTCCTCTCTGAAGGGAAGGAACAAATAATGATGAAAATCATCACTCAAAAACAAAATGTTTCAAAATGTCAATACCTTTTGTTTTATAATAGAGATAATTAACTTTTGTAGTAAATTGACTAATTCACTGGTAAGGATTTTTGTGAGTAAACTGAGACCATTGGAGGTTAAATTGTGTGCCTAAGGTCAAACAGTTGCTTAGGGACAGAGGTGGGCATAGCGTGGTCCCTAGAATTGATTCCTTTCTAATAATTAAGAGATTATTTCCTGATTGTTTGCTTGTTATTTAAGGTTGGATGATTGATCACATTCCAGTCTTGGTTCTTGTATCACTCCAATCTTTTCTTGTCCTTTTTTTTTCTTGCAATGTCTGTTACACTGACCTGCCGATTTAAGTTTCCAGAAGTGTTGAAGTGAGGTACCACTAAAAAGCATAGGCTTAGGATTCAGATCACGCGACCAGATTATCACTGTGTTGTTCTAGTGTTAATAGTCATTTTGTTGTGCGTTTGTAAAGTCTCCCTCATTCTCTGTCTGTGCACAGTTTTGGTTCTCTACCCTGGGACTTAGCCACTAAACAACAATTTATTTATTTTTTACAGTTGATCCTTGAACCACATGGGGATTATCTGCATATAATTTGTAGCTGGTCTTCAGTACCCATGGTTCCTCTACATTCATGGATTCAACCAACCATGGAAGACTCCTGTAGTACTTACTGTTGAAAAATATTTATGTGTAAGTGGACCTGTGCATTTCTAATTTGTGTTGTTCAAATGTCAACTGTACTTAAAATGTTTATTATCTCCCTATTGCCATCAGGGTAAAATGAAAACATCTTACTAAAGGTTACCAATTCAATTATTTTCTACCCCACAGCTTCTCCAACTTTAAAGAGGATAGGAATCTCCTGTGGATCTGGTTGAAATGTAGATTCAGAATCAGTAGGTTCAGAGAGAGGCTTGAGCTTCTATATTTAGTTATCTATTTTAACTTGTTTTAATTGAAGGAGAAAGAATCTGCCTTCAGTTCAAAAGACCTGGGATTGATCCCTGGGTTGGGAAGATCCCCTGGAGAAGGAAATGACAACCCACTCCAGTATTCTTGTCTGGAGAATTCCAAGGACAGAGGAGCCTGGCAGGCTACAGTCCACGGGGTTGAAAGAATTTAACATGGCTGAACGACTCGCACTAATACTAACTAGCAAACATATTTGTATATATGGCAAAATGGCAACTACCGTGAGTCAGTCTAGTTATCACTCACTGTGATGCATAGTTACAGAATGTCTTTTTCTTGTATTGAGAACTTTTAAGATCTACTCTTAGCAACTTTCAAATATACAATAGTGTATCATAGCTATAACTATTATATATTATATATAAAACTATGCTATGTATTATAACTACCACTATAACTATAGTCAAGGCTATGGTTTTCCCTGTGGTCATGTATGGATGTGAGAGTTGGACTGTGAAGAAAGCTGAGCACTGAAGAATTGATGCTTTTGAACTATGGTATTGGAAAAGACTCTTGAGAGTCCCTTAGACTGCAAGGAGATCCAACCAGTCCATTCTGAAGGAGATCAGTCCTGGGATTTCTTTGGAAGGAATGATGCTAAAGCTGAAACTCCAGTACTTTGGCCACCTGATGCGAAGAGTTGACTCATTGGAAAAGACTCTGATGCTGGGGGGGATTGGGGGCAGGAGGAGAAGGGGATGACAGAGGATGAGATAGCTGGATGGCATCACTGACTTGATGGACGTGAGTCTGAGTAAACTCCGGGAGTTGATGATGGATAGGGAGGCCTGGCATGCTGCAACTCATGGGGTCGCAAAGAGTCAGACACGACTGAGTGACTGAACTGAACTGATAACTATAGTCACGATGCTGTACATTATATTCCCATGACTTATTTATTTGGTACTCATTTGTATTGAGTCATAAATTTCAACTGTTTTATATCTTATTTAACAGAATTTCATTTAATAGTTCAAAAATTCCTAGTCATATTGTATAGCTTATGTTTCTTTCTTGTTTAATTTTTCATTTTAGTCTTTTAACATGTCAAATTTTGTTATTTCATATTATTTATCTGACAGTGCTAACTAAAAAGTTGTTGCAGGTTAGAATATATTGTAGGTTAGAATATACTCTTTGTTATTTTTTGACTCTCTCAAAGTGTATTATTCCCTTGTCTATTTTGTGATTTTTTTCATTATGAGCTCATGTACATTTAAATGAAATGTTCCAAATTTTCCTTTGCTTTCCCCAAATGCCTGGGCTCATATTTTTGCCCAGAGTTTTTTGTTTGTTGTTTGCTTTATTTTTAGCCACAAAGCTAGAAAGAATTGTTTCTCTTAATTTAAATAAACTTGGCCTCATGCTACAGATTATTGAGAGGAAAAAATATGTCTTACTGTCCACTTGAATCAATGTGGAAGGTGGACAGTATTCTTACAGTCCTCTGTATTTAAGTATTTTTAAATCTTCTCTAGATTCCTTTTTTCTTTCCCCTTTCTCTCCCTCTCTATCCTCCATCCCTTCCTTCCTTCTTTCCTTTTTTTTTTTCAAGTTGCAGAAAGTTTCTTATACTATATAGTATACATATTAAACTAGCCTTACATTTTGGAGTGGTCAAACAAGAGATGGCAAGAGTGAATGTCGACATTCTAGGAATCAGTGAACTAAAATGGACTGGAATGGGTGAATTGAACTCAGATGACCATTATATCTACTACTGTGGACAGGAATCCCTCAGAAGAAATGGAGTAGCCATCATGGTCAACAAAAGAGTCCGAAATGCAGTACTTGGATGCAACCTCAAAAACAACAGAATGATCTCTGTTCATTTCCAAGGCAAACCATTCAATATCACAGTAATCCAAGTCTATGCCCCAATCAGTAACGCTGAAGAAGCTGAAGTTGAATGGTTCCATGAAGACCTAGAAGACCTTTTAGAACTAATATCCAAAAAAGATGTCCTTTTCATTATAGGGGACTGGAATACAAAAGTAGGAAGTCAAGAAACACCTGGAGTAACAGGCAAATTTGGCTTTGGAATATGGAATGAAGCAGGGCAAAGATTAATAGAGTTTTGCCAAGAAAATGCACTGGTCATAGCAAACACCCTCTTCCAACAACACGAGAGAAGACTCTACACATGGACATCACCAGATGGTCAACACCGAAATCAGATTGATCATATTCTTTGCAGCCAAAGATGGAGAAGCTCTATACAGTCAACAAAAACAAGACCAGGAGCTGACTGTGTCTCAGATCATGAACTCCTTATTACAAAATTCAGACTGAAATTGAAGAAAGTAGGGAAAACCACTAGACCATTCAGGTATGACCTAAATCAAATCCCTTATGATTATACAGTGGAGGTGAGAAATAGATTTAAGGGCCTAGATCTGATATATAGAGTGCCTGATAAACTATGGAATGAGGTTCGTGACATTGTACAGGAGACAGGGATCAAGACCATCCCCATGGAAAAGAAATGCAAAAAAGCAAAATGGCTGTCTGGGGAGGCCTTACAAATAGCTGTGAAAATAAGAGAAGTGAAAAGCAAAGGAGAAAAGGAAAGATATAAGCATCTGAGTGCAGAGTTCCAAACAATAGCAAGAAGAGATAAGAAAGCCTTCTTCAGTGATCAATGCAAAAAAATAGAGGAAAACAACAGAATGGGAAAGACAAGAGATCTCTTCAAGAAAATTAGAAATACCAAGGGAACATTTCATGCAAAGATGGGCTCGATAAAGGACAGAAATGGTATGGACCTAACAGAAGCAGAAGATATCAAGAAGAGGTGGCAAGAATACACAGAAGAACTGTACAAAAAAGATCTTCACAACCCAGATAATCATGATGGTGTGATCACTGACCTAGAGCCAGACATCCTGGAATGTGAAGTCAAGTGGGCCTTAGAAAGCATCACTACGAACAAAGCTAGTGGAGGTGATGGAATTCCAGTTGAGCTATTTCAAATCCTGAAAGATGATGCTGTGAAAGTGCTGCACTCAATATGCCAGCAAATTTGGAAAACTCAGCAGTGGCCATAGGACTGGAAAAGGTCTGTTTTCATTCCAATCCCAAAGAAAGGCAATGCCAAAGAATGCTCGAACTACCGCACAATTGCCCTCATCTCACATGCTAGTAAAGTCATGCTCAAAATTCTCCAAGCCAGGCTTCAGCAATATGTGAACCATGAACTTCCTGATGTTCAAGCTGGTTTTATAAAAGGCAGAGGAACCAGAGATCAAATTGCCAACATCTGCTGGATCATGGTAAAAGCAAGAGAGTTCCAGAAAAACATCTATTTCTGCTTTATTGACTATGCCAAAGCCTTTAACTGTGTGGATCAAAATAAACTGTGGGAAATTCTGAAAGATATGGGAATACCAGACCACCTGACCTGCCTCTTGAGAAATCTGTGTGTAGGTCAGGAAGCAACAGTGAGAACTGGACATGGAACAACAGACTGGTTCCAAATAGGAAAAGGAGTACGTCAAGGCTGTATATTGTCACCCTGCTTATTTACCTTCTATGCAGGGTTCATCATGAGAAATGCTGGGCTGGAGGAAGCACAAGCTGGAATCAAGATTGCCGGGAGAAATATCAATCACCTCAGATATGCAGATGACACCACCCTTATGGCAGAAAGTAAAGAGGAACTAAAAAGCCTCTTGATGAAAGAGGAGAGTGAAAAAGTTGGCTTAAAGCTCAACATTCAGAAAATGAAGATCATGGCATCCGGTTCCATCACTTCATGGCAAATAGATAGGGAAACAGTGGAAACAGTGTCAGACTTTATTTTTCTGGGCTCCAAAATCAGTACAGATGGTGACTGCAGCCATGAAATTAAAAGACGCTTACTCCTTGGAAAGAAAGTTATGTCCAACCTAGATAGCATATTCAAAGCAGAGACATTACTTTGCCTACAAAGGTCCGTCTAGTCAAGGCTGTGGTTTTTCCTGTGGTCATGTATGGATGTGAGAGTTGGACTGTGAAGAAGGCTGAACGCTGAAGAATTGATGCTTTTGAACTGTGGTGTTGGAGAAGACTCTTGAGAATCCCTTGGACTTCAAGGAGATCCAACCAGTCCATTCTGAAGGAGATCAGCCCTGGGATTTCTTTGGAAGGAATGATGCTAAAGCTGAAACTCCAGTACTTTGGCCACCTCATGCGAAGAGTTGCCTCATTGGAAAAGACTCTGATGCTGGGAGGGATTGTGGGCAGGAGGAGAAGGGGATGACAGAGGATGAGGTGGGTGGATGGCATCACTGACTCGATGGACATGAGTCTGAGTGAACTCCGGGAGTTGATGATGGACAGGGAGGCCTGGCGTGCTGCAATTCATGGGGTCAGAAAGAGTTGGGCACGATGAGCGACTGAACTGAACTGAACTGACATTTCGGAAGATTTAAAAAAATATTTTTTTAGAAGTTTAGACTATTCTATACTGGAAATCTTTCTTCAGTTAGAAATTTCAAATTACTAATGGAAGACGAACTCTTATTTCTTTTCTTTTCTTTATGTGTTAATTTACTTTTTGGTCCTTCAATAAGCTCTTTTTTTTGGTGGAATAAGGAAAGTGTAAAACATATAAAACCTTATTTCCCATGGCATGAATTTTTACTTACATTTTATATTTTATCTTTTAAGAAAAATTTTAATACATAAGGAAAAACGATAGGGCAAGTATAATATTAATAACCACATTGTAAATAAGAATCCGGGAACATTAAAAAATAAGGCAAGGAGAGCACAGATCCATAGAAAATCACTTTCTGGCAGCCCAGTAACAAATGCCTGCTCTTTATACACCTAATTTAGTGTCTTATTGTGATTACACTATGGTCAACTTTAAGGTCTATTCTTCCCTTGTAAATTTTGTATCTGACAGTTTTTTTCTACATCAGAATTGCAGCAAACTCTCTATGCTATTCAAAACTGTCAAAAAAAAGTTAGGTTTTACTTTCAGGATTTCTGTTATTTTAGAGTGCTAGAATGGAAAACAGTCTTACAAGTTTTGGGGAAAAGTAAGACATTTTAATAATTGCTATTTTCATTTTTTTTTTTTCACTTCTCATCTTGGAAAACAAAGAGTACTCAATTATGCTCTGACTGACACTGAAATATAAAAGAGCAAATAAAAAATTCATGATGACCTTTGAGAATACGGCACACAGAACATGGTGGATATGTAGCTTTAGTTTCTAATCCAAATTAAAGGGTCACAGAGCACAGAAAATTGCTAGTGGCATGCTGCTGCTGCTGCTAAGTCGCTTCAGTCGTGTCCGACTCTGCTAGTGTCATAAATGGCTACAGATCATGGCTCTTCAAAGAAATCACACATCAAAGTCAGCTTTTGAGGCTTTAAAAAAAATCCTGGTCTATGAACTATTATTAACATTTAATAGCAAGTCATTTTAGGTCATAGCAAGGTACAGAACTACAGAAACTCAAGCACAAGTTTTATGTATTTTATGTTTCTATAGCATTTGAAGGAGTTACTTTATGAGCTGGTATTTCAAGCAGCTTTTATATTTATGCAGATTTAAGGAGATTATTCTTGCCTTGAGAACCCATGGACAGAGGAGCCTGGCAGGCTGCAGTCCATAGGGTTACACAGAGTCAGACACGACTGAAGCGACAGCATACATGTTGGCAAAGCAATTATAGAAAGGGCTTATATGACTCTGACCTTCTAAGAGAATGTCTAACAGAAACACAGTGACTCCAAAGCTACTTCTTGTCATAGGGCAAGTAGTGAACATGAATGAAAAGGGCTTTACTTGCATCTGTGCAAAACCAAGCTAATTTGAAGTATAAGTTAAAGGCATGCTCCATGGCTAAGAAGACAGCAGAAGATATTCAGATTTTGACTTCCTATCCCACCATCCCTCTCCTTGGAAAATATTACTTCAAATTAATTTCTTACTTCACTTTATTTGGGATGCCTTTCTTTACATTTTGGAGTTTTCATGTCTATGTCAGTCTTAGCATGATTCCCAGCCCCATCTTTATAAAGTATGTTCTTTTCTAAATTACCAAATTTCCAACTTGGAATTAGTGGCCAAAACTTAAAAGTTATTCATTGTCTCTCTTCTTGACATTTCTATTTATTTGAATTTAATGGTCATGTACATGAATGTTTTGAAAACAGAATGTGCTTATTTGTAAAGCAAAATATTCATTTCTGCATTTGTCAAATATGTGAAGAAAAATGTGAAAGTTTAATAGTCATTAAAAGAGATAATTTAGACACTAATAAAACAGCAACAAAAGAGTTCTATTCAAGGTCTTGTAAAGAAAATGAGGAATTAAGTTTTAAACATATCTGGTTTTTGAGTGTGGAAATGACTTAGGAAATCCTTCTTTGAAAGGGAAAATATAAAATCATAAATACTAATTTTTAAGTAGAGAAACAGATTTCATTAAAAGGAGCATTTGGAATGAATCTCAAAACCTAAAATATTTTTGCTTTTTTCAAACATTATGCTGTACATTACTTATATTAAAACTAACAGACATAACTTAAATGTTCATGTTGTTAGACAGAGTAGGTCTCTTAAATAAAAGGGTTAAAGTAAGCTGTTAAATTAAATTTAACTCTGATAGGTTAAATAATAGGCTGCTTATATTGGAAATTCAAGGTTTATAAAAAAAAAAACAAACCTCCCTAAGCATTCTCTTTCAGGATTTGAAATAGCTCAATTGGAACTCCATCACCTCCACTAGCTTTGTTCATAGTGATGCTTTCTAAGGCCCACTGGACTTCACATTCCAGGATGTCTGGCTCTAGGTGAGTGATCACACCATTGTGATTATCTGGGTCATGAAGATCTTTTTTGTACAGTTCTTCTGTGTATTCTTGCCATCTCTTCTTAATACCTTCTGTTTCTGTTAGGTCCGTACATTTCCGTCCTTTATTGAGCCCATCTTTGCATGAAATGCTCCCTTGGTATCTTTAATTTTCTTAAAGAGATATCTAGTCTTTCCCATTCTATTGTTTTCTTTTATTTCTTTGCACTGATCACTGAGGAAGGCTTTCTTATCTCTTCTTGCTATTCTTCAGAACTCTGCATTCAAATGGGTATATCTCTTTTTCTCCTTTGCTTTTCACTTCCCGTTTTTTCACAGCTATTTGTAAGCCCTCCTTAGACAGCCATTTTACTTTTTTGCATTTCTTTTTCTTGGGGACGGTCTTGATCCTATCTCCTGTACAATGTCACGGACCTCCTTCCATAGTTCATCAGTCACTGTATCTATCAGATCTAGTCCCTTAAATCTATTTCTCACTCCCACTGCATAATCATAAGGGATTTGATTTAGGTCATACCTGAATGGTCTAGTGGTTTTCCCTGCTTTCTTCAATTTAAGTCTGAATTTGGTAATAAGGAGTTCATGATCTGAGCCACAGTCAGCTCCCGGTCTTGTTTTTGCTGACTGTATAGAGCTTCTCCATCTTTGGCTGCAAAAAATATAATCAATCTGATTTTGGTGTTGACCATCTGGTGATGTCCATGTGTAGAGTCTTCTTTTGTGTTGTTGGAAGAGGGTGTTTGCTATGACCAGCGGGTGTTCATTGGAAAGACTAATGCTGAACCTGAAACTCCAATACTTTGGCCACCTCATGCAAAGAGTTGACTCATTGGAAAAAACCCTGATTCTGGGAGGGATTGGGGGCAGGAGGAGAAGGGGACAACAGAGGATGAGATGGCTGGATGGCATCACTGACTCGATGGACATGAATTTGGGTAAACTCTGGGAGTTGGTGATGGACAGGGAGGCCTGGCGTGCTGTGGTTCATGGGGTCACAAAGAGTCGGACATGACTGAGCTACTGAACTGAACTGAACTGAAGCATTCTCTTGCTGTCAAGTTTCTTTACGGCTGACATACAAGTTTAACCTTTAGAATTATATTATTTCCAAATGTGTATTTGCTTTTATTTTTTTTAATGTATTGAGTCATAGCATGTGATTTTCACAAAAGTTTAAAGACAGTCTTGAAAAAGTTAAGCTAAAGTTTATTTAGCCAAACATAACCTTTGAATTTAATATTTTAACAGGTGCCTGCAGGATGGCAAGTCTAATTATCTAATACATACTTTGTACAGTGTACCTGATGCTTCAAAAGTAAGCTGTGGTTATATACAGAGATTTTGGAGTGATCTGCATAGAACTGGGCTTTCCAGATGGTGCTAGTGGTAAAGAACTTGCCTGCCAATGCAGGAGACATGAGTTCAATCCCTGGATTGGGAAGATCTCCTGGAGAAGGGCATGGAAACCCTCTCCAGTATTCTTGCTTGGAGAATCCCATGGACAGAGGTGCCTGGTGGGCTATAGTCCCTAGGGTTGCACAGAGTCAGACACAACTGAAATGAGTTAGCATCCACACACACAGAGAATTAATAACTAATTAAACATGTGTCTGAATTTGTCAAAGACAAAAGTATAAGCAGAAGAAAGTCAATGACCAAAGAGCAAACTTCCATTGTTATGATATAATTACATTGCCTTAGATATTTAAACATATTTAAGTAATCATGTAGCCATCACTCTGTTTCTTCAAATGAAGTTTGGAGCTAATGCAAACAAATTCTCTAAGATTATGTAGATTATATAATCATACAAAGGTTTACAAACAGTTCAAACTTGAAGGCAATTCCAAGTTAGACAATGATGTGGACTAAATTCATTTACTTGGTTCTGTGCTTTTACTTGGTGGAATTAAATTAAAATGCCCATTTTTATTTATTTAGAAAAATCATAACTGAGATATCATTTCAGATGAGTTTTAAAGAGAAAGTCATATTTAATATATGCATTTTAAATAATAACGTGACTTTTTGTCATTGTTGTTCAGGTGTTAAGTCTTGTCCGACTCTTTGCAACCTCATGGACTATAGCCTGCTAGGCTCTTCTGTCCATGGGATTTTCCAGGCAAGAATACTGGAGTGGGTTGCCATTTCCTTCTCCAGGAGATCTTCCCCAACCAAGGGATCAAACCCAGGTCTCCTGAATTGGCAGTGGACTCTTTACCACCAAGCCAACAGGGAAGCCCTGATGTGACTGTACTTATATATATATATATATATATATATATAAAATTGCAAGCTTAGAAAGAGTCAGAGGAGAATTTCAAATTGAGAAAGTGTTTACATGATGTGTGTGTTTAAGTTAAAAGCAAGAGTAGACTTTGATTGTGAGGACTTTGGAAAACTGCCCAAATTATCTACGCCTTCACTAAATACATAAAGTGCTTAGTTAGTTCTTACTACTTAATAAAACACCCATAATTCAGTGGCTTAAATGGTAAACATACAGGAATCTATTGATTACCTGGATCCTTCTGTTTTAATTGCCCGCACTCATATGTCGGCAGTTGGCTAATAAGTTGGCTGATGCCTGGCTGGTCTTGGATGTCTTCACTCGGGGTGGCTGGAACCATTCATCTCTCCAGGGGAGAGATAAATTTGCAACCTCATGGACTATATTCTCCAGCTATTCTGTAGCCTACATTTGTTCTCACGGTGGTAGTGGCAGGGTTCCAGGAGAGTGAGTGGAAATGCCCAGATTCTTTTAAGACCTAGGCTTGGAACTGGCATACTGCTACCTCCATGATATTTGATTAGCAAAAGCAACTCAAATTCAAGATATGGGGAAATAGATTCCACCTCTTTTACCATGCTGAAGTCCATGGCGTCACAGAGAGTCGGACAGTAATGAATAACACAACAACAACAACAATTAATTTGAAGGGAAGGGGTATTTCTAACTGAAAAAAGAAGGAAAAAATTTAAATTGTTAACAATGTCTCAAATTCTATTTTAGAAGATAATAATATTAGCAAGCTATCATATTTTAGAAATATTATTATCACTATAGTAACTTATCTTATTAAGCTTTTGCCTAGATTTTATGGCATTAAAGTGCTTTAGTTGTTATCAATGTGTGTGTGTGCATGTGCACACTCAGTCATGTCTGATTCTTTGCGACCCCATGGACTACAGCCCACTGGACTTTGTCCATGGATTTTCCAGGCAAGAACCTGAGGAAAATTATTTAGCAGTTGTTATTTAGCAGAGACAAACAATTGAATCAACTATTATCATGCAGAGCTAAAATTTGAGAATCATACTATGAAATATTCAGGCACATTTCACATGCTTTATTAATGAAGAGGTCACTAAAGCTACTCAGGCATTTCTTTTAGAAAGAATTATAAGTGAAACTGCACAGAGAGACAAGACAAATATAATCTGAAGAACAGGTAAATTACTGAAGGATTCAGAACTTTTCCTTTTTAATATTTAAGAGTCAAAGGATAAGCTCACTTGGCAAAAGTTTAACGACAAAATAATTTAACTAAACATTGTTGCTAAAGGCAAACGAAAATACTAAAGAGAAGAATACTTTAGAATTTGTGAATACTAAAGAGAAGAAAAGCCTTTTTCACAATTAGTAAACCACTAGCATCAGTGAACACCCTCTTCCAACAACACAAGAGAAGACTCTACACATGGACATCACCAGATGGTCAACACCGAAATCAGATTGATTATGTTCTTTGCAGCTAAAGATGGAGAAGCTCTATACAGTCAACAAAAACATGAACTCCTTATTACCAAATTCAGACTTAAATTGAAGAAAGTACGGAAAATCACTCGACCATTCAGGTATGACCTAAATCAAATCCCTTATGATTATACAGTGGAAGTGAGAAATAGATTTAAGGGCCTAGACCTGATAGATAGAGTGCCTGATGAACTATGGAATGAGGTTCGTGACATTGTACAGGAGACAGGGATCAAGACCATCCCCATGGAAAAGAAATGCAAAAAAGCAAAATGGCTGTCTGGGGAGGCCTTACAAATAGCTGTGGAAAGAAGAGAAGTGAAAAGCAAAGGAGAAAAGGAAAGGTTTAGGCATCTGAATGCAGAGTTCCAAAGAATAGCAAGAAGGGATAAGAAAGCCTTCCTCAGTGATCAGTGCAAAGAAATAGAGGGAAACAACAGAATGGGAAAGACTAGAGATCTCCTCAAGAAAATTAGAGATACCGAGGGAACACTTCATGCAAAGATGGGCTCGATAAAGGACAGAAATGGTAGGGACCTAACAGAAGCAGAAGATATTAAGAAGAGATGGCAAGAATACACAGAAGAACTGTACAAAAAAGATCTTCATGACCCAGATAATCATGATGGTGTGATCACTGACCTAGAGCCAGACATCCTGGAATGTGAAGTCCAGTGGGCCTTACGAACAAAGCTAGTGGAGGTGATGGAGTTCCAGTTGAGCTATTTCAAATCCTGAAAGATGATGCTGTGAAAGTGCTGCACTCAATATGCCAGCAAATTTGGAAAACTCAGCAGTGGCCATAGTACTGGAAAAGGTCAGTTTTCATTCCAATCCCAAAGAAAGGTAATGCCAAAGAATGCTCAAACTACTGCACAATTGCCCTCATCTCACATGCTAGTAAAGTAATGCTCAAAATTCTCCAAGCCAGGCTTCGGCAATATGTGAACCGTGAACTTCCTGATGTTCAAGCTGGTTTTAGAAAAGACAGAGGAACCAGAGATCAAATTGCCAACATCCTCTGGATCATGGAAAAAGCAAGAGAGTTCCAGAAAAACATCTATTTCTGCTTTATTGACTATGCCAAAGCCTTTGACTATGTAGATCACAATAAACTGTGGAAAATTCTTCAAGAGATGGGAATACCAGACCACCTGATCTGCCTCTGGAGAAATCTGTATGCAGGTCAGGAAGCAACAGTTAGAACTGGACATGGAACAACAGACTGGTTCCAAATAGGAAAAGGAGTGTGTCAAGGTTGTATATTGTCACCCTGCTTATTTAACTTCTATGCAGAGAACATCATGAGAAATCCTGGACTGGAAGAAACACAAGCTGGAATCAAGATTGCCGGGAGAAATATCCATAACCTCAGATATGAAGATGACACCACCCTTATGGCAGAAAGTGAAGAGGAACTAAAAAGCCTCTTGATGAAAGTGAAAGAGGAGAGTGAAAAAGTTGGCTTAAAGCTCAACATTCAGAAGACGAAGATCATGGCATCCGGTCCCATCACTTCATGGGAAATAGATGGGGAAACAGTGTCAGACTTTATTATTTCTGGGCTCCAAAATCAGTACAGATGGTGACTGCAGCCATGAAATTAAAAGACGCTTACTCCTTGGAAGGAAAGTTATGACCAACCTAGATAGCATATTCAAAAGCAGAGACATGACTTTGCCAACAAAGGTCCGTCTAGTCAAGGCTATGGTTTTTCCTGTGGTCATGTATGGAGGTGAGAGTTGGACTGTGAAGAAGGCTGAGCGCTGAAGAATTGATGCTTTTGAAGTGTGGTGTTGGAGAAGACTCTTGAGAGTCCCTTGGACTGCAAGGAGATCCAACCACTCCATTCTGAAGGAGATCAGTCCTGGAGTTTCTTTGGAGGGAATGATGCTAAAGCTGAAACTCCAGTACTTTGGCCACCTCATGCTAAGAGTTGACTCATTGGAAAAGACTCTGATGCTGGGAGGGATTGGGGGCAGGAGGAGAAGGGGACGACAGAGGATGAGATGGCTGGATGGCATCACTGACTCGATGGACTTGAGTCTGAGTGAACTCCGGGAGTTTGTGATGGACAGGGAGGCCTGGCGTGCTGCGATTCATGGGGTGGCAAAGAGTCGGACACGACTGAGTGACTGAACTGAACTGAACTGAACTGAGCATCAGTGAATCAGGAGAAAAAACTAGCAAACATCAAAGAAGATTTTACATAAAAGCCAAAGGGTATTTGAACTGCTAAGAAAAAAAATTACAATGAAATTGATCTTCCTACTGCCATGGAGTAAGAAATTGGAAATTTAAAAAGTGATTCATACTCCTGATGATGGGGTAAGAAAGGGCAACTGGAAAATAAGACATATAATGAGGGAAATGTGTAAGGAGAGAAATCTTGTCACTGGAGGAAACGTCAGAGACAGATTGCTTTTCTTCTTAAGGGAATAACAGAGGTAGCCGAAGGACTTATTGACTACTTTCAGCTAAGACTGGGTGCTGATTTAGATATATTTTTGCTCAAGTAGCTATGAGTCTTGACAAGTTCTCTAAAACCTCTCTATCTCATTGTCTTAATGTACAAAAAGGACTCAGGAACTTCTAGTTCTAAAATTCCAAGATTGCTTTTTGGTCAGAATTCGGTGACCTATCTTCTTTAGAGAAAAGCTAATAAATAACCCAATGATAAACTTATTAGTGGAACATGATGAATATTTCTCTGAGGCTGGTTCAGTGGTCATGTTGAACCCCCTTATTTAACTTTTCAGTCTCTTTGCTGTTTTAGCTTATTTAACTGATATATTTATTTAACTTATATGTAGAGTACATCATGCAAAATGTAGGGCTGGGTGAAGCACAAGCTGGAATCAACATGCCGGCAGAAATATCAATAACCTCAGATATGCAGATGATACCACCCTTATGGCAGAAAGTGAAGAGGAATTGAAGAGCCTCTTGATGAAAATGAAAGAGAAGAGTGAAAATGCTGGCTTAAGACTCAACATTCAAAAAACTAAGATCATGACACCCGGGCCCATTACTTCATGGCAAATAGATGGGGAAACAATGGAAACATTGACAGGCTTTATTTTCTTAGGCTCCAAAATCACTGCAGATGGTGACTGCAGCCATGAAATTAAAAGACACTTGCTTCTTGGAAGAAAAGCTATGACAAACCTAGACAGCATGTTAAAAAGCAGGGACATTACTTTGCCAACAAGTGTCCATCTAGTCAAAGCTATGGTTTTTCCAGTGGTCATGTACGGATGTGAGAGTTGAACTATAAAGAAAACTGAGCACCAAAGAATTGATGCTTTTGAACTGTGGTGTTGGAGAAGACTTGAGAGTCCCTTGTACTGCAAGAAGTTTAAACCAGTCCATTCTAAAGGAAATCAGTCCTGAATATTCATTGGAAGGACTGACGCTGAAGCTGAAACTTCTATACTTTGGCCACTTGATGCAAAGAGCTGACTCATTTGAAAAGACCCTGATGCTGGAAAAGATTGAAGGCAGGAGGAGAAGGGGACGTCAGAGGATGAGATGGTTGGATGGCATCACCTACTCGACGGACATGCATTTGGGCAAGCTCTAGGAGTTGGTGTTGGACAGGGAAGCCTGGCGTGCGGCAGTCCATGGGGTCGCAAGGAGTCGGACACGACTGAGCAACTGAACTGAACTTGTTTTAATAGTGAGATCTAGTCCTGTCTCGGAAGATTGTATTAGTTTGCTAGGTCTGCCATAACAAAACACCACAATCTGGGTGCTTTAGCCAACACTTATTTTCTCACAGTTCTGGAGGCAGGGAAGGTCAAGGTGCTGAAAGATTCAGTGTCTGAAGAGAGTTGTTTCCTGATTCATAGACAGATGTCTTTTCATGATTAAACAACTAAGAGTAAGATTTCTGGTTATATGGAAGTGTATGCTTAACTTTATAAGAGAAACACTTTTCTGAAGTAGTTACACCACATCACATTTCTCTCTTCTGTTATGAATATCTCAATTACCTCATATTCTTGGAAGTACATAGTAGGTCAGTCTTTTTAATTTTAGACACTCTGTTGTGTGCAGTGATATCTTGTTGCAGTTTTTATATGGATTTCCCCAATGATTAATTAGCAGCTTCCCAGGTAGCTCAGTGGTAACGAATCTACCTGCCAATGCAGGAGACGTGGGTTTGATCTCTGGTTGGGGAAGATACCCTGGAGAAAGAAACGGCTATCCACTCCAGTGTTCTTACCTGGAAAATTCCATTATACAAAGGAGCCTGGCAGACTGGGCTACAGTCCATGGGGTCCCAAAGAGTCGGATACAACTGAGCACACACACAATGATTAATTATGTTGAACATTTTTTTTTCATGTTCTGTCTGCCAAATGTACATTCTCTTTGGTCAAGAGTCTATTCAAAGTTTTGCCTATTTATAATTGGGTTGTTTGTTTTGTTGTTACAGAGTTTTGATAATTCTGTACACACAATGGATGTAAGACATTTTTTCAAATGTGTTTTGCAAATATTTCTATCATTCTGTATCTCTTAATAGTATCTTTCTAAGAGTAGATGTTTTTAATTGTGATGAAATCAAGCTTATCAACTTTCTTATTTTACAGTTCATGATTTTGGGCTTCCCTGGTGGCTCAGAGGTTAAAGCGTCTGCCTGGAATGTGGGAGACCCGGGTTCGATCCCTGGGTCAGGAAGATCCCCTGGAGAAGGAAATGGCAACCCACTCCAGTACTCTTACCTGGAGAATCCCATGGAGGGAGGAGCCTGGTAGCCTACAGTCCATGGGGTCGCAAAGAGTCGGACACGACTGAGTGACTTCACTTTCACTTTCATGGTTTTAGGGGCTTTGCTGTGGCTCAGATGGTAAAGAATCTGCCTGCAATGCAGGAAACCTAGATTTAACCCCTGGCTCAGGAAGATCCCCTGGAGAAGAGAACGACTACCCACGCCAGTATTTTTGCCTAGAGAATTCCATGGACAGAGGAAACTGGTGGGCTACAGTCCATGGGTCAGCAAAGGGTCAGAGATAACCAAGTGACTAACACTTTCACTTTTTCATGATTTTAGGCTTTAAGAAATATTTACTTAACCAACAACCACAAAGATGGAATCTGAGTCTACTTACTTGGCTATGTGCTTTTTTTTCCACTGAGGCTCAATATGGTGACTACATTGATTAATTTTCAAATATTGAACAAGGCTTGGATCCTGGAATTAAAAAAAATGATATTCTTCTGCTAAAAAAGAGTTACTCATACGAAATATGATTAAATGTGTACATGGAACAGAAGGGTGGATCAAGTGTTGCAAATTACAAATGAGGCAGAACCATAGTTCTTTTGTTAACTTATCTGAACTTACAAAATTTGTCTCAGTGTGGAAAGAAAACAACCTGATTCAATCACACTGTTTTTAGAGACAGTCTTAGCAGAAAAAGGTAAGCTGAGCTAGTTTAGTGTGTCTACCATTAGGAAGTGTTTTTCTACGGATCTTGATTTTATTACTTTTTTCTAATGTCTGTCACTGAGTTACAAAAGAGAACTCAGCACCTCATTACCCCTGTACATAAATATATTTTTATTTCATTATGTCTCCCAGATACTGCTCTATCTACAATAGAAGTTCTTCAATTTTTATGTCATTTGATTTCTCCTTTTGAAAGACTTCATTAATTAATAGTTAATTATAATTGATTTATGCATTTAAGAAAATAGAAGTAGTTAATTGGAAGTGTTGGCATATTGCCCAAAAAAGTTTTGGGATATAATTGTTATTATGAAATGACTTGCAAATTGTTAGCCTACACATTTAAAAATGACAATAAACTGTGATGAAGTGTGAATTTGGAAAAAGAATGAGTTTCAGAGAAAATTGATGTACATTATTTTAATAAATTATTGTTTTATTAGTAAAGTATTTTCATATACTTAAGCAGCTGAGTTCACAAAAATGGTTACTTAGCTGCAATTCATAAAAGTAGGTGAGTTGAATGTGGTCTTAAATCAGTATTCAATGGGTGGAGAAGATGACTGGAATTCCTGGAATCAGACTCCTGCATCAGGAGAAGGGGTTAGCAAGAAACAGTGAAGGAACACTTTCACCAACCTGCTGCTTAGATGGCTGGAGGTGGGCAGCCTCTCTCTGCTATGCAGGCAGCCACCAGAGGGACATGATTGAGTTCTCCTCCATGTGAATGATGAGAAATTATGCAAATTGCCTACATTTGGCACTCAGTATTGCCTAGAAATCTTGCAATGTTACACTGTTTTTACTTTCCCAAACTTTCCTCCAACCTTTCCCACACAGTATTGTCTGACGATCCTGCCTCATACTTTATTGAACAAAATAGGTACAATTAAACAGCAACCTCTGTGTTTTTTTTTTCACCTTTCAAATCTCTACATCCTTTTCCTCTCTATTCATTTTTGTTTGCTTTTCTCTGATTTACATAGAAAGGCATGATTCCTTTTCTATAAAAGATGAATCCCTTTCCTTGTTGCATCTTTATCAGTCGTGTCTGACTCTTTGAGACCCCGTGGACTGTAGCCCACCAGGCTCCTCTGTCCATGGGATTCCCCAGGCAAGAAAATGGAAATGGGTAGCTATTCTCTTCTCCAGGGGATTTTCCTGACCCAGGGATTGAAACCGCATTGCAGGCAGATTCTTTACCGTCTGAAACACCAGGGAAGTCCCCCTGTATCTGTCACTCTCTTTCAGTATATATCTCTTTCAGTATATATCCGTAGAGTATGTACGTAACAGGTAGTTATGCAAAGATTACCGACATCATGAATCATTGATGGTGAGTGATTAGAGGAATTTCTCCAACTATGGGGAAGCTCTTTCCCATGAAAGAGCTAGCAGTTAGTCACTATTAACAGCCCAGAGAGCCCAAATACCAGATGACAGCTCAGTCTTTTGTCTCTTCATTCTCACTAAGCCCAGGGGAGTCACTAGCACCAAAATTAGTAGGAGAGAAGGAATGGAATATCTGTGGAGAAAAGCAACAGCAGCATCCCTCTTCTCCACCCAAGGTTTGTTTCCAATAAACTTTGAGCTGAATGAGAGATTTGATGTAGATAAGACTGGAATTTCTAATATCTGAAGGTGGGATTGTTCATCAATATCTGCAAGTGACCTGGACACTATCAAATCTACTTGTATTAATATCTAGGTAGAGAGAAAGTAAATATATCTTCTTAGTGTGAAGATAAAATAAGACAAAAAATTACATATATCCTACTCTATCCTGTAGAATCAAGAAACCTGAAAGTTCTCTATACCTTTCCATTATCTGTTTAAAAAACTTACTATGCCTTTTAAATAGAATATCCTAGTATTTGATAGTGTTGGTATCCTGTCATTACTGTCAGATTTTTTAAATCTCTTTTTGCTTCATTTTTGGAAAAAATATTGACTGCCTAGCAATCTCTGCTGTAGTTTGTATATTCCCATTAAAATACCAAAAAAAGCCCAAGAAGACACATTACACTATTAAGTACAGTAGTGGCATAAAAATGAAGACTCTCAACAACATGGTCCAAGTGAATATTTGCTACAAAATGTTTGCCGAATTCTAAGAGATAATGGTAGAGGAGAGAGAAGCTAAGAAATGCAACTGATAGAGCAGAAGCACTTTTCTGTCTGCAGCAGAGCAATCTTCCCAGTTTGAAAAAGGCCAGGAAACAGATGTTTTTTCTGTACTGACTTAGAGAGCTAGAGGACACAATGCCTTCCTGTGATCTTTCTGTCTGAAGTGGCCAGAATTTCCTTCTCCACTGCTCAACTTCACTTTTTTCATACAGTAAGTGATTGCAACTCCAGTAGGAAGTGAGAGAATTGGTGCACCGAATCTTGAGAACCGGTACTTCTAGGAAAGCTACTTTAAATGAGAATGATATAGAAAGAGGGCCATGGAAGTACTTAAGATAATCTATATAACTTTGGCAGATTCTCCTCCTAGAACAGCTAATCAGACATCAATGTAAACCAGATCTTTTTGCATCATCTTGCATTTAATATTCAGTATAAAATATTTTATTTGCCATTATAAAAATAGTTTTAGGAACTATCAATTTATCTTTAGTATAGCTCTTAGAACTAACAATTTTATAGGGCCCAAGACTAAAAATATTTGATATAATAGGGCATGTAGATTTAAAAGTACTGTACAAATTATAAATTGCATCACATAAAAATTTTTTAAACTATTAAAATTAAAGGAGGTGACTTTATATTAATATAGTTACTTTATATTGTCCCTATTAGTTCTTATATTAAAATCTCATGTATTGGCTACATGTAATATATGAATACTCATGCTATTAGGAAGCCCTTCAGATTACATAATGAAGTTTAGGGTATGTCTCAATTTCATACATGTATTTTGCAATTTATTTTATTTGTTTCAAGATCTAAACATTTTCCTTATTATTTCTGTTGCCCAAATCCAAATGTAAACTAAATACTAGAGTAGGTATAAAATATGTTCATCTGTTTAGGATAAATAAGATACTGTTTAGTGTACTCCCTTGACTCTCTCACTATCCTCAGGATATTTTACAATTTCACTTTCCAATATCAATGCTCTCTGAAATAAAATGAAACATCTTCTTTCAGCTAATAGCTGCTTGCATTTGATGAGATCTGTTAGTGTAAGACATGAAAATAAAAAAAGGCTTATTTAAAATTGTTACTGAGATATTAACAATGACTAGGGTAATTAAGTAGAAACAGAATCACCACCAATGGCTTATTAAGATTCATTTGCAAAGCCTCTAATGTTATAATATATTTTCAGTAAGAGAGAGAGGATATTACTTCATAAAGTCTATGTCCTGTTTGAAGAATAAAACTTTTTTATACAAAATGAAAGAAAGAAAGATAGGATAGAAGTTGGTCTTTGCAAAGAGTTATCTGGAAGACTCAACTGAAAACAGAGACTAGAGGTGAGTGGAACAACTGCAAGACTATTGTCATAGAGAGGCGAGAGTGACTGACAAGAGTAGACGCAGCATCAGTACACACAGGAGGGAAACAGTTGCCTCATATAACTGCATTTAGGAGGAATCACAGATAACTCCATAATGGTGAATCTAGATGATCTGTGGAATGACAGTGCCATTAATTGGTTTGAAAATTTAAAGGTACATTAAAAGTTTCTCTGATGTTAAGTTTAAGGTAGGCAGATTATGTCACTTGACATGCCCAGCAGATGTTTGGAAGAGAACGTCTTCATTGGGGGCTTCCCAGTTGGTGCAGTTGTAAAGAATCTGCCTACCAATGCAGTAGACCCAAGAGACATGGGGGCAAGCCCTGGGTTGGGAAGATCTAGGAGGAGGAAATGGCAATCCTCCAGTATACTTGCCTGGAAAATTTCATGGACAGAGGAGCATGGTGGGTTACAAGTCCATGAGGTCACAAAGAGTTGAACATGACTGAGTGACTGTGCAGACACACACACACACACACACACACACGTTTATCTGGAGACGTAGCTTAACTGTAGAAATATGAAGTTCATTCATGTAATAGAAATATTTTACCATGGAGGAATAAATATCAAAAGAAGATACTGAGATTAAAAAAAAATAGTTTCTTCAGTTAGCAATGTGCTGGGATTTGGGGAAGTCTAAAAAATTATTGATATATAAATATACATCCTAATGAGTTGACAAGACAAATGGTTTTAAACATATAAAATCACTGATGCCAATACTAAGCAGCATTGAATTCTGGAAACCTACCCATGCATTTGAGACTAACATGTTAATTTATTATTAACATATGTGATTTTCTAAAACTTTCCAGGTTTCCCTTCCCCACAGTTAACTCTTTCTTGCCTCACCCTCAGTCCTCAGCTTGCCCCTAGAATTGGTGTGCCAAGGAAGACAAGAGCAAGCCATTTTCAACTGTCTTAGGAATTTTAAAATCTAGTTCTTTTTTAATCAAAAATTCTCTGATATCTTTAAAAAATATACATATTAAAGTCATTAAGTTCCAATTCTTTGGCCACCTGATGTGAAGAGCTGACTTATTGGAAAAGACCCTGATACTTGGAAAGATTGAAGGCAAAAGGAGAAGAGGGCAGCAGAGGATAAGATTATTAGATGGCATCACCAACTCAATGGACATGAATTTGAGCAAACTCTGGGAGACAGTGGAGGACAGAGGAGCCTGGCATGCTGCAGTCCATAGGTTCACAAACAGTTGGATACAACTAAGCAACTGGAAAGCAGCAACAAAGTGATTAAATCATTTATATCCTATCAAGAAGGTACCTTTAATTTTGAAAATTATAATCCATGAGATAGGTCCACTGATTTTTTTCTTTAGCTAGAACTTGGGCTTCAGTTTATGACATAAACAGAAATAAAATAAAACATATGAAGCAACCTGTTTGGATGTACACTATGATATTTAGATCAAGGAAACCACATGATCACCTCTCTGGACAGGGAGACCTTTTCAGACCACAACATAGGAAGGAAATATACCAGTAGAAAGAACAATCTCATTGAACTAATGGGGAGAAATAGAATTCCTGGCTGCAAAATTGATTGGGAATTTCCAAGAAACAATACAGCTGTATAGAGTCAGCATCTGGATGTCTGTGAGCCTGTCCCCCAGGTTGATTTGCCAAGTGCTATGGGCTTCCCATGGTGGCTCAGATGGTAAAGCGTCTGCCTGCAATGGGGGAGACCCAGGTTTGATCCTGGGTTGGGAGATCCCCTGGAGGAAGGAAATGGCAACCCACTCCAGAACTCTTGCCTGAAAAATTCCATGGACAGAGGAGCCTGGCGGGCTATGGTCCATGGGGTCGCAAAGAGTCAGACACGACTGAGCGACTTTACACTCACACTCTCATGCTGCACACTTGCTGTGGTTGACTCTGTAAGACTCGAGGCTGAGTGGAGGTAAGGGAGAGAGGTCCTCAGGGCTCAGAAGTGGTGAGGTTCTGGCTTCATTCCTCACTTGGATGTGCCATGAAGATTGTAGAATATTCCCCCATTAGGAGTCAGAACTAAACTTTAGAATAAATGAAACTCTAGACTAAACTTAAAAAGACTAGACTTAGAAAGATCAGGTGAATTAATCTGCAATTTAGCTTATTTCCTGGGAACTTTAAAAAGAAGTAAATGTAAACTCAAATTGACATAATATATTGTTCACAGTTTCCATCAGGCAGTCATAAAAAGTCCTAGACCTTTAAAGAATGGTGAAAATATGACCCATAATTAAGAATCCGCACTTAAAATTGTGAATTGTGTGGGTTAATAGTAGTTAATAGAAGCCACACAATTCACATAAAAAGCTCCTTCTTAATCACCTTCTTTTATTTCTTCTGCTGGATTGTCAGGTTTTTCTTTTTTCCTTTGAATTTTAAGTGTCCTTTAGATTTTCCAATTTATATGTAATTGCTGATTGGTGAGAACATTTTACAGACTAAAAACCAAATTTATGATAATTTGAGGAGTTAGAAGGTGAGGAAGTAGAGACTGAAAGTGTATGTGTGTGTGTATGTCTCTTTCACACACACACACACACACACACATACACACACGTTCTGATGTGAAAAGGGAGCATAAGATGGGAGAGACCTTAAGTTCATTGGTGTTCTGCTAGAAAGTAGCTAGAAGAGAAAATGTTTGAAAGTGATAGTATATAGATATAAATGCAAATATATGGGATCTAGAAAGATGTAGCAATGGAGATGCAGATATAGAGAGCAAACTTATGGACATAGGACGTGGGGAGGAAGCAGGGTGGGATGAATGGAGAGAGTATCATGGACACATACACCCTACCATATGTAAAGTATATAGCCAATGGGGATGTGCTGTATTACTCAGTGTACTCAAACTGGGGCTCTGTAACAACCTAAGGGATGGGAAGGGGTAAGAGGTGACAGGTTCAAGAGGGAGAGGGGATATGTGTACCTATGACTGATTCATGTTGATGTATGGCAGAAACCAACACAATATTGTAAAGCAATTACCCTTCAATTAAAAATAAATAAACTGAGAAAAAAGTGATAGGATATAGACTGGACAATGAAGAGAGTGCATTGCATGAGAAAACAGAAGATGAGGTAAGCCTTAAACAATAGGAAGGCACCAGGTTCTTCAGAACAGGAAAGAGGAACGGATGGATGAAATTATCAGAAGTGGAGCAGTTCCTTTTTGTTTCCTTCTCAGTTACCAGTGAAGCAGAGTTGGTCTTCTGTAATATTGTGTTTAGTGTTTAAATTAGGGCTCACTCTTTGCAACCCTTCCCCCTAGGATAAAGATTCATGAGCCTGGGATTTTATCTGTGTTTTTCTCCGTGGCATCTTCAGTGCCAGAAAGTATATCTGGCACTAGATATTCTGAAATGAATATTTCTGAGTCCATTGGACAATGATGGGTCAGAAATTTGAGAAGAGTAGAGGAGATTCTTAACAACAGAAGAATAAAGCTCCCCAAGAATACATAAATCTTTTCTGTAGTTAGAGGTAGGAGAACAAGGAACCAAATTACAGTTCTGTGATTTTTGTTATACAGTTTAAATTGCCTCGAGTGTAAATACTAATATTTTAACAGAAAATATTATTTCTCATTAAGGATTTTTGCTCCTATTATATTTTCTAAAATTAAAGGATATAACTGTAATGGAAACTTTGGATTTAATATTCTAATAAAATAATGTTCTGCTAGGTTTTAATTTAAGTAGATAAGTTCAACTTGTCCCTAGACTTTTTTTGAAAGGAACTATCATATAATGAAATTCCATGAGACTCTTCTAGCAAAGCATGAATAATGGAGATTCAAAGTAATGGTTATAGTTATTATTCATGAAGCTATCATAAATTTTCCAGCCCTGTTTGTAATTCACAAGAGTTTGGATATTTGGGTTTAAATGCATTTTAATGATATTCTCTTTTATCATAAACATTCCATTATAGACAACAAAGACGGACTCTAAATCTAAAAGTTAAAATAAAACTAGAAACTCAGAGCTTTCTTCTTCTTTTATTCCAGTGGTTCATTCAATTTTATTGTCTATGAAATATTTTCCAAAGTATTAATGATAACGAATGATGTGACAGCATTTCTTTAATACCAAAAATCTTCATTTAAACATTTAAAGTTTTCTTCTTTGCGGGTTGAATTAACATTATGCCTCTGGCAACAAAAGATGTTTAGTCTCAGGAGTATTAAGTATACTCTGATGCTATGTATTCTCATTGTAAGATACAATTGATTGCAAAACTGCCTGTCTCATAAAATTAATATGATGACTACAGAAGTAATGTTTGTTTTTTAACTAACACATATTGGATATTTTATGAGTTGTATAAAGAAAAAGTGATTTGATACTCACAAAACTCTATGGTACTAATATTATCATCATATTTAACAGATGAGAAAGATAAGACACAATGATGGAGCACTTCCAATAATTTGACAGAACACAAATGTGAA
This sequence comes from Bos taurus, assembly GCF_002263795.3. Taxonomy (NCBI): domain Eukaryota; kingdom Metazoa; phylum Chordata; class Mammalia; order Artiodactyla; family Bovidae; genus Bos; species Bos taurus. Next base: position 90,260,901 of record NC_037336.1, read on the forward strand.
TGCAGCAGTCTGCCTCCAGAGTCTGTGCTTTATATTACTGTGCTTTTCCATGGAGTCTGACTTTAGGCTTTGTCATATGTGTAAAATCTCAAATTGGGAATAATATTTTTTTGCTGCTTAAATTACCTTGTGAATAGGAAATATAAGGAAAAGTACCTTAGATTTTGTAAAAACTATACTGGTAATCAAGCCATATTAGCAGATTAGAAGAACTAAGTAATCATGCATAATGTATATTTTTCTTATTAGTGTGATTCATAAATGGAACAATTTTCATAGTGAAATATAGTGGCTCAGCTGGCAGCAAAATGGCAGAGCTAACAGCCCAGTTTGTAATCACCCTAAATAGTCTCTATTTTGAAACAAGGCAATTAAACAAACAAATGAGGATTTACAAACAACAGAAAACTTACAAGCTCAACATCTGTAACGCCACAGAATTATGTACCTTAAAAATCTGGAAAGCCAAAATGCCAATAGCAAAAAGAAGATGACAGCCAGATTTTTAATCCAACTCTATCTGTAGTTGTTTTAAATGCAAATGTTCCAAACACACCAGTTAAAAGACAAAAGCTATCAGAAAAGCTGTAAAAGTGAGATCCAACTGCATGCTGTCTACAAGAAGCCACTTGAAAACAAAGATTCAGGTAGATTTGAAATAATGGAGAGAGATATACAATATAACAGGCTTCCCAGGTGGCGCAGCAGTAAAGAATCCACCTGCCAATGCAGGAGATGCAAGAGGCTCCAAGGCTCTTGCCTGGAAAATTCCATGGATAGAGGAGCCTGTCAGGATGCAGTCCATATGATCACAAAGAGTCAGACATGACTGAGTGACTGAGCATGCATGTAATATCATATAAACATTTACCAAAAGAAAGATGGAGTAGACAAATGAATTTTGGACAAAGACCTCAAAACATCCTTATCCAAGATAAAAAAAAAAATTCTGATCGAGATAATAATCATTCTTCCTAACTAGTGAAAGACATCTATGAAGAATCTATAGCTAATAAAATACTTAATGATAAGATATTGAAAGCTTTCCTACTAAGATGCAGACCAAGGCCAAGGTATTACTTCTCATCCGTCCTCATCCACAATTCAAAATTGTGTTGGAAATCCTAGCTGGTGCAATATGGCAAAAAAATTAAATAATAAGTATGCAGATTAGAAAGCAAGAAAGAAACTATTTTATTCAGAGACACCATGTTTGTAGACAATACAGAGGAAAGTACAAAAAGAAAGAAAGAAAGAAAGAAAATCGTAGAATTAAAAAGTGAGTTTAGCAGGGTTCCTAAAATACCTGTTATTTGCATTCTGTTTATTAGCAATGACCAATTAAAATCTAAAATTTAAAATCAGTCATATCTGCAATAACTCAAAAAAATAGTAGTTGACTATACACAAGGCTATGGTTTTTCCAGTGGTCATGTATGGATGTGAGAGTTGGACTGTGAAGAAGGCTGAAGGCCGAAGAATTGATGCTTTTGAAGTGTGGTGTTGGAGAAGACTCTTGAGAGTCCCTTGGACTACAAGGAGATCCAACCAGTCCATTCTGAAGGAGATCAGCCCTGGGATTTCTTTGGAAGGAATGATGCTAAAGCTGAAACTCCAGTACTTTGGCCACCTCATGCAAAGAGTTGACTCATTGGAAAAGACTCTGATGCTGGGAGGGATTGTGGGCAGGAGGAGAAGGGGACGACAGAGGATGAGATGGCTGGATGGCATCACTGACTCGATGGATGTGAGTCTGAGTGAACTCCGGGAGTTTGTGATGGACAGGGAGGCCTGGCATGCTGCGATTCATGGGGTCGCAAAGAGTCGGACACAACTGAGTGACTGAACTGAACTGATACACTTAATAAATTATGTGCAGACCTATATGCATAATATATAGTATATTGATTAGAGAAACCAAAGAAGGTATAAATAATTGGAGAGATATATTGGATTATATGTGTTAGTCACTCAGCTGCATCCAACTCTTTGGGACCTCATAGACTCTATATAGTCCACCAGGATCCTCGGTCCATAGCATTCTCCAGGTAAGAATACTGGAGTGGGTAGCCATTTTCTTCTTCAGGAGCTCTTCCTGACCTAGGGATTGAACCCAGTTCTCCTGCATTGCAGGCAGATTCTCTACTGTATGAGCCACCAGAGAAGCTAGTGGAAGTGATGGAAGTCCAACTGAGCTATTTGGAATCCTAAAAGATAGTCCTGTTAAAGTGCTGCACTCAACATATCAGAAAATTTGGAAAACTCAGCAGTGGTCACAGGACTGGAAAAGGTCAGTTTTCATTACAATCCCAAAGAAGGGCAATACCAAAGAATGTTCAAACTACTGTACAACTGCACTCATTTCACATGCTGCCCCAAATCCTTCAAGCTGGGATTCAGCATTATGTGAACTGAAAACTTCAAGATGTATAAGCTGGATTGAGAAGAGGCAGAAGAACCAGAAATCAAATTGCCAGCATTCATTGGATCATAAAGAAAGCAAGGGAATTCCAGAAGAACATCTACTTCTGCTTCATGCAATATGCTAGTCTTTGACTGCATGGATCACAACAAACCGGAAAATTTTTAAGAGATGGGAATACCAGACCACCTAACCTGTCTCCTGAGAAACCTATATGCAGGAAAAGAAGCAACAATTAGAACCGGACATGGACCAACAGATGGATTCAAAATTAGGAAAGAAGTATGTCAAGGCTGTATTGTCGCCCTGCTTATTTAACTTACATGCAGAGTGAAAGTGAAAGTGATGTCGCTCGTCGTGTCCAACTCTTTGTGACCCCGTGGACTGTAGCCTACCAGGCTTCTCCGTCCTTGGTATTCTCCAGGCGAGAATACTGGAGTGGGTTACCATTTCCTTCTCCAGGGGATCTTCCCTGATCCAGGGATCGAACCCAGGTCTACTGCATTGGAGGCAGACGCTTTAACCTCTGAGCCACAGGGAAGCCCTATATGCAGAGTATATCATGTGAGATGCCGAGCCGGATGAATCACAAACTGGAATCAAGATTGCCAACAGAAATATTAACAACCATAAATAAAGAGATTATACTATACTAATGGCAGAAAGCAAAGAGGAACTGAAGACCCTCTTGATGAAAGTGAAAGGGGAGGGGAAAAAAAAGTTGGCTTGAAATTAATTATAAAAAAACTAAGATCATGGCATCTGGTCCCATCACTTCATGGCAAATAGAAGGGGAAAAAGTGGAAACAGTGACAGATTTTATTTTCTTGGGCTCCAAAATCACTGTAGATGGTGACTGCCACCATGGAATTAAAAGATGCTTGTTCCTTGGAAGGAAAGCTATGACAAATCTAGACAGCATATTAAGGAGTAGAGATATCACTTTGCCAGCATAAGTCCATATAGTCAAGGTTATGATTTTCCAGTAGTCGTGTATGGATGTGAGAACTGAACTATAAAGAAGACTGAGGGCTGCAGAATTGATGCTTTCAAATTGTGGTGCTGGAGAAGGATCTTGAGAGTCCTTTGGACTGCAAGGAAATAAGAGTAGTCAATCCTAAAGGAAATCAGCTCTGAATATTCATTGGAAGGGCTAATGATGAAGCTAAATCTTCCCTGGTAGCTCAAACGGTAAAGGCTCTGCCTGCAATGCAGGAGACCTGAGTTTGATCCCTGGGTCAGGAAGATCCCCTGGAGAAGGGCATGGCAACCCACACCAGTATTCTTGCTTGGAGAATTCCATGGACAGAGGAGTTTGGTAGGCACCAGTTCATGGGGTCACATAGAGTTGGGCACAACTGAACGGTTATCACTTTCATTTTTCAATATTGAAGCTGAAGCTCCAAAACTTTGGCCACCTGATGTAAAGCGTGGACTCATTGGAAAAGACTTTGATGCAGGGAAAGACTGAGGGCAGGAGGAGAAGAGAGAAAGAGGATGAATTGGTTGGATGTTATCACTGACTCAATGGACATGAGTTTGAGCAAACTCTGGGAGATAGTGATGGACAGGGAATCCTGGTGTGCTGCAGTCCATGCAGTAGCAAAGAGTCAGAAACAACTTGGCAAGTAAACAACAACAGCAATTGGGTATATGTTGAAAGACTATATATTATTAATATGCCATTCCTCACCCCCCACCCCCCATAATTTGGTCTATGAAGTCAAAGCAATCTCAATCAAAACCCAAGAAATACTTGTTGATATTGAAAAGGTAATTCTAAAGTACGTTGGAAAGGCAAAATAAATAAATAGCTAAAATAATTCTTAACTTCTATGAACTGATTTGAACACTCAAGTAGAACTCCCATTGCTTGATCTAAGTATTACAGGCCAGGTAATATTGTAGCTTACTATGCTGCTGCTGCTGCTGCTGCTAAGTCACTTCAGTCGTGTCTGACTCTGTGTGACCCCATAGACAACAGCCCACCAGGCTCCCCATCCATGGGATTTTCCAGGCAAGAGTACTGGAGTGGGTTGCCATTGCATTCTCCATAGCTTACTATAAAGCTCCTCAAATTGGGACAGTGTGGTATTGAAGAAATTGGAGTTATGTATATATAACTAGGGTTTTATATATATATATATATATATATATATATATCAGTAGAATACAAAAAAATGGAGTGTATATATATATATATGTATAAATATATATACATATATATATGTCAGTAGAACAGAAGAGAGAGATTGTAAATAGACAAAAAAATATTGTCAACTGATGTTTTGGCAAATGCACAAACATAATTCAATGGAAACAGGATGCTGTAACAGAAATCCACATGCAAAACAAAACAAAACCTTGACACATACTTCATGTCATTTACAAAAAATAATTCAAAATGGATTCTAGATCTCAAAGTAAGTGTAGAACTATAAAATGTCTAAAAAAAAATGTGAGTAAATATTTGTGGCCTTGGGTTTCATATTTAGTTCTGTGATGCAAGATCAAATACATGATTTATTTTAGATTTTAAATTAGCAGCTTAAGCGATGACAAATCCAGACAGGATTTTAAGAAGCAGAGACATTACTTTGCCAGCAAAGTTCTGTCTAGTCAGAGCTATGGTTTTTCTAGTAGTCATGTATGGATGTGAGAGTTGGACTATAAAGAAAGCTGAGCACTGAAGAATTGATGCTTTTGAACTGTGGTATTGGAGAAGACTCTTGAGAGTCCCAAGACTGCAAGGAGATCCAACCAGTGAATCCTAAGTGAAATCAATAATGAATATTCTTTGGAAGGACTCATGCTGAGGCTGAAGCTCCAATCTTCGGCCACCTGATGCAAAGAACTGACTCACTGGAAAAGACTCTGATGCTGGGAAATATTGAAGGTAGGAGGAGAAGGCAACGATAGTGGATGAGATGGTTGGATGGCATCACTGACTCAATGGACATGAGTTTGAGCAAGCTCTGGGAGATGGTGAAGGACAGGGAAGCCTAGCGTGCTACAGTCCACGGTCACAAGGAGTCAGACACGACTGAATGACTGAACAACAACAAGAGATTAAAGGAAGAGTAACTAATTTTTTCTTAAATCAGGATTTAGAAATCTTTTGCCAGAGGAAGTAACGCTGTCAGTGACAAAGCCTGGCAACTCACAGTGTGACATTGAAGAAACAAGGAGGGGAACAATAATTGATAGTAACAACAATACAATTCCACTTCAACAGCCCACAGAAAACAAATGATTTTGTTCCATAGACCTTGCTGAAAAGGCATAAATTCATTATGATTTTCAATAAAATGTGGTTACAATGGATGCAAGCAAGCAGGGAACAACTTCAGCTTGCCAAAATAATTGTTGATAATTAATCATCAGCCATAAGGACCCTACACATTATATGTGAGTTTCTCATTCCCTGGTTTTATGCAGATCACAAAATTATACTAACAGTAGAAATTACCATACTTTTAGAAAGCTATTTAGAGCTGATTTCCTGTTCAATTTACTCAATCCAGTGAATTCCTCCTATAGGAGTTGAATTTAGTCAAAAAGCAGAAGCCATCTGATGAATTTCATTTTACTGCTCAGAAAATTTATTGCTTTCATCACAGTAAATTGAATGCTTCCTCAAAGACACATCTGCTTGTGATTTTTAAACAATATTTTTATCACCATCTAACTTCTGATTACTGTATATAGAATCCTTAGAATTTTACATAAAGACTGGACATTTAATTTGCATAATATCAAAAAGAGTGAAAAAATATTCATCCTTGTAACTGTAGATTTTAAAAAATTAAGAGGATATATTTTATTTATTTCTAGTAGTTTCCATTGATATATTATAATGGTTTTATTATGTTGTTGTCCCTGTAATAGAATGTTTAACTTTCCGTTATTTTTGAGCTTAATTTAATTAATTTTGTAGCTTTAATCGAGAATTGACTTTGATTCAGAAGGTGAGAGTATTTCTGCTTTGATGGTGACTACCATCCAGTACATGCAAAAAGAAATCTTTGCATGTGATAGCAAACTCATAAGGAGTATGAAAGATCAATTATTAGATCTTAAAATAGCTGAAAATATATAAGAAGTAGATCAAGAGAAACTGAACAGAAGAATCTAAATTTGCAGAGAAAAACATGCAATGACCTTGAAAATGAAACTCTTAGTAAATTTCATAAATCAACTGAAACAATCACTTGTTTATTTATTTCTATGGAAATATTTGAGGATAAGTCACTGACGTTATGACTCTTGACCTGTAAGTACTGCAACATATAACTCCTCAGAACAAGAAATTTTTACACAAGTATCATATAGACAGCTATTTGGGAAAGTTTATATACATAAAATATTGTGCATAATGTATATACTTTTATAATTATAAAATCATTTCAGTTCAGTCACTCAGTCCTTTTCAACTCTTTGTGGCCCCATGGACTGCAACAAGCCAGGCTTCCCTGCCCATCACCAACTCCCCGAGCTTTCTCAAACTCATGTCCGTCGAGTCAATGATGCCATCCAACCATCTCATTTTCTGTCGTCCCCTTCTCCTCCTGCCTTCAATATTTCCCAGCATCAGAGTCTTTTCCAGTGAGTCAGTTCTTTGCATCAGGTGGCCAAAGATTGGAGCTTCAACCTCAGCATCAATCCTTCCAAAGAATATTCATTATTGATTTCATTTAGGATTCAGTGGTTGGATCTCCTTGCAGTCCTAGGGACTCTCAAGAGTCTTCTCCAACACCACAATTCAAAAGCATTAATTCTTCAGTGCTTAGCTTTCTTTATAATCCAACTCTCACATCCATACATGACTACTGGAAAAATCATAGCTTTGACTAGATGGAACTTTGTTGGCAAAGTAATGCCTGTGCTTTTTAATATGCTGTTTAGGTTGGTCATAGCTTTTCTTCCAAGGAGCAATTATCTTTTAATTTCACAGCTGCAGTCACCATCTGCAGTGATTTTGGAGCCCCCCAGAATAAAGTCTGTCACTGTTTTCATTGTTTCTCCATCTATTTGCCATGAAGTGATGGGATTGGATGCCATGATTTTAGTTTTCTGAATGTAGAGTTTAAAGCCAACTTTTTCATTCTCCTCTTTCACTTTCATCAAGAGGCTCTTTAGTTCTTCGCTTTCTGCCATAAGGGTGGTATCATCTGTACATCTGAGGTTATTGATATTTCTCCTGGCAATCTTGATTCCAGCTTGTGCTTCATCCAGCCCAGTGTTTCCCATGATGTACGCTGCATATGAGTTAAATAAGCAGGGTGACAATATACAACCTTGACATACTCCTTTCCCGATTTGGAACCAGTCCATTGTTCCATGTCCTGTTCTAACTGTTGCTTCTTAACCTGCATACAGGTTTCTCAGGAGGCAGGCAAGGTGGTCTGGTATTCCCATCTCTAAGAATTTTCCGCAGCTTGTTTTGATTCACACAGTCAAAGGTTTTGGCATAGTCAATAAAGCAGAAGCAGATGTTTTTCTGGAACGCTCTTGCTTTTTCGATGATCTAATGGATGTTGGCAATTTGATCTCTGGTTCCTCTGCCTTTTCTAAAACCAGCTTGAACATCTGGAAGTTCATGGTTCATGTACTGTTGAAGTCTGGCTTGGAGAATTTTGAGCATTATTTTGTTAGCATGTGAGATGAGTGCAATTGTGTGGTAGTTTGAGCATTCTTTGGCATTGCCTTTCTTTGGGATTGGAATGAAAACTGACCTTGTCCAGTCCTGTGGCCACTGCTGAGTTTTCCAAATTTGCTGGCGTATTGAGTGCAGAACTTTCACAGCATAATCTTTTAGGATGTGAAATAGCTCAACTGGAATTTCATCACCCCCACTAGCTTTGTCCATAGTGATGTTTCCTAAGGCCCACTTGACTTCACCCTCCAGGATGTTTGGCTCTAGGTGAGTGAGTGTGTAATTATAAAATATGCAATTCATATTCAGATTTCAACAATCATCCATTTACATCCTTATGGCTATCTCTTTCTGACTTATTCAAGTACAACTATTAATAATAATGCTTTTATTTAAAAAACTTAAAACATTTGGACAAATTCTATACTAGATCAAATACTAGAAACCAGAATTGTGGTCTAAGTGAGCAAAAAGACGTCTTTACTTAATTAGTCACATCATTTGCTTAATTCACCCCTCAATTACTACCCTGTCATCTACTACATCTTTTTACTTTTGATAATTTGCTTTATTTTATCCTCAGAACTTGAACGGACACATGTATTATCATTACAGCTTGTACTCTTCTTCCTAAATACCAAGATTAGGCATTTGTACCAGTATTTAGTTCTATTTTTTTTACATCCCAGAATCTTCTATAAATTTTGATCCTCATGAGCTCCAGCTTCTTATGAAGCTCAAAGATCTATTTCTTAGTAAGAATCAATTCACTATATTGAAATGTTTATTCCCTAGCAGGGACCCATCCATCAGTATTTAAGTGGATATCAATCATAAGCTGGAGTGGCCAACACAATTAATTTGTGATGTAGTTATGTATTAAGATCTTGTTCTTGTTTCCATATTTAAATATATTGTCCAAGAAAGGGCCTTTAATTGTGACATAACTAATTTGTGTTGAAATACTGACTCTTTTTTTAATTCTAAGTACAGAAACCGCATCCCTTGATATTAGGAAAAACTCATAGCTACTACTACATTATGGGTTCAATTGATGTATTCTCTGTAATTATTTAGGAAAGTTGATTTAAACTATGTTTCATTCACTAAATCAAATGTATTTTTCATGATGCAAATCAGTTCTGCTGACACTTCATACGTCGGGGCTCTTAGTGGGTAACTTTATTTGAAAGAATTTTTAGTATAATTCTCCAATATACTTTAGTACTATTCAGCATATTACTACTATGCATACTTCTTATATTATTATGTATTACCTTACTATTTGTATTATATTATATGCTTTATTTCAGCATTTTTAACATCAGGAGTTATATTACACACAAGAAAGAATCTAAATACATATTAAATGATATACCTGCAGTGCACAGCTATTAGCTAGCAGATTTTCTGATTTCCAGTCTGGGTATGCTCCACAAACCAGGATCCTTGGGCCCCACATAATGGATGTACAGGAAAGGACTGGCTGGATCTGGGGAAAGAGTAATCCTTGCTTCTGCCTTCACATCCTCTGGAGAACTGAGGACCTTTTCATAGTATTAAAGCACTGCAAATAAATAGGCCTTAATCATTAAAAAGACACATAAATCATGACTCTGCAGATGGTTTCAAGTATAGAGTGTTTTTTAGTCTCCTATCAGATTATCACAAAGATATCTTTGACTGATATGCAGATAATCTTCAGTTCATTATTTCAATTGTTAGATTATTTTCTCATGACTTTACTTCTTTACATGCTTCCCTGGTGGCTCAGATGGTAAAGCACCTGCCTGTCATGTGCAAGACCCAGTTTCCACCTCTGGGTTGGGAAGATTCCTTGGAGAAGGGAATGGCAGCCTACTCCAGTATTCTTGCCTGGAGGATTTCATGGAAACAGAAGGCTGGTGGGCTACAGTCCATGGAGTCACAAAGAGTCGGACACAACTGAGCTATTAACACTTTCACGTTACTTGTTTCTAGTAAAGCTTTTCTTTTGCCATCACCTACCTTGTTGTTGTTCAGTTGCTCAGTCATGTCTGACTCTTTGTGACCCCATGGACTGCAGCACACCAGGCTTCCTTGTCCTTTACTCTCTCCTGAGGTTTGCTCAAACTCATGTCCATTGAGTCAACAATGCCATCCAACCATCTCATCCTGTGTTGCCCCCTCTTGCCCTCATCAGCATCTTTTCCAGCATCAGGGTCTTTTCCAGTGTGTTGGCTCTTCACATCAGGTGGCCAAAGTATTGGAGCTTTGGCATCAGTCCTTCCAATGGATATTCAGGGTTGATTTCTTTTAGGATTGACTGGTTGGATCTCCTTGCAGTCCAAGGGACTCTCAAGAGTCTTCTCACCTACCTTGCATTGATATAATTATCAGAAACAAGGTGTTATTAAAAAATTATTCTGACCTAGAAGCAAGAGTACAATATACTCAGAATGGGTCAACTGCCTTATACATGTTCTTATATTTGTCAAGAATATCTTTCTCATGCTTTCTCAGATGAGCAATAGGTAACATATGTGATAATTAAGATGCTTTTTAACTAACCTAAGCACAAGCTGGAATCCAGATTGCTGAGAGAAATATCAATAATCTCAGATATGCAGATGACACCACCCTTATGGCAGAAAGTGAAGAGGAACTAAAAAGCCTCCTGATGAAAGTGAAAGAGGAGAGTGAAAAAGTTGGTTTAAAGCTCAACATTCAGAAAACGAAGATCATGGCATCTGGTCCCATCACTTCATGGGAAATAGATGGGGAAACAGTGGAAACAGTGTCAGACTTTATTTTTGGGGGCTCCAAAATCACTGCAGATGGTGACTGCAGCCATGAAATTAAAAGACGCTTACTCCTTGGAAGGAAAGTTATGACCAACTTAGATAGTATATTCAAAAGCAGAGACATTACTTTGCCAACAAAGGTCCGTCTAGTCAAGGCTATGGTTTTTCCAGTGGTCATGTATGGACGTGAGTGTTGGACTGTGAAGAAAGCTGAGCACTGAAGAATTGATGCTTTTGAACTGTGGTGTTGAAGAAGACTGTTGACAGTCCCTTGGACTTCAAGGAGATCCAACCAGTCCATTCTAAAGGAGATAGGTCCTGGGATTTCTTTGGAAGGATTGATGCTAAAGCTGAAACTCCAGTACTTTGGCCACCTCATGTGAAGAGTTGACTCATTGGAAAAGACTCTGATGCTGGGAGGGATTGTGGGCAGGAGGAGAAGGGGAGGACAGAGGATGAGACGGCTGGATGGCATCACTGACTCGATGGATGTGAATTTGAGTGAACTCCGGGAGTTGGTGATGGACAGGGAGGCCTGGCATGCTGCAATTCATGGAGTCACAAAGAGTCAGAGACAACTGAGCGACTGAACTGAACTGAACTGACTGAATTAGGATCTAAAGCTCTACAAACTTGAATAGCAGGATTATGCTATTACAGAGTCCACATAGCACATATATGCCAAATAAAAAGTAAAAAGGCTATTAAATTTTATTAGCCTCATTCATATATCCTTTATGATAGAAATTTGCTTAGTATTCCAATTCTAGCCCAGTGTGCATTCATTCATTCATCCATTCATTCACTGGAAGAATTCATCAAAGAGGCATTTATTTTACAAACAGTAACAAGTTTATCACTGTAAGTCAGAACCCATGAGAGATATGAAGAAAAGAAGACAGAATTCCATCCCTAGAGAAGAGACAGACAGGGAATTGATCCCTGAAGCAGCAGGGGTTTTAAGAATTGTCATAATACCATAAGAACATACATAGACAAAATTGACCCCAGGGATGGAAGCAGGATTGGAGGTAAGAGACTGATGCTTGAGCAAGACTGATACTTGACAAACAAGTAAGAAAGGAGTCTTGTGAAGAAAATCAGAGACTCTCTTTTGGGAAAGCACCTTGCTTATAAGAACAGGGACACACAAGAACATACAGTGTACCTTGGGAATACAGTGAGAGGATTTTGCTAGGAGATAAGGTGGAAGAGAAAAACCAGGGTCAAATGTGAATGCTAACAATAGAAAGTCAAAATAATCTAGACTGTCATTTAAGACCAATGGATGGTCAAAATTACAGTAGGAAAAAGTGAGTGTTTACTTTTAGATTCTTTTTTATCTATCTCTTTATTTATTTATGGCTGTGCTGAGTCTTCATTGCTGTGCGGGCTTTTCTCTAGTTGCGGTAAGCTGGGGCTGCTCTCTAGCTGCAGAGTCTGGCCTTCTCATTGCAATGGCTTCTCTTGCTGTGGAGCGTGGACTCCAGGGCACATGGGCTTCAGTAGTTGTGACTTGAGATCTCAGTAGTTACAGTTCCTGGACTCCAAGGCACAGGCTCAATAGTTGTGGCACATGGGCTTAGCTGCTCCACAGAGTGTGGGATCTTCCTGGGTCAATGACTGAACACATGTGTTCAATGCTATTGAATCAACAACACATACTAAATAAGGTGTATTTAAAAGAAGCACACTTAAGACAAAGAAAGCTTTTTTCAATTGGATGATGCAAATGTCACTAAAGGCTCATGAAAAACCTAATTCTTTATTTTCCTTAGAAATAATGGTTCAGTATTTGCTAATTTAGCATTCATGGAAACTTTATGGAACATAACTGCCACAGATAATAAGAATCAAATTTACATGTAAAATTGCAATTAAGATAAGTATGCCAGAGAGGCAGTTGATATTAGGTCGGACTATGTTTTTGTTGTTTGTGGAGAGGACAATACAGTGGATGATCAGAGAAGACATTCCTGAGGCTATTGTGTACTATTAAAAGTAATGTTTAAAAGTAGGATAGGTTTCTAATTTGAAAATATACATGTACCCTAATGCTCATAGCAGCATCAATTTTACAATGGTTAAGATCTGGTGGCAATCTAGGTGTTCATTGACAGATGAATAGATAAAAAAAAGATGTGGTGTGTATATATGTACAATTGAATATTGGCCTTGAAAAGTATAAAATTTTGCCACTTTGAACAACATGAATTGACCTGAAGGATATTCTGCTTAGTGAAGTATATCAGATAGAGAAAAATAAAATATGCTTTTGCTTATATGTGGAGTCTAAAGAAGTGAAACAATATGAATGTATATGAGTATATAAACAATATGAACACAATAGGAATAGACTCACAGATACGGAGAACACACTAGTGGCTACCAGTGGATAGAGGGGAGGGAGGAGGGACAAGATAGGCTAAGAGTTAAAAGGTACAAAGTACTACGTACAAAATAAAAAACCCACAAGGATATTGTACTGTGCAGGGAATATAGCCAATAATTTATAGTAGCTTTAAATGACATATAACCTATGAAAATATGGAACCACTATGTTGAACACCTGAAACTAACATTGTACATCAAAGACACTTTAATTATAAAGTATTTAGTTAAATAGAAAAATATGTTGATTAGGTTTCAATAAGATTAACAAGAGTAGATATATCATCTCGAACCTGTAGGAGCAATCCTGTGGTGAGAGAAACTGTTTACTCATGGACCTTAAGAACCCAGTATGATTGAGCTCAGCATTGAATCATAATCATCAAGTGAGGTCTACATTATGCAAAACCACATGGATCCTAACTCTAAATACTAGTTCACCATTGAAAGGGGCACATGGTGGCAATGGCATGGTGGGTTTTAAGTTTTATTTATTTATTTATGGCCATGCCACATGGCATGCAGGATCTTAGTTCTCCAACCAAGTATCAAAACCATGCCCCTTTCAGTGGAAGTGGGGAGTCTTAACCCCTAGACCATGAGGGAAGTCCCCAAGTTTTATTTAGAAAAATGTTCTTACAAAGGATAACTCAGAGATGATAGAGTTAGACATAGAGGTGGCAGAAGTGCTGGAGAGATTATTTAAAAAAAAATTATTAGTGGGCTTTATCCCAGGGATGCAAGGATTCTTCAATATCCACAAATCAATCAATGTAATACACCACATTAACAAATTGAAAAATAAAAACCATATGATTATCTCAATAGATGCAGAGAAAGCCTTTGACAAAATTCAACATCCATTTATGATAAAAACCCTCCAGAAAGCAGGAATAGAAGGAACATACCTCAACATAATAAAAGCTATATATGACAAACCCACAGCAAACATTATCCTCAATGGTGAAAAATTGAAAGCATTTCCTCTAAAGTCAGGAACAAGACAAGGGTGCCCACTTTCACCATTACTATTCAACATAGTTTTGGAAGTTTTGGCCACAGCAATCAGAGCAGAAAAAGAAATAAAAAGAATCCAAATTGGAAAAGAAGTAAAACTCTCACTATTTGCAGATGACATGATCCTCTACATAGAAAACCCTAAAGACTCCACCAGAAAATTACTAGAACTAATCAATGATTAGAGTAAAGTTGCAGGATATAAAATCAACACACAGAAATCCCTTGCATTTCTGTACACTAATAATGAGAACACAGAAAGAGAAATTAAGGAAACAATTCCATTCACCGTTGCAATGGAAAGAATAAAATACTTAGGAATATATCTACCTAAAGAAACTAAAGACCTGTATATAGAAAACTATAAAACACTGGTGAAAGAAATCAAAGAGGACACTAATAGATGGAGAAATACACCATGTTCATGGATTGGAAGAATCAATATAGTGAAAATGAGTATACTACCCAAAGCAATTTATAGATTCAGTGCAATCCCTATCAAGCTACCAATGATATTCTTCACAGAGCTAGAACAAATAATTTCACAATTTGTATGGAAATACAAAAAACCTCGAATAGCCAAAGCGATCTTGAGAAAGAAGAATGGAACTGGAGGAATCAACCTGCCTGACTTCAGGCTCCACTACAAAGCCACAGTTATCAAGACAGTATGGTACTGGCACAAAGACAGAAATATAGATCAATGGAATAAAATAGAAAGCCCAGAGATAAATCCACGCACATATGGACACCTTATCTTTGACAAAGGAGGCAAGAATATACAGTGGATTAAAGACAATCTCTTTAACAAGTGGTGCTGGGAAAACTGGTCAACCACTTGTAAAAGAATGAAACTAGAACACTTTCTAACACTATACACAAAAATAAACTCAAAATGGATTAAAGATCTCAATGTAAGACCAGAAACTATAAAACTCCTAGAGGAGAACATAGGCAAAACACTCTCCAACATACATCACAGCAGGATCCTCTATGACCCACCTCCCTGAATATTGGAAATAAAAGCAAAAATAAACAAATGGGACCTAATTAAACTTAAAAGCTTCTGCACATCAAAGGAAACTATTAGCAAGGTGAAAAGGCAGCTTTCAGAATGGGAGAAAATAATAGCAAATGAAGCAACTGACAAACAACTAATCTCAAAAATATACAAGCAACTCCTCCAGCTCAACTCCAGAAAAATAAATGACCCAATCAAAAAATGGGCCAAAGAACTAAATAGACATTTCTCCAAAGAAGACATACAGATGGCTAACAAACACATGGAAAGATGCTCAACATCACTCATTATCAGAGAAATGCAAATCAAAACCACTATGAGGTACCATTTCACGCCAGTCAGAATGGCTGCGATCCAAAAGTCTACAAGCAATAAATGCTGGAGAGGGTGTGGAGAAAAGGGAACCCTCTTAGACTGTTGGTGGGAATGCAAACTAGTACAGCCACTATGGAGAACAGTGTGGAGATTCCTTAAAAAACTGGAAATAAAACTACCTTATGATCCAGCAATCCCACTGCTGGGCATACACACTGAGGAAACCAGAAGGGAAAGAGACACGTGTACCCCAATGTTCATCGCAGCACTGTTTATAATAGCCAGGATATGGAAGCAACCTAGATGTCCATCAGCAGATGAATGGATAAGAAAGCGGTGGTACATATACACAATGGAGTATTACTCCGCCATTAAAAAGAATACATTTGAATCACTTCTAATGAGGTGGATGAAACTGGAGCCTATTATACAGAGTGAAGTAAGCCAGAAAGAAAAACACCAATACAGTATACTAACGCATATATATGGAATTTAGAAAGATGGTAACAATAACCCTGTGTACGAGACAGCAAAAGAGACACTGATGTATAGAACAGTCTTATGGACTCTGTGGGAGAGGGAGAGGGTGGGAAGATTTGGGAGAATGGCATTGAAACATGTATAATATCATGTATGAAACGAGTCGCCAGTCCAGGTTCGATGCACGATACTGGGTGCTTGGGGCTGGTGCACTGGGACGACCCAGAGGGATGGTATGGGGAGGGAGGAGGGAGGAGAGTTCAGGATGGGGAACACATGTATACCTGTGATGGATTCATTTCGATATATGGCAAAACTAACACAATATTGTAAAGTTTAAAAATAAAATAAAATTAAAAAAATTATTACAAAGAATAACTCAGAAATAATAGATTTAGACTCTGGAGGCAGAAGAGACAGAGAGGAGATTAAACCTATTTTAAGCCATTTAAAGTAACTCATCAGTTAGAGACATTTCCCTAAAATCACCTGGAAAGATCTGGACTTGTAGTGGATAAGGACGAAAGGCCAGTAGGTAATTTGACAGTTTGACAACACAGTGACAAAATGTCAGCCTATCTAACCAGGTGAATGAAAAGAGGAAAATAAACAAAGCTGAATGGCTTTTCTTGTTTTTACCCCTTTTGGTGAAAAATCCACTTTATATTCAGAAAGTCAGAGTCCATTTTTCTTTTTCCAGGAAAGAAATGAAAGGTAATACATAGGAGAATAAGCAATCACGGTCTCATGCTTTAAAAAATTACTTTCCTTTCATGGACAGATTCTAATTAAATGTGAGCAGTTTTGTTTTGTTTTGTGTTTTAGTCTAAAATGTTGGTAAAACTTTATTTTGTTTTCCTAATATCTGGAACTAGCAGTAACTGTTGGTTAAACCCTCTATTTAAAGATATTGTGTCCATGGTATTTCTTGCTTTATGACTTTTTCTTCATAAAAACAAATATCTTTTCCCAAACTTATTTTATTTTTTTGGAAATGCTTGAGTATGCATTCTGGCTTTTAAATAAATATTCATATGATTCATAATAGGTAAACTTTGATTCTGAGAATTATATTTTTTTAATGGTAGATTATATAGTTAGACGTTTCTTTCAAGATCACCAAAGGCAAAACTGTATTTTTGGAGAATATTAGTGAAACCCCAAGAGCTGAAGTGACTTTGAAGGTTAATTTTTAACTCCCTGAGACCAGATGTGGTACCTCCACATTCAGTTCAGTTCAGTTCAGTCCCTCAGTTGTGTCCAACTCTTTGCGACCCCATGAATTGCAGCCCACCAGGCCTCCCTGTCCATCACCAACTCCTGGAGTTCACTCAAACTCATGTCCGTCGAGTTGGTGATGCCATCCAGCCATCTCATCCTCTGTCGTCCCCTTCTCCTCCTGCCCCCAATCCCTCCCAGCATCAGAGTCTTTTCCAATGAGTCAGCTATTCACATGAGGTGGCCAAAGCATTGGAGTTTCAGCTTTAGCATCAGTCCTTCCAAAGAACACCCAGGACTGATCTCCTTTAGAATGGACTTGTTGGATCTCCTTGCAGTCCAAGGGACTCTCAAGAGTCTTCTCCAACACCACAGTTCAGAAGCATCAATTCTTCAGTGCTCAGCTTTCTTCACAGTCCAACTCTCACATCCATACATGACTACTGGAAAAACCATAGCCTTGACTAGATGGACCTTTGTTGGCAAAGTGACGTCTCTGCTTTTGAATATGCTATCTAAGTTGGTCATAACTTTCCTTCCAAGGAGTAAGCATCTTTTAATTTCATGGTTGCAATCACCATCTGCAGTGATTTTGGAGCCCCCCAAAATAAAGTCTGATGCTGTTTCCACTGTTTCCCCATCTAATTCCTGTGAAGTGATGGGATCAGATGCCATGATCTTTGTTTTCTGAATGTTGAGCTTTGAGACAACTTTTTCACTCTCATCTTTCACTTTCACATTACACAACTATAGAGACTGTTTTGATAAGTGGGGCATCCTCTAAGCTACCTCACAGCAGCCCTGGCAAAACTCCAGATCCCTGCTTCAGAGACCAGTTCTCTTCTGCTGCTGCTGCTGCTGCTAAGTTGCTTCAGTCATGTCTGACTCTGTGCGACCCCGGAGATGGCTCCCCTGACCCTGGGATTCTCCAGGCAAGAACACTGAATTGTGTTGCCATTTCCTTCTCCAGTGCAGGAAAGTGAAAAGTGAAAGTGAAGTCGCTTAGTCGTGTCTGACTCTTAAAGTGATCCCATGGACTGCAGCCTACCAGGCTCCCCCGTCCATGGGATTTTCCAGGCAAGAGTACTGGAGTGGGGTGCCATTGCCCTCTCCCAGTTCTCTTCTAGATAGGTGATATTCAGGAGCCACCCTGCTGAGTTAAATCACACAATCCAGCTATCTTCCTCACACAAATCTGGAACGTGTAATTGATTTACCCTTTATGTAATTAGGGCTTCCTTGGTGGCTCAGATGGTAAAGAGTCTGCTTGCAAGGCAGGAGATCCGGGTTCAATCCCTGGGTGTGGAAGATCCCCTGGAGAAGGAAATGGCAACCCATTCCAGTATTCTTGCCTGGAAAATTCCATGGACAGAGGAGCCTAGTCGGCTACAGTCCATGGTGTCCCGAAGAGTCCGACATGACTGAGCAACTTCACTTATGTAATTAGTGGAGACGGAAATGGCGACCCACTCCAATATTCTTGCCTGTGAAGTCCCATGGACAGAGGAGCCTGGCTGACTACAGTTCATGGGATCGCAAAGAGGCAGGCATGAATCAGACGTGACAGAGTGACTAAGCACACAGAAGTGTTCAATCAGTACTTATACATACACACTGATGATTATCAGTCAGTTCAGTCGCTCAGTCATGTCTGACTCTTTGCTACTCCATGAATTGCAGCATGCCAGGCCTCCCTGTCCACCACCAACTCCCGGAGTTTACCCAAACTCATGTCCATCAAGTCGGTGATGCCATCCAGCCATCTCATCCTCTGTCGTCCCCTTCTCCTCCTGCCCCCAATCTCTCCCAGCATCAGGGTCTTTTCCAATGAGTCAACTCTTTGCATGAGGTGGCCAAAGTATTGGAGTTTCAGCTTCAGCATCAGTCCTTCCAATGAACACCCAGGACTGACTATCAGTAGGTATTTACACTTAGGGTTCTAAGTTTTTGAGACACAAAATGAGCAAATAAAGGAAGTAGATTGTTTTTGTTGTGTTGTTCAATCGCTCCGCCTTGTCAGACTCTGTGATACCCCAAGGACTGCAGCTCGCCAGGCTTCCCTGTCCTTCAGCATCCACAAAATGAGCAAGTAAAGGAAGTAGGGGTAAGGTACTAATTATCTAAATTTTAAATTTCTAATTTGAGAAATTTCTGCTTTAAATTTCATGCTTCAGCTGTGCCAGCAATAAGTAAAATCGGCTTTGCTTTTTGTCCCAGCATGATGTGTGCTGATTTCCCAGAGGGCAGAAGGTGATGTTTTTCAGAGATGAGGCAATTATTTGCATAATACTCTTTGTCAAGCGCTCTTCCCTTCTTTGAGATCAAGATTGTTTTAAATATTATGCAATTAACTGTTATCAGCTATTGTGTATGACTCATTCCCTCTGAAAGAAGATAAAGCAAGGGCCCTGGAAGAATCTCTGAAATGATTCACAGGTTTCAAGAGCAACAGGGAATTCAAATATCAATCCCAAAGTGGAAAACAGGCATTTAGGCCTTGTCAAGTGCAAAAGTAAGTGATTCATAGGAAAAATAAAAGTTGTTTTAGAAAAAAAAAATGAAAGCAGGAGAAAAGAACAAGAAAGTGCTACTTTCTTCAAGGTTACAGAAGACACTGTTGGATTGATATATATCAGGTTGCTGTTTTTGTATCCCAGAATCTTGCTATCAGCACTTTAAAGAGGTCTACAATTAAATTTCAGAGAAAGCATTCAAATAAAAATACATTGCACTGGGTGCCCAGTCGAAAAAGCATTTCAGATTTAATGTGAAGCTGATGGTAGTTCAGCTGGTAAAGAATCTGCCTGCAATACAGGAGACCCTGGTTTGATTCCTGGGTTGGAAAATCCCCTGGAGAAGTGATAGGTTACCCACTCCAGTATTCTTGGGCTTCCCTGGTGGCTCAGCTAGTAAAGAATCCACCTGCAGGTCTCCTGGGTTCGATTTCTGGATTGGAAAGATCCCCTGGAGGAGGGCATGGCAACACACTCCAGTTTTCTTGCCTGTAGAATCCCATGGACAAAGGACGTGACTGAGCAACTGAACACAGCACAACATAGTGAAGCAGAAGCTTCTTCTTTATTGGTTGGGTTTTTCAAATGGTAAAAAAATGCCATTTTTACCAAGGTCTAAAAGACCTTGGTAAATCAGCTAATCTGCTGATTTATAGTTTCTTTTAGCTCCTTCTACTGCTTCATCCCTGAAACTCAGTTGTCTTATGTGGTTAGGATATTTGGCCATTTCTTTAGCAACTTTTTTGGAGAGAATTGGAAAATATATTAAACTGTAACATCTGTTAAGTCTAGAGTTTTTACTTCATATTTCATTTTTAGTGATTATAGTTGTTAAAAATATTTTCCACATGTCCATAGATATACAAGGAGACAAATATATTAACTAGGGACATTCGGTAATATGTAAATATGTAATTTATGAACTACTCTTTAAGGACGCATTCAGAAACAAAAGAAACTAAACTATTCAGAACACACTTTGCCCCTAGAAATCACCTTTTCACCTCTAATGTACTGATCTTAAGAATATTTCTACCCTGCCTTTTTGTCTGTTTCTCCTAAAACATAGCTATAGATTTTTTCAAATTACTGCATTTTTGTGGGGTTTTCTACAGCTAATGTTCAAATATAGCAAATAAAAAATTGATGAAAAAATGCAAAATCCTCACATTGCTGTTCACAAGAAATAACAGGTCATCTTTTTAGCAATAAATGCGATTTAATTGAATTTCTTTTCTCAAGCTGATATAACCGGACATACAAAAATAACTTTGTATTTTATACTAACCACTTATAATTCTTATAATGATCTTTTCTACTGATGCTCCATGGTCTCTTTGGATTGAATAAAAGAGTTTTAGATCTTCTTCTTTAGGATGCAAACTTTTCATAGGCAAGGATTCTCCAGGTTATTGAATTTATACTTTTTCACTTTAATATTTAAACTTTTAATAAAAATATTAAATGCACATTGGTTAATGATTACAACTATTGATTTAAAAAAGATGACAATGTGAGAGTTGTGAGTTAAGTTTTATCTGAGGCAAAATGAGAACTGCAGCCTAGGAGATAGAACCTCAAGTAGCTCTGAGAAACTGCTCCAAAGAGGTAGTGGGGGAAGATCAAAATATGTGATTTTGGCAAAGGGGGAGTTCATGTAATCAAGTACTTGTTTTACCAAGATTTTCTACTAGTTACATGCACCTGATGTTACCATGAAGGGATTTAATGCTTTTCTAGATATGAGGAAGTGCAAGGATTGGAATAATGAAATCAGATCTGAAAAGGTCTAACTACCTAAAGTTAGATAGATAAAAGGTAACTTAGATAAAGTCACCTAAACCTGTCCCACCAGTTTTCCTGGAGCACAAAAGTGCCTCATTCTCCATCCTGAACTCCCTTCAGGGCTTGTCAAAGGTCAATAACTATAGCAGCACAGGATTCAATCCTCACAGAGGCAGATGGCAAATGCCCTTGGCACGTTTGTTATTGACACAACTGTGAGCATACAAAACTCAACTGCAAGTGATTTAAACCCTGAGGATTTTCTTCTTCCTTTTTTCCCTGAGAATCAAAAGTGCAAACACAGGGGTGGACTAACAGCTATTATACTGCTGCCATGGAGGCCCAGATTCTTTCTGATGTGATATGTTCATTTGTCATCATTGTCATTGTTTAGTTACTCAGTCATGTCCAACTCTTTGCACCCTCCCTGGACTCACCCCCACCAGGTTCATCAGTCCATGGGATTTCCCAGGCAAGAATACTGGAGTGGGTTGCCATTTCCTTCTCTAGGGGATCTTCCCAACCCAGGGATCAAACTCTCCTTTCCTGCACTGCAGATAGATTTTTTACCAGTGAGTCACCAGGGAAGTCATTGGGTTGTTTTTAAAATAAAGTGGCCTTTCTAACTCACAGCTAAAAATTCAAGGTAATTTAAGATCAGCTATTCTCACCTAAATTCAGCTTGAACATCTGAAAGTTCTCAGTTCACATACTGTTGAAGCCTCACTTGGAGAATTTTGACCATTACTTTGCTAGCATGTGAGATGAGTGCAATTGTGTGGTAGTTTGAACATTCTTTGGCATTGCCTTTCTTTGGGATTGGAGTGAAAACTGAGCAAGCTCCGGGAGTTGGTGATTGACAGGGGAGCCTGGAGCGCTACAGTTCATGGGTTCAAAAAGAGTCGTACATGAGTGAGCAACTGAACTGAACTGAACTGATTCTCACCTAGAGCCAGACATCCTGGAGTCAAGTGGCCCTTAGGAAACATTACGATGAACAAAGCTAGTGGAAGTGATAGAATTCCAGCTAAACTATTTAAAATCCTGAGAGATGAAGCTGTTAAAGTGTTGCATTCAATATGCCAGCAAATTTGGAAAACTCAGCAGTGACACAGGACTGGACAAGGTCAGTTTTCATTCCAATCCCAAAACACGGAAATGCCAAAGAATGTTCAAGCTACTATACAATTGTGCTTATTTCACATGCTTGCTAGGTAATGCTCAAAATTCTTCAAGCTAGGCTTCAACAATATGTGAACTGAGAACTTCCAGATGTTCAAGCTGGATTTAGAAAAGGCAAAGGGACCAGAGATCAAATCGCCACATCCTTTGCATCATAGAAAAAGAAGACAATTCTAGAAAAACATCTACTTCTGCTTTATTGACTATGCTAAAGTCTTTGTCTGTGTGGATAATGACAAACTGGAAAATTCTTCAAGAGATGGAATACCAAACCATGTGACCTGCCTCCTGAGAAACCTGTATGCAGGTCAAGAAGCAACAGTTAGAACCAGACACAGAACAATGGACTTGTTCCAAATTGGAAAAGGAGTACGTCAAGGCTGTATATTGTCACCCTGCTTATTTAACTTATATGCAGAGTACATCATTCCAAATGTTTGGTTAGATGAAGCACAAACTGGAATCAAGATTGCCAGGAGAAATATCACTAACCTCAGATATGCAGATGACACATGCTTATGGCAGAAAGCAAAGAGGAACTAAAGAGCCTCTTGATGAAAGTGAAAGAGAAGAATGAAAAAACTGGCTTAAATCTCAACATTCAAAAAACTAAGATCACAGCATCTTGTCCCATCATTTCATGACAAATAGATGGGAAACAATGGAAACATTGGCAGACTTTATTTTCTTGGGCTCCAAAATCACTGCAGATGGTGAAATTAAAAGATCCTTGCTCCTTGGAAGAAAAGTTATGCTAAAACTAGACAGTGTATTAAAAAGCAGACTCATCACTTTTCTGACAAAGATCCATCTAGCCAAAGCTATGGTTTTTCCAGTAGTCATGTATGGATTGGGTTCCTCTCGAGTCACGACATGGACCTTTGGGTCCCACGTATTGCCTCAGGGAAGTCAGGTCTCATTTCGAATTGTGAGGGCACCTCGGGTGATTGTGTGATAGTTGGACCATAAAAAAGGCTGAGTGCTGAAGAATTGATGTTTTTGAATTGTGGTGCTGGATAAGACTCTTGAGAGTCCCTTGGACAGTAAGGAAATCAAAACAGTAAATCCTAAGGGAAATCAATCTGGAATATTCATTGCAAGGACTGATGCTGAAGCTGAAGCTCCAATACTTTGGCCACCTGATGCGAAGAGCTGACTCATTGGAAAAGATCCTAATGCCAGAAAAGATTGAGGAGGAGAAGGTAACAGAGGTTGATATGGTTGGATATCATCACTGACTCAATGGACATGAGCTTGAGCAAACTCCAGGAGACAGCGAAGGATGGGGAAGCCTGGTGTGCTGCAGTCCATGAGGTCACAAAGAGTGAGACATGACTTAGCAACCAAAAAACAAATTCCTCCTATGGCATAAGTAAAATGAAAATTCAAACATCTATCTCTTTTCTCCACAAAGAAAGGCAATAAAATAAGTTAGGTTTCAGAAGAGTTTGTGAAATAGGTGAAGCATAGTGTCCCCAAGCTTCCCTGAACACCTCCAGAAGGATCACCCCTGCTTCCCATTATGTAACCATGGAGGACCTTACAAGCCCTTCCCAGAATAGACCCTCACCCATGACTTTCACCTGCCTTTTGTCTGTGGAAAGCTTTAGTCAAATAAAAAATTTAATCAGAGAAGTGAGAAAATGCAGAGAAGAATGAAAAACAGTCAAGCAAGACAAAATAATACTTCACCATTAAACAATGTCAAAGACCTCCTTGAGGGCTATAGACAATGTTCTGAGCCATTTTCTTTGAACTGTTCTGCGGATAGTGAAACCCTCACCAGGGGGAAGACGTTTATGGTATGCTGCCCACAAGCACATAGACTCCAGACCAGATGGAACCAGAAGGTTGATGATGTTGACTTCCTTTGCTTCACCACTAACTAATCAGAAGAATGTCCATGAGCTGATCACACACCCGAAAACCCCCTTCCCTCATTTTGTCTTTATAAATCTTTCCCTGAAAGCCTTCAGGGAGTTTGGGTCTTTTAGGCACTAGCTGCTCTAGACTCTTTTCTTGGCATCCAGCAGTAAATCTTTTCTGTGTGTGATTGTGTGTATGCGTGTGTGAGTGTGTGTGTGTGTGTGTGTGTGCGTGCTCAGTAGTGTCTGACTCTTTGTGACCCCCTGGACTCTATTGCCTACCAGGTTCCTCTGTCCATAGAATTTTCCAGGCAACAATACTGGAGTGCATTGCCTTTTCTTACTCCACAGAGTCTTCCCTACCCAGGGATTGAACTTGCATCTCTTATGTCTCCTGCATTGGCAGGTGGATCCCTTACCAGTGTGCCCCCTGGAAAGCCCTGTTCTTTTCTACTTCACCCAAACTCTATCTGAGATTCAATTTGGTGCTATTGTATAGAAGCTGGGTTGCAGCAACAATTACAAAACAATATCCACCTGCAACCTGTTTGCCAATATCACTTTGAATTTACTTGATTCTCAATTCAGCCGTCCGAGTGATATTTTAAAAACAAATAAGATCATGCCTTAAGTACAGTCATCCTAAATTTCCCACCATGCTCCAGCTCATTCCGGTCTGGCCTGCTCACAACCGACCTCACTCTATTTGCTTTGTCTCAGCCCTACTTTGCTCCAGCCACTCCTGCTCTCTCACTGGGACACACAGCTCTCATCTCACTGTCTGGCTGTTACCTCAATCTGTTCTTCTCCGTGGATGTCTTGACTGTTTTCTTGTCTTTCAGGTCATCGTTCAAATCTTGCTTCTCAGAGGAGCCTTGTTTCCCTGCCCTTTCTATGGTAGCAGCACACCCGAGACCACCTCTTCCCACCACTCTTCTTGCTTTTATTTTAATCCTTAGGATTTATACAGAATTCTCCATATTGAGATGTTTTTGTCACCTGGAACGAAACCTACATTTTCTGAGGCAGGGATTTTTGTCTCTTTGTTCAGGGTGGTAACTCTGGCAGAGAGAACAGTTCCTAATTTGGGAACTTCTCAAGATTTGGACAAATTGGGTTTTGTTTTAGGGTCTCTCTTGGTGTGGAAGGTGAAGGCAGCATAGCAACTCAACATTGTTGCTAAGAGACAATACTGTGTACTATTTATGGTTTTCCTTTTTCAGTTAGCCCTATATATTGATGCTATTTACATTTTTCTCTCTGATGTTGAATGTTGTGTGTTTAAAAGGAATGTTTAGATTTATCTTCAGATAGGAAAAATAGTCAGGCTTATTAACTATTTGAGTCATGGTCTCAGGGACTGATTAATTAGAGGTGGGGGGAAAGGAGTGTTGACTTTGCTGCCCCTTCTCTTTCCTATCATCCTATCTACTTCTGCCACTGCCTACCCAAAAGAGGAGCCAACAAAGGCAATGTCAGGGTTCCTGAAATTTATTTAATTAAATCTATGTCAGACCTCAGAAGAGGACTTTGATGCATTCTCTATATTTTCTTTCATCTTGATATAAATAATAATAAAGGTAATAGCCAGAATAAATTCAAACATAGTGTTTGCTGAATCAGATCAGACAAGTATCAGAATCAGATACTTGTCTGTTTGATGCACATTAACTCAGTTAATGTTTCAGTTCAGTTCAGTTCAGTCACTCAGTCAAGTCCGACTCTTTGTGACTCCATGAATCACAGCACGCCAGGCCTCCCTGTCCATCACCAACTCCCGGAGTTCACTCAGACTCACGTTCATCAAGTCAGTGATGCCATCCAGCCATCTCATCCTCTGTTGTCCCCTTCTCCTCCTGCCCCCAATCCCTCCCAGCATCAGAGTCTTTTCCAATGAGTCAACTCTTCGCATGAGGTGGCCAAAGCATTTGGAGTTTCAGCTTTAGCATCAGTCCTTCCAAAGAAATCCCAGGGCTGATCTCCTTCAGAATGGACTGGTTGGATCTCCTTGCAATCCAAGGGACTCTCAAGAGTCTTCTCCAGCACCACAGTTCAAAAGCATCAATTCTTCGGCACTCAGCCTTCTTCACAGTCCAACTCTCACATCCATACATGACCACAGGAAAAACCATAGCCTTGACCTTTGTTGGCAAAGTAATGTCTCTGCTTTTGAATATGCCATCTAGGTTGGTCATAGCTTTCCTTCCAAGGAGTAAGCATCTTTTAATTTCATGGCTGCAGTCACCATCTGCAGTGATTTTGGAACCCGCAAAAATAAAGTCTGACACTGTTTCCAATGTTTCCCCATCTATTTCCCATGAAGTGATGGGACCAGATGCCATGATCTTCATTT
The DNA here is from genome assembly GCF_002263795.3 of Bos taurus. Lineage (NCBI taxonomy): Eukaryota > Metazoa > Chordata > Mammalia > Artiodactyla > Bovidae > Bos > Bos taurus. Next base: position 90,287,902 of record NC_037336.1, read on the forward strand.
TCTGAATCTTGAGCTTTTTTTTTTTTTTTTTTAGTTTTTTATTTTATTTTATTATTTAACTTTACAATATTGTATTGGTTTTGCCATATATCAACATGAATCCACCACAGGTATACACATGTTCCCTATCCTGAACCCTCCTCCCTCCTCCCTCCCTGTACCATCCGTCTGGGTCATCCCAGTGCACCAGCCCCAAGCATCCAGTATCGTGCATTGAACCTGGACTGGTGACTCGTTTCATACATGATATTATACATGTTTCAATGCCATTCTCCCAAATCATCCCACCCTCTCCCTCTCCCACAGAGTCCAAAAGACTGTTCTATACATCAGTGTCTCTTTTGCTGTCTTGTATACAAGGTTATCGTTACCATCTTTCTAAATTCCATATATATGCGTTAGTATACTGTATTGGTGTTTTTCTTTCTGGCTTACTTCACCTGTATAATAGGCTTCAGTTTCATCCACCTCATTAGAACTGATTCAAATGTATTCTTTTTAATGGCGGAGTAATACTCCATTGTGTATATGTACCACCGCTTTCTTATCCATTCATCTGCTGATGGACATCTAGGTTGCTTCCATGTCCTGGCTATTATAAACAGTGCTGTGATGAACATTGGGGTACACGTGTCTCTTTCCCTTCTGGTTTCCTCAGTGTGTATGCCCAGCAGTGGGATTGCTGGATCATAAGGCAGTTCTATTTCCAGTTTTTTAAGGAATCTGCACACTGTTCTCCATAGTGGCTGTACTAGTTTGCATTCCCACCAACAATGTAAGAGGGTTCCCTTGTCTCCACACCCTCTCCAGCATTTATTGCTTGTAGACTTTTGGATCGCAGCCATTCTGACTGGCGTGAAATGGTACCTCATAGTGGTTTTGATTTGCATTTCTCTGATAATGAGTGATGTTGAGCATCTTTCCATGTGTTTGTTAGTCATCTGTATGTCTTCTTTGGAGAAATGTCTATTTAGTTCTTTGGCCCATTTTTTGATTGGGTCATTTATTTTTCTGGAATTGAGCTGTAGGAGTTGCTTATATATTTTTGAGATTAGTTGTTTGTCAGTTGCTTCATTTGCTATTATTTTCTCCCATTCTGAAGGCTGTCTTTCACCTTGCTTACAGTTTCCTTTGTTGTGCAGAAGCTTTTAATTTTAATTAGATCCCATTTGAGAAAATAGAAAGAGAAATTAAGGAAACAATTCCATTCACCATTGCAACAAAAAGAATAAAATACTTAGGAATATATCTACCTAAAGAAACTAAAGACCTAGATATAGAAAACTATAAAACACTGGTGAAAGAAATCAAAGAGGACACTAATAGCTGGAGGAATAACATATTCATGGATTGGAAGAATCAATATAGTGAAAATGAGTATACTACCCAAAGCAATCTATAGATTCAATGCAATCCCTATCAAACTACCAACGGTATTCTTCACAGAGCTAGAACAAATAATTTCACAATTTGTATGGAAACACAAAAAACCTCGAATAGCCAAAGCAATCTTGAGAAAGAAGAATGGAACTGGAGGAATCAACCTGCCTGACTTCAGGCTCTACTACAAAGCCACAGTTATCAAGACAGTATGGTACTGGCACAAAGACAGAAATACAGATCAATGGAACAAAATAGAATGCCCAGAGATAAATCCACACACCTATGGACACTTTATCTTTGACAAAGGAGGCAAGAATATACAATGGATTAAAGACAATCTCTTTAACAAGTGGTGCTGGGAAAACTGGTCAACCACTTGTAAAAGAATGAAACTAAAACACTTTCTAACATCATACACAAAAGTAAACTCAAAATGGATTAAAGATCTAAACATAAGACGAGAAACTATAAAACTCCTAGAGGAGAACATAGGCAAAACCCTCTCTGACATACATCACAGCAGGATCCTCTATGACCCACCTCCCAGAATATTGAATGGAGAGCTTTAAGCCAACTTTTTCACTCTCCACTTTCACTTTCATCAAGAGGTTTTTTAGTTCCTCTTCACTTTCTGCCATAAGGGTGGTGTCATCTGCATATCTGAGGTTATTGATATTTCTCCCGGCAATCTTGATTCCAGCTTAGTTTCTTCCAGCCCAGCGTTTCTCATGATGTACTCAGCATATAAGTTAAATAAGCACGGTGACAATATACAGCCTTGACGTACTCCTTTTCCTATTTGGAATCAGTCTGTTGTTCCATGTCCAGTTCTAACTGCTGCTTCCTGACCTGTATACAGATTTCTCAAGAGGCAGGCAAGGTGGTCTGGTATTCCCATCTCTTTCAGAATTTTCCACAGTTTATTGTGATCCACACAGTTAAAGGCTTTGGCATAGTCAAGAAAGCAGAAATAGATGGTTTTCTGCAACTCTCTTGCTTTTTCCATGATCCAGCGGATGTTGGCGATTTGATCTCTGGTTCCTCTGCCTTTTCTAAAACCAGCTTGAACATCAGGAAGTTCACGGTTCACATATTGCTGAAGCCTCGCTTGGAGAATTTAGGGTTTGCATTATTTTTACTCCCACTTTATATATGTAGGCTTGACGTACAGAGTGTTAGTTAACTTGCCCAAGGTCACAATCAAATCAAATTGCAAGAGCTGGGAATTTCCCCCAAGCAGTCTGGCTCCAGGGTAGTTGCTTTTAACCACTCTTAGACTATCATGTCCTTATTGCCTCTGTCTTATCTATAAGTTTTTTAAAATGTGTCTTTGTAAAATTATTTACTTCTTTCAGTTTAAATAATAGCCTCATATTCTTATTTTATTATAGCTTTTGAGTCATCAGTAATATATCTTAAATTTTAATAAGTATCATTTAGGTATCTATTATCATTATGCTTGTTTTAAAATTTATTGATAAAATACTTTTACTACTTCTGGGAAGAGTCTCCTTTGATAATTTTGTGTTTTACTTTTAACAAACACTGGATTTTGCTTGCTAGTATGTTCTATGGAATTTTGCATGTATTTTCCATCAGTCTGTCAATTTTCCTTTTATGTAACTTCTTTTTTTTTTTTTTGGCAGTACCATGCAGCATATGACAATCTGAGTTCCTGGATCAAGAGATCAGGGATGAACCCACGTCCCCTGCAGTGGAAGCAAAGAGGCACAGAGTCCCTTCCTCATCTGATCCAACCACTGATTCACCAGAGGATTCCCTCAAACCTTTTCAGAGATTTCAAATTCTCTGAAATCTTTTCTTAAGGGCTTATAATGTTGTGTTCAAGTTTTCTTCTGTTCTCTATGTTCTGGAGTGTAGAATAGTTGAAACCCATAGGAAATATTTTTCCTTGAAGTTTTGGAAGTTTTGCTTATGATTAAATCTCATACTGACTGCTTATATAATCACTTGCCCTAAAACCTGGTTAAGATGCTTACCTCATAATTCTTGGGAAAATGCCACGTTTTCTGATTCCTCCCTCCCTATCTATATACAAATCTCTTGGTTTTTAATTTAGTTTCTGTCCCTCTTTGTTTGGTTAATTCATTTGTTTTCTTAATTTATTTGTGGTAAAACACTGTCTCTTGGCTTCTGTTCTCAGTTCTGGGTGTTAAAACTTAATGTCTTTCTTTATCAAAGAATAAGTTTAGCAGAAAAGTGAGAAAATGCATAGAAGAAAAAGAAAAACAGTTACACAAGACAAAATAATAATTTAGTCATTAAACAAAGTCAAGGACCTTTAGTTCTTCCTCAAGCTCTATAGATAACAAATCTTGAAACTGTGCTGTTTAAGGTTTTCAAGTTTGGCTTTTCTTTTTCAAGATCTTGGTTATTCTAGATACTTTGCACTCTGTATAAATTTTAGAATCATTATGTCAAATTCTACAAATGCACAATAATGTTTAAATTAGTTGTGTACAACTTTAGAGAAACAATGAAATACCATTATGAATAAGAAAATATTTATCCTAAAATATTCCATATAATGGTTAATCTTTGATTCTTACAATAAATTGGGTTTTCAATGCCCTAATATACCTATACATCTCTATCCATCTATTTTTCTGTCCATGATTTTTCTTATAAAAAGCTCAAATAAACGAGTTAGGAGTGAATTTTGTTATTGCTGTTTTTGTTTGTTTAATAACCTTAGAACTAGCTTTTTCCATGTCCATCCATTTGATTTTTTAAAACTAATTTTCCTACCACAGCTTATAATTTAAATTAAATTGACTAAATATGAATTTTTTTGCTTTGCCTTTTTAATATTTTTGATATTAAAATTAAGCTTGCCATTAGAAATCTTTGGCAATTTTTCCTAGAAGGAATACATTAATGATACTGTCCAATATAACATCTATGATTTTTGTTCAAATTGATTTTATTCTGTGAGGGAGACAACAGATTTTATAACTGAGTAAAAATTGGAAACTAATAATTTTGAATTTATAGTATCAAATTTTTATCTTATAAAGTCAAGTAAATTGTTATCATTAGTATAAGTTTCACATAAGATAGGATTTTTGTTTGCTTTGTCTATTCCTATACCCAAGCACTTAGTTCAGCTCCTGGTATGTTGGAGGATGAATATTTGTAAAACAGATAAATGAATTCCACCCTGATTTATTTTTAATGTTCAATATTTTAGTGATCTCTTGTGTAGTTATTTCACTAAAAAGAAATTACTTAAAATTTTTTGGAATCATTTTATTCTTGATAAGAATGAAGAAAAATGTTTGATGCACATTAAATCTGTTTACCTTTCCTCCCAAATTCATAGTTAGACTACTTTTCTCAGCCTCTCTTACAGTTAAATGTGATTGGGTGTTTCATGTCTGGCCAGTGAATTGCAGGTGGAACTAAAAATTGCCACTTCCATGCCTGGTCATATAGTCTTTTCTTTGCTCTCTTCGTTTTAGGCTGAACTGAAAGGAAATACTCATTGTGACTATGGAAACCATATGCTGAAGATGGAAAGATTGCATTATTAGCCTGAGACCCTGAATGACTTCATGAAGTAGATGGCCCCTCTCTCTCTTACCATCTCTACTTAGACTATATGTGAGTAAGAATTAAGTAGCTAATGTGCTACACTACTGAGATTTGGAAGTATTACTTATACTAGTAGTTAGGTTTATCCTGATCAATACAAAAGTGTTACCTAAAAGTGAAGTGCTGCCATGATAGAAATCTAAACATATGTCATTGGCTTGATAATTTGGCTTTCTTATCTCTTCTTGCTATTCTTTGGAACTCTGCATTCAGATGTTTATATCTTTCCTTTTCTCCTTTGCTTTTCGCTTCTCTTCTTTTCACAGGCAATGCCAAAGAATGCTCAAACTACCACCCAATTGCACTCATCTCACACGCTAGTAAAGTAACGCTCAAAATTCTCCAAGCCAGGCTTCAACAATATGTGAACCATGAACTTCCTGATGTTCAAGCTGGTTTTAGAAAAGGCAGAGGAACCAGAGATCAAATTGCCAACATCCACTGGATCATGGAAAAAGCAAGAGAGTTCCAGAAAAACATCTATTTCTGCTTTCTTGACTATGCCAAAGCCTTTGACTGTGTGGATCACACTAAACTGTGGAAAATTCTGAAAGAGATGGGAATACCAGACCACGTGGTCTGCCTCTTGAGAAATTTGTATGCAGGTCAGGAAGCAACAGTTAGAACTGGACATGGAACAACAGACTGATTCCAAATAGGAAAAGGAGTACGTCAAGGCTGTATATTGTCACCCTGTTTATTTAACTTATATACAGAGTACATCATGAGAAATGCTGGACTGGAAGAAACACAAGCTGGAATCAAGATTGCTGGGAGAAATATCATGTTGAGCTTAAAGCTCAACATTCAGAAAATGAAGATCATGGCATCCGGTCCCACCACTTCATGGGAAATAGATGGGGAAACAGTGTCAGACTTTATTTTTCTGGGCTCCAAAATCACTGCAGATGGTGATTTCAGCCATGAAATTAAAAGTTGCTTACTCCTTGGAAGGAAAGTTATGACCAACCTAGATAGCATATTCAAAAGCAGAGACATTACTTTGCCAACAAAGCTTCTTCTAGTCAAGGCTATGGTTTTTCCTGTGATCATGTATGGATGTGAGAGTTGGACTGTGATGAAGGCTGAGCACCGAAGAATTGATGCTTTTGAACTGTGGTGCTGGAGAAGACTCTTGAATGTCCCATGGACTGCAAGGAGATCCAACCACTCCATTCTGAAGGAGATCAGCCCTGGGATTTCTTTGGAAGGAATGATGCTGAAGCTGAAACTTCAGTACTTTGGCCACCTCATGTGAAGAGTTGACTCACTGGAAAAGACTCTGATGCTGGGAGGGATTGTGGGCAGGAGGAGAATGGGATGACAGAGGATGAGATGGTTCTATGGCATCACTGACACAATGGACGTGGGTTTGGGTGGACTCCGGGAGTTGGTGATGGAGAGGGAGGCCTGGCGTGCTGCGATTCATGGGGTCGCAAAGAGTCGGACACGACTGAGTGACTGATCTGATCTGATCTGATAATTTGGTGGCAGGAAGTAATGAAAGTGATATAAAAAAGGTAGACCACATTGCTAGTGGAAAAACAAAATTGTACATTCACTTTGGAAGACTGGCGATTTCCTACAAAACTAAGCAGACTCTTATTTTGTGATCCACCCACTGTGTTCCTTAGTATCAAATTTAAAATTCATATCTATACAAAAACATGCACACAAGTGTTTACATTTACAACGACTTAGTTTTTGAAAGCAACCAAGATGTCCTTCAGTAGGTGAATGGAGAAATACATCGTGGTACATCCAGAAAATGGAATGCTATTCAGTGCTCAAAATGAAGTGAGCTCTTAAACTGGGAAAAGACATGGTGGAAACTTAAAGGCATTTTACTAAGTGAAAAGACCCTGATGCTGGGAAAGATTGCAGGCAAGAGGAGAAGGGGACGACAGAGGATGAGATGGTTGGATGGCATCATTGACTCAATGGATCTGAGTTTGAACAAGCTCTGGGAGTTGGTGATGGACAGGGAGGCCTGGTGTGCTGCAGTCCACGGGGCAGCCAAGAGTGGGACATGACTGAGCAACTGAATGGAGAAGGAAATGGCACCCCACTCCAGTACTCTTGCCTGGAAAATCCCATGGACGGAGGAGCCTGGTGGGCTGCAGTCCATGGGGTCGCTAAGAGTCAGGTACAACTGAGTGACTTCACTTTTACTTTTCACTTTCATGCATTGGAGAAAGAAATGGCAACCCACTCCAGTATTCTTGCCTGGAGAATCCCAGGGACAGAGGAGCCTGGTGGGCTGCGGTCTATGGGGTCGCACAGAGTCGGACACGACTGAAGCGACTTAGCAGCAGCAGCAGAAGCAGAGCGACTGAACAACAACAACTAAATGAAAGAAGCTAATATGAAAGAACTGCAAACTGTGGAGTTCCAACTCTATGACACTCCAGAAGGGGCAAAACTATGGAGTCAGTAAAAAAAAAAAAAAAAATCAGTGGTTTCCAGGGATTGGGGGAGAGAGGGATAAATTAATAAAGCACAGAGAATTTTTAGGGCAGTGAAACTATTCTGCATGGTTGTCTGTTGGAGGATACATATTATTATACATTGTCCAAAGCCAGAGAATGTACAATACCAAGTGTGAACCTTAATGTAATTATTTATGGACTTTGGATGATAATAATGTGTCAATAATGTTGTAATGTTGAATACAACAAATGTACCACTTGGGGCCGGATACTGACAGAGGCTGTGCATGTTGATGGGCGTTTCGTATGTGTACACAGGCAAACAGGTACTGGTTGATGCGGTATATGAATGGATTTCATTGCCGTCTGTCCATTGTTGTGATTCTTTTACCATAAAGGGAGTCATTTAAGTTGAGGCATTGTTCTGTGACACTTCATATTCATAAATCTGACACTGTGTGTTCTTGGATAGTGAGCTGTACTGCTGCCAAAAGCTGGAGGCTTGGGAATTATTCCATATGTTCAGTATATATCAATTTCACTAAAAAATATCATTCTAGGTGTAAAATATTTCTACCATCAGGAAAATAAATGCTAAAATAGCAATGGATAGATTACATATTATAAATGTTTACTTATTTTGCCCATGAACACTTCTTTAACTAGAATCAGCTGACAGAATATCAACATAAACACCAAAATGTATGCTCAGGTTAATGAAAACGATAAAACATCTCACTGGTGAATGAATTGATGCATGAAATTATCATAATTATATCAGTATGAAATTTTAAGCTTCTTAACATACATAAGAAATGGAAAAATAATTTTTTATTTCATTAAGACTTTTGAAAGGTCATGTCACAGTAAGGAATGCATGCATATGTGATTATGAACTACAAGGTATAAGCCTATCAGAACATTTCTTAAAAAAAAGTCATTATCTAATATCCAATGTATTTATATATCTAAGATTATTTTGTAAGCAACTCTCCAGTTTTCCGAGACACAGTACATAGCGTTTTTAATAAGCACAAACAGTTTTTATATTCACTTGTTCAAACCGTTAAAAAATATGTATCACAAATGCAGGTATTTTTCTAAACACATCCTTGTTTTGACAACAGATTTTAAGGTTCTTCCATTGTATCAGTTCTTCTGAAATAAATTTATAATTCAATTCCCATAAACACTTTTTAAATTAAACTGTTTCTTTCAATCAATATGAGATGCTAAAGATATTGTTTTACTATATGTTTTTGTAGAATTAAATGTTTTTACAGCTATGTGATATTAGGCTGTGGATAGAAAAATAGATGAATGGGGTACTCAAGAGCCTAGAAATAGAAATATGAGTACATGGAGGTAAGATATGTGACAGCTGGCATTGCATACCAGTGGGAAAGAATGGATCAGACAATAAGCGTTTTTGAAACATGGGAAAATAAATGCTTTTACCTCACACAATCCGGAAAAATGAATGTAAATCAGAGACTTTGATGTGTACAGCAAACCTTATCTGCAAAGCAAACATAGAAACATAGACACAGAGGACAAATATTTGGATATCAAGAGAGAAAGAGGGAGTGGGAAGAATTGGGAGATTGGGACTGGCACATACACTCTATTGATATACTATGTATGAAAGAGGTAACTAATGAGAACATATCATATAGCACAGGGAACTCTACTCAATGCACTGTGGTGACCTGAATGGGAAGGAGTCCATAAAGGAGGGGATGCATGTGTATGGATGGCTGCTTCAACAGAGGAGCCTGGCGGGCTAAAGTTCATCGGGTCACAAAGAGTCAGACATGACTGAGTGAATGAACACATGGTTGCTTAATTTTGCTGTACAGTAAAAACCAGCACAACACTGTAAAACAGCTATACTCCACTAAAAATTAATTTTTAAAAATTTAAGTAAATTTGGGAGGTGAGGGGAATTAGTGCTTTGATTTCACAGTAGTGAGAAAGTCTTCAGCTACACAGTTTTATGCAGAAGCCATCAGGGTGAAAATTAATGAATTTCTTCTAAAGGAAAAAAGTTTCCATTCATCAAAAGACAAGGTACAAAATTAAAAAGAGCAAAAGAGTGAGGAAAAGTACTTGAATGCAGTTCCTAAATATTAAAAGGAAAGACTCATCCTACTCTTCAATTAGAAAAAGACTAAATGTTATGAAAAGGTAATTCCCAGAAAGGCAGAAAAGCAGTACAGATTAAAAATTCATTTGTCAGACAGAAGTCTGACAAATTTAAAAAGTGTTTAGGAAATAGAACAGTAGATGCCTTTATTGCACTGCAGAGCAAGTATAAACTGGTAGAACACTTCTGTAGAGAAATCTGACTGTTTGTAGTGAAATTAATCATGTACTTATCATATAATGTGGCTGTTGTCCTAGTCTATGACATATAACTCAGAATAAGCTATCTCACATCCCTAGAGGGACATATATGAAATTATTTATCAGAATATTATTTATCATAGTGGGGTCAGTTGTTGTTTAGTCACTGAGTCCTGTCTGACTCTTTGTGACCCCATGGACTATAGCCTGCCAGGCTCCTCTGTCCATGGAATTTCCCAGGCAAGAATACTGAACTGGGTTGCCATTTCCTTTTAGGGGATCTTCCCAATCTAAGGACTGAACCCACGTCTTCTGCACTGCAGGATAATCTTGGTTTTGTTGTTGTTGCTGTTTGTTTTGTTTTGTTTTTTTTTTTAACCTCTGAGCTAGTGAGGTCAATAGATAATCTAAATGGCTAGCTGTATGAGTTTGCTAGGGCTGCTGTAACCAAGTACTACAAACTGGGTGGCTTACATAACAGAAATAAATGTATCGTCTCACAGTTCTGGAGGCTCAAAGTCCTAAGTCAGGGTGCCCACAGGGGGCTTCCTCCTGGGGATTGTGAGGGAGAATCTGGCCCTTGTCTCTCTCTAGAGTTGGCTGATCATTTGTGGCATTCTTTGGCTTTGTAGAAGCATTCCCTGAATCTCTGCTTCACTTTCACAGAAAGTTTTACCATGTGTGTATCTCTGTGTCCAAACATCCTCTTTTACAAAAATATAAAACATATTTGATTAGAGCCCACCCTCATGATCTCACCTGAACTTGGTTAAATCTGCAAGGACATATTTCTAAATGAAGTCACATTCTGAGGTACAGGACTTCAATCTATCTTCTTTTGCAGATACACAATTATACCTATAACACTACAAATAGGGATATAAGAGACTAAAACAAAGATGCTCCCAAAGGAGTGCTAATGCTGATTGAACACCTAATATTGAGCTGAAAAGGCTAGAAAATGATACCTCAATACCTCAATAACTCAATACCACTTGAAGTTAAATTTTTAAAATACACAAAACCACACTACATATTTTATAAATATTTATATATTTTATAACAGCATGTACCACAGTCAATATGCCAAAATACTAGAGAAGGACAAAAAGAATATCAATAAATTTGTGTCCAGAGTAAGAACAAAGGTGATAACAAAATGAGACAAAATAATTAAATTAGACTAAAAGTAAAATATAATTAAATATAAAAGTGAAACTGATAAATAAAACAAGAACTGGGATTTGCAGAATTGACCAGACAAAATAATTAGATTAAAAGGAAAATATAATTAATTGTAAGAGTGAAACTGATAAATAAAACAAGAACTGGGGTTTGCAGAATTGACCAGAATATATGAGGTTCATGATACTCCTGTGCATTTGGGTTCAGTCAGTTCTAATTATTTGCTGTTCAAGCCCTTTGCCTACAGTTTTTAAATCCAACCTAATACTCCAGTTCAGAATTCATAAGAGAATCTCTCTTTTGTCCTTAAATGTTATTTATTTCACTTGCAAATATTTCTTACTCCCTTGTGTTGTACCTATAAGGACTGGCAACAGTAACTAGAGTTATTGGGAATAATCTTTATTTTAGAATATAATAATTCTCCTTATTGGATACAGTGCATTTTATTTATGATCAATAAAAGCTAACCAACCGTCACCTGCATGTATTTTTCAATTTTATAATGCCATATTTAAATATAAACAATTTACACATAACCTTACTATGCATTGTCAGATTTCTCTCCAGAAAGTGTTCCAGTTGAAACTAACAGTTCACCAAAATGTTTGTTTTCCTTTGTCTCTTCTTCTGACCCATACTTCTATCAGTTATTACTTTTTTAAAAATATAAAATTTGTCTCAGTTCAGTTCAGTCGCTCAGTTGTGTCCGACTCTTTGCCACCCCATGAATCACAGCACGCCAGGCCTCCCTGTCCATTACCAACTCCCGGAGTTCACTCAGACTCACGTCCGTCAAGTCAGTGACGGCATCCAGCCATCTCATCCTCTGTCATCCCCTTCTCCTGTTGCCCCCAATCCCACCCAGCATCAGAGTCTTTTCCAATGAGTCAACTCTTCGCATGAGGTGGCCAAAGTACTGGAGTTTCAGCTTTAGCATCATTCCTTTCAAAGAAATCCCTGGGCTGATCTCCTTCAGAATGGACTGGTTGGATCTCCTTGCAGTCCAAGGGACTCTCAAGGGTCTTCTCCAAAACCACAGTTCAAAAGCATCAATTCTTCAGCACTCAGCTTTCTTCACAGTCCAACTCTCACATCCATACGTGACCAGTGGAAAAACCATAGCCTTGACTAGACGGACCTTTGTTGGCAAAGTAATGTCTCTGCTTTTGAATATGCTATCTAGGTTGTCATAACTTTTCTTCCAAGGAGTAAGCGTCTTTTAATTTCATGGCGGCAGTCACCATCCGCAGTAATTTTGGAGCCCAGAAAAATAAAGTCTGACACTGTTTCCACTGTTTCCCCATCTATTTCCCAGGAAATGATGGACCAGATGCCATGATCTTCGTTTTCTGAGTGTTGAGCTTTAAGCCAACTTTTTCACTCTCCACTTTCACTTTCATCAAGAGGCTTTTGAGTTCCTTTTCACTTTCTGCCATAAGGGTGGTGTCATCTGCATATCTGAAGTTACTGATATTTCTCCTGGCAATCTTGAGTCCAGCTTGTGCTTCTTCCAGCCCAGCGTTTCTCATGATGTACTCTGCATAGAAGTTAAATAAGCAGGGTGACAATATACAGCCTTGATGTACTCCTTTTCCTATTTGGAACCAGTCTGTTGTTCCATGTCCAGTTCTAACTGTTGCTTCCTGACCTGCATATAGGTTTCTCAAGAGGCAGGTCGGGTGGTTTGGTATTCCCATCTCTTGAAGAATTTTCCATAGTTTACTGTGATCCACACAGTCAAAGGCTTTGGCATAGTCAATAAAGCAGAAATAGATGTTTTTCTGGAACTCTCTTGCTTTTTGAATGATCCAGTGGATGTTGGCAATTTGATCTGGTTCCTCTGCCTTTTCTAAAATCAGCTTGAAAATCTGGAAGTTCACGGTTCACATATTGCTGAAGCCTGGCTTGGAGAATTTTGAGCATTACTTTACTAGCATGTGAGATGAGTGCAATTGTGCAGTAGTTTGAGCATTCTTTGGCATTGCCTTTCTTTGGGATTGAAATGAAAACGGACCTTTTCCAGTCCTGTGGCCTCTGCTGAGTATTCCAAATTTGCTGGCATATTGAGTGCAGCACTTTCACAGCATCATCTTTCAGGATTTGAAATAGCTCAACTGGAATTCCATCACCTCCACTAGCTTTGTTCATAGAGATGCTTTCTAAGGCCCACTTGACTTCACATTCCAGGATGTCTGGCTCTAGGTCAGTGATCACACCATCGTGATTATCTGGGTCGTGAAGATCTTTTTTGTACAGTTCTTCTGTGTAGTCTTGCCACCTCTTCTTAATATCTTCTGCTTCTGTTAAGTCCATACCATTTCTGTCCTTTATCGAGCCCATCTTTGCATGAAATGTTCCCTTGGTATCTCTAGTTTTCTTGAAGAGATCTCTAGTCTTTCCCATTCTATTGTTTTCCTCTATTTCTTTGCATTGATTGCTGAAGAAGGCTTTCTTATCTCTTCTTGCTGTTCTTTGGAACTTTGCATTCAGATGCTTATAGCTTTCCTTTTCTCCTTTGCTTTTCGCTTCTCTTCTTTTCACAGCTATTTGTAAGGCCTCCCCAGAGAGCCATTTTGCTTTTTTGCATTTCTTTTCCATGGGGATGGTCTTGATCCCTGTCTCCTGTAGGATGTCACGAACCTCTGTCCATAGTTCATCAGGCACTCTATCTATCAGATCTAGTCCCTTAAATATATTTCTCATTTCCACTGTATAATCATAAGGGATTTGATTTAGGTCATACCTGAATGGTCTAGTGGTTTTCCCTACTGTCTTCAATTTAAGTCTGAATTTGGCTATAAGGAGTTCATGATCTGAGCCACAGTCAGCTCCTGGTCTTGTTTTTGTTGACTGTATAGAGCTTCTCCAGCTTTGGCTGCAAAGAATATATCAATCTGATTTTGGTGTTGACCATCTGGTGATGTCCATGTGTAAAGTCTCCTCTTGTATTGTTGGAAGAGGGTGTTTGCTATGACCAGGGCATTTTCTTGGCAAAACTCTATTAGTCTTTACCCATCCCCAATAATTATTGTACGCGAATGCAATACACATACACACCACGCACACACCTACATGCTCACATACCATCTCACACTTGAAATCCCTCACATAGTTCTTTCCAATATTATTTTTCATTTTGTGATGCCATTGAATTTGATTTATTGGAAACACTTATAAAAGACTCATTGATTGTTACATAAATGATATTTTGCTAGCAGATCAACCCTCTTTAGAGTTTGTGAAAGCCAGAAAAGAAGGCTTTAGGCTTATTACTTTGAGACTGATTTAACCAAAATGACTGATGAATCATAGAGGTGAAATACTTCTAAACCTCACCAAAAGAAGACAGTACTTTTATATTTAGAAATAAATGAATCACTAGGAAAAGGAGAAATAATATGTTATTAGAATAAAAAAGACAATAGCACTGAAGTTTTTTCCTCTTGTTCAGTGAGGATAAAATTCAAGCTATATTCTTTGTTAATGATTTATTAGTTCAGTTCAGTCACTCAGTCGTGTCTGACTCTTTGCGACTCCATGAATCGCAGTATGCCAGGCCTCCCTGTCCATCACCAACTCCCGGAGTTCACTCAAACTCACGTCCATTGAGTTGGTGATGCCATCCAGCCATCTCATCCTCTGTCGTCCCATTCTCCTCCTGCCCCCAATCCCTCCCAGCATCAGAGTCTTTTCCAATAAGTCAACTCTTTGCATGAGGTGGCCAAAGTACTGGAGCTTCAGCTTTAGCATCATTCCCTCCAAAGAACACCCAGGGCTGATCTCCTTCAGAATGGACTTGTTGGATCTCCTTGTAGTCCAAGGGACTCTCAAGAGTCTTCTCCAACACTACAGTTCAAGAGCATCAATTCTTCGGCACTCAGCCTTTTTCACAGTCCAACTCTCACATCCATACATGACCACTGGAAAAACCATAGCCTTGACTAGAAGGACCTTTGTTGGCAAAGTAATGTCTCTGCTTTTCAGTGATTTATAGATTACATTTAATTTAGTAGTAGGATTATAAAGGAAATACATAAACAATAACTTGATAGAGTTGTTTAATGAATTCATGTATATATGAAGCATGTCTCTCATCACAGCAAAGAAAGTAGGCATTCTCTTACAGCTACTGCTAACTTTTTTAAAGCATTCCTTTTTTCAAAATCAATTAATTTATTTATTTTAATTGGAGGCTAATTACTTTACAATATTGTAGTGGTTTTTGCCATACATTGACATGAATCAGCCATGGGTGTACACGTGTCTCCCATTCTGAACTCCCCTCCCACCTCCCTCCCCACCCCATCCCTCAGAGTCATCCCAGTGCACCAGCCCTTAGCACCCTGTCTCATGCATGAAACATGGACTGGTGGTCTATTTCACATATGGCAATATATATGTTTCAATGCTATTCTCTCAAATCATCTCACCCTTGCCTTCTCCCACAGAGTCCAAAAGATTGTTCTATACATCTGTGTCTCTTTTGCTGTCTCACATACAGGGTCATTGTTAATTTTTCTAAATTCCATATATACGCGTGAGTGTACTGTATTGGTGTTTTTCTTTCTGACTTACTTCACTCTGTATAATAGGCTCCAGTTTCACCCACCTCATTAGAACTGATTCAAATGCATTCTTTTTAATGGCTGAGTAATATTCCAGTGTGTATATGTATCACAGCTGTCTTATCTGTTCATCTGCCAACGGACATCTAGGTTGCTGCCATGTCCTGGCTATTGTAAACAGTGTTGTGATGAACTTTGGGGTACACATGGCTCTTTCAATTCTGGTTTCCTCGGTGTGTATGCCCAGCAGTGGTATTGCTGGGTCATAAAAGCATTCCTCATAGAATTAATTCCTTTGAGAAATAGCAGTTTGTCTTGGTTCCACTAGATAGACTTGAATTACATTCCCTTGAAGTAGCTCAGCCATGTGACTTGCTTTGGAGGATGAACTGTCGAGTGGTGGGATGCAAGCAAGGCTTTGGTGTGTCCCTGTGTTTCTGGACTTGCCCTTTGTGCCTTTGCTATTGCCATGAGAAGGGTTAACTCAGGAACTGCTGCGCTTCAGTCTGGGTCTTAGAATAGGATGTGGAGCAGACACCTGGCGGACAGTTCTGCAGCTTGACACAGAGTCATCCTGTCAAGACTCACCTCCAGCCCACCTCCCATCTGATGCTCAGACTTGTGAGTGGCCCTGGCTGAGATCACAAAGCTGCACCAATGACTCTGCTGAGACAAAAAAAAATTTCTTATTTCTGTATACCACTGGGACTTGGGGACTGTATGTCTGGAGCAACAACAGTCAGTGGCAGTTTGCCTTAGAAATTGTGGATACTTTTGGTCTCAAAGAGTGTAGTCAGTTCTCTTATGTAGTTTCTGATTTTTCTTCATCACAGGAAAGCATTCTTCTCTTACTTCTTCAATTTTTACTGCTAAGCCATTACTCATATCATCTTAAGGAAATTCATTGTATTTATGTTGAATTTTTTATTCTTTCTTCTTATTTGTTATCTCTTTGTGGGTCATATTTTAATCTGATTTCTCAATGGTTTGAATCAATTTTCTGTAAGACAGTTTTAATAGAGCTTTAAACCTTTAGCTGTGGATTTATTTTTATGTACTTAACTTTTCCTTTTCTCAATGTGTTATTTCAACATTTTAGTTCTCATTTTTATTTTCCCTTAGTTTGGACTGAGAATTCAAACTTTTATTTTATGCATTCTTCTATTTTTCAAAATAAATTTCTATTGATTCATTCTAATGGTCTCATAATTGCTATTGAATTCCTCCTTTTTAGGTCATAAGCTGAGCGTGAGCTGTTAACTTACCCCTCATCAAGTGTGTGACGTTTAATCCTTTGTATGTATCTGCTATCCTAAAGAGAAAACTTCAATTTTCTATTATGTTCATCTTTCTGGTCCATAATGACCCTTCATATCCCCAAATACTGAGCAATCTGCTGGAAAACCTAGCATTTCAGTACAGTAGTTCTCAATACCAGACTATTAACAAAGCATGTAATGAGTTTTGCCCAAAAGTTTGCACTTGCCCATCTGTTAGTTGTGAATGCTTTTATCTTCTTGAAACATAGTTTCGTAAAATATGTCAGTGAGTTTCCAACTTGACTTATGACATGAAGAGCTATTTTAGGGAATTCTCTGTCTGTCCAGTGGTCAGGACTTTGTGCTCCCACTGCAGAGTTCCATCCCTGGTCAGGGAACTAAAACTTAGTAAGAAAAAAAACTGATAATATTGACCAAGAAAAAAAAATGGAGATATCATTAGTTTCACCTCTATATCCATTCTTAAGTCTTTCCTATGCCCAGAAAACTGAGCTGAAACAAAGAATGGATGATTGAGGATAAGTGAGTCTAAAGGCGAAATGTGTGAATTGACCTTAAAAAATGGCCAGACCCTGAGAATATTTCTATTTCCTCAAATTAAGTAACTAAAGATGAGGAAACTAAAGGAAAATGTAATTAACTTGCTCAAAGCCATAACACAGAATGCATCATGAATTCATAATGTGGAAGAAATATTTTTGACTTAACATTGAAATGATTACAAAGCCTTTCAGGGTGAAACATACTGCAGCAGTTGGAAAATCATATTTAGAATGTATAAGGGAGAAATTATGCCTAGCGATGTAGATCTAGAAGTCAATGCAGAGTGAACTTTGAACTCATGCAGTGGAATGGACTAGTGGAAATGGAGACATTTATGTCAGCAGCATTCAAAAAAAAAAAAAAAAAAGGTACAGCAACAAAGAAAGACAAAGACTGACCAAAGAAGAAAGACCTAGGGATTCACACATCAGGATTAAAGTCATGAGCAAGAGTCGCATCATGAACACACAAGAGAAAAGGAGATCACAGGACACAAGAGGCAGAGGATATCTACATGTGAGCAACCTTGTTTAATTCTGGAGAACTAAGTGTCACTCCAGTACTCTTGCCTGGAAAATCCCATGGACGGAGGAGCCTGGTGGGCTGCAGTCCATGGAGTCGCTAGGAGTCGGACACGACTGAGCGACTTCACTTTGACTTTTCACTTTCATGCATTGGAGGAGGAAATGGCAACCCACTCCAGTGTTCTTGCCTGGAGAATCCCATGGACAGAGGAGCTTGGTGGGCTGCTGTCTATGGGTCGCACAGAGTCGGATACGACTGAAGCGACTTAGCAGCAGCTGCAGCAAGTGTTACTATTACAGAGATCCTTTGAAAGAGACATGAATGAAATTTTCCATCAATGCTACTCATTTAAGTGCTGAACCTTAGTATTGATACCTGTCAAATGCTGTAGAAAACATACAAAGGAGATGATTAAGAAGATACCACTGGATTCTATTAATTGTAAAATATTTGAGGTCATTATGTGAGCTTGGTCTGCAATGGAGAGGAGTAAAATTCAGATACCAAGGGCTATGCTATGCTAAGTCACTTTAGTTGTGTCCGACTCTGTGAGACCCCATAGATGGCAGTCTACCAGGCTCCCCCATCCCTGGGATTCTCCAGGCAAGAACACTGGAGTGGGTTGCCATTTCCTTCTCCAATGCATGAAAGTGAAAAGTGAAAGTGAAGTCGCTCAGTCGTGTCTGACTCTTAGCGAGCCCATGGACTGCAGCCCACCAGGCTCCTCCGTCCATGGGATTTTCCAGGCAAGAGTACTGGAGTGGGGTGCCATTGCCTTCTCCGACCAAAGGCTAAGGGGTGAGTAATATTAATTATGAATTTAATAACCTTTATTACAATGTATTATTATTATTTGTAAAACCTGAATTTGATCTCTGGGTTGGGAAGATCCCCTGGAGAAGGGAGTGGCTACCCACTCCAGTATTCTTGCCTGGAAAAATCTCATGGACAAAGGAGCCTGGCGGGCTACAGTCCATGGGATGGCAAAAGAGTCGAACACAGCTGAATGACTCATACACATGATAAGGTAAGTAATGTATCTAATCCAACCCTGTATTTCTACAGGGTAGTTGTTCAAGGAATGGTTGTAGGAATACTGAATAGAGTGGAAATAAGGAGTATAAATTCTCTTTTCCATGTCTTTTGTGAAAAAAAGGGTGGAGTCAGAGCCAATCCCCTGGAAGAGACCATATCTTTGCACTTAAATTCTTAAAAATTGATTTTTCAAAAAATAAAAATTGATATTTTCTAGTGAGAAAGACATGCTGTATCAGATTTTGTCTACCCATCAAAAAACAGAACTTCTAATAAAGCTTCAAATTCTTTTAAAATATAATAGTAATTGAAATAAAGCCTTTTTAAATTTTATTTTATTTTTAAACTTTACAATATTGTATTGGTTTTGCCAAATATCGAAATGAATCCATCACAGGTATACATGTGTTCCGCATCCTGAACCCTCCTCCCTCCTCCCTCCCCATACCGTCCCTTTGGGTCGTCCCAGTGCACCAGCCCCAAGCATCCAGTATCGTGCATTCGAACCTGGACTGGCGACTCGTTCCATATATGATATTATATGTATTTCAATGCCATTCTCCCAAATCATCCCACGCTCTCCCTCTCCCACAGAGTCCAAAAGACTGTTCTATACATCAATGTCCCTTTTGCTGTCTCGTGTACAGGGTTAGCCTTTTTTAAAAATTATCTTTGAAATATAAATGTGGAATAAAAAGATTCTGTTAAGTAAGCTCTTACCTTTCAGCAACTAATAAATTTCATAAGTTCTTATTGTGGGAATTCAGAACACAAAATAATAATTTGATTATGAATCTTATACCAAGAATAATGTTTGATAATTTTATCTGATGTACCTACTAACAACTTACTCTTTTGAACACAGGGGGCTTAATTATTAGTGTGTTGTTTAATATAATATTTAATACAAGAGCTTTATTTTCTTGACATTTGCTCTTTGGAGCATTTAATGATGGAAGGTATTTAATCATCCCAAAGGAATGCCATGTATATCCTTGGCTGTGAATTACATGAATATTTATAAGATTTGTAAATCACATTTCCTTCAAAGCCCTCACATTAACATTTGTAAATTAAAGACAAGGATAGAATAGAAATTAATACATTGAAGGATTAAGTTCTAGAAAATTTAGAAGGGACTGTAAATAGAGGTACCAATTCCATTTTAAAAACTGTGTATGCCTTAGAGATCCATGAGCAGCCTCGCAAGGCCCTCGCAGGTGTGATTACATAGAAGTAGAGCTTTTTTATCCAAGTTTTCCACTGTGGTGGATATTTCCTTCTTGGGGAAAATTGTTTCTGTTTATTCTTCTTTTATTCAAATCTCTCACTTCTCACATAATATCCTAGACATTAAATACCACATGTTTGGAAGCTGTTCACTTGGAGTAGTTTCCTTATCTTCTGAGCAGTGTGCCCAGTATATGTTGTATGATGGGCAGTTGGGCAGGATTCAAGACAGAAATGATTTCTTACAATAAGTGATCTCCATTCCTGCCTGAAATTCAATAACCAAACTGCCTGACATGGATCCACATCAGTTTATTTTTTTCTTCATGCCTTGGTGCTGAAAAACCTGGTGGATGTTCTGACTGTCCCTCCACTTGAAGAATACTGTCTTCTTCCTCTCTGTGAACCTCTTTTAATATCAATTTATGGACTAAATTACCAGAAAACACACACACAAAATCAGGAAACAGGATTAGGAAGTAATGAGTGATAGCGTATGCCTTTGTATTCTAGAAAATGTAGTCCGTAAACAAATAGACTTCCTTTGCATATAGATGTGCTGCTGTTTTGTGTGCTAAGTTGCTTCATTGGTTTGCAACTCATTGTGACTCCTTGGACTGTAGCCTGCCAGGCTCCTCTGTCCATGGAATTTTCCAGACAAGAATATTGGAGCACGTTGCCATTTCCCACTTCAGGGGATCTTTCTGACCCAGAGATCGAACCTGCATTTTTTATGTCTCTTACATTGGCAGGCAAGTTCTTTACCACTAGCACTACCTCAGAAGCCCTACATACAGATAGTACATGTTGATATAAAAAGGATGTTCCTGATAAAAATTCCATTTGAAATATTATCTGCATATAGTACTTAATTATTAGATTTAATAACCATCAGATATGGAAGTATTTGATGAAGTTTTTAAGTATAGACATGCATTCTTTTTGACATTAGTTTTAACATTTAATAAAAGCACAATATTTGAAAATTCTGAATTGTCAGTTTCTGTGAGATTAACTATTAACCTGTTTGAGATATGTGTTCTTCGCTGATATCTGGTCCACACTTAGCAAATCAGGCAACTACTTTGTTAACATGTAAGACTAATCTTACAAAAACTATCATCCAGATGATTATTTTTCTTCTATAAGCAACTATTGTTTATAAAATTACTGTTAAGAAAAGAAAGATGGTCAGGTAGAGGATGGTATGTTTTTTATCTGAAAGGATTCAGAGATTGGAGCTCATTGCAAGGTTAGTGTTTACTTTAAATGGCACAGATGAAATGATGGAGAAGATGCAAGACATATGGATATCTCAACATTTTCTATCAAGATAAAGAATTTTTGTGTTAAGTCACAACAGTTGTGTCTGACTCTGTGCGACCCTATGGACCGTAGTCTGCTTGGCTCCTGTGTCCATGGGATTCTCCAAGCAAGAATAGAAGTTGTTTGCAATGCCCTTCTCTAGGGGATCTTCCCAACCCAGGGATTGAACCCATGTCTCTTGTGTTTCCTGTATAGGCAAGTGGGTTCTCTACCACTAGGGTCACCTTTTTGGCAGAATATAAATATCTTGAGAAAGCAAAGGTGTGAAGAAGGGCAGGCAACACAGTTTTATTAACCTACTGTTATTTTTCATTGCCTGTCCAGCTGCCCCAGATGGAGATGAGGTTTCACTGATATCTTCTCTCCAAGTGGAAGAGTAGGTTTTGAGGGATGTCAAATAGGCTTCAACAAAAATAGCTGAATTTTATTATTCCTGGTGGGTTTTTTTAAATAAGATTTTTAGTGAAGAAAGTTTTTCACTACTAAAATTTTTTAATAATAAAAAAATAAAATTGAGAACTTTTTCCTATTGCAATTATTTCTTTTCCTTTTATATGACAACACTATTTTGTAACATTTTAAGATATTTTTGACAGATTAAAAAATGGTATTATGTTGTATTTCCTTACAAGTTCCACTGATTTAGAATTCCACTTTTTCATTTCTTGTCTTGATATATCATTTACTGTCTTCCATTGATCCATCCATTGATTCTTGTACTGGTAACCCATCATTCTGACAATTATAACTTTAAACTATGCTTTAATATCTGACAAAGTAAATAACAAGTAACCTTCTATCAGAGTTCAACCTGAGAGGCAGAACCTGTAGGAGATATATACTAAGAGGTTTATTACAAGGAATCGGCTAACATGATTGTGGGGCTGACTAGGCAAGTCTGAAATACAGAAAGCGTGCCATCAGGAAGGGCAGGCTAGAACTTTGTGAGTTGAAGCTGCTGTCCACAAGTGAAATTTCATCTTCAAATCAGGGAAAATCAGCCTGGATCTAAAAGTCTTTCAACTAATTGAATCAGGCCCACCCAGATTATCTAGAATTGCTTATTTAGAATAAGCTCCCCTCTTAAATCGATTGATTATGGACTTTAATCTGCAAAATACCTTCCCAGCAATGCTCAGTGTTTCATTAGCCAAGCTGACATATCAAAACACCACCACACCGCTCCTTAGTTGTCTTTTCAAAACTATTTACTAACCCCTTCTTTAGGGCATTATAAATAAAAATTGCTGTTACTTTTGTAAATAGGAAACAGAAAATATTTATTATAATATGTGAGACATCTTAAATAGAAATTCAATAGCAATTATAGTGAAAGCAAGTGAAAATTACTTTATTACTAATCAAGACTGAAAGTGTTTGCAGGAGTTTGTGTCAAACTGTAAGACAAAAAATTTTAATAAAATTGCCTATTCATTAACATTCTTCTGGAAATCATCTAATTTAGAAACTCTCTCTTGAGTCCCAAACAGTGTGACAAGATAAAATACTGTATACTTAAGGTGTGCTGGTTAATTAGATATTAATAATTGCTATTAAGTACTATTTTTAATT
Source organism: Bos taurus (assembly GCF_002263795.3). NCBI lineage: Eukaryota > Metazoa > Chordata > Mammalia > Artiodactyla > Bovidae > Bos > Bos taurus. Next base: position 90,310,939 of record NC_037336.1, read on the forward strand.
GTGAAAAATAGTTGATTTTCATCAATCTTTCAAAGAAAAGAAACACTGCTGCATAGCCATGTATTTAAAAATATATGCAAATCTACATGTAAAAATTGTTTAAAAAATATAGGCATATATGTGTGTATATATGTGTGTGTGTCTGTACACACACTTCATTGCTAATTTGTCTTAAATCTTAATAATGAGATTTCAAGTTATAAAATGATTTTAATGTGGATGTTTTAATGTTCAACAGAATTAAAAGTCTAATGTCTAAATGTCAGAGCTTCACTTGTCAGGCTGATGGATTTACTGTCTTAAATTGATTATATGTATATATAGATGGGAATACCAGACCACCTTACCTGCCTCCTGAGAAATCTGTATGCAGGTCAAAATGCAACAGTTAGAATCAGGGAACAATGAGCTGGTTCCAAATTGAGAAAGGAGTATGTCAAGGCTGTATATTGTCACCCTGCTTATTTAACTTCTATGCAGAGTACATCATGAGAAATGCCAGGCTGGATGAAGCACAAGCTGGAATCAAGATTATTGGGAGAAATATCAACAACCTCACATATGTAGATGACCCCATCCTTATGGCAGAAAGCAAAGAAGAACTAAAGATCCTCTTGATGAAAGTGAAAGAGGAGAATGAAAAAGCTAGCTTAAAGCTCAAAATTAAAAAATGAAGATCATATCATCCAGTCCCATCACTTCATGGTAAATGGATGGGGAAACAATGGAAAAAGTGAAAGACTTTATTTTCTTGGGATTCAAAATCACTGCAGATGGTGACTGCAGCCATGAAAATAAAAGACCCTTGCTCCTTGGAAGAAAAGCTATGACCAACCTAGACAGTGTATTAAAAAGCAGGGACATTACTTTGCCAAGAAAGGTCCATCTAGTTAAGGCTATGGTTTTTCCTGTAGTCATGGATGGATGTGAGAGTTGGACTATAAAGAAAGCTGAGCACCAAAGAATTGATGCTTTTGAACCGTGGTGTTGGAGAACACTTTTGAGTCCTTTGGACTGCAAGGAGATCAAACCAGTCCATCCTAAAGGAAATTAGTCCTGAATATTCATCGGGAGGAATGATGCTGAAGCTGAAGCTCCAATATTTTTTGCCACCTGATGTGAAAAACTGACTCATGGGAAAAGACCCTGATGCTGGGAAAAATTGATGGCAGGAGGAGAAGGGGATGACAGAGGATGAGATGGTTGAATAGCATCACCGACTCGATGGACATGAGTTTGAGTGAACTCTGGGAGTTGGTGATGGACAGGGAGACTTGGCGTGCTGCAATTCATGGGGTCACAAAGAGTCAGACACGACTGAGCGACTGAACTGAGCTGAACTGAACTGAATGGCAATTATGATACTGAGCTATCAGGGAAGCCCAAATGAAAGTTACTTCGTTGACCAGGAACCGAACCCATGTCAATTGCTTGGAAGGCAGCTATGCTCACCACTATACCACCAACGCACATTCACTGGGCTTCCCTGATAGCTCAGTTGGTAAATAATCCACGTGCAATGCAGGAGACCCCAGTTCAATTCCTGGGTCAGGAATATCAGGCTATCCGTGCTTCCCTGGTGGTTCAGCCAATAAAGAATCCACCTGCAACGCGAGAAACCTGGGTTGGGAAGATCCCCTGGAGAAGGGATAGGCTACCCACTCCAGTATTTTGGCCTGGAGAATTCCATGGACTATTTTGTCCATGGGGTTGCAAAGAGTCAGACATGACTGAGTGAATTTCACTTTCACAGGCAGTAATAACTCTTACACATATTTTGTTTTGCTATATCATTAGACCCAGCCCAGTGTTTTAGATAGCAACCAATTATAAAGGTCACAATGTCAGCATCTTCATTTTTATTGCCATACATCCACTGCAGTTCTCATGTTTATAATCACTATGCTTCCTCTACCTGTACTTAAGTTTCTGAACCCTTCTCCAAAGGCAATAGACAGTATTTATTAATATCAACTATTAATAATTATTTATAGATAAAGCAACCAATAAATATGTTCTTGTACGCTAAACGATGTTCCAAGTCATTTCTTGTGTTAATTAACTAACCATTAATAATTCTCTATAAAGTGAGTGCTATTGTTATTCCTGCTTTACAGAAGAGGACACTGAGGCACAGCAAGTTTAAATTACTCGATGAAGGGCACATATCTTTAAGTGGAAAAACTCAAAGTCAATACAGGCTGACAGCCTCCAGAGTTGATGTTCTTGAACACCATGCTGGATTTCTCTCAAAGGATAAATAATAATTGCATTGCAGGAGGTGGAGATCCATAGGTGGGTCAAAAAATAATTTCTAATTAAAAAAATACAATAAACTAGAAAAGAATGAAATAAATTAAACCAAACTTAATGTAGAAAGGGTGTTTATTATTATCTTTTAGTTCTATGTGTGTGTGTAAATGGATTATGATACAAACACATTTATTCTTCCCTTCCTTGCCTTTTCTTCCCCCTGAGAATAGCCAGAGTAATCTTGCTAAAAAGTAATTCACCCCATCCATTAAAACAGCAACTCAGTACAAAACAATGACAGCCAAAAAAAAAAAAAAAAGGGGGGGGAAATCACTAAAAAACAAGCAAAAAAAAAAAAAAAAAAGAAACAAAAGTTGTTGACAATGAAGAGAAAGTGGAACTCTTGTGCACCGTTACACGAAATGCAGAATGGTGCAGCCACTATGGAAAATAGTATGATAGTTCCTCAAAAAAAATTAAAAATGGAATGCCTATGTGATCCAGATTTTCATTTTGGGGTATGTAACTAAAATAAATGAAAGCTGAATCTCAAATAAATATCTGGAAACCTATATTCATAAAATCATTATTCACACAGCTAAAAGGTAGAGGTACTCCAAATATTAATGATGCAGGAATGGATAAATAAAATGTAGAATTAACAAAATGTGAAAGAAGCCAGTCACAAATAGAGAAACACTGAATGATTCTGCCTGTAAGAGGTATCTAGAGTGGTCATATACTTGAAGAAACAGAAAGTAGAATGGGGAGTTGCCCAGATCTGGGAGAGAAGCGGGGGAGAGGGGATTATTGTTTAATAAATATAGAGTTTCAGTTTAGCAAGATGCAAAAGTCCTCACTTGGCCGTCTCATGAATAAATCCTGTATCTGCTGCAAACTTCGGCACCTATCTGGCAAATGAACCTGGCTCAGTAACAAAGGGACATGAATCTAAAGAACTAGTAACAGCATTTTTCAAAATTATTAAAGTGGTTATAATAAAATCAGCCTATTCATAAAGCAGAAGTCACATAAGAAAATTTAGTAGACTGTATTGTACTATAAAATCAGTAGCTACTAAAATTATGGAGTAGATAAATCTATAAAATTATGTGCCATGTGTGAGATTGATTGCTCAACAGTGTGAATGCATCTATCACTGTACACTTAAAGGTGATAAAGATGGTCATTTTTATGTTATGTGTATTTTAACTGCAATTAAAACATTTTTTTTAATTAAAGTCTGATAACTAGAATTCTGCAGCAGTCCTCAAATGAATCCTTATTCCTCATTTTTTTTTGTTTGTTTGTTTAAAGCAGTTAAGAACAGTACATTCCTCTGCTTAGAACCCTCCAATAGCTTTCTGTCTCAGTGTGAAATCTTTTGATCTGAAAGGCCTTTCAGTATTCTCATCTTGTGCTTTATCTCTCTTCCATAAGACCATCCTGTTCCAGTTATGTTGACTTCCATGCTATTTCTTGAACATTTCAGACACTTCTCTGCTTCTGAGTCTGAACACTTGTTCCCCTTCCCCTAACCTCCCTGCCAACCACCTCCCCCCCCACCAAAAAAAAAAAAAAGCCTCAAATTTCTTGTAGGACTCACCAAATTGGGCAGCAGGAAAGGGGAAAGCAAGAACAACAATATGAAACTCACAATCATAAATTCTAGATTATCACAGAAAACCACTTTATTAGTCTTCTGAAAAATGAGAAGTTTTATATATTTGTTTATTTACACTATACTGGTTACATCTAGACTAAAAAAAGGATTAGAATTTGTGTTTGTTATTTTAGGAAATTGTGTGCCAAACAAAAAGCTGGGGGAAAGAAAGAAGAGATATTGGGTGATAAATAACACTCAGGGTAAATGACATTATGTTGAAGGTGACAGCTAACCTTTTGTCTTAGTATATTTTTCTAAAAAAGTTCATCTTATCTGCTCAGTTATCAGCCACTACATCCAAAGTGATATATCCTATTAAAAAAATTCAGAGTTCAGGTCAGTTCAGTGGCTCAGTTGTGTCTGACTCTTTGTGACCCCATGGACTGCAGCAAGCCAGGCCTCCCTGTCCATCACCAACTCCCAGAGTTTACTCAAACTCATGTCCATTGAGTCAGTGATGCCATCCAACCATCTCATCCTCTGTCGTCCCCTTCTCCTCCTGCCCCCAATCCCTCCCAGCATCAGAGTCTTTTCCAATGAGTCAGCTCTTCACATCAGGTGGCCAAAGTATTGGAGTTTCAGCTTCAACATCAGTCCTTCCAGTGAACTCTCAGGACTGATCTTCTTTAGGATAGACTGCTAGGATCTCCTTGCAGTCCAAGGGACTCTCAAGAGTCTTCTCTAACACCATAGTTGGAAAGAATCAATTCTTCAGTGCTCAGCTTTCTTTATGGTCTAACTCTCACAACCATACATGACCACTGGAAAAACCATAGCCTTGACTAGGCGGACCTTTGTTGGCAAAGTCACGGCTCTGCTTTTTCATATGCTGTCTAGGTTGATCATAACTTTCCTGCTAAGGAGTAAGCATCTTTTAATTTCATGGCTGCAGTCACCATCTACAGTGATTTTGGAGCCCCTCAAAAAAAAAGTCAGCCACTGTTTCCACTGTTTCCCCATCTATTTGCCATTAAGTGATGGGATTGGATGCCATGATCTTAGTTTTCTGAATGTTGAGCTTTAAGTCAACTTTTTCACTCTCCTCCCTCACTTTCATCAAGAGGCTCCTTAGTTCTTTGTTTTCTGTCATAAGGGTGGTATTATCTGCATATCTGAGATTATTGATATTTCTCTGGGCAATCTTGATTCCAGTTTGTGCTTCATTCAGCCCAACATTTCTCATGATGTACTCTGCACACGAGTTAAATAAGCAGGGTGGCAATATATAGCCTTGATGTACTCCTTTTCCACTTTGGAACCAGTCTGTTGTTCCGTGTCCAGTTCTAACTTTTGCTTCCTGATCTTCATACAGATTTCTCAAGAGGCAGGTAAGGTGGTCTGGTATTCCCATCTCTTTCAGAATTTTCCACAGTTTGTGGTGATCCACACAATCAAAGGCTTAGGCTTAGTCAATGAAACAGAAATAGATGTTTTTCTGGAACTCTCTTGCTTTTTTGATGATCCAGCCAATGTTGGCAATTTGATCTCTGGTTCCTCTGCCTTTTCTAAAACCAGTTCATGGTTCACGTATTGTTGAAGCCTGGCTTGGAAAATTTTGAGCATTACTTTACTAGCATGTGAGATGAGTGCAATTGTGTGGTAGTTTGAGCATTCTTTGGCATTGCCTTTCTTTGGGATTGGAATGAAAACTGACCTTTTCCAGGCCTGTGGCCACTGCTGAGTTTTCCAAATTTGCTGGCATATTCAGTGCAGCACTTTCACAGCATCATCTTTTAGGATTTGAAATAGCTCAACTGGAATTCCACCACCTCCACTAGCTTTGTTTTTAGTGATGCTTCCTAAGGCCCACTTGACTCACATTCCAGAATGTCTGGCTCTAGGAGAGTGATCACACCATCGTGATTATCTGGGTCATGAAGATCTTTTTTGTACAGTTCTTCTGTGTTCTTGCCATCGCTTCTTAATATCTTCTGCTTCAGTTAAGTCCCTACCATTTCTGTCCTTTATTGAGTCCATCTTTTCATGAGACGTTCCCTTGGTATCTCTCATTTTCTTGAAGAGATCTCTAGTCTTTCCCATTCTGTTGTTTTCCTCTATTTCTTTGCATTGATCCCCGAGGAAGGCTTTCTTATCTCTCCTTGCTATTTTTGGAACTCTGCGTTCAAATAGGTATATCTTTCTTTTCCTCCTTCACTTTTTGCTTCTCTTTTTTTCACAGCCATTTGTCAGGCCTCTTCAGACAGCCATTTTGCCTTTTTGCATTTGTTTTTCTTGGGGATGGTCTCGATCCTTGTCTCCTGTACAATGTCATGAACCTCCATCCATAGTTCATCAGGCACTCTGTCTATCAGATTTAGTCCCTTAAATCTACTTCTCACTTCCACAGTATAATCGTAAGGGATTTGATTGAGGTTCTACCTGAATGGTTTAGTGGTTTTCCCTACTTTCTTCAATTTACATCAGAATTTGGCAATAAGGAGTTCATAATCTGAGCCACAGTCAGATCCCGGTCTTGTTCGTGCTGACTGTATAGAGCGACTCCTTGTTTGGGTTCAAAGAATGTAATCAGTCTGATTTCAGTGTTAACCATCTGGTGATGTCCATGTGTAGAGTCTTCTCTTGTGTTGTTGGAAGAGGGTGTTTGCTATGACCAGTGTGTTCTCTTGGCCAAACTCTATTTGCCTTTTCCATGCTTCATTCTGTACTCCCAGGCCAAATTTGCCTGTTGCTCTAGGTGTTTCTTGACTTCCTACTTTTGCATTCCAGTCCTCTATAATGAAGAGGACAAAAACTCAAAAGTGCTTGACTAATTGCTTGCTGTCTAATATACCTATTTAGTAGACTATTCATACTGTTGGAACTTCCCTGGTGGCTCAGACAGTGAAGAATTTGCCTACAATGCAGGAGATGTGGGTTCGATCCCTGGGTCAGGAAGATCCCTGGAGAAGGGAATGGCAACCCACTCCGTTATTCTTGCCTGGAGAATTCCATGGATAAAAAGCCTGGCGGCCTACAATCCATGGAGTAGCAAAGAGTCTATTCACTACTTGGGGAAAGGTTTCTAAATTTTATTCAGTAAGTTTATATACTATTAATAAACATAAAAGTATATCTATAACCTTTCAAAATTTTCTTTAATATCTAAGTAAAATATACATTTAGTTTTAGAAATTGTATCTATACAGTCATTGCAGAAATTCTTTAATATTGGTTTTCTAAGCTGGGTTATTACATTACTTTCACCTCTCATATTCACTTTCAATCTCAGAGTTATCAAATAAATTAATAATATTTTGAAGATTCTTTTAAATGCACTACAACTACTTAGATATCAGCAGGCCAGCAACAGATTTCTTTTTATTTAAGCACCTTGGACAAACATATTTTTCATTGTGTGCTATCTTAGCAATGATAATAATACTGTGTTCTTTCAGTTTGTAGCTTACTTTTAAAACTCTGAAGACAGAAAACAATGGATTCTTTTCAGGTGCCTCTTCCCAAAATAAGGTTTTTCAAAATATATTTAGTAAAAGTTGTCATTTTTCGTAAAGGAAGAAAATAGATCTATTCGGAGTGTGCAGAAAGTGTGAGACAACTAATAAAAGAAGAAATAGCTGAAGATTTGTTTCAGTCTTCACAGATACCATCTCTGTTGGTTCATCGAGGTCAAAGAAAGATTCTGAACTTGTCTTCCTTTTCAGAAAACATGTTTTCAAAAGTGTATACTCTGGAGTCTATTTGGGGTTATATTTTAAAACTCAGTGTATCAATTTATTCATGTCTGCATACCAATTTTCTCAGTAGCAATATTTCAAAGACAAGATTTAAAGAATTTAGCTTTATGATTTCTATTCTATTGCTTTGGTGTTCAACTTGATTTTAAAATCTTGTTCAGTTTTCCATATATTTTGTACATAGAGCTAAGAGTTTGATAAGGAAATTATTGCCTTGGACTTATAAAAGTTGTGTGCATGTGTGTGTTGCTCAGTCATGTCTGACTCTTCATGACCCTTCAACTCTTTGACTCTTCGTGACTCTTCAACTGTAGCCCACAAGCCCCTCTGTCCATGGGATTTGATTTCTCAGGCAAGAATACTGGAGTAGGCTGTCACTTCCTTCTCCAGGGGAATCTTTCTGATCCAGGGATCAAACATACATCTCTTGTTTCTCCTGCATTGGCAAGCAGATTATCAACTGTGCCACCTGGGAAGGTCATGAAAGAGGTATAATATAGAAGTTTACTGAAACTGAATCATTATTGATGTAACAGAAATCTGTCTTTTCACTTAAATAATTCTGGAAAATTAAATAAATTGTTTAAACTATCCCTCACATTGCTCTTCTTTAAAATGAAGTTAATAAAAATACTTGGTGGCTCAGACGGTAAAGCATCTGTCTACAGTGCGGGAGACCCAGGTTCGATCCCTGGGTTGGGAAGATCCTCTGGAGAAAGAAATGGCAATCCACTCCAGTACTATTGCCTGGAAAATCCCATGGACAGAGGATCCTGGTAGGTTACAGTCCGTGGGGTTGCAAAGAGTCGGACATGACTGAGCGACTTCATTTTCACTTTAGCATTTTAATTATTCAATCAAATTGTGTATGTGCTGCACTTAACATAGTGTTTTATAGATAATCAGCAGGGATATCTTTTTGTACAGCCTCAGAGATGTCATTCACATTGTATGTTACTTTTTAACATTCAACGAATGTTAACATTTATCATTTTTATTGCTTTTTTTTATTAGCTTTGTTTTCTAGGGACACACTTCTGTACAAAACAAAAACATATTTACACTTTAGCTCAGGCCATATCAAATATTTACTGACTTCTACCAATTGCTTGTGCATTTTATTATTTAAATTTGCTTTTAAGATTAGAAGATTTTTTATTCTAAAAATTCTGCTTCATCATCTAAGTTTAAGAATTTCAAGAAATGACAATATTAAGCACACAATTTTCTTTAATTTTGTGCATTATAAATCTGTTCCTGTAAACTTATATGTAAATCAAGTGCTTGAAACTAACCCTTAAAAAGCTTGCTAGTTTAAGAAGTTACAAAGTGATTATTCAGACCATCAAGCAAAACTTTTCCATAACTTACATGGATGCCCACTTAACATTTTTCTTTTTCTCCCTTATTGATATTATTAATTTCAGTCACCACAGAGAAAAACACTGATTACTTACAAAGAAAGGCAATTAGATATATAGCAAATGTATCAACCACAGCACTGGAAATCAGAGCACAATATAATACATATTTAAGAAAAAAAAATTAAAACCATAAAACCAATGAGAGGAATCACTTTTGCCAAACACTGATTTCAGGTTAGAATTGACCATCGCATGTGACAATATAAAGTCATATATGAGCATCATACCTGCTACTGTGGGCAAGAATCCCTTAAAGAAATGGAGTAGCCCTCATGGTCAACAAAAAAGTGTCCAAAATTCAGTACTTGGGTGCAATCTTATAAACGACAGAATGATCTTTGTTCATTTCCAAGGCAAACCATTCAACATGACAGTGATCCAAGTCTAAACCCCAACCACTAAAGCTGAAGAAACTGAAGTTGAATGATTATATGAAGATCTACAAGACCTTCTGGAACTAACACCAAAAATATATGTCATTTTCATCATAAGGGACTGGAATGCAAAAGTAGGAAGTCAAGAGATACCTGGAATAACAGGAAAGTTTGGCCTTGAAGTACAATATGAAGTGGGGCAAAGGCTAACAGAATTTTGTTGAGAGAACACACTGGTCATAGAAAATACCTTCTCCCAACAACACAAGAGATAACTCTGCACATGGACATCACCAGAGGATCAATACCCAAATCAGATTGATTACATTCTTTGCAGTCAAAGATGAAGAAACTCTATAGAGTAAGCAAAAACAAGACCTGGCAGTGACTGGCTCAGATTTTCGGCTTCTTATTGCAAATTCAGGCTTAAGTTGAAGAGAGGAGGGAAAACCACTAGGCCCTTCAGATATGACCTAAATCAAATCCTTTCAGTTGTGTCCAACTCTTTGCGACCCCATGGACTGTAGCCTACCAGGCTCTTCCCTCCATGGGATTCTCCAGGCAAGAGTACTGGAGTGGATTGCCATTTCCTTCTCCAGGGGATCTTCCTGACCCAGGGATCAAACCCGGGTCTCCCGCATTCCAGGCAGATGCTTTAACCTCTGAGCCAGCAGGGAAGCCCATGTGATTATATAGTAGAGGCAATTCATTGATTCAAGGGATTAGATTTGGTAGACAGAATGCCTGAAGATCTATGGACATATGTTCATAACATTGTACAGGACGTGGTGAGCAAAACCATCCCAAATAAAAATAAATGCAAGAAGGCAAAGTGACTGTCTGAGGAGGTTTTCCAAACAGCTGAAAAAAGAAGAGAAGTGAAAAGCTAGGGAGAAAGAGAAAGATATATCCATCTGAATGCAGAGTTTCAAAGAAAAGCAATGAGAGATAAGAAAGGCTTCTAAGCGAACAATGCAGTGAAAGAGTAAACCAATAGAATGGAGAAGACTAGAGATTTCTTCAAGAAAATTAGAGATACCAAGAGAATATTTTGTGCAAGGATGGGCATGATAAAGAAAAGAAATTGTAAGTACTAAACAGAAGCAGAAGAGATTAAGAAGAGGTGGCAAGAATACAGAGAAGAACTATACAAAAGTGGTCTTATCGACCCAGATAACCATGATGATGTGGTCACCCTCCTAGAGCCACACATCGTAGAATGTGAAGTCAGGTGGGTCTTAGGAAGTATCACTATCAACAAAGCTAGTGGAGGTGATAGAGTTCTAGATGAGCTATTTAAAATTCTAAAAGGTGATGCTGTCAATATGTTGCACTCAATATGTCAGCAAATTTGGAAAACTCAGCAATGGCCACAAAACTGGAAAAGTTCAGTTTTCATTCCAATTCAAAAGAAGAGTAATGCCCCAAAATGTTCAAACTTCCTTACAATTATGCTCATTTTACATGCTAGCAAGGTTATGCTGAAAATCCTTCAGCTAAGCTTCAACAGTATGTCAACCAAGAACTTTCAGAATTTCAAGCTGGATTTAGAAAAGGCAGAAGAACCAGAGATCAAATTGCCAACTTTTGTTGGATCATAAAGAAAGTGAGGAAATTCCAGAAAAATATCTACTTCTGCTTCATTGACTGCACTTAAGCCTTGACAGTGTGGATCAGAACAAACTGTGGAAAATTCTTGAAGAGATGGGAATACCAGACCACCTTACCTGCCTCCCGAGAAACCTGAATGCAGGTGGAAGCAACAGTTAGAACCAGACATGGAACAATGGACTGGTTTAAAATTGGGAAAGGAGTACACAAGGCTGTATACTGTCACCTTGCTTATTTAACTTCTATTCAGAATACAGCATGAGAAATACTGGACTGGATGAAGCACAAGTTGGAATCAAGATTGCCGGGAGAAAAATATCAGCAACCTCAGATATGCAGATGATCACTCTAATGGGAGAAGCTGAAAAGGAACTATACACTCCATGGAATTCTCCAGGTCAGAATACTAGAGTGGGTAGCCATTCCCTTTTCCAGGGGATCTTCTCAACCCAGGGAATGAACCCAGGCCTCCCACATTACAGGCAGACTCTTTACCAGCTGAGCTACTAGGGAAGCAATGGATTGGTCCCAAATTGGGAAAGGAATATATCAAGGTTATAAATTGTCACCTTGCTTATTTAACTTGTATGGAGAGTACATCATGTAAAATGCTGGGTTGGGTGAAGCACAAGCTGGAATGAAGATTGCCAGGAGAAATATCAATAACCTCAGATATGCAGATAATACCACTCTTCTGGCAGAAAGGAAAGAGGAACTGAAGAGCCTCTTGATGAAAGTGAAAGAAGAGAGTGAAAAAGCTGACTTAAACCTCAACATTCAACAAACGGAGATCATGGTATCCAGTCCCATCACTTCATGGCAAATAGATGGGGAAACATTGGAAACAGTGACAGACTATTTTCTTGAGCTCCAAAATCACTGCAGATGGTGACTGCAGCCATGAAATTAAGAGATGCTTGCTCCTTGGAAGAAAAGCTGTGACCAACCTAGACAGCATTTTAAAAAGCAGAGACATTACTTTGCCAAGAAAGGTCCATCTACTCAAAGCTATGGTTTTTCCAGTAGTCATATATGGATGTGAGAGTTGGATCATAAAGAAACCTGAGCACCGAAGAATTGATGCTTTTGAACTGTGGTGTTGGAGAAGACTCTTGAGAGTCCCTTGGACTGCAAGGAGATCAAACAAGTCATTCTTGAAGAAAATCATCAATGAATATTCATTGAAAAGACTGATGCAGAAGCCAAAGCTCCAATACTTTGGCCACTGGATGGGAAGAACTGACTCATTGGAAAAGGCCCTGATGCTAGGAAAGATTGAAGATAAGAGGATAAGGGGAAGACAGAGGATGAGATGGTTGGATGGCATTACTGACTCCATGGACATGAATTTGAGAAAACTCTGGGGGTTGGTGATGGACAGGGAAGCCTGGTGTGCTGCAGTCCATAGGGTCACAAAGAGTCGGAAGTGATTGAGCAATTGAACTGAACTGAACAGGAACTGAAGAGCCTCTTGATGAAGGTGAAGGAGAATGAAACTGGCTTAAAACTCAACATTTAAAAAATGAAGATCATCGCATCTAGTCCCATCTCTTCATGACAAATAGACAGGAAAAAGTGGAAACAGTGACAGATTTTATTTTCTTGGGCTCTAAACTCACTCTGGACTGAAGGCATCCATGAAATTAAAAGATGCTTATTCCTTGGAAGGAAATCTATGACAAACCTAGACAGTATATTTAAAAAGCACAGATACTTTGCCAACAAAGGTCTGTATAGTTAAAGCTATATTGTTTTTTTTTTTTTTTCAGTAGTCATGTACTGATGTGAGAGTTGGACCATAAAGAAGGCTGAGTGCCAAAGAATTGATGTTTTCGAATTGTGGGGCTGGAAAAGATCCTTGAGAGTCCCTTGGACTACAAGCAGATTGAACCAGTCAATCATAAAAGAAATCAATGCTGAATATTCATTGGAAGAAATGATGCTGAAGCTGAAACTCCAATACTTTGATCACTTGATGCGAACAGCCAACTCACCAGAAAAGATCTTGCCACTGGGAATGATTTAGGGCAGGAGAAGAAGCAGACAACAGAGGAAAAGATGGTTGGATGGCATTACCAACTCAGTGAACATGTGTTTGAGCGAACTCAGGGACATAGTGAAGGACAGGGAAGCCTAGCATGCTGCAGTCCATGGGGTCCCAAAGAGTCGGACGTGACTTAGCAACTAAACAACAACAGCCATGTAATATATGTATCTATATTTACAGCACGTAGTATGGAATGAAAATTATACTTAGCAATAAATGTATACCTACAAATGTGTGTAGTAAAAGGCAAGAATTAATTACATTTCTGTACTTTCTGAAAATCTAAGTTCCTTGTTAGGTATTTTATACTTTGTGCAAAAAACTCATGTTATTCACATTCAAACGATTTTATAGAAAAGTATGAGGCTCAGAGAAACTAAGTAACTCAGTCACAAAGTTAACTAGAGGCAAAGACTGGATTTGTTTTTACATGTATCTTATATCTGCCACTCATACTGCAGGAGATATTGTAACATCATGCATAATTGACTTAACTGATACTTCATTCCACTGAATTACTATTCTTTTCCTCTGAAAATAACTTGATCTCAACCCTGAAATCCAATAAGAATGTGTCTCTCCTCCAGTATTCCGATATGATTTCTAATGGCTTATGAATATATGTATATATATGTTTAGATATAGTTAAACATATATTTTCTCTCTCCTCCATTGTTCCCTCTCAAAACTGTTCTGTGATGAGAAGTGATAACTTCAATTTAAATGAATATTTTTGACTTGCTTAAAGTTGAAATGACTTCATCTTACTGAAAAGTTCTTCAGAGGAAATGTCAGAAATTTCTGTTTCTTATCATTTAGAGTTGCCATTGCCTGAGAGTTCAAATATCTTGGTCTCCTGTTGACTAGAATATTATAAAATCTGGATTAATTGACCACTTTCTTGCATAAAATGTATTCTTGCTGCTTCCCTGGTTGTCTTGTCCCCTGCAGTGCACTTTGGATTTCATGATGAATTTTGTTTTCAGAGAAACAATATTTTCATGGTTTAAGATCATTACTTGGTAAGGAAGAACTGAGTGCTGTTCCATTAAATGGTAAACGCATTTGGCTCAGCAAACTTAATTTTCTCTTATTTTCCATTCCCTACAGAACTCTAACTGATTAGGAAATGTGTCTCTGCCCAACCACCTTTATTTTTCTCTTGCTGTAGTTGAATCCATTGATTAAGAGGTAAAAACAACAAAATCAACAACAAAATCATTTACACAAAATTTAAAAACAAATTTAGAATTTGCTTATCAAAAATTTAGAGACTTCAAAATGGGGCTGTTTCCTTCCTGGCTGTATCTTTGTTGCCATCAGCTAACCAATATCAAGTAAAATAGTACATTTGCATTATTACATTTCTATATATTTGGATAGCACAGAAACATGGCTTTCTTTTTAGAAAATTTGCATATTTCAGAACTACAGGTGTCTATAATGAATTAAACCAAAATTAATGAAGATTGAAAATTATATAATTACTGAATATAAAACTTAGAAACTTAAACCATAATAATTAAAAGGTTTTCAGTTCCCAAATATTAATATTTAGAATGCTTCAGACCAAGTGAATTTTCTTATTCATCTCTCTCAGGATAACTTTTTTATTTTATACAAAACTTTTTCTTCCATTGATCACTTATAAAAGCTCGTAAGTGATCAGAAACTATATTTTACCATGAAAAATGACATACAGAGATATTGAAAACCTTTTTAGTTTTATACTTTTTTGTAGTTGTTTTAAAGAATTTATAAAATATTTTATGATACTAAAAAATAGATAGTTAAATAAAAAAGTAGGGATTTACATAGAAGTTGCCCAAATACTTGTTTTGGTTGACTGTAACTATGTAATAAATTGGGCAGTGTATTAGCACTGGCTTCTAATTCGTATCATTTATTGTAGGCTTATGGTAAACTTTCTGAAATTCAGTTTATTCACATATAAGATAGGAAGTTATTTGACCCTTTCCAAGAATTATTAAGAAAATCAAATGAAGTGGGATTGTGTCAGTAGGTATAAAAGAGAAAGGTTCTATTATATTCTTTTGACTTTTTTTTTTTGGTTGATGAATAAAAAGTTGCAAAGAAAACACACAAAAATAACTTTAAGGGAACTTTAAGGGAAATAAGCTATCTGGATTTTCTACTTTATAAATTTAGGACAAAAGAAAAGGGTATGTTTGAAAGACTTTCCATATTGAGGTCGTTCAGGGAGTTTCTAATGTTACTGCACAATTGACGTTTTGTTCAATCTTACATGCTCTTCTGTGAGTAAGAAGCCCATCTATCATCTAAAGTTCTCTTCAGGCTTTATTGTTGCCTTGGGAAATTGGCACTTAATATTACAATTCTAGGACATGGCTTATAGCTTTCTTTGGCATGCTGTGAAGCATTTACTAGAAAAAGACAGATTGCATTAAGCCTGTGCATATATACAAGAGAAATGTAAGTCATGCTTATCATCATGGGGAAAATACCTCTACTGTCCCTGGAAAGATTCCATCTGTACCCTATGTGACTTTACTTAATATCAAAGATTAAACCTTGGACAGATTAAACCTTGCATTTTAGTTTCTTTGGGCTTTGATTTTCTAGTCTGTAACTGGGAGTGAGAAGTACATATCTCATAGATCAGTTGTGATGATCAAATGAATATACAAAGCATCCTAAAGATTACCTGGCACAGAGTTAATGCAAAAAAATTCAATATTAGGATGGTTGAATTGATAATGAAATGTCTTAGAATCAAACAGGCATGAAAGGCTAGGCAGAGTTCAATGTGACCACCAGAAACACAGAATCTATTTGCGAGTTGAAACAAAGATGAAAGAATAAATTCTGGAGTATGAAAATACTTACTCAGGTATTTTAGCAAGAAGTGATGAAAATTAGGATTAGGAATATAAATAAGTCAAAATACAGTGAAATACAATTAGAAAAAATTCAATTAAGAAATACTGATCTTGAAAATGAGGGTATTTGATTGCTTGCCAAGCATCTTATGAATTCCAGTATAATATAACTCTTCATTAAGGCAATACAAAGAAGAATGGCATTCAGTTCAGTTCAGTTCAGTTGCTCATTCGTGTCTGACTCTTTGCAACCCCATGAACTGCAGCACGCCAGGCCTCCCTGTCCATCACCAACACCCGGAGTTAACCCAAACCCATGTCCATTGAGTTGGTGATGCCATCCAACCATCTCATCCTTTGTCGTCCCCTTCTCCTCTTGCCCCCAATCCCTCCCAGCATCAGGGTCTTTTCCAATGAGTCAACTCTTCGCATGTGGTGGCCAAAGTATAGGAGTTTCAGCCTCAGCATCAGTCCTTCCAGTGAACACCCAGGACTGGTCTCCTTTAGGATAGACTGGTTGGATCTCCTTGCAGTCCAAGGGACTCTCAAGAGTCTTCTCCAACACCACAGTTCAGAAGCAAAAGAATGACATAGTAATTACATTTACATATACCTGTAGACACAGTCAGTTCAGTTCAGTTCACTTGCTCAGTCTTGTCTGACTCTGCGACCCCATGAGTCACAGCATGCCAGGCCTCCCCATCAATCACCAACTCCTAGAGTTCATCAAACTCACGTCCATTGAGTCGGTGATGCCATCCAGCCATCTCATCCTCTGTCGTCCCCTTTTCCTCCTGCCTCCAATCCCTCCCAGCATCAGTCTTTTCCAATGAGTCAACTCTTCTCATGAGGTGGCCAAAGTACTGGAGTTTCTGCTTTAGCATCATTCCTGCCAAAGAATACCCAGGACTGATCTCCTTTAATGGACTGGTTGAATCTCCTTGCAGTCCAAGGGACTACACACAATACATATGTATCAGTTCATTCACTCACTCGTGTCCGACTCTTTGCGACCCCATGAATCAGAGCACGCCAGGCCTCCATGTCCAGCATCAACCCCCGGAGTTCACTCAAACTCATGTCCATCGAAGCAGTGATGCCATCCAGCCATCTCATCCTCTCGTTCCCTACTCTTCCTGCTCCCAATCCCTCCCAGCATCACAGTCTTTTCCAATGAGTCAAATTTTCGCATGAGGTGGCCAAAGTACTGGAGTTTCAGCTTTAGCATCACTCTTTCCAAAGAAATCCCAGGGCTGATCTCCTTCAGAATGGACTGGTTGGATCTCCTTGCAGTCCAAGGGACTCTCAAGAGTCTTCTCCAACACCACACTTCAAAAGCATCAATTCTTCGACGCTCAGCTTTCTTCACAGTCCAACTCTCACATCCATACATGACCACTGGAAAAACCATAGCCTTGACTAGATGGACCTTTGTTGGCAAAGTGATGTCTCTGCTTTTGAATATGCTGTCTAGGTTGGTCATAACTTTCCTTCCAAGGAGTAAGCGTCTTTTAATTTCATGGCTGCAGTCACCATCTGCAGTGATTTTGGAGCCCAGAAAAATAAAGTCTGACACTGTTTCCATTGTTTCCCCATCTATTTCCCAGATGCCATGATCTTCGTTTTCTGAATGTTGAGCTTTAAGCCAACTTTTTCACTCTCCAATTTCACTTTCATCAAGAGGCTTTTGAGTTCCTCTTCACTTTCTGCCATAAGGGTGGTGTCATCTGCATATCTGAGGTGACTGATATTTCTCCCGGAAATCTTGATTCTAGCTTGTGCTTCTTCTAGTCCAGTGTTTCTCATGATGTACTCTGCATATAAATTAAACAAGCAGGGTGTCAATATACAGCCTTGACGTACTCCTTTTCCTATTTGGAACCAGTCTGTTGTTCCATGTCCAGTTCTAACTGTTGCTTCCTGACCTGCATATAGGTTTCTCAAGGGGCAGGTCAAGTGGTCTGGTATTCCCATCTCTTTCAGAATTTTCCACAGTTTATTGTGATCCACACAGTCAAAGGCTTTGGCATAGTCAATAAAGCAGAAATAGATGGTTTTCTGCAACTCTATTGCTTTTTCCATGATCCAGCAGATGTTGGCAATTTGGTCTCTGGTTCCTCTGCCTTTTCTAAAACCAGCTTGAACATCAGGAAGTTCACGGTTCACATATTGCTGAAGCCTGGCTTGGAGAATTTTGAGCATTACTTTACTAGCGTGTGAGATGAGTGCAATTGTGCGGTAGTTTGAGCATTCTTTGGCATTGCCTTTCTTTGGGATTGGAATGAAAACTGACCTTTTCCAGTCCTGTGGCCACTGCTGAGTGTTTCCAAGTTTGCTGGCATATTGAGTGCAGCACTTTCACAGCATCATCTTTCAAGATTTGAAATAGCTCAACTGGAATTCCATCACCTCCACTAGCTTTGTTCGTAGTGATGCTTTCTAAGGCCCACTTGACTTCACATTCCAGGATGTCTGGCTCTAGGTCAGTGATCACACCATCATGAGTATCTGGGTCGTGAAGATCTTTTTTATACAGTTCTGTGTATTTCTGCCACCTCTTCTTAATATATTCTGCTTCTGTTAAGTCCCTACCATTTCTGTCCTTTATCGAGCCCATCTTTGCATGAAATGTTCCCTTGGTATCTCTAATTTTCTTGAAGAGATCTCTAGTCTTTCCCATTCTGTTGTTTTCCTCTATTTCTTTGCATTGGTCGCTAAGGAAGGCTTTCTTATCTCTTGCTATTCTGTGGAACTCTGCATTCAGATGCTTATATCTTTCCTTTCTCCTTTGCTTTTCGCTTCTCTTCTTTTCACAGCTATTTGTAAGGCCTCCCCAGACAGCCATTTTGCTTTTTTGCATTTCTTTTTCTTGGGGATGGTCTTGATCCCTGTCTCCTGTACAATGTCATGAACCTCCGTCCATAGTTCATCAGGCATTCTATCTATCAGATCTAGGCCCTTAAATCTATTTCTCACTTCCACTGTATAATCATAAGGGATTTGATTTAGGTCATACCCGAATGGTCTAGTGGTTTAACCTACTTCTTCAATTTAAGTGTGAATTTGGCAATAAGGAGTTCATGGTCTGAGCCACAGTCAGCTCCTGGTTTGTTTTTGTTGACTGTATAGAGCTTCTCCATCTTTGGCTGCAAAGAACATAATCAATCTGATTTCGGTGTTGACCACCTGGTGATGTCTATGTGTAGTCTTCTCTTGTGTTGTTGGAAGTGGGTGTTTGCTATGACCAGTGCATTTTCTTGGCAAAACTCTATTAGTCTTTGCCCTGCTTCATTCTGTATTCCAAGGCCAAATTTGTCTGTTACTCCAGGTGTTTCTTGACTTCCTACTTTTGCATTCCAGTCCCCTATAAGGAAAATGACATCTTTTTTGGGTGTTAGTTCTAAAAGGTCTTGTAGGTCTTTATAGAATCGTTCAACTTCAGCTTCTTCAGCATTAACTGGTTGGAGCATAGACTTGGATTACTGTGATATTGAATGGTTTGCCTTGGAAACGAACAGAGATCATTCTGTCGTTTTTTGAGATTGCATCCAAGTACTGCGTTTTGGACTCTTTTGTTGACCATGATGGCTACTCCATTTCTTCTAAGGGATTCCTGCCCACAGTAGTAGATATAATGGTCATCTGAGTTAAATTAACCCATTCCAGTCCATTTTAGTTTGCTGATTCCTAGAATGTTGACTTTCACTCTTGCCATCTCTTGTTTGACCACTTCCAATTTGCCTTGATTCATGGACCTGACATTCCAGGTTCCTATGTAATATTGCTCTTTACAGCATAGGACCTTGCTTCTATCACCAGTCACATCCACAACTGGGTATTGTTTTTGCTTTGGCTCCATCCCTTCATTCTTTCTGGAGTTATTTCTCCACTGATCTCCAGTAGCATATTGGGCCCCTACTGACCTGGGGAGTTCCTCTTTCAGTATCCTATCATTTTGCCTTTTCATACTGTTCATGGGGTTCTCAAGGCAAGATTACTGAAGTGGTTTGCCATTCCCTTCTCCAGTGGACCACATTCTGTCAGACCTCTCCACCATGACCTGCCTGTCTTGGGTGGCCCCACTGGCATGGCTTAGTTTCACTGAGTTAGACAAGGCTGTAGTCCTAGTGTGATTAGATTGACTAGTTTTCTGTGAGTATGGTTTCAGGGTGTCTGCCCTCTGATGCCCTCTTGCAACACCTACTGTCTTACTTGGGTGTTACTCGTCCACGGAGCGGTGGCTGTGCTGGCGCAGTAGGGCCTAGAGGAGCTATTCCACGTTCAAAGTCAGGAGGGGTGGCGGTGAAGAGATACCCCTCGTCCAAGGTAAGGAGCAGCGACTGCGCTTTGCTGGAGCAGCCATGAAGAGATACCCCACGTCCAAGGTAAGAGAAACCCAAGTAAGACAGTAGGTGTTGCAAGAGGGCATCAGAAGGCAGACACACTGAAACCATGTATATATATAATTTATGTCATATGATCTACTCACCCAAATGACAATATGTTTTAATATTTTCACATAAAGAATAATTATGTGTTATTATTTTATAATGTTGGATATAATCACTATTTCCAATATAAATTACAGTATGTGCCCCCTAGTTAGTACTAGACTTCATAGTTTTTCAAGATCAGAGAAGTCATCAGTTCAGTTCAGTTCAGTTCTGTTGCTCAGTCGTGTCCAACTCTTTGAGACCCCATGGACTGCAAAATGCCAGGCCTCCCTGTCCATCACCAGCTCCCAGAGTTTACTCAAACTCATGTCCATTGAGTCGGTAATGCCATCCAACCATCTCATCCTCTGTCATCTCCTTCTGCTCCTGCCTTCAATGTTTCTCAGCATCAGGGTCTTTTCAAATGAGTCAGCTCTTTGCATCAGGTGGCCAAAATATCAGTTTCAGCTTCAACATCAGTCCTCCCAATAAACTCTCAGGACTGATTTCCTTTAGGATGGACTGGCTAGATCTCCTTGCAGTCCAAGGGACTCTCAAGTAGTCTTCTCCAACACCACAGTTCAAAAGCATCAATTCTTCGGCGCTCAGCTTTCTTTACAGTCCAACTCTCACAATCATACATGACTACTGGAGAATGGGTTGCCATTTCTTTCTCCAGGGGATCTTCCCGACCCAGGGATTGAATCCAGGTCTCCCGCATTGCAGGCAGATGCTTTACCATCTGAGCCACCAGGGAACAAGGTATTTATATATAAATAGCATTATTTTAACATAATTATTTTCTTCTGTGTCTGACAATTTCCCACTTTGAAATTTGTGAAAATAATGATTTGAATTCCTTTATTTATGACCATCTTTCAGATCATAATCTATTTGTTTGCTCTG
The DNA here is from genome assembly GCF_002263795.3 of Bos taurus. Classification (NCBI taxonomy): domain Eukaryota; kingdom Metazoa; phylum Chordata; class Mammalia; order Artiodactyla; family Bovidae; genus Bos; species Bos taurus. The sequence goes on from NC_037336.1 coordinate 90,332,209, forward strand.
CCCTTCTTGAGACTAAATTAGAAATATTTTCTCTAGAGTTGTCTGCATTTCATCTGCATTTATCTATGCTTTGAATGGTTCATTACACACACCTGAATTGGCTTTGTAACTGTGTCAGAAAGTATAAAAGATAAAGATTTTATTATATTCTTTTGACTTATTTCTTTTTTTTGGTTGGTGAATAAAAAGTTGCAAAGAAAATGCAAAAATAATTCTACATTATTTTTGAGATGAAAAAGTCAGCAATTTTGAAAATTCTTGAATAAACGCTAGAATGGATTTGCTTTGAGTTTGCCTGTGATTAGAAACTGTTTTAGATTAGCTTTAGAAAGTTTTAGAAACAAGACAAACAAGACAAAAATCATCACCAAAAAGGAAATCTCTGCTATCAACTAGCTCAAATTTATACCTGAAGGATGAAAGTAAATCATGTGTATATTTTTTCTCAAATATTTAAAAGAAATTTTTAGCAACTTGAAATTTGTTATTCATTTTATATTGTTTTGAAAGTCAATTGCTATTTCATCATTACTTCATTTTGCAAAAACATCTAAGGAAAACAAAATTTTCATATTTTGATAAAAAACCTCTAGAGATATATTTAATAAAATATCAAGGGCAGTATTTATCAAAAAGCTAATAGGTAACATGATTTCAAAACTGAAGTGATAAATGTTATTGCATAATATGAATTATTAATTTGTATTTGAAATTGAAGATCAATCTTATAATTACTATAGGTCTGTTACTACATAGTTAGCACTTTTAAATAATTAATTGCATCATTCTTATATCTGTAGCATACCAAGTGCAGCATAATCTCCTCCATAACCTTTTATAATTTTAAAGTGATCTCTGTAAATATTAATATTATGATTTCACATTCACAGCTTCTTAAAGTATGCTTCAAAATGCATTTAAGAAAAAACTTTAAACCTGAAGCAAAAAATATTTTCTAAATGCAATGACAATTATTTGGAGTTAACTTTAATGCCATTTTTATTAGTGCAATAATTAGATTTAAGAGATATGCATAATAAAAGCTTCCAATTATGATAATGTTTCCTGAGTTCAGAGTAAAAAAAAAAAAAATCTCCATTACCCTCAAGTAGGGATGTCATTTTCATGTGTGGGGCACTGGAAAAATATTTCTGGAGATGGGGCTTCTCTATACAAACAATTTGATTTAAAGATATGCTGTAGAATTCCTGGCCCCATGTAAGATGCAATGCTATATTCCTGAAGATCAGGAAAATGGGGGAAAGAACAGGTATATACCTCTTTGTTCATTTTTTCTAAGTGCACATGAGATTCTTCAGTCTCTAAGTAACATCTCTTTCTGTTCACTTCCAGGAACCAATTCTTCCTTCTTTATTTCAAACACATCATTCTTGGCTAGTTTTACACCCTTTCCATGAATAAATGGTAATCACACTGGTATAACTGGCAATGTCATGGCTCTTTGGAACCTGTTGGTATTAAATCAGCATGGTTATTCTTGTCTCTGCAGTTCTCTAATGCTATTTATTTAATGTTGGGCACACTATTACTCAAGACACTGCATCATGCATATAAAGCCCATGAATGCTGGCCTCCAAGGACTCTGAAAAGCTGATACTATGCTTCAAAGATGTTTTAAAATGCAAGGTTCAACTAAAGCATGGAGAAAAATGTGGATCAAAATTCACTTTTTGATTATCCATAAATATATCATTCAGAGTTTTATGGTGTAAACATAGATTAAAACAGCTTCCAATTCTATTTTTGTGGTCTTGCCCTCCACATGCCACCTCCAGCTGGAGGGAGATAAGGCAGCCAGGGGCAGAGCAAGATCAATGAGCCCATTTGAGCATAAGATATCTGCTCCTCCTTACACACTGGTTAAAACTGACCTGGAAAAGGACAGCATCACCATGCCAATCAAAGGCAAAAAAGGATATTTACTAGACAGGCATTATCATTGTGGAACAGAGCTTGAAAGCCCTTGGAAGAAAAAAACATGGCTTCTGGTGAGTGTGTGGAGCCTGCTGAAGAAATGGGATGACTACCTCTGGGTACCATCAAGTGGTGATATACTGGATAAAAGATACCTGCTGGAACTCCATTACCCTCACGTTCTGTATCCAAAGACACTATTATGGTTAAACTCAGTTGAGTAGGAGTTGATTCTTAGGTCCACTCTGGAGGTTCAAGTTCAAGGGCTGATAGTGGTTGCACATATCCCAGACGACTCCATTTATCCTACATCCAATGTGAGTGGGGCTTCCCAGGTGGCAACATGGCAAAGAATCTGCCTACCAATGAAGAAGATACAAGAAACTTGGGTTTGATTGCTGGGTTGGGAAGATATTCTGGATTCAACAACAGTCTGGTGACCCAGTTGCCCAATTAGGAGAAAGAAATATTAAACCAACTAGCAGAAGAGATCCACTATCCAAGCTGCACTCCTGAAACCAGAATCTGCAAAAGGATTCCCAAATGGCCTCATCCACAGAAGTCCTGAAGCTCCTTAGGATTCACTGTCAACCTTGTACATACAGGCATGAATTGAGGGAGCTCTGCAATGGGGAGAAATGACAACCTTCACCACAAGAGTCCCTGCCTGGGATGGTGCTGCAAGATCCAGACTGCACTGCCAGGATGGCTCTGTAGCCCTGGCTGATCCTTGCACTGGAATACAGGATTTAGAATATTTTGAATAAGATATCCAAAATATTGGACCTCTTGAAGCATTAGCCTAAGGCAGGAACACTACTTGTAGGAATATAAGTGGTATTGTCACTCAACAGTACAACTCAAGAAGCAAAAGGAAGGGAGGGAGGAAGAAAGGGAGGAAGGAAGGGGAATAACAGTTTTCTTACCACATAGATCATTTTATAAAGTTAAAATTTGGATCCCAAATCAGGAAGATAATACAAGAAAAAGAGATAGTGTATTCCCTTCATTTACAAAGGAAGATGCAAAAATGCACATAAAATAATACTTAATCAAATCCAATGAATATAAAAACTATATGTCATAATAAGAAGAAATTTATTCTCAGAAATTATTAATAAGCCAGCATTAGGTAACTTATTTTTGTTCTATACCAAATTACTAAACTGAAGGGAAAATGTGCAATAGCTATCCCTATATATACAGAAAAATAGGATTTGATAGAATTCAATGACTATGACTTAGAAAAACTTTTAGTTATCAGAAGTAAAAATGGAACTCCTTGAAGTCAGTAAGTTTTAAACAATGATATCCTCAAGCAAACATCATACTTTATCAAAATCAAAAATCTTTAAAGATTTTGCTGTAAAAAAGAAGGATGTCCACTATAACTATTATTCTTTAACATAATTTCAGAATTTCTGGTTTGAGGAAAGATAAAAAGTGAGGTGTAAGTATTCAAAAGAAAAGATGAAAATGCCATTATTTAGGTATGTTATAGTACAGCTGCTGACATTCTATGTAAATTAATAATACAGTTCCACAGGGTCTTCTGATATAAAATCAACCTACAAAAAAGTTAAATGAATGCTTTGGCAACAATGCAAGGGTGCATGCTCAGCTGCTTCAGTCATGTCTGACTCTTTGTAACCCCATGGACTGTAACCTGCCAGGCTCCTCTGACCATGGGATTCTCTAGGCAACAATACCGTAGTAGGCTGCCATGCCGTCCTCCAGGGTTTCTTCTCCACCCGGGATTGAACCATATTTCCTGCATTGCAGGTGGATTCTTTACCCACTGAGCCACCTGGGAGGCCTCTTGGCAACAATAGCCAACAATAAAATTAAAAAAAATAATAAAAATAAAAAGCCATATACCACATTGGCAATAGTAAAATATTTAAATTCTACAATGATTAATTTAATCAGGAAAATATTAATACTATCTTAATAAAATTTTAAAATGTCTAATAAAGAATTTAGAATATAATCTAGTGGAATAAAACATCATTTCTGGACAAGAAGACTTACTGTTATAAAGGTATCTATTATCCTCAAATTGATTGAAGAGTTGGACTTGTTGACTGAACAACATCCTAGAATTAATATTTAATCTGCAATTCCATAAATCAAAATTCCAGTTGATTTTTTGAGGGATTCAGTAAACCTACAATTAAAGGCAAAGTGAAAGAATTAAAGGTTTACAAAATAAATTTTAACAAATGGAAACAGAGATAACTTACCTTAGAGAGACAAAGACACCTTATCTTAAGATAACTTACCTTAGAGATAAGGATTGTTGTTGTTGCTCAGTTGCCTTGTCATTTCTGACTCTTTTTGACTCCATGGACTGCAGCACTCCAGGCCTCCCTGTCCCTCACCATCTCCCAGAGTTTTCCCAAGTTCATGATCATTGCATTGGTGATGCATTCCAGCCATCTCATCCTCTGACACCCCCTATTCCTTCTGCCCTCAATGTTTCCCATCATCAGGGACTTTTCCAGTGAGTCATCTGTTCAAATCAGATGACCAAAATACTGGAGCTTCAGCATCAGTCCTTCCAGTGAATAGTCAGGGTTGATCTCCCTTGAGACTGACTGGTATGATTTCCTTGCTGTCCAAGGGACATTCAGGAGATAAGGATAACTTACCTTAATAGCAACATTCTAGAAAGTCTTGATGATGAAAGAAAAATACCATCACAGTACATACCCACACAAAGAAAACCACCTTGCACAGATACCCAATCCACAAATGTACAAAGATAGAATTGCGAATCAGAGAAGTTCAGACAAAATTGGGAAGCTGTCTCACTTTATGTATAAAAGTAAAATGATCTCAGCAAAAAAGTGGACTCAAGATAGAAAAAAACATTTAATGAAAAAAAATTTATAACATAGACATAAGAAAAATATGAGACTATCTTTATCTCTTAGGCACAACAGAGGATTTAGAAATCACAAAAGACGTAGGGTAAAAATTGATGAATTTCCAATACAGTATATTAATGCATATATATGGAATTTAGAAAGATGGTAACTGTGACCCTATATGCGAGACAGCAAAAGAGACACAGATGGAAAGAACAGACTTTTGGACTCTGTGGGAGAAGGCGAGGGTGGGATGTTTTGAGAGAACAGCACTGGAACATGTATATTACCATATGTAAAATAGATCGCCAGTCCAGGTTTGATGCATGAGACAGGGCACTCAGGGCTGGTGCACTGGGATGACCCTGAGGGATGGGATGGGGAAGGAGTTCAGGATGGGGAACACATGTACACCCATGGCTGATTCATGTTAATGTATGGCAAAAACCACTACAATATTGTAAAGTAATTAGCCTCCAATTAAAATAAATTAATTTACCAAAAAAATTGATGAATTTTAGCATACAACACTAAAGATTTCTCTTCGGTGAAGGCTGCCATGAATAAAGTTAATAGAGATGTGACAGACTTGAAGAAGATGATGGCAATGTCTAGAACTAATGAGGAATTATTGTCTAGGCATATAAGGAATGCTGGCAAATCATCAAGAAAAAGTTAGCATCATCAACAGAAAATAAAGCAATTTAAGGAACAGAAAACATCCGCAGCTAACAACCCCACAGAGAGATGCTCAAACTCATTCAAAATCAGAGATGCAAATTAAAGCAACAAGGAATTATCATTTTACATCTATTTGCAGGTGACAAAATTGTGATAACTTTTCTAATTAATATTCAGATTCAGCTTCCATGTCATTCTTTCGTATTGTCATTTTTCTTTCTCCTTTGTCACAGTAAGCATAATTACAATTGTTATGACTGGTATTTTAGCACCTCTGAATTAACACTTGTCCTTTGTCCTTTTCTGCCCTGTAATGTAGAGAGATAACTTTCTCATGAAATTATTTGAAGTAACTAATGACCAATCAAGTCTTCCAGCTGATCTGGGCTGGATATACCCTTTGAAAAGAAATTGAATCACACAGGTGTATCCTACTCTCTGCAATCCCATGGACTGTATGTAGCCTGCCTGGCTTCTCTGTCCATGGGATTCTCCAGGCAAGAATACTGGAGTGGGTTGCCATTTCCTTCTCCACGGGATCTTCCCAACTCAGGGATCAAACCTGGGTCTCCTGCATTGCAGGCAGATTCTTTACCAACTGAGCCACTAGGGAAGCCCTCTGAAAACTACCCTAATTTCCTTCATTACTCTTTTTTATTTTTTTCCTGTTTCATGTATATTGATGCCTTTAGATTTTCTACTGAAAAATTAATTCAATAGGTTATTTCTAGCTTGATCACAATAGAATCAAGTAATTCTGCTCAACTCTTGGGAAGTCAATGAATTAATTTGCTATCCATAATTATTATTATATTAAAGATATTTATTCTATTTAGTAAATATCTTTGATATGTTTAATCTGTTTTCCTTTAGTAACCTGTGGGTGACAACATTATCAATTTGGAAAATCTACCAATTTACAAAAAAAAAATAGTGTAAATCAGGGCAATACTAGAGAGGTGAAATAATGAGCTGTTTATTTTTTTCTCAAAGAAAAGGAGTAATAATAAATCTCTTACTATGAGGCAGTCTTAATAACAGAAAACTATTAATGTCAACTCTGATAAATGTCTTTGCATTTATTTGACTTTAAATGACTTTAATGACTTTAAAATGGTTGTGAGATACTTCCTGCCACAGCTAAGAAAGGAGAAATTACTGAAAGGGAATGCATTTAAGTTAAATCCCTCTGAAGAAAACAAGAAACAGGTAAACAGTTAAAAATTATGAGGCTCATTTATTTCCCAGGTGAGCAAAAGCAATTAGAGAGCTCCTTCTTTCAACTAGCTATAGGATATTGAGAAAAGGAGAATTTCCTGCCATATCAGTAAACAAGGCGATGGCAGTCATCAGCGTTTGCAGCCCTCCAATGTGAGCTTCTGAGCCCTAAGTGCACTCAGAAAGGGCAAGAATACCTGAGATCCAGCAGCCATCAGATTGCAGCCTCAAGGAAACTCTGAATGTGTAAAACACAGGAAACTGGCCCCAACTTGCTGAAATGCACACGAAAGGAATGATTTAAGTGAGTCCAGACTCTTGCATCTTCCTACAGGGTTGTGTAGGAAGATGCAAGAGTCTGGAAGGAAGGAAGAGTCTGGAAGGAAGATTCAGGAAGTCAACCCTGAATATTCGTTGCAAGGACTGATGCTGAAGCGGAAGCTCCAATACTTTGGCAACCTGATGCAAGGAGCCACCTTTTCTGACTCATTGGCAAAGACCCTGATGCTGGGAAAGGTTGAAGGCAGGAGGATAAGGCAGCAACAAAGGATGAGATGACTGGATGGCATCATCGACTCAATGGACAATGAGTTTGAGCAAACTCTGGGAGATAGTGAAGGACAGGGAAGCCTGGTGTGCTGCAGTTCACGGGGTTGCAAAGACTTGGAAATGACTGAGCAACTGAACGACAAAACATACATAGAAAAGTGCTAAATTGCTTAACTTGGAAGATCTGGTTTTCTTTAGCAATAATCTTTTGATGTTCAGGCTACTTGCCCTTTGTTGCAAAACTTCTATATAACCTGGCTCCTTCTCTCACCTCCTTGGAGCAATCCTCTCAGGGTTACTTGTGATGCTTTCTCCTAGGCTTGAAGTCCTAAAACTACCCATAAAATGAAACAAAACTCTCAGCTTTTAGGTTGTGAATATTTTTAAAGTTGATAATATATTATAAAAACTTGTCCAAACTATTTCTTGCTTGAAAAGGCATGCACTTTTTTCCTTTCACACTCTATTTGAGAATTTCATATTTTTTGATTTGGATATAATTTTCAGTCACATTAAACAAAAGTAATCCTAATTATGAATAGACTTTTCAGCTACATTTAATGCACTCAAATACTATTTCTAAAGGATAGATGTCTAATGGATACAAACTGCAATGAAAAGAAGTGATGAATGAAGCTGCTATCCTAAAAGATAACAAATACCATGAGCAATTTCTTTTATAGTCCAAAGGCCAAAATTCCCTTTACAGTCCTTGGACAAATTTATTAGGAAGTAAGCTCTTTGTTTCTGTTTTATCTTCCCTATGAGAGAATTCCCTCTGTGGAATTCTCAAGAAAGTGCAGATCTACGTGAACAGCAGATAAATTCCTTCAACGCTCACCAAATATTGTTCTTTGTTTCTTTTTTTGTCTCCCATTCTTTTTCTGCCTCCTCTGACTTTGAGGTTTTTAAATATGCTCTATTTGTCAATTCATGGGACAATATTTCAGTTCAGTTCAGTTCAGTAGCTCAGTTGTGTCCAACTCTTTGTGACTCCATGGACTGCAGCACATCTAGCCTCCCTGTCCATCACGAACTCCCAGAGTTTACTAAACTATTTTAATTATAATATATTTTAAAGTATGAAGCAGAAGGCCTAGTCTGTCATTGGAGCTTTTTTTAATTCTTTAAGTTTTCTTACATGTTTACTTTTCTATATGAACTATAGCATTAACTTGTCTTACTCAATATAAAAAGATTTTTTTAATCGCAATGTGTTAAAATTTTAAATCAATTTTAAAAATGATATTTTATGATGTTGAATCATTCTTTAAAAAGGAAGAATGTCTTTCCATGCATCAAAACTATCATTTGTCTCATTTAAAATTGTTTAAACTTTTTCTAACATAGGGTTTGTATTTTTCTATTATAAATTTATTCATAAGCATTTACTCATATGATGTGGCTCTAGTAATACATGCCTCACCAAAACAAAATTAAGAAGTAATAGGACATCAGTTATACTATAAGTATTAAAGGAATTGCATCATTATTCAAAATGTTTCATAAAGAAAACCCAGAACCTAAAAAGTTTCATATGCAGTTCTGCTGATCATTCATGAAACAGAAACTCTGATAATAAAAAAGTCTTTAAAAAATATTAAAAACTGAAGATGCTCTAACTAATAATACAAGGCTACCATAGCTTAGAACTCAAAACAAGATTAGTACAATATAAAAAAAGGAAAATCATAACATAGACTAAGAAAAATAATATATTAGCACAAGTTCAATAATATAGATAATAAAATTTATAGTGAAAAAATAGTGGTTTATTCCTAGAATACATGTTTAGTTTATATTAAATATATTTAATCTAATTCATGACATTACTAAATTAAAGAGGAAAATAGAAAATAACACAGTTCAACAAAATTTATAATTTAGTATAAAAATTAAAAATTTGAGGAAATTCGCTTAACCTGAGAAAAGACATTTATAAAACTAAACTAAAACAAAATAGCTTATCATTATAATTACCATAAATTACTGTGATACAAGCATTAATATATATGCAAAGAAAAGAATGAGTAGGGATATAAAAAAGAAAATAATAAAAAGCCTACAGTTAAAAACAGGACAAAACAAAATAAATACACCAGTCTGTTCATGTCAACTTCTCCATTTATTGAAAACTATTTTGAAAGACATCTTTTTAAAAAAGAGACTATCTAGAAAGTTACCAAATAACTGAGGAGTGCACACAATTTCACTGTTTCTGTTGTGTTTACCATTTACCACATCATCAGGGATACTGTCAAAAGAAATAATACTCTTAGTTCAGTTCAGTCCCTCAGTCGTGTCCTACTCTTTGTGACCCCATGAATCGCAGCACGCCAGGCCTCCCTGTCCATCACCAACTTCCAGAGATCACTCAGACTCACGTCCATCGAGTCGGTGATGGCATCCAGACGTTTCATCCTCTGTCATCCCCTTCTCCTCTTGCCCCCAATCCCTCCCAGCATCAGAGTCTTTTCCAATGAGTCAGCTCTTCGCATGAGGTGGCCAAAGTACTGGAGTTTCAGCTTTAGCATCAGTCCTTTCAAAGAAATCCCAGGGCTGATCTCCTTCAGAATGGACTGGTTGGATCTTCTTACACTCCAAGTAACTCTCAAGAGTCTTCTCCGACACCACAGTTCAAAAGCATCAGTTCTTGGGCACTCAGCTTTCTTCTCAGTCCAACTCTCACATCCATACACGACCACTGGCAAAACCATAGCCTTGACTAGACGGACCTTTGTTCACAAAGTAATGTCTCTACTTTTGAATATGCTATCTAGGTTGGTCATAAGTTTCCTTCCAAGGAGTAAGCGTCTTTTAATTTCATGGCTGCAGTCACCATCTGTAGTGATTTTGGAGCCCAGAAAAATAAAGTCTGACACTGTTTCCCCATCTATTTGCCATGAAGTGATGGGACCAGATGCCATGATCTTTGTTTTCTGAACCTTGAGTTTTAAGCCAACTTTTTCACTCTCCTCTTTCACCTTCATCAAGAGGCTTTTGAGTTCTTCTTCACTTTCTGCCATAAGGGTGGTGTCATCTGCATATCTAAAGTTATTGATATTTCTCCCAGCAATCTTGATTCCAGCTTGTGCTTCTTCCAGCCCAGTGTTTCTCATGATGTACTCTGCATATAAATTAAACGAGCAGGGTGACAATATACAGCCTTGACGTACTCCTTTTCCTATTTGGAACAAGTTTGTTGTTCCATGTCCAGTTCTCACTGTTTCTTCCTGACCTGCATACAGATTTCTCAAGAGGCAGGTCAGGTGGTCTGTTATTCCCATCTCTTTCAGAATTTTCCACAGTTTATTGTGATCCACACAGTCAAAGGCTTTGGCATGGTCAAGAAAGCAGAAATAGATGTTTTTCTGGAACTCTCTTGCTTTTTCCATGATCCAGCGGATGTTGGCAATTTGATCTCTGGTTCCTCTGCCTTTTCTAAAACCAGCTTGAATATCTGGAAGTTCACGGTTCACGTATTGCTGAAGCCTGCCTAGGAGAATTTTGAGCATTATTTTACTAGCATGTGAGATGAGTGCCATTGTGTGGTAGTTTGGGCATTCTTTGGCATTGCCTTTCTTTGGGATTGGAATGAAAACTGACCTTTTCCAGTCCTGTGGCCACTACTGTTTTCCAAATTTGCTGGCATATTGAGTGCAGCACTTTCACAGCGTCATCTTTCAGGATTTGAAATAGCTCCATTGGAATTCCATCCTCTCCACTAGCTTTGTTTGTAGTGATGCTTTCTAAGGCCCACTTGACTTCACATTCCAGGATGTCTGGCTCTAGGTCAGTGACCACACCATCATGATTATCTGGGTCATGAAGATCTTTTTGTACAGTTCTTCTGTGTATTCCTGCCACCTCTTCTTAATATCTACTGCTTCTGTTAGGTCCATATCATTTCTGTCCTTTATCGAGCCCATCTTTGCATGAAATGTTCCCTTGGTATCTCTAATTTTCTTGAAGAGTTCTCTAGTCTTTCCCATTTTGTTGTTTTCCTCTATTTCTTTGCATTGATCGCTGAGGAAGGCTTTCTTATCTCTTCTTGCTATTCTTTGGAACTCTGCATTCACATGTTTATATTTTTCCTTTTCTCCTTTGCTTTTCGCTTCTCTTCTTTTCACAGCTATTTGTAAGGCCTCCCCAGACAGCCGTTTTGCTTTTTTGCATTTCTTTTCCATGGGGATGGTGTTGATCCCTGTCTCCTGTACAATGTCACGAACCTCATTCCATAGTTCATCAGTCACTCTATCTATCAGATCTAGGCCCTTAAATCTATTTCTCACTTCCACTGTATAATCATAAGGGATTTGATTTATGTCATACCTGAATGTCTAGTGTTTTTCCCTACTTTCTTCAATTTAAGTCTGAATTTGGCAATAAGGAGTTCATGATCTGAGCCACAGTCAGTTCCTGGTCTTGTTTTTGCTGACTGTATAGAGCTTTTCCATCTTTGGGTGCAAAGAATATAATCAATCTGATTTCGGTGTTGACCATCTGGTGATGTCCATGTGTAGAGTCTTCTCTTGTGTTGTTGGATGAGGGTGTTTGCTACGACCAGTGCATTTTCTTGGCAAAACTCTATTAGTCTTTGCCCTGCTTCATTCTGTATTCCAAGGCCAAATTTGTCTGTTACTCCAGGTGTTTCTTGACTTCCTACTTTTGCATTCCAGTCCCCTATAATGAAAAGGACATCTTTTTTGGGTGTTAGTTCTAAAAGGTCTTGTAGGTCTTCATAGAACTGTTCAGCTTCTTCAGCATTACTGGTTGGGGCATAGACTTGGATTACTGTGATATTGAATGGTTTGCCTTGGAAACAAACAAACAGAGATCGCTCTGTCGTTTTTGAGTTTGCATCCGAGTACTGCCTTTTGAACTCTTTTGTTGACCATGATGGCTACTCCATTTCTTCTGAGGGATTCCTGTCCACAGTAGTAGATATTATGGTCATCTGAGTTAAATTCACCCATTCCAGTCCATTTCAGTTCGCTGATTCCTAGAATGTTGACGTTCACTCTTGCCATCTCTTGTTTGACCACTTCCAATTTGCCTTGATTCATGGACCTGACATTCCAGGTTCCTATATAATGTTGCTCTTTACAGCATAGGACCTTGCTTCTATCACCAGTCACATCCACAACTGGGTATTGTTTTTGCTTTGGCTCCATCCCTTCATTCTTTCTGGAGTTATTTCTCCACTGATCTCCAGTAGCATATTGGGCCCCTACTGACCTGGGGAGTTCCTCTTTCAGTATCCTATCATTTTGCCTTTTCATACTGTTCATGGGGTTCTCAAGGCAAGAATACCGAAGTGGTTTGCCATTCCCTTCTCCAGTGAACCACATTCTGTCAGACCTCTCCACCATGACCTGCCTGTCTTGGGTGGCCCCACTGGCATGGCTTAGTTTCATTGAGTTAGACAAGGCTGTGGTCCTAGTGTGATTAGATTGACTAGTTTTTTGAGTATGGTTTCAGTGTGTCTGCCCTCTGATGCCCTTTTGCAGTACCTACTGTCTTACTTGGGTTTCTCTTACCTTGGACGTGGGGTATCTCTTCACGGCTGCTCCAGCTAAGCACAGCCGCTGCTCCTTACCTTGGACGAGGGGTATCTCCTCACTGCCACCCCTTCTGATCTTGAACGTGGAATAACTCCTGTAGGCCCTCCGGCGCCCAGGTAGCCACCGCTCCTTGGAGGTGGGGTTGCTTCCCTGGGCCGGGGCCCCTGGCCTCCGGCATGGGGTAGGTCCTCCAAGCTGCCTCCCCTGGGCTTGGGCATGGGGTAGCTCCTTCCGGCCACTGCCCCTGGCCTCGGACATGGGGTAGCTCATCTCGGCTGCCGCCCCTTACCTCTCCGGGGCGCTAAATGTGCCAGTCGCAGCTGCCTGCGCTAAAAATAATACTCTACTACATCACAAAAAGTATTATCAGTTCAGTTCAGTCCCTCAGTCGTGTCTGACTCTTTGCGACCTCATGAATTGCAGCACTCCAGGCCTCCCTGTCCATTACCAACTCCCAGAGTTCACTCAGACTCACGTCCATTGAGTCGGTGATGCCATGCAGACATCTCATCCTCTGTCATCCCCTTCTCCTCCTGCCCCAATCCCTCGCAGCATCAGAGTTTTTTCCAATGAGTCAGCTCTTCGCATGAGGTGGCCAAAGTACTGGAGTTTCAGCTTTAGCATCATTCCTTCCAAAGAAATCCCAGGGCTGATCTCCTTCAGATTGGACTGGTTGGATCTTCTTATACTCCAAGTAACTCTCAAGAGTCTTCTCCGACACCACAGTTCAAAAGCATCAATTCTTGGGCACTCAGCTTTCTTCACAGTCCAACTCTCACATCTATACAGGACCACTGGAAAAACCATAGCCTTGACTAGATGGACTTTTGTTGGCAAAGTAATGTCTCTGCTTTTGAATATGCTATCTAGGTTGGTCATAACTTTCCTTCCAAGGAGTAAGCATCTTTTAATTTCATGGCTGCAGTCACCATCTGTAGTGATTTTGGAGCCCAGAAAAATAAAGTCTGACACTGTTTCCACTGTTTCCCCATCTATTTTCCATGAAGTGATGGGACCAGTTGCCATGATCTTTGTTTTCTGAATGTCAAGCTTTAAGCCAACTTTTTCACTCTCCTCTTAGTATTATAGTCATGGCTAATTCAAATGTGAGATAGAGCTGGTCTGCAGTTGAAGTAGAAAGGCTTTGTCACTAGTTCAGGGTATGCATGCATGTATACCTTTGTCTCTCACTACAATGCTTATCTGCAGCCTTTGTCTCTTCCTTCACCATACTGTTTGTCTTTAAATAAAAGCTTTATGTTATATGAGTCTGGTCACTCATTTCAAATATGCAGACTGGGGAAAACAATAGGAGTACCCACACAGGCTTACCTGGTGGCTCAAGCAGTAAAGAATCTGCCTGCAAGTCAGGAAACCTGTTTTTGGTCACTGGATCGGGAAGTTCCCCTGGAGAAGGGAATAGCGACCCACTCCAGTATTCTTAGCTTAGCTGATAAAGAATCCACGTGCATTGCAGGAGGCTGCAGTTGGAGTCCTGCGTCGGGAAGTTCCCCTGGAGAAGAGATAGGCTACCCACTTCAGTTTTCATGAACTTCCCTGGAGGCTCAGATGGTAAAGAGTCACCTGCAGTGGGGGAGACCTGGGTTCGATCCCTGGTTTGGGACGATCCCTTGGAGGAGGCCATGGCAACCCACTCCAGTATTCTTGACTGGAGAATCCCCATGGACAGAGGAGCCTAGCAGGCCACAGTCCATGGGGTTGCAAAGAGTCAGGCGTGATTTAGCCACTAAGCACAGCCAGTATTCTTGCCTGGAGAATTCAATGGACAGAGGAGCCTGGTGAACTACAGTCCCTGGGGTTGCAAAGAGTCAGGCATGACTTAGCGACCAATATGTTTGCTTTTCACCCACTCAGCATAGCCAGCTGTCAGTAAAATTTTATATTTTCAGTGATCAGGTATGTACTGATTTTGTTTAATTCCAAAAATCAGGTAGCTGAAATTCTTCTCTACAGCAGAAGCATATTTCACTCAAACAGTATTCTTTTTCAACACTGATTTAACAGGCTAACCAAAAGAATTAATTGTCATTTTAAAATGAGTATACCATTAAAAAAAAAAAAAAAAACAAAGACAATGATAGCATTTATGACAAATTCTATTCCGTCTGCTTAAAATAAAAAAGCATTAGTAAAATAAAAGTGACACTATATTTACCCCAAATCAGTAAATTTGTTTCAGCAAAATAATTACACATCAAATTGCATTGATTTTAATATTATTGCTTTGGGATATTTTAAACACTATTTGTAAATATATTTGCTTTGAGGGTTATCTAATTGCTTTCAATTTAAAACATTATAAGTTTCTGTAAATACATACTTTTTTTTTTTTTTTAGTAAAATTCTTATTATACTGCTCAGTTTGAGAAAATGCTTTAGAATGTTTGTTCATTCACCTTTATGAATTTTTCCCTTATTATATTTTATGAACAGCCAAAAATCTAGAGATATCACACCCCAAGTATAAATATTTCAACACTTGGGGTTATCCAAACTTAGTCGATTTTGTGGTCTGAAATTCTAAGATTTTTTTTCAAGAATCACAGTGTGGAACTGTTTCTCCATTTTTATGGGTATGCCCCTCTGTCTATGCCAGCCATCTGATAGGTGCACTTAAGCCTAACCTGTTAGGTTAAATACCACTGGGTGCGTGGGTGCATGCTAAATCACTTCTTGTTCGACAGTTTGCTACCCTATGGACAATCCATGTGATTCTCCAGGCAAGAATACTGGAGTGGGTTGTCATGCCTTCCCACATGGCGTTTAGTGGCAAAGAACTCGCCTGCCAATAGAAGAGACATAAGATACCTGGGTTCAGTCCCTGGGTGGGAGGATCCCCAAGGAGGAAATGGCAACCCACTGCAGTATTCTTGCCTGGGAAATCCCATGGACAGAGGTGCCAAGTGGGTTACGGTCTGTGGGGTCGCAAAGAGTTGAACACGACTGATGGACAGGGAGGCCTGGCGTGCTGCGATTCATGGGGTCGAAAAGAGTCAGACACGACTGAGCAACTGAACTGAACTGAACTGAACTGAAAGCAACTTAGCACCACACCAGTACCTTCTCTGTACCAAGAAGATGAGGATGACTAAATCTCTAGAAACTCTTCTTTTAAGAAGTTGTTGTTTAGTCACTGAGTTATGTCTGACTCTTTGTGACCCCATGGACTGTAGCCTGCTAGGCTCCTCTGTCCATAGGATTTCCCAGGCAAGAATACTGCAGTGTGTTGCCATTTTCTTCTCCAGAGGATCTTCCCCACTTAGGGATTGAACCCATGACTCTTGCATTCTGCATTGGCAAGCAGATTCTTTACCAATGAGCCACCTGGGAAGCCCTTCTTTTAAGAAGAAAGAAAGTGAAGTTGTTAAGTTGTGTCTGACTCTTTGTGACTCCATGAACTATAGCCTACTAGGCTCTTCCATCCATGGAATTTTCCAGGCAAGGGTACTAGAGTGGGTTACCATTTCCTTCTCCAGGGACCTTCTAGATCCAGGGATTGAATCTGGGTCTCCTGCATTGCAGGCAGATGCTTTACCATCTGAACCAGCAGGGAGGCCCACAAGGTGCTTCTTTTAAGAAGGCAAGCACTTAAATCCCAATAACAACTTTACCCTTATTTGCTTAGCCTGCCTGGTAACCTCCTATTTCTGTCTCTCTCACCAACATCTACTTTTATCTTTAATTGGAGATGGCATTAAAAGTGGTGGTGTGGGCCATTTCAAGGAGTTATGTAGTACTCCTGGTCTCTTTCTTATATACTGAAAGTATACAGGTTATTAAACTTCTGTTTTTCTTCTGTTTATCTTTTTTTTTTCTCTAAAAGCAGGGAGATCTCAGCCAAGAAACTAGAAGGGTAAAGGGAAATTTTTATTTTCCTCTCCTATAGAGTGATTTCAGAGAAGACCCAGTAGGGAGCCAGGAGTTTGATCCCCACTGGGAGATAATGCAGCCCATTCTATGGTGTCATTACCCTTGCTGATTTCCTGATCTCCTGCAGTACTGCTCTGCAGAAGCCAGATATAGCCCCTGGCCTCCTAAACTGATATTCAATAGAGAGGGATGAACAAAAATAAGTTTATTTATTTATTGTTTTGTGAGATTTGACACCTCTCTAGACCGAATGTTGACCCCTGTTCCATAGCAAACCTCTAAATTCTGAATATACAGTGCCCATTGGAAATGGGTTGGTTTACTTTTATTTTTCCTACAGTCAGTTAAAAAACAAACATCATGTTCATAGTGTTATTAGAAATTTAATTTGCCTTGTTCCCAATAACACTAAGACTTCTTAGTCACAGGTGCTGCCCCCTCAGTCCTTTCCCTGTCTTCCACCTTTTCAAATCTTCTGATTAAGGGCAGCCCACTATGAAGCCTTGGGTAAGGCTATCGATTTAGAGACTCTAATAGAGTCACATACTAGTAATTGATATTGTGTGAACGAACCTTTCAGAGCAAGTCCAATTTGATAGCTTGAGACCAGAGGGCCCGACTGTCCAGAGGCACTTGTGACAAAAGGGAAAAGATGTGACTGATACAAAGAGCTTCTAGCAGGCTGGCTTCTCTCAGGATCCTTGAATGTTTCATTCATTTGTTTGTTTTGTATTTTTGCAGTTCCTGCTTAAGTTTAGGTAACTGTTGCAGCCATTACCCTGAGCAGTCCCTTTGTCTGCCTCTGGTAGATACATGCCTGCCTGGCATACATTTTTCTACTCTGATTTTCAGGGTAGGTCTTATGCAGGTGCCTCCATGATGGGAGCATAGTGGGGACAGACATATTATACAAGCCAGGATCTCTTTCTTGCCTTGAAACTCCCTAAATAGAGAGTTATGATCGATGTTTTATAAAACAATGTTGTTAACCATCTGGTTCTACAAGGATTGAGTGATTGGCCCCTGAAGTTACTGACCTACAGTATGATCTGAAGAGCATTCAAGGGCAGAGGTCAGGAATAAGGCACTCTGTGCTCTGGGAAAACAGGCAGAACAGGCCCTCAGATACTTATTTTCAGGGAAAATTTGCATTAACCCAAATTCTTACATCTTCCCATAAATAGAAAAGTACTAAAACCATTGACTAATATATGTTCCATGTGACTAGCTGGCACCATCCTTCCATTGAGATGTGTGCCTGATTATAGGTACTCCCTTACCAAAAAAGCATATATACTGAACTCCTCCCCTTTCCTCTTTGAAACACTTTCTCTGAGATTTCTGTGAGGCTGTCTCTTGGGCTATAGTTCTCAGTAAGATGTGAAATAAACTCAACTTACAGCTTTTCGTGCATTTTTTTCCCCTACTCCACAGTTTTTTCACCATTTCCTTCTTAGTTAAAGAGCTTAAGAATCTGCCAGTTGTCTTCTTGTCTGCCTGAAAATATATCAGTCCTTGAGTGACTTTAGTATATTGGTACTATAAAAATTTCATCCTTTCCAACCATTTGCAGGTCTGGGCATCCTCCCTAAGTTTCCTGAGAGCTTTCTCTCTTTCTTTG
The DNA here is from genome assembly GCF_002263795.3 of Bos taurus. NCBI lineage: Eukaryota > Metazoa > Chordata > Mammalia > Artiodactyla > Bovidae > Bos > Bos taurus. The sequence goes on from NC_037336.1 coordinate 90,350,538, forward strand.
TTTTCTCCTCTTTCTCCCTTTACTGATATAAAACATTTCTTCTATCAATGCAATAATTATGGGCACAAATTATAGAAGGTGTCTGGCTGTCATCCTTGCACAAATAACTATTCTTATTCTTTTTTTCTGGAAATGATTTACTTATAAAAGAGTAGAAGACATAATTTCAGGTTATCATATTCTAGATCTCGGTACATTTTCAGTTATCGCTTCAAGAAATTCCATGCCTATGGATGGTTTCAGTAGTGAAATAAGTCTCTAAAGACATTCTAGAACAGGATACTTCTCCTAATTGTGGCCTTTAATAGGGCAGATATTCTAGCTGTGGCAAACACTGTTGCAAGCACCTTCACATTCAGCAATCTGCCCTGAACCCAAGAGCATCCAAGAATCTCTAGGAGGTCAGAATCAAAATAATGAGGTTAACACAACTTGTTAACCTCCAGCAAACTCATACTTACTTAGTTATATGCCATAGAAGCAGGATGAGAAATCGATTTACCTCTGTTGTTTAGTTGCTCTGTTGTGTCCGACTCTTTACGACCCCGTGGACTGCAGCATGCCAGGCTTTTCTGTCCTTCAAATCTCCTGGAGTTTGCTCAAACTCATGTCCATTGAGTCAGTTATGCCATCCAACCATCTCATCCTCTGTCCTCCCCTTCTCTTCCTGCCTTCAATTTTTCCCAACATCAGGGTCTTTTCCAATTAGTAAGCTCTTCACATCAGGTGGTCAAAGTATTGGAGCTTCAGTTTCAGCATCAGTCCTTTTAATGAATATTAAGGATTGATTTCCTTTGAATTGACTGGTTTGATCTCCTTGCAATCCAAGGGACTCTCAAGAGTCTTCTCCAACACCACAGTTCTAAAGCATCAATTCTTCAGTGCTCAGCTTTCTTTATGGTCCAACTCTCACATCCATATGTGACTACTGGGAAGACCACAGCTTTGACTATACAGAACTTTGTTGGCAAAGTAATGTCTCTGCTTTTTAATATGCTGTCTAGGTTGATCATAACTTTGCTTTAAAAGAGCAAACATCTTTTATATCATGGCTGCAGTCACCATATGCAGTGATTTTGGAGTCCAAGAAAATAAAGTCTGTCACTGTTTCCATTGTTTCCCTATTTATTTGGCATGAAGTGATGAGACCATATGCCATGATCTTCGTTTTTGGAACGTTGAGTTTTAAGACAACTTTTTCACTCTCCTCTTTCACTTTCATCAAGAGGCTCTTTAGTGCCTCTCCATTTTCTGCCATAAGGGTAGTGTCATCTGCATATCTGAGGTTATTGATATTTCTCCCAGCAATCTTGATTCCAGCTTGTGCTTCCTCCAGCCAAGCGTTTCCCATTATGTACTCTGCATAGAAGTTAAATAAGCAGGGTGGCAATATACAGCCTTGATGTACTCCTTTTTCAATTTGGAACCAGTCCATTGTTCCATGCCTTGTTCTAACTGCTGCTCTTGACCTGCATACAGAATTCCAAGGAGGCAGGTTAGGTGGTCTGGTATTCCCATCTCTTGAAGAATTTTCCAGAGTTTGTTGTGATTGACACAGTCTAAGGCTTTGGCATAGTCAATGAAGCAGAAATCGATGTTTTTTCTGAAATTCTCTTGCTTTTTCTATGACCTAACAGATGTTGGCAAATTTGGTCTATGGTTCCTCTGCCATTTTAAATCCAGCTTGAACATCTGGAAGTTCTCAGTTCACGTACTGTTGAAGCATGGCTTGGAGAATTTTGAACATTACTTTGCTAGCACGTGAAATGAGTGTAATTGTGTGGTAGTCTGAACATTCTTTGAAGTTGCACTTCTTTGGGATTGAAATGAAAACTCATCTTTTCCAGTCCACTGTTGAGTTTTCCAAATTTGCTGACATATTGAGTGCAACACTTTCACAGTACCATCTTTTAGGATTTGAAATAGCTCCACTGGAATTCCATCACCTCCACTAGCTTTGTTTGTAGTGATGCTTCCTAAGGCCCACTTGACTTCTCATTCCAGGATGTCTGGCTCTAGGTGAGCGATCATACTACCGAGGGGTCACACCATCATGGTTATCTGGATCATGCAGATCTTTTTTGGACAGTTCTTCTATGCATTCTTGCCACCTCGTCTTAGTGTCTTCTGTTTCTGTCAGGTACATACCATTTCTGTCCTTTATTGAGCCCATCTTTGCATGAAATGTTCCCTTCAGTTCAGTTCAGTCGCTCAGTCGTGTCGGACTCTTTGCGACCCCTTAGTATCTCTAATTTTCTTGAAGAGATCTCTAGTCCTTCCCATTCTATTGTTATCCTCTATTTCTTTGCATTGTTCACTTAGGAGGAAGGTTTTCTTTGGAACTTTGCATTCCAACTGGTATATCTTTCCTTTTCTCCTTTGCCTTTAGCATCTGGTTTCTCAGCTATTTGTCAGGCCTCCTCAGGCAGCCATTTGCCTTTTACATTTCTTCTTCTCTACCTAGATGCTAAACTTGTGGACTTAATCCAAGCACATTTTAATGAATGTCACTTTTCTATGATAATAGACCATGCTGATTTGGCCAGAGGAACTCAAAGAGTTAATTGCTAGTCACAGTTTTCAGTGTAGAAAAGACTAGCTCAATTTCGTAATTACTTTTTTTAATTCACACTTGTGTCCTAAGACACAAGGGGAATTGTAAAGGAATCGATGGGTTTTCTAGTGAAAACAACTGTCATAATTAGGAAATCAAATCAAAACATAAAGAAATTCAGGTCTTCCCTGGTGGCTCAGATGGTGAAGCGTCTGCTTGCAATGTGGGTGACCTGAGTTCGATCCCTGGCTCCGGAAGATCCCCTGGAGAAGGAAATAGCAACCCATTCTAGTACTCTTGCATGGAAAATTCCATGGGCAGAGGAGCCTTGAAGGCTACAGTCCAGGGGGTCGCAAAGAGTCGAACACAACTGAGTGACTTCACTTCACTTCTTCAAAGAAATTCAATGTCAAATGAATTGACACAGACTTTTTGAAAGCTTCAATGAACATTTCTGATTTTCTTATATCTTTCCTTCCTCATATGCATCCCCATCCCAGATATATTTCATACTTGCTATAATTGTTTACATAACACACAAAGATATTTTTATGTAAAATTGAAAATCCCACATCAGTATCCACAACTCATTTTCTGCCTTATCCTTTGAGCAAATGTTATTATTAAAGTACTATGCACCACCATTTGTCATCTTTTTAAAAGAAGAGGTTTTAACTTCTCATAAGAAAATACATAATTATTACATCAGTCAGATTAGCTAAAAAATACATCCCATGTAATTATTTACCTTTTTTGAAATATTCCTGCTGTAGAGAGACCAAAAAATCCTCACAAAATGTATGATGTGATATGAATACAATACATTCTGAGTATACTAAGATATGATATTAATTTAGAAAACAAATTTGTGATAAAACTTGCAAAATTCTAAAATCATACTTGATGTCTAAAACAACTATTTTATAATATTATCAATAGTCTAGTTAGTAAAAGGAATTTATAATATAAGTGATAATATTTCACGTCATAATTTTTATCTGAGATTTTAAATTTTAAAACTTAAGTTTTAAAAATGATTTATGTTCAAATTGAAGTTTTCACATACAAAGAACTTTATACGTGAATAGAAGATATAGCAAGTATAAAATATTAACTACTTTATTTCCCAGTGTGCAATATCATAGATTTAATCATTTTTGATGACCTTCTAGCAAATATACTTAATGTTATACTAAAATAGTGGTCTCAAGACTATATGACTCACAGTGATGTTGCCTCCTTGATCTAAATTTCAAACAGAAATTAATCCCAGAAATAGTTCTAGGGATACAGAACCTTAAGGAAGGACTCATTGATTTAGATCTGGGCTATCAGCCATGATTCTCTGATCTTATTTGATTTAAAGGAACGAATGACTCTTTGCTAGTGGAAAAGGGGATACTGGTATTCCACAGCATGGATCAGCAACAGTGTTCATTAAGTCATATATTATAGACACCTGTAATAATTACCTACAGATGGCAATACTTTAAATAATAAGTAATTGCTGGCCAAGAAGGTTTTTACTGAAAAGAAAATAAAAAAAATAATTGTAGCTGGTCAACTGTCTAAGTGTCTGAAAAACTTGGAGTAGAAAATACTGAGTTTAGAATTGTGAAATCCCATCTGAAGGCCTGAGTGAAAAAGGAAAAGCTTATATTCTCTTGCAGCCACAGGGCTGAACTTGATGATACTGAACTCAACATCTAAACCTGTGAGTGTTTGAATCACAGTGAAATTGGATTCACAATAGCTCAGGGTCCCACGTGTTAAAGCAAAGGTACTGACTGGGGAGAAGGATGGTCCCAAAAACTGGAACGAAGACCCATGAATCCTAGAGATTGTCAGAAATAGTCACCTTAAGGAGTTAAACTTCTTTACCTGAGGAAATTCGAACATCCTCCCCAGAAATGGTTGCCTTCAAGAGGACTGTATATCGTTCTCAGGATCTGCTCCTACCTGTAAGTACTTATAGACTGATAAGCATCCCAATTTCATCAGACACCAGATGGTAAATACAAAGAATACAAATGTGACCTATGGAGGGGATGCAATGCTTCTACAAAGCCACAGTCCACAGCTATAGAAGGAGCCATACAAGGCAGCAGAACATTACAATAGCATTGCCTTGAACAGTCAAATAAAATAAATAAAGCGTGGCAATGAATTCTTGATAGAATTCTTATCACATTTTTTAAGCCCTTATATTATTTGAGCAGTTTTAGTAGCTTTAGGTTTACAACAAAATGGAGAGTGAGATAGAGATGTCCCATGTACCCTCACACCTTACACATGCCTGGCCACCCCATTATCAACATCCCTCACCAAAATTGTACATTTTTTAAAAAAGATGAACCTACACTGACATATCATAATCACTCAAAGGCCATAGTTCACCTTAGAGTGTGCTCTTCTCGGTTATTCCTTTTTTGTCTGCAATTAATATTTAAATCTGTGGACAGATACTTAGAATCAGTGCATGCAAACTTTCACATAATAGTTTTAAGATCTATTTGTGATTCTTACCTGAATCATCTATTACCATAGTGTTGAAACTAATAATTTTCAAATGCCATTTACACTCTTTATTTGACATGTCTCTGTTAAGGTGAGATTTCCCTTCTCCTGTGTGTATGCATGTGTGTATATGTATTCACACGTATGCACACATATGTCTTTGATATATGCATGGATTTATGGAATCCTATTTTATTGGGTTATAATCCATTACTGTCTTTATTTATATTGATTCTCAGCTGTCTCAGATTTGGCTGTGCGAATACTTTTAATCTGACTTTGATTTTTATGTCATGTAGGGCGACCCACTCCAGTACTCTTGCCTGGAAACTCCCATGGACGGAGGAGCCTGGTGGGCTGCAGTCCATGGGGTCGCTAAGAGTCGGACACAACTGAGCGACTTCACTTTCACTTTCATGCATTGGAGAAGGAAATGGCAACCCACTCCAGAGTTCTTGCCTGGAGAATCCCAGGGATGGGGGAGCCTGGTGGGCTGCCGTCTACGGGGTCGCACAGTCGGACACGACTGAAGTGACAGCAGCAGCAGCAGCATTACCTTTTTACAAATGGTTTTTCGGTTGTCTCAACATACACACATATATATTTGGAGAGAGGAACTGCATTTGTTATTTAATTAGCTTCAGGAACAGAAACACTTGAACTTTTCTTATGTCATTAAGAGAAATAATAACGTAGGGAAACTTTAAAAATACAATTTTCTGGAGGGAATTTGTTTCCTCCATAGTCTGTTTTTCTCAAGTTTTGTGACCCTTGATTCATAAGGTCTTCTGGGCATATTTTTGCTTCATTCTTCTTTATCTGTGTTTAGCTTTTCTTTTGCACTTTTTTATTGAGCACATTTTTTGTGTGTTCTTTCTTGCTTCAGTCACTTTTTCCTCAGTTGTCTCAACATATTTTATTGAATTTTTACATTTGCTCCAAAGTTTTGATGTTTCAACTATATTACAAAATAATTTGATATTTCAACTATATTATATAATAAATTTTTATATGTTCTCATATCTATATACGTCCTCTGGTTGATTTCAAAGTCTTATCTATTCATGTTACCATACTGTGTTAAGTACAGAGGCATAATAACATTTTAATATTGATTGAATATTATATATTAACTATTTAATATATATTTGACACAGTAATGATATAATATTCCCCTGGACAGCTCTCTATTTTCTATTCTTGCATGTTTATTTTTTTTCATATCTTTTCCCCCTATGTTACCAACTTCATTAGGTCCAGAAAATACAAATATTAGAGAAAACTTAAAACACGATAAAGCTCTTTTTGTTCAAGTATGTTTTGTTTAATTTTTTATCTTTTAGATGTTATTATTCTCTAGAAAAGTATGCATTTTCCATTGGTAACATAAAAATCTTTCACTTTGAAATATTGAATAAAAATTGAATTTCAAGCACAATCATGCAGAGCTAATCTAAATCAAGACAATGTAGTACATATATTGTGTTATTAAAGTGATAGACTGTGTCTGTAGTACCTACTATTGAATTTTTAGAGCCAATACATTCTGGAACATAGGGAATACCCAATATACATCTATTGACTAGATAAGACTACATCCTGCACTAGGTTATTTTTCTCTACTCAGCTACTGCACATAGATAGGCACAATATGAACTGCAATTTCTTATTATTTAACCAATGACAAGACAAAGAAAATAATATGCTCATATAATTGCTGACATTATTAAACATATTCTGCGTACAAATACAAAAGGTAAACAGTCAGTGAAGAGTGTGAAAAGATGTAAAAATGAAGTCAGTTGAGGAGCAAACTGTTATATAAAGAAGAAGATTTGATTAGGAGTTCAATTTACCTGAAAGCTAAACCCATTAAGCTGAAAAGCTAAAAGTGATCCAGAGCATGGGAAGTAAAAATTGGTAAATCACAGTAGTGAATTGTGCACTACAACAAAATGATCTAATAAACCAGTAATTTGCCATATTATTATGAGCTACAAAGACAATTTAATAAAAACAATTTGGTTTATATTGCTTCCAGCCTACTTGGTAGTTTCACAATCATCTTTTTTAAAAAAAGTATAATAGTTTTAGTCATAGGATGACACTCTTATAATTGAAAATTTGTACTACTAAAATTGTTACATAAAATATACCTTGTTACTACTTGAGGCACTTGCAGAGAAGAATATTTGGTAATGATTTTTTAAAATCTTCACTTTTTAGATAGATTTTTAAGAGTGCTCAGTGAGGGAAAGATTATATTTATCATGCTGATGTTGATTTCCTATAACTGTTCTGCACAAAATGTCCTCAGCTTTCTTTTTCCAAATCCTTGCATTGGCATCCATGACAACCAGAATATGCTTCCCCTGTTTATCAGATCATAGTTCCTTGCTGTGGGGCAGTAAAAAGATTACCACATATCCAAGTAATTAATATGATGTGGGGTAGTGCTGAAGGCTTGAAGCCAACAAAAATATGAATATTTATTCCTCACCTCATTACAAGTGATAGTAATTAAATGCCAGAAAAGTAGCATATATTGTTAAATTGGATAATACGTTTCTGCCTTTTCACTGCCCCAATACATATTATAATGAAACTTTGCCCTTTATGAAGTCCTAAAAGATATATTTAATTTTACAGAAGATCAAGAACTGAAAACTGTAACACTCAGAATCATAAATCTACTAAGATAACTTTACTACTCTGCAAAACCATTGCTTCTGTCTTTCCTATTAAGAGGTTAAGCATGACAACAAAAATAAAAATTAAAAACTAAAAATTTAAGAGACTGAAATTATTCCACAAAATAGTATTTATAGTTAGACTTGAAAACTTTAGTTTGTTTTAGGGTTGGTGATTTTCTCACTTTTGCAGAAAAACAAGTCTCTGATCAATGTTAATATGTGTGAAATGTATTGGAAAACTTTGGAATTATATTTTGAGGTCAATATTAACTTTATTATTGTATAAACTTGAAAATAGGATTAGCTCCTCTGGATTTAGGCAAACATCTTGGTTTCTTCTCTAGTAGTTCCTTCAGCCTGAACCAAAAAAAAAAGTCAAAATCCATTTTATTGAAGTTAAAGTCTGGTGAAAAGTACAGCAAGGCTAAAGAGAATGGTGAGAGATTGGAGGAAGACACATCAGATCTGGGGTGTGGGTGTCTGTGCCAAGATAGTGGAGGTAAAGAGAAAGAACTCTTCAGTCTAGCTTCTTCCCACTGAAACTGCTCTTGCTAATACTGATTGCCGCCATCTTCCCAGAATAAATGAACACCAAACAGTCCTCATTTTGCTGTTTTTCTTTTTCCAGCAGATTAGACACTGCTGGCCATTTTCTACTTCCTAAAGTGCCTCTACTTTTTATTTTCAATGTTACCACTTCCAAGAAAGAAAGGCTTATTTCTTATTCCATCTGAAATAGGGACACTCCTATTCTCTTACAGAGAAAAATTATATATTTTTAGTCTATTCCATAGTACAATTTTAATTATAAGATTTATTTGTCTTTTTGGTGCTCTCTTACCCTAGACTTTGAGCTCCTAAAGATCCGGGACCAAATTGACACACCTGACATGCAGCAAAATTTAGGCTCTTGGGAATTTATTTATCCTGATTCATTTCACTGCTTTGTTGTTCCAGCTCCAAATTTATTGCCTCTCTGCTGCAAATGTTCCTTTCAATATATGCTGTGCTAATAGAATTCCTTTAAGCATTTGTGTTTTAAAGTGTGCACCATAGTAATCTTTCTCAGTAGAGGGCACAGGAAGGACATTGTGGAAATAGGGGCCCTCTGGAGGGATTGTGGGCTTCCCCAGTGGCTCAGACAGTAAAGAATCTGCCTGCAATGCAGGAGGCCTGGATTCAATCCCTGGGTTGGGAAGATTCCCCTGGAGAGGGGCATGGCTACCCACTCCAGTATTGTTGCCTGGAAAATCCCATGGACAGAAAAGCCTAAGCAGACTACAGTCCGTGGGGTCTATAGCCCTGCAGATACCGTGATCTTGGTACACTGAAACTAGTTTCAGACTTCTGGCTTCCAGAACTGTGAGGGAATAAATGTCTGCTGTTTTATGCCACTAAATTTGTGATTATCTGTTACAGCAGCCATAGAAAACTAACATAAGTGGACATTAACAATTTCTACTGCACTAGTAATCTAAAAAGGTACATTTAAAAAGATACATTATTTTAACCACAACATTTCAAAAATTTAAATAAATAATCGAAGTGTTAATGTGAAAGTAATTATCTCTGGATGTCCAGATTCTTGCATTTCTATTTTATAGGTAGAAAAAATTCTAAAACAAAAACTTAGATGGCATAAGATATAATAGAAAGTTCTCAGGAAAACGAAGAATGGAAGAGGCTTGATGAGTTTACCCCTAACTTGGCTAAAAGTAATTTTTTATGTTCTAAATTATTCCTATTTGGAGTTATACTATAAAAGCCAAAATCTTCCATATCCTCTTTGATGGGTGGCCCTGGAGAACCTACTGGTCAATATTCATGGATTTAAGGCCCAAATGAATTTTAGAGACATAAAGTGACAGGTACACTGTTACATAGCTGGGAGATGAATGTATCAGAACCATTTAAGAACAGTGCTTTTAATGTTTGTCTTCTTCAACGAATAGGGACTTTTTCTAGGTAAGTAATAAGACATTTGAACACAGATTTACCTGCAAGAGTTCTAGCCAGAGTTAATTTAAAATGGCTAAAAAACTAGACACTCCTTGGATATCCAGTGAACTCAGGGAATGGGTATGTACACTATGGTGTAATCAAACTGTAGATTTTTATACAGCCATTAAAAATCTTACCTGTAAAGACTGTTGAGTTATATATGGAGAAATACTATCAAGAAAACGTTCTATTGAAAGAGCAGACTCATTGTAACTAACTTTATTGTGTACCTACCAAGCACTTTAAAAAGCTTTGTTGCTTCTTTTTATCCTCTTAACAATGTATTATATAGATGTATATTTTTAAAAGAATTTCCATTGAATGATGAAGAAACCAAGCCACAGGAAAGTCAACTAACTGGCTCAGAGTTACACAGGCAGAACAGGGAAGGTTGATTCCATAGGACAACCAACATGTTATATCAGACAGAAAACAAAAGAAAGGAAGACTTTTTGTTTCCTCAGTGGTTCCCTTGACTCCCAATGCCCAATACCCTGGTCAGTTTCAGTTTCAGCATCTGAGTGTCAGCTTAACTTCCACCAATCACCCTGCAGGAACTTAATCTTAAGGAGAAGCTTGTTGACAGGGATTTCATTCTCAGTGGCTGGCATATCCGTACAGTAGCATCTACAGTATGTCAGGATTATGAACCTGCATGTTTGAATATTTTCCAAAAATGCTACATAAAACTAGCTTTAAAAAAATCTCAAGTTATAAAATAAGATAATTTAGAACTAGAAAAGGAGGAGATAAAAGTGAACTCAAGGAACAAGAAAATCTGCAGCAGAAAACTTACTGCAGAGTGCCAGTCTCCAGTTGTTTCCGGGATCGAAACACTCTATAAAATAGGTAACCAAGAACCTACTACACAGCACAATAAACCATACTCAGCACCTTGTAGTAACCTATAATGAAGTAGAATAAGCACATAAACATGTATAACTGAATTACTTTGCTGTAAATTTAGTTTAAGTTTGTTGTTGCAACATATGATATGTTTGTATAAGAACTTGCTAAATAGTCCATGTAGAATAAATACTGGATCCTTTCCCTCTTTCAATACTGAGGACCATGAAAGGTTAAGAAGAGCAAGACAATCTTAAATGTCCAAGGAAGTATTTTTCAGAATGCTATAAAGTATTTTTTAAAGTGTAATCACTTTCTCCAAGAAATAGAAAAGCTTACTGTTGCAATGATCATTTTATTTCATAGGTTTCAAACTATGAGAAATTTTAGTTTAAATTTAGTTTAAGTTTCATCACAATGCTGGTAGTTTCTATGTCTTTTTATAGTCAATATTGAAAGAAAATCCCATGGACAGAACACCTGTCCATGTTGTTGATGACAACAACTGTGTCATCACAAAAGAGTTGGACACGACTTAATGACTAAACAATGACAACAACAACAAATCAAAAGTCAATGGAAAATCATGGCTATATCAATACTATAAATATATAAAAAAAATAAAAAGAAGTACAAAAAGTGTTCACATATGTTCTACACATAATATCTGAGTATAAAAATAGCAATTGAATACTGTATTCCATTTTAATCAGCATTCTTTGTCTTGATTTTTAAGTTTGAAAAATATATGTAGAAGCAATCAGGGAACAAAGAAAGTAATTTTTGAGGCATCTGATTAATTTTGTCTCTCAAACTATTTAAATATCTACTCTTCCTGTGCCCAGGGCTCAATCCTTGAGTCCTTTCTGTTCTTTGTATACCTTCACTTCATATAGCAAGGTGATCTCACCTAGTCTCATTTTTAAAAATAAAACCTGTTTTGTAATGATTTGCAACTTATATCTTCAATCAAGTCCTATCCTCTGAACTACATTTTAGAGTATTTGGGCTGACTAAAACATGAAAGCATTAGAAAAGATGTCTAGAGTTTGTGATTTACTGATTTTATATTGTAACATGACTTGCTTTACAGATTTAAGATTATCAAAATTTCCATATAGCTATCTAAAGGGTGTCCCAAAATGAAAATATCTAAAACAGTGCCTAGTTTTAATCCTACCACCAAGATTCTTTAGTAGCTCTCTCTTTTTTTTAAATCTCAGTTGATGGTGATTCTACTCTTCTTCCTGCTCAGGAGAATAATCTTGGTATCATTCCTAGGTGCTGTCTATCTTGTACCCCGCACCTGATTAATCGGCTATCAATGCTGGTTCTGCCTTTGAAATGTACCAAGAATTCAAACACTTCTCATCTCTCCTCTTGCTACTTCTCTAGTTCAAATCTTCATGCAATGTGTGTGTGGTCAGTCGTATTTGACTCTTTGCAACCCCATGGAGTGACTGTAGCTCACCAGAGTTCTCTGTCCATGGAATTTTCCAGGCAAGAATACTGGAGTGGGTTGCCATTTCCTGCTCCAGGAGATCTTCTTGACCTAGGGATTAAACCCACGTCTCTCATTGTCTCCTGCATTGTCAGGCAGATTCTTTACCACTAGTGCCACCTGGGGAGTCCTTATCTTCATGCCTCATATAAATTAATACATCAGTCTTCAAACCTCCTTTGGCCTCTGGACACCTTCAGCCTGAGTATTTAACAGAAGAAAAAAATAATAATTAAAAACATTTCTTCAGACTCATGGAATTATAAATTATGAGTGTTGGAAGTCATTAGTCTCTGATTCAATATATTTATCTAATAAATAAGGAATTTTTGCCCAGAGGATTTTTCTCAGAGTTACACTGATAGCCACAAAGGGGGCCAGAAAAGGCTATAAATGAGGTGAAAATCAATCTGATATTATGAGATATAATAGCTTCCTATTACATCCTAAAGATGGGAACAGCTTTTCTTGCTTCTTTATAGGCAACAGTACGTGAACTGAGAACTTCAAGATCTTCACGCTGGATTTAGAAAAGGCAGAGGAACCAGAAATCAAATTGCCAACATCCATTGGACCATCAGAAAAGCAAGAGAGTTCCAGAAAACCATCTATTTCTGCTTTATTGACTACACCAAAGCCTTTGACTGTGTGGATCAAAACAAGCTGTGGAAAAGTCTTCAGGAAATGGGAATACCAGACCACCTTACCTATCTCCTGAGAAACCTGTATGCAGGTCAAGAAGCAGCAGTTAGAACTGAGCATGGAACAACAGACTTGTTCCAAATTGGGAAAGAAGTACATTAAGGCTGTATGTTGTCACCCTGCTTATTTAACTTATATGCAGAGTACTTCATAAGAAATGCCTGGCTGGATGAAGCACAAGCTGGCATCAAGATTGCCGAGAGAAATATCAATAACCTCAAATATGCAGATGACATCACCCTTATGGCAGAAAGTGAAGAAGAACTAAAGAGCCTCTTGATGAAAGTGAAAGAGGAGAGTGAAAAAAGTGCCTTAAAATTCAATGTTCAGAAGACGAAGATCATGGCATCCAGTCCCATCACTTCATGACAAATAGATGGGGAAACAATGGAAACATTGACAGACTTTATTTTTGGGGGGCTCCAAAATCACTGCAGATGGTGACTGCAGCCATGAAATTAAAAGACGCTTGCTCCTTGGAATAAAAGCTATGACCAACCTAGACAGAATATTAAAAAGCAGAGACATTAATTTGCCAACAAATTTCCATCTAGTCAAAGCTGTGTTTTCCAGTAGTCATGTATGGATGTGAGAGTTGGACTATAAAGAAAGCTGAGCACTAAAGAATAGATGCTTTTGAACTATGGTGTTGGAGAAGACTCTTGAGTGTCCCTTGGACTGCAAGGAGATCAAACCAGTCAATCCTAAAGGAAATCAGTCCTGAATATTCTTTGGAACGACTGATGCTGAAACTAATGCTCTAATCCTTTGGCCACCTGATGTGAAGAACTGACTCACTGGAAAAGACCCTGATGCTGAGAAAGATTGAAGGCAGGAGAAGGGGATGACAGAGGATGAGATGGTTGGGTGGCATCACTGACTCAATTGACATGAGTTTGAGCAAGCTCTGGGAGTTGGTGATAGACAGGGAAGCCTGGCGTGCTGTAGTCCAAAGAGTCGGACATGACTGAGCGACTGAACTGAACTGATAGTCTATTCCAAACAAAATAGTCAGTGTGATCCATGTAACGCCTAGTTTAGATCATGCCACTGCCAAGTTCAAAGCACACTATCCATATTATTCAGAAAGAAAAGGAACAGAGGGAGAGACGGGTGCCTACTTGCACCTAAATGTTTCAGCATGATGCAGTTGTGAGTTAATTTTAAGATCCATCTCCCATTTTTCTCCCTCTGCTCTCTCCACAGTGTGTCACTAGAGCCACATTGTTCCTTGAACACATCAGCTACATCAGGGGCATTGAGCTTACAGTGCTGTCTGCTTGGAAACTCTTTCCCCGTCTCCATTTCTTAGTCTTTTCTCAGCAATCCTCTTCTCTGTGAAATATTTCTTAGCTGTCTCCTCTAAAGTTCCCTCACCTCTGATGATATTTTATTCTCTCAACTGCATTAAGTTTTTAATTCCCCCACTGTTGGCATTTTTTATTACTTAACAATTTTTTTTTTGCTATTTATTGCTTGAATAAATAGCATAAGAATAAATTCTTATTTGTTGTTTTTCTTCCCCCTTAGACTATAAGCTCCATAAGAAAGGGATTTTCATTTTTTTCTGTGAATAAAGATTAACTGTATTACTATTTGCAACTTACTCAGAACATGTTCGCTGCTTAATAAGCATATGTTAAATTAATAAATAAATGTTACCTCTGTTTTGAATTCTTTTATTTTATATGACTCCATTTAGAATTCTCACTTCTTGAGTTACATCATCTTCTACCAGTTTATGTATTTATGCAATATTATAATTTCTCCAAAATTTTCTACTGCACATTCCCATGAAATTTGTTGAATACCATGATGTATTATATGCCTGACCAACAAATTGTTACATGTTTATTGGGATTTTTGTATTTGTTTAAAAATATGTTTTCAAGAACTATTTTGAGAATACTGTCTTTTTAAGTGTTGGAGGTGATATTGCTGGGGAGAAATAAATGTACAGAAAATCAAGAAAATTAGATGAAAAGAAAATGAACATGGTCCTATTTAATTTCCTGTGAAGTGAAAACACATCAAAAGACTAATCACATGGGGTAAAGAGGCTACACTGGTACATTTTCTTTTTCATTCAACTCTTCTCTTCCCTCTTACTGGTAGCTGTGAATGCAAGCATGTGAAATAAAACATTAGTCTTAAAAATAGCTATCTCTTATTTATCTTTGCATTTTGCAACCCTCCTTAAAAAATTATACTTGAGTGTATATAAAGAAGAAAAACTTTAAAATTTCTTTTCCTCTATCTCTTCCCAGATCCAGTTTCCATGGAAATAAAGCCAATGATAGAAGTCAAGAAGGAATCTCAATGAATGAATAATAAACATAATAGGAAACATTTTCCAGGGTCCTTTGGCTACTTTGTTAAGCACTTTAACACATTATGTCATTTAATACTATTATATCATCTTGGAGGGAAATTGAGTCTCAAAGAAAAGAAAGTTTTTATATAGTCACAGAGTAAGTAAGTCTTAGAATCATAATTTAAGTTAAAATCTGTCTGACCCAGATTCTGAGCTAACACCTAGGACATTTCTTCTAAATTTATGCTTGCTTTTTTTGTTTTTTAACTCAAATAACTATTTGATTTCAATGGATTTTTGTGAAATATCGAACACATTGAACATTTAAAATTTCACTTAATTTACATAATAGAATTTTTTTAATTTAAGGAGAGATATTACCTTATTTTTCATAGGGATCATATTGAAAAAATATTACAAAGATTTACTGAAAATTCTAACATTAATTAAAAGAATATAAAACAATATGAAAAATCTTCTATAAATTCATTAAACAAGTAGTAATGTTATAATAAAAAGCCCAGTAGCCTCTCATGTTCTGAAATCATTTCTAATACTAAAATGTTTATAATCCTCCTGAGTCCTTTAAAATGTAGATCTTTAAAGTTTCCTTTTCCTGAATCTGCTCTAAGTGTTCTTTTGCCTATAGAAAATGAAATTAGTGTTCTGATTTTAGGTTCTTTTTTATTACTTTTTCTGAGTGCTTTCAAGGTTCTTCATAATCAAATTGACTTTTCTCTTTAAAAATATTCACAAACATGATACTAGTTTTTGTTTAGTTTTTGTTTTTTTGAGAGTTATCTTTCATTTGGTGGACATACTGAGGGCTTCAAGCATGTGGGCAAGCAGCATTTCAAATAACCTGAGCAAACTGCTCTGAGGAGGCCAGGCAGGGTAGCCAGGATATATTGGAGTTTTACTATCTGCAACAAAGGGCAGATAGTAGGAATAAGAAGTTACTATTAATAAAAGAAAACTGGATATCTCAAGTTAAGGAATTTAGCACATTTCTGTGTATGGGAAGATGTAAGAGTCTGGGCTCACCGAGATATACCTTTGATATGCATCTCAGCTATCTGGAGCCAAAATCCTGTGTTTTCAACATTCTGAATTTCCTCAGGGTTCACCATATGGAGTGGCTGCAGTCTAAAGGCTGCTAGATGGCTGGTATTCTTTGTTTTCTAATTGAGATCTCTCAGGGATTAGCTTTTAGCAAATGAATTGTTTCTACCCAGCAAGCATTTGTCAGATTAAAATTAGGTTCTTGGCAACTTCTCAACTTTCTGTTGATCGAAAATCAGTGATTGCCTGCCAAAAACTTAAACACAGATCTTTAAAATAATTAGCACTTTATTGTGTACTGAAGGAAATTGCTTTTTATGAAAACCTGCAGATTCATAGTTCATATACTGGCAGAGCTGGAAGGAAAAACAAAAACAAAAAAAAAACAACTTCCAGCTTTGTTTTCCTTCCAAAAACAAGTTGGCTCAAAAAAAATCTCTTTGAACCAATTTTCTCTTTTTGTAAATCTGGAAATCTATGCCCAAAGAAATGAGGTGATTTCCACAACATCACTTTGATAGCCAGAAAAAGAGTCAAGAGAAAAATATGGGAGAGCTAAAAGTCCATGGTTTCTGTTTAGAATATAACTTCCTAACAGTTTTCTGCTCCTGCTCATGATCTCTATAGCTTATTCTCAGCACAGCTCCCAGGATCATCTCTTTAAAATGTAAATCTTTTGCACTTTACTGATGAACCCTTGAAAATGGCTTCCTATCTCAGGATGATAGCCAAAATCTTCAAATGTCTCCAACTCTCCACATAATCCAGTCCCTTTTTAATCCTCCAACATTATCTCCTACTTTTACACCCTTTAAATGTCTTCAGCTATACTTAACTTCTAGCTGTTCTCCCAACTTGATTGCTGATATTTCATTGTTAGTTACCTCTTCCTGAAAGTCCTTCCACTGAAATACTGACATGACTAACATCCCCTCAAGTTTTAACTCAAATGTCACCTTTTCAATGAATCTTGACTATCATATTTCAAACTACAACCCATACCTCTCCTTCAATCAGCCCTTTTAATTCCTCTTACATGCCTTTATTACTTTCACAGCTTGTAACATTTTCTAACAAATATACCTGCTTATTTATCTGCTATTTTCCTCTTCCTGCATTATATTGAAAACTCTGAAAGAGCAGATTTGTCAATTTTGTCCTCTGGTATATACTAAGCCTCCAAACAACCACAAGCACCTAATACATATTTAATGATTGAGCAAATACGTGAATAGGCTAGCAGTTGTTTTAATCTTAGTGTTAACTAGACCTTAATAAAATTAAAGTCTGAAAAACCAAAAGTTAAACCAATTATTATAATTAAAAAAAAAAAAAACCCTAAAGAAAGCACATTATTCACACTACAATATAACTGGCATGGTGTCATATTATGTTCAGTTGCTAAGTCAAGTCTGACTCTTTGCAGTTCCATGGACTGTGGCCTGCCAGTCTCCTCTGTCTTCTCATATCTCCTGGAATTGTTCAAGTTCATGTCCACTGAGTCAGTGATGCTATCTAACCATCTCATCCTCTGCTACTACCTTCTCCTTTTGCTTTCAACCTTTCCCAGCATCAGGGTCTTTTAAATGAGTCTGCTCTTCACATCAAGTGACCAAAGTATTGGACCTTCAGCTTCAGCATCAATCCTTCCAATGAATATTAAGGACTGGTTTCCTTTAGGACTGACTGGTTTGATCACCTTGCTGTCCCAGGGACTCTCAAGAGTCTTCTCCAGCACCACAATTCAAAAGCATCAATTCTTCGATGCTCAGCCTTCTTTATGGTTCAATTCTCATATCTGTACATGACTTCTGGAAAAACTATAAAGTACACAATTATTCAAGTGCAATTTCTTCAGATTTGGAGAAGTATAATAGGAGCTAACTTTCTGTGGGTTGATACTAAAACTTAGGCATATGATTTTTGGAATAAGAAACTGACAATGCTAATTAATTGTGTCTCTGATGGTTAGTGTTTTATCACAAATGTTGCTCCAAATGTTAGCTTTTCAAACACTGCATGGTAAAAGCATAAACATTAATGTAGCATCTTGAACTACTAGTTTTCTTTAATTTAAAATGTCATTTTATGCAGTTTTAAACTTGGAAAGCACTTTCACATGGAGTATACCATGTGATACTCACAAATTTGTTAAACAGAGAAATGATTCCTTTTCACATATCCTGAACTTCCATACTGCAACCTGGGCACCTTGTAGTAAACTCTGAGATTATAAATTACTGGAAAAATAGTTTACAAGCAATTCTGTACTGGCAAGATCTAGCTGCCACTTTCCCACCAATTAAATGCTATTTATTTTTCTACTAATAATTCAATTATTATCTCATTTGTTCATTTGCTCTTTCTCAATATTTCCATAGCACTTTGCAGTGTAATATTTGTGATGATAGACTCAGATATACATTTTATCATATTTTAGTTGTACTCTATCTCTGTTTTTCCAATCAGAAAGTGTTCTAGCTGGGGCTATGGATCATATAATGGGAAGAGCACAGGATTTGGAGCACAGCAGATCTGAGCTACAAGCCCAGCTCTATCACTCACTAAAAGAATCAATTCAGTTCAGTCTGTCAGTCGTCTCTGACTCTTTGCAACCCCATGAATCGCAGCACACCAGGCCTCCATGACCATCAGCATCTCCTGGAGTTTACCCAAACTCACGTCCATCGAGTTGGTGATGCCATCCAGCCATCTCATCCTCTGTCATCCCCTTCTCTTCCTGCCCCCAATCCCTCTCAGCATCAGGGTCTTTTTCAATGAGTCAACTCTTCACATGAGGTGGCCATAGTATTAGAGTTTCAGTTTCAGCATCACTCCTTCCAATGAACATCCAGGACTGATCTCCTTTAGCATGGACTGGTTGGATCTTCTTGCAATCCAAGGGACTCTCAAGAGTCTTCTCCAACACCACACTTCAACAGCATCAATTCTTCAGCACTTAGCTTTCTTCGCAGTCCAACTCTCACATCCATACATGACCACTAGAAAAACCATAGCCTTGACTAGAAGGATCTTTGTTGGCAAAGTAATGTCTCTGCTTTTCAATATGCTATCTAGGTTGGTCATAACTTGCCTTCCAAGGAGCAAGCATCTTTTAATTTCATGGCTGCAATCACCATCTGCAGTGATTTTGGAGCTCCCCAAAATAAAGTCTGATACTGTTTCCACTGTTTCCCCCTCTATTTCCCATGAAGTGATGAGACCAGATGCCATGATCTTCATTTTCTGAATGTTGAGCTTTAAGACAACTTTTTCACTCTCCTCTTTCACTTTCATCAAGAGGCTTTTGAGTTCCTCTTCACTTTCTGCCATAAGGGTGGTGTCATCTGCCTATCTGAGGTTATTGATATTTCTTCTGGCAATCTTGATTCCAGCTTGTGCTTCTTCCAGCCCAGGATTTCTCATGATGTATTCTGCATATAAATTAAATAAGCAGCGTGACAATATACAGCCTTGACGTACTCTTTTTCCTATTTGGAACCAGCCTGTTGTTCCATGTCCAGTTCTCACTGTTGCTTGCTGACCTGCATATAGGTTTCTCAAGAGGCAGGTCAGGTGGTCTAGTATTCCCATCTCTAAGAATTTTCCACAGCTTGTTTTGATCCACACAGTCAAAGGTTTTGGCATAGTCAAGAAAGCAGAAATAGATGTTTTTCTGGAACTCTCTTGCTTTTTCCATGATCCATCGGATGTTGGCAATTTGATCTCTGGTTCCTCTGCCTTTTCTAAAACCAGCTTGACCATCAGGAAGTTCACGGTTCGCATATTGCTGAAGCCTGGCTTGGAGAATTTTGAGCATTACTTTACTAGCATGTGAGATGAGTGCAATTGTGTGGTAGTTTGAGCATTCTTTGGCATTGCCTTTCTTTGGGATTGGAATGAAAACTGACCTTTTCCAGTCCTATGGCCACTGCTGAGTTTTCCAAATTTGCTGGCATATTGAGTGCAGCACTTTCACAGCATCATCTTTCAGGATTTGAAATAGCTCAACTGGAATTCCATCACCTCCACCAGCTTTGTTCATAGTGATGCTTCCTAAGGCCCACTTGACTTCACATTCCAGGATGTCTGGCTCTAGGTGAGTGATCACACTATCGTGATTATCTGGGTCATGAAGCTCTTTTTTATACGGTTCTTCTGTGTATTCTTGCCACCTCTTCTTAATATCTTCTGCTTCTGTTAGGTATCCTTTAGTAAATTCTTGAAGTTCTAAGCTTTGGTTTCTTATTTGGAGAAAGAAAATTCTACTGATTATCAGACTGTCATAAGAATTAAAAATATTTGTGCAAAGAAGTTGACCTATTTATTTAGCAAGTGCTAATATAATTCTTATGGAATATCAGGCAATGTTTTAACTGCTTTACATTTATTTACCTTAATCCTCATAATATCATGACTTTTGCTTTCATTTAGTTTATTTTACATATGAGAAAACTGATGCATGGAGAAGTTACTCAAACTTCACAAAGTCTTCCAGGCAAAAAACTATAAAATTGGGAGCCAAATCGACAGACTGGCTTTAAAGTTTGTGCTTTGATAATTTTGCTATCCTGATACTCCAGGAGGGCAGAAGCACAGTGTAGGTAAGTAAGTGGCGGTGGCAAGGTCACAAAGCCAAACGTAGTGCAAGTGGAATTAGCATCCTCATGATCTTCCTCCTAAATGAGATCGTAGTCTAATATGTCATACTTCTACTGTTCACTTTAAAAAGGCAAGTAAGAGTTGTGAGTGAAGTCTTATTTGAGGTTAAATGAGAACTTTAGCCTGAGAGACGGTATCCCAGATAGCTCTGAGAAACTGCTCCAAAGAAGTGGGGGTTGGAGGAAGGTCAATATATATGTGATTTTGGTGAAGGGGGAGTACATTCATTCAAACATACATTTTTTGCAGAAGGTTTCTGCTAGTCTCATGAAGGTTATTACTAGTCATGAGGAGCAGACATCACCATGAATGATTTTAGTGCTTTTATAGATATAAGGAGATACAAGAATTGGGCTCATAGAATAAGCTCCTGAAAATATCTGACTATCTGAAAACCTGTTCTGCCAGTTTTTCTCAGAATACAGAGTGCCTCATTTCTGCTTTCCACCCCTGAACTCTTCAGAGGGTGTTGAAAATCAGCAGCTGCAGTAGCACATGATTTAATCCTTGTAGAGGTAGGTGGCAAGTGCCAATTTGTAGTTGACACTATCAATTAAGTGCATTTGTAAATTCATAAATCAAAGTCAACTTGAGTCATTTAAGTCTATCTAAGCTGTGGGTTCACTTAACCAGATAGCAGATGTTCTTTCTGTGCAGGAATCATGGGAATAATATCTGCTACTGAAATCAGGTTCTGTCATTAAATAAGTCAGTTTATAATAATGCCTTTTGTAAAATGAGAAGTGCTATGTTACCAAAAGTGTTCAATACCAAAGTTATTGATTTTCAGAATAGACCACTTTCTAACATGTGAGTTAGCAAAAAGTTAGCAATAAACTTTTCAGGATAAGAGAAATGAGCTGAGTTATGTTTTAACCTTGAAATTGCTATCTGGCAAAGATTGTGTTATATTCATTTATTATTTTTTCCTAATTTCTCTCTTTTTAGTCCTTTCAAGCAAACTTTACTGACTGTAACATTGATTATTGGATTTTCACAGCCAGTGTGAGGATTGCCACTGAGAAGATTATGAACTTTCTTAGTAAGGAGATTTCAAATACTGTGTTTTCCCTCTAGGAAATTTGAGAAGTGCTTAAGTTCCTGATTTAAAAAACAACAAAATCAATTTCCCTTGTATTGCCATTTAAAATACTAATTTGGTAGATGGCCAATAATAATCTTCAAAGGTCACAAGTGGTTTTAAAATTTATTTTAATGGAAAAGTTTCAGAAATGAATTACAGACTTTAATTTTTTACAATATTATGTATATTTGGTTTTTGCCTTCCTGGGATTCAGAATCACGTGAATTTTATGTAGAATTAGTAAAACACACTAAAACATAGAAAATACTTTGGAATTTCATGTAACTTTATAGAGAAGAGACATAAAAATCCCAGATATGGATTAAATTTAGCTTAGTGAAAGTGAAGCTGCTCAGTCGTGTCCGACTCTTTGCGACCCCATGGACTGTAGCCTGCCCAGCTCCTCCGTCCATGGGATTCTCCAGGCAAGAGTACTGGAGTGGGTTGCCATTTCCTTCTCCATTTAATATTCTAAGAAACATAATTTTTGTTGATTTTCTTGATTGTAATGGTTAATCTGCATGGGTTACCATAGAAACTTTAAAATCTTTACTGTATAGACTATTTTAGAGAGAGACAAAAATAATGGTCACTTAAATAACAGAGAAAACTTTTTAAAAAGCACATATAAACTATTTTAAGCATGTATATAAATGTATTTCCTGGAGAAGGGCATGGCAACCCACTCCAGTGCTCTTGCTTGGAGAATCCGATGGATGGAGGAGCCTGGAGGGCTATAGTCCATTGGGTCGCAAAGAATCAGACACAACTGAATCAACTTAGCACGCAAGCATAAATGTATTTAAAAGACTAACAGATGTTGATAGACTGATTTTTTATAGTGGACTATGGTTTCAACAGTAGTTACCATTTTACTGACAACTGCAGAGAAATGCATCACTTTAAGTCCATATTCTGCTCACTTACTAGGTTCTCTAATATAGAAAAAGTAACATTTCAACATCCCTCTGGCTTCATTAACATAATGCCACATAATTAAGTTATAATAATTTACTTACAGGAAGAGTATTGGAATTTGGCATTGTGATAATCTGAAAGAGCCTTCCCTGAGTTCTATGTTTCATTTTTCAGAATGACTGGGAACCATTTGTATTTCTGCATTTTTTTCTAAATGAATGCACTTGTGTCACATTAAGTGGGGGAACTGGAGTTTCTTCCTATATCCCCTATATCCAAGCTTCCTTCATTCTTTCCCTAATTTCTACTGAAAGCTCTAAAATAGAACAATTAGAACACTCCATATCTTTGGATATATTTATTAGTGTAGCGACTGGCAGATTACCTTTAAAAAAAGATGCCCTTTTCATAGTGTATCTTTGAACCTTTTTTCTGGGAGCTCTTGTCTTCTCTTAGAATGTGTGGTGTGTACTAAGTTGCTTCAGTCATGTCTGACTCTTTGTGACTCCATGGACAGTAACCTGCCAGGCTCCTCTGTCCATCAGGATTCTCCAGGCAAAAATACTAGAGTGGATTGCCATGCAATCCTCCAGGGGATCTTCCCGACTTAGGGACTGAACCCAGGTCTCCTGCATTACAGGCAGATTCTTTACCATTTGAGCCACCAGGGAAGCCCCAGAAGACGAAGGAGGGCATTAAACAGTATAACGTATTTACCATTTGCCAGAAATTCTGCCGTAACCTTTAACTTTTTAAAATAGTGAAAACTTTTCCTGTGAAGACTGCTCCCTAAATCAAAATAATTTGAATATGTACTTTTCTATGTCAGTTAATATTTTGTCATAGACCTATCTCTTTTAATAGTTCATGAATCAATCTAATTCTTGAAATTTCAAGAATTTTCATTAGATTTATACAATGGGGATTAGGAAGAGTGCTCAATATGGCACAGTAGGAAGATCCTGAGCTCACCTCTTCCAACAGGCACAAGAAAATTATAAATACATGGTGTTGTTGTTTTGCCAGGCTCCTTTGTCCTCCTCTATCTCCTGGAGTTTGCTCAAATTTATATTCATTGAGTCAGTGATGCTATCTAACCATCTCATGTTCTGTCATTCCTTTCTCCTTTTACCTTCAATCTTTGCCAGCATCACAGTCTTTTCCAATGAGTCAGCTCTTCACATCAGGTAGCCAAAGTATTGGAGCTTCAGCTTCAGCAGCAGTCCTTCCAATGATAATTCAGGGTTGGTTTCCTTTAGGATTGATTGGTTTGATCTTCTTGCTGTCCAAGGGACTCTCAAGAGTGTTCTCCAGCACCACAGTTTGAAAGCATCAGTTCTTTGGCATTCAGCCTTTTTTTATGGTCCAACTCTCACAACTATATACAGAGCAATTATTGATGACCAAGACTAACAGAAAATATCTCCTACATCTAAATATATAAAGAAGGGACCACAATGAGAGGAGGAGGGGGGTGAAGATACAGTATAGTTGAGGACCCGTAAGCCCAGGGTGAGTGACCTACAAACAAAAGATTAAATATAATTGCAGAAATTCTCCCCAAAGAGCAAGACTTCCAAGCTATATTGGTCTCCCTAGTCTGGGTGTCCTGCTTTGGAAAGATGAGCTTCCAAAATGTATAGTTTTGAAGGCCAGTCAGGCTTAATTTGGGGAGACACAGAAGGCTAGCATGAGAAATAGAAATTTCATTCTTAAAGGGCATGCACAAAATGTCAAAACTTGGGGACCCAGGGAAGAAGCAGCAGTTTGAAAAGAGTCAGAGTCAGACCCATATACTGATCTTGGAGACCCTCCTGGAGAGATTCACCTTAGGGCTGGACAAGTGCTGTACCGTCTTTATCCACTGTTCCCCTTCCAGCCGGTTAATGAGAAATCCTACCATTTCTAACATATTTTCACTCTTATTGCTATCTGTCTGATTTTAATTCTGACCACTCCATGCATATAATATTATAAAAAGCTTCTTGGCATCTTCCTAACCTTCGATTTTTCTCTGCTCTAGTGTCAAATGAACTGTATTGAGATGTCATTTGCAATCAGGATTCTTCTTCATTTGTAATTCTTTGAGACCCTAATTTGCTTATCTCTTATAACCGAAGATGTTAAGCTAGCATTTGAAGGCTTTCAAAATATGATCCCACATCACATTTATAAATTTTCTTTTTGTGAATTCCCATGAAAATAAACTCTAAGTGTATATTAACATTCTGAATTGCATTCATTGCTTATGAAAGTCCCATTATTGGAATTCCTGGGGTTTCCCACTCTTTAAAATATTCCTTATTACTGTGAGATATTTTACCTATACAAAAAGCAAAGAGAGAAATGGAGCTTTCTAGCAATATAGTGCTAATAGCTGTTTTAGAGGAAACTATTACCTGAAATAAAAATTTGAACCATGTGAAAACAGTTTTTGTAGTTCAAAGAAAATAGAATAATAACAATATTAAATGGTTTGATATAATAAAACTAGGTTTTAATAAAGCATATTTAAGGTACATCTCTAGACTCATAAGAAGTAAACAAAATAGCTAAAGTCCAAAAATCAAATCATAAGTAAGGAAATTTGGAATTTCCCTGAGTTACTTAGGACAAAATGTTCTGAGTTTGAGACCTACTATTGGACTCATACAAGATGAGAAAACTGAAACTCAGAATGTTGCTGTAAGACTGGAAATAACCTAATTTGGCCCCCTGGTTAGTGTCATAACAAAACTATTCTCTTCATAAGAGATCAGTCCCAAATTAGGCCCCTAGTGTAATACCAATAAAGTATGAACACATTCAAGATAAGCTACAACAAGCAAGAAACAAAATATATCCCTAAGCTCTTTAGTGGAGAAGGCAATGGCACCCCACTCCAGTACTCTTGCCTGGAAAATCCATGGATGGAGGAGCCTGGTAGGCTGCAGTCCATGGGGCCGCTAAGAGTCGGACACGACTGAGCGGCTTCACTTTCACTTTTCACTTTCACGCATTGGAGAAGGAAATGGCAACCTGCTCCAGTGTTCTTGCCTGGAGAATCCCAGGGACAGGGGAGCCTGGTGGGCTGCCGTCTATGGGGTTGCACAGAGTCGGACACGACTGAAGCAACTTAGCAGCAGTAGCAAGCTCTTTAGAAGCAGAAATTATTGATGACTGCATATAAAATATCTGTGAATACATTGCTTAATAAATAAACAGTAAATATAAGCAAGATTCAGCTTCAACATGGAGATTTAGAGAGCTGAACATAACATGACATCCACTGGACAAACTGCAACATAATGACTTTTCTTGAATTCATCAGAAAACTAAGTTTTCAGGGCAAACAATCAACTGGAAATCTGATGAGAGAAAAAAAACCCGTGGGGAGAAAATAGACCCAATAATCTGTTTTCCTAGAACAGATTCTTCTGAATCTTCTCTAAACTGGTAGAAGTTTCCACCCATAATTGCCTAACAAATGGCTAAAAGCAAGTGTATGCTAGGTGAGAGTATGAAACCCTGGAAGTTGAGGGGTTAGTCATGGGGAGCCTGTATGGTCTTCATCCCAGTGGGTTCTCACAAGAGAAGAGGGAGATTTGGAGATGTCCAACTGAATCCCCTCTCCAAGTATTGACTAGAGAAGAAAAAACAGATGCTGCTTTATCTGCAGAGATTCTTTTTCCTATTTCCCTTTTGGGATGGAAATCCTAACAGGCCTTAGTGAGTGAAATTTGCTCAATTGTGTCTTTGCGACCCAAAAGCATCAACTCTTCTGTGCTCAGCTTTATTTATGGTCCAACTCTCACATTCATACATGACTACTGGAAAAACCTATACAAAGTTGGCAAAGTAATGTCTCTGCTTTTTAATATGCTGTCTAGGTTGGTCATAGCTTTTCTTCCAAGCAGCAAGTGTCTTTTCATTTCATGGCTGCAGTCACCATCTACAGTGATTTTGGAGCCCAAGAAAACTAAATCTGTCACTGCTTCCACTTTTTCCCTATTTGCTATGAAGTGATGGGACTGGATGCCATAATTTTAAGCCAGTCTTTTTTCACTCTCCTTTTCAAGCCAGTCTTTTCACTCTCCTTTTCACCGTCATCAAGAAGCTCTTTAGCTCCTTTCACTTTCTGCCATTAGAGTGGTGTCATCTGCATATCACCCTATGACCTCATTTAACCTAGTTCCGTCCTTAAAGATCCTGTCTCCAAATCCAGTCACATGGGGGTTGGGGCTTTGCTATCCAAAGTTTGCAGACAAGCAATTCAATTCAATGAGATATATTAGAAACTGAGGTTTAGTTGTCTGAAAACAAGCATTACTTTTCCCTTCATAAAAAATGAAAATAAAGTTGGATGTAAAATTTTAGGTTGATATTTATTTTCTCTCAGCACTAAAAGCCTGCAATTATGTTCTTACAGATGAATTGCATTTAAAATTAAATATGGCAACTGAAAATTCCCTTTGAATTTGTAGCTGACAAACTCCTAACACTTTTTGAAAATCTCGTTTCTTATTTTTAATTTTTGAAGTAACTTAAAAAAAAAGCTTTTATTTTGAGATTTACATGCTGTATAAAAAATAAAACAAATAAATTTATATTAAAAAATAATAAAAAATAAGACAGAGTGATAGTGCTATACCTATTTTCCCTCCATGGTAACATTTGGTATAACTTGTAGTGCAACATCGGAGAAGGCGATGGCACCCCACTCCAGTACTCTTGCCTGGAAAATCCCATGGACGGAGAAGCTTGGTAGGCTGCAGTCCATGGGGTCGCTAAGAGTTGGACACGACTGAGCGACTTCACTTTCACTTTTCACTTTCATGCTTTGGAGAAGGAAATGGCAACCCACTCCAGTGTTCTTGCCTAGAAAATCCCAGGGACGGTGGAGCCAGTTGGGCTTTCGTCATGGGGTCACACAGAGTCCGATACGACTGAAGCGACTTAGCAGCAGCAGCAGCAGTAGTGCAACATCATAGCAGTAAATTGACACTGATACAGTCTATTCATTTTTTTCAGAAATCAACTTCTTTACATGTATTCATTTCTGTGTGTGTGCGTGTATGTGTGTGCATTCTGCAACTTTAAAAAATGCATAGTTCACATCCACCAACACAGCCAAAACACATACCAGTTCTATCACAGCGTTCACCTTTATAACCACAACTTTCCCACCTACCACCCCCAGCAACTACTAATCTATTAGTGGGTCTCAATCTTGATAATTTTGCCATTTCAAATATGTTATGTAAAGTAACATCATACGGTGTATACCTTTTGGGATAGATTCTTTTCACTCAGTATGTTTTCCTTGAGATCCATCCAAGCTGTTGTGTATATCAATGGCTTGTTTCTTTTTAAAATTGAGTAGTAGTCTGTGGTCTGAATATTCTACAATTCTTTTAAATCATTCGCCCCACAAAGTACATTTCACTTGTTTCCAGTTTCTGTCACATATAAATTAAGTTGCTATGAACCTCTGTGTACAGGGTTTTGTGTAAGCATAAGTTTTCGTTTCTTTCAGATAAATGCCCATGACTGCAACTGCTGGATCATATAGGAAGTACATGTTTAATTTTCCAAGAAACTAGCACATCAAGCCCAGAGTGTATGTACCATTTTGCATTGCTACATTCCCTCACATTTTGGCTTCTACAGTTGCTTTTTTTTTTTTTTTTAAACTTTACATAATTGTATTAGTTTTGCCAAATATCAAAATGAATCCATCACAGGTATACATGTGCTCCCCATCCTAGTTGCTTTTAAGAAATTCATTTCAGTTTTCTTATCTTTACTTATCTTCCTTATCTCTATGATAAATCTGCCTTTTATTTCTGACGTTTAACGTTTTCTTCTCTTTGTTGTTATTGTGTAACCCATAGGTAGGTTTATATTTACTTATTATGTGTAACAATAATTGTGTTTCATGGACATGAAAATTCATAGAGATTATCTACCTGCTACAGTTTCAGGCAATTCATGTTTCATACTCTCTTTCTCTGGAATCTGTTAAATGTATATTAGATCATCCTTTTATATCCTCTTTTTTTTTTTTATAACAGAGTTTTTTGTACTTACTTGGTTTTCTCCAAGGACATCAATTTGTTTATCTCTTGCCTGCTAATAGCTAAATGCATAATTTAAAACACTGATTTCTCCAGGGACTACTCTTGACCATGTTAGAAAGCTCAAAAAGCTTAAATCCAGCTTCTGACACAAATAACAATGGTGACACATTATACTGTAAATCATTCTCTTAAAAACAAGTTAATAATTAAGACAAACAGGGAAATTAGCAGAAGTGCTATGGTCCCAAAAATTGATGCCAGAATGAAAACAAAACATCTTTAGAGGGAAGATGATTAGATCAATTTGCATCCTTTCACTTGAAGATACTTGAAGATTAATTTCGATTTCCTCTTCTTTATCAGCTCTTACATTTTTATGCTAGATATTCTCAATTTCATTTTTAATGCAAATATTTGGCCATAAAATTGGAAAAAGTGTAAATTTTTTCCAAACAAAATAGTTTCCACTTTATCTATCTTCTTAAAACATCTCCTATTTCAACTTGAACTTCCTGTTTAATTGAAGTATTTTTATGACTAAATTGACAAATTAAGGGTAATTGAAGATATACTTATATTCTATATACATGTATTTTGGGGTAATTTCCAAACATATAGTCATATCGAGTTTGATCCAAAGTAGTTAAAATGTTATTTGAATACCAACGTATTTTATACTTGTGAAACGTATTATTTGAGATCTAGTTTCCTAGAAGACACTCAGTTCAGTTCAGTTCAGTAGCTCAGTCGTGTCCGACTCTTTGCAACGCCATGGACTGCAACATGCCAGACCTCCCTGTCCATCACCAACTCCCGGAATTTACTCAAACTCATGTCCATCCTGGAGAAGGCAATGGCAACCCACTCTAGTACTCTCGCCTGGAAACTCCCATGGACAAAGGAGCCTGGTAGGCTGCAGTCCAAGGGGTCGCAAAGAGTCAGACATGACTGAGCGACTTCACTTTCACTTTTCACTCTCATGCATTGGAGAAGGCAATGGCAACCCACTCCAGTATTCTTGCCTGGAGAATCCTAAGGACAGAGGAGCCTGGTAGGCTGCCATCTATGGGGTCGTACAGAGTCAGACACGACTGAAGCAACTTAGCAGCAGCAGCAGCAGCATGTCCATCCAGTTGGGGATGCCAGCCAACCATCTCATCCTCTGCTGTCCCCTTCTCCTACCTTCAATCTTTCCCAGCAAAAGGATCTTTTCTTGCATCAGGTGGTCAAAGTATTGAAGTTTCAGCTTCAGCATCAGTTGTTCCAATGAATATTCAGGACTGATTTCCTTTAGGATGGACACTGCACTCCTATAAATGAACATATTCTAGACAGCGTGTAACTGGCATTGTTTTGCTCTCAAATTATTTCCAGTACAAATTGAGGGATGAATGTGAATGCAGGTCACTATAAGAAACAAACATCACCCTTCTGTATGCTTAACTTCCTCTGGAGTTTACTCCATCTCACCCCAGAAAAACTCTCAGAGTTATGATGTTACCCACAGAAAGAAGCCTGTAACATGCTTGCTCTGTGGCACCGTTCTTAGTGCTTTGTTGTTTAGTTGCTAAGCATCCAACTCTGGCAACCCCATAGACTATAGCCTTCAGGCTCCTTGTATCCATGGGATTTCCCAGGCAAGAACCCTGGAGTGGGTTGCCACTTTCTTCTCCAGGGGATCTTTCTAAGTCAGGGATTGAACCCACATCTCCTGCATTGGCAGGCAGATTCTTTACCACTGAGATATCTGGGAAGCCTGTTCACAGTGCTACTATGCCTCCAACAGGCCTCTCTTTAGATACCTTCTTTAGGCGTTTCTGCTGGTGCTGCTGCTGCTAAGTCACTTCAGTCGTGTCCAACTCAGTGTGACCTCATAGATGGCACCCCACCAGGCTCCCCCGTCCCTGGGATTCTCCAGGCAAGAACACTGGAGTGGGTTGCCATTTCCTTAGGCATTTCTAGTAGAGTTAAATACTGGGGCTCAGCTGGTAAAGAACATGCCTGCCAATGCAGCAGATGCAAGAGATGTGGGTTCAATCCCTGGGTCAGGAAGACCCCCCTGGAGTAGGAAATGGCAGTGTAGGAAATGGCAACCTGCTCCAGTATTATTGCCTGGAAAATTCCATGGAAGCCTGGCAGGCTACAGTTCATGGGGTCACAAAGAGTCAGACACAACTAGCACATAAGCAAACTCATGCACACAGAAGACAGTATAAAAAACAACATTGCTACATCCTTCTAGCTACAAGTTTGTTCCATTAGAGAATGGAGAAAGGAGTAGGATGCAAAAGGTGTTTGCTTGCTGTTTCAGCTCTGAAGATTTAAGGAACTGGAAAGAGGAACTATCATTTATTGCACATACATAGAATTAGAAAGAATATTACTACATAGCACTTAAAAATACTCTATCACCGCAGGCACTACAGAGAACTTTTGTGAAACCCTGACAAGTTTCAGTGACTAAATAAAGTCTCAAGCTTTGTATTGGTAATTCATGATTATTTATCTTCTGAGTATTTTTTATTAAAAAGGACATTCGACGTTAACATTTTCTGAGTCTATTAACATTTCCTTGGGAGAATGAATCTAATGCTTTAAATGAAATTTCAGATTTCATCATAATTCTAGGCATAAAACATTCAGTTCAGTTCAGTCACTCAGTCGTGTCCGACTCTGCAACCCCATGAATCGCAGCACGCCAGGCCTCCCTGTCCATCACCAACTCCCAGAGTTCACTCAGACTCACGTCCATCGAGTCAGTGATGCCATCCAGCCATCTCATCCTCTGTCGTCCCCTTCTCCTCCTGTCCCCAATCCCTCCTAGCATCAGAGTCTTTTCCAACGAGTCAACTCTTCGCATGAGGTGGCCAAAGTACTGGAGTTTCAGCTTTAGCATCATTCCTTCCAAAGAACACCCAGGACCGATCTCCTTCAGAATGGACTGGTTGGATTCCTTGCAGTCCAAGGGACTCTCAAGAGTCTTCTCCAACACCACAGTGAAAAAGCATCAATTCTTCAGCGCTCAGCCTTCTTCACAGTCCATATATGACCTCTGAAAAAACCATAGCCTTGACTAGATGAACCTTTGTTGGCAAAGTAATGTCTCTACATTTGAATATGCTATCTAGGATGGTCATAACTTTCCTTCCAAGGAGTAAGCGCCTTTTAATTTCATGGCTGCAGTCACCATCTGCAGTGATTTTCGAGCCGAGAAAAATAAAATCTGACACCGTTTCCACTGTTTTCCCATCTATTTCCCATGAAGTGATGGGACAAGATGCCATGATCTTAGTTTTCTGAATGTTGAGCTTTAAGCCAACTTTTTCACTCTCCTCTTTCACTTTCGTCAAGAGGCTTTTTAGTTCCTCTTCACTTTCTGCCATAAGGGTGGTGTCATCTGCATATCTGAGGTGATTGATATTTCTCCTGGCAATCTTGATTCCAGCTTGTGCTTCCTCCAGCCCAGCGTTTCTCATGATGTACTCTGCATATAAGTTAAATAAGCAGCGTGACAATATACAGCCTTGATGTACTCCTTTTCCTGTTTGGAACCAGTCTGTTGTTCCATGTCCAGTTCTAACTGTTGCCTCCTGACCTGCATGTAGGTTTCTCAAGAGGCAGGTTAGGTGGTCTGGTATTCCCATCTCTTTCTGAATTGTCCACAGTTTCTTGTGATCCACACAGTCAAAAGCTTTGGCATAAAACATTATGTATATATATTTAATTTGAATAAAGCTGAGAAAAATCAATTATGGGATCAGATATTAAAAGATACCATAAACAAGCTTCAGATACTCCAAGCATAAAAATGATGGGGCAAATTTTGATGTAAACAAGAGAGAGATTAAGATTTCTTTGGAAATGAAAAATAAAAACAATCCATATACCTTCACTGATAACAAACAAGAATATATTACTAATGAGCAAACAGAAATTATAATGTTATTATACTGATAATTACTCTGATAAAGGAAAAGAAGATGTGAGGTTTAGGGTAGAACAAAGAAGGAAAGTTTTCATATTATAATGATTTTCAGAAAGAATAAATTTATGTGCCAAGTAGATTAAAGGAAATACATATAAATAGCATGGCTTACTTCAAATGCATTAGTTAGATGTTGAGATGTATGGGAAATTGAACTGTAATAGGTTAGACTGATGAATATGTCCGAGATCTCTAAACTACACATATATTATCTATATGTTGGGAAGTACTGTCTTTGAATATTGTGCCTACTGGTCTACTTTGCATACCCACTAGAATGGCAGCAACAGAAAATGACAAATCTGAAACTAATAATTAATAGGAGATTGCAAAATATTTAGGCTCCCCATGTCTCACCTCAGGTTTCAGAACTTCAAACTCTCAACCTAACCTACACTTGCTTTTAGCAATCCATTAAACAAACATATGTGGAAGCTCCTACCAGTTTAGAGAGCATTCAGCAGAATCTGTCCTAGGTGAACAGATGCTTGGGTCCAGTTTCTCCCCACGGGTTCTTGTCTCTCACCAGATTTCCAGTTGATTGTTTGCCCTGCAACAGTTTTCTGATGATTTCAAGAAAAGTCATTACACTGCATCTTGCCCAGTGATTTTCCTGTTGGAAAAGGTGGGTGTCATGTTATGTTCACTCTAAATCTCCATGCTGAACCTCTTGCTCATATTTACTGTTATCTATTAAACATTGTATTCACAGACATTTTATATGCAGTCATCAATAATATCTGTTTCTAAAGAGCTTAGGGATATAGTTTTGATTCATGCTTATTGTATCTTGTTATTTTGTATGAGTTCTTATTTTATTGCTGTTACAGCAGGGGCCTAATTTTGGAGTGCTCTCTCATGAAAAGGATAGTTTTGCTCTGACACTGGCCAGGGGCCACTTTAGGTCATTTCCGGTCTTATAACACCATTTTAAGGTGCGGTTTTCTCATCTTGTTTGGGTCCAATAGTAGGTCTCAGACCCAGAATTAGAACATTTTGTCCTCAGTGACTCAAGGAAATTCCAAATTTTCTTACTTATATCTTTCTTTTTTCTTTTACTTTAGCTGTTTTGTTTACTTAAATATGTTTTATTGAAAACCTGAACCTAGTTTATGAAGCTGAACTGTCTTGTCATCAAATTGTTTTTAAAATATTTTCTTATCAAAGAATAAAAAAAAAGTTTAGAGTTTTTTACTTTTAAGATAGCCATTCGAAAAGGAATTTAGCTTTATCCTAAATTAAATGCATATGAAAATAGAGCTGAAATAGTGTTTAATGGCAGAATTTATGCCCTTGTGCCTTTGGCAAACCTTTTTTAAAAGTTAAGAGCTAATTAAATTAACAGCAAATTAATAAAAATCAGATGCTTTTGGGTCACCAGTCACAGCTATTCATGAATATGAGTCTGCGAAGACACCTGGAATCAATGACATCCCATCTCTGAAATGTACTACAATTCACTTTCAGATCAGATCAGATCAGTCGCTCAGTCGTGTCCGACTGTTTGTGACCCCATGAATTGCAGCACGCCAGGCCTCCCTGTCCATCACCAACTCCCGGAGTTCACTGAGACTCATGTCCATTGAGTCAGTGATGCCATCCAGTCATCTCATCCTCTGTAGTCCCCTTCTCCTCTTGCCCCCAATCCTTCCCAGCATCAGAATCTTTTCCATGAGTCAACTCTTCACATGGGTGGCCTGTTGGGGGTCAGAGTGAGGCACTCCGCCCATGGCAAAGGTCATGAGGAAGGAGCCTCGACATACGCAAAGGCAGGATCAAGCCTCAGGAGTCCCCCTGGAAATCCTCGAGCATCTACTCCCATAACCAGAGCCTGCCTGCTTTACTACTTTGTGCTCCCACCTACACCTCTGACTTTATGGGGGGGCTGTCCCCCACAACCTCTTTCGGAGAAGGAGTTAACCTAGAGCTCCAGTTAATAAAAACTCCTGGGCGTGACAAGAATGCTTTAACCTACAAACTCCTCTGAAGGTTCTCTGGCCTGCCTGACAGGCTCGTCCAGCCACATGTGATTGCTCACAGCCTCCCAACCGTGAGAGGCACGAGATGCTTTAAACCTTCTAAAAACAGGTTCTTTAGAGAAGTTAGAAAACTATTTAAGTATAATGGGCTGATTAGAAATTGTATTGGTTAAGGGTTTTTCATTTGTTGAGCCAATGTTTGTTGCTAAGTCTCCACATCCCCTGCCCTTACACACATTAATGAATATATAGAAGAAATAAGTATTAACCTTTGATATTAATCACGTTAGACCTTAGGCTAAGTAAATTCTTTCCTTAACTAAAACCCTATAGGAATGTAACTATTTGGGGGGCATCTGTTTTAAGAATAATCACCCCTGGAGAAATAAGTGTCCTGGTTGACTGACCGCTGTCACAAGGAGAGGGTCATAAATTGTCAGCAGGCCCCCTGGCCAGAAGATGATGTAACACCCCTAAGACCTCTGTATACATTTGTATGAAGCACCTGACTTTGATAAAAGTCAGGACTGCTGACCCCGCGTGACTTTTGCATAACATCTCAGTGTATAAAAGTAGACCATGGAAAATAAAGAATTGGGATCAGTTCCTCGAAAGACTGGTCTCCCCATGTCTCTCTCTCTCTCAAATTCTGGCTGAGTCTCCATCTGGAGCACAGAACCTGCCATGCTTACTAATTATGCCTGGGCTTCTAAGATCCGACCAGGGAGGCCTCAGTGTCTCCTCTCCTTCGGGAGAATGGAAGGACGCCTGTGGCCTACCTAAGTGGTGCAAGCTTCTTGTCTCTAAGTTTTATTGGTCTCCCGCGTAAACCAAGCTATTCAGCCTCTTTTCTCCACTGAATTTTCCTACTGAGCTATCCTCATTCTATTACTCTTTACATCTCTTATTAATATCTAATTGAAGCTATTGTATCCTGATCCTTGCCGACGCCGTCCCGGCTTCGAACTCCCTGGATCAGCCGAGGCTGGACCTGGCAGTGGCCAAAGCATTGGAGTTTCAGCTTTAGCATCATTCCTTCCAAAGAAATCCCAGGGCTGATCTCCTTCAGAATGGACTGGTTGGATATCCTTGCAGTCCAAGGGACTCTCAAGAGTCTTCTCCAACACCACAGTTCAAAAGCATCAATTCCTCGGTGCTCAGCCTTCTTCACAGTCTAACTCTCACATCCATACATGACCACAGGAAAAACCATAGCCTTGACTAGATGAACCTTTGTTGGCAAAGTAATGTCTCTGCTTTTGAATATGCTATCTAGGTTGGTCATAACTTTCCTTCCAAAGAGTAAACGTCTTTTAATTTCATGGCTGCAGTCACCATCTGCAGTGATTTTGGAGCCCAGAAAAGTAAAATCTGACACCGTTTCCACTGTTTTCCCATCTATTTCCCATGAAGTGGTGGGACCGGATGCCATGATCTTCATTTTCTGAATGTTGAGCTTTAAGCCAACTTTTTCACTCTCCTCTTTCACTTTCGTCAAGAGGCTTTTAATTCCTCTTCACTTTCTGCCATAAGGGTGGTGTCATCTGCATATCTGAGGTGATTGATATTTCTTCTGGCAATCTTGATTCCAGCTTGTGCTTCTTCCAGTCCAGCGTTTCTCATGATGTACTCTGCATATAAGTTAAATAAAGAGGGTGACAATATACAGCCTTGACATACTCCTTTTCCTATTTGGAACCAGTCTGTTTTTCCATGTCCTGTTCTAACTGTTGCTTCCTGACCTGCATACAAATTTCTCAAGAGGCAGATCAGGTGGTCTGGTATTCCCATCTCCTTCAGAATCTTCCACAGTTTATTGTGATCCACACAGTCAAAGGCTTTGGCATAGTCAATAAAGCAGAAATAGATGTTTTTCTGAAACTCTCTTGCTTTTTCCATGATCCATCGGATGTTGGCAATTTGATCTCTGGTTCCTCTGCCTTTTCTAAAACCAGCTTGACCATCAGGAAGTTCACGGTTCGCATATTGCTGAAGCCTGGCTTGGAGAATTTTGAGCATTACTTTATTAGCGTGTGAGATGAGTGCAATTGTGTGGTAGTTTGAGCATTCTTTGGCATTGCCTTTCTTTGGGATTGGAATGAAAACTGACCTTTTCCAGTCCTGTGGCCACTGCTGAGTTTTCCAAATTTGCTGGCATATTGAGTGTAGCACTTTCACAGCATCATCTTTCAGGATTTGGAATAGCTCAACTGGAATTCTATCACCTCCACTAGCTTTGTTCGTAGTGATGCTTTCTAAGGCCCACTTGACTTCACATTCCAGGATGTCTGGCTCTAGGTGAGTGATCACACTATCGTGATTATCTGGGTCGTGAAGATCTTTTTTGTATAGTTCTACTGTGTATTCTTGCCACCTCTTCTTAATATCTTCTGCTTCTATTAGGTCCATACCATTTCTGTCCTTTATCAAACCCATCTTTGCATGAAATGTTCCTTTGGTATCTCTGATTTTCTTGAAGAGATCTTTAGTCTTTCCCATTCTGTTTACTCAGGGCTAATTTGCAGCTAATTTCTTTTCTCTGCCACAATGTGAACAGATGTTAATAATAGCGAATCAGATATGAATAATAGTGAATTAATAATAGAAAATAGGGTGAAAAAATTCAATTTTGTATCATGTTTCAGTATTTACAAAGCAATTCATTATCTTGATTTAATCTTACAATACAATTGTTATATAGGTAGATCAATGGAACTTTTTTTTTCCTATTGCTTTCATTTTTTTCTAATGAAAAAATTAAGCTCTTTGAAATTATGTGATTTTCCCAAGGACATACAATTAATGAATGAAAAAAACCTGATTCTAGTTACAATAGTCCATCTCTTAATTCAGTAGATGCTCTTTCTACTTCATCATTCTATAAATTAGAGTATCTCAGAAGAATTAAAAAAAATATTCAGGATTTTTTCATTTCTATTAATTCCTGTAGATTTGCTCTTTTGACTCTGAGAGGAAAAAAAATCTAGTCTTTCTCATATTAATGCATTTACAAAATAAGTTACTATTAAACTAGAGTGGGGTAGGGGGAATGTTTGGGCAGGAGAATATTAAGAACCAGAGAAGGAACAGATTGTTTTTTCTTCAAAGGAAAAATAAACTCAACTGACATTCAACATTACTTTTAAAGAACTTCTTAGAAAATGTTTCAGTTCAGTTCAGTTCAGTCTCTCCGTTGTGTCCAACTCTTTGCGACCTCATCAATTGCAGCATGCCAGAAAATGTTTAAGCTCACATAAATTTCTATCTTGCTTCTGCTGTAGTTCAGAGTTTAATTTATTACATGTTCTGAGAGAGGCATCCTAGAAGAGATAAGTTGTATATCATTAGTATGACACACATGTGAGAAGGTTAACTTTCTGTTGTACTTAGAGATAAAATGTATATACATTACAGTACAGGTTATTCTAGTGAAAATCACTGACTCTCAATTTGGTCCAAAGCCTTGGAAAGAAGACATCAGTATCTTATACCCAGCATAAGGTATCCGGTGCAGTGATCTGCAGCTTCAGCAGCTTTGCTTACTGGACAGGCTAATCCCCCTTGATCATTACACAGGGTGATCATCTTATAGCTCATGAAAAAAAGGAGAGCTCTTTCCCCTTTTGTTTGTCTATTTCAAATATCATCTCCATGGTGACCTTTTCAATTGGAAGAACAATGAGTGGTGTAGGATTTAAGCAGTACTCGCTTTGAGGGAAGGCTGTGACACTCAATCCCCAAACTTCCCCTGGAATCTCAGCCAGGGCTGCTGCACTTCACAGTTTTCATAACGCTTGGCAGAAATGCATGGCAGAAATATCTTTTGCTTTGATATGTGGAAGGCTTTTTAACATATTAACCAGGTGTTTTATATTTCTAACTTTCTGATAAATACAGATATTATAGTCATGTTTCTGAGAAAAATTATGTAAGTTCTTGAGAACCAAATTCACTGAACAAGTTACTGAAAACAAGGATGAAAATGCCTTTACCTAGAGGTACTTCTGCTTCCCTTGTGATGACTTACACTAATATTCTGTAGGCTGGAAACTTGCTGTGACACAAAAGCTACTTTTATCCGCCTTAAAGAATGAATTTTGGAGAGAGCAGTGGGTTAAGAAAAAAGATACTATAAAGTTGACAATTTCAAAGTAAAAAATGTAAATCCAAAGATTTTTTTTTTTAACCTCATTTTCTTTCAGTTCAGTTCAGTTGCTCAGCCGTGTCCAACTCTTTGTGACCCCATGAATCACAGCACGGCAGGCCTCCGTGTCCATCACCAACTCCTGGAGTTCACTCAAACTCACGTCCTTGAGTTGGTGATGCCATCCAGCCATCTCATCCTCTGTCGTCCCCTTCTCCTCCTGCCCCCAATCCCTCCCAGCATCAGAGTCTTTTCCAATGAGTCAGTTCTTCGCATGAGGTGGCCAAAGTATTGGAGTTTCAGCTTTAGCATCAGTCCTTCCTGTGAACACCCAGGACTGATCTCCTTTAGAATGGACTGGCTGGATCTCCTTGAATTATTTTGTGTACAGGGGTTCTAATAGTACACTACAGTTAGCCAGTCCTATAGCTGCATTGTTTACAGCATATTGCCTATGGCATGACCTGTCTATGGGAACCCATAACTAAGTTACTAGAAAAAAAATCCTGAACTAAATGCTGGAAGAAACAACTACTTTATTCAAGACTTCATGATATATCCTTGCCAAAGGTTGCTTCTTTCCCCTTCACCTCTTTACTCACATTCTGCTCTTTTAAATATACTCCAAAGTGTGTTCATGAATGAAAGTGCTATAAGAAATCATAGAGGTTTCCAGTAGTCATGTATGGATTCTAGAATTGGTTCATAAAGAAGGCTGAGTGCCGAAGAACTGATGCTTTCAAACTGTGGTGGTGGAGAAAACTCTTGAGAGTCCCTTGGACTGCAAGGAGATCAAACCAGTTAATCCTAAAGGAAATCAACCCTGAATATTCATTGGAAGAACTGATGCTGAAGCTGAAACTCCAATACTTCAGCCACCTGATGTGAAGAGCCAACTCATTAGAGAAGACCCTGATGCTGGGAAAGATTGAAGGCAGGAGGAGAAGGGCACGACAGAGGATGAGATGGTTGGATGACATCATCTACTCAATGGACATGAGTTTGA
This sequence comes from Bos taurus, assembly GCF_002263795.3. Taxonomy (NCBI): domain Eukaryota; kingdom Metazoa; phylum Chordata; class Mammalia; order Artiodactyla; family Bovidae; genus Bos; species Bos taurus. Next base: position 90,390,565 of record NC_037336.1, read on the forward strand.
GCAAACTCTGGGAGATAGCTGAAGGACAGAGAAGCCTGGCAAGCTGTATTCCATGCAATTGCAAAGACCTGGACACAACATAGCAACTGAACAACAGTCTCAGAATGCTGTGGTTAGAGGGATCCATAGTTTTAATAAATGGAGCAGGGTCAATTCAGTTCAGTTCAGTCGCTCAGTTGTGTCCGACTGTCTGCAACTCCATGAACTGCAGCACGCCAGGTCTCCCTGTCCATCATCAACTCCCAGAGTCCACCCAAACCCATGTCCATTGAGTTGGTGATGCCATCCAATCATCTCATCCTCTGTCGTCCCCTTCTCCTCCTGCCCCCAATCCCTCCCAGCATCAGGATCTTTTCAAATGAGTCAGCTCTTCTCATCAGGTGGCCAAAATTTTGGAGTTTCAGCTTCAACTTTGAAGGACTGATAGCCTTTAGGATGGACTGGTTGGATCTCCTTGCAGTCCAAAGGACTCTCAAGAGTCCTCCAACACCACATTTCAAAAGCATCAATTCTTTGGCACTCAGCTTTATTTATAGTCCAACTCTTATATCCATACATAAGGGTATTCTGCACTAAAAAGTGACATTTGGGCCAATGCCTGAAGGAAGTGAATAATACATTTGGACTAAATTAATCCTTTGTCAGGTCACACATGTGTCTCATATCTAGAATTCTCTGAGAATTGGAAACCCCTTATAAGCAGAATCACTGCCTTAGTGATCACTTAGCATCTAGTTCAATATTTTATGATGAAAATATTTTCCTATATTTTGTCAAATATATTAACTGCATAGCATAAATCTAAAGTGAGATAGCAAATATAAGTTTATAAACATTCAGTACCTAAGACTTTTGCCTGCTATCTGTCAAGAATTTTTTTAATTATCCAACTTTTAATTAACAAACTTTGTCAACAAAAAATTCATTTCTCCTAGAATTAATTAGAAGTCATAATTAGATGTTTTAGGGACATAAATTTAGAGTTTTTAATAATGGTCAAAAGGTTTAAATTGTATTAAATGAACATTTTATCATTGAATTTATGCTAGTTAATTCCTTGATAATATACCAGCCTGGCATATACAGTGGCTATCCTATTTTTAAGTAAAACATGCAATTTTAAATTTATGTCAGATGTGTACACTTCTAAATTCTACTTGACTTAGTAAATGACTTTTAAAAAATTGAGTAGTTTAGTTTGGGGTTTTTTTTGGTAATTTTCAGCTAATAGAAAAACTGAGCAGATAGTACAGAGTTTCCATGTACCCTTTCTCTGTCTCAGTTTCCCTATTTTTAACATCTTGTGTTAGTGTAGCACATTTTTAAAAATTGATGGAACAATACTGATACATTTATTTTTAACTTTAGTCTGTAAATTGCACTAGGTTCATTCTTTGTGTTGAATGGTTTTATGGGATTGGCCAATGCATAATGTAGGTATCATGTTAATGATGATACATTTTCAGTACTAACTAATAATTTTAATGATGGTTTGTTTTCCACAAACAAATCGTGGTAGGCTTGCTAGCCTACTAGACTAGAGGTTTTATTTTAGTAGTATCTTTGTACAGGAAAATAGCTGCTGCAGTGAAAACCTTGTCTCAACTATGAATTTTTAAAACAGATTATCTGGCAAGTATAACAAGGCTCTTTCTACTCTTAGATACTTTATTAATAGGTTTGCATTCTCACATGCTGTTACTCTCTAGTAACCTGTAATATACAGGCTCATGTGAGCACACACACTACACACCTGCCTATATCTGTATTCAAAATAAGATCAGTGTATGGGTTATTTTATCATGTATTTCTGTTTACTGGTATTTGTTTATCTGGGAAAGTATTCAACTTTGTGTAGTTGACATCATTTGGATAGCCATAGGGCTTCCCAGAAGGCACTAGAGGTAAAAAAAAAAAACAAAAAAAAAACACACACACATCTGCTACCAAAAGCAGGAGACACAAGAGACACTGGTTCGATCTCTGGGTCAGGAAGATGCCCTGGAGAAGGAAATGGCAACCCACTCTAGTATTCTTGCCTGGAAAATTCCATGGAGAGAGGAGCCTGGCGGCTTACAGTCCTTGGGTTCCCACAGTCGGACACGACTGAGTGAATAAGCACACACATTCACATGTACGCACATAAATGCCCACTACAAATGTTAAAGATCAGTGACCATGAGACACACAATTAATTATTCAAAACAAATTTTGAGGTATCTTTTTGCTTTTATGATGTTCAAGCTAATAACAAAAACCTTGCAGGCTAAGCTGCTTTCAGTGGTGTCTGACTCTTTGTGACCCTATGGACTCTCTGCCAGGTTCCTCTGTCCATGAGATTCTCCAGGTGAGAATAGTGGAGTGAATGGCTGTGCCCTCCTCCAGGGGATCTTCCTGAGCCAGGGATGGAACGCATCTCTTAAGTCTCTTGCCTTGGCAGGCAGGTTCGTTATCACCAGTGCCGCCCGGGAAGTCCAACAAAAATCTTAGTTGTTTTCTTTGAAAGATTTAAATATTCTCTCTGTTCAGTCTTTGGTAAGTCCTCTACACAGTAGTAGTAAATACCTAATTGTGCTAATTCCAAATTACTCTCTGGCATTTTGCCAGGTAGACTGCCAGGGCTCTTTTTGACGAAACAGAATGTTCTGAACTGTTTTCTGTAAAGCTTCTAATTGACTTTGATATAAATTATGTCTCCTCTAATTTAAATCTCAATCAAACAGAAAATGTTATATTGCATTTGAATGTAATTAGGCTGAATTCAGTAATGGATTCCAAGACGGTTGATCTAAAGATCAAATAATTCAGAGGGTGGCCATCAACGTATTTGCACTTTAACATATTCAGATTTTGTTGAACCTCAATATATTTTTGTATATATCTCAATTCTTGCATTTTTACAGATTATATTTCATAACAAATTAAGGGGAAAAAAACGAATTATCCATAAATTATCAACATGGAGTCCCTAACTATATTCTTAAACATTATTAAAGCCACATCTATTTCTGGAACTTAATATTGTAGGAATAAAAATAACTAGTGCAATGGGTATTAATATGCTATCATTTTTCAGGCATTCAGTAGAGAGTAGTCACTGACATGGAAGACAAACTTATGGTGGTGGGGTGGATAAACTATGAGTATAGGATTGACAGACACACACTTCTATATGTAATATGGATTAAAATATATCCATAAATAAACACTCTCAAGTGTAAGGTTTAAAAACATGCATATAAATGAAATTCATAAGATAGAGTCCCTTGGACAGCAAGGAGATCAAACTAGTCAATCCGAAAAGGAAATCAACCCTGAAAGTTCATTGGAAGAATCAATGCTGAAGCCGAAGCTCCAATGTTTGTCCACCTGATTTGTAAAGCTAACTCATAGGAAAAGCTCAGATGCTGGGAAAGATTGAGGTCAGGAGGAGAAGGGGATGACAGAGGATGAGATGATTGGATGATGTCACTGACTCAATGGGCATGAGTTTGAGCAAACTTCCAGAGATAGTGAACAGGAAAGCCTGGCATGCTGCAGTCCCTGGAGTCGCAAAGAGTCAGATAGTACTTAGCAAATGAACAATGAAAACAATTTATAAGTTTATTTAGAGTTCTGATTCTGATAATTTCAGAATCCCTAAAAAATTAAATACTGTAGATAAAATAGATCAAGAAATAAACAAAAAACTGCTTGATAGTATCAGACGATACCAGAAGCAGACAGAAACTGGAGACATATAAACTTTGAAAGAACAAAACCACTAGATGGGAAACATTTTGTACTGCTTTCTTCCTAGGAAACTCCCTAGTTTTTACAGGGCATTGACAGAGCCCCTTATATCAGATTCTTGACATAAAGCATTAGTTTATAACATGTGGAAGTCGTATTCAGTTGGAAAATGGTACAAGCACGCTCACCCCCAAGACACGTTTAAGGCAAAGGACATGTATCAGCTACATGCGAAAAACTCTTATGAATAACATAAACAGAATGACAAAACCCACTTATAAATGGGCAAAAATTTGAACCAACAGTCCACAAATTAGATATACAAATATTCAGTAAGTTCACACAATGATGCTTGTGATCTATTACACCACAACTCATCCATTGGAATGATTAAAATGAAAAGACTAACATTAATTCTCATACACACCTGGTAGCAATATTAAATGGCAGAACCACTTTGGAAAACTACTTGGCATTTTTTAATAATGTAAATATGCATCAACCATAAGATCCAACAGTTCTAATTCTAGATATTTACTTATGAGAAATAAAGGCATATGTCTAGACAAAGACTCTTGCATAGCAGCACTGTTCATAGCAGCTTTATTCATAATACCCCCAAACTGGAAGCAGTGAAAATGCTTGCTGACAAGTGAATGGATAGAAAGCCTATAGTGCTTTCTATGCCATGGGAGCGGAGTTTGGGGGAGAACGGATATATGTATATGTATAGCGGAGTCCCTTCACTGTTCTCCTGAAGGTATCCCAGCATTGTTGATTGGCTATACTGTACTACAATTTAAAATAAAAAAAATTTGAAAAAAAGAAGCACTATGGTACGTCCTTACATTGGAATATAACTACTAATAGAAAGTCACACACTATTTATACACCCAAGATGTATTGACTATCATAAGTAGTATGCTGAAGAAAAGAAGTCAGACACAAAGCACAAAATTAATTTAGTCAGAAAGGGCAAAATTAATTTATAATGACAGTAAGCATATTAATGACTAACAGAGAAGGGTGTGTTTGTGGAGATTTCTTGCCTTTGTCAAGGGAATTTGGGGGAATACAGAAGTATTCTGTGTATTAATTGCTTATACAAGTTTATATGTGCTGTGCTTAGTTGCTCAGTCATTTCCAACTCTGTGATCCCATGGACTGTATCCTGCCAGGCTCCTCTGTCCATGGAGATTCTCCAGGCAAGAATACTGGAGTGGGTTGCCATGCCCTCCTCCAAGGGATCTTCCCAACCCAGGGATTGAAGCCAGGTCTCCCTCATTGCAGGTGGAGTCTTTACCATCTGAGCCACCAGGGAAGCCCACGAGTGTATATACTTGCCCTGAATTATGAAAGTGTGCCCTTAAAAAGATGTCCTTTAATTTGTAGCTTATATCTAAACAAAAAAAAAATGTAAGCAATAACAACATGACTTCCATTCACTATATACAACTGCCTGTATTCTGTCATCTCCCTTACTTTTCCAATAGCTCTAATCTGACATATAATTTTTACTTCTTTACATATAATGTCTCCACCACTACAACATAAGCACTTCAAGGGCAGGGATGTTTGTTTGAATTAAATATAAAATAATTTCATTATGAATAGTCTGACATTTATAAATATTTTTAGAGTAAATAGTTGTTTAATGTGAATTTTCTTTCTCCCCTTTAATCTTATTTCCTAAGAGGAAGGTAGCTGAGAAGATATTTTAAAATAGTAACCTGAAAGTAAAAACAAAATATCTGTGCATAGTAGCCATGATTATAAAATATGTCACACACAAAACTTTGCATTTAAAACTTAAGAGGTCCTTTAATTAAGCTCAAGTATTTTGATAGTCCTTTCCTTGCTTAAATAATAATGGGGTTATCTAGTCACATCTCAAAAATGATATTTTTTTTGTGTGTGGAATCCATGTAATCTAACACCATTTTCACAATTCAGTCAAGGTTAGCATTAAGAAATGGTAACAAGGTAGTTAATATTAAAACTTCTGTGAACATTATTTTTTGACTGACTTTATTTCACTTTACCAGCTTAATCTTCTATATTCTTTTTTCTCTCAGATTTCCAAGATGAGAACAGAAAGAAATCCCACTCTGATGGAATAGAAATAGCAAAGAGCTGTTGGTGAGGCTTGAGGACAGATCTGCGACTTTTACTTCCAAGAACTCAAGAGGCAAGACAGCTACAAAAAGAAACACTTCCTTCAACATTCTTTTTCTAATCAGCAAGTATAGTTATGATACCTCTTAAAGCACAGTTCTACAAACACAGAATTGGTGAGTCTCATAGCAGAACAGATTTTACCAATCACCCACTTGAATCCATTACGACTTTGCTAATTTTGGAAGTATTATGAGCCCTGCAAAAACATTTACCTCCACAGTGAGGTTCTCATGCAGAAAAGATCATTGCTCAAAGCACTGGGGTTAGTTTCAAACTACTCCGGAAATGAATGGATTGCTAACACAAGTAATGACCTGAACGTTAATTAATTAGATAAAACAAAAATATTGTTCAGTTTGCTGTGTCTTAGAGGTGACTTTTGATATACAGTCTAAAGTAGCAATATAAGAAAACTTCTTGTAATGAAATAAAAAGATAATGCTTTTTTGTGAAAGGATTCATTAGTCTTTCTCATGCTGAAGGTACCTCATGCTGAAGGTACCTGGTAAGCTCAGAGATCAATCAAATGTATTGGGGAAAATGAATACACTATAGATATTAGATTCCTTATAAAGACAAAGAGGAGATATTTCTGCAGTCTTTTCAAAATGTGACTTTAATACTAAGAAAGGATACTCTTAATCTGCAACTGATGAGTCAAACCTCTCTCCTTAGAATCAATTCTTCCTAAATACCCAGGAAGAAAGATTTTCAAGGGAAATTTACATGGCTAGCCAGTAATCCCCACAAAGCCTGACAGAGGCCCCATTTACAGAAAAAGACATGAATGTCCAATTTGGACTATGAGAAGTTGCTGTTCTGTTACAGAAGGTAATTGTCTAGGAGAATATTATGAGTCCTACATGGGAATTACATTGTGCTTTTTCTGGAAGAAAAAGAAACCCCATTTTCCTTAATCTCTGATGAGTTTCCTATGCTGAATCACATAATATGAATAGAAATCTTGGATTAATCAGAACAATACTGTTTTGAAATTCATCTTTCTTCATTTAATGGGCATTCCATTTGCTGCTGTATTTCATATCTTTTCTTTCCTTTTATCTCTTTCCTAGTGTTTTTTCTTGTTTTTGCTTTCACTCTTTTAGCAAGTACTATTTTACTCATCAAGTCAAATCATAGTCTTCTGACTTCTCATAGCTTTCCTTTACATCAGAATATTTATAGCTAATTTTCATCCAATTTTCCTAATTGCTCCTGCTTCTGAATTCACCAGTTCAAAATTACTGTGTTCTCCATATTTCCAACTCCAATATAATAAAAAGAAACCTACTGGGGACTATTTTGTTCTTTATTCTTAAGCCACAATGCAAGATTCCCCAAGCTACCTCTCATTCTCATGAAATGACTTCAGAGACCTGATCTTTAGAGATTTATACACCTGCATTCATACATTTTGTTGGAAATAATTATGAGGCCCCTGTTCCTTCACTTTCCAGTTTGTCACCGTTATCCATCCATTTACCTCCTTCCTGCCAAGTAATTCACATGTTTCTCAGTTTTTCTTTCACGGATTTAGTTCAATTCCTCATCTTCTCTCACTTGAACATAAAATTTCTCTTTGTCTGTATTCATCTCTTTGTAATCTTTCAAACTGACCTTAGAATGATATTCATAAAATCTGTCTTGTTTCATTTTCCCCTGTACACACATTAAGTAAATCTTTATAACCTGAATAAATCTTTAAATCTCTGCATCATATCCAAGTGACTTTAAGATTGGAACCTACTCAAAGCCCGCTTTAAGTACTCCTTAATGACAGAAAGTGAAGAGGAACTTAAGAGTCTCCTAATGAAGGTGAAGGGAGAAGGCGATGGCACCCCACTCCAGTACTCTTGCCTGGAAAATCCCATGGATGGAGGAGACTGGTGGGCTGCAGTCCATGGGGTAGCTAAGAGTCAGACAAGACTGAGAGACTTCACTTTCACTTTTCACTTTCATGCATTGGAGAAGGAAATGGCAACCCACTCCAGTGTTCTTGCCTGGAGAATCCCAGGGATGGGGGAGCCTGGTGGGCTGCCGTCTCTGGGGTCGCACAGAGTCAGACATGACTGAAGTGACTTAGCAGTAATGAAGGTGAAAGAGGAGAGTGAAAAAGCTGACTTGAAACTCAACATTCAAAAAATAAAGATTACAGCATCCAGGCCCATTACTGGGGAGAAGTGGAAACAGTCACAGATTTTATTTTAGGGGTTCCAAAATCACTGTAGTTGATGACTGCAGCTATGAAAATTAAAAGACACTTGATCTTTGGAAGGCAAGCTATGCTTTATTAAAAAGCAGAGACAATGGCCTTACAATGGCCTGTATAGTCAAAGCTATAATTTTTCTAGTAGTCACGTACGGATGTAAGAGTTGGACCATAAAGAAGGCTGAGTGCCAAAGAATTGATGCTTTTGAATTGTGGTGCTGGAGAAGACTCTTGAGAATCTCTTGAAGATCAAACCTGTCAATCCTAAAAGGAAATCAACCCTGAATATTCATTGGAAAGGCTGTTGATAAAGTGAAGGTCCAATACTTTAGCCACCTGATGTGAAGAGCCAATTCACTGGAAAAGACACGTATGCTGAAAAAGATTGAAGACAGGAGGAGACAGGTGCAACAGATGATGAGATGGTTAGGTAGCATCACTGACTCAGTGGGTATGAATTTAAGCAAACTGGGAGATAGTGAAAGACAGAGGAACCTGGCATGCTACGGTCCATAGGGTCGCAGAGTCAGACATGATCTAGTGACTGAACAACAACAAGATATTTATTTTTCAACAATAAACTATTTCAATATAAGAAACTACTTGAGTCTCCCATGTCTTTTTGGGTATCCTCTTCTCTCTGCCAGGAGTGTTCTGCTCTCTATCTTTTCCTCACTTCTACTCATCCTTTAAATCCTACCTCACATAATACCTTCTATGTGAAGCCTTTCTTTAAGTCCCAGGATGATATATCTACTTTCTCATGCTGTACATAAATGCAGAGTCATTATCAAGCACAACTTAAAGTTGATTAAACTTATCTTTTAAAAATAATATTGCAAGACATCTTATTTATTAAAATGAATAATTTCTCACTAAGAATTTCCTGTAGCTAGATGACCTCCTTGGTCAAGACTTCTCCTTCAAATACAGGGGTTGTGAATTCAATTTTTGGTCAGAGAGCTAAGATTTCCACATGCCTCATGGCCAAAAAAATCAAAACAGACAACAGAAGCAATATTTTAACAAATTCAATAAGACTTGGATTCAACAATTCATTCAATTATCTGATTAATCTGCCAGATTGTACTTGCCTCAAAATATGGACCAAAATGAACAAGGTTGTATTGTCATTTTAAATAATTTTCAATGTAGTTGTAATATTTGCTTTGGGGTTAAAATAAATCTAAAGCTGGATTGGATTTCCTGTGTGCTACTGGTATTTTAATCAGTAATGTTATCTCTATTCCTTCCGTGAATGTTGCTGCACAAGAAGTGTAACTTACACTATGAATAAACCTATCTATGCACATAATCCAAATGCATAATTGTTAGCTTGTAGATAGTTTCAAAGACCTGGAAATCCTTCAACAGACATAAAGGAAAGATGATTTTCAGAGGGAAGGTTGTAAAAGTTGTCAATGAAAAGCTGAGAAAGGTCAAGGGAGAATGAACTCTCTTACGTAGTCTGATTGTACGTTCCTGAAAAGGTTAAACCTGAGGTGGTCCACTGATTTTCTAAGTTCATAATAGTGAAGGAAAGTATAAAACAGCTTTGTGGTCTTCCCTTCACTTTCTGAGTTCCTTGACCCAAATGCACACAGCTGTGCATTTGTGAAGTGTTTTTTAAATTAAAAATTACTCCTAGTTATATTACTAGCTGGATATAATGGAAAAACACAGAGGTATCCATGAATTCTAGACCCAGATCTGCTATTTACTTGTTCTGTGACCTTGGTTGGGTGATTACACTTAATCTTCTTGGCTTTCTTCTCTCAAATGAAGAGGAGCTTTCTCTACAGAATCCATGTGAGGATTAAATCACACAGTAATCTCAATGAGAGGAGGAGAGATAAACTGGCAGATCGGGATTGATGCATACAGCAGCAGCAGCTGCAGCTAAGTCACTTCAGTCGTGTCCGACTCTGTGCGACCCCGTAGATGGCAGCCCACCAGGCTCCTGCGTCCATGGAATTCTCCAGGCAAGAGTACTGGAGTGGGTTGCTATTGCCTTCTCCAATGCATTAAAGTGAAAAGTGAAAGTGAAGTCACTCAGTCGTGTCTGACTCTTATCGACCCCACAGACCGCACCCTACCAGGCTCCTGCGTCCATGGGATTCTCCAGGCAAGAGTACAGGCATGGGTTGCCATTGCCTTCTCCATGACTATATATAAGACTTCCATGGTGGCTGAGCTGATAAAGAATACACCTGCAATGCGGGAGACCTGGGTTTGATCCTTGGGTCGGGAAGATCCCCTGCAGAAGGGATAGGCTACCCATCCCACTATTCTTGGGCTTCTCTTGTGGCTCAGCTGGTAAAGAATCCACCTGCAATGTGGGAGACCTGGGTTTGATTCCCTGGGTTGGGAAGATCCCCTGGAGAAGGGAAAAGCTACCCACTCCAGTATTCTGGCCTGGAGAATTCCATGGACTGTATAGTTCATGGGATCACAAAGAGTTGGACACAGCTGAGTGACTCTCAGTTTCACTTTCTTATATAAAACAGATAACTAATGAGAACCTGTATAACACAGGGAAATATATTCAGTATTCTGACCTATATGGGAAAATAGCCTAAAAAAATAAAAAGAGTGATATAGGTACATGTACAACTGATTCACTTTGCTGTACACCTGAAACTAACACCGTATTATAAATCAACTATATCCAATAAAAATTAAAAAATAAATAATGGCGTGAGGTTACTTCGTAAATGCCAAAGTGCTACACCAATGTCAGGACTTATTTATTTGGCTGGTTAGCTCTCATCATTTCCCCCCAGCCTTCCCCTCTTCCTGTCTTCCTCTGTTATATTAAAAACATCACTCTCTGTCCATGACCTGCAGGTTGAAAACATGAGTCATTGTTACTCCACCTCTGAATCAGTTCAACCATCACTGCCTTCAATTAGGCCTAAACTCTGTCCATCAGGTTGCTCCCCTCTTGCTTTTTTCTATTCCCCAGCCAAAGTTTTTGCAGGCTTCATTATTTTCCTGACAGGCTGTTGACTGATCTTTTTTCTCCTCTTTAAGTTCATTGTCAAAAGTGGCTGAAGTTCTTTTCTACAAACACAGATTTTTATCAGACAACGCACACACACTCCCCAGGCTGACATTTAAAGCCCACTAGAGATTAATAATTTCCCTCCATTCCTACTCTACATGTGGTTACAGGAAAGTTCCAGTAACCAAAGCTTTACCTTCCATCCATCACGCCCACTACAGTCCAGCTTTTCTGCAATAACTCAAACTACCCAGTCACTTGGGAAAATCGTGTCCCTCTACCACTTAAGAATGTCCTTCATCTCTTAAGCTCTATTTCATATCGCTTCTCCCACCTTTATCCTGGCTCTCTAGTTATAATACATTTCTCCCTTTCTCTTTCATCTAAATATTCTCTGTATTCACTGTCTGTATCAAATACAACCCCAAGTATTACCAGCTTAACATAGCTACCATTTACCATCTCAGGCAGTTTCTGAGGGTCAGGAATTGAGGAACGACTTACAGGGCTATTTCTAGCTCAAGGTGTCATCCCAAGACTAAACTGAGAGACTTCTCTGGTGGTCTTAGTGGTTAAGACTCTTGCCTTCCAACGTGTGGAGCATGGGTTCAATCCCTTGTCATGAACTCAGATCCCACTTGCCACACGGCACAATCAAAAGTATAAAAAATAAAATGAAATTCACAGCAAAATGATTAGTGTACAGAAAAAATGACAATACATTAAAACAAATTTTTTATCTGAGATTGAAGATACTGTTTCCAATTTCACTCACCTAGCTGTTGGCATGAGGCTTCCATGCAACCTCACAAGGATCCTTCCTGAGGGACAAGGGTTTTCCCAGAGCAAGTGATTCAAGAAAAGGATAGTAGCACTTAAGACAGATACCATAGTCTGTTTATTCCTTGATCTCAGAAATGCGGATACTGTCACTTTTTATCATGCTGTTGGTCTCACAGTGTGATATGGGAGAACATTATACAGGGAATGTATGCCAGGGGGCATGGGTCTTTGAGATGTTGGAGATGCTCTGCGGGCACTTTGTTTGTGGTCACTGTGATACCCTTCTTATGGCTCAGTGGTAAAGAATCTGCCTGTCATGCAGGAGACACAGGTTGGATCCCTGGGATGGGAAGATCCCCTGGAGAAGGAAATGGCAACCCACTCCAGTATTCTTGCCTGGAAAGCACCACGGACAGAGGAGCCTGAAGGACTAGCTCCCATGGGGTCACAAAGAGTCAGATATGACTGAGCAACTGAACAACAATAGACTCTTCACTATAGCAAGATCCATCTCCTTCTGGGCTTCCCTGGTGTCTCAGAGGGTAAAGTGTCTGCCTGCAATGGTGGGAGATCTGGGTTCAATCCCTGGGTCGGGAAGATCCCCTGGTGAAGGAAACGGCAACTCACTCCAGTATTCTTGCCTGGAAAATCCCATGGACAGAGAAGCCTGGTAGGCTACAGTCCATGGGGTCGCAAAGAGTCGGACATGACTAAGCAACTTCACTTTCACTTTTTACTTTTCTCCTTCTAGGCACCGAACACTCTTCTTTTGTTCATTGCACTCTTACATCATCTGGAAAAATTATTTATACAGAATAAGTCCCAATTAAGTGCTATTTTACATGAATTCATATTTATTATGTTCAAAGTGAAAGTAAAAGTGTTAGTCGTTCAGTCATTTCCAGCTCTTTGTGAGCCCATGGACCATAGCCTACCAGGCTCCTCTGTCCTTGGAATTCTCCAGGCAAGAATATTAGAGTGAGTAGCCATTCCCTTCTCCAGGGGATTTTCCCAACCCAGGGATGGAACCTGGGTCTTTTGTATTTCAGGTAGATTTCTTACACCTGAGACACCAGGGAAGCCCTATTGTGTGTGAGGTTCTGAATTATTTATAACCTTGAGAAAGTAGAGGTCCTGAGCTTGATTTTCTCAGGGAGCTAGTGAGTCATATGCTAAAATGCATGTATAAGTTGTACTCTGAACTTGAAATCACATATTCCAGACATATGTCAGTGTTAAAAAGACAGTTTATGAAAGACATTTGGGTAGCATTACTGTCATTTCATCACCACTATTAAATTTAGTTAATAGTACATGCTCTATCTACTGACGGTGGTTGAATATGCATACTTTTTTATAGAGAGAATGCGGTGGATGGCAGAAAAACTACAACCCTGAATATACGTTTCAGAGGACTTATATTCCAAGATAAATTAACTTTTTTTTAACTTTAAACAGTTTGAAGGGTGCCTGCTACCCTCAACATGAGATAAGTTTGCTCCAACTCTAAAAGAGAGGTAAATTTTCCTCTTGTATAACTGAAATGTCTACTGAAGATTAGAGTAGACTTTGAATGTGAACAGGCAATGAAAAGGGTAAACATTTATCCAAGATGATAGCAAAATTTAACAATTACATATTCATAACTTGAGACTTTCTTTATAAGCTGAGAGAGGTCTGCTTCTCTGTCTTTCTTTTCCATGTTTCCATCTTTCACCAACAGTGCCCAAATTGGTTCTGTGACATGCCATGTTAACACGGGACGTGAATCCAGGACATGTTCTCATTTGGAACCGACAATTTAGAGCCTACAATTGAAGGTGGTCTACTTCCACGGGGTCAGTATCTGCTTCTTCCTTCCTCTAAGAAAATTTTACCTATTAGGTTAATTGCTAACTTTAAAAATATGATTCCAAGCTCCCCAAAGACCAATTAAATCAGAATCCCTAGAAGCAGAACCCTAGCATTATCATTTTTCAAAGATCCTCAGTAAACTTTAATATGCATCCATCATTGAGGATCACTAGGGCATGGAATATGCAATGACAAAGAAGGACTTCCAGAAAGCAAGTAAAACGTGTAGTTTCATTTTGTGCTCAGCAAGTCACAGAATTGGAATTTTCCTAAGCTGAGAGAGAACAACTAGATTGGATGTGAGTCACTGAACTGTTAATATGCAGATGAAATATTCTCTTCTTGAGTAGTAAGTCCAGAGCCATGATATTCTTTTGGTCATGCTATTAATATCAATGTTTTTCATATTTAAGAATATACATAATTGCAAAAACTGGACTCATTTTCTAGTTTGTTTCTCTTATGAGTCATCATATATTTTCAAGTAAGAGAAGACCATACTTATTTCTCTGGCACAAATTATCAAAATAAATAGCAGATTTGGGACTAGACTTCATGTATTCAGACTGACAGCTCTATTTTCCCCCATTACATTGCAGTAAGGTCAGTTATACAACTTGAGGTATGATACTCTTGGTATATATGCTTAGCAAGTAGAGAGGGGAACTGTGTCTTCCTACAGATACCTGTACTGTTAACCAAAACAATGCTCAGATCTGATGGAAATTAAAACTCAGCCTAAGTTAACTTCTTAATGGACTCAGCTTCTCACCAACCCATTTTTAAACTGAGTTTCTGAAAAATCAAATTTCCTTTGTATGTGTTAAGGAATGCAAAGGAAAGATTATCTGTGATCTTGGTAAAGAGGGCCTCTATTTTTTGTACCTATGAAGAGATACTTTTAGTTACTAAAAAATAAACAAGAGAAAGCTTGTTTTTTTTTCTTTTTGGCTTCTTGTCTACTATCAAGTACCATTATATATAATTAACAGTAAGTTACAAATAAAATAAACACAAAAATATAATCAAGGTTTAATATAGTTTGAGAAAACATGACCTTCTAAGAAGGATGACCTTAATATAAAATGCCAAGTCTTTGATTTCATGTAAATCTCTCTCCTCATTAAAATGTTAAAACGTGACACATCATAAAGATGAAAGCCAGTTTTCATTACCAATACTCACCTGCTGAGCATTAGGAAACTTATAGTTTCATCAATGCATTTGATCTTTTTAAATTAAATTATCCTCTGAGCAAACTAGATGAAAAATGAAATTATATTAAAATCAATGCTCTTCCTCATTTTTCAAATATGAACTATAATAAGTTTTAAATGATGGTTATCAGATAATACTCATCTGCTTTAAGTTCTCTCTTGCTATATGCAATCCTACTGGATTAACGTTGAGATGAGGTTGGAAATAAGCCCAATTTGTTCTTATCATTTGGCAGAAATAGCTTGGATATATTTACATATCCTTCAGCAAGCTTTGTGGCCATACAAATACGGTTTTTATTATGCTTTGTTTTCTGTTTTACTGTGAGGAAAGATTCTTTACAATCTGTTTTGTAAATAAAAAGAACGTATGGTTTTATTGAACATGTGCTTGTGTGCAGCACAGCAGAAGGGACTCTGGGCTGGGAATCGGGTTAGGAGAGCTTCTCTCACTGCTAGTGTTGCAACAAAAAAGAAAGAGTGAACAACCCTTGGCACATACCAGCCAAACAGGCCTGTGCTATGTTAGTCGCTCAGTCATGTCAGACTCTCTGCCACCCGACCCCATAGACTGTAGCCCGCCAGGCTCCTCTGCCCATGGGATTTCCCAGGCAAGTATACTGGAGTGGGTTGCCATTTCCTTCTCTGGGGGATCTTCACAATCCAGGAATCAAACCCAGTTCTACCTGCATTGCAGATAGATTCTTCACCATCTGAGCCACCAGAGAAGCCCAAAAGAGTTAAACTAATCTTAGTCTTTAGCTTTTACAGCTGCCAAACACTTGTAGCTGGAGTTGTCCTTCGCAAAGCTAATTACTCTCTGACTCCATATAAATTACACTCCGCACCTGCTACACTTTCCCGCTACACTCGCCTGTAGCATTCTGCATTTCAGAACGAAGGTCATGGGCTGATAGCGTCAGGGACACAAGTCTCAGTTGCTGAGTTGTCTGGTGCCAGCTGTGGCCATTTGGAAACTTTGTAAGAGAAAACAACAAAAAGCAAGATCTTCAAGAGGTTATAAATCCTCTTCCTATTCCTGAGAAAGGGAGGTGCACAGTTCTTGAGGCGCTAGCCTGCTGTGTTTTCCTTTTGCCTGGCAAAAATAATAATGTTACTCTTTTCTATTTCTTCCAAACTCTATCTCTGTGTTTGTATTTGGCATTGGTGGACAGGGAGCCAAGATTTTGGCAACACTAGCAGTAGGGATCCCTTTAATCTCAGTCAGGGTCCATGCCTAGCACAGTAGATGGTCCTCAGCAAGCATTTATAACAGAAGAATTTGAGGGTAAGAAATGCATGGTGAGGCTTTTCATTCCCTTCTAACTGTAAAATTACACCCAAAGAGTTAATGTAATTACATATGAAATACCAGTTCCCAAGTGAGTTTGGTCCAATTATTTATATTGGATTTGCCTTAAAATTTTCTCCAGAGATGAAGAAGTTATATTGTTTTGACTATGCCCCTGTGTTGACATAAAGTGATCACTGGTCCAAATTAACATAACATTTAGATATATTTTTATATCACTTGGGAGAGAAGACCTTTGTGATGGACACAGGTTATGCTGCTTCAACACAAAACAGTTTGATCTTATGACTTTCAAACTCATGCTCTCAACTGACAGCAAAGGAAGACTGACATTTGCTAAGGCATTAAAAACAATCCGGTTGCTACTGGCTCTGTTCAATTGACTTAGAAAAGGAAATGGAGCTTTTAGTTTCACAGCCTCTGACACACAGGAACATTCTAAAAAGGTTTAGGAATACAGGTATAGTGAACCAATCTATCACACTGAAATTTAAATCTGTGTTATTAATAATGTATACATAAAGCATACTAAGGGATCATGAAATATTCAAATTTGATTAAGAAAAAAAGCATTTTTAATTTGGTAGAGTTTTTTGTTTGCATTATAACTGTATCACCAGAAAAAAATAATTCTAATAATTTTTATTTATTTATTTTTGGCTAATCTGTATGGCATGCGGGATCTTAGTTCCCCAATCAGAGACTGAGCTTGGTTCCTTGGTAGTGAAAGTGTGGAATACTAACCACTGGACTGCCAGGGAATTCCCCAAGCTTTAAAATTGTTAATTACAAATTATTACTATTGTAATATCATATATGTACTGACAAAATTGTGGGCTAATTTTCCTACGAAATATGATTTTTTTTCCCCCTCGGATAGACATGAACTCGTTGTCAAAAGTGGCAGTTAGCTAAGGTATATGATCCAATGCAAATGGGAATTGTCAATATTTTTATTATTACTGTTGCCAGTAACTTTAAAATTTGACAGTAAGTTGGGTTGGGAAGATCCCCTGGAGAAGGGAAAGGCTACCCACCCCAGAAGTCTGGCCTGGAGAATTCCATGGACTACAGTCCATGGGGTGGCAAACAGTCGGACACACCTGAGGGACTTTTTCACTTTCAATATGATATTTCTCAGCAAGAGCTCAAATGATAATTTTATTATCATGACTTCTCCTAAATGAGTATTTTTGAAACAACAATTCAGAATTTCATCAGGATACAACCCCAAATTCTGGGAATTTCTCAATGCAGAATATGACTTTAGAATGTAAAAATCCATTTGGACAGTCATCTCAGAAAAATTGAATGATCAGATGACATGGATTTGGAATCTGAGTGAAAAGTTATCTACTGTCAGAATTTTTGTGATGAAAATAAAAAATCAGCATATCTACAATTTTTAACAGTACCTAACAGAAAAGGGATATATATATTATTTAGCAAGCAAGATATATTCTGTCACATGATTCTATGTATATAAACAACATAGCAAAAATTTTGCATATTTGCATAACTTACCAAAACAAAGGCTTAGATAAAAATGTTTATAATTTACTGACATAAACAGATTTCCAGGATTTTTAATATTTGCATGGCTATGTGCACCTAGCTAAGTAGCACCATGTTTAAGAAAGACTGAGTAGTTTTATATGCCATCAAGTGAAATATCAGTCAATAGTATGATGAGAGTAACCAAAATGCCAAAGTAACCACCGACTCGGTTAATGCAAGGATGGTATTAAGGATAAAAGATATGGTGCCTCTTTACATTGTGTTGTTCAGTCATCAACTGGAGAAAGGATGTAGTTGTAAGTTCTGGGTACCACCCTTTAAAATGATATTAATAACTGTATACTGTTTAGAACAAGAAGAGTGAGTAAGTAATAAATGATCTTTAATCCATACCATATGCATAATAATTAAACAAAATAGACCAAGTTCTGAGTACAATAGGTCAAGATAAGAGTGTTTAAACCTTTGATTAATATTGAGCAACTTCTCAAAATTAGAAGTTTTTTGAAAATTAAAGCTTTTTTATGTCACAAAATGCTAATCTTTACTAACATTGCTAACATGCAAATACTTTTACAGGTATTACATAAGGGGGAGGTTAGCCTAGATACTCTTTAAAATAGCTTTTAAGATTCTGAGATTTCAGCTTTAATTCACTTATGTAATGACCTATTTGCTCAGTGTAAAGCAGGATAAAGCAACTATTTTATTTATCTTTTACAAGTCTGCACTAGATAGGTTACCAGTAAGATTGTTGTTCTTGTTGTTCAGTGGCCCAGTCGTGTCTGACTCTTTGCAACCCCATGGACTGCAGCACACCAGGCCTCCCTGTCTCTCACCATCTCCCAGAGTTTGCCCAAGTTCAGGTCCATTTCATTGGTGATGCCATCCAGCCATCTCATCCTCTGATGCCCTCTTCTCCTTCTGCCCTCAATCTTTACCAGCATCAGGGACTTTCCCAATGAATCATCTGTTTGCATCAGATGACCAAAATACTGGAACTTCAGCTTCAGCATCAGTCTTTCCAGTGAATATTCAAGGTTGATCTCCCTTAAGATTAACTGGTTTGATTTCCTTGCTGTCCAAGGGGCGATTGGACAGTAATTAAGATTGTGTGTGTGTGTGTGTGTGTGTGTGTGTGTGTGTGTTAGTTGCTTAGTCATGTCAGACTCTCTGCAACCCCATAGACTGCAGCCCTGGAGTAAAAAATGGCAACCCATTCCAGTATTCTTGCCTGGAGAATTCCGAGGACAGAGGAGCCTGGTGGGCTGCCATCTATAGGGTTGCACAGAGTCGGACATGACTGAAGTGACTTAGCAGCAGCAGCAGCAGCAGCAGACTGTAGCCCACCAGGCTCCTCTGTCCACGGGATTCTCCAGGCAAGAACACTGGTGTGGGTTGCCATTTCCTTCTCCTAAAGGAACTATAGAAAGAAAGAAAGTGAAGTCGTTCAGTCATGTCTGACTCTTTGTGACCCCATGGACTGTAGCCTACCAGGCTCCCCCATCTATGGGATTTTCCAGGCAAGAGTACTGGAGTGGGTTGCCATTTCCTTCTCCAGGTAAGATTACTTCTAGCCAAAAATTAAAAACTGGACAGTAAGTAAGATTACTTCTACCCAAAAATTAAAAATAATACTCTTTCCATTATTGTAACAACTTCATCACCCTGGTTTTGATCATTTTGGTGGAAGGGTATATAAGAATACTCTGTGCCACTTCTGTCATCCTGCTGTAAATCCAACATTATTTTAAAATAAAAATAAAAAAAGTATTCTTTCTCTCAAATTGAACAGAATGGATAGTAAAATAGAAAAAAAATAGAAAGTGACTTTTACTGGATTAATAATATCTAAAGTATTTTTTATTTCTTTTCTTAGCCATATGTATGTAGCATATGCACAGTTGAATACTACAGCTGATTACTTTTCTTGCTATTTTGTATAAGTATAGTCATTTCTTCAACTGCAAGCTAATTATACTTTGAAACAAATAGGAAATTGCATAGCAATATTCAGAGTATTTTATGTTCTTAACAGAATTTGCTAATCAAGTATGGATACCTGTGGGCATCCTCCTCTCTGGACCCTGCTGGAGAAGGGGTATGGGTGGGAAGGGAAGGGAATTTTACATTCCTTAGTGTTGGTAGCAAGAGATAGAGGAGTTAAGCAAGCAAGATCCAAAGCCATTGCAAACCCACTCCAGGTGTTGGAGTTTGGTTCCCTGAGAAAATATGGAGACTCTGAAATTTGCAAGCAGGAGCATTTATTGGAGCAGGTATTCAGGGAAAAGAAAAAAAAAAACAAAAACCCAAGCTAAAAAAAAAAACCTGTGAGAAGTAACTTAGGCCTGGGTGGAGGTAGAGGTTGAACTATGCTGTGGTCGCCTCAGAGGCCACAGGGCTGGGACGGCCCTGCAAAACTGAACCTTATGACATCGCATTGATCCGTTGTTGTAGGTGCATGTGACTGGGGGAGAGGCCATGGTCTTGGATCTATTTAGCTGAATGTCACACGAGAGACATAGCACTGAAAACCGTCTGCCAGCAGCTTAGAGAAAGAGTCATTCCTGAGAGGGAGCTCTTCAGTGCAGTTCGGTTCAGTTCAGTCACTCAGTCATGTCCAACTCTTTGCGACGCCATGAATCACAGCATGCCAGGCCTCCCTGTCCATCACCAGCTCCAGAGTTCACTCAAACTCATGTCCATCGAGTCAGTGATGCCATCCAGCCATCTCATCCTCTGTCGTCCCCTTCTCCTCCTGCCCCCAATCCCTCCCAGAATCAGGGTCTTTTCCAATGAGTCAACTCCAGGCCAAAGTACTGGAGTTTCAGCTTTAGCATCAGTCCTTCCAATGAACACTCAGGACTGATCTCCTTTAGGATGGACTGGTTGGATCTCCTTGCAGTCCAAGGGACTCTCAAGAGTCTTCTCCAACACCACAGTTCAGAAGCATCAATTCTTCAGCACTCAGCCTTCTTCACAGTCCAACTCTCACATCCATACATGACCACTGGAAAAACCATAGCCTTGACTAGACGAACCTTTGTTGGCAAAGTAATGTCTCTGCTTTTGAATATGCTATCTAGGTTCGTCATAACTTTCCTTCCAAGGAAGGAGTAAGCATCTTTTAATTTCATGGCTGCAATCACCATCTGCAGTGATTTTGGAACCCAGAAAAATAAAGTCTGACACTGTTTCCACTGTTTCCCCATTTATTTCCCATGAAGTAATAGGACCAGATGCCATGATCTTAGTTTTCTGAATGTTGGGCTTTAAGCCAACTTTTTCACTTTCCACTTTCACTTTCATTAAGAGGCTTTTTAGTTCCTCTTCACTTTCTGCCATAAGGGTGGTGTCATCTGCATACTGAGGTTATTGATATTTCTCCTGGAAATCTTGATTCCAGCTTGTGCTTCCTCCAGC
The DNA here is from genome assembly GCF_002263795.3 of Bos taurus. Lineage (NCBI taxonomy): Eukaryota > Metazoa > Chordata > Mammalia > Artiodactyla > Bovidae > Bos > Bos taurus. The sequence continues at coordinate 90,411,795 of NC_037336.1, forward strand.
TCAGTGTTTCTCATGATGTACTCTGCATATAAGTTAAATAAGCAGGGTGACAATATACAGCCTTGACATACTCCTGGTCTAGTCAAATCTACGGTTTTTCCAGTAGTCATGTACGGATATGAGAGTTGGACCATAAAGAAGGCTGAGCATCAAAGAATTGATGCTTTTGGACTGTGGTGTTGGAGAAGACTCTAGAGAGTCCCTTGGACAGCAAGGAGAGATCCAAACAGTCAATCCTAAAGGAAATCAATCTTGAATATTCACTGGAAGGACTGATGCTGAAACTGAAGCTCCAATCTTTGGCCACCTGATGTGAAGAGCTGACTCATTAGAAAAGGCCCTGATGCTGGGAAAGATTGAAGGCAGGAGGAGAAGGGGAGGGCAGAGGATGAGGTGGCTGGATGGCATCACTGACTTATTGAACGTGAGTTTCAGCCAGCTCCAGGAGATGGTGAAGGGCAGGAAGACTGGTATGCTGCAGTCGGTGGGGTTGCAAAGAGTCGGACATGACTAGGCAAGTGAATAACAACAGCAGTACCACAAGCAGTTTATCTCTTGCACTGCCTGGATCAAATCATTTCATATAATGAATCTGCACAGCTTCTCAAGGATTTTGACTGGTCTCTTTTCATAGATAAATGTTCAAGAGAAAAGTTAGAGTGACAACCTCCAACCTCAGCACAGTAACACACCAAGATTGCAAATGAGTGCTCATTACTTTTCTCCTCTACTACTCATTCTAGCTTCCCCTCATTCTCAGCTAGTTCCTCTTTGGGTCTCGGCAACTTACCTGGTAGGGTGGCCTGAGCACCATCTCTGTGAAGGCTGAGATGTTGTCACAATGCCCTTCTCAGGCTAAGGCTGCTGTTCTTGTCTTTTTTATCTTCAGAATATGGCGAGGAAGGACCAGAGCCTCTCCAGTGGATCACTTGAGTGTGAAATATTTTCTTACCAGGCCACTTGTGCAAAAGCAGCAATAGACCTCCTTTGGATAACAAGTGTATTACCCCTAACAGAAAGATGACTTTTTTGCTTGGTGGATGGTCTCTTGGAAATTTGCAAAAGGGACCCAAGAATAGTAATGACTTGAAGTATAATGGGCCTCTTGCTGTGTTTTCTGGTGGAAATCTTACCCTTCTGTAAACTAGACCATCTAGACATGTGGAACTTGAGATGAGAGAGAAGGCACAAATTCCCCAAGTGGATCACTAAGAGCAAAGACAAACAGGCTTTCCTAATGCTATTCTTTTATTCTCAGACCATATAGGGGACATTGCATAACCACAGTGGGTATTGATTTAATCTTCACTTTCCATTATAAAGGATGATGCCCCATCATTCCAAGGTCTCGTCTCTAAGCTAGCACTTCAGCTGCACTTTCAGAAGATGCATTGAAAATTTTCATGACAGCTGCAAAGAGGGAAAAGGATATACTTCTAGATCTATTTTATGTATGTGATCTTGGTGGAGGAATTATTTATTCTTAGTTGAGTTACTTAAGAATAATATGTACTGGGAGGAGGAGCTAAGATGGCGGAGGAGTAGGACGGGGAGAACCCTTTCTCCCCCACAAATTCATCAAAAGAACATTTAAACGCCGAGTAAATTCCACAAAACAACTTCTGAATGCCAGCAGAGGACATCAGGCACCCAGAAAAGCAACACAAGTCTTCGAAAGGAGGTAGGAAAAAAATATAAAAGACAAAAAAAGAGACAAAAGAGGGAGGGACAGAGTTCCGTCCCGGGAAGGGAGTCTTAAAAAGAGAGAAGTTTCCAAACACCAGGAAACCTTCTCACTGCCAAATTTGTGTGGAGCCTTGGAAGCACAGAGGGCAACATAACAGGGAGGAAAAATAAGTAAACAATTAAAACCCACAGATTATGAGCCCTATGGTAACTCCCCTAGCAGAGAAGCAGCGCAGACGCCTGCACATGCCATTAGCAAGCGGGGGCTGGGCAGGGAGGCTCGGCGCAGGCTGCATCGCTTAGAGTAAGCATCTGGCCTGAACACCCCGAGCGCTATCTGAGCGAAATAATTTGGGCTAGCAAACCAGACTGTGGGATATCTATCACGTGAAAAGCCAGCTCTAACCTAAGACACCGCCAGGCCCGTGCACGGAACAAAGGACTGAACAGAGATAGCCGGCTGCAGACCATTCCCCTCCGGTGACAGGCAGCCAGAGCCGGAAGGGGGCAATCGCAGCCCCAAAGAAACATTATCTATAAAACTGTAAGCAGGCTTCTTTGCTAACTAAGATTTCTGGGGGGTCTGGACGGTCAACATCCGCCTGAGAAGGTGCGCCGGTTGTACACCTAGATAACTGAGCGGCAGGGAGGCGATAGGTCGCAGCAATTGCGCTCGCCAAACACCTCATCACCTGAGCTGCTCGGACCTGGGAAGGGCACAAAACGCAGGCCCAACCAAGTCTGCACCTCTGAGTACTACCCGAGTGCCTGAACCTGAGCGGCTTGGACCTGGGAGGTGCAAGCAGCCCAGGGCCGGCCACGGATGGTTCCCGGTGGAACAACCTAGAGCCTGAGCAGTGTGGGCAGGGAGGCTACACGCGCCATGAGCGGGGGCAGGCCCAGTGTGGCTGAGGCACTGCGAGCACACGCCAGTGTTATTTGTTTGCAGCATCCCTACCTCGCCACAGCGTGACTGAACAAGTGAGCCTAAAAAAAAAAAAAAAAAGTGTCCTCCACCATCCCCTTTGTGTCAGGGTGGAAACCAGACACTGAAGAGACCAGCAAACAAAAGAAGCTATAACAGAGGGAACTGCCTTGGAAGCTACAGGCAATAGATTAAAACCCTGTGGTTAGTACCGACTACATAGGAAGGGGCCTATAGATCTTGAGAAATATAAGTCAGACCAAGGAACTAGCTGAAAATGAACTGAACCCACAATACCGACAACAAAACCAGAGAAAGTCCTAGATATATTTTTACTATTTTTACAATCATTCTTTCTTTTTTTTTAATTAAAAAAAATTTAAGTCCTCTATTATTCCTTTAATTTTCACTTTTATAACCTACTATTACTTTGAAAAAAAAAAGAAAAAAAAGACCTTATTTTTTTTTAAAGCAAACTTCATATATATATATATTTTTTTTTTAATAATTTTTTGACCTTTTTTTTCCCCTTCTTTTCTTTAACATTGTATTTTTTAAATTCCAAACTCTACTCTAGATTTTTAATTTTAGCTTTTTGGTATTTATTATCAATTTTGTACCTATATATATATTTTTTTTTTTTTTAATTTTTGTGACTTTTTTTTTTCTCTCTTTCTTTCTCTTCTTCTTTCATATAACATTGTATACCTGAAATTCCAAACTCAACTCTAGATTTTTAATTTATGCTTTTTGGTATTTGTTATCAATTTTGTACCTATATTTTCTTTATAATTTTTGCGACTTTGTTTTTGTTTGTTTGTTTTTTTCTCTCTTTCTTTTTCTTCTTTTTTTTTAACATTGTATTTTTGAAATTCCAAACTCTACTCTAGATTTTTAATTTTTGCTTTTATGTATTTGTTACCCATTTTGTACCTTTAAGAACCCAATCTTCAGTACCCATTTTTCACTAGGGAGTGAGATTACTGGCTTGACTGCTCTCTCTCCTTTTGGACTCTCCTTTTTCTCCACCAGGTCGCCTGTGTCTCCTCCCTAACCCCTCTCTACTCTACCCAACTCTGTGAATTTCTGTGTGTTCCAGATGGTGGAGAACACTTAGGGAACTGATTACTGGCTGGATCTGTCTCCCTCCTTTTCATTCCCCCCTTTTATCCTCCTGGCCACCTCTGCCTCCTTCCTCCTTCTTCTCTTCTCTGTATAACTCCGTGATCATCTCTGAGCGGTCCAGTTGTGGAGTGCACATAAGGAAGTGATTACTGGCTAGCCCACCTTCTCCTCTATTGATTCCACCTCATCTCATCCGGGTCACCTCTAACTCCCTCCTCCCTCTTCTCTTCTCCATGTAACGTTGTGAACCTCTCTGGGTGACCCTCACGGCGGAGAAACTTTTCATTTTTAACGTCGATGTTTTATCACTGGTGCTGTATAGGAGAAGTTTTGAAACTACTGTAAAAATAAGACCGATAACTGGAAGCAGGAGGCTTAAGTCCAAACCCTGACTCCAGGGAACTCCTGACTCCCAGGAACATTAATTGACAGGAGCTCATCAAATGCCTCCATACCTACACTGAAACTAAGCACCACACAAGGGCCAACAAGTTCCAGGGCAAGACATACCAAACAAATTCTCCAGCAACAAAGGAACACAGCCCTGAGCTCCAAGATACAGGCTGCCCAAAGTCACCCCAAAACCATAGATATCTCATAACTCATTACTGAATACTTCATTGCACTCCAGAGAGAAGAAATACAGCTCCACCCACCAGAACACCGACACAAGCTTCCCTAACCAAGAAGCCTTGACAAGCCACCTGTACAAACCCACACACAGTGAGGAAACACCACAATAAAGAGAACTCCACAAACTTCCAGAATACAGAAGGGACACCCCAAACTCAGCAATTTAAACAAGATGAAGAGACAGAGGAACACCCAGCAGATAAAGGAACAGGATAAATGCCCACCAAACCAAACAAAAGAGGAAGAGATAGGGAATCTACCTGATAAAGAATTCCAAATAATGATAGTGAAATTGATCCAAAATCTTGAAATCAAAATCGAATCACAGATAAATAGCCTGGAGACAAGGATTGAGAAGATGCAAGAAAGGTTTAACAAGGACCTAGAAGAAATAAAAAAGAGTCAATATATAATGAATAATGCAATAAGTGAAATTAAAAACACTCTGGAGGCAACAAATAGTAGAATAACAGAGGCAGAAGATAGGATTAGTGAATTAGAAGATAGAATGGTAGAAATAAATGAATCAGAGAGGAAAAAAGAAAAACGAATTCAAAGAAATGAGAACAATCTCAGAGACCTCCAGGACAATATTAAACACTACAACATTCGAATCATAGGGGTCCCAGAAGAAGAAGACAAAAAGAAAGACCAAGAGAAAATACTTGAGGAGATAATAGTTGAAAACTTCCCTAAAATGGGGAAGGAAATAATCACCCAAGTCCAAGAAACCCAGAGAGTCCCAAACAGGATAAACCCAAGGTGAAAGACCCCAAGACACATATTAATCAAATTGACAAAGATCAAATACAAAGAACAAATATTAAAAGCAGCAAGGGAAAAACAACAAATAACACACAAGGGAATTCCCATAAGGATAACAGCTGATCTTTCAATAAAAACTCTTCAAGCCAGCAGGGAATGGCAAGACGTACTTAAAGTGATGAAAGAAAATAACCTACAGCCCAGATTAGTGTACCCAGCAAGGATCTCATTCAACTATGAAGGAGAAATCAAAAGCTTTACAGACAAGCAAAAGCTGAGAGAATTCAGCACCACCAAACCAGCTCTCCAACAAATACTAAAGGATATTCTTTAGACAGAAAACACAAAAACGGTGTATAAATTCGAACCCAAAACAATAATGTAAATGGCAACGGGATCATACTTATCAGTAATTACCTTAAACGTAAATGGGTTGAATGCCCCAACCAAAAGACAAAGACTGGCTGAATGGATACAAAAACAAGACCCCTACATATGTAGTCTACAAGATACCCATCTCAAAACAGGGGACACATACAGACTGAAAGTGTAGGGATGGAAAAAGATTTTCCATGCAAATAGGGACCAAAAGAAAGCAGGAGTAGCAATACTCATATCAGATAAAATAGACTTTAAAACAAAGGCTGTGAAAAGAGACAAAGATGGTCACTACATAATGATCAAAGGATCAATCCAAGAAGAAGATATAACAATTATAAATATATATGCACCCAACACGGGAGCACCACAATATGTAAGACAAATGCTAACAAGTATGAAAGGAGAAATTAACAATAACAATAATAGTGGGAGACTTTAATACCCCATTCACACCTATGGATAGATCAACTAAACAGAAAATTAACAAGGAAACACAAACTTTAAATGATACAATAGACCAGTTAGACCTAATTGATATCTATAGGACATTTCATCCCAAAACAATGAATTTTACCTTTTTCTCAAGCACACATGGAACCTTCTCCAGGATAGATCATATCCTGGGCCATAAATCTAGCCTTGGTAAATTCAAGAAAATAGAAATCATTCCAAGCATCTTTTCTGACCACAATACAGTAAGATTAGATCTCAATTACAGAAGAAAAACTATTAAAAATTCAAACATATGGAGGCTGAACAACACACTGCTGAATAACCAACAAATCACAGAAGAAATCAAAAAAGAAATCAAAATTTTCATAGAAAGGAATGAAAATGAAAACACAACAACCCAAAACCTGTGGGACACTGTAAAAGCAGTCCTAAGGGGAAAGTTCATAGCAATACAGGCATACCTCAGGAAACAAGAAAGAAGTCAAATAAATAACCTAACTCTACATGTAAAGCAACTAGAAAAGGAAGAAATGAAGAACCCCAGGGTTAGCAGAAGGAAAGAAATCTTAAAAATTAGGGCAGAAATAAGTGCAAAAGAAACAAAAGAGACCATAGCAAAAATCAACAAAACCAAAAGCTGGTTCTCTGAAAGGATAAATAAAATTGACAAACCATTAGCCAGACTCATCAGGAAACAAAGGGAGAAAAATCAAATCAATAAAATTAGAAATGAAAATGGAGAGATCACAACAGACAACACAGAAGTACAAAGGATCATAAGGGACTACTATCAACAATTATATGCCAATAAAATGGACAACAAGGAAGAAATGGACAAATTCTTTAAAAAGTACAAATTTCAAAAACTGGACCAGGAAAAAATAGAAAATCTTAACAGACCCATCACAAGCACGGAAATTGAAACTGTAATCAGAAATCTTCCAGCAAACAAAAGCCCAGGTCCAGACGGCTTCACAGCTGAATTCTACCAAAAATTTAGAGAAGAGCTTAGCCTACTCAAACTCTTCCAGAAAATTGCAGAGGAAGGTAAACTTCCAAACTCATTCTATGAGGCCACCATCACCCTAATACCAAAACCTGACAAAGATCCCACAAAAAAAGAAAACTATAGGCTAATATCACTGATGAACATAGATGCAAAAATCCTTAACAAAATTCTAGCAATCAGAATCCAACAACACATTAAAAAGATCATACACCATGACCAAGTGGGCTTTATCCCAGGGATGCAAGGATTCTTCAATATCCACAAATCAATCAATGTAATACACCACATTAACAAATTGAAAAATAAAAACCATATGATTATCTCAATAGATGCAGAGAAAGCCTTTGACAAAATTCAACATCCATTTATGATAAAAACTCTCCAGAAAGCAGGAATAGAAGGAACATACCTCAACATAATAAAAGCTATATATGACAAACCCACAGCAAACATTATCCTCAATGGTGAAAAATTGGAAGCATTTCCTCTAAAGTCAGGAACAAGACAAGGGTGCCCACTTTCACCATTACTATTCAACATAGTTTTGGAAGTTTTGGCCACAGCAATCAGAGCAGAAAAAGAAATAAAAAGAATTCCAAATTGGAAAAGAAGTAAAACTCTCACTATTTGCAGATGACATGATCCTCTACATAGAAAACCCTAAAGACTCCACCAGAAAATTACTAGAACTAATCAATGATTATAGTAAAGTTGCAGGATATAAAATCAACACACAGAAATCCCTTGCATTCCTATACACTAATAATGAGAAAATAGAAAGAGAAATTAAGGAAACAATTCCATTCACCATTGCAACAAAAAGAATAAAATACTTACGAATATATCTACCTAAAGAAACTAAAGACTTATATATAGAAAACTATAAAACACTGGTGAAAGAAATCAAAGAGGACACTAATAGATGGAGAAATATACCATGTTCATGGATTGGAAGAATCAATATAATGAAAATGAGTATACTACCCAAAGCAATTTATAGATTCAATGCAATCCCTATCAAGCTACCAATGGTATTCTTCACAGAGCTAGAACAAATAATTTCACAATTTGTATGGAAATACAAAAAAACTCGAATAGCCAAAGCGATCTTGAGAAAGAAGAATGGAACTGGAGGAATCAACCTACCTGACTTCAGGCTCTACTACAAAGCCACAGTCATCAAGACAGTATGGTACTGGCACAAAGACAGAAATATAGATCAATGGAACAAAATAGAAAGCCCAGAGATAAATCCACATACATATGGACACCTTATCTTTGACAAAGGAGGCAAGAATATACAATGGATTAAAGACAATGTCTTTAACAAGTGGTGCTGGGAAAACTGGTCAACCACTTGTAAAAGAATGAAACTAGAACACTTTCTAACACCATACACAAAAATAAACTCAAAATGGATTAAAGATCTAAATGTAAGACCAGAAACTATAAAACTCCTAGAAGAGAACATAGGCAAAACACTTTCCGACATAAATCACAGCAGGATCCTCTATGATCCACCTCCCAGAATATTGGAAATAAAAGCAAAAATAAACAAATGGGACCTAATTAAACTTAAAAGCTTCTGCACAACAAAGGAAACTACTAGCAAGGTGAAAAGACAGCCTTCAGAATGGGAGAAAATAATAGCAAATGAAGCAACTGACAAACAACTAATCTCAAAAATATACAAGCAACTCCTACAGCTCAATTCCAGAAAAATAAATGACCCAATCAAAAAATGGGCCAAAGAACTAAATAGACATTTCTCCAAAGAAGACATACAGATGGCTAACAAACACATGAAAAGATGCTCAACATCACTCATTATCAGAGAAATGCAAATCAAAACCACTATGAGGTACCATTTCACGCCAGTCAGAATAGCTGTGATCCAAAAGTCTACAAGCAATAAATGCTGGAGAGGGTGTGGAGAAAAGGGAACCCTCTTACACTGTTGGTGGGAATGCAAACTAGTACAGCTGCTATGGAGAACAGTGTGGAGATTCCTTAAAAAACTGGAAATAGAACTGCCTTATGATCCTGTAATCCCACTGCTGGGCATACACACTGAGGAAACCAGAAGGGAAAGAGACACGTGTACCCCAATGTTCATCGCAGCACTGTTTATAATAGCCAGGACATGGAAGCAACCTAGATGTCCATCAGCAGATGAATGGATAAGAAAGCGGTGGTACATATACACAATGGAGTATTACTCAGCCATTAAAAAGAATTCATTTGAATCAGTTCTAATGAGGTGGATGAAACTGGAGCCTATTATACAGAGTGAAGTAAGCCAGAAAGAAAAACACCAAAAAGTATACTAACACATATATATGGAATTTAGAAAGATGGTAACAATAACCCTGTATACAAGACAGCAAAAGAGACACTGATGTATAGAACAGTCTTATGGACTCTGTTGGAGAGGGAGAGGGTGGGAAGATTTGGGAGAATGGCATTGAAACATGTATAATATCATGTATGAAACGAGTCGCCAGTCCAGGTTCGATGCACGATACTGGGTGCTTGGGGCTGGTGCACTGGGACGACCCAGAGGGATGGTATGGGGAGGGAGGAGGGAGGGTGGTTCAGGATGGGGAACACATATATACCTGTGGCGGATTCATTTCGATATTTGGCAAAACCAATACAATATTATAAAGTTTAAAAATAAAATTAAATTAAAAAAAAAAGAATAATATGTACTATCAATTAATTATAAGTAGATACAGTGGGTACAGATAGGGCTACATTAAGGGACTATGTGAAATCCAAGATAATAACATTTATTTTTTAAGTCGAAGCGAGAACACAAGTGATTTCTAAAATGTATATATATTATTTAATCACTAAGAATCCAAGGGCACAGAGACTGAATTCATGAAAGATCGGTAAGCCACAGTGTTTCTGCCTTCATGTTCAGCCTAATAAAAAGTAGATTCCAGAGTCTGGGAGGCATGTTCATTTATTTGTTCTTCATTTATTTATCATATATTATTTTATTTATTGCTTAACATATATATATTATTTATTGCTTAACATATCTGAAGTACAGTTTATAATAGGAAAAATGTGATCTACAAAGAGATGATGATAAGAGATAGGAAAATAAATAAGACATGGCCTGGATCAGGGGTGGGTAGGGGAGGAAAAGTATTAGACTAATAATGTTCAAAACCTTTTAGAAAAAAAAAGTTATCTCATTTTCTCAGAGCAAGGACCACAGATGTGCTTTTATTACTCAGACAGTACAGATAAAGAAATCGCCATGCATTTTTAAATCTCAGGGCAAGTTTTGAAATCAACCTTTTTAAATTCGAGTATGAGAACCTGATAATTAAAAAGGTCTTGTTATTATTTACAACCCTACAACCCAATTGCAAACTGCAATTTGCAACTTAATTTTTAAATTACAAACCCACTGTGAATTGAGAACTTTAGAAGATATACGATCTCTTAGGAGCAGATAGAGATTGGAAAACATAACCTAACTAATCAAGCCCTAAGCAACCTAGAATTGAGTTTATTGGGGTTCATGTGGATGATTGTGTATTCCAATGTACACCAAAGAGACACTTAGGAATTTTTTAAAGTCAGGCCTGCTGACAGCTAGCATGATTATTTTCATAAGTGAATTCCAAGTGGTCTGTTTCCAATCTCTAAATTTCTTTGGAAATTCTGAGAGCCATTCTTCCTCAGAACCTCCAAAACTAATTTGTAAAGTATTGGATTATAAAATTCATGTAGTGGTGATACTTTATCAAACTGTGCTTGTTCTTTTGTAGTCATCGGGCATTAGGATGTACTTACATATCTTAATTTCAAATGGGTTATTAAAATGTTAAGATTATATATTTCAAATGGTCATTAAACGGGCTTTTTAAACACATCAATCAGAGAAATGAGTCATTTTTCTTTTATTTCATACTTAAAACAATTACATTCAGCAAATCCCAGGCAGTGTTGGAATGACTAGATGCATTTTTACATTGACTTGTATTTGAATTTAATGCATTGACTTTAGGTGTAGATTTTCCATGACCACTCTCTTCTCATTAATGAGATAGCATAGTCAAATGCAAAGATTCAGCATCAGGAAGACCTGATCCAGAAATTGCTCTAGTGCCATAGAGAGGGGTCTACATATCACAGCTAAGCTTTAGTTTTCTTACCTGTAAAGTGAAAATAACATGTCTACTTACCAGGACAGTTTTCAGGTAAGCAGAGTTGATGCCTGTCACTTTACCAACACATAATTAATATTCAATAACACAATATCACAGAAATGGTAGACAATGTCACCTAAAATGCTCCTTTCTTAAGGTATTTTATATCATCCTTTTATCTTGACAGAACTAATGCTAGTCATTTTTCATATCTGCCTTTTGTCATATCTAGCAATTGCACACCTAGCTGTGCAAAGCTATCTACCACTTTTCCTTTCTCTTCCACCCTGCAAAACAAACAAACAAAAAATTGTCTTAAGAATAAATAAAATTGCATCAAGAATAATTTAGTTTTCCAAGTTTGTCTGTTACTCCAGACAAGTGTTTTTCCCAAAGGCTCTTTACATTGTATCTTGCGCTTTAAAGTTTGACTCTTCTACTATCTCTTGCCTGAGTAGTAGAAATATGAGTCAAATATCTGATTTCCTGTGCTCCAAGATGAGGCTAACCAGTATCACACCATCATTACTTTATAAATATTTGTTTTTGAGTATCACACCAATTTCTCTGTTTCATGTTCTCTTTATTAAAACATTTCTAAAATTCTTGAGATATATATCAACTACTCTCTGAAATTTGGAGCTCCTTTCCACATTGCCTAAATGTTATTGACATTGATTTTTCACTGGCTTAGAAATAATCTTCTAATTCTCTATAGAGTACACTTTAAGAGTCTGTTCACTTATATTATTTCTACATGCATATTAAGTGTATATGATTTTAATAATTTTCCATCCCCCATACAATTTCCATCAGTGATTATAGCTTTGTATTCTGTACCACCATTGATGGAGGGCAATTAAATGTTGTCACAGGGGAATCAGCAAGTGAAGTCACTGCACACACCAGCAATTATTTTTTAATTTAGACTCAAAGCCAGTAAATTTTCTTCACGCCAAAGGAGATTTAAAAATCATGCCTACCAACAGCCCAGTGTGAGGAATAATTGCTTATTGTTATCGATCAACAACATCCAATTTAGAGAGAGTGGGTGCTGTAGAATTCCACAGCCATAATTTTGTAAATCATTTTTGAGAAAAGGAAAACATTTGCAGCCATTAATGAATTAGAACTCAAAGTAATGGGAAAACAAAAACTGACAAGAAATAAGTACTATGGGTCAGAAACTGGAAACAAATATACTTGACTCTGATGTACACCCAGGAGAAGATCCACACTGGGCCAGAACTAGGGGGCTCTGGACACATCCTTATGGATGTCGCCATCCTTCATCTCTCCCTCATGAATTATTTGCTATTTCTAACTATGCAAAGTTCAGAAAATATTTAAAGCTTACAAAGAGCATAGAAGGTATTTTTCATGTTTCAAGAAATGTTGCACATTTCAAGGCAAATCATTTCCTTAAAAAGAGGTTGCCCTCTCCTTCCTTATTTTAGTATGCATTTAATACTTCAGTGTTTCTGCTGCTTATCTAACCCATTCTAAGTATAAGCATGTTTATGATCTCATAGATCTTCTCTGAAGATCAAGATTTTTTGTGCATGCGTGTTTTACATCATTTTCCTATGTTGTCACAAATCTCTCTTCTTAACAGATTCTCCAGTTATTTCCTATATACGGAAGGGTCGACAGAGAATGATATGTTTGGATGGCATCACTGAATCAATAGGACATAAGTCTGAGCAAACTCTGGGAGATAGCAAAGGACGGGGAAGCCTGGCATGCTGTAGTCCACGGGGTCACAAGGAGTAGGACACGACTTAGTGACTCAAAAGCAACAACAATTCTCCTGATCAACCTAGAAAGTAAGTGTAAATTGGGGGGAAATTAAGAATGTTCAAGAGAGCTGCATTCTGTATAACAGAAAATGGTGCAGTTTGTAAAAGAATGACACAGTGTGGAGCATTTATTATTCATGTAAGAATGAGCTGAGGGAATTAGAAACCTTTTAAGAATAGGAAGAAAATTATTGGAACTTGCCAAGATTTTAAGTTACTCTGCTTACTTTGTCTTTATGGCCACTAATGAGATGGGAGTTAATATTCAGTGAGGATACATAGGAAAAAAATAAACATTTTAATTGTTTAAAACATAGAACATCTTAAACATAGTTTAAAAGCATTTAACATTACCATCATAATAGACAGAGTTTCAGAAATCATCATTACAATTTTAACTGAGAGGTAGAAAGGGTATAATCAAGATTTTAAATATCTATTTATATAACAGAAGCCAAGAGATCAAATTTTCTTCTGCTCTGTAATTGCTTTGAAAAATCTGAGCTAAAAAGATAATTTTGTATTCCTTTAGCAGTCAGACATCTCCGAGATATGATCAATCAATGCCAACAAGTTAAATTGAATAAAACCTTTCTTATTTAGATAAATGTATTCTGAAGGTTTTCATCAAGAAAAGTATAAAAGTATAAAGAATCTTCTGGGCTTTTATTTTGGTTCCCTGAAGGACCCTAATAATTACAGGGGACAGAGAAAAGCACTGATTATTAAACATAGATATAATGTAATTAATATAGTAGCCTCCACACACACACACACACACACACACATACACACACATACACAAACACACACACGTACACACAGGTTAGTCTGTGTTGCTACTGCTTAGTCACTTCAGTCACGTTTGACTCTGTGCAACCCCCCGAACTGTAACCTGCTATACTCCTCTGTCCATGGGATTCTCCAGGCAAGAAAACTGGTGTTGGTTGCCAAGCCCTCCTCCAGGGGATCTTCCCGACCCAGGGAAAGAATCCAGGTCTCCTGTATTGGAGGCAGATTCTTTACCGTTGAGCCACCAGGGAAGCCCCAAATCTATGTAGTAGCAGCATCAAAGATCAAGACAAATCACATGTCCTGAACATAATTAGTACACAGTGAGGTTTTAGTGTGGGCTTCCCAGGTGCCTCAGTGGCAAAGAATCTGCTTGTAATGCAGCAGACACAAGAGATGCAGGTTCAATCCCTGGGTTGGGAAGATCCCCTGGAGAAGATGTCAACCCACTCCAGTATTCCTGCCTGGGAAATCCTATGGACAGAGAAGCCAGGAGAAGTACAATCCATGGAGTTGCAAAGAGCTGGAAGCGAGCATGAGGTTTAAGTGTGTTCCCCAAGTAGATTTATAGCCTGACATTCAATCATACCATCTTCAAAGACCATGTTAATGAAAACAGCCACTCTGAGACTGAGAGAGGTTCAATTTCCAATGCTTACAATATCATGATTCTTTTTTTATTATTATTATTATTTAACTTTACAATATTGTATTGGTTTTGCCATATATCAACATGAATCCACCACAGGTATACACGTGTTCCCCATCCTGAACCGTCCTCCCTCCTCCCTCCCCGTATCATCCCTCTGGGTCAAAAAAAAAAAAAAAAAAAAACAACCAGAGAATCAATATGAAGCAGTGGTCATGAAAAAAGGTGAAGTTTTGGAGCCAAATAGAACGAAGTCCAAATCCTATTTATTTTAATTATTAGCAGTGTAAATGACCTAATGTGTCTGAATTTCAGTTTTCTCACTGGTAAAAGGGCAAAAATAATATCTAATTCATGTGATTGGATGAAATAAGGTAGATAAAACAACTACCATTCAATAGAGATCAACAGCTGTTTATTTTCTTTAAAAAAAAAAAGAGGAAATGACTATAAACTTAAATATGTAAACAGAATCACTCTGGATGATGGAGCTTTGGGAAAGCACAGATAATTTACTTTCAATGTGCTAAGAGACATGAAAGAATAAAAAGCTATTTCAGATTGTAAAAAAAGCATGATTCTAAGCTTGCCACATGTTGAGTGTATATCAGATACACATTTTAGTCAATGTTTCTAGATACTTATACAATATTTAATAGTAGTAATTAATTTGGAAAAATTATATTACTGACCTAGTTAATCTTTTATCAATGAGTTATGAAGCTTTATATAGCTTATCTTTCTTTCAAATACTTTCATTAATAATTTCTGATACTGAGTTGAAGGGAAACTTCTCGAAATTAGATAAAAGCTGAAGAATGGTGACATGTTAGATATGAGAGATTAATAATGCCAGAAATAAATTATAAAAATATTCTCCATACTAGTGATAGCATGTTTTCTTAAATTATTTTTAAAAATTTCAGCTATATACGGAAAAGGATACTTAATCATTTCAATCTACCCATTGCTATAGCACATTTACTTAAGAGTGCATACATATTGATTTCTGCTATTCATGTTTTTGGTTTTAAAAACAATGAGTATTACATGTAAGTTACCTTAGGCAACAACTATAAGTCCCTCATTTTCATTTTGATGCATAAAAATAATCATAGCAGTTGAAGTATAGTATTAAAAGCATATTGTTAGAATGCTGCTTCTATAAAAACAAAGAAAATTCAATCACAAAAAACAAAGTCAGTGTGTGTGTGTCCGTGTGTGTGTGTTAGTCGCTCAGTTGTGTCCGACTCTTTGTGATCCCATGGACTGTAGCCCGCCAGGCTGCTCCTCTGTCCATGGAATTCTCCAGGCAAGAATACTGAAGTGGATCAGTCAGTTCAGTTCAGTTCAGTCGCTCAGTTGTATCCGACTCTTTGCGACCCCATGAATCACAGCACGCCAGGCCTCCCTGTCCATCACCAACTCTTGGAGTTCACTCAAACTCATATCCATTGAGTCGGTGATGCCATCCGGCCATCTCATCCTCTGTCGTCCCCTTCTCCTCCTGCCCCCAATCCCTCCCAGGATCAGGGTCTTTTCTAATGAGTCAACTCTTTGCATGAGGTGGCCAAAGTATTGGAGTTTCAGCTTCAGCTATCCAGTCCCTTTTCCATAGGATCTTCCCAAACCAGGGATCAAACCTGAGATTCCTGCATTGAAGGCAGATTATTTACCATCTGATTCATAAGGGAAGCCCCCAAAGTCAGTGAAAGATCATATATTCCATTTGTCCCAGATGCTGGTCCATGGGAGCTGCCTAACTGGTAAATATATTGCACCAGTCCAGCTTATTTAAAACATCAAATGCCTGATCCCACTATGAGACACCTTTTTTTCATAAATTGTAAATGGACCCTAAGATCTTTATATTCAAGTTGTGCTCCTGGGTGTGCAGTGCAGAGTCATTTCAGAGATTGTAAACCATCAGACACTCAAGCCTCATTCCACCCCAGACTTGCATTTTTAAAGGTCTCCAAGTAATCTGCATGCACATGACTGTTTGAGAAACAGTGGTCTACATTGTTGAGTTGGGGGTTATCTTGCTTTCAAAACACCCATATGAACTTCATTCATAACTGCCCAAGTTTGGAAGTAACTAAGATGTCCTTCAGTAGGTGAATAAATAAATAACTATGGTATATCCAGACAATGGAGTATCATTAATTACTAAAAAGAAATGAGCTATCAAGCCAGAAAAAGACAAGGTGGAAGCCTATATGTATATTACTAAGTGAAAGAAGCTAATCTGAAAAGGTTATGTACTGTGTGATTCTAACTGTATGACATTCTAGAAAAGGCAAAGCTAGGAAAATATTTAAAAGGAAGATCAGTGGTTGTTAGGGTCAAGGAGTGGGGAGAGATGAATAGATAGAGCACAGAGGATTTTTAGGTCAGCGAAAATACTCTGTATAATATAATAATGATGGGTATTTGTCATTATACATTTGTCCAAACTCAGAGAATATACAACATCAAGAATGAATCCTAATGGCTACTTGACTTTGGATGATTATGATGTGTCAATGTTAGTTCATGATTGGTAAGTAGGCACCATTCTGGTGAGCAATGTTGATAAGAGGGGAGACTATGCATATGTGTGAGAAAGATGAATATGAAACAGTTTCTGTAGCTTACTCTCAATTTTGTTGGACACCTGAAATTGTTTTTTAATCTTTAAAAATACCAAAGTGATCCCAGATTTCAGAAACACTGATCTCATCCAGTTTCACATTGGTATCTCAACTTCAAAGATGAGAATATCAAATAACATTATTTTTCATAGGCCAGTTGAACTCAGGATAGCAGAGGATTAAAGAAATTATAACTAGAAGGCATTTTTGTGTTTACTTACTTTTAAAATCTGTGTCTTTCTTCTTCAACATTCTCCCAACTGATGAAACCAGCTGAAAGCATAGACACTCTTTTGGCAACATTTCCAGAGGAAGATGCCACAGTGATCAGTTACCATAGATCATAGCTGGATGTGAGGAAACTGAGAAAATGACATGTGAGGATGAAATTTAAGATTTTTGAGAAAAAATCATATTCCTCAGTTATCAAATGTAGAAAAACTTTGTCCTTAATGTGTTAAGAATTATTCTAGACAAAGGATTAATACAAATGATCTGGGACGTGGGTCAAGTAAGTGCATTTAGTTAGAAAGCACAAAGCTTGTATATGGAGAAATAAGTCATTATGATGAATGACACCAGGTTATCTTTTAAAAAATTTCTTTTAAACTATCTATGTACGAACTTACTTAGCCATCACTGTGCTTACTGAATATTTACTTATGAAATTATAGATTTCATTTGAACTTGATAGATATTTTTCTTGCTTTCCAAATTATTTACTGTTGGTGCAGAAACAGCAAAAAGCTATTGGAGTTTCCAAAGACATAGCTTACACATGCAAGCAAACCTTTTTAACAGTTCTCTTCACACCAAAACTTGTGTGCTTTAAGGAACTGAAGGCATTTTTCTTAATTTTTTTCAGAAGCAGAGTAATAACATGTAAAGAACAACAGAACTTGTAGTCATTTCTGACTGTAAGAGGAAAGCAAGGAGGTTCCCCAGAGACAACTGAACAGGATCAATAGATCTGGGCTGCATTCAAGTGACTTTGTGTGAACTCAGTGGAAAAGACTGAAGACGGTCATGAAAATAATATACTGGGCAAGGGCCAAATCACTGCAGTGACTAGGGCCAGCAAAATCTGGAAAAAGCAAGAAATAAATCCAGAACAGATCATAACAGATGTAACAACATAGCCAATGGGCTTTATTTTTTCCATAAAATCTTAGTGAATACTCTTTATAAGTTTATATGTGATTATGATAATATAGACAATATGTATGTGTGTGTACCTGTGTATGTTGTGTGTATGTATATACATATGCATAAAAAACATATAGGGAGAAAATTGTGTTTCTTGTTCATTAATCTTTGTATTCAAGTAACATATCCGAGTTATAATGTGCCAGACAATGTATGAGGGAATGAGAATCTAGATTCATTAAATCACTTACATTTAAGTGATTTACATTAAAACACTTACCTTCTTTGTTTTACTGGAGGATAGTTGCTTTACAATGTTGTGTTAGGTTCTGCAGTACAACACCGTGAATCAGCTATATATACATACAGCCCCTCCCTCTTTAGCTTCCCTATCACCCCCTCATCCCACTCCACTAAGCCACCACAGAACACAGAGCCAAACTCCCTGTGCTATACAGCCTCTTCCCACTAGCTATCTATTTTATACATGGTAGTGTATGTATGTCAGGCTTTCCCAGTGGCTCAGCGGTAAAAAATCTGCCTGCAATGCAGGAGACCTGGGTTTGATCCCTGGGTTGGGAAGATCCCCTGGAGAAGAAAATAGCAACCCACTCCAATCTTCTTGCCTGGAGAATTCCATGGACAGTCCATGGTGGCTACAGTCCTGGTGGCCACAGTCCTGGTGGGCTACAGTCCATAGGGTTGCAAGCGTTGGACATGACTGAAGCAACTGAGCACGCCCATACTAGTGTATGTATGTCAATCCTAATCTCTCAATTTGTCCCACTCTCTCCTCCAACCCCCTCATCCACATATCCTTTCTCTATGTCTGTGTCTCTATTCCTATCCTGCAAATAGGTTCAATTGTGTAACTTTGTAGATTTCACATATATGTATTAATATATGATATTATTACTAAAGTGGGAGAATTCTGAAGTGAGTTTAAGAACTGGGGTTAAAACATGTATAAGGAGTGTCTATATTTTTCCAGTAGTCATGTGTAGATGTGAGAGTTGGACCATAAAGAAGGCTGAGCATCAAAGAATTGATGCTTTTGAACTGTGGTGTTGGAGAAGAATCTTGAGAGTACCTTGGACTGCAAGGAGATCCAACCAGTCAGTCCTAAAGGAAAACAACCCTGAATATTCATTGGAAGGACTGATGCTGAAGCTGAAGCTCCAATCCTTTGGCCACCTGATGTGAAGAGCTGACTCATTTGAAAAGACCCTGATGCTGGAAAAGATTGAAGGCAGGAAGAGAAGGGGACGACAGAGGATGAGATGGTTGGATGGCATCACCGACTCAATGGACATGAGTTTGAGCAAGCTCTGGGACATGGTGAAGGAAGGAGATGTCTGGGGTGCTGCAGCCCATGGGGTCACAAAGAGTTTGATAAGACTGAGCAACTGAATAAATAAGAAGGAATGGTCAGATTTGGGAGTTGTGGGATGGTGGGGGAGTGGAGTAGTATATGACAAATATTTCACATAGGATAGGTACTTTGAATTACATCTTCAAAGATGCAGTGGTGTTAAATAGGACAGGGGAGCAGGGTGGGCAGTGTCATGCCAGTGGAGAGAATTCCAGATAGCAGGAGACTTGGAACAGTTAATGCTGCCCTCCTATGAAATGAGCAAAAGATTTGCTTTTTTTTCCTTCAGGATAACATTTGTGATGACCAAAGGGAAAGGCTTTCTGGGTCTTTCATCTTTTTTCTGATTATAAATAAATAAAAAGCTGTTTTCACAGTTTGACTTCCCTCTCTTCAAAGATAAGGGTGGGAGAAAGGTCATCCTGCTAACAATCTGAAAAACTAGACAAGTTTTCCTGTTGGGGCTCACTTTGGACAGTTTTATTTAGCCTTCATAAAATTTTAGTGTGAACCAGCTCTAACTGGTATCCCGACAACAGCTTTGCCGGTTGTCCCTGTGTGGTTGGTGTCGGTGACATTAATAGACAAGTAACTAATACACAGGGAAGCATGATTAAATAGATGTCTCTTCAGCTCTTGTGCAGATTCTGAAAAGCCAGTTAGAAAAACGGTCCTCTTTATTTCTTCCAAGACGTGAGCTGGAATTGAGGTGGAGCTGCTGCATCTCCCCAGAGATCGATTTTTCTAAACCTGTAGTTCAGATCAGTCAACGTGATTATTCCTCCTGCCAAGCAAAGTACCTGCCTGCTCAGAGTCACACCGGGTGAGAAAGATGTTCTTTGTGCTGCCAAAGGATTTCACGTAAATAAGGGTAATAATCATGTTCTCATCACTTGTCAAACACTCCTGTCTTTCTAAAGAAAAAGAACTGGATCGGAGCTTCAGGTTACAACTTCAGTAACGATTTCATAGATCTAGTTAGATCACCCTTTCAAAATGGGTCGAAACGTATAGAAGCGGAATATTGTTTTTTGTTTTTCTAGTGAAACACTGAAGACCACTCAGCTTAAAATCACAGAAAACATTTTTAAATAGAAA
The DNA here is from genome assembly GCF_002263795.3 of Bos taurus. Lineage (NCBI taxonomy): Eukaryota > Metazoa > Chordata > Mammalia > Artiodactyla > Bovidae > Bos > Bos taurus. Next base: position 90,432,433 of record NC_037336.1, read on the forward strand.
ATCTTCCTGGTTGAATCATACAGTTTACTCTCTTTCACACCCAGAAGTACTGTGAAGCTGTAGGAAGGAGACAAAGTCAATGCTATTCTCCTGTTCCTTAAAGCCTGATGACTCCCCACAGCCTGCCATAGCCTCAGGGAAAAGGAAGGATAAGTCGTTTTAAAATTGCCTGTTCAAGGTGATAGTATCCACAGAATAAAGGAGATCTGAATTATCAGAATGGCAAATGTAACTTACTCAAATTTTCATATTTCTTTTAATACCAGGAAAGTCTTTTTGCTGAGGAGACATCAGAAGTAAAAAAATGCTTCTTCAAATCAGGAGGATCCTTAGGTAGAATACATCAACTTAGAAAGGGGTGAAGGTGCTATGGACTTTTATTCAAAATATCAATACATGTATATATAAATGTGCGTTTTGTGTGTGTATGTGTGTGTGATTCATACACCCACGTGTTCCTTATTAAAAGTAGCATAATATTTTGAAGAGCTTCCTTGTTTCAATTGAGTTACTGTAGGAAAGGAAAAAAAATTGACATATTTCTGTTTCTGAATGTAACAGGAGTATGAATGTCTTTCTTTTCTGAAGGAATAGGCACTATTATTTTGCATTTTGTTAGTCTATGAATGTGCTTAAGTGATTTGAACAGTTCAAGGAAATGGGAAGTCACTGTTCAGGCCAGACCATCAGAGTCTTAATTTGACATCACTCTAGCAGTAGGAGTGTTAAAAATCATTTTTTAAGAGTGTTGAGAACTAGTCTGTAATAAGACCATATTTATTTTCTGTCATTGTCACCATGCTGGAGTCTGCTAGCCATTTTATCATTGCGAGTGATTAGATAGTTTAAAAATCACAGATGTCAGCATTTGCCTGCCACACTGCTTCCGTTTCTTAAAGTGTTTGGAGAGAGGTCACTTGTGCTCATGGAAGAATTATGTTCAGTCATACACAAGACAGAGCAAAACTAAAACTGATTTCTTTGGGGGAAAAGTGTAACAATTTCTATGGTTCATGCCAGTCAATTCTCACTCTCATCTGAGAATACATTTCTTTTTCATTATTGATGTTGTGGTTGAATAGAAAGAGCAAGAACCTAGAGTCAAGGGACCTGAACTAAGTTTTCTGCTCATCTGTGAGAACAAAGCAAGGCATTTATTTACCATTTTCGTGGCTTGGTTACCATATCAGTCAAATGCAGGATGAACTAGTTGATTTCCAATATTACTTTAAATTCTAAAGATCTGTGATGCTATGATCGTTAACATTGCTATTGTTATCTTTTAAGAGCCTTGCCTTGTCTTCTATCAGATACTTTAGAAAGCAAGTCATCAACAATTCCTCACCCTCAGAATATTGTGACATAAAATGTATGACATTTTCAAGGATTTGAAGAAAAGAGAGATGATTTCTTAACTGAAAGTTTAGCCTTAGCTACAGACACAAAATGATATTGAGCCTCCTGAACTGGAAATTAGAGTCTTTTCTGGCTTCTAATGCACACAGTGATTCAGGGAAAAGCACAAACTCAAATTGGAGCAAATTGGGAATAAAATGTGGCTGTTGTAGCAACTGCAGCAACAGGAGGAAGGGAATGATCAATCTTCCACAGTATGAACTGGCTACTTCAGATATCTGCGATTTTATTGAAACAGAGAAAGATTTTAGTTTCATGAAAGGATCAGAGATCTGTTTTCTTAGAAAGATTAGTATTAATATTTCCCAATTATTTTGTACATAAAGGTTAAATTTGGGGGCTTCCCAGGTGGCTCAGCAGTAAAGAATCCATCTGCCAATGCAGGAGACGTGGGTTCCATCCTTGGGTCAGGAAGATCCCCTGGAGCAGAAAATAGCAACCCACTCCCATGGATGGAGAAAATCCCCTGGACAGAGGACCCCTGCAGGCTACAGTCTATGGGATCTCAAAAGAGTCACACAACTTAGAGACTAAGACAACAGCAAAAGTTAAGTTTACATACACCAAATGGCCTGTTTTCCAAGAGAAATATATAGCTCACACATAATAATGCCTGTATTAGTTCTCTAGGGCTGCTATAACAAAGCATGGCATTCTGGGTGGCTTAAGCAACGAACATCAATTTTCTCGGTCCCTGGAGGCTGGAAGTCCAAGATCAGGGTCCTGGCAAGGCTGGGTCTTTCTGAGGACCATGACAGAAAGCTATCTTCCAGGTTTCTCTCCCCGAGTCTTACATTGTCTTCCCCCATGTGTGTCTGCATGGAAATGTCTTCATATAAGGACACTGTTCATATTGTTAGGATCCACCCTAATAGCCTCATTTTAATTTAATTACATCTTTAAAGATCTAGCTCCAAATACAGTTATGTGCTGAGGTGCTGGGGTTAGAACTTCACTCTACAAACTTCATGGAGTGCACAAGTCAGTCAATAGAATGCTAACAAGTGCAAAGTGTTTTTGAAGAGTTTTACATGAATTAATACATTTGATTTTCATAACAAATTGTAAGGCTTTAAGAGGTTGCATGATTAGCTCAACAAGGAAAAGGAAAACAAGGCTTCTAACTCAGGTCATCTGACTGCCACACACATTTTTAATTACAGTTCAGCAGAGACTAACTCAAAGTCCCCTAATCCCATTTTCTCTTCTGAAGTACAAAGGAAGATTGCTTTTCCCATCTTCCCTTGCAGTTGGTTTGGGGCTATATGATTTACCTTTGTCCAATAAAATATGACCTCAAACAAAAAACGCCATGCTTCTATACCTAGAATACCTCAAACACGTTTCCTTGATCTTTCTCTTTACTCCCTAGTCTCTCTCTGTTTGTATATGCTAAGCTGCTTCAGTTGTGTCCAGTTATTTGAGACCCTATGGCTCAGTCAGCCAGTTCAGTCAGTTCTGTAGCTCAGTCATGTCTGACTCTTTGTGACCCCATGGACTGCAGCACACCAGGCCTCCCTGTCCATCACGATAGCCTGACTCTATGGCTACTGAACATTAAGTCAAATGCCTTATGATTACAGAGTGGAAGTGATGAATAGATTCAAAGGATTAGATCTGGTAGACAGAGTGCCTGAAGAACTATGGGCAGAGATTCATAACATTGTACAGGAGACAGTGACCCAAACCATCCAAAATAAAAAGAAATCCAAGAAGACAAAGTGGTTGTCAGAGGAGTCCTCACAAATGGCTGAGAAAATAAGATAAGTGAAAGGCAAAGGAGAAAGTGAAAGACATACCCAACTGAACACAGAGTTCCAAAGAATAGCAAGGAGAGATAAGAAAGCCTTTTTATGTGAACAATGCAAAGAAATAGAGAAAAACAATAGAATGGGAAAGACTAGAGATCCCTTCAAGAAAATTGGAGATACCAAGGGTACATTTCATGTAAAGATGGGCACAATAAAGGACAGAAACAGCAAGGACATAACAGAAGCAGAAGAGATTAAGAAGTGGTGGCAAGAATACAGAAAACTATACAAAAAAAAAGATCTTAATGGCCCAGATAATCAGGATGGTGTGGTCACTCACCTAGAGCCAGACATCCCAGAGTGTGAAGTCAAGTGGGCCTTAGCAAACATTACCACAAACAAAGCTAGTGGAGGTGATGGAATTCCACCTGAGCTATTTCAAATCCTAAAGGATGATGCTGTTATAGTGCTGCATTCAATATGTCAGCAAATTTGGAAAACTCAGCAGCAGCTACAGGACTGGAGAAAGTCAGTTTTCATTCCAATTTCAAAGGGCAATGCCAAAGAATGTTCAAACTACCATACAATTGTTCTCATTTCACATGCTAGCAAGAAAATTCTCAAAGTCCTTCAAGTTAGGCTTCAACAGTATGTGAACCAAGAACTTCCAGAGGTACAAACTGGATTTAGAAAAGGCAGATATACCAGAGATCATATTGCCAACACCTGTTTGATCATAGAAAAAGCAAAAGGATTCCAGAAAAGCATCTGCTTCATTGACTACGTTAAAGCCTTTGACTGTGTGGATCACAAAAAAACTGTGGAAAATTCTTCAGGAGATGGGAATACCAGACCACCTTACCTGTCTCCTGGGAAACCTGTATGCAGGTCAAGAAGCAACAGTTAGAACTGGGCATGGAACAACAGACTGGTTCAAAATTGGGAAAGGGATACATCAAGGCTTTATATTGCCACCCAGCTTATTAAACTTTTACACAGAGTACATGCAAAATTACAGGCTGGATGAAGCACAAGCTGGAATCAAGATTGCCAAGAAAAATATCAACAACCTCAGACATGCAGATGATACCACCCTAATGGCAGAAAGTGAAGAGGAATTAAAGAGCCTGTGATGAGGGTGAAAGAGGAGAGTGAAAAGCCTGGCTTAAAACTCAACATTCAGAAAACTAAGATCATAGCATCTGGTCCCATCACTTCATGGCAAGTAGAAGATGAAAAATTGGAAGCAGTGACAGGTTTTATTTTCCTGGGCTACAAAAGCACTGCAGATGGTGATTGAGGTCATGAAATTAAAAGACGCTTGCTCCTGGAAGAAAAATTATGACAAACCTAGACAGTGTATTAGAAAGCAGAGACATTAGTTTGCCAATAAAGGTCTGTATGGTCAAAGCTATGGTTTTTCCAGTAGTCATGTATGGATGTGAGAGGTAGACCATTAAGAAGGCTGAGCACCAACAAACTGATGCTTTCAAATTGTGGTGCTAGAGAAGACTCTTGAGAGTCCCTTGGCCTGTAAGGAGCTCAAAACAGTCAATCCTAAAGGAAATCAACTTTGAATATTTATTAGAAAGACTGTTGACAAAGTGAAGCTCCAACACTTTAGCCACCTGGTATAAAGAGCTGACTCACGGGAAAAGACCGTGATGCTTGGAAAAATTGAGGACAAGAGGAGAGGGGCGACAGAGAATGAGATGGTTGGATGGTATCACCAACTCAATGGACATGAGTTTGAACAAACTCCGGGAGACGGTGAAAGACAGGAGAGCCTGGAGTGCTGCAGTCCATGGGGTCACAAAGAGTTGGACATGACTTAGTGACTGAAAACCAGCTACTGAACACAGTGCTGTGGAGGACCCATGGAGTTCTGGGAATATGATGGCCCCAAAATACAAAAAAAAAAAAAACAAACCCAAAAACTGTGACCCCCTGAATCACTCAGGAAGAGATTATTAAAAAGTAAATGGAAGGTAATATGAATGAGATGTAAATGTATATTTTGTTAAGCTACTGAAATGCTGTGGCTCATCATTATATCAGCATCAATTACCCTGACCAATAAATGTGACAGCATAATAAGCATTTCTTACTTGGAAGAAATCTAAAATGATACAAGCTTCTCATTTTGTAGAAGAAAAAATGCTAAGTTTCAGAGAAGTCAAGTGACCTTTTCAGATCAGAATATGTAAATCATATTATGATAGAGAAGAACATTCAGAATTAAAAATAAACTTAACATAAGGTTTGATATTTGTAGGAAAACTACATACTTTCCTGTCTCAGTTTTACCACTTATTATTGTTCAAGGAAAATCTTATTTATTTTTTTTACATAAGAATTTGAATATAGGCTCTGGAGGAGATAGATACTTCTGGTTACATTGATTGCAAGCAATGCACTTTTTACGTTTTTAGGACCAAGAGATAGTGGGGAACCGTCCTATGAAAGTACTGGTTATACTTGTTGTATGACTCCCAAGCTCTTTATATGTCAGAGATGAAATTGAACTATAGGTGTCTTTTTAAATTTGGATGTGAAGGTGTTCACTGACTCAGTCGTGTCCGACTCTTTGTGGTCCCATGGACTCTAGCCCACCAGGCTCCTCTGTCCATGACATTTCCCAGGCAAGAATACAGGAGCAGGTTGCCATTTCCTACTCCAGAGGATCTTCCCAATCCAGGGATAGAACCCGTGTCTCCTGCATCTCCTGCATTGGCAGGCAGACTTTATCACTAGCGCCACCTGAGAAGCTCCTTATTAAGTTTAAAATATAATTAAGATAAATGTATTTGCTAATAAGTAGTTGAATATTCTATAGAGATGACTGTGATCATCTTAAATATATCCTTTTAAAGCTTAGGTTATATTTTAAAAGTTCACATTCATCTTTATAGAATATTTAACTATTTATTCCCAAATAAATATATGGAGTTAAAACTTAACTGGACCTTTAATACTCTGAATTATATCTGTAATGTTGGAAAATATTTTAATCATAAAATGGTATTATTGTGGGGTAACAGGGTAGAGGGAAGCAAGATCAGGGAGAAATACACTGAGACACAAGCATACATGAAATTAGAGATTATCAAAAGTAAAGAGAGGAGCCAAAACATTGAGAAAAATCTTTCTATAACCCCCAGAGCTTATTCTCTGTAGAGGGTAGCAATGTACCACTGAACCTAAAACTCACTGAAGGTAAGACTATCTTTAGTAAAACTGAAACCAAACTCAACTCTTGATTGGATTAACTCATTTCTCCACTCCATCCTGCTTCATGTTCCTGGAATGACAATAAAACAGGCAAGCCCATTTTCAGGCATAAATAATGTTCATCACACATATGAGTGACATTCAACCAAAAATTGAAACCCAAATGCAAAATAAAACTTGATTTTATTGTGGTTATCATTTCCCAATAAACACCTGTATCAAATTATCATATTGTATACTTTAAATTTACATATTTATATGTAAATAATAATAAAACTAGAGGGGAAGAAAAAAATAAAAGTAACATTAAATAATAAAGCAACCAATAGAAACAGATTTATAAAAGATTTGGAATGATCAGGTAAGGATATTAAAGAAACTGTGATTAATATACTAAACCATCTAATAGAAAAGGTGGATAGTTCTTAAATTTTAGAAAAGAGGCAGAAATATAAGAAAAAGTCAAATGGAAATGCTGCCAAAAAAACAAGATATCATAGATGAGTAATTCCTTCAACATGCTTAACAATAGATGAGATAGAACTGAGGGAAGAATCAGTGATCTTAAAAACAGGCAGATAGAAATTATCCAAACTGAAAGACAAGAGAGAAAAGAGTAAACAATTCAAATTTTATCTGAAGAATAGGGGAAAGCTTAATTTCATGGACTTTAAGTTTGGAAATAATAAAGTAAACCAAATCCATAGTGCTATAATTTTCGTTGAAAGTTGTTATGGGCTAAATTGTGAACCCCAAAATCTATATGTTGAAGTTCAAATCTCCACTAAGTCAGAATGTGACCTTATTTGGAAACAGTCATAGCAGATGTAAAGATGTAATTAGTTAAGATGAGTTTATTTCCTAAGTATGGTTTTTTATTTAAAGTTCTATTTGGAAGGGGCTGAAACTCCTTGGCCACCTCATGTGAAGAGTTGACTCATTGGAAAAGACTCTGATGCTGGGAGGGATTGGGGGCAGGAGGAGAAGGGGACGACAGAGGATGAGATGGCTGGATGGCATCACCGACTCGATGGACGTGAGTTTAAGTGAACTCCGGGAGATGGTGATGGACAGGGAGGCCTGGCGTGCTGCGATTCATGGGGTCGCAAAGAGTCGGACACGACTGACTGAATGAACTGAACTGAGGGTCGTCTGTTATGGGCTTGATTTTTTTATATAATACTAAATGAGGAACCAACAATATATTTCTATGAAGAGTCTTTCTGCCTGACATTTAGGATTACAGCTTCAGATATTAACTGAAATAACAGTTTGTAGTTTTTCTTTTTTTTTAATTTGAAAAGCTTTGAAAAATTGAAGATTTCAAGCCCCAGGGAAGCTTTTGACTACTAAAGATTTTTCTAATGGAAAGAAAACAAAAGAATATCTTGTGACCTGTCAAGAGTAAACAAAAAGACTGTAGTTAAAAGGTTAATGTGTCATTTTACAGAATTTTCTCCAGAATCTGGGCAGTGAAGTGACAAAAAAGTGGGATGCTGTCACAAAGGGATGGTGAACAAGAAAAAAATTTAAAAAAATAATAATAAAGCCCACATTCATCTTTCTCTTAGAGCAGCCAACCTACTTATATGAACACTGTGAGAATGGCTTGAAAGAATGTTAGAAGTACCGATAGTTCTTCAGAAATTCCAAAAGGAAAAATGGTCATTGTTACCCACTAAATTCTTTTTTTTTTTTTTCACTCAACTAAAGGGTTATTTTTATTTTTTATATATTTTATTTTATTTTTTTAACTTTACAATATTGTATTGGTTTTGCCATATATCAACATTAATCCGCCACAGGTATACACGTGTTCCCCATCCTGAACCCTCCTCCTTCCTCCCTCCCCTAAGCATTCAGTATTATGCATCCAACCTGGACTGGCGACTCATTTCATATATGATATTATACATGTTTCAATTCCATTCTCCCAAATCATCCCGCCCTCTCCCTGTCCCACAGAGTCCAGAAGACTGTTCTATACATCAGTGTCTCTTTAGCTGTCTCGTATATAGGGTTATTGTTACCATCTTTCTAGATTCCATATATATGCATTAGTATACTGTATTGGTGTTTTTCTTTCTGGCTTACTTCACTCTGTATAATAGGCTCCAGTTTCATCCATCTCCTTAGAACTGATTCAAATGTATTCTTTTTAATGGCTGAGTAATACTCCATTGTGTATATGTACCACAGATTGCTTATCCATTCATCTGCTGATGGACATCTAGGTTGCTTCCATGTCCTGGCTATTATAAACAGTGCTGTGATGAACATTGGGGTACTCGTATCTCTTTCCCTTCTGCTTTCCTCAGTGTGTATGCCCAGCAGTGGGATTGCTGGGTCATAAGGCAGTTCTATTTCTAGTTTTTTAAGGAATCTCCACACTGTTCTCCATAGCAGCTGTACTAGTTTGCATTCCCACCAACAGTGTAAGAGGGTTCCCTTTTCTCCACACCCTCTCCAGCATTTACTGCTTGTAGACTTTTGGATCGCAGCCATTCTGACTGGCGTGAAATGGTACCTCATAGTGGTTTTGATTTGCATTTCTCTGATAATGAGTGATGTTGAGCATCTTTTCATGTGTTTGTTAGCCATCTGTATGTCTTCTTTGGAGAAATGTCTATTTAATTCTTTGGCCCATTTTTTGATTGGGTCATTTATTTTTCTGGAATTGAGCTGTAGGAGTTGCTTGTTCTATTCAATGTTTTTTTCTGTTTTGTTTTTACTCTGAATAAGTAAGGGCAGCTTCAGTTCATGGCACCCCACTCCAGTACTCTTGCCTGGGAAATCCCGTGGACAGAGGAGCCTGGTGGGCTGCAGTCCATGGGGTCACTGGGAGTCAGACATGACTGAGCGACTTCACTTTCACGTTTCACTTTCATGCACTGGAGGAGGAAATGGCATCCCACTCCAGTATTCTTGCCTGGAGAATCCCAGGAACAGGGGAGCCTGGTGGGCTGCCATCTATGGTGTCGCACAGAGTCGGAAATGACTGACGTCACTTAGCAGCAGTAGCAGCAGCTTCAGTTCAACAGAGCAAAATTACTGGACAAAGAAATCTAAAACCACTGTGAACCCAATTCAAAGTAACCTTTGCTCTTTTCTGTAGGTCTTTAAAGAGACATAATGAAATGGTTCTGGTTAAGTACACAACTGGAAGAGGATGCTTGCAACATTACAAACAGAACATTGACATGAAGAAAGCATAAATAACTTTGTCAAATCCTCACAAAAGCACAAAGAATCCAATGAAAAGATGAATTCCAAGGAAATGGTAACTTCGCCAAATAATATGCGCAAACATGCTATTTGATAGCAACTGGGTAAATTTATGGTGAAAGAGTGGAAACTGTCAGATTTTTTTTTTGGCTCCAAAATCACTGCAGACGGTGACTGCAGCCATGAATTAAAAGACGCTTACTCCTTGGAAGGAAAGTTGTGACCAACCTAGATAGCATATTCAAAAGCAGAGACATTACTTTGCCAACAAAGGTCCATCTAGTCAAGGCTATGGTTTTTCCAGTGGTCATGTATGGATGTGAGAGTTGGACTGTGAAGAAGGCTGAGCACCGAAGAATTGATGCTTTTGAAGTGTGGTGTTGGAGAAGACTCTTGAGAGTCCCTTGGACTGCAAGGAGATCCAACCAGTCCATTCTGAAGGAGATCAGCCCTGGGATTTCTTTGGAAGGAATGATGCTAAAGCTGAAATTCCAGTACTTTGGCCACCTCATGCGAAGAGTTGACTCATTGGAAAAGACTGTGATGCTGGGAGGGATTGGGGGCAGGAGGAGAAGGGGACGACAGAGGATGAGATGGCTGGATGGCATCACTGACTCGATGGACGTGAGTCTGAGTGAACTCCGGGAGTTGGTGATGGACAGGGAGGCCTGGCATGCTGCAATTCATGGGGTCGCAAAGAGTCAGACACGACTGAGTGACTGAACTGAACTGAACTGGCTAAACTTAAAAGAAAAATCTGGCATGATACTGCATCCATTATTAGAAACAAGCTACAATATCTTTGAGGCTGTTGATCAGACTGCAGGAAAAGTGACACTGGTTTCAACATAAAGAAGCAAAACCAGTTTGGAAGGCAATATGAAAGTTCACTGAATTTGAAAATGGGCATACTCTGGTCTAAAATGTTTCTCTGTCATCTCATTTTAATCTTGTATGTAGTAGAAAATATTAGCATAACTTAGATATCCATCACAATTATACTTGCAAAAACCTTTAACAGAAGCAAATGTATTTTCAGGAATATATAAAAAGAATTATACACCATAACCAGGCTGGGTTTACTCCAAGGGATGCTAGAGTGGTTAAATATTTGAAAATCAGTTATACATATTTACCATGATCCACCAAATTAATAGACTAAAGAAAAGTCACATAACTATATCAGTTTATTCAGAAAAAGCATTTAGCAAAACTCAAAGTCCACACTTGATTAAAAACTCTCAGAAAAATGGTAATAGAAGAGAATTTCTTTAACTTGATAAATGACATCTACACAAAACTTACACCTCACATTATACCTAATGTTGAAAGCCAAAATGCTTGTGTTGAGGAGTCCATAGCTGGTGCACTAAATTAAGAATATGCAGATTATGACCTGCTGCAAGAGCAGGCAGAAGATACCCACTCTAGGGTGGAGAGCAAGCTCCCTCAGCATCTGAGCTCTCACTTTGGGGAAGTGAGAATCTCAGAGTCATTTTAATTGAAGGTGCAGCTTCAATATGTTCACATAAAGGCAGTGAAGTCACAGGATTTATTACTTACAGATCCTGACAAAGTCAGGAGAGGCCCAGCGAGCTGGGGGTAAAGGCAGTGAACATGAGTGAACAGGACTTTGAAAGTAAGGTAGCCAGCATCCATTACTTACAAGGTGGCTGGGGAAGAGGTCACTAACTTTATGGGCTTAATTCTGAGAGATTATTTTAAAGGGTACCCAATGAAGAGCAAAGCAAAAACTTGTGTTGCAAATCCTAAACTAGTTTTGATCTAAATGTCCAGACTCTGTGTGTGAGTAAGGTTGTCATACAGTAAATGCCTAAGCAGCAACTAAAAATAGCTGTTTGTTGTTGTTGTTTTTTTTTAAATCACAATGCTTTACCCCTAAGATCGGAAAGAAGGCAAAGATGTACATTCTCATCAATCTGGTTCAACTTTATGAAGAAAGTTCTACCCAGTGCAATAAGGCCTCGAAAAAGAAAAAAAGGTTGGGGGGAAGCAAAGAAAGTCACAGAAGTTCATAGAAGTCAGAAAAGAAGACATAAAACTATCCTTATTTGCAATGACATGGCTATCTATGCAAAATAGTCCCAAGCAATCTACCAAAAATCCTCCAAACCCTTCTTAGAACTAATTAGTGAATTCAACAAGGACACACCCAAGATATAAGATCAACACAAAAAAATCAATTGTATTTCTATATACTAACTTTAAACACACAGACAAACATCAACATTAAAAGAACTACATATATGATTTACATTTTTGGCTGGCATTGTGTTTCTAGTGGACAGTGCTGCTTTAGATAAAGTACTTGGCACTCTCTCTATGCTATTTTGTAATTGCTTTTAATTCCATGTATTTGCTTTACTTTAATTCAGTTGATGTAGTCTTAAAGTTTGCCTAATTTATTTTGTCATAAGTTGAAAAATATGCTATCTAAATTTTAAGCATTTTTTAAAATGAAGTATGCTTAGCAACACATCTATACTTGAGATAAGTAGATAGATGATAGAGATGGATAAATAGATAGATGGATATCTTTATTTGAGAAAGCTTGAATTTTAAAGGCAGCCCAAACTTTGCTTTTAGGCCAGAGAGAAATGTATCTGCCTTCAGGTCTTTCAAATCAAGTAACTGTATCCTGGTGCCCCCGCCCCCTGCCCCTACTCACAGACATATGTTACACTGTTCAACTTTTCCAAATAGAACAATGTGTTCTGCCCTATAGAATCTAATGAGACTGCTAAGACTCTTACCTTATGATTGCGTTAAGTATTCCAGAGAACTATTTAATGTCTTGCTGCTGTGCCACTTATTTTGATTTGCAGGATCGAACTCTGAACATAAACAACATATGCACTTGAGTAGACTTTTCCATCAGTAGCGTTTTCAACATACATATTGTTTAGCTTCTTGAACTTCCTCAGAATAACATTTTATAAACAAGTTTTTGACTTTGGTGGTAATCCTGGAAACACACAAACTCATACTCAGAAATGCTGTGTCATTTATTCTGTTTTCTGGAAAAAGTCCCTACTCCAAAATAATTCTTCCTATGGCAAATAGATGGGGAAACAGTGGAAACAGAGGCAGACTTTATTTTGGGGAGCTCCAAAATCACTGCAGATGGTGACTGCAGCCATGAAATTAAAAGACGCTTACTCCTTGGAAGGAAAGTTATGACCAACCTAGATAACATATTCAAAAGCAGAGACATTACTTTGCCAACAAAAGTCCGTCTAGTCAAGGCTATGGTTTTTCCAGAGGTCATATATGGATGTGAGAGTTGGACTGTGAAGAAAGCTGAGCACCGAAGAATTGATGCTTTTGAACTGTGGTATTGGAGAAGACTCTTGAGAGTCCCTTGGACTGCAAGGAGATCCAACCAGTCCATTCTGAAGGAGATCAGTCCTGGGTGTTCTTTGGAAGGAATGATGCTAAAGCTGGAACTCCAGTACTTTGGCCACCTCATGCAAAGAGTTGACTCATTGGAAAAGACTCTGATGCTGGGAGGGATTGGGGGCAGGAGGAGAAGGGGAAGACAGGATGAGATGGCCGGATGGCATCACTGACTCGATGGACGTGAGTCTGAGTGAACTCCGGGAGTTGGTGATGGACAGGGAGGCCTGGCGTACTGTGATTCATGGGGTCGCAAAGAGTTGGACACGACTGAGCGACTGAACTGAACTGAACTGATGACCACTTCCAATATGTATATTTTCTTTCACTCCTTTGAGTTCGTGTTTCATTTTAACTGCACACCTGATCTTATTAGCACCTTCAACTCTCTCATGACTTTTTGTACTTATCGAACATGATGGGCTTAAATTATACATAAAACATCTCAACACTAAGCACAAAATGAACATAGAGCATGGTTAGAAATGGTATGATAAAGGAGATGAAAATGACAGTGTACAAATTATAAGGCCCTCTGTGGCAGGCAGAGATGATAATATTTCCTCAGGAGAGAACCATTGCTCACAACTGAAAATTCATAGTTTGAAATGTCATAATAGAAGAGCTTATGTAGCAAATTATAGGGATGTGGTAACTAAGTTTTTTGATCACATTAAAATTAACATTGTGCCGTTAGTTAACAACTCTGTCTTCTGCACTCAAAAATTTAAGAGGGTTGATCTCATATTACCTGTTTGTACCACAATTCAAAACTAATAACTTAAATGAAAATATCCTTGAACTATCTCTATTTCATTTCCAAAGTTTGACTTACTGTTTTTATTCATAGTCTGTTATTTTAGAATGATAGCATCTTAGTCTATTTGGGCTGCTGTAACAACCTACCATAAACCAGGTAGAATATGAACCATACAAACTTATTTCTCAGAGTCCTGGAAACTGGGAAGTCCAAAATCAAGGCATGGGCAGATTTGGTGTCTGGTGGGACCCCACTTTCTGGATCATAGTCCTAGTATCTGTAACCTCAAATGTTGGAAAGGCCTGAAGTTACTCTTTTATTGTTGTGGTTCAGTCACTAAGTCATGGCTCACTCTTTGCAAACCCACAGACCATAGCCTGCCAGGCTCCTCTGTCCATGAGATTCTCCAGGCAAGTATCTGGATTGGGTTGCTGTTTACTTCTCCAGAGGACCTTCCCAGACCAGGAACTAAACCCATGTCTCCTGCATTGACAGATGGATTCTTTACCGCTGAGATACCTAGGAAGCCCACTTTTTTTTTTTTTTAAATAAGGGCACTAATCTTATTTATGAAGGCTCCACTCTTATGATTTAATCACCTAACAAATGTTCCATCTCCCCTTTGCAGTTAGGTGTCTTTTGGCGGTGGGGCGGGGCGGGGGGTGCGGTGTGTGTGTGTGGATGTATTTAAAATGCTTTACAATGTTGTGTTTTTAGCTTCTTCTACACAAGAAAATGAACCCGCTGTATGTACATATACTCCTCTATCTTGGACCTTTCTTCCACCCCTCATCCCATCATCTAGGTCATCACAGAGCACCAAGCTGAACTGCCTGAGCTAAACAGTAGGCTTTCACTAGTTATCTATTTACACATAGGAGTGTACATACCTCAGTCCCAATCTACCAATTCATCCCATCCCCCTTATATCCACCTCTGTTCCCTATGCTGTATTTCTATTCCTGCCCTGCAAATAGGCTCATCTGATTTATTTTTCTATATTCCACATACACGCCTTAATATATGATTTTTTTTCTCTTTCTGACTGACTGATTTCACCCTGTATGGCAGATTCTAAATCTACCTATGTCTTTAAAAATGACCCAACTGCATTCCTTTTTATGTCTGAGTAATACTCCATTGCAGTTAGGTTTAAGAATATGAATTTTGGAAGAACATGAAAATTCAATCCTTAGCAGATAGTTAATTAATAGTATGGGTTTGATTACTGTCAATTTGGCATCAAAGAGTATGGAATTGTTAGATACTGCCCTCCTCTGTAGGAGAAAGAAATGGCACCCCACTCCAGGATTCTTGCCTGGAAAATCCTGTGAACAGAGGAGTCTGGTGGGCTACAGTCCATAGGGTCACAAAGAGTCAGACACAAATGAAGCCACTTAGCACACATGCATGGAGAAGGCAATGGCACCCCATTCCAGTACTCTTGCCTGGAAAATCCCATGGACGGAGGAACCTGGTAGGCTGCAGTCCATGGGGTCCCTGAGAGTCAGACACGACTGAGCGACTTCACTTTCATTTTTCACTTTCATGCATTGGAGAAGGAAATGGCAACCCACTCCGGTGTTCTTGCCTGGAGAATCCCAGGAACGGAGAAGCCAGGTGGGCTGCTGTCTATGGGGTCGCACAGAGTTGGACACGATTGAAGTGACTTAGCAGCAGCAGCAGCAGCACACATGCACACATCCTCCTCTGCAAGTACAACTTAACAATGTAATGGAACTAATTCTATAACTCTGTTGTTCAAATGTGCTTGTCTACAAGGAGAAGATAATAAAGCTACATGGCAAAGTCTTGAGTAGAACTGAGTGAAAATAAAACACATAATATGATACCCAACACCAAAGACTTGCTAAGTGAAATGTACTATTTTTTAAAAATAGTAATAATAATAAAAAATTCTGTTTTTAACATAATCCATGTATTTATCCATTAAATCAATTTTAGGAAATAATAATAAGGGACTCAGTTTAAAAATGTCTTTTCTATGCTCATAACATTTTAAGAAAATGATAAGAATGGATAAGGAAGTTGTGGTACATATACACAATGGACTATTACTCAGCTATAAAAAAGAATGCATTTGAGTCAGTTCTAATGAGGTGGATGAAACTGGAGCCTATTATACAGAGTGAAGTAAGCCAGAAAGAGAAACACCAATACAGTATATTAATGTATATATATGGGATTTAGAAAGACGGTGGCAATGACCCTATATGCAAGACAGCAAAAGAGACACAGACGTAAAGAACAGACTTTTGGACTATGTGAGGAAAGTGAGGGTAGGATGACATGAGAGAAGAGTACTGAAGCATGTTCTTTACCACAGGTAAAGTAGATGAGCAGTGCAAGTTCGCTGCATGAAGCGGGGCACTCAGAGCTGGTGGTCTGGGACAACCCAAAGGGATCGGGTGGGGAGGGAGGTGGGATGGGGGTTCAGGATGGTGGGACACACGTATGCCCATGGCTGATTCACGTCGATGTATGGCAAAAACCACCACAATGTTATACAGTAATTAGCCTTCAATTAAAATAAATAAATTAATTAATAAAAAAGAATGTGCCAACTGAGATTATTAACCTCAAATGTATAAACATCAAATAAAGTTTATGTAATAAATTATGAGACAGTCCCCCTCCCCTCACTCGGTCAGAGCATGGGTCTCTTGGAGTGTTCTGCCTTTAAGCCAGGGAACTAGACTCTTTGAGGGTATCATGAGAGGGCGGTTGTTTATCATTTTGCAAACTTATTTTCATCATGTGGATCCACTACATATTTAAAATAACAGCAATAAACAAACAATAATGCCAACAGCAACAGTAATTTAAAAACATTATAATTCAAGTTGGCTGAGTTGTCTTCTCAATGTGCCAGCATTTCTTTTTCTTCAAAATAAGCATTTTTGGCACTATTATGAAATTTGCTTTGTGGGAGAACATCTGATTGTATTTTCACATCCCCACAACACTTAGTTTTCCAGACATTCCCTGTGAAAGCAAATAGAACTTCTTTGTGTGGCCTTATTATCTAGACACTGGATTTCACTGGTATGCCTGTTCACTTGGGATATTCAGATAATGTTGCTTACTTGACCACATTATCTTTTTTTTTTTTTAACAAAATATGTCATATTTACATTTATCCCAAGGATAGAAGTTAATGCTACTTCTTCCTGACAATATATTGTTGATACATTATAAATTTAGCTTCTTCAATGCAAAAAGAGCATATTGGAGAAATTCCTACTCCAGGGAAGCTATGCATACAGAAAATGAAATCAGGCTAAATGATCAAAGTTTAAGCTGAAAGGATATTCTTCTGCTGTTATTTCTTGAAGTGCATATAAAGTGTCACTAAACTTTTATAAAATTACTTACTTTTCAAGAACAGCTTTACTTCTAAAGAGTGTTTTGATAGATATTTCTTTTGTATTCCTAAATTACATGTTAATTAATTTAATTTTGTTGAATTACAAAACTAATCTTACAGGCAATATGAAAAGATATGACCAAGAAAGGGAAAAATCACCTTTAATCCATGGAGATGAAAACACCATAATAACATTTTAGTAAATACTTTGCTGAGATTTTCTGGAAACAAATGAATACACACTCATATTCACATAAGGTTTAAATACACACTAGATCATAATGTGTACCCTATTTTGTAACTTGAGTTTTCAGATAACATTACCTTGCAAACATCTTTTTAAATTGATAATATAAGTATAATATAATGTCTAATTATATAGATCTAAATTTTTATTTGACTAATACCCCTTTAGCTATTTCACAGTGTTCATAAGTATAGTTTATGTAGTAATAATAATTTTCTTTTACATTGTGACTTTTAGCCTTTTTTGGGGGGGGGGGAAGTTCCAGAATTAAAATTACTACACACTAAACGGAAGTATCTCAAACCTTGCTTAAATTGGAGCTTACCAACAATGACCATCATTAATTTTTGTTCTTTTCAATCTAGATAATAAGATTAGTTTCTCATTATGGTGACAATTTGCATTCTTGGATTTCTGAAAAGATTAAACTTTTAAAAATTTCTTTTTGTCCACTCAAATTTCCTAGTTATGCACTTTGCCTCTTCGTAGAAGTTTTACATGATTTGTAGGTCTATATTTTAAGATATCAAGACATATATGTGCATATATATGTTTATTTTCTAAAATTTATTAGTTATATAATATTAATTATAAGAGATAAATAATTTATCTAATTGTGTAATAAATTATATCTTACTGATCTGATGTGGTTTTCCTTAGTTACATGTGAAGCTAAACATCTTTGTATACTAATTGAACACATGAGTCTTTTTTCTTGAGATTTTCATATTGGTTGTCAATTTCTCATATTGACTTCATTTCTAAGATGTGTTACAATTAATTTATTCCCAATATATTCTTTTTTTTTGAAAATTTTCACAGAAACTTTTATATGGGTAGTTCATTATCTCAGTTCATCACTTTTTATGTTATCATTTTCATTGTTTCTTTATGACTTATGGCTTTGATTTAAAAATCAATAACAATCTTACCTTTAGTGAAAATTTAGTATTTAATTCATTGTGAATTTTTGTATTTGTTTTGACTTTTAAATTACTTTCACATATTAAATATTATGTTTTAAATATTATTGTGATTATAAGTTTTTTGCATCTTCTTTAATTGTTCACAAAAGATGAATAAGGCACCATATTATTCAGTGCCAGGCCTGGATTTGAAAGGTCTTCCATCTCAAAATTATAAAATTAATCCCTTATGATTTTTCTAGAAGCTTTCTAGTTTTAATTTTTACACTTAGTACTCTAATGCATCTGGCATTTTATAAGTTTTTATTTAAAAAGTAATTATCCCTTAGGTATTTTTCCTAACCAAACATTTTCCAAATTTTCTGCAAATTTGTTTTAATTTTATCCTTCACAAAACAGATCATAAATCAATAGATGAGCAGCTAGAAACCAGACCAAAAACTTAACTCTTTTTTTCTAAGTGTGTTTTTTACACAAAGACATTCATATCTATATAACAGGTATGTTTAGCATGAAAATAAATTTTAAGCATGCATGGATAAAATAGAAATTCAAAAATTCAATAAATGATAAAAAGTACTTATTATAATTACATTCAAATTTATTTCATTTAGATATTTCTGTACAGATCAGACATTCCATGTTTCACCTTAGAAAATACATAATATTTCAATTTATTTTTTATTTCTTTTTTCTCTTTTTGGCCATACCATGTGGCATTTTAGTTCTTCAACCAAGGATGGAACCCAGGCCTCCTGCAGTGGCAGTGCAGAGTCCTAACCACTGGACCACCAACGAATTCAGGATTTTTTATAACAATGAGTAAGATGTACAATTTGCATTGAACTTTAAAAGGGATAATAACCATATTTAAAATGTTTTACTTAAAAATGTATTATGTGCTTATAGAAATTTAATTTTTATTTTGTGATGAAATAAGTTTGTTCAGAGAATATTATTCTACTAAACCAATCCATTGCTACAATAAATTTAGCTTTAGTTTTAATTTAATTTCTACACTCATTGACTTATCCAGTCAGCATTTTTCAAATATATGTTGTGTTAGGAGCAAAGCACAAAGCATTGTTGAGAGGAAAATGTAGGCAAAATTATTATTACAGAAGAAGCCCAGCTCACTGTATAAACATTCTAGTAAAAGTCAGGGAAAGACTTATGAGTCTACAGTTTTATTAGCTTTTCATAATTTATTGCATATTTTAGCACTTAATTTCTTGGTTGATTAACTTCTAGGGCTTTTTCTATTTTCTACTGTTATAATTGTGGGGGTACAATAAATGTGCAGCATTTCTAAGAAGTTGTAAAGTGATCACAAATATAGAACATAGTAGCTTGTACCTATAAATATTTGTAACCATGAATGATATATGTTGCAAGAATAATTAAATTTTATCCTTAAAAACAAGATTTGGATACTAAGCACCTCTAGCTGCCTTGAATTTTACTTTGCATTTGTTCAGGTAGCTTAACTGTTGTAACAAAGGAACCTCATAGCATATCTTGGCCCAAACACAGTATAAATTTATTTCCTGATCATGGAATAAATAGTGCATACCTGCTTAGTCACTTCGGTTGTGTTCAACTCTGTGACCTTATGGACAGAGGTAGCCCACCTCTGTCCTTGGGATTCTCCAGGCAAGAATACTGAAGTGGGTTTCCATGCCCTCCTCCAGGGGATCTTCCCCACCTAGGGATTGAACGCAGGTCTCCCACACTGGCAGGGGGTTTCTTTACCACTAGGGCTACCTGGGAAGCATGGAATAAATAGTACTGACTGGTAAGCGGATCTGTGGGATGGAGTTGGGGGTAGATTGGGTTACTCCCTCATGCAATAAGACATAGATTGTGAGTCTGTGTGATCTCCTACTTGAGGGTTGAAAGGTCGCCCTGAGAACATCTCCATGACAGGCAACCTGAAGGGGAAAGAAAACAGAAATGAGGAGAACTTTCTATGAAACAGGACTGGCAGTCAATGTATATCACTTTTAACCTTCATTCCATTGACTGTAAGTCACACGCTCAAACCCAGTTTGAGAGAGCTAGGGTATGAAGTTCTTGGAAGGTAGCCATTTCCCAAAAAGAGCTATCCATATGGAAGGAGGAACATGACTTTTTGGTGGACAGCTAGCAATCTCTGTCATATTCTTGATGTTAAAAAAAAAAAAAAAGCTGCAAAACAACCAACTTATAAAATGAAGAGTGCAAAAAAATATTTAACATTACTTGATAACTTCAACAAATCCATGAAATTTACTATCAGTCAGGCTATGTCTTAGAATATGTTCTAAGAAACTGAAGTTGGAAGATCACATCAACTCTCTAAGGGAAAGCAGTCACCTACTGAAGGTCTAGTCACCTAGAGATGGTTAGAAAGCATCACCGACTCAATGGACATGAATTGAAGTAAACTCTGGGAGACAGTAGAGGACAGAGGTGCCCGGCATGCTGCAGTCCATGGAGTCACAAAGAGTTGGACACAATAGTGACTGAATAAGTGAATGTCTAGAGTGAGTTATTGGACCACAACCTGTGGTCCGGAGTCAACGATAAGAAAGTAAAGGAGAGAAAGAGGCTTATATTCCTTGGTTTATGCAGAAAGCTAATAAAGTCCCTGATATGGGGCTTGCTCTGTTCATGGAGGCCTCAGGCGCCCTCTCAATGGGGTGAAGGTGCAGAGCGCCTTCTTGAGAGGGTCTTAGAAGCCCGGGCAGGAAAGTGAACTCAGAGAGCCTCTGCACTCCAGGGGATCAGCCTGAGAGAGAAAGAGAGAGAGAGTGAAAGAAAGCAAGACACGGGGACCAAAGCTCTGATGGAGCAAAGATGTTTTAATCAACATGGTGTGGGCATATATACTGTAGTTATTTTCAGCAAAGATAAAGATTGAAATTCCAGACTTACAAAACATAGGCGATCCATATTAAAGACAGAGAGTTGTAAATAATCACTTTTACCATATGGTTCACAAGAAGGAAGAGAGTAATTATCACCATATAGAAAAACTAACAGAGGAAATGCCTGGATCTCTCAGCCCAGGGAGAGCCTTGCCTCTCCTCTTAATAAGGAACAGAGGATTCCTGACAGATCCAAAACAGCACACAGGAAGCCTCCTGTGAAATGCTTCCTGACAAGTTATATTGTTGGAGATTGACAGGAGGAAGGAGCCAAAAGCCAACCTTGTCCAGGTCCAAGATCAGCTTCTGTCAGTTAGAAGGTGTCCAAAGATAAGGTTTAAGCCTTTCTAGATTTGTGGTAGGCAGTATATAGAGGATGTTCTTGTTCTTCCCATTTATGGCATCATCTTCCCATTCACCTTCTTACTCTGAAATTCAAGTGTTACTGTCACAACATAACTGAGAAACAGAAGACAAAGGCAATGTAAAGAGAGCGCTGACCTGAAGATCTGGAAACCTGCCTTCTATTCTCTGATGTGACATGACTTAATGTCATCATTTTTGACAATTACGCTTGCTGACTCTGTTTCCCCATCTGCAAAGCAGGAAAATTGTGCTAAATGAACTCAGTGGTTGTTTCCAGAGCTACATTTGAGCCACAGAGGGAAAACTAGAGTCAATAAGTGTTTTGACTAGAGTCAATAAAATTTTATTCTGCTGATGTTGAGCCCTAGTCAGTGCTCAAGATGTCAACGATTTTTTGCATTGGCACAGTTGGATAATAGACATCAAATCTGATTATTTTCTAACTATAAAAGCATTCCTTGGGGTTTGAAATTGAAAGACACTTGATACCCTGCAACATTTCATATTGATATTATTTTTTCTATCTAATAAACTAGAGACTTCTCTTAAGTTGGCAAAACTCTATGATTTCATGATTTGTGGTAACTCTCCTCAAACTGATTTCTTAAGAAATTGTGTTCTAGTTAGTTGGAAAGTGTTATTAAGGCCACAGGTGATTCAATGAAACCTGTGAGACTGATAAATCACTGCTAAATATTCTACAGAGTAAAATAAAAAGAATACAAACAAGAATTTGGAGCAATTCTTTTAACAATACTCACAAATATATGCATATTCATGTGCAAAAACATATACACACTTTATTACTTTATCTTCAACAATTTAGGTTAGACTAGGAAACGCGATTTCATTCTGAACAAATGAAATGTGCATGAATATACTGAAAGTATACCACATAGATCTGATTTAATAAATTGAATCTATGTGGTATATTCTCAATACATTCATGTCGAGGAAGTCACCTTACCCCGTTCCCTCCAATATGTGTAATCTAAAATTCTTCCACTATACAAAGGAAGTGAGAAAGAGATTTAAGGGACTAGATCTGGCAGACAGAGTGCCTGAAGAACTATCGACTGAGGTTCCTGACATTGTACAGGAGACAGAGAGCAAGACCTTCCCTGCCGGGGTCCTGCCCCAGCTGATCCAGGGTATTCGAAGCGGGGATGGCGTCGGCGACCTATTTATTTAAATATTTTATCAAAGATATAAAGAGTAATAGGATGAGGATAGCTCAGTAGGAAAATTCAGTGGAGAAAAGAGGCTGAGTAGCTTGGTTTACGCGGGAGACCAATAAAACTTCAAGACAAGAAGTTTGCACCACTTACGTAGGCCGCAGGCGTCCTTCCGTTCTCCCGAAGGGAGACACTGAGGCCTCCCCGGTCGGATCTTAGAAGCCCAGGCATAATTAGTAAGCATGGCGGGTTCCGCGCTCCAGATGGAGACTCAACCAGAGTGAGAGAGAGAGCGACATGGGGAGACCAGTATTTCGAGAAACTGATCCCAATTCTTTATTTTCCATGGTCTACTTTTATACACTGAGATGTTATGTAAAAGTCACGCGGGGTCAGCAGTCCTGACTTTTATTAAAGTCAGTTGCTTCATACAGATGTATACAGAGGTCTTAGGGGTGTTAGATCATCTTCTGGCCAGGAGGCCTGCTGACAATTTATGGCCCTCTCCTTGTGACAGCAGTCAGTCAACACTTATTTCTCCAGGGGTGATTATCCTTAAAACAGACGCCACCCAAATAGTTACATTCCTATAGGGTGAGGGTGTAATGGGTTTTAGTTAAGGAAAGAATTTACTTAGCCTAAGGTCTAATGTGATTAATATCAAAGGTTAATACTTATTTCTTCTATATATTCATTAATGTGTGTAAGGGCAGGGGATGTGGAGACTTAGCAACAAACATTGGCTCAACAAATGAAAAACCCTTAACCAATACAATTTCTAATCAGCCCATTATATTTATACTAATAGTTTTCTAACTTTTCTAAGGAACCTGTTTTTTAGAAGGTTTAAAGCATCTCGTGCCTCTCACGGTTGGGAGGCTGTGAGCAATCACATGTGGCCGGACAAGCCTGTCAGGCAGGCTAGAGAACCTTCAGAGGAGTTTGTAGGTTAAAACACTCTTATCACGCCCAGGAATTATTATTAACTGGAGCTCTAGGTTAACTCCTTCTCCGAAAGAGGTGGTGGGGGACAGCCCCCCATAAAGTCAGAGATGTAGGTAAGAGCACAAAATAGTAAAGTAGGCAGGCTCTGGTTATGGGGGTAGACGCTTGAGGATTTCCAGGGGGACTCCTGAGGCTCGATCCCGCCTTTGCGTATGTCTAGCCTCCTTCCTCATGACCTTTCCCATGGGCGGAGTACCTCACTCTGGCCCCCAACACTTCCCCAGGAAAAAGAAATGCAAAAAAGCAAAATGGCTATCTGAAGAGGCCTTACAAATAGCTGTGAAAAGAAGGGAAGCAAAAAGCAAAGGAGAAAAGGAAAGATATACCCATTTGAATGCAGACTTCCAAAGAACAGCAAGGAGAGATAAGAAAGCCTTCCTCAGCAATCAATGCAAAGAAATAGAGGGAAAAAAAAACAAAAACAAAATGGGAAAGACTACAGATCTCTTCAAGAAAATTAGATATACCAAGGGAACATTTCATGCAAAGATGGCCTCAATGAAGGACATAAATGCTAGAGACCTAACAGAAGCAGAAGATATCAAGAAGAGGTGGCAAGAATACACAGAAGAACTATACAAAAAAGATCTTCATGACCCAGATATTCAAGATGGTGTGCACTCACCTAGAGCCAGACATCCTGGAAGGTGGAGTCAAGTGGGCCTTAGAAAGCATCACTATGAAGAAAGCTAGTGGAGGTGATGGAAGTTCATTTGAGCTATTTCAAATCCTGAAAGATGGTGCTGTAAAATTGCTGCACTCAATATGCCAGCAAATTTGGAAAACTCAGCAGTGGCCACAGGACTGGAAAAGGTCAGTTTTCATTCCAATCCCTAAGAAAGGCAAGGCCAAAGAATGCTCAAACTACTGCACAATTGCACTCATCTCACATACTAGTAAAGTAATGCTCAAAATGCTCCAAGCCAGGCTTCAGCAACACGTGAACCATGAACTTCCAGATGTTCAAGCTGGGTTTAGAAAAGGCAGAGGAACCAGAGATCAAATTGCCAGCATCCACTGGATCATCGAAAAAGCAAGAGAGTTCCAGAAAAACATCTATTTCTGCTTTATGACTATGCCAAATCCTTTAACTGTGTGGATCACAATAAACTGTGGAAAATTCTGAAAGAGATGGGAATGCCAGACCACCTGACCTGCCTCTTGAGAAACCTATATGCAGGTCAGGAAGCAACAGTTAGGACTGGACATGGAACAACAGACTGGTTCCAAATAGGAAAAGTACATCAAGGCTGTTTATCGTCACCCTGCTTATTTAACTTATATGCACAGTACATCATGAGAAATGCTGGGCTGGAGGAAGCACAAGCTGGAATCAAGATTGCTGGGAGAAATATCAATAACTTCAGATATACAGATGACACCACCCTTACTGCAGAAAGTGAAGAAGAAATAAAGAAACTCTTGTTGAAAGTGAAAGAGGAGAGTGAAAAAGTTGGCTTAAAGTTCAACCTTTAGAAAACTAAGATCATGGCATCTAGTCCCATCACTTCATGGCAAATAGATGGGAAAACAGTGGAAACAGTGTCAGACTTTATTTTTCTGGGCTCCAAAATCACTGCAGATGGTATTGCAGCCATGAAATTAAAAGATGCTTACTACTTGGAAGGAAAGTTATGACCAACCCAGACAGCATATTAAAAAGCAGAGACATTGTCAACAAAGGTCCGTTTAGTCAAGGTTATGGTTTTTCCAGTGGTCATGTATGGATGTGAGAGTTGGACTATAAAGAAAGCTAAGTGCCAAAGAATTGATGCTTTTGAACTGCGGTGTTGGAGAAGACTGCTGAGAGTCTCTTGGACTGCAAGGAGATCCAAGCAGTCCATCCTAAAGGAGATCAGTCCTGGGTGTTCATTGGAAGGACTGATGCTTAAAGTGAAACTCCAATACTTTGGCTACATGATGCAAAGAGTTGACTCATTTGAAATGACCCTGATGCTGGGAAAGATTGAGGGCAGGAGAAGAGGATGACAGAGGATGAGATGGTTGGATGGCATCACTGACTCAATGAACATGGGTTTGGGTGGAGTCCGGGAGTTGGTGATGGACAGGGAGGCCTAGCATGCTACAGTTTATGGGGTTGCAAAGAGTCAGACATGACTGAGTGACTGAACAGACAGAATAATATTTACTTGATAATAGTATCAAGTGGTATATCATAGTTTGATAATTACAAAATAACCATTCTTTTAGAAATTTAGGTGAAACTGAAAGAAAATTATGAAATTTTTTTTTAAATTAGAGGCATAGACAGCATTCATAAGTGTTGTTTTATTTTAAATGTGTAGAAACCAATTTACATGAAATATGCAAATATTACATACCTATATATACATATATATACACATAAAAATAGCTATATCTCTATGTATTAACATGTTTTTGCATAATTACCTTTACATAATCATTGCATAATAACCCTCAATTGTTCACTTATTCTTCTAAATTAAATCCAGCCTACATAGTTCAGCAAGATGTGCTTTTGTCCTGAGAAATAAAGCTCGACCGAAAATTGAATTTGCCTGGCTTTCAACTGACAATTATCTCCTAACCTTGCCATACAGACAGTTTTTAAGAAATTGGTACCCTACTGTGGTTTTGATACAGAACAAAAAAGTGTCACGAAAAAGCTAGTCAATAGGTCATCTTCAAAGTATGATTTTCTCACTTAACATTGAAATATCACAATATTTATGAAGCAAAATTGTATTGCTTCTTCAACTCCTATCCCTTGAGGCACCAAATTCTAACAGATTGGCTATAACATTCCACAACACGACTTGTCCTCATACAAACATATGGCTGTGCATGTGCGTGCGTGCACACACACAACACACACACACACATATTTATTGTTTGACTGTTGCTTACTAAAGTATTACTGTATTAGTGCTAGACAGCAGAAAGTATTCCAACAATTCTCATGAAAATTAAGTGGCAATAGAATTGAGTAGCTGGAGGAAAATGAAGGAAGGATATAGGGGGTAGAATTGAAGGGAACTATGAACAAAGATCCCCTGGAGAAAGTAATGGCTACCCACTCCAGTATTCTTCCCTGAAGAATTCCATGGACAGAAGAGCCTACTGGGCTACAGTCCATGGGGTCACAAAGAGTTGGACACAACTTAGTGACTAACAAAGATCCACACATGAACAAATGAGTTTGGGCTATAGAGAGAAGAAAATTGTTTGTAATTGGGTCAACACTGTTAATATTTCTAACAGAAGGAATAAAAGAAGATGAGCAAAGTGATAAGAATATATAAGTATTCACTTTTGAGTATGTTTATCGAAATACCAGAGTAGCGATTATGAAACCATAGGAAAGTAAGTTAAAGAGGCATTTAAGTACTATGTGTTTAAGTCCTATCACTCCTAAACAGCGAACTTATGTCTGACTGATCAGACATTTGGCTTTACATAATGGGGCTTCCCAGGTGGTACAAGTGGTAAAGACTCCCCCTGCCAGTGCAGGAGACTCAAGAGATGCAGGTTCAGTCCCTGGTCAGAAAGATCCTCTGGAGGAGGAAATGGCAACCCACTGCAGTGTTCTTACCTGGGAAATCCCATGGAAAGAGGAGCCTGGTGGGCTGTAGTCCACTGGGTTGCAAAGAGTTGGATATCACTGAGCATGCATGCAAACAAACAAACAAAAAGATCCATAAAACAAACCCAGAATATTAAAAAGAAAAAGGATAGTTTAAGTTAAAAAATTGAGAGCATTGAACATACTACACTAAATTTTATTTTTCAGCTTTAAATTAAAAATACCAATGTTAATCAACTGAGATGAGATAATAGCCTCACTTTTAACAGCTATGCTATTTGTTTTATTCAAACAAATCAATTTCTATTAATTCTACAGAAAGCTTTATTTAAAAAGAATTAGATTTTAATTTAGACATGCTGTAAAGAGCAATATTGCATAGGAACTTGGAATATTAAGTCCATGAATCAAGGCAAATTGGAAGTGGTCAAACAGGAGATGGCAAGAGTAAATGTCTACATTCTAGGAATAAACGAACTAAAATGGACTGGAACAGGTGAATTTAACTCAGATGACCATTATATCTACTACTGTGGGCAGGAATCCCTTAGAAGAAATGGAGTAGCCAATCACGGTCAACAAGAGAGTTCAAAATGCAGTACTTGGATGCAATCTCAAAAACAACAGAATGATCTCTGTTCATTTCCAAGGCAAACCATTCAATATCACAGTGATCCAAGCCTATGCCCCAACCAGTAATGCTGAAGAGGTTGAAGTTGAACGGTTCTATGAAGACCTAAAAAGACCTTTTAGAACTAACACCCAAAAAAGATGTCCTTTTCATTATAGGGGACTGGAATGCAAAAGTAGGAAGTCAAGAAACACCTGGAGTAACAGGCAAATTTGGCCTTGGAGTACAGAATGAAGCAGGGCAAAGGCTAATAGTGTTTTGCCAAGAGAACGCGCTGGTCATAGCAAACACCCTCTTCCAACAACACAGGAGAAGACTCTACACATGGACATCACCAGATGGTCAACACCGAAATCAGACTGATTATATTCTTTGCAGCCAAAGGTGGAGAAGCTCTATACAGTCAGCCTAAATAAGACCGGGAGCTGACTGTGGCTCACATCATGAACTCTTATTGCCAAATTCAGACTTAAATTGAAGAAGTAGGGAAAACCACTAGACCATTCAGGTATGATCTAAATCAAATCCCTTAAAATTATACAGTGGAAGTGAGAAATAGATTTAAGGGACTAGATCTGATAGACAGAGTGCTGATGAATTATCGACGGAGGTTCCTGACCCTGTACAGGAGACAGAGAGCAAGACCATCCCCAAGAAAAAGAAATGCAAAAAAGCAAAATGGCTGTCTGAAGAGGCCTTACAAATAGCTGTGAAAAGAAGGAAAGCGAAAAGCAAAGGAGAAAAGGAAAGATATACCCATTTGAATGCAGAGTTCCAAAGAACAGCAAGGAGAGATAAGAAAGCCTTCCTCAGTGATCAATGCAAAGAAATAGAGGAAAAAAACAAAATGGGAAAGACTAGAGATCTCTTCAAGATAATTAGAGATACCAAGGGAACATTTCATGCAAAGATGACCTCAATAAAGGACATAAATGCTAGAGACCTAACAGAAGCAGAAGATATCAAGAAGAGGTGGCAAGAATACACGGAAGAACTGTACAAAAAAGATCTTCAAGACCCAGATAATCACAATGGTGTGCACTCACCTAGAGCCAGACATCCTGGAATGTGAAGTCAAGTGGGCCTTAGAAAGCATCACTATAAAGAAAGCTAGTGGAGGTGATGGAAGTCCAGTTGAGCTGTTTCAAATCCTGGAAGATGATGCTGTGAAAGTGCTGCACTAAATATGCCAGCAAATTTGGAAAACTCAGCAGTGGCCACAGGACTGGAAAAGGTCAGTTTTCATTCCAATCCCTAAGAAAGGCAACGCCAAAGAATGCTCAAACTACCACACAATTGCACTCATCTCACATGCTAGTAAAGTAATGCTCAAAATTCTCCAAGCCAGGCTTCAGCAGTATGTGAACCATGAACTTCCAGATGTTCAAGCTGGGTTTAGAAAAGGCAGAGGAACCAGAGATCAAATTGCCAACATTAGCTGCATCATCAAAAAAGCAAGAGAGTTCCAGAGAAACATCTATTTCTGCTTTATTGACTAAGCCAAAACCTTTGACTGTGTGGATCACAATAAACTGTGGAAAATTCTGAAAGAGATGAGAATACCAGACCACCTGACCTGCCTCTTGAGAAACCTATATGCAGGTCAGGAAGCAACAGTTAGAACTGGACATGGAACAACAGACTGGTTCCAAATAGGAAAAGGAGTACGTCAAGGCTTTTTTTATTGTTTACTGTTAAAATAACAAGGTTTATTTTTACCCGGCTTATTTAACTAATATGCCACATCTCATTAGCCTCCTCTTAGCTGTGACAGTTTTTCTGATTTGTCTTGTTTTCAATAGCCTTGACAGTTTTGAGGAGTACTAGTCAGATGCAATGGCACCTCACTCCAGTACTCTTGCTTGGAAAATCCCATGGACGGAGGAGCCTGGTGGGCTGCAGTCCATGGGGTCGCTAAGAGTCAGACACAACTGAGTGACTTCACTTTCCCTTTCACTTTCATGTATTGGAGAAGGAAATGGCAACCCACTCCAGTGTTCTTGCCTGGAGAATCCCAGGGACGGGCGAGCCTGGTGGGCTGCCGTCTATGGGGTCGCACAGAGTTGGACACGACTGATGTGACTTAGCAGTAGCAGCAGCAGCAGAGTACATCATGAGAAAAGCTGGGCTGGAGGAAGCACAAGCTGGAATCAAGATTGCCAGGAGAAATATCAATCACCTCAGATATGCAGATGACACCACCCTTATGGCAGAAAGTGAAGAGGAACTCAAAAGCCTCTTGATGAAAGTGAAAGAGGAGAGTGAAAAAGTTGGCTTAAAGCTCAACATTCAGAAAACTAAGATCATGGCATCTGGTCCCATCACTTCATGGCAAATAGATGGGGAAACAGTGGAAACAGTGTCAGACTTTATTTTGGGGGGCTCCCAAATCACTGCAGATGGTGACTGCAGCCATGAAATTAAAAGACGCTTACTCCTTGGAAGGAAAGTTATGACCAACCTAGATAGCATATTGAAAAGCAGAGACATTACTTTGCCAACAAAGGTCCATCTAGTCAAGGCTATGGTTTTTCCAGTGGTCTTGTATAGATGTGAGAGTTGGACTGTGAAGAAAGCTGAGCGCCAAAGAATTGCTGCTTTTGAACTGTGGTGTTGGAGAAGACTCTTGAGAGTCCCTTGGAATGCAAGGAGATCCAACCAGTCAATCCTTGGAAGGACTGATGCTGAAGCTGAAATTCCAATACTTTGGCTACCTCATGTGAAGAGTTGACTCATTGGAAAAGAACCTGATGCTGGGAGGCATTGGGGGCAGAGAAGGGGACAACAGAGGATGAGATGGCTGGATGGCATCACCAACTCGATGCACATGGGTTTGGGTGAACTCTGGGAGTTGGTGATGGACAGGGAGGCCTGGCATGCTGCAATTCATGAGGTCGCAAAGAGTCGTCGGACACGACTGAGCAACTGAACTGAACTGATCTGATATCCCATATATCTTCTGGAAACATGCAAATCACTATTTTAACTAAAAGAGAAGTTATTATTTGGGCCTATATTCATTCATTTGGGTAACACAAAATACAAGCCTAGCTAGAGTGAAACACATGTACTGTTTTTGCACTGAATCATTAAAATAGCTTTATCATCATACAATGTATGTAAACAAATGGAATCTGAATCTCACAAGTAGTAAGACTGTTCCTAGTGTACACAGAATTTCTGTGAAATTCAGCAAAAGAATTTACTCTAGGTAGGGCAAAAGCCATGGTATCACAGCCTAGCAAATAGAAGTTTCTTTTCACCAACTGGAAGAAAGACTTTCTTTAGGCTGATGCATATTGTTGCCAAAATATCCACTTTACATTGGGGAGAAGAGATTTAATTTGGTTCTCATTTGCCTTTCAGGTGGACCTCTTGTATAGTTGTATAGTCAACAACATGCACAACCATACATGGTGTTTATTTTAGGCACAGAATAAATAGCAAATGCTAATTTATAAATTGAATGAAAAGCAACATGTATACACTAAATAGTTATGCATTTTAGGGTTACTAGATTCAATGATAAATAATGTGTACTAAACAAATCTTTATGTTAACTAGCATTGCTTCTAGAATATGTTGACCCTTAGATTCTGGAAATATTACATTAATGGGGAAAATGTATTATTCTTTCTGAACTTTATGCATCAGCCAAAGTTCTCTGGAGAAAAAGACCAGTAAGATGTATGTAGGTTGTGAGAGAGATTTATCTTAAGGAATAGATTCACTGATGTTGAGGGCTGCCAAATCCTAAATGAGACCCAGAGAAAAGTTAACACTATATAGTCTTTAGTCTGAAGGCAGTGTGCAGGCAGAATTCTTTCTCCCCCAGAGCACCTCAATTTTTCTCTTAAGGCCTTCAACTGTGGATGAGACTCATCTCTATGATGGCAGTCAATCTGCTTTACTCAGTCTACTGATTTAAATGTTAATCATACCCAAAATAAAAACTTTACCTGCTGTGTGCTGTGCTTAGTCTCTCAGTCGTGTCCAGCTCTTTGCTACCCCATGGACTGAAGTCCGCCAAGCTCCTGTGTCCATGGGGATTTTCCAGGCAAGAATACTGGAGTGGGTAGCCTCTTCCTTCTCCAGGGGAATCTTCCCAACCCAGGGATTGAACCCAGGTCTTCCACATTGCATGTGGATTATTTACCGTTGAGCCACCAGGAAGCCCTGGTTAACATACAGCCTCAGGGTTCAAGATTTTGGGAAAGGATGAGTGTCTAATGGGAGAAAACCAGAAGCCAAACTTCAGAAGGCAGACTAGCAAAGGAAGGATTTCCAAAGAGAAGTTCCGTGGCTTCCTTCCAACCTAACTTGAGCCTCAACGACAGCTAAAGGTAAGAGTTATGGTTCCCAGGAAGGAGCACAGCAGGGAGGAAGGGAAGAATACACTCCATTGCTTACACAAAGTCCTGCCTAGCGCAGACCCTACCGCCACCTGGTTACACCCAAGTGGAGCTTCTCACTTTACCTTTCCCGTATCCCTCTGAGTATTAAAAGAAGTTTAAAAGAAGGGGGGGAAAAAGGAAAATCTACCACCCCACTCAGAACACCCCTCCCCACAAACACAAATGGAAAGAAACAGGGAGCATGGCACATCTTGGGTTCAGAAAAAAAAAAAAAAAAAACGGGAAAGGAAAATGAGGCTGGTTTGGTACTCAGCTTCCTAAGCAGGTTCCCCGCGGCCTGCGCGGGCGCCATGCATCCACCTCCCGGTGCGTCCGCGTCCCCCCGCCCCGCAGCGGTGTTTCTCTGATTGTCGCAACAACCGAGGTTGCGACGATGGGTGCGAGGAGGTACCGGTAGGAAGGAGTATGGACTCGGGGATTGAGGTGCCAAAGGCCCCCACCCCTGGAGGTGGGAAGGGAGCGGATTCACGTGTGCTGTTTACTCTTCTTTTGGACATGCCCTGCCTTCTGTCTGTCCCTCTCTTGCTCTCCTGCCACCGGGAGGTTATGAGTTTGGGGAGTAGAAGGCCCTGGCTGTATGCTCAATGCCACCTTGAGGGTGTGTGGCTGTAGGGGGAATGTAGAAGACGATGGATGGGCAGAGGGCAGAAGATCCTGCCCTCCCCCTAAAAGGGAGAAGAGGTTCAGAAATGCTGTGATGAAAAAAATAGTCGAACACTACCCGCTCTCACGTTAACCCGACCAAGTCTACCGGAGTCTTCCAGAGTTCTGGATATTTCCGTAACTTTATGGAAATATCTAAACTAATTTTTGACCAAACATCTGAATGTTATATCCTAGTCAAGTTGACACATAAACTTAACCATCCCACACCCCCAATGTCTATAAAACTTATGTTTTCAATCAATTTTCCTTAGAGACACACCCATTATTCTGAAAACCTCAATTCTGATTATCTACTACTTCCTTCTTTCTTCTGTCTTTCCAAGAGCATGAAATCTTTCTAGTTTAAACATAATTGATGAAAGTATAAGTTTCTTTTTCAGAAACACTTCCTAAATAACTAGGCATAAAAATGCTTCTCGTATATAATTTGAGAGATTTTCATTTCGTGTCTAAATCAATTTTAGAAGTAGAGCTTTCAATTTCAATCAATCAGTGCCTACTTCATGAATATATTTTTTCTCCTTTGAACCAATTTGCCATTAGCTGAAATTCAATATTCTCGTGAAAGTTGTTTGGGATAAGTGAACTGTAATTTTGCATTTAAGCAAGCACAATTTTGTCAGTTTTATTCTGAAACAATGGAAAACATCTATGTTAAAGAAATAGTTTACAAAGTTTATTTCCTTGACAAACAATATAATTTTTATTAAAAAAAAAAAATCTTTCACAACACTGAAGAAAGCACAGAGGTTCCAAGTTAGAGGCAGGTATACAAAATCTATAAAAAGAAAGAAATCTCAGAATGGTAGAGCAAATTTCAAGGACAAATTATTTGACTCACTGGGTAAGTCTTTAAAATGTTTGTATTAACTTATTGACTCTTTCGTGTTCTAGCTTGACCCCAGTGGTGGCCTGAGATATTTAAAAATTGAATAAACACCAACAACACAGTTACCCCAAAATGTCCTCAGTTATTCATCCCGCTTTGTATAACTGTTCTTTACATTGTGACTTTTCAGCTTCTTGATTCTCAGCTGTCTTTTGAAGTTGCCTTGGTACCAAATGTGATCTAAGCAGAAACTGAAAAATCACTTCCAAATTTTGACTTTCATCTCCTCACGCTCTTAGAATTCAGCCGCTAACATCTGAAGAAGCCTTGTGGATATAAAGAGACTCACCATGTAATTGCACTCAGAGCTGCAGGTGACAGCCAAATGTATTAGAGTGGCCAGATCATTGCTAGCCAGCTCTGTCAACTAATCAAGACAAATTAACAAGTACAGATGAAATCAGCCTTATTTTTCCACAGTAGGCCTTTTGTAATGTGGGGTAAGATGTGACGGAAGGGAAAGCATTCTGACTATGTTTAGTGTCAGTTTTTTAGGGAGACTCTACTGCTGGACCGTTAATTTTACAAGTATTTCACAGTTTTCCTCTTCCCTTAGACATGATAGGATGGCAAGAGTAGGCTGGGGTTAGGTACTTTCCTTCACCATGTCAGTCAGGCTCTGATAAA
Organism: Bos taurus; assembly: GCF_002263795.3. Lineage (NCBI taxonomy): Eukaryota > Metazoa > Chordata > Mammalia > Artiodactyla > Bovidae > Bos > Bos taurus. The sequence continues at coordinate 90,467,042 of NC_037336.1, forward strand.
ATTCTAGCAGTTGTAGGTCTTAGATAACCAGTTTCTTTCAAGGAAGATTTTATTAAACACAGAATGCTCTGGTGTATTTCCAAGTGGCTTCTTTCTCCCTCTCTTTTCTAAAAGCAGGAAGGAATTTTTCGCAGTTATTTTCTATTAGCACCTTGTCAAGCCTCTGTAGGTAAAACTCATAAAAGCAATGAGAGCTGCTCCTGGAATTTTCATTTCATGTATTTGTCCATATCTAGCCTCTAATACCAGAGAAGGCAATGGCAACCCACTCCAGTACTCTTGCCTGGCAAATCCCATGGACAGAGGAGCCTGGTGGGCTGCAGTCCATGGGGTCGCTAGGAGTTGGACATGACTGAGTGACTTCACTTTCTCTTTTCATTTTCATGCATTGGAGAAAGAAATGGCAACCCACTCCAATGTTCTTGCCTGGAGAATCCCAGGGATGGGGGAGCCTGGTGGGCTGCCGTCTATGGGGTCGCACAGAGTTGGACACAACTGAAGCAACTTAGCAGCAGCAGCAGCAGCCTCTAATACGGGTTTCCTTGGTGGGTCAGACAGTAAAAAAATCTACCTGCAATGCGGGAGACCTGGGTTCGATCCCTTGATGGGGAAGATCCCCTGGAGAAGGGAATGGCAACCCACTCCATTATTCTTCTTGCCTGGAGAATTCTTTAGACAGAGGAGCCTGGTGGGCTATAGTCCATGGGGTCGGAAAGAGTCAGAAACAACTGAGCAACTAACACACACACTCTCTCTCTCTCTCTTTCTAACAATTCATCAAATATAGTTCAGGTTTCCTGCTTCAGCCCTGGTTCCACAGAGGTTTATGTGATTCTCTTTTTCCTCCTGTCTGTGTGTCCAATTTGGGGGCAGTGATCTGTTCCTTGTCCTCACATTTCTTACGTGTTTAAAAAGAGGTGTTGATTTCTCAATTTGTTCAGATTTGATCTGTTGTTAGGTCAGAGTGGTGACTTTCAAGCTCTTTATGGGTAGAATCAGAAACTGGAAATCCTCCTCTAAAAATATTATAATGTGTTTAAAAGGGAGAACCAAATTTTTGGAGAGCCAAAAAATATTTAAATGGCTTAAAATTAAAGTAAACTAACTTTTGTAAAATTTTAAATTACTGATTTTCATTTCCTTAATAGTTATTCAGTTTGGTTCATATTATTCAGTTTTAGGATTCCATAGTGTAACAGTTCACAAAACTTAATTTGAATATATTTATATGGTTACAATATAGCTTCAGAGGTCTTAAAATGTCTAAATAAAAAATGAAAGATAATATGTTATTATACCTTTAATTTTAAAATATTTCAATTGTTTATTTAAGCCCTACAATTAAAAAACATTGATAATTAAAAGACTTAAGTGCCCTTGACTCCTAATTAACAATATTCATTTCACTGTGCATTACATTTTCAAAGACAATAAATGGTTTTGATATGAGAAAGTCATCACAGAGTCACATTCAGTTCAGTTCAGTTCAGTCACCCAGTCGTGTCTGACTCTTTGTGACCCCATGAACCGCAAAAACGCCAGGCCTCCCTGTCCATCACCAGCTCCTGGAGTCCACCCAAACCCATGTCCATTGTGTCAGTGATGCCATCCAACCATCTCATCCTCTGTCGTCCCCTTCTCTTCCTGCCCTCAATCTTTCCCAGCATCAGGGTCTTTTCAAATGAGTCAGCTCTTCGCATAAGGTGGCCAAAGTATTGGAGTTTCAGCTTCAACATCAGTCCCTCCAATGAACACCCAGGACTGATCTCCTTTAGGATGGACTGGTTGGATCTCCTTGCAGTCCAAGGGACTCTCAAGAGTCTTCTCCAACACCACACTTCAAAAGCATCAATTTTTCAGTGCTCAGCTTTCTTCACAGTCCAAACCTCACATCCATGCATGAACACTGGAAAAACCATAGCCTTGACTAGATGGACTTTTGTTGGCAAAGTAATGTCTCTGCTTTTGAATATGCTATCTAGGTTGGTTATAACTTTCCTTCCAAGGAGCAAGCATCTTTTAATTTCATGGCTGCAATCACCATCCACAGTGATTTTGGAGCCCAAAATATAAAGTCAGTCACTGTTTCCACTGTTTCCACATCTATTTGCCATGAATTGATGAGACCAGATGCCATGATCTTAGTTTTCTGAACATTGAGGTTTAAGCCAACTTTTTCAGTCTCCTCTTTCACTTTCATCAAGAGACTCTTTAGTACTTCTTTACTTTCTGCCACAAGGGTGGTGTCATCTGCATATCTGAGGTTATCTAATATTTCTCCCTGCAGTCTTGATTCCAGCTTGTGCTTCCTCTAGCTCAGCGTTTCTCATGATGTATTCTGCATTAAGTTAAATAAGCAGGGTGACGATAAACAGCCTTGACGTACTCCTTTTCCTATTTGAAACCAGTCTGTTGTTCCAGTTGCATTAGCTAGATAAATTCCAATGTTGTACTTTTATTAATTTTTAAATCAAGAAACCTATTTATTTAAAAATTTATATTAGTTTGCAGGTAACTCACAATTTTGTAAAGTTGCATTTAATTATAATCACAGTGACTAAATTCCCAAATATGAATATTCACTAAGACAGTTTTTTGTCATCATTTCAACAAATTTTCCCTGAATACATTTATTTATTCTCTTTATTTCCACTAACATGCCTGTATTTATATGTTATTAGGCTTTTATGACATTATTTGTTTTATTTCATATTTGTCTTACATAGAGAAAATGATCAATAAATATTTTATAAACTGGGAAAATTGAAATTATAAGATAGAATGATGCTTAATAATTTTACAGTGAAGATTAAAACTGCAAAGCATATATAATCAAGCTAACTGATTATTCCCTTTGCCCTTTTCTAAAAGAAAAGCAAATGGCCTTTGCATTGATCATATTTAGACCATGGCTGAAACACTTTAATGATTGCTAATAATTTCCAGACTCATAAAAATTATTTCAATGTAATAAATGTATGATTACTTATTAATACTGGAGAAAACTATTTTAATGAAGCTCTAGATTTTAAATGACTTACATACAATATTAGTAAGTTAAAAAGCTATTTAAATTAGTTTTTAAGAAATGCCTTACAAAAACATGTCACCACACCACACACAAAAAAATTGTATACAATCCTTGATTAATGAACTACACAGTAAATTTTAAAATTTGTACATTAATTGTATCTTATGCAAATGTATTGTGAAATTTTTTAATTTTGCTACTTGAGTACATAAATTACAATCTGAAGGTCATTTAGTGAGGGTAGATTTGGAGCAAAATTGTTTGAGTTAACCTAACAATTTTGAGTTTTAGTAACTAAGAGTATTCTTTGTTTCTATAGGGACACACTTGACTTTTTGTTGTTGCTGTTAAGAATGAGTATGTTACGTTATTAGAGCACTCTCCTTCCTAAATAAGACTAATAATGACAATATACAGACTCTCATTATATACTTTTATAAATTGGTCTCTCAGTAAACATTATAACTTCCTTTTTATCAATTATGTTTCAACCATGCCTTCTGATAATACAGGTTATTTATGAAGCTTCAGATAACTTTACATTAGTTCTGTGAGTACCAAATGAAAAGTAAAACCTCCAAAGATCAATTATTTTAAATAGGTATTCTAATTCCTTTAATGTTAAAAGTTTTACCTCAATTTGTGTAGTAGCACACCTTGTACGAAGCTCTAGAAATATTTAAGAAAGTACCCTATCCAAGTACCCTATTCAAAGTACCCTATTTGCTTTGGAGTGAGCAAATACAGACACATGTTAGGTACAGTTTACTAACTACATGCCTTTGAAAGACTCCATCACTATTTTCTTCATGAGTTAATAAAATATCATAGCAAAATTCATCTTACCTGAATGTTTTATTTATTTGTATGTTGCTTTAGAGTACTGAACTATTTAGTAATGTAGAATTGCAAAGTGGAATATGCATCAAATTAAAAGTTTATTACTCTGTTTCTAAGGTTTCTACTTTTAGCTGTAGAAAGCATAGTTATACATTCAGTTCAGTTCAGTCATTCAGTCGTGTCCGATTCTTTGCGACCCAATGAATCACAGCACGCCAGGCCTCCCTGTCCATCACCAACTCCCAGAGTTCACTCAAACTCAAGTCCATCTAGTCGGTGATGCCATCCAGCCATCTCATCCTCTGTCGTCCCCTTCTCCTCCTGTCCTCAATCCCTCCCAGCATCAGAGTCTTTTCCAATGAGTCAACTTTTTGCATGACGTGCCCAAAGTATTGGAGTTTCAGCTTCAGCATCAGTCCTTCCAATGAACACCCAGGACTGATCTCCTTTAGGATGGATTGGTTGGATCTCCTTGCAGTCCAAGGGACTCTCAAGGGTCTTCTCCAACACCACAGTTCAAAAGCATCAATTCTTAAGCACTCAGCTTTCCTCACAGTCCAACTCTCACATCCATACATGACCACTGGAAAAACCATAGCCTTGACTAGACAGACCTTTGTTGGCAAAGTAATATCTCTGCTTTTCAATATGCTATCTAGGTTGGTCATAACTTTTCTTCCAAGGAAGGAGTAAGCGTCTTTTAATTTCATGGCTGCAATCAACATTTACAGTGATTTTGGAGCCCCCAAAAATAAAGTCTGCCACTGCTTCCATTGTTTCCCCATCTATTTGCCATGATCTTAGTTTTCTGAATGTTGAGCTTTAAGCCAACTTTTTCACTCTCCTCTTTCACCTTCATCAAGAGGCTTTTTAGTTCCTCTTCACTTTCTGCCATAAGGGTGGTGTCATCTGCATATCTGAGGTGACTGATATTTCTCCCGGCAATCTTGATTCCAGCATGTGCGTCTTCCAGCCCAGCATTTCTCATGATGTACTCTGCATATAAGTTAAATAATCAGGGTGACAATATACAGCCTTGACATACTCCTTTTCCTATTTGGAACCAGTCTGTTGTTCCATGTCCAGTTCTCACTGTTGCTTCCTGACCTGCATATAGGTTTCTCAAGGGGCATGTCAGGTGGTCTGGTATTCCTATCTTTTTCAGAATTTTCCACAGTTTATTCTGGTCCACAGAGTCAAAGGCTTTGGCATAGTCAAGAAAGCGGAAATAGATGTTTTTCTGGAACTCTCTTGCTTTTTTGGTGATCCAGCGAATGTTGGCAATTTAATCTCTGGTTCCTCTGCCTTTTGTAAAACGAGCTTGAACATCTGCAAGTTCATGGCTCACATATTGCTGAAGCCTGGCTTGCAGAATTTTGAGCAGAATTTGAGATTATACAGTGAAAGTGAGAAAGAGATTTAAGGGACTAGATCTGATAGACAGAGTGCCTGATGAACTATGGACAGAGGTTCGTGACATTGTACAGGAGACAGGGATCAAGACCATCCCCATGGAAAAGAAATGCAAAAATGCAAAATGGTTGTCTGAGGAGGCCTTACAAATAGCTGTGAAAAGAAGAGAAGTGAAAAGCAAAGGAGAAGAGAAAAGATACAAGCATCTGAATGCAGAGTTCCAAAGAACAGCAAGAAGAGATAAGAAAGCCGTCCTCAGCGATCAATGCAAAGAAATAGAGGAAAACAATAGAATGGGAAAGACTAGAGATCTCTTCAAGAAAATTAGAGATACCAAGAAAACATTTCATGCAAAGATGTCCTCAGTAAAGGACAGAAATGGTATGGACCTAACAGAAGCAGAAGATATTAAGAAGAGGTGGCAAGAATACACAGAAGAACTGTACAAAAAAGATCTTCACGAGCCAGATAATCATGATGGTGTGATCACTGACCTAGAGCCAGACATCCTGGAATGTGAAGTCAAGTGGGCCTTAGAAAGCATTACTAGGAGCAAACCTAGTGGAGGTGATGAAATTCCAGTGGAGCTATTTCAAATCCGAAAGATGATGCTGTGAAAGTGCTGCACTCAATATGCCAGCAAATTTGGAAAACTCAGCAGTGGCCACAGGACTGGAAAAAGTCAGTTTTCATTCCAATCCCAAAGAAAGGCAATGCCAAAGAATGATCAAAGTACTGCACAATTGCACTCATCTCACATGCTAGGTATACATTACTTTGTTCTATTAAAACAATTAGTACCTTTTTAAAAATAATTATTTTTTAAGTTTCTTTTAAAGCTAGGTGATTTTTTTTTGTAAATTTTTTGGCCTCATCACATGGCACGTGGGATCTTAGTTCCCCAACCAGGGATCAAAATCATGCCCCCTGCACCAGAAGTGCAGAGTATAAACAACTGGACTACCAAGGAAGTCCCTTTGTTTCAGTGAATTTTCCAAGGAAGAAGGAGAGACCTTGATATAAGGTGTAAGATATATAATATATGATATAAGACGAAGAGGATTTTATTTATTCAATTTCTAAGTCATCTCGCTTTATTTTGGGGTGACTGCTACAATGAATACTGTCTATATAGTCCCAAAGATTGACTTAAAATTTAAAATGTTGCAAGGCTTGAATCTCATTATGATTTATTACAAACATATTTCCTTTCCTTTCTTTCAGCCTCTGTAAATAGCATAGTATGTTAAATTAAGAATTATTACTGATGCCTGCTCTTACTTTTAAAATGACCAACCTAAATCTTCATCATCAATGGGATGAGAAAAATTTTATCAAGCTATACCTCAACAACAATACAATATAGAAATATGTAAATGATTCTTATGCTAAAAAGGTCTCTCCAAAGATGATCAAACAAAAAAAGATTACTAGTTTAAAATAAATTTCCTTAAATTAAAGAAAAAAAATCTTATACTGTGGAACCTGGATAATTTCCCTTTGGAAAGTTTGAGTCCATTTAACTTGATTTCATAGGAAGACTTGTTTTTAAATGTAATAACTAATTCATCTATTTTAAAAAGCTATTAAAAAAGTCAATTAAGACGTCTAAGTATATCTTCAAAAAGGCCTTATAAACTGACAGTACCAAAGTAAGATTACTTTTCATAATTATATGAACAATTCTTTGTCTCTTTCACCATTTAAAAGAAGTCCAGAAAATGAAAATGAGCTTCTTTTATATTGCTTATCAGCTAAAACTACCCAGGTGGTGCTAGTGGTAAAGAAATCGCCTGCCAATATAGCAGATGCAAGAGATACGAATTCCATCCCTGGGTCAGGAAGATCCCCTGGAAGAGGGCACGGCGACCCACTCCAGTATTCTTGTCTGGGAAATCCCATGGACAGAGGAGCCTGGCGGGCTACTGTCTGTGGGGTCAAAAGGGTTGGACAAGACTGAACACACATTGATATCAGCTAAAACTAATGTACATGTGTTTAGCAATGATTTGCTTTCTTAAAAACTGGACTTTCACAAATGAGTATGAATAGCAAACCAGTTGTTTATCCAAGAAAAATGGAAAGATCATCTTTCTCACCACAACTATTTTGCAATTTGGCATTTCCTAGCAGCAAAGGAATTGTTTTAGCAATATCCACACTTGAAGGCATATTATCTTGGTGAATTATGTTAGACAGGGTTAGTTTATTCCTTACAATCAGCTTTGATTTTGCTTTGCTAATCTTTAATTAATTTTTAAGTAGCAGTATCAGTGTTAGTTGTGACCCCATGGACTGTAGCCCACCAGGCTCCTCTGTCCGTGGAATTCTCCAGGCAAGAATCCTAGAGTGGGTTGCCATTTCCTTCTGGTCTAAAATATTTTTAGTTTGTGATGTGGTGTTGATGTCAACTACTATGATTAGGCAAGTATGAGTTGCCAAGGCCAACATGAAGATTAAACTTCATTTTAAAAATGTCTAGGAATAACAAGCATCTTTTAAATAAAGTCTTAATATTTGAATCAGCAATTAATATTTGCTTCTTTTTCATTCTAAATAGATTCTACATTGTTTTAGTTGCAAACACAAAATCAACATTTTAGATAGTTTAAATGATAATGTAAATAAATGGTTATTTACAACCACTCAAAATTTAAATACTCTTAAACAGATGCAAGTAAGATAAAGATCTTGCTATTGATTTGTCAGTTGTCTGACACTTAAGTGGTTTGCTTCTAACAGCAAAAATGATGGTGTGTTACATTCAAGATTAGGTAATAAAAGATGGGCACGTCTATCTTGCTTGCATATTCTCTCTCTCTTGCTCTTCTATCATGCTAATTCTGATGAAGCAAGCTGTCATATTGTGACCTGCCCTAAAGAGAGAACCACATGGTAAGGACCTAAAGAGGAGTCTCTGACCAGTGAAGTAATGAGGTGACTAGAAAAACAGCAGTTGGGAAACTAACTCTATCAAAAAATACATGAGTGAGATGGCCAACAAACACATGAAAACTTTTTTATGAAGTGAGGTAAGAGGGGTATCTGAAATAAGATGAAAATTTCTGACACCAGATGTAGCTGGGTGTGTCTCATACTACACGCAATGAACTGAGGAAGCAGCTGGATGCTAGAGGTGTGTGCACATGTGCATTCGTATATTTTGAAGCTGTTGGGTTTAGCCAGGGAGTTTTCTAGTTTACCTAGTATTCCTCAAAGATGAAAGTTGTTCCATAATACATCGGTCACATTGGAAAAAATTTATGTCTTAAGAATGAAAGCAAAATTGACTGTAATATCTTTCTATTCATGTTTCAGAATCATCAGTTTTGAAAGCTAATGAAAACCTCAGTCTTTTTGTCTCATTTCCTCATTTTGCTTCCTTGTATGACTCATTCTACAACAGAAGAGCAATTCTCATCTTTTCAAATTTTATTTAAGCTCTGGTGATATAACAGATCTAGACTTAGCAATAAAGCACTTTTTTTACCAGTATTTCTCTGACCTTGAACCTTCTGCCTTGTTCCTGAATACATGATTTTGTCTTATACGCAGTTCTAGTAATTGGTTTCTTTCTTTCCACATATTTTGAACCACACACAAAATGATAATTTCACTAAGACTTGGTGTAGGCAAGAAGCATCTCCACGGAGATTATATAAAATTGTATTGTAAAGGAAAATAAGGATATTGCCTTTGAATGAAATGGATGTGCCTTGTCACTAATATAGAAAACAGAGAGCTAACTGCAAGATGATTAAATTCACCTACCACACACTAAAGATGGAACTTATATAAAGATGGCTCTGTTATTAATTATTGCAGGAAAGAGGGGTAACAGATCAACTCAAAATATGCCATTATCATCTTCATAATAAATAATCTGTGTATACTTTACTGAGATTAAGATTTTTTAAACAAACAATAACAGACAATACACTGGAAATATAATGATTCAAAATGTTGCCATTGACTTTCTTTGAGCTGATTCATACAAAAAATTTTTTTAAATATTTCTAACTTAATTTTATCTTCTTGTTTCATTTATCTTCATTTATTTGGCTTAAAAATTCAAATAATTGGAAAAAACAATTAAAATGCTTAATGTAAAGTTCACAACTGTTCATTGAGTACAATTTTGCCTATTCACTGTCTTGGTCCACTGGCTCTCTGGCAGTGTCCCACAGCTAGAGCTCTGCAATTGTACCCTGTCTCAATTTGCTGTGGAATCCAATAGGTTAAAATTAAGGTCAGCACTTACAGATGAGAATCAAGAAGTGTAAATGGACCATCACTGAAGGTGATTCTTTCATAAGGCCACTGAGGAAAGCATCATAGTTGATGTATTACATTCAGTTCAGTTCAGTTCATTTCAATCACTCAGTCGTGTCTGACTCTTTGCAACCCTATGGACTGCAACACGCCAGACTTCACCATCCATCACCAACTCCTGGAGCTTGCTCAAACTCATTTCCATTAAGTTGATGATGCCATCCAACCATCTCATCCTCTGTCATCCCCTTCTCCTCCTGCCTTCAATCTTTCACAGCATCAGGGTCTTTTCCAGTGAGTCAGGTCTTTGCATCCAATGGCCAAAGGATTGGAGCTTCAGCTTCAGCATCAATCCTTCCAGTGAATATTCAGGATTGATTTTCTTTAGGATGGACTGGTTGGATTTCTCTGCAGTCCAAGGAACTCTCAAGAGTCTCCTACAACACCACATTGAAAAGCATCAATTCTTTGGCACTCAGCTTTCTTTATGGTCCAGCTCTCACATCCATACACGGCTACTGGAAAAAACCTACCTTTGACTAGATGAATATTTGTCAGCAGAGTAATGTCTCTGCTTTTTAAAATGCTGTCTAGGTTGTTCATAGCTTTTCTTCCAAGGAGCAAGCATCTTTTAATTTCATAGCAGTCACCATCTGCAGTGATTTTGAAGCCCCCAAAATAAAGTCTTTCAGGGTTTCCATTGTTTCCCCATCTGTTTGCCATGAAGTAATGGGACCAAATGCCATGATTTTAGCTTTTTGAATGTTGAGTTTTAAGCCAGATTTTTCACTCTCCTCTTTCACGTTCATCAAGAGGCTCTTTAGTTCCTCTTCGCTTTCTGCCATAAGGGTGGTGCCATCTGCATATCTGAGGTTATTGATATTTCTCCTGGCAATCTTGATTCCAGCAAGCACTTCATCCAGTCCAGCATTTCACATGATGTACTCTGCATATAAGTTAAATAAGCAAGGTGACAATATACAGCCTTGATGTACTTCTTTCCCAAAATGGAACCAGTCCATTGTTCCATGTCTGGTTCTAACTGTTGCTTCTTGCCCTTAAATTGCATAAACATCATAATGCCTGTAAGGTTTTACACCACTGCTTTCAGGATGTTGATTTTTAAAATTTGGGATAATTTTCATAATTTTTGCTACATTATATCTAATTATTTTCTCTTAAATAGCAATTGTTTTCTCATCACGGGTATTGTGTATACTCATACTGAATTTATTTTAATTCTCTTTAAAATTCACTTCCACATTTTGAGCCTGTATCTTGGGACATGGATTTTATAAGGACATAATATTCTAATTCAAATTTTTAATCATTTTAAGCAATCTTGTCTTTGATCATAGCTTGTGTCTTGATATTAATATAACATTTGGAAAAAAAATAACTTTATTGTATTATTCTGAATACACTCCCAAGAATACTTCTTGAGAACTTTAACAAATTATGTGACAAAACCTTCATTAGAAAAACTATCAAGAAAAGCAAGAGAGCATCTTTAGCTCTGCAATAAGAGTCAACTCAGTACCTTCCCTTAGAAAACTGGTATTGATTCATGCATGATCATTCAGCAGTTTTTATTTCATTTCTTCATGGCACCCCTCTCCAGTACTCTTGCCTGGAAAATCCCATGGACGGAGAAGCCTGGTAGGCTGCAGTCTACGGGGTCGCTAAGAGTCGGATATGACTCAGCGACTTCACTTTCACGCATTGGAGAAGGAAATGGCAACCTACTCCAGTGTTCTTGCCTGGAGAATCCCAGGGATGGGGGAGCCTGGTGGGCTGCCGTACATGGGGTCGCACAGAGTCCGACACGACTGAAGCGACTTAGCAGCAGCAGTAGCAAGAATCAACTTAGTACCTTCCCTTAGAAAACTGCTATTGATTCATGCATAATCATTCAGCAATTGTTATTTCATTTCTTCATCTGGTTTTTGATGTTCAAAATGTCCCCTTTCATTTCGATGCCATTCAGATAATGTAAGAATGGTATGCCATGTGATAGCTAGTAATAAAAACCATGAATGAAGGTCATTTCTCATGTACCTGGACACCCAAAAACTCTTGAGAAAATTTTAGGTGCACAGTACTTAAGATATAATGAGATTTCACAAAAGAAAAATAATCTACCTAAAAGCTTTATATTCTTTAAAAATTCTATTAGGGGAAGCAGGAATTTTATGAAGCAAGCTAAGAAGTGTGGGATGATTTATCTTGGTGATTCCTTCAGGTGATTATGATGAATGCTATTAAGACCACAGACTACAAGTAATAACATAATAAATGAGTGTTTTATAAAAGTGAAGAGTAAAGGAGGTACTTGAGGAATTGAATAATGTATAATAGAGTATCTGGGCTATCTTTTTCCCTTAAAAGTAAATTTTAATTAAGAATTAGAGCTGTAATGGGCATTCTAAGCAATTGTATTCATCGAATTTAAATGAAAAATATGTAGGTCTCCAAAATCATTTTCCTATGAAGTAGGAAAAACAACTTTGAAAAATAGAAAAAGGAAGAAGAAAATACCGTAAAAAATGATTAAAATGAAGTAAATTAAAATAAGTCAAGCTACATTAACTTGCTTGGATTCCTAGTTACTTTGCCTTGTTTGCAAAGCTTGCCTCATATTACTATTTTCCCTGGTAATATAAGCATTTCTTGAAAATTTTTCTCCTGGGAAAAAAGTAATAATGCCCAAACAACCAAGGAGGAAATTATAGAGTGATGCAGTAATCATAATATCTTAAATAGTCTCAAATTAAAAAATATGCAACTGTAAATAGGAACCTGTTGGCTGCTTACCACTGTCTTTGCTGGGATGAGTGTCAAGTGCACCTATTACACAGAACCTGTAGAATTTTGGAACCTGTAGCCTGCACATAAATTGGTACATACGTTTAAAATTTTCCTTTAATTGACAGTATAAGAGCTCTCTGTTATTAATACAGATAGTTGTTATGCTGCTGCTGCTGCTAAGTCACTTCAGTCGTGTCAGACTCTGTGCGACCCCATAGACGGCAGCCCACCAGGCTCCGCCATCCCTGGGATTCTCCAGGCAAGAACACTGGAGTGGGTTGCCATTTCCTTCTCTAATGCATGAAAGTGAAAAGTGAAAATGAAGTCACTCAGTCGTGTCCAACTCTTAGCAACCCCATGGACTGCAGCCTACCAGGCTCCTCCATCCATGAGATTTTCCAGGCAAGAGTACTGGAGTGGGGTGCCATTGCCTTCTCCGATAGTTGTTATAAGATATGATTATAGCTCTGGTCTAACTGCATTCTACTCTTTAATTCATGTCAATGATAATAACAGGCACAAAATGTGCATTACTAATCAATGTTGGAACAATAAGGATATATTCTGTGTTTTTTGATTCTTTATATATATATACATATACTAAAATGTGTTTACAGACTAGAGTGTAAGATTTGGACTTTGGAGCTAAATTCTCAGATGTTAAACATTGGTTTTCTGAGCAAATCACATAACCTCTCTATGCCTCAGTTTCCTTGTTAACAAATTGAGGTAGCCATGAGGATTAAATCATTCAGTTCAGTTCAGTTGCACAGTCGTGTCCGACTCTTTGCAACCCCAGGAATCTCAGCACGCCAGGCCTCCCTGTCCATCACCAACTCCCGGAGTTCACTCAAACTCACGTCCATCGAGTCGGTGATGCCATCCAGCCATCTCATCCTCTGTCGTCCCCTTCTCCTCCTGCCCCCAATCCCTCCCAGCATCAGGGTCTTTTCCAATGAGTCAATGCCGGGAGCCGGTGAGGCATTCCACTTGTGACAAAGGTCATGAGGAAGGAGGCTCAGCATACGCAAAGGCGGGACTGAGCCTCAGGAGTCCCCCTGGATATTCTCGAGCATCTACCCCCCAAAAAATCAGAGTCTGCCTACTTTATTGCTTTGTGCACTCACCTCTGACTTTACTGGGGGCTGTCCCCCACAACCATCTCGCTCTCTCTGTCAAAGAGTTAACTTAACAGCTCCAATTAATAAAGTTCCTGGGCAATTAGGAGTGTTTAAATCCAAACCCCTCAGATAGCTCTCTAACTCGCCTGACAAGTTTATCCGGACTCCTGCAGCTATGCATACGATTGTTTACAGTCTCCCAGCCTCGAGAGGCACGGGAAGCTTAAGATATTCAAATAGCTTAGAGCCTCTCAGAGAGTTAAAACTGTCAGAATAAAACTAGTAAAGGATTTCATTGATGAGCCAATGCTTGTTGCCAAGTTTTCACATCCCCTGTATTGTATCCTTGAATGTGTATTAATTAATATAGTTGGTATGTAGAAAAAATAAGTAGTGACCTTGGTGTTAGCAACTTTAGACCCTTAAGGTAATAAATTCATTCCTTTGTTGGAAACCCATTGCACCTCTGCCCTATAGGAATGCAATTTTATCTAACACCTTCGGAAGATGGCGCCAAACCTTAAAATAATTACTCTTAGAGAAAATAAGTCTTTGTCAAGAGTCATAAAATGTTAATAGGCCTTCTGGCCAGAAGATGATGTAAATCACCTAAACCATTTGTATACGATAAATTTGCAGGAAAGAAACCCTGGTTTTTGATAAGGATCAAAGACTGCTGACTTTGCATCCCCTATTATCCTCTATGTGTAACTTAGGGTATAAAAGCCCCTGTTGAAAATAAAGCTACAGGCCTTGCTCACCAAAGGTTGGTCTCCCCATTTTATTCTTCTCCTTAACTTCTAGCTGAGTCTCCATCTGGAGCGCGGAGGTCCTCTGCGACCATTTATTTGCCTGGGCTTCTAAGACCCACTCGAGAAGGTGTCTAAGGTGGGGCACCTTCCGCTATTCAAGAGGGCGCCTGCGGCCTCCGTGGTCAGAGCTAACCTAGTGTCACGGGTTATATTGATTTTCCATGTAAACCAAGCTACTCAGCCTTTTTCCTCCACTGAATTTTCCTACTGCGCTATCCTCATTCTATTACTCTTTATATCTTTGATGAATATGTAAATAGGTCGCCGACGCCGACTCTCCTTCGAATACCCTGGATCAGCCGGGGCTGGACCCTGGCAAGTCAACTCTTCGCATGCGGTGGCCAAAGTACTGGAGTTTCAGCTTTAGCCTCATTTCTTCCAAAGAACACCCAGGGGTGATCTCCTTTAGAATGGACTGGTTGAATCGCCTTGCAGTCCAAGGGACTCTCAAGAGTCTTCTCCAACACCACAGTTCAAAAGCATCAATTCTTCAGCGCTCAGCTTTCTTCACAGTCCAACTCTCACATCCGTACATGACCACTGAAAAAACCATAGATTTGACTAGATGGACCTTTGTTGGCAAAGTAATGTCTCTGCTTTTCAATATGCTATCTAAATTGATCATAACTTTCCTTCCAAGGAGTAAGCGTCTTTTAATTTCATGGCTGCAATCACCATCTACAGTGATTTTGGAGCCCCCAAAAATAAAGTCTGACACTGTTTCCACTGTTTCCCCATCTACTTCCCATGAAGTGATGGGGCCAGATGCCATGGTCTTAGTTTTCTGAATGTTGAGCTTTAAGCCAACTTTTTCACGCTCGTCTTTCACTTTGATCAAGAGGCTTTTGAGTTCCTCTTCACTTTCTGCCATAAGGGTGGTGTCATCTGCATATCTGAGGTGATTGATATTACTCCCGGCAATCTTGATTCCAGCTTGTGCTTCTTCCAGCTCAGCGTTTCTCATGATGTACTCTGCATATAAGTTAAATAAGCAGGGTGACAATATACAGCCTTGACATACTCCTTTTCCTATTTGGAACCAGTCTGTTGTTCCATGTCCAGTTGTAACTGTTACTTCCTGACCTGCATGTAGGTTTCTCAAGAGGCAGGTCAGGTGGTCTGGTATTCCCATCTCTCAGAATTTTCCACAGTTTATTGTGATCCACAGGGTCAAAGGCTTTGGCATAGTCAAGAAAGCAAAAATAGATGTTTTTCTGGAACTCTTGCTTTTTCAATGATCCAGCAGATGTTGTCAATTTGATCTTGGGTTCCTCTGCCTTTTCTAAAACCAGCTTGAACAGCTGGAAGTTCATGGCTCACATATTGCTGAAGACTGGCTTGGAGAATTTTGAGCATTTCTTTGCTAGCATGTGAGACAAGTGCAATTGTGCAATAGTTTGAGCATTCTTTGGCACTGCCTTTCTTAGGGATTGAAATCAAAACTGACCTTTTCCAGTCCTGTGGCCACTGCTGAGTTTTCCAAATTTGCTGGCATATTGAGTGCTATGGACTACACAGTCCATGGAATTCTCCATGCCAGAATACTGGAGTGAGTATCCATTCCTTCTTCGGGGGATCTTCCCAACCCAGAGATCAAACCCAGGTCTCCCACATTGCAGGCCAATTCTTTACCAGCTGAGCCACTGGGGCAGTAAATACTTACTATTTTCCATTTTGATAAATTGTATAATCACTCCATATGTCTCCAAACATAACACTTACCTGTATCACATACATAAAGATGAAATTATATAAAATATTTTGAAAAGCAAAGATAAAAATAATTTTAATTTTAAATTAAATTAGATTTTAAGTAAAGTTTCAAGTCATCTTCTCTAGAAGTGATAATAAATAAATAATAAACAATCTGAAGTAGAAAGATAACAACAGGATGACACAGGCTTAAGGCACATTTAATACATAACTTAGGTAGTCCCGGAAAGGGATTGGAAACATGAAGCCCAGTGAGAGAAGCAGTGGAGTGTGGTAGTTTTAATTATATACTTAAGTGTCACAGGCTTCCCAGGTGGCGCTAGTGGTAAAGAACTCACTTGCCAATGCAGGAGAAGTAAGATATTTGGGTGCAATCCCTGGATCAGGAACATCCCTGGGAGGAGGGCATGGCAACCCACTCTGGTATTCTTTCCTAAAGAATCTCTTAGACAGAGGAGCCTGGCAGGCTTCAGTCCATAGCATCTCAAAGAGTCGGACACGACTGAAGCAACTTAGCATGCATGCATGCCTGCCCAAGTGTTAACATAAAGCCACGTTACAATTTCAGCTTTGCCATTAAACAACTATAAGATCATATGCAATTGTTTTAACCTCATTTATCCTCTTTCACTAATTTTAAGAATTGGAGTGTTTGTGATTATTAAATGAGATAATGTTTTCAAAACATCTAATGCTTCCTAGATCATAGTCAATGTTCAATAAAAGATATATATTACATTTTTAACAGTGATGCTGATGATATGATGGGGATGGTGATTAGACAATAAAGCCTTCAGCTTAGAATACCTTGTGATGCAGGAAAACAAAAATAGTCTGGAATTTTAGAAATATGATTACTTAATATCTGTAGGACATCTGGATTCATTAGGGGGAAAATTAGGCTGGAGGTAAAAATGTAAGGTCACCATTGAATAAATAATATCTGGAGATATTATTCAAGGAAAGTGTGTTATAAATGAGATTTTTTTAATGACAAAGAAACAAATCTTGAGAATAATTGCATTTAAAGAGGGGAAAGAGTTCTCAAGGAGTAGGAAAGAAACAGAAAACACTATTGAGAAATCTAAGAAAAAAATAATGTTTCAATTAAAAGATCAACATGCCAAGTGGTGATGACATCTCAAGAGAGTGAAGATCAAGAGAAAAACCTTTGGATTTTGTATTTAATAGATCTAATTAATTCTCACAGGAGTTAGTTTTTGGGTGGGGATTGAGAAAACTAAAGTGATACAGTTGAGAACAAAATAAAACCTATTAAAGAGAAGAGAGCAAACATAGACTAATCTTGACAGCACCCTTTTTATTAGCCCACTTTTTATGTGAGAGAAATAGAAGCAAGGTAGGTAAATATACTTACACAGGACCTTAGTTCATAAGTAGTGGAGCCAATACTAAAAATGGCTATTTTCAGAGCAAGTAGAATCACAACCCTTCAGTTCAGTTCAGTTCAGTCGCTCAGTCGTGTCCGACTCTTTGCGACCCCATGAACTGCAGCACGCCAGGCCTCCCTGTCCATCACCAACTCCCGGAGTTCACCCAAATTCACGTCCTTCGAGTCGGTGAGCCATCCAGCAATCTCATCCTCTGTCATCCCCTTCTCCTCCTGCCCTCAATCCCTCCCAGCATCAGAGTCTTTTCCAGTGAGTCAACTCTTCGCATCAGGTGGCCAAAGTACTGGAGTTTCAGCTTTAGCATCAGTCCTACCAAAGAACACCCAGGGCTGATCTCCTTCAGAATGGACTGGTTGAATCTCCTTGCAGTCCAAGGGACTCTCAAGAGTCTTCTCCAACACCACAGTTCAAAAGCATCAATTCTTCAGCGCTCAGCTTTCTTCACAGTCCAACTCTCACATCCATACATGACCACTGGAAAAACCATAGCCTTGACTAAACAGACCTTTGTTGGCAAAGTAATGTCTCTGCTTTTGAATATGCTTTCTAGGTTGGTCATAACTTTCCTTCAAAGGAGTAAGTGTCTTTTAATTTCATGGCTGCAATCACCGTCTACAGTGATTTTGGAGCCCCCAAAAATAAAGTCTGACACTGTTTCCACTGTTTCCCCATCTGTTTCCCGTGAAGTGATGGGACCAGATGCCATGATCTTCGTTTTCTGAATGTTGAGCTTTAAGCCAACTTTCTCACTCTCCTCTTTCACTTTTATCAAGAGGCTTTTTAGTTCCTCTTCACTTTCTGCCATAAGGGTGGTGTCATCTGCATATCTGAGGTTATTGATATTTCTCACAACACTTAGCCATATATTTATTTGAGATTAATATTTAAAAAATTAATTTATCTACATATAATGAAAACCAAATGAATTTCTCTTGGATTTTAGACAACCTTTTGATCTATTGTGCTAGACATTAGCTCTAGTGGAAAATGAATAGTTTTCAAGGAGACAAATTGTTGTAAAAGCTTATCAAAATCTAGCAGTCTAGTAAATCATTAACCCAAAAGATTGTTATACTGTGGGTGCCTCTTCAGAGGAAAAAAAAATTATCTTGTAAACAAGAAACTCGACATCATTAGCCAAAAAGAACTGTTTCCATAATTGTTAACAGTATGTCAGTTTTGTATTTTCCCATTTGACATGCCCAGTACAATTAAATTGGACCTATTGTTTTAGGGGGTCATAAAAGAAATTATTCTTGGCTTCTGTTTCTCTCTGGTTTTCCTCCAGCTCAGAAAGCAGTTGGTTATCCAGCCACAGTAATTATGATGATAGGATAATTTCCTTAGAATTAATCCAAGAAATTACATGAGTAAAGCTCACAGATGGTTTGGAGGAGGCATTCACTGGCTGAACTGTTTTAGGATAACTCTAATTAATCAGTACTGTGCAAGACCAAACAGTCAGTAATCTCCAAGGCACAAAAGTGCCAGAAAGTGACTTATCTCTAAGATGCTTTCATTTCCCGGGGCCATCACTAAGCATATTATGCATTGTTCATTATGCAGAGAAATGAGGGAAGACGATGTGATGGAAGTGGAGATCTATTTTGTCAAAAAAGTTTTGTAGATAGGTAACAGACCATCCTAAAGGAGATCAGTCCTGGGTGTTGATTGGAAGGACTGATGCTGAAGCTGAAACTCCAATACTTTGGCCACCTGATGCGAAGAGCTGACTCATTTGAAAGGACCCCGATGCTGGGAAAGATTGAGGGTAGGAGGAGAAGGGGGCAACAGAGGATGAGATGGTTGGATGGCATCGCCAACTCAATGGACATGAGTTTGAGCAAATTCCAAGAGTTGGTGATGGACAGGGAGGCTTGGTGTGCTGTGGTCCATGGGGTTGCAAAGAGTTGGACACGACTGAGTGACTGAACTGAACTGGACTGAACAGATAAGATATGAATATGTATATTATTATCTTTCTGATATTCAGGTCTTTTGCATCCTTAAAAATACAGCAGAACCTAGGAATTAACACTTTAGTGTATAAGAGAGTGCACAATATTAGTCAGTTGATGATGTGTCTATAAGTAAGAAATGTTAATGGTAATCCAGATCCCCTGGAGGAGGAAATGGCAGCCCACTCCAGTATTCTTGCCTGGAAAATTTCATGGACAGAAGAGGGTGGCATGCTACAGTCCATGGGGTCGCAAAGAGTCAAACACAATTGAGCGACTGAGCACACATATAATGATAATTCACACATACAAAGAATGAGATGTCAACCTTTTTCCATGTATATTTGATCTTATTAAATCCTACCAATTGTAATAAAAAATCTATTCTTCCCAAAGATGTCAATCCTAAATAAATGAACAGGCACACTTCCCTAAGCTATCAAAGGAAGAATTCATTCTGTAAATTCATCCAACAGATCTAGCTGAGTGCAGTACTTTATGCCTGGCACTGTCTTAAGCAGTAAGGATTCAGTAGTGAACATAATAGACAAATTGCTTACTATAGAGCTTATATTGAAGTTTTCAGTCTGAGAAAAAAGGAAAAATGTAGAACATCAGATGGAGATAAGTGTTATGGAGGAAAAAGCAGGTTAAGGGAGCTAAGAAGAATACAATGGGAGTGAAATGGGTGAGTGAAATGAAGTTGTTATTCAACATGCATGTGAATTAGTCACTTAGATGAGCAGAAGAGTGAATATGGGATTGGCATCTGAAAAGTCTTGTGAACTCAGCTGAAGTTAAGAATCTTAATGTGTAACTAATCATCCCATTTTTAATTTTTCAACTATGTTCCTCTTTATAGCAGAAAGTAGTAGTTCAACCAGGGATAGTACTCTGTTAATATTCTAAGTGTGTTCAACCAAGAAAGGCAGAGCCAAAGGATTAAAAACATATGCAAAGGAATGATTACAAGTATGGACTATAGACTCTAAACAGGAGAAGGATAGAACAGGAAGACCTAAATAGGGTGAGGGTCAGTAAGAAGACAGCAAAATCAATCACATATAGACATCAATCAAGTTAAAAAATTATTAGTATTGGAATCCTAGAAGAGGTAAATGAGAAACAGAAAAGGTTGGGGTGCTTAATATCTGAATATGAATTGAGTGCAATTACTGGTTATAACAGAGTCTTCAATTTGAAATTGGAAGCAGAAAGTTTACATCAGATGAAGGAACAAGATTTTTTACATGAGATGAGGGAACAAGATTTTTTTATAGTAGAAATTGTCAAGGAATGGAGAGGTATTCTGGCATTGAATGTATTATCTAAATGGATATTAAAATTACCAAGAATGATGGGGTTCTATTGGATAGAGTTAGATACAAAAGCTAAAATCTTCACAAAATAAGGGAGACTAATAATGGTAAGGTCTATGAACAGACTAAAACATGAATGAAGATCAGTCTGTATACACTGATGTACATATGATGGTAAAGGACTTCAAAGCAGTGGGCTTTTAGACAGTGATCTTTTAATGACAATGGGAAGCCAAGACAATTCTTTACTTAAGGCCCACTGTCGAGACAACAGTAAAAAATAAATCAGCCACAATTTGAGAGAGCTATGCGGAAGCAGTGTTAAAAGAGGAAATAGGGTGTGAAGTGTAAAAAAGCCTAGGGAATAAGCAGAGCAGGGAATTGATGAATTGATCAGTCATTGATCTGTCATTGATTGATTATGAAATTCAGAAGATAAGTGCATGGTTTGGTGAGAAGCAAGGAGTGGAGTACATGTTGAGTACACGTACTTATTTGGGAAAGAAATGTATGAGACAGCTCAGAAGTCTTCTTGTTCTTACTGGAAGACTTCTTGATTACCAACATAATGATCATGGAGGCAAGTTGTGCTAGTGAGGTTGCAAGTTGGCAAGTTGGGTGAGGAGGTGATGAAAGTATAACAGCATGAGAGTCTTGCCAGGGATCTATAGAATCTCTACCTTCACTCTAGTTGATTTAGCTGTGATGACAGTGGGAGGAATATTCTTACGAAGAGTAGAGTTCAGGAAACCCCTACCGTAGAAAACTACTCCAGAGTACAGAATACAACTTCATTATATGACTTTTGTTTACCCGTGTACCAAACAGACCAGGGATAGCACAAACCATAACAAACTAAAATCTTATGACCAAGATTATCCTAAGATTCCAAGAACTGTTCAACACTAGAATTTTTTCCAGTGTACTTTATTAAGTTAATCTAAAGAAGAAATACTGTTATGTTTTTCTCAATGAAAGGTGGGAAGCATTAATACAATTCAATATTAATTTACAAAAACGCAAGAAAAAAGAATGCATTTTAATACTGGAAATGAAATGGTGTAATATTCTTATTTGGTGTAATATTCCAATTTGTAGATGATATGATTTACTAATTAAAATATTCAAGAGAGATAATGAACTATTAATACAAATGAAAAATAAAAGAATAAAACACATTTTTGAACACAGTAATGACCAATTAGAAAATAGAATTGAATTCAACTGCTTTGAAATAGCAAAAAATGCGTTTTTTGGTATCAAGTGTATATGTGCAAGAAATATATGATCAAGAAATATATGTCATATAAAAAAATAACTAAAGACCCTTATGAATGAACAAAAATGAAAACCCAAATAACTAAACAGTTACCATATCAGCGGTGACTATGCTCAATATCTTAATGATATTATTATATCCTAAATAGTAAATCAAGAAAGTCTTATATAATTTTATTAAATAAAAGGAATAAAATTTTAAGACACATAAGCATATGTTAAAGCATAAACTTTATAAGCATAAAATTTTAAGACATATAAGAATATTATAAATTTTAATGATTAAAAGAATATAGTGATTTCCAGTGTATACGGTGTTCCAGAGATATGGAACAAGTCAAAAACATCTAGATAAAATTCCAATTAACAGCTTTTCTTAAGCCCATCAGAAATCTGCAATTACAAGGCAAACAAGCAACCTCAGATCTAGAAATATACATGTGTCTCCAAGGGGACACAGGACATAAACATTTGCTTATCTAAGATAGGTTCTGGTTTTCCTTCTTGAGATTTGTTGTTGGAGTTTTATTTGAAGTAATTCCTTTCCCTTGACTAATTATTCTCATGATAATGGGTTATTTTCTTTAGCCATGTTATATCTAGGGCATCCCTGGTGGCTCAGTGGTAAAGAATCCACCTGCAATGCAGGAGAAGCGAGTTCCATTCCTGGATCAGGAAGATCCCCTGAAGGAGGAAATGGAAAATCACTCCAGTATTCTTGCCTGGGAAATCTCATGGACAGAGGAGCCTGACAGGCTACAGTTTATGGGGTTGCAAAGAGTCAGACATGACCGAAGTGACTGAGTATGCGTACATATGTTATACATAGTAAATTTTGAAGGATGCTTTCTTTTTTTTTTTTTTTTAATGAGTACTAGACTTTATTTTAGCAGTCAGTTACTTCTGGTTCAATTTGATTCTTTCAAGTGATAACCTCTGTTGCAATGAGTGCATGCCAACCATACATTAGGGGTGATTTCACCCCACAATTACAGCTTCTCATTCTGGCATCTCCACTGAATTGACTCACTGAAGTGACCAATGAGACTCTCCTTAGTGACTGGTTAGAACCCAAAGTCGTGTCAGCTCAGATCTACTCAACTCACAGCTCCCAGACACTCTTTTATCAGATTTTGTAGTTTCATTGAGTCTCAACCCATACATACACTTCTTTGTATTTAGCTAAAATGCAAGACTTACTCTTTACCCAGCTTCACTGAGTGTGAACCAATACACACCCACTTTTGTGTTTAGCAAGGACTTGAAGATCTCCAAAGACCCCTAGGCAGATCTTTGGGACTCTTGTGTGCTGAAGGGCTCCCTCACCTCTGGGCCTCTGCATACTATTTCCCATCATCTCAGGGTCACTAACTCCAATTTCTGTCTCTTGGACTCAGTGAGACTGTTCTACTCTGCTCGGGACCCCTTTCCTTGCCTCCATCTCCAGAATGTGCTTCCAGGAGTAAAGTCAGGGACCATCATAAAGTTCACCTAGTTGGTTGTTTCTCCTCTTCTCTTAGGGATTTTCTCTATTTTCCAATAACTACAATGAACATTTCATATATTTATTTTGTCCAGTTCTCCTGTTTATTCACAGCAGAAAACAAGAGCAAAGTCTCTGTTAATAATATTAACAAAAACTAGTTCCTATTATTTCATCATTGCAGAAAGCAAGAGTTTCTTCTTTAAAAAAAAAAACTGGAAATAATTTTTAAATATTAAGGCTTCTGTTGTGACTAAAAACTGATCATGGCATGCAAATACCTTGCAACCCAGAGATTTGGAGATGCCAAGTTAGTGCTATCCTGCTGTAATAAGCATGTTTCATTGTGTTTTTAAGTTAAGCTTTCCATAAGTGAAAGAGACCCCGGTTTGATTCCAAGAGGTCTGGAAGATCCCCTGGAGAAGGGATATGCTACCCACTCCAATATTCTTGGGCTTCCCTTATGGCTCAGCTGGTAAAGAATCTGCCTGAAATGCGGGAGACCTGGGTTCAATCCCTGGATTGGGAAGATCCCCTGGAGAAGAGAAAGGCTAGCCACTCCAGTATTCTGGCCTAGAGAATTCCATGGACTGTACAGAGTCTGCAAAGAGTCAGACATGACTGAGTGATTTTATGGGCTTCCCTGATAGCCCAGTTGGTAAAGAATCTGCCTGCAATGTAGGAGACCCTGGTCTGATTCTTGGGTGGGGAAGATCTTCTGGAGAAGGGAATGGTTACCCACTCCAGTATTCTTGCCTGGAGAATTCCATGGACAGAGAAGCCTGGTGGGCTACAGTCCATGGGATCTCAAAGGGTTGGACATAACTGAGTGACTAACATTTTCATGCCTTTTATTCCAGAAATTTAATTCATTTTCTCGATTTAGAGTCTTTGAGTGTGCCCTGGCTTTTACGTAAGCATATTTTTAGGAATGTGATCTCTTGTAATGCTGTAAAAGTGTAGATACAATCCTTGAAATTTTCTACTGCCTATTTGGAAAATAAAAAGAGAAAGCAATGGCATTATACAAAGTAATGTGATTAAAAGTATTTTCATATCCTGATATAAGCATTTTTAACATCACTGTATATATAAGTGAAAGAAATATGATAGATATCAATATTGTTTATGATATTTACAGAAATCAGTTTTTTTTTTTGACACAGTGTCATATTTAGTGGCCAAACTAATTCTGAGTTTGTGTAACAAATTAGGTTTCAGATGGTTTATCTGCTCTTTATGACTAAATGTATCATTTAAAACTGCCTCATTCAGGTATGATTTCCACTTTTAGAACTTTACCTTCTTCCCATCACCCTCATCTTCAAAAGGAAAAGAAAAAATAGACAAGAACAGTCGATGTCTCTCAAGCTGACTTGTGATGAGATGTCCCTGGCATTTGCATCCAGTGTCTGGTTTTGTCTAATCAGGAGCACACAGAGCATGAGGCAGACTGCGTTACTGACCTTAACCCTTGTTGTCCTTTGACATGTAACTTTGCAGTTCCTCACATTAAAGAACTAGAGTAGATTTCCCCACTCCTAGACTGTGAGCTGTCATATTACCTGCATTTAGACGAAGGCATGGGGAAGAATTGCTGGCGTTTCAGTTCTGAAGAGTCTTCCCATGCTTCTGCCTGCACTCTTATGCCTTAACTACCATCACACAGAGAGTTTCTTTCAGGCATAGACTGCCACTGAATGGCACTTCAACAGTCAAGCAGGGGTCTGCATCCCTGCTTCTGCTCTTTGGAAACCACCGCCAAGGGTACAGAAACCCATGTTAGCTGCTGGAGTCCCTGCATACTAAGATGGGACAAAAGCTGAGAGCCAAGAGAACAGATGAAGTAGAATTTCTGCACTCTGAAATTCTCCTACGAGGGATTTTACAGAAGGGTCATATAGAATCCAAATACTTAAATTTGTCCATTTAAAACCACCGTCATTTTTCATAAATTCCTCAAACACCCTGCAAATCACCTTCATTCCCAAAGTGTTTCTTTGATCAGCATTGTGTTTTTTTTGGCCAACTCAATAACAGCTCTCCCTCCTAGTCCTCCAGTGGGCTTCTGGCTTATGTTTGCTTTGTTTCTCCCAAGATCAGGAATGAATCAACAATATGTTTATAACACTAGGAAATAATCTGTTGTTTAATGACTAAAAGAAAATAGTACTACAAGACTGAATGGTAAAAATGAAATTCTCTTTGCTCTAGATTCACAACAGTGTGACCTGAATGGAATATAATGGTGAACGAATCTCCATCCTAAGGGTCACTATCATTTGTCTGGATGACAAAAGACTCCAGGAATGTATGTAATATTTTAGATTGAAATTTAGCAGATTTTCCTTTTGTAACATATAGAGCTAACTATCACATTCTTCAAGATGTTTTTATGGAAATTTAATGAATTGAGTCTACTAAAGATAATTTTTTTTTAATTGCATTTTAGCCTTTAGTTATTCTACAATATTGAGCATTAATGATTAAATGACCATATTCTAAGCCAGTGTTACTGAAGGGGGAGTTTAATGAAAATTATTATAAGAAGAAATATCTCAGTGCTAGAAAGCAGTATCTTTAACGTCAAGCTTGAAATGACTCATGTTCCTTCTGGACCTAGTCTGCAGAGAATTCAAGGCAAAATAAAACTGATTTGCTCGCCCAAGAGACAGGCAGGCAGAGCTACAGTTACACAGGATAACTGACAATATCTAAAGGGAAATGCTCCAGAGAGAGGCTTCCTACACCTCGAGTCCTAGTTTTCCATGCCTCCCTCCTCCTTCCCTTCCAAGCAGGGATGCAGAATCCTCTATTCTCTTTCATTGGTAGAGAAGAGGGGCTTAAAAGCACCAGGAGCCTTCCCCTCTGCAAAACATCAAGAGCTACAGGAGATAACAATCCACAGGGCTCCCTTACCTTTACATTCATTACATAGCTTCTCCCCAGTCTTGAATAGGCCTTTTTGTACAGATGAGAAAGCTTTCTATTAAAATATTCAAGGAGGATGTTGTATTTAACAAGTAGGGGACAATTTATTTGATTATGTGCTTGAGCTGTAGGTATAATTCATCAACAAAGATCCTTGCAAAGAACAGCTTTTTTCCACTCAGTACAATATATATATATATATATAAACTATCTTTAAGTTCTTCTGAGTCATTACTCTGAATCCTACTCAGCTTTTACTGTACCATGCAAGTTAAAGTTTCTGAATAACTTACATTAAAAAAGCATTCATTTATCACTCTTCCAGCCTGTATGTTTCCCCAACTAAGGAAAGTAATTTGACCACATTACTGTGGAGCTAATAAGGATGTGTCAAATTTTCCAGTTAAAATGAAACCATTTCTCATCTTTATGAATAAAATCAATCATTGCATTCTTATATTTTATCTAATTGAGGGAAACATTTTAATAATTTTAACTTCATGAGACTTGTAATGCTTTTAAAGGTTGGTATTTAGCAAAGATTTCAGCTTAAGATTGCTTTTTAATGTTGTTTATTTTTAATTGTGTATTTCCCCAAGGGATGTTAGAAAATGGTCATAAAATATTGTCATGTATGTGGGTTTGTTGGGGACATATCGCATTTGTTATTTTCCATATTCATATGGAAATTCCTATTCAAGTTGTTTAATAATATTAATGGTCAACATTTATGAAAGAGTTATTAAATACTATATAATTTGTGAATTGTTTTAGGTGAAAAAATTCATATAATGCTGACATCCACCTCATGATATAGGCATTAATACTATCTACATTTATCAGATGGAAAAAAAACTGAGGGAAAAATTAAGTATTTTTCCCAAACTTTTTACAGCTGGTTGGTGTCAGAAGCTAGATTTCAATCCATGCATTTTCTAGTCAGGAACTATGCTCACAGCTTCTATATGGTTAGAAAAAATTATACCTAGCCTTGGAGGCCAATAAATGAGTAGAGGAAGTACCAAAATCCAAAGCTGAAATCAGAAAATGGTAAATGCAAAAAAGGTAACTGAAGACAGGAATTGTGATGCTATACAACTAAATCTAAATTGACACTATTTCTTTGCTGAAAGGCGAAGGCAATGGCAACCCACTCCAGTATTCTTGCCTGGGAAATCCCATGGATGGAGGAGCCTGGTAGGCTGCAGTCCATGGGGTCACGAAGAGTCAGACACAACTGAGCGACTTCACTTTCACGCATTGGAGAAGGAAATGGCAGCCCACTCCATTGTTCTTGCATGGAGAATCCCAGGAATGGGGGAGCCTGGTGGGCTGCCGTCTATGGGATGGCACAGAGTCGGACATGACTGAAGCGAGCTAGCAGCAGCAGCAGCAGCAGCATTTGCTGAAAGCTGCTTTTCAAGGACCAAACCAATGCTGTCCAAACTGATGTTGAGAGATATTTTTAAAACACACACTTGTTTTCAAAAATATCTCTAACTATAGTCATAAACAGTGATCATACCATACTACTTAATGAAAAGATACATTATGTTGACCCTTTCCTCATTATGACACGGTTAAAATGAGGAGCCGTTAAAAAAAAATTAAGAAATTTTCCCGTGGCAAAGATAGTTTTGGATATATGAAAACAAAATTGATGCAAAAAGTATGCTGGTCAAATTGGAAAAAAATAATATGCAGGTAATAAATAAAACAAGAGCCTGTATTTGGCTGGTGGCCAGTTCACAGATCTCCAACTTAGTCAATCGCCTTAAATTATTTCACCTCTTAGCATCTTCGGTTTTCTTAATTTAAAAATTAAAAGGCTGGTGGTGATGATTTCTAAGGTTTCTTTCGCTTTAAATAACATACAATCAAATGTCAACTGCTTAAAATCAGGTCTTTAAATATAAGGTTGTCATCTATTCTGCAGGATATGTAAATAGATAGTGACAAGAAACTGCTGATCTGATTAACAGAAAACTATATAAATTTAGTAAAATACTATAATTTCTAAATAAAAATTAACCTAGGAAGTATTCCCAAAGGAATATTAATTTATTTGAAATAAATAGTTCCATTTGGTGGAAATGAGTTTAATAATGATTGGAGGAAATGTGGCTTTCTAAGGACGTCTTTTACAATAAAAATTTCTTTCGCAGTGTACAGTAAAATATTACAGTCTAATATTAGCAATGATACGTCTTTCCTGGAGTTACTTCCATTTCTTTTTCTTGTTTATTGCTTGCATTCTACACTGTTGCTTCCAATTCAGATGTTCATTTAGTGTGGCACTGAGAGCTCAGTTGGTAAAGAATCTACCTGCCATGTGGGAGACCCTGGTTTGATCCCTGGGTTGGGAAGATACCCTGGAGAAAGAAAAGGTTACCCACTCCAGTATTCTGGCCTAGAGAATTCCAAGGACTATATACACAGACAGGGTCAGACACGACTGAGCGACTTTCATTTTCACTTTAGTGTGGCAGAGCAATGCAGAAGCCAGAATATCTGAACCTCTTTTCCCAGTGTCATTACACTGCTCAGATTCTTAGTTTTCTTGGATCTTAAAGGAGTTAAATACTTAATATGGCTACATGTGGCAGAAATAAATATATTAACTGATGCATAAGGCTTTTTTTTCGTAGTGTCTATGTCTCTTCGTTTTCTTTAATTGATTTCTTCCTTTCTTTCCTTGGCAGCAATAGTATGGGGATTGCTATTTACAGTAAAACTTCCCCAAAGTTACTGTATTTGAAGCACAATTTAATTGCTACATTCATTTTAATCGTGGATAATTTCCTATTTGGCTCAAATACTTAATCAGACTTAGGGAAGCACAAAGAAGCAATATTATAGCCAATATTGCTAACCAATAAACCAATGTAAAAACTCAAAGTCCCATGTCCTAATTATTTTTTTGTTAATCCTATTGTTTAAGAAGGGATAACATAGTTACACTTTTTTTGGTATTCAGTTCAGTTCACTCACTCAGTCGTGTCCGACTTTTTGCGACCCCATGAATCACAGCACGCCAGGCCTCCCTGTCCATTACCAACTCCTGGAGTTCACTCAGACTCACATCCATCGAGTCAGTGATGCCATCCAGCCATCTCATCCTCTGTCATCCCCTTGTCCTCCTGCCCCCAATCCCTCCCAGCATCAGAGTCTTTTCCAATGAGTCAACTCTTCGCATGAGGTGGCCAAAGTACTGGAGTTTCAGCTTTAGCATCATTCCTTCCAAAGAAATCCCAGGGCTGATCTCCTTCAGAATGGACTGGTTGGATCTCCTTGCAGTCCAAGTGTTATTACTCAGCCATAAAAAGAACAAAATAATGACATTTGCAGTGACATAGATTGACATAAAGATGTCAGACTGAGTGAAGTAAGTCAGAGAAAGACAAATATCACATGATATAGCTTATATGTGGAATCTAAAAAATACGTGCAGTTGACCTCATCTACAAAACAGAAATAGAGTCATACGTAGAAAACAAACTTGTGGTTTGTACCAAGCGGGAAGATGGGGAGGGATAAATTGGGAATTTGGGATTGACATATACTCACTATTATGTATAAAATATATAACTACTAAGAAGCTGCTATATAGAGCAAGGAACTATACTCAATACACTGTAATGACTTTTATGGGAAAGGAACCTAAAAAACGAGTGGATATATGTACATGTATAACAGATTCACTTTACCGTACAGCAGAAACTAACACAGCAGTGTAAAACAACTATACTCCAATAAAAATTAATTTAAAAAAGGAAAGCAAATAGGGAAAACAAAACAGAAAGAAGTATTTTTAAAATCAAGTGTCAAAGTACTCATTTGTTCACTTATTCCTTCATTTATTCATTAAAAAAATTTTTTTTAGTATTGAGTATTTACAAGATACTCAGCCAACAAAGAAAAATAAAATTTCCAACCATGCTGATCTCTCCACTGAATCAGGAAGACTAATGCCAATTAAAATTCAATGTGGTACATGTGACAAATAGAAACAGGTGAAATACCAAGCATAAACAGAAAATTGTGCTTAAGTCCACTTTTGGAGAGGGGGTAGTTAAGGAGAGCTTTCTTAACAAGTTCATTTTGAGTTAGACTTTGAAATGAAAAGAAATTTCCCCAAGAGACAGGGAAGAAAATGTATTTGTGAAAAAGCAATTACTTTGAAATAGCAGAAATTTAGGGATATGCAATTGCTTTCTCATTGTTGAAGTTTCAGAGTTGACGGGAAGTGACAGAGGATGAAAGTGTGAAGAGTTTTTGCGATATGGGTGATGAATATTTGAAGTTCTGGATGTTGTGTGTTATGATCTGTTTTAGAAAGGGGATTGTGAAGAGAAGACAAAGTATATGTACTGGATGATTTTCATTTTTTTCAGCTCTTTATTCTTCCATTGTCTAATTTCACCTAATTTTTTATCAGCCATTTTTTGCTTATTTTCATTGGTGTCTCAGTCTATCTTGACTATTTCCTACCTTTTAAAAGTGTGCATCCTAACCAAAAATCATCAGTTCATAGAAGAGAATACATGTGTGTATGCTAAATCACATCAGTCACATCAGACTCTGCTACCCTATGGACTGTAGCCAGCCAGGCTCCTCTGTCCATTGGATTCTCAAAAGAAACAATACTGGAATTGGTTGCCATGTCTTCCTCCAGAGGATCTTCCAGACTCAGGGAACAAAACTGCATCTCTTACATCTCCTGCATTAGCAGGCAGGAATTCTTTACCACTAGCGCAACCGGGAAAGCCCATAAAAGAGAATACCTAAAGACATTTTTTAGGATCACAAAAATGCAATCTCAAAACAACAGAATAATCTCTTTCCCTTCCAAAGCAAACCATTCTATATCACAGTAATCCAAGTCTATGCGCCAAACAGTAATGCTGAAGAAGCTGAAGTTGAAAGGTTATATGAAGACCTACAAGACCTTCTAGAACTAACATCCAGAAAAGATGTCCTTTTCATTATGGGGGACAGGAATGCAAAATTAGAAAGTAAAGAGATATCTGCAGTAACAGGCATATTTGGCCTTGGAGTACAAAACGAAGAAGGTCAAAGGGTAACAGAGTTTTGACAAAAGAACACACTAGTCATGGCAAACACCTTCTTCCAACAACACATGAGAAGTCGCTACACGTGGACATCACCACATGGTCAACACCAAAGTCAGATGGATTATATTCTTTGCAGCCAAAGATGGAGAAGGTCTATATAGTCAGCAAAGACAAGACTGGGAGCTGACTGTGGCTCAGGTCATGAACTCCTTATAGTCAAATTCAAACTTAAATTGAAGAAAGTAGGGAAAACCATTAAGCCATTCAGATATGACCTAAATCAAATCCCTAACGATTATGCAGTGGGAGTGAGAAATAAATTCAAGGGATTAGATCTGATAGACAAGGTGCTTGAAGAAGTATGGATGGAGGTTTGTGACACTGTACAAGAGGCAGTGATTAAGACCATCCCCAAGAAAAAGAAATGCAAAAAAGCAAAATGGCTGTCTGAGGAAGCTGAGGAGGCCTTACAAATAGCTGAGAAAAGAAGAGAAGTGAAAGGCAAAGGAAAAAAGGAAAGATATACCCATTTGAATGCAGAGTTCCAGAAAATGCAAGGAGAGATAAGAAAGCCTTCCTCAGTGATCAATGCAAAGAAATAGAGGAAAATAATAGAATGGGAAAGACTAGCTGCTAAGTCGCTTCAGTCGTGTCCGGCTCTGTGCAACCCCATAGACGCCAGCCCACCAGGCCCCGCCATCCCTGGGATTCTCCAGGCAAGAACACTGGAGTGGGTTGCCATTTCCTCCTCCAATGCATGAAAGTGAAAAGTGAAAGTGAAGTCACTCAGTCGTGTCTGACTCTTAGCGACCCCATGGACTGCAGCCTACCAGGCTCCTCCATCCATGGGATTTTCCAGGTAACAGTACTGGAGTGGGTTGCCATTGCCATCTCCGAGATTACCTATAAATTCTATCTAAAGAAAAATTTAAAGTGGTTTTCCTCTACCTTCCGATGCTCAAAAGTTACATTTTAAAATTTATTATTTAATCTAAATCTTCAAACTGTTGTTAGCAGAAAATCTTCAGAGAAATCTTGAGAGGCCAATATATAAAACTAATTAAAGTGAAGCTGTTTTGGTGGTAAGGGACCTAGAGCCCTGAAGCCTCCTTGAGAAACCCTTAAGGCAGTGGTAGGGTCACACAGGCAAAATGAATGAAGGGAGGTATGTAAGACAGTAGCAAGCTGTGCGGCAGTGGGGACCATGTCTCGATAGACAATAGTCAGCTTTAGCCAATTGTTCCCACATGGGAATGTGGTGCCTGTGTTGCCACATCATTCATGTTTCTAAGAGAATCTGGAAAGTCAGATTTTATGTAAAATCTCTTTAAGTAGTGGCAATAATTTTATATTACCAAGAGATAATCATACTTTGTGAGGAAAATCCATGCACAGGCTAAATAGAACTCATTGGCCTGTTTGCTCTCTCTGGTTTAAGATGTGAAAGGTCACTGGGAAATTGCAAGATAAATCTTGCTCCACCACCCCTAACATATTCTACCCATGCAAGTCATAGTTCATTCCAATATCACAAAATGGCTTTTGTAGTACACAATATTTTTAGTGTATATAATTCATAGGCTAATATATTTTATCAAGCTAACCAAAAACCCATATTTTTGTGTGTGTGTAGACCAGATGTTAATTCTAAATTCATACTTTAGCCAAAAAAAGGGGGGGGGGGATGGAAAGAGAAGGAGAGAAGAAAGAGTAGTAATCTCTAAAATTTCGTTATATGTCTAACAGAACATTTAGTATGCTGGAGCCACTTGCTTCAGAGAAGAAAAGTTTCAGAATAATGAAATGAACCCTTCCAATGTCCTAGAATAGACAAGCACCTGAAGGTTTACCAAACAAGACCCTGAAGTTCTTGCCACTAAGCATATCATGTGATGAACTAGGACATTGGAAGGGAAAGACTAGAGATCTCTTCAAAAAATTAGAGCTACCAAGGGAATATTTCATGCAAAGATGAGCACAATAAAGGACAGAAATGGTATGGACTTAACAGAAGCAGAAGATATTAAGAAGAGGTGGCAAGAATGCACAGAACTATACAAAAAAGATCTTCATGACCAGATAACCATGATGGTGTGATCACTCACCTAGAGCCAGACATCCTGGAATGCAAAGTCAAATGGGCCTTAGGAAGCATCACTATGAACAAAGCTAGTGGGGGTGATGGAATTCCAGTTGAGCTATTTCAAATTCTGAAAGATGATGCTGTGAAAGTGGTGCCAGGAAATTTGGAAAACTCATTAGTGGCCACAGGACCAGATAAGGTCAGTTTTCATTCCAATCTCAAAGAAAGGCAATACCAGAGAATGCTCACACTACTGCACAATTGCACTCATCTCACACGCTAGCAAAGTAATGCTCAAAATTCTCCAAGCCAGGCTTCAACAGTACACGAACCGTGAACTTCCAGATGTTTAAGCTGTGTTTAGAAAAGGTAGAGGGACCAGAGATCAAATTGCCAACATCTGCTGGATCATGGAAAAAGCAAGAGAGTTCCAGAAAAATATCTACTTCTGCTATATTAACTATGCCAAAGCCTTTGACTGTGTGAAAGTCTTTGCCTTTGAAGTCACTTAGTCGTGTCCAATGTGACCCTATGGACTGTAGCCCTGTAGCCCACCAGGCTCCTCCATCCATGGGATTTTCCAGGCAAGAATACTAGAGTGGGTTGCCATTTTCCTCTCAGGGGATCTTCCTGATTGACTGTGTAGTTCACAACAAACTGGAAGATTCTTAAAGAGATGGGAAACCAGACTTCCTTACCTACCTCCTGAGAAATCTGTATGCAAGTCAAGAAGCAACAGTTAGAACTGGACATGGAAAAACAGACTGGTTCCAAATTGGGAAAGGAGTACATCAAGGCTCTATATATTCACCCTGCTTATTTAACTTCTATGCAAAGTATATCATGAGAAATGCTGGGCTGGATGCAGTGCAAGCTGGAATCAAGATTGCTGAGAGAAATATCAATAACCTCAGATATGCACATGACACCACCCTTATGGCAGAAAGCTAAGAACTAAAGAACCTCTTGATGAAAGTGAAACAGGAGAGTGAAAAAGTTGGCTGAAAGCTCAACATTCAGAACACTAAAATCATGACATCTGGTCCCATCACTTCATGGCATATAGATGGGGAAAGGATGGAAAAAGTGAGAGATTTTATTTTCTTGGGCTCCAAAATCACTGCAGATTGTGACTCCAGCCATGAAATTAAAAGACACTTGCTCCTCGGAAGAAAGCTATGATCAACATAGACAGCATATTAAAAGCAGAGACATTACTTTGCCAACAAAGGTCCATCTAGTCAAAGCTATGGTTTTTCCAGTAGTCACATTTGAATGTGAGAGTTGGACTATAAAGAATGCTGAGCACTGAAGAATTGATGCTTTTGAACTGTGGTGTTGGAGAAGACTCTTGAGAGTCCCTTGGACTCCAAGGAGATCCAACCAGTCAATCCTAAAGGAAATCAGTCCTGAATATTCGTTGGAAGGACTGATTCTGAATTTGAAGCTCCACTACTTGGTCAGCTGATGCGAAGAACTGACTTATTGGAAAAGACCCTGATGCTGGGAAAGATTGAATGCAGGACGAGAAGGGGATGACAGAGGGTGAGATGGTTGGATGGCATCACCAACTCGATGGACATGAATTTGAGCAAGCTCTGGGTGTTGCTGATGGACAGGGAAGCCTGGCATGCTGCCGTCCATGGGGTTGCAAAGAGTAGGACACGAGTGAGTGACTGCACTGAAATTATCTGACATAACAAGACTAAATGCTTTCTGCGTGTAACTTTCTGATTATATTTCTAGAATCTAGAGCACATCCAGTGTTTGATTGAAAAATGTGAACAAACAAGATAAACAATAATTTGTGTTTGCTTGTATTTTTCTGGTTTCTTTATTAGATGATATTTTCATTTTACTTTTATTTTATTTCAGCTCTACTGAAACATAATTCACATATAATGCAATTTAGCCATTTAAAGTAGTCAGTTTATTTGGTTTTAGTATATTCACATGATATGTTCAGCCAACACCACCACCAATCTTAGGACATTTTGATTACCTAAAAAGAAACCCCATAGATTTCAGCTATCACCACCTGACCTTGTCTACCACTAAGCAGTCACTAACGTATTTTCTGTCTCTATAGAATTCTCTATTCTGTACTTTCATATAATGAAATCATATAATATGTGGATTCTCTTACTGTTTCAAGCTACATCCAAGTTGTAACATGTATCACAACCATAAATCTTTTTAAGGATAAATACTATTCCACTGAATGGATAGACCATTTTGTTAATTCATTCACCCACTGATTATATCCACTTTTTAACTATTATGAATAATACTGCTATAAATAGTTGTATAGAAGTTTTGTGTGGAAATTGGGTCCTCTTGTTGTTTTTTTTTATAATATTTTAAAAATGCAAAATAAAAACCATATAGTTAATGATACCCCCCCTCAGTGGTGCGCAGTTAGGAGCTCTCTGCTTTTATTTGTGACTGCCTCTGTCTTGTATCATCCAACAGCTTGTCCTTTTAATTCAGCATTCTCCTAGAAGAATTTTTGACATATTATTTATTAATAAATATTTACATAACACTTATTGTGTGCTAGGGTATTTTAGTCTTTTAAGAAATATTAATTCTTATCGCAAGATTACAGGTTAATTATTATTACTATTCTCAAATTCCAGAGAATAGAAAATAGGAAAAAAAAATCAAGAATATTCATAGTACCATAGGTATTAAGAAGTAGATTTTCTTCACTTAACCATTATGCTCAGCAGAAATTGTCTCTAGTAAGCTTTTTTTTCTTTCTTTGGTAAATAATCTCTTCATTTTAGAACAACTTTAGATTTATGTAAAAATGAGATATCACATATCCACGTCGTTTCCCCTTTTATTAACATCTCAGATTAGTATGGTATTTTGTTACTATTAGTGAACCTAAAGTGTTATATTATTATTAAGTCCATACTTAATTTAGGCTTTCTTGATTTTTACCTAATGTCCATTTATGTTCAAGGAGATCACCCAAGGATATCATGTTATATTTATTTTTCACCTCTCCTTTATTTTTTTCTCAATTATTTTTCATTTCACCAAGAAACTGATTTCTTTTAATATGACAATACTATATTATTTTAGTTGCTATAGTTTTGTAATAGGTTTGAAATCAAGATGTGATACACTTTCTTTTAACATTTAAAAAAAAGGGCATTTTAGCAACTTACTATGCAATATTACCCAATCTTTGTCATATAAAAACCCATATATACACTTCTTCAGTTTATAAGAAAAAGTTTGTCTCTGTCGATGATCATGCATGCACTTATCCCATTCCTGTTGAAAACTATGCAACATAGCACTTTACATGTTTTGATTTATCTTCCGAGAAATTCAGAGTCGAGAGAAGTTTCTAACTATGCTAATAATTTCAGCACAACTGCCTGGAAATTCCTAATCTCATTGATTCTTTTCCATGATTATTTTCTCTATCTTATGACTATTGTTATATACATAGTCTATCTTATATTTCATGTTGCATGATATCCAAAACATTTTCAAAATGTGTGGGGGGAAATGCATGACTATAATGTTGTGACCATTATTTTGGGACAGTTTGCTAGCATTCATTTATAATTCCTCTCAAATAAAAACTAACCACATTTAGTTCATCACAAATTAAGCAAGTTTACTTTGATTAAAGTATGCAAACCTGGCTTCATAATAACTGTGACAGGACTAACTTTTCTAATGTCTATTTCTTAGGTTTTATATTCAATATCAAAATGTGTTCCAGCACCAATGTTTTTTTTTTCATCAAAAACTACTGAATAAGGATGCCCTAGCTAGCATGAAGTATGTAGATAATGAAGTTATTCTTTAAATTGATCCCCCCAAGATTTATCTTCCCTTTAGTTGCTTTCCTCCAACTAGAATGTGTAGTTAAGACGTGGACAATGGGAGCTTCGTTGGCACTGTAATTTCCAAGTTACCATCAGCACTAGAAAGAGATGAAATATCTCTTGCTGATCAGTCATCAAAGTATTATTAAGGACATAACATTTTCGATAATGGCACTTAATTCTCCAGTACATTATGATACAGAATAATGAAATAAAAAAAAATGTGTAAGTCTAAAATTATGACTTGCAGTAAATGTTTCCAACAAATGCAGTTGGACTGTAGAATGATTACTTTTTTATACTTTTGAGTTATAAAGTCCCCAGAGAATAAAAAAGTTAATGGGAATGAAAGGAAATTGCTCTTCAGACTGAAGAAAACTTCAGTGTGCTTTATGTTCTAGCTGTTATTCTGGTGATACATTCAAATAGGGAGCCCATGTAATGGAGTCGATATGATACTTATTCCTAAGCAAAAGAGCAGATATAATCTTGAGAATCTAATATTTTTAAATTAGTTCAGTGCTTCCTTGTATAGAATAAGAATCATTTTCGGTATTATGCAAGTAATGATTTCACAGCATTTTTTGTACCATCAGCTACTCTAAATTTCTAGCTCCCTTTCTTGTGAAACAAAATTCAAAATGCTTTGGAGCTTTCGGACAGACTGTTCAGTCTACTTCAGGGTTCTGCAAGATGGTGTATGAAAATGTAGAAAGAGAAAAGTAGAAGTTCCTAATAAAAGTTTATTCTGACGTTGTTAATATTTTAACTAGACTTTATTCCCCCTACCTGCCCCATGCAAAGTATGGTCACTTACTCTTAAATGGAATTCACACAGTAACTCAATTTGGAGACTAGCAACTTTGGGTAGGCTACCAAATTTCTCTGGGCGTGATTATTTTTCACATAAAAAAGATATGAAATTGGTGTGGTTATCAATCTCAACAAGTCAGGATGAATATGATATATGGTTATAGATGCAAGATAATGATAACGAATTACTACTATTTCTCTTACCTCAAAAAATCTAAAAGCATATGCCTTTCTTAGAATATATTAATAATAATTATTTTGAGTAATTTTGAAATTTTGTAGTCTTTTCTTACATACTTCAATTTATGAAAAATCTTTAAGGTAAGTAAAATAAGCAATCTTTTTTCCAGGTAGAGAAAAAAGCACATTTTAAAGATAAAAGTAGAGGCCTAAGGGTTTAGGTAATTTGTTTTGGGCCAATGAATGACAGATTTTAGCTTCTTATACTGGTCTTATAGTTCTAAATTAAGTGTTCTTTCCACTGTATTATTTTATCTAACTTGGTGATACACATATAGGACATACTGACACTTTTGATCACTTAGGAACTCTTGCTCTGTGCCATATGACTCAAAGTGGTTTTTTGGGGGGGTGGGATGGGAGGTAGGGGTAATAAAAGATAGAAAACCTGTCATTCTCAGTGTTCAAGCTACCAGAATCTAATTATGCAAGAATTTGAATAAAAACTGATAAATTTTGATCATCTGTTTCTTTTGTAATCTGTATTACAAATGAAATAATCAAAATCCTATGAACGAAAACTTGATAGCCATGTAGAAAAAAAGAAAAAGCATTTGGTATGGTCTGTCCAAAACCAGTGACTGGACAACTGGAGAAATGGTTATGGACTAAAAGATCAGAGACAATTATTCACAAAGTAAAGGACAGTTTGTTCATGGATTTTTGGCATAAGGAGAGGAAAGAGAAAGAGACAATATAATAGTTGAAGTTCATTTTCCTAATTCTCCTTTTTTTCTATCTCACTTCAGTCCCATTTTGTGCCATTTCATGCGACCATTTTCTGAGAAGGCTAATGGAATTAAAATACTTCTGGAAAGTAGTTTTAAAAATAGGGATGCTTTGTGTTTTTGAATACTTGGGAATATTTTTGTTGTAACCAACCTATTAAATATATTTAGTACTCATCACATACCTACACTGTCTCACCACCTTCCTCAGTGAAATGTGGATATATTGCTTTCATAAGCATAGGACATGTTTCTATGAATGCAGATCACAAAGGGAGAATAAGCCAGTCTATCAAGTCATGGATGTTGCTGAAGTTTGAATGAAAAAAAAAATACATTATGATTTGTTATTTGTTATTTATGCACTGGGGCTTCCCTGGTGGCTCAGATGGTGAAGAATCTGCCCGCAATGTGGGAGACCTGGGTTCAATCCCTGGATTGCAAAGATTCCCTGGAGAAGGTAAATGGATACCCACTCCAGTATTCTTGCCTAGAGAATTCCATGGACAGAGGAGCCTGATGGCTTTATGGAATCACAAAGAGTCAGAGATGACTGAGTGACTAGCACTTTCTCTTTCATTTATGCAAAAGACATAATGTATCCTGTGCAATTAATTTTAATTCTCATGCTGGAAAGTAAACAAATTGAGCCGCTCCTACTAAAAATTACTATGGATATTATGCATAGGGGAAATTAGCCACACATGAGCATGGGTGGGGAGAATTCCAGTTTAGTTAAAAAACAAAAACAAAAATCATTTTAGGATAAGCATTTATTGGGCACTTCTGCATTCTCTTTCTGCATTTCCTATACCATTATTGCATGATCTATGTTCAGCTGGGTTCCAGGTACCCCATTGCCTTATGGTACATTCCACTCCCTGAAGCCCACATCTCACTGCGTTGACAAGGTCTGCCCTCTGTTTCATCCAATGCTCTGAATTACTTCTTTTTATACATCTTCTTGCCACAAACCCTCTCAGGTGGCGCTTGTGGTAAAGAATCCACCTGCAATGCCAGAAACACAAGAGACCCAGGTTCAATCCCTGAGTCGGGAAGATGCCCTGGAGGAGGAAATGGAAACCCACTCCAATATTTTTGCCTGAAAAATTCCATGGACAGAGGACCCTGGAGGGCTGCAGTCCATGGGGTCGTAAAAGGGTTGGACACAACTGAGCGTATGTGCACATGTATGCACATCTTCTTGCCACAAACCTCCCAACCGTTAGTAAGAATTCCATTTATCTAAAACCCTACTGGATTCTAACAATGGTTCTGAAAGCACACTACTATTAACAGAAAGAATTCTTAAAATGGTACTGTCTTTAAACCATTGTTCCCTACAATTTAACATATTTATTTGCTATCTATTTCAATAATATTAACATCACCCAAGGTGAACTTGAATTTCTGTCCCTCCAACTGCAAAACACTCTGCCTCTTTACCCTTTTTCTTTTGTTTCAATTTGACATCAGAAGTTAAAGTATACTTGTCTTAGTTTGGGCTTTTCAGAATCAGACTCTAAGATGAATCATTTCTGCACGGGATTTCTTAAAGTGGTCTCAGGAGGAACCAATAAGGATCTGGAGGAAGGAGGAAAGAAAAGGGAAAGAAACTAAGCAAAGGAACAAAGTCAGGTACAGTTGTAGCCTCAGATGGTCTTCTGGAGAAGAAATTACACCTTGAAATGGGTCCTTTCTGGAGCAGTAGAGAATGAGTTGCTTTTATTTTCAGTGGGCTACTTCCAGCTCTAATCACTGAAGATTATCTTCTGAAGATCACAGATGGGAATCATTAGCAGCAAAAGCAGCAAAGGATACAGAGCATGAGGGATAGTCCTCAGAGCTTGTCTAGATGTGGTACCAACCATGTTTGCTATAGTATCTTATCCTTTCCCAGCATTGACACTTGGTCACGGTTATATATTATTTGCATTATCTCCTCCCCTTAATGGGCTCTTTTCCCTGTGTCAAAGGACATGCTTATGTATTCTAAAAATAATTTCTTGTAGGCGTTATCCTATCTTTTTAATGGCTTAACTTCACAGACATACCCTGACTTGACTTCTTTACTAATTCTTTAAATGCAAATAGTTTGGTCTGCAGATTCCTGATAAGTGAGAATAGTAAAATATCGAAATACAAGAAAGTAATTAAAAAACTGAAGTTTTCATCTAGTCCTTCAGATTTTTTAGTTTGTACAATAGAAGTAGTGATTGATTCTGTCTGTGTTTAAGGCTGGTCCTGTTTTATAATAGAAGAGAAAACGGGTATTTTTCTATGTAAGCAAAGTATGTTGAATACTGGTAAATTTCAGATATGTCTCAGTAGAATGTGGTTCTTCCAAACAACACTCGTGACCACTCTTTCACTTAAGCAATAAAATGCTTGGGAAACTTGAGTACATTTCTTGAATAGTCAATGTTTTAAAATCTTAATAAAATGAGAACCAAATGATTTGATGACAGACAAAGCTATAATAAACACATTATTACTTGAATGTTTTGCCTTACGTCTAATGAGGTTCCTTTGACCCATACAAACATTTCCAGTGCTATAGTTCAGTGTTATGGCTATTACAGAGCAGACAATTTATCTGACAGGGCAGCCTGAATCACTAAATGGTATTTGCTAAAAGCCAATCATAAAGTAAGATCTATTATATTGCATTTAAATTGTAAGATCACTGAATGTTCTTTTATTTACATCATTTGCCAAACAGTGAAAGGGGCAAAGAACAAAATTCTCACGGTTTGGCTTTACTTAGCCTATCATAGGATATACTGGCTCCATTTTAAAATCAGAAGACGTTGATTAAATTGAATATTACAATATCAAGGGGATATTGACCTTCATCACAAATGAAAGTAAGTACTGTGTGAGAGCAGTGTTTGCTCGCTTTGATCTTCTAATAATTACAATTGAATAGAAGAAAATGAGTTCTGCCAAGAGTTGCTTACAAAAATCAATGCCAACCAAAAAAAAAAAAACAGAAAGAAAAATTATGTGTATTTTTGGCAAATTGTAGGAAGGGAGGGATGAGAATTTTAAGGATATTTTACATTAATTATCAACATTTTCCTCTAGTTTGTGTTGGCTTCTATGGTTGAAGATTTGGCATGTGTCTAATAACAAATTTTTTAATTTGTTATTAAATCCTTCTAAAGCCTGAAGGATGCTATTGACCTTCCTTTTGTTTCTTTAAGGTGATATTTAGCAACCCTAAGCAAATATTTCTATAAGGGGATCACAAACAAAATGCCTGAAGAGTGTCATGGTGTTCTCAACACCAAATCTTGCTTTCACAAGGCACCAGTCACTGATAATAGGAATAGTATTAATTATAATTTGCTATTAGAGAAGTACAGTTAGTCAATATGTCTAAAGATAAAGAGCTTACTATTTGTTCCTTTGCCAAGATAAATCAAAGTCTTGTGGAAAATTTTCCCAGGTCAACATTTCCTCTTTAACTATAAAAAGGTGGTGCTAGAGAAAGTTTTCTAGAGTTTCTCTAATTCTGACTTTATGTGACTATAATATAAATAAAAGCCTTCCCTCTAATCTTCCACATTTATCCACATAAGTAGAATTTATTGATCCAAGTTTTACACAGCTACTTCTTCTAAAACTAGAGTAGAAAAGTTGGGTTTTATTTATGGAAAGATTTATTTTGTAAAAGTATGTATGGCCGTGTGTGTGTGTGTGTGTGTGTGTGCTCAGTCACTTAGTAGTGTCCGACTCTTTGTGACCCATATGGACTATAACCTATTAGGTTCCTCTGTGCATGGCATTCTCCAGACAAGAATACTGGAGTGAGTTGCCAATTCCTCTTCCAGGGAATCTTCCTGACCGAGGGATTGAACCCATGTCTCTTGTGTCTCCTGCATTGGCAGGCAAATTCTTAACCACTGTGCCACCTGGGAAGCCCATATATGGCCATATCAGCTGTATAAATATGTTGAAACATTCCTAACGGTCAATTAATATCTACTTCCCAGGACATTCCCCGCTTATGTCCCCCAAACAACCCATAAATTACTGCTCTCAATATTCTGATGATTCTGTATGCCCCTCTCAGTTCACTAGGCTCTCCCATCATTCACAGGGTTGCCTCCTAACAAAGCAAGATGCCCCCAGGACTTTCCTTATTCTCATTAATATTTGATCTTTCCAGTCTCTTTTATTTCAGAGAAGGCAATGGCACCCCACTCCAGTACTCTTGCCTGGAAAATCCCATGGACTGAGGAGCCTGGTGGGCTGCAGTCCATGGGGTCACTGAGAGTCCGACACGACTGAGCGACTTCACTTTCACTTTTCACTTTCATGCATTGGAGAAGGAAATGGCAACCCACTCCAGTGTTCTTGCCTGGAGAATCCCAGGGACCGGGGAGCCTGGTGGGCTGCCGTCTCTGGGGTCACACAGAGTCGGACACGACTGAAGTGACTTAGCAGCAGCAGCAGCAGCAGCAGTATTATCAGAGAAGGCAATGGCACCCCACTCCAGTACTTTGCCTAGAAAATCCCAAGGACCGAGGAGCCTGGTAGGCTGCAGTCCATGGGGTCGCTAGAGTCGGACACTACAAAGCGACTTCACTTTCACTTTTCACTTTCATGCATTGGAAAAGGAAATGACAACCCACTCGTGTTCTTGCCTGGAGAATCCCAGGGACGGGAAGCCTGGTGGGCTGCCGTCTATGGGGTCGCACAGAGTCGGACACGACTGAAGCGACTTAGCAGCAGCAGCAGCAGCAGTGAGTATTATGGAGAAGGCGATGGCACCCCACTCCAGTACTCTTGCCTGGAAAAATCCCATGGATGGAGGAGGCTGGTAGGCTGCAGTCCATGGGATCTCTAGGAGTCGGACACGACTGAGCGACTTCCCCTTTTTCACTTTTCACTTTAATGCATTGGAGAAGGAAATGGCAACCCACTCCAGTGTTTTTGCCTGGAGAATCCCAGGGACGGGGGAGGCTGGTGGGCTGCCGTCTATGGGGTCGTACAGAG
The DNA here is from genome assembly GCF_002263795.3 of Bos taurus. NCBI lineage: Eukaryota > Metazoa > Chordata > Mammalia > Artiodactyla > Bovidae > Bos > Bos taurus. Next base: position 90,511,230 of record NC_037336.1, read on the forward strand.
TCGGACACGACTGAAGTGACTGAGCAGCAGCAGCAGCAGTGAGTATTAAAGTATCTATGCATTTTTTAATTTGCTTTTACTAAATCATGAATGCTGTTGAGTACTTTTGGTGGAGCTTTGTTGTTGCTGTTGTTTTTATTATTGATTTGTTGGTAAAAAAAATTGTAGGAGTTCATATATTTTGGAAATAAAATCTGTCAGATACATGTTTTGTGATCATTAGTGTGAGGTTCGGTTCTTCATTTCCATAATAATGTCTAATTATGAAAGACTTTTTAATTTTGATGAAGTTCAATTCATCATTTATTTTTGAGCTTAGTAGTTTTTTAATGAGAAATCTTGATCTATTCCAATTTTGCAATTGAAATTTGTATTGAAATGATTTGCAGTTAACACATTAGACATGCAGATAAAAGAAACAGCACATAGAGACCTCTTGTACTCTTTGCAGAGTTTCCCCAGTGGTAACATTTGGAAATGCCATAATATAATAGCACAGACATATTTTTGACATTAATACAATTCACCAATCTTGTTCAGATTCCCTATTTAATTTGTACCCATTTATGTGTGTGTGTGCATGCATTAAGGACTACACCATTTTATCACATACATAGTCGTGTATTCACCATCATAGTGATGTTACTGAACAGTTCCACTAGAACAAGAGTCCTTTTTGTGTTTTTATAACCACGTCTACCTCCCATTTGTGCTCCTCTCCTCTTAGTCCCTGGAAATTAGTTATTTGTCCTTTTTTAAAATGTCATTTCAAAAATATTAATGCAATAATACACTATGTAACATTTTATGGTCGACTTTTTCATTCAACATAATGCCCTAGATTTATCTTGAGTTTTTTCATGTATCAATAGGTTGTTCCTTTTAATTGCTGAATAAAATTGCATGGTGTGTATATACTGCAGTTCTTTAACCATTCACTTGTTCAAGAACATCTGGAATGATTCCAGTTTCTGGCTCCAAAAAATAAGTTCACTATGAACAGTTGTGGACAGGTTTTGAACTTGAAAATTTTTATTTTTTTTTCCCTTAACCAATACTTTTATTTAAAAAAAAAAAAAAACACGAGAACATTCCAGAATATGTACTTCAATAATGTTTAACTTCTAGATTTAAGGGAAATTTGGATAAGCATTTTTCATATACTAAAATGCTAAATAATTAGATGGATTTTTTTTCATTTATTTTCAGTATACTTTCTGATGTACAAGTTAATTCACAAAGGGAAATTTAATCAAAGTAGTTCATAACAACATGCAATCTACTTTGTAGACTCTTTGTAGTCTCTTGCCCCTCTCTTCCCAAAGTTGTTTGTTTTTAAAAAAGGTGTTTAAATTACAAAGTTTTTCAAATATGTAATACATTCACAAAATTCAAAATTCGTCCCTCTTTGTAATTTACTTCTTGAGTTTGTGGTTAGGATCCTTCACTTGGGAAAATTCTCATCTTGTTATGTCTTCAGATATTGTCTCATTCTCACTCTTTTCTCCTTCTGGAATTCTGATTTAGAGGCATGTTGCTTTCTCATCTTCAATGTCTTTTAACCTTTCTTTCATATGTTACATCTCTGCCTCTTTGTGCTTCTTTCTAGACAAGTTATTCTGATTTATCCTCCATTTCAAAAATGCCTTTTTTAAAAACTTTTATTGAAGCATAGTTGATTCACAACACTGTTAATTTGTATGATAATTGCATATTTAATTTGATAAAACACCAAACTCTTCCAGAGTTGCTGTACAATTTTATATTCCCACCAGTGATATATCAATGATTCAGTTTCTCCACATCTTCACCAACATTTGTGTTATTATTATTTTCTGTTTTGACCCTGTATGCAAGTGATTAGGAATTTATTTCTGCTAATGGTTTGCTATGGATATTATTTTCTTATTTCTTTGCAAGTCTGGCTATTTTTTAAAAAATTGGATCCCATTCTTTGGGATTTTTGTACTCTTGTTAGGCAGCAGAAATAATGAATAATATTCTTTGAACTGAGAAAGACCTTTGAGACTGATAAACAAAGCAGCAATGCCATATAGTGCAATTATGAAGTTTATTGTAGATAACTCACTTACAGACAGGATTGGGCAGATGAAGATCTAAAGGCATTTGTAGCTACACTTCACATTGCAAACAGGCATGCAGGGGAGATTAAGGGAGCCAAAGCTAAAATAGAATCTGACTACCAAGTGTAAAGCACATCCATACCAACTAGAACCAGGATTTTTTATTCTCCATGAGGGTTCTCATGACCATTAACCATCGATGTCAGCAAAAGGCATTCTTCCATTTATCAGAGCAGGTGAAGGCAAGGGTAAAAGTTGATAGGGAACTTACTTCACTTGGGTGCATTCCTTATGAGTACGCTAAAGCTTAGTCTTTCAGGAAGGGGTAGGGCTGGGACTTTGAGCCTAAGATGGAACTGACAAAATGGAGTCAGTATGGTTCAGCCACAGAATTATTGAATGCTGAATTTTGATGTGTTCATATAATAGTGTTAGAATTTGTCCTGGTATGTAACTAAGTTACTTGGAATCAGTTTGCTCTCTTTGAGACTTGTCTTAAAGCTCCCTCTTGATGGAGGGATCCATCCTCTTGATGGTTCCAGAACAGCATTTAGTCTAAGAATGGCATGGTTGAATAACATCACCACCTCAAAGGACATGAGTTTGAGCAATGGGAGATTGTGGAGGACAGAGGAGCCAGAGCAGCCTGGAGTGCTGCAGTCCCCGAGGTCACAGAGTTGGACACATCTTAGCAACTCAGCAATAACAACAACCTTTTGATGTCTTTTCACTAATTCCTTCTATTGACAAATCTTTCTATTCAGGCACTTGGGAACTTAAGCTATTTATCATCTTGAGGGAGTTCCAGGACATATTTGACCTGTTGCATTCTGGCAGTTCTTTTACTAACCTTTGGCATTTTCCTCTCACACTACAGCATATCTACCCTCAATCAAAGACTCAGGACTCCTCTACTTATCTCCAGAGCTCATTCTCTGTGCAGCTCCTTTTTATCTGATGTTGTTGTTCAGTCCCTCAGTTGTCTCTTTGCGACTTCATGGACTCCTCTGTCCTTCACCATCCACCACCCCCCACCCCCGCAAGTTTGCTGAAATTCATGTCCATTGAGTCAATGATGCCATCTAGCCATCTCATCCTCTGGCACCCTCTTCTCCTCCTGCCCTCAATCCTTCCCAGCATCAGGGTCTTTTCCCATAAGTTAGCTGTTTACATCAGGTACTGCAGCTTCAGCTGTTCTAGTACACTAAATCAAATTACTTCTTTCTTCTGCAAGGAGATCCAACCAGTCCATTCTGAAGGAGATTTCTTTGGAAGGAATGATGCTAAAGCTGAAACTCCAGTACTTTGGCCACCTCATGCGAAGAGTTGACTCATTGGAAAAGACTCTGATGCTGGGAGGGATTCGGGGCAGGAGGAGAAGGGGACAACAGAGGATGAGATAGCTGGATGGCATCACTGACTTGATGGACGTGAGTCTCAGTGAACTCCGGGAGTTGGTGATGGACAGGGAGGCCTGGTGTGCTGTGATTCATGGGGTCGCAAAGAGTCGGACACGACTGAGCGACTGATCTGATCTGATCTGATCTGAGCTCCTTGATGTCCTAAAGGCAACCAGGCTCTGTTTGACTTTTCTCACCCTGCCTTACAACCAGGCAACTACCTCTAGGCAGAAAACTGGGACAATTGTAAGGCCTATTATATTTTTTCTTTGCTTTAGGGCCACAGCCCTATGAAGCCTTATTGTTCAATGCCTGAAAATTGTTGTTTTGAACATATTATCTGATTTCCTAACAATAAGCCATGAAGCAAATCTGATACTTTCTACTTTTTCATTATTCAAATTGGAATTTAATATTTTAATAATATTAAGTTAATATTTAATATTTTACGATTACTTCTTTCTAGGTCCTAAAACTGCTTTGCTTACTGTTAAGAAAACATTTTCTTATGTTTTCCTCTAAAAGCTTTTTTTTTAATATTTATATTTAGATGAGTATTTCTTCTTCAAATAATTTCTATGTGTGCCATGACACTGAACTAAATTCCTTATGTCATCTGTCAATATATATTTAGTGCCAACACCATATATTCAAAAGAAATTCATTTCCCTCCTTGTGTTCCTTTCATGTCTTTGTTGAAATTAAGTAAGTGTGGGTCCATTCCTGTGCCCTGTGTATGCTTGATTTATTAGTTTGTTGATATTTGTGACAATACAATATAGAAGGAAATGGCAACCCGCTCCAGTGTTCTTGCCTGAAAAATTTCAAGGACAGAGGAGCCCAGCAGGCTACAGTCCATGGGTCACAAAAAGTCAGACAGAATTTAGTGACTAAACAACAACAATGCCAATACAACCATTTTATAGTAAGTCTTACATTTTGTATAGTGTATAACCTATAATCTTTTTATTCTTTTGGGATATTGCTTTGTGCATTCAACATTATTTGCATATGAATATAAATTTTAGAACTTACATGTCAATTTTTCACACAGTGAAGTTTTACTTTGGTTATAATTGAAAGTCCATTAAATCTTTAGACTAGTTAGGAGAGAATTGAAATTGGAATAATAGTCATTTAAAGCATAAACATTTCTTTCAAGCGTATTCTTCAGTTTTCAGTGCAAATGCTATGGACATATTTTGTTACAGTTGTTCCTAATATTTTTATGTTTCGTGATGTTGTTTCAACAAAATTTTTAAATGTTGCTTTCCAGTTCCCTGTGCTGTTTAATTTCCAGGTATATAGTTTTATTAGCTATCTTATTTTCACAGATTAATGATTCAACACATAAACCCTAGGCAGAATTCATTAGTGAAGCCATCCATCTAGCCTGGTGATTTCTTGGGAGTTGTTTTTAACGAAAGATTCAATGTATTTAATAGATAACTTTTCACGTAACTAAGTTTTCTCTGTCAGTTTTGATTATTTTTTTCTGTAAATATTTTCATATAGGATCTTTTGGATGTCCTTTTTTTTTTTTCATTTATAAGTTATCTTGTTGATTTTTCCTTAGATGCATTTTATTTTACTACCTGAATCTCTTCTTGTTATTATTTTCTTCCATCTACTTCTTTGCATTTAATTTTCTGTTATTTTTCTAATTCTTAAGACAATGTTTAGATGGTTGATTTTATGTCATGCCTTTCTAATATATTCACTTAACCTATAAGTTTAAAAGTATAGCTTGAATTGAATAACAACTCATGATATGTAAATTTTTCATTAGTTTATATTACAAAGTATTTTACTATTTTTGTGACTTCCTTGATCCATAGTATATTTAGAAGTATATTGTTTAATTTCCAAATATTTAAGCATTTAATTATTTTTGTTCACTTAATTTAATTATGATTAGTATATATTCTATCTTATTTCAGTTCTCTAATATTTGTTTAAACATTTTATGAAAAAACTTAATGAATATTTTATGTCCACTTGAAAATATTCTGTATATTGAGCTCTGTGTTCTAAAGCAATTAATTATATTTTATAATTTGTTTGTTGGAATTTTGCTTATATTTAGGAGTCTTTGATTTTATAAGTGTGACTCATTAAAATTTGACAAGATATTTGTGTATTTACCTATTTTTCTGATGAAAATTTTACATTTATAATTTATATATTTTGAGTCTGCATTAGAAATCACAAAAAAATTCTGTAAAGGATGAGATAGTAAATATTTTAAACAGAACACAAAATATCTGTTGCAGCTACTAAGCTCTATCACCTAGCATAAAAACAGCTGTAGAGAATACATAAAAATATAATGTTGTATCTGTGTTTCAATAAAACTTTATTTAAAAATGCAGGAGAAAGTCCATAGCTTACAGACTGCTGGTCTATATTATTAGGCCATATATATTTTGGCCTCAAAAGTACATTTTATCTGAGATTATATAGATGTATTTTTTTAGGGGAGGAAGGATAGGTGTGATATAGTGTTTGTTTATATGTTAATTTTTTTAACTCTCTTTTTTCTTCTCTTTCTTAACAATCTGTTCTTATAAGTTGTATATAACTGAGCGTATTTATCAAGAGTCTGTGAATCTTTGCCTTTGCTTGGAACATTTAGTCTATTATATTTAATCAAACTGTTGATATGTTTTAATTTAAATCTACCTTGTTAAAGTTTGTTTCATATTTTCCCAAAATATTCCATTTCTTTTTCTCTCTTGGCTAGATTCCATTTGGAACCTTCAAAATAAAATTTTTATTATTCAGTCTTCTTTGTTAACTTGTCACTTGTACATTTTTTATACTATTCTTTAGTGGCTTCACTAAGGAGTAAAAAAGGAAATCTTGACTTATTCACGCTCAATATAAATTAGTAATTTTATTACTTTTCAGACACACAAAGATTTTGAAATACTACCCTATTCCCATGTTTGCAGTATTTTTGAAGTTTTGTTAAATTTAACTTTAAATAATAAAAAAACTTTTTACTATTCTGCAGTCAGCATTCATTTAGATTTACCTACATATTCACCACTTATTTCACTCTTTATTTCTGTATTTCTCTCTTAATGTCTAGGATCATTTTCCTTTTTCTCAACAAGTCCCTTAAGCATTTCTTTTAATTCAAGTGTACTCATTGCAAATTTTCTTTACTACTTTGCCTAAAAACAATTCAGTTTCACCTTTATCTAGATGAATATTAGGACAACAGCTATTTTCTTTTATCATTTTTTAGAGTACAACTCATTTTTATTCTGTATTACATTCTAGTTTTCATTCAATTATGTTTCATTACATTAACGGCTTAAGCTTATTAAGAGTTAGAGTACTTTCACCTTCAAGTAATTCAAACCCATACAAATGAGATTTAAAAACAGAATCTTTGGGCCCATATGTTTGTGACTGGATCTAGGAAACATTTGATATCTTAGGGTCTTATCTTCTCTCAACATCTCAGTTTTGATTCTTTCTGGTGTTTTGCCAATTTTTTTTTCTTAATATGACAAAAGGGAAGTATGTTCAGAAATGTCCCAGATTACATCTTCATTGAATCAGTAATAGATAAAGTTTCCTTCCTTTTGCTAACACCCTGGAGGAGCCATTCATAAGCCAAATATTATGGCCAGGGTTATGGTGTAATATTATAGTTGAATACACCTGAATTATGTGATTACTTAATATTTGTGTTTGAGAGGGAGGTTCTGTAAGGGATTAAGAAAAAGAAAGGAAAATGGATTGCTAGGCCTCCAAAAACAATAATATCAGATCAGATCAGTCATATCAGATCAGTCGCTCAGTCATGTCTGTCTCTTTGCGACCCCATGAATTGCAGCACACCAGGCCTCCTGTCCATCAGCAACTCCCGGAGTTCACTCAGACTCACGTCCATCGAGTCAGTGATGCCATCCAACCATCTCATCCTCTGTCGTCCTCTTCTCCTCTTGCCCCCAATCCCTCCCAGCATCAGAGTCTTTTCCAATGAGTCAACTCTTCACATGAGGTGGCCAAAGTACTGGAGTTTCAGCTTTAGCATCATTCCTTCCAAAGAAATCCCAGGGCTGATCTCCTTCAGAATGGACAGGTTGGATCTCCTTGCAGTCCAAGGGACTCTCAAGAGTCTTCTCCAACATCACAGTTCAAGAGCATCAATTCTTCAGCGCTCAGCCTTCTTCACAGTCCAACTCTCACATCCATACATGACCACAGGAAAAACCATAGCCTTAACTAGACGAACCTTTGTTGGCAAAGTAATGTCTCTGCTTTTGAATATGCTATCTAGGTTGGTCATAACTTTCCTTCCAAGGAGTAAGCATCTTTTAATTTCATGGCTGCAGTCACCATCTGCAGTGATTTTGGAGCCCAGAAAAATAAAGTCTGACACTGTTTCCACTGTTTCCCCATCTATTTCTCATGAAGTGATGGGACAATAATATAGCATGTTATTAAATATATTTCTTTGTTTAAAAAAAAGTCATCTATTTCAGGAAAAAACTAATAGAATACATATCAATACAAGTCTGATACCTTCTGTGTCTTTTCAATAAATCACTTGCATTAGGATCTTCACCTTTAGGTCCATTTCTGGACTTAAGAGAAATAATAACAAAAGTGGTTCCAGGAAATTAACTCTGTGAATGGTAATATGACATCGGATCATTCTCTCTCCAAATAGCAATAAAATAGCCTATCACTTGAAACAGAAAAAAATGATAGCCCCTCACATAATACAGCATTGCAATTGCTAACACGTCTGCCTGTAATGAATTGAATATGGTACAAGCAGAATAGGCTACCTTGGTTTGTGCATTGCAACATTGGCATTTGAAAGATACAAGGGGAGAAAAGAAATATTAGGACTGTGGAATTATTTGGTTGTTGTGAGGTACAATTCATGCATTGTAAAAGAAAATGATAAAGTCATTGCAATCAATTTCCAAATTGAGAAGTGGTGAAAATAAGAATGCTTTTATGGCAGGATTAAAAAGACTGCCCCACCTCCTGTACTGGAGGGCCAATGGGCTTGGATCCTAATTGCAAGAGTAGCAAAATTTGAGAGAAGAATAGATTTTTAGCCTCAACAAATCTCCCACAGAAAAATTTTGTCCTTGATAAGAGAGGAGTGAGGCGTGGAGATTTAAGATAAGTAGGCCTGGGTGGATAAATTCAAGAACATGGAGCCTCCAAATTCTTTTTTACCCTGTGTGCCTGAAGAGGTGCTCCCATTCCCTTGGCAGAGGCTAGTATTCCTCCATTCTGAAGACTATGCAAGAAGGAAGGAAGACTATGCAAAAAGGAAGGAAGACTATGCAAGAAGGAAGGAAGACTATGCAAGAAGGAAGGAAGGATGCAAGAAGAAGGATGAAAGTCAGTGACTGACTTTCTCAGTGCTCGACCTACAAAAAAATCATTTCCCTGTTAACCATTAATGTCACTAGGAAATTAAATAGCATTAAGGCACTTCATGTTACAATGAGACAAATAATGTCCTTGATAATGAACAAAAGGGACTCCTTACTGAATGATCTGATTAATGACTACAGACAGAAAGTAGGAGCAGATATGAAGATGTTGAACTAGGATGTTGGAATAGAAAGGTGTAAAAGTTCAATTTTGTTATTTGGGGACATGTTTCCATTATCAAGAATACACAGAAGAACTGTACAAAAAAGATCTTCATGACCCAGATAATCACGATGGTGTGATCACTGACCTAGAGCCAGACATCCTGGAATGTGAAGTCAAGTGGGCCTTAGAAAGCATCACTACGAACAAAGCTAGTGGAGGTGATGGAATTCCAGTTGAGCTATTCCAAATCCTGAAAGATGATGCTGTGAAAGTGTTGCACTCAATATGCCAGCAAATTTGGAAAACTCAGCATTGGTCACAGGACTGAAAAAGGTCCGTTTTCATTCCGATCCCAAAGAAAGGCAAGGCCAAAGAATGCTCAAACTACTGCACAATTGCACTCATCTCACACACTAGTAAAGTAATGCTCAAAATTCTCCAAGCCAGGCTTCAGCAATACGAGAACTGTGAAGTTCCTGATGTTCAAGCTGGTTTTAGAAAAGGCAGAGGAACCAGAGATCAAATTACTAACATCTGCTGGATCATGGAAAAAGCAAGAGAGTTCCAGAAAAACATCTATTTCTGCTTTATTGACTATGCCAAAGCCTTTGACTGTGTGGATCACAATAAACTGTGGAAAATTCTGAAAGAGATGGGAATACCAGACCACCTGATCTGCCTCTTGAGAAATTTGTATGCAGGTCAGGAAGCAACAGTTAGAACTGGACATGGAACAACAGACTGGTTCCAAATAGGAAAAGGAGTTCATCAAGGCTGTATATTGTCACCCTCTTTATTTAACTTATATGCAGAGTACATCATGAGAAACGCTGGACTGGAAGAAACACAAGCTGGAATCAAGATTGCCAGGAGAAATATCAATCACCTCAGATATGCAGATGACACCACCCTTATGGCAGAAAGTGAAGAGGAACTCAACAGCCTCTTGATGAAAGTGAAAGTGGAGAGTGAAAAAGTTGGCTTAAAGCTCAACATTCAGAAAACGAAGATCATGGCGTCCGGTCCCACCACTTCATGGGAAATAGATGGGGAAACAGTGGAAACAGTGTCAGACTTTATTTTTCTGGGCTCCCAAATCACTACAGATGGTGACTGCAGCCATGAAATTAAAAGATGCTTACTCCTTGGAAGGAAAGTTATGACCAACCTAGATAGCATATTCAAAAGCAGAGACATTACTTTGCCAACAAAGGTTTGTCTAGTCAAGGCTATGGTTTTTCCTGTGGTCATGTATGGATGTGAGAGTTGGACTGTGAAGAAGGCTGAGCGCTGAAGAATTGATGCTCTTGAACTGTGATGTTGGAGAAGACTCTTGAGAGTCCCTTGGACTGCAAGGAGATCCAACCAGTCCATTCTGAAGGAGATCAGCCCTGGGATTTCTTTGGAAGGAATAATGCTAAAGCTGAAACTCCAGTACTTTGGCCACCTCATGTGAAGAGTTGACTCATTGGAAAAGACTCTGATGCTGGGAGGGATTGGGGGCAGGAGGAGAAGGGGACGTCAGAGGATGAGATGGCTGGATGGCATCACTGACTCGATGGACGTGAGTTTGAGTGAACTCTGGGAGTTGGTGATGGACAGGGAGGCCTGGCATGCTGTGATTCATGGGGTCGCAAAGAGTTGGACACGACTGAGCGACTGAACTGATCTGATCTAATTCCATTTTCCAGGAATGGAATAATGCCCTTAGTGCCCTCACCAAGGACGCTCAGAGCTTATATTATTAATACCCATTGGGATTGCTCTTAGAAAAAAAAAATTTTTTTTTAATGGTGTATGTTTGTGAATGGTCAGTCATGTTCAACTTTTTAGGACCCCATGGATAGCCCACCAGGCTCCTCTGTCATGGAATTTTCCAGGCAAGAATACTGGAGTGGATAGCAATTCCCTTCTCCAGGGGATCTACCCGAACCAGGGAATGAACTTATGTCTCCTGCGTCTCCTGCATTGACAGGCGGGTTCTTTACCAGCTGAGCCTCAGGGAACTCCTCATGTCAAATAAAGTGGAGATATGGCTCAGAAGGTAAAGGACCTGCCTGCAATGCAGAGACCCATGATCGATCCCTAGGTTGGGAAGATCCCCTGGAGAAGGGAATGGCTACTTAGTCCAGTATTCTTGCCTGGGGAATTCGATGGACAGAGGAGCCTGGCAGGCTATAGTCCATAGGATTGCAAAGAGTCAGACATGACTGAGCAACTAATACACACACACACATACAATGTTAAAATACATGAAGCAAAATCTAATGGATAAATAGAAGAAATAGATATATCAACAATTATAACTGGGATATCAGCACTCATCTCTCAGTAATGGGTAGAATAAGTTAAAAGAAAATCAATAATATCATAGAATTATCAACTAAATTAACCTAACAGTCATTCATGCACACTCCATTAAGAGAAGTAGACTCTTTCTTTTCAAGTACACATAAAACATTCATCTAAATTTATCACATTGTAAACTATATAAGTAATTCTCAGTAAATGTAAACATTTTGAAATCCTTGAGAAGATGTTGTCTAACAACAAAGAAAGTACATTAGAAATCAACAACCCAAAGATATTAGGAAAATTCACAATTATCTGAAAATCAAGCACCTTTCTGCTCTCTGTCAGATAAGGAACAACAAGGATAATTAGAAAATATTTTTAACTCAATGAAAATGAAAACAGCGTATTTAAATTTGTGTATATGCTATGCAGCCAAATTAATGCTTAAAATGTGTATTGTTAAATTCCTATATTAGAAAAGGATAAAAGTCTAATATCAATGATACATTTTCTTCTTACTGCCCATGCACTGTCCACATGGCCTCCAAACACTTGTATTGCTCTGTGCACTAATCAGCTTCTGTGTTTATTGTTTAAATGCTTCACACTTGCAGACTTCAGAAGACTGCCCTCAAGCCCTGGATAGGTGTTTACCCTTTGCATAGAATCAGAATTTTCTAGGAGTCCAGGCTTCCCTTGATGTGAAAATAAGAAAGTCTAACTCTTTCTTTGAGTTCTGATTTGTGCTCTCTGGCTCTCTTTTGCATTAAGATGATGCTAGGATTCTCCTATAATTGTGCCCTTGTCCAGCTAATTCTCCTTCCTTGTCCTTCTGCTGCTGCTAAGTCGCTTCAGTTGTGTCTGACTCTGTGCGACCCCATGGACGGCAGCCCACCAGGCTCTGCCGTCCCTGGGATTCTCCAGGCAAGAACACTGGAGTGGGTTGCCATTTCTTTCTCCAATGCATGAAAGTGAAAAGTGAAAGTGAAGTCGCTCTGTCGTGCCCGACTCTTAGCAACCCCATGGACTGCAGCCTTCCAGGCTCCTCCATCCATGGGATTTTCCAGGCAAGAGTTCTGGAGTGGGGTGCCATTGCCTTCTCCTTCCTCGTCCTGCTCCTCCTTTATTGATTTCTCCTCTAAGTAAATCTATAAATACTTGCTTGCAAAGGAATGCTTGCCTCAGGATCTGCTTTTGGAAAGCTCACATAACACCTGTAGTAATACATTTTTAAAAATGAAAGCTCCCAATTATATATTATCTATTATTCCAGTTTTCATGTTAATTGAGAGTGAAAACTGGGTCATAAAAATGCATGCCTCATTCAAAATTTATTACATTGTGGCAAAAAATAGCATCTTTTATCTTGGTAATCCCTCAAGTTTGAAAATCATTGCATTAAGAGATTGAGTTAATTTTACATGCTATTGCTGTGCTGTGTCTCATTCTTTAGGACACCATGAACTGTAATTCTCCAGGCAAGAATACTGGAGTGGGTAGCCATTCCCTTCTCTAGCGGATCTTCCCAACCCAGGGATGGAACATGCGTCTCCTGCATTGCAGGCAGATTCTTTACTGTCTGAGCCACCAGTGAAGCCCATTCTTCTTTAGTCATCCTGAGGAGGGGTACCTACATGGGGTGATTGTCTTGCTTTGGAAAAATGTGTAGGACACTGGGAGAACAAAAATTTACATCATTTCTTTCTTTTTGAATACTGCATACAAATAAGTGAATAGCTTTTTTTTTTTTTTCCTTTTTAGGAATGTATTTAATTCATTCAGTCTATACCAGTAAGGTAGGAGGAAATTGTGATAATTTGGATGTTATAATATGAATACTATTTAATCCATATCTCTGTCTCTCTCATAAATAGGTCTAGAGTATCCTAGCATATTCATGACCTGAAAAGCATCAGCAGCATAGAATTCAGCCTACTCCTGATGAAAATTATCCAAGACCTTAGTATCTAACAATGATTTTATGTCTTAGTCAGTATACTGACAGACAGAGCACCCACCTTTTCTCATCTTCCCATGCAGAGCTACTGTGCTTTGACAAAATTTCCATCCCTGGTTAAGTAATGCCCTGGAGTGTACATTCAGGCATCGGTTAGTTTTCTGGTACTTTAAGCTTAAGGCCTGATTTTTACTTAATAAAGATAAGAAAATTTAAAAAATGCTAATCACAGAAAAGAAATAATGTAGGAACTTTAAGATATTTATTTCAGATTTTTCTTTTTTAATTTCCTGGTTCTGTATAGTTTTAAACAAGGTAAAGTTTAAAACTTAAACTTGGATGATGTGCATGACATCCATGCAAGTTTTCAAAAACTGAGTCAACATTGCTTAACATTACTGTACTTTGCTCTATTTTATTTAATATCTGTATCAGTTTATTGCAAAGAATCATGAATATCATAATTAGGAGTGTATAAGATTTCTTTGATTTTTGTAGCAGCTTCCCTAAGCTGTGCATGAGTTTTCACTACCAGGACAAGGTGACATGCTATGCTAAAAGTATTGTTTATGCCTTAAATTGGCTAACTCTTAAAATCAATGTTGTTCAATTAATGCGGCTACTTAGAAGCAGGCTGAATGAAAATCATGCAGGAAAAAACTAATAACTTCATTGATACTCATTTAAGACCTTTTCTATTAAGTATCCTTTTAATCATCATCTTATTTTTTTTTTACTGTTAATTATAACAGCATCATTTTCATACTTACTTGGAGAGGATTTCTCTTTCAATTCTCACTTTTGTGTCATTGTTCAGCTGCTCACTGGTGTCTGACTCTGCAACCTCACGGACTACAGCACACCAGGCCTGTCCTCCACTGTCTCCCAGAGTTTGCTCAAACTCATGTCTATTGAGTCAATTATGTTATCAAACCATCTCATTCTCTGTTGCCCCCTTCTCCTCCTGCTCTCAATCTTTCCCAGTGTTAGGGAATGAGTTTTCCAATGAGTTGGCCTTTCACATCAGATGGCCAAAGTATTGGAGCTTCAGCTTCAACATGTCTTTTCCATGAATATTCAGGGTTGATTTCCTTTAGGATTGACTGGTTTGATCTCCCTGCTGTCCAAGGGACTCTCAAGTCTTCTCCAGCACAATTAGAAAGTGTCGGTTCTTCAGGGCTCAGTCTTTTTTATGGGCCAACTCTCACATCCGTACATGACTACTGGAAAAACCATAGCTTTGACTAGATGGACTTTGTTGGCAAATTGATGTCTTTGCTTTTCAATACTGCCTAGGTTTGCCATAGGTTTTCTTTCAAGGAACAAGCATCTGTTAACTTTGTTGCTGCAGTCACTGTCCACAGTGATTTTGGAGCCCCCCAAAATAAAATGTGTCGGTTTCCACTTTTCCCCATCTATTTCCCATGAAGTTATTGGACTGAATGCCATGATCTTATTTTTTTGAATACTGAGTTTTAAGCCAGCTTTTTCACTCTCCTCTTTCACCTTCATCAAAAGGCGCTTCAGTTCCTCTTTGCTTTCCGCCATTAGGGTGCTATCATCTGCATATCTGGGCCTGTTGATATTCCTCCCGGCAATCTTGATTACAGCTTGTGCTTCATTCAGCCCAGAATAAAAGTTAAATAAGCAGAGTGACAATATACAGCCTTGACATACTCCTTTCCCAATTTTGAACCAGCCTATTGTTCCATGTCCAGTTCTAACTGTTGCTTCTTGACCTGCATACAAATTTCTCAAGAGGCAGGTCAGGTGGTCTGGTATTCCCATCTCTTGAAGAATTTTCCATAGTTTGCTGTGATCCACACAGTCAAAAGCCTTAGTGTAGTCGATGAAGCAGATGTTTTTCTGGAATTCCTTTGCTTTTTCTATCATCCAACAGATGTTGGCAATTTGTTCTTCTGCACTTTTCTAAATTCAGCTTGTACATCTGGAAGTTCTCAGTTCATATCCTGTTGAAGCCTACCTTGAAGGATTTTGAACATTACCTTGTTACCATCATCTTTTAGAATTTGAAATAACAGCTGGAATTCCATCACCTCCACTAGCTTTGTTCATAGTGATGCTTCCAAAGGCCCACTTTACTTTGTACTCCAGGTTTCTGGCTCTAGGTGAGTGATCACATCCATTGTGGTTATCCGGGTCATTAAGACCTTTTCAGTAGAGTTCATTTGTGTATTCTTGCCACCTCTTCTTAATCTCTTCTGCTTCTCTAGGGTGCTTGCTATTTCTGCCCCCACCATTTTAGGTCACAGTATAAGTTCTGAGTGGTTACAATACCCAAATCATTACTAAAACTTGTCTTTTCATTCAGTACACATTTACATTTTGCCAAAACTCCATGCATGTTTGAGAAGTATGTTTACTCTAATTACACATGTATGTAAAATTGAATATAGTCATGAGATAAAGTTTGTTAACTTTGTTTTGCAAAGTTTCTGTATCTTGATTGAATTTGATTAATATAGCAGGTATTGAAAAGCAAAGACATCACTTTGCCAACAAAGGTCCATCTAGTCAAGGCCATGGTTTTTCCTGTGGTCATGTATGGATGTGAGAGTTGGACTGTGAAGAAAGCTGATAGCTGAAGAATTGATGCTTTTGAACTGTGGTGTTGGAGAAGACTCTTGAGAGTCCCTTGGACTGCAAGGAGATCCAACCAGTCCATTCTGAAGGAGATCAGCCCTGGGATTTCTTTGGAAGGAATGATGCTAAAGCTGAAACTCCAGTACTTTGGCCACCTCATGTGAAGAGTTGACTCATTGGAAAAGACTCTGATGCTGGGAGGGATTGGGGGCAGGAGGAGAAGGGGACGACAGAGGATGAGATGGCTGGATGGCATCACTGATTCGATGGACGTGAGTCTGGGTGAACTCCGGGAGTTGGTGATGGACAGGGCGGCCTGGTGTGCTGCGATTCATGCGGTCGCAAAGAGTCGGACACAACTGAGCAAATGAACTGAACTGAAATGAAAATAGCAGAAAGTTTTGTTATAAAATATAATTCATCAATAACTCATAAAACTGACAATTTTTAAGTAATTAAGGCAATGATATGAGGTATGTATATGTTTATGATTATATCTTTTTGGTGAATTGTTCTTTTCCTATTATTTACCAAACATCTCTCTGCCAAAATTTTCATTTCTTTCAAAGTCTGATGTGTTACTAATGTAGCTCTCCAAGTTTTCTGTTGAGGATAATGTGGCTGGTGTATCTTGTGTCATTTTATTTTCAAATACTCAGTGTCTGTATTTTCAAGATTACCTAGCTTGATTTACATAATTAGACTATCACTACTGTTTAATAAGCCAATTTGATTTAGTTGCATTTATTTTATTATCATATATAGGAATGTATTTACAATCTCTCCATTGCCCTCTACATGTCCTAGTTTTTATATTACTCTTTCCTCCTCTTCTGAATCCTATCGACTATTAACTTTTCTTTGTTCCTTTTATTTTTTATGAACATTTGGATACTATTCTTTTATAGATTACTTTATTAGTATTAATATACCATGAGAAATTCACATTACAAATTATATGTCTTTTACTTCCTTTGTTAATCAGTATCTCCCCACTAGTCTTGAACAGATCCTAATTTGATATCAAATAGATATCATTCTATTTGTAATTAACATCATTTTTGAAGTATTTTTCCCTACATTTTTTTAACATATCTCAAAATATGTATTATAGCTTTGACCTAGAAAAATAAATATTCTTTACATTGTTGTGGCATTTTGTAGTATTAAGGAACCAAAGGTCAGAGAGTCTCTGGGGAAGAAACCCACGTTTAAATTAATGAATATAATAAACATAGGCAAAAATGTACATTTTCATCATCTCTTCTATCATCAAACGTGTTCTTAAAAGACAACTAGTCAAGGACTCCTTGAATATTATCCCACTTAAGCATGAACAGATTAGCATTTCATTTCAGTTATTTAGCACTTACTATATCTCTATGACTATCTGCAGAACTGACATATGCAGAAAAACTCAATGGAACCTCGAAAAACAAAGCTCCATTGTTAAAATTTAAAGGACAAATGAATGTAGCTTTCTCCTCTCCAAAGCAAAATGTGTTTAGGTAAAAAGAGAGACATAAATTATAAAGAATGTCCTTCTTAAAGATTAATAACATACCCCACAGACAGAGCTAAAAATTGAAAACTATGAAATAAGCACTGCCATTGTTGCTTCTTCCTTTTAGACGTCGAGTGACACGAAGCTGGTCTATTCATCTACGCTACTCTGTAGCACTGTTACTGCACATATGCTCTGAATCGAATCAATTCTGTTCACATAAGCATGCATGTGTGTTAAGTCACTTCAGTCGTGTCTGACTCTTTGTGATCCTATGGATCATAGCCCAAGAGGCTCCCCTGTCCATGGGATTCTCCAGGCAAGAAAACTGGAGTGGGTTGCCATACCCTTCTCCAGGGGATCTTCCTGACCTAGGGATTGAACCAGCATCTCTTTTGGCTTCTGCATTGGCAGGCAGGTTCTTTACATTAGAGCCACCTGGAAAGCCCCTTTTCAAACATATCTATCCTCTAAAAACTTACTCATTTCATCAGTTTCATGTCTGCCATTTGTCCTATGCAGTGGCAGTAAAATATTATCATTTTCACAAAATATTGTACCTTACTACTTAGCAGTCCTTTCATGTTTCTGAATCCTAAATTATTCATGACAAATATGATGGCCACTGGATAAATTGATTGCTATAAGTTGGATTAAGTTGTTGGGAAAGAAGATTTTAATCATATTTTAATAATTTGAGATAGCATGATAGGCTGTTCAGGGGTGCATGCTTCTTTACGGATCATGTTTTTCTCCGGTTATATGCCCAGGAGTGGGATTGCAGGGTCGTATCATAAACTCTTTTAGTTTTTTAAGGAACCTCCATACTGTTCTCCAGAGTGGCTGAACCAATTTACACTCTCCACACCCTCTCCAGCATTTATTGTTTGTGGATTTTTTGATGATAGCCATTCTGGCTCATTGTAGTTTTGATTTGCATTTCCCTAGTAATTAGTGATGTTGGACATCTTTTCATGTGCCTATTGGCAATCTGTATGTTTTCTTTGGAGACATGTTTATTTAGGTCTTCCGCCCATTTTTTGAGTGGGTGGTCTCCTCTGATGCTGTTAAGCATCATTAGCTGTTTGTAAATTTTGGAGACTAATCCTTTATTGGTCACATCATTTGCAAATATTTTCTCCCAATCTGTGTGCTATCTTTTTGGTTTGTTCATTGTTTCCTTTGCTGTGCAAAAGTTTTTAAATAAGTCCCATTTGTTTATTTTTGTTTTTATTTCCATTATTCTGGGAGACTGATTGAAAAATGTATCTCTGTGATTCATGTTAGAGAGCGTTCTGCCTATGCTTTCCTCTAGGAATTTCATAGTATCTTGTCAGAGAGGATATTTTTTAACATGATAACATTTTAATTGAAATAAAACATGGAAGTCATCCATTACTCTTCTTGTTTATAATGGGTTTGAACTGTGTTGCCTGGAGAATCCCAGGGACGGGGGAGCTTGGTGGGCTGCCGTCTATGGGGTCACACAGAGTCGGACACGACTGAAGCGACTTAGCAGCAGCAGCAGCATTGTCTTATTAAGGACCAGAACCCAAATGTAATGGATTAACGATAGGATATCTGACATCTGTCTTTATTCAGGACATTCTGAGTACACCCAGCACTCCAGAAAAATTATCTGTGCTTCCTTTCACCCTTAAGTATTTGAATGATAGGTTATATGACCACTCCAATTAATAAATACTTGTGATTAATAATTCATAGGATTTATATGTGTCATGAATGATGTAATTTAATTTAAATGTATTGTCCCAAATATGATGAAGGATGTATCAAAAGACAAATTCTCACATCTAAAGTTCTCATATCTAAAACTTTGGCTGAGCACACAGCATATAACATTTGCCTCATTTATGGCTGAAGTTTGTGAAATCACAGTTTGGCTCATATTTAACAAAATAAAACTTCTTTTCTAGTCCAAGTCAAAGAGTAGAGTGAAATTATATATCTAAGCATATTTTCTTAAAATATTGGGGATATTTATTACCACCACTTATGAGTGAGACTGTTACTGGGTGGCAAGTCACAGACGGGAACATGGAAAAGGTGACTGAAGTTTGCATGAGACAATATGGCTGTCAGGATTGCTGTTACTCTACCCAGGCCCAAGCCATGGGGACATTAAGACAAGTCTCTGCAGCCCATCTCTATAAGGTCAGCAAAGCTTTCCAAATTCCATTTCCATTTTCTTTTTATCCTCTGACATTAGTTTTCATACAATATGCTTGAACTTGCTTTCAGCTTCCAAATTTTGTTTCATTTCACCCCATTTCATCCCCATAGTCTATATTCTGATAGTCTATCCTGCTACTATCTTGATAGCATCCATCCATAATCTTTAGAAAATGAGTCCAGGTTAATTATCTAGGCTATAGCTCACTGGTGAGGTGACAGTACAGACAAAAGGCTCAGAGAGTAGTTCAGCTAGTCCACTCTGTCCAACCATCTTGAACTCAATCATGTTTTCATATCAGTGTGTAGAAAATGCTGAAAGCCAAGGATTGTGTGTTTTCCATGATGGGTAATAGGTGTACAAAGCTAGAATGTTAATATAAATTATCTTCCCATTAGAACTGGTTCACAGAACCTGTAGACACCTTGCAATGAGTAGCATACTTACCAGTTTAAAGCATATCGTCAGTAGTTATTCTTGTCATAGTCAAAATTGCACTGGGAAAAGTTAAACAAGTAAGAAATAAGACTCATTTAAGGCTACTGCCAGAAGAGACAAAGACCAGAATGCAGTCTGAACTCAACTCAGCCAAAATAAAACACAAGAGTGTTTTAAAATGTTGGCATGAACAGAAGATGGGCCATCTGTGTTTGTTGACCCTTGAAGGCCAGAAGAGTGGCTCACTTATTGCTGTGTGACAAATAGAAGTGTTATTAACAGACAACCCTAGAAGCATTCCCAAATTAGGAATATGGTATACGTTCAGAGTTGCATTAAATGGAATTGCAGTATAAGCCAGACAAATATACAGTTACACAAAACTCTATGATCCCAATGCCTTAACATTAAAAATTTTTCACTCAACACCAATCAGGTCACACCTTATCTTGTACAGGAATACACAAACAGTGACTCCTCAGTCCAGATTCTTATCACCCAGGATGCCACTAGCCTCAGCACAGCCTCCAAGGTCACAGTAATGGGTTGAGGGGGGGAACATGGGAGAGGCAAGATTTCACATGGACACATAAATATGTCACGTTCACTTACCTTCTCTTGACCAGAGCCGAGGTGGTCCCACCTGAACTGCAGAAGTATCTCAAAAGTGTGGTCTGGTCCAGGAGAAGAAATTGAATATTAAGAATATTAAGGTGGAATGTTCTATTTCCACCTGCAGTACTTAGAAGTGTATAGCTTTTGTTGTTGTTCAATCTCTCATTCGTGTCCAACTCTTTGTGACCCCATGGACTGCAGCACGCTAGGTTTCTCTATCCTTCACCACCTCCCGGAGCTTGCTCAAACTCATGTCCATCAAGTTGGTGATGCCATCCAACCATCTCATCCTATCACCCCTCTTCTCCTCCTGCCCTCAATCTTTCCCAGCATCAGGGTCTTTTCCAATGAGTCAACTACTCATCATATGGTCAAAGTATCGCAGCTTCAACTTCAGCATCAATCATTCCAATGTCTATTCAGGGTTAATGTCCTTTACGATTGACTAGTTTAATTTCCTTGCAGTCCAGGGGACTCTCAAGAGTCTTCTCCAATACCAGTTTTCGAAAACATAGCTTTAGTGCCAAGAAAATATCTCCCATCCATTAAGTTAACTGATAGCAATTGCTCACTCTTTGCAGTGAGCACTAGAGATTTCTGAGAGAAAACAACAAACTAAAGCCATTTAAATAAAAAAAAAAAAAAAAGCAAGTTTTGTAATAGCTAATCTTACTTGTTCAAATTATTAGCTCAAGTTCATGTGCCTAACCCAGAGAGATGCCAAGTTATTCTAAGGAACTTGGACATCTAGTTGTTGAAGGACAGGGAAACCTGGCATGCTGCAATTCATGGGGTCACAAAGAGTCAGACACGACTGAGCAACTGAACAACAACCATTTTATTTGTTCAAATTATTAGCTTAAGTTCATGTGCCTGACCCAGAGATGCCAAGCAAACTGAAATGTCTGAGTTTGGAGCAGAGGAAGGTTTATTGCAGGGTCATGAGGTGGTTCATGCTCTAAAAAACCAGGTTCTGAGAAGGATTTTGGCAAAGCATGGTTAAAGGTTAGATGACAGAAGGAGGCCCCAGGGTATGTGATTAGCTCACACACAATTCTCTGACTGGCTGATGGTGAGTGAAAAGAGTGGTATCACAGGGTTAAGTCTTTAGGCTCCAGAAGGCCTGGGGCTAAGTGCTTAAGGGCATCAAGTAGTTAACATTTTCCATTTCATGGGGTTTTTTCACATATGCAAAACAATTAAGGAATGTGTACCAATTAGTGTTATCTAGGTACATCAGCAGAGAAGGCAATGGCACCCCACTCCAGTACTCTTGCCTGGAAAATCCCATGGGTGGAGGAGCCTGGTAGGCTCCAGTCCATGGGGTCGCTAAGAGTCTGACATGAGTGAGCGACTTCACTTTCACTTTTCATTTTCATGCATTGGAGAAGGAAATGGCAACCAACTCCAGTGTTCTTGCCTGGAGAATCCCAGGGATGGGGGAGCCGGGTGGGCTGCTGTCTCTGGGGTTGCACAGAGTCGGACACGATTGAAACGACTTAGCAGCAGCAGCAGCAGCAGCAGCAGATACTTCAGAGAGGAGCTAAAGCTATGGAGTAAGCCTGTCCTGGGAAAGCCCCATAGGGTCCTACCTGGGTGCAAAATATCTTCCTTAAAAAAAAAAAAAAAAAAAAATGCTTTTTCTGAATGACTCCTAGTGATAGAGTAGTGATATGCATCTATAATTTTTGACATTTAGGTTTGTTTCTTCTTGAGAAACTTGTTTCCCCATTCCTAAAAAAAATTGTACTTTCCTTGGAAAAGTATTTTTCTGTCAAAAAAATACTTTTTTTAAACCACAGCATATTTAAACAATTTTCTTAATACTAGATTTTACTGATTCACATAGCGTTTTTAGTTTCTTACAAAAAATGCTTTGTTGACATAGTTTTCATGCCATAAAATTTATTTAAGTGTAATATTTGATAACACTAAATTTATAGCTTTGTGCAACCAAAACATTCCCATTATTCCCAAAAAGAAATTTCTTGCTCACTCTTAGTCATTCCTCCTCTCCATTCCTACTGCCAGGCAGCCATTCATCTATTATCTCTAAAAATTTGCCTTTTCTGATTTCATATAAATTGAATGAAACAATATGTGGTCCTTTTTGTCCAGGTTCTTTACTGAACATGATGTTTTTGTGCTTCACTTATGTCATAATATGTATGAGTGCTGTGCTTAATCGCCCAGTTGCGTCCGACTTTTTGCAACCCCACGGACAGTAGCCTACTATGCTCCTCTGTACGTGTGGATACTCCAGGCAAGAACACTGGAGTGGGTTGTCATGCCCTCCTCTAGGGAATCTTCCCAACCCAGGGATTGAACTCAGGTCTCCCTCATTGCAGGTGGATTCTTTTACTGTCTGAGTCACCAGGGAAGCCCAGCATGTATGAATACTTCATTTCTTTTTGTTGGTGGTAGAATTCCATTGTATAACTGTGCCACATTTTGTTCTACTACCAAATGATGGACATTTGGATTGTTTCCATTTTAAAAAACATTAGCTTTATTGAGGTATATTTGAGTAATAAAATTATAAGACTTTTAAATTATAGTACCTGGTGATTTTTATGCATATATATTATAAAATGCTCTCCCAGCTATTTAGTATATTCTTAAGCTCAGATATTTATCTTTGTGTGTGTGTGCGTGTGTGTGTGTGTGTGTGTTTGGAACTAAGTATTATATACAGTATGTTGTTAGCAAATACAATCACTGTGTTTACATTAGAGTCCAAGATCTTATTCTGAGAAAAAACAGAGCTTGCACCCTTTTATCAGCCTCTCCTAATTTCCCCTATCCCAAGTCCCTTGCAACCAATTTTCCACTCTCTATTTCTGTGAGTTTGACTTTTCTTTTTTTAAGATTCCACATAAAAGTGATAGTATGCAGTATTTATCTTTCTCTCCATACCCTGTTTTCTTTTTCTTTTTTGGATACATATTTAGAAGTGATATTGTTGATAATAAGGTCGTTCTATTTTTAGTTTTCTAAAAATCTTCCTCAAAACATTTTTTTCTCCTGAAAGTATTTTTAAAAATAAAAATAATAATTAGTTAGTGACTACTGTGAGTAATAATTGGTTAGTGACTACTGTGACATTGTACAGGAGACAGGGATCAAGACCATCCCCATAGAAAAGAAATGCAAAAAAGCAAAATGGCTGTCTGGGGAGGCCTTACAAATAGCTGTGAAAAGAAGAGACACGAAAAGCAAAGGAGAAAAGGAAAGATATAAACATCTGAATGCAGAGTTCCAAAGAATAGCAAGAAGAGATAAGAAGGCCTTCTTCAGTGATCAATGCAAAGAAATAGAGGAAAACAACAGAATGGGAAAGACTAGGGATCTCTTCAAGAAAATCAGAGATACCAAAGGAACATTTCATGCAAAGATGGGCTCGATAAAGGACAGAAATGCTATGGACATAACAGAAGCAGAAGATATTAAGAAGAGATGGCAAGAATACACAGAAGAACTGTACAAGAAAAAGATCTTCATGACCCAGATAATCACGATGGTGTGATCACTGACCTAGAGCCAGACATCATGGAACGTGAAGTCAAGTGGGCCTTAGAAAGCATCACTATGAACAAAGCTAGTGGAGGTGATGGAATTCCAGTTGAGCTATTCCAAATCCTGAAAGATGATCCTGTGAAAATGCTGCACTCAATATGCCAGCAAATTTGGAAAACTCAGCAGTGGCCACAGGACTGAAAAAGGTCAGTTTTCATTCCAATCCCAAAGAAAGGCAATGCCAAAGAATGCTCAAACTACCGCACAATTGCACTCATCTCACACGCTAGTAAAGTAATGCTCAAAATTCTCCAAGCCAGGCTTCAGCAATATGTGAACTGTGAACTTCCTAATGTGCAAGCTGGTTTTAGAAAAGGCAGAGGAACCAGAGATCAAATTGCCAACATCCGCTGGATCATGGAAAAAGCAAGAGAGTTCCAGAAAAGCATCTATTTCTGCTTTATTGACTATGCCAAAGCCTTTGACTGTGTGGATCACAATAAACTGTGGAAAATTCTGAAAGAGATGGGAATACCAGACCACCTGCCCTGCCCCTTGAGAAACCTATATGTAGGTCAGGAAGCAACAGTTACAACTGGACATGGAACAACAGACTGGTTCCAAATAGGAAAAGGAGTATGTCAAGGCTGTATATTGTCACCCTGCTTATTTAACTTCTATGCAGAGTACATCATGAGAAACATTGGACTGGAAGAAACACAAACTGGAATCAAGATTGCCGGGAGAAATATCAATAACCTCAGATATGCAGATGACACCACCCTTATGGCAGAAAGTGAAGAGGAACTCAAAAGCCTCTTGATGAAAGTGAAAGAGGAGAGTGAAAAAGTTGGTTTAAAGCTCAACATTCAGAAAACGAAGATCATGGCATCTGGTCCCATCACTTCATGGGAAATAGATGGGGAAACAGTGGAAACAGTGTCAGATGCCAAGGTCCAGCCCAGGCTGATCCAGGGAGTTCAAAGGGGAGACGGCTTCGGTGATCAGGATATGATAGCTCTAATTAAATATTAATTAGAGATATAAAGAGTGATAGAATAAGGATAGCTCAGCAGGAAAATTCAGTGGAGAAAAGAGGCTGAGTAGCTTTACGTGGGGAACCAATAAAACTTCAAGACAAGGAGCTTGCACCACTTACGTAGGCCACAGGCGTCCTTCTGTTCTCCCGAAGGAGAGGAGACACTGAGGCCTCCCCAGTTGGATCTTAGAAGCCCAGGCAA
Source organism: Bos taurus (assembly GCF_002263795.3). NCBI lineage: Eukaryota > Metazoa > Chordata > Mammalia > Artiodactyla > Bovidae > Bos > Bos taurus. The sequence continues at coordinate 90,536,661 of NC_037336.1, forward strand.
AATTAGTAAGCATGGCGGGCTCTGCGCTCCAGATGGAAACTCAGCCAGAGTTTGAGAGAGAGAACGACATGGGGAGACCAGTATTTTGAGGAACTGATCCCCATTTTTTATTTCCCAGAGTCTGTTTTTATACATTGAGGTGTTGTACAAAAGTCACGCGGGGTCAGCAGTCCTGACTTTTATTAAAGTCAGTTGCTTCATACAGATGTATACAGAGGTCTTAGGGGTGTTAGATCATCTTCTGGCCAGGAGGCCTGCTGACAATTTATGGCCCTCTCCTTGTGACAGCAGTCAGTCAACACTTATTTCTCCAGGGGTGATTATCCTTAAAACAGACGCCACCCAAATAAAGTTACATTCCTATAGGGTGAGGGTGTAGTGGGTTTTAGTTAAGGAAAGAATTTACTTAGCCTAAGGTCTAACGTGATTTATATCAAAGGTTAATACTTATTTCTTCTATATATTCATTAATGTGTGTAAGGGCAGGGGATGTGAGACTTAGCAGCAAACATTGGCTCAACAAATGAAAAACCCTTCACCAATACAATTTCTAATCAGCCCATTATACTTATACTAATAGTTTTCTAACTTCTCTAAAGAACCTGTTTTTAGAAGGTATAAAGCATCTCATGCCTCTCACAGTTGGGAGGCTGTAAGCAATCATATGTGGCCGGACAAGCCTGTCAGGCAGGCTTGAGAACCTTCAGAGGAGTTTGTAAGTTTAGAACACTCCTGTCACGCCCAGGAATTATTATTAACTGTCAGGCAGGCTTGAGAACCTTCAGAGGAGTTTGTAAGTTTAGAACACTCCTGTCACGCCCAGGAATTATTATTATTAACGCCCAGGAATTATTATTATTATTATTATTAACACGCCCAGGAATTATTATTATTAATTGTAAGTTTAGAACACTCCTGTCACGCCCAGGAATAAACTCTTATTATTCGAAGAAGTTAACTCCTTCTCCGAAAAAGGTGGTGGGGGACAGCCCCCCATAAAGTCAGAGGTGTAGGTGAGAGCACAAAGTAGTAAAGTAGGCAGGCTCTGGTTATGGGGGTAGATGCTAGAGAATTTCCAGGGGGACTCCTGAGGCTCTATCCCACCTTTGCGTACGTCGAGCCTCCTTCCTCATGAACTTTGCCACGGGCGGAGTGCCTCACGCTGGCCCCCAACAGTCAGACTTTATTTTTCTGGGCTCCAAAATCACTGCAGATGGTGACTGCAGCCATGAAATTAAAAGGCGCTTACTCCTTGGAAGGAAAGTTATGGCCAACTTAGATAGCATATTCAGAAGCAGAGACATTGCCAACAAAGGTTCATCTAGTGAAGGCTATGGTTTTTCCTATGGTTATGTATGGATGTGAGAGTTGGACTGTGAAGAAGGCTGAGCACTGAAGAATTGATGCTTTTGAACTGTGGTGTTGGAGAAGACTCTTGAGAGTCCCTTGGACTGCAAGGAGATCCAACCAGTCCATTCTGAAGGAGATCAGCCCTGGGATTTCTTTGGAAGGAATGATGCTAAAGCTGAAACTCCAGTACTTTGGCCACCTCATGCGAAGAGTTGACTTATTGGAAAAGACTCTGATGCTGGGAGGGATTGAGGGCAAGAGGAGAAGGGGAGGACAGAGGATGAGATGGCTGGATGGCGTCACTGACTCTATGGATGTGAGTCTGAGTGAACTCTGGGAGTTGGTGATGGACAGGGAGGCCTGGTGTGCTGTGATTCATGGGGTCGCAGAGTCAGACACAACTGAGTGACTGATCTGATCTGACTGCGAATAAAACACTGTGATAAGAATATTGAATGTACTGGCACATAAAGATCTTTGGTTTATTATTGACATATTTCTTTCTAATTTGAGACTCTGAGGACTGAACCAAATAAATGTGAAACATCCTTACCTGTTCAGGTTTTATTTTCTTTTGATATTCAGCTATTTTCATGAGTCCACCCACCCAAGACTGTGAAGAGTATCCATAAAATTTATATGTAGATTCCAAATAATTCCAGTCAACATCTTCCAATTTTTCCTTCAAACTCTGGAACCACATGACCAACTGAGAACTGGCTGCAATCCATGGGGTCTCAAAGACTTGGACACCACTTGGCCACTGAACAGCAATAACACTACTTGATATATCCAGAACTGAATCTCTGAGCTTTGCCCCCGATTTTATAACCCCTGCAATCTTATCTATCTCAGTAAATGACAAACTCCTGCTCTGTGCTCAGGCTCAAATCTAACACATTCATTCACTAGGCAATCCTGTTGGCTCTATTTTTAGAGGACAACCATTTTTCACCATTTTCACTGCCACTACCTTGGCCCAAGACAGCATCATCTCTAAGTGAGATTATTACAACTGCCTCCTCGCCTAGCCCAAATTCTTTATTGCACCATTGCCCCTCTTCAGAATCCTCTCTGCAAAGGAGTCAGGATGAGCTGAAATAATAGATCATATTACTTCTCTCCTTAAGACTACCCAATTTTCTGTTTCCTCTCTTATCTCACTGTCCTCACAGCTATCATTCAAGGCATGATCTACATCAGCAACTTCACACTTAGCATTTCAACTTATTACATCATCATTCTGTCCTCCTCACTAGAGACTGGCAGAGCTTACTTACTCCCTCATCTCTTTCAGTCCTATAGTCAGATGCCATCTTTTTACTGCAGACTTCCATAACCATCCAAACTAAAATTACAATTGCTCTTCCTCAATCCACTCTCCTTTCTCCCCTTCTTTGCTATATTTTCTTCCACTGTATTTATCACCATCTAATACACAATGTGGGCTTCCCTGCTGGCTCAGTGCTAAGAATCCATCTGGCAATGCAGGAGACATGGGTTTGACCCCTGGGTCAGGTAGATCCCCTGGAGAATGAAATGGCAACCCACTCCAATATTCTTGCCTGGGAAATCCCATGGATAGAGGAACCTCGATGGCTACAGTCTATGGTGTCACAAAAGAGTTGGACACGATTAAGCTGCTAAACAACAACAATACACAATGTATTTGGGTTGTTTACCCTAATGATTGCATCCCCACTAGAATATAAGCTCCAGGATGGAAGGAATTCTGTCAACTTTTCTTTGCTGTGTCCTTATAGCCATCTGTTTGGTAAACGAATGAATGAACCACTGTGTATCCTTGTGATCTTTCTTCCCAGTGTGAATTCCCAAGTTGTGGTTCTTAACCAACTAAGAAATTGTTTGGAGTTTTAACAGGTGATTTATGCATCTTGATAGCTTGGCACTAGAGGATGACCCTCTTCCCAGTATATCTAACTTTTTATTTTTTTCTTGAGAATCTCAGGTTTCTTATGCATACAGAATCCCTATATCACCCACATGTTTGCACATTAACTTGCACACACACACCACATCACATGCATGGGCACATACATGTATAGGCACATATACACACTCCTGATAGACATTCTAAGAACTTTTCACATATGCCAGAACTTTGCAAAATTTCACTGAATGCAAAGTTTAAGCTGTTGTCCGGGAGTGCCTGAATCAACTCAGATTTTTCCTTTTTTTCTCTCTACTTTTTGTCCATGTCATTCTCTTACTGAATCTATTAAGAAAGTTCAGCTGGTATTTAATGCTGCCCCAGAAACTGAATCAAGCCTGGAAGTGACAAGTCATATATCAATAGCCTAAGCTAAATTTTTGGAAGTTAATTTATAACCATCCAGGTTCTGGGTGCATTGACCTTCGGAAGAACCATAAATCTTTCTATAAGTAGTGCCATTTTTTATGGACTTTCAAACTGGAGGTAACATAAAAGAAACATAATGCAAAAATAAATGTTACCTCTAATTAAAGCTTTATAAGAAAATCCTCTTATATGTAATATGCATGCATGCATGCTCAGTCACTTCAGTCATGTCTGACTCTGTGACCCCATGGACTGTAGCCAGCCAGGCTCCTCTGTCCATGGGATTCTCCAGGCAAGAATACTGGAATGGGTTGCCATGCCCTCCTCCAAGGGATTTTCCTGATCCAGGGATCCAATCAGCATCTCCTGTGTCTCCTGAATTTCAGGTGGATTCTTTATTACAGAGCCACCAGAGAAACCCTTATGTCTAAAAAAGACTTCCAATATTGGGGTACAAAAAATTATTCATCAGCAGTAAAAAAGAGATCTTAATAAAATACAGTTGACTCTATAAATTCAATAATCCTTTCAAATAGTGATTACTTTAATTGAATACCTTATTATGTTCACATTTATTTATTAGGTATCACTAAAGCTTAAGAAATTCATATTTCATTCTATGCTTCTTCAAACTGTATTAAATTCTTTATCAGTAATGCACATCTATGAACATTAGTATATAAATTTATGCATATTTCAAAACTATCTCCAAAAATTAATAAATTTCCTATGAAATTAGGTAAAGAAGAGCTCAGCTTCTCTCCATGGTGCTAATAGCAAAAACAAATCCGCAGAGACTTTAAAATAAAAACACTGGCTTAAAATATAGATTAGTATAGAACCTTGGGTCCTTAACAAAAGAGAGTTAAGTTGCTTACAAGAATAGGGCAAATACAAAGATAAGAAACAAATTAAGAAAATAAAATTATTATCCTTCTACAGTCATTTTTTGACTAGATGACATATGAAAGGAAAGAAAAACTGAGATGACAAAGCTAGGTATGTTGACATAAAGACAACAAAACAATGAAAGCAAGTCAGAGTTTACCACAACCCGTTAAACTAGCTAGAATATTATCTCTATACATTTGAGTTACTGGGCACTGAACATACAGCTAAAAGATAATCAGCATTCAGGAGGAATCAATAGACCTCAAGACAATGATATCATGATGCAATGTGAAGATGCCTGACCATAGTTTCCCTATATTTTTCTTAAATACTTTGTTTTTATGGACTCTAAAACTAAAGAGCTGCAACTGTACTCAGTGTAATTTCACTGATTATCACTAAACAAGTTTAAGATCCTACTTTTTAATAGTAAACAAATGTTTAGGAAGTGATTTCCATTTTGTGCTCATCATTTGGACCATTAGAAGTGTCTTTCTTGCTATTTTGCAATGTTTAATCTGTTTATAAACACAAGAATTTTAAGCAAAATTATTCAAACTTTAATATAACTGTTCATGTAAAGAACAATTGTACATACACATGCATGCTCAGTCATATCTGATTCTGTGACCCCATGGACTGTAGCCCTCAGGTTCTTCTGTCCATGGGACTTTCCAGGCAAGAATACTGGAGTGGGTTGCCATTTCCTTCTCCAGGGGATCTTCCTGACCCAGGGATTGAACTCCCATCTCCTGCATTATAGGCAGATTCTTTACCACTGAGCCCCAGGGAAGCCTATATGTTCTTCTACTATCTAGGTAGAAAACTTGGAAGACTCACTTGTCCAGATGGTGTTGCTGCTCAGACTGGTCACATGATCCACTTCTGGTCAGTGAAATATAAGAGGAAGCTACACAGTGGTGAGAGTGGTGGCTGTTAGGAGAACTTTTCTCGTGTGTTAAGAGTTCACTAGACTGCCTCTGTGTTTTTTGTCCTTTGTAACTTTTGCCTTCTCTTTTTTCATAACTTATATATGAATGGGATTACTAAAGAAGCAGCAGCTGTTTTAGTCACCATGAAAAAAAAATGACTCAGGTATCTTGGAGCAGGCAGATAAAAAGAGGATGACTCTTTTTAGCACTGCTATACAAACAGCAGCTTGGTCCAAACTTAGACCAAATGCATGAAACAACATTTAATCAGTTAAGTTGATTTTAAACAGGTTTTTAGCTGCTTGCTGTGAACTAATTTCTGATCAATAGTTTATAATTTTTTCCATTTTTGATTCAAGTTTATACAATTATATGCTTCTGGATAAATTATTTTCCACATATATTTTGAAATAAAGCATGAATCATTTTATTTAATGACACCTGATTTTAACAAATATAACTTCTCCTATTTTGAGTTTCCTCTTATGAACATTTTCTTTACATAGTTCAATTTTCCTAGATCCAAGTTTAAACTTTGTGCAGTTTTAATTATAGTCTGTTTTATTTTCCCCTCATTTTGATCAATTCTAAATTTTTACATCTCATTTTAGCCATGAATGCACTTCTTAAATAGAACTCATGGAAACAATCTTTTTTTTAAAAAAATATAGTTTCTCTTATAAAAGTGAAAATAATAACTTTAGTCATGGGATGATAAGACCCTGATGCTGGGAAGGATTGAAGGCAGGAAGAGAAGGGGACAACAGAGGATGAGATGGTTGGATGGCATCACTGACTTGATGGACATGAGTTTGAGCAAGCTCTGGGAGTTGGTGATGGACAGGGAAGCCTGGTGTCCATGGGGTCGCAGAGTCAGACATGATTGGGTGACTGAACTGAACTGAACTGAACTAATGGGATAGTAAGCAAAGCAAGAAGCACTTTATTATTGTAAATGTAAAGAAAATTATAAAATAACAGAAAATGGAATGCAGAAAATATATTGTGTTTGAAACCTTAAAAAAATTTTTTTATCCCAATTTTGATTACCACAAACTGGAAATAGTAGCACATATTATCTTTCTCACATTTTGGTAAAAATCAAGTAAATGTTGAATCATGACTTCTGGTTTGAAATATTACTGTAAGAATGCACTGGGTACAACTATACAAAACAATATGGATGACTCTCACATGTAGAGTATTGAGGAACAAATCTGATACAATCGAACATATCCATTAGAATTCAATTTTTATGAAGTTCAATAATAGGCAAAACTGATCCATGGCTACAGAAGTCAAAATAATAGTTACTATTGATAGAAGATACTGAAGAGAAAGGAGCATTGAAGGCCTTTTGGGGCTAGTATGGTCTACATCTTAACCCGGATTGTTGATATATGAATCATCACCCTACATGACTATATTTAGTGCACTTTGCATTATTTATGCAAGTTATACTTCTATTTAAATACTAAAAGAAATAAATGTTGGATTAGCATTTTAAAACCTATTTTGCTCATACACCTCTCCTCTGCAGAACTTTATTCAAGCTTAAACTTTCAATTTTATTTCAGAATTAAGATTTTCTCAGAGTCATGTCAATATCTAAACATTCTAATGACTTACATGGAAAATTAAAGTTGCTGGTTTTGAGTAGCTAATCTAGATCAGGTGATAAAACTTTCATTTAGAATTTTATTTGATGTTCTCTAATACTCATGCTTTTATGATATAAAAATAAGAATTTTGCACCAAAAGAGCCATCTGTTTGGAGAATTCAGAGTTATGAATCAATTCAAGATTTTATATATATATATATATATGAATAATGAAATAGTATATGGTTCTTCTAAAAGGCAATTCAGAGAAATCCCTTGCCAATCCAGTGGTTAAGACTCTGTACTTTCACTGTCTAGGACCTAGATTCAGTCCCTTGTCAAGGGAACTAAGTTCCCACTATTCTTGTGGCATGGCAAAAAAATAAATAAGTAAAAGACACATCAGAATAAATTTCAGGAGAGAACAGAGATAAATGCACAGACTGTAGATACTTCAACAAGTAGGGAAAGAAGTTTTAATTTGAAAGGATGCAAAGAACTGACTCATTAGAAAAGACCCTGATGCTGAGAAAGATTGAAGGCAGGAAGAGAAGGGGATGACAGAGGATGAGATGGTTGGATGGCATCACCGACTCGATGGACATGAGTTTGAGCAAGCTCTGGGAGTTGGTAATGGACCAGAAAGCCTGGCATGCTGCAGCCCATGGGGTCACAAAGAGTCAGACATAAATGAGTGACTGAACTGAACTGAACTGAAGAAGTTGTTTAAAACTAATGGAGCAGAGATTTTGAAAATGGACCAGGCAAACACATACTTAGGAGAAAGAAAAGGTAAAAGTTAAACATTTAGTGAATATATTTAATAGTAACCTAATCCTTGTTTCTATTAGTTCTCAGTTTAATTGTGATATTTTACATTTTGAAAGCAAGAATTGGAAGCATAGTTTCTTTTCTCTCATATATTTCTTTAAAGACAAAAATGGAAAATATTTTTTTTTGTTCTCTTTACCTCTAGATGGCACCCTGAACTGATAAAATATGGACTGAGAGGGTTACTGAAGACCCTCAAGTGTCAGTTCAAAGGATGTGTGTGTGTGCTTAGTCACACAGTCATGTCTGACTCTTTGCCACGCTATGGACTGCAGCATGCCAGACTCCTCTGTCCTCAGGGATTCTCCAGGCAAGAATACTGGAGTGGGTTGCCATGCCCTCCTCCAAGGGATCTTCCCAACCCAGATATTGAACCTAGGTCTCCCACATTGCAGGTGGATTCTTTACTGTCTGAGCCACCAGATAAGCCCAATTCAAAGGATGCTTACTCACTTTACCTCCTCCATCTCCAAGACCAGAGCTTACAGCTCAAAGTAATGTAATTAAAGACAAGGTTCTAGTAAGAAGACCCAGAATAATGCCCATACCCCATCATTAGTATGTGAATTTGATCAAGTCATTTCAACCTGAGTCTCCTTTATTCAAGATCTCTGAAATGGAGACAATGACAGTGGGGTTTATCAGATGATGTATGATAATGATTTTAGCACTTTCCAAGAGTTAGATTTCTCTCCAAATGTAAAATATTACCAGAGAGAGATAGGATCATAGGGGATAAAATAGGAATTGATTTTTAAGATTAATGGCTATGAGAATAAATAAAATATAAATGAGCATTTGGGGGACTGAAATAATAAAATAAAGCACTAAATTAAAAAAATAAATAAAAATTAAAGTTTGTGGTATATCCATGCTTCTCCCAGCATTCTATTCCCAGATTAAGATCAACATCTTTGCAACCTAAATCAATCGGCACTGTTCACCAACTGACACTAGATATGTGGAGTTAAAAAAAAATAGTCTGCAATTTTGCAATTATGCCATGATTTAAATCTTTTTATTAAAAAAATGAATTATAAAGATACACCCTATTCCTTAAAAATTCTTCCGATTATAATCAGTAATTTATACCAATCTACTGGTGGCATTAGTGGTAAAGAACCTGCCTGCCAGTGCAGGTAGACATAACAGACACTGGTTCGATCCCTGGGTTGGAAGATCCCCTGGAGGAGGGCAGGGCAACCCACTCCAGTATCCTTGCCTGGAGAATCCCATGGACAGAGGAGCCTGGTGGGTCCATAGGGTCCCAAAGGGTCGGACAGGACTGAAGCGACTTAGCACACACTGAAATGAAGTTTTAAAGAACTCTTTAATCTTTGTCCAATATTGTATGCTGTTAAAAGATACTGACATCATTTTGTGTATGCATTTTGTGTGAATTTTGATGATTTCTACACGTGTAAAATACAGTAGAAAGCTCTGTAATACGAGTGTCATCCTGTTTGATTTGACATTTTCCTATAATTACTTTAATATACCTTAATTATGTCCTATTAAAATAAAAAGTGGATGCTATTTACTTATGCCAACTCCTCCCTGTTTATAAAGTAAATTATTTAGATAGAGAAAATTAGAATTGCTTGAGAGGAATTGTTTCTGACAAATCTATAAGCACTGATACTTTATGTTTGGGGCTCCAGGTGCTCCCAAATTGAATTTTTATTAAAACGAATTTTCTTCACAAGCATGAAAGCTAGCCAACTGGTTTCTAATTTTCAAGTACTGCTTCATTTATGTTTATGAAAAGAGACTCAGCTGGCTTTTCTTCCGTCAGCACCAAGGTGCCATTCATTGATCCATCATTAGTGTTTACACATAATGAGTATCTGAGATTTCATCACTTCTTTTCCTAAATAGTCTCAGAAGTATTTTGCTAGAATATTCTAATTAAAAAATTCCTGCATTTACTGAAATATTTTTATTCTGGTTGGCATTTATTTTACTTATGATTTCTGTCCATCATATTTTACTCCTCAGATTAAAAAAAATATGAACATTTATATTATGTGTATAAATCAAAAAGCAAAGTACTGCTATCTAGGGAAAATTTCTCAACTGGTCCAAATGCCGATTCATGGACGGATTCTAACCACAATAAAATATCCATTCTATGATGATTGCATTACTACTGTACAGCTTTTTGTTTTAATGGGCTTGTCAAAATAAATTGTAGAAAAGGACCTGTGTCATTACCTTCTAATATTTTTTGTTTTTGATTTTCTTCCTGATCCTTGAAATGTAAATGTTTTGGCAATGCTAATTGGGTTTCAGATTGTATTTAGGCCAATGTATTAATTCTTCCACTGGAATGTAGTAGGGAAACCACAGTTCTAATTGTGAAAGTAAAGACTTTAGTGTGCTTAAAAGCATACTGAAGATTCACTTAGCAGGGATGATGGTTTTGGGAAGACAGACAACCCTTTCTATTTCTTCTTTAATCACCCAACACACTCAGTGTGTGTTTACCTTTAAGGCCGATTATTTGCTACATTTTCGGTTAGGGACCTTCAAAGAGTTCGATTTACTCATGGTTCCCAATGTGCATCACTTCTATTTTCACCTCTTTGCCCACCTTATTTCTCTCCATTAAGTAAGCTCATCTTTTTCTTTCTTCCTCCCTCTCTCTCTCCTCTTTTTGCTTTACTCCAAGTAAAGCAATGCTGAATATTTTCTCCCCATGCCTTAGCTCAGCCTCAGTACATGGACAGAAGATATCTCAGGTGGCATTTTACTAGTATGCTGCATTACTAACTTTTAAAGGTCAACAATCCTGAAGAATACCTTCTATTTTTGCTTTCTATGTCTATTGTTGTTGTTGTTGCTGTTCAGTCGCTAAGTCGTGTCTGACTCTTTTTGACGCTGGACTGCCGCGTGCCAGGTTTCCATCTGCTTCAGTATCTCCCAGAGTTGGCTCAAATTCATGTTCATTGAGTCAGTGATGTCATCTAGCCATCTGATCATTCTCTGCCACCCTCTTCTTCTTTTGCCTTCAATCTTTCCTAGCACGAGGACTTCCCTGGTGGCATAGACGGTAAAGCGTCTGCCTACAACACAGGAGACCCAGGTTCAATCCCTGGGTCGGGAAGATCTCCTGGAGAAGGGAATGGCAACCTACTCCAGTATTCTTGCCTCCCCCGCCCCAGAAAAGGGGCTCAAAGAAATGTTATACCTACAGAACTATTTAAATTGGTTTGAATTGAGCACTTTTTGGGCTTCCCTGGTAGCTCAGACAGGAAAGCGTCTGCCTACAATACAGGAGACCCGGGTTCGATCCCTGGGTCGGGAAGATCCACTGGAGAAGGAAATGGCAACCCACTCCAGTACTCTTGCCTGGAAAATCCCATAGATGGAGGAGCCTGGTAGGCTGCAGTCCATGAGGTCGCAAAGAGTCGGACATGACTGAGCAACTTCACTTCACTTTCTAGCATGAGGGTCTTTTTCAATGAACTGGCTCTTTCCGTAAGGTAGCCAATGAATATTCAGGACTGATTTCATTTAGGATTGACTGGTTTGGTCTCCTTGCTGTCCAAAGGACTCTCAAGAGTCTCCTCCAGCACCACAATTCAAATGCATCAAGTCTTCAGTGCCAAGCCTTCTTTATGGTCCAACTATCACATCTATATGTGATTACTGGTGAAAACATAACTTTGACTAATTGGACCTTTGCTGGCAAAGTGATGTCTCTGCTTTTTAATATGCTGTCTAGGTTTGTCACAGCTTTCCTTCCAAGGAGCAAGTGTCTTTTAATTTCATGACTGCAGTCACTGTCCACCATGATGTTGGAATGCAAGAAAACAAAGTCTATTACTGCTTCCACTTTTCCCCCTGCCTGCTATTTGCCTTGAACCAGACACTATGATCTTAGTTTTTTGAATTTTGAGTTTCAAACTGGCTTTTTTACCTCCTCTTTCACCTACATCAAAAGGCTCTTTAGTTCCTCTTCACTTTCTGCCATTAGAATGGTATTATCTGCATATTGGACATTTTGGATATTTCTCTTGGTAATCTTGATTCCAGCTTATGAGTTATGCAGCCTGGCATTTTGCTATGTACTTTGCATATAAGTTAGATAAGCAGGGTGACGATATACAGTCTAGATGTACTACTCTCCCAATTTTGAACCCGTCAGTTTTTCCATGTCCGGTTTTAACTGTTGATTCTTGACCTGCATACAGATGTCTCAGGAGACAAGTAACATGGTTTGGTATTCCCATCTCTTTAAGTATTTTCCACAGTTTGTTGTGATCCACACAAAGGCTTTAGCATAGTCAATGAAGCAGAAGTAGATTTTTTTTTTGGAATTCCCTTGCTTACTCTATGATCCAACAAATGTTGGCAGTTGATCTCTGCTTCCTCTGCCATTTCTAAATTCAGTTTATACATCAGGAAGTTCTTGGTTCACGTACTGTTGAAGCCTAGCTTGAAGGGTTTTGAGCATAACCTTACTAGCATGTGAAATGAGTGCAATTATATGGTAGTTTGAACATTCCTTGGCATTGCTTTTCTTTGGGGTTGGAATGAAAAGTGACCTTTTCCAATTTTGTGGCCACTCCTGAGTTTCTCAAATTTTCTGACATATTCAGTGCAGTACTTTAATAGCATCATCTTTTGGGATTTTAAATAACTCAGCTGGAATTCCATTACCTCTGCTAGCTTTGTTTTTAGTAATGCTTCCTAAGGAAGGCCGATTTGTCTACACACTCCATCCAGGTTGTCTGGCTCTAGCTGAGCGACCACACCATCATGATTATCTGAGTCATTAAGACATTTTTTGTAGAGTTCTGTGTATGCTTGCCACCTCCTCTTAGTCTCTTCTGCTTCTATTAAGTCCTTACTGTTTCTGTCCTCTATCTTGCCCATGTTTGAATGAAATGTCCCCTTCTATACCTGTAAGTAGGGCAAATGATACTTCCAGGTGTTTTTTGATTAAGAAAATTGATTTTGGTGGATCATTGGTATTTTTAAAACACAGGAAATTGGACTTAAACATTTTCAGAAACTTCTTAGAGAGATGAGTCCACCCTCACACATCAGATTGCCAGAAACACATGTATGCTGGAGGAGTATCCCTAATCACATGCCACCAACCAATGGAAACATAGATAATCAGAGGTAGACAGAATGTTAGAGCTTCCCTGGACGTTCAGCTGGTAAAGAATCCACCTTCGATGCAGGAGACCACGGTTCGATTCCTGGGTCAGAAATATTCCCTGGAGAAGGGATAGGCTACCCACTCCAGTATTCTTGGGCTTCCCTGGTGGCTCAGATTGTAAAGAGATAAAGACTCTGCCTGCAATGTTGGAGACCTGGGTTTGATCCCTGGGTTGGGAAGGTCCCCTGGAGGAGGGCGTGGCAACCCACTCCAGTATTCTTGCCTGGAGAGTCCCTTGGACAGAGGAGCCTGGTGGGCTACAGTCCCTGGGGTGGCAAAGAGTCGGACACAACTGAGTGACTAAGCATAGCACAGACAGGATCTCAGAACTGGAAAATCCCAGGACCGTTATTTGGAAACAAATAATATGAGCCATATTCCTGTAGAAAAAAATCTCAAAATATTTGAATGTTAAGTCAGTAAGAATATCGCATTAGAGAAAATGCAGGTTAATGTAGGGAATTCCTGAGATCCAACAGAGACTACTTGTGCAGAGCAAATTGAGGATACTTTTCCCCTTTTGTCTTTCCACAAATTCATTTTCCTACAACACAGCAACTCCCACCAGGAAAAAAGTGAAAGTGAAAATGTTAGTCGCTCAATCGTGTCTGACTCTTTGCAACCCCATGACTATAGCCTGCCAGGCTCCTCTGTCCATGGGATTCTCCAAGCAGAAATACTGGAGTGAGCTGCCATTACATTCTCCAGGGTATCTTCCTGGCCCAGGGATCCAACCAGGGTCTTCTACATTGCAGGTCAATTCTTTACTATCTGAGGCACCAGGGAAGCCCAACTCCCACCATATCATGGCTTATAAGTACAAAGCAAATGACAAAGTCTGAAATTTGAGGTTTCTTTGCTTTCTCCTCTAATAATGCAGTTCCACTGCTTGCCCCTAAACCTCTGAACCAATTTATTTCCCATCTGGCTCCTGCCAGCCAGCAGCACTAATGCATCCCAGAAGATTTTCCTTCTAATGGTCACAGGCTGAGATGGCCAAATGCCTTCTGATACTTATCAGCCTCCTTGTAGATGGAAAGGAAATGGGCTCTTGAGATTGGAATCTGGAATTAATTAGAAGTAGTAGGCAGGTCTGCAAGACAGATGATTTTAACACACCAAAAATCGAATAGGCTAAAAGAACAAAAGGGATAATCAGGAGTGTGAATGCTTATTACACCATCTTTTAATTCTCCACTGTTTACATCAGAATTGACAACTCTGATCCTCCTTTAACAAATGCTTTCTGTGACAGTTATTCTCAAAACTCATCCTCAGTTTTCAAACATCACTCACTTATTCTAGAATTATCTTTCTGATGTTCATGCCACTTCTTCAGTGAGCCTTCTGGGAGATGTTTCCTTTGCTTGTCTTCAAAAATGCTAAAAACCTACTACCCATTCTTTTCTTTCTTGTAGAAGTGCTGGCTGAGGGATAGTAAAATCACTGGGTGGGAAACAATAAGAAAGCTGATTTATGAGTTTTGCATTGAATATGCATTAGTACCTTGGATGTTAAACTTGGAATCAGTCTGCAACAATTTCTCATAAGTTTTATACAAAACAAAACCGAATCAAAGGTCATGGAGAGATATATAAAAACAAACAGCTGCCTATAGGAATTTCATAAGCCATAAGCATTTTTTTTTCCTAAGGATAGAAAACGTGACAGACAGAAATTGATTTTTAAAAAATAGTAAACAAAACCATTTAGGAAAAAGGAAATTTTAAAGTCACAAGTGATTTTTCTCAGTTAACCAGAATTTAAAACAAAATTATGTCTTATCTCTTACCACTCTCACCAACATGCACACACGCACAACACCACACAACACAACACAACACCACACAACACAACACCACACAACACAAAAATCCAGTCTTTCCATATCCCACATGAATCCTGAAATACACAGACTTTCACTTGTATAATTTCATGTCTTCTGTGCAAGCTGTTTCTTGACTTGGAATGCCCTTCCTACATTTTTATTCCTGTTAAATTCTCATTTATATTCCAAAGCTCAGCTCAGACGCTTCCTTCCTGATTCTTTACCAGATCTCCATTAAGAAGGTGAAAACGTTTTTTCCCCTAGTACTTTCCTCTAATCATTATTATAGCACATACATTATTAGAAAATACTCATTTAGTAATAAGACTATATTCACAACTTTCATGAGAGCTCATTAAAGACATGGATGATGTTTTATCCATCTTTGAAACTTTGCAGAATTTATCAAGAGAAAGCAATACATACTTTCTTCAAATGAATGAACAAAGAAAGGGAGAAAATTTGTGACAAAGGTGCACATCTATTCTTTATTGCTCTTCACTTCTCCTACCTTTTGTTCCCTCTTCTGTGAGGAAGTTGTCTAAGTGTGAGAAGACAAGAGAACAAGCATAGATTATTAGGAGCACGGGACACCTGAGCTGGAAGGTGATTCATTCAACCTCTTCATTTTACAGACAAGAGAAAAAAAAAAACACAAGATTAATAAATATAAATAAGAATCGTCCACATGGTTTACCCAGCTGTGTAATGGGTAGTTCTTTATTTGTATTTATTTACTTATATTTGGGCTTCCCTCACAGCTCAGTTGGTAAAGAATCTGCATGCAATGCAGGAGACCCAGGTTCGATTCCTGGGTTGGGAAGATCCTCTGGAGAAGGAAATGGCAACTCACTCCAGTATTCTTGCCTGGAGAATCCCATGGACAGAGGAGCTTGGCAGGCTACAGTCCATGGGATCACAAGAGTTGGACATGACTTAGCAACTAAACCACCACCACTTATATTTTCTTTCTGTGTTTATTCTTGGCCACCCAACACAGCTTTGCAGGATCTTAGTTCCCTAACCAGGGATTGAATCAGTGACTCCTACAGTGGAAGTGGTGTCTTAACCATTCATTGGACTACCAAGGGATTTCCTATAATGGCTAGTTCTTTAACTCAAGATGAGTCATTTATTTAACAAATATTAATTAGGTACTTACATGATGGGTCCACTGGCTGGGAACTGAAGATATGAAGATAAGTAAGATTAAGCTCTTCTAATGAAGAAATTTACACTCTGAAGACCATGGGAGCTTAAAAGAGCATGGTGTCCCAGAACTTAGCACAGCACAGGCAAGAATACTGAATAATCCATTATGTAGAATGTCAGGGAGGAAGAAAACTTTCCTCTGTCCTTCTAGGTTCTTTTGGCTGGTGTAAGAATTAAGTTGATATGAGACAGATTAAGAGGAGAAATCAAATTTAATTTAATATGTGCAGAAACCTCACATAGATAAGAGAGTTAGAAAGTAAAAGTAGTAATCACTCAGTTGTGTCCAATTCTTTGAGACCTCATGGATTTAGCCCACCAAACTCCTCTGTTCATGGAGTTCTCCAGGCAAGAATACTTTAGTGGGTAGCCATTCCCTTCTCCAGGGGATCTTCCCAACTCAGGGATCAAACCTGGTTCTCCTGCATTGCAGGCAGATTCATTACCATCTGAGCCACTAGGGAAGCCCAAGAGGGTTAGGGACCTTTCCATATATGAGACGGAGAAGGCAATGGCAACCCACTCCAGTACTCTTGCCTGGAAAATCCCATGGACGGAGGAGCCTGGTAGACTGCAGTCCCTGGGGTCAATACGAGTCCGACACAACTGAGCAGCTTCACTTTCACTTTTCCCTTTCAAGCATTGGAGAAGGAAATGGCAACCCACTCCAGTGTTCTTGCCTGGAGAATCCCAGGGACGGGGGAGCCTGGTGGGCTTCCATCTATGGGGTCACACAGAGTCGGACACGACTGAAGCAACTTAGCAGCAGCAGCAGCGAATATGAGAAGTTCAAAGAAAGAAAGTTAAGATGAGTTTTATATGCCATTTTGAGCTAAAGAATGGGATAGGGACCTGTGAACCTGTACATTAGATTTACAGGCTCTCCTACCTACTATCTCAGGGAGGTTTTAATTGCTCCATTTGTTCTTTCTACTAATCCAGAAGACTGGGGCTGATAAGCACAATGGAAATGCTTCATGATCAAATGTCAAATCCTACAAATTTCTTTGATAATGTGTCCAGTGAAATAAGTTCCTCTATCATTCTGTGTTTCTGAGGGAGCTCCCCCAATTGGGGGTCACCTGCTCTAAAATCAGGGTTCCTAATGATTGTGCTGTGGCCTTTCTACAAGGCAATACTTCAACCCAATGTGAAAATATACAAATCATAACAAGCATGTACTGGTAACCTTGAGCAGAAGGCATCTGGAGAAAATCAATCTGCCAAACCTCAAAAGAATGTGCAGGTAATGGAAAATGTCCTTGGGAACTATGCAATAGCTTTCTTGGGGGACATTTTGGGCAATTGGTACGCCTTGAATAAACCTTCCAAGCTATCGTAAAAGAAGGCTTCTAAAAATATTTACCCCACAATACCATCTTATCTGGATTCCCATGAGTTAACTCATGAATATATTGTCAAATAGGATATTGAGCCCCTCCTAAGAAGGATAGGCTTTACTGGAGATGAGTCTTCATCCTTTTTATTTCTGTGTGTCCTTTCCTCTCTCTGGCAGAGCTCCCTGAAATTTTAACAAGGTGTCAGTGAGGTTCCTGGGAGGCTGAAAAGAAAAATCATCTGTTCATTGGTTGTTTTCATTTTGCAGAACTGCTGCCTTGGCAGTGTGATCAACAAAAGAGTTGACACCTTTTGATTCTGCAGTGTCAGCCCTTTGAATGACCTCATACCTTAATAATGGCTCATGCACTTGGCAGCAGAATTTCATCCAATAATTATGCTACTGGCTTCCCATTTTTAATAGGCTTTCATCTCCAAAGCATACCGAAATCATGGACCACATAAAATATGTACTGATTTTCTGTATAAATGTAACTGGCAGGCTCTTGCTTAATGTACCACGTGCAATGCAGGAGACCTGATCCCTGGATTAGGAAGATCCCTTGGAGAAGGAAACAACAACTCACTCCAGTATTCTTGCCTGAGAGTGCTATTAATTCAGCCTCTTGGGGATGAACCATTAAGTAAGGGACCATTTCCAAGGATTAAACTGGAGAAATGACAGTATAACCAGCCTGATACTTTCCATGATGTCCTTGAAGATATGAACCACCAGTGAATTAAAAAAAGAAAACAAAAATCAGGGTTATCCATATGGCTTCTCAAAGATCAAATCTGGGAGATAAAAAGTTGTCAGTTAAAACAATGGAATCATATTTATCATCATTGATATCTGATTTCCCTGGTAGCAAGGTCACTGGCTGAAGCTTGCTGCATCTGTGAAAAGTTATATTCGGTGAGAGCAAGATAATTTCGCAGGAAGTCAACCAACTTGCTGAATAATGTTGTGTGTGACGAGAGGTTAGTAAGGCTTCCACAAAGTGAGGATCAAAGATAGAGGGTGACTCATGACTGTCTCTTCTGTGGTCTGACGTAACACAACTGTTGCTGTGACAGGCCAGACACAAAGGGTGAGCTCCTAGTTATGGAATCTCCCTATTGGCTATAATAGCCTATTGGTTGGTATGTGTGTGCTGTCCTTCAGTAGTGTCTGACTCTTTGTGACCCCATGGACTATAGTCCACCAGGCTCCTCTGTTCATGGGATTTTCCAGGCAAGAATACCGAAATGGGTTGCCATGTCCTATCCCAGGGGATCTTCTCAACCCAGGGATCAAACCCATGTCTCTTGCGTCTCCTGTATTGGCAAGTGGGTTCTTTACCATTGGTGCCACCTGGGAAGCAGCCTTTATTTTGGTGGGTTAATACTCTTATAGTATGGCACCTTTGTTTCCATAAACAAAGAGGAAGAGCATAAATCATAATTTGGATGTCCCATGGCTTGGGTCTTGGCCAGAAATTTTTAAAGGGTACCCCTAGCTTCAGAATCAGAGAAGGCAATGGCAAGCCACTCCAGTACTCTTGCCTAGAAAATCCCATGGATGGAGGAGCCTGGGAGGCTGCAGTCCATGGGGTCGCAAAGAGTCAGACATGACTGAGCGACTTCACTTTCATTTTTCACTTTCATGCATTGGAGAAGGAAATGGCAACCCATTCCAGTGTTCTTGCCTGGAGAATCCCAGGGATGGGGGAGCCTGGTGGGCTGTCCCGCACAGTCAGACATGACTGAAGTGACTTAGCAGCAGCAGTAGCTAGCTTCAGAATATTCTATTTCCCAGCAGAGAGGTTCAGATTGAACTTTTTAAAGTAAATTATATAATGACTGAGTTACTAAAGAAGAGTTTGGAATCTAATTCCTACAGGATCCTGCAAAGTCTAAAAATCCCCATAATTACCTTTTTTATTTTTTTCTTGATAAGGAAGGCTAAAATGCCTTTAACTCTATACAGGTCAATTTAAAGTGCTTATTTGGATATCTTATGTCCTAAATATTTTACACTAGTCTTGCCTAATTGTAATTTCTCTTTTCACACTATGTCCTTTTAAAGCTGGCTTCTGACTGACTGAAGTAAGTACAGCAGGTGTCTTGCTGGCTATTGATCAAAGAATTTGAACACAGCAACAAGTCATCTATATTTTGTGTCAAACCTGACTTATGGGGAAAATATAGATCACCTAAGTCTACCTTTAATATCTGGGAAGGTAAGTGGGGCTCTCAGAATAGCCCTGTGGTGTTGCAGTCTGTGTATATTGCCATTCATTCCAAGTGGAGAAAAAAAGAAATTGATCACCAGTATGTACAGAGATGCTAAAGAATGCACTGTGGAGATCTATCACAAAAAAGTCACTTTTTAGGAATACAGGACAGCAAGTTATGGGAGTTTAACACTACAGAGTGGCAAGGAATTATAATAGCACTAATAGATCTCAAGTCCTGTACAAATCTACAACCTTTGCCATTAGTTTTTTTTACCAGCAAAATGGTAGTTACAAGACCTGGTGCAGGGCACAATAAGCCCTTTTTTAGTGTAAGCTGATATTGAAGGGTTTTTTATTTTTTTATTTTTTCTTCTTCAACAGCTTTGCTGGTGGCTCAGATGGTAAAGAATCTGCCGGCAATGCGGGAGACCAGGGTTTAATTCCTGGGTGAGGAAGATTCCCTGGGGAAGGAAATGGATACCCACTCCAGTATTCCTGTCTAGAGAATTCCACAGACAGAGGAGGCTGGCAGACTACAGCCCTTGGGGTCGCAAAGAGTCGGACACCACTGAGCAACTAACATGCTGCTGCTGCTGAGGCTCCCCCGTCCCTGGGATTCTCCAGGCAAGAACACTGGAGTGGTTTGCCATTTCCTTCTCCAATGCATGAAGGTGGAAAGTGAAAGTGAAGTCGCTCAGTCATGTCCGACTGGTAGCGACCCCATGGACTGCAGCCTACCAGGCTCCTCCATCCATGGGATTTTCCAGGCAAGAGTACTGGAGTGGGGTGCCATCACCTTCTCCGGAGTAACTAACATATATGACATATACTCCTAACATACTAACATAACTCCTCAATAGTTATTGATGAGTGTTGGGCAGAGATTTATTTTGATCTACAGTCATTTTAACAGGTGATGTTGGTAGAATCAAATGCCCAAATTCTCTAGGTATTAACTGGTAACTTGTCTTGTTCAACATCACCCTCAGCATGAATGACAAACATTGTATGATGAAGGAAGTCTGATTGACCTTTCAGATCTAGAAACATTTCTCCCTTATGAGTAAAGGAAATTTGGACTTCATAAGCTTCCAAGAAATCTCTACCTATCAAGTGAACAGGAGCATTTTCTACTAGAAAAAAAAAAAAAAATGCTTTCCTTGAAGTTTGCCTAAGTAGAATTTTAAAAGTAATGATTTAGTAACCTGAATATGTGCCCTAGACACTCCTACCATCCACACTGATGTTTTACTTTGAGGCAGGGGATCTCTAATTTTGGTAGAGTTCACAACTAAAAAGGTGGCCCTTGCATTTATAGGGCTTTACTTGTTTCTTTTTATATAATCATCTTTACTTCTTTCAGGATTTAAAGAGGGAAAAAGGGGAAAAACTCCCAGTATTCCCTTGGTGGAGCTTTATTTCTGTTTAACTTGAAATTCTGGTCTAAAATGCAATTTCTCTTTAACATTTCTCTTATTCTACAATCCTTTTTTTGATGCTGGGGCTTGCTACAGTAAAAAGCAAAATCTAGATTTTTTTCCATCAGTTGTGAATCGAATGGAAGTTGATAAACTCTCAACTAACATTGATTACTTAATTGGCAAAATTGAAGTTTTAAAATTGTTACTGATGTATTATCTTCTTTTCTTTTTAGTGATTTTGAAAGGCTGGTTGGCCAGCATGGTAAAGGCATTGGTATGTAATTTGGACTAACCGAAATTGTGTCTTTTGATTGGAGTAATCAGTTCCTCATCTAAGCATTATACAAAGGCAAAGTTAGGTACAGAATCATCTTGGTGATTAGAGAACAATTTACAAGTCATGCTAGAATACTGATTAAAAGTTTTTCAAAACTTTCTTGATAATCCAGAATTGATTCATGTGGCCTTTCCTTACACTACTAAATCTTCTCCAGACTAAAATTTTTCAAATAAGTTCTGGGGTAAATACAAGGATATATTTGTTAATCTCTGCACTAGTTCCAGGATATAATACATATATGTATATACATATATTCTTTTTCAGATTCTTTTCCATTACAGGTTTTTATAAAATATTGAATACAGTTCCTTGTGTCAAACAATATGTCCTTTATATTTATCTGTTTTATATACAGTAGTGTATCTGTTAATCCCAAACTTCAAATTTATTGAATTTAGCACTGAGGTGTCCCTGGTGCTGAAAGGCTGGCGGGCGGGGCCAGGTGCTGGCTCTAAAAAGCTGCAGTCAAAGTCACTCAGTCGTGTCTGACTCTTTGCAGCTCATGGAATTCTCCAGGCCAGAATGCTGCAGTGGGTAGCCTTTTCCTTCTCCAGGGGATCCTCCCAACCCAGGGATTGAACCCAGGTCTCCTGCATTACAGGCAGATTCTTTACCATCTGAGCCACAAGGGAAGCCCAGGAATACTGGAGTGGGTAGCCTATCCCTTCTCCAGGGGATCTTCCCAACCCAAGAATCAAACCGGGGTCTCCTGCATTGCAGGCGGATTCTTTACCAAAGCTGGAGGGAGGATCCCCAAATAGCACTTACCAGCAGTATCCACATGGTAGAATGAGCTCCTAAAAATGGTTACCACCTGCATCCAAGTCTCCAGGGTTAGCTCCAGCTGCCCTCTGCCTCTCCGGGAGGCTCTCCAAGATCAGCAGGTGGGTCACAACCAGGCTTCTTTCAAATTGCAGATTTCACCCTGGGTCTCAGAGCATCGGAGATTTTGGGGGCACTTTTTAAGAGTGAAGTCCACTTCCCACAGCCCAGTGGCTCTCCTGAAATTAAGCCCAACTGGTGTTCAAAGCCAAACACTCCTGGGGGCACATCTTCCCAGTGCACGACCAGGAAGCCCACTGCGGAGCTTGATTCACTCTTGGGTAGAAGCTCTACAGCTATAATTATCCTCCCATTTGTGAGTTGCCTGCCTGGGGGTATGAGTATTGGAGATACCACATCTCCACCCTCCTACACATTCCCCTGTGGTTCCTTTTCACTGTAAATCTTTTATGCTAGTCTTCTGATTTTTCTCCTTAATAGTCATCCTGTAAATAGTTGTAATTTTGCTATGTCTGGTAGGAAGTGAGCTGAGAATTTTCCTGTTCCACCATCTTCTCTACATATTCTTGAAAGTGACTATCATATGTCTACAAGTGGTATTGAAAAATATATTACATATATTTAAAATTCTTTAGGATTAGCCAATATACTATCTGAAGTGGTAATCAATTTGAATGAAATTATTTTAAGGAAGTAATGTTTCATTTATTTAAAGGCACCCCACTCCAGTATTCTTGCCTGGAAAATCCCATGGATGGAGGAGCCTGGTAGGCTGCAGTCCATGGGATCGCAAAGCAACTTCGCGATCTGAGCGACTTCCCTTTCACTTTTCACTTTCATGCATTGGAGAAGGAAATAGCAGCCCACCCCAGTGTTCTTGCCTGGAGAATCCCAGGGACGGGGAAGCCTGGTGGGCTGCCATCTATGAGGTCGCACAGAGTCAGACATGACTGAAGCGACTCAGCAGTAGCAGTAGCGTTGTTTAAAATGTCTGTTCTCAGGCATTCATTTATTTGCTCATTCATTCAATTCATATTTCAGTTCAGTTCAGTTCAGTTCAGTCACTCAGTCGTGTCTGACTCTTTGCGACCCAGCTGCATGAATCGCAGCACGCCAGGCCTCCCTGTCCATCACCAACTCCTGGAGTTCACTCAGACTCATGTCCATCCAGTTGGTGATGCCATCCAGCCATCTCATCCTCTGTCGTCCCCTTTTCCTCCTGCCCCCAATTCATATTTACTAGATACTTATGACCTATCTCATGTTGTAATAGACACTTTAAAGAATACAAAGATTAACTGTGCAAGTTTCTTCTCCCAAGCAATTTAAAATATAATAAAATATATGAGATATGTATCTTATACAAAAATTGTGAATAACTCTAAGGTGGAAAATAAGAACTGTTATAAAATACATATAAGAAAACAAAATGTTACAGGAATTCAGAGGAAGCACATACATCATATGGGCAGGGGAGACATTAGCAACTATTTTATATGACATAATTCAGATTTGAGATATATTGAAGGATGGATTGAAATTTGTAGGGCAATCAGAAGTACGGGATGCTGTCCTTACATATTCAAAAGGAAAATTCTGTTTTTTGACATTTTAACTTAAATAGATGTAATAGGTATTTTTCTTTTTTTTTTTTTTCTTTTCTGCATGTCAACAACACAAATTCAAGGAGAATAAAATTCTAAGTAGATAACATTTTAAACAAAAAAAGGCTGACATTCAATTTCGCATTTCTAAGGGCATTTATGGAGAAGGCAATGGCACCCCACTCCAGTACTCTTGCCTGGAAAATCCTATGGATGGAGGAGCCTGGTAGGCTGCAGTCCAGGAGGTCGCTAAGAGGCAGACACAACTGAGCGACTTCACTTTCACTTTTCACTTTCCTGCATTGGAGAAGGAAATGGCAACCCACTCCAGTGTTCTTGCCTGGAGAATCCCAGGGACGGGGGAGCCTGGTGGGCTGCCGTCTATGGGGTCACACAGAATTGGACACGACTGAAGTGACTTAGCAGCAGCAGCAGCAGCAAGGGCATCTAAAATATGAAATGTGAGTCATTGACTTATCATTGTGGAGTGGTGTATCTCAACATTTTAGCAAGAAATATATCTTCAGGCAAAAGGAAACACTGTAGTAAATCTGTAGAACCACATTCACTGCTGGTAAAAATGATATACCTGTTCGAAATTTATAAATACCTAATAATTTGAAATAGGCCTGACATCCCTGTTATACATGCTTCTCTGTTAGGCCAGCCTGAGGATATGGCAAATCTCCATTCCAGGAGCTTCCCTCCATTAAAGCACAGTGGGAGAAAGAACCAAATGTTTTCTTTAGCAGCTGGCTTTTCAAATACACCTCAAGTCAGTGTTTTTATAATGATTAGCATTCTTACAGAACATTACATCTGCGTTCTGTCCATCTTGGCTTCGTCACTGAGTCTCACTTCATATTACTGTCTTTTTATAATTCTTGCCTGCAGCAAATCTACCTGCTTATTGTTATTTTCAGCACTGATATTGCAGAGCCCATTCAGTAACACAACTACACTTGTTTTAAAGAGATACTGCTAGCTATAAAAAGTTTGGGATATTATATAGGTGGCAAAAACAAAATGTTGGAAGAAAAAGAACATTATAGAATGATACATACAATTTATACAATTTAAAAAATATGCACAAATAAACCTTATTAATAGTTGCCTGTAGGTATATGAGGGCTTCCCAAGTGGCTCAGTGGTAAAGAATCCATCTGCCAATGCAGGAGATGAGAGTTCAATCCCTGGGTCCAGAAGATTCCCTGGAGAAGAAAATGGCAACTCATTCCAGTATTCTTGCTCCTCTCATGGACAGAGGAGCCTGGTGGGCTATAGTCCATGGGGTTGCAAAGAGTGAGACATGACTTAGTGACTGAGCACACACACACACAGATACGTGAAAGAGTATGAAAACTGGCCAAGAAAGAAGCCCTCCATATTTTTGACAGTCTTTGTCAGGGGGTTGGGAATGTGGAGACAAAGAGAAATTTTGGAAATAGGGGATAAATTAAAGTTAAACTTTATATAAATATGTATGTGAAATTAAATTTTTTGTTTAAAGATACATAACAAATACAATATTAATAATGGTTAACTCTTTTAGAGTAGCTAGGTGGGTACTTATGTCCATATAGTCAAAGCTATGGTTTTTCCTGTAGTCATGTACAGATATGAGAGATGGACCCTAAAGAAGGCTGATGAAGAATGGATGCTTTCCAATTGTGGGCTGGAGAAGACTCTCGAGAGTCTTTGGACTGCAACGAGGAAAAGTCAGTTAATCCTAAAGGAAATCAACTCCAAATATTCACTGGAAGGACTGATGCTGAAGTTGACACTCCAATACTTTGGCCATCTGATGTGAAGAACTGACTCATTGGAAAGGCCCTTGATGATGGGAAAGATTGAGGGCAGGAGGATAAGGGAGCTACAGAGGATAAGATGGTTGGATGGCATCACTGATTCAATGGACATGAGTTTGAGCAAATTCTGGGAGACAGTGAAAGACAGGGAGGCCTAGCATGCTGCAGACTATGGAGTCACAAAGAGTTGGACACAAGTTAGCTACTGTAACAACAACAAAATGTGTTCTACCTCCTTTCATATATTCCTGTAATTTTGCTATATCAAATAATATTAGTTTTAGAAACAATTGAGCTACTAGAAGTTGAGGAGTGTCCTTGTGCAGCAGCAGCGTAATTTTGCTTGATGCTGCATTTTTTTTTTAACTACCCAAAGCAAAATGCTTCTAAAGGCGTAGATGTTTAGCAAGCTCTGTGAGAGTGATAAAGTCACATAAAAAAAGATAGTAAAGCACTTTTGGGGCCACATACGAGGGCCAGGAAACTTGTTCAAACTATAAAACAAAGAGCATATGTAGCACAAGCATAATCTTCTTATGATTAGGCACTTTGTGTCTACTCTGTGGATGAAAGCACATTTTTATATTGATTTTACCACTAACCATCCAATTTTGCTGAGGTAGGTGTAGGAGGAAAAAAATTAAAGCAATCTTGGTAGGAAAGAGGGCTACCATAATTATTAAATGAAGGAAATCTTAAAGTCTGAGGCAGAACCCTTCTTCTCACCCCCTTTCCCAGTCAAAGTTGCTATGAAATAAAAGTAAATGCATAATATCTTTGTGGATGATTTTAGGCATTCTAGAAGACAGAGTCTTACCAAAGGAAAAAATGATTGATGAGTCAGTAGCTCAGTCATCTGACTGACGGTGTTGCATTTCATTACAATTCCTGAGGGACCAAGTGTTTAAAAACTTAAGTTCCATAAAAATCCAAGGAGGAAACATTTTATCTGCAGACACAAAGTACTCTTCCAGATTTTTAAAAAGATGGTGATTTGCTGAAACCGAATGCAGTTAAGATATAGCAACACAGATTTACGATTCAGGAGACTCTGTGACAATCAGATACAGGACCATCTGTCCCGCCCCTGTTATCAGGAGCAGCTGCAGCACATGGTGAACTGACTTTAAATTCAGCTTTTAGACTGAACCCAACATAAACTGCACTGGATAAAGAAAAAAGAAAAGTTTTCCTCTTCTACTGCATTCCTCTCTTCCAGTCCCTCCTGTCCTTCATATAAGGATTTTCAAGGTTTCCCTTTATCTTTTAAGTGCCAGAAAAGAGCTGAAAAATGAGTGTTGATACCTGACCATATCTAGAATTATTTGCATTTAGAAAGAAGGACTAATGTCTTCTCTCCTCTGTGCTAGTAAATATACCTAAGACACAGATGTCTAGAAGGAGCCCCAAGGGCACTGTGAACTTGATCTTCAGACTAGATTACATTCCTACAAGCCCCACATAAATCCTTTTGCCCCTCTGACTTTGGTCATGATGGTGACTAGATGCCAACTGTTAACTTAAAATGATGCTTAAGAGTTCAGACTCAGGAGCAAGATTGCCTGAATTTATAAATCAAGCCCCATTATTAATTACCCAGTGATGCTGGGGAGGTCATTACATTTCTCTTTCCCCACTTTCTAACCCTCTCAATACATGAAAATAAGGACAGTACCTAACTCCAAAGGTTGTCGGGAGGATTAAATTAGTTAATACCTGTAAACCATCCTAAAGGAGATTAGTCCTGTGTGTTCATTGGAAGGACTGATGTTGAAGCTGAAATTCCAATACTTTAGCCACCTGATGCGAAGAGCTGACTCATTTGAAGAGACTCTGATGCTGGGAAAGATTGAGGGCAGGAGGAGAAGGGGACGACAGAGCATGAGATGGTTGGATGGCATCATTGACTCGATGGACATAGGTTTGGGTGGACTCTGGGAGTTGGTGACAGACAGAGAGGCCTGGCCTACTGCAGTTCATGGGGTCACAAAGAGTCAGACATGACTGAGCGACTGAACTGAACTGAACTGAAACCATTCAGCACAGTGCATAATCATTGTTATTGATGGCAAAGTGCTGCTTCAAATCCTCAATTACATCTGAGTAAAGCAAGAATTGTTTAAGACATGGAGTCCTAACAACAGGACAAGGGTCTTGGAATAAATCCATTATCTCCAGGCCTGGAATCTTCTTGCTCTTCCTTCCAAATCTCTTCTTATCCAGATTCAGGAGCTAACATGCCACAGAACCCAAACTCTGTGACTTTTTCCTCTCGCTGCAAGTGCCTGGGTTGTGTACATTTATCCTTTTTCTACTTAACACTGTATTGTGCTTTGAATTTCAGCCCTGGTGCCCCAGAAATCCATCTGCCTTCAATGTTAGAGTTGGAGTCTTGCCATTGACTAGACCTTCCAAATAAACATCAACCACCCTCTGGTTCCTAAGTGAAGCTTCAACTGTAAGAAGAACAAACAGAAAAATTAAAAGCTATTTGGGCAAGTCTATGAATCCCTGGAAGACCAATTTTTGACTCTTTCAGGCATGCAATCTATAAAGTCATTTACTCTGCCTGGAAATGATACTTTCCTCGCCTTTTAATTCACTATCTCTGTCTTTTTAACTGCTACTAATTCTCAAAATCAGAGCTTAGATTCACTTCCTCATGGATCCATTTCTGTGTTCTCATAGGCCACTGCAAATCTACCATCATAAATTTTGTCATGGACAATGTAAGATGATCTGCACAATTTTACCTGAGCCCTTTACTCCTGGAAAACACGATTTTAAAAAGTGTCCTACCCTTTTATGAACAAAGCTAGTGGAGGTGATAGAATTCCAGTTGAGCTATTCCAAATCCTGAAAGATGATGCTGTGAAAGTGCTGCACTCAATATGCCAGCAACTTTGGAAAACTCAGCAGTGGCCACAGGACTGGAAAAGGTCAGTTTTCATTCCAATCCCAAAGAAAGGCAATGCCAAAGAATGCTCAAACTACCACACAATTGCACTCATCTCACACGCTGGTAAAGTAATGCTCAAATTCTCCAAGCCAGGCTTCAGCAATATGTGAACTGTGAACTTCCTGATGTTCAAGCTGGTTTTAGAAAAGGCAGAAGAACCAGATATCAAATTACCAACATCCTCTGGATCATGGAAAAAGCAAGAGAGTTCCAAAAAAACATCTATCTGCTTTATTGGCTATGCCAAAGCCTTTGACTGTGTGGATCACAATAAACTGTGGAAAACTCTGAAAGAGACGGGAATACCAGACCACCTGATCTGCCTCTTGAGAAATTTGTATGCAGGTCAGGAAGCAACAGTTAGAACTGGACATGGAACAACAGACTGGTTCCAAATAGGAAAAGGAGTACGTCAAGGTTGTATATTGTCACCCTGTTTATTTAACTTATATGCAGAGTACATAATGAGAAACGCTGGACTGGAAGAAACACAAGCTGGAATCAAGATTTCCAGGAGAAATATCAATCACCTCAGATATGCAGATGACACCACCCTTATGGCAGAAAGTGAAGAGGAACTAAAAAGCTTCTTGACAAAAGTGAAAGAGGAGAATGAAAAAGTTGGCTTAAAGCTCAACATTCAGAAAACGAAGATCATGGCATCCAGTCCCATCACTTCATGGGAAATAGATGGGGAAACAGTGGAAACAGTGTCAGACTTTATTTTTCTGGGCTCCAAAATCACTGCAGATGGTGACTGCATCCATGAAATTAAAAGACGCTTGCCCCTTGGAAGGAAAGTTATGACCAACCTAGATAGCATATTCAAAAGCAGAGACATTACTTTGCAAAACCAAGGTTTGTCTAGTCAAGGCTATGGTTTTTCCTGTGGTCATGTATGGATATGAGAGTTGGACTGTGAAGAAGGCTGAGCGCCGAAGAATTGATGCTTTTGAACTGTGGTGTTGGAGAAGACTCTTGAGGGTCCCTTGGACTGCAAGGAGATCCAACCAGTCCATTCTGAAGGAGATCAGCCCTGGGATTTCTTTGGAAGGAATGATGCTAAAGCTGAAACTCCAGTACTTTGGCCACCTCATGCGAAGACTTGACTCATTGGAAAAGACTCCGATGCTGGGAGGGATTGGGGGCAAGAGGAGAAGGGGACGACAGAGGATGAGATGGCTGGATGGCATCACTGACTCGATGGACGTGAGTCTGAGTGAACTCTGGGAGTTGGTGATGGACAGGGAGGCCTGGCGTGTTCATGGGGTTGCAAAGAGTCGGACATGACTGAGTGACTGATCTGATCTGATCTGACCCTTTTATTCTGGAAAACTACTTAGAGCAAAGTACTGCCCTTCTCCGTATGACTTCATTGAAACTCATGGGTAACCATACTTGCTTACCTAAAACAAGCCCAGGCAGAGTCCCTCCACACTCCCATTCTTTGTCTCATAAATGATGAGTTCAATCGTTTCTCTACACTGAACAATCAAAATAAAATTTCCATTAATTTGATGACTAAACTTCAGTCAGACTTCTCTCCATCTCCTAATCTCCTGAAATTTGGCTCATTTTGGACTGCAAGGAAATCAAACCAGTCAGTCCTAAAGGAAATCAGTCCTGAGTATTCATTGGAAAGACTGAAACTGAAGCTGAAACTCCAATACTTTGGCCACCTCATGTGAAGAACTGACTCATTTGAAAAGCCTCTGATGCTGGGAAAGATTGAAGATGGGAGGAGAAGGGGATGTCAGAGAATGAGATGGTTGGATGGTATCACCAACTCGATGGACAAGAGTTTGAGCAGGCTCCAGGAGTTAATGATAGACAGGGAAATCTGGCATGCTGCAGTCCATGGGGTCACAAAAAGACAGACATGACTCAGCAATTGAACTGAACGGAACTGGAGTATTGGAACTCAGAATAGTCCTTCTTCAAGGGCCCCTAAGGACAGCAATCACTGACCTTAGGGAAAATCATCCACTTTTCAGGCATGATAAGTGTTTACTCCTTATCTGGCTGCCCTCTGAAATGATTCAACCCTCATGGTTAGAATTCCCTCCCTACAGTAATAATTCCCCTGCACCTGTTACTCCTTATTGCCAAATTCAGACTTCAATTGAAGAAAGTAGGTAAAACAACTAGACTATTCACGTATGACCTAAATCAAATCCCTCACGATTATACAGTGGCAGTGACAAATAGATTCAAGGGATTAGATCTGATAGAGCACCTGAAAACTGTGGACAGAGGTTCATGATATTGTACAAGAGGCAGTGATCAGGTTCATCCCCAAGAAAAAGAAACACAAAAAGGCATAATGGTTGTCTAAGGAGGCCTTACAAATAGCTGAGAAAAGAAGAGAAGCTAAAGGCAAAGTAGAAAGGAATGATATACCCACTTGAATGCAGAGTTCCAAAGAACAGCAAGGAGAGGTAAGAAAGCTTTCCTCAGCGATCAATACAAAGGAAAATAATAGAATGGAAAAGACTAGAGATCTCTTCAAGAAAATCAGAGATACCAAGGGAATATTTCACGCAAAGATGGACACAATAAAGGACAGAAATGGTATGGACCTAACAGAAGCAGAAGATATTAAGGAGAGGTGGCAATAACACATGGAAGAACTGTACAAAAAAGATATTCATGACCCAGATAACCATGATGGTGTGATCACTCACCTAGAGCCAGGCATCCTGGAATGTGAAGTCAAGTGGGCCTTAGGAAACATCACTACGAACAAAGCTAGTGGAGGTGATGGAATTCCAGTTGAGTTACTTCAAATCTTGAAAGATTATGCTATGAAAGTGCTGCAGTCAATATGCCAGCAATTTGGGGAAACTCAGCAGTGGCCACAGGACTAGAAAAGGTCAGTTTTCATTTCAATCCCAAAAAAAGGCAATGCCAAAGAATGCACAAACTACCGCACAATTGCACTCATCTCACATGCTAGTAAAGTAATGCTCAAAATTCTCCAAGACAGATGGGGAACACATGTATACCTGTGGCGGATTCATTTAGAGATTTGGCAAAACTAATACAATATTGTAAAGTTTAAAAATAAAATAAAATTAAAATAAATAAATACATAAATAAAAAATAATAAAATAAAATGTGTAATTAAAAAAAAAAAATTCTCCAAGACAGGCCTCAACAGTACATGAACCATGAACTTCCAGATGTTCAAGCTGGAGTTAGAAAAGGTATAGGAACAAGAGATCAAATTGCCAGCATCCATTGGATCATTGAAAAAGAGCGAAAGTTCCAGAAAAACTTCTACTTCTGCTTTATTTACTATGCCAAAGCCTTTCACTGTGTGGACACAGCAAGGTGTGGAAAATTCTTCAAGAGATGGGAATACCAGACCATCTGACCTGCCTTTTGATAAATCTATATCAGGTCAAGAAGCAACAGTTAGAACTTGACATGGAACAACAGACTGGTTCCAAATCAGGAAAGAAAAACTAAAGAGACTCTTGATGAAAGTGAAAAAGGAGAGTGAAAAAGTTGGCTTAAAACTCAACATTCAGAAATCTAAGACCATGGCATCTGGTCCCATCACTTCATGGGAAACAGATGGGGAAACAATGGAAAGAGTGAAAGACTTTATTTTCTTGGGCTCCAAAATCACTGCAGATAGTGACGGCAGTCGTGAAATTAAAAGACGCTTGCTCCTTGGAAGAAAAGCTATGACCAACCTGCTGCTGCTACTGTTAAGTCACTTCAGTCTTGTCCGACTCTGTGTGATCCCATGGACTGCAGCCTACCAGGCTCCTCTGTCCATGGGATTTTTCAGGCAAGAGTACTGGAGTGGGGTGCCATTGCCTTCTCCATGACCAACCTAGACAGCATATTAAAAAGCAGAGATATTACTTTGTCAGCAAAGGTCCGTCTAGTCAAAGCTATGCTTTTTCCAGACTGTATGGATGTGAGTCAGACTATAAAGAAAGCTGAGTGCAGAAGAATTTATGCTTTTGAACTGTGGTGTTGGAGAAGACTCTTAAGAGTCCCTTGGATTGCAAGGAGTTCCAACCAGTACATCCTAAAGGAAATTAGTCCTGAAACTTCATTGGAAGGACTGATGCTGAAGCTGAAACTCCAGTCCTTTGGCCACCTGATGCGAAGAACTGACTCATTGGAAAAGACCCTGATGCTGGGAAAGTTGACGGCTAGAGGAGAATGAAGACAGAAGATGAGATAGTTGGTTGGCATCATGGACTCGATGGACATGAGTTTGTATAAGCTCCAGGAGTTGGTGGTGGACAGAGAGGCCTGGCGTGCTGCAGTCCATGGGGTTGCAGAGTTGGATACGACTGAGTGACTGAACTGAACTGAACTGGCCCCTGTTACAGTGTTCCTCTGCCATTATTGCAGTACTTCTTTTAATTAGACTATCCTTTCCTAAGTCCAGATTTGTTTTTCTATGACATCTCAGCTTATTGTAATTATCTGTTTAATTTTTTTTTATTCTGCACTAGATTATAAATTCTGTGAGTACAAGGACAATGTCTCTTTTATTCACAGTTACTTCATGAGAGTATATACAATGCTGTGTC
The DNA here is from genome assembly GCF_002263795.3 of Bos taurus. Lineage (NCBI taxonomy): Eukaryota > Metazoa > Chordata > Mammalia > Artiodactyla > Bovidae > Bos > Bos taurus. The sequence continues at coordinate 90,569,830 of NC_037336.1, forward strand.
ATAGGAAGTGATCAGAGATTTATCTTATTACTCAGCATTATTTGGCTTTGACCTCTAAGATCTAATACTTTAATTCAATGATATCTATTTGACACTGAAATATAGGATCACAATTTGGAACAGCCACCAGCTAGAGAAAGGGTAATTAATTTTTAAATGTTAAAAAAATAATTCATGCTTTATATGAGAGTGTCATATAGTACCTTGATTAACTGAACCTGCACATAAAAAAAAAAACCTTTCTTCCATTTTAGCTGAACAAATCATTGAAAATAATTTTTGATTAATTTCATATGAGAAAAACTATTAAATTCTCAAAAATCCTTCTATTTAGAGTGAAAATGAAAGTTTCAGTTGCTCAGTTCTGACAGACTCTTTGTGATCTCAAGAACTGTAGCCCTCCAGGCTCCTCTGTCCATGGGATTCTCCAGACATGAATACTGGAGTGGGTTGCCATTCCCTTCTCCAGGAAATCTTTCTGACCCAGGGATTAAACCTGGATCTCCTGCATTGAAAGCAGATTCTTTACCGTCTGAGCCACGTGGGCTTCCATATCCACCAATATAATGAAATATGAAACATTTGTTTCTCATATAACAGAAATATTTGACTAAAAACTTTTAAAACAAAAATGATATTTTGTATGCTCAAAAGTGTTACACAATAAAGATAAGGTATACTATAACATATTCCAAATATTGCCTAGGATACGACTCTATAGTGTATAGTTACTAAAAATGTTTTATGATTTTTTAAAATCATGCCCTAATAAGAGAGATATCATTTAGATAAGTCCTATTGTCTTAGAGAGACAGCTCAGAAAACTCATTTCCTCGTACCTTGGCTATTTTCCTAAATCCCGACTCACACTTATCTCTAAAACTCTATATTTAGTACCTTGTTTGCAAAGTTTATAGCATCTTCAAATTAAACCTGGTATTTTAATTGAGTGCTTGTTATAATACTGGTTCTCTCATCTCAGACTCAAATTCATGCCAACTTGTGTTTTTCCAGGACACAAAAGCAATGTGCATTTAACCTTGCCTGCCAAGGCATTTCAACACCTATAATCAGGGTGCATTCTTTAGGAACTTGAATCAAGATATTCTGTTATATTTAATTAAAAGAGCTAGATTATATCATATAATTATATATGATAAATGAATAGGAATAACAATACATTTATAGATTGTTCTGGTTTTAATAGTTTGAGGTGCCTTTGTTTTTAGACACCTTTGTAGAGTTGTTTATTTCTCTTTCAGTTTAGTTCAGTTCAGTTCAGTCGCTCAGTCCTGTCTGACTCTTTGCGACCCCATGAATCGCAGCACGCCAGGCCTCCCTGTCCATCACCAACTCCCAGAGTTCACTCAGACTCACGTCCATCGAGTCAGTGATGCCATCCAGCCATCTCATCCTCTGTCATCCCCTTCTCCTCCTGCCCCCAATCCCTCCCAGCATCGGAGTCTTTTCCAATGAGTCAACTCTTTGCATGAGGTGGCCAAAGTACTGGAGTTTCAACTTTAGCATCATTCCTTCCAAAGAAATCCCAGGGCTGATCTCCTTCAGAATGGACTGGTTGGATCTCCTTGCAGTCCAAGGGACTCTCAAGAGTCTTCTCCAACACCACAGTTCAAAAGCATCAATTCTTCGGCACTCAGCCTTCTTCACAGTCCAACTCTCACATCCATACATGACCACAGGAATATTACAAATTATTCTCTTTAGGATTATTATTATTATTAATTATTTCTCTTTAGGATTTTAAAATCTACACACTAACATGTTATTGTTGTTTAGTAGCTGACTTATGCCCAACTCTTTTGTGACCCCATGGACTGTAGCACATCAGACTTCTCTGTCCATAAGGTTATCCAGGCAAGACTACTGAAGTGGGTTGCCATTTCCTTCTCCAAGGAATCTTCTTGACCCAGGGATCAACCCATGTTCTCTTGTGTCTCCTGCAGTGCAGGTGGATTCTTGACCGCTGAGCCACCAGTGAAGCTCCAAATAATAACATAGTAGTCATTAATCATAGGTGGCAGGTAAGTTTCACATGTCGTACCAGTTACAATCAATAGCCAGAAACTTTCCAGGGTACCATGTTATGAAGGCTTATAAAGTCATGTCTGAATTTAGAAAGTAAATTACCATGGCTGATTATTCATAACTGCAATGTATGTAAGATGCAAAAGTAGCAAAATATGTGAAATGAATTTTATCCCTTTGGACTAGACAAATACCTAAATATATACTATATTTTTGCTAACAAGACAGAGAACTATACTTAAGAGAGTACACTACATATATGTGGTATTTTATTATTATGTATAATATTAGAAGCATACTTAAATATCCATGGACAGAGAAGCCTGGTGGGCTACAGTCCATAGAGTCACGAAGAATCAGACATGACTGAGCGACTAACACTTTTACTTTCATGTAAATATCAACACTCCACTTTTTGAAAGCTATTCTGTATTATATGCTGACATTCCACATCTGCCACAATTTAAAAGTGTAATGTGGGTTAAATATTTGTTTCTTAATTATGATCAAAAAGAGAAGTTAAGAAACAAGTTACTTATTCCCCAGTCCTTAATTATCAATCTGTTGCAAATAGTGATTATCAATATAATTATTAATCAGATATCATCAACTTCCTTAAGAAGATACAACTAAGCATATTTGAGTTCATAAATTTGATTGTGCTTAAGGATATGTAAATGTCCATCTTTGAAACAGAAATTTTGTCTAAGCTCTCACAAGAAGTGGGGGTGGAAACCTATCTTTTGAATTATGTTGAAGACTCCAAGAGATTTTGAAAGAAAATGGGTTTCTTTCCACAGTCTAGAATATACTTTGAGAAGTTGATAATTTTGGCCCTTTATCTAAAAAAGTGAGATAATCTCAATTTCATTTTAATAGAAGGAAACCAAAGGCTAAAAAGAGGAAATAAATTGTGAAAAAGTGAGTAGTTATAGGTAAAGAAATCATTGTTTAGATAGGACAATTTGGTAAAATAAAACTCTTTGTATTTCTGGGGTTGTCCTAATTGTATCCAGATTGAACCCATAATACTTTATAGGGATCTCAAGAAGCAATCTGTCATCTTTATTTATGAAAAGAACATATTTATGCAAACCCTGGGTTTTCCCAGGTGACTCAGTGGTAAAGAAATCACCTGAAATGCAGGAGACACAGGAGTCTTGGGTTCAATCCCTAGGTTCGAAGATCCACTGGAGGAGGGCATGTCAACCCACTCCAGTATTCTTGCCTGGAGAATCCCATGCACTGAGGAGCCTGGCAGGCTACAATCCATAGAGTCACAGAGTCAGCCACAATTGAAGCCACTGAGCATGCATGCAGGCATGCAAATCCTACATCTCTGTAAAGGACGTACTGTTTGGGGAGGAAGATGAGCGTCGACTTTCCCTCTGTGTATCCACACTGATTTATAGACAGGAGAAAGAGTGAATAGTAACAATGAGAGCAAGTGTTTCATTGGTCCAGTTGAAAATTTCATCATGTATTTAGAAGAATTAATAATGCCATTTAACACTTAAGATTTGTTTCCTAGTTCTTTTTAGTAAAACGAGAATAATTCCTCCCCAAAAGACCAAGTCTATCACGATGTCAGGATGCAGACAAGAATTCATTTTGCCTCTTTGTTAAGATAATGGAATTCATTTTAAACTCCAAGATGAGAAAATACTTTCCTAATAAAGTCAATTACTTAATTCTGAAGTTCATGACTCAATTTACTTCAGGATTATTGAAATAAAATAATATCTGTAATGTGGTAATTGTATATGATGCGTTTAATGCCTTACAAATAGCTCAGCTTAAATTTTAAATTTTATTTTATTATGATTTTATTCATAACAAAGTTATAATCTTCTATGAAACTGTCCCTGTTTAAAAAGACCTAAGTCAACTCTCATAGTTATGCCAGCTGGCATTTCCTCCACCTTTCATTTCAACACTGACAAAAAATTAAAGCATATTGATAAGGCAGGAACATTTTAAAAGTATTGTGTTTCTTGCCAGATAGGATTACTTCTGGAAAATGTAAACATGCAGCTATAATATCACTGGATAAACATACCCCAGTAGATAAATACCCAGTATATAAATAACATTTGCTTTTAATTAAGTATAGACAAGAAAACAAAAAATTAAAATCCACCATAGTCACTTCTTCAAAGCTGTTGCCTGAATTATTTCCAACACCACATGGAAACTGGGTGTGATTATAATCCACTGTGAAAGCAAAAACAAAATGTCCAGAATGTACCAGTAATGCTTTAGGCAGTAGTACCTTATATTTTGGATTATTTTTCAGAGAATAAGCTCTTGAATGCGAAGGCACAGAATCTAATAAGAGAGTAGGCCTCTCTCCTGTCATTTTTAATGAAGTATCATTAGGAATACCACTACAAATAGGTAAAATGTTTGTTTGTAAGAATATGCGATACTTCTTTTCATTAGTCAATTTTAGAAGTGCTTTCCAAGTCTTTTATTTTGTAAGCTAGAAAATCATCGGTCAGCTAAATACTCTTTCATATAAGAAAAGAGGAATTTATTGGTTCATTCCTAGGTGAAAGGAAGCTTCCGTGTATTTTTAATATTTTAAAGTAAAGTGAGATTTATCGCTACCTTTTCTAATATACTCACATGATTTTCAACACCTCTGTCCTGTGAATGGCAGTTTCAAATTATTATCTCTAAACATATTAGACTCCTCAAAATGTATTCTTAGAAAGGATAAATTGATGAATTACTATTCTCAGAGGCAACATGACACTTGATTCTTGATTATCTCTTCCAGATGCAGAGTCAACTGAGAATTAACTACTTGAGTGTGAAGAAGGAAATATCCAGGTCTCCTTTCCATCCAATAATCTCCATTCCATTGAAAATTATATCTTTACACTGTGTGACATTCTTGAGTGTGAAAAAGCTGTGTCATTTCCCCCTTTCCAGTTAGAATTACATAACTGATCTCTGTATTAACTTCTAGCATACACCCTTAGCCTCTTGTCCATTCTCTGTCTTGGTAATCCTGCTGCTGCTGCTGCTAAGTCGCTTCAGTCGTGTCCGACTCTGTGTGACCCCATAGACAGCAGCCCACCAGGCTCCCCCGTCTCTGGGATTCTCCAGGCAAGAACACTGGAGTGGGTTGCCATTTCCTTCTCCAATGCATGAAAGTGAAAAGTGAAAGTAAAGTCGCTTCAGTCGTGTCCGACTCCTAAGGACCCCATGGACTGCAGCCTACCAGGCTCCTCCGTCCATGGGATTCTCCAGGCAAGAGTACTGGAGTGGGGTGCCATTGCCTTCTCCGTGGTAATCCTGGTTATGTCCAAATCTCTTATTTCTCTGTGCTCATAGAACCTGTGTAACTGATTTCACTTTGAATTCATAACCACTAAGCTTACATGGATCCTAATTGTTCTTAAATTTGTCCATCACATTTTACGATTAAAACCAAATACACAGATATCCACAAAGCATCTATACATATAAAATAATGTGCTTTTATCCACCAAGACTTTTTTTATTTTGAATATAGTAAAAATTATCCCAGGGGATAAATAATCTTTTAATTAATGATATACAAAAAAAAGAATAAAATTCACATTAGCCATTTATGCAAAGTTGTTTATAGGATTTAAGCATAGCATAAAGTGGAATTTAATCCTAAATCTAAAACCCTGTAAAGTCAGAAAGTGAATATACTCAGACTGTGTTAATATTCTCTGCTGTAATCACTGGTATTTCAGATTCTGCTTCATAATCCTGCATTGTGTTTGCCAATTGACTTCACTGCTCTCTGAGACGACAGTATCATGCCTTCTCCCTTTTCCTCCTTCAATACTCCTTCCCTATCCTCACTTCCAGACGATGCCTTTGTTTCCCAGCTCCTATGGAGGAAACCTAAGTAGTCTGGAGAAAACTTTCCGTTGCTGTCTCCACCACATCTCCCATGTTTTGCTCCAAGATGCACCCACACTCTTTGCTTTGCTTCATGCTTGTGTGGACAAACTCTCTGTGCCTTCAATCAAGCCCAAAGTTTCCACTTGGGTACCAGACGCCATCTGTTTATCCTCTACTTAAGGACATCACTGCAGACATTCTCCTCTCTGGCATCATCTGTTTTTCTTCTGCATTCAATCACTTCTACCAACATAATACCAGTAATGACAAAAATTTTTACACTGCTTATTTTCTTGCAGGTACTCAGATACACTAATTTAATCCTTATACCAATCCACTGAGAAAGATAACTTTATTGCTGTCCACCTTTTACAGATGAGAACTTGGAGCACAAAGAAGGTAAGAAATTTGCCTTAAGGAGCAGAGATAATAGATTGTGTAGAAGTAAAATCTAATACTTTTATCCAGCTTCTAGTATAACTGTATACTTCACATACCACAGTCAGGGAAAATTTTATTCTATGATAAACTAAAACAGAGGGCATAATCCTGATTGCTTCTTATTCTTATAATACAATTTCAATGTTTTCCTTCAACTAGATGTCCTAAACAAAGATAATTTCATCATTAATTCTTGAGATAGCACATAATTTTTAAATATATGATAATTTAAAAAAATTATTTTTTGCCAACATAAGCAAATGTAATGTACACTGTTAATTTTACATTTTTCTTTGTTGTGTTTTATATTTGACAGATATTTTCTTCTGAAATCTGACTCACTTTTTCTAAGTACACTTGTTTCTGAGTCTTCTTGGCAGTCATTCTTACAGGTTCTATTAAGCTATAGTCCACAATTAAACACAATAAAAATGTGTAGTTTGGTGGCATACCTTGTCTGGACCTGAACAAGCTAAGCCCTTGGCTCAGTTTTTCTTGTCCCTTCATGTATGGTGACTGAGTTTTTTGCTCTAATCAGTAATTCTGTTTTATGATCAAGTCTGTTTCTGGTGACAGTAGTGGTGAAATCTGACTTTAAATTATACAGCTGACATGTGGTAGATATCAAAAATTGGGTCTCTCAGGAAGAAGCTGACAAGAAGTCCGAAATCTATTTCCCTATTAGTCTTTATTTGTGTATTTGTATTTATCTTAAAATTCTAATATTTTTGACATATGACAACCAAGAATTAAAATGTTTTTGTTATTTTTCCAACCATTGGTAGAATCTTCTCTGATTATGTGATTTGTGTTTCTACCTATCTAAACTTGTCTATCAAGAACAGCTTTTGAACAAAAATAAACTAAATTTCTAACATTCAATGATCAACTTTGTTGATTGCCATGTAAACACTTTCAATAATAAGATGATTCCAAATTAGTGTCTCTTCAGGACCCTTTAAATGAGGCTAAAGAAAGAAGATTGCTACAGATTAAAAAAAAAAAAAAACTTTAAAAATGTAAGAGCTTTTTCTGCTAAATTCAAAAGAAAATCACAATATTACTTAGAATTTCAACAAATGAAGCTTCTTTAAAAGATCTAATGGGCTCAGTTTATGTCTTTGTGTCTTTAAATGTTTGATAATTCTTAAGAGGTGCTGGTACTTCCATTCCTTTTGGTTTGTAAACCTAGCTCCTCTAGTTTGGATAAGAATTGATAAAGCTTTCTTTTCTAAATACAAACCAAATTTAGAAAAGAAATCTATACCTTTAGTCTAAATATGAGATGAAATAAAATGAAACAAAGCATAGTATAAACTTTCTTAAAATATTTAATGAGGCAAGACCCCTACCTCTGACTGTGATGGAATCACAGTGAAGACAAGTACCACAAATTGAATGGCTTACTAAACTGATAAAAATAGGTGAATGGTACTCAGGCTCCTTAGTGGTGGTGAGGGATGAGGATGGAAAACAAGTGTAAGACCACTGACTTAGGTCTTCCATGTAAGTCAACTTTAGGGTGGTGGGATGCTCTTTAGAGAAATGGGAAGTCATCTATGAACTTTATTCAGGAAATGACCCTTATTTATGATTCACATTTTTTGTTACCTATGTTGACTAATTTTTTCTTGAATGTTAAACATTTGAAATCTACTGATTACAAAAATTTGTCACTTGCCATATTCCTTCAGAATGCATTGAAGTTTATTCTAGAAAGCAGGTAAGCTTCTTGCAGACCAGCTTGATCTTTTCAAGGGTTATCTTTGCAAACTCTCACATCTGTTTACTCACTCATTAGCAGTTTAAGTTAGCAAGAAATTCCAGGAGATCAGTATTCAGAGCTCTGGAGAGTTTTCCCCACATGATTCTCTCATCTTCAGTGCTGTTCTCTACAAATTCCATCCCATTTAGCTTCCCTGGGGGCTGATCTCTATTTCTTCCATCCACTGAGACCACCTTGCCCTGTCTAGGATCCACCCTGCTCCCTCACCATCTGGAAAGCACCTCCGAGTTTATTTTGTCTCCCACTTTTAGAGATCACAGTCCCAAACTGACCACTATGCAGTGTCTACAAACAATTGCTGCTTATATTCTGTTTAGTTTTCTATATCCTCATGGTGGAAGAGAAAGTTTGGCTCCAGTTCCTCCAAAATGGTTGTCTATGCATGTTGTCTTGGATTAGATTATCTGTGTTTTCTTTTGAGTTTTCAGGGGAGCTGTTCTTCTGCTCTCCAACCCACTCCTTTGTACCATTACTGAAGGGAATGACTGAAATAATCTAATAATCTCTGAGGCTTTGCAGTAAATTTGTATTTATTCAGTTTACCATTTCAGAGGAATATATGATATTTTTAAAATAAGAATAAAAGTACTATACATGACCTATTATTATTTACTATATATCAAGTTCTGTGAGTAATACTTTTCAGAAAATATTTAATTTTTTACAAAATGTTTGTAAATTAGGGCATTACATACTTGATTTTACTCATGCAATACACGCACAGTGACTCACCCAAAGTCAAGTGTCTAGTAAGTGATAGGAACAAACATAGCTTGTCTCTCTACCTCTCTAATTGCCCTCTAACTTATTTTAGGGGGCTTCCCAGGTGGTGCAGTAGTAAAGAATCCACCTGCCAATGCAGAAGCCACATTAGACATGGGTTCAATCCCTGGGTCAGTAAGATCCCCTGGAGTAGGAAAAGGCAACCCACTCCAGTATTTTTGCATGGAAAAATCCACAGACAGAGAAGCCTGGCAGGCTACAGTCCATGGGGTCACAAAAAGTCATACACAGCTAAGTGAATGAGCATGCAAACATGCAATTTATTACAGGAATGCCTATTAAAGAAGTTAAAATAATCAGATCAGATCAGATCAGTCGCTCAGTCATGTCCGACTCTTTGCGACCCCATGAATCGAAGCACGCCAGGCCTCCCTGTCCATCATCAACTCCCGGAGTTCACTCAGACTCACGTCCATCGAGTCCGTGATGCCATCCAGCCATCTCATCCTCTGTTGTCCCCTTCTCCTCTTGCCCCCAATCCCTCCCAGCATCAGAGTCTTTTCCAATGAGTCAACTCTTTGCATGAGATGGCCAAAGTACTGGAGTTTCAGCTTTAGCATCATTCCTTCCAAAGAAATCCCAGGGCTGATCTCCCTCAGAATGGACTGGTTGGATCTCCTTGCAGTCCAAGGGACTCTCAAGAGTCTTCTCCAACACCACAATTCAAAAGCATCAATTCTTCGGCACTCAGCCTTCTTCACAGTCCAACTCTCACATCCATACATGACCACAGGAAAAACCATAGGCTTGACTAGATGAACCTTTGTTGGCAAAGTAATGTCTCTACTTTTGAATATGCTATCTAGGTTGGTCATAACTTTCCTCCCAAGGAGTAAGCGTCTTTTAATTTCATGGCTGCAGCCCTAACAAAAGTGCCTTTCAAGCATGTTTACTCCCGTGAAAAAGCATTTCTCTGAGGGATAGTATCTCAGTGTGGTTTTTAATCAAAACCTGTTTTTATTCACATTGGCCCAAGTATTTCATTTTAATGCATTCAAAATGTTTAACCTTTCATAAGAATAAAACTGAACTGAGAATCAATATTCAACATAATAAAAAATAACAACAAAGCTTACATTGTTCTTATAGCGTTAGTTCAAATTAAGACTCTACCATTTGGAGCTGCTATTAAAATTATGTCAGATTCTATATTCAATTTTGAAATTGTTTCAAAAACTAATGAGAGTATAGCATTTTATGTAGAAACAAGCTGTGCTGGGAATGATTATTGTTTAGCTTATGTTTTCCAAAAAGAATTAAGAAAACTGCTATTTGGAAAGAGATTAGCTTAGTAGAATGAGAAACCATCAGGAGCAACATTTAAATAAAATTTTTTTCAAATTAATTCAATAATTAATCAAAGAGCAAATTGATATTCTATTGGAGAATATGCATTGAACATTATTTGCTGGTCAGTAATACTCCTTTCCTCTCAAAAACCTCTGAAAATTTATTGCCACATAATGAATGCATTAAATTGATCCAAAAAAAATATCTTTTAGTGAAGATATCATGGTCTTTGTGGAAATTTTTCAGGCAATGATACCTTCAGATTTTTTTTTATCCACATTGATAGTGCTCAGAATTATAAATTTTGTTGATCTGGATCAAGATTTGGAAAACTTTCAATTCAATGGCCAGATAGTAAATATTTTCAGCTTTGCTGACAATACCATCTTTGTTGCAGCTACTCAATTGTCCTCATAGGTTAAAAGTAGCCATGGACAACCAGTGTAGCTGGTGTTCTGATAAATCTTCGTATGCAAAATCAAGTAGTACAGCAGACAGTTTTATCTATGGGTCATAATTCCAAGACCCCTGGTTTACAACCTAGATTATTTTGTAATTTACACTTAGACCTCACAATTCTCTATTTCTTGACATTAAAAATAAACTCATGTGGTTAGTTTTATATTGTATTTTCCCTAGAGAGAAATTGAATATGTGCTTCCCTATTTTCTGATCAAGAAAAGAGATAGGATACAGATAGATAATTCTTTTAAGATGATTATTAATATTTAGGACTTCCCAGGTGGCACTAGCAGTTTAAAAAAACACCCACCTGCCAATGCAGGAGACATAAAAGACACAGCTTAAGTCCCTGGATGGAGAAGATCCCCTGGAGAAGGAAATAGCAACCCACTCCAGTATTCTTGCCTGGAGAATCAATCCTATGAACAGAGGATCCTGGTGGGCTACAGTCCGTGGATCGCAGAGATGGGACATGACTGAAGTGACTCAGCACAACACATCAATATTTAAATGATTATTTTATTTAAATGGTAAGTTACATTTTAAGTTAAGCCAAAGACAAATATAAGTAACTCTCATATTAATCAGTTTGGGAAAGTGGGATTCTTTTCAAGCTTGTCAGTAACAGAAAGAACTCAGGTAAATGTGGTTAGCCATTTCTAATAAGCCCTCTCTTGTAGTTCCTCATGAAGACACACAGAGAGACAATCGTTCACAACAGTTCTAGAATTTAAGGAATGCAAGAAGTACTTTTTTTCCAGTGTCTGAGAGAAAAATTTTAAATTCCAAATAAGGCTGGACTGAGAACAATTATCAACAGGACAGCAAACTGGACTGGAAGGAAGAAATGTGCTTGGACTGCTGCTGCTGCTGCTAAGTCGCTTCAGTAGTGTCCGACTCTGTGTGACCCCATAGATGGCAGCCCACCAGGCTCCGCCATCCCTGGGATTCTCCAGGCAAGAACACTGGAGTGGGTTGCCATTTCCTTCTCCAATGCATGAAAGTGAAAAGTGAAAAGTGAAAGTGAAGTCGCTCAGCCGTGCCCGACCCTTAGCGACCCCATGGACTGAAGCCCACCAGGCTCCTCCACCCATGGGATTTTCCAGGCAAGAGTACTGGAGTGGGGTGCCATTGCCATCTCCCGTGCTTGGACTAGATGTGGTTAAGTCCTGTACATGTGAACAAGTTCTGTTCTGAAGATGTGTTCATAAGTTTAATTTGTTCCGTAAGTCCAAAAAAGTTAGTCGATGTACCCAATTAACACAATTGGTTATAATGCATCATACTTATAATAGGTTTACAATACTTTTCACCCAAATAAGGAGTAGAAAACAAACACACAAAAAATAAAGAAAACGTTTTTAATCTTATAGCACAGTTCCTTAAAAAATACAGTAGCACAGCACAACAGCTGGCATACAGGGGCTGGCATTGAATGAACAGCCAAGAAGAGTTACTGAGTGGAGGAAGGGGGTTTCGTGGAGCTTTATTACTGTACTCTGTATAGTACTGTACCGTGAAGTAGTCATATTGTCTCGACTCTCCACTCTATGAAACTGCCTGCTAAAGTAGAACTCTGAACTCCATCCAGTACTTACACAAATACATGTGCAAATTCTTTTATTCTACACTTTGACACAATATTCCATAAATCAGTGCTGTGTAAAGCCATGTAGGAACTTAAGGCAAAAGAAAAAATAAATAATATTGATTTAGTCTTTATTTAGGAGAAGGAAATTGCAACCCACTCCAGTACTCTTGCCTGGAAAATCCCATGGACAGAGGAGCCTGGTAGGCTACAGTCCATGGGGTCGCAAAGAGTTGGATGCGACTGAGCAAATTCACTTTCACTTTTCACTTTCATGCATTGGAGAAGGAAATGGCAACCATTCCAGTGTTCATGCCTGGAGAATCCCAGGGACGGGGGAGCCTGGTGGGCTGCCATCTCTGGGGTCACACAGAGTCAGACACAACTGAAATGACTTAGCAGCAGCAGCAGCAGTCTTTATTTAAAATTCTGATATTCTATCAAGGATTTTTATATTATTTATTTTTATTTATTTTTTAATTTATTATTATTTTTAACTTTACAATATTGTATTGATTTTGCCATACATTGACATGAATCTGCCACAGGGGTACATGTGTTCCCCATCCTGAACCCCCCTCCCACCTCCCTCCCCTTCCCATCCCTCTGGGTCATCCCAGTGCACCAGCCCTGAGCACCCTGTATCATGCAGCTCTATTTTTAATATATCCTGTTAAAATATTATGTATCTTGGAAATTCCCTGGTGGTCTGGTAGTTAAGACTCAGCACTTTCACTGCTGAGGCCAGGGTCCAATCCCTGGTCAGGGAACTAAGATGCTGCAAGCTGTGTAGTGAGGCCAAAAAAAAAAAAAATATATATATATATATATATATATATATATATATATATTTGTGTCTGTGTGTGTGTTGTGTATCTTGATTAGTCAGTTTTTTGCTTTGTGCTTACATTGATGCCAGAGATACCTCACTCACCTTCTCTAGTACCTTACATGTCAAAGAGCATCTTCTTTCACCACCAAAGTCACACAAAGATGTTTGTGTACAAACTCCCTTTTCATATTCTTATATAAATTCCCTCCAAAGGACATAAAACCATGAGGACTGGACATAGAACTAAAAATCCCCCAATAAATTTACATTCTGCCTAATCCTCTTTCCTGCTGCTACTGCTGCTAAGTCGCTTCAGTAGTGTCCGACTCTGTGTGACCCCATAGACGGCAGCCCACCAGGCTCCCCTGTCCCTGGGATTCTCCAGGCAAGAACAATGGAGTGGGTTGCCATTTCCTTCTCCAATGCGTGAAAGTGAAAAGTGAAAGTGAAGTCGCTCAGTCATGTCTGACTCTTCGAGACCCCATGGACTGCAGCCTACCAGGCTCCTCCACCCATGGGATTTTCCAGGCAAGAGTACTAGAATGGGTTGCCATCGCCTTCTCCGAATCCTCTTTCCTACTTCAATGTGAATCCTTCCACCAAGATCCCCCACCCAAATGCTTTACCGTCTCTTTCTGATCATCCAGTTTCCTCTACCCTAACCAATCATGTCAATGCAAAGTTTTTCCTGGAAATCATTGCAATATATTTTTATAATCCACTATGAATTCCTGGATATGCTTATATAAATCCATGAAGTATGAAAGGTATGTAAGGCAGAGGAACTTGTTTCTAAGATTCAATTTTCTAGTCACCTGTCTTGACATTGTTAATGTGGTTGACTGTCGATCACTAATGGCTCTAACATTTCCAGCAGGACAATGAATCCTCTGGCTTTGTATTCCTTAGATGATTTTAGGCCATTTCCACAAAGGATTAATGAGCCAATCATTTCTTTTGCTTAAAGAAACTGCAGAGTGGAAGAAAATAGGAGCAAAGTGGTGTTTTCATCTCTGTTGGGGAGAGAAGCACAAAAGAGAAGCACAGGTGGGACTCAGGTGCAATAAGAAAACTATGGAAAAAGACTGGATTTAGAAAAAAAATGCAGAAAAAAATGTACATCTAAACCAAATAAACATCTATTTCAAATTTCTTATTTTTAACTTATCTAACAAGTTTCAGACAGGTGACACAATTCACAGGAAATTAAATTCAAACATTGAAGAAAATCTAAAGATAAATTGAGAATATTCAAGAAGCTCATTTTAAAATGACAAATCATGGCAAAATATAGATGTGCATTAGAAAGCATGTCATAATATCAAATACACAAATGAAATTTCTCAAAGACAAAGAGATGTTTCAGAAAGAGAATTGACTGGTGAGGCACAGGAGTTTTCTGTGGAAGGTGGAGGAGATTTGGCATTGCAGGAAAAGGAGATGATACTGTGTGCTGGTTTGACAAATATCTGCATATGAACTATTTTCAGCAGGGCTTTCAAAGACCAGAGAAAGCTTTGAAGCAAGTCTGTGTTGACTTAGAACTCAACATGTGGAACATTCTGAGAGAGAAAAGTTCACTATAATTTAGTCAATTATTTATAATTGGTTCAAATTAGTACTTTAGTATACATAGTGTTGGATACCTGTGCACACAATTATTCACTTCAAAACATGAATTTTCCTGAAACTGCCAATTGTTACAACAGACTCCTGCTGATTATCCTAAAAAACTCAGTTGGGGTTTGGCCAGACCTAGGTATTCGAAGTAAGGTAGAAAATTAAAGTTATTATGTGGACAATATAATGGAAACAGAACCATCTGAACCATTCAGAGGACTAAGCAACCCTATAACACTGGACATTCATTTTCCTCTTATTTCATCCGTATTCATCATAGGTTCTCAAAACAACTAGCCCCAAGGCTTGGAATGTAGGTCAGGAGCTTTATTCTGCAATGATACCAGTTTCAAAGTTATAAAGGCAGTCATCCTAGCGGTAACACGATAATCACTGAAAAGGCCCAAGAAGACAGGGATTGTCTGTGGATTTTCCATGCTTTTAGAAAGCAAATATAAAACTAAACAAAGCGTGTTTGGAAATAGGCACTAGATTGCTGCTGCATGTGGATTTGAGGAGTTAGTGTGGCATCACTAACTGTGGAAAATTCTGAAAGGGATGGGACTACCAGACCACTGCACCTGCCTCTTGAGAAACCTGTATGCACGTCAGGAAGCAATAGTTAGAACTGGACATGGAACTAAAGACTGGCTCCAAATAGGAAAAGGAGTATGTCAGGGCTGTAATATAGTCACCCTGCTTATTTAACTTATATGCAGAGTACATCATGAGAATCGCTGGGCTGGATGAAGCTCAGGTTGAAATCAAGATTTCTGGGAGAAATATCAATAACCTCAGATATGCAGATGACACCTCCCTTATGGCAGAAAGTGAAGAAGAACTAAAGAGCCCCTTGATGAAAGTGAAAGAGGAGAATGAAAAAGTTGGCTTAAAGCTCAACATTTAGATAACAAAGATCATGGCATCTGGTCCCATTACTTCACAGCACATAGATGGGGAAACAGTGGAAACAGTGTCAGACTTTATTTTTTTGGGCTCCAAAATTGCTGCAGATGATGATTGAAGCCATGAAATTAAAAGACGCTTACTCCTTGGAAGGAAAGTTATGACCAACCTAGACAGCATTTTAAAAAGCAGAGACATTACTTTGTCAACAAAGCTCTGTCTAGTCAAAGCTATGGTTTTTCCAGTAGTCATGTATGGATGTGAGAGTTGGACTATAAAGAAAGTTGAGCACTGAAGAATTAATGCTTTTGAACTGTGGTGTTGGAGAAGACCCTTGAGAGTCCCTTGGACTGCAAGGAGATCCAACCAGTCCATCTTAGAGATCAGTCTTGGATGTTCATTGGAAAGACTGATGTTGAAGCTGAAACTCCAATACTTTGGCCACCTGATGCGAAGAGCTGACACATTTGAAAAGACCCTGATGCTGGGAAAGATAAAAGGCGGGAGGAGAAGGGGACAACAAAGGATGAGATGCTTGGATGTCATCACTGACTCAATGGACATGAGTTTGAGTAAACTCCGGAAATTGCTGATGGACAGGGAGGCCTGGCGTTTTGTGGTTCATGGGGTTGCAAAGAGTTGGACACAACTGAGCAACTGAACTGAACTGAACTGATGGCTCAGTGGTAAAGAATACGCCTGCCAATGCAGGAGATGCAGGTTTGATTCCTGGATAGGGATGATACCCTGGAGAAAGAAGTGGCAACCCACTCCAGCATTATTGTCTAGGATATTCCATGGACAGAGAAACCTGGTGGGTTGGGGTCATAAAAACAGCCTGACGTGATTTAGTGACTAAGCAAAAACAACCTATGTTTAAAAAAAATAGAAATAATTTTAGCTTTATAACACAAAATATATTATTTTTGGCCAGTTAAATCTGCATCAGACACATTTACGGTAAAAAAATAGTAAATAAAGGCACACCAAAAATTTAGCTGTTAACATTATGAGTCAAAGACTGCTAAGGTAGCTATTTTCTTGAAGTACTACTGAAATTTTCTCTTATCACCAAATGCCTTCTTTAGTTTCTTAGTTGTGATGCATGAAACTCTTTTTAACAGTATTTCTTTAGCTTCAATCAATAGTTCTCAATGTGAAGTCCCTACTCAATTCAGCACCCCTTGGGAACATTTTTAGAAATATATATTCTTAGGTCATGCCCCAGCCCTACTGAATCAGAATTGTTGGGATTGAGGTTCAATAAACTGTTTTATTGCTCTCCCATTCTGATGCATACTCAAATTTGAGAACTGTTAGCTTGAACTATCAACTTCAATTCAGTGTAAATCCATTATCTGGAAAGAGTAATTCATTAAGCAATCATAATCCACTTATACATACATGCGTGTAAGCTCAGGGGTTTAGTCATGTCCGACTCTTTAAGATCCTATGGACTGCCAAGCTCCTCTGTCCATGAAATTCTCGAGGCACGAATACTGGAATGGGTTGCTGTTTCCTACTCCAGGGAACCTTCCTGACCCAGGAATTGAACCTGCATCTCCTGCATTGGCGGGCGGATTCTTTATCAGTGTGCCACCTGAGAAGCTCCATTCACACCCAAAGTTATCATATTAAGTACTTGAGAATAAAGTTCAAGAATAAAAACTGATTCTAATGAAGAAAGGGATACATTAGGAAGGTCTGTTTGTACCAACAGCAACTGAAAGGTAAGTGTCAGAATCCTAGGAATTCCTAGAGAATCTGGGCTAGAAGTAGCCACCAAAGGAAATGAAAAATAACTGACGAGGCATGAAACATTAACTCTTCTCACAGGATAATATTTTCAACAACCTGTCATCATCAGTGCTGTAATTAGTTCCCAAAGCAAATAAACATACAGCACAATCAATAACCCATCTACAAATGTATTTACACATTTTTAAATATATGCATATATGTATATTCACATATGTTTTAGCCCTATGACAAAAGACTATGATAAACATTATGCATATGTTACTTTATCATAATAACCTTACTTAAACAAGCTTATTTCTGCTGTCTACTGTCAAATTTGACAGAATTTGTGAATCTGTAAATTTTGTCTGCTTTGCAGGCAAAATTCTGAAAAGCAATTCCTTTCAATTAAAAAATAAATTTATATATTAAAAAAAGCAAAAGAGACACTGATGTATAGAACAGTCTTATGGACTCTGTGGGAGAGGGAGAGGGTGAGAAGATTTGGGAGAATGGCATTATTATAAAAATTTAAAAAAAAAGTTACCACAAATGTCCCTATGAAGGACATTTACAGATGATGAAATTAATATGGTGAAAAAATTTTTCTCATGGGCATACATTAGAAATTTGAGAGAAAACAAGATTTATCTAGCACCAAGTTCAGTCCTTGGGCTTCCCTAGTAGCTCAGCTGGTGAAGAATGTCTGTGGTGCAGGAGACCTGGGTTCTATTCCTAGGTCTGGAAGAGCCCTTGGAGAAGGGACAGGCTACCCACTCCAGTATTCATGGGTTTCCCTGGTGGTTCAGATGGAAACGAATTCACCTGCAATGCAGGAGACTGGGTTTGATCCCTGAGTTGGGGAGATCCACTGGAGGAGAGTATGGCAACCCACTCCAGTATTCTTGCCTGAAGAATCCCCTTGGAGAGAGAAGCCTGGCAGGCATGGGGTCTCAAAGAGTCCAATACAACTGAGCTACTAAGAACAGCACAACAAAATTCAGTCCTTAACCAATAGGCTAAAGGCAGATGATAGATGATGACAGGGTATATGGGAAATTGATGATGGACAGACAGAGACTGGAAAAGAAAAGAGTAACTGACTCCAGTACTCTTCCTTGGAAAATCCTATGGACAGAGGAGCCTGGCATGGTCGGAAGAGTCAGACACAACTTAGCTACTAAACCAGACAGGTAGAAAGATAGATAGATAATAGGTAATCAAGGAATAATTTATCTTTTTACATTTTCATACCCTTTAAAGCACTAAATTTTTCTGCTTCAAAAAAGAAGCTTTTTCTGTGTACAAGAATAAAATTGTTCCTTATCAGAATTTAACTTTAGGAACTCTTAAAGAATCATAGTCGTCTAGTGAAAAATCTCGTATTCTCTCTCTCTCTCAATAAAATTATCTCCTGCAGCATATTTACTGCTGATGCAAACACACTACTCTAGCTGAATTATCTCTTCAGTTCCATTTTCAATGCCATCATCATAGCTCAGCCTCAACATTTTCTCCTTTATTGCTTTAATGATGCCTATATTCAAGTACTATATTTGGTCTCTTAAATAAACCTCAGCTATCGAGCGTCCCTAGTGGCTGATTGTAAAGAATTTGCCTTGCCACACAGAAGATGTGGGTTTGATCCATGGGTCAGGAAGATCCCCTGGAGAAGGAAGGCTGGCAGGCAACAGTACATAGGGTTACAAGAGTCAGACAGGATTTAGCGGCTAAAACAAGAAACAATAACTGGAGTTACATAAAACTCCAAAGCCAGCATCTTTCTTCCACTCAAGCCTAGTAAGACAGATAAAAAGCTTTCGTCTTTGTGTTTAAGACCCTCAAAGATGGGTCCTAGTCTGCCTCCTGAATGCTTCACTGCGTGTAGATGCCACTGGTAAGGATTCTGTACTATCTAATCTGTCAATGTGTGTTTTTTTTTTTTTTTTTTTCAGGCACAGCAATGTTCATCTCTAGTTCTTTGATTTTGGACTTTTAAAAATCTTTAATATCTCTACTTAGCATGCTCACCTTACTTCTGTCTTATTCAACAAATGGAATACAATTATAATAATTTGATGTCCTTCTATACTGGTTCAATTATCCATGTTATTTCTGAGTAGGTTTTGAGTGAATAATCTGTCTCTTCATAATGCCTGTACATTAATCCTCTTTTGCATGTTTGATAATGTTTAACTAGATGCTAGACATAATGAATTTGACCTTGCTTGATAATTTTGAATTTCTAAAAAATTTCTGTGCTTGGTTTTGGGTTTCAGTTATTTGGAAATAGCTTGCTTTGGTGGGGCTGGGGTATGAAGGGTGGTTCTCTCCTTTAAGCTTTCAGGCAAGATCAGAGCAGTATTTAGCCTCAGACTAATTCTGTTCCACCGATAAGATACAATTCCTCTAAGTACCTTAACCAAGGTTTTGAGAACGGTGAAGTTTTCCACTTTGATTGTGGAGAACAGGTGATATTCACAGCCTTGTTTAACCACTGTCCTCTCCTATTCTTTCTAACGTTATCTAGGAATTAATCAATACTCAGCTAAATTCTCAAAGGGACACTCTCTAAATCTGAATTTCTCTCTTGTAGTTCTCTCTTCGTAGTTCTCTCTTCTCTGTTGTGAGAACTCTAGCTGCCTTGGCTTTCCTAGATTTCTATCTCCCTACTTTCAAATCAGCAGGACTACCAGGCTTGGCCTAGAATTCCCACCCCAGAACTATCACCTGTAATTTTTCTCCAGGCAATGATCTGGGGCAACAATAAAGCTCACATTATTTGCTTCAGTTCAGTTCAGTCGCTCAGTCACGTCTGACTCTTTGCGACCCCATGAATTGCAGCACGCCAGGCCTCCCTGTCCATCACCAACTCCCGGAGTTCACTGAGACTCACATCCATCGAGTCGGTGATGCCATCCAGCCATCTCATCCTCTGTCGTCCCCTTCTCCTCCTGCCCCCAATTCCTCCCAGCATCAGAGTCTTTTCCAATGAGTCAACTCTTCACATGAGGTGGCCAAAGTACTGAATCTTCAGCTTTAGCATCATTCCCTCCAAAGAACACCCAGGGCTGATCTCCTTCAGAATGGACTAGTTGGATCTCTTTGCAGTCCAAGGGACTCTCAAGGGTCTTCTCCAACATCACAGTTCAAAAGCATCAATTCTTCAGCGCTCAGCCTTCTTCACAGTCCAACTCTCACATCCATACATGACGACTGGAAAAAGCATAGCCTTGACTAGACGGACGTTTGTTGGCAAAGTAATGTCTCTGCTTTTCAATATCCCATCTAGGTTGGTCAGAACTTTTCTTCCAAGGAGTAAGCATCTTTTAATTTCATGGCTGCAATCACCATCTACAGTGATTTGGGAGCCCCCAAAATAAAGTCTGACACTATTTCCACTGTTTCCCTATCTATTTCCCATGAAGTGATGGGACCAGATGCCATGATCTTTGTTTTCTGAATGATGAGCTTTAAACCAACTTTTTCACTCTCCTCTTTCACCTTCATCAAGAGGCTTTTTGGTTCCTCTTCACTTTCTGCCATAAGGGTAGTGTCATCTGCATATCTGAGGTGATTGATATTTCTCCTGGCAATCTTGATTCCAGCTTTTGTTTCTTCCAGCCCAGCGTTTCTCATGATGTACTCTGCATATAAGTTAAATAAGCAGGGTGACAATATACAGCCTTGACATACTCCTTTTCCTATTTGGAACCAGTCTGTTGTTCTGTGTCCAATTCTAACTGTTGCTTCCTGACCCTCATATAGGTTTCTCAAGAGGCAGGTCAGGTGGTCTGGTATTCCCATCTCTTTGAGAATTTTCCACAGTTTATTGTAATCCACAGAGTCAAAGGCTTTGGCATAGTCAAGAAAGCAGAAATAGATGTTTTTCTGGAACTCTCTTGCTTTTACCACGATCCAGTGGATGTTGGCAATTTGATCGTGGGTTCCTCTGCCTTTTCTAAAACCAGCTTGAACAGCTGGAAGTTCACGATTCACATATTGCTGAAGCGTGGCTTGGAGAATTTTGAGCATTACTTTACTAGTGTGTGATTCTCAAAGATAACTATCCTTTGTTGCCTGATGCTCAATGATTTGAAAGCTGTCATTTCATGTATTTTTTTTAGTATAAAATAAAAAATATATTGTTTTTTTTTTCAGGGGGTGGCGTAAATCCTGTCTCATGTTATTCCATATTATAAAGTGAAAATCTTAAGTTTTTATCATAGTGGTGGTGAACTGTCCTCAACTTAATCAGTCTATAAGTAAATCCACAATTATTTTGACAACAGGTTAAACATTTGGGCTTCAGTTTCCAAACAGGAAAAGGAGTACGTCAAGGCTGTATATTGTCACCTTGCTTATTTAACTTATATGCAGAGTACATCATGAGAAACGCAGGGCTGGAGGAAGCAGAAGCCAGAATCAAGATTGCCGGGAGAAATATCAATAACCTCAGATATGCAGATGACACCATCCTTATGGCAGAAAGTGAAGAAGAACTAAAGTGTCTCTTGATGAAAGTGAAAGAGGAGAGTGAAAAAGTTGGCTTAAAGCTCAACATTCAGAAAACGAAGATCATGGCATCTGGCCCCATCACTTCATGGGAAGTAGATGGGGAAACAGTGGAAACAGTGTCAGACTATTTTTTTGGCTCCAAAATCACTGCAGATGGTGACTGCAGCCATGAAATTAAAAGACGCTTACTCCTTGGAAGGAAATTATGACCAACCTAGATAACATATTAAAAGCAGAGACATTACTTTGGCAACAATGGTCTTTCTAGTCAAGGCTATGGTTTTTCCAGTGGTCATGTATGGATGTGAGAGTTGGACTGTGAAGAAAGCTGAGCACCATAGAATTGATGCTTTTGAACTATGGGTTTGGACTCTCGAGAGTCCCTTGGACTGCAAGGAGGTCCAACTAGTCCATCCTAAACGAGATCATTGCTGAGTGTTCTTTGGAAGGACTGATGCTAAAGCTGAAACTCCAATACCTTGGCCACCTCATGTGAAGAGTTGACTTATTGGAAAAGACTCTGATGCTGGGAGGGTTTGGGGCCAGGAGGAGAAGGGGACAACAATGAGATGGCTGGATGGCAGCACCGACTCGATGGACATGAGTTTGAGTAAACTCCTGGAGTTGGTGCCAGACAGGGAGGCCTGGTGTGCTGCAATTCATGGGGTTGCAAAGAGTTGGACACGACTGAGTGACTGAATTGAACTAACTGAACTGAAGCATCTACCTGAGAAACTGATGATTTGAAGGTAGACAGACGGAGGCAGAAGTGGGTGGAGGGGTCAGAGACAGACACAATGTCTAAAGACAGCTGAAAGGACATCAGAGATGAAGTTGGCCTCCTTTACCATTTCCCTGACTCCATTTGTTAACAGTTCCTACTAAGCAAATTATCATTCAAGGGTGAAAATAAATAAGCAAGGGCCCCTCCCCTCAAGCAACTTGGTGAAACTGGAGAACCAGAAAAATACAAAACTCAACAATAATATGGCAATAAGCAATATTTATTGATGGCAAGAAAGTTCAAAAAAATACATGAGTATAATGTATTAATTCTCCTTGGTATTGAGAAAAGCTTCAGAGAAGTCATATATTTATATTTTACCTCTAGTTAGTACCATCTAGTTCTCAAAGTTTTTCAAAGATAATATTTTATTTAATTCTTTTCACATTCCTGGAAGGTAAACATTATAGAGTCTTTAAAATTGAAGAGAAATAGATATGAAGTAATATTTATTGATTTGTCCAAAACTATAGAACTAGTAAATGCTACAGCTCAGATTTCCAACACATTGTCCAGTGTGATCAAACACTGTCTTGGAAAATGTGACAGGAAGAAATTATACTTAAACAGCACACCTTTTGGAAAATGGAAATTTTTGAAGTGCTTAAAACATTATTTTCTAGAAGAGGTGAAATCAACGTTTTGAAAATATTCTCCTACAATTTGTTCATCATCATTGATTTCAAAGGTAAACCATGGCCTACAAGCCGTCTGGCTTGACAGATTAATGGAGTTGGAATAAATGGCGTTTTGCCTTTGCTATGAAGTACAGGTATTGTAAGTGACATGCCTTTGCAACTGATGAAAACAAAGCTTTAGAAGAAAACATTATTATCTGAGAGTCCTTTGTCCTCAGAGTCCCTGCACTGGGTCTGATTCCATTTAATATTTCAATTCCAGGAGGAACAGAAGTCTGGCAGATACTCAAGACTGACAATTTATTGACTTTCTCACCTGGAGATATCCCTTACAGAGCTCTCTTCTGATAAAACTTGGAAAGGTAAAAGATTTATTTCAAGAAAGGAAGCCGTGTTCTCAAAATGTGAGGGAGGGAAGATTTAATAAACACATTGTTCATTACAATTTTATAATGATAAAAGTCTTCCAAACAATCCTCTACACAAACACACACATTCTCATCTAACTATGTAAATGAATTTGCAAGAATTTCACTTGTCCTCTAATCCTTCCCATCAGTTTGCTGTTGTTAAGACACATTAATTTAAAAATTAGTGTACTCTCACTGCTCATCTCTGCATGTTTAGCAGTAGCCACCCTGGGTCTTGGAGTAGTAAGGAAAAAGGAGAGATTGGATGGAAAGTACTTGGGTGTCCATAGTCACACAGACAAATGAACAATGAATTAGTCAAAGTGAAAGATGGATGTTCAAGCAAGACCTTAGAGGGTGACAACACAAAATTAAAATGTAGATGAAAACACCTTTTCTGTGGAGAGCAACATGGCACCTTGTTGCTTAAAGCTCGATAAAGCAATCTGAACTGTGGCCTGAGGCAGCAAGAAGGAATTTCAGGTTCAGTTCAGGTCAGTTCAGTTGCTCAGTTGTGTCCGGCTCTTTGCGACCCCATGAACTGCAGCACGCCATGTCTCCCTGTCCATCATTAACTCCCAGAGTCCACCCAAACCTATGTCCATCGAATCAGTGATGCCATACAACCATCTCATCCTCTGTCGTCCCCCCTTCTCCTGCCGTCAATTTTTCCCAGCATCAGGGTCTTTTCAAATGAGTCAGCTCTTCGCATCAGGTGGCCAAAGTATTGGAGTTTCAGCTTCAATATCAGTCCTTCCAATGAACACCCAGGACTGAACTCCTTTACGGTGGATCTCTTTGCAGTACAAGGGACTCTCAAGAGTCTTCTCCAACACCACAGTTCAAAAGCTTCAGTTCTTCAGCACTCAGCTTTCTTCACAGTCCAACTCTCACATCCATACATGAACACTGGAAAAACCATAGCCTTGACTAGATGGACCTTTGTTGGAAAAAAATTTTCCACAGTTTATTGTGATCCACACAGTCAAAGGCTTTGGCATAGTCAAGAAAGCAGAAGTAGATGTTTTTCTGGAACTCTATTGCTTTGTCGACGATCCAATGGATGTTGGCAATTTGATCTCTGGTTCCTTTGCCTTTTCTAAAACCAGCTTGAACATCTGGAAGTTCATGGTTCACGTATTGCTGAAGCCTGGCTTGGAGAATTTTGAGCATTACTTTATTAGCATGTGAGATGAGTGCAATTGTGCTGTAGTTTGAGTATTCTTTGGCATTGCCTTTCTTTAGGATTGGAATGAAAACACCTTTTCCAGTCCTATGGCCACTGCTGAGTTTTCCAAATTTACTGGCATATTGAGTGCAGCACTTTCACAGCATCATCTTTCAGGATTTGAAATAGCTCAACTGGAATTCCATCATCTCCATTAGCTTTTTTTGTAGTGATGCTTCCTACAGCCCACTTGACTTCACATTCCAGGATGTCTGGCTCTAGGTGGGTGATCACACCATTGTGATTCTGGATCATGAAGCTCTTTTTTGTACAATTCTTCTGTGTATTCTTGCCACCTCTTCTTAATATCTTCTGCTTCTGTTAGGTCTATACCATTTCTATCCTTCATTGAGCCCATCTTTGCATGAAATATTCCTTTGGTATCTCTAATTTTCTTGAAGACATCTCTAGTCTTTGCCATTCTATTGTTTTCTCTATTTCTTTGCAGTGATCGCTGAGGAAGGCTTTCTTATCTCTTCTTGCTATTCTTTGGAACTCTGCATTCAAATGGGAATATCTTTCCTTTTCTCCTTTGCTTTTCATTTCTTTTCTTTTCACAGCTATTTGTAAGGTCTCCTCAGACTGCCATTTTGCTTCTTTGCATTTCTTTTTCTTGGGGATGGTCTTGATTCCTGTCTCCTGTACAATGTCATGAACCTCCATCCGTAGTTCATCAGGCACTTTGTCTATCAGATCTAGTCCCTTAAATCTATTTCTTACTTTCACTGTATAACCATAAGGGATTTGATTTAGGTCATACCTGAATGGTCTAGTGGTTTTCTCCACCTTCTTCAATTTCAGTCTGAATTTGGCAATAAGGAATTCATGATCTGAGCCTCAGTCAGCTGCCAGTCTTGTTTTTTGCTGACTGTATAGAGCTTCTCCATCTTTGGCTGCAAAGAATATAATCAATCTGATTTTGGTGTTGACCATATGGTGATGTCCATGTGTAGAGTCTTCTCTTGTGTTGTTGGAAGAGGGTTATTTCAGGTTAGATAAGCCTAAATTATAAAAAGGAGAGCCTGGGAAAAACCAGGGGACCTGCGAATGCAGTGTGCAGGGAAAGAAAATATAAGCTTGATCAATTGCCCACCTTCTTCTCTGACTACTCCAGGGCTGCACAGACCAGGCAGGTGAAAGCACTACATCCAGAAATGTCACTTTAGCTGTTTCACATTGTACTGCCTCTTATAAGTTTGAAATCTTTAGGGAGTTATATTCTCCAATCTTTAATTTATTCATTAATAACATGGGCATAATAGAACTACTTATTTAGCTTTTCATGGGGGAATTGAATGAGATAACACATGGACACCAAAAAGCAGAGTGTTCAGGGGTACAGAGTTGGAGCCTGACAAATGTGATCCATAAAAACTTCAAAGAATACTCCTTTCTCTCATAACTCCTTTAGGTCTTCATTTCATTCTTGATATTGCAAATGAAATAAACTTCTTAATTCAATCAACCACATCACCAACTCTTCTCCCCTCATGAGCTTTTAAACTCTACCTCACTAATCCCCAACACACCACTTTCTTCCTCTCCTCCAAGACCCCATAAGATGATTCCCTCTGCCTGAAAGGTCTTTACTCCTCCACCCTTAAAGCTCCTACTCAGCATTGAAGACTCACGCTCTGTGAAACTTTCTGTCTATAGTCAGCTCCACTTGTCAAACTGTCGTATGAGATTTGATTTATCATTCTTTTAAACTTTCTGGGATCCTCAAAAGAAAAGGTATTCAACATATTTATTCATTCCTTCATTCATCCACTATTTTATGAATGTTACCTGTTTGTCACACATTTATACTCGGTAATGACAGTACATTTTTAGAAAATATCTGAGTCCTCTTTACTGAGAGATTTATTTTCTGTGACTGACACTAACACAATAGTTACTTAAGAGTAGTGAGTGGAGCAGAAAGTATTTTTCTCTCCTTCAAACCCCTAATCATTTAACACCCCCACCCCCTAAAAAAATATAATGTCATGGGCAACCTCTTTGAAAACTTTTACATTTATTTCCAAATATAAGTAATAAGTTCCACTTTTGTTTTCTACTAAATTCTATATTAATCTTATCTGTAGCTTGTTTTCCCACTGTTGACATGACTGCTTCCCTCTTCTAAACTTAAATTTCTTTGGGACTGGAACCATGCTTATGTCTTAGCACAGTGCTTGGCATCCTATAAGTAGTCTGCATCTCATAAATAAATGAATAGCCAAAGAATGCATGGACTAAGGTTTTATTTTCTGTACAGTTTTACATTGGTCTTTCCCCTCTGCTGAATATCCTTCAGTTCCTATGCTATGAATCCCAGACTCCAAATCACTTGCTGGTCAATTTAGGGCTTCAGTTTTGAATTGACTATAAGAAACAGAAATTGTAACTTTCATCTTCCCCAGAAAGTGTTTGCTTGAACTGAGTGCACCTCAAATAAAGAAAGGAGAAAGTGTAAGAAAGAGTGGGGTATATTTGTGTATACTGTGGTGTTGAAAAGAGAAGATTAAACTTTGGGGCTATTTTCCAACTTATACATGGAGAATGGTAATTGTCTCCATTCTAGAGTCTGTTCACCCACTTAGGACAGAGACGTCCACTGCCAGGGCTCCCAGTTTCTCTCCAACATGAAGTCATACACATCACTGATATTTCTCTTTGCCCTCCTGTCAATTACTTTTTATTTATTTTGACCATTCAGCTAGTAATGAAAAGAATACTTTTCTCTATTATCCGTTACTAGTCATACTATTGAATTTGTTTTCTTAAGTTAATATAATGTGACTATATTGACACAAATAAAGCATGAGCTTCATTAATTTAAAAAATTGAAGTTACATTTTTCTAAATGAGATGATCATTTTATACTTTGGGATATTGTCTTGTAAGTTTAAATTGCTGCATTTTCTTTCTGATAATAAACACATATTGACCAGGCAGATAACGACGATGATAATCTATATTGAGAACAGTCTTCATGAAATCTCTCTTCTAATCTGCATTTAGCTTGCCATGTCCTCATAGTTAGCAGAAGTAATGTCATCCAAAAGAAAAGTTAATAAGCCTTGGAAGAGTAAGACTAACGCTGCAAGCCTGACTTACGAATTATATAGCATTTAATTTTGTTGAAAGAAGAAAGTCTTCCTCTAATTTTAGTTTGCAAGAGGAAGAATGCTTCAACATTGTGACCCTTCATTGCTCTATACAAATTACAGAGAATCTGACATGCCTTCACCTATGGTAAGTTACAGATTCCCCAACTGCCCAAGTACCTTACCCTAGTGTTAGCTTATATCTTATATTTATTTTAACTTCTTTCAAAAGAGTGAGTGGATTTTCATTTTTCTCGTCATGGTGAGGGGGCATATTATTCTTACTATATTTTTTCATATGTAAAACCATCCCTTTCCAGTTTATTAAACCCAGGTTGGTTAATCATCAAATATTTGAGTTTCAGCTATGTAACAAACAACATAAGGCAAACTTATGCAGAAATCACTTACAAACCTTTCCACACTATCTAAATCAGTTCCTTCAAATAAAGTTAAATTAATGACATTCCTTTTTCTTTTTAAAATAAACTTTTAATTTCTCTGTAAAGTCATCAAAACAGGTTTTGCCTGCTCGCATCCTGTTCCTTTTTTCTTGGTGGGGTCCGCAGGTTCATTCATTCCTGCACCATGCAGCTGCGGGAACAGACAACTCCGCACTATCTACAAAGGCATTTCTGGCCCGAGTGAATTAGCACCATCATTATCTTTTTTCTCAGTGTTCCTCATTTTTTTTTTTACAGGTAGATTCAGTTAAGCCAACCAGAGTGAAGCCCAGAACTTAGAGTTAAAGGTTTTGAGCATAGGTAGTCTTTCTTCATGGAAAAGACAGCCACAGAAGCTGCTGGCAGTCATGTCCATTCCAAAATTTGAGTGCTGGAGGGTCTGAGAACAAAGCCAGCATGGAAGCAGTACAAGTGACCCCACAGTGGGAGCCCTGGATAAAAGCTCATCTGAAGCTATCCATTCTCTGAAAACATGTGATATATGCCCCTCTCCAGATACCTTTTTTGGACTTAGGCCAGGTGCAGTTGTGGTTTTGATAATTATTGTTGCTTACTCCAAAAATTTCCTAACCAGTGTCATCAGAGTCAGCTACATAACTGGCAGTTCAGTTCAGTTCAGTCGCTCAGTAGTGTCCGACTCTTTGCAACCCCATGAATCGCAGCACGCCAGGCCTCCCCGTCCATCACCAACTCCTGGAGTTCACTCAGACTCACATCCATCGAGTCAGTGATGCCATCCAACCATCTCATCCTCTGTTGTCCCTTTCTCCTCCTGCCCCCAATCCCTCCCAGCATCAGAGTCTTTTCCAATGAATCAACTCTTTGCATCAGTTGGCCAAAGTACTAGAGTTTCAGCTTTAGCATCACTCCTTCCAAAGAACACACAGGGCTGATCTCCTTTAGAATGGACTGGTTGGATCTCCTTGCAGTCCAAGGGACTCTCAAGAGTCTTCTCCAACACCACAGTTCAAAAGCATCAGTTCTTCGGGGCTCAGCCTTCTTCACAGTCCAACTCTCACATCCATACATGACCACTGGAAAAACCATAGCCTTGACTAGATGGACCTTTGTTGGCAAAGTAATGTCTCTGCTTTTCAATATGCTATCTAGGTTGGTCATAACTTGCCTTCCAAGGAGCAAGCATCTTTTAATTTCATGGCTGCAGTCACCATCTGCAGTGATTTGGGAGCCCAAAAATATAAAGTCTGACACTGTTTCCACTGTTTCCCCATCTACTTCCCATGAAGTGATGGGACCGGATGCCATGATCTTAGTTTTCTGAATGTTGAGCTTTAAGCCAACTTTTTCACTTTCCTCTTTCACTTTCATCAAGAGGCTTTTTAGTTCCTCTTCACTTTCTGCCATAAGGGTGGTGTCATCTGCATATCTGAGGTTATTGATGTTTCTCCCGGCAATCTTGATTCCAGCTTGTGCTTCTTCCAGCCCAGCGTTTCTCATGATGTACTCTGCATATAAGTTAAATAAGCAGGGTGACAATATACAGCCTTGACATACTCCTTTTCCTATTTGGAACCAGTCTGTTGTTCCATGTCCAGTTCTAATTGTTGCTTCCTGACCTGCATACAGTTGGGTGCAAAATTAAAATGCAGGGCCTCCTCCTCAAAAATTATAAAGAAGTTCCAGACCTCAACAGCATAATATTAAACCAAAGGTGAGATCGTTTAGGTATAGGCCCCTGTGCAGCTGTACTGCTTGCTAGCCTCTGAAGCTGGCTCTATATAGAGTTGTATACACTTCCTGATAGCTCAGTTGGTAAAGAATCCGCCTGCAATGCAGAAGATCCTGGTTCGATTCCTGGGTCAGGAAGATCCACTGGAGAAGGGAAAGGCTACCTACCCGAGTATTCTGGCCTGGAGAATTTCATGGACTGTATAGTCCATGGGGTTGCAAACTCAGACACGACTGAGTGACTTTCACTTACTTCACATACATTAATATTTACTCTCTACCTAACATGTGTATGTTGTTATGCCAAAAAGGATTAAAACTTATTTTTACTATAAACCTATAAATGATTTTATGCAATATATGAAGTTGAAACATTATTTAGAAGTAATTTATGGGAAAATTTTCCCATGGAAATCAAATCAGACCTCAAATTTAATTCAATTGCAAATTATATTTGAACATGAGAATAATCCTCTAGCTTTCTAATGCTACCAAAGTTTGCTATTTTTTAGAGACGCTTCCAATGTAAAAATCTCCATTGCCTTGTTGCTTGAAGAAGCCTCAGAAAATCATTTAGTAAATCACCTCTGTTTCATCATAAATATTAATGAGTTAATAAATGCCCTGTCATTACAATTATGTGCCACTCATGCTTGCTTGCTAATTGTGGTGACTAAACCTGGATATGTATGCTTGAGGCTATCCAGAATCAGAAACAAGATCAGAATTAATCATTACACAGTTCTATACAAAAGAAAAGGGCTGTTTCTCTTTGATTTTATAATCACATATTTATCTATCAAAAATCTGTATCGTGTTAAATTTAATGTAATACAACAATACATATTCATGTTGAAAAATTGAAAATCACAGAATATATTTCAAATAAAATGTAACTTGAATGTAACCAATGAAAGGGAGATTATGGTGCACACATACCTCTGTAGTCTGCTATTTCTACTTGAATATCTTGAGAAGCTTTCCAAAATAATTAAATGTTATTTACATACCTGATTTCCATAGTTACATGTATTCTTATTGCAATCTTTTTAAAATTTACCAATTGTGCAATGTTATTATTTCACCTTTAGGCTGCTTCTAATTTTTATTATTGATAAATTATGTTATACAAGAAAAAATCACATATATCAACTGTATCTGTTACTTCCTTAAAATAAAGCTACATAGAATTACAAAGACCAAAGAATAAGAAGACAAAGAAGCCAGATTACTGACCTCAAATGCTTCTTATACAAAAAGTTTATACATACTTGCTTATGTGCATAATAAAAATTTTTACTTGTTTTGGCAAAATACATGTCTTTAACTCACATTACCCACCCCCCCCCAAAAAAAAAGCTCCAATGACATTGTTTTTTTTAATATAAGTTTATTTATTTTAATTGGAGGCTAATTACTTTACAATATTGTATTGGTTTTGCCATACATCAACATGAATCTTCCACGGGTATACACATGTTCCCCATTGTGAACTCCCCTCCCACCTCTCTCCCCATACCATCCCTCTGGGTCATCCCAGTGCACCAGCCCCAAGCATCCTGTATCATGCATCGAGCCTGGACCGGCGTATCGTTTCATATATTATATACATGTTTCAAAGCCATTCTCCCAAATCATCCCACCCTCTCCCTCTCCCACAGAGTCCAAAAGACTGTTTTATACATCTGTGTTTCTTTTGCTGTCTCGCATACAGGGTTATCATTACCATCTTTTTAAACTCCATATATATGCGTTAGTATACTGTATTTGTGTTTTTCTTTCTGCCTTACTTCACTCTGTATAATAGGCTCCAGTTTCATCCACCTCATTAGAACTGATTCAAATGTATTATTTTTAATGGCTGAGTAATAGTCCATTGTGTATATGTACCACAGCTTTCTTATCCATTCATCTGCTGATGGACATCTAGGTTGCTTCCATGTCCTGGCTATTATAAACAGTGCTGCGATGAACACTGGGGTACACGTGTCTCTTTCAATTCTGGTTTCCTTGGTGTGTATCCAATGGCATTGTTTATTTAAATGTGTGTGTGTGTGGTTAGTCACTCAGTTGTGTCTGACTCTTTGTGACCCTACGGACTGTAGCCTGCCAGGCTCCTCTGTCCATGAGATTCTCTAGGCAAGAATACTGGAGAGGGTAGCCATTCCCTTCTCCAAGGATTGAACCCAGGTCTCCTGCATTGCATGCAGACTTTTTACCATCTGAGCCATCAGGGATGCCCATTTAAATATAAAAAGATAAATAAATGTAACTGATCTAGATGATCAGTTGATCAAGCTCTGGGACTTGGTGATGAACAGGGGAGCCTGGCATGCTGCAGTCCATGGGCTTGCAAAGAGTCGGACATGACTGAACAACTGAACTTAACTGATGATGTCTAACAAGTGTTTTGAAAATTTGCCCGAATATGTATGTGATCAAGTGCAAAAATATTGCAAAGCAAAATACAGATAAATAAGTTATGACAAATTAGAATTAAGCATTCCTTCAAAAAATTCATAAATATAAATAAAAGGCAAATTAAAAGGTTAAGAATGCTTGCAAAATTAATGCAAAAATATCTAGCATTTTAATAAGAAGTGCTCTTACAAATAAATAAGAAGTAAAAGAATAACTAACACCCCAGTAGAAAAAGAAACATTTAATAGGAAGATGAAGCCTCTTGTCCACATCAAACTTGTTATCCACTCAGGAGATCTTATCTTGGAATCTGATCCTTTAACCTCAGTCAGGTTTTTAAGTGTCTGCAGCTCCATGAGCAACCTTAAGCCAGAGTCTCTGATCCAAACCACTTATATATTGATATATCTAAGACACAGTACATTCCTGACTCATAGAATCTTGCAGGATAATAAATATGTATTGTTTTAAGATGATAAGTTTTGAGGTTACTTGTTACATGACAATAGATAACCAATCTCTAGTAGTTACTCTAACAAGTATAAATTTTAGGATGTTTTCCTGGTCTGCCGATTTAGAATGACCTAGTTCTTTACAATATGAGAGATCGTAACACTGATTGTGGTTGGCTATGACCATGAGAGAAAATACAGACTTAGGATGAAGCAAACACTGGATGGGAGAGTGAGGAGACAGAAACTGGGACTCTGATGACATTGTTGAGCTGTAGAATCAATCAACGGAGAAGGCAACGGCACCCCACTCCAGTACTCTTGCCTGGAAAATCCCACGGATGGAGGAGCCTTGTAGGCTGCAGTCCATGGGGTCGCGAAGAGTCAGACAGACTGAGCGACTTCACTTACATTGGAGAAGGAAATGGCAACCCACTCCAGTGTTCTTGCCTGGAGAATCTCAGGGACGGGGGAGCCTGGTGGGCTGCCGTCTATGGGGTCGCACAGAGTCAGACACGACTGAAGCGACTTAACAGCAACAGCAGAATTAATCAACACTTACTATAAAATTTCCAGATGTGTGATATAATAAATAACTTTACCTTCATGTCACCGTTTTGAGTCATGTTTATCATTATTTGTAGCAAAAATTTGCTAGTACAAAACATAAAAATGGTCTCACAAAAAATGCTTTCATTCCTCTATCCCGATTTTAAACACATACTCATACAACTGTCCTTGTTGAATATCTTCCAAAGAATTTAAACACATTACATTCTTTCATATTTCCATACTCTTGCACATGGTTTCCACTCTCCCCAGAAAGACCTTTCTTTTCTTTTTAATCTTATCTTTTTTTAAAGATTCAGCTGGAATGTGATCCTATTTGTAACTTTTCCTAAATTCTTCCAGGAAGAACTAGGCATTCCCTTCTCTTTGATCACCTGGAATTTTAATCAAACTGTTATAATATATAATAACTGTATATTATTATCTCTATGCTCTATTGCAAGTTCATATCTTTCTGTCTTCCTCTCCTACTCATTTCTGATGGTCTTGATAGCAAGGACAATTTCTTATTAAACTTTCTAGCTAAGGAGTTTAGTGGAGTACTTGAGAGATGGCAGGTGTTCATTGAAAGTTTGTTGAGTTAATTAACTAATTGATTAGAAGTGTTCTACATATGTAAATAGTGCTATTCTAAGATAAAATGCTTAGCAATAATTCTAAATTAGAAGAATCTTGGCCCTTAGAGCAGTGATTTTGAAACATTTAGTATCTACAAAAGTTGCTCAAAATTAATGATAAAATACCAGTTCTAAGATCTACCATCAGAAATTCTGCTTCAATATTTCTGAGTAAGGGATCTAACACCATGGTCCACACTGACAAGTCTTGCAAACTTGAAAATAAAACTTTGCTTCTGTGTTCTTTCATTTCTTCATTTGTAAAATGGAGATATTACTTATATTATTTGATTATATTAACTTGAATGTCAGGAAATCAATAAAATAACATATTAGGCAAATAAACACTGAACCTGAAAAGCAGGAAATGTTGATATATTTTTCTAGTATTTTAAAAGCAATAGTGTATATGAGGAAGGATACAAATGCTGGAGTCAAGTCTCTTGGGTTGGAATCCTGGTTCTGCGATTGTCAGCTGCATATTTAACCTCTGAGTCTCAGTTCCCTCATATATAAAATAAAGTTGACACTAATAATATCAACCTCAAAGGATTTTCCTAAGGATTAAATGAGTTAATGAATACAAATAATGCCTGTCACATGGTAAGCACTACGTAGTTTTGTTATTCCTATTCTTTTGGAGTTGTTAAAAATCTCCTGTATGATATTTTGTTTTAGTCCTCACTATTTTCTTTTTCTCAGGTAAGAAACACAGGAAGCCCCTTCTGAGAGTAGCTCCAGGTCTCATAATAGATGCATGCTCTCTTTTCCTAAGCCACCCAAAACAACAGACTAGAGACCCTGAAGTATCCCAATTCCTAGCTTCCAAAGTCCTAAAGATGAGAACATTAGAATAGGGTCATTGACAAGCTCAGTTCATCTCCTTGTATGAGGTTGTTTGTTCAACTTAAAGTGTCTTATCATTTCGCTATTTTTATAAAAAGTTTGAATTCTTATTCCTAATGCATGCTCAAAACTCAGAAAAGATACAATGAAGTAACAGAAAAGCAAAAATCCAATTTTATAGTTATGAATAAATAAATCCATTCAACTGAAACATTTTTTGAAGAATATCAAGTATTTATATTACCACTGAAATTAAGTAAATATACATGTATGAATGAACTAATCAGAAAGCTGTCTAGAGGAAAGGCTTGAACAAGCTTTAGATAGTCAACATCATAGAAGAGCTAGTGGGTTTTGACAGTCCTGCTAGATTTCTTATGATACCTGTATCCATGCACTTAAGCAGGAACACACTGCCTCTCAAATATATATAATACAATGTTCAGGGACTGTCATAGGCTCTGTGAAAGGAAAAAAGACATAGAATAGAATACTGGTAATAGATACATAGATAGATAGATGATAGATAGATTATACATATTATGTATATATAAACTTACCAGCAATTGATGCTTTATGATGAAATATTCTAGGATTCACCTTTTGACAAGATTATGACATATTTATGTGTTTCAGTTACAGACAGATTTAAACTAAAGAGAGGATGGTGGGTTAGGGTGATCCAAATGTCAAACAGAGCAGAACTAGTAGAACTATCTTGTCAGACAGATATAAAGATTTAAAAACCAACAGCTCTGGATGTCCAGCTTAAAACACTGCCATTCGTGTGTAACATGGCACTGTATTAGAAATATTTGGTGGGACTACTGGTTTTCATATTAAAATTTGAAATAAGGTGTTTTCTACCGAGCTTGAAAGGCACAACATGAAAAGGTAGACAAAACAGTGTGCTGAGAGGCGGAAGAGAGGAGTCCCATCTCTCCCAGTTTACCAAGAAGTGACCCTAGGGAGGCTCATCACTATATTTGAGCTGAAACCATCTACAAAATGCCCTATCTGGATGAAGGTGTTAAGCAGGATCATATTGCTTCTTAAGGTCCATTCCAGACTTAATCTCTAGAATTATCATATTCAATATATATTATATATTGCATTATATGTTTTCCTAATAAAAGGAAACATACCAATATCAAAACAAAATTGCATCTATTTTCAAATTTATCATTCAAAATATACATGTATAAATATCTCTTCTTTGATTTTTTGGTACTTCTTACTACAACAATTGGATTATGTATATCTTTCTCCTACAAAAGTGAGAATTCCTTGAAGACAAGGTAAACATCTTGCTAATCTTTCTTTCTCCAGGTGCCAGTTATTGAGATATGGCCTCTCAGCTTCAAACTCACCCTCCATGCTCTGCATGTAGTGAAGGAGGTGGGACTCTGCGTGTCACACTTCTTTGCCCTTTGGCTCCCTGTTAGAGGGGAGGTGGGGACAGGGAGAGACGGGGAAGCTTGAGGGAGAGAACGAACAAACTTTTCCCTAGTTCTTTCTTGCTCCTTTTTTGTTGGCTGAACTTATTAGAATCACCCTAGCAAATTTCTTCAACTGAATGATGGCAATTCATTTTTACTAGTAACAGTTGATTTCAGGCTGGAATTTTTCTAACCCTTACAAAACCAGATCCTTAGTGCCTCGTTAGAGATGCTGTACACAGAGCAGGATCCCCTCTTCAGAGGTCAAAGGTTCAATTTGTGTGCCATTGAACTTTTCCCTATGTCCTTTCAGCCCTAGGAGTCTTAATTTTTACTTCCATAATATCTAAGCCTCCCATTTTTGCCTTTTAGTTCTTTAATATCCACTTTACAATTCTTTATATGAAACTGTTACTGTTGCTGCTGCTGCTAAGTTGCTTCAGTCGTGTCTGACTCTGTGCGACCCCATAGACGGCCGCCCACCAGGCTCCCCCGTCCCTGGGATTCTCCAGGCAAGAACACTGGAGTGGGTTGCCATTTCCTTCTCCAATGCATGAAAGCAGAAAGTGAAAGTGAAGTCGCTCAGTTGTGTCCGACTCTTAGTAATCCCATGGACTGCAGCCTACCAGGCTCCTCCATCCATGGGATTTGCCAGGCAAGAGTACTGGAGTGGGGTGCCATTGCCTTCTCCATTATATGAAACTATCTGTACTTAAATAGCTGTATGATTTCTATCTATTGACTGGACACTAATTGGTGCATGTCAGCACGAAACTCTGGACCTGGAAAAGAGGCAATGATGAACATTAGCTTCTACTGCACCTTCAATAGGTTTATTCAACTGTGACAGGTGTGTGCTTTGCACATGATAAACTCTACCTTTTGTCACATAAAGCATTCAACTTCAAGGCACGTTTTCAATCTGTGATGCTTCACAAAATTCCTTTGAAAAGTATTTAATGCTGACACTGTATTTTTAATTTATCACAAGCTGTTAAAATACCGTGCCCAATCATCTCTGAGTAAGGGAAAAATACACTGCCATTTCGTTGTCATATATACACCTCAGACTATTTATAGGTTGGAATTAATTAACCATCTGTTCTTGTCATCAACAGAATATTTTAAGTGTAGCTGCACTTCTGTCAACATTTAAAACTGAGCAGGTTAGAAGCTGACTTACATGTGCTCTTCCTGTTTCTGTCCAGGAAAAGATGAGAGGGAAGTGAATAATAACTGGAAACAAGCGGTGGAAGTGCATATATATATATATACACACACACATTTACGGGGACATTCTAGAGCAGAAAATGTGGGGAAATCATATTTAAGGCAACAGAAATAAAAATACAACAACAAAAAATGACAAAATCAGCTGGCCCTGGCTAACCTAGCACCTAAAAACATCAGGGATGGCATTATTTTATGGGGCATGAACTGCTAAAAATCATTTCAGAGTTCACTTCATTCAACTTGTGGAAAAAAAAAATCAGGGTCATTTAGACAGAACAATCTTAGAGAAAGCTCAGTGGTAAACTCGGTGTAAGATTTTTTGGTTTTGCTTTTCTTTTCTTTTTTTTTTTCATCAATGACAGAGTTTCTGCTGCCTTTATTGTCACACTCTTTTTGTCTCTCTCTCTTAATCTTTTTTCCAACTTAGATGACCTAGTTACTTTAGTTACAGAATAATGGGCTTCCCTGGTAGCTCAACTGATGAAGAATCCACCTGCAGTGCAGGAGACCCCGGTTCAATTCCTGGGTTGGGCAGATCCCATGGAGAAAGGACTGGATACCCACTCCAGTATTCTGGCCTGGAAAATTCCATGAACTATATAGTCCACGGGGTCACAAAGAGTCAGACACAACTGAGTGACTTTCACTTTGACTTTCAATCTCTGCAATGGGACTTTTTCCTTCACAGAAGTTATCTCCCTTCTAGTCAAAATTCTACCTCATTAGTGTCAAAGAATACTTTTTCCTAATATACCTTTGCTGAATTTCAACTCATCTTTTACTTCATGTGTACGTGCACTGTTTCATTACTACAGACATTTGAGGGTTTTTTTCAAACATTGAATGTTGTCGACTCAGGAGCCTTGGGATATATTTTAGTCTTATCACAAAACAAATTATAATATATCCTGACAATTTCACCATGTTTTATGCAGTTCTGTGTATTTTCCCATAAACAATACTTCATTTTATATTCATGACTTTGTGAAGCAGGTAAATTATACAATTTTAGATCAAAAAGAGAATACAGAGAACACCTGATACAAAGTTTCTGTGACTATTAGGTTGTGTTTTTGACTGCAAGTAACAAGTAACAGAAGATCTAATTTTAAATGAATCAAATATCTCCTCTCTTTCTCCTTCTCTTTCCATAAGGTAACAAGAACTGTGAATATAACCTGTGGTTAGAGTTGGTTAATTCATTTACCAATGATATTATCAAAGGACCAGGCATTTTCTCTCTTTTGCTCATCATCCTTGTGTAATATACCTGTATTCTTAGTCAGGGTTCTCCAGAGAAATGGAACCAATAGGATGTGCACATATAGAGATGTGTGATAAGAAAGTTTGCTCACATGAAGCTAATAAGCCCCAAATCTGCATAGATGATATTCCAGTTCAAGCGCAAAGGCCAGCAGCTAACTTAGATCCAGGGAGAGCCAATATCTCAGATCAAAGACCATCATGTAGGAGAATTCCCTCCTACTTGGGATCAGTCTTTTGTCATATTCAGGCCTTCAATTGATTGAATGAGGGCAACCCACTTTATGGAGGGCAATCTGCTTTACCCAGTCTACTGATTTAAATGCCTCCAAAAAGACCCTTGTAGAAACACCCAGAATAATTTTTGACCAATTATGTAGGCAGCCATGGCCCAGTCAAGTTGACAGAAAATTAACTATCAGAACACCCATGGCATAAGGAAAAAGGAGGTAACCTAAAACAAGCTTTAGGCATGAATGCCTCACCTATTTACATCAGAGGCCAAAGTAGAAGAGTGTATATCCTTTTCCCATGGCCAATTTCAACAGCAATAAATCTTCTAAATAAGTTATATTCATCTTTTGTATGACATACTGTTATTATGTGTCCTTTACTGAACCAATTATCACCAAGGGGACTGGAATTCATATGATCATCTTAGAGAAATCAGGCTGAAGCAGTTGGTTGCCCAGGATCAAATAAATACTGGGGTTCCGTTTTCAAGAGAATTGTGAAGAAAAATGACTTCTGTGTAGGCATTAAATGACATCTGGCTCTTTGACAAAAGCAAGATCCTCTTCATTTTTCTATCACGTTTATTACGTATGTATGGACTCTCTGTTACAATTGTTATTTGTGGTAACTTTAAAGTCATTAAAGTTTTTCAGTAGTGACTTTAACATGAATTATTTAAACTCTATCATCTCTGGTAATTTCCTACAAGTAGTGTCTCCAGGTAAATATGCTTCAGTTCAGTTCAGTTCAGTTGCTGAGTCGTGTCCAACTCTTTGAGACCTCATGAATTGCAGCACACCAGGCCTCCATGTTCATCACCAACTCCCGGAGTTCACTCAAACTCATGTCCATCGAGTCTGTGATGCCATCCAGCCATCTCATCCTCTGTCGTCCCCTTCTCCTCCTGCCCCCAATCCCTCCCAGCATCAGAGTCTCTTCCACTGAGTCAACTCTTTGCATGAGGTGGCCAAAGTATTGGAGTTTCAGCTTTAGCATCAGTTCTTCCAATGAACACCCAGGACTGATCTCCTTTAGGATGGACTGGTTGGATCTCCTTGCAGTCCGAGAGACCCTCAAGAGTCTTCTCCAACACCACAGTTCAAAAGCATCAATTCTTCGGCACTCAGCCTTCTTCACAGACCAACTCTCACATCCGTACACGACCATTGGAAAAACCATAGCCTTGACTAGATGGACGTTTGTTGCCAAAGTAATGTCTCTGCTTTTTAATATGCTGTCTAGGTTGGTCATAACTTTCCTTCCGAGGAGTAAGCGTCTTTTAATTTCATGGCTGCAAACACCATCTGCAGTGATTTGGGAGCCCAGAAAAATAAAGTCTGACACTGTTTCCACTATTTCCCCATCTATTTCCCATGAAGTGATGGGACCAGATGCCATGATCTTCGTTTTCTGAATGTTGAGCTTTAAGCCAACTTTTTCTCTCTCCTCTTTCACTTTTATCAAGAGGCTTTTTAGTTCTTCTTCACTTTTTGCCTTAAGGAAGGTGTCATCTGCATATCTGAGGTTATTGATATTTCTTCTGACAATCTCGATTCCAGCTTGTGCTTCTTCCAGCCCAGCGTTTCTCATGATGTACTCTGCATATAAGTTAAATAAGCAGGGTGACAATATACAGCCTTGAGGTACTCCTTTTCCTATTTGGAACCAGTCTGTTGTTCCATGTTCAGTTCTAACTATTGCTTCCTGACCTGCATATAGGTTTCTCAAGAGGCAGGTCAGGTGGTCTGGTATTCCCATCTCTTTCAGGATTTTCCACAGTTTATTGTGATCCACACAGTCAAAGGCTTTGGCTTAGTAGCTGTATAAACCTTACTTGAACATTTCTAAGAGTTAATGTCTTCATTTTATTTTGTTAAGCAATTCTAATTATTAAGCAAGTCATCTTTATGTTCCCCCATAAATCAAGCAATGTGTTGCGTGTCTTCAATATATGTGTCCCCTGTAACTTCCAACTGATAGTCTTTCACTTCTTGCTGGAAAGCACAGGAAATTCCTCATGTTCTCTGTATATGACTGTGTCCATTCACAAGTGAGGCCAAAAGAGAACAAGTAGATTGCTGAAGATCACAAAACTATCTAATGGAAGCACTTCAACAACTCCTTTGTCCTACTTGATACGTCATTCTGCTTTTTTATGTACTTGATAGAGGCACTCATTTTCCTTCAATACTTTAACTGGTGTCTGTTGAA
This sequence comes from Bos taurus, assembly GCF_002263795.3. NCBI lineage: Eukaryota > Metazoa > Chordata > Mammalia > Artiodactyla > Bovidae > Bos > Bos taurus. Next base: position 90,611,321 of record NC_037336.1, read on the forward strand.
CTATCCTACAATTTCAAGTTTTCAAAGGAGAGCATGTGATATTAAATAAGAAATTATGGCTAAATTATCTTCTGTGGGACCCATACTGTATGTTTGAGCAGAAATTGCGTTTGAAGATGCTGAAAGTATAATTCGCATCTCTCCTCTCTCTGTACTACAAACTATAATTTAGTTTCTCCACTGGTTGCTTTTGCTCTGAGCTTAGATTAAGAGAAAGCAACCAAGTGGAAAGGGCATAGCTGGATCCTACCATTCTAAAGGAGATCGGTCCTGGGTGTTCTTTGGAAGGAATGATGCTAAAGCTGAAACTCCAGTACTTTGGCCACCTCATGCGAAGAGTTGAATCATTGGAAAAGACTCTGATGCTGGGAGGGATTGAGGGCAGGAAGAGAAGGGGACGACAGAGGATGAGATGGCTGGATGGCATCACTGACTCGATGGATGTGAGTCTGAGTGAACTCCAGGAGATGGTGATGCACAGGGAGGCCTGGTGTGCTGAGATTCATGGGGTTGCAAAGAGTCGGACACAACTAAGTGACTGAACTGAACTGAACTGAAGATGTATTCTGAATTCTTAAACAATTTTCTCTGACAAGCCTAGAGGAAAATATGCTTTAAAAGCCTCAAAGTACAGGAAATTGGATTCTCGACAAACGGAGTCAGCATTCAGGACTGTTTCATTTTTATCACAGTTAGTCATTCAGTGAACCCTTCCACGTGATCACATTTTTTAGACCTAAGGAATAGGACATAAGCAGCAGAATCATTTCATTCCCCCCCATTCACTTTGATTAATAATCCCTCATTGCTTATACTACCCAATTTCTAGTGGTGCAGTATAGAAAGGCATGCACTGCAAGATCTCATTGTGAAGCAAGTGAAGTGAAGTCGCTCAGTCGTTTCTGACTCTTTGCGACCCCATGAACTGTAGCCCACCAGGCTCTTCAACCCATCCAGGGAATTTTCTAGGCAAGAGTACTAGAGTGGGTTGCAGTTTCCTTCTCCAGGGAATCTTCCCAACCTGGGGATCAAACCTGGTTCTCCCGCATTGCGGGCAGATGCTTTACCGTCTGAGCCACCAGGGAATCCCTCATTATAAAGCATGTACACTGCAAATGGCTAAGGAGTTGCTTTTGAAATAATGAAAATGCACTGGAATTACATAGTGGTGATGACTGCACAACTCTGTGACCTACAATATGTGAATGGTAAAATTATCATCATCGTCATACAACTTACAGGCTGTGTCTGAACATTCAGGAACAACTTTTCCCTTTACCATCCCTTAATCCCCATTTATTAATCCACGTATTTCTCTGTGTTAGACTAAAAATTCCTGACATCCACCCATGCATCCATTCAATAAATCCTTTATCTTGCATGTTTCTATATACTACACATTTTCTGTTCTCTTGTTCAGCTTCTCTTTCTTTGAAAAACGGCCACTCTCCTAATTTATATAGTTCAGGTGAACTATTATATAATGTAACACCAAACCCTAACAATGGCAGTAAATTTAGAATCTGACCCTGGCCACTCACTTTCTCCATGGGATTTACTCTAAAAATCTTTGGAAGGGGAAAGCCTCTCTCTTCCTCTGTTTTTTAAGTCATAAAGATGATGTAAATTCAAGGCTATCAGCAGTTATCTTATAATTTCTAAGGAGAGTCTGACCCTGGGTAAATTTAAGCAAAGACAAACAAATTCAGGAGATATAGACAAATAAAGACGGAGATGGAGAAAGAGATGAAAGAGTGAGAATGTACAAAATAGTCTGAAAGCCTGGGTCCTCTTTGTAAGAAGATATATTCTCTTTCTCGCCTTGGATTTCTGAAGGATCTGTGCTAATATGCTTTTCCCCATCCTTCACACACATTTCCCTATCCCAGGTTGGTGTTACTTTACTTCTCTTATTTGGAAATAAAAACATCCACATTAAAAAACATGTTTTTTGTTTTTAAAAGCAAAAAAAGTTCTTGTTTTTAAAAGAACGTAAAGACTAAATGGTAGAAATAGGCCTATAAACAGATACATGTGAATAAAGTATTAAAAAGTGCTAAAAATCTGTATTAGGTATTTGAGGGAAAGAGTAGAGAAGTTATGTTCAATTATAACTGAGGCAGTGAGGGAACACTTGAAACAAGATATTATACTAAGGCTGATTCTTAAAGTATAAATAGAAATTTATCAGGAGAACTAGCTCAGAAAAATGTAACAGAGTCCATAAAAAAGGACCAGCATGAGAAAATCCACTGACCATAGAATAACATTAGGCATAGTAAATCAAAATAAGATAAAATAGCTAATTACAGTTTGGCAAAGAAACCATGCTTGAGTGTGGCTGGAGACAATGGTAAGGTCTGTGGAAGCCAGATCATATATGTCCTCATTTACTACATTAAGATTTAGGAAACCAATACAGAATTTTAGACAGAGGAGTGACTCTTTAACATGTTCCAATATATTGGATGTTGTGAAACTTAAGGCAAGGAAAACCGTTTTCAAAAAGTTCCAATCATAGAGAAGAAAGGAAGGCCACAGATTAGGAAGTGATGGAAGAAATGGGAGAGAAAGGTACAAATTTGACAGTAAGCCTACTCCTTTCCTGCCTGTCTATCCATCTCTGACTCTGGATTTCCAATTTTCTGCAGTATCAGTAAATTGGGCCCCTATATTGACCTCTTGTGACTCCATACTACTTCATCCCTCCCTATTCTGACCCAATATCTGACACGTCCACCCTTATCCTAGTGTGATTGGAAAGACCAAGTTCAGAGAAAATCATGTATATCAAAAAAGGGTGGCAGGCACTGTGCAAAATATTTAATAATACTCTTTTACGAGATCACCAACCACCATTCCGAGATGCCGATCACTCTCTATGGCTTATGCTCCACATCTTTCCCTCTGATGGTATCATACTGCTATCGTGAGATGGTTCATTTGCAAAGCCCTACTCTATGACTGATTGCCTCTGGGGCAGAGGATTCTGAATGCTTTTTAAATGGCTCTTCAGAAGTAGGGCTGCTACTTCATGGAAATATGATCTTGCAGCAAAGTGACTGCATCAAGAACAAGGTGGTGAAGGTACTGAAAAGGAATTTGCTTCTGCTGAGCCCTGATCTCTGTTTGTTTCAGGATACACCCATTGGATGATGGTATTTGAGACTATCGCTGCAGGTAAGCATGTAGAGTGCATTAAGGTCAATGGCCTTTACATGATCTTAATGTGAATTGCATTATTCTTACCAAAGTGCAAATACTAAAACGGCGAACTAATTATCAACAAATACTCATGGAAACATCATGTTTCTTGGAAAGATCTGGATTCAAATATTGGTTCAGGCATCTAGCAGTTACATAACTTTGAATGAGTTACGGTTGGCAACTTCCTTTGCCACTGTATCTGTCCCTAAGCCACCTTCTAATCCATGTGCTGGAAACTTGTTTATAGAGGAATATAGCTTCACTGTGGAAAAACTAATATATTCTTATGTTCCTCTGCAGGTAATTTGCTGGGAAAGGAAAAAACAGGCAGTTAATATTAATTCACAAGAAGAGAGGGTTTTTTGTTATTCCTGGTGAGCCTGGATGAGACATTAGGTATAAACAGCACACAGATGTCCCTAATAACACCGCCACCACTCTAAGGCTTTTGTAAAAAATACTGTACTTTTTTTGTAAAAAACACTGTACTTCTGTAAAAAAAATAAATCAAACACATTACATAATGGTCTTGGGTTTAAAGGTTATTTTCATAGACTTTTGATGGTGAAACAATAATATTAATAAAATGAGCCATATAACTGACAGTTCCTCAGCATGGAAAACACCAGTACATCCTGTAGGCAGAGCAATAAAGAGGCCAAAAAAGATGAAATGCTGAAATCAAAAAATTTGGGGGGTAACTGGCCCTGAGTGTCTGTGCTGTTTCTTACTGCACTGGTGTTATTGAACAGCACCCACAGTCAAGCAATACATTTCCCCTAAGGCAGAAAGCAAATTTTAAAATGAAAAGCAAATTAAAAAAATGATCTTGAAACAAGGCTGGAGTCCTTTAGCGTCTCAGAAATCTATGGTCACTGGGCTAGCATTCCTAGGTCTCCAGAAAAATTGTCTGCTTTACCTTTAACGTGTCCAAATGTATATTTCCTGCAAAATGCAACAAAATTTGTCAGCAGAATTATCAGCCAACTCTCTCTGCTTTAAAGCAGCATCTAATCCCTTAGGCTCATAACTGAAGTGGATCAAAACAGGTCCTTTATGACTGAAAATTTCATGCATATAGGTTTTTTGAATGGCCTGTTTTATATTAAAAATTTATTCCTCTAAATCTCCTTAAAATCCTCTATCCTGGTGTTAGGAAACAAATCTTTGATAATATCAGTATGAGGCAAAACCTTCCAGGCTGACATACTGCTGAATAGAACAGGAAGAGGTCAAGGATACTTGGGTGGTTTTGAGGCCTGATGTTGTAGAGAAGGGACACATTTGGAGGGACAATAACAAAGAATAATTTGTATTTTTAAGCATTATACTTAAAGGAGAATATTGGGTAAAACACTGTTGCCAAAATTTGAAAAATTATCTAGCCTATTTCTAGGCTGTTTCGCCCATCTTCCTGCTGTGTGTGTCCCCTCGTGGAGCATGCATTTGGCAGGAAGAAAACAGCAGCTACATCCACCTCCTAACAAATTCCATTGCATTCCTTGTGATAGATTTATATGGAAACACTATAAAAATTCAATGGGCATTTTGCGTGTACAAATTCCCATGTCAGTCAATCACACCTATGTTATTTCATTTATTTTTTCAAAATAATCCATGAAGAAGGCATCATTAGGCAACATTACAAAGGAAATAGTTTGCAAAAACTAAGCCTCAGAGAGTAAATACATTACCCACAGAGGAACACATGAATATATTAGTTTATCCAGAATTAGACTTTATCCCTATATAAACAAGATGACCTAAATCCCCAGGGGAAGCTTCTAGCACCTGGATTAGAAAGTAGCTTGGAGAGAGATATATTGTCAAAAGAAATTACCAACAAACTCAACCTCCTGGCAGTGTAAGATCCTCCTAAGAAATGAAACATTTTCATTTTGGATTTATTAAAGGTTTCCAAGAGGAGATATATCTGTAATCATGAAGAAGACAATGTTGAATACTTGTGAGTTTTTCTTCCACGAGTGAGGTGATGAAGTTTTGAGGACAGGCTTAATGCATTTTCTCATTTTCTTGTAAACATGGTGACTACTTGGTAGAGAAGAAATTGCTTTGAAGCACTGCTAGCCTAGGACACTAGTATGTGTCCATGCCCAGGATGAGAAAATAGCTGTAGGAAAAAGAAACACATTTTATATACAATGTTAAAACATCTTTGGCTGTGAAATAGCCTCAAAATAAAGCATCTATTTTGAACATGTCATTTAGTATGCTGTTACTCATTTAGAAATTGCTCAATAATATTTAATATGTGGCTCATTGTCACAGAATAGAGTGAGGTCAAACTAATTTTATGAAAATAAGGAAACTTATATGCAGGTCAGGAAGCAACAGTTAGAACTGGACATGGAACAACAGACTGGTTTCAAATAGGAAAAGGAGTACGTCAAGGCTGTATATTGTCACACTGCTTATTTAACTTATATGCAAAGTACATCATGAGAAATGCTGAGCTGGCAAAAGCACAAGCTGGAATCAAGATTGCTGGGAGAAATATCAATAACCTCAGATATGCAGATGACACCACCCTTATGGCAGAAAGTGAAGAGGAACTAAAAAGCCTCTTGATGAAGGTGAAAGTGGAGAGTGAAAAAGTTGGCTTAAAGCTCAACATTCAGAAAACGAAGATCATGGCATCCGGTCCCATCACTTCATGGGAAATAGATGGGGAAACAGTGGAAACAGTGTCAGACTTTATTTTTCTGGGCTCCCAAATCACTGCAGATGGTGATTGCAGCCATGAAATTAAAAGATGCTTACTCCTTGGAAGGAAAGTTATGACCAACCTAGATAGCATATTCAAAAGCAGAGACATTACTTTGCAAAACAAAGGTTCGTCTAGTCTAGGCTATGGTTTTTCCAGTGTTCATGTATGGATGTGAGTTGGACTGTGAAGAAAGCTGAGTGCTGAAGAATTGATGCTTTTGAACTGTGGTGTTGGAGAAGACTCTTTGAGAGCCCCTTGGACTGCAAGGAGATCCAACCAGTCCATCCTAAATGAGATCAGTCCTGGGTGTTCATTGGAAGAACTGATGCTGAAGCTGAAACTCCAGTACTTCCGCCACCTCATGTGAAGAGTTGACTCATTGGAAAAGACCCTGATGCTGGGAGGGACTGGGGGAAGGAGCAGAAGGGGACGGCAGAAGATGAGATGGGTGGATGGCATCACCGACTTGATGGACATGAGTTTGGGTGAACTCTTGGAGTTGGTGATGGACAGGGAGGCCTGGTGTGCTGCGATTCATGGGGTCGCAAAGAGTCAGACATGACTGAGCGACTGAACTGAACTGAAAAGTACATTTTAAAACCTGAGAAGACCTTGAGGCTGCCTAAATTTGGGCTCTGGATTGATTTCAGAGCTCACAGGGGAAGAAGTACCACAACATGTAGATGAAACAGAAGGACAGCAAAAGTGGGGGGTTTTCTAGTTAAATCAGTTCAGTTGCTCAGTTGTGTCTGACTCTTTGTGACCCCATGGACTACAGCACACCAGACCTCCCTGTCTGTCACCTACTCCTGGAGTTTACTCAAACTCTTGTCCATTGCATCGGTGATGCCATCCAACCATTCCATCCTCTGTCATCCCTTTCTCCTCCTGCCTTCAATCTTTCCTAACATCAGGATCTTTTATAATGATTCAGTTCTTTGCATCAAGTGGCCAAAGTATTGGATTTCTTCAGCATCGGTTCTTCCAATGACTATTCAGGACTTATTTCTTTTAGGATTGACTGGTTTGATATCCTTGCAGTCCAAGGGACTCTCAAGAGTCTTCTCCAACACCACAGTTCAAAAGCATCAATTCTTCTGTACTCAGCTTTCTTTATGGTCCAACTCTCACATCCATACATGACTACTGGATGTTATATCAGACATTGGAAATTAAATTATTTCAGAGAAAAAACAAAATGAAAGCAATCAGTTCTAATTGCAAAATTAGTTATTGTGTACCTGTCACAGTGTGTGATGTTCCAGGGAGAAAAAAGCAAAATCTAGTTGTTGCTTTAAAGGATCTTTTATCCTAAGCATACAGCTTTAGGTTTAAGGCAGAGGTCCCCAACCTCTGGGATCTAATGCCTGATTATCTGAGGTGGGGATGATGTAATAATACTAGAAATAAAGTGCACAATAAATGTAATGAACTTGAATCATCCTGAAACCACTCCTGTTCCCAGAACATGGAAAAATTGCCTTTCAGGAAACCAATCCCTGGTGCCAGAATGTTGAGGACACTGGTTTAAGGCACATCCTAACAGAAAGAAAATTCTGAGATGCTAAAAGTAGCTGTCTTTCCTGAAATACCAGCCGGAAAAATCTGAAACTACAGGTATTCATTAAAACAGTGCTTCTTAAAGCCTAGATTTGGATATAACATATTTTTCACCCTGAAAGGTTAAAATAAGTCTCCTGGAAAAAACATAATAATTCTCTTAAATCCCAAAGCAAGTGGAAAACTATTAAACTCAATATTCATTATTTGGCAGTAGCTGCAAGGAGAATTAAACTACCTTGTCCATGAAGAATGAATTTTACGGATGAAGAGGAAAGGTTTTGCACAGTAGAATATTGTTTAAAACTTGAACCCATCTTTTATACTTTTTATTAGCCACATGTGTAATTTAAATTCATTTTAGAAAAAAAATGAGCACTTTGTTTTGTTGTTGTTGTTGTTTTTAACTTGGGATCATTTTGAAATGAATTAATGTAGAGTGGAGGGACAGATTTCAAGGTGTTTCCTATTGCAGAAAGATCATCAATATTGAAACGGTTCCCTCAAATCAGTATTGAATTATAGACCCTGACCACTTCTCTTAGGGGACCTGTTTCCCAGAATATTGCTGTGGGCATAGTGTTGGCATGCAACCATCAAAACAAACATATTCAATTCTGCATTCAGAAATATGAAAATAAATTCAAATAAAGAAGGGTTCCCTTTGTTTCTGCTTCAAACTAGAGAAGATATTAAAATATCCTGAAGGACAAAGTGGTTGTACTAGAAGAGCAAAGATAAATGAATGTATGGAAACATAGGAGTATGTCTGTGTGTGTGTTGCAGGGATGTTACTGTCAGAACTCTTCAATACACGTGTGGCTTCAGTGTTTCTCCTTGATTTGTGAACAGATGCTGTAAAGCAGAAATTTTGTTTCATTTTCTTCTTGATATTATTTTAAATCTTTTCTTTTCCACAGTCTCCTTTTATCTTTTTTTTTTAAGTTTAATTCTTCTCTTCCACTCTTCCGCCTACTTTTGTTCATCTCCCTCCTCCCTCTGCATTTAAGGATCTACTGATGGTTGGTTCTGAGATAGGAGAGTTTATAGGTAGCCAGGGCACTTCTTTTCTCTTCAAATGAGAGGAAAATTTTAAGATTTCAAATGAGGTCATAAAATATACCTCTAAAAGTCTGTCCTTTTAAAATTATTGCCAGAACTTTCAGTCTAATACTAGTTCCAAAACTCTATGCTCCAAAGTCCTTCTTGGAGCTCAAGACTCATATGGCCAGATAGTCTCTGACACATGTTAGTGTGTGTTTCAGTAGAGTTCCCTGCAAAGAGATGGAGACTCTGTGTCTGTCTGCTTATCATTTTGTCTAGGGAGAGGTTATCTCATGCTCACAGATCAATCTCTAGAAATCTTCAAATACTGATGCTGGTCAATACCCTGGTATAGAAGAAGAAAACCCATCTACAATCTGTGTGTCAATTCCATTAATGATGAATCATGTCCTTTCCAAGAGTAAAGGAGATCTGAAAACAGTCAGCTTTCTATTAAGTTGGCGCATGTTGGCATGGGGCATCTTAAGGGCTAAATGTTGGCCTGTGATACTTGCAAGTTGAACTTTGGCACCAGCCATAGCAAAACCATCTTTGTGGAGTGAAAATTGATGCTATTAGGTTTTAGATTTCATTTCTGCCATGATAGCTGCCCCATTTATGTGTCTATTTTGTTAGCACTGTGGCCAATCAGTAGAGCCTGGCTGATATGACATTGATTTTTGGTGTATACCACTGCCCCAAATGAATGAGAAGTGACTAGCACTCTGGAGGCTTCAGTCATGTAGTACCTCCAATGGGCATTAAACTGTGATACTGATGTCGGTCTGTGCCCACTCAGAATAGGTCCAGTCATGTGCCTCTCCCTCTGATCACCTTGCTTCTTAACTTCTGATCTTTCTCCTTCCAGGCTCCAGACCAACTATCTGGGATATTAAGAGAGAAAATTTCAATTCTTCTTTCTGATAGCATGTAAAGAAATGTATCTCTAAGAGAGCCATTTACCATATTTCACAGATTGTCACCTACTCTAGTGAAATTACCGTACCTGGCACAGCAACTTCAATTAGAGGTACCATGTAGTGAAATTTTTCCATCGTTAGCTGCCATTATCCATCCAACCTGAATAGAGCCCAGATCAATGAATTTAAATGAGGATATGACAGTGACCCTTATTCATGCATCCTTCAAATTGTTTAAAATAATGTTGATCTTACCTAGTCTCCATGGAATGTAATACTGTATCCAATATGCTATCTTTCTCAGAAAGTAGATCATTTTCAAGGTATTATAATAGGGCTTTCACTGCACTCCCAGCTCTGGGTCAAGAGAACAAGAAGGTTTTGCCAGCTACCAACGATATTCATGGGCTTTCCTCATAGCTCAGCAGTAAAGAATCTGCCTGCAGTGCAGGAGACCTGGGTTCGATTCCTGGGTTGGGAAGATCCTCTGGAGAAGGAAGTGGCAACCCATTCCAATATTCTTTCCTGGAGAATCCCAAGGGCAGAGGAACCCAGCAGGCTACAGTCCATGCAGTCGCAAGAGTCCTACACTACTTAGCGACTAAACCAACAACAATATTCATTTCAATTTTCCACTCATGTTTACGTGCTAAGTCACTTCAGTCCTGTCTGACTCTGTGACCCTATGGACTGTAGCCTGCCAGACACCTCTGTCCATGGGATTTCCTAGGCAAGAATACTGGAGTGGCTTGCCATGCCCACCTCCAGAGGATCTTCCTAACCCAGGGATTCAACCAGCATCTCTTGCATCTCCTGCATTGGCTGGAGGGTTCTTTACCACTAGCGCCATATGGGAAGGACCACGAAAATGAAAATTTAAAAATTCTATAAACCCAGTGTACTCATTGTGAGTTGGACTTGGGCCAGCAGTCCATTTATTACCTGAGTTCTACACGCCCTCACTCAAACAAGGAGCTAAGTAATACCAATAGTTTTGTCCTTTGTTATCACTGTCAATTCAGACTCTGTTCTCAGAGTACTGGAAATGTGTGGGTATTTCCATCTTTCCAAAGCTTACTTATCTATGTAAATGACTGGAAACCTCCTTGGGGAAAGTTACTGAATGTGCTTCTCACCCTGTTGCAGGTTTCTTCCTGTTAGAGACTGGCCTGTCCTTCAATAGAGGGATTCCAGGTCTGAGAACTCTCTCAGGTCAAGAATCTTGTGCAAAGGGATATTTTGATTTACACTACATTTGCAACTGAGGTCATGGACAATCCTAACAGAAGATCTGGAGGCAGGAAGATCCTTCAGAGTTGTTCCAAGCAGAGGTAAAGATCCCCTGGAGAAGGAAATGGCAACCCACTCCAGTATTCTTGCCTGGAAAATCCCATGGACTGAGGAGTCCAGCAGGCTACAGTCCATAGACAGGACTGAAGTGACTTAGTACTCATGGGTAGGACCTTAGGATTTCTGCCTCTAACACTGGTCCCTGGAGGAGAAGGAAACTGTAAGCATGGGTAACACAGTACCCCGAGGGCAGGGGCAATTTCCAGTGAAGGACACAGCTATGAGCAAACGGCAGCCGCTATTCTCAGCAACTGGGGAATGGAAGCCTCAGCTCTGAGGAGAGGATTTGGGCAGAATATCACAATGTCCACTCTTAAATACTTCTCATCATTCAGCTTTTAGCTCAATCATCACTCCCTCTGGGGATTTTTCCTCGACCTTGACCCATCCTTTCTCTCTGCCATACACTGTGCCAAACTAGGTCAGAACTCCTTATTATAGACATTCTTAGCTTCCTGCATTTTTCTTTGACAGAACTTGTCATACCTTTAATCATATCCTTATTTGTGTGCTATTTGATTAGTGTCTGTACTCTCCATGAAATTGTAAGCTCCTAAATAACCTACATACAGACTATGACATCATTGTTCACTATTGAACCTCTAGCTCATGGCAAAGGACCTGATATATATCAGCGCTCACTCCATATTTATTTGAGTGAATAACATGTTGATGAGTTACTGGCATGGGTATTGCTCACTGTAACAATGGCACCATTATATGGTAAACTCATCTAGGTAGCTATTACAAAAAGTGGATTTCCACAAGGAAAGGTAACAACTTTTCTGTCACAGTGGATTATGTTCTTGAACAAAATTCAAAGCTTCTGGGGACCTTCACACGAAGCTGTCAGAGAACATGAAACGACCACCCACTGGTGAGACTGACTTGATGACTTCTGAAATCAATGACATGATAGATGTGACCACCAGATCATTTCTTTTTTTTTAAGGAAAAAAAAGGATGTACTAAAGTTTTGGCAACAGCAAAAAGAAGTGCTTACAAAACTGTGTCTGTTTTGCTTTACTTGACTTGAATTCACATTTTAGTTTTATATTTGCTATTCATGAGACAGGTGAGATAATATGCAAATTCTAACCCATGTTGGTAGGCTTAAAACTCAGTATTCAAAAAACTAAGATCAAGGCCTCTGGTCCCATCACTTCATGGTAAATAGAAGAGGGAAAAGTGGAAGCACTGACAGATTTTCTTTTCTTGGTCTCCAAAATCACCGTGGATGGTGACTGCAGCCATGAAAATAAAAGACCTTTGCTCCTTGGAAGGAAAGTCATGACAAACCTAGACAGTGTATTAAAAAGCATCACTTTGCCAACAAAGGTCCATATAGTCAAAGCTATGTTTTTTTTCCAGTAGTCATGTACGAATATGAGAGTTGGACCATAAAGAAGGCTTTGCTGAAGAATTGATGCTTTCAGACTGTGGTTCTGTGGAAGACTCTTGAGAGTCCCTTGGACAGCAAGGAGATAAAACCAGTCAATTCTAAAGGAAATCAATTCTGAATATTTATTAAAAGAACTGATGCTGAAGCTGAAACTCCAATACTTGGGCCCCCTTGATGAGGAGCCGTATCTTTGGAAAAAAACCCTGATGGTGGGAAAGACTGAAGGCAAAAGGACAATGAGGCAGCAGAAGATGAGATAGTTAGATAGTATCACCAACTCGATGGACATGAATTTGAGCAAACTTTGAGAGATAGTGAAGGACAGGGAAACCAGGCATTCTGCAGTCCATGAGGTTGTTAAGAGTTGCATATGACTCAGCAACAACAAGCTACATTGGTAAAGCAACAACAGTTTGGGGGATGCATTTATATAAAAAGGTACTGTATGGTTCAACATTAGTTTTCTTCTAATGTAAAGTATGCAGACTCTTATAGAAAATTTTTTTATTTATCTGTAGTGATTTTTAATTTATTTCCAAATGAAGATATTATATAAATTCCACCTACTCCTTTTCTATAATCACTTTTTTATTCTTAATGAGATGCACTCCCACAAGAAAAAAAAAAAATGGAAAACCATGAGAAGATTAAGACACTTTAAAAGACTGCTGGTTCAACACCAAAAAGAGAACTTCCATTGTAGGACTTCAGCAAAACTTGTGGCCATCTGGGAATTACTGAATATGTTATCAGTCTGTATACTCTCTGGCATTCATATACTAAAACTTCTAAAGTTGATATTTAAGCTACTTAAATCCATCAAAAATAAACTCAGTAGACTATACCACATGTACAAGATTTCATGGTGGGTGGTATTTAAGCTGAAGTCAAATTGCACTATGATTAAGGGATTTCAACTGCAATCAGATTCAGAATTCCAGATCAGTGAGTTCTAGACCACTCTCTCCAGGTGACTTAGGGTGCTATTTCATGAGATACCATGAGATGCAAAAAAGGAAGCCATGTTATAAATTCTGCTACAATCTGTAAGAATGTTTTAGAGAAGAAACTTCTTAACTGAGAGAGAGTTCATCTAAAACTGCTTCATAAGACTCACACATCCATTTTAAACCATTACCACCAAACTCCTGGGCATATATCCATAGAAAACTCTAATTCAGAAGTATACATGCACCCCAATGTCCATAGCAACACTATTTACAGTAGCCAAGTGGAAGCAACCTAAATTCCCATTGACATATGAATGGATAAAGAAGATGTGGTACTTATATACACTGGAACACTACTAAGCCATAAAAAAAAGAATGAAATAATGCTAATTGCAGCAATATGAATGGACATAGAGATTATCATGCTAAGTGAAGTAGGACAAAGACAAATATCATATGATATTGCTTATAAGTAGAACCTAATCTTTAAAAATAGTGTAAATGAACTTATTTACAAAAAACAGATAGACCTGTTGAGATAGAAAACAAATGTATAATTACCAAAGGGGATGCGGAGGGAGGGATAAATTAGGAGTTTTGGATTAAAATATACATACTACATAAAATAGATAACCAACAAGGACCTACTGTATAGTACAGAGAACTGCTCAATATCCTTAATAACTGATAATGGAAAAGAATATTAAATATATATATATATATTAATATATGTGTATATATACGTATGGGCTTCCCTGGTGGCTCAGATGGTAAAAAATCTGCCTGCAATGCAGGAGACCTGGGTTCAGTCCCTGGATTGGGAAGATTCCCTGGAGGAGGGAATGGCAACCCACTCCAGTATTCTTGCCTAGAGAGTCCCCAAGGACAGAGGAGCCTGACAAGGTACAGTTCATGGGGTCACAAAGAGTTGGACACAACTGAGCAATTAAGCACATAGCTACATATAGGGACACAAAGAGTCAGACATTACTTAGTGACTCAACCACCACCACCACACACACGTGTGCACGCGCACACACACACACACACGCATATATATATATAACTGACTCATTTTGCTGTACAGCTGAGGCTAACACAACATTGTAAATCAACTATATTTGAATAAAAATTTAAAAAGAAAAATAAACCTTTGACACAAACAGCTTGGCATGTACTGTTCATGAAGCATGAATTTCCAGAGACTACTGTTTGCAACAATGACTCTGTGTAACTCAGATAAAGATAAGGGATTTGTGAACAGGACATTGATCCGAGCAGCCAATATCATGCTTTGTCACCCTGAATTAAATGGTTATGATTAAAGATTAGTGCAGAATACAAAGAATGTCCAGAAGCAAATTGTTAAAGGAAATTTGCCAGCTGCACCTGCCCAAGGTTCTGCCGTGTGACATGTCATCTCCAGTTCCAAATAGTAGTAAGTCATGATGGCTTGTCGAGTGGCCACTCCTCAGTATTTATTAGAGGGTCTGATAAACATGGACTGCCTCCCATGATCCTGGTACTCATATCACCTTTATGATATAGATATTCACTGTTTTCTGGGAATTACGAAACTGAAATCATTTTGTTCTCATTGAACAAATACATGTACAGCACATGTTATGTCAGTCACTGTTCTACATGCTCTAAAAGCGTTAATAGAATGTGGTGTGTGTGTGTGTGTGTGTGTGTGTGTGTGTGTGTGTGTGTGCACTTAGTCACTCAGTCATGTCCGACTCTATGCGACCCCATGGACTATAGCCTGCCAGGCTCCTCTGTCCATAGAATCCTCCAGGCAAGAATACTAGAGGGTTTCCAGTCCTTTCTCCAGGGGATCTTCCCGATCCAGGGATCAAACTCTGGTCGCCTACATTGCAGGCAGAGCCAAGAATGTGTTTGGAACACTACAATTGAGAACTCAGGTTTTATGTCTTTGGACGTGAAGAATAGAGGTAGAATTAGTGCCCAACCATATGTTATTCAATTTTCAAATTACTCCCCCAAGAGACACTCGCAGCAAGACCACTGAAAGCATCTCTAACAGAACTCCTTGGAGTGGCACTCTGACATTGCCTGACACTTAGCCTATTTACCACATGAAGGATGCAGTAAGTTGTCTCTGGTTTCTCAAGTACTAAAACTAAGATATATTGCAGTTCTATAGCTGTCAGTTTTGCACAGATTTAAATGCACAAAACTGTTCCTGCTTGCAAGCTATATTGTAATAGAACCTGAAGGTGGAGGACTGACATGTGTGATGGGAATTCTGATAGTCATGTTTTGATATCTTTGAATTAGTATTCCATATATCAACAATGTAGAGGAAAACAAGACCAGTTCTGCCTACTTTAGCCTCCAAACTCAGAATCATCTTTTCCAAAGCTTTTCATTATTGTTCTGTTTTCCCTGATACCCAATAGAATATAATAATATTGACCTTCCTCTTTTAATTTGATGGTGTCATTGTTAGAGTCCTGGACCTCATGCAAGTCATTGTATCACAGTTACTACACGGGGTTTTAATTACAACATCAACCTCAGAAGTGGTGACATATTCATGTATTTCCATCTTACCAACCTCTCTTGAGGCATGCATTAGCATCTTAAAATGTTTGTGCTTAATCGTTGCTAGAGTGCTTTCTTCTATACCAGTGACTGACGTGTAGCCACAGACATAGCATGTGAAATGGAAAAAAATTTTCTGAAATGTTTAACACATTTGCAAAATTGCCTGTGGCCTAGATTGCCTTTTCAGAAATACTTTGTGCAGAGAATAAAATTTTCTTGTGTTCCACGACATTAATGGATTGCTTGGTCTGTAAACTGTTTTCCTTATTAAATACAAACACTCATTCAACCAGATCTGCCTGACTTTGATGGATGACACACCCAGAGAAACAGCAGGCTTCGTTGCAGCTTAAACGAGCGTGTGCACTCATTTATCCCCAGTTATTTTCACTGTACCGCGCTCAGTCTGTTGGTTCCAAAATAAAAACAAATGGTATGATTTCTTCTGCTTCAGGTTCTACTAGCAATTCTTTGTAGAATGCATGAAAGTTGTTCACAAGCACATTTTTCTTTATAAAGAAAAAAAAAATTGAGTGAAGGTGTCCAATGGCCATTAGATTACAGTGAGCACCTAACTCACTTTGTCAGGCTGATATAATGAGAAGAGGGAGTGTGGAAGATTTTCAGCCAGTTCTTACCCTGTCTGATTTCTGGCTTGAACTTCATCTTATTTTCACACCATTTCCACTCAATGAGGTTTTTTTTTTTTTTTTTTTTTTTGAGAGTTAATACCAAGCAGTGAACTAAATTAGAACACTTACTCTCAAGTAAAGTAAATACCACAGCACCCTTAAAAATGGCACGAATGAACGCATTTCCAGGGCAGGAATAGAAACGGGGATGTAGAGAGCAGACATGTGGACCCAGAGAGGGAAGAGGTGGGTGGGATGAGTTGGGAGAGTAGCACTGACATATAAACACTATCGTGTGTGAACTAGGTAGCTAGCGGGAAACTGCAATAAAATACAGGAAGCTCTGTGATGATGGGGCGCGGGGAGGGTGGTGGGAAGGAGGGCCAAGAGACAGGTGACATATGCATATTTTTGGCTGATTCCCTTTGTTGCACAGCAGAAACTAACACAACACTGTAAAGCAACAATATGCCAACACAATAATGTTGGCTGATTTCTAATTTAAAGACAATTTTAGAAAGCACAATTTCTCTAAGTATGTATATTTAAATTTCACAATTTGTATGGAAACACAAAAAACCTCGAATAGCCAAAGCTATCTTGAGAAAGAAGAATGGAACTGGAGGAATCAACCTGCCTGACTTCAGGCTCTAATCTTGAAGCCACAGTCATCAAGACAGTATGGTACTGGCACAAAGACAGAAATATAGATCAATGCAACAAAATAGAAAGCCCAGAGATAAATCCATGCACATATGGACACCTTATCTTTGACAAAGGAGGCAAGAATATACAATGGATTAAAGACAATCTCTTTAACAAGTGGTGCTGGGAAAACTGGTCAACCATTTGTAAAAGAATGAAACTAGAGCACTTTCTAACACCATCCACAAAAATAAACTCAAAATGGATTAAAGATCTAAACATAAGACCAGAAACTATACAACTCCTAGAGGAGAACATAGGCAAAACACTCTCCGACATACATCACAGCAGGATCCTCTATGACCCACCTCCCACAATATTGGAAATAAAAGCAAAAATAAACAAATGGGACCTAATTAAACTTAAAAGCTTCTGCACAACAAAGGAAACTATAAGCAAGGTGAAAAGACAGCCTTCCAACTGGGAGAAAATAATAGCAAATGAAGCAACAGACAAACAACTAATCTCAAAAATATACAAGCAACTCCTACAGCTCAATTCCAGAAAAATAAACGAACCAATCAAATAATGGGCCAAAGAAGTAAATAGATGTTTCTCCAAAGAAGACATACAGATGGCTAACAAACACATGAAAAGATGCTCAACATCACTCATTATCAGAGAAATGCAAATCAAACCCACTATGAGGTACCATTTCATGCCAGTCAGAATGGCTGCGATCCAAAAGTCTACAAGCAATAAATGCTGGAGAGGGTGTGGAGAAAAGGGAACCCTCTTACACTGTTGGTGGGAATGCAAACTGGTACAGCCACTATGGAGAACAGTGTGGAGATGCCTTAAAAGACTGGAAATAGAACTGCCTTATGACCCAGCAATCCCACTGCTGGGCATACACACTGAGGAAACCAGAATGGAAAGAGACACGTGTACCCCAATGTTCATCTCAGCACTGTTTATAATAGCAGGACATGGAAGCAACCTAGATACCCATCAGCAGATGAATGGATAAGAAAGCTGTGGTACATATACACGATGGAGTATTACTCAGCCATTAAAAAGAATACATTTGAATCAGTTCTAAGGAGATGGATGAAACTGGAGCCTATTATACAGAGTGAAGTAAGCCAGAAAGAAAAACACCAATACAGTATACTAACGCATATATATGGAATTTAGAAAGATGGTAACAATAAACCTGTATACGAGATAGCAAAAGAGACACTGATGTATAGAACAGTCTTTTGAACTCTGTGGGAGAGGGAGAGGGTAGGATGATTTGGGAGAATGGCATTGAAACATGTATAATATCATATATGAAACGAGTCACCAGTCCAGATTTGATGCATGATACTGGATGCTTGGGGCTGGTGCACTGGGACGACCCAGAGGGATGGTATGGGGAGGGAGGAGGGTTCAGGATGGGGAACACGTGTATACCTGTGGCGGATCCATGTTGATATTGGCATAACCAATACAATATTGTAAAGTTAAAAAATAAAATAAAATTTTAAAAAAGTATGTATATTTAAATATAAGTAACTTTCACTTAATTAACAAACCTTATGGCTATTGGGGAAATGACTTATTTGAGAAGGAATGCCCCATCTTAGTGCCATACTGCCAAGCGAACTGAGAATGCAAATGGTATGAATCACATTTGACCCAGTAACCTCTACCTTAAGTGTAGGGCATCTCTGGTAATTAAATTATTATTTAAATTATTTAAGGATGAGACAATGGCACCCCACTCCAGTACTCTTGCCTGGAAAATCCCATGGGCGGAGGAGCCTGGTGGGCTGCAGTTCATGGAGTTGCTAGGAGTCGGACACGACTGAGTGACTTCACTTTCACTTTTCACTTTCATGCATTGGAGAAGGAAATGGCAACCCACTCCAGTGTTGTTGCCTGGAGAATCCCAGGGACGGGGGAGCCTGGTCTGCTGACGTCTATGGGGTCACACAGAGTTGGACACGACCGAAGCGATTTAGCTGGCAGGCAAGGATGAGGAGGTTTGTCCCTATTGCATTGTTTCTTAGCAGCATAGTTCTGTGCCTAAATCCCCACGGACCACTATCATTGTGCTAGTTTTGCTAAAAACTTTTGGAATTTTTATTTCATTTGGTACTATAGCAACCAAATGGTCATTTCTGAAATGCTATTTTGCCACCTTAGTGGTTCATATTTTAATAAAATTCAATTACATGTTTTAGCTTTCCAATGTCTCCCTGATGTTATAAGTTAATAATAAAAAGTATCAAATAGTCTAATTTTCTTCAAAGCCAGTAATATTCCACTGACTCTAAAACTGTTTCATTAAGGGTTGATGTTCTGAGCTCTCTAGGAGGTAGAGATAAAAGGGCAAAAGAACTTAGTAGCAGTTCAGTTCATCCAAGCCCCCTAGTAGAGAGAGACATATTAGGAAGACAAGAATCTCCCAAATGATGTCTAAGGATACATCTCTTACCTCAGCTATTGAAGTACCTCAAACCTGGGACAATCCCAAATTTATTCTGAGAATTGACTATGACCATCAACATATCAAAAATGGGTGACAACATTGCAGCCATGTTGGAGAGCAATTTGGAAGTTCCTCAAAATAATATTTTTACTCAGTGGCTCAGTGGTAAAGAATCTGCCTGCAATGCAGGAGACACAAGTTCAATCCCTGGGTAGGGAAGATTCCCTGGAGTAGGAAATGGCAATCCACTCCAGTAATTTTGCCCAGAAAAAAAAAAGAGGAAACTGGTGGGCTAGAGTCCATAGGGTTGCAAAGAGTTGGACACAACTGAGCAAGCACCAAAATGTTACACAAAGAACTACCATATTGTCAGAAATTCTACTTCTAGTTACATAGGAGAAGCAAAAACATGTGTCCATACAAAAATGTATACAGCAATGTTCATAGCACCATTTTTTTATATCAGCCATAAAGTAGAAACCACTCAATTAGTCATAAACTGACAAATGAACAAAATACTGTATATCCATAAAATATAGTAATATTGGGGAATAAAAAGAAGTGAAGTACTAACACATGGTACAACATGAGGAGCCTTGAAAACATTTTGCTAATTGAAAGAAGTTTGTCACAAAAGAGCATACACTATATTGAAAAGTTTAGAAAGTGTGGTTCTATAGGGACAGAAAGAAATGATTGCTTAGACCTTGGAGAGAGGAGGAGAACAGATCCCTAATGAGGAAAGTGGGGATTAACTACTAATGGGTATGGCAGGTTCTTTTAGGGCGGATGAAAATGCTCTAAAAGGAACTGTGGTGATGGTTGCCCCACGCAGTTAAGATACTAAAAACAACTAGAATGTGTGTTTCAAATGGGTGAATTCTGTGATATGTCACTTTTACTTCAATAAAGATATTTAAAATAGTCACTCATTTACTGAGTGCTTACTATGTGCCAAAGATTATATGAGGGAGTTTATACACATAAACTTATTTTCCAGAACAGTTTTTTTATAGCTGAGAAAACCAAAACCTGGAGATGTGAAGTACCTCTTGCCAGCTCACACAGCCAGGAAGTAGCAGAATAAGTCAATCTGATCTCATAAATTCCTAAGCTATTATAGTATGGTCATCACTATGCTACCTCCAAAACAGAAGCAGTTGTTAGAGTGCTCAGTAAATCAGGATGGTTTTGAGTAAACATAATCTTTGCCCACAGGCTTCCCTGGTGGTTCAGCTGGTAAAGAATCCACCTGCAATGCAGGAGACCTGGGTTCAATCCCCAGGTTGGGAAGATCCCCTGGAGAAGGAAATTGCAACCCACTGCTGCAGTATTCTTGCCTGGGAAATCCCATGGACAGAGGAACCAGGGGGACTACAGTCCGTGGAGTCATAAGAGTCAGACATAACTCAGTGACTAACCTACAATCACAGCAGTAACCCTAAAAGCGGTCAGCCCCACTCTGTTTCCTTTGTGATGTGTATACTGCCTACAAGACCTGTGTAGTCTGGGTAATACAATTTTTGTTATTAAAATGGTAAGGTGGTTGGAATCAGTCCAGTTATCTGCCTTTAAAAATATTTAGAGGAACTTTTTTTCAACCCACAGTTTTATAAGGACAATGAGACAATTAATTGAGAAAACGTATGATGCAAGCTTTTTTAAAAAATAAGTTTTATGTTTAATGAAATTTTTGTTAGAATAGTTGCTTTATAATGTTGTCTCAGTTTCTGCTGTAGAGTAAAGTGAATCAGGTATACATATATCCTCTAGTTTTTAGATTTCCTTTTCATTTAGGTCACCACAGAGCACTGAGTAGAGTTCTCAGAGTTCTCTGTGCTATGCAGTCATTTCTCATTACCTATCTATTTTATGATACATAATAATGTATATATGTCAATCTCAATCTCCCAATTCATTTCACACCCTGCTTCCCTCCTTAGTATCTTTAAGATTTCTGTTTTGCAAATAAGTTCATCTGCAACAGTTTCCGAGATTTCACATATAAGTGATATTATATGATATTCTTTCTCTTTCTGACTTATTTCACTCTATATGACAGTCTCTAGGTCCACCCACATCTCAGAAAATGGCATAATTTCATTTCTTTTTATGGCTGAGTAATATTCTACTGTGTATTTGTACCACATCATATTTATCTAGCCATCTGTTGATGGACATTTAGGTTGCTTCAATACAAACTCTTTAATCAATTTAATATTTAATTGCTGGATGGTAATATAGTACAAATTACTAACAATCATAAAAATCTGATAGTAACTTCCACTTGAGAAGTGAGAAAGTTACAGGATAGTAAAGAAAAAAAAAATTAAAGTTATGCCCCTCTAGTCACAGTCAACTAAGGATTTCTGCAGTTCTGGAGTGTTACACACTTTATATGCATTCTTCACAGTAGTTCCAACATGTATGCTATTGTTACAACTGATAGATGATTAAACTATATTTTAGAAAGATCAGTCATCAATGACACACAATTAAAAAGTGAAAGAACCTAGATAAAACCTGAGTGATGTGCTGTTTTAAAGTCTGGCCCTCCCTTCTTTGCTATAACTGCACATATTGTATGGGGCTTCCCTGGTGTGGCTCAGCGGTAAAGACTAGGCCTGCAATGCAGGAGATGCGGGAGATGCAGTTTCAATCCCTGAGTAGGGAAGATCCCCTGGAGGGAGGCATGGCAACCCACTCCTGTATTCTTGCCTGGAGAATTCCGTGGATAGAGGAGCCTGGCAGGTTACAGCCCATGGGGTCACAAAGAATCTGACAAGACTAAGCAACTGAACACACACACACACACACACACAGTATTGTATTGGTCACTAAGTGATGTGTCACAATGTGAAATTAGAATACAAATCCACTACAACTAAGTCCAAATGGTTAAGAAGATAATTCATGGTTCTCACTGAATTTCAGAATTCCTCCAGTTTGTCCTCTCATCCAAATCACATTATTTCTTTCCCCAGATATTGGCCTACTCATCAGTGAGGCAGAGACTTCAGACAAATAGATGTCAAGCTCCCTTCTAAATATTTCATGTCACCAACGGTCAGATGTCTGACATTAAGACTGTGTTGTACTTGATTGTTCAGGCAGGCTCTCCTAGTTGGTGGCAAGGCCAAACGTCTTGATCTCCAATCATATCATTATTATCACAGAGGTCACACTGCTGTGTGTGGCCATTAACCTTGAAACACACCAGGAATCAGTGCATTCAGTTGCATCTGTTTCCCAGCTGGTCTTAGTGTGGTTAGCACTGTCCCATAAATAACCTGCATGATTATCTTTTTTAAAGGCAAAATGAGAAATTGTATAATAGCGGTCCTTTAGATCTCATTTTTTTCTGATATGTTCACAAGTGAACCGTCTACATTTCTTGAACATTCTTAGTATTTGACTGCAAAGTTAAATTATTTGTGCCTGTCTCTTCAAGCTGTCTTTTCATATGGGATAATTGACTGATTTGCCTGTACTTTCAATTACATAGTATAATTGCCCCTGAAAATGTGTGACTCTTAGGAACTGAAAGCTATAGACAAACTATTACATTTTCTTTTCAGTTCCTTAAATATCACAACCAAACCCTTTAAGACCCCGAAATCCAAAAAGTCTATAAAATTAAACTGCTTTTCCCCTAGTGATAATCATTGCTTGTTTTTCAGTGTTTATGTTGTTTTAGATTAATTATTAATAATATTAGGAGGGTCAAGAGAAAATAACCAAGCTAAATTTTTAAACAGATTTAGTTTATCAACTCAAAGAAAATTATAAAACACCCTGTAGGTTAGAGCCCAAAAAGTTGGAAAATTATGCACTAAATTTACAATACATACCTCTAATGCGGCGGCCAATGGGAGCCACCCCACGTCCGAGGTCAGGGGCGGTGGCCGAGAGTGCCAGGCTGCGACGGCGCAGGAGCAGCCTAAAGGAGCTACTCCCTGTTCAAGGTCAGGAGGGGCGGCAGTGAGGAGATATCCCTCGTCCAAGTTAAGGAGCAGCAGCTGCACTTTGCTGGAACAGCCGTGAAGAGATACCCCACGTCCAAGGTAAGGGAAAGCCAAGTAAGATGGTAGGTGTTGCGAGAGAGCATCAGAGGGCAGACACACTGAAACCATAATCACAGAAAACTAGTCAAACAAATCACACAGACCACAGCCTTGTCTAACTCAATGAAACTAAGCCATGCCTGTGGGGCCACACAAGACGGGTGGGTCGTGGTGGAGAGGTCTGACAGAATGTGGTCCACTGGAGAAGGGAATGGCAAACCACTTCAGTATTCTTGCCTTGAGAACCCCATGAACAGAATAAAAATGCAAAATGATAGGATACTGAAAGAGGAACTCCCCAGGTTCGTAGGTGCCCAATATGCTACTGGAGATCAGTGGAGAAATAACTGCAGAAAGAATGAAGGGATGGAGCCAAAGCAAATCCAATACCCAGTTGTGGATGTGACTGGTGATAGAAGCAAGGTTTAATGCTGTTAAGAGCAATATTGCATAAGAACCTGTTATGTTAGGTCCATGAATCAAGGCAAATTGGAAGTGGTCAAACAGGAGATGGCAAGAGTGAACGTTGACATTCTAGGAATCAGCAAACTAAAATGGACTGGAATGGGTGAATTTAACTCAGATGACCATTATATCTACTACTGTGGGCAGGAATCCCTCAGAAGAAATGGAGTAGCCATCATGGTCAACAAAAGAGTCCGAAATGCAGTACTTGGATGCAATCTCAAAAACGACAGAATGATCACTGTTTGTTTCCAAAGCAAACCATTCAATATCACAGTAATCAAGTCTCTGCCCCAACCAGTAATGCCGAAGAAGCTGAAGTTGAACTGTTCTATGAAGACCTACAAGACCTTTTAGAACTAACACCCAAAAAAGATGTACTTTTCATTATAGGGTACTAGAATGCAAAAGTAGGAAGTCAAGAAACACCTGGAGTAACAGGAAAATTTGGCCTTGGAATACAGAATGAAGCAGGGCAAAGTCTAATAGAGTTTTGCCAAGAAAATGCACTGGTCATAGCAAACACCCTCTTCCAACAACACAAGAGAAGACTCTACACATGGACATCACCAGATGGTCAACACCGAAATCAGATTGATTATATTCTTTGCAGCAGAAGATGGAGAAGCTCTATACAGTCAGCAAAAACAAGACTGGGAGCTGACTGTGGCTCAGATCATGAACTCCATATTGCTAAATTCAGACTTAAATTGAAGAAAATAGGGAAACCCACTAGACCAATCAGGTATGACCTAAATCAAATCCCTTATGATTATACAGTGGAAGTGAGAAATAGACTTAAGGGACTAGATCTGATAGACAGAGTGCCTGATGAACTATGGACGGAGGTTCGTGACATTGTACAGGAGACAGGGATCAACACCATCCCCATGGAATAGAAATGCAAAAAAGAAAAATGGCTGTCTGAGGAGGCCTTACAAATAGCTGTGAAAAGAAGAGAAGTGAAAAGCAAAGGAGAAAAGGAAAGATATAAGCATCTGAATGCAGAGTTCCAAAGAATAGCAAGAAGAGATAAGAAAGCCTTCTTCAGCGATCAATGCAAAGAAATAGAGGAAAACACCAGAATGGGAAAGACTAGAGATCTCTTCAAGAAAATTAGAGATACCAAGGGAACATTTCATGCAAAGATGGGCTCAATATAGGACAGAAATTGTATGGACCTAACAGAAGTAGAAGATATTAAGAAGAGGTGGCAAAAATACACAGAACTGTACAAAAAAGATCTTCATGACCCAGATAATCATGATGGTGTGATCACTGACCTAGAGCCAGACATCCTGGAATGTGAAGTCAAGTGTGCCTTAGAAAGCATCACTATGAACAAAGCTAGTGGAGGTGATGGAATTCCAGTTGAGCTATTTCAAATTTTGAAAGATGATGCTATGAAAGTGCTGCACTGAATATGCCAGCAAATTTGGAATACTCAGCAGTGGCCACAGGACTGGAAAAGGTCAGTTTTCATTCCAATCCCAAAGAAAGGCAATGCCAAGGAATACTCAAACTACTGCACAATTGCACTCATCTCACACGCTAGTAAAGTAATGCTCAAAATTCTCCAAGCCAGGCTTCAGCAGGCTTCAGTTCACGTGAACCATGAACTTCCAGATGTTCAAGTTGGTTTTAGAAAAGACAGAGGTTCGATGCACGATACTGGAGGCTTGGGGCTAGTGCACTGGGATGACCCAGAAGGATGGTATGGGGAGGGAGGAGGGAGGAGGGTTCAGGATGTGGAACACATGTATACCAGTGGCGGATTCATTTTGATATTTGGCAAAACTAATACAATGATGTAAAGTTTAAACATAAAATAAAATTTTAAAAAAGGAAAAAAAAAAAAGAAAAGGCAGAGGAACCAGAGATGAAATTGCCAACATCCACTGGATCATGGAAAAAGCAAGAGAGTTCCAGAAAAACATCTATTTCTGCTTTATTGACTATGCTAAAGCCTTTGACTGTGTGGATTGCAATAAACTGTGGGAAATTCTGAAAGAGATGGGAATACCAGACCACCTGACCTGCCTCTTGAGAAACCTATTTGCAGGTCAGGAAGCAATAGTTAGAACTGGACATGGAACAACAGACTGGTTCCAAATAGGAAAAGGAGTACGATAAGGCTGTAATATAGTCACCCTGCTTATTTAACTTATATGCAGAGGACATCATGAGAAATGCTGGAGTGGAAAAAGCACAAGCTGAAATCAAGATTGCCGGGAGAAATATCAATAACCTCAGATATGTAGATGACAGTACCCTTATGGCAGAAAGTGAAGAGGAACTAAAAAGCCTCTTGATGAAAGTGAAAGAGGAGAGTGAAAAAGTTGGCTTAAAGCTCAACATTCAGAAAACAAAGATCGTGGCATCTGGTCCCATCACTTCATGCGAAATAGATGGAGAAACAGAGGAAACAGTGTCAGACTTTATTTTGAGGGGCTCCAAAATCACCGCAGATGGTGACTGCAGCCATGAAATTAAAAGACGCTTACTCTTTGGAAGGAAAGTTATGACCAACCTAGATAGCATATTCAAAAACAGAGACATTACTTTGCCAACAAAGGTCCGTCTAGTCAAGGCTATGGTTTTCCAGTGGTCATGTATGGATGTGAGAGTTGGACTGTGAAGAAGGCTGAGTGCCGAAGAATTGCTGCTTTTGAACTGTGGTGTTGGAGAAGACTCTTGAGAGTCCCTTGGACTGCAAGGAGATACAACCAGTCCATTCAAAAGGAGATCAGCCCTGGGTGTTCTTTGGAAGGAATGATGCTAAAGCTGAAACTCCAGTAGTTTGGACACCTCATGCGAAGAGTTGACTCATTGGAAAAGACTCTGATGCTGGGAGGGACTGGGGGCAGGAGGAGAAGGTGACAACAGAGGATGAGATGGCTGGATGGCATCACTGACTCGATGGATGTGAGTTTGAGTGAACTCCGGGAGTTGGTGATTGAAAGGAAGGCCTTGCGTGCTGCAGTTCATGGGGTTGCAAAGAGTCAGACACGACTGAGCGACTGAACTGAACTGAACTGAATGAAGAGATGTAGAGTGAAATTCTTAACACCCAGAAGCTTGTCTTATTTTTAATATAAGATTTCAAGCAAGTTACTTAATCTCCCTACTTCTCAATTTTCTTATGTATATGAGATGATACTTAGAGCTTGTCAGCTCTGTAGCTCATAATTCCAAGAAGTTTGATCATTTCCATGTTTTACTGAATGCATAATAAAGTTGAAAACAGTGAAGATAAGTCGATCTTACAAAAATAAATAACGTTTTTCCAGAATTTTTTTTACTGAAAAGAAATTAAAAATTAAAGGACCAAAATTATTTTGAACTATACATTACTTAGACATACATTACTTACTTTTAATCTCATAGTAATTCTAAATATTTCAAGATGTATTTATTATTCCATTTAGTTTTATGACAAAACAAACTTTATTTTGCATCATTTTATATAGCATCATATTTGATGCTAACTCCTTTTGCCTCAGAGGGCATGAATTCACTTTTATTTCAGTAAAATCTAGATCTGTAAAGCCTTACACTAAGCATATATGTGCACATATTAGCAAGAGAAGCATAGAGACAGAAAGGGAGATGGAGAGAAGGAAAGAGAAAATAGAAAAAGTATGAATAGACAATTTTTAAAATATCCAATCTTTCAGTTTTTCACCATTGAGGATAATGTTTGCTGTGGGTTTGTCATATATAGCTTTTATTATGTTGAGGTATGTTCCTTCTATTCCTGCTTTCTGGAGAGATTTTATCATAAATGGATGTTGAATTTTGTCAAAGGCTTTCTCTGCATCTATTGAGATAATCATATGGTTTTTATTTTTCAATTTGTTAATGTAGTGTATTACATTGATTAATTTGCAGATATTGAAGAATCCTTGCATCCCTGGGATAAAGCCCACTTGCTCATGGTGTATGATCTTTTTAATGGATTCTGATTGCTAGAATTTTGTTAAGGATTTTTGCATCTATGTTCATCAGTGATATTGGCCTGTAGTTTTCTTTATTTTGTGGCATCTTTGTCAGGTTTTGGTATTAGGGTGATGGTGGCCTCATAGAATGAGTTTGGAAGTTTACCTTCCTCTGAAATTTTCTGGAAAATTGAAAGCATTTCCTCTAAAGTCAGGAACAAGACAAGGGTGCCCACTTTCACCATTACTATTCAACATAGTTTTGGAAGTTTTGGCCACAACAATCAGAGAAGAAAAAGAAATAAAAGGAATCCAAATTGGAAAAGAAGAAGTAAAACTCTCACTGTTTGCAGAGGACATGATCCTCTACATAGAAAACCCTAAAGACTCCACCAGAAAATTACTAGAACTAATCAATAATTATAGTAAAGTTGCAGGATATAAAATCAACACACAGAAATCCCTTGCATTCCTATACACTAATAATGAGAAAACAGAAAGAGAAATTAAGGAAACAATTCCATTCACCATTGCAATGAAAAGAATAAAATACTTAGGAATATATCTACCTAAAGAAACTAAAGACCTATATATAGAAAACTATAAAACACTGGTGAAAGAAATCAAAGAGGGCACTAATAGATGGAGAAATAGACCATGTTCATGGATTGGAAGAATCAATAGAGTGAAAATGAGTATACTACCCTAAGCAATTTATAGATTCAATGCAATACCTATCAAGCTACCAACGGTATTTTTCACAGAGCTAGAACAAATAATTTCACAATTTGTATGGAAATACAAAAAACCTCGAATAGCCAAAGCTATCTTGAGAAAGAAGAATGGAACTGGAGGAATAAACCTGCCTGACTTCAGGCTCTAATCTTGAAGCCACAGTCATCAAGACAGTATGGTACTGGCACAAAGACAGAAATATAAATCAATGGAACAAAATAGAAAGCCCAGAGATTAAATCCACGCACATATGGACACCTTATCTTTGACAAAGGAGGCAAGAATATACAATGGATTAAAGACGATCTCTTTAACAAGTGGTGCTAGGAAAACTGGTCAACCACTTGTAAAAGAATGAAACTAGAGCACTTTCTTGAGGGGAGCCGGCGGGAGGCACTCCGCCCGTGGCAAAGGTCATGAGGAAGGAGGCTCAACATACGCAAAGGCGGGATCGAGCCTCAGGAGTCCCCCTGGAAATCCTCGAGCATCTACCCCCATAACCAGAGCCTACCTACTTTACTACTTTGTGCTCTTACCTACACCTCTGACTTTATGGGGGGCTGTCCTCCACCACCTCTTTCAGAGAAGGAGTTAACTTAGAGCTCCAGTTAATAAAAACTCCTGGGCCTGACAAGAGTGTTTTAACCTACAAACTCCTCTGAAGGTTCTCTAGCCTGCCTGACAGGCTTGTCCGGCCACATGTGATTGCTCACAGCCTCCCAACCATGAGAGGCACAAGATGCTTTAAACCTTCTTAAAACAGGTTCCTTAGAAAAGTCAGGAAACTATTAGTATAAGTATAATGGGCTGATTAGAAATTGTATTGGTGAAGGGTTTTTCATTTGTTAAGCCAATGTTTGCTGCTAAGTCTCCACATCTCCTGCCCTTACACACATTAATGAATATATAGAAGAAATAAGTATTAACCTTTGATATAAATCACGTTAGACCTTAGGCTAAGTAAATTCTTTCCTTAATTAAAACCCACTACACCCTCACCCTATAGGAATGTAACTTTATCTGGTACCTTCGGAAGGTGGAGTCTTTTTTAAGAATAATCACCCCTGGAGAAATAAGTGTCCTGGTTGACTGACTGCTGTCACAAGGACAGGGTCATAAATTGTCAGCAGGCCCCCTGGCCAGAAGATGATGTAACACCCCTAAGACCTCTGTATACATTTGTATGAAGCACCTGACTTTGATAAAAGTCAGGACTGCTGACCCCGCATGGCTTTTGCATAACATCTCAGTGTATAAAAGTAGACCATGGAAAATAAAGAATTGGGATCAGTTTCTCAAAATACTGGTCTCCCCATGTCGCTCTCTCTCTCACTCTGGCTGAGTCTCCATCTGGAGCGCGGAACCCACCAAGCTTACTAATTTTGCCTGGGCTTCTAAGATCCGACCAGGGAGGCCTCAGTGTCTCCTCTCCGGGAGAACGGAAGGACGCCTGCGGGCTACATAAGTGGTGCAAACTTCTTGTCTTGAAGTTTTATTGGTCCCCCGCATAAACCAAGCTACTCAGCCTCTTTTCTCCACTGAATTTTCCTACTGACCTATCCTCATTCTATTACTCTTTATATCTCTAATTAATATCTAATTGAAGCTATTGTATCCTGATCCTCGCTGATGCCATCCCCGCTTTGAATACCCTGGATCAGCTGGGGCTGTACCCCGGCACTTTCTAACACCATCCACAAAAATAAACTCAAAATGGATTAAAGATCTAAACATAAGACCAGAAACTATACAACTCCTAGAGGAGAACATAGGCAAAACACTCTCTGACATACATCACAGCAGGATCCTCTATGACCCACCTCCCACAATACTGGAAATAAAAGCAAAAATAAACAAATGGGATCTAATTAAAATTAAAAGCTTCTGCACAACAAAGGAAACTATAAGCAAGGTGAAAAGACAGCCTTCAGAATGGGAGAAAATAATAGCAAATTAAGCAACTGACAAACAACTAATCTCAAAAATATACAAGCAACTCCTACAGTTCAATTCCAGAAAAATAAATGACCCAATCAAAAAATGGGCCAAAGAAGTAAATAGACATTTTTCCAAAGAAGACATACAGATGGCTAACAAACACATGAAAAGATGCTCAACATCACTCATTATCAGAGAAATGCAAATCAAAACCACTATGAGGTACCATTTCATGCCAGTCAGAATGGCTGCGATCCAAAAGTCTACAAGCAATAAATGCTGGAGAGGGTGTGGAGAAAAGGGAACCCTCTTACACCGTTGGCGGGAATGCAAACTAGTACAGCCACTATGGAGAACAGTGTGGAGATTCTTTAAAAAGCTGGAAATAGAACTGCCTTATGATCCAGCAATCCCACTGCTGGGCATACACACTGAGGAAACCAGAATTGAAAGAGACACATGTACCCCAATGTTCATCGCAGCACTGTTTATAGTAGCCAGGACATGGATGCAACCTAGATGTCCATCAGCAGATGAATGGATAAGAAAGCGGTGGTACATATACACAATGGAGTATTACTCAGCCATTAAAAAGAATACATTTGAGTCAGTTCTAATGAGGTGGATGAAACTGGAGCCTATTATACAGAGTGAAGTAAGCCAGAAAGAAAAACACCAATACAGTATACTAACACATATATATGGAATTTAGAAAGATGGTAACAATAACCCTGTATACGAGACAGCAAAAGAGACACGGATGAATAGAACTGTCTTTTGGACTCTGTGGGAGAGGGAGAGGGTGGGATGATTTGGGAGAATGGCATTGAAATATGTATAATATCATATATGAAATGAGTCGCCAGTCCAGGTTCGATGCACGATACTGGATGCTTGGGGCTGGTGCACTGGGATACCCAGAGGGATGTTATGGTGAAGGAGGAGGGAGGAGGGTTCAGGATGAACACATGTATACCTGTGGCAGATTCATTTCGATATATGGCAAAACCAATACAATATTGTAACGTTAAAAAATAAAATTAAATTTAAAAAAATCCTATCTTATGTACAGATGGGCTTCCTTTGTGGCTCAGAGGGTGAAGAAACTGCCTGCAATGCCAGAGACCTGGGTTCAATCCCTGGGTCAGGAAGATCCCCTGAAGGAGGAAAGGGCTACCCACTCCAGTATTCTTGCCTGGAGAAGCCCATGGACAGAGAAGCCTGGAGGGCTACAGTCCATGGGGTCACAAAGAGTTGGACACGACTCAGCAACTAACAATATGTACAGGTAATCTCTCCTAAATATTTACCAAGGAAAAAAGAAATAAGTGGAAAGCTACATAGAGTGCAGGTCACATTTGTGCACTATATTATCTTTTTCTGTTTGTGGAAACCAAGTGATTTGACACTGCTAAATTTTAAGCAACAGAATTAGAGTTAATACTTCAAATATTAAGAGTGGGTTTGTTTACAATAAGTGGCAAACCATCACTAGGCATTCCTATATTCTTAGACAAACAGGTCTTATGTTTCAGAGGTGAACTATCACACCAGCATGTGTGTTTGTGTGTGTATGAGTGTTTTCATGTATAAGTATCTTAAAATCCAAGTACCAGGTAGAGATAAAGTCTAATTAACTTCAATTAAATAGATTTTTTAAAGATATGAAAGTTTTCACAGCATGTAATAATGTATTAGTCCAAAAATCTCAAATGCTGTCAAAAGAAGAGTTGTAGGTTATCAGATGAAAGCTATTTGTTAAGGATGAAATCAAATTAATTAAAAAAAAGATACAGATATCCATAATATAAGGGAGGAATTCAGATTGATGGATATATTTGAGTAATGATAGAAAATCCTTAGATTTTCTTTGGATCCACATAAATAACTAGAAAATTAAAAGTACATAATTATCAGTTAATAAAAAATAATTCTTAAAATTATCACATTCATTTTATTGGACCCACTCATATTTATGGGAGGCAGAGGAATTCCAAAAGTAAAGTAGTATTTTCCCAAACCCAATCAAGCATGAGGCAGACATCTTTCACTTAGCTAAAATGGGTGGGCCTCTCTGAAAACTAAAATTGTATGTCTCATTCATGGCTTTATAAGCATGTGTGACAAAGTTGAGACTAGCAAATTTTGTTTTGTGAATGCATTGTCAAGGACCAAGTTATAGTAAATATATGTTACATAATATATATGTTCTGTCCAATATAGTGGTCACTAGTCTTGTGGCTATTTAAATTTAAACCAACTAAAATTGAGTGAAATTTAAAATTCACCTCTTCTTGCACTAGCTACATTTCCCATGTTCAATGGCCACGTTTGGCTAGTTAACGACTAGCCAAATGGTTATGTTATTAAGCAACACATCCAAAAGAACATTTCCATAAATGTAGAAATATATATTGGATAAGACTGTTGGTATAGAGATAGTTTAATATTTTATGCTGCTAATAACATGTAAACTTCTTTTTATGTAATAGAACAGTTTCTAAAGATATAAAAAGTTTCTTTAGTAGCATCAAACTCTAAATTCAAGAAGAAAATTGTGTGGAGAAATAGTTTCCCCTTAAACTCTAACATCCATGCAGTCAGATTATGTCATCATATTAACTATTATATTATCCTCAATATTAGAAGAGTGTCTAATACACAATAAATGTTCATTACTTATTTGCTACATTATTCCATTTATTTATTTATGTTGTGCCTAATTCCTGTTCAGTACAGTAAAAACTCATCTAGTCAGAAAATATCAACTAAAATTGATGATAATTCAACCTGACACAGACATAAATTTATGTGTAAATTCTGGAAAAAAAAATTTAAAGCAAATTAATAGTGATATTATAGGGTACGTGACTTTCTTAAAAGAATAAAGTGGCTAAATGTCCTTGGGACTTTATCAGCTGTATTTAGAATATGCTAATTACAAAAACATCTCCAATTAAAACTGACCTTAAAAAATTCTATTTGGCAATAGTCTCTTACCGGTACTCTTTCTAATTACAGTAGATATTTAGGATGAAAATAGTCCATAAGACAGACACCTCTAATTTAGACTGACCTTTCCAGAAATAGTCTTAATTACCAAGATTTTGCTTTATGAGCTACTTTGCTACATCATTTATTCTGTCACCATCTTCAAGATAAATGGGAAAGCAGAGTCAAAATCTTAGCTGAATATTGCTTAATAGTCCAAGAAAGCAATCTTCGACCTGTCATATAAAGCAGGAGTCCCCAGCCCTCAGGCCACAGACCAGCACTGGTCCATGGCCTTTTAGGAACTGGCTCACATAGCAGGAGGTGAGCGGGATGCAGGAAAGTGAAGCTTCATTTGTATTTAAGGCCACTTGCATCTCTCACATTATCGCATTATTGCGATTTAACAATAATAGAAATAAACTGCACAGTAAACTTAGTGTACTTGAATCATCCAGAAGCCATTCTCCATCATATCTGTGGAAAAATGTTCTCCCATGAAACCGGTCCCTGCTGCCCAAAAGATCGGGGACTGCTTATAGAAAGGAGTGAGATAATAGTAGGAAACAGGAATAAGGATAAGTGCAGTAAGACAGTATGTGACTCTACAAATTAGGGCAGCCTTGTTCAGTGACTATTGATTTACTCAATGTATGTCAATAACAGCTCTAGTTCTGAGAATGCATGTTAAGTAATTAAGCAAGCCCAGGACTTCAAGGGGTTTATGTATATAGTGAGCATCTGTTGCTTTTGCCTACCCAGCATCAATTCCCTCGTCTGATAATACCATCCTGATTTTTTTCTTTGATGCTCTGCTTTGCTCCCAACTTGAATCAGTCTTGGCAGACAGGCACAACACTCCCCTGCAGATGGTTAGATGGTACCCTCAAACCAAGCTAAGTCAATCAGAATCTGTCTCCCTGGAATTTGCATTTTTAGCAAAATAATACAGAATCTGTAAAGAACAGATGTCTTTTCTTCTCAGTTAAAACATTTTACTAAGACTGTCAATTAGCTTGTGGCAAAAGAATCTGACTGCCAATGCAGGAGACAAGAGCTCCTTTCCTGAGTCAGGAAGATCCCCTGGTAAAGGAAATGGCAACCCACTCCAGTATTCTTGCCTAGAGAATCCCACGGACAAAGGAGCCTGGGGGCCTACAGTCCATGGTGTCGCCAAGAGTCGTACATGGATGAGTGACTGAGCACATAAACCCCTGCACTTTTCTTATCTTTCCTTTTAGAGACTGGATCTTAATCTCGTTCCTCTGATTCTTCAGGCTACCTTATATTCTTCCATTAACTCCCTTTTCATATTATTTAGCTAGAAGATTATTCAATTATACACAAGCAAAGAACCTTCTAGTGCAATGTCTAACAAAAAGACAGCTTAATTAAAAAATATATAATGAGATGTCCCAAAGTTCTAGGTCTGAACTTTGTCACTAGTTTTCTATCAAATGAGGATAATAACGCCCAATTTGTAGGGTAATATATGATTAAACTGAGGCTTATTCCAAATAACAAACAGAACACTTCTATTAGGGCCTCTTCTTACAGAGATTTGGCAGAAATTGTCCCCAAATACAGAAAAGATATTTTGAAGAAGATAAATGTTTTACAACTTAGAATATAACAAATGGTGCCACTAGAAAACCTAAAATTTTAAGAAATCCTGTACAAGGAAATGTTAAATTGAATTGATAAAAGATCAAGTAAAAGGTAGAGACCATGACTACTATAGAATTATAAGTAACTCCAGAAAAAAATCTAAACCCAGAATCAAACAAGCACGAAGATGTGGAGTTAGCCTTGCGGTGATCAAATTTTATTAACTGAAGTGTTGACTGATCCAGTTCAGCTGAGTTCTCAGCAGGTACAGGAACATTAGCCCTGAGTTTAATTTCTTAAGATAGAGGCTTTAGAAAGGAGAACGTTGAAATTACAGAAAAATTACACATGAATTTATCACAAGTTAAAAAGCAATGTGAAAGAAAACATAGGGCGCTATGTCTTGACAATGCAAATTCCAAGAAGTGGTCCATCTCAAAGACCTCCTTAGACCACATTTTTAGACCACAAAGAGACATTGCAATTATAGAAAAGATAGAAAACTTTTTTCTTTTCTTTTTTTTTTGCAGCTAAAAGAAAACTTGATTCTTTAGATGGAACCCTCTGAGAGTGCCAAGGAGATTACGCTAAAAATGAATAAATAAAACCCATACCATGATAAAATTTCATGAATTCCAGGGATAAAGTAGAAAAGTTTAGAATTCCAGGGTAAAAGAGAGTTCAACAAAACAATAAGTTATCAAAACTTCATCAGCCACAATCAGAAGTAGAAGACAATAAGATTCTATCTCCAAAATTCTACAATTAAACTGTTTTAAACCTAGAATTCAATGCTCAACCAAACTATCACAGTTTACCTGATAGCATTAACAGAAAAGGAAGTGAACCGCCTATTTTAGGAATATGATGTGTCTGATATGTGTTAGTCACTCAGTCGTGTCTGACTCTTTGCCACCCCTGGACTGTATGTAGCCCGCCAGGCTCCTCTGTCCATGGGATTTTCCAGGCAGAATACTGGAGTGGGTTGCCATTCCCTTCTCCAGGGGATCTTCCTGACCCAGGGATCAAACCTGGGTCTTCCACATTGCAGGT
This sequence comes from Bos taurus, assembly GCF_002263795.3. NCBI lineage: Eukaryota > Metazoa > Chordata > Mammalia > Artiodactyla > Bovidae > Bos > Bos taurus. Next base: position 90,647,601 of record NC_037336.1, read on the forward strand.
AGATTTTTTACTGTCTGAACAACCAGGGAAGCTCAGATTAGGAATATATCCTGAACCATATTCATCCTGAACATTTAAAAAGCAAGTTTGTTTATACATATGGAGGATTAACCTAAAAGCTAGCAAATCCTGGAGACGATATTAAGTCCACTCAATGTCATTGTAAGTATTTTCAAGCTGAAGTACAACATTGATAAATATTGCCTTTACATAATGTCTTTTTAAAATTTGAGAAATTTAAAACTGTCTGGAATCCAATACATAAGAAATAGAATTAAAGTAGCCTTCAGACTGAAGTGAGAAGTTACACATTTTTGAATCCCTTCTTCTTTCAACCCATACACACAGACTGTAATGACTAAAGTATTTTCAGATATATGGTAACTTCTCAGTAACAAAAATTTTAAATTGAATTGAGCTTGTCAAGGAAACCATTTAGAATAATTACACATAATTTAAGATTTAAAACCAATTATCAGAGCTCTTTCATAACCAAAAACAACCGCCTAACTATACCAATCATTTAAGTAAAACTTAACTGAAAGTAGAACAATGAATTGTATGACTATATCCATAGGAGATCTCTTCAAAGTCTAGAGCCTTTTGATCCTCCATCACATATCCATAATTGAGGCACCAGAGAAAATCACATACGAATATAACTTAGACTACTAAAAATCCAGAAGCATTTTAAGTAGCCACATCTTCCTTTTTTAAAGCAATTTCTTTCAAAGATTGGTCATCAGGAGTGGAGAGTGTCTTTAACAGTTTCATTTTGGTGTCCATTTGTACACATACAATTATTTATTGAAATATATCAGCCAATGTCTATATTGTGTTGAAGCCCCAAGATACATCAAGAATGGAGAAGAGCTGTGTACTGCTGAGAAATCATGAATTTCCTTAGGATAGCTCCATAGAAAATATCAAAATGCTGTCATTGAGCAAAGAATATTAGATTATTAAGCAAGGAAATTAAATGTCACATGCTAAACCACCACAGAGAATAATTACTAGTTTTGTAAATGTAAATAATTTCTATGTCAGTTATTTCTCCCAAATTTTATAAACTGGCAGTACAGATGATTTAACTAACTATAATGAGAAGAGTTTGAAAACCTAAATAAAGTCAAAAATAATTGTTCTCTACCCCAGAATGCAAACTGTGCCCTATGCTTGAAGCCTCTAAAAAAATTGACTTCATTTTCCCCTGCCCAACTTCATCCAAGATATTAGTGCATGAAGGTATCCTCTATATTTATGTTAAGTTACTACCAGATGACCACTTCCAATTTGCCTTGGTTCATGGGCCTAACATTCCAGGTTCCTATGCAATATTGCTCTTTACAGCATCTGACCTTGCTTCTATCACCAGTCACATCCACAACTGGGTATTGTTTTTGCTTTGACTCCATCCCTTCATTCTTTCTGCAGTTATTTCTCCACTGATCTCCAGTAGCATATTGAGCACCTACTGACCTGGGGAGTTCCTCTTTCAGTATCCTATCATTTTGCCTTTTCATACTGTTCATGGGGTTCTCAAGGCAAGAATACTGAAGTGGTTTGCCATTCCCTTCTCCAGTGGACCACATTCTGTCAGACCTCTCCACCATGACCCGTCCGTATTGTGTGTCCCCACACGGCATGGCTTAGTTTCATTGAGTTAGACAAAGCTGTGGTCCATGTGATCAGATTGGTTAGTTTCCTGTGATTATGGTTTCAGTGTGTCTGCCCTCTGATGCCCTCTTGCAACACCTACCATCTTACTTGGGTTCCTCTTACCTGAGACGTGAGGTATCTCTTCATGGCTGCTCCAGCAAAGTGCAGCTGCTGCTCCTTACCTTGGACAAGGGCACCCCTCCTGACCTTGAACGTGGAGTAGCTCCTCTTGGCCCTCCTGCATCCGCACAGCCACTGCTCCTTGAGTATTGCATAAGTACCTGGAATGTTAGGTCCATGAATCAAAGCAAACTGGAAGTGGTCAAACAGGAGAAGGCAAGAGTGAATGTCGACATTCTAGGAATCAGTGAACTCAAATGGATTGAATGGGTGAATTTAACTCAGATGACCATTATATCTACTACTGCGGACAGGAATCCCTTAGAAGAAATGGAGTAGCCATCATGGCCAACAAGAGTCTTAAATGCAGTACTTGGATGTAAATTCAAAAACGACAGAATGATCTCTGTTCTTTTCCAAGGCAAATCATTCAATATCACAGTGATCCAAGCCTATGCCCCAACCAGTAATGCGGAAGAAGCTGAAGTTGAAGGGTTCTATGAAGACCTACAAGACCTTTTAGAACTAACACTCAACAAAGATGTCCTTTTCATTATATGGGACTGGAATGCAAAAGTAGGAAGTCAAGAAACACCTGGAGTAACAGGCAAATTTGGCCTTGGAATACGGAATGAAGCAAGGCAAAGGCTAATAGAGTTTTGCCAAGAAAACGCACTGGTCATAGCAAATACCCTCTTCCAACAACACAAGAGAAGACTACACATGGAAATCACCAGATGGTCAACATCCAAATCAGACTGATGATATTCTTAGCAGCCAAAGATGGAGAAGCTCTATACAGTCAGCAAAACAAGACCAAGAGCTGACTGTGACTCAGATCATGAATTACTTACTGCCAAATTCAGACTGAAATTTAAGAAAGTAGGGAAAACCACTAGACCATTCAGGTATGACCTAAATCAAATCCCTTATGATTATACAGTGGAAGTGAGAAATAGATTTAAGGGCCTAGATCTGATAGACAGAATGCCTGATGAACTATGGACAGAGGTTCATGACATTGTACAGGAGACAGGGATCAACACCATCCCCATGGAACAGAAATGCAAAAAAGCAAAATGGCTGTCTGGGGAGGCCTTACAAATAGCTGTGAAAAGAAGAGAAGTGAAAAGCAAAGGAGAAAAGGAAAGAGTTAAGCATCTGAATGCAGAGTTCCAAACAATAGCAAGGAGAGATAAGAAAGCCTTTCTCAGTGATCAATGCAAAGAAATAGAGGAAAACACCAGAATGAGAAAGACTAGAGATCTCTTCAAGAAAATTAGAGATACCAAGGGAACATTTCATGCAAAGATGGGCTCGATAAAGGACAGAAATGGTATGGACCCTACAGAAGCAGAAGATATTAAGAAGAGGCAGCAGGAATACACAGAAGAACTGTACAAAAAAGATCTTCACGACCCAGATAATCATGATGGTGTGATAACTCACCTAGAGCCAGACATCCTGGAATGTGAAGTCAAGTGGGCCTTAGAAAGCATCACTATGAGCAGAGCTAGTGGAGGTGATGGAATTCCAGTGAAGCTTTTTCAAATCCTGAAAGATGATGCTGTGAAAGTGCTGCACTCAATATGTCAGCAGATTTGGAAAACCCAGCAGTGGCCACAGGACTAGAAAAGATCAGTTTTCATTCCAATCCCAAAGAAAGGCAATGCCAAAGAATGCTCAAACTACCGCACAATTGCACTCATCTCACATGCTAGTAAAGTAATGCTCAAAATTCTCCAAGCCAGGCTTCAGCAGTATGTGAACCATGAACTTCCAGATGTTCAAGCTGGGTTTAGAAAAGGCAGAGGAACCAGAGATCAAATTGCCAACATTAGCTGCATCATCAAAAAAGCAAGAGAGTTCCAGAGAAACATCTATTTCTGCTTTATTGACTATGCCAAAGCCTTTGACTGTATGGATCACAATAAACTGTGGAAAATTCTTCAAGAGATGGGAATACCAGACCACCTGATCTGCCTCTTGAGAAACCGATATGCAGGTCAGGAAGCAACAGTTAGAACTGGACATGGAACAACAGACTGGCTCCAAATAGGAAAAGGGGTACGTCAAGGCTGTATATTGTTACCCTGCTTATTTAACTTATATGCCGAGTACATCATGAGAAGCGCTGGGCTAGAAGAAGCACAAGCTGGAATCAAGATTGCCGGGAGAAATATCAATAACCTCAGATATGCAGATGACACCACATTTATGGCAGAAAATGAAGAGGAATTAAAAAGCCTCCTGATGAAAGTGAAAGAGGAGAGTGAAAAAATGGCTTAAATCTCAACATTCAGAAAACTAAGATCATGACATCTGGTCCCATCATTTCATTGGAAATAGATGGGGGAAACAGTGGAAACAGTGTAAGACTTTATTTTCCTGGACTCCAAAAGCACTGCAGTTGGTGATTGCAGCCATGAAATTAAAAGACACTTACTCCTTGTAAGCAAAGTTATGACCAACCTAGATAGCATGTTAAAAAGCAGAGATACTACTTTGCTAACAAAGGTCTGTCTAGTCAAGGCTATAGTTTTTCCAGTGGTCATGTATGGATGTGAGAGTTGAACTATAAAGAAAGCTGAGTGCCAAAGCATTGATGCTTTTGAATGTGGTGTTGGAGAAGACTCTTGAGATTCCCTTGGACTGCAAGGAGATCCAACCAGTCCATCCTAAATAAGATCAGTCCTGGGTGTTCATTGGAAGGACTGATGCTGAGGCTGAAACTCCAATACTTTGGCCACCTCATGCGAAGAGTTGACTCATTGGAAAAGACCTTGATCCTAGGAGGTACTGGAGGTAGGAGGAGAAGGGGATGACATAGGACAAGATGGCTGGATGGCATCATCGACTCGATGCACATGAGTTTGGGTGAACTCGGGGAGCTGGTGATTGACAGGGAGGCCTGGCGAGCTGCAATTCATGGGGTTGCAAAGAGTCGGACACAACTGAGTGACTGAACTGAGTACCAGATGACCAAGCTCTAAAGAATAATTTTGAATCCAGGAAAATTCACAGAGCATAATTATTAATGACATACAATTTACATTCACTTGATAAAAGCTCAGTATGGATGGTAAGTGATTTGTATAAATTGATACAAGTCAAACTTCCAATTGACGAGTAGTTTCTATCAAAACTACTTAGGTTTGAGCAACAAAATATGATTCTGGCTTAAGTATAATTTATTGGAAGCATATGAGGAGTTAAATGAAAAAACAGGAGGCTTGAGGAATGGGCAGCAACCACAAACTAGGCACCACAAGTGTTTTTTCAAGACTCTGCTGCTGAGATGGATGATACTTTCAAGCCTCTGTTATGCATTTGTCTGAGCAGAACTAACATTCTCTGGCCAGAATAGAACTGGCCTTTGTTTGGAAAGATGTATTTACACAAAAGGAAACTAGCCAGCAGTAAAGAAAGAAAAGTAAGATGGAGGTTGTTTTCTATTACTCTGCAACTGATGGCATTCCTCCGAGATCAACAACAAAATAACATATCATGAGAATAGGAAAAGCAATCACACACAGGACCTTTCAGGCATGAAGCCAGTTGTTAGACTCTCAGTGTTGGGATGTCATTCATTCCCCTTTAGACAATAGCCCAGGCACTGCTGCTCTGGGGAACCTGGGATAATCCTCAGGTATATAAGTACCTCCACAGAGAATATGGGTAGGTAGTCATTGGAAGTTCTCAACTATGGTGTCAGAGGTTATCCTATATACTCCCACACATGCTGCTCCCTTCCCTAAGCACAAATCCATTTTAATAATGATGCTGACACAATCATTCAAAGACAAAGCAAAAAAAAAAAAAAATGTTTCCTAACCAGAATAATGACATTTGAGGATGTTCAGTCCAGTTCAGTTCAGTCGTATCTGAGTCTTTGCAACCCCATGGACTGCAGCACACCAGGCTTCCCTGTCCATTACCAACTCCCAGAACTTGTTCGAACTCATGTCTATTGAGTCAGTGATGCCAACCAACCATATCATCCTCTGTCGTCCCCTTCTCCTCCCACCTTCAATCTTTCCCAGCATCAGGGTCTTTTCAAATGAGTCAGTTCTGCCCATCAGGTGGCCAAAGTATTGGAGCATCAGTTTCAGCATCAGTCTTTCCAACGAATACTTAGGACTGATTTCCTTTAGGATGGACTGGTTGCATCTCCTTGCAGTCCAAGGGACTCTCAAGAGTTTTCTCCAACACCACAGTTCAAAAGCATCAATTCTTCAGTGCTCAGCTTTCTTCACAGTCCAACTCTCACATCCATATATGACCACTGGAAAAACCATAGCCTTGACTAGGCAGACCTATGTTGGCAAAGTAATGTCTCTGCTTTTGAATATGCTGTCTATGTTGGTCATAACTTTCCTTCCAAGGAGTAAACGTCTTTTAATTTCATGGCTGCAGTCACTATCTGCATTGATTTCGAAACCCTCCAAAATAAACTCTGTCACTGTTTCCACTGTTTCCCCATCTATTTGCCATGAAGTGATGGGACCAGTTGCCATAATCTTGGATTTCTGAATGTTGAGTTTTAAGCCAACTTTTTCACTCCCAAATTAAAGTTCTTCTTAGTGATTTTTCGATGTGACAGAGAAGCATGGTCACTTCAAAATCGTGTGGGAGTGGGTGGAGGGGGTCTTGCCTACCTTCACTGCCAGAATGTGGTAAGGAGGAGCAAAGCCCCTAAGAAGGAGTGAGGGTGCGGAAGTGTCATCCAAATGAAAGAATGTCTTTCAACAGATTTATTAAAAAGAGAAGAAAACGGAAGAGGAAAAGCAGATAGAGAAGAGGAGGAGGGGAAAGGAAAGGGGGAAGGGAGAAGCAATAGGGAGAGGAGCAGGAGATGAGAAAGAGAAGGCAGAGGAAGGAAAAGAGGAGAGGAGAAGTGGGAGGAATGAACAGAGTGATAAAGAAAAAAGAAAGAGAAATAAATTTCATCTAGATTCTCCACCTATGATGGGAAGGAGTGGCACAAAAGAGGAATGTCTGGGAAAAAAGCTGGAGCTTATTGAAAAATAAAATGTCCTTCCTTCTCTAGCAGTCACTCTTACTTGTTTTAACTGTCCTTGTTTAAACCTTAAGGTGGAGTTGGTGCAGTGGGAAAGAATCTGCCTGACAATGCAGGTGACACAAGAAATGTGGGTTTGATTCCTGGATCTGGAAGATCCCCTGTAGGAGGAAATAGCAACCCACTCCAGTATTCTTGCCTGGAAAATTCTATGGACAGAGGAGCCTGGTGGACTACAGTCCAAGGGGTCCCAAAGTGTTGGACATGACTGAATGCACGTGCACACACACACAGAGCTGTGTGTCAGGCCACAGTCTTCTGAGATAGTCGTTGACAATTATTAATGTTTATTTTTGAATTCCATTCTTAGAGTTTTCATCCCACTAGTGTTCCAGACTTTTAAGTAAGAAAAAAATATTTTTAAACCTTCAGTCTTTTTTAAGAAAAAAATTCTCATTTTTCTATATTCTCACTTTACATTCAATTAGTCCCTTTATTTGGAAAGAATATTTCAAGCTTTCCAAAGATACAGTGTTATAAAGGTAGAGCATGTTCTCTAGCTCACTGAAATGAAGCTAATTTTCAAATCAAGTAGTGTTATTTATAGATATTGAAGAGGGATGAAGAGATGACTGCTGTTGGTCTCTTTTGCTTTTTAACATTTCATTCTATTAAAAGATTTTTCTGAACTTTCAGAAGTGGTTCAGAAATACTCATGAATGATCATTCCCATTTTCTCACATTTCAGTAGGTTTGAGAAAGAGTTCAGCAAGTCAAGATTTTCCTGCCAGAAAGAAAAGAAAATAAGGCTTACTGCAGAACATGATAAATTTTAGTCAAATCAGCCTGTTGGAACATAGCCCAGGTCCTGAAAGCATTAGGTTCTGCTTATGTTGTCCCAGAGTTCAAGACTCTGTGGCAAACGTCAAGTGTCACCTGGCTTTCCATGTCACAATGTCCACCAACCAGGATATGTCATTTATTAAATAATTGAATCAGCAAACTCTTTGGTTTCCTCTGATGAATTTAAAGCAGACTTGAAGTAATTTAGAACAACTTGGATTTACATTCTTTTTTTAATCATAGTCTTCTAGTTGAGGATAATTTTCTATTAAGAAAAGCTTAAATTCAATAGAATTGCCTAATTGATATTACTGCCACCAACTCTTACCAAGTTTAGTCTTGCTGCATATAGATATTTTCCTAAAAATTCTCACAAGTTTTCATTTTTTTGACTTGTATAGACTATTCTTGCTCATTTTCTTATGATATTATTTGTCCTTTTATGAACTGTCATTAGAACATACATATTTGTAATTCTCCCATTTTCATTCTTATTGGAATCACCTGTTACCAAAGTGTTTTATTAAAAGTCCCTTAATTCTTGTGCCATATTTTACTTTACAGTCTATAACCAAATCTCTTTTTTTCTATAAAATTTCTAAGAGATTTTCATGTAAAACTAAAATATCTACCTGAATGTGTAAAATCTTATTTATTATTTCAAATGTCTACTATGGCAACATGACTTTTCTTACATTTTCCAATACTTTCACCTCACTAACTAGTTCATCATCATTATTGGTGAAAATTAAGTCCAAAGTAGCAGTTCCTTTCATTGCATTTTCTAACATAGGAAAGATAAATTATACTGCTAGTGTGTGTGGATATGTGTATATAAAAGCATACACAGTTAATACTTGGGAATATCAAAATCAATAGACTCATAACACAAAATGAAAAATAGCCTTGATTTTTAAATGTTTATTATTGCTTTTATGTAGGTGACTGAAATTATAAATCAGACAAAGCTCTCCTACTGTTAAAATTTCAATATTGCATACTTTTTGTTATTCTTACATATTAAGGAAAATTTAACTGCATTGTGAAAAAAATTTTATATTCACTCACATGCATATAGAAAGCTAGAGATTTAAACTTTGTTCTGTGATAATATAGATCTATTGATATGCTCTGAGTTAATTTTCTTGGAATTGTTGCATTACATTTTTGTTAGGTAGAGCCTCTCCAACTATTTAATAATCTATGTTTCATTAAATCTTCACTACACCCTCTGAAGTCCAGGCACTTGTGTTGCTAATTAACCACTATCTGTTTTTGAATAATGCAAAACTTACTTTGTCACATTCCTTAATTAGATGCTAAGATATAAAGCAACACTTTAATGATGTTATTATAGCCATAATTATGAATTGCATATCGATATGCTAAACTGATACTGTCAAGGTCAACTCTTCCAAGTGGCGACAAACATTCATTAAGACTCTGATACACACCAAATTTCCACCAAGGCAGGAAGTTGGAATGATATTTGGTTTTATTATGAAGCAAATCTTTCTGTCAAATAGGAAAAAGAGGACCATTTGTTTGGGGGAATCTGTTATCTTGAACTTCATCTGGAAAATTCATAAAAGGCAAAGTCTTTGCCCAAGTCTGTCCCAAGTGAAAAATTCCCTTTGATGTTACGAAGATTTGTGTTATGCTCTCAGCCCTCCTGCTCTCAGTGGTTTCAGTAACTTTTCTTATTGTTTTTCACTGATGTGTACTGTGCATGCAAAAGTATTTTTTCCCTGGGACTCTTAAGCCTGAGTGGAACAACGAGATAGCCAAGTGGAAATGTCCAGTAAGAAGTTCAATACACAAACATGCATCTAAGGGGAAGGTTTTGAGTAGAAAAACCCAGGTGGTGCAATGGTAAACAATCCACCTACCAATGCAGGAGACACAAGAGACTTGGGTTCAATCCCTGGGTCGGGAAGATCCCCTGGAGTAGGAAATGGCAACCCACTCCAGTATTCTTGCCTGGAAAATTCCATGGACAGAGGAGTCTGGAGGGCCACAGTCCATGGGGTCTCAAAGAGTCAGCCACAACCAAGCACACAATGAGCATTCACACATTTGGAATTTATCACCTTTTAAATAATACTTAATTCATGCAATTGCTTGAAATCACTGTCTGAGTCTGGGTTGCCCTGACAAGAGCCTGAAACTAGGATTTATGGGCAAGTGGTTTATTCAAGAGGGAGTCTCCATGAGTAGAATGGAAGATCATGGAGAGCAAAAGGAAGGAAGAAAAGCCAGTACAGCCTTATTTTATAGAGTTAGTGCCTGGCTTAGGCAAGGAGAATTTATGCAATCAGATGATCCACTGGAGCCTTCTGAAAATTATTTCAAATGCTTCACAGTGTTGTCCTATCTGAGGACTGGTTGACTGGGAGAAAAATTTATCCATCAGCTCCTGTCCCCAGAAGCTGAGGCTCCCTAGAAAGGATGAAATGTTACTCACAGAAACATCCAGGTTAAGATTCAGTGCTTAATGGGCAGGTCCCTACAACAAGGTCAGGAAAAGTCTCAGGGAAGAAAGTAAAGTTGAGGTTGTTGCTGCAGGGTAATCATAGCTGAAATCAGAAGTAAGGAAGTAAGGCAGGTCATAAGAGAATGCTACTAAGAGTGTATGTTAGTCACTCAGTCGTGTCCAACTTTTTGTGACCCCATGAACTGTAGCCCGCCAGTCTCCTCTGTCCATGAAATTCTCCAGGCAAGAATACTGCAGTGGGTTGCCATTTCCTTCTCCAGGGAATCTTCCTCACCCAGGGATTGAACCCAGATCTCCCACATTGCAGGCAGATTCTTTACCATCTGAACCACCAGGAAAGTCACTCTGAAGCACTTTAATGATTAGATGTTAAGGAGATAAAGAATACAGTACAGGTGGCAGAGGAACAGCCAGAGTTGCAGAAAGAAAATCATTTCCTAACATGTGCCAGGCCAGATCAATGAGGAAGCTTCTGTTTTTTAATGTAGAATTTTGGGCATTTGATTATCACCATTCTAGTATTCAAAAAAAGAGGAGTGTTCAGTTAATCATCTGCTTAGATGAAGTAATGCAAAATATAATATCTAAGCTACACCCAAAATATTATATTTTCCTTCTTTTCATTCTTATTAGAATATCTTTCTCCTTATCTGTTTCTTCTATCTGGTAAATCATCATGGTTTTGACAACCACATGTGAATATTCCCAAATACGTAGCTGACCACCTTTAAAAACAGGAAGTCATAGGAAGCAGTGACTGTCGAGCAGTATTCATGCAGCAGCTTCCATTTTAAAAGAAATCTTAAACTTGAGGAAAAAAGTGTGTAGAAATTTATCAGTAAAAACTATAATTCTACTGAGGAACACAAGATAAAAATGAAATGAAAGTGGGAAAACATCTGTTTTTCAATGAGGTATCAAGCAGGGTCCTGACAAGAATCAGAAGGCACATTTAAAGAGATAACTGAAAGGACAAAGGGGAACCTTAAGAGGAACAGATTAGAGCAAATGAATCACCCCTGGGTTTAGCAAGGACAGAGCCATCAGCTCCCATAGCCCTGAAGGGCCAAGAGGAGGAAGCAATTATATGAAGGTAGATTGGAAAGCAGGAAAGGGTTGTCCAATGAGGGCTAAGAGATGTAGCCGTCAGCACGTGATGGCCTGAGGGAGATGAAGGAGGGGAGAGATAATCAGAGCACACTCATTCCTTGCTTCCTGACATCTTGCTAGCATCTTCCACAACCTATACACGTTTGAAATGGACCTTACCGATGGATGTATTTCACAGAGGTCAGTCTCTAGGCGTGTAATACAATAAAAAAGGAGGAAGATTGGATCTTGGGAGACAAAGGGAGACTGTAATGCACAAATGATAAATTAACCACAACATAGTTTCTAAATGTAACATAAAGCCAATTAAGCCCCACAGGCTTTTTAACTTGAAGATGATTCTGAAGTTCATCTAGAATAATAAACATATGATGTGAGCAACTTGGATAATTCTAAAAAACGAATAGTGGAGTACAGGGGCTATTTGCTCTATAAGAAATAAAAGCTATTATGTTGTTACATAATGAAATTAATTTTATGATGGTGGAAGAACAGATTGATAAATCTATTTGATAACATGGACAGTCCAATGGCAAATCTAAGAATATTTTAAAATTGGGGCATTAAATGGATAGGAAAATAATCAAAAAGTAAATATTACTAGGACAACTGGATATGATTATGGGGAAAAATAACTCTGGTGGTTATTTTATGCTTTATATCAAAATGAATTAAATATGGATTAAAGATCAAAGTGTAGTGGCAATATATAAATTTATTAAAGTATGACATAAAATAATAGATGAAATGTAAATGAACTGTGTGAAATATTGGCATGCAGAAAAAACTACTTTGTATCTATTTTATTCCAATCCAGCATCTCACACTTAGCACCTTTCTAGACATAGAAAGATAGTCTCAATAAACAGCTAGTTAATAGAAGAATCAATTCTGAGCACATAATGGCAAAACCTAATAGAACTGCCCAGAAAAAATTAAATTCCTGCGTCATCAAGATCAAGATAAATATGGCAAGCTACAAATGAGATACGGAGTTATAATTATATTTTATGTACAAGAACTATTTTTTTACAAAGAAAGATAAAAATACCAGTAGAAAAACTGGTAAAGATATTAATATAATTCAATGAGAAAAAATATAAATCATTAAAAAGTAAATTTAAAAGCTGAATATTATTAGTGCATCCATATATTCATATATACATACATACATATATATATGTATATACACACATACATTCCACATACATTCCTTGTACATACGTATAAGGAAATGTGACTTGTGTATACAACAGAATATTTTTTGAGGATTAGTATACCTGGATAATTATTGACAAGATTGACAATATCAAGTGTGGGTGAAGGTTAGGAGAAAATCTTTCATATATAGTTGGTCAGTGTTTAGAATATTTAAATTTCATTCTAATGTTTAGTTAATTTAATGTTAAAACTTTGTTTAAAAGTTTCCAGAAGATAGACTGGTAATTTACCCTAAATAATTGTGAATTTTTGTAAAGTTATGACTATAAACAAAATTTAGAAATCCCATGTGTGTGATTTGAGAGTATGACATTAGTTAAATTAAAAGACTGTATCTGTACAATGCACTTCAACAATTGAAGATAAAACAGTAGAAACAGACTTATGTCACAAAAGGATGTTCAAAAAATTTGTGAGTTGGAAAGCAAATGAACAAAATAACATCACATCAGGCCATAAAGAAGACTAGATGCTCTTGAATTTCTTGCTGTGAACTTATTTTTAACCAGACAAACACAAAGTGATATCTTAAATGTACTGCTGAAGTCCCAAGGATGTCAAGAACCAAAGAAGAGAAGATCACTAAACTTTAGTAAGTGATAAGTACTGTTTGGGCTTCCCTGATAGCTCAATGGGTAAAGAATCCACCTGCAGTGCAAGAGATTCCAGTTCGATTCCTGGGTTGGAAGATCCGCTGGAGAAGGGATAGGCTACCCACTCCAGTATTCCTGAGCTTCCCTTGTGGCTCAGCTGGTAAAAAACCTGTCTGCAATGTGGGAGATCTGGGTTTGATTCCTGGGTTGGGATGATCCCCTGGAGAAGAGAAAGGCTACCCACTCCAGTATTCTGGCCTGGAGAATTCCATAGACTGTACAGTCCACAGGGTCACAAAGAATCGGACATGGCTGAGGGACTTCCACTTTCAGGCACCTTTGTGGATGACACCTCATGGAGTTTATGATACCTGCAATCTGCATGACCATTCACTGTGGCATTGGTGTTAACTATGGAGAGTAGGGCGTCCCTCAGGTGAGATGTAAACCAAAGACCCTGGAGCTCCAACTACTCATGACCTGGTGCAGAAATGATCATCAGGCCTAGAATTCCTATAATGTAAGTGGCTGAGCCTGAGATTCTATATGAAAGCAGACTGGATAAAGCTACATAGTCACTGAAAGAATAAACTAAAAAATCCACTGTCCTACAAACAAAATTAGCAAGGAAATGGGAGAATGAATAAATAGACTGTGGAGTAGTTATACAATAGCATCCAAGGACATGGAAAATAAATGAAGTTTAGCTACAGGTTCTAGACAGTATCCTGATTAAAAATATAAGCCAAGAGAATAATATCCACAAATTCTTAATAGTTCTTAACCCTGGGGTTAGAGACAGAAATTAAACTGTAAAAATTCACACAGGGGACTTCAACAACATGGGTAGTTTTATTTCTTCAATAAAGTAGTAGATCCACCAGTGAATGCTCTATTATTCTTTATATATAATTATATTTCTTGTATATAGCTTCCCTAGTGTCTCAGACAGTGAAGAATCTACCTACAATGCAGGAGAACTGGGTTCAATCCTTGGGGCGGGAAGATCCCCTGGAGAAGGGAATGGCAACCCACTCCAGTATTCTTGCCTGGAGAATCCCATGGACAGAAAAACCTGGTGGGCTGCAGTCCTTGGAGTTGCAAAGAGTCAGACACGACTGAATAACTAACAATTTCACTTTCATATTTTTTATACATTATTTACCTCTCCATCACTATGCATAAAATATTTTAATAAAATAACTTATATTTCATTTTGTATGTGTGAATGTATGTGGGGTGAAAAGTAGAATGTGTGCACACATAGTCTCAGAAGAAAGAAGGATTTCAAACTGAAAAGTACATAAAAATCATACCTCTAGACATTGAGCTTTGGGATGATTGTTTTTTCATACCTGTATCTATTGGTATATTATTTACAATGAAAAGCTGGCTTAAAACTCAACATTCATAAAACTAAAATCATGGCATCCAGTCCTATCACTTCATGGCAAATAGATGGGGAAACAATGGAAACAGTGACAGACTTTATTTTCTTAGGCTCCAAAATCACTGCAGGTAGTGACTGAAGCCGTGAAATAAAAAGATGCTTGCTCCTTGGAAGAAAAGCTATGACCAACCTAGACAGCATGTTAAAAAGCAGAGACATTACTTTGCCAACAAAGGTCTGTCTAGTCAAAGCTACGGTTTTTCCAGTAGTCATGTATGGACGTGAGAGTTGGACTATAAAGAAAGCTGAGTGCCAAAGAATTGATGCTTTTTAACTGTGGTGTTGGAGAAGACTCTTGAGAGTCCCTTGGATGGCAAGGAGATCAATCAGTCAATTCTAAAGGAAATCAGTGCTGAATATTCATTGGGAGGACTGATGCTGAAACTCCAGTACTTTGACCACTTGATGCAAAGAACTGATTCATTGGCAAAGACCCTGCTGCTGGGGAAAGATTGAAGGCAGGAGGATAAGGTGATGATAGAGGATGAGATGTTTGGATGGCATCACCAACTCAACGGACATGAGCTTGAGCAAGCTCCAGATGTTGGTGATGGACAGGGAAGCCCAGCATGCTGCAATCCATGGAGTTGCAAAGAATGGGACACACCTGAGTGACTGAACTGAACTGATCTGAAACCTTTATAATAATGATAAAAGATCTGCCAAAACACTTAATATCAAATCTTAGCATGGTAGTAGTTCTTGTATTTTGAAAACATTCTAATTGTTAAAAAAGCATTTTTTAAATAATCAAGTGAATGTAATTAAGTTACAGTAAAATGATAATAGGAGGATTCATTAGACTAGATCTTATGCCACTTAGTAATATGAGGGACTTCTAACAGAATAAAATTAGAGAAAAAGAAATTTGGGAAATTATAGACAAAATGAATCTAAGTTGAAATTATGTTTATGGTCCCTCAGCAAAATTCCTTCATTAGCTATTGTTCCAACTGTATCAATTGACTCAAAAGTTAAAAAAAAAAAATTAATTAAAAATTTAATTTTCCTGACTTTAGGGGAAATGCTTTCAATTTTTCACCATTGAGGATAATGTTTGCTGTGGGTTTGTCATATATAGTTTTTATTATGTTGACATAAGGGTGGCCACTTTCACCACTACTATTCAGCATAGTTTTAGAAGTTTTGGCCACAGCAATCAGAGCAGAAAAAGAAATAAAAGGAATCCAAATTGGAAAAGAAGAAGTAAAACTCTCACTGTTTGCAGAGGACATGATCCTCTACATAGAAAACCCTAAAGACTCCATCAGAAAATTACTAGAGCTAATCAATGAATATAGTAAAGTTACAGGATATAAAATCAACACACAGAAATCCCTTGCATTCCTATACACTAATAATGAGAAAATAGAAAGAGAAATTAAGGAAACAATTCCACTCACCATTGTAGCAAAAGGAATAAAATACTTAGGAATATGTCTACCTAAAGAAACTAAGGACATATATATGCTGCTGCTGCTGCTAAGTCACTTCAGTCATGTCTGACTCTGTGCAACCCCATAGACGGCAGCCCACCAGGCTCCCCCGTCCCTGGGATTCTCCAGGCAAGAACATTGGAGTGGGCTGCCAATGCCTTCTCCAAGACCTACATAAAGAAAATTATAAAACACTAGTGAAAAAAATCAAAGAGGACACTAATAGATGGAGAAATGTACTGTGTTCATGGATCAGCAGAATCAATATAGTGAAAATGAGTATACTACCCAAAGCAATCTATAGATTCAGTGCAATCCCTATCAAGCTACCAAAGGCATTTTTCACAGAGCTAGAACAAAAAATTTCACAATTTGTATGGAATTCAAAAAACCTCGAATATCCAAAGCAATCTTGAGAAAGAAGAATGGAACTGGAGGAATCAACCTGCCTGACTTCAGGCTCTACTACAAAGCCACAGTCATCAAGACAGTATGGTACTGGCAAAAAGACAGAAATATAGATCAACGAAACAAAATAGAAAGCCCAGAGATAAATCCATGCACCTATGGACACCTTATCTTTGACAAAAGAAGCAAGACTATACAATGGAGAAAAGACAATCTCTTTAACAAGTGGTGCTAGGAAAACTGGTCAACCACTTGTAAAAGAATGAAACTAGAACACTTTCTAACACCATCCATAAAAATAAACTCAAAATGGATTAAAGATCTAAACATAAGACCAGAAACTATACAACTCCTAGAGGAGAACATAGGCAAAACACTCTCCGACATACATCACAGCAGGATCCTCTATGACCCACCTCCCACAATACTGGAAATAAAAGCAAAAATAAACAAGTGGGACCTAATTAAAATTAAAAGCTTCTGCACAACAAAGGAAACTATAAGCAAGGTGAAAAGACAGCCTTCAGAATGGGAGAAAATAATAGCAAATTAAGCCACTGACAAACAACTAGTCTCAAAAATATACAAGCAACTCCTGCAGCTCAATTCCAGAAAAATAAATGACCCAATCAAAAAATGGGCCAAAGAACTAAACAGACATTTCTCCAAAGAAGACATACAGATGGCTAACAAACACATGAAAAGATGCTCAACATCACTCATTATCAGAGAAATGCAAATCAAAACCACTATGAGGTACCATTTCATGCCAGTCAGAATGGCTGCGATCCAAAAGTCTACAAGCAATAAATGCTGGAGAGGGTGTGGAGAAAAGGGAACCCTCTTACACGATTGGTGGGAATGCAAGCTAGTACAACCACTGTGGAGAACAGTGTGGAGGTTCCTTAAAAAGCTGGAAATAGAACTGCCTTATGACCCAGCTATCCCACTACTGGGCATACACACTGAGGAAACCAGAATTGAAAGAGACACATGTACCTCAATGTTCATCGCAGCACTGTTTATAATATCCAGGACATGGAAGCAACCTAGATGTCCATCAGCAGATGAATGGATAAGAAAGCTGTGGTACATATACACGATGGAGTATTACTCAACCATTAAAAAGAATACATTTGAATCAGTTCTAATGAGGTGGATGAAACTGGAGCTTATTATACAGAGTGAAGTAAGCCAGAAAGAAAGACACCAATACAGTATATTAACACATATATATGGAATTTAGAAAGATGGTAATGATAACCCTGTATGTGAGACAGCAAAAGAGACACTGATGTATAGAACTGTCTTTTGGACTCTGTGGGAGAGGGCGAGGGTGGGATGATTTGGGAGAATGGCATTGAAACATGTATATCATATATGAAACGAATCACCAGTCCAGGTTCGATGCAGGATACAGGATGCTTGGGGCTGGTGCACTGGGATGACCCAGAGGGATGGTACGGGGAATGAGGTGGGAGGAAGGTTCCAGATGGGGAACATGTGTACACCCGTGGCAGATTCATGTTGATGTATGGCAAAACCAATACAATATTGTAAAGTAATTAGCCTCCAATTAAAATAAATAAATTTTTTAAGAAAAGAGTACAGCAAGAAGAGAAACTAGCATAAAATTATATAAGATATTAAATATTGTAGCATCTTACAGAGTTGTGGTAAAATTAACTGCCTTATGGTATTTCAAAATGCTTGTTAATAAAGTCTTTATTTGATACTTAAGAAAAAAAATTTTAATTTTGTGAAATTTCTCTGGAACAAATGTCTTGTGAACAGATAGAGGCTTTTTTAATAAAACATATTCACACAGGCTGGTGAAGCCTGTCAGTCAGTTAGTCAGTTCAGTCGCTCAGTCATGTCCGTCGTGACCCAATGGACTGCAGCCTACCAGGCTCCTCTGTCCATGGGATTTTCCAGGCAAGAGTACTGGAGTGGGGTGACATTGCCTTCTCCGATAGTCTAGCTAAAGTTGTACAAAAATATAACAAGAAACTCTTTACAATTTATAACTGAGTTACAAGAAAATCAGAAATAATTCCAGGATCAAAAGTATAGTCTAAAAGCCTCAACAGTGTAGCAATGAGCAAAACATGACTCCAGTAGTGGAAGCATGTTGTCGTAAGTTGCCAATGACACTAGTTTTAATGACCATTCAAGAAAAGAAGATGAGGCTTCATCAGGTGTGTGAGTAATAATAATTGTGGTGGTGGTGGTTTAGCCTGTAAGTCCTGTCGGACTCCTGGGACCCCATGGACTATAGCCTGCCTGGCTCCTCTGTCCATGGTATTTCCCAGCAAGAATACTGGACTGGTGTTGTCATTTCCTTCTTCAGGGGATCTTCCTGACTCAGGAATCAAACAAGCATCTCCTGCATTGCAGGTGGTTTCTTTAGCACTGAGCCACCATAGGAGCAGACAATAATGATTGAGACCTCCATAAAGTGCCAATTTCCCTGAAATAACTAAAAGATCAAAATTGCAAATTGATTGGAAATTTTTCATGAATTGATTAAAACATGAACTCTGGTTTAGTATTGAGTTCCAAGTTCATGTTTTATTTCTTTAAAAAAGTAAGAAATGGAACAAAAAGTAAAGTGTGTCAAAATAACAAGATGTGATTGGCCTGTATGGGCTTTCCCGATGGCACTAGTGGTAAAGAACTTGGCTGCCAATGCAGGAGATGTAAGAGGAGGGTTCAATCCCTGGGTTGGAAGATCCCCTGGAGGAGCGCATGGAAACCCACTCCAGTATGCTTGCCTGGAGAATCCCACGGACAGAGGAGCCTGGAGGACCACAGGCCACAGGGTTGCAAAGAGTCGGACATGACTGAAGTGACTTAGCACGCACACATGGTGAGAACATGGGTGTTCAATTTTGTTGTTTTCCATAAATTTTTGTTAGCTTGCAGTTTTTTTAAGAAAAGGAAAAAAAAAATTCTACCTCTAGTCTTTTCTCACTAAGAAAAAATACACAATTCTTTTTGCAAGGCATCATGTCTAGCAATGTTTGCAGAGCCCACTTACTCTCCAGGAAGTCAAAAGTATTTACTGCACTGAATACTTCACTAAAGGAGCTTTGACAAAATGAGATGCAACATTCACTCACCTGTTGTGTTTATTGGTCATCACCCTCTGTGAGTCTTAGGTTCCCTTTTTGTAAAATGTGACAATTTCATAGAATCTTTTTGGGACTCAATTTAAAAGAGATAGTTGATAAGCTCTAAGTGCTGTTCTAAAGTCATACTATACAGTGAGTAAGCCACATATGCTCTATCAGACAACCTAGGTTCTTCTATCATTTGTGCCACTTAAAAGCTCTATGACATAGGCAAATTGTTTGATCCTATTTCTTAAATAGGTAATTTGCCAAACAAAAAAGCAAAGTGAAAGTGGAAGCAGAGAGAAAGATTGGAAGATGCTACCCTGTTACCTTTGAATACAGAAAGGGGCCATGAATCAGTATATCCAGGTGATCTCTAGAGCTGGACAAGGTTAGGAAATAAATTCTCCACTACATCCTCCAGAAGGATCTCAGCCCTACCAATTAATACTGTGACTTTAGGACTTCTGTCCACAGATCTGTAAAATAACATATTTATGTTATTTTAAACCACTAAATTTGTGACAATTTGCAACAGCATCAGGAGGAAACTGAAACAATAGGTCAAGGTCCCAACACAGAATTAATGTATAATGAGAAATAACTGCCTATTTTAAAGCATTCTAGCGAGTGCCAAATGTGATCATGTTTATCAGAACTTTGTAAATCATAAAGTGCTGAATAAATGTTAGCTCTTGCTGCATTACTCTGGAAACTTGACTCTTAGTGGAGACTCGCTGTGCAGAAACAAAAGCAAATTTAAAATGTCAACACCAAAAATTTGGAGACGTAAATAAGCTATCGACAATAAAGCACTTTAGCAGCATGTAACAGTGGCTCAGTGGTAAAGCAGCGGCCCGCAATGTGGGAGACCCAGATTCAGTCCCTGGGTCGGGAAGATCCCCTGGAAGTGGTCATGGCAATCCATTCTAGTATTCTTGCCTGGAAAATCCCTTCCTATAAAACAAAGAATGCAAGAATCAGAGGCCCAAGGGTATTCCAGATTGCAAAATAGGGGTCAGCCTTCATAAGTGGAAATACTCACTGTGTGGAAAGTAGCAGGATAAACAAATATTTATACCAAACTTTTTTTTTTTTTTTTTTTGTAGACCTGCCTGTTCTTAGCTCCTGGGAGAATGATTGTATTCTGGCAGCAGACAACTCAGCAATTAGCAGTCAAAGCATGAACTCATGTTGCCAACAACTGCCTGCACCTTAAGTAAACACCATTCTATGCTGTTTAATATAAAATGAAATTTCCAGAATTTAAAATCCATTTGAATTGCCTGTACAGTTGAAGTGTTTCTGAATGTAATTAAATCACTTTCAGGATAATGACATACTTAAATACAAGCTGCTCTCAAACACCAAAAATTGTTGAATTTTTAAAAATTTCAGTTAGCCTCTAATGTTTTCTTTATGTATGCACTTTTATGATTTTAATTAAGAATAAATGCAAATAATTGCAGAATTCATATGGTTATTTTACTAAAATTTATTCTGCTAAAATTTAACTGGTTCCAAAAAATGGAATCAAGAATCTTTAGATTGCAAGTTGATTTTTAATCCTGACCCTATTTTCAGAGACATAGACTTGATTTCACAGAAACACCTTAACAAATTCCATTACTGAAACAGTTATGAAAAGATGCTCCTATTTTCTTTTTCTCAGTGTTTCCTCTTCTGCCTAAACTAGAACATCAGAAGTATGAAGACACTACAGCAGGATGGTGTTGGATGAAGTGGAAGAACCATCCCAATTACTTTTATTTCCACTTTGAGAAATGAATCTTCTGGAGACACATAGCAGTTGAAATTCTTTGTCTGGCACCTTCCAGACTAAACAGAAGTTAAAGCTACTATTTTGAATTTCTGGTAGTGTTGAATTTTTGGCAATGGCAAGTGGACATTGAGAATGTGCACCAAAAAAAAATATATATATATAAATGTGTGTGTGTGTGTACGCTAAAACTCTGATACATAGATCATGTAACTATCAATATATACAACTTCAAAAAGAAGCTACTGGGAAATGCTTATGGGAGCTATTAACAAAGAAGGGCCTTGAGGTCACTGCTGAGCTTCAGTGCTTTCACACCTTCACCATCTCAGGTCCCGTGTCCTCCAGAATTTGCACATAACACAGAGATTACTTGGTTCTGCTACACATAATATTCCTTGCAAAGACTGTCAGGCTTCCACTGGAGATATAATTGTATCCTTGGGCACCTTGTTGCAAGCCAGACCCAACATGGTGTAAGCCTTCCCAAGAAATCTGGTGGCAGCTGGCATAAATTTCATGCATGTCTCTCAGACAGTGCTATGGATACTACACTTTCCTTGAACAGACCACTATCTATGAATGCAGATAACAAAGGTTCAGTTCAGTTCAGTTCAGTCGCTCAGTCGTGTCCGACTCTTTGTGACCCCATGAATCGCAGCACGTCAGGCCTTCCTGTGCATCACCAACTCCCGGACTTCACTCAGACTCACGTCCATCGAGTCAGTGATGCCATCCAGCCATCTCATCCTCTGTCGTCCCCTTCTCCTCCTGCCCCCAACCCCTCCCAGCATCAGAGTCTTTTCCAATGAGTCAACTCCTCGCATGAGGCGGCCAAAGTACTAGAGCTTCAGCTTTAGCATCATTCCCTCCAAAGAAATCCCAGGGCTGATCTCCTTCAGAATGGACTGGTTGGATCTCAGGTTAGGTATAGCTAATTAAATAGTCTGGAATAAAGAATAGAGAAATTATTTACTATGAAATCATTGCTTTCATTTTCTTTGCCCAAATATTACCAATTTTTTTTAATTTCTAAAAAATGGTTATAATCCATATCATTTACGAGTAGTCACCCATATCACTTACCATTTCTTTCTGATAGCTTTAGAAAGGATCAAATCAATCTAACATTGTTCTCAAACTATGCAGAAGACAACTTAAGAGTTTAAGAGTTTTTTCACTTTTAATAACACAGACTGAAAGGATCCTTAATTTCCACATTACCTCGGTCTTAAAAGTTTTTCAATTAGCTAGCAACTAAGCCTATCAAGAAAAATGGCACCAGAGGATATAAGATATGAATTTTAGTTGAAAAGTAAGGTTAAATAATCTATATCCAATATTTGTTTTCTTTTTTTCCTCTTTCCAAAAATTCAAGTCTAACTCTCATGACACAATCCAGACAATAGTTCAATATAAGACAAAATAATAAGTTTACAAGTAAATAGCATTTGTTATATTTATTAATTTATTTATTATTTTGTCGTATTGAATTATTATCTTATATTAAACTATAAAGAATTAGTAGCACAAAGATTATAAAACAATTAAAAATAATGCATTCCCTATATCTATTTTATCCTTCAAGGAAAGTCAGTTATCATTGTAACTTTTATTTGGAAACTGCCATCTTCAGTGACATTCCTTTTTGCATCATGTGCATGCTTTTGTTAAGTTGCTTTGGTTGTATCAGACTCTTTGCAACCCCATGGACTGTATAGTGTGCCAGGCTCCTCTGTCCATGGGGCTCTCCAGGCCAGAATACTGGAGTGGATTTCCATGCCCAAAGTCAATGATATATATATCATTACATTGTACATTTTAAACATATCTAGTGCTATATGTCAATGTTAGCTAATGAAACTGGAAGAAAAAAAAAAGAAAGTCAATGGCTAAAGAAACAATAAATCAAACTTTGGAATCATATTGTTGGCGTCAGCATTCTGTAAAACAAAGCAACATCTACCACAGACATCCAGACACTCCTGACCTTTAAAGGGGTTTAGAGATCTAATTCCATGTCAGTGTTGGCAATAAACAAAGGGTTTCTCTCAACTGCTACAAAACTGACAATTTTATTTCTACATTTTCAGAATAACCAAGAGCATCTTAATTTTCCTACTAAAAATGTTTTGCATGATTCTTCCAAGCTGATCTTGTACTGAAGACTTCAAATATTATAAAACTTACCCCAATAAAGACCCCTTAAAACAACTTCTCAGAAACTTAAAACAATATCAGAACCAAATTTTTAATAAAAGTGTATATGTTACTGGGACCCTTCTAAGCATTAAACACACAACCATTTTGTCAAACAGTAACGGAATTTAATATTTATTTTTATTTATTTATTATTCAGACAGAAAGAAATCCTGAGTAATAAAACAGACAACAGAAGTGTTTATTACTAATATTCTAAGCATAAGGACCTGGAATATGCACGAGTGTTGACCTTTATTTGGGAAGGGCCATCTAAAGTGGCATTCCTGTTTGCTTCATGTGTGTGCTTGTGCTGAGTCAGTTCAGTCACGTCCGACTCCGTGTGACCCCATGGACTGCAGCCCACCAGGCTCCTCTGTCCATGGGATGCTCCAGGCAAGAATACTGGAGTGGTTTGCCATGCCCTTCTCCAGGAGATTTTCCCCACCCAGGGATCGAACCCATGTCTCTTACATCTCCTGCATTGGCAGGCAGGTTCTTTACTACTACTGCCACCTGGGAATCCCTTTGTATCATAACATCATTCACTCAAAGATATGCAAGTTGCTGCCATAATTTTGACTGGAAGAAGTGACTCTTGTTTTCCTAGACATGAAATGGCATTTACTGAAGGGCTTGTTATGGTATACTATGGCTTACCTGAATTGATAACATAAGCCAAATGCTGTTAATATTTAATAGAGATTTCAGTTCTAACGATTGTATCCTGGTATACTTGTATTTGGTCATGTTTGTGCATTTGAATTAACTATTATGTTATCTTCATTTTATCTGAATAAAACATTTATAATTTTATGTCCCACTGTCTTTGAATTTATTATTTCTGTGATACTTTACTACAAAATGAAAATAATGCAAAGAAAATGTTTATCCAGGTTCCTGGACTCACATCCACAGTGAGAAATGTGAGCGTGTGGTATGCTTGAGAGCAAAGTAATTAATTATGGGCTCTTCAGAATCAGATTTCATTAAAATACACCCCTCCCCTTTGGCCAAGCCCACTTCAAGTCTGTATATTTGTAAAATCAAGAAGGATATTTTATTTTATTTATTTTTTTTTTTTTTGTTTTCTTTTTTTTTTTTTTTTCCTTTATGAGGATGCTGTTTTATTTTATTTTTTTTTTTCAAACTTTAAACGTTTTATTATGTATTGGGGTATAGCTGATTAGCAATGTTGTCGTAGTTTGAGATGAACATCGAAGGGAAACGCAGCTATACATACAGATGTATCCAGTCTCCCCCAAACTCCCCTCCCATCCAGGCTGGCACATAACATTGAGCAGAGTTCCATGGGCTGTACAATAGGTCCTTGTTGGTTATCTATTTTATTTTATTTATTTTTTTTTTTTTAAAGTCTAATTTATCTGATACGAGTATTGTGACTCCTGCTTTCTTTTGGTCCCAATTTGCATGGAAAATCTTTTTCCAGCCCTTCACTTTCAGTCTGTATGTGTCCCCTGTTTTGAGGTGGGTCTCTTGAAGACAACATATGTAGGGGTCTTGTTTTTGTATCCATTCAGCCAGTCTTTGTGTTTTGGTTGGGGCATTCAACCCATTTATGTTTAAGGTAATTACTAATAAGTATGATCCCGTTGCCATTTACTTTATTGTTTTGGGTTCGAGTTTATACACCATTTTTGTGTTTCCTGTCTAGAGAATATCCTTTAGTATTTGTTGGAGAGCTGGTTTGGTGGTGCAGAATTCTCTCAGCTTTTGCTTGTCTGAAAAGCTTTTGATTTCTCCTTCATACTTGAATGAGATCCTTGCTGGGTACAATAATCTGGGCTGTAGGTTATTTTCTTTCATCATTTTAAGTATGTCTTGCCATTCCCTCCTGGCTTGAAGAGTTTCTATTGAAAGATCAGCTGTTATCCTTATGGGAATTCCCTTGTGTGTTATTTGTTGTTTTTCCCTTGCTGCTTTTAATATTTGTTCTTTGTGTTTGATCTTTGTTAATTTGATTAATATGTGTCTTGGGGTGTTTCTCCTTGGGTTTATCCTGTTTGGGACTCTCTGGGTTTCCTGGACTTGGGTGATTATTTCCTTCCCCATTTTAGGGAAGTTTTCAACTATTATCTCCTCAAGTATTTTCTCATGGTCTTTCTTTTTGTCTTCTTCTTCTGGAACCCCTATGATTCGAATGTTGTAGCATTTAATATTGTCCTGGAGGTCTCTGAGATTGTCCTCATTTCTTTTAATTCGTTTTTCTTTTATCCTCTCTGATTCATTTATTTCTACCATTCTATCTTCTAATTCACTAATCCTATTTTCTGCCTCTGTTATTCTACTATTTGTTGCCTCCAGAGTGTTTTTAATTTCATTTATTGCATTATTCATTATATATTGACTCTTTTTTATTTCTTCTAGGTCCTTGTTAAACCTTTCTTGCATCTTCTCAATCCTTGTCTCCAGGCTATTTATCTGTGATTCCATTTTAATTTCAAGATTTTGGATCAATTTCACTATCATTATTTGGAATTCTTTATCAGGTAGATTCCCTATCTTTTCCTCTTTTGTTTGGTTTGGTGGGCATTTATCCTGTTCCTTTATCTGCTGGGTATTCCTCTGTCTCTTCATCTTGTTTAAATTGCTGAGTTTGGGAGTCCTTTCTGTATTCTGGCAGTTTGTGGAGTTCTCTTTATTGTGGCGTTTCCTCGCTGTGTGTAGGTATGTAGAGGTGGCTTGTCAAGGTTTCCTAGTTAGGGAAGCTTGTGTTGGTGTTCTGGTAGGTGGAGCTGTATTTCTTCTCTTTGTTCAGTTGCACTATGGGGAGGGAGGGAGGGATGCTGCAAACAAATGACACTGGCGTGCGCTCGCAGTGCCTCAGCCACACTGGGTCTGCCCCCGCTCACGGCGCGTGTAGCCTCCCTGCCCACACTGCTCAGGCTCTAGGTTGTTCCGCCGGGAACAATCCGAGGCTGGCCCTGGGTTGCATGCACCTCCCAGGTCCAAGCCACTCAGGTTCAGGCGCTCAGATAGTCCTCAGAGGCGCAGACTCAGTTGGGGCTGCGTTTTGTGCTCTTCCCAGGTCCGAGCAGCTCAGGTGATGAGGTGTTTGGCGAGCGCCAATGCTGCGACTTATTGCCTCCCCGCCACTTGGTTATCTGGGTGTAAAACCAGCGCACCTTCTCAGGCAGATGTTGACCGTCCAGACCCCCAATAAGTTTTAGTTAGGAAAGAAGCCAGTTTTATAGATAATGTCTCTCTGGGGCTGCGATTGCCCCCTTCCGGCTCTGGCTGCCTGTCACCGGAGGGGGAAGGTTTGCGGCCGGCTACCTCTGTTTAGTCCTTTGTTCCGTAGGCGGGCTGGCGGTGTCTTAGGTTAGGGCTGGCTTTTCGCATGGTAGATATCCCACAGTCTGGTTTGCTAGCCCAAATTATTTCGCTCAGATAGTGCTCAGGGTATTCAGGCCAGATTCTTACTCTCAGCGATGCAGCCCGCGCCGCGCCTCCCTGCCCAGCCCCCGCTTGCTAATGGCGGATGCAGGCGTCTGCGCTGCTTCTCCGCTGGAGGAGTTACCGTAGGGCTCGCAATCTGCGAGTTTTAATTGTTTATTTATTTTTTCTCCCTGTTATGTTGTCCTCTGTGCTTCCAAAGCTCGGCACGGATTCGGCAGTGAGAAGGTTTCCTGGTGTTTGGAAACCTCTCTCTTTTTAAGACTCCCTTCCCGGGACGGAACTCCGTCCCTCCCTCTTTTGTCTCTTTTATTGTCTTTAATATTTTTTCCTACCTCCTTTCGAGGAGTTGGGTTGCTTTTCTGGGTGCCTGATGTCCTCTGCCGGCATTCAGAAGTTGTTTTGTGGAATTTACTCGACGTTTAAATGCTCTTTTGATGAATTTGTGGGGGAGAAAATGTTTTCCCCGTCCTACTCCTCCGCCATCTTGGCGCCTTCCCAAGAAGGATATTTTAAACCACAACTTTATGCGCTCAGTTCAGGTCAGAAAGCATGAGCTCAAATTAGGGATGAGGATTCAGATACCACATTCAAGGTTTTATAAATTATTTTTTAATATTTAACTCTTCTCCTCTTTCTTCCTCTTTTCCCTTTTCATCAAAAGTGATACATCCTACTGAGAAAAAAATCTGTAGCACTCCTCATTATCAACATTGCCCACCAGAGTGGTGCATTTGTTACAGCCAATGAACTTACACTAACACATCATAATCACTCAAAGTCCATATTTCACATTATGGTTCACTGTTGGTGATGTACATTCTATAGGCTTAGACAAATGTATCATGACACGTACACATTGTTATGGTATTACAAACAGCATTTTCACTATCCTGAAATTCCTCCATGTTCCCACTTATTCATCCATTCCCACTCACACCTAATCCATGGCAACCACTGATCTTGTTTTTAAAAGTGTTTCCATAGTTTTGTCTTTTCCAGAACATCACATAGTTGAAACCACACAGTATATAGTCTCTTCAAATTGATTTCTTTCATTTAGTAATATGCATTTCAATTTCCTGATGTCTTCTCGTGGTTTGATAGCTCATGCCTTCTTACTGCTGAATAATATTCCATTGTCTAGAAGAACATCTTGGTTGCTTCCAAATTTTGGTGATTATGAATAAAACTGCCAAAAATGTTCAGGTTTTTGTACAGACATAAATCTTCATATCTTTTAGAAAAGTACCATGAGGCACACTTGTCGCGTGGTATCAGTTCAGTCACTCAGTCATGTCCGATTCTTTGTGACCCCATGGACTGCAGCACGCCAGGCTTCCCTATCCATCACCAGCTCCCGGAGCTTACTTACACTCATGTTCATAGAATCGATCATGCTATCCAACCAGCTCTTCCTCTGTCATCTGCTTCTCCTCCTGCCTTCTATCCTTCCCAGCATCAGGGGTCTTTCCAATGAGTCAGTCCTTCATATCAGGAGGCCAAAGTATTGGAGTTTCAGCATCAGTCTTTCCAATGAACACTCAGGACTGATTTCCTTTCAGATGAACTGGTTGGATTTCCTTGCAGTCCAAGGGACTCTCAAGAGTCTTCTCCAATACCACAGTTCAAAAGCATCAATTCTTTGGGGCTCAGCTTTCATTATAGTCCAACTCACACATCCATACATGACTAATGGAAAAATCATAGCCTTAACTAGACAGACCTTTGTTGGCAAAGTAATGTCTCTGCTTTTGAATATGCTATCTGGGTTGGTCATAACTTTTCTTCCAAGGAGTAAGCGTTTTTTAATTTCATGGCTACAATCACCATTGGCAGTGATTTTGGAGCCCAGAAGAATAAAGTCTCTCAGTTTCCATTTTTTCCGCATCTATTCTCCATGAAGTGATGGGACTGGATACCATGATCTTAGTTTCTTGAATGTTGAATTTTAAGCCAACATAGTCACTCTCCTCTTTCCTTTAATCAAGAGGCTCTTTCGTTCTTCTTCACTTTCTGCCATAAGGGTGGTGTCATCTACATATCTGAGGTTATGGATAATTCTCCTGGAAATCTTGATTCCAGCTTGTGCTTCATCCAGTCCATACCATGCATCGTATGGTAAGATTGTATTTAGTTTGTTATAAATTTCAAAAATGTTTTCCAAATTAGCTGAACTATTCTGCATTCAGCAGTGTATGAAAGTTCCTACTTTTGCACATCCTCACCAGCATTTGGTATTGTCTGTGTTCTGAATACATAGATTTTGTAATATTTTTGTCTAGATAAATGATACCAGATAGTATAGTATAATTTACTATATAAAGTAACTTTATTGATAAATAACATTTTCAAGATATATCTAGTTTGCATATATTAATCCAGCCTTTCACCACTCAAGGTGTAGATAATAGAACAGAGGCACCAGCATCTTCTAGGAGCTTATTGGAAATGCGGTATCTCGGATTCCACCCTAGAGTTTTTGGATAAGAATATATATTTTAACAAGACCCTTGGGTTACTTATATGCTTATTCAAATTCAAAATGGAGTTATATATCCTCTTTATTTAAGACCCTGATGCTGGGAAAGATTGAAGGCTGGAGGAGAAGGGGACAACAGAGGATGAGATGGTTGGATGGCATCACCAACTCAACGGACATGAGTTTGAGTAAACTCCTGGAGTTGGTGATGGACAGGGAGGCCTGGCGTGCTACAGTCCATGGGGTCGAAAAGAGTCAGACATGACTGAGCAACTGAACTTATTTAACTAAACATAAATAATATATTATAAGAACATATCAATTTACTTATGTCATTTACTTACCATTTCTCTCACTGGTAGTTTCTGGTGCATTTGAATTGTAAAATGCAACATTCATTATTTTTCTCTATATATCCTTGGTCTTTCATGTGAGCATATCCCTAGGAAGGACCTATACATGGAGTTGTGCTTTTGTTGAACACAGACTTTTCAATTTTATCAAGTATCATTAAATTGCTCCCCTGAATAACTGTGTTGGTTTAGAATCCACTACCAATTCATTTGTGTTTCCAGGTCCCTGTTGTTCAATCACTCCATCATGTCAGACTCTGAGACCCCATGGAATGCAGCATGCCAGGCTTCCTTGACCTCCACTATCTCCTAAAGTTTGCTCAAACTCATGTCCATTGAGTTGATGATGCCGTCCAACCATCCAGTTCCTTAAATCCTGCCAAATACTTGGTTTTATCAGGCTTTTAAAAGTTTTACCATTCAGGTCACATTTCATTTCCTATGAAAGACTGGTTGGTATCTTAATTCTAATTTACCTAATTAGTGAAATCAAGAATGATTTCAAATGTTTGTTGCCCATTCTTATTCTCTCTTAGGTGCATTACCCTTATATTCCACTGGGCTGTCTCATTGATTTGTGGAAATTCTTTATATATTCTGGATATTAGCTCTTAGTCATTTAAACTTTGTAATACTTAGTCCCAGTCTATATGAGATACTTTCTCCTTATCATAGTTTATTTTGCTTATACTTAAAGGCTACTGCTTTAAACTTAATGGGACATCTTCAGCCATCTTTTCCTTTATAGTTTAAAATACATCACAAGATAATTAAGGTGTTCTATTATGTTCCTTTCTAAACACAAAGTAGGAACCGATCAACTTGGTGCAATTTTAAGTGTCCTCTCCTAGTTTAGAAGCATATTTGCCCATATTTCTATTATTTTTAGGTAAGTGGTTTTACCGGGCAAACTTTTTTAAAAGTTAAACAGAGAACAGCGAAACATCTGAACAGATTTGAACTGAGTTTTCTCCATAGATTTTATGGATTTTTCACAGAAAGGGCCATGAAGTTAAGCATCTAGATTCAATTTCCATAAACATTTTAACATTTTGTCATCAGCAGATAAGAAAAATATATATGTGATAAAAATAGAGTTTGCCAAGGTTAGTATTAGAGAAGGGAATGGAGTGTTTAGAACTATACTGCTAATTCAATTTTGTCATACCATATATCTTTCTCAAAGTATAGTTTGGAGAAAGAAATTATTTTCAGCTGTGAATAAAACAGGTTGTTAAATTTCTATATTGAGGACATATCAACAATGACGCTGAATCTGTGGCTTAGAATGGTGACAATTACAGACCTTTGCATGTACACGTTTATGATTACAGACACAAATGATACTGCTGTAATAAAATGCTGGCATCTGGGCCTATCACATCTCAATACACTGATAAAGCTGAAACGGCTGAACATATTGGACCTGAATGTCAGGAAGCAGCACACAAATAATGCAATTCAGGTAAACAAAGGAAGGTAGAAGCTAATGGGCAGAAGAGAACATTACAATTTTAAAAGAGAAAGTCTGGCACAACTTAGATCATTTTAATGATAGAAACAAAAGACAAGTCATTTATCATAAATGAAATTTTATATTTGCAGATGGTTTCCTGATTCAAGGTCTTAGATGAAATGTTACACTTTTAAACTTTAAGATTGGTGCTAAACACAGCAAAGGAACAAAATGTTAGATGTCTCAAGGGGACATCACAACTGATCACATGAATATTGAAACGACAGTGAGGACATAAGAGAACTCTATGCCCATGAATTTGATAACTTAGATGAAAAGATCAACTCCATAAAAGATACAAGCTATCATCATTTATCCAAGGAGAAATAGAAACCTGAATATCTAGTGTAGAAATTGAATCAATGATTAAAAACTTTCCACAAAAGAAAACACAAGGCCCAGATGATTTCAAGGGCAAATTCTGCCAAACATTTAAGGAAGAAATAACACCATCCCAAAGAAAAAGAAATGCAAAAAAGCAAAATGGCTGTCTGAGGAGGACTTACAAATAGCTGTGAAAAGAAGGGAAGCGAAAAGCAAAACAGAAAAAGAAAGATATTCCCATTTGAATGCAGAGTTCCAAAGAATAGCAAGGAGAGATAAAAAGCCTTCCTCAGTGATCAATGCAAAGAAATAGAGGAAAACAACAGAATAGGAAAGACTAGATCTCTTCAGGGAGAAGGCAATGGCACCCCACTCCAGTACTCTTGCCTGGAATATCCCATGGACAGAGGAGCCTGGTAGGCTGCAGTCCATGGGGTCGCTAAGAGTCGGACACGACTGAATGACTTCACTTTCACTTTTCACTTTCATGCATTGGAGGAGGAAATGGCAGCCCACTCCAGTGCTCTTGCCTGGAGAATCCCAGGGACGGCGGGGCCTGGTGGGCTGCCGGCTATGGGGTCACACAGAGTCGGACACGACTGAGTGACTTAGCAGCAGCAGCAGATCTCTTCAAGAAAATTAGAGATACCAAGGGAACATTTCATGCAAAGATGGGCACAATACACGACAGAAATGGTAGGGACCCAACAGAAGCAGAAGATATTAAAAAAGGTGGCAAGAATACACAGAAGAACTGTACGAAAAAGAGCTTCACAACCCAGATAATCATGATGGTGTGGTCATTCACCTAGAGCCAGACATCCTGGAATGTGAAGTCAAGTGGACCTTAGGAAGCAACACTACAAACAAAGCTAGTGAAGGTGATGGAATTCCAGTTGAGCTATTTCAAGTTCTGAAAGATGATGCTGTGAAAGTGCTGCACTCCATATACCAGCAAATTTGGAAAACTCAGCAGTGGCCACAGGACTGGAAAAGGTCCATTTTCATTCCAATCCCAAAGAAAGGAAATGCCAAAGAATGCTCAAACTACCACATAATTGCACTCATCTCACATGCAAGTAAAATAATGCTCAAAATTCTACAAACCAGGCTTCAGCAATATGTGAACCATGAACTTCCTGATGTTCAAATTGGTTTTAGAAAAGGCAGAGGAACCAGAGATCAAATTTCCAACATCTGCTGGATCATGAAAAAGCAAGAGAGTTCCAGAAAACCATCTATTTCTGCTTTCTTGACTATGCCAAAGCCTTTGACTGTGTAGATCACAATAAACTGTGGAAAATTCTGAAAAGATGGGAATACCACCTGACCTGCCTCCTGAGAAACCTGTATGCAGCTCAGGAAGCAACAGTTAGGACTGAACATGGAACAACAGACTGGTTCCAAATTGGAAAAGGAGTACATCAAGGCTGTATACTGTCACCCTGCTTATTTAACTTATGTGCAGAGTACATCCTGAGAAACGCTGGGCTAGAGGAAGCACAAGCTGGATTCAAGATTGCCGGGAGAAATACCAGTCACTTCAGATATGCAGATGACACCACCCTATAGGAGAAAGTGAAGAAGAACTAAAGAGCCTCTTGATGAAAGTGAAAGTGGAGAGTGAAAAAGTTGGCTTGAAGCTCAACATTCAGAAAACTAAGATCTTGGTACCCAGTCCCATCACTTCATGGGAAATACATGGGGAAACAGTGGACACAGTGGCTTACTTTATTTTTCTGGGCTCCAAAATCACTGCAGATGGTGACTGCAGCCATGAAATTAAAAGACACTTACTCCTTGGAAGGAAACTTATGACAAACCTAGACAGCATATTAAAAAACAGAGACATTACTTTGCCAACAAAGGTCCATCTAGTAAAGGCTATGGTTTTTCCAGTGGTAATGCATGGATGTGAGAGTTGGACTATAAAGAAAGCTGAACACCGAATAATTCATGCTTTTGAACTGTGGTGTTGGAGAAGACTCTTGAGAGTCCCTTGGACGGCAAGGAAATCCAACCAATCTGTCCTAAAAGAGATCAGTCCTGGGTGTTCATTGGAAGGACTGATGTTGAAGCTGCAACTCCAATACTTTGGCCACCTGATGGGAAGAGTTAACTCATTGGAAAAGACCCTGATGCTGGGAAAGATTGAGGACAGGAGAAGGGGATGATCGAGGATGAGATGGTTGGATGGCATCACCGACTCAGTGCACATGGGTTTGGGTGAACTCTGGGAGTTGTTGATGGACAGGGAGGCCTGGCATGCTGTAGTTCATGGGGTTGCAAAAAGCTGGACATAACTGAGTGACTGGACTGAACTGAACTGAACACCAAGTCTCTGTTCAGTTCAGTTCAGTTGAGTCGCTCAGTCATGTCCGACTCTTTGTGACTCCATGAATTGCAGCAAGCCAGGCCTCCCTGTCCATCACCAACTACCAGACTTCACTCAGACTCATGTCCATCGAGTCAGTGATGACATCCAGCCATCTCATCCTCTGTGGTCCCCTTCTCCTCCTACCCCCAATCCCTCCCAGCAACAGAGTCTTTTCCAATGAGTCAACACTTCGCATCAGGTGGCCAATGTACTGGGTTTCAGCTTTAGCATCATTCCCTCCAAAGAAATCCCAGGGCTGATCTCCTTCAGAATGGACTGGTTGTATCTCCTTGCAGTCCAAGGGACTCTGAAGAGTCTTCTCCAACACCACAGTTCAAAAGCATCAATTCTTTGGTGTTCAGCCTTCTTCACAGTCCAACTCTCACATCCATACATGACCATGGGAAAAACCATAGTCTTGACTAAATGGACCTTTGTTGGTAAAGTAATGTCTCTGCTTTTGAATATGCTGTCTAGGTTGGTCATAACTTTCCTTCTAAGGAGTAAGCGTCTTTTAATTTCATGGCTGCAGTCACCGTCTGCAGTGATTTTGGAGCCCCCCAAAATAAAGCCTGACACTATGTCCACTGTTTCCCCATCTATTTCCCATGAAGTGATGGGACCGGATGCCATGATCTTCATTTTCTGAATGTTTCGCTTCAAGCCAACTTTTTCACTCTCCTCCTTCACTTTCATCAAGAGGCTTTTTAGTTCCTCTTCACTTTCTGCCATAACGGTGGTGTCATCTGCATATCTGAGGTGATTGATATTTCTCCCGGCAATCTTGATTCCAGCTTGTGTTTCTTCCAGTCCAGCGTTTCTCATGATGTACTCTGCATAGAAGTTAAATAAGCAGGGTGACAATATACAGCCTTGACGTACTCCTTTTCCTATTTGGAACCAGTCTGTTGTTCCATGTCCAGTTCTAACTGTTGCTTCCTGACCTGCATACAGATTTCTCAGGAGGCAGTCAGGTGGTCTGGTATTCCCATCTCTTTCAGAATTTCCCACAGTTTATTGTGATCCACACAGTCAAAGGCTTTGGCATAGTCAAGAAAGCAAAAATAGATGGTTTTCTGGAACTCTCTTGCTTTTTCCATGATCCAGCGGATGCTGCAATTTGATCTCTGGTTGCTCTGCCTTTTCTAAAACCAGCTTGAACATCTGGAAGTTCACGGTTCATGTATTGCTGAAGCCTGGCTTGGAGAATTTTGAGCATTACTTTACTAACATGTGAGATGAGTGCAATTGTGCAGTAGTTTGAGCATTCTTTGACATCGCCTTTCTTTGGGATTGGTATGAAAACTGACCTTTTCCAGTCCTGTGGCCACTGCTGAGTTTTCCAAATTTGCTGGCATATGGAGTGCAGCACTTTCACAGCATCATCTTTCAGAACTTGAAATAGCTCAACTGGAATTCCATCACCTCCACTAGCTTTGTTCATAGTGATTCTTTCTAAGGCCCACTTGACTTCACATTCCAGGATGTCTGGCTCTAGGTCAGTGATCACATCATCGTGATTATCTGGGTCGTGAAGATCTTTTTTGTACAGTTATTCTGTGTATTCTTGCCATCTCTTCTTAATATCTTCTGCTTCTGTTATGTCCATAGCATTTCTGTCCTTTATCGAGCCCATCTTTGCATGAAATGTTCCCTTGGTATCTCTAATTATCTTGAAGAGATCTCTAGTCTTTCCCATTCTGTTGTTTTCCTCTATTTCTTTGCATTGATTGCTGAGAAGGCTTTCTTATCTCTTTTTGCTATTCTTTGGAACTCTGCATTCAGATGCTTAACTCTTTCCTTTTCTCCTTTGCTTTTTGCTTCCCTTCTTTTCACAGCTATTTGTAAGGCCTCCCCAGACAGCCATTTTGCTTTTTTGCATTTCTTTTCCATGGGGATGGTCTTGATCCCTGTCTCCTGTACAATGTCATGAACCTCATTCCATAGTTCATCAGGCACTCTATCTATCAGATCTAGGCCCTTAAATCTATTTCTCGACTACATGTTCCGACGGGCTCTGAGAGAGGTAGGACCCGGAAGTGAGGGTGTGCGAGGCCTCTCTGGAAGTTGTCCTGGGTGTTCGCCGCTGGAGCTCCGGGTCGAGAGGACGGGGTCCCGCTGCCGGGAGAATCCTCCACTGCCGCCGGTGCCTGGAGCCCAGCCCTTTCCTATCCTAACCCAACCTTCTCCAGTCCCAGACGCCAGCGCCTGTCCCAAAAAAAAAAAAAAAAAAAATCTATTTCTCATTCCCACTGTATAATCATAAGGGAGATGATTTAGGTCATACCTGAATGGTCTAGTGGTTTTCCCTACTTTCTTCAATTTAAGTCTGAATTTGGTAATAAGTTGTTCATTATCTGAGCTACAGTCAGCTCCCGGTCTTGTTTTTGTTGACTGTATAGAGCTTCTCCATTTTGGCTGCAAAGAACATAATCAATCTGATTTTGGTGTTGACCATCTGGTGATGTCTATGTGAAGAGTCTTCTCTTGTGTTGTTGGAAGAGGGTGTTTGCTATGACCAGTGCATTCTCTTGGCAAAATCTATTAGCCTTTGCCCTGCTTCATTCCATTTTCCAAGGCCAAATTTTCCTGTTACTCCAGGTGTTTCTTGACTCCCTACTTTTGCATTCCAGTCCCCTATAATGAAAAGGACATATTTTTTGGGTGTTAGTTCTAAAAGGTCTCGTAGGTCTTCATAGAATCATTCACCTTCAGCTTCTTCAGCATTACTGGTTGGGGCATAGACTTGGATTACTGTGATATTGAATGGTTTGCCTTGGAAACGAACAGAGATCATT
Organism: Bos taurus; assembly: GCF_002263795.3. NCBI lineage: Eukaryota > Metazoa > Chordata > Mammalia > Artiodactyla > Bovidae > Bos > Bos taurus. Next base: position 90,684,317 of record NC_037336.1, read on the forward strand.
CTATTGTTTTTGAGATTGCATCCAAGTACTGCATTTTGGACTCTTTTGTTGACCATGATGGCTACTCCATTTCTTCTGAGGGATTCCTGCCCACAGTAGTAGATATAATGGTCATCTGAGTTAAATTCATCCATTCCAGTCCATTTCAGTTCGTTGATTCCTAGAATGTCGACATTCACTCTTGCCATCTCTTGCTTGACCACTTTCAATTTATGCAATATTGCTCTTTACAGCATTGGACCTCGCTTCTATCACCAGTCACATCCACAGCTAGGTATTGTTTTTGCTTTTGCTCCATCCCTTCATTCTTTCTGAAGTCATTTCTCCACTGATCTCCAGTAGCATATTGGGCACCTACTGACCTGGGGAGTTCCTCTTTCAGTATCCTATCATTTTGCCTTTTCATACTGTTCATGGGGTTCTTAAGGCAAGAATACTGAAGTGGTTTGTCATTCCCTTCTCCAGTGGACCACATTCTGTCAGATTCTCTGTAGTCTCTTCTAAAAAAAAAAAAAAAGAATAAAAAGTATAGAAGAAGAGGGAACACTTCTTAACCACTCTATAAGTAACCTAACACTAAGACTAGACAAGGACATTAAAAGAAAAACAATGACCAATATATTTTATAAATGTTTATAAATATTTAACAAAATATCAGCCAATCTCATCAAGTAATATATAAAGCAGATAATATGTTATGACCAAGTGGAGTTCATTCTAGAAACACAAAAATCATTCTACACTTATAAACCAGTCAATCAGTATAATTTATCATATTTGGTTGGCCATAAAGTTCATTCAGGTTTTTCCATACCATCTTGGGTTGGCCAATAGTAATAGACTGAACAGAAAAACTACACAATAAGATCAATAAATATAGAAAAGAAGCTCACAAAAGTCATTATTAATTTATGATAAAAACCCAAAAAATCTAGGAAAAGAAAGGAACTCCTCGACTTAAACCTGAAACTAACATCACGTTTAATGGTGAGAGACTGAACCCTTTTTCTAAGATCGACAACAAGGTATGAATGTTCTCTCTCATTCAGTTCAGTTCAGATCAGTTCAGTCGCCCAGTCATGTCTGACTCTTTGCGACCCCATGAATTGCAGCACACCAGGCCTCCCTGTCCATCACCCACTCCCGGACTTCACTCAAACTCACATCCATCGAGTTGGTGATGCCATCCAGACATCTCATCCTCTGTCGTCCCCTTCTCCTCCTGCCCCCAATCCCTCCCAGCATCAGAGTCTTTTCCAATGAATCAACTCTTTACATCTGTTGGCCAAAGTACTGGAGTTTCAACTTTAGCGTCACTCCTTCCAAAGAACACACAGGGCTGATCTCCTGTAGAATAGACTGGTTGGATCTCCTTGCAGTCCAAGGGACTCTCAAGAGTCGTCTCCAACACCACAGTTCAAAAGCATCAATTTTTCAGTGCTCAGCTTTCTTCACAGTCCAACTCTCACATCCATACATGACTACTGGAAAAACCATAGCCTTGACTAGACGGACTTTTGTTGGCCAAGTAATGTCTCTGCTTTTGAATATGCTATCTAGGTTGGTCATAACTTTCCTTCCAATTACCTCCATTTAATATTGTAACAGAAATCTTAACATTGCAACAGTATAAGAAAAAGTATTAAAAGTTATCCATATCAGATTACAATAGAAAAAAAAAATCCTCCTAGAACTAACAAGTGACTATGTCAGGATTACAGCATGTAAGTTTGACAGGATACAAAAAACAGTTACTTCCCCATATATTAGTGATGACAATTTGATTTTGAAATTTTAAAAATGTGCTTTGTTACAAGGTAGACCTCCAGGTCAGAAGTACATATATACACATGTCTTCATCCATTCAACCTGGTATCTGGCTTTAATTATAATACCTGTACTTCCTGGAACAAATCTGTCTTGCTCTTTTTTTTTTTTAACCTCTCCAGGAATTTTAGTGTTACTGTATTTAGATATCTTGTGCCATCAGCAAAAAGAAACAGTTTTGTAAGCCCTGGGCATTTGGAGGAAAAAAAATTATCCAGAGAATACAACATATTCTAAGATGGCTCTCTGAGGTTTTCCCTGTGCTCTAGCTCTCCTAAATCATTTTTTGTCTTGTGTTGAAGTCATGGGCTTCCTGGCACTTTTTATTAAGAATTCTACAAGTATTCATTCATTTAATTGATATTCAGATTCTCCAGAGTTTGCCATTTCCTATATAGGTGCCTGTCTTAAAATCATAAGAATGGAAATCATTCATCCCAGGAACCACAGGTAACTTTATTATCATTCAGTCAGCCATGAAAATAATCTCTAATCAATTGCCCAAATGTATGAAGAAGTAGCTCAGATCTAAAAAGAAAGAAAACATATGCTCACAATTTTTAATCAATCCATCAGCCTGTTTTTAATGGGAATCCATCAGAAATAAAATGGTGTATGTTTGCTTCAGATACTTACGTTATTTCTCTTAGTTTGATAATAGGGAAATATTAAGGGGAAAAAAAAACAGGCACACAGAATACTTCAGCTGGAAAGGATTTTGACAATCACTTAGCTTGAGCCATTAGTCTATGAATGAGGAAAGAATGTATAAATTTTAAATGACTTTCTCTAGTATACACAGCAAAGCAATGGCAGGACCAGAAATTATGTTCCACAACTAATGTTTAAAACCACATTATGAAATGTAATCATGGAACCAAAGAGTAAATGACCAAAACAATAATTTTTAAAATGAAAAAAAAAGAAATGATGTTCACTAAAATCTACAGAAAATGACAGAATTATTTTGATGTTATCATTAAATACTTTCCAAACTCATGAGTGGATTAATAATTAGTACTTAAGTCTTATGTTTGTACTATTACAATAAACAACTTTAAATTTGAAGTCCTTACTTGGTGTTAGGTATACAGTACACCTGATCTCAAACCTCAGGACTGATTTTATAAGGAAGTAATCTTAATTTCAATTTACACTGAGGAGAGTGAAGCATAAGGAATTTGGGAATCTTGTGCAGAATGCTTTAGATATAAAACTAGTTCACCCACAGCCAATACTGCAGCTGCTGACCTTTGTCTACTCCACTATATGCTAATAAGTTTTGCCAGAATTTCATCTTCCACTGTGCTTTTATATTTGGTGGTCTCTTTGGCTGTCATTAAGACACTATTCAACTTGGAGGGAATGAATTCCCATTTCTGTTTTAATCTCCCTGTACTATAGTCATGGTCTCACAGGCTGACTCCCTGCTTTTGCTGCTACTTTCAAGGGATTGGGGCTCAACCCTGAGATTTTAGGAACAGATGATCCACTTTCTCTCTATTTAAATCTCTATATGCAGAGAAGTTGCAGCACCCTTGACGAAACCAAAATCACTTTACTAAATATGGTGAGTATAAACGAGGATGCACAACACATACAATTGGTGAGTGCAGGTGTGTGGATTTAGAGCAGTTTGGGACTTTTCCACCACAGAAATATCATCATTTGAATACTTCAGTATAGCCATGATCTTAGTCTACTTCCAACTTAGGCTTCTTCTGCAGGTCTCTCTCAAAAGAGAGAGCATATTATTTGTTGGTTTCTAATCTTCCGCTATTGCTGGATCAGGTGCAACTTCGCTAACCTGCCGATCTAAGTGAGTGTGTTGACTTATGAGCTACAGCTTCTCCAATTTTTTTGATTCTTTATCCTTCCAGCCCTCCTAGATCTTAGATTTTCACTGCCAGAAATACCCGTCGCTTGCTCAACCCCAGACCCTCCATAATACTTCCTGCTGACCTATTTCTGAGTATTGTGTTTTCCTTTATGTCTTCCTGATTTAGCCAAAAAATGTATGTTGTTAGGGTGATCAATTATTGATACTTTTCTTGTCATTTACTATATATGTGAAAGGTATTTCTAGGTATTACCAAAGGTATTCTCTAAAAGTGCCATTTTATAGAAATTTATTACAATGTATTGAAATGTACATATTTTACAAATGTACATAAAATATAAGTATTTATTTTAACTTGCTGCCTATATTTATACATGAATACTTAGCTTCAACTCAGTTTTTCTATAACCTACAATCATTTGTAGTAGTATTTACTTCCACTTTGTTAAACAATAATTGTCAATGAACCTAGAATCTCTGAAGTACTGATGATTATATAATCTTCTATGTTTACCTGATGCAGGAAACATGCAAGAAAATAGAGACTTTTACTAAACTCAGTATCTACAATTATCCATTGGAATTATAAAAAAAACAAACCTAAACAAGTTTTAACTTTCTACCTACTATTCAACTTCTTGAGAACAACTTTGTCTCATGGTGAACACTAGGTCAGAAAAGATATCTTGAGCCAATTTAATGTCTTATCTCTCCTACTTTTATAAATAAATGGTGAGGATTTTTCATTGCCTTTTCAATAGCATTTCACACTTCTGCTATTGACTGTCATTTAGTTTGAGCAAAATTTGCTACATCCTCAGCTCTAGGACAAGGCTCTGATTGACCTAAAATTACCCCCTGTTCTTGGATAAGGAGGGGACACATAATAAGTGACCTACACCAATTAGTGGATGAATGACAATTCTTCTAACTCACAGCGTTTATCAAGTACACACTTGATCTTTTTATTTTTCTTCAATTAGAGTGGAGTTCAAGACTTTAGTTCAAAAGCTCTATGTTCTTTTAAAATTAGCCTCCAATTAAAATAAATAAGTTTAAATCAAAAAAAAAAGATTAAAAAAATAAAATAAAATTACATGGTGTTCAGATGTAAAGCCTGGAATCACTGCGGACATTTCACTAACACGAAAGAGGATAAAGATGATACTAATACAACAGAGGAGTTTATAGCTCAGAGAATGACTGAGAAATGGAGCCAGAGCCTTGTTCAAACTGAGATTCAAGCTTGCCCAACACCTGGATATTTATAATTACGTTATCCAACAAATCGCTATGCATGTTCCAAGTATTTGAACCATTAATTTTCTATTACTGCAAATGAAAACATGCTAACTGATGTAACCTATTTAATATCCAGGCACTAAGAGATATGCTAAGAGTACAGGGCAGGGTTGGGGGTGGGAAGGCTTATCCTGTGTACTTAAAAGCTCAGCTACTACTAGAGAAAATCATATGCTAAAGTAATTCACTGCAATTGATCCCATCCTTTAGGTAAGAGCACTTTCTGGTATGCACCTAAGAATCCTGTTGACGTTCCTTTGATCTCAGAAAATTCATGAGGGAAATTTCTCAATCATATAATGGATCAGTGAGCAGAAAAAAGCAGAAGAAATTCTCTAGTAACACGGTGACTTTTTTTAATAAGCTGGAACAAGGGACGTGAAGAGAGTAATGCTTTCAGTTAAGCAGGTGGTCATTCATCCATTTATCCATTAATTAATTCATTATTATGCAAATGTCAGACACATGAAGCTTACAAGTAAATGTAAAATGAATACCTATGATAGTTGCGGTATGCAGACAAAGGGACATTTAACCTAGTCATAAAAATTATGGAATACTTCTCAATAAAGTATCAACTGAAGTGAAATTCAAAGAATGAATAAGAATTGAATTGAAATTACCAAATTGAAAACTACTGGTAAAAAAAATACTAGAAACCCATAAAATTGGTTATTTTTGATGTCTAAAACATTTTATTGTCTAACTTTAAAATAGCATTTGGATTTAAAATTGAACAAACATGTATTTATATGCTACTAGTAAGTAGTAGTTTCAGCTATTGCGTGTTATTTGTACCAGATCCTATGTTAATACTGGTCTTTGCTTGTCTTTTCCATGGAAACCATCAGACATTTTATGCTAAATAGAAATTAGGTAAATGAACCAAAAAGTATTGTTTTCTAAGTTGTCATTCCTTCTTAGAAGCACTGGCTCAACATGTCACACTGCAAATGATGTTATTGAAACCACTGAGGACTGTGTCCTAAAACCTTTGTCAGGAGACCAACAAAAAGAACAAAGGATCCCCTTCAGCAAAGGATGAACACAGAAACAAACTCTCTACTTGCTTAATTAAAAAATTATTTTCCAAGAAAACACATACTTTTCAAAGTCTATCTCAAGAATTCATTTATTAAAAGTTTATGAATACAGGTAAGAAAAAATAACAAAATTCAAATAACTCAAAACTCAAACACCTAATTATTGCTCAAGTTTCTTGGTAAAGTTATATCCAAAGCTTTTTTATGAAATTTTATCTCTTTTATTAACTGCAATAGCCACTGGGACAGTTCTTGGCATCTAATAGGAACTCAATAACTATTTATTGATTAAAGTTAAAAATTAATTTGAAGTGTCTTCCAGCATCTTTCAATCTATGGTTCTGAAAATATTAGCATCTAAGGAAATATTCCTGATAATTTTGCAGTCTTCTTTCCCTTTATTTCCCCCGAACATTGTACCAGTGGGACGAAAAATTATACACTTGAAATCCATCAGTAATCAAAGTACAGGTTTCCATAGAAACCCAAACCCTTGTGCCTTCATTTTTTTTCCATGCAGAGATACAACAGCAGATTCAAATTTACTTAAGAGGATAAATACTGTTCAAATGATTACATGTTCATGTAATGTGCTAAATATATGCTGAAGATTCTAAATCTCATTTGTTTTTAGCTGTGAACTTATTAGAGGATTTGGAATTTCTATTTTGCTTTCTTAAACATCCCAATTGCTATGTTGGTAAACAAGTGTCTTGGTTTCATTGGTTGGTGGGTTGCTATTTTTGTTTTTGCTTTTTTAGTGCAAGTGGTTTGAGAGATGATCCCAGAGAAGAACCAGTATGTATTGCAGGGAAATGAGACAGAGACAGGAAGTCAATATAAGATGTGTTATTAAATGGATTAGGGCTCTAGGGCAAAGGGGACTCCATCTCATCAGGGTTCTACTGGGAGAACATACAGAGATGTCTCCGCTCAGAGCAAAGAAACTATTATTTATCCAAGAACTCCCATTTGTCATCAACTGAAGGCTGTTTCTAAGGTTATTAACTTCTGGCACTTCAAGTCTCTTTTCAGCCTAAAGTGGGCTCAGCTGATTACAACCATTGGAAGGAGCCCAAAGCCAAGGACTGAATGTGCCTGTAGTGAGACACAATCTTTGCACACAAGAACAGTGAGTGCAAGGGGATACGTGCAGGGCACCAGCAGTGTCTGCTCCATAGCCTAGAAGGTGTTCAGCCATTTTTATTATTTTTATTATTACTGTTTTTATTAATATTTTCTTGTATATTTAATATTACTTTTAGTTGTCTTAAAATTTTTAACTGATATGTATCAAATTCCTCTATTGAGCAACAGGCAAAAGTAAACAAATAAATAAACAAGTAATATTTGAAAATGTTATTCAGTTCAGTTCAGTCCAGTCTCTCAGTTGTGTCTGACTCTTTGCGACCCCATGAATTGCAGCACGCCAGGCCTCTCTGTCCATCACCAACTCCAAGAGTTCACTCAAACTCACCTCCATCGAGTCAGTGATGCCATCCAGCCATCTCATCCTCTGTCATCCCCTTCTCCTCCTGCCCCCAATCCCTCCCAGCATCAGGGTCTTTTGCAATGAGTCAACTCTTCGCATGAGGTGGCCAAAATACTGGAGTTTCAGCTTCAGCATCAGTCCTTCCAATGAACACCCAGGACTGATTTCCTTTAGGATGGACTGGTTGTATCTCCTTGCAGTCCAAGGGACTCTCAAGAGTCTTCTCCAACACCACAGTTCAAAAGCATAGATTCTTCAGCACTCAGCTTTCTTCACAGTCCAACTCTCACATCCATACATGACCACTGGAAAAAACATAGCCTTGACTAGACAGACCTTTGTTGGCAAAGTAATGTCTCTGCTTTTTAATTTGCTATCTAGGTTGGTCATAACTTTCCTTCCAAGAAGTAAGCGTCTTTTAATTTCATGGCTGCAGTCACCATCTGCAGTGATTTTGGAACCCAGAAAAATAAAGTCTGACACTGTTTCCACTGTTTCCCCATCTATTTGCCATGTAGTGATGGGACCAGATGCCATGATCTTCATTTTCTGAGTGTTAAGCTTTAAGCCATTTTTTCACTCTCCTCTTTCACTTTCATCAAGAGGCTTTTTAGTTCCTCTTCACTTTCTGCCATAAGGGTGGTATCACCTGCATATCTGAGATTATTGATATTTCTCCCGGTAATCTTGATTCCAGCTTGTGCTTCTTTCAGCCCAGCGTTTCTCATGATGTACTCTGCATAGAAGTTCAATAAGCAGGGTGACAATATACAGCCTTGACGTACTCCTTTTCCTATTTGGAACCAGTCTGTTGTTCCATGTCCAGTTCTCACTGTTGCTTCCTGACCTGCATACAGATTTCTCAAAAGGCAGATCAGGTGGTCTGGTATTCCCATCTCTTTCAGAATTTCCCACAGTTTATTGTGATCCACAGGGTCAAAGGCTTTGGCATAGTCAAGAAAGCAGAAATAGATGTTTTTCTGGAACTCTCTTGCTTTTTCCATGATCCAGCGGATGTTGGCAATTTGATCTCTGGTTCCTCTGCCTTTTCTAAAGCCAGCTTGAACATCTGGAAGTTCACGGTTCACGTATTGCTGAAGCCTGGCTTGGAGAATTTTGAGCATTACTTTACTAGCGTGTGAGATGTGTGCAATTGTGCAGTAGTTTGAGTATTCTTTGGCATTGCCTTTCTTCGGGATTGGAATGAAAACTGATCTTTTCCAGTCCTGCGGTCACTGCTGAGTTTTCCAAATTTGCTGGCATATTGAGTGCAGCACTTTCACAGCATCGTCTTTCAGATTTGAAATTGCTCAACTGGAATTCCAACACCTCCACTAGCTTTGTTTGTAGTGAGGCTTTCTAAGGCCCAGTTGACTTCACATTCCAGGATGTCTGGCTCTAGGTGAGTGATCATGCCACCGTGATTATCTGGGTCATGAAGATCTTTTTTGTACAGTTCTTCCGTATATTCTTGCCACCTCTTCTTAATATCTTCTGCTTCTGTTAGGTCCATACCATTTCTTTCCTATATTGAGCCCATCTTTGCATGGAATATTCCCTTCGTATCTCCAGTTTTCTTGAAGAGATCTCTAGTCTTTCCCATTCTGTTGTTTTCCTCTATTTCTTTGCACTGATTGCTGAAGAAGGCTTTCTTATCTCTCCTTGATATTCTTTGGAACTCTGCATTCAGATGCTTATATCTTTCCTTTTCTCCTTTGCTTTTCACTCCTCTTCTTTTCACAGCTATTTGTAAGGCCTCCTCGGACAGCCATTTTGCTTTTTTGTATTTCTTTTCCATGGGGATGGTCATGATCCCTGTGTCCTGTACAATGTCACGAACCTCCATGACATTTATATGTGTCACTAAGTACCCTATGTGGGTACAAAGAAAATCCTAGGACATATTCATAAAAGACCACAGTCAGTTCTATATTAAATATTGTAAAAATTCTCACCAGAAGTTTCTGGAATTGCCTTCACTCCTTGTTGTTTCTTGGTCTATTCATTGTGTTTAAAACTTAGATACCCTTTATGCACCCTCAGGAAATATGTATGCATACAAATCAATATTTTATTCACATGCACACTATATTCTACAATTTCAAATAATTCACACAACCACTAAATATCTGCCAAATCAAGTCCTAGATAGTCTCTCCAGACATGAGCCACAGTCCACTCAGGGAAGGCAAAGTCCCCAGGGTCAACCACCTGTTTCACCCTCATCATTAAAAAATGATACTTTCTGATAGTAATGTGCTGATATTTAAAAACAATTATGACGGTGAAGGGATTGCAAAACAATTATGAGGATGCATATATAAGAATTTAAGAGAACTTTCAAATCAACAATCCAATAAAACAGACAATACATTCTAAAGCAAGATGCTTTACAGTGGTAAATGATTAGACATCTGGTTGTAGACAATTGGGCTTCCCTGGTGGCTCAGGTAGTAAAGAACCTGCCTGCAACACAAGAGAGCTGTATTGGATCCCTGGGTCAGGAAGATCCCCTAGAGAAGGAAATGGTTACCCACTCTAGTATTCTTGCCTGGAGAATCCCACGGACAGAGGATACAGCCCATAGGGCTGCAAAGGGTCAGACAAGACTAAGTGACTAACACTTCGAGACACTTAAACCTCCCTCACTCCTTGAAGGTATAGCACAATCAAAGACGGGAGGTCAGAGGGGGATTTTTGAAGAGCATTTCTGTCTAGACAGCTGCAGGCATGGGATACTTCCTTCCCTTAGCATAGGAGAGTTTAATTAAGTCCCATTTGTTTCTTTTTGCTTTTATTTCCAATATTCTGGGAGGTGGGTCATAGAGGATCCTGCTGTGATGTATGTTGGAGAGTGTTTTGCCTATGTTCTCCTCTAGGAGTTTTATAGTTTCTGGTCTTATATTTAGATCTTTAATCCATTTTGAGTTTATTTTTGTGCATGGTGTTAGAAAGTGGTCTAGTTTCATTCTTTTACAAGTGGTTGACCAGTTTTCGTAGCACCACTTGTTAAAGAGATTGTCTTTAATCCATTGTATATTCTTGCCTCCTTTGTCAAAGATAAGGTGTCCATAGGTGCATGGATTTATCTCTGGGCTTTCTATTTTGTTCCATTGATCTATATTTTTGTCTTTGTGCCAGTACCATACTGTCTTGATGACTGTGGCTTTGTAGTAGAGCCTGAAGTCATGGAGGTTGATTCCTCCAGTTCCATTCTTCTTTCTCAAGATTGCTTTGGCTATTTGAGGTTTTTTGTATTTCCATACAAATTGTGAAATTATTTGTTCTAGCTCTGTGAAGAATACCATTGGTAGCTTGATAGGGATTGCATTGAATCTATAAATTGCTTTGGGTAATATACTCATTTTCACTATATTGATTCTGCCAATCCATGAACATGGTATATTTCTCCATCTATTAGTGTCCTCTTTGATTTCTTTCACCAGTGTTTTATAGTTTTCTATATACAGGTCTTTAGTTTCTTTAGGTAGATATATTCCTAAGTATTTTATTCTTTTTGTTGCAATGATGAATGGAATTGTTTCCTTAATTTCTCTTTCTGTTTTCTCATTGTTAGTGTATAGGAATGCAAGGGATTTCTGTGTGTTGATTTTATATCCTGCAACTTTACTATATTCATTGATTAGTTCTGGTAATTTTATGGTGGAGTCTTTAGTGTTTTCTATGTAGAGGATCATGTCATCTGCAAACAGTGAGAGTTTTACTTCTTCTTTTCCAATTTGGATTCTTTTTATTTCTTTTTCTGCTCTGATTGCTGTGGCCAAAACTTCCAAAACTATGTTGAATAGTAATGGTGAAAGTGGGCACCCTTGTCTTGTTCTTGACTTTAGAGGAAATGCTTTCAATTTTTCACCATTGAGGATAATGTTTGCTGTGGGTTGTCATATATAGTGCTTATTATGTTGAGATATGTTCCTTCTATTCCTGCTTTCTGGAGAGTTTTTATCATAAATGGATGTTGAATTTTGTCAAAGGCTTTCTCTGCATCTATTGAGATAATCATATGGTTTTTATTTTTCAATTTGTTAATGTGGTGTATTACATTGATTGATTTGCGGATATTGAGAATCCTTGCATCCCTGGGATAAAGCCCACTTGGTCATGGTGTATGATCTTTTTAATGTGTTGTTGGATTCTGATTGCTAGAATTTTGTTAAGGATTTTTGCATCTATGTTCAGTGATATTGGCCTGTAGTTTTCTTTTTTTGTGGGATCTTTGTCAGGTTTTGGTATTAGGGTGATGGTGGCCTCATACTTTGTTAAGATTTCTTGGAGCTTGATTTCACTCCTGTGCAGCTTAATCCTTTGGAGGTAACATGGAAGAAACCCCGTTCTGATTTAGCTGGCAAATCTAAGAGAGTGGTTAGCTGTTTTAATTTTAGAATAAATAGAAGTTGCTACAGTGAGCATCCTGAACTTTTTTTTAATATCTGTTGAGACAGTGAAATTAGTATTTCCTACAATCAAACATGCAAAAGAGGGTTTGTCTTAAGCCCCATGCAAAAGAGGGCTTAAGTCTTTTTCAGTGAGATCAGCTGGGGGAATAAACAGAGTCCAGTATCTAGAGGTAACACTAGATGAACAGGAACTGAGAAGGAGATAATGATCAGCAGGAAGAGAGGGCCATTTAACCTTGTCAAAGGAATTGCTCTGTGAGTGATACCTGACATTAGGATGGACTATGAAGGTACCACTAAAGCCCTCTGGGAGAACCAGTTTCAACCACACATTTGGCGTATATCATGATCTGACTCACTGGAAAAGACCCTGATGCTGGGAAAGATTGACAGCTAGAGAAGGGGGCAACAGAGGATGAGATGGTTGGATGGCATCACTGACTCAAAGGACATGAGTTTAAGTAAACTCCAGGAAATAGTGTAGGACAGGAAAACCTGGAGTGCTGCAGTTCATGGGGTCGCAAAGTGTCAGACATGACTGAACAACAACAATATGTTTGGCAAGCATCGAAGGTAGATCACACACATTGCATGAATGAACTCAGAATTCTCCCTTCCCTCTGTCCACTCTGCAAGATCCAACTCTGCAAGATCCAACTCAATATCAAGACCTCATAAGCAAGTGCAAAGAAAAATAGATTAATTTTACTTATAAATTTAGTTTCAAAAATCCTGACTACATTACAAAAGCAATATAATTAGAGTAGATTCCAGAAATGAAAGATTAATCCCACTTTTAAATATCTAGCAATGTGATATTCCTCTTCAAAGCTGAAAAAGAAAAACATTAAAATAATCAGAAGTCAAAATGCTTTTAATGAAAACTAATATCTATTTATAAACAAAAACTTTCAGCAATCTGGAAGTGCTGGAAGAAATTGCTTATAGTAGAAGAGGAAGTTCCTTTTTTCAAAGGAACTCAGATCACAGGTACCAGAAAAAAAAAAGGAAAAAAAATCTGGACTAGTGAAAACAGCACATCTCATGATCATCAACAGAAACCACTGATAACAGAGACTGTCACCCTCTGAGCTTTGCTCATGGGGAGCTGCCTGCTGTCAACCTAACAAAACAGGAGGAATCAAGGCTGCCTGAAAAATCATCTTCATCATCTGAAAGAGTGCTTTATTGTTTGGATTTGTTAGAGAACATTGACTCTTTTTACTTCCCCAACATTTTCCTTGTCTGTCTGCAAACAAACAATCTAGACATATACATACATTTTTTATAAATGACTAAAAAAATGGCAGTTTGTTAAAAAAAAAAAAAAAAAAATCACCTAATTTCCCCAGGGAAAAGCGGTCTTGGTAATTTATTAGCTAGAGTTTCCAATGGATAGAGCAGGATATGCAAAACAGAACAAGGTAGAGAATTATTTTCAAAGAAAGAAAGTTACCATAGTCATGCTAAGTAGAAAATCCCTCATAGAAGGAGCTCTGTCTTATTGTGGCAGAATCCCGTTCTAGAATTAAGGGGCTGTCATGCTGGAAAGAAATGTGCTTGCAGAGGCCTAGCTCTATTCTGCCATCTCATTGAGAAAAGATGTGGAGGCTGCAAAGGACATTTGTGCAAACTGTGTCCCCAAAGTATCCACACACAAATAACTACTTTGCTTTGCTTCAGTAACCTGAAATTTGATTATAAGGACTGAAGAGTATAAACCAGGTTTGATTTATTCCCATGGTTTCTTGAGGATTTAATTCCCATTTAATTTTTATTACTTTTAAAAAATAGCACTAGAAATATCTTTTGATATTGATTCTAACAGAATCCTACAGTAATAAGAAAACAGATTCTGTATGATCTCGATATCTTTAGACCGTGAATTTTTTTTTAAACTTTACAATATTGTATTGGTTTTGCCAAATATCGAAATGAATCCGCCACAGGTATACATGTGTTCCCCATCCTGAACCCTCCTCCCTCCTCCCTCACCGTACCATCCCTCTGGGTCATCCCAGTGCACGAGCCCCAAGCATCCAGTATCGTGCATCAAACCTGGACTGGCGACTCGTTTCATATATGTTATTATACATGTTTCAATGCCATTCTCCCAAATCATCCCACCCTCTCCCTCTCCCACAGAGTCCAAAAGACTGTTCTATACATCAGTGTCTCTTTTGCTGTCTCGTAATGGCAACCCACTCCAGTACTCTTGCCTGGAAAATCCCATGGATGGAGGAGCCTGGCAGTCCATGGGGTCGCTAAGAGTCAAACACGACTGAGCGACTTCACTTTATTTTTTCACTTTCATGCATTGGAGAAGGAAATGGCAACCCACTCCAGTGCTCTTGCCTGGAGAATCCCAGGGACGGGGGAGCCTGGTGGGCTGCCGTCTGTGGGGTCGCACAGAGTCGGATATGACTGAAGCTATTTACCAGCATACAGGGTTATTGTTACCATCTTTCTAAATTCCATATATATGTGTTAGTATACTGTATTGGTGTTTTTATTTCTGGCTTACTTCACTCTGTATAATAGGCTCCAGTTTCATCCACCTCCTTAGAACTGATTCAAATGTATTCTTTTTAGTGGCGGAGTAATGCTCCATTGTATATATGTACCACAGCTTTCTTATCCATTCATCTGCTGATGGACATCTAGGTTGCTTCCATGTCCTGGCTATTATAAACAGTGCTGCGATGAACATTGGGGTACATGTGTCTCTTTCAATTCTGGTTTCCTCAGTGTGTATGCCCAGCAGTGGGATTGCTGGATCATAAGGCAGTTCTATTTCCAGTTTTTTAAGGAATCTCCACACTATTCTCCATAGTGGTTGTACTAGTTTGCATTCCCACCAACAGCGTAAGAGGGTTCCCTTTTCTCCACACCCTCTCCAGCATTTATTGCTTGTAGACTTTTGGATCGCAGCCATTCTGACTGGTGTGAAATGGTACCTCATAGTGGTTTTGATTTGCATTTCTCTGGTAATGAGTGATGTTGAGCATCTTTTCATGTGTTTGTTAGCCATCTGTATGTCTTCTTTGGAGAAATGTCTCTTTAGTTCTTTGGCCCATTTTTTGATTGGGTCATTTATTTTTCTGGAATTGAGCTGCAGGAGTTGCTTCTATATTTTTGAGATTAGTTGTCAGTTGCTTCATTTGCTATTATTTTCTCCCAGTTGGAAGGCTGTCTTTTCACCTTGCTTATAGTTTCCTTTGTTGTGCAGAAGCTTTTAAGTTTAATTAGGTCCTATTTGTTTATTTTTGCTTTTATTTCCAATATTCTGGGAGGTGGGTCATAGAGGATCCTGCTGTGATGTATGTCAGAGAGTGTTTTGCCTATGTTCTCCTCTAGGAGTTTTATAATTTCTGGTCTTATGTTTAGATCTTTAATCCATTTTGAGTTTATTTTTGTGTATAGTGTTAGAAAGTGTTCTAGTTTCATTCTTTTACAAGTGGTTGACCAGTTTTCCTAGCACCACTTGTTAAAGAGATTGTCTTTAATCCATTGTATATTCTTGCCTCCTTTGTCAAAGATAAGGTTAGACCATGAAATTTTTGCTCCTCATTTTATGTCCCTGGATACAATCCAGTGTCTCCTAGTTTATAGTCTATGGGAACTTGAATAGAATTTGTATCCTGCTGTTAAGTGAAAAAAATTGAAAGTGTTTGTCACTCAGTTGTGTCTGACTCTTTGTGACCCCATGGACTGTAACTTGCCAGGCTCCTCTATGCATGGGATTTCCCAGACAAGACTACTGGAGTGGATATCCAGTCTCTTCTCCAGGGGACCTTCCCAATCCAGGGATTGAAACCCAGCATCCAGCATTGCAGGCAGATTCTCCTACTGCTTGAGCCACAGGGGAAGCCCATGCACAAATCTTAATTATGCTGAATTGGTTAATGGTGCTTTTCAGGTCTTCTGTATCTTTCTATTTCTCTGTATATTCATTCTATTGATTTTTGAGAGTTTGATGTTGAAATTCCAACTAAAAATCTTGATTTATCTACTTAAATAATTGTAATATACAGTGGAACTATATGTAACCCTGTTCTGTATTTTCCAAGTTTCCTTTAAATGTGTATCATACTTTCATAATTTAAAAAATTCATTTAAAAAAATAAAATAAAAAAGAAAGAAAGAAAGGGAACTAATTTAAACCAAAAAAATAGGACTAAAATGTAGCCATGGGATGCAGAACATTTTGGTAGATGTTCCATGGTCTTATCATGGAACTGAGCACTGGTAAACTGAGCACCCACCTGACCCACTGGGAGAGCTGCCCCATGAGACACTCAGCTTATAGGCATCCTTGTGAATATTACCAAAGAATTGATGCTTTTGAACTGTGGTGTTGGAAACAACTCTTGAGAGTCCCTTGGACTGCAAGGAGATATAACCAGTCTATCCTAAAATAAATTAATTCTGAATGTTCATTGGAAGGACTGATGCTGTAACTGAAACTCCAATAATTTGGCCACCTGATAAGAAGAACTGACTCATTGGAAAAGACCCTGATGCTGGGAAAGATTGAAGGCAGGAGGAGAAGGGGATGACAGAGGATGAGATGGTTGGATGGCATCACCGAATCAATGGACATGAGTTTGGGCAAACTCTTGGAGTTGGTGATGGACAGGGAGGCCTGGCGTGCTGCAGCCCATGGGGTCGCAAAGAGTCAGACACGACTGAGCAACTGAACTGTGAATATTATACTTGTGGTTTTCTTGGAAGAAGTCCTTTTTGCTCACACTCAAGAAATGAAGAGAAGCCCGGGCCCAGAATGTAGATTTGCTGACAATCGCTGTTAAAGAGCTGCCCGAGCCCCTGGGGGTACATCCCCACTGACAGACTCCTCTTGTGATTTCTATGCCATTGTTCGCCATGGAGATCAGCAAAGAGGAATGGAGGAGGAGCAAGAAATCTGGCTTAATTAAACAAAAGATTTGAAAGGAAGCTGCTCCTTGTGTTGGTATGAACAAAGATTCTGAGTCTAAATCTGGTCTGATTTTTTAAATATATGATGTCATGTGAATAAAATGTCTTAAGCATACTGGGTGTTTTTGAAAGTAAGCTTTTACTAGCTCTGTGATCTTTGGTGTGTCATTTAAACTTCTCTTAACCTAGCTTTACTTATTTGTAGAGTAAGTACCTGCCCTTTCCATCTCAGAGGTCAAGTTAAAATAATGAAAACACTAGGTGAAGCCAAAGTGAAGTAAAATGGAATTATTTCTAGGAAGTAGCTGGGTGTACTGCAAATAACATAGACATCACAGTTAGGAGATTTGGGTTCAATGTAAGATTCTGTACTTCATCGCTTGGTATTCATTTTGGCAGGTTGGGCTGCAAGAACTTGCAATAAATAGTAGAGAAATCATTGGCACAGGTTTATTGTCAAATAGTCGCAGCTTCCAGTAGAGACTGTGCAGCCTAATAACATGTGTTATTAGACAAGTGCCTTCTCTTTAAGACTCAGTTTCCTCCCTTATAAAATGAGAAATAATGTTCTCCAACAACACCTAAATTAAACTTCTGGCATGCCAAAAAAAAAAAAAAAAAGATGGAAAAAATGAAGCAGCTTCAGATGCAGAAAGAGATGAGAAAATGTTAAAGGTAAAAATAAACTATACAGAAAGGCTAACAATGGCTGCCATTTGTAAAGAACAACAACAAGAAAAAAGGTTTCTATGAAAACTATCCAGACAAGTTATAAAGTCACCTTTAGAAATCTAAACCAGTAAAAACCAGTGTCATTTTTCAAGGACATCAAAATGGGTCAAGGTATTTTTTTCATATTCAGAAATAAACAATGAAAACTTTGTGTATGAGCTATTTCTCAGCCTAACACCTAGGAAGATCAAGTACAAACAAGTCAATAGAGCATGTTCACAGGCTTGTATACCTTCTTTGCACAGTAAGTTTCTAGTGACCTTTTCTAAAAACTCAGGTAAGTTGAATTTACCTTTTTTTAAGATTTAGATTCTGTAGTAGAACACAGAAGTAGCACAAGTAAAACTTCCAAAATTAAAGCAACATGCAGCTAAATCACTAAAGTCCTCTCTCCAATAGCTATGTTAAAATATTTATGAGGCACGAATTTCAAAACAAAGCTGAGTAAATATGTGAGATGCATATTTGCAGGAAATATTTCATTTTAACTTGTAATTTTTTTCTGAGAAGAATGGAAGCAATAAGCCACATCCGATTCAAGTTATGAATAATTCAGCTCTGTATGTTTGAGTGTAAAAAGATGAATAGTTTAAAAAATAAAACTAGACTTTATATTAATGATGATGTTGATGATATAGTGAGGTGAAGGTAAGGATACAAATGAATAAGTACCCAGGTTTAGTCCAACATCCAGGTGCCCAGAAGGCCATCTAGAGCCCTCAGCATACAGGTGCATATTCCATGCCCATGTCCATCACTGGAGTGGTACACTACCTCTGTATATCTGCTTATTTCTAACCTTTGTCAAATGACTTCAAGTGACATTCTCTGTTTTTCCTCTTGATTTCTGGTTCACCTATAGTTTGTCTTCCCTATGATTTTGACTTGCCAGGAATCCACAAGACCCTGCTCTACCTCATAGCCTCTTTCCATCTTCAACTTCCAAGCCAGCAACTCTATGTCACAATTCACATCCCCAGGAGAGATAATCTGATCAGTCCTTCTCATCTTTTCATATTCTTCCATGGCACAAATTTCTAGCTGGCCTTTGGACCAGATGCCTACTTTTGACCTAATCAGCTACTAACAGGAAAGTCATTTGGTCTTCATAGCAAGGAATTTGGATAAGGAACTTTTATTTACAAGGACCATGACCTGATACCTAATGAGACCTCTCAGTGATTATGGAAATCTGCACAGATCACTTAATATCTTTAAGCTTTCCACCCCAACCTCACAAGATTTTTGTGATCATGATCTGAGATCATTTATGTAAAAGTGTTCTGAAATCTCTATAGTAAAATAATATATGTGATATAAACATGCATAAATTTAACTTTTAATTCATTTAGTTCTGTGTATGTAACATTTGACTCTGAATAACTTGTGGTCAGTCCTCAAAAATAAGGTGCTTGGACTTGAAAATATGTGGGTTATTTTTGAATATCTTTTGATATTGATTTCTAACATAATTCCATAGTGACAAGAGAACAGACTCTGCATGATTTCAATACCTTTAGACCATGAACTATTTGCACCTTGTTTTATGTCCCTGGATATGTTCCAGTATTTCCTAGTTTATAGTCTATGGGAATTTGAATAGAAATTATATCCTACTGCTGTGTGAAATTTGTATAAATCTTAATCATGTTGAATTGGTTCATGGTGCTTGTCAGGTCTACCATATCCTTCTGCTTTTTTACATATTCATTCCATTAATTTTTGAGACTTTGATATTAAAATTCCAACTAAAAATCTTAGTTTATCTGCTTAAAAAAAATAATTGTAATATATAGTAGAAATGTATGCAAGTTTGTTTTGTATTTTCTCAGTCTCTTGTAAATGTGTTATCATACTTTCATGATTTAGAAAAAAAAATACAAGTACAAAAATAAGGTGCCTGGTAAAGATTCCCTCAAAAAAACAGTCTGATTCATTCCATATGATGTATGCAGAGGTACAAAAATGAACCAAGATAATCTAAGAAAAACACACCCAAGTCCTTCTGTTTGCAGTCTGTCCTCCCACTAATTTGTTTAGATAGTTTTATTGAGGTATAATTTACATGACATAAAATTGGCCCATTTTAATTGTACAACTCAACCACCTTTATGAAGCTTTCAGAGCTGTGAAACCATCACAGAACTCATTCTGGAACATTTCCATCACCCCAGAAGGATGCCCTGTGTAAGTCTATAATCAATCTCTACTTTCCCTCCCAACCCTAGGAATTTCTGACATGCTTTCTGTCTCTATAGATTTGGCTTTACTGAATATTGCATGAATTGGAGACACACAATGTCTTTTGCATTGGACTTCTTAGCATAATACTTTTGAGATGAATTTAGGTTGTAGCATGAATCAGTGATTTAGTCTTTTTTTTTTTTTTTTTTGGCTGAGATTATTGAGATATTCGGCGAAGGCAATGGCACCCCACTCCAGTACTCTTGCCTGGAAAATCCCATGGATGGAGGAGCCTGGTAGGCTGCAGCCCATGGGGTTGCTAAGAGTCGGACACGACTGAGCGATTTCACTTTCTCTTTTCACTTTCATGCATTGGAGAAGGAAATGGCAACCCGCTCCAGTGTTCTTGCCTGGAGAATCCCAGGGACGGGGGATCGTGGTGGGCTGCCATCTATGGGGTCGCACAGAGTTGGACATGACTGAAGTGACTTAGCATAGCATAGCATTGAGATATTATTGTATTCCATTGTAAGGATATAACCGATTTCTTGTTTACTTGTCCATTGGCTTATGGCTCTTTGGATTGCTTTCATTTCTTGTAATTATGAAAAATGTTTCTACTAAGAACAAATCTTTGATTTGCTTATATTTTTATTGGGTAGATATCCAGGCATGGAATTATCAGATTTCATGATAAATTTAACTGTTTAAGAAACTGTAAAGCTGTTTTCCAAGTGGCTGTAACATTTTGCAGTTAACTTCCTCCTGACAAAGTGTGAGGGTCCCAGTTGCTACATGCCTTTGTCAACTTTTGTTATTATCTGCAGTTTTTACTATACCCATTTTAGTGGGTAAGAAGTGACTTCTTATTTGTTTTTCAAATGTGTAACTATACTGCACTGGTAAAGGGCTATCACTATTAAGGTGATGTAAGAAATATACAAAGAATATAAATTCAGTAAGAGATGCTCTGTCCCTGCCTTTACTCAAGAGGAGAGATCTTACTCTGATTATTCTTTTCTTTTGAAACTTTTATAGCTTAGACCTGTTACTTGCAATTATCACTGGAGAATACCAAATGCATTACTATTGTTCTTCAAATGACTGTCACATCTATTTATCTCTCCAGTGGCAGGCATAATGCTATTTTTCTGTAAAATTGCACATATTTACTAAAAGAAACTGTAAACAAAGTGGAGTGGGTAAAATACAAGCAGAAATTATAGCAAAGGGACGTAAATTTGAAGTATATACTGCATTTAGAAAAATGGTCGAAGATTTCATTGTATACTGCAAAACACTGTAAAACATAGTAATTTGATTGGCTAGTTGACCTACAGATTTAACTTAAATGTATAGTAGGAATATCTTCGGAGAAGGCAATGGCACCCCACTCCAGTACTCTTGCCTGGAAAAATCCCATAGATGGAGGACTTGGTAGGCTGTAGTCCATGGAGTCGCTAAGAGTTGGACACGACTGAGCAACTTCCCTTTCACTCTTCACTTTCATGCATTGGAGAAGGAAATGGCAACCCGCTCCAGTGTTCTTGCCTCGAGAATCCCAGGGAAGGGGGAGCCTGGTGGGCTTCCGTCTATGGGGTTGCACAGATTTGGACACGACTGAAGCGACTTAGCAGCAGCAGCAGCAGCAGGAATATCTTCCCGATTACAAAAACTACCATGCACAATAAATGGGAAAATGGGAAGTGAGAAAAACATGGGAAGCAGAAAAAGTATGCAAAAAGGGAAGATAGAAAAGAGATTAGGATTATATTGTGTGATTTACAAATGGTATAAACAAGTATTTAATTTCATACAATTCATGCTGCAAAGCACTATCAAAGTGATTAGTTTTGGTAGTAAGGGAGAAGTATCGCAGGAATGACCTTTCTGGGGGTACAAGGAGTGCTTAGTCGTTCAGTCATGTCAGACTCTTAGAGACCCCATGGACTGTAGCCCGCATGGGGATTCTCCAGGCAAGAATAGTGGAGTGGGTTGCCATGCTATACTCTAGGAGATCTTCCCAACCCAAGTATGGAACCCATGTCTCCCTCATTGCAGGTGAATTCTTTACCACCCAAGCCACCAGGAAGCCCAAGAATACTGGAGTGGGTAGCCTATCCCTTCGCCTGGGGATCTTCCCACCCAGAAATCAAACCGGGGTCTCCTGCATTGCAGGCAGATTCTTTACCAGCTGAGCTACCAGGGAAGCCCCAAAAGGGAGCTGTTCAGTTCAGTTCAGTTCAATTCAGTTGCTCAGTCATGTCCAACTCTTTGCAACTCCATGGACTGCAGCACACCAGGCCTCATTGTCCATTACCAACTCCCAGAGTTTACTCAAACTCATGTCCATTGAGTCAGTGATGCCATCCAACCAATTTATCCTCTTTCATCCCCTTCTCATCCTGCCTTATATCTTTCCCAGCATCAGGGTCTTTTCCAATGAGTCAGTTCTTCACAGCAGGTGGCCAAAGTGTTGGAGTTTCAGCTTCAGCATCAGTTCTTCTAATGAATATTCAGGACTGATCTCCTTTAGGATGGACTGGTTGTATCTCCTTGCAGTCCAAGGGACTCTCAAGAGTTTTCTCCAACACCACAGTTCAAAAGCATCAATTCTTTGGCACTCAGCTTTCTTTATGGTCCAACTCTCACATCCATATATGACTCCTGGAAAAAAACATAGCCTTGACTAGACAGACCTTTGTTGGTAAAGTAATGTCTCTGCTTTTTAAAATGCTATCTAGGTTGGTCATAACTTTTCTTCTAAGGAGCTGTAGGCAGCTATAACTCAGAAGTTCCTGGGCAGTGATTCCACTTGTCCCCTGGCAGGATGATGTCATCTTAATGATTCTCACTCTAGAGCAAGAACCAGGAGAGGCAATTACTGATGTTTTTAACAAGACCTTAAATACATTAAAGAAACTCAACCCTGAATACTCATGGGAAGCACTGATGCTGAAGCCGAAGCTCCAATGTTTTGGTTACCTGATGCAAATGGCTGACTCATTGGAAAAGACCCTGATGCTGGGAAAGATTAAGGGCAGAAGAAGAGGGAGTCAGAGGATGAGATGACTGGATGGCATCACCAATGCAATGGACATGAACTTGGGCAAACTCTGGAAGATGGTGAGGGACAGGGAAGCCTGGTGTGCTGCAGTTCATGGAGTCACGAAGAGTCAGACACAACTGGGAGACCAAAAAACACTACCACCTTAATTCAACTATGTATTCCCCAGGTATATTCAGCAATGTCTGTAGGCATTTTTGGTTGTCACAATATCCTGCAATTCACAGGGCAGCCCCTGACAACAAAAAATTATCTGGTCCAAGTCAGGAGTTCAGAGGTTGAGAAATACTGCCTTCAGTGGAAGCACACAGATAACTAGTATAGACTTTACCTGAGTGATAATTTATGGCCCCAAATCAAAGCTCTGCAGAACACAAATTGACCTTTTGCTGAAATTGCTGGCAGTTTCACTTGCAACTGTGTGTACTTTTTGGATTTCTAGGCCAATATGCTTTTTTTCCTTCATGATCACATTCCTCTCAGTAACATTTCTGTAGCCTGGTGAGTGAAATTGTGAACATAATCTAATCTTAACAATAGAAGGGAAAATGGGAGTGTTTGTGTATGTGTGGGAGGTCTCTTCTTACCAATCTGTGGCATACCTGACACACTAAAACTATCTGAAAAAAATTAAAATCCATAAGTGATCCGAGAGATGTTTTAGATGCATGCTCGCTAAATTGCTTCAGTCGTGTGCGACCCTGCGACCCAGTGGATTGTTGCCTGCCAGGCTCCTCTGTCCATGGGATTTTCCAGGCAAGAATACTGGAGTGGGTTGCCATGCCCTCTTCCAGGGGATCTTCCGAACCCAGGAATCGAACCTGCATCCCTTATGTCTCCTGCATTGGCAGGGGGGGTTCTTTACCACTAGATACACCTGGGAAGCCAGATGTTTTAGATAAGTGTTTCCAAATCCTTCCTTCTTGTCTTTCTTAAAAAGTGCTTTAGAAAGAGTAAACAAACTTCATTTGCACTTATCTCTTATGTCTCCTGTGTTACTTATTTAAAACTTAAATGCAATAACATATCTTAAAATCCAGCTTTCAGGAAAGAAGAACAAAAATAAAAGAGACTAAAAGCATAAACTGAAAAAGCAATTCCTTCAAAATGCTCTAAATAGACTTAAAAAATTCCTTTACTTGCAATGATTCTATTTATAGTAACTCACAACACAATTTCATGATCACTGTGAACTTCCCTGAATTCTTTTATACTTTTTGTTTATCCTATTTTGCAAGTCAAAGAAAAGACCTTCTTTCCATTATGCAAATTAACTCTTCTGACTTTTAGACTCAGATTCATATAGGAATGAGTGGGTTAGATATATATTTTCATTGTAGTTTTATTTTTTTGAAATTTCCCATTTTCTCATTGGAAACTTCTGGGAAATGGTGTCAGATATATCTCAGATTTGTTTCTTCCTTGAGAAATAAGGAAAGGGAAGCTGGGAATTTATCCTCTGGTTATTGTCAGTCATTGGCTGAGGACTGTCCTGGAAGCATCTTCTCCCCAGCTTTTCCAACCATTCCCACAGGCAGAGTCAGATGCTTGCAGCAGGACTTCATCACCAGGTACTGGAAAGTGAGCTCTTGGGTGATCGGGACAAGGCATAAAGCCCCATACTAAAGAATAAAAATGAATGGCTGCTAAGAGAAAACATGGACAGAGGTTAAAGGCACTCATTTTTCTTTTTTTGCAATTTGTTTGCAAAGTCAGACATTTTTTCCTAAACAAAAAGTAAATATTACATTGCTTTTAGGAAAGTTAAAAATGTACCCCCTAAGTTGAAAAAAATGGTGGCTCAGATGGTAAAGAATCTGCTTGCATTGCAGGAAACCCCAGTTCGATCCCTGGGGTGGGAAGATCCCCTGGAGGAGAGCATGGCAACCCACTCCAGTATTCTTGCCTGGAGAATCCCCATGGACAGACAATCCTGATGGGCTACCGTCCATGGGGTCACAAGGAGTCTGTGACTAAGCACACACACACACATAAGTTGAAAAAAGAAAGCAATAATGTAACTGCTCTAAATCAAGAGATATGAGTGTAGGAGAGATGGTAGGTGGTAAAGTTGTACTTTCCTCATCTTGCCTACTATGGAAAAAACAGCAGACGATGACTTACCATGAAATATAAAGATGTTTATGATTTGCATTTGAGCTTTCTTTAAAGAAGAGTAGGTGGATGCCAGTAGACGGTTTTATGTTTCCTAACATCACTTGCAGCTCGGCTAAACTCAGTCCTTCTTTCTTGTCCCTTAATTATATCTTGGGAGGATTCTGCAACTTTCTGGCCGCTTTGAGTTACTAAAGTCCAATCTAATTTAAAGCAGCAATCTCAAACTCAATTTAAACCTTAGCTCTTCTTTTCCTTTTCCATGTCCATTTTCTAAACCAGATTCGAGCTACACACTCAGTTGCTCATCATGATGGAGGAAAATGTAATGCTCTCGGACTTTCTTCTCTCCATTTTCTCTGTTTAGATCTTTTTAGAGGAAGACTTGTAAAAACAGACAGTGTAATGATGAAGCTCATCTAAGATAGTTAACTGAATGCTGACGGTGACCACCAGGCTTGGCTTGAGTTCATTGTCCTTGCTTCAGGTGACCACCGCTGTGGAAGCAGTCCACAAGGGGGTAGTAAGAGTGTTTTTCATAAAGCAGTGTTCACCTGATACACAGTTCTCTCTGTCAGCAATACTACATTCACAGATAGCTGTATGTCCCCTGTTAGCTATGACAGTGGTTCGTGCCCAGAATCCCTTCTCTGGAAGGGACAAAACCTTGCTAGGCTTATCAGTCACCTGAGCTCATACTCCCTTATCAGACCTCTATGCCCCTCCCCCATGGAGCCACAGAAATTGCACACATCCTGATTTGCAGCCCTCCCAAGGTTACACAGAACTGAGATGGTTTGGGGAACTGTTGCTCCCACCTTCTTCCCATAATTCACCACAATCTTGTCTCACACTATTATCACAGACCACTTGAAGAAGCCTCCCATAGTACAAAATCAGAAGGCCATAAATGGGCACAGTCTCTATGTGCTGCATATGTCCCTAAACTCGGGGGGGAAATTGACAAACTCGTCCAAGAACTTACATGCTCCCTTGCACTCCAAGGGCAGGACCAGTGTGGCTGTGTAGAGCATGCAAATCGACAAATATCCAGCCTTGGATTGAGCTGAAGGTGTTCCTTTATTGTCAACATACATATCTATTACAGATTCTCTTGGAGCTCCTCTTACATCCTTAGAAAGGAGAAAGTCTCTCACTGTAAACAATACTTCTCAATGTCTCTCATGATGACCTATTTAGACCCAGCCTCCTCTCTTGTTCTCTCTCTATATGAGCTAAGGGTAAGGGCATTGAATATAGTTAGACCATTTCAGCAGCCCTCTTGTGGAACTGCAAGAGAAAGGATTTGACCTTAGTAGTTCTATCTTTGGAATCTGGAGCAGAGTCTTTCAGACTTCACGGTGCATGTATATCACTTGAGGAAGTTGTTAAATTACAGATCTTGATCCATTAAGTCTGTGAGGAGGCATGAGATTCTGCATTTCTAACAAGCTCCCAGGTGATGATGATGCAGCTGATTGACAGTCCACACATTACACAGCAGAGATAGACCACTTAGTAACTTTTTGGCCATGATTGTGCATGCTCTTAGCTATTAATTCTAAGAAAAGATGGGAGAAGGATGTACACAGACAAGGTGGGAAAGGATACTTTTCCATTTAAAATCCTTTTTATATTGAGAAATAGAGTATTTCCTCCCATATCAGTAAATACTTAATGAAAGTTAAAAAGGAGAGTGAAAGTGAAAGAGGAGAGTGAAAAAGTAGGCCTAAAACTCAATATTCATAAAACTAAGATCATGGCATCTGGTCCCATCTCTTCATGGCAAATAGATGGGGAAGCAATGGAAACAGTGTCTGACTTTATTTTGGGGGGCTCCAAAATTACTGCACATGGTGACTGTAGCCATGAAATTTAAAGACACTTGCTCCTTGGAAGAAAAGCTATGACCAAACTAGACAGCGTATTGAAAAGCAGAGACATTATTTTGCCAACAAAGGTCCACCTAGTTAAAGCTATGGTTTTTCCAGTGGTCATGTATGGATGTGAGACTACAAAGGAAGCTGAGGGCTGAATAATTGATGCTTTTGAACTGTGGTGTTGGAGAAGACTCTTGAGAGTGCCTTGGACTGCAAGGAGATCCAACCAGTCCATCCTAAAGGAGATCAGTCCTGGGTGTTCATTGGTAGGACTGATTTTGAAGCTGAAACTCCAACACTTTGGCAACCTGATGCAAAGAGCTGATTCATTGGAAAAGACCCTCATGCTGAGAAAGATTGAAGGCAGGAGGAGAAGGGGATGACAGAAGATGAGATGGTTGGATGGCATCACTGACTCAATGGACACAAGTTTGAGCAAACTCCAGGAATTGGTGATGGACAGGAAGCCTGGCGTGCTGCAGTCCATGTGGTCGCAAAGAGTCAGACATGACTGAGTGACTGAACTGAACTGAACTGACCAATAAATAAGGATGTCACAGTCGTCAGTGATTGTGGCCCTCCAATGCGAGCTGGTAAGTCCTAAGGACACTCAGGAACGAGAATAATACCTGTGATTGGCAGCATCAGGACTGCAGCCACTCCCTATGGTGAGCCCCAGAGAAGTTCAAGATGGGCAAAACACAGGATACTGGCACCAGATAGCTGAGATGAAAGGAATGATTTTAGTGAGCCCACAGTCTTATATCTTCCCATACATAGAAAAGCACTAAATTCCTTAGCTAGAGAAATCTGGCTTCTTTAATTAATAATAATCTTTTGATGTTCTGACTACCAGCCCTTTGTTGTAAGAGTTCTATAACATACAACAGCAATATATTCCCTTGCTTCCTCAGAGCATTTCTCTCAGGGCTATTGAGATGCTGCCTCTTGGACTTGAAGCCCTAAAAATTACCACTGAATAAAACATAATTCCCAACTTTTAGATTGTTAATACTTTTTAAGTTTCTAGTATTAACTAATAGCAATTTTTTTCACTTTCTTTAAAAAAAAAATTTTAGAAAGCACAGATTTAAGCAATAGAAGGGCGAATGCCAAAGAATTGATGCTTTTGAACTGTGGCACTGGAGAATACTCTTGAAAGTCTCTTGGACTGCAAGGAGATCAAGCCAATCAATCCTAAAGGAAATCAACCCTGAACATTCATTGGAAGGACTGATGCTGAAGCTGAAGCTCCAATACTTTGGCCACCTAATGTGAAGAGCCAACTCAGAAAAGACCCTGATGCTGGGAAAGATCGAGGGAAGGAGGAGAAGGAGGTGACAGAGGATGAGATTGTTGGAAGGCATCATCGACTCAATGGACATGAGTTTGAACAAACTCTGGGAGATAGTGAAGGACAGGTAAGCCTGGCATGCTGCAGTCCATGGGGTCATAAAGAGTTGGTCATGATTTAGTGACTGAACAACAACCAAGCAATACAAAAGCTTAAAAATAAAAACAATTTTAAAGGGTTGCTGCACTTATTGGTAGACCCCTGAGTAACTTTTTCTCTTCACTTTTATTTGGAATCTTCAATTCTATTTTTTCAAATACAAGTGAAGGGACATAAAGAGCAGTTCACCCTGGTGCTGAAAGTAAGTAGTTTAAGCCTTTCTCACTTAAGATGGATATCTTTGTTTACCAAATATTTGTTAACCAGAAGGAAATTTAAAATAAATTAAGCTAGACTCTGGGGGGAGTACTCTATGACTACATCAAACTGCTTTTGAATTCCTCTTTGTTAAAAACAGAAAAAGTACAACCTGTCCACGTGTCTTTAAAATATAAAAGCGTGAACACTTCTATAGTCTTTCTGTTAAATAAAAATTTATTAAACTTTAGAAAAACTTATCTAACGGGTTATTCAACCTAAGAAAATAGAGCTCATATCTCAATTCTCTGAGTGTTTTGATCTGTATTCCGGCATCATAAGGTTCTTCCCACATTAAGCTGTCAGGATTTTCATTCCTAGCTCCTTTCTAAGATGTGACTCCCCTAACACAAGTTCTTTATTTGTTCTTCATACTTTTCTGTCCCTTCTCCAGAGTCACTATCTTGGATGTGCTGTCGAGGTTAAATAAGGATCCCTGCTCACCGACTTCAGTCCGTTTCCTATTTCCTATTGGGATTGGCCTTTCGTTCCCTGTACACTCAGCGCCATCTCTGGTCATGATCTGGAACTGCAAGCCAGAAAAAATCAGGTGTCATTCTTAAGCCCAGCAGTGCTCTCTAATGCGTTCTGGGCTGTATTTTTATCCCCATATCTGCTGAAGAACTTGGCAATGGCTTGCTGTCACACTGTCTAATCTTAGAGTATCCAAAGCCAAGCTAATTAATTTATAACTTAACAAAGTGCCAAGTTTTAACTAAGAACCAATTCAATGAGTTGGGGGCTAGGCTGCATTTCAAGGTGAAACCTTGAAATATGTTTTGTTTTTATATCCCCAGAAAATATCCTCAATTATTGGGATATTTTAAGTATATTCACTTTGCAGGGCTTCAGTAAATATGTAGTTATGGAAATAATTGCCTCAAGTTTTCATTTTGTGTGTTTCAGACATGCATTTTAATTTTGTCTGACATCATGTTCAGTCTTTCTTGACTTCTTTCTCCCCATCTTTCTATCTTTCCCCTTTCTCTACAGTCCTCTTCTTTTTTCCTTCCTCTTGTGTGGGTAAACCATGACTACACATTTTAAATACGGGTACTTCATTTGGATTGCTTTTCTGACTGATTATAACTTGTTTATCCCAATATCTTTATTTTCACGGTCTGACTGCCCAAGATAGCTTAATTTTCAAGCTAAGCCGTTATTATTTAATACGATGAATCACTATATTTTGCCATTTAAACAGCTATGAAATTTTAACTAAGTCTTTTATGGTCTCATGTAAAGAAGTGTGTCTTCTGAAACCATTTACCCCCATTTCAGGTGGTAAAGGAAAATATTTTGGGGTTAGAAAAGATTGTAGAATTCTTCAATCCATATTATAAAACTTTCTCTTTTGCATTGTTATTTTGGCTGCAAAAAAGGTTAGTCAATTGGATATAGCTATGAAATTTAATTTTTCTATAGCTATAAAATACAAAGTCAGAGCTATGCTAACATGAGTTGGTATACAGACATTCCACATAGTTATTAAATAATTTCTAAGTTAAAATAATCATCAAGGCTGTATATTGTCACCCTGCTTATTTAACTTATATGCAGAGTACATCATGAGAAACGCTGGGCTGGAAGAAGCACAAGCTGGAATCAAGACTGCCAGGAGAAATATCAATAACCTCAAGTATGCAGATGACACCACCCTTATGGCAGAAAATGAAGAACTAAAGGGTCTCTTGATGAAAGTGGAAGAGGAGTGAAACAGTGGGCTTAAAACTCAACATTCAAAAAACTGAGATCATGGAATCTCGTCCCATCACTCCATGGTAAATAGATGGGGAAACAATGGAAACAGTGACAGACTTTATTTTCTTGGGCTCCAAAATCACTGCAGATGGTGATTGCAGCCATGAAATTAAAATAAGCTTGCTCTTTTGAAGAAAAGCTATGACCAACCTAGACAGAATATTAAAAAGCAGAGAAATTACTTTGACAACAAAGGTCCATCTAGTCAAGGCTATGGTTTTTCCAGTAGTCATGTATGGATGTGGGAGTTGGACCATAAAGAAAGCTGAGCATCAAACAATTGATGCTTTTGAACTGTGGTGTTGGAGAAGATTCTTGAGAGTCCCTTGGACTGCAATGAGATCCAACCAGTCAATCCTAAAGGAAATTGGTTCTGAATATTCATTGGAAGGACTGATGCTGAAGCTGAAGCTCTAGTCCTTTGGCCACCTGATGCAAAGAACTGACTTATTGGAAAAGATCCTGATGCTGAGAAAGATTGAAGGCAGGAGGAAAAGGGGATGACAGAGGATGAGAATGTTTAATGGCATCACCAACTCTATGGACATGAATTTGAGCAGGCTCTGCGAGTTGGTGATAGATACTGGCATGCTGCAGTCCATGGTGTCACAGAGTCACACACAACTGAGTGACTGAACTGAACTGAACGGATGGTAGAGATAATGTCTGCACAACCACTTTTGAAAAATTTAGGAATTTAATTTTTTAACACTTTATTAATTATTAGTGCTTTTCCAGAATTGTTTTTAATCTAGAGGAATACTGATTATCCAAATTATCTATCTGGAATATGGTCTGTCATTGTCTGTTAAAGAACTTGATGACTACTTCCATGATATAACTGTAGGTTATATTTTATCAGTTAAGGTTCTGATATCTAGATGTATATTTTAAAGCTGACCAAAAAAAATTCTTATGTTAAGCAATGGCATAAATTCTAAGCAGAAATATGCTTGATCACTATAAAAATGTATTAAGAACAAAAATAAATTGTAGATATGTTTTCATAACATAAAATGATAAAGATAAAGCCTATTTCTCTGTACCAGGTTAAGGATCCAGGAAATAAGGAATTTGCAAGAACATACCCTCTACTTCAATGGTCAATGAATGAAATTAGAAATTAGCAGAATTCTTGATTTACAAATTTATTTTTTGGAATTTAGTTAAAAAATACAACAAAAAGACTCAGAATTTCAAGATAGATCGGCATCATCATAGCTCCATGCTTAGAGCTGGTAGAAAGTTAATGACTAACACCTGTCTTGCCAGTCAGGTTAAAGACACCCACCAGTGAACTGTAAAACCTGACAATCCTGAAGAATTTACGAAGAGGGAGGGAAAGGACTAAGTTCACCAGATATTAAAATAATTCAATCTATAAAGCACCTATCTTAAAACTCTGTGTGATTCATGCGTTTTCAGACAGAACCATTACAAAAGATAAATACTCTGAAATATATACTTAAATAGAATATGATAAAACAACTATTTTAGATTTTTGGATGTTGCTTTTTTAATATGTGATGTTGAGATAGCTGGATAGTATATAAGTAAAAAATTCCATTACTCACACCATACAATAGGATGTTTCAAGGGGATTAGATAAATTAAAAGTGAAGTCATATGAGTATTAGAAGAAAATTGGATGAAGTACTCAATAATTTGCAATGAAAATAACCTACCCATTTAAGATTCACAGTGTTAGAAAATGTTACTCATGAGGTCGTGTCCAACTCTTTGCAACCCTATGGAGTGTAGCCCTCCAGGCTCTTCTGACTATGGGATGCTCCAGGCAAGAATACTGGAGTGGGTTGCCACTTCCTTCTCCAAGGGCTCTTCCCAATCCAGCGATCAAACTTGAGTCTCCAGCATTGCAGGCAATTTCTTCACCATCTGAGCCACTAAGGTGAGTTTAAAGATTCAAAATCCAGAGGTAAGAAAAAGTACACAAAAATTTGATTTAAAATTTTGAATGGTTAAAAACACCATAAGCAAAGTAATGTTACTAGTTTTCAACTTAAACCATAGAGAAATAATTAATATCACTCATATATTATGTGCTTCTAAAAGAAAAGATGGACAATGAGCCTATAAAATGGGCTGTAGAAATTTGCAGTCAATTCACAAAAATAAGAAATTCAAATGGCTTCACCCATGTGAATAAGTATTCAGTCTTGGTCAGAATAAGAAAATATGCAAGTTAAAACTACACCAAAGAGCCCTTTTCACTTATTCCTTTGGTTCAAAATCAAAATACATACTCTGTTAGCAAGACTGTAGACAAAGAGGCACTTTCATTTCTCTTCAGAGAGAATGCAACATGGAACAATCTCTATGGAAAATAATGGGGAAATATCTGGCAAAATTACACAGTGATTATCTTTTGACCCAGCAATATCTCACTTGCTCACTTGCTTGAATCTGTCTTACAGATAGTTATACTGCAAAAACAAAAAAAGTCTTCTGCATTAGACGCTGCATTGCAGGAGCATCTGTAGAGAAATCTAGATGTACATCACTGGGGATCTGATTGAATTACATGATACTGCCACTCAATGGATTACCATGAAGCTATAAAAATTAATGTGAAATATATATTCTAAGAATAGATTTCAGGGAAATATTTTTCAATGAAAAAAGCCAGGGGAAAAAAAGTTGGCATAATATGCTACAATTTATCTTAAAAAAAAAAAAACTAGGGTAATTATATAGGCATGTGCATGTTTAATAACAAATACTGAAAGAAAATGAACACATAGTGGTGGACAATAGATTTGTTAAATAGATTTTGCTTTGATTATTAAATTGTGAAAACATTTTATAATTTTAAAAATTCAAAATCTCAAAATATCTTAAGGAAACTTAGGAAAATGAAATAAATAAACCCTAACTATATGTGCAGTTGGTGGTGATATATTCACACAGAAAGAAACTGAACTAAGAGGCTTTAAAATATATTAGGAATTTACCATCAATACATGTACCCTAAGGGCAAAAACTCCAGTACTTTGGCCACCTCATGCGAAGAGTTGACTCATTGGAAAAGACTCTGATCCTGGGAGGGATTGAGGGCAGGAGGAGAAGGGGACGACAGAGGATGAGATGTCTGGATGGCATCACCGACACGATGGACATGAATCTGAATGAACTCCTGGAGTTGGTGATGGACAGGGAGGCCTGGTGTGCTGCGATTCATGGGGTCGCAAAGAGTCAGAGACAACTGAGTGACTGAACTGAACTGAACTGAAGGACAAAATAAAAGAACTATAAAAATAAAATAAGCTTTTTTAAGAAATCACATTGTTTGTACTAGTGCTTATATTGTAATTCTAATACAATCGCATTTATATTATGAGATAAATAAATAGCAATTATTCTAACATAGTCATATCCTTTAGAACCAGGATTGTCAGTGCAGGAATAATAACATACAGAGAGAAGATGGAAGAACTAAGTACAATCTCTGTGGTCATAAATTTGATTTGGGAGTATAAATGTGGCAAATGATATTCCTTATCTTTTATTCAGAGAAGTAAAATAGCTCATTAAGCAGCTCTGGGCAGGAAATGAATAAAGCTGATCCTGTAACATTTTGTTATATCAGATGTAAAGAAGAGAAAAGACTCGTATGTTAATCAAAAGAGCTCATAACCCAACTTAAGGAAATGCCCGTTGACCAATGTGAGTATCAATAAGAAAAATAACTAAAGTGGATTGAAAAGCATAAACTGTGTGTCCAGTCATCAGTTCATAAAGATTCCAAACAAAAATGCTTTTAAATTGCTGGTCAATTATTGCTTTGTGTTTAGTTGCTCAATCATGTCTGACTCTTTCCAACCCCATGGCTGTAGCCCAACAGGCTCCTCAGTCCATATATTTTTCAAGCAAGAATACTGGAGTGGGTTGCCATTTCCTTCTCCAGGGGATCTTCCTGACTCAGGGATCAAAACTGTGTCTCCTGCACTGCAGGGGGATTCTTTAATCACTGAGCCATCAGGGAAGCTCAATTATTTTTTGAAAAATGGTAAATAATTGAAACTTGTCATAAAGGCACATAAGTTGTATCTCACTGATAGCCAAATTGTAGATGAAGAGATACTTCTATTTATCAAAAGTGAAGTGAAGTGAAGTCCCTCAGTCATGTCCAACTCTTTGAGACCCCATGCACTGTAGCCTACAACGGACTGTAGCCTACAGTCTCCATCCATGGGATTTTCCAGGCAAGAGTACTGGAGTGGGTTGCCATTTCCTTCTCCAGAGGATCTTCCTGACCCAGGGAATAGACCCAGGGATCGAACCCAGGTCTCCCGCACTGTAGGCAGACACTTTACCGTCTGAGCCAAAGTAATCTATTAAATAAAGAAGCATTAATAAAATTGTGATAGCACCATTTGGCAGCCCCAACTCCAGGAGTTGGTGATGGATAGGGAGGTCTGGCGTGAGGGATTCATGGGATTGCAAAGAGTCGGACACTACTGAGCGACTGAACTGAACTGAACTGAATGGATTAATGGACACGACTGAGCAACTTCACTTTCACTTTTCACTTTCATGCATTGGAGAAGGAAATGGCAACCCATTCCAGTGTTCTTGACTGGAGAATCCCAGGGATGGCGGAGCCTGGTGGGCTGCTGTCTATGGGGTTGCACAGAGTCAGACACAACTGAAGCGACTTAGCAGCAGCAGCAGCAATGAATTAATGAATCAAGATTGTAAACAGGTCCTTGCATCATAAAAGAGGCAATCAAACAGTAAGTACTCTGATGGAATAAAAACGATACAACTTCAGGCCACAGCAATCAGAGAAGAAAAAGAAATAAAAGGAATCCAAATTGGGAAAGAAATAAAACTCTCACTGTTTGCAGATGACATGATCCTCTACATAGAAAACCCTAAAGACTCCACCAGAAAATTACTAGAGCTAATCAATGAATATAATAAAGTTGCAGGATATAAAATCAACACACAGAAATGCCTTGCATTCCTATACACTAATAATGAGAAAATAGAAAGAGAAATTAAGGAAACAATTCCATTCACCATTGCAATGAAAAGAATAAAATATTTAGGAATATAAATACCTAAAGAAACTAAAGACCTATATATAGAAACTATAAAACACTGGTGAAAGAAATCAAAGAGGACACTAATAGATGGAGAAATATACCGTTTCATGGATTGGCAGAATCAATATAGTGAAAATGAATATACTACCCAAAGCAATTTATAGATTCAATTCAATCCCTATCAAGCTACCAACGGTATTTTTCACAGAGCTAGAACAAATAATTTCACAATTTGTATGGAAATACAAAAAAACCTCGAATAGCCAAATCAATCTTGAGAAAGAATAATGGAACTGGAGGAATTAACCTACCTGACTTCAGGCTCTACTACAAAGCCACAGTCATCAAGATAGTATGGTACTGGCACAAAGACAGACATATAGATCAATGGAACAAAATAGAAAGCCCAGAGATAAATCCACACACCTATGGACACCTTATCTTTGACAAAGGAGGCAAGAATATACAATGGATTAAGGACAATCTCTTTAACAAGTGATGCTGGGAAAACTGGTCAACCACTTGTAAAAGAATGAAACTAGAGCACTTTTTAACACCATCCACAAAAATAAACTCAAAATGGATTAAAGATCTAAACATAAGACCAGAAACTATACAACTCCTAGAGGAGAACATAGGCAAAACACTCTCCAACATAAATCACAGCGGGATCCTCTATGACCCACCTCCCACAATATTGGAAATAAAAGCAAAAGTGAACAAATGGGACCTAATTAAAATTAAAAGCTTCCGCACAACAAAGGAAACTATAAGCAAGGTGAAAAGACAGCCTTCCGACTGGGAGAAAATAATAGCAAATGAAGCAAATGATAAACAACTAATCTCAAAATATACAAGCAACTCCTGCAGCTCAATTCCAGAAAAATAAACGACCCAATCAAAAAATGGGCCAAAGAACTAAACAGACATTTCTCCAAAGAAGACATACAGATGGCTAACAAACACATGAAAAGATGGTCAACATCACTCATTATCAGAGAAATGCAAATCAAAACCACAATGGGGTACCATTTCACACTAGTCAGAATGGCTGCGATCCAAAAGTCTACAAGCAATAAATGCTGGAGAGGGTGTGGAGAAAAGGGAACCCTCTTACGCTGTTGGTGGGAATGCAAACTAGTACAGCCACTATGGAGAACAGTGTGGAGATTCCTTAAAAAACTGGAAATAGAACTGTCTTATGATCCAGCAATCCCACTGCTGGGCATACACACTGAGGAAACCAGAATTGAAAGAGACACATGTACCCCAGTGTTCATCGCAGCACTGTTTATAATAGCCAGGACATGGAAGCAACCTAGATGTCCATCAGCAGATGAATGGATAAGAAAGTTGTGGTATATATATATATATATAATGGAATATTACTCAGCCATTAAAAAGAATACATTTGAGTCAGTTCTAATGAGGTGGATGAAACTGGAGCCTATTATACAGAGTGAAGTAAGCCAGAAAGAAAAACACCAATACAGTATACTAATGCATATATATGGAATTTAGAAAGATGGTAATGATAACCCTATATGCGAGATAGCAAAAGAGACACAGATGTATAGAACAGTCTTTTGGACTCTGTGGGAGAGAGAGAGGGTGGGATGATTTGGGAGAATGGCATTGAAATGTATATATCATATAAGAAATTAATCACCAGTCCAGGTTCGATGCATGATACAAGATGCTTGGGGCTGGTGCACTGGGATAACCCAGAGGAATGGTACAGGGAGGGCGGTGGGAGGGGGGTTCAAGATGGGGAACACCTGTACACCCGTGACGGATTCATGTTGATGTATGGCAAAACCAACACAATATTACAATACTTTACAAAGTAATTAGCCTCCAATTAAAATAAATAAATTTATATTAAAAAAAACATACAACTTCTTAAGCAGTCTTGTCAAATAATTGAACTCGAATAGTATTAAGTTTCTAGATCCAGCTATCAATACAGACAAAAGAGATTTCAGAACATTGGAGAACACTGATATAATCACCAGTATCTTGACAGTTGGAAACTTGCCTGGATAAATAGTATAACTGTTTCCACAAATAAATTTTCAGAGGAAAAAGGTTGGAGAGACAATCTGTAGATAATTGATACATAAGATATTTGCACTGTTTGAATCTTATTTCAGTCCAGATCCAAAAAGCAAACCACAGAACATATAAAAATTAGAAAATTTCTAAATCTGATAACACATGCAAAGTTGGAAACTGAACTCTTACTGGATATTTTATAATATTAAAGAATTATTAGTAGCTATTCTATATGATGAAGTAGTGACCTGGTTGAAAAGAGCTATCTTTAAGAGTTGTATACTGAAACATTCACAGAAGACATAATATGACTAATGAAATTGCTTCAAAATAATGAAGGAAAGAAAAAGTATATCAAAAATATTGGCCATGAATTAAGAGCTGAACATGAGTAATTGTTACATGAAATTTCATTGTACTCTTTTGTCCAGTTTTATATATGTTTACAATACTCACCTAAAAAAAAAAAAGTTAGAACAATATGACTGGTGCACTTAAAGTACAAATGAAACTAACTAGAGATTAAGAAAGAGGATTCTCAGCTAGAATAACAAACGGTAGAGGTGAAGCAAGTACCGTTCAGGAAACAGACTTCATCTGTAAGAATACCTAGAATTTAAAAAGGAGGGGAAATATAAGGTTGGAGGTTGGAATGGTAGGCAGAAGTCAGGTACTTTCTATCTTATGTGCTGTATTATGAGGGACATCAGTTCAGTTCAGTTCAGTCGCTCAGTCATGTCTGACTCTTTGCGACCCCATGAATCGCAGCATGCAAGGCCTCCCTGTCCCTCACCAACTCCCGCAGTTCACTCAGACGCATGTCCATCGAATCAGTGATGCCATCCAGCCATCTCATCCTCTGTCGTCCCCTTCTCCTCCTGCCCGCAATCCCTCCCAGCATCAGAGTCTTTTCCAATGAGTCAACTCTTCGCATGAGGTGGCCAAAGTACTGGAGTTTCAGCTTTAGCATCATTCCTTCCAAAGAAATCCCAGGGCTGATCTCCTTCAGAATGGACTGGTTGGATCTCCTTGCAGTCCAAGGGACTCTCAAGAGTCTTCTCCAACATCACAGTTCAAAAGCATCAATTCTTCAGTGCTCAGCTTTCTACACAGTCCAACTCTCACATCCATACATGACCACAGGAAAAACCATAGCCTTGACTAGATGGACCTTTGTTGGCAAAGTAATGTCTCTGCTTTTGAATATGCTATCTAGGTCAGACATAACTTTCCTTCCAAGGAGTAAAGGGACCATTAAAAATTTTTAAGCAGGATAGAGCATCCCTAGAATTGGATTTAGAACCAGCAGGTAGCACCTGTGACAAGTGATGAAGGGAGAGCAGACAGTAGCAGAGCAGGTTGTTAGAGGACTTCAGGAGAAAACATGTTTTAATGGAGATAAAATTGACAGGACTTAGTCACTGGATATAAGAGATCAGAAATAAAGAAAATGTCTACAATGAGTCCTAGAGATTTGGTTTTGTGACCTGTAATGGATGGGGATATCATTAAATTAAAATAAAATAGAACAATTTTTCAGGGTTCTGGAGACTTCCAGAGCTAATGTATCTTGAGCTAATGAGTTATCTGGGTATTACAAAGTAAGAGCTGCAAATCACAGCTAAGAGGCAATTCCGACACACACACACACACAGAAGTCGCTCAGTCGTGTCTGACTCTTTGTGACCCCATGGATTGTAGCCCACCAGGCTCCTCGGTCCATGGGATTTTCCAGGCATGAATACTGGAGTGGGTTGCCATTTCCTTCTCCAATTCTGACACAAGTGTCCACTGAATATGAAAACTGACAGGTACGTAACACAGTTCTTTGAATCACGCAAATGATCCTCTACATGATGGCAAATAGACATTTAAGTGTTCTGAGCCACAGTCTGGCAATTTTCCCAGTGCAGCTAAAGAATATTTGCTTCCATAGAGAGGCAGATGAAGGGAATGGACTTGTGGACACAGCAAGGGAAGAAGAGCAGGAAGGAATTTAGAGATTTGCACTGACATATATACACTTCCATGTGTAAAATAGATAGCTAGCAGGGAGCTTCTGTGTAACACAGGAAACTCAGATCAAGTGCTCTATGATGACCTAGAGGAGTGAGATGCGGTGGGAGGGAGGGAGACTCAACAGGGAGGGAATATATATAAACTTAGAGCTGATTCACATTGTCGCACAGCAGAAATCAACAACATTGTAAAGCAATTATCCTCCAATTAAAAATAAATTAAAAAAAAAAGAATATTTGCTTCCCAATCATCCAGCAAAGACATACAAAAAAAGTTTAGGTTCTTTTGTATTAAAATTTTTTCACCCATTTACTATAATTTTCTGAGTTGCTCTCTGTAAAAGATAGGTTTTAAATAGCTGTCTTCTGGTCTGTTCCTTTGAGATTAGTATGAAAGTATATTTTAAATATTAAAATTATGATTCTGGAAGTTACAAGAGATAAGTGAGACAGTAAAGCAGCATAAGTTTCTGAAGAAGGCTATAGCAATGGGGTTGATTCCTTGGGGGCGGGGGCGAAAGGAGGGGGTCTCTAACATTGATGGGCCCAGACACCAGGGAAGAGGAAGTCCAGAGGAGGACATATTTGGAAGTTACAGTCAGGTATAAAGTGTGATGCTTGTAATTGAACAGATGCTCATTTGCAGTGGTGTTAGGAACTGGTGGTAACTGAGAGAACTTAAAACCCAGCTAACATTTGCTTCTGTCATTAGTCACCAGGGAAGGTCTTTAAGTTCAAGACGCCCATTTGCCTCAATTCATTAAAGCCAAGGAGACAGAGAGCTGGCACTCTTGCTAGGTAGTTTCCAACCAAGGTGTCATAGCTTGTGCAAAACCACAGTGCACATGACTGCAAGCCTGGGGGGCGTGAGGCCCACCTGGTCAGAGTCAGCTGCATCCACTCCCTAAGGGTCAGTGCAGTTCACAGTAGTGGACTAATCTGAAGCTTTTAAGTTAGTTTAGTGAACTGATTGATATTCTTTTTTTTTTCCTTAGAGGCATATGTAACATAAACACTGCAATAAGCTCCGATTTCTCTCCATTGGTATCTATCACATGGAAGAGAATTTTTGCAGAGGGCAAAAAGTATTTGACACCTTCTCTGGTTCCCTGTTACAGATAGTACAAAGAACAAAAAATATTCTTGATTAAATGACACAATGCAAATCAAAGACATTCACAAACCTTCACAGCTCATGACCAGATGCCTAAAATGACTCATGCTCCCAGTTATTTTACCCTTAATTAAGAGATCTTAAAAGTGATAAACGTATCTTAATGAGAAGGCCTCAAAGCTTCCTTTTTCTTACAGTTTATGTATAAAGTATCTTTCTCCCACTCTCTTTGAGGTATTGACTTTAGCAAGTGATTAATCCTAAGGGGATTCTTTGCTTTATAATTACGCTTGATGAGAATTTGACATAAGAATCTTTGAAAGTACAGTCCAACATCTAGGGAAGGAGGAAGTATTATATATCCTTTGGAAAAGAAAAACTACAGCAGAAAATGTTAGCTATGCACTAAACTTGTTCACCACTCCCCTCCTGAGTATTGACTTCCTTCAGAATAAGAATTTGATCTACTCTAGATGTAACTTGTGATCCAGGAAATTTGATAGTACAGCTTTAAAAGTCCCTTGCTGCTGCTAAGTCACTTCAGTTGTGTCCGACTCTGTGCGACCCCAAAGACGGCAGCCCACCAGGCTGCCCCGTCCCTGGGATTCTCCAGGCAAGAACACTGGAGGGGGTTGCCATTTCCTTCACCAATGCATGAAAGTGAAAAGTGAAAGTGAAGTCGCTCAGTCGTGTCTGACTCTCAGCAACCCCATGGACTGCAGCCTTTCAAGCTCCTCCGCCCCTGGGATTTCCAGGCAAGAGGACTGGAGTGGGGTGCCATTGCCTTCTCCAAAAAGTCCCTTAATTCATGTTAATTTCATTACCGTTTACATCATAATTCAAAGTTACACAAAAATATTCTCTACTTCCTAAAAACTATTAACTATAGACACATGCACATAGACAAACACACCACTTATACAAAGTGATATGAAATTATGATAAATATTTTTGGTTATTTTCATTTTATACAAATAAAAATTTATTTAAACAGGTAAAATGAACAATTGAAGCACTTACCCAGATGTTTAAAGCACAGAAAACTATTCTGTTCACTAAAATAAGAGAGACACAATTATGTTTTTCAAGTTTTAATAAAACCCTAAGTCATTTTCTGAATTTTCTCCTTTTACAGAGGGATATTTCCAAATATTTTACACTGATGATATTCTAAGAATTGTTGAGAACAAAGAATGCATACTAAAGTATGATTGAATATTATCTTCCAAACTTACCAAAAGATGTTCAATTAGTACTGGTTATCTGATAGGTGGCATTTTTGTCTTGCAATCAGGATAATAGTATCTATTACAATGCGTTAAGTAATATTCTGGATTCTATGATAGAAGGGAAATAAAGTTGGATTCTGTAACTTTATATTTTTTGACATATTTATGTATGAATTTTCCACTATCCCTTTCAAACCTTTAAAAGCATAAATGCTATAGATACTAGAGATTTCTTCATGGTTCATTTTGCTCTTGTTTAAGGGTTTAAGCTCTGCATGTCAGCTACGTACACAGCAGCTGTTGCTAGGATATTTCTGTTTCCATAGCAATAGAGGAACTCTTCAGATGCATCTAGAATTCCTCCTCTTCTTCTTTGTTATCCCTGTCTCCCTTGTCATATGTAAATCAGTGTCCAGATCTCTGACTGAAATGGAATCACTTGAAGTGGTAATATCCTACATATAATACCCATGTATGTGGAACACAGTGCTGTACAGTATTGACATTCCCTGCTTTAAGCTCTGCATGCTTTTCCCAAGCTGTTTAGATGGGGAAAATTGCTATGACATGGAGATTAACACTGTGCCAAACTAATGAAAATCAGAAACACTTTCTGCTAACACACTTTTCAGAAACAGCAATTATTAGGAGAAAACAACTAGATGCAAATTGACTCCTTTCTTCTTCAAAGAAAAAAATGGAACGTGGAACCAAGAATGTATTACAAAAGTAACAAGCATTATTCCCCGCGTGGATTTGAGCCAGTTCATTTTCATCTCTCAAATTGCACATAGCAGTTGAGGTTGACCCTTTAAAGGGTTTCCAAAGTTCTCAAGTTCTTGGCATGTGGTGTCACCATAGTTTCTCTGGCTTTTCAGGGGACTGCCAGGTGATAACTCTTGCTGGATCTAAAATTGTCACTACAGGTCATACTTTCTGATGCGTTGTTCAGGAGCTTCAAAAATCAGCAGATGCAATACTTCACTCAACCAATTTATTCGGACAGGTTCCTGAATAAATAAGCAGTAGACTTATCACTGGAGACCTTTCATTAGGCATTACAAGTGTGCCAAGTGCTCAACAGACTCAGAACTTTGCAATGTCTGAGAGAAATGGAAATAGTAAAAATGATAGGAGAGATAGAAATTCCTGCAAATAATATTTGGGTGGACTCGGGAACAAACCCTTGTTCTTGGTATGTAAACTTGACGCCTGGTTCTTTACATAACTTCATACACTCAGAGGGTGAAAAATATTACTTTTTCTTTCATGTCTCTGTTTAGACACAGACTGTCTCTTCTATGCAAGAAGCATTACTGCTTCTCTACCCATCTGTCCCCCTAGAGGGGAACACGATGTTCTTAACCAAACAGTGCACACTTGTGCTCCAATTGTCTATGACAAAAGAACATATATTGACTAAGTCATATTCATTGACATTTACTTATTTCATTATATTCTCCAATGAGAATACAGTGACTTTCGTAATAAGGCAAATGTCTCTGGTATCACTATTACCTAAAGAGAAAAGAAATAGTAACTATGAAAATTACCTTCCTAATGTACTATATTTTATAAAATCCATTTAAAGATTAAAATGATACTGTATCCCCTCTATGTAAATATCTTAGGAAAGAAGATGGAAATTTGAAGCAATATGTTATGTGATGTAACATCTTCAATGTTAGTTTTGTAAAAGGAAGTAAAAACAAAGCTGTATTAAAAAATATATATTTAACTGCCTAATTTGTAATTTCTGTTGAGTAATTTCCCCAAATTGGTATTAGGCATGTTAAAAATAGCATCCTCTTCCAATTGTGGGTTTGAATTTTTTTTTAATTGAAGTATAGTTGCTATACAATATTATGTAAGTTTTTGCTGTTGTTCCATCATTGTCATATCTGACTCTTTGCAACCTAATAGACTGTAGCACATCAGACTCCTCTGTCCTCCACAGTCTCCTAGAGTTTGCTCAAACTTATGTCCATTGAATCAGTGATGCTATCTAACCATCTCATCCTCTGTTGCCCCCTTCACCTTTCACCTTCAGTCTCTCCCAGCATCAGGGTCTTTTCCAATGGGTCAGCTCTTCGCAGCAGGTGGCCAAAGTATTGGAGCTACAGTTTCACATCAGTCTTTGCAATGAATATTCAGGTTTGATGTCTTTTAGGATTGACTGGTTTGATCTCTTTGCAGTCCAAGGAACTGTAGAGTCTTCTCCAGCCCCACAATTTAAAAGCATCAATCCTTCAGCACTTAGCCTTCTTTATGGCGGTTCACAATTTTTAAATGTAAATTTTTAAACTCCCATTTGCAGTTATTATAAAATATAGACTATATTCCCTATGTTTGACTTTTGTGATGCTAATGGAGGAGAACTAGGAAGTGTCTCCTCATGATGATAATGAGCTACAACTCTTAAAAACAGCTGGGGATTGTTTTTGTTAGCTTTTCAGCATCATGATGATGTCATGTGCCATGTCCATTTCTCTTCTGTCCTCATCATGAGAAAATAGCAGAAGATAATTTTCAACACTGATTACATTCCTCACTAAGAAGTCCGTTAGGAAAAAAATGATCTCAAATAAATGTCCACTTCAATAAATGCTCCTGATAATTTTCCTTTGTATTAGTTTTTATGTTAAATATAGAATCAGTGATTTAGAAATTGTAATTTCAGCTTATTTTCTCAAATTTAAGCTTTCAATCATTATGTTCAATCATTAAGCAAAAAAGTAGACCTACCACTCTTCAGACTTTGCTTGAGTATTTAGGCTACAAAATTGAGTCATATATAGTTTCTGCCTTTAAGGAGTTTTGTTTAGTATTTTTTTTTTGCAACAGTAATTATTAGTATGCTGCAACATCAAATAATAATTAACGACTATAATGAACATAAGATTTTCAACTTTGTATTGTAATATGTTATATACATATAATGAAAAGGAAAAATATGAAAGAATTATATAGGTTATTTAGAATAAGTTTCACCAATTCTTAACATGGTCTTATTTCTTGAAAATTGCTCTAATAAAACCATAAGAGTTTTATGCAAAGATATATGTAAAATAGGGACTATTGGTTAAAATGCTGATGAAATATCCTTACAGGGGACATAATTCAGCCTTTATGCCATAATACAGAAGTGCATTTGGCAACTTATAAATATACTTAGAAAATA
Source organism: Bos taurus (assembly GCF_002263795.3). Lineage (NCBI taxonomy): Eukaryota > Metazoa > Chordata > Mammalia > Artiodactyla > Bovidae > Bos > Bos taurus. The sequence goes on from NC_037336.1 coordinate 90,729,293, forward strand.
TGTTAAGCAAATGAAAGGTGATTATACCATAATCCACTTTTTAAAATACATCAAAATGATAACTATAGATATCTCTGATGATGGTATTATAAATAATTTTTATTTTATTTTTTAATATTTTTACAATGAATACATACAACATTTAAAAAGTATATAAAAATAAGTGCCTTATGCCAGCACCAGATATTCTGGGAATCAAAGCAAGAAGTAAAGACATCAAAATGTTTCAACTGATAAATTACAAAAAAAAAATTGCACCTCGGTCTGATGAGCCAGATACCAAAGATTCCAATGTTTTCAAATGCACAAAACCATGTCTGAATCCTAAATAAAGTAAAAATAATAGGGGCATTAATATGAGCTATCCTTTCAAACCAGCTACCATATAATCCTGCAATCCCACTCCTGGGCATATATCCAGAGAAAACCGTAATTCGAAAAGATACATGTACCTCAGTGTTCACTGCAGCACTATTTACAATAGCCAACACCTGGATGTAACCTAAATGTCCATTGACAGAGACTGGATAAAGAAGATTTAAGACACACACACACACACACACACACACAATGGAATACTACTCAGCCACAAAAAGAATGAAATCATGCCGTTTCATGTAGCACCGTGGATGGACCTAGACATTATCATACTAAGTGAAGTAAGTCAGACACAGAAAGACAAATATTATATATCACTTATATGTGGAATCTAAAAATATGATACAAATGAACTTATTTACAAAATAGAAACATTTTCACAGATATAGAAAACGAATTTTCTGAAGAGGAAAGATGGGAGAAGGGATAAATGAGGAATTTGGAAGTAATGTAGTCATACTGCTGCTGCTGCTGCTAAGTCACTTCAGTCGTGTCCGACTTTGTGCGACCCCATAGATGGCAGCCCACCAGGCTCCCCCGTCCCTGGGATTCTCCAGGCAAGAACACTGGAGTGGGTTGCCATTTCCTTCTCCAATGCATGAAAGTGAGAAGTGAAAGTGAAGTCGCTCAGTCATGTCCAACTCTTCATGACCCCATGGTCTGCAGGCCACCAGACTCCTCCATCCATGGGATTTTCCAGGCAAGAGTACTGGAGTGGGGTGCCATTGCCTTCCTACTACATATAAAATAGATAAACAAGGACCTACTGTATAGCACAGGGGACTATACTCAATATGTTGTGATAACCTACATGGGAAAAGAATCTGAAAAAGAATATGTATACATGTAAAATTGAATCACTTTGTTACACACCTGAAACTGACACATTGTAAATCAACTATACTTCATAATAAATGAAAAATAAATAAACATCCATCAAAACCACAACACAAACTTTTTTACTATGAGTTTGATGAGAACTAGCCAACATGGAAGCTACTGGTCAACATAAACCATGCACAGAAGTGAAGATGGAGTTGGATGAGTACAGATGTATTTGTAAAGACACTTCCCTATCTTACCTAATAGAAATTAAATTTATGAATGGTCATCCAGTTGAACATCAGAATTGCATTTCTGTTGGTGATTTGTCTTAAGAAGTACTCCATAAGAACTGTTGTTACAAAACACCTTCATTATTGCATTTGAGAATGATATAGATCTCCACTCCAAGACCAGGATTTTCTGCCTTTAAGTCTTTTGTTCTTGCTGATCATTTTACCAGAAATAATCTTGCTCCAAGTTTTGCCTAGAGATAATCTTTCTGTTCTTCAAACGCAAGTCCATTTTGTTCACTTCTGTTATTCTCTGATGTATGACCAAGCCTGGTACATAGTAAAAGCTAGATAAATATTTGATGAATGAGTGAGTAATTGAAATGTTAAATTTCTATGGTTTTCACTTCACTGAAGTGGGCTTGGAATAAAGTAAAGTATAAATAAAATATTTATCAAATATGTTGATGAAGAGAAATGACAGAAGTAGGGAATCAGTTGAAGAAAATAATTCATATCAAAAAAGAAGTTTTCAAGGCTGAAATAATTAACAAATGTCTAAAATGCTTGAATTTAATTGATGTAATTATATAGGACTGTATTCATATCCAAATAAAACAACTATTTAAATCCTAGTTTTGAGCTATTTTGACTTAGCAGTAGCTTACATGAAACCAATTCCGTTTATTTTTTCATACATTAAAATGAATATGTGCCAAAAATATAAGAACAATAAAAAATCAAGTATAATCCTATAATAAATGCATAATTTCCAGACATGAAGAAGATATCATATTTACTATGTACTGATGAGACTAACCTGAATAATTATATTCCATCTTTAGAGCAGACTTACAAAAACTACAGCAACCTGGAGAGCAAACAGATGGGTGCTGAGCCTGGAAACCAAGTCACACAGAATTTTTGGATGAGTTTAGAGTATTCACGCTGGAAAGAAGAGTCAAGAGGACTTGACGGCTTCAATTATTAAAGGAATTATTATGAAAGAGTGAAGGTCACAAAAATAGAAGTTATGAGCCAAGTTTAAGTGGGAGTGTAAACAGTCAGAGTTGGCAGGTGGTAGACTGAGCCTCCAGTGATTAGGGTTTCCTGAGGCTGAATGTTCCCACATCTGTGATGAAAGACCATGTGGTATACATTGCAGTAATAAGAGCATGATACAAAAGATTTAAATAGATATTCTTAAAGTGATTTCCCTTACAAGGCTGAAATTCTAATTTAAGGTCTTAACAGTGAAATTTGCAGTGAGCTGCTACAAAGACTCTGTCTTGTTTTGTTGTTTAGTTGCTCAGTCGTGTCTGACTCTTTGTGACCCCACGGACTGTAGCCCACCAGGCTCCTCTGTCCATGGGATTGCCCAGGCAAGAATATTGGAGTGGGTTGCCATTTCCTTCTCCAATTATATGGATTAGATCTCTCCAAGATCAGGGATCTTTCTTCTTCAAGTTCTCTCTCTTCAAGTTCCCTTCTCACAACAAGAAGACTTTCTGTGTGTGCTCAGACACTTTGATCATGTTCGACTCTGAGACCGAATGAACTGTAGCTCACCAGGCCCCTCTGTCTATGGGATTTCCAGGCAATAATACTGGAGTCAGTTGTCATGCCCTCCTCCAAGGGATCCTCCCAACCCAGGGACTGAACCCATGTCTCTTACCTATCCTGCATTGGCAGGTGGGTTCTTTACCACTAGCGCCACCTAGGAGGCGCACTCAGAAGAGCTAATATACAAGAAATACTGTTAATTTTCTTTGCAGTTTATCTTTGTGCTATAATGTGGTAGCAAATGGAAAATCATCCAGCAATTCTTAGCTGACTGAAAGCCTCAAACAGTTAGTTAGGCTGACAGAAACAGACTTAAGAATTAGATATGTCATATAAAGAATGAAAAGAGATAGCAGTATAGGACACCAAAATTTGATCATTAAATCATGAAGAGCAATAAGCTTAGCAAAGCTGTGTACTGAAAACCAGGCACAAGTGAAAACTGAGTTGATGTTTAACAAATAAATGGGCAAAAAAATGAAATTCTGAATGAATAGTTCCCTTCTAGCTACTGGTACAGGACATGACAATCTCATTCTTTCTGGACTTGGGATTCCTAGTAAATATTATTTCCTATCTATCTCTCAAGAACAAACTAGACAACTCATTGGCACCAGCTTTCCTGCAGCTGATTAGCTAATTCCTCAACACAACTTTTAGCTGGAGCCTTCAGATGGATGGGAACAAGAAGTGATAGCATAGAAGATATGAAACATCAGGTTTTAATGTTTTTAATAAACTCTTGAACACTAAGTTATCCCTGAATTTGAATCTTTTCTATATCGTATTTATCATTTTATTATTAAAAAAACCTTAAGTTTTGAGTTCAGATAAACTGAAACTGAGTCCTAGAAATTCTGTTAGCTAGATAGATGAATGACATTTCTCAAGTTATGTGCTTATTTATGAGAGTAGGTTTGAAATGATCTTACAAGGGAGCATTTTGATTTTATTTTTTTAAGCTTATGTGTTTACACTCTAAGAGGGCAACTTGGAAGCAGACCAGTAAGCTCAAGTTTGCAATACTTAACCTTCAGTTCAGTTCAGTTCAGTCGCTTAGTTGTGTCTCACTCTTTGCAACCCCATGAATCGCAGCATGCCAGTCCTCCCTGTCCATCACCAACTCCTGGAGTTCACTGAGACTCACGTCCATCGAGTCGGTGATGCCATCCTGCCATCTCATCCTCTGTCGTCCCCTTCTCCTCCTGCCCCCAATACTTAACATTAATTACTACCTAAAAAAATTACAAGATATATAATTAGCAAAATTTGTTTACCATAAATCCTTAAATTGCATTTCATAGCTCTCTTTTAAACATTCTCTTAATGTGCCTAAAGAAATAACACAGTATAAAGCACCTTAATTAGCTGGCTATACCTATTGACATGGCTAGATTCCACAGTATATTCTATTTTCACCTGTTTTATGAAAATTTTTGCCTTTTATTGATTCTTGAATAACCTTTCTTCACAGACACCTAAGCAATAAAGTATACACCTCTAGCTTGAGATTAGTCCTTGAGAATCAATATTATTTTCAATAGTGTTTGGGGTACTATTTTTTTTTACCCTTCTATTTCATATATATTATGCACACTGGAGAAGTCTCCATATTTTGTCAGTGTACTGCAATTTATCATTTTTAATTTCACTTAATAACATGTATCAGATATTCATCATGTACCTGGAATCAGGTTTAGCAATTTTGCTCTGAAGAAACCACTTTAATAATGGTATTATGCACAGAGTTATCAGATTTAGCAAGTCAAAATATAGGGGACCTCGTCAAATTTGAATTTCAGATGAACAACAAATAGTTTCTTCATATATGTATACCTCATGAATACATTGCTGGGTCAGGCCTAAAATATATTCAGATCAATTTAATATTCAGATTAATATTATAATGTTAATACTAACATAATATTGCCTTTCTCAGGTAAACTAGAAAATACAGCCATACCATCAATTCATGATGTTTTCTGAATTTGTTCAAAGCCACTGTATATGTACAATTAAACCTATTAACTATAGAACTTTATTATTGTGCATACTACATTATGTTCTAAAAAACAATGTCAAATATAGACTAAACTAGATTATGGGTGGAAAGAAAGAATGCAAACCAATTCAAGAAAGTAAACTCTTTGAAAGCACCTAGACCTACATTAGCAAGATCCATGTGCCTAGAAATACTGAATTAGTTGTTCTTTGCTTATTCCTATTTCTTTTTCATTTGTGTATTTATTTAACTTTATCTCTGAGAGGCAATTCCAAAGAATGTTCAAACTACAGCACAATTGCACTCATCTCACACGCTAGTAAAGTAATGCTCAAAATTCTCCAAGCCAGGCTTCAGCAATATGTGAACTGTGAACTTCCTGATGTTCAAGCTGGTTTTAGAAAAGGCAGAGGAACCAGAGATCAAATTGCCAACATCCGCTGGATCATGGAAAAAGCAAGAGAGTTCCAGAAAAACATCTATTTCTGCTTTCTTGACTATGCCAAAGCCTTTGACTGTGTGGATCACAATAAACTGTGGGAAATTCTGAAAGAGATGGGAATACCAGACCACCTGATCTGCCTCTTGAGAAATTTGTATGCAGGTCAGAAAGCAACAGTTAGAACTGGACATGGAACAACAGACTGGTTCCAAATAGGAAAAGGAGTTCGTCAAGGCTGTATATTGTCACCCTGTTTATTTAACTTATATGCAGAGTACATCATGAGAAACGCTGGGCTGGAAGAAACACAAACTGGAATCAAGATTGCCAGGAGAAATATCAATAACCTCAGATATGCAGATGACACCACCCTTATGACAGAAAGTGAAGAGGAACTCAAAAGCCTCTTGATGAAAGTGAAAGTGGAGAGTGAAAAAGTTGGCTTAAAGCTCAACATTCAGAAAACAAAGATCATGGCATCCGGTCCCACCACTTCATGGGAAATAGATGGGGAAATAGTGAAAACAGTGTCAGACTTTATTTTTCTGGGCTCCAAAATCACTGCAGATGGTGACTGCAGCCATGAAATTAAAAGACGCTTACTTCTTAGAAGGAAAGTTATGACCAACCTAGATAGCATATTCAAAAGCAGAGTTATTACTTTGCCAACAAAGGTTCGCATAGTCAAGGCTATGGTTTTTCCTGTGGTCATGTATGGATGTGAGAGTTGGACTGTGAAGAAGGCTGAGCGCTGAAGAATTGATGCTTTTGAACTGTGGTGTTGGAGAAGACTCTTGAGAGTCTCTTGGACTGCAAGGAGATCCAGCCAGTCCATTCTGAAGGAGATCAGCCCTGGGATTTCTTTGTTTTTTTTTTGTTTGTTTGTTTGTTTTTTAATTTAATTTTATTTTTAAACTTTACAATATTAGTTTTGCCAAATATTGAAATGAATCTGCCACACACAGGTATACCAGGGATTTCTTTGGAAGGAATGATACTAAAGCTGAAACTCCAGTACTTTGGCCACCTCATGCAAAGAGTTGACTCATTGGAAAAGACCCTGATGCTGGGAGGGACTGGGGGCAGGAGGAGAAGGGGACGACAGAGGATGAGATGGCTGGATGGCATCACTGACTCGATGGATGTGAGTCTGAGTGAACTCCGGAAGTTGGTGATAGACAGGGAGGCCTGGCGTACTGTGACCCATGGGGTCACAAAGAGTCAGACACGGCTGAGTGACTGAACTAAACTGAACTGCCCAAACCAAAGCCTTTGGGACCCAGGAGAGTCCAGTGCAGAAGGCACACAAGATGGGAGGTCATCACTCCTACATGGCATGATATGTGGATCTAGGAAAATATTATCTCCCTACATTCTTTCCTAGTAAAAGACATGATTACTTTTCCATCTCTCCTTCTATACTCAGTAGTCTCATTGTTTACAGTAAATAAATAAACAACTAGGATTCTAAAGTAGGGAAATGCATCAGGGTGTGCTCTCTCTCACTGTGTGGAATTGTGAAAATAATTTTCTCCTAACAGCTGTACCCAGAAAATGGAAATTGTAATGGGGTAAAAGAAAGTAGGAAAGCCACCTCTTAGATAAGAGACCACTGCTGAGAAAGGTATGTGGGCTCTGAGGGTCCAGTGTACACCAGGCAGGGAGAGACAGTGCAAGGGAGGTGATGTTGACTCTGGAAGTGTGACAAGAAATGAGATAAAGCAATATATTAATAGTTGGCCCCTCTACATCTCCAACTGTGACAAAAGTCTGTTCTTTATGTGTGCATCTCCTTAGATGCTCTGCAAATAGGATCATCAGTACGATCTTTCTAGATTCTATATATATGCATTAATATGCAATATTTTTCTTTCTCTTTTTGACTTACTTCATTCTATATAATAGGCTTGGGGTTCATCCACATCATTACAACTGATTCAAATGCATTCCTTCTTATCAGTTCAGTCAGTTTAGTTGTTCAGTTGTGTCCAACTCTTTGCAACCCCATGAATTGCAGCACACCAGGCCTCCCTGTCCATCACCACCTCCCGGAGTTCACTCAGACTCAAGTCCATCGAGTCAGTGATGCCATCCAGCCATCTCATCCTCTGTCGTCCCCTTCTCCTCCTGCCCTCAATCCCTCCCAGCATCAGAGTCTTTTCCAATGAGTCAACCTTCACACGCTGTGGCCAAAGTACTGGAGTTTCAGCTTAGCATCACTTCTTCCAAAGAACACCCAGGACTGATATCCTTTAGAATGGACTGCTTGGATCTCCTTGCAGTCCAAGAGACTCTCAAGAGTCTTCTCCAACACCATAGTTCAAAAGCATCCATTCTTCAGTGCTCAGCTTTCTTCACAGTCCAACTCGCACATCCATACATAACCACTGGAAAAACCATAGCCTTGACTAGACGGACATTTGTTGGCAAAGTAATGTCTCTGCTCTTGAATATGCTATCTAGATTGGTCATAACTTTCCTTCCAAGGAGTAAGCGTCTTTTAATTTCATGGCTGAAATCCCCATATACAGTGATTTTGGAGCCCAAAAAAATCAATTCTGACATTGTTTCGACTGTTTCCCCATCTATTTCCCATGAAGTGATTGGACTGGATGCCATGATCTTTGTTTTCTGAATGTTGAGCTTTAAGCCAACTTTTTCAGTCTCCTCTTTCACTTTCATCAAGAGACTTTTTAGTTCCTCTTCACTTTGTGCCATAAGGGTGGTATCATCTGCATATCTGAAGTTATTGATATTTCTCCCAGCAATCTTGATTCCAGCTTGTTCTTCTTCCAGCCCAGCGTTTCTCTGCATATAATTTAAATAAACAGGGTGACAATATATAGCCTTGACGTACTCCTTTTCCTATTTGGAACCAATCTGTTGTTCCATGTCCAGTTCTCACTGTTGCTTCCTGACCTGCATACAGGTTTCTCAAGAGGCAGGTTAGGTGGTCTGGTAATCCATCTCTTTTAGAATTTCCCACAGTTTATTGTGACCCACACAGTTAAAGGCTTTGGCATAGTCAATAAAGCAAAAATAGATGGTTTTCTGGAACTCTCTTGCTTTTTCGATGATCCAGCAGATGTTGGCAATTTGATCTCTGGTTCCTCTGCCTTTTCTAAAACCAGCTTGAACATCTGGAAGTTCACAGTTCAGGTATTGCTGAAGCCTGGCTTGGAGAATTTTGAGCATTACATTACTTAATTTTGAGATGAGTGCAATTCTCCAGTAGTTTGAGCATTCTTTGGCATTGCCTTTCCTTGGGATTGGAATGAAAACTGACCTTTTCTAGTCCTGTGGCCACTGCTGAGTTTTCCAAATTTGCTGGCATATTGAGTGCAGCACTTTCACAGCATCATCTTTCAGGATTTGAAATAGCTCCACTGGAATTCCATCACCTCCACTACCTTTGTTCATAGTCATGCTTTCTAAGGCTCACTTGACTTCACATTCCATGATGTCTGGCTCTAGGTGAGTGATCACACCATCGTGATTATCTTGGTCGTGAAGATTTTTTTGTACAGTTCTTCTGTGTATTCTTGCCCCTCTTCTTAATATCTTCTGCTTCTGTTAGGTCCATACCATTTCTGTTCTTTATTGAGCCCATCTTTGCATGAAATGTTCCCTTGGTATCTCTAATTTTCTTGAAGAGATCTCTAGTCTTTTCCATTCTGTTGTTTTCCTCTTTTTCTTTGCAATGATCGCTGAGGAAGGCTTTTTTATCTCTCTTGCTATTCTTGGAACTCTGCATTCAGATGCTTATATCTTTCCTTTTCTCCTTTGTTTTTCACTTCTCTCCTTTTACCTCTATTTGTAAGGTCTCCCTAGACACCCATTTTGCTTTTTTGCACTGCTTTTCCATGGGGATGGTCTTGATCCCTGTCTCCTGCACAATGTCATGAACCTCCATCCACAGTTCATCAGGTATTCTGTCTATCAGATCTAGTGCCTTAAATCTATTTCTCACTTCTACTGTATAATCATAAGGGATTTGATTTAGGTCATACCTGAACGGTCTAGTGGGTTTCCCTACTTTCTTCAATTTAAGTCTGAATTTGATAATAAGGAATTTATGATCTGAGCCACAGTCAGCTTCAAGTCTTGTTTTTGCTGACTGTATAGAGCTTTTCCATTTTTGGCTGCAAAGAATATAATCAATCTGATTTCGGTTTTGACCATCTGGTGATGTCCACGTGCAGAGTCTTCTCTTGTGTTCTTGTCTCAGTTGTTTCCATGTCTAGCTATTGTAAATAGTGCTGCAATGAACACTGGGATACATGTGTTTTTTTCAGTTATGGTTTCCTGAGGGTATATGTCTAGTAGTGGGATTGCTGGGTCATAAGGTAGTTTTATTCCCAGTTTTTTAAGGAATCTCCACACTATTCTCCACAATGGCTGTATCATTTTGCATTCCCACCAACAGTGCAAGAGGGTTCACTTTTCTCCACACCTTTTCCAGCATTTATTATTTGTAGACTTTTTGATGATGGCCATTCTGACTGGCGTGAGAGGATACCTCATTGTAGTTTTGATATGCATTTCTCAAATAATGAGCGATGCTGAGCATCTTTTCATGTGTTTATTAGCCATCTCTATGTCTTCTTTGGAGAAATCTGTTTAGGTCTTCTGCCTACTTTTTTATTGAATTGCTTGTTTTTCTGGTATTGAGTTGTTTGTATAATTTGGAGATTAATCCTTTGTCAGTTATTTCATTTGCTATTATTTCCTCCTATTCTGAGAGTTTTCTTTTTCCCTTGTTTACAGTTTTCTTCATTGTACAAAAGACTTTAAGCTTAAGTAGGTCTCATTTGCTTATTTCTGTTTTTATTTCCATTACTCTAGAAGGTTGGTCATAGAGGATCTTTCTGTTATTTATGTCAAAGACTGTCTTGCTTATGCTTTCCTCTAAGAGTTTTATAGTTTCTGGTCTTACATTTAGGTCTTTAATCCATTTTGAGTTTATTTTTGTGTATGGTGTTAGGAAGTGTTCTAATTTCATTATTTTACACATAGCTGCCCAATTTTCCCAGTGCCGCTTATTGAAGAGACTGTCTTTTCTCCATTGCATGTTTTTCCCTCCTTTGTCAAAGACAGGTGCTCCTAGGTGCATGGACTTACCTCCAGGCTTTATATTTTCTTCCATTGGTTCATATTTTTGTTTTTGTGCCAGTGCCATACTGTCTTGATAAGTGTAGCTTTGTAGTATAGTCTGAAGTCAGGAAGACTGATACCTCCAGCTTCATTCTCCTTTCTCAAGATTTCTTTGGCTATCCAGGGTATTTTGTATTTTCATACAATTATTTGTTCTAGTTCTGTGAAAAATACCATCAGTGGTTTTACAGGGATTGCATTGAATCTATAGATTGCTTTGGTAGTGTAGTCATATTCACAGTATTGACTTCTTCAATGCAAGAACATGGTATATCTCTCCATCTGTTTGTGTTGTCTTAATTTCTTTCATCACTGTCTAATAGTTTTCTGCATATAGGTGTTTTGTCTCTTCAGGTAAAATTATTCCTAAGTATTTTATTTTTTTGTTGCAATGCTAAATGGCATTGTGTCCTTACTTTTTCCATCTGATTTTTCATTGTTAGTGTATAGGAGTGCAAGGGATTTATGTGCATTAATTCTGTATCTTGCAACTTTACTATATTCATTGCTTAGCACTAGTAATTTTCTGGTGGCATCTTTAAGGTTTTCTATGTAAAGAATCATGTTATCTGCGAAGAGTGAGAGCCTTAGTTCTTCTTATCCAATCTGGATTCCTTTTATTCCTTATTCATCTCTGATTGCTGTGGCTAGGACTTTCAAAACCATGTTGAATAATAGTAATGAGAGGAGAACAGGCACCCTTGCCTTGTTCCTGATTTTAGAGGAAATGCTTTCAGTTTACATCGCTGAGATTAATATTTGCTCCCCACAAAATATATTTTGAAAAATACTACCTTAGTTATGGCCTTCTATGACAAAACTTTGTCCTAAGGTAATAGAAATAACCAAGTACACACACACATGCACATAGACACACACACACACTCACACTAATGTAGTATTGTGTGGTAGGTCATGTTTGACTCTTTGCTACCCTATCGACTGTAACCCACCAGACTCCCCTGTCCATGGACTTTTCCAGGCAAAAATACTGGAGTGAGTTGCCATTTCCTTCTCCAGGGGATCTTCCTAACCCAGGGATCTAACTCGGGTCTCTTGTGTTTCTTGCATTGGCAGGAAGACTCTCTATCATTTGTGTAACCTGGGAAGCCCCTAACTAATGGAGAGGGGATACAAAATTTTATTAATCATTTATATGCATTTAACACAATTGTCCTTCTGTGACATAGATTGTGGGAAACTTTCTAAAAAGTAAAGGCTTCAATATATGAAATATTTTATGTTTTAAAAGTTCATTCATGTTGCTCTTAATAATTTAGAATGTACTTTCTAATAGAGACTAATAAAGATAGTTCCCAGCCAAGTCTTCTATTTTTTAAATAAATTCAAAATAAAATCACTGAAGATACACTAAAACTTAAAAAAAAAAAACTAGTGTTAAAACCATAGTAGTTAAATAAAACAGAAATGCAGATATCCATTTTTAAAATAGTATATATTAAACGTCATTCTTCTGGAAAAGAAGAACAAGTAAAAGGAGATATTAAAGTTTAAGCAAATTTTAAAGGGAGTTTTGTTTCCTGACACAAAGTTGAAGTATTTGTTTCTATTTTTTTAATAGTTTTCTTTAAAATTGCAAAAAAAAAAAAAGGTATAAAAAACATGCAAAATAAAAAACAATGAAGAATATAAAAATCAGGTAATTTTACCATACAGCATACTTTGTTCAAAATATACACTCCCAGCCTGTTTTTTTGTGTACATGCATATTTATCAGAAAGAGATTTTGCCTTAATAGTATTCCTTTTAAATCTACTTAAGTATAACAAACACATAGAAAATGTGTTCAAAACGAATATTCATCTCAGTGATTTATCACAAGATGAACACCCTGTAACCACAACTTGAAAAGATATTGCATGTGCCCAAAAGGCCCCTTGCACTAACTCACTACCTCTTCCTCCTCACATACAACATGATCCTGACTGCTAACATAAAAGTTACTTGGGAAGTTTTTGAAATTTACAAAAAGGAAAAATACAGTATGTCTTCTTCTGTAGGTGTGGCTCTTTTTAGCCAGTATTCAGTTTCTGATCTTTATCCATTGTAATCTGTTTACCTTTATCGATGAATAGCTTACCACTATATGAATACACCACTGTTTTAATTATCTATTCTTATTTTCAGGTTTTGACTTTGTTACATTTATAATCAGTTGATACCTAGCCATGGAATAGCTAATCACTGAGACTAATTACATTAAAATTTAGTAGATAATGCCACAGTTTTGCAAAGTGATTATTCTAATTTATATTTCTTCCAGAGTTTCCATTGCTTCATAACTTCGTTAACTCTTGGGGTTCTCAGTGTGTTGAGTTCAACCATTCTGTATATGTGTGGAGGGTCATCTTAAATTTCTCTAATCACCGTTTTACATACTTATTGAACATTTGTGTATCTTCTTTTCTGTTCAAGATATTTGCCCATAATTTTACTTGGTCATTTATCTTTTTCTAGCTTTATTTTATTTTAATAATACTAGGAGCTTGGACAAGCCTCATTTTATATTTCAAACACTTTTTTAAGAATTTCATATTTTGGTGAATTTATCAGGAGAAGCTGGACTAAAGCTGAGGGAAAAACAGCCCCCTATGGTCAATGAGAAACGCTGGACTGGAAGAAACACAAGCTGGAATCAAGATTGCCGGGAGAAACATCAATAACCTCAGATATGCAGATGACACCACCCTTATGGCAGAAAGTGAAGAGGAACTCAAAAGCCTCTTGATGAAAGTGAAAGAGGAGACTGAAAAAGTTGCCTTAAAGCTCAACATTCAGAAAACGAAGATCATGGCATCCGGTCCCACCACTTCATGGGAAATAGATGGGGAAACAGTGGACACAGTGTCAGACTTTATTTTTTTGGGCTCCAAAATCACTGCAGATGGTGACTGCAGCCATGAAATTAAAAGACGCTTACTCCTTGGAAGGAAAGTTATGACCAACCTAGATAGCATAATTCAGAAGCAGAGACATTACTTTGCCAACAAAGGTTTGTCTTGTCAAGGCTATGGTTTTTCCTGTGGTCATGTATGGATATGAGAGCTGGACTGTGAAGAAGGCTGAGCACCGAAGAATTGATGCTTTTGAAGTGTGGTGTTGGAGAAGACTCTTGAGAGTCCCTTGGACTGTAAGGAGATCCAATCAGTCCATTCTGAAGGAGATCAGCCCTGGAATTTCTTTGGAAGGAATGATACTAAAGCTGAAACTCCATTACTTTGGTCACCTCATGCGAAGAGTTGACTCATTGGAAAAGACTCTGATGCTGGGAGGAATTGGGGGCAAGAGAAGAAGGGGACGACGGAGGATGAGATGGCTGGATGGCATCACTGGCTCAATGGACGTGAGTCTGGGTGAATTCCGGGAGTTGGTGATGGACAGGGAGGCCTGGCATGCTGCTATTCATGGGGTCACAAAGAGTCGGACACGACTGAGCAACTGATCTGATCTGATCTGATGGTCAATGAATTCACATATAAATGTTTAGATTTCCTGCAGACCATTGAATCTGGGGACAGAGAGGAGCCTGGCAGGCTACAGTTCATGGGATTGCAAAGAGTTGGACACAACTGAAGCAACTCACAGGAGATGGCAAGAGTGAACGTCGACTTTCTAAGAGTCAGTGAACTAAAATGGACTGGACTTGGTGAATTTAACTCAGATGACCATTATATCTACTACTCTGGGCAGAAATCCCTTGAAGAAATGGAGTAGCCTTCATAGTCAATGAGAGTCCAAAACACAATACTTGGATGCAATCTCAAAAACAACAGAATGATGTCTGTTCATTTCCAAGGTAAACCATTCAATATCACAGTAATCCAAGTCTATGCCCTGACCAGTAATGCTGAAGAAGCTGAAGTAGAGCGGTTCTGTGAAGACCTACAAGACCTTTTAGAACTACCACCCAAAAAAGATGTCCTTTTCATTATAGGGGACTGGAATGCAAAAGTAGGAAGTCAAGAAAAACCTGGAGTAACAGGCAAATTTGGCCTTGGAATATGGAATGAAGCAGGGCAAAGGCTAATAGAGTTTTGCCACAAGAACACACTGGTCATAGCAAACACCCTCTTCAAACAACACAAGAGAAGACTCTGGTGGACATCACCAGATGGTCAACATTGATATCACATTGATTATATTTTTTGCAGCCAAAGATGGAGAAGCTCTATACAGACAGCAAAAACAAGACCAGGAGCTGACTGTGGTTTAGATCATGAACTCCTTATTGCCAAATTCACACTTAAACTGAAGAAAGTAGGGAAACCCACTAGACCATTCATGTATGACCTAAATCAAATCCTTTATGATTATACAGTGGAAGTGAGAAATAGATTTAAGGGACTAGATCTGATAGACAGAGTGCTGATGAACTATCGACGGAGGTTCCAGACCCTGTACAGGAGACAGAGAGCAAGACCATCCCCAAGAAAAAGAAATGCAAAAAGGCAAATTAGCTGTCTGAGGAGGCCTTACAAATAGCTGTGAAAAGAAGAGAACTGAAAAGCAAAGGAGAAAAGGAAAGATATACCCATCTGAATGCAGAGTTACAAAGAACAGCAAGGAGAGATAAGAAAGCCTTCCTCAGCCATCAGTGAAAAGAGATAGAGGAAAACAATAGAATGGAAAAGACTAGAGATGTCTTCAAGACAATTAGAGATTCCAAGGGAACATTTCATTCAAAGATGGGCTCAATAAAGGACAGAAATGGTAAGGACCCAACAGAAGCAGAAGATATTAGAAAGAGGTTGCAAGAATATACAGAACTGTACAAAAAAGAGCTTCATGACCCAGATAATCACAATGGTGTGATCACTCATGTAGAGCCAGACATCATGGAATGTGAAGTCAAGTGGGGTTTAGGAAGCATCACTATGAACAAAGCTAGTGGAGGTGATGGAATTCCAGTTGAACTATTTCAAATTTTGAAAGATGATGCTGTGAAAGTGCTGCACTCAATATGCCAGCAAATTTGGAAAACTCAGCAGTGGCCACAGGACTGGAAACGGTCAGTTTTTATTCCAATCCCAAAGAAAGGCAATGCCAAAGAATGCTCAAACTACTGCACAATTGCATTCATCTCACACGCTAGTAAAGTAATGCTCAAAATTCTCCAAGCCAGGCTTCAGCAATACCTGAACTGTGAACTTCCAGATTTTCAAGCTGGTTTTAGAAAAGGCAGAGGAACCAGAGATCAAATTGCCAACGTCTGCTGGATCATGGGAAAAGTAAGAGAGTTCCAGAAAAACATTTACTTCTGCTTTATTGACTATGCTAAAGCCTTTGACTGTGTGGATCACAATAAACTGTGGAAAATTCTGAAAGAGATGGGAATACCAGACCACCTAACCTGCCTCTTGAGAAACCTATATGCAGGTCAGGAAGCAACAGTGAGAACTGGACATGGAACAACAGACTGGTTCCAAATAGGAAAAGGAGTACATCAAGGCTGTATATTGTCACCCTGCTTATTTAACCTATATGCAGACTACATCATGGGAATCGCTGGGCTGAAAGAAGCACAAGCTGGAATCAAGATTGCCAGGAGAAATATCAACAACCTCAGATATGCAGATGACACCTCCCTTATGGCAGAAAGTGAAGAAGAACTAAAGAGGCTCTTGATGAAAGTGAAAGAGGAGAGTGAAAAGGTTGGCTTAAAGCTCAACATTCAGAAAACTAAGATCATGGCATCCAGTCCCTTCACTTCATGGGAAATAGATGCGGAAACAGCGGAAACAGTGGCAGACTTTATATTTGGGGGCTCCAAAATCACTGCAGATGGTGATTGCAGCCATGAAATTAAAAGACGCTTACTCCTTGGAAGGAAAGTTATGACCAACCTAGACAGCATGTTAAAAAGCATAGACATTACTTTGCCAACAAAGGTCCATTTAGTCAAGGCTATGGTTTTTCCAGTAGTCATGTATGGCTATGAGCTTTGGACTATAAAGAAAGCTGAGTACTGAAGAACTGATGCTTTTGAACTGTGGTGTTGGAGAAGATTCTTGAGAGTCACTTAGACTGCAAAGAGATCCAACCAGTCCATCCTAAAGGAGATCAGACCTGGATGTTCATTGGAAGGACTGATTGAGTCTGAAATTCCAATCCTTTCACCACCTGAAGTAAAGAGCTGACTCATTGAAAAAGACCCTGATGCTGGGAAAGATTGAGGGCACTGGAGAAGGGGACGACAGAGGATGAGATGGCTGGATGGCATCACCGACTCGATGGACATGAGTTTGGGTAAACTCTGGGAGTTGGTGATGGACAGGTAAGCCTGGCATGCTGTGGTTCTTGGAGTCACAAAGAGTCAGTCACACATGACTGAGCGACTGAAGTGAAATGAAGCGACTGAGCACTCACTTTCCTTTACACTGTTGTCAAGATTACAAAGTGACCAGTGTTCCACCACTTGGAATGTTGTTAGTTGCCAAGGCAAGGAAAAAGAAACAATCCTTGAAAATCTCACACCAGAAGTGATAGGTATTATTTCTGCTCACATGACATTATTCAGTACTAGTCACCTGTTCCTACCTAAGCATGATGAGATGGGAGACACAGTCTCCCAAATTTCCAGGAATTCAAGAAGCATGCAATATTGGTGAGAACTAATAATTTATCTTGCCTGGACATTTTTCTTCTTAATAATATAAATCTACTCTCATGTTTCTAGTATATGCTGTATATTCCAGCTTGCATTTACACTTTAATTAATTACTTCCCTAAATTATTTGCACAATGGCAGAAGAAAAATAACATTTCTATAGCAAAATGGGGTAAATACTGGGGTATTGGGTCATGTCAGTCACATTTATATGGTGTTTGGTGAAACAAATGTTTTACATTTTCTTCATATTATTTATTAGAAAAACAAAGTGTTCACTTATACTAAGAATGATCAGTTTCTATAAAACTTTCAAATTATAGGTTTTCAAAAATGTAAATGAAAAATTTGAACTTGTTTCTAAAACATGCATTTTTAATATCAGATTTTGCTATAAGAGGCAGTTCCTGATGAAAGCTTTTACATGATAGTTCCAAGTTCTTGATGCAATCATCAATAAAACTTTGTCCACAATAAGTTTATGTGAAAAAATTATATTACACCACAGTAGAAATTATATTTTAAGATTTCAACTGCAATTCTATTTCTTTCTTGGCAAATTAATGCTGAAATTTCTTATGGAAATATGAATGGAGTTTGAAAACCAATTCAACATTTTCAACTCGACTATTCCAAATGTCTGATGAAGGTCTAATTTGAAAAATACTCATGCATTGTTAGAGCAATACGCTACAGCTAGCATAAACATTGTAAAAGAGACACATCAGCCACAAAGGGATAAAATTAGCCAATATATGTAAAAACATAAATTCAGACATTAGGCCAGTGAGAGTCAATCCATAAAGAAGGCTGAGCACTGAAGAATTGATGTTTTTGAATTGTGGTGCTGGAGAAGACTCTTGAGAGTCACTTGGACTGTAAGGAGATCAAACCAGTCAAACCTAAAGGAAATCGATCCTGAATATTCATTGGAAGGACCGATGCTGAAATGGAAGCTCCAATCCTTTGGCCACCTGATGCGTAGAGCCAACACATTAGAAAAGACCCTGATGTTGGGAAAGATTGAAGACGGGAGAAGAAGGGGACGACAGAGGATGGTTGGATGGCATCACTGACTCAATTGACTTGAGTTTGAGCAAGCTCCAGGAGATGGTGAAGGACAGGGAAGCCTGTCTCAAAGAGCTGGACACAGCTTAATGACTACAAAACAACCAGAGCCCACAACCCACCAAGAGCCCCTGGCTAGCTCGATACAGCACACCAACAGCATGCATTAACACTTGGCTCCCAAGGCAACACTCTTGCTAGCAGTTCACAGACCCCTGGATCCTGATAGGCAGCAACATACTCTGCAGCTGGCCACTAATGAACCTGTCAAGGTGGTGGATGCTGGCAGTATGTGGTGGTGAAGTCATTAGTGCCAGATGTTGCTCATCAACTGCAGAGAACTTGAGTCTCTCACCTGCTTGCTGCAAGGAGCTCTGTGGGAGCTTCATGCAAAGGCAGAGGCCACTGGCAATAAGATATGTTTGGCTAAGCTCCATATGGTTGGACTCTATGACTCTTTTCAGCATGTCTTGGGCACCAATTAACTAGACTGAAACAGGAGGTCACAGTGACATTCATTCAGTTTAACAGACAAGAAATCTGAGGCACAGAAAGATCAAATGACTTATGCACAGTGACACAGATTGCTAAGTGAGGAGTTAGGATTTGAAACCAGGGCATCTGGCTCCATAATTGGCACTCCACATTCTAGAGATGTTCATTGATTTTTCTCAAGGCGAAACAAAAATGGCACAAATGAAAAGAATGAATATGTTCTGTTGATAATAATGATCCTGTAGTTGATCTGCAGATGGTAAACATCTGCAGGTTTGCATTAAAAAATTTTAAAATCTTTTGTAACACATCATTATTCTGGATCTTCCTTGATGAACAAAATGAACTGAGGAGACTAGATGCCTACTAGTTTAATATCTCAGAATGACACCATGAAAATGGTGATGGTTAAAGTTGTAGTTTGGAGAAAACTTTTAAATTTTCAGTGTTTGAATATGGCATTAATTATAACAATAAAATTGTGTTGGATAGCTTTTTTTTTTCAGGGTGAGGCAAGTAGAATTTTAGTTGCCAGAATTGGTCATTCATTAAATTGGAACTTGACTAGATATGTTATTTTAGCAATACTATTTCCCTATTCTCTTGTAACAATAAAAAAGCCACATCTATACTAAGGAAATCACAGATCACGTAAAGCAATGCCTTTCTGAGAACTATTATTCAAGCACATTCTCAAATGTCTTATCAAGCTGTGGCTGCTGCTGCTGCTGCTGCTAAGTCACTTCAGTCGTGTCCGACTCTGTTCGACCCCATAGACAGCAGTCCACCAGCCTTCCTCATCCCTGGGATTCTCCAGGCAAGAACACTGAAGTGGGTTGCCATTTCCTTCTCCAGTGCATGAAAGTGAAAAGTGAAAGTGAAGTCGCTCAGTTGTGTCTGACTCTTAGCGACCTCCTGGACTGCAGCCTACCAGGCTCCTCCATCCATGGGATTCTCCAGGCAAAAGTACTGGAGTGGGGTGCCATTGCCATCTCCCAAGATGTGGCTAGTTAATATGATTACTTAAACTCTATTGAAAGGAGTATTACTGTTGTTGTTGCTGTTCAGTCACAAAGTCATGTCCAACTCTTTGAACCCATGGATTGCATCATATCAGGCCCCTCTGTTCCTCACCATCACCCGAAGTTTGCCCAAGTTCATGTCCATTGTATCCGTGATGTCATCCAGCCATCTCATCTTCTGACACCCTCTTCTACTTCTGCCCTCAATCTTTCCCAGCATCAGGGACTTTTCCAATGAGTCACCTATTTGCATCAAATGACCAAAATAATGGAACTTCAGCTTCAGCATCAGTACTTCCAATGAGTATTTGGGGTTGATTTCCATTAAGACTGACTGATTTGATCTCCTTGCTGTCCAAGGGACTCTCAGAAGTCTTCCCCAGCACAGTTCAAAGGCATTAATTCTTCAGTGCTATGCCTTCTTCGTGGTTCAGCTCTCACAACTGTATGTGACCACTGGGAAGACCATAGCCTTGACTATACGACCTTTGTCAGCAGAGTAATGTCTCTGCTTTCCAGCACACTGTCTAGGTTTGTCATGGCTTTCCTGCCAAAAAGCAAGCATCTGATTTCATGGGTAACTTTCAGATCAGATCAGTCATTCAGTCGTGTCCGACTCTTTGCGACCCCAAGAATCGCAGCACGCCAGGCCTCCCTGTCCATCACCAACTCCCGGAGTCCACTGAGACTCACATCCATCGAGTCAGTGATGCCATCCAGCCATCTCATCCTCTGTCATCCCCTTCTCCTCCTGCCCCCAATCCCTCCCAGCATCAGAGTCTTTTCCAATGAGTCAACTCTTCGTATCGGGTGGTCAAAGTACTGGAGTTTCAGCTTTAGCACCATTCCTTCCAAAGAAATCCCAGGGCTGATCTCCTTCAGAATGGACTGGTTGGATCTCCTTGGAGTCCAAGGGACTCTCAAAAGTCTTCTCCAACACCACACTTCAAAAGCATCAATTCTTCGGCGCTCAGCCTTCTTCACAGTCCAACTCTCACATCCATACATGACCACAGGAAAAACCATAGCCTTGACTAGACAAACCTATGTTGGCAAAGTAATGTCTCTGCTTTTGAATATGCTATCTAGGTTGGTCATAACTTTCCTTCCAAGGAGTAAGTGTCTTTTAATTTCATGGCTGCAGTCACCATCTGTAGTGATTTTGGAGCCCAGAAAAATAAAGTCTGACACTGTTTCCACTGTTTCCCCATCTAGTTCCCATGAAGTGGTGGGACCGGATGCCATGATCTTCATTTTCTGAATGTTGAGCTTTAAGCCAACTTTTTCTCTCCTCTTTCACTTTCATCAAGAGGCTTTTGAGTTCCTTTTCACTTTCTGCCGTAAGGGTGGTATCATCTGCATAACTGATGACATAACTGGGTAACTGTAGATTTCCTTAAAATCCATAATTACTTTATTGGAACTATATACTAGCAAATTTAGATTAGTAAAAATATATCTAGTAAACTTTTCTGACACCTACTGTTGTTGTTCAGTCACTAAGTAATGTTTGACTCTTTGTGACCCCATGAACTGCAGCATGCCAGGCTTCCCTGTCCTCCACCATCTCCTGTAGTTTGCTCAAACTCATGTCCATCAAGTCAGTGATGCCTTCAAACCATCTCATCCTCTGTTGCCCCCTTCTCCTCCTGTCCTCAATCTTGCCCAACATCAGGATCTTTCCTAGTGAGTTGCCTCTTCTCAGGTGCCCATCAGCTTCAGCATCAGTACTTCCAATGAATATTCATTTCCTTTAGGTACTTTAGAAATCAGAGAATCCGCATGGCATTATCTTTCTAACTGAAGCAGATGTAACATTTCAATTTCAGTCCAATACTCCAAAACTAAGAAAATATTACATAAGTTAAGCATAGATAGAGCTTCAACAAGACCCTGCAAGAAAATATGTTACAAGCAATATTATCCTGATATAATTCTTGCCTTGTCCAGTTTGTTCATTTTTGATATGATTTAGCTGCATAAATTGCAACTTAAAGGAAAGAGGAAATGGCTAGTTATTTTGTTGTGTTTTCTGGGAGGTTATTTTATTCTTTTGGACTTCAAGTGCATAGAATGTGGACAATCAGCTGTGGTTTATGGCACACTATCATACTTGCTTTTTTATTATTTTTATGTTTATTTGCATCTGCCTTAATTTTCTTCACCATTATCCCCTTGTATCATCTCTAGTAGCACCTCATCTTTATCCTAACCCACCTTATCACCATAAATTATGTAAATACAATTTACCAAATGGCTTGGGTTTATTCAACTATTTTTTTTTAACTTTTTATTTTCTGGCTGTGTGACATGGCATGTGGGATCTTAGTTCCCTGACCAGGGATTGAACCCCTGCCCCCTTCAGTGAGAGGGTAGACTCTTAACCACTGGGCCACCAGGGAAGTACCTATTCAACTCTTCATGTTACTTCAAAATTTTCATTCAAAACACTCTAGTGAGTCTCCATCCTGTGCTGCAGACACAGCAGTTCCCTTTTCACAGCAGCTTAGTATTCCACCATTGGCAATACCACAGTTTACCTATCCAATCCCTGAGAGTGGACATTCAGATTGTTTCCCACCCTTTGATTTTACCAGCAATGATGCAAATTCCTTTGTGTATGTGTAGAATAATTTTTCTCAAGATCACTTCTCAAGAAATAGAATTGACGAGTTATGACATATGTCCATACACAAATGCACTGAATGCAAACTGCCCTGGTGAATAGTTGACCTAGAAGTGGGGAGAGATTCAGTTCTCCAAGCTGACACCCCATCATAATTTTGATGGTAACAATTGGCATTTCATTGTTTTGTTTTGTTTTGTTTCTTAACTTTAAAAATTTTCCTCACTAGTGAGATCGTACAATCTTCACAATCTTTTAGCTTTTCATGTTTCTTTCTCCAAATGTAATTTATCTAGTACCTCCTTGTTTGGTTAATTAGCAGTTTTCCTGTTTTATTTTTTCTAAATTGAAGTAATTTCTTGTATACTTAAGATTTTAATCCTTTTTAGTGGTATATTGTGCCAAGATCATCTCCAAGTCTATGCATATCTGTTAAGTTTGTTCCCGATGCTATGTATGACAGAAATCTTTGTGTTGTATTCAAAAACTGCGAATTTTCCCTTTATATTTATTATTTTTGTGCATTTTATTTTTAAATGTTTTATTGAGATCAACTTCCCTGGTCGCTCAGAAAGTAAACAATCTGCCTTCAATGCAGGAGACTCAGGATAGATCCCTAGGTTGGGAAGATCCGCTGGAGAAGGAAATGGCAACCCCCTCCAGTATTCTTGCCTGGAGAATTTCATGGACAGACAATATACAACCCATGGGGTCGCAGAGTCTGATATGACTGAGTAACACAAACAAGCATTCAAATACCCTGAACTTTGCCTTTATATTTATTCATTTTGCACATTTTATTTTTTAAGGTTTTATTGAGATCAAATATACATAAAGAACACAAATTTTGAGTGTACAGTTTGATGATGTTTATGAATGCTTCAGTTCAGTTCAGTTCAGTCGCTCAGTCGTGTCTGACTCTTTGCAACCCATGAATCGCAGCATGCCAAGGCCTCCCTGTCCATCACCAACTCCCGGAGTTCACTCAGACTCATGTCCATCGAGTCTGTGATGCCATCCAGCCATCTCATCCTCTGTCGTCCCCTTCTCCTGCTCCCAATCCCTCCCAGCATCAGAGTCTTTTCCAATGAGTCAACTCTTCGCATGAGGTGGCCAAAGTACTGGAGTTTCAGCTTTAGCATCATTCCTCCAATGAACACCCAGGACTGATCTCCTTCAGAATGGACTGGTTGGAACTCCTTGCAGTCCAAGGGACTCTCAAGAGTCTTCTCCAACACCACAGCTCAAAAGTGTCAATTCTTCAGCACTCAGCTTTCTTCACGGTCTCACATCCATACATGACCACTGGAAAAACCATAGCCTTGACTAGACGGACCTTTGTTGGCAAAGTAATGTCTCTACTTTTCAATATGATATCTAGATTGGTCATAACTTTTCTTCCAAGGAGTAAGCGTCTTTTAATTTCATGGCTGCAATCACCATCTGCAGTGATTTTGGAGCGCAAAAAAATAGAGTCTAACACTGTTTCCACTGTTTCCCCATCTATTTGCCATGAAGTGATGTGACCAGATGCCGTGATCCTCGTTTTCTGAATGTTTAGCTTTAAACCAACTTTTTCACTGTCCTCTTTCACTTTCATCAAGAGACTTTTTAGTTCCTCTTCACTGTCTGCCATAAGAATGGTGTCATCTGCATATCTGAGGTTACTGATATTTCTCTTGGCAATCTTGATTCCAGCTTGTGCTTCTTCCATCCCAGCATTTCTCATGATGTACTCTGCATATAAGTTAAATAAGCAGGGTGACAATATACAGCCTTGACGTACTCCTTTTCCTATTTGGAACCAGTCTGTTGTTCCATGTCCAGTCTGTTGCTTCCTGACCTGCATATAGGTTTCTCAAGAGGCAGGTCAGGTGGTCTGGTAATCCCATCTCTTTTAGAATTTTCCACAGTTTATTGTGGTCCACACAGTCAAAGGCTTTGACATAGTCAATAAAGCAGAAATAGATGTTTTTCTGGAACTCTCTTCCTTTTTTGATGATCCAGGGGATGTTGGCAATTTGGTCTCTGGTTCCTCTGCCTTTTCTAAAACCAGCTTGAACAACTGGAAGTTCACAGTTCAGGTATTGCTGAAGCCTGGCTTGGAGAATTTTGAGCATTACTTTACTAGCATGTGAGATGAATGCAATTGTGCAGTAGTTTGAGCATTCTTTGGCATTGTCTTTCTTTGGGATTGGAATGAAAACTGACTTTTACCAGTCTTGTGGCCACTGCTGAGTTTTCCAAATTTGCTGGCATATTGAATGCAGCACTTTCACAGCATCGTCTTTCAGGATTTGAAATAGCTCAACTGGAATTCCATCACTCCACTAGCTTTGTTTGTAGTGATGCTTTCCAAGGCTCACTTGACTTCACATTCCAGGATCTCTGGCTCCAGGTCAGTGATCACACCATCGTGATTATCTGGGTCATGAAGATCTTTTTTGTGTAGTTCTTCTGTGTATTCTTGGCACCTCTTCTTAATATCTTCTGCTTCTGTTAGGTCTATACCATTTCTGTCCTTTATTGAGCCCATCTTTGCATGAAATATTCCCTTGGTATCTCTAATTTTCTTGAAGAGATCTCTAGTCTTTTCCATTCTGTTGTTTTCCTCTATTTCTTTGCATTGATTGCTGAGGAAGGCTTTCTTATCTATTCTTGCTATTCTTTGGAACTCTGCATTCAGATGCCTATACCTTTCCTTTTCTGCTTTGCTTTTCTCTTCTCTTCTTTTCACAGCTATTTGTAAGACCTCCCCAGACAGCCATTTTGCTTTTTTTGCATTTCTTTTCCATGGGGATGGTCTTGATCCCTGTCTCCTGTACAATGTCACGAACCTCCGTCCATAGTTCATCAGGCACTCTATCTATCAGATCTAGGCCCTTAAATCTATTTCTCACTTCCACTGTATAATCATAAGGGATATTATTTAGGTCATACCTGAATGGTCTAGTGGTTTTCCCTACTTTCTTCAATTTAAGTCTGAATTTGGCAATAAGGAGTTCATGATCTGAGCCACAGTCAGCCCCTGGTCTTGTTTTGGTTGACTGTATAGAGCTTCTCCATCTTTGGCTGCAAAGAATATAATCAATCTGATTTCAGTGTTGACCATCTGGTGACGTCCATGTGTAGAGTCTTCCCTTGTGTTGTTGGAAGAGGGTGTTTGCTATGACCAGTGCATTCTCTTGGAAAAACTCTATTAGTCTTTGCCCTGCTTCATTCTGTATTCCAAGGCCAAATTTGCCTGTTACTCCAGGTGTTTCTTGACTTCCTACTTTTGCATTCCAGTCCCCTATAATGAAAAGGACATCTTTTTTGGGTGTTAGTTCTAAAAGGTCTTGTAGGTCTTCATAGAACTGTTCAACTTTAGCTTCTTCAGTGTTACTGGTTGGGGCATAGACTTGGATTACTGTGATATTGAATGGTTTGCCTTGGAAACAAACAGAGATCATTCTGTCGTTTTTGAGATTGCATCCAAGTACTGCATTTTGAACTCTTTTGTTGACCATGATGGCTACTCCATTTCTTCTGAGGGATTCCTGCCCACAGTAGTAGATATAATGGTCATCTGAGTTAAAGTCACCCATTCCAGTCCATTTTAGTTCGCTGATTCCTAGAATGTCGACATTCACTCTTGCCGTCTCTTGTTTGACCACTTCCAATTTGCCTTGATTCATGGACCTGATATTCCAGGTTCCTATGTAATATTGCTCTTTACAGCATCGGACCTTGCTTCTATCACCAGTCACATCCACAACTGGGTATTGTTTTTGCTTTGGCTCCATCCCTTCATTCTTTCTGGAGTTATTTCTCCACTGATCTCCAGTAGCATATTGGGCACCTACTGACCTGGGGAGTTCCTCTTTCAGTATCCTATCATTTTGCCTTTTCATACTGTTCATGAATGCTTATACATGTGTAAAACCATTGTTTCTTTTCCCAGACCAAACCTACTCCTCTACCTCATATACCATAAGAACCGTTCCATAACCAGATATTAGTTTTGTTTGCTCAACTTCATACAAATAGAATCATACATTTCATACTCGTTTTGTCTAGTTTTGTTCACTCATCATTATGACAGTGAGATTCATCCATGTTGTTATATTTAGTATCTATGTGGTTATACATAAATATATCTTAATGTGTTTATCCATTCTACTGCTAATAAGCATTTAGGTTGTGTCCAGTTCGGGACAATTTTCAATAAGCTATTGGTGGCTCAGAGATTAAAGCATCTGCCTGGAATGCAGGAGACCCGGGTTCGATCCCTGGATCGGGAAGATCCCCTGGAGAAGGAAATGGCAACCCACTCCAGTACTCTTGCTTGGAGAATCCCATGGAGGGAGGAGCCTGGTGGGCTACAGTCCATGGCGTCGCAAAGAGTCGGACACAACTGAGCGACTTCACTATCACTATTACATATTATGCAAAGAATTTTGTACACATCTTCAAGTGGATATATAAACTTATTTTTCTTGAGTATCTTTATGCAACCTATATGTGTGTGTGCTTAGTTGCCTATATTACGTACATCCATAAGTATATGTAAAATTTGTGTCTCAAGGGTTGTGTATATATTTAGTATTAGCAGATATTGCAAGACCAATTTCCAAAGTGGTTGTCCCAGCTTACACTCCAAAGAGCAATATTCTTGTTGTTTAGTCGCTAAGTCATGTCCAATTCTTTTGTGACCCATGGACTGTAGCCCACCATGCTCCTCTGTCCATGGGATTTCCCAGGCAAGAATACTGGAGTAGGTTACCATTTCTTTCTCCAAGGAATCTTCCCAAACTGGGGGTTAAATCTATGTCTCCTACATTGCAAGTGAATTGTTTTACCACTGAGCCACCAGGAAAGCTCACAGAGCAATATACGAGAGTTCTAATTCCACCACGTATCTACCCAGATTTTATATTGTTGGTTTGTTTAATTATAGCCAGTTTTATAAGTGAGGTACAATCACACTGTATTCATTTTTTTTTTTTGCAATATTTGACTTAATTTATCTGACTTCTATATCAGTTCTTTTGAGGAGAACATTGCCTTGAGTAGCACAACTAAGGTTATAACATATGGACTATTATTGCATACAGTATGGATAAATCAATTTCCTCATTGTTTAACAAGTAAAATGTCCAAAGATAATAATAATTACTTATATTACTTTCAGCATTTCTGGATATGTAAAATTACTAATTGATGTATTCATTGGTGAATTATATCACTAGATTTCCTAGGGCTGAACCTTTGTTATGTAACTAGAAAGCAAGGCAGTTTATTGCACCGTTAATGTGTTGTTCAATTCTGTTTGCTTAGAATCTGTTAACTTAAGACTATTTCTATCAGTCTACATATGTGAGCTTGAGTTGCTTTTTTGTGCTATATTTTGTGGGGATTAAGACCAAGGTTGGGCTTCCCAGGTGGTTAAGTGGTAAAGAAACTGCCTACCAATGGAGAAAACACAGGAGACCTGGGTTCGATCCCTTGGCTCAGAAGATCCCCGGGAGAAGGAAATGACAACCCTCTTCTGTATTCTTGCCTGGGAAATCCCATACACAGAGGAACCTGAGAGGCTACAGTCCAAGAACTCTCGAACAGTCAGACACGACTGAGCACACACATACAACACACAAGATCAAGATTATGTTTGTTTCATATAATAAATTGGAAATACTTTCTTGCTCTTCTTTAGAGCTGGTCAAATAATACTCATTAGATCATTCAAAGCAAAATAGAATTCTCTTTGCCTCTCTTTAGCCTGATGCTCTTTTCTGTAAGCAATATTTTGAAAGCAATTTCTATTTCCTCTGTGGCATTTGGATTGCTCATGTTTTCTTAGAAGAGATGTAGTGAACGCTGAAATCATGAACTCTGATGCCAGAAGCCCACAGTTAGAATACTGGTTTCATTACTTCCTACCTGTGTGTCCTTAGGCAAAGCATTTATCCTAATGTGCCTCTATTTCTTCATTGAAGAATAGGAATGATAAAAAAAAATAATGATAATTCTTACCTCATATGGTTGTTATGAAAATTAAAAGAATTAAGGTATCTAAAGCTCTCAGACCAGTGCTTGGCACAGGATAAACAACACTTAGTGCTATTATTTCCTCTCTTTGGGGGGCATTTGGTCAGTACACATTCTTGTAGAAAATGTATTCCATCAAATTAAACTGCATCATATTGGCATCTCTTTTGCATCTGTAAATTTCCTTTGTAATTTTTGTTATCTCCTCATCATTTTTTTTTATTCTTTACTGTCAAATTCTCCTCTCTTTTCCTTTATTGGTTTTGCTAACAATTATAGCAATCTTATGGTCTTGTTTCATTCCCTAAAAACCAACAACAAAATCTACTCATTATTTTCAATGATTTTCATTTTCAATTCATTATATTTTACTTTCACTCATATTTGAGTCTTACTTGTTTTCTTTAGATTTATTTTATTTTTTCTACATTTTTATGTTCCATTCTTAATTTTTTTTTCTTTTCACCTTTCTTGATTATCTACTTAAAGCTATTTTCTTCCATCTATATAACAGATATGTAGTCTTTTCATTTTTTTTTTTTAAGGTATGTAGGTTCAGGTATGTATTCTTTTCACTATATTTATTTTTCAAATATAGACTTTCTCTTTTACCAAAACATTCTTTGAGAGATTTTATTTGTTGATTCTGTTTATCTATTGTTTCAATTTTCCTTTAATGAATATTGTCATATTCTTTAATTCTCTATGAGTAAATTAATTTTTATTGAATTTTAATCAGAAAATGTTCAAATGTCTTCTTTGTCTCTATAACTTGTTTTTTACTAGAAAGTGTCTTTTAATGAACAGAGTGCTTAAACTTAATTTGGGGAAATTTTTAAATTGTTTTGTTTATTAATATCATTTTTTTAAATTTTTGCTCAAAAGTCATACAGGTTCAGCCTTCATTTTCTCTATTTTTATTTTGCTTTTTACACTTAATGCTTTAATATACCTAAAATCAATTATTGTGTGTGATATGAAGTCCAATTTGAATTTTTCCAATTTCTAATCTATTTTCACAACATAGTCAATTAAATTTTTCCTATTTTACAATTCCATTTCTCATATATCAGTTTATATGTTTATCAATTTGTCTTTCCTAACTCCGATGCTATACAAATCTAACTATCATATCCATATAAAGGTTGGTAGGGCAATTTTCTAACTATCATCTTAAATACCTTGCTAAATTTCACACACACAGACAAACACACACATACACATTTAATCCCTACTGAAATTTTTATTTCAATTATATTCAACTGGCTGATCAATTTGGGGAGAATCAACATGTTATAGATTAATAGTATAATACTTTCCTCCATTTATTTTCTTGACAGTGTGCCAGGAAATGTTTACTTTTTTAATATAAGGTTTGTATATCCTTGTTAGACTTAAATGTAGGTAAATTTTATGTTAGTTTTAAATGGCATACTAATTTACTTTCAAATTTATTTGCTGATGCCTAGAAATGCAGTGATGTTTGTTTTATATATTAGCAATACATTCAGCTATGTTAATGAACTCCTATTTCTTTTAATGGTTTCTAAGTATAACCTTTAAGTTTTACATGGAAATAATAGAATATCTACAAAGAAGTACATTTTTATTTCTTCCTTTTAAATCTTCATACCTTAATTTTGTAATATTCTCTTGCCTTACAGTAGTAACAGTAATTTTGTCTTATTCCTGAAATGAAACAAGTTTTAAAAATGTTACATCATTAAGAATGCTTGCTTTTGGTTCATGTTAGAGATCATTTATCAAGTAAAGGAAGTCTTATTTTCTATTTTGATAATTATAAGTAGGTGTTGAATATCATCAATTCCTTTTCTTCTGTGTATCAGTATGACCATACATCTTTTCCTTTTTAATATGTTAATATAAGTTCAGTTCAGTCATTCAATCATGTCCAACTCTTTGTGATCCCATGGACTGCACCATGCCAAGCTTCCCTGTCCATCACCAACTCCCAGAGTTTACTCAAACTCATCTCCATTGAGTCGGTGATGCCATCCAACCATCTCATCCTCTGTCATCCCCTTCTCCTCCTCCCTTCAATCTTTCCCAGCATCAGGGTCTTTTCCATTGAGTCAGTTCTTCATATCAGGTGGCCAAAGTATTAGAGTTTCAGCTTCAGCATCAGTCCTTCCAATGAATATTCAGGACTGATTTCCTTTAGGATGGACTGGTTGGATCTCCTTGCTGTCCAAGGGACTCTCAAGAGTCTTCTCCAATGCCACAGTTCAAAAGCATCAATTCTTTGGTGCTCAGCTTTCTCTATAGTCCAACTCTCACAACCATACATGACTACTGGAAAAACCATAGCCTTGACTAGATGGACGTTTGTTGGCAAAGTAATGTCTCTGTTTTTTAATATGCTGTCTAGGTTGGTCATAACTTTTCTTCCAAGGAGTAAGTGTCTTAATTTCAAGGCTGCACTCACCATGTGCAGTGATTATGGAGCCACCAAAAATAAAGTCTGTCACTGTTTCCACTGTTTCCCCATCTATTTACCATGGTATGGCTTAAGCCCTCTTGGAGGAGGTCACCATTAACCCCACCATAGAGCTGCCAGAACTTACACAGGCCTGGGAAAGAGACTCTTGGAGGGCACAAAAGAACCTTGTGAGCACCAGGACCCAGGAGAAAGGAGCAATGACTCCACAAAAGACTGACCCGGACTTGCCCAGGAGTGTCCAGGAATCTCCAGTGGAAGCATGGGTTGGTGGTAGCCTGCTGCAGGATTGGGGGCACTGAATGTAGCACTGTTTGCATGGGATCTTTTGAAAGAGGTTGCCATTATCTTCATTATCTCCACCATAGTTTGGTCCCAGGTAAATATGCAGATGACACCACCCTTATGGCAGAAAGTGAAGAAGAATAAAGAGCCTCTCGATGAAAGTGAAAGAGGAGAGTGAAAAATTTGGCTTAAAGCTCAACATTCAGAAAACCAAGATCGTGGCATCCAGTCCCATCACTTCATGGCAAGTAGATGAAGAAACAGTGGCAGACTTTAATTCTTTGGGATCCAAAATTATTGCACATGGTGACTACAGCCATGAAATAAAAAGACGTTTACTCCCTTGAAGAAAAGTTATGACCAACCTAGACAGCATATTAAAAAGCAGAGATATTACTTTGCCAACAAAGGTCCACCTGGTTAAAGCTATGGTTTTTCCAATAGTCATGTATGGTTGTGAGAGTTGGACTATAGAGAAAGCTGAGCGCCAAAGAATTGATGCTTTTGAACTGTGGCATTGGAGAAGACTCTTGAGAGTCCCTTGGACAGCAAGGAGATCCAACCAGTCCATCCTAAAGGAAATCAGTCCTGAATATTCATTGGAAGGACTGATGCTGAAGCTGAAACTCTAATACTTTGGCCACCTGATATGAAGAACTGACTCAATGGAAAAGACCCTGATGCTGGGAAAGATTGAAGGGAGGAGAAGGGGATGACAGAGGATGAGATGGTTGGATGGCATCTCCGACTCAATGGAGATGAGTTTGAGTAAACTCTGGGAGTTGGTGATGGACAGGGAAGCCTGGCTTGCTGCAGTCCATAGGACTGCAAAGAGTTGGACACAACTGAGCAACTGAACTGAACTGAACTGAACTGACTGAAATAGCAGGGAGGGACACAGCTCCACCTATTAACATAAAATTGGATTAAAGATTTACTGAGCATGGCCCCGCCCATCAGAACAAGACTCAGTTTTTCCCCCCTGGTCAGTCTCTCCCATCAGGAAGCTTCCATAAGCCTCTTATCCTTCTCCATCAGAGGGCAGACAGACTGAAAACCACAGTCACAGAAAACTAAACTACCTGATCACATGGACCACAGTCTTCTCTAACTCAATAAAAGTATGAGCCACGCTGTGTAGGGCCATCCAAGACAGAAGGGTCATGGTGGAGAGTTCTGACAAAACGTGGTCCACTGGAGAAGGGAATGGCAAACCATTTTAGTATTCTTGCTTTGAGAACCCCATGAATAGTATGAAAAGGTAAAAAGTTAAGACACTGAAAGATGAACTCCCCAAGTCGGTAGTTGCCCAAGCTACTGGAGATCAGTGGAGAAATAACTCCAGAAAGAATGAAGAGACAGAGGCAAAGCAAAAACAACACCCAGTTGTGTATGTGACTGGTGATGGAAGCAAGGTCTGATGCTGGAAAGAGCAATATTCCATAGGAACCTGGAATGTTAGGTCCATGAATCAAGGCAAACTGGAAGTGGTCAAATGAGATGGTAAGAGTGAATGTCGACATTTTAGGAATCAAAGAACTAAAATGGTCTGGAATGGGTGAATGTAATTCAGATGACCATTATATCTATTACTGTGGGCAAGAATCCCTTAGAAGAAATGGAGTAGCCATCATAGTCAACAGAAGATTCCAAAATGCAGTGCTTGGATGCAATCTCAAAAATGACAGAATGATCTCTGTTCGTTTCCAAGGCAAACCATTCAATATTCAAGTCTATGCCCCTACCAGTAATGCTGAAGAAGCTGAAGTTGAACGGTTCTATGAAGACCTACAAGACTTTTTAGAACTAACACCCAACAAAAGCTGTCCTTTTCATTAGAGGGGTCTGGAATGCAAAAGTAGGAAGTCAAGAAACACCTGGAGTAACAGGCAAATTTGGCCTTGAGGTACAGAATGAAGCAGGGCAAAGGCTAATAGAGTTTTGCCAAGAGAATGCACTGGTCATAGCAAACACCCTCTTCCAACAACACAAGAGAAGATTCTACATGTGGACATCACCAGATGGTCAATATTGAAATCAGATTGGTTATGTTCTGTGTAGCCAAATATGGAGAAGCTCTATACAGTCAGCAAAAACAAGACTGGGAGCTGACTGTGGCTCAGATCATGTATTCCTTATTGCCAAATTCAGACTTAAATTGAAGAAAGTGGGGAAAACGACTAGACAATTCAGGTATGACCTAAATCAAAAGAAAGTGAAGTTGCTAAGTCATGTCCAATTCTTTGCAATCCCATGGACTGCAGCCTACCAGGCTCCTCCGTCCATGAATTTTCCAGGCAAGAGTACTGGAGTGGGTTGCCATTTCCTTCTCCAGGGGATCTTCGTGACTCAGGGATTGAACCCAGGTCTCCCGCATTGCAGGTAGACACTTTACCATCTGAGCCACCAGGGAAACCCATCAATTAAATCCCTTACAATTATGTTAATATAATAAAAGATATTTCTAGAGACTTATGTCTTCCTAGGGTAAATTCAATTTATTTGTGGTTTTATTTGCTAACATCTTGCTGAGGAATTTGTATCTTGTTGAGTTAGATAGGTCTGTAATTTTGTCTGATGTGAAAATCAAGTTTCTATTGGATTCAAATAATGAGTTAGGAGATCATTTCTCTTATTCTGCTCTTTAGAATAGTTTTTATAAGATTATAATACTCTGTTCCTCAAGAATTTATTAGAGTCAGTAAGGCCATCTGGTGCAAGTGTTTACCTTGGGAGAAAATTTTTAACTATAACATCAATTTTATGAAGGTTGTAGAAGTATTCATGCTATTTCTTTTTAATAAATTGCAGTAAATTACATTTATGCCCGTTTTATCTCCCATATTTTACTCTATTTTGCCTAGCAGTTTTCTTGCTAAAACTCTACAAAGATGTTCTTTTTTTTCCAAAAGAGCCAACTTTAGGTATTGTTGAGACTGTATCATCTTTGGTTTCTAGTTTTATTAAGTTCCTACCATTACATTTTTATCCTACTTTCACTTTTTAAAATTTTCCTTCTGTTATGTGTGTGTGTGTGTGTGTGTGTGTGTGTATGAAGTTCTACTCTGTTAACACATTTCATTTGTATAACACAGTGTCATCGACTATAGTCACTGTGTTATACATTAAATCTTCAGCCTTATTCATCACACAACTGAGAGTAGTTCTGTTCTTTTTCTAATTTCTTAGGTTGACTGCTTAGTTTGTTCATTTTCAATCTTTCTTTGCTTATACAAAGAATACAAAATTTTTTAAAACTGTCAGTTTCCCTTTAAATAGTGCTTTTCTTACATTTAACTATTTTGCTAGGTAGAATTTTGATTCTTTTTAAATTTCAGCTTTATTTTCCTTTTGTTCTTTCACTCAAGTTTATAAATATGTATATAGAGAGAACATACCTTGATAGCTGTTCTGTTGTTGTTTTGTCGCTAAGTCTTGTCAATTCTTCGCAATGCCATGGACTGTAGCCCACCAGGCTCCTCTGTCTGTGGGATTTCCCAGGCAGGACTATTGGAGTGGGTTGCTATTTCCTCCAGACGCTTTTCCCAAACCAGGGATTAAATCCATGTTTAATGCAGGTGTCTCCTTCATAGGCAGGCAGATTCTTTACCACTAAGCTATGGAGAAAGACCCATAACATAACGTGTGTGTGTGTGTGTGTGTGTGTGTGTGTACATTTGATTGTGTTTTGTTGTTATTGTTCTTATTCTGTTTTAATATAATTACACTATAGTCAAGGAACATTGTATGTTTCAAAGTCATTTACTGAGACAGATTTTAAGGTCTGTATAGGATCAATTTATGTAAAGGTCCTGTGTATATTTAGAAGACTGTGCATTCTCTAATAGCCAGGTCTAGTTTTATAACTGTACTTTTCAAATCTTAGACCTGTTTTCTAAATATTTCATTTTCTTAGCTTCTCAATAATTAAGAAAACTGCCAAAATCCAGTATGATAGTAAATTTGTCAGTATCTCCCAATAGGTCTTCAAATTCTTGCTTTCAAGACTATTTTATGTGACACATTCTGTATTAGAATTATTCTGTCATTTTAGTGCACTGAGCTTCTTATCTTTAATTACTATCCCTTTTGTCTTTAATAATACGTTTTTTTCTTAATGTCTGTTTTTCTTTGATAGCAGCATAGCTATCTTAGCTTTCTTTTGGATAGTACTTGTACAAATTTTCTATATCTTTAAACTCCACCCATGTCCTTCCTGGAGACAAAGTGGCAACCCACTCCAGTATTCTTGCCTGGAGAATCCCATGGACAGAGGAGCCTGGCAGGCTTTAGTCCACAGCGTCGCAAAGAGTCAGACATGACTGAAGCGGCTTAGCACACACATGTCCTTAAGTTTTAGAGTGTCTCTTGTAAACCACATATAGCTAATTTTTTTAACTTATTGTGTTTCATTTTATTCAAATTCACATTATTTTTAATCAACAAGCTAATTCATGGATTATTAATATAATTACTAACTTACTTTAACTCACTACTGCCATAATATATTTAGCTATTTTTGCTATTTCTTCCTCTTCTTTTTCCTCTGTTTTATTGCATTTTCTTCTTTGTTTCTCATATACAATTTTACTCTCTCTTATATAGTGAGGACATATATTCTCTCTTATATATTGATTATTGTACCTACTAAGCTTAACAGAGTCCCTTGGACTGCAAGGAGTTCCAATCAGTCCATTCTAAAGATCAGTCCTGGTTGTTCTTTGGAAGGAATGATGCTAAAGCTGAAACTCCAGTACTTTGGCCACCTCATGCAAAGAGTTGACTCACTGCAAAAGACCCTGATGCCGGGAGGGATTGGGGGCAGAAGGAAAAGGGGATGACAGAGGATGAGATGTCTGGATGGCATCACTGACTCGATGGACCTGAGTTTGAGTGAACTCCGGGAGTTGGTGATGGACAGGGAGGCCTGGCGTGCTGCAATTCATGGGGTTGCAAAGAGTCGGACACGACTGAGCGACTGAACTGAACTGAACTGAACTGAAGCTTAACATTGTCTAAATTGTAGTTTTTTTAACCCTCGAAAACACTACAGGAACTTGGACTTCTTAAGTGTAGATCAATCTCCCCCACCTTACATGTGACTGTTGTTCCACATTCTAGGGCTCTCATATTGGTCCTAATAAGTTAGATATCATCATTGTACTATTTTTTTTAATGTATTTCTTTGCACACCATTCTTTCTTACATCAGAAGTTCCTTCTGAAATCATTTATCTACTTCTGCATATACAGCCTTTCTAATTTAATTTAGTCTCTCTTGCTGGTAGATATTACTAATATTCAGCAATGTCATTCCTTTCTCTGATACCACAGGGTCCCTTTGCAATGTGGAGAGTCCTTTAACACTTCTTTGCTAAGGAAATGAAAAGCTCTTTCTATGCCCTCACACGTGCAAGTTCTGTGCCAACATGGAGTCAGAAGATGTAGTATATAAATTCCTAAGTAAAACATTTGGAAAGAACTACCCTGGAAAACCCATGAAACACAGCAAAATTTGTGTGATTAAGAAATAAATTTTAATGCTTTCAGCCACAAAGATTTAAGATGAATTTGAACTGGATCCTAACCTAGAGTTACTCTAATCTAATGAAATGTATTTTGTGGTAAACCAAATTTTTGTTTATTTGAAAAAGCCTTTATTTCTTCTTTGCTATTTAAAATCAATTTTGTTCAATTCATAAAGCGAAGTTGTCAAATATTGTTTCTCTGAACTTCAATATACTACTGATCTCTAGCTTAATTTTGTTTTCTTGTTGAGAAATCTACTAACTGTCCAAACTTTATTATTTGTGGGTGATTTGCTTTTTCTCTGATGGCTTTTAAGATTTTTCTCTTTATCTTTTATCTTCTGCAGTTTCATCAAAAATTTATAAAAGTGTACATTTCATTGTGTTTTTCCATACTGATGGGAGTTTTGCTTTCTTGGAAATCTGTGGGTTTGTTTCTTTAATCTATCAAATACTCAGATTATTTCATCAAGCAATTCTTTTCACACACTTTTTTCTATGCTCTTTTTCTGAAAGTCCACTTAAATAGGTTAAATTTTCCCATTTCTTTTAAATCCCTATGTCTTAAACTTTCTCACATTTTCCATCTACTTATCTCCCTGGGATGCATTCTAGTTAATTACCTCAGTAATACCTTTGAGTCAATGGGCATTAATTTGAGCAAACTCCAGGAGATGGAAGGACAGGGAAGCTTGGTGATCTGCAGTCCACGGGGTGGCCAAGTCAAACATGACTGAGCGACTGAACAGCAACAACAAAAGCAATACCTTTGAGCACATTTATTCTGTGCTAATGTCTTTGAATTATTTAAGCATTTTCTATTTCTAGAAATTTTATTTGGTTCTTTTTTCATCTTTTTATTTTTCTGTTTTTTGCTTGTTCATTTGTATGTTGCTATTTATTTCTTTGACGATTCCATCCACAATTGTATTTTCTCTTCCAAGGATTTTTACTCTAAGAGAGCTTATCTGAATTCTTCAGTACTGACAGTTCTATAATTTCTGGAGTCACAATTCTTTTCTCTCAGAAGATGGTTTAAAACTGACTTAGTCCTTAGTGTTACAAATGAATAGTCAACTGTCAAACTATTTTTTTTTTCCTTTGCAGAAAACTTTTTCTCTTTTGACTTTTATAAGATTTTTCTGTATCCTTAGAGTTAATAAATATCAGAATATGTTTGGAACAGTTCATTTTTCATCTTCCAACCAGGAATTTGATAAACTCTTTTCAGTCTACAAATGTAACTTTATCTTCAGCTAAAGTTGCTTTTTTTTTTTTTTAAGTAACGCGTATTTTCATCTATCTTTGTCTTTCCTTTCACAATTATTCCCATAATAGTTTCCTGGATCTATCAAGCAAATAGTTCATCTTTTCCCTCATAATTATTATCTCCTTTTCTTTATTTTGGCTTTGAGATAATTTATGCTCTCTGACCTCAAAGACTTTTAATTCTGGTCTCAACAGTGACAATATATTCTGTTAGTTCGTCTACTGAATGGGTTTATTTAGATAAATGTAGTTTCTAACTCCAGAAAAATCTTTTTAAATGCTAGGGCAGAGTGGGTGGGGGTGGTGGCTCCTGAAATTTTTTGTTGTTCAGTCACTAAGTCACGTTGGACTCTTTGCAGTCCATGGACTGCAGCACACCAGGCTTCCCTGCCCTTCACTATCTCCCAGAGCTTGCTCAAACTCATGTCCATTGAGTCAGTGATGCCATCCAATCATCCCAACCTCCATAGCTCCTTTCTCCACCTGCACTCAATCTTCCCTAGCATCAGGGTCTTTTCCAATATACTCTCATATGCCAAATGTCCCATTTGTTTTCACTGATAGCCATTTTTCCAGTTGTTGGGTCCCCTTAGATGAGATGTATTATCTTTGCCCAATCATCACAGAAGCTGAACCGCATTGTGCCTGTAATACAGAATGAAGCATGCTTCCTGCCAATGCAGCTGGAAGAGGCCTTCCTTCTCCATAGAATCTTGAACTCTATGGCCTCAAGGACAGGAATGACTGAGTCCTCTTGCTGTTCCTCTGACCCTGTTAGTCACGGAGAGACCAAGCTCTACAGTGGGAAGTTATGTCCATTCTGCTGCCTTCCAGGACTCATCCCAGAACTCCAGGCAAAGCATCAAAAGCTATGTACAATTCTCTCTACAGATAACCCCAAGAGAGCCCTATTGTTTGTACCTAATTGCCCATAGGCCCACTGTT
Organism: Bos taurus; assembly: GCF_002263795.3. Classification (NCBI taxonomy): domain Eukaryota; kingdom Metazoa; phylum Chordata; class Mammalia; order Artiodactyla; family Bovidae; genus Bos; species Bos taurus. The sequence goes on from NC_037336.1 coordinate 90,768,240, forward strand.
TTTGTATTTTTGTTTGTTTTCTACTATTTGTCCTTCATTTAGCTATTTTTGGGGGAGAGAGGAATATTTTAATTGCCAGACTTATTCAACTATCTAAAAATGGTATTTTTTTCCCCTAGAAGCAGGTTTGCTGTTATTGCTGTTTTGTTTTCCCTATAAAGATTTTTTTTTCCCCACAGCCCCCCAGATTGAAATTCTTTTAGTGTCCGAGTCCTCAGATATAGCTTCTCTAAGCACCTCAAGTGAGAGTTCTTACAATTGCCAGCATCACCATTTAGTACTTGTGGCCCTTATAAAGTGTTAGTCACTCAGTCATATCAGACTCTTTGCAACCCCATGAACTGTAGCCCACAGGGCTCCTCTGTCCATGGAATTCTCCAGGCAAGAACACTAAAGTGGGTTGCTGCCGGGAGCAGGAGCTCCGCCCCTGGCAAAGGTCATGAGGAAGGAGGCTCGACATACGCAAAGGCAGGATCGAGCCTCAGGAGTCCCCCTGGAAACTCTCGAGCATCTACCCCCCAAAACCATAGTCTGCCTACTTTCTGCTTTGTGCTCTCACCTACACCTCTGACTTTACGGGGGGCTGTCCCCACTACCTCTCTCTGAAAAAAGAATTAACTTACAGCTCCAGTTAATAATTCCTGGGTGTGACAGTGTTTCAACCTACAAACTCCTTTGGAAGTCCTCTAGCCTGCCTGAATAGGTTTTTCCGGCCACATGTGATTGTTCAGAGCCTCCCAACTGTGAGAGGCATGAGATGTTCTAAACTGTCTTATTCAGATCAGATCAGTCACTCAGTCATGTCTGACTCTTTGCGACCCCATGAATCGCAGCACGCCAGGCCTCCCTGTCCATCACCAACTCCCGGAGTTCACTCAGACTCACGTCTATCGAGTCAGTGATGCCATCCAGCCATCTCATCCTCTGTCATCCCCTTTTCCTTCTGCCCCCAATCCCTCCCAGCATCAGGGTCTTTTGCAGTGAGTCAACTCTTCGCATGAGGTGGCCAAATACCTGAATAACTTCTGGTCTGAGTTTAACCCCAGCCTGTGAACATCCACCAGTCCCATTTCCAAAAGTTCAATTAGTTGGACTAAGAGGTTTCTCTAGAAACACAGGACTGAGAATATTCTGGGTGTTCTCACTGTTATGTCAAATGCTTCATCCACAGAATGAAATATTTATCCCCCAGGGGAACCCGAGAAGGAAAGAACATGTCAAAATCAATCTGCCCATTATCACTTCTGAATGCTTTGGCTGCTCATTCCATTAGATGAACCAGTAACTCAAAGCTAGATGCTTTTTTTATCCCCAGGTGAAAAGTCCTACATTTGATCTAAAATTACAAATACATGGCAATGCAGAAAACAACAATTGGAAAGAGGACAGAGGATTTATTTAACATCAGAGCACTTAGAGCATTTCTGAAGTAGCCCCAGAAATCTATCTTCTATAAATATATTCTTTGTATCAGTATGTGTTTCATGATGTATCAATACTTAACTATTCTGACTAATAGGACCACTTTCATACAGCTCTGGCATGACATAAAGGAAGTTATGGCTCAAAAATAAATTGTGACCTTTTTTTTTTTTTTTTTTTGGCTCTGGGGAGACAAATCACATTACCCTGCTACTTCTCCATGGCTTTCATCACCAGGTCTTTTTCTCCATTGGGTCTCAGGGTCCAAACTCTGTTTAGATTCTTCACTAATTGGGCACCTAAAAACTAAGTTTTGTTGTCTTCTCAATTCTTCAGAAAAAATCTTCCTTCTTTGCCTAAAGAGTATAAAAACTACCTTCTTTGGCCACTTCCTAGGTTTCATTTCTATGGAGCATCCATGTGCATGAATTAAAATCTGTTTCTCTCTTATTCACCTGGCTTGTGTCAGTGTTATTATTAGTCTAGCCACAAAAACTCAAGAAGGGTGGAGAAGGAGATCTCTCCCTGCCCAACATCTTCTCCATATGATCTCTTCAGTCTGGTAACCAAGCTAATTACATGGTAAGGAAAGCTCCCAAAGTAAGTGACAGGCCTCTTAAAACTATACCAGAAACTGAACAGCATCATTTCTGTACATTTTATTCAACACAAGTCAAAGGCGGGGCCATATTCATTATGGTGGGAGAGGACTACACAAGAGTGAAAATTCTGAGAAATGTGGCCCATTTTGAGCCATCTTTGGAGACTACCGTCCACATTCTCCAAAGTGATCCTTTTAAAAGATAAATCATATCCTGTATCTCTGCTTTCAATGCTGCAAAAATTTTCCATGACTCTCATAATAGATTTCAAAGTCCTTCACATGGTCTACCTGATTCTCCATAACCTTGCTCCTGAGTACCTCTCTAATGTTGCTTACTACCACTTTCTGGAAATGCCAAACACAAGTGTACCGGTGTTTTAAATTATCTGCACAATTGCTTCCATGTTTTAATTCATCGTATATTTTTAGTCTCTGAAATACACATCCAGACAAAGTCACAGGTGAAAGACAAAGTGCAGAAGAATTTAGCATTTTTCCTACAGAACCAAGATTTTCAAAAAACATCATTTCTTTTACCTTCTAGGGTTTTGTTGCTTCTAAAGGCCATCACATTTAGCACATTTCCTGCACACTGCACTACCAGGCAAAGTGAGAATTCTTTTCCTCGTTTTCAATTTAAGAACCTGTAGTGACTTGTCTAATGTTAAAGACATAGTAAGTGGTAGGGCCAGAACACAAACTCAACTACTCTAATTACTTGCTCAGTATTCTGGTGACTTTCTCATAATAAAATTCAGTTAGGAGAAACTCTGAGATATCAGACTATCAGAAAAGAACCTGTAAACTGCATTAATTTATACTTACAGTGCTATTTTATCTCCTCAATTCAGTTAGTGGATAAAAATTGTATTGCAATGTTCTCCTTTGCATTTTATGTTCTTTATTACAGACATAACCAGAGACACATCGGCACAATTATAGTCTTCACTGAGCTACTCTTTTTACCATGTGCTAGAGTGAGTTGAGGGCTTCCTTGGTGGCTCAGATGGTAAAGAATCTGTCTGCAATGCGGGAGACCCAGGTTCGATCCCTGGGTGAGTTGGAGTTCTCCTGATTTGGGTGTTCATTAATTTATCCATACATTCACACCAGCTCTCTTTCTTTTGCACATTCAGCAATATCCTTAAGTGCTAGGCAACCCCTGTTTATACAATGCTTTTGTAACTGGTGCCAGCACAGTCAAATAAGCAAAAGATGAAAAGTGAAGGGAAAGTGTTAGTCGCTCAGTCCTGTCTGACTCTTTGCAACCCTGTGGGACTGTAGCCCACCAGGTTCCTCTGTCCATGAGCTTCTCTAGGCAAGTATACTTGAGTGGGTTACCATTTCCTACTCCAGGGAATCATTCCCCAGGATCAGACCCAGGATCGAACCTGGGTCTCCTGCATTGCAAGCAGATTTTTTACCATCTGAGCTGCCAGAGAAGCCCCAAATTAAAGATGGACTCTCCAAAAAGAATTTGAAGTCCAGCTTAAAGAATGAGAAAAAATATATAGTAATGTAAGAACAAAGCAAGAAATGTAGCCATAATGCAAAATATCAAAAACAAAAGTGGGCGTGTGAAAGACTTTAAAAGTTCATTACCTCCTATAGGAATGTGTCAAATTATTACCAGTCCCAGGCATAGGCTGCTTCTCACACCACATCCAGGAACTGATGCTTCTCAATTGTTATTGGGAAAGCTGTTCCCTATGAAGATTATAGGGACTTTGAATAAATGTGCCTTGAAGTATGTTTCAGAATATATACCTTTTGGATAATTTCTCAACAACTTACTTTATCTAAATATTTGTAATATGTTATCAATCTGGCTCACACTGGTGAAGTCTAGTTACAGGATAAACTTCAAACCTTGCCTCATTCTGCAAGATGACATCATGCTCATGGTGTTCAACATTAAAGGTGAGTGAGAACAGTCCATGTATTTTTATCATTAGCTTCAGAAATCTAACAAGCCATGCTGATTCACAGACAACCAGAGCAACTTCTCCCTAGAATTTCAACCTCAAAGCAGGTGGGGATGGGATGTATCCAAATATAAATGGAAGTTACAAGAAGAGAGTGGAGCATATTTCCAAAGCAGTACACTCATAGATGTCTCAGTCCATGAAGAGTCATGTGAATTGTCTATCCATTTTATGAGAAACAGCAGGGAAAAGTAGCCCTGGTCTCAGTAGCAGGAAGAATTGTGCTTCTGCAGAAGAACTAGTTATTGAACTTTGTGAAACTCATAGCAGCTTATGGTCCTTTTTTGCAAGTATATAACATTTCATGATTGTAATGATTAATTTTGTGTCATCTGGGTTGGGATACCATGCACAGTTTTGTGGTCAAACCCTATTCTGACTCTGATTATTCTGTGACGGTTATGATTCAGAGGACTCTGAGTAAAGCAGATTGTCCTCTATAATGTGGACGGGCCTCATTCAATCAGTTGAGGGGCTAAATAGAAGGAAAATTAGACCTCCCCTGAGCAAGAACGAATTCTGCCTGCACATGGTCTTCAGACTTGAGCAAAAGCATTGCTTCTTCCTTGGTCTCCAGCTTGCTGAGACCCTACAACAGATTTTGGATTCACCAGCCTCCATAAGTATATTGGCCAATCTTTAAACTAAATGTTAATTGCTTATTATAAATATTTATTATATTTATTTACTGAGTACATACTACACGTCAGGCTCTGTACAAAGCAGTGAGCAAAATAGACAAGGTCCCATCATTCACAAAATGATAGTTCAGACCTGTTTTTGTATTCTGTAGCTAACTAATAATACAGTACTGCTATACACATATGGCTAGGGGCCACTTAAAATGAATCAATTCCAAACTGAAATGTGCTGTAACTACAAAATACTTCAGTTCAGTTCAGTTCAGTCGCTCAGTCATGTCTGACTCTTCGCAACCCCATGAACCACAGCACACCAGGCGTCTGTGTCCAACTCCCGGAGTCCACCCAAACCCATATCCATCAAGTTGATAATGCCATCCAACAATCTCATCTTCTGTCATCCCCTTCTCTTCCCACCTTCAATCTTTCCCAGCATCAGGGTCTTTCCATTGAGTAAATTCTTCACATCAGGTGGCCAAAGGATTGGAGTTTCAGCTTCAATATCAGTCCTTCACATCCATACATGACCACTGGAAAAACCACAGCCTTGACTAGATGGACCTTTGTTGACAAAGTAATGTCTCTGCTTTTTAATATGCTGTCTAGGTTGGTCGTAACTTTTCTCCCAAAGAGCAAGTGTCTTTTAATTTCATGGCTGCACTGATTTAATTTCATCTGCACTGATTTTGGAGCCCAGAAAAATAAAAGTCTGCCACTATTTTCATTGTTTCCCCATTTATTTGCCATAGAGTGATGGGACCAGATGCCATAATCTTAGTTTTCTGAATGTTGAGCTTTACCAATTTTTTCACTTTCCTCTTTCACTTTCATCAAGAGACTCTTTAGTTCTTCACTTTCTGCCATAAGGGTGGTATCATCTGCATATCTGAGGTGATTGATATTTCTCCCAGCAATCTTGATTCCAGCTTGTGCTTCATCCAGCCCAGCGTTTCTCATGATGTACTCTGCATATAAGTTAAATAAGCAGGATGACAAAATACAGCCTTGATGTACTCCTTTTCCTATTTGGAACCAGTCTTTTGTTCCATGTCCAGTCCTAACTGTTGCTTCCTGACCTGTATACAGGTTTCTCAAGAGGCAGGTCACGTGGTCTGGTATTCTTTTCTCTTTCAGAATTTTCCACAGATTATTGTGATCTACACAGTCAAAGGCTTTGGCATAGTCAATAAAGCAGAAATAGATGTTTTTCTGGAACTCTTTTGCTTTTTTGATGATCCAGCGGATGTTGGCAATTTGATCTCTGGTTCCTCTGCCTTTTCTGAAACCAGCTTGAACATCTGGAAGTTCATAGTTCACATATTGTTGAAGCCTGGCTTGGAGAATTTTGAGCATTACTTTGCTAGCATGTGAGATGAGGGCAACTGTGTGGTAGTTTGAGCATTCTTTGGCATTGCCCTTCTTTGGGATTGGAATGAAAGCTGACCTTTTCCAGTCCTGTGGCCACTGCTGAGTTTTCCAAATTCGCTGGCATATTGAATGCAGCATTTTCACAGCATCACCTTTTAGGATTTGAAATAGCTCAACTGGAGTTCCATCCCCTCCACTAGCTTTGTTTGTAGTGATGCTTCCTAAAGCCTACTTGCCTTCACATTCCAGGATGTCTGGCTCTAGGTGAGTGATCACACTGTCATGATTATTTGGGTCATGAAGCTCTTTTTTGCACAATTTTTCTGTGTGTTCTTGCCACCTCTTCTCAATATCTTCTGGTTCTGTTAGGTCCCTACCATTTCTGTCCTTTATTGAGCCCATCTTTGCATGAAATGTTCCCTTGGTATCTCTAATTTTCTTGAAGACATCTCTAGTCTTTGCCATTCTATTGTTTTCTCTATTTCTTTGCAGTGATCGCTGAGGAAGGCTTTCTTATCTCTCCTTGCTATTCTTTGGAACTCTGCATTCAAATGGGTATATCTTTCCCTTTCTCCTTTGCTTTTCACTTCTCTTCTTTTCTCAGCTATTTTGCTTTTTTGCATTTCTTTTTCTTGGAGATGGTTTTGATTCCTGTCTCCTGTATAATGTCACAAACCTCCAATCATAGTTCATCAGGCACTCTCTATCAAATCTAGTTTCTTAAATCTATTTCTTACTTCCACCCTATAATCATAAGGGATTTGATTTAGGTCATACATGAATGGTCTAGTGGTTTTCCCTACTTTCTTCAATTTAAGTCTGAATTTGGCAATAAGGAGTTCTTGATCCGAGCCACAGTCAGCTCCCGGTCTTGTTTTTGCTGACTGCATAGAGCTTCTCCATCTTTGGCTGCAAAGAATATAATCAATCTGATTTCAGTGTTGACCATCTGGTGATGTCCACGTGTAGTGTCTTCTCTTGTTTTGTTGGAAGAGGGTGTTTGCTATGACCATTGTGTTCTCTTGGCAAAACTTTATTAGCCGTTGCCCTGCTTCATTCTGTACTCCAAGGCCAAATTTGCCTGTTACTCTAGATGTTTCTTGACTTCCTACTTTTGCATTCCAGTCCTCTTCTTCTAAGGGATTCTTGACCACAGTATTAGAAATAATGATCATCCTTCCAGTCCATTTTAGTTCACTGATTCCTAAAATGTCGCCATTCATTCTTGCCATACTTGTTTGACCACTTCCAATTTGCCTTGATTCATGGACCTAACATTCCAGGTTCCTATGCAATATTGCTCTTTACAGCATTGAACCTTGCTTCCATCACTAGTCATATACACAACTGGATATTGTTTTTGCTTTGCCTCCATCTCTTCATTCTTTATGGAATTATTTCTTCACTGATCTCCAGTAGCATTTTGGGCACCTACTGACCTGGGGAGTTCATCTTTCAGTGTCCTAACTTTTTGCCTTTTCATACTGTTCATGGGGTTCTCCAGAAACGGCAATGGTACCCCACTCCAGTACTCTTGCCTGGAAAAACCCCATGGATGGAGGAACCTGGTAGGCTGCAGTCCATGGGGTCGCTAAGAGTCGGGCACAACTGAGCGACTTCACTTTCATGCATTGGAGAAGGAAATGGCAACCCACTCCAGTGTTCTTGCCTGGAGAATCCCAGGGACAGGGGAGCCTGGTGGGCTGCCATCTCTGGGGTCACACAGAGTCGGACACAACTGAAGCGCCTTAGCAGCAGCATGGGGTTCTCAAGGTAAGAATATTGAAGTGGTTTGCCATTCCCTTCTCCAGTGGACCCCATTTTGTCAGAACTCTCCACCAAGACCTAATTCAATAAAACTATGAGCCATGCCATGTAGGGCCACTCAAGATGGACAGGTCATGGTGGAGGGTTCTGACAAAATACTTACTGAATTTCAAATACTTAGTATGAAAACAAAGTTAAATATCTCAAAATGTTACATTGATTGTATGTTGAAATGATAATAGTTTGGAGATATTGGAGGAAACAAAACATAGTTAGAATTTTAAATAAACCATCTGGTATAATCATTTATACACAGCTACACAGAGAAGGGCAACTCTGGCAGAAAGAGAGCAAGCAAAGGAAGAGACAAACTATCCTGAGATGTGGTCTCCACAAGTGAGACAGTAGATAAAAAAGAACCCTGGTACCAGTGCATGCTGGGAATTGTAGCTTTATATTCTATAATAATTGATAGTATTAAAAAAATTAGGAACCCAAGCACAAGAAAATTATGATGAGCATTAAACCAGCTAAAACAGAAGAACTTCTAAACAAAAGGAAATGCATATATTAACTTCCCTATCCCTTGCACTCCTATACACTAACAATGAGAAAACAGAAAGAGAAATTAAGGAAACAATTCCATTCACCATTGCAACGGAAAGAATAAAATACTTAGGAATATATCTACCTAAAGAAACTAAATACCTATATATAGAAAACTATAAAACACTGGGGAAAGAAATCAAAGAGGACACTAATAGATGGAGAAATATACCATGTTCATGGATTGGAAGAATCAATATAGTGAAAATGAGTATCCTACCCAAAGCAATTTATAGATTCAATGCAATCCCTATCAAGCTACCAACAGTATTCTTCACAGAGCTAGAACAAATAATTTCACAATTTGTATGGAAATACAAAAACCTCGAATAGCCAAAGCGATCTTGAGAAAGAAGAATGGAACTGGAGGAATCAACCTACCTGACTTCAGGCTCTACTACAAAGCCACAGTTATCAAGACAGTATGGTACTGGCACAAAGACAGAAATATTGATCAATGGAATAAAATAGAAAGCCCAGAGATAAATCCACGAACATATGGACACCTTATCTTTGACAAAGGAGGCAAGAATATACAATGGATTAAAGATAATCTCTTTAACAAGTGGTGCTGGGAAATCTGGTCAACCACTTGTAAAAGAATGAAACTAGAGCACTTTCTAACACCATCCACAAAAATAAACTCAAAATGGATTAAAGATCTAAATGTAAGACCAGAAACTATAAAACTCCTAGAGGAGAACATAGGCAAAACACTCTCTGACATACATCACAGCAGGGTCCTCTATGACCCACCTCCCAGAATATTGGAAATAAAAGCAAAAATAAACAAATGGGACCTAATTAACCTTAAAAGCTTCTGCACATCAAAGGAAACTATTAGCAAGGTGAAAAGACAGCCTTCAGAATGGGAGAAAATAATAGCAAATGAAGCAACCAACAAACAACTAATCTCAAAAATATACAAGCAACTCCTACAGCTCAACTCCAGAAAAATAAATGACCCAATCAAAAAATGGGCCAAAGAACTAAACAGACATTTCTCCAAAGAAGACATACAGATGGCTAACAAACACATGAAAAGATGCTCAACATCACTCATTATCAGAGAAATGCAAATCAAAACCACTATGAGGTACCATTTCACACCAGTCAGAATGGCTGCGATCCAAAAGTCTACAAATAATAAATGCTGGAGAGGGTGTGGAGAAAAGGGAACCCTCTTACACTGTTGGTGGGAATGCAAACTAGTACAGCCACTATGGAGAACAGTGTGGAGATTCCTTAAAAAACTGGAAATAGAACTGCCTTATGATCCAGTAATCCCACTGCTGGGCATACACACTGAGAAACCAGAATGGAAAGAGACACGTGTACCCCAATGTTCATCGCAGCACTGTTTATAATAGCCAGGACATGGAAGCAACCTAGATGCCCATCAGCAGATGAATGGATAAGAAAGCTGTGGTACATATACACAATGGAGTATTACTCAGCCATTCAAAAGAATACATTTGAATCAGTTCTAATGAGGTGGATGAAACTGGAGCCTAATATACAGAGTGAAGTAAGCCAGAAGGAAAAACATAAATACAGTATACTAACGCATATATATGGAATTTAGAAAGATGGTAACAATAACCTGGTGTACGAGACAGCAAAAGAGACACTGATGTATAGAACAGTCTTATGGACTCTGTGGGAGAGGGAGAGGGTGGGAAGATTTGGGAGAATGACATTGAAACATGTAAAATATCATGTAAGAAACGAGTTGCCAGTCCAGGTTCGATGCACGATACTGGATGCTTGGGGCTAGTGCACTGGGACGACCCAGAGGGATGGTATGGGGAGGGAGGAGGGAGGAGGGTTTAGGATGGGGAACACATGTATACCTGTGGCGGATTCATTTTGGTATTTGGCAAAACTAATACAATTATGTAAAGTTTAAAAATAAAATAAAATTAAAAAAAAATTCAAATGGGATAAAAGGTTGGGTAATAAAAGATCTATTTTCTCCAAAAAAAAAAAAAAATTAACTTCCCTAAAGAGAATCTGTATTTGGGAAATATATATATACACACACACACACACACACATATATATATATATATATACACACACATACACCCTTCTATACACATCTTATTTGTTCTGTTTCTCTGGAGACCCCTAATACATACAACAGTGCACATTTTGCATACTGTGCATTCTTTTAGCTTTCTCAGACTTTCCTATCATTTTATGTTTCTTTGACTAATCAGTCTCATACCAAGTCTCAGTTTATCTAGAGACAGAGACACACAGTCCCTGCCCGCCAGAAGCCCATCTGGCATTCATAGCTAGGCCTTGGTGCTCTCTTTTTTGTTGTTGTTCAGTCACTAAGTCCTGTCCAACTCTATGACCCCACGGCCTGCAGCACACCAGACTTCCCTGTCCTTAACCCACCTGGAGTTTGCTCAAACTCATATCCATTGAGTCAGTGATGTTATCCAACCATGTCATCCTCTGTCGCCCCCTTTTCCTCTTGCCTTTAATCTTTCCCAGCATCAGAGTTTTTCCTAATGAGACAGTCTTTGCATCAGGTGGCCAAACTATTGGAGCCTCAGCTTCAACATCAGTCCCTTTAAAGAATATTCAGGGTTGATTTCCTTTAGGATTGGCTGGTTTGATCTCCTTGCAGTCCAGGGACTCTCAAGAGTCTTCTCAAGCACCATAATTCAAAAAGATCAGTTCTTCAGAGTTCAGCCTTCTTTATGGTCAGACTGTTACATCTATACATGACTATTGGAAAAACCATAGCTTTGACTATATGGACCTTTGTCAGCAAAGTGATGCCTCCACTTTTCAATACACTGTCTAGGTTTGTTTGGTGCTCTTTTATGAGATGTCATTTTCAGAGAACGTCAATGTCACACAAGGCCAACTGTGACTCTAATGGATCAAAACAAGGACAAGACCATAATCACGTCTGAATACAAACAAAGATATTAACATTATCCAAACCACAAAAATCTAAATATCCCCCTATCTTGGCTGATAAAAATGACTACAATTTAGTCTCAGTGTAGTCTTTCCTCTTTTTAGATAAGATTTATTAGGATAGAATTACTCCCACACTCTAACAGCATCCAGTTCAGAACAAAGTCTGCTTCCTCAGTCCTACTAAAACTGATAGACCTAAGCCCTTTAAAAAACTATTTCTAAAACTCTTCTCCTAAGATGACCCAGAGTTCTCAATGGTATGCATTTTCTTTTGCAGAAACAAACAATAAATCTAACTTTTTCAACCATATGTCCAGCCGTCTTTGAATAAAGAGCACTGACAACTTATTATAGATCATTCATTGCCTTAAATTATTTCTGTATCAAATTTAGTTGGCTGCAATCTTTCAGTTCAGTTCAGTTCAGTCACTCAGTCGTGTCTGACTCTTTGCGACCCCATGAATCGCAGCATGCCAGGCCTCCCTGTCCATCACCAACTCCCGGAGTTCACTCAGACTCACATCCATCGAGCCAGTGATGCCATCCAGTCATCTCATCCTCTGTCGTCCCCTTATCCTCCTGCCCCCAATCCCTCCCAGCATCAGAGTCTTTCCAATGAGTCAACTCTTCGCATGAGGTGGCCAAAGTACTGGAGTTTCAGCTTTAGCATCATTCCCTCCAAAGAAATTCCAGGGCTGATCTCCTTTAGGATGGACTGATTGGATCTCCTTGCAGTCCAAGGGACTCTCAAGAGTCTTCTCAAACACCACAGTTCAAAAGCATCAATTCTTAAGCACTCAGCTTTCTTCACAGTCCAACTCTCACATCCATATATGACCACTGGAAAAACCATAGCCTTGACAAGATGGACCTTTGTTGGCAAAGTAATGTCTCTGCTTTTGAATATGCTATCTAGGTTGGTCATAACTTTTCTTCCAAGAAGTAAGCGTCTTTTAATTTCATGGCTGCAATCACCATCTGCAGTGATTTTGGAGCCCCCAAAAAATAAAGTCTGATACTGTTTCCCCATCTATTTCCCATGAAGTGATGGGACCAGATGCCATGATCTTCGTTTTCTGAACGTTGAGTTTTAAGCCAACTTTTTCACTCTCCTCTTTCACCTTCATCAAGGGGCTTTTTAGTTCCTCTTCACTTTCTGCCATAAGAAAGAATGAAGAGATGGAGCCAAAGAAAAAACAATATCCAGTTGTGGATGTGACTGGTGATAGAAGCAAGGTCCGATGCTGTAAAGAGCAATACTGCATAGGAACCTGGAATGTCAGGTCCATGAATCAAGGCAAATTGGAAGTGGTCAAACACGAGATGGCAAGAGTGAACGTCGACATTCTAGGAATCAGTGAACTAAAATGGACTGGAATGGGTGAATTTAACTCAGATGACCATTATATCTACTACTGCGGGCAGGAATCCCTCAGAAGAAATGGAGTAGCCATCATGGTCAACAAAAGAGTCCGAAATGCAGTACTTGGATGCAATCTCAAAAACGACAGAGTGATCTCTGTTCGTTTCCAAGGCAAACCATTCAATATCATAGTAATCCAAGTCTATGCCCCAATCAGTAATGCTGAAGAAGCTGAAGTTGAATGGTTCTATGAAGACCTACAAGACCTTTTAGAACTAACACCCAAAACAGATGTCCTTTTCATTATAGGGCTGCAATCTTTAAGCAACAGCAAATACAAATTGTGAGAATTTAAAAGACCAATAATATTCTTCTATTCTGAACACTCTCCCAATGCTACATTGGTTGATTTCAATGTTTTTTTTTTAGTATCTTCCAGTTATAATCTAATACTGAATATCTAAAGCACTCTATAAATTGTTGTCTCAGGGTATAAAATTAATTCCAAGTAACTATATTGTTTCCTCTTCCTGAAGAAAACTACGGATTTATAATGATTGTAATTCTAAGTCTTATGATTGTTCTGTTACAAATACTTTTTTAACTGCCATTGTTAATGCAGTCACCAAAATTAAAAATGTAGGATTAAAAATTGCAACCCAATTTAGGAGATAGCGGAATGACAGTTAAAAATTCAAATGATAAAAAAAGACGAAACAAATTAGGGCACAGAAAAGAAGTACAAAGAGAAAGCAGTAAATAACATGACAAACAAATCCGTGTGTGTGTGTGTGTGTGTGTGTATAAAGGTTCTTCTACTACCCAAAATGGAGTTATGTGCGTGCTCAGTCATGTCCGACTCTGGGACCCCAGGGATTGTAGTCACCAGGCTCCTCTGTCCATGGAATTTTTCAGGCAAGAATACTGGAATGGGTTGTCATTTCCTTCTCCAGAGGATCCTCCCAAGCCAGAAATCGAACCTGCAGCTTTTGCATCTTCTACATTGGCAAGTGGGTTCTTTACCAGCTGAGCCACAGGGGAAGCCGATAGAGACTTAACGCTACTACTGAAGCAATCAAAAACAGAATGAAATATGTTAAACAAAAGTCTTCAAGTCATTGAACAATGGCAAGAAAGGACAGTGATCTCTGAGAAATGCAAATGAGGTGAGCCCTAAAATTGCCCCAAAAAACTGCCCTAACAAGTTTCTAGGCCACTGACACAGGAAGGGGAACCTAGGCAGAGCATTTGAATCAAAAGAGATGGCGCTAAGAGGCCAGGTAAAGCAAGGCAACTAGAGTTTACTAAACAGAATCCTGAAGAACAGAGGGACACACAAAGAAAGAACTCTTAAATCTGCTGAAGACCCCTCTTGAGTATGCAACATAGCGCTGAACATTGCATATACGTGAGGAAAATATCAGACGTCAGGGAATAAAACTACCCAGAAGGATTACCTGACACACAGGGCTGAAAACAATGCCCATTCCTGCCAACCAAATGAGAAAGCATTGCATTTTATGGAGCATTGGGCAGAGTATCAAGAAGGTCCTTTATTCTAATATTCAAAAACACACACAAAAGTACATGGATTAGAAAGGGAAACGTTCCTGCAATTTTATTTATTTTCTTAAAAATCGGTCTTTATTTTTATTAATTTTCTCTATTGATTTTCTGTTTTTCATTTCATTGATTTCTTCCCTGACCTGTATCAATTCCTTTCTTTTGCTTACTTTGGGATTACTCTTCTGTCTCTAATGTCTTAAAGTTAGGAAATGAGGTCATCAGTTTGAGACTTTTTTTTCTAATGCAGAACTGTGGTGTTATAAATTTCCCTCCAAGGACTGTTTTAGCTGCATCAGTCAAATTTTAATATGTTGTATTCTCATTTTCATTCACTTCAAAATACTTCCTAACTTCCTTTTTGAATTCTCTGTCCTATGGGTTATTTAGAAGACCTTTAAAATTCCAGTGGTTCTTTTTTCATTATTAAGGCTTCTAGTTTAATTCCATTTTGCTCAGAGAACATACATTCTATGAATTGAATCTTTGAAACTTTATTGAGATTCATTTTATGTTCCAGAATATGATTCATCTTGTTTAATTTCAGTGTGCATTTTATTTTTTTAATATAAATTTATTTATTTTAATTGGAGGTTGAGTACTTTACAATATTGTATTGGTTTTGCCACACATCAACATGAATCTGCCACAGGTATACACATGTTCCCCATCCCGAACCCGCCTCCCTCCACCCTCCCCGTACCATCCCTCTGGGTCGTCCCAGTGCACCAGCCCCAAGCATCTTGTATCATGCATTGAACCTGGACTAGTGATTCGTTTCTTATATGATAGTATACATGTTTCAGTGCCATTCTCCCAAATCATCCCCCCCTCTCCACCTCCCACAGAGTCCATAAGACTATTCTATACATCTGTGTCTCTTTTGCTGTCTCACATACAAGGTTATCATTACCATCTTTCTAAATTCCATATATATGCATTAGTATACTGTATTGGTGTTTTTCTTTCTGGCTTACTTCACTCTGTATAATAGGCTCCAGTTTCGTCCATCTCCTTAGAACTGATTCAAATGTATTCTTTTTAATGGCTGAGTAATACTCCATTGTGTATATGTACCACGGCTTTCTTATCCATTCATCTGCTGATGGACATCTAGGTTGCTTCCATGTCCTGGCTATTATAAACAGTGCTGCGATGAACATTGGGGTACACGTGTCTCTCAATTCTGGTTTCCTCGGTGTGTATGCCCAGCAGTGGGATTGCTGGGTCGTATGGCAGTTCTATTTCTAGTTTTTTAAGGAATCTCCACACTGTTCTCCATAGTGGCTGTACTAGTTTGTATTCCCACCAACAGTGTAAGAAGGTTCCCTTTTCTCCCCACCCTCTCCAGCACTTATTGCTTGTAGACTTTTGGATCGCAGTCATTCTGACTGGCGTGAAATGGTTTTGTTTTGCATTGTGGTTTTGATTTGCATTTCTCTGATAATGAGTGACGTTGAGCATCTTTTCATGTGTTTGTTAGCCATCTGTATGTCTTCTTTGGAGAAATATCTATTTAGTTCTTTGGCCCATTTTTTGATTGGATCGCTTATTTTTCTGGAATTGAGCTGCAGGAGTTGTTTGTATATTTTTGAGATTAGTTGTTTGTCAGTTGCTTCATTTGCTATTATTTTCTCCCAGTCGGAAGGCTGTCTTTTCACCTTGCTTATAGTTTCCTTTGTTGTGCAGAAGCTTTTAATTTTAATTAGATCCCATTTGTTTATTTTTGCTTTTATTTCCAATATTCTTGAAGTTGGGTCATAGATGATCCTGCTATGATGTATGTCAGAGAGTGTTTTGCCTATGTTCTCCTCTAAGAGTTTTATAGTTTCTGGTCTTATGTTTAGATCTTTAGTCCATTTTGAGTTTATTTTTGTGTGTGGTGTTAGAAAGTGTTCCAGTTTCATTCTTTTACAAGTGGTTGACCAGTTTTCCCAGCACCACTTATTAAAGAGATTGTCTTTAGTCCATTGTATATTCTAGCCTCTTTTGTCAAAGATAAGGTGTCCATAGGTGCATGGATTTATCTCTGGGCTTTCTATTTTGTCCCATTGATCTATATTTCTGTCTTTGTGCCAGTACCATACTGTCTTGATGACTGTGGCTTTGTAGTAGAGCCTGAAGTCAGGCGGGTTGATTCCTCCAGTTCCATTCTTCTTTCTCAAGATTGCTTTGTCTATTCGAGGTTTTTTGTATTTCCATACAAATTGTGAAATTATTTGTTCTAGCTCTGTGAAAAATACTGTTGGTAGCTTTATAGGGATTGCATTGAATCTATAAATTGCTTTGGGTAGTATACTCATTTTCACTATATTGAGTCTTCTGATCCATGAACACGGTATATTTCTCCATCTATTAGTGTCCTCTTTGATTTCTTTCCCCAGTGTTTTATAGTTTTATATATATAGGTATTTAGTTTCTTTAGGTAGATATATTCCTAAGTATTTTATTCTTTTCGTTGCAGTGGTGAATGGAATTGTTTCCTTAATTTCTCTTTCTATTTTCTCATTATTAGTGTATAGGAATGCAAGGGATTTCTGTGTGTTGATTTTATATCCTGCAACTTTACTATATTCATTGATTACCTCTAGTAATTCTCTGGTGTAGTCTTTAGTGTTTTCTATGTAGAGGATCATGTCATCTGCAAAGAGTGAGAGTTTTACTTCTTCTTTTCCAATTTGGATTCCTTTTATTTCTTTTCTGCTCTGATTGCTGTGGCCAAAACTTCCAAAACTATGTTGAATAGTAGTGGTGAAAGTGGGCACCCTTGTCTTGTTCCTGACTGACTTCAGTGTGCATTTTAAAAATTGTGCACTTTAGTCTTATTTGAGGAAATATTATATAAATGTAATCTAGTTCAAATTGATTGAGAGTGTTAAAATTCTCTATGACCTACTGGTTTTCCATCTACTTGTGCTATTAATATTGAGAGCAGATGTTGAAATATTCAAATGAAACTGTGGATTTATGGATTTCTTTATTTTTTCCTCTGCAGTTCTTTCAGATTTTACTTGATGTATGTTGAGGTCCTATTATTAAATGCATAAATAAGACTTCTAAGTCCTCTTAATAAATTTCTCCCCCTTATCATTATGATTCTATTGCTGATACTCTGAATACTGAATATAGATAGTTGAAATCTACTGTGATATCAATATAGCCACAGATTTATTTTGATTACTATTACCATGGCATATATTCCTTTTACTTTTAATCTATTTCTGTAATTTTAAAAATACTTCCTTATGCTATTTGTTTACTTCCTTCTCCTCTGGGGACTCCATTTTACATGCATTCAGCTGAAGTTTTCTCACAGCTCTCTGGTGTTTTTCATTTTATCATTCTTTCATCTATTTCATTTGGAAAATTCTCATTACTCTATCTGTAATTCTCTGCTGTCTAATTTACTGTTAATCTCATCCAGTGTATTTATCATCTGGAAATCATAATAATTTTCACCTTAAGAAGTTTGATATGAAGATATATATTTGCTTCATGTCGCTACTTAATATGCTCAATCTTTCTCCAGCTTCTTGAACACATAGATTACAATCACAATAACTGTTTCAACATTCTCATTTACTAATTTTGCCATGTGTGTCATTTTAGGGTTGTTTTAGTTGATTTTTAAGTTTTCCTCAATATTGATCATATTTTCTGCTTCTGTGGCATGCCTGGTAATTTTTTACTATATGCCAATATTATGAATTTTACTTCATAATATTGTTGGATATTTTTGCTTTCCACAAATACTTTTTGCCTTTACTCTAGAACAGAGAAAAGTTTCATTAAAACAATATGATTATTTTGGCTCTTGCTTTTAAACTTTGTCAGGAAGGACTAGAGCAGTATTCAATCCATGATGAATTTTCTCTACTACTGCTATGAAGGGGCTTCCCTCGTGGCTCAGATGGTTAAGAATCTGCCTTAAATGCAGGAGACCCACATTCAATCCCTGGGTCAGAGAGATTCTCTGGAGAAGGAAATGGCTACCCACTCCAGTATTCTTGCCTGGAGAATCCCATGGAGAGAGGAGCCTGGAGGGTACAGTCCATGGGGTTGCAGAGATGGACACGACTGAAGTGACTTAGCGTGATTAAGAATATGCATGTGAAGGAACTACCTGAAACCAGAGGAAGAATAACCTTAAAGCATTAGAGAAAGCAATACTTTAACTAGGACTGAGAATCATTTCTATTTACATCAGCCAGAGTGGTAAACCTCTTAATTCATAGGACATCAAGAAAAGTACTCACAAGGCTTTCATCTCAGTGAAAGTGAAAGTGTTATTTGCTCAGTCAGACAGAGTCCTGTGTGACTCTTTGCAACCCCATGAATACTAGAGTAAGTTGCCATGCCCTCCTCCAGGGGATCTTCCTGACCCAGAGACTGAACCAACTTCTCTTCATTCTCCTGCGTAGGCAGGTGAATTCTTCACCACTAGCACCAGCTGGGAAGCCCATGTACTTAATGTATACCTAAAGGAAGATTTGGGAAGTTCTGCAGCTCTCTCTATGGGCAGCTCTCTTTCTTTTCTGCTGCTTTTCTGTGTCAACTCAAGCCCCACTGGCCTCCATGAACTCACAACCCTTTATTCTCAGTTAAAAGAGACCACTGGATTCTGTCTGGGTTTTCTCTCTCTCAGCCTTAGAGCTTTCTCCAGGCAAAACACTGGGGCAATGCTCAAGCTCATTTTGTTTACAATCTCCCAGATTTCATTGTCCTTTATTGCCTGATGTCCAGTATCTTTAAAACTACTTTTGTGTATTTTTTAGTTATTTCAGAGGCTATTTCAAACCCCTGGTATTCATCCCCACTGGAAGTAGAACCCAGAATTGAGGCTTTAAATTTACAAAACACTGATATCAAATAGGAAAAGAATCCAAGTTTGACATAGTATACCATGATTCTGCTCAAGTATGTAAGTATTGGTCCAAGATATGAATGATTACTAAGAATGATAGGGATTGATATTTCCTTAATATGTTTTATTTCACACACAATAAAGAGAATAAGGAAGATGTCTCCCATTAAAGGCATCTGAGTCTACCATCTACTTTTATTTTCTCAAGTGTTATGGTTTATTAATCTTCCCATCAACTACATCAAAGGAGTGACTGGATAGCTCTCATTTGTTGTGGACATCTTTTTCTGCATTTAAAATAATACTGAGAATCATACTGGGAATCATTTGGGAAAGCAGAGACTATGAACAGTACTCATGGTGTTTCCTTTTTTACTGCTGCTTTATGGACTTCATATTGTACTTGGGCTGAAGTTCATAGAGGTTTCAATAAATGTAAACCCAGGGAGCTCATAAGCCATGTGCCAAACTCTACAACTGTAGTTATTCTTTATTTTGCTCTGCTATAAGAAATGCTTATTCATATCCATATCTCAAAGCAATTTTCCATTCCTTTTAGCTTATATATTTATTTAGAAAATAGTTATCAAGTGCCTATCATGTCAAGGCACTCTTTGAGACCCCGAGTTTATAATATATGAAACAACGAATAATCTCTATACTAATGAAGTATATAATCTAGTGATGACATGGAGAATACAAGTAATCAAACAAATAGATATTTAAATATAAATTATATTCATTGCTATGGAATAAATTGATAAGTGGCTATGCTAGAGAATTTTAAAAAGTCAATTCGGATAATACAGGGAGGTCCTATCTAATACAGTAACATAAAAAGTGGCTCACTAAAGGAAAAGAACCAATCATAGCAATAGCGCAAAAGAAAGCTAACAGAGAGACATGTTTGTACTGAGATATTTGGAAAAGAAAGACAATGCTGGTGTATTCAGGGATATGAAATAAAGCTACAGTGACTGAAGTACAGCAGGGAGAGAGCAGAACCAGATGAGGCTGGAAGATAAACAGATACCACACCACAGAGGATCCTAAGTGCAAGAGTCACTGAAGTGTTCAAACCATGGGATGTCAGAATCATCTTTATCTTCTTGAAATATTACTCAACCATAAAAAAGAACAAAATAATGCCATTTGCAGCAAATGGATGGACCTAGAGATTATCATAATAAGTAAAGTAAGTCAAACAAAGACAAATATCGTATCAGTCAAATGTGAAATCTAATTTGTAAAAATGATACAAATAAACTTATTTACAAAACAGAAGCAAATTTACAGATACAGAAAACAAACATGGATACCAAAGGGGAAATGTGGTGGGGGGAGGGATAAATCAGGAGCTTGGGATTAACAAATGCACACTATTTATATAAGTTGATAACTCATATTATTATATTATATTTTATTATATATTATATATAACTATTATATATAAGGTTGATAACCAACAAGGGCCTACTGTACAACACAAGGAACTCTACTCAATATTCTGTGATAACCTATTTGAGAAAAGAATCTGAAACACAATGAATATATGTACATGTATAAGTGAATCACTTTGCTGTACACCTGAAAAAAAACACAGCATTGTAGATCAGCTATACTCCAATAAAATTGTTTTAAAATTTTTTTAAAAATAATAATCTTTATATTCTTGAAAGATCACTCTAACTTGTATATGTATAATAGATTGGAGGAAGGCAAAATTAGAAGCAAAGATTCCAAGTAGGGAACTAATGCAAGAATCCGGATGAGAAAGGGCAATATCTTGAGGATGAGAAAGGGCAATATCCACCACCACCACCTCCTCACTGAACTGAACTTAACTAATGTTTAGAATGTCCAGGTTTATCAAAATAGAGACATTAAGTAGCCAGTTGAAAAACTAATTCTGGGGAGGAGATTGAAATGAAGATATAAACTTGGTAGTTGTTAGAATTAGGTCATATGTAAAGGCATGAGATTGGATAAATTAGTTGAGGAGAAAATCAGATCAGATCAGATCAGTCACTCAGTCATGTCCGACTCTTTGCGACCCCATGAATAGCAGCACGCCAGGCCTCCCTGTCCATCACCAACTCCGGGAGTTCACTCAGACTCATGTCCATCAAGTCAGTGATGCCATCCAGCCATCTCATCCTCTGTCGTCCCCTTCTCCTCCTGCCCCCAATCCCTCCCGGCATCAGAGTCCTTTCCAATGAGTCAACTCTTCGCATGAGGTGGCCAAAGTACTGGAGTTTCAGCTTTAGCATCACTCCTTCCAAAGAAATCCCAGGGCTGATCTCCTTCAGAATGGACTGGTTGGATCTCCTTGCAGTCCAAGGGACTCTCAAAAGTCTTCTCCAACACCACAGTTCAAAAGCATCAATTCTTCGGCGCTCAGCCTTCTTCACAGTCCAACTCTCACATCCCTACATGACCACAGGAAAAACCATAGCCTTGACTAGACAAAACTTTGTTGGCAAAGTAATGTCTCTGCTTTTGATTGTGCTATCTAGGTTGGTCATAACTTTCCTTCCAAGGAGTAAGTGTCTTTTAATTTCATGGCTGCAGTCACCATCTGTATTGATTTTGGAGCCCAGAAAAATAAAGTCTGACACTGTTTCCACTGTTTCCCCATCTATTTCCCATGAAGCGGTGGGACCAGATGCCATGATCTTCGTTTTCTGAATGTTGAGCTTTAAGGCAACTTTTTCACTCTCCTTTTTCACTTTCATCAAGAGGCTTTTGAGTTCATCTTCACTTTCTGCCATAAGGGTGGTGTCATCTGCATGTCTGAGGTGATTGATATTTCTCCCAGCAATCTTTATTCCAGCTTGTGTTTCTTCCAGTCCAGCGTTTCTCATGATGTACTCTGCATATAAGTTAAATAAACAGGGTGACAATATACAGCCTTGACGTACTCCTTTTCCTATTTGGAACCAGTCTGTTGTTCCATGTCCAGTTCTAACTGTTGCTTCCTGACCTGCATACAAATTTCTCAAGAGGCAGATCAGGTGTTCTGGTATTCCCGTCTCTTTCATAATTTTCCACAGTTTATTGTGATCCACACAGTCAAAGGCTTTGGCATAGTCAATAAAGCAGAAATAGATGTTTTTCTGGAACTCTCTTGCTTTTTCCATGATCCAGCGGATGTTGGCAATTTGATCTCTGGTTCCTCTGCCTTTTCTAAAACCAGCTTGAACATCAGGAAGTTCACGGTTCACATATTGCTGAAGCCTGGCTTGGAGAATTTTGAGCATTACTAATGTAATCAAGCAAATTAAGATTTATCTTCAAGTGTGATAGCTCATATTATAGATCAACATGGTGACTGAATCATGGGATGCTCAGATATCTGGTTAAACATTATTTCTGGGTGTGATTGTGAAGCAGTTTCCAGAAGAGATTAGCATTTGAATTGGTAGACTAAGTACATTGTCCTTCCCCATCCACTGAGGGCCTGAACAGAACAAAAAAAGAAGAAGAAGGGTGTATTTGCCTTCTCCCTCTGTCTGACTGTTGAGCTGGAGCATCTCCTGCCATTAACTCTTCTGAGGCCTTCTGGCTCAGACTGGAATCTACACCACTGACTCTCTGGTTCTCAAGCCTTCAAACTATACCACTGGTCTTCTTGGGTCTCCAGATTGTAGATGGTGAACCATGGGACTTTTCAATTTCTCCATAATCACTTGAACCAATAACCTTGTCTGTTTGTTTATTTTTTTAATGTGAAAAATGTTTTATCTCACTAGTAATGAAAGATAATTTTACAAAATTTTGCTAGATTTGTAAAGAATTTTAAAAATTGCAATAAAAAAATAATTACAAAAGATCTCAACAAAGGTTCAGAGATTGCACACTATAATGACCACACCTGGTCTGATGTGACTGTTACAACTTCCAATAACTTTTTGATAAATATATGATAGATGATAGATAGATACAGAGATAGATTCAGAAATATGTTCTGTTTCTCTGAAGAAGGGTAATTCACCAATGGACTCTAACATCTCTATTTCAGACAGAGGAAGAGAGTCATAGATGGGGAAGAAAAGAGAATGGAATGATATCATAAAAGCCAAGAGAGGAAAATATTTTAAGGATGATAATGGGAGTAGATTGAGGAAAGGCATGTGTCAATTAGATGTAACTGTCAATAGCAATCTTGTGAAGAACACTTCTTTATGAAACACTAGAAATGACAGTGAGATGAAGTAGGTTAAAAAGAGAAAGTGTCAGAAATAACTTGAAAAAAGTATTTCTGAAGGAAATCAATGAACTGGGAGGTAAATTAAGGTATGGTGTCAAGGAAGCAGTTTATAAACATCTAGATGATAGATAGATATCCTTTCTCACTTTTCTTACTGAAGTAGATCCTGAATATTTGACCTGATACAAATTTGAAGCACACAAATAATTTAGGGAAAGAAATCAAAGTTACCTACCATTATCAAGGGTGGTAGGGTTCATGGCAGTTCAGGTATGTGGAAAGTCACTCTATCAATATTTGTTCAAGCCAATGTATTTCAAAAACTTATTAGTATCAACACAGTTTTACAAAACAACTATCCAACCAAAAATATCTTTTCCGTCTAACAAGAAGAAACGGTTTTGACACAGATTCTTGTAAAATTGAAGCAATTTATATGATACATGTAGCTATGGAAAGCTTTCCTTCTCTGACTGTATAAACTAAGTACTACCAGACCAAAAACAGAGCATTTGTCCTTCAATGTAACTTCCAGATTTGCTGTTCCTGCAATTCTACTGCTAAATAGAGCCAAACTCACAGAATATTTCCAGCAAATATGAGAATGCTTTAGGTCTTTCCCCACAAATGGATGAGTTATGGATAGGTGAAGAGTAGGTAAATAAGCATAGATATGAAATGAACAAAGCCCTGAGTTCCAAGAGAAATTTAGAGACAAGTCTATTTAATATAAAAAGATGTACAGTTTAAGGGAAGAGACTGTTTTTTAATTTATCAGTTTTTATCCAGCAATGTCAGGCATATTATATTCATTCTTACTGAACACAGTGAATTTGACCTTATAATTTAAATTTACAGATGAATAAATTATATTTTATGGAAGTTAAACATCTTCCAAGCACATACAACCAGTAAGTATCAGAGCTAGGGTTTAAATCCAGCTTTTCCAAGGCCAAAGCCAATGTTTCCAAAGATACAGCATAATGATCAGCAGTAGAAGGACGTGGTTAGGAACGTAGGATAGGAATCAGACGGCCTGAGTCAAACACCTTGTTCCACTCCATATTAACCTGTGAATTTGGGCAAGTTATTTCTCCTGCTCTATCTCAGTTTTTTCATAGGATTGTTATGAGAATTAAATGAGTTTAAACAGTGTTTGGACCATATACCTCAGTAAGCAGCAAGCATTAGTACACTAATCTTAACAAGACCAGTTCTTCTCTATTTGGTAAGGTTACACTTTCATTGGGCTTCCCTTGTAGCTCAGACAGTAAAGAAGCTGCTTGCAGTGCAGGATTTCTGGGTTCGACCCCTGGGTTGGGAAGATCCCTTGGAGAAGGGAATGGCAACCCACTCCAGTATTCTTGCCTAGAGAATTCCATGGACACGAACAAAGGAGACCGATGGGATCATAAGGAATCGAACACAACTGAGCAAATAACACACTAACCCTTTTGTTCAAAGTGTTCTTAGTAACTAGTGAGCAAAGATGCTACACAACCAAATCACCCTAAACTACTTTTAATCTTTTATCTGAACTCAGATAACCAGAATTTTTATTTCAAAATTCTGACAAAACCATCTTTGGTCCATCATTTCTTTACTTATTTGCTCTTTGTTCAAGCTTTCCCTATGCCATCCTCCAATAAGTCTTTGTTTACCTTTCTGTATGTAAAAAGAAAAACAGTGGCTAAATCCAGCAGCACCAAAGCTGGGAAAGCTTCCAGGTTCATTTGGAGAGCACTCCACAGAGCGTGGAGAAGTGTAATCTTTCATGGTATTGTTAAGTCTGCACCAAGGCTGCATTCTAAAAACTCACTGGGAGAAGAGAACGCCAACAAGAGGAAGCAGCTGGGTCAGCACGCTTCTCCATTCATTGCACAGTAATAACTTTGCCCACACTAATTGCCCATTTCTCCTACAAATAAGAGAATTCAGATGAGTAGATGCGGCAGAACTGGTTGCTCTAAGATGATAGAAAAGGACTCCTTTCTTTTATATAATCATAACCCTTTGTCCTTGGGATTGTTACCTGCAATAAATGTCATTCTAGAAGGACTAGCGCTTACCTTCCATCAAAACCTTTCCCGGAAAGTTGGAGCACAGAACTCTCGTATTCTTTCATATTGTGGCAGAACAGCAGCAGAACAAGGCGCATTACTGAAAAAGCGTGGTCTTATGGAGGTAAAGCTGGTCTGTTTTGTTGTGAAAAGCTTTTCCATTGAATTTGCTGGAAAGGCAGGAGGAAGGGCTACTTAACACTCATCTTTTGACTATTATGCATTCTGCCTTGTTCCTATAATGGAAGAGTGAGGACTGCAAACACAAAAAAGTAATCAACAACATGAGGATAAAATGATGCTGGCATGCATGTGTGCATGTCCATGTTTTCCTGGAGTGACTAGGGAAAATAAATGAGATCTATGCCAAAGTTATCACTTTATAGAAATTATTTCAGAGTTCTTACAATTATTGTGGTTGTGGTTAAATTTTACACTATATTTGGAAGTTTGATAAATGGAGGGAAATCCAAATCTCCTAGCTATGGGAATTAAATATTTAGAAAAACGAAATTAAGGCAAAAGAGAAGAGAGAAAAACTTCAACAGATGAAAAGTTTCACAAAGTGCTGTTTCCAATATAATTACAAATTACCTCATAATGACCTGTGTGTGTGTGTGCATTCACACGTGGTCACACACACACAAAAATTAAGGCAAAGCAATTTGAATTAAAATAATATCCATGTTTCAATTATCTGCATGCTACAAGAAAAAGTAAAAATCATTGTGACCACAATAACTTTTACAATTGTTTTAGTTTCCATTTCAATCACGTGTAGACTATTTTAGAACAGTTTTTCTTTTTAAGAAAAATCGTTGACAACCATTGGAATGGAGAACAAAATAAGCCCATTTATTTATTTTTTCCACAGATGGGCTACTATTACAGATGGTGCTATTAAAATTATGTCAAAACAATATTCACGTAGAAATAGGATTTAATTTCAAATATTTTTAAAAGTTCATCAAGAAAGAAAAATAGTGATACTTTGAGAATCAAGATAAGACAAACTTCCAAATAATTTATGCAATACTTCAACTACTGACAAAACAATTTAACTTATTGAACTTGCTCTTCAAAATGGAAAAACTTAAATATCTCCTTCAATTCTTTTCATTAGGCCATGGAGTCTTCATCTCAAGAACACAGGTAAATGAGAGGAAAATTCTGTCTTTAGCACCTATGGGATGGGACCTACTCAAAAATACCAGTGGAACTGACTATTTATGATTATTGCTTCAGTAAATCGTTTAATATGGGATAAATAATAAAAATATAAGAAGTTAAGTTTTTAAAGATGAGCTTGAATATTTGACAAACCTCTGAAATAATCTCAAGCAAATAAAAGTCAACAGAAATAAACATTTGTCTTCTAATTGCTGTCATGGTAAGAATTTTCCATAACTTATAAATTACCAAATTATACTACTCAAACGGAAGCAGTAGATAGATAACCAACCTTTGGTATAGTTCAGCAGTCCCAAAACTTTTTGGCATGCATTTTATTTCTATTACTAGCATTATTACATCAACTCCACCTCAGATCATCAGGTATTAAATCCTGGAGGTTGAGGACCCTTGGTTTAGGTACCACAGGCTACATTGTTTTCCTTGCTCTCAGTTTCTGGGTAGATTAAGACTGAAATAAAATTTACAGAATTTCCACTGTTGGCAGGATGGTATATATGATGACATCTGTTTTCAGAGCCCTTCTTGGATATCGTACTTCCAAACAGTTAAAGTGGCAAATAATGGCACATTCTAGCACCTACGAGCCAAGCTGGAAACTTATTAATACATTCAAAATCAGATTTTTAGTCAAAGTGGGTCTATGTTTTTAATTTCATTTCAATCAACTAATTTTTTTCCCCTTAAACTTACTCATCCTCAGCAATGTTTAAAAATAAAAATAGGCTCTTTGAAATATTTTCCAGAAATACCTGAAATCTGAGTAAATTTGTTTAGTAATATTTATTGCTCAATATCTTCAATCATTTAGACCTTCAAAAGAGGGGAGGAGAGTTTTCAAGTGGGCATTATCCTTGGACTCCTGAACGTTTTGATTCCTGCTATTTAAAGGCAGTCAAAAGTCCAGAGAAAATAAGAATAATGAAGAAAGTTATGTAATGAGTAACAACCAGTTGCAGTCAGAATACTTTCAAAGAATAGTGTATGAAATTCTAGGGAGAACTGAGAGACAGCTATGTACATTTAATTTAAATCCCCAGTACAAGTATGTGAGAGAAAATAACTAGTTTGAAAAATTCTATTAGCAATGCCATTCAAGTGCCTAAAACAATCAATGCATGTTGGTAAAACGTGAAAATAAGTTTTGTGAATTTATCCATATAACAAATGTTTATGGAGAACTTACTTTATGCCAGAAAAATTCATTTATGCCTTCTGGAAATTAATATTAAATAGTGAAGGACAGGGAAGCCTGGCGTGCTACAGTCCATGGGATTGCAAAGGGTCAGACGTGACTTAGTGACTGAACAACAACAAAGTCAAAAACACTACCTGCCCAAGTAAAATACATATATTAGTGTGGACGGTGAGAAGTGCTAAATAAAGCTCAATGCTGTGTAGTAAAAATGAAGTTGCAATGCTGTGTCTGTTAGTTAACTGCTGCTGCTGCTAAGTCGCTTCAGTCGTGTCCGACTCTGTGCGACCCCATAGATGGCAGCCCACCAGGCTTCCCCGTCCTTGGGATTCTCCAGGCAAGAACACTGGAGTGGGTTGCCATTTCCTTCTCCAATGCATGAAAGTGAAAAGTGAAAGTGAAGTCGCCCAGTCATGTCCTACTCTTCGCGACCTCATGGACTGCACCCCACCAGGCTCCTTCCTCCATGGGATTTTCCAGGCGAGAGTACTGAAGTGGGGTGCCATCGCCTTCTCTGGTTGGTTAGTTAACTATTACCATAATATTGCCACATTCAACAATAGGTGTTAGTTGCACATGTGTGAACTATGCCGACCTCTGCTGGGGTTGGCTGGCTGCAGGATGATCAAGGTTGACCTCAGCTGAGATGATTGAGCCAACTCAGCTCTAACCCATGTGTTTCTCAAGCTACGCAGACCAGTCCTAGCAGGTTCTCAAGGTGTTGGAAGGCATGTGAGGAACAAGTGCAGACAGCCAAGGCTTCCTGAGACCTAGACTCAAAACTGGCACATTGTCACTTCTAATTCATTCTACTGGCTAAAGAGAGTCATATTACAGCACCTGGACTCAAAGAACAGTGTAGGTGACCTCACCCACTGAGAGAGAGAGCTGGAGAGTCAAGAGTAATAGAAGCAGGGAGGGGTAAAAATGGGGCCAATGACGCATCAACAGGATGGAGGCTGCTTGAAAAGAGCGGTCAAGAACGGGGTTATTGATCACTCTGATCTAATTGATCAGATACCTTAAGGAGGTGAAGGGACGAGCCATTTATTAATAGAAGAAATATTTCAAGTGAAATGTCCATGAGGCAAGATGGAGAAAATGAGAGAAAGTGGTAGAATATGGGGTTACAGAGGTGGTGGAGGGAGATGATTGGGACACAGATCCTTTAGGGCTTTGTAGGCCCTTGAAAGAACTTTGATTTTGCTCTAAGTAAGATGAGAAGCCATTTAAAGATTATGAGAAAAGGCAAAACATAATTTAATATTTAAGGAGTTTATTACAACTAACAAAATGCTGGGCAGGCTAGTGAATGTCATGAAAATTGAAAGATTAATTGAGAGCCATATAAAAATATGTACTTACAGAAAATAAGATTTGATATATGCTACATGTGGGATCCTATATACAAAACTATGTGCATAATACTTTAAAGGAAATTTAATGGTTATTCAAGGTAAAGTGATTTACAACCTGCTTACGCTGAATTTAGAAAATAGCTCAGCTAAGCAGAGACTTCACTGTAAGGTATGACCTTGGATGTATTACTGCTAGGCTCATTGAGCATAAAGGTCCTTTATGTACTGTGCATTTCTGAAAAGTTTTCCGGAGTTTTGAATTTTGAATTGAAGTAATTTTCCTATTACTATAATTTAAAATATGTAACCACATGCAAAAATGAGTTGAAATTACCCCGCCCCCAAAAATTGCCATGAACAAGAAGGGAGTTTAACAAAGTAGCAGGTGAAAAACTTAACATATAAATAGCAATATCATTGTATATATAAATACAATCAAATAGAAGATTTAATGAAAAAAGATCACATTTATAGCACCCAAAATAATAATAACAATAATATCTAGCCTATTCCTTTCTCTGAGGAAATCTATAAAACACCCTTAAATGTTGCAAAAGTAAATGCAAACAAATGAAAAGATATAACCTGTAATTAAATAGGAAAAATCAACATCATAAGTAGATCAGTTTTCCCTGAGGTAATTTAAAAACTTAATACAATACCACCAATAAAAACCATCATGTTTTTCTTTTCTAGAACTTGACAAGTTAAGCTGTAAAGTTCATTTGAAAAGACAAACAAACATAGATACTGGGAAAAAATGGGGGACTGACTAGTTTTATCATTTATTAAAATACACTGTGAATTTCCATAACAGTGTTGCATAAAAAGACAGACAAATGGAATAGAATAAAACATTCAGGAAAAAATCCAATTATGTATATATACACATGTAAAATATAGAAAACAATAAAGGTGACATCTCAAGTCTGAGAAGAAAAATAAACTTTTTAGTAAGTGGAATTATAATAACTGGATAGCCATATGGAAAAAAAAGATTAAAATTATATCCTTTCCTTATACTATAAATGAGAATAAATTTAAGAAGTATATTATATAAATAAAACACATTATACTAGAATAAATATGGTTAAATTCCTCTGTGCTCTGGGAATCAGAAAATTTGACTACCTGCTTGTCAAAGTCCAGAAGTAATCTAGGAAAATATGAATAAACTTGAATATGGAAGATAAAAGATACTTTTTGCATAGCAAAAGATACCATGAGCAAATAAAAAAGACAAATGACGAACAAGGTAAAATATTAATTAACGTGTTAATATTCTTAATATGTAAAGAGCTCCTAAAACAAACAAGGAAAAAGACTAATGGTCCCATTTTTTTCGTGAATAGAAACTGAACAGAGAACCCAAAGAAAACTAAAGGCAAATGTTCCAACTGTAAGGAAAGATGTTCAATCTCATTGAGAAGAGATATAAAAATTCAAACTACACTGGGATACTGCTTCTCCTCTACTATACTGACAAAAATCACACAAGTTAAAACCATGTTCTGTTGTTAAATCAATGAAGAATCAGGCACCCTTATATATTTCTATTAGAGCTAAAAAATGTAAAATTCCCAAGGAGAGAAGTTTAATAATATCTAGCAAAATACCATACATTTGCCTTTTGATCCAGCAATAACTCTAGGAATCTATCTAAGACACACTGGCAAAAAATGTGAAAACCTCAGGAATATTTATTGCATCACTATTTGTGATAGCATAAGTCTTAAAACTCAATGGACTTAATGGACTCAAATGTTCAGTCAGTCAGTTCAGTCGCTCAGTCATGTCCGACTCTTTGTGACCCTATGAATCACAGCACGCCAGGCCTCCCTGTCCATCACCAACTCCCGGAGTTTACTCAAATTCATGTCCATCAAGTCGGTGATGCCATCCAGCCATCTCATCCTCTGTCATCCCCAATCCCTCCCAGCATCAGGGTCTTTTCCAATAAGTCAACTTTTTGCATGAGGTGGCCAAAGTATTGGAGTTTCTGCTTCAACATCAGTCCTTCCAATGAACACCCAGGACTGATCTCCTTTAGGATGGACTGGTTGGATCTCCTTGCAGTCCAAGGGACTCAAGAGTCTTCTCTAATACCACAGTTCAAAAGCATGAATTCTTCAGCACTCAGCTTTCTTCACAGTCCAACTCACATCCATACATGACAGCTTTATATATATAACTGTTCATAATTTTTAAAATGTAAGGAAAAGAAAATTTTTAAAAATTTATGGAGAAAACATTTTTTTAAATGATTGTCTCTAAGTCAGGGAGGAAGAGAAAGTGGTGGTGGGTAGAAAGTAGTTAAATTTCTGTAGAAAGCACATGATTTTGTATACTTCACTTTAAAATTTTAAATTGCTGATAATACATAGTTTAATGTTTTAGAACTGAACTGAAAGAATTTATACAGAAATTCATTCTCAAGTCTGTAGATTTGAACTCAACTTTTGTAACAGAACATTAAATTCTATTCTGCAGTTAATCATACCTAACAGATAATCATGCATGTGTGAAAGCCAACTACATGTGGACTGTGCTGTCACTGTGAGAGGTACTCCATTGTAAGCAGAGAAAACTGAGTCTGGTGGGGAGTCTCTCAGGTGGAAATCAGGTTACCAGATAAAATTTTAAAAATACCTTAGAAATAAAAGCCTCAATAGTTAATAACTGCATGAGAAAAAAAAATTATTGCTGGAGTCTTTTCTCTTAGTGGCCATGATCTCAAGATTCAAATAGAATTGAAATTCCTTCATATTTTAAGAAAGATATTTAGGCTTATGAATCACTTAAACTAGATGCTTGGATGAATTGAAAGAGTCCATTGAGTTGGACTCACAGACACTCATCTTCAGTCTCTTAAAAAAATCAGATTTTTTATGGTTAACTCTATGATATTAAATATTACATAATAATTTCAGTAACTCTTCTTGCTAATCTCCAAGCCACATATAACAAAGTCTAAAAAGCCAAAAGGCAAAGGACAAATTCATATACAAGCAGTTCTGCAAAAAACCCTTTGAAGTTGATTCTTATATAAATATATATATATATATATGATTCCCTGCTGGCTCAGACTGTAAAGAATCTGCCTGCAGTGCAGGAGACCTGAGTTCAATCCCTGGGTCAGGAAGGTCCCTTGGAGAAGGGAGTGGTTATCCACTACAGTATTCTTGCCTGGAGAATTCGTGCAGAGAAGAGACTGACAGACTACAGTCCAT
This sequence comes from Bos taurus, assembly GCF_002263795.3. Classification (NCBI taxonomy): domain Eukaryota; kingdom Metazoa; phylum Chordata; class Mammalia; order Artiodactyla; family Bovidae; genus Bos; species Bos taurus. Next base: position 90,800,610 of record NC_037336.1, read on the forward strand.
GGGGTCGCGAAGAGTCAGACACAACTGAGCAACTTATATGTGAGTGTGTGTGTGTGTATATATATATGTATATATATATATATATATAATATATATAAAATTTACCAGAGGAGGAAATCCAGTATCAGGAAGCATGAGTAACTTTACTAAGTTTCTAAGTAAGTAACAAAGTCACTTCCTTGACTAAGAAAGTAAATAGCAGACCCTAGATTTTGAGCTGTTTTCTGATTTATCCCAGATGTCCCTATCTCAGAGGTCTCTCTCAGGTTATCAAGTTAAGGTAGCTGTGAAATTTTTATTTGTTTTATTTTTGCCATGCAAGTAAGGATATCTGTTCCATTTCTCTGGATGTTTATGCATCAATACAGAGATCAAGAATACTATTATAATAAAATGCTTTTAGAATATCATTAGTTTCAATACCAAATAACAAAAAAATCTGTAAGCAAATACATAAAATGTTCTTCTAATGTAACCTAGAATGTCCTTTTTCACTTGAACTTCAAACCACTGTAATAGCTTCATGTGTAGTATTTACACCTGTATTTCTCATTAATAGTTCTTAATCATATGTTTCATTAACAACCATGCTCCAAAAAAAATCAGGATCAAGATACTCAAATAAGTGTGGGATGATGGTAATTATATTAATAACTAAAGTGAAAGTCACTCAGTCATGTCCAACTCTTTGTGATCCCATGGATTATACAACCCATGGAATTCTCCAGGCCAGAATACTGGAGAGGGGGTATCCTTTCCCTTCTCCAAGCCATCTTCCCAACGCAGGGATTGAACCCAGTTCTCCCGCATTGCAAATGGATTCTTTACCAGATGAGCTGCAAGAGAAGCCTTAGACTACTGGAGTAGGTAACATATCCCTTCTCTAGGGGATCTTCCAGACCCAGGAATAGAACAAGAGTCTGCTGCATTGCAGGCAGATTCTTTACCAATGGAGCTATCAGGAAAGTCAATAAATAACTAAAACTAATATATATTTGAAATTCTAGGAATAGGGGAAACATTTAATATTTGCCTATGATCTAACCTAGCTATTACTGATATGTTGCTTTGAAGCAAATATTTTTATGAAAAAAATGTATGATATGAATTTTATAGCAATGGTAAATCTTGACTGATATGATAAATTTTTCTTTCTTTAAATAGAAAATGTAGGCTAAGGAGAAATATCAACAAAATGATAAATATTCCTCATATACAAAAAACATGTGTGTGTACATATATATATGTATATATGTATGTCTTCTGCACACAGACAAAGCAAAAGGGAGACATTCTGCTATGCAGGATTGAGTTTGTCTTAAGGAATCTATATAAAGCTGGGAGAGTAAATAAGGTATACAAAATAGGAAGCATGCATAAAAAAGATCATAGACTCATCACTTTAAAAGATCTTGCTGGATTTGAATTATGAACTAGCTCGAATTAAATGTAATTTTAAAATAAAACAATTTACAGTGTTGTACTTTGATCTTTCTAAAACATATTAATTTATACAACAGGAAAAATATGATTTACCAAGAATAAGAGGTAAGCTTCTGTGGTCAAAAATAATCATATCTATCTTTTTCAATTCCAACACCTGGTCCAAAGTAGATCATTAAATATTTGTTGAACTAACTTGGATTATGTTTAAGAAATTTTGCCTATACTAGACCTAGAAGGAGATATAAGAGTCATGTAACTTCAAAAATAAAAAGCGAATGGAGCTCCAAAACCTGTGATAGTAGAAAAAGGAAGTTGATAATATTGTTCAGTGTTTATTGGTGAGGTTATCCTTAGAACACTGTTTTAAGAGCAGATCTACAAACTATAATGTGACTAGAAAAGGGGCCAATTTCCTGAAAGAACTCAAAGCTGCATCTTTTAAGACCCAGTCTAAGGAAGCTAAAGTTTAATTTACAGAAGAGACTACTCAGTTATTTTCAAATATATGAAGTATAATCACAATGATTTATTTATTAAATCACTCAATTGCATTATGTATTTTTCATTTAATCCTGGTAAAAGTCATATAAAGGTATTATACATTTTTTTCCACTGATGAGAATGCTGTCACTCAGTCAGGTAAAGTAACGTATCCAAATTCCTACAGCTAAAAAGTTTAAGTTACAAATCTAAGGTTCACAAAATGATCTGGGTTTAAGGCAAGGACTTATTATACTGTGCTAATTTGTCTTTCACATAAATAAGTTTAGACTGGTTCTATGTGTCCTCAAGAGACTGAAGAATGGCAGATTTCAGCTGAATATGGGTGAATTAATATATTAGTTCATAGGAGAATATGTGGTGAAACATTTTTATTATTCTGTATGAGATCTCTATAACATTTTATTGCTGACACTATATCCTTCAACATAAAAAAAGATAAAAGTACTGAAATGGCAAAATTATCTATGATTAGTGGAGTTCACCAGTGTTATGTTTTCCAGACAAGTGATAAAAATAATATTGGAATTAAATGTTCTTTCCAAGCTCCCTACCTCACCCTGATCCCTGTTTAACAAGGATATAGCTTTCTACAACCAACTGGGGATCTTTAATGATAGTGTTAGTAGTTAAAAGATACATATGCAGACAAATATACCCATGAATAGAAATGAGAATTATTTCAGAATTTGTGTTAACATTACCAAAAAACAAAGACAAGCAAAACAAAATTTATTAATAAAGTAGAAGCATCTGTGGATTTAAAAGTGAATTATCAAATTTTAAAGCATATCAATAATCCTCAACCTTGTATGAGCCATTCCAGTTCCAGATGTCTATGTAGTTTTTCCTGGAATGTCTACACTAGAATACAATGAAATAATGTAGACACTTGGTTTTCACAGTCTTCTACTGAGAAGCACATGTATGAAGGCTGGAGATAAAACCAATAACTCCAAACCTATGAGATTTATATATGGAATGTCACCCTTGTCTTTCTTTGACTTTTCTGGATGCCACAACTCCCTGTGCCTCTTTGTCAGCAAGCTAGACATTAGACGCAAATAAAGCTTCTGCTCCAGGAGAAGTAAGGGAATATGAAGTAAAGGGAATAGATATCCTCTCTAAAAGTTTGTCTCTCATCTCTTTTCAGAGAAGGAATCACTCTTGTTTCAGGCAGGGTTGAAGGGTTGGAAATTCTCCTTTAGTCATGAGACACATGGTGACTTTTTCTGCAAACAGAAAAAGTCTGAGGCAAGGAGGGCTACAGAAGAGGATTCTGTGTACCCTGCACCAAATGATTGTTTAGGCAGCAGGGATAGAAGAGCGCTGGGGTCTGGGATGTCAGGGTGGCGTCAGACCAGCGTCTTTCTGTCATGGTACACTAAGAAAACGGTGCTGGAAAATGTAAGGTCAGCCCCCTTCCTTAACGCTTTGCATCCGCCAAAAACTCTCCGTTTGTCTCACTCTCAACCCCTTCCCTCCAACTCCCTTCCTGGTTCTGCCTGTCAATAGAGGTGTTTGCACAGAGGAGTGCCGAGTGGGGAAACCGAGTCGTTGGATTGCTTTGCGCAAAATCCACTTCTCTCTCCTCCCTCGGCTCCAGCCTCCGGATCCCGCACAGCTCTCCCCTCCTTCCCCCAAGGCGGTGTGGGGCTGGAGCCCTGTCTGTGTACTTCTAAGGTGGGAGGGGGCTACAAGCAGAGGATAATGTCAGATGCTTAGCTCTCTCCTGCCTGACGCTCCTCTCTGGCTCCGCCGGGGTTGGTCGCTGTAAGAAATAACAGGAGCTGTGGCAGCGGCGAGACGAAGCGGCTCGCGCGTGGAACCCGAAAAGTCAGGGTGCTCGCGGTTACTCCCAACGTGGTCCCAGCCGGCGGTCAGCACCATGGACAGCGGCGCCGTCCCCACGAACGCCAGCAACTGCACTGATCCCTTCACACACCCTTCAAGTTGCTCCCCAGCACCTAGTCCCAGCTCCTGGGTCAACTTCTCCCACTTAGAAGGCAACCTGTCCGACCCATGCGGTCCGAACCGCACCGAGCTGGGAGGGAGCGACAGACTGTGCCCTTCGGCCGGCAGCCCTTCCATGATCACGGCCATCATCATCATGGCCCTCTACTCCATCGTGTGCGTGGTGGGGCTCTTCGGAAACTTCCTGGTCATGTATGTGATTGTCAGGTAAGGAAGGCCACAGGGCTCCGGATTTCGGTGGCTAATAGAGGCATAAAGGGTGTTGGGGGGAAGGATGAGAAAAAAGGAGGTAAAACAGGGGAGATGTAGAGGTGAAAGTAGAGTGGTTGCTGCTTGAGTACAAAAGCCTACTTTTCTATTCTTCCCTCCGTTAATAAAGAAAGAATCCAAAATTTCAGAAACAGAGAAGTTGCTTTGATAAAAGCTGTAAAGCTCTGGCAAAAAAGAAAAAAAAAAAAAAAAGCCTCTATCTTACAGCTTGTTTATACTGAGCCAAAAGGGCTCCGGGCTCTTAACCTCAGTGTCCCATAGTCCCTTCCAAAGGAGCTGTGGAAACAATAATTTATGGAAAATAGAAGAGAAACTCTAGTTATTTTATCCTTAATTGGGGGCAGAAGGGGCAGATTTCCTTCTCTGTTATTTTCATAGATGAACCTTGGCAACTTTCCTGCTCCTGCTGATTTCAGTGTATTTGCTGCACCATTGCTGCACCCTCCTCTTCCTCACTCATAGAGGAAGTTTTTCTGGTGTCTTTCCAGAGTAAATGGTGCTGTTTTGCTGTAACATGACAGCTGTGTTGCCTAGACCAGTTTGCAGTTGGCAGCTACAGATCTGCTAGGGGAGTCACAAACTGAATCAGGAATAGGTCAGGTGGTTCAGAACTGCAGGACTGTTTTTCAATGCCCCCAAAAGTTGAAACAAGTTAGAAGTGACCAAAAGCAGCATAATTCTGGATGATAAACTATTACATAGGGGGTTGTAATGGTTGCCCTAGAGAAATTTAAAAGTGTCTTCATCCAATGAAATTATTTCAGAAGAGTTTGTGGCCCAATTTCTATTTATCCAGATGTTCCAGGTTTATTTGGCAAAAAGCATACAAGTTCAATATTAGCTGAGATTGATGTAGATTGTGTTAGTGTTGATGTGCCTATTCAAATCCTACATGTTAATATGGAATACTATATTTTAACTTTTGAGAAGTATATAATCATTTTAACACTTTAAAATGGCTCCTGATTTGGGATTTTCTTCCTACTAGGGGTTCTGTGGTACTTCCATGTTTAGCTGCAATATTGGCTTCATCTATTCAGCAAGTATTACAGGTTTCACTGGAGCTCTTAAATCATTTAACAATCATTTTCTTCATTATGCTTTCTTTATCAAGGTGGTACAAGTTATTTGTAATTGATTTTTTCTGCTTTTTATGTCTGATTTCTTTAATTAATGATTGTTAAAGAGTAAAACTAATTTTCTTGATCTTTTGATGAAGAATCATAAGTAGTTTCTCTGAGTAAAGAGCACCATCTATTGCAAAGAAAGCTAACAACAGAAGGAAAAATGCAAGAAGGGAATCAATGGAAGAATTTATTTTTAAAACATTTACTTTATGTAATTCAATACAAAGCTTCCTCTCAAATATGAAAACTGTCTTCTTTTGCATTTATGATAATAAAAATAACAACTGAATCCCTGCCCATGAAGGGAAAATTTATCCTTTCTCCTCAGAAAATTCATGGACTCATAAGCTTATAGGGCCAGAAGGAAACCTAGAGATTTTCTAGGCTAGGTAGGTAAAATGTGGCACAGAAAATATAAATTATTTCTCCAAGGACAGATAAGTTCACTAGTTCAATACCATGGAATTGCTCTTAGCCAATGTAATTTTCTGTTTATTAGAGTGGCTCATGATTTGAGTTAATTCAACTACAACATTGACAGAGTAGGTTAGATAATAATGTGGAAATAATAAATTAATCCAAATTTATGTCTGTAATTCTGAAGAATGAAGGATGAAAAGAAATTATAAAACCATCTTGAAATTCTGTCATCTAAAGCATAATCATTTAGCTTTTATTGCTTCTCTTGGTATTTTCCTTCCTCATTTTTCTCCTCTCTGGTTTATGCTTTTCTATAAAGCAGAAAGCCAATAGAGCAACAACTGGCTATGGAATAAACAGATTAGCTTTATTCTAGTGCTAAAGATATTACTAGTTGGGTGATTTTGTTTTAAAGGTATTACCTCTGAACTTTTGATGACTTGGAAAAGGATGGTGACCTTGTCTCTTACTGAGAACATGATATTATGCTTATTTTCTGTGCTTAAAGTTCCAACCAGAATACAGTACTGTTTGAAAAGTCACCTCAAACACCCACCTGTGCAAGTCAGGTGTTTAATTCCAAGGTCAGGTAATCCTCTGGGAATATGACTATAAACAGAAAAATAGTTCAGTGACCAATGAAGTAATGAGAAAAGCCTCTGGGGAGTGAAGGAACTATATCTATTTAGCTGAGAATATTTAACTAGACTATCTCCATGCTATGGTTATTTCACTACAAAGTGATCAGTTCACAGATATTATTGCCTCTGTGAAAAAGATGAATATAATGCTGTATCTATTAAAGTACTGAGATAAAATGCTTACTTCCTGCTACTATTCAAAATTCAACAAATACTTTAGAATTATTAAGTAGTTAGGGTTTTCTAACCAGATCAACATAACATTTATTAGAATGTCTTAACACATTGACTAGACCATGGGCCTCCAATGACAATGGGAGCAAAATAACAACAAAGATACTATGGATGCCTTGTTAGTTATTTTCTATCCTGTGTCTTCACTTTATCATCATCATACCTTCACCAGCAACATTATTAAAGAATACAAAAAAAAAAAGCTATTATTAATATCTTTGAGATTAAAAAATGATATGTAGTATGCATAAGGGTACAATAAAAAATAAGTGTTAGGAGAAAAATAGCTCATGGAAATTTAAAATATAAAAAAAAATAAATAAATAAAGAATACAACTTAAGTATCATTCTTACAGTGTTGTTCTAAGAAACATGAGGGAGAAAAAGAGATACTGTCATATATCTAAAGTTTTAAAATCCAGATATTAGATGATAGAATGTTATAACTGTTCATTATCTGAAAGGCTTTATGGTCTTAAAGAAAAAAATTACTTGTGGGATAACTATATTATGAAAATTACCACAAATAGTCTGGAGAAGTTTGGTGATAAAATATTACAAAATACGGCAATCACTTTTTCTTTTTGAAGTAGAAAAGCATAGTTTTATTGTTTTGCCAGGCAAAGGGGGACAGAGTGGGCTTCTGCCTCAGAAACTATATGGCCCCACATAGGAGGATTTGATGAGAGTTTATAGCAACAGTTCAAAGGTCGGATTGTTGATAAGATTAGGGCAGGTATAGGGCCTATACTCCTCGAATCTGGTCTCAGGTGGTCTCCTGGTGTGCATCTCTGGTTCTTTGAATCTGGGATCACTTGATCTTCTCTGGTGTGAAGAATGCTGACATTTTCCACTTTTTGGGGTTTTTAAATTTCTAATTTAATTTAAACTTTTTATTTTCTATTGGGATATAGCTGATTAATAATGTTGTGATAGGTGAACATTGAAGGCATTCAGCCCATATATATATATGTATCCTTTCTTCCCTAAATTCCTCTCCCATCCAGGCTGAATGTGGCCATCATTTAAAATGGGATCAGATCAGATCAGATCAGTCACTCAGTCATGTCCGACTCTTTGGGACCCCATGAATCGCAGCACGCCAGGCCTCCCTGTCCATCACCAACTCCTGGAGTTCACTCAGACTCACGTCCATTGAGTCAGTGATGCCATCCAGCCATCTCATCCTCTGTCGTCCCCTTCTCCTCCTGCCCGCAATCCCTCCCAGCATCAGAGTCTTTTCCAATGAGTCAACTCTTCGCATGAGGTGGCCACAGTACTGGAGTTTCAGCTTCAGCATCATTCCTTCCAAAGAAATCCCAGGGCTGATCTCCTTCAGAATGGACTGGTTGGATCTCCTTGCAGTCCAAGGGGCTCTCTTGTCAAGAATGTTTTAAAGAAAAAAGTCAATCAAAATAATGCACAGTTCTGTACAGATCACAAAGCACATCGGAAGGTCTGGCCCACATTGTGACCATTTCAAGCCATATACTGGCTTTCCCTCCTTTTCTGTTTCATTTTTCTTCTTTCCCACCTTTGTTGTTCTTTGTTCAGTTGCTAAAGTGAAAGTGAAAGTGAGGTTGCTCAGTCGTGTCTGACTCTTTGCGGCCCCGTGGACTCTTTGTAGCCCACATGTAGACTCCTCCATCCATGGAATTTTCCAGCCAAGAGTACTGGAGTGGGTTGCCATTTCCTTCTCCAGGGGATCTTCCTGACCCAGGGATCGAACCCAGGTCTCCCGCCATGCAGGCAGATGCTTTACCATCTGAGCCACCAGGGAAGCCTAAGTCGTGTCTAATTTTTTGCAATCCCATGGACTGCATCACGCCAGGCTTTCCTGTCTTTCACTATCTCCTGGAGTTTATTCAAAGTCATGTCCATTGAATAGATGATGCCATCCAACCATCTTCTGTCACCCTCTTCCTCTCCTGCCCTCAATCTTTCCCAGCATCAGGGTCTTTTCCAATGAGTTGGCGCTCCTCATCAGGTGACCAAAGTATTGGAGCTCCAGCATCAATCATTTCAATGAATATTCAGAGTTGATTTCCTTTAGGATTGACTGCTTTGATCTCCTTGCAGTCCAAGGGGCTCTCAAGAGTCTTCTCCAGCACCACAGTTTGAAAGCATCAGTTCTTCAGTGCTCAGCCTTCCTCCCACCTTGGTTCCCTGAAATCCCTTTCCAAAATGGTTTACCTTCACCCAAGCTGTTGTCTCAGGCACTGCAAAGCTCATCATTTCTATTATTTTATAACTGGCTACTATGTAATTTCTGGTTAATAAATAGAGCTTTACAGACTCATTGAGTGTAGGTTGTTGTTAACAATTAGAAATTCTTAAGAAAAATTCTACATAGCCCCAGTCAGAACTACCATGACCGTTTATAAACCAAGCTTTTCCTTTCACCTTTTTTCTGCCTTGGGATTCAGGAAAGGTTTTAGTACATTTTGCTTAATGGAGAGGGAGTAGGCAACAGCCATGGATAGTATGCGGTATACTTCTTGAGGTCAGGGTGTTGGTAGCAGTAGGATCTCTGATATGTAAAGAAAGTGAAGGCTCTCTGAAGAGGCAAACTACCATCTCTTTCTGCACTGATCCCTTGTTGTGTAATAACTGTAAGACTACTCATAACAGGTAAGCTCAAGCAAATGTCAGGGTACTTGAAAGTGAACTGAGACAACAGACACAAGAAGCATCATATACAAGAAACATCATTTAATGAGCTTGTCACAGCAACTCCTTTCGTTACCCATCTGTTCTTGCTTCAGGCCACCTATTTCCTCCCCCACCAGTACCTCAGTCTAAGAGTCCTTGAACCAAGAAACAAATTCAGAGTGGAAGAGTAGCATAGAAGAAAAGAGCAAATAATGGTTCAACTTCAAACTCTTCAGTGCATAATAGTCCCCTTATGTAAAATGGGTCACTTAGGCTAACATCTAGTCTAGTTGGTAACTTGTAGTACCAACATTTTCTATGGTAACTTCAAGGACTGTTTCTCCATAGTTTTTCCACCTTTACTATCTGGAGATAAAAAAGCTAGTCATCTACAACATTAAATGATTTTACATTCCATCTCACTTCCTTGGATTCTAAATGAGCTCAAACGGATTCTGTCAGAGAGAGAAAATGCTGAGCTGCCAGATGTTGTAGTGGTCGATTAAGACAATCAACGACCCTGAAAGTCAAGCCTTTCTTCACTTCCTGGGAGGGAATAAGCAAAAGGTTAAACAGGAAAGGTGCCATCCTCAGTGTTCCATTCTCTCCACAGAAAGGCACAAGGTCACATGTATGAGCACAGATGTGGAGAAGGGGGAAAGAGGCCATCATCTCACCGCACAAGGAGCCCCAAACCATAGGATACTCCCGTTTTATGGACTGAGGGGCCAGGACTAACAAGAAAGGATGGGGTAAAAGTGGGAAAGCACAGAGTCAGAGTAAGAAGAATTTCTTAGAGGACCCCTGATACGAAGGTCTTCAGAGAGACCCCTGGGAAGAGTCTCACCAAAAACACCAAGGGCTCCCTGAACTCAAGAATTATGCTGAATACTATCCATTCAGCAAAGTGTCTTAAAGGCTTTCCTGAAGGTGTCCAAATGGAGGTTGTTGGGCTAAGGATACATATACACCCAGGAGCATGGTTGGTAAAGGTGGGGGAGAGGCACACGTCCTTGCCCACAACTCCCTGGAGACTGTGTACTAAGTAGCGGTGGGAAGGATGCTTCCCCTCATGAAGGTGCCAGGTAGAGCCTTTGTGATTGCCTGTGGTTGAGTCTCAAAGATCACACAGAAGATTCTGATCTGGACCCAGACGTCTCAGATTCAGCTTAAGTTCTGATCTCTCTCTTTCTCTCTTTTTCATTTTCTCTTTAATTTGTTCAGAAGTTGTTTTAATATTGCCTTCAGGAATTAATCACCTTCTGGATGTTGCATTGTAAAACTTATCAGAAAGATTCTACCAAGTCTAACCAAGCAAATCTTTGTAAGCCAATGGGGAGGGTAGGTAGGGCTTTTACACAGGATGAAACATGCAATGGAGTATATGAAATGAGAAAGAGATCACTCTATTCTGGACATCAGTTTCTGTCCAGGCAAGGATATTTTCAAGTGCACTTTGCTTTTTCAATTCAATCAGGTATTAGTTTATCGGTTAGATATAAGTAGGTGTCCTGAAGTGGTTCAAATAGTAATCATTAAGATGTACTAACAAGTATTAGTATAATTTAATGTTGAATAAATTAAACCAAGCTGATCCACTCACTGTTTTCAAAAATGCTATATATTAATTTCTTTTATACCTTTTCTTTACTTTTTCTATTTTGCCTTGTGACCTCAATACTTCTTTCTTCTATCAAAATTCTTCTTCTTCTTCAAGTCCCAACTTAAATCCATTCCACTTTGAAGCCTCCTCAAAGTATTCTTACCACCAATTTCCCTGAAGTGTAGTCCATAATTAATGCTACTATTGTGAAAAATCTGTGCATTTTCTCATAAGTTTATCAAAATAACTGATGCTAATCCTTGAAAACTTGATCTATAGTCGTAGATCTCTCTGCGTTAGCCAAAAAGTTCAACATTTCAGACTTAAATAACAGGACTGCATATATTTAAAATACTCTGTAATCCAAAGTTTTCAGCACAGCCAATATTCCTCAGATTATTCAAATGTAAAGCTTAATTCAGACAATTCCCTCAATTCATTGCCTTGTTCATGCATATTTAGCCTTTATGACTTGAGCTATGAAAATGGATCTGCCAAAAGTCTACAAATAATAAATGCTGGAGAGGGTGTGGAGAAAAGGGAACCCTCTTACACTGTTGGTGGGAATGCAACCTAGTACAGCCACTATGGAGAACAGTGTGGAGATTCCTTAAAAAACTGGAAATAGAACTGCCTTATGACCCAGCAATCCCACTGCTGGGCATACACACTGAGGAAACCAGAAGGGAAAGAGACACGTGTACCCCAATGTTCATCGCAGCACTGTTTATAATAGCCAAGACATGGAAGCAACCTAGATGTCCATCAGCAGATGAATGGATAAGAAAGCTGTGGTACATATACACAATGGAGTATTACTCAGCCATTCAAAAGAATACATTTGAATCAGTTCTAATGAGGTGGATGAAACTGGAGCCTATTATACAGAGTGAAGTAAGCCAGAAGGAAAAACATAAATACAGTATACTAATGCATATATATGGTATTTAGAAAGATGGTAACAATAATCCGGTGTACGAGACAGCAAAAGAGACACTGATGTATAGAACAGTCTTATGGACTCTGTGGGAGAGGGAGAGGGTGGGAAGATTTGGGAGAATGGCAATGAAACATGTAAAATATCATGTAGGAAACGAGTTGCCAGTCCAGGTTCGATGCACGATGCTGGATGCTTGGGGCTGGTGCACTGGGACGGCCCAGAGGGATGGTATGGGGAGGGAGGAGGAGGAGGGTTCGGGATGGGGAACACATGTATACCTGTGGCGGATTCATTTTGATATTTGGCAAAACTAATACAATTATGTAAAGTTTAAAAATAAAATAAAATTAGAAAAAAAAAAAAGAAAGAAAATGGATCTGTACCAATGGATTGATATCAGCAAATAATAAATTCAAATAAGATGCATATATATCTACACACGAGCCCACAAACTTTGAATAGGAAATAGATTGTTAGTCTTATAATTTACCTAGAGAAAGTCAAATTTTAAAGAGTTAAAAAATTAAAATTATATTTTATATTAAAAAGTATATAAATTAAAATTTTATATTAAAAATATAATCAATTCTCATTTTTCATGGTAGTTTCCCACCCCCCCCCCCATGAATTCACTTTACCTACTGAATTAGAGAAGACTGAAGCTTTGCTTCTAGGGGAAGTATAGGGGGAGGATCTTGTGAGTGTACAGTTACATTTTCATCAACTAATCAATACATAATGTTCTGTTATGTGTGTTCCTGTTAAAAGGCATCTTATTTAATATGTATTGTTGACTCATGGGCTTTTAACTCATGACCAAACCCTCTATAACATCTGCATGAAACTTATCTAAGATGTCTACTCTCTCTGTTAGGCACCTCACAGTCCTCTTGTGTTTAAGATACTAATAGCACTTCAGCACTACTTCTGGGGACATTTTTTTAAAATTTTTATTTTATGTTGGAGTATAGTTGATTAACAATGATATGCTACTTTCATGTGTACAGCCAAGTGATTTAGTTATACGTATACTTATATCTGGACTTCCCTGGTGCCTCAGATGGTAAAGAATCCACCTGCAACACGGGAGACCTGGATTAAATCCCTGGGTTGGGAAGATCCCCTGGAGGAAGGCATGGCAACCCACTCCAGTATTCTTGCCTGGAGAATCCTCATGGACAGAGGAGCCTGGCAGACTACAGTCCATAGGGATGCAAAGAGTTGGACACGACTGAGCAACCAAGTACAGCAAACACATACCTATGTCTGGGGCTTTCCAGGTGGTGCTAGCAGCTAAGAACTAGCCTACCAATGCAGGAGACTTAAGAGATGTGAGTTCGATCCCTGGGTTGGGAAGATCCCCTGGAGGAGGGCATGATGATCCACTCCAGTATTCTTGCCTGGAAAATCCCATAGACAGAGCAGTCTGGTGGGCTACAGTCCACGGGGGTTGCAAAGAGCCTGAAGCAACTTAGCACACAGCACACTTACCTATATCTATTATTTTTTCAGTTTCTTTTCCATATAGGTAATTCAGAATATTGAGTTGAGTTCCCTATGTTATACAGTAGGTCCTTGTTCATTGTTTCTATATAGTGTACTTGATATTTATAGTCAACAAAGTTTGGAGTAATTTTTAAGCCACAAAATTCTTACCCTAGTTTTCAATAGAAAGCTAAACTGCCTATAATTTAATGGCTCCAGATGTGTGAATTAGCCTGGTCCCTCCACTCTGAGAAGGGTGAGAATGCACCAGTGAAGTAGGGAGATAATTCTGGAACCTAAAAAAATCTGTTTTATACCAAGGTGTTTTCATAAGCCAGTGTAAAGTTTGGATTTAAATGATTCCAAGGTAAGAATTCCCCTTATTTTACTACATTCAGATGTACACACAACTGACAGCCATCAGATGAAGAGGGATGACCTCGCGGTCTAGACCAGGTGTTAAAAATGTTTCCTGTAAAGGGCCAGAAAGTAAATTTATTAGGCTTTGTTGCCACATGGTATCTGATACAATTATTCCACTCTGCCACAGTAGCCCAAAAGTATCCATAGATAAAATGAAAATAGATGGTCATGACTGTGTTCCAATAAAACTGTATGTAGACACAGAAATGTGAATTTCTATATAATTTTTGCATGCCCCAAAATATTATTTTCTCAACCACTTAAAAATATAAAACTACCTATAAACTTATTTTTGGGTTTTTGTTATTCTAACTAAAACAGATGTAGAAGGCAGACATGGAAAAATTTAGCTTCTAAAATGTTTCTCATTAACAACAAAAAAAGAATTGGTTTTCTAATAGCATATTTAATAATTTTACCTAATGTTTTATGAATATAATATTTTAAATTTTATGAAAATCCATACATTTGATTATCAGAAAATAATCATGCCATATGTTCTTTTGTTGACTCATTTTGCAAGAATGAAATGATTCTTCTTTCAGTACAAAATAATACAAACCTTTCTTTTGGTTTACTTGATTCTATAATGCAAATTATTCCATAATAAGTGTTACCAAACTACTTCCTTATAGCATCCTCAGATTAAAAGCAACCAAGTTAATTATTATACATATAAAAAATTAAAATACAAGTTACAAATGTAAAACCATTCTGACAGAATCCCATTCTTAGCTGGCAAATTTGGCCCACAAGCTGTCATTTGCCAAACTCTGGTACAGATGTACTGAGTAGAATTCATAGTCTTGCAGTGGTCATAAAAAAGAGCATATTTTCTTCTTCGGCAAATTTGATTGCATTTTATTATTTACTATATGGAAACAAAGCATTTGTTAAAATATCTAGTACCGACTTGCAGTGTTTTCCAAGAAGAAGAAATATCAGCACAAAATGAGGTTTCATACAAATCAGCTGAGCCACAAGGGAAGCCCAAGAATACTGGAGTGGGTAGCCTATCCCTTCTCTAGTGGGTCTTCCCAACCCAGGGTCTCCTGCATTGCAGGCAGATTCTTTACCAACTAAGCTATCAGGGAAGCCCCATACAAAACATAAAAGCTCTCACTGATTTTTTGGAAAGAGAATACCCCTTTTTTATGACAGAGGATACTGTTTTTCTGAAACGGATATTGAAGTTGGGTCAAAAAAGTAATCACACAGGACCATCTCCATGTCACTCCAGTGGCCATCTTCAACTCCTCATCTTCATCTAACCCAGACAATCTACAATATTCATTACCACTCTTGGCCAGGAATTAGGGAGTAAGTGCTTAGAAAATAGTGGTTCTGAAAAATTACCATCTATTGGATATGCTTTGTGGTTATCTTAAATTGGTGCAATTTTCTAGGCCTTCTCACAGTATTTTCATCTTCAATCATTTGAAGCTTTCAGGAAAAACTGGAACTGTCACCCATAAATTCATATTAGCTTCTTAGCAAATATGAAATCTGTTCTCAAAGACACCTGTGCCTGCACGCACACCCACCCCCATGCACCCAGGTGGTGACTGGCAGCTTCATCTCCCTCCACTTCTATTTAGGCATCTGAAGCACAGAAGCTCATCACTTGGAATTTTTTCCTCTTCTTTCTGACTTACATAACTTGATCATTTTTTAAAAATTTGTTTTTAGCGGTTTTCAAAAGTCGCTTTGAAAAGGTTTATTGACTGTGTTTTAAAAATTTAGACTGCCCAGCCAACTAAAGAGGACTAGGGGCAGCCTAGGTATTCTGCGGTATTTGTAATCTTCTGGCTTCCTGCCTTTGGCTTTGCTCAATCATTTCCTAAAATTCCCTGGAATCTCTTCTTTGTCTGATTTCGCATCTTTAATTCAGTCCCCATTTGTATTCAAATGACTGCTTCTTTGATTACTTGTGCTCAGAGAAAACTTTCTGGAATGTCCAGGAATTCTTTAGATCAGCCAGGTGGCCACTAGGTACAAGTCCACAAGGAGAGCCAAGTTCGGGAATGTTCCAAATGGATGAGTAAGATAGTCTAGCTGAGGAATGCTACAGTTCCCAGAATTTCTTACGTGAGATTTTTGGAGCTAAATTCTAGCAAGAAACCCAGGCAGGATAAAATGAATAATCAAGTTTGATTCTCCTTCAAGTTAACTCATGGAGTATCCGAGGTATTACAGAAACCCTGGCAACACACTTAGACACCAAGAAGATCTCTCAGATCTTCTATTCCAGGGGTTCTCAATATTGATCACATGTTAGAATCACTATGAAGGATTTTTTTTTAAGTGATCTTATTTATTTCTTTATGGATTTATTTTGGCTGCACGCAGGCTCTCTCTTGTTATGGAAAGCTGGGGTTACTCTTCCTTGCTGTGCACAGGCTTCTCACTGTGGTGGTTTCTCTCATCGCAGAGCACTGGTTTGAGGGTACACAGGCTTCAGTAGTTGTGGGTCACAGGCTTATTGCCCCATGGCATGTGGGATCTTCATTTCCTGACTGAAAATCGAACCATGTTCTCTGCTTTGGCAGGTGGATTCTCAACTACTGGGCCAGTAGGGAAATCTAGAATCACCTGGGAAGGCTTTAAAAAAAGAAAGAATACCTGTTTCCACCTAGGACTAATTAAATTAGACACTCCGTGCATAGCTCCTGGGCATAGATAGATCTAAAATCTTCCCTGGTGAGTCTAATGAGTCTAGTGTACAGTCAAGATTGAGGTGCATAGATCTGGACCTCTATTTCATGGAGGAGAAAACAGTCCTGCTGGGCAAGGAGGTTTAAGAGATCTATCCACATGTTTGATTTCTCTGAATGTTAAGGTGTTTATAGAATAAATAGTAAATTAAGCTATCTCCCTGAAAAGCAAAAGCCCAGGATGTCTTAAAAAGCTCCCTGAAATTGACCAATCAGCTCCATTAATAATAGGCGTTCTAGCGTGGACACAGTGCTAACCTTAGGACGAGGAGACTCATGTTTGAATCTCTGCCTCTCACTAGTTATCAGAGCCACAGAGCTTCCCTGAGTCTCACTAGTTAACTTTACCAAAGGAATGGTAATCACATTCAACCTCACTTGGAGTTCAGGTCCAAATTAGATAAGATATACAGAAATGTGCAGTAAATTCTATAAGTGCTATATAAGAGTAAGGAGTTTAGTTATTTGCTTCCCTGGTGGCACAGTTGGTAAAAGAATCTGCCTGCAATGTGGGAGGCCTGGGTTTGATCTCTAGGTTGGGAAGATCCCCTGGAGGAGTGCATGGCAACCCACTCCAGTATTCTGGCCAGGAGAATTTCATGGACTGTATAGTCCATGGGATAGCAAAGAGTCAGACAGGACTGAGTGACTTTCACTTTCACTTTCCCTCCCTCTGGGCAATTTCTTCTCTTCCCTCCCACTGGGTTCACTCATCAGCATGCAAGATCTCAACATTCACTCAGTATTCTTGCCTTCTCATAAATCAATCATATTATTACACTTTGAAACACAGCTTAGCCTTTTGGAATCATGATTTCTGCAGAGGTAAGGCAAGGCATTGCATGGAGTCCCTGTTGTCATTCTTGGATTTATTCCAATGCCCTGGATTACTCTAATTTCATTTTGTTGGCACTAAGATGATGTGAACAGAATTCTAAGGACATTTAACCACAATTTACTCAGCTCCCTATTGATTAGCTTCTCTATATCATATAAAAAGTTTGATAGAAAAAAAAGACAAAAACCAATTATTTTTTGGAAAAAAAAATCTATTTTTAAGTTGAATGTTTCACATTTAAACTGGTATTATAGTCAAAGTGTCTAAGGCAGAATCTAAGTCTAAACACAGACTTCATATGATGAAACTCCTTTTTACTCAGCAGAATAGTTTACTTGAATTAGAAAAAATAACTCGTAAGAGTGGTGTCCTCTGAATACAAGCTTTGAAAATTTAGAAATTTTAATAACATCTTTGCAAAAAGTCCTGGCTTCTGTTAGAGTCTGACTCACTAATCACAGTAAGATAGGTGAAAAACATGGAGCTCTTCATGGAGGATGCATTAATGATGGTACAGTGAGTCTGTGTGAATGTCTATTCCTAACACCTTCATAATGGATTTTTCCAGGACTTGCAAGGCAATGCCTGTCAACTTTTAAAATCAGAGCAGTAAGCACTACAAATAAAGCAAGCACAAACTAGAAAATAACATCTTTGAGATCTACAGTGTCCCTGAAAGCTGAGAGTATTCCAAGTACAGAAACTGTAGGGGAACAAGGAGATCAATGAAAGAAAAGGCCTTTGCTTCTGAGCAATTTTTCACTGAAACACTGGGTTCAGTGCCAGCGAAAGGTTGAGCATTTTGTCGGGGAGTATTAAATGCTAATTGAAAAATGCTGCTGGCAGTATAACCTGAATATCAGACCCTGATTGTGCCTGCCAAAAAGAACAAGGGAAATTATTGTCAACATTATAATTTCATACTTACTCAGTCCCCATCAGTACTAAAGAGGAAACCACATGGGTTGAATGGAACTGAATATGAGCACGCTTCTGGTGATGTTGGTGATCCAAGGCCACTAAGAGGTGTTATTAAAAGCAGGCAATAATGAGATCCTTCAAACAGTCTTTCCTTCTAATGACAAAAGAAAGCTTATTTAACTACATTGCAAAATAAACAAAACATATAAAGGATATGCATTTAGACAAGGAAAAACATTGTAAACCAAACTAATACTAAAGAAGATGAATTTGAAGCTCATGTTTGTTGAAAATTACTTCCAAAGCACCCTCTTAGAGGCTCCAAAATATACCATTAAGAAAAATAGACTGAGTTCTCATGCTCAGTTGCTCAGTCATGTCTGACTCTTTATAACCCCATGGACTGTAGCCTGCCAGGCTTCTCTGTCCATGGGATTTTTCAGGCAAAAATACTAGAATGGTTGCCTCCTCCTGAGTATGGTCCCAACCCAGGGATTGAACCTATGCCTCCTGAATTGGCAGATGAATACTTTACTACTGAGCCACCTGGGAAGCCCAGATCAGGTTCTACCTATCTCTAAAAGTACAGTCTAGTGGAGAAGAAAATTAAACCATTTCACCAGCTGATAAATGTCAAAGGTAGGACTATGGTAACTAACCCGGGGTTCTTCAATCATACTATCTGGCAAACACTCTTCCCTGGGTTTACTGCAATGGGATACTTTTTGATTTGTCTTTATTTAATTTTCCAAATTTCATTAAACATATTATTCATGTTTCAGAGACAAGATAAAGAAAAGTGAGTGGAGTGGGCCTTGGTTAATTTTCATAGAACAGTGAAAGAGAACCCCATTGACTAGGATTTATAAGTATTTCTCAAAGCAGATGTTACAAATATTCCACAAGTATGAAGGATAACGCAATGACAGAGTGGAGTCTGGAATGAATGGGTTTCACAGGAAGAAAATCTCAAGAACCATTGCTGTAAGACATTCCTCAGTGTGTCCCTGCCTTGAAACAATGTCTGTTTTATTTCTGAACACCCTGTCATTCAGAAACACAGGCAGCAGAGAGCTCAAGTTAAAAGTCAAGCTCAAATCTTCTGTTCTTTAAAATTGCTCCATTTTGTGGAATTTAAGGTACAAGTATCAAAGGAGAAATTGATGTCATCTTTTGAAAAAGGATCATTACTCTGAAAGTAAACAGAAGTTTTCAGTCTTTAAATAAATGTGTCACATTTCCATGAAAGACACTGGTACATGAGTCAATGCTTCAAAGCATATATTAAGACATGTAAACCAAACCAATGATAATTTCCTCCAGAGCACTATTTTTTCAACACTTTAGAAACTCAAAAATAAAAGCATATGAATGAATGAATGAGCATGCCCTTTCACACACCCTTACTTTAATTGCTTTAGAAAACATGTTTTACAAAAAGATATATGTCCTTTATCAGAAATTTTAATCTCCTGGAACAATAATAGAATTCATGCTTTGATGTAGCTGAGATATTCTGCCCACACAGTTGTTTGAAGTTAAGTTGATATTTGAAAATAATATATTCTAGTCAACATTCTAGTCAAGATAGATGAAGATGTGAAGTTAAACATATCAAATCATTGAGGGGGGGGAGGGGTCAAGGAAAATAGCTGTGATTTTAGAAAAATCTGGGTTTTGATGCATCAGTTGCCTTTAGCACACACGAGAAAACATTCTAAAAAATCAATACAAGCAGAGCAAAATTAACACTTTTATAAGTATCAACATTTAACCTCTGTCTTATCAGAGCACATGGTATCTGCTTCATTAAATTTGAAATCCATAAGAGGCATCGTCATCATCATCACTTTAGCTAACGTTTGTTGAAAGTTACAGTATACATTAGCCTCCATATCAATAATCTTTAAACATACTATTGAAATGTTTTTCATCTTTACATCAACCACTTAAGGAAGATACTGATATCTTTCAAGTTTTACAAATGAAGAGAGCATATCTCAGAAAAGTTAAGTCAGATCAGATCAGATCAGTCGCTCAGTGATGTCTGACTTTTTGCGACCCCATGAATCGCAGCACGCCAGGCCTCCCTGTCCATCACCAACTCCCGGAGTTCACTGAGACTCATGTCCATCGAGTCAGCGATGCCATCCAGCCATCTCATCCTCTGTCGTCCCCTTCTCCTCCTGCCCCCAATCCCTCCCAGCATCAGAAAAGTTAAGTAATTAGCCCAAATTTGCCAGTTAATAAATGATAATACTAAGATCTGAAACAAGACCTATATGGCCATGAATTTAAGGTCTTTCAAAACTGTTATGCTTAGTTTCATCGTGCTAGTTTTTGAGGTCTCTCTAGGATGACTGACTAGCCTATTATCTTACCTTACCTATCATACTTCCCAGAATGCTCCATAATTGATAACCTCTTCATGACTTTTTCTTTATGGATAGGCTGTGCCCCCACTGAAATAAGAATAAAGAAAATAGGAAAGTTGGCTTTTGATAGGCCAAAATCTGGAGTTTTCCCTTCGTATTAAGCTGTGACATTTTGGATTGAACTTCTGTCTCTGGGATAACTGGATTCAGGTCTCTGATTGAGTCTGCCCTTCAACCTCAAAAAAAAAAAAAAAAAAAATCCATTAATTATTTGTGGAACTTCTAACTACAAAAACTCAATTGTGATATAAAGGTACTCTTTTTCTTGATCCCCAGAAGCATCGTTTTATGCTGTGAGCACCATATGCTAACAATTCACATCAATAAACTGATCAAGAGACAGCCAGGATGCCAATCTCAATACTGCAAGCGACAGATCAAACTAGGCTTTTTGAATCTATTATATAGCCAAACGCCAGGCCATTCTCAAGTTTCCCTTTATTTCAGTGATCCCTTTTTACATTTCTAAAAAAAAAAAAACCAAAATTTACAAAATTGTAAGCTCCCCAAGGATGAGACTATCTTTAAAAAAAAAAAAATTATCCTATCCCTGAATTTAACAGAGTAACAAAGGGTAATAGGACATAATGGAGCTGAAATGTTTCAGTACATTGAATTATACTGATTATACTGTTATGTTAATGCCATGCTTATTTCAGCCCTCCGTGTTTCTGTGTCCCATTTCTGGTTTGCCAAAATAAGAACTTTCAGAACATTGTTTCTCTGAGTGTTAATAGCTGAAAGAAACTTGGAATTTTCCAAAGTGAAATTCTTATAACATGGGTAGTTTTTGTTTAATTGGGGGGCAAAAATATTTTCCATATTCAAGTTGAGATGAGAACCTAGGTCTGTGGAGTCCTTACTTTTTCCTTCTCCAACTTCATTGTCCCCAGGAATCCAAATGGGAGAGGGGTTATTGAGAGATAAGAGAGACTGAAAAAAATTAGATCTGGAAGAATTAATTCTGGAAGAATTTGAGAAGAATCAATCAGTGAGAAAAGATACACTTTGACTGAAAGATTCTGCTAAATCATCTACCTAATTAAATTCAAAGAAAAGCATCTTAGTCCATTCCTCTGTCTCTCTACTGAGCAAAAACACCAGACGGACAAGCTAGGGGCAAGTCGACTGGAATTACTGCCAAGTGAAAGTAACCAGGCATGTCAGTATTAACTCCAGGGAGCCTAAATAAGGTAAACAGATGTCTGAAGTTACTGACAAGCCTCCCTTCTCACACATGGCTCTCGCCTTTAGTTCTTTCTTTGCTTCTCATGTCCTTATGAAAAGATGTGGAAACCTATTTTATTCCACTTCTACAACCGAAGTCTTCCAAAGACTCCACTCTACTTCATTTCACCTTCCATGCTTTAGAAGCAGATTGAAGAACATGAACTATCCAGGGAGAGGACTGCTGCTGCTAAGTCACTTCAGTCATATCTGACTCTGTGCGACCCCATAGATGGCAGCCCACAAGGCTCCCCCATCCCTGGGATTCTCCAGGCAAGAACACTGGAGTGGGTTGCCATTTCCTTCTCCAATGCATGAAAGTGAAAGTGAAGTCACTCAGTCATGTCTGACTCTTCTCGACCCCATGGACTGTAGCCCACCAGGCCCTCCATCCATGGGATTTTCCAGGCAAGAGTACTGGAGTGGGGTGCCATTGCCTTCTCTGAGGGAGAGGACTAGGGCATGGAATTTTGCTTCTTGTATCAATAGGATAGACTGAATACTGACAAACATTGTGAGAGGGATCCTCAATGGACAGATTTTTTTCCTCCTGAAAAACCAATGGATGTATGACTCCCCAGGAGAAGAAAGGAGATGACCGTAGCTACGATATTAGAACAACAGTAGTGAGGCTCCTCCCAGGACATGGAAGAAGAGAAATCTCAAGATAATGTGAGACTAAGAAATTCAGACTTATCTTAGGGTTGTGTCGTGTGAGAGGTCACACTAGGTGACTAAAGGGACTTTTCTGGCCTCTGCTATGGACTTACCATTTCACAGATGTTTAAAAGCACAAAGTTTGGCCAAGAAACGGAAGTCCACTTCATAGAGCAGAAAATAAACTGGTAAAAAGGATAATTATCCACTATCAGTAAAATGAAATATGCCAGCAAATTTGGAAAACTCAGCAGTGGCCACAGGACTGGAATCCTATCCTTCTAATCCCAAAGAAGGGCACTGCCAAAGAATGTTCAAACTACTGCACAATTGTGCTCATCTCTCACACTAGCAAAGTAATGCTCAAAATTCTCCAAGCCAGGCTTCAACAGTACATGACCCATGAACTTCCAGATGTTCAGGCTGGATTTGGAAAAGGAAGAGGAAGCAGCAATCAAATTGGCAACATTCTTTGGATGATAGAAAAGGCAAGAGAATTCAAGGACATCTAGTTCTGCTTCCATGGCTATTCTAAAGCCTTTGACTGTGTTGATCATAACAAACCTTGGAAAATTCTTAAAAAGATGGGAATACCAGACCACCATACCCACATCCTGAGAAATCTATATGCAGAACAAGAAGCAACAGTTAGAACTGGACATGGAAAAACATTCTGGTTCCAAATTGGGAAAGGAGTACGTCAAGGCTGTATAGTGTCACCCTGTTTATTTAACTTATATGCAGAGTACATCATGTGGAGTGCCAGGCTGGATGAAGCACAAGCTGGAATCAAGATTGCTGGGAGAAATATCAATAACCTCAGATATGCAGATGATACCACTCTTACGGCAGAAAGTTAAGAGGAACTAAAGAGCATCTTGATAAAGGTGAAGAGGAGAGTGAAAAAACTGGCTTAAAACTCAACATTCAAAAAACGAACATCATGGCGTCTGGTCCCATTACTTCATAGCCAATAGATGGGGAAACAATGGAAACAATGACAGACTATTTTCTTGAACTTCAAACTCACTGTAGATGGTGGCTATAGCCATGAAATTAAATGATGCTTGCTCCTTGGAAGAAAAACTATGACAAACCTACTCAGCACATTAAAAAGCAGAGACATTACTTTTCCTACAAGGTCCATCTATTCAAAGTTATGGTTTTTCCAATAGTCATGTATGGATGTGAGAGTCTGATCACCAAAGAATTGATGCTTTTGAACTGTGGTGTTGGAGAAGACTCTTGAGAGTCCCTTGGACTGCAAGGAGATCAAACCAGTCAATTCTAAAGGAAATCAATCTTGATTATTCATTGGAAGGGCTGATGCTGAAGCTGAAGCTCCAATATTTTGGCCACCTGATGCGAAGAGCCAACTCATTAGAAGAAATCATAATGCTGGGAAATATTGGAAGCAGGAGGAGAAGGGGATGACAGAGGATGAGATGGTTAGATAGCATCACTGACTCAATGGACATGAGTTTGAGCAAGCTCTGGGAGATGGTGATGGACAGGAAAGCCTGGCACGCTGTAGTCCATGGGGTCGCAAAGAGTTGGACATGACTGAGTAGCTGAACAACTAAAATGATAATGCGTGTGTGCTAAGTCTCTTCAGTCATGTCAGATTCTGGACGCTATGGACCGTAGCCCACCAGACTCCTCTGTCCATGGGATTCTCCAGGCAAGAATACTGGAGTGAGTTACCATGCCCTTCTCCAGGGGATCTTCCCAACCCAGAGATTAGACCTGTGTCTCTTATATCTGCTGCATTGGCAAGGAGGTTTTTAACCACTATCGCCACCTGGGAAGCCCAAAATGGTAGTAAAATTTCTAAATTAAATGCATTTAACATAGGTTTGTAATTGTTTCTGGGAAACAGATTAACTGGAAAACAACTAGATTTACATTTATTTCTGAAAAACAAACAATAGACAGACTTATTTACAGTCCGTCTTCTACTAAACCCTTCCTGCCACAATCAGAGACAAAATCCTTGACAGACTGAGCCAGACAGGCGACTCGAGAAGCAAATTTAATACTTCCCTGGGCACTCTACATGTGATGAAACAAATGTTGAATAATTGTAACTTTTCTAAAGCCTGAATACAGGTGAGATACTTCTTTCAACATTGCCACATCACCAGCTACTGTGCCATAAAAACTCACATACTGTTTGGAAAACACTTGTTTCTGGTCTCTCACCATACTGAATGCCCCTCCAACACACGTTTCAGTCAAGAACCACTGCCCAGCACAGTACTTGGCAAAAATAAAAAGGTGTTAAATAAATGCATGTTTGACTCAGTGTTGACAGAGGGTTTTATGATGAAAGAAGTTAATTTGAAAATATAAATGTAGCTATGAAAATTAAAAACATGCTATAATGCTTGATATTCTAGTTCATACATAAAGTCCAATATAAGTATTTAAGCTAGAAGAAATGTGAAATATATGACTTTGATCATAGAGTGTTAAACATGAAATGTTATCAAAGTTTGTCTCTACCTGTTAAACTTATGGTGATTTGTATTTTACTTTTTATATTCCTCAGATTCTAAAAAAAAATGAATGTACAATGGTATAAGGAAAAATACAAAAAACAAAAATAAAAGAGGAGAAATTTTCAAAAGTAATAGATAATCCTGAAAAGTGATAAAATACTGCATTAAAGAGCTTTTTCACCAAAAGATAATTCAAGATCATGTTTGCAGTTTCCCTATTTAAAATGCTGTTACATACATTAATCTGTGACTAAAAAGGTTGTTAGCCCCAAGTGATTTTAGTCCCAGTTGAAAGATAATTCTATATTGATTTAATAGCTCTTGGTGCACTACAAGCCTAAAATTTCAAATTTTAAAAATTAATGGGACTTATCTGCTTTGCCAAATAACTAGTCTATTCATGATTTATATTTTCTCCTAACAAGTGCTGTTGAATTCTCTACAGGGGAAGGAAAAATACCAAAAATCTCTCTGCCTGAAAATACTTTTTAAAAGATGTCAACACATTGTTTTTTGTTTCCAATAAAAATCCCAGGTCAATATGATAGTTAAATTATAAAGGATTATATACTTTTTGGGTGGAAAACAGTTATTATAAATACACAGTTTTACATAAGCCAAGATCTCCAGGCACTAATTGCATTACCTTCATATTTCCTTCAATTGGTCCTAAAAGATTTTGGACAGCTACTGTTGCAGAAATTAATTGAATGCCAAAATATTTAGATATCAGCAGGTGCTATGACACATTAAAGGGGATAAACAGGGAATGCTCATCAACAGTTCTGACAAATGGAATTTTAAATTGAGTCTTCACAGATCTTAATTAAATCTCTGGTGCAAAACTCAGGAGCAATGAGAACGTTCTTATTTCAACTTCCTACACAGTATCCTAATGTATAATTCTCTCCAACATGTTGTGCTAATATTAAACGCAGTAAATGGTTCTATCTACAGGACACATACACACACTGCCAGTAAAAAAATTCAAACTATCCAGGCATTATACTTGCATAGCAACAAGCACCCAAATATTTCAAGTATACAACATTAAGCTTTTTTTATCCTTGACAACTGTTCTAAAGCTCAATTCCCTTTAAAATAAGGATAAGGGCTTCCCTGGTGGTCCAGTGGTTAGGACTCCACACTTCCAATGCAGAGGCCCTGGGTTTGATCCCTGGTCAGGGAACTAGGATTCCACATGCCACGTAGTGTGGCCAAAAATTTTTTAAAAGATACAATATTAAAAATTAACATTTTTAAAAAAGAAATTTCATTTTAAAAAGTAAAGATAATGGTCATAGTTGTTTTAGATACTAGTAAGATTTTTGTGAGCATCAGTTTACACAAAGATATATAGAAGTTGTACTTTGACCTCCTCATGGGAAGAGTTGACTCATTGCTGGCAGAGATTGGGGGCAGGAGGAGAAGGGGACAACAGAGGATCAGATGGCTGGATGGCATCACCAACTCGATGGACATGAGTTTGGGTAAACTCTGGGAGTTGGTGATGGACAGGGAGGCCTGACATGCTGCAGTTCATGGGGTTGCAAAGAGTCGGACATGACTGAGCAACTGAACTGAACTGAACTGAAGCCTTACTGTAGTTTATAAAAGTTATTATTTCTCACATAAAAAACTTATATCACATGGTACATTCTGTGCAGTGTAATGTAACAAAGAGCATAAACTATAACACATATAGATTTAAATTCTGCCTCTGCCACAGCTATTCTTGAGAGTTATTTAAGCTTCATAAAAGTTGGCTTATTCATCGACAAAAGAAGTGATAATGTGCAACTTATAAGTCTGTTACAAAGATTAAGAAAATTCAAGTTAACTGCTTACAGCCATACCTAACCCAGAGTAACCATTCAGTAAATACTGGCTATAATTATAATACTCAAAAAATAACACGTCACCATCATAATTTAATTTGTTTTAATGGTTATTGTTAGTGATAATATAATCACCTCTTTACAGCTGTGAGAACTGAAGTTCAGCCACTTTCCCCAGGTCACAAGACGTGGTGCTCAGATCTGTTTTCTATGCTTTGCTTAGTCGCTCAGTCGTGTCAGACTCTGCGATCCCATGGACTGCAGCCCTTCAGGCTCCTCTATCCATGGGATTCTCCAGGTAAGAACACTGGAGTAGGTTGCCAAGCCCTCCTCCAGGAGATCTTCCCAACCCAGGGATCAAACCCAGGTCTGCTGCACTTCAGGCAGATTCTTTACCATCTGAGCCACAAGGGAAGCCCAAGAATACTGGAGTGAGTAGCCTATCCTTTCTCCAGAGGACTTCCCGATCCAGCAGTTGAACCAGGATCTCCTGCATTGTAGGTGGATTTTTCACCAGCTGAGCTACCAGAGAAGACCCTCAGACCTGTGTATCCTATTTCAAAATCCAATATTCTTTCTACTATGCTATGCTGAAGTATCTTACTCCTAACGTGATTAAGAAGTCAAATTTGGAGAAAGTGAACAAAATCAAGGTAGTTTTAGTTACTCACTCTTGGCACAGTATTTAAATAGGGTTGGTCTTGCTCTTAACATTAAGTAAACAATTGGTATGACTGGAAAATTGCCACAAATGTATAGTCTTACCATGGAAGGTAAGATTTTTGTTTCCTAAGCTCCTAACACTTAAGATTTTAATTAAAAGAACATCAGATAGTCATTTTACATTTTTTCCCCCTAAGTGGACCATTTTTAAAGTCTTCATTGGAATTTTTTGTGTATTGCTTCTGTTTTATGTTTTGATTTTTTGGCCTCAAGGAATGTGGGATCTTAGGTCTCTAGTCAGGGATCATGCATTGCAAGGCAAAGTCTTAACCACCTGTCCTCCAGGGAAGCCCCAGATAATCATTTTTAAGTTCAAAATATCTCTGAAAGATATTGAAAATAAACCTGATAAATATAAACCAGATGACTACAATTGGGCAAGTAGGTCTTTGCTTTGGGGACATCTAGACCTAAAGATGCACACTGAACAGTCCCTGTAGGGATGGAACGCATCACAGATGAGAGGAGTTAACCTCAGGAGCACTGAGGATGCAGCTAAGGAAGCAGTGCATGATCGTAGGCTCTGAGAGAAGTGAGGAGCCCTGAAAAAAGCTGAGATAGTATCCAATGTGAGCTCTCAAAGCCCCCAGGTCCACCAAGAATGGATTCTGCCTGCTGCAGACACTGGGTAAATGTATTTGCCAAGATTGCAAGGGCGCAGACAGCTGTTGTAGCTACCATGCCCTCCAAATAGCCTGTAGCCGATCCATGGACATCACTGGAAGATTCCTAAGGCTTCCCCCAATTGCTGATTGCTGTTGGCCTGCTGCTGATCCCTCCTGATTGGAGCACACTCTACTATCAACGCCTACCAGCCAAAAGCCACTGGGAGTATACCTAGAGGCAAATGAAATTAGACATTAATTTTGCTGCAGCAAAATCACAGGGATTTTAATTTTTGTTTGGTGATTTGGAAGAGGATTCAAGAAAGCAGAGTTCTGTCTGGATAGGATGCTGTCTCAGAACAAGAGGAGTTTGACACATGGGCATCAAAGATTTTTTTAATATAGGAGGCAGAATTAACAGAGTAGAGCTAGAGTTATCACTGACTAATAAGAAATTGTCACTTAATGTTAACCAGGAAAGGGAGATGTCTGCCTTTTTTATGGTTTTTTTTGAATGATTTTGGTTTTATCTCTAACCAGGCATGATTATAGAATCCACCTGTTTTTGTCTTATTGTATCACAATCAATCATGAAGCCTCCTCTGAGGCTGATATTCTATAGAATTGTGTTCCACAAAGAAATATCACAACCCAGCTGTCAATAACTAGACTTGCTTCCTGAAATCTGTCAGGGGCTTCTTTTCTTTCTATCATTCAGCCTCACTACTTTAACATGTCATCTGATCTTTTCCTTTGGCAATAGGGGAGGGGGAAAAAATGGTGATCAATGAGGGAATGATAAGATGACATGGGATGGGGAGGTATCATTTATTTTTGATTTGTTCTTAAAGAGTAGGGAATACTTTAAAAACATGAGATGAATGGGAATTTCAAATTTAAAGAAATTATACAGATCTGGGCTTTGGGGTCAGGAGAATTGATCCTGTCGTTCAGACAGACACATCGCAGAGTACAGATTGAGTCTGTTCGCTATACTCCACAAACTTACAGAAAAACAACAAAACAGGTAATCCTAATACAATCCACACATATATTACATAGCATGAAGATTTCATGTGCAAGCTTTACAAAAGGTTGAAATTTATTCTCAAGTTCATAAATAGCACAAGATTTGCCTTTATTACATACTCAAAGTGAATACAAAATAATCTTTCATTTTTAAGATGACTGAACACAGGCACAAGATTTTACTTTGGCCCCTTTATTCCACCTTTCAGAAATCTTTTTTTTTTTTTTTAAGAACACAAGTCCATTTCACTTCAGTTCAGTTGCTCAGTCGTGTCCTACTCTTTGCGACCCCATGAATTGCAGCATGGCAGGGCTCCCTGTCCATCACCATCTCCCAGAGTTCACTCAAACTCACGTCCATAGAGTTGGTGATGCCACCCAGCCATCTCATCCTCTGTGGTCCCCTTTTCCTGCTGCCCCCAATCCCTCCCAGCATCAGAGTCTTTTCCAATGAGTCAACTCTTCACATGAGGTGGCCAAAGTACTGGAGTTTCAGCTTTAGCATCATTCCTTCCAAAGAAATCCCAGGGCTGATCTCCTTCAGAATGGACTGGTTGCATCTCTTTGCAGTCCAAGGGACTCTCAAGAGTCTTCTCCAACACCACAGTTCAAAAGCATCAATTCTTTGGCGCTCAGCTTTCTTCACAGTCCAACTCTCAAATCCATACATGACCACTGGAAAAATCATAGCCTTGACTAGACGAACCTTTGTTGGCAAAGTAATGTCTCTGCTTTTGAATATGCTATCTAGGTTGGTCATAACTTTCCTTCCAAGGAGTAAGCATCTTTAAATTTCATGGCTGCAATCACCATCTGCAGTGATTTTGGAGCACAAGTTAAAAATCAATAAATCAGTGAAATAAATTTTTGAAAATTATAGATAAGCTCCCAGTAGGCAATATGAATGTTTAAACAGTCCTACTAAACGTCACTCCTACTTTCTCTGCTGTTTGAACCAACTGAGAGATAGCTCACAACATTATTACTGAAAAATACTTAGCTGCTGTGACATAGTTATGCAATAATAATGGCTTCTTAATTATAAACCCAGAATGAAATATAGTATCCCACAGGCCTGGCCCACTGGCAACCTCCCCGTGTGGGGACCAGCCCCTTTACAATTTGGAACCTGTATCAGTGGAATATAACATGTTCCCTTTTAGCAGTTGAATTTCAGAGAGAGAGAGGAAAAGTGGCAGAGCTGTACATGAGCAACTCTTTATTCTAAACACATAAACTGGATAAGTTACTCCTTTTGAAAAGAGTAAATGATGAAACAGCAAGATCAGTAGTGTTAAGGGTTACTGATAACTTTACTCTCAAATTATAAATTCAGAGGGAAGTGACAAATGCTGAAAATGACCCCATGAACAATAGAAATGTGACAGGAGGAGAGGAACTGTCATTTTTCATCCCAAGGATAAAGTTATGTTCAGCTGTTTTTTTGGTACAGATCAAATACATTTTTTAGATAACCAAATAAAATAAGCATTTTTTTAGTGTCTCCTATGTGCTGGGCTTGGAAGAGCTGCAAGACTCAAATTCTACCTGAGGAATTCTCTGTGTGTTACAGGGAGGCAGCATGGGTGAGTGAACAGACCCGGTGAACAGTAACTCCAGTTCTGTCACTTACGGGCTTTATAACTTTGAGTAAAGTATCAGATCTCTGAGGCTTAGTTTGCTCATCTGTAAAATGGGGATGATAAAGTGCCTCTCCCCTCAATGTTATAAATTTGCTTAGTGCAACGCCAGGCCAGTAGCCACTACAAATGAATGTTACTCTTCTCATGTATAAGAAGTTTAGAAGGATGTTAGCCAAAACACTATCTCTAGATTATAGCATTCCATTTTGTTTCCTTTGTGCTTTTCTATATTATTTATTTTTACAATAAGCAAGCACTGCATTTTTTAAAAAATCAAAAATACATTCTGAAGAAAATCTATATTTTTAAATTATTAAAAGGAAATTTCAAAAAATGTTTCAACAACCACATAATAAGAAAAGTCTTTATGAAAAATAGATGCAAAACACATACATACACACACCATACAGGAATTAAATTTGACAGTTTTAAGAAACAGAAAACCATGATGAATAAAATTAAACACTAGCAGCCTGAAAAAAATATTTACAGTATCCATTTTAATCTCTAACAAGTCAATAAGAAAAACATGATTTAAAAAATGGGCAAAGAGTAAAAACAAATTAATACAGAGGCAATATGACTCATCAAGGAATACATTAAATTATTTCAACCTATAATCATTAAAATTTTAATTAAAATGATGACACGTTATATATCATTCATAGGTTGGTAGATATTTTAAAGTTTTTGACAATTTTGCCTTATCATTTTCTATAGGAAAGTAGAAAAATAATTTAATTTTTCTCTAGCTTTGTTGATCAAAATTTATTTTTATTAAGACTATAGAAAAATGTCTTCCCATTCTACAAGTTTATATAGAAATTGTAATGTAAATTTTTAATATTGTTAAATTTGGGGAAATTTCTATCAAATTTCTTTCTTATATGAGCTATAAGATTTATAAGGAAATTAGGTATAAATGTGATTTAGTATATTCAACTATATAAAATATATGAGTTCACATATAGACATACTCATAGCGGTATGCTATGGTATTGCTACAAACTTGTTCTTTCAGAAGCAAGAATTCTGATAAATTCTATTTCAAACAATTGACATCAATATTATAGTCTATGAATAAATGCATTTTATGTTGTATAATCAAATATAATAATAATGGAAAAGAGCCATTTTCTAGGATATTGACAAAAATCAAATCCCTGATTTACAAAATTGTATCCTCTGATTAGAAGACTTTTCCACAGACTAGCTTCTGGCTCTGACATTTTAAAAATTCATTTCTTTCTCATTCACATCCTGAAGTATTGTATCATTATATAACATCTTCATATCCTCTCTCCTTCTCTCCCTTCCTCTCTCCCTCTCTTATTTTCTGTCCCTTTATGAAACTTTGTTCTTCTCTGCCTTCAACATTCTTCACATTTTTCATCATACAGAAAGGCAATTTCATCCACTTGCATGATTGGAAATACCATCTAGAGCTTGATGACTTATAAATAAATTGCCCAGCTGAACTGCAAACATATATTCAGGTATAATAGTCATGTTTCTTTTGTTACATGACATAATACACTCAAAATTGAACTCTTTATCAAAACCAAATCTCCTTTTCTTCTTCTCCTTCTCTGCTAAATAATGATATTACTATCTATCCATTCTTGCATGCTGAAATTTGTGAGTTCTATTTTACCCTTCCTCCTTTACTCCCTATTTCTAAAAATATAATTAGCGTTTGCCTTTCTAATTATCTCAGCTCTCCATTCGTTACATCTTCTTCAGTGATGTTATTGGTTATTTTGCTATTACTGATTATTATGATGGCAATGGTAGTGGTGTTTGTAGTACATAAGAAAGAATAAGCACCCTTCGAGACATTGCTTCAGCAATACTTGAACCGTGAACTTCCAGATATTCAAGCTGGTTTTAGAAAAGGCAGAGGAACCAGAGATCAAATTGCCAACATCCACTGGATCATGGAAAAAGCAAGAGAGTTCCAGAAAAACATCTACTTCTGCTTTATTGACTATGCCAAAGCCTTTAACTGTGTGAATCCCAATAAACTGTGGAAAATTCTTCAAGAGATGGAAATACCAGACCACCTGACCTTGAGAAACCTATATGCAGGTCAGGAAGCAACAGTTAGAACTGGACATGGAACAACACACTGGTTCCAAATAGGGAAAGGAGTATGTCAAGGCTGTATATTGTCACCCTGTTTATTTAACTTATATGCAGAGTACATCATGAGAAACTCTGGGCTGGAAGAAACACAAGCTGGAATCAAGATTGCCGGGAGAAATATCAATCACCTCAGATATGCAGATGACACCACCCTTATGGCAGAAAGTGAAGAGGAACTAAAAAGCCTCTTGATGAAAGTGAAAGAGGAGACTGAAAAAGTTGGCTTAAAGCTCAACATTCAGTAAACTAAGATCATGGCATCTGGTCCCATCACTTCGTGGCAAATAGATGGGGAAACAGTGGAAACAGTGTCAGAATTTATTTTTCTGGGCTCCAAAATCACTGCAGATGGTGATTGCAGCCATGAAATTAAAAGATGCTTACTCCTTGAAAGGAAAGTTATGACCAACCTAGATACCATATTAAAAAGCAGAGACATTGCCAACAAAGGTTCGTCTAGTCAATGGTATGGTTTTTCCAGTGGTCATGTATGGATGTGAGAGTTGGACTGTGAAGAAGGCTGAGTGCCAAAGAATTGATGCTTTTGAAGTGTGGTGTTGGAGAAGACTCTTGAGAGTCCCTTGGACTGCAAGGAGATCCAACCAGTCCATTCTGAAGGAGATCAGTCCTGGATGTATTTTGGAAGGAATGATGCTAAAGCTGAAACTCCAGTACTTTGGCCACCTCACGAGAAGAGTTGACTCATTGGAAAAGACCCTGATGCTGGGAGGGGTTGGGGGCAGGAGGAGAAGTGGAGGACAGAGGATGAGATGGCTGGATGGCATCACTGACTTGATGGACTTGAGTCTGAGTGAACTCCCGGAGTTGGTGATGGACAGGGAGGTCTGGTGTGCTGTGATTCATGGAGTTGCAAAGAGTCGGACATGAATGAGCCACTGAAGTGAACTGAACTGAGACACTGCACTTGAGAAAATTACAGATGTCCCCCAAAAAACCTGGAAACATAGTGATGGAACTTGAGAGAGAGGTTGTAAGTCAACTACATGGAATTGATAGGCTTAAATCATGGATTGTAGGAGAGTAAAACAAAGGAAAAGGAGCAAACTTGGTTCTCCTTAAAATATATGGTTCTGTTACCACATTCAGTATAATGAGAAAATATCTCAAAATTCCCAGTACACTCCCAGCATGGGCATCTTTGAAAAGAAGATTAAAAACCTTTGCATGCCTACCTCACTTTAGCTACATAGTGGCTGAGTATATCAGCAATGCACATCCAGAAATACACATGGCACACAATGCAGTTACTGCACAGAAGGTCATTTCAGTTTTAAATGGAGCCTAGGGAAGGGCAGAGAAAAGGTCTCAAACATTTGTACATCTCTCTATGCTTAGTTTCTTCCACCATAAAAGAAGGTGATCAAATGATGTAGCCCTCAAAGCCCCTCTCAGATCTCACTTCTCATCACTCCATGACTTTCTATGACCAAAGTTCTTCTCAATTTGACAACCGAATAACAAGGCAAAAAGGAATATTCCATGTTCACTTTTACTTCAAAAGCCATTGGTTCCCGTAAAAAAGTTGTTTCATCTTACCATAAAAAAATAAAATAACCCAAGCCCTTTTTCCTGTATTCAGTTTCATTTACTGGTGCCCAGTAATTCTATGCTGGATTCTATGCTGAATGGATAATCTATTATGGTTTTAAATTTTTCTGTTCATGCTGTCTTTCATATTATACTTGCATTGAGTGGTTATATCACAATATCATCACCAAAATTTTTATGTCTGCTGCACTCAGTGCAGTAGACAATAATTCTACTGATAGTCTATACTCTAAAAACGTATATTCTACAGCATATGCTTGAGCTTCTTCAAAAAGCAATTTTCTAATATTGACATTGATAGAACTGTTTTATTATATTTTGAAGTTTTCCTTGTTGTTCCTCCAATATTAAAGAAATGCCTAGGGATATATCATAATATGATATTAGTGGTAACATATTTGATTATTTTTTATGTCCAAAACTTTCAGATTCTAAAATAAGAGAATTTCCTTTTCTCTTAACACTCTCAAACTTGAAAGCTAAAGTGTTTCTAAATTTTAAAAACCAGTCCTTTAGAATAAAAATAAAACATTGTTATCTATGAAAGCAAAGGCTGAGGTAGATGTTCTAATACTGTTTTTCAAGTAATTCGGTCTAAAGAGATGAAAATCAATATTTCAGGAAATAAAAATCTAAAGTCACAGATAAGAATATTTCATTCAATGACAATGGTTTACATACATCAGAGGATTTAGCATCATATTTTTCTATAGTACATCAGTGTTATCTATCACAGAATATGGGAATCAAGAAAAAACATGTTTTTTCATACAAACTTTTGAGGAGACAAATGTGCTGAAGTAAAATTTTCAGAAATCAGAAACAAACAAAAAAAAAGCAGGAAATAAGCAGTTTCAAAAGGCATAATGCAAAAAATTATTAAACAGAGTCTCTTGGCCATAATGGAAGTCTCTGCTTTCATTTTCTTTCCTCTGCACTGACGTGCCTCCCTGTTCTCTCCTAGTCCTCCACCTCAGTTTCCAATTCCAACAAGAGGATTTGAAGAGGCTTTTAAAATGCATGCAATAAAATAAGAGAAATGAAAAAGAAAACAAGCAAATCGGAAGCCAAAAGAGAATGAAATGATGAGATTAACCGGAGACTCAGTACAATAGAAATATATTCGATTCTAGTGCCTTTAGAATTCTATGCAATTATTAAAAGGAGCCACACATTTCACTCTGATTTTTTCTAGCACCAAATGCAAAACTAAAAACACGATCAGTTATTCATTTCACATTTTCTATTTATAAAGTACATCCATTGCCTGAAGAAAGCAGATTTTTGTCCTTTTTCCATTCAAAGGCTATTTTTCCCTTGAATTGTCATTAATGTATCATGGAGTAAGAAGAAAGTAGGAATACAGAGAACAACAGCAAAAAAAGTAGGTGTAGATGAAGAGAGAGCACCATTCAATCAAAAAGACCCATGGTTTTAGACTCTGGTGATACAGGAGCAGAAAGAGGCAGTGTGTCTTTGTTTAATTTCCTGTAAACCTAGCTTGGTCTTCTCTTCTGAGGCAAATTAGCAAACAATAGTCATTTTTCTGCCTGCAGGGCTCAGAGATCTAAGAATACTCCTGTCTCATTTTGCTAACATAAACTCATTGGAAATTTGGTCACTGACCACATAAGACCACTTGCTGCTGCTGCTGCTATGTTGCTTCAGTGGTGTCCAACTCTGTGCGACCCCAGAGACGGCAGCCCACCAGGCTCCCCAGTCCCTGTGATTCTCCAAGCAAGAACATTGGAGTGGGTTGCCATTTCCTTCTCCAAGGCATGAAAGTGAAAAGTGAAAGTGAAGTCGCTCAGTCATGTCCGACTCCTAGCGACCCCATGGACTGCAGCCTACCAGGCTCCTCCGTCCATGGGAAATAAATGTAAATAAAATGTTTTAGAATATTTTATAGTACAGTCCGAAATCTCTTGTTTGCTCCACTAAGCTAGTGGAGAGCTTAACAGAAAATAATAAACTAATATATACTCTCTTTCTGTGTTAATGCCTGATGAGAGTGTATCATAGGTTTTGGTTGTTTTCAATCCCTCTCTCTCTCTCACACACACACACACATACAAACACACATACACACATTTGCCTGAGACAACAGAATGGTCTAGATAATAGAAGAGAGATTCAGGTGGGTACTCATATGTCTACTTTCTTCTTCTAAATAATAACCTGAAATGTAGGACAAGTGACTTTATTTCATTTGATTTATCCAATTAATCATGAGTATCAAAAGATGACACTCTGAGGTTTTTTTCTCTATTAAAACTGTGAATTTTTCTACATGAGGGTAAGTGGATATGAAAGTCATGAAAGATATGAAAAAGTATCCAAGCACAGTGCTGAACATAGAAAAGGGGCTCATTGAATCTTCACAGAGTTAGATAGCTTTCTTCTTCACAGATAAAGAGTAAAAGAGAAAAAAGAAAAACTCCATTTGTCAAAAACATCAAAGGGCAAAAAATAAGCCCCCCAAAAGATAAAAACATCCTGTACATCCCAATTGGTTCTATTGTGAACTCCTTAAAAATTTAAGAATACACAGAAGAACTGTACAAAGAAGATCTTCATGACCCAGATAATCATGATGGTGTGATCACTCACACTCACCTAGAGCCAGACATTCTGGAATGTGAAGTCAAGTGGGACTTAGGAGGCATCACTATGAACAAAGCTAGTTGAGATGATGGAATTCCAGTTGAGCTATTTCAAATCCTGAAAGATGATGCTGTGAAAGTGCTGCACTCAATATGCCAGCAAATTTGGAAAACTCAGCAGTGACCACAGGACTGGAAACGGTCAGTTTTCATTCCAATCCCAAAGAAAGGCAATGCCAAAGAGCGCTCAAACTACTGTACAATTGCACTCATCTCACATGCTAGAACAATAATGCTCAAAATTCTCCAAGCCAGGCTTCACCAATACGTGAACCATGAAATTCCAGATGTTCAAGCTGGTTTTAGAAAAGGCAGAGGAACCAGAGATCAAATAGCCAACATCCATTGGATCATCAAAAAAGCAAGAGAGTTCCAGAAACACATCTACTTCTGCTTTATTGACTAGGCCAAAGCCTTTGACTATGTGGATCACAATAAACTGTGGAAAATTCTGAAAGAGATGGGAATACCAGACCACCTGACCTGCCTCTCAAGAAACCTGTATGCAGGTCAGGAAGCAATAGCTAGAACTGGGCATGGAACAACAGACTGGTTCCAAATAGGGAAAGGAGTATGTCAAGGCTGTATATTGTCACCTTGCTTATTTAACTTATATGCAGAGTACATCATGAGAAACGCTGGACTGGAAGAAGCACAAGCTGGAATCAAGATTGCTGGGAGAAATATCAATCACCTCAGATGTGCAGATGACACCACCCTTATGGCAGAGAGTGAAGAGGAACTAAAGAGCCTCTTGATGAAGGTGAAAGAGGAGAGTGAAAAAGTTGGCTTAAAGCTCAACATTCAGAAAACAAAGATCATGGCATCCAGTCCCATCACTTCATGGCAAATAGATGGGGAAACAGTGGAAACAGTATCAGACTTTATTTTTGGGGGCTCCAAAATCACTGAAGATGGTGATTGCAGCCATGAAATTAAAAGATGCTTACTCCTTGCAAGGAAAGTTATGACCAACCTAGACAGCATATTAAAAAGCAGAGACATTACTTTGTCAACAAAGGTCCATCTAGTCAAGGCTATGGTTTTTCCAGTAGTCATGTATGGATGTGAGAGTTGGACTGTTAAGAAAGCTGAGTGCTGAAGAATTGATGCTCTTGAACTGTGGTGTTGGAGAAGACTCTTGAGAGTCCCTTGGACTGCAAGGAGATCTGACCAGTCCATCCTAAAGGATATCAGTCGTGGGTGTTCATTGGAAGGACTGATGCTGAGGCTGAAACTCCAATACTTTGGCCACTTGATGCAAAGAGCTGACTCATTTGAAAAGACCCTGGTGCTGGGAAAGATTGAGGGCAGAAGGAGAAGGGGACAACAGAGGATGAGATGGTTGGATCGCAGCACCAACTCAATGGACATGAGTTTGAGTGGACTCCAGGAGTTGGTGATGGACAGGGAGGCCTGGTGTGCTGTGGTTCATGGGGTCGCAAATAATTGGACATGACTGAGCGACTGAATTGAATTGAACTGAAAATAGGTAGAGAGCCATGTGAAGTTCATGATGGTATACGAAACTGGCAAGATGGATTCTGGATTGTGGGTGGGGTAGGTGTATGCTAAGTAGTGTCTGATTCTTTGCAACCCCTTATGACCCCATGGGCTGTAGCCCACAAAGATCTTCTGTCCATGAGATTATACAGGCAAGTATACTGAAATGGGTTGCCATTTCCTCCTTCAGGGGATTTTCTGAACCCAGAGATTGAACCTGCATCTCTTCTGTCTCCTGCACTGGCAGATGGATTCTTGACCACTGAGCCACCAGAGAAGTTCATCCTCTTTTCATGCATCCTTGATCTTTTTTGTTTTTGGACAAAGACAGGGTCATCACAACTCAAGAATTAACTCAAAACACAATAGAATAACAAAAGGTTTACAAAGCCTATCTCTGCAAAAGTAGTTAATTCAGGGTGGCTTCATTTAGTACATGTGGGTCAAAATTCAATGAGGTTTTGGTAACTGGGGAAATAGCTTGAAGAACAGGTTTGAAAATAAATAGGAATTATAGCCACAAACAAGGAAGGACATTTACAAACAAAAGATATATATGGAGCACAGAAGAATAGATGAGCTGCCCATGAAATGAGCTTCCTGACGCCCTTTCCCTAAAATATCACCTGAAAGCTCCATAAAAATCACTCTGTTGGATCAATCGTTGAAGGTTCTGAGAATATATTTTTTAAATAGTTTTATGGCAATTCATTTGGATTCATATTGCAAATAAGCTACTATATCACTTAGAACAAAATTTCAGAAATACATACTAGGAAAATTTCCATAGGATAATTAGGAAGCAGAAAAATAGCTTGGCCCACTACCTAGAGGAAAAGACCCAATTCAGTGACTACAGCAGGAATGATCAACGTCAGGAAGGCCCTATATTCCAGGGGAGACACTCTGGGAATATGTCACCTATCCCTCCCAGTTTGTTTTGTCCACTTCGCCACCAAATTCATCTATGACTTGGTAAGAAGTAAAAGGCCTGAAGGATGGGTGAAGGATTGTGTGTTGACATCCAGGAGTTCAACTCAGACCCACCCAGGTAAACTGAACAAGAAAGGTGGCCCTTCCTTCGGCTCCCTTCTTTGGCACGCTTGCTAACTCTGGTGTACACACTCCGATAGCTTGTAGTGTGAGTCTAATCATTCATGTCACTTTCCGGGGGCAATGTTCATACCACCACATAGAACAGGACAAAATGAAAAGCTCATGTTTGCTGGACAGCATGACCCCCTTTCTGATCAGACTATTGTTTTAGATTGAAGCCTTTGAGGCTATACTGGAGGCAACTGGAATTCTCAGACCTTTAGTCTTGTATTATTCATTCACATATTTTGGAAACTGCTGAACCCCTTTTTATATGTTGCTGTGATTCAAAGTGTGAGTAACTGAGATAAGAATACTGCCTGTCTGTAGAGGAAGGATCTTTGAATAAATGGAGAAAATGAAACATCATTGTTCCCATAAGATGCCAAGTGAAATAACTTTTATAGACAAATATTTACTTTTTCTTTTATGATGTGAGACTCTAACCTAATTTTGTTTCACAAAACATCTCATTCTAAAGGAGGAAAGGCTTTTTTAACTGAAATAATCATACATTAATAAACACGTAGGGCTAAGATGAGCCTGAAGTAAAGGTTAGAAGTATGATGAGTCATAAACTGACAGTAAAGAAACTGATTATTTAACGTAAAGCATTGTACTAAAGATAAGCTGTGGAATGTATGTCTATTGCCTGAGACGGGGACTAATGCAGTCGAGTGTGCTATGGTTTAGCTAGCAAGGTTTGGGGAGGTTGGTTTATTTTTGTTTTCTTTCTGCTTTGAGGGAGAAATTTCTGCTAATAAACAACATCAAAAAGTTTAAAACTTCTTGAGCATCAAGGTCAATTACTCAAAGGTCTTAAAAGTCGTATCTTTTATTTCATTTTTGATTTTTTACTACAGAAGATTTGGGTTGGGAAGATCCCCTGGAGAAGGAAATAGCAACCCCCTCCATTAATCTTGCCTGGAGAATCCCATAGACAGAGGAGCCTGGCGGGCTACAGGCCATGGGTCACAAAGAGTCAGACATGACTGAGTGACTTAGCTCACAAGCACGCTACAAACAAATTGGTTTGCCTCTTCAGAGATCAAACCCACGTCTCCAGCATTGGCAGGCAGATTCTTTACCACTGAGCCGCCTGACAAGCACACACACACACACACACACACACACACACACACATATATACTCTTGTACAATTACATTGTTCCGTAGTTTTAGTTGTATATCTGAAATTTTTCTCCTACTTACTTAGAATTAAATGTATTATTACCCACTGTGTAGATACTTGACTGAGTGCTCCCTGAGTCTATTACACTTATCACAGTGCCTGGTACATTTTTTTAAAAAAGCAAATAAACCAATAAATCAGTATGGCAGCTATTCTTATAACCATTTTACAGATAGCAAAACAGATAAGTAGAGAAATAAGTAGAGAAATAAGCACATGATTATAAATGGCCAACCTAGTACTCTGAAAGTGGAGAAGGCAATGGCACCCCACTCCAGTACTCTTGCCTGGCAAATCCCATGGATGGAGGACCCTGGTAGGCTGCAGCCCATGGGGTCGAGAAGAGTCGGACACGACTGAGCGGCTTCACTTTCACTTTTCACTTTCATGCATTGGAGAAGGAAATGGCAACCCACTCCAGTGTTCTTGCTTGGAGAATCCCAGGGACGGGGGAGCCTGGCGGGCTGCGGTCTATGGGGTCGCGCAGAGTCAGACATGACTGAAGCGATTTAGCAGCAACAGCAGTACTCTGAAAGAGTTTATATCTAATCAGATGCTTTCCACTAATCCTTGCAATTGTTTTTGCTTTGGATTTGGAAGGGTTGTTTGCTTTTTGCCTTTCAGTTTTCAATTTTTTTTTACTAAAAACTTCATTGCATTTCACACTGATGGGGTTTTTTTCTGACTCTGCAACTGCTTTTCCCTCATCTACTAGGTACACCAAAATGAAGACTGCCACCAACATCTATATTTTCAACCTCGCCCTGGCAGATGCCCTGGCAACCAGTACCCTGCCTTTCCAGAGTGTCAATTACCTGATGGGAACATGGCCGTTTGGAACCATCCTGTGCAAGATTGTGATCTCCATAGATTACTACAATATGTTCACCAGCATATTCACCCTCTGCACCATGAGTGTGGATCGCTACATTGCAGTCTGCCATCCTGTCAAGGCCCTGGATTTCCGCACTCCCCGTAATGCCAAGATCATCAACATCTGCAACTGGATCCTCTCTTCAGCCATTGGTCTGCCTGTGATGTTCATGGCAACGACAAAGTACCGGCAAGGTTAGTGATGCTGCGGGCCTCGGGAATGGAGAGTATACAGATAGATATGTTGGTGACGTCATGAGCCAAGTAGATTACAGAGTGGTCCAGGCTATGCAAACTGTAGTTTTCATGATTCTTTCTCATAAAATACTTTTGAATATTTTGAAATAGGAATTTTCCCCTAAAATTTTAAGTCCAGTGAACAATTTAGAAAGAATATAAACCAAAATCTATCCATTCCTGATTCTTCTGCACTTACTTCATCCAAACGATGGCAGCATAAGAACACAGACCTTTAAAGAGTAATTAGAGCTTAGACCCAAAGAACAGTAAGTGGAGGCTTGTTTGAAAATGTCAAGTGACTGCCTACATGACAAGTGTATCTTTTTAGACCTTATTTCAGAATGATAAACCACGCATCAAAAAGAGGAGTTAAGGGAATTTGCTGCTGGTCCATTGCTTAGGGCTTGGCACTTTCACTGTGGTGCCCTGGGTAGGAAAACTGAGATCCCACAAGCTCTTCAGGAAGCCAGAACAAGAGAAAAAAAAGTGGAGTGAAGGCACCCAGTAGCTGGAAACCCCTGTAGAGTCTGGACAGTGATTATATTTTTATGTCAACTTAGACTCCACAGAGAATCTAGCTTGTGGCGAGAGATACATAACATCATCAAAGTGGACAACCAAATGACATATTTGGAAAAATCAAGAGAGATCTGAGTTTTTTTCCA
This sequence comes from Bos taurus, assembly GCF_002263795.3. Taxonomy (NCBI): domain Eukaryota; kingdom Metazoa; phylum Chordata; class Mammalia; order Artiodactyla; family Bovidae; genus Bos; species Bos taurus. The sequence goes on from NC_037336.1 coordinate 90,843,402, forward strand.
TGAATTCTTTAAATCTTCCTTCCAGGATTTGTGTAGCAAGAGCCATAAGTTAACTCGGGTCAAGGCTATAAATTAGAAAGCAAAATGGCAATATTAACACCTGATGATAGCATTAAATGTTCCTGCTAATTCCTCCTTATAATTCTTTTTCTCTAGGTTCCATAGATTGTACACTAACATTCTCTCACCCAACGTGGTACTGGGAAAACCTGCTGAAAATCTGTGTTTTCATCTTTGCCTTCATCATGCCTATCCTCATCATTACAGTGTGTTATGGGCTGATGATCTTACGCCTCAAGAGTGTCCGCATGCTCTCTGGCTCCAAAGAAAAGGACAGGAACCTGCGAAGAATCACCAGGATGGTGCTGGTGGTTGTGGCTGTGTTCATTGTCTGCTGGACGCCCATTCACATCTACGTCATCATTAAAGCCTTGATCACAATCCCGGAAACTACTTTCCAGACCGTTTCCTGGCACTTCTGCATTGCTCTAGGTTATACCAACAGTTGCCTGAACCCCGTCCTTTATGCATTTCTGGATGAAAACTTCAAACGATGCTTCAGAGAGTTCTGTATCCCAACTTCCTCCACCATTGAGCAGCAAAACTCCACTCGAATTCGTCAGAACACCAGAGACCACCCCTCCACAGCCAATACGGTGGATAGGACTAACCATCAGGTATGCAGCTTTTAGGACTGGGTGTACCTACCGGGGATGACATAAAAATTACAGAGCTTTTTAAAGTCCAGCATTAGAATCTATTAGAAGTGGACCAATAACTCAGGGGTTGAGCTCAGTACAAGGAAGGAGGGAGGAAAGGAGGAAATTATGATCACTGTGACCGAGGGACACTTCATTATATAAACCAAGCTCTATGTATTTTGCACATAATCATATAGATATAGAGACATTCCAATTAGAAATCCATAAATCTTCTAGAAGTCTGTGTTGCCGCAGCCTTTTCGTCTACGCAAGATTAATGACTTCAGCACATTGAAGAAGAGATCCTAATCTAGAATTCTGTTTCCCCTAATATTAGGTGTTTCGTGCATATCATTCCAACATCCCTGTCACTTCTTTTTTAGCTTAATATAATGGTTTTATTGCTTGTTCACTAGAATACAAAGCCCAGCGGAGGACACACTGCCTTCCTTCAGCTCATGGATATTCCACCAGGAATAGATGGCCTTTATAATTGGTGGGCTTCCCTGGTGGCTCAGATAGTAAAGAGTCTGTCTGCAATGCAGGAGACCCGGGTTTGATCCCTGGGTTGGAAAGATCCCCTGGAGAAAGAAATGGCAACCACTCCAGTATGCTTGCCTATAAAATCCAGAAAGGAGAGTCTGGCGGGCTATAGTCCATGGGGTCATAGAGAGTCAGACATGACTGAAGTAACTAACATGACGACGACAAAGATCAGCGTGGGGATGAATAGAGAGAGAGAGACAGGGAAAGGCGCACAGACTCTTAACTGCCTTAACTTTGACATAACACATTTGACTTTCAACTACAGTCCTTTGGACCAAACTGGTCATAAAGCCCTAACCAAGGGCAAAGGAGGCTGGGAAATTTAGCAGGGGTATAGAATTACGTGACCACTAGCTCTGCCACAGTGCTTCCGTGGCATCTACCTCTATCCCCAAGTGAAGTCCCTGTCACTTCTCTAAAGCCAGTCCTGCTCTGGTTCTGTGGTTGCAAAGAAAGCATCAGCATTTTGCCCACTGTGGTTATGGGGGACCATGTTCCCAGGGTCACAGAAAAGGAGAAAGAAAGTCAAATGGACACCTTTACTTTGTGAAGTCATTAACTTGTAAATTTTCATACCTGAACTCAAACCTATTACTTCATAGAACTAAGTTAGTTTTATAACAGTATTAGTTATATTAGTATAAAAATTAGTTATAAACTAATATAAAACAGTAGTTATAAACTAAATTAGTTTTATAACTGACTGTAGCCCACCAAGTTCCTCTGTCCCTGGGATTTCCCAGGCAAGAATTTGGAGTGGGTTTTCCATTTCCTCTTCCAGGGGATCCCTCTGACCTAGGGATCAAACCCGCGTCTCCTGCATTGGCAGGTGGATTCTTTACCGCCAACCCACCTGGGAAGCCCAGTCAACATGCCCCTTGAGGTTAATATGATAAAGAGAGACTATTTCCTGGAAGATGTATCCCTACACATAAAAGAGTACAGACGGGAGCCTGCATGGAAGAGGCCAGATTTACACACAGCAGTATAATCACTCAAGAAATCAAAAAAAAAGAAAAGAGAAAAACATCTGTCCCTAGGCTACTGTTGCCTGTTCAGCCTCTGATTTCGAAAATTTGGCCTCCAACCTGTTAAGTAAATCAGTCACTTACTTACCAATGTAAGCAAGTAAATTTCCAAATAATGGTGCCGGCATCCCCCAAATCATGGCTTATGTAATTTTATAAAACAGAGCTCAAATGCAAACTCCCTGTGAAAGTAAATCCTCATGTCAGAAGCTTAGATAAAGTTTCTAGGATCAGGGAGCAACCATGGGAACAGATGGCTCCATGACAATCACCTGGAAGCCAAATCAAGGGGCCAGAAGGAGAGCCTGACTTCCTTAAGATGCAGCTGCTTCATCTCTGCTTTCTCTTCTCCCACTACCGCCACTGAACCGACCCCAACCCAGGCTCACCCTTCTAATTGACTGCAGGACTAATGCAATATGGCCCAGATGGATCTGTCACAGGGGCATTAATCCTCATACCCTCAATATTAAATCATGCTCACATGAACCCAGGAACTGGCAAGCCCTAGGGAGCATGAGGTAATGATGGCAGACCTACTTCCAACCAAAGGGAAGTGATTAACTTATTATGTCTCATTTCTAATTCCATTTCCGAAAGGAAAGCCAGAAAGAAATGTTTTCCTACTCTGCTCCTTTCTTTTTTTTTTTTTTCATTCATCATCAAGACCTCTAAGCCTGTTCCTTTTGCTAAGCATAGCCCCTTCTCAGTGGCTATGGAAATCTTGTGAATAACTTAAAGTGGGTAGGCATTTAAATAGATTTTTCTCTAAGGCGAGGATAATACATTAAAGAATGCAACTTCAAACTCTCAGTCCTAAACTATGGTTCAAATATTTTCAAATATCTCAGTCCTAAACTATGGTTCAAATATATTGGAGAAATATAGTTCCATTGGAACAAGACGATGGCCATTACAAAGGATTAGTTCTTTCTCCTTAAGCACCAGCTCATACCTTCTCTCTCCTTTGGAGTGTGGATATTGGTCTCATACCCTGGATATTGCCGGAGCTTCGTGTCACATTTGATCCTCTCAGCGTCCTTCACTTGCCTTGCTCTCCTGGCAAGACAGCTCCCAGCCTGTCTGCTGGAGTGTGTTTCCTGAGTTCACCATGAATGCCCTCCAGCTGTCCTGCCACTGCCCTTGAGTCCCCTCCAAATCCTGCGTTTCCACATCCGTGTGGTCCTTGCACAGCCAGACAGAGGAGAAAGGAAGCTAATTAGGGGAGCTCTGTTCTGAGTAACTAAAAGGTTTGTCTTAAAAATACATCCAATTAGGGCTTATCTTCATTGCTGCCTCTATGAAGCAGCATCAGTGTCAGATAACAGCAGAAACACATTAGCCCTAGAGCTGGCTGCTTTCCCAAAATGCCCAGCTGGGAGAGTTTGACAGAGAAGAGCTGCTGCTGGGGAAAGAGGAAAAGACATACTGACATATCTGAAAATTAAGATAAATCAAAGATCTCTCCATTGGTGTGTCATCATTAGAATCAAGGCAGTTACACACATACACCTAGAACAATATACAAGCCTTTGATGATCACATCAATAATATATCAAAACGGTAAAATTATTTCAGGAAAAAATTGGAGACTTTATGGCTGTCTGTGTGGGGTTAGTGGTACAGAATCTGCCTGCCAATGAAGGAGACACACGAAACATGGGTTTGATTCCTTGGTCGGAAAGATCCCCTGGAGGAGGAAATGGCAATCCACTCCACTATTGCCTGGAAAATCCCATGGACAGAGGAGCCTGAGAGGCTACAGTCCATGAGGCCACAAAGAATCAGCCACAACTGAGCAATTGAGCACACAGAATATATAGGACATAGTTGATTAGTTTATAAATTCAGTATCTGATAGGCAGGTTTTGTTCTTTCTTTTTTCTTTTAACTCATGAGCCATCATGTTATGAGACAGAGCTAATTGGATTCATATTAACTTTTTAACTGCTTGTTTTAAATGTATACCATTGTAGATATTTATGTCCTGACTTTGTCTTTGTATTTTCTCCAAGAAATGTGTTATTCTATCTATGTCACATCTCAAGCACATTAGTCAACTTCATATTCTGCAGATCAGAGATCCAATATCAAACCTTCCCAGGGTGTCTGTACTCTGACAACTGTATACTGAGACCATGTCCATACAACGCAAAGTCAAGTGGAGAGGTGGCAGTTATCAAGGTAACTCAATAAACCTTATAAGAAAGTTTTGTGCCCAGAATAAACTTTGAGTCATATAGATAGGTAAGGGCTACTTGGTCAGTTCTAGCTGCATAACAAATCATTCCAAAATTTATTGGCTGACAGAAGCCATTTACTTAGTTTACAATTCTATTTATCAGTGATTTGGGCTGAGCTAAGATAGGCAGTTCTCCCCAGTCTCAGCTGGGCTGTCAGCCAGCTGATCTAGTGGCCATAGTAAGAATGGCTGGCTCTTCATGGATCCGCATCTTCTGTCATTCATGTTAGCCCAGGCGTGTTCCCATGGTGATCAGGTGATCACAGGTTCCAGACTCAAAGGATGGAAAAACAGACTCCACCTATAGATGTCTGGAGCTGCAGTTGCATTGCAAAGGGATGTGGATTTAGGGAGGGAAGTCACTGTGGCCACATGTGATCACCATCTACAGTAGCACATGCTGCCTGGGGCAGGCAAGTCACAGCTTCCTGGAGGACAAACCACATCTGCCTCAGTCTTCCATGTACCTCCAAGTATCTGAATACATGAATGACCTCGGAGGGCTCTTGGTATTTCAGGAGATATGGAAGGGGCCAGAATGATCCTTTTCTTGGAACTGATTGACAAGCTAAAGGATCGTGTGACACCCTGACTTATTTCATACTTACCCTTCAATAAGAGGAAAATATTCACAGGAGGGATTCTTCATTTTTTCTCTCCAGTCTCTAGTCCTCTAATCCAGTTACATCTTTCAAAAATTTTCTTACATTTGTGCTTGTCTTCTAATTTTAAATAAATGCTAGTGATGAGGAAATCAAGAACGAGACTCAGTGCCCTAAAGAGGTCATGTCCTGGCTCATTGTGGGGGAAAAAAAAAAAGATAGGTTCATATTCTTTTGTGCATTCCAGGGTCCAGCCTACTGCTCCAGGATAATGCGTGATTTGTGTTCAACTTGTTGTCTTTAAGTCTTCTAGATCTTTGTTAGGTAGACTTAGGTAAAGGTATTCATTTTCCATTTGCTGTCAGTGCAGTTTAATTTCTTTGTATGTGTACCACCCTTTTGTTGTCCTCATTGGATTCTACTTGGCTTCAAAACACTTCCATCGTTTGCTCAAATCAGTCCAGGTCCAGCTCAGACCTGAGATGTCGGCCACTACTGACCTGCCTTCCTGTGTGGTTTCCACCCTAATCATATTCTCAAATGCATTTTTGTTTTGACAAAAGATTGATTTTTAATGCATAACATTATATTGGAAAAGAGAATTCTATTATATCTACTGGATTGTTATTAGTATTCAGAGTCTGTATTAGCTATAGCTATAATATTAATAATAATGGTATCTTATATAATAGCATGCTGATTAAAAAGGACTTTTATCATATCAGCTTCTAATAATAACCCTAATGGGTAAACATGAAAAAAATAAATGTTCAGGGAGGTTAATAATTATACAATATCAAATCATCAGTAAGAGGTAAAACTCAGACAGACATGTAGAATTCTAATATTTTCTTAACTTTTTATTTTGTACTGGAGTATTAACAATGCTGTAATAGTTTCAGATGGATACCAAAGGGATTCAGCCATACATATACATTTACCATTATCCCCCAAACTCCCCTCCCATCCAGCCTGCTGCACAACAATGAGAAGAGTTCCCTGTTTTATACAGTAGGTCCTTGTTGGTTATCTATTTTAAATAGAGCAGTGTGTATATGTCTATCCCAAACTCCCTAACCATCCCTTCCCTTCAACCTTCCCCTCAGCAACCATAAATTCATTCTCTGAAAGGCTTTTCCTGTTTTGTAAATAAGTCTGTTTGTATCACTTCTTTTTAGATAGAATTCTAATACAAATCCAAAACTTTCCTCTGTTATCCCACAAAACACCATTGTGCATTCAAATATTAGGGTGTGGCCTCAAGCAGAAGATTTCAAGCTTTACTATGAGCTCCAGAATAATTTTGGAGTAACTCTAAGAAAGACTGGTTCACTGAGTCAGGGTAGGGTCCACAAATCTGAATGTTGAATAAAGCACTAAACTGAAAACTCCGAATTAAAATATGACTTCATCCAAATATTATCACAGTTACTGGTGTGTCTAACTTGAGTAGCCCATTCAGTCAAGATGACTGGCCCAATGTTCTTCACCAAATGAATCTTGTGTTTAGTAAAATGATATAGATAACCTTTGATAAAGCCTTATCAATCAGTGAGTCTTATAGGAGAAAGTAAGACAACAGTGATAAAGCTAATGTTATGCTGCTGCTGCTGCTGCTAAGTCGCTTCAGTCATGTCCAACTCTGTGTGACCCCATAGACGGCAGCCCAACAGGCTCCCCCATCCCTGGGATTCTCCAGGCAAGAACACTGGAGTGGGTTGCCATTTCCTTCTCCGATGCATGAAAGTGAAAAGTGAAAGTGAAGTCTCTCAGTCGTGTCTGACTCTTAGCGACCCCGTGGACTGCAGCCTACCAGGCTCCTCCATCCATGGGATTTTCCAGGCAAGAGTACTGGAGTGGGGTGCCATTACCTCCTGCCAACTCCTCATCGATATGGCAAGCCCATTCCTAAACCCTTTGGTTACTATTTTTAAAGCAGTTTCTTGACATTTTAATCAAAGTAGTAAGTCAAGAAATGACATACTTTGCATTTGTATTAATTATATAATTAATAATTATATATTAATTATATAATTATAATCAATCATATATTAATTATAATAATATAATATATATTAATTATATATATTATATTAATACAAACTATATTATCCCTAGCTAAACTAAAAGCGGAAGCCTAGTTTGTCAAATCAACTACATCATTCTTAAAAGTTGGCTCTCAATGTTTTTTACAAGACATCTCTGGAGAGCCAATTTAAGATGGAAAAGTATTTTAATTCCATGACAAAAGACCCAAAATGAGAATAGCTCACAAAATTACCATGCTTGACTACATTAATACATATTTTATGAATGGGGTCAAAGTGGCTATGCTTGCAATTCTTTGACTTAAAAGGAAAACAGTCCCAGTTATGAGTGTGTGAGTGAGAGAGAGAGCATGCATGTGCATGATGTAGGTGTGCCTCTATGCATGTGTAGTACTAAAGGATATCTAAGTTGAAAATGAATCCCACCATTCATAAGTAGCAGAAAAAATAATTATGTTTCTTTAAATTGACTACAGTCTGGGAAAAGAAAATATTGTTTACTTGGAAATATGTTTATTCCCACAAAATATTTGGCTACTAGTAATAACTGACCTGAATAGACATTTCTCCAAAGAAGATATATGGATGGCCAACAGGCACATGGAAAGATGCTCAACATCACTAATTATTAGAAAACTGCAAAGTAAAACTACAATGAGGTATCATTTCACATAAATCAGAATGATCATCAAAGTCTGCAAACAATAAATGCTGGGGAAGGCATGGAGAAAAAGGAACCCTCCTCCTACACTGTTGGTGAGAATGTAAATTGGTACAGCTACTATGGAGAATAGTATGAGTTTCCTTTAAAAAACTAAAAGTAGAGTTATCATACAAGCCTGCAATCCCACTCCTGGGCACATATTCAGACAAAACTCTAATTCAAAATATACACGGCACTCCAATGTTTATTGCAGCACTATTTATAGTAACATAAAACATGCAAGTAATCTAAATGTACATTAAGAGATGAATGGATAAAGATGTGGTGTGTGTGTGTGTGTATATATATATATATATACACACACATACATACAGTGGAATATCACTCAGCCACAAAAAAAATTAAATTAACACCATTTGCAACAACATGGATGGACCCAGAGATGATCATACTAAGTGAAATAAGTCAGTAAGAGAAAGACAAATAGCATATATATCACTTACATAAAAATGATACAAATGAAAGTGAAAGTCGCTCAGTTGTGTCCAGCTCTTTGCGACCCCATGGACTATACAGTCCATAGAATTCTTCAGGCCAGAAAATTGAGTGGGTAGCCTTTCCCTTCTCTAGGGGATCTTCCCAACCCAGGGATCGAACCCAGGTTTCCGGCATTGCAGGCAGATTCTTTACCAGCTGAGCCACAAGGGAATATATTTACAAAACTGGAACAGACTCACAGACAGAGAAAACAAATGTATGGTTATCAAAGGGGATAACAGGAGGCAGGAGACAAATTAGGAGTTTGGGAGTAACATATACCCACTACTATATATAAAGTAGATAAATAACAAGATCTATTGTACAGCACAGGGAACCATATTCAATATCCTGTAATAAGCTATAATGGAAAAGAATCTGGAAAAGAAATATGCGTATGTACATGTATAACTGAAACACTTTGCTGTACACTTGAAACTAACACAAAATTGTAAATTAACTATACTTCAGTTAAAAATGGCTAAAAAAAGAAAAGAAGAAAACAGAGTTACAATATTTGCATTTGGATAAATTTAGGCTTATCTAAAATAAGACTGTTAGAAATAACATTTATTAACCAGTTTGTATCCAGAGTATCTTATTTAATCATATAAGGTATGGATTATCTCTACAGTTGAGGAAATCAATGTTTAAGGAATTAACACGCCCAAGGTCATAGGTAAAAAGTAGTGGCTGAGGAATGAATCCAGTTAAATTTGACATTATAGACCTACCCTACTCTCCTCCCAGTCTGTTTTCCCCGTCACTCAGTGGTGGCTTTGAGAACTAGATTATAGCATTTATATACTGACAGTTTGAATGCCATAAGACCTTTATATAGGTTTGTTTAGATGTACTCATAGTGTATTTTTGTATCTGTGTGTAAGAATAAGCAGTCAAATGATGTTTAATGACTAGCATAGGGAATTAGAAACTCAGTAATGGGGATCTCATTTGACTCATTTGAAAAGACCCTGATGGAAGATTGAAGGCAGGAGGAGAAGGGAACGACAGAGGATGAGATGGTTGGATGGCATCACTGACTCAATAGACATGAGTTTGAGTAAACTCCGGAAGTTGGTGATGGACAGGGAGGCCTGGCGTGCTGCAGTGCATGGGGTTGCAGAGTCGGACACAACTGAATGACTGAACTGAACTGAATGGGAATCTCTAATTTTCTAAACCTAGAGACACAAGGATTCCCTTGCCACTGGCAGTCTTAAAAGTCCAAACATCACATTTTGCATCCATAAAATGGGATGCTACAAAAATTCAAGTGTTAAGATTTGATATTTAGGGAATCAGAACAAATGATTCTTTCATAAGTTTTTTAGTTTTTACAAGTTCCACTGAGTTCTTACAGAACACTACTACGGTGAAATGCTAATATGTAGTCCATGAAAAAATAGGTTTTAGGTGAATATTCAGAAATGTTGCATATCTTATTTAGGTCCTGGGGACTGATACTGTGGATTAGCACTTTAAAGGCTCTGAAAAGCCCTATTGTATATTTATGTGTATGTATGTATATGTGTTGCATTTAGTTCTGTATATGTACTCACGTCTTGTTTTTAAGCTAAACTGTTCAAACTTATCTGAACACAGTCTGTTTTTTTTGTTTTTGTTTTTAATTGAGCTTCTCTGGTAGCTCAGCTGGTACAGAATGCTCCTGCAATGCAGGAGACCCTGGTTCAATTCCTGAGTGAGGAAGATCTGCTGGAGAAGGGATAGGCTACCCACTCTAGTATTCTTGGGCTTCCCTAGTACCTCAGCTGGTAAAGAATATGCCTACAATGCGGGAGACCTGAGTTCAATCCCTGGATTGGGAAGATCCCCTGGAGAAGGGAAAGGCTACCCACTCCAGTATTCTGGCCTGGAGAATTCATGGACTGTAGAGTCCATGGGGTACTTAATTTCTGGGACTTCCCTGTAGTTCAAATGGTAAAGAATCTGCATGCAATGCAGGGGACCAGGGTTCAACCCCTGGGTCAGGAAGATCCTCTGGAGAAGGGAATGACAATCCACTCCAGTATTCTTGCCTGGAGAATCCCATGGACAAGAGAAGCCTGGTGGACTACAGTCCATGGAGTCTCAAAGAGTTGGACATGACAGAGACTAACACAGACATAATTGCATTACAATATTATGTTAATTTCTGCTGTACAACAAAATGAATTAGTTAGACATATACACAGATCCCTTCCCTGTTGGACCTCCCTCCCACCCACTCCTCATCCCACCCATCTAGGTTGTCACAGATCACTGAGCTGAGTGCCCTGTGCTACACAGCAGATTCCCACTCAGTTCAGTTCAGTTCAGTTCAGTTGCTCAGTCGTAGCCGACTCTTTGCGACCCCATGGACTGCAGCACACCAGGCTTCCCTGTCCATCACCAACTCCCAGAGTTTACTCAAAATCACATGCATCGAGTTGGTAATGCCATCCAACCATCTCATCCTCTGTCATCCCCTTCTCCTCCCGCCTTCAATATTTCCCAGCATCAGGGTCTTTTCAAATGAGTCAGTTCTTCGCATTAGGTGACCAAAGTATTGGAGTTTCAGCTTCAGCATCAGTCCTTCCAATGAATAATCAGGACTAGTTTCCTTTAGGATGGACTAGTTGGATCTCCTTGCAGTCCAAGGGACTCTCAAGAGTCTTCTCCAACACCACAGTTCAAAAGCACCAATTCTTCAGTGCTCAGCTTTCTTTATAGTCCAGTCCTCACATCCATATGTGACTACTGAAAAACCATAGTTTTGATTAGACAGACCTTTGCTGGCAAAGTAATGTCTCTGCTTTTTAATATGCTATCTGGGTTGGTCATAACTTTCCTCCCAAGTGTCTTTTAATTTCTTGGCTGCAGTCACCATCTACAATGATTTTGGAGCCCAAAAAAGTAAAGTCTGTCACTGTTTCCATTGTTTCCCCATCTATTTGCCATGAAATGACGGGACCAGATGCCATGATCTTAGTTTTCCAAATATTGAGTTTTAAGCCAACTTTTTCACTCTCTTCTTTCACTTTCATCAAGAGGCTCTTCAGTTCTTCACTTTCTCCCATAAGGGTGGTTTCATCTGCACATCTACAATTATTAATATTTCTCCTGGCAATCTTGATTCCAGCTTGTGCTTCTTCCAGCTCAGCATTTCTCATGAGGTACTCTGCATATAAGTTAAATAAGCAGGGTGACAATCTATAGCCTTGACATACTCCTTTCCCAATTTGGAACCAATCTGTAGTTCCTTGTCCAGTTCTAACTGTTGCTTCTTGACCTGCATACAGATTTCTCAAGAGGCAGGTCAGGTGGTCTGGTATTCTCATCTCTTTGAGAATTTTCCAGTTTGTTGTGATCCACACAGTCAAAGGCTTTGGCATAGTCAATAAAGCAGAAGTAGATGTTTTTCTGAAACTCTCTTGCGTTTTCAATGATCCAGTGGATGTTGGCCATTTGATCTCTGGTTCCTCTGCATTTTCTAAACCCAGCTTGAACATCTGGAAGTTCATGGTTCACGCACTGTTGAAGGCTGGCTTGGTGAATTTTGAGCACGACTTTGCTAGCGTGTAGCTCTCTATTTTACACACAGTAGTGTATATATCTCAATCCTAAACTCCCAATTCATCCCACCCTCCCCTTTCTTCCCTGTGTCCACATCTCTATTTTCTATGTCTGCATCTCTATTGTTGCCCAGCAAATAGGTTCATCTGTACCATGATTCTAGATTCCACATATATTCATTAATATATGATACTTGTTTTTCTCTTTAACAAATCACAGAATGGTTTGTCTAAGCACTTCAAAAAGCCCACCATAGAGCATTAGTTCCAGTTAGGCACAAATCTGTTTCAAATTCAACGTTTTACTAGAATGAATGACAAGGTCTCATAATTCTAGGCATTAACCAGGATTCTAAAATTGATTATAGATCTCTTATTCTCTCTCATTCAATACGTATGGTCTAAATACAAACAATGAAAAATAAAAATAATGAAACTTTATATCTCTGAAAATAGAACAGATTGTATTTTGTTTGGGTTTTCACTTTTGTTTTGTTTCATTTTGAAGTTTGTCACTTTCTGGTTACCATCCTAAAGCGGGAAAAAATCTACATAGCTTTGGGATATGTTTTCAGTGTTTTAAACTACACGTTGCTAGTAAGAAGCCTTATAACTGACAGCTTCTTTTGTTTTGAATGAAACATCTTAGAGGAAAATGTGTTTCTTTTTATTGAAGTATAATTGCTTTTCAATGTTGTATTAGTTCCTGCTGACCATTGAACAGAATCAGCTATACCTACGCATATATCCCCTCCTTGGACCTCCCTCCCACCCCGATCCCACTCCACCCATCTAGGTCTTCACAGAGAATTTAGCAGAGCTCCCCATGCTATGCAACAAGGTCCCTCTAGGAAATAGGTTTCTTTTAAGAGTGATCTATATTTAACTGTGAAAACCATACCAAAGGTTGAATAATTACAGTCCTTCTTGTGAAACAATACAAGATCAGAAATAAAAAACTTGGGTTCTGGTGCCAGCTGTGTGGGTTTGGCAGCTCGTGCTACTGGCTGCCTAGGGAACCTCTTCTCAAACAGGACTTCCCTACCTTCTTTTGCTAGCCAATGAATCAGGCTCATTTCTAGTCTTGATTAATTACCCCCATTCAGGCTCCTGGGACTAGCTACTCCTAGTGAACAACAAAAAAGGTAACCACCAAAGCTTCCTTTTGTAAAAGAATTTATTATATTGAACAAAAATTCATATTAAAAGCAGAAAGAAGCATATGGCATATTTGAATCCAGATTACTGGCTCAGTGGTAAAGAATCAGCCTGCCAATGCAAGAGATATGGGTTTGATCCCGGGTCAGGAAGATCCCCTGGAGAAGGAAATGGCAACGCATTCCACTATACTTGCCTATGAAAACCCATGGACAGAAGAACCTGTTGGGTTACAGTCCAAGGGGTCTTGAAGAGTCAGACATGACTTAGCAGTTAAACAGCAACCTTTGAAATATCAGATTATTCCACCTCTCCTTGAATTCCCCCTTACTAAAGTATGACCCCTTGTTACACTCTACATTCCAAAGTGTCTGATTCTAGCAATGAAACATGGAAGAGAGGGTGAGTTCTCTACTGCTTACATAAATGGAAATCTTTGCCAACGAGTCATCTACTCCCAAAGTTTTCTTGTGGGTGGGTGGCTCTGTTTTTATGGATTCTGTAATGAATGGGATTTTGAAGTCTATGACTGACTAAAACATTGATCAGCTTCAGAAATACCCCAAGCCTTGTACTGGCTTCAACTGCAACTTTGGGTGGCATCAAGGGTGGGAAGGAGAAAATAAAAGTGGAAGAGAGCGCTACAAAGAGTAAAGATAAAAACATTAAAGGGGCTTTCCTCCACCAATACTCTTGGGCCCGTCACTTCACCACTCAGGACCTCTATTTCCTCCCAGAGATTAATAAAATGGGAAAAGGCAGGCTCTTAAATTGCTTCCAGGGATAGGAAGCACGTACCAATCTTTGTATCACTAGAGATTAAAAGTGCCTCAAATAAGCTTCAGTTTGAACCTAAAAGCTTTTGGAAACTTTATTTTTCAAAGTAGGCTAAAAAATAGCTCAAGGGTATTTGCTGGTTGACTTTCTGGAGAACTTAACAGTTTAAGAAGTTCTTTTTAAAAATGGAAAGCTGGTGGTAGATTAAAATATTATATCTATATCAAATGTTAAATTTACTGAATTTATAACAGCAACTGTTATTACAGTTAGGAAAAAAGCCTGGTCTTAGAAAATGTCAGGGAGTTGCAAGCTTTCAAGAGAGATATCTTAGCAACTAAGCAGGTCAGCTAGTTATGAGTCTATGGCTGCATCTGTCTGTGTGTGTTTGTACATGTACAAGATTTTCACATTTAAGAGCTGCCTTTAATAACATTAGGCATCGTAGAGTAACTCAAGACCAGCCAAACCCACATGAGTTCCTCTGATCTCATAGCACACAGACTGGGGTGATAAACCCTGCAGGAGGTCAGTTTTGCTCTCAGAGCTGCTCCCCGACCAGTGGACCACGTGATTGCTCTGCCAGGCTGCAGCCTGGAATTCGGAAACAAAGAAAGCATTAATCATTTTCACCTCCCAGTAGCTCCAAAGCCTGAGCTGTTCCTTCCCCAGCTGAAGTGGATAATGATGGTCCCAGGAAGGTTCCAAGGGACACTCCTCACGGAGGCTGCCTCCTTTTACAGAAATCTGTGGTTCAGAAAAGCCCCAGGGTGTCACCTGCTGCTTAGGTCTTCAGCAAAATTTGACAGGTTATCGGATTAACTTGCAGACGACAATATGCATGCATAGATAAGGCACATATTCTGTCTCCAATAGCTGGACAGTGCAATTAAGTGCTGGGCTACATTTATGATAATAGGGAGTCATAGTGCAAAGAATATTTTCTTTACTGCCTCCAGAATCCACTTTTGAGTCACAGTCCATTCAAGGTTTTGACAGCCTAGGTGCTTCATTCACCCTCTAAGAGCATAGCTTTCCTCACTCCTTTGTCATCCACGGGTGTACAAGTTGCTCAGTCTGTTGATCAAAATGCTCCTGAGCTTGCTTCCTTTCCCTCTCATTAAGGGTCTATATGTTGGTGCTCAATATTAGGGACTTACTGTCCTCTAGATGTTTCTATTTGTGACTTTAGACTGGACGTAGCTGGACTTTCCTCCCTCGTGGGGCTCAGAGTGCTCTCCTAGCCCCCTAGCCCACGGGAGACCAAGCGGCAACCATGGCACCACTTGGGCATCTGGTTAGAGTTCACCCTTCACGGCTCAGCCTCCGTCCATCCACTCAACTCCTGCTTATCAACAGATGGGGAAGAGTGCTCTGGTGGTTCAGTGGTACAGAATCTGCCTGCCCTTACAGGAGACTAGAGTTCGATCTCTGCATCGGGAAAACCTCCTGCAGAAAGGAATAGCAACCCACTCCAGTATTCTTGCCTGGGAAATCCCATAGACAGAGGAGCCTGGAGGGCTACAGTCCATGGGGTCACAAAAGAGTCAGACACAACTCAGTGGCTAAACAGCAACAACAACAAAGAACAGGGTGGAGGGTTCACACCCTCTCTCTTCACCACGTGGGCCAGAACATTTGCCACCAGCTCCCGAGGAGTTTCTTCACATCCTCACATCTCTTCCATGAGCCCTTGTCTTTTCTCTTTCAAAAACTCATCATTCATCTTGACATACTGCTTGTTGTACCAGTTGGGGAAGAACCTCAGCCTCTTAGAAGAGGACAGGAAGTAACAAGACCCCAAAGGGGGAAATGACAGAGCAAGCAAGCAAGCAAGATACTTTTATCTGCCAAAAGTAGATAAAAATACTTAGGTAGTCATAGCACAATGAACAGTAGAAACTTTAGCTGTTGTGAAGGATGATGCAATGGGACCAGATGTGGCTGTATACACAATGATTGTGTCCCAGTTGGAGAACCAGAGCTAATGTCTCAGTCCCTTTGGTAATAAACAATAAACCAGCCTCTTAGGAGCAAGCAGTCACACAGTGATCAACGCTGTGGTCGGCTTGACCTACTTAATCACCTATGCTACCACTGCAGAAATGGTTCTGGGTCAGAGATTGGTCAAGCCCTACCATCAGCAAGCACGAACAGGAGCATCCAGGGGTCATGGCAGACTCTGCCTCTCCCACAGAGATCCCATAGTGAGCTCTCTGTTCCTTACTCCTAAGAGATGCAATGTGAAATATTTAGGGATCAAATTTTAGCATCAAATGGTTCAATAAGACAAAGTGTGTGTGTCTATGTATGTGTGTGTCTGTATGTCTGTGTGTCTGTTGAAGGAGGAAAAAAAGAAGAGGAAGCAAGTGGTAAAGCAAATGGGGTACAATGTTAACAGTAGGTGAATCTGGGTAAAAGGTGCACAAGTGTTCTTTGTATTAATACCAGTCTAATTCTTGTACTTTTCCTGAAGTGTGGAAGTTACCAAAATAAAGTTAAAGGAAAAAAAAAATCTCATCTCTTTCCACTTACTATACAAACAACTCCTTTTTTTCTCAATGAAAGTAACAAGTATGACAGCAATAACTATTTGTTCATCGTAAAACTCACTTCATATCTGTGATCCTCCTCCCTTACTAGAAAATATCAAGCCACATTTTTGTGTGTGAACAAATGTCCAGTTAATGCTCAGCAGATATGCTAGGTTTATGGTGGGGGTAGCGAGGGGAAAATATCTCTGAACTGCATATCAGTGGCTTCAGGAAAAAAAAAATCCACTGATTTAGTGACTTTGGTGAAAAATAAAATTTCTTCATCTAGAAAGAAAGAATGTAAAAGGTACTACAAAAAGAGGTGTTGCTTTTCTTTTGAAATTTTGATCAAATCATGAATAATTTGAAGACAAGGAGGGAAGAGGACCAAGGACAGAGGGAAACAGTTTGGGTTAAACTTTTTTTTTTCAAGAAGCTATCATATCATATCTCTTTTATGATTAGTGTATAATTTTTATTCATCAGTGTATACAGGTGCAATAGCATATTCACAAAGACCCAAGAGATTAAATAATGTCTTGATATTTAGGAAAAACTCTGAGAGTTGCAGATGAAAGTATACGTGAAGATTCTCAATGTATTTTCTGACGCAGAAGATGTCCAATAACTGTGTACTGCAACCCAACCTGAAATATTCACTGTCTTTGCACTTTCTCTTCTTTCAGCTAGAAAATCTGGAAGCAGAAACCACTCCGTTACCCTAACTGGGTCTCATACCATTCAGACCCTCACTGAGCTTAGACGCCACCATCTATATGGAAGCAGGTCACTGTGAGAATGCGTGGAAAGCTCTGGTTTCCTGGGAAAGTGCCTGTTCCTGCCCGAAGTCATCAAAATTCTTTCCTCTCTGGCCCCTCCACTCTGCACACGAGAGGGACATCCAAGCTAAATCAAGCATTAGGGAGGAAAGAACTAAACCATCCTGAGTTTGTGTGTACATAATCGCAAGGAAGACGCCCCACGGGACCGAAACCTGCTGTGGTATGTTCATTAAGGCCATCGTGGAAGATGGCCCTACTGTATGTAATATTCTGTTTTCAAGCAAATATTTACAGCCTCATCGAAGGAAAACCATCACTTGTTCAATTCATCGTATAATGTAATTTAAATGCTACCTCTGATCAAAGCACCTTATGTGAACATCCAAGACTTTCCATGTCTGTAAGAGAATTAATTGTCCCATTTTTACCCTCTAATGTTAACCTCAAAATTATCTTTGGAGTTAAAATATAGTTTCCACCTTCATTTCATTGCTTTATCCCCACAGGAAGTCAAGCCCTAAAATGGACTCTTTATTTCTCATAATTTCTTCTTACTAAAGGCTCTTTACATCATACTTCCTCTCTCTTTTTTTTTAAACTCTTCTCATAATACTTACACCTTTTGAATCAACACAACAAAATGACAGCTGTTTTTTGTTGATTTTCAAAAGTTTAAACTCTTTAAGAAAATATGGAGCCAGTAAGCTTAATCTCAAACTTGAAAGACTCAAAAGACCGTGGAGAAAAATGGGTGATCTACTTTTCACTTCTGTGTAGTTCCTTGGACATGATATATTAACAATGACCCGAGAATATTTTCCTGAAGATTATGTTTCTATAATGTCATCACCAATATGTTGGTCTTTTTGATCTTTGCTAAATGTCAAGATTTCCTTTGTAAAATGTCAGTCTTCTAAGTAGCTTCTCTAAGACAATTCTTCTTTTTGACAGGTTCTCTTTGGCATGAAATACAGTTAGAGATTTGGCAGTCCACACATTTTATTTAATCTATACAGACAATCGAGTTAGATGGTCCATGCCAAAAAGCTCTCCACTTTGAACTATTGACTGCACTGATTAAACGAATCAAATACATCATAGTTTTCTGTGAAGACACGGTAGAAAACAGGGTTCCAACTTCCCTTGTAAGAATATTCCTGAGTCCATGGCTGTCAATAGTCTCAATCTTACAATCTGTCTTCATTCTGGAATCTAACAAGGCACAAATATGCACCAGCTACCTAAGGGCAATGTTTCAGAAAGACAGCTGTCACAGATTGGACTAAATGAATTTACTGTCTCAGATCCTATTGGCTGTAGTTATATGGCCATATGTGGATATCGCCCATGAAACTGTTGGATGAGAAAAAAAAAAAAAAAGGATGCAAGATGAGTGTTTTAGTGTTTCCTTCTATGAAGTCTTCTGTTTGCCTCCAATAATCTCCATTTCTCAAATATAATGTCCCAGTATGGATATGCATTATTTTTTATTTTTTAGATTTTCAGATCAAAATAACTAAAATCGGGGCCTTGAAAAGTTTAGAGTGGTGAATAAATGCGTTTGTTGTATGTACATTATATACATATACACACTACTAGAGCTTCCACAAGTAAAAGTAATAATTCAAATGAAACACCACCAGTAAGGGAGAATGAAATATTGGTGTATTGGGGAGGAAAGTTCTTGTTAATGGGCCATAGTAACAGGAGTTTCTCAAGAGACGACAGGACACTACTCTCTGCTCATGACTATTTCTCAGTATTCATTATTTCTGTCTAATGACCAGCTCTTAGTTAAGACACTCTAAAGTAAACAGTACGTTAGTGGGTTTTTATATGTTTCATTCAAAACCATTTTTTTTATTTTAAAAGAAACACTTCTTCTGTTCCTTTTTTTAGAAAAAATTTATTGGAGTTATAGTTGGTTTACAATGTTAGTTTCAGATATACAGCAAAGTGAATCAGTTGCACACGTGCATGTATCTGCTCTTTTTTATCATATATTTGCTAGAACTACCTGTGCAAATAGAGAAATAACAGCCCAGACCCAGATGGATGAGCTACAGCTTCTTATAAAATTTGAAGATAAAGAAAATGTAATGTTCTGCTTTATTCCTTCTTTTATTCTTGTATTTCACTCTGTCCTATGGACGGAATGTCTTCCTATTTGGCATTCTAGTAATGCAGACTGTGGATGTGAAGCAGAAGTTTGGCGTCTTTGTCTGATTTCTTGCTGTGGAATTTCTCATCATCAGTAGGTAGTGGTCTTTCCTCTTTGGTCTCTGCCTTCACTGTTATTTTGCTCCTGCATTCTCTCCCTGCCTATCACTGGAGAGGAAAGAAGAGTCAGATGAGACTCGGCTGGAGCAAAAGTGAGTCATCAGTACTTAGTACTGCCAATCTCTCTGCTGGACGGATGGGGTCCTTGGAAGGGGATTTGATCACACTTTTGTTTTAAACTTTTCCTGTAATATTCTAGGTCCACCCTAACAATCTGATGATGTCAAATTTTTACTGAGTCTAGTAGAGAGGCTAAAAGTCTGGGCTTCTAGTTCATCTAGAGCCATGTCTGAAAACACACCGACATTTTTTGGCTTTAAGTAATATATTTCAGCTTTTTGACTTTAGCTTTCTCTTTAAAAGTAGGGCCTATAGTATTACCCTTATTGAGTTGTGTTCAGGATCAAGTCAGATAATGTTTATAAAAAACTTGACATACCACATAGCAAATGCTTCCTATGTGTAGTGAACATTATACATGAAAACTATCATGTAAAAAATAAAAAAAATAAAAAAAAAAAGAGCTAGAGTAACTTGCTGAATTTGTTGGAAATTACCTCTAATCACCCTTGGCACAAAACCCATGAGAGGAACCTCTTTTGAGAAGGCAGGAAGTATCTCAAGCAGAATTTATTGTGATGGGATGGCATCCCAACTGCCATCAGAAGAATGGGACTCTTAACTTGGCCACTTGAAATACTTCTCTACATTGAAATAGACAGTTGGCAGTTTTAAAATAAATTCATCTAAAAAAAACAGCTTTGAGTTAGTAAGAAGATATTCATTTCCTTAAATAATAAGACAGGTCTCTTAAATAATAAAACTGATATCCATTCACTTGCAAATTTCATTATTGAAAAAGCATGCTTAGTTTATTTAATATTATCCCCATCCCCAAAATGATGCTAACAGTTTCAATTTCCAGCATTATCATAGCCAACACTTTATGTCTCAGGATCCAGGCAAAGGCTGAAATTCAGAAGCACAGATTCAAAATCTATTAGGGAAATGTAACTAAGATACAAAGAAAGTACCTCTGAAAAGATTCTCTCTGATCATAGTTATCACAAAGATCCCCCAAAGCATTCAAAGTCCTTAAGTCAAGTATATTTATATGTTCAAAAGTTAAAAGAAAACTTTCTTGATAAACATTGGACTGTTTCATTCAAGATGCATGGAAATGATAAGATATGTGCTGCATCTCTCATGTACTGGAGGTGATCCATTTATACAGACTTATGCTCTGCCTACTGGTAATTACCAAGATGAGATAGTTCACAAGTGACTCTTCTGGCTTCAGACATGAATACTGCAGAAGCTGATGCTATCCCTTGGGGTTTTCCAAACTTTAGAGCATTCCAACCAGAGCAAACTGAGAATGGGACATGGGAGCCTCAGCATCTTGACCTCTTTACATGTCACACATGCCCCTGTTCTGTGCAATTCCAGAGGCTGGTCATAATTAAAAACACTATCCTCTTCATAGAATATTCAACAGCAAGAAAGGAGTGTCTTGGAGAATCCTTATTGCCATTATGGAAGCAACAAAATTCTTGTCTAGGTTCTCAACATAATTCTTTTCTCATGAACCGTGTTGCTTGGGTTAGGGAAAGGGTGAGAACATGAACCTTCCTCAATGCAGAACAACTGTTTTTTCCCTGGTGTGAGATGTTTTAGGATTCATAGTCATGAAACACAGCATCCAGATTATATTTAAGACCATAGTCATTAGGACCTTGGGCCTAAAGTGACAAGTTAATTAAAAGGCTTAACTTTGGGACATTCAGCCAGGAGCTGATAGAATTTAATTAAAAATAATTTCAACCTGCAGTCATTGTTTTCCAGTGAGATCAAAATGTTAAAAGTTTTAGGAAGTATATACATTACTTACTGTTCAAAATTAAGCAAAACCAAATGCCCAAAGTTTAGTGTGCTGCAGCGTGTGGCAGACATCCAAGCTCTTATTATATAACACCATGGTGATTCTGAAAGGAGTCAAGTTCAGCTTACTTCAACCCATATTATTGTGTCATGGGTGCTTGGGTTATAAACATAAGAACCATCAACACTAAAATTTTAAGATTACAAAAAGTGGCTTGCAGGTGGATTGAAAATGAGTTTTGTGACAACAAGGTACTTTGCAAGTAACATTGGATAGCTACATATGCATTTTAAAGGAATTTTAAGAGTTCAGAAATCATTGAATTAAATCTATCGATCTTCAAAAGCATCTCTTGACTTATGTAAAGATGAGTCTAGACCCTGGGCACATACTCAGAGAAAAGAAAAATTTTATGGGGTTTTCCCCATCACACATTTAATAGAAATCTGATAAGGTACTTTTCAACTCACTTTGCATTATCTATCAGCTTGCAGCAAATGAGAACTCCATTAAAGTCAGCACTTGGGATTTCACTTAAACTTTACAAAGTTCAAGAGAAATTGGAAGAGTTACTGTTTCTTCTGAACTTTGAGAGAAATTCAGGCTTGCATTTTATGGAAAAGTCATCTAGATGCTAATGCTTAGAGTTCTAAGATCCGCCATATTCCAGACCCCAAGCCTAGAAAAAATATTTTTACAATCTTATGTGGTACAAGGCATTATCTCCTTTCTTCTCTCCCAAACTCCAGAAACTTAGCAAGTCTCTTTCCATTCATATCCAAGAGCGTCTCAGATACTTAAAGACAAAGTAAAACTCTATAGCAGTAGATTAAGACATTCCTAAAATGTACTACTAGGTGTGAGACAATAGGAAAGCTTTATTATTTATTTGTAATAAGATAGTTAAGAATCAAGAAGAATCAATATGGGATAAAGCAGGAAGGAGAGAGTTCATCCATTTTTACCCTAATCACTAGAATGAATTAGCATAACACTTCACTGCCTCTCAGAGAAAGTAGTTGGCATTACCATCCTTTTTTTTCTTTTTTTAAAATGCTTTACTTTCTACTGTACAGCAAAATGAATCAGCTATATGTATACACACACCCCCTCTTTTTCAGATAAAGAAGATGTGATCCATACATGGGTGTTACTTAGCTTTAAAAAGGAATGAATGCAATGCATGTGAGTCAGTTCTAATGAGGTAGATGAACCTAGAGCTTATTATACAGAATTAAGTAAGTCAGAAAGAGAAAAGCAAATATCATATATTAATGCCTATATATGGAATCTAGAAAGATGGTACTGATGAACCTTTTTGCAGGGCAGTGATGGAGACACAGACATGGAAAACATACTTGTGGACGTGGAGGGGAGGAGAGGGTGGGATGGATGGAGAGAGTAGCGTGAAAACATGTATATTACCATATGTAAAATAGATAGCCAGTGGGAACTTGTTGTGTCACTCAGAGAGCCCAAACCAGTGCTTTGTGACAACCTAGAGGTGGGCTATGGCACCCCACTCCAGTACTCTTGCCTGGAAAATCCCATGGGCGGAGGAGCCTGGTAGGCTGCAGTCCATGGGGTCGCAAAGAGTTGGACACGACTGAAGCGACTTAGCAGCAGCAGCAGCAGCAGAGGTGGGCTGGGGTGAGAGCTTGGTGGGAGGTTCACGAGGGAGGGGACATATCTATACCTATAGCTGATCCAAGATGTATGGCAGAAAAAAAAGATGTGGTACATATGCACAATGGAATATTACTCAGCTATAAAAAGGAAGGAAATTGGGTCACTTGTAGAGATATGGATGGACCTAGAGACTGTCATACAAAGTGAAGTAAGTCAGAAAAAGAAAAACAAATATCATATATTAATGCATATATATGGAATCTAGAAAAATGATACATTTTTTTCTTTTGGCCATGCTGCACAGCCTGCAGGATCTTAGTTCCCCAACCAGAGATCAAACCCAAGACCTTAGGAGTTAAAGCACTGTGTTCTAGCCACTGGACCACCAGGGAATTCCCACGGTAGTACCCTTATGCAAAGAGATTATCTGTAAAAACTACTCAGATATTTTATAGAGCTGGTAGCAATCTATTCAAAATTGCAAAGGGTCTATGGGATCCATCAGACCAGAAACAAGACCTATTAAAACCACATTTGAGTGCAAGTAGTGTTTCTGGAAAAACTCTGTACTTGTGGCAATAGCACAAACAGCCCTGTGTTAATGTAAGAATTGCCCAGTATGCATCAATCAGATCAGATCAGTCGCTCAGTCGTGTCCGACTCTTTGCGACCCCATGAATCGCAGCACACGAGGCCTCCCTGTTCACCACCAACTCCCGGAGCTCACTGAGACTCACGTCCATCGAGTCAGTGATGCCATCCAGCCATCTCATCCTCTGTCGTCCCCTTCTCCTCCTGACCCCAATCCCTCCCAGCATCAGAGTCTTTTCCAATGAGTCAACTCTTCTCATGAGGTGGCCAAAGTACTGGAGTTTCAGCTTTAGCATCATTCCTTCCAAAGAAATCCCAGGGCTGATCTCCTTCAGAATGGACTGGTTGGATCTCCTCGCAGTCCAAGGGACTCTCAAGAGTCTTCTCCAACACCACAGTTCAAAAGCATCAATTCTTCGGCACTCAGCCTTCTTCACAGTCCAACTCTCACATCCATATATGACCACAGGAAAAACCATAGCCTTGACTAGACGAACCCTTGTTGGCAAAGTAATGTCTCTGCTTTTGAATATGCTATCTAGGTTGGTCATAACTTTCCTTCCAAGGAGTAAGCGTCTTTTAATTTCATGGCTGCAGTCACCATCTGTAGTGATTTTGCAGCCTCCAATTACTCAATGGAAGTATCAGTTCAGTTCAGTTCAGTTGCTCAATTGTGTCTGACTCTTTGCGACCCCATGAATTGCAGCGTATAAATATGTTTATATTTTTCAGATGGTGTGTCCTCTTCAGTTTTGGTTTTGCAACAGTCGTTCTTGACACTTTGGTTACAAGTATATAAGTACATCTCATAAAAGGGGATAGTTTTCTCAGTAACTAAATTTGGCTCTTGTCTGTACATCTCAATGATCACACTTTTATTTTTATTCTTTTTTAATATAAATTTATTTATTTTAATTGGAAGCTAATTACTTTACAATATTGTATTGGTTTTTCCATACATCAACATGAATCTGCCACAGGTGTACACGTGTTCCCCATCCTGAACCCCCCTCCCACCTCCCTCCCTATACCATCCCTCTGGGTCATCCCAGTGCACCAGCCCCGAGCATCCTGTATCCTGCGTCAAACCTGGACTGGCGATTCATTTCACATATAACATTATACATGTTTCAATGCCATTCTCCCAAATTATCCCATCCTCATCCTCTCCCACAGAGTCCAAAAGACAGTTCTATACATCTGTGTCTCTTTTGCTGTCTCACATACAGGGTTATCATAACCATCTTTCTAAATTCCATATATATGCATTAGTATACTGTATTGGTGTTTTTCTTTCTGGCTTACTTCACTCTGTATAATAGGCTCCAGTTTCATCCACCTCATTAGAACAGATTCAAATGTATTCTTTTTAATGGCTGAGTAATACTGCATTGTGTATACGTACCACAGCTTTCTTATCCATTCATCTGCTGATGGACACCTGGGTTGCTTCCATGTCCTGGCTATTATAAACAGTGCTGCGATGAACATTGGGGTACACGTGTCTCTTTCAATTCTGGTTTTCTTGGTGTGTATGCCCAGCAGTGGGATTGCTGGGCGATCACACTTTTAAATGATCTGCTGTCATTCAAAGCTAAGTCATGAATCAAACTTTTGCTCTTCACCCTACAGTCATGTGCAGGAAACTTTTGCTCTTCACCCTACAGTCATGTGCAGGAAACCTAACATGTGTCTTTTGCTCTGGTGCCTTGACCATGTGTATATTACTGTCTAAGCTTTCTGATAACTCAAGACTTCCAAAAGAGAAGAGTTCCCATTTATAACATGATTTTGAAACAAAAGGGTCAGCTAGGTGTTTCAGAATGCCTATTCCTCATTTGTTGACCCTTGGAGATGTTTTTGTTGGCTGGCTGGTTGGCTAGATGATGTGTGGGTTTTTGTAGCTGCCGTTCAAGATTTTTCAGGTCTCTTTGGAATGTTTGTCACCACACAAATTCATGTGCCTCTCTTCTCCCTACTGAATGGATTTCCCTTTGTAATGACCTGTGTAGGAGGTTAGCATCACTGGAATAAAGTGGAAAACTGAGGCATATCTTTGTGGATAGTTCAACACCCTGGTGGGGCCACCTACATTCTTTCACCAAACAACGGCCCCTTCCTCCTACATCATTTGGATTTTAGAGCTGGTCAGAATTCAATCTCCTACATCCTGTCTAGCACAGGAAGCCCATCAGCTGATTCTCCAGCTGCATCTCTGCAAGTGGGACGCCTGATTTCTGCTCCAGCCTCCACAGGGGTCCATTCAGAAAAATAACAAAGTCTTCCTGCTACTCTCTCTGGCTGAGACAATTTGTTCCCATCTGCTCCCAGGCTCACCTGGCACTCTGACTCAGTGGGAAGCTGGTACTGATCACTGCTGCATTAATTCAAAACTCATTTGCTTTATGGAAATTCATGGCCCTTATTTCTCAAGGGAATGGAGAAAACCAATAGACCTCCTACCAGCCGGGTACTTTCCATGCGAGTGACTGCATCTACATAAATTAGATTCAAATGACTTTATTTTCAAGATTTATAAACTCAATATTGCAAATAGTAGAACCTGGCACATGGATCCCCTTGCTTGTCTGCGAACCAAACATATAACTTCTGCGTGAACTGGGGCAAAATAACAACAGTGAAAAAAACGGGTTAATGTGAAAAACTGACCAATGATTTTGTTTGTTTTAATAAACTCAATCCATTTACTAGCCAGGGTGGGGGGATGTTCATCCTGATTACATGGCTCCTTTTTCACTTTTATTATGAAATCCTTTGTCCAGGAATACACTAAATCTGATCATAATCAAATACATACCAATCAGTAGGAAATTGGGAGACCAACTTGGTTACTTTTCTTATTGATCTAAAGATCGTTGAAGCAATCTTGCTAGTTGCTTTCTAACTGGCTGGTTTCTCATTTAGAAACAACTGAAAAACTGAGCAATTAAAGACACCACGAGAAAAAAAAAGTTGCCTTACACTTCCTGCAGGGCCAAGGGACAGGAGAGGGGAAAAAATGCCTAGTAACAGCCATGCTATCTCTGACATAAACTGAAAAACCAGAAGGACTTCCTCTAGCTCTGTTTTTGCATAGCATACAGATATCTTTGTAAATAATAGGAAATTAATGTTTGGTTGGATCTATAACCTAAGTCAGTTTGACTCTGTCATGTTAAAAGAGCATCGTCTGGCCTGTGTCTGTACTTTATAACATTTGAAATCTAAGTTTCATCTCAACATGATATAATGCTGGACACTCCCACAAACAAATATCATTTTGACTTTGCCCTCTGTTTGAGAAAATTCATAATGGAAAAACTAAAACATCAATCATACTCTTAGATTGGATTTTCTTTCTGTTAAGAGCATCTACATATTTTTGAAAAATAGTTCTCTGCCTATTCTCAAACATATTTATTTAGTTCATGGCCTGATAAACATATGACTTCCAGACTGTTAGGAATAATTGTAATCAAAATAGAAAGCAATCAATAAAATTAAATTTATCAAAAATGTAGCTTCTTATTTGACACTCCAGAATCAAAAAAATTATTTGTAAACTCAAAATGAATTTAGAAAATGCTTTCAACTACACATTCTCTATTTAAATCTTAATTTGAACTTTAAATGATGCCATGGTCTCTATTCAGACCATCAATTTCAGTGAAAAGTTTGAATGGTCATAAATCCTGAATCCATAGAATTCAAAGCTACTGTTTATAATTTAATACTCCCAACATAAAATTTCTGGTCTATGAATATCAGAATATAAATTCCCATTAATTTAATGAGAAACAAATTAAGAATATAGATATATGAATATGTATTTCCATTATATATCCCATTATAAATTTGAGTATATACAGGGAATATATATATTGATATACATGTGTGCTATCGTATACAACTCTTTGCAACCCCATGGACTGTAGCCCACCAGGCTCCTCTGTCCATGGGATTTCCCAGGCAAGAATATTGGAGTGGGCTGCCATTTCCTCCTCCAGAGGATCTTCCTGATTTAGGAATCAAAACTGCATCTCTTATGTCTCTTTCATTGCAGGTGGATTCTTTACCACTGAGTCAATGGGGAAACCTATATATTGATATAAACGTACCTATATATATTGCCATATAAGTTCCCATTAACTTAATGGGAGTTAAAGAAGAAATGCCAGTTTCTACTAACTCATCCTTCCCTTGGTAAAACATTTTCTGAACTTTTCATCTACTACTGACATAATTCTGAAAACTCAAAATGACAAGTTTTAATTTTGTTCTGTTATGGAAAAAAGAAACCATTTTGCGAGTGGAGCTCTAAAAGAAAAAGAAATAGAAAAAGATCTTTTTAAAGAGTGTAAATCTAAACAGTAGTTGCTCTGACACTTGTTGAGAAATTTTTTGTAGCAGTATTGACACATTTTTGCTTTTTAAAGATAATTTCCATTAGACAGGAGAAGATGTACTGCATGCTTTCAATTATGTTGGAAATTCAGGTAACTAAAAAACACTTAGCTTATAAAGATGACCATCATGTTTCTGTGGAAAAAAAAAATATTATAAGGGAATCTGTTTCATTAAATGAGATTGTCTATGGTTGATGCTTTTCTCCCCAGCAATAGAAATGGCAGCAGAATTGTTACTTCCTATTTCTATAGCTTCAAGTCAAATTCCATCCATCAATCTCACTCAAGTGGCTCCCATTCAGGGTCTGAGAAAAGAGCAGAATTGATAATTTTCCTTGAAAGTATTGGAGGTGAAAAGAAGAAGCCGATCTGCTGCTCTGCCTATGGATTAAGCCTCCCTGCAGTATTAACTATTCAAAGAGCAAGCAGAGATGCCAACCAGTATCGTAAACAGTCTAGAACAGTTCATGTTTTACAGATTTCGTACTCAAGTAAACGAAAATCTAACCATGTCTTTTGAAACATAGTATGAAATCCTTGGATTTAACAATGAATACAGCATGCTTCCTGTATTTATTTTTCAGATCTCCTCCCCACAAGACATACACACATCTGTCTTCACCACAATAAGACAGAAGTACTGCCAGGTATCTGTACTGTGCCTACGTGCCCCTGCCAGGGAAATAGAGACAAAGAATGTATTGTTGGTTATGGTAACACACAAAGAGGAACATTTTAAAAATATATGGCATTCTTTTCCTTTTGATCATCTAGTAGTTTTCCTTTAGCTTTTTGTTTGTCCCATCAGAATGTCTTTTTCACTGTTGATAAACAAGTATTTTCATTTGAAGAAAAGATTAAACTATCGTTTCATGAATATTTCCAAACAAGACAGGATGATCCACCAAAGCTTCAAAAGAATGAACTGTCAAATCACAATGGTCTCACATGCAAATCAAAATGTTGATCCGTACATCAACCAATGAGCGTATCACTAAATTCATTTTACTGTATTCTTATCTGACTGTTTGATATAACTGTGTATAAAAGCAGATGTTTGCATTGTATTACTCTTGTGCCAGAATACATATGTTTTGCTCTATATTGTGATTTTCTTGCATGTAATATATGATTATACATGTGACCAATAAAGAAAACCTGATAATAAGAGAAATCTAGACTTTTCTCTTGTCTTTCTCATTCACACAGCATCACTGACCTGCTTAGAAAGAATGTTTTCCAGGTAAATGTTCCAACGTACATAAGGAGCTTAAGAATCATACTGACAGATGACTTTGATACTGAATAAGCACTTCAAAATCAATGAAAGAAGCGGGCTTTTTCCTCTTCATGAATTATTTCTGTTTTTAGAACCAAAATGTCCCTAATTCTAACTTCATGACTCCTTCAGCTAGAACTAATCTGTGCAAAGAGGGAAAAAAATCCTCTGTTGTAAAGTCCAAAGTTGAAAATAAGCATAACTATATTCATTGCTAGTCTATTTTTTAATGAAGTCAATATCTTAAGCAAGGAAATTCTTCACAAGAACTAGGCAGTTCAACAGGGTGAAATTTAGAGGGTACTTTAATTTATTAAGTATAATTTTTTAATGTGGAAGCAATCTTGACATGAAAACACTTCGTGGTGAGGAAAAAACTATTTCAAAATAACATTGGATCACTCTAGATTACATATTAAAAATAGTTTTAAACCTAGACCTTTTGAAAAGAAAAACCTTTGTCCAAACCCCAATATGTGCAAATATCTTCTCTGCATCATAGCAACCTCTTCATTCACAGCTCTGTTCTCTGCTCAGCACCTCTGAATGGTGTTCCATTACCTAACAACTAAAGTCCAGGCCCTTTGGCCCTCTGTATAGCACATGGAACTCTGTTCAGTGTTATGTGGCCACCTGAATGGGGGGGCGGGGATTTGGGGAGTATGAATACACGTACATGTAAGGCTGAGTCCCTTTGCTGTTCACTTGAAACTAGCACAACACTATTAATCGGCCACACTCCAAAACAAAATAAAAAATTTATTTAAAAAATAAATTAACAAAGTCCAACCTCTTTGCATGATATCCAAGGGTCTTCATACTCTGTGTGAATATACCACAATGTATTCGTCCATTCAGCTGTTGATGGACAGTCAGGCTGTTTTCAGTCTGAGACGCTCATAAACAAAGTTAGTATATACATATCTTCTGGTGCACATATATATGTGTTTCTCCTGGGCAGGTACTGGATGTTATTTAAGAAGAGTATGCTTTATTCAGTAGCCAGTGGCAGTCATCAGAAATCTTTAAGCAAGGAAATCAGATGATTAGATTTGTATTTTTTACATGACCAGGAAGCAGCATCCATACCCAACTCCATCCATTTAATTCTCAGACACCTGTGTTAAAAGTAGGGTTATGTTCATACTCAGGTGCTGAGAAATGAGTTATTGATTCAGGCCTCTAAAAGCAGAGAGGTTGGTTCATGTGTAGGAGTAATGGATGAAAGTCCTCCCTATGTTTAAAGCAAACACAGCCAGCAAAGTGCTCCTTTCTGATGCACCAAAATTCAGTCCAAGTCTTAATCCAAGAGGCAGGGGGAGATAGGGTCTCTGAACCACCACTTTATATCTGTAGGGGAGATGCAGAATTCTCTAGGATGTTGAGACAATAAGAGAAGAAACAATGGCTTTGAAGCTTCAGTTGTGCCCGAATTACCCATCCTTGACTCCACGTCATCCCTTCTCCTTCCTTAAAATTCCAGACTGAGGCAGGAAAAATACTCAGTGCTGAAAGTGCTAGAGAAAGAATGCACTCAAAAGCCACATTCTGTACAAGAAAACGTGCTCAAAACAGCAACTCGTTAAAACTTGGGCTCCTTCCGCTCCAACTTCTCACCCAGATAGCAGGACCAGTCAGGCAGTCTTGCAAAAGTACAGACAGCTCTCCCCCAGAAACTGGCTAAGCAGCTTGTTTAAAAATCCATATGCATTTTCAGGTCAAGAGTCAAAGGAAAACACTCTCTGAGAAGAGGAAATGGGCATAGCAGTTAACTCATTAATCAAAAATCGATGGCAGAAAAGACCTATCTAAATTAGATTTCAGGGACTTCCTGGTGGACCGATGGCTAAGACTCCACATTCCTCATGCTGGGGGTCCATGTTGGATCTCTGGTTAGGAACTGAATCCCACATGACCCAACTAAAACAACCTACATCCTGCAATGAGGACCCAGAGCAGCCAAATAAATAATATTTCCTAAATAAATAAATAGATTTCACATTGAGAAGACCTCTTTACTTCCCACCCACCCTCTCTGGGGTTATGGGACTTTTGGGGACAGTCTGGTGACCCACTGAACCCTAGATCACTTCTTTAGATCAAATCTACTTTTCAGCTCTTGATAAACCTTTGTTCACTGTGTGTATCATGGACTTGATTGTAGATGTCTTTTGCAAAACCAAAATAGACCAAACTGACTAGAAGTCTATGAGAACAGATATTTTCCCTTATTAATTCTGTGTATCAATTCATGGAGTTGCAAAGAGTCAGCCATAACTTGGTGACTAAACAACAACAATCCATCCTAAGAGGTATTGATAGAGTGTATCTTTGTCCAAATCCAAGGTGAACTTTAGTTTACTTTTCAATTCATCCTCCACCCTAGTGACAGGGTCCATGTCCAGTATATGAAAGGCTTGGACCAGTCACACTGACCAACATTTCTGAGCCACCTGGGCCTCATATCCAGGCCTCTGGTACCTTTCAGCCTTGGTGGAGAGACATGGATGCTCCCTGAAAATGAAACCAGGAGTTGGAGCTCCATTCAAACTTTTCCTAGTGTAGCCTGATACTGGAGCAGTGCCCAAGCCTCCCCACTGAAACTAGACATGCCTTTTCTTAGCAGAAAATCAAAGCAGGCTTAGTTAAAAACACCAAGAGAGAGAAATAGAAAGAATATGATGTTTAATATTCCCTAAGGAAGCACTAATACAATCATAATAGGAAGATTCAAGCTCGCTGGACTTTCTGTAGTGTAGAGTATATTCACTATTTGAATTTACATATGGGAAGTGGAAAACCATTCTCTTTTGTATGCTTAGGACTTGTAAAGATATAATTCAGCTCTGCCCAGCCAGAAAGCCTGAGTCATTATACCCAGAGAGGTCCGGTTGGTCACATGCAAATGACCAAATGAATCTGTTGGGACCTGACTATCCTCAAAGAGTGAGAAGCCATATCAAAGGGATCACATGCACAATCTCACCTCTGTCACAGTCTGTGCAGTTTTCCTGAGATCCTGCTTCTCCTCTCCATCACCAGTCCTCCCGCCTCCTCCCATTCTCATCTGCATCAAAGTTCCATTCTGAGGCTCATATTTCACATGAAAAGTTCTCTGCCCAAGGCAGAGGACAGAAGTAGAAATGAGAGAAACCTTTATGGAAATCTATGATATGCGGCTATCCTTGACTCTTCTTGTGAAACAATGGCATCAACTTTCAGCTGAATAATGTAGAGATACGAGATGTAGCCAAGTGATCCTGCAGACTAAGCTCTGCTAAATCTCCATGCTCATTTTATGCTCCCTCTTAAGAATGGCTAGGGGACCCCTTGTTCCACCTAAACCTTTACCCCTCAGCCCCTTCTGTGAGCCCTCTTGCCCCACTGGCCCAGTATCCCTAGAGACAGTGGCCAAGAAGAATGTGGAATGGTGTCACAGGCAATTAAAATTCTGAGCTTTTTACCCACACTGACCAGGTTTAATCCCTCACCCCTTCTACTCACTAGCATATTCTTAAACTCTCTGAGCCTGTTTCTGCCATTGCAAAATCATTAAGAATTGACATTAGGACTAAATTAGACAATATACAGAAAGCTTTCAGTAAAATAATAAAAAGGGACCATTATGTGGCTTGAGGTAGGTTAATATTGTAAAGTGTCTTCATATAGAAGTAATTCTCATGCCAATTATTCATCTAAATCGTCTGACTGTTTTCAAATAAAAAATACCAATGCCTGGGCCCTGCTCCAGATGAATTAGATCAGTTAAGTGTCTGGAAGTGGGGCCTGACCATCAGTATGTTTTAGAAGTTTCCCAGGTAATTCCTAATAATCAAACTCTAAAGAAAGCTGAGCACTGAAGAATTGATGCTTTTTAACTGTGGTGTTTTCTAAATGTTGAGCTTTAAGCCAACTTTTTCACTCTCTTCTTTCACTTTCATCAAGAGGCTTTTTAGTTCCTCTTCACTTTCTGCCATAAGGGTGGTGTTATCTGCATACATGAGGTTATTGATATTTCTCCCGGAAATCTTGATTTCAGCTTGTGCTTCCTCCTGCCCATCATTTCTCATGATGTACTCTGCATATAAGTTAAATAAGCAGGGTGACAATATACAGCCTTGACATACTCCTTTTCCTATTTGGAACCAGTCTGTTGTTCTATGTCCAGTTCAAACTGTTGCTTCCTGACCTGCATATAGGTTTCTCAAGAGGCAGGTCAGGTGGTCTGGTAGTCCCATCTCTTTCAGAATTTTCCACAGTTTATTGTGATCCACACAGTCAGAGGCTTTGGCATAGTCAATAAAGCAGAAATAGATGTTTTTCTGGAACTCTCTTGCTTTTTTGATGATCCAGAGGAAGTTGGAAATTTAATCTCTGAATCCTCTGGCTTTTTGAAAACTAGCTTGAACATCTGGAATTTCACGGTACACGTGAACTGAAGCCTGCTGAAGCCTGGCTTGGAGAATTTTAAGCATTACTTTACTAGTGTGTGAGATGAGTGCAATTGTGTGGTAGTTTAAGCATTCTTTGGCATTGGCTTTCTTTGGGATTTGAATGAAAACTGACCTTTTCCAGTCTTGTGGCCACTGCTGAGTTTTCCAAATTTTTGCTGGCATATTGAGTGCAGCACTTTCACAGCATCATCTTTCAGAACTTGAAATAGCTCAACTGGAATTCCATCACCTCCACTAGCTTTGTTTCTAGTGATGCTTTCTAAAGCCCACTTGACTTCACATTCCAGGATGTCTGGCTCTAGGTGAGTGATCACACCATCGTGATTATCTGGGTCGTGAAGATCTTTTTTGTACAGTTCTTCTGTGTATTCTTGCCACCTCTTCTTAATATCTTCTGCTTCTGTTAGGTCCATACCATTTTTGTCCTTTATCAAGCCCATCTTTGCATGAAATGCTCCCTTGGTGTCTCTAATTTTCTTGAAGAGATCTCTAATTTTCCCATTCTGTTGTTTTCCTCTATTTCTTTGCATTGATCGCTGAGGAAAGCTTTCTTATCTCTTCTTGCTATTCTTTGGAACTCTGCATTCAGATGCTTATATCTTTCCTTTTCTCCTTGCTTTTCGCTTCTCTTCTTTTCACAGCTATTTGTAAGGCCTCCCCAGACAGCCATTTTGCTTTTCTTGCATTTTTTTCCCATGGGGATGGTCTTGATCCCTGTCTCCTGTACAATGTCACAAATCTCTGTCCATAGTTCATCAGGCACTCTGTCTATCAGATCTAGTCCCTTAAATCTATTTCTCACTTCCACTGTATAGTCATAAGGGATTTGATTTAGGTCATACCTGAATGGTCTAGTGGTTTTCCCTACTTTCTTCAATTTAAGTCTGAATTTGGCAATAAGGAGTTCATGATCTGAGCCACAGTTAGCTCCCAGTCTTCTTTTTGCTGACTGTACAGAGCTTCTCCATCTTTGGCTACAAAGAATATAATCAATCTGATTTCAGTGTTGACCATTTGGTGATGTCCATGTGTAGAGTCTTCTCTTGTGTTGTTGGAAGAGGGTGTTTGCTATGACCAGTGTGTTCTCTTGGCAAAACTCTATTAGCCTTTGCCCTGCTTCATTCCATATTCCAAGGCCAAATTTGCCTGTTACTCCACGTGTTTCTTGACTTCCTACTTTTGCATTCCAGTCCCCTATAATGAAAAGGACATCTTTTTTGGGTGTTAGTTCTAAAAGGTCTTGTAGGTCTTCATAGAACCGTTCAACTTCAGCTTCTTCAGTGTTACTGGTCAGGGCAGTAACTTGGATTACAGTGATATTGAATGGTTTGCCTTGGAAACGAACAGAGATCATTCTGTCGTTTTTGAGATTGCATCCAAGTACTGCATTTCGGACTCTTTTGTTGACCATGATGGCTACTCCATTTCTTCTAAGGGATTCCTGCCCACAGTAGTAGATACAATGGTCATCTGAGTTAAATTCACCCATTCCAGTCCATTTTAGTTCACTGATTCCTAGAATATCAACGTTCACTCTTGCCATCTCCTGTTTGACCACTTCCAATTTGCCTTGATTCATGGACCTGACATTCCAGGTTTCTATGTAATATTGCTTTTTACAACATTGGACCTCGCTTCTATCACCAGTCACATCCACAACTGGGTATTGTTTTTGCTTTGGTTCCATCCCTTCATTCTTTCTGGAGTTATTTCTCCACTGATCTCCAATAGCATATTGGGCACCTACCAACCTGGGGAGTTCCTCTTTCAGTATCCTATCATTTTGCCTTTTCATACTGTTCATCGGGTTCTCAAGGCAAGAATACTGAAGTGGTTTGTCATTCCCTTCTCCAGTGGACCACATTCTGTCAGACCTCTCCACCATGACCTGTCTGTCTTGGGAAATAGATGGGGAAATAGTGTCAGACTTTATTTTGGGGGGCTCCAAAATCACTGCAGATGGTGAATGCAGCCATGAAATTAAAAGATGCTTACCTCTTGGAAGGAAAGTTATAACCAACCTAGATAGCATATTCAAAAGCAGAGACATTACTTTGCCAACAAAGGTCCATCTAGTCAAAGCTATGGTTATTCCAGTGGTCATGTATGGATGTGAGAGTTGGACTGTGAAGAAGGCTGAGCACCAAAGAATTGATGTTTTTGAACTGTGGTGTTGGAGAAGACTCTTGAGAGTCCCTTGGACTGCAAGGAGATCCAACCAGTCTATTCTAAAGGAGATCAGTCCTAGGTGTTCATTGGAAGGACTGATGCTGAAGCTGAAACTCCAATACTTAGGCCATCTCATGCAAAGAGTTGAATCATTGGAAAGGACCTTGATGCTGGGAGGGATTCGGAGCAGGATGAGAAGGGGACGACAGAGGATGAGATGGCTGGATGGCATCACCGATTCAATGGACATGGGTTTGGGTAAACTCCAGGAGTTGGTAATGGACAGGGAGGCCTGGCATGCTGCAATTTATGAGTTCGCAAAGAGTTGGACATAACTGAGCGACTGAACTGAACTGAACTGTGGTGTTGGACAAGACTCTTGAGAGTCCTTGGACTGCAAGATCTAACCCGTCTATCCTAAAGGAAACCAGTCCTGAATATTCATTGGAAGGACTGATGCTGAAGCTGAAACTCCAATTCTTTGGCCACTGGATGCAAAAAACTGGCTCATTGGTAAAGACCCTGATTCTGGGAAAGATTGAAGGCAGGAGGAGAAGGGGACGACAGAGGATGAGAAGGTTGGATGGCATCACCGACTTGAAGACATGAGTTTGAGCAAACTCCGGGTGTTGGTGATGGACAGGGAAGCCTGGCATGCTGCAGTCCATGGGGTTGCAAAGAGTCAGACACGACTGAGCAACTGAACTGAACAGGTAAGTCTTACACATGTGCCCTCCTGATTGAACACACAGAAGGGATGAGGAGCTCTGCCAATGTGCTTGGAGGGCAGGGAGAGAGCCAAGGTGGGCATCCTGGAATTGATGAGTCCTGCCTTGTTTAGCAGGTATCAGAGTCCTGCAGAAAGGATGGGAGGAAGATCAGATGCATAACAGACACTGGAGAGGTTGGGAGCCAGGTTACATTTTTCCCTTAAAGGGTATAAAAAAGGAGTCCCCTTTATGATGCATCTCAAACTCATTGAGTTTTCCACTTTTACTTTAACTTACTTTCTCTTCCCTTTTACTTTTCTTCCAACTAGGAGCAAGCTACAAACCAGAAAATTCATAAAGAGCTGGACAGATGCAATGGGAAAGGACAGAAATCAAGACCAGCAGCCCCTCAAGTGTTCTCCTATCCATTGTCGACTAAAAAATGTAGTCACGACCTGAAAGTAGAGAGTTATTTTATTTGATGGGGATGTTTAGGACTCTGAGTCCTGGAGACTGCATCTCAGAAGCTCTAAGAAAGCTGCTCCAAGGTGGCAAGAGGGGAAGTCAGGCTCTATACAAATTTGCAACAAAGAGAGCCGACAGTCCGAGCATCACAGGTCAGGTATTAAGTTAAGGAATTCCACGTTCTTTGTATGGGAAGATGCAAGCCTCTGGACTCACTGAATTCATCCCTCTCATACACACCTCGGCTATCTGGGGCCAGTCCTATTTCCTTCTTCACCGTGCTTCTTACATCCCCCAGCTCTTCAGCAATCACGGTGGGGGATGGTAGCATCCACTGGATCAGTTTGGGGAGCCCTTATTCACATTTGGAGGCCAGAAATCATTGATGGTTCTGATATTTTTTGTTTATTGATACGACAGGAGATGGCTTCCCTGGTGGCTCAGACGGTAAAGAATCTGCCTGCAATGCGGGAGACCTGGGTTCAATCCCTGCATCGGGAAGATCTCCTGGAGAAGAAAATGGCAACCCCCTCCAGTGTTCTTGCCTGGAGAATTCCATGGACAGAGGAGCCTGGTGGGCTACAGTCCATGGTGTGGCAATGAGTTGGACACAACTGACTGACTAACACACGTGGCAGGAGATATATTCATTCACACCATCTTCACTCTGATCATGTACCCTCACTCTGATCTGGTCACTGTTAGAAAAAGTCTCTAACATGGAGGGCAAGATGTGCCCTGAGGACACCCTTTTTAAGTTTAGAATTGTCCTGAAGGAAAGAAGTCACCGTGGCTGTATGCATGCACGCTCAGTTGCTTCATTTGTGTCCACCTCTGTGATCCTATGGACTGTAACCCACCAGGCTCCTCTGTCCATGGGATTCTCCAGGCAAGAATACTAGAGTGGGTGGCCATGCCCTCCTCCAGGCAGCTGGGTCTAACACAGCCATCAAACTGTGGTAGGCTGATACAGTTTCTGAGAAGTCAAAGACACTGATGGACCCAGCAAATGTGGGTAGCCACTTACATCAGCCCCTAATGCCTAGCACACTGGAGATTTAATCAAAAGCTTTTCATTGTCTCCACTATTTATGGAATGAAAAAAAACATGATCTGCAGACTGAAATGGCCAGAAACAATGAACATTAACCCCACTGCCTACATGTTAAATTTCCTGGTAATGATATCCCTGCAAAAAGTCACACTTGAACCAATCCTAACCCACAGGAAGTTGAAGAAATCAGTGTGCAGACTCTGATAACAAGACGTCAGCTCTCAAAGGAAAACCAGCACAAGGGACCTGCAACATTGATATGCAAGTCACTCGCAGGCTATGAGTCAGTTTCTTGAAGTAATTAGCAATTACCAGCATTTATTCAGTGAGCGCGACTCCGGCAGACAGACAGTGACAGGCTGTCATTAGCACAACAAAAGAACCACAGCATTTATCCTCCCCAGAGGAAGTACGATTTTTAAGAACTCCAACTTTCAAGCTCACACTCTTCCCAGACCTATGATTTATTTCACCATCAACCATAAAAATGATATAAAGTTCAGCTATTTATTTGTGAGGAGCTGCTCACAGATGGGTCTCCCAAGAATCACATGCAGACTCAGAAAGCTCTAAAAAACTACTGAACAGAGATTTCATAGGTCAGCTGCCAGGGAGGCACCACTCTGCACTATCCCCCAGTGACTACATTCCGAGAAAGGATGCCCTTTCTTCAAACTTCCTGCAGACTGCTTCCCCTGTGTCACACCCTCATAACTCAGTTGCTGCCCTGATGTGGGCAAAGCAGTTATTATTTGTTACATTCTGATTCAGTTCAGTTGCTCAGTCGTGTCCGACTCTCTGCGACCCCATGGACTGCAGCATGCCAGGCCTCCGTGTCCATCAGATCAGATCAGATCAGATCAGTCACTCAGTCATGTCCGACTCTTTGCGACCCCATGAATCGCAGCACGCCAGGCCTCCCTGTCCATCACCAACTCCCGGAGTTCACTGAGACTCATGTCCATTGAGTCATGAGTGATGCCATCCAGCCATCTCATCCTCTGTCATCCTCTTCTCCTCTTGCCCCCAATCCCTCCCAGCATCAGAGTCTTTTCCAATGAGTCAACTCTTCGCATGAGGTGGCCAAAGTACTGGAGTTTCAGCTTTAGCATTATTCTTTCCAAAGAAATTCCAGGGCTGATCTCCTTCAGAATGGACTGGTTGGATCTCCTTGCAGTCCAAGGGACTCTCAAGAGTCTTCTCCAACACCACAGTTCAAAAGCATCAATTCTTCGGCACTCAGCCTTCTTCACAGTCCAACTCTCACATCCATACATGACCACAGGAAAAACCATAGCCTTGACTAGACAAACCTTTGTTGGCAAAGTAATGTCTCTGCTTTTGAATATGCTGTCTAGGTTGGTCATAACTTTCCTTCCAAGGAGTAAGCGTCTTTTAATTTCATGGCTGCAGTCACCATCTGCAGTGATTTTGGAGCCCAGAAAAATAAAGTCTGACACTGTTTCCACTGTTTCCCCATCTATTTCCCATGAAGTGATGTGACCAGAAGCCATGATCTTCGTTTTCTGAATGTTGAGCTTTAAGCCAACTTTTTCACTCTCCACTTTCACTTTCATCAAGAGGCTTTTTAGTTCCTCTTCACTTTCTGCCATAAGGGTGGTGTCATCTGCATATCTGAGATTATTGATATTTCTCCCAGCAATCTTGATTCCAGCTTGTGTTTATTCCAGTCCAGCGTTTCTCATGATGTACTCTGCATATGTTAAATAAGCAGGGTGACAATATACAGCCTTGACGTACTCCTTTTCCTATTTGGAACCAGTCTGTTGTTCCATGTCCAGTTCTAACTGCTGCTTCCTGATCTGCATACAGATTTCTCAAGAGGCAGATCAGGTGGTCTGGTATTCCCATTTCTTTCAGGATTTCCCACAGTTTATTGTGATCCACACAGTCAAAGGCTTGGCATCTCCCAAAGCTTGCACAAACTCATGTCCATCGAGTCAGTGATGCCATCCACTGTCTCATCCCCTGTCGTCCCCTTTTCCTCCTGCCTTCAATATTTCCCAGCATCAGGGTCTTTTCTGATTATAGACCAATATTTGACACTGTAGAAGCAAGAATGAGCAAATGAGCTCTTCAGCGGTAGACTCTCTAGTTTGGTCAGAGCTTCAGTAATGGATCCAGAGTCAAATTGAAATCAATCAAATCCACCTCCGGTTCTTACTGGACACATGATTTCAGGCAAAGAATTTAATCATTCTGAACTTAGTTTGCCCACTTATCAAATGAATGAAACCTGCTACCGCTGCTGCTGCTAAGTCGCTTCAGTCGTGTCCGACTCTGTGCGACCCCATAGAAGGCAGCCCACCAGGCTCCCCCGTCCCTGGGATTCTCCAGGCAAGAACACTGGAGTGGGTTGCCATTTCCTTCACATGAAAGCGATAACGTACTACTACTAATAGTACAATGCACACTGCCTTACACACAGTACGTGGGCAACACGTATTAACGTCGTTACGTCACCAGTTTGTCCCTGTGTTGACCAGTCGATAAGTATGAATATCCAGTAAGGAGGAAGGAAATTGAATCAGTAATCAAAAAACCTCCGGACACAGAAAATGCCAGGACCTAATGTCTTCACTGGTAAATTCTACCAAATATTTAAAGAATTAATGCCAAGCCATTTCAAACTCTTCCAAACAAAGAAGAGGAAAGAGTACACTTAAGCTCATTTTACAAGGCCAGCATTATTCTGATACCAAAGCCAGACAACAATTATACAAAAAACATTTAGGCTAATATTCCTGATTAACATAGATGTAAATATTCTCAATAAAGTACTAGTAAACCAAATTCAACACCACAACATGTTAAGAGGATCATACACAATGCTCAAGTGGGATTTATCCATGGGATACAAGGATGGTTTAACATACACGAATCAGTAAATGTGATATACCACATTAATGGACTGAAGGATGAAAATCATATGATCATCTCAGTAGGTGCAGAAAAAGTATGTAACAAATTAAAACAGCCCTGCGAGATAAAATCTCTCAATAAATTAGAAGGAATGCGCCTAAACATAATTAAGGCTGTATACGGCAAATGCACAACTTATACTCAATGGTGAAAAGCTGGAAGCTTTTCCTCTAAGCTCAGGAACAAGACAACAATGCCCAGTCTCATCACTTCTATTCACTACAGTGCTGGAAGTCCTAAACAGAGTAAGTCAGTTCAGTTCAGTTCAATTGCTCAGTCGTGTCTGACTCTTTGTGACCCCATGGACTGCAGCACACCAGGCCTCCCTGTCCATCACCAACTTCCGGAGTTTACTCAAACTCATGTCCATTGAGTCCCTGATGTCATCCGACCCTCTCACCCTCTGTCGTCCTCTTCTCCTCCTGCCTTCAATCTTTTCCAGCATCAGGGTCTTTTCCAATGAGTCAACTCTTCGCATGAGGTGGCCTAAGTATTGGAGTTTCAGCTTCAGCATCAGTCCTTCCAGTGAACACCCAGGACTGACCTCCTTTAGGATGGACTGGTTGGGTGTCCTTGCAGTCCAAGGGACTCTCAAGAGTCTTCTCCAACACCACAGTTCAAAGCATCAATTTTTCGGTGCTCAGCTTTCTTTATAGCCCAACTCTCACATCCATACATGACTATTGGAAAAACCATGGCCTTGACTAGACAGACCCTTGTTGGCAAAGCAATGTCTCTGCTTTTTAATACGCTGTCTAGGTTGGTCAGAAGTTTTCTTCCAAGGAGCATACGTCAAGAAAAGCAAAAAGCATCCAAACTGGAGAGAAAAAGGTAAAATTGTCTCTGTTTGCAGTGACAGAATTTTACAGACAAAAAAATCCTAAAGAAGAAAATTCGGCCATTAGTGACAACATAGATGAACTTGAAGGACATTAAGCTAAGTGAAAGAAGTCAGGCACAGAAAGACAAATACTGCATGATCTCAGTTATATTTGGAATCTAAAAAAGTCAAACTCATAGATGCAGAGATTAGAATGGCAGTTGCCAGGGGCTAGGGATGGGGCGAATAGGGAAATGTCAGTCAAAGAACTCTAAAGTTCAGAATTTCTGGGCATCTAATATACAATTTTGAGATTGTAGTCAATATAATACCATATTATATAATTGAAATTTTCTGAGAGACCTTAAATGTTCTCACCACACAACACACAAAAAAATGATAACTATATGAGATGATGGATATGTTCATCAGCTTGATCATGGTAATCATTTCACAACATATGCATCTATCAAAACTTCACATTGTATACCACAAATATATACAATTTTTATTTGTTAATTACATCTCAATAAAACTGGCAAAAAATTCCAGCAAGTTTTTTCATAGATATAGTCAAGATTATTCTAAAATTTAGAGGAAAAGACAAAGAGCTAGAATAGCTAACTTATTTTGAAAAAGAAAAGAAAGTGGGAAGAAGCAGTCTGCCAGAATTCAATTTTTATTTATATAGCTGCAGTAATCAAGACTGTGGGATACTGGCAGAGGGAGAT
This sequence comes from Bos taurus, assembly GCF_002263795.3. Taxonomy (NCBI): domain Eukaryota; kingdom Metazoa; phylum Chordata; class Mammalia; order Artiodactyla; family Bovidae; genus Bos; species Bos taurus. The sequence continues at coordinate 90,885,988 of NC_037336.1, forward strand.
GCACAGAGAGCAAATGAACATAACTGAGAACTTAGAAATAGATCCACACAAATACACCAAACTGATTTTTGACACAGGTGCAAAAACGCAAGGAAAGAAAGACAGCATTTTAAACAAGTGGTTCTGGAGCCACTGGACATCCATAACCAAACATTAACCCCAATTTAAAAGGTTTGTAAGTATCGCACCTTGTATAACAAGTATCACACTGTCCTTGATAAAATGGGCTAATGATTAGGTCATATGAGGACATTTCTGCAAGGCAGTATGTTTTTTCAACTTTTTACTTTATATATTAGAGTATTGCTCAGTCATGTCCAATTCTTTGTGACCCCATGGACTGTAGCCCACGGACTCCTCTGTCCATGGGAATTCTCCAGGCAAGAATACTAGAGTGGGTTGCCATTTCCTTGTCTAGATTTCCCTACCCAGGGATCGAACCCATATCTCCTGCATCTCCTATCATGTCAGGCAGATTCTTTATCACTGAGTATAGGTGATTAACAATGTTGCATTAGTTTTAGGTGTACAGAAAAGTGATTCAGTTATACATATACAAGCATCTCTTCATTTTCAAATCCTTTTCCCATTTAGGTTGTTACATAATATTGAGTAGAGTTCAGTACTGTGCTATACAGTAGGTCCTTGTTGGTTATCCATTTAAAATATAGCAACATGTACATGTCAATCCCAAATTCTCTAATTATCCCTTTCCCCTACTCTTCCCCAAGTAACCATTTTTAGAGAGATATTTGCTTAACTTGGGTGTCTAGGTAAAGCAAGTGAGAAACAAAATCTCACAGTCTAACCCTGATCAATAATTTGTAAAGACAGGTGGTGACAGGAGTAAATACTTAAGTTCCAATCAATCTTTGAAAGGTATGAAATGGAGCATTCTGTGCATAATGTAGAAAATCAAGATGTGTTGTGAGGTTGCTAATGAATGTTTCTGTCACTCATGAATTAGATGATACTTAAAATATACTAAGGTGGTGGGTTAGGCGTGTGAAGTAAAGAGCAGTTGCATTCTAGACTCATTCTCAGGGCTGATAAGCTATTGAGCAAGAAGAAAAACAATATAGTCCTCACTATGCCATGCTTCCCAGGGTACCCTTACACAGCACAGAACAAAAAGCTCCCCCCACGTGAAAAAGTCAGGCAGAGAGGTGGACAGCTGTCTTAGATCAGATTCCACAGAAGCATGACCAGAGACAGATTATTGTTGAAGTGATGTGAAGGAATCCTCCTTTTGAGTTCTTGCTTTTCACTATCATATTAAGCTTGCTACATATTGGCACAGTCACAATTTCTGAATGAACTCCCAAGAGGCAAGTTAGTGTGTTGAATTATAGCCCAGCTGTGTCATGGTTCCCAAGGCCTCCCGTGACACTCTATCTCCCTCCTCCAGCACACATCCTAGACTCCCTTTCTTTGAATATCTGCTACCTGATGCTATAAACCTCCTCTCTGAGTTCCTGGTCACCATACATTCCTCAGGCCAGTGACTGCTCTTGCTGTTTTATTGGGCAAGTTATAACCAGCCATGGAGCACCAAGAGATGCCCCTGTGGACTGTCTGAGTGCCAAACGTATTTTTCCCTCTTCCACTATGTACCCAGAATCTTATCTCCTTGTAGTTACTATAGTCAATAATCCCTGCCAGCATGGTAGAGCCTTTCAGGGCCTGCTGGTCTCCCAGCCTGAGGAGTTCTAAGTAACTAGGTGGTATAGTCTTTGGTTTCTGGGGACTCTCGTTGCCCACTCCCCACCCCCTTGCAGAAGTAGGACCTATAGATCCACAGAGCCTGACCTTGGAAGGATGGAAAACACAAATTCCCCAGCCGAAGCTCTTGGAGTGACATTGAGTCAGCCAGTTCTATTTCTTGCCTCTTGTTTCCTGACCTGTGTAATTTAGGGTACCATACAATGGCCACTGGCTCTGAAAAGCACACTGTATTCTGAAGGGTGGTGCTCCACTCTCACAATATATTCCTACCAGTAGGTGTCTCAGCTGCCCCTTCAGGAGACTTTTCCAAAGCTCTTTCAAGCCAGCAGCCTCATGAACATATAGAATGTGATAGAACCACCAGGTCCCACAGTCATGTACCCACTGCCTCAGTTCCTTGGCTGTACAGTGGGCTGCTCATTAAGGTCATGGTCCCAGTCTACTCAGATGTCTATGACAAAATACCATATGGTAACTCATTCTCTATTGTAGATGGCATGGCCTTGGTCCAGAATCCTAGGGATCTGTGCCATGACTCTCGTGTTGGAGGCTGTCATAGACTTCACACTGTTTCTTTCTGTGTTGTATCTATCTCTACTACCTACTGTGGGACCTGCCAAGTCATATAGCCCAAGCACGAGAAGGATTACTTGTACTACGGTCTATTCTTACTGTAGAGCCCATTCTTGTTCTGGGCTCTAGAAGATTCCCATCTCAATGAATGAAGTCAGAACAATCTTCCCAAGTACGGGACATGTTGCCTTCAAAACTTGAACAGACCCACCAAGCATAATGCTTCTTTCTTATTGTAGACATCTAAGCTTCCCAAGTGGCTCAGTGGTAAAGAATCTGCCTGCAATGCAGGAGACACAGGAGACAAGGGTTCAATCCCTGGGTCAGGAAGATCCCCTGAAGAAGGAAATGGCAACCCACTCTAGTATTCTTGCCTGGAATATCCTGTGGACAGAGGAGCCTGGAGGGCTACAGTCCATGGGTTGCAAAGAATCAGACATGACTGAGCACAGCCACACACAAGGTACAATAATTTTGTCCTTTGCATGAGATGTCCTGGCTTTCCCCAAGCAATTGGACCCCTAGATATTCCACATATTTAGCAATACTTTGAGCCTTTGTTGAATCTATCTCTCACCATCCGGAGTTCCTATGTCAAACCATAGCCTCCAAAGCACTTTCCCCTTCTTGCTCATCAAGTTCTTATTGCTTGTTACGTGATGTCATCAATATGGTGAACCGATATGATTTTCTGTGGAATGTTTAAATGGTCTAGGTCCCTTTCAACTATATCATAACACACAGCAAGAGAATTAATAGAGTCCTGGGTCAAGACCATAAATGCATTTAGTCATCCATTCCATATAGATGTGAACTGAAGGATGTTGAAGAGAATCCACTTCCCAGCCAAGGTTTATGTGCTGGTGGATGTAATCTGCTCTAGTAAAGAGACCACAGCAAACACTGCAGGTTCCGCGGGTTGTAACTTGGTTCAGTTAACAGGAATCCATCATAATTTGCCATGATCCTTCTTGGTTTTTAAGGAGACAAACTTGTAAATTGAATAGGTATGAGTGGGCACCTATACCTCAAAGTCCTTTACAGGGGCACTAACCTCTGCCGTTTCCCTTGGATGCAATGTTGGTTTTCATTTACGGTCTATTCTGAAAGAGGTGGTTTCAAGGACTTCTACAATACTTACTACTGGTTAAAAAAAAAAAAAAAAAACTGACATGAGAATTCTTCCAGTTGCCAAGTATAGCATTTCCAATTGTACATTTAAAAATTAGCAAGACTTCTCTGGAGGTCCAGTGGTTAAGACTCCACACATCCACTGCAGAGGGTGCAGGTTCAATCCCTGGTCAGGGAACTAAGATTCCACATGTCACACGGTGCAGCCAAAAGTTTTAAAGAAGAAAAAAGAAATTAGAGCACATGGGCCATTTATCACTTGGCCTATATATTTCCCTTCCCTCCCCTAACCTAGCAGCCATATTATTTGGAAGGGGTTCCTGGGAATCAGCAACATTTTGGGCCTTATCAAATTTCCCTTGAAGGTATTTCTGCATACCGCTGTCTTCCCATGTATTTTGTGTCTGGAGACTCGTTTTCTATTAGCCGTCTCCAAAGATCCATATGGTCAGCACCAGCCCCAGGCTGTCGCTGTTGCCCATTGCACTAATTCTGACTACCTTGCTTGTGATTGCTAAGTGTTGCCATCTGGCCTTGGCATTTATTGGCCACAGCCACCCTGGTCGAGAATGAGGGGCATAAATAACATCCTGGCCTAAGTGGGGCTCATTTGGCTGAGGACCATTTTCTGGAAAAGGAGGATGCTATTAACTGCAAATCCTGAGGCATGAAAACTCTGGACAAGTGAAGGGGTCTGGGCCGGCTTCCACAGCGTCCACAACTATAATATTTGGCACCAGGACAGTAACTAGTGAAGCATCCAGGCACCCCACTGGCCTGGGAGTTCTGTCCCTTCCCCACACCACCTGCTCCAGACAGAACTGCCAACACACGCTCATCAGAGACTTCAGGGCAGGCAGAGCGCTTATGAGTTCCTCAAGCATGAGGCTGGAAAAACAAGCAGACCAGCATCAAGGGATTACCTGTGAAGACAGGCTTGCTTGGGCTGTTCAAAGAGAAAAGACAAATATAGTATTCAGATGGTGGTTTACAAGGGCTGAAATCAATGGAAATTCTATGCCTCTTGGTACATTTGAACATCATCATGGACTCACTAGGCTCTCTGGGACTCTTTCCTGTGAGAACAAGCTGGGACCTGGCATGGAGCAGCTCATAAACCTAAGATTTTGAGGCCTAAGTCACCCTCTGCTAAACAATATTCAATTCTCAAAAGAAGCTTTCTAATGCTTTGTCTTTAAATGCAGGTGTTGTTAAAACTTGATCTAATTGTGAAACTCCTGTATCTGTCACACCTGAGTATGTGTCAGTTTAAAAACTAGAAAAATTTCCCCTTACTCATAAAGATGGAATTATTAATATTTTTCCTATAGTGAATATACTTTGATGAAATCAAATTCATCACACGGTATGACAAAGGATTTCGTGCTTGTCATTAAAACTTAAGACATTCCGAAATTTCTGGAAGACATCGATGGTTCAGGGAGACTAAACAGGATATTTGAAATGGAGGTTTACAGTCAGCAGATTTACATGGTAGAATGATGGTCATGAATCTCTGGACCTGCATATATTGTACAAAAAGGAGTTAAGGTTGGAGGTTGTATTCAGGTTGTTAAAATAGAGAAGGTTGTCTGCATTAGGTGGGCTGAATGCAATCACAGGGGTCCTTAAAAGAGCCAGTGGGGAAAGGGTCTCTCACTAGAGAGACCAGAAGCAGAGAGATACAATGTTGCCACTTTGAAGATGCAGGAAGATATCCAAGAAGCAAACAATGTGGGTGACCTGGAGAGAGCAAGGAAATACATTCAACACATTTTTAAGCTGCTACATTTGCAGTGGTACAGCAGCAACATAAAACTAATGCAAGATTGTTCTGGAAATCAAGAACATGCTATATTGATGCCTTTGGATAATCCCTTTGGTCTAGAATAATTTTTTACTGCTTCTGTGTGGGAGCATAGACAGACTTGCTGGTAGCAGATAGAGGAAAAAGAGGATGAGACTCAGCATGTAAAGTGAAAATTTGGAGGGAGGGAGGAAAAAAAATAAAACACTTTGTGTATACAGCAGTCAAGGAGGTGTTAAGTTCAACACAAACTAACCTCCTTTCATCAGTGGATCAGAATAAAGGCGATTTATGATGCTACTTCAATATTTTCATTGTCCCTTTTTCACGAACATATCTTATGTGTTTTAAGGAGCTTATGTGCTACTGGTTGTAATTTTTGTAATCTGCAGATTTTTAAGATTCTCTAAACAAGATGTGGGTACATAACAATGACGAGTTAAATTGTTTGCATCAACAATTTTGAAAAGTATAAATATATCTGCATTGAGAAAACCTGTCAGCTGAAGACCACTGGAGAAGGCCACCTGAGTTATTGTTGAAATAGATTTCTCAATAAAATTCTTTTATTTAAAAATCGTCTAGAAGCAATTATTTTGAAGATGCCACCAGAGGGCGCCCTAATCTTTGTAGACGATAAAAGCCCAGCCACGCAATACTTCCCAGGGAACTTTTATTTTGACCAAGCAACATTGCAGGGCAGAAAACGAACAGGAACAGAACATTTCCACTGTTTCCCATGTCATTTTACTAGACATATTTTCTTCTGTTTTTATTTTTATCTGAAAAGTCATCCTCAAACACAGAAAGTAGGAGAAATGAGTCATGCCTCTTTTTTTTCAGTTTGTTCCAAGAGGGGAGATGAGAGTACAATGAGATTGAAGGTATCGTTTTGACATTAACATTTGCCCCCAAACATCATGCAGTGCAAAAAGTCACATCCGCATCATGCAAGGACATTAAAGGACATGGTGGAATAAAATCCTGGGCTTTATGATGAGATGTTCATCATCTCCCTGGGGCAGGCGTCCCCTTTTGGATTCAAGGTAAAGAAATATCAAAACAGGGCAGCGAAGTCTTCTCACAGCACGAGAAACAGAAGTATTATTCAAAATGTAGAATCCATTTCTTCTTCGTTTTCTCTGTGGTCTGTGGTGATGTGTGCAAGGGTGAAGATGTAGAGAAGGCTTCCTGTCTCACAACACATAGAAACGAGATCGTTTTCTTGTTCACTGAGACAGCAGCTCTGGGTGCTAGAGGAATGACTGATCCACCTCAGTCCATTTCCTATGAGTTGTTAAAATCTAGTTTTGGGGGCTTCCATTTTTGTGACATATTACAAAACCCTAGGTAGGCAGTCACTCCACATTTCTAGGACTCTATTTCTCTTATATATAACTATACTCCCCCCCTCAAAAAAAAAATTGGATGGTGAAGCCAATTGGAAAACCCCAATCAAATATCAAATATTAGACCGAAGAGGAGATCCATCCTCAAACTTCATTTAGACACGGCAGCTTTGCAACACAGAATGACTATTGGGTGGCCCCCTTCTGCACCTAAATTACTCACTCAATCTTCTGTGGACTTCATCAAAATATTATCTTTCAATTGGAATATCATACAAAGAGGTATATGTCCATAAATTTACATATGGCTGGAACTGGTACAGCACCTCTCCTCAAAAGACTTTTAAGTGTCTGGTTCACCTCTGTGATACTGCTTGTGATTTAGAGGCTGTCTGAGGAAATTAGCATAATTACATAAAAAAGAACTCAGAGGAACTTAAGGTCCTAACCCTTAATCGCTAAGCTCAGTGTCTGGTATCTCCTGACACATTTTAAAAAGGAAAAATAAACAGATCTCTTTCATCCAAGGATCTCACAGCTCCTACCAAGCAGTGTAATTTACGGAAGGAAGGAAAGGAAGCAGGATGATAAGTTATGCCCCAATCCACAGCCAGCCCAGCTGCAGAGCAGTACAGGAGGAACGGTAAACTTTCAGGCCACGAGGAAGAGACTGTACTCAAGAAACAGGGGCCCTCAGGTTTTTGGTGGATGACCTCCGAGAAGCCACCATGGCCCTGTGCCCATGGCAGTGCAAGGGCACGTACAGTCAAGTTCACCTGCTGGTCCCCACACCACTGCACAAGGCAGAGATGGAGGGAGACTCACGTCCTGGCCACACCACGTGGGGGTCTCCCCAAGGCACTCATCCTGGGCCAGAAGGAAGAACGATAATCCACAGCCATCCCCAATATTACAGAGACCCCTCCAGAGGGGTAGGGGGAACTTGAAATACATCCATTTGCAAACTACTACAAAGTGCTACTTAAATCTAAGGCACCATCGTTTCACCTTGACCTCTGACTCCAGCACAACCGCTTGCCCAGGCTTGCTTCCTGCAGTCTTCACCATAGTGTGCTTTAGAGTCTTTGTCCAAGGCTGTAGGCCTGGGGTGTGACACAGAGACCGTGACACAACTAAGGATTGCTCAAAGCAACAGACGTCCTCCATGTGAGGGACACAACTCAGCAGATCCTGCAGTGGGCCAATCAGTGAGAGCGTCACATCCCGCACCAGGCAAACAGTGGAGGGAGCAGCCCCCGACCCACAACAACCCGAGAGGAGTCCAAGCCAGATCCTAGGCCACGCCAGGTGCCGCGGGTTCAGACCCGGTTATGCTCAGAGCTTCTCCACTTCCTGAGTGGTCATGGTGGTGTGCCGTTCCACAGCGCTTGACCACAGATCTCTTTTATCCAAGGATCTCACAGCTCCTAACAAGCAGTGTACTTTACAGAAGGAAGGAAAGGAAGCAGAATGATAAGTTACACCCCAATCCACAGCCAGCCCAGCAGCAGATCAGTATGGGAGGAACAGTAAACTTTGAAAACAGCAATGGGTGTAGAAATCTCCCCTTAGACCCACATGAAATGGCCCCAAATCCATTTCAGAGATGGTCCAGTCCTCGGGAATAAATCGGAAGTAATCCAATTTTCTCAGTATCCCTCAGATCAGAAAAAAATGGCTTCAGGCCCAGAGACTTACTGGCGTTACTTCTGAAGAAAGTCACCCCCCTCTTCTTACTTCTCTTGCCCTCCTCTTCAACCACAGCTGAAGGTGGGAACTCAGAGCTGCAGCCCCCACTACTTCCTAGCACAGCAGAACACAGAGCGAACACATCCCCAGAAGGGAAGTCACAAGTGAGCAAGTGAGTCTGGTCTAGAAGAGCTGGGCGCAAAATCCTGCAACTCAATTTTAACTTTCATGGGGGGTTCTGCAACTGTTTCAACTAACAAAGCAAAAACGTGTCAACTGACTTCACCTTGAAAAGTAACTGAAAGACAAGTCATCTCACAGATCTATTTTGCCTTTAAACTGGAGTGGTACCTGCTACTGCTGCTAAATCACTTCAGTCGTCTCCGACTCTGTGCAACCCCGTAGATGGCAGCCCACCAGGCTCCGTCGTCCCTGGGATTCTCCAGGCAAGAACACTGGAGTGGGTTGCCATTTCCTTTTCCAATGCATGAAAGTGAAAAATGAAAGTGAAGCCGCTCAGTTGTGTCCAACCCTCAGCGACCCCATGGACTGCAGCCTTCCAGGCTCCTCCATCCATAGGATTTTCCAGGCAAGAGCACTGGAGTGGGGTGCCATTGCCTTCTCCGGGAGCGGTATCAAGCGCTTCTCCATCAAGCGGTATGGACTTGAAAAGGTCAGTTACATGTATATTAACAAAAAATCACAGTAAAGCATTAGAATATATCTGCAAGCTGTTGAAGCACTTCCACCTGGGGAAAACTGGTTTGACGTTTATAGGGTGGTGCTGGAAACTAAAGAGAAATAAGGCAGAAGAACATATATCATAATATCCTTTCCTCCATGATTATTTCAGCTTTTCTCACCACTTTGTTTCCATTGCAAACCCTGAACAATCCACCTTCTGATTACAGGAAGAATTTGACCTGTATGCAGGTCAAGAAGCAACAGTTAGAACCAGACGTGAAACAACGGGCTGGTTCCAAACTAGGAAAGAAGTACATCAAGGCTGTGTATTGTCATCCTGCTTATTTAACTTATATGCAGAGTCATCATGCGAAATGCCAGGCTGGATGAAGCACAAGCTGGAATCAAGATTGCCAGGAGAAATATCAATAACCTCAGATACCCAGATGACACCACCCTTATGGCAGAAAGCAAAGAGGAACTAAAGAGCCTCTTGATGAAAGTGAAAAGGGAGAGTGAAAAAGCTGGCTTAAAACTCAACATCCAAAAAAACGAAGATCATGGCGTCTGGGCCCATCACATCATGGCAAATAGAGGGGGAAATGGGGAAGCAATGGAAACAGGAAGAATCAGATGCTGCTAATTATAGGCAGAATCAATGATAATTTCTAGAGTAAAGAGGATGAAACACCAGGCTTCAAACCAGAAGCTTCAGGGTCCAGCCTGAGGACCTGAATGGTTCCTTCTCTCAGGGTTACCAGTTCTACCTGGGGCAACAGCACCTAAATGCTCACTGGGTCACACTGACCAGCTTGGCCTTTATCTCTCAGAAGCTTCTAGTATTACAACGTGCTTTTTGTTTGGTTTAAAGTTGTTTTTTGTTTACAAAGTATTGAGACCTCTTAGTAAAGCTTAGGGAAAATTTCAACAACTATTTCCATTTAGTTTGCAGATAAAATTCAGAGGTGGGGGGTGGGTATTTCCATTTGAATGTCAAGCCACACACTCTGACACTACAAACCCAATGAGGTTGTGTTGACAATTTGCTCGAGGTCAGGCTGAAATGGGTCTCTGATGTGGTTATTCTTATGGAGAGAAGTATTCATGGTGATTAGTGAGTGGAGACTTGCCTCTGTTTCTCTAATAAAATGAGTTTCCTTTAAGGGTATTAGCCTAATAGTCTTCAGAAGACTGCATTAGTTGTGCTTCATTTGATTTAGGATGTGTGGGCATAAATGGCATAAACCTTAACGTGTATTTACTAGAAGGGATGATGTAAAAGGAAAGTCCTTTTCTGGTTAGGAGAATGGTTTACAACAGATAGAAACCTAAGCATTCTGGTGACAGAGACAGAAGCAGAGAGAAAAGCCAGAAAATAAAGATTATTATTAGCAATGCATGCCCTACATTTATCCCACAAGATTTCCTGAGCATTCCTCAGATATTATAGTGCAATATCATAACTCCAATGTACCCATAGTATTTCTATTTTTCTCAAGCAAAAAGTATATACTTTGAAATATATACTGAACAAAACATACCATAGTATATAGCCTCTTGTAAGACATTAGTAATCTAAACTTCTATAAATATCTTTAAATAACAAACATATTATAGATAGCTATTCACATAGGACACAGTGACACATAACCATACAAAAATAAAACAATCATCTTTTAACTCTTTTTTTTTTTTTTTGGAGTAAATTTCAGACACCAGAATCACCTTGTCAATACGGATCCTGGGGATCGCGGATACACATTTATTTATTTAATGGCCATGTTGTGCTTTTTGTGGGATCTTAATTCCCCAACCAGGGGTTGAACCTGGGCCCTCGGCACTGCGAGCATGGAGTCCTAACCACTGAACCACCAGGGAACTCCCTGGATGTACATTTATACCATGCATAGCTACCGCACCCAAGGGCCATGGCGGGAAACATTCCTCGCTGGATGTATTACTACATCCTGGTTCAGAAAAGCTTAGGTTGGAATAGAGGTGTCCGAGTGTGATGAGAGAGTTGTCTTTAGCTGTTCCGTGGAAAGGACACATGAATCAGGTCCCCGACCCCAACCCAGACAAAGTGTGAAAATATGAAGCTGTCCTTTGAATGAGTGGAATACAGAACACGTCTCTTTCTTGAGTGTTCCCATACAGCATTTGCTACGAAGCATTTCTCAACACGTGGGAAAGGCACCAGCGTTCTGGGTCAAAGGCAAGGGATTTGGGCTCCACGATGCCACATCTGTGCTGCTCCGGGCGCTCTGTGGAAAGCATTCCTCCACTCAAAAGGTGATTTGGGGATCCACGATGCCACATCTGTCCTGCTCTGGGTGCTCTGTGGAAAGCATTCCTCCACTCAAAAGGTGATTTGGGGATCCACGATGCCACATCTGTCCTGCTCCGGGCGCTCTGTAGAAAGCATTCCTCCACTCAAAAGGTGATTTGGGGAACTCAGCTACCCAACCAGATGGAATATGTACATTCTTCTTTTGGAAACTGAATATTTCTATGAAGAAGTATCCCTGGTCAAAAGTGATCTTTTGCCCGTGGAATGCTGTCCTTCTCTTGAGAACAAGAAACAAAAAATATGGTTTGCATATCCCACCTAGAACCCAGCATGGTCAGGGGTCCCAGAAGGAACACAGACACTGTTTTCTCAGCTGAACTCCATCCCTCCAGTACGATGGGAGCACTGGAATTGGTGAGGCAGCATCATCGTTTGTTTCCATCCCAACCGCATCCCTCCAGGAGGAGCTGGTGTTTCCAGGAACTGGGTTTCAGTTTTCCTTTACAAGGAAAAATGTTAAGCTCTCGCAACGTCTTGAAGAGTTGCCTGAGGGGTAAGACAGGAGGGGAGAGCATCCTGGCTGGTTCTCAAATTGAATTTTCAAGGCAGGCAGAGGAAGGTGGTTTCTGGGGGGAGCCTTCAGAGGCAGACGTGGGGGTTCGCCTCTGCTGATGTTGCTGATAGATGTCCTGGATCAGCAGGGTGTTCATGAGCTTCCACTCCCTATATTTTCTGGCTGTCAGCTTCGGATCATCCAGCAGCTGGTTAATCATGGCCAGGTCGTGTTCTTTACACTGTCCAAGTAGGAAAATAAAAAGAGACACAGAGAGAGAGGAGGGTGAGATGTGATAGCTATCTTAACTTCAATAAACCATCTTTAGCCTTTTGCAAATAAATGCACATATACCTTGACTGTAAAATTATCAAAGTGTTTTTACACACTAATATTCAAATTTCTACAACAATCCTAAGAGACATGGCAGGACACCCGCCCTTTGTGCTTAGATAAGCTAAGCACAAAGAGGTAAACATCCCACACAAGGCTTGGGGGAAGAACTGGACACAAAACCAAGGTCTCCTATGTCTCCTATGTTCCTGATTAATCCAGTATTCCACATCACAGTCATATTTCTATCTCAGTGTGAGCTTTATTCCTCCTGGGATGGATAACTGTATAACCATGTTGTTGACCACACAGTACTTATCCTAAGACATAAGACAGTACAAAATGTCTCTTTTTTTATTTTCTATTAAATTGTATTAATTTTAAATAAATTTCACACATTTATTTAATGTATACAGACTAAACAGGTAGGCTATCTTTTTATTCAAAGAAGATATCATTAAACTTCCATACAAACAATGCGTATTTCAATGACGCCAATAATCTATTCATATCATTTCACCCTGCCTCCTCCGCAACCAGTGACACACATTTCTGAAATGTCTGTCTCAGGTCAGGGGACTTTTCTATAGTCAAGGAATGGAATGAGACATAAGACATATCAGTTTCCACATTAAAAAAAAAATAAAAGATTTCTCAGCCTACATATTTATCACAAACCTATTCCTGCTTCCTCCATCTCTGTGACCGTAATCCCAATTTGGGATATAAAGTCTCACCTATCACCCTTAATCTGCTGCTACAGCCTACCAGGTGAGGTTCCTGCCCCCAGTCCCCACTTTGTATCCACCCTCTGTCCAACAGTCCAGGGAGTCCCCCTGAAATTCTGAGTCCTCTTAACGGTTCCCCTTCTCACCCAAGTTTCCACGGACATGAGCCCATTTGTTGATTCTCCACTTGCTTTTTCCTTTCCTCTCTAGGAGTATTGACATGGGTTTTCTCCCCCATACAATGCTGCTTCACCACCCCAGGACATGTCACACAGAGGACCTTCTACACCCTTCTTCACCTGCTGTTGCTGCTGATAAGTCGCTTCAGTCGTGTCCGACTCTGCACGACCCCATAGACGGCAGCCCACCACGTTCTTCCATCCCTAGGATTCCCCAGGCAAGAATACTGGAGCAGGTTGCTATTTCCTTCTCCAATGCACGCATGCATGCTAAGTCGCTTCAGTCGTGTCTGACTCTGTGCAACCCTATGGACAGCAGCCCACCAGGCTCCTCTGTCCACAGGATTTTCTAGGCAAGAATACTGGAGTGGGTTGCCATTTCCTTCTCCACTTCTTCACCTAGTGGATTCTAATTCCTAGAGTGATTTTCATATGGAATATTTCCCAATCTCCCTCTCTCTCTCTTTTGTTTTTTAATGGATTTTACTACAGCTCATGAATGTACATTCACTTCAGGCAGAGGACCTCCTTCACCTAGTCGACTCTAATTCATACCTAGAGTGATTTTCACATGGAACATTGGCCAATCTCTTTTTTTTTTTTAATGGATTTTACTACCGCTCATAAATGTACATTCACTTCGGGTATCATGCTCTCCAAAAAACTGAACCCCCAGATTGAACTGAGAAGATTTTTTCATGCTTGCATGCCTTCCAATGCTTGGAACCCTCTTAGAACTTACCACATCACACTTAGATGTTCATGGGTCTGTCACGTCGTCTATTCTAAAGCTTCTTAAGGAAAGCGACAAGGAACATATTTTATTCATTCCTGCATTCCCCAAATCTCACACAGTGCTGAGGGCCAGATAGACATTCAGTTATGAACTATCTCTGCTAATCTGGGGCAGGATGTGCATAGGTAAGCATTCACTGCTGTGCTTACTGGTCCAAGTTCAAATGCATGACCACTGCCATTAAGTGGACTTGCACGACTATTCAGTAACTGTGTTTTCTCATCCCTTTTTTCTCCCACTCCCCTAAATGACTATTTCAGAGTTTCTCATTTCTGCTCAGATCTCCTCCCCAATCCTCCCCTGTAGCTGAGGACCCTGCTCTTTATTTTTTTGAGGAAATGGAAACAATCAGAAGAGTAGTTCTCCCAAGCTCCTATTGCCTTCTATCTACATCAGCACAAGTACATGCTGCCTTCCTTCCTGTTCACTTGGGTGAAATGTCTGTGCTTCCAGCAAAGACCCATCTCTCTACTTGTAAAAGCATGTTCTTTCGTACATTTAGGAAATTTTCTCCAGCAATTCTCACCCCTTTCCTGTGACTCATCAGTTTCCCATCTGCAGGTGATCATTCTCACTGGCGTACTCATATGCTCTTATTTATCATACAAGCCCTTCCTTGACCCCCTTCTCTGCTTCCAATGTCCTTGTGCCTCCTCTTTTAGACCCACTGGCACATGAATGTATTGTTTGTGCTCTACATTCAGCTTTAACTTATGCTTTATTTGGAGTGTTTTATTATATTTTCTTGTCTTCTTCTTTTCCTGTTTCTAAATTGACTGGAGTAACATGCATTTCAAGGGAAAAGGTTCACACACATAGTAATCTGAGTAGTGAGATTTATCATTTTGAATCACAAAAGCAAGGGTGTGGTGATAAACGGAGGTTAAAAGATACTTTGGGGTTTCAGGAAGGAGAGAAAAACTGTGCAGAAGGAAAGTAACCAAAGAGGAATACCCAGGAGGTTGGCCAAGACCAAGAAACAGAGGAAAGAAAGGTTAGTAAGTAAAGTGGGTAACTAGGAAGGACTGCCAGAAAGTCAAGCAAAGCCAAGGCAGTTTTCTCTCTGAGTCCAACATCAACACTTCAGAAAACAATCTTTCCCACCCAAAAATATGCTTCTATTCTCTAGTCTTACCATAGCACTATGGTAAGTAGTCACTTAAGGAGTTTCACTTCGTTCTTAAGAAATCTTGATATCTGTCCAGAGAGTGATCCTAATATGCTATTGAAGAAATTATTAATTAAGATCTTGGCAAATCAACAAAATTTGGAAAACTGATTTTTTCAAGGCAAAAATGAATTCACCACCCCTCTAAAGGGGATAAAAGGTTTTAGGAAAGGATCTCTTCAACTTTGGGCTAACACTTCTCATACGGTTTCTAGCTCTAAATAATTCAAATTTCTTCCCATTCAGCTCAAGTCTGTGTTAGTTCCTTTATGGATAAAAGAAAAAAACTGTAGATAAGAATAGAGAGGAAGGAAATTAGCAAAACAATAAAACTCTCTGAGCTCCTTCCTAGACTTGGCAACCCAGGGTCAAGAGCATCAGGCAAAAAGCCCTGCTTCTCCCCTGTAGAGCAAGAGGCTTGCTGAATGCTTTGAACTACTTTTACAACATCCTTCTGGTTTTCTGGCAGGCAGGGTCTGATAGAGTTCTGAAAAATATCATCCTTTCATTTTTTTACTCCAACTATTCAGTGCATGGTTTGTATCAAGACCTAAGCATTGGAAATGGATTCTATCAGAGCAGTTGGGCAAAGAAAGGTCTGTTCCCCTTCAGATACAAGTGAGGGTAGTTTTCGGAGAAAGTTTCAGTTGGACTCATTAATCATTTCATTAATCATTCATTTAAAAATAAAGACAGGCTTAGCCAAAAGTCAGGGAAGGTGGAGCTCTCGGAGACTCTTAAAGATCTAAAGATCTCTAGTGTGCGACACAATAGTTTGCTCAACTTCCTAAAAGAATTTCTATAGAGAGTATTCATTCCAATACAATCCCCGTGCAAGAATTTTTCTTTATTTCTGGAATGTGCCTACACTACTATAAACATTATTATTAAAATAGTTTGCTTGCTTCTGCATGAAACTGTTCTTTTTTTTGGCTTGTCCACACTCCAGCTTTGAAGTATTTTTTTATATATTTATATTGCAATGTAATATACACAGAGCAAAATGTACATATAAAGTCTGTGCTTAATAAAATCATCACAAAAAGAGCACATTTGTGTAACCACTGTCACAGTCAAGGAAAGACTCTTATCTGGCACTTCAAAAGCTTTACTGTGGTCCTACTCAGTATATATCCTCACCTTTTCCTCAAAGGTGACCACTATCCTAACAGCTTGAGTTTTAAAGACAGAACTCCCCTGGTGGTGGAGTGGTTAAGAATCCCCCTGACAATGCAGGGGACATGGGTTCAGTCTCTGGTCCAGGAAGATCCCACATGGCCCAGGACAACTAAGCCCATGTGCGGCAACTACTGAGCCCTAGAGCCTGAGAGCTACAACTACTGAACCTGTGTGCTGCACCTAATAAAGCCCACACGTCCGGAGCCCATGCTCCACAGCAAGAAAAGTCACTGTGATGAGAAGCCTATGCACGGCAACTTGAGAGTAGCCTACATGCAGCAATGGAGACCTAGTGTAGCCAATAAATAAATGGAAAAAAAATGTTAAGATAGTTAAAAGAAAATTATTCTGATAGCTTTCTGACATGAATAAGCATGCATGTACCAAATGATCATTCTCTAATGAAGAGGCTGATTTTTTTTTTTTTCCAACAAGGTCAATTTCTACGTCATCCTGCCCTCTGACCTCGTAGGAGGTTCACAGAAATACACAACGTGGAATCTATCTCATCAGCCCCAGCCTAAGGGATCTGTGGAAAG
This sequence comes from Bos taurus, assembly GCF_002263795.3. NCBI lineage: Eukaryota > Metazoa > Chordata > Mammalia > Artiodactyla > Bovidae > Bos > Bos taurus. Next base: position 90,902,711 of record NC_037336.1, read on the forward strand.
GCCTTCTTTTCAGTGATGTTCAGAGAGTGCAGCTGGGTGGGGCAGACAGCCCCTGAAATGATCCAGCATTCCTTGCTCCCTGGGATTCATGCCCTTCTGTAATTCTCCTTCTTGACTGTAGGGAGGCTGACCTAGCGATTTGCTTCTAATGAATAGAACGCTGTAAAAGCAATGTCACGTCTCTCCTGAGGCTGGGGTATGATCCACCCTGCTTGCTCACTCTCCCCACCTTACTCGCTCTGCAGGAAGTCAGCTCTTACTTTGAGAGCTGCTCTATGAAAAGACCCACATGGGAAGGAACTGGGGTGGCCTCCAGCCCATAGACAGTGAACAAATGAACAACTGAGACCGTCAGTCCAGCAACCTGTAAGGAACTGAACTCTGCTGTGAAAAAGCTTAGAAGCACACCTTCCCACAGTGGAGGACTGTGGATAGCCCCAGCTGGTGCCTGGATTATAGCCTCATGAGGGACATGGAAGCAGAAACACTGAACCAGGCCACACCCAAAGTCCTGACTCCCAGAAACTGTGAGACAATAAATGTCTAGTACCTGGAGCTGCTATGTTTGTGGGTATTTTTGTCACCTAGTTAGTAATTACTAAAACCTGGGAAGAAAAGAAAAATCTGTTGGATTCATCAATTCTGTGGCTATAGTGCCTGAAGAACAAGAGGTCACAGAGAACCACAACTCTGCAAATATTGAGTTGGCCAAAAAAGTTCATTCGGGTTTTTCAGTAACATCCTAAGAAAAACCCAATGAAATTTTTGGCCAACCCATGATGACAGATTATGTTTGATTTTGAAAGGAGTGCTAGTGATGTTTTTCATCATTAAATGCTAAGGAAATTTCTCCACATTTGGGTTTTCTTTCTATAAATAAAATGTACCTTTGCCTTTTATTTTTCAGCTTCATTTTAGCAAGGTTTTTAGGGTGCTTAAGTTTTCTATAGATGAACAGGGACATCTGACTAAGAGTTACTCAGTCATCTTTGGTAGCCTTGTCTTTTTGCTTGCTGACATTTCTTCCCGGAAAGGGATTCACATTCATATGATACAAAAGGACATGTACAAAACGGAATTAAATTTCAGGTCTGTCAAGGCTTTTCAGAATCTATAAATCTTCTGCTAATTCAGAACTATTTTACAAACTCTTCTGGCCTCCCCTTGTTTGTACTGTTGTCTAAATGTGAAACCAGGATGCTCTTGCTACAGAGAACCCTTTCAGTTACAGGAGGCCCTAGAAATAGCTCCAGTACATCCTGTACACTAACCCTTATTCTCATGATGAAATCCCCTGCTACCAGGAAGTATCTCTTTCCCACTGCCCAGCTCTCATGGTGTTTTGTAGCTTCAAATCCAACAGCTTGAAGTCTCTTAAGTCTTTGCTGTCTCTAAAATGTAGACATTTTCTTCTGGATATAGTACAGAAGAATGGCCTCCTCTCATGAATCAGGTGAAATCCCAAGATCTTATTAAATATTACTGTGTACTCCTGCCAGTTAAGTATCTCAGACTCTCTCTAACATTTATTATTCCAGGTAGAAGGGTACAAAAACAAATTACACATGATCCTTGCCATCTCGAAGCTTAATATTTGAGATTTTATGCCAGAGTGAATGGAAAAATCAAGGCCTATTGTAAAAACCACATTCCCTAGGGCTTTAGGAATGTCAAGGGTCAACTCACCCTACAGAGACTGTATTGGCTTTACTGCCTTTCCCCACCCTCTAGCCACATAAACACACGTGGTTAGCATGGATTGTTCCACAAAACCAGCATTTTCTCACCCCACATCCACAGAGTTCATCCACAATCTGGAATTTCTTACCTTTAATGTGCTATTCAAAGTTCGTATTTTGTGGAGTTTCTCATTTATGGATGGATTCTTGCACCGCTTGACAAAGGACTTTCTCAGCTCCTTTTTGGTTGAAGGTCGTCGGTCCCCAAGAGGAGACAGACTAGCTTGCTCTAACGATTTGTAGAGCTTCTCCATTTCATCATCTTCGGAGGCTTTTGTCTCTTCTATTAAAATAAAAACATAACAATACGCCCAGTTAATCAAGGACAGAACATTTGACACTGTGGTCCTAAAACAAGATCCTCCTGACACCTTCATCTTAGACTTCCAGGCTCCACAATGGTGAGACGTACATTTGTCACAACAGCCCATGTTCCCTTTGAAGGCTCTAGGGCAGGATCTGCTCCAAGCCTCTCCCCCAGCTTTTGACGGTTCCTTGGCTGTGGCAGCAGGACTCTTATCTTGACTTGGTGTCTTATGGTGTGCACGTCTGTGTGTCCCAATATCCCCTTCTATAGACACCAGTCATATTGATTAGGGGGACATCAATCTCTGATTTAGATGATATTTGGGTGAGACTCAGAGTCAACTTAGAGTTGATATTGGAATGGATTCAGACTTTTGGAGATGTTGAGATGAATTCAGTTAGGACTTCAACCCAGGGATTTTGGAAGGACAAAACTGAACCCATCACAGTACACCCTCTGTGCTGTGTGCTCAGTTGCATCCGACTCTTAGTGGCCCCATGGACTGTAGCTCACCAGGATCCTCTGTCCATGGAATTTTTCAGGCAAGAATACTAGATTGGGTTGCCATTTTCTTCTCTAGGGGATCTTCCCCACACAGGGCTTGAACCTGTATCTCTTGCATCTCCTGCCCTGGCAGGCAAGTTCTTTACCACTTGCACTACCTGGAAGTATATACCCCGTAACCTCCCAAAATTCATGTCCCTCTCACAGGTGAAATACATTCATTCATCCTAACATCGCCACAAGTCTTAACCCATTCCAACATCGACTTTAAGTCTGAAACTCTAAGTCAACTCTAAGTCTCGTCCAAACACCATCTAAATCAGAGATTAGTGGGACTCAGGGGAAGATTCATCCTAGGGAAAAATTCCTCTCCACCTGTGAACATGTGAAACCAAACAAGTTCTCTGCTTCTCAAATACAGTGGTGGGAGAGGAAAACCTTTGCAAACCAATATACACCCTAAATAATGAGAACCATTGTCCCAGACTCCTTTTTAATGTCCTTCCTAGAACCGCCCTTTGAAAGAAGGAATCTGCCTGTGGTCTGTGGCTTTGAGCAGATAATAATCATTTCTCATGCCACACACCCCCATTCTCTTCCTTAACCACACCTCGCCAGCCTCAGCCCAAATGCTTCCATTGGAGTGATTCTCCCGGGTATCCAGAGGGACCCTATATATTTAGGCAGTCCCATCGTGCTAGCCACAGTCACTGATCTAGGGATGCATACGGGTCTCAGATCAGGCCCACGGGGCCAAAGAGACTCAATTCTGAGACTTCGGTTTGGAGTATCAGGGAATCAATCTCCTTGTTTTCCTAAACTGAGCAATGTGATGATATGACCTGGAAGATTCCAGGAATCATGCCAAGAGTCATGAAAATGGAGCCAATCCATAGGATACAATTAAGACATGGATCTTGGTGATACTGTTAATGTCATCTGAGCCCCTGGGAGCCAATCCATTGCCTTTGTTAAGGTATTCTGGATGTTGTCTTCAGTCATACGCAACTGAAAGAGTCTCGAATGATATAGAAATTTACTCAAAGAAAATCATCTCCTGTCGCTGCTTTAATTTCTTACTAAGAACTTCAGTCCATTATTCACTTTGGTCTCTGAAAAGTCTTGGGAAAGATAGACAATAAGACTTTTTTTCTACCATGCAGTCCTTAGTTTTTTCTACACATGCAGGAATCATGAGATTTGGTTCCTGTCCTGAGAACAAGATTGACAGAGGATCATAGAGAAAGCATGGCCTTAGGAGAACTAAAAAACAGTCTCTCCAAAGGGGATAAAAAAGTCATACCATAGTCGTATAGGAGCATCAAAATTAAGCACACTCACTTCCTTCACAGTTTACTCTTGTAAGATTAAGTGTCTTTAGGCAATGTTTTTTCCCCCTTCTACTACCAGAAAGTCCATAAGCATGCATAGTACTCTTTCATGAAATGGAGAGAAAAGATGTTGGGTTAACTTTGCAATTAAATTATAGTACTGGTCAATAAACTTCTTTGTTTTCTATCAAAACAATATCAAAAAAAAGGGGGAAATATTCAAAACTACATTCGAACACAGACTTTTTGGCTCAGTTGGTGCAGATATCAAAAGTAGGCTTTTGTCAATAAGCACATGAAAGGATGCTCAGTATCATTAGTCATTAGAGAAATGCAAATCCAAACCACAATGAGATACTGTGTCACACTCACCAGGATGGCTAAATTAAAAAGGACATAAGTGTGGTGAAACCAGAACATTAAAGTCCTTGGTGGGAATGTAAAATGGACCCCACTTTAGGAAACAATCTGGCAGTTTCTCAAAATTCTAACTGTAGACTTATCATGTGTGTGTGCTAAATCGCTTCAGTCATGTCTGACTCTTTGCAACCCTGTGGACTGTAGCCCACCAGGCTCTTCTGTCTACAGGATTCTCCAGGCAAGAATATTGGAACAGGTTGCCATGCCCTCCTCCAGGGATCTTCCTGACCCAGGGATCAAACCCATGTCTCCTGTGTCTCCTGCATTGCAAATAGATTCTTTACTGTGAGCCACCATATGACCCATCAATTCCATTTCTAACTATGTATTCAAGAAAATTAAAAACATACATTAACACAAAACTTGTGCATGAATGTCATGAAAGACACAAACAAAAGGTGCAACAGTGTAAATAAATGTTCATCGATTGCTGCAATATGGTACATGCAGGGAATGGAGTATTAGTCATTAAAAGAAATGAAGTACTAACACACACAAAAACATGGATGAACTGCAAAAAATTCTTTGAAGTAAAAGGAGCCAGTCACAAAAGGCACATACCATATTGTCCATTTATAATAAAATTTCCAGAACAAATCTATAGAGACAGAAAGTAGATTAGTGGTTGCCTGGGGCTGAGGAGGGGACAAGCAGGAATGACAGCTAATGCGTATGGGGTTTTCCTGTGTGTGATGTGACACACTTCACATCAGACTGTGGAGTTGCACAACTCTATGAATATATTAAAAACCACTGAACTGTTTTTTATATGTGAATTTTACAGTATGTGTAAGAAGCCAACTGCCGATGAGAAGAAGCAAGAGACACAGTTTCAGTCCCAGGGCCAGGAAGATCCCCTGGAGAAGGAAATGGCAACCCACCCTAGTATTCTTGCCTGAAAAATTTCATGGACAGAGGAGCCTGGTGGGCTACAGTGCATGTGGTCGCAAAGAGTCGGATACAACTGAGCAACTGAACAAGCATGCATACGTGAAATATATCTCAATAAAGCTGTTAAAAATTAGGCTTTAATAAGATTATCATGATAACTGATGACATCTGCATAGGAAAAATACTAAGCTTGGTAATAGTCCTGGAGTTAAGCTGGAGACATTAAAAAGTGTTAAGAAATTGAAATTAAAAGACATCTGACTCCTAGAGGGTAACATTAGCATTGAGGACTCCACGAGTTTTCAGTCCCACAAGATAACAGTAATTTTATACATCTTTTTTTTTTTTTTACAGATAGGCAGGCAGGACTCTACTTCAAATAAAGTCCGGATATATAGCTTTTATGGCTTCCCTGGTGGCTCAGACAGTAAAGAATCTGCCTGCAATGAAGGAGACCCAGGTTCAATCCCTGGATTGGGAAGATGCCCTGAAGAAGGGAATGGCTACCCACTCCAGTATTCTTGCCTGGGGAATTCCATGGATAGAGGAGCCTGGTGGGCTACAGTCCATGGAGTTGCAAAGAGTCAGACAGGACTGAGTGACTAACACTTTCACATAGCTTTTAATACCACAGTATTTTTAAAGTAATATATATTTAACAAATTTTAAGAAATCAGTGAAATAAGTATACAACAAAAATAAACAGAATGGTTACTTTCTCTGTGTGTACCAAGATGCTCAGTTGTGCTACTAAAGACTGTGATAGAAAATAAAATTATTTTTGACTAGCACGTTAATTTGTAATTATGTCAGAGTAAAATGATTATAAGATCTTATATCTAATTTGACAGACAGTAAATTGGGAAGGATGAAAATAAGCTTTAGGAGCTTGGAATAGCATGGCATAAAGTACATTCCCTAAATGAAAAAGAAGATGGCTTATTTGGATAATCTTATATTATTTAATATATTTTTATGAATATATATTACCTTTAAGTTTAAAAAAAAAAATCACAGATTATCTCCCTCTCCCCACCCACCCCAACATTCCCTTCTCTAAATTAAACTTCAGGGCACTACCCAGGAGGATGTGTGTGTGAGTCTGTGTGTGTGTGTGTGTGTGTGTGTGTGTGACTTGCTCCTCCTAGAAATAGTGGAACTTTCAAATTAACACGTAGGTACAGTGGACCTTTTGCCATTACAAAAAGTTAATACAATTTACCTAAAATATGACCAAACAATGTTCAAAAAACAAACACTTTCTCATTGGGATTCACTTAGAAATTGGAGATAGTAGTAAGGAGTGAGTATATTCAAAGAAAGTTTTAAGCTGCTGGAAAAATGGAGAAAAATTAATTCAAATTACCATTACCTTCTACCACTCATCTCCTTGTCCCTCCTCAAAAGAAACCTGAGTCTAGAAAACTATATGTCTGACCTCTGATTACCCGATTCCAGAATCACTCGCAAAGGTAAAGATGAGAAAATAATAATGATGATGTTAAGAGTCAAGAAAATACCCTGATGGCTTTTTTTGCATAATAATCTGTGGAATACACAACATATTACTAGATATTCAGGGGTAAGACCTGTGACCCAACCTTGTCCATGACCTAGATGGGGATTTTACTCTATTTTACTGTTGCTAATGGCTGGTGCGTAGGTCTTCACAGGACCATAAACAGAAAACCCAATAAAAATGGAAGCAGATGATAAGTAGGAGCATAGGACAAAAAAGGACCCAAAGGGTACAAGCATATCAAACACAGCTTGCACCTGACCTCAAAGCAGAAATGAAAGTCCTTACTAGTCATTACATGAAGACTAGCACTGGTTGGCTAACCTTACAGGGCTACCTCCACACCTTTCAAAGGTTTTTCAATAAAGTAGCATTTTTTTTAATCTCCTTTTCATCTTTTTTTTAATATAAATACTTTTCTAAATTCTAATTTCATATTAGAAAACACTAGATTATTCCCTTATTTTACCAGATTATAAAAAGAGCAAAATAACAAAAAAATGATTGGCAGGAAAGGCATTTGGTCTCTCTCCCACTGTAAACAGAAGCCAAGTTCATTATCTTCACCTCCTTTGTCTTCTGTGGCAAAATAAAATGAATTTTGTCTGACAATCAAGTGTTTCCCATGCAATTGCTCTCCTTCCTCTCAAGTGCATATTTTAGTTTTCTTACATAAAATAACAGGACTTTAATTTCCTTCTTCTCATAAGGCACACTGTAGTCTATCTCATCAAGCCTCACAAGTTCCTTGCCGAGGAAGATGAAAACTATTTTTATATTACAGATGAGAAAAAATGTAGAGATTCTTGAAAAACAGCACGCAATCTTTCCAAAATGTAAATCGATGCAAAATTAGGAACAAGAGTTCAGTTCCACGCTGTGCAGGCCTGTGCAATTCTCGATGAGTTTCCTCCAATTTTAATAAGCAATCACCTAGGGATCTTGTTAAAATGTGGCTTCTGATTCACTCCAGGACAGCAAGCACTGAGATTTAAATTTTTAACGAGCTCCTCGGTGATGTCAGAATGGCTGGTCCCTGGACATTCTTTGAGTAGCAAGGCTGGGTTGCTTCCCAACAGCTAGTCACACAGAACCTGTCTCAGTTCATTGGAAGAGAAAGGGGCTGAAATTACAATCAGAAAGTTGGGACTCATCCAGAAAGCAGCATCTCTTTCTCTGAGCCATAGCTTAATTTAAAAAAAAAAAAAATCTGGCTTGCTCAAAGGAGGATCCAAGAATCCTTGCTCTAAAGCATTAGTATCTCACACATTGAATTGGTAGGAATTTGAGGTCAATGTTAGCAACCCTTTACTTCTGTTAGACTCGCTCAGAATGTCTGAAGGGGTCAGACATAAAACATTCTCCAAACTTAGGTTAATAATCTAATGATTTAGACTCAAGAAAGGGATGATTATTTTTTGTTTTTTTTTAACAAGATCTTTCTTGTTGACATGAGCAAAAGACAAAACAACACTTCTAACTAATGGTTACTAGTTCCTTCCTTTCCAAGATGATGCCAAATGCATGCACTCTTCTCTTGCTTCCTCCCACATACTCAGCCTATTGTGTGCTTCTGATGGGACACACACGCTCCAGTAAGTCTGGAACTTGGTTGTCGAGAACACTGTATGAAGATTATCTCTTTAAACGCTGTACTGTCAACTTGGCCTCCCCCACTATCTTATTTTTGGCGCTTCCTTGTGCTTTCTAGACTGTGGGCTTTTTATTTTCTGTTCAGAACATAAAAGCCGACTTTAGGAGACAAGAGGGAAATTCACACGCCATATTTCAAATCAGAATTTGAAAGGAAAACTTTTTGAGGTTGGAAAAATCTAAATGCTCTCCCAAGGAAGATAGTCATTCCTAAATATGAAACACTTAAAAAAGTTTACGTAGAAAACAGTATTTCCTGTTTCATATGCAGTGTTCTAAGTACTTGAGAAAAGAAAGACTATGGAAGTTACTTGTTACCAAGAGAAGATATAACTACACAGTCATTTGGACATTCAGACTTTAAGACTTTACAAATGTCATTCACTTTAGCACCTGACGAGCTTCCCTGGTGGCTCAGTGGTAAAGAATCCTGCTCCAAATGTAGATGTGGGTTCAATCCCTGGGTCAGGAAGATCCCCTGGAGAAGGAAATGGCAATCTACTCCAGTATTCTTGCCTGGAGAATCCCAGGGACAGAGGAGCCTGGAAGGCTGTATAGTCCATGGGGTTTCAAAGAGCTGGACACGACTTAGTGACTAAACAACAATAGCACCTGATGCAAAGAGATTAAAAGCATTTTATAGGCTTCCTCTAGTTAATGATTCTGATGACTCTACATAATACAGTCAAATTTAGAATCATCAGATCAGATCAGTCACTCAGTCGTGTCCGACTCTTTGCGACCCCATGAATCGCAGCACGCCAGGCCTCCCTGTCCATCACCATCTCCCGGAGTTCACCCAGACTCATGTCCATCGAGTCTGTGATGCCATCCAGCCATCTCATCCTCTGTTGTCCCCTTCTCCTCTTGCCCCCAATCCCTCCCAACATCAGAGTCTTTTCCAATGAGTCAACTCTTTGCATGAGGTGGCCAAAGTACTGGAGTTTCAGCTTTAGCATCATCCCTTCCAAAGAAATCCCAGGGCTGATCTCCTTCAGAATGGACTGGTTGGATCTCCTTGCAGTCCAAGGGACTCTCAAGAGTCTTCTCCAACACCACAGTTCAAAAGCATCAATTCTTTGGCACTCAGCCTTCTTCACAGTCCAACTCTCACATCCATACATGACCAGAGGAAAAACCATAGCCTTGACTAGATGAACCTTTGTTGGCAAAGTAATGTCTCTGCTTTTCAATATGCTATCTATAATTTATGCAACTAAGATACATCTGGACAATTTATCTTACTCATAAGGATACTACTAACCAAGGATATTAGCATAGTATAATTTTAGAGACAGATTAACTATTTGTCTCTGCTGCTGTTAAGAAATAGCTTTTTGCTGGTGGAAACAGCTTTCATGTACTGAACTTTTAACTGTGTAACAGGTACTGTGTTAACTACTGTACCAACATTATCTTAATACCTTTGTAACAACCCTACAAGGAAGTATTATTAGTCCTAATATAAAGGAGAGAATGTCAAGACACAGAAAGATTAAAAACTTTGACCAAATTCACAAAGAAACAAGTCTAAGTTCTGATCCAAAGCGCATTGCCTTAAACATTATGCTTTATGCTATAAAAATATTTGACACACTGTCTTTGAATGAAGTTCAAGGAAGAGGATTTCAAGTCAAATAATGCATAGTTATCAAGACAGTAGCTGGCAAGGCCAAGGCTCAGATCCCTGGCCCCTCTACTCTGTCTCCAAGGGAAAAGTCTCCACCCAAAGCCTCTGCTTCCGAGGTGCCCAGATTTTATACCTTAAATTCTGTTCTCACAGGGCACTCAGTCCTAGGAGAGGAAATTCATAAGCTGGTCAGCAACTTAAGACACAGGCTGGAGAATCAGATTCTCTGCTTGGGTGTTTGAACCAGACACCTAGGGATAATGAACCAGTTCACATCAGGAGCTATCATGGTAGGCTGGACCCCCAAAGACAACAAAGATATAAAGGCACAGAAATGGAGAATGCAAAGTCAGGGTCTCAAAAAATGATGGCAGGTAAAGAAACTTCTATAAGAGAAAAATCAAACAGATTGAGAGAAAGTCAGAGACAGCATTCAAGTATAAACCAAGTATAATCTTGTGTTTCTGTAACTCTGAGACTAATTTTACTTTGGTTTCCCATATTTTCCTATATTTGATTTACCTTCTCTACCAATCAGATATCTATTAATATTTTATCATGGATATTTGATGTTTCTATTAAGCAAGATAACTCAGTACCCCTGTACTGTATCATTGCTTTCATTGATAAGAATAAACTTAGTCCATTGGGAGACCCTTAGTGTTTTCTGTTCTTTTGTTTTATTATTATTGCCTGTGTGGCAGTGATTTTCAGAAATAACCTGAGGTTGACCTCATTACCCAAGATTCTAATAAGTGGCTTTTTACATTTTTAAAACAAAGATTCCATTTGTTTTTAAAATGTATTCTTCCAATCATAAGAGCACCTTGGATTAGGTGAAATAGTTAATGCAAACAAAAAATTTCTACACCTGCTCATACTCTGAGCAGACAAAAAACATCAGCATGCACGTCAAACTAGAATTTGGTCAGGTTTGGGGTAATTGCTAAATTCTAAATCTGGCTAATTTGTGTCACTTTCCTGGGGTGTCATGCATCCTCTAGTTATTTGTATATCTTCATTAAAGATGCATCTATTCAAAATGCTTTCCACATTCAATCTTGCTGTACTTCTACTTAACAATCTATTTGCATAAATTGGGTATTAGTCTCATTACTGATTGAGGAGGGCATGGCAACCCACTCAGTGTTCCTGCCTGGAGAATCCCATGGACAGAGGAGCCTGGCGGGCTACAGTTCATGGGGCCACAAAAAGTCAGACACAACTTAGCACACACACTTATTACTGACTATTCAGCTTGTCAGCATCCAGGGTATGGCCACTTCATTCATGGAGTAGGTGTAACTGTCTCACACTGTCGACATAATATAAGTAGAAAAATACAGTGTGAGTCATCATCACACAGGCATGAGTCATGGGCCAAATAACCTTTCATAAAAGAAAAGAAACAGGACAGAGTAAAACTGAGCTGAGATGAACATTCCATTAACCTCATCATCTCTTTCCCTGCTTTGCTTTGTGGAAAGACTCAGTGAAGAGTCTGAAGACCTCTGATCTACCAACGTAGAAAGGCAACAGGATACAATTAACACCATGTATTGTTTAACTAGCTTACTCTGTGGAGGAAGATGTCTAAAAGGGTTTAACTTCAGTATAAAATTCTAGCAACTACAGTTTTAATTGCATACCAACTGTAAAATATTTCTCTCATTGTCTAAATAAAAAGAAGGCTATAATACGTGCTGTCTGCTTATTTCTGGGCTCAGTTATTAACCTTCAAGAATCTTTTCTAGGATAAAAGCCTCTTTCTCCAGCAAACACATCTTGAGACTGGGACTTAATCTAAAATCCTAAGTCCTATCATAGACCTTGTTGAAACTTCAATCCCTGTCATATTAATAAAAGCATCCTGAACCATATGTCAGGCACAAGACTTATAGCATTTTTCTTTTTTAATTTGCAGATAAAAAATAATAATTTTTAGAAGTCAGAAAAATGAAAAGCTACCTCTTTTCCAACACACAAACACATATATAAAACACACACGCACACACATACACACACAAATACGCAACCTGATTACTCAACATGTCATGGCAAACGCAAGCAAAAACTGGGTGGCTGTTTCCATAGCAATGACTTTCTGTGGTTTAACTCTGCTGGGAATTTGACCAAATCCCCAGCAGCAGGAGAAAAGCATCAGCAAACATTCTGTACCATATGGCAAATGCCAACAAATCAATGAGGGGAAAAATAGTTTTATTTTCTCTTCCTTTCTACCCAAAGGAATACCTTTGTGTGGAGCTGTTTGAAGAAGCACACAGATTTCATTGGTCACTCTGCACCTAACTCAAAATGTTAAAATACCTGGTTTCTTCCTTTGGAGATTAAAAGACCTGTTGGTACTCAGCCAGGCTCTGCAGCACACACATGCCCAGAATGACGTTAGACATGGACAAGAACTGCAGGCATCTTCCTGTGACTTTCAAATCATTCATCCTAAAGGAAAACTCAATCTGCAGAGTTACCTCCTGAGAATGAACGAGAATGGAACTTTATTCTCATTTGCTTCTGAAGCCATCCTCGTCCTAGGTGCTGTGTGTGTGTGCGTGTGTGCAAGCTTGTTTGTGCATGCGTGAAACTTTTTAGTCCTACCAATGGTCCAGTGATTAAAGTAAGAGTTGATAACAGGAGAGAGTAAATATGGCCCTTTTCATTACTTTCTTTAGTTCCACCTATCCTGTATCTGGAAGGATCTTCCAAATATCACATTAGAGGCAATCTAGTTCAAGATGCTTAAATTCCCTCCTTAGTATATCTCCATAAGGCCAAAAATTGTAATCAACACATAATATGCAATTAATACGCAATGAAAATGGTTGTCTCAGAAAGAGTAAACACCTTCAGTGATGAGGAACACACTACTTTCCAAGGAACCTGTTCAGTTCTGAACAATTCTCAATGCTAAAAAGTGTCTAATGTTGAATTGAAAATTATTTCCTTTTTATGTGAACGATTGGCCTCAAAATTTACATCAATTTGAACTTCCACAGAGGTGCAAATTAAGCCCAGCACCTTCATATGACAGCACCTCCCCAAGCTGAGGCCAGCCTGAGTCTCCTGCCTTCTATCCTGCACAGTCCAATATTAACCCATCTCCCCTTACTCATCAGTGGTGCTATTTCCATTCTCCCCCCTACCCAACCTCGCTCATCTCTAGAAGCAGGTTATTTTGGCAATAACTTTATTTACTAATGTAAAGTAGATCATTAGCATTAATTAAGGGTATCCAACAAAAATGCCATCAGATGGGGACTTCCCAGTGATTAAGACTCCAAACTTCCAATGGAGGGAGTATGGGTTTGATCCCTAAAAGTGAAAGTGTTAGTCACTCAGTCGTGTCTGACTCTTTGCGACCCCATGGACTGTAGCCCACCAGGCTCCTCTATCCATGGAACTCTCCAGGCAAAAATACTGAAATGGGTTGCCATCCCCTTCTCCAGGGGATCTTCCCAACTCAGGGATCAAATGCTGGTTTCCTGCATTGCACGTGGATTCTTTAACATCTGAGTCACAAGTGAAGTCAGGGAAGTAAGATCCCACATGCCTCAGAAGCATGGCCAGAAACTAAATAAATTAACAAAATAAAATAGCCTATTCTCAAGCTCTCCTGAAAATATAATGTCATCTGGGGCCCAGCAGGTAATTCAACTGTGTGAAGCATCTTCAGATAAGGCCATAGGGAGTGGTTAACAACTGTGGTGACTTGGAGAATGAGTTCCCAGTCTGAGAATCCAAATAAATGCTGTACACACACACACACACACACACACCAAGGTCTGTAGAGTTCTAATCCTTGGCCTAAATTATTCTGTACTGTGCTATGTTAAGTCGCTTCAGTCATGTCCAAATCTGCATCCCCATGGACTGTAGCCCACCAGTCTCCTCTGTCCATGGAATTCTCCAGGGAAGAATACTGGAGTGGGGTGACTCTTCCTTCTCCAAAATTACTCTGATACAAAATATCAAATTAATAGAGTACATATAAAAAATTGAGAGCTTAAAGAATTGTCCCTGATGAACCTGGGAGAGGGGGCAAAGCAGTCATTTACACCATCAGATCACCATGGCTCGCGATCCTGGAAATTTAGCCAGTCAACTTATCATTTTCTCATTTTTAAGTATCTTCTATCAGGTAAGCTTGTCTGACAGTGGAAAGAATAAGGCACAGACCGTCAGGAACAACCCATCATGACTGAAAACTAATCATTTTTTTAAAGTTAGTCTGGATAAAAGATAAGGACCAATTACCATGGAGTATTAAAAAGTATTAGATAGCATCACCAACTCAACAGACACAAACTTGAAGAAACTCCGGGAGACAGTGGAGGACAGTGAAGCCTGGCGTGCTGTGGTCCAAGGGGTCGCAAAGAATCGGACACGGCTTGGAGACTGAACAACGACAACATTAAGAAGGCTCACACTCTTCATTTCTACACTCCAGTAACTCTTTCTTTTGCTAAGACTTCAAATGATTTTTTTCTTTTATTAACACATAAGCTGTACTCTCCTTTGGTTTTAAAGTTCTAGTGATGCCCTCCGAGGTACATGTAGATTGCCTCTTCCTGTTAACTACACGGGCAGGCACCTCAGGAGCCAACTAGCTTAGGACCCAGCCCTTATCTGTGGTGGTAGCTCGGGGAAGGTGGTTGCTCTGTGTATGTTTCGAACAAAGGAGGCGATGTCATCTACAAAATGTTGATCTAGTCACCATGAACTCCAGAGCAGAGGACACGGGACCAAACCAAACAAAAACAACCTGTGGCTGATTCATGTTGAGGTTTGACAGAAAATAACAAAAATCTGTAAAGCAAGTATCCTTCAAAAAAATAATTAATTAAAACAAAAAACAAAAAAAACTCATACTTTATCTCAGATTGGTGAAAAGGTATCATTATTTTGTGAACACATGTCTCATAGTTGCAAGCATTTGGTTAGTGACACTTACAGTGGGCTGGAGAAGGGAATGACAACCCACTCCAGTATTCTTGCCTAGAAAATTCCATGGACAGAGCAGCCTGGAAGGCTACAGTCTATGGGGTCCTAAAGAGTCAGACTGGAGGAGGAAATGGCAACCCACTCCAGTATTTTTGCCTGGAGAATCCCATGGACAGAGGAGCCTGGCAGGCTACAGTCTATGGGGTTGCAAGAATCAGACACGACTGCGTGACTAACCACACACACAGTGGGCAATGAATGGCCTTGAAGCTGGAGTTTTCCACATGCAACCTCCTCTACAGAAGTAACCTCCGCACTTCGCCTCACTTGACTTAATTATCGAATCATTCAAGACTTCCAACATTCTTTCTATAATCCACATTAGCATTCTATATCCACATACAAATACCCATTCTCTGAAAAGAGTAAATAAATTTTTAGGGCTTCCCTGGTGGCTCAGTGGCAAAGAATCTGCCCACCAATGCAGGAGACATGGGCTCAATCCTTACTCCAGAAGGATCCCACATGCCACAGAGCAACTCAGCCCGTGAGCCACAGCTATTGAGTTGTGCTCTAGAGCCCGGGAGCCACAACTGCTGAGCCCACATGACCTAGAGCCTGTGCTCTGCAACAAGAGAAGCCTCCATATGGAGAAGCCCACACGCCACAGCTGGAGAGCAGCCTCAGCTCACTGCAACTAGAGAAAGCAGCCCGTATAGCAACAAAGACCCAGCACAGCCAAAAATAAATAAAATTATGTTAAAAAAATAATAATTTCTTGCTTTTACCTCTGTCTGTCATCTTTGATCCAGCAGGCTTATCTGGGACGGTAAGATGGTCAATGTTGCTACTCAAGGAAGAAGTGTCATCACTCGATAGAGAGTTCAAAAATCCACTTTCTGATGCGTCAGCGTTGTTTTCTAGGGCCCCGCGGCCATTTGCCTCTGAGGGGGCAGGTGAAAGCAACTGCACTGCACATGTCACAGACTTTCCCATATCTTCAGTGGCAGATGAGCTGCTCACCATGTCAATCCAGGACTGTCTTTCTCTCGATATGGAGGAAGACAGACTGCTGGGAGTCTTTTTTATGTTTTCCATGGAAGAGAAGGAACGTGATGTTTCACTCAATTTGGGTGAAGATGAAGATGCCTGCTGTGCAGCCTATTTTTCACAAAGAAAACCAAAAGAGCATGAAATAAATTATGATTAAGTCAACATTCTCTACTTGTCAT
Organism: Bos taurus; assembly: GCF_002263795.3. Taxonomy (NCBI): domain Eukaryota; kingdom Metazoa; phylum Chordata; class Mammalia; order Artiodactyla; family Bovidae; genus Bos; species Bos taurus. The sequence goes on from NC_037336.1 coordinate 90,918,896, forward strand.
TTTCAATGAAGGTAGACCAGTGTTTCAAAAAAGAGCCAATAATAAAAGAGTTGAAAGAAAATTAGATGGTGTTTATACCTGTGTGATAGGCATGATGATGCCATTTTCCCAAACACTTAGAAGACCTCTTTGAGGAATTCTCTGGAACACTGAAGGACACTTTGAGCAAAAAGTAGATTACTGAATTTTCACTGATCAGGCAAAAACTCTTAAGAAAGGTAATTAAAAGAAAGAAAAAGCTGGAGCCAAACAGGAAGCATAATAACACGAACTGAATGGAAGACCAGTGATGTAGACAAAACACATGTATTTATACTCTCAAATGTTTTTCAGATATTCTTTAGCACATGACCAGTATCAGCTCATAACTACATAATTAGGTGAGCTAATGTTAACTCATTCACTCTTCAATAATTTTAAAATGTCAATAAACTTTCTCCAAAAAAGACAAGAATACATATGCAGGGTCGTAATTCATTAAAGGAAACCAAGAACTATGAGAAATGGGTTGATGATGTAGGATCTTCTGAAAGCAGCTGCTGACACACAATTCAAGGGTGAATGACAGCCCTGGTAAAATCTTCACCAGTCTATCAATGCAACAACACCAATGTCCTCTCTTGGGAAGAACTTCATTTATTCTGACATTTTATCTTTATCATATATTTGCATTAAAACATATGCTTTCTTTTGGAAAATGGTAATGGTAGCTATACCTTTTGTCTTTTTGGAGCTTTTTAAATGTTCTGCATAGCAAAATAAAGATTTGGCAACTAGATGCTGGTCCTCCATTTTTAATTTTATCGTTCAATAAAAATCCAAAAGTCTAAACACCAGTGCTCTGGGGTTACCCTATATCTCCAGTGGCAGATAAGACAGTGAAGTCTGTGTTCTGGTTCTGTTTCATTACATCATTCTATGAGATCCTGCTGTCAATTTCAAGCATTCAGAACTCCAAGGAAGTGGAGGAAGTGGTAGGGAGGAGACTGTTCGAGGGAAGGAGCCAAAAAGCAAAGTAGGATCCTCTCCCAAAACATTCAGAATGATTGCAACTAATTCAGGATAGTTGACTTTGCTCTAAATTAATATGTTCCCAAGAATTTTTCAGATTCTAAGCTTTATGTTCTGATGGAAAAATCAGTAAATATCCAATGAGTGCCTAGCTAGCTGCAAGCTAGACATGGACTGTCAAATAAGCAATAAATAAATAAGCAGCATGCATTTTTAGTGACTCAGTCATGTCCAGCTCTTTGCAAACCTTTGTACTATAGCCTGCCAGGCTCCTCTGTCCGTGGAACTTTCCAAGCAAGAATAGTGGAATGGGTTTCCATTTCCTCCTCCAGGAGATCTTCCTGACATAAGGATGGAACCTGTGTCTCCTGTGTCTCCTGCATTACAAGCGGATTCTTTACTCATTGAGCCAGGCGGATTCTTTACCCACTGAGCCATGGCACTAAAGCATCTAGTTAATACATTAAGTGAAAATACTGGCTTAAAATTCAACATTCACAAAGTGAAGATCATGGCATCTGATCCCATCACTTCATGGCAAATAGATGGGGAAACAACGGAAACGGTGACAGACTTTATTTTCTTGGGCTCCAAAATCACTACAGATGGTGACTGCAGCCATGAAATTCACAGACACTTTCTCCTTAGAAGAAAAGCTATGACCAACTTAGACAGCATATTAAAAAACAGAGACATTACTTTGCCATCAAAGGTCTGTCTAGTCAAAGCTATGGTTTTTCCAGTAGTCATGTATGGATGTGAGAATTGGACCATAAAGAAAGCTGAGCACTGAAGAATTGATACTTTTGAACTGTGGTGTTGGAGAAGACTCTTGAGAGCCCTTGGACTTCAAGGAGATCCAACCAGTCAGTTCTAAAGGAAATCTATTCTCAATATTCATTGAAAGGACTAACACTGAAGCTGAAGCTTCAATACTTTGGCCACCTGATGTGAAGAACTGATTCACTGGAAAAGACCCTGATGCTGGGAAAGATTGATGGCAGAAGGAGAAGGAGATAACAGAGGGTGAGGCAGTTGAATGGCATCACCAATTCGATGGACGTGAGTTTGAACAAGGTCCAGGAGTGGTGATGGACAGGGAAGCCTGGTGCGCTGCAGTCCATGGGGCTGCAAAGAGTCAGACTGAGCGACTGAACTGAACTGCTTGAGGACACTAATTCATCACACACGTCTTCCTAATAGCAACATGCTTGGCATGACATGAAAACTTTCCTTTCAGGAATATCAATGAGCTTTCAAACTGGCTGCCTTCAACCACCTAGACCACTTAGCTGGGAGATCCAAGATCTGCAGTTCACGAAAAAGCAACTACAACAACAAAGGAAAACCCTAGCGATCTGAAGGAGTTAATACACCCCCCTACCAAACTGTCCAAATAAAGGCCAAGACTTGTTTACTCTTTAACAAGATCTACAGAATAAATATTAACAAAAATACCCATTCAGGCCCAGTGCTGACATGGTCCCCTATTGTGAGCTATTTTAGTCAAACTTGGCTTCAGTGTGATCAGTTTCCTTTCCTGAAAAGAGACCAAGCACAAGCTTTTCCTGTTGCTCCTACTGATACTACTGTAATTTGATTATAGCAAAATAAGCTATTTGTGCAAAAAGCTGTTGCTGCAGCATTTTTCATAAGCCTTTTTGAACTTAAAAACTCTGCCTAAAAGAATGAAAGACTTAAAAGACTATGTCAATGAGCATCAGAAATTTCTAGGAAATGCTTCCAATCCATTGTTTTCCAGCACCATGTAGCATTTATAAAGCTGATTTTTGAACAGAAAAAAGAAGGGTGAGGGACAAAAGAGAATAAGAAAAGAACCAGAAAGAAGGACAAACAAATGAGAAAAAGATGATATGTACCAGGTCAGAGGGAATTTTCATTCAAAGAAAGGTGGACACAAATCTAAAGTTCCCTGGAGTGCTACCACAGAGAATCAATATGGGAATGAGCTTTGCAAACCCTGCAGTGCTAAACTCGGTTCATTATTTCTATGACTCTCTAGCTACCTATAACTACAAGTCAAACTGAGAACTTTTAGCTCACTGCCTTCTATGAACCATTCAAGTATCCATTCAAGGGCTAGCTCCTCCTGGAAGCCTTCACTGGGTGCCTCAGGGAGAGGCAGGCATCTTTGCCTGGTTCTCCCATGCTTACTTCTATTATACCAGGTGGAATATAATTTTATTTGTCAACTATTACTGTAATTGTTGAACAACTTGTTCCTCTTTTTTGGTGAGTTACTTGAGAGAAGGCTGTTTTTAATCATTTTTGCGTCTCCATGTTTTGCATTTGTGCCTGACATTAATAAATTAGTAGTTGGTAATAACTAAAAGGGGGCTGCCCAGCTGGCTCAGCAGTAAAAAATTCCCCTGTCAATGCAGGAGACTCAAGGGATGCCGTTCGATCCCTGGGTTGGGAAAACCCCCTGGAGAAGAAAATGGCAACCACTCCAGTATTCTTGTCTGGGAAATCTTATGGACAGAAGAGCCTGGCAGGCTATAATCCACGCACTCACAAAAGAGTCAGACATGACTTAGTGACCAAACAACAAATAAACCAATGCTACAAAGGCTGGTCTAGACAGCCAGCTGTACAAGAAAAGTGCCTAGAGAAGTTCAGTCTCTTACTCAGGAGCACCCTGGAATTCTCTGCAAAGTGCTATGGATGATTTATCCTAATCCCAGGATCCAGAATTACTGCTTGCAATGCCAGTATTCCCACAAATGTCTTCACAATCTCAAACAAAATTATTTTATTTATTATTGATTAATAATTGCATGCTGTTTCACTTCTTAGAGAACAACTGGGTTTTAAAATGCTATTTTTTTAATGAGAAAATACAGGACATTTTTAAAATCTTAGTTTTCATGAGGAAACTATGTGCGTTTTAAATAAAATAATCAATAAGACATGTTTCTCCCCATTTTCTGTATAAGACATTTTTAATCATTGAAGAAGCTTAGTTAAAAAGCTGATTAGCTCTAAAATTCTTTTCTTTGAATTGCTTTTAAAGCACAAGCATGACATGGCAAAAAAGAGTTTAAAATGGCCACCAAAAGCCTGTAATTAGAAAGGAGTGAGTCAGCATATAAATCTTAAGCAACTTTAGTCAAAGTACATGAAAATACAAAAGTAATGCACAAATAATTTTAAATCCACTTATTTTTTATCCAAAATTTTTTCATCCAATTTTTCATCCATACTATCTCCCTTACATACATTTCTATTATTATATATAGCACACGTAACTAAAGATCGTTTCCTTCAGTAAATAACTGAGTAAGAACTATCCTAGTAAGATTAAATTTGAATTTCTACAACTGTTTTTACCCCTTCTTGTGTTTAATCTCTGACCTCTTCCTCTGCCTCTGCCCAATGAGCCACAATGTGCAGAGTTTGTTTCTACTTATCGCTTCTTTGATTTTTTTTAGTTGATTTTCCCCCATCTTTTGGATATAAAGGAACTGTACTTCTGAAAAGCGTTAAAATATAAGGACTATGGTGCTAAAATAATTTCCATGAGCTGCTTAAATCTGGGATGATAATATCTTCTCAGTTTCTCTCATATCCGATCCACCAATTGGTCTTAGAACTATGTTCAAAATCCAACCATTCCATCTCTCAACTACACCCTGACCCCAGTCCTCACTTCTCACACTAGATGACTCAACACTTTTCCTTAGATTTCTTTGCTTCTGGACTTCCTCCCTATGTCACAGGTCACTCCTACATGGCAGCCTGAGTGGTCCTTTCAAAATGGACATTGTTCACATCACTTCTCTGCTCAAAACACCCAAAGGCTGAGGAACTCAAAACATCAAAGCCCTTCAGTTCAGTTCAGTTCAGTCACTCAGTCATGTCCAACTCTTTGCGACCCCGTGAATCGCAGCACGCCAGGCCTTCCTGTCCATCACCAACTCCCGGAGCTCACCCAGACTCACGTCCATAGAGTCAGTGATCCCATCCAGCCATCTCATCCTCTGTCGTCCCCTTCTCCTCCTGCCCCCAATCCCTCTCAGCATCAGAGTCTTTTCCAATGAGTCAACTCTTCGCATGAGGTGGCCAAAGTACTGGAGTTTCAGCTTTAGCATCATTCCTTCCAAAGAAATCCCAGGGCTGATCTCCTTCAGAATGGTCAGCAAAGTAATGTCTGCATTTTTTAATGTGCTGTCTAGATTCGTCATAGGTTTCCTTCCAAGGAGCAAGCACCTTTTAATTGCATGGCTGCAGTCACCGTCTTCAGTGGTTTTGGAGCCCAAGAAAATAAACTCTGTCACTCCTTCCACTTTTTCCCCTTCTATCTGTCATGAAGTGATGGGATGGGATGCCATGAGCTTACTTTTCTTGACGCTGAGCTTATATGATGATAGTCTTACCTAATGTTATAGTAGGAGCCCAGGGAATGCTTGTTTCAATACAAATGGACTTAAGGATGGATGTGAGACCACTAAGTTAGGTCACTGAGATGGGAGCAGTGTTTAGAATGTTATTCCAAATGTCAATCAAATGTTATTCCTTAAAGTTCTAAGTTAAGCATTGTCTGGAAGACCACTAAGGCTAACATTATTTTTCTGAAGGAATGTATTAGAAATAGATAAATGTTGAACAGTTAGATTTTATGTTCCTTAGAAACAGAATGTGTTGCTGCTGCTCACATATATCCCAGGCAGATTTTGTTTTTGTTTTCTCTTGTTTCTGAAAAGCAGACATGCTAGACACTTGGTTAAAATAACACTTAAGCTTTTTATTTAAACAGATGAAATTTTTGAGATTATGGTAACGTTTGTACAGACCAAGAGCAAACATTGTTTTGGCTGAATCCGGCATAGGCTAGTCATGACTGAGCTATCTAAGCCTAGACAAGTAAAGAAGACAAAATAAAACCAAACTCCCAAACACCCAAATCTTTCCCAAGTTCTTGTTTTTCTTTTTTAATTTTGTGGTAATGAACTTTCATTTTGGAATAATGAATTCATGAGTATAAAATAATTACTATTCTAGAAAATTATTTCAAAAATGATAAAATCTTGAATTAAAATTTTAATTCTATGTCCAATCATTTTGATTTCTATAAACAGTAAGATTTCAGCACCAGACCAGTTTGGACCTATGCTTCTCATGGGTGAAACCACATTTCACAAAGAGCATAAGGAATATTACAGGGTCTTTGAGTAAATAAGAGATTTCTGTTCATGTTTATTCTTCTTGAGAAGGCCCCACAGGATGGATAATGGAAAGGACATCCATTTATTTACAAAGAAATTAAAAAGGGAAAGCTTTTTGGCAGGCTTAAGATAGATGAGACTCTGTAGGTTTCACTTAGGAAGATCCTTTGTGAAAATCACTACCCATGATTTCTTGAAACCCACAAAACAGCAAAAAAGGAACTGACCTCATTATATTTCAAACTCATTAATTTTATATGATATAAAGTGATTTAAAAGCTCAAAGATCATTAAAAATTTGTTACAAATATTTTTCAAGTTTAATTTTTAAAAAGTGTTATCTGGTAACTTGATGCTGCTTAAATGCTTATTCAGGCTTCCCGGGTGGCTCAGTGGTAAAGAACCTGCCTGCCAGTGCAGGAGCTGTCAGATACTAGAGTTTGGTCCCTGGGTTGGGAAGATTCCCTGGAGGAGGGCATGGCCGTCCACTCTAGTTTCTTTGCCTGGAGAATTGCATGAACAGAAGAGCCTGATGGGCTACAGTCCATAGGGCTGCAAAGAGTCGGACATGACCGAAGTGACTTTATCATGCATATGCTTATTCATTCATTTAATATTCATTGAGAACCACTATCCTAAATAGTACTTGGACAGCAAAGAGGTCAAATCAGTCAATCTTAAAGGAAATCAACCCTGAATATTCACTGGAAGGACTGATGCTGAAGGTGAAGCTCCAATACTTTGGCCACCTGATGAGAAGAGCCAACTCAATGGAAAAGACCCTGATGCTGGGAAAGATTGAGGGCAAAAGGAGAAGGGGACAGCAGAGGATGAGACAGTCAGATAGCATCACTGACTGAATGAACATAAATTTGAGCAAACTCTGGGAGATGGTGAAGGACAGGGAAGCCTGGCATGCTGCAGTCCATGGGGTCGCAAAGAGTCAGACACGACTTAGTGACTGAACAACACGACAAATCATCATATAATGCAACTCAGCCATGATCCTTCATCTAAGATGACAATGTGGTTGCTTTTACATTCACCAAGTAGAGGTCTAGATCCCTTAAAAAGCTCTTTGTAAACTCCAATACTTTGGCCACCTGATGCAAAGAGCTGACTCATTTGAAAAGACCCTGATGCTGGGAAAGATTGAAGGCAGGAGGAGACAGAGGAGGAGAAGGGGACGACAGAGGATGAGATGGTTGGATGGCATCACTGACTCAATGGACATGAGTTTGAGTAAACCCCAGGAGTTGGTGATGGACAGGGAGGCCTGGCATGTTGCAGTCCAAGAGGTCACAAAAAGTCGGACCCGACTGAGCGTCTGAACTGAACTGAATCTGTGATATAGTTTGCCATTTATAAAACTTAAAATCACAATATTTTAGAACTAAAATAATTCATATGAGATAGAGAAGAAGAGACACAGAGAGAAAAAGACAAAGACAAAAAGAAACTACACAAAAATATAGGCTTCTCCATTAAGCCAACAAGGCTAACTTTAGAAGAGGATTCAGTCTACATCAAGGGAAAGCTAAGAATATATTAAGAAAGGCTATATTGTACGTCTAGTTCAAAAATTGGTCTACATTTTACCATAGTCAACATTTAATTTTATTTATATCTTGCTTAACTTTGGCTAATCCTATTTAATAGAAATTTTAAATAAACATTCATTCAACAAATATTTACTTCTGGTCTTGACTGCTAGCCAAATAAATTAGAAATGTGACCATAATTCTCCACTGATAGCAAATAAAAGCAGTAGAGCTCATTATTTAAATGATATTAACACCTTTAACTCAGGAACTGGAAAAATGCAAATAAAGATTAAAAACCTTATCACACAAAATAGAAAATTCTGGCAGAAGAATTTTGGTCGGCAAAGGAGATGCTGTAACCTATGAGAACTTATAGTTACTGGGGTCTGTGGATGGACGAGTGTCATGGTACTGTGGAAAAGTCATGTCCTGTAAAGTTATAGGGGGTTTCCCAGGCAGCGCTAGTGGTCAAGAATCCCCCTGCCAAGTCTGGAGACGTAAGAGATGTGGGTTCCGTCCCTGGGTCGGAAGATCCCCTGGAGAAGGAAATGGCAACCCACTCCAGTATTCTTGCCTGGAGAATTCTATGGACAGAGGAGCCTGGTGGGCTACAGTCCATGGGGTCGCAAAGAGTCAGACACGACTGAGTGACTAACACTCACTTTCATAGTCTTAATGTCCATCAATAACCTGAACTTACACTGGATGCTTCCAAAGTTTCGAATCAAACGTGGACTGCTCTCTGGTGAACACACCGAATCATTCTATAGGCAGATTTAATGCGCTAACCCCACTCCTGGCTTCCAGCTCTCTTTCTGATTCTAAATTTCTCTTCATGGTCTTGGCCTTTACCCCCTTTACATTCATTTTACATCACTATAGGGCCTGCACCTAGGAAAGGCATTTTCAATTCTTTCTGAGAACAAGTAGGGTATAAATAAATGTTATAAAATAAGTCTTTGCCAGCATCGGCCTATTACCTAGAAGCCCTCTGCATTAGCATGAATCCTCTGGGCATAATACACTTGTAGGTCACAAACAAATGCACCAAATTTGTCATACTAATGGGTTGCTATGGCACCCCGGGAATTACACTTGCTTTTTGGCAATACCTTTATTTAGCCTGCTCTAAAAACGTATCAGTCAAGGTAGTTTCTACCCAGCTGGAAGGAATGACATCCATACGTTTGATCGATGAGCAACAGGCTAATTTGGTACCTACCGAAGGAGAGAGACTTTCTGCAGAGTGATGAAGGGGTGGCGTCTGGACCGCTATTTCAGGATCTTCCTGTTCACTCTCACTGTAGCATTCTAGAACAAAAAGGAAAATGCTGAATGTTTCAACGCTGTCATCACTTATTCCATAATGCATGAGAGAGGTTTTTTTCCATCTGGCTATTGCAATTCCAATCCAATTCAGAAAGTCCTCATCTAGTGGGCTACCTGATACATAAGAGTTTCTCTCTGTTAGGGTTTCTGCCCTCAAAGAATGTCCACTAGGCAGAAAGAGGACTAATCATAGCTCAGGGAAAATAAAACTAATTCCTCAAAAGAGCTGTGAGTCATACACTAAGGGAGAATAAAATCAGCAGTGATTAACTTTGAGCATAGAAATCTTAATGAGCTGAAAATGGCAGGATAAGTAAACCACCAATGATGCACACAGAGTAATGTGAGTCCCAGGCGCCAAGTCTTCCGAGTTCCCTAAGGGACAGGGTGGAAAACAAAGCTGAAAGTTTGCTTGATGCCGTATCACAGAAGGCCTTACATAACAGGATAAGAGGAGGGTTTTGTGTAGTTATTTTTGTGCTCACAATCTATAAAATACTGCAAATATACCATGAGAATTTATTTTATGGAAAAGAGGATCAAGAAGATGGTTAGGACACTGATTTCACACTATCATATTCTACTTCTTTATTCTAAAACAAGTTGTCACTTTTCCATTTCTAAATTTAAGATTTTATGATTTTGCTCTCCAAAGAAATAACTCCCTACTTCTAACTCCTGAGTTTTATGTGGTCTGAGCATTTCAGAAATAGTGTCAGCTCTGTGACCCAGACACATAAAGACATCTTTCTTCTCAATATTAAGGAGCAACTGCATCATTAAGAAGAATTAGACTCCTGGAGCTTTTGAACACTGAAAGCTATAGACTGAGCTAAAAAAGTGGCCTTTGTCCCAGTCTGACATTCAGGCTCCTGGTGCAAACTTAGGGTAATTAGTCTTGGCACACACCTGGTGAAAATACTAAAATATCAGAGAGGAAAGAGTGGGCTGAAAGTTATCTGCCTAGAGATCACGATGAGATCACACCGATGAGTAAGAATTCAGTAAGTGGGGCAATAAAACATTTGCATTGGCAATTGACTGCGATCTCCATGAAGCCTACAGCTGCTAATGTGTGGGTGAAGTGTGAAAAGCATTCTTAGCCAGCCTGGGAGGCTCTATTCCATGTTGGTGAGCCAGTGTGATTATGTCTGTCTCTACATATTTTCAGATAATTTTAAATAACAAGCTATGTTTCATTAGAACAAGGCTCTACATAGAACTTGACTTTGTATTTTCACCCTATTCTCAGATGCTTGTTAAAGTTTCAGAAATTGAAAATAGAACATACCTTCATCCTTTGAAGTGGATTCAGGATGGATTTCAGCTAATCCCAATTTGTTTAACCACCTAAAATTCAAATAGAAAATAGACGTTTGACCAGGGAGATTGGTCCCTCACCTATTCACCCTTATCCTAGACCCCAGAGGAAGGTCTTGTATCAGACTTTATAATGAAATTAATCGTAGTGCTATATCAGTATAAATGTTTTCAGAAACAGCCTAAACATGTGTTATGGAAACCTAAGACCACTGGTTTCACACTATGGTCCGTGTCATAAGCAATATGATACGAAATGAGGATAAGAAATGAGATGGCCCATTATACAGCTAGTTAAAGTGGGTAACTACATTAGATATTCTAAATATACAAACAAATATACATTTTGTAATTGCATATTTGAAATTCTTTCACAACCATCAAAATGAATTTCATAACTTGACCTTTAAAGTTCTCTTTAATTCTTAAAATGTAAGCTTACTTCACAAAAAGTGATGATGATCTATTTTTAAACCATGATCTTTATATCAATAAGGAAAAAGATCTGGCCAGAGTTTCACAGTTATTCCTAAGCTGGGGAAATTTTCAATTTCTTGAAAAATTTTATATAAGGTAAAACTGACAATGTCTCATTTTCCACTGACTTACCATTATTGGCAATGAATTTCAACTACACATCCATAATAAAAATAGAACTAAACAAACCTGAGGGAATGAGCGCAAATGTGGCTTATGACTTCAGGTCAAGGGTTCAGTTAGAAATTTATTTTAATACACAAATTTTTAAAACACATAAAATGCATCTATTTCATATGTTCCTAGCTATATAACCTATTTGGACTGCAAGGAGATCCAACCAGTCCATTCTAAAGTAGATCAGTCCTGGGTGTTCATTGGAAGGACTGATGCTAAAGCTGAAACTCCAATACTTTGGCCACCCCATGTGAAGAGTTGACTCATTGGAAAAGACTCTGATGCTGGGAGGGATTGGGGGCAGGAGGAGAAGGGGACGACAGAGGATGAGATGGCTGGATGGCATCACCAACTCGATGGACATGAGTTTGAGTGAAGTCTGGGAGTTGGTGATAGACAGGGAGGCCTGGCGTGCTGCAATTCATGGGGTCACAAAGAGTCAGACACACCTGAGCGACTGAACTGAACTGATATAACCTATTTAAAGGAAAAATATTATTTGGGGACAGTGATAATCTAAATGACCTATTTCCCATTTCTTTCTACTTTTCTTTATTTTAAAAACATATTCCATAATACATATTAATCTTTTTTTGAAAAATAAGTAGCCGAAGTCAACTATCAACAAAATGACGATAATAATGCTATGCACTTATTGACTCACTTCGGACACGACTGAGCGACTGATCTGATCTGATCTGATGTTTTATTTTTGTTAGTCCAATAATGCGTCATAAACTATCCAGCTACACCCTCACCAAAGCATAAACACTGCATATTCCCAAATCTGCAATTGTCAACAAATTAGGAATCTTTACCCAGCCCTCAAATAAAATAGAACTTTCTATAAGAAGCAAGATGAGTTTCAGCCTCATTTAGGAAGTCCCCTTTTGTATCATGATAAACACGTGTCTCTAAGTGGCCACTTAAAACTAGACCAAGACCCAAGCCAAGATCATGCCAGAGGCACTGAAAAATATTCATCAAGACTCAACTGCAAAATAAACAAAACAAAGAAATAGAAAATGACAAAAAGCTACAAATGGCTAATAAATATAAGGGAAAATTCTCAGCCTCAATAATATTTTAGAAAATGCATATTCAAGCACAAGCAAATATTGTTCACCCTGAGATTGGCAAAATTTTTAAATATTGCTAATTTCTAGATTTCAAGATAAACAGTCTCATCCTTTGTTGAGTTGACCCTAAAAAACTGGTACAGTCAATATCAAGCAGTTAATTGGATGATACTATCTGACCTGCCTCTTGAGAAACCTATACGCAGGTCAGGAAGCAACAGTTAGAACTGGACATGGAACAACAGACTGGTTCCAAATAGGAAAAGGAACACATCAAGGTTGTATGTTGTAACCCTGCTTGTTTAACTTCTATGCAGAGTACATCATGAGAAATGCTGGCCTGGAAGAAGCACAAGCTGGAATCAAGATTGCCGGGAAAAATATCAATAACCTCAGATATGCAGATGACACCACCCTTATGGCAGAAAGTGAAGAGGAACTAAAAAGGCTCTTGATGAAAGTGAAAGAAGAGAGTGAAAAAGTTGGCTTAAAGCTCGACATTCAGAAAATGAAGATCATGGCATCTGGTCCCATTACTTCATGGGAAATAGATGGGGAAACAGTGGAAACTGTCAGACTTTATTTTTTGAGGCTCCAAAATCACTGCAGATGGTGATTGCAGCCATGAAATTAAAAGACACTTCGCTCCTTGGAAGGAAAGTTATGACCAACCTAGATAGCATATTGAAAAGCAGAGACATTACTTTGCCTCCATCCAGTCAAGGCTATGGTTTTTCCAGTGGTCATCTAGGGATGTGAGAGTTGGAATGTGAAGAAAGCTGAGCACCAAAGAATCGATGCTTTTGAACTGTGGTGTTGGAGAAGACTCTTGAGAGTTCCTTGGACTGCAAGGAGATCCAGCCAGTCCATCCTAAAGGAGATCAGTCCTGGCTGTTCATTGGAAGGACTGATGCTGAAGCTGAAATTCCAATACTTTGGCCACCTCATGTGAAGAGTTGACTCACTGGAAAAGACCCTGATGCTGGGAGGGACTGGGGACAGGAAGAGAAGGGGACAACAGAGGATGAGATGGCTGGATGGCATCACTGACTCGATGGACATGAGTTTGAGTGAAGTCCGGAAGTTGGTGATGGACAGGAAGGCCTGGCGTGCTATGATTCATGGGGTTGCAAAGAGTCGGACACAACTGAACGACTGAACTGAACTGAACTGAATTCAAAATATATTCATTCCCCTTCACCAAATAATTCTAATTCTAAATATCTATCCTTCAAAACACATCTTCATGTATATAAGAAATATGGAAGAATATTAATTCGATAGCCTTGCAATGACAAAAAAAAATGGATACAATAGAATTGTCCATTAACAGAAAAATGGATGAAGTATGGTAACAATTCCATCAGTACCATGTTATAAAGAAACTAATAAAAAGACTGCGGTTGGGTGAGGGAGCCTTGTCATGACCTGGAAAAATCCTAACATACTGTTAAGTAAAAAAAGCAAATACAAAACAAAGTGTTTATCCTGATTCAATGTGCTTCCTTTTTAAATTAATTTTCATTGTAATTGCTTTACAATGTTGTGTTGGTTTCTGCTGTATAGCAAAGTGAATCAGCTATACAGACACATATCCCCTCTTTTTTGTATTTCCTTCCCGTTTAGGTCACCAGAGATCACTGAATAGAGCTCCCTGTACTATACGGTAGGTTCTCAATAGTTACCTACTTTATACATAGTAGTGTATTCATGTCATCAATGTGCTTCTAAAACCGTGTGCAGGACTTGATTTGCAAAGCAAAGCATCAGAGAGGATATAGTCTTATTGTGAAAAGTGGCTTAATGTTAGGGAGAGAAGTTAAATTGGGAAGTAAAGTTGGGGGGACGGGAGGTTTTTCATTTTACATACTTCTATATTACAAGACTTTTTTTTACAAGAATGTGTTTTACACATTACTCAACTAAACACTTAAAAATACATTTTTAAAAACTGATCAGGCAAAGCACAATGAATTTAATGGCTAACTAATCCCTAGTTTATTCCTGATTTCATAATTTTATAATTGCATTTGACTCCCCCCCCCAAAAAAAAGCATCTCAAAATGAAATAGACAAAATTCTTTAACATATCAATGCAAAAAAAAAATGATGAATTCAGAATGCCTGAATCAAGTAAAGACATTCCTAAGTTCCTTTTCAGAAATGAGCAGAACGGAAGAATACTGACAGTAAAGAAAAGATTCCTTTCAGCCCTCACTCAAAACTCTTCTCCCTGTAATTGACACTATCAGTTACTTGCTGGGAAAACTCGTGATTGTTCAGAATTTTGTTTGTTTTCTTTCTAGAACTTACAGGCTTAGAGTACCTTCTTTGCTAAGAACTTTTTTTTTTTTTTTTAACATCTAGGCAGTAGAAAACTTTCTATTTGTAGCTAAATAGATAGATGCAAAAAGACTTATATTTATATAAAAGAAGACGACAGATGTTTCCTGGGAGTTTGTTGTATGTTAACTTGCTGTGAATGTGTGCGTTGAAGAAGTACAAGTGTTAAGAAATTGATGTACAAAATGAGAACATTCTTCCCACAAACACTGCCTGAGAAAGGCAGCTACCACCAGCCTTTGTTTAGAAACCAACTTTTACATTACCCTTAATTACTCACCCCTGCACTTGTAAATTGAGGGTCCCTGCAGAACACACAGTGTTTCTTAAACTTAATTACCTTGTCCTTCATGAGAAACGTCACCACCCAAAAAGGCAGTTTCTTAAGGAGGGGAACTTCTAAAACAGGCCCCGTCTCTCCAAATACCACTCCCTTATTCCCCAGCACCTCTGCGTCTCACTGATACCCAGAGGCATTATGTCCTGGCTCCAACACGTCTCATCAGTAAGACAGGAAGTTCTTCAGTGGCTACTGAAGAGCAAATCTTTAAACATCCTCTGCCTAGTCTTGTGGGAGAAGGAGGAGGTTAACTAGCAATCCCAAAGGGATTCTGCATTGTTAGCTACTAGAAAAAATCATCTTCAGAATAATAAAGCTTGCTGCTGCTGCTAAGTCACTTCAGTCGTGTCCGACTCTGTGCGACCCCATAGACAGCAGCCCACCAGGCTCCCCCGTCCCTGGGATTCTTCAGGCAAGAACACTGGAGTGGGTTGCCATTGTCCTTCTCCAATGTGTGAAAGTGAAAAGTGAAAGTGAAGTCACTTAGTCGTGTCTGACTCATAGCGAACTCATGGTTTGCAGTCTACCAGGCTCCTCCATCCACGGGGTTTTCCAGGCAAGAGTACCAGAGTGGGGTGCCATTGCCTTCTCCAAATAAAGCTTAATAATGATATTATAAATAAAAAATTATGATACATTCAGGCATAGACAAAATGAGCCATTTACTTATGAGTGGCCAGATAGACAATTTTTGTATATAAAGGTCACTGAGAGATTCAAAAATATGGGGCCAGGACACCTCACACTCAAATTTCAATTTATAATCTTATTTGTAAGCTGGAAAGATAAATGCTAAAATAATCTCAAGTAACACAGATCTTCACAGCATAGAAAGGCCCGAAGACTTTGGCTTTGATAACTGTGAAAGGCTTAGACTTAATAGTCAGATAGGCAGAGTGTGTAGCTAATGCTCATATAACTGTATTCCCCATTAGACAGATCACTTCAAAGGGAAGATGAATGGACCAGATATGTAAGCAAAACTGGAATAGTGGGAGAGCAAGAGCTAAATAACTCTGATGTGTGATTGAGAGAGCAAATTTGCCTGAAATAGAGGAGTTTCAGATAATCTTGTAAGGGTCTCACACTTTTAAAATGTGTTTCACCATGTAGCTAGAGAAATTCTCTAGGTAACAAAAGACTTTGTGTCATTGTTTTCCTGGTAAAGTCAGTCTTACTCTCCCCCTTGTTGGAGTGAACAGAACTACTTTGAAAGAACCAGCCCTGGGATGAACAGAAAGGATACAGAACGGAAGAAAGCTGGAGATACAGGAAGTTCGTGGGAGAAGCTAGGTACTGGCAGGAGCCTATAGGGGTGGGGAGAGGTGGCTGACGGGCAGCTCTATTTCACCACCAGTAAAGCTTAAAAAGGGCTTCCCTCGTGGCCCAGAAGGTAAGGAGTCCAACTGCAATGCAAGAGACCTGGGTTTGATCCTTGAGTCAGGAAGATTCACTGGAGAAGGGAATGCTACCCACTTCAGTATTCTTGACTGGAGAATTCCATGGGCAGAGAAGCCTGGTGGGTTATAGTCCATGGGGTCACAAAGAGTTGGACACAACTGAGCAACTGAACTGAACTGAGACTTTGCTAATCAATAGGATTTAGAGTTACCAAGGCAGATAAAAAGAGAAAAAAGAACTTTGACTGTCAAGTTTTTCATCTTCTCCTTTTGTGTTGTTGTGTTGTCTTCTAAGTCATATCTGACTTTTTGTGACCCCAGGCTATAGCACGCCAGGCTTCCCTGTTCTGCACTATCTCTCAGAGTTTACTCAAACTCATGTCCATTGAGTCAGTGATGCTATCTAACCATCTCATCCTCCTTTTGTGTATCTGCTCCTATTTTTCTCAGATGCTTGAGAAAGCCAGAGGGAAAAGCTAAAATCAAAAGAGGATAGAAACTATTTCTCCCTTTGTCCAAGGAAATAAAAGACTCGTTTGGAAGACTCGATTGTCAATACCTTGCTTTGTTATTTCTAACACAGGGTTTCCTAACTTTGTGCTAAAAAGCCATTCTGCCCTCATTTGAAGGTTTGTAATGGGAAGGTAAATGTAGGGAACAGATGAGAATGATTCTAGTGACAAAGGGCTTCTGTGAGGATACAGAGTAAGGTGCTCTGTGTGTGTGTGTGTGTGCATGTGTGTGTGTACTCTTGCTCATGCATGCTTAGTGAAAAGTAGTTTTTTTTTTCTTTAAGTTTCTTGAGCAACAGGCAAAAAAGAAATTACACAGAGCAAAAGGATAAAGTCATTATGTCTAAATTAATAGATATAATTAGATACAAAAATATAAATAGGTTAAACAATAAGCTCTATGAATGGAGATATTAAATCTGTATTCTTCATTTTTAATGCCCAGGATCTATTACAAGGGAGTACATCATAGATAATCCATACACATATTTTTAATTAATTAACTGAAAGCAATGAAACATTGACAATTCTGAGAATAGGACTTAATTAAACAGAACGCCCTCCAATGCCACAAGCACCTCAAATATATATAGTTTCATTCAAATAAGACCCCCTGGGATCACACTGTAATATAAACCAGCAGGGGATGTTGCAAGGCAGACAATGCTCTACCAGGATATTCCACTTAACCTGAGCAAACAGGAAATGAAGTTAGTGATATACATTTTTATATTAGAGGGACTCTGAACAAGACGTGCTGCAAAATGTTCAGGATGGAACATGGAGAGATGATAAACGTGAGTCACCATGAATCACACAGCACATACGAAGTCCTGCAGGGAGTTTCCATGTAGATTTCTGAAAGCTGTGGGACCTGTAACACAAGTCTTGCAGGCTTTTCTCCCTGTGAGGCTAATTCTCACTTTCACATTTTCTTACAATGTCATCTGTCTTTTCCTTTCTCAGTCTAGTGTCTGAGTGCTTCCCTTAGAAGAACCCTACTACTTCTTCCTAAAACAGCCATTTTGATCTGTATAGTGCTCCAAAATGCTTCCAAATACTAGGAAAGAAAGCAGAAAGACTTTATAACCGCTAAGGAGTTTAGGCTGTAAAGCAGCAGAAACAAATGAAATGCACATATGCTTAAAATTCAGACACTTAACCAAAATAATCTGTAAAGATTATATCGAGTGATTTTTCTCTACTTACAGGTTCATTTCCTGCACATTCTCAGCAGCAAAATAAAAGGTCTTGATCTGTGGATGACTGATCTTAAAAGCGCTTGGAAGGAGAAAAGCACAGACACATGAGAAGTTAGAAATTAGTACAGTCAACAGTGCAGTCAACAGTAAAACAGTCAAATATATACATGGTAAGTTCATCTGATTTCTTTGTTAATTTACAAAAGCAGAATTTTTAATTACATTAAATATCTATTGTCTAATCTCTATTATATGTAGGGAGCAGAGGATGAATTCATCACGTCAGGACTTTCAGACTAGGACTTAGTCTTGACTAATCAATAGTCTGTTCTTAAAACATATGAACATATTCTTTATTTTCAATTGCTGTTTGTTATAGAGACAATAAACTAAAATATAAAGTGGTAGATGTGCAACTTCAAAGTACCCAGATCAACTCCAACAAGCAAAATATTTAAATTCAGATACTGCATTTATAGAAAAATAATTAAGTATAAAGTTTCTACACTGTGACAACACATCAAAAACATTAACCAAGCTATCCTCTATTGGTGAAGAAAAAATACAAGGCAGATTTTTGAGTTTAAAAGAAAAGTATAAAAACATCGACGATAACAAAGTATTTCCTCTTTACCATTTAGACAGGAAGTCCTGTAGTGTGGACCAGAGTTTTTATACGTGACCAGTTTGGTCAAAACCATAAGAATCGACGCAACCTCATGCATCACTAGGTACTTTCTGATGCAGCTACATCACAATGGCACAGACTTAAAGCTCACAACAGGTTAATTTTTTTTTTTTTTAATAATCAGTTGCTGCTACTAGAAACACAGGTCAATAGGGAACTGCCCTTTTCTAACAAAACAGGAAGTGATGTCAAAAGCAGAACAAAGAATAAGTAAAAGATGAAAAAGACACATATACAAAATGAAGATGGATCCTGTTATGGGAAGAGCACTTGACTGGGAGTCTGGAGGCTGGGGACTCTGGCTCCCATTGCTTATCAAATCTCTTAGACTTTAAGTGTATCAGGGTGCAATCCCCAAGTCTAAGACAACTCAGAGAATTCAATTTCAGAATGCTACTAACAATTTCATGAACTAAGAAAAAGAAACTGGTCTCATATCATATCTGCTGCTCTTGTGAGTCCTATTTAACTAGCCATTCTCTTTACAAGGACACATTCTTGACATTTGATCACCCTGCCAGTCCTGGATGGCAGCTCGTTTCTCATTGGATCATGGACATGGTCATTAGCAGCATGCCCTGCCAGGGCTCCATGGGGTTTTAAAAACCATCTGCTTCACAAAGTGAAATTCCAGAAAACAAGAGGTTAAAAGCTTCTATTACTGTTTGGTGTGCCAAACCATAAAGTAAAAATTTTTAGACATTTGAATATCATCATCATGAACTTCTAAACCACCATATCACCTGAGGAGCTTATAAAAAGGCTGTTATCTCGGCACCATTATTTTGTGGGAAATGATAGACAACTTACTGCTTTTTCTTGCATTCAGATGCTTTCTCTACTGTGAAATCAGGCAGGTTAACAAATCCATCAGCTTTTTCTGCCTGAAATAAACACACACCACAAATAGGAATAAATGCATCAATCCTAGCAGTTCGTTTATTGAGATCATATGTTGAACAGGGACAGAACAAGTGAAATGGAGGAGGATCAAAAGATACTTCTCTGAATCAGCATTGGACTTCCCCCGGACATACATTTTATAAGAGAAATTAATAGTCTTCTAACAAAGCATCCAGAATCTTCTCTGAGAAGTAACATGACACAGTTTAGGGACAGCCAACGTGTGGCACAAGTAAGACCCACCCAACCCCTTCTTGTCTGTCTTCCTAGAAAACATCAGAGCTAACTGATCAGAGCTCCACTTCCTCTTGAGCCCAGGGCCATCTTCAGTATCTCATCCTACTTCTCTAGTGAGCCACAAGTATCTAAGGTGGAACCTAATTAGCATCACAGACATAGTCATTAACAGCATGCCCTATTACATGATGAACAGAGGCCTGATTTTGGAGTTAATTAAAATTGAGGTTCATATCATGGATCCACCACTTACTGGTTGTTATAGGATTTAAATAAGCTCGGAAAAATAAAACACTTAACAGATACTCAACAAACATTATTTTCTCTCTCAAGTTTAGTAAGTTCCCAGAGGGTTAAATCACAGAGCCATGTCTTGGAAAATCTCAGTTCCATAATCAATTCCTCGAGTTCTTTCTATAAAGGAAAGAGTGCACAGGAAAATGATACTTCTAAGGACATAAAACGAATGCCACTTTAAAACACCATTTAGAGGAGAATGGATACAGGTATATGTATGGCTGAGTTGCTCTGCTGAGCATCTGAAACTGTCACAACATTGTTAATTGATTATACCCCAATGCTAAATAAAATGTTTTTTAAAAAGTGCATGTCAGTGTTTCAAATATAAATTTCTCAACAAATAATAAAAGATATTGGGCATTTCAGCAACTTAACCTAATTTATTCCAACCATTATTTAAAATCTAGTGAGTTTTGTACTGTACCTGATTCATTATGAAAGTTTTATATAAAAACTATGAGACTTCAAGATAAAAGATTAAACAATACCAAAAATTTTACAGGGAATATAATCATTGCTCTGCCTCTAAAAAGTTTCTTAGCCTTTATGAATAAAATTTAACTGAACCACAGGAGGCTAGATTGCTTGTCACAGATAGAACTCAAATCTTCCATCTACACTAGTATCTCTGAATGGAGAAATACAGTCCACAACATTAAACGTAGGTGAGTCTAGGATTTCCCTGGCAGTCCAGTGGTTAAGTCTCCAAGTTCCCAATGCAGGGGGCATGGGTGGGAGAATTAAGATTCCACATGCTGCACCGCATGGCCAGAAAAACAAAGCAAAACGTAAATGAGTCAGTGGTTATTAGAGGATATGTAAAAATTGGTTTTGAAAACACAATTAAAGGCAGCTAGTTGTTAGGTCAGCACCTTGAGTGCTCATAGTTCATGTTTTCATCTGTGCTTCTTTCCCTTATCACCAACTAGGGTGTAACTTGCACTCTTTCTTCAGAAAAATTAAACTGTAAAACTTCCAATCTTAGGTCTGTTCCGTCTATTCTCTCCTACGTGCACCAACTTAGCCAGACTCTTCGCTCGAAGATCTTTCTTCTTATAAAACTCAAAACTCAATTCAAAGGATACTTCCTTCTTTAAAAATTATACGTTTTTCCAATTAGACTTATTTATTTTTGGATGGGCTATTTAATCACTGGATGATGGTTTCACCAATCCTATCTAAAGAGAATGTAAAGCATTTGAAGAGATTCAACTTTCTCTACAATGCACAATGCTTTTTTGTGGACTCTCAGCATTATATAAAAGTATACTATTTTTCATTTATTTAATTGAAGTATAATTGATTTATTTGCAATATTGTGTTCATTTCTGCTGTACAGCTAAGTGATTCAGCTATTCAGCTTTTCCATTATGGTTCATCACAGAATATTGAATATAGTTCCCTGTGCTATATAGTAGGATCTCACCGTTTATCCATCCTATATAATAAAAGTTTGCATCTGCAAACTCCTAACCCAGCCCTCCCTCACCCATACTAAAAATTAGAGTTTTAAAAAAAATTGCATTAGGCTCCAGAAATTCCACTCTTTATCCCAAAAGAAAACAGGTGCTCAAATAAATACATGTGTGTTCACAGCAGCATTATTTCACAATAGTCAAAAAGTGGAAACAGTCTAAGTGTCCATCAACAGAGGAACAGATAGTGGCCTATCCATACAATGGAATATTATTCTGTCATAAAAAATAAAGGAAGTACTGATAAATACTCTAATGTGGATGAACCTTGAGAACATTATACAAAGGAAAAGAAGTGATACAAAACACTATATATTGCATAATTTCATTTATATGAAATAGCCAAAATAGGAAAATCCATAGAAACAGAAGACAGATTAGTGGTTGTCAGGGGCCATAAGCAGGAGGGGATAGGGAGCAACTGCTTAATGGGCGTGAGTTTCCTTTGGGTTGTTGAAAATGTTTTAGAACTAGATCGAGGAAGTGGCTGCACATGTGAGGGTACCAAATACCGCTGAATTACTCATTAAAGATGGGTAATCTCATGTGAGGACTTCCTTGGTGGCTCAGAGATAAAGAATCCACCTGCCAATGCAGGAGATGTGGGTTCAGTCCCTGGGTTGGGAAGATCCTCTGGAGAAGGAAATGGCAACCCACTCCAGTATTCTTGCCTGAAAAATTCCACAGACAGAGGAGCCTGGTGGGCACCCGTCCATGGGGTCGCAAAGAGCTGGACCTGACTTAGCAACTAAACAACAGTCTCATGTGAATTTTACCTCAATTAAAAAAATGCTATTTGGGGCTAGGGTATTTTAATGTAAATTCCTACAACTACTTTAGAAAGAATAAAACAATTTATATTCACCATTTGTTTCTACTTCCTACCTTCATTGATTTCTACACCCACTAGTCCACAGAAAGAGTTGTTACCGAAAACCGCAATGATTTTCATGTTGCTAAATCCCATGTACCCTTTTTAGCCCTCAGTTACTTGAACTCTGGAAACTGACACTCCAGCCCACTTCCTCCCTCATGAAATGTCTCTTTTCTGACAATGCATTTCTGCAGCCTCCCCCTCTTCCCCATTTAACTGCTCCTTGCTTTCTTTCATAGGGTCTTCTTTCCCGCTCTGTTCCTTATGCCCCAGATTCTAAGTACAAACTCACTCTCTTCTTATTCCAATACCCTCCACAGGGGATCATACACACTTCCATGGCAGCGCATATAACCACATTTGTACACACGTATCCAAAACCTATAGCCGCAAACTCCTTTCAGTCCTAGTGCACCCATCCCAAGATCCAACTGCCTAATGTACCTATTCGATGAGTACTCCACAGGCTCCCTATGGACCCAATATTTGTGTTCCCCCACATCCCAAATTCATATTTTGAAGCCCTAACATGATGGTATTCTAAGTGGGGTCTTGGGGAAGTAGTTTGGTTTAGATGAAGTAATAAGGGTGAAACCCCTCCGATGGAATTAGTGCCCTTATAAAAAGATGAAGACACCAGTGCTTTCCCGCTCCTGCCCATGCCTCCTCCATCTGAACATATGGCAAGAAAGCAGCTGTCTTCCAACCAGAAAGAAACCTCTCATCTGATACGGAATCCATGAGACCTGGATCTTGGACTTCCTAGGCTCCAGAACTCTGACAAACAAGTATTTGTTGTTTAAGCCCTGCAGACTATGGTATTTTGCTATGTGGCAGCACAAACTAAGATTCTCCCCTCGAGAGTGGTAAATCCAAGACCAAACTCATCATCTCCCTCCACGAAAGGCCTGCTTCTCTTTCTCCTGTGTTCTCCTCTGAAGTGAATGATGTCACTTTCTATCCAGTTGTCCAAAAACAGGAAATATGGGAGACATCTTTGACACTTCAATCTCCTTCTCAGCATCTGTGCGAGTAACCACTAAGTTGTATCATTGCTGCGTCTGCCACAGCTCTTCAAAGCTTCTGTTACCCACACCACCTTCAGACTACCATTACTGCAGAAGTCCTCGAAACCATTAACCATTATCCCTCTCCATAGTTCTGTTTTTTCCTCTGATTTAGTGTCCAAATCACAATCACAGCAAATCTTCACTCCACAAACCTCTTCTTTCATTAAAATCCTGCATGGTTCCCAATTGCTCTTGGAGAAAGTCTAAGTGTTTAAAGTGAAGTCTCTCAGTCATGTCTGGCTCTTTGGGACCCCATGGACTGTAACCTACCAGGCTCCTCCATCCATGGGATTTTCCAGGCAAGATTACTGGAGTGGGTTGCCATTTCCTTAAGTGTTTAAGCAGAGTATAAAAGGCCTTTCATGATTACTCCATGGTTAATTACAGTTTCATCTTCTCTGGAGAAGGGAATGGCTACTCACTTCAGTATTCTTGCCTGGAGAATCCCATGGACAGAAAAGCCTGGAGAGCTACAGTCCATGGTATCACAGAGTCAGACTTGACCTAGCAACTAACACTTTCACTTTTTCACTTTCACAATTATATAGTTTCATTTTCTCTAGTGTCCCTACCCCTTACTCAACCAAAAGTAAATGAAAAAATTAAAACACAGAAAAAATACTTCTATTGAGCTGAATTATAATTGATACCCAATTTATAGCATTAGTACTCTCTAGATAATCTACTATCAGAACAAGAAGGCCATCTTAAATGACAACAACACAAAAATAAATCAACAAAAAACTAAATACAGATATATGTAAGAGAAAAACTGTAAATCTTCATTTTGATGGATTCCTTTCTGGTAAAACTGAAATGGCTGAGATTCCTTCAAATAAGAGCCTAAATAAAAATGAGTAAAAGATACCTTAATATTTCCCCAGTAAATTTTTCTTCTATGAGCAAAGGCATTTCTCACTTTATGTTCAAACTGTATTCAAAATCACAGATAACTGTGTCAAAAATTGTCTTTGCTTATTTGACTTGCAAAAAATACCTCAAAAATGACAATCACAGTGGGAAAATCCTAAGGAAATGACAGTTTTCTCCTCCTTTCCCTCCTCCCACCCCCTCAGATCCCTTGTTCCTTATTGCATTAACTGAACTAACTTTCTCAAATAGCATCCTTCCTCTCCAATCATTTCTAACTTTCTGAAAAGTTACTTGAAAGTTCTTCATTGGTACCTGCAATTTTCTCCCTGGATTCTAATGTCATAAAAATCTTGTTCTCTTACCAGAAGTATCACACCATCCTTTGGTCACTGTGCAAATTGTCTTATCAGATTTAGTCTTACACTCTGAAACAAGACACTGCTTTTCACTTTGTGATATGATGCTCTACAATCTTAAATACCACATATTCATCCTTCCACTTTTCTAGCAACTCTGATTTTGTTCAACTTGGTGAAGTTTCATCTGCAGTTGGTATATTAGCAGCATTAAACACACATGTTTATTAAAACTGTTGATGTTATACATTCATTTATTCAATGAACATTTACTGAGTACCTCTTTTGTGTCAGGCACTGTGTCAGATATTTGGGCTTTATCAGTGAACAAAACAGACAGGGATATCTACTTTCAAGGAAAAAATTGACAATAGCTCAACATATGAGCACATAAATTCCATAGCACACTCTAAGCAATAATTCCTACAGAGAAAAGTAAAACCGATCTGGGTAAAGGGGTTCTGACTGCAAGCAGGGCAAGATGCCTTCTGTTCCTAGGCTTAAAAAGCCCTTCCTCTCTCACTTTCCTAGATATGTCTCCACGAATCAACTTAGGTGTGACCTTCTCCAAAACTTTCCCTTGCTCCTCCAAGCTTGGAGTTAATGCCCCCTGCTTTATGTCCCAACCTCCACAATGGGCTTTGCTTACCATACTTCTCTTTCTGTATTTAGTTATCAAGGTATTCCTCTGTTTCTCCAACAGACTGAGCACCTTGAGGGAAATAATTTTGTTGTTTACAGTTATATCATCAATTATTGAGATAAGCTAAGGTGTTCAACTTTTGATGCTTTTGAACTGTGGTGTTGGAGAAGACTCTTGAGAGTCCCTTGGACTGCAAGGAGATCCAACCAGCCCATTCTGAAGGGATTTCTTTGGAAGGACTGATGCTAAAGCTGAAGCTCCAGTACTTTGGCCACCTCATGTGAAGAGTTGACTCACTGGAAAAGACTCTGATGCTGGGAGGGATTGGGGGCAGGAGGAGAAGGGAACAACACAGGATGAGATGGCTGGATGGCATCACTGACTCGATGGACATGAGTCTGGGTAAACTCTGGGAGTTGGTGATGGACAGGGAGGCCTGGCGTGCTGCGATTCATGGGGTTGCAAAGAGTCAGACACAACTGAGCGACTGAATTGAACTGAAGGTGTTCAACACAAATAAAATAAAGAAATGAGCTTTATGAATGAATGAAGGACAGAAACATGGTCTTTTTCCTCAGTCAATAAAGTGCTAAAATGAGATGCAGAAGTCACCTGGAAAAACGTTTGGCAGTTTCTAAAAAATATAAATATATACTAATAATTACCATACAACTTAGCAATTCCATTCCTAGGTATCTACCCAAGAGAAATGAAAGCATATGCCCATGCAAAGATCTGCCTGCAAACATTTATAGCAGCAGTATTCATAATAGCTCAAATCTGGAAACAACCTAAATATCCATCAACTGGTAAATAGTGTGGTATATTCATACAACAGAATACTGTTTAGTGAATAATTGACATGAGCTCAAACATAGAAGAATCTTGAAAACATAATGCTAAGTAAAAGACAGACACAAAAAATCATGTAATACTATATTATTCTTTTATATAAAATGTAGAGAAAAAGCAAATCTATCTATAAAGACAGAAAGTAGAATAGTGGTTGCCTGGAGGGGGAATGAAGATTGACTGTAAAGGCATAAAGGATTTTATTGATATTATGAAAATTATTTAAAGCTGATTTATTATGATGGCTCATCACTCAGTAAATTTACCAAAAATCGTTGTAAATCTGAATAGTGTAATTTTATGATATGTGAAATATATCTCAATAAAACTTTTTAAAAATATGAGATGCAGGAAAAGTTTGGGGAGTAAAAAATAATGAATGAAATTTTTCCTGTTTGTCTATCCATAAGACTTAAAAGAAGGCAAAATATGAGGTCTTTGATGACTCCACTGATGACTCAGTATGACTTGTTCAAACTTTAGACACAAAATTAAGTTAAAATTTATTTGCTTCAATTTTTGGACTACAGGAATTTTAGAGTGAAAAGTATTTTACATAGAATTTGCCACACTCAGACATATTTTTTAAATTAATTAAAATAAGATGTTAAGTTTTAATATCTAAATGCAAAATAAGTGTTCATTGCCATCAATAAAGTTTTACTTCTTCATAGTACAAAATAGACAGAATCAGTTCTTAAGGACCTACATATGTCAGAAAGGTAGAAGGGCAGACCTAGAAAAATAAGAGTGTTATAAATATATCCCAGAGACTAAGTAGGTCAAAGAAGACCAAGCCAGAAACAAATGAAGTATAATATAGGAAGCTATTATGTATTTCATGGTTAAAAATAAAGAGTATAATTACCTGTCTATTCTCAGTGGAACACTATTTCCTTGATTCTAAGAAGCCTGATTTTTTACATTTCAATAATTCTGAAATCAAGAGGCACCTTAGAAACCATGTGTATTTTCCTTGTACCATTTCCCTCAAAATCCTGTTATTCAATAAAGTATAGGTCTTTAAATGAATATCTTAAATTCAAGGGGAAAATAGTTTAAAAAACAAAATATAGACTTCTTTGTAATATGCTTTTGCAGTTATGCATGAATATGAATTTGACACTCTTGAAATTACTTTAAATAAACTTCAGTGAAGTTACCCAATGAATATCAAAATCGGGAAATTTGCAAAACTTTAGTACTCCACATAAATCCATGGTTTGCTCAGTTCTACCCTGAAACTCCCAGTATGTTGGAAACAGTTCAGTTCAGTTCAGTCGCTCAGTTGTGTCTGACTCTTTGTGACCCCATGAGTTGCAGCACGCCAGGCCTCCCTGTCCATCACCAACTCCCGGAGTTCACTGAGACTCATGTCCATTGAGTCGGTGATGCCATCCAACCATCTCATCCTCTGTCATCCCCTTCTCCTCTTGCCTTCAACCTTTCCCAGCCTCAGAGTCTTTTCCAATAAGTCAGCTCTTCTCATCAGGTGGCCAAAGTAGTGGAGTTTCAGCTTCAACATCAGTCCTTCCAATGAACACCCAGGACTGATCCTTTAGGATGGACTGGTTGGATCTCCTTGTAGTCCAAGGGACTCTCAAGAGTCTTCTCCAACACCACAGTTCAAAAGCATCAATTCTTCAGCACTCAGCTTTCTTTATAGTCCAACTCTCACATCCATACATGACCACTGGAAAAACCATAGCCTTGACTAGATGGATCTTTGTTGGCAAAGTAATGTCTCTGCTTTTGAATATGCTGTCTAGGTTGGTCATGACTTTCCTTCCAAGGAAACAAGCAAAGTCTAAACTCTAAGCAGAGCAGTTCACTCTCATGTCACTTTGGAACAGGTGTCACTAAATTCTAATGGCCTTCAATTTTCTTGTTTTGCGGTGTCTTTGATTTTGTTAACAGGGTAATGTTTACCTTGTAGAATGAGCTAGAAAGTATTTCCTCCTCTTTAATTTTTTGAAACACTTTGAGAAGGATTAACTCTTTTTTTAATGTTTGGCAGAATTCCCCTGTGAAGCCATCTGGTCTTGAAGTTTTATTTGTTGGGAGATTTTGGATTACTGATTCAATTTCAGTATCAAGAATTCATCTATTTAGATTTTCTATTCCTTTCTAATTTAATCTTGTAAGATTGTACATCTCTAGGAATTAATCATTTCTTCTAGGTTGTCCAATTTTTTTGGCATAAAATTGTTTGTGGTATTCACTTGTGACTATATTTTTGTGACATTGGTTGTAACTTCTCCTCTTTCATTTCTAATTTTGTTTATTTGGTCTCACTCTCTTTTTTTCTTAATGAGTCTGGCTAAAGGTTTACCAGCTTTAAAAATATCTTTCTAAAAAACAACTCTTAGTTTCTTTCATTGATCTTTTTAACTATTTTTTTAGTCTCTATTTCCTCTCTAATCTTTATTATTTCCTTCCTTTTGCTGACTTTGGGCTTTGTTCTTTTCCTAATTCCTTTAGATGGAAAGTTTAAGGTTGTTTACTTGAGATTTTTCTTATTTCTTAAGGTAGGCCTACATCACTAAAAACATCTCTTAGAACTGTTTTTGCTGCATCCCATAGATTTTGAAAAGTTATATTTCTATTTGTCTCAAGATATTTTCTGATTTCCTCTTTGATCTTCTCATTAACTCATTAGGTTTTTTTGTAGCAAGTTTTTTAGTTTCCACGTGTTTGTGGTTTTTCCATTTTTGTTCCTGAAATTGACTTCTAGTTGCATACTACTATGGTAAGAAAAAATATTTGAAATAATTTCAATTTTTTGAAATTTACTGAAACTTATTTTGTAGCTTAGCATGTAATATATCTTGGACAAAGTTTCATGTTCACTTGAAAAGAATATGTATTCTGCTGATCTTGATGGAATGTTCTGTGGCTATCTATTAAGTCTATCTGATCTAATGTGTCTTTTCAGGCCACTATTTCCTTATTGATTTTCTGACTGGATAATCTGTCCATTGATATAAGTAGGCTACTACAGTCCTCTTGCATTATTATATTACTGTCAATGTCTTCCTCTATGTCTGTTAATAGTTGCTTTATATATTTAGATGTTTCTATAGTAGATACATTTATGTTCACAAATGATATATCCTCTTCTTGGATTGAATTGTTTATCATTATATAATGCCCTTCTTGTCTTTTATTATAGATTTTTAAGTATATTTTGCCTGATAAGAGTATTGCTGCCCAATTTTCTTGTCCACCAACATGACTGGATAAAGAGGATGTGGTATACATATACATGATGGAATGGAATATTACTTAGCCATAAAAAAGAATTAAATTTTGACATTAGCAACAATGTGGATGGACCTAGAGGGTATTATGCTTAATGGATTAAGTCAGATGGGAAGAGACAAATACTGTGTGTTTTCACTTATATGTGAAATCTAAAAACTAAAATGAATGAACAAATACAGCAAGGCAGAAATAGACTCACATACACAGAGAACAGACTGGTGGCTGCCAGTGGAGAGAGGGGTGGGTGGAGGAGAAAAATGGGTGAGGGGGATTAAGAGGTACAAACTACGGGTATAAAATAGATAAATTACAGGGATATATTGTACAGCACAGGGAATAAGCCAATATTTTATAACAACTTTATATGAACTCACACACTGTTGGCAATAATGCAAAAATGGAAGCCACTGCAAGGAAACTGAGCATTAACTAGCAAAAATGTATTTACTCTTTGACCCAGAAACCCTACTCCTGGGATCTGTCCTAAATATAAATATGGTGAATGGCATATGAATTGTATCATTATTTGCAAGAACAAAAGACTGTAAAGAATTCAAATGTCTATCATCAGGGGACAATTGAATAAAGTGTGTATGGTATCCACATACAATGAATAACTAAGAAAAATGACATATATACATACAGGTAATCTCCAGGACAAGGCAAGAGAAAAAGTAAGGTATAGCACAATAGATACAGTATGCTAATTTTATGTAAGAAAAAGGAGATAGGATATGTTCATGCCTACATACTCATCTTTATTTGTAAAAATAAATCATAGCAAAAATTTTAAAAACAAACGTAAAAGGAGGAAGGCAAAAGGGTAGAGGAACAGGGACAAAAGCAAGACTCACCTGGTTATAATTAGTTATATAGTTTTGACTTTGAAATTGGATAAATGATTTATATTTTTTAAAAAATGCAAACAAAAAAGAAGCAGTTCCCAAAATTAAAAACAAATAGAAACAAATGAACTCAATTGAATATAAAAAACATGGTGACAGAACCCCACAAATAATAACAGAGCACAGAATTTTGACTACAAGATAGTTAGTGGAACACAGTCTAAAAACTTTTAGTAGTGACATTGTCCTTATTTTTAGGTGATTTTAGTAGTTTTTTTTCCCCTCAGAAAATTCCTTGAAATGTAAAGGAAGAGGGAGTGGAGTTGGCTTTTGGCTCTAGATGACAGACTATGTGATGCTGCTTTGTTACGAAAAGTCAACTCCACTCCCTCTTCCTTTCAGGAAAGGAACTAGAAAGATTATACACCACGGCCATCTCCAGTCTGCTAGTGTTATGTGGGCCTGCAGGCAGACAGCTGACATTATTAGCACTGGGTTTTGATAAGCACTGCAAAGGAAGAAGAAAGAATGATTTTCTCTCCTCTTTTAGATATCAGAAGCAAGACTGGCAGTGAGAACACTTGAAATCCTTTTGAGAAGTATCAGTCAGTTGAGTTCAGTCACTCAGTAGTGTCTGACTCTTTGCCACCCCATGGACTGCAGCACGGCAGGCCTCCCTGTCCATCACCAACTCCTGGAGTTTACTCGAACTCATGTCCATTGAGTCGGTGATGCCATGCAACCATCTTATCCTCTGTCATCCCCTTCTCCTCCTGCCTTCAATCTTTCCCAGCATCAGGGTCTTTTCCAATGAGTCAGCTCTTCACATCAGGTGGCCAAAGTATTGGAGTTTCAGCTTCAACATCAGTCCTTCCAATGAATATTCAGGACTGATCTCCTTTAGGATGGACTGCTTGGATCTCCTTGCAGTCCAAGGAACTCTTGAGTGTCTTCTCCAACACCACAGTTCAGAAGCATCAATTCTTTGGCACTCAGCTTTCTCTATAGTCCAACGCTCACATCCATCCATGACTACTGAAAAGACCATAGTTTTAACTAGACGGACCTTTGTTGAGAAGTAATTATAATAATCTTGAGTAAAATCTCTAGTAAAACCTAACTTTTGTTGAGTACTAAGTACATGACATCTAGGTACTAATATCTTAGTATTTAGAGAAAAATTTATCATATTCAAATGCCAGAATTTACAAAATTGATCACTATTTAACCTAGACATGAAACTAGACTGGCATTCAGGACTTCCTTGGTGCTCTAGTGGCTAAGATCTGCATTCCTAATGCAGGGGATCTGTGTTCAATCCCTGATCAGGAAACTAGATCCCACATGCCTGAACTAAGCATGCAAATGCCACAACTAAGACCGAGCACAACCAATAAATAGATCGGCATTGTACAAGAGAAAAATTATATGGTTCATTAAAGTGACAGAACTCAGACCAGAACCCAGAAGTCAGTTAAATAATTCTAGCCAACAATTTCTTCAGTCTCAACCACAGATGAAATATCATAGAAGAGAATCTGCAGTTGACAAATGTCATAGAAGAAAGAATCCTGGACTTGAATCAGAGTATCTTGAAGCAAGCCACTTACTGTGTAATCCTAGGCAGAGCATTTAACCTCTTGGGTCAGCGAGCCTAATTAGAATTAATATGAATCTATGTAATACTGTAAAGTTGTCAGAACTATATAATTTTATACAGTTAAAATAAAATTTAAGATTTTATTATTAATGAGAAGAATTGGGAAAGAAAATAGAAGGAATGACCCAAAAAAGACAAAGGTAAAGTAAAATAAGTTTTTCACTCTGCTCACTGTCAGCCAAGCCCTCCAAATAGCTCCCTCTCAGTCTAAACTCTTCCTTATTTCCTCTGTCTCAGATTAATGGCTGTAGAAAAATATTTTAAATTCTTTGGAGAGCAATAATGCTAGCAAGCTCTCTGCATCCTTCATACAGTATCTGGGGTATGCTTTTATTTAAATGCTATTGCATTTGAGTTTATCTAGCGCTGTATTTTGCATATAATGAGATTTTCATCCAAAGAGATTTTTCTTCTTATAAATGCTTAGAAATAGATGTCCTACATAGAAAACATTTGGCAAGTGTTCTTGACTAATCAACACAAAGGCCTGATTTCCTACCAAACCCACAGATAGTGGCCATTCATTATAAAAATGGACTGAAGGTGTTGGTGGTGATAATCAGGATGGTACTGAAGAGGCTGGGGCTCTAACAGGGGGAGAGAAAAGGCCTCAGAAGGAAGCCGACCACTTGCAGAGAATGCTGTGGGTGACCCAGCCACGCGGCCACATCCTGATCACCCGGGGCACGCTGGCCAGACTGGACTGCCGGCCCTTGCATCTCTTTGTGGGAGGCTTCTCTGGCTGCCAGATTCCAGCTCCCCATCTGTGCAGGGGTGCCCTGCCCCCAGGGCAAGCAACGACTGATGCGACTTGGTGTATAAATATTCCAGGGTCCCTGTCCCTTGGGAGGAAAACTCAGAGGTGTGTCTTTCTCACAGGCTCTCAGAGTTCCCCAGCAGAATTAAGCTTTAGCTACTCACAGTCACGATCTGCATGCTCAAGAGAGCTTTATCAGCTGACTTTCCACCTTTTCTCACTTCCTCATTTCCTTTCCACATATTTCCGGTATCACTTCCCAAATAAAGTACTTGCACCTAAATTCTCTCTCAGGGTCTGCTTCTGGGAAATCTAAACCACGATGCTATTCCTTTCACAGAAAGCGTTCCTACTAGTGGTTCCTGCTCACGAACAGCCCATCTGCTCTGCACCTGAAGCCCTCTTCATGATTTCCTTTTAAAAATTGCCCAAGGATATGACTCTTTCATTATCATATTAGGTCATATTTAAGTAGTGACCACGGGCTTCCCAGGTGGCGCAGTGGTAAAGAATCTGCCTGCACTGCAGGAGACGCAGGAGACGCAAGAGACGTGGTTTGTTCCCTGGGTTGGGAAGATCCCCAGAGAAGGAAATGGCAACCCAATCTAGTATTCTTGCCTGGGAAATCCTACGGACAGAGGAGCTGGCAGGCTACAGTCCGTGGGGTCTCAAAGAGTCAGATATAATTAGTGACCAAGCATGCACACATACAAGTGACTGGCGTCTCACTCTATGATCTGTAAATCAGCAATCCTAGCTAGCCATGCTTACTTAAACATTCTTCCATTCTCTCCCTACGAAATCACAGTTTTAACGAAATTAAGTTATCAGTGAATTTTCTGGCAGTCTGACATACAAAGGTAGTCATTATCTTCTGAAATATCATTATAAGAACAAGGTGGAAATTTTAGCATAAAAGAATCTTCTATTATTGTTCTCTATAATATAAAATCTTCCTCACAGGGCACAAGCCTTAGCACAGAAGGCCATACGTGATCTTCCACATCCAGCTTCAACTCCCACCAGTGTTTTAGAAGCCTTAAAACCCTAGAGACGCTATTACTTCCACCTACTTAGAGTTGGTCTATTCGGCAGCATGGTCAGGGTAAAAAAAAAGGGAAGAAAAAGCACTAAACAGGAAGGAAGTTTTTTAAATGAATAGGAAGACATTTGGCTAAATGTCACTATTACAGAATAAGCTACATGTCTTATTTCCCAATAGAGGTCATCTTCCATCCATGGCTAGAGCAGAAGTGAGGGAAGAATAAATAAAGGAACATCATTTAAGAAAACCTGAAGTCTGGCATGTTTGCTTTCAATATTAGAAATTTGGTGGAAATAAGAAAAATAAGGCAGATTGTTTCAAAATTACAGTTATTATAGCACATAATTGTGCCTTCACACCATGCATATTAAATCTTCCAAAACTCCAGAAAATTTCAAATCTCTTCAAACTGCTTTCATGAGTTTCTTGAGTCCCATTAAGTTACTGCTCAGCCACAGCTGAACAGACTCCATTGGGAAAAGACAGTTGTCCAAAGAAGATATATAAATGCCCAAAAGGCACATGAAAAGATATTCAAGGTGACAAATCATTAGGAAAATGCAAATCGAAACCACCATGAGACAGTACCTCATATCTGCTAGTATGGCCACTATCCAAAAACACGAACAAACAAAAAACCAGAAAATAGCAAATGGTCGTGAAGATGCGGAGAAAAGGGAACCCCTGTGCGTCACTGGTGGGCATGTAAAATGGCCACCATAAAAAAAAAAACAACAGTATGGCAGTTCCTCAAAGAATTAAAAATAGAATTATCATATGATCCAGCAATTTCACTTCTGGGTATGTAGCTGAAAGAATTGAAAGAAGGGTCTCAAAAAGACTTTTGTACACCAGTATCCTCAGCAGCATTATTCACTATCTCCAAAAGGTGGGTACAATCCAAGTGATCATCAACAGATACGAACGTGCAAGTAAGATGTGGTCTACACATATAATGGGATATTATTCAGTCTTAAAAAGGCAGAAAATTCTAACACATGCCACAGAATGATGCAATGAACCTTGAAGACATTATGTTTAGTGAAATAAGCCAGTCACAAAAGGACAAATACTGCATGATTCCAGTTGAATGGGGTACCAAGAATAGCCAAATTCATGAAGAAAGAAAGTAGAATGGTAGTTTCCAGAGGTGGAGATACTGAATATAGTACTGTGGTTTTATAAGATGGTAAGAGTTCTGGATACAGTTGCACAATAATGTGAATGCACTTACTGCCACTGAACTGTACCCTTCAAAATGGTTAAGAGGGGTGACTGCATGTTATGTTTGAGGTACTACAATTTTCTAAAAATAAATTCCAAAAAATGTGGTGATACTCCTCTGAAAATCATTATTTGTCAGTGAAGGATGAGAATGCATTTGCCACAGTAAGTTTCCTAAGATTCCAATAGGAAAATATCAGTGGTTAACATGCTGTTCATGAGACTGCCTCTTTCCCAGGGAATAGCCAGAGATTCACATTCCAGTCTAACAGATAAGAAAGAAGGCCCAGAGAGGGTGAGGGGTTGGCCTAGGTTGATGAGTGGCTCCAGCATCAGAGGAGCGCCCATCCTCCTGATTTTGAATCTAGGGACAACTTCAACTCTAAGATGTCATTTCCTTGTGTCCTTTTCATTTATCTGGGAGGCAGGGAGAATGCTGTGCAGTATGTGGGATCTTAGTTCCCCTATCAGGGACCGAACCCACACCGCTCACCCCCTGCACTTGGAGGCATGGAGTCTTAACCACTGAATCACCATGGAAGTCCCTTTTGTCCTTTTTGAAGACATTGTTTCAAACATGTTCTGAATTCTGGCTCCTTTAAAAAATGTTCTATATATATATTTCTTGTCACTTCCACTGCATAGCTTCCTTTCAAAATGTGCTTGAAACACACTTTATGGAAAACCAAACACAGCAGCACGATGACAGATGAGTTTATCAGCTAGCTTGTCAGTAGAAGCATCTGGTCCCTTGGACCTTAAAAAGCTTGCTCCGCAGGGAACAATAAATCTTCAAATAATGACTTCTCAGGAAAATCCTCAAATCTAACCAAAAGTTCAGCTCATCCCATGGGTCACTTCTCATTCTATTGTTTGGAAAATGTGCACACAGCCCTCATCACTAAATCACATATTACCTAAGCTCTTACTCCACGTTAGGAACTACTGTGCTGAAGAATGCCCCCAGGGCCTCCTAGTTCACTTTCCTGTTTTATGGCTTAGAAATCACCCTTTACACAGGGTCAGTTAGGAGTATTTTTAGAATCTCTAGCACATGACAGCCATTGCCGCCAAAACAAAAACAAACATTTCTAGTGTTTGAAAATCCTTAGCACAACCCTTTTGCATCCTAAAATCACAATGCTATACACACACATTTCATCTAAAGTGTACACAAATTTGCCATTATACGTATTCCTTTGATCTTTTATATATTGCCTTAAAATGCGTTTACTCTTCTCACAACCACTCTGAATTACGTAGGGACGGTATTCTTGGTCAAAAGGTACTTATAAGAAAATGAATGCATCACTGACCTAGGATGAGACAGGTTAGTATGAAAGGGCAGGACTAAGGACCCTGTGGCATTTGTCCTTCATATCCATGCTGGCAAAACTCATTTTCCTGCCTGCTCGTTTAAAAGAATAACCGAGATACACACACACACTCGCATTCACCTATCAATATATTTATACGCATACCAATAACTATATAAATGCAAATATATTAAACACACTTGCATGCTAAATCACTTCAGTCATGTCTGACTCTTCACGAGCCCTCCAGGCTCCTCTAGCCATGGAATTATCTAGGCAAGAATACTGGAGTGGGTTGCCATGCCCTTCTCCAAGGGAATCTTCCTGACCCAGGCAGGGACTGAACCCACATCTTGTGCGTCTCCTGCATTGGCAGGTGGGTTCTTTACCACTAGCACCACCCAGGAAGCCCATATTAAACATATACTATAAATTAAACACATGTTGCTTTATATTCAACTTAGTATATGTGTGTTTGTAAATTCTATTTCCTGTTAGCTATTTTAAAGAATTTTTAAAACCAAGATTTCTTATTTCAAATTCTATGCATTAATGAACTATAATATATCCATATGTAATACAGCCATTAGAAATGATGCTGTGGATATATATATACATATAGTATATAGTATATATATAGTATATAGACATGAAAATATTTTTGTAATAATTGCTTAGTGAAAAAATCAAGTTATGATCTCATGCATGGTATAACTGGATTTTTAGGAAACACAGAAAAATGTTTGCAAACACATACACCAAAATGTTTGGAGTGATTGCATCAAGGTCACGGGATCATAATTCATTTAAATAAATAAATGATCTTAATTCACTCATTTCTTTCTGTCTCTCTCCATATCTGTCTGACATTTTAAACCATCTTCTTAATTATTTAAGGCATTTAAAAAATTATTTAAGTTTCCAAGAAGTGAGAAGCTGGATTCCACCCAAAAAAGATGAAGTAAAACAGAGGAAGGTTGTGGAAACACCAGCAGAAGCACTAGGCACTGGCCACCAGAGGAGAGGAGAGGAGGTACCACTGATCTCCCGAGGGCATTCTAGTCCCTGCCACGAGCTGAGGACCATCCTCCGACAGCCCAGCCGCTGTCATGAACCCTGGGGTCCTCCGTCAAAGCATCAGTGCCCAAACACAGTGGACCTGCCCTGAGCACAAGACAACAGGTGAAATATTTCACAGCCTTGGTATCTCACAGCTTCTTCGGCAAAGTTTGGAAAGAATCGAAAGGAAAATAATATTGGCAGTGTCAGCAACTGTTCCCACACTGTGGGAATTTAGCAATAAGAAGTCACAAAGGACAGCCTGCCTCAGTTACAGACTGCCCTGGTCACAATGGGTGTACATGTCTCTGGTCTTTTTTTGGATTTCCTTCCCATTTAGGTTACCAGAGAGCATCAAGTAGAGTTCCCTGTGCTAAACAGTAGGTTCTCATTAGTTACCTATTTTATCCCAGTATCAATACTGTATATATGTAAATCCCAAGTATACCTTCTAGCTGCTTCACTTTGCTATACAATAGAAACTAGTACATTATAAAGCAACTACACTCCAATAAAATTTTTAATAAATAAATAAAGCTATGGGTGGGGAACCAGTATTTTAGAAATGCATTCGGAGGCCTACCAAGGAAAATAAATGTTAAGACATGGTGATAGTATCACAGACAACAAATACATTAAACCAAAACCAAGCATCCATTTTAAAGATCTTTTCCACATGCCTGAATTGTAATGAGGGAAGGAAAAGAATTCAAAAAGTCTTCAGTCATTCCTAAATGCAGGCTTTCAGGTGGTACCTAAATTCGTTTTTCTCCTTTCACTCAAGTCATCATCTTGAGGGTAACCAGTCACTTCCAGCTGCTAAAAAATCTTTTGCCATCCACCTTCCCATTCTCCTTTCGCATACACACTCCAGGAACACGGGTTGGCAACAAGTGTATCCGTTTTACTTCAGTGGTTTGAATTGCCTTCACTGAAGAAGCATTGTTAAGTACTGGAATTTTGTATGGGACACTCTCAGAAGCTGGTTGTTGGCCAAAACAATGAATACAGAGATCAAACAAATTAGAAGCCCATCATTCATAAAGGATCTTGTTTGGTAGAACTCCAGGAATAATCAGGCGTTCAACATGCTTTGATTAATTGATTTATATAAATAATTGACAATTATGTAATGTGATAATTAAGTAATTGTATTTAAAAAAATGATTGGTGCCTATTCTGTGCCTACTGGTTCTAGGCTCCAGGGACATAATTTTCTCTTTTTTGGCTTTTTTTTTTCACTTTCTGGGTGTGTCATTTACTCTATACATTCAGTGATATCCCAAGACCAAGGTGGTCACCAGTATTCACAGAGGATAACTCTGAATGCTGAACACTGACTTCTTTTTTTTTTTTTTGGTTGCTTCGTGCAGCATTGTTGTTCAGTCATGTCTGATTCTTTGTGACCCTATGGACTGCAGAACGCCGGGCAGCATATGGGATCTTAGTTGCCTGACCAGGGATCAAACCCATGCCCCCTGCAGTGGAATCCCAGAGTCTTAATCACTGGACTGCCAGGGGAGTCTCTAGAAACAGTTTAAATCAGAGAGATAAAAAATATGCCCTCAGGTGTTCCCATTATACTGGGGGAAAGGAAAAAAAGAATATAATAAGCTCTGATTGCAATATAAATTCTTACAGATTTTTTTTTCAACCTATGCTAAACTTGTTCAGACATCTTCCCCAAAATCTATGTTAATAACCGATTACTAAAAAAAGTTAAGAAAACATCAACAACTCTTTCAAAGGGAGAGTTAACCCATTTCTTATTTTCTTATGGTGGAAAAAAAAAAGGTGCTCTATATTGAGTGAAACTTTCAGAGCAGTTTTCTCATAACAAGAGAAATTCAGGCTTTCAAGTAACATTTTCTGCAAAGGTATATTCAGTTTAATCTAAAAACCGTATTAGTCTTTTCTATAGAGATTCTCATAAAACCGATTCCAAGAAAAATCCCTTCCAAACCTAAGATCTTCCAAAATTCACATGACCTAAATATACAGCTGAATACTGAAAACATCTGATATAGTCACGGTTACTTGAACCTGCAGACACGTGGAATCATCCAGGCAGTGAGGGGGAAAGTCAGTCACATTCAGGCTGGCAGGTTGAATTCTCAAAGAACTGCAAGGTCTGTATAATAGGTATACTGGAGTGGAGTGTGACTCCCCTGTTGGCTCAGACAGTAAAGTGTCTGACTACAATGCGGGAGACCAGGGTTCAATCCCAGGGTTGGGAAGATCTTCTGGGGAAGGAAATGGCAACCCACTCGAGTATTCTTGCCTGGGAAATCCCGTGGGTTGAGGAGCCTGGTAGGCTACAGTCCATGGGGTCACAAAGAGTCAGACACGACTGAGTGACTTCACTTGGAGTGGGTAGCCTATCCCTTCTCCTGCGGTTCTTCCCAACCCAGGAATTGAACTGCGGTCTTCTGCATTGCAGGCAGACTCTTTACCAACTGAGCTATCAGGGAAGCCCATTAAACCATATATTAACATATGGTTATATGTTTATATTAACATATAAACTCACCAGTTTACCAAAAGCGTTTATGAAATAAAGAGTTGGTGATTCACCTTTTTCTGTATGAGGCCCAGGGGTTCCTGGGCTCCCTTGAATCACTGATGCAACAGCACAAAAGACATCAATAAATGGTTACTCTACTACTAAAGAACATAGGTTTCCTAGTAATTTTATACAAAGAATGTACAAAACTAAAATAAACCGGAAAAGTCACTGACAATGAGTCTAAGTGCATATTTTTACCAACAAATTTGTCCTTCCTCAATTTTCATATTATTTTCCTAGTCTCTCCAGGCTCTAAAACTTGGAGTCGTTTTAGCTTCAAATATTTTGTGTTCTATATCAAGCGCTCCACATACCTTTCCCTTGCTAACTGTGTGAGTACATGCTAAGTCGCTTCAGTTGTGTCCTACTCTTTGTGATCCTATGGACTGTAGCCCTCCAGGCTCCTCTGTCCATGAGATTCTCCAGGCAAGAATACTGGAGTGGGTTGCCATGCCCTCCTCCAGGGGATCTTTCCAACCCAGGGATCAAACCCACATCCCTTACATCTCCTACATTGGCAGGCTGGTTCTCTATGACTTCCCTTGGCTTCCCTTCTCTACGACTTCTGGGCTTCCCTTATGGCTCATCTGGTAAAGAATCCGCTTGCAATGCGGGAGACCTGGGTTGGATCCCTGGGCTGGGAAGATCTCCTGGAGAAGGGAAAGGCTACCCACTCTAGTGAATCTGGCCTGGAGAATTCCATGGACTGCACAGCCCATGGGGTCACAAAGAGTTGGACACGACTGAGCAGCTTTCACTCAGTTCTCTATGACTCACACCCACTGGGAAGCCCCACTTATTGTGTACTGCGTCCTAATTTCTTAGTTTCCCCTCCAGTCTAGGAGTTCACGTTTCAACAACTGCCTTTTGTCACCATCTCCTAACTGACCCTCTGAAAGCTCCTTTATTCTCCAATATAGCCCCTATACTGCCCCTATATCATCCTATAGGCTATATATATCATCCTATATTGCCCCTATATCATCTCCAATATAGCCCCTATATCATCTTCCCCAGACTGAAGATGAAGCCCAGTCCCGGGAAGATTAAAAGTGATAATGGTTTGGGAAGAGATTTTATTTTTAAAAAAGAAAAAAAAAGACAGGGAAAAAAAGAAAAGCTACTTAGAATATGGTTTTGGCTATGGCTTGACTCAAGGCTTTTCAATGCTTTTCCCCCCTTTTGTTGAAAATAACATTTTCTTCTTCTTCTTTAAAGAAAACCATTGTATGTTTAATTTACCTTTTTTGTTTGTTGGTCTCTTCTTCGTCATGACTCCCTCTTTCCCCTCCCCCTTTTCCAAATGAAAGCCATGTTAAATCAATCACTGGATTGACTGCTTCATCTTTTTATTTTTAATGGAGAGTATGCCACAATTGTAAAGCAATAAGATTTGAGGTAAACAATATGAAAATTTTGCTTTTTGCTAAATGGTAGCAAGTTGAACAGTAATAAAAAATGGAGAAGGTGTTAGTTAAAAGTTATTGCTTCTTTCTCTACCTGAATTTTTTTAAAAAATCAGTTGTCATCTAATACAAGTTTATATTCTATATACAAAAATTTGGAAGTCTAAAAAAATCATGGCTTTAAACGTCCACTGATGAGGCGGATAGGTGATAAAGATGAACTCTGAACTGCTACTAAAGATATGCATGTTTTTTACTGTGGGGCAGGGCAAGGAATTGAGGTGACTTTGTTTGGGGAGGTAGGTAGGTTTGTTTGTTTTTAGTTTCATCACTTGTTATCTCTAGGAGACTCGGAGCCAGTGATCCTTTTATTCTGCTACAGTCTTCAAAGAATTTACAAAAAAATCAAGGGCCGCCAAAACTTAAATCTTTCTTGATTTCCCCCAGAACTTAAATCTTCCTTGATTTCCTATTTCGTTCTCCGGTGGTTCATGTTTTTAAATATGTATACATGTATCTATTCTGTTTCTTAGATAAAAAATATTTTACCAAGGATCAAAAGAAGAAACCCTAGAATTAAAATGGGGAGATCTATCACAGTGGATTTCTTCTCAAACTGATAAC
Organism: Bos taurus; assembly: GCF_002263795.3. Lineage (NCBI taxonomy): Eukaryota > Metazoa > Chordata > Mammalia > Artiodactyla > Bovidae > Bos > Bos taurus. The sequence goes on from NC_037336.1 coordinate 90,960,853, forward strand.
GTTTAGGTTTTAAGCAAAATAAAGTGCCAGTTAATGTGAAACTCAATCACAAAGACTTGAGATTTTTGCTTTATGAAGACAGAGAATTGAAATTCTTTTATGCCATAAATGTGCATTCAGAGTCCATGAACCAAGCTCTGCTTTTACTTAGGGACAGAATGTTTTCCTGTCAGACCCCGTTCTTCCCATTTTTTGGTAGAAACATGGTATGGAGAGCATCTCTTGGCTTCCTGTGGGTACACAGGACACTCCTGCACAGCCCACTCGCACTGCCTACCAGCCCTGCTCTGACACGATTTCTCCTGGTTCTGTTCTTCACTCTATGTCCTGTACTTGATGGGAGTTTGTGACATGCTGCTCTGCCACTATTCCATTAGTATTTGTCTTTATACTGGTGCCCTTGCTTATTGCAAATGTCACTTACAGCAGCAGTTTAAGGGGCTCTGCTGGGCTGGAGAAACCATGCATTCAGGAGGCCTGTGTGCAGCAGATAACAAACCAGTCACATGCCTTAAAAAGGTAGTCAAGAGACAGATCTGTAGGTTTGCTTCTCCACCTTCTGATACCATGAGCTAACGGGAAAAAAGGTTTAGGGGGTCTTAGTGTGTTAATGGGCTTCCCAAGTAGCTAAGTGGGTAAAGAAAAGGCCTACAATGCAGGAGACACCACAGATATGGGCTTGATTCCTGGGTTGGGAGGACCCCCTGGAGGAGGGCATGGCAACTTACTCCAGTATTCTTGCCTGGAGAATCCCATGGACAGAGGAGCCTGGTGGGCTATAGTCCATGGGTCGCAAAGAGTCAGACACGACTGAAGCGACTGAGCACAGCACAGCACATAGCCCCTATATTACTGTTCGGTTGGTATTTTCATAAGCCAATTTCATGAGGTCATCTTCAGACTCAAGAATCTGCAGTGGCTCCCTACTGCCTACTGACCAAATCCACATCCCTACCATGTGCATTTGGGGCCACACTTACTGATCCTGGCTCACCTCTCAACGGGGAGGTCATGTAGCCTGACTTTAGTATTGGTAGATCTTGTTCCGAATTCCAGTCCTGCCACTTACTCCTTAAGCAGGTTTGAGCAAGTTACTTAAATTCCCTCAGCTGCATTAAACGCCTTGAAAAATGGGAATAATAAACTCTATCTTGCCAGGGTTTCTGAGAATTCAGTATAATGCCTAACACAATGGGTTGGCACAGTTCATTTATATTTTCATTCCTTTGTTCACATTAGTCCCCAGACTGGAATGCCTACCCTTCTACCCTCTGTCCTTAAAAAAAATAATAATAATAATAAAAACTGTCTTCCAAGGCTGATCTTCTCCACAAAGACTTTCTAAATTCACTGCAATCCACAGGAACAATGTTTTTTTGTTGGTGAAAATTATATTTATCCAGTAAAGAAGGCTAGCTTCTTTGACCAAGGAAATCACACAGCTTTGGGAAATGATGAGATAAGGAAAAACACACCTTCCTAGATAGAAAGGGAGAAGAATCTTTCAGGAATAAAAGTTGCTTGGCAGAACTCTCCCACATTCAACCCAAAATACTTCCCTTTACCCTGAATTTTATAGAATTCATCTGTATTTCTCACTCTCAGAGCCATTTCTTCACCAATTTTTCTTTGATCATGTCATTTACACAGGTCTCTTTGTGTGCACCAGTCTCTAAGCTTTTAATAGAGTGAAGAATTGCAGTCTCTCATTTATTTGTAATTCTACACTTATAACATCTACATCTACTAGTTAGTCCAAATTATTTTTAAGTCTCAATAAATACTGATGAGAGGATATATAAATGGGTGGGTAGGTGGATGAATGGAAGGATAGATGATAAACTTTTCATGTTTGGCTCATTTAGAAAGAGAATTTTAATATCTGTTATCTGTAATTAATATTAAACTGTGCTTTGTAATTAAAGCCTAAATTGTTTAGGCAATGCCTCCAAGTTTTATACTAGCCTAATGCATATGTTCCCTTGATGAATTTTGATAGCTCACATATGCTCTTAGATAAAGTAAGAAGATACGCCACCAAAATGATTAAATGCTCTGTGAGCAGAAACGTTTAAGAACCTCACTGATTTTAAGTGGGTTATATAACAAAATAATATATATATATATATAATATTTACCATATGATCAGTCTTGGGTATAAATAAAATCCACAACATATTTCTCAAGGAACTATGCAAACTTTTAATGAAGAATTCTTAGAAAAGAAAAATAAGTTATAGCAAAAGGGGAAATCTTAAAGCTGAAAAAATATGATACTTTTCACCAATAAGTAATCACATCTTCAGGACCTATCCTGTCACTATTTCATAGCAACACGCCTGAAAGAAAACAATAATTCAAAACTTTGTCTGTTCTCTTCCAGAGAGAAGATGCTGATCCCAAACATCAGTCTTCAGATGTGCCTGGAATCCAGGTGAAAATCTCGAGTGGAGGGGATTCCCTGGGAAGTCTTCCTTCTCTCTTTCAACATTTCTGCCCTAACCTGGTGATCTGGATCAATAAACCCTCGTTTTCAGCCAGAGGCCATGGTTAGAAGAATCTAATAAAATAAACTCTAGTAAGACGTTAACAAAATGGGAGCAAGCAGCTGTGTGGGACCCATCTGGGACCATGGAAACCTTCTAGCAAATCTCAAATTGGATCTTGTCCTGTATTTTTAAGAACAGACATGACTAGGTGTGACTATATATATATATATATATATTTTTTTTTTTAATAGATGTTATTTTACTGGAAAATCATTTTCCATCAAAAGCCGTCTTTACTCCCCAGCCCATTTCTCAAAACCCCCACGGGTAAGATAAATGCTGGTGATTCCTAAATCTTGTTTATTTATAAAATCAACAAATACAACAGGAGTGCCTAGTAAGTGTCAGACACCGCCTAAGGGGCTAAAGATATACTCAGTCTTGCTCTATAGAGATTATTATCAGTAGTGGAAAACAGCAAGACTAACAAGATGTACAGGCTTCCCTGGTGGCTCAGACTGTAAAGAATCTGCCTGCAATATGGGACATCAGGCTTCAGTCCCTGGATTGGGGAGATCCCCTGGAGGAGGGCATGGCAACCCACTCCAGTATTCTTGCCTGGAGAATTCCATGGACAGAGGAGCCTGGCGGGCTTCAGTCCACGGGGTCACATGGAGCAGGACATGACTGAGAGACTAAACACACACAACAAGATGTACAAAAGAGGAAGATAAGTGTAATAAGTATTAAGCATAGGCTGCCGTGGGCACAGAAGAGGTGGCCTAATCTGGGTCAGAGGAAAGGTAAGGACACTAAGAGGATCAGCTATTCAAACTAAAATTTGATTTAGGAGGAGGAGTAAGCTTGATGGGATTGAGTGGGAGAAAGACTTTACAGGATGAAGACAAAGAGTTATCTGAGCCAATAAACAGCATATGCAAAGGCTTAAAGAGAGAGCTGGCATACATGCCATTAATAAAGAATTAAAATTAGTTCTGCAGTTGCAGCTTGGGTGGCAGTGTAGAGGGTAGGGAGAATAAGACAGATATGGGCCAGGAGATTATCAGTAGCCAGGAAATGAACTGGTACTTCAGGGGCAAGGAAAAGCACTTGTGTGGACTTTAATCCAAGATTTTAAACAGCCTGGATTTTTAAGGCTGTTCAACTTGAATATGGTTTTGTAAAACATGCCATAAATTCTTGTGTGCAGCATGAGATTCTATGCGAGTAAGATGGGGTGTGAAAAGCGATAGATGAATGTCTGGACTTGACCTTTCTCAAGAAAATCTGCGTAGCATTTTTTAAAGCATCAAAGTGTGGTGGAAGAAGGAAGTACACCATGTGTCGGTTACTAGGTAACGACGATAACAAAACCCTGAGAGAGGTGAGAGTGGCATCTCCTCAGGTTGTCAGGTAACAAGCGCGACAAGCAGAGGGACGCCACAACAGCAGCTGCACTTGCACATAAGCCCAGCCTCACGTTTCACTTCTAGAGTTGCTCCTTCTGAGCCCCTCTGAAGGCAGACAATAGCGGGGAACCACACGGAACCAAGTTTGTCCTGGTCCCTGCATGGAGTCAGGTTGGCATAGGACAAAACCTGGGGCTGAGACGTCTAAGGGGCTTAAGGGGATCTGTTTTCCCTCCGTTAGGACTCTGATCACCTGGAGAATGTGCGTGAGTTCCCTGAGTCTCGGCCTTCTCCCAACGTTCAAAATAGGTGACAACTGCTACTTCAGAGGGTATTTTGGAGGAGTTAAAAAAAAAAAAACATGTAGGAAAGGTACCTCGAGTCTCTCTTGGCATTTGGCAGGCATTTGATAAGAGGAGACTCTGGCTATGAAACCATCAGCTTCATTACCGTATGAAAAAGAATGGGCAACAGGGAAGGTAGAAGAAAAAGAAGTTTCTTCATAAGGCATAGATGCCTTGGGAGCTACTTTATTGAGTCTGAATTCCTTGAGTGGCTTAAAGTAAATAAATGTTCTCAGCCTGAGCGTATGTGTTTGGCTCTTACTTCACAGTTGATATTCACACGGATGGCAGGACTATGACTCTTAAATTAAGTATTCACTGAGTAGACTTTTTCCCCCCAAACAAACATATAATTAAGATGTCAGGGTGTATGTGTGTGTGTGTGTATGTGTGTGTGTAGAGATGACTCCTCTATAATACAGCATAGAATTAGGGAGCTGAAAGGGTTGTTCTGTTATATACCACTAGCTGAATAGGATAATTCTCTGGCCAGATAACAATAAGTTTATCTCCATTCAATGTTGCTAATCTATTTCTGCTCGAATTCATCATTTGCTCCCTGAGTATTGCTTTATGTGTTTGTATGACAGCAACTGAGGACGGGGGCCTCGAGGGGGTCTGATGGTCCCTCCTTTTCCTCTTTCACATCAAGTCTCTGTCAACAGTGCTAGTCCCTGTGGAAGCATGAGATTCCTAATGCCTAAAACAGGTAATTCATTGCTCCCTTAAGAGAAACAAGCCAAATGAACTGATGAGGCCAAATAAGCCAACTCTGTAACCATGTGTGGTTCAGAGGGGATTCAATTCTATGAAGACGGGAACAGCACCGAGAACATATTGGAGGGAAAATGCAATTGAACGAGGAAATTAACGCCAGGCTTATATCTGAGCTTTTTTACTTCCCACAGATGTGCTATGCTCCATCAGCACCCAATCTTCCCAACAGTCTCAGAAAATTCCTAAAGAGCTATTAAAAAGTAAATTAGTAAGCCGTCTCATTTCATAAAAGATCCAGACTATAACTTGCCACAACTAGCCAAAAGCAAAAGCCTAAAACATTATAAATGAGAAGCAGAAAATTATATTAACCCTAATTTATTAACCTTCATTAAGAAGGAAGCTGTATTATTTACAATAGCCAAGATACAGAAACAATCCAAATGTTTATCGATGGATGAGTGGATTAAAAGGATGTGAGTGTGCTGCAGTCCATGGGGTCGCAGAGTCGGACACAACTAAGCAACTGAACTGAACTGACTGAGATATGTAAATAGTAGAATATTATTCAGCTATAACGGGCTTCCCTGGTGGCTCAGATGTAAAGAATCTGCCTGTAGTGCAAGAGACTTGGGCTCAATCCCTGGGTCAGGAAGATCCCAGGTGGGTACTGGGCTACCCACTCCAGTATTCTTGCCTGGAGAATCCCATGGACAGAGGAGCCTGGAGGGCTACAGTCCATGGGGTCGCAAAGAGTCGGACACGGCTGAGCTGCTCACACACACACACATTCAGCTTTAAAACTAATGCAATTCTGCCACTCGTAACAACATGGATGGACCTTGAAGGCACTATGTTAAGTGAAATAAATTAGACAGAGAAAAATGAATACTGTATGCTCTCACTTTTATGTAGAATCTTTAAAAAAAGAAATAAACCTAAGCTGAAAAATGCAGATAACAGAGTGGTGGCTGTCTGAGGTGGAGATTGAGGGGTGAGCAACAGGGGTGAAGATACTAAAAGCACAAACTTTTAGTTATAAAATAAATAAATCATAGGGATGTAATGTACAATATTGTGATTATAGTAAATAATACTGTATTGCATCTTTGAAAGTTTAAAGTAAACAAATCTTAAACTTTCTCATTAAAAAAAGAAGAAGAAGAAGGACGCTGTATTTTTTAGGAAAAACCCCTTAGGGTAGAAGGTGAGAGCCCAGCCCAAGGTTGCCTTAATTTGGATGAAACCATTCCATGCTAGAGGAGATGATGAATGTATCCAGGAGAGGAGAACAAAAGAGCGAAAAGGAGACAGTGGAGGATTACATATTCTACAAGGTGGTTCTTACTTGTGAACCTCCCAAATCTTTAATAAAATTGCTAAAACTCAAAAATATATATTGTTATAAAACTCAGTGAAGAATTTTGTACCAGGTTTTGGGTGAAACCAAAGCAATAAACTTGGCAGCAGGAGACAGAGGAGGGGGCGTACAGAGAGAAGCACAAGAGAGGGAGCTGATTCCAGTGCACTGGAATTGGATTTGAGTGCAGTTTAACCAGACCCTTACAGGACAGGTCCTTGGGTCACGTGGATACACAAGTTTTCGATTAGTGGCCAGTGAATGTAGATTTCTTAGCTGAAAATTTCACCTTCAAACTACACAGGGCACTTATTTTACATTTATAAAGTTATTTGCCCTAAAGCTCTGTTGCTCAAGAGATGGGCATACATAAGATGTTTTAAAAGAATGGTGTCATATAAAAAGAACTGTTCTGGCTTGTGGTCAATTTTTAAATGATTTCCCCTTAATAGATTAAAGGACATCCATTGCTGACCTTCACTCAACCAAAACGGGAAACAAGCTCTCCTTAGATCAGCAGTTGGCTACTCGGGGTTAGTGGAGAGAGTTCTTCTGTGAAAGGTCTCTGCTCAATATTCAACAACATCATTGTTTTCAGAATGCCTCAAGCCAGGAAGGATCAGCACACTTTTTTTTTTTTTTAAATTTTGATCATTACACATTTTAACAATAACTTTATTTTCAGCCCTTTCCAACAGAAAACTTGCCTGCAAAATAGATCTCAAAAGTACACTGCCTATTACAGGATAAATTAGGCAACTTTCTTATCAAGACTTGTCCAAGGATCATTAGTTTAAAGCCATCAGCGTACATGCCAAAGAACAAGAGATGACAGTCAGCGACACAATGTTGGCACACAGGTTAGAGATTCCAAAACCAACTCCTGCCCACTCCAGCCACAGAGAAGGTCAGAGGAAAAGAAAATAATGAAGGAGGGAAAATGAAAACAGCTTCTGTGGACAGAATCAGTTTATACCCTCAACTTTTCTTTAAGTTGAGACCCTTTTTTTAGTAGAGATTTTAGCAATGTCAAGTGTCCATAGCAAGTGTTGTCCATGGAAATCCTGAAATGATTAGCATCTCTCATGGCAGAGTAACATTAACAGGCCCTGAAATCCTCCTTCAAGACAGGTATACATTGGGATGCTCCTCTCCAACCAAAGATTAGTCAAGCGGGATGGTTTTCTCCTCCAAGTACAACAGAAAAACCTACATATCCACAGAAACAGTTTCTAGAGCTTATTGGTTTATTTGCTCTATTCCAAGTCCCAGAAATTGAAATGATCTTTCCCATAGGGACCACCTGCTCCATCATGATCTCTGACCCACCCTTTGTTGAAGAGGGAAGAGAAGGAAGAGAGTGGACTCACCAGCTGATTGCTGTACCAGTACAGCGACGACCCCTTCAGGACCACCCAGAACTTTTTCCATTTGTTGCCTAGGAAAGTTCCTTTCTCCTTTTTCTTATAGAGCCACCCTTGGCAGTCAGCATGCCCCAGGTCTTTACATGATATCCTCCTCCGACTCATGCTGAAAAAACCTGCAAACAAGTACATGAAAAAGTACGTAACGTTGTACCCTGATTTATAAGACAGAGTGAAAGGGAACTGTACACTGTTTACCTTCAGGAAGTTGGATTTTTGTACCAAGATCTATGCAAAGTAAATGTGAAAATTAAAGTAATTTACCGATTTTATTTTTAAACATTCATTTGGTGCTTAGAAGGGACAAGATCAAAGAAACAGTGAGACACATACAGGTGTAAGTCTAAGAACGTTCTTCAATCGAGTAAATTGAAAACATGAAAATCATGATTCTGGCAGGCACATCACTGCACTAACCAGCTTGTTTCAACAATAATAGCAGTAGTTATGCAAGAGATGGAAAAGGGTTAATGCCCACCTAGAAACACAGCCACTTGCCGACTCAGTGCCAGTCTTTGTAAGCTCTATTGACATACCACGGGGGATTAATCCAAATGAACAGCAAGCCATCATTTCTTAAAATCGATCCAAAAACAAGAACCCCACATTAATCTGCCATCCACGTCCTGGTATTAGCATTAAGACAGACAAACATCGGATCCCAAAGAAGACATCCAGGAGAACAGGACACTCACACACACACATAGGGGATAAAGAAACAAAAGATCTAATTACCTTGAGTTTTCTTTCTCTGCTTCTGACGCAAGGGAACCTGCTGGAAATGCAGGAAGGAGAGAAAAGAGGAAATTTCTGATTGTGTTGTAACATTTGTAAAGAGAGAAGGAGGGAGGAGGTGGCAGTGTTTATGAGCAGGATGGAAGCTAAAAAAAAAAAAAAAACGACTCTCCCAGCAGAGCTAAAGGGGCGCTTACTAGCTGAGGCACAAAATGTGCTAATTAGAATCAATAGACATCTAGCTGCACCTGAAAACTACGGAACACAGCATTTATCACTAATGTTTCCTGTTTCCACCCACAACCACCTTTCTCACTACCACTTTAGTTATGACAGGATAGCGTTCACTCAAGTTCTTAAAAATAATAAAAATATCTCCCCTTTTATTCTTTGTGAGAGAAGAAAAACTTATAGCATGCTTTATTTTGTGCCATTTCTAAAGAGCAACAATTATTTAAATAAACCTGGAAGACAACCATTACAGTCTCACAGGACTACAGGTTTACATCAGACTACTAAATTCATGGTCCTGCTACCTCCATCGGGTTGCATGTAAACCACATGAATTAACCATCCCAGAAAAAGAAGTTCCACAACCTCTTTTGGTGAGGTGTAAGTACCTATCAACCCTCCTTATTGGGAAATTCTGATTTGCAGCCAGGTTTAATTCACATATTGTCTTATGGAAGATAAATTAATTACCAATTTCTATTTTATACCAGCTCTTCTAAGATTCAAATTAGAAAAAAGATACTATATCTGAAATATACATTTTTCACATTACATTTTAAACAATTCAAGTAAAATCATCAGACTATAAACAAAAACAGAAAAAAAAATCTTTCAACTGGCTCTGTATGTGTGTGAGATTTTTTTTTTTCCTCCATTATATCTAAGCTGAATTCAGTCAGGGTTAAATGACATAATCTTTTGAGTGGAGAATTTGAAAAAAAATGTACATAATCGAAGAGGAGTTCTAAAAATTGATATGCAATTCTATTACAAGAGCTTATAAAGTTATTCTAGATGCACCTGGCTAATATCCTCTGTATCTAACTATTGCTTTAATAATTACAATGGCTCTATTATATTTTTGAAGAGGGAATGTGACAGAGTGGAAGTAAGATGGGATTTTTAAATCCAGAGACCTGAAATCAACTTACAGCTGTTGTAATTAGTAGCTGTGTTACCCAGGGAAAAGTCAGTTTAGCACTCAAAACCAACTTCCTTCATTTGTAAAATCAAGATATTTATAAATCCAATCCCATAAGTCTCATAAGTATTTAATATGGTTGTACACAAAAATGCGCTAAAAACTAAAAATTCTTTATGTATGCATGGTAATATTATATGATTATAGATGTAAACAAATGTTTCATATATAATAAACAAAAATTTCCTATCAAGTTTTAGGATAGGTAGGATTTGTATTTCTCTCAGATGTATTTCTCTAATCATTTAACTTCAGTGATGAAGTTAAAGTGCCTTAAACTGTATTTCCTGAGAAACCTCATACTAACTTTTTATTTTACAAATATTAGAATAAAATTTTATTCTTGAAGAAAGAAATCATTCTTTTGAAAAATGGACATGACAAAGGCAATATTTGCCCTAAATTTTAGGCAAGAGAAGACCTGTTAGAGTCGTGACAGGCAACAAAAATGTAGGTATTTTTGACCAAATTCTAGTCATTTCTACTTCATAAGATACCTCCCACACTGACCTGCATCCTGATCTAAAATTCCCACTATTCTCTTCAACGTTCTTTCTCCTGGGCTTTTTTCTGAGTTCAGCAAAGCCCATTAACAAAATATTTTAACCCAAATATATTGTTCAGATAATGTATTTTATTTTGATAGCTAGAACTTAGCTGACAGCCAGGACTGAAAAAGAAGAGAGTAAGTCAATTTAGACAGTGGGAATAATTTAAGAGAATCTGGGGTCCAGGAGACCCCAGGAAGCTCTCAAGACAAATTAAGAACCACCAGGGAGTAGGAAGAAAAGGGAATTATGGACAGAGGCAGTCCTAGACCATTCTGGCACATCTGAACAAGGTCAATCACATTAGCTGATACAAAAAGAGCAGCTTAGAAAGGAACAGAAAGTAGGAGAGGACACTGTAGTATCCGTGAAGGGAGGCAGCCCACGCTCCATCCCTCCTGACTGGGAGCAGGTGAATCTCCTCCATCCATTAATTATAGGCTAGTACTCTTGCCTGGAAAATCCCATGGACGCAGGAGCCTGGTAGGCTGCAGTCCATGAGGTCGAGAAGAGTTGGACATGACTGGGCGACTTCACTTTCACTTTTCACTTTCATGCATTGGAGAAGGAAATGGCAACCCACTCCAGTGTTCTTGCCTGGAGAATCCCAGGGACAGGGGAGCCTGGTGGGCTGCCATCTATGGGGTCCCACAGAGTCGGACACGACTGAAGCAACTTAGCAGCAGCAGCAGCAGGCTTCCCAGGTCATGCTAGGAGTAAAGGTATCTCCTGTTACCAATGCAGGAGATGAGACATAAGAGACATCGGTTCAATCCCCAGGTTGGGAAAATACCCTGGAGGAGAAAATGGCAACTCGCTCCAGTATTCTTGCCTAGAAAATCGCATGGACAGAGAAGCCTAGTGGGCTATGGTCCATGGAGTCCATGGAGTCCACTCCAAAGAGTCTAACACAACTCAAGCAACTCAGCACAGCACAATTTGACAAGGTCTTTCCAGTTCTACCATACAAGCTGATGGCTGGTTCTAGAGAAAACCCTCTATCAAACTGCACACTCTGTCTCAACGTGGCCCCAAAACAGGCCTTGGTCTATGCTAGATTCTTGCACCTGGACTAATGAGAAGTGGGGCTCTAGGCTGGACGATACCTCAAGCAGGCTGAGCACTCAAAACCGACAGGACTTTATTCAGACTTTTTTTTTAAAACACGGGCAAGGAGTTTAGTCACTGAGTCAGCCCTATGCCTCAGACAGAACTTTTCCTAAGGCAAATGATCATAAAATCTGTATAAGTGTTCAAACTGTTTCCTCCAACCAGAAGCTGAGCTGCATATTACAGGAACAATAAATTAGTGGGAATTGCATTTTCACTTGATCGACATGAACTTGAAACCTAAATTGGTTTACATGAAAGAATGAAAACAATCTTGAGAACTTTAGTAAGTTTGAGATATGTCTAACTCCTCACAACAGGAAGTGGAACCCACGAGCTCGTCAGTTTCAAAAAGATCTCACATGTGGTTTATTCCACTAGATGAGCGAGAAAAAGCCAAGCAAACAGTGAGCACTTTATGAAACCATTTTTTTTTATAGGGAATTATAACCATTACAACAAATGTGTGTGTAAGTATGCTCAGCCATGTCTGACTCTTTGTGACCCTATAGTCAGCAGCCCGCCAGGCTCCTCAGTCCATGGGATTTCCCCAGACAAGAAGACTGGAATGGCTTGCCATTTCCTGCTCCAGGTGATCTTCCTGACCCAGGGATTGAACCTGTGTCTCTTCATAACAAATATCTAAAGCCTAATAAGGTATTTTTCTCACAAGATTTTCTTCCTATTGGGATATTGTAGGTAAAACTTAAAATTCTGAATTTGCCCTAATTCGGCTCTAAAATTTGAGGAAATTTTTCTTTTGAATACATATTTCCTTTTTATTGAAAAAGAGTATTTTTCTTTTACTTTTTAAGCAGGGGGGGTTAAAAAAATTCACTTGGTCATTAATCGCTCAAAAACACATGCTGTATAAATATACAAAGGAACCAGTGTAAAATATACAAATGGACCTCCTCTGATATTGAATGATGGTGTTCACATCCAAGTTAAGGGTAATTATTATACTGATTTCTAATTTATATAGCAATTAAATCTTAAAAGGTACAATTTACCTGTGACATTAAAATTCACCATAAAATAGTTTGTCATTACATCAAACTTCACAATGATCGTGTCTTAAAATTACACGGTGATATGCTATGATGCAATGGCACCCCACTCCGGTACTCTTGCCTGGAAAATCCCATGGATGGAGGAGCCTGGTGGGCTGCAGTCCATGGGGTCGCTAAGAGTCAGTCACAACTGAGTGACTTCACTTTCCCTTTTCACTTTCATGCATTGGAGAAGGAAATGGCAACCCACTCCAGTGTTCTTGCCTGGAGAATCCCAGGGACAGAGGAGCCTGGTAGAAGGCCGTCTATGGGGTCGCACAGAGTCGGACACGACTGAAGTGACTTAGCAGCAGCAGCAGCAGGCTATGATGGGTCCTGATTTGCACCATTTTCCCAAGTTCCATGGTATAAAACCTCACAGCATTGTCAATTTTAAGCTACCAATACTTTAAGTGGCCAGCAGCCTGAGCCAAAGGACACAAACAGCCTCAAAGCTCTAGGGTAGTATTAGTCACTCCGTCAGTCCAACTCTTTGTGACCCCATGGATAATAGCCCACCAGGCTCCTCCATCCATTGGATCTTCCAGGCAAGAATACTGGAGTGGGTTGCCATTTCCCTCTCCATTAACCAAGCCACAAAAATTCCTAAATTTTTTAGGGCCAAGCCAGCTCCAGCTGATAAAACCATTACGAAGTTTCTCTACAAAACACATTTGCCCCCCTATAAAAAAAAAAAATCTCTCCTTTTTCCTGGCAAATTAAACTCAATTTTGTAAAGAGAATTTTCAAGCTTTAAATATTAAAATTTCACCTGTAAAAATACATGAAAAACTTGCTACTTTTTTTCAGAAGACTAGCTACCTTAAATATTACTAAGTTAATATGAAAAGAAACTCTCTGATAGTGAAAAATGAAGATAGATAAGAGACTTTATAATAACAATAGACAATAATTGAAAACAATGATAACCAAGAAACATAAAGCTTATAGTTAGATAGTGTTTGCCATAGCCAGGGTGAGTCTTTTCATAAATACTTGGACTAAATTGTCACATTCACAGCTTAGACATTATTATAATGCATATTTTACCGAGAAGAAAATTTTTTAATTAATTTTTATTGGAGTATAATTGCTTTACAGTGTTGCATTAGTCTCTTGCCATAAAGCAAAGTGAATCAGTCATATGTATATGCACATCCCCTCTTTTTTAGATTTCCTTCCCACCATTTAGGTCAGAGGAGAAAACTGAAGTAAATCAAGGTTCAGTGTTTTGCCCAAAGTCACAAAAGGAAATGGTAAAATACATATATTTATTTTAAGAATAAAATTCACAAAGTAGTAACCTTTAAGGTATTTGCTTCGGTTGTTGATGTTATATAAAGTAAGAGAACAGAAAAGCAGGGATTGAAGTTTGAGGAGAAGCTGGATGCAATGGCACTTTCTACATTGAAGAGAAACTGGAGAAATTAAAGAAGAACTAGGGAGAAGAGGAAAAAGAAGAAGAAGAAAAAGAAGGAGGGACAAGGAGAGGAGGGTGAGGAGGAGGAAGCTAGAAGGTGGAAAGTGAGGGAGAGAAACGTGTCAGGGAAAGACTGTCTAGCTTAATCAGTGGAATAAATGACAATATAGAGAACTGTGGTGTTGGAGAAGACTCTTGAGAGTCCCTTGGACTGCAAGGAGATCCAACCAAGGCACCCTAAAGGAAATCAATCCTGAATGTTCATTGGAAGGACTGATGCTGAAGCTGAAACTCCAATACTTTGGCCACCTGATGCGAGGAGCTAACTCATTGGAAAAGACCCTGATGCTGGGAAAGATTGAAGGTGAGAGAAGGGGATGACAGAGGATGAGATGGTTGGATGGCATCATCGACTCAATGGACATGAGTTTGAGTAAACTCCGGGAGTTGATGATGGACAGGGAGGCTTGGCGTGCTGCAGTCCATGGGGTCGCAAAGAGTCGGACACAACTGAGCAACTGAACTGAAATGATAGAGAACATGGCTTAAGTAGAGAAATGACAACCCACTCCAGTATTCTTGCCTGGAGAATCCTATCAACAGAGGAGCCTGGTGGGCTACAGTCCATAGGGTCACACAGAGTCAAACATGGCTGAAGCAACTTAACACAGCAGCATTTATAAATAAATACATATATATCCATAGTAAACATATTGAGTTTGATGTATATAAGACACATGGGAAAATAGCATATATAGTATTTATGAGTCTAGAGATTTGGGAGAAGTCTGGAATAAAGATGTAAAATTAGGAATCATCAGCATATAGAGAGTGGAAATCTTGAGTTTGGGTAAGATCACTCAAATGTGTAGGATGTAAAAGGAGTGAAGTCAAAATCCAAAGGAAGACCAATGCATTTACACAGAACTAAGAGGAATGGAGACTGCCAGGAGACAGAGCAGACAAGCAAAGGAAAACAAGAAAATCAGGAGAGGGATTGTCATGGAAGTGAGGGAAAGACTGGAGGGAGAGGTGAGCCAAAACCATCAAACACTCACCAGTATAAAAGAGAAAGAAAAAATTACTAGAGACCTTGGCAAAACAGTTTCATCATTGTGTTGGCTAGAAAACAAATTTCAGTGGGTTGGAGAGTAATGGGAATTTAAGAAGTTAACAGAGCACTAAAGACTAGTCTCTCCAGAATCTTGACTGAAAAGAGGAGACATGATAGTAACAGGAGTCCTAAAGCCAAAAGACAGAGGTTGTTACACGTGTTTTCAAAACTATGCTCCTGTGCTTATAATCTCTCCTGCAATAAACTATAGACAAACACTTGTTCACTGACAGTCGGATGTTGAAATTGAAAAGCCATTTAACTACATGATATCAAAAGTCTCAGCTGTTCATATTCTAACTCACTGAGTACACATTTCTCACTTCCTTCTTTTCTTTCTTAGCTTTTACTTTATTTTTAAGGGAATGAAATATGAATACATGATATACAACTTCCCTTTTCCATTTCCCTCTCATTCACCCCAGGTTACACTAAACCGAATGTGATATTTATCATTCCCATGCAATTTTAGTATTTATAAGGAGCATTTAACAATACCATAAGCAATAGCATTAATGGGTGGTGGTGGTTTAGTCGATAAGTCGTGTCCAACTCTTGCGACCCCATGGGCTGCAGCCTGCTAGGCTCCTCTGTCCGTGGGATTCTCCAGGCAAGAATACTGGAGTGGAAAAAAAAAAAAAAAGAATACTGGAGTGGGTTGCCATTTCCTTCTCCAGGTGATCTTCCAGTAGTTGAACCCGGGTCTCCTGCATTGCAGGCAGATTCTTTACCGATTGAGCTACGAGGGAAACCCTAATAGCATTAATGGAGGTGTTTAATTTTCAGTATTTTTTAGATTTTTTTTTTTCCCCATGTTGAGGTAAGTAGTTGTAGTTCTAAGACAACAATGCTGCTGCTGCTGCTGCTGCTAAGTCGCTTCAGGCGTGTCCAACTCTGTGCGACCCCATAGACGGCAGCCCACCAGACTCCCCCGTCCCTGGGATTCTCCAGGCAAGAACACTGGAGTGGGTTGCCATTTCCTTCTCCAGTGCATGAAAGTGAAAAGTGAAAGTGAAGTCGCTCAGTCATGTCCGACTCTTCATGACCCCATGGACTGCAGCCTTCCAGGGTCCTCCATCCATGGGATTTGCCAGGCAAGAGTACTGGAGTGGGTTGCCATTGCCTTCTCCAGATTTCTATGCAGAGACTTCCATTTCAGGAAAAAGTTTTCCCTTGGCATTTCTTTTTTCCAGGAAACATTTAGGGAAGGAAATTTATTTTAAACAATTTTTGAGAAAACACTGTCATAAAGTTTTGATCTAAGAGAACTGTGACATTTCTTCCCCACTAGAGCAATCCCTGAAAGCAATTCTTGAAAGCTTTAAGTAAAAGAATTGTGTACAACGGTAAACAAGATGTTGTGTCACATTCTCTCTGAGCCTTGTCATCCTTAAATTAAGGCTGCTTTCCTTCCTTAGCTAAAATGCTGTTACTGAAATCTGAGACTTTAGTAATCAAGCCTTTAAGACTCATATACTAGTCATTATTATTTATTTATCTATTTATTTTAATGATAAACGAATCATAAAAGAAAGCTAAGCACACTGATTTAGTGTATAATGCTGAATGACCACAGTATCGTGCTGCTTGCTGTTGTTTAGTTGCTAAGTCATGTCTGACCCTTCTGCGACCCCAAGGACTGTAGCCCACCAGTCACCCCCGTCTATGGGATTTTCCGGGCAAGAATACTAAAGTGGATTGCCATTTCCTTCTCCAGGGTGATCTTCGAGACCCAGAAATCAAACTCAAGTCTCTTATGTCTCCTGCATTGGCAGGCGGATTCTTTACCACTGAGCCACATGAAGAAGCACAGTATAATGTACGGAAAGCCTTATACGAACTACACAATGGATGTTTAATGATTGTACCAAATATAATCATAATGGTGGAAATTTCCCCAAAATCTTTGACCCAGATCCTAAAGGTGTTAGGCGAGTGCTTTCTTTCAGGTCACAAGTTGGTAGATTATGGATTTTGTTTATTCAACCACCCCTTACTGCACAGTTACTCAGTGCCAAGGACCAGCAATTCAGTGGCAAGAAAGTTTTAACACAGCTTCTAGGGCAACACAGAGGAAAGAGAACTGAGCAAGGATAACAAGGTCTCACCCCATCACAGTGCTGACCTAAAACTGAGGAGTCAGAGCCGGGCCTCCAGATAAAGACCTATGCATAAGAGGATGTGGCACAGTAATGCAGGTACAATCAGGAGGCATGGACCACACACAGAGGATGGCAGGATTTGGGGGTGGACACCGTGTTCAGAGGGGCCAAGTCACATCACGAAGAGCCTTGTAAATTATGCTGGAAAGTACAAAGTTCATCTGAAAGCCAATGGAAGCCATTGAACAGATGGGAAAAGATGAGTAGAAAAATCACGTCTATGTGTAGGCAAATTCACCCTGGCTGTTGTTGAGGGGTGGGGAGGAGACAAGTGCAGAGAGAGGCAAAGAGCCCAGTGAGCAGGGGGAGGGCAAGTGTTGCGAAGATGGGAAAATATTGGGCTGTTGTTACATCCTCTGGAAAAACCCAAATGGACTTTTTGGCCAACCCAACATTTAGGTGTTAAAACAGACAGAACTTAATGAGCTAATCCTTTTGATTCTGTTTGAAGCTTTAGCTTTGAAAATCCTGCTGCTTCCCTTCAGAAGAGAGAAAATCAGAGGCAAGAGAAACATACTATCAGTTAACAACAATTCAACAAAAAAAAGAACAGTGTTTTTTTACTGTGCACATAATAAAATTTCAATGCGTAGAGTCTAGTTTCTTGAACTAGCACTATTTACATACCACTTCAATGATACCTATCATGTCGGGATCAATAAAAGTCCCTTAGAAGTATCACCCTGCCCCCACCAGGTGGTCGGCTCCTCCTCTAAGTACCCCAGCACTAAGCAGAGAGCTCAGCACACGCAGCTCAATACATGTTATTTTAATGGAAATGAAGGGTAATTTGGGATGTCATTAGGTCAAATGTGTCAGGCCTATCAAAACCACCTAGCATAAAAATAGGTCTCTGGTGCTACATATTATTTAGAGAACAAATGACAGCAGAAAATGGAACTAATTTTCTAAATGGAAAGATAAAGTAGGGTAACCACTGAAAAGCAGCTGGAAGAAATGCTTGAGAGAGATATTAAGCGTTCCCAGCCAGACACTGATGGCTGTGAGATAAAAATAACAGGAAAACTGACACACAAGGAGAGCTGAGCTGATTCAGTCAAGGGGTGGAGGATGATGGCTCATGAAATGAGAAAGGCCCAAAAACAGTTCCCACCAAGAACAGAATCCACTTGTGCCCAGAACCAAAGGGGAAGCAGGTTACATATTACACGGTTAAGAGCCCTAGATTGGGAGTTCCAGGATAATGCATTAGTCCTTGGCTAATCAGATTTGCCATCTTTGTTCAAAAATCCAAGGCCATACTTTTTTTTTAAAGACATGGAGATTTTGACTTGTTTCAACTCACCATTAAATCTCCAATTCCTACGTAGTAGGTGGCTGACACATAATAAACTCAGAAGAGGTAATCAGTGAACATTAAATGAATGTATCAATGAATCAATTTATTCATTTGAAGTCCTTAGGTGCTCTCATTATCTTAATTTCCATTTCCTCTTAAACATATAAGATAAACGCTTTCCAGCTGGAAGATTACTTTTTTTTTTTTATCACAATTAAACCCTGCATTATCTTTCTCAAGGACTCAACAGTCCTAATTCTTTCTTTTCATGCCATTTTCCCAAATAACACATACACATGCTTATAATCACATGCATTTTTTCTTTTAAAATTTCTCATAAATTTTGGATACTCTAAACCTGAGTTTCCCTGATTCTGTCTTTACAGATCTGTGACCTCTGTGTGCTTTTGCCCGTGACCTCCTTTAATATCCTGTATACACAGCTTTGATCTCACACAGAATGATCTCTGTTCGTTTCCAAGGCAAACCATTCAATATCATGGTAATCCAAGTCTATGCTCCAACCAGTAACGCTGAAGAAGCTGAAGTTGAATGGTTCTATGAAGACCTACAAGACCTTGTAGAACTAACACCCAAAAAAGATGTCCTTTTCATTATAGGGGACTGGAATACAAAAGTAGGAAGTCAAGAAACACCTGGAGTAATAGGCAAATTTGGCCTTGGAATACAGAATGAAGCAGGGCAAAGGCTAATAAAGTTCTGCCAAGAGAACGCATCGGTCATTGCATACACCCTCTTCCAACAACACAAGAGAAGACTCTACACATGGACATCACCAGATGGTCAACACTGAAATCAGATTGATTATATTCTTTGTAGCCAAAGATGGAGAAGCTCTATACAGTCAGCAAAAACAAGACCAGGAGCTGACGGTGGCTCAGATCATGAGCTCCTTATTGCCAAATTCAGACTTAAATTGACGAAAGTGGAGAAAACCACTAGACCATTCAGGTATGACCTAAATCAAATCCCTGATGATTATACAGTGGAAGTCAGAAATAGATTTAAGGGACTAGATCTGATAGAGTGCCTGATGAACTATGGACGGAGGTTCATGACATTGTACAGGAGACACGGATCAAGACCATCCCCAAGAAAAAGAAATGCAAAAAAGCAAAATGGCTGTCTGAGGAGGCCTTACAAATAGCTGTGAAAAGAAAGGAAGTGAAAAGCAAAGGAGAAAAGGAAAGATATACCCATTTGAATGCAGAATTCCAAAGAACAGCAAGGAGAGATAAGAAAGCCTTCCTCAGAGATCAATGCAAAGAGATAGAGGAAAACAATAGAATGGGAAAGACTAGAGATCTCTTCAAGAAAATTAGAGATACCAAGGGAACATTTCATGCAAAGATGGGCTTGAAAAAGGACAGAAATGGTATGGACCTAACAGAAGCAGAAGATATTAAGAAGAGACGGCAAGAAAACACAGAACTGTACAAAAAAGATCTTCACAACCCAGATAATCACAATCGTGTGATCACTCACCTAGAGCCAGACATCCTGGAATATGAAGTCAAGTGGGCCTTAGAAAGCATCACTATGAACAAAGCTAGTGGAGGTGATGGAATTCCAGTGGAGCTATTCCAAATCCTGAAGGATGACGCTGTGAAAGTGCTGCACTCAATATGCCAGCAAATTTGGAAAACTCAGCAGTGGCCACAGGACTGGAAAGGTCAGTTTTCATTCCAATCCCAAAGAAGGGCCATGCCAAAGAATCCTGAAACTACTGCACAATTGCACTCATCTCACACGCTAGTAAAGTAATGCTTAAAATTCTCCAAGCCAGGCTTCAGCAATATGTGAACCGTGAACTACCAGATGTTCAAGCTGGTTTTAGAAAAGGCAGAGGAACCAGAGATCAAACTGCCAACATCCACTGGATCATGGAAAAAGGAAGAGGGTTCCAGAAAATCATCTATTTCTGCTTTATTGACTATGCCAAAGCCTTTGACCGTATGGATCACAATAAACTGTGGAAAATTCTGAAAGAGATGGGAATACCAGACCACCTGACCTGCCTCTTGAGAAATCTGTATGCAGGTCAGGAAGCAACAGTTAGAACTGGACATGGCACAACAGACTGGTCCCAAATAGGAAAAGGAGTATGTCAAGGCTGTATATTATCACCCTGCTTATTTAACTTATATGCAGAGTACATCATGAGGAATGCTGGGCTAGAGGAAGCACAAGCTGGAATCAAGATTGCCAGGAGAAATATCAATAACCTCAGATATGCAGATGACACCACCCTTATGGCAGAAAGTGAAGAAGAACTAAAGAGCCTCTTGATGAAAGTGAAAGAGGAGAGTGAAAAAGTTGGCTTAAAGCTCAACATTCTGAAAACTAAGATCATGGCATCTGGTCCCATCACTTCATGACAAATAGATGGGGAAACAATGGAAACAATGGCTGACTTTATTTTTCTGGGCTCCAAAATCACTGCAGATGGTGACTGCAGGCATGAAATTCAAAGACGCTTACTTTTTGGAAGAAAAGTTATGACCAACTTTGATAGCATATTCAAAAGCAGAGACATCACTTTGCCAACAAAGGTCCATCTAGTCAAGGCTATGGTTTTTCCAGTGGTCATGTATGGATGTGAGAGTTGGACTATAAAGAAAGCTAAGTGCTGAAAAATTGATGCTTTTGAAGTGTGGTGGTGGAGAAGACTCTTTAGAGTCCCTTGGACTGCAAGGAGATCCAACCAGTCCATTCTAAAGGAGATCAGTCCTGGGTGTTCATTGAAAGGACTCATGTTGAAGCTGAAACTCCAATACTTTGGCCACCTCATGCGAAGAGCTGAATCATTGGAAAAGACCCTGATGCTGGGAGGGATTGGAGGCAGGAGAAGAAGGGGACGACAGAGGATGAGATGGTTGGATGGCATCACCGACTCCATGGACATGGGTTTGTGTGGACTCCAGGAGTTGGTGATGGATAGGGAAGCCAGGTGTGCTGCAGTTCATGGGATTGCAGAGTCGGACATGACTGACCAACTGACTGAACTGAATTGAACTGACACACAGCTTTATATCTAATCTTTGCAAAAATTTTCCATTGAAGCACATTTATTCTCTTTATTGTTCTTCCCTATATTCACCGTGATTATTCATATTCTATTATCAAACACACACCCATTCATGTGCAAAAAATCAGACTTCCCTCTTTCTGCAAGTTTTAGATAGTGAATTTCCTAGGTTGCATAAGCGACTATAATTTTCATTTTCTTTTTTGGTTTTCTGCACCCTTGTCTCCCAAACTATCCACCATTTTTCATCATTAGCAAAGATTTCCTCATTTAGAAGGAGCATCAAAACAAAAGTGCTCTTTGCCTTCTCTCCCTCTGGAATATGAAATTGTTATCAAGCAGAAAATTAATATGTTGTCCTGGTTTTTAGTAAGGTGTCTCTTCCAGGAGCTGTCTAGTTCACTCAATTTCTCTATCATTATAATACAATTTGCCTTGACATCCATTTCTTAATGTGCATCAGGAAACCACTGTCCACATTCCCTATTTGGCAGGAAGTCTATACTATATTTTCTTAACACCCCACTTCTGCTTCTGCTTTTGGCTCTACCCCAAAAACTCTGTCCTACGCATTCATCATGAAGTCATTAGATTTGCCAAAAGATGCACACCATCCAATCCCACACTGCACTACAGCCTCTTCTATTTGAAGTGTCATGTTACTTATACTAAATTCTCTATTTTCCCTGCATAATCAACCAATAAAGGGGCTTCCCAAGTGGCACTAATGGTAAAGAATCTGCCTGCCAATGCAGGAGACACAAGAGATGCAGATTCAATCCCTGGGTCAGGGAGATCCCCTGGAGGAGGAAAAGGCAACCCACTCCAGTATTCTTGTCTGAAAAATTCCATGGGCAGAGGAGCCTGGTGGGCTACAGTCTGTGTATCCCCTTCCATCTGAAGTATCATGTTACATCAACATCTCTATTTTCCCTGCATGAGTTTCTTCATCTAGTAGAGGAAACTTGCTTAACTGACTTACCTAATTTAGGCAAATTTATGGCCATAAAATTATTTTTAAAGGAACCTATAATTTTGGCATAATAATTAGCAGAATTATTCCCATAGAAGTTGCATGAGAGGTTATACTATACCAGAATTAATTGAAAATAGGGACAAATTTATGTATATTATGTCAAAATCATGGTTATGTTTCATGATATTTAAACAGCTAGGGGTCTTAAACA
The DNA here is from genome assembly GCF_002263795.3 of Bos taurus. Taxonomy (NCBI): domain Eukaryota; kingdom Metazoa; phylum Chordata; class Mammalia; order Artiodactyla; family Bovidae; genus Bos; species Bos taurus. Next base: position 90,983,486 of record NC_037336.1, read on the forward strand.
AAAGCTTGGTGATCATAAGAAACTTTCGAACTCTAACAAAGGGATCATTTAATTCTGTTGTGTGTGTTAGTCACTTAGTCGTGTCTGACTCTTTGCAACCCCATGGACTGTAGCACGCCAGGCTCCTCTGTCCATGGAATACTCCAGGCAAGAATACTGGAGTGGTTTGCCATTTCCTTCTCCAGGGGATCTTCCCAACCCCTGGATCGAACCCAGGTTTCCTGTATTGCAGGCAAATGCTTTACCATCTAAGCTACTAGGGAAGCTCTTTCATTCCATTATGACTAATGAAATGGACAATAAGTAGTTAGTCGAACTTAAAATCAACCTAATTTTTTACTCATTCATCAAACTGACGATACTTAAAGTCTGAATATTCCAAAGAATACTTACAAGCTCATTGCCATCAGTAGCCATGTATGACATCAGATTGGTAGAAACAAAAGCTAGAAGAGAAAAAGCATTTTCAGTTAAATGTTGGAGGAAATCACTCTTAAAATTGTATATCTTCTTGACAGGAAGAAAAGCACTTGTATTCTGATTGATGAATTTCACAATGAAAGCAATTCATTACAAAGCCTTTTAATTCAGAATAAGCCAACTGTTAAAAACTGAGTTCATAAAATAAGCCAGAATTTTAATTGCACATGTGTCAGTATTTCTTTCAAGTCTACAGCAAGATATATTATATATATATTTTTATCTACTTAATATTGTACTATGGGCTTCCCTGGTGACTCAGTAATAAAGAATCCGCCTACAATGAAAGAGACACAGGTTCCATCCCTGGGTCAGGAAGTTCCCCGGGAGAAGGAAATGCAAACCTATTTCAGTATTCTTGCCTGGGAAATCCCAAGGACAGAGGAGCCTGGCTACAGTCCATGGGGTGGCAAAGAGTCAGACATGACCCAGCAACTTAACAACAATACTGAATCATACATAAACATACGTTTTTGAAAAGTGAAAATATTTTCATCTTCAAGATGAATAACATAATGTAAGATGTGGACATATCTGATCTATTACTATTGTTCTGATGGTATTAACTGAACAATTTCAAAAATGTAACCAATCCCTCAGCCTCAGAAATCTCAACTTTAATATGAAGATGAGCCCCCTTTGATGTATTGCACTTTGTAGTGGATTACCTGAGAAATAAGACACTCTGGTTTCAAGAAAAGAAGATGAAAACAAAAAGACGAAAATCTCATATCTTCAGACTAAGAAAAAAAATCTACTTTGATAAGCAACAAACTTGTTAAACATCCACAAGCCGCTGAAACTCTCTGCAAAGCAAAAAGCCTTTCACCTCTCCCAGTGACAGATCCATACCCCATGTGACTTTATTTCTTACACCAATCGTTTCCAAATTCTGAAAATGCATAGCCCTTCTTTACGTCAAAATGCCATATTTATATTACACTGATATGAATAAAACATTTATTTGTAAAATGCCAAAGAGAAAAACCACAATAAAAAAAAGACTGACCAATTTACTTAATTTTTAACTCACTTGTTTAAAAAATACAGTCAAACATAAATGGAAAATCAAATCACAGGCTGGTGAAAACATTTGCAGTATTCATTTAAAAAATCATAGCATAAACAGTTCTCTTATTCACCAATAAGAAAATAATAAGTAGACTGGGAGACCAAGACGGTGTAATAGAAGGACATGGAGCTCACCTCCTCCCACAAATACAGCAAAAACACATCTACGTGTGGAACAATTCTCACAGAATACCCACTGAATACTGAAGATCTCATAGAACCAACGCTGCAAGAAAGACCACCGCATAACTGGGCAGGATGAAAGGACAGAACAAAGCAGCTTGGGATGGACCTGAGCTATGAAAGCCTCTCTCACTCTGGGACCCCTCAACCAGATATGGAGTTTCAGGAGCTCAGAGGAGGACGCAGCAGCCAGCCTGCAGGAGCAGGACAGAGAGAAAGGTGCCCAGAAGGTCCTGGCCACCTCACTGCACACCCCAGCCTGAGATGCATCACTGGTGGAAGGCATGGTGGTGGCTGGTTGCTGGTACACGGGACTTCAGCAGACAGAACCAGGGAGAAGATTTGGTTTGGATGCAGAGACAATCCCAAGGGCCTCAAGAATGGTTCAGGCCACTGTAAGTGTGTATGGGACCAATGGGAACCCTATTTGTAAATGCACGTGCAAAGGGAGTGGCATGGCCCCACCAGAGCAGCTTCATCCTCAGCTTGCTCACAGGGGGTGCAGCTCCACTCTACAAGCTCTGGGCACACACAAGCACGTGTGGGTGGCCCACACGCAGGGTGGGACTGAAATCTGAACTGATTCCTGGTGGGTGCATGACTTTCACAGAAGATTTACGCCATTGGCAGCTTCCGGAGCACAGCACCGGAAGGACTTCCAAGCTGACTACCGGCTTTTCCTTTGCTGAGGTGGGGCAGAGGGCAGTTTCGTCAACAGTGCGCTTCGTGAGCACACACAAGAGTGACAGGGAACATCACAGAAAGCATGCCCCAGTGGATAGCTCTGGCGGAAGAATACCCACGGGCTCCGCTACCAGTAAAAGTGCGCCAGTCCTGCCTACCTCACACGCAGCTTAGAACCAGATCTTAGAGCTTCTACTCCAACAGCTGGAGAACAGGCCCCGTCCTTGACAGAGCTATGACAACCGCAGAGCAAAGAGGAGACCCCTCCAAAAACCAGTGCAGCCTCTGGTCACCACAACATAACCTTCACCCCCGACGAAGGGGAACTGGCTGGCACACCACCCCTGAAGAACAATGTGGCAGGTACCAAAAGCAGCCCGGGCATTAATGAGACTCATATAGAATGTTCCCACATAAAAACAGCCCTTCAGGACCACAACAGATAACTGTTTCTCCTAAATTGAGTCACAGAAATATAACTAAAATGAAGGAGCAGAGAAACTATTCACCAATAAAAGAATAAGACAAGTCACCTGAAAGACCAAATAATGAAACAGGCTTTTTCAGTTTACTCAGACCCTGAGTTCAAAAAGGAAGTAATACAAATTCTGAAGAAATTAAGAAAGATTATTGCTAGAAATAGGGATCACTGTAACAAGGAACTGGAAACTATAAAGAGGGGCCAATTAAAATTAGACAACTCAATTGCCAAGATGAAAACTGAGCTAAAGGCAATAAATAGCAAATTAAACAATACCAAACAAAAAAGTGACCTAGAAACTACCCAATCAGAAGAGAAAATAGATAGAAAAATGAAAAAAAGAAGGCAACATATGAGACCTATAAGATAATATAAAGCATGCCAATCTACACATAATAAGGGTACCAGAAAGAAAAAAAAGAGAAAAGGGGATCAAAAATGTATTTGAGGAAATTACAGCTGAAAACTTCCCAGACCTAAAGAAGGAAACATATCCAGATACAGGGAGAAAAGAAAAGTCATAAAGAGGAAGTAAAAAGGCAATCTCTTTGAAAATCATGTCAAAAAAAAAAAAAAAAACACCTTGAAATAAACCTGATCAAGGAGATGAAAGACTTACACACTGAGAACTATAAAACATTGATAAAGGAAACTGAAGCCAATTCAAAGAAATGGAAAGATACCCCATGCTCTTCGATTGGAAGTGTTAATATTATTACAAATGACCACACTACCCAAAGCAATCTACAGATTCAATGCAGTCCCTACAAATAACCCATGACATTTTTCACAGAATTAAACAATCCTAAAATTCATATGGAACCACAAAATACACAGAATTGCCAAAGCAATCCTGAAGAAAAAGAACAAGAAGCAAGACTCTCCCAGACTTCAGACAATACTACAAAACTACGGTAATCAAAATAGCATGGCAAGGACATGAAAACAGACATATGGGTCAATGAAACAGAATAAAGAGTCTAGAAACAGACCCACAGACCTGTGGTTGATTCATCTTTGACAAGAGCAGCAAGAGTATACAATGGAGAAAAGACAGTCTCTTCTTCAACAGGTGTTGTTGCGACAGCTTGACAGCTGCATGTGAATCAATGAAGTCAGAACAGTCCCTCACACCATACACAAAAACGAACTCAAAATGAATTAAAGACTTAAATGTAAGAAACTACAAAGCTCTTAGAGGAAAAGATAGGCAGTACACACTTCGCCATAAATCACAGCGAGATCCTCTTTGATCCATCTCCTAGAGTAATGGAAATAAAAACAAAAATAAACAAATGGGACCTAATTAAACTTAAAAGCTTCTGCAAAGGAAACAATAAACAGGATTAAAAGACAACCCTCAGAATGGGAGGATATAATTGCAAATGAAACAACTGACAAAAGATTAACCGCCATAATATATAAACAGCTCATACAGTTCAACGTCAGGAAAACAAAAAGCCCAATTAAAAAAATGGACAGAAAACCTAAACAGACATTTCTCCAAAGAAGACATACAATAAACACATGAAAAGATGCTCAATACTGCTAATTATTAGAGAAATGCAAATCAAAATTACAATGAGGTATCACTTCACACCAGTCAAAATGGCCATCATCAAAAAATCTACAAACAATAAATGCTGGGGAGGATATAGATAAAAGGGAACCCTCCTACACTGTTGGTGGGAATGTAAACTGATACAGCCATTATGGAGAATAGTACAGAGTATCCCTAAAAAGCTAGGGAAAAAATCTACCATGTGACCCAGCAACCCCACTACTGGGCATATACTCTGAAAAAAACAGAGTTCTGAAAGACACATGTACCCCAGTGTTCATTGCAGCACCATGTACAACAGCTAGGACATGGAAGCAATCCTGTGCATAGACAGATGAATGGATAGAGAATACATGGTACATATTTACAATGGAATATTACTCAGCCATTAAAAAAACAAATTTGAGTCAATTCTAGTGAGGTGAATGAACCTAGAGCCTGTTACACAGAATGAAGTAAGCCAGAATGAGAAAAACAGATATCATATATTAATGCATATATATGGAATCCAGAAAAATGGTATTGATGAACCTTTTTGCAGGGAAGGAATGAAGATGCAAACGTGGAGGATGGACTTGTGGACACAGTTGGGGAGGGAGAGAGTGGGATGAATGGAGAACGTAGCACCAACAAATATGCTATCGTGTAAAATGGATAGTTGGTGAGAAGTTGCTGTATAACAGGGATCCCAGTCCGGTGCTCTGTGATGACTTAGAAGGGTGGAATGGGGGAGGGGAGGGAAGCTCAAGAGGGAAGGGATTGATGTATAATTATGGCTGATTTGCATTGTCATATGGCAGAAATCAACACAACGCTGTAAAAATTAAAAAACAAAAAAGATTTAAATAGAAGACATGACACCATAAAACTCCTAGAAGAGAACATAGAAGGAATGTTCTCTGTCATAAATTGTAGCAATGTCTCCTCAGGTCAGTCTCCCAAGGCAAAAGAAATAAAAATTAAAAAAAAACAAATGGGCCTAATCAAACATAAAAGTTTTTGCACAGCAAAGGAAATCATAAACAAAACAAAAAGACAACCTATGGAATGGGAGAAAATATTTGCAGATTCTACAACTGACAAGAGATTAATTTCCAAAATATGTGAACAGCTCATACAGCTTAATATCAAAAAAAAAAGAAAAAGGAAAAAGAACCAACCCAATCAAAAAGTGGGCAGAAGACCTATTCATAAATAGACATCTCTCCTAAGAAGACATACAAATGGCCAGCAGGCATGTGAAAAGACACTTAACATTGCTAATTATTAGAGAAATGCAAATCAAAACTACAATGCGGTATCACCTCACACCAGTCAGAATAACTGTCATCAAAAATTCTACAAATAGTAAATGCTGGAGAGGATGTGAAGAAAAGGGAACCCTCCTACACTTTTGGTGGGAATGTAAATTGGTGCAGCTACTGTGGAGAATAGTATGGAGATTTCTTTAAAAACTAAAAATAGTTACCATGTGATACAGCAATCCCACTCCTGCCTCTATATCCAGAAAAGATGAAAACTCTTAACTTGAAAAGATACATGCACCCTACAGTAGCCAGACAAGAAAGCAAGCTAAGTGCCCACTGACATGTGAGTGAATAAAGAAACTGTGATATGAATACAATAGAACATTATTCAGCAATAAAAAAGAATGAAATAATGCCATTTGTAGTAACATGTATGAACCTAGAGATTATCATACTAAGTGAAATAAGTCAAACAGAGAAAGACAAATATCGTATTATGTCAGTTACACATAAAATCTTTTAAAATGATACAAATGAACTTATTTACAAAACAGAAACAGACTCGCGGATAGACAGAAAACAAAACTGTGATTACCAAAGGGGAAAGGTGGGGGGGGGGGTTATTAGGAGCTTCATATTAATAGATACACACTACAGTATACAGAATGCCAGGCTGGATGAAGCACAAATGAAATGCAGGGCTGGATGAAGCACAAGCTGGAATCAAGACTGCCGGGAGAAATTAACAATAACCTCAGATATGCAGATGACACCACCCTTATGGCAGAAAGTAAAGAAGAACTAAAGAGTCTCTTGATGAAAGTGAAAGAGGAGAGTTAAAAATTTGACTTAAAACTCAACATTCAAAGATCATGGCATCTGGTCCCATCACTTCATGGCAAATAGATGGGAAAACAATGGAAACAGTGACAGACTTTATTTTGGGGGGCTCCAAAATCACTGCAGATGGTGATTGCAGCCATGAAATTCAAAGACACTTGCCCCTTGGAAGAAAAGTTATGACCAACCTAGACAGCTTATTAAAAAGCAGAGACATTACTTTGCCAACAAAGTCTGTCTAGTCAAAGCTATGGTTTTTCCAGTAATCATGTATGGATGTGAGAGTTGGACTATAAAGAAAGCTGAGTGCCGAAGAACTGATGCTTTGAACTGTAGTGTTGGAGGAGACTCTTGAGAGTCCCTTGGACTGCAAGGAGATCAAACTAGTCAATCCTAAAGGAAATCAGTCCTGTATATTCATTGGAAGGAATGATGCTGAAGCTGAAACTCCAATCCTTTGGCCACCTGATGCAAAGAACTGACCTACTAAAAAAGACTCTGATGCTGGGAAAGATTAAAGGAAGGAGGAGAAGGGGACAACAGAGGGTGAGACGGTTGGATGGCATCACCAACTTGATGGACATGAGTTTGAGCAAGGTCTGACAGTTGGTGATGGACAGGGAAACCTGGCATGCTGAAGCCCATGGGGTCGCAAAGAGTCGGACATGACTGAGCGACTGAACAGTATACAAGACAGATAAATAACAAAGTTCTACTGTAGAGCACAGGGCACTATATTCAATACCTTATAATAACCTATAATGGAAAATAATCTGAAAAACTATATAAAATGTATATATGCATATACATTTATATTCATGTACATATCATATATATTCCCTTGTGGCTCAGCTGGTAAAGAATCTGCCTGCAACGCAGGACCCCTGGGTTCAATCCCTGGGTTGGGAAGATCCCCTGGAGAAGGGAAAGGCTACCCACTCCAGTATTCTGGGCTAGAGAATTCCATGGACTGTATAGTCCATGGGGTCGCAAAGAGTCAGACATGACTGAGTGACTTTCACTTCACTCACATACTGAATCACTTTGTTGTACACCAGAAACTAACACAATGTCACCTATACTTCAATAAAAATATTAAAAATTTTATAAAACAAAATAATTATCAAACTAATAAGATAACAAGTGAAGGAAAATTCAAAACATAAAAATACAAATGACTAACATTGGCTACCTAATGCAAAGAGCCAACTTGTTGGAAAAGACTTTGAGGCTGGGAAAGATTGAGAAGGAGAAGGAAGCAGCAGAGGATGAGATGGTTAGATAGCATCACTGACTCACTGGACATGAATTTCAACAAATTCCAGGAGATAGTGGGGGACAGAGGAGCCTGGGGTGCTGCAGTCCATGGGGTCGCAAAGAGTCAGACACGACTTCGCGACTAAACAACCACAATATTCAGTCTCATTAGTAATGAAATAAGCTCAAAGTAAAACAACAGCCTAGCTCCATTTTTAATCTTCACAACTGGCATACACAAAAAAAATTGTTAGAAGCCAAGTTTGGTGGAGGGTGTCGAAAAGAAAAATTTGTTGTTGGGATGCCCAATTATTATAGCCTTGCTGGAGGACAATTTGTCAAGGTGATGTTGATGACAATGGTGACATTCACAATGACTGCTGACATTTGCTGAATCTTTACTATCTGCCATCAACTATGGGCTTCCTAGGTGGCATGAGTGGTAAAGAACCCACCTGCCACTGCAGGAGACACAGGAGACCAGGTTCAATCCCTGGTGTGAGAAGATCCTCTGGAGGAGGGCATGGCAACCCACTCCAGTATTAGTGCCTGAAGAATCCCATGGCCAGAGGAGCCTGGTGGGCTACAGTCCATGGGGTTGCAAGAGTCAGACACGACTGAAGCAACTGAGCACCATACCAAACATGAGAAGAGTTTTACAATATATTCTTAATGAAACAGTAGGGAAAATATATGCAGTGGAACTTCATTCACTTTTTATTATAAAAATCTAAGTTTATGTGATACAAGTCACACATCAGTGCCTTGGAGGGAAAAGTCTGAAGAAATCTATAGCCAAATATGTATAGTGGGACTTTCCTGGTAGTCTAGTAGTTAAGAATCAATTCCTTAAACATGTTTCTACCCATTTCAGAACCTTAGTGCATGCTCTTCAACAGTCAGGTCAATTCTCATTTAGTCAAGAAAGCTTTCCACTATATTTATTAGAGATCAGTATCTTTTTGTATGTTCTCATAGCCCCTTAGGTCTCATAATTGTATAGGATTCTTAATTTTGCAATTACTTTGCTAACATCTGACTCCCACTATAGTAACTTACCTGAGGGCAGCAGGCATTCTTTCTTACCTTGTCTATCTGTTTATTGCTCTGTATCTCGTCTTTGTATACTGGTTGAGTAAATAGACATTTGTTGAGTAAATGAACTTAAAATACAGAAAATAAAAGCTCTGAACTACAGATGAGTTTCCATAAAGAAAACCTATGAATTTCAATTGTTTTTTCATTTAGTGGAATAGTACTGTCATGAATAGCCCATGAGAAATCCCCTTCCCAATGTGCAGAAGGTGGAAATGAGACTGTGTGATGTCAAACCTCCCCGAGTCAGAGAGCAAATGGGCAGAAATAATATGCAAACACTGGTGCAAGGAGGCATAGGTGAGGAGACGTGCCTTTATGGAGGCTACGTGAGTGTTCACTTAAGTAGTTCATGTAGTGGTTTTGGAGCCTTGGTACTATATTCCTGAGGTGGTCGATATATGTGAAATCTAAAATGTCACCAGAATGATTCAGAGTGCGGCAGAAGAATCGTCAGAACAACCTAAGCTTTGTCTAGGTTCTCCTCTTCCATACAAAGCACACAGCCATACTTTAGAAGAATTAGGAAGTGGGATGATATTTATGAAGACTCATGGAAATACACTTGCTTATGGTCTGGACAAAAGGAACCAGCTCAGCTAACGATGTTATAGGGTACATGGTGTCTCTAAAAAATAGGTAGCACCAAGATTTGATAAAAATACTTATAAAGCACACAATAAAATTAGCTTGTGGAAAATAATAATAATGCTGGCAAAAGTGCTTTGGAAGTAATAATTTTTCCATAGTCCCAACCTTTCTGAGAATATTAGTTTAAGGAAGCTGCCTGTGAGTGAAAGAGTTAAAGGAAGAAGTGTTAAATTCTCTGATGTTTTGATAAAGAATTTTTGTATAATTCCCAGGAATTAAAAACATATAAGAGCCTAACGAGAGTAACAAATAACATTTATAAATCAAGTTTCCAATTCTTTGCTTTCAACAAAATTGAAGAAAAATCTATTTTAAGTCTATTAATCATTAAAAGTAGTTGTGGTATTTGGCATATTCTTGGAAGAAGTTCAAAAAGTGCTCCATTCCCACCTATTTATTTATATGAAAAATAGTTTTAAGTGCTCACATACATAAAAAAACAGTAATAGGATTAAAACTGGTTCTGAACTCTAATACTGGAAATAAATAATACTCATGGGTATTGTTACATACCCAACACTTTGGCCACCTGTTGCAAAGAGCCGACTCATTAGAAAAGACGCTGATTCTGGGAAAGATTGAAGGTAGGAGGAGAAGGGGATGACAGAGGACGAGATGGTTGGATGGCATCACTGACTCAATGGACATGAGTTTAAGCAAATTGCAGGAGATGGTGATGGATGGGGAAGCCTGGTGTGCTGCAGTCCATGGAGTTGCAAAGAGTTGGACACGACTGAGAGACCGAACAACATAATTAGGAAGAAAATCTCATCTGTGTCATTAAACACTGCATTTTCAATAAAAACATTTACCTCTTGTATTAATCATCATCTGTCAAGATGTGTAACATATTCATATTTTTTGTTAAATTACAAACCAATAATAATTATAATGACTCACTCCAAATGAAATCATTTATGGTTTAAAGGATTATGCCACTTCAAAATTTTTTAATAAATTTCATTTTAAATATATGCAATATATTGTTGAAATGTATTACAGGATTATTAATAAGTTTTAAGCATAAAAATGTTTTATAATTGTACAAAAATCCATGGAATGTTGGAATAAAAATATGAGTTCTGGGGGGGGAAAGTGCTATGTAAAATCTAAAATTCCAAAGATTACTTTAAAAAAATAATTAACCATATCAAATTTCTGTTTATATTTAATAAGTTATAAAGAGAATATAACATTTTTCAGGCTTTCCCAGTGGCAGGAGCCATAGGAGATGTGGGTTTGATTCCAGGTCAGGAAGATCTCCTGGAGGGGTGCATAGCAACCCACTCCCATATGCCTGCTTGGAAAATCCCATGGACAGAGGAGTCTGACCGGCTATAGTGCATAGGGTTGCAAAGAGTCAGACATGATTGACTTGACTTAGCACGCACGTATAACCTTTTTTCACTATCAAGATTCATAATATGCCACAAATTACATCTTTTGCAACTATTTAAACGGAGAAGGCAACGGCACCCTACTCCAGTACTCTTGCCTGGAAAATTCCATGGACGGAGGAGCCCGGTGGGCTGCCGTCGTGGGGTCGCTAAGAGTCGGACACGACTGAGCGACTTCACTTACACTTTTCAGTTTCATGCATTGGAGCAGGAAATGGCAACCCACTCCAGTGTTCTTGCCTGGAGAATCCCAGGGATGGGGGAGCCTGATGGGCTGCCATCTATGGGGTCGAGCAGAGTCAGACATGACTGAAGCGACTTAGCAGCAGCAGCAGCAGCAAACGTATGATAAAAACTCTGGGTGACAACTTAAAATGTGAGGAAGGACGTAGGGTTTCCATATTATTTTATAGATATACAACCAAAAAAAACGTTTTAAAATCAGTGCACACACATGGTTTAGGGCCAAACAGATCTCACTCCACCACTTAAATGTGGAAACTTAAAAAAAAAACCCACCTAATTTCTCTAAATAGTAAGAGCTTCATCCATTAAACAGAAATGACAATAACCAGCTGATAGGATTTTGTTACAATTAAGTGAAATATCATATGGGAGACACGTGGATGCTCAACAAGAGGTAGTAATTACCTAGAATGGGTGCAATTACCCAGAAATAGCTTTATTATAGAAAACTATTCTTCCTAATGGAGTTAGCACCCAACTAAAGGGTTTGAACAAGTTAGATAACAGGTTTCATCAAATAAAATAGCTTTCCCACTTCAAGGTTGAATAAACTCCCTAACCTACTCTCCTAGAGACATTTCTGGTACCTTATTTCAGAGTTTAAGGAAATAGTTTTCTCAGTTATCTGAGACAATTACCTTCTTTGGAGAACAATTCCTTAACACAATACCACATGCTGCTGCTCCTGCTGCTAAGTCGCTTCGAATTGTGTCCAACTCTGTGCGACCCCATAGATGGCAGCCCACCAGGCTCCCCCATCCCTGGGATTCTGCAGGCAAGAACACTGGAGAACACAGTGCATGAAAGTGAAAAGTGAAAGTGAAGTCTCTCAGTCGTGTCCGACTCAGCAACCCCATGGACTGCAGTTTACCAGGCTCCTCCTCCATGAGATTTCCCAGGCAAGAGCTCTGGAGTGAAGTGCCATTGCCTTTTCCCAACACCACATGAGACTTAGCAAAAACACTAAGGTCATTACTATTTTTTAAGTCAGTGAGATGAAATCAAATCAAATATTTGTATTTCTGATAAGTCCTGTAATTGAAAAGTGGAAATATATTTCATTACAATTCCACAGACGAAACTGTTCCTGAATTTATTACTGGTTTTCTGGACTGAATGTTTGTGTCCCTGAAAAATTCATATGTTGATATCTAATTCCAAGTGTGATAGTATTTGGAGGTGGGGACTTTGGGCGGTAGTTAGTTCATGATGCAGTATGGGGGGAGCTCTCATAAATGAAATTAGTGCCCTTATAAGAAGGGACCAGACTCACTCTCTCCCTACGTATAGCTATAAGAAGAATCAGCAGTCTACAACCCAGAAGAGAGCTTGTATCTGAACCTAGCAAGCTGACACCATATTCTTGGACTTCCAGCCTCCACAACTGTGAGAAATGAATTTTCTGTTGTTGATAAGCCCCCTTGTTTACAATATTTTGTTACAGCAGCCCAAGCTAGCTAAGATGCTGGTGAAGAATCGTTCCTTTTTGTTTTATCCTAACAAAATAAAACTTCATTCTAGCAATTTATTTTAGAAACTTTTTGGTAAACTAGTTAAGTAGAAATACGTATTCTGGTCCTATATCATTTTAAAACCAGAAAATAAATTAAGAACACATGTATACCTGTGGCGGATTCATTTTGATATTTGGCAAAACTAATACAATTTTGTAAAGTTTAAAAATAAAATAAAATTTTAAAATATATATATATATTTTGTGTGTATTAAAAAAAGAACTTGAAAAAAAAAAGAATATCAATACACAACAAATGCACTATTGATAAAGCAGACAGTTGATAATTAGCATTTTTTAAGTTAAAAAAATTCACTAAAGGCAGTTATAGTTTCCATTGATCCAAAAGTAACTGTCTTAATTATGTCTTAAAATTATCTTTGGGGATGATGTAGTGAAACAAGTACCATGCCTACCCTTTTAAAGAAGAATAAAGAATTGTCTTTATTTATATCTATATAAATAAAAAATTGCCTTCTTTATTTTAAAGAAGACAATTTATTATGATCTCAAGATAGTTTTCCGTTTGAAAAAAACTATGGGCTAGGCTTATTCTCTTTTTCATGGAGCCTTAAGTGAAAACAACATAATGAACAAAAAGTTTAAAAGCCAACAGATTCATTCACAACAGGCTTATCCTTTAAAATTACAGTGTTAGCACTCAACAAGACACTCTCAGAACAGTAAATGGATTTATAGACAATCCAAGAGCATAGGCAAACAATGTGCATTATTCTTAATCCAAAAACTAGAGCTCTTCAGAAGCAGAAAAATGCTGGTCACCTAAAGGCAGAACTCTCAATCATCAAAAAAGCATGGAAAATGTGTGACAACAAAGTACACGCTTAACTAGCAATGACACCAGCCTGTAAGCGTCTTCTGTTAAGTGACTGTCCATCATAGCAACACCATGGGAGCAGCAGAGAAAATGCGTCTTTGCTCAGATAAAAAAGTGAAGAACATGAAACAATCCATTAGCTTTGCTCCTTAGCACGACATCTCTTATTAAGGCAGAGTAGAAGAGAAGGGAGCAAAATTCAAGATGCTCCCCCTTCATCCCCACCCCCTGGGAGCATGCACGTATTGGGTGGGCTTGTCTGTGGTTATCACTTTGTCCAGGAAATTTATGAAAGGGAAAAATTTATTCAAATTATTGAAAACTTTTTCCTTTTAGCTTTATTGTCATTCTGTCCCAATCCATCTCTCCTACAAGTTTTAAAAGTCTTATTCTTCTTCTTTCATTTATTTTCTCTTTTTTGTCTTTAACTCTTCCACGCATTTCACTACATTTCTTTTCTGCGGTCTCTCCACTTTGAAGATAATCCGACAGATGGTTTTAAGAGTCGCAGCTTTTTTTAAACAGAAACTATAATTAAAATTACTTTATTTTCAACACCACCGAAATGCTGTGATCCATCGTCTCGGGAAATTGGCAGCCTTCATCTTTTCTTCTCCCTCCTACCTTCCCACATAAGCTTTCAGCCCTGACAATCACAATTTAGACATAAAAGTCCACAAATCTAAGATGGAAAAGCCCTTCTTTCAGCCAATAATGTCAATCTCTATCCCTAAACAATCATTTTTACCATAGTAACAAGCAACGTAAGCGATGACCAACAATCCCTCTTCTACCTCTTGGAGGAACCTGCACCAACCCAGAAGGCTGGTGGCCGCCCCAGCTTAGCGAGGCACGAAGCTCCCTTACATCTTTGACCTCAGACATATAGGTCCCTTTGCAGCTTCCAGAACCCGAAAGATTCACAGATTATGATCTGCAACCCAGCATGCCTTAGGGCTCTGGCAAGCGACTGGAGCCCTGCCAATCCCCCTCCCGGTGTAGCCAGTGCTGCCCACGTGTGCCCTGTGCTCATTGCTCCCAAGAAGGCACTTTCCCTTTAACAGCTAGTGGGGTCAACCAGATGCCCAGAGACCAGTGGGACTCATACCTATGGGATCAATTCTGTTCCCCACTGTCTTAAATTCCATGATGCCAGCCCAGATTAACCCCACCGGCCCTCCAGAACTGAGCTAGCACACTGATTTTTGGCTCTTCAAATTATGTATAAAGGCAGGGGGCCTGCAAAATATACTTTCACCCACCCCCTCAACATACACACGCACAAAAATGCACACCATAGTAGCAACTTCGTGCACCAATGCAGATAAAGCCTGCAAAGTACCTGCCTCCTCTCCTACACCAGTGACAGATGGAAGGAACTTCTAGGAGTCAGTAATTCTACCATTCAAACTAGCTGTGTGCTGAGGCTGGATTTATAAGATTTGTGATGGAAACCCAAGGAACCTCCTCTAGCCCCAGTCTGTCTAGCCCCAGTATGCTCCATCAAGTATGAACAGGGCTTCCAGGCATATGACAAGGCCACAGGAACCACTGGTAGCCCTTCTCACAAAGGATCAGTTATTAGGTCCGCTACAGGGTGTCCCGAAGTACATACACCCCTGTTTGTCCATAGTGGCAGCTCCTAGGCAACACCTGATCCTTACATTCACTTCACTCCAGCCTGTATGGGCCAGAGTAGATGCTGCGTGCTAAGATGGGCCAGACAAGAATGGCAAATGATCACCCTTCCCTTTCTACAATCTGCAGCCCTAAATTTCTCCATGTGACTTGCAGGCATATTTTCTCTCTCTGGAAGAGAGCACATGTTTCTGACTGTGATATCCAGACTGTGTTTACACTGCTCTGAGGCAACCTGTCACCTTAATTAAGCTTTACCCAACAACCTTCCATTGAACCCTCTTTCCACAAAAGTGAGTAAGTATAACTCCATGCAGCAGTGCCCTCCTCTATGGAACCATTGCAGGCTAGAAAGAAGCTAGAAAAACTATTACAAAAGCTGCCTGCTGCTTGTACCCATTGCTCTGGAGTTGGACAAAAATTCTTCTTTTGTTTGGCTGATTCTTTCTAGGGAAACATTGTTTCGATGGGACTTGCTGCTTTTGCAAAATAATGCATGAGGCCCAATCTAAAAGCAGAGGTCGTGACCATAAGGAGCTAACCTGCTGTGCATCAGCACAGGAAAGGCTGCCTTAACCAAGGGGCTCCCAGGGTGGCACTAGTGGTAAAGAACTCACCTGCCAATGCAGGAGGAGGTGGTAAGAGACGCAGGTTCGATCCCTGGGTCAGAAAGATGCCCTGGATGAGGAAATGGCACCTTACTCCAGTATTCTTGCCTGGGAAATCCCATGCACAGAGGATCCTGGTGGGTTCATGGGGTCGCAAAGAGTCAAACACAACTAAGCATCTGAGCACAGGTACAGACTTTATCAAAAAAAAAAAAAAGGCGACTTCTCTTAGATACAGTGACACTCGGCAGGATTCTCAAAAATTCTTTGCAGTCTTCACTTCAACTCAGTAAAGTAACAATACCTACACTTTCACAAATAAAGAAACTGATATTCAGAGCACATAGACTAGCTACTTCACATGGCTAGCAAGTCATAAAGGCAAAATTTGAATTCAAGTCTTCAGACTCCCATCTTGGGGTCCTTTGGATATTAGCAATGCTGCCTCTTATAATAAACTTTGCCTTTTCAACTTCTCCTTAACAGCATCCTTAATTTTTCTGCAAATAGTAAATCTCATCACATTCTTAAAGAATAAATTGAGTGCCATAATTCTTGTAGACACTCCAGGCCAGGCATACAGTAGGCACCTAATAAATATCTGTTGACTTATTCTGACCCTCCCTCTACTTAAGGACAAGTTAGAGTAAATTTAAACAATGTACCAAATTTGAACAATTCAGAGAAGCTTTATGTGACTCACCACAATTGACATCTTTTACTCAAAGGGCTGACCTTCTCAGGTGGCTCAGTGGTAAAGAATCTGCCTGCCAATGCAGGAGACTTAAGAGATATGAGTTCAGTCCTGGGGTCATGAAGATCCTCTGAAGGAGGAAATGGCAACCCACTCCAGTATTCTTGCCTGGAGAATCCCATGGACAGAGGAGCCTGGTGGGCTACAGTCCATGGGGTTGCAAAGAGTCAGATACAACTGAGCGACTAAGCATGCACTCAAAGGGCTACAGATCCGCTGCCACAGGGTGATTTTGAAGGATCTGATCAGCAAGGAATATAGTACCTAGAAAGAGACATCAGAGACTCAAATGCAGTTTGTTTTCAAATTAAGCACCCATGCCAAGACTTCATTCATAAATAATGTAGGGCTCACTTCCTGGTTGCCGTCCTACATATCTGTATCAGTCTCTCAACAACCTTGATGCAAGTATCTGATTTTTGTGTCTGCTGACAAATTCTTGGTTAATGTCTCCAAAATTTTTAAAGAGATGTATATCTATTTATTATCTAAGAAGAGCTGTTAAATTATTAAACCCATTCTCGTGTGTGTGTGTGTGTGTGTGTGTGCGTGTGCTCAGTCGCTCAGTCATGTCTTTTTGTGACCCTATGGACTGTTGCCTGACATGCTCCTCTGTCCATGGGATTTCTGAGGCAAGCCTACTGGAGTGGGTGGCCATTTCCTCCTCCAAAGGATTTTCCTGACCAGGATTGAACCCGAATCTCCTGTGTCTCCTGCATTGCAGGCAGATTCTTTACCTGCTGAGTCAAAAGCCATTCTTAAATACCCCCAAGTTGAGACATTTGTTGACACAGTCCATGTACTGTTGCCTTCAGAACTAGATTAGCTGTCTCTGGAATCATAATATATATGCAAAGAGACACCTAGTGGACAAATATATATGTACACTATTGAGACCAGAGAGGGACTCAAAAGACCATTCTCTCTAATTTAACACGCTTTAGACGTCAATTGAGCAGTTTTTAAAACTACTGGAATCATAAAGCTGGATATATAAGTTTTACAAAATATTATTTTATGTTCATTTCTACAGGAAATTTTTGCTCTTTTTTTAATTAGACTATCATTGACATAAAGTCCTGAGAAATAATACAAAAATGAGAGTAGAATGTGATTGACCAGCCACTTGTGTTTCTCTGAACATATGTGTGCTTATTTTTGGTTTCCACCTCTTCAGAGACCTTATGTGTGAGATTTTCCATTGTCTTTGGGTTGTTTTATTCTTGCTTTTAATTAAGTAAAGCTTTTTTTTTTTTTTTTTTTCCAGCCTGTTTCCTGTGGTCTGCCGGGCTTCCTGTGGCCTGCCTGCTCTCTTCATTTCATACTCCCTTCTCACCCACACCTCACCTACACACAGTTTTATACCCATCTTCTCACATTCAACTTATATATGCACCTGCCACCCTCCCACTGCCCTAGATAATTTTAACCTCAAAAGTAAAAGTCTTGTCATCACAAGAAAGCAAGGAATTATTTACCTATTCCTGACACCATTTTACTGAAATTTGGTTATGTCCAACGTTTAGAAACGTTTTATTAATTAAATAGATAAGTTAAATTTGAATGTGTATGAATGCATGGACTCCAACTTGTAGAATTTTAGCTCTGAAAAAGGAATACTTGTTCTTGAGGAAACCAGACAACATTTACAAAGTCCACTCACTCTGAGACTGCCGTACCAGGAAAAGCCAAGTCATGTGGAGTCCCAGGAGAACAAAGTGCCAGGAAAAGCCAAGAACACAGATGTGTGGTTGAAAAAGTGGTCTTGGAAGTGGGTCTTCCTGTCCCAACCACCCCAGCTGAAACCACATGAAACAGATGAACAGCCAAGCCAAGCAAGTTCAGTTCAGTTCAGTCATTCAGTCGTGTCTGACTCTTTTCGACCCCATAGACTGCAGCACGCCAGGCTTCCCAAGCCAAGCCAAGCCAAGCTGAGCCCTTCCCAAATTCTGTCATGGGCAAACCAATGAGGTCCTCTATCATTTTCAATAAGCTCTTTCCTCCACAGCGTATTTGATGGCAAAATCTTGAACCTTTTCTTGGATATTAGGACTATACTGGGAGAAGGCAATGGCACCCCACTCCAGTACTCTTGCCTGGAAAATCCCATGGACGGAGGAGCCTGGTGGGCTGCAGTCCATGGGGTTGCTAAGAGTTGGACCTGACTGAGCGACTTCACTTTCACTTTCCACTTTCATGCACTGGAGAAGGAAATGGCGACCCACTCCAGTGTTCTTGCCTGGAGAATCCCAGGGATGGCGGAGCCTGGTGGGCTGCCGTCTCTGGGGTCACACAGAGTTGGACACGACTGAAGCGACTTAGCAGCAGCAGCAGCAGGACTATACTAACGATTCTCAACATTGTGTCAGAAGTGCTCATTTAAAAATAGTAAGAATTACAATAATTAAAAAATAAGAAATTAAGATCGTCTATTTTCAGAAAATATGATTTTACATGTTGTTGTGGAACAACAACAATGATTTTACACGTGGAAAAGAATCAACACAAATTATTTAAACTAAAAGTGGATATAGAAGGCTTGCTAGATACCAGCCCAGTATGTAAAAACCAATAACTTTCTACATTCCAGCAACAAATAGCATGAAAATAAAATTTGTAAGAAGATATGCATATAGCAGCATCATTAAATCCCAAATCTGTTGGAATGAATCTAACTAAAGACATGAGATCCTTCTATGAGGCAATCTACAAAACACTATTGGAAGAAATTTAAGAACATCTAAAGAAATGGAAGGCTAGGTCACATTCATTCATTAGAGGACTTAATTGCAAAGATAACTACAGTTAGTGCTTTTTCTTTGCTGTTATTTTTATTATCTTACAGCCATGGGATATTATTTTACCTTTTATTTTAAATTTTTTGTTGTTTTGTCTTTCATTTTAGATCTATAATCTACTTGCAATTGAATTTTGATTCTGGTTAGTTTTATTTTTCAAATTAATAACTAACTGAGCATAATTTATTGAAAATACTGTCATTTCCATGTCTAATCATAAAGGAGAAACTTGGTAAGTTGGAACTCTAAAATTAAGAATTTTCATTTTCCAAAAGACAACATTAGGGACTGTAAAAGCAAGAAAATGAATGAGAAAAGATGTGCAATATATATAACCTATACAAGGCTATATACCAAACTGCATAAAGAACTCCTATAAATCAGTCAGAAACACAGAAAAACCCAAAAGAAAAATGAAAAAAAAAGTCTTAGGCGTTTCACAAAGGAGGATATCCATTAGTAAATATATGTATGAGAAGGTGCTAAGCCTCATATAACAATCAGTGAAATGAAAGGCAAACCTGCAAAGAAACATCATTAAACATCCATCAAAATCATGAAATTTTAGAAGACTGACAATAGCAAGTACACTGTAGAGCCAATGAAAACAATCAACCACTGCTGCCGGAAGCGTAAAGTAAGACAACCATTTTGGAAAACTGTTTGGCAAAATCTGCCAAGCTAACCAGTATAGCCTATGACCCATAAATTTTATTCTTAAGTGTACATGCATCAGATATGCATGCACACAAAAGTCGAAAACCTATGTAAGAATGTTTCTAGCAACTTTATTGATAATAGCAAAAATGTTTTTAAAAATCCAAATGTCTATCAACAGGAAAGTGGATAAATAAACTGTGGATTGGTCACACCTGGAATACTACTTAGCAATAAAAAGGAGGAGACTCATCTCACAGTCTTATAATGAGAGAAAAAATCAGATATCAAAGAAAATAAATGGCATGATTCTGTTTATACAAAATAATAAAACTGGCAAAACTAGATCTCAGTGTTTAGCAAAGTACACTTGGGTCATAAAATTATACAGAAATGCAAGAAAGTAAGGATTACAAATGGTAGGAAAGTGGTTACCTTTAAGGGAAAGCAGGGATTATTTATTAGAAGGGGCACAAAAGGTGTCCTGGGGTCCCAAGAATATCCTTTCTTGATTCAAGTAATAGTTACAAGAATTTTTTCTGTGTGATAAATCAAGCTATTCACATTAGTTTTGTGCACTCTTCTCTATTAATATTATATTTAATATAAGTTTTATTTCAAAATAAAATTTAAGAAGTAAGAATTAGCAATATGTTATCTAAAAAGATATGAAATGTTAAATTAAAAGATAGAAACAGATATCCAGGAAAACATAAGCTAAAAGAAAGCTGTGGTGACAATTTTAATATCTGAAAATATAAAATTCATGATAAATATATACATTTATAACAAAAACTAAGATCGGAAAATATAACCAGCATAAACATATAAATATATTGTCTTAAGAAACTACAGCTCAGAACTGGAAAGAGAAATATATAACTTAACAATTATATATATATGTTATAGATAACAAAAATAAAATGTCATAGTTTATTGACATTAAACTATATCAATAGCTCATGCTAAGTCACTTCAGTCGTGTCCGACTCTGTGCAACCCCATAGACAGCAGCCCACTAGGCTCCCCCATCCCTGGGATTCTCCAGGCAAGAATACTGGAGTGGGTTGCTATTTCCTTCTCCAACGCATGAAAGTGAAAAGTGAAAGTGAAGTCGCTTAGTCGTGTCCGACTCTTAGCGACCCCATGAACTTCAGCCTACCAGGGTCCTCCATCCATGGGATTTTCCAGGCAAGAGTACTGGAGTGGGGTGCTATTGCCAAGCAGACAATAAATAAACAGAAATGTAGATGATACAAATTAGCAAATTTATATACACAAAACTCTATACTTGAGAAACAAAGGATAAACTCTCATGTTCAGAATACACAGTATTTGTCAATAATTGATAAAAGTACTATATTACAAAGAGGTCTTGATAAATTTCACAAAGTCAATTTAACACAGACTATGTTCTCTGACTGCAATGCATTAATTATAGAAATTAATAGTGAAAACTTTGGCCCCTGGTGGCTCAGATGGTAAAGAATCTGCCTGCAATGTGGGAGACCTGGGTTCTATCTCTGGGTTGAGAAGATTCTTGGAGTAGGAAACGGCAACCCACTCCAGTATTCTTGCCTGGAGAATTCCCCTAATGAAAACATAGCTTTAAAAAGTCTGTATGTCTGGAAACTAAATCTTGCAGTACTAAAAACAAAACAAAACAAAACAAAACTGGATAATCAACAAGGACTTGTGTATAGCACAGGGAACTCCACTCAATATTCTAGGATACAATAACTGATAAAGGAAAAGAATCTGAAGAAGAATGGATATGTGTATATGTATATAACTAAGCCACTTTGCTGTATACCTGAAACTAACACAACACTGTAAATTAACTATACACCAATATAAAGATAAAAATTAAACTTTAAAAATATTTGAAAATTTTAATAGATTAAAAAGAAAATGGGAAATAATTAGAATTTATCACCACTGAAAACACTATATATCAAAAGTTTTAGGAAACACAGCTAAAGCATTTTTCAAAGGAAAATTTATACCTTAAATTCATTTATCAAAACACAAGAGGAATAAAAACAGATTAAGAGCTTAAGGAAAAAACTAGAAAAATAGCAAAATAACAAACCCAAGGAGGAAATAGAAAAAGTAAAGGCAGAAATCAATAAAATAGAAAAATATAGAGAAGATTAATAAAACACAAAGCTAATTCTTTAAACAAAAATTAGTAAAGTAGAAATTCAACAAGACTGATAAGGGGGGAAAATGAGATGCACATAAAAGCTTCTGAGTTATAGCTCTTAACCTACCTATTATTCAGCCCGAAATTGTTAACATCAAAAAATGTCATTCAAATGCAGAAAAATAGTTAAGAAAAAAATCTAATATAGAGATATTACCCAATTATCCATCTTATAATCTGCTTTCCTGAAAGAAATAAAATATTCTTTGCCAAAGTCTAACATTTTTTCATACACTGATCAGTGGGAGTAAAAATATAATTGAAAATGAAATAAATTATTCATAAAATCAGAGAAAATTATTTTCCCTATAATTTTTTTCAGGCAAAATTGCTTAACATTTAAAAACTAATTATATCATGTAAAATTCTAAATCAAGCAAATTGGAAAATTACCATCTGGTTTCAGATCTGCTGCTTTATTCCACCTATTAATCTCAGGCCCTTTAAATACAGGCCCTCATTTCTCAAATCCTTCACTAGAAGGATCTTTTATTGACTATTTACTAATTTTTGTCTAACCAGCATCTTTTACTTCAAGAATTGCCTCTTTCCCTTCGGTGTGGCTCTGTTAATCATGTGGCTCCACATTCCCACACAGGAGCAAGTATATGGCTTAGGTTGGCCAACCATTCATTCATTCAGCAAATAGGTACTGGCTGATCATATGCCAGGCAGTCTAACAGACTGAAGATACAATATTGAACACAACAGATAAAACCTCCTGCCCTCAAGGGATCTACAAACATGGGAGCAGACAAACAACAAGATAAGTAAGTAAAACAAATGGTATATCAGGTGGACATAAACAGGGAAAAATAAAATAGTAGAGAGTATCATAGAGGGTTGTGATTTTTAAATAGATGGATAGAAATGGACTCACTAAATAGTTGACATTTGGGTAAAGACTTGAAAGACATCAAGAAACAGCCAATGGCTACTCAAGGGTGAAGCAGCCCGGGTTTAGGGAACGGTCAACACAGCAGCCCCAGATTGGGATTGGGTGTGTGTCTGGCCTGTTGAGGCATAACAAGGAGTCCAGCAGTGTAGGCTGAGTAAGCAATGGAAGGAGGGTGCAGAAGATGAGGTCAGAAGGGTCATGGGAGGTCAGAGCATGCAGGTCTTGGTGGTCATTTTTTTTTTTTTTGCATTAGGAATTATCATTTTTATTTTAAATTCAAAAAGAAATTTGAATTGAGAATTATGTGTATTATATAAATTACATAAATCTAGTAGGTGTGAGAACTGGGTCTGAACTAAGGTCATATATAGTGACAAAGACCAACTGATTCTCCTTTGTTAGCATCACTGATAGAAATTTATCTCTTTTCCATTCTCATTACTTCAAAGTGTAGTTCAGCCCATCATCACCTGGCCTGGACCACTTTAGTTGATTCCCCCTATCTTGGTTCCTATGCTTCCATTTCATCTTCAATCCTGCTACAGATAAACCTTTCTATGATCTGATCATGTCACTTATCAATTAGAAACCCTTCCAAGGCCTCTCATCAACTCTATGACAGGGTACAAATCTGTCCATGTGGCCCTCCATGATCTGCATCCCTCATCTCTCTTGTATCATCTTTTAGATCTTGGTGGTCTTTCGAGTGATGGTTTCCTTGAAATGAAACCTTCCTAGCTTTCCTTGAAATGAAACAGGCAAGTTTTGCAGGGTTTTGATCTGACAAACACATTAGCAGCTCTGGCTCTAACACTGAGAGAGACTGAAGGGAGAGAGAATATAAACTGAGGAACTAGTTAAAAGTTCCCTGAGGTCATCCCAAGAAGATGTGAGAATGTCTTGAGCCCAAGCAGAAGCAGTAGAGGTGGTAAGAAGTAGATGGACCAAAACACTTAACTTCTTTGACATAATGACAAATTCAGAAAGGAGTACATGAACCAACTCAGGCTACTCAGGAAATTCTTCCTGGAGTATTAGGATAAGATTTGTCCTTTTTTCCCTGGGATTTTAGTCATAATACAACACGAACCTGGAGTTAACAGTGGCCATACCTGGGAAACCAAAACAGTGGGAAGCAGAACACAAAGAAGGGAAAAAAATCTTCCACTGCCACAAAATGCTGAATCAGATATATTTCCAAAGATGTGCACTTGAACCTTGTTGTTTAGTTGCTAAGCTGTGTCTGATTCTTTGCAACCCTATGGACTCTAGACCATCAGGCTCCTCTGTCCATGGGCTTTCCCAGGCAGGAATACTGGAGTGGGTTGCATTTCCTTCACCAGGGGATCATTCCAACCCAGGGATCAGACCTGCATCTCCTGCACTGGCAGGCGGATTCTTTACCATTGAACCACCTGGGACATGTCTTATGAAATTTCAGAATTCCTAAGAGATACAGAAAATTCTTAAAAGTTTATAGACAAGATAAAAAGATATTATCTACACAGAAACAAAATAAGAATGGCATCAGTTTTCTCATATGCAACATGGAATGTCAAAGATATTGGAGCTTTGCCTTGAAAGTTCTAAATGAAAATAAATTTTCTCCATAAAATTCAATACCTAGTCAAACACGCAATCAATCATGAGGTCAAAATACCTTCTCAGACATGTTTATTCCCCACGTACCCTATATAAAAGTATTGCTTGGTAAAACACTCTAATAAAGTGAAAAGGAGAAAACCATGACATTAAGATTCAGGGAAAGCTGAATAATGGGGAAAAATTATGAAAGACAATCTATTAAAACTGTTCTTAGTTTCATATTCCTTGCTTGATATCCCATGAATTGATTTTGCAATCAAACCTCTGTGTTTAGAGTTACATTTAATTTCAAGTAATGATGGTTTTATTTAGAAGAAATAATAGATATTATTAATAATACAAATAGAGTCTATAGACATCTAAACACTCGAGGGCCATTTTTTTCCATTGTCAATTATATCTATATCATCCCTAATTCCTTGTCAGTAATACTTGCTTTATTTTTCCCAACCTAAAGTCAGCAAGTAAAAAAACAGGAAACTAATTTTAAAAGATTAAAATTGCTCACCAAAGGAAAGCATATTAAAATATAAAGAATTAGAGAGGTGACACGGAGAAGGCAATGGCAACCCACTCCAGTACTCTTGCCTGGCAAATCCCATGGACGGAGGAGCCTGGTGGGCTGCAGTCCATGGGGTCACTAGGCGTCCGACACGACTGAGCAACTTCACTTTCACTTTTCACTTTCATGCATTGGAGAAGGCAATGGCAACGCACTCCAGTGTTCTTGCCTAGATAATCCCAGGGACAGGGGAGCTTGGTGGGCTGCCATCTCTGGGGTCACACAGAGTTGGACATGACTGAAGCAACTTAGCAGAGAGGTGACAGAGTTAGAAAGTTGTTTCATATATGTGCCAAGTACAAGGATTTCCAGCAAAATTCATCAAAGAAGAAATGACTGGTGCTCACTGTAACTGGTTTTCCTCTCCCCTCTGGGCCTGCAAGAAGACTTCCAGCCCCATGTGGTGACGAGTGGCCATATGCCTAGTTCTGGCCAATAGTGGAGGTGATGTGGAACACCTCCTGTCTAGAGACGAGTGTGAGTCCTCCACGTGCTCTCTTCTGCTGTCACGGCAAACCCTGCAGCCACCTGCTGCCATGGTGATGCCACAAGGGGTGGAGCTTCATCAGCTGCATCCCTGAGGGACTGTGTGGAGCAGAGGAGCCCTCCCCTTCTCGTGTCAACTAATATTGACTATATAGTGTAAATAAGAAACTGAAGTTTCTTGTGTAAAGCCACTGAGCCTTCAGAGTTAATCTGCTACCATGGCACAGCCTAGCGTGGCCTGATAAGGGTTATTTTGCCTTTATAATCATTAACAAAAGACTTTTCTAATTTACTTAAGTTAGGTGTAAATTTTTCTCTTGTAAAGTAAACTGACATACCTAAGGTAGTCAATCCCTTTTTTGAACACATTAGTAGAAGGTGTTTGATTAGCAAAGACATTGACATTTCTACTGAGGGCCATAAACTCAGAGAAAAACGTCTGAAATAGGAACTGTTTTGCTTCCTGAGTAAGCTTATTTCTCTCCTCCCCCTTTTCCTCACTCCCTACAAACAATAAATACAGAACATTTTCTGGGAAAATGGTCCATTAATTTGTGCAAGTAACCTCAAAAGATTTCAAAATATTCAGTGAATACCTATCAGTTTTAGAATCGGATTCTGTCCCTTAGAAAGCTACGTTCATATTTTGAACCAAAATTTAAGAAAGCACAAATATCATTAGCCAGTTAAAATAACAGCCCCAATGTTAACCTGCCGTCCCAATAATTTGAAGAAGTTGCAGATTCTGTTTCAAAGGATATGTAAGTAATTTCTCAGCTAGCCACTCTCTTTGTAATTTAGTCCTTACCCCTGTTCACACTGGCATGCATGCATGCACACTATGTTGCTTGGGTTGTGCCCAACTCTTTGTGACCATATGGACCGTAATCCTCCAGGTTCCTCTGTCCATGGGATTCTTCAAGCCAGAATACTGGAGTGGATTTCCATGCCCTCCTCCAGGGTCAAAATGGTATATTTTGTGCAAAAGAATTACAAGTCTTCGGGAAGAAAGAAACATATGTGGTAACTACTCCTTCACTGCCAGAACAGATTTTAACATAGAGTCTATTTTAAAATAAGTCAAGAAATCCTTGGAGTCTAAGTTGTTTTTCCATTAGAAGTCTGAGACTTGGCCCTACATATTTCTGTTCTGGAAAAACTCTATTGACATTCTGAGTCACCTGGAAACATAAATTAACATTGAGTAGGTCTTAGAACATAATATTCATAGGCACAGCAAAAAAAAAAAAAGAAGAACAAAAAAAAACATCTGTGTTCAAAATATATTCACACAAAACTTCACAATATTGACTGCCCAGCAAGAATATGTCAAAATAATTAGAAAAGCATTCTGTACTTAAAAACTCTGTGAAGACTACTGGTGGGAAAATAAAAGGATACAGTTGCTGTGGAAAACAATACAGCGGAGCCTTAAAAAATTAAAAATAGGATTACCATACGATTCATCAATTTGACTTCCGGGTATGTAGTCACAAGAATTGAAAGCAGAATCTCAAAGAAATATTTGTACATCCATGTTTATAATAGCATTATCCACAATAGCTCAAAACATGGATGCAACCAATAAACAGATGAATGGATAAGCAAAATACACACAATGGAATATTATTTGGTCTTAAAAAGGAAGGAAATTCTGCAAAATGCTACAACATAAATGAACCCTGAGGACGTTATGTTACGAGAAATAAGCCAGTTACAAAAAGACAAACACTGTATGATTCCACTTATATGAAATACTTAGAGTAATCAAAACCATGAGCCAGGAAGTATTGTTATACTCGTGGGAGGGGCTGGTGGGAAGGGAAAGGGAAGCGTTATTGCTTAAGGGGCATAAAGTTTCAGCTCTACAAGATGAAAAGGGCTATGGGAAATGGTGGTAATTTATATGTAGGCATCTATTTCTTATAAAATAGATTCTTCACATAATTACAGTTTTATGGTATTCGATAGTTATGGTACGTTCCTGACCACTAAAGGGATCAAACAAGATAATTCCATAAATAAACTGCTTTGCTAAACAGCTCTCTTACTGAAAAGTAATCACTATCAAAAATCCATTTTCAGGTCCTCCGGAAAATCCAGAGGACCAAATACAACTGGTTATTTATTAATTCTATTAGCTTCTGTCTGCATTAATCCTACCATAGGAATAAATATACCTAGGCTATTACAATTTGGTTCACAAATTAGAATAACAAAGTGGAGTACAGGCTGCTCAAGTCACAAATATCACTAAGAGAAAGAATTAGTTCTGAAGAGTTCTCAATTACATACCAAAAAGCTATGAGGGTCCTTGTTCCAGTTCCGTTGACTCAGATCTGTACAAGAAAAAGTCAAGAAAGTGGTCATCAGATTTCTGCCAGGACGACTGCATGGGAGGAGGTCAAAGTCCTACCACATCAACCCCAAGAAAAGGCAGCAAAGTAGCAACTTTCTAATCACAAGGACCACAACCATAGCTTCCTTTTCTATGTCTGTGAGATTATTTCTGGTTTGTAAGTAAGTTTATTTGTATTATATTTTATATTTCACATATAAGTAATATCTAGTCCATCACTACATTAAAAAGTCCTCTATTTTCATATCAAAAACGACCAGACATCCTTTTTTCCTCTTCTACGGGCTGCACTGCACATTGCTCACACTTTGTGGCCTAAATTTCTAGTTTTGTTATTTTAAACTGCAAGGTAATGTAATGTTATGTTTTATCTAAATATTTTCCGAGTGCAATGATTTGAAATTATAACAGCTCACCAGAAGCGATATAAAAGTAGATGAATGTTAGCTGTACCAAATGCCAAGTCACTGGCTTCTGTTCACGTTTGTATTTAGAGCACCTAGCAGTGAACCAGCCATATTTCTCCCCACAACAAGACTCATGTCACTTCCTTCTGCTTTTCAAAGCAGAGAAAACAGCACTGTTTCAGCTGTGGTAATCAGCATTTGTACAAGAACTTCTTAGAATTGATATATTAAACTGGTTATAAAATTTTTCTTTCTACTCTTGGACCTCACAATCCTGGTATTGTTTGGTTGAAGGCCAACTCAAGAAAAGTTGGGGTATCAGTGCATGTAACTTGCTCAGAGCCAGAAGAATGAATCTCTAAGTAGACATTCCAGCCAGAAAGAACACAAACAGGTTTTCCCATCAAGAGCACTCATGGGCGTAAAAGCCAGACAAGTTTTATAGTAATACTGAAATTTTAAAAGTAATACCACCCATGTCTAGGTAAATGTTACTGCAGATGCTTATCTGGGTGGTATTTGGACTCAGATGTACTGACGAAATCACTTTGAGTTTAGGAAGATCTTAAAGAAATTGGGTGCTATTTTCCACTGGTTAAAACCACTTCACCACCTCCAGAAAGCCTCACACTGAGAGGACAGATTAAGATCCATTTACTCTTCCACCCAGGCACAATTTCTCTGACACTCAATGCTTTGAATATCTCATTTCAAAAGAAAAGAGTAATTTCAAATGCCTGAATAATGAGTGCGATACTTCACCCTTATCCAGTGCTCAGTGTCATAAGGAAGCAGAGACAGAATCCTGAAAATACCCAAAGAAGGAACAAAATTCTCCTTTCAGCTTCCACAGAATGCTGCAAATGTAGCATCATTTTCTTTCTGAGTTGGCATATCATTCACCCCCTCCAAGAAAAACCTATATCTTAGCCTTAGGAAAAGCATTATTCTTATCCTTCATTTGAATTCATTATGTAGGTCAAATACAGTAAAGAAAGCTGCATTTGAAGACCATGCCTTAAATGTATAAATTACAGCCAGACAGAAAGAGTGGATGAAAAATGTCTCAGCAGTGAAGTCTTTAATAGAACATGTACCATTCATTTTCCCCCCACCAATTCTCAACAGACTCCCATTGTCTTCAAACAACAATAAGAGAAGCTGTCTGCAGTTAATTTAATCATTGTCATTTCCTAAGAAATAAGGACTGATGTCTATTGAAAATTATTCCAATTATGTCTTTGAAAATGAGTTCAAAACTGTTCAAATGACTGCTTTCAATACTATATTAACCTCTACCAAATGTTATTAGTTATTCTCACAATCTTCTTAGAGCAAAAAGAAAATGACATTAGTGCCTAACATTTTTATTCAGTAAAAATTCAAACTGGAGATGCCACAATCATTTAAAAAAATTTTGCTCCAATTTGATCTACTTAAGGATTAATCTAACCCTTTTCTATGACATCGCAAGAAGTAATTTCTCTGATTAAAAACAAAAACATGGCCAAAATCCATTTTATTGTACCAAATAAAATCAATGCTGTGCAATCACTTGAAAATAAGTAGAAGATAAGCAGAGAGAAGGCATCTCACAAAAAGAACGAAACAACAATGAAAATCACAGTGTCCATGTGTGCTGAGTCGCTTCAGTCGTGTCCGACTCTTTGCAACCCTATAGGCTGTAGCCAGTCAGGCTCCTCTGTCCATGGATTCTCCAGGCAAGAATACTAGAGTGGGTTGCCATGCCCTCCTCCAGGGGATCTTCCCGATCCAGGGATCAAACCCATATCTCTTACATTTCCTGCATTGGCAGGCAGGTTCTTTACCACTAGCACTGCCTGGGAAGCCCAAAAATCATAATAGCCCATGTTTATTAAGCCCTGATTATTATTTCATTTGTGTTTATGCTAGGTGCTGTACGTGCATTCATCATGTAGTTTTCACAACAACTCTGTAAAGTTGATGCTGTTTTTATTCCCATTTTACAAATGAAGATGAATGTCCTGAAATATGCAGCTCTGGCTGGCTGGCATCCACTACTCTGTAGACAGCTGCCACCCCAATTCTCACAGGTGGCTCCCTGTGCTACCCTGAATCCCTAACAAACCCCCAACATGTCTGTTTTTAATCAGTACTTTGATGAGGGCTCTCCATACAGACACACACTTTCAGTTGACTGTATTTCTCTCTCCAGAACCCAGATACCCTGGAAGAGGGATTGTGTGAGGAGGTGTAGAGAACAGGGAGGATCCAGGTCAGTGACCTCTGCATCCACAACCCCACCTCCTCTCATGAGGCCAAACTTCCCTCATCTCAGCTATTTCCAGGCACCCAGGGCTCTCTCTCCCTAAAGCTCCATTACACTCCTTAGAAATGCTCATGAATACAGATTCATTTGTGTCCACTTCCTGCACCTAGAAAAACTCACCTTCTGTACCTCTCCCTTGGACTGCAAGGAGATCCAACCAATCCATTCTGAAGGAGATCAGCCCTGAGATTTCTTTGGAAGGAATGATGCTAAAGCTGAAACTCCAGTACTTTGGCCACCTCATGCGAAGAGTTGACTCATTGGAAAAGACTCTGATGCTGGGAGGGATTGGGGGCAAGAGGAGAAGGGGACGACAGAGGATGAGATGGCTGGATGGCATCACTGACTCTATGGACGTGGGTCTCAGTGAACTCCGGGAGTTGGTGATGGACAGGGAGGCCTGGCGTGCTGTGATTCATGGGGTCGCAAAGAGTCAGACACAACTGAGCGACTGATCTGATCTGATCTGATCTGTACCTCTCCCTGACCAAAGTATGTATTCCATATAAAATGCTGGCTTGTGAATATCAGCATCAGTGGTTTAGAGGGAAGACAAAGGAACGTTAAAGTAGGAGAGGCTGTGGGCTTGCTCTAGTCCAGCTGCTTTTGGAAGCTTTCTGTCCATCATTCGAGTCTGCCATGTCTAAACCAAAACTGCAGATAAGTTCAGCCCTTCTTTCCCAGGGCTCTTGGACCCCGTGCACTGCACCTGGACACACCTCTGAGTCCTTTCTGAAGCTGCTCAGCTGTTCACCAGATGCTGTCTGCCAGCCAGGAGTGACCCTGCTATGACATGCACAAGTACATTAGCAGTTGGTTGGCTGCAGCATAACTTTGCCACGTGTGTTGGCCAACTCTCATCCTGACGTGGTTGAAGAGACTGTGTTCCATGAAGGAAGTAAAGTTCATGACTTTCAGACTTTTCTGGGCTTTGATATGCTGTGCACTCAGGGTACACTTAATGAGAATGAAAGGAAGCACAGGGAGAAAGAAAAGAAAGGGGAAGAGAGCGATTTGGACAGTGAGTTATTGTAGGTCTTGGACCAGCCAGAGGGCAGCAGGGGGCCAGGCATGAGAGGTGAGGGAAAGAAGCTGCCACAGAAGAGGATTTAAAGAAGACAGACAAACACGAAACACAAAAGTCACTTCTCAGCTTTACCATTCCCTATTCTGCTCCTCCCAGAGGCTGAAATCATACCTTTTACCTGTGTCCGCCCTCCCTTAAGTTCCAACATGCATGCGTGCATGCTAAGTCGCTTCAGTTGCGTCCGACTCTGTATGACCCTATGGACTGTAGCCCACCAGGCTCCTCTGTCCATGGGATTCTCCAGGCAAGAATACTAGAGTAGCTGGCCATGCCCTTCTCCAGGGGATCTTCCCAACCCAAGGATTGAACCCCATCTTTTACATCTCCTGCATTGGCAGGCAGTTTCTTTACCACTAACGCCAAAGTTCCAACACACACCCTAGAAACTCACATGAGCACAAATTCACTTATGTCAACTTCCTGACCTAGGAAGACTCCCCTTCTGTACCTCTCCCTGAACACAACGGATATTCTACATTAAATGCTGGTTCATGAATATCAGCATCAGTGGTTTACAGTAATGATGAAGGAACATTAAAGTAGGAGAGGCTATCAGGACCTTCCCACCTACACCCTCCCCCACTCACCTCCTGATGGTGGGACTGAGGGTGGATGAATGAGATGCAAATGCTAAATGCAGGTTATACAAGAAGCTTTCCCCTTCTCTTTCCTGTTGGTCTAAAGTCACTACATTTCTAATTGCTTGGCCCTTCTTGCAAGAGTAGGCTCCTGATTCACCACCCCTACCAGCAGCATGGACTTCCCCAGTGGCTCAGCCCTAAAGAATCTACCTGCAATGGTGGGAGGGGAAGATTCCCTGGAGGAGGGCATGACAAATCATTCCAGTATTCTCGCCTGGAGAATCCCATGGACAGAGAAACCTGGTGGGCTACAGTTCATAGGGTCACACAGAGTCAGACGCGACTGAAATGACTAGGCGTGCATGCCTACCCAAGAGCATGGGCTTCCCCGGTGGCTCAGTGGTAAAGAACCCACCTGCCAATGCAGTAGATGAGGATTCCATCCCTGGTCAGGAAGATCCCCTGGAGAAAGAAATAGCAACCCATTTTTTTCAGTATTTCTGCCTGGGAAATCCCATGGACAGAGAAGCCTGGTGGGCTACAGTCTCGGGGTCTCAAAAGAGTCGGACCACAACCTAGTGACTAAACAACAACAACCACGAGCATATTTTTAAACCTGAAATTGATGGGCACGTCTGACATGATGCCTATTATTGAGTGTTCGAAGGAACAAAGTGTCTTCAGGACCTTTGTCCACCATGTCCTTGTTCCAAGATGGCTCTGCCAATAAGCACAGCATCAATTCCACTTTTTATGTTTTTTATAGTAAAATATATATATTTACATTGTTTTAAATTTAAAATGCAAAAGAAAAGCATTAACAAAAGAAAACAAAAATCATCCATGAGCCCAACTCCAGAGATAACCCACTCTTAACTTGTTGTGTATTCCTGTTCCATTTTCTTCTATTCATTTGGAAAATTTGGACTGTAACAAGGGATATTCTATACATACAGCTTTGTGTCTACAAAGCCACAACTCAGAGCTCTGTGCAAATGGGGATTAGAGCTAATATTTGAGCTACTTGACAAGTCACATTTAGATCCTTTAATCATAGCAGAGGCCCTGACATTCCACTAACTTTATCAGGCATGTATGAGATTTTGGACGGCACCCTAATGAGCCGTAATGCTCTGAAGAGCATTCTTTTCTTATCTTGGTTTTTGAGCAGGAGGTCCTAGGGTGCAGAACAATGTAAAAGTCCACATGGACATTTTCAACATTTGAAACCAGCACATAAAGCACAGAAGTGCTTTTGAGAACAAGACCAATAACTTATAAGGTTCAATGATTGGTGCCATATCAAATATTCATTGTTTAATATTTCTGTGTTCTTTGAAGGGGAAAGCTACATAATGACAGAAAGCAAAGATTGTTTCTCTCAAAATTCACTGAAAAACATTGATTCAGGATCAACTGGTTCTGTGTTAGAGAACTATGGAAAATATAGAAAAATTTTCTTAGAAAAAACGTTGAGGACATATTAGAAAACATAGGATGATGATATTTCACATACACACCACTTTGATTTAACAATCTCTTAAACTGTCCCCCAAATGTCTTTTTAGAATTGGTTTGTTCTAATTGTTATTAGAACACCTTAATAACAAACTAAATTTAGGCCAACAGCTTAACTCTAACTTCCCAAACATTTCATGAGTTATTATAGTCAATTATATCATCTCCAATAAAGGAGACATTTTAATTTGTTCATACAAGAAACTGACTGTACCAACTGAAAACTGTATCAACTGAAAAAAAAAAAGAAAATGATGCAAGCCCAAAGAAAGCAAAGGAAATGGAGGGCAACCTTTCTGTAAAGAGTAAAGAACATCTCTTCTCCTTTCAATAGAAAATGAGTAATTCCTATTAAGGTTAACCAACATCATCAGGAGGAGAAAAATTTTCCTCTTCTTTCTGTCTTGGCTGTCTTGAGCCTGAACCCTAAGGATACTTACTAGAAGGTTCTATGGAGGTGTTACAAAAATGGCCACAGCCATATATCGGCAGCCCTTGGAGTAGGCGGAGAGCTGTTCACTGTTTAGTTCAGAATCATGTCTGACTCTTTGTGATCCTATGGACTGTATGTAGACTGCCAGGTCCATGGGATTTCTCAGGCAAGAATACTGGAGCAAGTAGCCATTTCCTTCTCCAGAGGATCTTCCTGACCCAGAGATTGAACCTGCGTTTCATGCACTGCAGGGTGAATTCTTTACCCCTGAGCCGCCTGGGAGAGAGAAGAGCAAAAAACTCTCACGAGGTTGAGCTGCGACTTATGAGTTCAGAGAGCAGGCATACAGAGAGGGATATACTTGTTTTGTTGTTGCTGGAATATATATGTTGCTTGCACTCTCTTTGTACAATTAGGTTACCGCCAGCTGTTCAGTGTGGTAATAACTTCCAGTAATACTCTATTTTCCACTGGCCGACTCACCTGGCACAGTCAAAGGATGGCTCAGGACCAGAGATCATATCATAGTGTAAATAGGTCTCTCTGTGTCTATGACAAGTGAAGGGAAACAGGGTTTCAAATAAACCTGAAGCAAGTTTGGGGAAAATCCTTCCAAATTTTAAAGCTCACGGTCGAACAAAACAGGAGAGAGAAACCCTAAAATTTTACATTATCAGCAATAAGCTGTGAAGCCCAAAAGAAGTTTTTTTTTTTGAACAATCAGTAAAAATGAAAACAATTCCAATCAGCTTATGCCAGACAGACTGGATTATCTTTCTATGCTATCTAGAGAAAAATGACTCTAAGATCACTATCGTGTGACGAGGCCACCAAAGAACACACACCTAAACATGTAGGGGCAAAGTATTTCAGAGATCTGTCAGGCAGTTAGTTTTTAAATGACCTTAATTTTCTGACTAATGTGCTGTTTCTGGTATTTTGTCAGCTTTTTAAAATGTGAAATTTATTGTCATTTCTAACATGTTTTTTCAATACCGAGTTTCTTAGAGCTTTTTCTTTGTAAGTCTGTATTATATTTGTACCTTGTTTAGCTCCAGTTTCTCACATTACAGCCTGGTCTCAGTTGAGCAATGGTAATGATGGGGGGAAGGGGGTGAAGAGGGAGTTGAGGATTATGTCCATGTTTGGGGCGTCCTCTCCTGGGACCATGAAATGGTGGTAGCTGGAGATTTGTGATGTTCCCCAAGGAACCTGAGAATCTTGGGCACAAGACTTGGGTCTGGCTAACACAGACATCCCTCCAACTTTGAAATATTAGCATTGTATTTTGTTAAATGTGCCTGCAGCTTTCCTGTTCTCCAAGTTATTGAAGCATTTGTTTAATCTGCTGCATGGAATAACTGCATTCCTATGCTTGCCAAGAGCATTAAATCCAACTGGCTGGTTCTCAATCCATGTCAAATGCTCAGTTACAGTAAACAATATTTATATAATATGTCTAAAGGCCTATCTATTACTGTATATTGCAGAGTTATTTACTCTTAGAGTGCTGAGACTTCAGGAGGTCTGTGATTCCCTGAAATTGTATACAGAGTTTAATGTGTGTCTGCATTGACAGCTTTCACCAGAGTCTCAAATCGGTCTATGACACATGAAAGTTAATAATCACGAATCCACATTTCAAGTGCCACCAAGGAGGTGATACTAAAAATAAATAACAATACTTCATACCTTCAAAATGTTTTAAAAAAATTTACACTAGAAAGTTTAAAATCTGTTACTAAAGTAAGCTGGGCCAGTAGAAACATGTCATTGGTTTACATGAGAAATTATAAGAGATAGCTCAATAAAACAAAGGAAGTTTTCAAATGTACCGTTAATTTCATTCCCCAGTGTATCGTTGCTATGAACTGAATCGTATCCCTCCACCCCCAAATTCAGATGTTGAAGTGTAACCTCCAGTGTGAAGGTTATTTGTAGATGGGCCTTTCAGAGCTCATAAGGATGGAAACCTCATGATGGGATTAGTGCCCTTAGAAAAGAACATAAAAGAGAACAATCACTCTCTTTCCACCCTCCAAGGACACATCAAGAAGGTGGCCGTCTGCAAGCCAGGAAGAGAGTCTGCACTGGAGCCCAGCCAAGCTGTCACCTTGACGTGGAACTTGTGAGCCATCAGAACTGTGAGGAATACGTGTCTGTCATTTAAACCACCCAGTCTAGGGTATTTTGCTACAGCAGCTCAAGCTAAGACAGTGAGTATGAGGCAAAGCTAACAGAAGAATTGTTCTCTAGTGTTAGTAGAGAGAGAGCCGGGCATCTCAGGAGATGTGATCATGAATCTGTAGCTAATTGCTTCTTACCCTTTACATTGAAGGTTAAACTTAGAATTAAATTTCCCATTGTACTCTTGTAAAGTACAAGAGTACTTTAGAACCTTCCCACATACACTTTGTATATTAATTTTACTTCAAGACACCATTTACATTTCATATCAATATTTTCCTTTTTCTCATCCACTAACTTGCCATCCTATTATAGTTTGCTGTATGAATCTCTTCAAGTTGCTTCAAATGGTTTCAAAAACAAATCAGATTATAAGTGAGAATATAAATGAGGGCTTCCCTGGTGATCCAGTGGTTAAGAATCCAGCTGCCAATGCAGAGGACACGGTTGGATCAGGGAAGAATCTTTCCTGGTCAGGGAGGTTTCACATGCTGTGGGGCAACTGAGCCCGTGTGCCACAACTACTGAGCCTGTGCTCTAGAGCCCAAAAGCCGCAACTACCGAAGCCTGCATGCTCTAGGGCCTGTGCTCTGTGACAAGAGAAACCTCCACAATGAGAAGCCCACGGAATACAATTAGAGGGTAAACCCCCGCTCGCTGCAACTAGAGAAAGCCCTCACGCACCAACAAAGACCCAGCACAGCCAAAAATAAATAAATAAGATTAAAAACAAAATGAACCCAAAAAAAGAATATAAATGAATGACATTTCCATTTTAAAATTAAAAATATGAATGTTCATAACTGCTTTGGAAATTATATGCAAACATTTCTTTGAAGAAACTATCTCAACCATGCTCATAATTCCATGAGAATGATTTTCCTCTTCTAAGGGCCCTTAGTTTGAGGCTCATGGATCCTGTGAACAGAACGCTGGGATTCTATACATGCAAATGGGGAAAACATATCTTCAGTTTCACTGAATTCTAACTGAAATTTAACAGTTCCTTCAAATATAAACGCTGACAACAAACCACAGAAGTATTATCAGGGTCTGTGATTTTGTTTCCCATAGAAACCACAGGTGTTCTTGTCTCCAGCTGGGTTATTGCAGCTCTCTCCAAATATCACTTATGCTCCTCACCATCATTCAAATGTCACCAGACTTGCTGCTGGATTGTTATTTAATGCATTAATATAGAAGCGCACATATTACTATATCACACATTTTTATTATTATATTTTTACATATCTGGTTTCTTTGTAATCCTTTGTATTTTGTCTTATGCATTTAAAACCATTATTCTGAATAAGGGTCCGTGTGTGAAGTGTGAAAGTTGCTCACTAATGTCTGATTCTTTGTAACTCCATGGACTGTAGCCTGCCAGGCTCCTCTGCCCATGGAATCTTCCAGGCCAGAATACTGGAGTGAGTAGCCCTTCCTTTCTCCAGGGGATCTTCCCAACCCAGGTATAGAACCCAGGTCTCCCACATTGCAGGCAGATTCTTTACCATCTGAGCCACCGGGGAAGCCCAAAATACTTTACCACTGTGCCACCCAGAATATCCCAGCTGAAGGGTCCACAGGCTTCTTCCAATTGCCAAGGGTGTCCAGGGCATAGAAGAAGTCAAAAGCCTGATACACACAAATTGTTTAGGCAGCATTTTACAAAGTGTTTGCAAATATTTTACTGAGAGCTATACTATGCCTAGGAAATAGTGGTTTCTCTTAATTGGAGAACTAAGGCATCTTCTTTTAAATAAAAGGGAATATTAGAAGCTGCACAAGTTTCATAGACACTTTGACATTAAAGGTCACCATCAGCCCTGACATAATAAATCCATTTCTTAAGTCTGTACTTATAACTTCTGAAAAGACATTTAACAGCTTTGTGAAACTTTGGGTCAGCATTTCTCTGACAAAGAGAGAAAAAAACTGACATTTAAAACATCTCTTAAGAATCAGTACTGTGTGAAGACTCATTATACACTTTGCAAATTATATAAGCCCCTCCCTTTTATTTTTTCCTTGTGAGTCAGCCTTCTTTTGAATTTTTATCAGATACTTTGGTACTTTTAGCACAACTAGAGTAGGACAAGAATAAGGAACTAAAACAAAAAGCTGTCAATATGATTACTCAATACACACTTGAAAATTAGTTACTGCTGTGACATTGTATGAGTGTGTTGGGGGAACAGTATACATGTGGTAACAGCACTCCATAGAGGCCATGGGCAAGGGGCTTTGTTCCTACTTTCCAGTTTCTTTGGTGGAAGATAAGGAAAGGGACTAAAGACTGACTGAGGATATTTACTCTCACCCGCCATGGACAGAGGAGCCTGGTGGACTGCTGTCCATGGGATCGCACAGAGCTGGACACAACTGAAGCCACTTAGCATGCATGCATGCACTGGAGAAGGAAATGGCAACCCACTCCAGTGTTCTTGCCTGGAGAACCCCAGGGACAGAGGAGCCTAGTGGGCTGCCATCTATGGGGTCGTACAGAGTCGGACACGACTGAAGCAACTTAGCAGCAGCAGCAGCAGCCACTACTCCACGTGGTAACTACAGCGAGAAGCAGGAATTGAGGCAGCATGGTGTGTCCCTGCCAAGGTGGAGTTTATCTTCTTGGTCTCTTTCTCTCTCTTTCAGACCAACAGGAGGTTATTAGCACTGGGCCACCTGCCCCTATGCCAGCGAAACTTGTAGCTGGAAATCAAAGTTCATAGTTAAATGATAAGGCACCAGCTCTGCTCAGTATACATTACTTTGCATAACTAGTAAGTTTTCAGATGGCTGATTTCTTACCTTTTAAGCAATGACACTTTTTTTCATGTTAGTTATTTTACACAACTGAATGTATTATGAATGCACTATATACCTCTTATGTACTTAGAAAAGTAGCCTGCAGTTTAATCTTCTATTAATGACTCTGAGTCAACATTAAAAATATCTGCTTTCTTCAGTCCTGAGAAAGAAGAATGGAGCTGGTGGAATCAAGCTTCCTGACTTCAGACTATACTACAAAGCTACTGTCATCAAGACAGTATGGTACTGGCACAAAAACAGAAATATAGACCAATGGAACAAGATAGAAAGCCCAGAGATAAACCCATGCACCCATGGGTGCCTTATTTTTGACAAAGGAGGCAAGAATATATGATGGGGCAAAAACAGCTCTTCAATAAGTGGTGCTGAGGAAACTGGACAGCTACATGTAAACTAATGAAATTATAACACTTCCTTAATGCCATACACTCATTATTGATTAAAGACCTAAATGTAAGACCAGAAACTATAAAACTCTTAGAGGAAAACATAGGCAGAACACTCAATGATATAAATCAAAGCAAGATCCTCTATGACCCAGTTCCTAGAGTAATGGAAATAAAAAGAAAAATAAATAAGTCGACCTAATTAAACTTAAAAGCTTTTGCACATCAAAGGAAACTACAAACAAGGTGAAAAGACAGCCCTCAGAATGGGAGAAAATAATAGCAAAGGAAACAACTGACAAAGAATTAAATTTCAAATTATACTAGCCACTCATACAACTCAATATCAGAAAGACAAACAACCCAGTCAAAAAGTGGGGAAAAGACCTAAACAAGCATTTCTCCAAAGAAGACATACAGATGGCGAACAAACATGAAAAGATGCTCAACGTCACTCATTATTAGAGAAATGCAAATGAAAACTACAATGAGATACCACCTCATACCAGTCACAATGGCCATCATCAAAAAGTCTACAAACAATAAATGCTGGAGAGGGTGTGGAGTAAAGGGAACCCTCTTGCATTGCTGGTGGTAATGTAAATTGATACAGCTACTATAGAAGATGGTATGGAGATTCCTTAAAAAACTAGGACCCACTACTAGGTGTATACCCTGAGGAAGCCAAAATTGAAAATGACACATGTACCCGGTGTTCATTGCAGCACTATTTACAATAGCTAGAACATGGAAGCAACCTAGATGTCCATCAACAGAGGAATGCATAAAGAAGCTGTGGTACATATATACAATGGAATGCTACTCAGCCAGTAGTCAGTTCTAAGGAGGTGGATGAACCTAGAGGCTATTACACAGAGTGCAGTAAATCAGAAAGAGAAAGATAAATATCATATACTAATGCATATATATGGAATCTAGAAAGATGGCACTGATTAATTTATTTACAGGGCAGCAATGGAGAAAGAGACATGAGAACAGACTTATGAACATGGGGAGAAGGGAGGAGAGGGTGAGGTGTATGGAGAGAGTAATATGGAAACTTACATTACCATATGTAAAATAGATAGCCAAGAGGGGAATTTGCTGTATGACTCAGGAACTCAAACAGGGGTTCTGTAACAATCTAGAGAGGTGGGATGGGAGGGAGATGAGAGGGAAGTTCAAGAGGGAGGGGACATATGTATACCTATGGCTGATTCGGGTTGATGTTTAACAGAAAATAACAAAATTCTGTAAAACAATATCCATCAATTAAAAAATTAATTAAAATTTTTAAAAAATCTGCTTTCTTGCATGGGCATATTACAAGGTGTGAATTAACAATGCCACCTGCCCTGTCAGTAAACAAAGGATGCTGCAGCCATCAAGCCATCCCATTGCTGCCTCCCCTATAGGGAGCTCTGAGGGAACTCAGCATGGAAACAGGATGCCTGACATCCAGCAGTCAACTGCTACAGCTGCCCCCAGTGGTGCACCCTGAGAACATACGGGATGAAAAAGCACAGGATACTGGCCCTAGATAGCTGAGGTGCACATCAAAGGAATATTTCAGTGAGCCCAGACTCCTGCATCTCCCCATACATGCAAAAGCACTAAATTCATTAACTTGAGATACCTGGTTTTCTTTCATTAACCGTAATCTTTTGATGTTCCGTTTACCTAGTCTTTGTTGTAAAAAACTCCTATATATCCTGGCTCCCCTTTTGCCTCTTTAGGAGCAGCCCCTCACAGTGATCTGAGAGTCCTGTCCCCTGGGCTTGAAGTCCTCAGAATGTCCACTGAATGAAACATAATTCTCAATTTTTAGGGGGTTCATTTTTTTTTCAGTCAACACAGGGTAATTCCTAGGACCCTGAGGGTCTTTGACGATAATTTGAATTGATGCTGAGATCTCTGAACTCTTACAGCTGCTTTTTATATTTTTTTAAATATTTTTGTCTATTTCTTTCATGTCAGACATTATTTCTCCCTGTTTTCAATAGTACTAATGAAAAATTTCTTCTATGTTCCAATAGATTTGGAAAGCAGATATGCAATAAGAAAAAAATTGAGGGCTTCAGGTCATTTTGAATGGAATAAAAACTATAGTGCATGGAATTTATTATTTGTTGTTTACAATATCTATTTGAGTATTCACAGTTTTACTGGTTTGCTGATTTCTGCTGTATGCTGGATGTATGAGTTTTTGGTATAGATAATTTCCAAATAAATGAGATTCACCTATACTTACTTGGTTTTCAGTGTCAAACATTCAAAGAGGCCACCTTGCTCTCATAGGTATGTCTATATACCAGCTCAAAGAAATGCTTATCACAGCTTTTGGCTGATAGAAAGCCTCTGTCATTGAGTTAAAAAAATCTCCTGCATCTAGTAACTGAAATATTTCCAGACCTTGACTGCACAAACTGTGGGTCCTGCTGTCAGAAATCTCTGAGTCACACACGTATTTTCACAGAGGCAGCAAAACTCAGTTTTCCCACTTCCTCTTTCACCCATGCTTAATTTGTCTCATTTAGTTGTAACCACACCACGTGGTAGAAGGTCTGTGGACAAACACTGAAATCCTGCTTCTGCTTCCAACTAGCTGTGTGGGACTTTGGGGAAACCATAGTCTCAATGTCTGCATCTCTTAAGTGATCATAATTTAGGACCTGGGGCAAAAGGGACACAGTTCCCGTGAATTTGCCCAGCTGGTCTCAGGCACTTGAAGTGAAGTGAAGTGAAGTGAAGTGAAGTGAAGTGAAGTCGCTCAGTCGTGTCCGACTCTTTGCGACCCCAGGGACTGTAGCCTACGACGCTCCTCCGTCCATGGGATTATCCAGGCAAGAGTACTGGAGTGGGTTGCCATTTCCTTCTCCAGAGGATCTTCCCAACCCCGGGATCGAACCTGGGTCTCCCACATTGTAGGCAGATGCTTTACCATCTGAGCCACCAGGGAAGTTGGTCTCAGGCACTTAGTTGATGCTTAATAATGGTTTCCTCTCTTTTCCCACGTTCCTTTATGTTTCTATTTGTTGACTCTGCAATACGCAACTATATAGATCGCCTTCAGAACACACAGTTATCATCTGGAGTCAGCGTTGATCAACAGCCCAACAGCTTTAGTCATTCTGCATAAGTCCCCATAAGGTTTCGAATGCAGCTGTGTAGCAGTACTGT
This sequence comes from Bos taurus, assembly GCF_002263795.3. Taxonomy (NCBI): domain Eukaryota; kingdom Metazoa; phylum Chordata; class Mammalia; order Artiodactyla; family Bovidae; genus Bos; species Bos taurus. Next base: position 91,026,520 of record NC_037336.1, read on the forward strand.
CACATTGCCTTAGGAGCATACACAAGTCCATATCCAAGTCTGTCAGCCCTTCGCCCAGGTCTTTCTTGATGAAAGGGTTTGCATTGTATTTATCTTTTCCTTCCCAACCCTCAGTGCATCACCTAGGACTTTGCATGCTAAGTCGCTTCAGACGTGTCCGACTCTTTGCGACCCTGTGAACCACAGCCCAACAGGCTTCTCTGTCCATGGGATTCTCCAGGCAAGAATACTGGAGTGGGTTGCCATGCCCTCCTCCAGGGGATCTTCCCAACCCAGGAATCAAACCTACATCTCTTACGTCTACCTCCACTGGCAGGCAGGCTCACCCCTAACACCACTGGGAGCAAACACTGAACAAATTTTTAAAAAAATGAAGAACCATTTTGATATCTTGAATGAGGTACTTGTTACATCAGGGCTTCCTGGCAGAGTAAGTCATTGGAACAGAAACCAGAGATCCTGAAAAACAAGAGGCCAGGATGATCAGATCCATAGACAGCCACCTACTGACGGCTCTCTGCTGACCTCCTAGTACCACAAATGGTTATAACATTAACCTGGGAACTCTCCCACCTATCTTCAAATTGGAAAAGGGAAAAAAAATCCTCATTTGCATTTCTAGACAGAGTCAGTCTGTCTATGCCTAAAACAGTCTTTTGTTTTAAGTCATGAGAAAATTAACGAGAACGCTGGTACTTTCTGGCTGTCTACTCAGCCCTTTCCATCTCGACACTGACCCAGACAGGTGTTTTTCTTAGGAGGAAAAACTAGTTGCCCCTCAAGAGCCTGGTTCACCACCCTTGCTTCTCATTTTCCTGGGCTCCCTTGTCCTTCACTTACTACACCCGCTCCTTAGTAATTTCTACCATACACTCGTCACCATTTTTCCATCTCCGCAACCATCACCAGGCCCACCTATCTTTATTCTTCTCCCTATATTTCAACCTTCTTCCTCTTCCTCTTCCTCTATCCATCTTACACATACGTATTAGAATGAGCTTTCACAAAAATTATATCTCACTAATTTTAAAAGAAATGAATAATAGTTCTTGATCACAAGCTTTTCCTTCCAACCAGTGAAACTACCCTCAACTTCCTTCTTCACCGGTTCTACCCACTCGGGTATCTGATTCTAAGAAGCTCTCCATGACAGGCAAATTAACCTCATCAGTGCTTGTTTTCTCATTATTTAATAACGCTTCAGTATACATGGTGACTTTTATCCAGAATCCCCTTCCATGCCTTCTCATCCAAACTCATTTCCTTAAATTCCTTAAAAATGTAACATTTTAGAGTTTAAAGAAATGACCTTGGGTTAGAGCTCAACAGTGCAATGCAATCCCCTTATTTCTGTGCAGTCAAGAAACCAAGACCCAGAGACGATCTGTGACATCCTTCTGCAGAAAGGTCTCAGCGTCCACACCCTCACCCTACAGCTGCTCTCAGGAAAGCAGGTACATGGCAACGAAGGGGCAGAGCGATAAACACTCAGGAACACCTCCCAGTTCCAATTCTCAGCCCTGCCCCTCATAATGAAAACATTTTATGAAGGACAAACCTGAAACTCAGGAAGGGCAAACACTGGGTTGGCCAAAAAGTTCATCTGAGTTTTCCAAAAAATGTTATGGGAAACCCCAAACTAACTTTTTGGCCAACCCAGTAACTTATTTGCTCAAAGTCATGTAGATAGTCAATGCCAGACTCAGTTCTCAGACCTCAGTGTGTTTACCCCCAAATCTTACTTTATTTCTCTCTCTTCTTGCTCCCTCCACCTATACACACTATATACAACCCACATTTGTGTTTCTTCCCCTCTGTGTATGATCCATCATACGGGTGGTTCTATTAGTTTACTAGGGATGACACAATAGAATACCACAGGGAGGCTTCAACTACAGAAGTTTATTTTCTCAGAGTTGTTGAGGCTGAAGTGTAAGATCCGGATGTCACAGTTAGTTTAGGATTCACATTAACATTCCCACTTCAATTTAATTACCTCTTGAATGGCCCTATCTCTAAATACGGTCACATTCTGAGGCTCTAGGGGTTAGGTCTATAACATGAATTTGGAGAGAACACCATTCTGTCCATAACAGGAGTCCAGAATTGTACCTTCTACTTCTGCTATCCTTAATCTCACTCTCCCACCAAATAATCTCTTTCACCAAATTATGATAAAAATAACACAAATTAGTATTTAATAAGGTTTAGACTCTTTTGCAGATCTAAATTTAAAGTGAGAAGAACCTAGAAAAGTATTCACCCTGTCTTTATTGCTATCTACATCCTGCCTTTTGCTTAAAACACTCATTAAAAACAGTGAGTAATAATTAATGTCTTCTAATAGCATTAAGCCCATCCAATCCCAAAGAAAGGAAACGCCAAAGAATGCTCAAACTACCACACAATTGCACTCATCTCACACGCTAGTAAAGTAATGCTCAAAATTCTCCAAGCCAGGCTTCAGCAAAATGTGAACCGTGAACTTCCAGATGTTCAAGCTGGTTTTAGAAAAGGCAGAGGAACCAGAGATCAAATTGCCAACATCCTCTGGATCATGGAAAAAGGAAGAGAGTTCCAGGAAAACATCTATTTCTGCTTTCTTGACTATGCCAAAGCCTTTGACTATGTGGATCACAATAAACTGTGAAAAATTCTGAAAGAGATGGGAATACCAGACCACCTGACCTGCCTCTTGAGAAACCTATATGCAGGTGAGGAAGCAATAGTTAGAATTGGACATGGAACAACAGACTGCTTCCAAATAGGAAAAGGAGTACGTCAAGGCTGTATATGTCACCCTGCTTATTGAACTTCTATGCAGAGTACATCATGAGAAATGCTGGACTGGAAGAAACACAAGCTGGAATCAAGATTGCCAGGAGAAATATCAATAACCTCAGATATGCAGATGACACCACCCTTATGGCAGAGAGTGAAGAGGAACTAGAAAGCCTCTTGATAAAGTGAAAGAGGAGAGTGAAAAAGTTGGCTTAAAGCTCAACATTCAGAAAACGAAGATCATGACATCTGGTCCCATCACTTCATGGGAAATAGATGGGTAAACAGTGGAAACAGTGTCAGACTTTATTTTTGGGGGCTCCAAGATCACTGCAGATGGGGATTGCAGCCATGAAATTAAGAGATGCTTACTCCTTGGAAGAAAAGTTATGACCAACCTAGATAGCATATTCAAAAGCAGAGATATTACTTTGCCAACAAAGGTCCGTCTAGTCAAGGCTATGGTTTTTCCTGTGGTCATGTATGGATGTGAGAGTTGGACTGTGAATAAAGCTGAGTGCCAAAGAATTGATGTTTTTGAACTGTGGTGTTGGAGAAGACTCTTGAGAGTCCCTTGGACTGCAAGGAGATCCAACCAGTCCATTCTGAAGGAGATCAGTCTTGAGTGTTCTTTGGAAGGAATGATGCTAAAGCTGAAACTCCAGTACTTTGGCCACCTCATGCGAAGAGCTGACTCATTGGAAAGGACTCTGATGCTGGGAGGGATTGGGGGCAGGAGGAGAAGGGGACGACAGAGGATGAGATGGCTGGATGGCATCACTGACTCAATGGACATGAGTCTGGGTGAACTCCGGGAGTTGGTGATGGACAGGGAGGCCTGGCGTGCTGCGATTCATGGGGTCGCAAAGAGTCGGACACGACTGAGCGACTGAACTGAACTGAACTGATGCGCTAAGTACTACACTCATAGCACATACACTTATCACATACCGAGTTACTCTTCCCAACTTGCCCCTCTCACATGCACCCACTGACAAATATTACAACCAGCAAATAAAGAATTTCTCATAAGAATCCTACTGTTGAAAAGAAGAAAGGCACAGAGTTTCTTTGAAAACTGCCACTTAAGTGTAAATAGTTCTCTAGAAGCTTCAGCAATTCTTAGGGGGAGAGGGAGAAAAATAAAAGAGAGTGAAATGAAGAACGAAATGAGAACAGGATGAGAAGGGGCCAAAATCTATGATGCACATGCTTATATTCCTGTCTGAAATATTTTAATGAGGACTTCAAATGTTTATTTTCACCACTTAATTCATCGTTTTTACCAAACCTATTCAGAAGTCAGCATTCCTTCCCAAAGCAGTTTTTATATACAACAAAGAATAAAGTATACTTCATATTAACTTCAAACCTCCTCAAAAAGACATTAGTGAAAGAACTGTAAATATACCAGCCCCTACTGCAATACAATGGGAACAGTAATATGCACTTATAATTTCCATAAAGCAGTAATACTTCTGAAGGTTCTAATTTGTTAATTTTACAGGATAAGAATATTTTTCAACTTAAGATCAGTTACAATATTTGTAACTTAGGAACATGGGGCAGTCCATTAAAAATGAGTTACACAGTCTTCATAGTTCCCATTTCTAAAGTGTAAACAAGTACAATTATTTTTTTAAAAAAACAAGGAACTCCTTTACAAGTATGACAAGTCATCTTAGATGAGGAAAGTTCTGCAATGGGACATATGGGGAAGAAGGTTAATGTATGCTAAAACATTACTGTCTCTTCCAAGTAATATGATTTCCCCAAAAAAGAAAACTTAACCTTTATTAAACATTATATATCTAGTGCTAGCTCCTTTATGGAGAAGCCTGGTGGGCTGCCGTCCATGGGGTCGCACAGAGTCGGACACGACTGAAGCGACTTAGCAGCAGCAGCTAGCTCCTTTCCATTCCCCCAAAATGTCTCTCAGATAGAGCTCTTCCCTGAGCTCTCTGTGTTAAACTACCCAGGACTCCAAATACCTCACAAATTTGTATTTATTTTGTGTGATTAACATTAATGTCTGCTCTACAGAAACCAGTATGGAGGTCCCTCAGAAAACCAGAAATAGAACTACCATATGAGCCAGCAATTCCACTCTGGGTATTTATCCAAAAGAAATGAAAACACTAACTTGAAAAATACCTGCAGCCCCATGTTCACTGCAGTATTATTTACAATAGCCAAGACATGGAAACAACCTTCATGTCTACTGATGGGTGAATGGATAAAGAAAACGTGGTATACAGTTGTCCATCAGTGTCCAAGGGGAACTGGTTCCAGCACCAGCCAGGGGAGGATACCAAAATCCCCACATGCTCAAGTCTCCTAGTTAACTCTCTGTATATTTTGGGGGGCTCGAAAATCACTGCAGATGGTGACTGCAGCCATGAAATTAAAAGACGCTTACTCCTTGGAAGCAAAGTTATGACCAACCTAGACAGCATATTCAAAAGCAGAGACAGTACTTTGTCAACAAAGGTCCATCTAGTCAAAGCTATGGTTTTTCCAGTAGTCATGTGTGGATGTGAGAGTTGGACTGTGAAGAAAGCTGAGTGCTGAAGAATTGATACTTTTGAACTGTGGTACTGGAGAAGATTCTTGAGAGTCCCTTGGACTGCAAGGAGATCCGACCAGTCCATCCTAAAGGAGATCAGTCCTGGGTGTTCATTGGAAGGACTGATGTTGAAGCTGAAACTCCAATACTTTGGCCACCTGATGAGAAGAGCTGACTTATTGGAAAAGACTCTGAGGCTGGGAAAGGTTGAAGGCAAGAGGAGAAGGGGATGACAGAGGATGAGATGGTTGGATGGCATTACTGACTCAATAGACATGGGTTTGAGTAAACTCTGGGAGTTGGTGATGGACAGGGAGGCCTGGCGTGCTGCGGTTCATGGGATTGCAAAGAGTCGGACATGACTGAGTGACTGAACTGAACTGAACTGAACTGATACACCTCTCAGGTTCAACCAACCTTGGATCATGTAGTACTCCATGTACTTATGGAAAAAAATCTGCACATAAGTGGACTTGTGCAGTTAAACCCATGTTGTTTAAGGGTCAACTGTGTGCATGTGTGTGTGTGTGTGTACACTCACACAATGGAATATTACTTGGCCATAAAAAAGAAAATTCTGCCGTTTATGACAGCATGGATGGACTTAAAGGGCATTTTGCCAAGTTAAATAAGTTAGAGAAAGAAAAATATTACATGTTCTCACATACATGTGGAATAGTAAAAGAAACTCTTAAAAAAAAAAAAGCCCACAGATACAGAGAACGTATTGGTGGTTGCCAGAGGTGAGGGAAGGAAGGGGAAGGGGGCAGCAAAGGCAGTGCCAGTGGGAAGAGGGGGTATGGGTGAAGGTGGCCAAGGGTACAAACCTCCATTTGTAACAAATTGGGATGTACTCATTTGATAGAATAGAGAGCAGCAAATGGAGTGAACTATTACCAATACATAAAACAGCAAAAATTAATGCACACATCACATACTGTGATGAATAGAAGGATCCACATTCCTAAGGGAGCATGTCATTCGATGCCATTGACAAGAAGTTCTGGAACAGACAAAAGTAATCTACAGGGAAAGAAATCAGAGCCATGGTTGTCTCTGGGGAGAGGAGAGGATGAGGGATTGATTGTCATGGGGCACAAGGGAAATACTTCATATCTTGGTTAACAGTGTGGGTTACGTGAAAACATGCATCTGTTAAAACTCACAGAACTCTAACTAACCCTTCTGAGCTGCACATTTCACTACGTGGGGACAATACTTTGATCAAATAACCTAAAGCTCAGGAGATAATTAGACAATATTATTTTGATGAAATGAAAATTAAACCTGAAAACAAATAAAGTAATAAAATGGGGAAAATTCAGGGACTTCCCTGGTGGTCCAGTGGTTAAGACTTTCCTTTTCAAGGCAGCGGGTTCAGGTTCAATTCCTGGTCAGGGAGCTAGTAATATGCCACAAGCCTCAGAGCCAAGTAACCAAAACATAAAACAGAAACAAGATAGTAACAAATTCAATAAAGACTTCAAAATGCTCCACATACAAAAAACGTGGCTTCCCTGGTGGTTCAGTGGTAAAGAATCCACCTGCCAACGCAAGAGACACAGGTTCAATCCCTGATCCGCACGGATCCCACATGCCACAGAGCCACTGAGCTCATGTGCCACAACGACTGAGCCTGTGCTCCAGAGTGGGAACCACAGCTACTGAAGCCCGTGTGCTCGACAAGCTGTGCTCCACCACAACGAGAGGTCACTGCAGTGAGAAGCCCGAACACCGCAATGAGAGAAGTAGCCCCTGCTCACTGCAACAAGAGGAGGTCGGAGCAGCAACGAAGACCCAGCACAGCCAAAAACAAAAATACATAAAATTATATTTTTTCATCTTAAAAAAATAAATAAACAAAATTTAGCAAATTCATTTCACTCTTCCTCTCAAGAAGTGTAAACTCAAGATTATGGGTGCAATGGAAGCTGCAATTTTGTTTTCATTTCTACTTTTCCATACAACATGCTTCTGAAATCAGTAATTACCTTCCCCTGCCCCATTCTGGCCCATGAACTTCATCATCCAGAACCTACAGAAATATGGAGTTCTGTTTCAACAGATCTACTAGCTGTGTTAGTAGAACTCTCTGTCTCCAATTGAGTGCCTTCCAGGAAGACTGTCAGGGATAAGGCTGAATGTATGACTTTTGCCTTATACAGTGACTTTAGAAACTAACAGTGGATAAGCTAAAAGTCCATAGTAATTTTTCCTATGTGAGTTGGTAAGTAATATACTCTAGATTCAAGTATATAACTGAATTCCAATCATATGATTCTTAGCACTCTGGTTATAATTAAATGTACTGCCTGTCATTGAAGTATTTTAAAACTCTCCCTAATCCTTTCTTTTTCCTCCCCCTCCCAAAAAAACATGAACTATTTATACAACTTTCTGTCTCTTCATTTGGTTTTACTTATCTGGACTCCTAAGCCTTGCATGGTAAATTTCAGACCTATAATTTGTGGCTTCCTTCTTCCAAGATTTCTCCAGAGTCATTCTCATGTGACTGGTTTTCTAGTTAAATATTTACACATATACATGGGGTACACAGGCAGTTCACATTTGACATGATTTAACAGCATCTACATCTGTTTCTCATCATAACATGACTGGAAAATGTGCCTGCTAAACATTTTTAAAATATATTTGTGCAAAACATTGTTTCTAATCTCATCTTGAGACATTTCTGCATAAAGAAAATAGAAATAAGATGGCCTGTCTCTGATTCCTTAATTCCGTTCCTCTGGCTTCAGGGTCCTCTCTTGCTATCAATCATTACTTCCCAAGCTTAATCAAAGTATGCATCATGTCTTTTTTTAATCTGTGAATGAGAAGCACAAAATTAAGTTGAGATATGAAGGCAAAAATATCTTGTTAAAAAGCCCCCCAAACAACAACTGGCTTCAGTGGTAACCCCAAGATTAGCAAGGCTTCATCTGAATAAAGCCTCTGATGATTCAAACCTGTCTGAAGCCTGTTTCATGTTCCCAGTGCACAACTTCAAGCATGAGTTTTCCAAATTAAAAAAAAAAAAAAAAGGCGAGAGAAAATTCTTCGCTTTCAAGAGGTAATCATTCCTAGGTACCCCAAATTTCAAACCACAACACAAACATGTCTTCTAATTCTTCCCTGCTTTATTTTTTAAAGTCAAACATATTTTAAGTTCATACACTTTTCCAGAAATATAAGGCACAGTTAAATCATGAGAGCATACTCTTTAGAACACTAAGTTAGAATAAATTGATCCTATCTGATTATCATTCTATTGTTTAGGGTTTTAACCCAGAAATATTTCTCACTTTTATTCATGTGTTATCATAAGCAATAACAAAGCAAGATAAAAAGAACAAAAACAAAAACTCTCGAGTGCACTATAAAGCCTGGAAGCAAACCTCAGTTCATATGTAGTCAAGAAGCAAAAATAAAAAGAATAACTGTTTTCAGAGATTTGGGACTTATATTTCCAAATTGTGTCTGACTAAAGATCTTGATTTTTCTTTCTTTTATTTTTCGTGATTATCTTTTGGCCATTTAATAGCTCATTTCACTCTGGAAGGAAAGTGATTGAATGAAAAAAGGGAGATTTAAAAAAAAGAGAGAGATGAGACTAAAATGAATATAATTGACCTCAACAGCCCCGAGGAAAAGCTTTATTTTCAAGAAGCCTGGAACATCCAGCTAATAAAGCTTTTGGTGCATCTGAGAATTTAAATAATCCTTAATATTCTTAATTCCTGTCACACTGATTTAAAAGTGTAATAGTAGACATACTATTTTTAGACATTCTGTTAAGAAATAATATGAAAAGTTGCTCAAATCCAGAAATCACAGTATATACTCAGAGCACCTCTTAGAATATATTTCCTCAAACAAACAAATATACATATTTACATATTCAGTTCAGTTCAGTTCAGTCGCTCGGTCACGTCCGACTCTTTGGGACCCCATGAATCGCAGCACTCCAGGCCTCCCTGTCCATCACCAACTCCCAGAGTTCACTCAGACTCACGTCTATCGAATCAGTGATGCCATCCAGCCATCTTATCCTCTGTCGTCCCCTTCTCCTCCTGACCCCAATCCCTCCCAGCATCAGAGTCTTTTCCAATGAGTCAACTCTTCGCATGAGGGCCAAAGTACTGGAGTTTCAGCTTTAGCATTATTCCTTCCAAAGAAATCCCAGGCCTGATCTCCTTCAGAATGGACTGGTTGGATCTCCTTGCAGTCCAAGGGACTCTCAAGAGTCTTCTCCATCACCACAGTTCAAAAGCATCAATTCTTCGGCACTCAGCCTTCATCACAGTCCAACTCTCACATCCATACATGACCATAGGAAAAACCATAGCCTTGACTAGACGGACCTTTGTTGGCAAAGTAATATCCCTGCTTTTGAATATGCTATCTAGGTTGGTCATAACTTTCCTTCCAAGGAGTAAGTGTCTTTTAATTTCATGGCTGCAGTCACCATCTGTAGTGATTTTGGAGCCCAAAAAAATAAAGTCTGACACTGTTTCCACTGTTTCCCTATCTATTTCCCATGAAGTGATGGGACCCGATGCCATGATCTTCATTTTCTGAATGTTGAGCTTTAAGCCAACTTTTTCACTCTCCACTTTCACCTTCATAAAGAGGCTTTCTAGTTCCTCTTCACTTTCTGCCATAAGGGTGGTGTCATCTGCATATCTGAGGTTATTGATATTTCTCCTGGCAATCTTGATTCCAGCTTGTGTTTCTTCCAGTCCAGCGTTTCTCATGATGTACTCTACATAGAAGTTCAATAAGCAGGGTGACAATATACAGCCTTGACGTACTCCTTTTCCTATTTGGAACCAGTCTGTTGTGCCATGTCCAGTTCTAACTGTTGTTTCCTGACCTGCATACAGATTTCTCAAGAGGCAGGTCCGGTGGTCTGGTATTGCCATCTCTTTCAGAATTTTTCACAGTTTATTGTGATCCACACAGTCAAAGGCTTTGGCATATTATATGTTAATAAAATAATACACGTGAAACACATATATGTACGTGTTGGCTTTGGTTTGGCATTTCTACACTTTAAATATTTATGCTAGCTTTAGAAGAAGGTAAAGAATTACAATATGTGAATAAATAAAACCTATAGATGATCCAGTATTCTTGCTTGGAAAATCCCATGGATAGAGGAACCTGGCAGGCTACAGTCTATGGGGTCGCAAGAGTCGGTCATGACTGAGCAACTAAGCACACAGATGATCCAACTTTTTTATCCATGAACTTTCATTACATACTAGATAAATATTTCAATAAAAAAGATACTACATACATTTAATTTTTTTTAACTTTTGAAGAATTAAAACATGATGAGGATCAAAACGACCCAAAAAGCCTTTTAAAACTTTCCAGGAAGTAGAGAAGGGAATATTTCCCAACTCTTTTAAAGAAGGCAGCAGAACTCAGATATGAAAAACTAACAGAGACATTATAAGAAAAGAAAATTGTAGACCAGTACCCCTCATGAACACAGATGTAAAAATTCTTAATAAAATACTGGCAAGTTGAATTCAGTTACATATAGAAAGTATATTATATTATGACTGTGGGAAGTTTATCCCAGGCTTAACAATTGAAAAGCAATCAATATATATCACCATATAAACAGAATAATAGGAGAAAATCTCATGATCATCTCAATAGATACAGAAAGTGTGTGCACCAAAAACTCAAGCTCACATCATGAAAAGATCAGGAACAAGGTGAGGAAAGAAACATTCTCACCACTTCTATTCACCATTGTACTCAAGAAGCTACCCAGTGCAATGGGGCAAGAAAAAATTTTAAACAAATTCTACAGAATGGAAGGGAAAAAGAAAAACTCTTCATTTGCAGATGGCATGAACATTTTGAAAGGAAATCCTATGGAAATTAAAACAAACAGAAAAGCTCTTAGAACTAACTGAATTATCAAAAGGTGGGATAGAAGGTAAATATAAAGTATAAATTTTGTATCTATGTTCTAACAATAAAAACTGGAAATGGAAATAAATTATAAACTAATGACATTTATAATAGCATCAAAAAATATAAAATGGGGGAGGACATTTGTTCAAGATGGCAGAGTAGAAGGACGTGCACTCAAAATAGGGATAAATCTAACAAAAGATGTGAAAGACTTAACAATAAAATGCAAAAAATATGGCGAGGAGAATTAAAGATCTAAAGAAATGGAAAGATATGCCTTATTCAAGAGTCAGAAGACTCAATATTGTTAAGATGTTAATTCTCTTTGAATTGATTTATCAATTCAAATCACACCCAATCAAAATTCCAGCAGAATTTTTTTAACTGATAAACTGACTCTATTATTTTTATTAAATGCAAAGGAGCTAAAAAAGACAAAACAACTTTATAACAATACGAGTTACTCACCTAGTGTGGATTCATTGTAAAGCTAAAGTAATCAAGACAGTATAGTATGACATGAAGCATGGCAAATAGATCAATGGAAAAAAGCAGCAAGTCCAAAAATAAATCTACAAATATACGGTCAATTGATTTTTGATAAAACTGCATAAGCAGCTCAACAGAGAAAGCATAATCTTTTCAACAAATGGTGATGGAACAATTGAATATCTAGGTGCAAAAAAGAAAAAAAAAAACATATTTGATTCATATCTTTCTCTGTATACAAAACTGACTCAAAGTGAATCATACACCTAAAGGTAAAACCTGAAAGTATAAAATTTGTAGAGGAAAAGATAGGAGCTTTTATTAAAATAACTTCTATTTCTCGAAAGACATTTTTAAGGGAATAAAATGACAAACTATATGTGATGAAATGTTCATATTCAGAATATTTAAAGACATCTCAAAACTCAGTAAAACAACCCAATTTTAAAAATGGGCAAAAGATGTGAACAGAAACTTCACAAAAGAAGACAGAGGTCAACTAAGCATTTGCAAAGATGTTCAGTGCTATTACTCATTAGGGAAACGAAAATTAAAAACACAGTGTTTCCCCTACATACCTAATAGAATGGCTAAAGTTAAAAATATTGGTCTCACTAGGCCTCAATGTAGAAATGGAGCAAACAGAATGCTCTTACATTACTGGTGGGAATATAAAAAATGGTCCAATCACTTCGGAAAACCAGTAGTTTCTTTAAAAGTTAAACATACACCACCTACACCCCAGCCATTCTACTCCTGGATACTTATCCAAGAGAAATGAAAGTATATGTATGTTCAAAGATATGTACACAAATGTATATAGCAGCTTTATTTGAAATAGCCAAACACTGGAAACAACCTAAATATATATCAATAAGTAAATGGATAAACAAAATTGTGGTATACCCACTCAATGAAATATTGAAAGTGAAATGTGGAAGTGTTGGTTACCCAGTTGTGTCTGACTCTGCAGCTTCATGGACTGTAGCCCACCAGGCTCCTCTGTTCATGGGATTCTCCAGGCAGGAATACTGGAGTGGATAGCCATTCCCTTCTCCAGAGGATCTTCCTGACCCAGGGTTTGAACCCTGGTCTCCTGACCTGCAGGCAGATTCTTTACCATCTGCACTACCAGGGAAGGCCGCAACAGAATATTGATCCATTATAAAAATAAATAAAATTGAATATTAATACATGGTAATAAGAGCAATGTCTCAAAATAATTATGATGAGTGAAAAATAAGTCAGACAAAAAAGATAAAATTCTAGAAAATGTAAAATAATCTATAATATAAAGCAGATCAGTGGTTACCTGAGGATGTGGAAAATAAGGAAGGGCTGGTGAGAGGGATTACATTTTCTTGATTGTGATGACAGTTTCATTGGTGTAGATATATGTTAAAACTTACCAAACTGCACACTTTAAATTGTGCCATTTATTAAACATCAATCACTCCTCAATAAAGGGCTTCCCAGGTAGAACAGTGGTAAGAATCTGCCTGCCAATGCAGGAGACACAAGAGATGCAGGTTCAACCCCTGCATCAGGAAGATCCCCTGGAGAAGGACATGGCAACCCACCCCAGTGTGCTTGCCTGAAGAATCCCATGGACAGAGGAGCCTGGCGGGCTACAGTCCAGGGGGCCTCCAAGAGTCGGACACGACTGAGCGACTGAGCACAACACAGCACACGTACCTCAACAAAGCTGGTTTTTTTTTCTTTCCTAACATCCGAGTATGAAATTAGTGTCCATAAATTTAAGAAACGGAAAGAAGGCCAGTGTAGCTAGGAACAGAATGAGTGAGAGGGAATTAAAAGGCAAAATCAGAGGTAAGTGGGGCCAGACCACATGTGTCTTTATAGGCTCAGTCAGTTGTGTGAAATACATTCAAATGGAGGATTATAAACAGAGCAGTAACATGATCTCATTTATGTGAAATGCTCCTTGAGCCTTTTCCAGGATACAGTATAGTTGGAATCATATAGCATGTAATCTCAGATTGGCTTCTTTCACTTACTAAAATTCACTTCAGAAGCCTCAATGTCTTTTCATGACTTGATAGCTCATTTCTTTTCAGCATCAAATAATATTCCATTATCTGGATGAACCATAGTTTATGCATCCATTCCCCTGTTAAAGACATCTTAGTTGATTCCAAGTTTTGGCAATTGTGAATAAAGTTGCTATAAACATGTATTGAGGTTTTTACATGGATATAAGTTTTCAACTCCTTCAGGTAAAATCCAAGGAGTGCAACTGAAGGATAATATGATACGAATATTTCAGTTTAGTAAGAGACTGACAAACTGACTTCCAAAACTGGCTGTCCATATTTTGCATTCTCATCGGCAATGTATGAGAATTCCTGTTGCTCCAGATCCTCACAGGTATTTGGTGTTGGCAGTGCTTTGGGATTTTGACCATTCAGATGGATGTGTAGACGTATCTCCCTGTCTTAATTTGCATTTCCCTAACAAGATAAGATGTTGAGTATCTTCATACACATTTGTCATCTGTATCTTTGGTAAGGTATATGTTCAGATATTTTGCTAATTTTTTAATCACATTGTTTGTTTTCTACTTGTTGAATTTTAAGAGTTCCTTGTATATATGGGGTTGTAGTACTTTATCAGATATGCCTTTTGTAAATATTTTCCCCAAGTCAGTGGCTTGTGTTATTCTCTGACAATGATTATATTTTAATGTAACTCATTTGATACTGATTATGCCTTCCGTCCACTAAATCTAGCTCTGCTCTGCTCTGCTAAGTCGCTTCAGTCATGTCCGATTCTGTGCGACCCCATAGACGGCAGCCCACCAGGCTTCCCCGTCCCTGGGATTCTCCAGGCAAGAACACTGAGTGGGTTGCCATTTCCTTCTCCAAGGAATGAAAGTGAAAAGTGAAAGTGAAGTCACTCAGTCGTGTCCGACTCTAGCAACCCCATGGACTGCAGCCTACCAGGCTCCTCCATGGGATTTTCCAGGCAAAAGTACTGGAGTGGGTTGCCATTGCCTTCTAGGTGTATATAGAAAAATGAATAACATAAAAATCAAAATATTACCAGAAACACAAAATAACAAAATATGCTAAGATGTACTGTTTTCTAAGAAATAGCTTTTATTCATATATATACTGAAGAAAGATCAGAAATCCAGTGAGACTCTTGGAAAATCAGTGCAATTTGTTAGTAAGTCAGACTTTTCAGGTAATTGTAGGCATCCCCAGAATCATGGAGCACAAAATAACAGAAAGATAGAAAGCATGGAAATGGAATTATACAATACTGTTTGATATTTTGTTCCCTGCAATCATCCTATTTGGCATTTAAAAATTACGAAAAATTTTCCTAATGTCTTCCTAATGAAGATGAATTGTTTTGTTTTATTTTCATGGGGAAAATGCAGGAAATCAGTTTAAATAAACATCTTTGTTAATTCTTATTTATGTAGCTGAAAATGTTAAAGAAAAGAAATAAACATTTCCAGTCTTAGATATGGTCAATAATGTCAAAATCTTGCTTATCAGGTCATCTTCCTCATATACTTTTATATGTTGGGCATTTTCCATAATAACAATGTTAATTTTTTTTAATAAATGTTTGGAACTTCCCTGGTGACTTAGATGGTAAAGAATCTACCTACAATGCAGGAGAGCTGGGTTTGATCCCTGGGTCATGAAGATCCCTGTGGAAAAGAATGGCTACCCAGTCCAGTATTCTTGCCTGGAGAACTCCATGGACAGGGGAGCCTGGAGGGCTAAAGTCCATGGGGTCACAAAGTCCATATGCTAAAATTTAGCAATATGACTTAGTCAACTGAGTAGCTGTGTGGAAAACATCTTAAAAAGCTGTTTCACCAATGTAACTTTCAGGTAAATAAAAATTTTGAATGCATAAAATAAAATAACAAAACTATTAAAAGTAGGTATAGGAGAATTTATTTCCTTCTGGAGATGAGAAAGTTTTTCTAAACAATACACAAAACCCAGATTCCAAAAAGATTAGTGAATGTGATGACATAAAAGTTTTTTTCTGCACAGAAAAAAATAACATGCAAAGTCAAAAGACAAATGATCAACTGGGAAAAATATTTCAACACATGTGACAATGAGCTCATTCTTTTAATGTAAAAAGACCTCTTACAAATCAGTTATAAAAGACCATTAAACCAATAGAAAAATTAAAAAAGAACTTAGAGGCGGTTCATAGAAAACAAGCACGAAAGCTTTGCAACAAATAAAAAGACAACCTCAATCATAAAGAAATGAAAAGCAAAATGGAAATGTTATATGAATGCTCAGTTATTGGAAAGCAATTCTTAAAATATACGTCATTAAGAGTATTTAAGTGAAAAAAGTTTAAGATGTAGCATGATCTATGTAGTACACCTCTATCCGTGCTAAATAACTAAATACATATCTATATGCATTGGAGAAGGCAATGGCACCCCACTCCAGAACTCTTGCCTGGAAAATCCCATGGACAGAGGAGCCTGGTAGGCTGCAGTCCATGGGGTCTCGAAGAGTCGGACACGACTGAGCGACTTCACTTTCACTTTCCACTTTCATGCATTGGAGAAGGAAATGGCAACCCACTCAGTGTTCTTGCCTGGAGAATCCCAGGGATGGCGGAGCCTGGTGGGCTGCCGTCTATGGGGTCGCAGAGTCGGACACGACTGAAGCGACTTAGTAGTAGTATATGCATATCTATATATACACATATATGCATTATGCTTAAATACTTTCCATATGTATTGAAATACATCTGTATGTTCTATATGCATAGAATATTCTAGAACAATGTATAAACTGGTGACGGTGGTTGCTTTTATAGTGGAAGCCTGGAAATCCAGTGTGAGTAGTAAATATAACTTTCCATCCTGTGTGCTTTATATAAAGTCTAAATTTTTAAATGGATGTCTGTATTACCTTTTCAGTGAAAAATAACTAGTTGATTTAAAAAAGCTAAATTAATACATTCAACAGATATTTCTTTGTGTCAGTCACTGTTCAAATGCTAAGAATATAGGTGATGGAAAACCAACATAAATCTCTGTCCCCAGCTCTAACATGGTCCCGAGGGGAGAACCATAAAAGTCTCTAATGAATTCTGTTCAGTCGTTATTTTTTGACAGCAACTTCACAAATGTTTTCTTTGGATATGTGCCCTTCTCAATGTAAGGGAATATACTGAGTCTTACATACAATAGTATCTATAGAAACGCATTCCGTGGAACTGACACAATTGTCATCATCATAATTTGGATAGGCTTTGTCAAGTTAGAAGAAACAAGAAGAGATACATGATTCATACCTCCATATGTATTTATACCATTTTAGAACTTCATTGTGGAGAAGGAAATGGCAACCCACTCCAGTATTCTTGCCTGGAGAATCCCAGGGACAGAGGAGCCTGGTGGGCTGCCGTCTATGGGGTCGCACAGAGTCGGGCACAACTGAAGCAACTTAGCAGCTGCAGCAAAACTTCATTGTCCTTGGAGCAAAACATTTCTAACCTCTGTTTTACAATTTATCTATTGAGAGTGTAGAAGCCTCTCACTCCCTTATTGCTTATTATTCATTATTTTAGAATTCAAACCTAAACTATGTCACGAAGATTCAGGACTAAAAGCATCCCAAAGACTTTTACTATCATTCATACACACAAAATTTTCACCAGTGGCCTAAGTTTTCATTTCCATTGTATCTCTATGTCTTTTTCTCTAGATATAGAACAACTATGCCAACAAAATGTAAAATTACAGCTGTTAAGAATTTGCTTCACTTATTAAAAATGTATATTTTAGTTAAAGGATGGAGTAGCTAAAGACCAATATTCTAAAATATAGTGGATGAGCACAAGGCTTGCTCAGTGTTTGGTCATAAAGGGATTTCTTGGCCAATAAACTGGAAAAAGCTGCATATTAAGTTTCCCCACAATTAAAAATTTTCCCCACGTTGGAGAGTAACAGCACCTGTTAGCAAATTAGTCCTCTAAAAAAATTCTTCAAGGAAGAATTGTGCTTAACTCTGAGCCTCTGTTTCTTTCTTTCTTCTCTATGTTAATAAATAGATTTCCTGCCATCAGAGGAAATTATCATCTGTTCTCAAAGCAGGACACGTTTCCATTTTTAATCGTTGCTTTCCTCTCAGCAAACTCTGGGGTACTTCCTGGCCCTAGGAAGTCATGTTGTCATATTTCTTATTAGCTCACAGCTACTTCCAGCCTCTATTGGTAAGAATTACAGCATAACATACCTCTGTCACAAGGAGCTCACTCTTGGTCCCCTGGTAAGAAGAAAGTGAAGACTGAACATGTGTGTGCTTAAAACAACTGAAATTCAATACTACCTACCAGATTATTTCCTCTTAAGGATAATCCTCTCTGAGAGAGCACAGGAATAACCAATAACAACAAATGCAATCTCTCTTTTTTTTAAGCATGGAACAAAAGAGATCCAGTTCAAACCACTTCCTCAAAATAAAATAGGATGGGAAACAACCTTCCTGTTAACAGAATACCAATGGGACTTTTAAAATTACAGCCTCTCTTTCAGCTAACACTTTGCCCAAGAAAGTTTTATTGGATTAAATGTTAAAACGAATCCAAGAATTTTCTCTTACAAGTATGTTCAGACATGGATCCAAGCCTTCCAAAGTTCTGTTAGCTCTTGACTTTTATTGTTACGCCTTGCTTTCAAAGCTTCCTGGACTGAAACAGTCTACCAGCTAAAGGTGAACCTTAATGAAAGAATTCTTTGTTTCCTTTTTTTTTTTAAAGGCGATGTTGTCACCAACAAAATCCCGCTACAATTTCCTTAATTCACATGCAGAACAAACACGGGCTTCCCAGATGGTGCTAGTGACAAAGAATCCGCCTGCCAGTGCAGGAGACATAAGAGAAGTTGGTTTGATCCTTGGGTCGGAAAGATCCCCTGGAGGAGAAAAATGGCAAGCCACTCCACCTGGAGAAACCCATGGAAGGCTGCAGTCCATAGGGTGGCAAAGAGTCGGGCATGACTGAAGCGACTTAGCAAGCACGCAGGACGTACGTGACTGAAAAATCAGGGACCATGACATTTTCATACTTTATGAGGCAGACACTTGACCTAACATTTGATAACTTTTTATGAGGCAAATTCACCTTCTGGTGAAAGCCTGTGAGTGACAAATATTTATCTGAGAATCTAAGCTTATCAAGAAGCTAAAACTGGTCATTTTGTTTAAGGGTGTGCTTAAGAACTTTTTGATTAAAAAAAAAAACACCTTGAAAACTTTGAAGAGATTTCTCTCCCTTGGCAAACAGAACTGGAGACTCAAGTATTTTGTCTCCAGTTCTGCTTGAATTGCCACGTCTTCTCTGCCAGCTGGGCGCCCTCCCCCAGCCCCATCTGTGCAGCTTGCTAAATCACTGAGGAAACCACTAGGCACAAAGTCAGCACAAATAACCCTCCGAGCCCAAGAGAAGCTGTCACTTAATAAGAGAGCCCGAGGACAGAAAGGGAGATTGGGTAGGGGCTCTGTTAAAAAAAAAAAAAAAAAAGCACATTACAAGGTAAAGAAAAATTATCAGTAAAGATCTGTGTAATCAGGAGGTTTCCCCCAAAACCTTACAACATCTCCATGTTCACCTGATCTTGAAGCAGGTCTGGTGGGGGGTGCCCTGGAGGGGATCATGATTGGAAAGACTTGAAAGAAATTTCTTCTAATGAAAAAGCCAGCATTAGCTGCTGCCCTGTGGAAATACAGGCTTGTCTCTCATCCAAAGTGCCCAAACCCAGATCGACTTCCTTTTCCGACGGCCTTTGGAGTGTTACTGAAACTCAAGTCATGGGTTGGCTCCTCAAATGAGCCAGTTTGCTTAGATGTCTTATCAGTCACAGACTCAACCTTAGTGCCTTGTACAGGCACAGCCTTGAGAGAGATGAGGATTAGGAGAGAGGAAGGATGAAATGAGGGAAATCTACCATCTTCACACACACAGAACAATACCGCATTGTACTGAAAAACATTTTAAATCAGAAAAAACGCTGAACGAATCTTCAAGAATAAATGCTGCAGTCTTTGTTGCCGGGCAGTTGACATTTAGAGGGTCTAGACTAAGTGTTTATCAGCTTGAAGTTGTGGGACAGATGAGCCAAACGGTTTGGCAACCAAAACTAGCTCCCAGTCGGAACCGGCTAATTCACACAATGGCACTGTAACTCATAACGACTGAAAGACTTTTCCTTTCCAAGAATGTGTTCATGTTAACCCAGATTTAACAGTGGAGAGTCTGGGAGTCAGGAAACCTAAGCAGTGAACTGAGCGTTACCTCTAACGAGCTGCTCACACTTGAGAAATCACAAAAGCTCTTTGGACCTCCATTCCCTATCCATAAAGTGATCAATGGAGACCAAATGGAGTCCACGGTCCCTCTGAGCCAAAATAGGTTTGGTGTCTGATCCTATGCAGTAGGCACTGACATCAGGCCTCCAACACAGGTGGGGAGAGGCCTTCCGAAACATTCAATATAAGCTAAGGATACTTGCTCAATGGGATGACCCAGGCTAGGACACAGTGAGGAGCAGAAGATAATTAGGCTTGAAATCAAACTTTACCTAAATGATAAATCAGTAGAGACAACTGACTGATAAAGCAATAGGATGCTCCAGAGGCAGAAACATCCTATAAGAAGCAGTAGACTAGATTAGAGCCTCAGTTCAGTTCAGTTCAGTTCAGTCGTTCAGTCGTGTCCAACTCTTCGCAACCTTGGACAAGTCACTTCACCATTCTGAGCCTCAGTTTCCTCCATGGGTCCATTACTATCTTCCCTGCACACAGCACAAAGTCGATCTAAGAAAATGTGCACAAGCACCCTTGGGTGATTGTAGACATCATAGCTCAGAGGTTCCACATGAAGAGGCATTTAGGATTTAGAAGGAGGTCTCCTTCCCAAAAAATAAAACAAAAACAAACAAAAGGGTGGAAGAACATTTTTTGAGTAAACAGCTTCCAACTTTCCCACTTATAAAATATGGACACTGAAATGTCAATCGGTGAAACTTCAGTGACTCAGACGGTAAAGAATCTGCCTGCAATTCAGGAGACTCATGTTTGAGCCCTGGGTCGAGAAGATCCCCTGGAGACGGGAATGTGTCTACCCACTCCAGTATTCTTGCCTGGAGAATTCCATGGACAGAGGAGTCTGACATGGCTATATAGTCCATGGGGTCACAAAGAAGTCAGACAGAACTGAGTGACTCTCTCACTTTCACTTCACTTTACTTTCGCTAGGCTCTCCAAGAGAACAGGGAGCAGACTGTTCACTGGAAATGATGGCATGATAAAAAAGATTGCTAAACCCAAGTCTTTGTCATATTTACTCAAAGCCCCAGACCACGCAAGGCATTCAAGGAAGCAAAAAAGTCAGAGACTCTCTGCTTTATACCAGGAAGCAGGACACATTCTGAGAGGCAAGGCGATTGGTAGGGTTCAGCAGAGGGATTAGTCCAATATGCCCAGCTAATCCTGAAAAAGAGGCCCAGAAACCTGGGAGTAAGGGTAAAGAAAAAAAATAGGGCACAGCCAAGATTTCCTGGGGGCTACTGATTGGGTGAACAGGTAGAGGAAAAGAAGACAGTGTTTCTTGCATGAATAACTAAGAAGAGAAGTCTAGGAAGAGAAGTTTTAGACAACAAAGCTACCTTGTCCTAGAAAATATCAATACAAGTGTGATTCGACAAAGCAAAATTAACCCCTAAATGAGGGGGGAAGAGAGCTTAATGATTTTTAAAAATTATACCCAACCAAGTTTATTTGTTTTGATCAGCTCTCCATGAACTCTCAAAAGAATATAAGAACAACCAGAGAATATTGAGCATTCAATTCTAAACACATGTAATGTAATAGAAATATAATTTTAATATGTCAGAGTATAGTTGTATCTCTTTTTTTTTTCAAATACACACACATATAAAGAAAAAGGACAAAGTATTGAAATTTTTGCACCAAAATGTTAACTATGTTTAGTTCAATATGGTAGGAAAATGGGAAATATTTATCTTTTCCTTGTTTATTTGCATTTTGACAATCAAGATGCATTATATGTATGCTAAAAAAATAAGTATTTTAAAAACAAGCAGTAAATAGCATGATAGTTGATAATATAAATTTAGCATGAGGTTGAATGCAAAGTATTTGCCTAAAGAAATCTTTTATACTATCCTTTTATCTAATTTGGTATTTACAAATCTTTTTTTCTCAAGAACTTCTTCTGGTCTTATAATAAATAGAAACCATGAAAGGAGACTATTCAAACACACCTCAAAATCCTGCCTGCCTAACTTTTAATGTCTATTTTGTTCCCCTTTCCAATTTGAATGAGGCTTTGTCCCAAGCCTCCTCAGCTATGATCTGGAAATGTCTTTAGAAATAAGATATTCCTCAGCACTTGGGCAAATCGGTGACAAGCACTCCTGACATTATATTCTTCACCCAAACAAGCATCCTCTGGCCTAAATGGAGTTCGATGACATATACTCCAGCCTGGGGATGAGAGGAGAGGGCAAGAAGCACAAATCAGCCTTATCTAAAAATAAGAAATCTCGTGGCATCCTTTTCCCTCTTCCCTCAAGGCAGCCATATGTTAAATTCTGGTGCCAGAATCAAAGGTTGGGCTTTGTTGGGGTTGGGCTCCCGCCTACACTACTTTCTGCGTGACCTTGAGCCAAGTTCTTAAACTCTCTGAACCTGTTTCTTCATCAGGTGAAGGGGAGGTAGCACTTTCCAGAGTGATTCGATTGAGAAAATTAGACAAGGATTATACTGCCTTTAACACCTTCCCTGGGAGGCAGCAAGTACACGTTAACTCTTAGTGATAACAGTAGTGCCAATCACACAGCTGGGAACGTGGGAACCAATGCAGCCTGCCTGAGAAACAGCAGTTGGAAACAAGGAGCCCTCACGAACCCTATTTTCTGGCTTCACTCCAAAGCTCACCTCAGTGGCGCTCACTGCCCAGGAAGTTCTAAACACTGTAGAGGAGACCTCACTGGCCAGGGGCTTCCATCCATTGGCAAAAGGCCCAGGTCCATGGTAAGAAACATGAGGCTGTGGGGAACAGACGGCAATGCTCAGTATCTGAACTCCATCCGGGACTGAGAGGAGACTCTTGCTAACCCACACCCAACATAGATCACAGAGGAGTAAGTGTTTAATGCAAAGTGGAAACGACCCCACGTCTAGGACTCTGCTGCTCCCAGGAACACCAAACTGAAAAGCAAGTCCCTTCCGAAGGAATAGCTGAGCCTTGCTTGCTCTGCTCACTTACTCCGCTAAGTGGTCTGGGATCTCTCTCCTCTTGATGGCTTCTCAGGACAGGATAGCTGGGGATCTGATGTTCTTGTCAAGGCAACTGATCTGTACTTCACTCTGGAATGCTGGTGAGCGTCCACAAAATAAATTGTGCCTACTGCGTACCTCCAACCCTGCCCGACAATTCCCTCTAAGTCCCTGTTGCCTACGCAAAAAAGGTTCCAGTTGGTTAATCAAGTTGAAAATTCAAGTCCAGGGAGCTCAGTGGCTTGTGTTCCAGGGTGAAATGCAGCTTGAGCTGGAAAATCCTGGCCAAGTTTCACCAAGAGAGTTCAAGTTCAGAGCCTTCTCTTTGACAGAATGGCTGTAGTTGACTCTAACCAGGGAAAGATAATGTTAATTCACATGATGATAAGGGAACTTACAAGATGATCATGTCTGTTCTCTTGCAGTAAAACCCCTGGAAAACATGAGATATCCAAAAGGCTCTTGGTGAATGTTAAATATTCAAACATGGCCTTTTCATCATATTATATGATTAATATTTACATTCATGAGTGAGAACAATTCTTTGCCTATTTTATCAGGATCATAAGAGAGGCTTGGATTCATGGTTCAACAAGGAATCAGCAAATAAGGCCTTTGGCGTAATTTGCCTTAGGCTTTTAACAGGTAGAAAGAACAAAGTTGTTATAACTGACCTGTACTTCAAGTGAATGAATTAAATGTTCCTGGCACAACCATTAGTTTGCTAAACTTGCAGAAGTTTCAAGAAGTTGATGAGGTAACATGTAGTCATCAGACCAGAAAAACTAGTGCAAACATCCCCCATATGGCTTTATCCTCTGAGTTATCCGAACAGAATAATCACAAACAAGTAGCTTCGTAACCATAAAAAGCATGGTTTTCATGTTCCCAGTCATTTTCTCAGTTTTTTTTAAAAGAATAAAAGGTCTCCTCTTTCAAACATGACTTAGTATAGCCAAGTGTCTTCTGGGTGAGAAGTGACACCTTACACCGAATTATATTCTGTGGGAGTGGATAATGTTAAATTGAGACTCCTGGGAAGAATTTTGAGCTGTCTCCATTTCTTTCCTTTTTTCTGAGAGGTCTTGTATTTTCCTATTTTAGATATGTTTGGTATCGATATAAAAATTTGTCTATAAATGGTTAAATGTTCTACTCCTAGGTAATATTAGAGATTAGTACACCAAACTCCTAAGGAAGTTTTTCCCTTCGTGAAAGTCAGGGGAAAAAAAGAAATTCTAATTTGTTCAATGTGAAAGAATCTAACCAGCCACAAATTTCCATTGAGCATTTTGAAAGAAATTACCTAAAATTAATAACAAGTCTAAAGAAAATTGATTGTTAATAAATTAAGAGGAGGAACAAAAAGGTATTTTTAGTTTTGAATAGATTAAATGAACTAGCCAACCTACAGTAATGTTTTCCTGCTATAAGAATGTTGTCCTGCTAGGGATAATTATGGTAATCGGGATTAGGGTAATTTAAACTGGACTGACTGAAAAGAGGAAGTAAGAGATTCTTAAGTTGCAGAAAAACCCAAGAATATACTTAAAACCCTGGCTGTTTATGCTGCCATTAAAACAGCTATGCGATACCAAACTAATTTTATGTGTGAAAGTGAAGTCGCTCAGTCGTGCCCGACTCTTTGCAACCCCATGGATAGCCTGCACCAAGCTCCTCCGTCCATGGGATTTTCAAGGCAAGAAGTACTGGAGTGGGTTGCCATTTCCTTCTCTAGGGAATCTTCCCAACCCAGGGATCAAACCCAGGTCTCTCACATTGTAGACAGACACTTTACCGTCTGAGCCACCAGGGAAGTCCTTATGTATCAAAGGGATCAACAATCATAGATGAAAGAACTAAAATGACCCAACGTCGATGACTTGGGAAGTCTCTCTTCGCTATATGTTTAGATTGAAGTCTTGAGTTTTTATGTCTGGACCAAAACACCATCACATCGCATCATTTTCCAGTTCAGAATATTTGAACTTTTCTTTCACTGTACAGCTTGAGGAAATAAACATCCTCTCAAACGGACACTCATGTTCCATATCTAGTAGATGACCACAACAGTATAATAATCTGGAATCCCCAACTAGACTCAACTCATGAAAGGAGGCTCTTTTACAGATTTCACAATAGCCTAATTTCCATTCTGTTAATGTGTCCCATTGTTCAGTGTCTGTATTCATTCCCATTCAGTGATGAAGTGGATCTACTGTTTGAGGCCCAGTGCCACCGGTTAAAGTCAGAGAAATGAGTCATGCTGGATTTGGCCCCTCGAAGCACTTGCCAGCAATTAGATGAGTTTATGACTCTTACTCTTTACTCCCTTTAGTTTCCTAGGGCTATAGTTACAAAAGACCACAAGCTGAGTGGCTTAAAACAACAGAAACTTGCTCTCTCATAACCCTGGAGACCAGATGTCTGAAATCAAGGTGTCATCAAGGCCACACTCACCATAAAACCCACAGGGGAAAATTCCTCCTCACCTTCCCCAAGGCATCTGGAGGGCTGGCCATTCCTTGGTGACCACTGGCTTGCAGCTACACTCGGATCTCTGTCTGCCTCATCACATGGCTTTCTCCCAAGCTACCTCTGGCTTCACAAGGCTTTCTTCTTACAAGGACATCAGTCTGCTTGGATCTGGGCTCCTTTCATTATGACTTTAACTTAATTACATCCACAACTCCTCCATTTCCAAATATGACCACACTCTGAGGTACTGGAGGTTAGAATTTTAGCAGGTTTTTTCCCTTGGGGGAGGAGGCACAGTTTAACTCATAACACCCACTACTATCTTTCATCCAATCCTCTTTTGCCTGTAAAGCTCTTATATATCAACTGAGTCTCTACATGGTAAGATAATAAAATCTGAGCCAAGACAGAAGGCCCCATTGGTTTATAATGTTTTCATTTGCTTCAAAGCATTTCCACTTAATTGCATTTGGTCCACACAACAAAACTGGATAGGTATTTTTATCTCAGGTTTTATGGATGAGAAAACTAAAGTGCAGAGAAGTTAAAGGCCTTGCTTGGTAGCACACAACCTTTGTACTGCCACAGGCAGAATACTCAGGCCTCCTAACCTCTTCATCTGTGCTGTTCCCACTAATAAACAAGGCCTAACATGTAGTATCATCACTATGGGTGCACTGACACTCAACAAAGAAACTGGATTTTTCAAATTAAATAGGACATTGTTACAAAAGAGCAACAGGAGGGACGCTTGTGATGGTCAAGGGTTATGTCTCTTGACTGAAGTCACAGACTATCCAAGGATGGTTCTGAAAGTCATGAAGCCCACTGGATCTCCAGACTCCTTTGGTTCCATTTGGTTGAGAAGTACTCCCTACGTAATCCTTTCAGTTCAGTTCAGTCACTCAGTCATGTTTGACTCTTTGCAAACCCATGAATCATAGCATGCCAGGCCTCCCTGTCTTTCACCAATTCCTGGAGTTTACCCAAACTCATGTCCACTGAGTCAGTGATGCCATCCAGCCATCTCATCCTCTGTCGTCCCCTTCTCCTCCTGCCCCCAGTCCCTCTTTTTCAATGAGTCAACTCTTCGCATGAGGTGGCCAAAGTATTGGAGTTTCAGCTTCAGCATCAGTCCTCCCAATGAACACCCAAGACTGATCTCCTTTAGGATGGACTGGTTGGATCTCCTTGCAGTCCAAGGGACTCGCAAGAGTCTTCTCCAACACCACAGTTCAAAAGCATCAATTCTTTGGCACTCAGCTTTCTTCACAGTCCAGCTCTCACATCCATACATGACCACTGGAAAAATCATAGCCTTGACTAGACGGACCTTTGTGGCAAAGTAACCCTTTAGGTCAGCCTAATGGCAACCCACTGCAGTATTCTTGCCATGGACAAAGGAGGCTGGTGGGCTGCCATCCATGGGGTCGCAAGAGTCGGACATGACTCGGCAACTAAACACAACCACCAAGAAGTAGCTACATTGACAACCACATACATGCAGTCAGGTCAGGACACAGGGAGTGCCCTCACCAAAAAGAAAAATTCTTTTCCATTAACTCTTCAACCAAGAAATAGAAAGGAATGTCAGTTAAGGAGATTTCAAAGCAGGAAGTGAATCTGCTCATACTCCTCCTTGGTCTCCCAATTCTTGGCCTCAGTTCACTACTTATATAAGAAAATATTGAATGCAAATGAAATCAATGCAATGTCATGTACACTGGTAGTTAGGCCACAGGCTCAGAAATGCACAAAGATCTGGGCTTGAATCCTGTCTCCGTACCTGCCTAGCTGAGTGCTTTTAGGGTATTTTAACTCTTGAAGCTTCAACTTCATGGACATAACAGCAGTGCTCTTAGTATTTCCCAGGACTGTTTTGAAAAGAGATTGCTTTGACAATTGTTCATGTGAAAATAAATGTGTTGATTACAGTGCCTTGTTCGACAATATCTTTGGTTTGTATTCAATATCTTGTATCCAATATCTTTGGAGTTGTATTCAACTCCACACATGAACATTCAGTAAATGCTATGGACCATCTGTTCCAAAGCCTACCACGTTGCTACTTCTAGTTCAATTTGCACTGCATACTGACTGGGTTTCCCTGGGTTTTACAACTGGGCAGAAGGTTCACTGTTTGGTTTAGTTCTTTCATCCCTAATCTAAATTTCAGTTTTTGCTAAAGAAGTGGTCATTTTTTATTCAGAAATTTTTTAAGAGTTCTTCCATACTCTAGCAATTTGGGATGAGTTTAAACTTGTTAACTTTTCACATTTCAATGCCTTCTATTTCAACTCCCATGTCAGCTTAAGAAATCTGTTTTTTGCTGATATTTGTAGGTGTTTTTTTTTTTTTTTTGCCTCTTTGTCTGCCAATAATCTCTCACTTGATCATTTCTAACACAAGGACAGGAGATTTGTTCCAGTGCCTATAAGCCAAAATAAATGATTTTGGTTAAGTCTCTGATAAGGGCCTCCTCCACAGTGACCGGTCAGTACTGAGTGGGATGGCCAAGATCCTAAGAAGAAATATTTGCTACTCTACAAAAATATTTTTCTGATCTCTCCCCAGGTATACCAAAATGAAAAAGACATGTCAATATTCCCTTAAAAATAAGTTACTCTTATGACAGCAGATATAAACTTAATTTAGAACTATCCAACTGACTGTTGAACTTGCTAGAATGTTAGCCAATACAGCTTCAGAGGCAGTTATAAATCATCTAGAGAAAATAGCCTTTTTTCATGTTATTCCAGGAACCAAGTAGACTAGTCAGCCCCAGAGGGGATCTGGTTCACTATTCTCACTTTAGAGCTGTCACACAATTCTGCACCAGACTTAATCTCAAAGGGAATTCCCAATGAAGATTAAATATGTCAATTCAACTGCAAGGAACCACAAAGTTTAGCACACTATAACTAAAAACTACTTAGTGGAAGATTAAGAGAGTTAAAATTGCGTTGATTTTTTTAACTCCATATTTATTTTGTTTTCAGATTATTAGGGTAGTCTCAATATGCTTCACTAATGAAAAATTTGAAAAAAAAATAGAAAAGCTTGAAGACAAATAAAACTATCATCAGCTATAAACCAAATTGGTGGTGGTGGTGCAGTCCCTAAGTATGTCTGACTCTTCTGACCCCATGGACTGTAGCCTGCCAGGCTTCTCTGACCATGGGATTCTCCAGGCAAGAATACTGGAGTGGGTTGCCATTTCCTTCTCCAGGGGATCTTCCTGACCCAAGAATCAAACCTGGGTCTCCTGCATTGCAGGCAAATTCTTTACTGACTGAGCTATGAGGGAAGCCCATAAACCAAATTAATTACATGTTAATGCATTAACATATTTACCTCAGTCTTAGTGTTTTACTTAGCTGAAAGTTGTTTCTTCTTTTTATTAATTTAACCTTAGTATATCACAATATTTCAAGAACATCATTTTATTGATGGTCTTTTTAATACACTATCATGTATTTAACAATCTTGAAAACTAAGCATATAAAATTTATTTTTAATCAATAATTCATGAATCATGCTTATTTTATGAAATTTCAGTCCAGTTCAGTTCAGTCGCTCAGTCATGTCCGACTCTTTGCAACCCCATGAATCATAGCACGCCAGACCTCCCTGTCCATCACCAACTCCTGGAGTTGACTCAAACTCATGTCTATCGAGTCAGTGATGCCATCCAGCCATCTCATCCTCTGTAGTCCCCTTCTCCTCCTGCCCCCAATCTCTCCAAGCATTAAAGTCCTTTCCAATGAGTCAACTCTTCTCATGAGGTTGCCAAAGTACTGGAGTTTCAGCTTTAGCATCAGTCCTCCCAATGAACACCCAGGACTGATCTCCTTTAGGATGGACTGGTTGGATCTCCTTGCAGTCCCAGGGACTCTCAAGAGTCTTCTCCAACACCACAGTTCAAAAGCATCAATTCTTCAGCACTCAGCCTTCTTCACAGTCCAACTCTCACATCCATACATGACCACTGGAAAAATCATAGCCTTGACTAGACGGACCTTTGTTGGCAAAGTAATATCCCTGCTTTTCAATATGCTATATAGGTTGGTCATAACTTTCCTTTCAAGGAGTAAGCGTCTTTTAATTTCATGGGTGCAATCACCATCTGCAGTGATGTTGGAGCCCAGAAAAATAAAGTCTGACACTGTATCCAGTTTCCCCATCTATTTCTCATGAAGTGATGGGACCAGATGCCATGATCTTCGTTTTCTGAATGTTGAGCTTTAAGCCAACTTTTTCACTCTCCTCTTTCACTTTCATCAAGAGGCTTTTTAGTTCCTCTTCACTTTCTGCCATAAGGGTGGTGTCATCTGCATATCTGAGATTATTGATATTTCTCCTGGCAACCTTGATTCCAGCTTGTGCTTCTTCCAGCCCAGCGTTTCTCATTATGTACTCTGCATATAAGTTAAACAAGCAGGGTAACAATATACAGCCTTGATGTACTCCTTTTCCTATTTGGAACCAGTCTGTTGTTCCATGTCCAGATCTAACTGTTGCTTCCTGACCTGCATATAGGTTTCTCAAGAGGCAGGTCAGGTGCATAAAGTATTGGTCAAAATTCTACAGGCCAGGCTTCAGCAGTACATGAACCATGAATTTCCAGATGTTCAAGCTGGTTTTAGAAAAGGCAGAGGAACCAGAGATCAAATTGCCAACATCCATTGGATCATGGAAAAAGCAAGAGAGTTCCAGAAAATCATCTATTTCTGATTTATTGACTATACCAAAGCCTTTGACTGTGTGGACCACAATAAACTGTGGAAAATTCTGAAAGAGATAGGAATACCAGACCACCTGACCTGCCTCTTGAGAAACCTATATGAATGTAAAAAACAACACAAAATTAAAAAAAGATAAATTGGTGATTAAATTTGTAAGTGTGACCATAGAGTTTTAAAAACTGAAGAAAATTTGTTGGCAATTGCCATTTGGTAAAGATCTATGCAATGGCAGGCACCATGCAACTGCATTTCTAATCCTTACATGACAGCACAAAAAGCTCATTTTATTATAATTATCACTTTGAAGGTTCAGAGGTCATAGAGCTAGTACGTGGTGGATACAGACTATGAACAGATGTGTCTAATCCCCAAACTGTTTCCCGACTACATCACACTACCCGCCATCATCACCTCCACTTCACGACTTCTTCCACCGCCACCTCCATCACCACCACTATCATCTCTACCATCACATCTATGGATCTTTACCGTCACCTTCACCAACACCGCTCTCCACTATCACCACTTTCAACACCATTTCCACCACCAGCTCTATCACGTCCTCTACCATTCCCTCCATGACCACCTCGACCATCTCCACCACCACCTCCAGGATCCACCACAACCTCCAGGATCTCCACCACCACCTCCAGCATCTCCACCACCACCTCCAGGATCTCCACCACCACATCCAGGATCTCCACCACCACCTCCAGTATCCACCACCACCTCCACCATCTCCACCACCACCTCCAGCATCCACCACAACCTCCAGTATCCACCACCACCTCCAGGACCTCCATCACCACCTCCAGCATCTCCACCACCACATCCAGTACCTCCATCACCACCTCCAGTATCCACCACCACCTCCACCATCTCCACCACCACCTCAAGTATCCACCACCACCTCCAATACCTCCACCACCACCTCCAGTAACCACCACCACCTCCAGTATCCACCACCACCTCCACCATCTCCACCACCACCTCCACTATCTCCACCACCTCCAGTATCCACCACCACCTCCAGTACCTCCATCACCACCTCCAGTATCCACCACCACCTCCAGTATCTCCACCACCACCTCCAATACCTCCATCACCACCTCCAGTATCCACCACCACCTCCAGCATCTCCACTACAACCTCCAGCATCTCCACCACCTCCACCCTCTCCACCACCACCTCCATATCTCCACCACCACCTCCAGGATCTCCACCACTACCTCCACCATCTCCACCATCACCTCCAGGATCCACCACGACCTCAACCATCATCTCTACCGGCAGCTCAGACTCTACATCCTCACCACCTTCCCCATCACCACTTCCGCCCCCCTCTACACCTCTACACAGGCCACCATAACGCCACTCTTAAGGTTTCTTATCATGTCTTTTCTATATACCCTTTCTTCTCTTCCCACCTTCATATTCTCCTCTCCTGCTTCACTCTGACCTTTTCCAACCTGGACTTCCTTACGTGCCTGAGTCATAGAGATAAGGCAAACACTGCCAGACCACACTCATTTTGTGAATAAGCCCAATCATTCATTCATTGCACAAACACTGACTGAGAGCCTAGTATGGGACAGGCACTGTTCCGAGCACTGAAGAGTCCAGTAATTCTTCCATTTGTACGATTTTCTTCAATACCAAAGAGCTTATAGGATTTTCTTCACTCTCATACACCATTTACCCATTAAACTTGCTTGAGTTCCCAACTCATTCTGCCTGGCCTCCACAGCAGGTGGAAAGCAGAAGTGAACTGCTCAAAAAGGATACGCGAGTAAAAAGGAAAGTCAGGCAATAGTCATGAAGTAACTTCTTATCACTTATTGCCACAGCAAGCCACCACAGGAAAGAACTTCCTATTTCCATACTGCTTAACGCAGCTTGCCTGTAAGAGTTCACACATGGACTATCTTCAGAAAAGACACTTGATATATAAAGAGAGGAGAGAGACGTTTAAA
This sequence comes from Bos taurus, assembly GCF_002263795.3. Taxonomy (NCBI): domain Eukaryota; kingdom Metazoa; phylum Chordata; class Mammalia; order Artiodactyla; family Bovidae; genus Bos; species Bos taurus. Next base: position 91,058,810 of record NC_037336.1, read on the forward strand.
AATAAAGAATATGTATACCAACAAATATACAAACTGAAGTCCTTTTTCTTCTCACTTGCATGATGTGCGCAGAAGGAAACCCATGTTCTTTCTGTTTCTATTTCCAAGTCAAATTTTAATTAGCTGTAGAGGAATCCGAGTCTGTGTATGACTATACAATGCCTAAGAACACACAGGCCCCTACATACTAATAAATTCCACTACTACAGTCAGCAATGCCTTGGTGGCTTATAATCCTGTCTCTTACAATTAAGTTTCTTTCACACATTCACAAGCAAAGAAAACCAAACGTTCCAGACGTCCTGGGTAAAAACCTCTGAACCAACATTACCTAATTTCCCATTTCATACAGAGATATCTTATCAAGCCTGTGACTTTTTATCTAAAAGTAAAATCCCCTCCAGCGGTCTGCATACAAAGGAGGATTCTCTACAAAGAACACACCTTCTCAAAAGAGGGTGGCCACAGAGTGTTTTCCCAGATGAATTCCTCAGGACCCACACACATGCCAAACTGTTCCTCTAAATCAAACCCGTGGTCTGCAGTCCCAGCAGTTATCAATACAACATCCACTACAGAAATAGAAGAGAGGAGAGTTCACAGTTCTCTCCTTCAAGACTCTAAAAGTGTCTGTAGCACTGGACTTCCCAACAGCAAGTTTATGAAAAGCTGAGCAAACATGACATCCCAAGAGTCACATCTTACTCACAGCTCACTATTTTAAAGAGAGTGCCAGAGTATCCATTGCTTCACCATCTTGAGATGCCAAGCAATGACTTTATAAGTCAGCCAAGGAGTGGTTTTACTTACATGCAATAAAAAGAGAGTAAATCCAAGTACCAGCTCTTTATCCCTGATTTCAGAAAATTCATAATACTCTGAGGTCAAGGTTGAGGATTCCTCCGTATGCAGCCACAGCTGGGGCAGCTCCACAAGACGACCATTAGAAGCTGGCCAGAGAATAAAGCTCTTTCAAAAGAAGAGGAAGTGTCATCTCTAACTTCCCCAATCTCATTGTTCTTCCTTCTTATTGTTAATAAGCCTTCCTTGATTCCAAAACACAGGACACAATTCATGTAAATTAGTTACATCTCCTCTGTCAGACTCCATTGATCACTAAACACTATTCAGTATGTTCATTTCCAGGCCACACGTGGGAAACATTACATCATTTTGCATTCTCATTTTGGAGGCAAAGATGTTTATTTGCAGGCGAGGGTGGGGTGGGGTGGGGTGAGGTCATTTGCAGAGCTGTTCCTGGTGGGTTTAGTTGAAATGCTGCTTTTTTATCATCAACCTCTTTTAGGCTCAATGTTCTTTTGCATTTCCCTTCTTTCTCACCTCATAGTGTTCATATTACTCCTAAATAGATGACACAGATAAATGTGCAAAAAGTATCTTATGTTAAAAATAAGTCAGCCTGTCTTTCTCCTGCAGCATAATTAATAGATTCTCTAACTTTAAAACTTATATTTCACGTGCTCGAAAAGGAAAATGACGGGAAAATTAGGGAGACCTGAACTCACCATCAATAAATGTCTGCCCTCTGACTTCTCTTTTTCAATAGCAGCATCTTGTCTCCTTAAACCTTCTTGAGGAAAGAACATGATCTCACTGTACTTATGGTCCACTTGCAACAAAAGGAATCAAGTCATTTGAAACAGGCTCATGACCATGCAGTTTCCCAAAATGTGGTCACTAGATCCTTAGCACATGTACTAGTTATCTATCGCTGTGCAACGGACGATCCCAGCACTAGGCTGAAAACAACAGACACCTATTACGTCTTAGTTTCTGAGTGCCGGGAATCTGGACCCAGCCTAGCTGGAGTCTCCACAAGGTTACAGCCAAGGAGTCAGCAGAGACTGTAATTATCTCAAGGAAAAGAAACGCCTCCAAACTCACCCACATGATTGTTGGTTCGATTCAGTTTCTCAAGGGCAATAGGATTGATGACCTCGATTCAGTGCCAGCTGTTACCCCGTAGGTCTCCCTTCAGTCAGTTCAGGACATGGCGGCTGGCCTTATCAGAGCAAATAAGTGAGAGTGAAGGAGGATGGGAATGAGGAGTCCAGCTCCTCTTAAATCCCCATGTGTCACCTTTTAGACCTGATCACAGGCAATTATGAAGGCTCTCCCTGGAAGGTTTCATAGGGATACTGCCTTCCCCACACCAGACTTGGTGACAGCAGGACCTCACAGGATCTGAGGGGAGTGGTGGTCAAAGTCCCAGGCTCCCTGTCAGTCCTGCTCTGTGGCTTAGTTACATTCCAGAGTCATTTTACCTGAGGCCTTGGGGCAGGGTTCTCTTCTGGGGCCTCTGCTAGAGGCCTCCTTATGAAGGGAGGTAGGGAAATCCCCATTACTCAGTTAGGACCAGTCTATTCCTGGCCCTCCTCCCACAGACCTACTTGCACCTCAGGGGCCATAAAACTGCCAAGTCTTTCCTTTGGGGATGGCAAACAGATGGGGAAACAATGGAAACAGTGACAGACTTTATTTTCTTGGGCTCCAAGATCACTGTGAACAGTGACTGCAGCCTTTAAATTAAAAGACACTTGCTCCTTGGAAGAAAAGCTATGACAAACCAAGACAGCATATTAAAAAGCAGAGACATGACTTTGCCAACAAAAGTCCATTTGTCAAAGCCGTGGTTTTTCCAGTAGTCATGTATGGAAGTGAGAGTTGGACCATAAAGAAGGCTGAGCACTGACGAACTGAAGCTTTTGAACTGTGGTGTTGGAGAAGACTCTTGAGAGTCCCTTGGACTGCAAGGAAATCAAACTAGGCAATCCTAAAGGAAATCAATCCTGAATGTTCATTGGAAGGACTGATGCTGAAGCTGAAGTTCCAATACTTTGGCCAACTGATGCAAAGAATTGACTCATTGGAAAAGACCCTGATGCTGGGAAAGATTGAAGGGGGGATGAGAAGGGGACAACAGAGGATGAGATAGTTGGATGGCATCACCGACTCAGTAGACATGCGTTGAGCAAACTTCTGGAAATGGTGAAGGACAGGGAAGCCTGGCGTGCTGCAGTCAATGGGGTTGCAAAGAGTCGGACACAACTGAGCAAGCGAACCACAGCACATCAGTCCCAACCCTCCCCATGCACCTTCCTAAACCTTCCTCCAGTTGTAAACTCACCTGTGCCTTCACAGTGAGTGACCTTTCCTTTGTGGCTTGTTACTCCAACCCCTGACAACTCAGCTCTCCCTTGCCCAGCTCAGTGGACCTTCTGACAGAAAGAGTCTGTGAACAAGACAGAAGTCACAATCTTTTGTAACCTTTTCTCAGAAGTGATATCCTAATACTTTGTCACATTCTGCTTGTTAGAAGCTAAATTCTTGATCCAATCTACACTCTAGGGGACAGAACTCTATAAAGCATGCGTTCCAGGAGGTGGGGCTCACACAGGTTGTTCCTGTCCATCCAAATATTAACAAAAGGGAAGACTCACCTAAAGATATAATCTTCAGTATAGTCATACCAATAAGGGAAAATCTGAGACTTTCACCCAGGCAGTAAATCAGCCTGCTGCCCACTCCAGTCATTACCAAGATTACACTGCTCAGACCTGGACACCTAATGATCTTCATGATTCCATCTCCAAGAAACAAAGTACCACATAAGAACATCATAAATGACACTATAAAAGTAGCCTAGAATCTGGAAAGTAGCTGAAGCAATTTCAGTGGGAAAAAAAAAAGTATAACTTTTTACCTAACCACAGGCATGAGAAAACCTCAACACAAGCCCAGAGTTGGACCTTTCTGTAAGTTTATGTGGGTTTATATAATCACCTTAATCATTTGTCCCATTAGGATCAGAAGTCCCTGACACCTGGCCCTCTCCTCTTAAGGGTCAATGAATCTGCTCCTTCCAAGGATGACAAGGCAGAGTTTTATTGCATGGAGCCCCCACCAACCCCACCAGACACAAAAGCAGGTCACTCCTTCCATCTTCCTTTGTGAGCATGAACTACTTAGACCAGCACAAACAGAGGGTCTGTTTCCTAGTCCACAGCCACTGGGGATGAGGAGAGAAGGGTCATTCTGGGAGGAGAAGTAAATAATTCTAAGACCTAAATTGACTTTGGATCTTCCTCATGTGAAGAGGTGCTGATAACAGCTGACAGAGACCAGTGTCACTGGATTAAGAGCAACATTCTCAAAAGCAAAGTGGAAATCCTCTGTAAGGCATGGTTTGTGTCTCTGTTTTTTCAGAAGTTATTTAATTTATTGATTAAACATAGTCTGCATTCCAACACCTCCCATACCTCACCATCCAATGTCAATAAAAACTGTATTAAAAATAAATAAGTGTTGAAGGAATGAAGAAAGAGAATATATAACCAAGTTACTACCTCATTCAAAGCTTTGCCTTTGAGGAATAAATAAAGTTTGAAAACTAGTTCAGTTTCTGGTCTCAGACATCCTTTCATTTCTTTATATTAATTTCATGAGATGATAAAAATTAAATCAAATCTGTGGAGGAGTGACAGGATTATAAGAAGACGCTGTACATTTTCACCAGGGATACAATGAAAGTTCTCCCAGTGGCTTCTTGCTTTAGAAACATCTGTTTCTAGGCAGTTCTGCCTCATCTTTTCCCTGTGCTGAGTTGTCCTCTCGTGCTTTGCATCAGGCAACAGCAGTGCAAAAGTAACAGATGATATGGAAAGTATTTAGTCACATCAGTAGCAGGACCTTGTTTCTCATCAGGCTTTAAATGCCATCTTCAAAGACATCCTCAAAGGGCATGCAATTTACAACTGTGGGGACAGGATTGAAGCCACTTAAATCCTCCAAGCATAATCACCTGATTTATAGAAGTGGAATCCTCTAGTCCTTCCAATTCAAGATGGGTTTATCACAGATTTCTTTTTTTTTTTTTTTTGCCCCTTTCCCTCCTTCCCAAGACTCCATTAAAATGATAGGAAAAGTAGAAAAAACATATAAGGCCATACTACTACTTCTGCAGAAGCAGAAATGGAGGAAGAGCATTAGAGCTTGAGAGATCTCAACAAATTTCTGGAAGATGGGATGACGGAGGAGGGGAAAGAGACGAAGGAGGGCAGAGGAGTCACAGAATTCCATCCGTGAGTAGGACACCATGGTGAAGAAACAGGTCATCTGTGATGCAGAATGCCTGAGAGCATCAAAACTCAGTAAGCCAAGAGAAGGCGGAACATCTAAGTAAGCAAGGAGGATGAAAATTGGAAGATTCGTTGAAAATCTCTAAGAACCTAGCCTTCTCCCATACCCCTCTGCCAAATACCTCTATCGGCCCAGCCTTTACATATCAAGTACACACAGTCCTCCAGGCAGCATTTCACTCTACCCTGAGCAATATCATGAGGGATTCTTCTTTTAAAAAATTTAAAGTTATACAGAGAATACAGACCATATGTGCATATGGGTGCTTCAGAGGGAAAGCACCACATTCTGGAATGACAGTGTCACTCAGGATGTGCTGAGGCATACCATATCACCTTTTTGGGTAAACAAGAAATGTGAAGAAGAAGGGAAAATGATCTTCTGATAGGTATTCTTACAGATATTTATGAAGATGGTATATCCATAAAAAAATAAAAGGCTGTTGCTGCTGCTGCTCCTGCTGCTAAGTCACTTCAGTCGTGTCCGACTCTGTGTGACCCCATAGACGGCAGCCCACTAGGCTTCTCTGTCCCTGGGATTCTCCAGGCAAGAGTACTGGAGTGGGTTGCCATTTCCTTCTCCAGTGCATGAAAGTGAAAAGTGAAAGTGAAGTCACTCAGTCGTGCCTGACTCTTAGCAACCCCATGGACTGCAGCCTACCAGGCTCCACCGTCCATGGGATTTTCCAGGCAAGAGTACTGGAGTGGGGTGCCATTGCCTTCTCCAAAAGGCTGTTAAGAAAGATAAATAATCTGAGAACAAGAAAGAACCCCTCAGTTCAGTTCAGTTCAGTCGCTCAGTCGTGTCCGACTCTTGGCGACCCTGTGAATTGCACCACCCCAGGCCTCCCTGTCCATCACCAACTCCCGGACTTCACTCAGACTCACGTCCATCGAATCAGTGATGCCATCCAGCCATCTTATCCTCTGTCGTCCCTTCTCCTCCTGCCCCCAATCCCTCCAAGTATCACGGTCTTTTCCAATGAGTCAACTCTTCACATGAGGTGGCCAAGGTACTGGAGTTTCAGCTTTAGCATCATTCCTTCCAAAGAAATCACAGAGCTGATGTCTTTCAGAATGGACTGGTTGGATCTCCTTGCAGTCCAAGGGACTCTCAAGAGTCTTCTCCAACACCACAGTTCAAAAGCATCAATTCTTCGGCACTCAGCCTTCTTCACAGTCCAACTCTCACATCCATACATGACCACAGGAAAAACTAGAGCCTTGACTAGACGAACCTTTGTTGGCAAAGTAATATCTCTGCTTTTCAATATGCTATCTAGGTTGGTCATAACTTTCCTTCCAAGGAGTAAGCGTCTTTTAATTTCATGGCTGCAGTCACCATCTGTCGTGATTTTGGAGCCCAGAAAAATAAAGTCTGACACTGTTTCCACTGTTTCCCCCTCTATTTCCCAGGAAGTGATGGGATGGGATGCCATGATCTTCATTTTCTGAATGTTGAACTTTAAGCCAGCTTTTTCACTCTCCACTTCCACTTTCATCAAGAGGCTTTTTCGTTCCTCTTCACTTTCTGCCATTAAGGGTAGTGTCATCTGCATATCTGAGGTTATTGATATTTCTCCCAGCAATCTATTATAAATATGACTGCAAAATAAAGATTTTAATGGAAGGCTTGGATGATAAATTCAAGGAAATCTTTCAGGAAATGTTACTCAATGACTTCATCAAAGAAATAGCATGAAAGATTTCCAATAAGTGAGGTTCAAGAGTATTTGGATTAAAAAGCCTCATCGAGGGCCCAAGAGAAAGTTTCAACTCACAATCAAATTCCCAAACATAAAAAAGAAAAAATCCTAAAATCTCCCAAGTAGAAAAAAAAACAAGTTACTTCCACAGAAACTAGAAACAGAAGGGTTCCAGACTTCTCTGGAAGTAGAACTAAGGGTTAGAAGGCAAGTGAGTAAAACCTCTGAAGTTCTGCAGTATCTTAATTTTACACTATTTTCATTCATTCATACGATCAGCAAACATCTTGGTGCACCATTCCAATGGTTACAGCAGGGATTGAACGATAGAACGCTGCCTTCAGGAGCCTTCCAATCAGGATGGTGTGCTCTCTACACAAAATAAGCCACATCCAGCCTGGATGGAAAGGGAGTTTGGGGGAGAATGGAGACATGTATATGTATGGTTGACTCCATTTGCTGTCCACCTAAAATGATCACAACATTTTTAATTGGCTATACTCCAACACAAAATAAAAAGTTAAGGTTAAAAAAATAAGCCACGTCTAATGCATTAGGTAGTAATAAGTGCTAAGAAGGAAAAAGAAAAAGCAGGTTAAGAAATTTAAAAAAAGAAAAAAAAAGCAGAGACATTACTTTACTGACGAAGGTCCGTCTAGTCAAAGCTATAGTTCTTCCAGTAGTCATGTATGGATGTGAGAGTTGGACCATAAAGAAAGCTGAGGATCAAAGAATTGATGCTTTTGAACTGTGGTGTTGGAGAAGACTCTTGAGAGTCCCTTGGACTGCAAGGAGATCCAACCAGTCCATCCAAAAGGAAATCAGTCCTACATATTCACTGGAAGGACTGATGCTGAAGCTGTAACTCCAATACTTTGGCCACCTGATGTGAAAAGCCAACTCATTGGAGAAGACCCTGATGATGGGAAAGATTGAAGGGAGGATGAGAAGGAGACGACAGAGGATGAGATGGTTGGATGGCATCACTGACTCGATGAACATGAGTTTGAGTAATCTCCGGGAGTTGGTGATGGACAGAGAAGCCTGGCATGCTGCAGTCCATGGGGTAGCAAAGAGTCGAACATGACTGAGTGACTGAACTGAACTGAAGAAATACATAGGATACAGGGAGAGAATCAGGCTAAAAATTAGATGAGGTGTCCGGGGAAGAACTCACAAAGAAGATGACCTCTGGGTAAAGATCTGAAAGAAGTGGAGAGAACCAAGAGACATCTGAGGAAAGAGAATGACTGGAAGAGGGAAGGACAGATGTAGAAGTCCAGAGACCCTGTAGCCTGAGTGATGATAGGTGAGAGGAATAGCAAGGAGGTGAGTTTGACCAGAGTAGAGGAAAAGCATTCAGGAAAGTGCAGGAAGGCCATACAGAGTTATGGTTTGATTGCATCAAGTCAGTGAGAACTTGGCTTCTGACTCTGACCACCTAACTAGCAATCAGCAAGCTTTGTCTGTAAAGAGTTAAATAGTAAATATTTAGGTAATAAATGGTCACAGATCACTATTCACCTCTGCTGCAGCCTGAAGGCAGCCATAGACATACATCAAAGAATGAACAAGACTGTGTTACAATAAAACTTTATTTATGGTCACCAGAATTTGAATTGCATATCATTTTCATGTGTTACAAAATATTCTTATTCTTTTGATTTTTTTTTCATTCATTTAAGAATGTCAAACACTATCCTAACTTCTGAGCTGTACAAAAACTGGACAGCAGCTACGTTTGGCCCATGGCAGAAGCTTGTTGATCCTGAACTAAGCTATCAATTAAGCATGAAGGCAGAACGTGCCTATTTTCAGACCCAGAAAGGATGACTCAGAAAGATGACCTCCCACAACCCTTTCCTAGGAAGTTCTTTGGTGAGGTATCCTGGCAAATGGGGGGAGTAAACCAGACAACGAAGAGGTAGAATCCAGCAAAGAGGAGACCAAGCTAGCAATGGAGTGAAAAGAAGTGATGAAGTGGCTGATGTAGACAGCAATGCATCAGACTGAAGCAAGGGGGAAATGTCTTCAAAAGCAAACTTTCTGGGAGAAAAAAATGGAATCACAGATTGTGGTACTATCCTTGAAAATATGGAGTAAGCTAAGGGTCAGTAGAGAATTGAAAATACAAATTGAAAAAGTAATTAGAATACATCAAAAATAAAAACAGTGAAAGAACTGAACGTTGATTGCTCTATATAATTTGGCTGTAAAATAAGCAATACTTATATAGTCATGACAATGCAATACTCACAGCAGATTTCCAACACTGAGAATAAAGGTATTGAGAAAATATAAAATTAGGAAAGACAGTAAATAAGCCTTGATAATATAAAAGTTAAAACATGCTAGGCTATACAAAACAACAGCCACTAACTATTGAAATATAATTTCAGTTAACTAAGATGAAATGAAATTTAAAACTCCAGTTCCTCGGTCACACTAGCTGCATATCAAGTGCTCAAGATGACTTGCCAGTCGCTACCAGGCTGGACAGCACAAGTATGGAACATCTCCACTAATGCAGAAAGAGCCACTGGAGAATTTGGGAAGTGGAAGGAGAGCTTTGAGGTACTAACTATGTGAAGAGTCAGGAGATGCTACATAGGCATCTTTACAAAGTGTAAGCATATTGTTTAAAAAGGTCACCCAAGTTATAGCAGAAACTAACACAATATTATAAAACTATTTCTTTCCAATAAAAAAAAAGGGGGGGAAAGTGGGTGAACCTAGAGCCTATTATACAGGTAAGGGAAGTCACAAAGAGAAAAACAAATATTGTATATTAATGCATATATATGGAATCTAGAAAGATGGTACTGGTGAATCTATTTGCAGGGCAGCAATGGAGATGCAGACAGAGAGAATGGACTTATGGACAAGGGTGGGGGAGGAAGAAGAGGGTGAGATGAATGGAGAGGGTATCGTGGAAGCTTATACACCACCATATGTAAAACAGATAGCCAGTGGAAATTTGCTATATGACTCAGGGAACTCAAACTGGCCTCTGTAACAACCTACAGAGTGGTTGGGAAAGCGTAGGAGGTGGGAGGGAGGCTCAAGAAGGAGGGGACACATATACACCTATGGCTAATTCATGTTGATGTGTGGCAGAAAGCAAACCAATATTGTAAAACAATTAGCCTTCAATTAAAAATAAATAAAAATTTTTTAATGCATCTAAAACACACACACCAAAAAAAGGAGCAGGAGGAAGTCACCCAAGTAACCAACACTAAAGCACTGAAGATGGAGATTGTATTATCATGGGATGAGGAAGGTGTTCTCAAGTGAGCCAAACCCTCACCTCTTGTCCTCTGAGGTCAAAAGGTAACATTTGAAATTGACAGCAACAACAAAAAGACCAAGAACATGGTGTAAAGAAATCACAAGAAGGATTCAAAACAGAAGAGCTAAGTGGGAAGCCTATCTTCAGGTTGGAGTGGAGAGGGCTGACACAGAGGGCAAGTGCTGTCCCTTAGCTCCGCTTGACTGATCCCTCAGCCAGACCTAGCTACCATCCTTCAAGGTTCAGCCCACGAGTCATTTCCTCAGGGAAGCATTCCCCATCTTTCAGACTGAGCTATTCCCTCCTCGTTGCTCTCACAGCATTCTGTACAAAATCTCGAATTATGTTTTATTATAATTATGTTTATAAGCACATGTGACATGTGTCTTCTCAAGTCCTGGTCCTTAGAAAGGCCCCCATTCTGGTTTAACACTCACCCTTTCAAAATTCTCAATAATCCTCAGACAAGGGTTCCCCTGCTCTCAGTTTGAACTAGGACCTGCAAACTGTGCAGCTGCCCTGTTTGGAAGTTTTCTTCCTAACTGGACTGTCAGCTCTTCGAAAGCAGGGATGGATTACTGTTTTTTAAAATTGTATCCCCATAAACTAGCATAAGGCCCTCAGTAAATCACCATTCTCATAACTGATATTTATGCGTATTTTACTGGTGAGGGCTATAATTTTATACTCTAAGATCCAAGAACATAATCTATCTTTCAGGAAAGCTGTGATTTGTAGTATGCCAGGGGTCACCCTAACACCATCCATAAAACATCTCTGACTCTTTCTTGGGTGGCTGAAATGCCATAATTACAGTTTTATTCCTGTCTTTTTAAGACGTTTCCTTCTCTTCACTGTCAATCCCTCTGGGAGGGCAGCCTTTAAGCTCTACTAGTGAACCTGAACCAATATGAATTTGTTAGATCCTTTCAGTTCAGACAGAAACAACCCTATTCCAAAAGCAGGCAAATCATTTCAAGATCACATTTTGAACACAACCCTCAGCTGTGTTACTGATTTAGGGCCGTGTTGGTAAAACATATATACAAATAACTCAACTTTCTGAACCTCAGCCACTGCATATCAGTTAAGTGTGATACATAAAAATACATCAATATTCAAGATTCAAAAAAAAAAATACATCCATCTAAAACATATGCCATCATCTCTAATTTCTGCCTGACCTGAAATATTTTTTCAACCTTTTCCACTAGTCAATATAATTACCCTTACTTTATTTATTATTTATTACTATTATATACTATTCAAGATTGAAGGCAGAAGGAGAAGGGGGCAGCAGAGGATAACATGGTTAGACAGCATCTCTGACTCAATGGAGATGAGTTTGAGAAAACTCCAGGAGATGGTGAAGGACAGGGGAGCCTGGCATGCTGCAGTCCATGGGGTCGCGAAGAGTCAGACACAACTTAGAGGCTGAACAACAGCAGCGAACAGTATCTGACTCTGTGACCCTAGCCCACGAGGCTCCTCTGTCCATGGAATTCTCCAGGCAGGAATCCTGCAGTGTGTTGCCATTTCCTTCTCCAAAGGATCTTCCCAATCCAGGGATGGAACCCAAGTCTGCAGTGTCTCCCGCATTGCTAGGCAGATTCTTTACCACTGGGCCACCTGGGAAGCCCAGTTTACGAACAGATATTCATAGAGATGAATAGTATATTTTCACCTGAGTCTAGAAACAAAGTATTTTTGGCATGGCTTTAATATACTTTAAAGTATCATCACTTCCGAATGTATCCTATAAATCTCTTTCATTTAGAAGTTTATAAAGAACAAGTTACCATTTCAGAAAATCACAATAGCACTGGAAGGCTGGCTTATGGAATCAGTCTTTTGTACACTTGTGTTAGTAGCCATCAGGTTACACAGATTTGACATACGTATGAGGATACAGTGAGTTAGGTGTTCTTCAAAAGCCAGATATCCTTTCAAATGTCAACAATACTCAGTTGAATATCTTGCTTAAATAAAAACTTACTCCTTATGAATCGGAGTAAGGGTCTGACTATTTCATTTGTTTTGCTAATGTGATCATGTCTGAGCATTCATATATTAAAATATAAATTATTTTATTATAATCTACTTTTATTTCCTCCTTATATCTCACCGAGGACATTATGAGGTAACAGAGAGCTTATTGTGTGCCATATGTATTTTAAGAGCTGTACATATGACTCACTTGTGATCCTCACAATAACCCTTTGAGATGGGTATTCTTACCCCCATCTCATAGAGGAGAAACTAAAGCACAGAGAGGTCAGGTAACTTGCCCAAGGTCCCATGGCAGACACTGGATTTGAACCTGAGCAAGCTGGCTCTAGGCCTCCTGCCCTTAGTCAAATTACTGTACTGCGTTGTATGGTTTGTTTGTTTAAGTTTAAAGGTAAATAAGGATTTCCCGGTGGCTCAGATGGTGAAGAATCTGCCTACAATGCAGGTGACCTGGGTTTGATCCCTGGGTCGGGAAAATCCCCTGGAGAAGGGAATGGCAACCCACTCCAGTATTCTTGCCTGGAGAATCCCATGGACAGAGGAGCCTGGCGGGCTACAGTCCATGGGGTCTCAAAGAGTCGAACACAATTGAGCAACTAACACACACACAGGATTTTTTTTTAAGCTTATAAGTATGCTGTATCATTTATGAATCTCATTCCAAGCTAGTAAAGAGGACATTTCTACATATTTTTATCAAGAAAAGGAAAGCATTGAGCTGGGTAAGGAGGAGAATCAGTGGCACAGTTGATAATTGAAGCTGATGAGAAAGAAAAGTAACAAATAAAAGCAGAAGGACAGCTGGAACTGGGCACAGCTCACCTGCTAAGCCAAGGGGTGTGGGGTAAGTTGTATAGAAGGATCCCAGCCTCCTTGAATAAAAACCATCCTGAATATAATGTAATTTCTTAATATTCTATTATTTTTTCTGCAGAAATCTTCTCCTTGTTAAAATAAGGAAGATTTTGAAAGGCATGGATTTTTTTTAACTATAAACCCCAATATACAATGCGTATCTAATGATCAAGTAATGTTGGTTGAATTATTTATATGTAAAAGCTCGGTGCTTGGCCTCTCTCTCTCTTTCTCTCCCAATCCTCAGTCACTTGCTTAATAGGAAAATCAGTAGCTCCAACCTGATTCCTTTGGAGTCTTCCTCTTAGCCAGCAAAGATCCCCATATCAGTCTCACCTAATGGGTTGTTTTATCAGCTTTCAGAAACCCCTATGCTTGTGAATTAAAAGTTTAAAATAACCATTCCCTGTTTCGGTGAATGAATTGGTAAATGGGGCAATTTTAGCCTTTTAGCAAGCTGCTGACAAATCCCATGGAGTCTGCAATGCTATTGGTTGAGAACCTTATAAACCATCTTTGAATCAAGCAGTAATCAATAAGAAGAAGACCATGCCTAGGTGAGACACAACATCTCAGCCATACTTATCTTACTCAGTTTTGAGGACAGGACAAAACCAATATTCTGTAGGTGAGGCCAGGGCCCACCCAAGGCACACAGTAGCTGGTTGGCGAAGCAGGCCTTTGACAAGTGAGGGTCGCATCTCTCAGCCACAAATGCTTCTCCCGAAGGACTCCTTCTAACACTTCTGAGTACTCTTTACCCATCTCCTACATTTCCAGCCATGATTATGGCTCAGAGGCTCAGCGCCACTGGATTTTCCATGCCATGTATGAGTGCCATCCATCAGCAGACAGTCTGGAGCCTGCAAGGATGGACAGTGGTGGAGGCAGGGTAAGAGACTCTCACAAAACAGATGATCAAAAAATTTGACATACAAGCAATGGGGTAGGTGCTGGAAATATTTTTAAACATATATCTGTGGCAAGTTTTCTAGTATACATTGTTGAATTTTCAAGATGTTACTAGCAACTAGAGACAGTATAGAATGAAGACAGAAGTGTTGAAGAACAAAGTTTCGTCTAGACATAGGACTTACTGATAGTTTCTTCAAAACCTACAAGTCCAAAAATTCATGATACAGTAAATTGAAGTACTTCTATGATAATAATTCACTCTACACTATAAATTTCTAGAAGCCAAGGCCAGTCTCTTCTTCACTGATATATCTCACAATGCTCAGCACGTAGCAGACACTCCATAAATATTTGTTGAAAAAATGAAGGAAAAGAGGGACGAAGGAAAGAAACAATGTAAGTGGACGCGTCAGTTTTCCATTGTTCTTTTTTTGAATTTTTTCATGTGTTCCATTTTTAAAGTCTTCATTGAATTTATTACACTATTGCTTCTGTTTTATGTTTTGTTTTTTTGACCTTGAGGCACGTTGCAGCCCCATGGACTGTAGCCCACCAGGCTCCTCTGCCCATGGAATTTTCCAGGTAAGAATACTGGAGTGGCTTGCCATTTCCTACTCCAGGGGATCTTCCAGACTCAGGGATTAAACCCGTGTCTCTTGCATCTCCTGCACTGGCCGGAGGATTCTTTACCACTAACACCACCTGGGAAGCCCATTTTAAAGTCTTTATTGAATTTATTACAACACTACTTCTGCTTTATGTTCTGGTCTTTTGGCCCCGAGACATGTGGGATCTTACTTCCCTACCCAGGGATTGACCTCATACCCCCTGCATTAGAAAGCAAAGTCTCAACCACTAGACCACCAGGGAAGTCCCTCCCATTGCTTTTGTAACAAATCACCGGAAACTCAGAGACTTAAAGCATCACAGCCCTATTACTGTCCTACAGCTGTGAAGGACAGAAGTTCCAGACGGTCTGTCAGGGCTGGACTCCTTCTGGAGGCTCTAAGGAGAGCCACTTCTTTGCTTTTTCCACCTCTAAAGGCTGCCTTCACTTTCGGCCCACTGTCCCCATATCACTCCAACCTCCGCTTCTGTTGTCAAATCACCTCTTGCTCTGACCTTCCGACCTCCCTTTTGTAAGGACCCTGTGACTGCACCGGGCCCACTAGGATAATCCAAAATAATCTCGCCATCTCAAGATCCTTAACTTAATCATGTTTGCAACGTCCCTTTGCCAGGTGAAATAACATATTCATAGACTACTTCCCAGGTATGCTAGTAGTAAAGAACCCGCCTGCTAATGCAGGAGACATAAAATGATATGTGCACTGATCCCTGGGTCGGGGAGATCTCCTTCCTGGAGCAGGGAATGGCAACTCACTCCAGTATTCTTGCCTGGAGAATCCCATGAACCTCTAGAGAAGCCTGGCAGGCTACAGTTCATAGTGTCTCAAAGAGTTGGACATGACTGAAGCAACTTGGCACACACAAGGATTAGAATATGGACATTACTGGGCAACTCAGACAGTAAAGAATCTGCGGTTTCAATTCCTGAGTCAGGAAGGAAATGGCAACTGACTCCAGTATTTTCCAGCTGGGAAATCCATGGACAGAGGAGCCTGGCGGGCTACAGTCCATGGGGTCGCAAAGAGTTGGATACACCTAGCAACTAAACAACAGCAAGCCAAAGCAAGAGAGACACTAGATTTTTGTTTTCCAGATCCCTATCTATCCTCAGGAGTAAATCACCAAATTTTATTATTTTAATCTCCTTCCAGCTCTGCCAACCACCTCATTCCACGTGCAGCTCTCATCCTCAGCAGAGCTGTGATACCTTTCCGACCAACCCCCTCACCTCTAATGGGTCTCGCCAAGTCATCCTCCCTGATTCAAGTAACCCCTTAAAGACACACATCTGTCCCTCCCCAGGAGTTGCATATAACACCAAAGAAATATTTGCTGAAATAGTTGTTGAATATAATAACTGGTTATAATAGATACTGATTTGAAAAAAAAAAAAAATTCTTTGAAAACCAGATCCTATCATCTGGAATCTGCCACTTCTTTATTATTTTGATTTTGTGTGTGTGTGTGTGTGTGTGTGTGTGTGTGTGTGTGTGTGTTTGATCAGAGTGCAGTTTTTTTTTTTTAATTTATTTATTTTAATTGGAGGCTAATTACTTTACAATATTGTATTGGTTTTGCCATACATTAACATGAATCCGCCACGGGTGTACACGTGTTCCCAATCCTGAACCCCCCTCCCACCTCCCTCCCCATACCATCCCTCTGGGTCATCCCAGTGCACCAGCCCCAAGCAACCTGTGTCCTGCATCGAACCTGGACTGGTGATTCGTTTCTTATATGATATTATACATGTTTCAATGCCATTTTCCCAAATCATCCCACCCTCTCCCTCTCCCACAGTCCAAAAGACTGTTCTATACATCTGTGTCTTTTTTGCTGTCTCGCATACAGGGTGGATTTCACATGTTTCATTCTATAAGGAAGCCTGTCACTGGTCTATTAGTTTGTATGTAATTCACATGAGTGGATACTGCATATTTATACCATCAGATTTCCACGATCCAGATGAATCACAGGAGTCTGTGATCGACTCCTCAGGCAGGTCTGATCACTGCCACCATGTGGCAAATGCTGTCATTGAATCAGCGAGCCAGACACAGCAGCCTCTCAATCTTCCCATTAAGCCTTTGAAGCATAAGGAAGGTGGTGAAATATGTCTCAGACCTTCACCGGTCATGAGCTGAGACTTAGAATAGCAATTTGTGGGGTTTTTATATCACAGTAGGAAAAAAGATGTAAAAATTCTTTTGAGTGTCACCATAGAAATCAGTTTTTTCCTTCTGTTTTCCACATTCAACCTTGCAAAACACAGTAATGCCTCATTTTTTCTTGATATTAAAGGGAATATGACAAACTAGAAGGTTATTTTCAAGGTAACTTGTTTGTGTCTTCAAGAATTATTTTGACAATTTAACCATCTATAATGTTCTAACTTCGCTGTCACAGAAGTTAGAATAACAAGATGTGTCTGTTTCCCTTGGTGCAGCCATGAAAAGCCAGTCACTGCTTGGAGGGCTGGCTCCTGCTATTATTGTTCAGCTGCCCAGTCATGTCCGATTCTTTGTGATCTCATGTACTTCAGCATGTCAGACTCCTCTCCCAGAGTTTGCTTCACCATCTCCCAGAGTTTGCTCAAATTCATGTCCAGCGAGTCAGTGATGCCATCCAACCATCTCATCCTCTGTCGCCCCCTTCTCCTGCCCTCAATCTTTCCCATAATCGGGACCTTTTCCAGTGAGTCAGCTCTTTGAATCAAGTGGTCAAAATATTGCAGGTTTAGCTTCAGCAACAGTCCTTCTGATGAATATTCAGGGTTGATGTCCTTTAGGATTGACTGGTTGGATTTCCTTGCAGTCCAAAGGACTCTCAAGAGTCTTCTCCAGCACCATAGATGAAAAGTGTCAGTGCTTTGGGGTTCAGCCTTTTTTATGATCCAACTCTCACATCCATACATGACTACTGGAAAAACCATAGCTTTGACTATATGGACCTTTGTTGGCCGAGTGATATCTCTGCTTTTTAATATGCTGTCTAGGTTTGTTGTAGCTTTCCTTCCAAGAGGCAAGTGTCTTTTAATTTCATGCCTGTAACATTGTAAATTCACCAACGTCCAGGATCAGGCCCATCCTTATGACAAAGAAACTCCACTTTGTGCTTGCCTTGGGATTTTCCTGGACACAAGGATGCTGACTCACCTTAACCAAGTCACACACAGATTTATGCATTTGTTTGAGGAAAGAAATGCAACACATGACTTTAACCTAATTTTTCTTTTCTGTACCTGCAACAGGGATTGGGGTTCAGGGCAGGAGGAAAGAAGAGGGGGACACAAAGATGCCCCCCTAACAGAGAGAAGCAGGGAGCTGGGTTCCAAAGGCATTTTTCCTCCTATTCTAGTTCCCGTAGCGTAGCAATCTGTTCCCCTATTCCTGAGATAAATTACAAGAATCTCTGATCCTTGAAAACAAAAGAATGAGCTAAAAATAGTATCAATATTAAACCCGAAAGTCATTAGTGGGGATGTCTTGGTTTGCTTTTTTAAGTTTGGAGCACTGATCATTTTTTAATCATTGTTTTGCTATTTATCTCTAGATCTATCACAAAATAATAACTAGATTGTAAGATGTACAATTTATGCTATGTAAAATAGATTTGTATTATCTGAGTTTATGATTAATTATCATATATGTCCCATGAATGCTTTTTAAAAGGTCAGTTCTTTGTACTGTAAATAATTTACATCTATTATTTCTACTTTCAAATTATGTCATGCTTTTTAAACCTTTATTTACTTTGTCTGCTTGATCTGTCAAAGACTGAGGGACATTTGTTAACTTTGATGACATCGGGTATTTGTCAATTTCTTCTTATATATCCAGTAGATGTTGTATAATATGTTTCAGGTTCATGTACTTGGGATAGCATAGGTTTTTGAGTATTATGTCTTCCTTGTAGACTGTATCTTTCATCTAAAATGACATTCTGTCTTACCCAATGCTTTTGCCTTGAAATTTATCTTATCCGAAACTAATACCGTCATTACCCATTTTCTTGGGTCTGTTTTCTAATCTTTGCCCACCTTTTTTTTTCCCTGCACCTCTAAGCAATTTCATTTTAGGTGTTTTTTGTTGTTCATAGGATATTGTCTGATGCTTTGTAGAAACATACTTTAAGACTTTATGTCTGCTTCTGTTTCTTAAAACTGCTGTACCTACTCTTCTGTCAGCTTGTTTTATCCTTTATGCTCCTTTGTGTTTCATTAATGGTCCAGAGCCCAGGGCTAGAGCATGTGACTAGGCCTAAGCCAATCAGAGACTTCCTTGTGATCTGAGCAGGTCCAGTCAGCCAGCTTCCAGCATTTGCACAGGAGTTCTTGGAAAGAGAAGCTCTTTCATGCTGAACTTAAGTTTGTTAAGATGTGAGATTACAGTCACTATGGCCACCTTGCTGCAATGAAAACGGAGCCAACACAATAGAAAAATAGTTGAAAGGTAGAAAGAAATGAGTGTCAGAGGTTTTGTTCAAACACCCAAATTCAGTTATACTTGAGGAAAACTCTACCTCTAGTTTCTTCCTTCAACAGAATTTTCCTGCAAAGACAGAAATGTTTCATGATTTACAGTGTCCAGGATGGCAGCCACTAACCTCACTGTGACTATTCCACACCAGGAACTGAGATCCTACAGGCCGCAAGACCAAAAGAAACAAAGAAGAAGAAGCATCTTGACTACATTCACAGAATTAGTGGCAATGCCAAACTAGTGGCCAGGTGTCCTAGAATCTATTACTGTGGTCTGAATATATGAGCTGGGAGAGAAAGTGAAAGTGTTGGTCACTCATTGGTGTCTGACTCTGTGACCCCATGGACTACATGTAGCCCACCAGGCTCCTCTGTCCATGGATTCTCCAGGAAAGAATACTGGAGTGGGTGGCCACTCCCTTCTCCAGGGGATCGTCATGACCCAGAGATTGAACTCTGGTCTCCTGCACTGCAGATTCTTCACCCATATGAGTCACCAAGAACTTTGCGAGCTGAGATATGCAGTCATTAATTAACAAGGCAGCACTGAGGAACTAAAAATTAAGATTCTGTATTTGATCTGTGGACTTCTGACTTTTCTCTTCCGTTTTTTCCTTGGTTGTGGCCACTGGCATCAATCTAAACAACAGTCTTTGGAGGGAAATTATCTCTAATTATGACAAATATAAACAAATTGGTCTTATTATGTTTTCACCTATAAAGCTGATGTGCCAACTGTTTTTTAAAATATGGTTAGGAATCCTGTTCAGAAAACTTTAAATGATTCTGATTCCTCTTTTAGATCAAATATTTCTTCCGACATCTAAAATTACAGGATGGAAAATATGATTCTTGAAAAGAAGAGTTCTGGAATAGCCCCTCTAAGCTACTTAGAAGTATCTGATGCAAAGAACTGCTAATACATGCATACAGATGGGCCTAGTATCAGAATCACAACATGGTTCATTTTTCTTTTTATACAGGCACTGTCCATTATTTTTTGCCTTTGCCTTTCTCTTTTTTGAGTGCCTGGAGAATCCCAGGGATGAGGGAGCCTGATGGGTTGCCATCCATGGGGTCGCCAAGAGTCGGACATGACTGAAGTGACTTAGCAGAGATTTTTTTTTAATATTTATAATAATATTGTGGTATATTTAGATTATAATTCTTGGTAAAATGCCACCCCTCAATTATGTTTGAAACACAGCTATTAACTCAGGGAATTTCAGGAAATTTCTGAAGCCCAAAATATTCACTTACAACTTCTCAATCATTATGCTGTTACTGCCTTCCCTCTCTTTCTCTCTCTGCTCAGTCGTGTCTGACTCTCTGTGACCCTTTCAACTGCAGTCCACCAGGCCCCTCTGTCCATGGGATTCTCCAGGCAAGAATACTGGAGTGGGTTGCCATGCCCTCCTCCAGGGGATCTTCCTGACCCAGGGACTGAACCAGTGTCTTCTGCGTCTCCTGCACTACAGGCAGATTCTTTACCACAATATGTTCCGAACAGGTTCTTCACACCCAGGAAATCTAGGTAGCCACAAACATTGAAACAAGCTAAAATATAGCTGAGTCTTTTTTTTTTTTTTTTTAACGTGGCATTTCTGATTTAAATTTCTGCAGACCCAAGTAAAGTGGAGGAGATTTTCACATGTTGATTGTAATTGGGAGAAAAAATTGAACATCAGAGCCAAACCAGTTAGATTTAGGGCTCACACTATGACAGCCAGAGAGCAGAGAAGCATGAGAAACCCCAGAGACTGGATATTGAAAAGACTATTCTCCCCTACAAGTTGGGCAAAAAAACCACCCAGGGCTTAACATCATTCAACTCTCAAGTCAGCGATTTCTACAGTGAAAACTTTCATAGAAAAGTTCCACCGTTTATCATCAGTATCCTAGCTGTGGGGCAGATCTAACCCTGTTTGTTTTCCTACAGAGCTGACTGTGGCTCTAATCTCTGCTGGAGACAGAGATGGCAGCTCACTCCAGTATTCTTGCCTGGAGAACCCCATGGACAGAGGAGCCCGGCGGGCTGTAATCCATAGGCTGCAAAGAGTTGGACATGGCTGAAGTGACTTAGCACGCACACATGCTAAGCTCTGCATTTCATGGAGAAAATTCCAGGGCATCTTCCTGCAGGCTCACTGTTCTCAGCCTTGCATGACCCCCTGGGCCATGCTGCTCTGATATCCTTCCAGACAGCAAGCAGGGACAGAGAAGGAACCAAACGCGTGACTAAGCTCACAAAACATACCCCAAGCACCACCACTGAGCCAGACAGAACTCCAGTTCCCATCAAAGGCTGCGCAAGCCCCCTGGATCTGAGCAGCCAACACCAGACAGCCCTCCTGCAGAGTGGTCCAAGCATCTCTCTCTGGAATCTGCACATTTTGCTCCTGGCGGGAATTCACAGAAAAACCCTCACAGGCACTGGGAGAAGGAAAACAAAGCCAGAAAACCCTGGCTCTGTTTGAAAAACTGAGTCCAAACTAAGACTATAACTATAAGGCTGTGACTGGCAGCAAAGTGCATCTAAGAGTAAGTTAACATGAAGTTGAATGTGGAATTCAGGGTCACATCTGTAAGGGACACCTCAGTTTTTAAAATTATGAGCATGGGGGAAAATGCTACTGGGATCATTTGTGACCCAGAAAAAGAAGCCTGAAGAAATGGGCCTAAGGCCATACTACCCTGAACGCGCCTGATCTCATCTGATCCCAGAAGTTAAGCAGGGTAGGCCCTGGTTAGTATTTGGATGGAAGGAGAAATGGTGTCAGAGATTAACTTAACAGCAGCGATAGCATTTTATAAATAAACTTAAAATTTTGTATTAAGATGATAACATGTGCTTGCATGCTAAGTCGCTTCTGTCATGTCCACTCTTTGCGACCCTGTAGACTGTAGCCAGCCAGGGGTCTCTGTCCAGGGGGAGTCTCCAGGCAAGAACACTGGAGTGGGTTGCCATGCCCTCATCCAGGGGATCTTCCCGATCCAGGGGATCGAACCTGTGTCTCCTGTACTGTGGGTGGATTATTTACCGCTGAGCCACCAGGGAAGCCCCAAGGTGATAATATATGTGGTTTTATTGTGTTAATATGATTTTCCTTATCAA
The DNA here is from genome assembly GCF_002263795.3 of Bos taurus. Lineage (NCBI taxonomy): Eukaryota > Metazoa > Chordata > Mammalia > Artiodactyla > Bovidae > Bos > Bos taurus. Next base: position 91,080,972 of record NC_037336.1, read on the forward strand.
AAAGTAAGAAATAAAACACATCCAGATAAAGAAATTTTACATATACACAAAATTATATAATGCAACAGTTCCAATATGCCTAAACTTCTATGTTTTAATTAGATGACACCAGATGTGCAATTACATGGCACAAATAGCAGGTTACTGAAGTGTATTAACTGCGGGCGACTGCATAAACTTCACGGCTAGGCTTTCCGTCCCCTAATCACTACGTAACTAGCAGGCACACACCAAGAGCAGTGATCTGACTTCTACCACAGTCTTATCAATGAGGGTCACTGTGCATCTGTTGTTATTCAGATCACAAAGAGCCAGCAAGGTGTGTACCAAAGTGGACAGTGAAATGTGCAAACGCTAAAGTGCAGCAAAGAAATAAGAAGGAATAAGGCTGGAAGTCAATTTCCAAGCAAATGCAGGGTTAGAGAAGAAAGAGTCGATCATAGGAACATAGATGTGGCCTTGGTTCCTGAGACTTCAGACATGCAGCCAGAAGATTAAGGAGGATGAAGTTAGTCACGATGAGTGAGGACGCAGCTGAGACGCAAAACAGGGAAGCAAAGTGATGTAGGCAGAAAACAACAGCAATTGAAAGAACTCTGAGAGCTATTCCTCATTAACACACAAAGGATAAAATGCTGAGAGTTGCTTCAAATTTTAAAAGGAGTATAACAATTCTTTAAGACGGAGAAAAGATCCAAAGAAGGCAAGCCGTACAAACTATTCTTGACATAGCTTTTACAAAGAAATAAAATATTTTCATTCTCAATCTTTCTAACATTTGAAATTACTGGGTACTAAATATAAATATATATGTACCATACATACATACATCAATTTTACAATTTTTTTCGTTTCTCTATAGTCCGAGGGAAGCCACGGGACTTCCCTGGTGGCCCAGACAGTAAAGAATCTGCCTACAGTGCAGGAGACCCAGGTTCAATCCCTGGGTTGGGAAGATCTCCTGGAGAAGGGAATAGCAACCCACTCCAGTATCCTTGCCTGGAGAATCCCATGGACAGAGGAACCTGGCAGGCTACAGTCCACGGGGTCCCAAAGAGTTGGACATGATTGAGCAATCAATTGACAACATCAATATATTCATAACTTACAGAAAGGGAGCGTTTGATGTTCTGACAAATAAATTTGAGAGTTCACAGAAGAATTATAACTTTGCCCCTTGATTATTAAGATCACTTTGCAATGTGTCGGTCTACAAGATCGTACCTATGGTCCTGCACAAAGCAAGAACTGTCTACCCTATTTTAAATGGGAAAGTAAATTGCTCTTTTTGCCCAAGGCATTGATGCGTATGCTCTTGATGAGAATTCCGAAAGCAACATCACCTCCTGCCTACCTTGCATTGCCACATGTTCTCCCAAAAAGAAAAAAATAAATGGTCAGCAACATCATCCTTCCTCCAGATCAACAAAAACACACTGTTAGAGTGAAAACTCAATGCCCTTTTTCAGGGATCATCATCGTTATTTCACATATAAAGAAAACTATTTCAGTAACCACCCCTGGGTGACCATCTGCTATTCAAAGACAGATTGCTAAAACTTGGGGTGCCCCCCACCTCAAGCATCTTTCCCCATAACAAGCTGAATATACCTGGAATGTAGCTGCCATCTTCATGCCCATTCTTAGCCTCAAAATAAGGGATGTGCATGAATTTCTCCCCTCAGTCTAGTCTCACATATTACACTTTCACATATGCTGTTTCTATGCTGAATGCCAGCTGCTCACTCGAACACCTCTTTCTCTGATGGCCCAGATAGTCACAGAGTCATTTCCCCTCTAGAATGTCTGCCCTGCCCCCACTGTCCAATTGCCTCACTCAGAGGTCTGTCTGTTTATCTTTACAGCCTTAGCCTCTGCCACAGCCTAGCCAGTAGTACATGCCCAGTAAAATCTATTTTGAATAAATGAATGGATGACTGAGTCCTCAAGTCTCACCTCAGACAACACCTCCTCCGAGAAGCCTTCCCACCTCCTCCACCAAGTGGACCATGGACCAGCCCTCTCCTCGCCTCTGCAGCTCGTACTTCCATATCTTTGTACTCATCAATGCTTTGTCATCAAAAATGAGTTAAAATCATTGCATCTCTCCTGCATCCTCAATATCTCAGATAAAGTTCAAACTCCTTAGTTGACATTCTTCGTTTATTTCATTCTTTCACTCAACAAGGATGTTATCAGTCATTGGATGTGTCAGGAATAGGTTAAAGGTGATCTCAGAGTCAGCTGTTTGAACTAGCTGACAGATACACAAACAAATAATTACGGCCCAGTTCAGGGAGTGCAGTGTCAGAGATCTGCCCAGTGTATTTTAAAAACAGAGGGAGGGACATCTAATCCATCTTGAGAATGAATGGGAAGCACATGTATTTCCCTGAGAAGCAAGTGCTTGTTCAGTTCAGTTCAGTCGTTCAGTTGTGTCTGACTCTTTGTGACCCCATGGACTGGAGCACTCCAGTCTTCCCTGCCCATCACCAACTTCCGGAGCTTGCTCAGACTGATGCCATCCAACCGTCTTATCCTCTGTCATCCCCTTCTCCTCCTGCCTTCAATCTTCCCCAGCATCAGGGTCTTCTCCAATGAGTCAGTTCTTCGTATCAGTACGTAAAGTAGTGGAGCTTTAGCTCCAGTGAATATTCATCTTCCAATGATTATTCAGGACTGATTTCCTTTAGGATTGACTGGTTTGACCTCCTTGCAGTCCAAGGGACTCTCAGGAGTCTTCTCCAACACCACAGTTCAAAAGCATCAATTCTTCCGCGCTCAGCTTTCTTTATGGTCCTACTCTCACATCCATACATGACCACAGGAAAAACCATAGCTTTGACTAGACGGACCTGTGTCAGCAGAGCAATGTCTCTCCTTTTTAATATGCTGTCTAGGTTGGTCATAGCTTTTCTTCCAAGGAGCAAACATCTTTTAATTTCAAGGCTGAAGTCACCATCTGCAGTAATTTTGGAGCCCAAAAAAATAAAGTCTGTCACTGTTTCCGCTGTTTTCCCATCTATTTCCCATGAAATGATGGGACCAGATGCCATGATCTTAGTTTTATGAATGTTGAATTTTAAGCCAACTTTTTCACTCTCCTCTTTCAGTCTCTTGAAGAGGCTCTTTAGGTCTTCTTCACTTTCTACCACAAGGGTGGTGTCATCTGCATATCTGAGGTTACTGATATTTCTCCCAGCAATCTTGATTCCAGCTTGTGCTTCATCCAATCCAGCATTTCGCATAATGTACTCTGCATATAAGTTAAATAAGCAGGATGACAATAGACAGCCTTGACATACTCCTTTCCCAATTTGGAACCAGTCGTTGTTCCATGTCCAGTTCTAACTGTTGCTTCTTGGCCTGCACACAGGTTTCTCAAGAGGCAGGTAAGGTGGTCTGGTACTCCCGTCTCTTTAAGAATTTTCCTCAGTCTGTTGTGATCCACACAGTCAAAGGCTTTGGCATAGTCAATAATGCAGAAGTAGATGTTTTTCTGGAACTCTCTTGCTTTTTCAATGATCCAACGGATGTTGGCAATTTGATCTCAGGTTCCTCTGCCTTTTCTAAATCTTGCTTTAACATCTGGAAGTTCTCAGTTCACGTACTGTTGAAGCCTGGCTTGGAGAATTTTGAGCATTACTTTACTAGCATGTGAGATGAGTGTTATTGTGCAGTAGTTTGAGCATTCTTTGGCATTGCCTTTCTTTGGAATTGGAATGAAAACTGACCTTTTCCAGTCCTGTGGTTCTTGTTTGTGGGGACAGGTAAGGGAGGCATTTTATTTGGTTTAAATAAAAATGGTACACAATTACATGTGCAAACTCTAGGTAACTAATGATGTAAATGAAAACACAATCCATGCTGCAATTTAAAAGCTAGACTATCACAATATCCTTGAAGCTACCTGTGTGTTCTTACTTGATCCTCTCTCCTTTCTTTCCTTCAGGCCTCTGCCAAAGAGGGTGTGTGTTTGCTTTTGCTAAGAGCTGAGTGATGACTTGGGGCCACCTTTGCCTCCTCTGTGTCCTACTGGGTGAGACTCTGTGTTATACAGACAAGGCTTAGGCTCCACATGTCAGGACTAATGTAAGAGTTTGCCCTCAGGAACACTTCCTTGTCCATTCTCCTCATTCTGAGCTCACGCATCATTACAAATATTCCAGAGCCTTATAAAATATCTTCACGATGATGAATGCAAGATTTATTTGTTGTGTAGCAAGAGGGTTCTTCGTAGTAGCTAGGGGCCCAAACTGTTATGAGTGGAAGTCTGTGGTTTCATAATTCTAGGCTCTGGTCTTGCAATGGAATCTCCCTTCCTGGCTATATTCTAAGGAAGGATTACAACAAATCCTATTTCAAATTCTACTACCCCTTAAAAGCGTTATTATCTATGACAGTTTCGAATAGTTGGTAGTAGTTACCGGAAATTCTGTCTTGAAGGAGTTTGGATTGTTTTTTCTAAGCCCCTCAGGAATGCATGTTCAATTTCTACCGTGAGTAGGCATGCAATGAGTGACATCCCACCAAGAATTCAGCCTTGACAGCCTCAGTTGACAGCCTCTGCATTTTTCAGATGAATGTATGTTGGTTGGTATTTCACTCTTCAAGGATTAGTTTTTGATTACCTAAATCTACCTTCAGAGCCCAAGTTACTAATGAGATTGTAAGAATTTAAAAACCAAATGTCTTCTCTCCCTGTGCTGTGCTTAGTTGCTGCTCAGTCATGTCCGACTCTCTGTGACCCCATAGACTGTAGCCTGCCAGGCTCCTTTGTCCATGGGGATTCTCCAGGCAAGAATACTGGAGTGGGTTGCTGTGCCCTCCTCTAGAGGATCCCAACTCAGGGATTGAACCTAGGTTCTCCATATTGCAGGTGGATTCTTTACCATCTGAGCCACCAAGGAAGCCCAAGAACACTGGAGTGTACTGGGGTGGGTAGGCTATCCCTTCTCTGGGGGATCTTCCCAACCCAGGAATTGAAGTGGGGTCTCCTGCATTGCAGGTGGAGTCTTTACTAGCTGAGCTACCAGGGAAGTCCCTTCTCTCCCTACCCCATTTCTTATTTCATCCTTCACTCACTCAAGCCCTGCTGTAACTCACGCACTGCTTACAAAGCAGGCTTCTCAAACTCAAGAGCTTTGCATCCCCTTGATTTTTAAAATCCTAGTAAAAATTATGCAGTGAAGAAACACTTTTTATCTGAACTTGTGTCTCATCTCAGGTCCTATTCTCATTATTCTTAATGACTGACTCTAATTTCTAGCTCATAATCATCACTTAGTATCTGTTATCCATTGCTGTAGAACAAATCCTCTAAAATATAACAGTTTGGAAAAGCCATAACCATTTATTTTCTCATCCTGTTTATATTAGTCAGAAATCTGGGGATGAGCAGTTGAGGGACTCCAGATCTCATGTGGGGTTACCATCACAGTGTCAGCTGGGGCTGCGGTCATCTGAAGACTTGACTGGCCAGAGGATCCACCTCCTAACTGGCCCACTCTCATGGCTGGTGAGTCAGTGCTGAGTGCTGCTGGGAACCTCAGTTTCTCAGCACGTGGTCCTCTCTGTAACAGGACTGCTTGAGTATCCTCACAACATGGCAGCTGGCTTCCCCCAGGTTGAGTGGTCCAAGAGAGAAGAAGGTGGAAGCGTCCTCATCTCCAATGACCTACCTCAAAAACCACAAGCTGTCCTTTCCACTATATCACTATTGCTATCACAGGTCCTCTCTTTTCAGGGTGGGAGGAAATTACACATGGGGTTCAACACTTAGTGATGGAGATCACTGGAGGTCTCCCTTAGGCTGCCTACCAAGCCTGGCAAATATTTTTCCTGTAAAAGGGATTTAAAACCAAAGATCCACAAAACCTGAAGCTTGCTAACTTGTAAACTACTCCAGTATGCTGCATAAAGAGCAGAAAGAAAGCTGTTACATTTTCTGTGCAAAAGATGATGACTTTACATTTTTGCAAGAAACCTCATAGCTTTGGGGCTTATCTTATCACCTACATCTTTCTGAGATTCCAGAAATGAAATTACATTTCATGACTAAAGACTGAGGAGCAGCCAAGTTGACAGAAACAATAGGATCATGGCAGAAAGTTGTTATTGGAAGGTTCCTAAGTATGTCTCTTGAGAGTTTTGGGGGGTTGGTTATTTTTCCACAGAATAATAAGTTCCATTCAATGAAAAAAAAAATAGTCTTGCCCTTGTACTTCTGACAGTAACCGTAATTGTGGAATCATGGCCGACTCCATTTCTTTGTCTTGTTTTGCTTTCAGGAATTCTTGATAGGCTAGCACCTGCAGGGATTTTGGAATTTCCTTGCCTTAGTCTAAGGAGGTGGGAAGTCCTAAACCTAATTATAAAACAATGTTAGCCTTGTTACTGCTCGGTTAGCAAGCCAGAAATCTGCCAAAGTTCCACAAAGCAGTGGTTATAAAATATTTACATAAAACTGCAATTGCCAAACCCATAAAGAAGCGGTGGATCTTTCCACAAGGCACATCAACATTACTAATATCTTCTGAGCCCCTCCTCCTCCTGAATAATCAAATTCAAGAGATGTGTATGAAGCTACCACCAGAATGTGTCAGACAATTTTCTAGAATTCCAGGAGATAATAAGAAAGTTAAGACTTGCCTGCCCTTCAGGAGCCAACACATCACAGCTCAGTGTGGGAAACTCCTTTGACCTCGTGATGTGTGTTCATGATGTCCCCTCCCTTATCCACTTGTAAGAAGACATAAAATCTGGTGATATGGGAATTTAAGGACACCTCTGCCTTACTCTTGTATTCTATGCACCATGCCCCTCACTGTTCCTGGGAACAGCACACCTGGAGAGGGCTGGCTCTAGAAATATTTTTCCCTCCAAATTTTAGATGTTTGGAATCTGATTTTGTTTAAATCTTCCCCAAATCTGCTCAACATCTATTGTGAGCCTGTTTGAGCATTACTTTCAGATTTTAGACTTTTCGTCTTGCCAGTGTTTTGGTTTTATGATATAACAGTATCCAGAAGCAAGTCTCAGCCCCTGGTGATTTACACAGGAGGGTAGGTCCAGGGCTCCCCCACAGTCTTGTCTGCAAGGAACGCTGTCCAAGTGACAGAGAATGACAACCTTCTAGGGAAAGGAGAGTATGAGTGGCAGGAACAATGTCTTTCCAAATAGACTCTTTAGGTGGCTCAATGGTAAAGAATCTGCCTGCCAATGCAGGAGATGCAGGAGACACGGGTTCAATCCAGATGGCTCAGTGGTAAAGAATCTGCCTGCCAATGCAGGAGACACAGGAGACACAGGTTCAATCCCTGGGTTGGGAAGACCCCTTGGAAGATGAAACACCAAATAAACTCTTCAGGATACATACATCCTAGGAACTTTCTTCTTTTCTTGAGGAAGGAAAATAATCCTACCCCATCCAAACTAAAGACTCACTCAAATGCTTAATCCTGTTTATATGCATCTACTTCCCTCCATTTATCTAGCTCTCAGAATTCTTTGAAAAGAAAAATGCACAATGAAAAAGCAGCTAAGTTTATGGAACAGAGCTCTGCGTCTTTTCCATCTTGCAATATCTACATTTCTTAAAAACGGCATCTTTCTTCTTTGAAATATAATTGACATATGCCCTTATATTAGTTTTAGGTGTACAACGTGAGTCAGTATTTGTATGTATTATGAAACCATCACCACAGTAAGTCTAGTTAACACTCATCACCAACATAATTACAACATTTTTTTTCTCGAGAACTTTTCTGGGGGGCTCCAGAATTTCCCTGGTGGCTCAGATGGTAAAGTATCTGCCTGCAATGTGGGAGACCAGGGTTCAATCACTGGGTCAGGAAGATTTCCTGGAGAAGAAAATGGCAACCCACTCGAGTATTCTTGCTTGGAAAATTCCATGGATGGAGAAGCCTGGTAGGCTACAGTCCATGGGGCTGCAAAGAGTCTAACATGACTGAGTGACTTCACTCTCTCTCTCAAGAGCTTTTAAGATCTACATTCTTAGCAACTTTTAAATATGCAGTATAAGATTACTAACTATAGCTGTCATTAAATCCCAAGACTTACCTATTTTATAACTGAAAACTTGCGCCTTTTGATTCCCTTCACCCATTTTGCTCACCCTCAACTCTCCACCTCTGGGAACCACTGAATCTGTTCTCTACGTTTATCAGCTTGAGTTGTTTTTTGGTTTGTGTTATTTTAAGATTCTACATATAAGTGAGATCATATGGTATTTGCCAAATATACCTTGCTGCATTGCAGACTAGCAATCCCCAAACCTTCCATTTAAAACTAATTTTAAAGTCCTTATCATCATTGTTGTTAAGTCTCTCAGTCATGTCCGACTCTTTGGCCCCATGGACTGCAGCAAGCCAGGCTTCCCTGTCCATCACCATCTCCTGGAGCTTGCTCAAACTCATGTCCATTGAGTAGATGATGCCATCCAACCATCTCATCTTCAGCCGCTTCCATCTTTTGCCTTCAATCTTTCCCAGTACCAGGGTCACAAAGATTCATAAGAAATTATCAGCATCCCGCCCTCCTGTGTCCCTCCTCCCTAACAAAGAGCACATGTTTCAGACATCATCCTTCCACCTGTTTGTCCCCAGGATCAAACATGGTAACAACCGTCCCCTGAAGCCCAAAGGCAAGGTCCCCCTGGGGAGTGCTTCCCTTTTGAAATTGGACCAAGTCACTAAAACCTAAAATTTTAAAGGGGGAAAAAAAAGTCTCCTGACAAATATGGCAATTATCAAAACATGGAGAGTAAGGTACTTCTTGAATGATTAAAAATGTGTTTAGCCCTGGAGAACTGCCCTGTAAGTGTGTCAGACGCTTTCTGCTTGTCCCTTCAGTTCTACCCTGCGCTCCCTTGAACCTCCTACCAATGCCAAGAGCCAAGGAAGCTGCTCTCCATGGATCACTCCATCACTAGGGCTCTTCAGCCCTCTGGCTTCTGTTTGGGTCCTGCCAATCAGGGGGGAACTGACAGAAGGAGAGAAAGGTCAGGATTCATTTTCTCCCCTCTCTTTCTCTCTCTCTCTCCATCCACCTCCTCTGCACTGGCAGAGATCTTCTACCAAAGGTCATGGCTCCTGATGGGTATCCCCTACTCCAGCTGCCACATTCTCCCTGGGTTCCGGGGACCTGCCCCTCCCCTAACCCTCCATCCTCTTGCTGAGTCTGGGATGCTTCACCACCCCTTCTGGAATCTCTGCATCTACTGGCACTTCTGCAAATCACCCATTCATGAGACTCACCCGTGACCCTTTCAAGGGTGCCATCTGTTTCCTGCAATGACCATGACCAGCACTGGGCATCAATGACTTTTTTAGCCTTTGTATCAATACATCAAGTAGTCCACTCTCTTCCAAAGGAGAGTAAGTTAGAAAAGAATAAGCCAACCGCAGGGTGCACAGCTTTACATAACTCATGAAATAACGAAGGCACTGCTGCAAAGAAAATGAAAGAAAGCTGTTTCACTGTGTACATTACGAATCGAGGCAGTAGGAAAGGAATGTTAAGAAAAGTAGGAATGTTTGCCATGTTCAGGGTCCATGATAACCATGGATTGTTGCCTGTTGAAGGCATGTGAGTAATTCACAACAGACTTGAACGTGCACATGCAACAATTCTTGAGTTTTTAATGAAACATAAGAACCTGGCAAGCAGTGGAAATTAGGAACATATGTATTCGATTACTTTATTAGGCCTTATTTAATGACAAATATTTTCTATAATCAAATGTACATTCTTTTTTTAACATTGGGTGGGGGGTTTAGGAGAGAATGGATAAATGTATATGTATGGCTGAGTCCCTTTGCTGTTCACCAGAAACTACCATAACATTGTCAACTGGCTACATCCCAATAAAAAAAAATTGAAACTTTGGGAAACAATAAAATAATAAAATTAAATGAAAAAAAAAGAAAGAATAGCTCATGAATAAAACTGGTCAGAGACATAATAGTTGAATTTTTACCAGATATTTGACCCCTTTTGTCCCCCAAATAGGTTTAAATTAGCTTTTTAAAATAACCAACCAATTTCCTGGATGTAAGGAAGAGTAAGGGATTCTCAGAATTGAAAAGCAGCTGCTATTCTCTTTCGAACAGAAAAACACACATACTCAGAAACACAGGATTGAATTAAGCATCATTTAGCCTTTGATTCTTTGTACATCATCATTACCATCATTGTCCTCTTACTTTTTAGATTTTATTTTAAAAATAATAAAATGAATACCTACAGACCCACTATCCTAACCAAGGACTAGCATATGACTGATGAGTCACAAAATCCAACCCAGCTGGGCTCCTGGAGTCCCTTGTCCAGGGCCAGTCAGGGCAGAGCGTCTCCTTAACCACTGACCATGGCCAACCAGGCCAACCTCCTGCATATCCAGCTATTCTTGCCCTTTGTGGACTCAGGTGAAAGGCTACACTGCATGGCATGGGGGCTGGCATTTTGAGCACTCACTAAAGAGAAGTAGGTGACACAACAAAAAAGTACACGGACTTCCCACAGGCTGCCCTGACCCAGAAGATAAATCCTCCCTTCAGCCTCCCCCTTTAGAGATTCCAGATGAGCCTCACTGAGTGGAGCATAGTTGCCTGGAGACCTGCTGTGTGTCTTCTGGGGTAATCTGAGAAGTGACTGTGGGTATCTCTTTGTGTTTTAGTCTGCTCAGGATGCCTTAACAAAGTCCCACAGACTGGGCAACTTACGCAGCAGGAATTTATTGTCTCACAGTTCTGGAGCCCAGGAGTCTGAGATAAGGATGTCAGCGGGGTTGTTTTTTACTGAGGTCTCACCCCTTGGCTTGTAGACGGCCACCTTCTCCCTATGTCTTCACATGGTCCTTTCTCTGTGCACATACATGTCTGTGTCCAAATTCCCTCTTATAAGGACACAACACTGAGGGACCCAAGTAGGGTCATCCTACTTGGACCCTAACTGAGTAAGACCTCATTATTTCTTTGAAGATCTGATCCCCAAATCTAGTTCTGTTCTAAGATACTGGGGTTAGGACTTCAATACATGAATTTGTGGCGGAGACACAATTCAGCTCATAACACTGTGTTGCTTCACATCTTCTGCCTCCCTTCCTTTTCTTCTCACTCCAGTTGCCCTGAGCTTTAACTTGCAATTAAAGCATCAATACTTTCATCCTTGACTCCAGAGAGAGCTGAGTTAATACGAGAATTCATTATGTACATCTGCCAGTGGGTTCCTTCATTTCCTATGCTCTTGCCATCCCACAAAAGATAATCAACAGCTCAAACTAAATATTTTCATCCCCTCTCTTTTCTCTCTTCACTTATACATTATGTCTAAATAATATTTTCTTTGGTGTTGCCTGTCTTAGAATATGATAAGGAATGTTACACTATATGCTGCATTCTGGTACTTACTTTTTCCACTCAACATTACATTGATAAAATTCATCTCTTTGATGTGAACAGCTATCATTCATTCATTTTCACTGGCTGCAGACTGTTCCATTTTAAGAATAAGCCACAGTATAAACATTTTTTGCTGATGGACATCAGCTGGTGGTTCTGTAAACAAAGGCAGGTGGCCAAGCAAGCACGAACAGACCTTTTAGAGACCATGTGCTGAGGACCCTCAGGAAAAGCAGCAGAAGGAATGTGGGTCCTGCTGTCAGTTTCATGGAGAGCAGCAGACAGAGGTCCGACAGAGCCCACCCTCGGTCTCTGGAAGAGAGTCCTTAGATCTGTGGGCTTTCAAGCTTCATCTTTAAGGAAGCAGCAGGCCCTCCCTTGGCGTGATCAGGGTGCAGGATTGCAGCTGAGCCGCAGAGTTGCTCCCTTACCATCAGTGGTCAGGGAAGAACCCACCGTCCGTTCCCCTGGTAGACCCAGCTAAGTAGGTTCGAAGCCTTGCACATGATCAGATTTTACTGCCCTAAATGACAGGTCATAGTTAGCTTCTGTGGAGCTCTGCAGGAGCCCACCTCCTTTACTGGGATAAGAGCTTAGGAGGAATCAAGCTTTGACCTGTTAGTATTTATGTCTCCTGCGTGCATGTTTAGTCGCTCAGTCGTGTCTCTTTTGCAATCCAACTCCATGGAGTGTAGGCTCTCTGTCCATGAGATTCTCCAGATAAGACACTGGAGTGGGTTGCCTATCCCTCCTCCAGGGGATCTTCCCAACCCAGGGATCGAACCCAGGTCTCTGGAGTCTCCTGCATTGGCAAGTGGATTCTTAACCACTGAGCCACCTGGGAAGCCCATTCACATCTCAAGTAGTTAGCATTTGTTCTCCAGCATATATTCCCAGGAGTGAAACTGCTAGATCGACAGTATGAGCATTCACTGCTAAGTCAACCTCGTACCAGCCATGATCCTCTGAGTACATCCCCCTAGCATGTCTCAGTTACTCCATTTCTGATAATCAGTTAGATACGGAAGACTATCTCCCTGTGGTTTTGACTTAGACTTCCCTGATGAATAATGAGTAGCTTTTCACGTGCATGTGGATGATTTGCAGGGTTTTGTGTGAAATGTTTTTTGCTCATTTTTGTACTGATTTGTCTTTCTCTAACCAATTTGTAAGGATTATTCATATACTCTAGACTAATCTTTAAGATTTGCTATCTTCCCTCAATTTTTTATTTATTTTTGGCCAAGTTGTGTGGCATGTGGAATCTTAGTCCCTTGACCAGGGATCACATCTGTAGCCCCTGCTTTGGAAGCACAGAGTCTTAACCACTGGACCTCCAGGGAAGTCTCAATGTTGTCTTTTATAGTTGGCCTTTTTATTGTCTTATATAAGAAATCCTTCCCTATCTCAATGTCATAAAAATATATAAACCTAAAAATGATGTGTGGACCAAAGACTAAATAATAACAGAAATTTTAAATTAGTTGGAATTAAATGGTAATGAAAACATTACACACCAAACCTTGTAAAATGTAGCAAAAGTAATGCTTCGAAGGAAATTTATAGCCTTGAGTGTTAACATTAGACAAGAAAAATCATATATTAATGAACTAAGTATCCAACTTAGGGAACATGGCAGAGACCATTAGTTCTCACCAATATCCCTTTCCGAACCTCCCTTGTAGTAAGGTGGCCACGACTGTCATTTCTAGGCCAACATAGTTAACTACTCAGTTTCACTTTCTCATGTCTCATACCCCGGTCTACCAGATGGATAATGCCAGGGAAAGCTTGAAGCCCCAAGTTGGAAAAACCAGAGACAGAAGTGTGGCCTGAGTCCCTGAGTCATTGGTTGGAGCAGGGCCATGGTAGAGTGTTTTCCATCCTGGAACACCCACCATGGACTTTGCATGTGAGAAAATATAAACTCTTCGTGTGTTAAGTCAGTGAGATATTGACGGTGTTACGGTATGAATCTAAAACAAGAAATTAAAAAAAAAAAAAAAAAACAGCAAAACCCAAAGGAAATGGAAGGAGAAAATAAAAAAGCAAAGAGCAATGAAATGGAAAACAAAGAATCATCAAACTCAGCAGAGGAACAACTGTTCTTTCCTGAGCCTTAGAAAAGCCATCAGGTAATTGATTGCCCAACCCTGGCCTTGGACCCCTTGTCAAACGTGTTTCCATCTCTCCACACTATTCGAAAGAACACACTGAGAGCCGACATATATGAAACTGAATGGGCCGGAGTACTTGTTTCTTGTTCTTCCAATTGGCAAATAAATGTGCTATGTTTTCTCAATGTGGGAAGAAAGAGTTGAGGTGGACTGAGCAGACAGAGCAAATCCGAGGAACAGAGGTGGCCAGGGTTTGAACTGCATCAAGAAATCACAAAGGAAAAAAGCAGAAAAAGAGGCCAAAAGTAGAGGGTGAAGGTGAGGAAAAGGCAAGAAGAAGAAAGGCAAGCAGAGCAGGAAGCAGGGTTTCCTGGGGCACTCAGGGCAAGGGCTCCCCATGCAAGGAGAAGAGACAGAGTAGGTTCTGTCATTTGAGTGCACAAAGTATTTGCCACTGCCAAGAAGAGGATCCAATCCCACTTCCCATGTAATAAGCATAGTCCACATTTTCAGCTAATTCAACAAGAGCACTTTTGATCAAAGTGAAGAAAAGAAAAGTGAAAGTGAAAGTCTCTCAGTCGTGTCTGACTCTTTGCGACCCTGTGGACAGTTCATGGAATTCTCCAGGCCAGAATACTAGAGTTGGTAGCCTTTCCCTTCTCCAGGGGATCTTCCCAACTCAAAGTACATAGCTGTATTCATCGGCGCAAGCAGCCCTCCAGAGGCCCAGGCATCAGCACCATCACTAATTTTGGTCTGGAAAGGAGTTTACCTAATCATCTGATACTTCTTCCTTTTTCACTTTATTGTTGGTCTTTGAGCTACATCCTAGTGGAATGTCTCCTGCTACCTGTCATCCGTTTGGAGAGTCAGATTCCAGGAGGGAGCAGATTTTCTGCTTGTCTTCATACATCAACAGAGTAGATTTCCACAGGCTCAGGTGAGTCCCGTGTAGCCTCAAGCAGAGGACATTATTTTAAAGCTAGACTTTCAGGTCTGAAGACGGTATGGGCAGCATTTGCTGGTTGTCTCTAAAACACAGCAACAATATTCTCAGTAATTCTATCACTGAATCTCCTAGGATGAACTTCTAGACAGAATTCCACTGTCTCATCAACAGCTTTAATATTTATACACTTGATTTTCTCAGGTCAAACTACTCTCCTTTGACCAAACCTCACAACTGAAATTGTCCTCCATCTTGCCTGAATTTCTAAGAAGGTCCCCAACTCCCCACTACTAATTTTCCTATGGTTAATTTGAAACTGCCTGTACGATTCTTAAATGAGTCCTCTGTAGACTTCTGCAAGTGCTTACATTCTCAGCAGTTACTGTAATCCTGTAAGCAAAGGAGCTATTGCTGACAGCCTAGGTTTATTCTTCCTATAAATATGATGAAGTTCTGACACCTGGTATAATGTTTTCCTTTGGAATGAGAGCTTATGTCATGAAATTCTATATGTAGTAGTATGCAAAAAAATCTTAATATAAAATCTTTTTTCTCACCTAAAACTTCAATATTTTTTTAAATTTTTTCCCAACTGTACAGTCATTAATTTTACCATCTAGTTACTTCAATAATATTGACTCTACCTACCATGTGAGTTAAAGGGACCCTGCTTTAGGAAGGTTCATAATCCAAGCTGGAGAGCCAAACATTTAATAGGAGGAGTCAATGCTACAGAAAAACAGCAGAGACCAGTGAATTCTGTCCAGAGCAAGTTCAAGGAAGGCCTCATAGCAATGACCTTGGGAGTCACCTTGGGGGCTGGACCTAGAAGGACGAGTCCATCCTCAGGATGAAAACCCAGAAGGAAGTGCTAAGTCAGGGGTTTCAGGAATAGCATTAACTAAAAAAAACTAGTTGTTAACTAACACACAAACAAAAGCTTACACCCTGATCATTTGTATTTTATGTTATCTAAAGAGTAGCATTCAATTAACATCCATGAATGCCCTCTGGGCATGGTGGGTTCAATGACATTCCTTCCTTGAGGAGAAATCTGAAAAAAAGCAATAGCACTTTCAAGTAAAATACAGTATTCTAAACAAGACTGGCTTAAATATTTTTCTATTTATTAAACTGTCACAAGAGCTAAAAAGAGAAGTAAATATTGAAAGGTCTGGGTTAATTTCTTTTCTTCTCCAAAAATCAGGTTCCAGGGTGTTTGTTCTGTTTTGTTTTGTGTGCTTTTTTCTTTGTGTGTTAATTGCTCATCTGAGCTAAATAGCCATGGCCAACCCTTGCTTATCCTTGGCAGTGCCATGAGCATTATAATGTAAAAATGCCAGTTTAGTCATTCACCCATAATCGTCTCCCTTCTTCCTAGGAATTAAACAGATTATTTTCTAGGAAATAAACAGATAAGTAAAGTCAAATTTGAGGGTCATCTTCGGATGTTCAGGGCAATAGGGATGAGAGATCCACAGAGGCAGACAGTCATTACAAAGTGGAACTAACACAGGACACAGAACAGAGTTGAGTTTTGCCAGAAAGTAAAAAGAAACAAACATGATCTCTGATCTTGGGGCATCTGTAATCTACTAGATCAAATCAAACTGACTGCTGGCTCTGTAGGTTTTTATTCTAATATGGCCAAATAGTCACGACTCATATGATTCTGCTTAACAGGTGAGTGAGACAAACACGAGGATGGGCAGGAATGGAGCTGCAATGTCTGTATTAGCTGAACATCTATCTCTTGGTCTGTGTGCTCACTGATACATTTCATGCGTCCAGATGGTTGACAAGCAAAATGCCAAAAAAAAGAAAAGAAAGTAAGCCTAACAACCATTTTCTAGTTCCCCTTGACCCTCTCAAGGAATCTCTTTCCCTATGTCTCCCTGGACCTACCAGAGCATTAGTTGGGAGTAGCACGTGAGGACAATCCTTTTCACCTCCTACAGAGGCAGCACAGTCTCTTAGTTTTACATGTATGAAGGAGTCCTTTTTCATGAGACTTCAACACAGAAATCATTCCACATGATTCCCTTTTTTTTTCTAATTATATGAAACCCAGAAATAAATTTAGGGTGCTGCTTCAAACCAGGGATGGGAGGCAAAAGTCATTCAGTCAACTAGGAGATGGGGAAATGCTCAGATTTCCTTTATTTTATACATTATTCTGTTGAAGAAAGGTGGGGGGGGAGGTGCGGTTAAAGAGAAAATATGCTGATAAATCAAGCCAATATTAAAATAATACTCTATTATTCAACGTGCATCCAATCATAAACTTTTATCATTTTTTTAGTTTTGACCCATCCAAAACTTCTGAATAATTGAGATCTGTACCAGTAAAAGCCACATTTCCAGGCTGCAGACTACCTAGCAGCCTTCTAACAGTGTGGCCATAGCATAATTTTGCTGGTTATGGACAAAAGCCTATTGACCAGCTCTGAATGCCTTATTTAACTAGAGGTTAGGATAGAGCACGGAGAAGGCAACGCACCCCACTCCAGTACTCTTGCCTGGAAAATCCCATGGATGGAGGAGCCTGGTAGGCTGCAGTCCATGGGGTCGCTAAGACTCAGACACGACTGAGCGACTTCACTTTCACTTTTCACTTTCATGCCTTGGAGAAGGAAATGGCAACCCACTCCAGTATTCTTGCCTGGAGAATCCCAGGGACAGGGGAGCCTGGTGGGCTGCCGTCTAAGGGGTCGCACAGAGTCGGACACGACTAAAGCAACTTAGCAGCAGCAGCAGCAGGATAGAGCAAGGAGCTTCCCAGGTGGTTCAGTGGTAAAGATTGCACCTACCAATGCAGGAGACAGGTTCAATCCCTCAGTCTGGAAGATTCTCTGGAGAAGGAAATGGCATCCCACTCCAGTATTCTTGAATGGAAAATTCCATGGACAGAGGAGCCTGGTGGGCTACAGTCCACAGGGTCGAAAAGAGTCAGACATAACTGAGCATGCATGCAAGATGGAGCAAACACTGCTACTTGTGTTCCAACAAGAGTGGACATCTCCTAAGTGCTGGGTGCTGGAGGATCCTACAGGCCTTAGGAACACTATCTCATTTAATTCCCGTAAGCCTATGAATGAGATTCTATTTTTATCCCCACTTCATAGATAACTGAGGAGCAGAGAGATAAGTAACTTGTTTTGTGTCACAGAGCTTGTAAATGCTTCAGTGAGGCAGCTGGATTATCTAACTTTAAAAGCTGAGCCCTCAACTGCTTCTAACTACTGGATGCCAGCTTCCAAAGGTCAGCGACTTCTAAATTAACACTAATTCCTAAAATCCCTCCATTCTTACCCTGGCATGACCTCAGCTGGAAGGACACAGAAGTGCAGATGAGTAAGAAAACAGAACCCCACACTCACAAAATTAAAATGGACAATTTCTTACTTCAGACAAAATATTACTTTATATTAAAAGTTCATTTTTAAAGTCCTTCCTGTTTTCTTAAGATAAATCAAAATGTTCACCCAGAGATATGTCAAAATGTTGAAGGATCATCCTCAAATCCAGTCTTCGTCATCCAAAAAATAAAGTCAAATGGAAAATCCCTTTCAGTGGGTCTAGACAATGAAAGAACAAGGGAAAAAATACGATTTTTTTTATCCTCTGATGTTTTCTCTCCTTTTAATCATTCCTTTGCAAACATTTGAGGATTTACAATGCTCCTGGCAAGGGGAGAGAAAATGATAAGACTATCAATATCCCTGGATTTGAGGGGGTGATGGAGTCCTTCTTTTTAAAACACCTTTGAGGTTGATTTCTTAATTTTCTCCTACAGCTTCAGTTTCACAACTTTTCTGAGAAACAAGAAGCTTGGGAAAGGAGAGCATGTGTAATATTCAGCTGCAAGGCATGACATGAAGACCTCGGGCTGGGAATTGCCTTTCTCTGCACAGTGACTCCAGGGCGGTCAGATCCAGGAAAGAGTGAGGATTAACATCCTCTTCTTCAGGTGTTTCCTCACATGTTTTAACCCCTGCCGGCTGTTGTAAACTGGCATCCCATGAACAGTAAATGTTTGACTTAGAAGATGTGCTTCATAAACACTGCCACAGAGTTTTACCACACGCTGAGGAACGACCGGGTTACATCCAGAATCTAGACCTTAAAAGCTCAACCCCAGGTGCATTTCTAGGTAAGGGGAGCCCCAAAGGTTCTGAAATACTGTCTGTGACAGCCTGTTGACAGAGTGACATTATTTTGTTGCTTATAGACAACTCTTACCGCTTCTATTTCCAAAATCAATAGGTCATAGGACACCGTTTCAGGACTTTTGTAGTAGGAAAAAACTCTCTTAGAAGAAACAAGAAAAAATTTTCTCTTTATCTGTTTCTCTGTCTCTCTCTTACACACACACACACACACACAAAGGGTTTGGGACAGGCCTCAAGTTCCTAAAACTAGAGAAATACATGACCCTCCAGTAAATTCAAATTTGATGTAATCACTTTTTCCTTTACTTCTCTTTGCCAAACCTCAGTCACACACCAGAACACTTCTAGCAACAATTCTGGCCCCAAATAAAAAAATCCCTAAGTCAAAACTTAGCATTTGAGAAATTTCCAGAGAATTATAATTTTTACAATAAGATTAATAATTTTTTTTCTAATCTCAAATTCTACAGTTTATATAATCTACTTTATGAGTCCCTTTGTGAAATGAAAGTGTCTAAGTCGACCCCACAGACTGTAGCCCGCCAGATTCCTCTGTTGATGGCATTCTCCAGGCAAGAAGACTGGAGTAGGTTGCTATTTCCTTCTCCAGGGGATCTTCCCCACCCAGGAATCGAACCCAAGTCTCTTGCAATGCAGGCAGATTCCCTACCAACTGAGCTATGAGGGAAGCCCTATGAGTCCCTTTCAGTTCAGTTCAGTTCAGTTCAGTTCAGTCGCTCAGTCGTGTCCGACTCTTTGCGACCCCAGCACGCCAGGCCTCCCTGTCCATCACCATCTCCCGGAGTTCACTCAGACTCACGTCCATCGAGTCGGTGATGCCCTTTAGGTATCAGTAAACTTGCATTAAAGTCCTCCTGGGCTTGATTCGTCACACAAGGTCTTCCACATATGTGAAAAAACATCAGAAACGTCAGCTTTGTATGATCTTTACCGTCCGAGCCATCAGGGAAGCCCTGCTTTGCATACTCTTTAAGCCAGTTTTTCATCAGCAGATTTTTAAATACTCACCTTCCGGGTGATTAGCATGAACATATTTTTGAAAATAACACAAGAAGGAGGGCCTTGGGTCCTGGAGGATACCAGCTGGCATCACGGTGCAGAAACTTAAGTGCCACAAAGCAGAAGCTGCTGAAGGAGTTGGACTTCCCTGAACTGGGAGGTCAGGGATCACAACCTCCACGAGCTGCGTGTGTCGCGACGATGTCGCTGCAGCTGCGAGAGAACTACACGCTCCAAGCCGCGAGGTGGGGCGGGTCGCGAGCTTTGCACGGCGCCTGCGCAATCCTCGGCGCCTGCGCAATCCTCGGCGCCTGCGCAATCCTCGGCGCCTGACCCATTTTGAGTGCTTCTGCTGCCGGCTTCGTGCCCGCACGGGTCGGTGGAACCGTGCGATGTCCTCACGGCCTCGACCCTCTGCCCTGCCCAGTGTGCTCCTCAAGCTGCGCGTGACACAAGCACCTCCAGGCCACCGTGGCATTCCTGGAGCAGGGCCACGTGTGCGTGGGCCGCCACGTGGTCACTGACCCTTGTCTCGCGCAGCCTGGAGGGATTTCGTGTCCCCTGGGCCGACTCGTGTGAAACGTGCTGGACTATAATGACGACCTCGATCCAAAAGCTTAGAGGGTCTTCCCTCTCCAGGCCTACATGTTACAGATGGAGAAGCTGAGCTCCGCGAAGCCTGAGGTTCTGTGACGGCGCTCTCCCCGAAAAATGGGGTGTCAGCCAGTGGTCGGGTCTGAACAACTTGGCTCCTCAGCAACAGATCACACACGGAACCAAAGGGTACGCCCCTTTCCCACGAAATTTTCTTAGCCTTTGGCGATTGGTAATTAAATTACTGCCTTAAGAGACAATGGGAAGCGGTTTTGTACTGCACCGGGGAATTGTTAACATTCTTACAGCAGAAATACTGAAGTGTGAAAGTGAGGACTTTGGAAGGGGGGGGGGGGAGGGGGGGGAGGGAGGGGGTGTGCAGGGCATAAGCGGTCCCCCAGTTTTCATTTCCTTGTAGCAGGACAGTTTGGTTTAATTTATTTAACTCGACTTCTTGCTCTTGTTCATGATTAAGCTGTGTACAGATGCTAGAGAGTTTGGTCTCAAGTTTTCATAGACTGGGTGAGATTTTAGTGTTCAGAGTTCTTTCTTTTGTTTAAAGGAATGCTCTCCTAATGCTAGTAAATAGCCTAACTGCCTTATAAGTAGAAAACACACACACACACACACACAAGCAGGGGAACTACAAAGGTGAATGAAATCAAATGTCAGTGAAAGTGAAAGTTGCTCAGTCCTGTCCAACTCTTTGAAACCCCATGGACTATACAGTCTATGGAATTCTCCAGGCCAGAATACTGGAGTGAGTAGCCTTTCCGTTCTCCAGGGGATCTTCCCAACCCAAGGATCGAACCCGAGTCTCTTGCATTGCAGGCAGATTCTTTACCATCAGGGAAGCCCTCAAATGTCATTGGCCAACCCCATACCAAGAGGAGGTTTTTCCTTTTCAAGGTGCCCACCTTCCGTATAACCTCCAAGGAAGAATTGGGCAGAAGTCTCATCCCAAAGCAAACCATGCAGTGATTCTGTTCATAAGGGTGGAAGCAAAATGTGATCAATGTCTGGTGGCTCAGACAGTAAAGAATCTGCCTGCAATGCAGGAGACCTGGGTTCAATCCCTGGTCGGGAAGATCCCCTGTAGAAGGAATTGGCTACCCACTCCAGTATTCTTGCCTAGAGAATTCCAAGGATAGAGGAGTTTGGCGGGCTACAGTCCATGGGCTCACAGAGTCAGACACGACTGAGTGAGTTAACACTCTCTGCAAGTACTAACCACATATTCAACAGGTGGAAACAGCCACATTAGGCCTGCATGGTCATTCCATTTATGCCTGTGGTGGCAAAAAAGCAATATGCTCAAGTGTCAGAGATTTACTTATACCAGCTCTTTAGGGGGATGAAAAGGTAAGTATAAATACCTCTAAGAGTTCTCTGAGGGCTAATAAACTGAAATGTGGGAATACTGATGGTCTTCAGGCCAGGAGGCAACTGCTTTACTTTCAGGGAGGAAAAACAAAATGATAGTAAACCCCCACAAAACAGATACATTCAGTTTGGTGGAGAGAGACGTAGAGAGAGAAAGTCCCCATCTTAGGACTTCAGGGAACAGTCTGAGAAACACCAGTCTAATACAGCTACTTGAGTTGCGCACTGAAAATTCACTTGAGGATGGTCATTTGATCACAAAGGGCATTCAGTCCACAGCAAAGGAGCTGACCTGCAGCTAAGACCGCCACAGCCACTGAACTCATAACTCAGGGGATCTAAAGCTCCCCTAAAGCTAAGGAGTGAGAGGAAGAGTCGTCCCCTGCCCCCACTGTCTGGGCTTAAAGCCAGCCAAGCCAACATACAAAGGCCGGGCCTAGCGCTTCCCCTTTGCCACAGTCCTCCCATCACCCGTCCCCTAATTACCAGACACCCCCCCCCCACACTCTGCCCCTACACTGTGCTGTCAAGCACCCGTGAATCACGCACTCCACGCCTCTTCTTCCTTCCATTTGCCAAACCCCGTAACCCCCGTGAAACGGCTATATCTTCACTGCAGTTCCCTTGGGGGTTGGGTGACACCAAAACAGCCTGACTGAATTCATTCACACAAATACACAAGTGGTTGCCAGTTCCCTGAAGCTCACCAACTCCCTCAATCGCATCTAAAGGAAGATGTTTGCTAACTCCAAGAAATCTCTGATTTCAGGCAGTTCAGCAAAGTAGACAATTCAAGACAAATACCAGCTTTGTCCAGGGGTACAGCTCAGAAAAGTCCCCAAATGTAAACTCCACACATGCCCCCTCCATGTCCCCATTTCTAATCCATACAATTCTAAAATTGCTTCAGAGGGTTTATTTTTTTCTTTTTTAACAATAATGCCCACGGTGGCAACAGCCATGGTGGTCACTGGTAAACCTGAAAACATCTTGAACACTTTTTCATTAGCTTCCTGTAGGACACCAAACAGAAATATACCAATTACATGTGACTAAGGTAAGAAAAATATACAACTATATTTAAAACACTTAAATTAACAAGATAGTACTTTTCATTCTAACAAAGTATCATACATTCAGTTTAAACAAGAGTTAATACAGACACACTTTTCCAAAATACCATATGCTAGTTGAAAATGAGTGACCGTGAGATTTTTCCAAGAGGTTTCTAATTAGCAAAATGTACAATTTTGAAGAACTGTCCATTCTTTTCTGGAAGATAGTCACTGAACAGGTTAAAATGCAAATTGATGTCTCTCTCATAAACCTAAGTATGCTTGCTTCATTTTTCTGAATGAGACTTTGGGCTGTCAGCAAGTCTATTATAGCTTCTTTTCCCTTAAAGACAATAATATACACCATTAACAATGACACCCCTTACAAATAACCATAAACTTTGTGTGTAGTAAGCCCTATCTAAATGTTTTCACGTGTTTCTGTATTAACTGACCTACACTGATTGTTATGCAAACTGCGTTAAACAAGTGTAACAGGCCTACATTTATACCTCTGCTCTGAAAGAACATCAGATGCTGCCCACGTGTTATTTCAAGGTCAAGGCTGCTACACGTTTGCATGTGGTACAAAACAAAACTTTTCTCCACTGGCTTTTTCAGGTGAAGAGGTTGGACCAAAATCCAACACATCTGTGTGACAGCGGCCACCAATTGTAGTTCGACCCTCAAAACGAACAATGGCCTGTTCTCTGTAATGATCATACCATTCCTGGCCAAGGCTCTGCTTTACAGAATGTGTCTCTGTGTTCTGACTCTTAAGGAAGCAAAAAAAAAAAAAAAGGTGGGGGCGGGGGGCAGACTCTCCCCATTTCTCTCCTTTGGCCGCCACAAGTCAGCATCTGATCTAAGATTCTCTGGATTTATTCCCATCCAATGACTTCAAAATTCCAAGAAGTGCAATACACAACTTTCCAAAAAAGAAACCCACGAAATTGCAAAAGATGGCTACATAATACTGTGAATGAGAATCACAACAAGATTGCCAACCGAGGAAACAAGGCACTTGGTAGCAGGAGTCCAGGAGGCCCCAGGGAGCGTGGGGCTCAGTGAGTCAACAATTTCAGGCGAGTCAACCAGCTGACCAGCAGGGATGGTTCTGGAGACGAGGACTTGGCGGCCGAGGAGCCGGCTTTCTTTTTGGTCCCTTCTTCCGGGAACGGAATCGTGGCGCTGCTGTGGAGATCCGAAGTGATGTAGCACCTGCTGCCTCGGATGTAGTCTGCGCCTCGGACCAGCTGCCTCTCGGTCCCGGGCCTTGAGAAGCGGTACGTGGGCGAGGAGCTTTCTTCGAGGATGGGAGGGATACGCTCGTTACTGAAATACCGGCAGAGGGCATCCTCACCTGTTATCGGATAAAGCCCACAAGCGGTCCATTAAAATACCCATCATCCGCACACCCGCTGCTCAGACTTGCCCTGCTTCTGAAACAGACACCGCACCCTGCCTTCCACTCACGGATGGGCTACCAGGTCCCCCAGGCGGCTGGGCCCATCCCGCAGGGCTTTGAGAAAGCAGAAATGGAAGACATTCACACTTCAGGCTGCTTTTCTATCTGAGAGGTAACACGGGGGCAGAGAAGAATCAGTGAGCCTGCCCTTTTTAATCAGTATAGGATTTTCATAATTTCACTTGAGATCAAAAAACAAAGAAAATCTTGTAATGCTATCACTCCTTCCACACCTGTGCTTGTTCAATACCTGCACCCTGGAGCACCGGCCCTTGGAACCACGGTTCTTACGCAGGAGCATCCCTCAGGGGCATTCAGGAAGGTGGGGTGCCTTTGCTTGTCACCCTGACTGCAGGGCAGGCACTCTCCACCTTTAATGGGTGGGGTTCAAAGATTCTACTGCTCTGCAAGGCTTGGGACATTTCTGGAGAAGAAAGAATGATCCTACCCTAAAAGTCAGCCCCCCTGGGCTGGGGAGCAGGGCCGGGGAGGTAAACGTAAAATACAGGGTACCCTGGCAGCATGCAGCCTTCTTTTGATCAAGAAGTTCCACTTCTAAAAATGTATGAAGATTGGGACTTCCCTGGTTAGGGAACTAAACTCCCCTGGTTAGACTCTGCTCTTCCACTGCAGGGGTCACAGGTTCAATCCCTGGTTAGGGAACTAAAATCCCACATGCTGTGAGATTCAGCCAAAAAAAAAAAAAACATAGGAAGATCTATGTACAAGGTGTTTCTTGAAGCATTATTTACAATTGAGAGGAAAAAAACAGAAATAACCTAAATGTCCAACCATAGCAGACTGAATAAGTGGTTCAAATGGTAAAGAATCTGCCTGCAATGCAGGAGGCACAAGTTCAATCCCTGGGTCAGGAAGATCCCCTAGAGAAGGAATTGGTAACCGACTCCAGTATTCTTGCCTGGGAAATCCCATGGATAGAGGAGACTGGTGAGCTACAGTCCATGGGGTCATAGAAGAGTTGCACAGGACTTTGCAAATAAACCACCTACATTGATGAAAGTGAAAGAGTAGAGTGTAAAAGTTGGCTTAAAGCTCAACATTCAGAAAACGAAGATCATGGCATCTGTTCCCATCACTTCATGGGAAATAGATGGGGAAACAGTGGAAACAGTGTCAGACTTTATTTTTCTGGGCTCCAAAATCACTGCAGATGGTGATTGCAGCCATGAAATTAAAAGCTTACTCCTTGGAAGGAAAGTTATGACCAACCTAGATAGCATATTCAAAAGCAGAGATATTACTTTGCCAACAAAGGTCTGTCTAGTCAAGGCTATGGTTTTTCCAGTGGTCATGTATGGATGTGAGAGTTGGACTGTGAAGAAAGCTGAGCACTGAAGAATTGATGCTTTTGAACTGTGGTGTTGGAGAAGACTCTTGCAAGTCCCTTGGACTGCAAGGAAATCGAACCAGTCCATCCTAAAGGAGATCAGTCCTGGGTGTTCATTGGAAGGACTGATGCTGAGGCTGAAACTCCAATACTGTGGCCACCTCATGCAAAGACTTGACTCACTGGAAAAGACCCTGATGCTGGGAGGGATTGGGGGCAGGAGGAGAAGGGGACGACAGAGGATGAGATGGCTGGATGGCATCACCGACTCGATGCACATGAGTTTGGGTGAACTCCGGGAGTTGGTGATGGATAGGGAGGCCTGGCGTGCTGTGATTCATGGGGTCGCAAAGAGTAGGACACGACTGAGCAACTGAACTGAACTGAACTGATTGCCGTAAGACAGATTACTAACGCAATTATTACAAAAAATGCACGTGTTCCTCTTACATAGTATTTCTGAACATCTATCTATTCCATTTTGCATATTTTTCCTAAGTGTATAATATGTAAATACAGAAACAATTAGAAGATATACAGAACACTCAGAGTGATTATTTCTAGGTTGGGGAAGCAGATTACAGGAAGTTTTCTTATATTTTTTATTTGTTTTGCTTTTGTAATCAAAGGGGGAAAAAGTTACTTTTAAAAAGCGCCCGTAGGAGTCTATTCATATGAAATGCCTTAAATAGGTAAATCAAGAGATAGAAAGTAGATTTTTGGTTGCCAGGAGCTGAAGGAGGTGGGAATGAGGAATGACTGCTTACAGGGTTTTCTTGTTGAAGTGACAGAATATTCTGGAATTAGTACAACTCTATGAATATACTGAAACCCACTGAATTGTACATTTTAACAGGGTGAGCTTTATGGTATGTGAGTTGTCTCTCCAAAAAAAGGTCATGTTCTGTTTTGTTTTGTTTTCCTGAAGTATCCATTATTTTATGCAGATAACTTTCCTTCTAAAATGATAACACCAGGAAAATGTGGAAGGTGGGATAGAGGTCAGGTATCTTTCCATTTTCCCAACCTCACACTCCCCACCCCTACACCCCGTATCTCAAATATTAAAAGACTACATCTGGGGCGTCAAAGCCTAAAAAAGACTGGCAACAAGGCTGTGGACATCTCAGATCTAAACAAAGGACTGCCCTGCCCCCTGCTGTCTGCTCCACAGATTTTCCATGTCAGCTAAGGGTGTCTTGGACCTCAGATGGCATCTTCTTCCTTTTTCCAATTTAGTATCATCCAGGTAATTCAGCTACTTAGGTGACAAACTTTACCAAGTCCCAGGGAAATGTCAGGGGTTGAGCACTTTGGCAGTTGAGGCACCAGAATTTATTTCTTCTTCCTTTTCCTATCTCAGGCCAACCTGCTGTCTATCTTTTCAACAGCTCTTTGTTCTAGCACTGCAAAATCAATGTTAGGCTGTCTTGACAATCAAACGTAATCTGGGTCAACATTTCCCTTAAGAGAAGCATCATCATCAGTAACTTGGAATAGAGTGTAAATTAAACACAAGTTTCTTTTCCAATAGTAATTATTCTCTAATATAAGGACGGGGAAGAAAAAAAGCTACGCCTGTCCATCAAAAATAAGACAGACTCCAATAATGAAAAGCTAAAAATTGAGGATGGGATTGTTTAATGAATAAGGTATTTCTACTTGTTTAGAAATTGGACCATCGATGTCTACAGCCGGTGTAAAGCACACGAAACTAATTAGGAGATTTACAAGCACTAACTAGGATTCACTGATTCAATGGACCTGAGTTTGAGCAAACTCCCGGAGACCGTGAAGGACAGGGAAGCCTGGTGTGCTGCCATCCATGGGGTTGCACAGAGTCAGACATGACTGGGCAGCTGAACAAAGACATAGGTAGAAACTTAGAGGCCTTCAGCAGCCCTGATGTAGATGAGAAGATGACTTCTGTGGTCACTGACCACACTTAGGAAGAGGCCCGAGATGAAGGCCTGGGCTTTACGTTTGGTGCTTTTCCGTTTGCTTAAACTTACTTTTCCTCCCATGACCTCGAGGTCTAGCAAAAGGGTCCACGATGCCCATCCAGCTCGCGTCCGCAGGCATTGACAGAGGCCGGGGCTTGCCTTCAGAGGAAGGGGAAGAAAAAGGAGAAGTTGAGAGTTTCTGGACTCCAGAGAACCCTTTATTTAGAACTAGACCGTCCCGCACCCCAACACCACACTCACTGCAACGTAAGCAAAACCTAAAGTAAGGAAAAAGTGTTTTAAAGCGGTGGGTTTCCTCAGCACGCCATGAGGACAGAGGCGTGCTGAACTTGAGTCTGTGGGTCCCCGGAGCAAAACAACTGCAAGTTGAAATGCAGGCACTGAAAGTTAAAACCGTAACATGATCTCACCCCACTGGGCCTGGATGCCAGGCGGTGTGATGACTCAACCAGCCTTGGCTTTGGAGAGATGAATAAAGGTCTCATACTTGGAATTTCATTGAGGTTTATGTTTTCCTCAGATTACCCTGCAAGTCTGCCAAATTCATCCAACAGTCCCAAATAAGGAAGGGGGAGGGGAAGAGGACAAACACCCCGCAGCGTACCGTAAGATGGCGTTTTCTCTCTCATCTTTGCCGGCAGAATGTTGGTTTCCACGGAATAGCCAGGCAGCTGATCAGAATCCGCGATGGTGAATCTCCGTCTCCGGCTTTCCTGGTCCAGGAAGGAATTGGGGGACTCGGAACCCTTAGGACCAGGCTGTGGCTGTTTACATTTACTGAATCCGTAAACAGAACCCCCATTCTCTTCCCTGCAGGATGGAAGGCAATAATTAAGTTGCTTACAAAGATCCTCTCAAACAAAAGAATTATGAGGCATACTATTGCCAGCACACAGAAGACAACTTAAATTCTCCTTTTCCTCTGGAGGAAAGAGCAATACTTTTTCAAGCACAGCTGCTTCTCAAATACATAAAGATCCTATTAAATAAAAGTAAATATCATGATCCTACTAAATAAGGGGAAATGAGACTTTTTCGTATGTGTAGTTTAAAGGATACAAATATACCTTTGAAAAGCTAGCTCTGGTTTCCCTGTACACCTATCCTATAGTAGAACTGGATCTCCTGTTTACTACAGACACCACAAGTGAAGATATAACCAAACCTTTTTTCTCATGCCAAGATTAGTATCTTTGCCAAGATCAAGCAAAGAAGACACTTGAAGTATGGCAGTTGTTAGATTTGAAAATGATGTCAAAAACTACAAAGGGGCCTTTATAGTGACCAATGGAAACTGTCTATTTTCTGAACTAAGTACAGAAAATCAGCAAAAATTGGACCACTGCCTGCAACTTAATTCTTTCTGAATGCCAGCTTATACTAAGACTTATAAAATTAATTTTAGTTGAGTCCAAGTTACCAGCTGGTTAACTTTTTTGCATTTAGTAAATTCCATTAGGGGATCATTGCAAAACAACTATATAAATACAGAGTCTACTAAGTCCAAACAGTCTAAAGATCAGCCTGGCCTACTGGTATTCCCAGTGAGTCTGCTACTTGTACCCACCCTGACTGCCACCATGAATCTGTCTCCTTCTATACTTTTAAACCTGGAATACAGCTTCCCCATTTGCAACGCTTTCCACACTCACCGCTTGTCCTCTGTGACCATTTGCATGTTTCATTCCTAATAAAATATGCTTTATTAATGGTGTCTTTCAATATGTATGTGTCCCCACATGTCTTCTCCAAATACATTAAGAGCCCCAGTTCCCTCTTGCCCTTACTATGTGCATACTCTTTTTCTTGCCATGGCTCTTGTGACCCCCTCGCTGAGACTCAGGCAAGAATATTCAGGATTAGGGGTGTTGGGGTGATCCTCCCTACAGTTTCTGATAGAACAGTTCACATGCTGGTCATCAAAGCAACAAACAGCTCCTTATAGTTTTAAACACACTTAAGATCCAACAACCACAGGAACCCTTGTCTGTGAATACGGGGAAGAGTCTTATCTACCAACCGGAATGCCCTGATCACTGAGGTCACTGCTCCACCTGCTGTAATAAGTTCTGGGCAAACCAAGACTCAAGGAGGAGGATAATCATGTTACTTCTTTTTTGTGCCCAGGAAAGAAACACAGTGGATGCAAAGAGTTCAGCTTAAAACAAAAACAAATGAAAAACTCCAATATAAAGTGAAACATCACTACAGGTTCAGTCCAGACTTCTATCTTATGAAATATTACAGCATGATTACGTATTTCTCAATTTATTCTTGAACAGTTGACTAAGACACTGGCAGTTCTCTAGGGGCAAGAACTACATCTGTTTTGCATAAGATGGTAAATCAGGCCCAACTCTCAGGAAATATATGTTGAATAAATGAGCCAGATTCTCTAGTTTTACTAGCATATGTAAATATGTCAGATGGTATAAATAAGCCTGTATTTCATACCTCAATCACCCCCTATATAACATCTGGCATGACCATCCTCACTTCACCATAAACATTTAAAATAGCCATTAAGAAAGCAATGATCTTTAAGAATTCATAATAGATAAATACACATAAACACATATGGATGCACAAATACAGGCCATTCACACCTGTTTTCACGTTTTTTAACTCCTATGAAGAACACGTGTCTCTCTCAACAAGATAAAACTAACTTTGATCTTGCAGAAATATTTATTATCTTCCTCCCCAGAGTTAAGTTTACCATGTAGTTAATGAAACTTCAGCTTCAGAGAACCCCCAAACAGCCCATTCCACTGCCCAGTGAAGAATGAAAATGACATGACCCAAAAGCACATGCTTTAAGGACCACCCTCCTCCCCATCAAACTGTCTGACTATCTGGATCTATCCCTACACTTCCCCTTTAAGAATTACACTTCCGTCCCCCAGTTTTTCTGAGATATAATTGACATATAATGTCATATTCATTTCAGATGTGCAACATAATGATTTATGTATATATTGCAAAATGATCACCACAATAAGCTTAGGTAACATCCATCACCCCACACAATGACTAATTCCTTCTTTCTCCTGATGAGAACTTTTAAGATCTAGTCCCTTTGCAACTTTGAAGATACACAACACAGTATTGTTAACAGTCACCATGCTGTTGACCCCAACAGTCCATTCCCAGGACTCAGCCTGTAACTGGAAGTCTGTACTTTTCTGAACCCTTCACCCATTCCTGACCCCCACACTCAGGTCGACGCTTTCTGACAGTGGATTCGGGCCTCAGCCTCCTCTTGAGATGCTCGTGGTCTTCCCACCACCAGCAGCATCCCCAGGCCCAGGAGACGAGCACACCACGAAAATGGGCACGGACTTACCGGGGCGAGTAGGGAACACTTGGTGGAGGAGGAATATAAAGATCCAGGATGGCTGGCTTCTCCTTCTTCAGCGAGGCATCCATCGTGCTGTCCGGGGACTGGGTGGTCGTGGTGGGAGGTGAGGTCTGAAAGGGAGCAAGCGTAAAAGCTTGGAGGTTAACTCAGAGATCGTTCTCCACAAAACCAACCCCAGCCTCTGGGTAAACAGGGTCCTGGGTCATTTGCGTGTCTGCAGCTACTAGCAACATTCAACATATATTCTTCTTTGAGACACTTACAATCTCTTTGTTTCTTGATATGGTTGATTTACAATGTTGTCTTAGTTTCAGGTGTACAGCAAAGGGATTCAGTTATACGCATGTATGTATGTGTAACTGAATATATTTCTTTTCAGATGCTTTTCCATTATAGGCTATTACAAGATATTGAATATCGCTCCCTGTGCTACACAGTAGGTCCTGTTGGTTATTTTATGTATATTAGTGTGTATGTGTTTAATCCCAAGTTACTAATTTATCCCTCCTGCCCTTCCCCCTTTGGTGACCATAAATTCATTTTCTGCCTGTGAGTTTACGTTCTGTAAATAAGTGCATTTGTATCATTTTTAGACTCCAGATTAAGTGAAATCATATGATATGTGTCTGACTTACTTCACTTAGTACGACACTCTCGAGGTCCGTCCATGTTGCTGCAATGGCATTAGTTTATTGTTGCCTATGACTAATGTCCCATGGTATGTATAAACCATTTACCAAGAGTTTTGAAAGGCTAGATGCATTGTGAGAATCCGAGGCCTGGGAGTCAGGTAACCAGGAGGTTAGAATTCTGGCTCTGAGCAAAGCACCTAAACTCCCAATCCTCGGCTTCCTCCTCTGAAAAGCAATCATACTGACAGCACCTCTCACGGAGGGCTGCGGTGAGGACAGAATGAGTTAGTTCACACTGATCACTGACAGCACTGCCACTGACTAGGAGTGTGGCCTCGGAACTCGGACTCTCTGGGTGCAATCCTGGTTATACCTCTGATTCGCTGTGTGTCTCCAGGCAAATCACGCAACTTCTCTGTGCCTTATCTACAGAATGGGCATAAACAGGAACAAGCATAAAACTCCCATGGACAGAGGAGACTGGCAGGCTACAGTCCACAGGGCCACAAAGAGTCGGACACGACTCAGTGACTGAGTGTGCACGCACACACATGCACACGCACACACACACGCACACACACGCACACACGGTAGCAACAAAGGGCAGCTGTGAGAATTAGGTAACACATGTAACGGGCTTTAGCACAGGCTCATCACACAGTAAGTACACAACCTTATGCTGTTTGAGTATTCACGAGCTAATTTTTTAAATTTAAAATTCACATGGCTTCATTTTAATCGTGTTATTGGTCTCAGGGGACCTATTTTTTTTTTAAATCTTGTGAGACCTTCAATCGTATCTCTCCTATAGTCTAACAGTGACGATCAGCCCTTTCTGGTTGGTAAAAGAACAGTGAGAAGGCCATGGCAACCCACTCCAAAATTTTTGCCTGGGAAATCCATGGACAGAGGAGCCTGGCGGGCTACAGTCCATGAAGTTGCAAAGAGTCGGACATGACTTGGCAACTAAACAATAACAAAAGGAACAACAGCAAGGAAATCTGAGTCAAGGCACGAAGATATGTGGGGAAGGCCAGGGGGAAGCACCATGTGAGAACTGCGCTAGGCCCTGGGGAGACAGAGAGAGACACCGAAGCCCTGTCTGGCCCAGGTGATGATTGCTGGAGACCCTCCCAGAAGTGAGAGTGTGAAATGGAGTCTGAGGCTTGGCAGGATGGGAGTAGCAGTGCTCACAGAGTGACGGCCCCATTTGGGGGAGGACGTTGAGGCTCAGGGAAACAGACTCCCCAAGCATATACAGAGGGCCTGTGAGCTCTCTGCACCAAGGAATGGATCCACACCTCAGCCTGACCATCTTAGACGACATCTGAAGACACGGGGCCCAGGACCCAGGCTCTCCACAAACAGAAGTAGAAGGAAATGGGCATTTCCATAGAGCAGGTATTTCCCTAAACTCCAACACTGATCGTTACTTCTAAATCAATAACCTTCGTTTACCAGGGTGGTGGCCTAAAAACAGAGCACTGAATACCTTTCTAGTAATAACATTAATGATACGGACAAGAACTAGAGATGCTCCCTCCCAGCAGAGGTGGGCACCCAGGCATACAGACCCCTGAAGAACAACACAGAGGGCAAAACCCAGGATGGGGGCTGAGAAAGTGTACAGAGTACTGGTCTACCAGAGTTCTTGTTCTGAGAAAATCGTGGACTCAGTGCCAGGATACTAAGCTATAAAATGGCCTCTGAATTTTGTTTTTGGCTGCATCAAGTCTTAGCGGAGGCACAAGGGGTCTTTGCTGCAGTGTGCAGGCTTCTCTCTAGTTGTGCTCATGGACACACAGGCTCCAGAGTGTTTGGGTTCTGTAGTTTGTGACACATAGGCTCTTGAGTTGGTATTCTTGCCTGGGAAATCCCATGGGCAGAGGGGCCCCGCGGGCTATGGTCCATGGGGTTCCAAAGAGTTAGACGTGACTTAGCGATTAAACTGAAGAAGGCAATGGCAACCCACTCCTGTATTTTTGCCTGGAGAATCCTGTAGGCAGAGGAGCCTGGTGGGCTGCTGTCCATAAGGTTGCACAGAGTCAGTCACGACTGAAGCAACTTAGCATGCATGCATTGGAGAAGGAAATGGCGACCCAGTCCAGCATTCTTGCCTGGAGAATCCCAGGGACAGAGGAGCCTGGTGGGCTGCCATCTATGGGGTCACACAGAGTCGGACACGACTGAAGCGACTTAGCATGCATGCATACACTGGAGAAGGAAATGGCAACCCACTCCAGTATTCTTGGCTGGAGAATCCCAGGGACAGAGGAGCCTGGTGGGCTGCCGTCTATGGGGTCGCACAGAGTTGGACACAACTGAAGCAACTTAGCAGCAGCAGCAGCAGGCTCTTGAGTTGGGGGCTTGGTTTTCCTGTGGCATGTGGGATCTTAGTTCCCCAACCAGGGATCAAACCTGGGTCCCCTGCGTTGGAAGGCAGATTCTCAACCCCTGGACCTCCAGAGAAGTCCCCAGCATCTGCATTTTGATGGCTGTGCTCTAGCTGGGTTGGAAGTGAAGCTACATGTTTCATTCCTCACCTTCATCTCTTCCCCCAAACTGCACAGTGAGTGGAACCTGGCAGGAAGGTAGACAAAGGAAAAAGGAAGCATGTCCCTTTTTAAGTGAATTTCCAGAGGTCAAGGAACTGACTCTAGCCTATACTTAGAAATAATGTTCGCTTTCCTTCTGAACACATCCACCTGATTTTTCCTCTGTCATTTCAAACTCAGTGATGATCAGAAGACCTGCGTTCTCTGCTTCCTAGATGGTTCTCTTCTGATTGTGTGATTTCTGTCACTGGTATCACCACGCAAGGTCACTGCCACATTTCACATCTGCTTCTCACTTTCCCTGCCTGCCTACCCCTAACCCAAAGACTTTTCTAAAGGTTACTATGAATAATTAGAATTGAGATTTAGAAATACTAACTACTTGTCTGAGGTCTCACAGCTGAGATGAGTCAGAGATTGGATTTGAATGCAAGGAGTTCAGTTCTGGACCCCCTTCCTCTGTTTTGTGAGTCCTCTTGATACTTCTTCCAAAGGATCTCTTGAGTTAGTCTTTCACAGAATCGCCCCTGTCCCAGCCTCACCCAGAAGCCAGGTGGCTCAGTGGTAAAGAGCCTCCTGCCAGTGCAGGAGATGAAAGTTCGACTCCTGGGTCAGGAAGAAACCTGGAGAAGGAAATTGCATCACCCTCCAGTATTCTTGCTTGTGAAATCCATGGACAGAGGAGCCTGGTGAGCGATAGTCCATGGGGGTCACAAGAGTCAGACATGACTTAGCAACTAAAAATCAAAAACAACAAAAGACATGTAGCACCTCCCACCTGCTGTTTCAAGTTTAGATAGTGTCATGGGCTAAACTGTGTCCCCTGAGCCCCCAGTAGCTCACAATGTGACTGTACTTGCAGTCTTTAAAGATACGCTTAATTTAAAATAAGGTCACATGAGTGGACCCTAATCCAGTCTGACTGGTATCCCTGTAAGAAGAAGTGATTAGGACACAGACATACAGAGCAAGCTCCAATACTCTGGCCACTTAATGTGAACAGCCAACTCATTGGAAATGATCCTGACACTGGGAAAGACTGAGGGCAGGAGGAGAAGGGGGCAACAGAGGATGAGCTGGTTGGATGGCATCATCGACTCAATGAACATGAGTTTGAGCCAACTCTGGGAGATAGTAAAGGACAGGGAAGCCTGGAGTGCTGCAGTCCATGGGGTTGCAAAGAGTCAGGCACGACTTAGCGACTGAATAACAACATACAGAGCAAAGACCACATGAAGACACAAGGAGAAGATGGCCATCTGCAAGCCAAGGAAAGAGACGTTACAAGAAGCCAACCTTGCTCTCAGATCGCCAGCCCCCAGACTTCTGAAGGAATACACTTCATTTCAGTGACCTGGTCACTGGTACTTGGTTATGGCGGCCCTAGCAAACCAACCCAGACATTAGTGTAAAAAACCAACTGTCAACCTGTTGACATTACCTGCGGGATGAGGTCCGTGCTCCCTAGCCTAGAACTCTATACCCACCTGTCCAGCCCAGCCCACTGGTCCAGCTTTCTCTCCCACCCCCTGCCTGAGAGTCTGGTCTACTTATTCATGCCGGAGAGCTGTGATGTTCACCCAGAGCCCCTCTGGTTAGCCAGTGAACCCAGCTGCTGTGAGTATCTATTGCTAAAAGCTCACGGTCACCCCCTGCTCCATAGAATTGCTCTCAGCCGACAGCAGACACCCCTGCGTATAGCTGCCAGAGCCTGTGTTGTGTGGTTACACCTGGGTAACAGCCCAAGACTAGACTCTACCTGAGACAGCACCTTGCGGGCTTCCCCTCCTTCGTCTGCCTCCCTCCCTCCTTGCCAAGTTTTACGGGAAGTACCTGCCCTAAATCATTTCACAAGAACGTCTGCCACACTCTCTGCCTCCAGGAAATCCTATCTGGGCACCACCCGCCCTGACGGCAGTGTATCCTCCCTTGGTGGCTGTGTGAACAGCGTTCATCTACTCCACCAAGAGCCTCCCATCTGCCTACGAAATCCCATCGAGTTTTCCAGGCTCCCACCTCCTCGGAAGAGGTGCTTTCGCTCACCTGTTCATGCCCATCACCCCTTCCTCAGAACCCAACATTCACCCCCCTGCACCAAGGAGCTGGCAGAGCTGGCTGGCGGGAAGCCCTCCATCAACTACCGATGGTAAAGTAAGACCTCTTCTGTGTTAAGTAACACATTCTGAGAAATCCAGAAGTATTGAAAGACAGTGCCCTGTGTGCTGAGTGATGCAAGCAGAACAACAGGGAAGGCTGGCGAGCTGCAGTCCATGCAGTCGCAAAGAGTCGGACACGACTGAGCAACTGAACTGAACCGAAGCAAACAGAAGCTGCTGGAGTGTGATTGATACGTTCCCTTTTTATTTAAGAAGTGGCTTTAATTATGTGCCCCTCCTGGCTCCACTGTCCACATCCTGTTCTTTATTTTTATGGGTCCCCTGCCCCACTAAGGTACACACGCAGACAGATTTCCAGCGCTCTGTGCATCACGAAACAGCCATTGATAGTGTGAGGTACTGCCGTTCCTTCCATTTGAAGATGGACAGTAAAATCACAGAGAGTTACACATAAGTGGCAATCTCAATCTTATAAAAGAGCTTTAAAGTGTGCTGCTTTTCTTTCATGGTTTAGAAATTAAACACAAAGAACTGATGATATAAGGAGAGGGTTGGTGGGGTGCATGTCCACCCAAGTGTAAGCAGTAAGGAGTGCATTGTCTGTAGAGAATTCAAATAATAAAACTAAAAGCCAGTCAGCTTTTTATTCTCATCCAAGACTACTAAATCTAACAAAGGAGTGACGGAGCTCCCTGCCTGGTGGGTGGGTCTCACAGTCCCTACCCCTGCCTGGATAAACCGATGTTGAGGACTCTACCCCAGGCGGTCTCAGAGCAGTGTTCAAACTGGATTCCTTTATGGGAGTGTGTGTTTGAAACGGTAGAGGAGAAGGGCCAGAAGGGCCAGAAGTCTGCCACCGTCTGCAGCGATGACAGACAGTTGCCGCAAGCGGCTACCCAGCACCTGAAATGTGGCTGGTGAGACAGAGGAACTGAAGCTTTCCTTTTAATTATTGAAACAGTCACAGGTGGCTAGTGGCTGCCATATTAGTCAGTGCAAATCCAGCAAGTCTGCTCTCATGTACGTAGGATTATTGGATGGGCTTCCCAGGTGGCACAGTGGTAAAGAATCTACCTGCCAATGCAGGAGATGGGGGTTCGGTCCCTGGGTCGGGAAGATCCCCTGGAGGAGAAAATGGCAACCTGCTCCAGTATTCCTGCCTGGGAAATCCAATTGACAGAGAAGACTGGCAGGTTACAGTCTATGGAGTTGCAGAGTTGGACGCAACTGAGCAACTGAGCACCTGTACATACGGGATTATAGAATAATTATCCGTTCACAGATAATCCATACACTCCCGAAACCAATCAAACTGTAACCTTTTTTTTTTTTTTAGACAACTCAGGTATTATACATTGTTCCTGCACCAATGTCAAAGAAAGGCTTTCAACCAATAACAGTACCTGCACCAGAGGCGGCTTCCACCGTAGGTTTTTCAGCGGGGCAGGAGTGAAGTTGAAGGAACTCGTGGGGCGCTTCTTAAGCAGTAACACAACTCCAGTAGGATTCTCTCTCAACTTTCTCACCAGATTTTTTAGCTGCCATCCCACCTTCAAAGAAAGATAGTGAGGAGAGGGGACTTACTCATGAATAATGAAAACTCAAGCCTATTTGAGTTCAAGGAATTCAAATTTCCTTGAATTCATCTCAAGGAAATCAGCTATGAGCAAAT
Source organism: Bos taurus (assembly GCF_002263795.3). Lineage (NCBI taxonomy): Eukaryota > Metazoa > Chordata > Mammalia > Artiodactyla > Bovidae > Bos > Bos taurus. The sequence goes on from NC_037336.1 coordinate 91,118,802, forward strand.
AGGCAGATACAAATCTGTTCATTCTAGCACTGCTTAAAATTATGGAAAGCTGGATATAAACTGCAAATTTTTTAAATGCAAGCAAAATGGTTTAGAAGTTTTAGAAGGGGAAGATGAAGTCTGAAGCTTCAACGAACAAACTCACCACAGTTTGCTGATTAACCTGAATGACTTCATCACCAGCATGAATCTTCTGAGATCTGTCTGCAGGAGACTGTTAGAGACAAACAGAGAGAGACCTGTCTTATTTTTTAAGCCTCCTTTTTCTTTCTGCTTCTATTTCATCTCCCTTCTTTCTTCTACACAAAACAAGCAATGGGAATACAATTTTCTCAAGAACAGTTACACAGTGTGCTGGAGATTCCTAAAACTACACAGCCTGTAGAACTTGGCATGTGAATACACGTGTTATCTCCAGTGGTTTGTTACAACAGATAATCTGTCAGTAGGAACAGCCAAGGTTCATCTAACCTACCATGAAGAGTGGGACGCACTGTCCACCTAACAGGCTGATCAAAGCCACTGGTTCATCTAAAAAGTACCTTCCCTATATTCCTGTCAAAATTAATCTTGTAAAAGCTGACCAACTGCTTAACATGTAAAGATGGTCACTGTAACTCTGTCACATAATTGCTTTTTATGTGATTATTAAAACTAACTCTTTATTTTACTCAAACTTGTTTTACATGTTATCATCACATTGCTAAAATAGAAAGATAGTGAAAACAGAAGATATTTAGAAAAAATTTAAATTTTTTTTGTCTTCAGGTTGAATTCTAAATGGATGCATTTTCACAGTATCAAAACAAAGTCCAGACTTCGTGTGCTTCAAACAACAATTTGCTACAAATTTGCAAATATCTGTGTATGTATATATATATATTACAAATTTGCAAATATTGTATATATATATATATATATATATATATCTCCCCACATATGTGTGTATAGGCAGATAAATATATGTAATCTATTTGTCAAATATTTTCTCATGGTTTCTTGTTCATTTAATCAAATTGTAACTCAATGTGTAAGAAATTTCATACGATTTTAAAATATGTTTAAAAAATTCTGCCAACAAACTTTACAGATATCATTAGGCTTATTTTATGGAGTTTTGAGGAAACTGACATTCAGTGGTAAATAACTCAGTTATGGACACACAGTAAGTGAAAGATGCAGAATATAACTTTATGCTTATTAGGTGGTTTTTAACATGAAAGTAATACCTTAAAAATTTTCCCCTGATAAATTGTAACTATATGTCGAAGTATTATTTCATCTTAAAGGGAACCTGTGCCATAATTTCTTCTCAACTTTTTTTCTCTCATTAATACCTTTTACAGACTAAACATTTTGACAAAGAATTTGAAAAGTATTTTAGGATAAGTGTAATGTCTAATCCTACCTAGAAGTATAGGTTTATTATCATTATTTAATTGCAAAAACAATAAATTCATGGAATAAAATAAAACAGAATTATGCAAAAAAAAAGATACTTCATATGATTAAAAGAGAAGGAAAGGATGAAACTTTGATTTCAAATTCTAATCAACTGTTACTGAAGCCAGAATGTTTTATTTTGTGACTTATATAACTGAATCTTCAAGCAATTTACAACCATCCTTTATAAATAGCACCTTTGAACACAGTGATGGGGGTAGCAACTAAACTCAAGACACCCTTGCTGAACTTTCTCACTCAGCTGTTGTGATAGGCTCAACAAGAAATGAGCAGGGAAAAAAAAGAAATGAGCGAGTAGCATTAAACTATCGGAGAAGGCAATGGCACCCCACTCCAGTACTCTTGCCTGGAAAATCCCATGGATGGAGGAGCCTGGTAGGCTGCAGTCCCTGGGGTCGCAAGGAGTCAGACATGACTGAAACGACTTAGCAGCAGCAGCAGCAGCAGCATTAAACTGTAGAAACAGTCTCTTGGATTCTGGGCCAACACAAGGCACAGGTAACTAGGCCAGCTACTTTTGAAAACATTTAACTTGCCACCGTGACTACCGGCTGTGCCTCACCCGTGAGACCAGCATCGTGGGTACCACGGGGAGATAGTCTGTCTCCAATCCCCTGCTCCTGAGGCACTTCTTAAACAAACAAATGTGTCAATGCTCCTTTCTTGCCCCTAGTGTCAGATGCCGAACCCATGGTTACAGGTCAACTTTAGCAAGTCTGATCATAATCAGTCCAGTCCCAGTTAATCTTCCTGGGCTGGGGATTCATCTAAGGTAAGCGTCACTTTCTAAAAGATAGCCTTGAAGCCAGAAAGTCCCTGTTTACAGATAAGCAATCTTAAAAAAAAAAAAAAAAAGTCCCAGTGTCCTGAACTGACTTCCATTCCTAAGGATCTTCACATATTCATTTCTCCAATGTCCTACCAAATGATTAAGCGTTGTGCTTGGCAGAACACTGGTAAAGAGAAAGCCTGATACCAAAATTCTTCCTAGGGTAGTTGCTCTTGATGATCTTCACTGTGTGCTGGACTACTGAAAAATGACGCTTGATCTGGCCTACTGCAGAAGAGTGATGCCCTGGAGAAGAATGCATCCATTCTTCAGAGGCTCATCTATTTCCCAACTCATGTCAGGGGTAGGGAAGAGGAGTAGGGCTAAGATCCCATCAGACTTCTGTCAAGGTCCTGAGCAACATCAAAAAAAGAAGATAGACAATCACCAGATCCTGTTTGTCTGATCTTGGAATGATCCTGACTTCTCAGGTAACCTCAAAAAAAAAAAAAGGACTAAAGGCCTGAGATGACCTGCTGGCATTGCTGGCATTGCATCAACTGGAGTCCAAGATAGAGGAGTGTGGAGACAATTCACATGAGAAAGAAGTTGGTGAATTCTGTCCACTCTAACCCTCCAACACCAGGCTTTTATAAAAACATTCTGACTCTAAAATCATAGCAACCTTCAGTGATAGACAGAAAGCTGTCCTGGAACTGGCATTTTCTACTGGCATTTAACATTTAAGTGTAAAATATCCAGCACTAAGTATAAAATATTCAGATCAAGTCCTTGAGAAGTGGGCTCTTACCTAACTCCCCACTGTCATCGACAAGAATTACAGAGTATGTAGCATATTCCAGACAATGAACATAAGGTGACTGCAAGAATGAGGGACATTTTCCAGCAGATTACCAGACGGAATAAGACCAGTTTCCCCTTCTCTGATTTTGAACAAGAAGGAAACCATTTCTCTCTAGGATGACTTAGGTACCATCCTACGTGGAGGCACTAGGAGCAGCCACATCCAGGTAAATCCTGAATCTCTCACCCAGTCCTAAGAGTCTGGTAGGAATTCTACGGAATGTATCAGTAGACATTTGATTTGATTCAAAGCTGGTTTTCTTTAGCTTACAGTGCGTGGGGGGAAAGCAGGCTAGGGATGAGGTAGACAGTGAAAGGAAGTAACATTATAGTGTTCTATATGTTTATCCAAGATTGAAATTGGTTCAAAGACCTGACTGAGTCTGGAACTGCACAGGTCTGGGTTGTTAATGCAATCACCAAATTACTAGATGCAAAACTTCAACTGTTTAAAAGCTAAAATAGGACTTTCCTGGTGGTGCAGTGAATAAAAATCTGCCTGCCAATACAAGGGACATGGGTTCAATTCCTGGTCTGGGAAGATTCCACAACTAAGCCCGAGTGCTGCAACTACCGAAGCCGGCATGCCTAGAGCCCCGCTCTGCAACAAGGGAAGCCACCAAAATGAGAAGCTGGAGCAGCCAGCGAAGAGTAGCCCCGCTCACCACAGCTAGAGAAAGCCCGTGCAAAGCAACGAAGACCCAGTGCAGCCAAAAACAAAATAAATAAAATGTAAAAACTGAAGTGACATTCACCATCCCTCTGAATCTATCCAGCTTCAGAACAATGTACTGAGTGGTACATGAGCATATTCGTGTCATGGTGCGGCTAAATACACAAAGTCTCTGACAAGGATGAGGGAGGAACATTTGTTGTGATTTTTTTTTTGCACCGGCCCCAGCCTAAAAGGAGAGGATCCTGGGCCATTTTTGCCTCTCGGGTGCCACGGTATAAAAATTCCCAGTGGTCTGAGTGCTCTCACTGTAACTCAACAAACAATGCTTAAAGACACTACCAGCTTCCACTCACTTGTCTGCCAGAACCACACAACTTATTTGTAATTCATTGAATGCCTTACAGTGCCACTTTCTTTCTTATTATAAAAATCAAATGTGTCACAAACTCTCATCAAAGATCATGCCATTTTATTTTATCAACAGACCTAGCAGCTGAAGCTCAAACTTCGACACATATTTCCATCAGATCAGAAAAGTATTTCCCTGGTGGCTCAGTGGTAAAGAATCTGCCCACCAGTGAGGAGACCCAGGTTCAATCCCTAGGTCAGGAAGATCCCCTGGCGAAGGAATCTGCAACCCACTCCAACATTCTTGCCTGGAGAATTCCATGGACAGAGGAGCCTAGAGGGCTATAGTCCATGGGGTCGACAAGAGTCCGACATGACTCAGCGACTAAAACAACAACGATGAACAAAAGTAGTCACCAAGTTTCTTGTGTCTTGAATTACATCCTCTTGTCTTATTTGATTAAATAGCAATTAATTCCATAGACACATGCTATTTTTACACAGATGCAGAGAAGTTTTTCTGACATTTCAAGCTCTGTATCAATGTCATTCAAAAGCTAGCTGTATTGTAGGTGGCATAAAGAAAGCATTCAATTAGCTCTACTTTTCACAAATTCAAAATGTTTGAGGAACTAAGGGAAAACCTTTTATGTAGCAGAATTTTCTAAAGGATGATAACAGAGTACAAGTTCCTCACAACAGAAATGGCCCTGCTTTTTCTATTCAAATGATTAAGGGGGGAAAAACTAAATTTCAGTATCATGCAAGTATTATGAAATACAGCTCTATAAAAAGAAACTTCGTCATGCAAAAACCCGAAAATAGTTGCTTTGGTGACACATATAAATTCCACTTTAAAAAAAAAACACTATATTTAACACATATGGTCACCAATTCCAGCTCTTATAAGAGTGATTCTCAACAACAAAGAGATCACTGCTTTTGTATTTATGGGTTAACACTTCCAAGAGCGCAAAAAAAATAACACAGGATGGCAAAAGCTGGGCAAAGTGTGTGAATGAGAGCAATAAAGGACAATTTAAATAATACATTGATGACAGCTGGTGATGAGCAGCACACTAGCAACAGAAATAAACAAAACCGGCGCCCACACTCCCTTACAGATAATAGAACAACATACACATAGTTAAATGAAAGGAATAGGGACGCTGTCAAATCTGCTTGAAGGTACAATAGCTTTTGCATTAAATGGATATGCACTTACATTTTCTGTGGTTCCAGTAATCACGTGCAATCCATCATAGGTCGATTTGATGTACATACCCTAGAGTGAGTCACAAACATATTAACTCATTACTCCAACGTTTAGAAACAGAGCCACAAGTGAGACTTAGACTTGACAAAACATTAAAGGCAGTCATTTCTGAACACCCCTCATTCTTCAGCCTTCTGAAACACTGTAAAACGAGATCCAAAGAGCAGTGAAGGGGAACTAACCAAATACTAGTGAAGGAGATCAGAAACGAGATCTCTTTGATATTATAATTTGTGTACCAGGCACACAGAATTTTGCTCTATGTCTGAGGACTCAGAAGGAATGTTCTCAGATCTGCTGCATGAATGAGGCAGTTCAAACAAGGCCGGTCCTCTCCCGACCATCTCTCTGTGTAGTGACACAATATATTCACTTAATTTGGTCTCAGCAGTCACTGCACGGTGACTTATTCAAGCCACGAACAACCAAACCAGGATGTAAGAGCAGAGACTGCTCAGGAACACAATATAAGAAATAAATTAGAAACAGGCATTCCTGCATTTTAAGGGAGGCATAAATATTAATACACTCCATCCTTAAATGCCCAGTGGGCAAACTCAGAGGTGAACGCAGAGCCTGGAAGAAATATCTCTGCAGTTTGAGGCACTTTGTATTATTTTTAAAAAATGTTTATTAAACTTTTATAAGACGGGGAAAGAGCAAAAGGTAGAGAGAGCAAAGAGTGGTTGCTCACCCTGGTACCAATGCTGTAATAACACAGAACCTCCTCAGGAGTCATTTTGACAGTGAACTTGCCCTGCTCAGCAATCTACAAGCCTCTGGGGATGAGTATCTCACCCAACACTAACACCTTCGTTTCTGCCCAGGCTCTCTGTTCCTGCTATTCACTATCAGAGTAATCAGCCTCTCCCTCTGCATGGTATTCCTCTTCACAGAGCTTTGCTTGGGTAACTTCACCATTTGGAACGGCAACTCCACTTCTGCCCACTCGGGCACTTCTCCACTTCAATATGTGGATAAGCCCACCTCCAGGAAGCCTTCCATGTTTACTTCAGTATAACCAATCATTTACTTTGAATTGGAGCAGTCTCGGTATATACATTTCTCCTTACCAAGAATGTGGACCTAGGTGCTGATCTAGGTATCCACCTGCAGACTCTCGGGGCCTGTTACTACAGAGCTCATACATTATGTCTAAAACATTTCTGAACTTTTTTAAAACCATCATTTCTTTCAACCTGTCTCTTCTCACATAAAGCCTAAGTGCTAATAGAGACGTCATAGCAGACGTTGTTTCCTACCCAGAGACCATCTTTACTTTGTGGAAATGTGCTCTATCTCCTTGTATTGCTAAGACCTAAAAATAAAACTGTTAAGACAATTCCTCAAGACACGAGTTTACAGTTTTAAAACTGTATTTATTTTTATACTTTGAAGACGCTTTGATATAAAACATATCAACAGTTCAAGACGGCAAATTCTTAACCGCATAATGGAAATCAGTCTAATTCTACTATTCAGAATTCTAGTGAAAGCAATATGGAATTATTGTTTTTAAAAAAACACAGCAACTTTAATAAAACAATGATGCTATCCAAAAATAAACAAATGCTGTTAGACGCCTTACCAAACCTTCCCCAGGTTTAATGTTTGGTAGGTGAACTTCTTCCAGACACGCACACTGGCTCATTACAGGATCCGTGGTAGATCGGATGGTCTTGTCACAGATGCCATTTAAAACCTTGACCTAGAGTTGGAGAGGCAAATAGAGGTCAATCATTAACCAAGTTTATCTCCGGCTGAATTCTTTTTTAAAATGCACTTCACTGATCATCCTTAGCTCTGGCCGTAACACTGTGATAAAACCACCCAGTCCACGTGGCACGTGGCTTCCATATTTGCAACGTGTAGAATAGTGCCATGAGTCCAGCTTTGCTTTAAAAGTGCAGCTTTTAGATTAACTTATTTACAGCCACTGAAGTGCACAGGCTGGGCGGAAACCCCCTTTCAGCAGCTAAAGAGAACCATGTATTCCCAGCCATCTCTGCGTTTTTTTAAGAATGGCTCACATTCTCTGCATACCAACTACTGACAACATAAAAAAATAATCATCTTGTCCTGCACCTTTTTTGAAAAATGCATTTCATATTTTAAAATAGTTTTAAGGACTTCCCTGATGGTCCACTGGTTAAGACTCTGTGCTTCCAATGTGGGGGGTGTGGGTTCGATCCCTGGTCAGGAACTAAGATTCCACATGTCACTGGAGTGGTACAGCCAAAATATTAAGTAAGTAAATAAAATTAAAGCTGTTTTCATTTTAGAGAAAAAATAAGCAGAAATTACAGAGTTCCATCTATTTTCTTTTCCATCTCAACAGTTTCTAACACAGCTATATTATTATAATGGTTAATAATAAGATACTATTAACATCAGGACTTCCCTGGTGGCTCAGACAGTAAAGCGTCTTGCTTACAATGCAGGAGACCTGAGTTCGATCCCTGGGTTGGGGAGATCCTCTGGAGAAGGCAATGGCACCCCACTCCAGTACTCTAGCCTGGAAAATCCCATGGACAGAGGAGCATGGTAGGCTACAGTCCCCAGGGTCGCAAAGAATCAGACACAACTGAGCGACTTCACTTTCACTTTCATTAACATCTTGCATTAGTATGGTGTATTTGTTACAACTGATCAAGCAACAGTGACACATTATTGTTAACTAAGTTCCATAGTTTACATTAGAATTCACTCTTTAGGGTGTACAGTTCTACAGGTTTTGATAGATGCACAATGTCATATATTCACCATCACAGTGTCATAGAGAATAGCTTCACTACCCTAAAAATTCCCTCAGTTCCACCCACCTGTCTGTCCCTCCTCCCCCAGGATAAACCCCTAGCAATTACTGATCATTTTATTTTCTCCATAGGTTCTCTTTTTCTAAAATCTCATATGGTTAGAATCATACAGCATATAGATTTTGGATTTTCAGATCGGCTTCTTTCACTTGGTCACGTGCATTTCAGGGCCCTCCATATCTTTCCATGGCTCGATAGCTCGTTTCTTTCTATTGCTGAATAATATTCCATTGTCTGGATGTTCCAGGTTGTTTATCCAGTCACATACTGAAGGACACCTTGGCTACTTCCTAGTTTGGGCAGTTATGATTAAAGTGGCTAGAACAGTCCATGCAGCTTTTGGTGAATATTAGTTTCTTTCATTTGGGTAAACACCTAGGTGGATAACTGCTGGTTTGTAGGGTAACAGAATGCTTAGCTTTGTAAGGAAAAAAAATGCCACAACGTCTTCCAGTGCGGCTGCACCATTTTGCATTCCCACCAGCAATGAACGAGAGTTCCTCTTGCTCTACATTGGTGTCATCACGAGGTAGAGTTTAGTTACCCTATTAAGTGTGTAGTGGTACCTCACTGTTATTTTAATTTGAAATTCCTTAATGAAATGTGATGCTGAATATCTTTTCATATACTTACCTGCCAACCGGTATATCTTTTATCATGAGGTGTTTGTTCGGATCTTTCACCTGCTTTTTAATTAGGTTGTTTGCTTTCTTATTATTGAGTTTTGAAGAGTTCTTTGTGCATTTTGCACACAAGTTCTTTATCTGATGTGTGTTCTGAGAACAACTTCTCCCAGTCTGCGCCTTGTCTTTTTGTTCTCTTAACATTGCATTGATGGAGCAGAGATATTAATTTTAATGCAGTCTACCTTACCCATTTTTCTCTCATGGATCACACTTTTTTATTTTTTCACTCCTGAGTTTCCCAGTGGACTCAAACATCCAGATGTGCTCTCTAGCTGGGATTGGCTCCATCCTTCATTAGTAAAAAGAGTCAACAAGTTGATCTATCCATAATCCAAGGCATTCTTTTTTTTTTTTCAAGCAGACTATTCTAATCTTCTTATTTGTTTTTATTTATTTATATTTTGGTTGTGCTGGGTCTTTGTTGCTGCATGAGCTGGACCTTTCTCTAGTTGCAGTGAGAGGGGGGTGCTCTCCAGTTGCATTGCGAAGGCTTCTAACTGTAGCGATTTCTCTTGTTGCAGAGCATGGGCTCTGGGGTATGCAGGCTTCAGCACTTGCAACGCATGGGCTCAGTAGTTTCAGTGTCTGGACTCTAGAGCACAGGCTCAGTAGTGTGGTGTGTGGGATCTTCTCGGATAAGTGATATATCCCAAGTCCCCTGAGTTGGCAAGTGGATTCTTATCCACTGCACCACCAGGGAAGCCCATGGATCACACTTTTCACATCATATCTAAAAACTCATCATCAAACCCAAGGTCAGCAAGATTTTCTCCTGTTGCTGCTAAGTCGCTTCAGTCGTGTCCAACTCTGTGCGACCCCAGAGACAGCAGCCCACCAGGCTCCCCTGTCCCTGGGATTCTCCAGGCAAGAACACTGGAGTGGGTTGCCATTTCCTTTTCCAATGCATGAAAGTGAAAAGTGAAAGTGAAGTCGCTCAGTCATGTCCGACTCTTAGCGACCCCATGGACTGTAGCCTACCAGGCTCCTCCATCCATGGGATTTTCCAGGCAAGAGTACTGAAGTGGGGTGCCATTGCCTTCTCCTTTCTCCTGTTATTTCTAGGCATTTTATAGTTTTGCATTTTACATTTAGGTCTGTGAGCTTTACAGTGACCACTCACATTCTCTGAACACCAAACACTGACCAGATAAAATTACTGTAGAGACATGAGGATCCCTATTAAGTGGTCTCCATGTAGAAATCCTAGTGGCTACGTGTGGTTATTTCTCCCAATCCCAGATTCATCTAACCTTTCAAAATTAAACAACCAAAGAAATCAGGATTTTATAAAGAGTGATGTTTTTCTTCTAAGGGGGAAGAATCTAAGAAGTGACACTCTTTGCATGCCTCCAATGTGTTTAACCTCCCTATTTATGGAAAATATATTTATAGCGGTTTCATTGCTAAATTCCTCAACATCAGTAGGAAGAAGGCCTTATCAAAAGAGCACAGGCTGGCTTATGTCAAAAGGAGGAAGTGATGATGAATAGTTACAAAATGCTCTTTAAACAGTCACAGTACATCCCCCTTCCATCATAAGATTTTTGCCAAGATTTTTTTTAATTAAAAAAAAAAAGTGAAATTTGCACATCAGTTTAACCCTGAGAGCTGAGAGTTAGCTATCTAAATATAATTATACCTTGAAGAAGTGTTGGGGGGAGCAAAGCAGAGACCCTAATATACCCAATTTAGTTGGTCTTGTTGTTAAATAACTTGTATTCTTGCCTTTCTACCTAAATTAAGAGATTCATATCCCAAAAGTCAGTATTTCAAAGCATATCCCGAAATACCTAACCACAATACATTTACTTTAATTAATGTGATTCCCACTGTTTTGGGAAAAGGAATTTTACAGTAACTTTTAGAAGGTATACTTACTACAGCCAAAACTTTATCCTCCATTTCTGCTACAAGGCAATCCTAAAGGAAGAAAGAAGAAAATTAAGCTATAAGAGATAAAAACTTTCAGATACAATTGGCTTAGCTTGCTAGCTATTTCCTGGGACCCAAGGAGGTCCCTGACACACACACCCCCGACCCTGCAGCCTGTAGTCCTGAACTTCAGGGAAGAGAAGACTTCGAAAAGAGGGCAGACATTAGATTCCTCCTAAGACTCTACTGTCTCCAGATCCAGGATGCTAATCATCCAAGGAACCCATCTGACCAATTATTTAATCAGAAAGCCTATAGAAATCACCTGAACTAAACTCTACCCACTGTCCAGACTGTACAGAGAGTAGGAAGCCAGAAGTCAGAGTCCAGGAAAGTTGATGATGGTTCTCAAACCTGACCCCAGGCTGAGTTAGCACTGAGCCAACAAGCCGGGAGCCTTTAGTTCTGGGCCTGCCCATAAGAATAGCTTTCAAATAAGGGTTTGAGTAAACTTAGCCACAAAGTTTATTTTAAGCACCACTGAGATTAAATCAGATATTTCAGTCCTTAACGGATGAAAGAGGCTCAACAAAACATTCATTAACACGCTGCCAAAAAAGTGGTCTTGAAGTATGCTATTGATGACATTAAATAATGGGCCGGAATGCAAAGCATTGTTTACTCAGCTTAAGAACAAAAGACTCAGAACCCTATGAACCCAGTTAGCTGATTATAGGAATCACCATTGTCCTGACTGAAAGCAGCCAAAGTGAAACTGACAACGTGAAACTCTCCGTTAACCTTCTAGAACAGGATCTACAGCAGAAGAGCTCAAGCTACGCAGCACTGTGTATGCCGAACAAGAGGGAGACCAGTGAGGTCCTGAGAGTTTATCTGGCACCACTGCCCGCCAGTGATGAGAGATGGTGGTTCGCTCCCCAGTCTGGATGATCCCCTGGAGAAGGAAATGGGAACCCACTCCAGTATTCTTGCCCCATGGACAGAGGAGCCTGGCAGGTTACAGTCCATGGAGTTGCAAAGAGTCAGACACGACTGAAGCAGTTCAGCACCCAGCATGCACTAAATATAATCCCAAACTGCGGCACCCTAAGGAAAATTCAAAGTATTTCATGTACGGGAAGGACACTCATCAACTCTGTTGGAATGATCAAAGATTTTTGCTTCAGTCAAAATGTCCTTTTAGGTCATTTTTTTCTGCCACTGGGAATAGGGGTTAAAATGTACAGCATTCTACCCTATGATTTTATAATCAGATTTTAGTGCTTTCTGAAAATTTTGTTTAATTTTCTCTACTAGATAAAAATGTGGGAGATCATAGTCACTTTACTGCTCTTAAAATTTACACTGACTCTCAGGCAAAGAGCAGCCTGGAGAGAAAATACTTAAAAAAATAAATTCAGGAGTATGTTTTTGCACATGTGAGTCTGATGTAAATTCAAACTCCAGGAGCAACTTCTGTAAAATATGAGTGATGACAGCCCAAAAATGTGCTTTTCATCCTCCATCTTGTGCACGAAACCAAACCATCAAATACCATGACGACCCCTCCCCTAATTCAAACCAGCTGAAGGACAGAAATATTAAGTAAATGTCAACTTGAGCAAAACAGAATATTTACAAGGTCTTGTTCCGGAAATAAAACTAATGGTTTGTGTCTATGATTTTTCATTTTGTATACGTGTGTGCACGGTCGTGTCTGACTCTTTGCACCTCTGTTGACTGTAGCCCACCAGGATCCTCTGTCCCTGGGATTGTCCAGGCAAGAACACTGGAGTGGGTAGCCATGCCCTCCTTGAGGGGATCTTCCTGACCCAGGGATCGAACCCGTAAGTCTTACATCTCCTGCGTAGGCAGGCGGGCTCTTTACCACTGGCACCACCTGGGTAGCCCAGCATTACAAATCCCCAAATAACAGGAGGACTGTCATCCTGGTGAGGCAGAGAGCTCCTCTCCATACACCGGGGCCCAGACATCAAGGTGCATGTGTGACCTCGTGGTTCCTCACATTTGATTCTTTGACGGATCCAAAGAGCCACCAAGAAAGAAAACGGGCTCCCGTGGTGATGGAGCCAAGTTGGGTGAGGGGTGCTCCTGCATCCCCGAACCATCCAAGGCAGTGTGTGAAAGGGCGCGCTTTTTACCTTCCGCCCTCGGGGACGTGGGTTCCCACACCCATTCCTACCGGGAGGAAGCAGCTGCAGGCCTGACTTCATGCTGTTTGGCATGAAGGCAACGGAATGGAAAAGAGAAGCGCTGGAACCAAGTCAGGCCCTCGGGGCTCCGACAGCAGGGCTGAGGTCTGTCACATCCCTTGGTCAAGTGGATGAGCCGAGCCCCAGTTAAGGATAGCATCCGCTCCCCTCCCTCCTTATTCTCCCTTCTTACTGACTGAGGAGCCTTGGAAGATGGGTTTAACCTCTCCACACCTGAGCCTCCTCCTCTGCAAAGCCAGGAGGAGAACAGCTATCTCAGAGAATTGTTGAGAATTAAATGTGATAAGACACGTCAAGTGGGGTAGTCCACAGCTGAGACCCAACCAATAAAAGGCCCAATAAATGGTCCCCTGGCTCTCCGTTCTCTGAGGATGGTCCTCTCTCCTTCTCTGTTTCCTGGGCTCTCTAGGACTTCCCTGGTGGCTCACATGGTAAAGCGTCTGCTTAGAATGCAGGAGACCCAGATTCAATCCCTGGGTCAGGAAGATCTCCTGGAGAAGGAAATGGCAACCCACTCCAGTATTCTTGCCTGGAAAATCCCATGGATGGAGGAGCCTGGTGGGCTACAGTCCATGGGGTCACAGAGAGTTGGACATGATGAGCATCTTCACTTTCTAGGGCTCATTCCCCCATTTCGTTCTACACTGGGACCCAGCGACTGCCCTGACATTTTGTCCCTCGCCAGCACAACACGTGTTCACGTCCTCACAAAGAGGAGAGAAGGAAGATAGAGGTCAGAAGGCCTTCCCACCACAGGAGGCTTCCGCTGAAATACAGCCTGAAAACTGGATGGAAGGTCTCTCCGTGGACTCGGGTGGGGTGGCTGGGGACTCCAGCCCAAGCAGGCTTAAAAGAAGTGTGCAACAGGACTGAATCACTTTGCTACACACCTGAAACTAACATGACATGACAGATCAACTGCACTTCAATTAAAAAAAGAAAAGAAAAAAATTACTGAATACGCACACACAAAAGAAGTGTGCCGTTTCCTTGCAGGCGAAAAAAACAACTCTCTATCCTTCCAATCAGGAGAGACGCCCACTGTCATGGGAGGGAAGGATGCAGAGAAAGTTACAAGAGGACAGGAAAGAGGCAGCATGTGGAACAGAGGAACAAGAAAAGGGACAAACGCCTCTCTTCACAGACAGGAACACCAAAATAAAGACTCCAGGAGAACGTGTCCCTTGTCACTAGAAATAATAGAGACCCAGCTTTTACTCCTTCAATTCCCCAGGAAGAAAAAGCAATAAATGGAAAAGGCAGGCTTCTTCCTAAAGAGTCAAAAGATTCTCTGCCAAGAAGTTCTGAGAAAAACTGCACGTCCCCCAGTTGTGAGAGGGTGTGAAATCCCTGGCAAGGTGAGCCTTGCGGCTGCCATGACACCTCCCGTGGAAAAAGACAGTCCACACATCCTTCCACTGTGCACGCAAATTTTACCATTTGCCAAAGTACCTATGCGCTCTAATCTCTACAGAAAACACATGTTCCTCAGGAGCTAAACATGTTTTTTCAACCCAAGTTCATAAAATGGCATTCCATTTTATGATGTATATATTTATACATATATATATGTGTATATATATACATTTATATATATATAAATGTATATATTTTATACATTTCCAGTCTAATCTGTAACAATTGTTCAAATTTCAATAAGCTAGAAAATACCAGAAATATTAACATATGTGGTAACTTGGTCTCCTTCTTAAGCCAACAAGTTTGGTTCCAGAAAACTGGTACCAGAAAAGACTTTTATATTTCCTACTATAGGTTATTATTTCTTAAGTAGACATTGTGCTTTTCATATATCTTCTTTAATCTGCATAATCTTTTTGAGGTAGATTTACTATGTTTTAAATATTTTATATTTCTCTTCTAGATCCATTCTTACATGAATACATAAACATGATCACATACATGCTTTTTTGTAAATGACAAAATGTTTTCTTGTTTTTAGCTTGACTCATACATCATTCTCTCTCCACTTTTCTCCCTGCCAAAGTAAACCCAACTTTTCTTCCAAATTTCCCACTGTATTTAGATATTTCTTTGTATATAGGTTTTCAGATGTATATGTGTATTACAAATACACATACATTTTAAAATGTGTCTTCATATTACACTTTCTTCCTCCTTTGTTCTTATTCCACAATAAATTGTAGAAATTGAAGCAAATCATCTGGTAAGGTAATTGTTAGTATTCCCAATTAACACATGGGAAAATTGAGGTTCATAAGTTTTAAGTGAATTGTCCAAAGTCCCAGGGCTAATTAATGGTAGAGGGAGAATTTGAACCCACAGCTATCTATCTCTGAAGCATATGCTCAATGCGTACCAATGGGAAAACAAAATAAACACAAAAACAATACCTCTTGTGTCCCTTAAGTCTGGGTTAAATTTTTCATGTTAAGAAGTAAATTCTCATCAGCTTATTTGTCAAAAGCATTATCTCATTCATTTCAACACACATTTAGAAAGCGTCAATAATCATGGACCAGGCATCACATGGCCCCAGTGAACAAGGCCAAACGCAATGAGTGGGTACCCTTCTGAACAGGATCTGTACACCTGGGCACCCTCCACCAGAAATGCCAGGACATGATGGCTACATAATGAATACAGCATGACTGGTATCCGATTTTTTGTCAAAATTACTTTATACACCATAAAGAAAGAGCTGAAACTCAGCATCTCTCTATTGCTCTGGGCACTTTTCTAAAAACATGGCCTCAAAAGCATATGATGAAGTCACACATGCCTCAAGTTCAAGGGCCGCTCAGGACTGGACCCGAAACAACAGCCAAACTTCACTCTTCATGTTCCAGGAACAGTCAGAAAGCACGTGGCTTTTCAGAACTGCATCATTTTATGGCGTGGTTGGAACTGAGGAAAGGATGTTCTTTACTCTGCCAAATCAGCAGTGAGAACAAACGTGCAATCTCAGAATATCTGAACCAAGTGGGACATGAAAAAAGAACAAGCTCTTCCTTACATTTTTATGGCTTCAACTCAATTTAAGAATAATTTCACAAGAGTCTGCTACGTGCCAGTTAATATCTTCCTGGCCTTCACTAAGGTTTGAAAGTCTGGCCAATGAATGGTGCGTGAAACGTGTCACTTCCAAACCAGAACATCTGTCAGTGTGAAAATCACCCAGGTTCTCTATCCCTCTGCCCTGGGGAAAAACAACGTGAGATTCTGTCAGCCTACATCCTGAAGTGAGGAGAGCTGAAGCAGATCTCCCAGCTGACCCATATACACGTAGATAATCCAGGAATAAGTTGCTGAGGTGTGAGGGATGCTTGTTACTGCATCATCACTGACTGGTAAATCCAACTACCACAGCTCAAACCAAAAAGAAAATTAAGAAGCAGATACAATAACACTGCAGATGGTGACTGCAGCCATGAAATTAAAAGATGCTTACTCCTTGGAAGGAAAGTTATGACCAACCTAGATAGCATATTCAAAAGCAGAGACATTACTTTGCCAACAAAGGTCCCTCTAGTCAAGGCTATGGTTTTTCCTGTGGTCATGTATGGATGTGAGAGTTGGACTGTGAAGAAGGCTGAGCACCAAAGAATTGATGCTTTTGAACTGTGGTGTTGGAGAAGACTCTTGAGAGTCCCTTGGACTACAAGGAGATCCAACCAGTCCATTCTGAAGGAGATCAGCCCTGGGATTTCTTTGGAAGGAATGGTGCTAAAGCTGAAACTCCAGTACTTTGGCCACCTCATGTGAAGAGTTGACTCATTGGAAAAGACTCTGATGCTGGGAGGGATTGGGGGCAGGAGGAGAAGGGGACGACAGAGGATGAGATGGCTGGATGGCATCACCGACTCAATGGACGTGAGTCTGAGTGAACTCCAGGAGTTGGTGATGGACAGGGAGGCCTGGCGTGCTGCGATTCATGGGGTCACAGAGTCGGACACGACTGAGCGACTGAACTGAACTGAACTGAACAATAACATACTCAGAACAAAGATTAGGGTGAAATGTTGTTACTCCAGAATTTCTATTTTTTAAAAATTTAGTGTTCTAACATTTTAGAGAAAGCACAGGATTATTAGGTCAACTGTTTTGAAACAAAAGAAGGCAATCTTTGATGTAAAGGCCACTGGTCATTCTTTACAGAAACTATCTGTATAACACATCTAATTTAAAGCCTTTCATCTCTCCCTAGCTCTGATGGGGAATAGGGGGGAAGAAGGAGAGAAATACAGACTGGTACTTCATACCTGAATGTAAATCCTTTGAAGAAAAGGGAAAAGGAAAAAACTTTTAGAAAACAACAGTGATGCACTGACCTTCTGGACTGTAGTGGTCAGGTCCAAGCAAAGCTGAATAATTTTATTCTTCGTCACTGAGAAATCAGTGATCCCTGTAAATGGAGCCCTAGAAAGCAATAAAAATTCTCTTTAAAAAAAAAGTGAAAACACTGAAGCCACCAGGATCCCACACCGTGTATTAACAACCACAATATACAACAAGCCAGTTTAAATTGTTATGTAAGTTTCCTCCTAAGTAACACACAATATAGGAATCTGAATAGCAAAGAGACAGAGAAGTTCTAGATTAAAACCCAACCAAAAATGAGCCAAGGGAATGAACATCCCTTCAAAAGTCAACTAATAGCCTTCATGGAACCAGATAATCAGTAATGTTTAACCTCAGTAAAGCTCAAGTCTTCTCTAAGCTGAGGTTAATCGTTCCTGCTACTCACCTTCTCCAAAACTTCCAAAGGGACCCTAAAATGGACCCCGAACTCCTGAGGCAAAGGACAGACTTCTACGTGCCTCAGACCTCCTTTCACAGGACAGTAAAGCACACCATCACTTACCTGTCTAGCCAAGCTAACAAGGCCTTGGCAGCACCTATGAGCTCCACCACAGAAGTCAGGAACTCATTGGGGGGCTTGTGGGAGGTGTTCCCATCATAAGCTGGACTTTTCCTCCTGCTGCTTATGTAATTCTGTAAATTGTGGGAGGACGCTCGCAGTTTCAAAACCAAGTTCTTCATATTGTCAGTTTCAAGGCCATAATTCTGGAAAACAAAATCAAAGGGAAAAATTCAAAACAATCAACAATGTCCAAACTCTCATAATAACTCAAAACCCACTGAGTCACTTGAACAACTCCTATGTCAGCCACAAAACCCTACATGATTTACCCGCAGTATTGATCTCACCCACATGAGCCACACCAGCCTTCCCTCCGTTACTTCCATAGCCTACTCTTGCCTTAGGAACTTTATTCTCGATAGTTTCTCTTCCCAAAATGCTTCTCCCACAAATTTTGTCAAAGACAGCTCTTTCTTATCACTTCCATCTTGGGTGTTCAGTTGCTTAGTCATATCCAACTCTTGGTAACCCCATGGACTGTAGCCTGCCAGGCTCCTCTATCCATGGGATTCCCAGGCAAGAATACTGGAGTGAATTGTCATTTCCTTATCCAGGGAATCTTCCAGACCCAGGGATGAAACCTACATCTCCTAAGCATCCCCTGCACTACAGGCAGATTCTTTACCACTAAGCCACCAGGGAAGGCCATTAACATCCTAATTAGCTCAAATATGCCCTCCTCTTCAAAGCTTCCAGGACCATCTAGAGCAGGTTCTCAACCTGGACCCTACTGACATTTAAAATCTAATAATTCTCTGCTTGGATGGTAAGGTAGGATTCCTATAGCCATAGAATGTTTAGCTGGCTTCCACTTGTTAAAATCGGTAGTATCCCTTCTCCAGTTGTGACAAACAAAAATGTCTCCAGATATTGCCAAGTTTCTCCTGAGGTCACTCTCTAGCCCATCACCTCTCCGTCATCTCTAGACCACCTTGTTCACTGTCTTCCTCACTCAGATACATGGTCCACCAGAGCTTGGCTCTGCATACATCCCTCAGAACTGCTCTTCCAGGACAGCAGACATAAAGCAGTCAGTGAGTAGATAAATGTCCATCAAATGAAACTCACGCAGAAACACAGCAGCACTGTCGAAACACCAGTTCACCTGAAAGGTCATTTCTGTCCCATGAGCTTCTAATCTCTGTTCCCTCTGAACAACGTTCAACCTATGTGGGTGCTTTTAAAAAATTCATTGTGTATGACAATATTGCCCTAGACTACTCCTTTCTCTGCAAGGAGATCAAACCAGTCCACCCTCAAGGAAATCAACCCTGCCTATTCATTGGAAGGACTGTCACTGAAGCTGAAGCTCCAATACTTTGGCCACGTGATGCAAAGAGCCGACTCATTGGAATCTAATGCTGGGAAAGATTGAAGGCAAAAGGAGAAGGGCACGGCAGAGGATGAGATGGTTGGATGGCATCACCGACTCAATGGACATGAATCTGAGAAAACTCCTGGAGACAGTGATGGACAGGAAAGCCTGGCATGCTGTAGTCCATGGAGTCGCAAAGAGCTGGATAAGACTGTGTGACTGAACAACTCCCTTCCAGATAAAGAACAAATCCCAAGAGACAACATGAAGTTTGAGACAACCTTAGGGGGGAGGGATGAATTTCAGTATTTCATGTACATGTCCTAAATTGGTGTTCCATCACTCTTTAACAAAAATAAATAAATAAATATCTCTGGGGTATATTAAACTATGTCAATAGCATCCCAAAGCAAGAATGTGGTACCATGTAAAATTTGGTCATAATATATGGCCAACACTATCGAACATGTTATGCCAGAAACTGGGCTAAGTGCTTGGCAAACATTATCACAGGCAAACGGCTTATGAAGGTGGAAGTGGTATTATCTATATTCTGCAGGTAAGCAGACTGTGGCACAGGGACATTAAATAAATTCTCCGAAGGTACACAGCTAATCCGTGGAGGTGGTAGAATCTAACCAAGGTGATCTGCATCAAGGTACAAGCTTTGGATCCCAAAGCCATATATCCCCCCTTCCATACCCCCTGTCCAAGAAAGGGCAGAGTGATGAGGCAGAAAACAGGATGGATACGGGACAAGGAAAAAGAAGAGTGGCCAGTCACCCCGGATCCAGCCCAAACTTAACCTCTCTGAGTTCTATCCTGACCCGCTCCATTCCCTGTGATACGTTAGAAGCTTCCTTGGCAGGCTTCGGCCGTCCGGAACCTCACCCTTCTGGAAAGCCAGCAGATTTTCTTTGGATCTAACTGCTGCTTCTGTCCCCCCTGTATCTAGCCTGTCTTTTCGCCCCTCCTCTGTTACCGCCTTCATTTCTTTTTTTTTTCCACTTTTTTATTTTTTAAATTATGAAAGCATGACAACATTTACAGGAGACTTGGAAAACACAGAACAAAGTTACATATAGTTCCTCTATATATTATGATTATATTTTAAGTAGTAAAATAAGATTTTTTTTAGTTGGAGTTTCAATTTCAAAGTCTTAAAAATTAATAGAATTAATATACTGAAAAGTAGAAGGATATAGTAGACCTGAAAAGCACCATGAACCAATTCAACATAATTAAGATTTATACAATTTTCACACAACAGTAGGATACAAATTCCATTCTAGCTACCATAGACTATAAACCAGGAGACAGACACTGGAACATATCCAGGGACATTAAATAAGGTACAAAAAGTTCATGGTCTTAAGGTATTGAAATTATACAGTCTTTTTCTCTTACAGCCCTCATTTCTAATGTCTCCAGGAGGGGTGAGCAATGGCCCCAAGTCAAGATACATAAAGTATAAATATACCAGGGAGTCTGTGAGAACTTTTTCTTTTGGCAAAATGAGCAATAGCAAATAGTAACAGTAACAAAAGACAATACCCTGAATGAAAACATTTCTAACTCTAATTAGATTTTATGTGAAGTTTAAATTTATGTGGCATCTTACTTCTTAGTAAAATTTTTTAAAAATTTTAATTTAGATAGAGGGAATTCCCTGGTGGTCCAGTAATTAGAACTCCATGCTCCCACTATAGGGAGCATGGGCTCAGTCCCTGGTCAGGGAACTAAGATAAGATTCTGCATGCCACACAGCGCAGCCAAAAAAAATAAAAGAATTTAGATAGAAAAAAATTAAGAACAAATATAAAGACAAAAACTCTTCAGCTGCATTAACTGAAAACTCTTTGCAAGTTTTTACAAAAATCTAAATTTCGCAACAGAAATGAGTCTTCTGCATCAACAGGAATGTTCCATCTAAACCTTACATTCATCCATTCTTTTTTTTCACTGTCATTTTCTGGAAACCAAAACATGTCATCGTCCTTTAATAGAGAAGACGGAAATAAAAACATGGATTTTCACCGTGGCTTTTGAAATTCAGAGAATCAAAGACTCACAACTGAATGGATAAATAGCCACCTGACGCAGCCTGTTTGAAGGACCTGTGACTATGATTAAAAGGAACTGTCCCCTTATTCAGTTAATTACTCAGCCTGCCAACTTATGGCAGGAGTTCTGAACTAAGAGCAGGAAGCTCGGCTTTCTATGGCTAGTGTCACCATGAATTACTTGGAACCTTTATTACTGTACAGTATTTATTACTGTACAGCATTTATTTCTTTAATTCAAAGAGGATTAAATGCATTTTAGTGTTACAGAAAATTTTAAACCTCAATCTTCTATTAAGCAACCAGTTTTAATATTAAAGGAGGAATGTAGCTTGTTAACTGGTTCTTTTCATTTCCACTGAGATGAAAATTGTTTTTCATTTCCCACAAATCATGGGACTAGAAGGATGAACAGATGTAGTATGACAGATTATAATTCTATTTTTAAGGTACTTTAGATATTTTAATAGGCTTTATTAAGGTATACTTTGTGATCCATAATATTTACTAATCTTAAATGCACAACACAGTCACTTTTAACAAATGTATAACAAACAATTATAGAACACTTGCATCACTCCCAAACATCCTTCACACCACTTTACACTTTCCCTAACCCCTCGTCCCCAGCAACTTCTGATGTTCTTCCTGTCAGTCACTATAGTTCTGCTTTTCTTACATAGATTATGATTTTAAGAAGCAGTAAAGAAGGAACAAAGGAAGAAAGGAAAATGCCTTCCCCTTCCACCCTATTCCACAATAAGAAAACAAGAAACTGATTATTAGTTCCAAAGAACTACTGTAGAAACATAATCAGGAAAGGATTATTGACTTAAGTGCCCCACAATGAGAGTAAATGAACAATTTCCCAGACCAGATTTGATCATTTTCACTAACCTTTTCCTTAACGTCTATCTCCTTCAGAAACTGCTTAATTGAAGATAAGGTATCGAGAAGGTACAAACTAAGAAATGAAATGAATCTCCAGAAATTTAGACATGTACTAAACACTTTCCACCAAGATCCCACTTCATTAGAAGCTATCCATCAGGGGTCATTTCATGGTCTGGCCAGAGAAACAATAGATGAGACAGCGAGAAAGAGGCAGTCCGCTCTTCTGGTGTCATTAATTGCACACATTTTCACTATGGACAAATCTTGCACATCTTCTCTTCTACTTTCTTTTCCCATTCATAAGCAAGACCAAGGTAAACACAACAGCCAGCAAAGATTCCTCTTCTTGAGTGATTTCTCCCACAAAAAGGATATTTGGTGGGAGGGCGGGCGGTAATTCTCTGGTGGTCCAGTGGTTAAGAATCCGCTTTGCAATGCAGGGGACGTGGGTTCAATCCCTGGTTGGGGAACTAGCCTCCCACGTCTCAGAGCAATTAATTAAGCCCACTCACCACAACTAGAGTCCATGCACCCCAGTGAAAGACCCCACATGACACAAGAATCCTGCATGCCGCAACTAAGACCCCATGCACCAAAGAAATGAATACATATTGAAGCTTTAAAACATTGTTTTAAACTGTTTTGCTGAATGGTAAATGATGAATGATGGGTCATCTCTGGGGTACACAAGTGCACAGAAGCACCCTGGGCAGGTAGACACATCACAGGTATTCCGTTTTAAGCACATATGTAGATGGCATCACTTGATATGTGTATGACTTCCAACTCTGTTCACTTTCCTCAGCCTACTCCAACCTTAAAAATATATCTGTCCCTCTCTTGGTCTTCAGGAAACTAGGGTCTGGTTGATCTGGAAAGGAAATGGGTTTTACAGTTATATTAGTACCTTCTTATTCTTCATCCCACCCTAGAGATGAATGCTGTCCAACAGAACCTTCTGCAATGATGAAAATGTTCTCTGGCTGCACTGTCCAAATATGGTAGCCACTGGCCACAAGTACCTACCGAGCACTTGGAATGTAGCTGTGCGACTGAGCAACTGAATGTTACTCTTTCGTTTTAATTCATTTTCATTTAAACGGTCACATGTAGCAGCTACTGGACAAAAGCAGTTCTACAGCCTGTCCCAGTCACCCCCTGCCCCAGATAAGAGGGAGGAAAAGCTGGATTCTGAACTCAGTCCTGAGAAGTGGTCTTGGTTCTGCCTCAGAAAACAAGTCTCTCTCCTAAGCCACTCTAGCCAGCTAAGGCCAGTGTTCACAAAAGGGAGTTCTCCTTGTTCTGTATCCAGAACCAGAACCAGTGGCCCATCTGTTTGCTGGTTTCGGGATCTTAATAGCAATTCCTTACTTTAGGTTCAATAGATTCTATCTGCCCTTTTCTTTCCAAAACTTTCCAGTGTTTTTGTTTTTTCCTCCCTCTCTTGCTTCTAATTCTACTCATTTCCTGTCCATCATAAAATCAACATCCACTAAACTGTTTACATAGAAATGTCTCTCATAATACCAGGGACAATTGCAAATACATATTAACTGTCCCAGGGATGGACTAGTTAAGGCAAAGAAGTTATTTAAATATACGCTTATTAAATATACTCTTGTTTAAATATACAAAGATCTATATGGTGTAAATGGATTAAACATGGTATTGATATAATAAACAGATGTATTATAATAAGAATATTTTAAAAGGAGATTATAGCCAGGCTAAAGATATTTTACTGAATGCTCGAAAACCCTCCCTGACTCAAAATAGGCACATTCATTTAAGACCCTTCCATGACCCTCCTGTCAAATGCATTCACTGGCACTCTGCTACACGAAACATGCCCAGAAAGAGTCTGAGGTCAAAACTTTGTCTACAAAGGAAATTAGAAGGAAATTGTAGGAGATAAAACACAGCTTTAGGTTCTGGCATTTCTCCAGCTTTGTTCACTTTAGTCTAATATTTTAAGAGGTAGAGAAGGGAGGGGAAGCAGAGAGGCAGCTGTTATGTTAATTATCCTGCTTGATGTCCACAATGTGCCTGTAGTCCATCCTGCCTCCTCTCCTTCCATCTTGTGGATTTCAAAGTAATTTACCTGCCCTCCAAGCCCTACCGCAAAGCCAAAGAGATGATCTGAAACAGCAGAAAAAGACCAAAAAGCAATATTCCCAGAAAGCGCAACATGAGTAAACTCAAACATGTCTTACTGGATGAAACACGTAAGTTTTAATCATAAACAGGACTAGGACATCTTCTGGGCAGCGCAAAACACCTACGTGTTACTACACAGCTAAATGCTGGTTCTGCTGCCGTACTCTGTGGGGCAGGGAGGAAGTCTCCCCGACCCCGAACTCCCGCCCCCATCCCTCTGACCTCTCTTTGCCCAGATACACATGATCCTGTGTGATGAGCAGCTGTGTCTAAAAGCTCGCACCAGGCTCTAGAGAAGCAGACTGGCATGCTAGTACGGAGGATGGACACCTTGATCGAGCTGCTCAGCACTGTCCTGGGGCCATGGCCACTTCCAGAACCAAGCCAGAAGGCCATGTAGCAGCTGGACCCATCCAGGAAGAACCAGGCTACTTTCCCCAGGGATTGAAGTCAAAGACAATCTCCCTGCTGCTCCTGACGCAGCCCCACGCATGAAGCCCCCAAGGTGTGAGGACCACAGGGGGGCCCACCTTGGGGTGGATTGACTCCCTGATTGGTGGATGCTGGACAGGTCACCGGCTGAAGAAGGGAGGCTGGGGCCCATCTCCTACTGAGGCTCCAAACGGGAAATTGATCACCCCTGTCCCATATGCCCTCAGCAAAAACCTCCTCACTCTGCTGCTACAGAGTGTAGGCTTTCACATCTAAGGGAGTGTCACTGCACAAATGGGGAAAACAGACACTGCGGTCTCCCTGGAGGTCACAGAGCCAAGAGTGTGCAGCAGAGCCTGGATTAAAATGCAAAACCCTGCCTCCCAGGCCAGCGCTCACACCACTTGGCCACAGCGTGTCCCTGGTGGCAGCTCATTCATCAACCACAATTTCCCCCGTTACTTTCCTAAACAAGTGTAGGGCATCTCAGAGCAGAAGACAAGGCTCTGTCCATTTTAAGAAGAACACGCAGAATGCAGCAAGTGTTATGTAATCAACGGGACGCGGACTGCCAATGGCAAGCAATCGGCAGCACATTTTTTCCCACCATTCTCAGTGATGTAATTGTATATGCCCTTGGCTCAGGTTCACAGCAGAGCAGTCTGAATGCTGCCGACTTTGTCCAAAGCAAGACAGTTAAGGAAATGGCATCCTTTGCATGGCACCACAATTGACGTGGATCCCACCCTATGCCAGCCAGTTTATAAGCACGATGCCCTTGGAGGTGGTTTTAGCCCACGCCTAAAAGAGCTATAAATACTCGCCACATCACAGATGCAATGAAGAGTCAGAACCTGGCCAGATTTAACTCACTCATGTTCAAGCCAAAACTCAGTCAACTGCGAAATGTAACTAAGTTCACATTTCTTTTTCCCCATCCAGCTGCCATTTCATAGGCTGAATATTTCAAGCACCAGCATCAGTTATTAAACTATCAAAAATATCTGTAAAATATAAAAATGATTTTTACGTAACAAAAACAGACCAAAAAAATCAAACCCCATTTGTCATTTCAATGGAGAAGATGACATGTTCATTCAGGACCATCTTCATCTTTTTATTCTTTATAAAAGATAGGAAAATAAAATGAATACAGAATTTTTTCCATAAAAGGAAAACTTTTTCTGTAAAGGCCAAGAGAGCAAATATTTTCAGCTTTAAGTGGATACACTGTTCCTGAAACAACTACCCAACTCTACCACAGTAACACAAAAGTAGTCACAGATAACACTTAAATGAATGGGCATGGCTGTGTCCCAATAAAACTTTATTTACAAAAATAGACAGCAGGCCAGATTGAAGGTTCAGGCTATTGTTTGCCAGCTCTTCCTAGAAAATTATTTCTTTTCTTCCCTTCTGATATTATCTTCAGCTCATGCTCTACTTCAGCGGATCATTAAGAAAATGATGACAGCAAGATAGCAAAACCAAGGAGACTTAAAAGGTGAGACCCTTAAAAAACCATCATCGCAGTACAGATCACCTTTTCCTGAACTAACCAGTGCACAGAGAAGGTCGACAGCCTCCAGCACAAGTTCCTGGTGTCCAATGCGTGTGACACCCAGCTCCTCGAGATCCTGGTGGGAAATCTGTAGCAGCTGCTCTCCGTTAATCTTCTCTCGTTCAAACTTGTGGACATACTGCTGCAGGCAATCATCTAAGCCTACCGAGAAAGCAAAACAATCCATTATTGTCATTTTGTTCCCTTACTCCAAAAAATGCCCACATTTAAATCAACCTCAGGAATCACCGGTTACGCTCCACTATTTGATGGTCCACACAATCAAGTGTGTTCTCATCTTCTTAAACAAGTTTTAAATCTAAATTTTAAATTTAAATCACAGCTTAAATTTCCAGATGGATCCCACAATTTTGACAGTTATCTTTCCATTCCCTTTTAGCTAGAAGAATAAACACTAACCCCTGGTGGTTTGAAAAGCTAGTTATCTGTGCTACACATACATTTGTCTGTTGGCTAAGCAGTCTTTCTCTGGAACATCAGCCCTCTCCCAGCCCATGTGATTCCAGTGGACATGCCAATGAAGATGCTCTGCCACAGTGATTGGTCACACTATTCTATCCACCAGACAGTAATAGGTTCAGGGATGAACATGTGATTCAAGCAGAACCAATCAAAATCTCCCCTGAGATTTGATATGTGAACAAACGAAAACAAAGTCTCTCTCTTCTTTTCCAATTAGAAGTCATAAAGATACAGTCTTAGGGATTTTGGGAGTCACTTTTCTGATTTGTTTTTTTTTTTTTAATAAATCCATTTGAGGCAAAGAAGATGCCCCAGTAATATCCTACGTGTCCCTGGATCTAATCCTGTTTAAAGATACTTCTAACCCCAGAATATTTTTACTTATATCAAAATAAATTTCCGTTTTAGCTTAAGCTTATCTGTGTTGAATTTCTGTCCCTTGCAAATGAAAAGTTCTGATGAATACAGAACCCAGAGGAGAAGCTTTCAGGAGTGGAGCCAGACAAAGACAATGTTCAATGGGTTCACTTATGGGAATTTTTCCAGGTCAAATACTATGACCAACAGGGCTGTATTTTAATATTCTTATACAATGATTGAAATAGGTAAGCCCAATAGAACTTGGGATTCTTTATTCCTTTATAGAGAACTCTCTTGTCAATATGTTTTAATGGTTTTACTAGCATATTTCACTCTAAATCAGTTTATCTATTCAAGCCTAATAAAAGCCACCTGAGTGTTTTAAAAGACTAGATTTATATAAATTCAATCCCACACAAAGGAGGAAAACTCAATTTAACCTGAAAAAGTATGTGGAAGGCATGTTGCTCTCCCCTCCCCAGCTAAACACACACACACACACACACACACACACACACACACACACAAACTTCATTTACCCCTCCCGAAAGCTATGTGGGTACTCTGAACCAGGAAAGTAGACATAGGTCTGGCACTTACTTTTGGCAATACTAGAGTCCACGAATCTCAAAATCTAGAGTCCATTTAGCACTCAAAATGTGTTAAGTGATATCTCTGTCCCACTATTTTGAAAGTTTTTAAAGGGGCAAAAACTTTCACCATTTGCCTCCTGATAAGATGTAGAAAGAGAAACAGATGCTAACAAGTATGAAAGGAGAAATTAACAATAACACAATAATAGTGGGAGACTTTAATACCCCACTCACACCTATGGATAGATCAACTAAACAGAAAATTAACAAGGAAAAAAAAAAAAAGAGGTGTGTAAGGCAACTGGAAATTTAAACATCACTGGATATTTGATGATATTAAGAATTTATTCTTAAAAAAAAAAAAAAGAAAGAAACCAATATTCATTGCAATACTATTTACAATAGCCAAGAAATGAAAGCATGAATAAAGAAGATGTGGTACATGTATACAATGAAATATTACTCAACATTAAAAGGAGTGAAATAATGCCATTTGCAGCAACATGGATAGACCTAAAGATGATCATACTAAGTGAACAAAGTCAGAGAAAGACAAATACATATGATATCACATATGTGAAATCTTAAAAAATGATATAAATGAACTTATTTACAAAACGGACAGACCCAAAGACATAGAAAACAAACTTATGGTTCCCAAAGAGGAAAGAGGGAGAGGGATAAATTAGGGATATTAGATTAATAGATACACTCCTATATATAAATCAGAAAAGCAACAAAGTCCTACTGTATAGCACAGGGAACTCTACTCAGTATTCTGTAATAACCTATAAGGGAAAGAATCTGAAAATAATATGTGTAACTGAATCATTTTGGTGTATACCTGAAACTAAAGAACACTGTGAATCAATTATATTTCAATTAAAAAAAAAAAAAAAAGAAATACAGAGGACCATAAGAGACCACCGTGAGCAACTATAGGTGATAAAATGCACAACCTGAAAGAAATGGATGAAATTTTGGAGTGGTACAATCTTCCAAGACTAAACTAAGAAGAAACTGAAAATATGAACAGATCAATCACAAGCACTGACATTGAAACTGTAATTTAAAAACTCCTGACAAACATGCATCCAGGACATGATATATTCTCAGTTAAATTCTATCGAACATTAGAGAAGAGTAAACACCTATCCTTCTGAAACTTCCAAAAAACTGTAGAGGAAGGAAAACTTCCAAACTCATTCTTAGGCCACCATCACCCTGATGCCAAAACCAGCCAAAGATGTCACAAAAACAGTTAATTATAAGCCAATATCACTAATGAACATAGATTCAAAAATCCTCAACAAAATTCTACCAATCTGAAATCAACAGTACACTAAAAAGATCATACACCATGATCATGCAGGATTCATCTCAGGGATACAAGTATTTTTAAATATCTGAGAATCCATGTGATACACCACATCAGTAAATTGAAGAATATAAATCATGTGATCATCTCAATGCATGCAGAAAAATCTTCTGACAAAATTCAGCACCAATTTATGATAAAAATTCCAGAAAGCAGGCATAAAGGGAATATACCTCAACATAATACAGGTAATATATAAGAAACCTATAGCTAGCATCTTACTCAATGGAGAGAAGTTGAAAGAACTTCCTCTAAGATCAGGAACAAGACAAAGACATCTACTCTCACCACTTTTATTCAATAGAGTTTTGGAAATCCTAGCGAAAGCAATCAGAAAAGAAAAAGAAGTATAGGGAATCTAGATTGGAAAAAAAAGAAGTTAAACTGTCACTATTTGCAGATAACATGATACTATACATACATCTTTAGAAATACTAAAGATATTACAAGAAAACTACTAAAACTTATCAATGAATTTGGTAAAGTTGCAGGTTACAAAATTAATACACAGAAAGCTGTTGCATTTTTATACATTAACAACAAAAGATCAGAAAGAGAAACTCAAGAAACAATTCCATTTACCATCACATCAAAAAGAATAAAATACCTAAGAATAAAAAAAATAAAAATAAAAAAAAGAGAGAAACAGTCCTATTAACTATTTGGGACTTATATCTCTGAAGCAGAGATTAAGAAAAAATTAATTTTATGGTAACAAGTTACTATGGTAACTAGTAGTAACTAGTCTAACCCACCCTCCCTGAAGAGACATCTGTCTAACAGAGGGGTTCTGTCACACAGCAGCGAGGTTGTGGCAACTATATAAACCCACCTCCACTTTGATGGCCTCGGGGGCCTCCATTGCATGTGAGTCGAGCAGGTAGTGGAGGCCACACCAGCCAGCAGGTATCGAGGGTCACCGTCCAGGGTACCCAGGGCGGTCTGCAAGGGGGCAGAGTCTATCTGCAGGGCACAACAGTGACAGTTCTAGAGACAAGGAGAGCCTCCTTACAACTCCATTCCCATTTCATGGATGACTAGATCAAGGCTCATGGAGATTCTGTACCTTGTCCACGGTGACATAGCTGGTACCATGCCAAGAGGACGATTTTGTTAGCCATTTTCTTCAGCCCAATATGGAAGAAAAGAGCTCAAATTCAAATCAAGGTTTGTTGACACAAGCCCCAATCCTTTTGCATTCTACCCAGCAAACATGGGACTATAACAATTCCTCTCCACGCTTGCCCCTAAATAAGGAGTAAGGTCTAATCACAGCTATTAAAACAGAAGCATGGAAACCCAGGGGTCCTGAGAAGGTACTTCACATTTCATTGACCCCCAAAACTGGGAAAGTATGAACAAAAGACTAATCACTGTGAATTTTACCCTAAATTACTTAGCCAGTTTTAAGCCAGATTGATTCAATATCTTATACCCTCCCCTCCTTCAGAATGTTCTCTTTCCTTGCCTGCACTTAAGCTTTAAATAGATGTTTAGGACAATTATATTAAACATTTAAACCCTGTTACAGCTGAATCAATCTTCCCAAGATACATATGTTGAAGTTCTAATCAGCAGTACCTCAGAACATTACTGAACTTGGAGGTAATGTTTTTAAAGAGTTGATTAAGTCAAACGAGGTCATATGGGTGAGCCCAAACCCAATATGAAGGAGGAAATGGAAACTGACTCCAATATTCTTGCCTGGAAAATCCTATGAACAGAGGAGCCTGGTGGGCTACAGTTCCTGAGGTCACAAAGAGTCGGACACGACTGAGCAACTGAGCACACAAACCCAGTATGACTGGTGTTCTTATGAGAAAAGGAGACATACGTACCCAGAGAAGAGCATGTGAAGACATATAGGGGAAGGTCTCTACAAGCCAGGAAGAGAGGCCTCAGAAGAAACCATCTCTGCGAATACTATGATCTCAGACTTCTGGCCTCCAGAATTTGGAGAAATTAAATTCCTGTTGTTTCAGCCACCCAGTCTGTGGGGCTATGTTATGACAGCTCTAACAAACCAACACAAACCTAAGGATACTTTACTTCATGTTCATCCACACGTGATTAACTTTTTCCTAAAATAAGCAAGGCCCAGTGACCAACAGAATTACGATTCATGTTTACTGTGCCAAGCAAGTTATTTGCTCAAAATAGGAGAATGAGACCGGCTCACGTGACTTCTCATGTGGAGAATAAACTAGTCCATTACACTTAAAGTGCAGGACCACACGCACCACAGGTGTTCACAAAACTCCATCCTTTAATAGTAAGTAGAAAGAAAGATGAGGCCAGGTTTCTCTTTTAACTGCGAAAAGTTCCACTGAAGAAACAAGATTTCAGAAATAGCTTCAGAGCATTAAGTAAATATTTTGGACACAAAGAAGGAGGCTGACATGGGAGATGTAAAGACGTTTCTGGATAGGACGAGAGAAAAGTGAAGAAAACAGCAGAACATTTGCCTGCGAAAGGTCCAGCATCTCCTGGAGGATTCAGAGGACTATAAATGATTTGACCTCGACTAATCAAAAGATCCACAAGATGTAGTAGAATTACCAAGTAGAAACACCATGTGATTACCTGCCCAAATACAGAATCTAGAGCGACTTAAAGACTCCCCACTGTGGAAGCAATCTAAATGCCCATCAAAAGACAAATGGATAAAGATGTGATACACAACACACACACACACACACACACACACACACACACACACTGGGATATTCAGTTCAGTTCAGTTCAGTCGCTCATTCGTGTCCGACTCTTTGCGACCCCATGAATCGCAGCACGCCAGGCCTCCCTGTCCATCACCAACTCCCGGAGTTCACTCAAACTCATGTCCATCGAGTCGGTGATGCCATCCAGCCATCTCATCCTCTGGCGTCCCCTTCTCCTCTTGCCCCCAATCCCTCCCAGCATCAGAGTCTTTTCCAATGAGTCAACTCTTTGCATGAGGTGGCCAAAGTACTGGAGTTTCAGCTTTAGCATCATTCCTTCCAAAGAAATCCCAGGGCTGATCTCCTTTAGAATGGACTGGTTGGATCTCCTTGCAGTCCAAGGGACTCTCAAGAGTCTTCTTCAGCACCACAGTTCAAAAGCATCAATTCTTTGGTGCTCAGCTTTCTTCACAGTCCAACTCTCACATCCATACATGACCACTGGAAAAACTATAGCCTTGACTAGACAGACCTTTGTTGGCAAAGTAATGTCTCTGCTTTCAAATATGCTATCTGGGTTGGTCATAACTTTCCTTCCAAGGAGTAAGCGTCCTTTAATTTCATGGCTGCAATCACCATCTGCAGTGATTTTGGAGCCCCCAAAAATAAAGTCAGACACTGTTTCCACTCTTTCCCCTTACTCGGCCATAAAAAAGAATGAAACAATGTCATCTGCAGCAACATGGATGAACTTAGAGATACTAAGTGAAGTAAGTCAGAGAAAAGTAAATAAATAATATCACTTATATGTAGAATAAAAAAAAGATACGATGAACTTTGAAAGAGACTCATGAAGAAAACAAACTTATAGTTACCAAAGAGGAAGGGATAAATTAAGAATTTGGGATTAATAGACACAGTACTATAAATAAATAACCAAGAAGGACTTACTGTATAGCACAGGGAACTATATTCAATATCTTATGATAACCTACAATGGAAAAGACTCTGGAAAGGAATAGAAAAATACATATATATGTATAACTGAATCACTTTCCTGCATACTCGAGACTAACACACCATTGTAAATCAACTATACCTCAATAAAAAACTTCAAAAATAAAAAGACTTTCCCCTCAAGGGACACATATATTGAATATGCTATGTTTTAAATAGTATTGTCTCCAGTTTTATTATTCCAATACATCATGGCCTATTGTTCAGTTATCCTATTGTTTAGAATACAATTAAACATTCACAAACAGCCAAATCAAACTATTATGCAGTCCCACAAAGGAGGGGAAAATCCCCAATTTAAAATGAACCGGTTTTAGAATTTGTAATACACCTTGCACTTTAACTTATTTGTCAAATGTATCTATTTACCAGTTCTTTGCTTCAAGGAACTTACAGAAAGTCTAGCAGAGCTGAGAGAAAGACATAATTACACAAAATTAGATTAAAGACATTCCATTTATACAAATTAAATTAAACACACAATTCAATGTGAAAAGAACCACGAAGGAAAAGGATAGGGTTCCCACAGAATGGAAGCCGCAGGGAGAGACACCCAGACTCCCCCCATTCTTAAACCTGCAAATAATCCTACACTCTCAAAGAAATCCCAAAGGCAAAAAGGAAAAAAACAAACATCTCATGATTTTTAAAAATACTGTTCTCTGATTTATGTCAGAAAAGCCAAGAGGGCAGCGGTTAAGAGCCCGAGTCCAATCTCCGTCCACTTCCTGCTAACTGGGTACCTAGAACAAGTAGCCCAGTTGGCTCACTTGTAAAACAGAGATAATAACACTACCTACCACCCAACTCTATGCTTCTGGAATTACTGTTCTTTGTCACCCCGTTTTGTCAAGGTTTGTTGGCCTTAAGTTTAAAGCTGGTTGATACCAGTGGTTTAGGTAGAGCTGTCCGAGTTCCGGCAGTAACACCATGTTTGAAACACAGGGTGTGCTGAGTTTTAGCTCAGTTAAAGGACTGAGGAATACTTTTTGCTTTATCAGACAAGCCCTTGACCCACTGGCCTTTCTTAATGAGTCAAAAGAACAACCAGTGTCTCTAGAAGGAGAAAGGGAGGTGATTCTGTTGCTGACCACGGTGTTTGGCCTCCTTAATCAATAGAAATTGATAAGAGATCAGACAAGAAATTCAGGAAAGGCTTTACTGGGGCCCCTGTTGCAGCAAGGGGAGCAAAAACAGGTAACATGTCCCCTTACTCCCTCCCCGAGGCGGGCAAGCTGGTTCCTTATATGGAGGGAGGGTAGGGGCGGGTCCAGGGCTGGTTTGGTGGGGAGGCTTAGCGGTTTGCCCAGCACTTTGGTGCTCCTGTGTGCTGGGGGCAAGTGCAATACCCTGTTTTGCTCCCAGCTCTTCAGAAGTGGCAGTTGGGAGTTTTTGGTCTTTTTGTATCTTATTGTCCATAACTTGCCCCAATTGGGCATGCATATGCTTATTTTTGTCCCTTCTAGTTTCTTTGTATTCTGTTGCTCCAGGAGATGTTTGTCCAAGCACTGCAGCAAAGGGTCCCGGGTCCCAGCCTGGCTCAGCCCCAGGGACAGCCTGAGACAAAAGGGCACAGCCAGCCTTTGTACCTGCCGATGGAAGCACAGTTCCTCCCCTCAACCTGGAAGAAGCCGGTTTCCTCCCAAGCCATCCTCTTTCTCCCCATCATAATATCCCGTATCCACTCTAAGGAGAGAAACTACAGCCATGACTTCTCTTTTTCGGCTCAAGATCCTCTGTCTTCCCCTACTGATCTGAAAAGCAAGAAAAGCAGAATGAACTGCACACTGAAGGTAACCCAAGCACAAGCTAACTATTACAAGGGGTGAACTGATGCTTTTAACCTAATCATGACCAAATCTAAGAGAAATACAGTATCACATCTCATGTTAATGAATAGTCACACATTAAACAGGTATTTGTTTTGTGATTTAAAAAAAAAAAATATTTCTTACCCCTTTGGAAATGCCTATTTCTTATATTGGGGCTTCCCAGGTGGTACTAGTGGTAAAGAATCCACCTGCCAATGCGGGAGAAGAGGGTTCCATCCTTGAGTCAGGAAGATCCCCTGGAGGATGGCATGGTAACTCACTCCGGATTTCTAGCCTGGAGAAGCCCCATGGACAGAGGAGCCTGATGGGCTACAGTCCATAGGGTCCCAAAGAGTTGGATACGACTGAAGCAACTCAGCACACTTCTTATATTGAAGGCAAAAGGAGAAGGAGGCGGGAAAGGATGAGGTGGTTAGACAGCATCACTGACTCAATGAACATGAATCTGAGCAAACTCCAGGAGATAGCAGAGGATGGAGGGGCTGGCGTGCTACAGTCCATGTGGTCCCAAAGAGTCAGGAACAACTTAGCAACTGAACAATAAATTTCTTATATTAGGTTTCATAATATGCACACTAGTCCAGCAGAATGTGTGCATTGCTTATAGTTAAGTATCCATGTATTGCTGATGTGTGCCCTGGGAAAGCACCATCAAAAATCTCAAAGCTACAGGGGCTTTCCAGGAGGGCCAGTGGTGCTTCCACTGCAGGGGGCACAGGCCAATTCCTGGCTGGGGAACCTAAGACCCCGCATGCTGTCCACTGTGATAAAAAAAGGAAAAACAAAAAGCCTGAAAGCCACAGATCTCTACAGTGATGCCTCCCAGGTTCTTTTAACTAATCTAAAACTCAAAACAATTCAAACCTGAACTCCTCATCTTTCTCATCAAGCCTGCTTCTCCCCCACTTTGATCATTTTGGTCAATGACTCCAAGACTTACAGAGTTGTCCAAGCTAGAAAGTGGGAGCCATCCCCCTCCTCCTCCTCCAGATTCTTCCTCCCCAGGACTTCCAGTCTTCAGGCCTTTGCATTCTCGCCCTCTCAATGTTGAGTTGAGAGGGCCTCCACCAGAGCCCTCCATCTCATCTCATTGTCACAGCTGCCTGGGTGTCTACACTCATCTAGAAACTGGTTGCCCTGTGCAGTCCCTTCTTCCCCTTAGTTCAGCCTCCACAATCCCTGAGCAAAAACCATCCTCTGCTTAACAGATCCAAATCTGTGAGCTTAGCAGGGCATTCCAAGACTTTCAGGAACTGTCCTCTTCCAAACACCTCTACAATCCTACTTTTCTATAATATTCCTCCTTCTGCTGATGATGGAGAAAACACCCTGAGTTTCTCTGAAAGGAACAAAGGTGTAACTCAGAGACTGGCAAATACAACTGATGGGCCAAATCCAGCCCACTGCTCCGTTTGGGAGGTAAAGTTTCATGGGAACACAGCCACGCTCTTTTGTTTACATATTGTCTCTGGCTGCTTTCGAGATACAGTAACAGAACTGAGTAGTTGAGACAGAGACCAAATGCCTCCAAGGCCTAAAATATTTACTCTCTGGCCTTTGACAGAAAAGGTGCGCCAAGCCTTGGTATAACCAACAGCAGCAACGACTAAGTAGTTCTGAGGGATGATAAATCTGCCAACTGGAAAAACAAACAAGACTGGGAATGAGGTGACTCTGATTCCTTTCTTTTTGTATTTTTAGAAGAATCACTTGATATAATTACACCGAATTAAAAAGCAGGAAAAAAAAATGTTATCTCCCTTCCTCTCACCCCAAAAAAGTCCTGAACATGTTTTAGGAGACACTTTACAATTTTTTTTTAATAATTTTATTTTTATTTATCTGGCTGCACCAAATCTTAGTTGTGGCACGGGGAATCTTGAGTCTTCACTGCAGCGTGTGGGATCTAGCTCCCTGACCTAGAGATCAGGAACCCCTGCATTGGGAGCGTGAAGTATTAACCACTGGACCACCAGGGAAGTCCAGACCTCTTACAATTTCTATCCACTTTATATACAACAAAATTCACCCCTTTTCAGTTTACAAGTCAATGAATTTTGACAAATACATACAGCCATATAATGACACCTCAATCATGATGTGAACATTTCTATCACCCCAAACAGTTGCCTTGGGCCCTTTTGCTGGGTCAATTCTTTCTCCATGGCCCCTGGTAACCAATGCCTAATGGTTAAGGTTAATGCCTAAGGTTCCCTTCTAATGAAGGGAACCTGGTTTCTCACCTGGCTTTGGTCCCTGTCCTGCCATGCACAACACTAGCAAAATCACTTTATTTCCAGTTGTTGGGCCCCTCGTGTGAACTAACAGACTTCCATTAAGACTGACACCCCCACACTCACTTCTTTGATTTTCTCAGTCATCCTACCAGGCTTCTGGTTAAATATAATTTGAAAAAAGAGGACCAGAACTAAAGATAATGTCTGAAAAGAACTCTCAGGGGTGGGAGAGAGGTTCAAGTAGGAGGGGATATATGTACACACATGGCTGTTGTACAGCAGAAACTAATACAGCATCATAAACCAATTATCCTCCAATTAAAAATAAACTTAAAAAAAATAATAAATTTTTAAAA
The DNA here is from genome assembly GCF_002263795.3 of Bos taurus. Classification (NCBI taxonomy): domain Eukaryota; kingdom Metazoa; phylum Chordata; class Mammalia; order Artiodactyla; family Bovidae; genus Bos; species Bos taurus. Next base: position 91,156,048 of record NC_037336.1, read on the forward strand.
AGCTCTCTCGGTACTTTTCAGATCTAAAAGTCTACACTTCTCCACTTAGTACTGATACTTGCACTTACAGTTGCAGAGTATAAAGAAGGAAATAAACTGCTCAGGAACTGGAATCCCAAACCTCCTTAGGGCCAAAGACAATCATCAAAATGAAAGAATCTGGTCTTGAGAAAAACTCCATCAGGGTTTCTGCCCTCATTAGAACTCTGAGTATACGAAGTCATGCCCAAGGCTGCCGCCGCCCCGAAAGCAGAAGCTGCTTAAAATCCAAACACATCCAAAGATGCAGCCACAGGGATACTAGAAGCTCAACTGCGAACCAACAAAGCCTCTTCACTATGTTCATGGGATGGAGCAGCTTATTTTGAGGAGGAGGGACACTCTGCTGACTATCTAGGGTGGGGAGGAGGCGGGCAGGTACCAAGCTGAAAAAATAGAAATACTGAAGACAAAATAAAAGTCTGTGCTTTTCTGTTTACAATAGCTAGGGCATGGAAGCAACCTAGATGTCCATCGGCAGACAAATGGATAAGAAAGTTGTAGTACATATACACAATGGAATATTACTCAGCTATTAAAAAGAATGCATTTGAGTCAGTTCTAATGAGGTGGATGAAACTGGAGCCTTTTATACAGAGTGAAGTAAGTCAGTAAGAAAAACACCAATACAGTACATTAACGCATATATATGGAATTTAGAAAGATGGTAACGATGACCCTATATGCAAGACAGCAAAAGAGACACAGATGTAAAGAACAGACTTTTGGACTCTGTTGGGACTCTTTTGGACTTCTCTGTGGGAGAAGGCGAGGGTGTGATGATTTGAGAGAATAGCATTGAAACATGTATATTACCATATGTGAAATAGATCACCAGTCCAAGTTCAATGCATGAAATAGGACACGCAAAGCCGGTGTACTGGGACAACCCAGAGGGATGGGATGGGGAGGGAGGTAGGGGGTGGGGGGATTCGGGACAGGAGGACACGTGTACACCTGTGGCTGATTCATGCAGATGTATGGCAAAAACCACCACAATATTGTGAAGTAATTAGCCTCCAATTAAAATAAATAAATATTATTTTTTAAAGTCTGTGCTTTTAAACATTTAGGAGAGGCTGGTCCACACATCATGGAAGAGCTGCAAAAGAATGTAGCTTTGATGTCTTATGGAGAAGCAACCAAAGTTTCTAAAGCAAACCAAGTTTCTTGCTAGTAACCAACCTCTTCTAAGACTTACATCACTCTGAGGACATCAGAAGATGGAACCAAATAGCCAGCCAACTCCTTGGGTTTTACTATATACATGGATTTATGACTGAAACAAAACTTGGAAATAGCAAATATATCCATGCCAGGATAATTTAAGAAAGTGAAAATAGGAGTTCAAGGATTCAAGTTACCCAGAAAACAACAGTCAGATGAGCTGCCTTCATTTGAGGTTTATGAACTAGGAAAGAATGCAACTCAACCGAAGACTTTCACCAGGAAACTCTGGCTTCCAAGATGCAGGTCTGGCAACTCCTCCCCTGTCCCCTCCCCTGTCTGAAGTTGTGTCAGACTCTGCACAACTTCTGATGCTGTGAAAGGGCAGCCTGCTATGCCCCCAGCATCCTGAGTCCAGCCTCAAAGGGGAGACCAGAGTGGGGACAGGGGAAAGGACAGAAGTTACTGTTGTCTGAAACCATCGTTTGGGGAAGATATTTATACTGCTCTAAATCACTGAAAAAGCACTGACATGCGAATCAGAATCAACCAAAGAACTGATGGTCTACAGGGATGATGAAAATTCAGAATGTAATAAGAGCTCAGCACTGCATTCCCCTTCCCTTGCCCCCAACCCCCAAAAGTATGATAAACCTGAAAGATAACACCGAGGGCAGGAAAGAAATTCAACAGTGATGTAGACGTCTGCAGCTCTGTGTGTGCGTACACAGACATATAACCGTTGTTATTAAACAAAGACAGCAAGGCAAGTGTTCAGATGCTAAAAACAACAAAAAAAAAAATTGTGAAGATGAACACAAAGCAAGCCACAATACTCTGGGGTAAAAGAAATGTGAACTTTCCAAGGCCGGTGTTGTAATTCAGTAACCAAACCGCTGTATCCAATTCTGGAACCATGGACCGAGACGGGAGGGAGGGGGGCAACACGTGAAAGATGAGAAAAGAATTTACTGTCCTTTGCCCAGTGAATTATACTCTCCCCCACCCCCAGCACAGTTTATTTTTCCAAAACTATAAATTAGATTTGGTCTAAAAACCAAACATTGGCTAAAAACTATTGTCACTGGCATGCTTACCCTGAACCCAGTTTCCTGGACACACAGCAAGTTCAAGTTCATGGTGCTACAGACAAGCCACTCAAGAGTGTGGACCAGGTGGCGGCCACAGGAGCAACCTGGAAGCTGCGCTCATTGCTTGAGTGTCAATACCACCCAGGAGCACGTTCTACCTTGAGGAGATGAACACGCAACACAGTCACCTCCAGTTTGCCTGAGTCCATTGAGATATCCATGGAAAAACTACAGTCTGTCCGATCCTCTGGGATTCCCAGGTAGTGCAGTGGTAAAGTACTCTGCCTGCCAATGCAGGAGACACAGGAGACATGGCTTCGATCCCTGGTTCAGGAAGATCCCCTGGAGGAGGAAATGGCAACCCACTCCAGTATTCTTGCCTGGAGAGTCCCATGGACAGAGGAGCCTGGTGGGCTACAGTCCACAGGGCTGCAAAGAATTGGACATGACTGAGCAACTGAGCACATGTACACACACACTCACACACACATGTGAGCCATGTGAAAGGACAGTACGGAAGCCTGTATGAGATTGGAAGACCTGAGGGTTTTGTTACCCTCCAGAGTTCTTCGCCTCCTTCAACAGAAATTGATCAAAGGCCAGGCAAGAAATTCAGGCAAGGCCTTATCCCCCCTAATTCAGCAGGGGGAGTGAGAACAAGCACCAGGGTGAGAATGGGGTGTGTCCAGGGGTCGGGCTGGAAGGATGACAGGTGGCTTGACGACCCCTTAGGTGGTGTTGAGGGCGGGGGGCATGCGCAGTATCTGCTTTTGTTCCTGACCGCCTACTTTCACTCTGGACTCTTCAAAAGGGGCAGTTGGGTTTCTTGGTCTCTTTGTATCTTCTTGTCCATAATTTGGCCCAATTGCTCAAGCATGTAGTTATTTTTAGTCCCATACAGTTTCTTTGTATTTTGTTGCTGGAGGAGAGGTGTGTCCAGATGCAAACGTTGCAGCAAGGGGTCCCAGGTCCCAGCCTGTCTCAGTTTGATGCAAGAAGCTGACAATATCAGCAGCTGATGAAAGGGATGTTCACATACAAGGAGAGTGGAGAAAGGCCCGCACAGCTGCAAAGTTGGTGACAGATGCCTAGGACAATGGAGCAGGTTTGTCAGGCGGCATCAATCTTTTTTTAATAACAGCTTTATTGAACTAGCATGTACAGAACCTACAATTCACCTATATAGAGTGTACAATTCAATGAGTTCTGATATATTCTGCAACCATAACCACAACCAAATTTACATTTTCAATCCTACCCCCCCAAAAAAAAAATCTCTGGACCCTTAAAGTATTTACTGCCCATTTCACCACCCCACCCCCACCAGTAGGCCAAATGAACCTACTTTCTGTCTCTCTGGCTATAATGGAGTCTAGATATTGCACATAAATCGGGTCATATATGATTCTTGGTGCTTGACACCTTTCACGTAGACTAACATTCTCAACGCTCACTAAAACCTTCTCAACACACAGTTTAAACGTTACTCCCTTGCTCCAAGTCCTGCTGGCTCCCATGGCACCTGGGGTAAAATCTGCAACCAGCAAAGTTCAGACTGGTCTGTCTGGGTCCTGCCCACCTCTCCAACTTCATGTCCTGCATTATCCTCCTCAGACCACCATGCTCGACATGGAGGATATTTGGTCCTTTCTACCTCAACACCTGTCCCCATGATACTCCTTGAACCTGGAATGCGGATTCCTCCTCACCCCTCATCTCAGCTCAGATATCACATTACAGGGAGACCCCAGGAAGGTCTCCACTGAACATCACCATTGTTCATCACTGAATGTCCTGTCTGCTTCCTTCCTAGGACTTAGCGAGCCTGTGAGCACCTCTTTGTTCATTAGTCTGCATTTGCCTCTCTCTCTAAAACATGAGGCCCGTGCATGCTTCTGTTGATGGACCACCTCAGATACTGGCTGGATAAAATAGAAAACAGAAAAGAAATCCTGGCTGAGGTTGAAGACCCCAACTCCGAAGGGGTGAATGGTGAAGGCTGTAGGAGCCCACCTCCCTCCATCTGCCATCCTCCTCTGAGGGATGCCGTCTGGCTCTCACCTCCTCATCTTTCTTTCTGGAACCCCCTCAGACCAGAGCTGTGGACATTCCTGATATTCCTGATGGGAAAACCCATACAGAAGGTCCTAGCCCTTGCAGCTGTGATGTAGCAGGGGAAGAATCTTCTGGGTTCTTTCACACAAAATCCCCACAAGTTTTCCATAATCGTGGCTTGAGAAAATGTCCACTCTGGTTTCCTGAAGGATTAAAGTGACACTTTCTCCTCATCCTCCAGAAAAATCCCAATTTTCACTACTCTCTGGTAAAACATGAAACGTCCCACGTCCTGTGCTACTGAGTGGCACTGATCTCATAGTCGTCAGCCTGCAAAGTCACTTTTGTGTTGTGCGGAGTGAAGAGCATGCAGGCCTGTGACTCCAGGTCTCAGGAGCTGGGCGACCTCCAGCAGACTGTGTTGTCCATCCCTCAGCGTGCAAAGGCAGGGGCTGAGAAGCTGGCCCTGTGTCAGAAAAGCACCACATTCCTACAAGTCTCTAGTCTTTTGTTTTTGTCCTCAGGGCATGGCTTACAGGATCTCAGTTCCCCAACCTGGGATCGAACCCAAGCCCACAGCCATGTACTCACCGAGTTCTAACCACTGAACTGCCAGAGAATCCCCATACAATTCTGTAATCTTGGGGCTTTCCTGGTGGCTCAGACAGTGAGGAATCTGCCTACAGGGGACCCAGGTTTGATCCCTGGGTCAGGAAGAGCCCCTGGAGAAGGTAATGGCAACCCATTCCAGTATTCTTGCCTGGAGAATCCCATGGACAGAGGAGCCTGGCAGGCTAAACTACATGGAGTCCCATGGATCTTAGGTCACCAGCTCCTTCTTCCCATCCTCAAATTAGTAAAACACCACCATCATCCAACCCCCTGTTAAAAGAAAGGGCAAGGGCTCAAATACCAAAGCCAGTCCAGTCAGTCAGTTCGATCACTCAGTCATGTCCAACTCTTTGTGACCCCATGGACCGCAGCACCCCAGGCCTCCCTGTCCATCACCAACTCCTGGAGTTCACTCAAACTCATGTCCATTGAGTCGGTGATGCCATCCAGCCATCTCATCCTCTGTCGTCCCCTTCTCCTCCTGCCCTCAATCTTTCCTAGCATCAGGGTCTTTTCAAAGGAGTCAGCTCTTCACATCAGGTGGCCAAAGTATTGGAGTTGCAGCTTCAACATCAGTCCTTCCAAAGAACATTCAGGACTGATCTCCTTTAGGATGGACTGGTTGGATCTCCTTGCTGTCCAAGGGACTCTCAAGAGTCTTCTCCAACACCACAGTTCAAAAGCATCAATTCTTCTGCGCTCAGCTTTCTTTATAGTCCAACTCTCACATCCGTATATGACTACAGCTCCCATCCAAAGGACAGGCAGTTAGCACTATTAATACACAGTAACTAACATGGGGAAAAGAGTACTTTGTAATACCTTATAAGATCATATGGGCTTCCCTGATAGCTCAGTTGGTAAAGAATCCACCTGCAATGCAGGAAACCCCAGTTCGATTCCTGGGTCAGGATGATCCCCTGGAGAAGGGAATGGCAACCCACTCCAGTATTCTTGCCTAGAGAATTCCATGGACTGTATGTATAGTCCATGAGGTCACAAAGAGTCGGACACAACTGAGCAACTTTCACTTTCACAAGATCATAAGGACCAGAATGAAGGCGGAATTGTAAAGTGTATACTCCTTGCCTTTGTTTTGTATATAATTTAAGGACTGGCCCTGTGCTGGCTCAGTGAGGACTCATTCAGGACTCAGTGTAACCCACCTCCCTGGATCTACTCCCCACTCATGAAGCCGGGCCAGCCATGCCCACTCTGTTGATGTCTCATTTCCTAACAACACTCTAAGACACAAGTGAGACAAATTTGTACTTTTATCCTAAGAAATTTTAAGTCTTTTCTAGCTCTCCCATTTTTTAAAGTGACTCTGGAAACCAGCCTTTTAGGCCAGTGATGACCATAAGAGGGTAGCAATACACCAATAAAAATGACTGCCTTTAAAGAATTAAATATCTGTAGGATTCACCAAACTCAGAACACCTATATTTCTCAGATAACTTTTCAAAACCTTGAACTTAAGAAAGGCAAGCTATCTCTTTCTGAGATCAAATAAAAATAGGGAAGATCAGGCAGTATACTTCAAGTTTTCTGCATGCCATTAGCATCCCAGAAAAAGACAAAGGCAAAGAGAGTAAATACAACAAAAACAAAGAGAAAGAAAGAGAAGGGGAAAATGAGAAGCAGCTGTCAGTACAGGGCAACACTTAATTGTATATCCTAAGGGCGACAGAGAAAAAAAAAAGGTATGCACCCCAGTGTTCATAGCAGCACTGTTTACAACAGCCAAGACATAGAAATAACCTAAATGTCCATTAACAGAGGAATGGGTAAGGAAATATGGTATACATATACAATGGAATATTACTCAGCCATAAAAAAGAACAAAATAATGCCATTTGCAGCAACATGGATGGATGTAGAGACTGTCATACTATGAAGTAAGTCAGACAGAGCAACACAAATATCATATGATATCACTTACATGTGGACTCTAAAAAAGTGATACAGAGCACTGGGTTGAGCCCCCTGTGCTGTACAGCAACCTGCCGTTAGCCATTTATTTTACATGTGATAATGTGTGTGTTTCGGTGCTACTCTCTCCTTCCCCTGCTGTGTCCAAAGTCCGCTATGTCTCCATCTCTATTCCTGCCCTGCAAGGAGGTTCATCAGCACCACTTTTCTAGATTCCACCGTGACAACCTAGAGCAGTGGGATGGGTGGGGGTTGGGGGGAAGGTTCAAGAGAGGGGGACATACATACACTTATGGCTAATTCACACTGTTGTACGGCAGAAGCCAACACAATATGGTAAAGCAATTATTCTCCAATTAAAAATAATTTTTTTAAAAAACGGATACATTTCTCCAAAGAAGACATACAGATGGCTAACAAACACATGAAAAGATGCTCAACATCACTCATTATCAGAGAAATGCAAAGCAAAACCACTATGAGGTACCATTTCACGCCAGTCAGAATGGCTGCGATCCATAAGTCTACAAGCAATAAATGCTGGAGAGGGTGTGGAAAAAAGGGAAGCCTCTTACACTGTTGGTGGGAATGCAAACTAGTACAGCCACTATGGAGAAGAGTGTGGAGATTCCTTAAAAAACTGGAAATAGAACTGCCTTATGATCCAGCAATCCCAATGCTGGGCATACACACTGAGGAAACCAGAAGGGAAAGAGACACGTGTACCCCAAAGTTCATCGCAGCACTGTTTATTATAGCCAGGACATGGAAGCAACCTAGATGCCCATCAGCAGATGAATGGATCAGAAAGCTGTGGTACATATACACGATGGAGTATTACTCAGCCATTAAAAAGAATACATTTGAATCAGTTCTAATGAGATGGATGAAACTGGAATACAGAGTGAAGTAAGCCAGAAAGAAAAACACCAATACAGTATACTAACGCATATATATGGAATTTAGAAAGATGGTAACAATAACCCTGTGTACGAGACAGCAAAAGAGACACTGATGTATAGATCAGTCTTATGGACTCTGTGGGAGAGGGAGAGGGTGGGGAGATTTGGGAGAATAGCATTGAAACATGTATAATATCATGTATGAAACGAGTCGCCAGTCCAGGTTCGATGCACGATACTGGATGCTTGGGGCTGGTGCACTGGGACGACCCAGAGGGAGGGTAGAGGGAGGGAAGAGGGAGGAGGGTTCAGGATGGGGAACACAGGTATACCTGTGGCGGATTCATTTCGATATTTGGCAAAACTAATACAATATTGTAAAGTTTAAAAATAAAATAAAATTAAAAAAAAACTGATACAAATGAATTGATTTACAAAACAGAAATAGACTCATGGACATAAAAATCAAATTTACGGTTACTAAGGGGGACACTGTAAATTTGATTTTTATGTCCATGAGTCTATGTCTGTCTGTGGGGTCGCACAGAGTTGGACACGACTGAAGCGACTTAGCAGCAGCAGCAAAGGGGAAAGGCGGGTGGGGAGGGTAAATTAGTTGAGGATTAACAGATACACACAAGTACGTATAAAACAGATAAACAGCAAGGGCCTACTGCATAGCATGGGGATATATTCAGTGTCTTGTAGTAACCAATAATGGAAAAGAGTTTGAAAAAGAACAGAAGTTTATTTATATATGTATAACCGAATCACTTCTCTGCACACCTGAAACTAACATAACGCTGTAAATTGACTATACTCCAATTTAAAAAATCAGCCAAGTAAACCACAGGGATGGGGAGAGGGGGGAGCCTGTGTATGTTGCACTTTCTAAGCAGAGAACAGCTCAGTTCGCTGGACTCCTGTATGGACTTGCATCTACCACAGAATCAGAAACAAAGAGAAGCACCTGCCCTCCAGAAGCACGGGCAAGCACGAGCAAGGATGGTGCAAAAACTGGGGAACAGCACAAAAGTGGAGAGCTCTACCGCAGTCTGGGACCCAGGCTCTGCTCTCAGGGCAAGACTGGAGAACTCCCAGGAAGAAACCCTAGTGGGGAAGAAGAGGAAGAGGGAGAAAGGTGTCCTGAGCTGTTGTCTTGCACTTGTATTTTCTTACAACACCAAGAAAATGTAGGGGTGCTGCTCCATGAACAAGAGTTAACTCAAAGAGAAAAGCAGGACAGGGAGGCAAGCAGGCAGGCTCAGTGAGTTCCCTCCATACAAACGCGGGCCACTCCAAGAGCACATTTGTAAGCCCAACAGAGTTAGCCAAGGAATCCAACTTAACACAATCCTATCTATACAGTACTGCACTGTACCAGGTTTATAATAATTTTCACCTAAATAATACAGAAAGAACAAACAACCAGAAAAAAATAAAGAAGACATTTTTAATCTTACAGTCCAGCACAACAGCTGGCATACAGGGGCTGGCATCGAGTGAACAGACAAGAAGAGTTACTGCCTGGAGGACAGACAGGAGGTGGGAGATGTTAGAGCTGAAAGATCATCAGCGACGGAGAGCAAGTTGCATCTCACTCGTGCCTGACATTGATGGCACAGTTCTGGTTCCTTCCTGGATTCAATTCTATCTGCCCCCTGGAAAACACGATCAGGTGATGTCTGGGTAGCCCTGCACTCTATCCAGTCATCGCTGCCATTGTTTACTGTACAATAAAGTACACAAAAGCACAACCACTTGCCGAGGATGTACGTATGTGACAGACACGTGACCTGACTTACATGATTGAACTTGCAAACGCACGTTCACATCTTTGACAGTTTGCAACTTGAAGGTGCATATATAGGGGACTTGGGCTTTCCTGGTGGCTCAGACAGTAAAGACTCCGCCTGCAATGTGGGAGACCTGGATTCGATCCCTGGGTTGGGAAGATCTCCTGGAGGAAGGCATGGCAACCCAAGCCAGTATTCAGTATTCTTGCCTGGAGAATCCCCATGGACAAATGTGCCTGGCAGGCTACAGTCCATGGGGTCGCAAAGAGTCAGACACGACTGGGAAACTAAGCGCGCGCACACACACACACACACACACACACACACACACACTCTTGGGGACGTACGGTCCTGGAAAGTAAAGAGAGAGCTGAGGCTTTGAGAAAGAGGAACTGCAGATTCGATGGCTACTCTGTTTCCACTGAGAGCCCCCAAAAAGCCTTGACATTCATCATGGATACCAGACCTTAAAGACAACAATGGCTACTGAAATCCTTTTCAGGGGACCTCCTACCTCATCCTCCCCAAATCCCACCGCACCACCACTACCCACTGCTCGGAAGCTCACAGTATTTGACTCCAATCACCTCTATCCTTTCATCAGCCTGTTTCTTATTTTAGAAAAGCACGGTACTACCAACAAAACACGGGCTTCCCTGGTGGCTCAGATGGTAAAGAATCTGCCTGCAATATAAGAGACCCAGGTTTGATACCTGCGTCGGGAAGATACCCTGGAGAAGGGAATGGCACCCCACTCCAGTACTCTTGCCTGGAGAATTTCGTGAACAGAGGCACCTCATGTGCTGAGATCACAGAGTTGGCTACTACTGAGTGACTATCACACATACACACCAACAAAACACAAGCTTTCTGCTCGTAAGTCCTGAACGAGTGACATTTTCCTCAGAACAATGAGTTCATTCTATCTGAGCCAACTGTGATCTATTCATTTAGCATCAACTATTTGCTGCCTGGGGCTTCCCTGGTGGCTCAGATGGTAAAGAATCTCCCTGAAATGAGGGAGACCTGGGTTCAATCTCTGGGTTGGGAAGATCCCCTGGAGGAGGGCATGGCAACCTACTCCAGTATTCTTGCTTGGAGAATCCCTATGGACAGAGGAGCCGGGAAGGCCACAGTTCATGGGGTTGCAAAGAGTTGGACACAGTTGAGCGACTAAGCACAGCATAGCACATTCACTAGCACTGATGTATAGAGGGTTTGCAAATGCCTTCAGCGTGCAGGGGTTTTGGGGGGGGGTGTAGTCTCATGAAATATATGGTCAACAGGTGGTCCTGATGAGGGCCAGCAACTGGAGACATCACCTTCTTCCACACTCATCATGACAACTGTTCAGTCACCCAAGCAAAATCCATTGGTCAGATTCCTAAGAGGGAACCGCTTCAAGTGATTTCATAAAAGGCTTATGCCTGATGGGAAAATCACACCTCCAGATTATCTTTCTATTGAAAACATATTTAATTTGAAATTGATTTTTATAATTGTTTATTATTTATTCATTGATACTATATAGCATCAGATCAGATCAGATCAGTCACTCAGTCGTGTCCAACTCTTTGCGACCCCATGAATCGCAGCACACCAGGCCTCCCTGTCCATTACCAACTCCCGGAGTCCACTGAGACTCACGTCCATCGAGTCAGTGATGCCATCCAGCCATCTCATCCTCTGTCGTCCCCTTCTCCTCTTGCCCCCAATCCCTCCCAGCATCAGAGTCTTGATGCTTTTGAACTGTGGTGTTGGAGAAGACTCTTGAGAGTCCCTTGGACTGCAAGGAGATCCAACCAGTCCATTCTGAAGGAGATCAGCCCTGGGATTTCTTTGGAAGGAATGATGCTGGGGCTGAAGCTCCAGTACTTTGGCCACCTCATGCGAAGAGCTGACTCATTGGAAAAGACTATATAGCATACCATGTGTGTATATCTATAGATACACATGTAGATACACACACGTAAGTGACATCATATAGAGAGATATACACACATACACACACATATGTGTGCGTGCTCAGTCACTTCAGCTGTGTGAGACTCTTTACGAGTTTGTATATAGGTGTATACTTCTATCACTTTCTACTTTTTCGCAGTATAGATATACACACAGTATATCTGGCAGTATAGATATAGCCAGAAGACCAGAACAGTGGTCTGTCTCAGAACAGTGGCTCAGAATCTGCTTCCTAGAAGAGCACAGGAATGCTGAGGGTCTGCACTACACCGCATGTTCTATAGTCTTCTGCCAGATCTTTACCCAGCTGACTTTCTCAGGTCCTTCTGATCTCAACTTGATGTCACTTCTCAGAGAGGTCCTCCCTGACCACCTAATCTTTAAAAGTCCAGAGACGTGTCCCAGTCACTTCTATCTTACCATCTTATTTTCTTCTGAAGACATCACTCTGAAAGTGCCTGCTTTACTAGCTAATGGCCTCCCGTCAGTCTCCTCCCTCTAAACCATCTAAAGCCTAGGAGTTGGAGTCCTTATCTATCTTATCACCTGCATGACTCCACCTCCGAGAACATTTTTGCTCCTACGAGGCACTCAGTAACTGTCAAATGAATGAAGAATGCATGGATCCACACGCTCCAAACAAAACATGAGGAAAGAACAGAGAGACAAAACACAGCAGGCATAGAGTCAGACAAACCGGCTTAAAATCCAGCTTGACTCTGCCATGTGTCCAGGGCCAACTATTTAACTTTTAGACTTCAGTTAGCTTTGAACTAATACAACAAAAAGTACTGAGCTTGAGAGTACTTTGCAAATTATGAATTATTCTATCATTGTTATGAAAGACATCTTGAGTGAATATTTGTAGTGGCCCCAATGAAAAGGTTCATGAGAATACATCTGTAAATGAGTTAATCTGGCAAGAGAGAACTTTTCTCATCTTCTGAATTAATCATATTTTAATTAAAAATTTTAAAAGTGTAAAATTCAGTGATATTTAGTCTATTCAAAAGGTTGTGTGACCACCATCTAATTTGAGAACATTTCCATCACCCCAAAAAAAAATCCCACACACACTGGCAACCACTCTCCACCCTCCCTCTACCCAAATCCTGCAGTCACTAATCTATACTCTGACTCTATGGATGTGCCTTTTCTGGACAGTTCTTATAAATAGAACCCTACAAGATGTAGCCTTCTGTGTCTGGCTTATTTCACTTAGCACGTTTCCAAGGTTCATGCATGTTGCAGCATGCATCAATACTTCATTCCTTTTTATGGTTGAATAATAACCCATGGTATGGATATACTGTATATTATCTTTAATTGATTCAGCAGTTGATGGACAAATGGGTTGTTTCTACTTTTTGGCCATAATGAATAAGGCTGTCGTGAGCATTCATGCACAGGTGTCTACCTGAGCATATGCTTTCAAACCTCTTGAGTATATACCTAGGAGTGGAATTATTGAGTCATACCATGACTCTATATTTTAACTTTTTGAGAAATTGCCAAAATATGTCCCAAAGGAATTGCACCATTTTTCATTCTTACACTGAATTTATGAGGGTTTTAGTTTCTCCATATCTTCACCAACACTTAGTATTATCCATCTTGTTTTAGAGTCAAACTAGTCAGTGTGGTGTAATATTTTATTGTGTTATCAGATTTTAACATCCAAATTATTAATAAGTCCTCCAACACAGAATACAAATGCCAGATAGCAGGAAAAAGCCCAGATGATACCAAGGCAATGTTTCCTAACTTCAGTCATTCAAGAACCACCTTAATGATTTTGTCAACCCTGGGTGCCATTTCTACTATTTCATACTTCATTTTTTAAAAGTCAGTTCACTTTTCACTTCATTTTTTAAAAAGTCTGTAAATCACTACTATAAACTAGTATCACTTGCCACAAGCAGAAAGTATCATAAACATTATAAGGAAAACAAAAAGCAAAGTTAGCTAGCTATTAATCTCCGAGGGCTTGCTTCTTCATGTTAAAAGAGAACTTGCAAGGAACGGGTGTTGAAGAAAGGCTAGCTACAAAGACAGTTCCCTTGACCTGTCAGACTCTAAAATCATCTCTAAGACTATCATGAGCTCCTCACTTTGGAAAAGTCTACTGCAACTTTTCAGGAAATACCTCTCCTGAAAGAGGTCAGGAAATGAGTCCCATCACGATGATTAGATTGGAGGGGTGTTAAAAGACTGCTCCCTAACAGCTGTCATATTTCGGTAGCCTGTTACACTTGGTTGAGGGGTGTCCCTTCTCTGTGTTAACGAACTTCGTTCAAATTTCCAATAAGTTGGCCCATACTCCAGCTGCAAGCACCTGGCCCTCCAAGTTCCAACAAAAACAACTTTCCGAGCAAACAGACGTAATGCGAATTAGAACTAAAGAGCATCTGCCCCTGGGCAGACAAGTCCAGACAGCGCGACCAGTAATGTGACAAAGTGCCTGGAAGAGCCTGACTGACGGCGCTGGCCCCGAGTGCAATGAAAACACACGCCTGATTGCACTCAGGTACACTCAACCTCCCTCTCCCAGCCCGACACATGCACTATTTACGCACAAGTGAGATAAAAACAGTCAATGACAGCATATCCAGGCACCTCCAGGTTTGAACACTAATTATCATCCGTCATCATCCAAGCTTCCCAGAACACTAAATTGCATCTTACTTTAAGAGGAAACGAAGAAGCAGTCCATCTGAAGGTTTCCTCTGCCTCTTTGGGTACTCCGATTCACCCCTCAGATCTCAGTTGAAACATCTCTTCCAGCGGGAATATTTTCTTGGCCCTCAATACTGAATCCCCTTAGCACGCATCTCCCAGCACCTTCACTTGCCCCTCGTGACACATCTCGCTTTATCATTTAATATTTGCATGCTGGTGTCTGTCTCCCCAGCAGGATGAGCTCCAGGAGGACAGGAAGCAGGTTGGTTTTGTACATCATTATTCCCGCCACGGTTCAGCCAGTTCTTGGCACAAAGGAGGTGTTCGAGGATTATTTGTTGAATGAATGAGTTCAAACAATGTCAAAATTTTGCTATACAGTATAAGGCTTGCCTATGTTTACAAACATAAGGGGGAAAAGCAGAAGCAGTGATAGATTTTATTTTCTTCGGCTCCCAAATCACTGCAGACGGTGAATGCAATCATGAAATTAAGACACTTGCTCCTTGGAAGGAAAGTCAGGACAAACCTTGACAGTGTATTAAAAACCAGAAACATCACTTTGCCGACAAAGGCACGTAAAGTCAAAGCTATGGTTTTTCCATTAGTCATGTATGGATATGAGAGTTGGACTATAAAGAAAGCTGAGCACCAAAGAATTCATACTTTTGAACTGTGGTGCTGGTGAAGACTCTTAAGGATCCCTTGGACTGCAAGGAGATCCAACCAGTCAATCCTAAAGGAAATAAGTCCTGAATATTCATTAGAAGGACTGATGCTGAAGCTGAAGCTCCAATACTTTGGCCAACTGATGCGAAGAGTTGACTTACTAGAAAAGACACTGATGCTGGGAAAGACTGAAGGCTTCCAGGATAAGAGGGTGGCAGAGGATGAGATGGTTAGATGGCATCACTGACTCAATGGACATGAATTTGAGCAAACTCTGGGAGATACTGACTGACAGGGAAGCCTGGGTGGGCTGTAGTCCATGGGGTCGCAAAGAGCTGGACACGACTTAGTGACTGAACAACAACAACGTTTACAATGACCATCAAAACTGTGTTTCAAAAAGACCAAAGGGCTCAGGACAGATGTTCTTCAACTTCCTAGCATTTCCTGCTACTGGACTGCAATCCAGTTCTTTCCATACAATAGAAGCCTCTCTTTCTTTCACGTAACTTCCAAACAATGAAATTAGGACTGGAGTCTATCAATGAGCCTTTATGGGGACCTGTTGGTCAGTGGTGGAGGAACTGGCGACCAGGGAGGGGAAAAAAGGCACAAAAACTAAAATTTACAGAACGTTTACAATGTGTCACATACTTTCTTTAATATACAAAAAAATCCTTTTTATCACATGAGACAACTGAGACTTGTAAAATGTAGTAACTTGCTCAGTCACACAGCTAATAAATGGTCAAAAAGAAGCAAGTGTCTGGTTCTCTGTGAGCTGAAGAAGTTACGTAAGTGCCAGGTAGATGATGCAAACTGTGTGTGTGCTCAGTCGCTCAGTCGTGTCTGACTCTTTGAGACCCCAGAGACTGCAGCCCACCAGACTCTTCTGTCCATGGGATTTTCCAGGCAAGAATACTGGAGTGAGCTGCTATCTCCTCCAGGGGATCTTCCCGATCCCAGGACGGAACCCACATCTTCTGCACCTCCTGCACTGGCAGGCGGATTCTTGACCACTGCGCCACCTGCGAAGCCCAGTGCAAGTTGGAAAAGGCCTGAAAGAACAGACGAAAATGAGCTGAAAGAGGCAGAGGAGGGCACTTAATACAACTGCTTATAAGAGCTAATAGGTACAGACCCTTTTCCATATGCCAGGCACAGAACTAAAGCATCTGGCACACGTTATTTCACTGGTTCTTCATATCAGCTTTATGCAGTGGCATTACTATTATTCCCCTTTTATGGAGTACAACTGTGGTTTCAGAGAAGTGGCCTGACCAAGGTGAGACAGTGGGTACAATGTCTGAGAGCTGAATCTGGTTGTACGAGTTCATGTCAGAGCACTAACCCCTTCCTGAACTTCCTACCATGATACTGGGAGAGAACGGTGTGAACTAGGGCCCAGAGGAGGGAGGAGGAAGTCATGCAGTGAGTGCCTTCAGCGGTGTCTACTGTTTGTCAGGACACGGCATGGAGCATAGTGACCAGAGATGAATCGCATGGATCCTGCTCCCTAGGAGTTTATTTGGAAGGAAGACAGTGAAGGTCTTAAGGCAGGTTTTAAGGCAGGTCTTAAAAGTGTAGGGTCTGGAGCCAAGTTGCCTGGGTTCAAACACGGACTAAGTTGTGCAAAGTTGAGGGCTGAAATAAAGAAAATGGTCTAAGTCCTTAATACATACCTGGTTCACAAGCAGCATAAATCAATGTGAGCTATTATTACTCTAAGAGCTAATGAAAAGCAAAATTAGATGGAAAAGGTATGGCTACACCAAAGGACTGTGGAAGGACGGAGGTGTTCAGTGAAATCTAAAGGATGCAAACTGGACAGACTGACCAAAGTCAGAAAGCTTCTGAGAAATCCATTCGTGACCCGATGTGAGCCCAGCACAGATGGAGACAGTAACATCACAAGAGAAAGACATTAGCTTCGCTATAGATGTCATATGAGGAGGCTTACCTGGTGGTCCAGTGGCTAAGACTCCATGCTCCCAAGGCAGGGGGCCTGGGTTCTACCCCGAGGTGGGGGGCCTAGATCCCACATGCTGCAATTTAAAAAGTTCACAAGCTGCCACTAGGACCCAATAGAGCCAAATAAATAAATATTTTTTTAAAAGAAGAAGAAATGTCACATGAAAGGCAAAAATTAACCAAAGATGACACCAAGGGTTTGAGCTGGGTTAACTTGTAAGAACTCAAACTCTAAGGAGAAGGGGGTGACAGAGGACAAGATGGTTGGCTGGCATCACCGACTCAATGGACATGAGCTTGAACAAACTCTGGGAGATTGTGAAAGACAGGGAAGCCTGGCGTGCTACCGTCCTTGGGGTCACAAAGAGTTGACTACGACTGAGTGACTGAACAAGCAGATTAAAAAAAGAAAAAAAATCCCACCACAGAAAAGGGCAAATGGGAAAGACCTGATATGAGAGAGGAGACGTTTAGAAGACAACGTAATGCATTTTGTCCCGCACCGACTGAGTTGACTGCACCTACAAGGGAGTCAGCAAGTGGGCACAGCCTGTGGGCATCAGGAAGCCGCAGCGCAGGGCCCCGAGGAAGGGCTAGCCCAAGGAAACGAATAATGACTAAGCACATACTGTGCTTCTGTGGTGCACGGTCAAATATAAGGCTCATACTCTTCTGAAGAGTCCACAGACCAATCTTATTATCTCCCTTCCTCTTACAAGGAAGCTGATATTACAGGGATGAAGAAAGCTGCTGAAGGGGACGCAGCTGGAGAGTTGTAGAACTGGTCTTGGGACCAGTTCATCCAACTCCAGAACCCATTGTCTTTCCACTGGGAGGCTCAAAGAGAGAAGCCTTCTTCTTGAGCAGAACAGAGTCATGACACACACCTGGCCTTTCGACACCCCTCCCCTCCCCATCCTAGCCCTCTCCTCCTCTGGGCCAGCCCTCCCACTCCTGTGATTCAGCAACAGCACTCAAATCATCAAGATCCAGCAGTAACCCTCCTGGGAGAATGGACACAGGTATATGTGTACCTTCGCTGACCACCTCAAATTATCACAAGGTTGTAATCAGCAATGTCATTGTTCAGTCGCTAAGTCGGACTCTTTGTTATCCCATAGACTGCAGCATGTCAGGCCTCCCTGTCTTTCACTATCTCCTGGAGTTTTCTATACTTCCATATAAAGTAAAAAGTAAAACAAAAAAAACCCTCCCACTCCATGCAGGTTTCACGAACCACTCCCCGTGCAACGTGGACATGATCACCTCCCTCTGACTCCCGTGGCCCTCGCTGTTAACGCCACCCTCCAGGCACATGCAGACAAGCTTTAATTAGGTATGCTGACCTGGTCACTATGCACCACCCTGTTGATGGACATGGCCGATTGGCTGCCGAGCCTTATTCGGGGCTCTTCCTTCCCCTTGGCTCCATCTGAGTTGTCTTGTCAAGCTTCTGGAGACACGTCTCCTGTTCAGCCCTGGTCTTTCTAGGGGTACACCACACTGCTGCGTCCCCTTTCAACGTCCAAGAGCTGCAGTTGTTTATTCTCCACTACTTGCTCTTCCAAACTAGGGTTTAAATCTCTAGGAAGAAGGCACTTCCTGTGTTGTGTTGTTCGCAGTGCCTTATGTATGGTAGATGCCCAGAAAGTCATCAGAGATGATGACAACCTTTAGTACAGAAACACTTCAGTGACCTCATCTCACACACCTTCAACCTAAAGGAAGCAATGGGTTCTCTGGACAAACACTGTAAGAGGCTTGGGCATTTTTCTTTCCCTTTGCAAACCCAGTGTCGATACAGTGGAAGAGATAATATTATAATCTTTTTTTTTTCAGATATAGATTATTTGTTAGGAAAACTTGAAAAATAAAAAATGAGTCCTCTTTCTTTGAAATGTTAAAGCTATGATAAAGTCAGGACTTCCCTGGCTGTCCAGTGGTTAAAATTCTGTGTTTTCAAAGCAGTGGGTACAGGTTCAATCCCTGGTCGGGGAACGAAGATTCCACACGCCTTGTGGCATGGCCAAAAAAATAAAAATAAATGAATAAAATAAAATAGATAAGCAACGAGGATTTAGTGTATATCACAGCTATATTTTTTTAAGGATATGAGAAAGTCTGTGCAATAAAATCCACTCACTTGACCTATCCAGGTCTTCTGAGATGGAGCCCCACACACAGCCTATTTACTCTCATTTTACAAAGCAAATGAGCTATCTTGTCTCCCAGGCTTCAAGAGGAAGGTTGAATTAATTCAAGAAAGGCACACGTGGGTATGCTGCTGGGAGCACCCACTACCTAAAAAACAAGGATGGTAACTCTGAAAACCTGGCATTCTGGAGTCATTTGTCAGGACTCACAAGTGGCCAATATGTTGTTGTTGTTCAGTCACTAAGTCATGTCTGACTCTGCAACCCCATGGACTGCGGTATGCCAGGCCTTTCTGTCCCTCACTATGTCCCAGAGTTTGCCCAAGTTCATGTCCATTGGGTCAGTGATGCCATCCAACCATCTCATCCTCTGTAGCTCCCTTCTCCTCCTGCCTTCAATCTTTCCCAGCAGCAGGGTCTTTTCCAATGAGTCAGTTCTTCACCTCAGGTGGCCAAAGGATTGGAGCTTCAGCTCCAGCATCAGTCCTTCCAGTGAATATTCAGCCAATCAATTATCATTACAATAACCATGTGCCTCAATCATGGTGCAAAAATTCCTTCTTTCCCAAGAAAGGAATGCTGAATACACTCTGCTTATGAACACAAGAAAGTAAGTAATTTTAGGAAAATTTTCATCCAAAGTTGAAGAAAAAAATAAACATCCAGATCTTAAAGTGATGAAGTTATGTTACCAAGAAAAGTTATATATGGGGAACTGTTCACTCCTTCCTCAAGTCCAGTCAACAGGATGATACATCATATTAATGCTCTCAGAAGAACTGCAGAATGTCCTCTCTCTTGTTTTTTAACTTTCCAGACAATCTAACTGCAAGACACAAATAGCTATGAGGTCAGCTGTCTTGAAACTACTAAACCTATCTTTACATAAAGAATCCATTTCATATTAAAGCATTCAAGGCATTTCAAAGAAAGATAATTCATTAAGATTTCTCAAATGTATCATGGAAGTATAAATAAATGAAATAAATGATCACCATATTATGACATCAACCTATTTTTATTTTTATTTATTTATTTGGCTGCCCCAGGGTCTTAGTTGTGGCATGTATGATCCAGTTCCCTGACCAGGGATCGAACCCAGGCCCCCTGCATTGGGAGCCTGCAGTCTTAGTCACTGGACCACCAGGGAAGCCCTCAAACCTATTTTTACATAAAGAATTCATTTCACATCAAAGCATTCATGCATTTCAAAGAAAGATGCTTCAGTGAAGTATCAATAAAGAAAGAAAGTGATTACCATACTACTGTGATTATTATCATATTAGTGTGATTAAAGTGATTATCATTATCATATTATGACATCAGGACATCTATTGGAATGTTCAGGCAGCTACTGGGTTGTAAAGGAGGAAAAAGAAAATTCTTGGAGCTTCTCTGTAACATTTATTAAAGTTTCAAAACATCTGCTATAGAATGAGATCAATACTGTGGGTGTTAAGTCACTTCAGTTGCGTCCAACTCTTTGTGACCCTAGGGACTGTAGCCTGCCAGGCTCCTCTATCCATGGGTTCTCCAGGCAAGAATACTGGAGTGGGTTGCCATTTCCTCCTTCAGGAGATCCCGACTCAGGGATCGAACCCACGTCTCTTAAGCTTCCTGCACTGGCAGGCGAGTTCTTTACCACTAGCACCACCAACTGATAATTAACCAGGGCAGCAAAAGCTGGGCCCCATCCAAGGCAGCCGAGGAGCAGGATCACGGCTTCCTTCCCTTGCCCTCCGTATGCATCAAGGAGCTTCCTTCCTCACCTGTCATCAGCTGGACGTGACATTCACACTGCTCTTCCCAACACCCCGGTCACTTGTGTGACCCCACCCCACTCCTGGTCAGCATCTTCAGTGGTTCTCCAGCACTCAGAGGATGAAGTTCAAACTCTGTAACATCACTGGTGTCGGCACTGGGGACAGCCATCCATCCACACAGGAGGAAGCCCCTGCTCTCCTGGGGTCTCCATTTGAACAATGGGGCACAGGCAACAAACACACCAGCCTATGAGAGGTCAGCGGGTAAGAGCTGGGATGAAGGCAGGGAAAGGAAATCAGATAGGTACTAATCAGAGAAGGCCTCTCACGTGAGGGGAGCAAAGTCCAGAAGGCAACAGCAAGACCCTGTGACCTACAAAGGCCTTTGGAAGTAAGCCCTCAGGCTTCCTGACCAGGCCCCTCCCCTGCCTGCTGCCTCCCGCATCAGGCAGCTCAGGCCTCCCAGAGCTGGAGTTCCTTCTCCTAACACATCCTGCTGCTTCCTACGTTCATGCCTTCACATTTGCTCTCCTTCTGCCTGCAATGCCTCCCACACTCCTATGTGATCTGGCAAATTCTTCCCCATCTTCTGAGATTCACCTGAAGCTTCCCTTCCTTTATGAGGTCGTCTCTGGACACCAGCCACCCACCACCTCCCACCCCAGTAGAGTTCATCACTCCTAACTTCCTGCCATCTGGACGAGGTATTCTGACTCATGCCTCTGACTCCTGAGTAAAAGGGGCTTCTCTGATGGCTCAGATGGTAAAGAATCCACCTGCAACTCAGGAGGTGCGGGTTCAATCCCTGGATGGGGAATATCCCCTGGAGAAGGGAATGGCAACCCGCTCCAGTATTCTTGCCTGGAGAATCCCACGGACAGAGGAGCCAGGCAGGCTATAGTCCATGGGGTTACAAGAGTCAGATGCAAACTTAGCAATGAAACTGCCACCACCACCACTTAAAGGCCAAAATGACACTCATCCATACACTGCCAGCACCTGGCCCTTGGAGACAGCAGTACCTTAGGGACTCAGTGAATGAATGAATGAAATGTATGTCCTCCTTTAAGACTGTCATCTTTGAAAAGGTCTGCCCGTGAGCAAAGCATAAATCCACCAATACCCTTTTATTTAAAACTGTCTTTGTAAAACTGACTTATTTTTTCCCCTGAAAGCTGCATGCTTTAACAGTCTTTGGGGGGTTTTCCTCCCATAAAATGATCTTGACACCTCGCCATGCGTCATGGCACATGAAGCAGTTATAAATCTGCAGTTGGAAAAACAGTCTGCTGTGAAGGACGCGCCCCTATGTGCCAAGACACTTTACAAGGATTGCTAACGACGCGACGAGAATGTGGCGTTGGACCCAATGAGAGCAGCTAATCCTTTCTTTCATAGCCTGGAATCCTTCCTTATCACAAAACTTTCTTTTTCAGGAGGATCAAAACACACTCTTTTTCTGGTTTTTTCTCTTTGTACAACTAAACTCTGGACCTGTAACAACTCAGGCTATACCTTCCCCATCCTCATGGTACCCAAGCAGTTGAAGGAGAAGGCAAAAAAAAAAAAAAAAAAACAGCAGAGACCAAGACACAAGACATATGGGGCTTGATAAAAAAGACAGATTTTAGGGTAAAAAAACTTCTTCCATCAGTGCAGATTTCTCTACCACTATTTTAGCTTCCACTTTGTTTTCAGGGTTGGACACATCAGAGTTTTAGAAAGGAGGGCCTCCTGTTTTGGGGTAAGGATGCCGGATCCAAGGCCAGATCGCACGAAGACCAGCCTAAGCCACACTGCCAGCTGTCCCGCTCAAGCCCAGACTGGAATTCTGAAACTGAAGACCCTTTAAAAATAACAATGGAAAACAACTCAGCGGCTGTATCCCAACTCAAGCACAGAAGAAAGAGGGAGGAGAAATCGTTTCCATATTTCACATAAACACAGATCTTACTGCGGCCGCGAGGAATGCATGAGTCAAACCAGGGCTGACAGTGATCACCACACAAATCGAGCCCCCTGCGAAAGATTAATAGGAAGATGTGCAATTCAGAACTGTGACGGCTTTGTGAAATGGTCGTGTTCACGTGTTGCAAAATGGCTTTTTAAATAACCCAGTGTCTTTTTTCTGTGGAATTCTATCGTCTTTGGTCTGGAGGAAGCACCTGGAAGAGACTTACAAATGTAAAATTTGTGCCAAAGTCATAATTTGAGGTTGTGTGCTTGCAACTTACTGTAACTCTATATGGTAGGTTCCCCCACCCCCACATGCCTTCACACTGTGGTTAAAATTAGTTCTTCCCTTGAACAGACCTGGGGTTTACTGCACTGCAGTGGTCAGGCTGGGGGAGCAACAGAGGGAGACAGATGGCGGGATGGCTGCAACTCCAGGAGGGTGATTTTTAAAGAAATGAACTTTCGTTTTGTTGACTGTAAATCACAGAGAGTTATCCCTGATGAATGACAACCAAGCACCAGAATGTCCAGGGCCGGGGCCATCTCATTTAAGGACAGGGGAGTATGAAAGACAAAGAAAGAAATCACAAGTTCAATTTCTGGATCTTTCTGTATTCGTAACATAAGCTGGGCACTCACTCCCAGGGTCTGATTAATCCTCAGAAGAACGCTATGATGTATTATTATCTCCATCTTCTTTCTTCTCTCTCTTTTTTCAATTGGAGGAAAGTTGCTTTACAATGTTGTGTTGGTTTCTGCCATACTAGAAATCAGTCAGTCATAATTATACATATAATCAGTTATAAATATATACATATATCTCCTCTCCCTTTTGAGCCTCCTCCCCTCCCGCAGCCCACCCCTCCAGGTCATCACAGAGCAACCAAGATGTCCATCGACAGATGAATGGATAAAGAAGATGTGGTACATATATACCATGCAACGTCGCAGGCAGGCATGCTCAGTTGCTTCAGTTGTGTCCAACTCTGCGACCCTATGGACCATAGCCTGCCAGGCTCCTCTGTCCATGGGATTCTCCAGGCAAGAATGCTGGACTGAGTTGCCATGCCCTCCTCCAGAGGAATCTTCCCGACCCAGGGATCGAAACTGCATCTCCTGCGGCTCCTGCATTGCAAGCAGATTCTTTACTGCTGAGCCACCACGGAAACCCCACAATGGAATGCTACTCAGCCACAAAAGGAGCTGATCTGAGGCAGCTGTAGTGAGGTGGATGAACCTAGAGCCTCTACTACAGAGAGAAGTAAGTCAGAAAGAGAAAAACAAATATATGTTGAACACATATACATGGAATCTAGAAAAACGATACTGATGAACCTAGTTTCAGGGAAGCAACGGAGAGGCAGATGAAGAGAACGGACTTATTATCCCCATTTAAAAACATATACGTATTTGTTTAATTTTGGCTGCATCAGATCTTAGTTGCGGTGTGTGGGCTTCTCTCTGGTTGAGGCTCCCAGGCTCAGTAGCTTAGTCATTCTGAGACATGTGGGATCCTAGCTCCCTGACCAGGGATCAAACCTGTGTCCCCTGCAGTGGACGGTGGATTCTTAACCACTGGACCACCAGGGAAGTCCTTATTAGCCCCACTGGCACATGAGGAAGCACGCTCTGAAGGGCTCCACGTGTAAGGTTATCCCCCCAGGAAGCACCGGAGTGATAACTCCACACAGGGTTTTCCATTCCGCCCAACGCTGGCTCAGCCTTCTCCCTCCCTCCCTGTGGTGTGACCTCCCCGGGCAAGTACTGCCCTCAAGTGTGGGAGGATCACAAGAGCAGGAAGGATCCAGGCAAACAGAGCTGTCTCCCTGATTGGTCCTTCATGTGATCAAACTGGCTGATGCTTCATTAAGCAAAGGAAGGCAATGGGTGACAAAGAACAACACACGAGCCTGTTCCTCTCATCCACTGTGACATGACACCACAGAGCTGCAAAGCCGACGGAATACCACACTCCTAACCTCTTTATCTCCCACCAACCCCAATTTCCTTGAAAACCAGAGTAAAATAGTTAACTATGCACGTTCCCTTACAGCTAGAAATTAGGATTTCTTTATAAAGCCACCACATGGCCCCACATGGTCAAGAAATGTGAAGGTCACTGCAGTGCTTATTTGATAATAGCTAATTCCAGTAAAAGATCTAAGTAACTGTCCCATGAAAGTCCACCTCTCTTCTAGAATGTTCCCTTTAAGGCAGCAACTGGCCACATGAAATATGAGAGACTGATGCCGTCAAGAAAACAGATGAGGAAAATAGGCACCCATTGCCATGTGTCCTCTGTAATGCATCAGCGTCTTGGACTTTGTGATTTTACGCATGCCCATGTTGTTATTTTTACAAGAGGCCTGATGACCATGTTCTGGTCACTTTCAAAGCACTGAAGAAAAAGAATGACAGCAGGTGGCTGGCAAATTGTCAAGCCGAGCAGGCATCTTCCCCCTTTGTCTAAACAACATGCACAGAGGTCATAATGACAGCATTCCAACAGCTCCTGGGACAATTGCTGCTGTACTTTGGGGAACGGCCACAAATGCCCACAGTCTGTTTGGGTTTGGCAAGCTCAAATGAACAATTTTAGCAAGAGGTCATCAACTGCTTCCCATGATGTCAGCAGCCCATGAATGTATCATAACAATGACTGGTCCCATTTCCCCTTCCAA
Source organism: Bos taurus (assembly GCF_002263795.3). Classification (NCBI taxonomy): domain Eukaryota; kingdom Metazoa; phylum Chordata; class Mammalia; order Artiodactyla; family Bovidae; genus Bos; species Bos taurus. The sequence goes on from NC_037336.1 coordinate 91,181,479, forward strand.
AGGTTTCCCTCTCATCATTTCTGGGTCCCAGTTCGCTGGGTTATAATTCAAAGTTCCCTTGTCCCTTGGGTCAACTTCTCTTAAATAAGCTCTGCAAAATTATGAAGCACGCTTTGAGGAAAGAGTCAAGTCCCACATTCTCTCGATGAAGTCAGAGATCTTAAAGACTGTATCAGCCATCTCTCACTTTAATATGATTCTGGCAAGAAAAGACCAACTGTGTGCTTAAAACCAAGCTGGTGTCACAGTAATAAACTCTCACAGCAGGAGATCAGTTTTCCCGTCAGGCTGACCCAAGATATTTTGCCAGGTGCCAGCCCGTCTGCCATAAAACATCCTGAATCCTTGTTGGGCACCAACATATAAGCCACCACAACCTCCTGTTCCTAAAAGACACCCAGATCTCTATACCTCCATTCCCAAGTTCCTGACAAAGTTAATTAAGTTTGATTGTATAAACAAATTACTTCTAAAATGGATTATCTAAATAGAGTGACAGACCTTTAAAACAGTATGAAATGTGAAAAAAAAAAAAAAAGAAAACATGGATCAGATTCAAACTATATGTAAATCCATTTACATAAATGAAAATAATTATACATGAACCTGTATAAACATGTATGTAAACGTCTAGGAAGGATTCTAGAAGGTGCTCACACCCAACTCTGACAAAGGAAAAGGGTTTAGCACAAAGGTGGAAGTTAGATATACTTTTTAATTATCTGGTGTGTGAGCTTAGTCTCTCAGTCGTGTCTGACTCTTTGTAAACCTCTGCACTGTAGCCTGCCAGGCTCCTCTGTCCATGGGATTTCCCAGGCAAGAATACTGGAGTGGGTAGCCATTCCCTTCTCCAGGGGATCTTCCCAACCCAGGGATGGAACCCAGGTCTCCTGCATTGCAGGTGGATCCTTTACCATCTGAGCCACCAGAGAAACCCTAATTATCGAGAGTCAGCTTGTTTAAATTTTTTTACAAGGAAACATTTCTGTGTTATTGGATGAATAAAAATAAAAGCTGCAAGCAACAGAAAGACAATGGGGGGAGGGGGTAAACAGACAAAAACAAGCCACATTCCACAGCTCCCAGTGTTTAATCAGAAAGGACTTCGCATGAATATTCTCGTGATGACCACGCTGCTCCATGAGGCTGCATTTCTGGCTGCCACGTTAGGAGCAGCTGTTTCCTATCACCCATTATCTGTTTCCTCCAAAGCCATGAAAACTGAAAGGCAACGGTGTCTGGTTCCAAAAGCTGAACGTGTAAACCTGAATCCACACCTTCACCCACCGGCCTCCTGGAGGAAGGGCAGGAAGGCTCTGGACACAACCTGCTGCCTTTCTGAGTCCAAAGCCAAGCACTGTTCCTGAACCTTCTTCCCTGATGACACCGGAGCCACAGAGCCCCCAGGGACCCGGCAGTCCACACTCGCCACCGCCTCTCCCGGGCACACCAACCGTCCTATTCAAAGACACTTCACGTTCTTTAGCCCAAAAGGAAACTCAGTCACTGATGAACTTTCCATATCTCTCTCCATTCTGAAACCGACTGGAGGAAGTGAACAATGTGAGTACCACCTAGAGACGTCTGCAGGCGGCCGTGGTCCCACCCCCAGTTCATCCTCCAGCGCCGCCAATGGACTGCTATTTAGTTCCCCAAAATCTTCACCTAGAAGACTCCATCCTCAACCTCCATCTGGCCGGCAAACTCCCCTTTATCCTTTAAAACCTTCACAAACAACTGTCTCCTAAACACACGCACACACACACACACACACACACACACACACACAATGCATTCTCTGCTTCTCTGTACAGCTTCTGGACCTGTAAACACCTGTAAATCACTGAATGCACTGCACCATATGGTATAATAATCAGTATTGCCACCTCCCTGCTAGACGGAAAGCTCCTCCCCACTGGACCCCCCGTAAGCCCACACTCAGTCTGCATCACAGATGGTTAACCAGGCTCACTGCCCTTGACTGCAATACAGACGGGCAAGTGACGTTCCACACCACTGCTGGTAGGTGGGACCTACAAGGTTATCAATTTTATAGGATTTGTGGGTAGAGGGCAATTAGGGTAAGGTTGTGGAAATACTATAATCAGAAACATCCAGAACTGGGAATCCAGAGAATTCCCTTTCTAGTCTAGGTCCTGCCGTTACATCTTAGCCATGGGACTCTCTGGGCCACAGTTTCTTTAGCTTTAAAATGAAACAACTTATTTATTCAAAAGAACATGTATTTGGACTGCATGACCTATGGTTATTGCCAACCCTCAATATTAGACAGCAATGGGGAAAAACAAACATGAAAATCAGAGTGCTGGAAGCACGGTAGTACATGTACGTGCTAAATCACTTCAGTTGAGTCCGACTCTGTGATTCTATGGACTGTAGCCCTCCAGCCTCCTCTGTCCATGGAATTTCCCAGGCAAAAATACTGCAGTGGGTTACTGTGCCCTCCTCCAGGGGATCTTCCTGACCCAGGGATCGAACCTGCATCTTCTGTGACTCCAGCACTGCAGGCGGATCCTTTACCGTGGAGCCACCAGGGATGCCCACTGGAACCATAACCCTAGGGAAAAAAAATACCCTTTTCTTTATACTCCCAGCTTTCCTGGTGGCTCAGGAGTAAAGAATCCACCTGCCAATGCAGGAGACGCAGGAGATGCAGGAGATGCGGGTTCAATCCCTGGGTTGGAAAGATACCCTAGAGAAGGAAATAGCAGCCCACTCCAGTATTCTTGGACAGAGGAGAAATTCCATGGACAGAGGAGCCTCAAGAGCTACAGTCCATGGGGTCGAAAAATCAGACACGATTGAGCGACTGAACACACACGTTCTCAAGGGGGAAAGGGCCTGATACAGATTTATCTGGTTTTAAGAGAACTCGTCTACATTCATCACTGCTGAAACCCTGTTCTGGAAGCAAGTAGAAATGGACTAAAACAAAAAGCACTCCCTCCACTCAAAGATGCCTGACAGAAAGTACTCTACCCATAGATAGGCAAGTGAGGTCAACTCCAAGCTTTCTCTTTAGCCCCCTGTGCCTTCCTAAGAAACATCAGGGATGGGTCTTGCCCATAAGTCCAGGTCTGCTCCAGCATGGTCCACCTCACTCCAGGTACCTACCTGCAAAGATGCCTCTTTGAGATCCATGGGGACTGTTCTTTCTCCCTCTGCACGGGTAACCCTAAAAATCCTTTGAAAAGTTTGCAACTTTCTGTGGTTCTCAAACTGAGGGAATCAACCCTGGGGACTAAAGAACACAAGCAATCACCATGCTGACAGCTATTCCCACAGTGCTTACAGGAGCACATCTTACGAAATAACTCCTTGGCTCCCAAGAAGAAACTGGGCCGGTTTCCTTAATTGGGGCTTGGCGAGACGGAGCACCTTCCATGTGCGGCTAATGGAGGTAGTTGATGACAGAAGACGATTAGTCAGTGGAATACACACTACGGCAGGGACACACCCAGGGATTACTGTCACACCCACCGGTTATCAAATGCCACAGCAGAGCAGGCAGTGGAGTAAGTCGTGGACTTCAATCGTGATAAAACAGAAAATACGAACTGAAAGGGCCCGTCGCCGGTGACAGCCTTTCTTCTGACTTTTGTGACCATATCCTACAGATTGCTATTGGAAGCTCTTAAGCCTCCCAACAAACGTTGGTGGAATAACTAGGGAGAAAGATTCATAAATCGCCCTATCTTAAAGTTTCAGAGGCAGAACTGGCATCTCCCATTTTCAGTGCCACCTGATATCAACACGCTCCCCAAGGGGTGTGTGGGCCAGTTTCTCTCTTCACCATTCTCCTCACTGAGTTGCAATTTACCATTTGTCAAAAGCAGAGTATGTGTTCATGCACGCATGCTAAGTCGCTTCAGTCATGTTCGACTCTTTGCGACCCTCTGCACTGTAGCCCGCCAGGCTCCTCTGTCCATGGAATTCTCCAGTCAAGAATACTGGAGTGGGTTGCCATTTCCTCCTCCAGGGGATCTTCCCAATCCAGGGATTGAACCTGAGTCTCCTGTGGCTCCTGCATTGCAGGTGGATTCTTTATCACTGAGCCACAGGGAAATTCTCTCAGAAATGTGAAAAATGTTTTCTCCAGGATATCCCTGTCACGTATGTAACAAAACAAGGGCTAGAGTATTTTTAAAGCACTGACTATATGCCATAGAGTTTATTTCATCATTTATTGTGGGAAATACTTTACCAGCATTATCTCACTGAATCCTCAACATAAACCCTAAGAGTTTACTAACAGCGTGATCCCAAACTTAAAAATAAGTTAGTTGAAGGATCTCTCAGGCGGTCCCAGCGGTGAAGATTCTGAGCTCCCAATGCAGGGGACATGGGTTCGATGCCTGGTCTGGTAACTAAGATTCCAGATGCCACGTGGTGTGGCCATGAAAACTAGAACAAACTAAAAATAAAAATAAGCTAGTTGACTAAACAAGGCAAAAAACTGGTGAACATCACACATCTCGTAAGTGACTGGTAGAGGATCCAGACGTAAGCAGCCCTCCCTGGTCTTAACCACCATGTATCGCTGGAGCAGCCACAAGTGTTTTTAGGATGAGAAATGGCCCAAACACAAACACACAAATTTAGACAATCATAACAGACAGAAAAGAGGGAGGCTATGAATGGGTACACGAATACATTTTCTCTCCGGGCAAACTCCTTAAAACAGTTATTCCTCTACCACAGGCAATTACTTACAGAGTAAACACATTCCATTGACAGCCATGATTTTTAAAAGCTGACTCCAACTTTGTTAGATTTTACCTTCTCCCCCATCCAAGTGCTGACCAAAGAGCTTTATTGCACAGGCAGGCCCTCATTTGAGTAGAAAAACACCACGCCTGACCACCTCAAGTGCAAATGTTAATCCTGTCATGGGGCTTTGGAATGAAACTGTGTTGTTATTTTTTAAAAGAGAAAAAGAATATTAACTGCATGAAACAAAAAACAAAACAACTCTACTCTTCACATCTCACTGCAACAATGTCACTTTCATTATACTTTTGGATCTATAAAAAGCAAACAAAACCAACAATTATAACAAGGTCTATGAATGAAGTCTGCTTTTACAAGAAAAATAGCCTAGCTATGTTTTTATAACATTATAGTTATCACCTATCCAAGTCTATGCCCCAACCAGCAACGCTGAAGAAGCTGAAGTTGAACGGTTCTATGAAGACCTACAAGACCTTTTAGAACTAACACCCAAAAAAGATGTCCTTTTCATTATAGGGGACTGGAATGCAAAAGTAGGAAGTCAAGAAACACCTGAAGTAACAGGTAAATTTGGCCTTGGAATACGGAATGAAGCAGGGCTAATAGAGTTTTGCCAAGAAAATGCACTGGTCATAACAAACACCCTCTTCCAACAACACAAGAGAAGACTCTATACATGGACATCACCAGATGGTCAACGACGAAGTCAGATTGATTATATTCTTTGCAGCCAAAGACGGAGAAGCTCTATACAATCAGCAAAAACAAGACCAGGAGCTGACTGTGGCTCAGATCATGAGCTCCTTATTGCCAAATTCAGACTTAAATTGAAGAAAGTAGGGAAAACCACTAGACCATTAAGGTATGACCTAGATCAAATCCCTTATGATTATACAGTGGAAGTGAGAAATAGATTTAAGGGCCTAGATCTGATACATAGAGTGCCTGATGAACTATGGAATGAGGTTCGTGACATTGTACAGGAGACAGGGATCAAGACCATTCCCATGGAAAAGAACTGCAAAAAAGCAAAATGGCTGTCTGGGGAGACCTTATAAATAGCTGTGAAAAGAAGAAAAGCGAAAAGCAAAGGAGAAAAGGAAAGATATAAACATCTGAATGCAGAGTTCCAAAGAATAGCAAGAAGAGATAAGAAAGCCTTCTTCAGCGATCAACGCAAAGAAATAGAGGAAAACAACAGAATGGGAAAGACTAGAGATCTCTTCAAGAAAATCAGAGATACCAAAAGAATATTTCATGCAAAGATGGGCTCGATAAAGGACAGAAATGGTATGGACCTAACAGAAGCAGAAGATATTAAGAAGAGATGGCAGGAATACACAGAAGAACTGTACTAAAAAGATCTTCACGACCCAGATAATCACGATGGTGTGATCACTGACCTAGAGCCAGACATCCTGGAATGTGAAGTCAAGTGGGCCTTAGAAAGCATCACTACAAACAAAGCTAGTGGAGGTGATGGAATTCCAGTTGAGCTATTCCAAATCCTGAAAGATGATGCTGCGAAAGTGCTACACTCAATATGCCAGCAAATTTGGAAAACTCAGCAGTGGCCACAGGACTGGAAAAGGTCCGTTTTCATTCCAATCCCAAAGAAAGGCAATGCCAAAGAATGCTCAAACTACCACACAATTGCACTCATCTCACACGCTAGTAAAGTAATGCTCAAAATTCTCCAAGCCTGGCTTCAGCAATATGTGAACTGTGAACTTCCTGATGTTCAAGCTGGTTTTAGAAAAGACAGAGGAACCAGAGATCAAATTGCCAACATCCGCTGGATCATGGAAAAAGCAAGAGAGTTCCAGAAAAACATCTATTTCTGCTTTATTGACTATGCCAAAGCCTTTGACGGTGTGGATCACAATAAACTGTGGAAAGTTCTGAAAGAGATGGGAATACCAGACCACCTGATCTGCCTCTTGAGAAATTTGTATGCAGGTCAGGAAGCAACAGTTAGAATTGGACATGGAACAACAGATTGGTTCCAAATAGGAAAAGGAGTCCGTCAAGGCTGTATATTGTCACCCTGTTTATTTAACTTATATGCAGAGTACATCATGAGAAACGCTGGACTGGAAGAACACAAGCTGGAATCAAGATTGCCGGGAGAAATATCAATAACCTCAGATATGCAGATGACACCACCCTTATGGCAGAAAGTAAAGAGGAACTCAAAAGCCTCTTGATGAAGGTGAAAGTGGAAAGTGAAAAAGTTGGCTTAAAGCTCAACATTCAGAAAACGAAGATCATGGCATCTGGTCCCATCACTTCATGGGAAATAGATGGGGAAACAGTGGAAACAGTGTCAGACTTTATTTTTCTGGGCTCCAAAATCACTGTAGATGGTGACTGCAGCCATGAAATTAAAAGACGCTTACTCTTTGGAAGGAAAGATATGACCAACCTAGATAGCATATTCAAAAGCAGAGATATTACTTTGACAACAAAGGTTTGTCTAGTCAAGGCTATGGTTTTTCCTGTGGTCATGTATATGAGAGTTGAACTGTGAAGAAGGTTGAGTGCCGAAGAATTGATGCTTTTGAACTGTGGTGTTGGAGAAGACTCTTGAGAGTCCCTTGGACTGCAAGGAGATCCAACCTGTCCATTCTGAAGGAGATGAGCCCTGGGATTTCTTTGGAAGGAATGATGCTAAAGCTGAAACTCCAGTACTTTGGCCACCTCATGGGAAGAGTTGACTCATCGGAAAAGACTCTGATGCTGGGAGGGATTGGGGGCAAGAGGAGAAGGGGACGACAGAGGATGAGATGGCTGGATGGCATCACTGACTCGATGGACGTTGAGTCTGAGTGAACTCCGGGAGTTGGTGATGGACTGGGAGGCCTGGCGTGCTGCGATTCATGGGGTCGCAAAGAGTCAGACATGACTGAGCGACTGATCTGATCTCATCTGATCCCTTCTCCATCGGATCTTCCCCATCCAGGAATGGAACTAGGGTCTCCTGCATTGCAGACAGATTTTTTTTTTTTTACCAACTGAGCTATCAGGGAAGCATAGTTACCAGCAAGAATGATAATTACCTTCATGGCGATGGTTTAGTTGCTAAGTCATGTCCAACTCTGCCACCCAATGGAGCCCACCAGGCTCCTCTGTCCATGGGATTTCCCAGGCAAGAATACTGGAGTGGATTGCCATTTCCTTCTCCAGAGGATCTTCCTGACCCAGGGGTTGAACTCACATCTCCTGCACTGTAGGCAGATTCGTTACGGCTGAGCCACCTGGGAAGCCCAATTACCTTCCTTAACCCATAAGACTGTTTTCAGATATTCTGATGACAATTATGTCATTACAAAAGATTGATTTCACTGCATTTACCACTTCCAGGAAGCCTACCACAGCTACTTTTAATGAGAGAGCTTTTCCTTAGTTCCTTTGCGTTCTCCCTGAATTTCTATGGTTGCTTCTAGGCATTTGTACTTTTCTTTTCTTTTGTCATTAGTCATAATGGTCATAAATGTTCCTTTTCTCCTTGATTCGTTATAACATGATTTTAGAAGCTGGAATTTCTATAGCAGAACTGGAACATTACATACTATCTCAAGGTAACTAGTTTTAAAACAGAAAATAGGAAAAAGGTATCTATATACATGCTACCTTAATAAAATGCTTTTTTAATTTTTATTTTATATTGAAGTGTAAGTGATTAACAATGTCTTATTAGTTTCAGGTGTTCAACAAAGTGATTCAGTTTTGCATACGCAAGTATCTGTTTTCAAATTCTTTTCCCATTTAGGTTATTACGAAATATTGAGCAGAGTTCCAGTGCTATACAGCAGCTAATAAAATACTTTTGCAATATCCATTCTAAGGCTTTTTTTTTTTAAGACGAAGGAGAAACAGGAACACCTTCAGTGATGCAAAAAGAATTGATATTACAGAACTTCCAATTGCTAAAACATATAGTGAACGATGTGAAATTGATTACAGTAAAAGCTGTAAAGATCTTCGAAGAGATCCCCATACTCAGAAATCAAAGGGAAGCAGGCAGGGAGGATAGAAGCAGAAAAACTGGCTGGGATTTTTAAGTGGTAACTATTAAAAACTAAAATTTTACCTTGTTAAATTATTTTTAAAACCACATTCCACTGAATGATCACTGTGGACTGTTGAAGATGGAAGCTTTCCCAGAACTGGGTATATGTTTAACCCTGGGAATGATGTGGCCACATCCACCACCCAGAACAATGCAGAGCAGGAGGAAGGGCAGCCACACCCTGCAGAGGTGGGTCCCCATTTGTTGTTCTTCACCCTACCATAATCAAGTCCCATTAGTTTTAAGTATAATCTGCGTGTCCTTCCAGAGTTCAGGACCTCAGAAATGAATACCCATGCAGCCGCTTCTGGTAGAGCCAGTGTGATTCATCTGGGCTTGCATCTGAAATGTTCGTAGTATGTACTGTTAAGGTTTCAGTGATCAACTGCACCAAACTAAAACTGTAATCGGGAGTAGGGGACAGTATTTCTTACATGCTCCAGCATACTTTTGGGTTGCAGGGATGGGGAGACTTGCAAACCCTTGGATGATATTTATGGCCACTTCTTTTTTTTCAAGGTTTTACTGTAAAAAAAAAAAAACTTTTTATTTTATATTGGACTATAATCGAAAACCAGTGTAATAGTTTCAGGTGTGTGTGTGCATGCTGAGTCACTTAAGTCGTATCTGACTCTTTGTGACCCCATGGACTGTAGCCCGCCAGGCTCCTCTGTCCATGGGATTTTCCAGACAAGAATACTGGAGTGCGTGGCCATGCCCTCCTCCAGGGGATCCTCCTGACCCAGGGATTGAAACCACGTCTCTTGCATCTTCTGCGTTGGCAGGCAGGTTTTTTACTACTAGTGCCACCTGGGAAGCCCCAGGTTTCAGGTGCACAGCACAGCAGGTCATCCATACACACACAAGTATCCATTTTCCCCCAAAACTCTTCTCCCACCCAGGCGGTCACATTATGACCACTTCTAGAGCGTAAATTCCTACAAATAACTCTGCTCTTGCTTTAGCTCACCCACTAGAGTGAAAACTCTGACTCACATAAAGACTACATTATATCAGAGCTAGGACGGATCGTTAATCATTAATCAGCCACGGGCAGCAGACTGCAGGTGATAACACACTGAACACCCACAGCTTGAGGTGTGACCTCCAGGCCACACCCCCTTAGCCTCACTTCCTCCTGCTCCCCGGCCCCCTCCTCCTCCTCAGACGCCTTTCCCCTCCAATCCTCACCACCTCCTCCCCTCTCCCACTGCCTTGCTGCCCAACTCCTATCTCTTTTTTCAATCAAGTCAATGTTTTAATAACTTCTTTTTTTTTTAATGAAGAGTTATGTTCCCTTGTGCTATAAAAGTCTGGTCTATTTCACATTTACAGATCAAAGGAAATAAATACCCAGGAAGTCAAGTTAATTTTTGTACAAAGGCTTTAACTGCTATTTCTCCTTGAGATTCAAGGGTTTCCCGTACATTTCGTGTGTGCTCAGTCATGTCCAACTCTTTGCAACCCCACAGACTGCAGCACGCCAGGCTTCCCTGTCCTTCATCATCTCCCGGAACTGACTCAAACTCATGTCCATCGAGTCGGTGATGCCACCCAACCATCTCATCCTCTGTCATCCCCTTCTCCTGCCTTCAGTCTTTCCCAGTATCAGGTCTTTTCAAATGAGTTGGCCCTTCGCATCAGGTGGCCAAAGGATTGGAGCTTCAGCTTCAGCACCGGTCCTTCCAAAGAATATTCAGGATTGATTTCCTTTAGGATTGACTGGTTTGATCCCCGTGCAATCCAAGGGACTCTCAAGAGTCTTCTCCAACAGCACAGTTTGAAAGCATCAATTCTTTGGAGCTCAGCTTTCTTTATGGTCCAACTCTCACATCCATGCATGACTACTGGAAAAACCACAGCTTTGACTAGACAGACCTTTGTCGGCAAAGTAACCTCTCTGCTCTCTAATATGCTGTCTAGGTTTGCCATAGCTTTTCTTTCAAGGAGCAAGCATCATTTAATTTCATGGCTGCACTCACCATCTGCAATGATTTGGACCCCAAGAAAATAAACTCTGTCACAGTTTCCATTGTTTCCCCATCTACTTGACACACTTCCTCCCAAAGGAAGGCCACTCCAAGACATAAAGTCCTCCATTGTCTTCCACCTGCTCAGAAGCATAAACAGGTCGCTGGGGACGCAGCCCACGTCACACACACCACTCCTCCAGGCTCATCTCTCGCCACACCATCTCTGGACAGACCCAACACAATCAAGTTCTTTCAGTTGCAAGTAAATGCCATGCCTCACTGGTCGCCCAGTTTTCTCCCAAATCTTCTCTTTCCCCTCCTCTCTTTCCTCTCCTCCCTCCTCTAGGCCTGGCTACCTTCTGCTCACCCTACAGGTCTGGACTTCAATGTGGTTTCCTCCAAGAGCCATCCACGCTGTGCCCATTCAAATACTCGATTACTCCTCTGCACTCCTAGGATGGCCTGGAGCTGAAGTGCCTATGGGCTTGCCTGTAAACTCCACTCAACAGAAGATGCCAAAGACACAGGGACCCCATCACTGCACCTACTAGAGACAAAGGATAGGTGCTTGATGAATGTTTGATGATTTACATTTAAAGTTGACTGGTTTATCTCTATTTGCACCAGTTCTCCTGCTAACAAATGGCTTCCACCTCCAGGCTGTAATAAACGTCATTTATACATGATTTCAGGACTTCCCTGGTGGCTCAGACAGTAAAGCGTCTGCCTACAACACAGGAGACCCAGGTTCAATCCCGGGTTCAGGACGATTTCCTGGAAAAGGAAATGGCAACCCACTCCAGTATTCTTGCTTGAAACATCCCATGGATGGAGGAGCCTGTGCGGCTACAGTCCATGGGGTCGCAAAGAGTCAGACACGACTGAGCGACTTAGCTTTCACTTTCATACATGATTTCACTGCATTCAAAACATTCATAAAAATCTTATATGAAGGTGAGTATCACCAACAAGGGATTCTTCTGAGGTCTTGGGTCCATCCATAACAAATATTTTCTACCTAAGTGGGTAAACTATGGAATAACACAAAACTATGGAATAACAAAAAATAACACAAAAATATGGAAAAACTTGAGGGATTCCCAGGAGGAACAGTGGTAAAGAATCCACCTGCCAATGCAGGTGATGCAAGAGACACAGATTCCGTCCCCGGGGAGGAGATCCCCTGGAGGAGGAAATCGCTACCCACTCCAGTCTTCTTGTCTGGAAAATTCCATAGACAGAGAAGCCTGGCAGGCTACAGTCCTTGGGGCCACAAAGAGTCAGACACAATTGAGCACGCATGCATGAAGCAGAGAGAGAGTTTCTGTGGAATAACTCTTCTCTATAGAAGCCACTGGTCCATAGTCATTCAGTGAATGAATAGCTTTGTTAGTATTAAAAGTTAAGAGACTCCATAATCTACAGTGTTCTGTTACCCAGTTCAGGGAGGGCAAAACATGTCTTAATTCATCAAATATCTAGTTACCAAGCAGTCACCTATTCCAAAAAATGGTTACAGATTTTAAACAATTAAAATGCATTCAGCCCTTAAGTCATACTCAGACTAAAACAGTGCTGTATTCATTTGGGAAGTCACTTTAACACTGCGTGGTCTCTCGGGACATCAATGCCTCTTCTTCCATTTGCTCTTGAGTTTATTCAGGCTTTTGCATCCATCAACCAACCAAAACTGTCAAGTTCACCAATATCTCCCACACACTAAATACTCTGGTCAACTTTCAGTCTCCCCTTATTGGCCCAGCAGCAGTACTGGGCCCAGCTGATCACTCTGTCCTGTACGTCACCCATCCACACACACACAAATGTCCTTCTATTTGCTGGCAGCAACTTGCTGGTTGCTCAACTCCTCCAGACTGGTTAAGGTGGGGATACCCTAGATTTCTTCTTTTCTCTTGTCTCCCTCTGCCCGCTCACTGGGTGATATCATCCAGCCTCAGAGATTTTAACACCACATCATATACCCCTGCTGCTGCTGCTGCTAAGTTACTTCAGTTGTGTCCGACTCTGTGCGACCCCATAGATGGCAGCCCACCAGGCTCTTCTGTCCACAGGATTCTCTAGGCAAGAATACTGGAGTGGGTTGCCATTTCCTTCTCCGATGTATACCCCAGTGGCCACCAAATGTTTTTCTAGTCCCAAGCTCCCCCATTAATGCACACACACTCATCCAACCACGGGCTTCATTCAGCAAACCAGTAAGCACTGGATATTTCAAATCCGGATATTCCCTTAACCACCTCCTCCCACATTCTCCCACCTCTCTGTGGACAGCAACTCTGTCCTTCCAACTCCCCAGACCAAAAACATCATGGGTATTCTCTCATACCACCACTCGATTTCTTGGTAAACCCACTGGCCTTTCACAACACCCAGGATATGGCCACCTCTTGCAGAGGGGCCACAGCTACCACTGGGTCCCAGCATCACCTTTCAGATGATTATTGCCCCAGTGTCTTTTTTTAGTATTATTATTTGGGGGCCATGCTAGGTCTTTGTTGCTGCATGGGCTTTTCTCTAGTTGCAGAGAGCAGGGGCTACTCTCTGGCTGCAGTGAGAGGGCCTCTCATTGCAGTGGCATCTCTTGTTGCAGAGCACGGACTCCAGGGTGCACGGGCTTCAGGAGTTGTGCCTCCCAAGCTCTAGAGCACAGGCTCAACAGTTGTGGTGCACAGGCTTAGTTGCTCCACAGCGTGTGGGATCTTCCCAGACCAGGAATGGAACCCGTGTCTCCTGTAATGGCAGGTGGATTCTTTATCACTGATCCACTAGGGAAGCCCACCCCAGTGTCTTAAGTAGCTCCCTGATCCCCGCACTTGCTCACTTCTGTCGACTCAACACAGCAACCACTGTAACCTTAAAAACATACATCTGATATCACTCTTTGGCTCCAAACCCTCCAAAGGCTCCTCAAACACCAAATTAAAGCCAAAGCATACACAACGATCCCTAAGGCTCTGCACGATGTGGGCCCCGCTCTCCTCTGACCTCATCTCCTGCTGCTCTCCTCCTGGCTCCCTCTGCTCGAGACACCCTGGCCTCCTTGCTCCCTCCACATGCCAGGACCTGGCCCGTCTCAGAGCATCTTCCCTCTGCCAAGAACATTCTTTCACCTGTTTAGCTGAGGTGCCCTCCCAAAGCTTTCCCCTGGTCATCCCAGCGAACGCTGCATCCCTGACTTCCCCTGCATCCACCTGTGGGCCTGGCCAGCAGCATGTGCCACACCCACATGCTACAAGTTTTACTTACTGTCTATCTGCCCATTAGAACGTCCGCTCCGGGAAGACAGGAACTACACTTTCTTCTCTTCGCTGCTGGACCCTCAGCTCTCAGAACAGCACCTGTACAGGGTAGGCACTCGATACAAATCTGCTGAATGACTGCCCGGTGACTAGCTACCCTCACCAAGCCTGGTGCATGTGCCAGCTAACAGGGCACTCGAGTTAATAGATGGAAAAGTTAAATGCAAAAGAGTTAGGGTTGTATTTCTCTTAACATGGCCTAGTGACACTACTTCATCCAAAACTTCATTTCCAGAGCTACACTTAATGTGAAAGACATGTGGCGTCATTTCAGAATACCAGGTAGGGCAGCTAGTATTTAAAAGTCACAGTTGAGAAATGAGTAGATTTTAAGAGAAATGTCAGGTGTGCAGAATACCAGGCGAGATGTTGTAAGAAAGATCGCCCATCATTTTATGGTGGTGTTAGTCGCTCAGTCATGTTCCACTCTTTGTGATCCCATGGATTGTAACCCACTAGGCTTCTCTGTCCAGAAGGATTCTCCAGGCAAGGATACTGGAGTGGGTTGTCATTCCCTTCTCCGGGAGATCTTCCCAACCCAGGAATCGAACTTGGGTCTCCCACATTGCAGGCAGATTCTTTACCATCTGAGCCACCAGGGAAGCCCCATCGTATTATAGTGGTTCCTGTTAAGTAAAGAATCTATTAGCTTTACCTGAAACTCACAGAAAAGATCATATTATTTCTAAGGGTTGGTAAAGCCAATGACGAATAAGAAAACAGGTCATGGCACGCCTGTGGAGGACAGACCTGTCATCCCCTTGAGTGCCAGGCCCTGGACAAGACCTACACACCCTTGGCGCTTTTCCAGCCGCTGTAATGCAAAGGAGCCACTAATCTCAGGGAACCGGCTCCTCAACCCACACAGGAATGGCAGCCAGAAACGCTGATCTCACTAAGCGTTGAACAAGACTGAAGGGATTACTCTAAGATGCCTTTTCTGCACTGAGCGCTGACTGTGTATCTCCACCGACATGCTGTCCTGTAGGACTCTCATCTTCTCTACTTCACTTCGTGTGCCATGTCTTAGACTGCGCCGTACTGAAATAATTCAGGGTGTCAAATTCATGTGTATTGCATCATTTCACACTCAAGGTGGAGGACCTAAATTTCCACTAACACTCTCCTATTTTAACACATTCTGTGTGCCAATCTGCATGATATTTACACCTCATTAAAACATGAGACGATCAGAGTGCCGCCGTGAGAGAGGGCACTCTGTTTTCCAGAGTGTTTGAATCATGCGAGATGCTGGTCCCGTGCAAAAGATGTCTCCTCCACAAACCAGAACGGCTTTTGAGGGTGGTCCCTGTAAGGTGCGCTCACTCCCAAACCCACAAAGCAGCTCTTCCCCAGAATTCCAGAGACTCCAGGGTGGCACTGCCATGCTAAGGCAGGGAGACACAAATGGTCCCCTTCTCTCCATCTCCAAGAGCAACCTTGCCAAGGCTTCAGGACCGCTCATGGGCCATGCCTCTCTCAGCAGCCCTTCCTCCCACCCCCCACAAGACCCCTGCTCTTACACAGGCCTCTTTAACTCTCTCCAAGAGGCCAGATCAAATGCCTCCTGGAGCTGGTCTCAGACTCCAACCACTCCTCCATCCAAAGCCCACCCCCACCCGGCAACATCCCACAGTTCTGCCAGCAATATGCCTTCTTTCAAACCCCTGTATTACTTCTCCATTATCCACTGAATTAAGAACAAACTTCCTAAAGGCCAGTGGCTCTCAAACTGTCGTTTATAATTGGTCTTTCTGTTCCTCGCATGAAGCAGAGGAACTAGTACCAAAAAGGAAATCTATATATTTTTTTCATTTTAAATTTTCAAAAAGAATAAATAGTAGAAATAAACACTTAATGAAAGTTTAACAAAAGATGATCCATGATGAATATGTGTATATATTTTTATAAATACAGCCTGTATACTTACATTTATGTGTGTGTGTTTATACACACATACATACACTGTTCATTTACAAATGGACTGTTTATTTACAAAGCAAGCTAGGACACTGAAATACCCTGAAATCTTTGTCGTGAAGTTTTGTGGACTGCATTTTGGGGTGAGTACTGCCCCAGCGTGAGCACTGACTACTGCTTTCCCTGTCTGTCTCCCAATTCAGCACACCGGGAAGACAGAAAGACCTTGAGTAGACTGGTAAATTTTCAAACACGACCACAAAAGCCCACAGAGAAGTTAGGAGCAAATGCCTTATTTCAGGGTGTATGTTTTATTTTATACATAAAATCTTACTGTACAGACAGAAACACTTTCTGTCAGGCACCAATACCACAAACCCAGTGGCAAAGTAAACTCAATCAAGAGAAGCCAAATTCCTGTTTTCACACTAAAGAGTAACTACTCCATGGTCTGCTGGGTTCATCAAGGCATTGGTATTTCTGGCTTAATAATACTTGTAGGGAATTACATATTACAATACTAGAAATAAGAGAATTCATAAAGTAGCAACACGAAATTAAAGATAACAGATTTGCTAAATCATGAATGGACCACTATGCAGCTAAGTGTATTCACATCTTATACGTCTTTTTCTCACTAAGACCATTAACATCTGACCACAACTGTCCACAGGCTTCCCAGATGGCTCAGCAGTAAAGAATCCACCTCCCAATGGAGGAGACATGGGTTCAATCCCTGGGTAGGGAAGATCCCCTGGAGTAGGAAAAGGCAACCCACTTCAGTATTCTTGTGTGCAAAGTTCCATAGACAGAGGAGCCTGGAGGGCTATAGTCCATGGGATCACAAAAGAGTCGGACACAACTGAGTGACTGAGTAGGCACCACAGCTATCTGCAGGAGAATCAACACACTAGCCCATAGCCCATGCCAAAAAAAAAAAATGTTGACAGATTCCTAAAAACTGGAAAATGACACAATAAAGCCAGACAGCCAGCTTCATTCGAAAACAAAAAGAACAACAAAAAAATCAGAAGATTCTGGAAAGTGTAGGTTCATGGTCAGCAGAGACTGAGTAGCACATGTATCTTGGGGTTTGCCACAGTCTCCACCACTCCCTATTGCTCACTTGCCCCCACATTTCAATCTCTGACATTGCCTCCAGGCCCCTGTAGGCATCTAAGTCTGCAACTCTTGTTGCAAGTCTCAGCACCACCCCTGGTCCTCAGGGTTCACTTCTGTAGCAGCTTTTTACTTCTGGATTCTCTGGGCCTTTGTCAACTGCAGGAGGGGGCTCTCAAACTGCACTGACTCATGTCCATGGACTAAAACAAAAGAGCTTTTCACCTTGGACTGCAACATGTTTGCCACTGTTTTCTGCTTTTTCTTTACCTCCCTGCCCTTTACAACTGCACGGCTTGTTCAAAACCAGCCCGCTCAATGAAAAAGAAAAACTATCCTCTCTCCCTCAAAGTGGAATGGGGGAGGAGGTGTCACATTCTGCTCCTGCCTGAGCACCAGGCCTGGAAATCCCATACAAAAACCTAAACAGGTGCTGCCTGGCCATAAAACATTCCCCTCATTCTGTGTTTTCCTGGGGCTGAACACTCACCTGGGTGAGTTACACAACCAAAGGATCCCCTGGGCCTGGGGTGGTGCAACTAGCTAGGAGCCCAGAGGTGCAAAGGCTTTGACCCTTCCCTGCCTACTCTGTGGAAAGGATGCTTACAGACCTCGTTGCCTTGACGCACCTACCGAAATACGTAACAATGGTCCCTGCTAGAAAAGTTCTCTTTCCTAATCAACCATGATGTACTAGCTGAAAACCAACTGGAGACAAGAATTATGGAGGATGGTCTGACATACATCATTTATGGTTCCACACGAGTGGTAAACATCGGTGGTTCTCAAATTTTAGCCGGCACCAGAATCACGGACAGATTGGTTAAAACAGAGCTTCCTGCATTCCACACCCAGAGTCTCTGAAACTGTGGGTCTCAGATAGGGCCTGAGAATTTACATGTCCAAGTTCTGATGTTGAAAAGGGAAGGCGAATGGATAAGCAACCAGGCCCTACTATATAGCACTGGAAATTATACTCAATATCCTGTAATAAACCTGAATGGAAAAGAATATGAAAAAATGTGTATATAGATACACCTGAGTCACTCTGCTGTACAGCAGAAATTTGCAAATCAACTATACGTCATTAAATTTTTTAAAAAAACCTTACGCTTAATTAAATTAAAACAGGATCCAGCTTTTAAATATATACACTTGTTTAAAACAAAAAGTAGATTGCAGTTTGTAAACACTAAAAAAGAAAAAAAAAAAGAAAGTTCAAGAGCAGTGGTGACAAGACATTGATCCACATTATGCCTACTTCTTGTAAATGTCAGGAACCACAGACAATTGTCACAGATTTACAGGTGTTCATTAAGTATCCCAACTAAGTGGCCCAGTGGTAAAGATTCTGCTGGCCAAGCAGGAGACCCAGGTTCGACCCCTGGGTTGGGAAAATACCCTGGAGTAGTAAATGGAAACCCATTCCAGTATTCTTGCCTGGGAAATCCCATGGACAGAGAAGCCTGGTGGGCGACAGTCCATGGGGTCCCAAAGAGTCGGACACGACTGAGTGACTAAGCACAAGTAAGAACTAGTGTTTCTCCACTTCCAAAAAGAGTCTTTCTTTGCATATCAGTTTTAGATGAGATTCTTAAACCTGGCTGAGGGGTTCAGTTTGGTCATTCAGTCAAGTCTGACTCTTTGTGACCCCATGGACCACAGCATGCCAGGCCTCCTTGTTCATCACCAACTCCCAGAGTTTACTCAAACTCATGTCCATTGAGTCGGTGATGCCATCCAACCATCTCATCCTCTGTCATCCCCCTCTTCTCCAGCTTTCAATCTTTCCCAGCATCAGGGTCTTTTCCAATGAGTCAGTTCTTTGCATCAGGTGGCCAAAGAATTAGAGTTACAGCTTCAACATCAGTCCTTCCAATGAATATTCAGGACTGATTTCCTTTAGGATGGACTGGTTAGATCTCCTTGCAGTCCAAGGGACTCTCAAGAGTCTTCTCCAACACCACAGTTCAAAAGCATCAGTTCTTTGGTGCTCAGCTTTCTTTATAGTCCAACTCTCACATCCATACATGACTACTGGAAAAATCATAGCTTTGACTAGACGATCCTTGTTGGCAAAGTAATGTTTCTGCTTTTTAATATGCTATCTAGGTTGGTCATAACTTTCCTTCCAAGGAGTAAGTGTCTTTTAATTTCATGGCTGCACTAACCATCTGCAGTGATTTTGGAGCCCAGAAAAATAAAGTCTCTCACTGTTTCCACTGTTTCCCCATCTATTTCCCATGAAGTGATGGGACCAGATGCCATGATCTTAGTTTTCTGAATGTTGAGTTTTTTGGGTTTTTTTTTTTGTTTTTTTTTATGCTTTCAATTTTTCACCATTGAGGATAATGTTTGCTGTGGGTTTGTCATATATAGCTTTTATTATGTTGAGGTATGTTCCTTCTATTCCTGCTTTCTGGAGAGTTTTTATCATAAATGGGTGTTGAATTTTGTCAAAGGCTTTCTCTGCATCTATTGAGATAATCATATGGTTTTTGTTTTTCAATTTGTTAATGTGGTGTATTACATTGATTGATTTGCGGATATTGAAGAATGCTTGCATCCCTGGGATAAAGCCCACTTGGTCATGGTGTATGATCTTTTTAATATGTTGTTGGATTCTGATTGCTAGAATTTTGTTAAGGATTTTTGCATCTATGTTCATCAGTGATATTGGCCTGTAGTTTTCTTTTTTTGTGGGATCTTTGTCAGGTTTTGGTATTAGGGTGATGGTGGCCTCATAGAATGAGTTTGGAAGTTTACCTTCCTCTGCAATTTTCTGGAAGAGTTTGAGCAGGATAGGTGTTAGCTCTTCTCTAAATTTTTGGTAGAATTCAGCTGTGAAGCCGTCTGGACCTGGGCTTTTGTTTGCTGGAAGATTTTTGATTACAGTTTCAATTTGTGCTTGTGATGGGTCTGTTAAGGTTTTCTATTTCTTCCTGATCGAGTTTTGGAAAGTTGTACTTTCCTAAGAATTTGTCCATTTCTTCCTCGTTGTCCATTTTATTGGCATATAATTGTTGATAATAGTCTCTTATGATCCTTTGTATTTCTGTGTTGTCTGTTGTGATCTCTCCATTTTCGTTTCTAATTTTATTGATTTGATTTTTCTCCCTTTGTTTCTTGATGAGTCTGGCTAATGGTTTGTCAATTTTATTTATCCTTTCAAAGAACCAGCTTTTGGCTTTGTTGATTTTTGCTATGGTCTCTTTTGTTTCTTTTGCATTTATTTCTGCTCTAATTTTTAAGATTTCTTTCCTTCTACTAACCCTGGGGTTCTTCATTTCTTCCTTTTCTAGTTGCTTTAGGTGTAAACGTAAATGGGTTGAATGCCCCACCCAAAAGACAAAGACTGGCTGAATGGATACAAAAACAAGACCCCTACATATGTTGTCTACAGGAGACCCACCTCAAAACAGGGGACACATACAGACTGAAAGTGAAGGGCTGGAAAAAGATTTTCCATGCAAATAGGGACCAAAAGAAAGCAGGAGTAGCAATACTCATATCAGATAAAATAGACTTTAAAACAAAGACTGTGAAAAGAGACAAAGAAGGTCACTACATAATGATCAAAGGATCAATCCAAGAAGAAGATATAACAATTATAAATATATATGCACCCAACATGGGAGCACCGCAGTATGTAAGACAAATGCTAACAAGTATGAAAGGAGAAATTAACAATAACACAATAATAGTGGGAGACTTTAATACCCCACTCACACCTATGGATAGATCAACTAAACAGAAAATTAACAAGGAAACACAAACTTTAAATGATACAATAGACCAGTTAGACCTAATTGATATCTATAGGACATTTCATCCCAAAACAATGAATTTCACCTTTTTCTCAAGCGCACATGGAACCTTCTCCAGGAGAGATCACATCCTGGGCCATAAAGCTAGCCTTGGTAAATTCAAAAAAATAGAAATCATTCCAAGCATCTTTTCTGACCACAACGCAGTAAAATTAGATCTCAATTACAGGAGAAAAACTGAATGTTGAGTTTTAAGCCAACTTTTTCACTCTCCTTTCACTTTCATCAAGAGGCTCTTTAGTTCTTCTTCACTTTCTGCCATAAAAGTGGTGTCATCTGCATATCTGAGGTTACTGATATTTCTCCTGGCAATCTTGATTCCAGCTTGTGCTTCATCCAGCCCAGCGTTTCTCATGATGTACTCTGCATGTAAGTTAAATAAGCAGGGTGACAATATACAGCCTTGACGGACTCCTTTCCCTATCTGGAACCGGTCTGTTGTTCCATGTCCCGTTCTAACTGTTGCTTCCTGACCTACATACAAGTTTCTCAAGAGGCAGGTCAGGTGGTCTGGTATTCCCATCTCTTTCAGAATTTTCCACTGTTTGTTGTGATCCACACAGTCAAAGGCTTTGGCATAGTCAATAAAGCAGAAATAGATGTTTTTCTGGAACTCTCTTGCTTTTTCCATGATCCAGCAGATGTTGGCAATTTGATCTCCAGTTCCTCTGCCTTTTCTAAATCCAGCTTCAACATATGGAAGTTCCACAGTTCACGTATTGTTGAAGTCTGGCTTGGAGAATATTGAGCGTTACTTCACTAGCGTGTGAGATGAGTGCAATTGTGCAGTAGGTTGAGCAACAGTATGAAAATGCCTAGGGGTGCTTGTAACCAAATCACTTCATACCATCTACCTCTGGATGTCTTACCAGCAAGGAGTATTTGTGTTTTTTATTTAATACTTATTACCAACAATTTTAGCTTCTGGTGTAGACAGTCATTTCATAAACTCTACTCACAGCTGTGTCATCTGCTCACAGCGAGTTTAAGACTCCAGTTGAAATCCATGCTAAGATGGTGCTGACGATATCAATGACGCTTCGTGACGTCTGGTCCCACTCTACATCGTGAGCTAGTTCTCCTGTTTCAAAGGTCATATTCCAGGTAGACTTTTGACTTGATTCTCTCCAAGACATGGTAATATAAAATTACTCTGAGAACACAAAAGTCTGTTCAATTAACATAGGTTAAAGTTAGAAACACATAAACACACACTTACTCACGTACACACACATCCACTCCTAAACCCCAAACTTCTGAATTTCCCCTCTGCTGCAAATCTCTGAAAATAGGAAATAGAATATTTCCTTTCACTAAAAGGTCTTCCTCAGGAAGGCATGATTCATATGGTCATGCTCACCGCCTTTTCTGACTGATGACACATAGGGGGGGTTTCCTCTAAAAGCCTGAGAGATACCCTCCTTAAAGGGGTGGGGCTGACATCAGGTGTGTGAGGTAAAGCTTCTAGGTTATTCTAATATAAACCTGTGCTGCTGTGCTAAGTCACTTCCTTCGGGTCCAACTCATTGTGACGCCATGGACCACAGCCCGCCAGGCTCCTGTGTCCGTGGAATTCTCCAGGCAAGAATACTGGAGTGGGTTGCCATTCCCTTCTCCAGGGGATCTCCCCAATAGAGAGAGCAAACCCACGTCTCTTATGTCTTCTGCACTGGCAGGTGGATTCTTTACCATTAGTACCAACTGGAAAGCCCCAGTATAAACTTGTGCTGTGCTGTGCTGTGCTTAGTAGCTCAGCCATGTCCGATTCTGTGTGACCCCCTTGGACTGTAGCCCACCAAGCTCCTCTGTTCATGGGATTCTGCAGGCAAGAATACTGGAGTGGGTTGCTGTGCCCTTCTCCAGGGGATCTTCCCAACCCAGGGATCAAACCTATGTCTCCTGCATTACAGGCGGATTCTTTACCATCTAAGCCACCAGGGAAGCCCAAGAATACTGGAGTGGGTAGCCTACCCCTTGTCCAGGAGATCTTCCTGACTCAGGGATCCAACTGGGGTCTCCTGCATTGCAGGTGGATTCTTTACCAGCTGAGCTACCAGGGAAGCCTCAGTATAAGCCTACTGACCTTCAGTTCTCTCCCACTCACTCCTTCACTGTTGGTAAGTGATGCATTGCAGTTTTTTTTTTTTTAATGTGTTCAACTCTCACCTGTTGAAAATTTCTCAAAATACCATCTGCTTAATCAAAAATATGGTGACTCAATTTTCTAAAGTAAAATTATGATAGTCTTTTGGTGGAGCAAAATATTTTCCATTAGATCTATTGATCAGCTTCCTTTGACTCAACTATTTTCAAGTTTTCATACAAAAAGCTTTCTGATTTTTTACAACCTACTGAATTTTAAGGAACTGTTTTGCTCTAGTAAACACAACTGCCTCTGCCCTCCTGATCCCAGGTTAAAAACTGTTCAGTCATTTGATGTCAAAGAAAACAAACTAGGCTAAGTCCACTTTCACAAAAACCCTATTCATAGATGGATAAACAGCCTCAGAAACTGTAGCTCCCAGCAAAATGTGCCAGAAGAAAACAATGACGTGAACGAAGCATGTGAACGCAGAGAGTAGCCCTGCACCTCCCTTTTAAATGACAGGAGAGTAATCAGGATGCGGGGAGCGGAGGGGAGCTCTTAACCCTGGCAGAGAAAGGAGAAAAAAAAAGAATCTACATCCCAGCTTCAAAGATAATTTTTAAATTATCCAGATGTGATGTTACCAGTGAACCAACGGTACCTAGACCTTGGCTTCTCAGATGCTGGAGTCACTAATACCTTCACCTAAGACAGTAATAACGTTATCTCCAGAATATCGCAGTGCCTTCCAGCGGGCCTCCCTAAACTCATTCTGCCTCGAGAATCCAGATACGATCATGTCACTCCACTGCCTTCCATAGTAACTAGAAAATATCGCAAACGACTAAGACCTGTAAGACCCTCCATGATCTGACTGCTGTGTCTCTCTCTCACCCCAATCCCATCCAGCACAGCCCCACTGTCCTTGCTCTTCATGACTCCACCGTGCTTCCACTCCTCAAAGGCTCCAAGCTCACCTCAGGGCCTTTGCACTGGCTGTTCCTTGGCCTACAATGGTCCTCCCCCTAATTTTCCAGTGACTGGTTCCTTCTTGCCTTTCATACCCAAGTATCGTGTTCTCAGAGGGAGACATCATCCAAAGAAGCCTACCAACCAGTCATGCTCCTTCACCTCTCTGCTTCACTCTCTTCTTAGCGCTGATCACGACTGGATATTTTCTTGTTCATCTGCTTTGTTCAGAGAAGGCAATGGCAAGCCACTCCAGTACTCTTGCCTGGAGATCCCCAGGGACGGGGGAGCCTGGTGGGCTGCCGTCTATGGGGTCGCACAGAGTCGGGCACAACAGAAGCGACTCAGCAGCAGCAGCACCTGCTTTGTTTGGGTGGTGGTTTTGTTACTGTTGTTTGTCATCCCTACTTCCACCCCATTAAAGCAGGCACCCAGCTGGACCCCCGCACCTAAAACACAGATGGACCTCCAGCACCTGGAACTGGAGGTGTAAGTTCCACAATGCCTGGAGCTTAATAGGTCCTCAGCAATCAGCTGCTGAACGAAAAAAAATTCTCTTTTTACTCAGCACGGAATTTGACATCAAGGAAAGTGTTCTTCCTGAGCTCTCTCCAAGAGAGCCACGACTAAACCTTTCCATGGTACCACCTTCCTACAGGACATGTGCTCAATTGTTCAGTCATGACCAACTCTTTGCAACCCCTTGGATTGTAGCCCACCAGGCTCATCTGTCCACAGGATTTTCCAGACAAGAATACTGGAGTGAGTTGCCACTTCCTCCTCCAAGGGATCTTCCCGACCCAGGGATCGAACCTGCACCTCCTGTGTCCCTGCATTGGCACATAGATTCTTTACCACTAAGCCCCCTGGGAAGCCCCCTACAGGACACACAAGGTCCCCAAAGGAAGTGAGAGAAAAGTGCCCAAGGAAATAACAAGGAGAAGGCAGAGAAAGAAGTTAACTCACCACCTGTCTATCAACACAGAGGAGGATGGAACTGTCATAAATTATTAGTAAGCATGAAAGGTGACGATCAGTCACAACAGAATAAAATATTTAAGCAATAATAACCCAATTATAGTACACATTAACTTGGGGGTTCAGATGGTAAAAGCATCTGCGTACAATGTGAGAGACCTGGGTTCAATCCCTGGGTCGGGAAGATCCCCTGGAGAAGGAAATGGCAACCTACTCCAGTATTCTTGCCTGGAAAATCCCATGGACGGATGGAGGAGCCTGTTAGGCTATAGTCCACGGGGTCGCAAAGAGTCAGACAGGACTGAATGACTTCACTTTCACTATTATGAATTAATCAGTAACAAGTTTGTGAACACATATACGCCATAGATTATGCAAAATGCTTTCCTTACATTACATGTTTTTAACTCTAACAAAAACACTGAGTTAATTAGCAGTCCCATTTCACAGATAAGAAAACTCAGGCAAGCTTCGGGAAGATAAGATACTTAACCAAGTTTTCAAATCAGTTACTGTCAAATACAGAATCTGAATCCAGCTCTATTTTATTCCAAACCATGCATATTATTCACCAGGCCTGATCTCTCCCATAGCAGTTACAATGAAAAAGCTGTGAAGAATCAAAGGCAAGCAGAAAATGAAGCCATAAAAATCACAGGTGCTGTTGAAGAAAGTTAAATGTATGGATGGATGGATGGATGTGGTTCCATCAAATAGAAATGTTAATTGTAGCAGACAAAAAAAAAAAAAAAAAAACTATCATATGACACTCAAAATAAAATAAAAATCAGATTAAGAGAATCAAAAAGTGAAATGATTCATTCCATTACAGAGCTGCATTCTGAAACATTACAACACAGTCAGCAAACTACAATAAAAATAAGTAACTGGCAAGAAGTGTCTCAAATGCTTAAAGGTCAGGTCCCAAATATGTAGGGTTCTGCTCAAGGTGTGAAATAAAGAAAGAAGGAAAGAGAAAGAAAAGGAATGCATCCCAAGAGCGGAAACCCTGAAGGGATCCTCAGGAAATACAAAAGTCCAAAGTTCTTTGAAGTTGCCCCTCTCATCACTTGTTGATGGAGAGAGAATGGAAAGCACCATCTTGACCAGAGGAGGCATAGGGGCTGCACAGAACAAGAGAACAAGAAGTCTGTGGGGTCTGGCCTTCTGACCTGGGACAACTCATTTCATGTCCGAAGCCTCTCTCCTCATCTGTGGTAGAGGGATACCTTCACTGTGCCCCTCTGGGGCTTGTACAAATGTCAGATGAGCACAAATATGGAAAAGCTTGGGTAAATAAAACCTGCTTGAAAGCCCCGCTAATGGCTAAACCCGGGGTGAAAACCCCAGAAACCTCATGAAATGAGAGCAAAGAGGAAAAAGAGGTGAGAACACGGATGTCCCGGAGCTGGAACACAACAAGCTAGGAATGGACAAACATCGAGGTGGTGACACAGAAGCAGCGAGACAGAAAAGAGGAGCGCCGCAGCTTTCCGCAATGATGTGATTGCAGAAGGGCGGCGTGCAGGTGCTGTGCGAAGTCTCCACCGTCACAGAGCTCAGACACCCGCCCTCGATGAGCTTCCAAATTTTGAGACCTGCCCTGAAATGACATTCAGTGTCATTTACCAGCAACAAAGAAGTCTCCCTTCAGAATCATCTAAGTTCGGTGAACCTGGTTCAGTAGCAAACGTTACGGCCCAGTGATTGGCTAAAAGGCCATCTCATCCTCCTGAGTCCACTTGAGGATCTTAAGAGCACACTTCAACCATACACACCCACGGCCACCCCACGACGCCCCCCAAAAAAAAATTAGGAAAAAAAGTGTTGTTATGAGAACGCTTCATGTCCCAAGAAATATGGAAGAAAGCTCAAGAGAAATGTCTATTCAGTTTGCGGAGAAACACCTGATGCTGTTGCTAGGTGGCGCTTATAAACATAAACACACACCCTAAGATTGCTTTTCTGCTTTAATTAGTGGCCAAGTCAAGCACCCTGAAGTTAAGTGTCATCCCTGGGGAACTTAAATGAAACAGATGGAGCCCAAGTCCGATCAGACCAGCAGGACCTACCAGCGAAGGGAGAAATTGCGTTTGCAGTGGCTGCTAGAACAGAGCTCTCCGGCGGCATTGAGCACAGGGATCACCAGGGCCTCTTGTTAAAATGCAGATTCTGAGTCAGCAGGCTTGTAGCTTCTGCATCTCTAACAAGCTCCCGGGTGATGCGGGTGCCACAAGTCTTGGACTAGGCGCCAGACAGGAGTCCACAGTCCAAAGCAAGAGCCAGTCCTAACGCCATGGTCAGTGGAAGTCCAGTTACTGCAAGGAAACAGTTGAGAAAACACAACTGAAACTTATTTACCCAAAGAAAGTGCATGACGTTGGCGAGAAGCACCTATTATCACACGGCCAACTAAGAATCTTCCCCTGATTAGTGATGTTGAGCATCTCTTCATATACTTGCTGGCATCTGTGTGTGTGTTGTCACTTTTTATTATTTCTGCATTTTAGTATTTTTAAAAGAAATTTGCCTAAGATGAATTAATAGTCTTTCATATGCTTTTTTCTAATATTTTTAAGGTTACTCTTCTTAATTAAGCTTTAGCTACACCTAGAATTTACTTTGCACATAGGAGGCAACAGTATTGTTATGAGTATAAAATGTAGAGAATTTCATAAAATATCAACTTAGAAAAAGCCAGTGGGGGAGGGGGCAAGAAACAAGAACCTTCTTAACCAGCTACAAGTCCCACCCCGGGTCCTCTGCGTGCCTGGCAGAGACATCTCCACGACACCGACTGGTGTCCCTGAATGGCAAGAATCAACGTTTTGACAGACAAGGCAGCTCAGAGAGAACAATTTATGTCCTGGAGCTATAGGATAAAAGAGGAGAGGAAGCAATAAAAACAAGGAGTAGTAATATAAGAGCTTATATAAGCTCATACAGGCAGAGGAGATACCAGGATACAAACCCAGAGTCTGATTCCACAGCCCCTGCTCTCTCTGTTCCAATACCTGGTATAAGCCACAGAAGTAATGAAATAATGGAGCATCACCGCCTATCAGCATGGGACCAAACACTCCCTCTCTCTGCTTTAGTTTCTTTGTCTTTACTAAGGGCTAATAATGGTTTATACCCCTCTCTGGGTTTTCTGAGGATGAAATGAAGAAGCCTAAATGAAGTATGTGGCCGACTGTCTGATACATAATAAATGAAGTATGTGGCCCACCGTCTGATACATAATAAATGCTTCAATGAATGTTTTTCTACTATTATGATTAAGAAAACTCTATGGCTGGAATCCAGGAGATAGAACTGGCAAGAAATTGGAATAAAGCAAAGAGTTCTTGACCCACGGCCAAATGGTAGACCTACAGCTGCCAAAAGAAAAGGACCTTCGTTTTTCAGCAACCCTAGAGGCTAAAGGAAGAAGAACAGCTAACCGGAACCAGGATGACAAAGAGCCTGGGATCCTGACAGCACCACAAAGCCCCCATGAAGTCCTAAATTCCCTATCCCCAGACTTCTTTTACAAGGAAAACCAAAACTCATTTGGTTAGTCCACCAAAAACTGGGTTTTCTGTTACACACAGTTGACCTTTTTTTGCCTGATACGTACTGTAAAAGCTCATTTGCTTTGCAAAATCCTTTACCAAATCATCTGGAAGGCATGGTGCCATGAAACGATGAATAGATATGACTTACAAATAACTTTCCTGACACATACAGAATACGGAAAATAAGACACACACAGCAGATGAGTCTTCCGCATTAACACACGACAGAGAACTCATGATGGGGCTTCTGATGGTCTCCTCATCAGCGTGGTAAAGATGCTGCCAGTCCTCTACAGGTGACCCTGGGAAGAACCTCCTGAGAAGATAGAAGGAAACAAAGCCAACCCGTCTGTGGTCAAACACTTCTCAGCTATGGTCAGGATACTTAACTTGCCTGTGCCTCAGTGTTCTCAATTGCAAAATGGAAATGACAGCTCCTGCCTCAAAGGGTGCTTACGTATTTAAGTGAGCTAACACAAGTACAATGCTTAGACCTGCGCTAACACTCACTGAGGATCTACTAATATTATGCTACAGTTTCCCTGGTGGCTCAGAAGGTAAAGAACCTGCCTGCAATGCGGAAGACTCAGGTTCGATCCCTGGGTTGGGAAGATCCCCTGGACAAGGGAATGGTAACCCACGTCAATATTCTTGCCTGGAGAATTCCATGGACAGAGGAGCCTGGGGGACTACAGTCCATGGGTGTGCAAAGAGTCAGACACGACTGAGCGACTAACACTTTCGTTTCATTTCACTTCACTACTAATATTGCAACACTGGTGGTGGTAGTGCTAGCGATTAACAAATAAAAATAGTAACAATAATAAAAACCAGATGAATTACTTCATTCTGTAGACATCAACCTTTTTCCTAGTGTATGCGTCTGCCTAATAACATCAGCATGAAAGCAAGCTGTAGATTGTGGTTGGATTTAGACAGTTTTAAATCTAAGGCTTTCTCCAGTGCTCACCATCACTGCCGCCACACTCATACGATGCCAAGAGTGGTAAAGTCTACACGAAGAGCTGCTTATCAGTAGGATGTATTTATAAAATGGGGGTTGGGTAGAAAGGTTAACAAAGACAGCTAAAAATAGTCCTATAAGCAAACAAGTTTGCATAAGCCAACAGTTCATTAAAAAGTCAATACTTTCACATCATGACTCTTGAGAAATATTCAAGTAATGTGTCACACAATTTGGGAGAATGTAGCCTCTTGTCTAAGAGTTGGCTACACACTTGCTCTTTTTATCTTTTCTAGATTCTAACAGGGAAAGTATCCGGGTAGTTCTATGGGGCTGCACCTAAGGGTCTAAAGGGCACAAGCATTTTGTATAAAGTTGCCACGTAGTAGCCACAGGTATGTACCCTAATCAGCACCCAATGCTCCAGACATCAAGACACTGAAAACTGAACCACCCATAACTGCTCTTGCAGGCCAATAGGAAACTTTCCCCCAGTGAAAGCAGTCTCAACTAAGTCACAATGTCAAGGCAGCAGGATCCCAAAAGCAGTTTAATCTGCTCTGCCTTTTAAATGCTAAACAAGCATAACAGATTGTGAATTTACACTTCTCTCCCAATCCCAAGGGGGATCAAAAAAAAAAAAAAAAAGACAAAAATCTTGAGAGTGTGAAGACCTCCAAAATCCCCCTGTGTGCCTGTTACTGCTTTTCTGGTTGTACATTATCAGGTAGGCTGGCAACTGCTCAGGAAAGCCAAAGACTGGTAAGTTTAACCCTTTCTTTCACTCCGGAGCAACACTGTCCACGGAAATACAATGGGAGCTACAGAAGTCAGCCACCTGTGTAACTTCACATTTTTCAGGAGCCACCTTTCAGAGGGTAAACATACACAGTCAAAACACTATCAACATGCAATGACTATAAAAAAAAACTAGTGATGAGATAGCTTATATGCTGTTTTCACCCTAGTATGTATTTCACACTTAGAGCACAGGGCATCGGACCAGCCATATGTCAAGAGCCCAAGGCCCATGAGTGACTACTGGCTACCATATTAGACAGAGCAGCTCTCCAGATCAAAAACTGATGTCTTCAGTTTTTTAGGTTGCTTCTCTGATGGACACAATGGTAAAACAGATCAACCAACTCAGACCAGGCAAGTCGCTAGACAAGGGACCTAGTAGTATCTTGGATGGGGGAACACATCCCATTTCAAAATAGCATCTGGGTCTCTACAGATTTTATGTTTTATATCAAGCACGGACATTGTTAGTTACACATTACTCCACATAGAAGTATTTGGTGTTTTCATCTTCGCTTTAAATAAGAGCCCCCAAAACTTTGGTCCCTGGACAAACCTCTTTTCAGGAGAGAGTGTATCCTGTCCCTTCTCCCAGAATGAATGGTCAGACATGCCCCCCACTGACACCCCACATCTCCCACAAGTCTGGGACACCCCATTGCACATGGTCTGTGTGTACTCGGCAGGCGGGAGAGATGAGATGCAGAGATGACCGGGGTTGGAGATGCTGCAGCCATGGGTGAGACAGAAAGATGACCTGATCTTACCCACATTACCTACCTCTCAGGCTTACGGATGACCAAGGGCAATAACAGAGACAGAGCTCTTAGCCAACTGTAAAGCGCTACACAATTCTAGTTATTATTATTGAGAAAGGACACCATTCCTCACCTGAAAGAGCAGATAGAAGAAAGAAAACAAAATAGTAACTTGACACAGAGAGATGCTGAGCTGGGCGGGGGGTGTGGAACCCACGAAAACACGGGTTGTTCTTGGCGGACCCGTTCTCTTGAAGGGTTCATAGAGGCTGGAGGAACCTCTATCACTTTTGCTTCGAAATCGTGGGAGGCACCTAACAGTAAGAGTGCCAGCTCAGAGTCCAAGCCCCCAGCCTTGGTCCAGCACCCGCGGCCTCTCCAACCCACGGCCTGTCCTCGTCCCCAAAAACGGCGTAACTCAGGATAATGGTTCCAAGCAGACTTCTTCCCAGGGTTTAAATGTGGCCTAAGACTGCGGCGCCAGCGCGGGGTACTGGCGCCTTCCCGGAGCAAAAGTCACCGAGTCCCGGGGAGTCTGGCTCCAGGTTTCTCGCCGGCGCGAACGCCTCAGTGTTGGCTCCGGTGCTGCCCTGTCTCCTTCTCCAACAAAAACAGAGGCTCGCCGGGCCGCCGGAGTCTCCCTGTACCTGTCCAACCGCCTCTTCATGCTGCGAACTGCTCTGGGCAGGCGGCGTTTTTACGAGGTCCGAGGGGAGTCACCCACACAAAGGCGCCTTGTGCTTCTGCGCTCCCGGGTGGGTACCCGGGCCTCCGGGCACCGCACCCGGGTAGGGCAGGGCGGGCGCCCCGGCCCGATATCCGCGCCCCCAACCCTCATCCTCCATTCAGAGGCCACCCGTACCCCCCGGGTTTAAAGATGAGGCTCCCCTCGGCTGGCCACAACCCTCACCCCCGAAAGCGGGCACCAGAGTGACAGGCGCAGAGAAGTTTGCAGGCTCACCGCGCTGTGCTCTCAAAGCTTCTCGCGGGCAGAGGGGCTGAGCGCCACCCCCCACCCCGGATCCCAGCTCCCCGCCGGCCCGATCCCCCGGGCTGGAGACGCCGGGGTACCCCCAGGCTCGCTCACCTCTAGTCCAGTCCACCACTTGCTTGGGGCTCCACTTGGTCACCGGTTCCATCTTGGAGGGCCGGGAACCCAGCGGAGCTGGAGTCGGCGGTGAAGTCCTGCTGCCCTCCCGGGAGGGCGCGCCCCGCGGCCGGTCCCCGCGCCCGAGCGCCCTGTCAAGGCTGCATGGCCGCCGCCGTCAGCGGGGCATCCCAGCGCGGCGCGGCCCGGGCGGCGCGGCCCGCTCCCCGGCGCACGGGACAGCGGCGCGGCTCCTCCTCCGGCTGCCACCGTCCGGCTGCAGCTCCTCCTCCTCGTCCCCCGCGGCCGCCGCCGCCGCCGGGACTCCAGACACAGCTGCCGCTCCTAGGCTACGGCCGCTGCGGGAACGCGGGGCAGGGAGTCCAGATTCCCCCGGGCTCAGTTCCGAGCGCGGGACCTTTCCTCCGCCCCTCTGCGCCCCCGGGCCGGGACCGCTGCCTCCGGTTCTCTGGCCGCACGCTCGGCTCCCAGTCCAGCTCCTCCTCTGGGCGGCTGAGCTCTCCGAGGTCCCCGATCCTCGTGCGCTGGCGTCCCGAGCCTTCCCGCCCGCAGGTCCCACCTCCTGCTCCTCCCCGGAGGGCCGCACCGGGGCGGGGAGGAGCGCAGAGCCAGCGCGCTCGGGTTACAAAGTTCCAGCTCCCGGTGGTGAGCGCGGAATAAAAGAGGGGGCGGGGCCGGACACCCGGCGAAACTCGTGGGAGGGGGCGGGGCTGCCCCGGTCGGCCGACTCCGGTTACTTTCGCCCTGGAAACCTGCGTTCGCTCACCCGGAGAGGTCCCTGCCGACTTTCCTTTTAAGGGGGCGCATTGTAGATGCGCGTGCATCCTGGAGAGCCCGTTGGGCTTGGGGGAGGCCAGGGTCTTATTTAGTACCTGTTCAGTTTGTCTGACTGTGAGCAGCAACACAATGAAAAATAATAAAGTCAAAAACTAAAGTTCAGATCTCCGTGTTTCAGTGTTTTGCGTCAATATTGCTCTGCGATCCCGACCTCCTCCTTTCACATTTCTTTAGGAAAAAATATTTTATTTATATCTTGGATGACATTGTGGCAATTTAACTCACTGCTCTTCTGTAAATTTATTTAAGTATGGTTGATCTGCTGCTGCTGCTGCTGCTGCTGCTGCTGCTAAGTCGCTTCAGTCGTGTCCAACTCCGTGCGACCCCGTAGACGGCAGCCCACCAGGCTCCCCCGTCCCTGGGATTCTCCAGGCAAGAATACTGGAGTGGGTTGCCATTTCCTTCTCCAATGCATGAAAGCGAAAAGTGAAAGTGAAGTCGCTCAGTCGTGTCCGACTCTTGGCGACCCCATGGACTGCAGCCCGCCATGCTCCTCCATCCATGGGACTTTCCAGGCAAGAGTACTGGAGTGGGGTACCATTGCCTTCTCTACCATGTGTTAATTTCTGCTGTGTGGTGCCATGGTAAAGAACATGCCTGCCAATACAGGAGACACAGGAGACTCTGGTTCAATTCCTGGGTGGGGAAGAGTCTCTGGAGGAGTAAATGGCAACCCACTCCAGTATTCTTGCCTGAAAAATTCCATGGACAGAGGAGTCTCGCTAGGTATAGTCCATGGGGTTGTACATTCTTTTTCATATTCTTTTCCACTATAGTTAATCCCAGGACGTTGAATATAGATCTCTGTGCTACACAGTAGACTCTTGCTTACCCCTTCTATGTATAATAGTTTGCATCTGCTAACCCCAAACTCCCAGTCTATTCCTCTTTCACCTCCTCACACCTGGGCAACCATAAGTCTCTGTCTGTAACTCCTCTTTTAACGCTGTTGCAATATTTCAACTTCGCAACTAAAATGAATCATAATAACCTGGTAGCGTTTAGCGTTCTATATTGCTGTATAGTAATACTCATCTTTGCGAAGCGAGCTAATGCTCATTTGAATTAGTCATCAATCGTGAAGGGAAAGTTGTTAGCCAGCTCTTTAAAAAAAAAAAAAAAAAAAAAAGCCTGTGCACAGTTTCAGCGACTGACAGAGGGCCCTTTTGCTTTCACGGACTCTGTCTGAGGCCAGAGTTAACCCGGAACTGGAAGTCCTAAATTGGAATATCTACCTCTCCTCCCTCAAGTCCCACTGCACGGCCCCCCACCCCAGTCCCTGTGTTCTCCACCTCCCACTCACAGAGATTCTTTGGCATTTAGTGATTCTTACCTTCAATTGCATTATTCATTCACGTCTTCCCCTTGGAGACTGGTAACTCCTTGTGGGGAAGGGGGGCAGAACTTACCTGATATTATATAGCGCTTTTCTCCTCTCCCTCTTCCTATCACTTGGCTGGTGGCACCTAGCAGGTGCTGGTGTTTATCCATTCACTTAATATGTATCTGTGAATGCCTCCTCGGTGCCAACCAGCCACTGCATTCATGAACTATCTGTTGAATTGGTGACATGTACTATTTATACAGGTCTGCTTTAATGCACATGTTGGAAGGATGACTAACAGAAGGCCTACGCTTCTGTTGTATGGTATGATGAGCTGGAGTCCCCAAGAAGAAAAAACATATTTGGAAAAGTGAAACATCAGACCCACCTTCCATGCAACTTACCTATAGGACAGAGAAGCCATAACAACACCGATATGCAGTTATCAAATATAGTGATTTTTGTTGTTGTTGTTTGAGCAAGAGTTACCGGTAGACCAGGAAACTTGGTAAAGGCAATGACAAAATTCCAAATCGAGTAGTTGTCTTTCAAAAAAAAATGACTTTTTAAAATTAATAACATCAGTTATTAACCATCTTTTCTTTATGGCAACAGATAAGGAGGCTCTCAACATTTGTCACTGAATTCACTGGAAAATGTAACCAATCTTATCCACAGCTTTATTTACAATAATCACTGAATTTTGTGACTTCTTTTAGTCATGATTAGCATGACCACACAATTTATCTCCAAACCAAGATATTCCTGAATCTGAAAGGGGATTTATCAGTACTTAAGATGGAATAACATGAATTAACTAAGCCATATGGTCCCTGTAATTATGAAGAAAACGTCAAATGATTTTACCATAGCGTCCTACTTGTTGTTTTCACAGTGTTTTCAAACTCGTTTGCATTTGTCACTACCAGAGAGTTAAAAGCTAAAATTCTGAGAGTCAAACAAGAGTTTGCAAAATTTCATCCCACACATTATCTGTGTGTTGATGATAAATACATCATTGCTGAAAAGGAAGGCCATGTGAAGATCTCTAACCCGGAAGACCAATTAACTACCTAAATGAATTAGCGTTCTGTTTACACTTCAAGTCCTGAAGGCTAATTGCTATTTAAATAAGGCCTTCTACCTTAATTACAGCTGTTAGCATGTGAAAGTTTGAGGGAGGCCTGCCTTTCTATCTGAAATGCAGACTTGAAGATGTCCAGTCACTAATGGCAG
This sequence comes from Bos taurus, assembly GCF_002263795.3. Taxonomy (NCBI): domain Eukaryota; kingdom Metazoa; phylum Chordata; class Mammalia; order Artiodactyla; family Bovidae; genus Bos; species Bos taurus. Next base: position 91,217,080 of record NC_037336.1, read on the forward strand.
ATAATAAAGGCAGAATCTTAGGTAAATAACTTTGGAAATTAAAGTGGATACAAAACGATCATTTATAAATGTGCCAATTTTTCTTCTCTGCTTGCTATAATCTTCACCATTCTATTACACTGTGCTTGCATGCACATTACCAAACAGCAGCCAGGCTAGATTCTTGAGAAGTAGAATTTCTCACCGGCAGCTTGATGTTTACCGCAATCCCTGACACAGAACAAAGAGCTAAATAGATCCTTTTTTTAATTGAATTTGTAGAACTGATACTAGAGCCCAGGCTCCCTAGATTTCTCTTTTCAGCGCCTTTATTTTTCTGCCTTGGGGTCGCCTTACACACATAGGTCATTTATTCAGTCAATGAGATATTTACTCTGTATTAGTAAAGCACAAAACTAGGCACAGAAACAAATGCCAAGTAGCCTTTGTCAGTTCAGTTCAGTCGCTCAGTCGTGTCCGACTCTTTGCGACCCCATGGACTGCAGGCTTCCCTGTCCAGGCTTCCTTGTCCATCATCCACTCCCGGACCTTGCTCAGACTCATGTACATTGAGTCAGTGATGCCATCCAACCATCCCATCCTCTGTTGTCCCCTTCTCCTCCTACCTTCAATCTTTCCCAGCATCAGGGTCTTTTCCAATGAGTCAGTTCTTCACAGCCTTTGTAGAATAAAGATATCATGTGATTTTCAGAGGGGGGAGTTTCTTCTCTAATCTTTAATCAGAGGAAAGTACCCTGCTTGACCCAAAGAGTTCTAAGGATCAATACGATATGAACATTTTTGACCTAGTCCATACATTATTAATTTTTTGAGAACTAGAGATGAAACAATTTGTGTTAGTAGTTATTACCATAATTTAGTTGATAAACACAAGAGAAGCAAAATAAGCAACCTGTGCAAATTAATCTGTAAAGACCCAGGCCCCTCCCCCAATCCAAAGCAATGCTTTCCAGAATGAGAGACAAAAAGTAATAAAGTGAGCTTCTCCAGTCTACTCTATGTCACAATTTACAATCCTTCTTTTGATTCATTTTTTCCTATCACATTGGTTTTTTTTTATTATTTTCAGAACATTTGAAATTACTTAATATTCTCTGCACATATAATTGTCTCATTATATCTCTTATGTTATCTTTCATCTTGAGAGATCCCAAACCATTCTTCAAAATGCTGCCTGGGAAGTATTCTACTTGGTTTGCATTGAGCATTCTTATCTGTGGCATGACCTCACTGCAAAGTCATTGGTTAAGTAAATTATCCAAGCTGTTGATGATCTTGTCTGTCAGTCAGTTCCATTTGGTCTGAACTTCACACCACAATCATGCAGTTACCCTCCTAAATATTCCGAGTTTCCTATCAGATATTTCAAGTAGGAAAGTCCTCCAACTTTTTTTGTTTTGTGTTTTTAGTTCTCACAAGGGCTGCCCTACTTATCCATATTCTTCTGATCAGTTACATTAACGCCTCCTACAGTAGGAAAGTTGATATTTGGCTTTCTTTTACTGAGCCCTATTTGTAACTCAGATCAATTTTGATTGGATAAATGTTCAGAAACCTCATCTTTTGAAATCAGAGTTGCAGAAATTGGTGACATTTTTCTAACACAAAAGAGAAGTGTTGACACTGTTAAATCCTCTTTTCCAGGACTTAGAGCTGTATTTTGAAAGAATTGTTACATGAGGCCATACTCAGAAAAAAAGTTCTTTATGTGCAACTATTAAATTAGCCATTAGGGGAGCTTGCTATAGACCAAGAAGAAACACTCAATCTTACACATTCCCCCACAAAATTTAATGCTACTTTTCCTTCCAGCTCTCAAGCCACCAAGAGTCCAGAAGGGAACCAAATGCCATTTGTATTAGTTGCTCTTGCAGTTTCCATTTAACTTTGTGAGACTCATCATCTCTGAACATGAAAATACAATGCCAAGAGTTTCAGATCCAGTGATTTCTGTTTCAAACACAAGTTCCCTCTTGATGATAACAGACAAAAGCTTAGGGTGAAAAAATACTTTTGTTTGTCATAATAAAACTTAAAAATAAAACTATAATTAAACAAACCAAGTAAAAACGTTTCTTTATATTTTTTAAATTGAGGTATAGTTGATTTACAATGTTTCAGGAATACAGCAAAGTGATTCAATTGTATGCACATATATTTGTATCTATATATTCTTTTCCAGATTCTTTTCCATTTTAGCTTATTATAAGATATTGAATATAATTCCCTGTGCTATATAGTCGGTCCTTATTGGTTTATATACAGTAATGTGTATACTAGTGTGTATACTATATACTATATACAGTGTGTGTACTATATAGTATATGTGTATAGTAGACCCATTTTATATATAGCAGTGTGTATCTATTAATCTCTTCCTAATTTATGCCTCTCCCCACCCCTCTTTCCCTTTGGATAACCATAGTTTGTCTTCTATGTCTCTGAGTCTCTTCTGCTTTGTAAATAAGTTAATTTGTGTCATTCTTTTAGATTCCACATATTAGTGATATCATGTGGTATGTTTCTTTCTCTGTCTGATTTATTTCACTTAGTATGATAATCTCTAGGTCTGTCCATCTTGCTATAAATGGCATTATTTCATTCTTTTTTACTGCTGTACAATATTTATTGTACATGTATACCACATCTTCTTTGTCCATTCATCTGTCAGTGGGCATTTATGTGGCTTCCTTGTCTTGGCTATCATAAACACTGCTGCTAAGAACATTGGGGTGCATATATCTTTCCTATTAATGTTTTGTCTTTTCTGGATATATGCCCGGGAATGGGATTGCTGGATCCCACTGGTAACTCTATTTTAGTTTTTCAGGGATCCTCCATATTGTTCTCCATAGCAAACCAAGTAAACTTTTAATGTTAGATATAAAACACAGATTTGAGAATCATAAACACACTATGCCACAATTTCACAAAAATCTCTAAAGTGTTAACAGGAAGGACATACAAGTAATTGTTTACTTACTATCTTATGTTTTCCTAAGTTGACTTTGGCATAACAGCGATATTTTATAATGTCATTTTACATCAAATAGAAATATAAATCCAAGTGCTCAGACTATAATTAAGCAGCTTTAATGAACTTTGAGTTCATTAAAGAAGTTTGCTGTTTCATTATATAGCTACAATTGCACACCAAAGAGGAAAATTTCTTCTAGTTGTAACCTATCAGAATATTTAAATTCTTCAGGCTCTGCTATTCAACACACCCAGATTTTCACTAAACGCACGTTTATGCCTTCTATTCGGGATCTTTTTTGAGGATCTGTAATGGGACCCTATCCCTTAATTTTCCACAACCAGGCCTTGTATTTGGAAATACTGTAGTCATTGGGGATGGAGGAAAGGTAGAAATAAAAGGAACATGTTAGAAAAGCAGGAAGTGTTTCAGGCTACTTCAGCATCAAAAGGGAAAGGATGAAAATTAATACCAATCAGTGTTTTCCTGGAGGGAATCAGATGATTCCACAGGATTTTAAGAGCACTCCCAAAGATCTAATTGAACAGGAAAACTCACACTTGCTGCCAAAAAGTCAGTAAAATGGTTGCTAAACCCACAACCAGCTCACAAATGCTAGCAACAATAATTGTTTTACAGTAATCATTTTACAGTATGCATGCCACTCTGGGGGAAAAAAAGAACCTCCCAGATCAAATCTCTTTTTCCATTTGAGTTCCGTATAAGTTTTGCTTCGAGTTACAAAGGAATGAGGTTGTATTTGTTCATTTTTCATGTTCTTTCCCTTCTTCTGGGTTTGGTCCCAGTGAAAGAGCTGTGGGGTGGGGGTGGGGGCTGATTCCAGAAGCTAAAGGAACCTCAGTTTAAGGGCCAACAGAAAGCCCTTTGCTGCTCGAGCTTGTGATGCCTGGGTCCTGGAAAATCCTTGGTGTTTGTAGGAAAGAAACAAAGGAAGGACCCGCATCACACCAGAGAGGCCTCACCTCTGTCCTGCTCCAAAGAATGTCCACTGTGGACGCCAGCTAGGTGGAGCAAGAGATAAGAACAGGAGAAATACGATGCTGGCCTCATGTGTGAGGACCCAGGCAACACGGTCAGGAGGCAGGGTTTGCCTGCCGTCTGCATCGCCTCTGCTTCCAAGGCCACCTCCTCCCACCGTGTGCCCATGTCCTGTGGTTAAAATAACCTCATCTCTACTAAGGTGCTGGCCCAGGATGGTCTTATTCTTAGTGAATCCACATCTTGAAGGGAAATTCTTTGAGATCCTAACTGACTTGATCACCCCAGTCCTGAAGCAGTCTATAAGCCACCCTGTAACCTTGAGCAAGCCAGCTTCTCTGGGCTTATGTATTGAAGATTTAGGTCTAAAGGAACTTTGGGGATCCTTCTAGCTTCTAAATTCTCTTTTCTCGGACTTCCCTGTGGCCCACCTTCCCATGCGGGGAACCCAGGTTTGATCTCTGGTCTGGGAACTAAGATCCCACTTGCCGTGGGGCAACAAACCCATGCACCACAACAGAGAAGCTTCCATGGCACAGTGAAGAGCCAGCACAGAAGAAGAGATGAGAGGGACCCCTGGACCGACCAGTGCCCACATGCCCCTGCATGTCCGGGTGCAGCATCTACCTCCCGCCACCGCCATCACCATGCCCAAGAGAAAGGTTGAAAGTAATGCTACAGGAGATTAAAGCCAAGGTGAAAGACGAACACAGAGAAGATCTGCTAAGGTTATCTGCTAAACCTGTTCCTCCAAAGCCAGAACCCAAGCCTGCAAAGGCCCCTGCAAAGGAGGAAGAGAAGGGACCCAAAGGGAAAAAGAGGAAAGCTGATGCTGGCAGGGATGAGAATAACCCTGCAGAAGATGGAGTTGACAAAACAGACCAGGCACAGAAAGCTGAAGGTGCTGGAGATGCCAAGTGAAGGGTGTGCATTTTTGTTAACTGTGTACTTCCGGTGACTGTACAACTGGAAATACGATTTTTTATGAAGTTTTATAAAAATGCAGAATTTTTTCAAGCTATGTTGTTAGCACAAAGATCACTTCATTGTTGTTTTGGGGGTTGTGGGGGTGGGGGAAGGATACATGTCACTAACGGAGCATCTCCAAGGCTGGGTTGACATGGGGGGGAGAAAAATCTTTCCCGTCTAGCTTTGAGAGACTTCTTGATTCCCAGGAAGGAGGGATTCCATGATGTTGGCACACATTAGCCATCTTGGCATATGCGCCTGGTGGTATGGAAAAGCTAGAGTTAGCTGTTATGTCCTCTTCTTCCACTCTACTTCAGCGCAGACTTGACTCCCCTAACCCCAGAGACCTGTGGAACCTGACCCCCCCCAAAATTGGTTGCCAGTATGTCAGGCAATTTGGACTTTCCAGTGTCAGCACTGAGATGGCATTCCTCGAAAGAGCAGGGGTTCCTTTTTTAGACTGTGGCTCCTCGGATTGATACCTCCCCCATTTTCATTCCCGTTTCCTGAAAGGCAGGGTCAGCTTGTGAAAAGCTGTTAAACAACATGCGAAATGTGAACTGTCAGCCCTCACTCTACACTTTCCCTGTTCAGAGCATCGCACAAAGACTTCACTGGGTTTTATAGTGGCTTTCTTATTTTGGTGGTCCATTGAAAAAGGGAGTTTGAAAGTTGTATGCTGTTAACGATTGCCCATGTCCTGCCTGAAATACCATGATTGTTTATGAAAAGTATCTTTAATAGAGCTAGATACAGTTTGGCTTGGGGAAAAAAAAAGGCCCAGAGCAGACAAAAAAAATTTTTTTTAATTTTGTTTAAATCATCAGAATTCTCTTTCCTAATGCTGCAGTATCAATTAGTCGGCAGATGAGAGGGAGGGCAGTTTGGCATGAGGAACCTGACACCCTGTTTCCTGGCTTCTATAAATCTGGACGACTCATCGTGATTGTGTAAACTGACTTGCTGACACTGAGTTTCAAAATAAGATATGAAGTAGTGATAAGAGGAGAAACAGAGGAGATTCAGTATTCTGTACATTGTTTATAGATTTTAACTCAGAGTGGAGATAGAAAAGTGAAAGAGGAGAGTGAAAAAGTTGGCTTAAAACTCAACATTCAGAAAACTAAGATCATGGCATCCAGTCGCATCACTTCATGGCAAATAGGTGGGTAAACAATGGAAACAATAAGAGACTTTATCTTTGGGGCTCCAAAATCACTGCAGATGGTGACTGCAGTCATGAAATTAAAACACGCTAAAGCTATGACCAACCTCAGTTCAGTTCAGTTCAGTCGCTCAGTCATGCTTGACCCTTTGCGACCCCATGAATCGCAGCACGCCAGGCCTCCCTGTCCATCACCAACTCCCAGAGTTCACTCAAACTCACGTCCATCAAGTCAGTGATGCCATCCAGCCATCTCGTTCTCTGTCGTTCCCTTCTCCTCTTGCCCCCAATCCCTCCCAGCATCAGAGTATTTTCCAATGAGTAAACTCTTCGCATGAGCTGGCCAAAGTACTGGAGTTTCAGCTTTAGCATCATTCCTTCCAAAGAACACCCAGGACTGATCTCCTTTAGAATGGACTGGTTGGATCTCCTTGCAGTCCAAGGGACTCTCAAGAGTCTTCTCCAACACCACACTTCAAAAGCATCAATTCTTCGGCACTCAGCTTTCTATATAGTCCAACTCTCACATCCATACATGACCACTGGAAAAACCATAGCCTTGACTAGATGGACCTTTGTTGGCAAAGTAATATCTCTGCTTTTGAATATGCTATCTAGGTTAGTCATAACTTTCCTTCCAAGGAGTAAGCGTCTTTTAATTTCATGGCTGCAGTCAACATCTGCAGTGATCTTGGAGCCCAAAAAAATAAAATCTGACACTGTTTCCACTGTTCCCCCATCTATTTCCCATGAAGTGATGGGACCAGATGCCATGATCTTCGTTTTCTGAATGTTGAGCTTTAAGCCAAGTTTTTCACTCTCCTCTTTCCCTTTCATCAAGAGGCTTTTGAGTTCCTCTTCACTTTCTGCCATAAGGGTGGTGTCATCTGCATATCTGAGGTTATTGATATTTCTCCTGGCAATCTTGATTCTAGCTTGTGCTTCTTCCAGTCCAGAGTTTCTCATGATGTACTCTGCGTATAAGTTAAATAAGCAGGGTGACACTATACAGCCTTGATGACAGCATATTAAAAAGCAAAGACATTACTTTGCCAACAAAGGTCTGTCTAGACAAGGCTATGGTTTTTCCCGTGGTCGTGCATGGATGTGAGAGTTGGACTATAAAGAAAGCTGAGCGCTGAAGAATTGATGCTTTTTGGTGGTGTTGGAGAAGACTCTTGAGAGTCCCTTGGATTGCTAGGAGATCCAACCAGTCCATCCTAAAGGAAATCAGTCCTAAATATTCATTGGAAGGACTGATGCTGAAGCTGCAACTCCAATACTTTGGCAACCTGATGCAAAGAACTGACTCACTAGAAAAGACCCTGATGCTGGGAAAGATTGAAGGTGGGAAGAGAAGGGGATGACAGAGGAGGAGATGGTTGGATGGCATCACTGACTCAATGGACATGAGTTTGAGTAAGCTCCGAGAATTGGTGATGGACAGGGAAGCCTGGGGTGCTGCAGTCCATGGTCACAGAGTCAGATATGACTGAGCAACTGAACTGACTGACTGGAGATATGCTGTTTGTCAGGATGAAGTTTGTGAGAAGCTATCAAAAATGTAATGATACAAATCATGCTTTTCGTGTTAAATTAGGGTCTCACTTGTGCAAGTATCAAAATAAAATAAATATTAAATGCACAGAAAAGTACTTACTACTATCAGATGCCCACTCTGGCCTCACCTTGAGGGTCTGGCTCCCCATGAAATAAATCACCTGGTGTGAAGCGAGTTACCCCAGTTTCATTTAGGACCCAAACTGCTGCCTTACTTCCTGCCCATTCACCCTATCTTCTTCCCAGCCCAGGAGGTCCCACAGGCAAACACTGTTTGAATTATGATTTCAATGGAATTTTTTTTTTTTTTTACAATTCCTGTTCTATTTAATTCTGTGGCTCTTGTTTCTTTTTCTTTCTCCCTCTCAGATGAAAACATATCCACACAATAGCCTCTAATTAAATTACTGTTTTATAAAATGTAAAAATCAAAAAATCAGTGGTTGGGTTTCTTCAGGAAAAAAGTGATGTACTGGAAGTTTCTAGAACTAGCTCTGACCACATCCCTTCACCAAGTAATGATTCATGAAATCATTCCATCTCTCTGGGGTCAGAATCAAACCCTCTACAAAGTCTCTCCCAGCTCTGGGTCATCATGAATTTAACCATCGCAACACTGTATAACGTTATTTAAAAACAAACATAAGTACTACATCTGAGGATTGCTTCATCTAATTCAAAAGAACCCTGGATCCAACTATGGCTTTATTCAGCACTTGTTTCCCGCCCCCCCCCACCCCCAAGGAACCATCTAACCTGAGTGAGAAGTCAGGGTTCTTTTGCGGGGGGCGGACAGGAGGCTATGCCAAGTCTTGGTTACTTTGCATGGGTTTTCTCTAGCTGCAGTGCATGGGCTTTTCATTGTGATGGCTTCTCTAGTTGTGGAGCACGGGCTCTAGGCATGCAAGCTTCAGTAGTTGTGGCTCATGGGCTCTAGAGCTCAAGCTCAGCAGTTGTGGCACACAGGCTTGGTTGCTCCACGGCATGTGGGATCTTAGTTCCCCAACCAGGATTCCAACTGGTGTCCCTTGCATTGCAAGGCAGATTCTTAACTACTGAACCACCCAGGGAGCTCCCCAAACCCTTAATATGGTTCATCATTTTGCTCTCAGGCTTTCCAGGTGTCGAAAGTGGTAAAGAACCCGCCTGCCAATGCAGGAGAGGTCAGAGGTGCAGTTTCAATTCCTGGATCGGGAAGACCCCCTGCAAGAGGGCATGGCCACGCACTCCAGTATTCTTGTCTGAAAAATCCCATGGACAGAGGAGCCTGGAGGGCTACAGTCCATAGGGTTGCAAAGAGTTGGACACGACCGAAGTGACTTAGCATGCCTACATATGTAAACTAGTATGTTTTTCTGAAACAAATAGCTTCCATCCTTCTCTACAATTAGAAATGTCTCAGATATTCAAGACAGTAAACTCCCACCAATACAGGGGGAGAAAAACTGCCTCTTTTGTTCCCCCTCTCCTCAGCACCTGACTCCATCAGTAGCTTCTTCTATCTGGGGCAGGATCTAGAAGTAGGGATGAAATCTTCACATAAATGATAAAGTCTGAAATTTGATCATCTTTTATTTGTTTTTCTCCTTCTGATGGCACTTGTTTCTGCCGTTATTTGTCGTAAAAGTGGGAAGAATTCAAAGAATGGTGCTATTTTCAGTTACTAATTAATCCACTAAGAAACTTAAGAGCATTCTTCCCTTCTGAGAAAAGGAGGCTTTAAACAGTTGACAAGAGTCTTTTATCTTTAAAGGTCCAAAGGCTAAATCATTGTCCATCTCCAATAGAGCTGCTGTACTTTTAAAGACTCACTAAAGGCTTCCCATGGAAGACTGCCCAAAGGGGAAGTCCAGTCACAGAGAAAAGTTAAGCTTGATGAATTCCAAATTTATCATTTCAAGTCATTAAGAGATAAGCCCTGGAACTGTCGCCACACACGGGCCACAAAGGGGTGCCTCTCATCTGTTCCAATCAAAATACAAATATTATACCACGTAGCCAGAGAATTACCCATGCTTATCTATATGTTATTTGCATCCTCTGAGCAACCATACACAATCTCTCACCAGGTTTCTAAGCTAAAGTGTTCAGTTCAGTTCAGTTCAGTCGCTCAGTCGTATCCGACTCTTTGCGACCCCATGAATCGCAGCACGCTAGGCCTCCCTGTCCATCACCAACTCCCAGAGTTCACTCAAACTCACGTCCATCGAGTCGGTGATGCCATCCAGCCATCTCATCCTCTGGCGTCCCCTTCTCCTCCTGCCCCCAATCCCTCCCAGCATCAGAGTCTTTTCCAATGAGTCAACTCTTCACATGAGGTGGCCAAAGTCCTGGAGTTTCAGCTTTAGCATCATTCCTTCCAAAGAAATCCCAGGGCTGATCTCCTTCAGAATGGACTGGTTGGATCTCCTTGTAGTCCAAGGGACTCTCAAGAGTCTTCTCCAACACCACACTTCAAAAGCATCAATTCTTCAGCACTCAGCTTTCTTCACAGTCCAACTCTCACATCCATACATGACCACTGGAAAAACCATAGCCTTGACTAGATGGACCTTTGTTGTCAAAGTAATGTCTCTGCTTTTGAATATGCTATCTAGGTTAGTCATAACTTTCCTTCCAAGGAGCAAGCTAAAGTGTAGCTGACCACAATTTTAAATTGTCGTCTCATGGTACAGCATTTATGGTTAGACAAGTTTATGTGGGTTCTATGTAGGAGTTATGTTTCCATAGACTTTATTTTTTTAATTAATTCATTTATTTGGGGCTGCTCTGGGTCTTTGCGACTACATGAGGCCTTTCTCTAGTTGTGACAATCGGGGGCTACTCTCCTGTTGCAGAGCACGTGCTCTTGACGTTCGGGTTCCATTACTTGAGGCACACAGGTTTCATTCCTCCGAGGCATGGCTTGTGGGATCTTCCCAGACCAGGGATCACACCTGTGTCCCCTGCACTGACAGGCGGATTCTCAACCACTGTGCTAGGGAAGTCCATGTTTCATAGACTTTAGATGCCCCACCAAAAGTAACTTATTTGAGAACCAAAGGGGATTTTAGTTTACTCTTGGGCCATGCAGCTCCAGTCTTCCAGTCATTTAGACAAATCATGTTCAATACAAATGTGGAGTAATATAAATAACCTTAAATTCATCAACTAATTCCAGAAATGAAAAAAAAAAAATCTAGAGTATTTTCATCTGTGGAACCCTAGACAGTGTTGACAGCATAGTAACAAAACAGCCAAAACAGTAAGAAAAAGGTAAAGTTCAGGAAACCTAAATTTTCAATGATTTTTTTTTGTCTAAAAATGATAGTAATAAACAATTTTTAAAAACCAACAGCTGCAAAATAAGGCACAACAAGGCATTATATACTGACAATGCATATTTAAAACGGCATAATTCATTGTGGAATAGCTCTGTAACATATTTAATTTGCTTAATTTGCTCTTCAATGTATCTAGGTAATTATGGTGGTTTTTAAAAAATGTACAAATTCTTAATACTACCCCTTTAAATGATAAACCCTAATTCTCCCTCCTTGAGTGAGTGACTCTCTTCTAACAGAATATGGCAGAGGTGATAATGTGTTATTTTGAGACCATGGCACTTTAAGGACATGTGGCTTCTGCCTCTTCCTCTTAGATCAGCCTCAATGGGGGATCTCCGTGTTGCGACGACCCCCAAGCCCTGCAGAGGGTCTACGTGGTCAGGAATTGAGGCAGCCTGCAGTCAAAGACCAGCACCAATTTGCCAGCCCTGGGAGCTTCCTTGGAAGGAGTTCTTCATGCCCAATTCACCTTCAGATAACTCCAGCCTTGGTCAGTATCTTTATCATGACCTCATGAGAGACTCTGGGCTGAACCATTACCTAAGCTAGTCCTGGATCCTGACTCATGGCAAGAGGGTAAGATAACCTTTAAATTATCAGCTAATTTAGGGTTAAGCTCTGTAGCAATAGATAACTCATACAGAATATTTAAACCATTTCTACACAGACTTCTTTCACATATACAGTGTGTAACTATCTCAAACTTTATTAATTTGCCCACTGTCAAACCCCTCTCAGCAGAATATAAGCTGCATGGAAGCAGAAAATTCTATTATGTGCTGTGCACTTACAGTGAAAAACAGTGTATGGCACAGAGTGGGTCCTCAATATATATTTCTTGAGTACACAGTTCATTTGATGAATTTGTCATAATCTCTATCCAATGAAGAGTGCAGGATTTTAAAAAAATGTTTTCAACTGCTGTTTCATCAGTAGTAAACTTAACTGTGGGCTTCCCAATTTAGTTTGGGAAGGTGGTGCAGTGGTAAAGAATCCGCTTGCCAATGAAGCAGATGCAGGAGACATGGGTTTGATCCCTGGGTCAGGAAGATCCCCTGGAGGAGGGCATGGCAACCCACTCCAGCATTCTTGTCTAGAAAATTACATAGACAGAAGAGCCTGGGGAGGTACAGCCCATGGGGTCTCACAGAGTCAGACACGGCTGAGAGACAGAACACACACACACTAAATAAATATCAGCAAAGGTGCTAAATGGTAATAATATTTATACTAAATATGGAATAACCTTTCTAATGTTCAGATAATTTTTATTTTATAGGCATAATATCTGTGAAGTCTATCTGTTGACAAAAGGAACAGGCTCAACTGGAGATAAATTCTATAATCTTTCCACATAATGTTAACCAACAAATAAGTATGAGAAGAGAGTTTAAAGAAACAAACGAAAACCAAAATAGTAACACACATGCACACCACACCCTAGAATCCAGTGTGGGAGAATGGACTAAAAGTTCTCTAGGTCATGTGATTAACTATTGATAACTTGAAAAGGCTGAGAGGCTGTAACATTACACAATGTGGTAAGTCTTCTCAGAACCAAAATAAATAGTACAGTGTTCATTTTCAACAATTACAAAGCAGCTGCTTTCCTGAGTTTACTACAGACTCAGAAAAATCCATTGGCTTTCTCCATTTCAACAGCTTTCCTATTTGCATCTAAAGACCCATCTAGTCAATCTAATTATTTTCCACTTGTGTCCAGCTAAATCTTTCTCTATTAAATTAACTCTTTATTAAAGTTGTACAATTTCTCTGTGCTCTTCCATGGCACTCATTGTGCCATTTTCTTTTTTTTATACTCACTAGACATAAAAGAGATGCTTAGTAAATGACTATGCTACATTTTTACCCTTCGGGTCTAAGACAGCTTTAAAAAGTCTATGCTTTATCTTATCATTAATTCATGAAGGAGGTGAGATTCTACCACCAGCCCCTACTGCTCTAAGTAATTTATTAAATGAAATAAGATTTTTTTAATTAAATAATCTTTTCTAAGAGGAAATAAAACCCACTCCCTGAAATGTTATTGTAATAGACAGGATTATCACACTAGTCTTCTGTTAGGCAATTGGAGAAATTGTATATTGATTAATTCAATTTCCTGACTGAATTATGTAACAGAAATGGAAACTATAGAAGCTTGGCAATATCAAAAATACATAAACACCACTGCAGTATTCTTGCCTGGAAAATCCCATGGACAGAGGAGCCTGGTGGGCTACAGTCCATAGGGTTGCAAAGAGTCAGACATGACTAAAGAGACTTAGAAAGCAGCAAAATGCAAATATAAGTATCTAGAAATCCTCTTTAAGATAAATAAGTAACATATAGTCATCAGTTTTTAGGTAATCTGGTATTGGCAAAAAGACATGGATTAGCAGTCTGAGGACTGGTTTGTTCAAGTACACGAGTGACTGGGCTCCGTCACTAATTGGCTATGAAGTGAAGTGGCTCAGTCTTGTCTGACTCTTTGCAACCCCATGGATTGTAGCCTACCACACTTCTCCGTCCATGGGATTTTCCAGGCAAGACTACTGGAGTGGGTTGCCATTTCCTTCTCCAGGGGATCTTCCAGACCCAGGGATCAAACCCAGGTCTCCCGCGTTGTAGGCAGACGCTTTACCGTCTGAGCCACCAGCTATGGGACCCTGATAAAACCTTTACCTCTCTGCCTTTATTGACAAATAGGAATCTATCATACAAGAACCACCCTGATGATTAAATGCTAAAGGTGCTTCATCAACCATAAAGCACTGCACAAACGTCAGTCATCTCTTGCACTGGAAGCTCCAGAGCCTGGTGTGAGACCTGACACAGAGCTAGAATTCAAAATTCACAGAGCTAAATGAGTAACTGATGAGCTGTGTGATCTCAGGCAACAAAAATCTGTCCTCCTCCTCTACTTCCTCCTCCTCCTCCAGTGATATCATTGTCACCCTTGTTCACTGCAGTACAGTCATACTGTCCTTTTTCCTGTCTTCCTAAACAGCAAGCTGCCCCCTGCCTCGGGGCCTTTGCACCTGCTGTTTCCTCTGCCTGGATCACTCTTCCCCAGCTCTTTGCACGGCCACTCCATTCTCATCAGTCAGGTCTTAAGCCAAATGTCATTTATTCAGAAGCTTTCTCTTACCACCGTGACTAATGTTCCTCTCCTATCATTCACCCAATATATATTCCTGTTTTATTTTCTCTACCTGTTGACATATTACATTGTCCTTCATATAATAAAAAAACACTCTACTAGGGAAAAAAAATACATAAACATTTCAGGAGAAAACTTTAATGCCAGGTCTTGTATGAGTTGTTCAAGCTAAAACCAAATTGTCTTACACATCTTGAAATAAACAATCTTAGAAAATAAAGAGAAAAAGAACCAACAGAGAAAAACAGTGGCATGCAAATCAGTTAGTTACATAAAAAGTAACTAAATAGTGAGATTCTTCCTTTAATAGAAAAATAACAATTGATTCTTTACTAATTATTGGTGCCAGAGGAAATAATGAAAATTGTTTTATGATCTTGTGTTGGGAAGAAGAGGGAGTGAGTTGAGGGGTGTGTAGGTAACCAGAGTGGTTCCTGGATGGGTATGGTCAGGAGACAACCACAGCTCTCTGTTGGTCAATTATTTTGGAAATGCAAACACCAATAAACATCATGAGCCGGGTGGAAACAGCTCTCAAATAACCATAATATTAGGGGGAAGGAAAATAATGGTAAAGACAGAATAAGATGATAAAATTCAGCATCACAAGTAATCTGATGTATGAACACTACTATCTATACATAGTATAGATATGGACAGAGGAACCTGGCGGGTTAGTGTCCACGGGGTCACAAAAAGCTGGACACAACTGAACGGGCACACACACACACATTCATAAAATAGATAACTAATAAGAACCCATTGTATAGCACAGGGAACTCTACTCAATACTCTGTAATGACCTATGTGGGAAAAGATTCTTTAAAAAAGTGGATGTGTGTATATGTATAGCTGATTGACTTTGCTATACAGTAGAAACTAACACACTGTAAACCAACTATACTCCAATAATATTTTTTTTAAAGTAACCTGAACTTGGCCTCCTCGCCTTCCTCCCCCGCCCCCTGAGTGCTGTCTTTCTCCCTCATCACCCACATTCCCAGATGGCACTGCTCAGCCTCCTGTGTGCCAGGCCCTGTGTTGGCTTGGGCACCCAGCAGTCAACCAAACAAACAAAAATCTCTGTATTCTTGGGGCTTACTCTTTAATGTGGAGGAAACAAACTAGATAAAATACATAAGAAAAAAAAATGTCTATATAGGACAATTCAATGTTATTTTTTCACATTAAACAAATACCTTTCAATGAAATTTTAAAATGGGGTGCAGGGGAAATCTGTGATAGTGACCTACATACTTACCCTTCCCACAGAATTATCCTTCCCAAAGAACTAAGAACTTCAGTATCTGTGTCCCAACCATCCTCGTCATGGGTTGAGGGCTGCTCCCCGGGGAGTGTTAGTTCCCTGGCACAGAGCAGGCTCCTTTAGCCAGAGATAACCTGCCGGCCAAGGGAGGTAGATGCTGGCAGTAGCTCATAGACCCAGCTTGCTCTGGAATGGCAAAGGCCAGAGGAAAAGGTGGGGCAGAGTTTGGTACAGTTTATAATTACATATTGGAGAAGGAAATGGCAACTCACTCCGGTACTCTTGCCTGGAAAATCCCATGGACAGAGAAGCCTAGTAGGCTACAGTTCGTGGGGTCACAAAGAGTTGGACACAACTGAGTAACTTCACTTTATAATTACATATGCTACATTACAGAGTACATTGTTCACAGGCACATTTCCCACTGGGCCCCTGTGGTCTTCCTCTGTATAGGTCCGGGACCTTCCTCTGCTAAGAGGACTTGGCCACATGGAACCTATAGACCCTTCTGGGCCATGCTCCATGGAATCCCAGGATTTCTGTCTGATAAGGGTAAATCACGTCCTTCAAACAAAAAGCAAGATGGGATCCTAATCCCCAGTACCACAGAATGTGCCCTCATTCGGAGACTGGGTCTTTACATAGATGAGTTAAAATGATGCCATTAGATATTTACATGTTTGTTTTATTTGTTTGGCTGCGCTGTGTGGCATGCAGGATCTTAGTTCCCTTACCAGGGACTGAGCCCATGCCCTTGCAATGGAAGCACCAAGTCTTAGCTACCAGACCACGAGGAAAACACCAAAATGACATCTTTAGACTGGACTCTACTCTAATACGACTGGTGCTCTTATTTAAAAAAAAAAAAAAAAAACAGGAAATTTGAGTACAGAAGCAAACCCAAGTAGAGCAGAGATGATGCAAAGACACCCAGGGACAAGATGGCCATCTACAAGCCAGGAGGAGGGGCCTCCCAGCCCTCAGAAGGAACCAATTTTGCCAACATCTTGATTCAGACTCCAAGCCTCCAAAACTATGAGGCAATAAGTTTGTGTTGTGTAAGCTGCCCAGTACCCAACATACCCAAATGGTACTTTGTTATACTGCCTTTTAGTTTAGGAAAATGTGTGAAAGTTGCTCAGTTGTGTCCGACTCATTGTGACCCCATGGGCTATACAGTCCATGGAATTCTCCAAGCCAGAATACTGGAGTGGGTAGCCTTTCCCCTCTCCAGAGGATTTTCCCAACCCAGGGATCAAACCCAAGTCTCCCGCATTGCAGGCAGATTCTTTACCAGCTGAGCCACAAGGGAAGCCCTTAAGAAAATAATACCGCCTCAATAGACCGAAGTCTGCGGTCAGTGCCTGTGCAAAGCTCTTCCTCAACTCCATCTTCCCAAGTGTGGAGAGGCTGCCGGCATGCTCCATCAAGTTGTAAAGTGGGCTATGTGTAGGGGGTGGAGATAAAGTTTGGGTATCCATATACTCACAGCGTTAGCCTGTAGGTGACAATAAAACAAAGCCAAACCCTCAGAGATTCCCCAAGCAGTTAGATTTCAGCTCTTTCTTTTTAAGGGATCTAATCACAAAACTAGATTCAAATAATAATTCTGTTCTCAATATTAATTATTATATATAATTTAAGAGCAATGGACAAAGGCAGAAACCATAATAGAAGCATTTAGGCTAAAAAAGATCTTCATGATCCAGATAATCACGATGGTATGATCACTGACCTAGAGCCAGACATCCTGGAATGTAAGTCAAGTGGGCCTTAGAAAGCATCACTACGAACAAAGCTAGTGGAGATGATGGAATTCCAGTGGAGCTATTTCAAATCCTGAAAGATGATGCTGTGAAAGTGCTGCACTCAATAAGCCAGCAAATTTGGAAAACTCGGCAGTGGCCACAGGACTGGAAAAGGTCCGTTTTCATTCCAATCCCAAAGAAAGGCAATGCCAAAGAATGCTCAAACTACTGCACAATTGCACGCATGTCACATGCTAGCAAAGTAATGCTCAAAATTCTCCAAGCCAGGCTTCAGCAATACGTGAACCATGAACTTCCTGATGTTCAAGCTGGTTTTAGAAAAGGTAGAGGAACCAGAGATCAAATTGCCAACGTCCTCTGGATCATGGAAAAAGCCAGAGAGTTCCAGAAAAACATCTATTTCTGCTTTATTGACTATGCCAAAGCCTTTGACTGTGTGGATCACAACAAACTGTGGAACATTCTTCAAGAGATGGGAATACCAGACCACCTGACCTGCCTCTTGAGAAATTTGTATGCAGGTCAGGAAGCAACAGTTAGAACTGGACATGGAACAACAGACTGGTTCCAAATAGGAAAAGGAGTACCTCAAGGCTGTATATTGTCACCCTGCTTATTTAACTTCTATGCAGAGTACATCATGAGAAACGCTGGGCTGGAAGAAGCACAAGCTGGAATCAAGATTGCCGGGAGAAATATCAATAACCTCAGATATGCAGATGACACCACCCTTATGGCAGAAAGTGAAGAAGAACTCAAAAGCCTCTTGATGAAAGTGAAAGAGGAGAGTGAAAAAGTTGGCTTAAAGCTCAACATTCAGAAAACAAAGATCATGGCATCTGGTCCCATCACTTCATGGGAAATAGATGGGAAACAGTGGAAAGAGTGTCAGACTTTATTTTTTTGGGCCCCAAAATCACTGCAGATGGTGACTGCAGCCATGAAATTAAAAGACACTTACTCCTTGAAAGGAAAGTTATGACCAACCTAGATAGCATATTGAAAAGCAGAGACATTACTTTGCCAACAAAGGTCCGTCCAGTCAAGGCTATGGTTTTTCCAGTGGTCATGTATGGATGTGAAATGGACTGTGAAGAAGGCTGGGCGCCAAAGAAGTGATGCCTTTGAACTGTGGTATTTGAGAAGACTCTTGAGAGTCCCTTGGACTGCAAGGAGATCCAACCAGTCCATTCTGAAGGAGATGAGCCCTGGGATTTCTTTGGAAGGAATGATGCTAAAGCTGAAACTCCAGTACTTTGGCCACCTCATATGAAGAGTTGCTTCATTGGAAAAGACTTTGATGCTGGGAGGGATTGGGGGCAGGAGGAGAAGGGGACGACAGAGGATGAGATGGCTGGATGGCATCACTGACTCGATGGACGTGAGTCTGAGTGAACTCCGGGAGTTGGTGATGGACAGGGAGGCCTGGCAAGCTGCGATTCATGGGGTCGCAAAGAGTCGGAAACGACTGAGCGACTGAACTGAACTGAATGGGTTGAAACGTGTCTGCCTAAAAGGTACACTGAAGTCCTAACCCCTGGTACCTTGAATGTGACTTTACTTGAGAACTGGGTCTTTGCAGATGTCATCAAGTTAAGATGAGGTCATTAGGGCAGGCTGTAATTCAATATGACTGTTGTCCTTTTAAGGTAAGAAGACACATAGAGACAGAGACATAAACCAGGAAGATCATGTAACAATGGACCTAGAAATTGGAGTGACACAGATAGTAGCTAAGGGACTCAAGGACTGCTGGCAAATATCAGAAGCTAGAAGAGGCAAGGAAGGATTCTCCCCTGCAGGTTTCAGAGAGAGCATGGCCCTGCCAGCACTTTGATTTCAGACTTCCAGCTTAAGAGCAAGTTCGGTTCAGTTCAGTTGCTCAATTGTGTCTGACTCTTTGCTACCCCATGAATCGCAGCACGCCAGGCCTCCCTGTCCATCACCAACTCCCAGAGTTCACTCAGACTCATGTCCATCGAGTCAGTGATGCCATCCAGCCATCTCATTCTCTGTCGTCCCCTTCTCCTCCTGCCCCCAATCCCTCCCAGCATCAGACTCTTTTCCAATGAGTCAACTCTTCACATGAGGTGGCCAAAGTACTGGAGTTTCAGCCTCAGCATCAGTCCTTCCAAAGAACACCCAGGGCTGATCTCCTTTAGGATGGACTGGTTGGATCTCCTTGCAGTCCAAGGGACTCTCAAGACTCTTCTCCAACACCACAGTTCAAAAGCATCAATTCCTCGGCGCTCAGCTTTCTTCACAGTCCAACTCTCACATTCATACATGACCACTGGAAAAACCATAGCCTTGACTGGACGGACCTTTGTTGGCAAAGTAATGTCTCTGCTTTTCAATATGCTATCTAGGTTAGTCATAACTTTCCCTCCAAGGAGTAAGCGTCTTTTAATTTCATGCCTGCAGTCACCATCTGCAGTGATTTTGGAGCCCAAAAAAATAAAGTCTGACACTGTTTCCACTGTTTCCCCATCTATTTCCCATGAAGTGATGGGACCAGATGCCATGATCTTCGTTTTCTGAATGTTGAGCTTTAAGCCAACTTTTTCACTCTCCTCTTTCACTTTCATCAAGAGGCTTTTGAGTTCTTCTTCACTTTCTGCCATAAGGGTGGTGTCATCTGCATATCTGAGGTTATTGATATTTCTCCCGGCAATCTTGATTCCAGCTTGTGCTTCTTCCAGCCCAGCATTTCTCATGATGTACTCTGCATAGAAGTTAAATAAACAGGGTGACAATATACAGCCTTGACGTACTCCTTTTCCTATTTGGAACCAATCTGTTGTTCCATGTCCAGTTCTAACTGTTGCTTCCTGACCTGCATACAAATTTCTCAAGAGGCAGGTCAGGTGGTCTGGTATTCCCATCTCTTAAAGAATTTTCTGCAGTTTGTTGTGATCCACACAGTCAAAGGTTTTGGCATAGTCAATAAAGCAGAAATAGATGTTTTTCTGGAACTCGCTTGCTTTTTCCATGATCCAGAGGATGTTGGCAATTTGATCTCTGGTTCCTCTGCCTTTCTAAAACCAGCTTGAACATCTGGAAGTTCACGGTTCATGTATTGCTGAAGCCTGGCTTGGAGAATTTTGAGCATTACTTTACTAGCGTGTGAGATGAATGCAATTGTGCAGTAGTTTGAGCATTCTTTGGCATTGCCTTTCTTTGTGATTGGAATGAAAACGGACCTTTTCCAGTCCTGTGGCCACTGCCGAGTTTTCCAAATTTGCTGGCTTATTGAGTGCAGCACTTTCACAGCATCATCTTTCAGGATTTGAAATAGCTCCACTGGAATTCCATCACCTCCATTAGCTTTGTTCGTAGTGATGCTTTCTAAGGCCCATTTGACTTCACATTCCAGGATGTCTGGCTCTAGATGAGTGATCATACCGTCATGATTATCTTGGTCAACACCGAAATCAGAGTGATTATATTTTTTGCAGGCAAAGATGGAGAAGCTCTATACAGTCAGCAAAAACAAGACCAGGAGCTGACTCTGGCTCAGACCATGAACTCCTTATTGCCAAATTCAGACTTAAATTGAAGAAAGTAGGCTAGTACTTCATACTTTTGTTTCAGCAGCCCTAGTAAAGTAACAGAAGAATCTTTCATGGTTCATCATTTCACCTAATAGGAAATGGCCAGCCAGTGAAATGAAAAGATTTGCCAGAGCTCCCACAGCAGAAGCAAGACTAGAAGAACCCAGAGTTTCTGACTCTTTTTCTAGTCTTGCATGAACTTCCTGCCTCCAATACAAGCATAAGAATTCATTCATTCACTCACTTCACAAATATTTATTAAGCACCTACCAAGTGACAGCCATTAGTATAGACAAGGACATACACTGGTCCAGAGAAAGTTTTTTTTTTCCCCCATGCCGTGTTTAGAAGCCCTGGGGAAAATAGATGACAATTAATACAGATAATCATAATAAAAAAACAATTACAAGAAAATGTAGCAAATGTATATAAAAATTCAGTATTCTGGTAAGGGAAACAAAAAGTGAAAGAATGAAAACAAAAAATTAACAATAATAAGATATTTTCGCAAAACGAAAAAATTGAAGAAGGAAATTAAGTCCAATATTCTTGCACCCATTTTGCTGAAAATTAAGTTAGACTAAACTGTTATAAATTTACAATGACAAGACCAACAGTCTTCAACAGGAGGTGATTTTCACCCCCAGAGGACATTTGGTAAAATCCGGAGATATCTGTGATCATCGTGGCTAAGGGCGTGCCATGGCACCCAGCAGGTTGGACCAAGGAAGCTGCTAACCACCTGACAATGCACAGAACAGCCCCCGACAACATTGAATTAGTTATCCACTCAAAACGTCAGTGGTGCTCAGGCTTAGAAACTGAACTAGACTAAAATAAAGGCTATTTTCTCAGCTATACTTCTTAAGCTTACCACCACCTCGTTATTGAAAAGGACCTAAAGATCGATATCTGAACCCATTATAAACCCATAAGAATTTAAGAAAGGTCTATAGGAAAAGTATATATTTCTCATTTCAAACTCAATAAATCCTTCTGTCTTCCCAGTAATTTCATAGCTATTATTTTATACATGTGTCTGGACTGGGTGAACTCATAACAGTTGCTACCAAGATTCTGGCAAACTCTAATATGTATCACCCTTTAGAGGGTGCTGTCTCAACCAAAGCCATCTCTGCTAGGGGACCCCATGTATTTCACTTGTATCAAGAATCTGCTTCTCACATAAATCTGTGCATTATTGAGATAGGCATGTTCAGATTTGTTGCTGCTGCTGCTGCTAAGTCGCTTCAGTCATGTCCGACTCTGTGCAACCCCGTTCCTGGGATTCTCCAGGCAAGAATACTGAAGTGGGTTGCCATTTCCTTCTCCGATGCATGAAAGTGAAAATTCAGGCACCAAGAACTAGCAGATGAAGCTTAGACACTTGTGAAGTGACCATCAAGGAGCCAACCCCAAAAAATTGGATGTGAGGAATGCAGAAAATAATCATATAGATATTAGGTTAAGTAGGAATGCATTAATACAGTACAGGAATGAACATACACAGAGGGACTTCCCTGGTGGTCCAGTGGTTAAGAATCCACCTTGAAATGCAAGGAGGCAAGTTCCACCCCTGGTTAGGGAACTAAGATCCCACAAGCTGCGGAGCAACTAAGCTTTGGCACTGCAGCTACTGAGCCCACTCACCACAACTAGAGAGTTTGTGCATCACGACGAAGGTTCTGCATGCCGCAACTAAGACCCAATGCAGCCAAATAAATACATAAATTAAACAAAAAGAGAATATATACGGAATCAAAATCAGAGGAGCGGGAACTTACAAATTTAGCCTAGTTGAGCAAGAATAATCAGGAAATTAAAAGTTTACTAAAAATAGATAGCTCCAAATCCCATACAGGAATAACAGGGCAGAATGAAGCACATTCAAGCATAGCACAGGCAAAAGGCAAGTTCAGACTGCTTGCCTGAGAGCTAGAGATTCTGCCTCAGAGTTAAGCAACCCTGGACTGATGAGCCAGGCCCAGCTTAAGCGTGACCAAGGACAGGAGTGAAACATAAGATGTATGGTCATGCACGAACAATATTAAGCATAAAGATAAGAAGATGTAGTCAAAAGTGATAGAATAATCTAGAATTTTGTAAATAATTTTGTATTTATTTATTTTTGTTTTTGTCTGTGCTGGGTCTTCGGTGCTGGGTAGGCTTTTCTCTAGTTGCAGTGAGCAGGGGCTACTTTCTAGTTGTGGTGTGAGGGTTTCTCTTATTGTGGAGCATGGGATCCAGGGCTCATGGGCTCAGTTGCAGTTCAAGAGCTCCAGAGCACAAATTCAATAGGTGTGACGCTCAGGCTTAGCCGCTCCACAGCACTCGGGATTTTCTTGGACCTGGGATCGAACCCTAGCTTCCCACATTGACAGGCAGCTTCTTTACCACTGAACCACCAGGGAAGCCCAATCTAGACTTTTTAACAAGTCTTCAATGAGCTGATCATGATTGCAATTATATTATCATAATTGTCTAATGAAACTTCAGAATCACCCAATAAAAGGAAAATTAAAGAATGATTAGCAACTTTCAAAATAAGTCTTTGATTCATAAAGTGATGATGATTATGATTAGCAATATGTAAAACATACGCTTCGATGGGCCAAGGATAAGATATTATTTTTACTTTCTCATTTAATAATCACAGTAGTCTTATGAGGTAGATACTAGCAGTAACTTCAACTTTCAGGTTAAAAAACTTGGTAAGAAACAGGTCAAGTAACTAGGTCAAAGTTGTGTGGCTTCCTGGTAGCTCAGACAGTTAAGAATCTGCCTGTAATACAGGAGATCAAGGTTTGATCCCTGGGTTAGGAAGATTCCCCTGGAGAAGGCGATGGCAATCACTCTCAGACTTTGTGTGGGTAATAAATGGTAGACTAAGGTTCTAAGTTGAAGGAGATCAAAACAGTCAATCCTAAAGGAAATCAGTCTTGAATATTCATTGCAAGGATTGATGCTGAAGCTGAAACTTCAATATTTTGGCCACCTGATGCGAAGAACTGACTCATTGGAAAAGACCCTGATGCTGGGAAAGATTGAAGGCAGGAGGAGAAGGGGATGACAGAAGATAAGATGGTTGGGTGGCATCACTGACTATATGAACATGAGTTTGGGCAAGCTCTGGGAGTTGGTGAAGGACAGGGAAGCCTGGCGTGCTGCAGTCCATGGGGTCGAGAATAGTGGGACATGACTGAGTGACTGAACTGAACTGAACTGAAGGTTCTAAGTTAAATCTTTCTCATTCTAAAGGTTTTGTTGTTTTTTCCTTTTGTTATTAGCTACATCTTTTAATTGAGAAACTATTACATGCATCTGGTTAAAAAATGGTGGGGACTTCCCTGGTGGGCCAGTGGTAAAAAGACTCTGTGCTTCCACTGCAGGGGGCACAGATTCAATCCCTGGTCAGGGAACAAAGATCCCCCCCATGCCACATGGCATGGACAAAAAAAATTTTAATAAAAAACAAATCATGAACCATAAATGGGAGGTTTGTGTGTTTGTGTGTGTGCGTGCGCACTCAGTCATATTCAACTCTTTGAGACCGCATGGACTGTAGCCGGCCACACTGCTCTGTCCATGGCATTTCCCTAGCAAGAATATTGGAGCGTGTCACCATTTCCTACTCCAAGGGATTTTCCTGACCTAGGGATTGAACTTGTGTCTCCTACATTGGCAGGTGGATTCTTTACCACTGTGCCACCTGGGAAGTCCATAAATAGGAGGTAATCATGCTTTTCTACTCCAAGATTCTGTTCCTAGGCATCACGCCAAAAAGAACCACTATTCCTAGTTTTTTATATATTCTTCTAGAAAGTCTATGAAAGTCTCTCTTCCTCACTCTTTACTTTTAACACAAAGGGGAGCACATAGTGCTCTGCACCTTGTAAAGCAATTTTTCTTAACCATTGCATTATGCTGTTTACTGCCAAGCATCAGGATTTTCTGAGAGCATGTAAATGATGAAATTCACACACACACACAAAAAAGGAAATCCTCAAATGCAGTCATGGAAAGGCACCGTACAAGCACACCTGTGGATAGCTAACATTTTGAAGGGGTTTACGGATGACTGTCAGACTTTACTTTTTTGGGCTCCAAAATCACTGCAGATGGTGACTGCAGCCATGAAATTAAAAGACGCTTACTCCTTGGAAGGAAAGTTATGACCAATCTAGATAGCATATTGAAAAGCAGAGACATTATTTTGACAACAAAGGTCCGTGTAGTCAAGGCTATGGTTTTTCCAGTGGTCATGTATGGATGTGAGAGTTGGACTGTGAAGAAGGCTGAGCGCCAAAGAATTGATGCCTTTGAACTGTGGTGTTGGAGAAGACTCTTGAGAGTCCCTTGGACTGCAAGGAGATCCAACCAGTCCATTCTGAAGGAGACCAGCCCTGGGATTTCTTTGGAAAGAATGATGCTAAAGCTGAAACTCCAGTACTTTGGCCACCTCATGCGAAGAGTTGACTCATCGGAAAAGACTCTGATGCTGGGAGGGATTGGGGGCAGGAGAAGGGGACGACAGAGAATGAGATGGCTGGATGGCATCACTGACTTGATGGACGTGAGTCTGGGTGAGCTCTGGGAGTTGGTGATGGACAGGGAGGCCTGGTGTGCTGCGATTCATGGGGTCGCAAAGAGTCGGACATGACTGAGCGACTGAACTGAACTGAACTGTACCTATTAGAAATAGCCTCTTAGGTTCTTCTAAGCCTTATCATGGTGGTTGAGTGTAGCTGTTATCAAAGTGTGGTTTGGAGACTATCATGGTCCCAAGACCCTCCTGGTGTTTCATGAAGTCAAACCATTTTCATAATAAAACAAAGTTATTTGGGCTTTTTGCAGTGGAATTTTCCAGAGGCTACATGATGTGTGATATTGCAACACATTGAAGCAGAAGCAGATATGAGAATTCAGCTGTCTTTTTAATTTATTTATTTTTAATTGAAGGATAATTGCTTTACAGTATCAACTGCCTTCTATTAAAGCAAATAGTGAAGTCATTTGCCAGAGTGTAAAACAATGCTGTTCTCACAAACTCTTTTGGTCTGGTATATTTTTTTATTAAAAAATAATGTTGCTTCAGTTAACATTATCATCGCTACTTTAAATGAATTATAAATAAACATATCACAATTTTCTCAGTTTTAATTTCCATTATGGGTAAACATTGGTGATCTTCCTGACTTCCCTGGTGGTCTAGTGGCTAAAATTCCTTGCCCCCAATGCAGGGAGCCTGGGTTCAATCCCTGGTTGGGAAAATAGATTCTACATGCCACAACAAAGATTGAAGATTCTGTGTGCTGCCACTAAGACCTAGCATAGCCAAATAAATAAATTAAGATATTAATAAACTTATTTTTTAATTGGTAGTTACATCCCATAAAAAAAACACATAAAAAGATCCCAAGACTAAAGAGTTTGAGAACCACTGATTTGGTCATTTAGAGACTTGCTTGTACCTTATAAGTAACATAAACCTCTCTCAACTTAGAGAAAAATGATCTGAACGTGAAATTCAGAAGGCAAGCTTAAAAAGCAAGAGAAAAGTCTTTAAGAGCAACTATTCCCCAGCTGTGAAGAGTGGGCTGAGAATATTTTGCCATCTAAAATCAACAGATTTTTAAAATCTCATTTAAAAATTAAATGAACTTTTTTTCTTATTTTAGAATTAGAAAAGCGTAGGATTAGCAGGGCAGCAGTTCAATATTTAATAAGCTATGGTGGAATGTTTTATACATGGAAGAAGGCTTCCTAAGATGACTCATAGATGCAACAGGCCAGATGTCAGCACAGTTGAGGATTTTTACGGTTCCTTCAAATTCAGAAGGATAAACAGAATGTGATAACATGATTCGAATGAAAACTGTAGGAAACAATCTCCAAAAATAGGGTAGTCTTTTTTTCATGGTTTGAAAATTGCAGTTAATAATCCTTGCTGAGATGAAAAAGTGGACCCGCCTCCGAGGGCCCAGTCTCCCTTTGTTACGGTTCTCCACGACTGCACAGAGATGCAAATGAACTGAGGCCAGGGCAACAAGAGGGGAGGGGAAGACAGGAATTTCCTTCTCAGGTCTCCACCTTCCCTTTTCTTTCCCTGCGCCTCACAGCATCTCCTCTAAGCCCCCCACTTCATGAGCCAGGGTTCTGGCTCAACCACCAGCTAGTTACAGGATGGCTGCTCTCTGAGTCCAAATGAATTGTTTAAAAATAGGTATAATTGAAATTTCTTAAGAGAGTAGACTTTATTTTCTTGAGCTCCAAAATCACTGCAGACAGTGATTGCAGCCATGAAATTAAAGACACTTGGCTCCTTGGAAGAAAAGCTACGCCAAGCCTTCAGTTCAGTTCAGTCACTCAGTCATGATTGACTCTTTGCGACCCCATGGACTGCAGCACACCAGGCTTTCCTGTCCATCACCAACTCCCGGAGCTTGCTCATACAGAAGCAGAGACATCGCTTTGCTGACAAAGGTACATCTCATCAAAGCTATGGTTTTTCCAGGAGTCATATGTGAGAATTGGACCATAGAGAAGGCTGAGCATCAAAGAACTGATGCTTTCAAACTGTGGTGCTGGTGAAAACTATTGAGAGTCCCTTGGACAGCAAAGAGATCAAACCAGTCAATCCTAAAGGAAATCAATCCTGAATGTTCATTGGAAGGACTGATGCTGAAGGCGAAGCTCCAATACTTTGGCCATATCTTTGGTGAAGAGCTGATTCATTGGAAAAGACCATGATGCTGGGAAAGACTGAGGGCAAGAGGAGAAGGGGGCAACAGAGGATGAGATGATCGGAGGGCATCAGTGACTCAATGGACATGAGTATGACCAAACCCTGGGTGACAGTGGACAGGGAAGCCTGACCTGCTGCAGTCCACGGGGTCTACTAACCAACAAAAACCAAGACAGTAGAACTTAAATGTTCTCACCGAGGAAAAAGAAAGATAAATATGTAAAGTGATAAACCTGTTAATTAACCAAATGGGGGAATTCCTTCACAATATTATGTTGCTGTTTAATTACTAAGTAGTGTCTGACTCTTTGCGACTCCATGGACCATAGCCCACCAGGTTTCTCTGTCCATGGGATTTCCCAGGCAAGAATACTGGAATGAGTTGACATTTCCTTCTCCAAGGGCTCTTTCCAACTCAGGGATTCAATCTGCATTTCCTGCACTGATAGGCAGATTCTTTACCACTGAGCCACCTGGGAATCCCTCACAATATATAAAAGTATATCAAATTATTGAGATGTACGGTTTAAATATCTTACAATTTTATATGTCTGTTATACCTCAATGAAGTTTACATTTTTAAAATTATTTTTAAATGGGAACAACAGTTATGCTTATCTGAAAACACTGGTTTTATAGTTCCAGACCCAACTGGCATGTTATTACTGGGTTGGCCCAAAAAGGTTGTTTGGGTTTTTCCATAATATTCTAGGGGGAAATGGACAAACTTTTTGGCCAACCTGCTGTCATTAACCTCCTTAAATTCAGTCCATGTAGAATATTCGCACTAGGCATGCAACATGGGGGTGTCAGAGACACTATGTGAGTCCTAATGGGAGATGGGTGAGAAGTCTGTGGCTTCAGATCGGGGTGGGGGATGGTGTTGAGCAGAGGGTGAATAAGGTGCTTATGAGGATTCTGGGGATTCAAGGATTCTGGGGAGCCAGGCTTCAGTCTCAAAATGGGCCCTCTTATTCCTATATGACTGTCCTTGAACTTCGGCTTCCTTCCCTATTATATCAGGTTGTTACTTTCTTACTCACCCTTTTATGATGGATTATTATCTTCTGGCTCACCCACCATAGAGTCCACAGGCCTCGTGCTCACCCCTTGGTTTCGGGGTCAGGAGGCGTGGTGTAAGGGCCCCCTAGTAACGGGTAGTGCAGCAGGATGGAGGAGGCTGGGGGAGGGTCCGAGTGTACAGGCAGGATGTTGGCTGGGGGAGACAGAAGGGATGCTGTAGAAGGCAAGGGGTCCCAAGTACTCCGTGAATAAATGTGGTTGGAGTTGGTGCTGATGATGACAAAAAGGAATGCCAGGTTTTACGGAGAACATTCTGGGCTGATTACAAATACACCAAAGAAGCAATTAAAAACCTCTGCTTTTTATTTAATAAAAAATTATTATTTTAGTAATTTATGTAAGATGCTAACCATCGCTGCTTGCTTACCATGTGTCTCTGCGGTGATTATATTTCTTGCTGGGCATATGCGAGCACACCTGTGTTGTTTTCTTTGACAATAGAGCTCAGCTGCATCTGGGTGTTCACGGGTCACCATGCGGTGTGCTCATCGGTTCCCGGTCCTGAGCAAGACAATGAAGGCCATAAAACACCGAATGAGCCTGCAGGGTGGTCACAGAGGCAGCTGTGTGTGTGTGTGTGTGTGTGTGTGTGTGTGTGTGCGCGCGCCCCTTCTTCTCTGTGTCTTCCATCTCTCCCTTTTATTGACTTGCTTTAGTTTGAAGAAGAGAAAAGGTTGGCAAGTCCTGAAAACTTGCCCACAATAACTGTGTCTCGGGTAGTGATTTAAGAGTTCTTTTAATGGTAGCAGCAAACTAAAACATTCAGACAAAAGGTCCTTGTGTGATTTTTCATCTATAAAAGAATTTGGAGAGACTGTCCTGATTTTATATTCCTTATTTGTTTTGCAATTTTTCATGCTATTGAAATAAATGACTAATTGGCACAAAATAAATTTTATCTTTTTTAGAAGGTATATACTTACAATGACCTTACTATTTTTTGTAAATCATCTTCCAGGAAGAAAAAAAAAAAAAACCAGTGATGAGAAACATTCTCCCCCTAATAATTTATTAAACATGTTAAAAGCCAAGGAGAAATGCAAAAATAAATAAAACTCTAGCCCTGATTTCAGAAGTATTACAACATAGTACCAGGGTCAAACACCCGCGGATACTGTAATTGTGATATAAGGAGACACTGTGGCCTTTTCCCTTTTAGCAATGCACTAGGAAACTGCAGAACAAAAAGCTTATGTTTTCATTAAAGTTTTAGGTTAAAAAAAAAAGAAGAGGAGGGCAAACAATGCTTAATTACAATATGTGATCAAAATCTGCTGAACAGATTTAGCAATAATCATGATAATTTTTTAAGCACTAAATCCTATATTAAGAAGCTCATCAGTGAAATGAGAGGGTTTTGTTTTGTTTTGTAGTATGTGTCTATTTGTCAATTTGTTTTTAGTTTTTAAATACTAAATTCCTTCCCCAGCCACACATTCCTTGATGCCATTATCAAGTACGGTGGACTCGCTTTACTAACTGTAGCATTTAGATCACAGCAAAGATTGCAAGAGACACAGGTTTGATCCCTGGGTCTGGAATGTCCCCTGGAGTAGGAAATGGCAACCTGCTCCAGTATTCTCGCCTAGAGAAGCCCATGGACCGAGGAGCCTGGTGGGCTAGAGTCCACGTGGTCACAAAGAGCCGGACACAGCTGAGACACACACAAGCAAAGCAGAAGCTGAGATTTTTGTGATCAAGTCAGGTGCAAACCTTGAACATAATGTGAGAGTTTATGGGAAAGCAAACCTGAGACTCAGAATGCTTACAGGGGCGAGAGAGATTCAGGCACGTTGGCAAGAAGTAATCATGAGCAGAGCTGGGCCTGTACAACCTGTATCCTGGTAGCAGTGAGGATAGGGCTTTGGGAAACTGAGAAATGACTAACTATACCAAACAGCTTTAGTAAAAGTTTCTCCAATTTTTTCCCATTGCAACTATTCAGGTCTGCACCTCCTGGGATCATATAAGGACCCCAGAGACCAGCATTCATAGCTCTAGAGTATGAAGCCAGAAGAGGCTCTGAACGTGTGACTGGAGAACCAGAAAGGGGGAAAACTATTAGGATCTATTTCATTATAGAGTAAATTGAATTTATTTAAAATCTTAGAAAAGAAGGAGAGAAAGAAAGCGCCTAGCTACAGTATATGACAAGAAATGGTCCCTTGAAAGTGACTCAGTCGTGTCCGACTCTTTGTGACCGCATGGACTATACAGTCCCTGGAATTCTCCAGGCCAGAATACTGGAGTGGGTAGCCTTTCCCTTCTCCAGGGGATCTTCCCAACCCAGGGATCGAACTCAGGTCTCCTGCATTGCAAGCAGATTCTTTACCAGCTGAGCCACAAGGGAAGCCCAAGAATACTAGAATGGGTAACCTATCCTTTCTCCAGGGGATCTTCCCAACCCAGGAACTGAACTGAGGTCTCCTGCATTGCAGGCGGATTCTTTACCAACTGAGCTATCAGGGAAGCCCCTGTACTCATTATTATTAATTTAACATGTATAAGATGCCACCAAAAACATTTTAATTTAGTGTATTATTTTCTTTATTTAAATGTAAAAATAGGCACAAGGGGCTGTACAGACTAAGTGAATTTTCAGCACACAAAGATTGTTACCAATCAGATCTTTGTCTGCTCTGTAAAGAATTAGTTTTGCTTTATACAGAGAAGCCATGCTGAGCCTCTGCTATAGAGACAGCAAACACTGGCATTCCAGTATTAACCGAACAGTGGTGAAAATGCCTCCACTATTTAAACACAAAGCAGATTGTTGATACTTGGTGCCTTCACCAAGTGTTAGGACTAAAAAAAGAGATTCACATCCCAGATATACATATAATATTTTTTAGGTATGATAGTGAAAACCATAAACCATTAGGTAGACATTGTATGCTTGTAGTAATGTTCTTAACAATACCGACTTTTACTTTAGCTATTTCCAACAATGCACTCTTGAAAAACTATGTTGGTTAAAAACCCAGCCATGATTCTTTTACAAAAAGTTCCTAATGTCAGTCTGCTAAGAAGAAGAATGTGCCACCTCGCAGCTGCCACTCTCTTCTCCCCAGGATTCTCCTCTCTTTTAGGGATGTCATCGAGACGTCTCCTGGTATTTAAACAGCCAGGTTGAGAGCGCCCAAACTAGCAGACCTGGTAATGATTCCGTTTGCCTCCATGTTTTGGAAGCATCTGTAGAGCATCATAATCTTCTGAGAAACTTTGCAAAATGTCCCAACTATAGATCTCCAACTACAGGGGATCTGTTTAAAAATCTGCACATATTTATTTACCTGGCTGCGCCAGGTCTTGGTTCTGGCACACAGGATCTTCAGTCTTCATCGCAGCACCTGGAATCTCCTTTGTTTCGGCCGGTGGGATCTAGTTCCCTGACCAGGGATCACACCTGGGCCTCCTGCATTAGGAATGTGGAGTCTTAGCCACTGGACCACCCTGGAAATCCCCAGCTACAAGTGATCTTACAACAGCTGCAGAAGTTTTTGGGTGCTTTTGTGCTGATTAATGTTCCAAGTTTGATTGTTATTAGCTAGAGTCGGTAAATCTGAGGAAAGAATTGATTGGCTTATGGCCCAGTCTCTGATCTCTATTTTGTTATCCCATAAGGTATTGCATTTCTGAAATGTGAATTCTTTCATATCTTCTGGAACTCTGGAATAAGGGGAACTTTAGATCAAGAAAGGCACAACCTGCTACTATGATCACAACTAACAGAAAGGATCTACAAGTGAGCCCCAGAGTCAAAGCACCTGCCCAAGCTACCATCAGGGGCAGGAGAAAACACTCCCGCCGAACACACTTTAAAGAAGAGGAAAACAAAGCTCTATTTTGGAATTTACGCTGCGCTCAGTGTACTGATTTTCATTGGTTTTTTTTTTTTTTTTTTGCCTTACCGTGAGGCTTGTGGGATTTTAATTCCCTGACCAGGGACTGAACCTCAGCCCTCGGCAGTCAAAGTACTGAGTCCTAACCACTGGACCACCAGGGAATTCCCTTCATTGTTTTTGAATGAAGCAAATAGGCCAGGCATAAAATTAAATTTTCTCATGATGGCCAAATTGTGTCCACTTGAAATACATAGGAATTAATGTCTCCATATACAATATTTTGGAGAAATAAATTCAATTCAAAACGACTCTCCTTAATCCCAAAGACTGGGAACACAGTTAAGCTAAACCAAAGAGTTTGGCTAAGGCTGTGCATTCACTTTACATATTCTCCTCAGGCCTAGGTCTCTTTCTTGGTTTTTAGGGATCTCTTTTCAACTAGGGTGACACTTCCTCATGATCGTGAAGCCAGAGACCACATCTTACTCATCTACAGCGATGACACTCATTTTATATGGCACAAAGTGCTATGCAATCATTCTTAATAACTTTTTATTAAATGAATTTCTTTAGTCACTTTTAAAATGAATCTTATTTATTCTTAATACGTTTTCTTGAGGGCTTGTCAGTCAAAAATCTTATGTGCTGTTTTTGTCCCATTTCACAGCTGAGGAAACTGAGGCTCAAAGAGGCTGAGTAATAAAAGCAAGGTCCCACGGGAAGAGTTGGGCCTGAATTCACAGTGATACAGAGGCTGTGCTCTTAATAACTTTACTGTATGCCTATTTCCTACTGGTTTGCTCAATTAAAAATACATAGAGGGATGGCAGAGCCTGGTGGGCTGCCGTCTATGGGGTCGCACAGAGTTGGACACGACTGAAGCGACTTAGCAGCAGCAGCAGTAGCAGAGTTCCTGCCACGTGCCAAACTCTGTCCCAGACGTTAGAGACAGAGCAACGACCAGACAGAGCAGGCCTGGACTGTTATGGAGCTTACACTCCAGGGATATGGGAAGAAGGGGGAAGGAGAGAGAGATGGGGGAGTGGAGCTCCCCAGTCACACAGGAACTCCGTGTTTACGCACTTACAAAGTGCCAGACTGTTTTCCAAAGGGGCTGCATCACTTTGCATCCCTTCAACAAAGTATGTGGGTTCCAATTTCTCTACATTCTCACCAGCATTTGTTATTATCTGACTTCCAAAAAATAACCATAATGAACCTCATTTTTAAACTGATATATTTACTTCTGAAACAAAATCACAGATAGTGTCACAAATCACCCAGATTAGGGGGAAAAGAGGGAGCTTCCCTGGTGGTCCAGTGGTTGAGACTCCACGCTTCCACTATAAGGGGCACAGGTTCAATTCCTAGTCGGGAAACGAAGATCCCACATGCTGCACACTGCAGCCAAAAAATAGAGAAAAGAAAGGAAGGAAGGAAGGAAGAAATTCTTGAATTCCGGAGCCCTGGTGAAGCCGGACACCGTCTCGCAGAGCTTCTCCGTGCTATGTGGGGCTACGCGGCTCAGCACTCGGTGTTCAGGAGGCCCACCGGCTATCTGCAGGCAGGTTTCCCAGATGGTCTTTAAAGGATCAATCAGGCTACCTTTCAACACAAGACCCTTTCTCACACAACTTGCTCCCTGCTGAGTCTGTGAAAAACCAAGTAAAACACGGCCTGTTATACAGCCAACAGAAAGCCAACTGGGAAGTATGGGTTCATTTTCTTTCTTTCCTTTGCATTTGTGTTTTATAAGGGTCATATCTCATTAGGACAAAAGCAGATCAATAGTGTATTCGATCTTTACCAGAAAAAGCAAGTCACCTCTTTTTAAGCGGCTTACATCAGACTTGAGGTTGTTTTAAAAGACATAAAAAATAAATTATTTTATTTATGGGGTGTATTTTTACACCTAAAAGTGCAACTTTTACCTTTTAAAAGACATGTTCCAACTCTTGGGAATATTTTAAAAGCTGGCCTAAGACAGTGTTTGAACAGTGTGTCCATTTGGCAATTACATTACATATGGTACAAAATGTACTATCTAAAACCTCAGCATAGCAACCTCAGCCAACATATATTCCTGCAAGAAGATGCTGCAATTTGTAATAGGCATGAAAACTTAGTACACATTTGGACTTCCCCATTTCTCTTTGTTATGATTAAAGAACTGCCAAACTCAATAGAACAACCAACAGTATTTGTACTAAAATTTGAGAAAGAAGTGGAGTGGGATTAAAAC
This sequence comes from Bos taurus, assembly GCF_002263795.3. Taxonomy (NCBI): domain Eukaryota; kingdom Metazoa; phylum Chordata; class Mammalia; order Artiodactyla; family Bovidae; genus Bos; species Bos taurus. The sequence goes on from NC_037336.1 coordinate 91,251,744, forward strand.
CATGACTTCATGCTCTTTTAACTCTGAAAAAACATCAATAAAATGTAACTGAAAATTCTTACCCTCAGAATTCTTTAGATAGAAGTTACATAAAATTCTTATTTCCTGGTTTTTCACTTCGTGCTTTGATCTTATAACTGTCTTTTCTTGTCGGGAACTCCCACTGACTCTAATTTAAATAAATAAGGTTTGTTATGAGCTTGGCTTCCTTGGGCAGGCACCCCTGAGAAGTGTGTGCTCAGTACCTATAGTACAGTCATTCCTTCCACAATTTTCTTTTGCCACTTACATAAAACATCTCACGCTCCTTTTCCTACAACATTTGTGACTTTCAAAATAATACTATTTTAAAATCATACTGAATATAACTTGTATCTTTCACTTGAAGACCTCACAAAACTTAATTTCTCATACGAATAAAATCTCTCCCTGCCCTTGTTTTCCAAGTGCCATGAATGTATAAACTTTTGTTTGTTGAGAAAGTTAAGGTAAGAAGGTTAAGAATTTTTCATGCAGGATCTATAGTGGAAAAGATCCCAAAAAAGAATATATATGTATATATAAAACTGAATCACTTTGCTTACACTTGAAAGCAATACAATGTTATAAACTAACTATACTTCAATGTAAAAACTGGTTAAAAAGAAAAAAGAAAATCACACTGACTTCAGCAGGGCATTGGGGAGCTTTTTGCCCTGATGGGAAAATCTTAATACCTTGCTTTTGGTGGTGATTACACGCATGAATATATTTGTCACAGCTCACTATTTCCTTAAGATTCATGCATTTCACTGCATATAAATTATACCTCAATAAAGTTGATTTAAAAAAAAAAAAGAATGCTTTTGTGCAGGAAAAGACCTTTAAAATTATCTCTAAGCCACTAGTTTTCAAAATGTGGTTCTCAGACGACCTGCAAACCTATCAGAAAGGCAAATTCTTGTGCCTCACCTGGACCTATCGAATCAGAAGCTTGGGGACTGAGCCTACACAGCTAGTTTTGAACACATTCTCCAGCTGATGCATGGTAAAGCTTTGAATCACTGATGTAGGTTAGCGCCCCCCCGCCTTTTTTTTTTAACAATTGAGGCATCTAAGCCTAAAATCATTAATGTCAAAATTGGGATTCAATTCCAAATCTCTTTCGGGCTTCAAGGTGTGAAACATAGCAAGGCGAATCTCATCTGCATTTCCCCCTGATAACTGCTTAGTTAGCTCCCTTTGGTTCAGAGTTGTGAGTTCCAAAAAGGCTGGACTTAGCAAAGAGAACTCGGTGCTAATTGCTTTCAAAATCCTGCCCAGCCCGCCTTATTCTTCCTACCTCCACTTACATGATTTGTGGGCTAATGTGGAGAACATTGAATCTGGAGGCCTGAGTTCAAAGCTGGCTCCAGGGCTACCACTAAAAACTAAACATCTTCAGACAAATCACCTCGTTCTTCTGCTTCCATCTTTATAAAAATAGGAGAGTTGTATTAGATCATATTAGAATTAAAGATTCTCCATACCTCAGAAATTTCATGATTCTCTGATCTGGACTTCCAAATTTTCTCCCCATCATCATGCTTGATGGGGGAAAAAAATATCCATTTCCTGGTGGCCAGAAAATCTAAATCCCCAGTGCTGTTACTTCATATTTACCCTCCATCCTAAGCCTATGTTCTTTAAAATAACATATAGGCTAGGGAATTCCCTGGCGGTCCAGTGGTTAGCACTCCATACTCTAATGGCCGGGACATGGGTTCAATCTCTGGTCAGGGAATTCCCACAAGCTGTGTGGTGCAGCCAAAAAATAAAAAAACTAATATGTTGTCTTGTTCAAATATCAAACTACATTTTGTTGTGATCACTAAAGCAGAATTTAAAGCCTAAATTATAAAACCATCAAGAGAAAACAATTGCCCAAAAGCAATGGCTATTTTAACTTTTCCAAGAGTGGAAATTTAACTTGCATAGAAATTTAGTCGAATATAATATTTGCATCATTTCCATTGAGAATTTGATTACAGTCCAAAGACAGCAAGAAAATTGTAAAAATACTTAAAGCAAATAGTGTTATAATATAAATTAAAGCATTGGTAATTGGCAAAGGCAGCTGCTTTTCAGTCATGTGGTGGCATATGTTTACAGACTTGATATTCAGTGCATAGATGCTATTTATTATATGTGTTTAGTCGCTCAGTCACGTTTGACCCTTTGTGACCCTTTGGACTGTAGCCCACCAGGCTCCTTTATCCAAGCAATTTTCCAGGCAAGAATACTGGAGTGGCTTGCTGTTCCCTTCTCCAGGGGATCTTCCCATCCCACAGACCGAACCTATGTTTCCTATGTCTCTTGCACTGCAGGTGGATTCTTTATCCACTGAGCCACTGAGGAAGCCAGATGCTATTCTATAGCTACATAAGACAACATACAACTTCAGTTAAAACTGAAGAGGAATAGTCCAGAAAGTGGAGCCACTTGGCCTGCCAAAAGGAGTCACAGCAGCAGTGAAGGGATCTAGATGGTACAAGGATTGCAATTACATTCAACTCTGGTCAGATTTTCAAACCAACATCTGAAATATTGATGTAAATTTCTTAGACTTAATATCAGGGAGCCTCATTAATAAACCCCGTGCAGTGTCTTTCCATCTCTTCTCATGACTCTCCTAATAATAGCCATTTAACAGGAAAAGGTCACTTTCTAAGAAAAGTCAAAGACAGCTACTTGTGTGAAGATCGTCCTTCTACTGATCAGCAATAGATGTGTGTGTGTGTGTGTGTTAGTTGCTCAGTCAAGTTAAACTCTTTGAGACCCCATAAACCATAGCCCTCCAGGCTCCTCTGTCCATGGAATTCTCCAGACAAGTATACTGGAATGTGTTGCCATTTCCTTCACCAAGGTATCTTCCCAACCCAGGGATTGAATCCAGGTCACCTGCATTGCGGGCAGATTCTTTACTGTCTGAGCCACCAGGTAAGTCCCAGCAATAGATACTGCCTCCTAACTTAAATGCAAGTCTAAAGCCATAAATATATTCTGGATTTTTAATTTCTGTGTAAGAAAACTTTTTTAAGGATAAGAACCTTAACAGTTAGCTACCAAAATAAAGATGCTGCTAACTTCCAAACTAAATTTGCAAGTACGTGAGAAAAAGGAAGAGAAAGAAAAATAACAGTACTTCAGGAAATTTCACAGGTTATTTCATTAAGACAAGCAACAGCAGTTTATAGAAAAGAAACATTATGAAATCAGTATCACAAAGGATTAAATTAACTTCTTTTATTAACAGCTACATGAAAATACTTGTATATTTTATTTTTTATATAAAGAAAACAAGACATGCAAAAGAAGTTTAATTCACGTAATGACTTCAAAGACAGTGGACATTAGGAAAATAAAAGCATAGTATTTGAATGGTGAAGTTACCTATTTTTGTTGAGCAAGGAAAACTAGTTACAAAGAAAAATAGCACAAAGTTTAAGTAATTTTTTAGGATAGGAGTATTATAGACATATTCTATGCTTTCAATTATGTTTTCAAATTGCAAAAAAAAAAAAAAAAAGAATGAACTGGGTATTTAAATCCATCAAAATATATCTTAATTGGATCTTCTACCATATAAACTGTATAGCAAAACATTACATATCAATGGCTACTCCTCAGGTTCTTACTGGATGTAACCAAATCGCATAGCTCTTCCCAGGTAGCTCAGCGGTAAAGAATCTGCCTCCAATGCAGGAGACTTGGGTTCGACCCCTGGGTGGGGAATAGCCCCTGGAGGAGGAAATGGCAACCCACTCCAGTCTTCTTGCTTGGGAAATTCCATGAACAGAGGAGCCTGGCAGGCTACAGTTCAAAGGGTTGAAGAGTCAGACACGATTGAGCGACTGATCAGGCACGACACACATATGGATGGGACCTAGATGTAAACTGGCATGGCCACCGTCAGCATCACCAAGGCCATCCTTTCCAAGGTGAGGTCCTGTTTCCAGGTACGAGTCTTCAGGTTGGACCAGACTCAGGTCAGCTTGGGGGATGAGCAGGGAGCCCCTCCCAAACATGTCCCCGGCCAGCTCTCTTGGGTACTGCTTTCCTGTCAAGTCTTATGATTGTAATATGACTTCTGTTGTTCTTGGAATCAGTACAGACAGACTTCACTTTTGGATACAACTGTTGGCTTAAAAAAATACTTCCAGGGAAAAAAACATCACTCAACCACAGAGCAACAAGAACCTTAGCAACCGTAGCAGTTCCTGACCCCCCTTGGCCTCCTCCCCAGCAGCTTTCTAAATGTTATCATTCTCCTCCTGGCCCCATCCTGCTCCTCCCTCCAGGCCCTCACTCTCAGAGAAGTCCCTCAAGTGGTTCTCCAGGACAATACTGTTCATAGCGGAAGAAGCCCTTCAGCTCCTTCTGCCCTGTTTCAGCATCTTTCTCCCCTGTATACAATCTTCCGGGTACCTGTCTGCTATGGTGCCAGGCATTATGCCAAGCCCTTAGCACTTGAAAGCCGAATTACCCAAGGGTAATTCTCTAATCTGTTGACTTCCCTGGTGGCTCAGACAGTAAAGCATCTGTCTACAATGCGGGAGACCTGGGTTTGATCCCTGGGTTGGGAAGATCCCCTGGAGAAGGAAATGGCAATCCACTCCAGGACTATTGACTGGAAAATCCCATGGACAGAGGAGGCTGGTAGGCTACAGCCCATGGAGTCGCAAAGAGTCGGACACGACTGAGCGACATCTACAAAAAAAGACTCAGAGAAGTTCAGGAATTCACCAGAGTTTCTTCATTTATGTATCCCTCCTCTAAGTCTAAAAAGAAGCATCCCATTGTTGTTAGCCCTGTGTTGCATAATTGCAATTTGCTAGAGCTTCCCTACACTACACTTGATTATAGAGTGCCTGATGAACTATGGACTTTGTTCGTGACATTGTACAGGAGACAGGGATCAAGACCATCCCCATGGAAAAGAAATGCAAAAAAAGCAAAATGACTGTCTGAGGAGGCCTTACAAATAGCTGTGAAAAGAAGGGAAGTGAAAAGCAAAGGAGAAAAGGAAAGATATAAGCATCTGAATGCAGAGTTCCAAAGAATAGCAAGAAGAGATAAGAAAGCCTCCCTCATTGATCAATGCAAAGAAGTAGAGGAAAACAACAGAATGGGAAAGACTAAAGACCTCTTCAAGAAAATTAGAGACACCAAGGGAACATTTCATGCAAAGATGGGCTCGATAAAGGACAGAAATTGTAGGGACCTAACAGAAGCAGAGGATATTAAGAAGAGGTGGCAAGAATACACAGAAGAACTGTACAAAAAAGGGCTTCACAACCCAGATAATCACGATGGTGTGATCACTCACTTAGAGCCAGACATCCTGGAATGTGAAGTCAAGTGGGCCTTAGAAAGCATCACTACGAACAAAGCTAGTGGAGGTGATGGAATTCCAGTTGAACTCTTTCAAATCCTAAAAGATGATGCTGCACTCAATATGCCAGCAAATTTGGGAAACTCAGCAGTGGCCACAGGACTGGAAAAGGTCAGTTTTCATTACAATCCCAAAGAAAGCCAATGCCAAAGAATGCTCAAACTACCGCACAGTTGCATTCATCTCACACGCTAGTAAAGTAATGCTCAAAATTCTCCAAGCCAGGCTTCAGCAATATGTGAACTGTGAACTTTCTCATGTTCAAGCCGGTTTTAGAAAAGGCAGAGGAACCAGCGATCAAATTGCCAACATCCGCTGGATCATCGAAAAAGCAAGAGAGTTCCAGAAAAACATCTATTTCTGCTTTATTGACTATGCCAAAGCCTTTGACTGTGTGGATCACAACAAACTGTGGAAAATTCTTCAAGAGATGGGGATACCAGACCACCTGACCTGCCTCTTGAGAAACCTATATGCAGGTCAGGAAGCAACAGTTAGAATTGGACATGGAACAACAGACTGGTTCCAAATTGGGAAAGGAGAATGTCAGGACTGTATATTGTCACCCTGCTTATTTAACTTCTCTGCAGAGTACATCATGAGAAATGTTGGGCTGGAAGAAGCACAAGCTGGAATCAAGATTGCCAGGAGAAATATCAATAACCTCAGATATGCAGATGACACCACCCTTATGGCAGAAAGTGAAGAAGAACTAAAGAGCCTCTTGATGAAAGTGAAAGAGGAGAGTGAAAAAGTTTGCTTAAAGCTCAACATTCAAAAAACGAAGATCATGACATCTGGTCCCATCACTTCATGGGATATAGATGGGGAAACAGTGGAAACAGTGTCAGACTTTATTTTGGGGGGTCCAAAATCACTGCAGATGGTGACTGCAGCCATGAAATTAAAAGACGCTTACTCCTTAGAGGGAAAGTTATGACCAAACTAAATAGCATGTTCAAAAGCAGAGACATTACTTTGCCAACAAAGGTCCGTCTAGTCAAGGCTATGGTTTTCTCAGTAGTCATGTATGGATGTGAGAGTTGGACTGTGAAGAAGCTGAGCGCTGAATAACTGATGCTTTTGAACTGTGGTGTTGGAGAAGACTCTTGAGAGTCCCTTGGACTGCAAGGAGATCCAACCAGTCCATTCTAAAGGATGTTTAGAATCCTGGGATTTCTTTGGAAGGAATGGTGCTAAAGCTGAAACTCCAGTACTTTGGCCACCTCATGCGAAGAGTTGACTCATTGGAAAAGACTCTGATGCTGGGAGGGATTGGGGGCAGGAGGACAAGGGGACGACAGAGGATGGGATGGCTGTATGGCATCACCGACTCGATGGACGTGAGTTTGGGTAAGCTCTGGGAGTTGGTGATAGACAGGGAGGCCTGGCGTGCTGCAATTCATGGGTTTGCAAAGAGTTGAACACGACTGAGCGACTAAACTGAACTGAACTGAGAGCTTCCCTGGTGGCTCAGATGGTAAAGTATCTGCCTGCAAGGCAGGAGACCTGGGTTCAGTCCCTGGGTTGGGAAGATCTCCTGGAGAAGGAAATGGCAACCCACTCCAATATTCTTGCCTGGAGAATCCCAGGGACAGAGGAGCCTGGTAGGCTACAGTCCATGGGGTCGCAAAGAGTCAGACATGACTAAGCGACTTCACTTCACTTCTTCAAGAGAGTAGAATAGAAATGTTCTCATCAGAACCCCCACCCCCGCAATAAGTAAATAAGTGAGGTGATGGCTGTGTTAACTCCATGGGGGGATATCTTTCACCATATATACACCTATCGAATTATCACATTGTGCACCTGAAGAACCTTACTTATATTTGTTCATTATATACCTCAACAAAGCTAGTCGGGCGGGGCGGGGAAGTTTTTAAATAAAATAAAACAGGACTTCCCTGATTAAGAATCTGCCTTCCAACTCAGGGGACATGGATTCGATCCCTGCCCTGGGGAGAGTCCACATGCCGAGAAGCAACTAAGCCCAGGTGCCACAACTCCTGCATGCTGCAAGGGTCCACATGCTGCAGCTACTGAAGCCCACCTGCCTGGAGCCTGTGCTCCGCAACAAAGAAGCCACGGCAATAAGCCCAGCCACCGAAACTGGAGAGTAGACCCCGCTCCCTGCAACTAGAGAAAACCTGCGCTCAGCATCGAAGACCAGATGGCCGAAAGGAAATAAATAAAATTATAGGGAAAAAAAAACAAAGCATCTCTATTATACACACACACACAAACACACCTGTGAATGCACACCCATGCCTCCCACCTCCTCTGGGGGCTTTATCGATTACTCCATCTGTGAGGATAAATTTTAATGTGTCAACTTGATTATGCTGAGGGATGCCCACATAGCTGGGAAAACGTTATTTCTGGGTGTGTGTGAGTGAGGCTGATTATCCAACAGTCCTTGCTGCTGCTAAGTCACTTCAGTCATGTCTGACTCTGTGCGACCCCACAGACGGCAGCCCACCAGGCTCCCCCGTCCCTGGGATTCTCCAGGCAAGAACACTGGAGTGGGTTGCCATTTCCTTCTCCACTGCATGAAAGTGAAGTCACTCAGTCGTGTCAGACTCTTCACAACCCCATGGACTGCAGCCTACCAGGCTCCTCCATCGTTGGGATTTTCTAGGCAAGAGTACTGGAGTGGCTTGCCATTGCCTTCTCCGAACAGTACTTGAATCTGTGTAAAGAGGAAAGACATGCACGTCCAGGTAAGGACGGCACCCTCAGCCTCCCAGGGGCCCCTAGAGAGCAGAAGCAGAAGGAAGGTGAATCTCCACTCACTGCCACCCTCAGCACATCAGCGCTGCTGCTTCTCCAGCCTTCGGGCTCTGGGCCTTAAACCAGCCCATGGGCTGGGACAGAACCCCACCTCTGACTTTCCCCGGTCTCCTGATGGCCTTCCATTCCAAAATGTCCTAAATGCCACCACTTGGCAACATCCTGGTGCCCAAAACCTGGGCCTGGTCCAGACCGGGCACTCAGGCCTCACCCACCATGCCTGCCTCCTAAGGGTTCTCACTGCCACGTCTCCTGTCCCAGTACTGGGGGAAACACACTGACTGGAATCACCTACCCTGGCCAGGCACCATAGTAACCATTCATGTGAGTTATTTTATGACAGGAGAACCTAGTAAGGAGCACGAAACTAAAAAGCCAGCGCCACCCCAAAGAGTTCAGGAAAGGTCAAAAGGAGACACCATGTGTCCTACCACCTCCCAGAATCCTTCTGGCTGGAATCTATCTTGTCTGAGCAAGGCGTGCACCACCAGGAAGGACCCTGAGTCAGAGTGATCGGTCAGAAGCAGCAACCCGGAAACTAATCCCGTGTGTGCATGCTAAGTCGCTTCACGGGTGTCCGACTCTGTGTGACACTATGGTGGACCGAAGCCTGGCAGGCTCCTCTGTCAGTGGGATTCTCCAGGCAAGAATGCCGGAGTGGGTTGCCATGCCCCCCTCCAGGGGATCTTCCTGACCTAAAGATGGAAACCACGTCTCTGACATCTCCTGCATTGGTAGGCAGGTTCTTTACCGCTGGCACCACTTGGGAAACCCAAGAACTGAAGCCACGTGGCTGCGCAGTCCTCCTGGGTTCCCTTACCGTGTTACTCTCTGCCCAGGTCTTCCTTCCCAATGAAGTCTGTTGCTTTGGCGGCACCTGTGTCTCCTCGGATAATTCATTTCTGAGTTAGACAAGAGCCCCCTCTTGGGCCCTGGAAGGGGTCCCCCTACCTGCAATACCAACAGACTCTTTCCATCAATAGCCAACAAGGAAAAACAATCCATCCTCTCTCTATTTCAAACCTCCAGTCATTTTCTACTGAAATTCAAACAAAAGCCAAACACTTTGTTTTGACTAGCCACGGGTGAGCTGACCCTGCCTGGGTTTTCACCTCCCCTCCTGTAGCCCTGCTCCTGCTTGTCCTTCCTTCTCTTCCACCCACCTCCCCGTCACCCCCAATCCCCTCCCCCCACTCCCTGGCTGCTCACCTGGGTGCCTGGGTGCTGCCCCTCCCCCTCATCCCAGCCTTGGCATCCACAGGGGTCCTAGCCTCTGGACAAAGGGCTCCTCTCCCACATCACCCGCCTTGCAGGTTGTTTATGCTGCTGCTGCTGCTGCTGCTGCAGCTAAGTCGCTTCAGTCGTGTCCGACTCTGTGCAACCCCATAGACGGCAGCCCACCAGGCTTCCCTGTCCCTGGGATTCTCCAGGCAAGAACACTGGAGTGGGTTGCCATTTCCTTCTCCAATGCATGAAAGTGAAAAATGAAAGTGAAGACGCTCAATCCTGTCCAACTCTAGCGACCCCATGGACTGCAGCCTACCAGGCTCCTCCATCCATGGGATTTTCCAGGCAAAAGTACTGGAGTGGGGTGCCATTGCCTTCTCCAAGGTTGTTTATAACCTTCCCCAAATCTGAAAATGTTTTCACATGTTCAGAGCATGTATCTGTCTCCCCCACTAGAATGGGGCCCCTAAGGGCAGGGTTTTGTTGTACTGCTCCATGCCCCCTCACCCAGTAACAGTATCTGACACAGGAAAGCTAGTCCATAAATATTCACTGCAAAAATCATATTCGATCCATTGCCTTATCCTCTCAGTTTACACACATGCTCTTGTTTCTTTTCCGAAGACATTCTGCCTCCCAATATGCATTCCACAGATCCCCACTGCTTTCCTGAATGCATGCTAAGTCACTTCAGTTGTGTCCAACTCTTTGTGACCCCATGGACTGTAGCCTGCCAGGCTCCTCTGTCCATGGGATTCTCCAGGCAAGAATACTGGAGTGGGTTGCCACTCCCTTCTCCAGGGGATCTTCCCGACCCAGGGATCAAACTCGCGTCTCTTTCTGTCTGCTGCATTGGCAAGTGGGCTCTTTGCCACTAGCGCCACCTAAGAAGCCCAGTGCTTTCCTGCATTTCACCCCAAATTGTCTTGAAGGAAGCTCTTCCCTTCCAGCCAGCCCTCAGCTGCTGTGGCTTTACCCCGATCCCATCACTTTGTTAAAACTGCATGAAGGAGAAGAGGGTGTCAGAGGATGAGATGGCTGGGTGGCATCACCAATGCAATGCACATGAAGTTGGGCAAATTCCGGGAGATGGTGAGGGACAGGGAGGCCTGGAGTGCTGCAGGATCCCAAAGGGTCAGACACGGTTGGGCGACTGAACAACAACAAACCTTCCTGGGGGCAAAATCCAGTGACCTCTCCCAAATTGGCAAGCCGCCAACGACTTTGCAGCCTTTGTCTTTTCATCTTTGTATCCCCGGAGCCTAATTCCCCGCCAGGCACAGGAAGAGCGCTTAATTGTTGTTGAATGAATTAATAATTAATTAACTAATTTGACCCAGGTTGTCACAGACCAATTCCTGCCTTCCACAACTTTGTCTTGCTTTCTCCCAACTGAACACTTTACGAGCAACATTCTTCTTTCTCAGTCTTTTTTACTGGTTGTCTCCTCCATCGTCAATATATATTCTTCTTATTGTCCGAAATGGAGTTTTAATCATGTTTCCCGTTTCAGATCCATTCTAATCTCGAGTGTGTTAGCAGCAGCCTCACCCAGTCAGTCGCCCAAATTTGGAGCCTCAGAACATCGCCCTCAGTTTTCTCCAGACTTTGTAAAACATTCAGAGCAGAAGAAAGGGGGGGAAATGAGAAAGGGGAACTGAGAATTGTACGTTGTACTCTTCTTCGTGCTTTACAAATACCAACAGTGAGTGGACTATTTCACACATTCCAACGGGGATGTGCAGAAAAAAATGTAATTTCTTTACACTGGTCTTTTTCATAAGTCTGGTTAATAAAAAAATAAATTCAGTTAATGTTCACATCTGTTAAAAGCATAGCTCAATGCAGTAATTGAAATAGCACGTGTAGGAATGCCAAGTCTCTCTTTGGAAAAGATACTTAAGACGCCTGCCCGTCTCCCGCTTCTTTCTTGAAGTGTTCTGGGTGAACAGAAGCAGAGGTATGGGACAGAGGTGTCTCTGAGGTTTGGGGGAGATACTGGGATTCCTCGATCCACACAGCATCATCCAGAGTTCCTCCGCATCCCAGGTGCTGGTGGGACCCGTGGTCGGGTCCTCTGGGCCTGGCCAGGACCAGACGTGGCTACCCCACCTCGTCCTGGGCTCCTGCCGCCACCTTCTCTGACCCGAGTGCCCTGGGCTCCCAGCCCCACAGCAGATTGCCCTGTTGCACCTCAGCACCCCAGGCTGACTTAGCTTCACCCTCACACAAAAAGGAGGCTGAACCTCAAAAAGTACCCACCCTACTGTATTTTTTCGAGGCCATACACCACAGTGGCTATGGCAATAGCTCCCCAACTTGCCCTCAGTGTAACCCACTGGTTTCATGGGTCCCTACCCTCTCAGAGGAGCTTCCCTAGTGGCTCAGACAGTAAAGAATCCTCCTGAAATGCTGGAGACCTGGATTCGATCCCTGGGTTGGGAAGATCCCCCGCAGAAGGGAATGGCTACCCACTCCAGTATTCTTGCCTGAAGATTTCCATGGACAGAGGAGCCTGGTGGGCTACAGTCCCTGGGGTCGCAAAGAGTTGGACATGACTGAGCGATTAACATTTCCACTTTCACCCTCTCAGAAGCTTGGGACTGACATCTGTCTCTCCTCCCTCTCCTTACGCTTCACACAGGTGGATCCTGAGACAGCAGGCAGCCCGTCTGTCTGATAAGACATCAATCAAAACAGGAGTTATCTGCTGACTCTTCCTTAACTCTGCCCTCCCAAGTGGCCCTGGGAAGCCTGGTGAACTCAAGACTCCTCTTCAGTCCACTCAGCTAAAACTCATCATGATCCCAGCTTTTCCAGCTAACAGTCAGTGGACCTGGTTTCAAAACACCTTTTTTTTTTTTTTAAAAAGGCCAGAGTTTATTTCTATTTAAATCATTAAAATATCCAAGTCCCAAGGATTTCCAGGTTTAAGATGATATTACAGTCAGGTGGCAACCGTTGGTTGTTTTTCTTTCTAAAGCCTTACAAGGATCCTGAGCAATTCTCCTCCTTGAAAATTTTTCTTGTGTGAAAGCTGATACCTTGTTTGCTTCACACAAGTACATCAGTCCAGTGAGGATGAAAAACACAATGCCGGTAGCAATCATTGTTGTTACCAGGGCGAAGGGTGGATGATCAGAGGACAAAGTGATGAAAACACCGCCGAGTAGCAGTGCTAACGTCACAGCGTAGGACAAATAGAAGCACAACCAGCATCTACGCGAGACCTCTTCTTGCGAGATTCTTTGAAACCAGGTCCACTGACTGTTAGCTGGAAAAGCTGGGATCATGATGAGTTTTAGCTGAGTGGACTGAAGAGGAGTCTTGAGTTCACCAGGCTTCCCAGGGCCACTTGGGAGGGCAGAACTCTAGGTCTCCCTTCTCCTCCCCATGCTCCCCAGGACCAGAAAACAGGTGGACTTTCCTCGTACTTTGCACCATCCTGTCCTCCTCTTTCTGACTCCATCTACAGTTGAGGTAGGAATCTCTCCTCTACACTGTGGGAGAGTTCTGTAAGCTCATTTCTCCAAGCTTAGTTAGTTGTTGGTATGCTAAAAAAAAAAAAGGCATTAAAAGAATTTGGAAAATATTTTCTCAAGATAGCCTGGCAAGTCTGATATAAATTAAAGCTGATGAAGCAAACTTAATCTGGCCAGCTAAAGGAATTTTGATTGATTGTAAAGGCAATATGAAGAGCCACTGACTGTTATAAACATGATTATATTTTCTTTTAAAGGTCACTTTGGCTGCAATGTAGAAAGCGGATTAGATGCTAGTGCTTTCCAGATTTTGTACCCATGACACTCGTGGAAAATAGTAATACTATAAGGCACAATGAGGGAACAGAAAGAGGTCACTCTAGGCCCTGCCGTGAGAGATGAAGAGATGAACACACCTGGAGTCTATTCATGGTTACACATTGATAAAGCAGGAAGTACAAGTCTGGAAGGTTCAAAGCAGTTAAAAGACAATTGCCATATGATCCAGCAGTCCATTCCTGGGCATATACTCTGAGAAAACTCAAATTTGCAAAGATACAGGTACCCCTATGTTCATAGCAGCACTATTTGCAATAGCCAAGACATGGAAACAAACTAAATATCCACTGACAGATGAATGGATAAAGAAGATATGGTACACATATACAGTGGAGTATTACACAGCCATAAAGAAGAATGGAATAATGCCATTTGCAGCAACATGGATAGATCTAGACAGGATCATACCAAGTGAAGTAAGTCAAACAGAGAAAGACAAATACCATATAATACCAAATATGTGGGAATCTAAAAAAGTGATGCAATTGAACCTCCTTATAAAAGTAAAACAGACTCACAGCCATAGAAAACAAACTTATGGTTACCAAAGGGGAAAGGACAGGAGGGATAAATTAGGAGTTTGGGATTAGCAGATGCAAACAACTATATATAAAATAAAAACAACAAGGTCCCACTGTATGGCATAAAGAGTTACATTCAATATCTTGTAATAAAATATAATGAAAAAGAATCTGAAAAAGAATATATATATCATATATGTATGAATAAATTAATATATATATGTATATATTATTGTTGTTATTCTGTAGTTAAGTCGTGTCTAATTCTTTGCAACCCCATGAACTGTAGCCTGCCAGGCTCCTCTGTCCATGGGGATTTCCCAGGCAAAAATACTAGAGTGGGTTGCCATTTCCTTCTCCAGAGAATCTTCCTGGATCAAGGATCAAAACTGTGTCTCCTGCATTGGCAGGTGTCAACCATATGGCTTCCCTCAGTGGTGAAGAATTATGTATACATATGGGCTTCCCTGGAGGCTCAGATGGTAAAGAATCTGCCAGCAATGTGGGAGACCTGGGTTTGATTGCAGGTTGGAAAGGTCCCCTGGAGGAAGGCATATCAACCGACCCCAGTATTCCTGCCTGGAGAATCCCCATGGACAGAGGAGTCTGGCAGGCTGCAGTCCATGGGGTCACAAAGAGTCAGACATGACTGAGCCACTAAGCACAGCACATTATTTTTGTGCTTATATATATGCTGAATATATATATGTATGTATATATATGTGTGTATGTATTTATATGTATACATGTGTACATATATGTATATATGTATGTGTATACATGTGTGTACATATATATACATATGTGTGAGTGCTGAATATATATATATGCTGAATCACTATGTTGTACACCTGAAACTAACACATTATAAATCAACTACACTTCAATTTTTTTTAAAAAAAGGCAATTGGAACAATTAATGCAAGAGATAATCATTTAAGTTTCAGACAGTTCTCAAAGTAAAACAAACAGGAAATTCAGTACTTTCATAAGTGGATGAAAGTTGGAAGAGAAACTTAGATTTCTAAATGAAATTTAACAGTTCATACACCAAAATGGCTTCGAACAGCATATAATCCTAGGCTATTAGATAGCAACTGACAAGATTAGTGGAGATGATGAAGAAAGGGGGGGGAAAGAGAGAGAAATGATATAAACAGTAGTTGTTTATGGCAGTGATGATTTGGGATAAAATGAATGGATTTGAGGGATACTATTAATACTATTAGTACTATTAATACCATTAGTACTATTAATTATTAGATGGAGGGCTTCCCCGGTGGCTCAGAGGTAGACTCTGCCTGCATTGCAGGAGAGACAGGTTCAATTCTTGGGTAGGGAAGATCCCCTGGAGGAGAAAATGGCAACCCACTCCAATATTCTCGCCTGGAAAATCCCATGGACAGAGAAGCCTGGTGACTCATAATCCATGGGGGTCGAAAGAGTTGGACACAACTTAGCTACTAAACCACCACCACCGATTAGATTATAAAAAGACATTGTGTCTGATTGAACAGCTAAATAAAAATGGCACCTATTAATGGAGGTTAGGAGTTTCCAAAGCAATGGGGAGCATGTTGTTGTTCTTGCAAAGTCTTAAGTAAGGAAGGTATTAATTACTATGGGGCAAAGGAGTTGCTGCTAACAAAGACCCTAGAGGTCATGTTACCCAACTTGTCCATATTGTAAATAATAAGATTTCTTATTGTTTACTGAGGACCTCCTACTTTTTAGGCAATAACTCGGTTGCACAACAGGTATCGTGGCATTAATTCACAGGAAACTCTATGAGGTAGTTGTTTTTATTTAAGAAGTAGTGGAATCCCTGAGAGAGTCCAAGGGTAACTTGCCTGGATGATTCAGAAATTCATTCCCAGAGCCAAGGTTCAGACCTGATCTCTCTGCCACCCAAACCACTCGTTGGTCCCCTTATCCTACATGATTTATTTTTAGAAGTTGCAAATCTACATATGTTTTATCACTTCTAAAATGCTCCCATTTTCTGCATAAAGTCATAGAGACAGTTCAAAGTGAGCCAGGATAAGACCCAGAGTTCTGCCTGCCCTTCAAGTTTCTGTCCTGGCCCTGTGCCTTTTGCTTCCTGAGCAAAAAGGAACGTTGGAAAAAATGAGACGGTTTTGTTTGTGACACATGGAGACTCAACATTTAACCCACAGCCACACAATTATCTCTAGACCCTCCCCACGGCCATCGTGTTACCATGCCAAGGCTCTCTGCAGAGACAGGAGTTCTAGGCATCAGCCACCCCCTTTTGTCACAGAATCCCATTTAGTGGTGTCAAGAGTATCAGAGGCAGATAAAGAATGGGGAAAGGTGGGCCACTTCAAATTTTCCCCTGATCCAGTTCACATATAGACAACTGCTTCATTGAGTCCAATTCTAGGAGCTCCAGTATGGGGGAGTGAGAGGGTTGGCTGCACCACGTGGCATGCCAGATCCTAGTTCCCCGACCAGGGAACCAATGCCCCTGCAGTGGAAGCCCAAAGTCTTAACCCCTAGATCGCCTGGGAAATCCAGGAAGCCCAGTTTGAAGACTTTGAAAATGATCTGCATTTAATTTGATTTAAACCTGACATCTTTCCCTCTCACGGTGAAAGACACAAGATAACGCTCTCCCTTATTAAGGATGCAAGCTGTACTACCCATGTGGCCAAATGCCCAAAGGAGAATAATGTCACTTCTCTGTTCAACCTAACCATGCCCTAGCCCAAGGGAATGACTCCTTCTACTCATGATAAAAAGTCACAGTTTTGCACCTGGGTTAAGCTATGCTCATCTGATATGATTTCACTTTTGAACCATGACATTTTCTAACACCTTACGTTCATGCCAACTTAAGCGGCTTAATGGTGTATGTTGTTGGTGTAAACAATGCCAAGCTTAGCACCAGCACTGTCGAATTCCTTAGATACCTCAGCACAATTAAGAGAACTAAGTTGCAAGGTAATTACATAGTCTGGATTAATGCGTAATCTTGGAGCCCAGTAATACCCACCGCAGGCAAGCAGGAACTCTGTTTTGTTACTGCGATGGGGGGAGGTGAGAAGTCAGAGGGGTCAGAGGTCGCTGATCTGAGCAGGCTGCAGTGAGGAGTTGGTGTTTTGGTAACAGGACATCTAACACTCCTGAATTCTTCAGCTGCAGCTGGAATGCCCTGGGAAACGCATTCCATCCGAGGCCTGGCACAATACTGAAAGGGTTTTTCCAACAGAAGAGAGGAGACAAGCATCCTTATAAAACTTATTCTAGGGTTTAAACTGGCAACTGTTCCTGTAACTCTCACTACTTATTTTCTGGGGAAGAGAAAGGATTTTTTGTATTTGTCTTTCTTTCATATGGACAAAAAAAAAAAAAAAGCTCTACAAATATTTGCTATCCCTGACCAGGTACAAGGACAGCAAATCAGAGTAAAAATTTGGTTATAATGTTCTGATGGAAGTGTTTTCCATTTTGCTACATGTAATGACTCTATAGAGGACAGGGTAAATAAACCACATTCCCCACATTTAAAAGCAGGGTTGAGGGACTTCCCTGGTGGCCCAATGTCTAAGACTGTGCTCTCAAGGCAGGGGACCCAGGTTCGATCCGTGGTCAGGGAACTAGATCCCATACGCTGCAGCTAAAGATCCTCCATGATGCAACTAAGACCCAGTGCAGCCAAATAAATTAATTAAAAAAAAAAAAAGGCAGGGTTGATGTGAGGGAGAAAACAATTACCTATATACAAAGCAGATTATCAGCTATTCAGAATAACTGTCTGGAAATTTACATCTTTGTGCCCCATTAGAACTTTTAGGAGCCTGGGGAAGAAAGTGTCCACAGACTGGTAGGTTACGAGTGGACAGGCCCACGGGTGACCTGCAGTGAGTGTGCTCCAGAGACTGACCAGGTTTCATGAGCTTGCCCCCTTTGTGGCCTCCCTGTGTGCCTACCCTGTGTGGCACTCTGTGTGGTCACTCTGACCACACCTGGCACGGCCAAATGGGGTAATCTTGGAAAGGGCTGCCTCCTTCCTGATGCTTCAGGGGACTGGGTGGCGGGGGGAGGCACAGATGTCTCCCTCAATTCACCCAAGCTCCCTGCATTCTCCTGTGCTCAGGGTCTAGCTACAACTCAGGATGAGCAATCGTGGAAATGACCCGAGAACTCAGACTGTCAGATGTGGAGAAAAGGCATTTTGAAATCCTGGGATAAGTTTAAAGCCAAACATGTGCTGTGCTCAGCCACTTCAGTCGTGTCTGAATCTTTGCGACCCCGTGGACTGTAGCCCACCAAGCTCCTCTGTCCATGGGATTTTCCAGGCAAGAACACTGGAGCGGGTTGCCATTTCTTTCTCCTGGGGATCTTCCCAACCCAGGGATCGAACTTGCAGCCCCTGCGGCTCCTGTATTGCAGGCAGAATCTTTAGCACTGAGCCACCAGGGAAGGTCAAAACTCAGACCCAGTTCACATATTCACCAGAACAAGCTGCAGGCAAGAACCAAGGAAACATGTCAGGAGACTGGTTTTGTCCTTTTCTGATTTCCTTATTTACCAGCTTCACTGCACTCATGTTTATAGTTATTTGTTCCTTCGTGACCGCTAGGTAGCTCCTGCTTATCTCCCCAAGTTCACCTCTTGCTCTGGGCACACTGCTGTTGTTCAGTCACTAAGTCGTGTCAACTCTTTGCAACCCCATGGACTGCAGCACACCAGGCTTCCCTGTCCATCACCATCTGCCAGAGTTTGCTCAAACTCATGTCCATTGAGTCAATGATGCTTTTCCCAGCATCACGGTCTTTTCCAATGAGTCGGCTCTTCATATCAGGTGGCCAAAGGATTGGAGCTTCAGCTTCAGCATCGGTCCTTTCAGTGAATATTCAGAGTTGATTTCCTCAAGGACTGACTAGTTCAATCTCCTCGCAAGGGCATACTGAACTGTTTGCAAATTCTCAAACACTCTCCTCTTCCCCTTCCTGTCCCCAGGGCATCCTCACTTGTTCAACTCTGAAATTAGCGTTCACTCTCTGCCACCAAGATGGGGGGACATTACTCCTTCAGTGCTCTGTGCTTCATGGACCAACCATGTTAAATTACACGTCTTTCTGTCGTTTAACAAAAAGCTCCATGAATTACAGGGACAGACAAAAAAGCTGTCCTTTTCATTATAGGGGACTGGAATGCAAAAGTAGGAAGTCAAGAAACACCTGGAGTAACAGGTAAATTTGGCCTGGGAGTACAGAATGAAGCAGGGCAAAGGCTAATAGAGTTTTGCCAAGAGAACACACTGGTCATAGCAAACACCCTCTTCCAACAACACAAGAGAAGACTACACATGGACATCACCAGATCGTCAACACCAAAATCAGACTGATTATATTCTTTGTAGCCAAAGATGAAGAAGCTGTATACAGTCAGCAAAAACAAGATCAGGAGCTGACTGTGGCACAGATCATGAACTCCTTATGGCCAAATTCAAACTTAAATTGAAGAAAGTAGGGGAAACCGCTAGATCATTCAGGTATGACCTAAATCAAATCCCTTACTATTAAACAGTGGAAGTGAGAAATAGACTCAAGGGAATAGATCTGATACACAGAGTACCTGAAGAACTATGGACAGAGGTTCGTGACATTGTACAGGAGACAGGGATCAAGATTATCCCCAAGAAAAAGAAATGCAAAAAAGCAAAATGGCTGTCTGAGGAGGCCTTACAAATAGCTGTGAAAAGTAGAGAAATGAAAAGCAAAGGAGAAAAGGAAAGATATACCCATTTGAATGCAGAGTTCCAAAGAATAGCAAGGAGAGATAAGATCAGTGCAAAGAAATAAAGGAAAACAATAGAATGGGAAAGACTAGAGATCTCTTCAAGAAAATTAGAGATACCAAGGGAACATTTCATGCAAAGGTGGGCACAATAAAGGACAGAAATGGGATGGACCTAACAGAAGCAGAAGATATTAAGAAGAGGTGGCAAAAATACACAGAAGAACTATACAAAAAAGATCTTCATGACCCAGATAATCACGATGGTATGATCACTCACTTAGAGCCAGACATCCTGGAATGTGAAGTCAAGTGGGCCTTAGGAAGCATCACTACGAACAAAGCTAGTGGAGGTGATGGAATTCCAGTGGAACTATTTCAAATCCTAAAAGATGATGCTGTGCAAGTGCTGCACTCAATATGCCAGCAAATTTGGGAAACTCAGCAGTGGCCACAGGACTGGAAAAGGTCCGTTTTCATTCCAATCCCAAAGAAAGCCAATGCCAAAGAACGTTCACACTACCGCACAGTTGCACTCATCTCACATGCTAGTAAAGTAATGCTCAAAATTCTCCAAACCAGACTTCAACAATAGGTGAACTGTGAACTTCCAGATGTTCAAGCTGGTTTTAGAAAAGGCAGAGGAACCAGAGATCAAATTGCCAACAACCCTTGGATCATATAAAAAGCAAGGGAGTTCCTGAAAAACATCTACTTCTGCTTTATTGACTATGCCAAAAAAGCCTTTGACTGTGTGGATCACAACAAACTGTGGAAAATTCTTCAAGAGATGGGGATACCAGACCACCTGACCTGCCTCTTGAGAAACCTGTATGCAGGTCAGGAAGCAACAGTTAGAACTGGACATGGAAAAACAGACTGGTTCCAAATTGGGAAAGGAGAACGTCAGGGCTGTATATTGTCACCCTGCTTATTTAACTTATATGCAGAGTACCAGATGAGAAATGCTGGGCTGGATGAAGCACAAGCTGGAATCAAGACTGCTGGGAGAAATATCAATAGCCTCAGATATGCAGATGACACCACCCTTATGGCAGAAAGTGAAGAAGAACTAAAGAGTCTCTTGATGAAAGTGAAAGAGGAGAGTGAAAAAGTTGGCCTAAAGCTCAACATTCAGAAAACCGAGATCATGGCATTTGGTCCCATCACTTCATGGCAAATAGATGTGGAAACAGTGGAAACAGTGACAGACTTTATTTGGAGTGTGGGGTGGGGGGGGGGGGGCTCCAAGATCACTGCAGATGGTGATTGCAGCCATGAAATTAAAAGACGCTTATTCCTTGGAAGAAAAGCTATGACCAACCTAGACAGCGTATTAAAAAGCAGAGACATTACTTTGCCAACAAAGGTCCATCTAGTCAAAGCTATGGTTTTTCCAGTAGTCATGTATGGATATGCTGAGCACAGAAGAATTGATGCTTTTGAACTGTGGTGTTGGAGAAGATTCTTGAGAGTCCCATGGACCGCAAGATCAAACCAGTCAATCCTAAAAGGAAATCGGTCCTGAACATTGAAAAAACTGATGCAGAAGCTGAAACTCCAGTTCTTTGGCCATCTGATGCAAAGAACTGACTCATTTGAAAAGTCCTTGATGCTGGGAAAGGTTGAAGGTGGGAGGAGAAGGAGAAGACAGAGGATGAGATGGTTGGATGGCTTCACTGACTCAATGGACATGAGTTTGGGTAGGCTCCAGGAGTTGGTGATGGACATGGAAGCCTAGCATGCTGCAGTCTATGGGGTCACAAAGAGTCGGACACAACTGAGCAACTGAACTGAACTGGACTGATACATATATATATAAAGAGTATTTGCTTTTGTGAGTGAGCAGATGGAGTTCTTCCTTGTGATCTGCAGTTTGTAGATGACATGAGCATGGGAGGCCTGTAGGTCAAGACCACCATGTCCCCTGTGCTGAAAGTGGTGAAAACAAAATTCTCAAGATCTTCTCTGGAAAAGAAGGTATTGCTCCCCATTGTTCTAAAGGAGGAAGACTGGAAGGTGTGTCTGGTCTTACAAATGGCTACAAGAGTTTCCAACAATTCTCTCCCCTCCTCCTTACCTCTCTATCTCTCTCTGTCTCTTCCCATATCTTATCTCTGCCCTGGATAAAGTAGGCAGCTTTCTCCAAAGATTAAGAGAAACAGGAACAATCACCAGAAACAATGAACTTGCATCCTGCCAACTTCCCAGGGAAAGCCATCTTCTTGTCTTGGTCCTGGTTTGTGTCCCGCATAGAGCCTCTTGCGGCTTGGGTCACGTGCTTCCCTGCATTTATTGCTGAGTCCTCAGTTTTCTAAATAATTCACCCCTCTCCTTCCATTCCCACCCCATCCCTTGTGTTCGCTGTTCTCTCAATAGTTAGGATAACTATTGATTGGTCCTCTAATTTCCTTTCCTCTTCCCTTTCTTTATTTCTTCCTTTTTTTTCCTTCTGTTTTCTATCCCAGTGTCTTTTTTACTTTGGGGAAGTTTTCTCAACTTCATTTTTCTTACCTTCTATTTAATTTTTTAGGAATGCCATCTTTGTTTTAATACCCAGGAGTCTCTTTCTTGTTCTCTGAATGATACTTTTTTTTTTTAAGTTTTCTCTTTTTTATAAGAACTTTGTCTCTCATCCTCTCCAAGTATATTAACTGACAGTGATTGGTTTATTTCTTTGCTTGTTTTCATGTTTCCTTCTGCTCTTTTTCCAAGTTGTCTTTATCTGGGATCACTCCTGTGTCTTAAAGACTGTCCTCAGATGCCTGGCCATCCCTGGCTGTCTGTTTATATTTGGGTATAAAACACTCAAATGCCTCTTAAAGGTTCTGAATGTTGCTGGACTTACAAATAGGGCGACTGTGATGGTTAATTTTATATGTCAATTGGCTGGGCCATAGGGTGCCCAATATTTGGTCAGTTATTATTCTGTGTATTTCTTAAGGGTGTCTTGGCATGTGATTAACATTTAAATGGATAAAATGAGTAAAGCAGACTGCCCTCCCTCATGTGGGTGGGCATCACTGACTCAGTTGAAGGCCTGCTTAGAACAAAAAGCTGACCTTACTCAGAATAAGAAGATTTCTGCTGCCTGACTACTTGCAAGGGGGTACATTGTTTTCTTCGAACTTCAGGGAGTCTTCAGCCTCAAACTGAAACATTACTTCTTCCTTTAAAAGTGTTTCAACCAGTTTCCAATCATCAGAGTTTAACCGCAGCCCCACCCAGCACCTCTACTTCCGGGTTGCTTCTGCCTCAAATTTCTGAGACTTCCTGGGGTCCTGCCATGGCAATTGGCTTGTTGCTGATTGGCTGCCACGTACCACCCCTGGCAGGTACTTAGAGTTCAGGGTTCTCTAGTCTGAGACATTTACACCTCGTCCATTCACAGTTCAGTTTCCAAAATCAGTTAGAATCATTTACTGTTATCTCCTCTCTTCTTTCTATTTGGTTTTACGCTTTAAATTTTTTTCTTTACTATTATTTTAGTGGGGTTTTGAAAAAAAGCAGAGATGAAAACATGTATTAATCTTCTACATTTAAGCAGAATTTACGGGGTTATACCAACCTAGGTAGCATATTAAAAAGCAGAGACATTATTTTGCCAACAAAGGTCCATCTAGTCAAGGCTATGGTTTTTCCAGTGGTCATGTATGGATGTGAGAGTTGGACTGTGAAGAAGGCTGAGCACCAAAGAATTGATGCTTTTGAACTGTGGTGTTGGAGAAGACTCTTGAGAGTCCCTTGGACTGCAAGGAGATCCAACCAGTCCATTCTGAAGGAGACCAGCCCTGGGATTTCTTTGGAAAGAATGATGCTAAAGCTGAAACTCCAGTACTTTGGCCACCTCATGCGAAGAGTTGACTCATTGGAAAAGACTCTGATGCTGGGAGGGATTGGGGGCAAGAGGAGAAGGGGACGACAGAGAATGAGATGGCTGGATGGCATCACTGACTTGATGGACGTGAGTCTGAGTGAACTCCGGGAGTTGGTGATGGACAGGGAGGCCTGGAGTGCTGCGATTCATGGGGTCGCAAAGAGACAGACACAACTGAGTGACTGAGCTGAACTGAACTGAACTGAATCACATACAGACGATTGTCCATGCACTGCTAATGAGTATGGGATTTCTTTTGAGGAGGATGAAATATTCTCAGATTGATTGTGGTTATGGTTGCACAACTCTGTAAATATACTAAAAACCACTGAATTTTATACTGCAAACAAGTGAATTGTATGGTATTTAAATTATATATCTATAAAGTCATTACAGTAAAAAAAAAAAAAAAACAAACAAACCAAGAAGGAAAGACTTCCTGTGTAGCTAAAGTCCTCAGTAATGACAAGAAGCAAAGCTGCATACACCACGTTCAAACATGGATCATGGACGAGTGAACAGATTAGTGGATCTATAAGAAAAGAAAGTGTAACGCAAAACCTTTTCTAAAATCCATTGTAATTCCTAAGAAAAGCACAGTAAGGCATCTCTATATTTTGTGACTGTAATACAAGACAAAAACTTGGGTTTGAAAATATGAACTCGAACAATAAATGAAATCAGGTGATTCAACAATAAATTCAATCCATCGATTTAAAAGATATAAAACTGAGGGTGCTTGAGTGGGTTCACTTTAGCTGCCTGTGTCCTAAACAGCTGTCAAAATAGCATTTGGGGGTGGGTACTTTTTCTGATAAATGTTATTGAGTGATATTTTCAGCTCTTTCTGTATACGCCAGCGGTTAGGTTTGTGGGGGGAAGCATCTTGTAATCTGAGGACATGTCAAAACCAGAAGGCAAGTTCATTTCATATTTCTGCATCAGTTAAACTGTTGCCAGGAAGTAGATGAGCGTCCAGGAAAATTTCAATCAGGTACCAGAAACCTACAGGGATAGCTTTGTGTTTCAGTAACCATTTTGTGGATACAATGAGGGGAAATAGCCCAACAGAAGAATAACATCTGGAGTGGTCCGAATGCACGACTCTAGACCTGGTCAGTTTAATGCCACCAGATGGATGATAGTATCATTTTAAAATACGTTTCTACTGAAGTGCCAAATGGGGTTGGACACAGTATTATTCTACGTGGCATGGAACATTTGCTCTCCTAACATCCTGGAAAGTGATATTTACTTTTTGGTTTGTGTTTTTATGACTGGCTGATACTATGTTCTTTGCGGGCCAAAACCTCATCTCCCAAGAAACAAAACAGGATCCCCCAAACCCAGCATTAAACAGGCCAGCTGGCCCTGAGTCTAGTGGAAATGAACTGAGAGACTCACATGACCTGGCTTCCAGCCGGTGGCACATTCACCACAGATGTGAGCTTACTGTGGTCATAAGGTCCCTGACCTTGAGTCTCCTCCTTTGTTAAACATGTGGAATCCAGGGTAAGGTCAAGGAGCCATAGAATAAGGTCTGCACATGTGATCTGTCAACAACACAGTGTTAGAAGTTATCATTTTAGGTGGACAGGAATATCGTATGTAGGAGAAAAAAAGAGGGGGGGAGAAACAGCAGGACCTGCCCAATAAAAAAAAATCTCACCTCTAATCCAAACCATTTTAGGGTAAAAGGGATACTTGGACATATTTCTTGGGAAAATTCTTGATGCCTGGTTGCTTTTAAATGTCTATTGGCCCTGATTCTCTCACACCATTTCAGACACACACATACAGAGGTCCCCCAAATGCAAGAGCCTCGTGTTGTTGTTCAGCTGCCAAGTCTTATCCAACTCATTGCGACCCCATGGACCACAGCACACCAGGCTTCCCTGTCCATCACCAGCTCCCAGAGTCTGCCCAAGTTCATGTCCATTGAATCGGTGATGCCATCCAACTATCTCATCCTCTGTCACCCCCTTTTCCTCCTGCCCTCAATCTTTCCCAGCATCAGGGTCTTTTCAAATGAGTCAGCTCTTCGCATCAGGTGGCCAAAGTATTGGAGCTTCAGCTTCAGCATCAGTCCTTCCAATGAGTATTCATGGTTGATTTCCTTTAAGATGACTGGTTTGATCTCCTTGCTGAGAGAAGGCTCTCAAGAGTCTTCTTTAAAAGATGGTAATGATGACCCTATAGGCAAGACAGCAAAAGAGACACAGATGTAAAAAACAGACTTTTGGACTCCATGGGAGAAGGCAAGGGTGGGATGATTTGAGAGAATAGCATTGAAACATGTATATTATCATATGTGAAATAGATTACTAGTCCAGATTCGATGCATGAGACAGGGTGCTCAGGGCTGGTGCACTGGGATGACCCTGAGGGATGGGATAAGGAGGGAGGTGGGAGGGGGGGTTCAGGATGGGGAACACATGTACACCCATGGCTGATTCATGTCAATGTATGGCAAAAACCACCACAATACTGTAAAGTAATTAGCCTCCAATTAAAATAAATTTTTTAAAAAAGAGTCTTCTTTAGCACCACAATTTGAAGTTTGCCAGATAGTCCACACAAAAACCCTAATCTTTACAGATGTTTTGATGATGGCTGCAACAAGCAAATCAACTTACAGAAAATGCTGTAGGATATAATTTTGTTTACCCAGTTCTGAACAGCCTGACACTACCCACACTGTATATCCTCTGAGGAACTAAGGGGATTCTTGTTTGCTGAGAGTTTAGGTACCTCAGTCATGTGAGAAAGGGCTGCTTGAGTCAACAGTGGGTGTGGTGGGCAGGAGGGAGCTTCCCAAGCCTAGGGCTCATGGCTACTGAGTTTCGGATTAGGCTCAAGGTGACTGATTTTGAAGTCTGCAGAGACACAGAAAATGTTTGCTGTATTGATTATAATCATGGTCAACCAAGAACTATATTTATTTTGTATTTAATAACTAAAACCTAATACCTCCAACAGTAGGGGAACTGTTTCATTGATCGAACTGGCCCCTTGATAATATCCATTAGGAAACAGGAGAAATAATGGCATTGTTATATTCTGTATCTGGTGCAGGAGTCATGGATGAGTCAGTCAAACTGTAGATGGTTCATGGAATACAGGTGATCAGGGGGACCCCCAAAGGCCCCTTGATTTAAAGCATCAGTGCCCTCCTGGGAGAATCAGGCAGCCTGAGTACAACGTTGGTGCAGGGGGGATGGGAGAGAAGGAGATCAGAAGAAGGTGACAAAATCGCATCATAAAATATTAGTAACAACATTGGAGATATTAATAATTGTCTATTGATAAATAATGTCATAATAATATTAATAACATATACTGAATAGAAGGTGACTTAGTGGCTAAGACTCCACACTCCCAGTGCAGGGAGCCTGGGTTCAATCCCTGGTCGGGGAACAAGATCCCATATGCTGCAACTGAGACCCAGAGCAGCCAAATAAATAAACGTGTGTGTGTTCTTAAAAGAGTTTAGAAAGGAATTACATTTTAAAAAATTAAAGATAACAAACAAGGACACTGGATACTGACGCTGCTCCTTCACCATCAAAGCTCAGTCTCCCACTGCCTGCTTTGCCACCTTCCCATGATTGCTACCTTTGACTTGAACAAGACTTCTACGAGATAAAAATGTCAGAAACAGGGACACGGGATTTCTCACCCGGTGTTATTTGGGAGTTTCCTTTAACCCTCTTTGGAATATTATAGGACTGTCTAGAAAAAGACCGTGTGGACTCACATCCCATCTTCCTCATTTCCACTCATTATTCAGATACTCAAGAGCAAGTCACTTAACTCACTCAAGCTTCATTTTCTTCATCTATAAAGAGGAGTCTGCACATTATAGTGCTCATCTTAGAAGGGGGTGTGTGTGTGTACATTAAATGACATATAACCCATTAGGCAAGTACTCGGTACATGTTCAGAGAAGGCAATGGCAACCCACTCCAGTACTTTTGCCTGGAAAATCCCATGGACGGAAGAGCCTGGTAGGCTGCAGTCCATGGGGTCGCTAGAGTCTGACATGACTGAGCAACTTCACTTTCACTTTTCACTTTCATGCATTGGAGAAGGAAATGGCAACCCACTCCAGTGTTCTTGCCTGGAGAATCCCAGGGACAGGGAAGCCTGGTGGGCTGCTGTCTATGGGGTCGCACAGAGTCAGACATGACTGAAGCGACTTAGCAGCAGCAGCAGTACATGTTAAGAGCTATTTTTTTTTTTTTGAGTTATTATTGTTCTTGCCTTTACTAATGGGCTTTGTATTAAGGGATTATTTTTTTCAGGAAAAAAAATTAGAGTGTTCAGGGACAGTTATGGTTTTCAAATTTAAAGACAAGTATCTTATTTGAGGGCTTATTAGCCTATTTTCTGTGAGTATGGTTTCAGTGTGTCTGCCCTCTGATGCCCTCTTGCAACACCTACCATCTTACTTGGGTTTCTCTTACCTTGGGTGTAGGGTATCTCTTCATGGCTGCTCCAGCAAAGCGCAGCCACTGCTCCTTACTTTGTCTGATTCAATGAAACTAAGCCATGGCCATGGGGCAACCGAAGACGGGCAGGTCATGGTGGAGAAATCTGACAGAATGTGGTCCACTGAAGAAGGGAATGGCAAACAACTTCAGTATCCTTGCCTTGAGAACCCCATGAACAGTGTGAAAAGGCAAAATGATAGGATACTGAAAGAGGAACTCCCCAGATCAGTAGGTGCCCAATATGCTACTGGACATCAGTGGAGAAATAACTCCAGAAAGAATGAAGGGATGGAGCCAAAGCAAAAACAATACCCAGCTGTGGATGTGACTGGTGATAGAAGCAAGGTCCGATGCTGTAAAGAGCAATATTGCATAGGAACCTGGAATGTCAGGTCCATGCATCAAGGCAAATTGGAATAGGTCAAACAAGAAATGGCAAGAGTGAATGTCGACATTCTAGGAATCACTGAACTAAAATGGACTGGGATGGGTGAATTTAACTCAGATGACCATTATATCTACTACTGCGGGCAGGAATCCCTCAGAAGAAATGGAGTAGCCATCATGGTCAACAAAAGAGTCCGAAATGCAGTACTTGGATGCAATTTCAAAAGCAACAGAATGATCTCTGTTCGTTTCCAAGGCAAACCATTCAATATCACAGTAATCCAAGTCTATGCCCCAACCAGTAATGCTGAAGAAGCTGAAGTCCAACGGTTCTATGAAGACCTACAAGACCTTTTAGAACTAACACCCAAAAAAGATGTCCTTTTCATTATAGGGGACTGGAATGCAAAAGTAGGAAGTCAAGAAACACCTGGAGTAACAGGCAAATTTGGCCTTGGAATATGGAATGAAGCAGGGCAAAGACTAATAGAGTTTTGCCAAGAAAATGCACTGGTCATAGCAAACACCCTCTTCCAACAACACAAGAGAAGACTCTACACATGGACATCACCAGATGGTCAACACCGAAGTCAGATTGATTATATTCTTTGCAGCCAAAGGTGGAGAAGCTCTATACAGTCAACAAAAACAAGACCAGGAGCTGACTGTGGCTCAGATCATGAACTCCTTATTGCCAAATTCAGACTTAAATTGAAGAAAGTAGGGAAAAGCACTAGACCATTCAGGTATGACCTAGATCAAATCCCTTATGATTATACAGTGGAAGTGAGAAATAGATTTAAGGGCCTAGATCTGATAGATAGAGTGCCTGATGAACTATGGAATGAGGTTCGTGACATTGTACAGGAGACAGGGATCAAGACCATCCCCATGGAAAAGAAATGCAAAAAAGCAAAATGGCTGTCTGGGGAGGCCTTACAAATAGTTGTGAAAAGAAGAGAAGTGAAAAGGAAAGATATAAGCATCTGAATGCAGAGTTCCAAAGAATGGAAAGAAGAGATAAGAAAGCCTTCCTCAGTGATCAATGCAAAGAAGTAGAGGAAAACAACAGAATGGGAAAGACTAGAGATCTCTTCAAGAAAATTAGAGACACTAAGGGAACATTTCATGCAAAGATGGGCTCGATAAAGGACAGAAATGGTATGGACCTAACAGAAGCAGAAGATATTAAGAATAGATGGCAAGAATACACAGAAGAACTGTACAAAAAAGATCTTCACAACCCAGATAATCACGATGGTGTGATCACTGATCTAGAGCCAGACATCCTGGAATGTGAAGTCAAGTAGGCCTTAGAAAGCATCACTACAAACAAAGCCAGTGGAGGTGATGGAATTCCAGTTGAGCTATTTCAAATCCTAAAAGATGATGCTGTGGAAGTGCTGCACTCAATAAGCCAGCAAACTTGGAAAACTCAGCAGTGGCCACAGGACTGGAAAAGGTCAGTCTTCATTCCAATCCCAAAGAAAGGCAATGCCAAAGAATGCTCAAACTACTGCACAATTGCACTCATCTCACACGCTAGTAAAGTAATGCTCAAAATTCTCCAAGCCAGACTTCAACAATACGTGAACTGTGAACTTCCAGATGTTCAAGCTGGTTTTAGAAAAGGCAGAGGAACCAGAGATCAAATTGCCAACATCCACTGGATCATGGAAAAAGCAAGAGAGTTCCAGAAAAACATCTATTTCTGCTTTACTGACTATGCCAAAGCCTTTGACTGTGTGGATCACAACAAACTGTGGAAAATTCTGAAAGAGATGGGAATCCCAGACCACCTGATCTGCCTCTTGAGAAATTTGTATGTGGGTCAGGAAGCAACAGTTAGAACTGGACATGGAACAACAGACTGGTTCCAAATAGGAAAAGGAGTACGTCAAGGCTGTTTATTGTCACCCTGCTTATTTAACTTATATGCAGAGTACATCATGAGAAACGCTGGACTGGAAGAAGCACAAGCTGGAATCAAGATTGCTGGGAGAAATATCACCTCAGATATGCAGATGACACCACCCTTATGGCAGAAAGTGAAGAGGAACTCAAAAGCCTCTTGATGAAAGTGAAAATGGAGAGTGAAAAAGTTTGCTTAAAGCTCAACATTCAGAAAACGAAGATCATGGCATCCGGTCCCATCACTTCATGGGAAATAGATGGGGAAACAGGGGAAAGAGTGTCAGACTTTATTTTTCTGGGCTCCAAAATCACTGCAGATGGTGACTGCAGCCATGAAATTAAAAGACGCTTACTCCTTGGAAGGAAAGTTATGACCAACCTAGATAGCATATTGAAAAGCAGAGACATTACTTTGCCAACAAAGGTTCGTCTAGTCAAGGCTATGGTTTTTCCTGTGGTCATGTATGGATGTGAGAGTTGGACTGTGAAGAAGGCTGAGTGCCGAAGAATTGATGCTTTTGAACTGTGGTGTTGGAGAAGACTCTTGAGAGTCCCTTGGACTGCAAGGAGATCCAACCAGTCCATTCTGAAGGAGATCAGCCCTGGGATTTCTTTGGAAGGAATGATGCTAAAGCTGAAACTCCAGTACTTTGGCCACCTCATACGAAGAGTTGACTCATTGGAAAAGACTCTGATGCTGGGAGGGATTGGGGGCAGGAGGAGAAGGGGACGACGGAGGATGAGATGGCTGGATGGCATCACTGACTCGATGGACATGAGTCTGAGTGAACTCTGGGATTTGGTGATGGACAGGGAGGCCTGGCGTGCTGTGATTCATGGGGTGGCAAAGAGTCGGACGTGACCGAGCGACTGGACTGAACTGAACTAGCCTATTTAGAGCTTCACTGGTGCCTCAGATGGTAAAGAATCTGCCTGCAATACTGGAAACTCAGGTTCGATCCTTGAGTCAGGAAGATCCCCTGGAGGAGGACATGGCAACCCACTCCAGTATTTTTGTGTGGAGAATCCCATGGACAGAGGAGTCTGGTGGGCTACAGTCCATGGGGTTGAAAAGAGTTGGACATGACTGAGACAGACTAATACTTTCACTTTCATCCTGTTTAAAAAGGCGGGTAATTCAACATGAGCTTTGTCAAGAGAGCTCTGTATATCACACAATCAGCTTCTTGTTCACTGCTGCTCTTCAGTAAAAGTACACAAAGTCCTTAGAGACCTGATAATAAGTAAGAATTTTCACCAGCTTCTTCCTAAAGCTCCTTTTAATGACTGACTCAATATTTGGGTGGTCTTTCAACTGGCTGCTTTTGTTGTTTTTAAATCTTCTCTAGTTCTCAGTCTGGAATAAATGGGGAAATTTCTAAATCAGAACATTCGTTACACCAGTGTCCTTTCCTATTCTGATTTCAATAGTGAGATGTTTTTATTCTAGACAAACCTTCTAGAAACTGAATACTGTTTCAAAATCTGCTTATTTATATTTTTCCTGGAACTTTCTGCAGCACGCTGTGTTCCGTAGGAAACATCTGTCTTCAGGGTTTTTATCACCGAGAGGCAGTTTAGCACAGGGCATGGCGGACCTGGGTGCAGGCAGATAACTCCCCCGCAGGGAGCAGCCCGCACACGTCCAGGGGCATCCACAGCTGTACCTTCTAGGGAGCACTGGTGCTCATGGGCTGAGAACACACCAGGGTGTGGTCCAAGAGGAAATGACCCCAAAGACTCCAAAAAAGTGTCTCTTAGTGATAAGAGACCAGCCTGTTGCTAGGAAGGAGTCCTCAGTACTTCCACGATGTGGTGACATTGGGTACTCTTCTTAAAATGAGCTTGGGTCCTTTGAGGGATGTGTGCTTTGGAAAATTCTGACTAATCAGACTACTGACTTTCCACTGAGATCTCTCATTTTGATGGGACTCCTGTGTAAGAAATATGATTAAAATCTTTTCTTGTTCTTTGTTTGCTTAGACCTGACCTTCACGTATTGGACTAACAAATGAAATCCACAATTTTTTAAGACCTGTAGTACCTTACAGAGGCCAAGGATTTAAGAGAAAAGGAAGAGTACAAAGACTGCTTCTGCTGCTGCTGCAAGTCTCTTCAGTCGTGTCCAACTCTGCGAGACCCCATAGACGGCAGCCCACCAGGCTCCCCCGTCCCTGGGATTCTCCAGGCAAGAACACTGGAGTGGGTTGCCATTTCCTTCTCCAATGCATGAAAATGAAAAGTGAAAGTGAAGTCGCTCAGTCATGTCCAACTCTTCGCAACCCCATGGACTGCAGCCTACCAGGCTCCTCTGTCCATGGGATTTTTCAGGCAAGAGTACTGGAGTGGGGTGCCATTGCCTTCTCTGTATTCAGAAGGCAAACCTTCCCAGATGGAGACCAATACTCATCAGATATTTTTTTACATCTATAGATGTTGTTAGTTTTTAATTGAATTGACTGATTAAAATTTCCCACTGTGATTGCCGTACATCCCTGATAATCTGGAGCAGTATTTGATAAAATAAAAAAATTAAATGAGCCTCTGCAGTTCTTTTTTTTTTTTTGGACGCACCACGTGGTACACGGGATCTTAGTCCCCTGAGTAGAACCCACGGTGCCTGGAGCGGAAGCACAGAGTCTAAACCAATGAACCGCCAGGGAAGTCCTCGAGCCTCTTCACTTCTAAAATGCTGTTACCAGCAGTGGCCTTTTGGAGCTGGCCCCACCACCGTCTCTTCCCCAAGCCACATTCTATGCATCCTATCAGAAGCTTGAAATCAACCTTGGCAGAAGTAGTTCTGCCATGGATATACGCATGATGCTGCAAATCAAGGCTTGCTCTTTCCCCAGACTGCCGGCTGTTAATGTTTCCAGGCACATCCCTGGTTGTAGGCCTCCTCTGTAAAGCTGAGGCCACGGGAAGCATGTCAACCACAGTGAGGCTGTGGAAACAGCTGAAACAAAGTTGTGTAAGATGTCAAGGATCACTTAGGATGTGGGAATCACCCTCTGCAATACCCAAGCTGCCTACTGAGCAACAACCACCAGAATGAGGGTTGGGTTATTTCTTCCCATTCTATGTATGTGTGTATAAGGTTATTGTTGGTTTTTGTTTTTTTTTTTAAGCCTAAGGCTTGTCTTTTTTTTTTTTTTAATACAGAGAATCTGGCTAGTATTTTATTTTTTTATTTACTTATTTATTTGGCTGCATCAGGTCTCAGCTGTGGCACCTGGGATCTTTCCTTGCTGTGCTCATATTCTCTAGTTGCAGCCCACAGGCCCAGAGCATGCAGGATTAATTAGTTGTCACACGTGGGCTTAGTTGCTCCATGACATGTGGATCTTAGTTCCCTGACCAAGGATTAAACCCACCTCCTGTGCATTGCAGGGCAGATTCTTAACCACTGGACCACTGGAGAAGTGCCAATCCTTGTCCTTTTATAGTTTTTCTTATTTGATTTCACATCTTGAATTTAGCTCATTTTTCAAGATACTTCAGTATTTTATTTGGCTTGTTATTCTGTGAGGCAACTTGTTAATCAGCCTAAGTTGAAGCATTTGGTACCTATAAAACACAGTGTAAACAAACAAGATTGCTAATATTCATGCAAATTTGACAGAGTCACTTCTGAATCCCTGACACTCGTATTGAAGAGGACCGTGCCTTGGTTTGGGTTTTCCTGATGCAAAGATTTGAGGGCAAATAGTTTAAAAGATGACCCAAGGATGCCCCATGGGGTCACAAAGCATCGGACATGATTGAGAGACTGAGCAACAGCAAGGACGCCAGAGCATGGAAGGCGGAGGGAACGCCATGAAGAGGGCTTCTGAGCTGCTCGCCGATGTGGACGCAGCCCTGCTGGAGACTCGGAGCAGCTCTGGAGAAGGGACTCGCTGTCCCTCTGAAGAAGGGCACCCTGGCACTTACCCCTGACTCCCTTCCTGGGGCTGGAGGATTGCCTCTGGGCTGTAACTCTCCCGTACTTCCAGGCTGTGAGGCAACTCCACACACAGTTTCTGAGAAAGCCTGATGCACAGAAACAGGGGACTCAGCCTGCAGGTGAAGTGAACCAGAGTCCACCTGCACAGAAATTCCACTCCCCCCACCCCACCCCCACCACAGCTATAGGCAGAGCTAGGCAGAAGGGTTGTGGCACAGCGTACCAGCAGTGTCTGCTGCTGATGGGATTGAAGGAGGCTTTTGTGAATTCAATAAATCTTAATTAAGTCATTTATTCATTGATTGGTGATGGTTTAGTCACTCAGTTGTGTCCAATTCTCTGTGACCCCATGGACTGTAGCCTGCCAGGCTCCTCTGTCCATGGGATTTCCCAGGCAAGAATACTGGAGTGGGTTGCCATTTTTTTTTCCAGGGCTTTCTTTCTCGACCCAGGAATCGAACCCAGGCCTCCTGCATTGCAGTTGTATTAATTGATTAGATCATCAAATATTTACTCAGCACCTACTATCTCCAGGCACAGTTTTAAGGACTACAGATTCAACAGGAAATAAAATAAGTCCCTTCCCTTGGTAAGCTTAGCAATCTAGTGAAGGAAGACAGACTTTTTTTGTAAGTAATAATATAACATATTATATCAGTCAGTGATTTGTGCTAGGAAAAGCAATTTTTAATTTAAAAAAAGCAAAGGATTCAGAAGTGATGGACTTGGGGGAGGGGCAGGGAGTGTCATTTTAGAAAGGGTGGTCAGGGAGGGCTCTTGAATAAGGGACATTTGAGCAGAATCTTGCATGAGATGAGAGAGGGGCATGCAGGCACAGTGGGGAGGAAGATGGCTTTCCAGGCAGAAGGAACAGTTGGCACAGATACCTGGAGTCAGGACCAAACCTGGTGTGTTAAAGAACTAGGGACCATTAAGTACAGGATTCAGGGCCAAACAAAAGAGAGATGCTCCCTGCCCATATGGAGCCTAGAGTCTATTGGGGGAAAGTGAAACTCACTCAGTCCTGTCCACCTCTTTGTGACCCCCATGGACTATACAGTCCGTGGAATTCTCCAGGCCAGAATATTTAAGTGGGTAGCTGTTTCCTTCTCTGGGGGATCTTCCCAACCCAGGGATCGAACCCAGGTCTCCCACATTGCAGGTGAATTTTTTACCAGCTAAGCCATATTGGGGGAGGCTGCCATTAACTTAAGAACAATGACACAGATGAAAGCAAATTTATACATTGTGGTCAAGGCATAATCAGACTTGTGTTTTTGAATGATTACTCTGGCTACTGAAAGGAGGTCTGAAGGGAGTCAGAACATGGAGTCCATCTACCATTTGATACTGTTCATGGTATTTGTGTTTGCTTCTCACTATCAATATTATCTGGACTAACTCTGGGTGTTTAGTGAAATTCATGACAATCTGCTTCATAGTGTGCTTTCTAGAAACATGTTGGTTTGTAAAATTTGAAACCACCTGTATCCTATCATCCAGCCCTGCACAGAGAAACTAAAAGGAATCTGAGCTTAAACTCAAAAGATAGTGATGATTTCCAATGCCATGCCAAAGAGTAACTAAAGATTCAAGATCCAGAATGATACAGTGAAAAGAATGTACTCTTGGATTTAAACCTACCTAGATTTCAATTCCAGGTCTAATAATTACTATGTAGATTTAAACAAACTGTTGTACCCTCTAAGCCTCATGGATAAAAGGGAGATAATAATGCCTACTCTGGAACATTATGGGCATTAAATCAGATCATGTGTATAAAACATCTGATTGACAATAGAATCTGGAAATGGATTATTATTTTATTATTATTGTATTGATGGAAGCATTACGATGTGTATACTTTTTTAAATCTAAACCAAAAAAAAAAGTATTAACATAGCACACACAGAATTGAAGTTTAGCAAACAAATAAACTAAAAGGAGCCTGTAAGTAGATCTGACACACCAGTTTAGTCCAATTAGCCTAAGATACATATTTACTATTCATGGGAAACCGCTGGTGGGTAGTGAGGAAGGGCTAACAGTAGGAAGTAAAAGTCAATAGCATGTTTACGACTTCTGGAAAAGCGTTTTTTCCAGATCTCTTGTTTGAGGACAGGTCGACTGACGATGAAACCCAGATGTTGAAGCCCCAGACCTAGGAGTAAGATTCTACAAGGTCCAGTCCCCAAAAGGGAAATAAATGCCTTTTGATGATCCAGCAAGAAATTCTTGTTAGCACAGGAACACATGCCTGCCATCTGTCAAGGGAGGCTGTCATCACGTTCCTGCCTCCCACACAGCGAGCAGGGCCATAATCATCTTTTACTGGCCAGCCGAGATCACAGGAGTAAGCATGCCCTCTTAGCCCCAGGACTGGCACCACCCTGCAAGGTAAGGAATTCACAGGGGTGTCTGGATCTCCTTCAGGTTGGCCAGTTTGTGGTAGCTACAAGGAACTACTTCCAACCCAGAGATGGAGGTCAGTCCTGGGCGGAAGCTCCCACAGCAATGAAGGAAGCTGGGTACCACATGCACCTACTTCTCTGTCTCTTGGGCATTGCTTAATCACATTTAGATCAGACCATAAGCAACGACTATAGATCCAAAAGGGACATGAAAACTGTGTGTTTTCAGTTTCAATACTCTGAAAAGAGTATTGAGAGCAAAAGTTTATAGTTGTTTGATCAGGAACAGCAGCAAAACATTACATTCAGATGTACTGGTCAGCACATTTCAGACCTTGGAGTCTTTCAACAGGCCCCCTGCCCTGCTCATCATCACTGGCCACAACAGCAATGCACACATGGATGGTGCGTGTAGGCACATGTGCATACGATGCTCTGCGGCTTACAACTCACTCTGACATACATTGCATTGTAATCCTTATATCAACTCATGAGCAAAGTTGTTATTGTCCTCATTTTAGGGTTGGAGTCATTGAGCCTCAGAAAACAATTAATTGGTTTTCCCCCAGGACCCATATGAAATAGATCTTGGGTCGGGCATTTGAACCTTGGGCTTCTAACAACAAGTTTTCTTTTTGTGGCTATACATTCCATAGAGTTGCAGATCCCAAATTTCCCATCACAGCCCCACGGTGGTATTGCAGCTACTTCACTGTCTGGAACATTGGATCTATAGTCATTGCTTACAGTCTAGTCTAAGTGTGATTAAGTACGATGCCCAAGAGACAGTGAAGGAGGTGTGTGTGGTACCCAGCTTTCCTTGGGGTTGGGGAGGGGGACAAAGTGCATTTTACATGAGGCCACATCAGAGAGTAAACCAGAGAATCCGTTCAAACAAGCCAAGCGGTCATCAATCCACAATTCAAATTTGCCAGATCTAAGGAATTGTGTTCTGAAAGTGGGATCCCAGCCAAACCAATAATTCTTCAAAAGCCAAGGTGATCCGGGGCAACTGGGTTCTGTGAGAGAGGAGTCTTTTTCCTCTTTCAGGAAAGCACCATGTGGATTGAGCAAGATTATTTTATAATCTCTTTGAATCTATTAATGTATTTGAAGCAAACATCAAAACTGGATTGGACACTCTGGTCTTCAGCTTTGGTTATGCACTTCTTCGGAGCCATGATTTTTTAAACATGGAATTTTTTTCAAAGATTTGGAAAGAAGCTTTTACTTCCATTTTGTAAACTCTAAAATTCTCATAACCTGTTTTACTAGTTAACGGGAAGTATGTGATGTGGAAACTCTGTCTTTAAATTTGAGGAATATGTGGGACTTCTTTGGGAGTCCAGTGGTTAAGAATTCACCTTGCAATGCAGGAGGTGCAGGTTAGATCCCTGGTTGGGGAACGAAGATCCCACATGCCACAGGGCAACTAAGCCTGCACAATGCAACTAGAGAAGAAACCGGCGTGCCACAATGGAGAGCTCATGAGCTGCAGCGAAGACCCAGCAGAGGCAAAAAACAAAAAAAGACACAGATTGTTAGATTGAAAATAGCAAGACCTAACTACAGTGCTGTCTATGAGAAAAGCACTTTAAAAAAAAAAACCTGCCAATGCAGGGGACACTGGTTTGATTCCTGGTCTGGTAAGTTCCCACATACCCAGGAGCAACTGAACCCATGTGCCACAGGTGGCTCACTGGTAAAGAATCCGCCTGCTAATGCAGGAGATGTAAGAGATACCAGTGCAATCCCTGGGTCAGGAGGCTCCCCTAGAGAAGCAAATGGCAACCCTTTCCAATATTCTTGCCTGGGAAATCTCTTGGACAGAGGAACCTGGTGGGCTACAGCCCATGGGGTGACAAAGAGCCGGACGTGACTTAGCGACTCAACAGCTTAAAGGTGGAATTATACAGTATTAGTGACTGGTTTGTTTCACTTAGCATAGTGTTCTCCAGGTTGATCCTCGCTGTCTCATATGTCAGAATTCCTTCCTTCTTTCCTTTTAGATTTTCTTTCATTGACTTATAAATCATAGTTTTCGTCTACTGTGGGATTGTTGTTTAGTTGCCAACTGAACACTGTTTCAACTCCATGGTTTTCTACACTTGTTCTAATGTGAACTCATTGAAAGTTTTCTTGAAGTTCATTAGAAAACATACTAAGATATATTCATTTGTGCTCATGTACACATCATTGGGAGAGCTTGCTTTCTATAAAGAAAGATTTCTATTTATCCTGCCAAAATGTCCCATATTTGTACAGTAAGTTCAGTGTTTCTAGCCTATATCTATTATAGGTGTTAGACAAATTAATGATGAAACTTCTAACAATCATAGCCTGCAATTTGTCATCTGATATTTATCTGAATGGGATGATTTTAGTATGGGTACATTTGAAGATGAAGAATAGACATTTTCTTTTGCTGCTTACAAAATTCAAAGATTAAGAAACAATTGAAAGTGTAATGGTAATAGGATAAAAGAAGCATTATTTGAGCTACAGTATTTTTTAAAATGAAGAAGATTTTTCATCAGGTTATAAATTCTCTAAAGGCAGAAACGCCATTCATTCAACAGAGATTTCTTGAGAGCCATTTCATGCCAGACCCATTTAATTGCTTGGAGTAAAATAATTTAATTCTAGAACCATAACCTTAATTTGTATCTAAGTCTAATGGTTTGCCTTTTTTTTTTTTTTTTTTACCTTATACCTCTTTCCTCAAAGGAAAGCTCACATAGAACTCCAATAAACCCGGTAGGTGTAAGTAAAACTGTGTCATTTGAGCAGGTACTATAGGATTCCAGAGCCCCAGGGTCCTTGTGCCCACTGCCTCCATCCCATGCGGAGGTCTCTAATAAGAGTACCCACAGTCACATCAAGGCTTTATAGTGCACAATTTGAAAACCATTGATCTATTTATCCCCTAGTTTACAGATAAGGAACTGAGAACTAAAGAGACAGAGGCCAAGAGATTCAGCTATCCAAGGCCAAACAGCAGATGAGTAATGAAATCGCCTAGAACACAGTCTCTGATGACAGAGGCTCATGGGATCATAGATGTAGCAGATCCTGGGTCTAAAGGGTTTCCAACTTCAAACCTGGCCAAAAGGAATCCAAGTTATATATAAGAGAGCAAGAATTTTTTTAATTAAAAAAAATGAGCTATTTTATATTTTGTATGGCATATCTGTTTACTCACTCTCATTTACAGATTTTTGTCATATTCATCAATTAGAATAGCTAATAAAAATGTGTTCAGTAAAGAGGTTTGTAAGAAATGAGTTTTAAAAAAACAAAGCTGGTATTTCATCTTGATATATGACTTGTTTGTAGTTAAATATAACATTTCTGTTTGGTTTCAGAGAAAATATACCAGATTTGTGGATTATAAGGATAGTTGGACATGTTTCCTATTTGGAGGTGAGTAAAGTTTTATCAGGCTGATCCTTAAGCTGAAACTCCAATATTTTGGCCACCTCATGAGACGAGTTGACTCATTGGAAAAGACTCTGATGCTGGGAGGGATTGGGGGCAGGAGGAGAAGGGGACGACAGAGGATGAGATGGCTGGATGCCATCACCGACTCAATGGACATGAGTTTGAGTGAACTCCAGGAGTTGGTGATGGACAGGGAGGCCTGGTGTGCTGCAATTCATGGGGTCGCAAGGAGTCAGACATGACTGAGCGACTGAACTGAACTGAACTGAAAGTTTTATCAAAATGTGAAAGTAATTTAAAATAATTTTTGTATGATATAATTAGAAATTTACTTTAAAATCATTACCATCTACTGAAACTTGCTCTATGTAGTAAGCTTTTAGTAAAATTTATATTATGCAGGCACATGAGCTAGAATTGCAATTATATGTAATCGACTTTGCCAATGTAACTGAAATGCGTAGCCTTACTGTATAATTTACAAATCTGTACACAATTAGTTCTGTGTGATCTTTTTGATCTCTTTTTACAATGCTATACTACTCTAAGTTATGTGAAATCCAAATGCCTATTACTAAGGTCATTTGTAGCTTAGTACATGTCTCTGCCACCCTTAATAAATCCATCCCTTTGCCATTCTGGCTCTTGGTTCAACTGATTAAGCAATAGCTCTAGTTAAGAGAGCCAAACTGGTTCTCTGCTTAGAAGAAATTATGTTCATCCTAATTATCTCCACTTTCTGTGTAATCCTCAACAGCCACCACTATCACACAAAGCATTGATTAAATATTTCTCTGTATATTTCATAAAGAAAAGCTTTACAAGTGCATATTTACTGCCTTCCAGAAAATAATACCTTAAATGGAATATATGTTAATAATCTGCCTGAACTTATCAATACTAGCCAAAACTTTAATGCCTCTAATTTACACTCAGATTACTTGGAATTTTAAACAACAATTCCAGAAAACCAAAAGCTTTTTGGCCATGTGTGTATATCATAGGGAAGGGACTTCCAACTCTCCTGTAACAGTTGATGTTATAACAATGTAAAAGGATTAAATAATTAGTAGAACTTCAATTTCTTTACCTTAGCCACACCCTGTTCAGTGATTTCAGTTACTCTTGGTATGGTCACTTTTGCATGGAGCCATCTAGGACTGGCTGGTTTGTTGTTGTTGTTCCGTCACTAGGTCATGTCCTACTCTTTTTGACCCATGAACTGCAGCATGCCAGACTTCCCTGTCCTTCACTATCTCCTGAAGTTTACTCAAACTCATGTCCATTGAGCCAGTGATGCCATCCAACCATCTCATCCTCTGTCGCCCTCTTCTCCTACCCTCAATTTTTCCCAGGATCATGGTCTTTTCCAATGAGTTGGCTCTTTGTATCAGGTGGCCAAAGTATTGGAACTTCAGTTTTAGCATCAGCCTTTCCAATCTGATTTCCTTTAGGATTGACTGATTTGATCTTCTTCAAGTCCGAGGGACTCTCAAGAGTCTTCTCCAGCACCACAATTTGAAAGCATCAATTCTTCAACAATCAGTCTTCTTTATGGTCCAACTCTCACATCCATACACGACTACTGGAAAAACTATAACTTTAACTAGATAGAACTTTGTCGGCAAAGTGATGTCTCTGCTTTTTAGTATGCTGTCATAGCTTTTCTTCCAAGGAGCAAGTGTCTTTTAATTTAATGACTGCAGTCACTGTTCACAGTGATTTTAGAGCACAAGAAAATAAAGTCTGTCACTGTTTCCATTTTTTCCACATCTATTTGCCATGAGGTGATGGGACTGGATGCCATGACCTTAGTTTTTTGAATGTTGAGCTTTAAGCCAGCTTTCTTACTCTTGTCTTTCACCTTCATCAAGAGGTTCTTTAGTTCCTCTTTGCTTTCTGCCATAAGGGTGGCCCTGGAATAAACCTTTCTCTGCTTCAAACTCCCATGTTTTAGTTTGTTTTCACTGTATGTCAGGCACGTGAACTTGGGTTTGGTAACAATCAAACTGCTTAACCTTGTCTTCTGCAATCAGAAATCAGGTTAGACTACCCTGCTTTCTGCTAACTTTCTAGTGTCATTAATTTAGGAAACATACAAACTTCAAGTCCTGATTCTCAGCTTTTGGAATAATATTTTTTTTAAGTTTACTACTTGAACATGTAATAACCACTAAGATTTCTGAAAGTTTAAAAACTAAATATATTTGAACTAATGATTAGTTTCTAATCATTTCTCCTCCATTCTTTTCAAACCCCTGCTACTTGGGATGATGTACTTCTTCAAAAATAAAGATGCTGTCCAACAATGTTCAGTGGTTTCTCAGTCAAAAAGGATACTGGAAAAATAAACCTTGCACTCTCATTAATAGCAGTTTGGAAGTAACACTTCCTACTCATTATAGTACCATCATTTTCCTTAAAAATGTGCAGTGAAATATGTGTTATTTCTCAGTTCCAAGAAAAAATGGAAACTGACATGAAATAAACAAGTAGCTAAAAACGAATCCAATATTGTGGGGTCAACAAAGCCTGTGTTATTTTGATCTGATGATAGCACCACTGCACTTAAATTCTATGCATCTGCTTCTATCAAATATGTTCACATATTTACTCTGAGGAAATGAGAAAGCAAAGCTGGCTCAAGAGCAGTTAAAGTAAACAGCATTGCACCTACTCTCGGCTGGAATCGTTTGCACACCTGTCCTTCCTGGAAATGTTTCAGCTGGTTGTTTTCTCAGGTTCGTGTACAATTTTATTAGGTTTTGGAAACACCTACTCTGCGTCAACCGTGCCAGCCATTAGAGAGACAGACAGAAAACATTCAATACTCGATTCAGTCTTCTAGATGCTTGTTCATGTACGTCGGACACAAATATAAAACCTTATAACTGTTACTGAATCCAAGCTCATACTGCTCCTCACATGGTCAACACACCAGTAGATCAAAAGACAAGTTGTTGGGGCAAGAAACAGTAGCTTTATTCAGAAAGCCAGCAGACAGAGAAGATGATGAACTCGTGTCCCAAAGAGCCATATTCCCTGAGTTAGAATTTAGACCTCTTTTTCACTAAAAGGGTAGGAGGTGTGGATGGTTGCTGCAAGCATCTTGGTGCTGGTGTTCTTTGCTCTTGCAGCTGTCCACATTGGTCTGGTCACAATGTTCCTATAAACCTCCAGCAAGATGGTATTATTCTCTGTTCTGCAACTTAATCTCTGTATAAATGGGAAAGTGTTATACCTTTAAAAGTCAGAACCTTGAGAATGGGCTTTCCTGGATATTTCAGGCTATAGACCACATTCTTAGCTTGTAGGAAAAACAATAGAATACAAAGGTCAGAGTAAAAAGAAACAGATTCAATATGGAGTCAGATTTGTTTTTCTCTATATATAACTATAAGATAAGACAACACATAGGAACAGAGAGTTGCATGCATATTAAGGAAGCAGAGAAAAGGAATCCTAAAGTAACTAAGGGAGAATTAAGGAAAAGAATTAGGAAAGGCTTCCTGGAAACAGTGACCACTGAATGTTTAAAGAGGAGGAATGAATTAGAAGAAAAGACATTTTCTAAAAAAGAACATAGCAACAAAAAGGACTGAGAGATAAAGAGCTGTTCAAAGTCTCTAAAATCTTCTCTGTGGGACACAGGGTACTACAAGATGTTTAATATTGCTAGAATTTAAAGTGTGAGTCA
This sequence comes from Bos taurus, assembly GCF_002263795.3. Taxonomy (NCBI): domain Eukaryota; kingdom Metazoa; phylum Chordata; class Mammalia; order Artiodactyla; family Bovidae; genus Bos; species Bos taurus. The sequence goes on from NC_037336.1 coordinate 91,295,445, forward strand.
AGCAAGGATTGAGAGATGAAGCTAGCGAGATAAGCAAGACTAAAATCATACACAGCCTTGCACACCACCTTGTTTGGAAAAGGCTACATGTTAGGAAAAGCTGTTCAATACAATGTAATAAAAACTAATTATCATGGACTCATGAAAGCTTATCCAAGACACAACCTGTCATTTTAATACCCAGGCAGGATATTAAATATACTTTCATATTAAAAATCTTTGTAACTCTCATCTCTGTGATGTTGCCATCTCCTCTTTCATTTCCAAATTCTAGCTACTTAGAGCAGCTGGCATTAGGCAATGGCAACTTTAAGAGTGTAGGAAAAGGAAGTACAAGCTATTTTTTAAAAATTGTAATTAAAAAATCAATAAAAGAAATAACCAAAAGAGTCCACTTAAATTTTGCTTTCTGAATTGCAAAGATCATGGTAGATTTAGGAAGCTTAATTGAAGAAAAGTCCTATTTGTCCTAACCAACTTTTTCTCTAAATATGAGAGGCTGAATATGTTGCCATTGTGCAAGGATTTGCTTATATATAACTCTGATGTTTCTCAGGACAAAGGAATAAGAAAAGATTCACCCTAAGCTCTTACAGGGAGTAATCAATCCTTGTCACTGGTGGCTGACTTGGTCCTTGAAATCTCTGAGTAATCCCTGCCTTCCTTTCTTCACCTCCACTGTCCACTTCTCTTTCCAGCTCCAAGTAAAGCAAGTTCACCAGATGGACTGAGATCTAGCCACCTTGGTCTGTATGCACATTGCTTTACTCCCCAGCACACAGAAAGGGTGACCTGGGCTCATCAATTTCTACTTTTAGAAAGTCAAAGAGTCTTCTAGGAGGGTGACCAGGAACAGTCCTAGTTTATGTCTTTGCTGCCAACATAGATACCAATCAATAGTGGCTTTTTTAACTCTCAATATTGTCTCTGGGTAATAAATTACATGGTCACCCTGCTTCTAATCAATTTCAGTAGGTGCTCAGCCTCTGCTTCTGAGCCTCTCCCTCATTTATTCCACACAACAGCTGATAGGATGAAATCCCATGAATTCTTGTGAAACATAATTTGAGCAGTGCCTTAGATTTATGGTCAAAAGCTTGATCTATAATTCACACATTCCAAGAACCTTCAGATCAATTATAGAATTATGTTTAATAAACATAAATCCTTGCTGCAGTCCTCTGAAAAATAAATGGGTAATTTTTTTCAAACACAAGGAAGGCCCATCTCCTCTGTTAGGCAGAGATGATCAAGAAAGCCTAAGCAAAGAGTTTAGAGAAAGCAGACCCAAGAGGAGGCCTTTGGAAGTGCCACTCATAAGGAGATGGCAGTTGCTCGTGGTGTAGGTCTTCCGACCTGGTGATCACCTGTGAACTGAGTGGGCAGCTTTTTCAAAATAATGTTTTCCATATGCTCTCTGGTCATTTGGAAGAGTTTGGTCAGCAGAGTTTCTGATTCTTTGGCTTTCTCTCTTTCTCTAACTTTTTACACAGTCTTTTTGTGAAATGGTGTTTCATTTGTTTCATTTTTTATAAACAATCTTGTTGAGCTATAATTGACATAGAACAGACTGCACGTGCTTAAATCGTATGATTTAATTAGTTTTGAGGTATGTTTGCTCCTATCAGGATGATGAACATCCTCATCGCCCCCCAAAGTATCCTCCCACTCCTTGGTAATTCTTCCCACCACCCCTCCCACACCCCAACTTGCATCCCCAGGCATTGCTTAAAAACTAATAGAAATAAGCCAGAGTTCACCATTTTTCCTGTAACTATGGGAGCCTGTGAGCCCTTTCACTTTGGCTTCTTAGGACTGAACTACAAGAATCTTCAAAGTCTCCTCGAGAGACTTTGGCTTAAAAACAAAACAAAAGAAACAAAAAAAATTTTTTAAGTGATTCTTTACAAATACTCTTTTAATTGCTTCATCTAAACCTTCTGACACTCTAAGGCTTTTTGCTAATCCATGTGCAATTTACACGACAATCTGCCTAGTTGTCTGGCATGCTTCACCTTCAAAAACAAATAAAATACAAGAAAATTCCAAGGAAGCGAAGAACGTATTTGGCCCATTTAGCAAGCATCGGGGGGAAAAAAGTATTTGCTTTAGCTTAAAGCCATTAAAAGCATTCTTTCCTATGGAAAAGGGAATGCCAGGAACAGCTAGACACTCAAATGGTCCAAGTTTTTGTTAAAAAGTGAGAGATGGCATTGCTAAAGGAAATACCCACTCAGACAATAGAAATAAGCCAGACTTTGCCATTTTTCCAGTAACTATGGGAGCCTGGGAGCCCTTTCACTTTGGCTTATTGGGACTGAACTACAACTGTCTTCAAAGTCCCCTCAAGCTCCCAATTTTAGTGTGTGTGACCTATTCAGGAATATTTTTGTCCAACAAAGGGCTCAGTTGGCTCAGATTTACCCTGGAAGGGGAAGAAGTATTCAGTACTCTCCTACCTGGTTCCCCTCTCATAGACTTTCTGTGTTCTGTTACGGTACAGCTCTTCTGGAATGTTGACTGATTGAAACAGAAAATGAATCTATTAAAAAAATGTTTAAGTGTTAGCTGAAGGGATGAGAACTATGTTGCAGAAGTGATCCCGGGAGAAGACATTCCACCCAGGGCGACCCATGACCTGGTCTCTTGCAGCGACCATTGAGTCACAGAGAGAACCTCGGATTCCAAGGTCTCCGTAACTGTGCCACCAGATCCCAGTTCAGTTTCCTAGTCCAGTGTCTCACAGCTTTTTCATGCCACAGCCCTACAGAAAATTGTATTTTTACAGTGCCTGGGGTACAACGAGGATGCTGTAGCCAGAGGTGACGTGTCCAAGAGCTTTGACACTTCCAGGGACTGAGGAACTCCCTGTCTCGGGCTTCCTATGACCTGTTCACAATCTATCGCTTTGCCACAGCTTGGTGGTTGAGAAGCTCTGCTCTAGGTAGATGCGTCTGCTTGGCTGAGTATAGGTCATATTCCCCAGGTGCAAAGGAGTCTGGGAAAGCAAGTGTCAACTGTCATCTTTTACTTCTATAATAAGGGGCAGGTTCTCACAAACTGAGGAATTCCTCAAATAGATGCAAGCAGTTAAGGGGTGGGCAGGGATGGGACATGTTGCCCAAAACCTATTCGTGTACACATAGCTATTTCAATGGACCCTGCCATGACCAATGGTGGGCACCCTACTTGGGCTTAGAGACCTCACTTTAAGAGGGTTTAATATCTCATGATCATGAGATCTGGCTGCCTCCCTGGAGCTACTCAAAATAGCAACCCTGGATTTAGTGAGCCCTTTCCTTCAAGGTTATAATGCTAAGCTGCAGACTATAAAAGAAATGCCCCCATGGACCCAGGTTCTGGAGCCCTTGCTTTAGAGAGTCCTGTTCTGGCCCGTCTCTAGCCACACCCCTTCTGTTCAGATACACTCACATGGGCGCGCACACACACACAAGACAAAATAAAGCAAAAACACTTGATTTCACCTAAGCACCCTTGAATATGTCCAACTTGAAGCCCAGAGAAACTTAACTGGAAGTCTCTGCGGTTCAAAGTTGCCTTTCAAGATTCCGTTCATACAAAGCAATGTTCCCAATGTCTGCCATTCAAGTTCCACATTCATTCCATATGGAATGCATGAACCACCTCACCCTGATGACACTTGGCCCAGTGACCTTTGCTCATAGGATGATGGGTCACTGCCTTCCAACCCTGACTTTCCCTGAAACACCATCTATTTCCTCTACACTGAGATCCTGGCACAGAACACCCTCCATCACCCAGACAAGATCCCCCCAACACACATGCCACAGAAAAGAATGGAGTCTGGTCTTAGTATGGTTCCTCAGAGAATGGCTGCATCACACACCAGGCATCGTGCCATCAGCTCCTTCTCGAAGAACTGCCTGTTATACCCATTCCTCACACTGCACTCTGTCCTGCTTTAAGTACTCTAACTTTTTTTCTTTCGGCCACACTGAACAACTTGTGGGATCTTACTTACCTGACCAGAGATTAAACCCGGACCCTCAGCAGTGAGAGTGTAGAGTCCTAACCACTGGACCACCAGGGAATTCCTACAGTCCTTGAACTTCCAACTTTTCAAATGTATCTATTTCCACACTTTGATTTAACACCACGTGCTGCCCTTCTGGGCTTCCCAGGTGGCACAGTTGGTAAAGAACCCCTTGCCAGTGCAGGAGATGCAAGAGACACAGGTTTGATCCCTGTATCAGGAAGATCCTTTGAATAGGAAATGGCAACCTGCTCCAATACTCTTGCCTGGAAAATTCCATGGAGAGAGGAGCCTGGTGGTCTTCAGTCCTCAGGATCACAGTGACCACACATGCACACTATCCTTCTGGATACATCCTTGGCATCTCAATATTTAAAATCAGAGTTCACACCAGCTACTCTTCTCTGAACACCCTCTACAGACCCTCTGATCAATAGCAACCCTCTCCCATCCCTCCCTGATGGAAGTGTATTTCTCCAGTGTATTTCTCCAGTGTAACCCAGACCAGGAGGCAGGTACCAACCACCAGCCTTCACTCTTCCCTAGGCACAAAACTGATCATTTGTCTAAAACAGGAAAATCATTCCTGCAAAACTGTAGAGAATCAAAACCCTCTGAGTCACAGCTGTGCTGAACACTTCTCATACCAAACTTTAAAAAATCCCATTAGACACATAGCTTACACAAATTCACCTTTCAAATATAAGCTGTCACAATGAAGTTCACAGAAACAACAGTCCAGGGAGAATGTCATTATCTGCAGTTGAAGGTCTTAATCTGACTGGCGATGAGTGAAATTATCCACAAAGAGTAATTCTCCAGAGACAGCCTCTAGTGACCTGAGTTAAGCAGCCAAAGAGTCTTTTTTTTCCCCCCTGGTAGAAAAGCTAAACCTAAAAACTCCAATCACTGATGATTAAGGGCATGGCTCTTCTGAGCGATACCCAAAGGGATTCAAGGTTTATAGAGTTAAACAAACTGGCCCCCCAGGATCATCATTTCTCTGCTTTTCAACTGAAGCCTTCTGAAAGCTGCCAGCCATTCTTATCTAGGAACTCAAATTCTCCTGTAACACAGAGGCCACCTGAAAGCCGTGGAGGCTTTGGCCAGATCGATAAACCTGAAGCTCTTTGATGTTATCCAGAGGTGGGCACCTCCTCGCCCTTCCAGCTTTGTTCGCGCCACCAACCCTGGTTGTGGTTTCACCCCTCCTCTCCTCCTATTGAAACCCCAGCTCTTCTTCAAGGCCCAGCTCAGATTCCACACTATTCAGCAGTGATTTTCTCACAGCTGTGGGTTCTGATAGGGCTCGCTGCCCCTGCCGCTAATTTGGGATCTGTCCCGGATCGTGTTATGCTGCTGACTTTCAATGAAGTCAACTTTGTCCCTCCATTTCATTTCTTTGGAACTCTGGTATCTCTCGGCAGTCAGCCCTCTTTGTTCAGTGATATCAAGATAATTAGGGCTCCGTAAACTAATTTTGCCGTATATATCATGTCTATGTGGAATTTAAAATATGACACAAATGAACAGAAAAGACTCACAGACACTGAGAACTGACTTGTGGCTGCCAGGGGGAAGGGGACGCAGGAGACGGATGGGTGGGGAGCTTGAGATTAGCAGATGCAAACCGTTATATATAGGAGAGATAAAGTACAAGGTCCTATAGTATAGCACAGGGGACTATATTCAATATCTTGTTATATATCCCGATAGAAAAGAATATGAAAAAGAATGCGTATGTGCACAACGGGATCACTTTGCTGTACACCAGAAACGGACAGTCCACTGTAAATCAGCTCCATTTCAGTTTTTAAAAATTCATTTTGATTGATTGGAATAGAGTGTTAATGACATATAGGCTGATTTCTAAATATATCAAATTTTTATAAGGATTATTATAATGTTTAAGGACAAAGATTTAAGCTGATGAGCTTCAAAGCAGTACAAGAGCCTCAAGTATCAAAGAAAGATTTAATTCAATGGATCGTATAGACATAAAGCAGAAATGGATACAGGCATTTGAGAAAGATTTTGAGAAACAAGATTTGAAATAAATTGGTTTGTTCAAATCTTACTCTTGGGTTTGGAAGGGCCTCATAATATGTTGGTCAGTTGGAACATCCTCAATCCTGGGTCTGGCTGAACTGGGACAGGAGTTAAGCCAAAGCAGTCTGAGCAGGTGTAGATGGACAAAAGCTCTAACTGTGGCCCACAAGAACCCGGGGTCTGAACACCAAGTTCAAGTTTCAAGATTAATCCAGAGAATGGAAAAGCAGAAGGAGGAAAGAATGTCATGTATTGAATAGTTTAAGGCAACTGTTTCAAAATTATAGCTGTTAACCAGCTATAAAATTCTGCCGAACCTCTCCATTATGATGCCTGGCACCATGACTTGGCAATAGAAGTGGAGAATTGATGTAACCGTACAAGACTGGGCAATGATTCTTAAGTGTTAACACTCAAAGAAGCAGAAAACTGTCTTTACTGGTACTCACATTCTCCCCATCTGTGAATATATTCCATCATTCATGTATTTCCTATACAGCCAGAACTCGCTTTTTCCTTGGTGTATCTCCAGAGTACAGTTTAGTGCCTGGAACGCAGGAGGCCCTCAGTAATAATATATTTAGCTCCAACCCTAAACTTAGCTGCCTTCTTCACAGTTGTATGTTCAGCACCTGAAACATGCTTGACTCACAGTAGACTCGATAAATATTCCTTGAATGAATAAGAATGAATGAATTGGTGAATGAATGCTTGCCCATGTGCCAGACCTCTAGGATGGGGAACGCATGATTTTTCTCTAGTAGGTTAAAGGAATTCAATAATCATCATATATTTTATGGATGAGATGGATATATCATTAAATAGAGGTGAATGTGAAATAACTACTGAGTCATCTAAGACCAAATGCCCCCAGATGATCTAGGTCTAGTGCTATTAACAATTAAACAAAAGACTATGCAGTCATCAGCTCATGGCAGACATTCACAGTCAACATTACTATTTAATATACAGGACAATCAAATTTTAGTCACAGAAAGGCTGGGCTAGTCGTCATAGCTCACTCCCACAATATTAATGAGAACTAAACACTTCTCAGTAACAAACAGATGCCGTGAGTCAGGCTGATAACCACCACCCCCAAGGACCTCCAGATCAACTATAAAAACACTTGCACTTTTCTTCACATCTGTATCACTGGTGAAAATTAACTTCCAATGCAGTTTATACCTTGACATAGACAACAGCCATTAACCTCACCTTCAGCATGCATGTATGTGCACATACGGTCATGCACACATTCACACAAGTGTGCACACACACACACCAATATATCTCCTGAAGGCAGTCAAGTAGTACTTCTCTGAAAAAACATCAGCTTAAGGACTACTGAATTAAGATATATCAGTTAATTACTCACTTATTAATTCATTCACTTATTCTTTCTTCATTCATTAAACCATTATTGAGTCCCTTCTCTTGTCAAGTATATTTCTAGATAGTGGAGAAGATTCTAAGATAAAATTAAGATACCTTCCTTATCTTCAAGGAGACTGCAATCAGTTGGGAGAAAGAGACAATCAAAAACTCACTGTGGAGTGGGATCTGTGATCACACAGAGGACAGGAACCCACTTTTCCTGAGGGCATGCCCTGTGGGAGGTGCTTTTCTGAGGGTATATCATTCATTCTTACAACAATCTAATGAAGTAGGTATTATTACATTCATTTTCAAAGTTTCAAAAAGGAAACTTTGAAGAGTATTTGTTCATAGTCACACAGACACCAGAATTCAGAACCAGGATAACAGAAAGGATTCTAATCTAGTTGTATTTGACTCAAAATCTGATACCTGGAGTACTGCGGCATGGCCTCACTGAGCAGATGAAGCTTTAATCAAATATTGAAAGATGAAAATTCATTCACCAGGAAGGACTTGTGATTTGGTGAAGGGACAGTCCAGTGTAGGAACTGCATGTCTGGGGCCTCCAAGGAGGAAGACTAGTTACGGTCCAGCAAATAGACCCAGTGTAGCTGAAAAAAGGATCAGGTAAAAGATTGCACTTCATCTGGATCACCTCCCTACATTTCCTTGTTCCTTATGGAAGTTATTATTCTGGACCAAATATACCATCTCATCCTGCATAACGAATCTGAGTTTGCAAACTCGTGAGCATGGCTAGCCAAAGGAATTCTATTTCCCTCCCTTCGCTGTCAGCTTAGATATGTTTATTTTTCATCACTACCTCTAACTCATTAACCTCACTGGGAGGAATTCAAGCTCATCAAAGGAGCATTACCAATATTTACGTCAGTTTTGAAACTTAATTTCTCAGTGTGAAGGAGGAAACAATACTGCTGTGGGATGTTTTCATTTCATGAGCACAGAATTTCTAAAATTGCTTCTCATTTGGGCTGTGGTTACAGAGATGGCCCTGTGTTTCCAAATAGTAAACACTTCCTCGGACTTCCTGAATAAGAAGATAAATAATAATGACTCTAACAAATTTCATTACAATGATCCATATTTTAAAACTCATTGTAGACGCTATGTAGTACATCCTAGGTGAAATAAGATCGATGAAGAAAATGATGATTCATCTGACAGTCTAGTTCCACCGTATCCCCATCCCAGCGGCTGGGCCATCTCCAGCTACTTTCCACTTTCAGGTTGGGTGTTGATGGAGCCTGCAATGGCCTTAGCATTCCCGCACCTTTATTCAGCTCTCTCTCTTCACAGACTGTAAGCCCCCTGAGGGCAGGGTCTGCCCCCTTGTTACCGCCAGCATCTGTCATAATGCCTGATACACAGTAGGATCCTGGAATTTTTTAATATTTATTCATTTATTTGGCAGGACCAACTTTTAGTTGCGGTATCATCCATCTTCGTTGTGGCATGCAGGATCTTTTGATTGCTGCATACAGAATCTTGAGTTATAGCATGCACACTCGAGTTGTGTCACGTGTGTTCTCGTTCCCTGACCAAGCATCGAACCTGGGTCCCCTGTACTGACAGTACGGAGTCAGCCACTGGACCACCAGGAAAGTCCCAGATCCTGTCATTTTTTTTTGTTAAATGATTCAGTAAATTATCCCCAAGTGTCTCTTCTACCATTTGCTGGTGTTTGACAAAAAGTTATGTTAGTAACACATCGGAAGAATCTTATAGAGTAGTTAATTTAGGTCAACCTCCAAGAGGAAAAAGTCAGTTTTGATCAAGGGAGAATGAAAGAGAAACATGCTTGGACAAACTGTAAGACGTGACTACACCTGATTTCTACCTCCCTCTGCTTTTTACTGCATCATGAATAACATAGTCCTTTGTCTCTGATCCTGGAGTTTCATGTCTTCTGCCATTTATCTATAGAATTGTGACAGGCTAACTCACTAACTTGTAGGAGGGATAACACCTCAGACCCATCATAGTTCTTGACACTAGTTGGGAGCAGAGGCAGAAGGAGATGGCTGATACTCAATGAAGTGAATGATTGTACTGATTTCCTTAGTGGCCTTTGCATTTTATTTTTTTGTAAATTAATTTATTGATTTTAATTGAAGGCTAATTACTTTACAATATTGTGGTGGTTTTTGCCATACATTGACATGAATCAGCCATGCGCGTACTTGTGTCCCACATCCTGAAGCCTCTCCCACCTCCCTCCCCATCCCATCCCTCAGGGTCGTCCCAGTGCACCAGCCCTGAGCACCCTGTCTCATGCATCAAACCTGGACTGGTCATCTAATTCACATATGGTAACATACATGTTTCAATGCTATTCTCTCAAATCATCCTACTCTCGCCTTCTCCCACAGAGTCGAAAAGTCTGTTCTTTACATCTGTGTCTCTTTTGCTGTCTCACATATAGGGTCATCATTACTATCTTTCTAAATTCCATATATATGTGTTAATATACTATATTGGTGTTTTTCTTTCTGACTTACTTCACTTTGTATAATATGGCCTTTGCATTTTAAACAGGGGCTAGCTGAAGAGAGATCATTCTTATTAACCTTAAAAAAAGAGTCAAATAATGAAATTGCTATCAGTCTTCCCTGGTGGCTTAGTGGTAAAGAACCTACCTGCCAATGCAGGAGAAGGTGGATTCAATCCCTGGGTCCGAAAGATCCCCTGGAAAAGGAAATGGCAACCCACTCCAGTATTCTTGCCTGGGAAATCCTATGGACAGAGGAGTATGGTGGGGTACAGACCATATAATTGCAAAAGTGTTGGCACAACTTAGCAACTAAAGAACAACTGCACATTAAGAGGGTTGTTTGAGCATCCCTCAGGTGTAAGCATAACTTCATGCAAATGAATAGACTAGTTGTCATATAAGTCACCTAACCCTGATCTGGATGTCTCCCCACTGCTCACCTACTCTATCTGGAGAGAATCCATGCCCTGCCTCGAAGGTGAGGCCCTTAGCTTCAGTCTTCCTCCTGCAGCTGCCCAGCTCAGAGCCTAGAGGCTGCAGGACAGAAAAACAGAGCCGAGGAAGTCCTGTGCTTTCTGCGTCCCTTTCTGGGTCCCACTGCTGCTGCTAAGTCGCTTCAGTCATGTCTGACTCTGTGCGACCCCATAGACGGCAGCCCACCAGGCTCCACCGTCCCTGGGATTCTCCAGGTAACAACACTGGAGTGGGTTGCCATTTCCTTCTCCAATGCATGAAAGTGAGAAGTGAAAGTGAAGTCGCTCAGTCGTGTCCGACTCTTAGCGACCCCATGGACTGCAGCCCACCAGGCTCCTCCATCCATGGGGATTTTCCAGGCAAGAGTACTGGAGTGGGGTGCCATTGCCTTCTGGGTCCCACAACCACTGCTAAATGGCAAAATAGTGCTCCTTCCAGTCTCTCTCCCTTCCCCACGCGTGTCCCTCCCCGCTTCAGCCAGAGCCGGGCAGGTGGGGCTGCAGAGCAGTGCTCCCTCCCCCAGCCCCTGTCCTCCTGCTAAAGCCCTCATCTGGGCCACTTTGAATTGCAGTTGTTTTCCCATCTCTGTTTCCCTTATCAAGTTGTTAGCTCTTAAGGACTCCGCTTTACTTACCTCTTCTCAGTAAAGCTTAGTACAGCATTTCACTTGGGCAAGGCACTCTGTGACACAGACTGCATCACCTCAGACCTGGTCTTTATTGCTTTGGATCTGTGGCCATGCTGCACAGCTTGTGAGATTTTAGTTCCCCGACTGGGGATCAAACCATGCTCCTTCCCCTCCCCCCGCAACACACACACACACCCAGCAGCGAAAACACAGGAGTCCTAACCACTGGACCACCAGGGAATTTCCAAGCTACAGTTTACCATGACAACTACTGAGTTTACAGGAATAAACCTTCCGAGAAAACACTGGAAAGAACATAATAGCATTTGCAAGAAATGCATTAGCAGACATTCATCAGAGAAAAGAGAGGCTACAGCTGCCCAGAAAAGCCTGAAGAAGTCTGTGAAGGGCCGGAGTAGAAGAAAGTTACTTTGCCTTTTTCCCTAAGATGAAGCCAAGAGCCAACTTGTACTTGAGAGTGAGACCTCCCAGACGCCTCCTTCCTTTCGGCTAAGAGGAGCTGTCTAAGAAGCCAGTCTTCAATGTTTGTGTTTATTTTTCTCGCAAATCTAAACTCTGCTTTTTATCCTCTGGTTTTATCAGCTTTTCTCACTTTTGTCTTGTGTTTCTTTCTCCCAACAGAGGTAATGGTGAGGAAGCGTCCACATGAATCTTGCCTTGACTTCCCAATACCACCTCAATCTGGTATTGCAACAGCTTCCAAATTCCTTTGCTTCATTTTTATTCAGTGCTGCTTCTTCCATAGGTAGCAGTTTCTATTACAGCCATAAATCAGTCATTTGCAGATGGCCTGGCACCTTTTTCTTCATCATAAAATACCTTACACTAACAAGGTTAACATCATCCACTTGCTATTTTCACTGGGTGTATATATTTTAGCTCTGAGTCATAAGACAATAATATAGCCAGCAAAAGACACATTCCCTATGGCAGATGACAAAGAAGATTTTCAACGCAGATTTCATTGGGTTGAGCCAGCCCACTGCAGATACTAATAATCCCCTTTGGTAGACTATTTAAAGCCTATTTCTATGATTTTGAACCTGGAAAAAAAAATGGTAGAGTTAATCATTTTCTATCATTGAATTTTCCAAAAGAGAACACTTTTGAATTTGAATTGAATGTGAAATTTCCTGCCTGATGCTCGAAGCAAGGAAATGTCAGAGACAGGAGAGAAAGGCAGATATCTCCATTAAAAAAATATATATATATATATATACACACATACATACATATATTTGGCTGCACTGGGTCTTGGTTGCAGCACGTGGGATCTCTAGCTGTGAAACACAGGCTTAATTGCCCCACTGCATGTGGGATCTTAGTTCCCAGACCAGGGATGGAAACTCCATCCCCTGCATTAGAAGGCAGATTCTTGACCACTGGACCACCAGGGAAGTCCTCTCTTCATTTATAAACAAGTTGTTTCTGAGAAAACCAAAATGTTGTTCAGCAAAAATGTGTTATGAATGCTTTGCATTTAACAGGACTTCAATAAATATCATTTTACTGAGTACATGTTTCATGGTAAATGTTTAAAAAAAAATCACTGGTGATAAATCACTAAATGGAGAAGAGAAAAACCTTTTGCAGAAAAATTCCAAGTAATCTATAAGAAATTCTGTCCCCAGAGAGTTGGAGCATAACTTCCTATTGCTTAAGTATGGGCTACTCAAGAGTGACTTCCCTCCAAAGAGGACAACGGGGAAAGGCGCAGGGGAAACTAACAAATATGACCTCAGCCAGGATATCAAGGTCAACATCGACCACAGTGATAAGTCAGGTTGGTAGCAGGTACCTTGGATTTGATGTCATGAGAAGGATACTTCCTGTCTGTGCACTTCCTTGCCAAAAAACAACCCCCGGTCTAACCATGAGAAAAACATTAGATAAATCCCGATTGAAGGACCTTCTACAAAGCACCACACTAATACTTCTCCAAACTCTCTCAAACTAGGAAAATCTGAGAAACTGTTACAGCCAAGAAGAGTCTAAGAGGCATGACAAATCATCGCCACGTGCTCTTCGGATGGAGTCCTGGGACAGAACAAAGGCATTAGCTAGGGAGCTCCCTGGTGGTCTAGTGGTTTGGATTTGGTGCCTTTACTGCCAGGGTCTGGGTTCCTAGCATCGCATCACCGCCACCTCAACAGAATTAACACTGTTTGGTCCTACCTCAGCCCCTATTCTCTCCCTGATCACGAGGAGTTGTGTTTTTACATGTTTATCTTTGTTTCCTGTATTAGCCTGTGAGCTGCTCTTGAAGGTGGGAGCTTGGTATCACCCATCTCCATCTCCATCTCCACTGTCATCTCTAGCTCCATCTTCATCTCTGCCACCTCCTGCAGAGATGCCAAGGCCCAGTAAGTGCCTGTTGAATGGAATGGAACCAAAGTGTAATTAATCCCAGGTCAGATGACATGTTTTTCTAATAGCCCCAGTGTTGGCAAATTTAAATGTTCTGAGGATGGACACATGATGAGAAAAAGACTAAAGCCGTTTAGCTCCTAGCTTGATGAACAAAGTGGGTAATTGGGCTGAACAATGCTATGTAATACAAACCCAGAAATATCTACAAATAATGAGATTAATGCCTTTATATATTTCATAAGGTAAATAGATGCAAAAGTCAGTCTTAATATTTTATAAATAACTAAATCTGTACCTACTACAAAAATGCTTATGTATGTATATAATAGAGTCTAGTTGTTGCAATAATTCATTCATTCATTCAACAGAGTACTTTTTAAAAAAGTAATAAGAAAAGCATTGTCTAGGTCTGAGATACTGCAAGAATGCATTAAGACCTGGTCTCTGACCTAAGGAACTCACATTCAAGGGTAGAATAACCAAACATCTACCTGGTTATCACTCAAGTCAGATTGTGATCAGTAACAAATAAAGATGTGATCAAAATATACTTTGGAAACTCAGATTCTGGAGTAGGTCCTTTTTAAAATTTTGGTAATAATTAAAGATTCTATCTGGTTTAACTTTTTTATTGAGGAGAACACTTAACATACAATCTACCCTCTTAACCAAGTTTTATGTGTACAATACAATCTTGTTGACCAGAGGTACAATGTTCTTTAGAAGTTGTTCATCTTGCTTAACTGAAAAGTTGTGCCAATTTATTAGTAACTCCCCATTGCCTCCTCTCTCATCAGTCCTTGATAACCACCATTCCATTGTTTGATTCTATAAATATGACTGTTTTAGTTAACTCATGTAAGTGGAATCATACAATGTTTATCTTTCTGTGATTGGCCTATTTCATTTAGCAAATGTTCTGAAGATTTATTCATGTTGTCACATATTGTAAAATTTTCTTTCTTAAGACTGAATAAGATTCCACTGTATTTATAACACATTTCCTTTTTTTTACTATAAATTTATTTATTTTAATTGGAGGCTAATTACTTTACAATATTGTATTGTTTTTGCCATACATCAACATGAATCCACCATGGGTGTACACGTGTTCCCCATCCTGAACCCCCCTCCCACCTCCCTCCCCATACCATCCCTCTGGGTCATCCCAGTGCACCAGCCCCAAGCAACCTGTGTCCTGCATCGAACCTGGACTGGTGATCCATTTCACATATGATAATATACATGTTTCAAATGCCATTCTCCCAAACCATCCCACCCTCGCCCTCTCCCACAGAGTCCAAAAGACTGTTCTATACATCTGTGTCTCTTTTGCTGTCTCACATATAGGGTTATTGTTACCATCTTTCTAAATTACATATATATGTGTTAGTATACTGTATTGGTGTTTTTCTTTCTGGCTTACTTCACTCTGTATAATAGGCTCCAGTTTCATCCACCTCATTAGAACTAATTCAAATATATTCTTTTTAATGGCTGAGTAATATTCCATTGTGTATATGTACCACAGCTTTCTTATCCATTTGTCTGCTGATGGGCATCTAGGTTGCTTCCATGTCCTGGCTATTATGAACAGTGCTGCGATGCACACTGGGGCACACGTATAACACATTTTCTTTATCTATTCATCTATTAGTGGACGCTTAGGTTGTGCCCACATCTTGGCTATTGTGAGTAGTGCTGCAATGAACTTGAGAGCTGTGGGTTTTAGGAGGACTAGGAGAGCTTTCATTTTTTATGAGAGTAGTTCATTGACTAGGAGGATATTAAGGAAATACACCCAGTGAATTGTCATTCATCAGCCATCTTTGGCTCTGGATGTTTCGGGTGTAGGTGGTGTGGTATATGGTAGGAGATGGAACTAGAAAGGAAGATTTAGTCCAGATTGTGACAACATTTCAATGCTAGTATACGGTATCATTCAATTAATTAATAAATAAACAAAGCCATTGTAACTATCTAAGTTCAAGTCAACTAGTAGGCCTCTGTCTCAGGAAGAAGACTGTTGTTTGTGATCAGGGTAGGGACAAGTCTAGAGAAGCATGAGAAGTAAAGACATTCTTTGAGGCCGATAATTCTCATACTAATGACCTCAAGACCCCTTTACCATCTTAAAAATTATTAGAGACCCCAAAGAGCTTTCCTTTATGAGAGTTATATGTATCTAAATACTACTGTATTATAAATTTAAGAGAATTCTTAAATACAAGAATACAAGCACTCATTCTGTTAGCCATCATAAACATGATATCATCATAGTTTCTGTAACTTCTGAAAACCTCCACTTTCTACTCCTCAAAAAATGAAAGTGAAAGAAGATATTAATATTTCATAATTGCAATGAAAGTATTTTGATCTCACAGCTCTTCTGCAGGGGTTTTGGGGACCCCAGGGATCTTGAGAACCTACTTTGAGAACCCAAGGCACAGAAAGCGTGGATGAATAGAGAACAGACAGATAACACTTCAGAGGTGGACTCGGTGCGACTTGGGGACAGATTGAATTTCTGGTGGGGTTGAGTAGGGTGGTTTGGGAGCAAATGAAGGAGAGAAAAAAAGCTAGGACTTTTACTTGGAATACTGCATCGAAGTTGAGTCTCCCCATCCCCTTCACATTTAACAATTAATAGATAAACTGCAATAAATAAAAATTTTAAATGCACACATGCTTACGTAGTACTTTAATTTTTTAAAATCTTTCTCTTGAGATTCTGAAGCAAGCTTGTGACATCGACCCATGAGAATCTATGAATCTCTTCCTCCTACTGACTTAGTACCAAGTACAGTAAAGGTGAATGAATGGGCATTGACTAAACTAATTGAGTCTATTAAATAATTTTCTTAGCCCTCAGATGAAAAACATAAAAGTGCAAATGTTTGATCTTAAACAATGACTCACCTTTTAAATATTTATTGAAGTTATTTTCATAAGGGGACAGCCTTCAACACTGCCAGTCCAAGAACAATAGTGATAAACCAACTTTAAGAAACACCCATCCCTTAACTGTGCTTTTCTTTAAGTAGGGCATGTTCATTTAATTAGCTTTAATTTAAAGCCCAATTAATGAAGTTTCAACATAGAACAACAGGATAAAAGTCAACTTTTTCTTTCCCAAATTACTGAATCGGTCTCTGATGATTCTGACTGAACCTGAACTCCTTTTTTAAAATGTAATTTTTTAAATTGAAGTACAGTTGATTTACAATGTGGCATTAGTTTCAAGTATACAGCAAAGTGATTTGGTTATATGTATATACATATATGGGCTTCCCTGGTGGCTCAGATGGTGAAGAATCCACCTGCAATGCAGGTTCGATCCCTGGGTTGTGAAGATCCCCTGGAAGAGGCATGGCAACCCACTCCAGTATTCTTGCCTGGAGAATCATGTGGCCAGAGGAGCCTGGCAGACTACAGTCCATGGGGTTGAAACGAGTCAGACACAACTGAGCAACGAAGCACAGCACAGCATATGCAAGTGTATATCTATATTCTTTTCTCTATTCTTTTTCCGTTACAGTTTATCACAAATGTTGACTACAGTTCCCTGTGCTATACCATAAATTTAAAATAAAATTTTATAGCAGAATTTTTATGAAGCCCATTTTCAGTTAATCCTCCCCATATTCAGTTTCCCACCCCTCTTTTAGCCTATTAGCCTCAATAAGTGTGTTTGGTTTGGTATTTGACTCAATCAGCCACTTTAATCTGTTTTTTTCTGTCCTCCAACTGTAGTGTTCCAACAAACCCAGATACACTCCCAGAATCCCATGCTATATCTTGTGATGTGGTATAGTAATTAACATGTTTTTAAAATTCAGAAAATTTTTTGCTCAGAACGTGTAGAGCCATTATGAGGCCTTAGGTCACGTACATCTAAGTCCTCCTCCAGCTTTCCATGGGCCCTGCATGGACACAGACCCCTGTGTCCTGGGGGTCTTGTCACTCTGTGACCAGCTTATTCAAAGCACACTTCCGTGCCTTTCTTCATGCTGTCTCCTTCATCTCGTTGGCTTTTCCCTGCCCCTTATTTCTCTCCTTCAAGGGACAGTTCAACTGCTCCTTCCTCTGGAAAGCCTTTTCCACTCCTTTTGGCCTGGTCTAATCACTCACTTCCCCACAGTTCTTCTCTGGCAGTTTCACTGTCCTTTACCGCATGACTCATTTGGCTGTGGGCTGCTTTTATCCATAACATCCTCTGTATAATCAGCTCTTCAAAACTGTTGTTTGGATGGCATTGGACACCAAGCAAGGATAAGAGGAGATAAATGCAAACCTCGTGACTCAGCACATGTGTGGGAGTTTCCCCAAGTCCCTAGTCTGTATTCGATCTCTTTCCTTGTCTATAAGAAAAAGCATTTGCTGGGAGTCCCCTGTATGTTATTACAGACATATACATATATCTTTGACTACAGGGCATGCAGAATTTTAGCTCCCTTCCCAGGGATCCAACCCATGTCCCCCGCATGGAAGTACACAGTCCTAACTTCTGGACTGCCAGGGAATTCTTGTGTCATTATATTGTAAGACATTAAGACATTGTAAGACATCTCGTCATTAAATGATTAAATTTCCAATTCGCCTTCTCAGAGAGAAGATAAGATACTTTTAACTGGAGGGAAACCAGATTAGATGAGATCCAGAACGAGTGGGCTAAACACTGCCCTCCAAATCCTTTCTGTTTTGGCATTGCTCTCACCCTCTGTCTAAACTGTCCTGTACTTTGCTCTGTGAATGAACTTATGAGGTCTATTACGGACCCCAGGAACACAGCTCATCTGAACTCATCGCGGAGCTTAAATTACTCCCCTAATCTGAACTGCCGTTTCATAATTCCTTCACTTCTCCCTTCAAGATCAAGTTCTTATGATTTTCCCTCCAAACTTCCTTGATTAGAATCAGAAAATGTTAGCAATTCTACTTCTATTGCTCACACTCTTTTTTTTTGGCCACTCAGCACAGCAAGTGGGATCTTAGTTCCTCAGCAGGGATGAAACCTGAGCCCTTTGCAGTGGGAGCTGGGAGTCTTAATCACTGGACTGAAGTCCAAATTACTCACACTCTTTATTATTATTATGATTTATTTTTCAATTGAAGGATAACTGCTTTACAGAATTGTGTTGGTTTCTGCCAAATATTAACATGAATCAGCCATAGGTATACATATGTCCCCTCCTTCATGAACCTCCCTCCCATCCCACTCCTCTAGGTTGATACAGAGCCCCTATAAACACAGAATTATATAATTCTGACAGCATATTCCCATGGGCTATTTTACACGTGGTAATGTATGTTTCCACGTTACTCTCTCCGTGCTCACACTCCTGACTGACAAATGGGAGACTGAGTCCAATTAGGTGAAGTCACTCACCTAAGAGTACACAACTGCCTTGGAATCGAAGTCTCTGGATTTATCATCCTCCTCACCATTCCCAACTCAATCATTTCTCACCTTGTTCTTTTCTCAGCAGCTATATCTGGTAGAGTTTCTTTTTATGTGGGATAAATACTTGGATTTCCCACAAGCTGGTACGATTCTGGCCCTGGATTGTGGGGGTCAGTGTGATGCAGTGGAGAACACATGGCATTTGGAGTTAAACCCAGACTCCAAGCAGGCTCCATCAGACTCCAGGTATCAGACCTTGGGCAAGTGATGTAACTCTGAGCCTCGATTTCCTCATCAGTGAAGTAGAACTAAACGTGAGTAGGGCCCAGTATGGTGTCAGGACATTGGAGTAGCCATCCAAAGATCAACACCTACCAGAACCTGCAGTGGAGATGAGGGCAAATCCCTCATGATGGATGTCCTGGAGGTGCAGACCATAACCCTGTGGTCCCCTTTTGGTTCTAAACAGTTCCTTAACTCTGGGACCCAGGGTAATGTCTACTAACGCAAAACCCCAGCTTGTTTTCAAGAAGGGAAGTGTTTATGCTGCCTCTGCATAAGTCATCAGGAAAAACAACAGATAACCTTCCAAGGATGTGGTCCAGAGCATAAAAATAAAAAACTTCAGCTCTCTGCCAAAGTGACTTTGAAATATTCTTGAAGAGTCCAAAACGCTAAAGCCTGACCTCATGGTCAAGGGTGTCAACCTCCCAATGCAGCTCTTTTGATTCTCTTACCCTGACCAAGGGCCACGCTTCCTTCTTGACCGGATATGACATCCTGTAACCCTCGCCTCTGGGTCCCCGTGTGTGGAATTCAACTTTTTATGATTTTCAAGCAGAGCTAAGCACAAATGGTGCTTACTGAACCCTGTGCTGCAGTGTGTCATATGTCTACTTTTTTTTAGTTAATCCTTTTTATTTAAAAAGTAGAAAAAGAAACTTTAAGTGCTTCATGTTTTATGTGTTCAGGCTGGTTCAGAGACAGAAGAGACGAAATGACTGTCTCTTTGTTTAAATACCTTGCATACTCCAAATTGTACCATTAAACATGCATTTTATTTTGGCATTTAATAAAATAAATTATTATTTTTAAAGACATTCCTTTTAGTTTTTAATAAAATGGTGTCAAATGCTGTTTTTAATTCCAGCTATTGGTCACTTCCCTAAAGAGTTACAAAAGCAGTTTCAGAGATGGTGGACAATTTGATCAGGGCTTACCAGGTTCAGTGGCAAAGAATCTGCCTGCTTACGAAGGAGACACAGGAGACACGGGTTTAATCCCTGGATGGGGAAGATCCCCTGGAGAAGGAAATGGCAACCCACTCCAGTATGCTTGCCTGGAGAAATCTCATGGATAGAGGAGCCTGGTAGACTACAGTCCACGGGGTCACAAAGAATCAGACATGACGGAGCGACTAACACAATGAGGGACATTTATATAATTATATATGCCTTTATCCTAGAGGAGGAAATGGCAACCTAGTCCAGTATTCTTGCCTAAAGAAACCCTATGGACAGAGGAGCCTGGCCAGTTACAGTCCATGGGGTCACAAAGACTGAGCATGCACATACATGCACTTATAGTTAACATATAAATTTATGTAATTCATACAGTTAAAGGATTTCATAAAAAATTTTCATAAAATTGATAGTTGGTTGAATCCTAATTTTTTTAAATTTACAATGATTATAAAAAGCAATTAACTTCCTAACCCACTTAGGCAGGTGTGACAAAATCCAAAATGTTGTTTAGATTCATAGCAAGAACCAATGCTCCAAAGCAAAGAATTGAGGACCAAATGCAAGCCTGGTACCTGGCTCACATGATGGACGTTTCACATACACTTAACAATTGAAGACTTTTTTTTTTTGCCTAAATGTACTTGATTGAAAGAATGACAGTGACTGAAAACTGAATGTCTTTTAAAAATATTTTTGAGACTTATGAAATTTTTGGATCCCAGAACACTCGGTAACTGTATCCCTCAGGCAATAGATGAAAGGGAGTTTTGGCCACAATCTGATGTTCAGCTAGCCATTGCAGATTCCAATGTGATCCCAACTCCATTTCCTGCCCAGAATGGATCCTGTCTGGTCCCAAGAGAATCCTTTGTATCTCTAAGAGCACCTTGAGAATAGGGCTAACCACTATACAAAATCATTTTTGAAATCCACAAAAATGTATCAACTTTTTTTAAGAGAAAATTTTGTTTTTGTTTTTAATTTATTTTCATTTGTTTGTTTATTTGGTTGCACTAGGTCTTATTGCAGCATGGGGGATCCTTAGTTGTGGCATGCAAACTCTTCATTGTCGCATGTGGGATCCAGTTCCCTGACCAGGGAGCGAACTCTGGCCCCTTGCATTGCGAGCTTGGAGCCCTAGCCACTGGACCACCAGGGAAGTCCCAAAAGTGTATCAACGTTTTATAACTGAACTCTTTGAAATTTTAGTTGATAGATTAATAAAGTGAAACAAGAAAGAGAAAGAAAATGCTGACATACTGGTCAATTATTCAAATAGAAACTATTTTTTATTCATAGGGTAAGTTGGAATTTTCCCTTTTTTCAGGAGAATTATTTTATAGCATGATCTTGATCCAAAATAATTGCATATAAATAGGACTTTAGGATAGAAAAACAAATTATATTCTTACCCACTGTAGATTTAGAGTGATAATGCTAACAACCAAAGGAAAATCTATTATGTAATTTTTCATGAAGAATGCAAGCAAACGACAGAAATTTCATTTATTCCAAGGAAATGCCAACCCACTCCAGTATTCTTGCCTAGGAAACCCCATGAACAGAGGGGTCTGGCAGACTACAGTCCATGGAATCACAAGAGTCAGACATGACTTAGTGACTAAACCACCATCACCACCATGAGTTCTAAAGATAAAACAAGCCATATTTTAAAATATGTACTTATAACTTAAACATCTGAAGAGACTGTGTATGCTTGCAGGAGTCAGTCCAGGAAAATATATCCTTTTTCCCAGTGAGGTTGCCATTATTTAAGCAATTTAGACAGCTTCTTTTAGAATTACCTCTGCAGACTACAGCATATTCTCCTAAAAGTTTTCAATGATGATAAATCTTTGCCTTTGGAGGTTGGATTTGACCTTCAAAAACAAGCAACACCTATTTTCAGACAACCCTGAGGAAAACTGAATAACAGACAATCACAGATGTGTGGTAATTTACAAGAACATTCATGCAGAGGAGAAGTTAAAAGAGAGGTGGTCACTATACTCTTACCTTCTACATCCTGGCCCTGCTGTCTATCTCTGCATGTCTCCATGATATTCTTTTCCCAGATGGATGTTAAAATCTGTTGAGTTTTCTGTATAGCCATAAAATTCACATCTCAGGATATAAATCAAATCATAGAATATGCTAATACCATGCTCAGCAGAAATCTTTCCATGATACTAGCTTCGAGTTTGACTCCTTGCAGCCGATGTGCTAGTCAATTCCATCACCATAAATCTTTATGGGACCAGGATGTGTGCTAAAAGTATGGACCCAGGGTTGAAATCCCTGTTCCAATACTTGATATAAAGGCCAATTGCTTAACCTCTCTGGGCTTCCACTTCAGTCAGTCCAGTCTCTCAGTCGTGCCCAACTCTTTGCAACCCCATGGACTACAGCACTTGGACAGGCTTCCCTGTCCATCACCAGCTCCTGGAACTTGCTCAAACTCATGTCCATAGAATCGGTGATTCCATCCAACCATCTAATCCTCTGTTGTCCCCTTCTCCTCCCGCCTTCAATCTTTCCCAGCATCAGGGTCTTATCAAATAAGTCAGTTCTTTGCATCAGGTGGCCAAAGTATTGGAGCTTCAGCTTCAGCATCAGTCCTTCCAATGAATATTCAGGATTGATTTCCTTTAAGATTGACTGGTTTGACCTCCTTGCAGTCCACTTAATCCTCTGTTAAATGGAGTTAATAATTGTACTTCCCTTATGTTGTTCTTCTACTGTGAAAGCCATAGCTTTTCTTGTGAAGATTAAGTAACTTAATATCGCTCAAGTGCACACAACAGTGCCTGCTGCAAAGTCAACACTAAATATTTGTTGTTGTTTAGTCGCTAAGTTGTGTCCGACTCTTTTGCGACCCCATGGATTGTAGCCTGCCAGGCTCCTCTGTCCATGGGATTTCCCAAGCAAAAATACCAAAGTGGTGTGCCATTTAAATATTAGTTATCATTATTTATGTGATGGCTATAATAGGCAAAGAATGAGAAGCTAGCCTTCAAAAACAAAACAGAAAAACCAACCCTTTTTTGACTCAAACACTATATACTCTTAATCCAAGTCAGAGGACCTTAAGAAAATCAGAAGTATATAGGGAATGACAGGCCTCTGAATATACAGGACACAGACAGCTGTTGAGAGGGAGGAACATTAGATGCCATGAAACTATAGATTGCAGTGTAATTTTCAATTCAGTTCAGTTGCTCAGTCATGACCGACTCTTTGCGACCCCATGGACTGCAGCACAGCAGGCCTCACTGTCCATCACCAACTCCCAGAGTTTACTCAAACTCATGTCCATTGAGTTGGTGATGCCATCCAACCATCTCATCCTCTGTTATCCCTTCTCCTCCTGCCTTCAATATTTCCCAGCATCAGGGGCTTTTCAAATGAGTCAGCTCTTCACTCAGGTGGCCAGAGTATTGGAGTTTGGGTTCAACATCAGTCCTTCCAATGAACATTTAGGACTGATTTCCTTTAGGATGGACTGGTTAGATCTCCTTGCAGTCCAAGGGACTCTCAAGAGTCTTCTCCAACACCACGGTTCAAAAGCATCAATTCTTTGGCGCTCAGCTTTGTTTATAGTCCAACTCTCACATCCATACATGACCACTGGAAAAACCATAGCCTTGACTAGACAAGAGAAGACTCTACACATGGACATCACCAGATGGTCAACACTGAAATCAGATTGATTATATTCTTTACAGCCAAAGATGGAGAAGCTCTATACAGTCAGCAAAAACAAGACTGGGAGCTGACTGTGGCTCAGATCATGAACTCCTTATTACCAAATTCAGACTTAAATTGAAGAAAGTGGGGAAAAGCACTAGACCATTCAGGTATGACCTAAATCAAATCCCTTATGATTATACAGTGGAAGTGAGAAATAGATTTAAGGGCCTAGATCTGATAGACAGAGTGCCTGATGAACTATGGATGGAGTTTCGTGACATTATACAGGAGACAGGGATCAAGACCATCCCCAAGAAAAAGAAATGCAAAAAAGCAAAATGGCTGTCTGAGGAGGCCTTACAAATAGCTGTGAAAAGAAGAGAAGCCAAAAGCAAAGGAAAAAAGGAAAGATATATCCATTTGAATGCAGAGTTCCAAAGAATAGCAAGGAGAGATAAGAAAGCCTTCCTTAGTGATCAGTGGAAAGAAATAGGGGAAAACAATAGAATGGGAAAGACTACAGATCTCTTTAAGAAAATTAGAGATACCAAGGGAACATTTCATGCAAAGATGGGCTCAGTAAAGGACAGAAATGGTATGGACCTAACAGAAGCAGAAGATATTAAGAAGAGGTGGCAAGAATACACAAAAGAACTATACAAAAAAGATCTTCACGACCCAGATAATCACAATGGTGTGATCACTCACCTAGAGCCAGACATCCTGGAATGTGAAGTCAAGAGGGCCTTAGGAAGCATCACTACAAACAAAGCTAGTGGAGGTGATGGAATTCCAGTGGAGCTATTTCAAATCCTAAAAGATGATGCTGTGAAAGTACTGCACTCAATAAAACTCAGCAGTGGCCAAAGGACTAGAAAATGTCAGTTTAATTCCAATCCCAAAGAAAGGAAATGCCAAGGAATGCTCAAACTACCACACAAGTGTAATTTTAGGAACCTCTAAGGATATGTCATTACCACCATTTTCAGAAAGTGTGGGTCATGGGACTTCCCTGGTGGTCCAGTGGCTAAGAATCTGCCTGGCAATGCAGGGAACTCAGGTTCGATCCCTAGTCAGGGAACTAAGATCCCACATGCTGCCAAGCAACTAAGCCCAATCACTGCAACTCAAGAATCCATGCTCAAAAAAAAAAAAAAAAAGAATCCATGCTCACAACAGAAAGATCCCCCAAGTTGCAACGAAGATCCTGTGTGCTGCAACTAAGACTGGAAGCAGCCAAATAAATAAATAAAAATAAATAGGCAATAAATGCTGGAGAGGGTGTGGAGAAAAGGGAACCCTCTTACATTGTTGGTGGGAATGCAAACTAGTACAGCCACTATGGAGAACGGTGTGGAGATTCCTTAAAAAACTGGAAATAGAACTGCCATACAACCCAGCAATTCCACTGCTGGGCATACACACCGAGGAAACCAGAATTGAAAGAGACACATGTACCCCAATGTTCATCACAGCACTGTTTACAATAGCCAGGACATGGAAGCAACCTAGATCTCCATCGGCAGATGAATGGATAAGAAAGCTGTGGTACATATACACAATGCAGTATTACTCAGCCATTAAAAAGAATACTTTTGAATCAGTTGAATCAATTCTAATGAGGTGGATGAAACTGGAGCCGATTATACGGAGTGAAGTTAGCCAGAAATAAAAACACCAATACAGTATACTAACGCATATATATGGAATTTAGAAAGATGGTAATGATAACCCTGTATGGGAGACAGCAAAAGAGCCACAGATATATAGAACAGTCTTTTGGATTCTGTGGGAAAAGGAGGGGGGGATGATTTGGGAGAATGGCATTGAAACATGTATAATATCATATAAGAAACGAATCGCCAGTCCAGGTTCGATGCAGGATACAGGATACTTGGGGCTGGTGCACTGGGATGAACCAGAGGGATGAAATGTGGGGGGGAGGTGGGAGTGGGGTTCAGGATTGGGAACACATGTACACCCATGGCGGATTCATGTTGATGTATAGCAAAACCACTACAATATTGTAAAGTAATTAGCCTCTAATTAAAATAAATACATTTAATTTTTTTAAAGTAAAAAAAAAATACGTAAACATTTTCATTTTATAAAAAAGGAAGTATTGGTCATTACACTGTATTTTATTGAATATAAGATGACACAGATGGAAATAAGCGTCTCTGTGTCAGAAATACTGATAAGAAAAACTGTGTACCTCAGAATCAGTGAAGAAATAACAGAGGTTCAGAAAAGGATATTGTGCCTGCCAGCTTCAGCGGATTCTTCCCCATTCTAGGTGGAACCCCAGCCCCGCAAGGGAAACAGTTGCAAACGTCAGGACTGAGCTCTGACTTCAGCAGTGAGAAGGGGGAGGCCCTCAAGGGAAGGCTATATTTTATACAAGGTGAAAAAAATTGCAGAAGAAAGTGGACATTTTTGAATGAGCATAAATTGTTCTACTGCAGGTGTTAAAATCTATGCAAGTAGATTCTGAAATTCAGATCTAAATTTCCACCTGTGGAAAGAGTACATTGTTCCAGTAGGATGTGACACAGCCACCTGAGAGGGAAACTTTCAAACTTCTCAAGCTTCTCTTCCATGTTGCCCTTGGTTTTCTGGTAGCTCCAGGTTTGCACGGCAACCAGGATTACTCTTCCCCGGGCGGGCTAGTCTTCATCTAACAGCACCAGAGCCCAGAGACCTGGTAAGTAGCATTCAGTTCAGTTCAGTTCAGTCACTCAGTCGTGTCTGACTCTTTGCAACCCCATGAACTGTAGCACGCCAGGCCTCCCTGTCCATCACCAACTCCCAGAGTTCACCCAGACTCTTGTCCATCGAGTCGATGATGCCATCCAGCCATCATCCCAATCCCTCCCATCATCAGAGTCTTTTCCAATGAGTCAACTCTTCACATAAGGTGGCCAAAGTATTGGAATTTCAGCTTTAGCATCAGTCCTTTCAAAGAACACCCAGGACTGATCTCCTTTAGAATGGACTGGTTGGATCTCCTTGCAGTCCAAGGGAGTCTTAAGAGTCTTCTCCAACACCACAGTTCAAAAGCATCAATTCTTCAGCGCTCAGGTTAAATGAATGCAAATGTGTCAGGAGCCCCAAAGGCTCAGATCCCCTTTGTAACCAACTGTTTATATTCTGATTCAACAAATATTAATCAAAGCATCTGGACCACATGCAAGGTATTGTTTTAAAGATGGAGCCAGGTGCAGAGTATTTGGTCCTAAGGGACAAGAAAATGATTCAAATTTGGCATCCACCTGGAACTTCATTCCGTGCATGGAATGAAGGGAATGTGAACAGGGAGGGAGGTATTGGGGGGAAGAGGAGAGGGAGAGGTTGACATCTGTAAAAGGTCCAATTTTCCTAGTGTCTTACCCCTAAAAAGAACTTCACAGAAGTGTAAGGAAGCCTGCCTTCTGGTAATCCTTTGTGAAAGTTTTGGTCACTCAGTCGTGTTCTACCCTTTTTGACCCCACGAACTGTAGCCCTCCAGGCTCCTTTGTCCATGGAATTCTCCAGGCAAGAATAGTGGAGTGAGTAGCCATTCCCTTCCTTGTAATCCATCACAAATTTGTAAGAAACTGAAAAAGTAGTTCCAAGTTTCTTTGCATCTCATTCTCCACTACCCTCACAAGCCTATGACTGTCTCATTTTAAAATACATACCACATTCCCTATATAAGAATGTGACTTTTTTTATATACATACCACATTCCCTATATAAGAATGTGACTTTTTTTATATACATACCACATTCCCTATATAAGAATGTGACGTTTTTTATATACATACCACATTCCCTATATAAGAATGTGACTTTGGGATCCATTTCCCCAGCTGGTTTGGAGGCATTTTGGGCATAAAGTTTAATCTTCTGAGCAAGTCTCTGAGTGAACCTACTGCTATTTTGCAGACAAATGGAGTATCATTCAAGGTTGATTCATTCCTTAGTATGACAACTAGGAGATGATCAGCAGCATAATTTATCATCATTATAAAATTAGGGTAGAAAAAAGGTAACCTATTTTATCCATTCAAAAATAGCTTCTTTGTAAACTATATCCATACATTCAATGGAATATTATTCAGCCATGAAAAAGAACACTTTTGAGTCAGTTCTAATGAAGTGGATGAACCTAGAGCCTACTATACAGAGTGAAGTAAGTCAGAAACAGAAAAACAAATATCATATATTAACATATATATATGGAATCTAGAACGATGGTAGGGACAAAATTATTTTCAGGGCAGCAATGGAGACACAGACATAGAGAACAGACTTATGGACATGGGGGTTTTGGGGAGAAGGAGAGGGCGGGATGCACGGAGGAAGTAAGGAAACATATATCACCATATGTAATTAGATAGCCAATGGGAATTTGCTGTAGGACTCAAACCAGGGATCCGGAACAACCTGTGGGGGGAGGTGGGGAGGGAGGTGGAAGGGAGGTTCAAGAGGAAGGAGACATATGTATACCTATGGATGATTCTTGTTGATGTTTGGCAGAGACCAACACAATACTGTAAAGCAGTTATCCTTCAATTAAAAATAAATTTAAAAACAGAAAAATAGCTTCTTTGTAGAACAATTAATAGTTATGTTTCTGTACTTTCACAAAATAATAGTATTGCTCTTTCAGCTCAGTTCAGTTCAGTTGCTCAGTTGTGTCAGACTCTTTTCAACCCCATGGACTGCAGCACACCAGGCTTTCCTGTCCATCACCAACTCCCAAAGCTTGCACAGACTCACGTCCATTGAGTCAGTGATGCCACCCAACTATCTCATTGTCAACCCCTTCTCCTCCTGCCTTCAATCTTTTCCAGCATCAGGGTCTTTTCCAGGGAGTCAATTCTTCATATCAGGTGGCCAAAGTATTGGAGTTTCACCTTCAGCATCAGTCCTTCCAATGAATATTCAGGACTGATTTCCTTTAGGGTGGACTGGTTGGATCTCCTTGCAGTCCAAGGGACTCTCAAGAGTCTTCTCCAACACCTCAGTTCAAAAGCATCAATTCTTTGGCACTCAGCTTTCTTTATAGTCCAACTCTCACATCCATACATGACCACTGGAAAAACCATAGCCTTGACTGCTGCTGCTACTTAGTCACTTCAGTTGTGTCTGACTCTGTGGGACCCCATATACGGCAGCCCTCTAGGCTCCTCTGTCCCTGGGATTCTCCAGGCAAGAATACTGGAGTGGGTTACCATTTCCTTCTCTAATGCATGCATGAATGCTAAGTCGCTTCAGTTGTGTCTAACTGTGCGTGTCCCTAGGAACAGCAGCCCACCAGGCTCCTCCGTCCACAGGATTCTCTAGGCAAGATTACTGGAGTGGGTTGCTATTTCCTTCTCCTTGACTAGATGGACCTTTGTTGACAAAGTAATGTCTCTGCTTTTTAATATGCTGTCTAGGTTGGTCATAACTCTTCTCCCAAGGAGCAAGCATCTTTTAATTTCATGGCCACTGTCACCATCTGCAGTGATTTTGGAGCCCAAGAAAATAAACTCTCTCACTGTTTCCATTGCTTCCCCATCTATTTGCCACGAAGTGATGGGACCGGATGCCATGATCTTCATTTTATGAATGTTGAGTTTTAAACCATCTTTTTCACTCTCCTCTTTACTTTCATCAAGAGGCTCTTTAGTTCTTCTTCACTTTCTGCCATAAGGGTGGTGTCACCTGAA
Organism: Bos taurus; assembly: GCF_002263795.3. Classification (NCBI taxonomy): domain Eukaryota; kingdom Metazoa; phylum Chordata; class Mammalia; order Artiodactyla; family Bovidae; genus Bos; species Bos taurus. Next base: position 91,324,931 of record NC_037336.1, read on the forward strand.
TATCTGAGGTTATTGATATTTCTCCTGGAAATCTTAATTCCAGTTTGTGCTTCATCCAGCCCGGCATCTCACATAAGATACTCTGTATATAAGTTAAATAAGCAGGGTGACAATATACAGTCTTGCTCTTACCCTATTACAAATAATTTTAAATTGTTTAATGTCTTCCATTTATGAACTGGATCTAATGTTACTTGAATTAGATCACTGAACATCTGGGACTTGGAGATCTGATATTTATATAGAAATTTTTAGAAAGTAAGATTGGTGTTTATTGCATCAGGAATTGGCAGGCATCTATCAGGAGACTGTCTCAGATAATCATTATCTAACTCAAATTTTCCTTGATTTTTTCCCCCATCTTATGTATTTTTAAAAGACAACCGTACAAAAAATAGAAATGAATATGCTTGGTTAAATTGTCTCTAGTCTTTTTTTTTATAACTAACCTGTTGATGTCATTGTTAAAAGTTTTTGTTTCATGTTTTCCTCATTGGCAAACTGAGTAGTAACATATTCAGAGCCTGCCAGCTCTAATTTTTTTATTATCTCTCAAGTTTACTGACCTCATGGCAAAGAATTTGAAGTCTTCTCTACCACCCCCACACTTCCTGGTATTTTTCTGACATGCCTGAGTGCTAGGGTTTATGCCATTATGTCTGTGTATCTAAAAGATGGAAACGATGAAGCACATGACGTCATGTAAACTATGTAATTTTGACCTTTAAGTTTTCCTTCAGTATAAATCCTGGCCCAGGCTGCCAAGAGGTCTGACAAAGGTCAGCCTGGTTTTACTCTAAGTGGGTGAAACCGGAATTCCTTGGCCTTATAAATTCCTTTGGTCTCCACAAACATCTCCTCTTTTCTAACATCAAGTTCATATTCCATGTTTACTCAAATGTGTTTGGCCCACTAATACCTCTTTTAACGAGGATGCAGTTCTCTGCCAGAAATCCCATTTGGATCATTTACTTTTCCTTTGTTGATCATATCAAGCATCATTACAAATAATAATACTGTAATCACATAGTTCTTTCCAGGAAATGTCATCTTGCTGATGGCATCTAAGACTGGATATTATTAAAATCTGCTTTGTTTTTTCATCCTGACTGCACTGCACTTTAACACCCTTTGAAGAGAGACGACGTGGAGAGATTTTTCTGGCTTGCGATCAGCATTTCAGGTTGGTGGTCAGATGAAAGCTCTGTTAGAGTTCTTTCCAAGGATTTGTTGTGCACACTCAGATTTCTTGTTCTATGTTGACTCAACCTTTTTTTTTTTTTTACAAGATACCTCTATAAAAACAGGTCACAGAAGCAGTTCAGAATTAAATAGAATTTTTTCATTCTTTTTTAAATTTTTGGAACATGCATAATCCAAGTGAGTTTATTATCCCTTAATGAGAAATTAATGCAAAATATGCCAAGCTTCATGCAAAAACTTTCCAAAAATCTCCATTCTGAAATAAAAGCATTTGCCTCAATCTTATGTTTGAAGAGTCTCCTGAATGAAAGAGTGGAACACAGCCGGTTTCGATGAACCATACAAAATCTGTCCAAAGCAGTATTTGTTTCCAACAGAACTTTGTGGAGCACACTTGTAAATCACTTCTCAAAAAAATGGCAAGAAGTGCTTCTTTGGCAGTAGGTAGACAGCAAGAAAAAAAGAGTCTTGGGGGATAAAAAGCACATATAATCTTAATATCAGGATCTATTTGGCTATAATCACAGAATACTCAATCAAAAATGACAAATAATATAAGAATTTCTGTTTCATTTAACCAGAAGTCTGTTAAAGGATTGCTAGCACTGCTTAACCACATCAGAGCCCTGAGTCGACAACATCTGTTGAGTTCATTCATTCGTTCATCCAAAATGCCTTTCAGTATTCTCTTGGCCTCCTAGGCACCCGATCATGGATCAGGAGAAGGTGGCACCTGGTGCCCTGGACCAGTACCTTGCAGGACTCCCGGGCTGATACAAACAAAAAGCAAGGTAGGTCCTTCACAGTTTCAAAGTTAGCTTCCTCTTCATCAGGAAAAGGCTCATATAAATGAAACCAAAGTAAAACAGTTTGACATAGTACTCAGACATTTATCTGATTGTCACAAACAATATCCATCTAGGTATGGGTTCTAACAAACTTAAGGTAGAAGGATTTTCCAGAAGGTTATTGAGTGGCTCACAAAACTGACTAGAGGTTTGGAGGACTACATTTGGAAAACAGGACAAAACCAAAGGAATTCACAACTGGGATCAAGTGAAAAGAACTGCTTGGTTGCCAAGCCACCACCAGACTCCAGGTACAAGACAGCCACTGTCAGATGGGTTCTGAGTTTCTGTTTGGTTGCCCTGTTGGCCCCTTCACAGTAAGAGTTCACGTCTGCTGTGAGTTTACATTCTGTGAAGTCTGTTCTAAGCAAGTTAACACTATCTCATTTAATTGTCCTGATAACACTTGGAAGAAAATAATTGTCCCATTTTATACGTGAAAACTAAGATCACGGCATCCAGTCCCATCACATCATGGCAACAGAAACAGTGAGAAACTTTATTTTCTTGGGCTCCAAAATTACTGCAGATGGTGACTGTAGCCATGAAATTAAAAGATGCTTGCTCCTTGGAAGAAAAGCTATGACCAACCTAGACAGCATACCAAAAAGCAGAGACATTACTTTACCAGCAAACATCTGTCTAATCAAAGCTATGATTTTTCCAGTAGTCACGTATGGATGTCAGAATTAGACCATAAAGAAAGCTGAGTGCTGAAGAATTGATGCTTTTGAACTGTGGTGTTGGAGAAGACTCTTGAGAATCCCTTGGACTGCAAGGAGATCAAACCAGTCAATCCAAGGAAATGAGTCCTGAATACTCATTGGAAGGACTGATGATGAAGTTGAAATGCCAATCCTTTGCCACCTGAGGCCAAGAGCTCACTCATTAGAAAAGACCCCGATGCTGGGCAAGATTGAAGGCAGGAGGAGAAGGGGATGACAGAGGATGAGATGGTTGGATGGCGTCACCGACTCAATGGACATGAGTTTGAGCAAGCTCCTGGAGTTGGTGATGTTGTGGGAGACCTGGTGTGCTACAGTACACGGGGTCTCAAAGAGTCTAACATGACTGAGTGACTGAACTGACTGACTGCCGGGTGAAGCTACTGAGGCTCACAGAGACTGGGCACCTTGCCTAAGATCCTCAAACCCAGGCAGGCCAGCTACACCACTTCATCTGTCTCTCAAAGTCTAAATAGCAACCTCTGAATTCCTGAGCCAGTGGCCTCTATCCTAACTGCCAGAAGTCAGGAGAAGCACATACATGAACTTTTTGGCTTCCTAAACTTACACATGGCTGATTGCTGATTTTCCAACATGTGAAGGCAGGTCAAATGCTGACAGGGAAAGTTTTACAAATATCACTCCAAAGACTACAGAGAGAAACATAAAAAGCAAAATAAGTGAAACATCCAAACTGGGAAGAAATATCCTAATTATTCTCAGATTGTAATTTTCTATGTTTAGCTATATTCTGTGTGCTTCTTTCTGCTTAAGAATACCTCAAGGGAAGAAGGAGGAGGGTTCAGGATGGGGAGCACGTGTATACCTGTGGCGGATTCATGTTGATATATGGCAAAACCAATACAATGTTGTAAAGTTAAAAAATAAAATAAAAAAGATACTCAATGTTTTGTTATGTTTATGGAAAGACAAATTGAAGTCATGTATGACACTCTTCCTTTCGGCTCTCTTTAAATTATTCCAAGATAATTCTGGTAAAAATAGCTATCTAGTTTGGCTATTCAAATCAATGGAGATAAAAGTGTCCTTATTCCATCCTACTTCTCAAATACCTAAATGATTTTCAAGAAATCATATATGCAAGCATGAGCTCAGAGATGATCTTATTAAACACAAAAGAAAGAACAATGAGCAAAACCAAAGAAGCTTATATGTTTATTCTCCCCTATATCTTTGGCTCTGGAGTGGAAGGAAAGAATGACCATTTTATGGAGGGAAAGTTAAGCCAGCCAAGTTGAGGTCATATTTTCTTTCTAAGAGACAGAGTTAAACAGCTGTGACCAGAACTTGCTTTTGTCTCTCTGCTTAGCATTTTTCCCTGAATCTATGGACTGTTTCCGTTTACATTCTAATACTAGCACAGAAATGACCCAGACTGTCAGTGTTCACACAGATCAACCCTATTTGTTTCCAAATATAGAGAAAAAGAAATTGTGTTATTCCCAAATTACAGGCTGAATTTTTGTAACCAACATACAAGATATTGATGTGTTTTGATAGAAGAGATAGGGAATGCAAGAGATATCAAGGGAAATTTTAAACTCTTTAGAAAAATGGAGCCCTATTCCAAATCACAAGGACAAAATTTCAAAGCAAATGCTGTCTTCTTTGACAAAATTATATACATAGGTATCCAAAGTATATGTGTACTAAGTCACTCCAGTCGTGTTCAGCTCTTTGCGACTCCACTGACTGTAGCCAGCCAGGCTCCTCTGTCCGTGGGATTCTCCGGGTAAGAATATTAGAGTGCGTTGTTATGTCCTCCTCCAGGGGATCTTCCCGACCCAGGGATCAAACCTGAGTCTCCTGTGGCTCCTGCACTGCTGCTGGATTATTTACCACTGAGCCACAAGGGAAGTCCCATCCTGAGTATATGCTGCTGCTGAGTCGCTTCAGTCACGTCCGACTCTGTGCGACCCTAGAGATGACAGCCCACCAGGCTCCCCTGTCCCTGGGATTCTCCAGGCAAGAACACTGGAGTGGGTTGCCATTTCCTTCTCCAATGCATGAAAGTGAAAAGTGAAAGTGAAGTCACTCAGTCGTGTCCGACTCCTAGTGACCCCATGGACTGCAGCCCACCAGCCTCCTCTGTCCATGGGGTTTTCCAGGCAAGAGTACTGGAGTGGGGTGCCATTGCCTTCTCCATCCTGAGTATATAAGTACTCAGTATTCTACTCACAGAAGAAAGTCTGCTTGGCAAAAATCCCAAATGTAAACTTACAAGAACATGTGCCACAGGAGCTGGCTTAGCTAAGTTAGGAACACAATTCAGAAAGAATTCTGCTTCATATTTTCCTTTTCCACATTTTGCAGACAATCTATCCTCAATTTCCTAAAATGTAATTACTCTCCACTTCATTAATAACAGATAAAGAGCAAGTTTTGAAATCAGTGACAAATAGTCTTTATTTGATTTTTTTTAAACCCATAGTTACCTTTAAAGGTCATTTTGATTTTAAGCCTAGAGCCAGTGACTTTTTGAGAAGTTTCCTGTTTTCTTTTTAGAAGAAAAACAACCAGCATGAATGATAAGAATTTGTGGTGAATTCTAAACATAAAGCCTTTGGCATTTAAATATTTCTACAGATTTTAGTTCTCACCACAGGACTCTTGGCCTTCAAAACTTCAATTCTTTTTATAATTCCACAAATATGAATTTCCCTGAATCTGCTTCTTGAGAGATTTCTAATAGCCAAAATGGGCAATTGACTTTATTGTTTGTCTAATCACATGGACAGTTAGGACAAAGGAATTTCATTCATATCTGACTGTTCCTAATATTTGTTTTTCATTTAGAAGGACAGATATTCTGGAGGGAAGTTTTTGGTGACTGGGAGAGACATAATGTTATTTCTATTTAAACTGACGTTCACTAAGAAAACTTCCTACCGAGTTAAACCAACCTATTATCCTTTTCCTGACAGGGATGTATTCTGAAAAGCCATGGTTACCTTCCACGAAGTTAAACTCAAAAGGTTAAAAATGTACTCAGAAAAACTCTAGTTTTTTTTAATAATTATAATCATTCATAAACTTAATCTATTTGTAGTTTAACAGGGAGCACTTTCTGTGGAAATACGTTCCATGAACTTATTCTTCACGTAGAAAAATCATTTTTGTTTGCCCTAAAATGACACAGTTGAGCTTTTCAAGCAGCCCCTAAATCTTTCTAATATTTGAAAACTTATTTCAAGTAATTTATTTACAAGGCAATACATTTTACGTTCTCTTAGGAAGATTGATGAATTAAATGATTTTTATTTTCTCTCCCTATTTTCTGTATTTTTATGTATTCTTATAAACCAATGGTCTGCCTTGGTGTCTCAGTGGTAAAGAATCCACGTACCAACGAGGGTGACACGGGTTCAGTCCCTGGGTTGGGAAGATCCCCTGGAGGAGGAAATGGCAACCTACTCCAGTATTCTTGCCTGGAGAATTCCATGGACAGAGGAACCTGGTGGGCTTCAGTCCATGGGATCGCAAAAGAGTCAGACATGACTTAGCAACTAAAACAATAGCAAATACATCCATACATACTTTGTTTTAAGCCTAATAGCTAGTAATATGAAGTCTGTAGACCTGTTATCTGATCTTTTTGATCCTTGATTTCTTTCTTTTTTTTTTTAATTTGACTGTGCCACTTGGAATCTTATTTCTCTGACCAGGGGTCAAACCCACAGCTGCTGCATTTGAAGCACAGCGTCCAGGGAAGTCCCCATCCTTGATTTTTTAATCAGCAAAATGAAAAGATTGGCTAGAGATGGTCTCTAAAGTAACTTACAATGGTTAAACTAAAGTTTCAATGAAAGCTTAAACTTATTCACAATATGAGTTCTACTTCAGTCCTACATTGGCTTGAAAAACAAACAAACCAACCAACAAACAAACAAACAAAAAATGCACAATGTTAAGAGCTGTAAGTTGAGTCTATTCAGTGTCTTAAGAAGGTCTACAGCCTAGGAGACAGCCTCTCAGAGAGCTTGGAGAAACTGTTCCAAAGAAGTAAGTGTAAGAGTCAGCATATGTGTGATTTTGGAGAAGCAGGTACATGCAACCAAGCACACCTCTAACAGGTTCCTACTAGTCACAAGTAACAGATACCTTTGTTCTTGCTGTTCAGTCGCTCAGTCGTGTTGACTCTTTGCAGCCCCATAGACTGTAGCACACCAGGGCTCCCTGTCTTTCCTAAGTATGGGAAGATGCAAGAAACCAGGTTCATGAACCATGTCTTATGAAAATATGTAACTTTTTGAAAGCCTGTTCTGCCGGTTTTCCCAGAGTACAGAATGCCTCATTCCTGATTTCTGTCCTGAATTCCTTTCAGGGTGTGTTGAAGGTCAACGACTGCCCTGGCTAATGACTTAATTCTTGTAGAACTAGGCGGCAGCAGTGACCTTCTTTAGCTAGCACACTGGAACAAAAACAGCAAACCCCAACCAAGGTTACTTGGGTAGACACAAATCCAAAATGTTTTACTTAATTGAATTATCCATTTTTACTTCAAATTCCTTAATTTTGTTCAGTGAAACTTAGCAAAATGATAGAGAACATTAACAATTTTTCTTCTGTCTTTGGCCCTGAAATCTGTATATTGAAATTTACTATATTTCCATGGTGGTATCCTTGCAATGCCCCCATTTAGGCAAAGTTGAAAGTTGCTGAAACTTTCTGATGATCTGGCTTACAAAATGACCTTTCACATGGAAAACATCCTAAACACATCAATTAAAATTACTTTACCTAATATGTTAAACACTGAGTCTTTTGCAAGAAATATTTATTTTGAGAAGTGCAGTTAAGTTCAACCTCAAATGATGCAAATTACATTTTTCCCACCATAATATTAAGATTTTTTCAGGATATAATGGAAAACAATGTTTATATGGTTTGCAATCTACTAGGTAGTGCTTTCAATATTTCATAACTTTCAAGGGCACACTGATTTATTTCTTACTAGATTCAAGATTTTTCCTTCTAAAAGACTTTGTTGGTTCTATAAACGTCACTTATATGATAACTAAATTCATGACAGTGGGCATATCAACAGCAAAGTAATCATTTGATATGGCAACAAATTTAAGTTAAAAGATCTCACAAATTATACCAAAATAAATTTCATGTGGATCAAAGAGTTAAATGTAACTGAAGAGAGAAAAAGTCTTAAAACACAGTGAAGGTCTTTTTAAATATGACTCAAATATAGAAACCAGTGAAGAGTTGCTAATTTTGGCTACATGAAAGTAATACTAATCTGGAAAATACTTGCAATTCTTGTCACTGACAAAGAGCTCATTTTCCTAATATATAAAGATATCCCAGAATCAATATGAAAAAAACAAAACAATAGAAAAATAGATTAAAAACGTTACCAGATAGATCACAGAAAGAGAAATACAAATAGCTTTTTAGCATAGGGAAATGTAGGCTATCTCACCTGAAGTAAAGGAAATGTTAATTCAGCTTTTGCTGTTGTTCAGTCACTAAGTCATGTCCAACTCCTTTCAACCCCAAGGTCTACAGCACACCAGGCTCCCCTGTCCCTCACTATCTCCCAGAGTCTGCTCAAACTCATGTCCATTGAGTTGGTGATGCTATTCAACCATCCCATCTTCTGTCAGCCCCTTCTCCTACTGCCCTCAATCCTTCCCAGCATCAAGGTCTTTCCCAAGGAGTCAGCTCTTTGCATGATGTAGCCAAAATATTGGAGTTTCAGCTTCAGCATCAGTCCTTCCAATGAATATTCAGGGTTGATTCCCTTTAGGATTGACTTTTTTGATCTCCTATCTGTCCAAGGGACTCTCAAGGTCTTCTCCAGCACCACAGTTCAAAAGCATCAATTCTTTGGCAGTCAGCCCTCTTTATGGCCTCACATCTATACATGACTACTGGAAAAACCATAGCTTTGACTATATGGGCCTTTCTTGTGAAAGTGATGTCTACTTTTTAATATGCTGCCTAGGTTTGTTTTAGTTTTCCTTCCAAAGAACAAGCATCTTCCAATTTCATGTCTGCAGAAATCATCCACAGTGATTTTGGACCCCAAGAAAATAAAATCTGTCACTATTTCTCCACTTTCTACCCTTCTATTGGCCATGAAGTGATGGGACTGGATGCTATGATATTAGTGTTTTGTTTTTGGTGTTTTTTTTTTTAGTAGAAAGTATTTTTATTTATTTATTATTTATTTATTGGAGGCTAATTATTATACAATATTGTATTGGTTTCGCCATACATTGACATGAATCCACCATGGGTGCACATGTGTTCCCCATCCTGAAGCCCCCTTCATGTTAAGTTTCAAGGCAGCTTTTTCACTCTCCTCTTTCACTTTCATCAAGAGGCTCTTCACTTTCTGCCATAAGAGTGGTGTCATCTCATGATCCTCTACATAGAAAACCCTAAAGACACCACCAGAAAATTACTAGAGCTAATCAATGAATACAGTAAAGTTGCAGGATATAAAATTAATACACAGAAATCTCTTGCATTCCTATACACTAACAATGAGAAAACAGAGAAATTAAGGAAACAATTCCATTCACCATTGCAATGAAAAGAATAAAATACATAAGAATAAATCTACCTAAAGGAACAAAGATTCGGACACAGCTGAGCGAATTCACTCACTCACTCACTCAAAGAAACAAAAGATCTATATATAAAAAACTGTAAAACACTGGTGAAAGAAATCAAAGATAACACAATAGATGGAGAAATATACCATGTTCATGGATCAGAAGAATCAATATAGTGAAAATGAGTATACTACTCAAAGCAATCTATAGATTCAATACAATCCCTATCAAGCTACCAAAGGTATTTTTCACAGAACTAGAACAAATAAATTCACAATATGTATGGAAATACAAAAAACCTTGAATAGCCAAAGCAATCTTGAGAAAGAAGAATGGAACTGGAGGAATCAACCCACCTGACTTCAGACTATACTACAAAGCTACAGTCATCAAGCAGAACGGTACTGGCTCAAAGACAGACATATGGATCAATGGAACAAAATAGAAAGCCCAGAGATAAATCCACGCACCTATGGACACCTTATCTGTGACAAAGGAGGCAAAAATATACAATGGAGAAAAGACAATCTCTTTAACAAGTGGTGCTGGGGAAACTGGTCAACCACCTGTAAAAGAATGAAACTAGAACACTGTCTAACACCATACACAAAAATAAACTCAAAATGGATTAAAGATCTAAATGTAAGACCAGAAACCATACAACTCCTAGAGGAAAACATAGGTAAAACACTCTCTGACATAAATCACAGCAGGATCCTCTATGACCCACCTTCCAGAGTAATGGAAATAAAAGCAAAAATAAATAAATGGGATGTAATTAAACTTAAAAGCTTTTGCACAACACAGGAAACTAAAAGCAAGGTGAAAAGACAGCCTTCAGAATGGGAGGAAATAATAGCAAATGAAGCAACTGACAAAGAATTAATCTCAAAAATATATAAGCAGCTCATGCAGCTCAAGACCAGAAAAATAGAAGACCCAATCAAAAAATGGGCCAAAGAACTAAACAGACATTTCTCCAAAGAAGACATACAGATGGCTAACAAACAGGTGAAAAGATGCTCAATATTATCAGATCAGATCAGATCAGTCACTCAGTCCTGTCCGACTCTTTGCGACCCCATGAATAGCAGCACGCCAGGCCTCCCTGTCCATCACCAAATCCCAGAGTTCACTCAGACTCACGTCCATCAAGTCAGTGATGCCATCCAGCCATCTCATCCTCTGTCATCCCCTTCTCCTCTTGCCCCCAATCCCTCCCACCATCAGAGTCTTTTCCAATGAGTCAACTCATGAGGTGGCCAAAGTACTGGAGTTTCAGCTTTAGCATCATTCCTTCCAAAGAAATCCCAGGGCTGATCTCCTTCAGAATGGACTGGTTGGATCTCCTTGCAGTCCAAGGGACTCTCAAGAGTCTTCTCCAACACCACAGTTCAAAAGCATCAATATTATCAGAGCAATGCAAATAAAAACCACAATGAGGTACCATCTCACTCTGGTCAGAAAGACTATCAAAAATTCTACAAACAATAAATTCTGGAGAGGGTGTGGACAAAAGGGAACCCTCTTACACTGTTGGTGGGAATGCAAACTAGAACAGCCACTATGGAGAACAGTGTGAAGATTCCTTAAAAAACTGGAAATAGAACTGCCATAAGACCCAGCAATACCACTGCTGGGCATACACCAAGCAAACCAGAATTGAAAGAGACACATGTACCCCAATGTTCAGTGCAGCACTGTTTACAATAGCCAGGACATGGAAGCAGCCTAGATCTCCATTGGCAGACGAATGGATAAGAAAGCTGTGGTACATATACACAATGGAATATTACTCAGCTATTAAAAATAACCAGTTCTAACGAGGCGGATGAAACTGGAGCCTATTATACGGAGTGAAGTAAGTCAGAAAAAAGAACACCAATACAGTATATTAACACATATATATGGAATTTAGAAAGACGGTAACAATAACCTTATATGTGAGATAGCAAAAGAGACACAAAGAACAGACTTTCAGATTCTGTGGGATGATTTGAGAGAATAGCCTTGAAACATGTATATTACCATATGTGAAATAGATCACCAGTCCAAGTTTGAAACAGGGCACTCAAAGCCGGTGCACTGGGACCACCCTGAGGGCTGGGATGGGGAGGCAGGTAGGAGGGGGTTCACAATGGGGGACACATGTACACCCATGGCTGATTCATGTCAATGTATGGCAAAAATCACTACAATGTGGTAAAGAAATTAGCCTCCAATTAAAATAAATTAATTAATTTAAAAAAAGAGTGATATCTGCATAAATAAGGGTGTCAATATTTCTCCCAGCCAACTTGATCCCAGCCTGATTCATTCAGCACAGCATTTCTCATGATGTACTCTGCATATAAGTTAAATAAGCAGAGTGACAATATACAGCCATGTTGTACTCCTTTCCTAATTTTTACCTGCCCATTGTTCCATGTCCTATTTGACCTATTGCCTCTTGACCCAAATACAGGTTTCTCAGGAGGCGTGTGAGGTGGTCTGGTACTCCCATATCTTTAAGAATTTTCCACAGTTTGTTGTGATCCACACAGTCAAAGGCTTTAGTGTAGTCAGTGAAGCAGAAGTAGATGTTTTTCTGGAATTCCCTTGCTCTCCATGAGCCAATGAATGTTGGCAGCTTGATCTCTGGTTCCTTTGCTTCTTCAAAACTCAGTTTGTACATCTGAAAGTTCTCAGTTTATGTACTGCTGAAGTCTAGCTTGAAGGATTTTGAGCATTATTTCGCTAGCATGTGAAATGAGAGCAATTGTACAGTAGTTTGAGTATTGTTTAGCATTGCCCTTCTTTGGGACTGAATTTGAAAAAAACACTTTTTTCCAGTCCTGTGGTCATTGCTGAGTTTTCCAAATTTGCTGACATATCGAGTGTAGCTATTTAAGCATCATTTTTAAGGTTTTAAGTAGCTCAGCTGGAATTCCATCACCTCTACTAGTTTTGTTTATAGTAATGCTTCCTGAGGCCCACTTGACTTCACATCCCAGGATGTCTGGCTCTAAGTGAGCGATTATACCATTGTGGTAATCTCAGTCATTAAGACCTTTCCTACACAGCTCTGTATATTCTTGTGACCTCTTCTTAATATCTTTTGCTTCTATTAGGTCTTTCCTTTTCTGTCCTTTATTGTGCCCATGCTTGCTTGAAATGTTCCCTTGATATCTCAGTTTTTCTGAAAAGATCTCTAGTTTTTCCCATTCTATTGTTTTCCTCTATTTCTTTGCATTGTTCATTTAAGAAGGCTTTCTAATCTCTCCTTGCTATTCTCTGGAACTCTGCATTCAGTTGGGTATATTGTTCCCTTTCTCCTTTGTCTTTCAACTTCTCTTCTTCACTCAGTGATTTGTAAAGCCTCCTCAGACAACCACTTTGCCTTCTTGCTATTCCATTTCTTGGAGGGGTTTTTTTCCGACAGTAGTAAATAAAATGGTCATCTGAATTAAATTCTCCCATTCCCATCCATTTTTAGTGCACTGATTCCTAAGATATGGATGTTCATTCTTGCTGTCTTCTGTTTGACCATGTCCAGTTTACCTTGATTCATGGACCTGATATTTCAGGTTCCTTTGCAACATTGTCTGTTACAGAACTGGACTTTACTTTCACACCAGACACATTCATAACTGAACATCATGTCTGTCTTGGCCCAGCTGCTTCTTTCTTTCTGGAAAGTGGAAGTGTTAATCGCTCAGTCGAGTCTGACTCTTTGTAACCCTATAGCCCGCCAGGCTCCTCTGCCATGTAATTCTCCAGACAGGAATACGGGAGTGGGGTACCATTCCATTCTCCAGGAGATCTTCCCAACACAGGGATCAAACCCATGGCTCCTGCATTACAGGCGGATTCTTTACTGTCTGGAGTTATTTGTTATTGCCTTCCACTCTTCCCCAGTAGCATATTGGAAACTTTCTGACCTGGGGGAGTTCATCTTCTGGTATCAAGTCCTTTTGCCTTCTCGTACTCTTCACAGGGTTCTCCTGGCAAGAACACTGGAGTGGGTTGCCAATTCCTGCTCCAATGTATCAAGTTGTGTCAGAACTTTTCACTATGACCTGTCCATCTTGGGTAACCCTGCCTGCCATGGCTCATAGCTTCATTGCATGACTCAGAATGAGTTATGCAAGCTCCTTCACCACAACAAGGCTGTGATCCATGAAGGACAATTCTAATTTTACTGAGATATTTTTTCCAATCTTGTCAGATTTGTCAAGATGAAAATTTTAATGATTCCATGTGTTAGTGCATACATGAACAATAGTGACTTAGTTGTACTTGATGTTTCCATGGAAGGAATTTAGTAGTGACTACTAATATTTAAAATATGCATACCCTTTAACCTAGCCAGTTAGACATACACACTCTACATATATATTCACACCTCTGTAAGATGATATATTTTAGGCTATTTATTAATTACAGAAAGATATTAAATGACAAATGGCAGGCGTGCCATAAAAGTCAATCAAGGGTTGGTTGATTTGGGGGAATTTCTTGGCTGTCCAGTGGTTAGCACTCTGCACTTTCACTGCTGAGGGCTTGGATTCAATCCCAGGGGACTGCTGAGGGCTTGGATTCAATCCCAGGGGACTAAAGTCCCTCAAGCATGTGGGATCTTAGTTCGTTGACCAGGGATTGAACTCATGCCCCCTGCAGTGGAATGGTGAAGTCTTAACCACTAGATCACCAGGGAAGTCCTGAGAGTTGGCTGATTTAAAAAATTTGACACTCCCTGTGTTAGAATGGAATGCTTAAAGAATTATTTAGAGAAAGGATGAGGAAGCTCCTTATATTCTGAAGTGAAGCAAAAAAATCAAGATGTATTTTCAGATTAAAAAAAAAGCAAAGTGCAGAATATCTTTTGGGTGAAAATGAACGTGGGGGAACCGTACATGTAATTATTTGCATATGCAGTTTATCATTGGAAGGACATCCAAGAAAATGCTAATATACTCCTCTGAAGAGGGGAACTGTGTGGATGGGGAACAATGTAAAGTGAAACTTTCCAAAAGTTGGAGACCAGCTGAGTACTTATTGCTTGTATAGTACTGAAACCACACAACTCAGATGGGACTTGAATCCATGGCCCAGGACTCCAACCCTGCCAGAACCCAGGTTGGGACTTGAACTGTCTTCTAATTGAGATCACATACCTGGTGTCAGGACATAATGAAGCTTGAGTTCTTTATGTCTCATTATAGAAAGAATTCAGTCAGAGACTGAAATAGATAGATAAAAAGCAATAGATAAAAAGTGGATTTGTTTAGAGGGAAACAGACTGACTGTGTGCCATCTCAGAAGATAAGAGGCCCCAAAATATGGCATGGTTAGTTTTTATGGGCTGGGTAATTTCATAGGCTAACCTTCCACATATGAAAGTGAAAATGAAAGTCACTCTGCTGCTGCTGCTGCTGCTAAGTCGATTCAGCCGTGTCCGACTCTGTGCGACCCCATAGATGGCAGCCCATCAGGCTCCACCGTCCCTGGGATTCTCCAGGCAAGAACACTGGAGTGGGTTGCCATTTCCTTCTCCAGTGCATGAAAGTGAAAAATGAAAGTGAAGTTGCTCAGTCGTGTCTGACTCTTCGCGACCCCATAGACTGCAGCCTACCAGGCTCCTCTGTCCATGGGATTTTCCAGGCAAGAGCACTGGAGTGGGGTGACATTGCCTTGACACGTCCAAATCTTTGCAACCCGATGGACTATACAGTCCATGGAATTCTCCAGGCCAGAATACTGGAGTGGATAGCCTTTCCCTTCTCCAGGAGATCTTCCCAACCCAGGGATCAAACCCAGGTCTCCTGCATTGCAGGCAGATTCTTTACCAACTGAGCTATCAGGGAAGCCATGTATGTATCTATGTGGGTTATTCCAACTAGTTTGCAGAAAGGGGTGAAGATTTCCATGAGTTGGGCCACTGCCAATACTCTGGCCTTTTGTCATGGCACGCCACGTTATGCTGTGTCATGTCTCGGGACTGTCATGGCACTGGTGGGTGTGTCAGTTAGCTCATGCGAGTCTATTTCAATGATCGTGTAATGAGGCTCAAGGTGCCCTGGAAGTTGAATCATTCACCACCTTGGACCTAGGTTTCTTCTAACCAGTTTATGTCATACCCTCAAGGGTTATGTCATTCTTTTAAAGGTTATGCCCTCTCCACTTCCCTCCTGTTTCAGAATCACCAGGCACTGTGACACAGGGAGAATCTCTGCCCTTATGAAGATCGTTGTTGTTGTTTAGTTCTCAGTCGTGTCCAATTCTTTGCAACCCCATGAACTCCAGCACACCAGGCTTCCCTGTCCTTCACCATCTCCTGGAGCTTGCTCAAATTCATGTCCATTGAGTCAGTAACGCCATCCAACCATCTCATCCTCTGTCATCCCCTTCTCCTCCTGCCTTCAGTCTTTCAGAGCATCAGGATCTTTTCCCATGAGTCAGCTCTTCACATTAGGTGGCTTGAGCTACCTATTAGGTACTGGAGCTTGAGCTTCAGGATCAGTTCCTCCAATGAATATTCAGGATTGATTTCCTTTAGGATTGATTGGTTCGATCTCCTAAGTGTTCAAGGGACTCTCAAGAGTCTTCTCCAACACCACAGTTCAAAAGCATCAATTCTTTGGCACTCAACCTTCTTTATGGTCCAACTTTCACATCCATACATGACTACTGGAAAAACCATAGCTTTGACTATGTGGACCTTTGTAAGCAGAGTAATGTCTCTGCTTTTTACACTGCATAAGATACAGTGTATTAAAAAGAGAAGGCTAGCAAATATATTAGAAAAATACTATGTATTTAGTTCAGTTCAGTCTCTCAGTCATGTCAGACCCTTTGCGACCCCATGAACCGCAGCACACCAGGCCTCCCTGTCCATCACCAACTCCCGGAGTCCACCCAAACCCATGTCCATTGAGTTGGTGATGCCATCCAACCATCTCATCCTCTGTCATCCCCTTCTCCTCCTGCCCTCAATCTTTCCCAGCATCAGGGTCTTTTCAAATGAGTCAGCTCTTCGCATCAGGTGACCAAAGTATTGGAGTTTCAGCTTCAAAATCAATCCTACCAATGAACACCCAGGACCGATCTCCTTTAGGATGTACTAGTTGGATCTCCTTGCAGTAATGTCTCTGCTTTTTAATATGCTGTCTAGGTTGGTCATAGCTTTCCTTCCAAAGAATAAGCTTCTTTTAATTTCATGGCTACAATCACCATCTGCAGTGACTTTGGAGCCCAGAAAAATAAAGTCAGCCACTGTTTCCACTATTTCCCCATATATTTGCCATGAAGTGATGGGACCAGATGTCATGATCTTAGTTTTCTGAATGTTGAACTTTAAGCCAACTTTTTCACTCTCCTCTTTCACTTTCATCAAGAGGCTCTTTAGTTCTTCACTTTCTACCATAAGGGTGGTGTCATCTGCATATCTGAGGTTATTGATATTTCTCCTGGCAATCTTGATTCCAGCTTGTGCTTCCTCCAGCCCAGTGTTTCTCATGTATTAAACTACTTGTAAATGCAACTGATATGCAGAGAAGCTAGAGACAGAAACACTCAAGGAAAACATCTCTGTTGTCATAGAAGAGTCAATATTTCAGGCCAAGGTACTAGCTGAAAAATGTGGAGCCAGCCTACCTATGCCAGGAATTTGGCAACAACTACTAATACTTAAAATAGTGGGAATTGGTAATTTATTTCTTTTCTTCTTTCTTTCCTTTTCTTCCTTCCTTCCTTCTTTTCCTGGCCTGCTTCTGCCACTTTCTCCTCCTGCTCTTATTCTCCTTTCTTGTCCTCCATCTCCTTTTTCTTTTTCCTTCCCACCAATGGGGCTTTTCCCATTCATATTTCATGGCCATGGGTTTTTCAAGCACTTTAAGAGAGGTGAGTACAGGCCAGCCTCCAGTGATCTTGCCAGCACTTTCCAGGGAATAGAATGAGATCTTTATTTTTTGTGTGTTTTGAGTACATACTTATCCAATTGTCATGAGATCATTCTTATGTACCTAAAACATTGGATATGGCCAACTGCTACATACACACACACACACTCACACTCACACATACACACATATATATATGTGGGCTTCCCAGGTGGCTCATGGGTAAAGAATCCAACTGCCAATGCAAGAGATATCAGTTTGATCCCTGAGCTGGGAAGGTCCCCTGGAGGAGGAAATGTCAATCCACTCCAGTATCCTTGCCTGGAAAATCCCATGGACAGAGGAGCTTGGCAGGCTACAGTCTATGGAATCACACAACTGAGTGACTGAGAACACACACACATACACAAATACATAGTGAAAACAAATTAATTAAAAAGCAAGTATTAGGAAGTGTCCATATTTAATAACAACAAAATTATATTCACAGCAAACAAAAGTACAAGAGAAGCTTCTGTCTCTCCCACTCTTGTTCTGTCTCTCTCTCCCTCTGATAAGCTATTGTGAATGAGAAATTTAATTAAAATACGTGTATTTGGTATATGGAAGAGAAAGCAACACAGTTAAAACTTCACTGCTGGCTGTGATTCAGCAGGTTAGAGGAACCAAACTTCTGGGTTGTAGTCACTTTTCTCATCATAATATTTCTTCCATCTTCCCACGTCAATTCAGAATTGAAAGTTCCTAATAACTGTCCAAGTCTCCAACAGACATACACACACACACAGCTTGCTTCCTACTCTGGAAGTCTTTCTGTGCCCTTGGCTGGAAAGAAGGCAGCAATCAAAGCATTTCCTTGAATAGGGGAAGCCAAGATAAATCTACTTATTCTGAGAAACAATAGAATTTCCACTAGGATCAAACTCCACAGAGCTGATTAGCATTTCTTTCATGCTAAGTATTTGGCTTAGATGTCAGGTCAGGGGTTAGTAGAGGTGAGTCCATTAGCCATTATATCAAATAAGAACATTCACATTCAGCTTCCCTGGTGGCTCAGATGGTAAAGAATCCAACTGCAATGCAGGAGACTCAGGTTCGATCCCTGGGTTGGGAGGATGCCCTGTAGGAGGGCATGGCAACCCACTCCAGTATTCTTGCCTGGAGAATCCCCATGGACAGAGGAGCCTCACAGGCTACATGCAGTCCACGGGGCCACTAAGAGTCAGGCATGACTGAGCGACTAAGCACACCCACAATTCACATTCAATTAACTTGTGTTTTATTTCTTCAAATGCCCTTTCTCATTCTTAATGATAAGTATTATCTTATCTTGGGCCATATTTCTTGTTTAGTTCTTTCATTTTTCCAGTTTGACAGTAAGAGGCTTAATCTATGACAATCAACAAGCCAGACCACCCACCAACAGCCAACTGGTAATATTTTGTTGTATTTTATGTTGTGTGCTTTAATCCATCTTTAGGAGAATTTATATTCTGTTAATGAAAAGACTGAAGTTCCTTGCTGTTTTTTCTGTTCAACATGTAATCTAAGTGGACTGGAAGAGGAATCTAAGAAAATACCAGAAGATGTAATCTGTTCTTGGGGATGGGGGGAGAGGAGAAGTTTAGATAAATAACTTTGTTTATGCATCCTGTACCAGGTAATTAAAGCTTTTATCTTCTTTTCCATGAAGACGGTACTTCAAACAGAACCAAGTGCAGTCTATCTGGGTTTGCTGTTCTTGTGGGTTCTGTGCGTTTCAGAATTATATCACATTTCCTGCATTTATATTTTTTCATCTTGAGTGTCTGTTCATTATTGTTCCCCTGGCCATCTAACCACAAGTACTCAACCTTAATATCAAACCTCTGATGCCAGCAGTTACCAGTGCTTCATTTTATCCTTCTTCATTCTCTTTTAGGACATTTATCTCTCATCCCCTTCTACCCTGGATTCATCTCTGTTGCCCAGGTCTCACATTCCTGACTTCAAAACCTGACCTCTTTATCTTCTGCTGACTTGCTTCACCTTTTTAACCAACCTCCAAATTCCTCTCTCGGTTTATAGACCTGTGCTTTCCTTTGATCTTTCGAACTCTACACACTTCCTTCATTTTTGGCATCCATTGTTACCTCCTGTGAGATCCCCCTCGGGCAGCTCTCATCCTTGGGCAATCAGGGAATTAGGAAATACCCATCTCAGGAACTTGTTTTGAAAGGAGCAGTCTACACTCACCTTTACACTGAGGTCTGTGTTCACTGAGATCCAGTATAAACATCATGTTCATTATTGTATCTCCAGCATCCTATACAATGTTGCACCTATTAGATTCTCAACCAAAAAATTACCCACTGAATGAATTTCAAACATAACAACAAAAGCTCTTTCTGCCTTTTGCCCACAGAGTTAAACCTATGATTCTAATTTGTTGATAAGATTCAGGTTACTGTCCCTGACATTTATTTTTCTGCTTTATGAACATAGCTACATTGGGTGGCACAAAATCAAACACAGTGGATTCCATGGATTCAACTAGACCTCATTAAATGACCTTCCATCAAGAAAACTGTCTGAAGGAAATCATAACACTCCTCTGAAGTTGCAATAAAATTCTAAGATTCCCAAATTAATAGCAAGTAAGAAAATGAGAAAAGGCTCAGAAAATTGGCTTAAAGATAATAAAAAAATTTTTAAATAAGATTCATAATTTATCTGGGAGGCTGTGAGAAGAACTATTATTTTCTTTCCCTAAAGCCTCTATTTCCTTAAACCAGCTTTCATAAGTTTCTAAACTATAGCACCAAACATTCCTTGTCTGAGACAAAGATGTGTAAGAAACTATATTGCTATGGAAAGAATTTTTATTATCCTTTCAGGAATGACTTGTCAAAGCAGCATCAGTTCAGTTCAGTTCAGTCGCTCAGTCGTGTCCAACTCTTTGTGACCCCATGAATAGCAGCATGCCAGGCCTCCCTGTCCATCAGCAGCTCCCAGAGTTTACTCAAACTCATGTCCATTGAGTCGGTGATGTCATCCAGCCATCTCATCCTCTGTAATCCCCTTCTCCTCCTGCTCCCAATCTCTCCCAGCATCAGAGTCTTTTCTAATGAGTCAACTCTTCGCAAGAGGTGGCCAAAGTATTGGAGTTTCAGCTTTAGCATCAGTCCTTCCAATGAACACCCAGGACTGATCTTTAGAACGGACTGTTGGATCTCCTTGCAGTCCAAGGGACTCTCAAGAGTCTTCTCCAACACCACAGTTCAAAAGCATCAATTCTTCGGCGCTCAGCTTTCTTCACTGTCCAACTCTCACATCCATACATGACCACTGGAAAAACCATAGCCTTGACTAGACAGACCTTTGTTGGCAAAGTAATGTCTCTGCTTTTGAATATGCTATCTAGGTTGGTCATAACTTTCCTTCCAAGGAGTAAGCGTCTTTTAATTTCATGGCTGCAATCACCATCTGCAGTGATTTTGGAGCCCAAAAAAGTAAAGTCTGACACTGTTTCCCCGTCTATTTCCCATGAAGTGATGGGACCAGATGCCGTGATCTTAGATTTCTGAATGTTGAGCTTTAGGCCAACTTTTTCACTCTCCTCTTTCACTTTCATCAAGAGGCTGTTTAGTTCTTCTACATTTTCTGCCATAAGGGTGGTGTCATCTGCATATCTGAGGTTATTGATATTTCTCCCAGCAATCTTGATTCCAGCTTGTGCTTCTTCCAGTCCACCGTTTCTCATGATGTACTCTGCATATAAGTTAAATAAGCAGGGTGACAATAAACAGCCTTGATGTACTCCTTTTCCTATTTGGAACCAGTCTGTTGTTCCATGTCCAGTTCTAACTATTGCTTCCTGACCTGCATATAGGTTTCTCAAGAGGCAAGTCAGGTGGTCTGGTATCCCCATCTCTTTCAGAATTTTCCACAGTTTGTTGTGATCCACACAGTCTAAGGCTTTGGCATAGTCAATAAAGCAGAAATAGATGCTTTTCTGGAACTTGCTTGCTTTTTCCATGATCCAGCGGATGTTGGCAATTTGATCTCTGGTTCCTCTGCCTTTTCTAAAACCAGCTTGAACATCTGGAAGTTCACGGTTCACATATTGCTGAAGCCTGGCTTGGAGAATTTTGAGCATTACTTTACTAGCATTTACTTTACTAGTGAGATGAGTGCAATTGTGCAGTAGTTTGAGCATTCTTTGGCATTGGCTTTCTTTGGGATTGGAATGAAAACTGACCTTTTCCAGTCCTGTGGCCACTGCTCAGTTTTCCAAATTTGCTGGCATATTGAGTGCAGCACTTGCACAGCATCATCTTTCAGGATCTGAAATAGCTCAACTGGAATTCCATCACCTCTACTAGCTTTGTTCGTAGTGATGCTTTCTAAGGCCCACTTGACTTCACATTCCAGGATGTCTGGCTCTAGGTCAGTGACCACACCATCATGATTATCTGGGTTGTGAAGATCTTTTTTGTACAGTTCATCTGTGTATTCTTGCCACCTCTTCTTACTATCTTCTGCTTCTGTTAGGTCCATACCACTTCTGTCCTTTATCGAGCCCATCTTTGCATGAAATGTTCCCTTGGTATCTCTAATTTTCTTGAAGAGATCTCTAGTCTTTCCCATTCTGTTGTTTTCCTCTATTTCTTTGCATTGATCGCTGAGGAAGGCTTTCTTATCTCTTCTTGCTATTCTTTGGAACTCTGCATTCAGATGCTTATATCTTTCCTTTTCTCCTTTGCTTTTCGCTTCTCTTCTTTTCACAGCTATTTGTAAGGCCTCCCCAGACAGCCATTTTGCTTTTTTGCATTTCTTTTCCATGGGGATGGTCTTGATCCCTGTCTCCTGTACAATGTCACGAACCTCTGTCCATAGTTCTTTAGGCACTCTATCAGATCTAATCCCTTAAATCTATTTCTCACTTCCACTGTATAATCATAAGGGATTTGATTTAGGTCAGACCTGAATGGTCTAGTGGTTTTCCCGACTTTCTTCAATTTAAGTCTGAATTTGGCAATAAGGAGTTCACGATCTGAGCCACAGTCAGCTCCCAGTCTTGTTTTTGCTGACTGTATAGAGCTTCTCCATCTTTGGCTGCAAAGAATATAATCAATCTGATTTCGGTGTTGACCATCTGGTGATGTCCATGTGTAGAGTCTTCTCTTGTGTTGTTGGAAGAGGGTATTTGCTATGACCAGTGCGTTCTCTTGGCAAAACTCTATTAGCCTTTGCCCTGCTTCATTCCTTACTTCAAGGCCAAATTTGCCTGTTGCTCCAGGTGTTTCTTGACTTTCTGCTTCTATAAAATTTACAGAGGAAAATATGTGGAAAAGTTTAAAATTGATATGTAAAATATATATACAGCTAAGTGCACAAATCTCATACAGGTTGATGAATTTTTAATTTGTATACACCCATGTGACTACACTAATCACATAAAATTCCAGGACATTCCCAGGACTCCAAAAGACTCCCTCGGGCCCTTTCTCTGAAGTGTGTGTGTGCTCAGTTGTGTCCGACTCTTAGCAGCCCCATGGACTGTAGCCAAGCAGGTTCCTCTGTCCATGGAATTCTCCAGGCAAGAATACTGGAGAGGCTTGCTATTTCCTTCTCCAAGGGATCTTCCTGACCCAGGGATTGAACCCATGTCTTTTACATTGCAGGCAGATTCTTTACCACTGATGCCTCCTGGGAAGCCCTGTTCTCTGAAAAATGTTTCCCAAGACATTGAGTGGGCATTCTACTGAAGGAATTTTAGGGGATTTTCAACTTTCTTCTCTACACTGTTCTGTTGCTAGGGTTTTCTGTATTAGTATTACCTATATAATCAGAAAAATAACAACACCATTTTCCTTGTTGACTTTTGGAGCAGCAGAACTACTAAGGAACCAATCTCAAGGAAAGAGACTTGAGGCATCCCAGTTCCTGACACCAGCATTTACCTAGCTTTCATTATTTAACTATTATTTTTGTGCTTTTTTATATGTTCCTTTTTTTAAATTTTTTGCAGTCTGAAAGGTTACACTTCATTTACAGGTATTACAGATCATTGGCTTTAGTCCCTATGTTGTATGATACTTCCTTATAACCTTATACTCAGTAGTTCATACCTTCCACCCCTCAACTCCTTTCCTGCCTGTCCCCACTGATAACCATAGTCTGTTTTCTATACCTGTGAGTCTGTTTCTTCTTTAAGTATTCATTAATTTGTTTTATTTTTAGATTACACGTATAAGTGACATCAGCTTCCCAGGTGGCACTAATGGTAAAGAGTCCACCTGCCAATGCAGGAGATGAAAGATTTGCGGGTTCAATCCCTGGGTCAGGAAGACTCCCTGGAGTAGGAAATGCACCCCATTCCAGAATTCTTGCTTGGAAAATCCCATGGACAGAGGAGCCTGGTGGGCTACAGTCCATGGGGTCACAAAGAATCAGATATGACCAAGCAACAGAGCACAAGATCACAAAACTAAGTGATATCATACAGTATCTCTTTTGCATATTTCTTGCATTCCTTTTCTGATCTCTCCTTAAAACTTAGCAAAGCTTTCTTTTTAGTCTAACAATCTAATCTGTTCAACTGTTCAGGGCCATAGGGCCCTGGTTTCTGAGCCTCGCAGGAAGAACAGCACACTCCTGGACGCTGTGTGATGCTACAGACTGAATGTTTGTGTTTTCCAAAATTCATGTGTTAAATTCTAGCTCCCGATGTGATGGTTAGGGTTAGGTATTTGGAAGGCGGAGCTTTGGGAGGTTGATTAGGTCCTGTGGGCAGAGCCCCCATGAGGGAGATTAATGCCCTTTTACAGAGAACCCCGAAAATTGCCTTGCCCTTTGCAGCATGTGACAGGACAGCCCTTACCAGACATCAAATCTACTGGACACTTGACCTTGGACTTCCCAGCCTCCAAAACTGTAAAAAATAAATTCCTGTTCTTTATAAGCTACCCAGTTCGCGATTTCATGATAGCAGCCTGAACACACCAAGAAACGCAACCATTTGAAATCAAGGTAGAATAAGACCAATTAAGAAAGAGACGGAGTCAGAGAGAAAAACAATCAAAGTATAAGATAATTGCTGTGTGTGTGTTACTAGATCAGTCGTGTCCAACTCTTTGTGACCCCACGGACTGTAGCCCGCCAGGTTCCAGGGTCCATGGGATTCTCCAGGCAAAAATACTCAAGTGTGTAGCCATGCCCTTCCAGGGTATCTTCCCAACCCAGGGATCAAACTCTGGTCTCCTGCATTGCAGGTGGATTCTTTACCATCTGAGCCACCAGGGAAGCCAGATTTATTACTGACGAAAGCATATTGAAGGAGACAGCCTGGACCCATAACCACAATCAACTTCCTGGTGCCTATGGCCAGGAGTTCAGCTTATACTCCCACAAGCCCACCCTCTGCAGAGCCAGCACCATCTTAAGGAAGGGCTGCATCAGATGAGAGATAACGCCAACAGCCACAGGACCCACGGCTCTGAGAGAGACAGGGAACCAAGGCACTGAGGACTCCGAGTTCTCTTCCAGTCTCATCAAGCAGATAAGTCATCAAGTGCAGGTGGATGACGGAAGAGCAGGTTCCTTCCAAGAAACTAGAGGGGAAGTTCTTCTTTATGGAAACAAAGATTTGGCCATATGGCCAAATGGTCCCCTCAACTCTCTGCACACATGATTGACTGAATGATCCTTAAGGACTCCCTCAATCGAGATTCTGCGATTCCTAAGGAAAGAAACGTAGTCTTCCTTTTCGGTCTTCCACTATGTGCATGTCAGCCACTCGGTTGTGTCTGACTGTTTGCAACTCTGTGGACTGTAATCCCCCAGTCTCCTATGTCCATGGGATTCTCCAGACAAGAATACTGGAGTGGGTTGCCATTTCCTCATCCAGGGGAACTTCCCAATCCAGGGATCTAACCATCATCTCCTGCATTGGCAGGCAGATTCTTTACTGGCAAGCCACTGGGGAAGCCATCTTTCACTACAGGCTTTTTAGAGCAAGTTCTTCTCTGTTTACTTGGCTGTGTTGGGTCTTAGTTGCAGCATGTGGGATTTTCCTTGTGTCATGCAGTGTCTTTTCCTGCAGTGCACAGACTCCAGTTGTAACGTGGGGGCTCCAGAGCACATGGGTTTAGTAGCTGGGGTATGCGGGCTTATTTGTTCCATGGTACATGGCATCTTCATTTCCTGACCAGGGATCGAACCCACATCCCTTGCATTGCAAGGTGGATTCTTAACTACTAGACCACAGGGAAGTTCCTTAAGCAAGTGTATAAACAAGTAAACAAGCAATTTCAGGGAGTTAAAAAGAAACACTCAAGAACTTGTGGAGTCTTATATTCGGAGCACACCTTCAGCCATGCAGACGGCTGAAAGCCATCTGCATCTGAGAATACCTGCATTATTGAAAAGACAAAACAGAGAGAAACTAGTTTACCACTAACTGATCCCCTCTGTGTCTGAACGTCCAGACTCACCTTAATGTCATTGTCACAACCTGAAATGATGAGTCACCGGAGTGTCTCTGTCAAGTGCAGTTGGCAGTAGATTAAATGCTGAGGCTGAAAATCCCACCATGCCTGTTTTTGTAACCCATGAAACACATTCAATTTAGGACCCATTTCCGGAAAGGATTTTCTCAACTTTCCAGCTACTCTGCTAACTTAAAATTGGAACCAGCTTTCAGCTGAAGAGTATGAGGACCCTGAAAAGGAAACAATTCTTTTCTTCAAGTAAAAAACTACAGGGTGGGGTAGGAAAGGGAAAAGGTCACAAGATAATGACTTGCTTCCCCTTCAAAGATTTCTCAAAAAGACTCCAAAGTCGAAGTGTTAGTTGCTCAGTTGTGTCTGACTCTTTTCGACCCCATGAACAGTAGACCACCAAGCTCCTCTGTCCATGAGATTTCCCAGGCAAGAATACTGGAGTGGGTTGCCATTTCTTTTTCCACGGAATCGTCCCCACCCGGGGATTGAACCCAGGTCTCTTGCATGGCAGACTGATTCTTTACCACCTGAGCCACCAGGGAAGCCTCCCACAAAACACTCCATGCATTTACTTATTTTGTAAGTTCATTTCATTTCACTGAAGTATAGCATGCCTGTAAGAACGTTCATAAGCCATGAGAGCTTGTTGCATGCTTTAGAATGAATACCTGTGTGTAACCAGCCCCAGATCAAGATCTAGAGCATCATCAACACTGCCAAAACTTCCCATGCCCTCTCCTGCCCATTACCATCCCCAAAAGGACCGCTATTCTGGCTTCTAACGCCATACAGTAATTTTGCCTAACTCTGAGCTTTGTGTAGTGGAATCAGACAGTATGTACTCTGCATTACTCTGTGTTACATTTGAGAGATTCAG
Source organism: Bos taurus (assembly GCF_002263795.3). Lineage (NCBI taxonomy): Eukaryota > Metazoa > Chordata > Mammalia > Artiodactyla > Bovidae > Bos > Bos taurus. The sequence continues at coordinate 91,351,546 of NC_037336.1, forward strand.
TCGTGTAGTTACATGGAGTAATAATAGTAGTTCCTTCATTCTCATTGCTGTAGTTATAAATAAATAATATTTACTTTATTATTACAGTTTATTTATTTATTCTACTGCTGCTGGACATTTGGATGGCTCCAGTCTGGAGCTATTCTGAATAGTGCTACTCTGTGGATTCTAGCACATGTCTCTTGATGAGTATTGGTACACATTTCTGTTGGATTTATTCCAAGGAATCAGGCATAGATTTATCAGAAAGACTCCATACCTGTTTCTGTAATTATTTAATAAGTTAACTTTATTTCACTGAAGTATAGCATACATGTAGGAAAGTTCACAAGCTTTGAGAGTTTGTTGTGTGTTTTAGAGTGAATGCTCACTAAGCTTGTGGCAACTTGTTACAGCAACAATTGGAAGCTCATGTAATAACCTTTTCATGTGTTTATTGCCTATATGAGTGAGTGAGTAAAAGTCACACATTTGTGTCCAACTCTTTGCAATCCCATGGACTGTAGGCCACCAGGCTCCTCTGTCCTTGGAATTCTCCAGGCAAGAATACTGGAGTGGGTAGCCATTTCCTTCTCCTGGGTATCTTCCCAACCCAGGGATCGAAACTGGGTCTCCTGTATTGCAGGCAGATTCTTTTGTGCCACTAGGGAAGCCCCATATGTATTCCTTTTTTGGCCATGTGGATACGTTTTTTTATGAAGAGGCTATCTGGTTAAGTCCTTTGTCCATTTTTTTAAACTGTTTGTTTTGATTTGTGGGAATTCCTTATATATTCTGCATTCAAGATCTTTGTAAATTACAATATTTATTATGCTTTCTCTCACTTCATGGCTTATGTCTTTTATTCATTGCTAGATTTTGGTGAAACAAAGTTTCCAATTTTAATCATGTCCAACGTATCTATCCTTTTCTTTTTGGTTACCCCTTTGGGGGAATTTTCAAGAACACTTTGCCTATAAGCTCCTGATGACATTTTTCAAGTTGTCTTCTATAAGCATTATCATTTTGACCCGTCTGGAACTGATATTTGGATAACACATAAAGAAGGGGTCCAAATCTACTTTTGTCCATTTAGATAACCACATGATCCAGCATCATTTACTAAAAATTCTGTCTTTTCCTTACTGTATCACAGTGACACCTTTGTCATATATCGGGGGTGTGTGTAGATCAATTTCTGGACTTCCTTTCCCATTCTATTGTTCTATTTACTCATCTTTGCACCTGTTCAGAAAAGATTTAACAAAACAGGCCTGGGGATGCTATTCTTTGAGAGGCCAGAGGTCGTTGGCTGGAGTGTGGGAACTCAGATTTGGGGAGAGTTTCTATCACTCCCAGAAGTAAGGAGTGCCTCACTGTGTCAAAAATGTTTGTACCAACAGTATGGTTTTCTGTTATCTTTGTCTGTTTGCTTGGCTGCATCTGATCCTGCATGTGGCTCACAGGATCTTTTGCTGTGCTTCACGGGCCTGTCTCTAGCTGTGGAGCACGGGCCCAGTAGCTGCAGCACACAGGCTTAGTTGCCCCACTGTATGTGGGATCTTAGTTCTCCAATCAGGAACCGAATCCCCATGCCCTGCACTGGAAGGTAGATTGTAAGCCACTGGACCACCAGGGAAGTCTTCAAACGATACGGCTTATGCTGAACCCTTCTAGGTGTTTGGAACTTGGGTGTATGCTTGGCAGAATATGCATACATGACAAGCCCCCAATAAAACCCTGGGCAGTGGATCTCTGAAGGCTTCTGTGCAAGACGACATCTCACACGTGTTGTCATCCTTTGCTGGGGGACTTAAACGTGACTCCACTGGGAGAAGACTTCTGGAAGCTTGCCCCGACTTCCTCTAGACTTCATCTCCTGTGCCTTTTCCCACATCTGATTTTGTTTATATCTTTATGTGGGTATGTGATAAACCATACCCATGCTGAGTCATATGTGCGTCCCCTAAAAATCTTCAAACCTCAGGATGGTCTTGGGGACCCTTGATGCAGTGCAAACTACTACAGCTTTACAGTCATGATATCTAGTAACATAAGTTTGTCAAATTTGTTCTTCACTATGCTCTTAGCTATTTTTCACCCTTTGAATTTTTATATAAATTTAAAGATCAACTCAAAGTCCACAAAATTAAATGTGCAGTAATTTTTTTATTGGGATTTTATTTGACCTACAGATCTACTAGGGAGAATTGATATTTCTGCTATATTGAATCATTTATGTGATACAGTTACATCTTCTTTCATTTCCTCTAATTTTCTAAACAGCGTTTTGTAGTTGCATTTTTTTTTTAGGTAAAAATGTTTTCGTGCATCATTTATCAGATTTGTTATTATGAATTTGGTGGTCTTGATACTAATAAATCATATTTTAATGTCTATACTCTTTTTTGCTATTTTATAGAAATACAATGATTTTTATACATAAACTTTATATCCAGCAGCTTAAATAAATTCATACATTAATTCTAATAGTTTAACCATAGAGCCTTTATCTGCTGTGTAAACAATCATGTCACCCATGGATAACAGGAGTTTTGTTTCTTCCTTTCTAATCATTGTTATGGACTGAATTATGTCCTTCCAAAATTTACATGCTGAGGAGGCCGCTGAGAACAGAGTGGGTCTGCCGGAAGCCGTGCGGCAGAACTGGAATGTTCCGGACAGAGGGCCTTTCACCCAAGCTGGACCCCGAGGAGATGAAATGAAAGATGTGCAAGGATGTGATCTCCACCAGATGCAAATTCCTCATCTGTGTGGCCCTGCTGCAAGTCACTCCTGTTATTGGACAGCGTGTGAAGAGTGGGCATCATGGGTAAATGCATGATGCGAAGAGCCTGGTTACAGTTTCTGCTCCTATCTGTGAATGAATGGGCCCAGAAGGACGTAAGAGACTCTTTGAATGGATGTAAAAATTCTATTTGTTAAGAACAAGTTTGGCTCTGGTAACTGAACTTTATAACTAAAAGATAAAACAATTTGGGAAGTGTCAAGAGTCATTTTATGGTCATGGTACTCCATCATGGCTGTGATATTCAGCCTCTATGAAAGTTGGTGCAATTGTACATGATGTCAAACTCCATTTTCTAGCAAGCAATAATTATAACGGAAGGATATCTGCAATGGCACTGTCTTCTGAGTCATTTCTGTGTGCTTTTTCACTTCTGTCTGGAGTATATTTGTTGAAGAGTTCCTTTCCATTAGTTATGTTTTATGGCAGCCAGCGCACAACCGTGTCATTTAAGCACGAAATCATTAGTCTATATTTTTAATAAATGTACCAACTAAGGAAAATAGGGCTTTTGTTTTTCTTAACCCACTTTTTGCTGCAAACCAACCATCACTGGTGAGACTACTATAATCTTGTGATTATTACAAACTGCAGTAAATTGAGTTTGTCTTGTTTTGGACTGGAAAAAAAAATTTTTAGGAGCTGAAATCCTAACCACCAATACCTCAGAATGTGACCATATTTGGAGACAAGGCCTTTCAAGAGATAATTAAGTTAAAATGAGTAGCGCTGGAGAAGACTCCTGATAGTCCCTCGGACAGCAAGGAGATCAAACCAGCCAATCCAAATGAAATCAACTCTGAATATTCACTGGAAGGACAGATGCTAGTAGCTGAAGCTCCAATACTTTGGCCACCTGATACGAAGAGCCAACTCATTGGAAAAGACCCTGATGCTGGGAAAGATTGAAGGCAGGAGGAGAAGGGGGTGACAGAGGATGAGATGGTTGAATGGCATCCCTAACTCAATGGACATGAGTTTGAGCAAACTCAGGGAGATAGTGAAGGACAGAGAAGCCTGGCCTGTTGCAGTCCATGGGGTGACAAAGAGTTGGACACGAGTTAGCTACTGAACAACAACAGAAGGGTGGACCCTTATTCAGAATGACTACTTCTTAGAAGAGCTTAGAACACATGTAGAGAGGAAAAATCATGTGAAGACAGGGAGAAGGTGGATGTCTACAAGCCAACCCTGCCAACACCTTGATCTTAGACTTCTAACCTCCATAAAAGCCACCCATGGAAAGCAAATGTGCACTTACATTGTGCTGTAATACGATAGCTTTAACTGAATGTATTGGGTTGTGAAATCATCACCACAATCTAGTTTTAGAACATTTCCATCACCCTAACAAGTTCCCTGGTGCCTGTTTACAGTCAAACCCCACTCCCACACTCAGTCTCAGGTAACCGCTGTCAAACCTATAGATTTTCCTTTTCTAAACATTTTTATATAAGTGGACTCATACAGTACATAGCCTTTTGCACCTTACCTTTTTAGCTTAGCATAACATTTTTAGATATAATGTTCCTCAGTGCTATAGCATGTGTTGTTTTCTAGTCACTAAGTTGTGTCCGACTCTTTGTGACCCAGTGGATTGTAGCCTGTCAGGCTCCTCTGTCCATGGGATTTCCCAGATAAGAATACTGGAATGGGTTGCCATTTCCTTCTCCAGGGGATCTTCCCGAGCCAGGGATCAAACCCGAGTTTCCTGCATTGGCAGTCGGATATTTTACCACTGAGTCATCAAGGAAGTCCCCCTATACCAGGTAACAGTAATTTAGTCCTTTTTATTACTGAATTGCCTTTCATTGCATGGATATATTACATTTCCAGCAGGCACATAGAAAGATGCTTCATATCACTAATCATCAGAGAAGTGAAAATCAAATGAGTTATCACTTCACATTTGTCAGAATGACTATCATCAAAAAGACCACAGATAACAAATGTTAGAGAGGATGTGGAGAAAAGGAACCCTTACATACTGTTGGTAAGAATGTAAATTGGTATATTCACTGTGGAAAACAGTATGGTGATTCCTCAAAAAACTAAAAGTAGAATTACCATATGATCCAGCAATTCCACTCCAGGTTGTATATCCAGAGAAAATGGAAACATTCTAAAAATTCTAAAAGATATGTGCACCCCAGTGTACATCAGATCAGATCAGATCAGTCGCTCAGTCCTGTCCGACTCTTTGCGACCCCATGAATTGCAGCACGCCAGGTCTCCCTGTCCATCACCAACTCCCGGAGTTCACTCAGACTCACGTCCATCGTGTCAGTGATGCCATCCAGCCATCTCATCCTCTGTCGTCCCCTTCTCCTCTTGCCCCCAATCCCTCCCAGCATCAGAGTCTTTTCCAATGAGTCAACTCTTCGCATGAGGTGGCCAAAGTACTGGAGTTTCAGTTTTAGCATCATTACTTCCAAAGAAATCCCAGGGCTGATCTCCTTCAGAATGGACTGGTTGGATCTCCTTGCAGTCCAAGGGACTCTCAAGAGTCTTCTCCAACACCACAGTTCAAAAGCATCAATTCTTCGGCACTCAGCCTTCTTCACAGTCCAACTCTCACATCCATACATGACCACAGGAAAAACCATAGCACTATTTACAACAGCCAAGAAATGGAAGCCACCTAAGTGTCCACCAGCAGGTGAATGGATAAAGATTTGATATATAGATATAGATGTACTGGAATACTGCTGCTGCTGCTAAGTCGCTTCAGTCGTGTCCGACTCTGTGCGACCCCAGAGACGGCAGCCCACCAGGCTCCCCCGTCCCTTGGATTCTCCAGGCAAGAACACTGGAGGCGGTTGCCATTTCCTGGAATACAATTCAGCCCTAAAAAGAAGGAAATTTTGCCATTTGCAACATGGATGGACTTGGAGGGTGTTACGTGTAATCAGACGGAGAAAGACAAACACTATGTGATATCAGTCATATGTGGAATCTCTACAAAAATCTAATGAATATAACAAAAAAGAAACAGACTCAGAGACATAGAGAACAAACCAGCGGTTACCAGCAGGGCAAGAGAAGGGTGAGGGACAATACAGGGATGGGGATTGAGAGGTACAAACTACTGTGCATAAAATAAACAAGCCACAAGGATACATTATAAACAGCACAGGGGTCACAGCCAATATTGTATGATGACTGCAAATGAAATATAGCTTTAAAAACTATGACTCAGTATTATTATATACCTGAAACCATTATATAATATTGTACATCAGCTAATACCTCAACTAAAAAACCACTGTATTACCATTCAATGTAAGTGCAGTGGGTGAATTTATACCTCAATAATACTGTAAGAAAAATAACCAACACAGGATTAGAGGTAGGGACATACCATTAAAATAAGATAGATGATGGGTAATGGTGTTTCGTTAGTCTATTCCTTCTACTTTTATGTACATTTGAAATTTGTCTAAGTTAAAGCATTAATAAAGGTAATGAGAGATTAAGCTAAAATTTCTTTATAAAGACATACTTTATTAAATACTTAATATAACTCAAAATATATTTACTTTTCAAACCATTCCATTAAATGTGGGAATATTTAAGAGAAACTTGGCCAAGGAGATGCAAATGACCAACATGTTAGCCAGATCTGTATTTGTATGTTGCATCCAACATCCTTAACTGACTTCATACAACTCAAAAATCATGTCAAGAAACCATGAAGCTTAAAGAGACTTAGAGAAGTCATCATATGGCCTCTGCTTCTTAAAAAGTTTCACACAATAACGTTATCTTTTTAAGTATTCAGAGATACACATAGAAGAGTTATTCAAAATCCCTTTGGTATTTTATTAATTGTTGTTATTGTTGTTTAGTCACTAAGTCACATCAGACTCTTTGTGACCCCATGGACTGTAGCCCACCAGGCTCCTCTGTCCATGGAATGCTCCAGGCAAGAATACTGGAGTGGGTTGCCCTTTCCTCCTTTAGGGGATCTTCCCAACCCAAGGATCGAACCTGTGTCTCCTCCATTGGCAGGCGGATTCTTTACCACTGAGCCACCAAAGAAGCATTTTGTTAATAGGTCAACACAATCCAGCTGTGTTAATAAATACCTTGCTTTAATCTACTGACAGCCAAGTCAATAGAACTAAGTTGTGCACCCATTATATGTCTGGCTTTCAATAAAGAGAAGAGGCTCATATAGGAAAACTACTGAGAAATTAAACACATGTATTATTAGAGAGTTTTTAAGAGACTTTTTTCTGAAGCTATTATGATACTGGATTGGCTCATGGGGCAAAGGTACCTGAACCAGTGGTTGATAAGTGGAGAAAGGGATTTATTTTATTTATCTGAAGGGTTTGTCCTGGAATAGTTGGCAGTAAGATAGCACCATCTGTTGGAAAGATGCAATGTCAATCATCAGTTAAGCATTTTTGATACATGAAAAAAATGTTTGTCTTTCCAAAGTGCTTGATAAAGAACCATATTAGGATCAGAAGCCACAAGTTCAGTGGAACAAGTAATAAATTGCGTTTATATATCACATCCCCCATGGAAACAGTCTATTTGTGTAAGCTGGGCTGTTAAACGTACACAAAATATAAATTATTTTATACATAATAAATAACTGTATATAATTCACGTATTGTTTATATGTAATATACAAAGTCTTCATTAACTGTTGTAGCCTTGTAGATCTCTTTGAAAGTTACCACCTTTACTTCCTCCCACTTCTTTAAACTCTTAAACAATTCCACTTGTCACACAGAATCTGTTCCCCTGACTTCTTGGAAATTTCTGGTTTAGATAATTCCTACAAACCATGACCAGATTTGAAGGGACTCAATATTATTTTGCACAGTATATTAAAACCCTCTTTCCAAAACAAATTAAAACATAGACACTTCCATTGCAATACCAGTTCTTAGGAAAGATGATATGTTTATTTTGTATTTTGAACAAAATTCCTGGCCTATTACAATGCATCAAGATCTAAACACCAGAGTACCTGATCTTCCCACTTGAGTTCAGTAAGTAAAAGAAGGAAAGAAAATGCATTATCACTAGTCACAGTGATCTAGAAGTCCGTCTTTTAGATCCAAATTCTCTCCTCAACCTTTCAAGGTCCCTGAAAACTCAGTGCTTCTAAAATCACTTTCTATGATAAAGATAGATAAAACTTGGGTAGTTCCAACCATGAACACAGAAAGTTCTCCAGTAATTTTCTGAATGATATTAACTATTATGCGAAAAACCTAGTAGCTTCTGTCCTTCAAATTTATGATTCCTAAGCTTATAATTAGTTTTGATAGGAAATGTTGTAGATGAGTCAAAGCGCATTTACTACAAAAAGTTCAGGCATCTTTCATATTGTAGAAACAATGTATGAAATCTTACAGATGCTATTTATAGTTTCTGGATCCAATTTGCTAACTGTTCTGTAACAGCTTGCAGTTGTGAACTTGCAGATGCTTGTAGATTCCTCTGTGCAGTTATCCACTTGATCCAGCTTAGGAAAAACCAGCTTGAAAGAGTCAAGGAAGAGTTGTCAAGGGGTGTAATTTAGCATGACCTACAAATGGAGACCTGGGGTGGGATGTCTTGTGATAATAGGAAAGACACAAAAATGAATGTCGAGTAGCCAACTCTTGCAAGAAAATCCTAACTCTAATCATTGATGTCAACCATCTGGAGCATATATCGTTCTCCCTTTGCTTGACAGATATTGCTACTCAGTAAGAACTGAGCCTTAATCTGACCTGAGAATCCAGTTCAACAAGTGCTAAAGAACTGTTGTGTCCAAAGTGGACAGATAAGGTGGTTTTTAATGGGGTAGGAAGAAAATATCAGATTGCTTATTTCTAGTTTTAATTTCTATTCTGTCAATGACTTTCAGCATATGCGATAGATAGTGTACACGTTTAGTTGCTCAGTTGTGTCTGTTTCTTTGCCCACCAGGGTCCTCTGTCCATGGAATTCTCCAGGAAAGAATACTGGAGTGGGTTACCATTCCCCTCTCCCAGAGCTCTTCCCAACCCAGGGATCAAACCCCAGTCTCTGCATTGCAGGCAGATTCTCTACCATCTGAGTTACCATGGAATAATTAAATATATATTGCATTTCTTACTCCAGGGGATCTTCCTGACTCAGGGATTGAACTCACGTCTCTTGAGTCTCCTGTATTGACAGGCAGATTCTTTCCAACTGCACCACCTAGGAAGCCTATAGGGATGTGAAAGTAAATAAGTTACATGTTTTGCCAATAGAAGGAAGAAATCAAAGAAGTTTGGAGTCTGCTATTTTAAGGTGCCATACCAATAAATTAAAATATTTATAGAAGAAAAATCTAGTTGCCATCACTACTCTAGAATCTCCCTAATATACTACCACATCTTCCACACACACACAAAAAAAATATGGCTTACTACTTTACTTCCTGTTCAAAAAAAGAGCTTCCTTTCCCCTAAGCTCATGACCAACATCTAACGATTATGTTAACATTCCGTTTTTCTCCCAACCTTGAACCATACTTCTCATTTAGTTATTATAGCTATGAACAAGCATCTTGGAATAGTTCATTTTTCAGATAATTGTATCCTCAACATCACTAGGAAAAAAGATGTGATTTACCAGGGTCGCATCTATTTATCTGTGGAGTGTGATAGCCATTAGCACTATTTACCAGTATTTCCAGTTCTCTGCCTTCTGGGCACAAGGCAGAACTGGACTTTCTGTTCTCGGTAACTATGGAGCCACACCACTGATCTGGCCAGTGGACTATGAGCAATGTCACTTTTCTAGAGCACTTGATTTTCAGTGTGAAATTTCCTGGGTTCTCTCTTTACCCTCCCCCCACCCCACCCCCACTGTCACAGTGACCTTCTCCATCGGCGTGAATATTTGAAGGACCACTGGAAGCGAAGTCCCTCTGCCAACCTACTAGAACATGAAACACAGGTGAGAAAGAAACCTTTGCTGTTTTCAGCCACTGAGATTCAGGGGTTGATTGTTACCAGAGCATGATCTGGTCTGCCCCCATGACAGCCTCAGAGATACCTGAAATTCCACTCAAAACCCAACAAGCCATAACTCAAAGTTTTGGTCAATAAGCTATTGTATATTACAAGAGATCTAGTCTTAATATAAAAACTACAGGAGGTTCTATCAATAAATCCCCAAAGAGACAAGTGGGTCCTACCTCTTCCTGTGGTTTGAAGGGAATTTCTCCCTTTCAAATTGCAAACAGGAGTCTTTGGTAGCAGGTGCCAGGTTGGTCTGCTCAGAGAGCAGCAAAGCAGGAAACTGTCCTGTTTGACCCCAACTTGGAATTTTCAACCTTGAGACCTCATGTCTCAAGGTGAGAGCAGATAAGATTTGCAGAATTTTCAGAACCGGTTCTTCTTCCGCATTTTTCCTTGATGTCACTTTACGTGAAAAGAGAATTAATCTGGTGAAATCAATTCCTCCCCCCAAAGCCCATCTCTATTTCACAGGGGATTAGTGTCTAAATATACTCTTGAGAGTCTCTTGGACTGCAAGGAGATCAAATCAGTCAAATCTGAAGGAAATCAGTCCTGAATAATTGAAAGGACTGATGCTGAAGCTGAAGCTCCAGTACTTTGGCCACCTGATGCAAAGAATTGACTCATTGGAAAAGAGCCTGATGCTGGGAAAGATTGAAGGCAGGAGGAGAAGGGGTCGACAGAGGATGAGACGGTTGGATGGCATCACTGACTCAATGGGCATGAGTTTGAGCAAACTCTGGGAGATAGTGAAGGACAGGGAAGTCTGTTGTGCTGCAGTCTATAGGGTTGCAAAGAGTTGGACATGACTGAGCAAGTGAACAACAGATATTCTCATATGGACTTTTCTGGTGGCTCAGCAGTAAAGAATCCACCTGCCAATGCAGGAGACATGAGTTTGGTCTCTGGGTCAGGAAGTTCTCCTGGAGAAGGAAATGGCAACCCACTCCAGTTCTCTTGCCTGGAGAATACCATGGACAGAGGAGCCTGGTGGGTTGCAAAGCCACAGGGTTGCAAAGAGTCAGACATGGCTTAGAGACTAAACAACAAGGCATATTCTCATGGTGTTTTATTTTCATCCTAGGTCACTATGTTTCTTTCACCCCAGGAGAAGAGGAAAGAAGAGATCTGTGCTAGGCTTTTCCCCAGAGTTTCACTTAGACATAGGAGGCAGAACCACACGGTGGGTGAGGACTGAACTCAGCACCTACGTGTTCAGGTCATAGCTCTGTCACTAGCTGTGTGGGTTCAGACGCCCACTTGTGTCCGACTCTTTGTGACCCCATGGACTACATCCGCCAGGCCCTTCTGTCCATGGGATTCTCCAGGCAAGAATACTGGAGTGGGTTGCCATTTCCTTCTCCAGGAGATCTTCCCAACCCAGGGATCAAACCCACATCTCTTATGCCTCCTGCATCGGCAGGTGTGTTTTTTACTACAAGCACCACCTGGAAGCCCAGCCAGCTATATGACTGCTGAAGTCTCTCAACCTCTATCGGACCATCTTGTCTTGTGAAAAAGCTACTCTTAAAAACATCTCTGCCTAGCTTTGAGACTTGTCAGTTTCTAAAGAGCCTTTACATCTGAAAACAAACAGTTGAGCTACATTATTGGAAGGATCATCTGTTTGTGGATATTTACTTTGTATCAACACAGATTTACCATCTTCTCTTAACATTTTAAGTGAAATTGTTCCTGACACTGCTCTATGGTTGCTAATGTTGTATTTCTCCTTTCTAACACTTCTCATCTCTGTCTACAGGGCCAGACATTCTGGTTTATCCCCTAAGCAGGAGAGGTTGGGTCAAGGCAAAATGGAAAGCTTCAAGCTCTCAGATGCCACCACCTCCTTCTTCTTCTGGGTACCTTCCTTTGTGCTCCGCTGTACTTAGTTGCTTCAGTCGTGTCCGACTCTTTGAGACCCCATGGACTGAAGCCCACCAGGCTCCTCCATCCATGGAATTCTCCAGGGAAGAATACCAAACTGGGTTGCCATGCCCTCCTCCAGGGAATCTTCCTAACCCAGGGATTGAACCCAGGTCTCCCGCATTGTAGGTAGATTCTTTATTGTCTAAGCCACTGGGGAAGCCAAAGAATACTGGAGTGGGTAGCCTACCCCTTCTCCAGGGGATCTTCCTGACCCAGGAATCAAACCGGGGTCTCCCGGTTTGATTCATCGCAGGCGGATTCTTCACCAGCTAAGCTGCTAGGGAGCCCTCCTTTGCTTTGGTTCAGTTTCAGGTGCGGACAGTCACCTGAAGTTTTTCCTGTCTGTCCGTTGTCCTTACACCTTGGGATGTGACTTTCTGTATTTGCCCACTTGCCAGTCAGTTGACCTGACAGGATCACGTGTTAACGAAGCCTCTCCTGCCTCCAGGGTGGCATTCTGCCCCCAACTGCCTCACTAACAAGAAAAGCAATTCTGTGGTTCGGGTTTGGGAGCAGATGGAAGGGCAGAACAGTATTTGGAGAAAGGAGAATTTGAATCACATTCTTCAGATCACTGTGTTCACAGCCCATAAACAGGGGACACTGGCTAAGCCAGTTTGAGACATGAGCTGGAAGCCTGGGCCAGACCCAGGAAACAGGCAGGCGTCAAGCTCTGTACCAGTCACTGCTGGAAACAGAAAGAATAACCCCAGGGACTCCGAGAACGCAAAGGAAAATAGTGCTTCTTGTTTCTTTCTGTAAGAGATGGAAACTGTATCTTTGGTGTCTGCCTGCCAAAGGAAACTTCTGGAGTTTGCGCGGCTGGCCTTGAGCAGCAGAATGTCAAAGGAGTGAAGGGGATGCGCTTGTTTGATTTTTAAATGATCGCCACGGGCTGGTTAAGAATTCCTGATTTTGTGATGCGGTGTCCTGCTGTCATTTGTTTTGTTTTTTAACGACGTGGAAAACGTGCCATTTTCAGGGAGGAGGGTCTGGATAATAGGGAGGTTCATGGAAAAGAAATCAAAACAAGATTGGAAACTCCCCGAATGTTCAAGCATCTCAAAGCACATGACCGCAGAAGCAGCGGCAGCTGAGGAATCAAGGCGGCCTTTCCCATGAATCATGTATTTCTTTGTGATCACAACAGCGCTTCCTGTCCGAGTCAACAGTGCATTCAGGGTGGAGTTCACAAGAAAATCTGTCTTAGTCACGAAATATCAGTTTTCAGCTCTTTAATACAGCCAGGCAACATCCCTGGAAGAATATTGTGTCCAGAGTTTGCCAAAAAGGTTTTTGAAGAAGTCTTGAATCTTATGTCCAGCACAGAAGGGGTTACAAAGTTATTAATAATTCAAGGCACGTCCCCTGCCCGGAAAGAGCTGTTGGAGGCCTTCTGGGAAGGGCGGCCCTACTGAGAACTGCGACGGGAGGATGAAGCGCAGAACCACAGCGAAAGGCATTGGGCCTGACGCGGTTTCAATAGCCCCCATTGAACCATCAGTCTCTCTGGAGCCAGACCCGCTGAGCGCATCCACTCGGCCTGCCGGTCCTCTGGTTTGCTTTCTCAGCAGACAAGGGCAGGATAGTTCAGCTGTCACTACAAATGGTCTCACAAGCATTTGCCTGCCTGGATGACAAAGTGGAAGCTGGGAGGGCTCCCTGCCCAAAATACCAGCCCCTCACCTATTATAGCATCTGAGATGCTATAGAGAGTTCTTCCGGTAGGCAGTGTGATGAAACAGAAAGAGCCTGGACTCCAATTTTAAGCAGACTCGAGCTCAAGCCTCAGCGCTTCTGCACACTATGGACCTTTAGCAGGCCACTTCTTCTGTGACCCCTTGTTTCCACATCTGTTACCTTAGGATAATGTATGTGAGAATGGTGAGACAAGAGGAACTTAAAATATACTATTTCCCTTTCTATCTTTTCTGAGTCTAATAGGGTAAACACGCCAGAGCTGAGTGACATCCTAAGCTCTTGCTGCTGCTGCTGCTGCTGCTAAGTCGCTTCAGTCGTATCCGACTCCATGCGACCCCATAGACGGCAGCCCATCAGGCTCCCCCATCCCTGGGATTCTCCAGGCAAGAACTCTGGAGTGGGTTGCCATTTCCTTCTCCAATGCATGAAAGTGAAAAGTGAAAGTGAAGTCACTCGGTGGTGTCCAACCCTCAGCGACCCCATGGACTGCAGCCTTCCAGGCTCCTCCGTCCATGGGGTTTTCCAGGCAAGAGTACGTTGTGGCAAATTGGAAGTCCCTGTAGGGAAATTACTTACTACCTTCAGCTGTTATCCACATACTGGTACTCTAACCACTCAAGGATGTAATACCTTTGGCAAAGATTTCTCTCTTGTGGTTTTTTCCCCCTTATTGTCATAATCTTCTCACTTCATTAGACCATCCTGGAGACCAAAGACTATCTCTTCTTCATTTTTGTTCCTGATGCATGGCATAGAACGTGCTCAATACGTGTCTGCTGGATGAATGAATACATGTATGGAAATGACTTCTAGGGAAAAGAGTCAAAGGGAGGCAATATTAGTTAAAGGAGAAAGGAACCCAGGACTAAGAAGAGGAAGGTGAGAAAGTCCCCAAACAAAACCTTTTTTTTTTTTTTTTTTGCCTAATCTAAACTTTTATCCAGAATAAGAACTGCTGCTGCTTACTAAGTAAAACAGCTAGGACATGGAAGCAATCTAGATGTCTATCACCAGATGAATGGATAAGAAGTTGTGGTACATATACACAAGGGAATATTACTCAGCTATAAAAAGGAAGTCGTTTGAGTCTGTTCTAATGAGGTGGAGGAACCTAGAGCCTGTTATACAGAGCAAAGTAGGTCAGAAAGAGAAAGACAAATACTGTATATTAACACATATATATGGAATTTAGAAAGATGGTACTGACGATCCTACATGGAGGGCAGTAAAGGAGACACAGGGATAAAGAACAGCCTTTTGAACTCAGTGGGAGAAGGAAAGGATGGGATGATTTGAGAGAATAGCATTGAATCATATACATTACCATATGTAAAATAGATAGCCAGTGCGAGTTCGATGTATGATGCAGGGCACCCAAACCCGGGGCTCTGTGACAACCTGAAGGGATGTAGGGGCAGGGGCGATTCAGGATGGAGGGACACATGTATGCCTATGTCAGATTCATGTTGATGTATGGCAAAACCATCACAATACTGTAAAGTAGTTATCCTCCAATTAAAAGTGTCTAAAAATTGCTGCTGCTGCTTTAAAGAGTAGTTATATCACTTCTCCAACTCCCCTCCCCCCAGACAACCCCCTGCAGGGTCACAGGTGCTGCTAAGTGTGATGATGATATGGTGGAACTGGACTAGGAAATCACCTTTTCTGAAAATGACTTTGGCAATTTTTGCAACTATTTTGCTGTTGATTTTAGGAAGCCTTTTAAGCTACACTTGCTTTCTAAGCCACACCTGCTTTCAATATCTTGACTACACTAAGTACAGAACAGGTTGCTGCTGCTAAGTCACTTCAGTCGTGTCCGATTCTGTGCGACCCCATAGACGGCAGCCCACCAGGCTCCCCCGTCCCTGGGATTCTCCAGGAAAGAACACTGGAGTGGGTTGCCATGTCCTTCTCCAATGCATGAAAGTGAAAAGTGAAAGTGAAGTCGCTCAGTGGTGTCCAACCCTCAGCAACCCCATGGACTGCGGCCCACCAGGCTCCTCCATCCATGGGATTTTCCAGGCAAGAGCACTGGAGTGGGGTGCCATTGCTTTCTCCAACAGAACAGGTAGGACTTATTATAATACAAATCCAGGCTCCCTGGGGATGGGATGAGTGCCTAAGGGGGCGTGCAGCATCTCTCTCAGGCTTCATGAGCTGTCCCGCTGCCCCTGGGGCACCCAAAGGTGCATCAGTGCAGGCTGACCTGTGTCCTGTGTTGAGTGCCAGAGCCTCATTCTATTTCTGATGGTGACGGCCAGTCAGACATTACATCCCAAGACAAAACTTAAAACAAAGCTTCCCACCCGTCATCAGAATGATCTGTATCTCCACCTGAGTCACAGATCAATGTGGTCGTATTTTATAAACACGGCCATCTCATGGACATGCCCTGCATGCAGGAACTGGAACTGTGACTTCCCTCTCTGAGCACCACTTCACTTTAAAACTCAAGTGATGGGAGGCAGGATGGAATAGACTATGCGATGGAATCAGTACCCCTAAAGTCCGGGGACTTGAAAGCCCCAGAAGTTTATTTCTTACAACATACTCTGATGCCGGTTGCATGGCTCTCTCTCAAGGGGTGAATCAAGAACATATATATGCTATGGGACTTCCCATGTGGTCCAGTGGTTAAGAATCCATCTGCCAAGTCAGGGGCCACGGGTTCAGTCCCTGGTCCGGGAAGATTCCACATGCCGAGGGGCAACTAAGTCCAGCACCACAACTGCTGAAGCCCAGGTGCCTACAGCCTGTGAGCCTAGCTCCTGCTCACTGCAACTAGAGAAAGCCTGGACAACAGACACCCAACACAGCCAAAAATAAATAAACAAATAGTGTAAGAGGAACATGTACATTCTATACAAATTAGTGGTTTCAAGCTATCTCCTATTGATGCTTTTACAAACAATCCTGCATTTTCCAGAAGGGGAAGGGGGCAATAGGGAGGAAGAGGAGAATGGAAGCTAGATATCTCTGGGTAATTTTTATAAGTGACCTTTATTAAAAGTCTATGTAAAAAAAAAAAATCCTACAAAAATGACCATTGTCTCAGCGATGGAGTTAGCTTTGCTAACGAGGGAGAAGGCAGATGAACAATGGGTGAGCGAATATATTTGTGATTCAGTGTGTCAAGTCTTCATGGGAAGGTCATCTAGTGGTGACGCTAGGCGGCAGTTTGGACCTGGCAATGCAGTGAATGCGAAATTCAGCCCCCACCTTCCATCCTCAAGCCTCAGTGAAGATTGAGCGAGACTTCATGGAGGTCCACGCCCCACCTCATGTGGCTCAGTGGCCGTTAGCAATAAAGGTTTTTATTTATAATGAGAAAGAGCTGAAATATGGAAGGAAATGACAGAATGACAGGATTTCCTGTAAAGTGCATGCACAAAGCAATAATACACAAGGTACCTTTACAAACAGCTCTAATAAGTTTTACATAAACGCCTGACATGACCTTCCGTGCATCTGAATTTCTTCAGTTACAGTAACATCAGAGACAGAGGACAAAGCATTTACTCTAAATTTAAATTTACCATAGATTCAAATGATGTCCTAGTAATGGGAATCAGTGTATGAAAATCAATGCATACTTCATGTTTAGACACACTCAGAAACGGTAGGCACACACACAGGGGGAAGAGAGTACCAGTGCCCTGATCTCGTTTTCTTTGAAAATGTTACACTCAAGGAGCACCAGCAGACTGGTGCTCAGCAAACTGTAGACTTCATTAAGCAATTAAGAAATGCAAGTTGACAAATCAGCATTCCTAAATCGTCTGGGAATGACTTCACTGAGGTTTTCCCAAATAATTAACAAGCCCAACACTTTTTCCTTAAGAGCCAAGAACTCTGCAGTATTAAAGAATCATTTCATTAGTTGACTTTTTAAGATTCTCGGACGTCTCATTTATAAACGTATTTGTCTGTAAAACTCTTTTTGGTTCAGCTGCTAAGTCATGTCCCACTCTTTTTTTACGTGTAAAGCATTTTAAGTTTAAATTATTTAATTTTTAGAAATAAAGGGGAGATAATCTCATTCCAGTCTTCACTCTCAAAGCTTTTTTTCTTCCTTTACATTAGTCAACTGATCGCTATCAAAGAAAGCAATTTCCTAAAACATTTTATTCTACTCTCAGATGATTTTCCAGTACTTTATCTGGAATAGATATCTTGCTGTTGCCTCAGCACCCACATCAGAGTGACTGGAAGGCAAGACATTGATGAAAGGGGCCAGGTGAGAATAAGGAGAAGGGTAAGCCTTAGGGTCTTGGTGTATCAGAATAACATGAATCGCTATTCAAAATGCATGTCCGGGGCTCACTCTCCGAGGTTCTAGTTCACTACAAAGCGCATGATGGGCACACATTTCTTCGCCACAGGGACTGTCCGAACACTCTGGGGTTCACCTCCTTCCGTGTGCAGAAGTAGCCAGCATTGCGCATGCCTCCATCAACGTCCCTCCTGGCCCCGCCTCTTTCCTCCCCACGTTTTCTATTCCCCTACATTTCCTTACTTATTTTCAGTTGATCTTGATAAATGATGTGCATCTTTATAAGAAGACTTGAATTCCTTTCATTGGATAATTTTTAAGTAAAAATTATTCAGTGCATAATTTTTAAGTAAGTGAATAAATAATAATGATGCTGGGCACGCTTTTCCCTAGGCAGAGTTTCTATTCGCTATTACAATTCTGTCCTTTCCATGACCGTTTGGGTCGTCATTACAAAATTCCACCCTTGTGGTTGCCTCCTCACACCCTCAACACTGTTCTCCGCAGAGCACCTCAGACTCGTCATTTATACTCAGAATAAACTTAAATCAACATACTACCCCTCCCACGGGTATTTGCTTTTTCTCTAATTGCAAACTAAGATGTACTACCTCGAATGGATTTTAGATATTGAGGCAATGGGCGAAAATAGAGAAAACCATCATGAACCAAAAGGTGTCTTCTCAAGATTGCAAAATAATTTCACCCACATAGGATTATTTTTGCTTGTGACTTTTTCTGATGTGGATCCTTTTTAAAGTCTTTATTGAATTTGTTACAATGTTGCTTCAGTTGATGTTCTAGCTTTTGGGCCAAAAGGCCTATGGGATCTTACTTCCCCAACCAGGGATTAAACTCTCAACCCCTGCATTGGAAGGCGAAGTCTTAGCCACTGGCTCACCAGGGAAGTCCCACTTGTGATAGTTTAAAGCAAAATGCATTGTCATGTGGGTTCTATACCACTCACGCCATATACCCCTCTGTGTAATTCCAGCTGGACACCTCGAGAAGATAATGACAATATCTGAGGACCTACAGGGCAGGCGTCCAGTCCTAGCCCTCTCCAATGACTAATCACTTCATGGCGTTTTATCACTGCCCACCCAATAACCATACACATTAATCCAAGGCCATCCTTGTGACTGCACCTTCACTCACAACAACCGGACTTCCTGTGATAGCCAGAACCAGCCCATTGGTAGCGCTAGGATGTCTTCGTCTCCATGGAGTCTCCATCTAGGTGGTATGAGGTGACAAGCACAAACGTGAATCCCCCCTTTTGTAGAATGGCTCCCTCATCCTTGTGATGAGTCATCTGTCCTCCACTTATTCCTGCCAAAGAGATTGCTAAGAGATTATTTTATCACAGAATGATAGAAACTACAGGGACTGTCGTGTTGGAGAAGACTCTTGAGAGTCCCTTGCACTGCAAGGAGATCCAACCAGTCCATCCTAAAGGAGATCAGTCCTGAGTGTTCATTGGAAGGACTGATGTTGAAGCTGAAACACCAATACTTTGGCCACCTCATGCTGACTCACTTGAAAAGACCCTGATGCTGGGAAAGATTGAAGGCAGGAGGAGAAAGGGATGACAGAGGATGAGATGGTTGGATGGCATCACTGACTCAATGGACATGATTTTGGGTAAACTCTGGGAGTTGGTGATGGACAGGAAGGCCTGGCATGGTGCGGTCCAGGAGGTCGCAAAGAGTCGGACATGACTGAGCAACTGAACTGAACTGAACAGGGACTGTATTTATTCTTGTAATAAAAATGCTGACACTTGTTGAGATTTTACTTCCTGTCCGGCAGTGTTCTCATCTCTCTGATGTAGGTACAGTCGTTCACATTTTAAGCCTGGGAAACCAAGTCACAGGAAAGTTAAATAACCTGCTCAGGGCCAAAAATTTAGAAAGTGACAAATCCTGTGTTTTAACCCTGGCTCTGACTCCAGAGCCTTTGCTCCAAACGACTAAATTATGTAGCTTTCAGTATAAAACAACACGTGAATGCAAAACGATAAATCCATAAAACAGGCTACAATCATTAAAATTGAATTCTAGTACATTCTCTTCACAGGGAAAAGAACTGAACATCACTGATGAGTTTGAATATGCTCAGTACTTACACTCTCACCCTTCTTCCTTCTAATTGCATATTGTCCCAATGGTATTCTGAACCTTTACACATTCAATGACAAAGAACATTTCCAAGGCTTTCTCACTAGAGGTCACTCTCCTGTGGGGTATGGGTGTCTTATTCAATGTGTCCAGCAGGTGTCAGCAGAGTCCCACAGATCCTGAGGTTGCTTTTTTTCACCAAATACACTTCACTGATAACTAAATAAAGCATCTCACTTCTGTAAAGAGAGATAATGCTGTTTATTCTTTTAATAAAGTTTGAACTTGGTTGTCAAGCTGTCTGTCTGTGTTAGTTGGTCAATCCTGTCTGACTCTGAAATCCCATGGACTGTAGCCCACCAGGCTCCTCTGTCCATTTGATTCTCCAGGCAAGAATACTGGAGTGCGTTGCCATTTCCTTCTCCAGGGGATCTTCCTGACCCAGGGATTGAACCCAGGTCTCCTGCATTGCAGGCAGATTCTTTATCATCTGAGCTATAGTCTACCCAAAACTCAAACACAACTCACTTATCTTCTGGCAACACAAAATAGGATATCTTGTTTGCAATCACAAGGTAATGGAGGGAAAGATAAGAGGGTTAATGGACAGGAATGACAGCTCAAGCTGGGTTCAAGGTTGTTTTCTCAATAGCTTTCACCAAAAACCACCCTACACCTCAGACCACAGACACAAATGAGCGCTCCAACATTTCCATTGTTCTCTCAACAAGGTGCTCCCAAGCGTCAGTTTGGGCTGCTGTAACCAAACACCATAGGCTTAACAACAGAATTTATTTCTCAGGGTTCTGGATACCAGGAAATTCAAGATCAAGTTGACAGCCAACTCAGTTCCTGGTAAGGACTCATCCTGGCTTGTACACAGCCGCCTTCTTGATGCATTCTCACCCAAGAGAGAGAGGAAGAGAGCCCTCTGAAAGCTCTTCTTACTAGGGCACCGATCCTGTCCTGAAGGTCCTGCCCTCATAAACCTCATCTTTGTTGTTCAGTCGCCCAGTCATGTCTGACTCTTTGCGACCCCATGGACTGCAGCACGCCAGGCTTCCCTGTCCTTCACTATCTCCTGGAGCTTGCTCAAACTCATGTCTATTGAGTTGGTGATGCCATCCAACCATCTCATCCTCTGTCACCTCCTTCTCCTCTTGCCCTTAGTCTTTCCCAGAATTAGTGTCTTTTCTAATGAGTCAGTTCTTTGCATCAGGTGGCCGAATGATTGGAGCTTTAGCTTCAGCATCAGTCCTTCCAATGAATATTCTGCCAAGGACCCATCTCCAAATACCGCCACATTGGAGACTAAGGCTTTAACATGTCAATGGGGGAAAGGGGAGAAGGGACACAATTCAGTCGATAGCACCAAGTTAAGTGGTCAACAGAGGTGGTCAGTGCAGCCCAGGTTAAGTAAGGACTTGGCCGTGTCAGAGGAACCCAGAACGCAAGTTCACGGTCTTTTACGCCATGTATGAATGAGGCCAGGTCAGCCTGGAAGGACCAACCCTATTACCTTATAAGGAGCGTCTTGTGGCACCAAGTGCTTGCTTTCGAGTTCTAGCCCCATGCCTTCAGCATACCAACAGCAGCTCTACCCACACAGTTCCTCCTGGACTTGACTTGACATCTCTGGAGAGCTACCTCGGTTTACCACATCATATGCAGATGCAGCCTATATGAGACATTCGTGAAGGTCCCTTGTCAACAGCCCCCGGAGTCTGGTGAATCTCACCCTATTCTATTTACCGCTCATTTCGTAAATACATAAATATGACATTCCAAGAACAAAAGTCTCTCCAGTAAGGATGGGCATGGAGATAATCATTAACATCTTTTTTTTAAATTATGACAGCCTTTTAAATTATTATTTTATTACAATAAAAATATTTTATTTTTTATTATTATGACAGTTTTATTATTAAAACTTCTAGTCCCAGTTACAAAGACTCTTTTACCTGAGGTACTATCTACCCCAATTTATCAGTGCTGTGGCTTAGAAGAACCAAGTACTAAGAAAGACATGGCCAAAACAGTGAACAAGGGCTTCCATGGGTATGTTTACTCATTTTAGTTTTAAAAACATGAAGTATATTAAAACATATATCTATGAATCTTGAACTATTAAGATGAGAGAGGAGAAAGCCCTGAGGAAAAGTGGACTTTTTAGGCAGGCTGGGACATTGAGAATAGATCGTTCATAGGTAAAGGGTTAAAGGAACTGGAGAACTCACCCAAAAGACAGAACACATTTCTGGAATATTCCGTGCCCATCTTTTGAGTGACTTTTCAGAGACTATCTCTTTTGTTTGAACTGTCCTCTCTATTTATAAATCATATTCATCATTTAAGGTTAAGTTCAAATAGTTCTACCATTGTAAAATATTCCCCAACTGCCTCAATCACGGTCAAAATCAACAGCTCTGACCTCCTTCCATATATTTCACAATCAGCCATCAGGAAAGAGCTTGTCGAATTAAGTCACTCAAGGTAACTTGAGGCAGTGTGTGTAGTGCTGAGAAACACGGGCTCCAGAGCAGACTCTGGTGTTGATGCTTGCTTCTTCCACATTCTGATGCTCTAGACTGGTTCAGTCACTCAGTGGTGTCCGACTCTGCAACCCCATGGACTGCAGCACTCCAGGCTTCCCTGTCCATCACCATCTCCCGGAGTTTACTCAAACTCACGTCCATCGAGTCAGTGATGCCATCTAACCATCTCATCCTCTGTTGTCCCCTTCTGTTCCTGCCTTCAGTCTTTCCCAGCATCAGGGTCTTTTCCAATGAGTTGGCTCTTACACATCGGGTGGCCAAAAGATTGGAGCTTCAGCTTCAGCATCAGTCCTTGCAATGAGTATTCAGGGTTGAATTCCTTTAGGATTGACTGGTTTGATCTTGCTGTGCAAGGGACTCTCAGTAGCCTTAGATATGTCATTAAACTTTGTCCTGATTTGTTTGATCATTCATAAATGGAAGTTACAGTATATTCATCCTATTAGGTTATTGGAAGAATAAAATGATATAAAATATGGAAAAAGAATAATGCCTGGCATAAAGCAGTCCTCAATAAATGTTAAGTTGTATTAGCTCACCTATTAGGTTAATTGGTCTTCACCATATATTATTAATAGAATCACCTGGGGAGCTTTTGAAAAAAATACTGATGCCCAGACTCCACCCAAGACATATTTTTTAAAAAAGATTTTGAATGTAGCAGCTCAGGTATTGATATGCTTTGGCCTCTCCAAGTAAGCAGCATGCCCTAGGTTTGGGAATCATTGCCTTATATTGTTACCACTGACAACAGAAACGACTCATCTTTGCATCTCCATCACTTGGGTTAACATTGCACATATGGAAGAAATCGATAATGTTTGTTGAACTGAACTAATATGAGAAGATCCAGAAGGACATCAAATCAAAAATATATCCTCAAGGCACCTCCCAAGACCTAGAAATGGTTTTACATGTCACTATTTCCCAAGGCCACACCTATGTACCCAGGAGTGGAAGGTTTACCAGAGTACGTTTAAGGACATTCAGGGAATAAGGAAGGGAGGGAAAACATTGATCAGGTGCAAAGTTTTCCATACCAAAACTTTCATACCAAACCCAGAATTCACACTGATGGAATGCTAACAATTGTAAGGCTAAGTTAAACCCTCATTTGGAGGGCTTCGGCATAGTAAAGATACTGTCCAGTCTCCGGAACTACTCACTAGTCGTCTCCTGATTCTTCCAGCGGGACTGGCTGTACCCCGAACAAGCAAAATGTTCTACCCCTGGGTGCAGGATGGCTGATAGAGCTAACTAGCTCAACAGAAAAACACTGACTATTAAAGGAAAGACAAAGGACGTGGATTTTAGGAGCTGAAAACAAAATCACCCGGAGTTTTCCCTCAAGAATTTAGATGCTGTTAAGACTATTGAGGGAATCACAGGGGAATTTTTATACTGCTTCACAAAAGGTAGATGCTGGGAACCATGCAAACTGAAAGATAAAGGCTCAGATTGCTGAAATCAGGAGCTATTATGAGGTCCTCTTCTTTCTTGTGTGTCTGCTTTGCAATGGTTATTGTAACCACAAAGGAGACAGCATTTTGAATCACTTTGTTGTTTTTGAGTGTTCTTTCACCTGACTATCCCCAATTCAATAGAGCTCAGTTTTAGTAGTACAGAATTGTGCTAAAGATTTCCTTGGAATCAATCAAAAAGCATTTATTAAGTACCTATATACTCAAAGCACGGTACTAGATACTTCAGAGATTGGATTACATACATGATACAAGCTCTCAAGTGTTTCATAATATCAATAATTCAACTGCAAAATGGTTCAACTAACAACTCAGAGCTTGAACAGACTGTGATAATACATGTAGCACTTTGTGCTTACGTGGCAATTTCTTTGGCTTCACGCTGAGGGAATTCCAGAGTGTCTCAAACCACGTACCACTTATTATAAGCCTGAAAACATATTTCAGTGGGAACACCGAAGACCATACACTTTTTTTCCCCTCACCTAAAAGCTCTATTAACAGCTGGCCATGGATATGCCAACCAAGTGAGTAAATCAGATGACTGTACATGAACTGAGTGAAAGATTATTCCTAATAAACTGATGGAGAGCTATCGCATTATCATCTGCAGTGAAATAAACATCCAAGCTCTTTCACTCTTAACCCTGAGGCCTGTACCACCTTCTTGCCCCCGTGCAAACCTCTTCATTATCTTTATATGGTCACCAGCCAGAGGCAGAAATCCAGACTTCCCTTCTAGAAAGTGAAAAGTATCAAGTGAAACTCTGGATGCTGTCATCTTCGGCATTTTCTTGTTTCCTCCTAAGTCTCTAAATGTAAGAGGCTGGAATCTGGGGACCTCAGATGGCACGATTTCTATTTAGTCATTACAGGGAAGAATTTCAGAGTAAGGAATAGGGAATGAACAATACAATTACTTGGCAATGAATCATTTTATTCAAATCTAAATCACGCTCATTGGGCGTTGCTGTCCTAACTTTCTTCAGTAATTTAAAATGTGTAGGAAGCCCACGTCTAGTATCTTCTAGCGACCTGTGGGTTCTTTGCTCTGCCTCAGGTTTAAATTGTAACTTAAATCATGGCTAATCAGCTCACCAATCTGGAGATGTGGGTGTATTCAAACTTGTTCGGGTCGATCCTTCCAGTAGCCATGACCTAGACTTTAACATAGACCATATATTCTCCTTTTAATCATCTGAGAGCACATCAAGGGGGCTCAGATCCACCTTCTCATTGTTGAAATCCCTTACATATTTGTTTCTGCCTTCTCCCATTTCTAACCTAAGTAGTATCTGCCTCTCCTTTTTCCTCTGATTTTCTTATGAGCTATGACTCAATTATAATTTACAAATGAAACTTTAAATACATTTGCATCTACTTGTGACTGCATATAATAATCAAGTCACAGAACATAGCAAAAAAAAAAAAAACCACATTTACTTACAAGAGTAATTTTTAAACACATACACAGGGACATTCCTGGCAGTCCAATGGTTAAGACACTGCACTGTCGGTTCACAAGGCACAGGTTAGATTCTAATGGGGGAATTAAGTTGCCACAATCCACACTGCTCAGTCTAAAAAAATAAGTAAATTTTAAAAATGTAAATACATACATATATATATATATACACACATACAAGCAGCAGTGGGGAAAAGAATCTGTCTTTTCAGTAAATGATGCTGGGTCAGTTAGGCAACTAAATGGAGCAATCAAAGTTTTCCATACCTCACACCGTTCACAAAAATTAATTCCAGGTGGATTATAGATCTAACTATGGAATACAAAGCAATAAAGTTACTAGAAGATAGCAGAGGAAAAAATTCATTACCTTGGGATATAAAAATCTTTCTTAAACAGGATACAGAAAACACTTTCAATTGAGAAAAATGATAGAAAAATTATTTATTAAATAATTAAAATCAAATTAATAATTAAATTAATAATATTATTAAATAATTATTAATTAAGTTATTAATAATTAATTATTCTCCATAAGCAGTTTTATCCAAGGAAAGTATTTCTTAAAAATTTGGTCCTGAAATTGCCTGTAAAACATAAGCAAAAAACTTTCTGCATTTCTTTTTTTAAAACTTTTTAAAGGAACTTTTTAAAAGATTTTTTTCATGTGGATCATTTTTTAAAGTCTTTATTGACTTTGTTACAATATTGCTTCTGATTTATGTTTGGGTTTTTTGATCATGAGGTATGTAGGATCTTAGCTCCTTGACCAGGGATTGAACCCACGCCCCCTGAATTGGAAGCACAGTCTTCCCTGGACCAACAGGCAAGGCCCAATAGAATTCTATATTTGTGATGCAAAATAGAATTGCTGCTGCTGCTAAGTCGCTTCAGTCGTGTCCGACTCTATGTGACCCCATAGACGACAGCCCACCAGGCTCCCCTGTCCCTGGGATTCTCCAGGCAAGAACACTGGAGTGGGTTGCCATTTCCTTCTCCAATGCATGAAAGTGAGAAGTGAAAGTGAAGTCGCTCAGTCATGTCCGACTCAGCGACCCCATGGACTGCAGCCCACCAGGCTCCTCTGTCCATGGGATTTTCCAGGCAAGAGTACTGGAGTGGGGTGCCATTGCCTAAATACACTAGCTGAATAATAGAAATGAAAATAATCTCTTTAGCCTCAATGCTCTGAAAGTTTACAGTGCTGTGTTTGCGTGTTGGCTTTTGCTGGCCCTCCCACGACTCCTATAAGTCTGAAGACGCACACTATCACTCTGGGAAGCTCTCCTTTCCTCGCCCCTGTTGTTTCTAATCTCTTATTTCAGGTCCATCTTGAATGTCCCGTACACGCTGTGGACCGCACAAGCCGCACAACGACAGACAACTCGCCTGTTGTTGGACCCGCTGCAGTGATTCTCACCCTTACCTTATTTTTTCCATCTGGTTTTACTCAACTTCCTGAGATTTCTCTTCAGCTTCCCCGCCCCCCACCCCACCCTCAGGTATTCCATAGCATTTTCGTTAAGAAAATCTTTCTTCTGATTGTCGCTTTTTCAGGGTATCTTTCCCTTGTTACAAACCTAGGATTTTAAAGAGACTAGTCATTAGAGAAAAATAAAATCATGTTCTAGTATGTTTCCTGTGTCCATTTGTTTCGTCTCAGATCAGTTTTCCTGCTTGCTATCTTGTTCTTCCTCATTCATTTCCATGATCTTGAGTCATCGTATTTAAGACTAGAGAACTGGAAAAGCTGATGGGATGTTCTGAATCTATGGCTGAGTCTGCCAACCGGCAGGTGTTGCTTAAAGATGGACACGGAGGAAGCCCCATGTTCCAGAATGCCAAAGGTGCCCTGATTTTGCCCAGACATTTCTTCTCCTCCAGATTGTGTCCACTTTATTTACTGTCTCCAGAAAAAAAAAAAAAAGAAGACCCTCCATTATTCCTCACATTACTTTCGCTGCTGTTAGCATCCCCTACCGTGCATGGTGGGGTTTCCCTGGTGGCTCAGTTGGTAAAGAATTTGCCTGCGATGCAGGAGATCCAGGTTTGATTCCTGGCTTGGGAAAAACCCCTGGAGAAAGGGATGGCAACCCATTCCAGTATTTTTGCCTGGAGAATCCCATGGACAGAGGAGCCTGGTGGTGGGCTGCAGTCCATGGGGTTGCAAAGAGTCAGACACAACCAAGTGACTAATACATACACACGCTGCGCATGGTGTCTGCAAATTCTGAGTGTCTGCAACGTTCAGCATGGCCAGTAGGCCGTCTTATGACAGCAATGTACATTGTTTTAGGCGATGGGCCACCTATTCTACATGATCAGCTGTTGTTTCACCTGTTTCCCATCTTACCTAATAGGTTAAAATCCTTGTCCATCTTTCCTCTCCTTTGCTGTGATGATTTTACACATTTTTTTCATTATTACAAGTTTTCACTGGGATGGAAGAAAGAAAAGTTAAAAGGCATGAGCTCAGCTCAGCTACTTGAAACCAGAAATCTTGAAATTAATTTGAATATTAAAAGGAAATTTGTATCCCAAACTAGACTACATTATTTGTACATAATTAAGGTAACATGTTGGAACTTCCTAATTGATAACCCATCATGTAATGAGCACAAACAAATAGAATCTAAACTTTTTTCTGATTTTATGTAGAGAAGAATACCAGGAAATGAAAGTAGTGCCTGAAGAAGGGGGATCCATGAAGACACTGGGGAACTGCTCAGAAAATCAGGGCTGGAAAGACGGACAAACTGTCAGACAGCTCTCCTTAGGGTTGGCCTCACTGGTTTCCAATCCTATAATGACACCACACTTAGGGAAAATATTTTCATATGATTTTGGAAGTTTCTTTTTTTAATATGGAAAATATTATAGAGGTTCTTGGTTACCAGGGCACTTATGGATCACCAATGGTTTCTAATTTCCATTCATTCACAATCTATTTCTTGATGACTTCTTACTGTTGGACAAGTGCAACTAACTGCTCTAGATACCAAAAAGAGCAAGACCAATAAAAACCAAAAAACAAACAAATTCCCCCCTCACATTCTAGACCTATAATTGTTTTACAGTCTTATGGTAAAATGGAGAGATTAAAATAGACACATTTACCTCAAGACACGCCATGAGACCATGGAAGAGGAAGCTCCGGAAGTTTATCTTGAGATAAGGAAATAATTGTGGGCAACCCAGGTGGCTCCGGAGAAGGCAATGGCAGCTCCCACTCCAGTACTCTTGCCTGGAAAATCCCA
Source organism: Bos taurus (assembly GCF_002263795.3). NCBI lineage: Eukaryota > Metazoa > Chordata > Mammalia > Artiodactyla > Bovidae > Bos > Bos taurus. The sequence goes on from NC_037336.1 coordinate 91,380,119, forward strand.
TGGACAGAGTCGGACATGACTGAGTGACTTCACTTTCACTTTTCACGTTCATGCATTGGAGAAGGAAATGGCAACCCACTCCAGTGTTCTTGCCTGGAGAATCCCAGGGACGGGGGAGCCTGGTAGGCTGCCGTCTGTGGGGTTGCACAGAGTCGGACATGACTGAAGCGACTTAGCAGCAGCAGCAGCAGCAGCAGCAGGAGGTGGCTCAGTGATAAAGAATCCACCTGCTAATGCTGAAACTGCAAGAGACACGGATTCAATCCCTGGGTTGGAAAGATCCCTTTAGAGAAGGAAATAGCAACCCACTCCAGTATTCTTACCTGGAAAATTCCATGGACAGAGAAGCCTGGCCGGCTAGAGTCCATGTGGCTGCGAAGAGTTGGACACGACTGGGTGACTGAGCACACGCATGCACACACAAGGAAATAATTGTAGAGGCCATAATATTTCAGCCTAGACTTAGAAGAGCAGGAATCTGCAACATGTAAGCTGGGACGGACATACCAAACAGCGCTGGAGAAACGCGATGTGCTGGCTGAGCACGTTACACTTGCAGACTTACAAGTGGTTTGATATTTCTGGAGCATGAAGTGTAACGAGAAGAATTCTATTTGGCACTACATATAGCAAATGCAAATTAGTGTGATATGGACCGTTGCTGTCACAAAAGTGTTTATAAAGTAGATTGTTATCAAGTGTATAAAAATACTTTGCAAATAGTACAGAAACCCTGGCATTTCCTCCTAAGCCAAACTCATATTTCAGCTTCTTTAAAATCTCCTTAGGTTATCTCTTAGTTTCTTCTATTAATAGCAAATTATCTGGCACAAAAACAGAAATACAGACCAATGGAACAAGATAGAAAGTCTGAAGATACATCCACTCACCTATGGACACCTTATCTTTGACAAAGGAGACAAAATATACAATGGAGAAAAGACAGTCTCTTCAACAAGTGGTGCTGGGTCAACTGGTCAACTATGTGTAAAAGAATGAAATTTGAAACTTCGTAACACCATACACAAAAATAAACTCAAAATGGATTAAAGACCTAAATATAAGACCAGAAACTATTATACTCTTAGAGGAAAACATAAGCAGAGCACTCTCTGACATAAATCACAGTAAGATCTTCTATAGCCCACCTACTAAAGTAAAGGAAATAAAAACAAAAATAAACAAATGGGATCTTATTAAACTTAAAAACTTTACACAACAAAGGAAATCATAAGCAAGGTGAAAAGACAATCCTCAGAATGGGAGAAAATAATAGCAAATCAAACAACAGACAAAGAGTTAATCTCCAAAATATACAAGGAGCTCATGCAGCTCAATACCAGAAAAACAAACAATTCAATCAAAAAGTGGACAGAAGACCTAAACAGACATTTCTGCGAAGAAGACATAATAAGCACATGAAAAGATGCTTAAAATTGCTCATTACTAGAGAAATGCAAAAAAAAAAATTACAATGAGGTATCATCTCACATCAGTAGAATGGGCATCATTAAAAAATCTACAAACATGAAGTGCAGAGAAAAGGGTCCCACCTTACACTCTTCGTGGGAATGCAAACTGATGCAAGCGCTATGGAGAACAATATGCAGATTCCTTTAAAAGCTAGGGATAAAACTACCATATGACCCAGCAATCCCACTACTGGGCATATACCCTGAGGAAACCAGAATTGTAAAAGATACATGTACCCCAATGTTCATTGCAGCTCTATTTATGATAGCTAGGACATGGAAGCAACCTAGATGCCCACCAGCAGATGAATGGATAAAGAAGTGGTCGTACATATGCACAATGGAATATTACTCAGCTATAAAAAGGAACACATTTGAGTCGATTCTAATGAGGTGGATGAACCTAGAATCTATCATACAGAGTGAAGTAAATCAGAAAGAGAAAGACAAATATCGTATATTAACACATTTAGAATCTAAAAGGATAGTACTGATGACCCTATGTGCAGGGCAGCAAAAAGATAGAGACATAAAGAATAGACTTCTGGACTCAGTGGGAGAAGGAGAGGGTGGGATGACTTGAGAGAACAGCATTGAAACATAGACATTACCATATGTAGAACAGATAGCCAGTGGGAGTTAGACATATGACTCAGGGAGCCCAAAGCTGATGCTCTGTTACAATCTGGAAGGATGGGGTGGGGAGGGAGGTGGGAGGGGGGTTCAGGAGGGAGGGGTCACATGTATGCCTATGGCCAATCCATGTTGACATACGGCAAAGACCATCACAATATTGTAAAATAATTACAATATTAATATTAATATTAATCTATATATATAATATATATTATATATAGTTAATATATATAATTAATATAAATATATATAAATTATAATATATAAATATATATATTATATTTATATAATATAAATAAATAAAGTTTTTAAAAAAATAGCAAATCATATTGGTCAGGTTTTCTTCTCTCCTAGAAATGCAGTTTTCTCCTCCTCTTAAGAAATTCATTGACGCTAAAACTAACCGCTTATACACCCATCCTTTATCAGACAGTCAAGGGTGTATACCTATAAAACTTTGTAAACAGCTATTTATTGTGTCATTTTCATCAGATCAATGGCACATAGAGTGGTTGAACAGAACACTTAATTCTATTTCAAGCTGGCGAATAGGAGCTATATGTACCTTTAACATCTTACGAAACCAGAGGTAACTTCTATTTTCTCATTTTATACAGGGAACACATGAATTATGAAGATCAACAAATTCACAAAAAGACACCCAATAGTAAAGACTTTCAAAATAAAATGAAGTACCGGTACAACTCAAACTGAAGAAGACGCTTTAGTGTTAAACCAAGGTTCCATTCACTAAACTTTTTCTTTAAATATCAAAACTGATCATGTAATTTAAGATGTTTGACTCCAGTTTCAAAGGCCTCACTTTTCCATTTCACATTTCTGGCATACTTAAGTACTCATGGAGGATTTTTTAAAATTTATTCTTGAATTTGTTCTAACATTGTGCTTAAATATAGAATCTCTGGTGAGTAAGTATTTCACCACAGTTTACTCCTAAACAAGCCCATATGCCCTTTTTCATTTTTAACATTGAATCTGTATATATTTAGATTCTTTTCTTATCTAAATAAAAAGGAATGGTTTAAGCTAGAAAGTGTTTGTTCTTCACAAATACTTCTATTAGGGACCAATGTTGCAATTAGGGACTAATATTGCACATTAAAAAATTTTTTTGTTTTGTATTGGGGTACAGCTGATTAACAGACAATGTTATGATAGTTTCAGGTGAATAGCAAAGGGACTCAGCCATACACAGACACGTATTCATTTTCCCCCAAACTCCCCTCCCATCCAGGCTGCCATGTAATATTGAGCAGAGTTCCATGTGCTGTACAGTAGGTCTTTGTTGGTTATCCATTTTAAATGTAGCAGCGTGTACATGTCCATCCCAAACTTCCTAACTATCCCTTTCCCGCTTCCCTCCCCCACCCCCTTCCCAACTATAAGTTCATTCTCTAAATCCGTGAGTCTCTTTCTACATTTTAAGTAAGTCCAGAAAATCACATTTTAAAAAAACATTTGCCTTGGCAAAATCTTTACTGGATGATCCGTTCAAATAACAGGAACTGGTAAATCATCTATCATCAGCATAATGTTCAGCATGGAAGAGTAAAAAGAATGAACATAAATATAATCCCTATGCATTAAGAGCAGGCTTCCCGGGTAGTTCAGCTGATAAAGAATTCGCCTGCAATGCTGGAGACCCGGGTTTGATTCCTGGGTCAGGAAGTTCCCCTGGAGAAGGGACAGGCTACCCACTCCAGTGAGTATTCTTGGGCTTCTCTGGTGGCTCAGACGGTAAAGAATCGGCCTGCAATGTGGGAGACCTGGGGTCGATCCCTGGATTGGGAAAATACCCTGGAGGAGGACATGGCAACCCACTCCAGTATTCTTGCCTGGAGAATCCCTGAGGACAGAGGAGCCTGGTGGGCTGCAGCCCACGGGGTCGCAAAGAGTGAGACATGACTGAGGAACTAAGCACGCACGTACATCTTCCTGAGGAGACAGACAGGTAACAATAAAAGGCTATCAATGATTCCAGGACAAAGGAAAGCGTGATATGTCAGTTTCCTAAACTTTCCAGTCAAAAGTATCTCCCGGAGGAAATTTCCAGAATCCTCCTCTGGAGAGCTTATTGATTAGGTCTCGGGAAGAGTCAAGTCGTCTGCATTTGTAAGAGCCAGATATTGACGATTGTTAAGATAAAAGCAAGAGCAAAGCAAGCTGCTATGCCCAATGAGTTTTCATGAAGACAATAAGCGCCCCACAGAAGCTGACAGGATGCTTTAATTAGGTTTGAGAGGTGGGACAGGTTGTGGATGTGCGCGCGCGCATGTGTATTTTAAGAAGTGTGCTAAATAACGTGGTTGGCTGGGGCAAGAGGACTCATTTATTTTAGAAGTAGCAATAATTAAAACAGGATTTTGTTCAGGCCAACATTTTTAATTTGAGTCAATAGATAATGCAAGGGTATTTGAGCAGAGGAGTGACGCGATGAAATCAGCTTTTTAGCGATATTAATACAACAGGGGCATTTAAGATAGGTGCCTGGTGAAAGCCAGGAGACCTAGCCATTCATTCCCATAGCAAGTATACATGGAACAACCAAATATTGTGAAATGCCCCGGGCTTAGTGGGTAGAATGCACAGCTGTAGGCCCCAACGGCCAGAACTACAGCACCAATTCTGTGAATTCTCTACGTTTAATCTTTTTTGTTCACTAAAATTTCCTTTTGTTGCCTGACTTAAGTTAGGACCATCCTAACGGCTTTCACTTCTGTATTTATGCTAATTTGCCTAGCTATTTGGAGTGGCTGCATTTGCAATTAAAATGTTTTATGTCGTTGTTAGAAAACTACTCTGGAAGTGAGATGAAAAACAAATTTGTTCCATCCAAAATACACTTTAAAGACTCTGAGGAAAAAAAACTAAATCCGTATTGATGGGTAGCCAGATCTTGAAATACAGAGAATAGGTAAGGAAACTGGTTTAATGCTAATAATGCACTTATCAGAACAAAAAGGAATCAATCAGTATTTATAATCATGACTAGTGAACTGAAAAAGATTTAAGTTTATAAGCCTGGTGAATCACATTCTGATTGGAGACTTGGTCTCTGGGATAGAGCTTAGTAAACATCAGGTATCTCACGCAGAACTTTTGAACTCAGTAAGAAGAGGCACCATCAGATACCAAAGTATTATTTGTGTAATGAGTTACTGTATCACACATGCCAACCTGTAAGAAATAGCAAATTTCTCCATTTTCTTTTAATCAATTTAAATCTCATCCTGAAAACCCCATCCCCACCCCATTAAATGATGGGAAATTTAATCTGAATTATCTTGCCTGGTCAGACTCAGAAGGTATTTATTTTCATTGGAGTATAATTGCCTTACGATGTATTAGTTTCTTCTGTACAGTGAAATGAATCAGCTATATGTGTACCCATATCCCCTCCCTCTTGGACCTCCCTCTCACCTCACCCCTCCATCCCACCCACCTCGGTCATTGCGGAGCACAGGACTGAGCTCCCTGTGCTACTGAGCACGTTCCCACTAGGTATCAGTTTTACACATGGTGGTTTATTTATGTCAAACCTAATCTCCCAATTTATCCCACCCTATCCTTCCTTCTTTGTGTCCACAGGTCCTCACTTTATGTCCGCATATCTATTCATGCCCTGGAACTAGGTTCACCTGCACCATTTTTCTAGATTTCCACATACATGCATTAATATGTGATGCGCGTTCATGCTCCCTCACTTGTGTCCAACTCTTTGCAACCCCAGGAACTATAGCCCACCGGGCTCCTCTATCCAGGGGATTATCGAGGGCAAGAATATTGGAGTGGGTTGCCATTTCTTCCTCCAAGGGATCTTCCTGACCCAGGGATCGAACCTGCATCTCCTGCATCGGCAGGCAGATTCTTTACCACTGAGCCATCTGGGAGGCCCAAGGTGTGGTACATATGTGCAATGGAATATTTCTCAACCATAAAAAGGAACAAAATTGGGTCATTTGTACAGATGGACCTAGAATTTGTCATACAGACTAAAGTCAGAAAGAAAACAAAGATGGTGTGTTAACACTTGTATGTCAGAAGGTATTGAGCGCTGAAGAATTGATGCTTTTGAACAGTGGTGTTGGAGAAAACTCTTGAGAGTCCCTTGGACTGCAAGGAGATCCAACCAGTCCATTCTGAAGGAGATCAGCCCTGGGATTTCTTTGGAAGGAATGATGGTAAACCTGAAACTCCAGTACTTTGGCCACCTCACGCGAAGAGTTGACTCATTGGAAAAGACTCTGATGCTGGGAGGGATTGAGGGCAGGAGGAGAAGGGGACGACAGAGGATGAGATGGCTGGATGGCATCACTGACTCGATGGATGTGAGTCTGAGTGAACTCCGGGAGTTGGTGATGGACAGGGAGGTCTGGCGTGCTGCAATTCATGGGGTCGCAAAGAGTCAGACATGATTGAGCGACTGAACTGAACTGATCTGATCTGATGCAACGGAGGTCGCAAATTGGTACCCACTGGCTTGGATTTAGTTCACTGGTGTGTTCTGTTGGCCTTCTAAGCATATATATTATAAATAAATAAAATTTGTAGATACTAAAATGTTTCTAAGTATCAATAGTTGCAAAAATTGACACAGGAAGTATTCATGTAAAATTTGTATTTGGGGCTTCTCTTACAAAGTCATAAGATCTCGCAATATTTGCAAACAGTTTTTGGCCACAACTGCCCAGAGGTGGAAAAACCCTATCCCTCTTACAAAGGGTATTTTTTTGTGTGATCGCCACAAACCCAGCCTCCTTCATTAGCTCACTCACAGTGCCTCAGTCATTGTTTTACCTCCAGACCCTTATAGGCATTAGATTTTTGCCACTGTGGCGTAGTGGGATTTTGGGGAGAAATGTGACCTGTGTTCCTTGACTAGGTGCTCTGAAAACAGGACCCTAATACATGAGAATTGTTTCTGAAATCTTTATGTTGTTAAACCACTGAAGTCAGCATGAGAAATGCCAGAATTGTATTGGGTCTCCCAATGTCTATTTTACAGTTTAGGATTTTTTTTAATTAAATGGAGAAGGGGCATATTGATGATTTTTCAGCACTAGGACAGTAAAAAAATCATGACAAGGACCCTAAGTTGGGATTCAGGAAATTTTCTTGCCCCAAGATTCTCAGGTATGTTGAATCAGAAATTATAGCCTATACAGTTGAAATCACTTGGAGTCCTTTGCCAGAGATCACAAATAAAATTAGTCCTGTGCCATGAACTCCCATATTCAGTGGTACGGGTATAAAAATACCCAAGGGTTGGTGGCAAGAAGCTCTTAATTTTGTTCTTCATTAATTGGGGTCAACGTGAAATATATATGAAACACCCAAAGCTATGCCTAATCCCTTTGATCTTAGCCTGTAGTCATATCTTCCCTCATATTTTAGTAAGATTTAAAGTTGCTTTTTGCTTCATGCCCAGACAAAGCAGCCTTCAGGGCACAATAATGAGTGGTAAGAACTGAAACAAGCTAAAATATGCAAAAATAGAAAACTTAAATTCACTATAGAACAAAACACATATTAAAGATTGCTCTCAAAATGAGATTAGCTAATATTAAAAGTAACTTTATTTTATTACTTTTATTAATTATTTTATTATTAAATGTATCTAAATTAATTTAAATTATTAAAACAAGAAGAAAAGAAGAAAAGAGGGAAGGGGAGAAGACTGAACAACTTATACTGAAATTGCTTGCCAGAAATGAAAGGGATTCAAAAGATTTTTCTTTCATGATTGATGTTGACCATTATAGAAGTATTGATTAAGGACTGCTTTTGAAAAAAAAAAAAGGTCACTAATGGTCAGAGAAGGTGGGAGGACTAGGGGATGACAGAGGATGAGATGGTTGGATGGCATCACCAACTCGATGGACATGAGTTTGAGTAAGCTCTGGAGTTGGTGATGGACAGGGAAGCCTGGTGTGCTGCAGTCCATTGGGTCACAAAGAGTCAGACACAACTGAGCAACTGAACTGAACTGAACTGAATGGTCAGAGACCTAAAAAAAGTATTATAGATATATTTAAAAGAGCAAGTACCCTACATCAGTAAGTTTTAAGTATTTTTGGAATATTTATAAAATGTTCTATCTTAAGCCATGAAGAGCCTCTCATGGTATAGGCCAACCTCCCAGTTCCAGAAATGATGGCAAACTCACTCAGCTTTAAAGGCAAATGGAGCATTAAGGCTAAGAGTATAACCAAGAAACAATTTCTAACGTCTTAAGAGATATGTAGCAATAATTGGTAAAATTACAGGGGAAGATTGGTAAATTGATAAACATAGCTGAGATTTTAACAGATCTTCTCAGAAATTTAATAACAGCATAGGAAAAGTAAGTGAAGACACAGATTCTTTAACATGATTAATAATTTCACATAGTTATATAACCAACCAGCAAACAAAACTTCTTTTGGAGCATACAGGAAACTTGGACCAAGTTCCGCAGAAGTATCTTCAGCAGGTCTTTGCCTACCTCTCACTGACAGACAGGTGTCTGAGGGCCACTCCCTAGCTGTACAAAGCTTATAAGCAGGCACTGGGATTTACCAGCCTCTGTTTGGTGCAGTGGTGAGGAATCCATCTGCCAGTGCAGGAGATGCAAGAGATGAAGGTTTGATCCCTGGGTTGAGAAGATCCCTACTAGCAGGAAATGACAACCCACTCCACTATTCTGGAAAATTCCATAGACAGAGGAGGCTGCCGGGCTACAGACCATGGGGTAGCAGAGTCAGACACGACTTAGCATGCATGTGCGTATGCACACACACACACACATTGGAAAGGCAGGTGGGAATGGAAATGTTATCAGCCAAACTTCAATGTCTGTCACACCTTAGTTATGTCTTGGACCTACCCTGACTTGAATGATCAAGAGTAACTGGATCTAAAAATTCACGTCCTAAGTGTTTACACGCAGAATTTCGAAGGCATTGCCTGCTAGCATCCAATCCATCTAATAGAAATGTTATATATGTCTCTTTCAAACTCTTTTGCAGTCGTCCTACTTTTTACTCTCTGGAAGCTTTTAGGATCTTTATATTTACTCATTTTCTAGCATTCTGAAATTGCGTGTGAATGTGTCTAGAAGTGAGCCTTTTAAAAATTCATCCTACTCAGTAATGATCCCTTTTAATCTGATGACTTGAATCCCTTTCCAATTCTAGAAGGTTTCTTCTATTATTTCTGTGACACATATTATCCATTTTCTTTTCCTGCCACTTTAATTAGTTCCATATGTTGGCTCTCCGAGATTGTCTTTCTGTCCTCTTTTTTTAAAAAATTGTATTCTTCATTCATGTGGCTGCGTTAGGTCTTAGCTGCACACACGGAATCTTTCGTTGCAGCACACTGGCTCTCCACTTGTGGCGCTTGGGCTCCAAAGCACACAGGCTTTAGTAGTTGCGGCTCGCGGGCTCAGTTGCTCCACAGCATGTAGGATCGTAGTTGCCTGACCAGGGATCGAACCTGCATCCCCTGCAAAGTGGATTCTTAACCACCGGATCACCAGGGAAGTTCCTCTCTTCTTTTTCTTGTTTCATAATTTTGGACTCTCTCTCATTTTTTAAAACTTCTATACCTATGGCCTTTCTACTCAAAGTGTGTTCATGGCCCAGCAGCATTGGCCTCACCTGGGAGCTTGTTAGAAATGTAAAGCTTCAGGTCTCACCTCAGAACTACCGAATTAGACTCTTTGCTAATAAGATCCCCGGGTGATTCTTATGCACGTTAATCCTTGAGAGGTACATGGGATAATTTTCAACTTTTATCTTCTAGTTCTGTTGAAATACTTTTATTGTCGCATTCCTATTATTAGTTAATAGTAGCTCCTTCTTGTAGTGTTTCTTTTTCAAAGCCTTCTGTTTTGTTTTATCTATATAATATTTCTGAGACTAATTATTTTATTTCAAGCCCTTTTTTGTTTCTTGAATTATCTATTTCCTCTGGGATTAATTTTTTCTTGTGTATGTTGATCTAGCTCATTCATGTGTTTTTTTTTTTTCCCTGATAAATCTGTTGATCCTTGTTAGTTCCTTTATTGTTGTTGTCGTTTACAATATCAGTAAGTCGTATCCGACTCTTTGCGACCTCATGGACGGTAGCCCACCAGGCTCCTCTCCGTCCATGGGATTTTCTAGGCAAGAATACTGGAGCAGGTTGCCATTTCCTCCTCCAGAGTATCTTCCTGACCCAGGGATCAAACCTGCGTCTCCTGCATTGGCAGGTAGATTCTTGACCACTGAACCACCAGGGAAGCCCTAGTTGCCTTATATTTAAGGATAAAAGAGGTGATGGATTATTTCATCTCACGGGGTGAGTTTCTCCTTCTACTGCCTCCTGTTATGCCTCTTTCCCTAAATGGGAAGCTGTTATGTATTGGAGAGACATTTAGTGTGGCTGCTGTACTTCTTCTTTAGGGAGTCCAACCCAGTACTTATAGTGGAAAACATAGCCTTCAAACAATTTAATTTCCTTAGGTATCAGGATATTTTTTTTTTTTTCTTTTGGTGATGCAGCCTCTGGCAGGTAAGGCAGAAAAGCTAGGAGTAGATTAGCACAACTCTTTCATATTTTCAGCCCCACTCTGCTTTCCTATTCTCTGATTCACAGATTCTGACTGGTCTCCTAACTACACAGCTACCCCACCTGAGGGGCTTCCTTGGTGGCTCAGCGGTAAAGAATCCCCCTTACAATGCAGGAGCTGCAGTTTCGATTCCTGGGTTGGGAAGATCCCTTGGAGGAGGGCATGGCAACCCACTCCAGTATTCTTGCCTGGAGAATCCCACAGACAGAGGAGCCTGGGGCTACAGTCCATAAGGTCACAAAGAGTCAGAATCGGCTGAAACAACTTAGCTCACACCCCAAAACCGAACTGCGGTTTGAGCTCCACTCACCCATTACGTTAAGACGCTTCTGTCCACTTTGGCCTTCCGGATTTGTTTGACATTTCCTATCTGCTGATAAATCCCCTCACCATTTCCCCTCTTACAGTGTTCATATGACTTTTTACAATTTCATAGTGAAATATCAGTGGAGTCTCTGAAGGAACATGAGGCAATTGCTCGTGTTCAGTCCATTATCTTGAGGCAGAGGTTTTCAAAGCACTCTGTGGTACTGTGCAGTATTTCAGTCATAAAAGGGAGGTCTTTAGCTGTAGGCTTAAAGCCATGGTACCCACCATGGAGTTGTACTTAAAGATGATTTCTGAAAAGAGTACTACAGCATTTAGAAGGAATGTCAAGCATCCCACGATGCTTTTGTAGACAAGATGATGTGACGTGGGTGGATCTGTATTCAGTGAAGTAATCAGAAAAGGCTGAAACAAGGGCTGAGAGACGGCTTTAAAGCTAAAGAGCAGACTGCTTAGTAATCAGACTTTTTATATCATTATTGACATAATGACATTGAGAATGCACTGATTACATCCTTAGATAAAGTAAATGTAGAAGGCTAATAGATTTGACAGAATGACAGTCAAAAAGGTAGTAGGTTGAAATGATGGGCTTAATCCAGGAGAACAAAGTTTAATATAGACAAATGTAATGGCTGGAACTTGGCCCAGGAAACCAACCACACAGGAGTACAGTTTAAGAGCAACAAATGCAATGTGATACAGATGCTATAAATAGCAAATGGGATTTTAAGTCCGAATGGAAGTATAATAGAGGCCTTCCTAGGTCTGGTCTTCTCTGAGGTGGGCCATCCTTATTTGTAGTACTGTGTTGGGGGCCACTGTCGAGGAGGTAAACCACCCTCTGGAGCTGATCTGAGGACAAGGGTTTGGCTCGTGAGAGGATCATATGAAGAATGACTAAAAGAAGTGAGGAAAAGTATAGCTGTTTATGTCAAGTAAAAAGTGTGGCCGTTTTTTAAAACATTCTTTGAAGGATTATACTGTGGGAGAGGAGTAAAATCTATGGAGTGTGACTGTGGGTACAAGCCTGAGACAAATGGGTGAAAATTTTTATGGCAGCGTATTTGGGCTCAGTTTGAGACAGAACTTTATAGCAAGCAGAGCTGAAATCAAATGGACAATCAATCGGACTTCTCTACCACTGGCACTGTATGACTCCTTGTCAAATTCCACATAGGGGCCGAGCACTGGTGTATGTTTACACTCTTTTCAACTCTGAGATTTTATGAAGAATGGAAGGAAATACAGGAGGAGGAGGAGGAGGAGGAGGAAAGGAAATACAGGTTTGATGCTTTATTGAGTTAGAAATGAAAAAAAGTCAGCTTAACTATATCTCGACAATGAATCAGTACTTTATAAATTATGGCCTTGTTTTCAGAGAGGCCTAGGATTTCTCAGATCCCTTGCAAGGGAAGAAGGAATATAAAATGGTGATTAATCAGATTTGCTATCTGGTATATCAAAAATCAAAAAGGCTTGGGCTTCCAATGGAGCACTTATCTTAACTGTTCTCCAAAATTTTCCCACTTTATGTGAATTAAAAATTTTTTTTTTTATTATTTCATTTTTCTTCATCTGTGTCCCACAGCATGTGGGATCCTAGTTCCCCAAGCAGAGATCAAAGCCATGCCCCTCACATTGGAAGCATGGAGTCTTAACCACTAGACTGCTCGGGAAATCCCCACCTTCTGTCAATTTTAATTACTCGCTCCAGGCCTGTATTTAACATCATAAATCACCAAGAATTATTTGAGTATTACAAAGATCAAGTTCCTTTGATGATTGATGTTGAAGTTTAATAAGAGAATCTTTAACCATTGTTATATTCTTGGTTATATGATAACTTCTAGGGATAGGTTTGTAAGAGTACTAATAATTAAGTTTTTTAATTCATTCAAATAATTAATGACCTCTTCACAGAAATTATAGTTTGAAGGATAATCTCTAAAAAGATAGTTTTACAGTATACATTTTACAAAATAATTCTGATGGGCTAGTTTAAAAGACTTAAGAAAGGTCACGGTCCCTTGCCTCCTTCTGTCCTACTTCTCTCCTTATCTGGTGGAAATTGCACGGTCACTGTTTCCGTATTCCCAAACACTTCATCCTCCGTTTTCTTGTCCTTCTGTTGCCTTGTGATTCCTTCTTGGTTAAATCACAACCCTGAATAAGTCCACCTCTTGCCTCCTCCGAGCCTCTACCCACATGGTTGAATGTGGCTGAGAACTGAGCACAATTCTTACTGTGAATTCACAGTCACTAGTCTTGAATAGGCCCTTCATGCCACCTGTTAGAAAGACCACGGTCCCCTTCTCCTCTTTGTATTCTTTTATTTTTGGCTGTGCTGGGTCTCCGTTGCTACATGTGGACTTGTCTCTAGCGACCAGGGGCTCCTCTTGAGTTGTGGTGCAGGGGCTTTTCTTGTTGCAGAGCACAGATTCTAGAGCTGAGGGCTTCAGGAGTTGTGGTGCACGACATTAGTTGCTCCTCTTCATGTGGGATCTTCCTGGACCAGGGATCGAACCTGTGTCCCCTGCATTGCAAGGCAGATTCTTAACCACTGGACCACCAGCAAAGTCCTTCCCTTCTCCTCTTAACACTGCCTTTCAGATCCTCATTCTGCCCAGCTTTCTATTTCACCTAGAAAACAGGAGACTGTCTACCCCAGCCTACCACTGCATCTACCCATCAAACTGCGTCTCGGCAGGACCCTCTGCCTTGTCTCCTGCAACTATGGGTGAGCTGTTTGTGTTCCTAGCTGAAATCAATCCCTGAGGGCCTTTGAACTTGCCACTCCCTTTATCTGGAACATGAACTCCCTTCCTCACTTCATTAGAGTCTATACTAAAATATCATCGGGGGACTTGCCTGGTGGTCCAGTGGCTAAGACTCCATGTTCCCAATGTAGGGGGCCTGGTTCTGACCCCTGGTCAGGGAACTAGACTCCACACGCTGCAATTAAGAGTTCACATACCGCAACTAAAGATCCCGCATGAGGCAATGAAGAGGGAAGGTCCCATGTGCTGCAACTAAGACCCAGCATGGCCAAATTAATTAATTAATTAGAAAAAATATCAATAAGTCTATCATTTAGAATATCAGCCTCTATCCCCACCATCTGGTCTCATTCTCTGACTTATTTAGCACTAATCATCAAAAAATATGTCTATCTTATTTTGATTATTATCTATCTATACACAGAAGACTAAATTTAAAAAGGATGTCAGTTCCTTTTGAACTTATTTGTAAATTTAATAGGATCCCAATAAAAACATCTATGGATATGTATGAGAGTAGGTAAATGACTTCCAGTTTCATATATAAAAAGAATCAAGAAATAAGACAGTCAATCTTTTAAACAGAAGAGCAATAAGGTGGAACCAACATACCATGTAATGATATATAAAAGCCTAAAATATTAGAATAGTATTATGCTCTTCAGTAGCCAAGTCGTGTCCAACTCTTTGCTATCCCATGGACTGTAGCCCGACAGGCTCTTCTGTCCATGGGATTCTCTGGGCAAGAATACTGAAGTGGGTTGCCATTCCCTTCTCCAGGGGATCTTCCCAACCCAGGGATCCAACCCAGGTCTCCAGCATTGCAGGCAGATTCTTTACCATCTGAGCCACCAGAGAAGTCCATAGGCATACATACATACGTAATAAATCTGTAGGGGAAAATACCAAGGACACAGTAAATGCTCATTAACTGAGTGGTTACTCGATGGATGGAGGGTGAGTGTTCGGGATGGAGGTTTCAGGATTTGGAATGCGCATAAACAGAAAGTGCATACCAGAATAAATCGCAGGCCTGGGATGCTATCCTTAGAAAGACCTGCCTGCAAGTTTGACCTTGGCTGGTGTCTGGGAGGTTAGATTTCATCTTGAGGGGAGGGGTTCCCACCACTGCCTGGTAAGAGTGGCTCACTGTGCCTAGACAATATGGTTTATCCCAGACACTTGCTTTCCATCCAGAAGTCTTGAATTTTGGTTTTCAATATATGCTGGGCAGAGGGAGCCTGCATGTCCAGTTCCCAGGGAAAACTCTTGGGGCTGAGTCTCTAATGAGCTTCCCTGGTAGGCAACATTTTATATGTGTTGTTACAACTCATTGTTGGAAGAGTTAATCACATCTATAAGACTCCCCTGGGAGTGGACTCTTAGAAGCTTGCAACTGGCTTCCTTGTGCCTTTTCTCTTTGCTGATTTTGTTTTGTATCCTTGCTCAACCACTCAGTCATGTCCAATCCTTTGTGACCCCATGCACTGCAGCCTACCAAGCTCCTCTGTCCATGGGAATTCCCAGGCAAGAATACTGGAGCGGATTGCCATTACCTCCTCCAGAGGATCTTCCTGACCGAGGGATCAAACCCACGTCTGTTGCATCTCCTGCAATTGCATGTGGGTTACTACTCTCACTTTGTTTACCACTAGTGTTACCTGGGAAGCCCCTTACACTGTAATAAATCATACTACGAAAATGACCATATTCTGAGTGTTTGAGTTCTCCTACTGCCAAGTTATTTCCGTCGTGTCCGACTCTGTGTGACCCCATAGACGGCAGCCCACCAGGATCCCCCCTCCCTGGGATGCTCCAGGCAAGAACACTGGAGTGGGTTGCCATTTCCTTCTCCAATGCACGAAAGTGAAAAGTGAAAGGGAAGTTGCTCAGTCGTGTCTGACCCTCAGTGACCCCATGGACTGCAGCCTTCCAGGCTCCTCCATCCATGGGATTTTCCAGGCAAGAGTACTGGAGTGGGGTGCCATTGCCTTCTGAGTTCTCCTAGCTAATACCAAAGCTAGGGTTGATTTTAGAAATCTCTTTCAGTGAGGGTTACACAGGTGTTCTTTCAAAAAATTCTTTAATATATTATAAATATTGTAATGTGAAAAGGTTAGTCGATTAGTCGTGTCTGACTCTTTGCAACTTCATGGACTGTAGCCCACCAGGCTCCTCTGTCCATGGACTTCTCCAGGCAAGAATACTGGAGTGGGTAGCCATTCCCTTCTCCAGGAGGTCTTCCTGACCCAGGGATCGCACCCTGGTCTCCTGGGTGTCAGGCAGATTCTTTACTATCTGAGCCACAAGAGAAGCCATAAATAATGTATGTATTTGCTGATTAATCAAAAGAAAACTAGAAGAAATATAGGAGTTACCCAAATAAAGAATAAATGTGATTGTGTAGAAAGCATTTCAGTAAAATGAAATAGCATGGCATTATCTAGAATCAAACCATAGAATATCTCATTCAAGGAGCTGGAATTATAGACAGAGTAATCAGAGGAAATGGTGAAACTGGAGAAGTAACCAGAAGTAGCCATCGTTGTGACTTCCATGAAATGATCTTCCCAGTTCTCCCCAATCCCATCCTCCCTCCATGTACTGTTCCATCTCCTCCTAATTTTTATCTATTTTTAATATTGAGGCACATTTCCTCTCATATGGATCCCCCTTTTTTCCACTGCTATTTCTTGGAAAGACGATGAATTACGTTGATACCTTTGTTGAAAATAATAAACTGGACTTCCCTGGTAGCACAGTGAATAAGAATCTGCCTGCCAATGCAGGAGACACAGGTTCAATCCCCGATCCAGGGAGATCCCACATGCTGCAGAGCAACTGAGGCCCAGCACCGTAACTACTAAGCCCGAGAGCCCACGAGCTCTAGAGCCCACGAGCCGCAGCTGCTGAAGCCCATGTGCCCTGGAGCGCATGCCCTGCAACAAGAGAAGCCACGTCAGTGAGAAGCCCTGGTCACTGCAACCAGAAAAAGGCCCATGCGGCAATGAAGACCCGGAACAGCCAAAAGTAAATAAATAACTCTAAAAAAAAAGAATAAACTGTATATGTGTGGGAATATGTATATACAACATCTATTTCCAAATTTTCTAATCCCTTCTAGTGAAATATTGATATATAGATTTATACCACACTACCACATTGCCTTGAAGCTGTAGCTTTATAATAATATTTATTTATTTATTTTGGCCACACCAGACGACTTGTGGGATCTTAGTTCCCCAAGCAGGGATTGAACCTGGCCACAGCAGTGAAAGTTCCAAGGCCTAACCACTCTCAGGGAAATACCCTTCCTCTTTTTTAGATCATGTAGTAGCTGTCCTTCCAATTTTCCTTAAAATTGTTGTAGTATTCTAAATCCTTTTCATCTCCATATAATATTTGGAATCAGCCTGTCTATTTCTAGGGGAAAAAAGACCCTGCTTTTTTAGAAAAGTGCGTTGAACATTTAAAACATTTTGAGAACTGATATCTTAACAATACTACCTTCACTCCTTGAATGGGGTTATCACTCTTGGATTATAATTCAATAATATTTTATTTTGTGTAAACTGTTCCTGCTTTGGCATTGGGAACTCTCTCAGTTGGTTCCTGTGTTACTTGGATACACACCATCATTGTGTGTGCATGTGGGTGTGTATTTGTGTGTCTATAGTTTTTCCCAGCTTTTCAGTAAGGTTTCTCTGCTCTGGTTGATGAGAATTCAGTATCTCCTAGTTCCGCGAATTATTCAGCTTTGAGCTCCCAAAAGCTTTGCTTTGCCTGACCTTGTAGTGTTTTCTCTAGACACGTGTTGCTTTGTGTTCAGCCGAAACTCAAGGTGACCTTTATGTGAATTTCTGGAGCCCTTTCTGCACATAGCTCTCTCCTCTCGAGTATCCCGCCCTCCAAACTCCAGCCGCTTTTTGAAAACCTGAACTCCGTCTACTCAACTCAGTAAGACTCTCATGCTGTTTGGGCTCCTCATCCCCCCATTGTGGTTCAGAAAGAGCCACCAGGAAGAAACTAGAGGTATTGCTGGATAACTGTTTTAAAAAGATTAAAATATATTTATGTATTTGGCTGTGCCGGGCCTTAGACGCAGCAGTTGGGATTTCATCTCTGTTGCGGCATGCAGGACCTAGTTCCCTGATCAAGGATTGAACCCAGGACCCCTGCCTTGGTAGCAGTGTCTTATGCACTGGACCATCAGGGACATTCAGGATAATATTTTTACTATCCTTCTCTATTGCCCAATGTCTGAAAACAAGTGTTGCTTATATTTTGTACATCCTTTAGTTGTTACTATAAAAAGCCAAGTGTGGTTCCAATATTCCATTACAGCAGGAAGCACAACAGCCTCTACTGTTTGGGTTGCTATTTTACATGGTATATATTTCTGTAACTTATTACAGTTGCTAATATAATCCACATATGCACATATAGAAACACAATTGACTTAAACTATTATTAATTCTATAACTTATCTGGAGATGTTCTTAAAGTTTTCCATTCAGATAGTTATTTTAAAATAATATTTTTGTTTTTCTTTTCAGTTCTTAGAATTCTTATGTCTTTATCTTGCAGTGTTGGTTTGGGCTTCTGGGATAATGTAAACAGAAGTGGTAATAATGGGCATCCATTCCTATTCCTGGTTTTAAAAGGAATGATTAATATTAGCTTTAGCTACTGTTTTTAGATCCTGATTAAAATACAAGTTAAGGAAGTTGTCTTTTATAATTCCTTTGTGGTTTGTTTTGTGGTATGCTGAAAAAAGTGTCTCCTCCCCCCCAAGTTATATTTACTTCCTAATTGCTGGACCATGTGAATATCATCTGATGCAGCAAGAGTGAAAATTAATTTATATGGCAAAAGATGTGATTAAGGATCTTGACTGGAATTTATCTTGAATTATCAGGGTTGGCCCTAAAAGCAATCACATGTATCCTTAAAAGAAAGAGGGAGAGGGCGATTTTATAGACAGACACAGAGGAGGGGTCCACGTGAAGACACACTGAGGTCAGAATGATGTCACCATCAGTGAAAAAACACCATCAATGACAAAAGTCGTGAGAGGCAAGAACCAACCCTCCTCAAGAACCTGAGTGGAGCCTGACCCTACTGACGCTTAGGTCTTTTATTTACAGCCTTCAGAACTGTGAGAGAATTATTGCTTTAAGCCATGAAAATCAGGGTAATTTGTTATAGGAGCCATTGGAATCTAATGTTTTTATTTAATTGTGATACTGAATCACAGGCTTCCCAGGTGGCACTAAGTGGTATAGAATCTGCCTGCCAGGAGACGTAAGAGACGTGGGTTGGGAAGATTCCCCTGGGGTAGGAAATGGCAACCCACTCCATTACTTTTGCCTGGAGAATCCCATGGACAGAGGAGCCTGGTGGGCTACAGTCCATAGGGTTGCAAAGAATCAGATACGACAGAAGCGACTTAGCACATTCAACTACCTCAAAGGTTTTTTTTTTTTTTAATCCACTGGAACAAGCATATAGTTTTTCTCTTTTAATCTCTCAAAATGTGAATTACACTAATGAGATTCTCTGATGTTAAGCCATGTTAAACCAACCCCCCATTCCTACAATAAACCCAACTGGTTCATGATATATCAATATATGTGCAGGCATGTATGTTTCATCTGTCTTTTCTGCTGATTCTCATTCATGGTCTATAATTTTCAAATGTTGCCCCTAGAGTCTCTAGCTAGAAGAAACATAGCCCTGTTCAGTTCAGTTGCTCAGTTGTGTCCGACTTTGCGACTCCATGGACTGTAGCACCCAGGTTTCCCTGTCCATCACCAACTCCTGGAGCTTGCTCAAACTCATGTCCATCGAGTAGATGACACTCGCTGTAGACACCTTGATTTTAGCACAGTGAGACCCATCATTGACTTCTGACCTCTGGAACCGTAAGACAATAAATTTGTGTTATAAGCCTCGACCAAGTTTGCAGTAACTTGTCACAGCAGCAATGGGAAACAAATACACTCATTTGCCTTATGAATTCATTTGAAGGATTTCCTTGAGGCCTTAGAGGAAGGACCAGTCTTTCAACGAGGACTTGTGTTTGTTTCTCCTAGTCGTTTCGGGGCACTAGCCTGGAAATGCTTCAAACTACATTAAGGGCTTAAGGTAATGTGTTTTGAGCAAGTCCATGTAAAGGCTAAGCTATGTTATACTTTTCACTATTTTCTTTCTCTTTTTTTGGCTGCACCATATGGCACTCAGGATCTTAGTTCCCCAACGAGGGATGGAACCTGTGCCCACTGTATGGAAAGCATGGAATCTCAACCACTGGACCACCAGGGAAGTCCCTCCTCTCTCTTCTCGCTCTGTTAGACAAGGAAAAATTTCTCAGAGTCCCTGGGTGGAGAAAGAGAGAGTGAGTTTACTTCTGTTTCACCCTAATCCTGAGTTGTCACTCTCTGCGGGTCCAGCTCAGTGTAGTGAGACCCTCCTCTTAGACTCCTCAACTTGGGGCCACCAGGCTTTGATTTCTGCCCCTTCTACCCCAGAAGGCTGTCAAAATCCAAAGTTCAAGTTTGCCCAGAATAGAAAATGCACCCAAGGCAAAAGCAATTTCAAGGTTCTTTCTGGTTCTCTTTCTTTAAGCCTTGTCCTGTTTGCAATGCTTTCAGAGTTTTTCTCACTTACCTTTCTTTTAACCAGCATTCACTGCGGTTTTTAGTGATGGGGCTGATCTGAATCACCTGGCCCAAAATATTCCTGGACACCTGTTAAAACTTTGTTTCTTCCGAATCTGTCAATTCCACCATCTAAACTTTTGGCTGGTCTGATTTTGCTGTCTTGTATTTCTGTTGGCTCCCACTCCTGATGTTCTGTTTTCCTGTTCATTCGTTTGTTCATTTAATTATAATCTCATTTTAAAAGACTTTATTAAATTTGTTACAATATTGCTTCTATTTTATATTTTGGTTTTATTTCTTTTATTTATTTTTTTTGGCTACAAGGTATGTGGGATCTTAGCTTCCCAACCAGGGATTAAAGCTGCAATCCCTGCATTGGAAGGCGAAACCTTCTGGACCACTGGACCATCAGAGAAGTCCCCATAGACCTGGGTTCAATCCCTGGGTCGGGAAGATCCCCTGGAGAAGGAAATGGCAACCCATTCCAGTATTCTTGCCTGGAAAGTCCCATGGACGGAGAAGCCTGTTAGGCTACACAGTCCGTGGGGTCACAAA
Source organism: Bos taurus (assembly GCF_002263795.3). Taxonomy (NCBI): domain Eukaryota; kingdom Metazoa; phylum Chordata; class Mammalia; order Artiodactyla; family Bovidae; genus Bos; species Bos taurus. The sequence goes on from NC_037336.1 coordinate 91,401,165, forward strand.
GAGTCGGACAAGACTGAACGACTTCACTTTCACTTTGATTATCCTCAGTAAACCTGTATTTGTCAAACTTCTTGGAAGGTTACATTCATGTCACTTTCCCGCAGAAAAAAAGGACTGCTGTTGTGCTTTCAGTTGCCTGGAGGCAGGCCAACACAGTTCCGATTTAAAACAATTCCTTTGCTTGAGGTTTTTCACATTACCCAGGTATTATGAGTTAGACCACAAACATGCAAGAAGTTTGACTTGTGGTTATACATTCTCAGGGGAAGTTTTTTCCTCTCTTCACTCAGTTCCTGTTGATACAGATGCAGGAATGTCTGTGCTTTTCCCTCGTCCCTATAATTGTGTACAGTTATCAAAAGCAAAGCTTAGTGACTAGAGATTGGCAGAGCTCTACCATTACAGTGCTCATTAGTTTTCTAACTACAATGGTGTGAAACTAGAAATTAATTACATAAAGAAAACTGGAAAATTCATAAGTATGTGGAGATTAAACAACATGCTACTGAACAACCAATGGGTCACTATGTTTTATGTCTGAAACATATAATATTGTACATCAACTATTTCACAATTTATATACATGTCCCCCAAGTTCATCCATGTTGTTGCAAATAGCAGGATTTCCTTCTTTTTTTTTTTTTTAATTTTTTTTTGCATGTATACGCAAAGAATACCTAAAAAATAAAAAGAAGGAAATTCTGCTATTTGCAACAACATGGATGAACTTGGGGGACACTCTGAAGTGAAATAACCTAGACATAGAAACAAATATGCAATCTTACTTATCTGTGAATTTTTTTTTTTTAAAGTTAAACTCACAGTAACACAGAGTAGAATGGTTATTACCAAAGGCTGGGGGTTGGGGGAGGGGGGAGAGGATACAAACTTTTAGTTACAAAAATGAATAGGTTCTGGAGATAGCATGATGACTGTAGTTAATAATATTGTAATACTATAGTATTAGTATTTATTAATTAATAGTGTATAATATAAATTATAATTAATATATTAATTATATATATAATGTATATATTAATAATATAATAAAGTATAATTAATAGTGTATACTATAAATTACACTTGAAATTTGCTGAGAGTAAATCTCAGGTGTTTCCATTTCCCCAAAAAAGTGGTTTTTTTCCCCAAAAAGATAGCATGATGACTGTAGTTAATAATAATGTAATACTATAGTATTAGTATTTATTAATCAATAGTGTATACTATAAATTATAATATATTAATTATATACATTAATGTAATAATATATATAATATATAATATTAATATTATAATAAAGTATAATTAATAGTGTATACTATAAATTATACTTGAAATTTGCTGAGAGTAAATCTCACGTGTTTCCATTTCCCCAAAAAAGTGGTTACTGTGGGAAGTGATGGATATGTTAATTAGCTTGATTGTGGCATGCATTTCACAATGTACATCTAAACCACCTTGAAACTTTAAATATATGTAATTTTGTCAATTATGCCTCAAGCTGGGGTGCAGGAAAGACCTTATTTCCACATACAGCCACACTCTGAAGTACTGGGGGTTAGGTCTTCACATATGCATTTTGGGGAGACACAATATAGTGTATTAGTTAGTTAGTTCAGTCGCTCAGTCATGTCTGACTCTTTGCGACCCCATGAATCGCAGCACGCCAGGCCTCCCTGTCCATCACCAACTCCTGGAGTTCACTCAGACTCAGGTCCATTGAGTCAGTGATGCCATCCAGACATCTCATCCTCTGTCATCCCCTTCTCCTCCTGCCCCCAATCCCTCCCAGCATCAGAGTCTTTTCCAATGAGTCAACTCTTCGCATGAGGTGGCCAAAGTACTGGAGTTTCAGCTTTAGCATCATTCCTTCCAAAGAAATCCCAGGGCTGATCTCCTTCAGAATGGACTGGTTGGATTTCCTTGCAGTCCAAGGGACTCTCAAGAGTCTTCTCCAACACTACAGTTCAAAAGCATCAATTCTTTAGCGCTCAGCTTTCTTCACAGTGCAACACTCACATCCATACATGACCACAGGAAAAACCATAGCCTTGACCAGACGGACCTTTATTGGCAAAGCAATGTCTCTGCTTTTCAATATGCTATCTAGGTTGGTCATAACTTTCCTTCCAAGGAGTAAGCATCTTTTAATTTCATGGCTGCAATCACCATGCAGTGATTTTGGAGCCCAGAAAAATAAAGTCTGACACTGTTTCCCCTGTTTCCCCATCTATTTCCCATGAAGTGATGGGACCAGATGCCATGATCTTCGTTTTCTGAATGTTGAGTTCTAAGCCAACTTTTTCACTCTCCTCTTTCACCTTCATCAAGAGGCTTTTTAGTTCCTCTTCACTTTCTGCCATAAGGGTGGTATCATCTGCATATCTGAGGTTATTGATATTTCTCCCGGCAATCTTGATTCCAGCTTGTGCTTCTTCCAGTCCAGCATTTCTCATGATGTACTCTGCATGTAAGTTAAATAAGCAGGGTGACAATATACAGCCTTCACGGACTCCTTTTCCTATTTGGAACCAGTCTGTTGTTTCATGTCCAGTTCTAACTGTTGCTTCCTGACCTGCATACAAATTTCTCAAGAGGCAGGTCAGGTGGTCTGGTATTCCCATCTCTTTCAGAATTTTCCAGTTTATTGTGATCCACACAGTCAAAGGCTTTGGTATAGTCAATAAAGCAGAAATAGATGTTTTTCTGGAACTCTCTTGCTTTTTTGATGATCCAGCAGATGTTGGCAATTTGGTCTCTGGTTCCTCTGCCTTTTCTAAAACCAGCTTGAACATCTGGAAGTTCATGGTTCACGTATTGCTGAAGCCTGAAGCTAAGCTAAGCCTGAAGCTATATAGTGTATAACACTGGAAAAGGCAATGGCACCCCACTCCAGTACTCTTGCCTGGAGAATTCCATGGATGGAGAAGCCTAGTAAGCTGCAGTCCATGGGGTCGCACAGAGTCGGACACGACTGAAGTGACTTAGCAGCAGCAGCAGCAGCAGTGTATAACACCACCCAAAATTGATTTTTAAAATCTGCCTTGAAGGGCTTCCCCTGTGGCTCTGCCTGCCAATGCAGGAGACATGGGTTCAGTCTTTGATCCTTGAAGATCCTCCATGCTTGCTGAACAACTAAGTCCATGTGCTACAACTATTGAGTCTGTGCTCACCTGGGAACCCCAACTACTGAACATACACGCTGCAACTACGGAAGCCTGTTCACCTGGAGCCCATGCTCTGCAGCGAGAAGCCACCACCGTGAGAAGCCCACACACTGCAACCAGAGAGTAGCCCCACCGCTTGCGGCTGGAGAAAAGCCCACGCGGCAGCGAAGACTCAGCACAGCCAAGATAAACTAAAAACATTTCTTTTTTAAAGTGTCTTGAAACTTTTGGATTTAGATTAAAATCTATACAAATTAATATATAAGGAATAAAGTCAAATCGTCAGAAAGCCATGGTTTTGCTTGTCGTATTATAGGCTTTGAATTTAGCCAAAAGATATTAGCGTAAAAACAAAAGAGGTATCAGAGAGATGTTTGCAGTGTTATTCAACATGGTGTAGGAAAAAGAAAAACTGATGCTGGGGTATAAATCAGGGGGAAGGATATAAAAGTTCTAGTCACTAAAATTTTCTTTTTTACAACTTAATAATTCAAAGCAACTGTCAGATTATTAGTTTCCCAGGTACCTTGGTGTAGAAGACTTTGACCTGAATAGCTGACATGAGAATTCTAGTCACTTGAATGAGATAAATGATACAGCAAATTAATAGACTTGCATTCTGGGGGGCATACATCAGCGTCTTGTGTTTGGTTGTTGTTGGTTTGTCCATGAGGCTCTGATCTAATCTGGGTGAATTACATTGGGTTACTAGTCCACCAACATATGAGGAATACAATGGTCACAAGATATTGTCACCACGTGAAGCATTATTTGGACAGCCACCTTGATGCCACTTGTCATAATGCCTTCAATTTATAACAGCTGTTTGTACCAGGAAGTTAAACTGAGTCTAGGAATGTAAGGCAATGCCTTCTGGCCGATATAACTTCTTTCGTTACACCCTGAGTCTTCTCTCATTCTATTGCAACAAAATAATTTGGTCTCCTTTTCAATGATCTGAAATGAATGAAAATTTCTATAGTCAGAAAATTCCTGTCATTTCACAATAGCTGCATAAAACTTTAAGGCACGCAAAACAGCTTCCTCTCACCAGCAACTTGAAGTAGTGTCCATTTGGAAAGTCTGGGGAAACACTGAAGGATGTGTATGTGGGTTGGGCAAATATATTGGGTCAGGAGTGTGTCCAAGAAGTAAGAAAAGATTCATCGTGAACGAGAAAAAGACACAGATCTGTTGGTTTACTCATTGAGGAGCAAATGTTATGCTTAAATCAATATTCAAACTACAAAGCCTGAAAATCTAGAGGTTTTTTTTTAATCGTTGATCACTATTACTGACAATGTGTGATGTTTTACTTTTAGCTGTTTGAAGAACCACTTCTTTAACGCGCAATAAAACACACCTGCCAAAATCAAAATTTCTAAAAGTGAAACTGGTAGAAGTAAAATATTTACTACGTACCTTTAACATGTTGTGATTCTTTCAGGAAATATACTTGGTTTCAGTATCAAGTTTGGTGAGTTATTTTGGGTCCATCTAAAATAATAAGATTGGGAATTCCCGGTGGTCCAGTGGTTAGGACTTCATGCTTTCACTGTGTGGGTCTGGGTTCAATCCCTGGTTGGGAATAAGATTCCACAAAATGCATGGCACAGGCAAAAAGAATAAAAATAAAATGTATGTGTGTGTTAGTCTCTCAGTCATTTCTGGCTCTTTGTGACCCCATTGACTGTAGCCCACCAGGCTCCTCTGTCCATGGGATTTCCAGTTCCTTCTCCAGAGGATCGTCCCAACCCAGGGATCGAACCCAGCTCTCCTGCATTGCAGACAGATTCTTTACTGTCTGAGCCACCAAGGAAGCCCAAAAGATACAAATTACTGAATTACTGAAACCAGGCAAAAATATTTTTTAAAAAACCTTTGCCAACTCAGCACGCTAATATAACTATTTTTGTATCATTTTCAATCTTTGCATATATATTCTTAAAACTAAAATATATTAGTGATTTGATTCACATTCCTTTGTATTTAATAACATAAGTATTTAACATATGCATTTATCCTTTCCTATATTTCTAATCTTTTTCTAACCATTAAAATATTTTAAAAATTGTAATTAAATATCAATAACCTCAGATATGCAGATGACACCACCCTTATAGCAGAAAGTGAAGAGGAACTAAAGAGCCTCTTGATGAAAGTGGAAGAGGAGAGTGAAAAAGTTGGCTTAAAGCTCAACATTCAGAAAACTAAGACCATGGCATCTGGTCCCATCACTACACGGGAAATAGATGGGGAAACAGTGGAAACAGTGTCAGACTTTATTTTTTCAGGCTCCAAAATCACTGCAGATGGTGACTGCAGCCATGAAATTAAAAGACGCTTACTCCTTGGAAGGAAAGTTATGACCAACCTAGATAGCATATTCAAAAGCAGAGACATTACTTTGCCAACAAAGGTCCGTCTAGTCAAGGCTATGTGAGAGTTGGACTGTGAAGAAAGCTGAGCGCCAAAGAATTGATGCTTTTGAACTGTGGCGTTGGAGAATACTCTTGAGAGTCTCTTGGACTGCAAGGAGATCCAACCAGTCCATTCTAAAGGAGGTCAGTCCTGGGTGTTCATTGGAAGGACTGGTGCTGAAGCTGAAACTCCAATACTGTGGCCACCTCATGAGAAGAGTTGACTCATTGGAAAAGCCCCTGATGCTGGGAGGGACTAGGGGCAGGAAGAGAAGGGGACAACAGAGGATGAGATGGGTGGATGGCATCACCAACTCAATCGATGGACACGAGTCTGGGTGAACTCCGGGAGTTGGTGATGGACAGGGAGGCCTGGCGTGCTGCGATTCATGGGGTCACAAAGAGTCGGACACGACTGAGCGACTGAACTGAGCTGAACATAGTATTTACCATTTTAACTATTTTTAAGTGTACAGTCATATAACACTAAATATAAATACTTCATACTCTTGTGCAACCATCATCACCATTCATTTATAGAACTTTATCATCTTCCCAAAATGAACTCTATGCCCATCGAGTACTAATTCCCCATTTCTCCTCCTCTGGCAACCACCATTCTACTTTCTGCCTTCATGAATGTGACTATTCTAGGTACCCCATGTAAGTGGAATCATACAATATTTGCCTTTAAGTGAAATAAGCCAGAGGCAGATATTGTAGGATTCCAACTTATATGGGGTACCTAGAATAGTCTTCAAGTTTCATTCATGTTGTAGGGTACATCATTATTCCTTTCATGTTAAGGCTTAGTGATATTACATTGTATGCATATACCCTAGTCTGCTTTGTTTATATAAATGTATATACTTACATAAATGTATCTGGCAGTAGTGGCTTTCCTGGTGGCTCAGTGGTAAAGAATCTACCTGACAAAGCAGGAGACTTGGGTTTGATCCCTGGGTTGGGAAGATGCCCTGGAGATGGAAATGCCAACACACTCCAGTATCTTGCCTGGGAAATCCCATGAAGAGAGGAGACTGGTGGGCTATAGTCCATGACGTTGCAAAAGAGTCGGACACGACTTAGCAACTAAACAATGTCTGTCAATGGACACTGGGGGTGCTGCTGCCTTTTTCAGTTCTTTTGGATGAATACCAGGAGTGGAATAGCTGGAGCATAGGCTAATTCTATTAAAATTTTGAGGAACCATCCTGTTGTTTCTCATAGTCTCATCATTTTATTGGCTGTATAATATTCCATTTTGTTTCTATGCCCTAATACTAAACCACTCCAGAAGTGTTTCCTGAGGAATCTCAAGTTTTCATTTTCTCTGTTGGATGGAAGTTAGTTCTGGCTTAGACAATGCTTCAGATTTTTTTGCCCTAGTTTAAAAATAACTCATATACATACATTTTACTGAAACGGAGCAGGACCCTATGGTTCTTGCCCCCACCCCCCAGCCCCCAATGTCCTCTGCCTGTCTTTCATCTATGGAAACTTTAGTCAAAGAATATGTTTGATCAGAGACATGAGAACGTGCAAAAGAAAACTAAAAAAATAGAAAAACTGTCAAAGACCAAATAATAATAACATAGTCATTTCAGTTCAGTCGCTCAGTCATGTCCAACTCTTTGCAACTCCGTGGACTGTAGCATGCCAGGCCTCCCTGTCCATCACCAACTCCCAAAGTTTACTCAAACTCATGCCCACTGAGTCATTGATGCCATCCAACCACCTTATCCTCTGTCGTCCCCTTCTCCTCCTACCTTCAATCTTTCCCAGCATCAGGGTCTTTTAGCATAGTCAAAGACCTTTAGTTCCTTCTCAAGGGCTATCAATAATATTCTGAGCCATATCCAGTGAGCTGTCCTAAAAGTGATCCCCGTCCCCACTCTGCAAGGGTGAAGAAGTTAACTACATGATGATCAGACTGTACCTGAGACATAAGCTGCCACAGTTCCAAGAACTGGCCTCAAGGACATGGAAACAAACTGACCCTGGAACTGAAGAATTAACTGTACAATCAAGATGAGGGTGGTCAGACCATCAGTGATCAATCTGATGACTGTCAGAGCTGACTGTGCTGTTTCTGCATGTAGCCCACCCCACCCCCGACTAGAAAAGCTCTTGCACAATTGATCGTCAGTGGAGAGAGCTGGCCTTTGAACACATGTCTGCCCTCCCTACTGGTTGCTGGTAACTGAAATAAAGCAAATCTTTCTTTCTACCAGCCTGGCCTGCTTACTGGCTTTTGAGTGGCAAGCAGCTGCCTCCCACCTTCTGGTAACATTACCCCTGATAGCTGATAACTGTTTTTGCTTACTGCCACCTCAAAATGACTCCCCTTCTCAAGGATGTGCCCCATTGATGGGAGTAAATCCTGTCTAGCTTGATCTCTGCTTTCCCATGTGGGGGCCACTAGCATATATTTAAACTTGAGTCAATTAGAGGGAAATAAAATTAAAAACTCATTTTCTCAGTCGCACCTGACATATTTCAAGTACATGACAGTCACAAGGAGCTTGTGCTACTGAATTGGGCATCATGGATACAGAACATTTCCACCATCTCAGAAAGCTCTATGGCGAGTGCTGCTCCAGACTGTTTTTGACTCTGACCACTTTGTTAGCTGAATCAGAGCCTATGAGTTACTCCCCCAAATGATTAAATCCTAGGAGAAAGGCCAATGTTAAACACATTCAGAAGAGAATACCATAAACTCTGGAATGTGAGTTTCAAAATTCACCACTGGGAATATCTCTTCCAGTGGCTGGACTACCCCTGCCTGCTGTTTCCCACGTCAAGTGTTCTTCAGAGTATGAATTCCTGGTCTTAAATTTGTTACTGATGGTCGCCTAATCCAAGCTGGGTCAATCCAGTTCCTTACTTTTCCCTTAAGGTATTTGGAACTGGGAGAGATTGTCAGTCAGGTGGTCCTCCAGCTGTTTAGAACTATAAATTTAGGAGAAACAGTCATATCCCACTATGTAAAACTGAGCTGGATATAGCAATGGAAAGAAAGCTCAAGCAGGTAAGCGGAGATTAAATTGCTTTGGACTTTCAAATTCTGGGTTCAGGTTCCTTTCTCAGGCCCATCAGCATCCATAACTTTGCGTTACAGGAGACAAGTCTGCATCCTAACAGTAAATTATTTAATGCTTAAGCTAGCTCCAACTGGCTTATTATCTGGGACCCAAGAGTCCTAACATACATGCATCCGTAAACTACACACACAGGCATCGACATACAACACAGAGGTGTGCATAGTTGTACACAAACTTTGCATTAAGTCATCACACTGGGCTCCCAGACTACTTTTCCTTTTCCTACTTTTAACCTCCTTCTCACTCAAAGTGTGCTTAGGTTGTCCTCTGCTTTCTTAATTCTTTTCCTTCCCTTGATCAAAATATGCCTTCTGCAATTCTGGCTATGGAAGCTTTAGGAAATCAAGTCCTGTACTACTGTTAACAATGGATTTAAATCTTTTTTTTTTTTAATGTAATTCTTCAGCTTGTATAGCACTTTAATCTCTCAGGCCTAAATAATTCAGTCAACATTCATCAACGACTGAATCGATAATCCCTCACAGGCCAGAGCAGCAAATGGTGAGTGTTAGGATCCCACGGGACCAGAACTGAGTGGGCACCTCTGCAAGTCCCAGCATGCTACTGCAGATGAACTATTAGGAGAAACCTCCTCTGGCAGGAGGGAAGAGGATGAGGAGTCAGGTAGTAAAGAACAGAGCAATAGCACCCGAGGGCAAAGGCACATCCCGTGGCCTAGGTAGGAAAGCGCTCAGTGTGGTCAAGCAACAAAGGAAACCAGAGTGGCCAGAGTAGACAGCAGGGGGAAAAGTAGTGTGAGCTGATAGGCAGGGCCTTTAAGCCAAGGTAACTGGATAAGATAAAACCTGAAGTGCAATGGGAAAGTCTTAAAAAAGATTTAAAACAGGGAGTGAGCTGATCTGATTTGGGTCTTAAAAAAGAATTACCCATTCTGGCTAGAGGAGGGATAGGGACCAGTTTAGGAGGCTACTGCAATTGTTGGCAAGAGATCACAACGGCTTAGCCTATGAGGATGGGAGGCAAAAGGAGCTCTGGAAAGTATCTGAGATTTTTTAAGGTGGAAATAGAAGCTCTTAAGAAGTTTTCCATTTTACCTTCTAAGTAGCCAGCGGCCATATTAAAGTTGTCAATGAAGAAGACTCATAAAAACTAGGCCCTACCAAGTGAAGAAGGGTCTGTCTCCCTGTTTCACAGGGCTCAGGGCTCAGCTCTTACCTTGATTCCAATAATCCTATAGAGAAAAATCCCGCAGTCATCTATCTCCCTTTCCTTTGACGAGCAGCAACTGCTGAAAAACGACTCCCAGCAAAACGACAGTGGTGTCTGGGGTTCACTGATACACACCTAACTTTTCATTTAAATGCTCACTTTTAATTTGGTATCGGTTATCTTACATCGCATCAAGTGACAGAGGAGGCATTTTGCTAGCAGCATCTCCTACTTCATCTAGAAAAACTGTATTCACCATCTGATTCTCAGCAACCTGGGGCAAAATTCCTTTAGAATAATTAACTGTTTATAGAGGACGGGTGCCCTTTCGCCTATGCAGATCTCGTGCGTTCTGGGCACCGCTTCCCGCCGCGCAGACAAATGCACTCATTGTCTGCACCACGCCAGTCCCCCCCGGATTTTATGCAGCGTGCATTTCCTGCACCGAGAAGCTGGCTGCAGGCGTGCTTCCCTCGTTCCCCTGCCCCCGCCCGAATCCCAAGCTTTTGTTTCTAAACGTTTTCTCCCGACGCTATTAAAAATGCTTGGGCACATCGTTCCCAAATAAGTGACCAACTAGGAAGTTTTCTGCCTGTTAACCTCGAGGCCAACGTCCAGTAAAGTTTTGAAAAAATCAACTAAACCTCGTGTAAAGAGGCCAGTCCCTATGGAAACAACGGAAACGCGGATATTATTGCCTAAACTTGCCAGGAGGGCAGTGGGGGCGGGATTTGGGTTTTTCTTAACATCTACGCTTTGCAGTGGCTCTCTCCCCCTGCAAGGGCGCTCCAAGGGGCTGCAGCCCGCATTCCCGCAGCGGCGAGGAGGTGGTGTGTGGGGGGGACGCGGGGGTGGGGGTGGGTAGAGCTGAGCCCGGCCTCCCGGCGGCGACGCTCTGGCCCGCCCGCGCGCGCGCGCGCGCTCGATGGTTCCGCGCGGCGGCCCAGGCCCGCGCGGTCCCGACGCCAGGGGGCGCGCTGGCCGGCGCCGCGGATCTCCGAGCTGCGCGGCCCGACTCGCGTCCGCCATATTGGATGCCGCAGCCGCCGCTGCCAGCGCTTCCTCCTCCGTCTTCGCGGCGCGCCGCTGGTTCCTACGGGCCCCGAGCGGCGGGGAGGCGAAACAGGAGCCCGCCGGAGGAAAGAGGAAGGAGGGGGTGGAAAGAAGTCGGGGACCGGGGCTAGAGGGTGGAAGCCCGAGACCGAGTGGGGCGGAGAAGAGAAGGCGCCGCGGCCCGGCCCCTCCCCCCCCGTCCGCCGCCGCCGACCCGCCCCGGCAGCGCCTCTGTTCCCCTGCCCGGCGCTCCGCCTGCCCTAGCGGCCATGCCGGGGCCTCGCCGCCCCTAAGGGAGAGCCCTTCCCCACCAGTGCTTGCCTCGCCTTTTCCCTCGGGCCCGGGGGGGTCGCAGCGGCCCGGCCCCCCACCCCCCGTCCCCGCCGCCGTCGGCGCGCCCGCCCCCTCACACCCCCCACCCTCCTCGCGGCGCCGCCGCCGTCCCCGTCTCGCTCTCCCCACCCAGTGCAGTGGCCGCCGCCTCTTCCGCCGCCGGGCTCCGGGCCTCCGCACCGACAACATGGAGGCTGTGAAAACCTTCAATAGCGAGGTTGGTATTGCAGTCTTCGCCTCTCCTCTCCCCCTCCCCCGCTCCTGCCCACGCTCCCCACCCCGACCTCCGACCCTCGACCCCCGGCCCAGGACGAGGCCCGCCGCGGGAGGACTGGGCACGGGCCCGCAGGGCTTTCTCCAGGGTGGGGCGAGCGGCTGCCTGGCCGTGCCCGTGGGGGAGGGGTGTTTCTCGGTCCCGGCGCCCCTCCCCCGATCCCGGGGTGGTGGTGGGGGCGGGGGAGGTTCCGGTGTCTCCAGCACCTACTCCCGAGTGGCTGCGGGGGTGGAAGGGGAGGCCACCGGTTGGGCCCTCCCCCGGAGGCTCCCGACGGGTCTCTCTGCGGGTCAGTTCCGCCGAGGCCTGGCCCGCCCACCTCTTTTCCTGGGCCTGCGGGATTTTTAACTTGGAGGCCAGGCATCCCCACTTCAGGCCTTCCCCCGGTCCTTAATGAGGCAGGCACTGATGGGGGTAGTAGGGGGTGGGAAGTGGTGGAAAAGCACCTCCTGGGATGATCGTCTGTGGTCACATTGCAAGCAGTGTTTGTTTATAACCGAGATATTGTTGGCTAGGTAACCTGCCAACCGGGGACTTAAGCTTAAGGGGATGGTTGGTCGGGAGGCGAGGTTATTCTGCAAATTTCCCCTGTCCTTACCCGCCCCCCCCCCCCCAAACTCTTCTCATCATCACGACATAAAGCAACAGAGCTGTGCATGCCGAGAGGAAAGATGTGGGAGAGGCATTTCCCACGGGTTCCTTCACGTGTCATACATAAGGCTAGATTTTAAATAAGCAGCTGTCCAGTTTTCACTATTTGATTGAGTTTGCTAGTCTGAAGGGAGACACGTTTCGATAAAAATAGTCGTGTCCGACTCTGCGATCCCATGGGCTGCCAGGCTCTATCCAGTCAAGATTACTGGAATAGATAGTTATTTCGTTTTCCAGGGATCTTCCCCACCCAGGGATCAAACCCGGGTCTCCTGCATTGCAGGCAGCTTCTTTACTGTGTAGCCACCCTGGAAGCCCTAAAATATTTTAAAACCTTTTAAACACTCTAATGTGAATAGACTTAATTATGTTAAACATTTAACAAGTAGATGTCTACACAGCTTATCCGTACTTGTATGCCTTAGATACAAATATTTTAATATGATGTTAATTAGATTTGCATCAATTTTATGAACTTTTCATGTGGAGGCACTAATACTCTGTTCAGTATAGTCTAATAGTGATAGTCTAAACAATTCTTCTTTTCTTCTTCCCTCCTCCCTCCCTCCCTTCTATCCTTCCTTCCTTCTTTGGAGAATTAGCATTTGAGAAACTTAGAAGAGGCTAAAAGTTAGATCTAACAATCATGTGAATTAGACTTTCCATATTAAAGCAGATAGCTGTGACAGTTATATGAAAGAAGCCTTTTTTTTTTGAAAGGATTTTCATTTGAATACAAGGTTTTCTTTACTGCTTTTTGATAGAGATTAGAGTGTAAACTTCGGAATCTTTTCCATTTTATTTATGAATTTGTAGCTGATAATTTGGATCAAATTTATAAAATCTGCTTTCACTTGTCCTTAAAATCTGAAATAAAAAATAAGCATACTATATGAAATTTATTGTTGATAATTTCACAGCTCTGCAGGGGAGGGGGAAAAACAGGTCTGTGTAGCTTTTTTATTTGCTACATGTAGTGCTACAAGCACTAAGTAGTGGTCTTCATTTAAATTATATATAAAAAAGGTTTCTCCTGTTTCCTTCCAATTATTTGATGTACCCTAGACTTTTTTGATGGGTGTCTCCTGTTTATCTTGGGGTTCCTAATATGTACCCTCCATTCTCAGCCCTCCCTGCCATGTGATAGATACAAACAAGTGGTTAGTACACTGTGGTTGATCACAATGGAGCAGGGAGGAGTAGAAATGTTACAGTTGGTTTTATTTATTTTACTATTGACATGAAGGATAAGGAGCCTAATATTTACATGACTAGCTTGATGTTTCAGCTCTTTTCTCATCTAATCTTCACAAGAACTTGAGATTTGTAGTGGTATTCCCACTTTAGTTTATGTAACACTGTCTCCTTTCCCCGTATGTATTTTTTCCCCCTTATATATTTTCAAAGAACTTAAACCATCTTTTTACTCTCTTGTTTACTAGTATTATGCTCACACCTCTGAAAATGGGGTTGGCGCACAGCATAGTTATAGAATTGAGGAAGGGAAATATATTTTGAAGAAGATTCAGAAGAATGTACTTTTTAAGGGGGTTTAAACTCAAAATAGATAATTTTTTTTCCTGATTTTTGAAAAAAGTTTCTGTGAATATCTATGCTTGCTAGTATAGTAAAAATTTGTGGTTGAAAGTATATAGTGGGAAATAGTTCAGTAATATTTTTCCATTAAATCATATGTTACAAAGTGCAAAAATAAAGGAATCTGAATTACAGAATTAGGAGACAAGGATGTTTTAGAATGTTTCCTTAAAATTAATTTGGCTTTTAAAGGCATTTATCCTTGGGCTGAGCCCAACAAAACTTTCTCTGGCAAATTTAAAATTATCTTTGAAGCACTGAATTGTCAAATGCCACGTACTTGATAAGGCAACACAATTTATCTGTAAGCATAATGTTCAAAATATGAAATGCTTAGCTTTTATGACTTGCTTAAAAAAACAAGCGAACATTGGCTTGAAAACAGAAATGTGCCATGGATTTGTAAAGTTAAGAATATAGGTCTTTAATCTGAAAATTGTGGCTAAGTTTCGGTCCGAAAATCTGGTCTTATGCATAACGCTAGGAAGCAGTCATGATTGGTATGTCTTCCTGCCTGCCAGCCTTCCCTCCCCTTTTGTCAAAGGCGCTTTATGGCCTCCCCACCCCACTTTCACATTCACTGTCGGAGGATCTTTTTTTGTGTGTGGTAAATTCCTCTTAATTGTCATCAGTGAAATGAGATGGAGGCTCAGGAATTGATTAAGTGCCCTCTGTGCTGGTTTTGTGGGGAAACTTTAATTTCCAGTTAAGCATCATTGTGATGAAAGTTTAATCCCATGACCACTAATGTCAGTTCTGAAATGATGAAAGAATATTGTCCAGATTGAAATACAGGATTCCCTAAGGGTCAGTGCTTGACCCGAGCAGTTGACTCCAGAAGAGTTATCATCATTACAAGGTATCGCAGTTGCTGCTGCTCAGAGATGGTGGCGCTTACTTGTTAGGATCGTTTAGAGCCCTCACCTCGGTTGGAAGGGTCTCCTGTTCATCTTTTTAAATCTGTGTATTCACCTTAGGACCAGTTTATTACTGGAATGCAGCAGTTTTATACGTGAGTTGCATATCTGTACTCAGTCCTTAAGAATGCTTCTTTATGGAGGTCATTATGGTAGGTTTTTTTTTTTTAAAGAAGGAAAATACAAAATCAGTTCATAACCCTTTTCTTAGAAAATTATAACTTAATTGGCGAGGGCACTTTAGTAATATAGGAACTCTTAATATGTGGAAAATATAAGAATTATTACATTAAGAATATAAGAATCTGTTATGCTTGTGTGTGTAAAATTATTGCAGATTAATTTTTGGATTTACCTTGGTTCTTAAATTCTTTACTCATCTGTAGGATATCTAAATTATTAGTGTCTTTTGTTCTTAGGATCCTTTGGTTAGTCACATAGCTCACCCTTTAAACTGTCAGGTTGTAGACTTTCCAGAGTCAGTTTAACACCCAGTATATTTTCCTCTTCTCTGCCTTGTCTTGACACCAGTAGTGAAATCCCTTCTTTGTTTTATTCCATTTCCAAGTTTGTATCCAGGGTATTCGTTTGCCTATCTAGAGGACTTAGAGTCTTTCCACCAGTATCTGGTAGTAGGCATGGGGTGGTAGAGGACAGTGGCAAAGGTAGTGGAAGTAATAAAAGCGTGTGAAGTGTGATTTTATACTTTCCCCTTGCGGTTCAGGAAGGGGAGGTTATGTGAAGCAGCTGTAGAACATTGCCTTTTTCTTTGATTTTCATGTATCAGGGAATATCTCTGTCTCTTCTGGTTTAACTTTCCAGTGGGAGTTTTGGTTAATTGTAACGATTAGAAGATTGTTTTGGTTTCTACTTTGTGAAAATCTCTTAAAGATGTAGCAGTCTTAGTATTAGAAAAGAAGCCTTCACTGCCCTCTCCCTGCCCCGGTGTTCAGGTTAGGGATCCTCAGCCTGGGCTTTGTTGGTCTTTTCCGCTGGATAATCGTTTGCTGTGAGGAGCTGATTTGTGCACTGCAGGCTGTTCAGCAGCAGCCCTGGTCTCTACCCACTAGAGTCCCTTGTTGTGACAACCAGAAATGGCTCCAGATAGTACCAGGTGTCCCTTGGGGGCCAAAGTCAACCGTGGTTGAGAATCACTGATTTAGGTCCCCTGTTAAACTGCCTTGAAACATTGTGTTTTTCCTTGTAATGATGACTACAGTTTTAAGTAATTAGGAGTAATTTCCCCCACCTTATAAGTTCCATGAGGACAGTGACCACATAATTTCATTGCTTCATATCCTTGGTACATAGCATAATGCCTTGGTATATGCTAAATAAAGATTCTCAAATGCATGGATTGATGATATAGTAGGCAGCTGAATGGCTTGGACCAAGGCAGTTAACATTTTTGAACATTTGGTTTTCTCTGGTGTAAAATAAATGATATGAGATTTTTAGGTTTCCTATTAGTTGCAAGATTCACTGACTAAATATGAAATTAATACTTTGGAGGACTTAGTAGGTATAAGCATTGTTTTGAGGGTCATTTTATGAAATTGTAGGTTTATAGTAGTTTAGATGGAAAATTTAAAATAAAAACTCTGCTTACGATTCTTACTAAGGGGAGAGCAGGGAGGGGACTATTTCATTGAAAGTTCCAGTTAGGCTGAATCAGTCCTAAGTTTTATATTGTAATTATGGTATTTTCAAGCCCTTTATGCTTTGTTTTTTCATTTTAGAACAACATATGGTAAAAGTTTTTTTAATGAATAAAGTTAGAGTACAAGCATAATTGAGGTTGATAATGATTTGGGGGACTGTATGATTTGAGAGTGTTTTAGTCATTTTCAGGATTAAGCATAAAATTTTTTTGGCAACATTGAAATTCATGAGATATATATAGTTCAGTCATTTTTATTTTAGGCTAGCAGTGAGTTTGTTACAGTAATTTGATTGGCATTTGGGGGACAGTATTCCCCAGTCTTCTAAATAGTCATATTTTATGATCACTTGCTCCTCTTTTTTTAGAACTATAGTTGGCATAGAATTAATGCTGATATTGCTGCTTGTACATGAAATTTTAGGTATTTCTTTCTAGGGCCAGTTTTCCTGTACTGGACAACTGCTAACTCGTAATGGTATGAGAGAATGTAATCAACCTTGACCTTGAACACTGGCTGGGCTCCTGAACTCTTGAGTGAGCGCACTTTATCTGGTTTTGTTTTCTCAACATCTTTCTCTGCTCCTTTCTCTCAGGATTGTGCCTCTCTACTCCTGCTTGTACAGACTGCTTTCCAGCAGCATGGACACAAGAAGCATAGTAAGATGATTATAACCCACATAAGGCAGGCCCTTTGGAAAATGATGAGGTTTAAATTGGTAGTCAAATGATGTCTTGATTGTATGGGAAGTGCTTGGGAAGCAGAATGAAGTTGTCACTTAGAATATATTGGTAAGCTTAAAGCAAGCATGTAGGGAATGAGTTGAATTTCTTCACAAAAAATAGGTGAAGTGAAAAAAAAGTTGTGCTTACGAGTGAGCATCAATCATATCTAAACTCTTGTGCATTTACTTGCATTCTGCTCCACGTAATTTTTTGTAAAAGAAATATTACTTATGTGAGATGGGTGAATTGCTAATTTCTGAATTTGATGGTTGGAAATGAAATACATCTTATATTTTGAGGAAGTTCTTCAAACTATAAGATGATAACTGGCAGATACTCTGTAGTATTGGAGACACAAGACTAAATCAAATTTTGGATTTTCTAATTATAGAGGAGCAGATTTTGTTAGAGGTACTATTATAAGACATAAATGCCCGTGAGAAATGTTACCATGGCTTCTGATTCCTTGTCTGAGTTAGTTCTCTTAAGTTTGGTGGTAAACACGATGTGTTTGGTCTCTCTGATTTTGATTTTATGCGTTTATTTCATCTTTCTATTTCTGCTGTACCAGTTTCTGATACACCATATTTTAAACTCAAGGAAGAGTATGTAAATATGCTATCTACTATAGGTCAGGAGATACATTAGGAACTCTGACATTGCTGTAGTTAGTCAGAATGGGGAATAGAGATGATTTGTTCATGTTTTTAAAAAAAGTTTATGGCTTTTAATTCAATGTATGTTAAATTCATTAAGATAATTCTGCAACTTAGTATGATTTGTAGAGGCTGACTTGAAAGACCTAGGATTTGATTTTGTTTATTCATTTAACCAATACTTAATGAATACTTACTATTTACCAGGCACTTTTCTATCTGCTGAGGTACAGTTGTCAACAAGACTGGCAAAAAGCACACCGTCTTGGAGCTTATGCACTTGTCATCCTTTCTCTTCCACCTCATCAGCGTTGAGCGCAGTGCCCTTGCTGCAGAGCCAGTGCGGCTGCGCAGGCGTCACTGACTCCGGGCTCGCTTCTTCGCTAGGGCCGGGGTGGCTGCAGCACTTCTCTCTATGCTCAGTTCTGCCTGGTCTACTCTCAGTATCTCACTTTTACAGAGTCCAGGTTGCTTGTCTACTGTTCAAAATAGAGATTGAGGGAGTAGACTTCTTAAACATGAATGTGATCTGATCTTTTCAACAATGGGGAAGGGAGACAAGCTACACTGTTCCGTTGTATACTAATTTGCCTATCCTGTTGAATCTCCATTTGGTATTTTGGAATCATAACTGTTTTTAGAAAGTATAGCTTTAGGGGTATTTTCTTTTGTCATGATATATTAATTAGTCTCTGCAAATATTAAATAATTTTAAGTGGTGATCAAACCCTTATGAATTGGGGAGGATTGATTATTTTTATTTCTAAAACTTTTTCTTTAATTAAGTACATGAGAAAAATTTGGTGTCTCTTTCTCTTTTATGAACACTGTTTTCTGAATTTGATTTGATTCCTTGGGGCTGATTTGAGTAGCTTGTAAGTGCAGGATGAAAGTTTGGATTATGTATTTTATGATTTTGGAAACTTGGGAAATGATATAATGGTCTTTTTATTTTGGGTCATGGTATCTAAAAGATTGACCAGTACCCTTGACACTAATACAGGTTTTATGTCAACTGTATCTTATTTTTTTTTTTAAAAAGGTTGATAATGCCTTGGTTAATTACTTTCTTTAGTAATGTCTTGCTACTATAAAGTTTTATGGTTTAAAAAAGATACAGGTATTTGAATTTATTGAAATGGTAAGAAGAATGTTGGATAAGTTAAAAATTTTTCCAAACCAAAACACATAGCAAATGTCTAGTTTCTAAAACAGCCGCTTGCTGTGATGAAAAAAAAAAATGTCTGGCTTGGGTAATTTTAAAGTACTTTTTATTTACCAAACATTTTAAAAAGCGAACCACTTTATAATATATGGTGTTTTATATGTGCTTATTTTCCCCAGCCATTATTATGTTTCAGTGGGTCTTAGGATAAACTTGTGAGAAAGGTAGGATAGGTGCTGTCCTCATTTCACAAACGAGGACTCTGAGGCCGGCCAGTGTGACCTTCCCAAGGAAGCGCCGCTTGTGTTAGAGCCGAGACTGGAAGGACCAGGTCTCACTCAGCTCCTGGTTGAGATGTAAAGGACAGCCAGCTGTGTACAGGGGAGCCATCACGCGATCTTTCACAATTCTGTTTGCTGGTATGATGTCCAAATATAAATTAACGGTTCTTCCCCACTTTTTAAACTTTATTTGTACAACTTCAGATTTACAGAAGAGTTGCAAGAATGATAAAGAATTTTTATATACACTTCATCCTGATTTCACTATTTAGTACATGTAATCATATTTGCTTTCTTATTCTCTTTGCAGTGCACATAAATGACTTGTAAACCTTGTTTCTGAACATTTGGGGAGTAAATTGCAATTAATGCCTTTTATTTCTAAATATTAACTGTATTTTCTGAAAACAACCACAGTACAGGTATCAAAATCAGGAAGTTGATGCAGTTGTCTGCAGACCTTCAGATTTCACTAATTGTATCAGTTAAGTCTTGAGTAGAAAGGAAATCTAAATCACATCACACTTGTCTCTCTAGTGTCCTTTAATCTGGAGCAGTTGGTTATTTGTCTTTTATGCCCTTTGATGATTGATGAGAATGGGCCAGTTATTTTTAGAATTCCCTCAATCTGGAATTGTCCTCTGATGCTTCATGATTAGTTTCAGGTTAGGCGTTTTTGGCAGGAGTAATCCAAAAGAGATACTGTGTCCTCAGGAAGCGCATGACGTATCCCATTAAAAAGGATGTTAACTTTTTTCTGCAAGGTTTTTCTGTTGTAAAATGTCTTTTTTCCTTTTGTAACAAATATTTCTTTAAAAAATGGATTTATTTATTTTTGGCCATGCTGCAAGGCTTGCAGGATCTTACTTCCCTGACCAGGGATTGAACCTGTGCTCCCTGTAGTGGAAATGTGGAGTCCTAACCACTGAACTGTTAGGGAATTACCTGTAACAAATATCTTATGGGAAGTCATTTTTGAAACTATACAAATAGCTTGTTACTCATCAACTTTCACCCTTTATTTTTTTAAGCATCCAATTCTTGCCTGAATCAGTACTCAGATGGTCATTTTCTGAGTCTATTGTTTAATTATCGGCCTCCTACAATAGCTTTTTCTTCTCCCCGTTTATGTATGTATGCATATCAGTATGAATTCAAAGATTATTTTTTATTCATTGGGGTCTTTTGATGGCACAGCTCCTTCACGCTGGCTCCTGTATCTTCAACATGTGCTCATCAGTTTTTGGGTATTCACTTCTTGTATAATAAGATATTCCCACCCCAACTCTAGAATCAGCCATTTCTCTGAGGAACCTTAGTTTCTTTTGGTGGTTATTGAGCTAGAAATTGTGTATTTGTTTGAACATGCTTATATATATATATATATATATATATATATATATATATATTATATCAATATACAAGAAATTTTTTTGTCCATCTGTGTCTCTAAAATGCCATGAATTCATCCTGTCTCCAGTAACAGTCCAACACTGTTCACTGGTTCATTCTAGTCTTTCCCCTTTGCAGATTTGTGATTCCTTTTTCGGTAGTGAGAAAACACTAGTTTCCGTTGTCCACAATATATTTGTGTATTGTTTGATCCTAAAATACACAGAAAGTAGTTTCAGAGTTGCTAACCCATGTATCTCAAAACAAGCCTATTAACTACAATTGAGTATTTGTTCATCTTTTTTAGCCTGAGGGTATAAAGTCAAAATGCTGCGTTCAAAGTTGCTTGGTTAGTTTTTTCCCTCTTAATGTATTCTTGCTACTCCTTTGAAATATAATTTGGCTTCTTTTTTTCTTTTTCTGTTTGTATTCCATTTTGTTTTTTTATCCATTTTTATGTTTTAGTATGTAAAATATTAAATGTAAATCAACTGTAATCCTTCTTTACTTATTATCTTTGTCATTATAACCACTTATCCTCTGGTTAAAAAAAAAAACAAAGGTCATTTCCTTGGTATTCTTCAAATCAAATAAGCTAATTTAGAGATTTAGACAATGGAGGTCTTAAGTGAAAGATGTTTCTGGTAACACAGATTTTCAGTTCATAGGTGAAAGTAAGTTAAAGCTTTCATTCTCTCTCTCTCTCTTTTTTTTTTTTTAATTTTTTGCTGCACTGTCTAACATGCAGAATCTTAGCTCCCTAACCAGGGTTTGAACCCTTGCCCCATGCAGGGAAGCATGGGATCTTAATCACTGGACTATCAGGAAAGTCCCAACTTTGGTTTTCTTTTGAATGAAATCTCAATTCACAGGGTCAGTAGACTTTCTGTAGAGGGTCAGATGGTAAAAATTAGGTTTAATGGGCTGCTTAAGGTCTCTTTTGCATAATCTTGTTTTTTTCACAATTCTTTTAAAATGTAAACCAGTCTTGGCCTGAGGGGCTACAGAAATGGGCCCTGGGCCATAATTTTTATGACCCTGCTTTAATCTGAAACCTGAGAACTTGGTTAATAGTATACTATTTGCAAATCAGAATTATAATTGAGCTTTATAAGCCTTATTTTAACATCAAAAACAGAAACAAAATACTTTTAAAAGCTGCCTTAGTGAAAATATTTATTCAACATGGTTTTTTGAACACCTGCCACCATGTACACATGTGCAGACACTTACTCTAGGCTCTAGAGATGTAAGTGTACAAAACAGACCCAAAAAAAAAAAAAGCCTCCGCCCTCGTGGAATTTGTACTAAGTTTTGGTGTGTGGGTGTGTACTGGAAACGCATGTTTCTTATTTTTCAGCACGTAGTGAGATTGAGCAACTAAATTCTTTTTCATATTAACTGCAGAGCGAGCATTCTTTCTTGAAAACGTGACAAACAATGCAGCCAAAGGGGCAAACTTTGAAAAGCTTCGTTCCTTTCTTCTGATCTCCCATTTGTGACACTTTCATTATGTAGCTACACTGACTCATTAAAGGAAGAGAAGAGAAACCCCATTAACTGGGCACAGAACGCAGACCTCATTTAGTGATAAGGACACATGTATTCTCCTTGGCTTAGTGGTAAAGAATCCGTCTGCCAGTGCAGGAGATGCAGGTTCAATCCCTGGGTCAGGAAGATCCCCTGGAGGAGGAAATGGCAGCTCATGCCAGTGTTCTTGCCTGGGAAATCCTATGGACGGAGGAGCCTCCGTGGACTACAGTCCTTGGGACTGCAAAGAGTTGGACGCGACTGAGCATTCATGCAAACATGTACAATGGACTCTTAAGAAAATACTGTTTAAAAATATTACCCACAGTTGAGGGACTCTGAAAGTAGTTGGCTTGTGTAGTTTTCTTGAAATAGGAAGTTTCCTGATAATGCTAATGTGCATTTACCTAATAAAATCTTAAAAACTATATGCAGGTTATTTATCTTGTACCTGGCTAAATGTCAACCCCTTTGAATAAAAATCATCAAAGTGAGTTTTTTTTTCCATATTGCATGTTAGTTGCTGAAATGACTTCTTTCTCTGAGTAGTTTTTCTGTAAGCATTTAACAAGCCAGCAAGTGCCCTCCACCTTTAAATGCTTTATTGAGGTTTGTGTGTGAGTCGCTTAGTCATGTCCGACTCTGCAACAACATGGATTGGGGCCCTGCCAGGCTCCTCGGTCTGTGGGATTTTCCAGGCAAGAATACTGGAGTGGGTTGCCATTTCCTTCTCCAGGGGATCTTTCAGACTCCAGGATCTAATTTGGATCTCCCACATTGCAGGCAGGCTCTTTACTATCTGAGCCACAAGGGAAGATTATTGAGCTGTAATAGTGACTGCTTTTTGTTAGGATCCTTAGCATATTTGGCTTTTTTTTTTTTAATATGCCATGTAACAATTTCTCTTATTGGACAGGAGTTTCTCAATCCCAGTTCATGTTCTTGTTCTGTCAGAGCACTCAGAACCTCTCATAGAGATCTATCTCTGCTTTGGTAGTTCAGATAGTTCAGTTCAGTCGCTGAGTCGTGTCTGACTCTTTGTGACCCCATGGACTGCAGCACGCCAGTCCTCTGTCTATCACCAACTACCAGAGTTTACTCAAACTCATGTCCATTGAGTTGGTGATGCCATCCAACCATCTCATCCTCTTTCGTCCCCTTCTCTCTCACCTTCAATCTTTCCCAGCATCAGGGTCTTTTCAAGTGAGTTACCTCTTCGCATCAGGTGGACAAAGTATTGGAACTTCAGCTTCAATATCAGTCCCTCCAGTGAACATTCAGAACTGATTTCCTTTAGGATGGACTGGTTGGATCTCCTTGCAGTCCAAGGGACTCTCAAGAGTCTTCTCCAGCACCACAGTTCAAAAGCATCAATTCATCGGGGCTCAGCTTTCTTCACAGTCCAACTCTCACATCCATACATGACCACTAGAAAAACCATAGCCTTGACTAGACGGACCTTTGTTGGCAAAGTAATGTCTCTGCTTTTTAATATGCTGTCTAGGTTGGTCATAACTTCTCTTCCAAGGAGTAAGCGTTTTTAATTTCATGGCTACAGTCACCATCTGCAGTGATTTTGGAGACCCCCAAAATAGTCTGCCACTGTTTCCCCATCTATTTGCCATGAAGTGATGGGAACGGATTCCATGATCCTTGTTTAAGTCAATTTTTTCACTCTTCTCTTTCACTTTCATCAAGAGGCTCTTTAGTTCTTCATTTTCTGCCATAAGGGTGGTGTCATCTGCATATCTGAGGTTATTGATATTTCTCCTGGCAATCTTGATTCCAGCTTGTGCTTCATCCAGCCCAGCGTTTCTCATGATGTACTCTGCATGTAAGTTATATAAGCAGTGTGACGATTTACAGCCTTGACGTACTCCTTTTCCCATTTGGAACCAGTCTGTTGTTTCATGTCCAGTTCTAACTGTTGCTTCCTGACCTGCATGCAGGGTGTCTCAAGAGGCAGGTCAGGTGGTCTGGTATTCCCATCTCTTTCAGAATTTTCCACAGATTATTGTGATCCACATAAAGGCTTTGGCATAGTCAATAAAGCAGTCAAAGGCTTTGGCATAGTCAGTAAAGCAGAAATAGATGTTTTTCTGGAACTTGCTTGCTTTTTCCAGGATCCAGCGGATCTTGGCAATTTGATCTCTGGTTCCTCTGCCTTTTCTAAAACCAGCTTGAACATCTGGAAGTTCACGGTTCACGTATTGCTGAAGCCTGGCTTAGAGAGTTTTGAGCATTACTTTACTAGCGTGTGACATGGGTGCAATTGTGCAGTAGTTTGAGCATTCTTTGGTATTGCTTTTCTTAGGGATTGGAATGAAAACTGACCTTTTCCAGTCCTGTGGCCACTGCTGAGTTTTCCAAATTTGCTAGCATATTGAGTGCACCACTTACACAGCATCATCTTTTAGAATTTGAAATAGCTCAGCTGGAATTCCGTCACCTCCGCAAGCTTTGTTCATAGTGATGCTTTCTAGGGCCCGCTTGACTTCACATTCCAGGATGTCTGGCTCTAGGTCAGTGATCACACTATTGTGATTATCTGGGTCATTAATATCTTTTTTGTATAGTTCTTCTGTGTATTCTTGCCACCTCTTCTTAACATCTGCTTCTGTTAGGTCTGTACTGTTTCTGTCCTTTATTGTACCCATCTTTGCATGAGATGTTCCCTTGGTGTATCTAATTTTCTTGAAGAGATCTCTAGTCTTTCCCATTCTATTGTTTTCCTCTATTTCTTTGCAGTGATCACTGAGGAATACTTTAGTATTCCTGCCTTGAGAACCCCATGAACAGTATGAAAAGGCCTTGGTAGTGATTACAAGAAAAAGGGTTGTGACGAACTTAGCTGAAGACAATTAATATTCTAAAGGAGTTGCCCTAAAGGAGGCTACCACTACCGCAATTTTGTTGCTAGTACAAAATTTCCCAGTCAGTACTTGGGTTGATTTGATCCTTTGCAAAAATCAAAAGATTAGCTATCTCAGACCTCTTAGAGCTGTTAAGCAGGGAGTAATTCCAAATAATTCTGTGAGTGCTTACTTTGTTTTGCTAGTCCTTCAAGATTGGAGGAGAAAGGGGCGACAGGATGAGATGGTTGGATGGCATCATCGATTGAATGGACATGAGTTTGAGTAAACTCCAGGAGATTGTGAAGGACAGGGAAGCCTGGCATGCTGCAGTCCATGGGGTTGCAGAGTCAGACATGACTGAGCGACAGAACAACAGGATTGTCAGACTAATTTTTTCATTCTATTTTAATTATAATACAGTTGTCAAATTGCTAGAACACAGTAATAACCCATGAAAGTTCTAATGTAATAGCAACTAGTGGTTGGAAGGAATACTAGAATGTAGTTGGCAGGTCCTTTGAGCTTTGTTATTTATGCGTGTTTGCCATCTATCAGGCATTGCAGAGTGGTTACCATGTTTATTACATCCTTTTTCTCAGCTCATATTTTAAAAGGGTTGGGGTTGTGAATGGATTATCACAAAGAATAAAGATAATATGAATCCTGTGATACAAAGAGTAGTGGTGTAGACATTTGTAGTATGTGTACACTATTCTCTGTATATAATGTTGGACAGAGTATGAGACATGTATAAGGCAAAGTCAAAAGATCTTTTTCAGGGAAATGGGTAAGGATCTTCAGATGAAGGGTCTTTGTATATACAATGCCCGAGATTTCCTTTTTAATCAGGAGAATGGAGATTCTGAAGGGTTTTAAGGAAGAGTGTGGTGCCAGGGCTTTGAGTTACAGGGTAGATAAGATGATGTGGTCCAGTTACAGTGATGGTAAATCAGGAGGAGCAAAACGTTTGAGGAGGAAGGTAATTTGGCAGGATGGGTCAGATGAGGGGGCATTTTTTTCCCACCTAGAATAAAAGAGTTGGGGTGGGGAGAATTGAAATCACCCATATATCTCAACCCCCAAAGACCACTGGTTTGTTAAATACAACAGTAGTTCCATGCATCTGGACAATTTGATGTCATCAGGGTGGAGGTGGATATAGGTCAAGTACTTAAAGAATAGGCTAGAGATGGAGATTAGGGGGAGATGATGAAGACAAAAAGGCTTAAGGCAAAATGTTGTAGACTCTTTTAGTCAGTTTTTGTTTGTTTTTTAGGCTTGACCTTTTCTATCATTTTGTGTTTGTGAATATAAGGACATCTTAAAGCAACTCTGCTTGGAATTTGCTTGATTTTAAATTCTGTTTATACAAGCATCTGATTCTTATATATAATTAAAAGTTAAGTAGTGAATTGTGTGAACTAGAAGTAAAGATTTAAATTTTGTTCAATGAGATTTTATTAGAATTCCTTAACATTGAGCCTACTCATATGATCACGTGTTTCATTAGCTCCTCTTGGTTACATAGTTTTTTATTTTAACCCTGTCTACAATAACCAGTTTATTGTGAGCATGGAATTGTGGTGAATTTAAATGCTATATTATTAGAAATAGAACCCAGTAAACTGAAGTTATTTTTATATATGTGTGTGTGTGTTTATACCTTTTGTTTTCTCCCATGGAGAATCATTTCTGTTCTCTGATTTTTAAAAATGAATTATATTTATTTTTGGCTGTGCTGGGTCTTTGTTGCTGTGCACAGGCTATCTCTAGTTGAAGCAAGTGGAGGCTACTACTCTTCCTTCACTGCACAGGCTTCTCACTGTGGTGACTTCTCCTTTTGTGGCACGTGGGCTCTGGGGCACGTGAGCTTCAGTAATTGCAGTGTGGGCTCTTTCTGGGCTCGGTGGTTGTGTTGCATGGATTTGGTTGCTCGACAACATGTGGAATCTTCCTGGATCAGGCATAGAACCCACATCTCCTGCATTGGCAGGTCTTATCAACTGTACCACTGGGAAAGTCCTGTTCTCTTTGATTTTAGAATGATGTAGCTAGAGACCCTTGGCTTCCCAGGTGGCACAGTGGTAAAGAATTTGCCTGCCAATGCAAGAGATGGGTTCAGTCCCTGGATCAGGAAGATCCCCTGGAGGAGGAAATGACAATACCCTCCAGTATTCTTGTCTGGAAAATTCCATGGACGGAGAAGCTTGGTGGAATACAGTCCACGGGGTTGCAGAGTCAGACGGGACTGAGCACAGCACCCAGCAGAGACCCTTACACTCATGTTACACATTTGTAGTTATCAGTTCTATGATTGGGTTCCTTGTTTACTTCCTTGTTAATGCTTCAACTTGATTTCCAGAAATTACAAGTTTTAGACCAGAAACACTTGTGATAGTATATCATTTAATAGATGGGTGAAGAATCAAGACCCAAAGATGATGAAATTTGTTGAGTCACAGCTTATGAGAGGCACATAGTTAGCAGCCAAATTAGAAGTTTCTGCTCTCTGTCTTGGTTCATTGTTTTCACTTTTTCAGTATAACTGAGTGAGATTTTTCTGTATGTTGTAGGTGGAGGCGGAATAGGAATTGGTGATTTGTAGTAAATTATTATTGCATTATGCTGAACTTGGACCAGAATGAGCAACAAACTCCTGGGCTGCTGCTTTCCTGCTCATAGAATAAGATGCCATAGGAAACCTGCATTCCTTGGCAAAGACGTATTATACAACAGGCAGTACACCCTCTGCAGAAAAGTGAAGGGAAAAAACCCTTTGAGTAACATACCTTGTAGCTTCCTTGTAGGAGAAGGATACAGTTACTCTGTAAGCCTGTATTGGTAGCACGTTTTTGATTTTAATAATGTGACTACTCTGTAACTTCTTTCTTAATTTTTCACAGACTGCTGTTTAGAAAGCTGCTAGTACAGGTATTTTAAAGCACAACAATGCTACAAAATTAATAATAGCTGTTTTCAAAGTAGAGTCAGACAGGACTGAAGCAACTCAGCCTAGCAAGAAAACTGCCTTTTTTTTTTTTTTTTTAAAGAAACAAATCTGGGACCATTTAGTGTCATTGTGGATGTCTTTGCGGCCCTGGAAAGTATTTTAATATTGTAATATTTTGATAATGGGTAAAAGTTTTGGAAAATATGAGCTATAAAGAGCTAGATTATATTCGGCATATTTTCCAAGTTGGAGAAATACTTGAACAAAACTTTTGAATGTCAGACACTAACAAAATACAGACCATGATGTATTTTGGATCAGTGTTATTATTGGTCTTCATTTATAAGAGTTTCAGTGTTGTACTAAATCCAGCAAGGCTTTTAAGAGAATCAATTATTAAGTAGTTAATAGTATAATTTTGCACCAGATTGTATTTAAAGTATGTATGTCGCATACATACATGTATACATTTACCTTTATACACACACACATACATACATAGATGCCTATAGAAAATTCTGATAAGTAGCCTGTCAGCCTTTAGCAGTGGTTATTTCTTAGGAGAGAAGCAGGTGTTTAGGAGAATGAGAGTTTTCAATGTTTGGAATTTTTCACATTCCATGTTTATTGCCATGTTAGTTTTGTAATATTGCCTTCAAACCCAAAATATCTTGTGTCTTAGCTTTGGTGAGAAAGATGGAGTTGGTCTGTGATAATGTTAATTGACTTAAATCTTTTAGAGAAAGTGAGCTTCCTTGTTAAGGGTTGGACGACTTAAAACTTAGCTGTTATTTGATCAGTAGACATATAAGCTTCGTAATGTGTTGTCTTCAGATCTTCTTGGTTATCAGTTAGGTTGATGCTGTTACGTGGTTGTCTCCACAGTTGTCTACCATCAACTCCATGACTCAGTTGTGTATATCTAGTTGGTTGCTACCTGGTGGACTTTGCTTTATTTTGGAAACTGAATGTTGGGGGGTTAGCCAGAATAATTGGGTTTGAGACATGCTTCTGAAGCTTAATACCAGTTTGAATTTTGTTAGGTCAGTTACCATAAGTTTATATATCTATAAAGTGACAAAATGAGAATAATTAAATACTAATCTTACTGGGCCATTCTGAAGCTAAAAGCGATACAGTACATATGATCGTGCGTAAGAGTTAACAGCGTGCCATAGAAGTAAAAAGTGATTACTCCCCTCCTTTGTTACACTACTGCCTGTCTCTCTGTTTCAGTCTTTGTATTTGTTGCTCATATTTCAGAAATGATTTTACTCTAAGGCCTAGTATGCTTTTGGTCTATTCTTTTTCTGATATTTAGTTTTCATTATTTATTCTTCATCGCTTCAACTCTTAGCTCTTTAGGAAAGACTGTGTTTTTTGCTTTTCTCTGAATTCTTAGGGAGTTTAGTCCCATATCTTCTGAGTACTGTGTGTACATAAAATGATACTGTTATCCCCCAATCTAAACTTCTCTTTCTTCTAAAACTTACTTTTAGATCTCCTCTTTATGTTAGTAGTAAAAATGTGTTCCTGACACTCAGACCTGAAAACTTGGATTTTTCATAGGTGCCTCTCTTTGATTTGTATCTTTTCAGTTGTGAAATTCTATGAATTACTTTTAAAAACACATTTTCTGTGCTTCCCTTCCTTTTTCTTCTTAGTACGAATACTTTAGTACAGGTTCTCATGGCTCTCTGCTTGGTTTAATTGGTTTTTAATGTATTATTCTTTGTTCTCTTCAGTTCATACAGTAGGAGTACATTTTTTTAGATTACTAAATTAATCTCAACAACTTAGCTTTTAATCACCTTGTATTTTGAGAAACCTTCTAGGTTCCTTTGCCTTCAAGTGTACAGATTTTATTTTCTTAATATATATATTTTACTGAAGTGTAGTTGATTTACAGTGTTTCAAGTGCACAGCAAGGTGATTCAGTTATTCAAATACACATGTTATTTTTAAAATTATTTTCCGTCATGTTATTACAAGATATTGACTGTATTTCCGTTTTATACAGTAAACCTTTGTTGCTTGTTGCATATCTGTTTTTTAATTAAAAATCTAGCATTCTACTCATACTGAGTCAAACAAGTAGAATCAAAAGTCATAATTTTTTTAGTTAGGCAAAAATTAATGTTTTCTAAAATACATATATTACACATATTTATATGTCCGTATCGGAGAAGGCAATGGCACCCCACTCCAGTACTCTTGCCTGGAAAATCCCATGGACGGAGGAGCCTGGTAGGCCACAGTCCATGGTGTCGTGAAGAGTCGGACACGACTGAGCAACTTCACTTTCACTTTTCACTTTCATGCATTGGAGAAGGAAATGGCAACCCACTCCAGTGTTCTTGCCTGGAGAATCCCAGGGACGCGGGAGCCTGATGGGCTGCCGTCTATGGGGTCGCAGAGTTGAACACGACTGAAGTAACTTAGCAGCAGCAGCATGTATCCATATACAAAAGCTTTTCTACTACACTTGATAAAATAAAGGTTTGAGAAAGAACATCAGAAAAGAAGGAGTTGGAAAATATTGGAAAAAAATTGGAAAACTTAATGAAATGGGAGCACTGAATATGAAATAGAAAAAGTGAAACAAACTAGATAAAAGTAAAAGATCATCATACAGTTTAGTGGTTTTTAAACATGGCTGCTCATTGGAAACATATGGAGCTCTGGAGAGAGCTATACCTGGGCATCTGTATTTTTCAACAAATTTCAAGATAATTCTGGTATGCATCTGGATTTTAAAAAGTGATTACAGGTTTTTCTAGTAAATCATATAATTTTTCTATTGACCAGTCATGATACAGTAGTTTTAAGTAATAGTTGCATAATCACAATAGTAAAAGATTTATCAGTTTTAAAAGTTTATCAGCTTTCACAGTCAAGAGCCGGACAAAAAATAAAAGATAATTACAATTACAAGCCATAATGGGAACATGATTAACTTAACAATGTAAAATAATTACATACAGTGTGAGGGGGGTCAAGCAGAGTGATGTGATAAATGAAAGAGCTTGTGCTGTGCTTAGATGCTCAGTGATGTCTTACTCTTTGCAACTCCATGGACTGTAGTGCGCCAGGCTCCTCCTCCAGGCAAAAATACTGGGGTGGGTTGCCATGCCTTCCTCCAGGGGATCTTCCCAACCCAGGGATCAAACCCAGGTCTCCCACATTGCAGTCAGATTCTTTTTACCATCTGAGCCACCAGGGAAGCCCGTGGAAAGTGCATACGTGCATATTTTTCATCCACCCAGCCAGTCTACATCTTTTGGTTGGTGCATTTAATCCATTTACCTGTAATTATCGATTTGTTGTTGTTGTTCACTCAGTCATGTTCCACTCTTTGCGACCCCATGGACTGCAGCGCGCCAACCTTCCCTGTTCTTTACTATCTCCCAGAACTTGGTAAAACTCACGTGCATTGAGTTGGTGATGCCATCCAACCATCTCGTCCTCTGTCATCCCCTTCTCCTCCTACCTTCACTCTTTCCTGGCATCAGGGTCTTTTCCAGTGAATTGGCTCTTAGCATCAGATGGCCAAAGTATTGGAGCTTCGGCCTCAGCCTCAACATCAGTCCTTCCAATGAATATTCAGGACTGATTTCCTTTAGGATTGACTGGTTTGATCTCTTTTCAGTCCAATGGACTCTCAAGAGTCTTCTCCAACACCACAGTTCAGAAGCATCAGTTCTTCGGCGCTCAACTTTCTTTATGGTCCAACTCTCACATCCATACATAATTACAGGAAAAACCACAGCTTTGACTAGATGGACTTTGTCTGCAAAGTAATGTCCCTGCTTTTTAACACGCTGTCTAGGTTGGCCATAGCTTCTTTGATTTCATGGCTGGAGTCGCCATCTGTAGTGATTTTGGAGCCCAAGAAAATAAAGTCTGTCACTGTTTGCTTTTTTTCCCATCTCTTTGTCATGAAGTGATGGGACCTGATGCCACAGTCTTAGTTTTTTGAATGTTGAGTTTTAAGCCAGCTTTTTCACTTTCACGTTAATTAAGAGGCTTTTTAGTTCCTCTTGGGTTTCTGCCAGAATGGTGGTGTCATCTGCATTTCTGAGGTTATTGATATTTCTCCCAGCAATCTTGATTCCAGCTTGTGCTGGAATCAATAAGGATGCTGGATGAATCTTCACTCCAGCTTCTGCATACAAGTTATATAAGCAGGGTGACAATATACAATCTTGACGTATTCCTTTCCCAATTTTGAACCGTATTATTGATATATATCCCATTTTCTTAATTGTTTTGGGTTTATTTTCTGTAGGTAGGTCTTTTCCTTCTCTTGTTTTTCTACCTAGAGATGTTCCTTTAGCTTTGTTGTAAAGCTGATTTGGTGGTGCTGAATTCTCTTAAATTTTCCTTGTCTGAAAAGCTTGATTTTTCCATCAAATCTGAAGGAAAGTTGCTGGGTAGAGTATTATTGGTTTTAGGTTATTTCCTTTCATCACTTTAAGTATATTATGTCATTCCCTTCTGGCTTGTAGAGTTTCTGTTGAGAAATCAGCTGATAGCCTGAGTGATGTTTCCTTGTGAAACCATTTACCAGGGATTGAGATTTGAACCCATGTGCTAGAACTCGAACCCAGCCGAAACCCAGTTTGGGACTCAAACCCACGTGACTGGGACTCGAACCCAGCCAAAACCCACAGTACTTGGTTTCAGGACCTAATGAAGCTCAGGTTCTTAATGTCTCACCACAGAAACAATTAAATGAGAGAGAAAATGAAAGGTGAGAACTGGATTTTTTCAGATTAAGAGAGAAGCACACTCCACAGACAGTGTGGGCCATCTCAGAGGGTGGCCAGGAAATGTGGCGTGGTTAGTTTTTATAGGCTGAGTAATTTCATACTAATGAGCGGGAGGATTATTCCAACTGTTTTTGGGAAGGGGCGGAAATTTCCAGAATTTGGGCCACCGCCCACTCCTTGGTCTTTTAACAGTGCCTTGGAACTGTCATGGCACCTCTGAGTGTGTCATTTCACTTGCTGAATTGAGGATCAAGGTCTAGTTTTGTCTGCTATCTTCAGCTCAGTCATATCTGACTCTTTGCGATCCCATGGACTGCAATACCCCAGGCTTCCCTGTCCTTCACTATCTCCCAGAGCTTGCTCAAACTCATGTCCATCGAGTCAGTGATGCCATCCAACCATCTCATCCTCTGTCGTCCCCTTCTCCTCCTGCCTTCAGTCTTTCCCAGCATCAGGGTCTTTCCAGTGAGTCAGTTCTTTGCATCAGGTGGCCAAAGGATCGGAGCTGCAGTCTGCCATCTTGGTCCCGATCGATTCCAATCAGTTTATGTTCTGTCCTGGACTGTGTCATTCTTTGAAAAGCTGTGCTCTGCCCCTTTCCCTTTTGTTACACTTGCACATTATTTGTCATTTCCCCCTTGTTGCTTTTAATATTTTATCTCTGTCTTTAATTTTTGTCAGTTTGATTACTGTGTATCTTGGTGTGTTCCTCTTTTGGTTTATCCTTCCTGGGAGACTCTGCTTCCTGGATTTGGTTCACCATTTCCTTTCCCATGTTAGGGAAGTTTTCAGCTGTTACCTCTTCAAATATTTTCTCAGGTCCTTTCTCTCTTCTCTTTCTGGGACCCGTATAATGTAAATGTTGGTGTGTTTAATGTTGTCCCAGATGTCTCTTAGGCTGTCATTATTTCTTTTCATTCTTTTCTGTATATTCTGTCCTGTGGCAGTGATTTCTACCATTCTGTCCTCCAGGTCATTTATCTGTTCTTCTGCCTCAGTTATTCTGCTATGGATGCCTTCTAGTGTATTATTCGTCTTTATTATTCATCTCTGTATGGTTCTTTAATTCCTGTAGGTCTTTGGTGAACATTTCTTGCATCTTCTCAATCTTTGCCTCCATTCCTTTTCTGAGACCCAGAATTATCTTCATTATCATTATCCTGAATTCTTTTTCTGGAAGTTTGCCTGTCTCCATTTCATTTGATTGTTTTTCTGGGGTTTTATCTTGTCCCTTCATCTGGAACATAACTTTCTGCTTTTTCATCATGATTAACTTCCCGTAATATGGTTTTTGCTTCAGCCTCTGTGAGG
This sequence comes from Bos taurus, assembly GCF_002263795.3. Lineage (NCBI taxonomy): Eukaryota > Metazoa > Chordata > Mammalia > Artiodactyla > Bovidae > Bos > Bos taurus. Next base: position 91,435,151 of record NC_037336.1, read on the forward strand.
CTGTGCAGATTCTTCTGTCTGCCTTCTGATGGATGAGGCTAAGAAGCTTGTGTAAGCTTGTTGACGGGAGGGACTGGCAATGGGAAAAACTATTTTTTGCTCTAGTGGGCAGGGCCTTGCTCAGTAAAACTTCACTCCAGTTATCTGCTGATGGGTTGGGTTGTTCTCCCTCCCTGGTAGTTGTTTGGCCCAAGATGACCCAGACTGTGGTAGGGTTAGGAACTCCAAGAGGATTTACGCCAAGGGAAACCTTTCTGGCCTCATCCCTGTGGCAGCCCCTACTGACCCTTGCCTCCAATAGGAAGGCCCTCCAACACAGCAGGTAGTTTTGGTTCGGTCTCCTCTGGGTACACTGCTCCTTTCCTCTGGGTCTTGGTGCGTGCAAAATTTTGTTTGTGGCCATCAAGACTGGAGTCTCTTTCCTCCAGTCCTCTGAAAGTCCTATAATCAAATCCCACTGACCTTCAAGGTCAGATTCCCTGGGGATTCCCAGTCCCTTTTTTGAATCCCCAGGCCTGGAAGACTGGGATTCAGAACCTTCAGAACAGTGCTAGAACTTTTGTATTATTGTTCTCCAGTTTGTGGGTCACCCACCCGGTGGTTATGGGATTTGATTTTATCGTGATTGTGCTCCTCCTACCAACTCACTGCTGTTTCTTCTTTGTCTTTGGACCTGGGGTGTCTTTGATGGTTTCCCATGTCGTCCTGTTGATGGTCGTTCAACAGCTAATTGGAATTTTGGTGCTCTCAGAGGAGATGAGCGCACATCCTTCTACTCCACCATCTTGAACCAGAACTTGTACAGATTTTTAACTGTGGATTCAAGGTGTCCACTGAAAAGAGCACAATTTGAGAGTTGTGAGTTCAGTTTATCTGGGGCAAAATGATTGATTGCAGCCAGGGAGGCAGCACATCAGATAGCTCTGAGAGACTGCTCCAAAGAGGCAGTGGGAGGACCATCAATACATGAGGTTTTGGTGAAGGTTGAGTTCAGTACCGTTAAGCACTCATTTTACAAAAGGTTTTCTGCTAGTTCCAGAGCATCAGATGTTACCATGAAGGGGTTTAGTGCTTTTCTAGGTATGAGGGGCCGAAAGGATTGAGATTATAATGTTCCTAGAAACTAAAGACACAGTGCGTCACTCCCCTGAATTCCCTCAGGGGATGTTGAGGGTCAGCAGCTGCAGCAGCACAGGGTTCAGTCTCTGCAGAGGCAGATGGCAAGTACCCTTGCTCAGCTGTTGGCAGTGTAATTGGTAAGTGCCAATTTGTAGCTGACAAAGGCTTTTTATAAGACCCTTATAAATAAGTTATTTACATGTAAATGTACTTATCATATTGGAGAAGGCAATGGCACCCCACTCCAGTACTCTTGCCTGGAAAATCCCATGGACGGAGGAGCCTGGTAGGCTGCAGTCCATGGGGTTGCTGAGAGTCAGACACGACTGAGCAACTTCACTTTCACTTTACACTTTCATGCATTGGAGAAGGAAATGGCAACCCACTCCAGTGTTCTTGCCTGGAGAATCCCAGGGACGGGGGAGCCTGGTAGGCTGCCGTCTGTGGGGTCGCACAGAGTCGGACATGACTGAAGCGACTTAGCAGCAGCAGCATACTTATCATATGCAATGCATATTTGCAAATGCTGTGAAATGGGAAGATTTACCATATCCAAAGCTATACAGTATATATTCCCATCCTTGTGTCTTATTTTTGGCACTTAGTGATCCTCCAGTAGGAAAGCACGCAGTCTGTTGAGATTTTAATGCATTCCCATTAGAAAATAGCCACTTCTTCAGTCCTTTGTGAACATTACTGCTTGTCAGGAGAGGTTTGTTGATGAATATGCTGTACATGTAAACCGTTTAGAAGCAGAATCATAGCTGTCACAGGCATGCTCTCTTTTCCAGTCCATTTCACTTCCATTTTCTTTTTTTTTTTTAATTTTATTTTATTTTTAAACTTTACAATATTGTATTAGTTTTGCCAAACGTCGAAATGAATCCGCCACAGATATACCTGTGTTCCCCATCCTGAACCCTCCTCCCTCCTCCCTCCCCATACCCTCCCTCTGGGTCGTCCCAGTGCGCCAGCCCCAAGCATCCAGTATCATGCATCGAACCTGGACTGGCGACTTGTCTCATACATGATATTATACATGTTTCAATGCCATTCTCCCAAATCTCCCCACCCTCTCCCTCTCCCACAGAGTCCATAAGACTTATCTATACATCAGTGTCTCTTTTGCTGTCTCGTACACAGGGTTATTGTTACCATCTTTCTAAATTCCACATATATTCGTTAGTATACTGTATTGGTGTTTTTCTTTCTGGCTTACTTCACTCTGTACAATCAGTTCCATTTTCTTTATTAAACCTTTTGTTATTTCTGACTACATTTCATTTGTCTGAATGCCCTTCCCAGTAGCATTTTTTATTTTGGCACTGAAATATATTCCCTGTGTTCTTATTTTCATGAGGCAAAGTCTTAAGGTTCTCATGGATCCCGCAGTTTCTGAATACTATTTTAGTAAGTTACTCTTTTTTAAAATGCATGTGGGAACATGAGAGGGGAAAAAATAAAGGTGCTCAGGCACTAATTGTTGACCTTACACAACTTTTTAATATATGCATTTCAAATTAGTGTCTCCAAAAAATTACCTGTGAGTCAGACACGACTGAGCAGCTGAACATCACCACCACATTTCAGAGACCTTTGAAATCATTAGTGAACTATCAGAGCTGACAATGGTAAATCTCAGAATATCGAGAATCTATTGTTGTTGTTCAGTCACTCAGTCGTGTCTGACTCTTTGTGGCCCCATGGACTGCAGCACACCAGGCTTCCCTGTCTTTTCACTATCTCCTGGAGTCTGCTCAAACTCATGTCCATTGAGTTGATGATCCATCCAACCATCTCATCCTCTGTCGCCCCCTTCTCCTCCTGCCCTCTATCTTTCCCAGCATCAGGTCTTTTCCATTGAGTCAGCTCTTGGCACAAGGTTACCAGAGTATTGGAGTTTCAGTCTCAGCATCACTCCTTCCAATGAATATTCAGGACTGATTTCCTTTAGGATTGACTGGTTTGATCTCCCTGCTGTCCAGCTGTCCAAGGGACTCTTCAAGAGTCCTCTCCAGCCACCACAGTTCTAAAGCACCAGTTCTTCAGTGCAGTATGCAGCCTTTTTTATTGTCCAGCTCTCACCTCCATACATGAATACTGGAAAAACCATAGCTTTGACTAGACGGACATTTGTAGGTGAAGTAATGTCTCTACTTTTTAATATGCTATCTAGGTTTGTCATAACTTTTCTTCCAAGGATGAAGCGTGTTTTAATTTCATGGCTGCAGTCACCATCTACAATTATTTTGAAGCCCAAGAAAATAAAGTCTTACTGTTTCCATTGTTTCCTCATCTGTTTGCCAAGAAGTGATGGGACTGGATGCTATAATCTTAGTTTTTTAAATGTTGAGTTTTAAGCCAGCTTTTTCACTCTTTTCTTTCACCTTCAAGAGGCTCTTTAATTCCTCTTTGCTTTCTGCCATAAGGATGGTGTTGTATAATACTACAGCAATTGTGTGTCTATTACCCTCCCTTTCCACTGTAGTAGATTGTTAGATAGTTGGGGTGAAGGTCTTCATGTTACCTTTTATCCCCTCAAGAGCTTAATGTATTGTGCATATCTACAGTGGCTTATCAGTGGATATTGATTTAAGTCACTGATTAGCTTTGACCTGTTAATTGGTTCAGTTTGGCTTCATATTTCTCAGTTCTTTGTTTTAGTTGGTTTTACCTGGAAAAAACTTAGTGATCTGAGAAAGGTTATTTTGTGAGTGCTTATGATTAACTCTCAAAGTAAATTTGAAAATAAGTATACAAGGGTGATTATGATACATCAGTCATAAATTATGTTGGAGATTGTTTCAGAGACATTCTGCTTCTTTGAAATAATTCTTTATTTCCATGGATACTGGCATAGGGTTGTAGATACAGGGTTGCAAAGATTATTAAAAGTAAAGTTTGGGGGAATGGCGAGTTAAGAAATGTACACCATCAGTCTGGCCTTGGCATTCTGCTCCTTTGAGCAAAATAGATCTGTTGCATTCAGGTGCATTTAGATATGAAGAAGCTGGATACATTTCTTTTTCTAGCTGGAATTTGTTTACATGATTATCTTTAGAACCTAGTAAGCTAATTTATCATTTAAATCAGTTTCTATCTGACTGATGTGTGCAAGGAACTACTTTAGACATTGCAGAGGATATAAAAAAAGACTGATATTGGTAACTGTTTATTGAGAATTTGTAGTATGTAATGTCATTGTTTTCTGAAGTGGATGGATGAATGGAGATATTGGGAAATGGACCAAACAGGAAACAGATTATGGGCAAAACAATTTTACATTGTGATTAAGTTGCCATGAAGAGAGTGAGCAGGGTGTATAACACTTACAGGAGGAGAAGGATCTGTGTCTATTTTGTCTGCACACATATATAAATACATACATAGCACTGTTGGCGGGGTATGGTTTTATTTTATTTATTTTTTAGGGTATGATTTTAGATACGAAAATTTCTCCCATTCCCATTCTTCTGATTACAACTAAGAAAAACAACTCTGAATTTTATACTTGTGTCTTTTGCATCTTTAGATCTTTGCTAATCTTTTAAAAAAAGAAAGAAAACAAAGATTGCCCTTTAAGCCTATCTTTTGGCAAGCTGAATTATCCAGAGAGAAGTTAATCATGTTTTATTTTCTGTATAATTAATTTTAGTATTACTTTCTACCTACAAGTGTGAGCTAGAGCAGTGCTTCTCAAAATTATTTTTTTTGCTGCAGCCCATTGTAAGAAATATAGTTTGTATCATGAGCCAGTAGTTACATATGTAAATATATAACAGGGAAAAAAATCTCATCAGGGATTAGTCATTGTGCTTTATTATTTTCCATTTTGTTCTGTTTTGTTTGAATTGGACTAGAATTACCTTGAGAACCTTTTTATTTAGTAGGTTAAATTATAACTTGAAGGAAAGTAAAAGATGAAGAAAAGATATATTCTATGGTGGAAGGAATGGTGTGAAATGGAAAAAGAAATGTGTGATAAGACTAAAAAATTGTCTATGTCGAATAAATTGTATTCAGTTTTTAGAAATTTTTCTGAACATTTTTCCTGGTCTTGTTTTTGCACTTCTTTTATTTATGAAGTTGCAATTATATAAAGTGAAAGTGAAGTTGCTGAGTTGTGTCCGACTCTTTGCGACCCCATGGACTGTAGCCTACCAGGCTCCTCCATCCATGGGATTTTCCAGGCAAGAGTGCTTAGTAAAATTTACAGCTATTGGATACAATGGTATACTATCATTTCCCTCAAGATATTGTATTTTTCACTTCTGACATTTTCATTTGGTTCTTTTTTGTAGTTTCTCATTCTTTGCTGAAAACATAGCATTTATTGGAAGAGTTTTCTCCTTTACCTTATTTGTAATGATTATAACTTCTTTAAAGTTCTTAGTGATAATTGCAACAGAAGCATTATCTTGTTGTTAGCATCTGTTGGTTATTTTTTTTCCCTTGATCAGTGTGGACAGATTTTCTGGGAGAGTGGGTGAGTGAGTGAGAGCGAGACAGAGTGTGTGTGTGTGTTTTGCTGTGTCAAATACATTTGGCTCATATACTGGATATTTTCAGTATTGTGTTACTTTATTCTCTGAAAAATGTTGATTTTTGTTTAGCAGACATTTAGGTTGGTTTGATTCAGGATGCAAGTTCTGTCTTGCCTTGTTCAGTTCAGTTCAGTCCCTCAGTCATGTCCCAACTCTTTGCTACCCCATGGACTGCAGCACGCCAGGCCTCACTGTCCATCACCAACTCCCAGAGTTTACTCAGACTCATGTCGATTGAGTCAGTGATGCCATCCAACCATCTCATCCTGTCGTCCCCTTCTCCTCTTGCCTTCAATCTTTCCCAGCATCAGGGTCTTTTCAGATGAGTCAGCTCTTCGCATCAGGTGGACAAAGTATTGGAGTTTCAGCTTCAACCTCAGGCCTTCCAATGAACATTCAGGACTCATTTCCTTGGATTGACTGGTTGGATCTCCTTGCAGTCCAAGGGACTCTCAAGAGTCTTCTCCAACACCACAGTTCAAAAGCATCAATTCTTCTGCGATCAGCTTTCTTTATAGTCCAGCTCTCACATCCATACATGACCACTGGAAAAACCATAGCCTTGACTAGACGGACCTTTTTGGCAAAGTACTATCTCTGCTTTTCAATATGCTATCTAGGTAGGTCATAACTTTCCTTCCAAGGAGTAAGCGGCTTTTAATTTCATGGCTGCAGTCTCCATCTGCAGTGATTTTGGAGCCCCCCCAAAATAAAGTCAGCCACTGTTTACCCCATCTATTTGCCATGAAGTGATGGGACCGGATGCCATGATCTTCGTTTTCTGAATGTTGAGCTTTAAGCAAACTTTTTCACTCTCCATTTTCACTTTCATCAAGAGGCTTTTTAGTTCCTCTTCACTTTCTGCCATAAGGGTGGTGTCATCTGCATATCTGAGGTGATTGATATTTCTCCCAGCAATCTTGATTCCAGCTTGTGCTTCTTCCAGTCCAGCGTTTCTCATGATGTACTCTGCATATAAGTTAAATAAGTAGAGTAACAATATACAGCCTTGACATACTCCTTTCCCTATTTGGAACCAGTCTGTTGTTCCATGTCCAGTTCTAACTGTTGCTTCCTGACTTGCGTACAGGTTTCTCAAGAGGCAGGTCAGGTGGTCTGGTATTCCCATCTCTTTCAGAATTTTCCACAGTTTATTGTGATCCACACAGTCAAAGGCTTTGACATGGCCAATAAAGCAGAAATAGATGTTTTTCTGGAACTCTCTTGCTTTTTCAATGATCGAATGTCAGTTCAGTTTTCAAAGCATTTCTTACGCTGTTTGGATGTGCTCAGCATTTGTGCCACTCAGTTGTCTGGGTTCTGGGTAGTGGTTTACATAGGTATTAATTCTCAAAGCCTTTTCACGGCTTCTTTGGGTCTGTTTCACGCAGGCGCATTTCGGATGAGTCCAGGACTTCAGTTGGTGCACAGATTCAGGGGCGCCCCTTCTCTAGTTCTCTCTGGGATTCCCCTTCTCTCTCCAGATCCCAGTGCATCCTTTTCCCTGTTCTCTGGCCAGAAAGTTAGCCTTCAGAGAGAAGTGACAAGAAAAAGAAAATGGTGTTTTTTGGGTAGTATGGGCCTTTTTTCCTGTCTGGAGATGGCTTTTCTCTTGGGTTTTTGGTGCTGAAGTGGCACCAGTGGCTCACCTTTAACACTTAGCAGGGCCTGGGAAGATCAGGGGGAGCAGGAGTTTTTCTTCCCTCACCCCAGCCTCCCCCCAGTAGCAGGGAAGATTCCTTTTACCTAGTCTTTTGGGTGGCTGAAGGGGATTTCCCTTCAGTGCTTTTGATTGTAGTATGGGCTTCCCTGGTGGCTCAGAGGGTAAAGCGTCTGCCCGCAATGCGGGAGACCTGGGTTCGATCCCTGGGTCAGGAAGATCCTGTGGAGAAGGCAGTGGCAACCCACTCCAGTACTTTTGCCTGGAACATCCCATGGATGGAGGAGCTTGGTAGGCTACAGTCCATGGGGTTGCAAAGAGTTGGACACAACTGAGCGACTTCACTTTTTGATTATAGTATTGTCTGCACCATTTGATAACGCCAGCTCTGGGATCAAAGCCAGAGACAACAGAGGAACACAGAAGACCGTGAAATTTACTTCAACATCCACACGCAGCTCCCTCCCCCGCTGTAACTAGTCATTATTCAAGTTTAACTCCAGTCGGTCTGGTGTCCCCTTTTCAGAGTTCTCGTGTAGCTAGTTACTTTTTTATATTAGTCTGTAGGGTTTACTTTTGACAGTAGGGGAGAGACACCACAGTTGCTTACTCCGTTTTGACTAACTCCTGTGTACTTTTTTAACTTAAACTTTTTATTTTGTACTGGAGTAGAGCCGATTGACAGTATTGTGGTAGTTTTAGGTGAACAGTGGAGGGACTCAGCCATGCATATGCATGTACCCATGCTCCCCCAACTCCCCTCCCATCCAGGCTGCCACAGAACATTGAGCAGAGTTCCGTGTACTATATGGTAGGTCCTTGTTGGTTATCCATTTTAAACATAGCAGTGTATATATATATTCATTGGGCTTTCCTGGTAGCTCAGTGGTAAAGAATCCACCTGTCAATGCAGGAGACCTGGGTTCGATCCCTGGATCAGGAAGATTCCCTGGAGGAGGAAATGGCAACCCACTCTAGTATTCTTGCCTGGGAATCCCATGGACAGAGAGGAGCCTGGAGGAGCCTACAGTTCTTGGGGTCGCAAAAGAGTCAGACGCAACTTAGCAACTAAATAACATGTCTATTATAAACTCCCTAACCATCCCTTCCCCACACCCCCCCAACTGCAAACCCTAAGTTCCTTCTCTAAGTCTATGAGTCTTTTTCTGTTGGTAAGTTCATTTGTATCATTTCTTTTTAGATTCCACATGAAAGGGATGTCATAGGTTATTTCTCCTTCTCTTTTTTTTAAGAGTGTTTTTTAACCCCATTTATTCCAGGCACTTGGAAAGGTTGTATAAATTTGAATGTTGAATGAAAGGACCATGCAGATAAGTTCTTGTGGCCTGTATTTAGTTTTCTAAAGGATAACCTTTTGGGGGAGAGTTGATAGTTTTTCTTCGTTACTAATGCAGTGTTAAGTGTTCCTTTTTGACAGTATTCAGAACTGTAATATTAACCTTAGATGTCTGTCATGCTTGAGAAATGAGGTATTCTGCTTTCATGCATTGGAGAAGGAAATGGCAGCCCACTCCAGTGTTCTTGCCTGGAGAATCCCGGGGACGGCAGAGCCTGGTGGGCTGCCATCTGTGGGGTTGCACAGAGTCGGACACGACTAGCAGCAGCAGCAGCTTAATAATAAGCTAATTATTTATGTGAAACTGCTTGTAGCTGATAGTTAAAGATAATTATTATGAAGGATATAAACATTTGTGTTCGTTACAGTACTCTTGTTGGCACCTTTATATATATATGACCAAATTCTGGCCCCGCCCCCCGCCATTTTTTAAACTAGAGAATTTCTCCTTCTCTCTCCAAAAGCTTGGTATATAGATTTGATCTTATTGGACAGATTTTTGCATAATTCAGATTTAAAAATTTTTAAATAGGCGTTTCCTTTTTATAATATCTTATAATTTAAAGGGATTCTGGTTTTGACATTCTGAGAAAGATGTACAATACTCTTCCCCATGTCACGTTGTTACCTTCATTGTTTACTCAACTATACTGTCCAAGGTGTGTCTGTTTGTTCATTGGAACGTTGTCCATCTCCAGAAGCAGCCCGGCAGTTCGTGAGAAGGGACTATATATACTTGCGCTCTATTGGACCCATAGTGCCTGGCATTAATTGAGTATCTTTGGAATGAGTGATGAATTGTTGGATTATGGGTGATTTCAGAGAAGGCAATGGCACCCCACTCCAGTACTCTTGCCTGGAAAATCCCATGGATGGGGGAGCCTGGTGGGCAGCAGTCCACGGGGTCGCTAAGAGTCAGACACGACTGAGCGACTTCACTTTCACTTTTCACTTTCATGAATTGGAGAAGGAAATGGCAACCCACTCCAGTGTTCTTGCCTGGAGAATCCCAGGGACGGGGGAGCCTGGTGGGCTGCCGTCTATGGGGTCACACAGAGTCAGACACAACTGAAATGACTTAGCAGCATGGGTGATGTGCATATTTTGCCGTCTACATGCTTTTTTTTGCATTTTTCAGTTTTTCCATTCTAAAATATTTTTATAACCAGAAAAAAAACTTATTAAGACTTTTTTTTAATATTATTTTTTATGTTCTCTCACTGGTTTTTAGATGTCACATCTCAGGTTTTGTGCTTTGATGTTTGCAATTATTTTAAGGGCCCCCCCCCTTTTTTTTTTCTTCCTTTAAGATGCATTTGAAACTTTGTTCTGAAGTTGTCATAGTGTGTTAATGTTAGTCCCTCAGTCTTGTCCGACTCTTTGTGACCCCATGGACTGTAGCCCAACAGTCTTCTCTGTCTTTGGACTTATCCAGGCAGGAATACTGGGGTGGGTAACCATTCTCTTCTCCATTTGAACCACCAGGGAAGTTTCCATACTGTCACAGGATTCAGTATAAAATTGGGAGTGCTGCCTTGGTTAAAAGCCTGATGTGATGGTCCTCACAGAATCTGTGATATGTCTTTTACTTAGCCTTTGCTCTTTAAAACATTCTGTTTGCTCAAGAATATTGCTGCTTCAGTAGAAATTAACCCAAGTTTTTGGAGAGTTTTGTTTTACTTTTTACAGAGATATGCTTTCAGAACCTTAGGAAAAAGTCAATATTGTTCACATTATTCTTGCAGAATATGATTTTCTTCATGTTGAATCTACTACTGTTAGTCTAATGTTAGTGTTCTCTGGTCACATTTTGTTATGTCCTGTGTGTCTGATTTTATATGTCACTTTGTTACATGCTTCTGGTATCAAACTTTTTTTTTTTTTTTGGTATCAAACATTTTTATGTTGTGTTCCAAACCAAAATTAATATGGAAGATTGTGTCATATAAAGAAAGGAGACCTTATATATTAGGGAGTGAGAAATTTTGGATATAGAGAATATATAATTTTTGATTTGTTGAGGCAGAATTTGTAATGAAGTGTATTGATTTTCAGGTATTAAAGTTGGTGAATATTATGCTCTTTAAAATGACTATCAGTGAAACTAGACTGTTACTCAACTTTTCATTCCTATATGCAGAATACTGAGTTTCTGTTTTTTAAAGTTATTTAGGAAAAGGCAGAGAAGTTTTTTATTTTGAAGTTATAGTTTCTGCTTTGAATTATAAAAATGATTTTTTTTGCAAAAATATTTATGTAAAGTAAAAAGTCTGTACAGTCAAGTTAGAAAACTTCAGATAATCACTCACAGCTTTCTTCTGCTTTATTCATTTTCTGTTGCTGTGTGACACATTGCCACAAATTCAGCTCGAGGCTTAAAGCACCATGTGTTTATTTCACAGTTTCCATGGATCAGAACCAGGTACGGGTTAGCTGGATCCTCTGCTTATGGTCTCAGCAGGGCGAGGTCAATGCGTCAGCAGGGTTGTGCTCTCATTTAAGATTTGTGCTCTCCTCTCCCCCGGTTCATTCACATTGTTGGGAATATGGTTTCTTAGCGTTGTAGATGGATCGAGGCCTCATTGTATTTGCTGGGTGGGGGTGGAGGAGTCCCTGAGTTCCTAGCAGCCACCCTCGGGTCCTGCTTGTCATGTAGCCTTCTCACGTGTGTATTCACATGGCCATAACGGGGTTAGTTCTCTGGTGTCTCTCGTGTGCATGTGCTAAGTCGCTTCAGTTGTGCCGGACTCTGTGTGACTTTATGGACTGTAGCCTGTCAGTCTCCTCTGTCCATGGGATTCTCCAGGCAAGAATACTGGAGTGGGTTGCCGTTTCCTCCTCCAGGGAATCTTCCTGACCCAGGGATTGAACCTGTGTCCCTTATGTCTCCTGGATCGGCAGGTGGGTTCTTTACCACCAGTGCCACTTAGGAGGCCCAGGAGTCTCTTCTTAGGAGGGCATAGTTCTGTTGGATGAGGACTTCACTCTCAAGACCACGTGCCTGTGTGCTTGCTCACTCGCTGAGCTGTGTCTGAGTCTCTGCGACCCTGTGGACTGTACCCCACCAGGCTCCTCTATCTTCGGGATTTCCCAGGGAAGAGTACGGGAGTGAGTTGCCGTTTCCTTCTCCAGGAGTTCTTCCTGACCCAGGGATCAAACCCTGCATCTCCTGCATTGGCAGGCAGATTCTGTACCACTGCATTGCCTGGGAAGCCCACCCCTCCATCAAGGCTGTTTCCAAGTACAGTTGACTTTAACAACATAGGTTTGAACTGTGAGGGTTCACTTACATGTGGAAATTTTTCAGTGGTAAATAGTACAGTACTATGCAACCTGTGGTTGGTTGAACCCATAGATGTAGGACCTTAGGTAGTAAGGACTGACTATAAGTTGTGTGTGGATTTTTGACCATGTGGAGGGTCATCATCCGTAACTCTTGGGTTGTTCAGTGGTCACTACACAGTCACACTAGGGGTTGGGACTTCAACATATGAGTTTTGGGGACAGATACACTCTGGAAGGCCAGGATTGGCCTTAGAATTAGAACAGGGTTGTATTAAAATATAATTGTTATATTTTTCAGAATAATGTATGCATGTAATTTTTTTTCAAGTACAAAAGAGATTTTATTGGAATCTCTTCCTTCTCATCCTATGGTGGATCTCCAAACAACTTCAGTTCTTCTGATAATGTTCATATCACTAACCAATAATTTTATATGTGTTTCTTTAATGTTCAGTTTTAGACATTATTTATTGACGTTTTGGATGAGGTGTTAGTTCATTGTGCTGCTCATGCTCTCTGAGTACCTTGATTTTAATGGATGAGACTCTGGATTTTTGCAGAGCAAGTTATTTCCCTCTTTGGCTGTATCTTGTGTATATTGTGGCTTGTGGTTTCCCCTTTGTTTCATCAGTTAACCAGTCCTCATCACGTTTCCACTTTCTGGAAGTAGGTGACAGCTTAACCTTTTCCCCTACTCGTAACACCTGTAAGAGATTATTCCTTTTTTACCGTGCCAGTAAGGGGAAGAAAAGGAAAAAGTGGTTAGCATGCTATCTTGGATCGAAAGTACTAAAATTGCGTCAGTTCCAGGAACTTCTGTGATTTCTGATTTCTAAGGGCATTTGAAGGATCCTGACTAGTATCCTCAAGGCCTAACGGACCACTGTTGGGAAGAATAAATTGGGTTGATTAACATCTTAGGTTCACACTTAAGTTTAATTCCTATTAGACCTAGAATCAGCAGTCTTGAAGCATAAGATTGATCTGTAAATGAGCAATACTTCACCCTAATTTGCTGGTTCTCTTGGATTTTTCATGTCATAAGTTTTTTGTTGCATTCTTTTCAGGGTCATAGTAGAATTCATTTACTATTGCTTAAATTGGAAAGGCACTAAACTTTTTGTAGTGAAGCGTTTGCTTGAAATAGCAAGCATGAAGTACAACATTTTGTTGAATTTTGGGTAATGAGCATTACTCAGTACATAGATGAGGGAGCACCTGAATACACTTTGCAGGACATGAGATCGTTGTGTTTATTCAAAGGTAGACAAGTGAACGAAACTGTTTATAAGATTAAGAAATAAAATTGCCTGCTGTCTTGCCATTTCCACCACATCTGCAGTTAGCTTCCTCCATGAAGTCTTGAACCCCTCAAAGTCAAATACCATGAGGGTTGAAATCAACTTCTTTCAGACCCCTGTTAACATTGCTATGTTGACCCCTCCTATGAACCATGAGTGTTCTCAGTGGCACCAAGAATGGTGAATCCTTTCCAGTAGGTGTTCCGTTTACTTTGCCTAGAACCATTAGAGGAATCACTATCTGTTGCAGCTATAACCTTACTAAATATATTTCTTATTAAGACTTGAAAGTTGAAATGAATCCTTGGTCGAAAGTTGAAATGAATCCTTGATCTATGAGCTACAGAATGGATGTTGTGTTAGCAGTCATGTGAACACCAATCTCCATCAGAGCTCTGGCATGATCAGATGTGTTGTTGATGAGCAGTAATATCTTGAAAGGGTTTTTTTCCTGAGCAGTAGATCTCAACGATGGATTTAAAGTATTTTCAGTCAGCCACATTGTACATAGATGTGCTGTCATCCAAGTGTTGTTGTTCCAGTTAGAGAGCCCAGGCATAGAGGATTGAGCATGATCCTTCAAGGCGGTAGAATTTTCACAGGGTGGATGAGTATTGGCTTCTACTAGTCATTGGCTGCATTGGCCCCTTACCAGAGTGTCAGCCTGTCTTTTGAAACTTTGAAGGCAGGCATTGATTTCTCGTTAGCTATGAAAGTCTACCTGACTTCTTCCAGCTTAAGGCTGTTTTGTTTACACTGAAAATGTGTTGTTTATGGAGATACCTTCATTAATTATTGGAGCTAGATCCTCTGCATAACTTGCTGCATCTTCTCCATCAGCATTTGGTGCTTCACTTGCGCTTTTATGTTGCGAGATGACTTCTTTGCTTAAATCTCATGAATCAGCTCTGCTAGCTTCACACTTCTGCAGCCTCCTCACCTCTCAGCCTTCAGAGAATTGAGCAGAGTAGAAACTTGCTCTGGCTTTGGCTTTCCGGAATGTGGCAGCTGGTTTACTCTTCTCTCCAGACTAAAACTTTCTCTGTATCCGCAGTAAGGCCACTTTGCTGGCTCATCATTTGTGTGTTCATTGGAGTCGCACTTAATGTCCTTCAAGAACTTTTCCTTTGCATTTACAGCTTAACTGGTGCAGGAGGCTTATTAGCATGTCCTCTTCACTAACTAACCCAGAGTTGCCACAGCCTTCAGTATGTCTGCAAAACACAGTGAAGTGAAAGATGCCTCTTATGTGATAGCAGCTGTGTAGCCTTCAAAGACTAAAATACGTGCTGTGCTGAACCCTGGCCTACTCAGTAGTGGACAACTTTAAAAGTCTTTGTTAGAAATAAGCTTTTTGGTGGGGTAGCCAGACAGCAACTAAGAAACTGTTTAGGTTAAAGATTCCTCAGGCCTTGATTAAAGTCATTAGAAACGGATTTGATTTGAAGTTATTTTCAGATCTAAAAATACTCATTTCATATGGTGCCTACAAGTGATAAAGTAGAAAATTTAAATGTTACTGATTCTTCAGTGTACCTGAAGGGAGTTGGAAAAACAAAAGAATACCTGAATTGGACTGAAAAGCCAGGCTGCTGTTTAGTATCTTTCCTGTGAATCAATAAGTCAATCTTTCCTGTGAATCAATAAGCCAAAGAAAGGGCAATACTGGGATGTTGTTAAATCTGAGTAAAGGCATTCTGTGAAGAATTAGATGACATGATCTATGCCTCTTCTCTGGTGATTAGATTTTAAGAAGAAGTGAGATTTTAGAGAATCTTGTTGGATAGTTAGTTGAAAGCATATGTATTAAGTGAACCTTTGAAAAGTACTTACTAATTGCTTAGTATTTCTCTAAGTAGTACTTTTAAGTTTTTGCAGTAGGTACATTTTTTAAAAGAGCGTCTCTGATAAGAGCTGACTTTTGACACTGTTGAAATGTTTTGTAAGTCTAAATTACATTTCCCCTACTTGGTTCTTCCCACCCCACCCCCAGCGCCTCCCTCCCTCCCAAAAAGAAGAAAGCTTTTGATCTGCTAGAATATGGACTAGTGCTTGATTGAAACTCTAGGGTGATTGAGACTTTAGGGCTTTACCACACAAAATGAAGTGAATTGTCAGCTCTGGGAAGACCTTGAGGCGTCTTCGTTGTCCCAGTAATATAAATTAGCGTGGAATGTCCCTTCAGGAACCTGAGGGAATAGGTGTTTGATGCACACTTGAATATTGTTCATTTAAATGGAAAATGCCTACCAAAGATAATTTTAATAATGGCTAACCCTGTTGAGTGATTTAAGTGTGTTTTAAAGCTTTATATGCAGTGTTTCTGTGAAATTAATATTTTTTCTATTTTGTAAATGAGAAAACTAAGGTTCAGAGGTTTGGCAGCTTGTAACATAGTTGGAATTCAAATTCAGGTGTTTCTGTGCAAAGCTTGTACAATCCTGTGTCTTATATGTATTTGTCCGCTTAAATTTATTCTTAACAAATTCTTATTCTCTATCAGACACTGAGGATAAAGAGTGGATAAAGGGAAACAAAGATGTAAGCAGAAAAGGCAGAGTTTCAGTTCTTAGAGCTTGTTTTCTAGTAGAGTAGTAGCAGCAGAAGTAGAGTGGTGCTCAGTCATGTCTGACTCTTTGCGACCCCCTGGATTGTAAACTGCCAGGCTCCTGACTGTCCATGGAATTATCCAGGCAGGAATACTGAAGTGGGTTGCCATTTCCTTTTCCAGGGGATCTTCCCAACCCAGGGATTAAACCCAGGGCTCCCACATTGCAGGTGGATTCTTTACCACTTAGGAGAGGGCAGGTCTGGATCTCAGATGGGCTGCAGTCTGTACCTGCCAACAATTTCTGGGAAATTGAACTTTGCTTTACACAGTTTACTGTAGATACTGCAGAACGTGTTCATGTTATTTTGCTCCTGGCGAGTTGACTTGCATGCAGTTAGATTTTATAAAACAGTCAAGTAGAAATTGAGGCCATGAGCATATTAAAATTTGGTGTGAGTTTAACAGAGGAGGCTTCTTAAAGGATATGATGAGATTGTGACCCTGGTTAGGATTACATCAACAAGTGGACACCTCTGTGGGAACTTAAAGGGAAAGATGTTTATATTTCTACCAGGGTTCATTTCAGCTTGCATAGTTCTTGGGGTACAGTTCACCTCTTACTGCTTAAACTCCTTTTAAAGGAACTTATATCATTTGTCTCATGATTGTCAGTCTTTGTCATCCTTTGGAACAGTCCTTTTAAAAATCAGATATTTGTTAAATAATCATACAAGTGTCACATAACTGTGATGAATGTTTCAAAGGTGAATGACAGTACAGTGAGGGTATAAAGGAGACAGTTCTGATTGGGCACATGTAGGGAAGGCTTTCCTCATTAGGAAAACCAGTGGGGATACCCTGGTTCTGTACCAAATAGAGGAAGGCTCTGTGGTAGGGAACTGAAAAAAGGCCATTGTGCCCAGGGCAAAGAGCTGGGGAAGGGCGCATGGCAGGAGATGAGACAGAAATTAAACCAGGCACGGGCATTGTTTACTTAGATTTTTGTTTGTGTAGCAAGTGGAAAATCATTGAACTTTTTAAGGTGGTAGAGGAGGTGGGTGAGTATCAGTCACCTGATCAGATCAGTTTTTGAAAAGATAGGCATGCTATCTCCATGTGAGAGCTGAAGGTAATTTGGATGTGGGTCATGGTGGTGGATGGAGGAAGAAGAGATAAATATGGGGAAAACTGGGTAAAATTCAGTAGAATTCAGTGATAAATAGGTTATAAGGGGTGCTGGAGCAAATACGTTAGAGGACTACCTAGTTGGTTAACCAGCTAAAGCTGTTTTGAATTGCTTTCATAGTCTGTTCCAGTTTTTTTTTTTGGCTGCGCTGGGTCTTTTTGGAGAGGGCTTTTCTCTTGTTTGGCGAGTGGGGCTGCTCTAGTTGCAGTGTGCAGGCTGCTCATTGCTGTTGTCTTGTTGGGGAGCACAAGGGCTTTAGCAGTTTGGGC
Source organism: Bos taurus (assembly GCF_002263795.3). NCBI lineage: Eukaryota > Metazoa > Chordata > Mammalia > Artiodactyla > Bovidae > Bos > Bos taurus. The sequence continues at coordinate 91,452,423 of NC_037336.1, forward strand.
TCGTGGGCTCAGTCATCGTGGGTCCTGGGCTTCTAGAGCGCAGGCTCAGTAGTTGTGGCGGACGGATTTAGTTGCTCGGCGGCATGTCACATCTTCCAGACCAGGGACTGAACCTGTGTCTCCTGCTTTGGCAGGCAGATTCTCTACCACTGAGCCACCAGGGAAGCCCTGTTCAGGTTGGTTTTTCAGGATCATGATGGCCAAAGCTTGGTCTCTCGACTTCTAGTTAATTGTAGTTAAATTCCTAGCATTACCTAGTACCCACTTTTCATCCAGATTTGTTTAAGCTTAGTTGTCTTTTGGTTAATTCCCCTACCTTGTCTTCAATTGTTTTCTCTCTAAGCAGTAGTATTCTTTGCTTATATGAGAAATTTTAAAACAAATTTTGGGGGGAATGGTGGGATTGTTGCTAAACATGAGGTCTCTTGACTTCTGAAAGCAATTATATGGAGACATCCTTCACATACCACACAATTAACCAATTGAAAGTGTGTAATTCAGTGGGTTTTGGTATGGTTGTGCAGTCTTCACCTCAGTCCATTTTAGAATATTTTCATCACCTGAAAAAGAAATGCTGTACTCATAATCATCACTCCTCATTTCTCCCCAACTGGCCCAGCTGTGGACAGTCCCCAGTAGATTTCTTTTTCTGGACATTTCATATAAATGCGTTTCTATAACGTGGTCTTTTAAGTGCGACTTTTTTAACTGAGCCTGTTTTCAAGGTTCATCTGTGCTGTAGCATGCATCAGTACCTCATTCCATTTTCATGGTTAATATTTCATTAATTCGGTAGAACACATTTTGCTTATTCATTCCTCATCTGATGGACATTTAGCTACTTTCCAATTTTTAAATGAATTTTTAATAATGCTGCAGTGACTGTATACAACTTTTTATGGGAACATATATTTTCACATCTGTTGGGTATATACCTGGGAGTGGAATTGTTGCCTCATACTGCATATTATTATGTTTAATTTTTTTAAGAACTGTCAAACTGTTTTCCAAAGCTGCTGTACCATTTTGCATTCCATTAGGGATATGTCAGGGTTCCAATTTCTCTACATTCTTGCTAACACTTGTCTGTCTCTTTGATTATAAGCAAGTAAGTGTAAAGTGATAATCTCATAGTGGTTTTAATTTGTATTTGCTTGATGGCTAATGATGCTGAACTTGACTTTTAAAAGAAAAGCAGCACTTTTAATTTCACTGAGGATGTAAAAATAGAAATGTTTGGTAATTTCATGTAATTGCATAGAGACCATTAGTTCTACTGTGTTTAAAATTTGTTCTTTTTCATCAGTTGTATTCCCTGAATGACTACAAGCCACCCATTTCTAAAGCGAAAATGACCCAAATTACTAAGGCAGCCATCAAAGCTATAAAGGTGAGTAACACTTTTTACTCTGCTGTTTTCAAAAGGAAATACTCCACTGATATTTTGGAGGAAGGTTAATTTTTACAGATTATGTATTTTCTTCATCTTTACAAAGTTAGTACATGTTCCAAGGTTGGAAAAACACAAAAATGAAAATCTGTCACGTACATACCCTCCCAACTAGAGATAAACATTTAATATTTTCATAAATATTCTTACATAAACTTTGAAGCAGTCATTTTCCCTTTTCATAGGTAAGATTTTGGATTCAGGCACATTGTGGAGAATGTGTTTAACACTGTTATTTGTCACACTGACTTTATAGAATCTTGAAATACTAGTTAAGAAGAGTTTTCTAAATAAAACTTAATGTGTTGGTTTTTTTATCCTATTGATTATACTATAGATTTGAAAATGGACCTTTATGGAAAATAATTGGATTACATTGTACATAGGACATTTAAACTCTGGGAAGAGGCCACAGGTATTTAGCTGTTACTTTGACACAGTAGTTTTGAACCTGTGTTGATATATGGGTACTGCTACTGCTTTGTCGCTTCAGTCGTGTCCGACTCTCTGCGACCCTGAAGACGGCAGCCCACCAGGTCCCCCGTCCCTGGGATTCTCCAGGCAAGAACACTGGAGTGGGTTGCCATTTCCTTCTCCAATGCATGAAAGTGAAAAGTGAAAGTGAAGTCGCTCAGTCGTGTCCAACTCTTAGCAACCCCATAGACTGCAGCCTACCGGGCTCCTCCATCCATGGGATTTTCCAGGCAAGGGTACTGGAGTGGGTCGGCATTGCCTTCTCTGTGACTTATGGATACTTCTGAAAATCTCAGACAATTGGACTGTCCAGAGAAATACACACATATAAAAAATTTTGCCTCAGAAGGTTGGACTGTTTCTAGAGAAATGCACATATGTACAAAATTGTGAATAGAAGTTCTTGGCTTTAGGGACCTTCTGAAGCTCAGCCATAGACACCTCTCCACAATGTCCTTGTCCCCAAAGCTAAGACTCCCTATTCTAGTCTGGTTGTTAAAAGTGAGTATGAGTGAGTGCTTATTTTTAATTAAGTAGATCTGCTGTAGATTTTCAGTGATATGTTTTTCTACTCTGTGTAAGAACATCAGCCATAACCAGAGGCACCATTATTTAAGTAAGTTACCTTTATTTTTTTGTTTTTGTTTGTGTTTTTGGCCTCACAGAGGAGCTTTTTGAATTTTGGTTCCTCAACCAGGGATCCAGCCCTCGGCTCCCAGCAGTGAAAGCGCTAAGTCCTACCCACTGAACTGCCAGGGAATTCCCTGGATAAGTTATCTTTGAATAACAGCATTATCTGTTAGATTTAACAGATGATTCTTCATAGACAGTCTCTATTAGGAGAAAATTTAGATAGTTGATTTTGCAGCATTCTAACGGCCAAACCTTAGTTTTCATACTTGTAATCAATGTCTAAACAGTATTAGAGTTCAAATGTAGAATATGAAAGAGAGATAAGGACAGTGAGCAATAAACACGTTTAACCTGGAGAATTTTCTTCAAAGAAGTGATTTTTCAGGGACTCTGATGAGTAATAGTTTCTTGTGCTTTCTTTTTGTTCTCCATCTTTGTGGTCTGATTTCTGTGTGATCCTGAGAGTGTGCAGCATACATATTATCATTTTTGTTCTGTTAAATGGTTGATGCATTTTTTTTTTTCCGAGTTTTCATTCTCTGAGTGGTTGATGCATTTTAATAAAAGCTTTTGTTGGACAGAATACTTTTTAATTCATGACCTTTAAGGAATAGGTATTAACATTGTTTACATTTTTCAGATGTTGGAAGTGTCTAAGAAAATTAATTTGCAACAGTCAGAATAAAAACAGCTAGATTTTAATTTTTCTCTTAGTCAAGAGAGAAAGCATGGTTTACAGTCTAAACATGGTTTACTGTACTATTTTGATTTACTGGTCTTAGTTTTTTTAATTTTGAAAAAATAAAAGCATGTTGCAAAATACAGTGAGCAGTACATAGCCGCTTAGCATTGCCAGGTATTAGCATCTTGGCTAGTATATTTAGTTAGTTCTCTGCATGTACACACAGACACACACACATACTTTGTCAGGTTTTTTTGACTGAGTCATTTGAGAACTCATTTCAGAATTCATTTAGAATAGTACATAATCCCTAAATACTAGAATTTTAATGTCCTAAAACAAAGAGATTTCATAGATCAGCAAAACACATCCCATGCAAGAAATTTTACTTTGATGCAACATTATTATCTAATATAATCTACACTTTGATTTATCAGTTGTCTCAATACTAACTTTAGTAGCTAATCCCTGCACTTGTGCATTTTCTGGATCCGGTCAAGATCCTGTCCTGTATTTGTCCTTTACCCAGCCTTTTGCTGTGTTTTTCTTTTGTTTTTCATTGACATTTTTGAAGAGTTTAGACCAACGGTTTTGCAGTACTGCATTACTTTAAACTGAATTTGATGCATATATAAATTGATATTTGAACTGCCTTTTTCAGTTAAATGACACTGTGTTTCATGTTAAGGTAAGTCATTGGTTTTTTGTCAGTGTTAAGAGATGATTATTTTGATGGGTGTTTGTTACCATTGCACGCTGTCAACAAAACCTCTGATCACCTGTTATGGAAAAAGACCTATGTGAATAGAATCTTCGAATTAACATTTAGTAAGCTAACATTGGAAAAGGCAATGGCACCCAACTCCAGTACTCTTGCCTGGAAAATCCCATGGACGGAGGAGCCTGGTAGGCTGCAGTCCATGGGGTCGCTCAGTCGGACACGACTGAGTGACTTTACTTTCACTTTTTACTTTCATGCATTGGAGAAGGAAATAGCAACCCACTCCAGTATTCTTGCCCGGAGAATCCCAGGGACAGAGGAACCTAATGGGCTGCTGTCTGTGGGGTCACACAGAGTCAGACACGACTGAAGCGACTTAGCAGTAGCAGTAGCAGCAAGCTAACATGGCAGAAAGTGAAGAGGAACTAAAAAGCCTCTTGATGAAAGTGAAAGAGGAGAGTGAAAAGGTTGGCTTAAAGCTCAACATTCAGAGAACGAAGATCATGGCATCTGGTCCCATCACATCATGGGAAATAGATGGGGAAACAGTGGAAACAGTGTCAGACTTTATTTTTCTGGGCTCCAAAATCACTGCAGATGGTGACTGCAGCCATGCAATTAAAAGATGCTTACTCCTTGGAAGGAAAGTTATGACCAACCTAGAGAGCATATTCAAAAGCAGAGACATTACTTTGCCAACAAAGGTCCGTCTAGTCAAGGCTATGGTTTTTCCTGTGGTCATGTATGGATGTGAGAGTTGGACTGTGAAGAAAGCTGAGTGCCGAAGAATTGATGCTTTTGAACTGTGGTGTTGGAGAAGACTCTTGAGAGTCCCTTGGACTGCAAGGAGATCCAACCAGTCCATCCTAAAGGAGATCAGCCCTGGGTGTTCTTTGGAAGGAATGATGCTGAAGCTGAAACTCCAAGACTTTGGCCACCTCATGTGAAGAGTTGACTCATTGGAAAAGACTCTGATGCTGGGAAAGATTGGGGGCAGGAGGAGAAGGGGACAGCAGAGGATGAGATGGTTGGATGGCATCACCGACTTGATGGACATGAGTCTGAGCAAGCTTTGGGAGTTGGTGATGGACAGGGAGTCCTGGTGTGCTGCGATTCATGGGGTCACAAAGAGTCGAACACAACTGAGCGACTGAACTGAACTGAAGCTAACATTTAGTTTTAGTCTGAATTACAAATCATACATAAAGTAACTAGAAGTAAGAAGCTCTGGCAAGGTATTTTCCAGAAGAATTATTATTTAATAAAAACCACTCAGTGTGTAAATAACATTTTATATATTGATTTAAAATATTTAGTTATTTATAAAGTGCCTGCTAACTTTTAAGTAGTTGTTTTGGCAGGTTTTTTTTTTTTGCTTAACTTTCTGTTGAGTAGACTGTTACTTTGCAGTAAGGAAACTGTATTGTAGATTTTGATTTGGTGAATATGATTAATGAGGGTTTCCTATGTTTTTTACTTTATAAATGTTGGATTTTATGCTGCAGTTGAATGGTCTTGTGTCTCAGTCTAAGTGGATGCGCCTTAAAAGCCTAAATTATGGGATCACACATATAAAACAAAGCACAATTGAGGCTAGTTTTTTAAACAGAAATATGTTGATTATGCGATTGCCACTGAGCTATTAGGTACAAATTCCAGATAGTTTTTGTTTAACCTATAATTTTTATTTTTTCATTTTCAAGTTTATTCATAGTGTTGTTTTATAAAACTTAAACATAAAGGGTTTTCTCAAAATTAATAAAAGCTCATTTCTGATTTTTAATCCATGTGCTCCCTTCTCTTCTGCTGAATTCATTTTGACTGATCCATTCAAACATTGTACATCTCTATATTTTGTTATATATACTTGCTAGCTTAATATTCTAGGAGAAGCAGAAGATAATGAAGTTGAAGGCAACTCCCTTGCATACATTTATTAATGTTCTTTATTTTCAGTTATTTGATTTTTCTATGGCAACCCACTCGAGTATTCTTGCCTGGAGGATCCCAGGGACTGGGAGCCTGGTGGGGTGCCGTCTATGGGGTCGCAGAGTCGGATACGACTGACGCAACTTAGCAGCACTAACCTAATTTAGCCAATAAAACGTTACTACAGGAGATCTTTACTTTTCCTTCCAGGAAGGAAGAGTGTATATCTACCAGTGGCCTACCACCGTATTTTGCATGTAACACACTTTGGGTATATTGACTGTATACCTGCTTCAAGGACCTTTACTGACCATAGCTGGTGCCCATGTTTATGTTTGTTTATGTTACGTTTATCTCAGAATTCATGATTAAAATTCATTGCTTTGTTGATAATGAATTTTGAAGACCTTTGAAGCTTTTTTAAACCGTAAATTTAGCAGGAAAGTTCTAATCAAACATTTAAAACCTCTTTTTTTTTCTTTTAGTTCTATAAACATGTGGTACAGAGTGTTGAGAAATTCATTCAGAAAGTAAGTATATAGTTTTCCATGTACATGCTAAAGTTCTGTAACTGTAGACTAACACCTTGTGCTATTCTGTTTTCAAATACCCAACTTTAAATTGTTTTGATGACTGTTCAAAAGTGATTCCATTTGTTTTAATTTCTAATTAAGAAATAAAATGAAACTGCCTTTCAAATAATTCTAAAAACGAAAGCTTTCAGGTAGATGTGTTTGTTAATTTGCATTGCCATAGTGAGCATCTGTTCCATGAAGAAAATATTTCAGTATGATTTTTTTAATGAAATTTTAGATTCATTGCTTTTTATATAGCCTTTAGAGAAATTCTCCTTATTCATTTCAAGCTTAATGCCTAGAGAGCAGTCTTCCTTGTAGATAAGATGTAGTAAATGTAGTAAAAATGCTAGCCGCTTTTCTTCTGCTGATTCATTTTGTTCATCCGTTAGGACAGTATGCATCTCTACTTCTTATTATTAGACCTGAAGTTCCATTTTCCAGGGTAAGCAGAGGGAGACAAAGTTGAAAACAGCTGTTTTTGCATACATTTAGTAATTTTTTTGGTAACCAAAGCCCAAGGTGGCTAGGTTATATTTCTTTGCCCCTTGTGATCAGTGCCTTATCTCTGCCGCTTTTTTTGGGCAGGAGTACCATAAGACTTAGGATTTGTAAAATGATACTGTAGGAAATCTGTCACTGAATTGAGGTTTAGTATTCTGCCCTTTGTTCACTTGCCTAGATGTGAGCAGAACCAGTGTGACAATCAGAGGTGAATCAAAGGACGTAAATTGCAGTGTGTTTCTTGAGTGAAAATAGCTGACCGGAGGAGGGTGCGTGGATCAGAGTAGTGTTACTGCGTCTCCAAACTATCTGGATAATCTTGAATAAATCAGTTAACTTTTATTTGATTCAGCTTTTTTCCCCTCTTAATATCTTGTTTTCTCAAAACTTAAAGTATTGATAAAACATATTTTGAGATGAACAGCTAGTGAATTGAAGCTTAAGGTATGGGGTAAAATAACAGGTATGCTGTATGACTAAGGTAAATCTAGCTGTAAGATAGAAATGTTGGTGGTTAGAAAGTTTCATTGTTATAAAACTTTAAAAAGATTCAAATGTCTAAACAGTGTGTCTTAAACTTTTTTTGTGCATAAGAAACTTGCACAGATTACCTAGGGATCTTGTTGAAATGCAGGTTCTGATTCCCTGAGGGTGGGTCATTTAGACTCTGGAAAACCAAAGCAGATCAGGCTCTGATTAAGTGTGTCCTGAGAGTTGTTCAGTCTCTCATTGGTATCCAACTCTGTGCGACCCTATGACTGCAGCACACCAGGCTTCCCTGAGAGTAGACCTTGTTAAAGCCCTGGATGCTCTGACTCTCTTGGAAAGGTTCCTTTTCCTCTCCTTCTGTTGGAAGCATGCAGTATTCACTTCAGAATTCGTTTGGTATCAGGTATAACTGTGTCCTGAGACAGCCCTCTTTTCTTACATGCTGCTGTCAGCATCATTTAGTGCTTTGTAAGTGCCACAATTAATTCAAAGTATAAAAAAATCCCTCATGATATTGGAGGCTTAGGAATTCTTGTGTTTTTGCTGATAGAACTTGAACAGTTGAAAAACATTTCAGATTTTTTTAGTCTTAATTCTTCTCTCAAGTTTCTAGTTGGTAACGTAACCAAGTTTACCAAATACTGTTCTTTTAAAGCTTTTCTACATTTAAATCATACATAAGTTTTTTTTTTTTTTTTTTGCCATTTTATGTGGCAGGCACATAAAAATACCTAGTGTTACCAGTGAAGGAAATTCCGTACTGTAACATCATAATATGGTGTTTCTAAAGGTTATTGTGAAAGAAGTGTTCATCTTTATAGCTTAATACTAAAACCCCTGACACTTTTGAAGCTTTGGAATCTTCATAGTAGGGAAGAAAGGCCCATTCATTGTGTTGTGTACTCATGATTCTTATGTACTGTGAGTTTATAATCAAGAATTTTTGTTATAAATCAAAGAAAAAGGTGTATTTGTTTTTTTTTTAAACTCACTACACTAATCGCTTTTATTACTTACCACTCAGTATTTAAAAACTCTTACCAGCAACTTAGCAATTTTATTTAGCCTTACTCTCAAGATAATCATTTCTATAAAATAATACATTAAATATGAGATTATTTTGTCTGTTTTTTCAGCATTGAGGAATAGATGACTTTTAACAAAGAAATGTGTTGGGTTTTCATTAAATTTAAACAATTTTTTTAGTGGATGTATTATTTGCCTGGCTAGGTAGATAATTATTTGCTTGTATACCACCTTATGACAGAAAGTGAAGAGGAACTAAAAAGCCTCTTGATGAAAGTGAAAGAGGAGAGTGAAAAAGTTAGCTTAAAGCTCAACATTTCAGAAAACTGAGAACATGGCATCTGGTCCCATCACTTCATGGGAAATAGATGGGGAAACAGTGTCAGACTTTCTTTTTTGGGCTCCAAAATCACTGCAGATGGTGATTGCAGCCATGAAATTAAAAGACGCTTACTCCTTGGAAGGAAAGTTATGACCAGCCTAGACAGCATATTCAAAAGCATAGACATTACTTTGCCAACAGAGGTCCGTCTAGTCAAGGCTATGGTTTTTCCTGTGGTCATGTATGGATGTGAGAGTTGGACTGTGAAGAAAGCTGAGCGCCAAAGAATTGATGCTTTTGAACTGTGGTGTTGGAGAAGACTCTTGAGAGTCCCTTGGACTGCAAGGAGATCCAACTAGTCCATTCTAAAGGAGATCGGTCCTGGGTGTTCTTTGAAAGGACTGATGCTAAAGCTGAAGCTCCAATACTTTGGCCACCTCATGCAAAGAGTTGACTCATTGGAAAAGACTCTGATGCTGGGAGGGATTGGGGGCAGGAGGAGAAGAGGACGACAGAGGATGAGATGGCTGGATGGCGTCACCAACTTGATGGACATGAGTTTGAGTGAACTCCGGGAGTTGGTGATGGACAGGGAGTCCTGGTGTGCTGCACTTCATGGTGTCGCAAAGAGTCAGACGTGACTGAGTGACTGAACTGAACTGAACGGTAGTCAAAGGAAAATAAGTCAGATATATGAACTGAGGAACAAATATGCTAGATTTGGGGGGAACATCAGTGAAAACTATTTCAGACTTCTAAAACAATAACTTTGAACAGAGCAGACAGTTTTGAACCTTTGGTTGGTTAAACCTAAAACTTTAATGTCCACACATCAACATTACTGCCCTTTTATTAAATATTTCAAGTACTAAACAGCCAGAACCTTGCAATAGATACTTATAAATTGGTGGTATCAGTCTCTTCATTTTTTTAATAATGACCTTAAGAAGAAGGGATTTGAAGGAACAAGTGATGGATCATCTAGTCTTTTTGCAGAATGAAGTCACTCATTGTCTTGACTGAAAATACTGTTTAGAAACATGTATCTGTGTGTTGGAGGTGGATTGAAGATCCTTTACTCACTGGTCCTTGGGTCTAAGAAATTTTTCAAGAATGCAGTTTTGATTTAGTGCTATATATGATTTCTATGAAATGATTCTGGGTGAAATGCTTACCTAATTACACTCAAAATTTGAACCTGCTTTTAGCAGCCATAATTTCATTTTAATTAGTATGTATTTGGGAGGCAGGTTTTCTCATGCTTCTGGACATGGAAAAAATTGAAGCAGTGAAGTTGATGGTGAAGGGTTCTTCGTTGTGCTTAGGGAAGGTCCCAGAAGACTGTCATGTTCTTCAGACTATAAGAAGGATAAGAAACACTGATCAGTGAAGCAGCTAAAACATATTTTCGTAGGACAGATTTTTAGAATCATAATGGTAGTGTCTTATCTTTCATATAGGTTTGCATTTGAGAAAAGTTTTAAAACTTCAGGCTCACTGTGTTTAGAATGTTGTAATTTGCCATTTGATTCCTTCCTTCATTCATATAGAGATCCTTTTCCTGTGTGTTTTTTGGATGAAGTCTAAGGCTTGTTGGCAGTAGTTTTTTACCAGAGCTTTTCTTTCTTGAATTCACTGCTTGAATTCACAAGTCATTAAACTATATATATATATATATATATATTTAATTTTAACCACACCTTTTATTTGTTATTGTTCAAGCCAGTTACACAGGGCTGTTTTGGAACTTAGGTGATTGGCAGTTGAACTGAATATGTAGAGTAGCCAAAGTAGAGTCTTTCAAATGCCATTCCAGAGACAGATGGTGTGGAATGGTCAACCTCTGAGTGTTCATCACCTCAGTGTGAGCAGTGTGTTTGTGTTTTTATAGATTTATGGTGACATTTGTCTGTTGAGAATTTTAACCTTCTCATTTGCTTCCTTTCCCATTCTTCTTTTTTCATCAGTGTAAACCAGAATATAAGGTGCCTGGACTTTATGTTATTGACTCTATTGTACGACAATCTCGACATCAATTTGGTCAAGAAAAGGATGTGTTTGCACCCAGATTTAGTAATAACATCATTAGCACTTTCCAGAATTTATACCGTTGCCCTGGAGATGACAAGGTATGCTGCCTAAGTTGGTGAAGTAATTACCTTTTTGGTCTTAATAAGACTTTACATTATCATAATTTATCATTTTATATTACCATTTGTTATCCTGAATTTGAATAGTTATTGCACTGTCCATGTTTCTTTTTGTTATTAGACTTTTCTTAAACAGAATGAAAGATATAGTTGATTTTGCCACTTTTTAATTTATTAAAGCCATTGGTATTAAAGAAACTGGCTCTAATAAGCATTTTTAATTATCCTAAAATCTTATTTACTTACATGCACAACCAATTCATAATTTTGGTCATTTGACATTAGCTGATATTTACCTACTTAGTTGTCTGTGGAAAATGATTTTACCAAGTAATTAGTAGACCATAACTGCATATCAAAATTCCTTTGTTATGGAAGCGTTTTCTTAGTGCTGGAAACCGGGATAGTAGAAGGTTACATTTCTTGGATGCTGACTTGGAAATTTAGCGTCCTTATTCTGACAGACTTGATTGCAGTGTTGATTGTGTAGAAAAGTAAGAACAGGTGAAGACTTACTCTGAAGAAGAGCAACCAGACTTAAAAGCTTACCACAGATCTTTTACCTCCTCTCAAGTACAACAAGATTAGGTAGTTTTTATTTTTAATAACTGTTATACAGTCTGCAATCAGAACAAAGTCTTGTTAGAGTGGATCGATGTGGAGAAAACACGTTATTGTGTCAGGAGTTGTAAATTGTTCTTGGATATGCCTCTAAAGTCAGGTTTTTTCCTTCTGATTAACCTTGGTACGTTGATTCTTTGCAGGCAGAAAGAATGCTTCCAGTTTTAATGTGATCCATCATGATTGAGTCTTAAATACCTTAGAACGCCACCTAAAATAACTCATTTGAGATTTTATATAAACATTTTTGAAGTAACTTAGACACTTTGATTTAGGAATTTCACTAATTTGGACTTGGATTTATGTCAGTTACAATGAATAAGTCAGTCTTGAATTTGTAAACTTCATAATAATAATATTTGTCATTTATAATGAAGTTTAGTGTTTAGGGATTTTTTGATAATCAGAGTCGGAAAGATTATACTGATACTGTAATCTCAGTGCCTGAACTCCATTAAGTGCCCAAGAAGTATTTTAATCCATCCTTCCTGTCCATGGCCTGAGGAGCCTCTATGATATGACTGTTCTGAAGTTTTGAAAGCAAAAAAATAAAAATAATCGTTTTCTTTTTTCCTCTAGAGTAAAATAGTGAGAGTATTAAACTTATGGCAGAAGAATAATGTATTTAAGAGTGAGATTATTCAGCCTCTTCTGGATATGGCAGCAGGGATTCCTCCTCCAGTTGTCACACCTGTTCTGGCCAGTACTACTGCTGCTATGAGCAATACTCCAGGTATGTTGCTTTGAGAGAGATTTTCTGAGTGTTCTACTCATGCATTTCAGGCAATTATTCATATATGAAATAATAATTTGACAGTGCAGGATAATTTGTTTCACTTTAAGTAAATGAAAGGAAGTCTTAATTTGAAGGAAAAATAAAATCAGAAATTATATTTGTGTTTCATTCTTTTCAAAAAAATTAAAAAGCTAAGCTTTTAAAGTTCCTAGAAACATAACATAATCATCTTGGGAAGTTGGTATTTCAGTTAAATTTTTCCTGATATAGACTGTAATCTTCTAAACTTGCATATATATCAACTTGATATTCATAGTGAGCTAAGTGTACTTAATATATAAAGAGAACCCTGAAAAGATTTATTTAGTGGATCCAAGAATGAGTAATAATCTCAAAATCATGGAGGTTTTTTTGAGGTATTTAAATGACATTTGAATTTTTTTTTTTTAACCACAGTCTAAGAATTATATTTGTTATCATTTTGATGTATGTTTATTTTGGAGTATGTACATATACATTTTGGAACAATAATAATTTTATGTACACTTTTATAATACTTTTTTCATCAGAGATTGAATATTTCCTTATGTCATTGAATTTTCTTCTTTAGTAAAGTATTTAATGATTTCCGAGGATTGTAAGCTCCTTTAAAATGGTAGCTTAGTTAATTGAAAATAAGTATGAAAAGCTCTTTTTGGTCATTTTTGTTGTTGCCATTTTGTTTTATTTAATGAACCTAATTCTGTAATGGTTTTTAAAGATGAAGACAGTAAAATTATATAAATTTGTACATATTTTTTAAAAGTGACAGAACAAATCTAATTTTCTACATCTTATTTATGTACTTACATATTTATTGGGGATGGGTTTGATGTCTTTCTAAAAGGAACTCCTGTGACACCTGTTACTCCAGCCAATGTGGTCCAAGGTTTACCTGATCCGTGGGTGTCTCAGATAACAAATACAGATACACTTGCAGCAGTAGCTCAGATCTTACAAAGTCCTCAAGGCCAACAGGTGAGCAGCTTTTTTTTGTTATGTCAACATGATTTAGAACTCATTGTTTTCCTAATGCATTGTTTGATTATGTACCACCTAAAGAGTGTTTTTTTTTTTTAAGTTTTTTTAAAATGACCACCCTACATACAATACTTTGTAACTTGCTTTTTTAAATTTAATAGTGTATCATGTACATTTGTATCATTGAAGATTATTTTACAAATAATTCATTCTACACCAGAATAATTGATTTAGTTTAGCACATAGTTTTACCAAGCATTATTAGGTGCTATTGTTAATCCAGTAATGAGACTGGGAAGCCTTCTGCCTTGGAGAAGATAGCTTTCTGTTTAGGGGAGACAGACAATAAAGAAGTATAAAACATTATTTAGATAGAGATATATGACTTAAAGGGACTTCCCAGGTGGCGCTAGCAGTAAGGAACCTGCCTGCCTGCAATGCAGGAGATGTAATGAGATATAGGTTCGATCCCCGGGTTGGGAAGACCCCCTGGAATAGGAAATGCAACCCATGCCAGTGTTCTTGCCTGGAGAATCACATGGACAGAGGAGCCTGGCAGGCTACAGTCCATAGGGTTGCGCAGAGTCGGACACTACTGAAGCGACTTAGCACAGATGACTTAAAACGGCAGATCTTTAGAGTGACTAGGTTTGGAGGAAGGGGTCAGAGTTAGGGTAACCAAGAGAAAGCATCTTTGACAAAGTGACATTTGAAGAACCTGTTACGGCAGATATGAGATTGTCTTTCCTTAGCATCTGTGGTTTTTTGTTTGTTTGTTTTTAAGCTTATCCTTTAAACCCAGGTTAATTGTGATCTATATAGTAAAACTCCCCGAGCTGTCCTTCCCGCATGTTCACACATTTCAGCCTCCTGTCTTTGTTTAAATGCTAGCCCAGTAAGGCCTTCAGACAGCTATTTAAAACTGCAAATGCTGCCTTTCATCTGGTCTGCTCCCTTTCTTTGTCACCTGCCTTCTTTTCTTCCTAGCACCTAATATCTCATGTACCTTCCTCATTTGTTCCATTCACTGTCTCTTTCCACTGTAATGTATGCTGTACACGGGCAAGGGGTTTTTCTGTTTTGCTCACTCCTGTATTTTCAGTGTCTAGGTTATAGCAGGTATTCAGTATATTTTGTGAAACGAATGACTGATGTATAGAGGCATAACAATGTTGGGGTATAGAGAAGATATCTTAGAATTGAGTTTTCTAGAGGATAAGATAGTCTACGTATGTAAGTTACTAGTCATGACATTGAAGTGGTAAACCTAAGTGTGGGACCTGGGCTGAGAAGTGAAGGATTCATGTACTAAGCAGGGAGGAGTTGCCAGAGATTTTTATGTTGAAGTCACATGATCTGAAGAGTACTTGAATGGATGGGAAAAAGGAGAAATCTAGAGATAAGGAGTATATTTGTTGGTAACAATGATAATAGAAAGGCAGTAATACACATGTGAAAAATAGTACAGTTGTGGACTCTTTAAAAAGACAATCTTTAAACAAATGGAACCAGTTCATTTATTTAGCCTTAGATTGGATCCCGTTTCTACATTTTTGGGACAGCTGTGAAATCAAATTGAATATTAGATTAAATTGTAGAATTTACTAACTTTCTGTGATTATGATATTTTGAAAAGAACCCATAAAAGCAAATCTAATTTTAAAATGTATCTATTAAAAAGTGCTTTTGGCAGGAGAATCGGTATTCCAGAAAAATAGTACAAAGAGTCAGGGGGACACAGTAATCTGAGATGTGAAGTCAGAGTAGAGGAAGAAGTAGGACGCTGCAGCCTTCGAACCTGGGTGACGGAAAGGATACTGCTGTGGGGGCGTGGAGGGGGGTGCAGGTGTCAGGAGGAGCGTTTAGAAGGTGTGAAGACGTTTCCTTCCTTCCTTCTTTCCTCCCTATAATGTTCCATCTTTTAGTCACCCATCCTGTCTGGCTTGGAGCTGCTTTGGTGCAGTAGCTCAGCTATCATATACTTTTGTACTTTGTTTCCTATCACAATTAGTACTTTGTAGTAAATGTTGATTGATAGGTGGAGACTGGTTTGTTTTCCAATGTTCCTTTTTGGCGATAGGCAAGGAATTGTTTCACTACTGTCATCATGCATATTTTTATCTTCTCTCACTGTAAATTGAACTTAATACAGATGTCTTGTTTAGCAGTAGCTTTGCTATTTTTATATTCCAAACTGATAATTTTCAGATTTAACTTCGGTTTACATCTTAAGTAGAAAAGTAATTACTTGTGGGATATATGTAGGGCTTACTTACCTGAAATATCTTTAGGATTTTATTATTATTTCTATTTTTTAAGAGAGAAGGTGAATAGAGGGGGGACAGGGGTTGCTTTCAACTCTTATTGACACTATTTGTCTTTAATTTCCTTAGTTTCAGACTGCTCCAAGGGAAAGATTCCTTATTTTCTTTCCTCCTTTCAGGAATGTGTTGTCAGATGGTAAATTTGAATGATAGCAAAAGCAGTTGTTGTAAGTGCTTGTCGTTTTACATAGATTGAGTTCATTGAAGAAGGGAATGAAAAGCCTAGTGAAAAAAAAATTAAGTCTGCTTGCGATGAGTTTTTATTTTGTTGTTTGTTATGGTATGGTCATTTTATTTTGTTTAAAGTTCCTTGACTTTCCAGAAGTAAAGACAAACCTATTTAGAACTGTTCCATAGGGCACACACACAAATCTTATTTTAAAAATGAATTGTGTTGAGTCAGTATATATTTTTTCTTGGTCTCTAGACTGTAGAACGATAAATTTTATTGACTAAAAGTTTAGATGAGCATTCTTATGGGTAAAACCCAACACCTGTTTGTAACAATTTTCTTTTCTCTCCCCGCACCCCGCTGCAGCTTCAGCAGTTAATACAGACTTTACAGATACAGCAGCAGAAGCCTCAGCCCTCCATCCTGCAAGCCCTGGATGCTGGTCTTGTCGTCCAGCTGCAGGCTCTTACAGCACAGCTTACAGCAGCAGCTGCAGCAGCCAACACCCTTAATCCCCTAGAACAGGGGGTGTCTTTTAACAAGGTAGAAATTAGGATAACCAATCTGTTCTATATGAATAACTGAATTTTCTATACTATCATGTAGATTGCAATTATGTAAACTACATTTTACCGTAAAACTGTTTTATGTTCTAACATCCATTGTACTCTATAAGGGTTTTCCTGGTGGCTTAGACAGTAAAGAACCCACCTGCAGTGTGGGAGCCCTGGGTTCAATCCCTGAGGGTTGAGAAGATCCCCTGGAGAAGGAAATGGCAACCTTCTCCAGTATTCTTACTTGGAGAATCCCCATGGGCAGAGCAGCCTGGCAGGGTACAGTCCATGGGGTTGAAAAGAGTCGGTCGGACATGACTGAGCGACTAAACACAGCACTGTATAAGGGGCTTCCCAGATGGCTGCCAGTGTAGGTGACATAAGACGTGCAGGTTCATTCCCTGAATTGGGAAGATCCCCTGGAGGAGGGCATGGCAACCACTCGAGTACTCTTGCCTGGAGAATCCTATGGATAGAGGAGCTTGGCGGGCTACAGTCCATAGGGTTGCAAAGAGTCAGACATGACTTAAGCGACTTAGCACATGTGCATGTACTGTTATTAAGTAAATGTTACTTAATAACTTAACAATTATTAAGTAAATATTACTGTTTATTAAGAAATACATTTTACAAAAGATTCAAATTTCTGAAAGGAATTTAAGTAATTTTATAAATCCACTTGAAACATTTATTTTCTTTTGACTAAAGAAAACTAGTCAGTAAAATTGTATATTCACTATTGAGGCAAATGATTGTTTTTGAGCTGATTTTTATGGATGTTACAAATTAATTAATTATAGTGTCTAGCCTGTAATTTTAACCTGCTAAAAGTAAAATTGTAAAGTATGTGAAAGTTCAAAGGAAAGCTTCTTTATAAGTTGCTACTATAATATGATAAATTGAGATATAACTGGAAAGAATAGTGTTTTCAAAGTTGAAAATCTTGGCTGTTTAACTCGGGTGATATCCTCAGTATTCTTGCTGATTATAGGAATATTATCCCTTGGAAATGTTATCTATATTCTTTTTATTTCTGCTGTTATTTTCATAGAAATATAAATATTGATTTATTAGATTATATTACTTAGGCTTGTTTAGCCCACAGCTTTCAAAAAGCCTTTATATTGATCATTTAAAAGACAGTGGAGCATTCTGAGAGAACTGTACTAGTAGTAGATCTGTTGATTATAGTTCTGTAGATTATAGTTCTAGATTTTTTTTTTTAATAAAATTGTTTTACATTTGACAAGCCACTCAGTTATTTAAACCCTAATCTTCTCTTCTATAAAGTTAAAGTATTGGTAATTATCCTATGTGTCATGATTGTTCTGCTTCATAAGACAACGTCTGTCAGAATTCTTTGAAGAGAAGTAAAGGTCCATTCAAAATGTTTTTATAGTATAACAATAAACAATAAAATTATATGAAATAAACAGCATGTAACAATAAAATTATATGAAAGAAATAGTTACATTTTAAATGATAGAGATAAGTTAATGGAATGTCAATGATCTTTAGAATAGCATTTGTAACTTGTATTTGTGTAAAGTACTTTTAAATTTATCTCTTTCTCTCCCTCTTTTTTTTTTCCCCACTTAGAAGTTGATGGATAGGTTTGATTTTGGAGAAGATTCTGAGCATAGTGAAGAACCCAAAAAGGAAATTCCAGCTTCTCAACTGTAAGCGTTGCTATGTTTTTCTTCATAAACCATAACTTTTTTCTGTTATCTTTATAAATATTGCCATCTGAGCTACTCAGTATACTTTGAGCATTGTTTCAGGCTCTCACATAGGAAGATGGGGGAGTTGCTGCTTGTTGCCTCCCTATATTGTTTTGACTCTAAGAACTTTGCAGATAGTTGGGATATATAAAAATTCTTTACTGGAAAATTGATAAGTACTGATAAACTTGGTTGTAACATTTGCTGTTGATATAGTAAGCTTTAGGTTATTTAGCTCAGTTGAAATAGTAGGAGAAAGAAGTTGCTTCTAGTGTCCATGGCTGCTTCTAGGAAGTATATAGTAAATTCTGGGAATGTATCAGACTGATTAGAAGTAAGGAACAGGGTTGTAGGGATTTTGTTTGTTAAAGAAATAGATTGTGAGTTTTGATTTAAATCAGTGATTCCCCTGCTTCCTCACCCGAAACAATTGTGCAGAGCCTTGGGTTCTGTGAGGGTTCAGGAGAGGACCAGTGGGAAGGAGGATGTTGGAGAGGAAGGTGGAAGGTGGGAGAATAGGAAAGAGGTGATGAGTGGGGAAAGCCTCTGGATGTCTTATTTCAGCAGTTATTAGTTTTCTATATTGTGATAATATATTAAAATATATATATATAAATGTAGTTATATGCTGATGATAAAGAGATTCTACTTGAAAAATTAAGAACTAATGTTTTAGACTACAAAGCATTTGAGATCATGTAGATCAGTGTCCTGAGCAATGTAAGAATCTCCTGTAACAGTCCTGATAGGTTTTTTAATCTGTTGTTTTAATGCCTCCTATGACAGAGTTAAGTAGTTGTTAATATACGGTTTGATCTTTTGTTACTGAATCCTACGGGATTTGCTTTCTACACACTGATCCATTTTGCTTTCTGAAGCAAGGAAGCAAATTTGCTCCATAATCTATTGAGACATAGCCATTCAGTATTTGAAGATAGGTATCATTCTTCCCCTTAGGTTTATTTGCTCCAGATGAAGTACACTTTTTTCCAACTGTTTCAAGACTTCTCACCATCCTGATTGCCCCTTTTGGGGTGCCCTCTTTTTTGTTCATGTCTTACCTTGTGGCACCCAGAATTCCAGGTGTATTCCAGGTGTGAATTTCCCAGAGTATAGTTAAATTATTATTTCCTCTTATCTAAACACTCTTTCTGTTAACATGCCTAATAATGTGAAAGCAGATTAGTTTTTTTTTAAGTGTATGATCAGTTTTGATTGTAGATTGCATATATACTGATTGATGGAACATTTTTCCCATTGTGTCATGGTTTATAAGTGTTTCATTAAGATTTTCTTAAAATGCTCTAATGTAAAAAGGTACTAATTTATAGACAGTAATAGCAGATTTTCATCAGAGTATGTCTAACATGTAGTCAATCTGTTGAAACTATTGAAGAAGTATATTTCTATTTCAACATATTAATGTTCCGAGTTACTCTGTTTTCTGTATTAATATTAAAAGTAAACGCTGTAATAGAGTATATTCCATTTGTTGGCATTTTGGGGTGTTTTTGAATATTCTTTTACTTTCATATTATCTTTATTGAGTTTTAAAATATATTAACACTTTTTTTTCATTGTAGTTCTCATGTTTCGGAATCTGTGAACAATTCCATCTTTCATCAGATAGCAGAACAATTGCAGCAGCAAAACCTTGAACATCTCAGACAGCAACTCCTGGAACAGCAGCAGCCTCAAAAGGTTGGTAACCCCACCTTGTGGTCTTTCTTGTTACTGCTGTCTGCTGTCTGTCACCTGGTGATTTTTCTTCAGCTGGTTGTTACTCGGAAGATGAGTCTTTTCAGGACCTTTACAGTTTTTGTTTGTTCTGTTTTTTTTTGTAATCTTGAAATGTGTTCTGGCAGCTTATATATCTGTTGAGAAATTATAGAAATTATTTTCAGTATACTGGAAGGAATTAGAGGACAGAAGACATGGTGGTGTTTCAGTATTACAGTGTGAAACTTTTCTTTCCTCTCAGTTACCTGTTAAGCAAGATCATGGTGATTTTGCTGTTGTTGTTGTTGATGATGACAAAGTAGGTTGCTATCTTTAATTAGACTCTTGGTAGATGGCAAGAGCTTTATTAGGCATGATTACAGTTAATGCTTATCAGATAGTTTTTTTACAGTTCATTTTTATCTTTCATTTGATCCTTTTCTTTAAAAAGGTATAGTTTCTTTGACCACATCTTTTATATGCTATCATATAGGTATTTTGAGTCTCATTTACACTGTAGGAAATTGAAGCTTAGTGAAATGAAGCATCCACTGTTAAAGTGCACTGCTAGTATGAAATACCTTCTGTCCTAAGACTCACCATTATTTTATATATACCCAAGAAGTTTAGAATATTTCTGAAGTATATGTAGGCTTCCCAGGTTGCACAGTGGTAAAGAGTCCACTTGCCGACGCAGGAGACACAAGAAATGGAGGTTCAGTCTCTGAGTCAGGAAGATTCACTGCTCCAGAATTCTTGCCTGGAAAATTCCATGGACAGAGAAGCCTGGCAAGCTACAGTCCATGGGGTTGCAAAGAGTCAAACAGAACTGAGTGAATGGACACACACACACACAAATTACATGTAACATTCCGTATAGTTTTAAGAATCTTCTAAATTTCAGGCATGATGAAATGTAAAGTTGTACCTTAGAATGGATAACATGTCAAATTATTGTGAAGCTAAGGTTAAATCCATTGCAAAGCCTGATTTTTCTCTATTTGAGAAATAGTTATGGATGTAAAACTCTTTACATTATGAGTTTCTGGGAATCTCATACTTCTTCTAATCAAATCTTTCTGGCGCTAATGAATTTAATACAATACCACAAATGTTTTTAAAGTATGAGCATTGTTAGACTGATGATACATCCAGAGAAGAACAGAGAAGCATTTTGCCTCAAGTAAGCTCTTCTCTAGTAGAGCATGTATATCTGTTTGATTACAAGGCAGGATACTGGTTTCGTAATAGAGGTATAAATGAAGGACTATGGGAATATGGAAGAGGGAAGATTAGTTTCGATAGCAAACCTTAGACGCTGTTAGGGTCTGACATTGTCCTTTCAATGCAAATGGTAATGGATTTTGTTGATATTTGTATGTTGGAACTTGTACCTGGAATCATGAGAATGAAATTCCATACCTTGTTTTGAAGAAATAATTCTGATAGAAGTAGGTGCATTATTTTATGTCAGGAAAATAAAATATATCTGCTTGAGAATTTAGGAACTTGAGGACAAAGAGTAAAAAACATTTGAATATTATTTAAAAGCACAAGTTGTGATTCAAGGAAAGGAAACAGATTGTCAGTGATATAAGAAACTTCAGAGCTATTACAGAGCCAAGAGGTAGTAGTAATGGACGTTTACTCACCTATAAATGTGACACCTTTGAATTTCCTTAGTTCTAATTTCATTTCAGAAGTTTTAGCAGAAACAATAAAATGAAGGTTTAACAGAAAAAGAAAAAAAAGAATTCTGGTCATAGTTGATTGCCTTATATATCATCTCCACAATTTTAGAAGGTATAGTAATAGAATCTCTTTGAAAGGAGTAAATGTTCTTAAAAGTTTCCTTGTTCAAAAATGGCAGTGAAGAAAAAAAGCAACTTTTCTTAGGCATAAGATGAATAGTGTTTAAAACCTATCACAAATTTAAAATTGAAGAGTAAACATCAACAGAGTAGCAGTTAAATTCAATCAGTTGTGTAATTGGCTCTACCAAACCAGTTATGTATTTAAGATGGGGTGGAATATGCAGAAAAGCTAAGTGTTTCTAGTCACCGCTAAGCTCAGTGTGGCTACCTGAAAGTTTCCATAGTCTCAGAGTGAAGAGGGTATTAGGATTGCTAGTGCTGCTCTGTTTCTCGCAGCCCTGACCACACTGGGGTAAGGGCTTGAAGTCTTTTGTCTAATGATGGAAGGCTGGTGGAAGATGGGAGAACTTTCTGAAACTGGTTGAATCATGAGGAACTAACAATCATGTCATAAAAGGAATGGTTTCTGTTGTCTTGAGTAGGTTAGAGTTGTGCTTTTGATAATTGTTTTATCAGATATCCAAAAGATGTCAGATAACTCAGAATGAAATGCTCATGATGAAAGTGATAAGACTAATAAAAGAACTTTAAACAAAGTGTTAGAAATAAAAAGATTAGAAAAGATTCAGCCAATTAATAATACAGCGCTATCAGTGGGATATCAGCAATATGTAACTTAACTTTGCTTCAGTAGTTTTGTACTGTTGTTTTTGGTCGTTGTCTTTTCCAGCACTTTGCGACCCCATGGTCTGCAGCACACCAGGCTTCCCTGTCCTTCACCGTCTCCCGGAGTTTGCTCATATTCATGTCAGTTGAGTCAGTGATATTATCTAACCATCTTATCCTCCGTCGCCTGCTTCTCCTCTTGCGCTCAGTCTTTCCCAGCATCAGGGTCTTTTCCAGTGAGTTGACTCTTTGCATCAGGTGGCCATAGTATTGGAGCTTCAGCTTCAGCATCAATCCTTCCAGTGAATATCCAGGGTTGATTTCCTTTAGGATTGACTATCCAAGGGACTTCCAAGAATCTTCTCCAGCACCACAGTTTGAAAGCATCCATTCTTCGGCTCTCTGCTTGCTTTATGGTCCAACTGTCACATCCATACATGACTACTGGAAAAAACATAGCTTTGACTAGATGGACCTTTGTCAGCCAAGTGATGTGTCTGTTCTTTAATATGCTGTCTAGGTTTGTCATAGTTTTTCCTCCATAGCTTAGACCTTAGATGTAGTTAAGGGTCCAGTTGTCCTAATGCTAATTGCAAGATCATAAAATAAATTATAGTTGAATTTTATTGTAATTTTTAAATACAGTTTTATTTTTTGGCTGTCCTGGGGCTTCCTTGCTGCTTGGACTTTTCTCTGGTTGGGATGAGCTAGCTTCTCATTGCAGCAGCTTCCCTTGTTGCGGAGCAGAGGCTCTAGGACACTCGAGCTTCAGAAGTTGCAGCACATGGGCTCAGAAGTTGCTACTTCCCGGGCTCCAGAACACAGGCTAAATAGTTGTGGCGCACGTGGAATCTTCCTAGATAAGGGATCCAACCTGTGTCTCCTGCATTGGCAGGTAGATTCTTACCACTGAGCCACCTGGGAAGCTCTGTAGTTGAATTTTTAAAGTAAATTTTCTCTTTGTTCTTCATAAGATTTCAAAGAAAAAATAGAGTCATGAACCGCAGCCTTTTCAAATAGGTAAAACTGCTCAAAAAGAACCTCAGAATCTAACATTGGTTGCAGTGGATTCTGCTGGTTATACCAAGCAGACTATTACACAGAAAATCAGAGATGAAAGACAGAGGTGGGGTGGATGGTAGATGGGATGCTCCAGGTGGGTGGCGAGCTAAGAAGTACATTATGTGAGGGGTGTAGCAGTACTGAATTAGGGCCAAACAGTAGGGCTCGGGATAAAATGGAATATAGTCTTGCTGTGTTAAGAATTTTATTTTTATTGTACCACTTTGAAGGCTGGGACTGTGCTTAAAACACACTTTGATTTGTTCTCAAAAGTATACTAATTTACCAACTTTTTGGTCAATAGTGTGGAATAAAGCAGGCATTTAATTAACAAGTTTTTTAGCTTTAATTTATTTCTAAACCTTGAAAATGTTACTTGTCTTTGGGGAGCCTGTTCCTTCATAAATTAATACATTGGAATGGTTATTTTATGCTTTTTTGACTCAGTTTTTCTACTGCTTGCTTTTCTTTCAGTTTAAATGTCGTTAGAATAAGAGTAATTAAAAATTTTTTTATGAGATATAATTGACATAACATTGTGTGAGTTTAAGGTGAACAACATATTGATTTGATATGATTATATATTGAGATATGATTACCTCTATTGTTAGCTAACACCTCTATCTTGTCAAATAATTATTTCTTTTTTGCGATGAGAACAATTAAGATTTAGTCTCTTAGCAACTTTGAAATTTATAGTATTCTCTGTAATCACTGTACTGTATTCCTTTTACACACAGAGACAAATTCATAGCAAGAGTAGCTTTGTTCTTCGTAATAGATTTGTAGGAAGGGAACAGTAGTTTGAGTTATCCTTTTCTGTTAATAATTATGATATTCAATAGTTCCCAACTTGTGTACTACCAGGGACTCTCTTTATTCATTTTTAGCACCTGTGAGATCATGTTTTAGGATGTTTAATTAGGGAGTCATTTTTTTTTTCCATAATAATCAATTTCTCAGTTTTAGTTAACATCATCAGTCAGTTCAGTTCAGTTGCTCAGTTGTGTCCGACTCTTTGCGACCCTATGAATCGCAGCACGCCAGGCCTCCCTATCCATCACCAACTCCTGGAGTTCACTCAAACTCATGTCCATCAAGGCGGTGATGCCATCCAGCCATCTCATCCTCTGTCATCCCCTCCTCCTCCTGCCCCCAATTCCTCCCAGCATCAGAGTCTTTTCCAGTGAGTCAACTCTTCTCATGAGGTGGCCAAAGTATTGGAGTTTCAGCTTTACCATCATTCCTTCCAAAGAACACTCAGTTCTTTGGAAGGAGCAGCAGCAGCAGCATATAAGCAGAGTCCCTGTATCAAGTTGCTGTAATTGTAGTCCCAGGTTGGGGGGTGGGGCGGGGATTTAAATTTGTTTTTTTCCTATAGTTAGGCTTCATTGCCTAACTTTTGTTTAGTCTTTCTAAAATGTTTTACATATCTGCTGCTGCTGCTGCTGCTGCTAAGTCGCTTCAGTTGCGTCCGACTCTGTGCAACCCCATAGATGGCAGCCCACCAGGCTCCTCCATCCATGGGATTTTCCAGGCAAGAGTACTGGAGTGGGGTGCCATTGCACCTCCTAATACTGTTTTGTGAATTCGTAGAAGTGGAGGTTGAAAAAGACCCAAGTTCTAAACTGATTTTACTGGATCAGTGATTTTGATATTCAGGTTTGAGCTTTGCTTTTGCTTGTGTATATATAGTGGGTGACTTAGTTCTTTATATATCATTCATGATACAGTCCCTTTATTCACGATAGTTTATCTTTCTCACAATGAAAAATTTTGTTTGGAGACTTTCTTAATCTTACCAGTCTCTTCTAGTGTTACAGTATCCCCCTTTATGGAGGTATTCTGTGCTTTCAAGTAAACTTGGATTTATACAAAAGAGCCATTTTAGATTGATCATTAAGGATGTAACAGAATTTTTTTGGTATTGGGTTTCTTTTTAAAAATTTGATTGTGATGTTTGCATGTAAATTTTCATTTATAATGTTATTCATTATTTCCCAATGCTTGTGTGTTTGTGTACATACTCAACAGGCAACTCCTCAGGATAGTCAAGAAGGAACATTTGGGTCAGAACATTCTGCATCACCGTCACAAGGGAGCAGTCAGCAGCATTTCCTTGAACCTGAAGCAAATTTGGATGATTCTATAGATATTCAGCAACAGGTAAAAAGTAAATGTTTCCTTGGGTCATAAAGTTCTAAAATTGATTTCAGAAAAAAGTCTTAAAATATGGTAATATTTTTTATTTTATGTAAAATAATATAAATGTGAATGTTTTTTCCTCCATGTTAAGCTGTTCATTGTAACCATTTTACTGTTAGGCATTAATGTTATTATAATAAGGTGAATATTTTGGAATGCAGAAATAATCAGTAAAAACTGAATCTCAACCAGGCATTTTGTTTGTGTTCCTTTGACTTTCAAGGATATGGATATAGATGAAGTGCAAGATGCAGTGGAAGAGGAGATCTTTGAACAGGAAGCAAAGAAAGTGGCTGTTCGTTCAAGATCAAGAACACACTCCCGATCTCGTTCAAGGTTCTGTAGTACTATTTAAAAATAGCTGTGTGCAAACTTTTAAAATGTTGGCTTTTTCTTTTTTTGCATCCTTTGTTTCTTTGCATCAAGGTAAAAGAAAATGTTTCTCTCAATATGTTTTGAGAGAAAAGAAAATGTTACTCTCAGTATGTTTGAGAGTAACATATTGTCTCATGAGAAAGTAGCTCAGAACTTCAAAAACCGAAAATATGTTCTGTTTTGTTTTCAGTTGGACATGTCTGTGGCTTTTTATTTGAATTATTTACATGAGTCACAGCAATATCGTGAGTCTTGGATTTGGGGTTATATATGGTTGCAGTTAATAATAATATGATGATAGTCAGCTTAGGACGTAATTGTCCCTGAACAGCAGTTAAATCACATGATAGAGGAATAGTATTAGAAATTCCATTGTTTTTTTTACATTCTGTTTCATCTTGTAATACCAAAAATGATCATGAAAATCAAACTATAAAAATTGTTTTTATTAACAGTAAGCATATCGGACTCTCAAAAAACATATCCTAGAAATGGTTTTCTCTGTGGGCTTAGCCATGTTAAGGCCCATTAATGTACATGCTCAATCAAATTTGAGTTAAGGTACATTATTCTTAATCTGGTAAATTTTCTTGTTTTTGTTTTGAACTGTCTTAAATATATGTTGTATTTGCTATAAATTAAAACTTTAAGTCATTAATCTGTAACATTTTTATGCTGTGTTTTCCGCACATGAATGCCCCACGAAGTCTGAACAGTAAATGCTGGAAGAGGGACAGTATCTTTGATGTTTTTTTCAGTCATTTCTTGTGTGTTTTAAGAACTTCCTTGTATTTACTTGAAAGTTTCAGGAATTTATTTTCAAGAATTTCCTTGCAAGTGAGAGCTTGTCAGTTCATCTTTCTCTAAACTGACTTCTCTCCAGGGAATTACAGTGCTAGTCCTGAAAACATCTTTGTCTTAGCAAATTCTTTGTCTTTGCAACACAGGAGTATTTTGAATAGAGTTCAGTGGCATATGACTAATAGGAAAAAGGAAACAGTATTTCAGTATCACATTATAAAGTCAAGTACTATGAGATTTTAGATGAAAACCTATAAACTGAATTGTTTAGTGGTCTACTGTTGAAAACACTGTTTCCTAATTTTAAGAATGCAACATCTTTGTCACCTAAAGAATCTGTTTTCTTTCATCCCTGTTCTTGACCTCTTGTTTGTAAATTAGACACTAAGAGAAAGTGAGGTCCTAACTAGATTCTCTTTCTCTTCCTTGTATCACCCAGACTCAATAAGAATCATTGCAGACACACATCTGTGTCTAATGTGGACCTAAGCAGTATAGAGATTTAAGTGCATGTTTGATGCTTTAACATTGTCGTTAGTAAAATAAGCGTTTTTTTTGGTTACTGTTAGATCACCAAGAAAACGAAGGTCTAGGTCACGATCTGGTTCTCGAAAGCGTAAGCACAGAAAGCGATCACGCTCCCGCTCTAGAGAAAGAAAAAGGAAATCATCACGTTCATACTCAAGTGAAAGGAGAGCTAGAGAAAGGGAGAAAGAACGGCAGAAGAAGGGATTACCTCCAATTAGATCTAAAACATTAAGTGGTAAGTGATGTACTTTATGAGCTTTGGTTTCAGTAACATTGAGAAAATAGTTACCTGCTGTTAATACACAATCTGTCAACCTGATTTTTCAGACTGAGAAGTTGAAAACTGGTTTGGTTTTTGTAATGTGACAGAGGAGGAAGATAAGTAATAGGTTTCTACTCAAATACTAAAGTCGTTGAGAGTTGATTTTTTTTTTTGATACTAGTTTAAAAATATGACTTGACTAATGATTTACAAAGCAGAATAGGCCTTGTATCTATAATGTTTCACTGACACCATGATTTCCACGTGTGGTGTCCTAACCAGTTTTGAACACCAGGTCTATAGGAGTAATTATTATGGGAAGCATGCCAATTTAAAGCTAATTATAAACTTGATCAGTACTCAAAGAGAGAGTTCTGTCGTAAAATCTTTCCCTCCTTTATAGTTAATCTATAATGTATGATTAGACCAAATTTGGTACTAGTGGGGGTTTGTTTTGGGAGAAACCTCCAGGAGAATTGACTTGACAGGCACGTGAAGTGTAGTAAAGTAAGTCATACTCAGTGTGGGATTCTGCCTAAACGATATTTAGAGGGGTATGACTTTTAGGGTAAACGAACAGGTTGCAGATGGGTGAAGTACATAAAGTGGAGCAAATTGTCATTCTTTGCCAAGAGCTGAGCACTGATCAGGTTATCTAATTTCTGAAGATCTCCAAATTCTTTCTGCCATGGAGATAGATGGGTAACTGGTACAGCTTACATTGCTGAAGCATCCTGGAAACCCAGGCATTTACATGGCATTTACATGGCATTTACGTGGCATTAAAGGTGACAGCATCTTCTTAGTACATTCCAGCAATCTGAACCAGCCTTGGCTGTCTTTCCAGAATCTTACCTGATTATGAGAACCAGTAGTAAATGATTAATAATGTTGGTGCTCGTAACCCTGATTCAAACATGAGGGTTGGGATCATGAGCGGAGGAATGCAGATAACTTGTAGAAGCTAGCCAGCAAAGGTAGGAAACAGATTTGCTCTGAGGGCCTCCAGAAGGAGGGCAACTTGTTCACTGATTTTAGACCACCAGAGGTGTAGAAGACTACCTTTTTGTGTTTTAAGGTACTGATTTTGTGGTGTTTTGTTACAGTAGCAAAAGAAAACTAATACATTGCCCTTTGAGACTTCGGTTGAATGGACAGGTGAACTGCATGAGACCCAGAACAAACAGCAGGGAGAGAACAGTCTTTAGGATCTATTAACTGAATGATTCCCAAAGCTCTCTTAGGTCTGGAAGACATTCATGTTCTGACCAGCCAGAGTAGAGAGGCCTGATTGAAATCCACATTTAGTAGATATCTTGCAATGGTCATATTTTAATGTAGGGCTGAATTAGCTTTAGAGTAAAGCAGTAACCCAAAAGCTGGAGACTTTTTTTAAATAACCTTGACACAAATCCAAATATAATAAAACTCTGCAAATATATCAGCTGTAAGTATTTTTAAAATAAATGTTTTCGGGGAAAGGAGATGTTTCTGAAGGCATGAACAGTGCAGCCAAAAATAGGCCAGATGTGTCTCCTGTGTAGGACTTATTAAAGGGAGGTGGCTTCTGGCTTTTAGTATCCCTGGGTCTTTCATGGTAACAAGTTAAGTTCTGAATCAGCCTTTTCCTTTTTTTTTTTTTTTTTAATCTAATTATTCTTTTCTTAAGGGTAAGATACTGTTTTCATATTTAACTGTTCATTTCAGCACAGAAAGATACTTAAAAGGTTCCCAAATAGGACTGCAGTGAAAAGGGATTTTGAAACTTTGTTGCACATTAGAATCACCTACAGAATTTTTAAACTACCCCAGTTCCCAATTTTCTGTACCACGTATCTTGGATTATCTTTTAGAGTGTGTCTCAGATATCCACAAATGTGTGCTGTCAAGCTTGAGAATATGTGATAATAATGCAAGATGTTGTCTTGGCATAGATGTACATGGGTACCTGGCATTTTAGTTGATTTTAAACATAACAAATAAAAATATCAGTTAATAAGTATTTAAAATATGCTATCTTAAATTTTAATTTATTACTGTTCCTAGTGCTTTTCCTTAGCTACTTGAAAGAGTAACTTCTCTGCGATTTAGGTAATCTGTCTCTTCTGTCTTGGCAGTATGCAGTACTACTCTGTGGGTCGGTCAGGTGGACAAGAAGGCAACACAGCAGGATTTAACCAACCTGTTTGAAGAGTTTGGACAGATTGAGTCCATTAATGTAAGTATCAATTCTTAAATATAATAGTGTAGGGTTTGGAAAAATATAGGGAGTTTTTAGTCACTTTGCATCTGCCTTTAATCACATTTTTGTGAGGATTATTTGACTCTGATCATTTTTGTGTTTATTCTCCTGCTGTCTCCATAATTAATTTTTCTTTTTTTAATGGAATTCTTAACAAAATATTTTTAGGGGCCTTACTACAGTGTGGTAGTACTTGATTGCTAAAAACATCAAATGAGTTAGCAGGAACCATATGTATGATCTGGTTTAATTCTTTTTTTCCCTTTTTTAATGAAAATGGAGAAACTGAGTTAGAATTATCATTATTTGCACCTGAGCATGTCGGTGATGGTGGAGACACAGCTGGACGGGAGGTCCCAGTCTTCTGCCAGCCTCCTTCCTCCCCTTCCCCACCTCGCCCTCTCAGAGCAAACCCCGAGGCAAGAGAACCTATGTGGCCTGAGCACAGTTCCCTCTCTCCTCAGTGTGATTCTTTCCCTGTACCCAGTCCCCTTCTTTGAATATTTTCTTCTTCCTGAAGGACTAGTGTTTCTCCTTGGAGCTAAAACTAAGCCATGAAATGTTTTGTAGTCATTTGTTTGAGGAGACTTCAATCCTGATTTTATTCACTGTTACTGTACATTAATGTCTTTTGGACATTTTTCATCATTATTTACCAGGAAATTAACTGGTTTTTCCTTTCTAGTCTTAGAGTTCTTACAGTCTCAATGTTCCTTATATGGCCAAATTTGACTTTCTGGTATAAGTAACAGCAGTGTTTATTTAAATTGAATTAGACCATTTTGAATTTTACTTTCAGTGGAGTGTGACCACATTGGAGCCTCACAGGAAGCTGGTTAATAATTATTCATATATTGTTACTTTACCAGGGAGGAACCTAAATGATTTGACTGAGTTACATGGATAGTAAATAACTGATTAGTTAATAAATAATAAATAATTGGTTGAATGTTTCAACTTAGGTATTTCAGATTCCTCTTTTTATACCATAAAAGTGTTGAAGGCTTCTCTTTTTGTCTTTTTAAATTTCACCTGTCAGAATTTAAGTAATCTTTCAGAGTTTGTAATCATGTAACCTCTCAAATTTTTTCCTGATTTTGTACTACGTTTAAACTAATGGTTCTCAGCTCTAGCTGCATATCAGACATGGGCTGACATTTGAAAAAATATGATGCCCATGATCAGTATCTTTAGATTCTTATCAAAGTGCCAAAATTACACGGGTGAATTTGATACAAAACCAGGAATCATTGCTCTGCACAGATCCTGAATCCAAGTGGCGTGCTGTATTTCACATTGTGTATGCCATGTCTAGGCTTTCTCGCACCACAGTCATTTGGACATCAGTGTGTCTCCCTCTTCTTCTGTCTTACCTTATAATAGTGTATTATTTACAAGTAATAGGCATTAAGTTATTTTGTGAAGTGAAGTGTACTAAATGGCTAGTGATAAAATCCAGGATTTGAAACACTGATGGAAGACTTAATAAACCTTTCAGTTGGTTTGGGGGGAATTTGAAGACTGAGAAGAGTCCATTAGATTTAGAATTTAGTAGGTCATTAGCTTGAAGAAAATATTTTTGGTGGTTTGGGGAGGGTTTGGATCTACATTGCGAAAGATGAAGAATTATGTAAGGGGTTAGATAAGCTTCTCTTTTGAGAAGTTTGGAATTAAGAGTTGATAGCAGCAGCAGCAGCAGCTTGAGATATTAGCAAGACTGAGGGAAAGGTTATTTTCACAGCGAAAGCTTATGTGATGACTACTAATAAAGGGGTAGAAGACCTTGTAAGTTCTTTATAAACTGAAATACTCCATGTATTTTTCTGAATTAATACGTTAAAGATAATTTTATGATTTGGCAGTTCATAGAGTAGTTAAATGCTACAAAAATTGAGATCCTTATGGTGAGGCTATCTTCCTATTCATACTAAAATCTTTGGAAGTAGTTGGGCAAAGTAAAGTTTTATAAAATTGAAAAGCTTTCATTTTATTGTTGTAGATTTTGGACTTTAATATTAAAGATAAAATATTTTGGCCAAACAAAAATCCTTCTCACAATACCCAACATAACATTTGTAAAATTATAAATACTACTGTAAATAAATTACATGCTTCAAATATTCATTGTGTAGTGAAACTTTGATTGATATGTGATATTTAAGATTTCGTGTATATTAGGCTTAGAATGAGTCCCAGCTAGCTTCTGAACTTTTCTTTTTAAGTAATTGTATATGAATTGTACCAATAAACAGCCAGAGGAAGAAAGGGGGAAAATGATTCATCAGTAATCAATGTTCTGTTCTATTAAAACCATAAAATGCCAGAAATGACTTGCCCTCCTAATACCGTTTCTAAAGAAAAAAAATTTTTTAACAGATGATTCCTCCCAGAGGCTGTGCGTATGTCTGCATGGTTCATCGACAAGATGCATTTCGAGCTCTTCAGAAACTTAGTTCCGGCTCGTATAAAATTGGATCCAAGGTCATTAAGGTGAGACTGGGGGACACATGCTCTTGTTTTATTAGATTGTAGAATTCTGTTTCCTGTATTGGATCCTTTCTTAGCATTATGGGTAAACCTTGACAGAAATTTATTATTTCAGTATTATTAAAGTATAGAATTAGCTTGAGGTTAAACAACAACCAAACAAAACCTTATTCAAGCAGTTCTTTGAAATCGCACCTGCACAGTGCTCTTTAGTCGACCAGGACCCCATTTTATGAGCAGAGCTTTATCAGGCTTGTCTTTCATTCCTTTCTTGCCAGTGCTTCCTAATCCTAACCCAAAATTATACTATTGATGTCTCCTTTTTAACATCTTGTAATTCACATTTTATTTCTCCTATTTTGAAGATAATTTATTTTATCAATTTCTGTAACTGAATTAATAAATTTAAAATTACTTTCAAAGGAGTTAATACACCCATACTTTGTCCTTTTATGGCAGAGAGTTTCTCTTTGTAAGCTGAAGTGTCACTGGTCTCTTTCATGGAGTACCAAGATTTTGTTTAGCTAATTATCTAAGTATCTAATTGCTTAATTATAAGATTTTTTCTAAATAATTATATCTAAGTTGAGATTTTTATGGTGAAAAGTAGATTTGGATTATATTGAGGAATGTATTGTTTTAGGATCATACTAAGAAGTGTCAGAAAGTGAAGAGGAACTGAAAAGCCTCTTGATGAAAGTGGATGAGTGAAAAAGTTGGCTTAAAGCTCAACATTCAGAAAACTAAGATCATGGCATCTGGTCCCATCACTTCATAGGAAATAAATGGGGAAACAGTGGAAACAGTGTCAGACTTTATTCTTTCGGGCTCCAAAATCATTGCAGATGGTGATTGCAGCCGTGAAATTAAAAGACGCTTACTCCTTGGAAGGAAAGTTATGACCAACCTAGATAACATATTCAAAAGCAGAGACATTACTTTGCCAACAAAGGTCTGTCTAGTCAAGGCTATGGTTTTTCCAGTGGTCATGTATGGATGTGAAAGTTGGACTGTGAAGAAGGCTGAGCGCCGAAGAATTGATGCTTTTGAACTGTGGTGTTGGAGAAGACTCCTGAGAGTCCCTTGGACTGCAAGGGGATCCAACCAGTCCATTCTGAAGGAGATCAGTCCTGGGTGTTCATTGGAAGGACTGATGCTGAAGCTGAAACTCGAATACTTTGGCCACCTCATGTGAAGAGTTGACTCATTGGAAAAGACTGATGCTGGGAGGGATTGTGGGCAGGAAGAAAAGAGGACGACAGAGGATGAGATGGTTGGATGGCATCACTGCCTCAATGGACATGAGTTTGAGTAAATTCTGGGAGTTGGTGATGGACAGGGAGGCCTGGCGTGCTGCGATTCATGGGGTCACAAAGAGTTGGACACGACTGAGCGGCTGAACTGAAGAAGTGGAAATAAACCCCATATTACAGACACCGTCACTGTCTAATGCAGGTTTCATTTTACAAACAAAATCAGGAAACACATGGGAAAAAATTCTTTGATTATTATTATTCCAGCAGTGATTTTTGTCCAGCTGATTTTTGAAACTAATTTTATTTGTATTTACATCATTAGCTTATAATTTTGTATGTTTTAGCTTTTTTTTTTAATAGTATAAATGCACTTTTTTTTTCTTCTCTTATAGATTGCTTGGGCTTTAAACAAAGGTGTGAAAACAGAATACAAACAATTCTGGGATGTGGATCTTGGAGTTACGTATATACCATGGGAGAAAGTTAAAGTGGATGACTTGGAAGGTTTTGCAGAAGGAGGCATGATTGATCAGGAAACTGTAAATACTGGTAAGAACCCTATGGGGAGTTTTATTGTTTAAAAAGTACGCTGAAAGTGTAACTGCTAAACATTTTGCATGATGGGGTGAATTGTGTTATTTCCTGGATTTTTTCCCCCTTGCACACAAGTGGGGAAAAAAATGAACCATTACCCTGTTCCATGTATATGCTTACTGTGATCTATTCATAAGTGTCAAAGTGTAGTGTTCTAAAACTCTGAATGTAGCATTTCTTATGTATGCCTTTTTCTAAAGCTTCAGTCTTTGAGAGAGTTGTGAATATGGAGGCATCTTTAGACTAATTATTTTATTTACTTGAGTTTAAATAAGAACTGGGGATTTAGGATGGTGTTTCTTTAAAAAAAATCTTCCAAGATTATAATACTTTGATTAGTATCTGTGTTGAGAATGGCAGGAATAGAACCTTGGTTTAGAGAGCTGTAGTTCAGATTGATGGAGCTCTATAAAGCTTATAACCAAGTGATAATCTGACCTGTTCTTTTTAAAAATTTGTCTTTTTAGTTTTAAAAAATTCACAGGATAATGGATACTTGGGAAAGAGTCGAAATATGATATACCTCATTTCTTGACATCTTAGCTCTTTACTAAAGTTAGCTTAATTTTAGGAGTAGTGTTTTTGTTCTCTGGCCAGTGCACATGTTTTCAAACACTTTTTTTCAGTTGTTGTATTCTTGCAATTTCCTTCTCTCTCTCATTTGGATAGCTGCTCTTCCAGAACATTTATTCATTCAAAGCATGTTTCAGTTCCTGCTGTGTGCCAGGCATGATTTTAGGAACTGTGATTATAGCAGGGAGATAGACAACAGTCCTTCCTCTCAGAGTGCGCACTGTAGTACAGGGATGGACAGCAGTCCTTGGGCCAGATCTTACTGGCTGCCTGTTCTGTAAATGAAGTTTTATTGAAACATAACCATGGTCAGTTGTGTTTACCTATTGTATATGACTTTAAAATTCAACAACAGTTGAGTCATTGTAATGGAGAACACATGCCTGCACTGTCTAGAATACTTACAGCAAGAAGTGTTTGCCAACCCATGTTCTAGTGGGGAAAAATGGATAATAAACAAAGTAAATAAACTTAATAGTATTTCACTGTTGGTAAGCCCTAAGAAAAAACAGAGCAAGGGAGAGGCAGCATGATTGTGGTGCTTTTGCAGTTTTAAGTGAATGAAGAGGGTCTAGTGGAGCAGGTGATTTTCAGAGGGATGAGATGTGCAGCTTTCTGGGAAAGAGTGGTTCGTACAGAGAGAATGCAAAGTCTATTAAATGGTTACAAGAGCAGAATGGCTTGAGTATAGTGAGAAGTGAGTAGTAGGAGATGAAGTCAGAGAGGCAGAGTGGCAAGGTCATGTGAAGTCTTACTAGCATTTTGATTACTGATGGGTGTGCTCTAAGGGAGATGAAGAACCTTTAGAGGACCCGTTGGAGCTTCTTTGTGCTGCTTTTGCATTTTTCAGTATTTTCAGGAAGATTTTTCTATATTGGGTTAATGCTTTCCTTGTTGGCTCCCCTTGTACTTTGTGACAAAATATAGAATAAGGTTGGTTCCTCTTATATCAGGCAGCCTTGGAGATATGTCTCTTATTTCCCTTTTATGTGTTTTCTCTAGACTAAATATTTTAGCATCTTTGATTTGTGCCTCATTTCATGTTGTTTTGAACTCCTTAGTATCCTAATTGGATTTATCTCAGCAGAACCAAATAGTTTGTCCACAACACCTAGAGTTGTGGACACTTCTGGAAGATGAGCCGTGGTACAGGAAGGACCATTTGGACCTGGAGTAAATGTATTCATAGTAATAGAAAATGAAAAAGTGCATCCACTCAAAGGAAATCAATTTCAAATATTTTATTTAGAGTGGGAAACGGTGAAAAGCTCAGAACCTGTTAAAGAGACGGTCCAGACAACTCAGAGCCCACCTCCAGCTGAAAAGGAGACAGTGGTCACAACCCAGGCAGAGGTTTTCCCTCCACCTGTTGCTATGTTACAGGTTAGTGCTGGGTGTTTTTTTTAACTGTTCAAGGTGTTGTTTTACATTTCTGTTTTTACTCATTTTTTTATTTTATAAAACTTGGGAGAAATTGTGCAAAATAGATTAACATTAAAATATAAGTATTTTGAAAATTTTCATTTAGGTAAGAAGTAATTCATATTTAAATGTTTATTTACTGAACAAATTTATCGAGTGCCTGCTCTGTGACATTCACTGTTCAAGTCACCTGGGATAGGGGAGACCTCAGGGAAAGAAAACACGCATAAATCCCTACCCTTCTGGAGCATTTGTTCTCATTATGAGAGACAGAAACTAGGAAATTAGTAAGTTTATAAGATACTGTGCAAGGGAGAAGGTAGTATAAAACTATGATGTCAGGAGTGCCTCGGTAGGAGTTTAAAATTTAAAATAGGGTAGACTTTATTGAGAATGACATTTGAGCACCACTTACAGTTGCTGAGGCAGTTAATCATGTGGCTATCTCAAGAAAGCTTTGGAGGCAGAGGGAACAACCAGTGCAAAGGCCACAGCTGGGGACATTATGGGTGTGTTCCAGGAAAAACAAGTGAGCAAGAATAGTGAGTGAGAGGCAGCTTAGTGAAAGTGAGACTTCTTGGAGGACTTTGGTTTCACTCTCAGATGGGGGACCCCTTATTTTGAAGAAAGAAGTGACTCTATCTGGCTTTAAAGGATTGCGCTGGCAACTGCTTTGAGAATAGAATAGTGGGCACTTATTAAAGCAGAGACAAGTTAAAAGACAATTGCAGCAATTCAGACAAGAGATGATGGTGGCTCGGACGAGACTGATGGCAGTGAAGTCAACAAGAGGCTGACAGATGCTAAGGCTGACAGATACTAAGTGTATTGTCATGGTATAACCAGTGCACATAATTGGATTTGAGTTGTGAGAAAGAACAGAGGCAAGGTTTTGGTCTGAGAAATTGGAGAGATGGAGTTACCATTACCTGAGAATGTGAGACTCTGGAAGTGTGGTTTTGGGAAGGACAGAGGGAGTTCAGTTTTGTGTGTGTGAAAGTTTGAACTGTCTTTCTGGACAACAAAATTGAGGTGTTGAATAGACCATTGATATAATGTGAACTTCAGGAGAGAGGTGGGCTTCCCTGCTGGCTCAGCTGGTAAAGAATCCACTTGCAATGTGGGAGACCTGGGTTCGATCCCTGGGTTGGGATGATCCCCTGGAGAAGGGAATGGCTACCCACTCCAGTATTCTGGCCTGGAGAATTCCATGGACTGTATAGTCCCTGGGGTCGCAAAGGGTCAGACATGACTGAGAGACTTTAACTTTTCTTCAGGAGAGAAGTACAGCCAGCCATGCCAAAATGCAGATAAATATTTGGGAATTATTGTACCTATTATGAGTAAAAGAATTTATGGTTAGGAGTAGAAAGCAAGTTAATGAGAAATTGCAGCCATTTTAAAGCTGATAGTGAGTGATGTGCTTCCTAATGGTGATTAGAGTGCATAACATAGTTAGGTGTTACAAACTTAGTGGGAGATGGCAGTTTAAAATTGAGCATGATATTCACTGTTGAGGAGGTGCCCATATTTTTGCATCACCTGACTATAAGGTAGATTTCACAATCTCCACATACACTCTGTTGAAAAATACTGTCTTCTACTTCAAGTAGGTTTACTTGTAAGAATACAGAAAGAAAAAAAGCAACTTAATATGATGATGTTTTTACCTTTCTGTGAAACAGAAATCATTTACCTTGGTTGTCCTAAGATGTAATCGTTGCAGATGGATAACATGGTGCATGGACTTTTTTATTTTCTACCCCCAAGATTCCGGTAGCTCCAGCAGTGCCTGCAGTTAATTTAGTACCACCAACATTTCCTGTGTCAATGCCAGTTCCTCCTCCCGGCTTCAGTCCAATCCCTCCGCCTCCTTTTCTCCGAGCAAGTTTCAACCCTTCACAACCACCGCCTGGTAAGAATTCATTTTGTATATGAACTCTGTTGAGAATTCTGTCATTTAAATTGTTCTGTTTCGAAGTTCAAATGCTGTAAGAGCAGTGATTCTCAAACCAGAGCTTACATCCGAATCACCTGTAAGGTGTGTTGAAGCACAGATTGCTGGGCCGAGCCACCTTCTGAATCAGTGGAACTGAAGTGGGGCAGGACAGTTCCATTTCTAACAAGTTCCCAGCTGATGCTTGTTGTTCACAGACCACACTTAAGAAGCATTTGACAGAGAAAAGATTTAAATGAATCTTTTAAAATCATTGAAATACTTCAAAATAATTTAACATTTATGTTGAAGTTTTTTATATAGAAGTCTACAGTTATCACCCATTTGTCAGAAAGTATGCATCAAATATATATAGATTGAAAAAAGTGAAAGTGTTAGTTGCTCAACTGCGACCCCGTGGATTCTAGCCTGCCAGGCTCCTCTGTCCATGGAATTCTCCAGGCAAGTATACTGGAGTGGGTTGCCATTCCGTTCTCCAGGGGTTCTTCCCTACCTAGAGATTGAACCCAGGTCTCCTGCATTGCAGGCAGATTCTTTACCATCTGAGCCACTCTGGATCTAATAATATGTAGATTATTTCCAGTTTGACATTAGAAATTAAAGTATATCTTAAAGTGCTAATTGAATTTGTAGTAATTCTTTTGACCTAATTAATTTTGGTAAACAAAAAGGCCCTTAAATCATTGTTTCCATGTAAAAACTATGGATTACCTAACACATATCAATTAAATATGATTAGTTGCTTATATGTAAGAGATACAGAGAGCTTAGAGCTTTTTATTATTAGATCATGGGAGGTTTAGAAGAATAAGGGATCAAATGATATATGTTGTTTTTAAAATTGTTTCTTTTTTTTGAACTTTATGAATTATTTGTATATTATGAAAAGAATGACTGAATTGATTTCTGTAATTTAAATCCTTAGCCATTGTTGAATACAGTTCTAAAAACTGGAAACAAACCAAAAATTAAACTCATTGTCTGTTGTAATTTATCATGTAATGTAAAATTTTTAAATTATAGTTTAATATATAACTTGAAGTTGATGAAGATTTTAGTAAGAACTGTACCTTTTTATATTTTAAATATTAGAGAATTACTCATAAAATATCTTCTGTATTTGTCATTGAAAATTAAACTTAGATTTGTTTTCTCAGAAGAAATACATGGTATTTCAAAAACCATATACACGTTTGCATTCACTTGTTGAAAATCATATTTTTTTCCCCATTATTTTTAGCCACTTTTTCTAATGGAATATAATGATAGCTCTGTATTTTAAAAATACAGAGAAGCAGGTTTATAGTTGGATCATGTGATATTATTTTTATTAAGGTTTGTTTCAGTGCTAAAAACAGAATCTATATATATATCAGAGAGATACAGGAGCACATTTTACAGGTGACATTATTGCACATAATATTACAGCAGCTTGAAATACAGTGCTTAACTCCCCCTCATGCAGTCATCAAGCTAACATAGAAACAGACTGCCTGGCTTGAATTAATGTTTGATTTGAGAGTATCACAGCGCGTGCCACAGGATTTAGACGAATGAGTAAACAAATAGTATATGTTCATGACAGGGATCTCTGTGCTTTTACTTTTTAGCCTACTGAGTGTCAAATAAGGTTGTGTGTATAAAAATAATTATTTAAATGGAAAATATATTCATAAATATGAGGTTGTAGTAAGGATTATATAATGAATGTAGAATTTCATTTATAGCTATTGAAATCTTTGATTTAAAAGAAAGTAACTTTTTTGTTATTTTATTTTTGGTCTTTTTTTTCCCCCATGCAGGTTTCATGCCTCCTCCAGTTCCACCCCCTGTTGTACCACCACCTACTATCCCACCAGTAGTACCAACATGTGAGTTTTCTACATTAAAAATTATGTGTTGGTTCTCATTCCTGTGAATTATTAATTTTTTTATTCTGAAAGTTGTCAGATAGTTGCATTTTTTTGGTTTTTTGGGTTAAATGATTTCTGACAAATCAGCAGTATTCTATGACAGTCCAGATTTGCTCTATTGTATCAAGATTTTTTATAATTGTTTTATTTTAATCAAAAGTTCTCATTGTTTTTTTGTTTTGTTTTATGTATAAAATGTCTTAATCTGGAGCAGCTCCACCCACATTCCCTTTTTAAAAATCCTTCATGTCTTTGACTTGTTGAAAAGTAGTTCATTTTTATGTGCCTGTGTGCTCAGTAGCTTTAGTCGTGTCCAGCTCTTTTCAGCCCTATGGACTGTAGCCCACCAGGCTCCTCTCTCCAAGGGATTCTCCAGGCAACAGTCTGGAGTGGGTTGCCACACCCTGTTCCAGGGGCCTTTCTGACCCAGGGATTGAACCCCATCTCTTACATCTCCACATTGGCAGGCAGATTGTTTACCACCAGCAGCACCTTGGAATTCCTCCCTTCTCTATATAGGATCCCAAATAATGGATTTGGGTTTTTTGCTTCTTTGTGGTATCGAATTTGTTATTTTGTCTTCTTGAACCTCCTGCAGATAGAAAGTTTTTAGCACCATAGGCTTGTTTAGAACATGCTTCAACTTTTTTGGTAAGAAAACTTAACAAGTGGGGTTCTGTGGACTTGATATCACTTCACATCAAGAGCCATGCATGCAGTGCCTTCTTGTTCATGTTAAATGATGTCAGAATGGGTCAGAGCATTCAGATGGTGGAACCTGGTCATTAAAAGTCGCCTTTCACATTGTCGTCTGATGCTTTCATCCTTTGATTATTATTGCCAGAATCTACCTTTTATTAGTTGCAAAGTGATCTTCTAAATTTTATGATCCCTTCCACATTTCTTAGCAAGAATTTGTTCTGTAAATTATATTTCATTACCTTGAAGGACAGGAGACCCAGGGTAGATGCTAAATTCTTTACTGCAAGTGCCATCTTTCAGAGTAACGAATTCTATTATCCGTGATACCCAGTGGCTGAAGGTAGGGGAGAATTTCTCTTATTTCTTCTCTACTCCCTTCCCTCTATGTTTTCCCCCTGCGTTTTTAGTAACATGTATGGATTCATGGATTTATGCTTTCAAATAGTTAAATTCACTTTTCTTTTTGAAGTTCAGTTTGTTCATCTTTGTACAATGAGACCTTTCATGTTACTGCTCTATCCTTTTGGGATGACTGTTATCAGTTTTGGGGAGCTTCTTAGCTTTTTGGCATAATATTGGACCAAAGGACTTTATTGTAAAGAGAGTATATTATAGAGCCTACCTTTTGATATTGTAACTCATTTTTATTATATTTTTAAACTCCTTTTTCTCCTGGTGCTGTTAGACAACACGAGGATCCTTTTTATGTTACTGTTGATTAATTAGGAAGAACTGTTCATTTTTTCTGAAAATTAGAAAAATGTTCAGAAGCCATTTCTGAATTCACTGTTTACAGAGACTTATCCTACTTACTTAAGAGCCCCTCTACCAAGTTTACTTCTCCTTATTTTAATTATTTTGGAAAATCTGGGATCAATTAAAGGAAAAAAAGAAATACCATGTGTGCCAGATACTCACCTGATTGTTCACACTGTCTCATTTAATTCTCACAATTCCCATATGGGATCTCAGGTCATTTTATCCCTGTTTTACAGCTTTGTTCTATGTTAACGGTTTGTCTAGGTAGTCTGGAGTTAAATGTGAGGATAAAACATTTTTTAGAATCCCAGAGTACATGACTAAATAGTGTTGTGACATAAATTTGACTAGAATTTCTAATTGTTCAATTGTAATTTTAATATTCCTCTAGCTTAGTTTTTAACATACACGTGACATATAAACAGGACATTTCTACCCATTCTTTAAAACGAAATCTTTGTACCTTTTTATTTGTAGTTCTAATCTGATGAGTTTCTAACCTCATTTGACGAAAAGTAGTGAATGTAAAAGACCCTAGTACTTAGAATTTCTAGAGAATTGGGCAGGTTTTCACTCTCATTTGTTCGTCTTTGTATTTACACCAATCATTTCTGTACATTTAGATAGTCGCGTACTGACATCCGTGAAAAATTACTAGGTTTTGTTTTCATTGATTCACTTTTGGCTGTGCTGGGTCTTCCTTCATTGCTGAATGAGCGTTTCTCTAGTTGTGGCAATACTCTCTAGTTCTCGTAGGTGGACTTCTTGTTGCAGTGGCATCTCTCGTTGCAGAGGACAGGCTCGCGGGCTGTAGAGCACAGGCTCAAATAGTTGTGGTGTACAGGCTTAGTTGCTCCATGGCATGTGGGATCTTCCTGGATCAGGGATTGAACCAGTGTCTCCTGCATTGGCAGGTGGATTCTTTACCATTGAGCCACGAGGGAAGCCCCATCTTTGAAAAATTATGATTTTAAGTGTGGGTCCTTCTCTACTAAATATTTCTAAAATATTTTTAGAAATTTCTTTTTTTTAGAACCTATTTTTTTAAAAGAGGTTTCTAAGTATAATTTAGCCTCTTCATGGTGTCTTATTTATCATTTTGAGTATCAGTTACTATATTTATAATGTGCTGGGTAATACAGTTCAGTTCAGTCACTTAGTCATGTCCAACTCTTTGCAACCTCACGGACTGCAGTGCGCCAGGTTTCCCTGTCTATCACCAACTCCCAGAGCTTGCTCAAACTCATGTCCATTGAGTTGGTGATGCCATCCAACCATCTCATCCTCTATTGTCCCCTTCTCCTCCTGACTTCAATCTTTCCCAGCATCAGCGTCTTTTCCAGTGATACAGAGATGCCATTAAATGAAACACTCAGGCTCCCAGAGGTTAGTTTTCATCATAAATGAAATAAAGGGACCAGAAGAGAATTCACATAATGTCATGTCAACTGAGCAGTCTCACCATATAATTGGGAGAAGAGGCTAGGAGGTGATTTAAAACTTCAAGACCAGTGTTGGTCATGCTTAATATTTTAACTTGGCACATTAATTGATTAGCTAATTAAATCTGAACTGTATATTCTCCTTCTTTAAACAGCTTTAGTGCAGCCGCCATTATCTATGACTCCAGAAACTGTGAAAGATGTTGGATTTGGTAGCCTTGTTTTACCAGGTGGTTCTGTTGCCAGCAGTCTTGCTACTGCCACTCTGCCAGCTGGAAATGTTTTTAATCCTCCAACGAAACAAGCAGAGCCTGAAGAAAAAGTACCTCATCTTATTGATCACCAGATTTCTTCTGCAGAAAACACCAGATCAGGTAAAAAAAAAAAAAAGTAAAAAGAAATTCCCAGAAAGACATAGTTAAATCATAAGTACTACTTCTCTGTATTGGTGTTTAATTCTGAGGTGTCATGCATATGTAACCGATTCAGTGCATGGATATTGCAGCTTTTAAAAAAAGAAAAAAAAACACTGTCCCCTAAAATTTCTATTAAAAACAAATTTGGCATTCTATTCAGGATAGTATATATTTTGACACCTTTTTGTTAAGACTTCTCAGTTTTTTTGGCCTATTGGGACTTTTTTAATGTGTTGTTATCAAAATAAGATTGCACAAAATATGTATACCAACAGAAAGATTAAAACAAACCAAAGGTATAGCTTCTATCAGATATTCAGCTAGGTCTAGAAGATAAGTGTGTTGTTTGAAAGCGGCAAGTCTTTTTTCTTTTTAATGACATTACTGTTAGAAATGCTTTTGTTAAATAAAGGTGGAGGATTGATATAAAACCTGACGTTTTAGTTTAACTTAAAAAGATATTATATAAAGATTTTAGGTAAGAGGTCCACTTTGTTTTCATATTTAAATTTTACTATGTGTGGTATTTATAATTTTAGCTTTAATTTTTATTTAATATCTGGTATACCTTGATTCTTGGGGAGATACAAGTAGCTGACTACTG
Source organism: Bos taurus (assembly GCF_002263795.3). NCBI lineage: Eukaryota > Metazoa > Chordata > Mammalia > Artiodactyla > Bovidae > Bos > Bos taurus. Next base: position 91,496,325 of record NC_037336.1, read on the forward strand.
GAAATTATAGCATGAATAATTATAAATAAAGTAAGTCTTCTGTATACAAATGAGTTCTGTTCTGAGAGCACGTTTGTAAGTCCAACAAAAGTTAGCCTAGGTACCCAACCAGCACCATTGGCTACATAGTACTGTACTGTAATAGGTTTATAATACTTTGTACACAAATAATACATAAAAAGTAAACACTGAAAATGTTTTTAATCTTACAGTACAGTACCTTGAAAAGTACAATAGTACAGCATAACAGCTGGCCGACAGGGGCTGGCTTGAGTGAACAGGCAAGAAGCGTTACTGCCTAGAGGAGGATGGAGGGATAGTGCTGCCCTCTGTATGCAGCACTGGGCATTCAGGTACACGGGGGTGCATGCAGGTGACCATGCTAGACGTGTGAATGAACCTAGTGACTGGGCGTGAACACACGTTGACATCTTTGAAAGTTCCCACCTTAAAGGTTCGTATGTAGGGGACTGAAGTGTATCATTTCTTTTTCACACCAGGGTGATTGATTATGTTATTGTTTTCCTTTCCATTTTAGTGATTCCAAATGATATTTCAAGTGGCCCTGCGATTTTAGGACAGCCGCCAAATGTGACAAGCAATTCTGGAATTCTGGGAGTCCAAAGACCAAACGTATCCAGTAATAATGAAATTCTTGGAGTCCGGCCATCTAACGTTTCCAGTAGTTCTGGGATTATTGGACCCCAGCCACCAAATATTCTAAATAACTCTGGAATTTTGGGATTACAGCCACCAAATGTGTCAAGTAGTTCTGGACTTTTGGGAGTGCTCCCCCCAAATATGCCTAATAATTCCGGACTTATCGGAGTACAGCCACCTGGTATCCCAAGTACTTCTGGGCTTTTGGGAACACAACCACCAGCTGGGCCTCAAAACTTACCCCCTTTAAATCTTCCTAATCAAAGGATGCCTGCAATGCCAATGTTAGACATTCGTCCAGGACTGATCCCACAGACGCCTGGACCACGATTCCCTTTAATACAGCCTGGAATTCCACCCCAGCGGGGACTCCCTCCCCCAGCAGTACTTGATTCAGCTCTGCATCCACCACCCCGTGGTCCTTTTCCTCCAGGAGATATTTTTAGTCCACCTGAAAGACCTTTTCTAGTTCCTGGAAGACAAAATGTAGACAATGTTCCTAACCCAGAGAAAAGGATACCACTTGGGAATGATAACATTCAGCAGGAAGGTGACAGAGATTACCGGTTTCCTCCCATTGAACCCAGGGAAGCCATCAGTAGACCTCCCCCGGTGGATGTTAGGGATGTGGTTGGACGACCTGTTGATCCACGAGAAGGTCCTGGAAGGCCTCCGTTAGACGCTAGAGATCATTTTGGAAGACCTCCTGTAGATATCAGGGAGAATCTCGTGAGGCCAGGCATAGATCATCTTGGCCGAAGAGACCACTTTGGCTTTAATCCAGAGAAGCCCTGGGGGCCCAGAGATTTTGATGAGCGAGAGCATCGAGTTCTACCTGTCTATGGCGGTCCGAAAGGCTTACATGAAGAAAGAGGTAGATTTCGGTCTGGAAACTACCGGTTTGATCCTCGAAGTGGTCCTTGGAACAGAGGATTCGGACAAGAGGTTCACAGAGATTTTGATGACCGCAGAAGACCCTGGGAGAGGCAGAGGGACAGGGATGACAGAGATTTTGATTTCTGCAGAGAAATGAATGGGAATCGTCTTGGACGAGATAGAATTCAGAACACCTGGATCCCGCCTCCTCATGCTCGGGTTTTTGAGTTTTTTGAAGGGGCCACTTCTCAACGAAAAGGTGATAACGTGCCTCAGGTTAATGGTGAAAACACTGAGAGACACGCCCAGCCACCGCCTTTGCCAGCGCAGAGTGATCCTGAACTGTATGAGAAACTGGCCTCCTCAAGTGAGGTAAACAAGAAGAGTGACACAGTTGCTGATGTAGAGAGTGAACCAGTGGTAGAAAGCACAGAAACTGAGGGGACATAATCATCACTCAGTAGGTAAAAGATACATTTTGTAAAGTTGTCATCTCTCTGTAATAGATTAATGGCTGACCGGACCATAGTTGCTCACTTTCGTCCGCCAGAATTAAGTTAATCTGATGTTCATGTTCACCTTTCTCTTAAAATAATTGTACAACTGACTTGTATAGACATTGTTCTTAATATGAACATGGTAGGTAAACATTTTTTTATTTTTCTGATAAAATATAAATGTTGCCCCCTGATTCTTTTAACTTCAAGGAAACGAATAACAGCTTGTCAGAGACTTCCTATGGAAGAAAGAATTTTTTTTAGATACTACCATTAGGTTGGATATGGTAATAGATATATTTCAGAATAGCAAGTGATGGTATATCTTACCCATATCTTTAGGCTGCTGCAGAATTTTAAGGTAATAGACAAAGCTGTGATATTTTATGCAAAGACTGGCTCTAAATATTTGAGGAGCACAATACAGAGATTTTAAAAAGTGATTTTGTAAAATCTACACTCTGGTCTCTGTTTCTCCAAAGTAAGTGTTTGTCATTTGTTCCTCATACTGCAGTGAGTTCAAAAGAAAAAGAAAACAACATCAATATTAAAGTACGTTTCAATGTTGGGTGAACTTTGTTTTTAGATGCCAATAAAACTTCTTTGTTTGATAACAGTGTTCTAGGAATTGTATTTTTTTAACCTACAAATTCTTAAAACCATGAATCATTGGCAGCATGTGCTTAGTTGTTGCAGAAGTTTTCTATTACTCTTAGTAACAACAAAGAACCATGTGTGGAAAAAGCATGTACTTTGATATAAAAAAATCATGCAGTCTCATTAGTATATGTGTAATACCTGTGCATTTTTATTGTGTAAGTCATATGTAGATTTTTCTGTTTCTCTGTATGTCTGTTTCATGCACATACAGAGAAAAATAGAAAGTTGATAGTTCAGATAATAAAATATTCTTTAAAACTAGGTAGAAAATCAGAGAAATTTGGCTGACATTGCTCATAGTTACAGCTCCTAGCCTCTATGATGGTAAAATAAGAAATATTGTAAAGAGATAACACTGACAGTATGGCAGTTCTTTTTTAGTACAGTGAAGCATGAAGTCAGATTTAGCATGGAGCCGAATTTCACCTAAATGCTTGCATTGCTTTCTTTCACATTATATTTGCTATTCTGCATAGATAGTGCTTGTACTTACTGATACTTACTGGTCACTTGCCTAAAGTGAATTCCTTAATTGCACAAAATGTAGAGTTGTGGGTGTTGATGGATTTAAAAACATTCATTTGTATTCCAGAAACAGTGTGTCCATCATGGGTTTTGTAGGCTCTGGGTGACACTGTTTCAGATTAGCCTCCAAGGTAAACCCGAGTAGCAGAAAAATTGGGGATTAGTTTCCTGTTATATTTATTATTATTTGCTTTTGCATTTCATTTATTTGCTGATTGTTTCTCCTTTGGGTTTTACATATATACACACATATATAAAACCATTGGTGTTTTTTTGTTTCTAATGAAGGCTTTCATTTGGTCCTGTGAATAGTCATTTGTTTCCTCTTCCGATAATTCATCATTGGTTTTATCTAAAATTCTTCAGTTATGCTTGTCAAGCTTCCCCCAGAAATGATAGCCAGACACCAGCCATTTAAAATTGGGTGGTTTTGCTTACCTCTTGTGATCTAGAGATCCTTAAGGTTCCTCACCAGAAATATTCTTTTCTTCTTACATGTTCTGAAATAGAAATAGTATGTTATTTATTTTGTTTTTTTGGAAAAGTAGATGAGAATGGAAATCTGATGTTTATTTCTAAGGTCATTGAATTCAGTCCAGTAATTTGAGTTGGTTTCCTGTCATTTCCTTGGGGTAGTGGGGAGAACTGACACTGGTACAAAGTTTTAATGTTCTGGAAAGATTTGTCTTGCCCTTAAGGAAATTATATTAAGTGGAATTTCTTTCAAACTGCTCAGTACTTTGGTTGCATTTATCATTATTAAAATTGACATTGTATTAAGTAGCCACAAAAAAAGTGAGACTTTTCAGTGAATTTTGATCCCAAGCTTTTTTCACCCTTGGGCTTTCATGTGCAAACTTGAAAACAAAATGTGTACAAGTATTGCCCTGGCTTGAAGATTCTGATGGTGGAAGTTTGCTGATCAGCTGTCAGTACTGTTATCTTCGAGACCCATCTTGAAAGTGTGCGACACTCTTAAAACAGCTGAAAAACATTTATGTCTAGTTATGCTCACTTTATCTTTTATTGTCGTGTAATGTTTGAGTGAAAGGATAGTATTCATCCTGATACCAAATTTCCAAAACTGATACTTTCACTGTTTTTTTTAAGGTGATGGAGAGAAAAGTTAATTGTCTTACTTTGCTAAATTTGACTTAAGACCTATCACATTTTTGACCCTTTTGTTCACAGTACTGCTGTCACTAGAATGCTAGCAATTCGAAACGGGCAAGGAGTAACCTAAATATATCAGTAAAATAGTTTGAACTGCCACAGGCAGTAATTACGTCAGACATGAGGTCACATAGTTTTTATTTGTGATAGAGAATGATACGGCTTCCTGTGGTGTTAGTAGATTGCAACATTAATAGATATTCATCTTTAAATTTTCGTCTTTAAACATTCCATTGAACATTGGCTTCTGTTAGCATGAATGCATATACTGCACTTTGATCATCTCTGTTGTAGGTAGAAACTTCTTTTAGAGCAGGTAGTCTTTATAGCTTATCATCAGTGAAATGTTACTTTAATTTTATTTCATTGTATAGGGTGGACAGAAGACTAGGAAAGCATTGTAAGATGGAATAGTATAAAGTTGCTTGTTTAAAACTCTGGAAATCACTTCCTATAATAATTAATGTAGTTATTATTTAAGCTATACATTCTTACCAGGGCAGTTTCCTTTGTTCTGATAATTTAGTTGCTTCCACAAATTTGTTGGCCATTTTTCACTCAAACAAAATACAGCTTTATGGAGTGACACATTTGGGATTGTTTTGGGAATGGGGCAGTTTCGTTACATTTAAAAAGAATAAGTTGCCTCTTTTAACTAGTTTTAAATAAACACTAGTTCATCAGATCTAAGGTGCCATTAATTGTAAGAAACACCATTCAAAAATTTAAAAATGCTTCCAATATGACATGTCAGTGATTATAAGATGCATTCGTAATTCAGGAATGTCAAATGTAAAACGGGTCTTAGAATCAAAGAAATACGGTATTTCTTTGGTATGTGTATATATATATATATGGAATATATATGTGTGTGTGTATATATATTCTTTTACTCATTAATGATTTAGGAAAATTTTTGATTTTTTTGTCATTGTATATATTTTAGATGGGCACAACATTTAGTGAAAAAATTTAACATTCAGTTAAAAATAACTTTGTTATACCTTATGTGCCTTCATCATTATTATTGGGTGCTATGTTAATAAAATGTTTTAAGGGCTTTTAACTCTTTCAAAGAAAAGCATTAACATATTACTCTTTAAATATAGGAGAGGAGAGCAAGTGTATGTTCATTTTTAAGATAGGCAAAATAAATTAAAATTATGTAAGCAATCTTAAATATTACAGTGTGGCAGAGAATTATAAATGTTTCCTTAATTGATAATGCTGTGGTTTTATAGGAAACATATTTTAAACCATAAGTAGGCTCTAAATAATTTATTTTCTACTAATGAAAAGTCAGGTTACTACATTTTTTAATGGGGGATTTAAAAACAAGATACCTTGATGCAAACTTTCTGGAACTAGAATTTAAAATTAATGGCCCAGATGGTTTTCTTTGGGGGGCATACTTTAAATAGAGGGCATGGGTACTGAAAGCTGTTTGAAATGCACTTTCTCTGTGGCTCTTAGCCAGGAAATGTGTGACAGAGTCGCCTGTGGAGCTCTTTGAAAATACGGGGTTGAGGGGTGGTCACTGCAGACTTACTAATGCAGAATCTCCTGGGGAGATACATGTTTATACACATACACAAAGACACACACACACCTTCCATGTATTACCACTTTAGATATGTTAAAATCTGTAAACACTTAATGTACCATACACTTGAGATTTTTAAGGTTTTGTTTTTTTTTTTTAAAGTAAAACAGTGATACAGAGTTTTTACTGTTTCAATAAAGTATATACTTAATTGTGGTAATTGGTATTGGCGGATGAATAAAGTCCATCATCACAAATGTTTTACATTCGAGTTAATCTAAAAATGAATTATAGCAAGGGATGGACGGAAGTATATAGGAGATGGTTTTATAAGAAGTATTTTTGACTCAACTGAAACCTTGGTATAGGATACCTCTAGATACCATGTAATTAAATGCTTTGCTTATAGAAAGTGCCCCTTTGGAACAAAAGTCCTGGTCTTATCAGGGAATAGGAGAAAGGTTTCTGGTAGGACTACTTAGACGTGGGTTGCACATCAAAAGCTAATGCGATCCAGTGCTTTGTTTTGGCATGAGCTTTGCTCATTTTTCTTCCCTCTACTTCATTCTCTTTTTCACCAGGAGGCTCTTTGCCTCATATGGACACTTAGAATCACTCTGCCTTGTTCTAGTCAAAATGCAGAACAGATATTCCAAGTAATTTATAAAAAATACATGCAGGGTGTCACAGGGTGAAATGGTGCTCGTGGGCTAACTTTAGATTGTGTGAGAAGCATTAGGTGCTTCAGGCAGTAGGATGACCTACTGTCTGAGAAGCCAGAAACCTGGAGGTGGTGGAGTGCGCTCTTGGAACTCGTGACCTTGGGCCCTTAGTTCAGTGAGAATAGAGGAGTTCGTTTCATGAGCATATTGAACTTACACAGCAGTGGCAGGATGTAGAACTTGGCTGGCCTGTGATGCTTGTCCTTGCACCACTATCTCACATACACACCACACCCTTACAGCAGCCACAGGCTGCTGTCACTGTTTCGTCTTATTTTCTCTGCCTTTCTCAGAATTCTTATCCTTCTCATAGTGCCTCCCATCCTCCTTTTTAACCCATCATTCCAAGCAGAGACCATCAGTTTGGGTTTGTCTGTTGAAAGCAGTTTGCTGCTCCTTTGCTTAGTGATTTCTAAGGTCATTTCCAGCATTTAAATACCTTGAGTCATTAAGTTTTGTCTTCTGTAAAAGACTAGCTGAGGAAGCAGGCTGGACAGAGAGAAAGGCTAATAATATTGGAACACTTTTGAAGAGAACACAGTTCTTACTACCTTTAGGTTTTTGTAACTGGCTTTTAATGTTTCTAGATGTCTGTCTTTGGCCAAGTGATTGCATCTCTCTCAGCATCATTTCTTAACAGCTAGCCTGCAGGCTGTCTTGTTTTTTTTTTAAGTTGATAATATTAGGTAATATTTAATAGATATACACCATGTGACAAGAACCGGGGTGATTTTATTAGCGTCATAATGTAATTCTCATTGACAGTCCAATGAGGTATTTGTTATTTTAATATCTCTTACAAAAGAGAGGCACAGATTTAATATCCTCAGATCTCACAGCTCGCAAATGTTTCAGCAAAGACTGAAACCCAAGTCTGTCAGATTAAAAACTTAACCACTTAATAAAGTGCCAGACACATGCGGCAGAGGCTCACCAACTATTAGTTCCTCTTCTCTTTAGAAAAGGCAGATAAATTTGGTGCAGAGGAATGTAAACTTGAACAGCCCTACCAGGCTTATCCTTAAGTAGGGAAAGGCTGCAGGGAAGCACTCAGCTGGTGTTTGCATTGTTCAAGTGTCTGTGGCGCTTTCCTCTCTTCCAGCGGCTGAAGGTTCACTTCAGGTTCATTTGCTTAGATTCTGCTTTCAGGATTTTTTTTTTCCTGAAGTGGTACCATAGCATAATATTGTTAACTTTTAAGTAACTTGCTACTCCGGAGGCAGGTTTGTATTGCATTGATATTTAAGATTTCTTTTTGAAAGCACCTTTTCCCACAAATTAAATAAAATTTCAAAACTTTTTTATTTTAATGTTTTAATGTATGTAAAGCAGAACCAGTGATAGGTTGCAAATTTATATTTTAGGTTGTGGCTTTGGCAGCTCCTTTCTGAACTGTGCCAGTTATACACTGTATATTTAGCCAAAACTTAGTACTCAGTTTTCTTGTGTATAAAACTCCTAATTAGGAATATTTTGTGACTTGAAATAAATGAAATATGTAAAGTTAGTTTTAGACATATATAGTAAGCGTTCAGTGTTAGTCTTTTATTCACTTGAATTCATGTAGTCTAGAGGTTAGCTGTTGTCTTTGGTAGCAGTGGATAATTTGCAGTTATTTTACTTTCTTAGAATATATATAACCTGATTCTAGGTTTTCTTCAAGTCACTAAATTTGGATTCTTGTGAGGTTTAATCCACAGCACGTCATGGTGCTGGTCTTTGATGACCTTTTCCAGGCTTTGCTCATGTGGTTCTAAACACTGTGGCCATATTACTGCCTGATGCACACATCAGGGGAACATGCTTACCATGTCTGTGAATTATTCTCCTATTTCTACTAATCTTGCCAAAGTTAATTACCATTTTGCTTATGTTATTATTTGAAATAAAAAGTTCTTGCTTTTGAACAATTGATTTTTAGTGACATGAGTCTTGTGTTTATTACTGAAGTCGGGTCAGTTGGCACATTAGTAAGGATATTAGTAAAATCAGAAGACTTGTACTAAAAAATAAAATAATCTTTGAAAGTACAAAAGATAACTTAGGTAAGAATTGTTCTTTCCTTCTCTGGTGATTGAAACTGCTTTGAGCTTTTTAGATAGGTGAGGGTAGCATTTACCATCCTATAAAACTCTGAGATAATCACATCATATAGCACTGTGGTCATACCCACCACAGGAAAGATTTAGAGATTTCTAAGTAGTGAAGCTATTGGGGCTTCATGTAGAAAAGCGTTTTTTTTTTTTTTTTGTAGAATATGTATTTAACAATATATGAATTACAGCCTTTATTTTTTTTTAATCATATTACTTTCTGCATTGTTAGCCAAATAGTCTGTTGACCATATGTTAAAACTCCTTCTCATTACAGGGAGAAGGGTTTGAGAGTGGAGAGAGAAAAATTTTAACCTCTGTGTCATGGACATTCTGAATCATTTATCTTCAGAAACATACCATTCTGTAGGAGCCATTTCCCTTCTTTACAAATAAGCAAACTGAAGTCCCCAGTCACACAGCTTTTGATTTGTACAGGTATTTGAACTCAGGTTTTTGCTGACCAGGCAAAGCTGTGCTTTACTTTAAAAGATACTCTTGGACGTGTGCTAAGTCACTTTAGTTGCGTCCAACTCTTCAGGACGCTATGGACTGTAGCCCCCCCAGGCTTCTCTGTCCATGAGATTCTCCAGTCAAGAATACTGGAGTTGGTTGCCATGCCCTCCTCCGGAGGACCTTCCCGACCCAGGGATCAAACCAACGTTACGTCTGCTGCATTGCCGGTGGATTCTTTAGCACTAGCGCCACAGATTTTAATTTTAACACGTGGTCTGTGTAATTCCATAGAGTTGCTGTAACAACATACCGAAAAGTGTGTGACTTAGAACAACAGAAACGGAATCTCTAGATTCTGTTCTAGAGGCGAAAATCTGAAATCGAGCTGTTGGCAGGACTGTGCTCTCTCTGAACACTCTAGAGGAGAGCCTCTCTTGTCTCTTCCCAACTTGTGGAAGTTCTCAGCAGTCCTTGTCATTCTCGGCTTATAGACGCATCACTTCAGTCTCTGCCTCTGTCGTCAGGTTGCTGTCTTCGATCACGTGTCTTCATATCACCTTCCTTTTATGTCTGTAAATTTTCTTCTTCAATTAGATACTAGTTATATTGGATTAGGGGCCCACCCTACTCCAGCATGACCTCTTCTTAACTAATGATATTTATAATGACTCTGTTTCCAAACAAGGTCCCATTCTGAGGTACTGGAAGTTGGAACTTACACATTTTGGGAGGACACATTTCGTTAACAGCCTATGACTGAATTCTGTGACTATTTAAGATCTAAGTAAATAAACCTTGGTGGCTCAGATGGTAAAGCATCTGCTCCAATGCAGGAAACCCGGGTTCAACCCCTGGGTTGGGAAGATCCCCTGGAGAAGGGAATGCTACCCACTCCAGTTTTCTTGCCTGGAGAATTCCATGGACAGAGGAGCCTGGCAGGCTACAGTCCTTGATTTCCCAAAGAGTTGGAAACGACTAAGCGACTGACACTTCCACTTTCAAACAGACGTTGAATAGTTTAAAACATACTTAGGGAAAATAGTCATATTTTAGAGTGATGAAACGCATCTTTATAGAATTTCATTGTTAAATATGATAAGACACTGCCTAGCTTTTTAGGTGAATTTGTAATACCCATAATTTTATGTTTTTTAGTCATACTTGAACTAACAAATCAGCAAAGAAGATCCAATAATATTAACATTATATAGCAAAGCATCTCCTGCAATTTTTTCTTGCACTTAAAATGATTCATGCTGACTTTTAAATATGAAGGTTTTTTTAGACTTTATTAAATATAGCTCACTGAAAATATGCAGTGTGTTTCATTTCTACTGTTTCTTTTTTATAGTATGTTAGTATTTTTTGTTTTGTCCAGACTTTCTGTTAAGCAAGTGATAATGACTATCATTTTGCTATTTCAGTGGTTTGTTAGAAATAGCTTTCTCATTTACCAAATAAGTTAACAATTTGTTATTTTCATTTAGTAGTATAACCTTAATATATTTCTCTTTTTTTTTCATATAATTATTCAGCAAAATCTTTGTTGAAAAACAGCTTTGTAGCTGACTGAATCCAAGTTGTCTGAATATATAGGTCTTTACTAAATAGGTCTTTTAACAGTGTTCCCTATGACTTGTGGACACTTGAACAGGCAATTCCCTGATTTTCATTTGAAGAGCACCAAAGCACTTAGAACACTGCCTGGCTTGTAGAGTACATTGGTGTTGGCTATTGTTATAATTGTCCAAAATGGCTGAGACTTTGTGCCTGTTAAGTCGCTTCAGTCATGTCTGACTCCGAAACCCTATGGACTGTAGCCTGCCAGGCTCCTCTGTCCGTGGGATTCTTCATTACAAGAATACTGGAGTGGGTTGCCATTTCCTCCTCCAGGAGAGCCGCTCAACCCAGGGAATCGAATTTCTTACCTCTCCTGCATTGGAAAGCAGGATCTTTACCACTAGCACCACCTGAGAAACCCAATAGAGACTTTGGGGGCATGCAAATCAGTGGTTTATATTAATTGCAGATAATGAAGGGATAATTTATGCAGGTTTTGTATTACAACCCCATATCAGGGAGGGAATGGGTGAAGTTACAAGTTCTTGGAGCTTTAACGCTCCAGAGTTTTCCTGCCTCTAAAGCTTACTTAGTTATTCGAGCTGTATTTGTGTTTCTGATCCAGTCTTGAAACACAGGAGGTCTGATTCACTAGGCCAGTGGCAAGCCTGCTGGCTCACCTGGCTCACCAATCAGGAAGTGATGGCGGTTTTCTAAGAACAGTTAGAAAGCTTCCTTTCTTTGGTGGTGGTTCTGTTGCTAAGTTCACGTGCGACTCTGTGACCCCACAGACTGCAGCACACTAGGTTTCTCTGCCCTTCCCCCTCTCCCAGAGTTTGCTCAGATTCATGTCTGTTGAGTAGGTGATGCTGTCTAACCATCTCATCCTCTGCTGCCCTCTTATTTTGCCTTGAATCTTTCCCAGCATCAAAGTCTGTTCCAGTGAGTCAACTCTTTGCATCAGGTGGCCAAAGTACTGGAGCTTCATTTTCAGCATCTTTTGTTGATTGTCTAAATATAGGAAGGGATACAGAGACCAGGGAGAAACAAATAGACTAGAGTAGCCTTGGGGCAAGGTCCTGTTTGCCCATCAATACACACAACAGTATCTTCGAGCTATTCAGCAGATACTGAAACCCCTTCCAGGTGGGAGAAGTTAACAATGGTAATGCAACCCACAAGCATGTAGAGCCCAGGCCAGTTAGACCTGTGTCCAGATAGGAAGAATTCAGTGGCTAAAAAGTGTTCCTGATTTTCTTATTCAATGAAGTAGAAACTCAAGTTTTAAGAGTAGATATTTTTTCATGAGACTTGAAAAAGGCTGATTAAGGTGAAAAAAAGATTTATACTTTTCCCATGAATGTATTCATACTAAAAAAATGTTGAGAATTCCTTGGCTGTCCAGTGGTTAACACTGTGCTTTCACTGCTGAGGGCAAGGGTTCTATCCCTGGTTGGACAACTAAGATCCCACAAGCCACACCATTCAGCCATTTGACCAAAAAAAAAAAAAAAAGTTGTTAATTGCGGAAATAAACGAATTAGCTTCCTAAAAATTGTGTGTGACTCAATCCATTATATGGGGAAACCACATTTAGAAAAATGATTTGAAAACATTTCTATTAGACCTCTTTGTATAATATACTGAGAATTTTAAAAACACGTTTAGTGTTATTTTATCCCAAATGAAGTCTGTCAAATAAAATTTGAGATCTCAGAAGAGATTATCTATTTGAGAGAAAGAAGTGAGGTTATTTTGGTCATTCATAGCAACCAGTTTAGGAAGACCTAGTAGGGATCTTGGTTTCGTTGGAAATCATGAAACGCCACCATAGCCATAGTTACCTGTACTTCCAAGTGTAAAGCAGTAATTTAATTTCTCATCAGAGCTTTAAAAAAATAATAGCTAGACTCTTAAGAGGATAATGTAAAATTGAATTGTTGATGTAGAAAGTTCACCTTGGAATGCAGCAACCCCTTCATCTGTGTTACAGCCGTACTCTTTCCTTGCCACGCGCTACACACACACAGATCTAGGACTCACAGAGGTCTAAGGACAAAGTGTAGTTGTCACCAGGTTCACAGTTCAAAGCCTTTGTTGTAACTTGAGCTGTGTGTGAAATGCTCTCTTCATAACGTGACTCTTAGACTCTGAGCAAATAGCATCAGTAGTGTACGCTTTAGTTAATGGTAGATGCGGAGTGATTTCTAAACTAGTGTCAGTGTTCAAAGGGCTTCCTTCACACCGTATTTTTCATTTAACTGATAGTAAAAGTAGGGTATGTGGGAATGTTTATGGATGAACAAGAATTCTGATTCATGGGGGATTCGGCTGAGAAGCTATGGGAATAAAGGCACTGACTAGCCTTTAGATCTCATGAACCTCCAGGTGTGATTATTCTAATTCTCCAAGGATTGTAGAGTAGGGTATGGCCTTGACTGTTTCTAAAGCACTAAATATCAGATGGAAATTATTTTAAGAGTATATGGTGGTGGTTTAGTCGTGAAGTCCTGTCCGCCTCTTGTGATCTCGTGGACTGTAGCCTGTCAGGCTCCTCTGTCAGTGGGATTCTCCAGGCAAGAATCCTGGAGTGGGTTGCCAATTCCTTCTCCAATTAAGAGTATACAGAAGTAGTATAACCAGGTCTTGAAAACTGTCATGACATCTAAGTTGAGAGAGTTGAATAAGGCTGACATTTTGTGATGACTTATTAAGCCCTTTCAAGGTGTGAGTTTCTAAATTTCTCCAAAGGAATACTTTGCTACTTTTCCCTTTGTTCCTAAAAGTTTAGATAGCTCTGTATTCCTTTTTGTAGCTCTAGTGGTTGGTGGTCTGGTGGAAAAAGAAAGTGAGTTATTGACTACTTACTCCTTGTTGTTGGGATTGTTGTCAGATACCTACTTTGGCACCTTAAACAAAGCACCTCTTCTGGCTGGACGTGGTGGAGCCAACTTGATTTTTAACAGTAATTTTTTTTTTTCCATTGCTCAATGAGTAGTCTTACTTTGCTTTTGTTTCTGTCTTGACTGTTTACAGTTTTAACATTTGGAAATGGTTTCCAATAATCTAATACAGCTTACAGTCTAACACAGTATACACACATAAATATATGCACAAGCATATGTGTATATATCAGACACCTTCTCAAAGAACCTTTTTTAGCAAGCCTTGTAGATTTTCTTTTGATCCTTTGTAATGGTACTTGAATATTCTTTCAGGAATCAGACAACTTAAAACCATTCCTTTTTCTGCTTTGAGTCACATCTGCTTATCAAACTTGTAGTTCCTAGGAATTAGATCTTTAAAGCTGGATACATCCTCATCAGATTCAACCCAGTCTTGAAAAAAAAAAAAAGACTCCTTTAATTGCCCCAAGAAGAGGAAATTAATATGTGTGTGTGTGTCTGTGTGTGTGCATGCACACGCACATGCGTGCTTAGTCACTCAGTCGTGTCTAACTCTTTGGGATCCAGTGGACTGTAGCCCACCAGGCTCCTCTGTCCATAGGATTTTACTCAATACTACATGTATTCTCAGAGACCAAGAGTGAATAAGAGAACTGCCTTTAATTTTTAAAGCAGTAATATTTCTGATAGCTGGCTTAAAAAGAAAAAGCAGTAACTTTAAATGATTTTTGAGTTAATGATTCATCTTCTGGTTTACTATAACTTAATCAGTTCAGTTCAGTCGCTCAGTCATGTCTGACTCTGCAACCCCATGAACTGCAGCACACCAGGCCTCCCTGTCCATCACCAACTCCCAGAGTTCACTCAAACTCATGTCCATCAAATTCAGTGATGCCATCCAGCCATCTCATCCTCTGTCATCCCCTTCTCCTCCTGCCCCCAATCCCTCCCAGCATCAGAGTCTTTTCCAGTGAGTCACCTCTTCGCATGAGGTGGCCAAAGTACTGGAGTTTCAACTTTAGCATCAGTCCTTCCAAAGAAATCCCAGGGCTAATCTCCTTTAGAATGGACTGGTTGGATATCCTTGTAGTCCAAGGGACTCTGAGTGAGTGAGTGAAGTCGCTCAGTCGTGTCCAACTCTTTGCGAACACGACTAAAATTATCAGGACTGTCCACTGCTCTCCATACCATCAGTACTGTGGTTCACTTTGTGGGTTTTCTCCAGCTTCTTTGGACTAGCTGGTTCCAAATAATGCCAAAAGTTAATTGAGACTGAACGACTTCAGAGAGAAGACAGAGGAGTGAGAGGAATACAGCAGTGGGCACACATGTGCCCCTTCTTGGCCTTCTGACTTGTTTGATATTCACTGTTCTGCCAAAAAGAAACCTTTTATTTTTCTTTTTTGTTAATTTTCTGAAGGCTGTTTTATGGCTGTTCTTTAGGATGTTGTAACTTGTGAACCACCATTCTGAACTCCTTTTTATCAAACTGATAAATTCAGAGTAAAATACATGATTTCATTGAGCCATTGGTGCATAGCAAGGATTGATAGGAATAAGGACAGTATGTTTGACTCATCATGTATTTAGAGTTAGCATTTGAAACCCAAGCGGTAGACCTCTTGGGGTGATGATAAACATGCAAAACCCCAGACATTTACATGGTTTTAGAATTTAGCCCAGGAAAGAGAACTTCACAGGTGCTCCTACACACAGTCTGATGTACACCCTTTGCGTGCTAAGTCGCTGCAGTTGTCTCTGACTCTGCGACCCTGTGGACTGTAGCCTGCCAGACTCCTCTGTCCATGGGATTCTCCAGGCAAGAATACTGGAGTGGGTTGCCATGCCCTCCTCCAGGGGATCTTCCCCACCCAGGGATTGAAGACTCATCTCTTAGTCTCCTGCATTGGCAGACGGGTTCTTTACCACCAGCATCACCACACCCTAGGGCCCTCTTTAACATTACAACTTATCCTAGTAGATGAGAACTGGTAGTGTTTTCAATGGTTCTTCCCACACCCCTCTGCTCTAAGCATTTTACAGTGTGGAATTCACTTCTGTTAACGGGATTGCTGAGGACTTAGCAGCCTTCTTGCTTCTGGCTTTCATGTATTCTTCTGATCTTAAAGCTTTCATTGTTAATTAAAAATCTGTGAAGCCCCAGGAGCAGGACTTGACGTATTTTAGAGTGCCTTTTTCCTGTAACTTGCACAATACAAAGAACCCTGAGTCTGGGAAAAGTTAGCATTGTAATCCTCTTCAGTGACAGAATTTGTTACCGTGCATTGGTGCTCTAATTTTTATCTAGAGCAAGGTTAAAAAGTATGGAAGGTGTACCAGCATTTTCCTTTTTTCCTCAAAAGACACACATATTTAACAGGTATAACTATGACAGATACTGTTAATCTATCCAGGGAGTCTTTCCTGCTAAGCCGTGAGTTTTCCACTTCTCTCTCGGCAGCCACTGCTAGTCACGGTTGTTAGCGTTAGAACTGAAACCACTTCATTGTGGCACTGAAATATTTTAACATTGAAAACTATGTGCCTGACTTGGATAGTTACCCCAGGTCCTCTCAGTTCGCTGTGTGCGGTTTTTAGTTCTTAAGTGACATTGCATGATGTTACTTTCCATTGATTAACGCTGTTCAGATATTATTCTGTTTGTGGCCTCATTTGAGATACAGTCACATCTTGTATCATTTAGTCAATTAGCTGTTCTGTTGCTGAATTTTAAGTAGCTTACAACAAAAATAGTACTATAGATAAGATTATTGACTCTCTTGAATCTTAAAGTGTACAGTGAAGTTTTATCTGCTTAATGTTCCTCATGAAATAATTATTGATGCAGTAGCTTGCAGCAATAAATAGATGATAAGGGTTGTTTCATCAATAGCTGAGTTTTGAGCCAGGTATTGAAACCCTTAGATTTGTTAAATATAATTGAATTGTTTGTATCTAGGCTGTTTTTTGAACGTCCTTACATTGCCTTTCTCAATTCTTAACACCTCTCAGCATGTTTCCAGATCATGTGCGCTTTTCATGTGTATTTGGAGGAATAAAAACATAACCTGACAGCTTTAGAGATAACCCTGATTGCTGTATGAACATGTTTGCCTCCAGTAAATGTTTTTGCTCACTTGGCTGTAGGCTTATGTACCATTTGTAGTCAGGTTTTGGGTGAAGTGCATGGGCTTTTCCATATGTTAATGCCCATTATCAGAGCTCATCATACAGAGACCTCAAATGTGCAGAAAGTGAAAGTGTTGGTTGCTCAGTCTTGTCCAACTCTTTGCAATCCCATGGCCTCTAGCCCGCCAGGCTCCTCTGTCCATGGAATCCTCCAGGCAAGAGCACTGGAGTGGGTTGCCATGCTGGGCTCCCTGATCTGTTTACCTTTCCCTGGCCCCCTATCTGATATCTGCCATATTCACCATGTGGTATGGCAATTTGATGTAATCTACAGTTCCTCGAGAGTGCTTTACAGCCTGTCTTGCTGTACCTTCTGCCTGAGTAGGAATGCCCATTTTCTCCACTCTGCAGACTCCTTTTTATCTCCAAGTCTCTGTACAAGGGCCACAGCTTCAGCCTTTTCTGCTTCCCCTGGGAAAGTAGCCCTTCTCTTCCGTAAGAGCTGAGATCAGATCTTATTTATCCTCCTAGTGAATTGCCTGCCTCATAATACACATTCAGTAAAAACTTCGTTGAAAGAATAAGTGAACGTTGAAAAGAAGTTAGAGTCAAAACAAAAAAAATCACTGAAATCTATAGTGAAATCAGTTCTCAGCTATACAAAGCCTTAGACCTGCAACTGCAGTAACACTCTTGGAAGCTTGGTAGAAACTCAGAATCCCTACTGACCAGCAGGTTCCCTCCCAGACCTGCTTACTCATCAGTTCCTTAGGTGATTTGTAGTAATTATAAAATTTGAGAAATAGGATTCTAGGTCATTTTTTCCCCCCAAAATGTGGGATTTCCTATGTTCAAACGGAATACATACATACATATATATATATATATATACACACATACATACACACACACATATATATATACATACACACACACATATATATATATACACACACACACACATATATATGTGTGTGTGTGTGAGCTCAGTCATGTCGGACTCTTTGGGACCCCATGGGCTGTAGCCCACCAGGCTCCTTTGTCCATGGAATTCTCCAGGCAAAAATACTGGAGTGGATTGCCATGTCCTTCTCCAGGGGATCTTCCTGACCCAGGGTTTCCGGGTCTCCTGCACTGGAGGCAGATTCTTTACCATCTGAGCCACCAGGAAAGACTGTGTGTGTGTGTATATAATGTATAATATATATATAAATCTTGGGATGAGGGTGGGCCTATGGATGTACGGAATTGGATCAATTCCTTGATTCCTTTCGGCCCTTTCTGATTGGGAAGGGGGAGGTCCCAAAGTTTATCTTGGCCTCACTTTACCCTGTAGGTACTGGCAATGTGCCGCATAAGGAATGGATGTAATAAATTATGAAAGGCTTAAAAAAGAAAAGTCATTGGTAAATGAGATGAAAAGATTGAAAACTATCAAGGCTTTATTTAAACGTTACTGTAAGCAGTGTGACTCTGCTCTAAGATGAACACACAAAGGTGAATCGTGTTAAATAACACAATTTTGTGTAATAGGACTTCAGTTGTAGTATTAAATTTTTTATAGCATAATTTCCAAAAGTTTTGGGAAATCTGATAGTTTTGAATAATGGTTCTAAAAAGAAAAACCATGAAGGCTCAAAGTTAGATGTTTTGACCAGACATCTAAATTTCCGAGTTTCCTTGCCAGATTCTTTGAAACTGTTTTCAAAACTTTAAATGCTAAAATTTAAATTGGACTCTATTCAGAGCCCTCATCTGTGGATTTAAAGGAGGCTCTCTAAAGTTTTTAGAAGTCAGGTGTAGATTTCTTTGGAAGTTCGTTTTCCTTCATTGTTCTCCTCCTTCATTATAAATAACCCCAGTCTGTCTCACTTTTTAAAAGTTTCCATAATATTAGTGGTGTGGCCCTTTTATGGAACATTGCCTCTCATTCAACATCTGCACTGTCCAACAAGGAAGTGCTTAGTCATATGTGGCTATTTAAGTTACTAAAAATTTAAAATTCTCTTGGCCAGTCACACCACCCACACTTAAAAATGTCCAGGAACCACGTGTGGCTGTGGCTCCCGAATTGGACAGCCAGAAAGTTCTGTTTTGTAGTGCTCTTCTAAAAAATGGTGATTGCTGATCGTAGTGGACCCAAAAAGTGGGCTCTTTATTTCCTTGAAGTTTTAAGAGAAAACTTTTAGACATCTTTAAAATGCTATTTCTGATAACAGACAACAATGTTGCATTAAATTAAATATATTCAGTATTCATTTAGAGTTTTCATACTGCAACTAGGGCTTCCCAGGCGGTGCTAGTGGTAAAGAATCCGCCTGCGAGTGTAGGAGGTGCTGCAGACGTGGGTTCGATTCCTGGGTCTGGAATATCCTCTGGAGAAGGAAATGGCAACCCACTCTAGTATTTTTGTCCGGGAAATCCCATGGACAGAGGAGCCTGGTAGGCTGCAGTCCATGGCGTTGCAAAGATTTGGACACAACTGAGCATGCACACATATACCCTTTACATTATTATTATGGCAGACACATCAACAGATATGCTGTGATTTTGAATAAACCAGCCAAAATAACAAAAAGGCTAAAAAGTTTCTCTACTGACTGCTTCTGGCAAATTTACAGTGAATAGAAGTAGTCAGTTATACAAACATTCCAGATTGATTTGCCAAGAACCAAACTATAAATCATCCCAGAAATTTCCACATGAGTGCTTATCAGGATCTTCCTTTTTTAAAAAAGTTCTGGAGCCCCCAAAATGATACTTCTTATTTGCTGATTTGTTTTTATAAAAGCAAATTGGGTTTATAGATATAAGTAAATGCCGAGTTCATTTTCATAGTATGAAATCTATTATTACTATTGTTGCCCCATTTAGTTTACTGTATAATTCCTGATATGAAGCCATATTCTCTAGAATATGGAGAGATAGCAACTGTAAGTAGTAAATGTAGTTGTAGGACTTATTCTGAGAGATTGGGAATCAGATAAAAATTGAAGAGAAAGTAAATAATCCCCTGTTGTTTAGTCGATAAGTCAGGTCCGACTTCTCTGTGATCCCATGGACTGTAGCCCGCCAGGCTCCTCTGTCCATGGGATTTTCCAGGCGAAAATACTGAAGTGGGTTGCCGTTTCCTTCTCCAGGGGATCTTCTCCAACCCAGGGATGGAACCCTTGTCTCCTGCATTGGCAGGCAGATTCTTTACTGTCTGAGCCACCAGGGAAGCCCCTTAATGCTTTTGAAAACAGCTTGAATGAAGATCATTGGCTGTATTTTTAAAACATGACAAAATTTAGAAGATTATGACTTTTACCCATGATAGCGGACAGAGGTGGCAGTTTTTAAAAAAAAAAAATACATGTGTAGCTGACCCTTGGAAAATCCCATGGACAGAGGAGCATGGTAGGCTGCAGTCCATGGGGTTGCTAAGAGTCGGATATGACTGAGCGTCTTCACTTTCACTTTTCACTTTCATGCGTTGGAGAAGGAAATGGCAACCCACTCCAGTGTTCTTGCCTGGAGAATCCCAGGGACGGGGGAGCCTGGTGGGCTGCCATCTATGGGGTCTCACAGGGTCGGACACGACTGAAGCAACGTAGCAGCAGCAGCAGCAGCTGACCCTTGAACAAAAAAAAGGGGTTTCCATACATTCAAAGATTTGTGTGTAACCTATAATAGGCTCCCCATATTTGCAGTGCCACACTGGTGGATTCAACCAACCTCAGGTCACACAGTATTGTGTTTATCTATTATTGCAAGAAATCTGAGTATAAATAGACCCGTGCAGTTCAAGGGTCAACTCTAGTTGCTTCCATATAGAAAGTTTGTATATAATTCTCATAGTGTTTATACTTTCTACATCTCCACTGAGGCAGTGAACTAATTAGAATTCAAAGAGGATCAAGAAGGGCAAGTTATTTCATCTCTCAGTCTAAGTTCTTTTGTGTACCAGAGCCAGTTGAATCTGCCTCAGGTGTTTACTTTGAGGTCTTAAAACGTAATGCTTGGTACTAATACAGGCTACAATATGGTTGAATCTGGAAAATACCCCGTGAGTGCACAGTTGCTCAGTTGTGTCTGACTCTTTGTAACCCCACAGACTGTAGCCGACCAGGCTCCTCTCCGTGGGATTTTCCCAGGCAAGAATACAGGAGTGGGTTGCCATTTCCTCCTCCAGGGGATCTTCCCAACCCAGGGATATTACTGTGTCTCTTGCATTTCCTGCATTGGCAGGCGGATTCTTTACCATTGAGCCAGCTGGGAAACCCCTTGGAAAATATTATGCTTACGTAAAATAAGTCAGATGCAAAAGACCACATAGTGTATTTATTCTTGTGAAATGGCCAGAGCAGGCTAATCAGTAGAAACAGAAAGTGGATTAGTAGTTGCTAGTGGCTGAGGGGGAACGGAGGGTGACTACTGGTGGGTGCTAGTTTATTTTTGGAATGATGAAAATGTTCTAAAATTAGATAATGGTGATGGTTGCACAACTTTGTGAATATGCTTCAGACTACTGAATTGCCCACTTAAAAGGGTGAGTTTTATAGTCTGTGAATTATACCTCAGTAAGAAAACAAAAATCTGAAATGCATGTAAAGTGCATTATTAGCAGGACCTGAAACATACTCTAAAGAGTATCTGCTACTGTTACTAGGAACCATTTGTGAATTTGAAGAAAAATGCAGGAAATCTAGCAGGTATAACACTTAGCATTTTATTTTACTCCTAAAACATTTATAGGTGACTTAACCATTCAATAGTGTATTTTAATTTTTTTTGTCAGCAGTAATAGTATGTATAATGTGAAGGAGGTTTTTGCTAACACTAGATTCCAAATTCAGATGTTGTAACAACAGGAAAAAATTCCACATTTTAGTCAGTATTATTTCAACAGTTTTCTTAGTATAAGAATAAATGTCATTAAAATGGTAAAATTTAATATTCTGTGTATTTTATACCACAATTTAGAAGATGATAAATACCAAGCCTAATAATGATTTTTCTATCCTTGGATAGTCTCCATTTACCATGTTTATAGACCTATTCTTTTTATTAATTCAAAAAAGATAATCATAGAGATAAAAATCTTTAATGATGACAGATGGTATGTATCCTTAGTTTTGAAACTGTAAAACCAAAATCATTAGCAGCTAACACCTCATGATCATATATGCCAGGTACTGCATAGGGCACACAGGAAATAAACTCCTTACCTTAAATTCATCTCCAAGTGTTATATGATTTAAAAAAACAGATTCCGTGCTTTTGGTTCTGGGCCAGGGGGTGGGCGGGGAGGGAGCGCATAATGCCCTAACTTCTCCTATTAGTTGTAGTATCAGTATTAAGAACTTCTACAAGTAGAAAACTCTGACTTTCAGAGAAGAAGTATTATAAAACTTCATGTAATGCCAGAAATGGGAAAAAATCATTTTGTTTTAAAAGACTCAGCTAAGAGGGGATTGAGGACACAGACAATTTACTAAGTGAAGCTGTAGTGCCTACAAATACTCAGATTATCTGTGTGGTGATTTGCAGGTATTCCTTCAGGAAAACATGAAATTGTGGTAACTATTATCCGGTTGATTATATGACTGGTATTTTGTTTGAGTGGAAGTTGAGCGGGTTGGGATGGAGACAGTGAGAAATTCTTTCAGTGTTACTGCATTCAGGGAACTGGAAAGTCACCAGGGGACGGAAGGGTGTGGAACTCTACAGAGCAGCTGTAGTAGACGCTTCGCTATTTGGTGAAGGTGTTTGACATGCTGCAGCTAATCAGAAAAGGGATGCAGTGCAGACTGAAGTCACGGTAGTCAACCGTTCAGAGGCTGATAAGATGTAGAATCACCCCATGAGTCAGGTGACTTACGGTTTGGTTGCTTAAGTGAGACTGGGTTACGCAGAATCTTTAGCATCAGGAGCTGAGAGGTTCCTATTTCATCACTTAGCTTGTGGGGAACCACTTAGTATAGGTTCTCAAACTGAAAAATGGTCTGATGAAGTGGTGTTTCAGGAGAGGGTGATTTCGGTAGTCGCGTGTCGAGAAGGCGAATGGTAGTGGACAGACCTGAAGAGTCACTCCGCAGTGCCCCGTGTGGGTGCTGGTCACTGCTCTGTGACACAGAAATCTGGTCCCAGCAGAATTCTAAGTGGGTTGTCAGCTTTCTTTTTTTTCACTTTTTCCTTTCACGACAATTTGCTGTTATTTATTAAGTTGGTAATTAACAAAAAAATTACTTTCGTAAGTGAATTTTATAAACAGAGCTTTCTTTGTCATATTTTCGTTGGACAAGGCTAATGATAAAATGGTAGGAAATTCATACTTTTGGACAGGGCTCACTGCTCAGTGGAGTCACAGTAAAGAAGGGACCACATGTCACTTTTTAAGGTCAGTGCTTCTCAAAATGTGGACCAAGGGTAACCTGAATTAGAACATCTGCAAGGATTGTTCAAAATGCAAACTAGCTCCTCCCAAGACCTATGCTATGCTATGCTAAGTCACTTCAGTCGTGTCCGACTCTCTGTGACCCCAGAGATGGCAGCCCACCAGGCTCCCCCGTCCCTGGGATTCTCCAGGCAGGAACACTGGAGTGGGTTGCCATTTCCTTCTCCAGTGCATGAAAGTGAAAAGAGAAAGTCGTGTCCGACTCCTAGCAACCCCATGGACTGTAGCCCACCAGGCTCCTCCATCCATGGGATTTTCCAGGCAAGTGTACTGGAGTGGGGTGCCATTGCCTTCTCCGTCCCAAGACCTAGCGGAGCTAAAAGCTTTGGGAACAGGTAGAGGAAACCTGCCTTTTAAACCAGCAATCCAGGTATATTAAAGGCATAACTAAATTTTGAGAACCACAGATTAAAGAATTGTAACTTTTTATGGAATTATTCTATCAGGTAGTCTTAGATTTCATTTCCTTCAGATCAGTTTCTGTCTTAATGGAACATTTCTCAGTAGACCAAGTTATGTGTGGCATCTTACTCTCAGCTGGAAGCTAAATGAACATTAAATAATCTAATTTGGGGGACACAGTTCTGCAGTTTTTCCTAGAGTGTAAGCAAGTTTTTGTTGCGTAGTAAAGCTAAACAGTTCCCCCTTGGAAGGACTGACTGCTAGCAACATAAGCAGCCTTTCTGGTGTTGCTGGTGTCTGGTTTGTCAAAGCTCGTTAAATCAAATTCCTTTTCTATAATAATGTCAGTGTTACCAGTGTTTGGAGTTGAATGATTCCTATTCTACCTGTTAGATTGTTTACTTCAAAAGTGAAAAAGTGAAAGTGTTAGTCTCTCAGTTGGGTCCAACGTTTTGTGATCCCATGGAATGTAGGCCACCAGGTTTCTCTGTCCATGAGATTCTCCAGGCAAAAATAGTAGAGTGGGTAGCTATTCCCTTCTCCAAGGTATCTTCTCTTCCCAGAGATCGAACCCATCCTCTGTAATTATTAGGTTCCAACTTAGAGTGTGTTATAGTAACCACTGAATATGTATTCTTCAGTTCAGTTCAGTCGCTCGGTTGTGTCCAGCTCTTTGCGACCCCATGAATCGCAGCACGCCAGGCCTCCCTGTCCATCACCAACTCCTGGAGTTCACCCAAACTCATGTGCATCGAGTTGGTGATGCCATCCAGCCATCCCAGCATCAGGGTCTTTTCCAATATGTCAGCTCTTCACATCAGGTGGCCAAAGTATTGGAGTTTCAGCTTTAGCATCAGTCCTTCCAATGAACACCCAGGGCTGATCTCCTTTAGGATGAACTGGTTGGATCTCCTTGCAGTCCAAGGGACTCTCAAGAGTCTTCTCCAGCACCATGGTTCAAAAGCATCAATTCTTCGGTGCTCAGCTTTCTTCACAGTCCAACTCTCACATCCATACATGACCACTGGAAAAACCATAGCCTTGACTAGACGGACCTTTGTTGGCAAAGTAATATCTCTGCTTTTGAATATGCTATCTAGGTTGGTCATAACTTTCCTTCCAAGGAGTAAGCGTCTTTTAATTTCGTGGCTGCAGTCACCATCTGCAGTGATTTTGGAGCCACTAAAAAAAAAGTCTGACACTGTTTCCACTGTTTCCTCCATCTATTTCCCATGAAGTGATGGGACCAGATGCTATGATCTTAGTTTTCTGAATGTTGAGCTTTAAGCCAACTTTTTCACTCTCCTCTTTCATTTTCATCAAGGGGCTTTTTAGTTCCTCTTCACTTTCTACCATAATGGTGGTGTTATCTGCATATCTGAGGTTCTTGATATTTCTCCCGGCAGTCTTGATTCCAGCGTTTGCTTCCTCCAGCCCAGCGTTTCTCATGATGTACTCTGCATATAAGTTAAATAAGCAGGGTGACAATATACAGCCTTGATGTACTCTTTTTCCTATTTGGAACTAGTCTGTTGTTCCATGTCCAGTTCTAGCTGTTGCTTCCTGACCCTGTATACAGGTTTCTCAAGAGGCAGGTCAGGTGGTCTGCTCTGCCCTTCTCTTTCAGAATTTTCCACAGTTTATTGTGATCCACACAGTCAAAGGCTTTGGCATAGTCAATATGTATTCTTAAATTCTAGTAATTTAAATTGCCAGAGTTGGGGGAAAAATAAAAGGTTAAAGCAGGAATTCCAAAACATTGCCTCAGAAGTTACAGGAATAACTGAAATTAGCTTGCTGTTTGCTGGTAAAAATTTCAACAGTTGACCTTTTTTATTGCACGTGGCTTCCTCTTTACCCTTATTGACCTCTGTTTACTATAAGTATGAATAAATCTAAACTATTATCATTTTATTACTTACTTGACTGAAAAGCAAATTAAACACTACTTGAGAAATACTACTAAGATAAGTGGATTTCTTTATGTTCATTTTTAGGTGGGTTTAGGTTTGGAACTAGAAATGTTTGTTTGTTCCCCATGAATGTAATACATAGTATGTTATTTTCCATTTTGGTTTCTGATAACATTGAAACTAAAATATTTCTTTCTAATGTGTCCAGGCAGATAGTCATCCTTATACTGGAACCTCTTATTTATAGTGTGAGAAGGAAGGAAGCAATTTATTTACTTATATTCTAATTAACCTGCAAAGTCTGAGAGTAGTATTTTAAGAAGATAGATATATCTTCTTAAATATAGCAATCACATGTTTTGCATTTTGGGTGGATCAGTTATCATCTAAGATGCAAGCGTGCATCCTGTCTTTTTTCCTGAGGGAAGCATTTTCACAAGGCAGATTTGTCCCTGACTGCCCCCCACCCCCACCCACACACACACCTTTTCTTCTCTATGTCTCCTATAATAATTTTTAATTTGGATTGTTTTCTGCTAGCCTAAAAATATGTTTTTTAAAGTACGAAAAGGGGTTTTGTAGTTAAGTGTTTTGGGAGTCCGTCATAATACAGATTCATTGTATTATACATCAGACTATAGTAGAGACTACAGTGTTGTAGTTTGCAGCTTAGTTGTGTATTTAAATGAAGAGTAAGAAGCTGACCAGGTCCATGAAGGTGAGTGTTAGAGCTTCTCCATTAAAGGGCTAATCAATCAGTTTCCCTGGAGAAGAGAATAGCAACCCACTCCAGTAGTCTTGCCTGGAGAATCCCATGGACAGAGGAGCCTGGCGGGCTACACCCCATGGGGTTGCAAAGAGTTGAACACAACTGAGCAATGGCACCCCACTCCAGTACTCTTGCCTGGAGAATCCCATGGGCGGAGGAGCCTGGAAGGCTGCAGTCCATGGGGTCGCTAAGAGTCGGACACGGCTGAGCGACTTCACTTTCACTTTTCACTTTCATGCATTGGAGAAGGAAATGGCAACCCACTCCATTGTTCTTGCCTGGAGAATCCCAGGGACAGCAGAGCCTGGTGGGCTGCCGTCTATGGGGTCGCACAGAGTCGGACACGACTGAAGCGACTTAGCAGCAGCAGCAGCAGAGCAACTAACACACACAATCAGTTTCAACAAGAAGGGAGAATTTTGAAATTCCAATCAGTTGTCAAAAAAAAGTGCTCATGACACAGCGTTGCTGCTGCTGCTGCTAAGTCGCTCGATGCAACCCCAGAGACGGTAGCCCACCAGGCTCCCCCATCCCTGGGATTCTCCACTGGAGTGGGTTGCCATTTCCTTCTCCAATGCATGAAAGTGAAAAGGGAAAGTGACATCATCGCTCAGTCGTGTCCGACTCCCAGCAACCCCATGGGCTGCCCCATGGACTGAAGCCTACCAGGCTCCTCCGTCCATGGGATTTTCCAGGCAAGAGTACTGGAGTGGGGTGCCATTGCCTTCTCCGGACACAGCGTTACTATACAGTAAAAAAAATGTCATTGCCATAGCAAAAATTAATTTTCAGTTTTTCCAGAGATCTTTTGATTTTTAAATCTACTGTGAGGTTACGTTGTGCTGTTAGTTATTAAGATAGAGGAACTATTCCCTGGTCAGAAATGAAGATGTCTCCATTTCAATTTGGTACTAGAGCAAGAGAGCTCCTAGCTGAATATAAAATATTTTAAACTCTTTAAAAGATAAATCTTCATTTCTTCAGGATTGTCAGGTCATTTGGCTGTTTATATGGTGCTGGTATACCCCTTTGGGTCATACCATCGTTTCTAATTTAAAGTTGGGTTGTTTTTTTTTTTTTAATTTGAGAGGACTTAGCTTGGAGAGTTATTAACATTCCTCTCATTTTGTAAGCTTCAGCAGAATTTTGCCATTGCCAGATGAAGTGATGTTGAATTTGACTCTAATAAATAGTCATGAGGAGCAGATTTTTTAATCATTTGGTGATAAGCTTTGCCAGAAGATGAAGAATGTTTTAGTCTCCCGAGATGATAAATCTAAAAGTGGGCAAGTGAATTGACTTTAAAAATCAGAGTCACAAAAACACCTGCATTGTAAACTTACTCTCATGCTGACGAAATTGACTGTTTTTT
The DNA here is from genome assembly GCF_002263795.3 of Bos taurus. Lineage (NCBI taxonomy): Eukaryota > Metazoa > Chordata > Mammalia > Artiodactyla > Bovidae > Bos > Bos taurus. Next base: position 91,524,020 of record NC_037336.1, read on the forward strand.
TAAGATCAGTAAGGACTCAGTAACAGGTTTGCTTTTGCTTCCATCGTGCACATGGTTTTCATACAGCTTCTAAGGGGCATGCACACACGTACACACGGACACTTGGGGAATTTAATCTGTTAAATACATAGTTAGCCTCCGGTGATGTTGTAAAATCAGTGAAGTTTGCCTTTTCCTATCTTTCTTTTTTTTGCTTTCCTCTGTTGATTTTTAAATTAATCTAACCCTGAACCTTTCAAGAATTAAAAAAAAAAAGTTACTCTTCACACCCCTCAGTGAATTGTCAGTGTCGCAAGCACATTTGTATACAGAGCAAATCTCCCTTGACTAAAATGAATGACTAATGAATGATCAGCAGCTCACAAGTTCAAACTGCAGTTGCTGGTGATCACCAGACCTGCTTCATTCTCTCTTCGCGCACAGACAAGGGAGCATAAAGTATCTTTTAGCCACAAGTCTACCCAAGTTTTGTTTTCTTCCTCCTGGTTGCTTTCTCCAGTTAATCTCTACCTATCATGTGTGTGCGCGCTCCGTCGTGTCTGACTCTTTGCAACCCCATGGACGGTAGCCCACCAGGCTCCTCTATATCCATGGGATTTTCCAGGCAAGAATACTGGAGTGGGTTGCATTTCCTCCTCACAGGGATCTTCCTGACCCAGGGATCAAACCTGCATTTCCTGTATCTGCTGCACTGAAGGCAGATTCTCTACCTGTTGAGCCATCAGGGAAGCTCAAACCTCTACCTATACTAGTTGGTAAATTAAAAATTTGTATTGTGAAATTTCATACTAGGTAACATAGTTGCTTTTGTTGTTGCTTGGTTTTTTTTTTTTTCTTCTTCCTACAATATTTTCAAAAAGCAAAGGAGGAAATGATCTCTCAGTTATGACATCTTGGAGCCTTCAAATTTGATCTACATTTAAAAGCAGTGTTTGGTGTTTCTGAATTGTGGTCGTTTTCAAAACCATTTTTACTGCCTTCTTAGTCCCCATAGAGAATTCTGTCCCGGGGGTAGAATCTGTCACAGAATTTACTGCAAGGACTTACACAAATTCTTCACGCTGTGTTACTGTGTTTACCATTCTGAAGTGTTTGCAGCAAAAGCTTCCTCAGGGTGAGGAGTATGGAGCACTGCTCACAACTTAATTCTTGGAGTGTTAACATTTGGAGCAAAGTGTTGAATAAAGCAAACAAACAAGAAAAACTTGTGAGGATAACTGTGGAAATAGGAAATATTTTATAAACCATTATAACCAGGTGGCTCAGAGGTTAAAGTGTCTGCCTGCAATGTGGGAGACCTGGGTTCGATCCCTGGGTCAGGAAGATCCTGTGGAGAAGGAAATGGCAACCCACTCCAGTACTCTTGCCTGGAGAATCCCATGGACGGAGGAGCCTGGTGGGCTGCAGTCCACGGGGTCGCAAAGAGTCAGACATAACACTCCCACACTCAGTACCTCTCGTGTAAAGGTTTATTTCCTTTTAGGAATACTGGTACATTACTGAATCAGGTTATTGGGTGTTTTGTTTTTGTTTTTTGTTTTTAATTTGACATTAGTTTATATAGATGAATGAATTTATTAGAGTATTCACTTGACAAAAAAGTTATGTATTATATGTTGTTTATTTTTTTTATTGTTGTGAAGATCTCTCACACTCCTGTTTTCATTCCACTCCTCACAGAACTGTGGTTGGGCTTTTGTCATTCAAAAGAGTATTTATTATTTTTTTCTATTTTTTGAATACTGCATCTTTATCATGAAAAATTCAACAAGTACGAAAGCATATGAAATAAAAAATATAAAATTAGTAAGCTAGCCAGTTGTATGTATCCTTCCAGACACTTGAGTGCAGGAAAGCATATCATTCTCTTTAATACATCTATAATACTCCAGTTTAGTTACCTGTAATTTAATTAACCAGTCTTCTGAGGAACATTGCAGCCATCTCCTGTTTTTCTTTTAGTCTCAGCAGAGTTTTAAATGACCTTTCAGTACTCTCCTGAGGAATATTTCAGTTGTTTCTTGTTTCTCTCTTTTACACACGGTTTTGGTAGAGTTTTAAATGACTGTATTGCTTTTGGGGACATGCTGTTTTAGAGTACTGTCAAGACTTTAGTATTTACATAGAATTTTGTGACATAATGTTTATGATTTTGAAAACCATGAATCCTTTCAGTGAGTTAGAGCTACCTTTTAGGAAACTGCTTTTCTGTAGCGTCATTGGCTATCCTGATGTGAGTTAGCATTGTCCTGTAGGCTGAGAGCAGAGACTGTGACGGACTCACGATGGGTTTTCACTTCCTGCTTAGTCTTTCTCTACTAAAAATGACGCCTCCGTTCAGTCTGTAATTCCAGGCATCCATTCAGTATTTGATACCAGGGCATATTTTATGGGTATGATTGGTTGAACAGGAGGAGCATTACATGGTAGGAATTGCTTGAACAACTGTGTATATGGACAGATGTTGGTCCAGACGCATAATTTCCATCTAATCCCCCAAAGAAGAGAGGCAGCAGAAGCAGCCCTCTCAGGTGGCTGCAGGTACTGCTGTATGTGGTGGGAGTGTGGAGTTCTACAAAAGTCTTAGATAGCTTTTGAGGATAAACTTCATATTTAAAGACCAAATTATTTAAAATGTCTTTATAATTGTATGTAGCAATCCTCTTTTCCCACTAACTGCTAGTTCCTTAAAGCAAGAATAGTGCCGTGCGTGTGTTAGTCCCTCAGTTGTGTCAGACTGTTTGTACCCCCGTGGACTGTAGCCCACCAGGCTCCTCTGTCCTTGGAATTCTCCAGGAAAGAATACTGGAGTGGGTTGTCGTTCCTTTCTCCAGTGGATCTTCCCGACCCAGGGATCAAACCCAGGTTTCCTGCACTGCAGGCAGATTCTTGACCATCTGAGCCACCAGGGAAGCCCCAATAGTGCCATATTCACCTTTTTATTCTTGATTGTGCCTTAAACATGGACTACAACAAATACTGACTGATCAATTAATAAGTAGAAATAAGGAAGTATAGTGTACAAATATTTAAATCCTAGTTATCCAAGTTAAATAAAATGTCTTCATTTTTCCTAACCCATTCATTACTCTTACTTAAGCAATAGATAACATTTCTTGAAAAACAACTCTCCATTTAATCTGTGTATATGTTTTGTGTAAAACCCAACTTACTCACCAGCCCTCAACTGTTTTTATTAAGCTCGGTTAAAAAGAAAGAATATGAGCAAGATTAGAGAAGTTGTATTTCCCTGTCATTGGAATAAAATTTGGTTTGCGAATTCATCACTGAAAAGTACCATTTTGAATTTTTTCCTGCTTCATTTTCTGCATTGGAAATTTATGGAAATGAAGTTTCAAGGAAATTGTTTCAGCCTACAAGAATTCATATTGGTTTTTTCAAATTCTTACTTTTGTACGAAGTTGTGTACAGTATTTCCATCATAATTGCATGTGTGCCTGTTACGTAACAAAGCATATTAAGGCTGCCTTTAAGGTCAAGTGCAATTGACCCTTGAACAACACGGAGCTTAGGGATGCCTACCCTCCCACGTGTAACTTTCAGTTGCTTCTAGTTGGCTGAGGCTCTGTATCTAAAATTCAGTCAACCTTAGATTGTGTAGTTCTGTAGTATTTACTCTTGAAAAGAATGTGTGAAAATTCCATGTATTAACTGAATCTGTCCAGTTCAAACCCGTATTGTTCAAGGATCAACTGTATTATTTGACATTTTTTCACATGTAGTAAAATTTTCTCATTGGAAGTTTTTATAAACTTAATAAGCCTGATCTATAACTAATTTTATTTCGGATAATCCTTGAGACTTAAAAAAAAAAAAAAGCTTCAAGTTTTATTTCGGAAACAACAAAGCAAAATAGTCATGGGAATGTGGGCCATGTAATATTTGACAGCTGAAAGTTTCAATTTCTTATCCTGTAATCGGTGCCTTTAATAACTTTTGGGTTTATTAGAGGTATTTCCAAGAAGTTATTTTTTTATAAGAGCTTTGATATCATGACACTTAAATTGTATTGCTATCACCAGCAGGGTTAATTTTTTAATGAAAATACTGTTTAGTTCTTTCCATTCTGTGATATTGTATATGTGGTCTGTTTTAATTGGAATGTTTAATACTAGTAGAGGAGGAAATTTCTTTTTTAATTAAAAATTTTAAAAGGTTCCCAAAGGATAAGTATTCTTAATTGTGCCTCTGAAAATGTACGGAGAAAATTGCCTTTCAAGATTCCGCATTCACACCAGCAGAGGCCACTGTGCACCCATGAGAGGAATGCAGTGCTCTATTCTTGTGATGAGCTGGTCATCTTGGAACTAGGATTTACCAGTTGGCACTTCTGGGAACCTAAGCACATTCCTCCTTTCCCCTTCAAGTCACTTGCCTGTTATCTACGAGATGGTCCCTTGTTTTCCCCATGAAAGGAGCATATCCTGATGGTGTTTAGTGGAGTCCTGACACACCTTCCTGTCAGATGCTTGGGTACAACATCCACTAAATCACTAGAAAGTATGATTTCACAAAATCATGACATCTCTGAGTTTAAAGGAACTTTAGTATTCATCAGACGCAGCATCTATTTTAACATTTAATTTGCTAGTTGAAAATAGTCTGAAAACAATTATTTTCGGCTACAGTCATCTGCTAGTTAGTAGTATGGAACTTTACTTGTTAAAACTGCTCGTACCTTTACACCATTATGATGTTCTTATTACATAATGTTTCATTCCCTGTAAATAAGATAAACAGATTATTTCACAGGGGAATATTATTCTTAATGTTATTCCACAGATGTGTCTGCTCACTGTAACAGAGGAGAATTAAAGACTTAAAAAAAAAAAACTAGTTATCAGTCAGAGAACACCTTTAGCCTGTATACTGATCCAAGTCACTGTGAAGGTGGTCATAGCAGGTGATAAGGAGTCTTGTGAAAGGAGCAAGCGGGTAGGAATCAAGGATCACTTTGTAGACCTGTGTGACGAGGCCTCAGTTTATAGGATGTGAGAATATTGTTCTCGATGCTTTTACAGGTTCTTTTAGTGCTAACATTCTAGTTGTTCATGGTCAGTGTATACTGCAGTGGATCCTGGAGGGTGATCACCTTTCCTGACTCTTCCACTTGCCAGTTCTTAGGTTATCGTGTAGTTGCCCTCGCTGCCCCTCAGCTTCCTCGTCTATAAAGTGGGCTTCTTTTGACAGCAGCTGTAGTATGTAGTTATTAGGTTAATTGGTGTAAAGTACTTAGAATAGTAAGGACCTGCTGCTGCTGCTAAGTCACCTCAGTTGTGTCCAACTCTGTGCAACCCCATAGACAGCAGCCCCCTGGCTTCTCTGTCCCTGGGATTCTCCAGGCAAGAACACCGGAGTGGGTTGCCATTTCCTTCTCCAATGCATGAGAGTGAAAAGTGAAAGTGAAGTTGCTCAGTCCATGTCCCACTCTTAGCGACCCCATGGACCGCAGCCTTCCAGGCTCCTCCGTCCGTGGGATTTTCCAGGCAAGAGTACTGGAGTAGGGTGCCATTGCCTTCTCCAGTAAGGACCTAGAGCATAGTAAATGCTAAAGCGCTCAGTTTTTCTTCAGAGAACCCATGCTGTAATATGATAACTGAATTCTTGGACCTTACTCTGTTCTTAACTGCTCCCTGAGGCTCAAAATAAGAATTTATTCTGTGTTTTCTCTAATTGAAAGTGAATGTCACTCCATCACATCCAACTCTTTGGGACCCCATGTACTAAACAGTTCATGGAATTCTCCAGACAGGAATACTGGAGTGAGTAGCCTTTCCCTTCTCCAGGAGATCTTCCCAACCCAGGGATCAAACCCAGGTCGACCCACATTGTAGGCAGATTCTTTACCAGCTGAGCCACAAAGGAAACCCAAGAATACAGGAATGGGTAGCCTATCCCTTCTCCATTGGATCTTCCTGACCCAGGGTCAGGGTCAAACCAGGGTGGATTCTTTACGAACTGAGCTTTAGCCCTCAATTAATGGCATCTATATCAAGGAACTAGCCATCTATATAATTTCTAATGATTTAAGCTTTCTCCTTTGTTTTCTTTAAATTTGTTCTCATATTAATTTAGTGAGTTTCCTTCTTTTGATCCAGTATTTTGGTCTGGAATTTTTCTTGTGGTGTATATAGTCACATTTCAGTTGGTGTTTTAATGATTCAGAGCTTCACTTTTTAAATATTTAAATGTCCTAATTTCCTGAAAATCATAAGACACAAGTTTCTTTTAAACAGAATTTCTCTGTAACATTCATATGTTTACAGAATGTTTTTGTCAAAATCCATTATGTTGTTTATGAGGCATTTGTATTCAATCAATTTATTAAAAATTTTACAACTGTGATCTGACCATTTATCTGTTCAGATAAATCTATTAACTTTCCAATTCTTATATAATAAAAATATATACCCACATATCAGTTCTGAGTGAGGGAACCAGTATCTGGCACATAGATTTTTACAGGTAGAGATTTTTGATCTTGAAAGGTGAGACCAATAAATGGCACTACTGTAGGGGAGGAGTGGAAGGAATTCCCTCCTAGATAGAAGGCCATAACTAGACTTTCTCCATTAACCCAAGAACCATCTATGTTTTTGAGCTTCCCAGGTGGCTTAGTGGTAAAGAATCCTCCTGTCAGTGCCGAGACACAGGAGACACGGATTCAGTCCCTAGATCGGGAAGATCCCCTGGAGAAGGAAATTGCAACCCACTCCAGTATTCCTGCCTGGAGAATCCCATGGATGGAGGAGCTAGAGGGTTACAGTCCACGGGGTTGCAACGACTAGGACACCACTGAGTACACCACAGACAGACAGACAGACAGACACACACACACACACACACACACACACACACACACGCCACTGGAGGAGGAGGCAGCCTTCTTTCCTTACATTTCTTCCAGTGATATTGGCATCTGCTGTGTGTGATGAACTCAGTATGTTGAATTAATTTAATGGTAGGAGACAGAGGGAACTTTTGCCTGAAGATAACATGCTCTGTTTTGTTCAGTTACAAGCCTTTTTTTTTTTTTTTAAAGTAAAAGTAATCATTCTTTTTTTTTAAACATTTTCATGCATGAGTTTAATCCATAAGACTGTTATAGATACGTTTTAAGTTTCCTAATTTCTGTTAGTATTCCAGAATGACATGGTGTCAAGGTTTGTTTTGTGAACTATTCTTTTGTGGAAACTCAAGAAATAGCCAAGAATACTATTTAGGTCCCTTTTCATTATTATTTTTTTCCTCACCATACTCTTTTCCTTCTATCCAGACCTATCATCCATGTGAAAGTTTAGCTCAGCAATTTTAAATTAGGGCATCAGGACGATGCAGAGGTGAAGAACATAACTCTGGAGCCAGCTTCTCCTTTTCCCCAGGTTATGTGACACTGAGCAGGTTACTCCATTTCCCCCTTCCTCATCTGTGTCAGAGGGTTTATGACGGCACTTCACAGGGCATGTGGCGTTTAGAGTAGGATTGGCACCTGGTGCATCCGTGCAGCTCTTATTTTCATTGTTATCCAGATCCTAGAGAAAAGGATTTTTTCTTTTTCTTTTTTTGAGAAAAAGATTTTGAGACTGCAGACATTAGGAGTACCAGGCCCTCTTCACTCATAATTCATTCTTAAGAGAAAGTTTCCTGTAAAATATATGGAAATAACGTGGGGCAGGGGTATGTTTAAGTCTCGCTCGCTTTGTCGCAGCATTTTGCCTTCAGACCATATATTTTTTACAAGACGTGTGTGATAACATGCTGGATATGAGATAAGGCCAATAAAAGCTCTAGCCTCTGCCATTTTGTCTTATTTATTCAAAAGCGGATAGCATGATTGTTCATAAAGATGTAGGAAAGAAGGGAGGTAAAAGGCAGCCGTTCAGGAAATAACCCAGCACCCAGAACTCAATGGGCATAGCGGTAAGAATACTCTTTGAGAGTATTACTCTCGAAGTTCATGCATTGTTTTTTACTCTGCCTGCAAAGGCAGAGGTGGAGACCTGTGTCTGCAGAGGGAAGGGAGGCTGCTGTGTGTAGAGGGAAGCCACATGGCCTTCAGAGATCCGGCTCTAGGGAGACCGGTGATGGGGAAGGAAATGATGAGCCAGAGCGTCACCTGCACCCGCAGGGAAGCTGGGGTCTGAAGCTGACTGCAGGTGACACGCCGCTCGGCTGCAGTGAAAGGTTCTGACAGGCTCCATGGGAACCTGGCATTCCTTTAGTGCAGTGCAGCTTGTCTTGCAGGCTGTGACGATGCAGCGTGTGGAGGTACAAATTCCGTTTGAGATTCTCAAAACAAACAGACCTTGGGACCTAGCAATTTCACGGGTCATAGATCAAAGAAAATTAGAGACGATCTAGTCTGTGAATGAGCATTTGGGTATGTGAAATTGAAGAGAACAGGAGGGAGTTGGGAAAGCATGTTTAATCTGCTTTGGGTCCTAATGCAAAAGTCTTCAAATATTCTCGACTGAGGGAAGGACCGTAGAATCTGATGATGTGCCAAGGATCGGGGTGGGCTTGGGATGACAGCCGTGTCTCTGCCGTGGTTTCTCATCCACAAAGCAGAGTGCAGGTACCAGGTGTTTAGAATGAGGATCCAATAACATCCCAGTCAGAATTCCTTGGAAGCTTGGGGAAACATAGAAAAACTTTTGTATATGAACGATGCTGTTTGTTGCCCTGCTAGAAACCATCTTCTCAAGTCTCTGGGAATTGAAGATAAAGGCTCCCCTTAGTTGAATTAAGAGAAAAGAGGCAGTAGAAATAGAGTTGCCAGGTTTTGCAAATAAAAATACAGGAAACCCAATTGAAATTTGAATTTCAGGCAAACAGTGAATGCTTTTTTTTCATATAGGTGCGGTATGTCTAAGATTCAGACTTAACTGGGCATCCTGTGTTTTTTGTTCCATCCCTAATTAATTAGATACGTAGAATCACAGCAGAGCCAAGACCCTGGCTGAAAGCTTGATGTCCTGGTATGTGTGGGGATTTCACTGGTGGTCTTGGTCTCCTTGGATTTTTCTAGATTCCTAGGAATAATGTCTCATTTCCTTTCTTCTTGCTCCTTCCTCCTTGTCCCCAGATGGGGAGTGTTGGGATGAGCACCTTGATCGCATTATTGAGCCATGTGTGTTTGTGAGTGTTACAATAGAACGTGCTGTGTGCTAAGTCACTTCAGTTGTGGCCAGCTGTTTGTGACGCCATAGATTGTAGCTCTCTAGGCTCCTCTGTCCATGAGATTCCCCAGGCAAGAATACTCGAGTGGGTTGCCATACCCTCCTTCAGGGCATCTTCCCGACCCAGGGATCGAACCCGCATCTCTTATGTCTCCTGTATTGGCAGGCAGGTATTGATCACTAATAGTAATGATTTTCCTATAGTGAAAACCTGCTATTCTAGACCTTTTACATAAATGATTTATTCTGCAAGAATATTATTTCACTTCGCAGATCAAATAAGCAATTCAGTCCAAGCTATGCAGCTAATTTGGGCAGAAGTTGGGTTCTAAAGCCAGCGGTGTGTGATGATAAATCCTGCGTCCTTCACAGCCTCTCTGTGTCCTTCGGGTCAGAATGATTCATAGCCAAATCTAGGCCAGAAAATTACCAAGAGCTCTTTTTGTGTTCCCCCGCTGTCTGTCGTGTGAACCCTCTTCGGAACTGTGTCCTGTGTGCTCAGAGGCCTTGCTCTGTCACGTGTCTCTTCACGTCTAGACTTGGTTCACTCCGTTTGCCTAAAATAGTGTTTCATCTTGGTAATTAAAAGAGCACACTTTGATCCCCACAGGAATGTTTGGGATCTGTCCTCACGTCTGTAGAGATCAGCGGGAGATAAATGAATTCGTGGCAGGCATCACATGTGACAACCTGGAGAGAGGCATACAGGGGCCTGCAGCATCACGTGGGGCTGTGATCAGCATTTTATCGATTCGCTCTACACAGCTTCTAAATGAGTTCCATCCACTTAAAGGATGGAAATCCACGGTTGAAAGATATTTTATCAATCAGATTATGTTTTAAGTCATTTTTGTCTTCTTTCAGCTCTCACACACAGCCCCCTTCTCCATCTGATTTCACTTCTGCCATTTTCTCGGCGACAGAGATTTTAGAAGCATGACAGTTGGTCGACTATGAAATGTAGAGTCTATTTGTATTCACGATTATTAAGATCATTGATTTAAGTGTGACAAACTAATGTTCTATTCATTTACATGATCAGTACCTGCCCAGTGAGTTCTTCTAATCTAGCAAAGTTTCCATTTTTCTGGTGAATAAAGATTAAGTTTTGACCTAAGTGAATGTCAGGAGATTTTAGTTACAGGAATAAAACTCATTTGCAGCCTGACCAGCTTTCACCTCGTGGGCCCACTTTTCCCTGGATAGCTTGACTCTTACCTGTGTGCTGTGTCCTGTAAAGACTTATCTTTGTCATCATTCGCAATTTTTAACCCACTTTTGACCGCTGAGTGTGACGTTTGGGGAATTGCTTTCATAATTGCTTTTGGGTTTTATTAGTCTATTAACCACATCTTTTATATATTTAAAGTTGAAGGCATTTGCATTCAAAATTTTTAAAATAAGAAATGGAGTGAATAAACAGTGATAAAAAGGATCCAGTTTTATTAAGTATATTTCAGTAACACTTTAGGCTAAGGGACATGGAAAATACTCAAATTCACTGAATTCATACAGTACTCCAGTAGAAACTCAAAATATAACCATTAATAGCAGTAAATTGAAATTCGTTTAATTTTGAAATCTAGTTAAAACATTTAAGTTAGGATATTTTGCGGAACACTTTTTTAAAAATGGAGAGAAGAAAAGAGTGGCTTGATTTCTTTGCCAGGCAAAGGGGGAACCCACAATAGGCTAGCAGAACCCATTTATATGTGGATTCTTAAGTAGAATTATGTTAAGTAATGATCATTGCTGTGACACAAATGATCAGGAGAGAGATTTTGCAAGATACTGACAGCAGAACAAGTGTAGGAATCCCACCACGTGAGCATGTTGGTAACTGTTCGTCACAGTCAGAGGTATTTGCCCGTGATCACTTTGCTGGGTCATGTCTGCCTACTGATTATTTGTTAGATAATTTCCACCGATTACCGTATTATCAATCTGGGAAATTATGGAGCCAGCTTTTTTGAGTTTGGTGTTATTGATATCCTTGAGCTGATTTTATTTAATCATATGATACTACTGGTATGCAGTTTGTTTTTTTTTTTATCTCTGGTACTTAGCAAAATGCCAGGCCATGCCTGGCTCTCAGTAAATATTTGTTGAGTTGAAATTAAATTGCCCGGCTGGGGTGTTCATGTTTATTACTTTTAACAGGGAAATAGAAAATATCCTTTATTTGTTTCACTTTACATGTTCCCCTTATTGTTAAGGAATATGGAAACAGAAAATTTGAGGTTCTAAAATGTTTTAGTGAACAACCAAGACAGGTAACATTTTTCGAAATATTACAAATAACAAAATTATTTGTATTTTTAAAATAAAATATTATTCTATTTTTCTCAAAAAGCATTTAAATGTACTCACCTCTTCGTATGTGTTGTTGCTTAGTTGCTAAGTCAAGTCCAATTCTTTTGCGACCCCATGGATTGTAGGGGTCCCCACTCGGCTTCTATGTCTATGGGATTTTTTGGGCAAGAATACTGGAGTGGGTTGCCATTTCCTCCTCCAGGGGATCTTCCAGACCCAGGAATCAAACTCAGGTCTCCTGCATTGACAGGTGTATTCTTTACCACTGAGCCACCAGGGAAGCCCAGTGAACATCTATATACACTGCTGCTGCTAAGTCGCTTCAGTCGTGTCCGACTCCGTGCGACCCCATAGATGGCAGCCCACCAGGCTCCCCGCCCCTGGGATTCTCCAGGCAAAAACACTGGAGTGGGGTGCCATTGCCTTCTCCAGCTATGTTTAAAATGGATAACCAACAAGGACCTACCATATAGTACACAGAGCTCTGCTCAATGTTCTGTGGCAGGCTGGATGGCAGGGGAGTTGGGGGGAGCGTGGGTACATGCATATGTATGGCTGAGTCCCTCCACTGTTCACCTGAAACTCACAATACTGTCAATTGGCTCTACTCCAGTACAAAATAAAAAGTTTAAATTTAAAAAGTACACAGGAGTTAGTCAAAACAGAGTAAGCAACTGTAGCCTCTCCCCCAGTGTCACAAGTAAACCCTACAGACTAATATAAAAAAGTAACTAGCAAAAAAAAAAAGTAACTAGCTACATGAGAACTCTGAAAAAGGGAACACCAGACCTGCTGGAGTTAAACTTGAATAATGATCAGTTGGAAAAGACAGTGGCACCCCAGTCCAGTACTCTTGCCTGGAAAATCCCATGGGTGGAGGAGCCTGGTGGGCTGCAGTCCATGGGGTCGTTAAGAGTCGGACACGACTGAGCGACTTCCCTTTCACTTTTCACTTTCATGCATTGGAGAAGGAAATGGCAACCCTCTCCAGTGTTCTTGCCTGGAGAATCCCAGGGACGGGGGAGCCTGGTGGGCTGCCATCTACGGGGTTGCACAGAGTTGGAGGTGACATAGCAGCAGCAGCAGCAGCAATCAGTTACAGCGGGGCAGGGAGCTGCGTGTGGATGTTAAAGTAAATTTCACAGTATTTAGTGTTCCTCTGTTGTCTCTGGGCTTTGATCCTCTGGAAGAGGAAAGTGCAGATGGATTCTTTATCACTGAGCCACTAGGGAAGCCCCTCTTCATATATATATATACATGTTTATTTTCATCAGTATCTTTTGCATTGTTTACCCATTTTTTTCCTGGTTTCCCAAAACACATACGATAGAATGCTCTAGGTAGTGTTATATAGTATAATGATAAATATTCTGCTCAGAAGGCAAAGCTTCCTGTCCTTAAAAATTTGGTCTTATATATAAACTATATCTCAGATTTTAAAAACTTGCTCTTAAAAGCAAGAGTCATAGAATAGCATTAGCTTCATATTTGAACATTCCTTCAAGTGGTATTTTTGGACCCCGTAACAGTTAACATCTCTATTCTGTGACTGGGCACCTAAGTCACATCCTGTGCCCAGTGACATAACAGTAAAACTTTATGACTAACAAACAGTATAGCTTTTTCATCCAAATATTAGCTAAAAGTCATCTCGCAGACTTGTCCACTGTATTCCACTTGTTTCACTGTATTTTTTTAAATAGAAGAAATCCCATTTTTTAAAAATTTAAATGAGTAAAAAAAATGAGTAAAAATTTGAAGCATAACAAGTTTTTGATAGAATTTTTTTTCTCCTAAGAGTTATGCCTGTAAAACAGAAGTGAAAGTGAAGTCGCTCAGTCCTGTCCGATTCTTTGCGACCCCATAGGCTGTAGTCTACCAGGCTCCTCCATCCATGGAATTTTCCAGGCAAGAATACTGGAGTGGGTTGCCATTTCCTTCTCCAAGAGATCTTCCCAACCCAGGGATTGAACCCCAGTCTCTCCCACATTGTAAAACAAAGTAACTGACTAAAAATAGGCCCACTGAGTATAAATAGAAAAGCATTTTAGAAAACCGTGTTTCTGCTCAGTTTTACTTAGTAACTAACAACGTTGAGTCCAGTTCTCCTGACTTGACTGTTAATCTTCCTAATAATTTAACTTCAATGAGGGGATTGTAGAGGGAAGTTTTGGGCTGAAAGGTTCTGGCCTAGGTATCTTACCTTATTACTGAGACAAGTATAAGGTTCTGTGGGGAAAATGTTGTAACAGAATTCTCTAAAAAATATTTTATACTTGCAGTCAAATGCAAATTGTTTTCTTCTTAAGCCGTCTTGTAGCAGTTCCCTTAGAATCTGCCAGTCTTCCCATCTTGTAACAGTTTTGCTCTGATGGTATCCTTGTCATGTTTAACTTTGCGTCAGAATTGCTCTAGTCCAAGATACATAGTTGGGAGTCACTTGGCCAAGCAGAGATTCTCTGTCCTCTTACTTAGTGTGACAGTATGCCTGGTTTGCCCCAGAGAGCCTCAGCTCGTGCCTGCTGTCCCAGTGTATTGCTGGTGCTACTTTTCACTTTTCCATGGATGATAAATTCTGAATTCATCATGCTTTTAACTGTGATCTTGAATGAATACAATGCATTCATCACAAGTCACACAGCAGCACGTGAATTCTGAAAGATTTACAAGGGAGAGTGGGACTTGACAGAATTTGGCCCGTTAATCTCCCATGTCTGAAATGGAAGGAATAGCCACTTTCAGATGTGTTTGAGGAGGATTGATGCTAGATGGCTGAGGCCCCAGACTGGCTTCTAATCTTGAATTAAACGTTGCTGTCACCAAACGTTGGCTGAGTCCCTGCTGTGTGCCCGGTGCCACGGGGAGCCTTGGGAATATGACAGAGACCTGGCTTATCCTCAAGGAATTGCCCTGTTAGGTCCTGTCCAGCTCATGTAAACAGGTCACCACAGAACTCGGCTTTCCCTTTGTAAACCACAGACGTAGGCTGTATGTGTGTAGTCGGCAGACTTTGTGATATTCCAGCCTCGTGGCCTCGTATGCTCTTTTATTGGCTCAGACATGCAATGTGGAGCTTCTGTGTGAAGAAACCCCTGTAGGAACTCGGGATCCCTGGGTCAGTTCGGCATCTGCAGCGCCTGAACTTGGGGTACTAGTATCATAGCAGTTCCTTCAGAGAGACGGTCAGAACGTCCCTGCTGAGAAACCCTGAGAACGAAACCAACTGATGATTTTACTTCCAGAACCATTTAAATCGAGTTCAGTTCACTTCAGTACAGTTGCTCAGTCATGTCCGACTCTTTGCGACCCCATGAACTGCAGCACGCCAGGCCTCCGTGTCCAACTCCCGGAGTCCACCCAAACTCATGTCCATCGAGTTGATGATGCCATCCAACCATCTCATCCTCTCTCGTCCCCTTCTCCTCCTGCCCTCAATCTTTCCCAGCATCAGGGTCTTTTCCAGTGAGTCAGCTCTTTGCATCAGGTAGCCAAAGTATTGGAGTTTCAGCTTTAGCATCAGTCCTTCCAATGAACACCCAGGACTGATCTCCTTTAGGATGAACTGGTTGGATCTCCTTGCAGTCCAAGGGACTGTCAAGAGTCTTCTCCAACACCACAGTTGAAAAGTATCAGTTCTTCGGTGCTCAGCTTTCTTTTAGTCCAACTCTCACATCCGTACATGACCACAGGAAAAACCATAGCCTTGACTAGACGGACCTTTGTTGGCAAAGTAATGTCTCTGCTTTTGAATATGCTATCTAGGTTGGTCATAATTTTCCTTCCAAGGAGTAAGCGTCTTTTAATATCATGGCTGCAGTCACCATCTGCAGTGATTTTGGAGCCCAGAAAAATAAAGTCAGCCACTGTTTCCACTGTTTCCCCATCTATCTGCCATGAAGTGATGCGACCAGATGCCATGATCTTCATTTTCTGAATGTTGAGCTTTAAGCCAACTTTTTCACTCTCCTCTTTCACTTTCATCAAGAGGCTCTTTAGTTCTTCCTCACTTTCTACCATAAGGGTGGTGTCATCTTCATATCTGAGGTTATTGATATTTCTCCTGGCAATCTTGATTCCAGCTTGTGCTTCATCCAGCCCAGCATTTCTCATCTGGTACTCTGCATTTAAGTTAAATAAGCAGGGTGACAATATACAGCCTTGACGTACTCCATTTCCTATTTGGAACCAGTCTGTTGTTTCATGTCCAGTTCTAACTGTTGCTTCCTGACCTGCATACAGGTTTCTCAAGAGGCAGGTCAGGTGGTCTGGTATTCCCATCTCTTTCAGAATTTTCCACAGTTTATTGTGATCCACACAGTCAAAGGCTTTGGCGTAGTCAAGAAAGCAGAAATAGATGTTTTTCTGGAACTCTTGCTTTTGATGATCCATCAGATGTTGGCAATTTGATCTCTGGTTCCTCTGCCTTTTCTTAAATTGAGTACTTCTAAAAAAATCCTGACTTATTTATAAGTCTCTTATGCAGTACCTTCCACTGTTCCTAAACCCAACCACTAAAAACCAGGAAGTGAGGCATAGGGGCCCCTGAGTGGCCCAGGCTCTTGAGACAAGGTCTGTTTTGGAGGATTACTTAGACCTCGAAGGGCTAGGCTGGCGTGTGTGGCTTGGGCAGGCAGTCATGGTGGGTGTGGTCAGCCAAGTCTTCGTTTAGGGGGCATCAGGCTTCCTGCAAGTCAGGTGTGTGTTTGTAGGCAGGTTGAAGGGCAGGGCCCATGGGTCCAGACCAGCTGTGGTCTGCTTAAGTGCAGACAGCTTGCCTATGAAGCCCTTGTGTGACGTCAGGGAGTAAATTCAGGTTCCTATCTCATTCACAGCTATAAGAATCTCCATTCTCTGGTTGTCTGCTCCACAATGATTGCAGAGGTGAGGCTGACAGGTGTTCTACTAGATGAAGAAATTCCGCTCTAGTCCAGCAACGAGACCAGCCTCTGGTGTGGAGCTGACAGCAGCAGGCAGTGGCAGCTGGTAGCCATAAGGCAGAAAACACTTAGTGAAGAGCAAAAACCGGCCAGAGGTCATGCCCTGTATCCAAATATGCCACTGCAGACTGAGTCGAATTTATGTTTCATGTGCAATTATAGTTCTGGAAAAATACCTTGTGTGAAATATCTCATTTCTCAACACTGTAGATAACTGAGATTTAGTGTTTATTGTAGGCAAGTCATCTGTTTTCCCTCTAAGTTCTTATGTCTGAACACAACCATAAATTCACATTTAATCTGAAGTCTGGGGTTGGGAGGTATTGTTTTTGGTTGTTGTTTCATTTTTTTCTGGTTGATTTTCAAGGGACCAGCTTGCTTTCTTTTTTTTTTTAACTTTAGGCATATGAGGGGTTACAGCTATGGCCTTGAATTTTTCTTGCGTATGTAGAACACTGAGGATCATTCTTTTTCCTCTCAGCCCCAAATGGCTTTCTGACTATATGCTGCTTTGTTGTTTTCATTTAAAAACACTTTGAAGTTCTTCCAGTGTAATGAAGAAAGTTTTCATTGTTGAATGAAAACAGTAGCAAGCCTGCTTTTATTTGAAACTAAGTGCAAAGGTTGTCCCGTGTAAAACTTGCAGGATTATGTCATTTTAAAAGCAAGGCTGATTTTGAGTGTTGATCTGATTCGAAGCCAGGATCTCGCATGAACACTGCTGAGACGGCGGGGAAGACACATGGCTTCTCCAAGCCCCGGTTCCCGTGTGTGGAACAGGTGAGCTGGTGATGGTGCCTTCCTCAGGGAGCCCTCTGGGAATTGTAGGACATAATATATGTCCAGTCTTAGCGCAGTGCCTGGCATGTTCTTGAGTGCTCGTGACTCATTCTTGTGTTTAGATGTTTCTTTCGAAGGCTCCTGTATGCTTTGTTGCTGTTGTTCGGTCGCTAAGCCCATGACTGACTCTTGGACTGCTCTGTGGACTGCAGCACGCCAGGCTTCTCTGTCCTCCACTATCCCCCAGAGTTTGCTCAAATTCAAATATAGACTTAAAAAATCCCTTTAAATAGCAGGCAGTGTGTGCCTGCAGGAATCCACCGCTGTTGCCAAGTCACGAGCTGACCCTGACTTGAGGAAGGACAGGAAGTAGAGCATCGCTGTGATGCCTTTGGACGCGGGGATCTGGGCCACAGGGAAAGCCGTGAGGTGTTCGGGAGAGTTCAGTGGGTGCCTGGGAAAATGCACATTCGATTACCTGGTCAAGGAAGAGCTTGGTTTTTCCTCTGAAGGATGAAAAACACTGAAGCACACTTGAGTTTTCCCTAGAAAAATCACTTCTGACCATCAGCAGTTCTGTCTGGAAGCAATCGTTCCCCCCGCCCCCCTGACTCCCATCCCCGCATACACACACTTAGGTCTTACATAGCTCTCTAACAGTTATTTGGGTGGATATTTCATTTTTCATTTTATGGCAGCCTTCGAGTGTGTATGCGTACGTTGTATGTATTTCTGTCTGAGGCGCCAACAGAAGGCATCTTGTATTTATTGGACTTGATGGTTCTTCAAGAATCTAAATGGGAAATGGGTGTGGGTTGCATGCTGACTTGTTTCCAAAGTCCACATAGCTCTGGTCCCCCGAGCAGGCTCTTAGGGATCAGCACCGCCCACCCTTAGTGGGGAGAGCCCTGGGCAGAAAGCAGTTTATTAAAGACACGTTTTTGGAAAGCCCTGAACATTCCTTATATTCCCCAAGGAAATTCTATTCAGAATGGCCAGTCTTCATTATACTTTGTTGAAAATATTCATCACCTATCATCGTAAGTGCTCAATTAGGTTGAATATTTATGTGCATTAAAACTTAGCCTTGACTCTATTTATCCAGTGTAAAGGGAGCACTGAGTAAACAGTCTCTTCGCTTCCACTCCACTGTGGAAAGGAAGCACCGTGCACGTTCGTGTTTGGGGGTGGGAAAGTCTGTCTCTTCTGCTCACGTGGTGTTGCACTTCCCTTGTGGAATGCAAACACCGGGCCCAGTGGAGCAGGGAGCAGGGTCCCCCTGGGGGTAGGAACCCAGGGCAGGTGATGTGGGTGGAGCCGGGAGAGTATCCGGGGAGGACTGCCGCTGGAAAGCGGTCCCCCTCACAGGAAAGGTGGGAACAGTGGGGTGAGGACCGACCGGAAGTGGATGCAGGTGTCCGTCAGGAGGTCATTGGGAGCCCGCGGGACAGTAAGCCTTGAGGGCAGGGCTGGAAGAGTGAGGGGAGCACGGGCCATGGATGTGTTCAGCGTCAGCCCGGAGACTTAGATGTGGCAGTGTCGGCTTTCTGTTCTAGCGGAAGGAGCCATTCCGGGGAAGGTTGGTGGTGAACTGACTGAGAATTCTCATTACTCCGCCTGCTTTTCAAGTGATAGTACTTTTTAGCCGTATGCTTCTAGTTTGGGGGAAGGAGTTAGTGTATAGTTTTAATTAGTAGTTTCCTGCCGGGCAGAGGTGGGAAGGTGGTCCGGTAACTGGGATAGAGGGGAAAGAGCGTCGGACGGTCAGGGTTTGAATCCTGGCTCTGACAACCTGCCTTACGCTGTATGCACACCCGAGACTGTCCTCCTCCTTGGGCCCGCCTTCACACCTGCCTCACGCTGCATCCGTACCCAAGAGGTACGTGTTCTCCTCCACGAGGCTGCCTTCACACCTGCCTTGGAGAACCGTGAGGCTCACAGGAGGCTTTGTGCTGGAGACAGGCCTGGCCTGTGCTCTGCTAGTGTTCCATCAGTGGTGTTGCCTGTGATGAGACCATCATCACCCAGGTTCTTCCATGTGGCCAGCATGTCAGCATTAACCCTGTGGTTTGTCTGATTGGGGTCACAAGGACAGAGAGCTGTCCTTTCCTGTGGCAGTAGAGCTTAGGGAGGCTCCCATCATGGCCAGCTGAAGCAGGCAGAGAGCATCCTCAGTGTTAAGGACTTCGTACGAAACCATTCACTCAGCACATAGACACTGAGTACCCGCCTCACACTGCAGCATTTCAGCAGACACACATGCTCCTGTAATGGTAAAAAGGCATATCCCAACTTGGACTTAAGAAACAGTGAAGGAGACCTCACATCTGTTCTGTGCTGCTGTGGTGTTAGAGAGCAACTTCACCTGCAGCAAATCTGACCAAAATGGTTGACGGTTTTTAGCAGCCTGTGTATATCTGGGCTCCTACAGTACCAGTGTCATGCTGAGAGCTGTAGGCATGTGACTGTCCCGAAGACCACCTGACCAGTGACCTACAATATCTGCCCTCCCCACCTCTCCCTAAAGCCACTTGTGCTGTCCACAGTGGCCTGGATCAGTGTGTAAAAGAGATAATCCTCACTTCCTGCTTTTTCTTTCCAAGAGGTTAATAACACACACCGTGCTTCCCATTTCCTCCGTCTTTCACTGCTTGTACTTGTGCTAATTGTAGTCATAGTCTCTTGTGTATACACATATTCTCTTTATCTTCTTCTCTGTGTTCTCTTTCCTATCCAAGGAAAGCAAAGAACATCCTGCTCAGCCTTCTAGGCATTCCCCCAAATAATTATTGAGATCTCATGCATGGCAATATACTGGCTTTAAAGCTGATACGAGGTTGAGTATAACCTTACTCCCATATGCGCAAAATGGATAGCCCCATAGAGCTGATGATTTCTAAACCAGAAGCTCTAGGGCAAGGTAGAAAGCCAGTGCCAGAGGGTGAGGCTTTTTTCAATCATATTTTCAGTTTTCAAATGAAAAAACAAAACTGCATTAGTATAAACTTTCAGATGTTCTATGTTATCGTTCGAACTCGTACAGGAAAAGGAAAAGTTGTTAACTATACAGAATGAGTACGTGTTAGTCATCAGTTTGGCTTTAGGCTTTGTTTACTTATTTATTCACCCAACAGATAAGTGGGCGGCCAGGCCCTGCTGTCCTTTTAGAAGCTTTGTGTAGTAGTGACAGGAGGCAGGAAAGGACAGAAACCAAATATGTACCCTGTGCGTCTCATGTGACTTCACGGGATCCAGGTCTGATGGCTAAGGGGTTTATCTGAAAGGTGTCGTAAGGACCGTTCACCTCAGGACTTTTGACGAGGGTAGGGGCTGCGATTTTACAGACAGATGGGTGACTGGAGACAAGGGAGCCAGCCTCTGAAAACCACGTGAGCCGCTTTAGGAGGGTGAATGTTTGTAAAGTCCGATTCCAAGTTTGCCACAGGCAGAACACAAGGGAAATTGTGTAATTCTAAAAAAGGGAATGATGTAAATATAATGTGATGTGGTTTTAAGTGTTTTTATGACTTGATCCAATAGGTTAGGAAAGATTAAAGGCAGGTTACCTATTACAGAGTCTCAGTTAAGCTTTTTTAGAAATGCAGACAAAACGTTTTTCAAGACATTCTGCTTATTAACCTTTTAGATGTGAAAGATTTATAAAAGGCAAAAACTACACTGATGCTTCGTATAACCAAATCCCAGAAAAATCTTGGCTCTGGTTCTAAAAATCTTGAAATAAAAATGTTTTCTGGAACATTAATTGGAAGACAGCTTGCTATCACCAAATTGTTAGTCTGCGGTAGAAACTCAAAACCACGAACAGATGCACCCCACAGATTTTTAAAATATGGAATTATTTCAGCCAGCTGCCAAACCATTGATCTATATAGCTTTCTTAAGCTATGAAATATGCATCTAAATCTCCATAACTGTTCAACTGAGAAAAAGGCTTCCTCTTTATACTGTAAACATCTGATTCCCAAACGGCCTTGCCTTCACTAGAATTAAGCTGTTGGAATTAACTCAGAAGTTTATCTAAAAATAACTTAGATTAAATTCAGGTTTTAAAAATTAGAACTTAGGTTCTAGTCCTTGACTCTGTCAGTAACTGTGTATGTAACCTTGTATAGCTTTCTCAGCATGTCTACAAAATTTCCAGATTCCTTTAAGTCCTCATTTCTGGTTTGTGTACTTGAGATCAGTATAATGCGCCTATAATCAATATATGTTGTTGGACTATATTTAGGAAAACTCCCAAGGATTTGCTTTAGTTAATGAAGTTACTAGGGCGTGGGAGCTCAGGTCCACTCTCTACCCATCTGGGTTAGTCCTCCTTGCTCCCATGTAGACGTTGAAAAGGGTGGGAGAAGTAAACAGAAGGCTTTTGAGAGTTAGACTCCACTTCTCGGCACACCTGCCAGTGAGCTCGGAGTGGGAGCTCCAAGGAAGCCAGCAACAGAGCCTCCCTGGACCAAGGGTGGTGGAGAGTGAAGCCCTGGCCTCTGCAGCAGGAGAATGTGGTTCAGGCTGAGATACGTGATCACCCTGGGTGGAGTCCTCCTGCCCCACACAAATCTCACCGCGTCTGAAGTTTTAAATTCAGTTCTGGTTTCCACGCATTGAGGGACACATTTTGAATGTGTCCCTTGGAGAATGACCCAGATTCGAGGGGCAGGGTATATGTCAGATGAGAGTTAATGGGCTTGTCCTGGAGAACATTTTGTTGGTTGTATGGCCACTGGCTTATGCGAAGCGCAGTTGGAGGGTTGCCTACCCCTTGGCACAAACCTGGGCTTCCTGCCCTTGGAGATGTCCAAGAAGCAGCAGAAACATCAGGAGAGAGGCCCAGCCACTGGGGAGGCTGCTGGACACAGGCCATTTTCAGAGACTTTAGACAATTTGGGGGTCCAGGTGGACATCCGTCTGACGACATGTAAGACCCTCATAGGCTTGAGAGTCTGCTTCTGGTTCTCTCATACTTTCCTGTAGTTGTGGTCACCCGCAGTTGTGTGTGCCCGTTTCGAACTGTTGCTGTCAACGTGTGCTGTTCGAGAGTGTCTCCTCCTTGTTAGGAGTATGGCTCAAAGCTGAAAAGTCTGGGTTGTCTTGTATGAAAAGGACCTCAGTTTCAACCTGGTCCATTTCACGGGACCCATTGTTATCCTTCAGGGCGGTGGAACTGGACTGAAAGTCAGAGGGAGGTGTAGTGACCCTGCAGGGCCTCGTCATCTGTGCTTCTCAGTGCCAGGGAGCGGAGCAGTGCTTACAGGGTAAAGGGAGCTGCGGTTTTCCCTTAATTCTTAAGCAAGTTATTAAGAAGAGATGTGTTCATATATTTTGAATTTTTTTTTTTAATGATTTATTGTAAATGTAAAAGGAAGACCTTCCTTAGAACTTTGGGTGCAAGCCAGAAGCCCAGTGTCCTTAACTCTGATGGCCGGCTCCCTAGTTCTGGACTCTGCTATGTGTCCCTGTCCTTTTGAACAGGGGAACGGATTCCAAAGCCATGGGAGCCTTGTCTCCAGCGTGTTCCCAAGTGGAGACAACAATCCGCCAGTTGCTCCGATGCGGAGTGTTGGTCCCCTTAGTGACCTTCTTCCTGGTTACACATTCCTCCCCACCCAAACTGGACATGCCCTTCTGGTCACAGATGCATTTTTAAAATTTTTATTTTCAGTACATTAAATTTACTCATAAAAACATTCTAAAACCGTACAAGTTTTCCTTTTTAACAAAGTATAATAAAACATAAAAACCCAAAGTGTAAGAAGACATAAACCAGCAGGGCGTAAAAGTATCGCCTTGCTAGTTTTATACACTGATAACAGATGCACTTTCTTAACGCAGTCTGTCATCAAGGTTAACTGTTGACTTCCCCCAAATACACTGTAGATGCTCAGTTCAGTCGCTCAGTCGTGTCCAACTCTTTGCGACTCCATGAATTGCAGCATGCCAGGCCTCCCTGTCCATCACCAACTCCCAGAGTTCCTTAAACAGAGCAGATGCTGTCTCCTCCATAACGTGGGGTGCTGGGTTCAGATGCTGTAAATTTGCCCCAAACGCTCTCGCTTTTCTGCACTAAGTGGCTGCAGAGTGTTTTGTTCTGGGAATGTTAGATCATGTCTCTGTCTTCCTCCCCTGCCCCTGCCACACACCCTCTCTCTCACTTTTCCATACTCCACATCCTCTCTAAACACACATTCCTCTCTGTACTGATTTAGAAATGGCCAGAAGGGCATCCTGTCTGAAACAGTGCCCATCCCTAGGCCCCGAGACTCTCTTTCTTCCTACCCTGCTTGCTTTAACAGCACATGTCTGTTCACTTGTCCATTCAGTTCTTCTTGAGGTTCCCTGGTAGTCCAGTGGCTAAGACTCGCCGCTCCCAATGCAGGGAGCCTGGGTTCGATTCCTGGTCAGGGAACTGGATCCTACATGCTGCAACTAAAGATCCAGAGTGCTGCAGCTAAGATCTGGTGTAGCCAAATAAATATAAGTTTTTTTTTTTTTTTAATCTCCCTCTCTGGATATGCAAGCTCCCTGAAGAGAGAGGCTGTGCTTTATTTACTGCCTCATCTCCACTTCTAGAGCATCCAAGGCCCATGGGAAGCTCGCAGTAATTCTCAGAGAGAGACAAAGGAGAGAACTTTTAAGGGGATTATTCTCAGCATCCTGACAGACATGCAGTGTTAGGGAGCCCACCTCGCTGTGGACCTGAAACAACCTGTTATGTCAGCTCAGCGTCTCTGAGGTCCCCACCCTCACTCCACTCCCTGGTAGGATGCTAGATAAGAAGCAGGATGCCCAGTTAAACTGAATTTGGGGTACACAAGAGATCTTAGTATAAATACATCCTGTGAAATATTTGGGACATATGGATACTGAACATTACTTCTTGTGTATTTTCATTTGCTCCGTTTGACAACCATAACCCCTCATTCCCTGATATGTATTGATTTGCCTTAAGTCAGGCTGTTTCCATATTCTTCACGGTTTTCCTAAAAGAAATCGCTTCTAGTGTCAGCTTCCCCTGGTGATGGAGCACCGATGATGGAGCCGTGGTTCATTCAGAACCTTTCTTTGACTGAAATATGCATGAAGAGTGATACTCATGTGTGCAACCCACCCCCACCAACTTCTCCCCTCCCCCCTCACCCACTCTAAAAATCTTATTGAATATAAATGATAAGGACTGTTAGTAGGGAGAACTTTGAGTCCTTTCTGATTGATTGTTTAAAACAAGTAACTTGCAGATTTGGACTTAATTATTGTAACTCCACCTAAGAAATGATGTAGGTACGTCTCTTAGCTCACTGCAGATTTACTGTGAGGTTAAGGATGAATGGGCTAGAATTTCATGTTAAAAAAGAAGATTGAGGAGTTTATTTTCTTTGAAAGGAAAAAAAAATCTTGGACTCAAAGAGGACCTTTCTGAAGTGCGAGAGATGGCTCAGTAAAAGCCCACCTACCTGCTAGGATGGATGTCCTTGATACTGAGATGACAGCTTCCTTTTTACATGTAACAAGACAAAACAGGACTCCGTCTAACCCCACTGGCAGGGCCATTGAAGTAGCTGAATGAAAAGCTTTTTGAAAACACGGAGGGCCACATAAACGAGAAACGAGAATATCTTTTCTCAGTTTATAGTCACCACCAAATGTTCAGTTGTTACTTAGCTGTAAAAATTGCCTGAGTAATTTAAGAAACAGCAGAGATTTATCAGCGGCCCGAGGCCAATTGAAATAAACCAAAAACAAAGAATATGCCTTAGTGCCCATTGGGATAGTTTTTAAATGTAATTTAAAGTAGTTTTTCAGAATGTAATTGAGTATTGATGTGAATTTAAAAAAAATAAGAAAAACCTCTAATATACTACCACAAACTATCAAAATGTCGCTCAGCTTCATTTCTTGTTCTGAAGAGATAAGTGAATAGACATTTATTTGGATCCTTCGGTTGCAGTCAGGTATCCATCATTAGTGCTCTTTATGGAATTTATCTATCTTTGGCTGTGCTGGGTCTCCATTGCTACATGGGCTCTTCTCTAGTTGCAGCAAGCAGGGGGTGCTCTTTGTTGCAATGACTTCTGTTGTTGCAGAGCAGACTCTAGGGCTCACCGGCTTCAGTAGCTAAGGTGTGTGGGCTCGGTTGCTCCGAGGCATGTGAGATCTTCCCAGATGCGGAATCAAACCCGTGTCTCCTGCCCTGGCAAGCGGATTCTTCACCACTGAGCCACCAGGGAAGCCCCTATCGTTAGCAGTGTTGAGACCCCTGAAGCGTGGTTACTTTGAGTATAAGGCAAATGAAAAAGTGGCACGTGACGCCCATCGTGTTACCTGGGACGTCCTGGTTTTACGTCTTTGTCCCCTGTGTTACGACCCTGTTCTGATGTGTTGGTGTAAGTCCAGCTACTACTCTGTAAACCTTGGACCGCTTCTCTAGAGTGACATTCTGTTAAGCATCCTCAGAGACGTTCCAAGGAGTGGATTATAGAAATTTAAAAAAAAAAAAAAATCGAAATTTGTCCTAGTTCCAGAAAGAAGGAAAGCCAGAAATTTTGACAAAATTTTTGGCAAGCAGATCTTCTCCGGATGATTGGCTCACATGTGCTTCGCTGGCATCACAAACCCAACCATGGGTCATCAGTGCAGAGAAAGGCTTTATCCGGCTGGGTTCATCTGACAGCCCGGCAGAAGTTTCCTGGCACTTGACCTGTACTTAAAGCCATCAGCCACCACACAGTCCCCTGTTGGGTTGAAATGCAGTCCTCTATGGAGGAAACATCCCAGGGAAGAGACTGGACTCATTAAGCGTGGGCTCCAGCTTACAGTAGCAACACGAGCTGAGGAGCTCACGGTCTCTAGGAGCTGACGGTCTCCAAGAGTTGATCGTTAGGTCCATGGCAGCTGCTGGAATGTCAAGAGAAGGACCAAGGCCCAGCCCCCACCTCACACCTGGCATGTGCCTGCACGCTCAGTCACTTAGTTGTGTCTGAGTCTTGCGACCCCATGGATTATAGCCCTTGAGGCTCCTCTGTCCGTGGGATTTCCCAGGCAAAGCGGGTTGCCAGTTCCTTCTCCAGGGGATCCTCCCAACCTAGGGATCGAACCTGTGTCTCTTGCATCTCCTGGGTTGGCACGTGGGTTCTTTACCACCAAGCCACCTGGGAAGCCCCAGCCCTGGGCACAGGTGACACAGACCCGCGTTTCTTCCCCTCCTTGCTGCCATGAGAAGGGTTTACAAACCCATGTTGGCTCCCTTGCCAGGGTTTATGAAGGCTTGCCAAGTTCAAGCAGTCATTGAAGGAGAAGAACAACTAATTAGGGCAAGGTTGTCCCAAAGAGACAGGGATATTTTCTCGGAAGTTGCCAGAGAGGATGCAGGTGTTTGGATGTGTTTCGTGGCGAGTGGTTTGAAAAGTAAGTAGTAATTTCTTTTGAAGATGTAAAGAGATAACTGAATTGCAAACTCATGAAATTGGCTGTCTCAAAACGGACATCGTTTTCTTGTTGTGTAATACTTTCTTATAAATAGTCGATAGTCAGGACTCTGCTCAGACTGTCCTGGGACCTGTTAGAGTTTGGTTTTTAGTCCCCCTGTCTCCCAGCCAAGCCACTTAGGTGAAGAACACTGAGCCCTGTCCTAACTTCAATCAGCTTTACTCTGCTTTGTATCCATCATTATCAGCAGGGCTGGCCAAGTGCCGTTGTTCTCAGGGGCCACAAGAGTTCATTTACTTTCATAGTTCCTTTACCCACTGTATACAAATGATAAATGGACCTACAACTTGGAAGTTTTCAGTGACCTCTTTCTCAGTGTATGTGTGATTAGGGGGAAAGGAGGGAGATACTTGAAGAGAAAGAGGTGATTTAGGATCAGCTTGTGTAAACCCTGATATTTGTATCGTGACTAACACTGGATGGAAGAGGTTATTCCATCTTGAATTATTATTTGTAGTGCAGATCAAGCTTTCCTTCAACACCCATTGTAATTGCAGGGAGAGATCCGTTCCCAGGGCAACATTTCAGTTTCCCAAAATGTGGTGCTTGATGTTGACAAGAATCTGGCTCTTCAGAGGTCTTAAGAAATCTCGAAGGGCCTCAGACGTCAATCAGGAAGGTGGCCCCTGAGTTAACAGGAAGTGGGGTTGACTGTAGAGAGTTTCTTTCCAGGGAGTTCTCGTGCAGATCCAGAGGAGGTGGTATCTGGCACACCCCTCATCTAGCCTGACTCGTTGGTAGTGCTTAAAATTGTTTCAGCACAAGGCTTTCCAAACAAAAGCTGTATATATTAGGTTTGAGTCTTTTCAGACTCTGTCCATGGGGCAGAGGGCCGCAGGGTCCCCTCGGGGATGGGGAAAACCTGACTTCTATTCAGTTTTCTACTAGTACGGGTTTCTACTAGTCCATCTCACTTGACGGATCCTCATGGGGATGAGTTACAAGCTAACTCTGGGGTTCCTTGGTGCTAACATGTCTGGTTTGGGCTGTTCAGGCCAACTTATAGCATGTTATAATCTGTTGTTTCGCTAAGACACAGGTATGAACAGCCTTGACCGCAAGGCAGATGGGTGGCCGTGTGTCTTAGGTGGTGAGTGGGGTCTGGGGACTGCAGTCACCGTTTCCCCGTTCAGCTTTTTTCTACTCATCACCACATACCTGCCTTAGGGTAAATTATATACGATCATGAGGCTTGTAATTTGGGGGTTTGCTGAAATGTGCCATCACCAACGTCTGAGGTCTTCTGTGAAAAGGCCCAGGACTCGACAACTGGATGAAATGTGGATGCCATGGGTCCCATTTTGTGAGACGGGTCCTGAGAGCGTCCATGTCACACTCCCTGGTGAGCACACGAGGGGTCTCTGGTGGGGTACACGTCAGCTCTCAAGCACTGCAGGTCAGGGACATCCTTATCCCAGATCCTGGGCTTCCGAGGAGTATGATTATGGAAAACCACACAGCTTTCAGATACAATCGCCTCCCTTTCTCCTGTGCTTTCGGATCTGCCCAGGCCAACACAAACGCTCCTGAGATTGTGCTGTGTATGTAGACAAAGAATGTCTATTAGTGGCTCATTATCTTGGGTCATGTTCAAAAATCTCTGTGAGCTTGTTAAAATAAGACACTGTGCCTTCCTGAAAACTGCTATTCTGTTAAAACAAACCAAAAAAACCGACATGCAGTACAAGTGTCGTGTTTCTCCCTGACCTCAGAGTTGTGACTTGAGGCGCTGAGGGGAACCCAGGCCCAGGTTGGTGTAGATTGGGTATGGACTAGCTGGTGGGGGTCTCAGTGGGTCCTCTCTGCTCTGGGGGTTGAATTGTAATGTGACCCGAGTTGTTGCCTTTCCTGCCACCTCTGTGGCGGTGGAGCCCCACTTCCTGTCTTTATCATTTTAAGAGCTCGTGAGAGAGAGATTGAAATGAAAATAGACGGATGTAACTGAGATAACCTATCAAAATAGGCATGAAAGCAGTTTCTAGTTGTTGTTTAGTTGCTAAGTTGTGTCCGACTCTTTGTGACCCCAAGGACTGTAGCCCACCAAGCTCCTCTGTCCATGGGATTCTCCAGGCAAGAATACTGGAGTGGGTAGCTAGTTCCTTCTCCAGGAGGATTTCCCAATTCAGGAATCGAACCCACGTCTCCTGCGTTGGCAGGTGAATTCTTCACTGCTGAGCCACCAGGGGAGCCCTAGTTTCCAGTTGCGTGCGTGCATGCTAAGTCTCTTCAGTCATGTCTGACTTATTGCGACCCTGTGGACTGTAGCCTGTCAGGCTCTTCTGTCCGTGGGATTCTCCAGGCAAGAATACTGGAGTGGGTTGCCATGCCCTCCTGCAGGCGACTTTCTAGTTCAGTTCAGTTCAGTTGCTCAGTCGTGTCCAACTCTTTTCGACCCCATGAATTGCAGCTCGCCAGGCCTCCCTGTCCATCACCAACTCCCGGAGTTCACTCAAACTCATGTCCATTGAGTGGGTGATGCCATCCAGCCATCTCATCCTCTGTCGTCCCCTTTTCCTCCTTCCCCCAATCCCTCCCAGTATCAAGGGTCTTTTCCAATGAGTCAACTCTTCGCATGAGGTGGCCAAAGTACTGGAGTTTCAGCTTTAGCATCAGTCCTTCCAGTGAACACCCAGGACTGATCTCCTTTAAAATGGACTGGTTAGATCTCCTTGCAGTCCAAGGGACTCTCAAGAGTCTTCTCCAACACCACAGTTAAAGAGGATCAATTCTTCGGTGCTCAGCTTTCTTCACAGTCCAACTCTCACATCCATACATAGCCACTGGAAAAACCACAGCCTTGACTAGGCGGACCTTTGTTGGCAAAGTAATACCTCTGCTTTTGAGTATGTTATCTAGATTGGTCATAACTTTCCTTCCAAGGGGTAAGTGTCTTTTAATTTCTGGCTGTAATCACCATCTGCAGTGATTTTATGCCCCTCCAAATGCACATGAGGAGTAAAAGTCTTTTCTTCTTTCTTTAATTTTATTTCACTTTTCCTGGTGATGCTTTGAAATAGCCAATTCCTGATTTTAAATGTTAATTCTGGATAAGGAGATAAAGCATATAGAAAGTGAAGTCACTCAGTCGTGTCCGACTCTTTGAGACCCCATGGACTGTAGGCTACCAGGCTCCTCCGTGCATGGGATTTTCCAGGCAAGAGTACTGGAGTGGGTAGCCATTGCCTTCTCCAGATAGCATATGCATGCATGCAAAGTAAAGACCTCAGGGAGGGCAGCTGAGCCCACTCAGAGGGGCAGCCTATGTAGGAGGCCAGGCGGGGTCCCAGGTGTGTTTTTTCCAGCTGCCTCTCCCCTTCAACCTTGGGGCTGGGAGCTGGGTGTTCCTGTCCTGAGAATCTCCATGGTCACCTTTCCTGGGTTCGTATGTTTTGGCATCCAAGGAACGTGAGGGGCTCATCATGTCGTTGACTAAGTCACGTCAATTCACTTCCACTGGTCCAGTTTGCAAATTAAAACGAAGAAAAGCATCTGCTCAACTGAGTGGCCATCTAGTCTGTCCAATTGTCAGACAGCTGAGGGCACCAGATTGAATTTCCCTGAAGCAAAATGGATATGTGAAACTTGAAAATTTCTAAAATGGATGATTGTTCACTTTTCAAAAGTTCCTTTGCCCTATAAAAGATGAACAGGAGGATTTCTTTGAACAGCAGCTTATTCCAGTACTCTAAAAATAAGATGTAATTAAGGTCCCATCTTTCTGGAGCATATGTGATACATAAAGCTGGCATGCTGGTAAAAAATGTTGAAAGTCTTTTTAAATTCATTTTTTCAGTTAGTAGAATTTTTTATCTGATGGGTTCAATTTTGCTAGTAGATATATACCTATCTAGTAGATACAGTTTTTGCTCTGGACTGGGGGAGGGGAAGAATACATCCTACTAGTTTGAAGATGAAAAAGTTAACAGTGAGGGCGGTTGCATCATGTGACCTGCCGCTCATTAATCTCACAGTATCTCTTCTTGGGGAAAAAAATGTCAAAACCTTTTAACCTTTAAGCTAGCAGGAGTGACGTGTTGAGCAAGCTGTTGCATAAAATTCATAAGCATTTAGCGTCAGCCCCCAGCCTAAGGGCTTCCAAGCAGTTGAGCTGATTTTTGCCAACGGAATGAATGTCATAGGACGGTTTTATATAAGTTGTCTAGAATGATTGAAGGTTTAGCTGGTAGACATTATACTTCCAGGATGACTGTGTGGACTTCTTTCCCTTATGTTCATGCAGCCCTTCATTCAATGTTGAACGTCCATGGAGAAGCCCCAGGCCAAGGAGTCGAGATTTCACAGCAGCAAAGACAGGCCTTGGCCCCGCTCACCCGGAGCCCACACACCCGGCAGTGCACAGGCTCCTTTGACAGCCCTTTCTTTTCCTCTTTCTCCTTCCTCTGCTTGTTGTCTCTCCTACCCACTGTCCCAAAGCTCAAGGGGTCAAAGTGCAGACTTGTCACATGTAGGTTGTTAACACAATTTGGTTTTGTTTTTGTTGTAGCTCAGCAAGGGCATCAGCTTTGACTTGAAATATATGGAAGTCCTGATTCCTTGCTGTTTCTAACTTTTACTGGAGTATAGTAGCTTTACAATGTTGTGTTCGTTTCTGCCGGACAGCTAAGTGAAGTAGTATACGTGCCGATTCCTTGTTGGCTTGTGGTGATTCTGTTTGAGTAGGAGTGGCCCAGGGAGAGAGAAAGGTGTGGTGGGGAGAACATTGGGAGGTGGAGGAAAAAGGAGGCTAATTAATAATTTGGCTGATGGGAGCAGGTGGAGAAGGGAAGGGTCCTGACTTTGTCGTGGCCAGAGTAGCACGGAGCCTGGGGTAGAATCACTGCTGCCTCCATGAGCAAGGCGAAAGGGAGCAGGCCTCTTTCATTTACTTTTTCAGTCAATCACAGAGGTGCTCATAATCCAGACAAGGAGGGCGAAGGCGATGATTAGGCCAAGGCTCTGCCAGGGTTGTGGAACTGGGGGCCTCAGCCAATGGAGAACCTTCCAGGGAGGCAGCCGTCAAGTAGAGTGTTTTCGATGGCTGCCTAAGCACCATCAGGTGGAGAAGAGTGAAGAGCATTCCGCACAGAGGGGATGGCAGACGGCAGCCTGGTTCCCAGGGCCTGAGCATCGGTGAACATCTCTGCTCTCCGCTTGTGTTCCCGGGGTTCCCTGAGAACGTGGCTGGCAGAAGGGAGACTCCATGCCCTTCCTGCCCCTTCTGCGATGGACACTTCCAATGCAGTCCCGAATGCCCTCCCCACGGTTAGCCTGGCTGGTGGGCAGGAATCTCCATTTTACAGTTGAAACTCTCAGTAGCTAAGGAACTTGCCCAAGGATTGCATATTCAGTGGAGAGCAGCTTCAGAGCTTCCAGGGCAAGTGTCAGGTTCCAAAGGGCACACTTTAAACCAGAATTCTGAACCACCTTGCCATAAATGAACTCTCTGGAGGGTTCTGCCAGACCCTGGGCCCGGGGACCCTGTGCCTCCCACCCGCCAGCTCCCAGGAAGTTGGATTTCAGCACTGTTTGCAACAGCTCAGTCCGTCTGTGATGGTGCAGAAATCTCTGTTATATTTGGATCATTCATGCCAAGTGGCACAGTTTTTCAGGATTTAGTATCTGAGAGACTTGATTTAAATGAATGCGAGACATCGTGGGGTATACAGGGTATGGAAGCACAGGAAACCTGAACATTGTCTAGACGCCCAGCCTTTGTGTGCCCCGGGCCAGTGTGAAGTCCCTGCGCTTCCGGTTTCTGATGTTCAAGGATTTTGTGCCCTGCCTTTCCCAGGGTCTGTTTTAGCGCTAATATGATATATATGATCCTTCTTTCCATCACATTGGAATTAAGAAGCTTCTTTGGGGAATCCAAAAAATTTGTATGCATCGTATATGTGTGGGCATGACACATGAAGCAAAACGTGATCTCAGTTTAAGAGAGGAGCCTTGCATATCCCCCGTCATAGGAATGAACTTCTCTAATAGGAAGGTTTTTTATTTTTATCTATCTTTTATTTTAATTATGCTTGGTTCTTGGGAAGACCTGACTTCATACTGTTCTACCCTAATAGGACGCGTGTGGCTCCACACATTTTTAGTAGGCTTTTAACTACAGAACAATAAAACATTTAGCAGATTATGGTAGAACATGTCTGCACACACTGCTCCTTTTAGATCTGTGCCAGCCATCCTGCTCCCATATGGGCTGACCAAGTGGATCAGCTGGACGAGGCAGATGGGGGCCTGGCATCCCTGAATAACTCTGGCACCTTCCCTTCAGCGTGGTAGGGCAGGCTGGCTGAGGTCTGGATCTGAGAGTGTTTTCAAAGGGCCTGGTTTTCTTGGTATTGCTCCATCTCCTCCTTATTTAGCCCACTGGTGGTTAAGCCATGAGTATCAGTGCCAGGACAGAGCACTTCCTGGGTAGGTTTTCTGTCCTGTGGTTTCACAATCGCGTGCCTCCTGCTTTGGGGGAGAACAGCAGACAGGACGGTGGATTCCAGTGTGCCAGCTTGGCTGATCACTGAGCTGCTCTGGTGAGAGCTTTACTGGGGGAAGAAATGAAGGCCTCAGAGCCTCTGTTATAGACGCTCTTTCTCAACTGTAATTTATAGAGAAGTGATTCTTCAGGCTGTAGGCAGGTTTCAGCTTGCTGCTGTTAGTAGGTCATTTGGAATCCTGTGTACTAAGTCACTTCAGTCGTGTCCAACTCTTTTGCAATCCTATGGGCTGCAGCCTGCCAGGCTCCTCTGTCCATGGCATTCTCTAGGCAAGAACACTGGATTGGGTTGCCATTTCCTTCTCCAGGGGATCTTCCCGACCCAGGGATCGAACCGGCATCTCTTAAAGTCTCCCGCGTTGGCAGGTGGGAGCTCAGATCACATTTACTTAAGGAGGAAAAAATGGGAGATAGAACAGAAGCCTCAACACTGAAGTTGACCTAATTCCTGTTTCTCCGTGCCGTTGGCCCACCTGTGGTCATTCCTGCTTGTCCTTACCGCACCCCCCACCCTCATTCTGTGGCCCTGCATTCATGGAAGCCTGGCCCCTATTTCCAGAGCCAGGTTTCCATGAATAAGAAAGGGCGTGGCTGCTTTGGGAGCCCTGGGCCTCCCTGCAGGGCTGGTCCCTCTGCAGCCTCGTGACCCACGGGCCCTGGTACGGGGTGGCCATTTGCTGTGTGGAGCTCAGGTATGTGGGGGATGCATTCTGCATGAGGTATGAGTAGAAAGGCAAGTAATTGGGGGCAACACACACGTAACTTCAAAGTCAGTCTCGGCCACTATGTAGCTGTGTTGTCTTTGGGAGGTTATTTCACTTCCTTGAACCTCATTTGCTAGTATGCATCATGGCATTAATGAGTTTGCCAGACTGTTTGCACAGATTGAGACCTGGACTTGGACTCACATATCCAAGGCCTGGACTTACATATGCAAGATCTCACTTGCCCATGTGAGTGACCTGGAACCCAGTGGGTTTCTGCTGGGTGAGGGTTGCCTCCCAGTCAGCTCACCTTCATTGTGCCCAGTTTATAAAAGATTGCATTTCAAAATTAAGGACAGTTGCAGCAAATGCATCATTTATGGCAGCTTGAGCTACAGAAGCTCAGATGGTAAAGAATCTGCCTGCAATGTAGGAGACCCAGGTTCGATCCCTGGGTTGGGAAGATCCCCTGGAGGAGGAAATGGCAGCCCACTCCAGCTCTCTTACCTGGAGAATCCCATGGACAGAGGAGCCTGGCGGGCTACAGTCCATGGGGTCACAAAGAGTCGGATACGACTGAGTGGCTGACACTACTAGGACTTTCACAGTATATGACCTTCCAGGTATAACTTACACCTCCAGGCACTGCTGTCTCTCAGTTTACTTACAAAAAAAAAGAAGATCTTTGCACCATATTCTCATTGAAAACTATGGTGCTTGGCCTCCTACTCTATGAAATTATAGCCAGTGTTAAGGGTGATCATGCAGCCCACTGGTAACTGTAAAGAGTGATCCCCGAACGAGCAAGAATGTGGTTCACAAAAACTCTCTGTTTAAGGAGTTTGGAGTAAGCGTACCTGCCTGCAGTGTCTCTTGGTTGTTGGTCTCTGGAGTGGCCGGTGTCTGTCTGTGTTGACTAGGTTTTAGATGCAGGAGCTCGTTTTGGATTTGACACGTAAAGATGGGGATGCATCGCACGCATAGACACTTCTGCCAGTGGGCACCGCAGCGGTGTGGCCGGGAAATGAGCGGGAACTGGGGAACCACAGATGCCAAGGCTCTGAGTTCTGGCTCTGCTATTTGCTGGCTGCTTTGTAAATGACACTGGGCAACGCGCTTCTCCCAACCCAGCTGCTTTGTGGAGGCGCTTCGATCTAGTTTGTAGGGTGTTGTTTATGAGACAGTCTATGAGGCGTAATTGTAGGAGCAGAAGAGATGAATAATAGATGAATAGTGCGTTCATCCATGTCAGCGTTACCAGCCAGAGGCAGCACGTGGAGGAGAAAAGGCTGGTCCTCCTTCTACCAGTGACTTGGTGACTCACATACCCGTGCAACGCCAAGCAGGTCCCTAACCCTCAAACTGCAGCCACCTCTCGTGTCAGCAGGGCTCCCCACCGTGTGAAGGGGCTTTGCAAATTAAAGCGCTTTCCAAACATGAGCTCTGTGGCCATCCTCTGGTCTCTCTGTACTGTTCCTTGATGTTTCCTTTTTCATCTTGACCTTCACCAGTGGATGGATCGGGTTACAGGCTCTTGAAACAATTCTATCAGACGCTTATGATCTATGCTAACACATCCCAGAAATCCATGGTCGTGAAAATACTTGCCAGAACACCATAATAAATTTCACTCACTGTTTGTTTACTTCAAGTTTGTTTGTTAAGACAGAAATATTTATTTCTCTTACTTGGCAACAAAGAAACCCAGAAATTTAGTCTGTAGATGTATGTACATGTGTTACTAGATCATTCTCATGGGTCTACACTGGACGATTTGAAGAATTTTGTGTCTTTTTCCCTTTTGCTTCCTATTGTGGGTCTCCGTGCCTTTTATTCTCCAAATGCTGATTTGCTCCAGATAGCAACCCTATTGTGTTACAATCTGGCAAATCTTACCCAGATTTAAGAACACAGCTCTGTCCCTTTAGAACTTGTAGCTTATTTTCATTGTCATTTTTCATTCTTGAGTAGCTTTTAAGTCAGTTTGAAGGATAAACTCATTAGCAAAATACTTGGAATACTCCAATAGATGATATCTCGATGCCAGTTTTGTGTGAATCATTCACACATTTCATAAAGTTGTATCTCCCCTTATGCCAAAGCCACAGTAGAAAGATTAAAAAAAAATTATTGAGCTATTTTTTGTCATGCATATAATGCCATGATGCCTTAATATATTTATATACATATATATTTATAATGTAATAATGACATACTGTAATAGTACTGTAATAGTACTGTAATAGTATGAAATGATATAAACAGTTGTTTCAGCATCATCTAAGTTTTACCAGCCACAAAGACACAAAGATCAAATCAAAATTGCTAAATACAGTCTTTCAATTACTGAAGCTTTTCATTTTGTTGCTAATAGCCCTAAATTTCCAAATATTGACCCTAATTTCTGGTTGAACCTAAGACAGCTGTGCAAGTCACAGTAAACTTTCCAGCCCCAATTCACTATTGTTTTAACAAGGCGTGGTAAGGTGATTTGCATGGTGGTTAAATGCATCAGTTTTAGGGTCAGACTTTCTGTGTCAGGGTCCCATGTCTGTTCACCAGTGTGGATATCTTTGTAAACCTATTTGACATATTTACTTAACTAGTCCAACTAATTGGATTTTAGGTTAGGTACTGTGCTTCTGAGCTTCCCCAGTGGTTCAGTGGTAAAGAACCTGCCCGCCAATGTAGAAGACACAGGAGACAGTCCCTGGGTTGGAAAAATCCCAGTCCAGTATTCTTGTATTCCTTTTTTTTTTTAATATTTATTTAGCTGTATCAAGTCTTAGTGATGGCACTCAGGCTTAATTGCCCTGCAGCATGTGGAATCTTCCAGGAACAGAGATTGAAACTGCATTCCCCACATTGCAAGGATTCCTCACCACTGGGCCACCAGGGGAGTCCCACTCCAATATTCTTGCCTGGGAAATCCCATGGACAGAAGAGCCTGCAGGTTACAGTCCATGGGGCCGCCAAGAGTCAGACATGACTGAGCAACTGCAACAATAACAACTATGCTCTTACAGAATGCATGCATGTTGTTATATTTATTAATGATTTTTTTCAACTTTTACAAAGCTATGTCTTAATTTAAGAAAACCAATAGGTACCAAAAAAAAAAAAAAAGACACTTCGTAGATTTTAAGACCGTAAATGATGTGGAAATGTGTATTTCCAGAATTTTACACCCCTCACATCACCATTTAGGAAGATTTAATTGACTGTAGATATTAACATATATGTTGAAAAATTCCCCAGTGGTTCATCGGGTTCTCATCACCAATCTAAACCAAGACGGTAGGCACCCCAGGCATAGATATTTTGAAGCCGACCCATTGCCCACAGACTGAAATGGTTCTGTCTGGTTCTGCTGTTTAAGGACCTGGGAGGGCAAGACCACATGGACCCACTCAAAGTTAGTTAGTGGCTTTCTCGTTAGACTGCATCCGTTGAAGTCCTCTTAGTCTACATGTGACGAAACTAAGGCCCAGCAAATTTAGGTGACCTTAGTTACTGGCAGAATCACGTCTGGAGCTTGGGCAAGCTGACCTCCGAGACAGGGTCTCTCCTAAACCATTCCCCTACGAGGAGAGAGCTGAACACCCTAGTTCTTCCTGCTCCACTGGAGAAAGACATGGCATTTTAGAGCACAGAAATTCCTCAAACATTGAACCATGGGCTGTTTTATTCACTCCATCTCTTCTTTAGGAATTATCTTGGGAAAAAAAAATAGAAAAAGTTATTCCGTTGACCAGTGATGACCAGTTATTGTTCCTTCTGTCAACAGGCAAGATGATGAATGAAGTCCTGGCAGCTTCCAGTGTCCCAGGCCTTGTAGACATAAGTGAGACGTGCTTCAAAGTTCCCATGTGCACCACATCGGATCTTGTTTAAGGAAGCGTTAAAAGGAACCCACCGTTACTTTTGAAGGCTCTGTGCTCTCAGACATTGTTTCTGATTGAATCCAGAGGTTGCAAGCATGCCTCCCTGTATTACCTGTTGGAGCAGGTTTAATTT
This sequence comes from Bos taurus, assembly GCF_002263795.3. NCBI lineage: Eukaryota > Metazoa > Chordata > Mammalia > Artiodactyla > Bovidae > Bos > Bos taurus. The sequence continues at coordinate 91,561,971 of NC_037336.1, forward strand.
TATAAATTTTAAACACAAACTCTATGAGTTTCTAGTCCATAATTGTTCTTTTTGAGGATCCACTCAGATGAACAGTATTGCATCTGTAAGAGATATGCACTTCCACAGGACCAGAATTTTTTTTGTTTTTTTTTTGGAATATAAATGGCAACAAACTCCAGCTGTAGCATCATCCCGTACCAGTGATGAGAAGGACAGATTGCAAGGAAACTGTTCAGGGAGAAAATGTCATGTTGTGTTGGAACTACAGATTACTGGAACCATAGCTGTAGTAAACTAAGGCTTTTTTGCTTAAACACAACGTGCAAAAACTGTGGTTCTTGACTGGTGGCTTTCATCCATCGTTATGAGTCATCTCCTTGGACACGCAAACGTTGAACTCTTCCGTTTTTATTAAAAAGGAAAAGAGATGCAGTTTGAGAAAATCCAGGTTCAATGTAGTCTTCCAGGTATCTCACCCCAGCTTTCGTGTCCTGATCTTATGAACAGCAGGTACCTGGTGGTAGGGGAGAAGCCTAGGGAGAGAGGAGGGAAGGGAGTCATCCCACTGTATCATAAACATACTTTATAAGTACGTTTTTTAATCACTTCTTATTCAGGCAGAGATTATAAAAATTTGTTGCAAGTATTCAGACCAGGTTCTGGGTTTTGGAAATTATCAGTGTTCACAATACCTGCAAGGGGTGGGGGGTTGAAAAAAAAACCCACAAACTCGAATATGAACACTCTTTACACTTAAAAGAATATTTTTATCATTCTTTTATTTGTTTTGGCTCTGTCACGAATTAAAGTGCTTGGAATGCTGTATCTGTGGTCTCTTGACATTTAATCAATGAGAACCTAACACTTTCACAGTATGCTGTCGCTTTGGACATTCATAATAAAAATTGAAACGGATTCTGGTCGGTAGTCGTTTATTTTGCTCTGTAGCTTAGTGCCTCTTTCGTGGTTTGTCTCTGCCTGTCATCCGAGCGCTTTGTGTGGCCGCATACCTTGACATAGATACACGTACATAGTAAGGCTTTCAGTCTTCATCAGATCACTGTTCTCTGTATTTTAACAATCACTCTCTCTTTGTCGAAAGGCTGGGATATTTTTGAATGCTAAGTTAGATTATGCATTCTACAACACAGATTAAAGGTAATTCTTGAGGACTCTTAGCTTTCTGCAGTTTCTGATTATACCACATTTTCTATTAAATGCATTATAATATATTTTGATATTTTCTCTTAAATAAGTAGGTGATTGGAGAAGGCTGTGGGCAATCCAGCTATGAGCTTTTCAGTCACATCTTGTTGGTTTGGCTCTGCCCCATGTGTTGTGTGTTAGAGTATATTTTTATGTATTCCATAATATTATAGTAAATTAAGAAACTCCAGTGAAACCCACACACGTGAGCCTGCGTAGAAGACTCAGACCTTGCCTGGCACTTTCACGGCATTTGATATGGAAATAAGAAGAAAAGGTCTCTTTCCTTTTTCTCTTTTGTAACTAAACCTGCAGGTGGCAGATACGCCATTCATCTGTCTCCCACCTACCATCATCCCCCCAGAAAGGAACAGCAAGGGTTGGGAGATAAATGTGGACGTTCGAGTGCATATTTGAGCGAATGACGTTGGGACTCTTCAATTAGGGGAAGGGAAACCTAACAGGAGGTTCTGGGTTCTTTGCAGTGGGTGGGTGGCAGGAGAAGGAGTGGAATAGTGAACCAGCTTAAAAATAGGATCATTCCTTTAGACTGAGTTTTGTACAGTGTTCTCACTTAGCTGGAGGTGCATTTCTGTGATCAGGCGTCCATCCAGGACCCAGCTGTTACAAGAGTCGTCTTTTCTAAAGTCCCAAGACACTATAATAAGGTCAGAGGTTGATGCTTTTGTTCCATGGATGAATTCCCTTTTCCGAAGCCTCTACTACCCTCTCTCTTCTGAGCATCTGGACCTGCATCTCTCTTTGTGAATCAGCGTGAATATTTACCAGTCCACACTGCATCCCTACCTTCAGTCAGCGGCAAAGGGAAGCTTTCAAAAGTCACTATTCTCTAGGGACCTAATACATTTTGAGCTGGTTTTAAAGACAGTATTAGGTGACTTTGACAAACTGAAGCTATTCTGTATTTACACGATTAGAAAGAATCCTTGATGTGGGTTGTTTAGTTTTATCAGTAGATGCTGGATTCTCATGTGAATTCTAATACTCTCGTTCAGATGAGACGGGTGGTCTTAAGCAATGTCTTTGTGGTTAATAAATTCTTCAGAAAGAGGGGAAAAAAAACCCTAAACGTCTGTTTCAGAATGGTTCCCTGCATGGGAATTACACATAGATGATTACTTATTTTCAAAGCAATCTGTGTTTTAAATGATTGAAGAACACAAGTAGTTAAGAAAGCAGTTGAGTTTGATGCTTTAGAAGAAAGCCTCTTTCTGGTCATTTTTAGTGATTTTTCCTAAATCTGCTATTTCTACATCCATTTGTTAAAATTGGGGAATATTCCACACTGTTGTGGATGGCATCAAATCACATCATTTTTACGGCTGGAGTTTCCCTCGGGGGACCGCTTCACTATGACCAGGAGAGGAGCCTGGTGCAGTGTTTAGACTGGGCATATTTATTGTTTTATAGATTCTCACTGCACCTTCTGGTGTCTAGAAATGTTATGTTTACTTCTTTTATTTCTTCTGAGGTATACATCTCTTTCAAACATTTTTAAAAATACCATAGCAAATGAGTCCACCTGTGGGCTATCAGGAAATAAAATGAGGGACTTCCCTAAAGGTCCAATGATTAGGACTCCGAGCTTTCACTTCAAGGGCGCAGGTTCAATCCCTGGTTAGAGAACTAGACCCTCCAAACTGCACAGTGCAGTCAAAAAAAAATGAAGCTTATTTTCACGTTCTGGTGTTACTGAAAAAATAAATTATGTATTTTTTAATCCAAACATATACAAATCAAATATAAACGGTTTAGGAAAGAAAATTGTAAACTAGAAAATATATATATACACATTTAATTATCTAAACTGTTTATATACAGGCCCAAGTATAATAGTATATTTTCTAAAAAGATAATATGAATACAAATTTTTAAATCCACTGTACAATCCACAATCTAGAAGTAAATGTGGCTGAGTCTAACAGCTTGTGTGGCTGGGAAAGAAATTGATACGCCTTTTAGAATTTTGCTTGGATAATCATGTGTGGGAAGATTATTACTGAGTAGAAGCAATTGCCATTCCAAAGATTTTTAAAAAATTATATGAAGACTGAGCCAAATTCTTATTTTATATCATCTTAAAGGATCCTTCCTGAAGAGTTGCATTAATATTTAAAAGTCTCCCACAAAATATCAAGCAAATGAAAAGCCACAGCAAACAAGACAGTCAGTGGTGGGCACCTCCCTCCTTCCCACCACATCATTCCTGCCCTTCCATTACAGACAGGAAAAAGAAATAAGCTAAGAAGGAAGAGGAAGTCATTTTCACCAGAAAATATCCATGTTACCCAGAGTTTTGCTGTGCCTGTGTAGATATAAGCATGTGTACACACTTCACGGGCCTGGAGGCCAGGGCAGAGAGAACTGGATTCATCTAGACCACAGAGAAGTTAAACTTGCCAAGAGGAGGCCTGGCTGGGCAAGTTCAGGAGGCCCTGGGCAAGGAGACAAGCTAGGGTCCTGCCACGAGAGCTGGTGGGGAGACGTCTCCCCAGAAAACGACCAGCAGCTCCAGAGATGGAGGCCCCCACTTGTGTGCTTCGGCCAAACTGCAGCTGAAGCCCTACCTCCTTCACACTGTCTGACTCCAACTAAGTTGGCTTTTTACTAGAATGTTAGACATGTGTGCCTGCTTAGTTGCTCAGTCATGCCCAACTCGTTTGCAACCCCATGAACAGTAGCCCACCACGTTCCTCTGTCCATGGGATTTCCCAGGCAAGAATACTGGAGCAGGTTGCCATTTCCTTCTCCAGGGGATCTTCCTGACCCAGAGATCGAACCTTAAAAGGATATTTTTATTTGCCAACATCTCCTGCGTTGGCAGGCAGATTCTTCACCACTGAGCCACCTGGGAAGCCCAGAATGTTATACATTTGTCCCCAAATACGAATACTCCTTTGTGATCCAATGCGTATTTATTCAGTGCTCACAGAACTGATTAGTGATCAGAGGTGAAGGGATGAATGAAAATGACGCTTCTGCCCATCACTCAGATCTGCCAGTTAGGAAGGCAGGCAGGTGTGCATTGTCTTTTAAACAGAAGCTGAATGAAAAAGAGGCCCACATGGGTGGGTTTCAGCCAAGAGTTTCCCTAAAAATGACCACTTTTTTTGTTAGCTCAACTTTGCACTGAAGAAGAAAGAAAATAGTTCTTACAATTTATCTTTTGCTGTTTTCTAGCCAGTGATAAGCTTATTGTTTATTTGGTTTTGAGAATCTTGGGTTTATATTTGCTTATAACAGTGAGCCATGCCTAGTCAGAAATATACTGTTTCTAAGGACTTACCTGATTTCTGTGGCCTGGCAGCAATGTTTGACGTTTTGGTTTGAGATTGAGATTTCACAAATAGGTTCTCCAGCTGGAGACTCCTCACAGCAGATCCTAAACACGATCATTCTTTTTTAAAATCCCTAAACTTTAGCAAAGAAAAGTGACACCATCCACGGATGCAGTCATTAAATTTGACCCAAGAAGTGGCAGGTTTCAGCTGTCAGTAGACGGGGCGAAAAACTCAAACTACTCTCAGTGACTTTGGCTTTACAAAGTGACAGAACTGACTATGCAAAATGACCTTGAGAAAGTATACATAGAGCACGAGAAGCTGTTTCTGCATTCAGATTCAGAGTTTCTTGAGAGATCTCTCTTATTTCCAAAATATATGTATATTTCATGAAAGGAGGACAGACTATAATGAGAGGGTGGGTGGAGTACGTGGATTCTTCACCCACGTCTTCCCTGGAGGGGGTTTGATCTCCCTGGGCCATCTGAGCTGTACACAAACAACACGCCTGGCCTTCCCGGGTCCTTGTCACCGTCAACAGACACACGGAAGTAAGTTGACTCAGAGTTCTCAGTCCAGTGAGAGCATGCTTAAGAAGATGTTGTTATTAAATACAAAAGAGGAAAACAAAACCAATAGCAAATCAGTGAATTGTGGATGCCATCCATCATTAGCTCACGTCTTTATCTGAGGCAGGAAAGTGAAAGTGTTAGTCACTCAGTCATCTCCGACTTTTTGCGACCCCAGGGACTGTAGCCCACCAGGTGCCGTCTGCCGCCCTCTTCTCTGTTTACAGTCCGACTAAAATTCCGCAGGATGCTTAACTGGGCCATCAAAATTTTCACACTGAGGTTCTGCAAGATGGTATCACAATAAGCTCTCATTTCCTAGCATAGTAGGGTATTGAGGCTTTTCCAATGAACCTCCTGTTTTTAAGGAATTTGAATGTATTTGTTAAATGTGCTGTGCTTAGTTGCTCAGTCATGCCCAACTCTTTGTGACCCCAGAGACTATAGCCTGCCAGGCTTCTCTGTCCGTGGGGATTCTCCATCCAAGAATACTGGAGTGGGTTGCCATGCCCTCCTCCAGGGGATCTTACTGACTCAGGGATGGAACTCGGGTCTCCTTCACACATATGCCCTACTGGCTATAACCCTACTGTCTTTGCTGATGCAAATGGCCAGCAGAGGGCTCACCTTGCCAGTGATGCCAGCCACAGAGCCTGGTATACAGCCTGGTATACAGCTTCTAACATAAATAGAAAATAACAAAACAGTCACTCCCCTAAAAGCAAAAAGGAACCCCCCTTTAAAAGAAGAGTTTTACTTAGTGCATTTTTGTTCAGCCCTTACACATGGAGTCACTAAACACCAGCATCCCATTGGAGTTAGTTGTGCTTGCATTAAGAAAGCTTCTCCTCTTATCGAATCTCTTCCTTTGCCTGCAGAGAAGATTGTGTGTTTCCTTATCTTGTGTCTCCTCAGCTACTTTCAGTTCAGTCTTCACTTTGCTCCATCTTAGTCATTGCTTGATTTTCACGTAGCTTATTTGGCACCTGTACTGGCAAGCCGAAGGTGCCCCCAGATGCTAACATGGCAGTTCCCAAACGTGTCTGCACTTTACAATCACCTGGGGGGCTTAAAAAAATTAGCTGAGGCCCGCAGCCATTCCTGAGATCTGATTTGTAGGGTGTGCCCTGGGCACTGGGAGTTTTAAAAAAGATCCCCAGGGGTTCCTACTGTGCAGACACGTTTGGGAACTGCTGGGCTACAGGGAAGGAAGGAAAGGATTGGTGAGCCGGAGCCTGAATCCGAGCCCTGACTCCTGTCTGTTGTGCGAGCTGGGGTAAGTTACCTAACCTCGCCCAGCCCTGACTTCCTCGTCTGCAGAGTGGAGATAATCATGATGGTGATTTTCTCATCTGTGTAGTGAAAATATCATGTACGTTACACCATCAGTGACAATGCGCATGATGTGTCTGGCACAGGAAATAGTAGTTGGCGTCATCTCTCCCAAGGGTAAAATAACGTTTAGTCCACTTCAAAGACAGTGAAATGCCCTGTGGATGATTAAGTGAGGTTGGCTTTATGAAAGTGAGAATAGGTAGGGTGACAGGCTCGCTGCCCTCACACTTGCCTTTTTTTTTTTTAACCCCCCACCACCCACAATTGAATTGTTCATCTGTTGCTAGCTTGTTGGAAAGAATGATGCAACCTTATACTCAGAGATAAGGCCATTGTGTTTGTCTGTTTTCCCAGGATGGGGTGAGTCGCCCTAGAGTTTTGTGACTAGGATCTGCCCGGCAGATCAATCTGAGAAAAACTGGGAAGTGAATGTTTTTGGAAAGGCCAGCTGGACTCCCTGGGTTGGGTGGGCACATTCACTGATTAGAGCTGGCCCCGACGTGGTGGGAAGTAAGGGGGTGGGTCTGTCATTATGTCCCCACACCGTGCCTGTCAGCTCCTTGGTCCTCAGCGAGTTAGAGTCTAACCCCTGATTGTAATTTTTAATCTAAGAACTCTCTTCCACTCCTTCAATCTTTATTCACTTCTTTTTTGTTTTGCCTTCATCTCAAGAAAACAAAAATTAACTTCACAGAGAAAGTAAAGATCAATCATGTGAATGTATGGCAAAAACCACTACAATAAAGTAATTAGCCTCCAATTAAAATAAATAATTTCCAAAAAAAAAGAAAAGAACCACAAACACAATGCCTATTGAGATGAACGTGGTTCCTGCATGCAGACCCCAGGGGCCGGAATGGGGCGGGGAGAGAAAGACTGTCTTATTTTGCCAGGTGGCCCCGGGGAGGTGGTCTTTGTGGAGGGAAGGGGAGGTGAGTGGTGTGCATTCCCCCGAGATAAAAATCAGAGGAAGATTGAATGTCAGAGCCCAAAGGAGCCTGAACAATCATCTGAACCCCAGGGGTCCCTAACTGGGAGCAGTCTGAAAGTATACCGGCATCATAGGCAGATGGAAATGTGTCTTTGATGGGGGCCATGGCTTTTCAGCAGATTTGCAAAGAGCTTGGTAACCCTCCAGTGTGAACCAATTTTACTAATAGGAGAATGGAAACAAAGAAAGCTGTTCAAAGCTCCCAGGCCATCACAGTGGGCACAGACTGGCCCATGGACACAGGTGGCCATCCTTCTCCCCCAGCTCCGTTCCCAGGTTTCACAGCAGGTTTTAAGCGTCATTGGTGGGGGGCGGGGGGTGTGCATGTGGTGGGGGGAATGTTTTAGCCACAGGTTCTGCTTGTTCCCCATTTAGTACAACCCGAGCCAGCACCAATGTGATACACAATGAGGTTCCCACTTTCCTGTAACCAGGGACGTTGTGTCCCAAAGGCACTTAAGGAAGAAGTCAGGGCTGCTGGAGCTGCTGAAAGCCCCTATTTAACCTGCAGGAAAAGATTCGGTCTGGCTCAGAGTTTTAGCAGAAATCAGGCCTAAAGGAATTCAGCCCACAAATAGGGGGAAGTAGGTGTCTTGGTCTGTCCTGCTCCTATGGATAAAATAATACCATCGACTAGGGGGTTATAAACAACAGAAATGTATTTCTAACCGTTCAGGAGGCTGGGGAGTCTTAAGATCAAGGTGGTGGCAGGTTTGGTGTCTGATCAGGGTCATCTCGCTGAGCTCTCATGTGGGAAAAGGGAGAAGGCAGCTCTCTGGGGTTTCTTGTTCATTTGTAAGGGCTCCACACTCACAACCTCATCACCCCCCAAAGGGCCTCCATCACAATGGGGATTAGGTTTGTTTTTTAAAATGCCAATATCATTTTAATAGACATAAAGGTGAATTTATTTTTTTAATTATTTTTAATTGGAAGATGTGTGTTAGTCACTCAGTCCAACTCTTTGCAACCCCATGGACTGTAGTCTGTCTGGCTCTCCTGTCCATGGAATTCCCCAGGCAAGAATACTGGAGGGGGTTGCCATTCCCTTCTCCAGGGGATCTTTCTGACCCAGGGATCAAACCTGCATCTTCTGCATTGCAGGCAGATTCTTTACCGCCTGAGCTACCAGGGAAGCCCCAGTTGGAAGATCATTGCTTTATAGTGTTATGTTGGTTTCTGCCATACATCAACGTGGCTCAACCGTAGGTATGTCTCCTCCCTCTTAAACCTCCCTCCTGCCTCCCACCCCATCCCACCCCTCCAGGTTTTCACAGAGCACCGGGTTTAAGCTCCCTGTGTCATACAGCAAATTCCCACCCGCTATTAATATAATCTATTAACATATAATTGATGTGATATAAAAATGTATATAATATCTATTTTACGTATGGTAATGTGTATGTTTCAATGCTACCCTCTCAAATCGCCCACCCTCTCCTTCCCCCCCATATATTAATGCACTTATATGGTATCTAGGAAGACGGCACTGATGAACCTATCTGCAGGGCTTAGGTCTGTAATTTATGAATTTGGGGGATCCAAACGCGTGGTCAATCACAGTAGGCAAAGACCTATAAGAAAAGGGTGTTTTGTGTTTCCTTTTTCCTTCTTTCTGTAGTTTCACGAGGGCTCCTTAGTCACACAGGTTTGGCAGGATGGAGCCGTCTGACACCTCTCTGTGGGGTTCTGTTAGACCAGATACCAGCAGGACTACCCGGTTATAGTAAGACTGTGGTTAGAGAGGAAATGTGAGCACACCGTCAGTACTCCCTTCTTGTGGTTGGAGCTGTAGGTGGGAGGATTTCATGGGATCCAGAGAATGCCTTGTGGGAAAGGCTTTGAGGGGACCCTGTGCCCCCCAGGAGAGAGTACAGCCTAGTGGTCAGCAATGCAGGCTCCGAAGTCGATTTTGCGGAGGTTGTAAATCCCAGCTCCCACATGCACTCGTGTTTAACTTATCTTCCTGTGGGCCCTCGCCTGTCTGTCAAATGGGAACAACTGTGCCTAACTTAATGGGACTATCTTGAGGACGAAATGGGAAAATGATTGAAAGTGGATTCTGGGTCTGACAGATCCCATCTGTTTATTCTGTTGAATGTATTCTGCATTGTAAGATTATATTGTCACTTTCAAATTATCTTGAAAACGAATACTTCTAACTACATGAGGAAGGAAATCAGGTCTGATCATTCAAGTTCCAAGTTGATGATGAAAATAGGAGACTCTTGAATGACCGCCTCCTATTTTACCTCTTATATCAGCTGCTGTGTCATATGATTGACCTCAAACTTCTTTTTCTTTCTTTTTAATATATGTATTTATTTGGCTACACTGGTTCTTAGATGCGGCATGTGGGATCAAGTTCCCCAATCAGGGATCAAACACAAGGCCCCTGCATTGGGAGCATGGAGTCTTAGCCACTGGACCACCAGGGAAGTCCCTCAAACTTTTCCTGATTTGTTTTTTATTTTCTCAAGTCAAGAAAGAATATATGCTTGTTATAAATGATTCTAACCAGTACAGGAGCTTATAGACTAGTCCATATTTTTCTAAAACAGCTACTCATAAACTTTCTAGGTAGACTGGTCTGGCCCAGCCCTCCGTGTGGAAAAGCCTAGAAAATATCCTTGATGTGCATCATTTTTACACGTGCCTCCTGACCTAGCCGCATATCATGGTTTCCTTGTGACACATGTTTGAGGAGTTTTGCGCTCCAGGAAATAGTGTATCAACAGGATTACTTCCTGCTTTAGAACGTGTCATAGCCGCTCCAGCTGTGTTGAGCACAGGAAGCGGACTTTGACGGGAAAGGAAGACCTGTGCCCCAGTCGGGATGTGGAAGGAAGGAGCGGGGAGATGCAGAAAGCTCTGGGGCGTGGAGAGTTCTCATGGAGGCAGAGAATTTTGTGTTAGGTCGCTGGAGACAGTAGGAGCTGACTGGGAATGTGGTGGTGGGGACCGAGGCCAGGCTATCCCCAGAGAGGGCTGGGCTGCTCCTAGCACGACCTGAGCCTTGTACAGATACAGAGGGAGCCCCATTGCCTTGAGGATACACAGCACAGTGAGAGGAACCAGAGCTGGATTTCAGTCCTTGCTCACCCGGCACAGGTGCTCTTGTGCAGTGTGCAACGTGAGCAACTGTGCTCAGCAGCCCCAGGAGAGATGCGCGAATTCAGTCATTTCCACCCCCACCCCCCTAGTCAGGGAGAACAAGGGTAACCCTGAGGATCAGGATCCTGTTCGCTTAGGCCCAGGTTGTGGAAAGGATGTGGGAGGGTGGAGAAGGTGCTGGAAAGATGGAGAGGTTGTGGATCTTCCTGTCCAGAATCTGGAGAGCATCCCCTTCAAGCTTCTCCAGGGCTCTATGGACATTCATAGCCTCTGTCCCCGCCTTCCCAGCTGCCCTCGCACATTCTTTGTACGTCCAGGCCCTCCTCCCCTCCTCATTCGAAGTCCCCTCACTCCCTGAGCCCTGGGATCTTGATCTTGGCTGTGAATGGCCACAGAGTGACCTTCCACAGGTTGGGGCGGGAGAGGCTTGTCTGGAGCCCAGCAGAGGGAACACCGGTCTCAGCTTCCTGATGCCCAGCCTTGTGTTGGGGGCCCTCTGGGATGTTACGAGTAAATGAAGACAAGGAGCAGAGTTTGGGTCCCCGCCCCGCCCAGAGCAGCCTTCTCAGCCTCTGGTTCGGGGTACACCAGCTGTCAGTTTCCCAGGCTGCCTCTGTCTTTGATGCCTGCCTCCTCTTATGTGTCATCTCCCCTCTGTCTCTTATGAGGACTCTCGTCTTTAGATATAAAGCCCACCCAGATAATCCAGAATGATCCTATCTAGAAACCCTTAGCTTCCCTACAGCTGCAAAAACCCTTTTTGAAAATATGATCCCATTCAAGGGTTTCAGAGGTTAGGACATGGATGTATCTTTTGGGAGCTACCATTCAACCCATAGCAACCATGATCCCAAGCCTGCCTTTGGTCCTGATGTATTTCTTGTATTTTCCTTAGGTCGGCCACTGCCTTGACCCCTGCACTAGGTAGAATATGAAGTATTCTAGAATATCGCTTGAACGGTGCTAGGACACATTGACTGTGGAATAGAATTCCGTAGAAGGGGAGGGTCTAAGCTCAGGCCCAAGAAGTTGGTTTAAGGAAAACCTTAAATTTCTTGTTTTCCATCCTGGTTCCTAATCCAGACGACCTCCGTCTCTTACCTGAGTTACTACAGTACCTTCCTAACAGGCTTCCTGCCTCCAGCTTTGCCTCCTTCAATTTCCCTCCACACCACCGTCAAAGTAGTGATCCTTCCAAAATGTAAGTCTGACTGTGCAAAGACAAACACATCACACACAGAGACAACCCGCATGCCCGTTCCCATTGCTCGTAAGAATAAAGCCCGGATCCTTGACCTGCCCTGCACTGGCCGCCTTCCATCCCCCGACCCCAACCCCGAGCTTAAGCTGCACTGAGGTTCCCCAGCCTGCGAAGATGCTGTACCCCGGGCGCTGGGTTGAGGCTTGGAGGCTCATATTTTTATTTTGAAGGCTCCCAGCTTGTATCCTATCAAACATTAAAATGCACCCACGTGCCACATTGAATATTTTGGGGTGCAAAAAATATTTAAAAGGTTTTCATATTTCAAGTAATTTTGGAAAGGTTGGATTCTGAGTGACTCCTTTGAGTGCATCAGATTTCTCAGTCGTCTTGGGGAGTCTGATCAAGCGAGATAATCTAAACCTGCACGTTGCTTTCCAGATACAGTTGAAGATTTATGACTGCTAGGCCCTAAGGCGGTTGCCAGAATGCTTTGTTTCATTTGCATTTTATTAAACAGAAAAGTCAACTTGGCAGTTTCCTCGCATATTTGGGGGGACAGTATATTTTTTCAGGCCTCACCCCTTTCTCTAACCCTAGCCTGGCCACCTTCTGCTCCATCTTCAGATCTCGCCTTAAATGTTAGTGCCCTGCAGGGAGCCTTCCTGACCCTCCTTCTGGGTCAGTTCCCCCGTCCCATTGTCTCATAGCATGGAGTCACTTTCCTGCAGAGCACACCTCAGACTTTAATTTCAGGACTATCTGTGTGACCTGCTCTTCAGAGTGTCTTTCTAGCGCCAGACAGACGGTGAGTGCCACAGGTCAAAGGTCATGGCTGGCCTGTCCCCATCCCACCCGGCACCTACCTCGAATGGTGGTGACTCAAAAAAATTGTTAGCGTTCTTTTCCTTACGTGCCCAAACTGTCTGACCACACTCTGAGCATCCCTCTTGACCTTTTGTTACATTAGAAGAGAATCTGACACTATTCATGACCCTCTGGAGCGACTTAAAATGATCCTGTGTATGTGTGCTCAGTCGACTCTGTGACCCCATGGACTGTAGCCTGCCAGGCTCCTCTGTCCATGGGATTCTCCAGGCAAGAATACTGGAGTGGGCTGCCATGCCCTCCTCCATGGGATCTTCCTGCATCTCTTAATGAGGGGTCAAATCCACACTGACAAGCTGGTTCTTCACCCCTCGCGCCACCTGGGAAGCCCCTAAGGGCACACAGCTTGAAAGTTCAAACCAGGAAGACGTGTGATCTAGAGGTTTATTCAGTCTCAACTGTCTGAACATGGACACTTCCGCAGAGAGAGTACACGTCCCTGGTCGTGGCAGATTGGTCACCGTTAGCCTGAACCCCAAGCCCGGGGCTGACTATCTTACAGAATTCTCGTTCATCCCCATCAGTCATCTCCTGTGAGCAATCCTGAGAGGCAGGGTGTGGAAGGGACGTGCCCTCTACACAGTGACTTGTGAGGCACGAGCTGTGTGCTGTCTGGGGAGGACTTAGCTCTGGACCTGGAGCACGGGAGCCTGTAGACCTTTGCGGCTGCGGTGCCCTTGGGCAGTTCATACGGAGAGCGCCTGCATGTCGGTTTAGTCAGGGAGTGCCTGATACTCAGTCCCAAATGCACTGACATCACTTGGTACCTTGGCCTCTGTGTGGCCCAAATACATGCCAAGAGCCTTGGAAAGCCAGTAGAACTTCCCGTTTGTAATCTGGAGTCTAACCCTGTAAAACACGGTTCAGTCATCAGCCAAACTGCTTATTTTAACTGTTTCTAGAGAAAAAGCCAGGCTCTGTAAGTGATGTTACATAACCATGTCATCTCATTGAACATTGAGAGTTTCACTGAGAGTATCTTCCTGGGGTCCTTCTGGGCCCAGCACGCTGGTCCTCCCCTTATAGAAACTGCTTCCACGTGTTCTCTGCTTCTCACTGATCAAGTTCCTACTAAGAGCTCCACTTGCCGTGTAAGAGAATAAAATGCTGAAATAAGCAAATGATTGCTTGTATTTTAGTCAGGGTTTGTAAGTTTAGATGGTCAAATTTATATACCCTGGTGATGGAAAGTTCTTTTTTATTTTTCAGTATTAAAAAGGCTCTGTATTATGGTGGGGCTATGTAAATAGTCTTTAAAACTATGGCCCTATTAATCTTACAAGTGTTAGTTACAGGTCAAGCAGTGGAAACTGTATAAATGTAAAAACAAACAAACAAAAATCTCCCCACATGTTCCCCTGGAGAGAGTGGTCTTGTTCTGGAGATGTTGGGAAGAGCAGCAGAGAGCTTCTGAAGGCAGGATGAGGTCAGTGATTGAATGTTGCTGTGCAGTTGCTCAGTCGCGTCCAACTCTTTGCGACCCCATGGACTGCAGCACGCCAGGCCTCCCTGTCCATCACCAACTCCCAGAGTTTACTCAAACTCATGTTCATTGAGTTGGTGATGCCATCCAACCATCTCATCCTCTGTGATCCCCTTCTCCTCCCGCCTTCAATCTTTCTCAGCATCAGAGTCTTTTCCAATGAGTCAGTTCTTCCCATCAGATGGCCAAAGTATACGAGTTTCAGCACCAGTCCTTCCAGTGAATATTCAGTGATTGGACAGAGGAACAAGAAGCATTGTGCTGCAGAGGAGAGTGATTATCCTGAAGGCAGAGGACAGGGTGGAGGGGAGTTAGGGACGAGCTGGGCTCTAAGCTGATCTCTGGCTTGCAGGTAGGGGTGGAATGGGATTCCGAGGTAAGGAAACCCAACAGTAAAGGCAGTGAGTAGCTCTCGGGTAGAGGATGGAGTCTGTGCACGGATGTGTTTAATGGGAGCCAATGGTCTGAGCCTGGAGGGTTGGGAACGCTGTACCAGGCAACCCCACATCTGCTCTCTTTGCCTGTAGGGCACATTTTGTTCATTTTAAGGTTTCAACAAATGTATTCACTTATTTAATAAGTCACATCTGTTATGGACCAGATGCTGTCTAGAACCAGAAATACAACAATGTCCAGAACAAAGTCCATGATTTCATAGCTCTTTTAATCTAGTAAAAAGAGATGGGTGACATTAATATAACATCTTGGGTTGTTACACAGAGATGAATTGGGGTGAGGAGGGCAGAATAGAAAGTGGGGGGCATGGCCAACACTTTACGTGTAGTGGTCAAAAGGATATAGGAAGCAAGCTATGGTTGACTAGCTGAAAAAAATTAATGAGAAAATGGGTTAAGTCGGATATTTGACACAATTGAGTCAGTTTCCATGGCTTATGGGTTTCTTTTTCCGTTGCCGCAAGAATATCTTAAACACATCACTGAGAGTTCAACTTTGGAAGAAGGGGAATAGTTATGACTTAAGTGCATTTCTGGGAAGTCTGTTGCTGTCCTGAGTGTTTATAAGTTGTAAGAGTTCTAGCTTTGGAGTCACCCGGACCCCCTGGAGGAGGAAATAGCAACCCACTCCAGTATTCTTGCCTGGAGAATCCTATGGACAGAGGAGCCTGGAGGGCCACAGTCCATAGGGTCACAAAGAGTTGGACACGACTGAAGGGATGAATGCAGACATGGTCTCAATTCCGTCTCTGCCACTGACTAGCTCTGTGACCAGGGACATGTGATTTAACCTTCATGAGCCTGTTTCTCTAAAATGGGGATAAATAAGATCCATACATACAAAGCACTCAGCTATGATAAAAGCCATTTCCAATAAATGTTGGTCCGTAACCATGGCAGCAGCTGTCCAGTGAGGGTAGTGCCCAAAGCAGGGGTTGCCCTGTATGTGTTTGTGTCCAGAAGTTACTTATATCCCCGTGGTTGATCTATGGCCCCTTTCCTTGAGCAGCCGGGGGTCCTGATGAGGACAAAATATGAGCCTGACCTTTGCATTCCAACAATGCTCTTGACACACAGTCAAAGCTAAGTAGCCATTTGATGGAGAAGTGAATTATTGACGATAATGTAACCAAGCTGCTGCTGCTGCTGCTGCTAAGTCACTTCAGTCATGTCCAACTCTGTGCGACCCTATGGACAGCAGCCCTCCAGGCTCCTCTGTCCACAGGATTCTCTAGGCAAGGATACTGGAGTGGGTTGCCGTTTCCTTCTCCAAGAAAGGACCACAATGGAGAAAGTTATCTAGTAGGGAAAAATGTCTTATCAAAATCTCAGTAAATGAATTTCTTTTTTATCAACTCTGTTTCCCTAAATTTTTCATCATTGCTTCCAAATGGTTTTTCATCATTGCTTTCAAATGATTTTTTGTCATTGCTTTCAAATGAGTAGCATTTTTAAATGTTACTCTCCTTAATGTAATGAGAGTAACATTAAAAAGAAATAAGAATTAAGGATAATCAGTTTTTTGCTGGGAAGGATCGAAAGGCGGGAGGAGAAGGGGATGACAGAGGATGAGATGGTTGGATGGCATCATCGACTCAGTGGATGAGTTTGAGTAAGCTCTAGGAGTTGGTGAGGGACAGGGAGCCCTGGCGTGCTGCACTCCGTGGGGTCGCAAAGAGTCGGACACGACTGAGCAACTGAACTGAACTGAACTGAGCTCTGGATTTTAGTGGTAAAACATGCCCAGCATATTTGACCAAAATCCACCGTGTGGCAGAAGAAAGAGGCGAAAGACACCCTGCCTCTGTCTGGTTCATGGCCTCGGCCCCCACCTTTGCTGCTGGTCTAGTTGGGAATCTTTGAGGCAGAAGCATCAACCTCAGAGTTTTTAAACAATCACTAAGAGTTTTTAAACTTCCATGTAAAGGGCCCTTTCCTTTGAGATCCTTAGATGAGGGTGGCGTGGGAGCTCCACCTGTCTTATGATGATGACTTTTAAAGCCTCTGGGCCCAACTCTGGCATTGGGCATCAGGGGACAGATGCTGCCTAGGGTTACCCGGACCCCTGGCCTGAAAGCAAGGCAGGGAGGGGGACCTGATGGCACAGACAGGCCAGGCCTTGAGAGTGCCTCCTGTGGGCAGTCAAGGGAGCCAGACCGACTATTTCCTGCCCTTGTGGGGATGACTTAGGATCAGGCCAGCCAAGAGGAGTCGAGATCTTTTCACACAAGTCAGGTCACTCTCAGCCATGTGTGACCAGGGCTGTGACAAGACTCTGACATGCTGTGGGGGAAACAGTGCCTGCTTGTGAACCAGCCACCAGAGTGCTTGGATGAAATGTCAGAGGAAGGCAGCTCTTTTTCTTCCTCTCTCCATGCCTGCAGTGTGTTTCCCTTTTTCAGCACAACTGTTAGGAAGCGAGTGCACACAAAGTATGCATTTGAGGTGTCAGCAGCTCCTCTTTGCCAGAAAAGCCACGATCATTCCTCTCCTTGGACTGAACAAAGCCTGTGGGTAGGTAGGACTGAGGGAGAACACGGGTGTCTGTAATCGAAAGTGGTCATCTCTCAGTCGTATCCAACTCTTTGAGACCCTATGGACTTGCCCTGTAGCTCGCCAGGCTCCTCTGTCCATGGGATTCTCCAGGCAAGAATACCAGAGTGGGTTGCCATTCCCTTCGCCTAGGGGGTCTTTCTGAGCCAGGGATCGAACCTGGGTCTCCTGCATTGCAGGCAGATTCTTTATAGTCTGAGCCATCTTAAGGGGAGATTGAAAACCTTGCTTTTAGTCAACATCAAAAAAAAATTTTTTTTTTAACTTTTTTTAGATTTCACGTTTTCATTTACTCATCCCAGTACATAGAGAAATGTTTAGGAAGTAGGAGGTGGGCGGATGGAGGGGGATGGATATAAGCGGCCCTCGCTCAGAATCTTGGAGCGATCAGGGCCGGTCGTGTGAGCCGCAGCCAGGCTGGGTGGCATTTTCTTTTCACAGTCACTGGACTGTCATGCATTGGCCTCCTGTCAACTTTGATTTAAGAAGTTCCACCATCTTTAGAGAATCAGCATGTTACATTCCAGTAACAGAATGTAAATAAAGACGCATAGTGATTCAGTGTTAGTATTTTATGAACCCAAAGCGCTGGAGAGGTCACCAAAGCAAAATCCACCCTCCCCCATCCTCGTCCATATCATCCCCAGTGTTCTGAGGACACTGAGAAAGGCACACTCGTCAAATTCACGAGGACCTTGACTCAGCGAGACCCTTCAGAAGACTTCACTAAAAATCCAGATGACCTCTACTAGCTTATGAAATGTTCACCCGGAATGAAATTCTGTAGGATAAATGCCAGGTGATTGGTCACAGTGAAACCCTTCCCTTCCCTCTGCCCCCGCTTCCCCACCGAAGGAAAGGACGGGCAAGTGGCCAGCCAGAGGGGACTGTGGGACCCCTTGGGGTGGCTGACCCTGATAGGGATCAGCCTCCTGCAATCATAGGCTCAGGATGGAGGTCCCCAGGGTCGGGGTCTTCCAGTGAAAGAATGCATCCACCTCCCCTCCCACCCCTCACACATACCTGGCTAGTGACACACACAAGGAACAGCTCTTGTTTGTGGAGTAACTTCTGTGTGCCAGGCTCCACCCCAAGCCCTTTGGATACGTTTTCTCCCTTAATTCTCACAGCTTATCTAGCAAATATTCTCTCTGTGTGTGACAGCATTTAGAAAGATAAGGTAACTCACCCGTGTCTGCCTCCCTACCTATCTACCTGCTCCCCCCACCCACCAGGATCACCCAGACAGACCGAAAAAAATAAGTGGTGTCATTTCCCTGCTCAAAGCCCCAGTAGACCAGGAGCCAGGTGGAGGGGAGCAGGGCTTTCATGCACTCGGGCGAGTTCCCAGCCAGGATTAACCTACTTCCTCTCCTGAGATTCTTCAGCCATATATTTCAGCAACCTGGTAAAGAAAATGAAGAACGTGCTGTTGGTTTAAAAAAAAAAAAAAGTTCAAGCCCCATGAATCATAGGAAGCTCTTTATCATTCTGGGGCCTCCTGTTTCAGGATTGCTGGTAACTTGTCTCTTGAAGCTGCCTTGAGCAGACAGAAACGTAGCCCAGGAATTCCACCTCCGGCTTTAGACACAGCAGTTCTTGAGGCAAGTGCTCAGGGAGGTGGGAACAGGAAGCAAAGGTCTTCAGTGGGATGTCTGATCTCCTTCCTTTGGCAGGAAGGCTACCGGGGGAATGTTTCGCTAACACCAAGCGAGCTGAAAAGTAGAGAGTTAAAAGAGTTACTGGGGGAAGCAGGGAAGGGGCAGGACAAAATTCAAGTACCCAACAGGTTGATTATTCAGCCTTTGTGTGTGTGTGTTGCTCAGTCGTGTCCGACTCTTTGTGACCCCATGCAGTGTAGCCCGCCAGGGTCCTCTGTCCATGGAATTCTCCAGGCAAGAACACTGGAGTGGATTGTCATTTCCTCTTCCAGCGGATTTTCTGGATCCAGGAATCGATCCCTGGTCTCCTGAATTGGCGGGTAGATTCTTTACCTTCTGAACCTTAAGGAACTCCATTCAACCTTTAACAAATACTTATCAAGGCCCTGGGATAGTCGTGAAGAAACAAGCACGCTTCTCACGTAGGACGTAGGTTCTGATGCATGAGCTATGTGCATGGTCTGCCTGTTCCAAGACAGAAAGCCACAAACAAGTGGCTAAGATCATTTCAGTTGTAACAAGTGCAATGTTGAAAGTCAGAGTCTGAGGGAGAGAGTTTAAGGGGCGGGGTGAGAGGGAATATAAAGTACTGACAATCACTTCAGCTGCCCTTCGAGGAAAAGATGGAAGAGGGCCCAGCGTGTTGGCTGGGAGACCAGCCCCAAGTCTCTCCCTGAGGTCAGGGAGACTGCAGGAGGATGAGAAAAGGAGAAATGAGAGAAGCGGGGGGTTCTGTATTTTTAGAGACAGCCTCAGTAGTACTTCTTAGTGGACTGGGGATGAGAGTGCGTGGTGGGGGTAGGGGAGCAAAAGGTATCTGTCTGCATAGACGTGGTGCCATTTTTCTAGTTGGGAAAAGTAGCCATCTAAGCAAAGGGGCCCTGGGGTGGCTGTATGGGGTCTTGGAGAGCCAGGGGGATGCAAAGCTGGGGAGCACTGAGGGGCCACTGGTCAGGGGTGATGTGCGTGAAAAGCAGGGGTGGGAGTTCGTGAGAGGGTTGTTCAACTGCGGTAAGTTAGATAAGACCATCAGCATAGCGCCGGGAGCATCGTGATGACTCGGGAGCTGTTATTTCACTAGGAACAGGCCAAGTCCCTTGTAGAAGCCAGGAGAGGACAGGGGCGAGGCGGCAGGGTCATGTGTACCAAGGGTTGGTATTAGGGCTCAGCAGTGCCTGTCTTCTTAACCAGAAATTGAGGGTAATTCTACTTACTTGTTTCACAGGAGCTGAGCTGCAATCATGGAAAACTAATGTTTTAAAAAACAGAACTTGAGGTTTCCTGAGGGATGCTTTTAAACTCAGTCTGTTTTAACACACACTCATGTGTCAGCTCAGATGGTAAAGGGTCTGCCTGCAATGTGGGAGACCTGGGTTCGATCCCTGGGTTGGGAAGATCTCCTGGAGGAGGAAATGGCAACCCACTCCAGTATTCTTGCCTGGAAAAATCCCATGGCCGGAGGAGCCTGGCGGGCTGCAGTCCCTGGGGTCGCAAAGAATCGGACACGACTGAGCGCCTTCACTTTCATGTGTCCACACACACTCTCTTACCCCTTCTCATGAGACCACATACACCTCCACGAGGTTCACTAACCATCCTAATGAAAATGGCTCAAAGCGGCCGTGACCTCGCAGAAACAAAGGCCAGAGCCGCCAGCTTTAAGGTGTGTGTCCCTGATTTTAAAAGCTGACGGCTTATCACCTTCCTTTCTCAGTTTTCCCTCGAGGACAAATCAAGACCTGAAAAGATGTCACAGTGGGGAAATTGGGAAATGCGACGCGTGGCTTCTGTTGTCACTTTGGGGGAACTTCCCAGACCTTCCTGGGTCCCAGGAGGCAGGTGGGAAAGTGCACAGCCTGCCCCCAGTTCCAGCCCATCCTTCACTGGGCAGGAAGCCCAGTCTGCCCCTAGACCCTGATCCCCAAGACCCCTGGAGCCGGGTGGGGTAGAGGAGTTGGGGTGCCCCACATGGGTGCTGCCGGAAGGTTCTGAGCATCTTCCTTGTACACCTGGTCCCCAAGTGAAGACTGCCACTGGGAGGCACTTTGCAAGGCCAGCCGGGCAGTTTAAAAAGAGGTTTCACAAAACCCAAATGGCAATGCGGGCCTTTTCCAGATGTTCTTAGGATAGGACGCCATGTTCTTTCCCATCCAGTTAATGATAAAGGGGAAAAAGTAAATCCACATCCCCCAGGGGCCAAGGACACAGCAGTGATCATCACAGGCACTGAAACAGCTTGTTTTATCACAGAACTCCTGGGTGACCATAAAAACGTGCCGACTCTGTACCGTATTCTGACTGTAGGTTTGATTAATTACACAAATCATGGTTTGTACTGTGTCAAACCACCTGACTCTCTGACTGCCCCTCCCCTTGGTCTTGAAATAAAATCAAGGCTCTACTTGAGTGTTCTATTGCTTCTCCTAGGGAGAAGGCAATGGCACCCCACTCCAGTACTCTTGCCTGGAAAATCCCATGGATGGAGGAGCCTGGTAGGCTGCCATCCATGGGGTTGCTAGAGTCGGACACGACTGAGTGACTTCACTTTCACTTTTCACTTTCATGCATTGGAGGAGGAAATGGCAACCGACTCCAGTGTTCTTGCCTGGAGAATCCCAGGGACGGCAGAGCCTGGTGGGCTGCCATCTTTGGGGTTGCACAGAGTCAGACACGACTGAAGTGACTTAGCAGTAGCAGCAGCAGGGCTCAGGGTGCCCTGACTGACCCTGTTTGCACTGCTGAGCTGTGGCCCTGAGCCCCCCAGTGGGGGGTCTGTCCTGTGGGGACAAGGAGGCCGGGCTGCTTACAGAGTTGTGTCTATACTGTCCCCTGGACCTCCCTGACTCCTAACTCAGGGATCTTGTTTTCTCCCTCAGGCTTTCTCCAGCAATGACCTTTCCCCTACACATTCCGTTTACTCTGTTGGAAATGGAGATCCTTACCTCCAGGTCTCCTTTTCCTTCTCGTTTTCCTGAGACTGTTCAGATCTTATGGACTTTCTTGCCAGCTTCCCAGCTTTGTTTACTTTTGGAATCTATATGGGCAGAGGGGGAGACAAAAAACAGAAAAATAAACAAAAATAAGTAGGAGACCGATGAGTAAGTTCCCAAGAGTATTTCATTGGCGGCTACATTAGCAGAAGAGTATGCATGACCTCTGTTCTGTGCCAGGTTGGGAGATGGAGGGAGTTAGAGGAGCTTCAGAGATTGCAGATAGAGTCTGTTCCTTCTCCGTCTCCATCATGTCAGGAAGTTCATTGCAGCTTCAGGAGGAGATACAGCACAATGCCCTTGTCGATCAATAGGTTTAGTTGAACCATGAAAATCAGGCAAGTGACTTAACTGACTCTTCCACTGAACTGACTGTCCAAGAATCTTATGTACACTGCCTTAAAGAAGTTCAGTGATTATTGTTTGAATTCAGCAGATCATGCCCCAAATGATAAAAAACCTAGGAAAAATACTTTTTTCTTAGCTAAAATAGGAAAGCAAGAAGCATCCTGGTGAGTTTTTAAATGGTATCCTGCCCTTCATTTGAGGGTCTTATAAACGTGGGTAACAGGGATGCTCAGCCCCCAAGCCTTTCCTGTGCACTGCGCCCTGTGCTGAGGGCCCTCCTGCTGCCCCCTGCTTTCTTCCCTTCACACCTCCCGGGTAGATTCTTCTATCACTCTCATTTTGCACATGGCCTGTTGTTGTTCAGCCACCAAGTCCTTTGTGATCCTGTGAACTGCAGCACTTGCCAATCCTTCACTATCTCCCAGAGTTTACTCAAACTCATGTCCGTTGAGTCAGTGATGCCATCCAACCATCTCATCCTCTGTCGCCCCCTTCTCCCTTTGTCCTCAATCTTTCCCAGCACCAGGGTCTTTTCTAATGAGTCTGCTCTTCGCATCAGATGGCCAAAGTATTGGAGCTTCAGTTTCAGCATCAATCCTTCCAATTCAGGACTGACTGGTTTGATCTCCTTGCTGTCCAGGGGATTCTCAAGAGTCTTCTCCAGTACCACACAGATGGCTTTAAAAACTTCCCCCAGACTCACACAGCTGCTGAGTAGCCGAGTCAGTCTCTGTACCCTGGTCTCTCTGACTCAGCAGACGCACCCAAACCCATAGCCAGCACCCCTCTCTCTGGAGAAAGCTTTCCTTTCCGCAAGATAAGGAATAATATCTAAAACCAACAGCTAAAACCAGAACTCCAGAACCACGTTTATCTTTCTGATCGCTAGTGTATTTTATATTTAGGGCGTGCATTTAGTGAGGCACGGTGTTTATTTTTCTGCCGGAGGTTATATGGTCTTTTAGGAGATAGAATTACCTATAATGAGATATTTGCTTCCATAATTTAGCTGACATATCTTCTGGATTAATTTTATTAGCTCCTGAAGCTGAAACTGCTGCCAATTCATACAAAGGCAAAGTTTTCAACATCTTTATCAAGACGACCTCAAGAGGGCGCTCCTAGCAAGCCTTTGATTTATTGTTTTCCCAGGCCTGAAGCTTGATTTTAAAGCATATTTTCAGAGAATGGATTGCAATCCTGTATAAATAGAAAATTCATGGCAGAGACTCAAAAAAACACAAAACAGAAGTTCAGGAATTAGAATTTCTAGGTTGGTGGCAATGAAGATCCAGGGATTTAAATTTTATAAAAATTGTATCAAGAGAAATTAAAAACTTCTACAGTCTTTCAGAATGTAGAATCATAGCACTAGAAGAGATCTAAGAAAACAGGGAGATAAGGACTTGGGGGTGATGGGATGGTGGGGGCAAGATTCTCAACCCTCGTCAGCAACCGATAATGTAGTTTCACATACTGATACAATATCCTGAGTTAGAGGGCATCAGGGCATTTTAAAAATATATATTTACTTATTTATTTGGCTCTGCTGGGTCTTAGTTGTAGCATATGGGATCTACTTCCCTGACTAGGAATAGAACCAGAGTCCCCTGGATTGGGAGCGTAGAGTCTTAGCCACTGTACCACAGGGTAAATCCCATCAGGGTATTTGGTTTTATTCTCTATAAAGTTGTATTAGCACTTCCAAAGGAAATATAGTGAGGCATAGTTAAAAGACAAAGTAAATGAGAATGGAAATCTAAAAAAAAAATTTAATTATTCCAGAAAAAAAAATAAAGGAGGGGCAGTGCCTGGAAAATCCCATGGACAGAGGAGCCTGGAAGGCTGCAGTCCATGGGGTCGCTGAGGGTCGGACTCGACTGAGCGACTTCACTTTCATGCATTGGAGAAGGAAATGGCAACCCACTCCAGTGTTCTTGCCCGTAGAATCCCAGGGATGGGGGAGCCTGGTGGGCTGCCGTCTATGGGGTCGCACAGAGTCGGACGCGACTGAAGTGACTTAGCGGCAATAGCAGTGGAATAAAAAAAAACCAAAACACCCAGATGGGGCCAACAGAAAATAAATCAGAGCAGCAGACTTTAATCTAGTCACATCAGTTATGTATAGTAAATGTGACTGGACTAAATGCTCTAATTTAAAGGCAGAGCTTATTAAACTGGAGAAAAGAAGGACCCAAGGATATGCTGCCTTTAAGTATAAATGTAAGTAGATCAAAAGTGAAAAGATGGAGTTAGTATGTCTTACAAGCAGTATGCTTTAGAAAGCTGGAGTGGCCATATTAATATAAGATAGAGTACATTTAAGGATGATGGATATTGCCTGAGATAAACGGGTGGATTCTCCTGGAACACATAACAATCATACATCTGTAAACGTCTAGTAATAGAGGTTAAGATATAAGAAACAAATATTGACAGAATTTAAGGCAGTAATAGACACATCTGCAATTACAGCTTTAGCATCTCTGTCAGTAACTGATAGAAGAATTCAACAAGAAAAGCATTTCCATTCATCTAGATTGGCCATCCACCAGGGACTGAGCTGGTGTCAGCTGATGGGTGCTCTGCTCACGATAGGTTTTTATTTAATTTTCTCAGCTAATGAAGAAGCAGCTGTTTCTGCATCCTCTGCTGCCCAGATGCTGTCTCGAGATGGATTGTAATTGCTGTGAGTGTGAACCTGAGGTCTTTACCTTGGCAAGTGGGCTCCCAAGGATTTCCTCATCACTCGTACGCTGGAGAGCAACCCTGTAGTCTAGACAGGATGCGTTTCTCGTGAACAGAGTAAATTACTTCTGCCCAAATAAGGCGAGGCCCCTTTTCTCTAAGGAGCATTTTGTAACTGCTCCAATACCAGGCTATCAGGGAAGCGGGCACCATCAAGGGTCCTCATGTTCCATGCTTGATTATGCTGATGAGTTTGGCATTGGAGTTTTACCTCGACAGCTAAATGACTCTTAAAGACTCATTCATTATCTTGCAGCCACTTCAAGCCCAGACTGTGTTGTGCCGGGAGCTGCTTAATAGGATTATTGCAAGACAAGGAGCAGTCTTGCTCTCAGGGCTCCAGGCTGATCCCTGTCTCACCCTATCGCTTACCAATTCTCAGCCTAGCCGTCTCCTAAGAAGAGAAATTTTCAATTTCCTGCAGTGATCGGAACTAACAGTTTTCCCAGCCTGCAGGAAAACACAGATTGAAAACTGTGGATATGCAATCAGGATAACAGAGGAGTTATTTAGGTTAAAGCATCTTGTGTTCCTGGATCACTTAAGATACATGTAGTTGTAAGTACTAGATTCCCTGGACTGGTCTGAAAGTAATTCTTATTTCGAATTTAAGTTTTTTGAGTTCAACTTAAGCTTTATTTCCTTATTTTCTAAATTAAGGGGAGTTAGCTTCCCTGATCGGAGAAGGCAATGGCACCCCACTCCAGTACTCTTGCCTGGAAAATCCCATGGACGGAGGAGCCTGGTAGGCTGCATTCCATGGGGTCGCTAAGAGTCGGACACGACTGAGCGCCTTCACTTTCACTTTTGACTTTCATGCATTGGAGAAGGAAATGGCAACCCACTCTAGTGCTCTTGCCTGGAGAATCCCAGGGATGAGAGAGCCTGGTGGGCTGCCATCTATAGGGTCTCACAGAGTCGGACATGACTGAAGCGACTTAGCAGCAGCAGCAGCAGCAGCTTCCCGATGGCTCAGACAGTAAAGAATCTGCCTGCCAATACAGGAGACCAGGGGTCGATTTCTGGGTCAGGAAGATCCCCTGGAGAAGGGCAGGGCAACCCACTCCAGTATTCTTGCCTGGAGAATCCCCATGGACAGAAGAGCCTGGGGGGCTACAGTTCATAGGGTCGCAAAGAATGGGACACAACTGAGCAACTAACACACAGAATAGATCGGTCGTCCAGCTCTATGGTGGCAATAAGTGCATTCAACCTGAAGTTGAACTAAGAAGCCAAATGAAAGTACACATGTTTGGTGGTAGGCAGAAAATATCCTAGATCAAAATTTTTTCAAAAAAAATGGTTCAAATGAACCTGTTTACAGGGCAAGAATAGAGACTCAGACATAGAGAATGGATATGTGGACACTGAGTGGGAAGGGGAGGTGGGACGAATTGGGAGAGCGGCATTGACCTATGTACATTATTACCATGTGTAAAATAGACAGCTAGTGGGCAGGTGCTGTATAGGGCATAGACCTCAGCTCTGTGCTCTGGGATGACCTAGAGGGGCGGGAGTGGGTGGAGGTGGAAGGGAGGCCCAAGAGGAAGGGGATATGCATGTATACATAGAGCTGATTCCCTTCGTTGTACAGCAGAAACCAACACAACACTGTAAAGCAGTTAGAGTCCAATAAATAAAAAATAATTTTGTCAGGCAAAGGAAAGTAGTCCTGCTGCTGCTGCTACTGCTGCTAAGTCGCTTCAGTTGCGTCCGACTCTGCTCGACCCCATAGACGGCAGCCCACCAGGCTCCCCCGTCCCTGGGATTCTCCAGGCAAGAACACTGGAGTGGGTTGCCATTTCCTTCTCTAATGCATGAAAGTGAAAAGTGAAAGTGAAGTCGCTCAGTCGTGTCTGACTCTTAGCGACCCCATGGACTGCGGCCCACCAGGCTCCTCCGTCCATGGGATTTTCCAGGCAAGAGTGCTGGAGTCGGGTGCCATTGCCTTCTCTGAAAGTAGTCCTAAAATGTGTTTAATAAATAGGGAACTGGTTTCCAATGAGTTTTCATTTATAGACCAATAACATATATTATGTACAGTCTCACCCAGAGCAGGAAAAAGTCAGAAAGACATTAGGGATTAATCCATGGAAAAGAGATAAGACTGAGTATTCAGCCTAGTCTATGAATCATTCAATCCCTTTGCCCTGAGACGCTTGGGTTCCCAAGTCAATTCTTTTATTTTTAGAATCAAGATTGTGGTAAATGCAATATGCGTTTCTTTTGTACAGTAGTACATTTTGCATGCATTGTTCCTTCTATCTGGTTTCCTCAGATGGCTTAGTAACTCTACCTGATGCCAAAGAAAGCCTTTGAGTGCTCCTTCAGTCCTGGTTGGTCCCAGTGGTGGGTCCCCAAATAGAAAATGGCATTTTTTTCCATTTTGTCTTTAGTGAAAGAAACAGAACATGAAAGAAAGGCTTTTCACTCCAGTCTCTTAAAAGGCCCTACCGTTTCCCCCTAACTTTTATTGTCGTTTAGATAATAAGGGGGTAGGATGGGTGGTTAATGGTATTGTTTCAGAAATATTCTGACAGATCATCTAAACTAGTTGCTTTTCTTCTAATGGTTTAAATGCATCTTCTAAAGAGGAGCAAGACATTTGGAGTCTATTTATTTTTATGTAATAGAGGTAGGAAAGGGGGAAAAGGTGACAAACTGCTTTTACTTTTTCCTTTGAGCTCTTTAATGGAAAAAGAGCATAGGACTTGAGTCAAGTAGGTCACCAGTTATTAATTTAATCCTGTGCCCTTGGGCATGCAATTCCCTTCTGAGTCCGTCTCCTTGTCTCTAGATAGGAGGATATGGGATATACACGGGAGAGGCTGACACAGTGAGAGGCCTCATGGATGGTCAGACAAGCCTGATTTACAAGTTTTCATTATAATCTGTCCACTTGGTTATCCCTTCCCCTTGCTAATTTTTCTTTGCCCTAATTTCAGGCCATTATTCTTACTATGGCTACTTCCTACTTTGCTTTCTTTTATTTACTTTGGCAAATCAGCTATTGTGTTTTTCACTATCACGTAACCAAGCTTCATTTGATTTTATCATCATTTAAAAAATTGAAGTACAGATAGTTGATTTGCAATACTGTGTAAGTTTCAGGCCCAAAACATAGTGATCCACCATTTTTAAAGGTTATATTCCGTTTATAGTTACTATAAAGCATTGGCTGTATTCCCTGTGCTCTATCACACATCCTTGTAGCTTCTTCATCTTATACATAGTAGTTTGTACCTCCTAACCCCCTATCCTTATCTGTCCCCTCCCCCTCCCTCTTGCTATTAGTAACCACTGGCTTGTTCTTTATGTCTGTGAGTCTGTTATTATATTCATTAGCTTGTTTTACTTTTCAGATTCTGTATATAAGGAATATTATTTCTTATTGTCTGTGTCTGACTTATTTTGCTTCATACAATACGCTCCAAATCCATCCATGCTGTTGCACGTGGTAAAGTGTCATCCCTTTTTGTGACTGAGTGCTATCCCATTGTATGTGTGTGTATGCCACATCTTCTTTATTGAGTCATCTGTCGATGGACACTTAGGTTGCTTCTGTATCTTGGCCACTGTAAATAATGCTGCTACGAACACTGAGAGGTGCATATATCTTTTAAGTTAACGTCTTAGTGTCACCAAGCTTTAAATATGAAATTCTTGTCTCCAAAACTATCTTTAAACATTTCACAATAGCCGTCCGATCACCTTCCTGTTTTAAGGGATGAATTCTTGGGACTTCCCTGGCCGTCCAGTAATTGGGACTCCATGCTTCCATGGCAGGGGTCTGGGTTCAATCCCTGGTATGGGAACCAAGATTCTGCAAGCCACATAGAGTAGCCCCCCTACCCCACCGGCAAAAGGATATATTCTCCACATTTATTCTGCAGTTTTCTAATCTTAACGTTCTGTGGGTTTGCATTTGGTACTGAGAACCCAGGATTTGGTCTCTGGTTAGGGCTTCCCTGGTGACTCAGATGGTAAAGCATCTGCCTGCAATGTGGGAGACCTGGGTTCGATCCCTGGGTTGGGAAAATCCCCTGGAAAAGGAAATGGCAACCCACTCCAGTATTCTTGCCTGGAAAATCCCATGGATGGAGGAGCCTCTAGGGCTACAGTTCATGGGATCACAGAGTCAGACATGACTGAGCGTCAACTTCACTATACTTTCCTTTGGGAACTTGACTAATGACCTAAGGACATTTCTTACCCCCTCTTTTCCCTGGGGGCGCTGGGTGCCTCTGACTTCATCTTGGGTTAGCAGGACTTCTGCCTCCAGCAACAAACTAACACTCACTGGATTCCAAAGCTCCTTTTTTTTTTCTTCTAGCTCCAGATGAAGGTCTCTTTTCAAAGGATGTTAACACCTGATTTGTTGTAAGACATTCTGGAAAGTAGTCTTATCCTACACTGCTCTTACTCTCTAGTGTTTGAGGGTTGGTGGCCTAATTCTTCTTTTGAGGCCGTGTCTCACTGATGTAATTCTAAAACAATTTTAAACCCACAGATTAAGAACATGTGTTTCTTCATGTCACATGTTAAGAGAGACTTTAATTCATTCTGAAATCTATATTGAAGAGTGTCTTAAAGCAAAATTGCAACTTT
The DNA here is from genome assembly GCF_002263795.3 of Bos taurus. Taxonomy (NCBI): domain Eukaryota; kingdom Metazoa; phylum Chordata; class Mammalia; order Artiodactyla; family Bovidae; genus Bos; species Bos taurus. The sequence goes on from NC_037336.1 coordinate 91,591,405, forward strand.
ACAGCTATATTAACTACAAATTGCATAGAGTCTGAGTTTAGTGATACAGAGACTCAAAGCCAACTAGAATTCTCCTTTGACAAAGGCCTCAAGCTTTTCATTGTTGTACAGGAGGGTAGGTGAAATGGGCCATGTGATAAGGTGGAAAGATATGTTTTCCTTCTCTGGTCTCAGTCTCAGAATGTCTGGAATGTTCTTCAAAGGTGGATCTGTCAGCATGACCTTTGCTGGCTCCTTCTTGAATCCCTTTATATTTTATCTACTATCTCTCGGGACACAAGTTTCATATTTTTATTATCTACAGTAACACAGTACTTCCTTTTTTTGTCCTAAAATTACCTCTTTCAAGCTTTAAGGAGTGCCCTCTGCCTTTAGGACTGGGAAGCAATGATTCCATCTGCATTTTCTCCCTTCAGTTCCACCCGATCCTGGAGGCTTTGATGGTATCTGCTGAGCCTTTGTTGTCAAGACAGAGAAAGCTAATTTGGGTTCAGAAAACAGAACAGTTTCAAAGGAGCCTACCTCCAAGAGCCAAACAGTTTTTGAGCCAGGGTGCAGTGGTCCTCACTGTTGAAATGCAGGAACACATTGTGGTGACTGTTGACAAAGGGTTAAGCATCACAGACAGTCTTCGTAGAAGCAGAAAACAGGACTGATCCAAAACATATAACGTATACTCCAAAATAAGCCAGGCTCGCCCCTCTTAATGGGATCGCTACAGACATGCCAAATGCTACAGCTAGTCAATTGTATACATATGGTAAAACTTTTCATACCATTCAGCGTTTGCCACAATATGATTTTAATTACGTACAGATTGGGTAGCTGGAAGAAAGCACTGGAATTGAATAAAGTTAAACACAAGCCCTTTTATAAATGGCCCTGGTTTAGGTTAGAACGTATGCAAATGACCACCAGGGATGGTAGGAGGAGTGTGTGGTCTGGGACAGTCTCTGGGGACAGGACGTGACTCGTCTTCAAGCTGGGAACCTGGTTCGTCTGCAAGGAGAGAATTTACAGAACGGTGGTTATACTCCTTTTGAAGTCGGGACTTAACGCGAATGCTTGCGCCCTGTTACTCACATTCTTCCTGCCCCGGGACAGGGTTTGTCTCTACAAAAAGAAATTGCTGTCTGGGCAAACATCACCTTCAACTTGAAAGACTCTGGGGTTGGATACGCAGAGATCAGTATTTTTGAAACTTTTTTTTCTTCTTCTTTCCTAATGGTACTTTTGTGGGCTGTGTTCTTTGTTTCTCTGAAGTCAATTTGACATAGCAAATTCAAAAGCAGTGCTGTTTACCTCATTCAAGAAAAGAAACAGGGGGCAATTTTGCTTGAGCCAGGCCTTGGCTGTGCAGAGGAGAAAACCGCGGGCTTTGGAATGTGCTTTCCTCAAACTTGAACAGCCTAGTTTTGGTTTTCCTCAGAACTTACCAGAAGAGCTTGGACTTACTGAATATCTTTTGGGTAAGCCGCTCTGAATTCCAGCTTCTCTTTTCTGAAATGAAGATACACCCTGTGCACCCCCCGCCCCACCCTACCTTGCAAAAGCCAACCTACTGAGGTTTCAGGACCCAAAACCTGGCCCCTCACAGACCCTGTCCACAGGGCTGTTGGACATCCCTGAGGAGAGAGGATGGAGTTAGTGTAATAGGGCTAAAAATGACACCTGACTTTTTGGGAGCCTCTTGGATGATATCAGACCATTCCAAGAATGGGCAAACCCGTATTCTGTGTCTTTGCTGGTGAGATGGGAGTACCAGGAATTGAACCTGTTGCAAGACGGGGGGCCCCTTCCAGGGCCCAAGAGTGGGCTTTTGTCTAACACTAGGAAATGGATTGTCTGAGGAGACACATGTGCTGGCAGAGCAGAAGGCTTTATTGGGAAGGGGCACCCGGGCGGAGAGAAGCGGGCTGAGGGAACCCAGGAGAACTGCTCTGCCACACGGCTCACAGTCTCTGGTTTTATGGTAACGGGTGAGTTTTCAGGTTGTCTCTGGCCAGTCATCTTGCTTGATATTTTTGGTCTTAGGGTCCTTCCTGGTGGTGCAGACCTCGTTCAGCCAAGATGGATTCCAGCACAAAGGGTGCTGGGACGTTGGTAGGACAATACTATTGGCTGGCATCTCCCCCTCCTCTTGGCTCCTCCTGAATTCTCCTGGTTAGTTTTCGGTGGCAGCACCTTGTTCCTTATCAGGACTTCCTGTTGTGAGACAACTCATGCATGGGGTTATCATTGTGCCTGGCCAAGGCAAGTGGTTTTGGTCAGTGGTTCCCTAACAAACCTATTATAGGAGCAGGGTGAGGCCTGGATCATGCATGGAAAGGTCTTCTCCCCTAATACCCATGAAGAAGGAGGCAGAATGAAGGGAACCCCCAGGTCATGGGGAGAGGGCGATGGACTGCGGGATCCCTATTATTCGAGAGGAAACCACACCCCTCCAGCACTCCTTTTGGCCTTGCAAGCAGCAGTGATTTCCATATGCTCCCAGCCCCTGGGCTGATCAGGATGGTGGCCACGGCAGCCATGGGAAAAGACTGTCATGTGCCAGCCCCTTCTCTTTGTATCTGTGAATATTTGTATACAGACACTAATCTGTAGACATACACACTTGAGTTCTAGTTTTCTACTCTTTGGGCTTTGGTTCAGTAACTTTTCTTGGGAAAGTCACTGATTTTAGCCTAGAGGGAGTTTTGAGCTAATTAATTAATTAGCTAATTAAAGTTCTTTGGTAATAACTATCTATGGATTGAAATGTCTCACTCTGGGGAGAAAAGGCAGGGCTACCAGTGAACTAGACTTGACCTCTAGACTGTGAATTTCTTGAGGGCACCTTTCACATCTTACCCTCTTTTGTGGGATAAATGAAGACCAAGTGAATGACTCTAAAATTAATTAATTTCACTTCGTTGAAATGGACTTTGTTAATGGACCGTTTAATAACGCGTTCAGATATACAGAAACGACATCTGTAGTACAAGTACAGTCATATAAGTTAGTTCCTCCATGTTTAGGAAGGAAGAAAGGGGAGAGGGAAGAAGGAAGGTCATTTGTACTTAATTTCAAATACTGATTCCTCATTTCTTCTTTGATGTTTACTTCAGTGGCCTTAAAATATTGGCTCCCCAGATAAAGTTTACTGCATCTTGAAGTCACTTCCATTCTTAGTTACCAAAATCAGAGGAAGCATAAATACTAGGGTTAGCTGCAGGGGATCTTTACTGCGCTGGGCAGCCCAAAAAATCAACCTTATTCCTAGAGTGATGCAGTCCTTTCCCAGCTGCTGCCCGACTCCATCCCCTGTTGAGACCACAGCCCTTGGTGGCCTTGGATGAGCTCAACCACAAAGGAAACATCCCCCGCCCCCCCAACACTAGGAAGTGGACAAGATCATAGGAGTGAGACAGGGGCTTGGGTAACACAGAGAGGGTGACTTCTTTAGGTGGGGTCTGGCTCAGGCCCTTCACTCTGGGGGCTGATATTCTCTGGCTGACCCTTTGCCACTCTGCATTTAGTTCTTAATCCACTTGTGTGCCCAGTGGTAGAGGAGGAGCTAGAAAAGCCACAACTCCTTGAGATATAGGGGCTGCCATCAACGTAGTAGGAAGCACAGTCATTTAAATGATGGTTGCAGTTTGTACAATGTAATACTTTGATAGAGTTGAGTTATAAACTAAGAAGCTGCTAAGTTGCTTCAGTCGTGTCCGACTCTGTGCGACCCCATAGACGGAAGCCCACCAGGCTCCCCCATCCCTGGGATTCTCCAGGCAAGAACACTGGAGTGGGTTGCCATTTCCTTCTCCAATGCATGAAAGTGAAAAGTGAAAGGGGAAGTTGCTCGGTCATGTCTGACTCTTAGCGACCCCATGGACTGCTGCCCACCAGGCTCCTCCGCCCATGGGATTTTCCAGGCAAGAGTACTGGAGTAGAGACAGCCCTAAAAAAAACCTAACATTTATGCCTGAGAGTATCAGGGAAGGCTTTATGCAGGATCTTGAAGGATGAATAGGGGTTCACTTGGTAGAGACTCAGTGAGGGCATTCGAAGCTCTGCAGATAAGGTAAAGATACACAGGTATCAAAAACGTGGCACATTTCTAAACAGCAAAAAGTTCAACGTGGTCAAAATACAGGAAAAATGGGTGAGTGGAGATTCACTGGATATGAGACTGTTATACCAGATTGGGATCAAATTGCCATCAAAATGGTTGATTATAATTATATATATGTCTGTATCTCCTGCCCAAGTGTCTGCATCCTCAGATCAGGGATTAGGTTTTACTGACTTTCTTCAGACAAGGTTGGGTACTTCTGTGGTGATATGACTGTAAATTTACTGACTTTCCTCAGTCTTCCTGAATCTGACAGTGTTTTTAAAAGGGCCCCATGAATTTTCATTGAATGGATATTGGGTGATATTGGAAGTTATTTTAGCCTAGGCTGAGGAATTGGTCATATATCACAGTAATTTGTTTAGACTTTACCTCTTGGGGAATATAGAACCATTAAATAAGAATGATCTAAATCTGCAATCTGTGTTTGACAAAGTAATTCTGACTATAATGTGACAGATTCATTGAGAGAGACTGGATGTTGGAAGGCCAGTTATAAAACTACTGTAATGATCTGGAGGAAATATTAGAAGGTTTGGGAGGGTGGAAACTTGAGAGATATTTATAAGGTAGCATTGACAGTCCATTCTGAAGGAGATCAGCCCTGGGATTTCTTTGGAAGGAATGATGCTAAAGCTGAAACTCCAGTACTTTGGCCACCTCATGCAAAGAGTTGACTCATTGGAAAAGACTCTGATGCTGGGAGGGATTGGGGGAAGGAGGAGAAGGGGATGACAGAGGATGAGATGGCTGGATGGCATCACTGACCCGATGGACATGAGTCTGAGTGAACTCCGGGAGTTGGTGATGGACAGGGAGGCCTGGCGTGCTGCGATTCATGGGGTCGCAAAGAGTTGGACACGACTGAGCAACTGATCTGATCTGATCTGATGATTGACAGCTAACCCCAATTTTTGGTGACCAGTGGAATAGGAGGGGGAAAAATTGAAGATCACTGTTGACTCAAAACAAACTAAATCTGACTTTCAAGTGGATTTATACTCAAACATGAAAAGGAAAAGAATATCCTAATACTTGGGCACTGAATGTAATTAGCTTACTGATATCTATTTAGAATAATGAAATTAACAGTTGACTAACCAATAAGATTTACATAGACATTGGAGAGAAGGAACTGATTTATATAGCATATGTAATATACATATTGGTTTTGTAACACACATAAGATGTAAATACAAAGTAAAGAGTGTGTTCTGATGTCATAAATATAATCAGGGCTGCCACGTGTGGTCTCACAGGTTGTGTACTGCACAAATCAAGGAAGTAGCACCAATAATCGGAGAAGGCAATGGCAACCCACTCCAGTGTTCTTGCTGGAGAATCCCAGGGACAGGGGAGCCTGGTGGGCTGCCGTCTCTGGGGTCACAGAGTCAGACACGACTGAAGTGACTTAGCAGCAGCACACCTGCTGTGTAGCAACAGGTCACCCTGCAAAGCTACTGTCATGTCCGTCTTGGCCTTCACCTCAACAGATTCAGAGACTGTAGCCACAAAAGAAGTTTAAGATGGGAACTTGATAGACTTGCAAGGTTTAATCATCTGATGGAGGCCCTTCTAGAGCTGGGTAATTAGTTAGTTAGATGTGTGTTAAATGAGAGAAGTTTTTCTCCTTTTAAAGGACTTAAGCTATGTTCTTATCTCGCCTTCTGACAGCAGTGGGAAAACCCAGCTGTTCGTACGTGGTGATGTTTTAAAGCCTCCTAGAATGTGATGTGTCCCACTCCACGGTGCTCAGTGTTTCTGAGTCTTGTTCATAATGAATGATGCAACATGACACGTGGATTCAGCCTTTAGAAGGGATAAACTCACGGAAGCAGATGAAGAAAGTACAGTCCTTTATATTCTTTCACAACAATCCAGTGTTGCTTTAAAATTGTTGTGGATTTTGCTCACATGCTTCAGGGGACATAGCTTCCAACGGTGGCAGGCCAGACTGTAGGTTAGGCTTGTCTCTGCTGTGACCTGGCTTGCCATGGCTGGGGTTTCTAAACCATCAGAGCAGTTCTCCGCGGCCAAGACTCAGTTTGGGGGAAGTGGGAGGCTCTGTAGAACATGTCAGAGAAGAGCATCCTCTTACAGGTCAGACTGCCTAGGGCTCCCAGAAAGCAGCCCAGACGACTGCGTCATACACAATCTCCAGATGCTCGGGCCCTTGGGACCCAGTTGTCAAACTGAGTTCTGGACCAGGGCCTGGGCAAGCGCAGGTAGGGTGTACAGCGGTGCCTGCTTTCCCGCACTTATTCATCTAATGGAAACATGTCAGGCTGCCTCCTCCAGGGCCTGGCATTTATTTTAAAGAACGTTAGAAAGGAAGCAGATCGCTTCCCATCTTCCTCCCTCTTTGGGCGTGTTTATTGTGATTGGAAATCATTCTCGGCCACGTGGTTGTGGCTTTCACCCCACTCTTTGTGCTCCTAGGTTAAACAGCCCTCTGTGCAAATAAACAGAAAAGGCGAGGGATTTTATTCAGCGACAGAAAAAGGAGCGAAGTGAGAGCCTGGAGAAGTGGGAGGGGAGGTCCACGGGCTCGGGTCCTCTGCAGTGAGCGTTTTCCTCGCTCGGCTCGCGGAGCCAGCCCGGCGGCAGGGTAGAGGCCCTGGCGGGGAGCCCAGCCCCAGGTGTTGGGCAGGAAACCGGACTGCCGGCCCAAGGCTGTTGTTTGCTAGGACTTACTTGGGGCTTATCTTGAGTATTCCTGTTGCGGGGGGGGGGGGGGGGGGGCGGGGGGGGGGAATTTGGAGCTGCTCTCAACTTGATTAAAACCTGGAAGCAAGAAATAAAGCTGAAGAATTTCTGCAGTTTTGGATCACGTATATTTCAAAATTTCGTTCCAAAGCTCATAAAACCTCCAGCTGTTGGCACAACTGATGAGACTTATTTGCCATCAAAATCGTTTTGAACACATTCCTTTTTTATATATATCTTTTAAAACTTTTATTTATTTTTGGCGGCACTGGGTCCCTGTTGCTGCGTGCAGGGTTTCTCTAGTTGCGGGGAATGGGGACTACTCCTAGTTGCGGTGAGCGGGCTTCTCTGCAGTAGCTCCTTGTGTTGCTGAGCTCAAGCTCTAGGGTGCACGGGCTTCAGTAGCTGCAGCTCTCGGGCTTAGCTGCCCCTTGGCATGTGGAATCGTCCCAGACCAGGGACTGAACGCATGTCCCCTGCATTGGCAGGCAGATTCTTAACCACTGGACCACCAGGAAGTCCCTGGACACATTCTTAGAAGGAGCCACATACAACCTAAGACCACTCAGTGACTGACACAGCATGCACTGCGTCAGAGCCCCTCAAAACTCGGCTTTTTGTGTCCGAGGGACCGTAGGCTTAAATTTTCATTCTTCTTGTCCTACTAGACCTGGAAAAGACTATTTATTGTTAGTTAGTTCCCTATTTCAAGCCAATACACGCTTCATGAAAATCACTTTAAAAAGAAAAAGACTTCCACAGATACAGAAAGCCAGCACAAGTCAAGTGGATGGCTTAATGAATTACTGAGGTCAAAAAATAAAACCTGACTCCTGCCCCCTGCGGTCCCCATCTCAGACCCTCTTCTCCCCCAGGAATAACCTCTCTTCCAAACTTCTATGGTGACTGCTTTCCTGTGTCTAACTTTATTTCTTTAATTAAATGCTCTTTCTTTGTTGCTTTGGTGCCCAATGTTATATGAAGCTCCCCAACCCAACAAGTCAGCCCCTTCATCACTCTTAGCTAAGGCAGCCTTGGGCCGGGAGGTCTTCTACCCAACCTTCTTTCTGGAACCATTCTCTATAGGCCCCTTCATAGTTCCGAGCCCCTTTGTATCCAAGGTTCCAGGCCAACTGTGTGGCTTGTAAGCCCCGCCTGCCCACCCGACAGAAGAAAATGAGATTCTCGTCTTCTGGCTTTGGCTTCTCAAAGGAGTACAAAGCCTTGAAAGCAGTTGGCTCCATCTGCTGGGCACTTTCCAACCCTGACCACCTCCACCGAGGGTGCTCTATGCGCTCCGGAGGCCACACGTTGGCCTAGACCGGATCCCAGGTCTCCCCTGCTGGTACCTCCAGCCATGGTGCGCACAGCAAATGTGAGTTTCAGGAACGTGGCCCTGGCCCACCCCCTGGGAGCGGGCTGTGTGTTTAACTTTAAAAAGTTATTTTATATAAAATTATTATATAAAGTATTATATATTATTATATAAAAATTTTGTATTACAGTTATTTTATAGAAATAAATTTTTATTTTTGGCTGCACTGGGTCTTCTTGCTGCACACGAGCTTTCTCTAGTTGCAGCAAGAAGGGCTACTCTCTAGTTGCAGAATTTGGGCTTCTCACTGTGGTGGCCTCTCTCATTTAGGAGCACAAGCTCTAGAGTGCAGGCTTCAGTAAGTTGTGGCACACGGATTTAGTTGCTCCGTGGCATGTGGGATATTCCCAAAGCAGGGATTGAACCCATGTGCCCTGCATTGGCAGGCAGATTCTTAACCCCTGGACCACCAGGGGTGTCCCTGGGTTTAACTTTTAATAGTTTTATCACTCAATTGTGCATCATCTCTAGACTCAAAAATTTGATCTTGCCTGTTTCAGTTCAGTTCAGTTCAGTTGCTCAGTTGTGTCCGACTCTTTGCCACCCCATGGACTGCAACACGCCAGGCTTCCCTGTCCATCACCAACTGCCGGAGCCTGCTCAAACTCATGTCCATCGTGACAGTGATGCCATCCAACCATCTCATCCTCTGTCATCCCCTTCTTCTCCTGCCTTCATCTTTCCCATCATCAGAGTCTTTTCCAGTGAGTCAGCTCTTTGCATCAGGTGGCCAAAGTATTGGAGCTTCAGCTTCAGCATCAGTCCTTTCAGTGAATATTCAGGACTGATTTCCTTTAGGATTGACGGTTTGGATCTCCTTGCAGTCCAAGGGACTCTCAAGAGTCTTCTCCAACACCACAGTTCAAAAGCATCAGTTCTTTGGCACTCAGCTTTCTTTATAGTCCAAATCTCACATCCATACATGACTACTGGAAAAACGATACCTTTGACTTGATGGACCTTTTTTGGTAAATAATATCACTGCTTTTTAATATGCTGTCTAGGTTGGTCATAGCTTTTCTTCCAAGGAGCAAGCATCTTTTAATTTCATGGCTGCAGTCACCACCTGCAGTGATTTTGGAGCCCAATTTCATGGCTGCAGTCACCACCTGCAGTGATTTTGGAGCCCAAGAAATAAAGTCTTTCACTGTTCCATTGTTTCCCCATTTATTTGCCATGAAGTGATGGGACCAGATGCGATGATCTTAGGTTTCTGAATGTTGAGTTTTAAGCCAACTTTTTGACTCTCCTCTTTCACTTTCATCAAGAGGCTCTTTAGTTCTTCTTCACTTTCTGCCATAAGGGTGGTGTCATCTGCGTATCTGAGGTTATTGATATTTCTCCCGGCAATCTTGATTCCAGCTTGTGCTTCATCTAGCCTGGCATTTCTCATGATGTACTCTGCATAGAAGTTAAATAAGCAGGGTGACAATATACAGCCTTAACTTACTCCTTTCCCGATTTGGAATTAGTTTGTTGTCCCACGTCCAACAGTTCTAACTGTTGCTTCTTGACGTGCATACAGATTTCTCAGGAGGCAGGTCAGGTAGTCTGGTATTCTCATCTCTTTCAGAATTTTCCAGTTTGTTGTGATCCACACAGTCAAAGGCTTTAGCGTAGTCAATAAAGCAAAACTAGATGTTTTTCTGGAACTCTCTGGAGTTTTTGATGATCCAGTGGATGTTGACAATTTGATCTCTGGTTCCCTTGCCTTTTCTAAATCCAAAAATTTGATCTTGCCTGTTTAGAAATGTTTAAAGTACCTTTTAATTATTTTAAAAACTACAGATGCTTCCTTTAACTCCTTAAAATTTACCTATTGAACGACATTTAAGTAGGACTTAAAGTATTTAAGCCAAATTACACTAGCAACACATTCAATTACCTTGTGTAAGCTATGATTTTAAGATTTTTTTTTTTTTTTGCAAACACAGTGGTAATACCTAATTTTAATTGAAATGTGGTAAAACCTGAAAACAGACATAATTTAAAATGCTAAGAAGCCAGAAAGTTGCATTTGAATCTATACTAGTGGTTGAAAGGTTGAGGTTATCTGAGTAATGTACAGGGGAGCTTTTCATTTTCTGATACCATTGATCTTGTGATGTGTGCTTATATACAGGGTTCCAGGTGGTGCTAGTGGTAAAGAACCCACCTGCCAATGCAAGAGACATAAGAAAAGCAGGTTTGATCCCTGGGTCAGGAAGATCCCCTGGAGAACAGCATGGCAACCCACTCCAGTATTTTTGCCTGGAGAATCACATGGACAGAGGAGCCTGGTGGGCCACAGTCCAGAGGGTCTTAAAGAGTCGGACACAACTGAAGCAACTTAGCATGCGTGCGTGTGCTTATATAATCATTACATCACATAGCAAAAGTGAAAGTCGTCCAGTTGTGTCTGACTCTTTGTGACCTCATGGACTGTCCCTGGAATTCTCCAGGCCAGAATACTGGAGTGGGTAGCCTTTCCCTACTCCAGGGGATCTTCCCAACCCAGGGATCGAACCCAGGTCTCCTGTATATTGCAGGCGAAATCTTTACCAGCTGAGCCACCAGGGAAGCCCTATGTCACATATGATTATCTCTATTCTAGGCAAAGAATAGAAAAACAGCTATGGCTTTGTAAGAAAAGCCCCAAACCAAAATCACAAGCAAGCTTAGAAGTTAAAGTGACAGGATCTGCCTTTCAGTTCTGGTTCTGCCACCATGGAATGCTGGGCACGGCAACAATCTCTCTGCGCCTGATTCTCACAGTCCATCCACACTTTTGTTATGAAAAATGATTTATTTATTAAACTCTCTACCTTATTATTAATCTTGATTCTGGAAAAAGTTAAATCTGAGTCTTTGGTGTGAAAAATAAAAAGGGGTGAAAAAAACATGTACTCCCAGGGTTCATCAAATATAATTTCATTTACTTGCGGGTACTAATATTTTGCATTTTTACCTGATAATAGTTTATTAGCGTTGGTAATAGTAACTAAAATGGCAGGTACTTGCAGACTAACTTTTAGTTCATGAGATGCTCTTTCTTATGAACTGTCTGTGTTTTTATAGAATAAAACCATCCCACACAAAGTATCTCTTCTGCTGTCATCGTATGCTTGTGTTCTCTCTTCAGCCGGCAGCGGAGAGGAACTTATTAAAGTCATAGGTGTTGAGTGAAAAAACATAAATTATAAACATCTAGTCATTATTTTTTTTATACATTTCTGGAGTTGTTTATTTTGTATAATAGCCAATTCTTAAGTCTGTACCATGAAAAATATGAGTTAAATAATGGATAATTAATCTTTACATAATCTCATGGCATTGCTTCTTTAAAAAAAAAAAAAAAATGTAAAAACCAAGTCACCAGGATGACACCGAGAATTTAACTGCTGTCCTGAGCTGCCTTATTGCACAGTCACTTAAACCCACATGAGAGAGGTTTACAATATGAGTCACTCAGGTTCCTCTACAGGAAGATCATTTTTCTCTTGCCTTGAGTCCGTACTCAGATACCATGTGGCCATCTGGTGGATTGCCACAAATCCTGTATCTGTAAGCATAGTATCTAGGATACATCTGAAGGAAATGTATTAAAAGGAAAGAAAATTGAGTCACTGTTTTATCCTGATCAGGAAGGTGACAGTAACCTGTTGTCCCAAAGGAGGCACTATTCTTGAGAAAATTACAGGGGGATGGCGGGGGTTAAGAGGCCTCCCAGCAGTTCCCACAGTCTAGCAATCAGGCTAGATTTGGGTTCCATCTCCTTGAATACCCTCTTCTGGCTCCATTGGCGTTACTGTGTCTTGTGTCTTCACAGGTGCCGTCTTCTTTCCCAGACTATGCAAGAGGGGGACTCTGCTCTGTTTTCCTTGCTAGTCCTGGAAAATTCACACCAGCCCTTCTCAAGCTCTTCCTAGCTCTGAGCGTTAGGTGTGAGCATTCCATCCTTAAGAGATGTGTCTTTCATGAGGAACCAAAATTGTCCCCAGCTTACTCTGGAACTAAGTGAAAATTAATCTGCGGGCAAACACTTCCTCTTGTTCACACTTACCATTCTGTATAGCCTTCTAACAGAGCACTTGTCACTTTGCTCTGTAATTTGAGAGCTTTCACATTTCCTCTCACCATCACCTACAAAAGAAAATGTATTTTCCATTGCAAACCATCACACACAGATGTGTGTGTGTGTGTGTGTGTATATATATGTATATATATATATATGATTGATACAGAGATATAGACACATATCCATGTGAGTTGCCTTACCTTGACTGCTCGCTCTCTGATATTTTCCATTCTGTGCTACTCTGTTCTACTTTGTTTGTTCATTTTTGTCTGCGCTGGGTCTTCATTGCTGTGTGGGGGCTTTCTCTGGTTGTAATGAGTGGGTGCTACTCTTCATTGCAGTGTTCGGGCTTCTCACCGTGGTGGCTTCTCTTGTTGCAGAGTGTGGACTCTGCAGGTGTGGTGTACAGACTTTCTGCATATGGGATCTTCCCAGACTAGGGATCGAATCTGGTTCCCCTGCATTGGCTGGCAGATTCTTAACCACTGGACTCCCAGGGAAGCCCCTATCTATTTATTCTGAGTGCTGATCAAGACCCATTAAACTGGTTTCATGATTCTGTCTGTTTGGGTCACACGTTGCTGTTGGAACCACACAGTTCTGGTTAATGTGCCTGACACCCCTGGCCCCATCCCTGCTAGACTCTGATCTCCCTGTGGGCAGAAAGTGAAGCTTGTCCCTTCCTCTGCATACTGAACATCCACCTTGGTGCCTGGCAGGTAGCAGATGCTCAGGTTAATATTAGTTCCACCAAAGAACTCAGCCTCATTTGTAAAATCTGTGAAACGGAGAGGTGCCCAGGCATACCCGGGGGGCAGTTGTGAGAACAGAATGAGATCATATATTTAAAGCACAGAACATAGGGCCTAGTACCAACAGATGCTCAGTTAACACTTGCTTCTCTCTGATTTTCTAGAACTGGCTCTCCCTTTAATGGAGCATCGGAACTGTGCTGCACTTTAAGTATAATGAGATGTTTGAATTCCGTTAACCTAAGGCCTTCAGCCACTCGGGCATGCTGAGATTTTCCAGGATGCCATGAAGCCAGGGACGGATAGCCTTCAGGGAGCGCAGTTTCTTCTGGGGTTTAGCACAGGCCAGGCCTTGGCTGGAAATAGGGAAAGGTCACAGGGGTGAGTTGGTTTGCCATATTCTGTGTGTGCATGCTCAGTCGCTTCAGTCATGTCCGACCCTTTGGGACCCCATGGACTGTAGCCCCCCGAGGCTCCTCTGTCCATTGAATTCTACAGGCAAGAATACTGGAGTGGGTTGCGTTGCTCTCCTTCAGGGGATCTTCCAACCCAGGGATCAAACCCACATCTCTTATGTCCCCTGCATTGGCAGATGGGTTCTTTAGCATTAATGCCACCTGGGAATCCATTGCCATACCCTAGTGGGACTCATTTCTCCATAAAGAGTGGGATGAAATCATTATTAGAATTTCATGGCAAAAATGAAAGTGACTTCCACATTTAAAAAGACTATGCATTTAAAATCAATGTGAAATTTAGAGTATTTTGTAACTCAGAGGTCTTCATAAGAACTACTATATTAGAAAGACTACTCCTAAATAAAGTCTGATGTAGCAGAGAGGGCACTAGTGGGAGAACTTCTGGTTTGATCCACAGTATCTGGCCACCAGACTGTGAGTGGGACAGCCTCTCTGGATCTTATTTCTTCATCTATGAAAGGAAACCCCTCTCCATTCCCAAAATCCTGTGATTACAAATATGGGCTTTCAAATCCATTTTACATTCACTGGATCATATTAATCAACAGGGAGATAACATTTCACTTTTCTCAGCTGCAGAGTCTGAATCAGATACAGTGCCTGCAAGCTTTTCTCGATAATTGTTGCTTGCCACTCTCAGAAGTGCCGAACGGTGCTTAACTGACCTGATCACCAAAATGAAGTCAGATTATCTGTTATCTTCAGAGATAGAACTTCAAAAATCAGAATTTTGCATGCATCATCACAGTAATAGTTTGTTCTAAATTGTATGTTACTTGGTCCATGAAATGTAACCTCTTCATTTAATGTGTTGTGAATTGATCATTCACATATGAGTAATGTAATGAGCCTGCTTGCTGTTTTCTTCTAGGACAGAATGACTCAGAAGATAATGGAGCTTTGAAGTCTAGCAGAATATGAAGTCTTTCCTCTTCTGGTTTAAATTTAAAAGGTCAGTAGTGAGTTTCTTTTGCTACCAGCTGATACTTGCCCATCTTCCCCAGTTCTTAACAAGCAGGCTGTCCTGAAGTTAGCAGGGCGGTTAGGAAGGCCTTCGCTGCATCGGTATGGAAGTCAGGATTTTTTCAGATGTCTGGGAGTAAAATGCTTAGTGTGGAGAGGTTCTCAGCGCAGTTCTGTGCCACCAGCTCCCTAATACAGAGCTTCTCTTTTGTTTCTTCGCAGTACTACCCTCCCAGGTACCCCCCACCAAGGCTCTGATGCAAACGAAAATCAGATAATAAGTGACTCAGCTTGAAAGGTCAAGCTCCTCACCAGAAATGTCAAAAAGGACTCCGTTACCTTTGCTGTTTTCACAATGAACAGAGTCAGCTTCCACAGGGCACCAGGGTGGTGGCACATTAGTTCTTAAATAAAGAAAAAAAGGAGTTGGTGTCAGAAGCGGTCTTTTTCTGACTCATTTGCTCTCCATTTTTTGCTCCTGTTTGGCTGATTATGTTAACCTTCTGCTCAGTCTCCATGCCCTATCTAATTTTGCCACTTTCCACCTAAAATTAAATGCATGTCCAACCCTGTCACTGCTCTGAGCAGCCCTCTATCTGATTAAACCCAGCCCCCCTGCCTGGCTTCCAAGGTTCTGTGGCCTGACATCCACCCCCATCCTCATCTCGCGATGCTCCTTCCTCACTCCTAGACCTGTTGGGTCCATGTCTTTGCTCTTGGCTGTTCTCTGTCTGACATTAAGCCTCCTCTTCCCCTGACTGCATTGTAAGACGCACTCAGGGATCAGCCCCTCTGAGCAGCCTTTCCGGGACCCCCACCCCCACCCCCATAGTGGGCAGCAGGCCTCTCCATGATCCCGTGATCCCTGCACACACACCTCCATACCTACACTCACCACTTCATGTCCATTTAACAGTTTTACTTTTCTCTCTCTCCTGCTGGAGGGAGAGAATTTTAAGTCATTATTGCTGAAAATTCGGGGACTCTCCAGCAAGATCAGATTTCTGAAAGATGTACAAAAACATAGAAAGAGAAGGATGAATAACCAAGGGTGAACATGAGAAGAGATTTAGGACAGCAGAAGCCTTAAATGAGCTTTGACTTGCAAAGATGCAAAAGCTGGTATTAATAGAAAAGACTTTGAAAACTATTTCTAGCCAAAAGAAGAGAGAATAGGGGCTAACAAGTCAGGCTGGAGAAATTGAGCATGATCAGGCCACTATCTTTGTAGATATCACAGGGGGCATTTTAATGAGCAAAAGCTGCTGGACCCCTCCAGCCCTGAGAGGTTGATTCTATAAAACAGGTTATTGATTCTATAAAAACAGATGTTGAAATTCTGTATGAGGTCCACACACGTCCCAGGACGTGAGCTAGTAAGATAATTCTAGAGTTGGAAAGACAGCCTGCTGAAGAGTTAACAATAATTACTGCCTTTCACCTAAAATGTTGAAAGCAGCTTCTAGAGTTAATGAGTTTGTCCCCAGGACACGGCTTACTCTCTGGGATGATCTGACTCGTCACGTGTGCACCATCGTTAGTGATAATGCTCTGCACTCAAACAGCCCCGTTCATCTGTGGATCCCAAAGACTTTTGCAAGCATCCATTAGTTCTCACACATAACTCTGAATTCGCCTGCACACTTGTGAAGTGGTTGTAAACACTGTTACAACCCGGGCAAAGCCAGACCACTGTGACGGCATCTCCTGGGTGTCCAGTTGTTGCTGGCGGCTGAGATACCTCAATGAACTCCAACCTCCTCCCGCCACTGATGTCCGATCTTCTGACATTCAACTATCAAATAAGGTACGAAATTTGCAGGAGATTTCTTGACTTCTAATCAGCATATGAGTTTGAGAATGGTATATCCCGTCTGGCTTTGTCTTGTGTTCTGTCCCCCTACACAAACTCACACACAAAGGGAGAGCTGTCTGGAAGGTTCTGGGACAAGGTTGACCACTTTACTGTTGACTTGCCATCCACCCTGCCCCCCAGCCCATGGCCCACCAGCTCCAGATCCAGTTAACACTTAACACCATTTAACTAGTAACAGGGAATTCCTCTGGGGTTGGAGATGAAGGGAAAAGCTTACCTCCCACCCCCTGTGGTTCTGACTTTGACACATTTTAATAGTTAAAAGCTAAAGAAAACCTGATGCCTTCATTTCCTCTCCATCTGTCCCTTCATAACCCCCTACAGTCTAGCTTGCATCCTCTCCCCTCTTCTGAAGTCACTTTTTTAAAAGTCTTCAAGGACCTCCTTGTGGAATTCCACAAGGCATTTCTGGGGGTCGTTCCACTTGACCTCCCTGGTAATTCTACCCACCCTGCCCTCCTCCGAAGTCTCTTTCCTCTTGACCTCTGTGGCCCTGGGATCCCCACTTTCCTTTCCCCTCTCTGGTCATTTCTCTTTCCTGTTAGGAGGATATCCGTCATTCCTGTGGTCCCTGAGCATCTCTGAACCTCCTGTAGAATAACCCTTATCTCCCATGGGATAGAGACTGGAAAACGTCCCAGACTGGAAAACCCAGAGACCACGTTCTTTCCTCTCTTCCTCTGGTTTTCTATATCCAGTGGCTCCCGGAGGTCCTACTTTTTCTCTGAAGTAGTTCTTAGTACTCACTGCCTTCTTGGTTGGGCCCCAGCACCCAGAGCCTGGCTGCCCAGACTCTTTTGATCCTGTGCATTAACAAGATATGTTTGTACAATTCCCTCTTCCAGTTTTTGATGGTTTCCATATAATGTGCTGGACTGGGTGGCTTAAACAGTAGAATTTTATCTTCTCACAGTTCTGGAGGCCAGAAGTCCAAGATGAAGGTTCCATCAGGGGTTGGTTTCTGATGAGACTCTTCTGTCTTGTAGACGGCCACTTCCCTGTGTCCTCACATGGCCTCTTTGTGTTTGCAGAGAGAGACAGAGAGAAACAAGGAAGACAGAGAGAGAGGAAAGAGAGAGAAAGAGAGGCCTGGTGTCTATTCTTCTTTTCTTCTTTCTTCTATCAAAATCAGGGTGAACACTTATGACCCTATTTAATCTTTATTACCCCCTTAAGGACCCATCTCCAACTACAAGTCACATTGGAGCTTAGGACCTCAACATACAAATTTGGAGGTGATGCACAAGTCAGTCTATAGTATATATTTTTTCTATTACACTGGTATGTTTATATAAAATATACTCAAAAAAAAAAAGATGAGAATTTAAAAAGCAAGTACAAATACAAACTCTGCTGTTTTCTCCCCATATCCCAGGGCATCACCTCAGTGTACCTGGGCTACATTCCCCCTCTTCAAAACTGCGGACCTGGGCAATGCCTGCAGTGTCCTGACGCTCAGTCCACGTCAGGCTTTCACATCGTCTTCCCATCCGGTTCAGCCTCTGTATCAGCCTTTGTGAAACACTGGTTCCTTCTCCTCCCCTCCCTCTGAGAGCACTGGTACCCTGGGTTGCCCAGGAGAGGCCAGGCCACTGCCAGCTTGAACCTCAGGGTCCTCCCCGTCCCAACACGACGTCTGCTTCAAGCCGTCGTTCCTCTCACCGCCTCCCTTGGAACGCGCATCCTCCTCCTCTGCAGGTCCGGGGCCTCCAGCTCACATCCTCACCACGCTCCCCGTTCACTCCCACCTGTTCGTCTCTCCCTCCCTGAAGCTCCGTCCCATCCTCTGGTTCAGGGGCCCCAGCGGCTCAGCAGTGTTAACTTCCGCATTCACGGGCGCCATCTTTCCTCTCGAATGGATTACAGGCTCCAAGAGCTCTTGGAGGCTTCTTGCAGGCTTCTTCCTCATTTCACGTCCTCCACTGAGCACAGCCTCTGAGCTTGCCTCTGTCGCTGCCGTGCTTCTCTGGCCTTCCAGGGGTGGTGGTTGGGCAGAGACCACCGTGGAGGCCTTGGAAGCAGCAAGGCCATCTGACTTACTGATCGCGGGTATGCTTGTGGCCCAGATGTGTTTGGGGCAGACAGCTTAACACGATTGAGTTCCTAAACGTACTCCAGCTCAGCTTCTTGCCAATGGTATTTCCCAGAACTTGGTAATATAGTCTCCTAAAAATTTAATAGAAGAAAAGTTGGCTGCTTATTGAGAAGTGGACTCTTGACTGTCGACTCAGATTACCTTAAATGAATGTTGACAAATGCAAGATTTATTAGGAAAAGCATCCCTCTATTTAGTGCCCAGTGGGGTTCAGGACATGCGTGTAAATCATTCAGATAACAATATTTCTGGGTTGAGCACTTGGCATTCGCCCACCAGAAGTCACCTATAAATAGAGCACCTGTTCACAGATGGCAGAGCTGGGATGCTGGCAGTAAACACTCAGGAAAAGAATGGCTTTGAACTCTGAAAAGGCAGCAAGCCTGGAGCTGTTTCCAGATCTCGAATTCCCCTGTAAAACTCACCAGCTCATGCTGACCTGAGAATTTCAAACCAGTGCACTAAAGTGAAGATACCAACTCACTTCCTGAACTTTATGGCCCCGTGGCTGCGATCCAGTTTCCAGATACGTATTTGGGGGCCATGCCATTACTGAGATGAACAGCCTTGGAGACCCTTTAGCTGAAACTCACTCTTCTCTGTGCCATGAATATGTGCTGGCTGCAGATTGATTTCCTGATCCCCTTGTGGGTCCAATTGCTCTGCAAATTGAATTGTTTAAGGTTTAAACTATGTATTTTTTCCCCTCATCTACAAGGTGAACTTGGCAGACTCAGTGTGTGTCATAATTGTGTTCAGAGTCCACAAGTCATTGCATATGTGTTTC
Organism: Bos taurus; assembly: GCF_002263795.3. NCBI lineage: Eukaryota > Metazoa > Chordata > Mammalia > Artiodactyla > Bovidae > Bos > Bos taurus. The sequence continues at coordinate 91,610,609 of NC_037336.1, forward strand.
AGGTATGAGGTTGTTCAGGGTCCTGAACCAGGATTATCTCTCCAGCCTCTTTGAGTGATAGTTGGTTGCCAAGGATACTAACTGGCACTGTGGGTGACACCCACTTAATCTGCAGAGACCATGCAGGTAACCTTCAGACCACGTTGCTCAGATTAAAGTGTAGCTGTGGCTCTCCTCTAATGGTTCATTGTTGGATTTTCCTCTTGGTTTCTTTTTACTTTTGCATAGGAGCTACCTATGTCTCTGATGTGGAAAGCAAAGGTCTGAGTTGGAAAGAGAGACGGACCTGGGAGAGGCCAGTGCTGGCCACAGAAATGTCTGCTTCATGAATATTTCTTTGAGATTTTTGAGCCTTTTCTTTTCACAAGAGACCCACAGAGAGGGATTTCCCTGACGATCCAGTAGTTAGGACTCTGTTCTTCCATGGCTTAGGGCTCCGGGTTCAGTCCTAGGTTGGGGAACTAAGATGCTGCATACTGTGAGGTGAGGCCAAAAAACATTTTTTTCTTTCAAATAAAAATTTAAAAATAAAAAGAGAGACCTGCAGAGAAAGAAGGAGGGCACAGGAGGGGAGAGAGGAAGGGAAAGATCAAGAAAAGAAGAAAGGAAAAGGAAGAAGGGAGAAAGAAAGCAGTCTCCCCGTGGGTCGCGTGTGGTTTTGTGAACCCGCCTCTCTGAGCAGAGTTTAACTCGGGACACAGCCTCCCCTAGCAGCCTCCCTCCACTGTGGCTGCTGGCAGGGGCCGCGGGGACATCACAGATGGCACTGGGGAAGGATGCAAGGGCCGGCCTTCTCCCTTCCCCGGGCGCTGGGCTGAGGCCCATGTGGGAATACCCACGTGGGTTGCCAAGTCAAGCATTTTCATGGCCTGAGTCACACAGACAAGAGTTTTACTCTGTGAACACAGACCAGGCGAATAAAGAACCAAACGCCAATCCCAGAAGGCAAGGAAATGATCATTAAGTGCCATTCTGTGCACTCAGGGTAATTGTCCATGCCACTCTTCGGTGGCTCTGTTCTGGGCAAGGGCAACGCACGCTTCCAAGGCCTTGTTGAGCATCAGGCCCCCTCACTGTTTTCTTTCAACCCGGCTTTGAAGCTGGACGGTGCAAACCAGGACGGAGTTTGGAAAGTCTGTGTTCATCGCTGGGGTTTAATTAAAATACACTGAGCCTTGCAAAAACTTGTGGTTTGGAGTAATGGAAACTTTAGGGAATCAGAAACAGAGACTGATCCATGGAAGAAAGGTCTGATTTTCTCCTCAAGCTTTGGGTTTCTTGCCATCCATTTCCTCCCAGACTTGTAGTTGACGCCTTCTTAAACATATGAATTATTTTTCTTTATTTTTTTTAAACATGTGAATAGTTTTTTAAAAATTTATTTTAAAATTGGAGTATAATTGCTTTACTTGTGTGTGTGCTAAGTCACTTTAGTCATGTCTGACTCCTTGCGACCCTATGGACCATAGCCCAGCAGGCACCTCTGTCCATGGGATTCTCCAGGCAAGAATAAGGGAGTGGTCGCCATGCCCTCCTTCAGGGATCTTCCCAGCCCAGGGATGGAACCCAAGTTTGTGTCTCCTGTGTTGGCGGGTGGGTTTTTTACCACTACCACCACCTGGGAAGCCCCATAATTGCTTTACAATGCTGTGCTTGTTTCTGCTGTTCAACAGTGTGAATCAGCCGTATGTATATATTATATCCCCTTCCTCTTGATGAATTATTTTTCCAGTAAGAGACCAACCAACTGTATTATCACAAGTAATCACTTATACAGAAGAATTATGCAAATATTCATACTATTTCATATTCCCCTTCTGTTGGATTGATTTATAAATATATATTTATCACATACCTATTATGTGCAGAGCATGTGAGAGGTGCAAGGGGTACAATTGTGAGCGCCGCTGGACCAGCCTGGCCTCTTTCCTCATGGAGCTCCTGACAGCTTTCGGTGCCTCTTGGTCTTTCTATGTTAAGAGCATGGCATTTAGCTTGGTCTTGAGGAGTGAACTTGACGTTCACAAAGTGTCAGTTAGTTAAGAAAAAGAAATGACTTTGAATATAGACCTTGTCACCAACATACAGTTGTATATAACTGAATATATATCTCTAGTAGTGATGACATAGCAGTGTTCTTCAAAGCACGATTTACACGTTTCTCCCACATGTCAAACTTCATTTCAGCAGCTCTGTAAATCTGTCAGAGGGGGGCTTTCCATGGCTGTTGCTGAGAGGCGGGTCTTGACTGACCTCAGGCTCTTGAGAACGGTGCTTCTCAAAGTAATTTTTTGCATCCAAGTCACATGGATGTGTTTGTTAAAATTCAGATTCTTTAGCCTCACTCCAGATCCACAGAATTAGACTCTCAGGAGTTCAGGATCAGAAAGATGCATTTCTTTTCTTTTTTTTATTTTAATTTTTTTTAAACACCAAAAACATTTTCCATTGGGGTATAGCTAATTAACAATATTATAGTTTCAAGTGAACAGCGAAGGGACTCAGCCATACATATACATGTATCCATTCTCCCCCAAACCCCTGCTCCCATCCAGGTGGCACATAACATTGAGCCGAGTTCCATGTGCTATACAATAGGTCTTTGTTGGTTATCCATTTTAAATATAGCAGTGCGTACATGACCTTCCCAAACTCCCTATCTATCCCTTCCCCCTGGCAACCATTAAGTTCGTTCTCTAACTCTGAGAGTTTTAGAAATCCATTTCTAACAGGCATTGCCCCAGTCATTTTTGTGCAAAGTAAAGTTTTAAGAACATTATTTTCCTAGCATTCTTATCAAAATCAACGTAAAAACTATCAGTGGATTGGTCAAACCAAAGAAACTCCATCCAATATTTGGGGGTGGGGAGCTGATATCAGGCAGGTCTATGATAAGTTTATTTAGCATCATATAGCCCCTCCCCCCAAAGCAATAAATAATAAAATGATACTCCTTACATTTAGCTGGCTATGCCTATGACCTTAGTCAAGTCATTTGATTTCTTGCTTTCCTCATCTGCAAAATGAGAAGCTGGTCTTCATGATCTTTAAGCACATTTTCTTTCTTCTTTTTTACTAATATCAACAAACTAAGTAGGTACCTGAAGCTGAAACTCCAATACTTTGGCCACCTGATGTAAAGAAATGACTCACTGGAAAACACTCTGATGCTGGGAAAGATTGCAGGCAGGAGGAGAAGGGGACGCCAGAGAATGAGATGGCTGGATGGCATCACTGACTGAATGGACATGGGTTTGAGCAAGCTCTGGTAGTTGGTGATGGACCAGAAGGCCTGGTGTGCTGCAGTCCGTGGGGTCACAAAGAGTCAGACATGACTGAGTGACTGAACAACAACAACAAAATAGGTGTCTGCAGTGGCGGCTAGTACTTTTACCCTTTCCCGTCCATGCACCCTCCCACGTGTGATGCAAATACTGGTCACCAGGAGATTAAAGGCAGAGACAAAGAAAAAGATTAGCACAGCAGAAACAGGTCAAGTAAGTGTTCAGACTCTAATTTTAATTGTTTTCTCTTGTCTTCCTTCTTCTACTGAATAATATTCTTTTTTCTTCTGTTATATAGTGATTGAATTCATCATCTTTAAGTCATTGATCCACTTATGTAATGCTTAAGGAGCATCCAGTATATTCCAGGACAAGGCTGTATGTTGAGCACGTGGACATGAACAGTCTGACCTCATATGGTTTTCCCTCTACTAAAATCAGTACATTTGAACCCAAATAGTTCATTGATACCTTTTCAATTTAAAGTTCCTTCTCCTGAAAGGATAATGTAGAAAAATTGTTAAAAACATAATGACCAAAAAACAAAAAAAGACAAGGGTATTTTTTTTTTTTTTTGAGCTATATCTAAGCTATGGTTTTTCCAGTGGTCATGTATGGATGTGAGAGTTGGACTGTGAAGAAAGCTGAGCACCAAAGAATTGATGCTTTTGAACTGTGGTTTTGGAGAAGACCCTTGAGAGTCCCTTGGACTGCAAGGAGATCCAACCAGTCCATTCTGAAGGAGATCAGCCCTGGGATTTCTTTGGAAGGAATGATGCTAAAACTGAAACTCCAGTACTTTGGCCACCTCATGCGAAGAGTTGACTCATTGTAAAAGACTCTGATGCTGGGAGGGATTGGGGGCAGGAGGAGAAGGGGACGACAGAGGGTGAGATGGCTGGATGGTATCACTGACTCGATGGACATGAGTCTGAGTGAACTCCGGGAGTTGGTGATGGACAGGGAGGCCTGGCGTGCTGCGATTCATGGGGTCGCAAAGAGTCGGACACAACTGAGCGACTAAACTGAACTGCTTACATTTGAAACTTAAATTTTTGAAAGACAAACCCTATACAGTCATATATTACTCCTGTCCATGTGAGTAAACAAACAAAACCCACAGTTGTATCATTGTATGTGCTGTCCCATCCTCTATAATGTTCCCTGGGAAGAAGGGAAGACAGGTGGGTTCTTTAAGGTTTTTGAATCTTTAGTGACAGAGGTGCTTATGCTCATTTTATATTAATAACACCTCCTATATAACAGATAATAACTGTATGCTGATTTGTTTTCTATTTTTGTTATCTTTCAGAGAATGGCAATAAATCTTTATAGAGTGATAGATGAAGAACCTTCCTTTAAAAAGACTATTTCAAACTAATCTCCCCCTAATTATATTGGAAGGCTTTTCATGATAAAATTCCTGGAAGGGTCACTGAAGTGCAGTGAAAGTCGCTCGGTCATGTCCGACTCTTCAACCCCGTGGCCTGCAGCCCGCCAGGCTCCTCTGTGCATGCACTCCTAGAGGCAAGAGTACTGCAGTGGGTCACTGGAGTTCAGAAATTCTCCTCACTCCGTAGGTATGATTTAAATGTTTAAATTAAGAGTTAGTCGCTCAGTCATGTCTGACTCTTTGCAACCCCATGGACTGTAGCCCACCAGGCTCCTCCATCCATGGGATTTTCCAGGCAGGAATACTGCAGTGGGTAGCCCTTTCCTTCTCCAGAGGATCTTCCAAGCCCAGGGATCAGACCTGTGTCACCTGCATTATAGGTGGATTCTTTACCATCTGAGCCACTAGCGAAGCCCTTCAACTAAGAGGGTCCCTGGATTTATGAGCTTCTGCCTACGTCTTGGATTTAAGAGGAAAAAGGGTATTTACACTTATCTTTGTGATCTATTTTATATTCAGGAGAGGACTCTGTCATGAGGTTGCTTTCTTCAACTATTGGCCATTCTACACAATTTGAAGAGATTTCAAAAAATGTATCTTATTCAAGTAGAGTTGGTTGACAGTATTGCATTATGAACAGATTTTTAATTAAGGTTTATAGGTGAGTCACCATAAAAATGATGCAAACTTTCTCCCTCCACTCCTGCCCCTGGAGAAGCCACTGAAGGATGCTTCCCTTGTCTCGTGTGAAGAGACCACGGGTGTCGTAAGGCCCTTTCCCCTGACCTTAGGTCTGAGAAGGGCCTTCTCTGCCATTCCTCCTCCTCAGTTTGGAAAGATCCTTCTTGATCTTGTAAAGATCAAGTTTGGAAAGATCATTCCCCATCACTGAGACGCTCACCTGTCTTTATTGTGTTTTTCAAACAGGTAGGATTTATTAAGCAAGCAGCCTGCAGCCCACCCTCGAGACATGAGAGCAGATGAAGCCCAGTAGGACTGGTCTCATCTGTTTTTTGTTTTTTAATATATAATTTTATTTATTACTTTCTTTTACTTTTGGTTGTCCTGGGCCTTTGTTGCTGTGTGGGCTTTCTCTCCAGTTGCCGCGTGTGGGCTTCTCAATTGTGGTGACTTCCCTTGTTAGGGAGCACGGGCTCCAGGGCACACAGGCTTCAGTGGGCTCAGTGGTTGCGGCTCACGGGCTCTAGAACACAGGCTCACTAAGTTGTGCTGCACACAGCTTAGTGGCCCCACCGCCTGTGGGATCTTCCCGGATCAGGGATTAAACCCGTGTCTCCTGCATTGGCAGGCAGATCCTTTACCACTGAGCCACCAGAGAACCGCCCTGCTCTCATCCGTACTGAGGACTAAATGAAGACAACCGGAAGAATTGTATTGGCTTCTTTGTTTGCATCAAGTCGCACCCCAAGACCTTGCGGGGAGAGTTTGAGGTGTGCTAAACTGCACATCCTAAAGGAGATCAGTCCTGGGTGTTCATTGGAAGGACTGATGTTGAAGCTGATGCTTCAGCTTTGGCCACCTGATGCAAAGAGCTGACTCATTTGAAGACTCTGATGCTGGGAAAGATTGAGGGCAGGAGGAGAAGGGGACGACAGAGGATGAGAGGGTTGGATGGCATCACCGACTCCATGGACATGGGTTTGGGTGAACTCCGGGAGTTGGTGACGGACAGAGAAGCCTGGCATGCTGCGGTTCATGGGTTTGCAAAGAGTCGGACACGACTGAGTGACTGAACTGAACTGAAACCACACATGTGACAGCCAGACAGAGGGGCAGGTCTCCTGTAGCGTTTTCCCCAGAAGGTCAGCAGAAACCTGAACTCATGGCGGCTTCAAGAGACAAGCTGTTGTGTCTCAGAGGAAGAAACAGCACAGCTTTCAGCCTCTCTGGGCCCCGAGATGCTGGGTGGGCGGCACCCGGGCTCACGGTGCTCCTGGTGCCCAGTATCACGCCTGCTTCCTGCCTCTGATTTCAGGCCTTTCAGAAAGCTTTCTGTGAAATGGAAATCCTGAGTGGTCTTTTCTGATGCTTTCTTCCTTTGTGGTAAAGAGCTAATTTCATATACTTGAGGAAGCTTTTTCCAAAGGGACTAAAACTGGGCTGCTGGAGAAAGAATCAAAACACATGTGCGGGAGACAGATGAGCATTTAGGTACTGGAAGACTGTGAACACTTCACACTCCACAGAGAAGGTCGGGGGCCCCGGCTCCAAGCCCTGTGCAGGGCACCTCTCAAAAGCTGGGGTGGGCCACTTCTTTTTACTTTGAAAATCACCTCCTGGTCTCCCCCATATCACAGTGGATAGTACAGCGCAGGGGACACAATCCGATCTCTAGTCTGGGAAGATCCCCCCACCCAGGCCGCAGAGCAACTAAGCCCGTGCACCCCAACTCCTGAGCCTGGACACCCGAGAACCCATGCTCCGCAACAAGCACGGCTGTAGGTGCTGGTGCCCTTCTACACCCCACCGCCCCGGGACTGCGGCCCCACCGCAGCGCCACCCAGCTCTGCCACGTCTCCTTGCCAGGGAGTCAGGGTGGTGTGCCGACAGGTTTGTGTCTGGAAGCCTTCAGTCACTTGATTGTGACAAGTTCTTTTTTTTTTTTAATTTTGTGTATTTATTTATAGTGAAGTATCGTTGATTCGCGATGCTGTGTTCGTTTCCGGTGTCCAGTACCATGATTCAGCTACACATTTATACATGTTTGTACCTGTAGTTTCTTTATTCTTTTCCATTATAGTTTATTGTCAGTCTCTCCGTCGTGTCTGACTCTTTGTGACCCCACGGACTGTAGCCTGCTGGGCTCCTCTGCCCATGGGATTCTCCAGGCAAGAATACTGGAGTGGGTTGCCATGTCCTCCTCCAGGGGATCTTCCCGACCCAGGGATCAAACCCAGGTCTCCCGCACCGCAGGCATATTCTTTACTATCTGAGCCATCAGGGAAGCCCATTATCGTTTATTACAAGATAGAAAATATAATCCCCTGTGTTAGACAATAAATCCTTGTTGTTTATCTATTTTATGTGCATTTATTAATCCCTATACCTACTCTATCCCTCCTCTCCTTCCTCTTCCGTAACCATCAGTTTCTTTTCTCTATCTATGAGTCTGTTTCTGGGTTGTAAATAAGTTTATTTGTGTCATTAAAAAAAATTTTTTTTTTGTATTTCTGTATTTGGCTACATCTGGTCTCAGTTGCTGCACGTGGGATCTTTAGTTGTGGCAAGTGGAATCTAGTGCCCTGACCAGGGACCAAATCCTGGCCCCCTGCATTGAGAGCTCAGGGTTGTAGCCACTGGACCCCTCGGGACGTCCCTGTATCATTTTTTTAGATTTCACTATTAAGGAATTTGATATATTTATCTCTCTCTCTCTCTGACGTACTCCACCTAGTATGATAATCTCTAGGTCCATTCATGTTGCTGCAAATGGCATTATTTCATTCTTTGTTTTTTATAGCTGAGTAGTATTCTATTGTGTATATATATCACAACTTCTCTATCCATTCCTCTGTTGATGGACACTTAGGTTATTTCCATGGAGTGTAACAAGTTCTTATATTAAAAATATTCAGCTAACCTAGAAATTGTGGAAAATTCTTAAAGAGATGGGAATACCAGACCACCTTACCTTCCTCCTGAGAAATCTGTATGCAGGTCAAGAAGCAACAATTAGAACTGGATATGGAACAACAGACTGGTCCCAAATTGGGAAAGGAGTACATCAAGGCTGCATATTGTCACCCTGCTTATTTAACTTATATGTAGAGTACATCATGAGAAATGCTAGGCTGGATGAAGCATAAGCTGGAATCAAGATTGCTGGGAGAAATATCAATATCTCAGATATGCAGGTGACACTACTTTTAATGGCAGAAAGTGAAGAGGAACTAAAAAGTCTCTTGATGAAACTGAAAGAGGAGAGTGAAAAACTTGGCTTAAAAACTCAACATTCAGAAAACTAAGATCATGGCATCTGGTCCCATCACTTCATGACAAATATATAGGGAAACAATGGAAACAGTGAGAGAGTTTATTTTCTTGGGCTCCAAAGTCACTGCAGATGGTGATTGCAGCCATGAAATTAAAAGACGCTTACTCCTTGGGACAAAAGCTATGACAAACCTAGACAGCATATTAACAGAGACATTACTTTACCAACAAAGGTCCATCTAGTTAAAGCTATGGTTTTTCCAGTGGTCATGTATGGATGTGAGAGTTAGACCATAAAGAAAGCTGAGCACCAAAGAATCGATGCTTTTGAACTGTGGTGTTGGAGAAGACTCTTGAGAGTCCCTTGGACTGCAAGGAGATCCTAAAGGAAATCAGTCCTGAATATTCATTGGAAGGACTGATGCTGAAGCTGAAAGTCCAATACTTTGGGCACCTGATGCAAAGAACCAACTCATTGGAAAAGACCCTGATGCCAGGAAAGATTGAAGTCAGGAGGAGAAGGGGATGACACAGGATGAGATGGCTGGATGGCATCACCGATGTGATGGACATGAGTTTGAATGAACTCCGGGAGATGGTGATGGACAGGGAAGCCTGTCATGTTGTAGTCCATGGGGTCGCAGAGTCAGACACGACTGAGCGACTGAACTGACTGACCTAATTAAAACAAGCGAAGTCTGGAGCTGAGCTCAACTAGGTGAAGTGATTTGAGTGATCAACTTGAGCAGAACTTGCCTGAAGGCAAATATTACCTAGTCGAATTATTAGACCTAAAAAGCAATTCCAATCTTAATAAAGTTTATATCCCATTTAACACAAAGATGAAATGTATGAGGAGTGATAGCTCTACATTTCAGTGTCAGGAGTCTATCTGAGAAATGTTTGTTTTAATGATATTTTTATTACAGTTGCATAAATACAGCAAAATGCACTGAACACATGTTACAGTTTTGTGGGTTTACTCAAATAAACACACCTGTGTAACCACAGTCCTCTTTAAGAAACAGAACATAACCATAATATTTCCCTCCCTGCTGCCCTCCCCACCCTGACCCCCGACATAGTCACCACAAGTAACCGCTAGCCAGCCAATGCAGGAGACACAGGTTCAATCCCTGGGGCAGGAAGATCCCTTCGAGGAGGAAATGGCAATCCAGTCTAGCATTCTTGCCTGGAGAATCTGGTGGACTACAGTTCATGGGGTCACACAGAGTCGGACATGACTGAATGACTGAGCCATACACACACACACATTTTTGAACTTTACATCAATGGAACCACATAGTACCTAATAATTTATTTCTGCTGTCTTTCTCACAATGGTATGCTTGTAAGATTCTGGTAGGAATTGATTCCCTTACTGTGCTGTATAGTAATAATTATAGTAACTCCATAATATGAATATGCTATACTTGATGTAGCCTTTCTACTGTGGAGGGACATTTGAGTTGTTTCTCCTTTGGGCTCTTTCAAATAATGACTCCAGAAACATTTTTATACCAGTGGTGTGCACATTTAAGTGTACTTCCATTGACTGTATACACTGGGGAAGAATTGTTGGGTCATGGCATCTATTCAGTTTTTGTGGTTACTGTCAAAAAGTTTTTCCAAAGTGACTATATGTATTTACACTCCCACGGGCAATTTATGAGATTCATACATATCCTTGCTAACACAATGTTGTCGTCTTTTTTGTTTTAGCCATTTGGAGGGGACGTGGTGGGGTCTCTTTGTGGTCTTATATATTATTTTTTATTATTATTATTTCCCTGATGACTGAGGTGTAGCATCTTTTCTAAATGTTTATTAGCTTTTAGAACATCTTCTTTTATATAGTAACACTTCAATCTTTTGCCTATTTTTAAATTGCAATGAGGGCTTTTTTGAATTGATTCCTCAGAGTTTATCTGGGTGCCAGACCCTTATGGGGTCCATTATCACAGACACTTCTCTGACTGTTTTGGCAGTCAAAATGATGATGGGGAAACACCTCAAAGGGAAGAGGAATTCAAACGCTGGGCTCCTCTCTCCAGAATCCCCTTTCTCAGGGATTTTGGTTTAAGACTTCAGTGTCTGGGCAGCTTTTTGATGACTCCCAAGCAAAGAAGAGAAGCGAAAAGCAAAGGAGAAAAGGAAAGATATAAGCATCTGAATGCACAGTTCCAAAGAATAGCAAGAAGAGATAAGAAAGCCTTCCTCAGCGATCAATGCAAAGAAATAGAGGAAAACAACAGAATGGGAAAGACTAGAGATCTCTTCAAGAAAATTAAAGATACCAAGGGAACATTTCATGCAAAGATGGGCTCGATAAAGGACAGAAATGGTATGGACCTAACAGAAGCAGAAGATATTAAGAAGAGGTGGCAAGAATACACAGAAGAACTGTACAAAAAAGATCTGCACGACCCAGATAATCACGACGGTGTGATCACTGACCTAGAGCCAGACATCCTGGAATGTGAAGTCAAGTGGGCCATAGAAAGCATCACTACGAACAAAGCTAGTGGAGGTGATAGAATTCCAGTTGAGCTATTCCAAATCCTCAAAGATGATGCTGTGAAAGTGTTGCACTCAATATACCAGCAAATTTGGGAAACTCAGCAGTGGCCACAGGACTGGAAAAGGTCAGTTTTCATTCCAATCCCAAAGAAAGGCAATGCCAAAGAATGCTCAAATTACCGCACAATTGCACTCATCTCACATGCTAGTAAAGTAATGCTCAAAATTCTCCAAGCCAGGCTTCAGCAATACGTGAACCGTGAACTTCCTGATGTTCAAGCTGGTTTTAGAAAAGGCAGAGGAACCAGAGATCAAATTGCCAACATCCACTGAATCATGGAAAAAGGAAGAGGGTTCCAGAAAAACATCTATTTCTGCTTTATTGACTATGCTAAAGCCTTTGACTGTGTGAATCACAATAACTGTGGAAAATTCTGGAAGAGATGGGAATACCAGACCACCTGTTCTGCCTCTTGAGAAATCTGTATGCAGGTCAGGAAGCAACAGTTAGAACTGGACATGAAACAACAGACTGGTTCCAAATAGGAAAAGGAGTATGTCAAGGCTGTATATTGTCACCCTGTTTATTTAACTTATATGCAGAGTACATCATGAGAAACGCTGGGCTGGAAGAAACACAAGCTGGAATCAAGATTGCCAGGAGAAATATCAATCACCTCAGATATGCAGATGACACCACCCTTATGGCAGAAAGTGAAGAGGAACTCAAAAGCCTCTTGATGAAAGTGAAAGTGGAGAGTGAAAAAGTTGGCTTAAAGCTCAACATTCAGAAAACAAAGATCATGGCATCCGGTCCCATCACTTCATGGGAAATAGATGGGGAAACAGCGGAAACAGTGTCAGACTTTATTTTCTGGGGCTCCAAAATCACTGCAGATGGTGCATGCAGCCACGAAATTAAAAGACGCTTACTCCTTGGAAGGAAAGTTATGACCAACCTAGATAGCATATTCAAAAGCAGAGACATGACTTTGCCAACAAATGTCCGTCTAGTCAAGGCTATGGTTTTCCTGTGGTCATGTATGGATGTGAGAGTTGGACGGTGAAGAAGGCTGAGCGCCGAAGAATTGATGCTTTTGAACTGTGGTGTTGGAGAAGACTCTTGAGAGTCCCTTGGACTGCAAGGAGATCCAACCAGTCCATTCTGAAGGAGATCAGTCCTGGGATTTCTTTGGAGGGAATGATGCTGAAGCTGAAACTCCAGTACTTTGGCCACCTCATGTGAAGAGTTGACTCATTGGAAAAGACTCTGATTCTTTGAGGGATTGTGGGCAGGAGGAGAAGGGGACGACAGAGGATGAGATGGCTGGATGGCATCACTGACTTGATGGACGTGAGTCTGAGTGAACTCCGGGAGTTGGTGATGGACAGGGAGGCCTGGTGTGCTGCGATTCATGGGGTCGCAAAGAGTCGGAGACAACTGAGCGACTGAACTGAAGCATATGAGTGTGTGTGCATAAAGTTTCATCTGGATATCCTGCTAGCTTTATTTTTTTTTTTTTGGCCATCACAAGGGCTGGTCTAGTATAAGCCGTTCCTTTATATTCTGAAGCCTAAGTCAAGGATGAGACTGTTGATTTGGGGGCAGTTCCGAAGGAAACTGTAGAATGAGAAGCATGTCTGGTGGCCTGAAGGCCAGCCCCAAGCACTGAGCAGAGACAGCCTTTCCTGGGCTGAGCTGGGATGAAGGGAGGATGTGCGGTGCTGGGTGAGGTTCTGCCCTCTGACCGTCGGGCCTTGTCCCTGGAGACAGGGATAAGAGCTTGGGGATCTCAAAGTGTGTCCATCCGGTTCAGTCCACAGAAACTTTTGGAAGCCCCCTGCCAGTGAGTGGAACAGTGAACTGAAAATAAATGAAGGCCAGTGCTAGACTGACAGAGGTCAGCTCTTCAGTCCCATGTGCCCCAGAGGTTCCAAGCGCAGTGGGGGGTGAGGGGGGAACCTTCCCAAATCTGTCTGTTCATCTTTGTGTCTGCAAGGCTTAGAGCCAGGCTGAAAACAGCCCTGCAGACAGGAGGCCTCCCAGTTGAGAGAAGGAGGACACAGCCTGTGGAGTCCTAACAATGCGGGCCCAGGGTGGGACAGGATGGCAGTATCTGCAACAAAGACCAAGGTCCACTAGGTCCAGGCAAGAGGGACCTGCGGAAGACTGGGGCCAGCATGCCTCACCCAGGCGGGCTCCAACCTGCTTCTCACCTGGCCCGACCCACGCCCAGCCTCCTCCAGAGAGAAGAAAAGGGATCAGAACGGGGGAAACTCTGAAACAGACAAAATATGGGAAGGTTTTTTAAACTGGAAGGGACTACATTTCTTGGGAGGGGTGAGATTTCCTTTTCCATGACTGTTCTGGATTGAATCACGTCTCCTTAAAAGGTATGTTGAAGGGCTGGTACCTACGAATGTGCCCTTATTGGAAAGAGAGTCTTTGCAGAGGTAGTCAAGCTGAGATAAGGTCATTAGAGGCGGCCCTAACCCAATATGACTGATGTCTCTTTAAGAAGAGGAGAAGAGGGGGAGTTCTCTGGTGGTCCAGGGGTTTGGACTCCAGGTTTCCACTGCAGAGGACACAGGTTCCATCCCTGCTTGCTATGCTCAGTCACTCAGTTGTATCTGACTCTCTGCAGCTCCATGAACTGTAGCCCGCCAGGCTCCTCTGTCCATGAAATTTTCCAGGCAAGAACACTGGAGTGGGTTGCCATTTCCTACTCCAGGGGATCTTCCTGATCCAGGAATCGAACACTCGCCTCCTGCATTAGAAGGTGGACTCTTTACCATTCACTGAGCCACCTGGGAAGCCTGAATACGGTGGGGCAAAAAAAATAAAAAAATACAGGAGAACAGAGACAGAGACCCAATAAGAGACGCCGCATGATGACAGAGGCAGAGATGGGAGTGATGTATCTGCAAGCCAAGCAACTCTGAGGATTTCTGGAAACACCAGAAGCTACCAGTGTGAAAGAGATTCTCTCCTTGAGCCTTCACAGAGGCCTGGCCCTGTGGACACTCATTTCAGGCTTCCGGCCCCTAGAACCATGGGACGTAAGTTTCTGTTGTTTAAAACCACCCAGTGTGTGGACATTTTCCCAGGGCAGCCCTCGGGAACGAATACAACTGCAAACTGGAAATGGGGGCTGGTACACCAAGTTGAGTCCAGTTATGGAAAAGGAAAGACATTAGGTTTCTGTATATGTCTTCACATTTTATATGGAACTCAGGCATTGAGCTCATATTATATTCCTTTCAACGTTACCTTTCATGTTCCCTTTACATCTGGGCAGCCCTCATCTGCTTCTCTCCATGTGGGAATTCCCTGAGTTCATATTGCATCAGTTGCCCTCTGTGAAAGTGAAAGTCACTTAGTCGTGGGCATCTCTTTACGACCCCATGGACTACACAGTCCATGGAATTCTCCAGGCCAGAATGCTGGAGTGGGTAGCCTTTCCCTTCTCCAGGGGATCTTCCCAAGCCAGGGATCAAACCCAGGTCTCCCGCATTGCAAGCGGATTCTTTACCAGCTGAGCCACCAGGGAGGCCCAAGCTCTACATCAGTACACAAGGCAACTGCCAGAAAGCTTTTGCTTTCCTGGTTCTTGTTTCATTAAGCTAGCCTGAATTAGCTTGAGTCAGAATTCACAGCAACTGAGGAAATATATACAGTTTACCACCAAGTGTACTTTGCAGTTAAATAACAGCTCAGGTCAAGGTGTCAACAGGAAAGGAATTAGTGACAGCTACAGTGTTTTCTCATATAAATGTGTACCATCAGGGTGGACCTGTTGGGAGCATTGAAGAGCTCCAGAGAGGTCTCCTCAGTCAGATTGCCTCCTTGCTTCTATGAGTGTCTGTGATCCATTGGGTAGCATCATTCCTCTGCTTCTCGAAGGCATTATTAGGTTTACAATTAAAGTACAAATATCTCCCAAGAAAGTTCACAGCTTAAGTTCTTAGCAACAGATGACCGTTATTGATTGTGTGATTTCTGGGACTGGGAAGAGATGAGGATGGAAGGAGGAAGGCCATGTCCTGCTTCCAGTATGCCCAAGGACAAGGTCATTGTAATCATCAAGAGCCAGTATTCAATGAGCATTCATGTCACGGTTGATGGTTTAGTCTCTAAGTCGTGTCCAACTCCTGCGACCCCATGGACTGTAGCCTGCCAGACTCCTCTGTCTATGGGATTCTCCAGGCAAGAATACTGGAGTGGGCTGCCATTTCCTTCTCCAGGGGATCTTCCCAACCTAGGAATCAAACCCCGGTCTCCTGCACTGCAGGCAGATTCTTTACTGACTGAGCTATGAGGGAAGCCTCATCCATGTCATAATAATGACAGTTAGAAAGCATGAACTACATTTTCAAAGCAGAAAGGAGTTCATGAATGGCTCGTAGACTTATGGCTTGTTCTTTGGCTTGCTTTCACAGGAGCTGGTAGACAGATAAGCTGACAGCAGGTCTCCACCACTGCCGTCGATCACTGCTGTGTTCACCTTGCCCTCGGGATGGTGCTGGGGAGACACAGAAGTCCCCCTAGTACTTCTTCAGGACGGCATGTTTCTCATTCCCTCATCATAATGAAAAGAAGATGGATTTCTCAACCACTTCCTCCGGGAGGAGGTAAATCTGGCATGTCCTTGGGTTTCTCTGCAAGCTGGTAGCCACGAGAACACTGCTGGTTAACAAGAGTCGTCAGGACTGGGTGCCTTTCTCAGTTAAATTTCAGGTCCATGTAGGACTCTGCACAAATTGATGCTATCCTGTTGTAGGAAATGGTACTTGAAGCAAGAAATTGTCAAAACCATGTGACAAATTAAGTCCCTCTATTTCAAAGAATCCAAAATTGCTTTATACGGACTTCCCTAATGGTCCTGTGGCTAAGACTCCATGCTCCCAATGCAGGGGACTCGGGTTCAATCACTGGTCAGGGAACTAGATCCCACATGCCACAACTAAGACCCAGCATAGCCAAATAAATAATAAATATTTTTGAAAACTTGCTTTGTAAGTTCTCTCATGGCCCTGGGGGCTGGGAGTGTATATTCAGATGATAAAGACATCTGTGAGGCAAGAGGAAAAACCCAGTCAGCTCCTGCACCAGCTTCTGCTGCTTCTCCTGTTCCAGAGGCTGCTTGTTCAAAACAAGCTGTCTGTTTTTATTAGGGAATTCCACAAGAGAAAGTGTGTTTGCTGAGACTCTCATTCCAATGACGTGAAATAATAATAAAATATGCAAACAGAGTTCCCATCCCTTGTTGGGAGAGGGGGAAGGAAGGTGGGAGTGAGCAGGGTATTCCAGAAGCATGAAGAGTAGACAACAACAAAGTTCTTTTTTTTTTCTTTCTTCTCCTTTAAAAAAAAATGGTAAAATAGGAATGTTTTTAAAACTCTTAACCCAATAGCAGGGAAAAGACTTCATTAATCCTGTAACTTTGGGGAACCACTGCAGATGGTGGTGGTAGTTTTAAAATCTAGAAGAGAACACTGCAATGCCAAAATGATTTAAAAAAAAAAATTTTTTTTAATGGAGATGTATTCTTTACAGTATAAAGATACAGACCTAACTTGTTATAGAAAGGTTATACATAGTCCTATCAAAAACTATATCTGATTTAAAAGCCTGGCATGTGAATTTTAAAGCTTATGGCTTATTTAACCTTTCTTTTTTTTTTTATTTTATTTTTTTTTATTTAACCTTTCTAATGAGAAAGTTTGGGTGAAAAACCAAACAGTAGCCATGAAATCAGGGTATTATTGTCCTGATTAAATAATAAAGATTTATTAATTTATGTGTCTGTTAATTTAATAAGTATTTATGTAATGTGCTAGACAAAAGCCAGATGTTTTTCTGCATGACATAATTTCCTCATTCTATTACTAAAGTTTGTAAATTTCTTTTTAAAAATGCATTGGAATGAAGCTGTTT
Organism: Bos taurus; assembly: GCF_002263795.3. Classification (NCBI taxonomy): domain Eukaryota; kingdom Metazoa; phylum Chordata; class Mammalia; order Artiodactyla; family Bovidae; genus Bos; species Bos taurus. The sequence continues at coordinate 91,627,698 of NC_037336.1, forward strand.
AAAAGAATCAAATTGTCTATATGTATTGGCATGCCCATATGTTTATTTCATATCTATGTAAGTGTGCAGAGTATAGGGTGCATTTGATAAACATTTACTATAGTTGTTATAGGATACCCTAAGACTTTCTTTTTCTTCCTTTTGAGATATATTGGACCAAGGAGAAGTTGGCAAACATGTAAATCTGAGCTCAAGGTCACATTTTAGCTCATTTAATACCCTAGCTTTGAAACTGAAACCCACAAATTATATATCATCGTCAAATAGTAACTTTTAGTAACAAATTATATATCATCATCAAATAGTAACTTTTAATAACATAACAGTTAATGTGATTTATTCTCACTACTCACAGGTATGGGCTTCCCAGGCTCAAATGGTAAAGAACCCACCTGTCAGTATAGGACACCTGGCTTTGATCCCTGAGTCAGGAAGATCCCCTGGAGAAGGGCATGGCAACCCACTCTTGCCTGAGAAATCTCATGGACAGAGGAGCCTGGCGTGCCACAGTCCATGGGGTTGTAAAAGTGTTGGATATGACTTAGTGACTAAACAATAAACACCACCACCACACCTGTATACCTAAATGGATTTCATAGCTCCACTTACGAGGAGAAAGCTGCTAGTTCTAACATAATGGTGGAAATCCATTCTCTACGTAGTTTAAGTTCAAAACTCACTTCCCATGTGAAGATCTTGTCCGTATACCAGATGGCTCCATGCCAACAACCCTCAACTTCAGACGTGGCTTAAATTGTCTTAGCCCGTGAACGGAAGTTGATCTGTTTTTCCTCCCTTCCCAACTCACTCAGAACTGTGACATCCAAACTCCAAACCCCGAATACTTTCAATAATAATAATAATAATAAGCAGCACTTATATAACAGAAAGTTACGAAGACAGTGCTGTTGAGGGGCAAATGGAAATGACCCAACATAGTGAACAGGGCTGGGAGGAAGTACAAGGAATTCAGGAAGAGTCCAACTAGAGATCCTGCGACGAAGTCCAAGAACAAGTTTAATGGGACGAGGGAATTGAAAACATGGAACTCAGGGCCATAAAGGGGAACTGGAGAGAAAAGGCGTGCTCTTGTTTTGTATGTCTTGCATTTCATGGAAAGTTTATGGGTTCAGCAAACACATTTCCTTGGCTGAGGGCTCCAGTGAAAATAAAGGCTGGCTACATAACCATCTGTCACTCAAGAATTGACTGGACCTCTTTAAGGTATAGAAGCATTAAAATTGATATTTTATGTTGATTCAGAAAATGCTTTTACATTTTCAGATATGCTTATCAGATTTCATAAGTTATGGAAAATGAAACAAACTTACAATAACATGAGTTTTATCAACGTAGAACAATCAGGGAATTCCCTGGTGGTCTGGTGGTTACAGTTCCATCCTTCCACTGCAGATGGTATGGGTTTGATCCCTGGTAAGGGAACTCAGATCCTGCATGCTGCACCACTAGGCCAAGAGAACAAGACAAAACCCAAAGCAACAAGATCAACAAAAACAGTCAATACCACAGGCATGTTTTTCCCCAAGGGTATGTCTTTTGAGGGGGAAGCCCAAGATTGCCCACATGTAAGTTACACGGAAGCCAGACCAGGGCCTTGGTAACTCGGGCTGATCACTCAAAGCTCACTCACAAATGTAGGAGTAGCATGCTTTCCAGGAAGCACTGAGGACCTCTGTCTCCTTTTTGGGGATACGGGGAGATGCTTTCCATCTCAGGGCTAGAGCAGAGACAGTGTCAGCCCTGGCCAAGACAGATCCTCTGCAGGATTAAATGTGTTTTTTTAGACCTGGAATCTTGAGCAACCTTCTAAACAAGCATTGACCTTTTATTATGGGGTAGTAAAATTACCTTTTGTTTTTTAACAAAGTAATCTTACCATTTTTTTCTTTCAAGAATAAATTAGTTCCAGTCTATACTTACTTGTCAGTGGGAAGGAAAAAATGGGTCAGATGAATCCAAGAGAAAGAAAAGTCCATCACCAGTGTGAGCGGGTGTGCCGCCCCACCCCACTCCACATCAGACACACATGCAGCTGGTTTGCAGGCAGTGCAGGGTGGATCCAGATTATCAGAGTACACACAGCTTTTGGGAATTGTAATCAGGCCTAATGCCTTCTTTCTTTCAGGAGTTGGAAAAGTACTGTGAAGTGGCTCGTGCAAGCTCCTGGAACGGCTGAAAGAAACTATTTGCATTGGGCCAGTGATCTTCAGAAAGCAAGGCTGCAGCCTCCCTTGAAAAGGCTACCCGACCTCCACCCCCCCACCCCCACCCCTGACCCCCTGCCCTGGGAAATCTCGACTTTTCCAAACTTAGCCTGACCTACTGGCAACACACTGCCTGCAGTGCTGGAGACGCTGGGCTGGAGTCAGTGTGGTCTTTGTCTGTTTAGTGGGTCCTGGGGCGCTGGGAGGGAGGCTGTATGGAGCCTGTTAATTTGGGGCGTGAAGCAATAGAAAAGCTCTTAGAGGAAGTAACCATCGCTCGAATCCTCCTTCTTGCCCACAAACAGGCCGTAAAAGTGAATTTGAGCTCCGTGGAGACAGGTATTAAATGCAGCCGTTCTTGAGTGGTATTACCATTGTGTGTGTGTCTAATGTCATTTCTGTAACCAGCGGGGCCCAGGCTGAGGCGGAGAGTTTACTTGGCAAAGAAGACTCTCTTCCCTTAGGTTCTGGGAAAGGGAGAAAAGAGAACAAAAAACTGCAACTTCCAAAACACACAGAAAAGTTCCAAAAGCTAGAAAGGTGTTTTAAGAAAACTCTTTCTGACATAGAACAGGGGAAGGATGACTTGTTTGTTGGAGCTGTCGACTCAATGTTGCTACCAGAAAGTCCAACGGAAGATTCTGGCAACAAATTTCAATTCTGCGAACACTGCTACACACCCTTTAGGTGCCAGAAAACATACAAAATCACTGGGGGTAAAAAGATGAATTGGGTTGATCCCTTCAAGAAAATTAGGTTTGAGTAATTTAAGTATGAAAAGTCTGCAAAAGAATATGACAGAAGAGTTTTCTTTTTCCTAGGGAGTGGGGTTATAGCTAATATTATTTTTAACTTTCTAGTAAATACTTGGATGCTATAACTGAAGCATCTTGGTGGGGATGATATGAGTGGACAGTGAGAACACTGGGGCTTGCCTCTTTTTTTAAAACCAGGCTGTTCTGTTCTTTGCGGGGATTCAGTTTGAATACTTCTTTGCGAGTAGGTAGATTTGCTTTAATTGGGCCTTGGGTATTTCTAAAGGGAAGTGATCTTGCTTCTCATCGAAGATGATAACTTCCTGATGGTTTCCCAGGCCCCTGGCTCTCTCCCCTCAGCTTTCGTTGCTGATTGCACTCTATCTCACAAGAGTCCTGTCTCTGCCCAGTCTTTGCCAGCGGAATCTCAGCCAGGCCCTGGGTTAGACCTTCTTTCTCCCGGCCAGTTAGTTCTCTGTCTTCGTCTCCAGGTCCAAACGGTTCTGAACACTAGTCTCATATATTCTCCACATGCTCTTCCTCCAATTTCTTCTCCACCCCCCGCCCCACCCTCCACCCTCCAGCTACACTGGTGCTTAAAACCTTCAGAAGGTTCTCATTGTTCTAAGGATAAAATCCAAAATTCTTAACATGCCTACGAGAGCATGCGTGACTGGCTCTTCTTTGGCCTCCTGTCTGGTTGTTCTTTCTTTGGCCATCTCTTACATTGGAAAAGATTCATGCTGGGAGGGATTGGGGGCAGGAGGAGAAGGGGATGACAGAGGATGAGATAGATGGCTGGATGGCATCACTGACTCGATGGACGTGAGTCTGAGTGAACTCCGGGAGTTGGTGATGGACAGGGAGGCCTGGTGTGCTGCGATTCATGGGGTCGCAAAGAGTCAGACACGACTGAGCGACTGAACTGAACTGGTTGTTCTGTCCGTTCTCCCTTCCTTTCCGCCGGGCTCAGCTCTGTCCCACGTCAGAGCTTCAAATTAACCGCTCCCTTCACCCGGATTGATGGAGCCAACTCAGTCGTCCCTTAGAGCTGGATTAACTCATTATTCTATGCTCTGCATCTTAGCAGAGACACAAAAAGCAGTGTTTGTAGAATGATTTATTTACTATGCATCTCCCTCACATTGTAACGATGACATTGATTATATACCCACGACCTGCTACAGGGCCAAGTGCTAAGTAAATTCTCCATAAATGGATTAAAAGTCTCCATAAATGGATTAATAACTGAGAAGGTTTTAGTCCTGGAGGGTAAAATTTCTCTCCCTAACGATGTGAATGCTCACCTTTACTACAGATAGAACTTCATCTCTGCAGATTGATTATTTTTTTACTGAATGGAGTGGGACTAAGATTGAGACCCCTCTCACTAGGCCCTGATAGCATTGCAGCCTGGATTCTGCTGGGGGTCCTGTTGGGGGGTTTGGGCCCAGGAGAGAGATGCTCTGGATGGTTTCACATCTTTGGGATCATTAGTTGGTTTCAGTTCTTTTATTTTCCCCTTCTGCAATTCCCTTTCTGTTGCCCCAAAATGTCTGTTCAATTTTGTTGACCCTCTCAATGTGGTCACAGCTGTGGTGTGAGAAGCTGGGCGAGGAAGCTAGCCTCCCCCTTGTAAAGCCATAGGAGAAAATGCTGAGCCAACTTGCAGCGGAGGGAGTGGGAGTCAGGAACAAAACGTCAGGCCGAGGGGAGAAAGGGCAGTAGGGTGGGATTCGGAGAGATAACAGTGGCCACCGGGAACGTGCGGGCATGTGTGGGGAGGGGAAACCAGACAAGGCCTGGACTCTGCTGAGGTTACATAGTGTGCCCGTCCCTGTCAGCTCCAAATTCACCCTTTTCGCCTTCTTTGCAAAAAGGGGTCTGGGCCTTTTGCGTAGCTTTCTCTGCCAGCTGGCTTGTGGTTTAGCGTTATCAGTGCAGGGTGTCAGGGAGGCCTTGTGAGAGGGCACAACTCTGCCTGTTGGTTGCTGTGACCTCTCTTGACTGGTTCCTGCAGTACCAGGGTTCTGCAGCGCCAGGTGGCATCCAGTGACCACCGGCTCCTTCTGACACCTCTTTTGGGTAGTTTTTGCAGGGAAGTGCTTTTCCATAAGACACTTCCTTTTGAACAGCTTCCCCACACCCAAGGGGGTCGATATTCAGTAAGTTTTAGGGGGTGGATTTCCAGCAAGTCGCACTGGCATGAGACCACAGTGATTTCCCTACACTCGGTGAGCCAGAGCCACCTTCTCCCAGCAGGGTCTGGGCTCAGGCTGGGATAGGGGAAGGCTCTATCACAGTCCCAAGGGTTGCGGCTGCCTAAGAAAATATTTATATCTGCTGTCCCTATTCTGAGTTCTCTTTACTTCTAACTAATCAACCCTTCATTGCTCCAAATCCTGTCATATAGTAAATAATTTGCTTTTCCTATTTATTAGCCTGCACAGGACCTTTAGTTGTGGCATGCGAATGCTTCATTTGGCATGTGGGATCTAGTTGCCTGACGGGGGATCGAACCTGGGCCCCCTGCATTGAGAACACAGAGTCTTAGCCACTGGACCACCATGGAAGTCCCATTAATTCTTTATATTAAACTTCTACTGCTGAATTACTGTGTGGTTTCTCTTTCCTGATTAGACCCAGACTGGAACACATAGGTTGGGGCTCAAATTCTGATTATCCTGGGAAGGTGTCTCTTGAAGGGGGGTTGTGGGGAGGAGTTGGAGACATTTGGGTTACATGTACTTTCCCAAGTCTGCAGTAATCAGAAAAAAAATTTTTTTGGAAAAAGTGTGAAAAAACATGACACAAGAAGCCAGGGTGACAAGCATGTAAAGATCCCAGGGTGGTAGGCCTGTGCTAAGATGATGCTTGAGTTGGGAACTGGAGAGTGAGTGGGGTGGGAGATGTTTCCCCGGGCAGAGTCACGTCAGCCCCAGTGGAGACAGGACCAGGGAGGGTCTATGCAGGGAAGAGGGGTCCATGTGAGCAGAGCCTGTGGCAGTTGAAAATGGACAGCCAGGTGTGTCTGAGAGCAGGAAATCCTTGGGACCTCATTTAAAAGTTGCAGCTGTGTGTGGGAAGGTTGCTTCCACCTGTCTTTAAGCCTGGCGCCAGCTGGCAGAAGCTTCCTTGAAGATCTCGGACCCTCTCCAGCTTTCTGGAGTTTAACTGAGGAAGGGCCCTGGCTGGTGTGCCCTGAAATTCATGTCTGGGTTTGTGCACAAGGCCACACTTCTTGTCTGCCTGCTCCCAGCTAACCACTGGTGGAGACACGGGTATTAAGGCAGGTGGGTGCCAAGGAGAACTGGGCCCCCTGGGATGGGTCACTTTGGAGTAGGACTCGCCCACAATCTTCCGGAGGCTGCCAGGAGGTCAGGACGGTTGCTGCTGTCTCCTTAACTGGGGTCAGACTTGCAGGACGCCTGCCTCTCCGGGATCCCTTCACATTTCATCCCACCGCCATCCCCCCTAAGCAAATCCTTCAGTATCTACCCCTGCTTTGGTGCCTGCTTTTTGAAGGACCCACACTAGTACACGGACTAAATCTTCCCCCTTCCTTCTCTCTCCGGGACAGCCTTTGTAAAGGCAGAGACACCGATCATGGCAACAAAGCCTTCATTCCTGGTTCTCCCGAGCGTCCTACCCCTTTCTCCATCACCCCGGCCCTCTGGATTCCTCAGGTTTCTCTAATAAACTCTACAGCTTTCACCTGGAAGGTCCGAATTCTCCTGAACCCCCGCCCCCGCCCCCCCCCCCCCCCCCCCCGTCTCCTCCCTCTCGCTCTTTTGGGAAGGTTAGGAGACTAGCAGTCTCTCCTGTCTGCACGGGGCTTCGGATACCGCCTGCTCCTGCCCTCAGTGGTACCCAAGTTAGCACTTTCCCTCTCTTGGCTCTATGGGGAAGGAACTGGATCTTAACGCTTCGCATCCTCCGAGCAGGCAGAGCACGGAGTTCACAGGAAGGCGCTTACTCGAAGCTCGCGGAGTTCTCGCTGTTGATTAGTTGGGGACGTCCTAGAAAGAAAGGGCAGTAGGCGATCGCGAGGTACGGGGGCGGGAGCGGGTGAAGGAGGGTCGGGGGGCTGGTTTGGTGGGCGCAGCTGCGGATGCGCGCCGGCCTGGGGCTGAGGTGGGGGCTTTTGCTGGGGAGATGGTGGGGGGTGGGCTGGGCTGGGCTGGGCGGCGGGGGCGGGGAGGAGGCGGGCCCAGCGGCCCCGGAGGAAGGTGCGGCTCCTCTCGCCACCAAAGGCGCTGCGCGCGGGGCGAGGGGTAGTCGCGGCTGCCGGAGGCTGAGCGCCCGCGCGTGGACGAAGTGACCCCGGCAACTTCTCCAACTCGGCCGGCGCCGCCCCGCGCGCACACGGGACCCCGGGGGAACGGCCGTGTCGCCGATCGGGGGCCCGGGCGGCTGTCGGGCTCTCCACCCAGGTAAGGGGGGCGATGGGGAGGGGTGGCGTGGGGGCGAGTCCAGACGCCCGGGGCTCGGGGCGGGCGGCCCACCGCCTCGGCTTTGTTCCCCGCGCCTTCCTCCGCCTGCCCCGGGCAGGGAGCCCAGGGTGGCGGCTGCGGTCGCCTAGCCGGCGGTGCCCGGAGCACCGGGAGCGGCGCCCTGGCGCGCCCGGGACCCCGCGCAGGCTGGCGGCGCGGAGGAAACGCTTTCCCGACCCCCGCGGTAGGGCGTCGGGGCCTCGGGGGTGAGGCGGCCCAGCGCCCGGAAGGTCCTGGGAGAGCGGCCCCCCGCGCCCACGGCTCGGATCTCCGAACTCAGGGTCCCCCGAGCCCCGGGGCCGCCGAGCGGAAGGGCTGGAGTCCCGCCGCCGCGCCCCCGCCCGGCTCCGCTCCGAGGGGCCCAGGTGCCAAGTTTCTGGGAAAACCGACACGTCGTGTCGCAAACGGATCATATTTACCAAAAACAGTTTGGAAAGAAAAGAGGCCATTCTTCCAACAATTGACGGCCGGGCCGCCGCCGCAAAGGTGAGGGGGGTACGATTGCACCGGGGTCGTTTCTCTTTAAGACACGGTGAAACTTAATATGTTGAGCTTCCCTGTGCTTAACTTTTTAAAATAGCAAAGTGGGGTAACTTTACTTAACTAGGGGGAGGGGAGTCGGCTTGGTCCTGAAGATCATTCCCTTCGCGTTGCTTCTGCGGAGGCCCCGGAGAGGCTGCCTGGTGACAGTTGTAATCTACGCAGCCTTGGGTCGCGATAAGACCTTTATTCACCACGTGGCCAAGGTCTTGGGGTTCTCTTCTCATGCTCATTCAATCCGTTCTACCTCCCCTTCCTCAAAGGCCGCTGAAAAATTATTTTAACCGACAGCACCTGGTTATCTCCAATCCCTCTCAGATAGATTTAAGCTGGAGGGTGGCTAATAAGTCCTTAAGTCTTCCTAGTCTTACAGGTGCTATACATATTTCAGCCCTAGGCTCTCAATAAAATTTCAATTTCTGGTCTTATCATTTGAGCATAACCAATAGATCTTGTGTACATACACACTTACAAAACATTGGTGTTCTTTGAGGTTTTTTTATGTTCTAAAAATGTAGTATTAAGATTGGTGCAGTTCTAAAAGCAAACTTCTTTTCCATTGACCTTTACCTGTTCAGTTTATAGGATGAAACTTCTTACTTTGGAATCAGAGTCCCTAATTATCTTGTGATTGGTAAATGTTAAAAACAGGGCAAGGTATAATTGAAGAGTTTATTATGTATAGTGGCAAAAGGAGCCCCTAATGGTGTCGGAATCAATTTCAGCACCTTAATTTGCCTATGTATAAGATGCTTCATCATCTCACTCTCTCTCACACACACACACACACACACACACACACACACGTCTCTCCCTCCCTCACACACACACACACACACACCTCTCTCCCTCCCTCTCCCCTTATACCCACACACAGACTCATCAGACGCTTTCCAAGTTGTCGTTTCCAGACCACTGTCTGGAATGAATGAGCATTCTGTTTATACTGCGCTCACTCCATTCATCCATCTGTTGATTACCCACACGTCCGTCATGTGTCAGTCACATCCCTTCTCGGGCAGGCTGTCCTCCCTCCTCCTTGCTGGGCAGTTAAGCTCTTTCTTCTCTAGTAGTCAGTATCTCTATTAGAACAGCTTGTTTTTTGTGACACCTCTGGCCACGCACATGTGCATGCATGTTAGCTGCTCAGTTGTGTCTGACTCTTTGCAACCTCATTAACTGTAGCCTCTCAGGCTCCTCTGTCCATGGAATTCTCCAGGCAAGAATACTGGAGTGGGTTGCCATTTCCTATTCTAGGGGTCTTCCTGACCCAGGGATCGAACCCAGGTCTCTTGCATTGCAGGCAGATTCTTTACTGTCTGAACCAACAGGGAAGTGACCTTGTAAAATTGTGTGAGTTGTTCACTGTATGAGGTCATCCTGTCCAATGGGCAAGTGGAGGCTGAAATCCAATTTGCACGCCACTTCCCAAGCCTCTGGTGCCTGCCTCTCCACTGGAAGAAGTCACTTTCTTTAATTTATCTGAACGTCCAGGGTGGGCTAGCTGTGGCCCTACTTCACCCTCTCTCCACTACTAAACTCAGCACCCACCATGGAGACTGACTGGCCAGGAGCTCAGTTAAGTCTCCTTAAATGAGAGAAAAGAAAGCATCTCTACAGACATCTAGGAAGCGGGAGTTTGGGGGCAGATTTCTCATATAAGTCAGGATATAGGAATGGGCTTTAGTTTGCTCTGATGTCTGGCTCTTCAAGTGATTCTTAGAAGTCGTCTTGATTACAGGGGAGAATCTGGGGGAATGAATTCACACGTGGGCATCAAAGATGTGTGCCAGCACGTGGTGGGCCTCCTCAACTGACTCCCTTTCAAGGCAATAAGTATCCATCTAATCATGATGTGCTGAGAGAGAGTACAGGACTCTTAAAAGTAAGGCTATAAAGAGCTCGGCTCACATGAACATGTGTTAGTACATTGGATGAAGTGCCATGTTGTACATAAGCACTACAGTCATCTTAAAGTGACATATCACAGAGTTGAAAGAAGGAAGAAACAAGGCTTTGAATCAGATTTATTTAAATTCTCCGATTGAGATCAGCATTTAGGGTTGCAATTTGCATGCGAAAAAATGGAGTTTGTATGTGGGACAGTTTGCAAACTCAGTTGGCTGTAAGATTCTTAAAAATGCTCCAAATTTGTGTGGTGTTAAAAACTTCTAACCATTTGTGGGCAATCTGGAGATATTTTTCAAGCTAAAGTCAATATGTGGATCATCTCACCAAGATTTATAAAATTGTGTAAAATCATATCCCGTTACATATCAAAAGAACTTGAGAATCATATAGAATCCTGGAATCTCTAGAATTCATTGCATAGAACTTTAAAGACAATATGGACCAGTTTCCCCGTTTTATAGGTAAGGAAAGTTAGGACTAGGAGCCTGTCCCAGGTCATAGAGCTCAGCTAGGGGCACAGCCAAGACAGGCGCTCAGGTTTTCTGGCTCTCAGTTCATTGCTTTATTGATTCAAGTGCTCTTTGTATTCGAGCTTCTATATCTTCCAGTATTGGCTTCAGTTGGGAGATCTTAAAGGCATAGACTAATTATTATAGCTCAGGGAAAGGGAGGATTCCCATCACCAAACACAATGCCTTGTTGAAGTTAGGCAGGTGATACATGTTTGCTGGATGATGAATGGACGAGCTAGTTGAAAGCTTGCTTATTTAAAGTAATTATTTGATATAGCACAGACTGAAGTCCTTTGGAATCCATTATAGTGGAATTTGGCCCACGTGTTTGTGTTTCTTAAATTCAATAACAGTGTTGGATAAACTTGATGGAGGAGATGGGTAGGAATTGCTTTCTATAAAAGAAGCCAGAACTCCTGACCCAAGAGGCATCAGTAGAAAAAGTAAGGGTTTGGAATCAGTAGGTCTGTCCACCAACTAGCCTTCTTTGTGATAACCTTGAACATCACCAACCTCAGTTTCTTTCTGGAACCTCCTGAGTCTCAGAGTTGGTAGCAGGGGCAAGTGAGCTCACACATATGAACCCATTTTGCAAACTTTGGAACACTGAGGAGTAAGAAGAGTTAGAATCGACGGCAGGAGGTGCTTCCTAGGCACTGTGCTGAGCTCTCTGTCCATCACCCAGTTTATTCCTCCAGTAGAACAGCAAGGCTCTTGTGTAGTGAGGAAGAAACCGAAGCCTAAACAGCTACCCTACTACTCTCCCCATGAGATAAGTATTTGGTGACCCCTGAAATGCTTCCCAGGTGGCGCTAGTGGTAAAGAACCAGCCTGTCCATGTGGGAGATGTAAGAGATGTGAGTTCAAAATTCCTGAGTTGGGAAGATCCCCTGGAGGAGGGCATGGCAACCCCGCCCAGTATTCTTGCCCAGAGCCCCATGGAAAGAGGAGCCTGGTGGGCTACAGTCAGTGGGGTTGCAGAGAGTCAGAAACGACTGAGAGACTTAGCACTGATGCACATAGTAATGGTTACTTTGGGTTTAGGATTCCCTGGTGGCTCAGACAGTCAAGAATCTGCCTGCAATGCAGAAGACCTGGGTTCAATCCCTGGGTCAGGAAGACCCCCTGGAGAAGGGAATGGCGACCCACCCCAGTATTCTTGCCTGGAAAATTCCCTGGACAGAGGAGCCTGGCAGGCTAGAGTTTGTGGGGGTCACAAAGAGCTGAACATGACTAAGCAACTAACACAAGCACAAAATGTATTGAGTATTTTTAGTCTCTGAAGGCCAGTAAGAGAACTGCACATCGGAAAGAAAGGCAAGTGATGGAAAAGCAAGTGTGGCGAGTGGATTTAAGAAAACCAGACTGGCAGAAAAATGATCAGTCATAACTGGGTATATGGTCACAGGCAGTGTAAGGTGGTGGAAACGCAAGGGGACAGAGTCCTGAGATTTGAAGGGGGGTGGGATGGACTTGGCAGGTAAGAGTGCAGGGGGCAGTGCATTCAGCTAAGAACCATCACAGACCTCGCATCACAGCCTCAGCAATGCAGGAGGAGAAGGTTGGGGGCCTGCAGGGGACCCCTCACCCAGGTTCACACAGGAAGTCACACTGCTGAGATTTGAGCCTGGGTGTCCGACTGTGTGTTCCTTCTTCTTGCCCGCCCTCTCTCAACTGTTCACGTGCCTGTAATGGTAAAGGAATCGAGGATTTTTAATAAAAACAGTGTAGAATCTGAAAGCTTTTATGAGTTCAGAGTTTTAAGAAAGAACAAAAAGTGCCCTATATGAAGCCCTCTCAACAGACTGAGGCCAGTAGATGCAGGCTGGTGCCCGAGAAGGTTCCTTGCCAGGACCGTCTAATGTATTTCCTATCTTGGACTTGGTCTGGTCTGGGATCCAGCCCGCTCCTCTCTGGGCGTCCTGTCCAGCTGGAAATGGGTCTGCTTTGTTTCCAGTTAGGAGGTTTGCAGATTGAGGAACAGAATCTGGGCTGCAGCTTTCATTGTGTTGCAGGTGGCGTTGGGTTACAAGGTTTCTTTTAAATCCACCGGTTACATTTCTGAGCTTGTCTCTTGGACATGGTTCTTTAAGAGTTCCCACTACTAAGTGACTTTTTGCATTGGGAATAGGGTGAGAAACTAGAATTTTGGATTTTGGCATCCATAGTTTGGGAAATGGCATAGTAAATAAGCTTGGAAAGCTTCTCAAACTGGTAAAAGTTAAGGATTTCCAAAATCCTTTAAAGAGTCTTCATGGTGATGAATTTTTGTGCAACATTTTGTTGTTTTTTAAATTCAAAATAGCTTTTTGTCTTGTGAAAAGTGTTCTCTGTGTTAGGATTTTCATCTACAAGGAAGGTAACAGTAGTGCTTTCTTCATAGAAGATTATTTGGAGAACTGAGAAATTGATGAAGTAATTAACATAGGGTGCTTAGAACCCTGCCTGCCAGGATGCGAGTTCAGGAAGCGTTAGTTCTTCCTTCCCTGTGGATGGGATCAGCTTTATCAAATGATGTAAAACGAGGATGATGAGCATGGAGCTGTGAGTTGGGCTGCAAAGTGGAGTTCACAGTCCACTCGTTTTCCATGAGTTTACCTCTCTCTGTCCTTCCCTCTGATGCTTCTTCCCTGTTTGGCCAATGATTCCTCATCATTCACTGAGACTCAGCAAAGCGTTTTCTCGGAGCACTATGCACTCTGTCTTGTGCTTCCAGGCACTTTGTCTGTATGTGGTCTGTATCAGCTGAGGCGTTCATTGTGGGATATTTAGTTGTGGGTGACTTCTCCATCACATGGGGAGGGCTTACTTACTTTTCGTACCTCTTCCAGAGCCAACATGGTGCCTTGAAAGGCCGTTCTTAAATGGTGGTTGATAGAATGCATGAAGTGTCCATTAAAATTGTTCTCATATTTCTTCATGTTTGACATTATACCATGATTATGAAGTTGAGTGATCCTTTGCCGAATATTTGACTCTCTAAGTGGACTTTATGAATAATAAAGTGCTAAAAAACAGTAGTTTTCTCCATCTTAAGTGTGCAATAGTAACAACATCATTATACTGTGTATTAATCTAGACCCTTGTCTGGAATACACTTTTTACTCATTTTGCAACTTGGCTAAATATTGGAGGGCCTTAGATTCTTCAAGGAGAAAATAAAATTTTTCTCCAGTGATTGCCAGTGTCTTCTATCAGCGGAGGTGTCAAATTCCTCTCATGGACTTTCCTCTTCAGGAGGAAGTGCTAGGAGATGGTTGATAGAATAATAGTCATATTTACCCTCACCACTATGGCTAGCCATGAGACTGATTTAAAATGGATTTTACTATGCTCTCAGAGAGTGTTTATACATATAAACAGAAACCAAGGAGGACCATATCTGGAATGTGCTGAAATGAATTAACTTATCAAGTGTGTTGGTGGCATTTGAACTTGGGGATCAGTACCTACCATATGAAGGCATGAAACCCTGATGAATGTTAGCCAAACCGGAACCGAGATACTTACTCATTAAACGGTTCCTTTTTGAACTTTCCCTCTGGAAGATCCTAATCATTCTATGGAACTGTAGTCATCGGTTGTAATTCTCCCTTCATGACTGTCTGTCGAACTTCTTGTTGGGAAGTGCACTGCATGTCATGTGGGGAAATTACTTCATTGTACATGAGATGTGGAAGATGAGAAATACCACAGAATGGATGCATTCATTATGTATACTTCCAACCCCCGAGAGCAGCTCACTTAAAAAAAAAAAAACTGTCTTCTGTATCAGAATTCTGTTGTTATAACTAGAGAGCACTGGTCTCCTCCAGGCCCCAGGCTCACCTCACATGTCATCCTTCTGAGGCTCTCCCTGGCCTTTTCCTAACACCTCATCTTTTCTTGAAATGTTACCACTCCGTCCTCACCATTTTTGGAATTCATCTTCCGAATGGCTGTGTTGCCAAACAGCGGTTGTATGTGTATCTGCATCCTTAATCCCTTCTCAGTTGGAGTCCTTATTAATAAAGTAAAAGTGATCAATCCATAAGGTTTACTTTTTGAAGTGTTCTGGAACATACATGACTTTTATCAATGCCTTCACTTTTCTCCATTCTGATAAACAACAAGGATTAACTGTTTGAAAGATACTTGTATGTGTTTGTTTGAACGATTCTTGTATTGTCCAGTCAGAGATGATAATCATACTATATTGAAAAAAAACTGGGGTTCTGGATTTTGGATAGATTTAAGAGCTCTGCATTTTGGGTAGTTTTGCCAAAAATAGCTGTGTGATCTTGAACAAAACAGGACATTCTCTCTGGGTTTCTGTTTCCTAATTTGCAACTTTGGTGGCCAGGGAAGTCACATTGGACTAAATGACTTTTTGAGATCCTTTCAGCTACAAAACTCAATGATTCTGTGCCGTGATAGGATATAAGAAAGCAGAAGAAAAATGTATAAAATTTTAAAAATAGTCCTTATATTATGCTATTATGCTCACTAGCATTTGGGCCTTTCTAGATGACGGGTAACCATCACCCTGCACTAGTAAGGAAGGCAAGATCTGTGAACCTGTTCGTCAAGAATATATATATCCAGAATGTGTAATTAGACATTGCTGACCCACTCCAGTACTCTTGCCTGGAAAACCCCATGGACGGAGGAGCCTGGTGGGCTGCAGTCCATGGGGTCACTAAGAGTCAGACATGACTGAGCAACTTCACTTTCACTTTCCTGCATTGGAGAAGGAAATGGCAACCCACTCCAGTGTTCTTGCCTGGAGAATCCCGGGGACAGGGGAGCCTGGTGGGCTGCCTTCTATGGGGTCGCACGGTTGGACATGACTGAAGTGACTTAGCAGGAGCAGCAGCAGCCATGTAGAATAGATGTAGCACAAAGTCCCCAGGTAGAATATAAGTAGGAGGTGTATACACTGGGTCAAGGTTAAGCTATATGAGAATGTTGATAAATGATGGCACTGCTGAGTCTTAGTAGGACAGACTGTGAAGAGAAGCCAGAAGAGACTTTAGAGAGAACGGTCAAGTCTTGTTACCGTCTCTTCCAGATGGAGAAAGACAGACAGGAGTTCTCAAGCTTGAGTTTGTATAAATACCCCTTTGGCAGTGCACGTTCCTGAAAGTCACTCTGAGATGATGTTTCTGGAAATTGAAGGTGCAGTTATTGAAGCACATTGAGCTGTGGCTGGTGGCTCTTTGATTGTACCTCGACAAACTCTGCCCTTCAGGGGAGATTTGTACTCTTAGGACAGTTGACTTGGAAAGGGAGCATGGAGAGCTGAACCCATGCTTTCCCTACATCTTTCTGCTGCAGGATTCTCATATGACATGACTTGTATAAGGCTGTGCGTACCTAACCATGTTGGTTAGTTTTTGCTAAGGTTGGGCAAGAGATTTGGAGATTATCCACAGAGAAATGCAGTACAGTTTTACTTATTTCAGATTGGATCTATGATGTGTGGTTTGCCGGGCGTTATGGTGGCTCAGTGGTAAAGGACCTGCCTGCCAGTGCAGGAGTTGCAGGTTCGATCCCTGGGTCAGGAAGATGGATCCCCTGGAGGAAGAAATGGCAACCTACTCCAGTATTCTTGCCTGAAAAATCCCAGGTAAAGGAGGAGCCTGGTGTCCATAGGGTTGCAAAAGAGTTGGACATGATGTGACTAAACGAAGGAAACAAATTTTTAGAAAGGAACTCAAGGGCTCTAAAGAAAAAAATTTGTTAATATATTAACTATAAGCATATTAATAGTAAGTGTGTTAATGATAAGATATTAATAATGAAAGGTAGGGAAAATTTCAGTCTACATAGACCCATCTAAATATTTTGTAATAACTATGAACAAGGAAGCATTTTTGCCTTTTCAGTAAGCCATTTTCTAAGAAATACTAATAGGCAGTGTTTTGCTTAGTTCCATTTCAGTTTTCTATGTAATTGGAATTTTTAGATGACCTGTCTTTAGAAATTTCAAGATGTCACTAAATCCAACTGTAATAAGTTCTACCTTGGCTGTTAGTCTAAATATGTGAGGAAATTGAGTCCAGAAGGATGTCAATGTTACTGGAGTTTTGGTGTATGTTGAGAGGAGAATGTCATTGCAATATGGCATTTTCTGAAAAGCTATCTGTCACAGAAGCTAAATTTTGATGGCTTGATAAATCTCATTAGTTAGAAAATTCACTAAAACTTGAATGATATATACAGAGCTGGCAGCCAGCACTTGGAATTTTCAGCAAATCAGTTAATGAGTAAATCTGAAAATAGATGGGCACATTCATATTTTATTGTCAACATTAAATAACAACCCATACAATCTTCCTGTGATCTAAAGAAAAACCTTTAAACATTTATGTGCAAAGTTGCTACAGTCATGTCTGACTTTTTGCGACCCCTTGGACTGTAGCCCACCAGGCTCCTCTGTCCATGGGATTCTTCAGGCAAGAATACTGGAGTGGGTTGCCATTTCCTTCTCCATTAAACATTTATAGAGTGCATTAAAATTTCTTGAATAATTTCAAAATATAAAAGTACATTTATATTTGTGTGGAATAGAAGAGATGACAAACTTTAAAAGAATATGTAAAAAGTAGCGATACAGTCATGAGGATTATACTTACATATGCATATTCAGAATGTCGGTCCCATATCACAAATTGTGCTGTATTCCTTTAATAGTTGTCATGTATCAGTAAGCATTCTAGAACAGAATAACCTTTAGAAATCTAATTCAACCCATGTTTCAGAAGAGAAATTTGGTGTTTTGGGAAAGTTAAATGACCTGCTTTAATTCCCCATCATAAGAAATGAATGGCAAGCAGAACAAGGTCTACCTCCCAGATTCTTTAGACCTTTTTCTCTGTCCTTAAAAATTAGAAGGACCTACTAGGAAGACTGCATCAAAAAGCCAGGAAATGTTTTAGATTTTCCATGAGAAAGGAAACTAAACCTCTGAATTTTTGGAATTAGCAAAGGCAATAACAACTTCTTGGCTTGTGTATTTTGTTGCAGTTGTTCAGCCGCTAATTCGTATCCCACTCTTCGCGACCTCATGGGCTGCAGCACGCCAGGCTTCCCTGTCCTGCACTACTTCCCACAGTTTGCTCAAATTCTTGTCCATTGAGGCAGTGATGCTATCTAACCATCTCATCCTCTGTTGCCCTCTTCTCCTTTTGCCTTCAGTCTTTGCCTGCATCAAGGTCATGTTCAAAGAGCTGATTCTTCACATCAGGTGGCCAGAGTACTGGAGCTTCATTTTCAGCACCAGTCCTTCCAGTGAACATTCAGGGTTGATTTTCCTTTCGCATTGACTGGTTTGATTTCCTTGCAGTCCAAGAGACTCCCGGGAGTCTTTTCCAGTACCACAGTTTGAAAGCATCAATTCGTTGGTGCCCAGGCTTTTTTATGGTCCAACTCACATCCATACATGACCACTGGAAGAACCATAGCTTTGACCATATGGACCTTTGCTGGCAAAATGATGTCTCTGCTTTTTATTACGCTGTCTAGGTTTGTCATAGCTTTTCTCCCAAGGAGCAAGCGTCTTTTAATTTCATGGTTGCAGTCACCATCCATGGTGATTTTGGAGCCCCCAAAAAATCTGTCACTGCTTCTACTTTTTCCCCATTTATTTGCCATTATATGATGGGACTGGATGCCATGATATTAGTTTTTGAATGTTGCGTTTTAAGCCAGCATTTTCATTCTCCTCTTTCACCCTCATCATGAGACTCTTCAGTTCCTCTTCACTTTTTGCCATTGGAGTGGTATCATCTGCATATCTGAGGTTGTTGATATTTCTGACAATCTAGAGCCTACTCAAAGGAATGTACAACTTTACATTGTACATGGAGAGGACAGCCTACAACTCAAGCTTATTTTGTGGGTTACAGCAGATTGTGTCATCTGCACAAAGATAAATAGGCCTTTTCCTAATGAAGTGTGAGTGGGAGATTTGAGGGTAGTACTATATACATTATTTGAGTTGAAAGGAATCTTAGTTTACTCCTTTATTTTCTGTCAGGGGGAAACATAGCTTTGTCCCAACTCTATGTTATAAATAGTGAAGTGAATCTTGCTCAGTTGTGTCTGACTCTTCGCAACCCCATGGACTATGGAATTTTCCAGGCTAGAATACTGGAGTGGGTAGCTGTTCCCTTCTCCTAGGGGATCTTCCCAAGCCAGGGATCAAACCCAGGTCTCCTGCACTGCAGGTGGATTCTTTACCAGCTGAGCCACCAGGGAAGCCCATGTTATGAATGACTATGATGTTTTTGTTAATAATTGTTTTAAAATGAAATAACATCTTTCAAGTCTATCAACTTGTATTATAAGCAAAATAATTATAAAGCGCATGTCCATGAAGTTCAAAATACTTTTTGGTTTTGATTATAGCCAAACTAATGGAAGAGGTTAGTAATGTGTCTATAAAGATGGTAGTTTGGGGCCTATGACTGATTTTCTGTTGGAAGACAGTGGGCCATGCTCCCAGACACACCCTCAATTTTAAGGGCAGCCTTGCAATGACAGCATCCAAGAAAAGAAACACTGAAAGTGAAACTCAGTTGTGTCCGACTCTTTGCAACGCTATGGATTATGCAGTCCATGGAATTCTCTAGGCCAGAATACTGGAGTGGGTAGCCTTTCCCTTCTCCAGGGGATCTTCCCAACCCAGGGATCGAACCCAGGTCTCCTGCATTGCAGGTGGATTCTTTACTAGCTGAGCCACAAGGGAAACCCAAGAAAAGAAAACTTACTGTTTCTTTTTAAATAAATTTATCTTCCAGTGTAAGCATTGTCCATTTTTGATCAGTTTAACCATTTATTTTTGACTCTGCTGGGTCTTCGTTGCTGCGGGCCGGTTTTCTCTAGCTGTGGTGTGCAGGCTTCTCGCGGTGGTGCCTTCTCTTACTGCACAGCAGGGACTCTGAGTGCGGGCTTCTGTAGTTGTAGCCCATGGGCTTAGTCGCCCGGCGACATGTGGAATCTTCCTAGGCCATGGATTGAACCTGTGTCCTGTATATTGGTGGGCATCAGATTCTTCACCTCTGGACCTCCAGGGAAGTCCAAAACTTACCGTTTGGTCAAATAGAAAGCATGCTTAAATTGTGGTCTGAAGTCTGGTTTTCAAGTCTGTCTTCACTGAATTTGTATGTAAGCTTTGGCAAGTATAGCTAGATTTATGTGAACAGGTAGGACCTTGGGTAGAGTGGGAGTGGGGAGATGCTGCTAAGAGACGAAGAAGGTTCTACATATTACAGCATCATTATTGCAAGTGTGTGTGTGTGTGTGTTAGTCACTCAGTCATGTCCTACTCTTTGCGACCCCATGAACTGTAGCCTGCCAGGCTTCTCTGTCTATGGGAATCTCCAAGCAAGAATACTGGAGTGGATTGCCATTCCCTTCTCCAGAGGATCCTCCTGACCCAGAGATCAAACTCTGGTCTCCTGAATTGCAGACAGATTCTTTACCATTTGAGCTACAGGGAAGTCTTTCATTATTGCAAGGTATCCTGTTAATCCAAATGAATTAACAGAGGATGTGGCAATGTCTATGTTCTTTTTTTAAGCCAATCACACTATTCATATTATTCAAGAAATTAGCCAAAAAGCCCCTTCTCCCTTATGGAACACCCCTGTCTCCACCCTGCAAGCCTCTCTACGTTAGTGTATTCTTACTTTTCAAGATGAAGGTTCATCTAGTGAGTGCTTAGTAGGGACTAGTTGAAAATCTTTTCCTAAAGGAAAAAGGAAGTCCTAAAGGAAAACCAAGTAGCAGGTTCAATAGGTTGATTCTCACAGTGTCTCAGTTTTTGATGTTGAAGCTTCATGTAGTTTTTTATTT
This sequence comes from Bos taurus, assembly GCF_002263795.3. Lineage (NCBI taxonomy): Eukaryota > Metazoa > Chordata > Mammalia > Artiodactyla > Bovidae > Bos > Bos taurus. Next base: position 91,647,974 of record NC_037336.1, read on the forward strand.
GGGATCCTTGAAAATTGTTAAAATAGCATTAAATTGAGATGTGGCTTATAATTGACAGCTAGCCAGCATGGCGGCTCTTCCCTGGTTTGTCGAAGGTCAGCGAGTTCACCCGGGGAGATGGCTGACCTGTGCCATGAACCATACAGAGAATGTGGTGAAATCAATTATCAAAGGCTGGGGCCCCTGCACTGGGAGCTCATCTTAATCACTGGACCATCAGGGAAGTCCTATGAGCAATAGTCTTATTCCTGCTTATTTGAAGGTATCCAAGCCAGGTTTTCCTGGAAAGAGCTGTCTCATAGTTTAATAATCTTCCTGTTTGGTCACTTTGCTTCTTCAGTCCTCTTTTCAGTGGATATTGGTCACTGACAGCCCAGGGTACCATGATCCTGGTTTTCTGGAAATAAGTTTCTTGGCACTGCTCCATCCTTTTGAGGTTTAATTTCTGAAATATTGGTAAATTCTGCCTTCTTGAATTATTCATTGAAAGCATTAAGACTTTTGACTGTGGATGTGTGTCTTATAGTGAGAAAAGAAATGTATAGCCTACACTGCTGCTGCTGCTGCTGCTAAGTCGCTTCAGTCGTGTCTGACTCTCTGCGACCCCATAGACGGCAGCCCACCAGGCTCCCCCGTCCCTGGGATTCTCCAGGCAAGAACACTGGAGTGGGTTGCCATTTCCTTCTCCAATGCATGAAAGTGAAAAGTGAAAGTCACTAGCAGTGAGTAAATACTTTCTCATGGCATCTTGACTTTTTCAGTGGGTGACTCTCCAGTTAGATTCAGCGTTTCTGGGGCAGTGGCTGAATGTTTACTGCGGTTAGGATGTTGGACTAGAATAAGAAGAGAAAGAGAATAATGGAAAAATATTGGGACTGCTCCAGGGTTCTCAAACTTTAGGGTATCAATATAACGTGGAGGGCTTGTTAAAACACAGATTGCTCAGCATCCCCTCGTGGTTGCTGGTTCAGTAGATCTGGGATCAGCCGGAGAATTTTCATTTCTAAGAAGTTCCCAGGGGATGATGCTTCTGTTGATCCTGGACCACATTTGGAGAACAGCTGCCCTGGAGATTCGGTGAATGGGGATGTAGCTCTGTGGATACCAGTCTGCTTCTCAGGGGCTCTGTTTTCCTATATCTGAGAAATGGTACAATATTTGTGGTTTTCAAGTATTTGAAATCAGAGGAGTCTTTTGTTCCAAACTACATATTGTGTGAAACTCCAAAATGCAAAAGAGAGAAACTGGAATTATGTTACAGCAGAGGTAGAGAATAAAAAGATTTGTGTATTTTGTGTATCTTTGGAGTGGAGAGGGGGGACAGCCCTGGGCTCTCTCTGAAGAACCTAAAACAGTGATAAATCCAATGGAAGAGATGATTTCTGAGGCTTCTGGCATTTGTCATTTTCCCTTTGATTGTGCATGCTCTTGAAACTGGAGACTATTACCTCAATAGCTGGACAAATCTGATCCAGAGACTTAACTGTAAGGTTGTGCCTGTGAGAGACTATGTTTAGTCTATATAAATAGGAATTGAGTCTGTATAAATAGGAATTTATATTGCCACTCAATTCTCATGGTACTATAAAAAAAACAAAAAAAAAAACCCGAGCAGTTCATTTCAGGCAAGAAATGGGGAAATTCTAATGAAAAAGGAAATGGGTGGAGGGTCAGGGGACATGTCTTCCTGCCTTTGGTTTCAGCAGGAGTGTGTAATTCAGTTGAAAGGCTATTCTGGTAAGCCTGGCGGTCAAGCCTAAAATTGGATTTCCTAAGCTTTAGTGGAATCTTTCCTGGAAAATAGATAAAAAGGAGAATAGCAGTACCAACTTTTTAATCAAAGAATGAAACATCTCAGACATCACAGATGTCCAGAGAAGATGTCTGCCTATTGCTCTTGGTTTGTTTTGTCAGCTACTTTATGGAAGCCCTGAAACCAGCCTTAAGCAAAATTATTAATTAGTTTAAACTTGACTTTGGTACTCAATGAGTCCCTGTTCTGGGTTTCTTCAAACCTTTATTTTCTCTCTTCTTCTTTGGCTCATCCTCCTTATAAGAAAAAGTTTAGATATTAATAAAAAGAAGCAAAATGCCCATAAGTATGGAACAATCTCCGTGGTTTATTAAGTGAGAAATCCAGGTGCAGACACTGTAGAAGTGCTCAGCCTTTTGAAGGAAAGTGTTTTTCAGACAATGAATCACAGGTAGTGACCTCTGTTTGGTGGTGGATTTGTTTTTAATTCTAGTGATAGACTTAAAAAGATTCCAATACCTTTCTGACTTTTTTTTTTCTTTACTAAGACCCATATTCAGGCACACATGAGATGGAATGACATAGCCTAACATGGAATAGAAAGTGTCTAAATACATTGCATGTAGTAAGGATATTGTTTCTTGAAACTTGAGTTTGATACAGACCTGTATATACATGCACACTTTAGATGTATGTAGGATATGTATGCAATATCATATGGTATAGATAGGTAGAAAGATAGGAATATATGGTATATATTATATATATATATAGTATTAGTTAAACTTCTTCAGAAAGACAAAATCAATAGGAGATGTATATATGCAGAAAGAGTTTGTAGGAGGGAAATGGCTCATGTGATTATGGAGGCCGGCAAATCCAAAATCTCAATGCGGGCAGACAGCCTGGAGACTCAGGAGGGGTGATGATTCAGACAAAGTCTGAAGGCAGTCTGCTGGAGAATTCCCTCTTGATCTGACTGGTCTTTCTGTTCTAGTCAAGTCCTCAACGGATTGGATAAGGCCCACCCATATTACGGCGAGCAGTTTGTTTTATTCATGGTTCACTGATTTAAATGTTAGTCTCATTCTCAAACACCTTCCAGGTTGGCAAAATTAACCATCATGTAGATATAAGTCACAAGGCAAAATGTCTTACTTATCAAAGTTATACACAATATAACTATGGATATCTATATGGATATCTATATCTATATCTGTATGGATATCTATAAACAAATTTACACACACCCCACACAGGTGTGCGTGTGTGTGCGCATACAAGTATATCCATTCTAGGGATCTCTCTCTTCCTGTCTCTTGATATTCCTAGAAAGGTTGGTAGATAAATTAGGTAGGTAGATACAGATGGATGAATAGCTAGCTAGATACCCCTAGAATCTCTCTGAAGCAGAGGTTCTGAGTCTGGGGAGGAGTCTTTTTCATCACCTGGGGAGTTTTTCTATAATGAATATGTTGTGCTGCTACCTCTTCCTGCTTCTTTAAGAATAAATTCTAAAATGGTGGAGGGGAAGGAAGACGGGAAACAGCAAACTGTTTTTGAAAAAGTTTGGACTGAAGCAAAGAAAAGACTAGTGCTCTGAAAGTGGATTTCTAGGCGTCAGTAATCAGCTGGGAGGTGATGAGCTCTTGGGGGCTCTGGGCTGAGGTCCCTGAGATCTCAGGAGCTTGGATAGCCAGCCAGGGTACCTGATGCTCCTGCTGAGGTTTGCTTTGCTCTTCACCCTTTAGAAACAAGTGCCGCTTTACAACCCTCCACATTGACCAACACGTTGATGTTCCTACTAAGTGACTGAAAATACAGTTGACCCTTGAACTGCATGGGTTTGAACTGCACAGGTCCGTTTCTCTGCAGCTTGTTTTTCAATCAACGTGTACTACACTCTCCATGGCTGGTTGACTCTCTGGATGTGGAATCACAGGTGAAGGGCTGACTGTAAAGTTACACAGGAAGTTTGACTGTGTTGGGCTTGGTGCCCTTCACCCTCACACTGTTCAAGGCTCAACTGTGTATGTGATGATAATGCCTAAGGTTTCTGTAAGCCCGTGCTTGCTTCTGGGAGACCCACGACTCCCCTTCCAATGTTACTATTGTGTTACTGTAACAAATCTTGTGAAATGCCATAGACGTACCCTTTGAATCACACACAGGTGACCGGCTTTGTTCTAGATGGAGTTTCCCTAAAGATGGGGTCTGGGGGATCTGGGACATATGGTTATATACATAAATCGACAGGTTTTTCATTTTCTTAAGTCTGGGAAGGAGGTTAAAAAAATTAATTTGGGAGCAGTTCTTTTCAGGTCATGTTTCTGTTGGGACAGCACTGCATGACGCCCTTAGATACTGCAGGAACCACTCGATCTGTAAGACACGGCTGTCATTAAGGGATGAGAGTGTCCTTATGGAACTGACATTTGTTAGAAAACCTTTTGGACAGGTGATGGTTTAGTCTGTGCTCTCTCCCTTGATCATAGATAAAACTGGTGCATTCTGAGTGTCAACTTGAAATTCAGAGGAACCGAACAGAGATTGTATGACTTTTCAGATGTTCTTATAGTAAAATGGGTATGAAATATTTATTTTGAAAAATGTGGATGGTCGTCAGTCACTCCCAGGACTGGACTGAAATGGCCTATCTTCAGAGCAAACTTCCTTGGGTCATTTGATCTATCTTTCTCCTCAGAGGTGTGTCTGACAGTGGTTTGCCTTATGATGAGTATATTATTTAAACATGTGCTATGCATAAGCTTCGTTCCTTTGGGATCACCCTCGGTTTTTAATACCTTATCTGGCTCTCAGAAATCCATTTAATTACAAGCTATTTTGATATTTGGCCAAGTCACTAAAACCAGTGAACTCTCCTTGGGGAGACAGTAAATTTTTGATAGGCATGCCAGTAAAAATGGAATTCTTCTGCAAACAGACACTTCTTCAAGATTAGTCTCATAAATTTGTGGAGAAACTGGCAGCCTTGTGATATTTTCGGAGACGTTCTGGTGGGTACCAAATGGTGCATAGCTACCGTGTGCTTGGGAAATGTTAACAAGAGGCTCAGCTTTTCTGAATGTGTGTTTTGGCTTTTTGAGATAGCTTCTATGCAGGAAGAACCTTCTTTTAAAACCAAATGTAGACTCTGGACTTTCTCCAAGAGGGATATTGTAAATATATCAAAGCTGATACTGTACTGAATTTCTTTATACAAAGAAAAAAAAGGAGTGGTTCATAAATAATATATAGTGCTTGAATAGAGCCTGCAAATTCAAAGAGATCATCTTTTCTTCTGGCCAGCTTATTGCAAACATTTTTTGTTCAAGTCCTGTTTCTTCCTCCCCACACCCCAGCCCCCGTTTCATCCTGCTCACTTTACACTGTCCAGATTCTCACCTGGGCCTCGCTGCTTACCCTGTTCTTTACTGTGAGAGTCCACTGACGAAGGGGAAGTTCACAGAACAGGAAGAAAAGGAGAATTCTGCTTTGATCTTTGCCCCCTTTGAGATTTACACCGAATATACACCTAACACACACACATTTTTTCTGCCCTTATGTTAGGTGAGTATGAAGTGATACGAAGTTAAAGGCTTTCAGTCATGTCCGACTATTTGCGACCCCATGGGCTGTAGCCTGCCAGGTTCCTCTGTCCATGGGATTCTTCAGGCGACAATACTAGAGTGGGTAGCTGTTCCCTTTTCCCAGGGGATCTTCCCAACCCTTCCCACCTTGCTGTGCACCCGAAACAGTCTAAGTCAACTATGCTGTGTTGAGTCGCTCAGCCGTGTTCAACTCCTTACGAACCCATGGACTGCAGCTCGCCTGGCTCCTCTGTTCATGGGGATTCTCCAGGCAAGAATACTGGAGTGGGTTGCCTATTCCTTCGCCAGGGGAACTCTCCGACTCCAGGGATCAAACCAGGGTCTCCTGCCTTGCAGGTGGATTCTATACCAGCCGAGCTACCAGGGGAGCCCATAAGTCAACTATACGTCAATAAAATAGATATATTAAGGAAAAAATAATCCAAAGACGCTGTCCTTTCTGATCGATGGTAGTTTCAAAATATCTATGATTCTGCCATGCATGTGAGCGCGCTAAGTCACTTCAGTAGTGTCCAACTCTTGCAACCCTATGGACCATAGTCCACCAGGCTCCTCTGTCCACAGGATTCTCCAGGCAAGAATACTGGAGTGGGTTGCCATGCCCTTCTCCAGGGGATCTTCCCAACCAGGGATCAGACCCAAATCTCTTATGTCTCCTGGATGGATATTTAATTTGTATTAAAAAGATAAAACTGTAGCCTAAGTTCTCAGAGAGCAGCACTCTCACACATGTCCACTAATAAGCCTCACAAGTGTCCTGTGCTATAAGTCACTTTTTACCTCTCATTTTGCCTCTTGCCGAATTTTTTCTGCGCAGAAACAGAACTGAAGCTCCTCAGAGCCTCTAGAATGCCAGCCACCTAGCCATTTCAAAACCATCTTAACCATCTGCCGACCTGCAAACCCCAGCTGCACTAGCGGAATGGGAGAGGCGTCTTATGCTCAGAGAAAGCCTGGGGCCACCAGCATGAAATGGGGAGTGCACCAAGGCCGAGCACAACTCAGCAGCCCTAGAGGGCTGTCCACACTCACCTGGCGGGAGAAGCTGGGCAGGGAGCTTACCTCTCTCCTCTCCATCTACCTGAATCAGAGCTCATTCAAAGGTCTCTCCTGTTATTTTAACATTTGAATAGATCAGGGACTCCAGTGTTGTGGTGTGAGATTTTAAGGTAGGGTGTGTGTGTGTTAGTTGCTCAGTCATGTCCAACTCTGCAACCTCATGGATTGTAGCCTGACAGGCTCCTCTGTCCATGAGATTCTCCAGGCAAGAATACTGGAATGGGCTGCCATGCCCTTTTCCAGGGGATCTTCCCGATCCAGGGATCGAACCTGGGTCTCCTGCATTGCATGCAGAGTCTCTACTATCTGACCCACCAGGGAAGCACTTTAAAGTTGCGGGGCGGGGGGGTGGGGGTGTATATATTTCCATGACAGCTTTGCAAACTGACCTGTGGTGAATTCTGTGAAATATCATTGTGTATATCATATTAATATTATAGAATCACGACTTCGAAAGCCTGGTTGATGAGTATGCTTTTGTTTTTTAACATCCCCCACTAACCTAACATGGTGACTCAGATGGTAAGGAATCCGCCTGCAAGGCAGGAGACCCTGGTCTGATCCCTGGCGAAGGAATAGGCAACCCGCTCCGGTATTCTTGCCTGGAGAATCCCCATGAACAGAGGAGCCAAGGCGAGCTGCAGTCCATGGGTTCATAAAGAGTTGGACACAGCTGAGCGACTCAACACAGCATAGTTGACTTAGAGTGTTTCGGGTGCATAGCAAGGTGATTCAGTTAAGAAAAAAAAGGTTTTCTGATCAAAGGAAAAGTGGGGAGGGGGAAAGAGACCACCATCTTCCTCATCCTTGAATAGATCAGCCGTTCCTCCTCCACATGGGGCTGGGGAGTTTTGTCCCTATGTGGTCAAGCTGGGATTGTCATAGTGCAATAAAAATGAGCCAAAAGGGGGTAACATATGCTAAAAATGGTAAGTCATCTCAGGTTTTAGTATGTCACCTTTCCTTATATTTCTGCTTTTAATGTGTGCAGAGGAGCGTGTCCTAGAAACCATTCATTCACTGAGCTCACTGGGCAGGGTGTGGGTTTCATGCCATCATTGTTTTCTTGTTGAGGGGGATGTCTCATACTTCTGTTGCATGACTTTGTGATGAAGAAAACCTGCTTTCTTGAGTGACCATTAATTCACAGGGGTCTCCCATACTATTTTCTTTACTTAGGATCCCCTAGTGGGATTAGCTATTTAATCACCTACTTTGTCCCTTTGCTCTGCACCGCCAAAGGTGTGTGCACGCCATAGGTAAGCCACAAAGCAGATCCTAAAAAACCTCTACAAATTCCCCATTGGCACAGAGTTTTCTGTCTTTTGCTTTAGAATGTGTGCCCGAGAGAGCTCTCTGTTCTGCACATGGCATGCCATGAGAGGTGGGAGGAGCTGAGGGAAGAGAAGAAAGCCCTGGTTGCTAACATTTCCTGCATCTCTTGTGTTGAGCACTGTGCTCGGGCTTTTAAAAATTCATGCTCCCCAGGACTATGTGGAAAGGCTATTGGAAATCCATACTGTAGAGGTGAAGAAGGCATAGAGCTGGGAGTGGGTCCTAGTCTGCCTGACTTCATACCTTTCCTCCTGATTCTTTCTTAGGAAGGGGGCAGGGTGAGCGCACATGTGCGTTTTACAAGCCATATGGAATTCTGAAGCGCCACTCGGCTCTGACAGCTGTTTAAATTATCTGGGACACTGCATCCAACATTAGCATGTATGATTGATTGTTGACAGTTCCCATCAGAAGAGGCTGGAGGCCTGGTCGCTGGAGCAGTGCTCACAGAATCTTTCCAAAGTGCTATAAGTGTGATTGAAACTTGGATTCTAGTCATTTTCGCTGGGCTGGAAAACACTGAAGATACTGTTCGGCAGACTTTTTTTTTTTAACAACTTAGGTGGAGCAGATCATTATTCTGTTCGCTTTGACACAAAGAATGTGGGGATCTTTTTTCATGTGCCAGAGTTCAGGAAATCCATTTTCACTAATCTCAGGCTATTCATATTCCATTTGTATTGACTTTTTTGCCCTTGAAAATTTGTTTCATCATCTCTTATCTCATTTCCTAGATGTATTAATATGTTTCATCTTTTAGTATTTGTACTCTCTGAGGTCACTGAGCTTATCTCTCTGTTTTTAAAAATCCTCAATTATTCAGGACAAAATTTAACTCATAAGCATCAACTGAAGGTTTATTAAGTAGTCATTTTCATTGTTTTTCAAATGGCTAGTCTAAACGTGAATTATTGTGCCAAATACTTTGAGTTTTGTCTCTTCAAGTTTCATTTAGTAAGTTTTATTTAGTTCACTCTAGTGAATTTTTTTTATACTATAGTATAATATAATAGAACTCTGCTCGCTTGCTGAGTTTTATTGCCAGCCATTTATGAATATCAAATTCATGAAACTCTATCATGAGACAGATGTGATTGTAAAATGATTCTATGGTATTAGGATAAATGTAGGATGTTCTTGACATGGTGGATGGTTTTCCTGTTCTGTCTTTGAAGTGAAAGTCGCTCAGTCGCGTCCAACTCTTTGTGACCCCATGGACTGTAGCCTGCCAGGCTCCACTGTCCATGGAATTCTCCAGGCAAGAATCCTGGAGTGGGTAGCCATTCCCTTCTCCAGGGTATCTTCCCAACCCAGGGATTGAACCCAGGTCTCCCACTTTGCAGGCGGATTCTTCAGTGTTTGAGCCACCGGAGCAGGCCTCTTCGTCTTCAGTTTGGGGCCTTGTGGAGTGTACCCATGCATCTTATTATAGTTCTGTCAGTTTATATTATGTTTCATTTACTTAGTTTCTTTTCCTAATATTTTTCCTCTTTAAAGCTGAGAGAGAGAGACATTTCCTTGGCAGTGCCAGGGCAGCAGAGGGAATTCCAGTAAGCATCTGTTGACTGTTTCTGTCCCTTCTCCACAAATTCTTCTCCTATCAGAAAAAGATCTTCCTCGAGGCTACCAGACTTTGCTCCTGTTGAGTTTGGAGTATAAGGGGTTGTCAGCAGAAAGGCTGGAGAGTAGACTGGAACAGAGCTTAGAAGATCGTGAGAATGTGGTAAGGTTGAGCTCAACTTAGTGAGCAGCTGGGGAGGTGTTGGCAGGGTCAGGGACCCCTGCTGAAACTACGGTCCTGATGATCTGAGGAGATTCTGTACCCACTGAATAAGAGAACAGAGAACTACCCAAACTAGGCACCTGCCTGGACATGGGAGCGAAGTGTCAGAAAGAGTCAACTATGATGTCCAGGTCTAGGTACCTGTGATGAAGATGGTGCTGCTAAGAGCATGGGGAGACGGGATGGGGGGAAAGTTGGGAGCAAGTCAAGGAGAGTTTGGAGACAGTCTTCCTGATTTTTGAAACTTTTGAGTTTTGAGGTGTCAGTAGGCACTGTGTCCCATGAACAGTTAGAAATATCCTCCAAAGAGTTAGAAATCTGGAGCTCCAGAGAGAGGTCTTGGGTGCGTTTGTCGATCTGGATTCAGCTTCTAGAAATAATGGCTAAACCCTGTGCAAGAATGAGGTTGTCAGGCAAGTACATGTGAAAAGAGAGGAGAAAATGACAGGGATGCAGCCTTGTTTGGGGTTTAATTTTTTGAGGGAAAAAGACTAGGAGACTAAGGTAGCTCAGAAATGCCCTCAGAGAGGGGAGTTAATTTCCTGAATGCCATGGACTGGGATGGGTGGTGAGGGAGAGTTTCTCAACTGTATGTATAGTAGATCGTCAGACTGGCAAACAGTTTTAAAGTGACACTATCTCTTGCTGGCAGACACGCTGGGGAAAGCCACTATGAAAAGAGTCTGGCAGAGTCTCTTAAAATGTAAAATGCACACAGCCTTTGACCCAGCAGTGCTTCCCCTGGGACTCCATCCCATAGAAGTAAAAGCAGCTGTGTGTAATTTGTTTGTACAAGAATATTTAATACAGCATTGTTTGTAGTGGCAAAGAACTGGAAGCTAAGTGGGTGCTTTCAACAAGGGGTGGTTGGATAAAACGAGGCGCGTCCATGCCTTGGGTTTCTGGACTACTCAGAAGGATTCCCACGAGAAAAGAAGAGGCAAAGCACCATGTATAATAGGATCCTGGTTGTGTCGGTTATAAAATGACTTAAAAAATCTTGTATATATGTTAACGCTGCTTGGGAAGAGAGAAGTTGACACTATGGGAGGTGGGTGGTGGTCAGTTGCTCACTCGTGTCCAACTCTTTGCGACCCCATGGACTACAGGGCGCCAGGCTTCTCTGTCCTTCACTATCTCTCACAGTTTGCTCATCTCATGTCCATTGAGTCGATGGTGCCATCCAACCATCTCATCCTCTGTTGCCCCCTTGTCCTCCTGCCCTCAATCTTTTCCAGCATCAGGGTCTTTTCCAATGACTCAGTTCTTTGCATCAGGTGGCCAAAGTATTGGAGCTTCAGCATCAGTCCTTCCGATGAATATTCAGGACTGATTTCCATTAGGATTGACTGGTTTGATTTCTTCGCTGTCCAAGGGACTCCCAAGAGTCTTCTCCAGCACAGTTCAAAAAGCATCAATTCTTTGGTGCTTAGCCATCTGTATGGCCCAACTGTCACATCCATACATAACCACTGGAAAAACCATAGCTTTGACTGGACGGACCTTTGTTGGCAAAGTGATGTCTCTGCTTTTTAATATGCTGTCTAGGTTTGTCATACTTTTTCTTCCAAGGAGCAAGTGTCTTTTAATTTCATGGCTGCAGTTGTCATCCGCAGTGATTTTGGAGCCCAAGAAGATTAAGTCTGTCACTGTTTCCATTTTTTCCTTATCACTTTGCCATAAAGTGATGGGACTGGAATCCATGCCACCTGGAGGTGGGTGGGAAGAAAATAAAGAACAGGACTACTTACAAAATATCTAAGATGAAACATCATGAAACATCACTTGTATGTATGTATAGACAGATACGGGAAGGATGGTCACCAGCATGTTATAGGTGAGTATCTCACGGTGTGGAGATTTTTTCTTTTTTGCTTTTTTCCTTATAACTTCTTCATGTTGCAAATCAATGAGAAAAGGCCATTGAATTTAGAGTTTAGAAATTGCTGGAAACTTTTCTGAGAGTAATTGGGAGTGGAAGCTCCATTTCTTGCTGTGAAGAGTAGTAACAAAGTAGGGATAGTACAGGTGTGATTTTTTTTAAAAAGAAATTTTGAAGGGGAAAAAATCTTTGGTGGCAAAAAAGAAAACTGGCAGCTTGAGAGGGTGACAGTGCTGAGAGAGGCTAGTGCAGTGCAGGGGAGATCCAGGCGAGTTTGGAAGCAGGTGCAGTGGAAGTGGAGGGGCTGAACTGAAGATGCCCTCCGGCGCGGATGGCGGTTCATCCGGGCCAGCAGCGCAGGCGGATAGCTGGGGGGCAGTGAGGACGTGACTCTGGGGCTGACTGGCAGGCAGGACCAGGTGAAGACAGCTTTGGAGGAAAGAAGTTGAGGGAAAGGGTTTTTGAAATACAGGAGACGGGGTTATTGGCCAAGCATCAGAAGCTTTTAGGGTGGTTTTGGATATTTTGATAGATGCAGAAGTTTGAAACAGCCTCTGTAGGAGATGCTAGAAAATTCATAACATGTCAAGAAAAAGAGTGGAAAGCTACAGGGGGTCTGTAGTAAAGTTAGAGAGCTGGACCCCTAGGTAGTCCCCTCCCTGACCTCCAATGCAGTAACATTTAAGGCAGTCTGCAGGGGCTCCGGCCAGTCCCAGGAGCAGGGGTTAAAAGTGTTTTAAAAAGCAGAGACATCACTTTGCTGACAAAAGCCCATATAGTCAAAACTATGATTTTTCCAGTCGTCGTGTATGGATGTGAGTTGGACCATAAAAAAGGCTAAGCACTGAAGAATGGATGCTTTCGAATTGTGATGCTGGAGAAGACTCTTGTGAGTCCCTGGGAGTGATCTCCCAAGGAGATCAAACCAGTCAATATGGGAGGAAATCAACCCTGACTATTCATTGGATGCTGAAGCTCCAATACTTTGGCCACTTGATTGGAAGACCCAACTCATTGGAAAAGACCTAGATGCTGGGATAGATTGAGGGCAAGAGGAGAAGGGGGTGGCAGAGGATGAGATGGTTGGATGGCATCACTGACGCATTGAGATGTGTTGGAACAAACTCCGGGAGACGGTGGAGGACAGAGGAGCCTGGCATGCTACAGTCTATGGGGTCATGAGGAGTCGTATGCAACTTAGCGACTGAACAGCAAAACAACAAGGAAAATTAAGGGGCCAAAGGACTTCCGGTTTGTTATGACATCATCGTGGGAATGACTGGGAATGAATAGTGTCCAAGTGATAGAGAAGAGGTGGTCAGCGGGGCCCCTTAGTAAGGGCCTGCGGGAGAGAGACCTTGGGAGGAAGGTTGGGGAGGGGAATCCCGAGAGTCTGAGGTCTTGGGTGTGGGGCAGTAGCTTCAGTGTTCGGTACAAGACTTGACTTCATGTCCTCTGTTCTATAACATCACCATCTTCCTTTCACTCCTGGACAGATAGAGTTCAAACCCTGCCTGACTGTTTAAACCCTGTCTTTAGGATTTCTCCTGAAGTCCTTGCTTTGACGTCATTGGTCTAGTCACTGCCTTCCAAAAACAAACAAACAAACCCCAAACCCACACCTGGGTGATTTGCCTCTGGGCATGTGTGTCTTCTTGCATGTGGCTGTTGAGCCCTGGATATGGCCAGTGCAGCTAAGCTGTTAAGTGCAAAATCCACACCCACTGAGTTCTGAGACCTTTGCACAAACTCAATTATAAGCTCATTAATAATTTTATGTTGTTTTCATGTTACCGTGACAGTAATGTGGGTATATTGGATTCCAATACATTATTTAAATTAATCTCATCTGTATCTTGCTTTACCAAAGTAGTCACTGGAAGAGTTACTTACACACATCAGTTCAGTCGCTCAGTCGTGTCCAACTCTTTGCGACCCCATGGACTGCAGCATTCCAGGCCTCCCTGTCCATCACCAACTCCTGGAGCCTATTCAAACTCATGTCCGTTGAGTCAGTGATGCCATCCAACTATCTCATCCTCTGTCATCCCCTTCTCCTCCCACCTTTAATCTTTCCTAGCATCAGGGTCTTCTCAAATGAGTCAGTTCTTTGCATCAGGTGGCCAAAGTATTGGAGTTTCAGCTTCAGCATCAGTCCTTCCAATGAATATTCAGGACTAATTTCCTTTAGGATGAACTGGTTGGATCTCCTTGCAGTCCAAGGGACTCTCAAGAGTCTTCTCCAACACAACAGTTCAAAAGCATCAATTCTTCAATGCTTAGCTTTCTTTATAGTCCAACTCTCACATCCATACATGACTGCTGGGAAAACCACAGCCTTGACTAGACAGACCATTGTTGACAAAGTAATATCTCTGCTTTTTAATATGCTGTCTAGGTTGGTCATAACTTTTCTTACAAGGAGTAAGCGGCTTTTAATTTCATGGCTGCAGTCACCATTTGCAGTGATTTTGGAGCCCCCCAAAATAAAGTCTGACACTGTTTTCATTGTTTCCCCATCTATTTGCCATAAAGTGATGAGACCAGATGCCATGATCTTAGTTTTCTGAAGGTTGAATTTTAAGCCAAGTTTTTCACTCTCCTCTTTCACTTTCATCAAGAGGCTCTTTACTTCTTCACTTTGTGCCATAAGGGTGGTGTCATCTGCATATCTGAGGTTACTGATATTTCTCCCAGCAATCTTGATTCCAGCTTGTGCTTCATCCAGTCCAGCATTTCTCATGATGTACTCTGCGTAGCTGACATCTGCATAGCTGACTTACATGCATAGATGACATTTTATTTCTATGAGTCACCCAGCTCTAGACAGGGGTAGATGGGGTTACCCTGAAAAGTGAATGTGAATGTGAAGTCACTCAGTCATGTCCGACTCTTTGTGACCCCATGGACTGTAGACTACCAGCTCCTCCATCCATGGGATTTTCCAGGCATGAATACTGGAGTGGGTTGCCATTTCCTTCTCCAGGAGATCTTCCCTGACCCAGGGATTTAACCTGGGTCTTCTGCATTGTAGGCAGACGCTTTATTGTCTGAGCCACCAGGGAAATCCTAGGGTTACCCTAGGTTGAAGCTTTCCTCGTTGTCATCCACTTCTCCATATCTTCATGTCTCAAGGCCAACTTCAGTCTCCTTTCTCATCTGTGACACTTAATGTCTTACCTCTTGTCACTTATTTCTAGCTTAGGTTGGGAATGTCCCAGGTTTCCAGTTTTGTATCTTTATTTGAAATCTGCTTGCAAGCATCTCTTATCTTGTTTCCTAGGAGATAAGATTGATATTGCCTTTACTGGACGGTAATCCCCTTGCAAGCAGGACTGATAAAATAAGTGTGGTTTTAAAATATGAGTAGTTTTTTCTTGCTTCTGGCTGTTTCTATTTTGGGGCTCTGTCCCTGTAAGGAGCTCAAAGTTTTGTTGAATGAGTAAATAGATAATACATCCACATTTCCACCAGTCTTAACAAAATACACATGTTAAATCCAAATGAGTCAGCCATGGGCATCACTGACTTTCAGATAGACCTGTGATTGAATCTAGAATGGTCATTCTTGCTCTGACCTTCACAAATTATTGAATTCTTTGTACCTTCGCATCCTTTGTAATTGAGGCACTGATACTTATCGCATACAGTTGCTTTGAGAAAAGTCCAAGTGCTGTGCTGTGTAAATGCTTAGTGGTGCCTAGTCCCTGTTACTAGGAAAGCTTGTTTGGAATGTTGAAATTGTGAGTGAAAGCTGCTGGTGAATTTACATGGACTTTCTCCTCTTGAGCTGGTAAAACTTATCTGTGGTGCCATGCATCATCTCTTGGCTGTGTTCTGATGGTGTTTTTGTTTGCCTGCTTTGTGATATTTCTGAATAGTGGCAATGGTTGAGGATCCCTCTGTCTTTGCCGGAAACACATGTTAATAGCATCCAAATTAGTAGATGACCGAGTAAATAAATATTTGCTGACTGAGTAATGAATGGATTGCTTTTAAGGGAGAATGTGTGTGCAGGTGACTTTTTTTTTTTTTTTTAAAGAAAAACTAAGTCCTTATAAATGATTTGTTGAATGAATGAAAGTGAAAAGTGAAATTGCTCAGTCGTGTCCAACTCTTTGTGACCCCATGGACTGTAGCCTACCAGGCCCTCTCTGTCCATGGGATTTTCCAGGCAAGAGTACCGGAGTGGGTTACCATTTCCTTCTCCAGGGATCTTCCCGACCCAGGGATCGAACCCGGGTCTCCCACATTGCAGGCAGATGCCTTATCCTCTGAGCCACCAGGGAAGACCGAATGAATGAGAAAATGAGAAAACAAGTGATTTAAATAAAATTGAAAATTAAGTAAGCAAAGTAAATGGAAAATGATGGAATGAAAGTCCTTCCTGGGAGAAGGTTGAAAACGATGGAGGTGGCCTGCCTTGAATATGCCATGGGCTCCAGAGGTACTCTTTCTCCCCAGATGTGACTTTCTCTGATATTTGGAGAGAATAGCAGACTGATAACTGGTTGGTCTGACTTCTTGCCTTGAGCCTCCTGACCAGCTGTGGAATCCTGGGGAAATGACTTAACCTTTCTGAGCCCCTGCTTCCTCGATTGCAGAGCAGGGCAGGCAGATTAGAGAAGTTAGCAAAGTGGATGGTCAGACATGGCTGGGAGTCTGACCCAGGGATTGAACCTGGTCTCCCGCTTTGCAGGCAGAAGCTTTGCCATCTGAGCCACCAGGAAAGCCCGTAGGTATTAACCTATGCTTTTTATTTTCTAGTTATGTTTATCGTCTAAGAATATATTTAAACAATTTCTACCAAAAAAAAAAAAACTGAACAGAGTTGGGCATGCTGTGTGATGCGTGTACCTGGCCAGTTCTTGAAGAGCTCATTGACCTCTGGAATCTTTAATGCTGAGGAGAGACATAAACAACCACCGAGCCTGAGCTGAGTTAGTGCAGCTTTCCCTCGCAGGGAAAACCACCTGGGGCTGTCTTGCAGAAGCAATACAATGTCTTTTGTTGTCAAATTCCTTGAGTTATGAGAAGTTAAAGCTTACTCTGATGGTAGAATATGGTTACTGCTTAAGTTTAAGCTCCCCTCAGTGACCTTGGAACTGAGTTGGTTTTTTCAGGCCTTACTGGGCTTACTTGTGTCATGTTCTGGGTTTGGTTTTGGCTCTGCAGCTGTGGATATGTATAAAGTGAATTCATTTCCATATCCATCTTAGGTTTCTTCATTTCTGGCTTCTGTTTTGAAGGAGTGGTTTTGCAAACAAAGGGATTGAGAGAGAAAAAGGAATCCAGTTTTTGCTCCTCACCCCCCCAAACCCCCGGCATATAAATTTATTTTGAGATCTGCATTCTTTTCCTCTTTGTTCAAGATGTCTGAATTTGACTTGGATTTACTTGCAGCTACTGCAGGAAATGGACTTTGGAGGAAAATCTGAGCCCAGGGGTGGATCTCAGCTAGAGATGCTGTCTGTACTTGGCACCTGGCACTCTTGAAGACAAATCTTAGCCTGGAATGAGGTCCGAGGTGCCACACTCTGCCAAGATGCAGAGTGTTGAGGGGTTGGTGTGAGGGATCTTTATGATTTAGAAGTGAAAGAATTCTTAGGAAAATGTGCAGTTGAGTAACTGAGAGTTATCTTTCCATCATAAGCCTGTGTTCTTTTCAGCTACTCCCGTCCAAGACCGCCTGGTTGGTGCGCAGGACCACGTGCAGGTAGAAATGGCGCCATGTCTGTGTATCCTCTGTTGCTCTTGCAGTGTGATGTGTTGGGCGACCTCCCAGCCTGAGAGCAACTAGAAGTGAATGGTCATAAGCAGCCAAGCAAAGATGAAGAGAGATTTGAAGTCAATAAAGGCAGGTGTTGGAGAGGGAAATGGCAACCCACTCCAGTATTCTTGCCTGGAGAATCCCATGGAGGGAGGAGCCTGGTGGGCTACAGTCCACGGGGTCATAAAGAGTCGGACACGACTGAGCGACTGAGCACACAGCACAAAGGCGGGTGTTACCCATCAGTCTTTGGAGGCCTTCTTTTGTGGGGACAGTTCTTGTTTTGCTATACACTTGGCAGTAGTGAGATTTGGCCAGCCTTCCTGGAAGGCAAAGCTCCTCGTGAACGTGAATAGTTTTGTGCTTTTGTTCATCACATCTAAAAGTCCTTAGTGAGGCCTGAGACTGTCCTGCTCCATAAACCACTTCCTGAGATGCAGACTGTTGGGTTGTGTGGTAATTTCTCTGGTCCTCACTTATCTTCATCTGAGAAATGAAAGGATAGGAGAAAGTATTTCCATGACTCTTCATCATCAGCAACATCCTCATCTCGTTGACTCGTAGGAATCTGCGATGCCGTTGTCTCAGTCCTGCCAGGAGGACATGAGCTTGGAGAGGGTGAGGAATTCAGCAGTGGGGCTGGGGTTTGACCCAGGCTAATTCCAGAGCACGTGTTCTTTGTACCACGCCAAGCTTTTGTTTCCTGGGTAGCTCAGCTGGTAAAGAATCCGCCTGCGATGCAGGACACCCTAGTTTGATTCCTGGGTTGGAAAGTTCCCCTGGAGAAGGGATAGGATACCCACTCCAGTATTCTTGGGCTTCCCTGGTGGCTCAGACGGTAAAGAATCTGCCTGCAATGTGGGAGATCTGGGTTCGATCCCTGGGTTGGGAAGATCCCCTGGAGGAGGGCATGACAACCCACTCCAGTATTCTTGCCTGGAGAATCCCATGGTCAGAGAAGCCTACTGGCCTACAGTCCATGAGATTGCTAAGAGTCGGACGTGACTGAATTGACTTAGCATGCACATGGGCTTTTGTGACCTTCAATTACATGATTCTGGGGAAATGACTTATTACTGTTTTCCTTTACTATGAGGTATAAGTGAAGAATGAAAAGTGAATTCTATATCTGTTTTCTGAGAATTGATAGACATCTAGAATAACTGCTTTTCTAACTGTTAGATTTAAGTACCAATATCTGAACCAGAGAATATAAGAGCTCACAGACATAAACCAACATGATATAATTTTTTAATCTCAGATTTTTCAGACCACAAATTTCCAGGAAGAGATTGTACATTTTTTTTGAGAGTATCATAAAAGCTGGGTTTAGGAATTGTCTTTAGGTGGCAGATGGATATGTTATGTTTGATCACTTTAATATTTTTGCTTTATAGGAAAGAATCCTATCCCTAAATTGCTGTTATATTTAGGTCTTCAGGGGTGGGATCTTATGAATTTGCTATTATAGTAGACCGAAATCTATATATAGGGGCATTCAAATTAAATGTGGTGTAAATCCATGCCTTTAAAAAAAGAAAGCAATTACTATGTTGGAAAGCCAAGCTATAAAAAGTAAGTGAAATCATAGGAGAGCCAAGACAGGATTTCATTTTACTAAGCCAGTGGCCCTGACTTTCTTTTCTCTCTGAGTCCTGCGGGGACAGAGTAGAGAATACAAATATTTCGGAATTAGGATCTTAGACCTTTATAGGTGGTCGAACCTTGGGGGGCTTCCTTGCTGGCCCTCACCCTGCAGATTAAGATGGATCTGGCAGGATGAAGGGCTCAGATACTCAGCTTGTACTTTGGTAAATGTCATTTTAGTTACCGAGCACCCCATAGAAACTTTTTTCTTTAAAAAGGCTATTTTTTATTTAATGTGTCTCAAACACATTGTAACACTTTGTTGTCAAATTAAAATTAATTTCCTGGACAGTGTATGCATCTTTAGCCACTGGAGCTAGATTCGTACCAGCCCATTTTACTGACCACATTTAAAAATCTCTTTCCAGTGCAAGTACACAAATGCATGTGGCCCCTTGCTCTTGCCTGCTTCCACCCCCACTCCCAAAGGAGAAAAGGGAGGGAGAAGAAAGACTTGGGGAGCCTTCTGAAAAGTACCTGGACCTTTCCCTGTTGGGTGGTTTGGAAGGCAGCCTCTTTGGCAGTTGTGAGAATGAAGGACATTGAGCATTAACTGGTCTGTACATTCTCAGTGATCCTGTCTCAGAATATAACCGGCTTCTTTTATAGGACTTTCCTCCACAGAGGCGCCTCGCAGCCCTGTTAGAGCTCTGATAACAATAGGTTGGATTTCCACCTGGGAACATAAGAGCTCCTATCCAGCATTTTGCTTTGTCCTCTGATGGTGCTCCATGGCCTTGGCTGGGTACTGGATGAAAAAGAGCCTCTAACGAGGGGAATACTTAAGACTGGGGGAAGCTGTCACATCACAAAAGTCTTTCCCTTGAGGACATGTTCCACATTTCAGATAATAAAAACCTTCATTTATTCCAAATGCAGATGATCTTGGCATCCTTTCTGACCTGCTTTCCCCAGGCTCTTCCCAAGCTTCGCATTAAGGACCATCATCCTTTTGTGATGGGAATTGATTATTTCTCACCATTCTCTGCCCCACCCCACCCCTCCCCGATCCTCTCTGGAGTAGAATATGACTTTTCCTTGCAGAATTCACTGTGGTTAACTGTTACACTCGAAAGGGAACAGACGAGTGCTGAGAGAGTACTGGAAGTGTTTTTGTAACAAAGAGGCTGCCCGCTGGAGGTGGAGGCGTCCAGGAAGGGCTGGTAGGCTTCACAGGACTGACTCAGCCATGACTCAGATGGCAGCCTGTGTGGCCCCTTGGCCCCAGTGCCAGTCTCTGCCAGTGGAGAGGTGTTATCTTGGCTGCTCCCGTGAGAACCTAAAGGTTAAAATGAACGACTATGATGCTGGCTTTGGTTTAAGTGTGCATTCGTCTCTCCTTAGGGACTTGGTAGGAAGCTCTTGGACTTCCCTGGTGGCTTAGACGGTAAAAGCGTCTGCCTGCAATGCGGGAGACCTGGGTTCGATCCCTGGGTTAGTAAGATGCCCCTGGAGAAGCCAATAGCACCCCACTCCAGTACTGTTGCCTGGAAAATCCCATGGATGGAGGAGCCTGGTGGGCTACAGTCCATGGGATCGCTAAGAGTTGGACACGAGTGAGCGACTTCACTTTCACTTTTCACTTTCATGCACTGGAGACGGAAATGGCAACCCACTCCAGTGTTCTTGCCTGGAGAATCCCAGGGACGGGGGAGCCTGGTGGCTGCCATCTATGGGGTCGCACGGAGTCGGACACGACTGAGGCAACTTAGCAGCAGCAGCAGCAGCAGTGTGCTGCTGGGTTTTCACTAGTGAAGCTATTTAATTCAGTAGAGAGTTGGGAAGAAAGCAATCTGGTTGTTCAAACATTGGTTGTTTTAATGCCTCTTTGTTTCCTTGAAATGCCACCTCATGTTTCTGAGTCTCCATACAAGTTTGTATCTATTTCTGGACTCTGAATGTTTCTGTTTGGTAGCAAGCTACTACGATTACGGTAAATTTATATCAATAGAATATTGTGCTGTCTGATAGGGCCAATACTCTCATGTTTGTTTTTTGTTTTTTTTCCTCAAAATATTTTTCTGGGCTATTCTTTACAAAATTAGTCATCCAGATGAACTTTAGGATGAACTTTAAAAAATCTATTTGTGATTGCTCTGCGTATATCGTAATTTCAGAGTTTGAGCTCTTGTGATTTGAATCTTCCTACCAAGACTGTCAGAATTTTTCAGGTCTTCTTTGTGCTCTTTAGTAAAAATTTAATAGGTTTTTATTATAGATATTATGCATTCCTACTAATTTACAATTATTTAGTAATTTTTGCTGGTGATGGAAAAGGATTTTTCCTCACTTTTTTTTTTTTTTTAACACCTAATGACTTTAATATTAGGTATTATTGTTTTAAATGAATGAAAGTGACAGTCATTCAGTCATGTCTGACTCTTTGTGACCACATGGACTATATAGTTCATGGAATTCTTCAGGCCAGAATACTGGAGTGAGTAGCCTCTCCCTTCTCCAGGAGATGTTTCCAACCCAGGGATTGAACCCAGGTCTCCTGCAATGCAGGTGGATTATTTACTAGCTGAGCCACAGTAATTTCTAAATCTCTTCAACTTTAAATTCCAAGAAGGTAAATAGCAAGACACAGAAACTCCTTGGGGCCTCAGTTAATGACAAGGCCCTGGAGTTTGGGATCCTCTTGCCTTTTAAGTGGTTATTACTCATATGTAGAGCCTACTCATTTTGTCTCTTCACGGTATGGTCCTCTTATTGAACTTGCTTAATAATTTCAACACATTTTCATCTGACTATCTTGAATTTTCCAGACTATCATATCATTCATTAAAGTAGGAATAATAATCATTCCTCATTTCCCTGGTGGCTCAGGTGGTAAAGAGTCTGCCTTCAATGCAGAAGACCTGGGTTTGATCCCTGGGTTGGGAAGATCCCCTGGAGAAGGAAATAGCAACCCACTCCAGTATTTTTGCCTGGAAAAATCACATGGATGTAGGAACTTGGTGGGCTATGTTCATGGGGTCTCAGAATCGAACACGACTGAGCAACTCATTTCTCAATGGTTGCTTTAGGGTTCATGAAAGGAATTGGTAGCCTTTCTATCTTTTTCTATACTCAGGAACTGGATATAGCATAAAGATTTGCTGCTCTTTGAGAGTTTCTTCCTTATTGCCCATTAGAAGCAAATGGGGTCGAAGTGATTTTTATATTACTTTATAATAACTTTCTAAAGTTAGAGCTTGAGAAAAGGAAAGCAATGGGCTGGTAGCTGGAGAGGGATGATGAAAGATTGGGGATGGGATATGAGGCCGGTTCTGATCCAGAGGGAGAAGCTGGTAAATTGTTTCTAAGGAGCCTTTGGGAGACTGGTTGTAATATGCAAGTAGAGAGATGGTCCAGGAATAAGACCCGCCCCTCACCAGACCATCACCCTCTCCGGCAGTTCCCACTCCTCACCCCCCACCCCCCTGTCTGTCCAAACCCCTTCTGGCCCTTGAACTTCTTTGAATGTCATTTCACATAGAGGAGAAAATCCACAACATCTACTTTATGCCTCAGTTGCTTACAGCCAACTTGCGATGAATCTTAGGGTTTTTTCGTAGACAACAAAATAGAATATGAAGGTGTAAAAGTTAAAACTGAACCTTCTTCTGTAGGTAAGAACTTGATTTTTCAAAAGTCTTAGGATGACTGCTCAGATTTTGTTACTCTGACCCCTGAAGGTTCAGTTGGAGCAGGAGTGCTGACTAAGGCTCTGACCCTGGCCAGCGTGAGAAGAATTTAGGTGATGATCTCTGCTTTTGTCCTGCCTGCAAGCCCCAGGTCTCTGGGTACTGTCTGTCTGCTGCTCAGAGGCTGTCGGTGGAGGCCCTGGGCGCCACTGGGAATGCTCGCCATGATTTCATCTGATTCATCACGTGCTTGTGGAAAAATCTGTTAGCTAACTTGCCCTCATTTCTGTGGAATAATGCTCATTTGTAAGTCTTGGAAGAAAGCTATGTTTCTATAAGAGGGGAACATTAGATTTTGGATTCCACTATTCACAATGAGTGTTTTTGTTAAGTGTGGCCTTGAGTTTAGGGCTCAACCAGGGAGAGTCCAAGCTTCCAAATAATGAGATCAAACCTTTCATTTCAGTTTTTGGATCAAGATCCGTGCTGTCTCTTTTTAAAAGACCAGGGAAATAAGTCATCTCTGGTCTGGTCATGTTGTGCAGTAGACTGCCATAAGATTTAAAATGTGAGAATGCATTCATGGCTTTGGTAAAGTGAGTTCCCAGGAGGGTTTTGTCCTCCCCGACAGTTGTGATTTCTTTCTCATATGTGGCTAAGAGTTTTATTGATTTATTTAGCTACTTCTAAGGTCCTGTTTTTTTTTTTTTTTTAATTAAAAGATAATCGCTTTACAATGTTGTGTTGGTTTTTGCCTGGACAGCGTGAATAAGCCATAGGTATACCAATGTCCCCTCCCTCTTAAACTTTCCCTCCTATCCCCTACTCAAGAGTTTTCATGAAATGCCAAACAATTGTATTCACAGGATACCTTGTTCTTACATATTTAACCCTTTGGCAGTGTGCTGGAAATTCTAGTGTGAAAATGCACATTCATAAATACTTCCTGTTGTTAACTAAGTTAGCTGATTATAGGTGGTACTTGATTGTTCTGTTGATTTCTTTGTTTTTGAATGCGTGTGTTAGGTATGTATTAGAATTAGTCAAGTCAAATCCAACTGCATTTTTGTAAATAATCTAATCACTGCTGCTGGTATGTTGAATCATTTTTTCTTACAATTTATCTCCAATTTTTAATTCGTTGTCTCAAGTTACAAAAGAGTTTTTGTTTTTGAAAATAAAGAGATGGTTCATCTGGATATGATTGTGACTCTCTAGCCTTTTAAAAGTAAGAACTGCATAGCATTTATTTAAATAAAAAGAATTAAATGTTTCAGATTTCTGTATCATAGACTTAACACAATATTATTAATTTGAATTCTCTAATTCACTTTTCTTTTGATGGAGTTGAGAGAAGGAAAGTTGCTAGGAGTAAATATCAATATATATTTATTAATAATGTTAGTGATCTATGAAAATTTATTTTAATTCATATTTTAAAAGAGTATGGGGAGATCAGGGGCTATATTAATTCAGATAGAAAGTTCACTGCTCTTATAAATCCTGGAGAAGACAGAAGAGTCTCTCAAAACATAGAATATATTTTATATATGTCATATTCTTTATAAAGAATATGAAATATACTTTATAGCCATAGAAGATCCATGCTGCTGCTGCTGCTGCTAAGTCGCGTCAGTCGTGTCCGACTTTGTGGGACCCCATAGATGGTAGCCCACCAGGCTCCCCCATCCCTGGGATTCTCCAGACAAGAACACTGGAATGGGTTGCCATTTCCTTCTCCAGTGCATGAAAGTGAAGTCGCTAAGTCGTGTCTGACTCTTAGCGACCCCATGGACTGCAGCCTACCAGGCTCCTCCGTCCATGGGATTTCCCAGGGAAGGTCCATGGAGTGGAGGGAAATGTGTGATTTAGTGAAATTTTGCTAATGTGAGAAAGGAAGTTATGTTCAGGTAGAACAATCTAAGCCATTTTGCTAAAATGTTTTCCAGTTCCTGTGTGTTTTTTCCTCGTACACATGTGTCTTAAACCTGTGTGAACCTGCTTTTCTGTGGACAGGAATTAAAGCTTGGAAAGATTGCACTGTGGTCCTTTCTTCACCACCCACTCACCATGTGGTCCATCAAATGGACCACTCAGTGGGTTGCCATCAGAAAAACGCAGATGCTGACAGTAATCTATGTCATGAGTGGCGTTAGTCATTAAATCTTCGTTTACACAAAAATGACATAAAATGGAGTATTGAGGCATTGGCCAAAATAATTTAGGGAGAATTCTTTGAGGATGAGAATTTTTTCCCTTCATCTCTGCATTTCTTTATCTCTTTGGGATGCAGGAGATTTTATTCTTAATCTTTGTTATATATGGACTAAAGAAATTTTTGACATAGAATCATTTCCCCTAAAATTTTCTGTCTTTGCATTTAAGAAAGCCTATGTGTTAAGTTATTGTTGTTTGAAATTCCAGAACTGGAGTGTATTTGCCTTTCCTCTTTGTGTTGGTCGTGTTGGCTGTCTTGCAGGTGTGGCTGTTACACTGTATCTTAAACACACATTTGGTCATGCCAGTTTTGATTGTACCTTGTGCCCAGGTCTTTTGGTTCCCTTACTGGGAATAGGCTAGTACAACTGGGTCCCATTTTGAGTACACACTGGTGGCCGCAGGACCTCTGGCACTGCCTAAGCCCTGCTTGAATGCAGCCCCAAGAGACCAAATATTGTGTTGTGACCACTGTGCCCCTTCTGTGACCTTTCAGGAATTGTGGCTAAGTTTTCTAATCCTTAGGGACTTTCTCATACACCAGGGGGTTCCCTGGTGGCTCAGAGGTTAAAGCGTCTGCCTTCAATGCAGGAGACCCAGGTTTGAGTCGTGGGTCGGGAAGATCCCCTGTAGAAGGAAATGGTAACCCACTCCAGTATTCTTGCCTGGAGAGTCCCATGGACAGAGAAGCCTGGTAGGCTACAGTCCATGAGGTCACAGTCAGTCAGACAGGACTGAGCAACTTCACTTTCTTTATACTACTACTAATTCCCTCAGGGCAACTGTCTTCTCTCTTCCAGGCAACAGTTAAAAAGATAAAATGTAGCCTTATGTTTCTGAGCAACCTTATCTTTGGCCTCTAGTATCTGTGGCTTAAAATATCCATTTTATTGTGCGAGACTCCCTAATCCTGTAATTTCCATAGCCCCTTGGTTCTGAAATCCAAAATAGAAGACCAGCAAGTGCTTCAAGTTTAAAGATAACAAGTTAAAGCATAGAAAGCCTTAACTTCTTATTCAAAACTGTGCCAGATATGAGTTATACTCAGAACAAGAAATTTTATGCAGAAGGTTGTTTCCATGCATCTTTCTCAGAGCAGCTCTGTCTACTTCTTTGAGTACTCTTTATCTCTTTTCTGCTCCTTTTTTGTTTTTAATTTTATTTATTTTATTTTTGAGCGTGCTGGGTCTTCATTGCATGCAGGTTTTTTATCTAGTTGCGGTGAGCGGGGGCTGCCCTCCAGGAGGGCTTCTCGTTGTGGTGGCTTCTCTTGTTGAGAGCATGGGCAAGGTTTCAATAGTTGTAGCTCCCGGGCTCTGTAGCACCGGCTCAATAGCTGTGGCACACGGGCTTAGATGCTCTGTGGCATGTTGGGTCTTCCCAGATCAGGGATTGAACCCGTGTCTCCTGCATTGGCAGGCAGATTCTTTACCACTAAACCACCAGGGAAGCTACCTCTTTTCTTCTCCTTGAAGCGTCTTCTGCCGTTGGCTTTAGGGTCAGCCCCTTTCTCCTGGCTTTCTTCTGTATTTGCTCATCATTCCTTTCCTGCTGCCTTCAGTTTGTCCTTCCAATTCTCACTGTCAAATTGACGTTCTCTGCAGGGAACCATCCCGTATCCTCTTCAGTGAATAAGCATGTTTTTGCCAAACTTCACCCACCATTTATGCATGTCATTATTGCCCAGTTAATACACCTCTAGTTAAGACTTCTCTTCTGGGTTCAGTGATTTTAGTTTCCAGCTGGATATCATTATTTGAATGTTTGCGACACTCCTATGCTTCCCTGGTGGCTCAGACAGTAAAAAATCTGCCTGCAATGTGGGAGACCTGGGTTCGATCCCTGGGTCAGGAAGATCCCTTGGAGAAGGGAATGGCAACCCACTCCAGTATTCTTGTTTGGAGAATTCCAGTCCATGGGGTCGCAAAGAGTCAGACACGACTGAGCAACTAACACGTTCACTTTTCACTTTCTTTTACACTCCTACAACTCAGTGTGTCAAAAAAAAAAAAAAAGCCTTTTTTCTTTCAGAGTTCTTTCTTTTCATGGAGCTTCTGCTTCAGAGCGTAATGGAGTCTGAGAGTCCCATGTTTGAATTCTGCCTTAGTTAGTTAACCAATTTTTCCTCCCTTATCATATTGGCTAGCACCTACAAGAAGATAATGTTGCCTTGTTCCCGTTCTTGGGTAGAAAGCATTCAGTTTTCACCATTAAGTGTGATGTTATCTGTAAATGTTTTTGTATATGCTCTTCATTATGAAGACTTTTACATAAATTTAAAAACATTTTTATTAGCTAATTATGAATCAATATTTTTAATATTTAGAGAACCTCCACTGACAACAACAAAGCCAAAATCCACTGGAAGGAAATTTAAGGAAGTTTAAAATTGTATTTCAGTGAAACTGGCAGGGGTCAAAGAAACTGTCACCAATGAAGGAAAAAAGATAAAATATGGTTTGGAAGAAATGAGCCTATAATGCTGCTGCTGCTGCTAAGTCGCTTCACTCGTGTCCGACTCTGTGCGACCCCATAGACGGCCTCCTACCAGCCTCCTCTGTCCCTGGGATTCTCCAGGGAAGAACACTGGAGTGGGTTGACATTTCCTTCTCCAATGCATGAAAGTGAAAAGGGAAAGTGAAGTCGCTCAGTCCTGTCCGACTCTTAGTGACCCCATGGACTGTAGCCCACCAGGCTCCTTCGTCCATGGGATTTTCCAGGCAAGAGGACTGGAGTGGGGTGCCATTGCTTTCTCCGATAATAATAGGTGCTAATTCTTCATTTGCTGAATGGGTGTGCAAATGATGCAAATTTAATTTGGCTAACATTTTATTCTTTGCATTAAATCTTTCTGCTCATAATTTAAATAAATCAGGAGAGACAATAATTTTGGAATGTTGCAAATACTGTGTTATTCCTGTGTGCATGTATAAACAGCATCACTGGAATTGTAATATCTGAGAAATTTGGAGTTTAATTTAGCTCCCTTCTTTCATTATTAGGAAAATTAAACCGGATTTAGTCCCCAAAGAGGCCTCTGGGACAGCCTGAAAATTCTTGTCCTCATCAGAATCATATGTTAAAACGTGAATCTTGTTAATACAAATGACCATTCAGTGGACCGTGGTTAATTCTGGGACAAGGTCATATACACAGACCTTGCTTGATTGGTGTAGGTGACCTTTGGAAGGCTATGATGGTAGCAAGAATGTACTTTGTTAAAATAAGAACATTTTTGTAGTTAGAATTGTAATTTTCCTAGAACTTTAGAGCTTATGTTCAGTGTTTCTTAAATTGTTGATTATTATTATTATTTGTTTTTGTAAATTTATCTGGGCAGGTGAAAGAAAGAATAACTGTCTACAGAGTGTGCATTATTTAGGTCTTTTAGGTGGAAAGTTAAGGGAGATGATTAATTAGAATGTTAAAGATGCTCTAGAGTATACTATGTACTCAGCAAACTTTTATTAACACAATGCTGAATGAAAAAAAGTGTTGGCGGGTGGGCAGGGAATGACTTGTGTTGAAATATATAATTCTGTCCTTTTTTTTTCCCCCATCAAAAATGAGTTGGTCCCTGTTAGCCCTAAAATTCTTTGAGTTCTGAAATAAGAAATTATTAGTTGTTCAGGGCTTTATTCCAAGAGATTTGCTTTCATCCTTAAGCAAGACTTTGCTATAACTCTTTCCATTCCTTCTTGACCTAATTGTTATCTATAACTTTTCTCCATTAACTGTTTATTGTAAATATCGCTCACTTTTCTCGTGCAATAAAACACATATCTCAAATATCATGAGCCTTAATGATGAGCTTGGCACTATACATGGCATATATTGGGTTCTAAGTAAACTGAAGATTAACCATCTTTACTTTCCCCTTAGTCAAATAACTGCAATTATCTTTTTCCAATGATTGAAACTGTAATTTCTCTGGGTCTCTATTGTCCTAAAAAAAAATTTCAGCCCACTCTTGTTACCCACAACTAAATACTCTTTTCCCCTGATGTGGTAGGTCGGCACGAAGGAATAGTTTTCTCTGTGTTCTTCAGGATTTGTTTCTGAGTCCTTACTTCTGTATCCATTATGGTTCTGCATCTTTATCTGAGCTGTGGTTGGCTGGGTCTTTGTCGTCTATCCTGTTTTTTATGATACCTAGCTGGCCCAAAGGAATTCTTTGTTTCTCCATTTTTACTTTTAGGAACAAAAGAGCAGTCTTTTTCTCCAGTCATAGGGGAAAAGAGAAGCTTGGTTTGGAGAGTGTTCTCTCTTGCTGAATTACTAAGGGAAGGGCACATGGAAAACTTTTTCTTCAAATGTAAAGGGCACACATCGTAGTGGGGAGCTTGGTGCATTTTCCTAAAGTGAACATGGCCGTGTAATAGGGGTCCTAGTAAGTTCCAGAGAAGTCTCGAACTGCTCTGAGCTGCATTAAGCCTTCTTCCCTCCTCATCCTTCCGACTACCCACCTGTTGTGAGAAGCATTTCAGCCCCCTGATGCCCTCTGACCTGCCATCTGCCAGCTGGTTCTGTGTGGACCGGGTTTTGCCTGCCCTGCCCTGTCTCCTTTGTCCCTAAGATGAGAAGTTTGGCGTTTAAGAGACAGGCTCTTTGTTCTTATTGCCGCCTGCCTTTGAGTAGATGGCAGAAAGGGAGAGACAGAAAGCTGCGTTTCCACTTTGCCTTAAACAGTCTTCCCTTGTGGCCAACTGGAGATGCGATGCACGAGGCAGAGACAATGCTGAGTGGAACCCTGGCTGACTGCCTGTTTCCTTTGCTTTCTTCTCTGTTCAGTATAGCATTGAAGATGAGTCACATGGCAGTGTGAAAGTCAGAAGCTAGTGCGGAAAAAAAACAAACCATGTGATTTTTATGAGTAAGGTTAAAAAAGCCTAAATTAGACTTTAGAAATGTAGAGTAAATGGAAGTGTTATGAATGGTGGGAGGAGGGTTATATGGTCTCTAAGTGCAGAGGTCAGAAGGAAATGGACTAAGGGAAGAGGGATATAGGTTATGTTAAGAGGAACTTCCTGAGAGGGGCTCTGAGATATTGGAATGAGGAGTCACTGAGATTTTTTTTAGCTCTCTCCTGGATGGATGGGGCTGTGTGTCTATAGCTGCTGCTAAGTCACATCAGTGGTGTCCGACTCTGTGCCACCCCACAGATGGCAGCCCACCAGGCTCTGCCGTCCCTGGGATTCTCCAGGCAAGAACACTGGAGTGGGTTGCCATTTCCTTCTCCAATGCATGAAAATGAAAAGTGAAAGTGAAGTCGCTCAGTCGTGTCCGACTCTTAGCGACCCCATGGACTGTAGCCTACCAGGCTCCTCTGTCCAGGCAAAAGTACTGGAATGGGGTGCCATTGCCTTCTCTATAACAGCCACCAGCGAAGGTTGGAGTTGACCTTCTGATTTTCATTCTTTCATTTTAGGTGGTTTCCTAAATATGATTACAGATACCAGTACTTTTTTTTTTTTTTTTAACTGCCATTCATTTAATGAGAAGAAATGGATTATTCAGGTATTCTGGTATGGATTGGATATCTTTCAAAAGTGATATGCTAAATATTTTCAAACTAAGATATGAGTTTACATCCTAGCTTCCCTACTTAGCAGTTGCAGGACTTCAAAAAGAGGATTGTTGAGAATACTTAAGAGATATTATTTATGAAGGACTTTATAAATTGCACATTTGCTGCATGCTACAGTGGGCTCTTAGACTTTCGGGAGAATTTCCACGTGAGTGTTGACCTCACATCTTCTCTGCCTTCTCTTTGACTTCCAGACCTCCTTGTCTCTAGTGTCGCTTGGGGCAGTGGAGGAGAAGGATCTTGTTTATATTCTCCTGTTTGTTCTAATTTTCAGAGCTCCCCCCGCCCCTCCCGAAGATAGTGAAGGTGGGGAGGTGTGGGGAGGTTTTGCATTATTGGAAAGTAAAGTTGATTTTGAGAAAGTATAGGTTTAGAGAAGAAGGAGAGGTGGAAAACAAAGCTGGGAAACATAAACAGGCTGCCATGATCGTGTAGGTGTGGGGTGCATCAATAAAATCGATTTCAAATTTAATGTATATGTGTGTGTACATCATGTTCTGTAACTACTCAAAAATGTACTGATGGTTCTTCCATCCATCCCTCTGTGTGAGATGCATTTTTCAGAGCAGCAGAGCTTAGGGAAAGGCAGTTGCAAGTAGCTTCCTGGAAGGTGTTGAAGATAAAAATTTGGTCTGTTTTTCTCTTAATGTAAGTAATGAGAAGAAATGTAAGCCTTTTTGATTTGACTCATTGCCTTTGTTAAATTAAGTCTGTATGTTGCATTTAGGGAAGGACCATGGATTCTCCAACTGTTTTGGTGGAGGGTAGTAGGTCAGGCTGAGTGCTGTGCTTCTTCTGCACCAAACACCACCCTGACCCCTTACAAACTCTTACTCCCTGACCCCTTTACAAACGGTGAGCAAGGCCCCCAGGCTCTCTGGGCCGGCCTGGCCAGGGCCCTGCCTTAGGCCTGGCCAGCTGCACGCTCGTCTCTGTTGCCAGGGCACTGACTCAGGAGCTGGATGGCCAACTGGGGCCCCTATGACCCCGACTCACTTGCTGCTGTGAGTTGGGAGCGATGGCGCGGGTCTCGGGGCCCACCTCGGTCCACCTTCTGGAGGCCTGACCCTGGTGCTGCTGGGTCTCCTTCAGCGGTTTGTCCCCGGCCGCCTAGATTGTGATCTTGGTCTCAATGCCAAAACAAGCTGCTTCTGCCTTGGCTAGATGATCAGATCTGTTTTCAGTGACCTTATCACATTTTGTGTCCTAAAGTGTGGCCTATCGGAAGTAAGTTTTGTTTTCACTGATGGTGTTGACAACATAAATGTTTTCTCTCTGTTCTGGAGCCTGAAATTCTAAGATCAAGGAGCTGGCAGGGCCGGCTTCATCTGAGGCTCTCCCTGGTATGCTCCATCCTCACATGGTCCTCCCTCTGTATGGGCGCAGCCTGGTGTGTGTCTGTGTATCCTGATCTCTTCTCACTGTTCTTCTTTTTCTCCTTTGAATCAACTTTTATTAAATTCAGTTCTTTGTTTGCAACATTCACACAACATAAGTTAACTATTCAGTTCCGCAAGATAAAGAGTATTTCAAAGGCAGAAATGTAAATTTGCACACTGAAAGAAATATAAGCCTTGTATTTTGATAATGTTTTAAAAGGGCAACTATTATTGTTGTTGTTCAGTCGCCAAGTCCTGTCCCACTATCTGCGATCCCATGGACTGCAGGACGCCAGACTTCCCTGTCCTACACCATCTCCCAGAGTTTGCTCAAACTCATGTGCATTGAGTCAGTGATACCATCCAACCATCTCATCGTCTGTCGTCCCCTTCTCCCTCCTTCAGTCTTTCCCAGCATAAGGATCTCTTCTAATGAGCTGGCTTCTTGCATTAGGTGGCCAAAGTATTGGAGTTTGGCATCGGTCCTTCTAATGAAAATTCAGGACTGATTTCCTTTAGGATGAACTTGTTTGATCTCCTTGCAGCCCCAGGGACTCTCAAGAGTCTTCTCCAACACCATGATTCAAAAGCTTCCAGTTCTTTGGTGCTCAGCCTTCTTCTTTATGGTCCAATTCTCACATCCGTTCATGACTACTGGAAAAACCATAGCCCTGACTATTCAGACCTTTGTCGGCAAAGTGATGTCTCTGCTTTTTAATACACTACATTTGTCATAGTTTTTCTTCCAAGGAGCAAGGGTCTTTTAATTTCATGACTGCAGTCACCATCCTCAGGGGTTTTGAAGCCCAAGAAAATAAAAGTCTGTCACTATTTCTATTGCTTTCCCATTTATTTGCCATGAAGGGATGGGACCAGATGCTGTGATCTTCATTTTTTGAATGTTGAGTTTTAAGCCAGCTTTTTCACTCTACTCTTTCACTTTCATCAAGAGGCCCTTTAGTTCCTCTTCACTTCCTGCCATTAGGGTGGTACTATCTGTATATCTGAGGTTGTCGATGTTTCTCCTGGCAATCTTGATTCCAGCCTATGAGTCATCCAACCTGGCATTTCACATGATCTACTCTGCATATAACTTAAATAAGCAGAGTGATAGTGTACAGTCTTGACATACTCCTTTCCCAGTTTGGAACCAATCTGGTTCCATGACTGGTTCTAACTGCTGCTTCCTGACCTGCATCCAGGTTTCTCAAGAAGCAGGTCAGGTGGTCTGCTCCCGTCTCTTGAAGAATTTTCCACAGTTTGTTTTGATTCACACAGTCAAAGGTTATTGGGTAGTCAATGAAGCAGAAGCAGATGTTTTTCTGGAATACTTCTCTTTCTTTTTCTATGATTATTTTTCTACTGCTGTGTAGCAAATGGCTAGTTCTTCTCACAGTTTCTGTGAGTCTGGTGTCATAGCCCAGGGTCTCTGGGAGGCTTTTGCTCCAGTCTGTTGGCCAGAGATGCTGCCATCTCAGAGTTCAACTGGGAGAGGACCCATTTCCAAGTTTACTTGCATGGTTGATGGCAATTAGAATCATACTTTAAATGATGTAGGAAATCTATCTCTATTTAGAGATCTTGATATGAAGTGTAGACTTCTTTTGTGTAAATCTGCAGTTTGATATTGGAACTTGCTCAAAGATGGCTGTACTTTAAAAGAAACACACACCCAATTTTATCGAGGTATACTTTGTTGTTGTTGAGTCGCTAAGTTGTGTCCACCTCTTTTGCAAACCTGTGGACGATAGACTGTCATGTTCCTATTTCCAAGAAATTTTCCAGGCCAGGCAAGGATACTGGAGTGAGTTGACAACTCCTTCTCCAAGGAGTCTTCCTGACCCAGGGATCGAACCCCCATCTCCTGCTTGGCAGGTGGATTCTTTACCACAGAAGCTCTAGGGTTTGAAATGTATGGGTATACTTAAAAAAATATGGTTTTAATTCTGATCTTACTGAAGCCAATGAGAAGAAAAAACTGCTCCCAACTACTTACTCTCATGTAATTACAGCCGTTATTATATCATAGCATTCTTTACCTGAATAGAGTGTCTTGATTCCTAAGTATTTTGTATTTGTCAAGCTAAGTTCTGAAAAAATTGACTCATTTTGATCGGTAGAATTTAGAGCATGGATTTTCAAACTGTGCTTCTCTGGAAAGAAAGTGGCACTCAAACAGGACCAGGCTGTTTCTCCGTCCTTTCCTCATGTACTCATTACACAAGCTTCAGTTTCACATACTGTCATGGTACACATTTACAGAGTGTCATGGTACACGCTTACAAAGATATATATTTATAGGGAAATATAATCTACACATATAACATACATAATCTATTATCATATGTAAAACTTTATGTATAGACTGCATAGAATCCTCTGTTACGTATTACATATATGTAGTAGAAGTACAGTTAGTTGCTCCTTCATGTCCAACTCTTTGTGACCCCATGGACTGTAGCCTGCCAGGCTCCTCTGTCCATGAAAGACAAGCACACTGGAGTGGGTTGCTAGTCCTTTCTCCAGGGCATCTTCTCAACCCAGGGACTGAACTTTGGTCTCCTGCATTGCAGGCAGATTCTTTATGGTTTGAACCACTGCTGCTGCTGCTAAGTTTCTTCAGTCGTGTCCAACCCTGTGTGACCCCACAGACGGCAGCCCACCAGGCTCCACCGTCCCTGCGATTCTCCAGGCAAGAACAGGAGTGGGTTGCCATTTCCTTCTCCAATGCATGAAAGTGAAAAGTGAAATGCAAGTCGCTCAGTCGTGTCCAACTCTTTGCGACCCCATGGACTGCAGCCTACCAGGCTCCTCCATCCATGGGATTTTCCAGGCAAGAGTACTGGAGTGGGGTGCCATTGCCTTCTCCGTTGAACCACTGGGGAAACCCCATTTTACATATACTATTTTCTACAATTATCTAAATAAAATACATAATCTATTATATAATCTATTATCTAGTTCTCCTATATATGATGTATGATCTATTATATGTGATATAAAATCTATTATGTATAATCTTCTACTACAGATAATGTCAATATATGTATAATATTCCTATCTGAAATATAAGCTGATGGGAAGCAGATGTCATAAATCACTCTCATACCCTGTAGCACCCAGAACAGTAAGTTTTTTTTCCCTCAGCAAATACTTAGAAGTTTGATTGCAGTTGATTTGGGGATGGACACTGTGTTTCTCAGCTATAGGTGACTGGGGGAAATGGGATGCAGGTTCTCCTGGGCTTAGTGATGCCCAAAGGCAGCCAGGCCACCGTGCACCCCGGGTCACCCCATCTACGACTCGGGGGCACTGCTCACATTTGCTTCTGCTGAACCCCTCTGACCCACACGGAAGGATTAGAGAGCATGAAGTGGGCATAAGGTGACGAGAAGGTTCTTGTTTGTTCAGTCACCTCGGCTGCAGTTCCCTCCTGGGCTGGTCCTGGACGTGAGGACCTCCTGCTGGGCTGTGTGTGGCGGCCTGCTCTTCACTAGACGTGCCTCTGTCCCCTGACTGTGATGAGATTGGAACAGAGCACCGTGACTGGTGTTTCTGTAGGTTGTGTAGTTACTTTCCCTTGATAAAAAAGCCTTGATTTTGATGCCTGAGCTGTCTGGCTTTATTAAAATTTCCCTTCTGTTTTCTGGAAAACCCTTCATGATGCTGCTTCTAAGTGGGTCTAATGGTCATTTCTTGGCTCTTTGGGAGCCCAGGTGGAGGTTGTCCAGGCTGGGCATGGAGCTTAGGACGGTCCAGGTCATTAGAGAAAGGCTTGGGAAGAACGAGATGAAGAGCTGTAGGCAGCCATAGTAGGTGATGTCTTAGTTTGGGCTGTGACCCAAATGCCATAACTAGGTGACCTAAACATGTATTTCATAAAGCTCCAAAGGCCTGAAAGTTGAAGATCAAAGCACCAACAGATTCCAAGTCTGGTGAGAGCCTGCTTCCTGGTCCATAGACTGCGGTCTCCTCACTGTCCTCAGGTGAGGGTGAGAGTTATCTGGACTTTTATAAGTGTACTAATTCCATTTGTAAGGGCTCCATCCTCATCACCTATCCACATGTCAAAGGCCCGGATTTCTAATACCATCATCTTGGGGTTAGCGTTTCAACATATGAGTTGGAGGGGCCCTCAAACATTCATTCATAAATTTGCCCTCGTCCCTTCCCCAAAGTCATGTCCTTCTTGTCCGCATAATATACTCATTCATCCCAACAGTTTCTGAAGTTTTCACTCTTTTCAGCATCAGCTTTAAAGTCTAAGTCCAAAATCTCATCTGAACAGCATGTAAATCAGATACGAGTGAGACTCAGGTACCATTTTATGCAGAGCAAATTCCTCTTCAGCTGTGAGTCTGTGAAACCAAATGAATTATGTGTTTTTCAGACATAATGGTGTCACAGGCAAAGGGTAGACATTCCCGTTCTAAAGGAGAAATAGGAAAGAAGAAAAGGGTAACAAGTCCCATGTCATCATGTCATAACAGTTCAACCTTAAGGCTGGGGAGTAATCCTCTTTGACTTGATGCTCTGCCTCCCAGGTGCAGTGGCTGTCTGTTGGGGCCCCTCTCTTGTGGTGATTCTCTGCCCCCAAGGTGGCTCTCTGCTGGGGCCCTCAGGTTCTCCTGGGTTGAGATGGCTGCCCCGTGGCTCCATTCAGCCCTGTCCCTTGATATATAGGTGGAGGCATATATGGTATGCTTGTGTGCTCAGTCGTCTCAGATTCTTTGTGACCCCATGGACTGTAGCCCACCAGGTTCCTCTGTCCATGGGATTTCCAAGGCAAGAATACTGGAGTGGGTTGCCATTTCCTCCTCCAGGGGATCTTCCTGGCATAGGGATTGAACTCATGTCTTTTGTATCTCCTGCTTTGGCAGGCGAATTCTTTACCATTGCATCACCTGGGAAGCCCCCATAGGTGGAGGAGACCATGTTTTCCTCTCCCACCCTGGGCCCCTGCTCTCAGGACCTGGGGATCTCTGAATTGTCTTTGAGGTTGTGCTTCCACTGTCTTGATAGGGTCAATACTAGAATCTCCTTATCAAAGGGTGACTTGACCTTCCCTCAGTGCTCTCACTTTTTGCAGTATAGATCGACTGAGAGACTTTGTGCCCTCCAAGAATCTGTTTCCCCCAGTCCTGTGGAAGTTCTCTAATCAAATCCTGCTGTCTTTCAGAGTCAGATTCCCTTGGGATTCCTAGTTCCTTTGCCAAATACCCAGGTTCGGAAGTCTGATGTGGGGCCTAGAATGTTTGCAACAGTGTGAGAACTTCTTTGGTATTCTTGTTCTTCAGTTTGTGGGTCGCCCACCTGGTGGGTGTGGGATTTGATTTTAATGTGATCTTGCCCTTCCTGCCACCTCATTGTGGCTTCTGCTTTGTCCTTGGATGTGGGGTATCTTTTTCTTGGTGGGTTCCAGCATCCTCCTGTTGATGGTTTTTCAGCAGCTAGTTGCGATTTTGGTGTTCTCACAGGAGAAGATGAGTGCATGTCCTTCCCTGATGGTCTAGGGGCTAAGACTGCCAGTACAGAAAGCCCAGGTTTTGATCACTGGTTAGGGAACTAGATCTCATATGCTGCCATGAGAATTGGCATGGCACAACCAAAACAGGATTCTACCTGCCGC
Source organism: Bos taurus (assembly GCF_002263795.3). Lineage (NCBI taxonomy): Eukaryota > Metazoa > Chordata > Mammalia > Artiodactyla > Bovidae > Bos > Bos taurus. The sequence goes on from NC_037336.1 coordinate 91,685,255, forward strand.
AACTAAGACTCGGTGCAGTCAAATCAGTGAATAATAAATAAAAGAAAATACATTGGTAGGAGGAGAATTTTCCAACTCTCTAAGTCCTTCTTCCTTTTCTTGTTTAACAATTCCATGGAAGTCTTTTACCTCTTGCATTTTACTGTAAACCATCAGGAGCAGTCAAGATGTACCTTCAATCATTTACTTAGAAATCACTCTAGCTAAATGTCCAATTTTGTTGCTCCCAAATTCAACCATGAAACACTGGAACAGGAGCACAGTTTATCCAAGTTCTTTGTCCTTTTATGATAAGGATTGTCTTTTCCTCATCTCTGTCTGAGACCACATCAGATTGCCTTTTACTGTTCATATTTCCACCAGCATTCTGTTTGTGATAACTTAAGTAGTCTCTAGGAAGATGGGATCTGCCTGTCTTGGTCTTGAGGAGTGGCAGTGGGAGGTGGGGAGGGAGGCAAGAATGCTGGAGTGGTTTGCCATTCCCTCCTCTAGGAAAGATTGAAGACAAAAGGAAAAGAGGGTGGCAGGGGATGAGATGGTCAGATAGCATCACACTCAGTGGACATGGATTTGAGCCAATTCCAGGAGAGTGTGAAGGACAGAGAAACCTGGTGTGCTGCAGTCCATGGGGTCACAAAGAGTGAAACACGGCTTAGTGACTGAGCAACAACTGTACAGAGGACTCAAGGATGGGCAAATGGCCATTAAGCACATAAAAAGATGCTCAACATCACTGGTTACTAGGGAAATGCAAATCAAAACCACAGTGAGATACCTCTTCACACCCATCAAGATAGTATTACCAAAAAAATCCCCCCAAATCAAAAACAGAAAGCCAGAAAACAGTAAGTGTTGGCGAAGATATGGAGAATTTTGTATCCTTGTACACTGTTGCTGGACTTCCCTGGTGGCTCAGATGGTAAAGCGTCTGTCTACAATGTGGGAGACCTGGGTTCGATCCCTGGGTCGGGAAGATTCCCTGGAGAAGGCAATGGCAACCCACGCCAGTACTCTTCCTGGAAAATCCCATGGACGGAGGAGCTTGGTGAAGGCTACTGTCCATGGGGTCGCAAAGAGTCGTGCACGACTGAGCGACTTCACTTTCTTTCACTTTCACACTGTTGCTGGAAATGTAAAATGATGCAGTTGCTATAGAGTAGCATTATTGTGGAGTAGAGTTACTATATCATCCAGCAACTCCACTTCTCAGTATATACCCAAAAGACTTGAGAGCAGGGATTCAGACAAGTATTTTTGTGTCCACATTCATAGCAGTGTTATTCACAATAGCTGAAAGGTGGAAGCAAACCAACTGTCCATGGGCAGATAAATGAATAAACAACATGTGGTGTATACAGACAGTGGAGTTTTATTCCACCTTAAAAAAGAAGAAAATTCTGACGTTTGCTACAACATGAATGCACCTTGAAGACATTATGCTCAGTAAATTAAGCCAGTCACAAGACAGATACTGTTTAATTTCACACACTTGCATGCCTGTGCTGTGTGTGTGTTAAGTTGCACAGTCGTGTTCAACTCTTTGCAACCCCATGGACTGTAGCCAGCTCAGCTCCTCTGTCCATGGCATTCTCCAGGCAAGAATACTGGAGTTTGATCCCAACCAGGGATCAAACCTGTGTCTCCTGCCTTGGCTGTTGGATTCTTTACCACTGAGCCACCTGGGAGGCCCCATGAGGTACCTTGAGTTGTCAGATTCATAGAGACAGAAAGTATTGGGTTGGCCCCAAAAGTTTGTAAGGTGAAGTGAGTTCTGGCAGTTGGTGGTGACGATTGCTCAACAGAGTACATGTGCTTAATGCCATTAAGCTATATTTTAATAATGGTTAAAATGGCAAATTTTATGTTGTGTATGATTTACCACCATTTAAAAAATTCATTGGAAAAAAAAGCCATGTCCCCCGTACGCTGTTTACCATGGGGAGTTAAACTGACATATACTGAGTTTTCAATTTAAGAATAATGTTCAGGTCAGTTCTATGAGAAAGTTGAGATCACCAGAATTTCGTTTTCATCCACTTTAGCAATAATCAAGTCTCCCTCTTTTCTCTGCCCTCCTCCCTATCTGAGAAATAAGGCTGTTCTTGAGGTCAGCCTGGGCCCCGTCTGGAAGGTGAAGTCCTGACAGCCATAGTGGAGTCCTGAGTAGTGTGCTGCTTTGTGTGTGTGTGTGTCTAACATTTGCAGAAGCTGTTGGATAAAGAGGTGAAGGCTGAAGAGGAGAGGGGTTGTAGGTCTGGGAGAATCCAGGTTTTGTTGGATATGAAGCTCATACAATTTGGTATTCTCCTTAAAAAAGAAGATGAAAAGATCTTTCTTCCAAAACTTGTACAAGAGTACTGGTAAACATGTGTTGGGGCCTGTCCCAGGATTTTAGAAGGAGCCCTGAAGCTTAAGCATCGTTAATTTAATGTAACTTGTCTTTGTTGAGGAATAGAGTAGAGAGTGTCCAGAGCAAACCACTCACCACCTCTGACCTTTATCCTCGGAAGCAAAAAGATTTGGCAAGACGTGTCACATCCAGAAGACGGACAAGTAATTAGAAAGCCCCTAGGGATGGAAAAGGGTTTATTCCATTTAAACTCACTCTGGTCCACATTTACTTTAAGCATCTTCCCAGATAACCGTTTCTACTGTAATTTACCATGACAAAGTGACCTTTGACCAAAATCAATTAACTTTTAATTTCTCGCCTAGACTGTTGCCTGATAAAATTTTAGAAGCACTTTCTGAGGAATTGGATAAAATTTCCATGATAATTATGACCTTGAGGTAGTCTTGTGTCAAAAAAGATGCATACTCTTCTTTGGCTAATTCCTTTCTCATCTTTCCCCCAACTCTGATTAGTCTCCGTATCTGTTTCGGACTTAGATAAATACTTCATCAATCAGAGATTAGAAGAATCTCATTACCTCTGGGAATTCCTCAGTGCCACTCAGGCCTTTAATGAAGCTGTTAGGAGCCTTTGTCATTGAAAGCAGGGCTTAAGTGACCAGATGGACTCCTTGGAAGCAACTTGTACAAATGTCAGGCGAGAAGACTTTTAATGAGGCTTAACATGTGCAGCGGAAGGCAGAGTGGGTCCTGAGTTTCTTCTTGTTGAGTTCTATCACCTTCAGTAATAGCCTAATTTCTTCTTTTTGTAGGAGAAATGGAACTTTCAGAAGTAAAACGATATGAGTTTATTCCATATCAAGAAAGCGAAAATGAAAGCAAAAAATCACAGCATGCTTCACACTTTCTTTTGTGGCAGGACGCATTATCCTGAGGGAGTGCAGACCTTGTACTGCCAAACAGGGTAAGGGCAACCGCCATCCAGGCTTCTCAACTTGGCCAGATCCCTGATTTTCAGATGTAGATTTCAGGGTCCAGATTGCTCATTGTCCAAATGCCAGTTGGGCACTGGGATGGATTTGCCAGATTCATTTTCACTTCTTAGACAAAGCTGGAATTTGAATCTGAAATTAAAGGTGAAAAACAAGGTCTCTAAATCAATCAAACCCCATTATCATTCGAGTGGGGCTTTTATACTGTTTCCGGCCTTTTGAATAATAGAAAACTGTTGGCAAAAAAATCGTCCCTCCCCTTCCCTGGAGACTTCGGGGAAACTTTATAAAACTTCATGTTAGTCATGAATCGAAGGCTGCTTTGCATTATTTTGATCTCTGAAAAGATGAAAGGAGGAGGAGCTCCAAATCTGTTGAGAATAGCCGTTCTTTCCATGGGTTTGAATGTAGCCAGATTATTTTTGGCTTTATCCTAGTATTCCAAAGAAAAGGGTGTGGTTGAAAAAAATGGTATTGAGAATTTGTAAAACAAAGAGGAACTTTGTATTGTTCTGAGTTTTTTTGTTTTTTTTTGTTTTTTTTTTTTTTTGGTCGTGCCTCGTGGCTTAGGGGAATCTTAGCTCCCTGACCCAAGATTAAACCCGGGCTGTTTGCAATGAAAGCACAGAGTCCTAACCACTAGACCACCAGGGAATTAATTCCCTATTCTGAGTTTTAGTGTGATCAGTGAAAAAAAAGGAAGAAATTTTTAAAAGAAATAATGCCAGCTAAAAAATAGTTTTCATGTTCATTTCACAGCTTTGGTCATGACTGTTTTCATATGCATGCCTAAAATGTATAGGCTTCATTACTACCAAATAGTTGGTTTGTAGGCATTCTCTCATCTAAATGATGCTGAAAACTCAGCTCCTTTGTACAGTGGTGCCAAATCAAATAGTGGGGTTTTTGAGTGAAGTAGAGAAGGCAATGGCACCCCACTCCAGTACTCTTGCCTGGAAAATCCCATGGTCGGGGGAGCCTGGTGGGCTGCAGTCCATGGGGTCGCTAAGAGTCGGACGTGACTGGGCAACTTCGCTTTCACTTTTCACTTTCATGCATTGGAGAAGGAAATGGCCACCCACTCCAGTGTTCTTGCCTGGAGAATCCCATGGTCGGGGGAGCCTGGTGGGCTGCAGTCCATGGGGTCGCTAAGAGTCGGACATGACTGGGCAACTTCGCTTTCACTTTTCACTTTCATGCATTGGAGAAGGAAATGGCCACCCACTCCAGTGTTCTTGCCTGGAGAATCCCAGGGACGGGGGAGCCTGATGGGCTGCCATCTATGGGGTCGCACAGAGTCGGACATGACTGAAGTGACTTAGCAGCAGCAGCAGCAGAAAAGGATAGCTTTATTACTTTGCCAAGCAAAGGGGGCCACAGTAGACTATCCCCTCAAAACCACGTGTCTTTCCTTGGAGAAGACAGCAAGAAGTTTTATGGTAATTGTTCAAAGAGAGGGTGATCAGCTGGTGGACATTCTTCTGCTGGGTTGGTGATGAGGTTAAGTCGGAGTCAGCATCATCAACCTTCAGGTCCAACTGGTCTGGGGTCTCCATGCTTGTGCGCAGCATACCATCATTAAGTTAATCATTAACGTCTCCCACCTGGAGGGGGTTTCAGCATTTGCAAAACAGCTCAAAGATAAAGGCTGTTCTTGACTGTTTCACCCTCTTCTCACATTCCCTCCCTTCCCTAATTAACTGTTTGAATCTGCCCATTGGAATTCGGGAAAGGTCATGGAGGCTCAGTGAAGGCTGTTCCCTATGATCAAAGAAATGAGGGACACAGGAGGGCTTTGTGCCCAGGAGCCCCAGAGGCCCCCTGTATGGTATCATAAATTCTTGTAACCCTTCGGTGAAAGTAAGAACAATAAGGTTGGTTTTAAAATTAACTTCTTCACACTTTTCCCTTCTTCATCTGAGACAGATCCATATTGCCTGTGTGATGTTAGTTCCAATTAGGGCAGTTTGGAAACTTTTATTTTTAGTGTGAGAGAAAAAGTAGCTTGCTTTGAAATAAATTAACAGATAGACTCGGTTGAAACAGTTTTGTATGGGAAATGCGTTCCCTCACCCTGGCAAATTGGCCAGAAGCCAGCGTTTACAGCTTTATTCTGTTTCTTTCTTTTTTTTCCCTAACTTTTTATCTACAGCGTTTGTTCATTGAGGGAGAGGAAAGCCTTTTCCTGTGGTTCCCCCACCCGTCCTGTTGCAGGCGGTTGCCCGGCCCCCATCCCCCTGCCCTCCAGGGCTTGGTCCACTTGCACGGCACTTGGGCCTCTCAGCTCTTTTATTAGCAATTGCCTCCTCAGCAGGGTTGAATGCAGGCAGGATCCCACTGGTCATCCTATGTCAGGGGGGAGCTTAAGGATGTAGTACTTCCCTGGTGGCTCAGATGGTAAAGAATCTGTCTGCAATGCAAAAGACCCGGCTTCCATCCCTGAATTGGGAAGATTCCCTGGAGGAGGGCATGGCAACCCACTCCAGTATTCTTACCTGGAGAATCCCACAGTCAGAGGAGCCTGGTGGGCTACAGTCCATGGGATCGCAAAGAGTCGGACATGACTAAGACTTAAGGATGTCTCTGACGTTTTTAGCTCACTCATCCCGTAGTTACATTAAACACTGGTGACTGTATTCGGGTTCTTCCCCTGCATGATTTTATTTCCACCTCATAACATTATGGAGGAAGCATTGTCATCTACATGATCAGATGAGGAAGGCGTGACTCTGGCAGGAGAGAGACCTACCCAGAGTAACATGGACAAAAAGGGGGTGGAAAGTGGGTTTAAAACCAGGTTCTGTTGACTGCTCTCCCCACGTCCTCTGCTGCCTTCATAGAGCTGGAGGGGCTTTTAGAGACCTTCTTGTCCAGTGGTCTCAGCACTGGCAGTACAAGAGAGCCACCTGGAGAATTTAAAATGAAGACACCATTGGGCTCGTCCCTGGCTGGCTAGATGGAGTCTCTGGAGGTGGATCTCAAAGTGGGCGGGGTGGGGGGGGCTCCTGGGGTGATTGTGCTATGCAGGTCTCGCTGCTCTAGTCCAACTCCCTCGGCTTTCGGAGGAACCTGAAGCCCAGCAATTTCTCCTTGCTCTAGTTTGCAAGGAGGGAGGGCTCTTTGCCCTGTCTGTAGTCTAGAACTGCAAGGGAGACGGGCTGGAGAATGCGAGTGTGAGGAATTGGCTCACACATTGTTCTCCAGGGTTTCTGCTCTTCTCAGAGCTTCCCCTGGGAACCCCGTGCCTCTCTGGGATGGAGAGGGGGATGTGTGGACTCTGACTCTGCAGGACAGTCCCCTCTTCTGTGTGGCAGATCCCCCCAACCAGCCCTGCCTCCATTGCCACTGGCGTTTGGATTTGTTGCTATGGCTTATTCTTGTTGGAAACGCAACATGAGCTAGCGATGGCTCTCAGACTTGTAGGGGGTCTGTGAGATGCATCTCGAGAGAGATTTTCTGGTCAGACTTGTGAAGTCGTGGGGTGAGCAGGGGAGATGGGGAGATGGCGGGGGTGCTGAGCTCCCGATGGGTCTGGGGTCGGGATACCCAGGTTCTTCTCTCCTTTGTCGCCCATCCACCTCCTACCTGTGCTGTTTGTCCTTCTCAGGGTTCCTTGTCCCAGGTTTGCCCATGAGGCAGCAGTGAGTGGCTGTCCAGCCCCCAAAGGTCTTTCTGTGCCCCACTCCAACCTGAGCTTAGTGAGGGCAAGAAGTCCCAGCCACCTCACCTCCTCCTCCTCCTCCTCTTCTGTCTTTTCAGCCCGGCCCCGAGGCCCAGTGATTGAAAACACAGGGGGTAAAGAGAGTGGACGGTGAAGGAAAGCACTCAGTCTTGTGAGGCAGAGAGGAGAGGGGTGTCGGCACACAGACGCTCTTGGTGCCTTCTCGTTCAGGCAGCGAGGGAAACAGAAGCAACCGGCAGATGAGCACTGTTAAACACAAACCCAGTGCTACCAGTTGAGTCACATAGAACTGGACGGGAGACATGGGCATTAGGTGGGCCAAGCCGGCATGCTTGAAAAATTCTCACTGGGGGGACTTCCTGGTGGTCCAGTGGTTAAGAATCCACCTTGCAGAGCAGAGGACACAGGTTTGATCCTGGTCGGGGAACTAAGTTCCCACGTGAGGAGAAGCAACTAAGCCTGCACAATGAGAGAGTCCATGCTCTGCAAATGGAGATCCCAAGTGCCACAGCCGAGACCCGACACAGCCAAATAAGTAAAAAAAAATAATTCTGATTTTTGTGGTTTGCTGCTGTCCGTTGTGATGAGAGAGATTGTTGGAGCAGATCATGCACAGAGAAGAAAAGAGCAAATGAATGAACAAGGCTGCGAGGAAAAAAGTGGGACCCAGACGGGAGGAGGAAGACGTAGGAGAAGGGAGGATGTGAGCATAGGTGAGTTTGGGATAAGGGAGTCAGAAAACAGCACCATGAGGCAGGGTCAGAGGCGGTAACCAGAGCCACAAGGGAGCCTGGAAGGCCCGCATGTCTCTGTGGGAGATTGGCTGTATTGCTCCAGAGTATTTTTACAAGGTGATATAAACGGTGCAACAAACAAACAGGCGTGCCTGAACAGAAAGTGCTCCGAAACGCTCCATCCACTCGTTGAGGGAGCCCCCGGCGCCTTGTCTGAGCCCCAGACACACCTGTGAACTCCAAACGGGGCCTTTTATCACCTTGACCTTGGAGACCCTGGCCTTGGACGCCAGGGCTGCTTTTCTGCCTGGGGAACCCAGAGAGAGGTTTCCAGGGTGGAGTCTGGGAAGGGAGTGCGTTTTCAGGTCGTTCGTTTCATACCTAGATTTTGTCGAACTCTTAAAAAAGAAATCAAAAAGATAATGGGAAATGGCCTGGTTTAGTCTCTGTGTTTTCCTGATTTACACCTACTTTAGTTGCCAAGCTTGTTCATTAGCGACGGGTCATTAGTGCTGTAATTACTAGATTTGTCTGTGGCTGGAAAGTTCGTCTGACTTTACTTGCAGTTGAATCTTGGCGTGTCTGTTGTGTTGGCAGCAGCTAACCTTGTTTAGAGTGTGTGTTTTAACCGCCTGTTCTGACCTTCTGTTTTATAATTGGTGCACTGATCAGAATAGTTCTCATTTGAAGCAATAACTGTCCTTAAAAAACAACACGAATTAAAAAAATCTGGTATAAACATATGTTTGGAAAGGAAATTTGAAAGATTGATTTCTGGACAAACAAGATGCTTTCATTTCAATTTTTTTCTTAAATTACAAAAAATTCGAGTTTGCCTGAAAATTATGTGGTAGTTGTAGGAAAATATTTGTTTTAAATATATATCATGATAAGAGAAATGACACTATGATGAGTGTCTGATTTAGGCAAAAGCTAAGTCGTTTTTTTGAACTGTGGTGTTGGAGAAGACTCTTGAGAGTCCCTTGGACTGCAAGCAGATCCAGCTAGTCCATCTTAAAGGAAATCAGTCCTGAATATTCATTGGAAGGACTGATGCTGAAGCTGAAACTCCAGTACTTTGGCCACCTGATTCAAAGAACCGACTCAATTGGAAAAGACCCTGATGCTGGGAAAGATTGAAGGCTGGAGGAGAAGGGGATGGCAGAGGATGAGATGGTTGGATGGCATCACCGATGTGATGGACGTGAGTTTGAGCAAGCTCTGAGAGTTGGTGATGGACAGGGAAGCCTGGAATGCTGCAGTCCATGGGGTTGCATAGAGTTGGACACGACTGAGTGACTGAACTGAAGTTTTTGGTAGTTTTAGTAATGTTACACTTTCTCAACATACTGCTTCATTCTCTGTAACTGAAGCAAATGTTCGCCAGTGGAGAATAAGAAAACTGGGGATTTTGGATTCAAAGACAGTCTGGACGGAAGACCCCAGCGAGGGTATAAATACACAACCAGGAGGGAGAGCTGTCTAGAGGCTCCATGCCCCCGGGAGGAGACCCCATCGGGACTCCTCTACTGGTCCTGGTTTGCTATATTTCATCTTTTTACCAATTCAAGTTAGGTTTTATTCTCCACATTTATTTTACTTAGGGAAGGAAAGCATCTCAGGAACTTGCCCAAGGGCAGAAATGCACTATTAGTAACCAGTAAGCCAGGAAGGAGACCCGAGTCCACCTGGTTCCAAAGCACATGTTCTTTCTACTAAACCATTGTTTCCTGGATGTCTCCTGGCAAGGTGTTCTTGGCCTAGAATGCCCTCGTTTCAGTGATGGGTCTTTTCTATCAGATGTTTTCTGAAATCTTACCTCTTTCAAAGACTTTAGCAAAGCAATTTAAAATGAGATGGTAGTTTCCCCCCTGCTGTTCTATTTAAAGGTGTAGTTCTCACAGCTTATTTAGCAGTTGCCGCCCGTGGAAAGTGCATTTACTTTTTTAACTTGTCACCTGTGGCTCACGCAGGAAAGGAGAGATAGGAGGGATGAGGGGAGGAGGTGTGTGGGGAAAGATTAGTGCTCCTCTACATGAAAAACTAAGATGCACACAGATGCAGGATGTGGTTTGAACTCCTCTGTCTATTATGGTGACTTTACTTGTACCATTAAAAATAATACCAGTGATTGATTTTACAAGACAATATTTCACATTAACATGCCATTTGTAATGATACACAAGCTACTCGATCTATTGATTAGTCACAGATAGAACTTTTACATACTCTGTCTCCTGACTCCGCTTAACAAATATTAAGTTTTTGAAGGATTATGGGATTGATTGTGTGATATGTAACATGGGAATATCTCTATCCTCCTTGACCTGCCTAGCCACAAATTCTATGACAAAAGTCAATCTTAGGAAAATAGTTCGTAAGGTCCGTTAAGTGCGGGACTGCTTGTTGGCTCTTATAGATTTAGTATCTGTCAGAATAGAGTCGAGACTATCCTGCTATTACTTCAAATTCTTTTCAATCTTCTGTACCTTTTATGGTATAATGAAAATGGGTTGTTACCATGACATTGGGCATCCAAAGTACTGAAACTTTAAGGAGATATTGTTTACATTTAGAAAGTTCAGTTGATAAGAATGCAATATATTTATCAAGATAACTACTCTGAAGCTTGCATACAAAGAGGGAGAGAGAACACAAAAATGGTAAAATGATGATACTTGGAGAAACTGGGTATCTGGATGAGGGGTGTGTGGGAGTTCTTTAACTGTTCTTACAACTTTTTTTTGTTTTTTTGAGCCATGCTGTGTGGCATGCAGGATCTTAGCTCTCCAATCAAGAATCAAACTCTTAATATGCTTATCTGAGAAAAATCATTGTGTAAAGAGACAGAAAATTTTGGGTTGATAATGAACCCCAGAGAAGGCAATGGCACCCCACTCCAGTACTGTTGCCTGGAAAATCCCATGGATGGAGGAGCCTGGTAGGCTGCAGTCTTGGGGTCGCTAAGAGTCGGACACGACTGAATGACTTCCCTTTCACTTTTCACTTTCATGCATTGGAGAAGGAAATGGCAACCCACTCCAGTGTTCTTGCCTGGAGAATCCCAGGGATGGGGGAGCCTGGTGGGCTGCCATCTATGGGGTCGCACAGAGTCGGACACGACTGAAATGACTTAGCAGCAGCAGCAATGAATGAACCCATTAGAGAGAAAATGTTAGAGAATTGAGCCTATATGGCCATAAAAGCTAATCAAAACGAACTGTGTTCTTCCAGTCTCTCTATTTCACCAGTTGTTGAGTCAAACAATCCTTTGGATTTTTCCTGTACGCCCTGACTAGTTCTGATGGAGCTCCATGTTACTGCTTTCCTGGGTCCTGTTTGTTCATACCTGCCTTTCCCTATATCTCAGTCCTACCCTTTTATGAAAATTTTCATGACTCTTCAGTTTCTTTGCACTTTAATGACAATGTCAAGATACCATCCCCTCACCTCTTGATTGGCTTTTGTTTTCTTTTAATAAACTTTTTGTTATGGGACGGTTTTAGATTTACAGAATTATTGCGAAGATGGTATAGAGAGTTCCTGTATACCCCACACCCATTTTCAACACCTTTCACTGTTATGGTGTATTTTTTTTTTTTATAACAAATGAAACAATATTGATACATTACTAACATCACTCCCCCTAGTCAGAATTTCTGTTTTTCCCTAATGTCCTTTTTCTATTTTAGGATCCCACACAGGATACCACTTTACATTTTTGTCATCACGTCTCATTAGCCTCCTCTTAGCTGTGACAGTTTTTTCTGACTTGACTTGTTTTCAATGGCCTTGACAGTTTGGAGGAGTTCTAGTCAGATGCAATGGCACCCCACTCCAGTACTCTTGCCTGGAAAATCCCATGGACAGAGGAGCCTGGTAGGCTGCCGTCCATGGGGTCGCTAAGAGTCGGACACGACTGAGCGACTTCCCTTTCACTTTTCACTTTCATGCATTGGAGAAGGAAATGGCAACCCACTCCAGTGTTCTTGCCTGGAGAATCTCAGGGATGGGGGAGCCTGGTGGGATGCCATCTTATGGGGTCACACAGAGTTGGGCACTGCTGAAGCGACTTAGCGGCAGCAGCAGTCAGATGTTTTAGAAAATGTTTCTTAATTTTCTGATTAGACTGGGTTCATGTGTTTTGGGGAAGAAGATTACAGAGATAAGAGGCCATAATTATCACATGCTATTGTACATACTATCAATATGACTTTTCACTGTTCTTGTTAACCTTGACCATCTGGCTTGAAGTAGTATTTGGCAGCTTTCTCCACTGGAAAGTTACTCCTTTTCCCTCTCTCTTTTCAAACTATACTCTTTGGAAGAAAGTTACTTTACATAGCCTTGCCTTAAAGTGTGGGAGTTATGCTCCACTTCCTAGGGGTCAAATGATCTACATAAATTCTTTTAATTCTGCATGGGAGAGTTTCTGTTTTCTTACATTTACTTATTCATTCAATCATTTATATCAGTATGGATTCATGTATATTTATTTCATACTTTAGGTTATAATCCAATACTACTTTATTTTGTTGCTTAAATTATTCCAGATGTGGCCGTTGGAAATGCTTTTAGTGGGCTTTTATATTCCTACGACACACCCTCATCATGGTGAATTTTCCTTGTACCAGATCTAGAATTGGCCATTTCTCTAAGAAGCCCTGGTTTCTTGGCATTAGAAATCAAGACCCGGGTGCTGGATGTGCGTACTGCTACTGGGGTACTATTACTTCTTTATATGTATTTTAAAGTTTATGTTCTGGTCCTCCAACTAGATGAGTTTTTCAACCTGTCACATTTCAGACCAGTTAAGATAGAATTTCTGAGTGTAGGGCTTGGGTATTAATATATTGTTAACATTCCCCAGGTGATTTTAATGTGTAGCCAGAGAAGCAATTCTAGCCTGTAAAACCCTTGAAGATAAAGACTATTAATATGTGAAATAGATATTGCATAAATGTTTATTACTGTTAATAAGTAATTACTAACTTTGGTTCAGTTGCTCAGTCATGTCGACTCTTTGTGACCCCATGGACTGCAGCATGCTAGGATTCCCTGTCCATCACCAACTCCCAGAGCTTGCTCAAACTCATGTCTATCGAGTCTGTGATGCCATCCAACCATCTCATCCTCTTTCGTCCCCTTCTCCTCCTGCCCTCAATCTTTCCGAGCATCAGGGTCTTTTCTAATGAGTCAGTTCTTTGCATCAGGTGGCCTAAGTCTTGGAGTTTCAGCTTCAGCATCAGTCCTTCCAATGAATATTCAGGTCTGATTTCCTTTAGGATTGACTGGTTTGATCTCCTTGCAGTCCAAGGGACTCTCAAGAGTCTTCTCTAACATCACAGTTCAAAAGCATCAATTCTTCGGACCACAGTTTCTTTGTGGTCCAACTCTCACATCTATACATGACTACTGGAAAAACCATAACTTAGAAAATAATTAAATATATTCTAATTAATAATTAATAATCATGTAGGAAAAAAATCACCTACTAGGCACTATACCGGAGAAGGCAATAGCACCCCACTCCAGTACTCTTGCCTGGAAAATCCCATGGATGGAGGAGTCTGGAAGGCTGCAGTCCATGGGGTCAATGAGGGTCGGACACGACTGAGCGACTTCACTTTGACTTTTCACTTTCATGCACTGGAGAAGGAAATGGCAGCCCACTCTAGTGTTCTTGCCTGGAGAATCCCAGGGACAGGGAAGCCTGCTGGGCTGCTGTCTATGGGGTCTAGCAAGTCAGACACGACTGAAGTGACTTAGCAGCAGCAGCAGCAGGCACTATACAGATCACTGAAATAAAAGTGTTAGTCATTGACATTGATAAAAGTGACAGCAATTGATATTGTTACTGAAAACATACTATATGCAAGCACTAAGCTAATCACCTTATGTGTACTATTTCATTAAGTGCTCAAACAATTTATTGTCCTAGATCTGTTTTACCAATGTGCACAACCACTCCAATAGTTTTGCCCAGAGAATGGCTAACCACTCCAGTGTTTTTGCCTGGAGAATCCATGGGCAGATGATTCTGGATGGTTACAGTCCATGGAGTTACAAATAGTTGGACACAACTGAGCGGTTTTTGTTTCCAAGTCCAGACTCTCTTTGCTCGCCCCAGAATGGGCCAATGAATCTGAGAGACAATATGTTGAGTCACGGAAGAGACGTCATTCGGGGAGCTGGCTGACGGAGAAGATGATGGCAGGCTAACACCTCAAAACAACCATCTTCTCAGGGTCTGGATGCCAGGTTCTTTGATAAATCAGAGATGCAGGGCAGGGCAGGGGAGGTGAGGAAGCAAAGGCCATTTATCTTGCACACATCTCCTAGAATGGCAAGCCTCAGGCAGAGGATGTGTTAATTTCTTCCTGCCATCTACAGTGGACAGGGTTCTGAACAAAGGCAGTTTAGTTTAACAGTCAGGCAGAGGGGCAGGATTCTCTGAGGCTGGCCCTTCTGTATGGTTATAATAGCAAAAGCAAGGAAAAGCAAGTCAAACGGTTCCAACATGGAGTCAGAATTGGCTTCTTCTCTGCAACACTTTCACTCACTCACACACTCACATGCAAAATGGAGAGGAAGAAGATATTTCAGGCAGCCATGCTCTGAAATTAACATTGATACAGTACTATAATTAAATGAGAGACATTTTCCCACTAATACTTGTTTTCTGTTCCAAGATCCAGTTCAGGACTGTACCTTCCATTTAGTTGTCATGGCTCTTAGTGTTCCCCAGTCTATGACTGTTTCTTGGTTTTTCCTTGTTTTTTTTAATGACTTTGACATTTTTGGTGAGTAATGATCAAGAATCTCATGGAACCTCCCTCCCTCTGTGTTGGCCTGATTTTTTTTTTTCATATTAGACTGAGGTCATGGATTTTGGGCAGAATAGCTTAAAGGTGATGATGTTCCCTTTTCTTTGCATCATTTTAGGGACACATGATGTCAATGTGATTTATACTTTGATCACTTGTTTAAAGTCATGTCAGCCAGCTTTCTCCATAGTGTAATAATTATCTTTTACTTTCTGTATTCTGTTAGAAGCAAGTTATCATGTCCAGCTCCTGTCAAGGGGAGGGGATTTAGCTCCACCTTCTGGAGGGAGGAGTATCAATTGATTTGTGGTCATATCTGCAAGTTAGCACAGTGTTTAATAAATTTGGCGTGATGTACTTTGAGGCATTGAAAATCCCTGTTTCTCTATAGTGTTACTTACTGCCCACTGCGTTTAGTATTTATCTACCCTGAGCCGAATGCATGTGCAGTTCTACTGAAGATTTTTCATATCCCTCATTCTTGTAATTCTTTTGTCAGGAAGATTTGTTCCTTCTCTGTTTGTTATTCAGTTACTATGTTGGTATGGACTCATAGTCATTTACTTTATTCTTTGGGTTATAACCGAATACTGTCATTATTGTTCAAATTGTTCCAGATATGGGGACTGAAAACTCTTTCAGCTTGGCTCCTGTTCCCTTTTGGCGTTCTGGCTCTATAGGATATGCCTGGTTCATCTGCGGTGTTCCCTACTCCAGCTCAGAATTTTAGTTGAGAATGGCATTTAGAAACCAAGACCTGGGTACTGAGTGTGCTCATTGCTAGGGGATGTCACTACTTTTCTTGGGCACTCTCAATGAACAGAGCTAGGAAATAAGTGTTTACATACTAATCCATATAGATATCTGTATTTCTTTCTCCATCTTAAACATGAGTTCATACTGATATCACAGAATCTACATGCATGTCTGTATTTGTTTTTATAGCTATTTGCCTGTTTATGTACATCTATAATCCAGAAATACAAGGTTCATTTTATTCTTTTCCCTTTCCTTCTTCTTGGTTTCTGTTTTTGACAGTGAAAATCCTGGCTTCCCTTTCACAGTTTATGTATGAATCTGTTCAGTCCTAGTTTATGTATAGTTGCAGAATTGCCAACTGGCTCTCCTGAGAGCAACAGATTCAACAATCACAACACAGTGTTTAGTGTTTATGTACTTTTAAAAAAATCTCGCCATGAGCTTATAGCGTCAGGTGGAATACTAGGCTCCAGAGTTACTCAGAGCAGCTCCTTTCCCCTACCCGCTGCAGTGAAGTTGTGTCACCCATTGATTCCTTTCTTACAGTCTTCAAGTCATCCTGAGATCCACTGACACCCTGGTCGATTTTTTGAAAATATTGCATAAGAGTTTATTTCACTCTTTGTGATGTAGTTGTATGTGTGTGTTTGAAAGTCACTCAGTTGAGTTGTGCCCAACTCTTTGTGATGCCATGGACTGTAGCCTGCCAGGCTCCTCTGTCCATGGAATTCTCCAGATCAGAATACTGGCGTGGGTTGCCATTCCCTTCTCCAGGGCATCTTTTCAACCCAGGGACTGAACCTGGGTCTCCTGCATTGGAGGCAGATTCCTTACCATCTGAGCCACCAGGGAAGCCCAGTGTAGTTGTATGGGTTCTGACAAAGGCATAGGGTCGTATGTCCACCACCCTCGTGTCATAATGAACGGTTCCATCATCCTGAAACTCTGTGTGGTCCCCTACTCCCTGGCAACATTTGATTCTCCTTCTAGAATTTTGTGTTTTCTTGAATGTCATATAAACAGGGCTATAAAATACACAGCTCTTTTCTTGGAGAGGGTCTGGCTGCTTTAACCACTGTTGAATTTTCCAAATTTGCTGGCATATTGAACACAGCACTTTAATAGCATCATCTCTTAGGATTTGAAATAGCTTAGCTGGAATTCCATCACTTCCACTCGCTTTGTTTGTGGTAATGCTTCCAAAAGCCCACTTGACTTCACACTCCAAGATGCCCAGATCTAGGTGAGTGACAACACTATCGTGATTGTCTGGGTCATTAAGACTTTTTTGTATAGTTCTGTGTATTCTTGCCACTTAATCTCTTCTGTTTCTGTTAGGTCCTTATCATTTGTATCCTTTGTTGCGCTCATCCTTGCATGAAATGTTCACTTGATATCTCCAGTTTTGTTGAAGAGATCTCTAGTCTTTTCTGTTGTTTTCCACTACTACTTTGCATTGTTCATTTAAGAAGGTCTGCTTACTTCTGCTCAATACTCTCTGAAACTCTGCTGTCGATTGGGTATACCTTGCCTTTTCTCCTTTGCCTTTCACTTCTCTTCTTTCCTCGGCTATTTGTAAGGCCTCCTCAGACAACCACTTTGTGTTCTTTTGTTTCTTTTTCTTTGGGATGGCTTTGGTCACCATATAAAGGGGGTTACATGGCAGATGTGTGTTTAGCTTTATAAGAAACTGTGCAACTGTTCCAAACTGGCCATCACTTTGCATCCCTACGGCTCCATATCCTGACCAGCTTTTGTGTTATTCGTTAGTTTTACTTTTTGAAAATTTTAGCCACTTTCCTAGTATACAGTAATATCTCCTGATGGCTTTAATTTGCATTTCCTGAATGACTAATAGTGAGCCTCTCTTCATGTGCTTATTTGCCATCTATGTATCTTTTTTGGTGAGGTGTCTGTTCAAGTCTTTTTCTCATTTAAAAAAACTGGGTTGTTTAGTGTTTGGTTTTGACAACTTTTTGTACATATTTTGGAGACAAATTCTTTATTGGATATGTGATCTGCAAATATTTTCTTCCACTCTGAGATTTGTAACTTTTTTTTTTTCTTAAGAGAATAACTGGTTCAGATTTAGTGGCAAGGCAACATAATTTAATAAAGGGTAATGATTCAAGACTTAGAAATGCAGTAACAGCCTCTCTGCATCAAATTTAAGTGATACTTTGAATACTTTTTTTTTCTGCAGTCAACTAAAAAGCATTGTTTTAGCAGTTGATCATATTGTGGTTGACCTGTTTTCTGTTTGCTTATACCACAGCTGTAATGTGACCCCTAGGATGGAGGCAGTGTGTGGGTGTGTGTGCACATCTGTGTATGAAGGGGAACAATCGTATGTACATTTCTTGAAATATATCTTGATCTGAATGATAGTTTCATGAGTATATACATATGTAAAATTTGTGGAGAGGTGCACTTAAGGTTTGTGCCCTTCAATGCATGCAGGTTATAACTGAATAAAAAATAAACAATGTAGATGTGGATATGATGTGGAGAGGTCTTGGGTAAAGGGGTAAGTGAAAGACAAAATGATGTAGAAATGGTGGATAAATACAAACAGCAAAAATATTTATTATCTGGAATACCGAACAACTGTCCTTGGAAGATAGACGCTTAGAAGGAAAATAATAGACTAGCCTCATGCATAAAGGCTAGATATCCTACAGGCTGGAAAATGGATTATTTTCTCTTGATAATGTGAATAAGTAGCTTAGTGTCCTGGTTGTAGGATTTTAATAATGATCTACAAATTTACCTGTACATTTTTAAAAATACTTTGTGTTGTGCCGATTTGGTAATTCCTGAGTTCCTTAGCCAGTGTGGGAATATTGATAACGTTGGTGAGTGTTAGGATCACATAATGTGAGATACAGTACCGTACTTTTAAGAACTAAGCCTGAAACTTGTCTAGCTTTTACAGCCTTAAGACATGAAAATCACATAATTCAGAGAAAAGCGTATCGTCTCATGAACATTGCTGAAACATTAAACCCAGAGTTTATGTATCTGGCTTGCCTATGCTCTAATTGTGAATTGTGACTATATTTTGGGCTGGGATTTGAAGAGCTGACTTCCTCAGAACTTTCCATTTGGCCCGGAACCAAATGCAGCATAAGAGCTGGCAGATACCACAGAGAAGCCCTGGTTCTGGAATTTTATTCCTGAGTCGAGACTTGATTTCTTTGTTTCTCAATGGGGGCAAACTGCTTTTGAGTAACTCCAGGTGGAGGCTTGACAGGGTTCGAACATTAAAGCTGAGTTCCATAATTATACTTCATGGCCAGTGTAATTAATAACTTGTGTGCGAGCATATTGAAAGTAAACAAAACATTCTTCTGTTAGGTTCTTTATTTCTCCCCAAGTCTAGTTTCTATCACGGTGAAGATAAACATCTCATTTTCCTTCCCTTCTCCATCTTATACCCCCTACTTCTTCGCCTCTAACTCCTTTTCCTCCAACCCTCCCCTCTCCAGAGCCCAGCTCAGTTCAGTTCAGTAACTCAGTCATGTCTGACTCTTTGAGACCCCATGGACTGCAGCACGCCAGGCTTCCCTGTCCAGGCACACCAACTCCCGGAGCCTACTCAAACTCATGTCCATTGTGTCGGTGATGCCATCCAACCATCTCATCCTCTGTCGTCCCCTTCTCCTCCTGCCTTTGGACTGGCAAAATTAATTTTGTTCATAGACACACAATTAAACCATTTCTTTCTAATTCTTCTTATATTGCAACAATGCAAATTCTGGTACTACACATAACCCTGTGCAAATAATTGTCTATTTCCTTTCTCTTGCACTTGTGTGACCTTCTTATTTTCAAGGGAGAATAACCTTTTTTTTTTTTTTTTGATAATACAAAAGCAGAACTTCCCTTTCACGCATTCAAGTGCAAATTTATATTTGAAGTCAAATAATGATCTAGTGCGAAGGAGAAACAGCTTCTTTCTTGGCGTGGTGACTCTGGCTTGAAATCTGGGCAGGAGCAGGCGCTAAGCGGATTTGGCAGCTGGTCAGGCTGCTAATTTGTGTTTATAACCTGGCCCCCTAAGGCCAACCCGGTATGGGTGATGTGGAGACAAGTTACTGGATGTGTGTCTGACAGTCCTGCTGCTGTCCTTTAGACGGGGGAGCATTAAACTTTGGAAACCCCAGCTGCTCTCTGAAGGGGTTCCAGAGTATTGAGCTATCTCGTGGCATCCATCGTGGGTTCTGGGCCCTTGGGAGGAGGATGCCTCCCTGCAGCCTCCATGCCCGCCATCACTTTCAGCCTCACCGTGAAGATGCCACTGTTTCCAGTTCTGAGCTTCTCTGTCAGGCTCCTGTTTACATATTTTGTTGGTATTTGTTGTTCACTGGTCACATCACATCAAACATGAGACCGTGAAGGCCTCGAGCATGGGCAGAAATCAAAGCGGTGCGGTGCGCCTAGGCCCTGCCAGAGCCCGGAGCTTTTCCTCCGTGCGACGCTGCCGTGTGTGCCTGTGCGGACTTACAGAGGGGACCCACCAGGGATGCTCTGGGTGGACAGGCTTCAATATTTGATGGGACTTCTGCATATTTCTGGTGTGTCTTTCCTGTTTGGCCCTGGGTTTCCTTTAGTTTTTATCCTTTGTAATAGACTTTGATTTCAGAAATGGGAAGCAAGCCCAGATTGTAACAATAGACTCAGAAAAAAATATTTGGTGAAATTCTTCTTTGCATACCTTCCTGAGGCCTAATGGTTACACTGAAGTAGAACATTTTTTTGGTTAGTTCTTTACCAGTATTTCCATTTATGATCTTCCCAGCCTGCTGGAGCTGCAGAGTTCTCAGAAAAGGACGCCCACTGTGTCTTAGGATGCGCTGCCACACCATACGACTCCAGTTAGCCGGGCCAGGGGAAAACCCAGTTGGACTGTGGGAACTCCCTCGAGGCTCTAGATCTGGCACAGAGGTTAGTTTCTGCCTTGTTCACAGGCAGCAGTGTGACGTCTTGATGTCGAAGTTTGCATTGTCAGTTGTTCTTAGAGACCTCTGGCTATCCCACAGCGGGGATTTTAAAGCTCCCAGGCTCTTGCCTGGGGTGGATACCCTGTTGTCCACAGCGTCGACCTTGGTAACTCACCCTCCTTCCCTGTTCCACTCTCCCTGCTCCCTCTCATTCCTTCTTTCCGAGTGACCTCCATGATGACCCAGCTCAAGTCCTGCTCTTAGGCTCTGTTTCAGAAACACCAAACTAAGATAGTGGCAAGACTTGTTAGTCTCTGCCTGCCTTTGAGTTTAGAGTGAAGTACAAGAGAGATACCTTGATTAATCATACATTGATTAATCATGTAAGTAAAAATATACTATCTCAACTGTAGAACGTTCTTTGAGGAACAAAGTATTTAATTCGTTGCAAGGTGGGCCTGACCTAGCCTTGAGGATCAGGAAAGGTAGTAATTAGGCTGGGTGTGGAGTTGGGAATAGGAAAGATCCCCCACTTCAAGCAAGGAGTGGGGTGTGCAAAGGCCTGAGGTAGGAGGCAGTGTGCTGCAGTGTCAGGAGTGAGGGGGTGAGGGTCACCCTTGTAAGCCGTTGCAGAGCCTAATGAGGATCTTGGTTTTCATCCAAGAGCAGGGGGAAGACTCCAAAGGGGTTTTAAAGGTAGATTCAGGGAAGCTAGTGGGGAGGCTGTTGCATTAGCCTAGGAGAGAGTTTTGGTGTTGTGGACTGAATGGCAGCAGAGGAGATGGAGGGAGGTGGAAGCACTGGGAAAATACTGAGGAGGAGCCATCAGCAGGCCTTGGAGGGGAGCAGTGGGTGAAGGAGTATTGAGCTCTGATTGCCTGGTGGAAGTGGCAGGTAGACTTTCTGGAGCTTGGAAGACGGGTCTGTGTTGGGTGCTTAATATACACTGACCATCTAATCATCTCAGCCCTGAGGTAGGAAATCTCAGTCCTGATTAAGAAAGTGGGGGAGGCAAGATGTGAATCCAGGACTGCCCTTCCTTGGAGAGCACTGTTCTCTTCTTCTGACTTCACAGTTGCAAGCTACTCTATTTTGGTTCCATTTTCCCCTTTAGGAAATTTTGTGAGTGAGAAGAATCTGCCTAGTATCTTACCATCCTTTATAGCCACTTTATAGCTATTAGTAAACATTATAGCCTGATTTTCTATTGTTTGATTCAAGTTCAATCTGAGAAGAACTAGAGCTCCATTCAGTTCAGTTCAGTCCACTTTAGTTGCTCAGTTGTGTCCAACTCTTTGCGACCCCATGAATTGCAGCACGCCAGGCCTCCCTGTTCATCATCATCTCCCAGAGTTCACTCAAACTCACGTCCACCAAGTTGGTGATGCCATCAAGCCATCTCATCCTCTGTCGTCCCCTTCTCCTCCTGCCCCCAATCCCTCCCAGCATCAGAGTCTTTTCCAGTGAGTCAACTCTTTGCATGAAGTGGCCAAAGTCCTGGAGTTTCAGCTTTAGCATCAGTCCTTCCAAAGAGCACCCAGGGCTGATCTCCTTTAGAATGGACTGATTGGATCTCCTTGCAGTCCAAGGGACTCTCAAGAGTCTTCTCCAACACCACAGTTCAAAAGCATCAATTCTTTGGTGCTCAGCTTTCTTCACAGTCCAACTCTCACATCCATACATGACTACTGGAAAAACCATAGCCTTGACTAGACGGACCTTTGTTGGCAAAGTAATGTCTCTGCTTTTCAATATGCTATCTAGGTTGTTCATGAATTGTGTCTCACTCTTTGTGACCTCATGGACTGTAGCATGCCAGGCTTCCCTGTCCATCAACTCCTGGAGGCTACTCAAACTCATGTCCATTGAGTCGGTGATGCCATCCAACCATCTTATCCTCTGCTGTCTCCTTCTCTTCCTGTCCTCAATCTTTCCCAGCATCAGAGTCTTTTCAAATGAGTTAGCACTTCTCATCAGGTGGCCAAAGTATTGGAGTTTCAGCTTCAGCATCAGTCCTTCCAATGAACACCCAGGACTGATCTCCTTTAGGATGGACTGGTTGGATCTCCTTTCAGTCCAAGGGAATCCCAAGAGTCTTCTCCAACACCACAGTTCAAAAGCATCAATTCTTCGGCACTCAGCTTTCTTGATAGTCCGGCTCTCACATCCATACATGACTACTGGAAAAACAATAGCCTTGACTAGATGGACCTTTGGTCGGCAAACTAATGTCTCTGCTTTTTAATATGCTGTCTAGGTTGGTCATGGATTTTCATCCAAGGAATAAGCATTTTTTAATTTCATGGCTGCAATCACCATCTGCTGTGATCTTGGAACCCCCACCCCACCCCACCCCCCGCCAAAATAAAGTCAGCCACTGTTTCCACTGTTACCCCATCTATTTGCCATGAAGTGATGGGACCGGATGCCATGATTTCAGTTTTCTGAATGTTGAGCTTTAAGCCAACTTTTTCACTCTCCTCTTTCACTTTCATCAAGAGACTCTTTAGTTCTTCACTTTCTGCCATAAGGGTGGTGTCATC
This sequence comes from Bos taurus, assembly GCF_002263795.3. Classification (NCBI taxonomy): domain Eukaryota; kingdom Metazoa; phylum Chordata; class Mammalia; order Artiodactyla; family Bovidae; genus Bos; species Bos taurus. The sequence continues at coordinate 91,708,087 of NC_037336.1, forward strand.
TGCATATCTGAGGCTATTGATATTTCTCCCGGCAACCTTGATTCCAGCTTGAGCTTCATCCAGCCCAGCGTTTCTCATGATGTACTCTGCATATGAGTTAAATAAGCAGGGTGACAGTATACAACCCATTTGTCCTCCTTTCCCAATTTGGAACCAGTCCATGTCCAGTTCTAACTGTTGCTTCTTGACCTGAATACAGATTTCTCAGGAGGCAGGTCAGATGGTCTGTTATAACCATCTCTTGAAGAATTTTCCAGTTTGTTGTGATCCACACTGTCAAAGGCTTTGGCATAGTCAATAAAGCAGAAGTAGATGCTCCATTCAGTGGAAGATAATAATGGCGCAGTTTGTGCCTTATGACCCAGCAATCCCACTGCTGGGCATACACACTGAGGAAACCAGAATTGAAAGAGACACGTGTACCCCAATGTTCATCACAGCACTGTTTATAATAGCCAGGACATGGAAGCAACCTAGATGTCCATCAGCAGATGAATGGATAAGAAAGCTGTGGTACATATACATAATGGAGTATTACTCAGCCATTAAAAAGAATACATTTGAATCAGTTTTAATGAGGTGAATGAAACTGGAGCCTATTATAGAGTAAAGTAAGCCAGAAAGAAAAACACCAATACAGTATACTAACGCATATATATGGAATTTAGAAAGATGGTAACAATAACCCTGTATGTGAGACAGCAAAAGAGACAGTGATGTATAGAACAGTCTTTTGGACTCTGTGGGAGAGGGAGAGGGTGGGATGATTTGGGAGAATGGCATTGAAATATGTATAATATCATATATGGAACGAGTCGCCAGTCCAGGTTCGATGCACGATACTGGATGCTTGGGGCTAGTGCACTGGGACGACCCAGAGGGATGGTATGGGAAGGGAGGAGGGAGGAGGGTTCAGGATGGGGAACACATGTATACCTGTGGTGGATTCATTTTGATATATGGCAAAACCAATACAATATTGTAAAGTTAAAGAAAATAAACAAAAAAACAGAAAAATAATGGCGCAGTTTGGGGGAAATAGTTATCAAAGATTATGTAAATTAGCATATATTTGCATATAATCTTTGTAACCACCTGTGCCTGTTTGAAGTTTAGACACAAAAAGAAAATAAGAAATGTACATAACAAAGAATTATGTTGTAAAAGCATAGAAAGAGATTGGCCTGTGTAGTTGTACACAGTAATTTTAGTATAGAAGAGACACCCTATTTTACATTAATCTTGTGTATAGCAGCTAAAATATATTAGAAAAATAAAACAAGTGCAGATGATTTGCTTTGTTATCGCTTCCCACTATGATTTAAGTAAAGAAAATTGAAACAACAGAGACATTGAAGAAATTGTCTTGCTGTTTTCTAACTGCCCTGTGAGTTCTGCCACCAATGTGTTGTCTGGAGTTTGCTGTTTGGACAGTTCTTTCTTAAGTTGAAATTTGGCTTACTGTAGTTCTTAAAAAAAAAAAAAAGCCTATAACCATGTAGTCAGTATTCATTGAAACGTGTTTCTGGTAAGCATATTCTTCCTGACTTGAAGGCAGTACCTCAGGAATTTCTTTAAGATGAGTTAAACAGGGAAATGATAAATAACAAAGGGCAAAAGGTCTTAAAAACACTAGGGCAAATTGATTGTCTTACTCTTTAAAGGGAAATTTATGTTGGGATGATGATGTCCTGAGGTGGGGGTGGAGACTCAGTTCCCAAGAAATCACCTTTATTCATTTGTCTTCACTATGAGCTTTGTGGTTCAGCTTGGCCTTTGAAACATATAAGAAATATTTTCTGAACGTGAGTTTATGTGCTATAGAAATGAATTGGGATGCCCTGGCTTTTCAGACAACTTGGGGGCATATTTGCATCTAATCTTCAAAAAGATGGGGAGACTGTTGTGTCAGAAATAACTGGATGTATAGATGATAGGAAGAAAGTGGAAGCATTTCAGAATGGATTTATACCTTAGGACAGCTATCTGCTGGAACTTGACTGTTTGTTAGTTTGTTCATTCAGCAGATACTCTGTGTTCATGTCACTTTTTTTTTTTAAGTAAGTCAGAATCCAAGATTCTTTTTTCATTTAAAAACTTGTTTATTTTTGGCTGTGCTGGGTCTTCCTTGCTGGTTTTCTCTGGTTGTAGTGAGGGGGCGTGGGCTTCTGGTGGCTTCCCTTGTTTCAGAGCACAGACTCTTGGCACGTGGGCCTCAGCAGTTGCAGCGCGTGGGCTCAGTAGATGTGGTGGACAGGCTTAGATGCCCTGTGGCATGTGGGATCTTCCCAGACGTGGGATCGAACCCATGACCCTTGCATTGGCAGGAGGATTCTTATCCACTCGCCCACCAGGGAACCCCTCATGTAGTGTTCACCATGCCCTGTGTTAGGTGATGCTGTGGTAAGAACAGACAGCTCAGAGTTTGTGCCCTAGTAGAACAGATAGGCATATGAGCAAAGAATTTGTGTAGTGTGATAAGTGCTTAAACAGAGATTTGTACAATATGCAGTGATGCATCTGAAAGGAAAGATTTATTAGCCCTTGTCTGTGATGTTAGGGAAGACATCTCAGAAGAACCATGTAGGCTGATTTTGAGAATGAGAAATGTGCTGAACAGTCACAGGAGAGGGGAGCACTCTGGTTGCAGGAAAGGCGCTTAGGCATGGAGAATATAGGATGTCATGGGCCCTGAGGAGTCTGCATTGGCGACTGGCAGGACAGAAGCTGGAAGCAGCGGTTGAGTTTCGTGTGCCCAAAGAAGTTTGGGGTTTTTAATTGTAATGGATGAAGCGTCTCAGAATCTGATTTTTGCTTTAGAGTTTTCTTCTGACTACTGGAGAAGACATTTGTGGATGGAGGAGGCCTGGAGTATTCCTGTAGGAAACAGGAGGGTCATCTGGAGTATATATGAATGCAGAACATCAGAGAGGAAACACACATGGAAGAGACACGAGGGAAGCAAAGGGCTTACTGAGACCTGCATGTGCTAACTGAGGGAGGGGCCTGGCAAGCCTAGGGTGGCTGATGGGTTGCATCTGGTGAGACTGGCCTGCTGGAGGGGCTGTTACCTCAGCTTGGGCACCCAGACCCAGGTAACTTGGGTTCAGCGCAGGCCTGGAGCAATGAATAGCTGTTGTTTGGGTCATACTGAGTTTGAAATAGCACATCCAGTAAGTCCCTCAGTGTGTCTGGAGCTGAGACGAGCCATCTCTTCCATTTAAGCTGGAGAAGGAGACTCGGTGTTGATCCGTGAGAGTGGAAGCCATGACGTCATCAGAAAGAAGATCAAAGGTGAGGAGATGAAGACTCAGCCTGGGACTGAGGAACATCCAGGGAGGTGGGTGGAGGTGGAGGAGCTCAAGGAAAAGGCAGAGAATTGAAATTGAGCAGGGGAGTCAATACAGCAGAGGATGGAGGGTCCAGAAGTTTCTAACAGAGTGTTTCTTACAGATTCCGTGGTAAATGAACAAAATCCATATTCCCTATTAGGAACTAAACCTTTTTGATACCTCTCATAAGGTGATATTGGTTATGCCTAAAGTTTGTCACTAAAATTTAGAAGTTAAAGGACTTTAGAAAGACCCTGTAGTAGATTGTATTATCCGTTTTTGGTTCTACATGGTCCTTTTCCTATTTCCGATTGGCTCCTTTCATAGAAGGGCCTAAACTATAGCCAAGCCCCATTGTGTAACTGATAGTATACACGTTTCCATTCCAGTTCAGCTTCTGTAGCCACTCTGTGTACTTAAGCTGGATTCCCAAGAGCAAGAGGGTGAGGCTCAAGGCCACACCCAGTGTGGCACCTGAGGGAAAATTAGAATCGAAGGGTCGATGGTCTCTGCCTGCAGTGAGCAGCCCTACCTCCCGATGATTAAAAGTCCATCATCAATTCCACCTCAAAGGTAACCTTTTCCCACCTGCGGTCAACGCCCTTGGCAGAATTCTGAATCTCCTCGAAGGGCATGTGTGGGAGTGCTTCCCAGCAAATACTCATCAGCACCTTTCATCTCCAGAGATGAAAGATTTTCAGACACCAGAAATCCCTGCCAAGTCCTTTGGGGCTAGTAGGTAGAAAACACAAAGTGATTTTGGACAGAGGAAGAGACTTATGTTTTTCCCAAAGCAACTTGTTAGTTGATCCACCTAGAACCAAAATACTAATTTAAGTGTCTGAAAGACGACCCACTGCAGGTGCCACCCTGTATGGAGGAAACCATCAAGACACCAGGTCCTATGCAGATCTTATTCCTTCATGTCCCATCAGCAACTGATACTATTATCGACTCTCTGATGTGGATAGAAGGTTCTAACTGGAAGACAATGCCTAATGATAGACTTAGTCATGAGCTCCTCTCTATAACAGAGTTAATTTACTTCTGAAGTTAGTCTTTTGTAAAATAGTTAATGTACCATGACTGTATAGCATCTGGAAAAGGTTTAAGCATATCTGGCTCAGCAGACATAAGTTTGAGCAAACTCCGGGAGATGGTGAAGGACAGGGAAGCCTGGCGTGCTGCAGTCTATGGGGTTGCAAAGAGTTGGACACGACTTAGCGACTAAACAACAACAAAAAATCTTAAACGTTGAGTCTGTTGATATGTTTTATTTAATTTTTTTTCCAAAGTATTACCAATACATCTTTTTAGAATTTTTACATTTTTATTGAAATGTCGATTTACAATGTTGTGTTTCAGATGTACATCAAAATTATTCAGTTATACATATATATATGTATCTACTTTTTAAATTCTTTTCCATTATAGGTTATTATGAGATATTGAGTGTAGTTCCGTGTGCTACACAGTAGGCTCTTGTTGGTATGATACACCTTTTCTTGTATGTTAAGTGCTTCCGAAGGGACTAAGGAGTTGGTGATAGGAAGCCTGGCGTACTGCAGTCCATGGGGTGGCAAAGAGTTGAACACGACTGAGTGACTGAACTGAAGGGACTAAGACTGTTACTGCTTAAACTGTGATTGATGTACTTTTCTATCTTGAGGACTGATCCCAGGGCTGGTTAAAATGTTATTCCAATCTTAGAGGATTGTCAGTAGAGCTGGAGATGGATCCCCAGTGTCCATCTCATGAGCAGGGCCTTGGGGAGTGGAGGATGGAGTGGGTATCTGGTAAAATGACAGAGATGCTTTGGATCTCAGCAGTCTAGACAGGGATGCTAGAACAGCCGCAGCTCTGGATGCGGACAGCAGGGTGCCTGCAGGATATGGAGCAGAGCACACAGGCTCGGGGATGTGATTCCAGCTCCTCCCAGATTGCCCTCTGCTCCTACTGTGGGGAGGGAAGGAGTGGAAGGTAGAAAGGCAAGACTGAGTTGATAAAGAACCTTCTGGGTCATTCATACAGAAGATTTTCAAGAGCATGCTTACTGCATTAGAAATATTTTTTAACGATGTCAAGGCCTGTTATAGCAACAAGATGAGACGTAAGCTAAATAGAATATTGGCTTTTTTGTGTCACTACATTAGAACTAAAAAAAAAAAAAAAAAATCCAGCAACCAACTGTTGAAGAAAACTTTCATCTTTGTCTTTGTCTTTTTGTTTCCTTGGGAGTTGAGACTATAATGACTCTACCTCTTCTTTCCTTTCCTAGTGTCAGTTGGGGTCCCTAGGGTTTCACCTGAAGTGAGAACAAGACTTGATAATGGAATTCAGCATAAAATGCTGGTGAAGGAGAGAATACAGATAATAGTGGGGCCAGGAGAGGCAGGACACCTGAGGCATTAGAAGTGAGGTGGAGAGCAAGGCTGGGCGGCAGCCAGCAGTTTAGGTTCCAGCCAGAAGGAGGTATGTTTTAAAAACATTTATTCTGGACGGTGCCCAGTCTGTGTTGCTTTGTGTGGGCTATCTCTAGTTGCGGTGCCCAGCCTTCTCTCTGCGGTGGCTTTTCTTGTTGTGGAGCCCAGGCTTCGAAGCTTGGGCTCAGTAGTTGTGACACAAGGGCTTAGTCGCCCTGAGGTGTGCAGGATCTTCCTGGACCAGGAATTGAACCCGTGTCCCTTGCGTTGGCAGGCAGATTCTTAGCCACTGGACCACCAGGGAAGTCTTGGAAGGAGTTATTCATAGTAGTTGGGTTGAGTTCTGAGGCCTGGGCAGTGGCATTCCTATGGGTGCTCTAAGAGGTAGAAGGGGAATAGAACATTCATTATGGGCCCTGAAATTTTGATTCAAATTATATTCCTAGACTGTGTCCCTGTAAATGTGTTTCACGTGGTGAAAACCCGTACATGTGTATGTCATCATCCTCTGTCCAACCCTCCCCACGTATAGCCCTCTTCTAATTGACATTTTGGTTGTTCATCCACATGAAAAGAACAGGTAATAAAATACCTGTGGGAAATAATGTTGCTGATTCCATGCTGAAGTAATTATAATTAAATGTCTGCAGTACCTCCAGTCTAAGGAAATTCCGTGATTATGGTTGTTCAGGGATGTACAGATAGTTTAGAGCTGGTAACTGTAATTTGATGCTAATTGGACTCTGATTCGGTCCTGGGAGAGAAGGTGGAGCTTGATTGCTGGATGGTTGGCCATAGAAGAGCAAAATTAGGAGAAGAGCATAGCTATGCCCTCAGTCACATCCACCTGCTGAGAATTTGAAATTCATGTCCTTTCCCCAAATCCTTGTTATCTTGCATACCCAGAATTCACATTTAATAAATTTGCCATAATTTATGCTCATTTCTCAACAATCCCCATAGATTATTGTACATTGGGCCCAAAGGACCAGAAGGTGATTATTCTATAAACTCCGAATGTGTGCTGAGCCCCTTTCGTGGTGATGGGTAATTATTTCTAGAGAAGAGAAGCCCTGTAGGGCTCAGTCTTGCACTAAACTCAGACACAGACCTACAATTACCTGCCTGTTCAGAGGCTGCCTTGCTGGTCTGGGGTTGGAGAAGGCCTCTCTGCCCTAATTATTTACTCTTGATTTTAGAATATTGTGAAAAAAATTTCAGAATATTACCATTGATATTGAAACACAATAATCACCAAGTCAAATTGTGCCAGTTTCTTAATTGACATTTTCCTTTTGATTTTTAATTTACCCACTTACTCAGTTCCTGGAGAGAGACTTCTTTTTAAATGTTTTACAGTATTTGTTAGTAACGGACATTGAGGCCTGGCCTTGGTATTACTGAGTCATCTCGCTAGCCTTGTGCTTGGTAAAAATAATTCAAAGTTTTTTTTTATTCACGCTGCTCCCTTGGACAAGTCTACATTTCTTTCTGTATCCTAGAAACTGGGACAAGAAGAATTAACATCTAATATTTAACATTTATTGACTTGGACTAAGCCCCGTGTCAGGTAATTGAAAGATATACTTTCTTATTTTGCTTTTGCAACAGTCCCGGGAGGTGGGATCATCACCTCCATCTTGCATGGAGGGGAATCACATATGGAGAGGTCGATAAATGACCCCAAGTCAGGGATTACGGAGGGGTTTGCTCCTGACTCCAGCCTTCTTGTGAATGAACGCTCTTGTATTTGACAAACACTTTAGGATTTCCCTGTGAATTTTCGTCATCATGTGCTACAGTTACTGCTTGTTCCACACTGGTGGATGGTGCTGGGCTAGTGCTGGTGGGTGGCTGGCTTGTGACGTCTGCTGCTGTCTCATCACGAAAGGGCAGGTGGCAGCCTGGACTTGGAGGAGCTCCATGCTCACCTGCCTGTCTGTCCACCTTCACTCCATGCTATGCTTCATCACACTGGATGCTTCTCTGTGTCTTGTGTCTCCGGCCTCCTGGTCTCTCTGTCCTTCATCTGTGCTGTCGTCCTTATAACAGTGCAGGGCCTCCCTGGTTCCACGTCCAAGTCAGACAGTCCTTGAAGTCCGGGTCCCTAGGCAAGGCTGTCTTGCTCTACGCAGCCTGGTGTCATGTCCTTCTTGTCCGAGCTGCTCCCCAGTGGTATCTGGTGATGCTCTGGGGGGTGTGACCCCTGGATGGTCTTCCTTGATCCCCACCTGCTCTCATCTGGGGATGCAGGGTCCGCTGTTATCTTTGCAAACAGATGCTCTGCAACCTCCAAACATTTTTAAAAAGGTCTGTAGTTTCTCTTGTAGAGGTTAATGTTTTTGGTTTTTTTCCTTTTTTTTTGGTTTTGTTTTAGGTGTGCTTGTTTGCTTCTCCTTTTAAGCTGGACTCCAACTCTTTCTTCCTCTAGTTTGGCTTGCTGACCTGAGTGGCTTTGCTTCTGAGAATGCCTGTTTTGGATAGATTTAATGGATTTTGGTTTTCTTTGGTGATTTTTCCTTTACTTTTTAAACCAAAGGAAGTTTCTGGCATTCTTCACAGTGTCGTCTTGCTCCCATCCCAGATGGGCAGGTTATCCTGCCCCTTTATATGACGTATGAGGGCTTTGCTGTCCTTTCTCCCCTACTAACTCTAGGCCCTTGGATGGGTGGAGCTGGGTCTGATTCATCTTTGGTTCATTCATGGCACCCTGAATCACACTTTGCGGCTATTGGGACTTAACTGTTACTGAAGGTGAATGAGTTCTTTGTCAGCTACAGTCGGTCCAGCCACAATCATCCAGATGGCCTCCACTCCACACTGTGTTAAGTTCCTTTTGTACGAGGTGGTTGCCTGACTGTCTCTAGGTGCCTATGACACCTAGGGTTGTGTCATAAAGGGGGTGCGAGCCCACCCTGATTGCTGAATGTAATTTGTGATGCACAGATGCCGTGGTTTTGGGGGTGATTAGGGCTTCCCTGATAGCTCAGTTGGTAAAGAATCCGCCTGCAATGCGGGAGACCTGGGTTCGATCCCTGGGTTGGGAAGATCCCCTAGAGAAGGGAAAGGCTACCCACTCTAGTATTCTGGCCTGGAGAATTCCATGGCCTTTCCATGGGGTCACAAAGAGTTGGACACGACTAAGCGACTTTTTCACTTTCAGGGCCTGTTAACTTGCAGTTATCTCTTGAAGATAGTCGCTCTCCACGTGACCGTCAGGCAACTGGATGAAGGTCATCTCTTCGTCTAGAAGCCAAAATCCAGTGATGGCTCTAAGACAACGATGCTTAATCAGTTTCTGTTGCCTTAGCAACAAGTGGGCTGGGATGCTTGGTAGCGTCTTCTCATGAGCCACCCCTGTGGGCTTCCGTAGCATCTGCCCCTCTGGACCATGATCGTCTCCACACTGAGTGGTGGCTGGTGGCCTGTTTGTTCACAGGCTGGTGAGACTGTCTGTAGGCTTTCGATCACCATCGTACTCCCGACACTTAGCGTGGTACCTCGAACACAAGTGCTGTTCATCAGATACTTCCTGAATTGAGTTAACTTAATAAAGGTCCTGCACATAGGCATTCAAGGTATAATGTGCCAACTTTTGCATCCTTGGGTTTTGTCCCTGGAAACATGAACTTTGTGGGAATCCCAGGGAACACTTATTCTAACCAGGGACCAGATTGGCTGACAGGGTCACCACCCTGGGGAATACAGTGACCCCAGAGGGATATGCCTTGTCCTTCTTCTAGCTGCTTTTTGGTTTTGTTTGTTTGTTTTTGGTGTTTCACATGAGTTGTTTTATAAATAACAGGGGACTTGCGGTGACTTGGTGCATGGTAAGCGCTGTGCTCCGTGGGTGCAGAAGTCTGCCATTTGAGGAAGACTGACTGAAACTTCCCATTTTCATTGTAATCAGCCATCCCTTTGTCAAGAGGATGGATTCTCTAACAAGCTATATAGCCCCTGGGCGGCGGTACCTGCTGCTTTTGTTAAGGGCGGCATTCGACTGCATGGGTTCTCTGTGTGGGAACAGTGTGTTCGTGTCAGTGTGAGAAACTGGTGACAACTGTCACTTAGTGAAGGTCTCCAGCACACCCCTCCTCCCGCCTTGGAGTGGGAGTCAAACAGGGGTTTTGTTCATTATGGCTCTGAAGTCTCTGTGGGCCCAAGAGACACAGGTCAGAAATAATTCCCCTGTGACGGAGATGCTGCTGGGCTCGGCCAGGGTCACACGAGGAGTTCACGGAGACAGGATTCCCTTCACTCCAGGACCCTTTCTGCCTCTTGGGAAACCTCCCATGGGCTGTATTGTTTTAGCACAAACGCCAGGCGGAGACTGTTTCGATAAGCTGCCTCGCTGATAGATAGCAAGGCCAAAGGAAACCCGGAAACTTGCAGACGTGAGTGTAGTCAGAGAGATGGTGGTTACAAAGCGGATTTAATTTGAAGAAGTCATGAGTTTTGGAGAGTTTTTCAGCGGGGGACTTCTCTAGGGGTCTAGTGATTAAGAATCCACCTACCAGTGCAGGGGCCACAGGTTTGATCAGTAGCCTGGGAAGCTCCCACGTGCTGCGGAGCCCATGCACCGCAACTGTTGAGCCCACACTCCACAACAAGAGAAGCTGCCACTTGAGAAGCCCACACACCGCAATCAGAGAGTAGCCCCCGATCGCTGCAACTAGAGAGAGAGCTCGTGCAGCAACAAAGACCCAACACAGCCAAACATAAATGAATAAAATTATATATATAATAAATATTAATATGCATGCACGCATGCTAAGTCACTTCAGTTGTGTCCGACTCTGTGCTACCCCATAGATGGCAGCCCACCAGGCTCCTCTGTCCATGGGATTCTCCAGGCAAGAATCCTGGAGTGGGTTGCCATTTCCTTCTCCAAATATAAATATATAAAGGAAATTTCTCAGCAAGAAATGCACTCTTCTTACCAAGCTGGGCAGCAGGCAGCCTATTCCCAGGGCATGGTGAAGTAGTCATCTCTTTCTTCCCCAGCACTTTCTCCTTGCCCTGGTTGGCCCAGCAGTGAAAGTTTTATAAACACTGGGCACTGTGCACTTAGGCCAGAGCTTGACCACAGACTTCTCGATTGATGAATGCTGTAGCCATTCTTTAGATGTGGGCCCCTCCCTTTTTTTTTTTTTTTTTAACTGATACAGCTGAAGGTTCAACTACATTCAGCTTCTAGGGAAGGCATGAGGCCAGCTTTACATCATAAAATTCAAGAGAGAAAAGTGTAAGCCATATTCATTTAAATTAAAATGATGTCATGGTGGCAAGCAGGCAGCTCAGGGACTCTAGGATAGCAGGATTTCATGCTGAAAGAGCGTGAGTGGATCTGCTGATGGACAGTTCTGTCCACACAGGCTGCCTACGTTTGGTCATCGGTAATTAGCATACTGTGTGTAACTAATAATATAGAATCACTAGAGTTTTATGGTAGGTGTGATCTACCCAGCAGTGCCTAGAATCGCACAGACTACACACAGCACCTCTCAGACCTTTCTGGAGTTGCAGGAGATTGTGATACCTGTCCCATTGTTGACTCATCTGAAAACATGACACTCACGGGCAGCTGAATCCAGTCTACGCTGTTGAGAGCTTATCCACTTATCGAAGGTAGTTGAGGTCCACCCAGCTAAATCAAAGTGAACTGTTCGTGTGGCCCTGGAATTCGTACAGAAAGGGAAAAAGGTCAGGCGGGTCCCTGGGATCGAAGGAAGAGTGCTTTGGTGACCGCTGGTTTGTCACTGTGACAAGACCAGTGTCGTCCGTTCTGGGACCAGAACTGAGGCAGTTGTTTGGGGATCTGAGCTCTCGTCCAAGTTCGTTCCCATGCTCTGAGTGACAGGTCTGATTTATCCTTTCTAGGCCTCTCTTTCTTCCATCTGCAAAGTGAACAGAGTTTAAACTGATGTACTCTGAACTTAAGCATCCTATAATCCTGCCTTAAATCATTTCAATCCAAAATGATTAGTAATTATATTAATCAGGATATTCAGAGAAACAGAACCAACAGGCTTCATTTGCTGTGTGTGTGTGTGTTTAGTTGCTCAGTCGTGTCCGATTCTTTGCGACCCCGTGGACTATAGCCCACCAGGGATTTTTCAGGCAAGAATACTGAAGCAGGTTGCCATTTCCTGCTCTGGGGGATCTTCTGACACAGGGATTGAATCTGTGTCTCTTCAGGAGTGAAAAATCTGATCAAGAGATTTGAAGTTCTGTACTTCTGTTCCTCAGTCTGTCCGGATGTTACCAGATCACAGACCCTGGGCTTAGGGTTTTGACTCTGGGAGAAGGGCTGCTTTATTTGGAGCACTTTAATCTCTCTGGTTGTCTTACTGTGACTGGTGCAGGCCTGTAGGATTTGGTTTCAGCATGTCCTTCTGTAAGTGATGAATACTGTTACTACTGTGACAATGTTAACGATTCTCATGCTGACACCACCAGTGGATGCTAGAATTCACAGTGTGATTTTCGAGCCTGCTGCTGCTCTGATGAAGCACCCATCTCTCTCTCTCTCTCTCTCTATCATATATTCATATATGTATCAGTTCAGTTCATTCGCTCAGTCATGTCCAACTCTTTGAAACCCCATAGACTGTAGCATGCCAGGCTTCCTGTCCATCACCAACTCCTGGAGCTTGCTCAAACTCATGTCCATAGAGTTGGTGATGCCATCCAACCATCTCATCCTCTTTCGTCCCCTTCTCCTCCTGCCCTCAATCTTTCCCAGCATCAGAGTCTTTTCCAATGGGTCAGTTCTTCGCATCAGGTGGCCAAAGTATTGGAGTTTCAGCTTCAGCATCAGTCCTTCCAATGAACCCCAGGACTGATCTCCTTTAGGATGGACTGGTTGGATCTCCTTGCAGTCCAAGGGACTCTCAAGGGTCTTCTCCAACACCGCAGTTCAAAAGGATCAATTCTTCTGTGCTCAGCTTTCTTTATAGTCCAACTCTCACATCCATAAGTATACACACACACACACACACACACACACACATATATACACACACCTTTATGTCAATTTTAAGGAACTGTTTCACCCGATTGGGAGAGTTGGCAAGTCTGAAATCCACAGGGCAGGCCAACTGTCTGGAATTTTAGGCAAAAATTGATGTTGCAGCCATGGGTCCAAAGTTCAGCATGACAGGAGCCCGGAAACCCAGGCTGGGTTTCCATGTTGCAGTTTGGAGGCAAAATTCCTTCTTCAGGAAACCCCTGTCTTTGCTTTAACACATTCAACTGATTGGCTGAGGCCCTCCCACCTTATGGAAGATAATCTGTTTTACTCAAAGTCTGTTGATTTCCGTGTTGATTCCACCTAAAAAATGACCTTTACAGCAACATCTAGACTGATATTTGAACAGGCATCTGGGTACCATAGCCTAGTTGAGCTGACCCATACTGTTAACTATTACAGAAGTCAAGCTGTAAACTTTTTATTTGTAATCTAAGTCATGGCTATGAACTAGAAAAAAACACTAGTCTGAAATTAAATCATGTTGTCTTAGTATAATGTGTCAGTTCTTGCATTGAACCATTCGTTGGGTGTTATTAAGCACCCATGTGTAAGGCACTGTGCTTTAGAGCGGGAAAACAAAGACAAGCCCTTTACTTTCAAAGCAGTCAGCATCTACTCCAGAGGACAGACAGACGAAAAAAGAGATGATTGCAACGTGGTTGTCTATACTAGAGCAGTGAGGTGAGGTAGGGGGTGGTCTTGGCGGGAGAAAGGTGGATCAGGGAAGGCTCCGTGGAAGAGGAGACACTTAAGCTCGATCTTGAGGGGTAATTCCGAGTTCTCCAGGGAGACATTCCCAGCAGGACACAATGTATGCAAAGGTGTAGGCAATAAAAGGCTATCACACTCATGAAATGGCCAAGTATTCAGAATGTTTGGAGACTTCTGTCACATAGTAGGTGCTTGAGACTCAGTATCTGTTGTTATCATCGAAAAAAATTAAGGTGTGGCAGGTGTTATATTTTATAGTTTCCTGGTTAGGAAATAACCATCACTATCAGGCCATCAGTAAGGTATGATAATTCTCGGCCTTTAAAAATTGTCAGTATAATGTATTTAGATGGAGTCTATCAAAACTTGTTTAATTTTCCATTCTACCTAAAAATATTTTCTTGTCCATACTGGATTAATTACAAAGAGAATTAGAAGTTTATGTCTCTTTAGGATTTATCTTATAAGGTAGGGACTCTAGACCAAGTCTATTATTTAGGTTTCTAAGATTTTTCTCTGAACCAGTGATGTCACCTTGAGCGAATCAGTCTACTTCTTCAAGCTTTAAATTCTCCTCTTTAGAGAAGGGAGTTGGGCTGGTTTTTAAAGGTCCACCAGAGGCTATTCTATGATCTCTAAAAGGAAATTGTTATCTCCACTGTGCCTGGTTATACAGGCGGATTTCTGCAACATAAATCGTTGATAACCACACCTTTCTCAATAGTTACTGGTTGCAATGCAAGTCTCACCACTTTGAGTATTACACATTTTTCAACCACTTTATTAAGTATTTTCTCTGTGTGTATGTAGAATAACCCTGCAAAGTAGATATCATTTCCATTTTATGGTTGAAGAAAACAGAGGCTCAGACAACTTTAATAATGTCACTCAGGTGGTCATGGGGAAGTTGGGTTGAATTCTGACCCTTGGGCACCAAAGTCTGCATTCTTTATCAAGGATTGTGAACTGTGAGCCGTGGTATATGGTTATTACTATAAGAGAGTGTCTTGTGTATATAGCAGGGGTGAAATGACGTTTTGTAAAAAGACAAGTCTCCACCTGAAACTTACAGTGTTGTAAATCAACTATAGGTCATTAAAAAAAAAAAGTCTCATTCTCTGAAAGCCATCTGTGCAACATTTTAAATGGTGAAAGAAAAGAGGTACTTTTTGGTATGTTGACCAACAGGGCCATGAGTTCTAATGTCACTGTGCAGCATTTCAACCATGGGAAGAAAATACTATTTCCATTATAGGAGAAGAGCCGGAAGCCACCTGCTGAATAAGTAACAAAACTCTGATCCTTTGACTCCATGCGCTTGCATGCAGCTTCTGCCCACAGTCCATGATAATTCCTCTTGACACCTGCTTCTTCTTGGGGTCTTGGCTGCTCCCTCTGTCTGGGGGATCATTTCACTAACTTTGAAACAGCATTCAGGTCTCAACTTAGTTGCCGTCTTGAAAGGCTGTTTCTTGGTCTTCCAGTTTACATTAGACACTTGTCCCTCACAAGCTCGTCATCCTGTTTTATGTCTCTGTTACTCTAGGATATTTTTCCTTGTTTATTTACCTGTTTGTTTGACTGATTCCTCCCATCTGAGTAAAGCTCAGTGAGAGCAGAGACTTTTGCTCTTCTTTACTGCTCTAGCCTCAGCATGTGGAGTAGCGGCCTGTCCTGTCTGTTTAACCATCCATCCAACCATCTCCCCTCACTTCTCTTCCTCCCTCCTTCCTTCCCCACTTTTCCCCTCCCTCCATATATCTGTCTATAAAATGGTTTGGCTTTATATTTATAGGATGAAGCAGTATAGCTGCTTCTCCAATTAGAATGTAGGAAGACCCTCACATTTCCTTTATGGTTAACCACTTAATAGCTGGGGCTTCCCTGGTGGCTCAGTAGTAAAGAATCAAGAATCTGCCTGAAATGCAGGAGACATGGGTTCGATCCCTGGTTTGGGAAGATTCCCTGGTTTGGGAAGATTCCATGCAAGGGCATGGAGTCAAAGGATCAGAGTTTTGTTACTTATTCAGCAGGTGGCTTCCGGCTCTTCTCCTATAATGGAAATAGTATTTTCTTCCCATGGTTGAATAGCAACCCACTCTAGTATTGCTTGGAGAATCTCATGGACAGAAAAGCCTGGCGGGCTACAGGTCATAGGGTCGCCAAGAGTTGGATACAACTGAAGCAACGGAGCACACACACACTTAATACTTGTGTTTTTCTCAGATGCTCCCTTTTTGTATTAAGTCCAAGATAGGGCAGAATGCTGAGAAATTGAGCTTTAGTTATAAAACTCTGATTTTTGAAAACTTGTTTCTCACCACCTATTTTTTTGTCTTGCTTTGTTTATCTTGCCAGGGTTCTGTGCCTGAATTACAAAGACAGCTCTTCAGCCAGCTCATTCCAGATGAATGAATGATTACGTGAAGTGTGGTCTACACTTCCTCTGGGGGTAAGTTCAAGGCCCTTGTACATCTCGAGAGCGATAAGGTCTGGTGGTGTTTATGTGCCTGTTTCCCATGTCGCTCTATTAACTGCTCTTTGTGTGCAGACCTGAGCAGGAAAAGCTGGTGTGGATTCCTTTAGTGGCTGGTGGCCAAGGTTTCTGCAAGCAGCGGGCACCAAATCTGAGTGGCTTTTTACAAATGCCCCTTAATTTGATGTGCTGACTGATCCTGTCTCTGTGGAAAAGCGTATGTCCATCTTTGCTGAGAGTTTAGGTAGAGAAACTGAAGTCAGGGAAGTTTGAACTCCAAACCAACTAGGACCTCCTGCTGAAGAACAGATTGTGCATGCTAAGTAGCCTCAGTCATGTCCGACTCTTTGCAATACTATAGGCTGTAGCCCACCAGACTCCTCTGTCCATGGGATTCTCCAGGCAAGAATACTGAGTGGGTTGCCATGATTTTCCAACTGAGGGATCAAATCCATGTCTCTTACCTCTCCTACACTGGCAGGCAGGTTCTTTACCACTAGGACCACCTGGGAAGCCCTGAGAGCAGACTAGAGAGTATCATTTCTCATGGCAGTTGTAAGATCTGGACAGCTCAGAGGACTTGGGCACTGGGAAGCCACCGAGGAGAGGTCAGGTCTCACCCCCGGTGTTGAGGCTGTTTTCGTTCTGACTGGTGCATCTTACTAGTTGGTGTATTGGTTGTTGCAGGGTAAATGTTACAGCGGGAAATCTGAGCAGTTCCCAAAGCCCTGTTTGGAATGATTGCAGGTAGTTCCTTGGAAAGGTGTGCAGTGTCTGCAGTTCATGCTTGTTTTGGTAAAACACACACACAGGCAAAGCTCCCCAGGCTGAAGTCTGTCTCATCTCTCCTGGGCCCCTTTGTGCCTTGTGGGTCTCAACTCAGGGTGCTGCCTCCAGAGACTGTCCCCGAGCACCCAATATGTGGTGGCCACTCAGCCACCTGCTAAACTATTACTTTTTTATTTACTTTTATATTTACTGAAATGTTTTTTAAATTGAAGGGGGCTTCCCAGGTGGCTCAGTGGTAAAGAATCCGCCTGCCAAAGCAGGAGACGCGGGTTCGATCTGTGGGTCAGGATGTGTATGAACATACTTAATCACCATCACTCCATGAGAAAAATGTTTTTCTTATTCCCATCTTACAGAAGAAACTGACCCAGGAAAGGTCAAAGGCAGGATTCAAAAACTCAGGCCATGTCACTCCCCCAAAATCTAAACTTTAGGCTTTTCAAACAGGTGTCTTTCAGTCCTGGCTTTTGAACTTCGTGGAAACATAAGTGAAACACCCCTCCGAGGCTAAGTGGATATTCCTTCTGAATATTCTAATGTAGATGACACAAAGGCTGGTCAATACAAAGGTTACCAGCTGCTATTAAAATGTGTACCTTTAGTGTGTGCTGTATTTGTAAATAAACCCAGAAATGTTAGAAAACTTCCTGCTTGCAGGGAACATAGTGTAAAACATGATAATTGTGCGAAGGAGCATTTCACATTTTTAAAACAGTAAGAAGCAAATTGAATCTTCAAAATCTCCTCCAGAGCACAAATTTCTCACCATGTGACACTAACTGTGCCTCTGGTGTCCTAGGCAAGTTGGTTGTGCAGACGGATGCCCCTCGAGACCTAGGATTTAGCCTTCCCAAGTCAGGGAGTCGGGACTGTTGCTTAAGTGAAATTGTCTTCTTTGTGGTTTATCATTTACATCCAATATTGCAAAGTGGGGGGCTTCTGGCTGGTTCTGGGCTGTGGATAAGCTCTGGTTGGCCTGCAAAATATGTCCCTGACAAGTATTTTCAGGTTATGTAAGTTAGCTGCTGACCTGTAAAAAGTGGAAAAATTTACATGAAAGCAGCATTTTCAGTGTTTCTTGAAAAGGAGTTTCGGCTGGCGCATCCCCAGGCTTCTGCATTCCCAGATGGCAGTGATGAGCTGGCCCTTCGGGATGGGTTGTCATGGGCCAGATGGCCACAGTCCCCGCTGCTGTGCACAGTCTCAAGGCACTGAGTGTCAATTGCCATTTTTCATTGACTTAAGTAGTTTTATTTCTAGTAGAATTGGGAGAAAAGTGAAAAAAGTGCAATCTACTTCTGTATCTGTAATGGAAAAATAGAAGATGTTTCTGGAGAGTTCCTTTTTTTTTTGGCCACACCTTGCAACATGTGGGATCTTAGTTCCCCAACCAGAGATCAAACCCGTGCCCTCTGAGTTGGAAGCAAAGTCTTAACCACTGGATGGCCGGGGAAGTTCCTAGAGCTTCTTATTTTAAGGAAAATAGAACAGAGCATTTGTGTGTGTGTGCTGAAGGATACTTGTACACATTTCATTTGCTGACAAATGGTTTCTGTTTCTTAAGAATGTAGCTCTGAGTCCTGCTTCACTCATACATTTCAAACAGCCCTGTTAGGAGACTGATCCGTCCTCTGGACGGTAAAAAATTTCCTTCTGCATTCAGACACCATTCTTTTGCTTCATTTTAGGTCCTTTCTTTCGGCAGCAAATTCTCCCTCACCTTCCTTGAGCTCAGTTCTTGGGCCTCCTGGCTGGTGGACTGGGAACCGTCTATACATGCGTGGGGACTCGGGAAGTAGGTTCCATCCTGCCTTCGCCCCTGGGGCCCCAACGTTTCCCAGACTTCGTGGCACCAGAGAGGGCCTGTGGCCTCTTTTACTCTGAGCGGGGTGACGCAGACTGAAGCCTTTAGGACTGTCTTCCATGTGCATTTGATTTTTAGCGAAAAACATAATCTGGTGGTGTCCATCTGTTCTGTTTTACACGGTGGCTCTGGCTTCATTGTGAAGATGGTCTAAAAGGAGGGGAGAGCCGGGAAGAACCGTGAACCTGACTGCTGCTGTTTGTAGGGTGACTGGGTAGAAGGGGGGTGTAGAATGTGTGTGCGGATAATGATGGAAAGGCTGAACTTAATTAGTGGAAGTTTTAGGATGACTCATCTGAAGTCCGGGGAAGGAGTTCTCATCTATCAATTGGTGACTTAACAGTGGAATGTGCTTTCTAATAGAGCTGGGAACTTCCCATCCCTCCGTGTATTTAGGGAGAAGGGAGGGGTCCATCTATCAGGATCCTGGAGACGGTTCTCAAATTGGAAGCGGGACCAGGACCAGGCTTGATAGATGGATGACCCGCAGGGTCTCTTCAAAAACTCAGATTCAATTATTCTGAGTTAAACTGATTAGGAACCTTTCAGCTAAAACAGTTTCACTTTAGTCCACGAAAAGAAAATATTGTGAGTGGAGTGAGAGGCAGAATTTAACACTTTTTAATTACATTGAGTTCTGGGCAGATTACTTGTATTTTCTTAACTTCCAACATAACCCTTCAAAAATGTTGTAAACAGATGTGTCTAGTGATTAGTATTTATAAGACAGGATTTTACAAGCATAGTTCCTATTAATGATTTTTTTCTACTAAAATTTTTTATTTTAATAATACCTTATCTGAAACTCATTTTGTAGTTTTATTTCCATTGGTAGCATGATTTTTAATACACATTTTGTCATTTATATAAAATATTACCTGTTAGTTGGTACAAAGTATTCTATTTAGTTTCAAAACTTAGGATTTGGGGGAATTCCCTGGTTGCCCAATGGTTAGGACTCCATGCTGTCACTGCCGAGGGTCTAGGTTCAATTCCTGGTCAGAGAACTAAGGTCCAGCAAGCTGAGCACTGCAATCAAAAAGAGGAAAAAAAAAAATTAACTCCCCAAATTTAGAATTTTATACATTGTCAATAATTGTTAAACGTTAAAGTGTATTTAATTTGGATATGGGGACTCAGAGAAAAAAGATCCTTTAAAGGAAAGCTTTTTTAAAGAATTTGCTCTAAATCTTAATTTTTATGTCACTTAATATTTGCTCATTCTTAAAGTAACTAACGGCTCATTTGGTTAAATTGTTAGGGCTTAATTGTTATGAAATATAAGGTACTACTTGGATTTCATAAATATTTACACTGTAAAATCTTTCATTTTCATGATAACTATCTTCATTAATTTTATTTTTTTTGCACATTTGATGCCTTCAAAACACTTAGAAAAAGATTGTATTATGAAATTTAGATGTTCTGTGGTTTTAAAGCAACCACATACCATGTTAGTATTGCATCTTGAATTATCTTAACATTGACTATAGATTTTGTAGGCACCTCCAGTTTGCTTTTGAAAAACTTGAAAGTTAATTTTGCTCTCTATTTTGTCCTCATTTTGTAAATACTAAGTTTTTCATTGATTTACAGGAACACTGTTGTCTTCTTAATCCACACTTGTGAAGTTGTGGTTTTAAAGCAACACTTTACCATGCTGGCATTGCATTTGGAATTGTCTTAGAGTTGACTGTTGACTTGAAAGGTGCATGACCGTGGGCTGTTCACGCATCTCTGTGAGGCTAAGGCAGCCTGGAATATGCAATGCTACAGGAGAACAGCTGGACAGTTTCAAGTACAATCTCTCTGGAAGATGTGCTTGGTGGGCATTTATAATGTGTGAATGGCTTATTTTAAATGGGTTTTAGAGTCTTCTGACACAAATATGTAGACTGCACTGGATGCTCCTTTTTAAAAAAAGTTTTTATTTTTATTTTATCTGTTTGTTTGTTTATTGGCTGTACTGTGCAGCTGGCAGGATCTTAGTTCCCTGACCTGGGATTGAACCCCGGGCCCTCAGCAGTGAAAGTGTGGAGTCCTACCCTTGGACTGCGGGGGAATTTCCAATGTTCTTTTCTTTGCCTGTTCACCCCCACTGCCATCATCATCATCACTCCATTCACTCACTCACTCATTCACTGACTCAATGGATATTTATTGATTTATTAGGTATTCACCATGTGCCAGGTACTTTTTATAGTACTAGACATAACAGTAGGCACTTCACAAGATCTCTGCTCTGCATTCTCTGGAAGGTCTTGTATTACACAGTCTGCACGTATTATTTTACTTAATCCTGACAACAGCCCAGTGAGGTAGGTAGTAGTATCTCCCTTTCGCAGATTGAGAAGCTGAAAAGTGATGAGTCTCGTGTCACGCCACAGGGTCTGAGGTCAAGGAAGAGGGACCCTAAGGTCTGGGGCCTGAGCTGCTTTGCTGGCGCCTGGGAGCAGTGGCTGGGTTGCAGAGGAGTTCCGTGTGTCAGTTGTGTGGGTCTCCCGTGTCCCACGTGGGAGGGAAACCTTTCAAACTGTGGGAGTTTGGATATGAAGGCCAGCCACGTACAGTTTCACTCAGCTCTGGGCTAATTCAGTTGCGTTTGGTTTTAGAAACAGACTTGTTAAGATTTTTGCCTTTTGATGAAATGGGGAGGAAGGCCACCTCAGGTGGATTTTATTTGGATTTATTTGGATTTTAGGGTTTTCACATGAATATTTTGCATGTTTCCTTTTCTTCTGGTGTGGCCTTCATCTAGGACATTTTTGCAAAGGTATCGCTCAATTCCGTGTCTTTTCAGCCCATGTTATTTGAAATACTGCTTTTCCATCATGACGAAGGAGCAGACTGAAAGCTCTTTTAGCACGTTAGCGTATGGTGGAGGTTTTCCACATTTGTGTTATTTCCTCAAAGATGGATGTTTCTATTTCTGAGAGATTCTTCTATCTTTTCGGAGAAGGCAATGGCACCCCACTCCAGTACTCTTGCCTGGAAAATCCCATGGACGGAGGAGCCTGGAAGGCTGCGGTCCATGGGGTCGCTGAGGCTCGGACACGACTGAGCGACTTCACTTTCACTTTTCACTTGCATGCATTGGAGAAGGAAATGGCAACCCACTCCAGTGTTCTTGCCTGGAGAATCCCAGGGACGGCAGAGCCTGGTGGACTGCCGTCTATGGGGTCGCACAGAGTTGGACACGACTGAAGTGACTTAGCAGCAGCAGCATTCTATCTTTTGTGATCCTGTTTGGATAAAAGTAATTTATGTTTTTAGTCTTTATTATTACTACTATACATGTGTGTGTGTGTTTACTCATGTGTGCATAGTCATGTCTGACTCTTTGCGACCCTAAGGACTGTAGTGCACCAGGCTCCTCTGTCCATCGAACTTTCCAGTCAAGATTACTGGAGTGGGTTGCCACAAGCCCGCATCTCTTAAGTCTCCTGCATTGGCAGGCAGATTCTTTATCAACTGTACCTCCTGGGAAGGCAGTATGTGTGTATGTGTGTATATGCTTTTTTTTTAAACCAGGTGAAGCCCTTAGAATTGACTATAGATTATTAATAAAAAATGATGCTTGATGGGATATTCTTTCTGTATCATTGTGTGTTTGATGTCAGAAGTGAAGAATATGGCAGGAATTGAGTGTCTTGATTTTTAAGCGGAGAGGTTATTTCTGAGAGTTCATATTCCTTTTTTTTGTTCCTGACTTTCTTTTATTGTTGCTATTATTATTTTAATTTATTGGAAGTGTAGACACATGTTGTGTTAATTTCTGTCACAGAACAAAGTGAATCAGTCATATGTATTCATGTATCCCCTCTCTCTTGGATTGCCCCTGTCCCAGCATACTCCTTTTAAAATCGTATTCTTAATGTCAGTTTTTCTGTAACTACTTATAGATTAACTACTTATATCTTTTTATGTTTTTATTCTAGATAGACATTATTATCCACCCCATTTTATGGTGAGGGTAATGGGATTTCAGTTCAGTTCAGTCACTCAGTCGTGTTCAGCTCTTTGCGACCCCATGGACTGCAGCACGCCAGGCCTCCCTGTCCATCACCAACTCCCGGAGCTTGCTTAGACCTATGTCCATTGAGTCAGTGATGCCATCCAACCATCTCATCCTCTGTTGTCCCCTTCTTCTCCTCCTGCCTTCAATCTTTTCTAGCATCAGGGTCTTTAGAAGGCTTCTGAGTCACTAAGAGATGAATTTCTAACTCATGTCTCCTGTGAAATCTGAGATATTTCCACTACATTTTATGTTTATTAAACATTTCTTATTAGCTGAAAGTTTGTTCCCTTTTACCAACCTCTCCTATTTCTCCTTCCTCCATCCTGGCAACCATCTTTCTACTTTGTGAGTGTGTTTGTGTCACTTCCTTCTAACCTTTTATTAGGAATATCTGCAAAAATACAGAAAAGTTCAAAGAATTGTATAGTGAATAGTAGACCTAGACAGCATATTAAAAAGCAGAAACCTAGAGACATTACTTTGCCGACAAAGGTCCGTCTAGTCAAACCTATGGTTTTTCCATTGGTCATGTATGGATGTGAGAGTTGGACCATAAAGAAAGCTGAGCACCAAAGAATTGATGCTTTTGAGCTATGGTGTTGGAGAAGCCTCTTGAGAGTCCTGTGGACTGCAAGGAGATCCAACCAGTCCATCCTTAAGGAGATCAGTCCTGGGTGTTCATTGGAAGGACTGATGCTGAAGCTGAAACTCCAACACTTTGGCCACCTGATGCAAAGAACTGACTCACTGGAAAAGACCCTGATGCTGGGAAGGATTGAAGGCAGGAGGAGAAGGGGACAACAGAGGATGAGATGGTTGGATGGCATCACCAATTCGATGGATGTGAGTTTGAGCAAGCTCTGGGAGTTGGTGATGGACAGGGAAGCCTGGTGTGCCGCAGTCCATGGGGTCTCGAAGAGTCGGACATGCCTGAGTGACTGAACTGAATAGACCCATAACTTAAATTCTACTCTGTAATTGTTACAATTTTGCTATATTTGCTTTTACATGTGTCATTTTGCACTGTGTGTTTGCAGACAGAATATTTCTTTAGTAATTTACATAATGCTCAGATCTTTGCCAAGGAATTCAGTTTTAATGACTATTAATGCATATATCCTGTTATATTATAATATTTTTTTTTTTCTTTTTTTTTTTTCCATACATGTAGGCAGCCAAAGGCAGGCAAAGGAAATAAACACCCCCTTTTCCTCAGAAGCCTGAGGCGTGCCAGATTTTATTCCAAGTTGCTACTTTCCTGAAGAGGGGCACTAGTAGGCCCCTTGGAAGAGGGAATCAACTTGGATTATATTATAATATTATGTCAGAATGAAGCATTAGATAAAGTCTAGGTTTTATGATGTGGAAATAATGCTGGGTTTTGTAATTTGGGGATGAAGTACTAAACTGAGAATATTTTGCTGTAGTTGGACGAAGTCTAAGGAACTTGAAAAATCTAACATAGTTTCAAACCCCAAGTGACTCTATAAATTCATAGAACAAAAGTTACTTGGGTGACCTCAGTGATAAAAAATGGAATCAGACAATGCAAACCCATTGGAAGTGTCTGAGGAATGTTGGAGATAAGTCAGTCTTCTGAGCAGTTCTGACTCGGAGTGATCTGTGTGTATACAGAATATCAAAAGGTCAGAATTGCCTTAATAGGGATACAAAAATATTTCCTTGGAATTACTTGTTCTTCTGATAAGTTTTCCACCTCAGAAACATATTCGTTCTGATGTAATTCCCTTTCTCTCCTTTGTATCAAGGAGTAGTTGTTCTGTCTCAGGGTTGTTTGGAAGAAACATGCTTGTTTTCTGTTGGCTGATACTTTATTTTTTGGGTAACAGAAATGATGGTGCTGGGTCTAAAGGAATAGGAGCTCAGTGACTTAAACTGCACCCTTCTTTTGTATTTATCTAGACTTTTTTTTTTAATACAGACACAGGTCAAATGAACATTTTGGGAATTCCCATGTTTTCTGTTATATGACTTGGCTTCCGTGGCAACCTTCTGACTTCAGTCCCAGGGCTTGTGGTTACTTGGGTGGCAGGTCTTGGTGTGGCCTTAAGCGAGTCACTTGAAGCCTTGTTTCTGATGAGGGGCTTGGAGAAGGGAATTTTTTATTCTTCTTTCTCCACCAGCACTAAAAATTCCTTGGTTCTGTGTTCACTAATACAAATTTTTGTGGAGGTTAGATGGCTTTTTATAACTATTGGGCTATTGACGTTTTGTGATGGCTCTTATTATGTGTCAACTAAGGTTAGAAAATTTATCTTCAAACGTGTATGAACTACATGGAAACTGTGTGGAAACAGAATTCAGTTTGCGTGTGTGTGAGTGTGTACCTGGGTGTGTTGATGTATGTATGTGTACATAAATACTCATTTTTTCATGCAAGATGAGGAATTAAAAGCTTGTGTGTCTAAAGCAGAATCTTGTCTTTAGTATTACTTAAAAATCTTGTCTGCTGCATGTATGGATCCACTCATATTTTTTTAAAACAGGTCTTTTTAAAACAAATTTTTGCTTTTTAAAAAATATTTATTTGGCTCTACTGGGCCTTCGTTGTGGCACACGGGATGTTTGGTCTTTAGTTGTGACGTGTAGAATCTTATATGCAACTTGTAGGATCTGGTTCCCCAATCAGTGATCGAACCAGGGCCCCTGTTTGGGATGGTCACCCACTGGGTGACCACTTAGCCACTGAGTCACCGGTGAAGTCCTTCATTCACATTTTTCATGAGAAGTGCTTTCTGAAAAAAACTGTTGTCATGTGTTTGTCCAGAATAACTGGGAAACCTCTGTTTAAACTGTTTTCTTCTATGAACTATAATTTCAAAGATTGAAACTTAAAATGGAAAATCTTACTGCAGAGATGGAATCTTATTCTCTCATTCAGCACCCCCTCTCCAATACCTCACCTTATCTTTTGGGGATTCTTGAAATGGGGGGTCTTTTTTCAAAAGCTACAGCAAGACTTCAAAACCTGTGAAACTCTGGTTTAACACTTTTTTTTTTAAGGGCAGTTAAATGCATTTTTTTTTTTTGGAGAAAATAGCCACCTTTTGGAATAACAGGGACTTCTAGTGTAAGGCTCTGTAGTTTTCAGCTCTCTGGAAAACGAAGTAACTCCAGCAAGGCACAGAGAGTGCACACCCTCTATTTTGCAAATCACAAAATGATTTTGAACGGCTGCTCTTGAGGCAGGGTTTTTATGGCCGACATTCCAGCTGTGGTTTTGGAGACAGAATGTTTACTACCGCTCAAACACCAGGATGGTAGGTGTATATTCTTCCTGCCAAGGGGCTTAAAAAAGCAGCTGAGGCACCCTTCGAGTGAGTAAACCTTTATTCAGCAAACTGGGGAGCCGCGTTCTTATGGAACTTTGGTGGTAATTCTGGAATGCGGAGCCCACAGCAGCGTAGTCATGGGCGAGCCCGGCGGCTCCAGGCCTGATGGCAGGCTGTTCTGGCTAATCGCTGCCGGCAGCCCATGGAAAACCACTTTCTGGTTAAGCCTGCATCATACTCTTCCACCAATGGAAAAAATTGAACATGATGAGGGTGTGTAGCTAGCAGACAAAAATATATCCAGCATTGCACAGAATCTGTTTTTAGCTCTTAACAGCCGAGCATTTGAAGTGTTAGAACGTTGTTTCCTGCCTTACCATGGGCAGAAAGAAGAGGGAGTCTGTGGATGTATAGAGAGACCCTAATTAAAAGAGCCTGAGAAGCACTGGCTACATCCAGAGTTCTGGCAAAGGTAAGGCTATAAATGTTCATTTCCCCCCTTTTGCAGTTGAGGCTTCATTTTATGCGTGAGAGATCAGCGTTGCTTGAAATATTCCTTTTTATTTCATTGGGTGCTGTACTTGGGCAGCCCACGTTGGTAGGCACAAGGGAACAGGCCCTTTCAAGCTGGAGTGTGTGGCTGCTTTCACTCACCTATTGGTGATTGATGGCAGTTTCCCTACCTGTTTTACTACTGAACTCTCCCAAAGTGGATGGGTATATGCTGTAGGGATTTCTTTTTTCTGATATGTCAAGGAAGTTCCATTTCTCAGTCTGATCACGTTAAAGCATTAATGGCCATGACCTTATCTTTACCAGTTACTTCTTTGAGGGCCCAGAAAGAAATGAAAAGTGTGCAGAGATTATATTTTACAGTTTCCTGGTTATTACATAACTTTATCAGGCCTTACTTTGGAGCTGAGTAAGCTCTTTCATTGAAGAATTTCTTTTCAAACTTGTAATTGGATGTTCACTCTTTATTCATGTTTATCCTTAACTTTTCCTCAAACTTTCTGAAAAAGAAATAGAATCCCTTGTAATCTGTGTGTGTTGGGAGGGGAACCTTATTGTAAGTAGAAGACTGATTCATGTCATAATCCCTCCAAGGTGGCTCATTCATCGGGCATTTGTCTGAGCTCTGAATTTATCAGCAGCACTGGAGGGATGGATTCGGCAGAGTACCTCTCTCAGCTTTATGTTAATTTGGGCAAGCGTGTAATTCTCAGAAAATTGGTAGGTGGAGAGACAGAAATAGGAAGCTTTACTGAAGTCACTGTAAATTTGGAAGGTTATTTATAGAATTTCTGAAAAGTCAGTATGCTGCAGAACAGCGACTGGAGTTTTCCCTAACTCGTTTTCATCATTTCACCATGGCCCTCTGTCCATCACACTCAGGAATTCTAAAGTTTTATACTTTCAGTAGAATGAGATAGTGCTATGAGTTATTTCAGGGAGGGTAATGTGTGGGCCTCTTCAGTGGGTGTCTTCCTTTGTAGAGAAGTGTTTGGGGGCTGGAGGAATGTGAGTGTTGCCCAGGTAGGTTAGAATTAATAGGGACGTTGGTAGAAACGTAGTAATAAAGGTTTTATTTATTACGCTTCCTTTGCATGTAGAAAGTGAAGCTTTGGCAGGGCTGGCAACCATTCAGAGCGGGGAAGAAGGAAGCCCCAGCTGCCGTCTTGTGTAGTCACATTAACACTTGTCAGCCCCTTGATTTTCACCAGAGCTTGTAGACAGAAGCTGAAGTCTGTTGAAGAGCCTTCTGACTCTAATCCATACCGACGTGGTGTTTTGAAGGCAAGCAGATAACACCTTCCTTTGGGTACTTTTAGTGCAGGGGGAGTGACTCACAAAGCCGCCTTCTTACCCCAGGCCTGGTCTGGGAGGCTTGGAAGTGCAAGATAAGGGCTGGGCTCCTTGCCAAGAGATTATCCTTCCGAAGTGGTCCTTCACTTAACCACTAAGTAGAATAGATGATGCTGTCTTGGTGGTCCAAGATTGTGCTTGAGAAGAGCCATGTTGCCCTTTTCCAGAAATCTGAAGTTGGTGCAGGGCCCTACAGCCTCTTCCTACAACAGCTTTTGAATGGATGTGGGAACAATATAGAGAGAAACTCACACTCCTTAAATATCTGTGGGGGGAGGGCACTTTTCTGTGTCTGTCTGTGTGCCTCCAGGTTTAGCCCACTTTGTAAGACTAATTTATGTAGGGAAAACAAATAAATATGAGCTGAGATTCCTTAGCTCAACTGTTAAAGAAAAAGCATTTTCTTTTGACGGAACATTCAGAACAAGGTCTTTTTGGACACATTCAACTGGAAAAAAATTTTCTATTAAGCCCTTAAAAATGTATTTATTGGTTGCTCTGGGTCCTTGTTGCTGTGTGCAGGCGTAATCTGGCTGCGGCGAGTGGGGACTGCTCTTCACTCTGGTGCGTGGGCTTCTCATCTTGGTGACTTTTGTTGCGGAGCACAGGCTCAGTAGCCGTGGGGCATGGGCTTAGTTGCTCATGACACGTGGAATCTTCCTAGTGAGTGAGTGAGTGAAGTCGCTCAGTCATGTCCGATTTTTCACGACCCCATGGACCGCAGCCTACCATGCTCCTCTGTCCATGGGATTTTCCAGGCAAGAGTACTGGAGTGGGTTGCCATGTCCTTCTCCAGAGGATCTTCCTGACCAGGGATCAAATCCATGTCCCCTCCCTTGGCAAGTGGATTCTTATTCACTGTACTATCTGAGATGTGTCGTGGTTGTATTTTTTAGTTTTTAGTGATAATTTGTGTTTGTCCTTTGAAATTGTGTACCTTAAATAAAGGCCAAGGTAAAAATGGCTTTGCTAGAAAGACATAAAAAAAAAAAAGGATTAAGGTATGGAATCAGAGAAACAGCAATAATAAAAGAGGCAGGGAAAATAAAGTAGATAAACCTGAATTTTTGACTCTTGAAAAGTACTAAGCACTATGTTTGTAGTAGTTTGGATTTTAGTGATGGTGTGTTGAGTGTCTTTTGATTATTCAGTTCCATGTTAGATGGACTCCCAAATGCTAGGAGGTGTTAATGTCAGTGTCTCAAGGACTATATCTCAGACTCTAATGTTAGCTATTTATAGTCTGTGGTGTTGTGGAACTGAAAAGGGCCTTAGGCAGTTTTTCAAATGGGAAAGCTGAAAACCTACAAAACTGAAATGACTTGTCCAGAGTTACTGAGATAGTTAGTTGCTGAGCTGAGATGCGATACCAGTTGTCTTGTTGATCTTTCTTTATACTATCTGCTTATTTAATTGGGAATATTTTGGCTCATCCTAGTGGTGCAGTGGTAAAGAATCCACCTGCCAATGCAGGAGATGCAAGAGACAGTGATTCAATCCTTGGGTTGGGAAAATCCCCTGGAGGAGGAAATGGCAGTCCACTCCAGTATTCTTGCCTGAAAAATCCCATGGACAGAGGAACCTGGTGGACTACAGTCCATGGAGTCACAAGAGTCAGGCATGACTGAGCATGCAGCACGCACACATTCATAGCTCATCTTGATATCTTTATAAACTGATAGAGACATGTATACATACATATATGTACACATACACATATCCATCTGTTTTCCCCCTTCACTTCCTTCCTGTCTCTCTCTGACTTACATACCTATTTACTTACCTACTTACCAAACCAGACAAGCTTAAAGCTATAGTCAAAGACAAGACAAAGACTTGTTTTTCTTGGATCCTAATCAAGTTCAGAGCCATACACTCAGTCAGTGGTCATCATTCCCATTAACTATTGCCAGAGAGTTTTTGGTGCCCACATATTAACCTGTGTGATAAGGCAGCTTTGGCTAGACTTCACCTGTCAGTCTGTTCCTGTTTTGGCCTTAGATTAAGATGTTTTTTTTCCATGATCCCATTCTGGTATGAGACTGCCGTTTTCCTTAGTTCTGGGCCTGACAAGAGAGGCTCTGGAGGGGAACAGAAGACAGCAGATGGACTCTCGCTTTGGTGCCAAGGTAATGTAAGGCCGCTTCGGAAAAATAAACTTTACGTGTGAAGTGATAGACCAGGTTATCATTTCGTCCTAGGAAAGGGATGTGGCCAGTGCTACAGATAGTGTCAGGAAGAAGTCGGTCCAGGGCGTTCCTAAACCTTAAAGATAGGTTTGGAGATCCTGGGTATCTTTAGGACAACACTGGAAAGTGATAATGGTCCCCATCCTGTTTTTGTACTTGACCGTGACACATCTCTCATTGCAGAATTGTTAGAGTAGGATTGCTGAGATGGAAAGAGCTCAAGGGATATGTGGAGGGTAGGGGCTGGGAAGGACAAAAGCTAAAAAGCCATATCATTCGAGCCCCTGAAGAGAAACTGAGTGGATAGACTTGTTTTCAAGTCGTCTGTGGCCACTTGTGGAAGGTGGAGTGACAAGTGAAAAGAAGCATTGTTCACAGACAGTCATAAATAAGCCAGGAAAATCCATGATATCAAGAGGTCATAGCGAGTAAAGAACTCCATGAAAGCAGACACACGTTCACAGAACAACACACACAGACACACACACACACTGTCACATACATGTATCTGCATATATATTCTGTTGATGGTTGATAGGATGGTCACAAATGGATCAAAAGTTAAGTACAAAACAGGAAACCCCCAAACTTAGAAGTAACTGCAACCTGGCGAAAACCTTCATGATAAATCGTCAGAGTTCCTTACTAGAGTTGATGCCCTTTTGTCCTGGTGCCTTATCTCACGTGTGTATTATCAGTGGTTCTCAGATGCTTTCCTGAAGTCTAATAGTGGAGGGTCATGGCTCCAGGGTCCATTCCCCTTCTGATGCCTGAGCAGTCCTGGGAGGAAGCCTCCTTCCCCTTTGGCTGATGAAGGACCGCGCAGGTCTCCCCTCTCTCCTGCCACAGCTGATTCTCTGCAGTCACCCCCATTCACGTGCTGGGGTTTCTCCTGAAGACAGACAGACACCCACCCACCCTACCCATCCACCCACGCTCTTTAGGATTCCTAGCAACCACGGGGTTCTCTGCTCTTCATGGTAGAACTCCTGGCCAAGTTGTCTCTATTCACCATCTTCAATTTCATGGACCTCACCTTCAGACTCATGTCAACCCAGGTTTCTCCACCTGGACCTGCTCAGGTCAGGTTCACTGAGAGCCTCCACGTTGCTAACTTCAGAAGGGCTCTGTTCTCAGTCCTTATTACATGAACCATCAAATGCTCACAGTCTCCTCCCTGAAAAGCCTTTTTTCAATGGGGCTTTGTGGGCAACATATTTTCTTGGTTTCCTAATTTTTTTTTAAATGTTTTATTGGTGGACAATTGCTTTACAGTATTGTGCTGGTTTCTGCCACATATCAACATGAATCAGCCACTGGCATACATATATCCCCTCCCTCTGGAACCTCCCTCCCATCTCCCACTGCATCCCACCCCTCTAGGTTGTCTCAGAGCCCTGGTTTGAGTTCCTGAGTCATGCAGCAAATTCCCACTGGCTATCTGTCTTACACATGGTAATGTGTATGCTTCCATGCTTCTCTCTCAATTCATCCCGCCTTCTCCTTGGTTTCCTCTTAACTGGATTCACTGACTTCTGTTTCTCCTGATTTCTTGGCCTTTTGGTCCTGGGGCGCTTTGGCTCTTCTCTTCCCTTGGTTTACTTATCCCCTCGGGGAGCTCATCCACTGTGTGTTTATCAGGCATCCCCACGTGGTGAGAGCAGGTTTGCACCCAGGCCCATCTCTTCCTACAATTCTGGGCTCCTAAAGCCCAGTGTTCACTCAGCGTTGGCACTTGAACATCCAGGGGGCATCTCCCACCCGAGACATGTGGAACACACCTCCTCGTCTTTCTTCTAAGGGAGGGAGAGACTGTCTTCCCCATTCTGGGAGCTTAGACTGAAGATCAAATTGTGGTGTCGTTTCTGACTGTACCACTCACTCCCATCCACCTGGGCCTCCCATTGGCTCTCCTTTCACCTGTCTCTAGACTCCCCACCGGAGTCTGACCCCCCATCACCTCTCATCTGCAAGACCCTCCCAGCCCGACAGGCCCCGGCTTCCCCCTTGCTGCCTGCAGTCCAGATCAGCCTCTTGAAATATACCCCATGAGGAGGCACCTCTATTCACAGCCCTCTATTAGAAAATTTCCATCTCAATGTGAAAGCCAGAGTCCTTACAGTGTCCCTTAGGGCTGGACCCTGTGGCTCCTTGTCCCCTTTCTGACCCCTCCTGCTCCAGCCATGCTGGCTTGCTGCACGTTCACCACTCTGGGCATTTGCACCTCTGTCTTCTGTTTCCGCAAAATCACTGTGGATGGTGACTGCAGCCATGAAATTAAAAGATGCTTGCTCCTTGGAAGGAAAGTTATGACCAACCTAGACAGCATATTAAAAAGCAGAGACATTACTTTGTCAACAAAGGTCCGTCTAGTCAAGGCTATGGTTTTTCTAGAAGTCGTGTATGGATGTGGCAGTTGGACTATAAAGAAAGCTGAGTGCTGAAGAATTGATGCTTTTGAACTGTGGTGTTGGAGAAGACTCTTGAGAGTCCCTTGGACTGCAAGGAGATCCAACCAGTTCATCCTAAAGGAGATCACTCCTGGGTGTTCATTGGAGGGACCAATGTTGAAGCTGAAACTCCAGTACTTTGGCCACCTCATGTGAAGAGCTGACTCATTTGAAAAGACCCTGATGCTGGGAAAGATTGAGGGCAGGAGGAGAAGGGGACGACAGAGGATGAGATGATTGGATGGCATCACCGACTCAATGGACATGGGTTTGGGTGGACTCCGGGAGTTGGTGATAGACAGGGAGGCCTGGCGTGCTGCGGTTCATGGGATTGCAAAGAGTCGGACACGACTGAGTGACTGAACTGAACTTCTGTTTCCAGTGTTCTTTCTTTCCCCAGAATCTGCACAGTCTCCTTCTCCTGCAAGTCCTCACTTAATGTCACAGCCATGAGGTCTTTTCTGCTCTCCTTTCTGAACCTATAGCTCCCCTCCCCCCACATTACCTGGTTTCCCCCATCACCCTTTATTTTTTTGCCCTGAAGGAGGAAATGACAACCCACTCCAGTGTTCTTGCCTGGAGAATCCCGTGGATAGAGGAACCTGGCAGGCTAGAGTCCATGGGGCCATAAAGAGTTGGATACAACTGAGTGTCTGAGCACGCACTTACTCACCTTATAACTTATTTACTGTCATGGTTTATTGTTTAGTCTCCCCACTATAATATAAGCTCCATAAAAGGGATATTCTGGGGGGAGGAGATGTGTTTATTGCTATATTCCAGGGCGTAGAACAGTTCTAGCACAGACTAGGTGCTCAGGAAACACTGATCACATTATGGAAATGTATCCTACTTAAGATACCTGATGATGTAACTAAAGCACCTAAAGTATGCTAAATACCATGGAGCCCCTGTATTTTATCTGAAAATGTAAATTTCATATTTTACTTCATGATCTATGTTTTTTTTATTATGGCAGCAACGTTTAGAATACTTAGCACTGGATGAAATGGAAGCTTCGGGAAGATTCCCCCTTGATTATTCTGTGTACCGCTCCCCAAACCCCGCCACCCAACCAACACACATACATTGTCTTGGTTGTCATGTCCCACCCCACAGCCTTCAGGAGGCATATTCTAAGTTATAATTGGTATTTAGAATAATGACCATGCACCTTACACTATCAAGAAAAGAAAATTCTCATTTGTGAAGTGTTCTCGGTAAGCAGTAGCATATAATAAGTACATTTGAACCTTCCAGCTCCTTAGTTAACATTTCAGTTCTTCATTTCATTCTCATGTCCCGATCCCCAACTGCGGAAGCCTCTGCTGCCTGGAGAAAGGGTACTCATGCATGCATGCTAAGTCACTTCAGTCGTGTCTGACTCTGTGCGACCCCATAGACGGCAGCCCACCAGGCTCCCCCGTCCCTGGGATTCTCCAGGTAAGAATACTGGAGTGGGTTGCCATTTCCTTCTCCAGGGGTACCCATAGGGAAAGGTATTTATGAAAGGGACATGAGTCACAACCATTCTTCTTATTAGAGGAGCCTGAAAGTTAAGTTGGATGTTTTAAAAAAAGATATGGAGGGACTTCCCTGGTGGTCCAGTGGTTAAGACTCCATGCCCCCAAGGCAGGGGGCCCGGATTTGATCCTACATGTTGCAACTAAGAGCTGGCACAGCTAAATCAATAATAAGTAAATATTAAAAGATATAGGATATTTTCATATTTCAAAAGTACAGGAAAATTTAAAATTGGTAGAAATACATCTATGCGACCCCATGGACTGTAGCCCCCTAGGCTCCTCTGTCCATGGAATTCTCCAGGCAAGAATACTAGAGTGGGTTGCCATGCCCTCCTCTAGGGGATCTTCCCTACCCAGGGATTGAACCCAGGTCTGCCCCATTGCAGGCGGATTCTTTACCATCTGAGTCACCAGGGAAGCAACAAAAATGAAAGAAATCCAGAATTCCCTACCTTTGGATTCTTACCTGTGCTCCTTAGGGATCTTGGTCAAAGTATTTAATCCATGGAGGCTAACACTCCCTTTCCTGTAAATCAAGGATGGTTATGTCAGCTGTTGGGCTCTTGTGCCCTGGGGAGCCCTGACACACAGAAGCTCAGGACATGTTAAACTCTCCCCCTTCTGTCTGTACACCCATCTCCTTGAGGTGACAAACGTTCTCAATTCCTGTAAATTATAAAAGGTAAGTTATCAGTGCTAATATTAGTCCTTTTTTTCCCTCCCCTGAAAGTTTCTGTAATGTTACTAGCTAAAATCGTACCAGGTTTGTTTTGAATAATGCATGTTCTATGGAAAAGTTCAGCAGTGATTGGCTGAATTATACGTTCAAGCCCAAGAACAACTTATATTGTGACTTTCAGATACAGACTTTAACAGAAATGAATGCTTCAATCAGGCTGTAAGCCGGATGGGAATAAAATAGTTACACATTTATGAGGGTGAGAAAAGCCCCTGTTTAAATGAGGGGAAAACCGTGTGGATTAAGCCTGTTCATTTTTTTAACTTAAATGGAACAGTAATATAATGAAGAAATACTTTGCCAAGAATAACCTGGTACAGTCACCAAGGTATATTTCGGTCACAGAACGTGACTGGGGTTCAGGCTCACGATGCCTGCTTCTGATTTACGGAAGCACGTGCCGCACAGACAAGTCTCAGAGTCAGTGAGAGGCTGTGTGTTTACAGACTGGGGTTCTGATGCCTGCTCTTCTGTTTTCATCTTGGTTTGAATCTTGGGAGGTGCCTGCCCGTGTCTGAACTCGCTGGTTGTAGAATGGCTCGTGTTCCTTACAGTTAAAACAGAGAGGTTATTTGAAAGTCACGCGAACCACTTTGAATCCCATATTCATAAAAATTCCAAGAGAGGGTTATTTAAAAGTCGTGTTAACCATTTTGAGTCTTGAGCATCTTTGTTTCCGGCTGTCACCAAAGCAGTACTAGGTCTGCAGAGATCAGGCTCCTGACTGACTTTTGGATGAGACTTGTACACTTGGGGGACAAATGCAGAGTGGAATTCAACATTTGGTACTAAAAAAGAAAAAGAGAAATATCCATGCTACCGAGCAAAAAGAGCATGGATGGAAATGCGTGAGATGCATTTTGATAATTTCTGAAAGAAAAATAAGAAAAAAGGTTTATCTTTAGATGGATTAGACTATATTATTATAGTCTATATAATATGTAGACTATGTTATTTTAGGCTATATTCTGTAAATTTTTCTGGAAAAGGTGATTAAAAAAAAGAAACACACCCTGAAATACTTGCAGTTTCTGTGATGGCTCAGATGTAGCTGGGCCTCTCAATTCACTGACATTCCAGAAACATACCAGTAATATTTGTGGGACTGTTGGGCTCACCACACCTCTCAGAAACTCAATGCCGTTAACGTGGTTGGGAACTTGCTTATTGATTCTACAAATGTTTTCATGTTAATTTTTGCATCCCCTTCCTACACAAGCTCATAAGGCTTCTGGGGAAGCGTTCAGATCATAAGTGGCTGTTCTTTCTCTCCAGTGCCCGGTCCATGGGGGGCTTGGGGGATGTATAGGTGTGTGCAAAAATTCACACTGAACTGGTGAGTGGAGCTCTTCTTTTACTTCAGTTCCCCAAGTTTCTGTCAAGACTAAGAACATTTTCTTTTTTTGCCAACTCTGCCTCCCACATGAATATTTGAGCTATTGCTTGCTGGGGACACCTTCCGAGGTGGTGTCCCAAAGTGTCCCTAGGAGATGGCTCACATGTGATGCTTCTGGGGACGGGGTAGGGGGAGGGCACGAAGGTGAAGGTGATGGCAGTGACCAGCAAGATTTCGCCCAGCCTCCTCACTCTCATCCCACCTCTTCCTCTTATCTCTTGCTTCTCATCCCTCGCAACATTGTCCCTGACACTTGTGCCC
This sequence comes from Bos taurus, assembly GCF_002263795.3. Taxonomy (NCBI): domain Eukaryota; kingdom Metazoa; phylum Chordata; class Mammalia; order Artiodactyla; family Bovidae; genus Bos; species Bos taurus. The sequence goes on from NC_037336.1 coordinate 91,744,453, forward strand.
AGTCCTTGCTGCCCCGTCACCTTTCCTGAACAAGCTGGGGACTTTCTTGTCCACTTGTTGATTCGGTCACTTGCGGATTCAGTAGGTGGCCCTGGAGTGCCCATGTCTTTGGATGTGCCCTTTCCTATTCCTTGGATCGTCCTTCTCTTTCTTCATTCAGCAGAATCCCACACATCCTCTAGACCCAGTTCTTCATCTGACTTTTTTAATGGGGTCATTTTTAACTTTCATAGGAAGGATTTGAATGTCCAATGAGGGTTTGTCTTAATTTGTGGCCTGCAGAAAGGTGAAGGCCTCACGTGTGGCACATGCTTGACAGAGAGTCCTTTTCTCTTTTGATCTTCTTCTCTCAGGCTGAAATGTTTCCCTTGGGTGATAATTTGTTGGACGCTTCGAGACTCTCTAGACCTGGGTTGCTATCGGATCTTATTAGAATGGATGTGTCATTCTGATGAAATTACCACTTGGCAGTTTTATGAATCATTGTTTTTGAGCTTTTTTTTAACCATTACTCAAGGAGATGTAAATTTAATTCACAACCCAGTGTATAGGCAAACATAAGCACGCAAAAAACTTTAATGTCATAGGACAATTTTTACCCTTACTGGGATGTAACCCTCTTACCCGCCCCCCGCCAAAATTCCTTGCTCCATTTCCATCCTATTCATTTAAAAATACTGGTATCAAATCATTGCATAAATGTCATGACCCAACAATGGTTCATGAACCCTTGGACAAACACTTCTGTTAGCAATGCTGCAGATGTTAATTTTTTCTTTTTTTATAAAAATGGGTGTGAGCGTTGAGACACTACTTGTGATAAATTGGCTTACTAAGGTGATGAACTGTGCAAAAAGCTGGGCTGTTGTCTCTGTGGAATTTATTGCTTTTCCTTTACTGAATACCAGCCATGCTTGTCTTCTGAGGTCCTATTCCGGGCATCCCTTGCTGCAGATTGGTTTGTCTTTTCATCTGTTAATATGCATTTGGAAGGAGCCCCATAGAATTGAAATAGACCCAGTGGGACTCCACAATGGATGCTTAGCTTTCGAGGCCTTAGGAACAGTCTGCATTCTGTCCACTTTTTAAGGATTACTCTCCCCAAGCACTATTCCTATGGAGATCAGGTGTTCCTTTCGCTTGCGTCTTCATACTGATTGGGGTCAAATTTTCTTAAGATTAGGAATGAGTTCCTTCCGGTCCTGTTACCCGTGCATTCGGAGTGCAGCTCATGGACTGAAGAGGGCAGACGCCAGTCTGGGCCGTACTGACAGAGTTCGTTAGGGTTAGGTCCTTAGTTCAGTGCTGTGGTTTTAGATGTTTAGGCATAGTTGTTCTTCAGTTTCAGTGTTTTTAATGAGACAGGCAATAAAAGTTTAAGGCCGGGTTTCTCAACCTCAACACCAATGATGTATGGAGCCAACTAATTCTTTATTGTGGAAACTGTCCTTGCCTTATAAGATGTTTAGTAGCATCTCTGAACACTGCCCACTAGAGCCAGTGCCCTAGTGTGATAACCAAAGATGTGTTTTGAGATTGCCAAATGTCCCCTGGGGACCAAAGTCGCAGTGGTTGAGATCAGCTGGGTAAACACGATGCCAATTGTTCAGTGAGCACTTAGGTTATTTTCTTACATTTTCTAATATGTAATATAGGTACATGACTTGTGTCATTGCCTTTTTTGACATTTGACACATTTGACAAATTAGTTTTATGTGCTGTAACTATTGGGGAATTGATCAAATTCAGATAAATACTAAGACTGGAAGTTGAAAAATTCCAAGTTTGTGTGTGTATATATCTATACATATATAATGTATTAACAGTTAACAAAATGTTTGAAACAGCTGGCTGTTATAATATTGATATTATAATGCACCAAGTTAAATTTATAACTAAAAATTAATAATAGTACTGTGTATTAGTGTTGCATTTCACAGTTTTTTTGGGTGGTTTCACATGTATTTCTACATTCAATTCTCAACTCACGGAGTAGGTATGACAGCTATTTTTATCCTTAAGCTGCAGATGGGGAAAATGAGATGCAGAAAGCACAAGTAATTCACCCTGAAACTCACATGCTGTTTAAGAACTGGAAGCAGGGCTTAAACTCAAGTTCTGTGACACAAACCAGTCTGGGATTCTGAGGCTTGTCTCCTTAATGAGTCAAGCTCCCCCTGGCCCCACAGCCCCCACCCCTAAATAAAGGGAACTAAGTAGATATTGTTAGGGTTAATGGTGCATCCTTATCTTTTATTTTTCCAGCTCTTATCAGTATCTGAAATGTTTGCCTTGTCCAGTGATGGGGTTCCTCTTTCATTATAAAAAATCTTTCTGAAATTATATAGGAAGCCTTGTTGATATCTCATGGTTGGGAGAACTTGAGCTCGCCTTAACCGCCTCACCCAGCCATAAATCTGGCTTTTGTGCAGAGTCCCCACGCCTCTGTTCTGCTTGCTACATCAGTTAGCCCCCAGCCCTCCTCACAGCACCATCTGGTCCCCTGGGGTCGCCCTTGACTTCCCTGTGGTCGCTCCATCTGGGCAGTCGGTGCTGGCGGAGACAAAGCACGGCTGGAGGAGTTTAGTTCCCTTTGCTCTGAACTCTATACTATGGGAAAGTGGAGACGCTGGCATTTTTGATGCATCAGTTCAAGACCAAGCTCAAGGCAAATGAAGAAAAGGTAAAGCTTGAATTTCCTCCTAAAAGATGATTTACTGTGAGATTCAGTAGGTCATGGGGGTTGCTGGGATTCTGATGACATACTTGTGAAATTCCTCCACATTGCTGGGCGTTTCTGGGGTGGTAATGGATTACAATTTTAAAAAGTTAGTTTAAGTTAGGTGTTTGGGGTTAATATATATGCACTATTATATATAAAATAGATAATCAACAAGGTACTGAATAGCAGAGGGAATTATACTCAATATTTTGTAATAACCTATAAGGGAAAAGAATCTGAAAAAGAATATATGTGTATCATATGTATATATATACATGAATATATATTCACATATATACACACATTCATGTATATAAACATTCATGTATATATACATGTATATATACGTGAATATACATACACATATATATGAATCATGTGAATCATGTATATGTATATATGAATCACATGTACTTTGCTGTACACCTGAACTCACTCAACATTGTAAATCAATTATACTTCAATTTAAAAAAAGAAACGAAAAAAGTTCCATTCTTATTTGTGATTTTAGCTTAAAAAGCTACATAGCACATTCATAAGGTTGGGGATTGGAAGGGAATGCAGGCAACAAAATACAAAGGCTTTTTTTTCAGGTTCATGAGATTGTGATTAATTTTTTAAAATCCCAGTATTTTATGATAATTATAAAAAAATAATTGTAGAAATAAATGTATCCACAGCATAGGATATTTGTGAAGTACACACAGCCTTAGCACCATCTCATTTCATTCCTAAGAAACTTAAAATTTCTCCTGGCCAGCTGTGGGCCTTATGGAACCTGAGTATACCTGATATGTATTTCTGCAGATTATGTACTCAATGTGCATGTTTTTATCTACAGGGGGCTTTTAACTATTTCTTTTCCTTTTAAAAAAATGTCTCAGGAAATCTGTCATTTTGATATTGTCAGCCAGCTTTCTATCAATCAATTTTTTTTTAACTTGGATACCATAAAGTGCTTTTAGTAAAGGATTTCAGAGACTCAGGGTTGCAGAAAATCTGACTTGTTTATTCTCTTGCCTTCAGACAAAAGTCCCAGCTGAAACTTGACAGATAAATATCTGTTCAATTTGCTAAACTCCTCAGGGACAGTTCTAAAGTTGTCCTCTGAGATTACCCTTCCTTGTCAATAAATTCCTAGTAAATATTAGATAAATTCTTCTTGCCACAGTTGAGGGCTGTTTTCTTTCTGCAGGAGTGATTGGCTGGGGATGTTGAACAGCTGGTCAGCATCACCCACGTGTCATAATGTATGTCATATCCACCTTTGGGGTTTTCTCTAGGCAGGACTGTGTTCATTCTTGAGACATGGCCTCATGAGTTTATACATCAATCTTTCAGCCAGTTCCTGTTAGGATGATTCCTGCTTATAGTCTGTGCCCAGATCAGTCTTCTTACATGTGAAGCTGCTTTCATTCAACAGGTATCAATTAAATGCTTCTGTGAGCTCAAGATGCAGACCTTAGCGGATCGAACCTTGGAAAGGATAGGGTCCGGGGCTGTGTGTTTTGAAATAGGACATGAAATTTTAAATTAAGCTATTTAACTTTAGAAGGAGTCAGACAAGGTGAGGTTACAATCTGCCACAGGGGCATAAGCTTCCAAGCTCAAGCCATTCTGCACCTTTGAACCCCTCCTCCCCAAACTCCACCATCTCTGTGTGTCCTTGAGTGGCCAACACAGCGGGCCCCTCTCCCAGTGGCAGCTTTGTGCCCATGGGTTGAGGGGCTTGAGTGGTGCTGTGTGTGCGCGTCTTCGGGCATGTGACCCTCCGATCAGAAGGGCCTGACAAAGAGTCGCTGGGAGACTTTCACCTGTGGGTCATCACCAGACCTTGGTATTGAGGAAAGCAAGCACAAAGGCTCACTCCCTTCAGCTTGTGGTGGGAGCGGCAGCTGGAAGCTTCTCTGACTTTTAGCTTCTACTAAAATGTAGCTGAGAAAAGACAACGTAGGTATTGAACTTTAAAGAGGTAGGGTGCTGCTGTTCCAGCTCCCATGTCACATGTGTCATGGGTAACTCACTCAGTGGCTCTTCCGCCTTTTAGATGTTCGGGAGAGCTGCCCATGGAAAGATGTGATCAGTAGTGGGCTGGGTACCACTCTAACCTCATTGGTTAGAGATGCTGGCTTCAGTCTTTATAGACTCACATGAGCGGTTAGATTTCCTGCTGATGCCTAAGTGGGAAGTCTTTTTGACTTTTTTTTTTTAATTTAAATTGTGTGTGTGTGGATCATCCTAGGTAGACTTGTGTCTTTGGATTTATTGGGGATACTTATGTCTTGTACCCAGAGAAGGCGATGGCACCCTACTTCAGTACTCTTGCCTGGAAAGTCCCATGGACAGAGGAGCCTGGTAGGCTGCAGTCCATGGGGTCGCCAAGAGTCAGACACGACTGAGCAACTTCACTTTCACTTTTCACTTTCATGCATTGGAGAAGGAAATGGCAACCCACTCCAGTGTTCTTGCCTGGAGAATCCCAGGGACGGAGGGGCCTGGTGGGCTGCTGTCTATGGGGTGGCACAGAGTCAGACACAACTGAAGCAACTTAGCAGCATGTCCTGTACCAGTGCTCTGTGAATTTTAGAAGTGACCATCAAACCATCCAAAGAGGCTATACAAGTGGCTAACAAGCCATGAAAAGATGTTCAACATCACTAATCATCAGAGAAGTGTAAATCAAAGCCACAGTAAGATATCATCTCACACTATAGGATGGCCACTATATTAAAAAAAAAAAAACAAATAGGAAATCACAAGTGTTCCTGAGGATGCAGAGAAAAATTAGAACCTATACTCCATTGATAGGAATGTAAAATGGTGCGGCTGCTATGGGAAACAGTATGGTGGGTCCTCAGAAAAATGAACAATGGAAAAATCATATGATCAAGCAATTCCACTTCTGAGTATATACCTCAAAGAATTGCAGGCAGGGTCTCAAAGAGATACGTGTACACCTGTGTTCTTAGCAGCATTACTCACAATAGACAAGAGGTGGAAAGCAGTTTCTAAGGGTCTGTTTACAGATAAATGGATAAACAGAATGTGAATAATGGAATATTATGCAGCCTTAAAAAGGAAGGAAATTTTGACACATGCTACAACACAAAGGAGCCTTGAAGACATTACGCTAAACGAAAAAAGCCAATGATAAATGTCAAATCCGGTGCGATTCCACTTGCATGGTGTACCTAGAGCAGTCAAATTCGTTAGACAAAAGAGAATGGTTGTTACCAGCGGCTGGGGAGATGGAGGAGAGAGTGAGGTGAGGAGTTTAATGCAAGAGGTTTAGTTTTGCAAGATGAAAAGAGTTCGGGAGACGAATTGCATAACAGTGTGAACATACTTCACACTACTGTCTGACCACTTAAAAATGGTTCAGATGGTAAATGTTATGTGCATTGTACTGCAATTACAAATATAGTTTGTTTGTTTTAAAGAGGAAAAAGGTCACTATTGAGCCCTCACTGCTTTGCTCTCTCTGTCTGCAGAGAAAATAAAGGCTTTGTGTCCCGGCCGTGAACACAGCCAGATGGCAGCACCCCCATCTTTCCCTCAAAGGTGGGCTTCCTGCCGCTGGCCTCTTGCAGCGGGGCCCACGCATGTGCTGGAGAAAACCTTTTTCATCTCATCTCTGGGGTTGGCATCTCTGACACGTGTTATTTTAGCCAAGGGCTATTTCTCTGTGATTCTACATTTTGGGTTTTGTTTTCGCTGCTTCATCAGCTGAGGAACAGTGACCTGTTGTTGCCGTGCCGGGACGCTGCTCCTGTGATCTTGCCAGGGCGGCGGGTCTGGGAGTTGTTTTCCGAGCGGTGGTGACAGACGAGCTGTGACTCAGGGCAGCACGCTCACCTGCTCTCCCCCGAAACAAAGGCATGCGTTTGCCTGAGGACAGAGTGAAAGGCCTTTCGCAAGGTTGCTGGGGGCGGTCCTGGCTTCCTTCACATCTTCCAGACAACCCTGATGAATCACACAGCTCACAGATGTGCCGTTTATTATTTTCACAGCGATTCTGGACACCCATTGTTTCTCCACGTAATTTACGGCAAGCCTTCCTTTTGACTTTTGGGGGGACCGGGTGTAAAGTGCTTGACAGAGTTTTCTCCTGTTTCTTGTTTTTCAGGATCCTTTCATGGATCCACTGCCTGGACTTCCTAACCACGCTGCCTTGCTCCTGGGACCCTGTCAAGTCGACTGACCATTAATCTCCCTCAGTGCACAAACCAGACTGCAGGTGAGTCCGGCCCGTGGGAGCTGTGGTTCCTGTCCAGTGCCACGGCTGTGTTAGTAAGGGTTTAATTATTTGTTGCCATTATTTGTGTTTTAAACTGAGCTTGATCATTGCCTCCAAAGAAATGTCAGCCCTTTTGACTTCTGTGGCTGTACATTCTTACATATAAAAGAATGGAAATTAAAAACCAACTTCATGTATTAGAAGTAGGTAACCCACTCCAGTATTCTTGCCTGGAGAATCCCATGGACAGAGGAGGCTGGCGGGCTACATACAGTCCATGGGGTCGCAAGAGTTGGACACAACTGATTGACTAAACCTAACCTCATATATCAGAAACATAACTGGAAGCATCATTTCTGACTTGCCTCAAACACTGATACATTGGTTAGAATAAAAAAAACATAACTGAGGAGGTGGGGTGGTTTGGATCATCCCCTGGAATTTTGCTTAACTAACAGACTCTCTAAACAAATTGGAGTTTTAAAGGAAATCAATAGAATCTAAGTTTGGGTATGTTTTTTTTTTTTTTGGATGCTCACATTCTTTTTTTTTTTTTAATTAAAAAAATTTAAATATTTCTTTCTAGGATGCTCACATTCTAACAAGTCAGCTTCAGACTTTTATCAGTTTCTAAAGTGAGGACCCTTAAAGTCTTTAGAAAAGCACGAGAGATTAGTTTCATTAAAATGTTTTTCTGTTCCAAAGGAGAGCTTTTATTTTCTCCCTCTGTTTTTCACCTCAGCCTAGTTTTTGAGAACATTTAGTCTTTATCCTTTGAGGTATGCTATTCTGTGTGACAAATGAAAGCTCCAACACAGTGCAGTACCCGGAGTCATATTACCACAAACATGGTCATTTTTCAGCAGTAACCACTTATATTGGAGTGCAATATGAGCTCTTTCAGTCGTTCATGTATAAAGGAAAGGTGCCTCTGTGGTCACTGAAAAATCAGTGTATTGCAGTGACAGAGTAAAGGGATTTTCTCATTTTGCTCTTTAGAATCATTGATTCAAAACCTCCCAACACCCAGCCTATAGGAGGTCTCTGTCTTAAGCTGATTGCTATGCCTGTTCGGTTTCTGAATTAACATCAGACAACAGATAATGTGCTTAAACTCACTAGCACAGGAATGTGCAGTGCTGTCTACTTGGCTGATGACCTGCAATGCAGAAGGAGAACCAATTCCGCAAGTCACGCTTGTCCCTACGTCTCTGAGTTGTGTCAGGCCCAGAAAGAGGTTGCTTGGTTTCTCTGTCACCTGAACATAGCTTGTAGAAAGTTCTGTCCTAGTGGAATGTAGTTTAGGTCATGACTCTTACTGACACTGCTGTTCTTAATTCAGGTGACGATGGGAAACTCCGAGAGTCAGTACACCCTACAAGGACCTAAAAATCATAGCAATACTATTACTGGTGCTAAACAAAAGCCTTGCTCCCTGAAAATCCGTGGCCTTCATGCCAAGGATGACAAGTCATTGCACGGATGGGGTCATGGAAGCAGCGGAGCGGGGTACAAGTCCAGGTCGTTGGCCCGAAGCTGCCTTTCTCACTTTAAGAGCAATCAGCCTTACGCATCCCGACCAGGGGGCCCCACGTGCAAAGCCTCCAAAGGCAGTGCCTACGCCAAGCATAGGACAGGTGCCGCAGGGTCAGATTTCCAGGGCACCGATGCCGCTTTCTCGCCCGAGAACGGCTTCCACTATGTCGGACGCCCGCCCGAGGAGAACCACTCGGCTTCGAGGGACTGCCGCAATGGGCACCTTCTCAACTGCTACGGCGGGAACGAGAGCATCGCATCCACCCCGCCTGGCGAGGACCGCAAGAGCCCCCGGGTGCTCATCAAGACGCTGGGCAAGCTGGACGGGTGCCTGCGGGTAGAGTTCCACAGCGGCGCCGCGCCCCCGGGGGCCTCCCCATCGGGCGGCCCGGTGCAGCTGCTGCGCTACTCGGCCGGTTCCGCGCCCAGCCCCAGCGCCTCCCCGGCAGCCGCCGCGCGCCCCCGCTCCAGCAAGGGCAGCTCGCTCAGCTCCGAGTCCTCCTGGTACGACTCGCCCTGGGGCCCGGCCGGCGAGGTCAGTGAGGCTGAGGGCTCCTTCGTGGCGCCAGACACGCCTGAGCCCGGCCTCCACACTGGCTTCCCGACCAGGGATGCTCCAAAGCCTTTCAGCCAAAGCGCCTCCCTCTCATCCCTCCGGGACCCCTACCCCAACGCCTCCCTTGGGAGCCTGGCCCCCGCGGCCCTGCGGCTTTCCGATGACTACATGGGCACCCGCGCCAGCCTCAGTGCCCGCGTCTCCTTCGCCTCCGACATGGACGTGCCGGCCCGCGTGGAGCGCGGGGAGCCCGGGCAGTTCGCGTCCTTCACCCTCCCTTGCCGCAAGTCCAGGGCCCTGGGCGAGGAGTCCTCCAAGAAGGACACCCTGAAAGCCAGGATGCGCCGCATCAGCGACTGGACGGGAAGCCTCTCCAGAAAGAAAAGAAGACTCCAGGTGAGTCAGGCTGGAGTGCCGGGAGAGATGCTCTTCGATTGGTTTTCTATCTGCAAAACGGGAAGGCTAGCAGAAGGTACTGCAGAGAGCATTCTGAGACTTAGATGAGCTGCTGAGAGTGGTTAGCCTAAGACTTGGCACTCCTTGTTTTCGGGTGTGTGTGTGCGTGTCTGTATGTGTGTGTATCTGTGTGTGGTGTGTGTGTGTGTGTGTGTGTTTTCCTTTTGCTTCAGACATGCATTTTCACTCTGAACCCTCCACTCCAGTCATTCCCATTCTGTCCAATCTTGTGCCTCCTGGATTCTGGAGTAAAATCCACAGGCCTCATCCAAGACCTAGTCAAACTGTTCTTAGAAAGAACAGCCTAAGGGAGACTCCCCAGTGAATTGGTTATCTGAGTACTCAGCTAAAACTCATTCTCAAAGCCTAGAACGAAAGGAAGAGAGAGAAGCTGTTGTCGTTTTGGGATGAGTAGCCTTCCTGGATGAGTAGCCTTCCTGAACTCGATATTACTTTAGGGAGATTAAAATTCCTATTGTTCATTGAGTACAATGGGGAAAAAAAATGGGTATAATCTTACCACCTCCTCATGGGGACAGCTAACGGTGTTGAAAACATCTTGACCTGAACACATGGAATCACAAAAACACAATGTTGATGAAACAAGAATCATGATGGTGACAGTAATACTTTTAATGGGCGTATAAAGTTTGAACAGGGGAGACAAAATGACTTCAGTGCCAGCGAGGAAAGTAAGACTTTGCCCTCTTTGGTAATGAGAGGCGATTGCTAGGTATTTTTAATTGCTCTTTTGTATTGTTTGTTTTTGTGTGTTTTTGCTTTTAATTATTTATAGAAAGGAGAAAGTATATATATACATATTTTAACTCACCTTAAGTCATATTGTTGAAGGAAATTTAAGTGACTTTGGGAATTTGTTGAAGGAAATTTAAGTGACTTTAGGAATTTGTCTCTAGTAGAGTGACATTTTGACCATCCTTCCCTGAGCAGATTGTTTCAGATCTGTAAAATTTGCCATTAGTTACTTCCTTCCTAGGCACAAAGTCCAAGCCCCCTGCCCCAATATTTTCCTTTGTCCCTTTCTTCCTCCTCTCAGGAGGAGACTAAGGATAGATGATCAGTGTCCTGTTACAGAACTCTTCATATCCCTGAGTGCAGTAATTTGCTTCCTCCTGACTCATTACTTGTTCAGGTCAAACCATTAAGTAGTAAAGATTTCTTTGACCTTTCTCTCAGCTGCCAAGTACACTTGACAACTGACAGCAATCAAACATAAAGGGAAAGATAGCTCCTACTTTCTGGGGACCCGCAGTCCTATGCAGACAACTTTCTCATCTTCTTGATGCAAGTGCTGTGTTGTCGACTTGTGTTCAGCACTCATCTCCCGGGACCCCTGAGCCTGTTCCTCCACATCTCTCATTTGCATAGAGCATGTTCTCTTCTGTGTGTGTGGCCTGGCTTATACATGGTCAGTTCCCATTCAGTTCGAAAGCAGACCTTTGCCACTGTGGACTGACCACATTCCATCCTATGCAGACCCCTGCCGCCCAGCCACCCCTGGGAAGTGAAGCTCCTTCAAGTCTGGATCATCCAAGACTTAACTGGATGATTTGTAAGTCCATGGAGTTAAGAACAGAATGGTTACAAGATCAAAGAGCCCGAATCTGAAAGGACTTCCCCTCATCTGGGCTTCCCAGGTGGCACTAGTGGTAAAGAGTCCGCCTGCCAATGTAGGAGATGCAGGGTTGATCCCTGGGTCAGGAAGATCCCCTGGAGGAGGAATGGCAACCCACTCCAGTATCCATGGACAGAGGAGCCTGGTGGGCTGCAGCCCACAGGGTTGCAAAGAATCGATTTAGCATGCACACGGACCCTCTCATTTTAAAATGAAGAAACTAATGTTAAAGGAGTTTGACGATTTATGGCTAGTTAGTGGACATGACTGAAGTGACTTAGCAGCAGCAGCAGCAGTGGAGAAGCTGGGGCCAAAGCCATTTGTGCTAAAGCTCAGATGTGTGTCTTTTCCACTTGGCTGCATGGCCAAGGTACTCTTGGTACTCTAGTAATTTCGTGGGGGTTATTGAACATTAACATAACAAATTATCTTGGATTTTTAAAAAGTGGCCTACGAAGGCAGCTTTTTGCCTTTTGCTTGTGTCCGATTTTGATAATTTATAAAGGTGAACAACGTTTTGGTAGGTGTGCCACTTCCACTGGCCTTGCCTTTGTTTTCCTTCGTTCTCTTTTTTTATTTTCCAGCTGGGTTTTGTCTTTGGCCATACTGTGTAGCTGGTGGGATCTCAGTTCCCTGACCAGGGATCGAACCGGGGCCACTGGGGGACTCCTGCCTTCGCTTTTCTTTTACAATTGAAGGTGAAGACAAAGTTTGGGTCTTTAAAAATACAGTCAGTGGGTAGGAGCAGCAAAGTGTGTGACAGTGTACCATAGTTAAGGTACCAAATGCTTATTCTCTTACACAGACTTCTGTATGCCAGTACAGCTAAGACTCAGAAGGTCTTCCCATGATGGGCAGACATATTTGTTTTGACTTCTAAAAAAAAGTGATGTGAAAAGAGCCATCCTTTCTTTAGAGGGTTTTCAACCACTCTGGGGAGTTACAGCCTGAAAGCAAATTCATCAGTGAAGATACTTAGTAGCTGAAAAAGGATATTCAAACATAGAGGGTGGGGGGATGGGTGTGCAGGAGGAGAGCGTGTGTTTGAAGCTGGTGGACGACTTGTAGCGATGCAGCTGTTCTGAGACGGGTCCTTGGTAAACTTTCCATCCTGTGAGTCAGGTGGGCCAGGTTACACCGAGGGAACAAAAGCCCTCAGTTCTCCGAGGTTGAGCACAAATCAGTCTGCGTCGTTCTCAAGCTGCAACTCTGTTCTGCATTGATCCCCTCTGGGCCCCCAGGTCCATGGAGTAGTTTCCCTCCAGGACACCCCAAGCCTCCGGGACAGAGGGAGAAGAAACCTATTGATGGTTTTTGAAGCGCCCGCTCAGAAGCCACGCCTTTCACATCTGTTCGCGTTTATTGGGCAAAGCGGGTCACGAGACCACGCCGAACTCCAAGGGATGGGGGTTGGGAGCAGGGAATGGTCTTGCCAGGGGCCCTAGGGGTGAGTCCTGACCACTGCTGCAGAGTTTCTTAGCGAGAGTCAGGACACAGAGACCCCGGCTTTCTGACCCTCTTCATTTTAGACTCTTGCTGCCCCTTGAGGGCCCCACAGTCCCAGGGAATTTCTGCAGAGGACCAGTGGGCTTTACTATGAAAAGAAGGACAGTGGCATGTGAAGAACAACACGGTGAATTTGGTGCTTTTTCCCATAAAGTGAGGAATGGAGATGAGTTTTCTTTTAGCTCCCAAGGAATTTAGTGACGTCTCTTGAGTTCCTCTTCACTCTGCTGTAATGCTATAATGTCAAGTTATGGTACCTGTCATTTATGATTATCTGATGCAGATAGGAATGAAAATTAGACTTCTTTATGTACATGACTAACACAGCACCTTAGCGTCACACACACAGCACAGTGATCAGGAAATCCAGCTGAATCTCCCACATTCCTTCCTTCCTATTAACCTGAAAATGAGTCACTAGCTATTAGGATTCTAGATAGAAAGCTTTACACATTTGTTACAGACCAGGGAAATTGATATCTGTGTATATGAATCAGTTATAAATGCTAAAATATGTGATCTTTTCTCCATTTTTCAAGGAGGAAAATTTGTCTTTTGCTCTGGTTGAACAGTTAAAAGTTAGCACTATGACTTAAGTCTACCTCTTGTGAGAACCAATGTCAGGAGGGCTGACAAGTTACACTTCGGTTTGACACTTGATGCTTTTCTCTGGCAGGTCTCTGCTGGGTTTGAAACACCCCATCACAGCTCTTGCTGGCTATCAGAGGCAATCCCAGTGTCCTGGGGCTATGAGTCAGAGAGTCCTATTCATAGCTGAAATAATGTCAATATGAGCTAAATGAGAAATATTCCTTCATCTCCTAGGAACGTTTGAAGAGCAACACAGTGACAATTGAGGGGGAAAAAAAAAAAAAAAAACAACCCTTAAACTATTTTGAAAGTTTCCTGTCCAAGTGACTCACCATAGCTGGCTTATTTGCTCAGTTCTTGCATAAGCATCAGGGTATAAATAAATCTGACTATGGGATATCGTATAAACACAGTGGAAGATAATATTTTCATTAGTAATAGCTATGTTTGGGGCTCAGTTGTTTGTAGCCCTTGGGTATTTAGAAGCACTTGTCTAATTGATGATTTTCCTACAAAAGATACCAGGTAATTGCTGCTTGATTTCCGGATGAAATTTCTGGAAAGAAAACCCCTCCAAACAGGGCAATATTCACCATAAAGTCTTTAGTCAGTGGTCCTTGACCTCATTTTCCCTCCTCTTTATTTTAATGGAGAAGGAAATCTAATTGAAAATTCACTAGCCTGTGAGTTAGAGTGTGTTAAGAGTCTCTGCAGAATTACCTTAACCTAAGCTGTAAATTTGAAATGTCAGAGTCTTTTAAGTCATAAATCAAGCTTACTTTCTTTATTTTTTAAAAGATTTGTTTGTTTATTTATTTTTGGCTACATCGGGTCTTGGTTGCCGCACTCAGGATCTTGGTTACATGCAGGATCTTTCACGGTGGGCTCCTCTTCAGCTGAGGCATGTGGAATCTCCAGTTGTGGCTTGTGGGCTTCGTTACCTCTTGACATGTGGGCTTCCCAGATGGTGCTAGTGGTAAAGAACCCACCTGCCAATGCAGAACAGGTAAGAAAAGCAGATTTGATCCCTGGGTCAGGAAGATCCCCTGGAGGAGGGCACGGCAACCCACTCCAGTATTCTTGCCTGGGGAATCCCATGGACAGAGGAGCCTGGCTACGGTCCATGGGATCACGAAGAGTTGGACACGACTGAGGTAACTTAGCATGCAGCATGCACATGTGGGATCTTAGTTCCCTGGCCAGGGATTGAACCTGCATCCCTTGCACTGGAAGGCAGATTCTTAACCATTGGACCACCAGGGAAGTCCTCCTAAGCTCACTCTCTGCTCAGAAATTTACTTACTGCTATTGACCAATGAATGGCCTCTATGCAAGTTATTCTTCTTAAATGGCTAGACCTCTAGTCTAGGTGTTAGAGGAAACCTTCTTGTTTTCAGCTCTGTGCACGGCCAGTTCAGTATTCAGTGCGTGTTGTCTTAAGTAGGGCAGTGGTTATTAGATAAACCTAATTTTATTTAGAAATGCTTATGTCTCATTTTGTGTCAGAATAAATATTAAAGAATCTTGCTTTGGTATTCCCAGTGCTTGGAATAAAATGAGTGCTCAAATAAAACAATGGGAATGAGTAAACAGTATATTCTTTTCATGAAAAAATTCCCAAATTAAGTAAAATATATTAGTTATGAAATAACTACAGTGAAATAGCTATGGTTCTTAACAAGAACCCTTTGTGGATAAGGAGCCCAGGTGCATGGTTTTTACTATCCAAAGAGGGAAAATATTAATATGATGCTAACGATCTTAATGTCTAGACCTGAGCAGGGGTTCAGAAGCTGAAACTGTTCACTGTGGGGAGTGGAAGAAACGTTTATATATAATAACACCCTCCTTGACCCTGAAATTAGTGCTTCTCCTGTTTAGCTTAAAAATGATCCAGAAAGAAAACAAGACTGCAAGAACATGAATTCTTTCCTGGAAGATCCTGATTCATAGTTAGCCAAGAAATTAGCCAGAAATCTTCACTAGTATGTTTTGAATATACTAACTCATTTTTTGATGCCAAGTGTGGGTTAGATTTAGGATGTGTGCATGCTAAGTTGCTTCAGTTGTGACCAACTCTTTGCCACCCTATGGACTGTAGCCCACCAGGCTCCTCTGTCTAAAGGATTCTCCAGGTGAGAATACTGGAGTGGGTTGCCATTTCCTCCTCCAGAGGATCTTCCTGACCCAGGGATCAAACCTGTGTCTCTTACATCTCCTGGCAGGCAGGTTCTTTACCAATAGTGCCATCTGGGAAGCCCTAGATTTAGGATGCTCAGGAATGATTGGTTTACACTTTTTAAGCATTGACTCCCCTGCCTATACACTGGTTTGGACTGTATTGTCTCTATGATTCTTTCTGGTTTGCAGACTTGCTGCATTAAAAAAAATTTGCTTTGCAGCATTTCTATTAGCGAGCCACACTATTATATTTGTGCATATTTGTGCATATTATATTATATGCACGCCATGTGGGGGAAGAGGTGCTTTGGCTATACATAACCTCTGATGGGTGGTCATCTGCGTTGCTCACAGGAGCCGAGGTCCAAGGAGGGCAGTGACTACTTTGACAGCCGTTCGGATGGGCTGAACGTGGACACGCAAGGGCCCTCCCAAGGGTCTGTGTCCCTGTGGTCAGGGGGCTCTGCTCAGATCCTGTCCCATAGAAGTGAATCTGCTCATGCGATCGGCAGCGACCCCCTCCAGCAGAACATTTATGAGAATTTCATGCGAGAGCTGGAGATGAGCAGGACCAACACGGAGAACCTCGAGACGTCCACGGAGACGGCCGAGTCCAGCAGCGAGTCGCTCAGCTCTTTGGAGCAACTGGACCTGCTCTTTGAGAAGGAACAAGGGGTGGTGCGCAAAGCCGGGTGGCTCTTCTTCAAACCCCTCGTCACTCTGCAGAAGGAAAGGAAGCTGGAACTGGTGGCCCGGAGGAAATGGAAGCAGTATTGGGTGACACTTAAAGGTATGTGGTCTTCACCACCCAGGGGGTCCCAGGAGTTCTTTCCTCTGCTCTCCTCTTTCCTAGGAAATGTCAGCGAGTCCAGGCTGGACTGGAGTTCATGTGCAGGCATCTGATCCAGAACCGTCCAGCCTGCTTTCCTAAAATACCTTCTCAAACCTGTATAATATGTTCACTTAACAGTCGTATGCATCTTTCATTCTACTGAGTGATGATTGAATGTAACAACTATTGCTTATTATTTTATAGGGGTTTCCGTACCACTCTTTAATACTTGTCCTGCATTTGGGGGATGGGAGGGGAGCCCCGGATAAGTAACCAGGTGTAGTTGAGTTATTTGGAACGTTGAGCATGGATTGTGCACATGTTCAGAACCCCAGAGAGGCAGTCCTCCCCAGCTTGTACAGTGAAGAGTTTCATCCGCATCATTTGGTTTGTGTCACCCCACGTTGATGAGCTAAGAGTGTCTTATTGTCATCACAAACATGTGCTTTGTTTTTGTTTTGTTTTGTTTTTCTGATGCAGAAGAAATAGGAGAAAGCCTTTGCTTTGTGAGGATGATAAAAGTTTTTCACAAGCCTTACCGTTTAAAAATTATAATTGCCTCTCTCATTGTGGATGGATAGATTATTTGATGCGATCTGAGGCTTTGAGTCAGCATCGCGTTGACTGATATAGATGTGAACGCCGAGCAACCCCACAGACCCGGGCATTTCTGCACAGCTGTCCTGAGACTCTTTGTCAGAGGAACCTGGTGTGGTTCCTCAGTAGCAGCTGGCACCCTTCCTTGTCATGGGAGAAGGCAGAAACGGGGGTCACGCTGGACAAAGTGCAGGTGAAAGGCCCAGAGCTATCTGCAGTGCTCCCCATATTTAGAAATTGTGAGTTTTGGGGAGCTGGCATCAACTCATTACCCAGCACCCTCTGGGAAAGGGACACGGAGAAGCCATCTCTTCTCTAGGTAACACCTTCCCCCAGCAAACTGGAGGTTTTATGCAAGTTGAGACCCGGAATCCCTCACAGATGCAGCCCTCTTTTCCAGTTCTCGATTGGATCCTCGTGGTATCTTGTGGCTCAGGAAGGCAAAGGGCGACCCCCTGGGGGAGGCGGGGTCTTCTGTGGGAGGACGGAAGAGATTTGGAAAGCTGGAATAATGGATTGGATCCAGCAAGATAACATTTTTAAGGGATAAGTTGATGCTTTTAAGGTTTAATGATCAAAGAACTACCCAAGTGCGGGAGAGGGAGGTGTGTCTCTAGAGCATGTCAGACACTTTTCTTCAACGTGAAGTTTGTTTACTAAAATGGGTGCTTTGGGACACTGAAAGCAGGATGCTTTCCCTGCTTGCCTTGTGGCTTTGAAAGCCCCAGAGCACACCCCATGGGGTGGTGGTGGTGTGCGTTTGTGTGTCCATATCCTGCTTCGAGAAGCACAGCCATCGGTGACACCGAGGGGCTGTAGAGCTGTGCAGTATGGAAGATGACAACGATTTAGCAACATTTAACCTGGAGGACTGAGAACTGGGGTGACCGTGAGTATAGTGGTCTTCGGGAAGAGACACTGAGTTTATTCTGGTTTATCAAGGTTGGGACAGGACTAATAGGTAGAAGACAAGCTGATGGTGAATTAGTATAAAAAATACACGAAGGGAAAACCCAAAAACCTAGTGCTTTCCAGAGTTTGTGCTCCCGGAGATGTTTGTAGTGCCAGGTGCTTGGAGGCCCCTGGGGAGGTGTGGGCAGGTGTCATTTAAGGTTGAAAGAGGACGTCTCTAGAACACTGTCTCCCATCCTGGCAGCTGTCCAGGGAACCTCTGGCTGCTGGCTTCAGGGGCACAGATTGTCCTGACTTGTCTCTGACCTTTGTAAGATCCATGGGCCTGCCCGGGCCCTTGCTTGTTAAGCATTTGAAGCCCCGTGGATAAAGGATGCTCTCTGGGTGACAGTGTTATAAAGCACACATCCCTTTGTTTCCTTGGCAGCCCAAGAAAGGGTTGGCATGAAGATGTTTTTTTCCCTCCATCATAACCTATCCCATGTGCTTTTCTATGCCTCTTTCCTCTGGGAATTCAGTATTGATGAGTTCAGCTTTCTTGGCTTAGAATCCAAGCTGTAATATTTGGGCTTAACTGTTTGATTTAATTGGCTTAACTGTTTGATTTAATTGTAGTTAAAAACATATATATATATATATATAGGTATACACACACACACACACACACACATATACATTTAAGCAGAGTTTTAAAATTATCCTTGAAGTGTCTCTGTAAATAAAGTCGAAGCAGTGCTTTTAAGAGAGCAGCTATCAGCCAACCATCTGGTTGCCCACCTACACTGAATGTCTAGGTATGCTAATGGCACACATGTTTTTTAGGGTTTGGAGGATGTAATAAAACTTTAACAAGGGTGATTCTGCTTTCCAGCTGTCTTTTCCAATGAGTGGATTTACGCGTGGTTCACAGGGGACTTCCCGGGCAGAATGTTGGCAGGGCGGATATACTGTCCCTCAGAATGCACAATACGTGGGATGCTAAGGCTGGCAGCATCTTGGTATCTGCCCGAAATGAATTTTACTTCCTCTAGATAGAATGATTCAAGCCCCGGCCACTGGGAGCTCAGTGTTAAGGGAACCATTGCAAAGAATTTGGACTAGGGTGGAGCTGGCACCGCTACCCTGGTCCTCAGGACCCCGGGTCATGGGATGTTGTATGTGCAGCGGTAGCATCAGTCAGACGTTTCCTGATGGAAAGATGGGAGGATTATTTCTAAGTACATCAGTGGCTGGAACAAAGGACTGGCTCAGGCCTGCAGCAGTGGCTCAGGCCATAAACCTCATGCCCCTTCCCCTTATTCTAAGAGGCTCTCACAGCCTCTGCCTTTGGATGCGGGTTGATTGTGGGAGGAGAGATTGCTCAGTGCCCCACTCAGAGTACTCAGAGATCAGAGAGTACCGGGGAGGGAGAAAGCGCTGCCTCAGGGATGCCATCCCCGGGGGCAGAGCTGGGGTCGTGCACTTTTTTTCTCCTGATTTCTATGCTGTGCTGGGTTCCATTGTAAACTTGTGTGACCATGTTTCCCTCATGTCCCTTCTTCTCGTTCCTTTCCTACATGGGTCCTCAGGACCTGTGACAGGGGCCGTACTGTGCTTTTCTCTTTCACAGGATGCACGCTGCTGTTTTACGAGACCTACGGGAAGAATTCTATGGATCAGAGCAGTGCCCCCCGCTGTGCCCTCTTTGCAGAAGACAGCATAGTGCAGTCTGTCCCGGAACATCCCAAGAAGGAAAATGTCTTCTGCCTCAGCAACTCCTTCGGGGATGTCTACCTATTCCAGGTACCGCTGAGCTTTCTAAATGGAGGGTGTGGGGGGGGGAGGAGGGAGGGAGAGGGTGGGAAGATTTGGGAGAATGGCATTGAAACATGTGAAACGTCATGTATGAAATGAGATGCCAGTCCAGGTTCAATGCACGATGCTGGATGCTTGGGGCTGGTGCACTGGGACGACCCAGAGGGATGGTGTGGGGAGGGAGGAGGGTTCAGGATGGGGAACACATGTATACTAATTAAATAATTTTCTATTAAAGGAAAAAATAAATAAATAAATAAATGGAGGGTGGAGGCGAGATCTCATGTCCTGTTAGGACGAGAAGGATCCGAATTAAGAGGCATGACTTAGCAATAAAATAGAGTAAAAGCCGTTAAACTTTGGGTTAAAGTTTAAGCAAGAGAACTGGCCTCTGCTGACTGCCAGGCACCATGGGGCTATCACCATTCAGTCATTCACCCAGCAAGCATTTCTTGGGTGCCTCTGTGCCTGCATGTGTGCTAAGTCGATTCAGTCATGTCCGACTCTTTGAGACCCCATGAGGTGTATCCCGCCAGGCTCCTCTGTCCATGGGATTCTCCAGACAAGAGTACAAGAGTACTGGAGTGGGTTGCCGCGCCCTCTTCCAGGGGATCTTCCTGACGTAGGGATCAAACCCGTGTCTCTTACATCTCCTTCATTGGCAGGCAGGTTCTTTACCACTAATGCCATCTGGGAAGCCCCGTATTTCCAATATTCCACTCAAATTCTCAGTATTTACAGACAACTGTTTTAATATTATTGTGCCCTCCCGGAAAAGTTCTTTTATTATAGTTTTTCGTAAATGAGTCCATACCATGGATGTAATTTCATATCCAGGTTTCAAAATGTAGCATTTTGCTCCTAACATTTCCTCGTCTTATTAAAATTATGAAGGTAGCCTGCTTTTTTAGAGAGCGACGAGATGTACACTGCATGAATATACTGTTTTTTTCTTTTTTTGTATTTTTGTTACTCTCGCTGCTGGTGAACAGCTTGATTCTGGTTTGTCTTCCCATCCTATCTGGGGCCATGTGACACCCTTGATGCTCTCACAGGCCCCCTGGAGTCACGGAAGCCTGCAGATCTGTGTTGAGTGTGTTTTTTAAACTTAAACAGTTTTTTATGAAGTGGAGGTATTTGGGGGTTTTACACATCCAAGCCCAGGCTGCCACTTGGGAGAACACTTTTGTGGAGAAACAGTTCCAAATCGCTTCTCCCTCCCTACCCCCCGTCCCCTCTGTGTTTAGGCCACCAGCCAGACAGACCTGGAGAACTGGGTCACCGCCATCCACTCGGCCTGCGCATCCCTCTTCGCAAAGAAACACGGCAAAGAGGACACTGTCCGGCTGCTGAAGAACCAGACCAGAAACCTCCTCCAGAAGATAGACATGGACAGCAAGATGAAGAAGATGGCAGAGTTGCAGCTGTCCGTGGTGAGCGACCCAAAGAACAGGAAGGCCATAGAGAACCAGGTACAGATGACCTATGAGTGTCTCCTCCCGTTACTCACCTCCCTGGCGGCAAACTCAGATGTGGGAGCTGGTTCTTACACTTCCGGCGGAAATAGTTTCTGTGGTCTCTTGGTTCAAGTACTTAAGTGGCTGCACTTTTGTCATATGGGAAATACGATCTGCTTTGGTGGCTGTATAGGTATAGTGGAACATTTTATGACCAGATCTTGTTTCCTCGTATTGAGGAGCTCCTGCTTGCCTAGCTGATTCTGTGAATATTGTCACGTTTGGAACAAAATTTGTATAATAAAACTACTGGAAGATGAGACAGGTATGATTCTAATACAGAGGATGGCTTCAAAAACGGTAGTCTGGTTGTTGTTCAATTGCTATGTCGTGTCTGATTCTTTGCAACCTCACGACCTGCAACACATAAGCTTTCTTGTGTTTCGCTATCTCCCGGAGTTTGCGCAAACTCATGTCCATTGAACGTGTTGGTGATGCTATCCAACTATCTCCTCCTCTGTCACCCCCTTTTCCTCCTGCCCTCAATCTTTCCCAGCATCAGGGTCTTTTCCAGTGAGTTGGCTCCTTGCATCAGGGGGCCAAAGTCAGTATCAGTCTTTCCAATGAATGTTCAGGGTTGATTTCCTTTAGGATTGACTGGTTTGATGTCCTTGCTGTCCAAGGGACTCTCAAGGGTCTTCTCCAGCACCACAGTGAGAAAGCACTGGTTCTTTGGTGCTCAGCCTTCAGTGGTTTGGTATAACACAGCTATTCCTGTATCCGTGGCTTTGGGGGAAAAACACTATTTTTTTGGCTTGTTTTTTCTAACAGATGAGGTGCTAAAGAAAATGCTTTCTTTGGCCTGTTTCCACATTCATCTAGTAATTAGGCAGCTACTGTCTATGCTGCTTGCATTTTACAGGACGGGAAGCAGCTTAGTGTCAGTCTTCCTTTGCTCAGACGACCTGAACACTTAGACAAGTGTCAGTGAATCTCTTCAGTCAGGTTCCCTGGGAAACACACTGAGAGATTTGCATGTGAGGAGTTTTATTAGGAATGCTCTCAGGAGTAAGGGAGTGAAGTGAAGTCGCTCAGTCGTGTCCGACTCTTTGCGACCCTGTGAACTGTAGCCTACCAGGCTTCTCTGTCCATGGGATTCTCCAGGCAAGAATACTGGAGTGGGTTGCCATTACCTTCTCCAGTGGATCTTCCCGACCCAGGGATCAAATGTGGGTCTCCCGCATTGCAGGCAGATGCTTTACCCTCTGAGCTATCAGGGAATTAAGGAGAGACTCTGGTTCTGAATTGTGCGGAGCTGGTTCCACAGGGGGCTTAGCAGCTGGGATGGCCATTCAGAGTTGCTTGCTTCTAGTGGGGCATGCCATGACAACTGATCAAGGTAGCTGCCGTCAGAGGGGGCTGATTCCCAAAGAGAGACCTATTTGTGAGCCATGAGCAGCTAAGGGGAAGAATGCCTTTGTCTTCAAAGGGGAATCAGGTGGTACACAACAGTATCTACTACAGTCCCCTTCAAAATCAGTGTCCAGTGATTTGGGAACTTGAAGAGGGATAGGCTGAAGATGGGTTGGCGTGTGCCTGAATCTTTCGTCCTTTTCACTTTGTAAATTATTATAGAGAGACTAGGTTCTTTTAAAAAAAATTCCATGGCAACACAACAATTTAGATTCCCCATAGAAATAATTTTGTCTGCAGCATTTGACTTAAATCACAAATAGTCTTCTCTCTGTGTCTGAATATTTAACCTTGCTTAGAATTTTTTTTCTGTCTGCATATACATGAAGAACTTAGAATGTGTGGAAAGAAATTCCTAGCTGTAAATAAGAAACTGATGAAAGGCTTGCATTCAAATGATATATTTGTGACACATTAAGAATTTGGAATCTGTCAGTTGGCAATAGTAAAATAACCAAGTAATTCCCATCTCCTGCCCCCTCATCAAGTGTTTCTAAATGACAGTGCAGTTGAATGGATTTTCTGGTGAGACCTGGATCTGTCTTTGCTTCTCTTTTTCTGGTATCTTGTGTTGTCTTTCTCCCTACCCAATCCTTCCCTCTCACTGTTTGTCCATCTGGCCTGGCGTGCTGCGATTCATGGGGTCGCAAAGAGTCGGACACGACTGAGCGACTGATCTGATCTGAACAGATGCCTATAGCTTCAACAAATAAACATAATTTTAAAATACAGATCCCGTTTCTAAGAAATGTATCATTTAGTTAGAAAGCAGGCCTCATAAGCATGAAACTGATGAATATTCTAGAATGATGTAGATTAGGGCATAGTCATCAGATGCTGTGAGGGATCATGGGTTGAGCTTGTGCTGTAATTTTGAGGAGGTGGAGGAAACTTCCTGGAAGAATAGGGCCTTAAAAAATTGGCAAGAGATGTGTAAGTATGAAAGCCAAACCCTATTGGGAAGAGAGTGTAGTACATGGTAGGCAATTTGGTAGTCTAGTTGACCCTTGAGTAACACCAGGGTTATGGGCTCTGACCCTCTGGCAGTCGAAAAGCCACATGTAACTTATAGTTGGCCCTCTGTTTTCAACTAACCACAGTCATATAGTACTGTAGTATTTACTTAAAATCTGTGTGTAAGTGGACGCGTGCAGTTCACATCCTTATTGTTCAAGGGTCACGTGTAGGAGTAACAGAGTGGGGCTTGGGTCTCCTGAGCACACGGGAGCTGAGATGTGGGCTGGGAAGGGATGAAGAGATGGAGGTTTGGTGGGGCAGGGACTGGTGTAGCTTTTTCAGGGTCTGTGAGATAACACTGGGAGGTAAGCCTCTAGACCTAAGGGAGGAACATGCGTTTTAAAATTGTGATGAAAGCATGGTGAATGCATCCTCTTTGGAAGATTAATCTGGCAGTGGCTTGGATAGGGGTAAGAATGACCCTGGTCTGCGTGTGCAGCTGTGAAGGTCTGGACCAGAGTAACACGACAGAAGTTTAACAATTTTTATGGAAGATGTTTCTCCCAATGCATCATTTTTGATAATTTTATAGAGTATTAAAGATAGTTTCCTATGCACCTGAATTGAAATGTTCCTCAAACAGACAATTGATTTATAGTGTGGCATGTGGGATCTTAGTTCCCCAGTCAGGGATTGAACCTGTGCCCCCTGCAGTGGAAAGTCTTAACCCCTGGATTGTCAAGGAAGTTCCAAAATATGCTCTTTATTTAAAGAGTGACAGCTCGCAAACTACAAACTAGAACATATTGATAGTTTTGCCAAGGAACTGAAAAGGAAGTTGAAGCCGCCAAGGAGAACCGTGGGAGTGGACGGTTTTGGGGGTTTTGACAAGGCCGCATCTGCGGGGGACAGACACATCTCTGCCCTTGGCCACTTCATTCCCAGAGCCTGGCCCGGCTCCTGTCTGGGAAGAGATCTGGCCTGCGGGCAGGCCCTGACCTCTCAGCTTTCTGTCTGGGGCAGGCAGGGATGTGATGCTGTAACGCAATTCACACGACAAGCGGAAAGGCCTGAGGAGGAGGAGAAAGGTTTTCTTCATGTTTTCTCCACACCATGTCTCCCTCGTGGTCCTGAATTTCCAGGATCCAAAAGCCACGGTAGTCTGTCTGTCATCAGAGATGCTGCTCGTGGGCTCAAGTGCCAGAGTTAGAATCTCATACTGATTGTAGTGGGAGAAGGTGTGGTTTTAACTGGCTCACTAACATTTAAAGCCATACTTTAGTCTCCTGGACACCCAACTTGGAGTTTTCAGGTCCTTATGTGTTGTCAAATGTTTAGGTCAGGGAGAGGAAAGGGAAATTGGGCAACATTGAGCTGGTCCTGGCCCTTTTTTTTTTTTTTTGGCTTCTTGTTTTCTTTCTCTGTTTATGGCCACAAGAAGTCCAAGCAAACATTTTTTTTTAATTTGAATTTTCATTAATTTTTAAAATTTTCATTAATTAAAACTAAATTTTCATTAATTTTTTTCATTGTTGGTAAATGCTTCATTTATGATGTCAAAATTGGTGCTGTTTTTTTCTTGGGAGAGGGGAATTACTTTCATATGCCCCCCTACACAGATCCAAGGGTCTCTGGTGGTTGGATGGCCCAGAGAGGAACTCTTTTAAAGAATTAGGGTAATTATAACTTGTGACCAATGTGCATTCTTTGGCAGAATCATTGCATGAGTATTTAAAGCACTGCGCTAATACTACTGATTTTTCATTTTGGTTTTCCCCTCTCCCACCCCCCTCCCCCTTGCTCGCACCCCTTCCCCCACACCCTTCCCTTGATCCCCTCCCCTGCACACAATCACCTTCTCATATTATGCTGCTGAATTTCTGGTAAGAAACAATTGGGTTGATCTTTAGGCATTCCACCTGAAAATATTCTCCGTACCAGAGCCACAGTTTTTAAGGTTGTAATGTATTCATGTTTTCCCAGAGGGCTTTGCGGCAGGTAACGTGAGCTACATTCGCTGTGCCCACTGTTCTTAACTCACTTGCCAGATGGTTGTAAAGAAAGCTATTTTTCTCTATACTTGCAGACACAGAGTATGAAGCATTAAGCGGGGGGGAAGCAGGCACATGCTTAGGATTACTTTTATGAGATGGTTTTGGACTAGAGAATGTTCTATGACATATAAAGGCAAAGGTATTTACAAATCAAATCAATAAGAACATGATCTCCTAAATATCCCAGAAGTATATAGTTTTCTCTAAAGTGCCTTTTAAAAACATCTTTAAAAGAGCAGTGCTTTATCAATTACCATTGAAAACTCTCAACCTCACTCTATTTTATTTTACATACAAGGAAATAATTTATTTACGCAGCACTTTCCCCCAGAGATCCGAAGAACCCCAGAACTAGTCAACTTGTTGCCTAATGAGAGCTGAACTGAGAGAGTACATTACATCATGCGAGATAAAGTCTCTGGAACAGGTTTTCTTTGAAGAGCTTTGGTTGGAGGAGCTCCTTGTCGATTCCCTTTTCAGATAAAGTCGCTATTGCAGTAATAACAGCCGAGTGTCAAGCCGTCATGTGGGGACATGCTTGGCTTAGAAGAGACCATCATGTGCTCTTGTCCCCAGGCCTTCTGGGGACTGTGGGGCAGGATGACACCACTTGCATTTGGGCATGTCCAATTGGGAGCAGACTGTCCACAGGGCAGTTCCCTTTGAAGTTCTGAGGGAGGAAGAGCTGTAAATTAAGTCCATTAGTACTTGATTTTCCTTTCCATTTATTATTTTAAACAAGTGAACAAAACAAGTGAATAAAACCTCCCCACCCTAAGGCGATCTTGGCCTCTTCCCAGATGGCTCCCTCTCCCCATTCTGACTCTCTCTGGGCCTTTCTCACCTCCTGGGGTCAGTTAGGAGCAGGGAGGTGATGCCCTGAAGGAGCAAACTGTCAGCTGGTGGGATTGGGACTGCACTGGGTTTTGTGAACCATGGGCTCTGTTTTCAATATTTACTTAGTTTTTTTATTTAAAAATATTTATTTATTTATGGCTGGGCTGGGTCTTCACTGCCATGCAGGCTTTGCTCTGGTTGCAGAGCAGGGCCTACTCTCTAGTTGCGGTGCAAGGCCTTCTCAGCGTGGTGGCTTCTCTCGTTGCAGGAGCACATGGGCTCAGTAGTTGCGGCTCACAGGCTCGAGAGCACAAGCTCAGTAGCTGTGGCACACGGGCTTAGTTGCTTTGCAATGTGTGGTATCTTCCTAGACCAGGGATCGAACCTATGTCTCCTGCATCCGCAGGCAGACTTTTCACCATTAAGCCACTAGGCAAGCCCTTGTGTAAAGTTTTAAAATAAAAAAGAGGATGGATTGAGCTCAGACCACTGGAAACTGCAGTGAAGGGAACAAAAGGAACAAAAGCTTGAGGGAAATATGATCTAGGGCACGTGGGTGGAAGCAGAACGGGGAACAGAGCGTTGGAGTATTTGTGAAGGGGGTTTGAGGGAGACAAGGCCAGATTACCAGGGGCTAGGCAGGACAAGGCATCCTGCAGCAGGCCGGAGGGGGTGGCACGTACAGGAGGTGCTGAGGATGGGAAGTTCACATTCAGTTAGTTCAGACTCCGGGCCAGGTGAGCGTGCAAACTGGGAATTTGAAGAAGATGCTGTCTTTGCCCTCAGGGTGCTCCTAGTCAAGCAGGCTGATAGACAGCTAAGCACATAATTTTGACATAATAGAATGAATTGGGAGTAGATGATATTCCAGAGTGTTGTGAAAGACACATGGGGAGTTCAGCCTCATATGTAGTCAGGGAGGACTTCCTGGAGGAGTGATGCTCGAATTGCTTCTCAAAGAATGAGGAGTTAATCAGGAGAGGAATAGCAAAGGGAATTCCAGGCCAGGGGTTGGCGTGAGCCAAGGCAGAGTGCTCTGAAATGATGCGGTCATCCTGGCAGTTTGAATTTTCAGCACATGATGGGTAGGTTGTGAGAGGTGAGGTGTAGCAGAACTGTCTTCTCTCTTCTCTCTAAGGCTGCAGGTTTTGCCCTTCCTCAGGTGCTTGGGCCACACAAGGCCAGAGTGGTTTGCATCTAACAAGAGAATCTGACCATCGGATTCCTGGGATTAAAAATCGTGCAGTGGCTCCCTGTTGCTTACAAGATAAAGTCTCTGATGACAGCTCCCCTCCTTGACCTTTAGCTGCAACGTCAAGCTTCCTGTGGGTTCCACTTCTTTCTTTGGATTTTCCCTCAGGCAGAGAGGACCCACGTGGACCACATGCCTGCTTGCAGACTGCCCCGTCCCCTCCCCCATCATTGGACTCATCCTTGCCTGTCTGTGATGAAGGGTTTAGCTCTTCCCAGGAGCTGCCCTTGACCGCCCTCCCCACCCCTCCATCAGGGACCTACTATGCTCCGATAATTCTCAGGGTCGCTCTTTATCTCACACACTGTTTTGTAATTATCCCTTTGCGTATAAGGTCATTCCTAGAATGAAATAAGAGCTCCTAAGGGATGAGTAACTGCCCCTCCCCACCATCTGTTTCCCTGGTACTTGGTTCCAGGTAGATCGTGGACACTCCTGTGTTTCCTTCCCTCTTCCCTGGGCTGGTCCCCACCTCAGCCCCTCACCAGCTCCTGCTCCTTTGCTTGGGGCTTCACTCTTACATTCACCAGTGAGCATCTCCTTTCCTGTTTCACTCTTCATCCTCATGGTTTCCAAGGCTACCACTCAGGACTCCTCAGGCCAGGATTCTGTGTGATTCTACAGTCACTCCACATGGTCAGGTTGTCTGTATCACCCATCTGATGGATGAGTGTGTAGACGCTGGGACAGATGCAGGAAACGGTCCAATGTCATCACACAGTGTCAAGTGTCCGAGCTTGAACACAAATCCTCACTTCTAATGGGATCCAGCCTCGCAAAAAGATTTGTGAATCAGATTGTGCTTTGCTCACTAAGGAACCAGGTGATGCACAGTTTTGTGTCAAGTAGAAATTAATCTTTAATTTGCTTGTTTTCTTAACTTGAATGTTTGAGCTTGATATGATGGGAAATATATTTATTATGAATGCATTTGGCAAATGAATTTGATGGCATGTGAACATCTCAAAGGGAAAAATAAAACATAACCAATATTCTAAACCAGTAGCTGGTTGCTCTAACTACCAGTTAACTCCAGTGTTTTCTGTGTTACTAGCTGGGTTCTTCTGTGGAGGTCGGTTTTAGTGCTTGGAAAATATTGTATGGGAGGTTTTCAACTTACTCTGCCAAAAAAGGAAAAACTAATTATCTTTTAGGACCAACTTAGAAATGGACAAATGACTGAATACTGTGATCAAATGGCCAAATGGTAGAAAATATTTTTCTAGGAGTGTTGGGTGTGGCAGGAATGTACTTGTCATCTTTTTAATGCATCACTTATTCATCTGTTATTTTTAGCATTAGCCTTCATCTCCTTTCCCTCCCACTTTCTAGAGTGGACCATAGCCTTTCTGAGCTCATTAAATAAATATAGATATATTAGCCATAAAGAGGAAATTTTTGCATTGTGTTTGTATCAGTGCTAAATAATGGGAGTTTTCCTCAATTTTTTTTATTAATAATTTTTCTTTTACAAATGAAAGATAAAACTTCCTTTGCATTCATATTAATTTTGTGTTTTGTGCTAAGAAATGAAAGCTCAAGCTACATAGCAGTTGAGTTTTAATTTTCATGTCCAGATGAAATAAAAAAATGTCTAGGCACAATTCTCAGTAGAATGTAGAAAGAAGGGGGGAAACTGTCTTGGTTTAAGGGAACTGATTTGGGGCATTTTCATTTTTGATCATATTAGGAAAAAATCTCTAGAAATTCCCTGATAAATGTGAGATTGGATGATATTACTGTTTTCATAATGATGAAGACATTTTCTGAGGTAGCATGTATGATAGATACAAAACTGTCTTCTGTTTCTCTCTTTCGTTTAAAAAGAATGTATCTTTATCTCATTGTTTGCAGGATAAAGGGATAAAATACATGTTTTCCTTTTAGTTAATGTTACGTTGAATTTGGGCCAAACTTGAATATCAAGGCTGATAGGAAATTGAGAGGCAAGATGTTCACCCAAATGAGAGAGCAGATAGTCTTACAGCTTCTCTATAGAACACCTGGGAATTTGTGGGGAGAAATGTGATTGATGATTAGATGAAAATTTAAATGAAAGTTGCAAAGTAATTACTAGACAGTGTACAACACCAGCCTTATGAGCAAGAAGACCTGGGCTCGGGGGCTGTGTTCCAAGTGCTCTGTGGAAGCCTGTTCCCACGTGTTGTTCCCATTAGGATCAGCTTTGGGCCTTGGCCAGCCTGGAAGGGCAGCATATTGTGTGACCCTGGTCAAGTCACCTCCTTCCTGAGCCTCAGTGTCCTCTGCTGAGGAATGACGGCCTGGCAGCCCTCACTGCCTGTGTCCACTGGCATTCCCGGTATTACAAGATCTGTATTGAGCTCGTGGGTCTGGTGTTTGTACTTCTCTCTTCTTTCCAATTAACCCAAGCACCTGAATCCATGTCCTTACCAGACTTTTACCTGCATATTCTCCCATGTCCTTCTCTACAACTGTGGTGAGTCTATGGAAAGAAAAATCATTGTTACTTATCCAACCTCAGATCCTCATTTAACTTCTCTGACTGATTCTGTCCATAAAGAACCATGACCTTTAAAACAAGATAAATATTGTCCTTACACATGCACTAGATGTGTGACTAATGATGGCTAACTCTGCCACAGAGCACTTTGGGAATGAAGGCGGTATTAGTCAGGGTTCCCCAGAGAAACAGGACCAATACGATGTGTAAAAAATATATTCATAAAGAGAGTCATTATAAGGAATTGGCTCGTGTGAGTATGGAGATGGGCAGGTCCCAAGGTCTGCAGTGAGTCAGCCCGCTACAGACCTAGGAGAGTGGACAGTGTGGTTTGCATCTGAAGCCTGGCAGGCCTGAGACCCAGGATGAGCCAATATTTCAGTTCTAGTCATCAAAAGCCAGGAAAAAAGCTGACACCCCAGTTTGGAGGCCCATCACGGAGGAGGAATTCTCCCTTGCTTGGGGAAGGTCAGACCTTTTGTTCTAGCCAGGCCTTCAACTGATTGGATGAGGCCCACCCACATGAGGGAGGGCAGTCTGCTTTACTCAGTCTATCCACTTAAGTGTTAAACTCATCCCTAAACTCTCTCATAGAAACACCCAGATTAGTGCTTGACCACACATCTGGGCACCTTGTGGCCCAGTCAAGTGGATGCATAGAATTAACCATTACAAAGGATGACGGCAGGAAACATCATTGAAATGGAAGTAAAGTCCCTTCTCAATTGCATTTTCTACTAAGTTCAGATTAAAAATGCTCTCCATAATGTGCAGTATTGATTGAGATACTAGGTCTCTTGAAACATAGTCACATATATTAACAAAATTCTTGATCTTTGTAGGATCTGCTTTGGGCTATTGGAGTCTCCCAGCCCCTTCTTTCTTTCAACAAGCCTAAGCATCAGAATCCATATTCCTCCTATGAACTTACCTGCATTTTGTCCCAGGGTTTTGAGCAGAGAGGTCTGGGTGTGCTCAAGATTACAAAATGTTTCTGACGGAATTTGGAGGTTCCCTGTGTATTGTTTAGGATGGAGCTGTCTTTTCTTTCCAGTAATGCTTTGATGTATAGTCATTTAAATACATTCAGTGATGCCTTTTAAAAAAAGCTTTGTAAACTGCAGAAGTCAGTGATAATATGAGATTGTCACCTTCCCTGATCTAAAGTGTTTGGCCTGGACCTGGGTTTTATTTTATTTGCTATTTTGTCTTTTTGTTCCTCTGTGGATGCTGTGGGCTTCTGTATTGTCTGGTACCCAATAACTCACTGGTTTCTTTGACTTTCATACCTCCGCTCTCTCCAGAATGCCTAAAAAGTATCTCATTAGCTGTTTCACATGGAGTTATAAATGAGAGATAGGCTTGAATACATTACCCAACCGAGAAATATCTGCATGTTATTAAAAGACAAAAGAATGTGCCTACAAGTGTGGATTTTCAGGTATTAGCTTGTAAAGATATTTGTGAGACAGAACTGGGAGTATAGTTTTTTCTGGGTATTATAGTTTCCAGTCGATGTAGTTTGTGGTTACATAATACCCATCCATTACTGCTGGAATCTAGAATTCTCTAATATAAGACTACAGAGAGATTTGCTGTTCAATTTGATCTGCCATGTTAATCTGAAACAGTGGTCCTCACTCAGGCTGGGCACCAGAATTGCTACAGATGCTTTTAAATTAAATGTCTGCTTTCCTGGACCTCATACCTAATGAGTAGGCTCATCAGGTAAAAACCTGGGGATTTTCGTTTTTAAAAGCCATCAGGTCATACTGGTATTGATTCAAGGCTGACGTCAGTGGGCTATTACATCACTAGCAAGGTCATACAGTGTCTTCAGTGAAGTTAGATTAGAGATTGAGGTTTTTCAGTGCACTCTGGGAGATTTTGTTGTTTTGCTGACAAACTATGATAAATCAACAAATTACTTGTTTAGATCTTGTAGCCATCATATTTCTTTCATGTAGAAAGGTGTGCAGTGATCTTCCTAAGAAACAGATACAGAGAACTTAGAGGGACTCTAAAGAGCACCCAGAATTTGTTCTGCCTTTCTCTGGAGAGAGATGAGGGAAACAGAGTGTTCATTGTCAGAGATCCTTCAAAATATCATTTATCCAGGATCAGGGATTGACCTGGAAAGTGTACTGTGAAAGGTTAGGATCTATTTGGGTGCAAAGCTCGGCAAAACAGGAGATGCAGTTGCTGCAAATGAAATGACACAGTTCTCATGGGAAATAGTTGTTAAGTCTTCACTACAGACCTTCCCTTGAATTTCGAGATTCCTCTGAACATTCTGTGAAGCCCAACTTCTTGTTCTGTTCTGAATCTCTGTGTTGGCAACTTTCTAGAGCCTTTCTTTGCCTATTCGTTTATGTCTAAATGAAGATAATGCTTACATATAATATACTTTGACATCCTTGGAAGAAAGGAGAGTGGCCCCCAGAGTTTTTATTTCTTTACCAATTTATGAATTCACTTTTGAAGAATACATAGAAAGTTTTATATTGTAAATAATTATATATGTCTTAAATTAAAAAAAAAATTTTTTTTTGGCTGTGCTGAGTCGTCACTGACGCACAGGCCTTTTTTTTTTTTTTTTTTCCTCTCTCGTTGTGGAGAGTGAGGGCACGTCTGTAGTTGGGATACATGAGCTTCTGATTGTGGTGACTTCTCTTGTTTCAGGGCACAGATTCCAGGGTGCGTGGGCTTTAGTAATTATTCCCAGGCTCAATAGCTGTGGCATATGGGTTTTTGTTGCTCCGAGGCATATGGGGTCTTTCCAGATTAGGGATTGAACCTGTGTCTCCTGAACTGTCAGGCAACTTCTTTACCACTGAGCCACCAGGGAAGCCCTGTGTTAGTCACTCAGTCGTGTCCGACTCTTTGCGATCCCATGGACTGTAGCCCGCCAGGCTTCTCTGTCCATGGAGATTTTCCAGGCAAGAATACTGGAGTGGGTTGCCATTTCCTCCTCCAGGGAAGCCCTATAAGTGTCTTAATAAAGCTGTATAGACGGTGATTCTTCCCCAGAATACTTAAAGTAGGAGTAAAAGCTCTGTTTGTCCTTATGCCTGAAGTTCATCTGTTTTTTCTTGTTTCGTGAGTCATTCTGAGAATGTACAGAAATGTGCAGACACTGCCTCCATTCATCCCGCATCTGTTTGTGTGCAATTCGGTTATTCTGGTTTAAGATCAGAGGCTGTGAATGTAAATGTAACAAAGTGAAGTAACTGACTTAGAGTTGGGCATCCTGCCTTAAGCCAGCATGGTTTTCAGCGCTGGAGTTCTCCAAAGGTCGTGCCCCGGCACTGTATCGGGACCACTGATTTGGTTTTGTCTTTGGCCATCCTGAGGAAGTACAGTGCTATCTGACCCCATTGGTTTTGGCGGGAGGGCTTGAGATGGGGCAAGGAGGGAAGGCTCATTTGAGCCATGCAACACCAGCTAAAATGATTTTTTTCCTTAAAGTTGCTGAAAGGGGTCACATTTTCAATTTGACCTGTGAAAACACTTCATTTTTATTTAAATTAATCCTATTCTTGATTAAACAGATCCAGCAATGGGAGCAGAACCTGGAGAAGTTTCACATGGATCTGTTCAGGATGCGCTGCTATCTGGCCAGCCTGCAGGGCGGGGAGTTGCCGAACCCCAAGAGCCTCCTTGCTGCCGCCAGCCGCCCCTCCAAGCTGGCCCTGGGCCGGCTGGGCATCTTGTCAGTTTCCTCTTTCCATGCTCTGGTAAGTTTCCAAGGAAGGCGGTTCGGCGGCATGCAGGGAGCGCTGCGGAAGCTCACCTTTCTCCAGCTGGTTGACACTGGGCTCTGCTGTGACTTAACCCAGTAACTGACCAGGGCCACCCAGGGACCCGGTGCTGGGGGAGGGAGGGTTGGCTTCCTGCTGTAGAGTGTCAGCTTCTCTGCTGCTCGTTCGTGGAATCCAGCTTCCCAGGTGGTGCAATGGGAAGAATCTGCCTGTAAAACAGGAGACACAGGAGATGCAGGTTCAATCCCTGGGTCGGGAAGATCCCCTGGAGAAGGAAATGGCAACCCACTCCAGTATTCTTGCCTGGGAAATCCCGTGAATGGAGGAGCCAGGGGGTCCTGGGGGTCACAAAGAGTCGGACACAATTGAGCATGCAAGCAAGTACCCAGCTACTAAATATTCCCGTCTGCGTCTGCCCTTCTGTCTGTCCCACCTCGTACAGTCAGAAGGGTGGAATCCCTGAGGAACAGCGACAGTGGTGTGAAGAATTGAAGGGCTGATTGAAGGTGTTTTGATCTGTTCTGCCGAGAGTTCCCCTGGGTTTTGTGAGATTGTTTCTGCGTGGGTGGCTTCTGTGGATAGCATTGGCTCAGTCTGGAGTCTGAAGGTGATTCTGCCAACCCTACTGCCCACCCTGGAGAGATGTGACTGTGGTAGCTAGACTTACGTTATCTCGATAAGAGATCTCTGGTGAATGTGCCTCTGCTATGTCAGACTTGGAATAACTCTGGGGACTGCTCAGAACACCTGGCGGCTCAGATGGTAGAAAACCTGCCTGCAGTGAGGGAGGCCTGGGTTCGATCTCTGGGTCGGGAAGATCCCCTGGAGGAGGAAATGGCAACCCACTCCAGTATTCTTGCCTGGACAATTCCATGGCCAGAGGAACCTAGAGGGCTACAGTCCATGGGGTTGCAAAGAGCAGCTGATCAACTAACATTTATAGCAAGCAGGGCTTATTCATGTTAGGACATAACGCACTTTATGATGTTTCTAAACTGTGTTTTAAATCAGGTGTGTTCTAGAGACGACTCTGCCCTTCGGAAAAGAACTCTCTCGCTGACTCAGCGGGGAAGACACAAGAAGGGGTTGTTTTCTTCATTAAAAGGCCTGGACACACTTGCAAGAAAAGGGAAGGAGAAAAGACCGTCTATAACTCAGGTGAGTTGCTCAGCATGGGAGGGACAATAGACCAAGTGGGAAATCCCTGATATGCTGTGAATCATAAATGTTCACCAGCCTTCACAATGAGATCAAAGTTGCTTCAAAGGGATGCAGTCTCAGCATTAACTGTTTTTCCCCAAAAGAAAACACTCAAGTTGCTCACTCTCTTTTTTGGCACTCCCAAAGAGGTATTCACACCCTACATCTGCAGTGCGTGGGAACGCAAAGGTAAGGCTCATCAGAAAAGCATCTGCACTTGTCATTGCCCTTAAGTAATTGTCATAGATTTTCTGTTATAATCAACATGGAAAATTAATAATAGAATAACAGCAACTGAACTCTGTTGATAGTGCCGGACGCTTTGCTGACTTCATCTATATGACACGAAGTAGGCGTTGTGTCATCACTTATCACAGATGAGAAGGCAGAGACAGGGAGAGGTGAGGTCACTTCCTTTCCTTGTTCCTGAGGCAGCTGAGAGTCAAGGCTGGGGCTTGGTCTACCTAGATCCTCCAGCACTGGATCACTGTTGCTGCCTATTATCCTAGAAAGAGGATGAGCGGCTATTTAAACATGCCAAATAAAAATAGCCTGAGCACATATTGTTGAAAGGTGGCCCATGGATAGTGAATTGTTTTGGGAATGTTTTGATTACTCATGTCTGAAATATTTCCTAATGCTGCTAATACAGTATGTGATAACGGTTTTTACGTTGCTGAGCGGTATGTTTTAGGATTATTATTTTTTGTAAGACTCTTGGAAAGATAAATTATCACAAAATGAGCTGTTCGTTTAAGTGAATGGGGAAAATGTGATGAAGTCCAAGGAAGTTCTTGTTTTTATTTCTGACAGCTGTTATTCTGAATATGCTGGCAGAGAGAGTCATGTTTTATGAACTTTATTCTCTAATTTTATATAGATATACACATTTAACTTGTGAAACAGTTTCATGAAACAGGTGAATACCAGGGAGAGAATCAACTTCTATGACTTATCTATAACCCTAAAGCAATAAAGGTGGAAGTGGTAGGGAGTGGATTGGTTGATTGAAAGCAAAAATACATGCAGTCCTTTACTTGGCCACTATTTTTGTATGCTCACAATCAGAAAGGATATCATGTTTAAAAATTGTGATTCTATTTGTACTTCAATTGTGAAATTAATCATTTGTTGGTTATAAATGAAAACATTTCTTCATTATAGATTATGGTTAAAATCACTGCAGATAGTGATTGCATCCATGAAGTTAAAAGACGCTCACTCCTTGGAAGGAAAGTTATGACCAACCTAGATAGCATATTCAAAAGCAGAGACATTACTTTGCCAGCAAAGGTCCATCTAGTCAAGGCTATGGTTTTTCCAGTGGTCATGTATGGATGTGAGAGTTGGACTGTGAAGAAAGCTGAGCATGGAAGAATTGATGCTTTTGAACTGTGGTGTTGGAGAAGACTCTTGAGAGTCCCTTGGACTGCAAGGAGATCCAACCAGTCCATTCTAAAGGAGATCAGTTCTGGTTGTTCTTTGGAAGGACTGATGCTGAAGCTGAAACTCCAATACTTCGGCCACCTCATGTGATGAGTTGATTCATTGGAAAAGACACTGATGCTGGGAGGGATTGGGAGCAGGAGGAAAAGGGGACGACAGAGGATGAGATGGCTGGATGGCATCACCGACTTAATGGACATGAGTTTGGGCGAACTCCGGGAGTTGGTGATGGACAGGGAGGCCTGGCATGCTGCAGTTCATGGGGTCGCAAGGAGTCAGACATGACTGAGCAACTGAACTGATACACCGTTAGCTAATGCTGGGCTCATCTTTTTGAATTCAAGTTCTATGAAGTTTAAATAATGTCTTTAGACAAATTCTCATTTTAATCAAGACAGCAAATTCTATATAATTAAATGACAATAAGTATCTTGGTAATTTGCTTATAAAATGTTGATGTTTAGCTAATTTGATATAAGCCTAATATAGTCTTTACCCCATCATATATGGTAAATGTCCTTAATGTAAAATTTTATGAAGCAAAAGCATTTGCTTGAACATTTTTGTTTTAAAAAGATATGAAGCTAGTTGTAGTGTTGGTATTTATATAACTCCAGGATGTCTGGCTGTAGGGGAGCGATCACACCATCGTGGTTGTTTGGGTCAGTAAGACTTTTTTGTACAGTTTTTCTGTGTAATTCTTGCCACCTCTGCTTAATATCTGTTTCTGTTAGGTCCATACCCTTTCTGACCTTTATTGTGCCCGTCTTTGCATGAAATGTTCCCTTGGCATTTATAATTTCCTTGAAGAAATATCTACTTTTTCCCATTCTATTGTTTTCCTCTATTTCTTTGCATTGTTCACTTAAGGCTTTAAAAAAAATTTTTTTGTAATTGGAGGATAATTACAATATTGTGATGGTTTTTGCCATACGTTGACATGAATCAGCCATAGGTGCAAATGTGTCCCCTGCCTTGAATCTCTTCGCACCTCCCTCCCCACCTCATCCCTCTGAGTTGTCCCAGAGCACAGGCTTTGAGTGCCCTGCTTCATGCACTGAGCTTGCACTGGTCATCTATTTTATATATGGTAATATACATGTTTCAGTGCTAGTCTCTCAAATCTTTCTTATTTCTCCTTGCTGTTCTTTGGAACTCTGCATTCAGAAGGGTATATATTTTCTTTTCTCCTTTGCTTTTCACTTCTCTTCTTTTCAAAGCTATTTGTAAGGCCTCCTCAGACAATCATTTTACCATTTTGCATTTCTTCTTCTTGGGGATGGTTTTGATCACTGCCTCCTGTGCAGTATTAGGAAATGTACAATGTAAAGTCAGTGGGCCTTAGGAAGCATTACTACAAACAAAGCTAGTGGAGGCGATGGAATTACAGCTGAGTTATTTCAAATCCTAAAAGATGATGCTGTTAAAGACTTGCGCTCAATATGCCAGCAAATTTGGAAATTCAGCAATGGCCACAAGACTGGAAAAGAACAGTTTTCATTCCAATTCCAAAGAAGGACAATGCCAAAGAATATTCAAACTACCACACAATTGCATTATTTCACATGCTAGAAAGGTCATGCTTAAAATTCTCCAAGCCAGGCTTCAACGGTACATGAACCGAGAACTTCCGTACATAAAAACTGGATTTAGAAAAGGCAGAGGAACCGGAGATCAAATTGCCAACATCTGTGGGATCATAGGAAAAGCAAGGGGAATTTCAGGAGAACATCTGCTTCATTGACTGCCCGAAGAGCCTTTGACTATGTGGATCACAACAGACTCTGGAAAACTCTTTAAAGAGATGGGAATACCAGAGCACCTTACCTGCCTCTTGAGAAACCTGTATGCATGACAAGAAGCAACAGTTAGAATGGACATGGAACAATGAACTGGTTCCAAATTGGGAAAGGGGTACGTCAAGACTGTATATTGTCACCCTGCTTATTTAACTTAAATGCAGAGTACATCATGCGAAATGCAAAACTGGAGGAAGCACAAGCTGGAAACAAGATTGCCGGGAGAAATATCAATAACCTGAGACATGCCCGTGATACCATCCTTATGGCAGAAAGTGAGGAGGAACTAAAGAGCCTCTTGATGAAGGTGAAAGAGAAGAGTGAAAAAACTGGCTTAAAACTCAACATTCAAATACTTAAATCACGGCAACTGGCCCCATCACTGCATGGCAAATAGATGAGGAAACAGTGGAAACAATGACAGACTTTATTTTCTTGGGCTCCAAAATCACTGCAG
The DNA here is from genome assembly GCF_002263795.3 of Bos taurus. Classification (NCBI taxonomy): domain Eukaryota; kingdom Metazoa; phylum Chordata; class Mammalia; order Artiodactyla; family Bovidae; genus Bos; species Bos taurus. Next base: position 91,783,184 of record NC_037336.1, read on the forward strand.
ATGGTGACTGCAGCCATGAAATTAAAAGACACTTGCTCCTTGGAAGAAAAGCTCTGACAAAGGTACACAACATATTATAAAGCTGACAAAGGTCAGTATAGTCAAAGCTATGGTTTTTCTAGTAGTCATATATGGATGTGAGAGTTGGACAATAAAGAAGGCTGAGCGCTTCTTTCAGAAGAATTGATGCTTTTGAACTGTGGTTTTGGAGAAGACTCTTGAGAGTCCCTTTGGACTGCAAGGAGATCAAACCAGTCAATCCTAAAGGAAACCAACCCTGAGCATTCACTGGGAGTACTGATGCTGTAGCTGAAGTTTCAATACTTGGCCGCTTGATGCAAAGAGCTGATTCATTGGAAAAGACCCTGATGCTGGGAAAGATTGAGGGCAGTAGGAGAAAGAGGGTGACAAAGGATGAGATGGTTGGATGACATCACTGACTCAATGGACATGAGTTTGAGCAAATGCTGGCAGATAGTGATGGACAAGGAAGCCTGGCGTGCTGCAGTTTATTGCAAAGAGTTGGGCATGAACTGAGCGACTGAACAACGAATTTACATAACTGAATGCAGTTGATATTGTGTGTGCTAATTTGCTTCAGTTGTGTCCTACTCTTTGCAACCCTATGGACTGTAGCCTGCTAGGCTCCTCTGTCTATGGGATTCTCCAGGGAAGAATACTGGAGTGGGTTGCCATGCCCTTCTCCAGGGAATCTTTCTGACCCAGGGATCGAACTGAGCCTTGTGTGTCTCCTGCCTTGGCAGGCAGGTTCTTTACCACTAGTACTGCCTGGGCTGAGAGCTGATGTACTTGGTATAAATGTTTAAATGGCCTATTCTTTAATGTTTAGTATTCCACTATAAAATCTAGAAGATAAAAATTGGAAAAAGAAATTATTCCTAGTTCCTCTACCCAGACACAACCATGTTTAATATTAGCTCTATTTCTTCCTAATATTTTTTCTATGCACATTTAAAAAATAGTTATAAACTTGATTTTGGTGGCTTTGCCAACTCTGATTTCTGCATCTTCAGAAATGTGTAAGTAAAGTAAAGTAAAAAGTTGCTCAGTCGTATCCGACTTTTTGTGACCCCTTGGACTATAGCCTACCAGGCTCCTCCATCCATGGGATTCTCCAGGCAAGGATACTGGAGTGGGTTGCCATTTCCTTCTCCAGGGGAGAAGTTATTGCTGCTGCTAAGTCACTTCGGTAGTGTCCGACTCTGTGCGACCCCATAGACAGCAGCCCACCAGGCTCCCCCATCCCTGGGATTCTCCAGGCGAGAACACTGTAGTGGGTTGCCATTTCCTTCTCCAATGCATGAAAGTGAAAGTGAAGTTGCTCAGTCATGTCCGACTCTTAGCGACCCCATGGACTGCAGCCTACTAGGCTCCTCCATCCATGGGATTTTCCAGGCAAGAGTACTGGAGTGGGGTGCCATTGCCTTCTCCAACATCAAGAAGATCTAGGATGACCTGAACAATATGTATCATAGAAAAGTAATATATATAACCATATGGGAAGGAAAAAAAAGCAAGTTTAATCTAAGTTAAAACTTTAGATGTAGTAGAGTCGTAAATAATACACATTGTGATAGGAAGATCTTGTCAAATGTTATAGAACTTAAATTTTTAAATACTGAGAAAGTAACTGCCAAACGAATATTGCAGAGCCACTTCATTAGTCTTTTTTTCTCCTGCTGTCTATCAGATATTCGATTCCAGTGGCAGCCATGGATTTTCCGGAACTCAGCTACCTCAAAGCTCCAATAACTCCAGTGAGGTAAGCGAGGTTGCAGACAGCAGCCGTCTTATTTTCCTTGGATGACAGAAATGCTAAGTTAAATGGGGCATGCTTAATCTTTATCTGAACCTGTTGAAAATAATCTTTACCTGAACCTGTTGAAAATAAATTTGGAGCTCAAATGGTGCCGAGTAGGTAAAAGGTGTTTTCAGAATGCCAGTTATTTTTGAAGGTGTCTTAAACTAATGATAACTCCATCTTCAAAGTGGTATCAGTCAGGTCAGTTGCTCAGTCGTGTCAATTCTTTCAGCCCCCTGGACTGCAACATGCCAGGCTTCCCTGTCCGTCACCATCTCCCGGAGCTTACTCAAACTCACGTCCATTGATTGAGTTGGTGATGCCATCCAACCATCTCATCCTTTGTCATCCGCTTCTCCTCCCACCTTCAATCTTTCCCAGCATCAGGGTCTTTTCAAATGAGTCATTTCTTTGCATCAAATGGCCAAAGTATTGGTGTTTCAGCTTCAGCATCAGTCCTTCCCATGAATATAGCTAGATTGAAGTGGTATATAGCTAGACTGAAGTCAAAATAGCAACTTTTATTTATCCCTGTTCCTCGGGTAGTACTTACTGTCATCAGTATTCCTCGGGTAGTACTTACTGTCATCAGAGTTTAGTGGATCTCTGCGTTTTCCTCTCAGAGTGTCAGGGGTCTTCACACACACAGTGCTTCACACTGTGAATCAGCAGCCTTTGGTGCCTTCAGTAGAGCTGAGCACAGGGGCTCCGTCTAGTCCCCAGGACAGTTTCTGACTAAGCAAAGCCCAGAACCATTGCTGGATGGAATTCTGAGGTGGGTGAAGGTGGTCTGGGTGAGCTCACGCCTCTTCTTTGTGTCTTTTTCAAATCCACACCTTCCAATTAAAGCTGTCTTTTGTGTTACTATTTCTCTTATCTCCTTCCTCACTAAATCATTGTATCTTGGGGTTTTATGTCCAATAACCCTCTAAACTATTTGTTGAGGCTCCAACCTGATTTTAAGGGCTTAGACACAATTTAATGTGTTTTTACAGAAGTAGGCAATATTACATAACAAATTAATTGGGGTAATTCAGTGAATTGGCGATAGTTTGAAAGACCTGAGGAATGGCGGAGTGTTTAAGACCCTGTGATGGGTCTGGAGGGAGGTAAATGAGGAAATTTCTGGTGATCTTAAAATATACTCCATAGACAGCCACCTCTTCCGCCTCCATGGGAAGTGGACCCAACTGTGGGTAGTGAGCAGGGGCTCAGTTCCATGGTTATTGTTGAACCACCCCTCATAGTTAAGCCCTGCCCATGGTGTCCTGAGATGGGGTAGAGAACCTCTGCTCAAAACCCTGCCCTCACCTCCCATACTCACAGCACAGGGGCTGCCAGAGGGCAGGTCAAGTGAGCTAGGGTGGCTATTCCAGGAGGCCAGGTCATGGGCACTGCTCCTGGCTGGTCTTCTTTTGCTGCATGTGTGCTAAGTGGCTTCAGTCATGTCTGACTTTTTGTGACCCTATGGACTGTAGCCCGCCAGGATCCTCTGTCCATGGGATTCTCCAGGCAAGAATAATACTGGAGTGGGTTGCCATGCCCTCTTCCGGGGGATCTTCCTGACCCAGGGATCAAACCTGCAATCTCTCATGTCTTCTGCGTTGGCAGATGGGTTCTTTTCCACTAGCGCCACCTGATTTGACTAAGTGGAACTCTGAGGAAGCCACATCCAAACCTTCCTCTTTATAGATCATACCATCAAAATGGTAGACTTTTCATAATAAATGATTTCCATTCTCTGCCCTGTTATTTCTATATACACTCAGAGCTTTTTTCAAAATCCAGATCAAATTACACAGTCGACGAGACATTTTACTTGATTAAAAAAATTGTTTGCGAGAAGTTGGACCCGACTTAGCGACTGAACAGCAACAGCATCAAATTATATCATTATTATTTGCTTGCTTCTTATTCTCTTTTACTGTTAGTCATCCCACCAAGTACACATGTCATATCTCCCAGGCAAGTTTATGACTAGGACCTTTGATTATGTGTTGGGCTTCCCTGGTAGCTCAGCTGGTAAAGAATCCCCCTGTAACGCAGGAGACCTAGGTTCAATCCCTGGGTTGAGAAGGTCCGCTGGAGAAGGAAAAGGCTACCCACTCCAGTATTCTTGGGCTTCCCTGGTGGCTCAGCTGGTAAAGAATCTACCTGCAATGCGGGAGACCTGGGTTCGATCCCTGAGTCGGGAAGATCCACTGGAGAAGGGAAAGGCTACCCACTCCAGTATTCCGGCCTGGAGAATTGCAAAGAGTGAGACACAACTGAGCTGCTTTCACTTTCACTTTTGACTATGTGTATATTCTTAACCCATGACCCACTGCTAAGGATATAGTATTGCTTAGTAAATTTGCTTATTACTTGTCTGTATTAGATGTAGCCCTTTAATGGTTGAGAAGAACTGTTTGATCTGCAATAAAAGCCACATGGTTTTAAGGTTATATCTCTTCCAGCATTGTGATAATTTAAATTTCCTACTTTGAGAGTTTAGAAATTGTATCATCAAAACACTTTCTATTAACAGAACTTACGTTGAACACTGAAAATAAATTTTGGTAGTCATTAATGATTAGAATTAAGCTTAGTCTTATTTAAATTGGGTTCAAGTGACCAAATCATCTTCTTGTGATTTAATTAACAAGCCCCATTGGTGCTATAACCAGTGAGAGGAAAGTATTATTGCATTTGCTATTATTTTTTTTTAAAGCATGTATATTTAAACATTTATCCCTATTTGTTTTAACTAAACATTGCTTCTGGATAGCAACAGTGAAGAAATTCCTTTGACATAGAGGGCTATTTTAATGGCGTGTCAATTATTTCTGTCCTGTAGTACTCAGATAACTAGGTTTAAATTGAGTAGCAGACAGAATGAAGGGTATTTGATTTTTTTTTTAATATCTCTGGGACTTAAGATTCTGCCTGTAGCTGGTTGAATAATTAATATTTCATTCCACTCGTTTTTTTTTCCTGCTAACCATTCTTGGAGAATATTTATAACTTGCACAAACCATCTATTTGTGAATAGTGTGTTATGTCCACCAGTGTAACACAGAAAGGCAGTCATTCCTGAGTGCTGGGAGGGAGGAGGGTCACGGGTATTTAAAAATATTCCATTCTAATCGGTGCATCGTGTAACAGTCCAACTGTGAGTCACCCTAATTTGAAATCTGTTAATGTTGGAATCCAGCCAGTCTTATTTGAGCGGTTTTTTTAAAGGACACTTTGGCCCGCCAAAAAAAGTGAAAGCTTTTCATAGGGTACTTCTTGGTGAGTAATAATACGTCTCAGTCAGAGTTTGAAGGGATGTGTTTGTTATGGAGATAGTGACAACAAATCCCCCGCTGAGGCTCTGGAAGGGAGCTACCCCAGAAGCATCATTGCAGATACCCTGGCGCCCTGGGCCTTGGCTCTCACTCCTGGAAAATTGGCCTGGGGTGTCCCAACTTTCTGTGGCAGTGAGTGAATGAAGCATTGTCACACTAGTCCTGAGCTCCAAACTGGGGGGGGAAAATGCTAATTTTTTTTTTTTTTTTAATGGAAACTATGAATGAAACCGCTTACTCTTGACCATCACTCTGGTCTGTTTAAATAGAACGTTTAGTCTGGAGCCATACACAACTGTCGTACGTGCACAGATGGATGGTACATAGATAGGTCTTTGTTTCCCTTTCATATCAACTGATGTTTGGGCATCCACCCAAGAAGGGAATGAACACCTCCTCCTCTGTGACATGTTGCTGCTGTTAAGACAGCCAAGAGCACGAACGTCTTTTGTGCTCTTCCCTCATCTCACTTGCTAATAGACCTTCCTTTTATCAGCAACTGTGGTGTGGGCCCGTTTTGTGATGGCCAGATTGTGATTTTGCCACTCACTTCCCTTCAGAGATCCAAGTAGTAATTACGAGCCATTTGATCCAAAAGCATCTGCTGTGAGAGCCCTCGGAGTTTCAATTTTCTCTCCTTGAGGCACACTGAGCAGAAGTAATTTGACATGTGCTTCCAAGGCCATTAATGTGATGGTAATAAGAAATGCTTCTGTAGAAGCTGCCCTACCTGGAGGGCGGAAGTGATTTGCACACCTTAACGGAAGTGGCCATGGCTGCAGTTCAGTGATGTTACCCTTTGGTGGATGGCCACTCAGCACCGGGCCACATGGTGGTCTGGGCACCAGTAGTCACCACGGTTCCCTTGGGTTTTGGAGCAAGGGGTGATTCTCATTCGGTTTTTTATAGTGGCCACTGTTGAATTACAGTGGTCAAGCCTTTATTTAGTCGTGTCTGACTCTTTGCGACCCCATGGACTGCAGCTTAGCCTGCCAGGCCTCTCTGTCCCTCACCATCTCCCAAAGTTTGCCCAAGTTCATGTCCGTTGCATCAGTGACGCCATCCAGCCATTTCATCCTCTATCGCCCTCTTCTCCTCCTGCCTTCAATATTTCCCAGCATCAGGGACTTCTCCAGTGAGTCAGCTCTTCTCATCAGGTGGCCAAAGTATTGGAGCTTCAGCATCAGTCCTTCCAATGAGTGTTCAGAGTTGATTTCCCTTAAGATTGACTGGTTTGATCTCCTTGCTGTCCAAGGGACTTTCAGGAGTCTTCTCCAGCACCACAGTTCAAAGGCATCAATTCTTTGGTACTCTGTCTTCTTTACCATCCAATTCTCACAACCATACATGACCACTGGGAAGTCCATAGCCTTGACCTTTGTCAGCAGAATCATGTCTCTGCTTTTCAGCACACTGTCGAGGTTTGTCATAGCTTTCATGTCTAGAAGCAGTCTTCTGATTTCAGGGCTGCAGTCACCATCCACGGTGATTTGACTTGACTTGATTTGCTGGCCAAGCCTAGTATGGTGTAATTCCATAATCCACACCGAACTTCAAAAGTGATCTTCTACATTGTTGATGGCCCTTTACAGTTTATGTAGTCCCTTCAAATGCCCTTTCTCATGCCAGTCTCCTGATTTCTCTGTGGGGCTGGTGTGCTTCAGCCCCTTGTAAATGTGAGGAAATTGAAGCCCAGAGACATGAGCTAACCAGCCCTGACAAGGCTGGGATTTGACCCAGATTATCTGTTTATTGTATTTTTGCTTGTTTGTCTGTCTCCTCTGAGAACTGGAAACCTTGAACTGGTTGACTGGAAGCTAATTTTGTGGGGAGGGAGGGATGGAGCGGGTGAAGGGGTATATGATAGTCTTGACAGGGGTAGCCAGCCAAGGACTTCTGGGTGGGGGTTTAAAAGATTAACGTAGCATCTTTAAGGATAAGCAGAGAAAAGGGTTTTCCAGACACGTCAAGTTGCTGGGCTTGTTTTCATGATTCTCTATTCCTTTTATGAAAAAGAAGGTAAGAGAATATCTTATCTGACTCACTGAAAATGAAGCGTGTGATTTCAGTGTAGATAACAGTGACCCTTAAAAGGATCAATCCAGTTTTTTTTTTCCCCATGTAGGCAAGTCTTCCAACAGCCTAGGAGATGTATAAGCACCAAGTAGTCTTTTCTTTCTCTACTTCTAATGAATCACTTCTGCATCCTTGGCATTCTTTTTGAATAGCCATATTTCACCTTTCTTTAATTTCTTAAACTTCTAGGCTGTGTGTATGTTACACATAGGAAAAAAACTACACGTAAATTTTCACTCTAGGATCTCTTGAGAGAATCTGAACCTCCCCTAGCCTTGGTGTTGATAGACCTCGATCATTCAGTTGACTTTAGGTCAGCAGTGTAGACTCAGGGAATGTTTCCTCAGAGCACATGTAGGCACAAAACCTTGTTTAATTGAATAGAATGTGAATGTTTCTTTGGTCCTTCGTCGTATCTTCTCATTTGCCTGCATAGTTTTCTCTAGCCTAGAATTTCTCCATAGTAATCCTCTTTTAGTTTTTCTTCTTGAAACTCTAGAGAGGCTTAAGAACTTAACACTGTGGAAACAGATTCTACATAAGACAATGAAAATGGGCAGCTCTTACCCTACAAGCCCATACGTGACTGAATTTCTCATTGCATCCAGTTCAACACCCATGGATTAGGTATGTTCTTGGTGCAGGATACACTGTGTGAAAGGCTAAAGGATACACCATGTGAAGGGCTGAAGGATATACACTGTGTGAAGGGCTGAAGGACACACTGTGTGAAGGGCTGAAGGATACAGACTGTGTGAAGGGCTGAAGGGTATACACTGTGTGAAGGGCTGAAGGACACACTGTGAGGAGGCCTGAAGGATACACTGTGTGAAGGGCTGAAGGATACAGACTGTGTGAAGGGCTGAAGGATACACTGTGAGGAGGCCTGAAGGATACACTCTGTGAAGGGCTGAAGGATACACTGTGTGAAGGGCTGAAGGATACACTCTGTGAAGGGCTGAAGGATACACTCTGAAGGGCTGAAGGATACACTGTGTGAAGGGCTGAAGGACACACTGTGAGGAGGCCTGAAGGATACACTGTGTGAAGGGCTGAAGGATACAGACTGTGTGAAGGGCTGAAGGATACACTGTGTGAAGGGCTGAAGGATACACACTGTGTGAAGGGCTGAAGGATACACTGTGTGAAGGGCTGAAGGATACAGACTGTGTGAAGGGCTGAAGGATACACTGTGAGGAGGCCTGAAGGATACACTGTGTGAAGGGCTGAAGGATACAGACTGTGTGAAGGGCTGAAGGATACACTGTGTGAAGGGCTGAAGGATACACACTGTGTGAAGGGCTGAAGGATACACTGTGTGAAGGGCTGAAGGATACAGACTGTGAAGGGCTGAAGGATACACTGTGAGGAGGCCTGAAGAATACACTGTTTGAAGGGCTGAAGGATACACTGTGTGAAGGGCTGAAGGATACAGACTGTGTGAAGGGCTGAGGGATACACTGTGAGGAGGGCTGAGGGATACAGACTGTGTGAAGGGCTGAAGGATACAGACTGTGTGAAGGGCTGAAGGATACACTGTGAGGAGGCCTGAAGGATACAGACTGTGTGGAGGGCTGAAGGATACACTGTGAAGGGCTGAAGGATACACTGTGAGGAGGCCTGAAGGATACAGACTGTGTGGAGGGCTGAAGGATACACTGTGTGAAGGGCTGAAGGATACACTGTGAGGAGGCCTGAAGGATACAGACTGTGTGAAGGGCTGAAGGATACACTGTGAGGAGGCCTGAAGGATACACTGTGTGAAGGGCTGAAGGATACACTGTGTGAAGGGCTGAAGGATACACTGTGAGGAGGCCTGAAGGATACACTGTGTGAAGGGCTGAAGGATACACTGTGTGAAGGGCTGAGGATACACTGTGTGAAGGGCTGAAGGATACAGACTGTGAGGAGGCCTGAAGGATACACTGTGAGGAGGGCTGAAGGATACACTGTGTGAAGGGCTGAAGGATACACTGTGTGAAGGGCTGAAGGATACACTGTGAGGAGGCCTGAAGGATACAGACTGTGTGAAGGGCTGAAGGACACACTGTGTGAAGGGCTGAAGGATACACTGTGTGAAGGGTTGAAGGATACACTGTGTGAAGGGCTGAAGGATACAGACTGTGTGAAAGGCTGAAGGAAACACTGTGTGAAGGGCTGAAGGATACACTGTGAGGAGGCCTGAAGGATACACTGTGAGGAGGCCTGAAGGATACACTGTGTGAAGGGCTGAAGGACACACTGTGTGAAGGCCTGAAGGAGACACTGTGTGAAGGGCTGAAGGATACACTGTGTGAAGGGCTGAAGGATACAGACTGTGTGAAGGGCTGAAGGACACACTGTGTGAAGGGCTGAAAGATACACTGTGTGAAGGGTTGAAGGATACACTGTGTGAAGGGCTGAAGGATACAGACTGTGTGAAAGGCTGAAGGAAACACTGTGTGAAGGGCTGAAGGATACACTGTGAGGAGGCCTGAAGGATACACTGTGAGGAGGCCTGAAGGATACACTGTGTGAAGGGCTGAAGGACACACTGTGTGAAGGCCTGAAGGACACACTGTGTGAAGGGCTGAAGGAGACTGAGAATGAGAAAGACAGCATCTCTGCTGTTATTCATTCATCTCAGCACCTGGGGGACCTAAGAAACAGCCTGGAAATGCCTATCAAGCTGGCTGGACTTCACTGCAGGGACATCAGAGTGTAGACACATCTAACTGAGTGGAATTGGTATTGGGGGAGGGCATGGGAGACTTCCTAAGAAAGAGGGTAGCACTTGAAATAAGGTTGAAGAATATATGTGAATTCAGGACAGGAGCTCTGGGGAGGGTAAAGCAGGCGAAAGAAGTGGAGGTCACCCGGGTCTGGAGGCAGGAGAGTGCTCATGTGGGGAGTTGGGGGAGCCGGAACATGGTGTGCCTCGTGGAGTAACCAAAAGGAATCAGACAGCTGGCCCTTGTCCCTTTTGTGAGAGGTGACTAACTGCCAGGCTGATGTTCCTATAGAGCAGTGGTGGGAGCCCAGGCTCACACTGGGGTCCAGGGTTCAAATTCCCACAGTATGTCAGTCGTAGCTCTATGTGGGAGCTGGGGCAAGTTTCTAGAATTTTCTGAGCCCCCCTCTTTTCACTGTTAGAGAGTTGGGACAGCGCCTGCCTCAGAGGGCTGTGAGTGGTGAGTGAACTGGCGAGGAGTTGTGAGGTCTCTCTGGATGAGGGGAGGGTAGTTGTGGATTTGCGTTCCCGTGTCCCTCCCTCGCTTGTCATCCTCCATCAGGTTTTCCCGGCTCTGCTCTGAAAGTACAGCCCTGAATTGCTGTGCAGCAGCAGTCAGCATGGGCTCACGTCCCCTGGTCCTGGCTCCTTGTGGTTTCTTACTCCACAGTGACCTCTGCCGGGGTTTTGGTTTGATTCTGAGCATGCATTGTTGGAGAGGCGGGGCCTGTGCCTTTGAGCCCGTACCTGCTCGTTGCTGATGCCCCTGGTTGAAATTCCTGCTTAGGTGGACGGAAGTGCCTGAGGCTTAACCTCAGAAGAAAATGGGACCCACGTGAGATGTGACCCTGCAGGGGACACAGGGGTCCGTGCTGCTTGCCTGAGTCCTTGGCTCTGGGCATCTGCTTCTCTCTCTCTCTTGCTCGCTGTCTTTTTCTTTGGCAAGTGTGTTCATGTGCATTCTGGGCTGTGACCATCTTTTCAGGAAAATATACAGGAAGTGACAGAGCCAGAAATGTCACTTCAAAGATGAGTACCACATTTAAAAAGACAGCACAGGAAAATTGATTCTTCCCTTTGCCTAAATCTGTTTTTGTTTTTTTTTAATTACTGTACATATTCTAGTATTTTAATCCTATGGTGTAGGGGAATCTTGGAGAAGGGCATGGCAACCCACTTCAGTATTCTTACCTGGAGAATCCCATGGACAGAGGAGCCTGGTGGGCTGTAGTCCATGGGGTTGTGAAGAGTCGGACACGACTGAAGCGACTTAGTACATAGGGGAATCTTGTGTGTGTATGTGCGTGTGTTTTAAATGCATGAAATTCAAAGTAAAAAACCTGTCATTGACAACTCTCATGTATGATAGGTGGGGTATACGTGATGTATTGATGATGAATCTGTGTGTAACATTTTCTGGTGTGTGAGGTGTTTTCACATATATGATTTCTTTTCACAAAATTTGTATTATTGATTGGTGAACTTAAACAATTGTGTTGTATTAATAACATCCCTGTTTACAAAATAGGAGGTGAGGTTGAACACAGGAAATGCCCTGCTCTACTGCTTCTTAAGTGGTGTGACTTGAACCTCAGTCTTTTGATTTCAAATCCTCAAGTCTTGTCTTTACTACCAGACTAATATGAGAGCCTAACCAGAAGGGAACATTTCTGAGTTGCTTAATATTTAATGTTAACTATTTTTATTTATGAATCATAGAAGAACATATTAGCATGAGGTCATGGAGTTACTGTGAGGGTGAAGTTTAGGAAACAAAGCTTCCTTGGGAAAACCTTCTGAAACATGGTATGTTTGGGGATGATTTCTGAATGAGTGTCTAGCTGAAGATGGAAAAACACTTAGTCCAGGATTAGGGGGTAATTTTTAAAAACAAGTAGAAAGAAGAGAAACATGCTTGGATTAAGTGCAGTTCATGGTTAGTATGCAGGCAGGCGTCAGAGGCCATGGCCGAGTGTATCTGAAATTCACTGGGATCGTGGCTTAGACATAGACTTCATGGAGTTCCTGATCATCTGGACAATTCTAGAGCAGTAAGAGTGGGTACTGAGCAGCCCTTCTTTGACTGCATTGTGCTAACTTGGGCTAAGAGGCAAAGTGGCTAGAACACAGGAGGAGGAGTTGATGGACTCCAGTCAGCCTCCCAAGGCGTCAGTTGCGTGTGGGTTAAACAAATGAGGAAACTCCAGGCTTGTCTGCCCCAGAGGGTCATGAGAAGCCCTAGATGTGAGGAGCGCAAAAGTGCTAACTCTAAACTCAGGGGCATTTTCCCACGGCCTCCCTCATTTGCTCGTCAAGCCCACCCTTTCTTTTGGGACCTCAAAACAGGTGGATGACCTGCTACACTTATACGGGTCAGCAGTGGATGGCGTTCCCCGAGACGGCACGTGGGAGAGCCAGGTTGACGTTCACTTTCCGGATCGTCAAGTCGTGACTGTGATGGTCAAGCCGGAAACCAGGGTAGAAGATGTTCTGACTCTGGCCTGCAAGGTAGTGGATTTTGCTGTAGAAATACACTTCTGAATGGGATAATCATTAATGTTGCCCTCCTTTGCCTGCTTAATTTGGGTGGTGTTGAAGACCTCACTTTCTACAGGAAGGAACAAATTTGTTAATTAACATATTCATTATAGCATTCTCTTTCTCCATGTTTTAGAGGAATAAGTTGAGTCATGGCCCAATGCCTTCATGAAGAACTTCAGCTATTTTACTGAAATTCTGTATATACACCTTTGTATCTGGGATAATTATGAAGTCTCTTTTGTTATTTAAGGTACTTATAGATGGTATTCTGTGAGAAAGTGGCATGAACTTTGCGGTGGTTTGATTTGATGCTAGTTTTATCAAGTTTCTCCGGATTAAATGAGTCACTCAATACCACTCACAGTTGCTTCATGGAGATTGTTATGAGATGGTGTTTCATTCATTATTCAAACTGGGTTTTATTTCTGAGAAGAAAGTTTATGATATATTTTCAAGAGAGCCCTCTGAGATCCATGAAACCGACTCAGCAGCATCAGATAATATGCTTTCAGACCACCAGATGGCGCAGTAGAGCTGAAATATTTTTAAGTTTTCAGAGAAAATGCAAACATATGAAATGGTTAAAAAACTGTCGAGTTTGGTAGCTCTTTACCACAAATGCTTATTAGATAATCTTTCATTTTAGTCCTCCTTTTTCACTTTGACTTACGCCCTAGGATTCCAGATATTTGTATATGCAGCTTATACTGTTAATGAATTTAATTTTCTTTTGCTCCATTATGTCAGGTGATTATTCAGGCAGTCAATAATATTATTCAGTAACAATAATATCAAGTTGGTAAATATTCTGATAGAGGAGGTCAGATGTAGTGGGTGAGTTAGATCCAGTTAGAACATAGGCTTGAGATAATTTCTCATTGTTGAAAATGTGTCTGAGACAGAATGTGTGGGTGTATATATATATTTATGTGTCTGTATATATATTTATATATACCTTTTCCTTGTGAAAAATGGTTGGAACAGGAAATCGTAATTCTGAAGTCTGCAGAGTATGAGATGGTTGACATTTCACAAATTAGTAACAGGAAACAATTTAAATTTAGGTACCTGTCTATTAAAAGAGAGCAGTTCTGACCACCATCACTGCTTCAAAATACATCTCTTGCTTTTAGTGATAAGTGGTATCATTTAGAGAAAATCTTCTTAAAAATAATTTCCCTTTTTTCTTTTTTGCACACTGAAACTTGAGCTCTTGTATATACTTAAACTCAGCATATTATAGAAGATATTTTTAAAAGAAATTTCCACTTTTATTTTTAGTGAACAATGGTGCATTTAGAAAGAACATTTAACATCTGAATAGCTGTCTTTTTCTCCCTAGATGAGGCAGTTGGAACCCAGCCATTATGGCCTACAACTTCGGAAGTTAGTGGACGAGAACGTTGAGTACTGTATTCCTGCACCCTACGAATATATGCAGGACCAGGTGAGTGTTCTTCGGCTTTGGTAAGGGACCGATCCATGGGCCAAGGAAACCCATCCATGGCCCCTTAATTTAAAAAAATAGTGTCATTCGGGGGAAAAAATTCTGTTTAAATTGTCATTTAGCTTGGAAACAATCAAAATAAATTTGCAAGATACTGTGACTTCAGATCCTCTGATTTTGCGGGTCTTCCCTTTTGTAGGTTTATGATGAGATAGAAGTCTTTCCACTAAGCGTGTATGATGTGCAGCTGACAAAGACCGGGGGTGTGTCTGACTTCGGTAAGGAGGAGGAACGTACTCAGCAGAGAACCGTCTGGTCCATCCTTGCCTGGTTTGCCCCAGTATCTTTGGACCTAATATTCTTTTCTTCCCATTTTCAGAAACTATGACAAGAGATTCTGAGCTTCCTTTCTCTTCCCTCATGCCTATTAATTTATATTAGCAGACTAAAAATATATGTATTATTATTGGGGGGAAATGCCAAAACACTTAAGAGGAACGAATGTAAAAACCGAAGGGAAACTTGAAGTGATGGTGATAACAACCACGCAATGAGTTTATTGTGTGCTGGGCACAGTTCTTAGCTGATTAACGTATGATTCATGTAACAGTTCTTTCATCTCCGCCTCTTTGCTCTTAGCGCTTCACCTGCCTGAACTGGCCCCCATTTTTCCCCTCCCTTACTCCCTTCTTTCTGAGTGTATAAATCCAACTTGTCCTTCAAAGGCTGACTAAAGGTCTCACTTCCTTGAAGAAACCTTACCCATTGCTTTACCTTCAGTTTAATAATTAAGGGTCAGTATTATCCATATCACTTCATAATATTTAATTCTTGCATTTCTGTTCATCTGTGTTTAAACTTGGCTCTTTATAAACTGTGCTCGTGTCTTAAAGTTCCTTCCTGTCTCTTGCTTTGTCTTGTTCCAGAGAAACTTGATAATTAGATGATGGTGCTTGTGGTTTAGTCTTGTATCGGACTCTTGTGATCCCATGGACTGTAGCCTGCCAGTTAATGATCAGTAGATATCTCCATAGAAAGACTATTTCTTGTTAGATATATTGATATAATTATTTCCCTTAAAATGACACAACCTGATCGTAATATGTTAAAAATTTCCTTTTTATGATTTGTTGGGGTTTTTTGGTAAAATGATGTTCCTTGTTTCTAAATTTTATGGCATCTGTCTGGCCCCAGATGTTATGTTGGTTTTCCTCTCAAGGCCTCTGAGCATTTTGTCTATGTTTCTGTTGGTCTCGCTCTATTCTCCAAGGTCTCCTTTGGTCAGTCTTCTTTGCATTTGAATGACTGATGGGAGATACTTGGAAAAATACCCTTTGGTGACCATAATCTCCCAGGCTCTGTGTGAGGCACAGAAGAAATAAGGGACATGCCTTTCTTCCTGCTGTCAAAGACCTCCCAGGATTATGGGACCAAGACATGAAAATGTGTATTCCCACCGTGGAATCACAGATGAGGGCACTTTTGGAGGATGGAGGGAGACACATTCAGAGAAGGGCCATCTCACCTGGGTGTCCCATGCAATCCTATTTAGGGCAAGAAGTATCCACTCAAGTATTTTTCCACCTGCTCAAAGTGCCTAGCTCCATACAGAGTTGTTTCTTAACAAATATTATATTGAAGTGAACTTAATTTATTTTAATAAGACTTTTTTGATCTCAATTAAAAAAAAAAAATTAAATTGTGGCAAAATACACATAATATAGGGCTTCCCTGGTGGCTCACATGATAAAGAATCTGCCTGCAATGCGGGAGATCCAGGTTTGATCCCTGGGTTGGGAAGATCCCCTGGGGAAAGGGAATGGGTGGCTACTCATTCACTTCATGGCAAATGAGGAAACAGTGGAAACTGTGACAGACTTTGTTTTGGGGAGCTCCAAAATCACTGCAGATGGGGACTGCAGCCATGAAATTAAAAGACACGTGCTCCTTGGAAGAAAAGGTATGACAAACCTAGAGAGCATATTAAAAAGCAGAGACATCACTTCACTGACAAAAGTCCATCTAGTCAAAGCTAAGGTTTTTCCTGTAGTCATGTATAGATGTGAGAGTTGGACCCTAAAGAAGGCTGAGCACCGAAGAGTTGATGCTTTCTATCCATGGTGCTGGAGAAGACTCTTGAGAGTTCTTTGGACAGCAAGGAGATCAAACCAATCAATCCTAAAGGAAATCAGTCCTGAATATTCATTGAAAGTGCTGATGCTGAAGCTCCAATACTTTGACCACTTGATGCAAAGTCTACTCATTGCAAAAGACCCTGCTGCTGGGAAAGATTGAAGGCAGGAGGAGAAGGGGTGACAGAGGATGAGATGGTTGGATGGCATCACTGAGTTTGAACAAACTCCGGCAGATGGTGAAGGACAGGGAAGCCTGGCATGCTGGAGTCCGTGGAGTTGCAGAGTTGGACATGACTTAGTGACTGAAAATCAACACCACGTATCATAATTTCCCTTCATAGCAGTTAAGACAGGTTAAAATGACAACTCAGCGCCATTAAATACATTCATACTGTTGTGCAACCATTAACATCACCTAGTTCCAGAAATGTTTTTATCTTGCAAAACCGGGACTCTTGTAAAACAGTAACTTCCCATTCTCTCCTCTTCCACAGCCTCTGGCAACCACTCTTTTATTTTCTGTCTCTTTAAATCTGACTGCTCTAGTACCTCAGAGAAGTGGAATCCTGTAGTCCTTTGTCTACTGGGGCTGACTTTTTCATGTAGCATAAAGTCCTAAACCTTTAGATCTGATACACTCTCCCCCTTTTCTGCCCTTCCTAGATATCTGTGCTTTCAAAATAGCTGTCGTTTAGCCTTTCTACATACCCTGCTTATGTATAATGTCGGGAATATGTAGATGGTCAAGGAAATACTTAGTGTCAGGAACTTAGTCTTGTTTCCTCCTTTTATTTTTCTTCCTAGGGTTTGCAGTGACTGCTCAGGTGGACGAGCACCAGCATCTCAGCCGCATCTTTATAAGTGACGTCCTCCCTGACGGCCTGGCGTATGGGGAAGGTCCGTGTGGCAGGCGGTATCTCTCTTCTCTCTTAATTCTGTGCAGTGCAGTCTGGCTAGTGAAATTTGCTCATGATTTTGTCAGAAAACAGTTTCTCCTAGAATTTTAAAGAAAGTGATTTTGAATGCCAAGGCATATGTACACACACACACACACACACACACACACACGTATATGGGTATACAGTGAGAGAGTTTGTGCGTGTGGTTTTGAAAGAGACAGTATATATACAGAGTACCTGTGCACGTGTCCAGGTAGATGGAGAAAGAGACGGTGAGGGCCAGCCAGGCAGGCAGACACACCAAAGGTTATTTCCCAGCACGTTGAACATCACTTAGAGGACTAATTAAATTGAGTGACTCTTAAACTATTTCTTCTAATGCTAGTCTTGAGAGAGTTGAAATTTGTTATCAGTGGAATCTGATTACTACAGGGTTTGTTGCTATCTTTGAAGGTAGCAACAGAAGAGCCCTTGAGAACACTAAGCGGGTCAAATTTGCAATCGTCTTTCATCTTAAAATATTCCTCTCAGTCATCTCTCTCTCTTCTTCCTCTGTGTCCCCTTCCTCCTCCTCAGGGTTGAGAAAGGGCAATGAAATCATGACCTTAAATGGGGAAGCCGTGTCTGATCTTGACCTCAAGCAGATGGAGGCTCTGTTTTCTGAGAAGAGTGTCGGGCTCACTCTGATTGCCAGGCCACCAGACACAAAAGCGACTCTGTGTTCTTCCTGGTCAGACAGTGACCTGTTCTCCCGGGACCAGAAGGGTCTGCTGCCCCCTCCTAACCAGTCCCAACTTCTGGAGGAATTCCTGGATCACTTTAAAAAGGATACGGCAAATGGTAAGGTTCTGTTATTTCTCCCTTTCTTCACGGCTGGTATCACCAGATAATATTTTTAGGCTGTGTTTGCTTGCAAACTGAGATTATTTAGCTCTGTTCAAAGAATATTTTCTCATTTCTTAGGGGAAGAACACAGATGCCAAGCAAACTGATTTGATACAGAATTCCATGCATTTTAGTAATTATAACACTTTTAGTGAAAATAGAAAATAATTGTTCTTGCACAAAGTAATATTCCTTAAAATTACAGTCTTAAAAAAAAATCACCCATGATATTTAGTGTCGTAATTATTTGGTTATTCAGGGAGACAAAAGCCAACATAAATGCCGAAGTTGATTTTTCTGTTTAGTTGAGTGTAAGGCAAAAGCATTTTGCAGTCATTTATTGGGTTTTAAGAACAGTTCATGCAATTCAGTTCTTAATCTGTTTGGTTGAGTACTACTTTTTCAATAAATGGCAAATTTTTCACATAGGTCATGAATTTTAAAATTTTGTAATTTTTTCATTTTTTGAAAATGAAAAAATTGTATGCCAGTTTACTTTTTTAAAGGTGAGATTTCCATTTGAGGCAGTTATTTGAAGGTTTGACTTCCTGGGCCTATTATTGGTACACATTTCGTATTTTTACAGTCTGGTAAATGAGAGACTCCAGCTCACACTGAAAGCCCGTGGTCCCTTCTGTACCTGGGAGGGAGCCTGCCAAGCCCCCGCAGGCGACTGAGCATGACAAGCACATGCAGTCATTTTTATTCTTAATTACAATCATAACAGATTTCTAATGGAAATCTCTGCATGATCACCAAAAATGAATAAAAAAACACAGAAGTTGTTAAGATCGATTTAATTATAAAGCAGGTTTATTAGGTCATTTTGGTATTAAAACATCAGATGGTAAGATTTGTGATTCAATAAGGTATATGCTGCCTTTTCCTCCTCTCTAGAGATTTCCCTCCAATTTAAAATGCCATTACATTGACTATTGGCATATAAAAGTCAGTGTCATAAAACCAAAAATGTGATGGAGCTAATTAATTACCTGGTTATCTTAGGGATGCCATTCAAGTCCCCCTGGGCTGCTTTACAGGCCTGTGTTCCACACAAGACATGGTGTGTCCATTCGTTGGACTCATTATTCTTGAGGGATACATTCACGGCCTGTTATCTCTCTCTGTATTTTATCATAATAAGAAATCACTGCGGAGTCTATGATAACTTTTGGTACTTGCCGGAATGGATTTCTACAGAAAGCAGCAAAAGAGGCCAAATTGACTCCTTTTTTCCCCCTCCCCTACCAGTTGAAAATCAAGCAGGTCAGTTAATCTTGTTTTTTTACTTTTTCTTTTGGTGCAAGGATACAGCATAAGAAGAGGGCTTGGATATGTTAGGTGGTCGTTAAGTACCTGCCTAGGGACCCCTTCTTACAGGCTACAGCTGTGTAACTAAGGACACCCATGTCTGTGTGCACAGGTGCCTTAGCTTAGTCAGACTGTTGTTGTTCAGTCGCTCAGTCCTGTCCGACTCTGCAACCCCATGGACTGCAGCATGCCAGGCTTCCCTGTCCTTCACCATCTCCCGGAGTTTACTCCGACTCATGTCCATTGAGTCGGTGATGCCATCCAACCGTCTCATCCTCTGTGACCCCCCTTCTCCTGCCCTCATCTTTCCCAGTATCAGGGTCTTTTCCAATGAGTCGGCTCTTCACATCAGGTACCGAGTGCTGAAGCTTCTGCCTCAGCATCCGTCCTTCCAGTGAGTGTCCAGACTGTGGCAGTGCTTGTCGGTCTTGCTCCAGGTGCCCCCGCGGCTGCAGCGTATATCTCTCCTTATCCTTCCTTGGATGGTTTATCACCACCCTGTTTCCTGGTGAGACTGTGCTCCTTGGGGCTGAGACTGCTCCCCAGGGATCCTCTGTCTTTCCCCTCCACTGCTCCACAGTAATGCGCTTGTGTTGGAGACAAAACAGCCATGAGGGGCTGCTTTCCCAAAGGCTTGGCAAATATGGAATTTATTCCCCCACCCCCATCAATTTCTGATTTTTTTAAATTGAATTACAGTGGATTTACAATACTGTGTTGGCAAAGTGACTCAGTCATATACATACGTACCTTCTTTCTTATGTTCTTTTCCTTTATGGTTTATCACAGGATGCTGAGTATAGCGCCCTGAGCTGTTTGTTGATTATCCATCCTATGTATGGTAGTGGGGGCATCTGCTAATCCCAGACTCCCAATCCATCCCTCCTCCACCACCCTTCCCCCTTGGTTTATTGTCTCTTTTGAAGTAGCTGTGTAGCCTGTGAAGAAAGTTAAATGCCTGTGAGTGAATGTCTCCAAGGGAAGCCTGTCTGTTTTGAAGGTTGGGGGAGAAGAAATTAAGGGAGGGGAGAGAGGAGGAAAAAGAGGCAACTTGTTAGCTGAGCCTGACATGAGAAGTCGTGTTTGTGGAAATGTAAGGTGGGGGTGGTGTGGTGATCAGGGTGGGGGAGTGGGGTGGGGGTGATGATGGGGGTGGGGTGGGTGTGATGGGGGTGATGGGGTGGGGGTGATGGGGTGGGGGTGGGGTAATGGGGGATGGGGTAGGGGTGGTGGGGATGATGGAGGTAGGGGTGATGGTGATGGTGGGGGTGATGGGGTTGGGGTGATGGGGGTGGGGTGGGGGTGGGCTGAGTGGCTAGGTGACAGGCACTCAGGCTTTGAGTCCCACCCCATCTGGGCTTGAGTTTGGGCCTGCCCTTTACAGGTTATGTGACCTTGGGGGCAGCGCTCAGCCAGGGAGGGGTGGACGTCGGTGGATGATACCCCAGCCTCCCTGTCCACTGCTGAGACGGTTCTGGGGTGCGCCCCACAGTTCTTCCAGATACAAGGGCAGTCGGTTTCTTATCTCACGCCTTTCACACGCTTTCTGCCCTCTCGCTGGCCGCTGTCCCTCACTTGGGCTTCCTGGGATCACCTTCTAGATAAGCTTCTGTACCCACAACTTGGCTTGGGCTCTGCGTCTGGGGGAGCTCAAATGAGGACTCTGAACCTGGATTCCTCATCTGGACGACGAGGCTTATTTTGGCCCATGGGGCTGCCGTGAGCCTGAGCCAGTCTGAGTCTCTGCACCTCCAGCCCGGCTCCTTGGGGGCAGGAAGTCTGAACACGGGGGTCTCCCATCCCCTTCCCCACCGTGAGCTCGCTGTCTCGTTACAGGTTACCTTGACTTGCCTTGGTGATGAATTAGGAAACAGTAGTCCCATTTTTTATGCTTAAGTTTTTAAATTACACACATAAAGTAATTTAAATGATTTTGAAAAACAATTTTTCATACAACTTTGAGTGTTACTGAAGAGTGGTCATTTCAGAGTCTGCCTTTCCCTAAATTTCGCTTGCTCCCAGCGCTGCCAGAGGCAGCCTGGCACTCAAAGGAAACTGTTTTGTTTCCCCAAGAAACCAGTCTTTTGCTTGTTAATAAAAACCACACAGCGGGCTCTCTGGAAGGGAAGACCTGCCTTTGTTTTTGTTAATGGAAACTGAAAGAACATCAGAAAGTGGAGGAAGAAGTCTCCCTAAGCAACTGTTCTGGGTATATTTTAACTGTCTGGGCTGAATATTCACTGAACCTTTCTGGGTACTTGAAATACGGGAGGCCCTGGGGTAAGCAACGTGAGTTCAGAACTTCCTGTCTACTTGAGGTGTGATTCAGGTATCCAGAATATATGTACTAAATTTAGCTTTAGTCTCTTGATCAGGTTTGAGCTGGGGAAAAAAATAAAAAACCTTCTTTATATATATATATATAGGCTTCCCAAGTGGGCAGTAGTGGTAGAGAACCTGCCTGGCAACACAGGACACATACAAGATATGGATTTGATCCCGGGGTTGGGAATATTGCCTTGGAGGAGGGCATGGCAACCCTGTCCAGTATTCCTGCCTGGAGAATCCCATAGACAGAGGAGCCTGGGCTACGGTACATAGGGTTGCAAAGGTCAGACACGACTGAAGTGACTTGGCATGCATATGTACATGAGACTGTCCCATGAAAGTTGGGAAATAATAGAGTTTCTGTTCAGGTTTCATGCTTTTCTAGAAAAGAAGCATCCTGGTGGCCTTCTTGACACTCATGATGTGTATAGTGTTTAGGGAAGTGGTTCTCAGACTTAACAGTGTTTAAGACTCACTTTAAGACCTTGTGGAAATTCAAATTCCTGGG
Organism: Bos taurus; assembly: GCF_002263795.3. Lineage (NCBI taxonomy): Eukaryota > Metazoa > Chordata > Mammalia > Artiodactyla > Bovidae > Bos > Bos taurus. The sequence continues at coordinate 91,805,175 of NC_037336.1, forward strand.
TCCTGTGGCCAGAGAGCCCCCTTCAGGCTGGACCAGGGCTCGCTCACACTGCCAAGGCCAGTGGCCTGAAGGATGTGGTCTGCTCCCCAGCAGTACGACCCCCTCCTTTCCTGAACCCCTCTGTGCCCAGGTCTTGAGGATTAAATGAGATAAATGTATATAAAGTTCCCCAAAATGACTACACTTGTACCTGTGTGTTGGTATTCTCATTCGGGGATCCCATGCCCCCAGCCCCGAGCCAGTCCTCAGCGCACTCAGGAGGCAGCAGACTGGTTTGTTAGTTCCCCTTATTGGGTCTCAGCTCACCCTTGGGAGACAGTCCTCAATCAGTGGATTGATACACTGAGAACTAGAGAACTTCCATCAGTCACTGGCTTTGCTGTGATATTCCCATGATGCTGTGAAGAGTGGAATGGGCAGGGATACCCTGAGAAGTGTTGGGTGCTCAGTACTAAGTTCCGTTGTATCCTTAGGGTTGAATGACTGTTTGATTCCTGCCGGTAAGGGTTTGAATTTTTGTTCTGGTTATCCACAGTAGAGGGGGAGAGAGAGAGAAGAAATGTCTAGAGGCTGTTTTTGACTTGAACAGTAATATCATCTGGAAAGACTTCTTATACAGAGAATTAGTTTTACCGCTGGAATTCCCCAGATAAGTCACTGTTATTTTTGAGCCAACAAGGCCACCATTGAAGTCATCGGACATGCCAGCCCTGTTGATACTGGCTTCCTGTTATTGCTGTTTCTGATTTATATTGAAAAGTCCCTTTTCCAGTGTATGCCATCTTTTGAAACATTTCAGTAGCTTTTAAGAGTGTCTTATTGGGCATAGACTTCCTGAATAAAGTCTTTATGTAAACATTGAATTTGATGTGGCATTCATGTATTCTCCATCTATAAACAGCTATTCATTTGGCCTCATTAGGGTTGGGGTATATTTAACAGGAGACAAAATAGAAAAGACCTATGTTCCTCCTTCCATGTAGATAATGTCAACCCAGCCAATGCTTCTCACAGGATGATGAAGCTAATTGCAGCCTGAGGCTCTTTTTTTAATTCCCCACCCTACTTTGAATCAGTCCCTTTTTAAATTGCTGTATAAGTAGTGTAGACTGTCAAGCTACCAGAAGACACTTAGATGCAAATTTGCTCTTTGGAATGAATTGCCCCTGGGAATGTATGTATCCGTTATACAGCTTTCCACCAGGGGAAGAATTATAGAGCCAGCTCTGATGTGGCAAACCCGCTTATTTCCTGTTTATGACAGTGAGGGCATTTCGGCTTCCATAGACTGGTTTAGGATGACTAACAACATTGAGCTCAGAAAATGCCCTGTTTGTGTGTGAAAATACTATTACCAGGTCTGTCTGGCTGACACCCCAGATACCCAGATGTCAGAACAAAGTCAAGTTTCTAAAGATGGTGGGTGCATGTAAAAATTTTCTTAAAAATCTGAGTGGGAAGTACTGATTTTACCAGGACACAGAGAACTTTGGTCTCCGAGTTCATAGTTTCTTCCAATGGTGCTGAAGACAGTTTTCAGTTTTATTAGCGGGAGTGAGCAATGTAGCTTTCTGTTAGCAGTAAGTAGGGTCCTTGGGTGCTAATCTCCTTATAAAGCCTAATGTTGTTGGCGAATTCGTTTTCATTTTCCCATATCCATTCATTTGTTTATTCACTTGTTTATTTAACAAATAAACAATAACATAAAACATTGCAGGTATATAACAATGAGTCAGACATTATTTTCTACCCTCAAGGCGCTTATAGTTGAGGAGAAAAAGTACAATACTTTTAGATAATAGTTCACGTTAAAAAAAAAAAAAAGCTTTTCAATGAAGAGACTTAGAGGTCCAGTTCAGAGGTAGAATTCCAAACACTGATCTTCTGTTAATTTTGAGCAAAGGAGTCCAAAGAGAGAGGTGTGAGGACTGGAGGAAGGTGAGTGTTTGGTCTGAGTGCCAAACTCAGATGGGTCAGATGGGCATTTTGTGGACTGGGAGGTGTGTGGTGGGAGCTGGGAGGGCGTTCCATAGAGTGTGTGGCCTGGGACACAGCCCAGAGCAGAGGCCACCTGGCTCTGTGCGAATGGGAAATAACATTGTAAAGTCTATTGGGACCAGATTGTATACAACCCTGAATTCCTGGAATTTATAACAAATATATCATGGCAAGTAAGTGGAGAAAGGAGCAAGTATTGGCCTTACTTTTCCCTGCCTTACAGAAAATACAGAGCGTTTGTCTGGTCACTTAAGGAGCACCAAAGTGTGGCTTGAAATCCTTCCAGAGTAGATACTCTTACCTTCTGCATATTGGCTTTATTATTTCACTCTTAGAGCTTTGTTCCTTTGGCTTGCACAGTGTTGTTTTTAATGATCAGAAGTCCCTTGTAAAATACAGACTCAAATACATGTTTTTTGGGGAAAGAAAGAACAAGTGAATTACTGTTGGTTCCTATAAAAGCAAAGTACTCCTCAGCACTGTAATGCTATGTCCACTAATGGTGTGGTCCTCGCAGATCCCCTTTAGAGGTTTGACTAGCCTGGCATCAGGACAGCTGGGGGTGAGGAGGTGCCTGTAGCCCTGAGGATGAGGCAATGTTGGAGCTGAGGGAGAAGCTGGTAAATTAAATTTGCCAGCATTTTGAGTAGAACCAGTCCTATTTTCTCTCTCCTAACATGGTATGCAAATTCATTTTTCAGGTTAAAATCTACAGAATTTCTCTAAAGAACAGGGCATGTAATTTCTGTTAGATATGTCACTTTTAAAATAGCCATTTGAGACTTTGGAATGACTGGATCAAATGCAGTCACCTGTGCATGTAGAGTGAGCCAGATCTCTGTGAGGCAGCAGTTCTGTGAAGCTGTTAGCTATTATCGGAAAGAGGAAACATTATATAGCCGGTTACACACGAGGGGAAAAAAAGGTCTGACCCTTCCTGTGGATGTTACAAGTACTGATTGCCAAATGGTGCTTGTCTGCATTTCCAGTTTTGTTCCCCTTCTTTGCAAATGAATTATGTTCCTGACTTAATTCTTCCCCAGGGAGGAATTGGACTCAGGAAGAACCAAGTATGGACATCTCGTTTTTAGCTCTTACTTCTAGAGACAGCTCTGTCATGGCTATATCTTTAGTTTTTCAGATCTTTAATACATATATGGGCATGGTGTGAAATTCCAGCAGGATAAAAAGTTAAACTGTGATAGGTAAGTCCCTCTAAGCTGTTTAGAAATGGTAGTTAAGAGCAAGTAGCCAGACTTGCTCAAGCCTTGACTCCAGGCTTACCCATTTATTAACTGGATGGATTTGGTTGTGCAAGTCACTTACGCTGTCTATGCTGAGTTTTTAACAATGGTAAAATAGTCTAGTCTGTTTTTATGGGCTCAATGAACTAATAGCTGGAAACAATGAGACTGTGCCTGGCCATGTCATGTAGACGTCAGCATGTAGATGTTAGTTAAGCAAGTAAGAGAAATTTCTCCCACTCTGTCCTTGGCCACCCAGTTTCTCTCCCAAAGTAATCACTGTCCCTTGTGTCTTTCTCATCCTGGCCTGGAGACTCTTAAATGTTGGGGGACATGGTGGGGTAATTTTCTTCTTGGTTTTTACTTCATACATGTTGGGATAGACAGAATAATAGGCCCCCTTGGAATGTCTACCTCTGGATCCTGTGAATAGGGCAAAAGGAGCTTACCTGGCCAAAGGGACTTCAGAGGTGTGATTCAGTTAAGGGTCTGGAGATGGGGGGATTATCCTGGATTGTTTGGATGAGTCTGAAGTCATCACAGGGTCTTTGTAACAGCAGGTGGAGAGTCAGAAGTAGAGATGTGAGGACATCAGCAGAGGTTGAAGTGATGCGAGCTTGTGAGCCGAGGAATGCAGGAGGCTTCTGGAAGTTGGAAAAGGCCTGGAAACACTCTCCCCTTGAACCTGCCGGTGGAATGCAGCCCCGCTGTGACCAAGTTCAGTTTCCTGGCCTCCAGAACACCAAGATGATGCATGGTGTTTATGTGCCAAGCACTGTGTTCGCTGGCAGAGAGACAAAAATAAAGAACCACAGCTCCCATGGGGTGGGCAGCTCCAGCCTTCATGCTTGGCTTTGGGCATATTCTAATTCCTCATCTTCTAATGCCTCTAAAAGTGAAGGATTGGATGAGACAGTTTAGCATTTTTTCGTTTTCAAAAATTCAGTTATTTAATATGATTAAAGCACCAAGTTAAACAATTATAGGAATGTGCATTTATCACACAAGCTTATGAAGCGAAAAAAGCGAAGTAATGGATCAAGCATTCCATTTGGTTTTGCAACAAATCTCATTAAATTACGTCTTTAAATAGAATCAGGTCTTGACTGCTGGAGAGAAGGTGTTCGTTAAGGCTTCGTCATAATAGCAGGCTGTCTCAAATATAAAGATCACCAAGACCCTTAAGAGCACTAATTACCCCTTACATCACCCTATGTAGCAGAGATGTGTTATTAGTGTTTTTCTTTCACAGCTGGGTAAGTCAAGGCACAGAGACACATTAAGTTGCTGGTAACTTGGACAAGGTCACGGTCAGTGACCTTGGGCGAGAACTGTTTCTTCTTGTTTTTCCCTTCCATGTAGGGGAACAGGATTTTAACCACTTTTTCCCCCCCTTTTAAATATTCCTCTATTAACACACATGGAGTAAAACCCAATAATAATATATCCTGCAGTAAAGCAAATTTAGGTGTAATTGGATTGATAACGGCCCTTGCCTCCTTATCTGGGTTTTTTTCTGGGGGCTGGGGCTTGCAATTAGGAATTAACTGCCTTGTGATCATTTGGGGCTTGTTTAGTGCAAGGAAAGCTTGATGGTTTAGTAATCATCTTACTAATCTTTGTTCTTACACTTTTCTTCCTTCCTTCCTATTTCTCCCTCTCCCTCTCTTTCTCTATAATTCACATTGATTTTCATTCACCTTGTAGCAATGCAAGCGTATATTTCGTGTGACTCGGTTCTTTGAAACCTACTTATGGTGGCATTTTCCTGTAACTAATTTCTCTCCTGTAAAATCTGCACTGACATTTTTACCTTTTAAAAAAGTTAAGTATAATTCATATACCATAAAAGTCACCTCTGAAAGTGTACAAATCACTGGTTTTTAGTATATTGACGAAGTTCTGCAACTGTCACCACTATCTAATTTCAGAACATTTTCATCACCACAAAAAAAAAATGGAAAGAAAAGAAACTCTTGTGCCCATCAGCAGTCTCCCCTCCTCTCTGCTCCTCCCAGCCCTCGACAATTGCTTCTCTGCTTTCTGTTTCCATGGACTTGCCTGTTCAGCTGTTTCACAGAAATGGATTGTACAATATGTAGCCTGTTGTGTCTGCCTTTTGTTTAGCATGATGTTTTCTAGCTTTATCCATGTTGTTGCATGAAGCACTCATCCTTTTTATGGCTGAATAATGCTCTTTGTAAACCCTCTTTAATCCTACCGTACAGTAGGAGGTGATCTTCAGGTTTCCTTTTTCTTACAGCACATCCCCCAGTAGAAACTTGTGAGTAATTTGTTGCTAGGATTCTTCTTCAGGGTCTTTAAGTTTGTAAATTATTTATTTATGGCTGCCCCGGGTCTTCGCTGCTTTGCTTGGGCTTTCTCTAGTCGCAGCAAGTGGGGGCTGCTTGCCAGTTGCTCAGGCCTCTCACTGGGTGGCTTCTCGTTGCAGAGCACAAGCTCTGGGCACTCAGGTTTCAGTAGTTGAAGGGTACGTGGGCGTTGTTGCCCCGTGGCATGTGGAATCTCCCCAGACTAGAGATCAGACCCGTGTTACCTGCCTTGGACTTCTTAACCACTGGGGAAGTCCTCAGGGTCTTGAATAGAATTCCAGCTAAATAGCTTGTCAGGGTTTTGAACTTACATACTTCTTTATCAAAGTTCTTTAAGTATCAGAAATGCAGTGGTGTATGTTACATGCCTCTGAATATAACTGGGACATCTGGGTGGTCCTCCCAGCTCTGCAGGGATCAGGTTCTGGTGGAACAAAAGCTTTGGCTGAACATCCTGTTGCCATGGACTTTGTACTTTCCACCAAGGACCCGGATAATGTGCCATGGAAGGCCCCCCTCCCTCCCCCCCAGCCAGAGCCTCCTGGAGCACCAGAGCATGGGCACACCTGTGTTCCTTCCCCCTCCTCCAGGAAGGCCTCCGAAGCCACCCCATTGTAATGCGCATGGAGGTGGCCTGCAGCACATGCCTGCCTTGGAAACACCCGCCACAGTCCTGTTCCTCTAAATGTCCTTTCAGATGCTGAGAATATTTATCACAAGATAAGTGAATCAAATCATGGCAGCCTGCTATTAAGAAACATTTAGTACCAGTATTTACTTCTCTCTGTTTATCGCCAGAGACCTTGCATTGTCAAGAACGTCACCAATTGGAATGACCTGAGGTCAAGTGCACTTGGAAGATTTGTGAAATTGCATTTTTCTGGATGGCATTTCTGTTATGATAGAATTTCCTTCTCTACAAGCTTAATGATGATATTCAAACTGCTGCCTTGAATTTCCTTGACACAAGAATAATAACAATAAAGAAATGTAGAGTCCCAGATACCTTCTGAAAAGTAGATTATTTTTTATCTTTGTCAGAAGAACATAAAGTAATAGTGATCTGTTTGTTAATGGTGCAGGTTAGGACTTGACTAGCCTTTGAATATAGTCAACAAATATAGCTATTTTTTCTCTCACTGTATAGTCCTTCTGTTTTTTATTTAAATAGTTTGATTTCATTGTCTTTCACTGATCGATGACAATTAATATTTGCCTGAATGACAGTGCACATCAATATCATTAATGAAAGATGTCGCAAACCATTGCATTTTTAAGTAAAAGCATGAGCAAAATGTAGGGAAATCTGAGTTAATTAAAAATGATGAATGGTATACAAAGCCTGCAAGTTGAAATTAAAAAGTGAGCGACGTTAAGCTTTTCTGTGCAAATGAAGTCGATGCTCAATGTGTGTTGGAAACGTTAGTTTAGAATTTTATATAGTGGGTGAAGCTTGGAGAACTGAAAAAATATTGTAATTTTGAATTTACGAAATGCTGTTTCCTTCTACGGGCAGCCTTCATTTACCAAAATCTTTACCTTTTCCTAAAATGGTAGGTACTCATGGTGTTTTAAATAACAAGATACGGGATAAGATGAAGATAAGATGAAGGAATTGGATACTTTTTAAGATTCTTTTCAGATGTAAAATTCATTGATTCTTTATAAGCTGTTCATTTATGAAATTACAGAGTAGAAATTCTGAGAAACTGAATAAATTGAGTAGATTAAGAATATAATTGACACGAGCTGTATACCTGACAAGATCGAGCACATTATGGGTGGTGTGGCTCTAGACCAAATTGTGTTGCCTGACCGTAACTACAGTTGGCCCTCTTTACTTGTAAGTTCTGAATCCTCGGATTTAATCAACCGTGAATGGAAAATAACTATTCTGTGCTGTAAAGGACTTGAACATCCTCGAATTTGATTTCCCTGAGGGTCCTAGAACTGGCCCCCCTCTGATACTGAGGGATGAATGTAGAGATAAAACTGTTAACTGTCAAGGATGTACAGCTTTCATGCCACAGGAGATTCTGTGGTTGAAAACTTGATTAAACCATTTATTATTTACTTGTAACTTCTTTGATATTATTTTTTAGATTTTTCTTTCCATCATCTTCATAGAAGATTATCGTTCTGTAGTTTTCAACTCAGAGCAAGTCGAAGGGCTAATGATCAATCAGACAAGACATTTTTTATCCCAAGACGAAAATCCCAGTTAAATATTCTACATTATTTATCAGAGTGCTGTCCTTTAAATTGCTCTAGTGCGTGTATGTCCTCTTTCTTAAGGAAGTGAGGAGCTAGCATGCCCTTTGCACTGGCTGTGAACTGTGTGGTTTTTGGTATAGGTGGTATTCTCTGATGTCACTGACCCTCCCAGAGGTGAAGTTGAAGTCCCAGGCATCGAGAGAGGCAGGGGCAGTTCTCAGCCATCAAGGCGCTGCCCATCAGTGATATTTTGTAAGCGTATGGGTCTGTTTTTGGTTTTCATATGAACTGGAGGAAGGTGCTTTTTACTGCTTGGGGTTGTGGTACAGGATGTCCTGCCTGTTCAGATCAGCCGCTACCTCTGCAGAGATGAGCTCCTGGACATTCACATGGTGAGAACCACATGAACCAGGTCCATTTTACAAACGGACACAGATTATTTCTTCCCCACGGCTATAGGGTACTGTGCTGCTGCTGCTAAGTCGCTTCAGTCGTGTCTGACTCTGTGCGACCCCATAGACGGCAGCCCACCAGGTTCCCCCATCCCTGGGATTCTCCAGGCAAGAACACTGCAGTGGGTTGACATTTCCTTCTCCAGTGCATGAAAGTGAAAAGTGAAAGTGAAGTCGCTCAGTCATGTCCGACCCTCAGCGACCCCATGGACTGCAGCCTTCCAGGCTCCTCCATCCATGGGATTTTCCAGGCAAGAGTACTGGAGTGGGGTGCCATTGCCTTCTCCGTAGGGTACTGTGGGTACTTTGAATTTTCTAGGAGTGCAACACCTCAGTACATCAAGGGAAGTTTGATCTTTGTTTTGTTCAGAACTTTGTCAAGAGTTTTTGCCCACTTGGAAAAATCAGGTCCATGGGATTCTCCAGGCAAGAATACTGGAGCGGTTTGCCATGCCCTCCCCCAGAGGATCTTCCCGACCCAAGGATGAAACCTCCGTCTCTTATATCTCCTGCATTGACAAGTGGGTTCTTTACCACTAGCACCGCCTAGGAAGCCCAAGGCCCCACATGCCATGGGGCAACTAAACCCCCATGCCACAGCTAGAGGCATCTAGTTGGCAGTGCCCTACAGGCATTTAAATCTCCACCAAGACATGCTGCCATTGGTCTTTGATGAAGTGGAGACGTTCCCTGTGAATCTCTGTGGGCAGGCTTCTCACAGCTTCATCACAGCTGCTAGACTGGTTGTGTCCAAGCATTTACATATTGAGACATGTATTTAAACAAAAGTGTGTTACTTTCCATTAATTTTTTTCCCTTGTGGTGGATGTTTTTATTTTTTCAATTTCACTGGGTGGCATGGGGCTTAGTTGCCCCGTGGCATGTGGGGCCTTGGGCTTCCCAGGTGTTGCTAGTGGTAAAGAACGCGCTTGCCAATGCAGGAGACAGAAGAGACGCAAGTTCCGTTGCTGGATCGGGACGATCCCCTGGAGGAGGACGTGGCAAACCACTCTAGTATTCTTGCCTGGAGAATCCCATGGATAGAGGAGCCTGGCGGGCTGCAGTCCATGGGGTCACACGGAGCTGGATGCAACTCAAGTGACTTAGCAGGCACACACGCATGTGGGATCTTAGTTCCCCAAGCAGGGATCGCACCCGTATTCCCTGCGTTGGAAGGAAGATTCTTAACCACTGGACCACCAGGGAATTTCCTTTGTTGCTGTTATTGGCCTTGCTGAGTAGCTTCTGGGATCTTAGTCCCTGACCAGGAATTGAACCCACACCCTTGGGCAGTGGAAACAGAGTCCTAACCACTGAGCCACCAGGGAATTACTTCTTATGTTGCTGTTAAGGCATTTATTATTTTTTTGTGAAATTAGATGTGGGGGTAGCCTATGTTAGAGAATTTTATTTCAATATAGTAAAAGTATGTATCATCAAAAGGGGGGCTTTGGAGCTTGAGAAATGAGAATCAGTATATAATATGCTTTCAAGCACAAAAAGCACATTTTTGAAATAATTCCCATCCTCATTGCTTATCCTTTCAATCTCCTTCAAATCACTCCTCAGCCCACAAACCAAAGCAGAGCTTGTCCTGATGCTATGACTACCATTAATTCTTTTTTTTTTTTTTTTTAAGTCTTATTGTATTAAATAGGGGAAAACAAATGTTCTCCTCTCATGTGAGTTTATTTCTGGCCTTGGGATTGATATAATACTGAGTTTTTAACTCGATTCCTCTTAGAGTTGCTGTTCCTGAGAATGCAGGCGGCCTGCTCAGACTTTCTGGATCTCTCTTTTCTGGGAACCAGCTGAGGTCTGGGCAGAGCACCTCGCCCACCCTCCTACAGCCGGGAGCCGCCGGGTGTCTCTGGGCGCTGCTGACAGCCACCTGGGTGGGTGTCAGAGACTGGGAGGAACTTGTTGCCTGGTTGGGTAAGGAGGAGGCAGCCGGCAAGACCAGGCTGGTGGGGAGGCATCAGTCATATGAGCCGACATCCTGGTTGCTGGCTGAGCAGAGTGAAGGTTCCTGAAGGGAGTAAGCAGCCAGAGAGATTGGCAGGGCCACCCCCGCCCCGCCAAGACCTCCAAGCCCTCCTCCTGGCCCCCAGTATTACCTGTTTCATGAGAGTCCCCTTTGTGCACATCAGAGTTAGTACCCAGATAGCCTATTGCTTCTTATGGGCCCAGGGGAAATGAATGTCCAAGCTCACACTCCTGCATATTAACTGTTCAACTCAATTTGGAAGTGATGGAAATATAAACTTGGAATTTAGATTACAGGCCGAGTGGGCGAAGTGACCTTAACTTTAACATTTATTCTGATGTTTCTGTTTTTTTAAATAATGTATGTATTTGGCTGTGCTGGGTCTTCATCGCTGCACAGTCTCTTCTCTAGCTGCAGCGAGTGGGGCTACTCTGTAGTTGCAGTGCATGAGCTTCTCACGGCTGTGTCTCCTCTTGTTGTGGAGCACAGGCTCGAGAGCGCTCAGGCTGCAGTAGTTGCGGCACGTAGGCTCAGTGGTTGCGGTTCTTGGACTCTAGAACAGAGGCTCAGTAATTGTGGCGCACAAGCTTAGTTGCTCTACAGCATGTGGAGTCTTCCTGGACCAGGGATCAAACCCCTGTCTCCTGCATTGGCAGCTGGACTCTTCACCATTGAGCCACCAGGGAAGCCCTAACATTTCTGATTTTAAGTAAGTACCCAGGATGTTATTGAACACAGGTGTTTGCCCTTTATTATAAAGAGTTTGGGGTTGCCAGTTACTTGGCTGACTGTGTTACCTGTGGGGTCTGTACTGATGCTCAGAACTGGAAGATACTGAGTTTCCAGGGGTCTCATACCTGAAGTCCCATGTTTCCCTCAGTCCCCCACAGACACGATAGAGAGTGCAAGAAAGCAGGGGACAGTCAACTCCTGGTATAGCCTGCCCAGGATGTCATTACTCTCTAAAAATGTGTGTTTTTAAGAGAGAGGTGTCTGGGGCTGGGCTCGTGTGCCACACGGACATAGGGCCTGGTGCCCGACGAATGTGCAGTGCCCATCTGACCAGGGAATGAATAAATGGAATTCGTGGTCCACACGGAGGAATGGAGCCTAAGACTTGAGACATCTCTGCTCACCATTGAGCAGAAGCTCGTGTCAGCCAATTAGATGTTGTTGTTTAGTCACTAAGTCATGTCTGACTCTTTGCGACCCCATGGACTGCAGCATGCCAAGCTTCTCTGTCCTTCACTATCTCCCGGAATTTGCACAAACTCACGTCCATTCAGTCAGTCATGCCATCCAACCATCTCATCCTCTTTTGTCCTCTTCTCCTCCCGCCTTCAATATCTCCCAGCATCAGGGTCTTTTCCAATGGGTCGGCTTCTTCTCATCAGGTGGCCAAAATATTGGAGCTTCAGCATCAGTCCTTCCAATGAATAGTCAGGGTCGATTTCCTTTAGGAATGACTGGTTTGATCTCCTTGCTGTCCAAGGGACTCTCAAGAGGCTTCTCCAGCACCAGATGTTAGATACTTTGAATTGCTAGACCTCACCCCAAATTATTAATTTCCATAGGGAATAAGGTGAGAAAAACAAGAGAGTGTATTTACTGGTTATAAATAAATGTCTTGACTTGAGTTTGCAACTTGGTTGTCTTTCATTATTTACAACCACAGTGGCTAAGGACTCCTGTGCAGTGCGTCTGAACATCTGTTCTGCAGCGGCAGAGCCTGGGGTGGGCAGGAAGCACGTGCCTGGGGTTCTGTGATAGGGATCCAGTGATCCAACTCAGTGTCAAGGGGGCAGGACCGCATGGAGGCTCTCCCAAGGTGGGAGGGGAAGGATATATTTACTCACTTTAGCAGCTGGTGCTCAGGCTGTGGGCAGAGTGTAAGTGGGGCTATACACAGGCGTTTGGCACCCAGGACAGGATGTCAACGCGGTGCCTGTTTAAAACCACTTTGTAAATCAGCATTCGAATTGTACCGGCCTACACTTCTTTTTAGCCGGTCTGCTCTTCTTCCAGAACCTACTTTGTTCTCATTTCTCCTCTAGTCAGAATACCAAGGGCATGCTGCTTTTTTTTTTTTCTTTTTACAGACAGGGACCAAGGTTCAGTTGAAATCCGAGGCTCCTGGACCCAGATCCAAGGTGGAGGACACTTGTCAAGCTGGGCTTCCTTGTGCTTTGTCACCTCCAGGACAGAGCTGGCTCATTGTCGGGGGGCTGGTGAAAGAGTCAGTCACCCCAGAGAGTCTGTGGATCCAGATACCAGTCACCCTCTTGCAATTCGGGCAGCAGAACAGCTCCAAGACTTCCTGTCTTGGCAGAGCTGTGTCCTCCTCTGGGATCCCAGGGTCCAGCCTTGGTGGGAACTGGATCCTGTGATCCTTCCTGTTCAGGTCTTGCCTCAGAGAGGATGCCAGCTGCACCCAGGGGCTCCATGCAATTAAGTGGCACCTCTCTGATTCATAGTAAAGCCTTTTGTCCTGGGATGGGCTGGCTTTGGAGAGGAAGGGCATGAAATATGTTCTGTTAGCAGGTAAGCACTTTGCCTTTGTAAGAGATAAAAGGTGGTTCTGGGAGTTTCCAGCATCTAAGTTCCAAAATTTTGTGAATATGTTGAAGAGATGACTCAGAACTCAAACTTGGCACCCGCTTTTGACATCAGCCGTGTTATTTTCTCCAGCATCCATCTGGCGCCTCGGGGCTCCAAGGCTCCTTGTGGCCGTGATGTCTCTGAGATCTTCAGGGGACTTGAGGTCACCTTCATCTTTGTGTCCCCAGAACTTAGTGCGTACCTGACACAGAGTAGGTGCTGTAGAAATCATCATCATGGATAAATGCGTTGATTGCGTGACCTGTATTTAATACAACTCTTTGGAAATATTGGAGCTTTTTATTTTTAAGATAAAGGCAGACATAAAGCAAATTTGACTCTGTTGCCTAGGTAATGTACATTTTTATCTCATGGCGTCTGTGACATTGCTCTTGATTCCCTTGTACTTCTCTGTGACTTCTCTCTAAAGAAAGAGTTCTCCTCCCCTGTGCACAGTGGCTTGGTGGTTCCAGGGTTCTCTCCTTGGTTCTGTTCTTGTCCCACTCTGCACATTCTCCCCGGGGAGCACCATCCATCCCTGTGGCTTCACGGCCAAGTGCATGATGATGGCTCCAAAGCCGCATTCCTGTGCAGACCTTTCTTGCACTACCAGACACCTGGGTGCCGCATTCCTGTGCAGACCTTTCTTGCACTACCAGACACCTGGGTGTGTTGCGATGGATGGTCCACGTGCATCTCAGGTTCAGCTCTGGCAAAGCCAATCTTGGGTTGCCCACTCCTGCCCCATCCTGTACCCATCCACCCTGTCACCTGAGACATGAAAGCCACACTCTGCCTTCATGCCTTCCTTGTCTGCATATCCTTTCATGAAATAGGTGGCAAAGAGGAGACCCGTGGAGTTGACTTGCACAGACTCTCTGTTCACTTGACTTCCGTGTGTTCATGCTATTCTGCATTCATTTGGATCCTTCTTCCTCGTTCCCTCTCTGTTGCTGTGACTTCTGGCCTGTTTTTCTGCCCAAGTCCCGCCTTCCATTCAATTCCTCTACCCTTGGGCTACCTTCCCCTCCCTGGCCCCCACTATCCCCTCTTAAGACTTTGCTGAGGTGTCTGCTTTGCTCTGAACGCTGTTAGGGCCCCAGGGAGAATTAACTTCCTCCCAGAGTGGCCCTACTCAGCCCGTGTGGCTTCTTCTCACGTCATCTCTGGTAGTTTGCTGTGCTTGTTTTCTGTCTCCCCTCTCCAGCATCAGAAGCACATCCTGAGAGCAGGGACTGCGTCTCATCATCTTTGTATATCCAGCACCTTGCACAGTGCCTGGAAAAGGGCCTGTTCTCAGAAAGTGCGTGTTGAATGCATGGATGGAGAGGTGCGTTTGTGCTGAATACAGTAGGAATGTGGCCTGTTTTCGCTTGGTTGGTCTTCCTTACACAGAGGTGCGTGTAGCAGCCTCAGTGGTGGAGGACCAGTGGTGCATCACGTTTGGTCTAGAGTCTGACCTTGCTTCTCACGTGGTCAGCCTGTTGGTGAGTGGACTGTTCTCTGGTGCGGTGTTAGGGGCCTGGAGAGGTGAGTTCGGTATCCCCATCTGTCGTTGCTTCCTAAAATTTGCTCGGGGATGGCTCATGCTTTTGTGATCAGCACTGCATTATGGGGCTAACTTACTCTACAGCCACCAACAATGAAGTGTGGCTTAGACAATGTGGTCCTTTTCTGGGTGGAGTTGGGGTGTTAGAAGAAGAAAAAGGAAGAAGAAATAAGAGCTCTAGAATTCTGTAGACCATTAAGACATTTTCTTTAGGTCTCCTCTTGTGTAGTGATTGGTAATATCAGCCTGGATCATGGACCAGCATTTCTGTCCATGAGTTCCATCAACCTCCCAGGGCTCCCATAGCTTCTAAGGGTCTACTAGGGCCCACTGTCCTTGCCCCCCACATGCTGGATGGTTTGCCAGCGTCTATCCCTGTGTTTTATGCCTAGATCAACTCAGACAGGTATGAGTTTTATGGCTTGTTATAGTTAACTGGAATCAGAAACCATATGGTTTTGCCTACTTGAGGGGAAAGTCTACTAAACACAAAAATTAGAATGAAAACCTGTGTGTGGTTTTGATAGAAGCTGGTCATTTCATCTTTCTTGAGTTTAATTTGAGAACCCCTGGAAAGAACTGTTGAAAATAGTGTACATGTATAAGTGCAGATTGGAAAACCACATGCTCTGCTTAACCTTTTATATCATTTCTTAACCTTTTATATTATTTCTTAACCCTGACTCTGGAAGTTAAGAAGATTTGCTCTTCCTCTTGGGACTTTCGATTTACATTGCAATTGTGGTTGATGCCAGAAAAAGAACAATTATGCTTGCAAATGAGCAGGTTGTGGGTTGTAATAAGAATCTATGGTGCTACATCCCTGGTTTACCCAGTTATCCTTTACCATCACTTAGCCAAAAATAAAGGGAAGTGAGCAACACTTTATATAAAGTACTTAGTGAAGTTTGCACAACAGTCAAGTTTGACAAAATCAGCCAGGCATTTAAGTTATTGTTTTGATTGGTCATTGGCCTTCTTTGAGCAAACAGTCAGATGATGCTGCTTCCATTAGCCAGGGCCCAGGTCTATTTCAGAAGCCCAGCTGTGCATATGCTAACTACTGTATCACTGAAAACCATGATGTCCTGCCTTCTAGGTTTTCATTTTTTCCTTTGCTCTCTTTGTCTATCTGAGCCTTTAAGCTAGTCACTACCATTCTGTGCAGATGGCCAAACTCGCCTATGTTTTTGTCACTTTTCATGCAGATTTCAGCAACGTCCCCGATGTCACAACTGGCCTGAAAAGGAGTCAGACTGATGGCACACTGGATCAGGTTTCCCACAGGGAGAAGAAGGAGCAGACATTCAGGGTAAGACTGTCCCAAATCTTAAAGAAGGACATAGCAGGCAGGTATTAATTCCTGCCTGCACCTGAGGTGGGGGAAGAAAAGATGGAGTTATCCTACCCCTAGGTCCAATGGCCAACACACTTTTTTTTTTTTTTTTTTTTTTAAAGAAAATAGTTTCCTTCTTTATTGAAAGTGAAGTTCTAGTAGGAATCCTTGACTCTGAAGAGCAGGGCAAATGTGGCCATTCATACATTAGGGTGGTTTGACAAGGAGAATCTGTGTTCAGGTATTCTGAAGGTCACATAAAATGACTAAAATTTTCCTTTACTACTTTTATTTTGCTGAAGGTTATTTTAAGGATGTTGTCTTTTTGTTGTGGTAAAATACACAAAACATATGACGGTTTCCGGTCATAGCCATTTTGAAGTGTGTGTCAGTGGCATTAAGTGCATTCACGGTGTTGTGTAAGCCATCACCATTTCCAGATCTTTTTCATCCTGCCAGGTAGAAACCCTGTACCTGTTAGACAATAACTGCCTATTGATACCACCCACTGATCCCATGGTAACCCCCATTATACTTTCTCATTTGCCTGTTCTGGTTACCGCATAGAAGTGTGGTCATATAATATTTGTCCTTTTGTTTCTGTGTAATGTTTCTGAGGTTCCTCCGTGTGGTAGCCTGTATCAGAACGTTACTCCTTTTATGGCCAATTAATATTCCATTGTATGTATATACTACATTTTGTTTATCCACTCATCTACTGATTGGATCACCATTAGACTGTTGTGAGTAATGCTGCAGTGACACCGCCATACAAATATCTGTTTCAAAGCTTGTTTTCACTCCTTTTGGGTATGCCACTCGGAGTGGAATTGCTGGGTCATGTGGTAATTCTCTGTTTAGCTTTCTGCGGAGCAGTCCGACTGTTGAGCTCAGATCACTCTGCACCCGTTTCCTGTTCCCACCAGCAATGTACGACGGCTCCTATTTCTCCACATCCTCACCAATGCTTGTCACATTCCTTTCCTGCATTTTTAACTGTTCTTAGCTCTCCAGAGAAGACAGTGACAACCCACTCCAGCACTCTTGCCTGGAAAATCCCATGGACAGAGGATCCTGGTGGGCTGCAGTCCATGGGGTCTCAAAGAGTCGGACACGACTGAGCGACTTCACTTTCACTTTTCACTTGCACGCATTGGAGAAGGAAATGGCAACCCACTCCAGTGTTCTTGCCTGGAGAATCCCAGGGATGGCGGAGCCTGGTGGGCTGCCGTCTATGGGGTCGCACAGTTGGACACGACTGAAGCAACTTAGCAGCAGCAGCAGTCAGCTTTCCTTTCAGGAGTGGTCTGTCTGACATGATGTCTTTTAGTACAGAGTCCAGTTTTAACTGACTTTGAGATTATTCATGTTTTTTCTCTCTCACTTTCATCTTAAATACAAAGCAAGAATGGAGGAAATATAAACCATCACAGGCATTTGAATAAAATATATAGCCTGGCCACACCCCGGTTGGGTTTCAACTAATGCTGCCAGGAGCTGGTCCCTTTGTCATGGCCAGTGGCACAGCCTCGGGTGACTGGTGGCCTTCGTAGTGGGGCTGGGGGGATGGGGTTAGAGCTTACCAGCTTCAGGGCCGATTCTGGTGGCTCCTGGCACCTGGTCCTTACCTCTCTTCCCTGTTTTTCTTTCTCACCCCCTGAATTCCTCTTCCTACCCCATTCCCTATCCACTTCCTCCAAAATCTCCCTTCTCTTTCTTCCCAATTCCTCATGCAAACCAATTCCTAAACTGCTTTCACTGGTCTGGTTATACCCAGGAGGCAATTTCTTTTACTAAACTGAAGTCATACGGATTTTTAGTCTTTCTGCTCTGTTCCAACTCCGGTTGGTTATTTACTTTTGGGGATCCAGTGTTACAGCTCAAATTCGTCATGCGTGTGTATGTATGAAGCAGTGGATCCTAGAGCATCAAATGGATGTGTTTGGCTTGCATTGTCTTAAATTTAAAGAAAAATTAATTTATACTTGGCTGTGCTGTGTCTTGGTTGCTGCATGTGGGCTTTCTCTAGCTGTGGCCAGTAGGGACTACTCTTTATTGTGGTGCCTGGGCTTCTCCTTGCCGTAGCTTCTTCTTGCGGAGCTGGGGCTCTAGGCACATGGGCTTAAGTAGTTGCAGTATAGGGGCTCAGTCTTCCCAGACCAGGGATCGAACCTGTGTCCCCTGTGTTGGCAGAAAGATTCTCATCCATTGTACCTCTGGGGAAATTTCTCTTAAATTTTTTAAACAAGGCAAATGCTAAGGAAACCCTCAAGAAGCTAGGCTGTCTAAGATCGTGTGCCTGGGGGCACTGGCACAGGGTGGCAGCCTGGGGGTGGGGGAGAGTCATTGATGCCATTAGGGATAATGGTTTCCTCTCTGCTATAATCTGTTTGAGTTCCATGTTACAGTTCTTAAGAAGGAAATGCTTTTCCAAGTTTTATGTTAAGATTCAGTCCAATAAATCTGCAGAAAGTTACCATGTTGAGGCTATTTCCATTACTTAACAGCACTTACCATAACTAAGCAAAGGTTTATAAAATGAGCATCGGGGCATCAGTTAGAAACTTAGAAGAGGAGTGAAAGATGCGGTTCAGCTTGAAATTGGAGCCCTCTGAGCTCATTTTCATTTTGCTAAAATGGTTCAAGGATAAAGCGAAGGAATGCCAAGGAATACAAAAGAAAGAAATATTAAAAAAGAATATTAGCATGTTAAGCACTTGCCGTCAAATTCCTCTCAAGTCTAGAGCAGTTATCATCTCATCTTTTTCAAATCTGAAGATATCTACCAATAATAATGGATGTCAGTACATTTTTAAAACATTCTGGCAAATGCATTGCAGCTACTGAGTTTACATATTCTTTGTTCCTTGGCAGAGAAGAATCTGTGATCATCAGAAGTGATCACTGCGATGGATGGTAGTGAAAAGGAGGTTTTGAACTGAAGAATTAAAAAATAAAATTTCTGTTATTTTTAGCCGCCTAGGAAACAGTGGGTTACATCCAACAGCAATGCTTGTCTGTTTTTCAAATGGTGATCTGGGAGTTCGATGATGCGTGCCCAGTGTCTGATGGCCCTAGCAATGTCCCCTGGTGCCCACAGGAGGTGGTCACTCCCCAGAGGGGAGACCTCCTTGTTTCCTGGGCTTCCCACACTGGCCCATTAGCCCTCTCGGGGGTCATTAACTTCTGTACAGATAAGACCCTGGTGGAACCTGGGCTGTTGGGGGTATTTTACTCACCGTATACTAGATTTGAGAATAAGGAATAATTTCCCTTGAAAATCAAACGCAGCCTGGCTTGATGAAGCGCAGCTGTAAGTAGGGCTTTTGACAGCCCCGCAATTTCTGCAAATGGGTTATAATTGATTGCCTTCTTTCTCCTCAAGGGTGCCTATTACTGTCACGGCTCTTTGTGTGCCCCGTCACCCTCCCCTGTGTGGGGGCCTCCCCCCCCACCGCCCCCCAGTATTGTTAGCAATTAGCTCGCACTATTATAACAGTTTGGAGTTTGAAAGGAATAAACAGTTTCTTTGGGGGGTGAGGGGGTTGAAGGAGTTTCTGGTTTGTTCTGGGAACTTGAGGTGTGTGAAGCGGTCCCCACAGAAGGGCTGCTGGTGAGGTTTGCTGCCTCTGAGCTGGCTGGGAAGATGCAGCACTGGTGGGTGGTGGTTCTACCGTCTCCCTATGTGTCCTGACCTGGCACCTTTCCAGAGCCAGCGGGCTCAGGGCGTGAGGTGGAAATCCACAGCCACCCCCACCCCCCCAGCTGCCTTGGAGGAAGAGCTTGGTGGCGCTAGGATGCCCTTGTGAATGTGACTTGAAAGAGCAGTTTGGGATTTTTTTTCCCCCTCCGCCTGGGATGAGAGTGAGAGAGAACGCTTGTCATACTCACTTCCCAACAGCCGACTGTAGATGGAATCGTTGCTCCCAGAGGGAGCAGATTTCTCTGAACTTTTCCTGTCTAAGTACAGCACGTAAGTAAACCGAGGGATCTGATTCTCAGGCATGTGGGTTCCGGATCCAAACGCAGGCATGCGTGCGTGGTTTTCTTTTCTCTGTCTTGAAAGTTCATTTTTCCTCTGAAATGTTTCAAGGCGGTTAGGCAGAGAAGATAAGCCTTTCTTTCCAGAAGGATCCTGGCAGTACTCTCCAAGCACTCTTTATAGCTCAGGTTAAGAGAATCCTCAGATAGTCGTTATTTGGTGGCATTATCAATTTGTCCTCTCTCTTTCCAGGGTCGCATAGGTCTCTAAATGGATGTCTGAAATAATAGTCCTGTCTTTTTGAAATATAAAGAAATCAGAAAGAACTAGGGAAATTTTGAATATTTGCTCTGTAAAAGATGTTTGAAAAGAGAGAAGGATAATTTGAAGACAGTAAATAATTTTAGGCTTTGTCAAATTTTCTTGGAGCATTGTGCATACTTGTATTGGGCTTAATGCTTTGAAAGAAAACCCACAAGACTGAAACCTGTTTTCTACAAGGTAAGCAGCGTTATTACTTTCATTGTTCATGATTAAGTAATCTTTTTCAGCTTTTTAGAATAATTTTATGTAATCACCTAGGGCAGCTTTGGCAGTGATTATTTTTGCAGTTTGTAGGCGTTGTTTTGGTAGAACAGCGAGCTTTGAGAATCTGGAGACATAGAGCCTTGACAACTGTGTGTTGTGCTCTTTGCAATTTAATCGCTTTAGTTTGTATTGTGTCCTGTTTAGTTTTTCAAGGTAGAAAAAGGGCCATGCACTGATGATTAGGTTTTGGTACCCGGCATGATCTTAACTTGCATTTAGTATTTAATGCCTGCTCACCCATTTAGCTTAACCTTTTGAGTTTCTCACATGGTTTGCTTTTAAGAGCTTGCATTTCTTTCTTTTTTTTTTTTTTTTTAGTAGAGCTTGCATTTCTAAGAAGCTAAAGGAAAAGGATTCGTGGGTCACATGATTTGTTTTCCAGCATTTTAAATTATATGTCTTTTTTACCTTTCTCTGAGTAGCCTGTGTTATTTCAGGATCTCCTGGTTGTAAGATGCTTTGGTTAAAAAGTCAAGCGCAAGTAGAACTTATTTATAAATAGTCTTTCCACATGGCTGCTATTCAATAGATTAATATAATCGTGATCCTTTTTCAGAAACTAAACACACCAATGTCTAAATGCATGCCATCTGACATAATTCTTAAAGGATGAACAGAGAGGTAGCATCTTTGAAGCAAACTGGTCCCTGAGAAATGAATTGGGGTCTGATTAGTGAGACAGTTATTTTTTTGCAGAGATTCAGTTCCAGGTAGACAGGCAGTGGTACAATGGAAAGAACTCTTCATTTCATTGTAAGAAACTGGAATTTGTGTTCTGAGCCACCAGGCTTTAACCACTGTGTACCCTGGGGCAAGGTACCCAGCCTTTCTAATAAGCCTGTGTGTCTTCATCTGTAAGTAAAAATAACAGTAGTCCTAAACCTGTGTTGCAGAAAGGATCTTAGATGACTGGAAGCCCAGACATGAGGGATTATTGGGAGAGCAGTCCCCCTCCCCAACCGGTTCATATATTTGCATGTTCTGAATGCTTTTCCATTCTACTCATCTAATGCGAGACAGTCACCAGGCTGCCTCCCGAGTCTTCCTGAAGTTAGTGTCTGTGGTCAAAGCCTGCTGAGCTGTCCCATGAGATAAAAAAGAATGGGAAACCAAGGGCCTTGACCCTTGAGTCCTCTTAGCTCTTTGTCACCTGCATGGAGACAGAACCTGCCCATCTTTAGCTTAATTTTCTTAGGTAGAGTATTTTGAATTGATGACCTTTTCTAAAGGGTTGTTCAAGTGACTGAATAAAAATGGTGTATGTTAGGTTTGCCTTTATCCTTAGCAGGCATGAGCTGTGAGTGTGAGATGCTTAGAGGGTCTCGTAGACTGTTCGCTCTTTGCAAGAGAAGCATCGCTTCAGGGTAGAGGGAGGCGCCGAGGACACAGAGGACTCAGGCTGAGAAGGATCAAAGTTGAGTTGAGTTTCCCATCAGCCCTCAAGCACATCATTCTGCATTTCTAACACCTGCTTCCTTTCAGCAGGCACTTGGTGGCAAGTTGGTGAACTCGTTTGAAATGACTGGGGTTCATTTTCATTGGCTTCTGCAAGGCCGTTTGATCTCTTTGTAGTTTGTTGGATTTTTTTGTGGGGGAATTTCCCATTTTCCTAGCTTCAGGATATTAGCCCCCCACTTTTCTTGGTCTGTCCTTGATCATTCGGGCTGATATGCCCGGGAGATGCTGAGTCTCTGCTGGGAGTGGCTGGAAGGGACATAGCTGACCCTTTGTGGCCACGGATCATTCATACTCTCTGTCCCGCTGGGTTCGATGCCACCCACAGTGTCAAAGGAGAGAAGGCAAGGAAGAAAGGTAACCAGATCTCAGTGCTAGGGCGATGCTTAGGCACAGGGCATCGCCCAGTGATGATGCCCATGAGCTGGGCAGCGTCATGCCCAGAGCGGGCTGCTGTCTGGCCCAGTCTGGGACAGGAGGGCATGTCCAGTGGGCGAAGAAATCTCACTGGTGGTGGCCTCTCCCTTTCCATCCCTGCGGCCATGGGCTGGGGTCCTCAAGGGGTCCGTGTCAGGAACACATCCCTGGACAGAGCCCCTTGGCCAGTGGCAGTCACAGCTGGCTGAGCTGTGGGCCACCTGGAACCAGAGACTCCTTTCGGCTGGGGGATGCCCAACAAGTGCCCAGCGGCCCAAACGCCTTGCTGGGAACCTGGGCTGGGATGGGGGGCCCACCAGATGCTGCAAGCTGGCTGGGGGGTACTTCATGACCCTGGGGCCCTGTGCACACAGGGGAGGTGAGGCGCCACGTGCAGGCAGCAGGGTGTGTGGGGCCCCCAAAGACATGGATCTCAGCTCGGGGAGTCCTGGGGCCACCCCTGCTTTCCTGGTTCCATATATGAGGTGGGGACCCTGAGCCCCAGTGGAGCTGCAGGTGCAGGCTTCCTCCAGCTGCTCCCCCTTGTGCCCTTGCGTTGTTGAGGGCGCTCCTGTGGGCACTCTGACTCAGTTTCCCTCTGGGCCTCCCTTTGCTCCTCTGCTGTCCCCCAGCCTCCCCTTCCTCCCACCTGTCCCCTGCTTTCTCCCTCCCCTCCAGGCTCTCCATTTCATCCTGTTTTTTTTTTTTTTTTTTCTGGAAAGAAGTAAAAGGTGTCACGGTGAGGCATCTGCAGTCACACAAGGAGGACGAGAGAGGAGGGGCTGGGGTGGCGGCGGCTGAGTCACCCGTGGGCGGGCCTGCCAGGTGGATGTGGCTCTGGATCCACGGGCTGACGGGGTGATGACACCCGCGGCCTCACACTGCAGGGTAATGACTCACAGGAGAGCGACTTGAAGACGCCCCAGGGCCCAGCCACCCAGAGTTGACCCTGACGACAGAGGCTGCAGGGACGGGCGGCCTGGTCTTAGGCTCATGACCGACCAGCCACCCTGGATTCTGTTCCGGGCACCTCCTTCCTTGTCCTGCCCTTTGGAACAGCAGGGCCATGGTTTTGCTCCCGTGTTCTCCACGGTGAGATTGCAGAGGGCTGTGTTGGTCCTTCCGAGGCAGACAGAGTAGCCCGCTGGCCACCCCCACCTCGGGGGGGTGGACAGGGCGCTCGGCCTGCTCCTCGAGGTCTCTCCCTTGAGCCTGGTGCCTGGACGAGTCCAGGAGGGCTGTGACAAGTTCCCTGTGTTTGTGCTGGTTGAGGAGGGGCCATGCGCTTTTGGATACGGTCGTGGGAGAAGTTGTAGCAGTTGTAGCCTCCCTGAAGCTCGCAGCCTCATCCTCCTTGGCGTTTAGCTACTTTTCTCCATCTTTACTTTCTTTCTCGGTCTCCCAGATTGGACAAGGACTTACGGAGACTTGAGTATAGCTTTGGTGTTTGGAGAGAAGGGAGGGAGTCTGAGTTTCTCAGGCCAACCCCTAACCTCCGTAAACAGCGCTGGTAGGCTCCCAGCGGAAGCCTCCTGGACATGGGGTGGCCTCACGCTGAAGTCCCTTTGTTCTCGGACCGGTCATCTCATGCCTGCATCTGTGCAGCTGAGGGGCGGGTCTGTCCGTCTTGGCGGCCCATCCTGGCTCCGGGCGTCTGTAGTCCCTGACACCCATCCCAGTCTTTCTGTCCAAACATGTGACCTAAAGTGGTCTTTTGTTTGACAGTCTTTTCTTCTCATGAAGACAGAAAGCCGCTTAAAAGAAAAAGAAGTTTTAGAAGAATCCACGTAGACTGAATACTGGGGACTTAATGGTCTTGTACACAGTTATTGATGTTATTTAAGGTAATGGTAAGTGAAGGTGGGGGGGTCGTCAGAGACTTTATTCCCGTATCCGCTCTAAGCTTTCCCTCTCTTACTTTGTTTAGGAAATTATTTAGAGCAGACCATTGGAGAATCTGCTGAAAGCTATCAATTCAGTTCAGTCACTCAGTTGTGTCCAATCTTTGTGACCCCATGAAGCAGCACACCAGGTCTCCCTGTCCATCACCAACTCCTGGACTTCACTCAAACTCACGTCCATCGAGTCGGTGATGCCATCCAGCCATCTGATCGTCTGTCGTCCCCTTTTCCTCCTGCCCCCAATCCCTCCCAGCATCAGAGTCTTTTCCAATGAGTCAATATAGACACTTAGAAAATTGCGTCTTAGAAAAATGCATATCATACAGATACATATGTAAAAAGTCACCCATGATTCTAGGGAGCTCCTTGATCTTACGACATTTATCTGTGGATTCCCCACTTAGGAACTGATGAACTCTGGGTTCGTGATTCTATTTATTGATATATTTGGGGTTTTCATGGCTGCTTGGGCTCTCCTCTAGTTACCGCAAGAGGAGGCTACTCTTCATTGTGGGGCACGGGCTTCTCACTCCGGTGGCTTCTCTTACTGTGGAGCACCAGGTCTAGGGCGCTCTGGCTCCACTAGCTGTGACCCGTGGCCTTAATTGTCCCACAGCAAGTGGAATCTTCCCAGACCAGGGATCGAACCTATGTCTCCTGCATGGCAGACTGGTTCTTTACCACTGAGCTACCAGGGAAGCCCTCGGAGTAACATCTGAATCATCTAGCTTGTCTTGACTTAATACGGTGAACATTACAGAATCAAACATCAAGTACCTACAATAAGACAAGCACTGTGTTTGTGTCGTCAAGTGGCACTTGAAGTTTGTTTTCGTCTTCAAGCCTGATAGGTTGTGTGGGGCTGGCTCTCAGTGCTCTAGTGTTTCAATGTGTTAAGAGACTGAGGAGCATCGGATGAATGACCGCCCCTCCCTGGATTGCACGCATCGCTAGGTTGAGGCGAGGAGACCACGTTGATGGTGGTGGGTGGATGTTGCTAGATGCCCACCAGCTGTAATGTTGTGTGCTGGGTGTCGGAGCATTTCAAAAAGTTTTATTTTCTGTAATTAGTGGGGAAAAAAGTGAAGTTGGGGGGGACAAGCATTTAAATTTTGATTCCAAAGCAGAATTGTGTGAGACTCATTTTTGTAAAATGAATAGCTGTCTGGAGGGGCCAGGAGGCAGTGGTTTGAATGCTCAGTTTTAGGGGGGGCATCAGGCAGCTCGGGTGTGTCTCTTTTGAGAACATCACCCCGGCCACTTCTGCATTAGCAGGGGAGCTGGTCACAACTGCTGCGTTCTCCTTCCTTTTCTTTTGAAGGAATAACAGCCGCAATTATCATCTAATTTTGACTGGCCACTGTTTGGGCACCAGGGATCTTTATCCATCTTATCTTTAATATCTGCCAGGAGTGGGGGTATCATCACACTGATTCTTCATCCCTTTACTGAAATCTCCTTCACAAAGGTGCTCTCAGCTGTTAGCTCTTGTTGAGAGCTCTGAGCTAGGCCTTTACTTGTTCTGTGTGTGTGGAGATGGTTGAATGAACACTGATTGTGCTGCGTCAGGGACAGTGTATTTGAGTCTCAGTGCTTTTTCATGTCTTTCATCACTCATAGCAGATTTCTCACCTTTGGATAAAAGTCCCAGCCCCACGGCGTCACCTCTTTCACTCTAAAGAAAAAAAAAAGGTTCTGAGAAATTGTTTCGAATCATTTGGCGATTTCCCCCGTGCTGTCTTCTTTGATAGGATTTCTTTGCCACATCCTTGGGGCTGGGCGGCTGAAGGCATGGAGGTCAGGGGCTGGGGAGGGACTCTGCCTGGGATCCCTTCACACAAACAGATATTTGTGTCTTTGGCATCTTCCATCCCAGGTTCCTAACTGCTGAGAGCAAAGATGGGATTATTAATTTTGTAAACCAGTCTCCTGCTTTTCTTGATAATCACATGAGGAACATGGCAGCAGAAAATGTATGTGTCATATAAGATGTTAACGTCAGGGGAAAGGGAATGAAAGATATACAGAAACTGTCCTTGACAGCTCTTTGGTAAATCTCATGCTTGTTGTTGTTTAGCCTCTAGTTGTTTCTGACTCTTTGCGACCCCGTGGACCTTTGTCCATGGGATTTCCCAGGCAAGTGTTTTGGAGTGGGTCACCATTTCCTTCTCCAGAGGATCTTCCCGGCCCAGGGTTTGAACCTGTGTCTCCTAAATTGGCAGGTGGGTTCTTTAGTACTGAGCCACCAGGGAAGCCCAAATCTCACATTATTTCAAAGTGAAAATATATTAAATGTCCAAAAAATATATTTGTCACTAATAACGGAGCCAGAAGAAAACCGGAGGTATGTTTTTACAGATGCCCTCAATTCTTTCCGTCTTTTCTCCCTCACGTTCTTTTGTACATCACCACCTTCTTCTCTCTCTTCTTGTTTGTTCAGCCTCCAGTGCCTCCCTCGGTCCCATGACTCACTTTCCTTCACACCCTCGAATCCTTGGCCGTCACCTAAGTTCTCTAGTGTTTGCAGAAGACAGATGTCAGATGAGAAAACTCTTTGAGCAATTGCTTAAGAAGTCCTGGCCTGGCATTGCACTGGCTGGGGGTTTCATGCCAACTGCTTAGAAGCTACCAGTGTTGCATAGCTTGAGGAGTCCTGCTGTCTTCCTCCTCTCAAGCTGTTTTGAGCTGGCTTTGGAGACTAGAAGCCATTTCCTTCTCAGTTCAGCAACCATAAGATAAAGGACAGTCAGATGAGAAGCCTGTCCCAACCCCCCCACATGGCCTGGGGGCTCTGGGCATCCGGGTGGGTCCAGGCATCCTCTGCTCGCCTCTTAGTAGCTTTGCGAGATGCGAGACGTTGAATGTCATGATTTTATAGACGATTTTCCAAGATGGAAAGACTGATGATCAAATCAGTAATCTCGGGTGAGACTTAAAAACAATTTTCTATGTCTGAGGCTTTTAAAAAAAGTTTTATTATTGAAGGATAGTTGATTTACTGTGCTGTGTGAGTTTCAGGTATACCACAGAGTGAGTCAGTTATACAGAAATGTTTTATATTTACATTGAATAATAGTCACGCCGTCTCTGTCTCTCGCTTTTGCATGAGTGTCTGTCTGTCTGTACGCCCCTTCCCTGTGTCACCTGTTCTCCTCACCCCGGGGAAGCATGGCTTTGGTTACTTTGTATTTACCAGCTTGTATTTTCTAGAAGTTTGATCAGAATTGCTAAACCATTTGTTAACATGGACATCGTCCCCGTTTATGTGTTATTACTTCATTTCTGTTACTTAGGGCTAGATTTTTGAGATGAAAGTGTAGTCGCTCAGTTGTGTCCGACTCTTTGGGATCACATGGACTCTAGCCCAGCAGGCTCCTCTGTCCATGGAATTCTCTAGGCAGTAATACTGAAGTGGATTGCCATGGCCTGCTCCAGGGGATCCTCCTGACCCAGGGTTCCAACCTGGGTCTCCTGCACTGCAGGCAGATACTCTACCATCTGAGCTACAAGGGATTTTAGGCATAGGTTGGTGCTAAAGTCTCAGATAAATGTGTATGAGGTGGGCACTGTTCCATATGAGATGACTATTTTGAGACCCTGTTAATAAGAAGCAATCCAGAGTAATGTAACAGACTGGATGATCACATTGCTAAAATCCAGCAAAAAAAATTTAAACTACAAGTAAGAGGAGAAGGCAATGGCACCCCACTCCAGTACACTTGCCTGGAAAATCCCATGGATGGAGGAGCCTGGTAGGCTGCAGTCCATGGGGTCGCTGAGGGTCGGACACGACTGAGCGACTTCACTTTCACTTTTCACTTCCATGCATTGGAGAAGGGAATGGCAGCCCACTCCAGTGTTCTTGCCTGGAGAATCCCAGGGACGGGGGAGCCTGGTGGGCTGCCGTCTATGGGGTCACACAGAGTCGGACACGACTGAAGTGACTTAGCAGCAGCAGCAAGAGGCCACAGAAGTGTGTGCCTGTGTGCACTCAAGACAGATGGTTCTATCATTACTTGTGTCCAATCAAGGTTATCAGGATTTTAACAAATACTTTGATTTTTTTTTTTTTTTACATTTTTATTATTTTTTTCGCCCCAAGTGTACAACTTTTTGGAAACCAAATTTCAAGCGTTATTTTCAGGCAAACGTTAGAATTGAAAATCTAGGCCTTTTTATGCAAAAGGGGATGCAGCAGGTTTCAGACAAATTCTAGCACCTGGACCCTCTCTCCGTAAGTCCCTACCCATGTTCATGAGTGAGTGTGGGGTGTCCTGGATGATGAAACCTCGTGGAGTCGCTGTCATTGGAAGTCAGTGTCAGAAGGCACCGGCCTTCGTGCGGGACAGGGGGCATATGGGGAGGGGGCGGGCTGCCCCTCCTGAAGCTGCAGTGGGGCCACCTCGGTTTGCTGTGCATCTGTGTCAGCTCTGATGGACACAGCAAGATTGTCAGTGATGAAGTGGAAATGCCCAGAGAAGGTCTTTAGGATTCATAATTTGCACCAAATTCAGGCAAGAAAGTGGTTCCTTCATTCCCCCAAATCAGCTCACGGCCCCTTTGCCTGTCCCGATCGGAGCAGCCACGGCTCAGTTCCTCCTGGAGAAGGTTACAGCGTTCTGCCCGTCTCAGGCTCCTCCCTCCGCTGAGAGTTGCTGTCACCGTCAGTTGGATCTGATCATCCCTGGGGCCAAGGCTATTCCAACCACATGTTTGCAGTTCACATTAGGAGGGTGGGATATATAAGAAAAATAAGGAGATTCCCTATCAGAATTCCATCCCCTGCTGAGCTCATTTGAAGAGCAGAGGTGATCTCTTGCTCTTGCAGGGGGAGACAGGAGGTAGATCTGAGTGCCGGAGACTAGCTCCATCTCCCCGGTCTGTGGGCTTTGGGAAAACCACCTTACCCCGAGTCCTTATATCCTTATTTGCTTAAAAAAAAAAAAATAAATAAGATTATATTTCCATGACAGGTTCATGGAAGTGAAATGACTTTGTGAACTGCCCTCGGCATGCGATAACTTGGCTCTTCGTGTCACTGTGAATTTTATACACAGCATCTCATTGAGACCCCTTTTCTCCGCAGCAGCCCTACTGGTTAGATATCATGAGCCCCTTTTACTCTGAGAGAACTGAGATGGGAGAAGTTAGTTGAAGGTCCAGTTAGTGGGGGCCAGCGTTCATACCCAGCTCTGTCATTTTCTAAAGCCTGTTCTTTCTACCACACCCAGTAAGGGGAATGGTGCTGATTAGAGGTGAAAGGGGAAAACCAGATAAATTAACAGTGCCTCTAAATACAAGAGATTTAAAAGCAGAGCAACTCTCTTTGTTCAGTTGCAGGTATGACATTAGAAATCCGGACACAACTTTTTAGTTCTTTGGCTTAATTTACAAACACGGTTAAGCAGCGTAGATGTGTTATTTTTGATATTGTTTTTGATTTTGGCTTTTAAACACTATTTCATAGAGTTATAATGAAATTCCCATAGTTGTTAATGTCAGCAAATTTGAAATCTGTTGCAGAAGAGTTCTCAAGTCCCAGAATTCCGAGTACTAGTATCTGATATTTGCATCTGACTAGTAATTAGTTTGATAATTTATTATCAAATTAAAAAATTTGTGCGGTTTTGTACTAGGGGCAGGCCATATGTGAATATTTTTACCTCCAAAAATTATTTCAGTAGATACAATTCATGTTTTAAAATCTGCCACTGTATGATAACCTTAACATTAAAATCATACAGTATAAAAAGTAGATATTGGTCTTTAGGAAAAAATCTTTAAAAGTATATCGTGAAGGTGTAAGTAAGTACAGAGAGAAGACCACTTATATCTAAACAGAAACCCTCTGCTCTCCCAGGGCTGGTTAGGTGATTTCTTCCTGAATCTTCAGTACCTTGATAGCTGAGAGTTCCTACCTTGGGTATATCTGCATAAAGCAGAGAGTCTAGTGAGTTATTTTCATCAGTAAAGCCTAGAGAACATTTCTCCAGTAATTTGTAACTTTGCTGATCTGAACATACCTTTTCATGTTGGATTTTTCCATTGGAGCTCACTCCTTGTAGAGTTTATGTAGACCCAAAATAAAACCCATCCTCAAAAGGTTAAAAGAAACAGTTTATTTGTAAATAAACAATAAATGCAATAAATTGCTTCTCCTTTATTTGCTATTTTTCCTGCTGTCTTTCTTTGGTGTTGGGAGAAACATTGCAGGAAAAAACGGTGCTCTTGTCTATCTTGTGGATTCCTACAAAAATATTTCCTGAGATAAAATTATCATATGGCAACAGTAATGATATTTAATAAAAGGACTAGTTGGACATTGGCGGGGTAACATGAATTAAAAGCAATGAAGTGCATGGAACTTCCCTGGTGGTCCAGTGGTTAAGAACGGTGGTCCCTTCTTCTACTGCAGGGGCCACTGGTTCAATCCCTGGTCAGGGAACTAAGAGTCCACATGGCACACGGTGTGGTTAAAAAAAAAAATTAAAAAAAGAGCAGTGAAGGGCAGATTACAAGATGATGGTATTGGTCCTTGCTCTGTGAAGTCCCCCAGCCCCCCCACTTCCCTACAGATAAGAGGGGTCTGTAAGAGTGTGGAGGCCCAAGAAGGTAGACCAGGCTAACCAGTTAGAGCCAGCTAAGATGTAACACTACGATAGGAAGCTGATCTAAGATGCCTAAGGAATGTCATCAGGGAACTGTAATAGGAGCAACTGAATTGTAGCTTCCTGACCATCTTAGAATGGCTCTTAGGCCTTGGTCTGCAGCTGGGGAGCAGGTATTGCCCAGCTTTTTGTTTTTCTAGGTGAGGCAACCGGGGACCCATGTGGATTCCAACTAGAAATCCACAGAGAGGGCTTGGCTGGGGGACAGTCCAGGCTGGGTAGCTGGGCAGAGCTGTCCGCAGCAGTGAGACCCAGCCTGAGCTGTTGAACAGCAGTGTGCAGGGTCCCCTTCCAGATTCAGCTGTGTCATCCTCAGTCTTCTGTTTATAGTAGAGACTCTGCCTGCCCAGGAAACTAGAGGCTAACAAAGATTTGTCAAAGCTCTAGTCTGTCCAGAATTGGATTACAACTGGTGTTGTTATTGACACATTTTCTCTTTAAATACAGCAACAAAGTTAGAAAAATATCTCAGTACGTTCTTGGACTGTATAGCACTTAAAGACCTTTGCTGCAAAAAATGCTCAGTAATATATTATCGGTGGCCAGGAATAAAGTTAGAGACACAACTCTTGAATAGAAATGTTGGGTTTGGAAAAATCATCTGTAAGCAAAACCAACTAGAATAATAGTGTTCAATGAAAACGTTAACCACTAGAGGGAGAGTTACTGTAAATATACAAGTTTAAATGAATTTATGTGATTATCAGAACAAAAGAGAGAGAAAATAAAGGGAAGAGAATTAAGAGGGAGCTAAGACCTGAGATAAATACCTCTGGTTGGGAACGTGGGCGAGGGTAGTGTTGATGGATAAGTCATAGGCAAGTGTGTGTGTTCCCAAAAAATGAGTTGAAAGATAGGGGTTGAGAGACTTCTTGAGTTAGACTAACATATTTAGAATGAATGTTAAGTGGTAAAATCATAGAAAGAAATGAAATATAGGTTTTAATGCCCCAAGTCACAGGAAAAGCAGACTGAATTCTCCCATCCATCAAAAAGCCACACAAAAGAAAGCAAAAACTGTTAAAGAGAATCTGAGTCATTTTTCCAAGCCTGGATCTGAGCCAGGTGAGCACGCAGGTGTTGTTCCCTTGGTTTTTGACACAGTTGAAAGCATATTATACAAGACAGTTTATATCTTATGGGAATTAAGGTGCTATTTGGAGTCTCCAGAAAATTGCCATGTAGAAGTCATTTTAAAAATATACATTTTAGTTTACTCACTGAAAATTTAGAATAAAGTTTGAGAGGATTTTTTCAAGTTTGAATTCAGACCTAATTTCAGAAGAGGAGTCTTCCTCCTTTGGATTCATCTCTCTATATCAGGGATTGGCAGACTTTTCCTGTCAAGGGCCAGGTAGTAAGTAAGTTAGGCTCTGGCAGCCACTGACCTCTGCATCTCAGTGTATAAGCAGCGATTGACCATAGGCCGATGAAGGAGCAAGGCTGAGTGCTAATAAAATTGTATCCTCAGTGGCAGCGAGCAGGGTGGGTTTGGCCTGAAGGTTTGCTGACCCCTGCATCTGTTTGGTTCAGAGTGAGGTCGTTGCAGTCTCTTTGCAGTCAAGCCCCTGACATATGAATGACTTTCTTTCCAAGAGCATCTTAAATCCAACAGAGTTAGTCTAGGTACCCAACTAACACACTTGGCTATATAATACTGGACTATAATAAATGGCAACCCACTCCAGTAGTCTTGCCTGGAGAATCCCATGGACAGAGGAGCCTGGCAGGCTACAGTTCATAGGGCCGCAGAGTCTGACACGACTAAAGTGAAATAGCATGCAGTCTACTATAATAGGCTTATAATACCTTTCACCCAAATCATGCATAAAAAAACAAACACAAAAAGTAAAGCATTTTTAATCTTACAGGACAGTACCTTGAAAAGTTCAGCAATACAGTACAATGGCTGGTCAACAGGGGCTGGCACCGAGTGAACAGGCAAGGAGAGTTACTGACTGCCGGAGGGAGAGGATGTGGGAGATGGTAGAGCCGAAGGAGCGTCAGCAATAGGAGACGGAGGGCCGGCTGCAGTGTCACTCACAGGGGACGCCGATGGCACAGGCTCTGGTTCCTTGGCCGGAAATAGATGCATGTTCGCCTCTTTGAACGTCTTAGCTGGGAGGTTCGTATGTAGGAGACTTTACCATCTTTGCACTCAGAAGTGAAGGAAAATTTCTGGCTTCCATGCATCTTCCTTGATGGACAAGTTTAACTATGTATCAGAAGTAAGCCTTATCTCTCTGGGTGAGAAATGGAAATGAGAGAATGCAGTACTTGGCATATAATCTATTGGATAGGATGAACCGTTTTTTTTTTTTTTTTTTTTTTGGTAAATTACTGGGTGGGCCAAAAAGTCTGTTTAGGCTTTCCAAAATTTTTTGGCCAACCCAATACGTAAGCGATATTGAAACACCCAATATTTTATGTGAAAGAAGTGCTTGGTTGTGTCGAAATGCTGCCCTGGCCCTTGAAGCATCCTTGGCTGAGACAGCGTGCATCTTTTTCGTTTCTGAATTCAGATCAAACTCCAGTTTTAAATAAGGAAACCAAGCAGAAGGCAGGCAGCCGGCCTGTTTCGCAAAGGCTCTGGATCAGCAGCTCCCTCCCCGAGGGGGTGACTCTGGCCTGGGAGCCCCATAGCCACACGCGGGGCGCTTACCCACCTCCGGGCGGGGGATCGGACCTGCCTTTCCCGGGGTGTGCCGCCTGAGGACAGGCCCTTACCGCTGGGTACACACGTGCCACGCAGACGCTCTCTGCCTTCTCAAAGGCTGCTCTTCCCGCTGGTCGGCCACTCCCTCTCTCCCTCCGATCTTTGAAGGTGAAGTTCATCTCCTCTGCCCACTTGTTAAAGCGGCTACCCAGCCTACTGGCCCTCCATAGCCTCCCTGGTTTGGTTTTCTCCTGGCTTCCCTGGTGGCTAAGATGGTAAGGAATCTGCGTACCATGATGGAGATCCAGGTTCAATCCTTGGGTCAGGAAGATCCCTTGGAGAAGGGAACAGCTACCCACTCCAGTGTTCTTGCCCGGAGAATCCCATGGACAGAAGAACCTGGTGGGCTACAGTCCATGGGGTCACAAAAGAGTCAGACACGACTGAGTGACTAACACTTTCAACTTCTGGTTTTCTTCAGGGCCCTCCGCCTCTGTCCAGACGCTGTGGGTGCCACTTTTTGTCATCTGTAGAGTCCTTGTCACCTCTCTCTGCCCTTCCTCTTGTGTGAAGGTCAGGGTTTTCCTCTGTTGTGTTCAGGCTTCATCTCTAGCACCTAGAGCCAAGCATGGCATGGAGGAGGAGCTCAGTAAAAAGTTAACAAATAAACCATTTGATTTTTCTGGTCTTCCCTTCAGGGAACTCAGAGGAAGTTTCTCTTCCTACCTTTGTAAAAATAACAGAACTTAGAAAGTTAAACTGCCTGTGCCTGATAGAACTCTTTGGAGGCCCTCTGCATCCCTTGCCCTCTTGTCAAGTATTTTCACAACCTTAAAATGACCTCATGGAATCCTCTCAACGACCCTGTGAAACACGACCCCTGATTTACAGGTACCCAAAACTGCGTCAGGGAGGAGTTAATCAGTGCTGGGGATTGCCCATGTTGGTCACCCAGGGACTATGGGTTTAAGGCTCCAGTCTTGGAAGAAGTAACTGTCTCAGAAAGCATTGCCCAGAGCGTATGCTGAGGCCCTTGGTGGGAGCTTCCCACTCAGGTAGGGCTGAGCTCAGGTGGCCCTCTCTGAGCCATCATAGCCCCTCACCTTGCTGCCTGCTGTAGGGTGTGTGCCCAGGAGGTGACAGGGTCGGCCTGGGGGCCATGTCAGGACCCTTTGCACACGTTCCAAGTGGGTCTCCTCTGTCCCCCAGTCCCTGACAGCAAGGCCCCCACCTCTGGCTCCTGCCACATCCCACATGACCTGACTCAGCCGTGGGCCATGGCTGGACTGGCCTTCAGTTCCTGGCACCCTCCCCAGCCCTGAACTTCGCTTAGCATGGGTAACTTTGTTTCCCTTGAGGTCATCCTGATTTCCACCTTGGCCTTCCCTGACCTTGCTCCGACCAGAGAAGGCCGCCCCGTTCTGTTCCCATAGACCCCACGCCGTTGGGTACCAATTGCTCTTGACTGATTCACTCCCAGATTGTCTTCCCAGCCGATCTCTGGGCACCCTGAGTTCAGGGACTGTGTCAGTCTTTCCATTACCCTGTCCTCTTAGAAACGGAACGGTTTTCAGCCCGCGTCTGCCTTAAATCACTTTTTGAAAGCATCAGGAAAGGATTCTATTAAGAAATTTCTTTAAAAAATTAAACCACTTTTAGAAAATGAGAAAATATAGATAAGACAGAAATTAAAATAAGTTGAAATGTGCTGTTAACAACTGAATTTATGACCTGAGTGTGTGGTTAGTCACTCAGTCGTGTCCGACTCTTTGCGACCCTATGGATTGTAGTCCGCCAGGCTCCTCTGTCCATGGGATTCTCCAGGCAAGAGTACTGGAGTGGGTTGCCATTTCCTTCTCCATCATGACCTATATTTTTCCATTAAAAAAATCCACACACGGATGTTTACATGTGGTGCTCCGTTGCTCAGTCGTGTCCGATTCTGTGCCCCATGGACTGCAGCCCACAAGGCTCCTCTGTCCGTGGAATTTTCCAGGCAAGAATACTGGAGTGGGTTGCCATGTAGTAGATATACATACAAGTTACTTTAAAAAATGCAGACTGACTTCTTCCCTTTCCAGTAAACCATGTCCTCTTTTGGTCAACAGATGCCAGTCCTTCCCGTCATTGGTAACTGCTGCATAGATTTCATTGCATTTTTGCACCATCATTTATTTAGGTTAATTCTTTTACCTTTCAGTATAAAACAACACTCATCTGACACACTTACATTTAATTTTATGTTTTACCTTTCCATTCTGCCTTTAGAAATAGAACTATCTGGTCTAGAAAATAAAGGTTGTGAGCATTTTCTCATCCTTTTTGTATCATTTTGAGGGAAGTACGAGGAAATCGCAGGTCATTTCTCTAGAGTTTTTAATCCAAGGATTGTATCTCTATAAAGTGAATGTACTGTGCTCAGTCGCTTCAGTCGTGTCTGACTCTTTGGGACTCCATGGACCCTAGCCCGCCAGGTTCCTCTATCCATGGGATTCTCCAGGCAGGAATACTGGAGTGGGTTGCCTTGCCCTCCTCCAGGGGATCTTCCTGACCCAGGGATTGGACCCGCATCACGTCTGCTTTGGCAAGCAGGTTCTTTACCATTAATGCCACCTGGGAAACCCCATAAAGTGAATGATTGTCCCCAAATATAAAAATAATCGTCTCACTTCACTCTGCACAGTGCTGAATACACCCCTCTTCTCCCCTTCCTCTCTCGCCCTCTGCTGAGACCCTCCCTAGGCTAGACTGGACTGGACTGCCCTCGCTCCTGCCTGTGGGCCCTGCCAGCCGCCTCTGAGCGTGGAGCAGAGTGTGGCCCTGGAATCCTGACCTGGCAGAGGTGGGGTGGCACAGGATGTCTGTGGTTGGACCTGCCCGTGGGGGACCCAGCTCACCTGGGGTCCGTCGTCTGACTCTGTCCATCAGCGTTGCTTCTGGGTTCTCTCTGAGAGCATTTGGGATTAATGTCAGAGCTTTCTGTAAGTTAGAGACTAAAGTCGATTAAAGCATGAATTGAAAAGTCCTCTGTACTATTTTTAGATTTTTTTTTTTCCACCAAGGGAGCATTTCTGATTTAACTGATTGCTGGGCTGGGACAGTTGACTCCCTAGCTGCACTCTGAGATGATTTACTGATGCAACCTTCCAGACAGTGAACCGGGACATCTGTTTGAGCGCATTGAGCATGCGCCACTCAGCCACGCCTCTCCAGACCTGGACTGTCCCCGAGGACCGCTGGTGACTGACCCAGGGCTGACAGCAGGGCCTGTGGAAGAACCTCTGGTTCTCCTGCTTAGTGTTCTGGTAGGATGAGACTCTCCCTGGAGGAGGGCATGGCAACCCACTCCAGCATTCTTTCCTGG
This sequence comes from Bos taurus, assembly GCF_002263795.3. NCBI lineage: Eukaryota > Metazoa > Chordata > Mammalia > Artiodactyla > Bovidae > Bos > Bos taurus. Next base: position 91,841,917 of record NC_037336.1, read on the forward strand.
AGAATCCCACGGACAGAGGAGCCTGGTGGGCTATAGGCTATAGAGTCACAAAGAGTTGGACACAACTGAAGCGACTTAGCAGGCAGGCAGGATGAGACTCTGTGGGCATGACTCAGACTAGGATTTAGGTCCACGTCAGTGGCCCAGCATAGAGCTGATCTGTACGGCTGGAGGGAGAGGTGGACGTGGGTGGCAGCTGGGGGTCTGCCACGTTGATCACATTGTGTGTGACCAGTTAACCAGTTAAGCAGCGTGAGGTGTCCTCCCGTTTAGGAGCAGGTTGACTGTGTCTGTTACTGATTCCCCCTGAAGTTAACGTCCTTTTCCTCTGAACCAGGCCTTCAGAAGTGAAGCACGCTGCAAGTGTTGTCATTCACCTTGGAGCGCTTCCCTATGAACTATTCCCCAAATTACGTAGCACCTTCAGACCTTTTTTCTTTGGCTGGAAGTGTTTCTGGAGTCTAAGTCATACAAACAGGTGCCTTTGACAAACGAGTTTGTGGTACCTGAAGCCTCTAAATGAGGACAGGATTGAAACCTGAGCCCAGAAAGGTGGGGTGGAGCTCAGCTGCTGGCAAGGCACAGGGCAGTGAAATTTCATGGAGTTCAGTCCTATAGGAGATCAGTCCTGAACATTCAGTGGAAGAACTGATGTGGAAGCTGAAGCTCCAATACTTTGGCCACCTGATGTGAAGAGCCAACTCATTGGAGAAGACCCTGATGCTGGGAAAGATTGAGGGCAGGAGGAGAAGGGGATGATAGAGGATGAGATGGTTGGATGGCATCACCAACTTGATGGACATGAGTTTGTGCAAACTCCGGGAGATAGTGAAGGAAAAGGAAGCCTGGCGTGCTGCGGTAGACGGGGTCATAAAACACGACTGACTTAGTGACTGAACAACAAAACGAAACCACAGCCATTGTCCTGGAATAATGTTCCGGAATAACTGGATAATGTGATGTACTTATCCCATCTTAGGTTCCAAAACCCACAGGGAAATGGAAAAGCCTCAGGTAGTAATGTCTTCAAACAAGGGCAAAGCAGACATCAGAGTGGTTATGCTCTGGGGTTGGGGGGTGGGGGCGGGAGCTGATCTTAACTAATCCAGGCCAGGAGGAGCACTGGTGTGTCGGATGAAAAGCACTGAGCTGGATCAAGGTTAAAAAGGGCACCTGTGGGATTCAAGCTTGTTTGAGAAAGAGGCTTCAGCCCTGCCTTCCTCCAAAGAGAATCTAGGGCCAGGGCACTTCATTACCCTGAGCGATTTTATTGCCATTCCCAAGAAATGGGGCTCCTCAAAAAAAAAAAAAACACATCACACAGCTAATCCAGGATAGCAAGTGTCCTTATTCACACACTGAAGACCCAAAACCAAGGATAACTGTTTTAGCTGTCTTCCCCTCCCCAATTTTATCAAGGTATAGTTGACAATTAAAAATTATATATATGTAAGGTATACAACGGGATTTGATATGTGATGATTATCACAGCCAAATTAACACACCCGTCACCTCACATAGTTACTCTTTTGTTTTTGTTGCAAACACAGAAGAGTGACTTAATTGAGAGGTCCTGACTGAGGTTCCTTATCTATGTGTATGTCTTAGCACTGTGTCGTGTCCGACTCTTTGTGACCCCATGGACTGTAGCCCACCAGGCTCTTCTGTCCAGGAAATTCTCCAGGCAAGAATATTGGAGTGGGTCGCCACTCCCTTTTCTAATTCCTTATTTATGTTTGCTGTTTAGTGCTCAGTCGTGTCTGACACTTTGTGACCTCATCGTCTGTCCGTGGAATTCTCTAGGCAAGAATACTGGAGGGGGTTGCCATTTCCTTCTCCAGGGGATCTTCCAGACCCAGGGATTGAGCCCCGTTCTTCCACATTACAGGCAGACTCTTTACCATTTCTTTCAAGCAGGGATCAGCTTACTGAAACCTTAAAAACCTGAAAAGAAACTTTTTTGGGGGGTCAATATCACTACCTTTTTAAACAACATAGTTTTAGAGGGAACTTTTCATTAAGTTTTAAAAGTGAATTCATAAACAAAAGATCAGTTTCATGCTCTCTTATAAAAGGCAAGGCCCCTGATGAACCCAAGGTTCTCAGCACTGATCACTGTTGTTCAGTTGCTCAGTCGTGTCTGACTGTTTTGTGACCCCATTGTCTGTAGCCCTCCAGGCTCCTCTGTCCATGGGATTTCCCAGCCAAGACTACTGGAGTGGGCTGCCATTTGCTACTCCACGGCATCCTCCCAACCGAGTCTCCTGCATTGGCAGGCAGATTCTTTACCACTGAGCCACCAGGGAAGGTCTTATTGATCACTCTGAACTGGAGAATACTAGTGAAGTGAAGTGAAAGTCGCTCAGTCGTGTCCGACGTTTGTGACCCCATGGACTCTAGAGTCCATGGCATTCTCCAGGCCAGAATACTGGAGTGGGTAGCCTTTCCCTTCTCCAGGGGATCTTCCCAACCCAGGGATCTAACCCAGGTCTCCCACATTGCAGGTGGCTTCTTTACCAGCTTAGCCACAAGGGAAGCCCAAGAATACTGGAGTGGGTAGCCTATCCCTTCTCCAGCAGATCTTCCCAACCCAGGAATCAAACCAGGGTCTCCTGCATTGCAGGCAGACTCTTTACCAGCTGAGTTATCAGGGAAGCCCCAGAGAATACTAGAATGAGTTTCAAAGTCCAGTGTTGTTTTTGTTCTGAACAAGCACACACTGTCCAGCTGCTGAATCCACATGCACACTCAGCCCTGATGTGTGAACATCTGTCCCTACTTTCAAGGCAGAATTCCTAGGGGTGGAGGGGAGTGGGGACCAGCCTACCAGAAATCACAGTTGTGTGCAGATGTGGGGGAGCAGAGGCGACCTCCGGAGGGCTGTGGCTGCATCCTGGGCACGCCCGGGGTGTGTTTGGATTCTCCTGGGGCCAGGAGAGCCCTGACTGCATGGTGGGCAGAGGCCACCAGAGGAGCAAGTCTGTTTTGCCCATGATCTGCCTGCTACTCCGGGATCGGTCAGCACTGTGCAGACAGCTCCAGAGGATGCGGGTCCTGTGCCATCAAGGTCCTGTCCCCCACCCCCCACCCTTCAGCTGTTGTCTCGTGTGTCACACGGTGAAGACTCAATGCCCGTGAGTTCCGCGAGAACCCCTCACCCCCTTGCATACACCAAGTGCTCAACAAATGTGAGTTCCCTTTCCTCCTTGGCCTGACTGGCAACTGGAGGGGTCACTTGATGGGTGAGTTGTAATGCTTCTTCTCTTTCATCATGAAGGAAATTGAAGAGAGAAATGTTTTATCCCCGATGCTTGGAGGACTCAGGGCAGAGCCAGGGCTAGAACTCAGCTCCTCTCCATCTTGTCTGAGCTTCCTACCTCCATTACCACGTGTACATGTGAAAATACCCCAACTGGAGTAGTCACTCTTTCTAGAAACTGCTCATCAAATTCACCCAGAATCCTACCTTTTAACAGTTTGATTTTATAATTGTTGCTAAGAACAGAGGAAGTGAAATATAACCAACCAGGAGACTCTTTCAGAACAATCTACAAACACAGTTATAGTGATCCTTCCCCTTTTAGTGGCTCAGCCTCCTTTTGATCCCAGATAATACTCCTAGCCTTCCCCTTGTTCAGTTGCTAAGTTGTGTCTGACTCTTTATGACCCCAAGGACTGCAGCATGCTAGGCTTCCCTGTCCTTCACAATCTCCCAGAGTTTGCTCAAATCCATGTTCATTGAGTCAGTGATGCCATCCAATCATCTAATCCTTTGTCGTCCCCTTCTCCTCCTGCCCTCAGTCTTTGCCAGCATCAGAGTCTTTTCCAATGAGTCGGCTCTTCACATCAGGTAGCCAAAGTACTGAAGCTTTAGCATCAATCCTTCCAATGAATATTCAGGACTGATTTCCTTTAGGATTGGCTGATTTGATCTCCTTGCTGGCCAAGGGATTCTCAAGAGTCTTCTCCAGCACCACAGTTTGAAAGCATCAGTTCTTTGGCCCTGAGCCTTCTTGATGGTCCAACTCACATCCGTACATGACTTCCCTAGACGATACCTGAGGTGACTTTGTAGCACTTCATTGTGGTATCTTCAGAAGTACATTTTCTATGAAACTCTCAGCTAACATTTGCTTTTCCAACTTAGACTCACCAGAAGTATTCTTAAAATGAATTCTGATTTTCTAAGATGGCAAGATACTTTATTTTTAAAATCTCGTTATTTTAACACTGCATTGTTAGGTGTGAGTTTCGACATCCCAGCAAGGAAAGCTGCAATCTCACCAGCTGCCATTTCACTTATGGTGCATTTTGTCAGATCTTATTTTATACGGTATATGCGAGCTATTAATGTGGATTCTACAGCCCCCAAAACTGTTATTTTTCAGGGTTGCAAAATTGTATTGTCAGAGCTTGTGGTGCAAATAACAGTATAGAGATTTCAAATAAGTGAACTTGAGAGTCTCAGTATTATTATCTTGGGCTGTTTAGCTGTTAGTGGAGCCAGACGCAGAACACCAGGGTCACAGGTTTGATCTATTTCCTCTTATCTGTGAGCTCGGTCCACACACGCTTTACGTGGCCATCCTTCAGTGCAGAGCCTTGGGGCAGCGTGATCCTCCCAGGAACTGCAAGCAGAAGGCTCGCTCTACTAATGGGTAGACCAGTAGTTCTCATGCAAGCCACACATCAGCATCACTTGAGGAGCTTTTAAAAAATACTCCTACCTGGGGCCCCAAATATTTGGATTCCTTTGGTCCAGCCATGAGTATTTCTTATGTGCTGTGCTAAGTCACTTCAGTCATGTCCAACTCTGTGCGACCCTATGGACTTTACAGCCCGCCAGGCTCCTCTGTGCATGAAATTCTCCAGGCAGGAATACTGGAGTGGGTTGCCATCTCCTTTTGAAAACTGCCTTTTGGCTGCATTGCTCTGTTTGGCTTTTGCTGTGTCGTTAGGCTTCTAGGGCATGACCGAACAGTTAGGAGTTTCTTCAGTAACCTTGAGATCTGGTTGTTTCAAACATGATATGAGACATTTTGAGAGATCAAGTTGCATTCTAATCAATGCCTTAAGATCCACATCTGTTTTCTTTTTCTTTTAAAATTGATTTTGAATTGGAGGATAATTTCTTTGCAATATTGTATTGGCGTCTGCCATACAGCAACATGAATCAGCCCTAAGTATACATATGTCGCCCTGCTCTTGAATCTCCCTCCCATCCCCTACTCCATCTTACCCTTCTAGGTCATCACAGAGTACAGGACTGGGCTGCTTGTGTTTTACAGCATCTTCCCTTCAGCCGTCTGTTTTATATATGTTAATGTGTGTGTCTCAATGCTCCTCTCTCAGTTCATCCCACCCTCTCCTTCCCCCACTGTGCCCACACGTCTGTGCTCTGTATCTGCATCTCTATTCCTGCCCTGCAAATAGGTTTATGAATACCGTTTTGCTAGTCTGTTTCCTTGTTCTTTCAAAGTTTACCCTGAATGTGAACATCTTCTGACAGGTGTTGCCAGCAATATGCTTGTGTTACAGTTAAGGACAGAAACAAGGGGTGCTGTGTATATCCAAGGAGACTCGTTAGTGCTTACACGTGCTTGAACTGTTTTAGAAGTGAATTACTTCAGATGTGTCGGTGTGTCTGGTTGGAGGCTTAGTATCTGCCACTTGGTTCATTTAACTTTTGCACCAAGATTCATGTCAAAATACGAGAGAAGTGGTTACTTGAAAGAGGCCAGCAGTCTGGGCGTTCTCCTCGTAGACATCTGAGGGGGCCTCGCTTTCACCCCCACCTTGAGTTGGGTTCTACGTTACTGGGCTCCATCTTCCTCGTGCCTTTGGCTTGTTCTCTGGTTCTCCCTTGGAACATGCTCCTTCCAGGAGCATTTACAATCCGCTCTTCACTGACGCCTTCCAGACAGCCTGTTTCAACGTGGCGCTCTCATTCATTTCACGGATGTCACATTTCTTGTTTGTTCCACACAAGCTTGTGCTGGTTCCCAGTCTGCCGCAGGCTGAGCTTCGGCATTTCTTACCTTGGCGAGTCTTGTCTTCCTGTGCAGGGGGTGGTTTCTATTTCTCTGGAGACAGAGCAGGTCCTCGGTTGGTTCCCACTGGATTTAGTTGAAAGTCTAGCCAGAAGATCAGTGTTGTGTGTCAATGTTGATTGTCTTATTTCCATCATATAAAGACACTGTTTTGGGGGGAGGTGGGTGTAGAATAGGGAAGCAGAGCAGAAGGGAGGGCAGGTGTCCTGCTGTTACTTTGAGCCACTTCAGCGGGTCAGGTGACAGTTTTCGTAACAAATTGGCCACTGACGTTGACCTGTATGCTTGTGTGAGTTGTTAGCGTTCTGAAATATCCAAGCAAAGAAAATGAACTCAGTGAGAATGAAGAGGGGCTTCCGACGGGTTCACCTTTTTACCTGAGACAGTGATGGAGATCAGGTATGGAGACGTCTAGCTGAAGAAAGCAGTTTTAGTTGAGCTGTTAAGGATGGGTGGATATTGACCACGCATATTAGGACTAAGCTGCTTTGTTACTCAGTCCCTACATCAGTGCCAACAGCCGTGGACTCAACACCGAGCCCTTGCGGGTGATGAGAAAGAAAGGCAGGCTCCTGCCCTTGACTAGTTGCCAGGCTGGCAGGTGGTAAATTGGGCTGGATCTTGTGTGTTGCAGGAATGGAAAGAAAGAGAAGTAAAAGAGAGATTTTGTGTGTAATCTGATGATGCTCCAGGCAGGTGGTGGCAAAAAGGAAGAGACATATTTGAGAATTTAAACCACTAGCTTCTGGCAGGAATATACAAATGGGTTCTCCCAGAGAAGCCTTTGCATGCTGAGCTTAAACCCAAGCAGGAACTCTTATAGAAGGCTGTTCATCCTCACAGACATTCCAACTCCTCCTTGTCTTTTAATCTGTGTGATTCTCTTCCCGCATCCTGGAATGAGAAGCCTTTCTTCCCCCATGTCCTGAGTTCGGCACATGACTACTTCCTGCTGAGAATATGCTCAAGGTTCCCTCCTCCCTGAAGGTTCCCATGGACCTCAGCAGGCTTTGCTGTATCGCTTTCTTCCCACCTGTGCGCTCTGGTGGGCTCTGTGCCCCGTCGGAATAGGGACATTATCTTTCCTACATGACCTGACCTCTACTCCCATTCCTAGCAGAGGCAGCAGCTCACACTTTAACTCCTCACACTGGGACTTGGCTCAAGGCTACATAACTCCAAGGGGGGATTTGTGGGGAGCACTCCAAGCTCCCTGTGATCCAGCCTTCCTGACACTGCTGTCCCTTTCCTGGGTCTCCCAGGGCTGTTTAGTATGGGTGACTGAGCTCCGTTCCATCAACCATGGAGGGGACAGAGTGGACCAAAGGAGTCTGTCTGCATGGTGCTCTCACAGAGCCTTGACCTTGATTGTAGAGCAGAGGGTTAGCTCAGTGCTTTATTCTCTAGTCTCAACACTAAAGAAGTGTCTGTCACACAGCTTCTGTGAAAGTGGAAAAGTGTCATGGGTAAGTACTGAACAAGTGTAAGTTTGTATCTTCACGACTGGAACCTTGAGTGGTAGCCAGCAGGGTTTGAGATGACCGAAGCTGGATGCCCCCGATCAATGTCCTGTGAGACTCCCAAGAGGGCACTGGGCGAAGAGAGCCCCCGTGTCCCTGGTGGGTGGCAGGTAATGATGGAGAACGTCCTGTGCCTCTTGTTCCCTCCCAGAGTGCTGAGCAGATCACTGCGCTGTGTAGGAATTTTAACGACACCCAGGCCAACGGCATGGAAGGGCCAAGGGAGGGTCAGGACCCTGCTCCAAGGCCACTGGCTCGCCACCTCTCTGATGCAGATCGCCTCCGGAAAGTCATCCAGGAGCTCATGGACACAGAGAAGTCCTATGTGAAGGTAACAGAAGATGCCGTCCTGATTCCCTGCTCCCCTCTTGTGATGGCCAGCTGTATGTTGGCAGGGGCTCCTGGCTGTATTTACCCGGGACCCTGCCACTCACCAGGGAGATGCCTGCTCCTTGAAGTGGCAAATTGCTGCCGGGGAGGGCGAGAGGGTGGAGGAGCTGAGCGGGCTTGCAGAATTTAGAATCCCCGCTCATTCTGTTACCAAGGTAGCGTTCACTATGGAAACAGATGTTCTAGTTTGTCATTTGCAATCTGTGGGAAGGGAACCTGCACTGGTTTAGGGAAAGGGGGACGGAGATCACTTTAGGTGATGAGGAACCAGGGAGCAGTGTGTTCGCAAGCGGCTGCTGGCATGGGCCCCAGAGGACAGGCATCACTGTGCAGGCCAGAGCCCCACAGGGGAGGCACTGGGCATCACTTGGGCATCCCCAGCCACCACACAGAGCAGCGGCTGGGCCTTTCACAACCCAGGGAGATCATTTATTTATCTCAGGGGCTCCAGTTAGTAGTTTGGGAAACATTTTACAAAAAAATGCGGGTGCCTGAGAAGACAGAGTTCTTTTGCTTGAAGTATTTGCTGAAACGATTTTAAACTCGCTTCCTCGGCCACTTGCTGGCAGCAGAGAGGCGCAGAATCCAGGCCTGGCCTTGCCTCCACCTGCCGGTGTGGCCTTGGGCGGCCTGCTCCGAGCCCCTCATGGGGTCTGAGACCAGGGGCATTCTTGTCCCAGGTCTAACACACTGAGTTCTGAATTAGGCTTTGGCACATGTGCCAGCGTGCACACACACGCTCTCACCTTTCTGCACAGACATATCTGAGCTTCTGCCATTTATTAACATCACTATCATTTTATCTGAACTTTGCCAGAGCCTCACCCAGGGCCTTTGGGAGAACGAACGAGGCAGCCTGGGAGAAGCGCAGGGGACAAAGGAGAGCGGCAGAGATGGCAGTTTCATGGCCTTTCCTGTCATGTCTCATCCTGCATCGAATGGGGGGAGATGAAGTGCATGTCCAGGGAGTTGACAGTGGCCATGCCCAGCAGGGCGGGCACTGTGGCCACTTGATGATGTTTGAGGAGCGCCCACCCGCAGGGCCGAGGGCACAGTTGAGAGTGGAATCCAAGCCCCTTTTTATTCCTGTTGTTGTCGGTATATTTAACTGCTAGAGCACTGGATCCAGGAGGGTCACTGCATCGTGACCCTAGTCTGGGACCGAAATGGATGCTGTGGGCCAAGCGAATAAAAAGGGCGGCTCTCCTTTCTTTCTGCGAGAACCCCGCCTGTCGTCTCCCCTGGGCCCCCGTGTTGCAGCTCAGGGCGGCCGGCCTCAGTGTGTCACTGCTCATGGGCACGAGTGACCTCGGCCCAGCACCGCCTCTGATGAAAGACCCAGCACCTGGTACCTACTGTGATTCGTGCGTGTGCACGCACACACATGTGCGTGCACACACACATTATTTTTTAACTTCTTTTTGTTGCTGACATTGAACATGGACTTCTACTTGTCCTGTAACCTGCACCTCTGCACTTGACTTGGAGTTTGCAGCGCTCATGTGTTCCCTGAGAGACGCTCCAGGAACTTGCCCACCTCTCTCTGCTCTGAAGCAGCTGCTGTGGGGTTCTTGGAGGCTGGTTAGACCAGGGCCGTTTGATTGTGAAACCCTCAGGGTCACTTGCTCCCAGGACCTGCACCACAAGGTTCTGGAGGCTTCTAACCTTAGCAAGCTCTCCAGAACTGGATTTCTCGATTGTAAGAGGAGTCAGATGTAGTCACCTACTTCTAATACTCTGTGACTCAAAATTCTTCAGAATCACTGAACAAGAAAAAAAAAATCTTTCCCATCTCTAGAGAGGCCTGGCGTGCTGCGATTCATGGGGTCGCAAAGAGTCGGACATGACTGAGCAACTGAACTGAACTGAACTTGGCTTCAAATTATTAAAAACAAAACAAAACTTATCTAAAGAGTTTTGTAAATACATCAACTCCCACTATTCTGTGCTGTCAGAGCCCAGGTTTAGTGAAGACTCAAAGATGGCCTAGATGGTAAACATCATGATGTTCATCTCTGGAAAATTTTTCTTGCACTTGAGTTTGGGAGTTTGAAATTCTGATAATGCGTGAAGCTGAAGAGCTCCCAAGACCTCGTCCTGTCCTCCTCAGCTCAGCTGTCCACGCTGGAGCCGTCGCCCGGCTCCCTGAGGCAGAGGAGGAAGCCGGGTTGGCCGGCAGACATGGGCACGCCTGACAGAAGTTCCTGGCCAAACCTCAGTTCTCTGCAGGGAAAGGAGTGTTCCTGCTGGAGCAGCTGAAAGATCCTGGCTCTGCCAGTAAAACATTCAAATACGCAGAGTAGGTGATCGAGCCATAAAGAAAAATGTGGAATGCAGACGCTGATTGTATTGTGCTGTTAACCTCTTTGAATTAGGTGAGCAAGGAACCACCAGCTTCAGGGCCAAGTCTCTCAACCAGACATAAGCGTCATTGTTCTTAATACCAGTGCAAGGTGCGGCCAGAGCAATGCTTGGGTGTTTTGGAGACTCACGGGTTAAAGACTGTCATCTTTTGTCTTTCAGGATCTGAGCTGCCTCTTCGACTTATATTTGGAGCCACTTCAGAGTGAGACCTTTCTTACCCAAGATGAGGTAAATAACTTCCTTCACTCAGTCCACCGACCCACAGGTTAGTCTCTGCTTGCCTTTAGTTCAGGGGTCACCCAACTCCTGGGCCATGGTACCGGTACTGGTCCACGGCCTGTTAGGAACTGGGCCACACAGCAGGAGTGAGCAGCAGGTGAGCGAGTGAAGTTTCATCCGTATTGACAGCCACTTCCCATTGCTTGCATTACCGCCTGAGCTCCGCCTCCTGAAGGATGAGTGGGGCATTCGATTCTCATAGACATGAGAACCCTACTGTGAACTGCGCATGCGAGAGATTGAGATTGTTCACGCCTTGTGAGAATCATCCTGGAACCATCCCCTCCCTTCCACCCCTGGCTGTGCAAAAATTGTCTCCCGTGAAATTGGTCCCCCCAAAAGGCTGGGGACTGTAGTAGACCTCCTAGATTTTATCTAGTGGTCCCAAAGGAACGTAGAGACTTAGGGATCTTTGGAGAGACCTAGGCGTGGCCTCCTGCAGAGCTGTTTATGTGGCTTCTGTCCCCTGAAGCACAGTGGCAGCAGTTAAGAGCGACTGTGCCCTATTTGTAGTAGAAGGTGTGACCCAAATTACCTTTTAATATGTGACTTTTTAGTGTTAACTCACAGTTATTAATTCTTTCTTACTGACTTCCATTCCCCGCCAACCCCACACCCCACCCCTCAATTTGAATTCTGAAAACTTGACATCCCCTTAAAAACGTATTCTAGAATTACAGGGACCAGAGATGTATATGACCCTCTGTGTATGAACTCTGTCCCCTCATGAATACGCTGTCTTCTTTAAAGGATTTACTTCTGTCTCCTTCTTGGTGAATGACTGTGGTTCGTTTGTACATCTGGGAGTTCAGAGCGGTGTCTAGATCTTCATCGCTAACACCCTCTTTTCAAATCCTGGTCTTCACTCAGATGGAGTCACTTTTTGGAAGCTTGCCAGAGATGCTTGAATTTCAAAAGGTGTTTCTCGAGACCCTGGAGGATGGGATTTCAGCGTCGTCTGACTTTAACATACTTGAAACCCCCTCGCAGTTCAGAGTAAGTATTGTAGATGTAGGTTTAAAGCAAATAGAGGTGGGTACGGTGCAGAGTTCTCCCCTGGAAGAGAAAGCGGTGTCCCTTGACTGTTGAAAAGATAAGTTCTGTGTTGCCATTCCTCTGGCAGGTGGCAAAAAAAGGCTCTGCTTTTCCCTCGAGTAAATGCTCTGGGAATCAGGTGTCTGGGCAGTCCAGCTTTTATGGAGTCTGCCTGCTGTTGACAAGTCCGGGCTCCCTATTCAGCTCTGCCCAAGGCTCTGCAGGGCAAGTGCTGCTGAGGAAAGAGCACCTCCTGCATCTGATTCTGCATCTCTGTGGTCATGTGACTTTGGGAGGAGAGCATAGGTTTTCGCTTGTTGCGAGAGAGCATCCTTTTCTATGGAGCCCTGTCTCCAAGCAGGCATTGGTGACTGGCAAGAGGACTCCCCTGTGGCTCAGACGGTGAAGAGTCTGCCTGCGATGCAGGAGACCCAGGTTTGATCCCTAGGTCGGGAAGATCCTCTGGAGGAGGAAATGGCAATCCACTCCAGTATTCTTGCCTGGAAAATCCCACAGACGGAGGAGCCTGGGGGGTTATAGTCAGTCCATGGGGTCACAAAAAGTTGGACATGACTGGAGCCACTTCATTTTTTTTTCCATGAGGTCCTTCTAGGGAGGGAAAGGCAGAAGACAGTAGAAAGGGACTAAGGAAATACACGGCGAGCATCATTTGTCCTAAGTAAGGCAGAGCTGGCTTTATTAATGAGCCTCTCAGATTATTATATCCTGTCATGTCGGATGTATTTTTTTAGATAGAACTTTCTTTCTTGTCCTTGCCTGCACACTGTGTCAAGAGGCTCTGCTGCCAGAAACTTTTCAGTCAGACTGAAGATCTACTAGAGGCATGCCTGGGCTGTCGTCCATCAGCTGGGCAAATGGCGCTCCCTGGCTTCAGTCAATGCCTTCCTGAAGCACAGTGCCCTGGTGTCTGAAAGACGAATACCGTGGAGACAGCAAAGCGGTCAGATGCCAAGCTGAGCCAGCAGACATCGAATGAACCACGTCTGATGTAACTTTCCCTCTCTTTCTAGAAACTGCTGTTTTCCCTCGGAGGCTCTTTCCTTTATTATGCGGACCACTTTAAACTGTATAGCGGATTCTGTGCTAATCATATTAAAGTACAGAAGGTTCTAGAGCGAGGTAAGTGGCTCACGTTTTATAGCTATACTTTTGAAATTGTTAGAGTAAATTTGTATTCATTAAGGATAAGTGTGATTTTAATGGGGTGTGCTCCATTGTTGGCCTTGAAATGAACAAACATTAGAGGGGGAGGTTCCAAACTTATCTCAGTTTTCTGGTAACAGTGAATGTGTGTGCCTGAGAGCCGAGATGTTGCTTGGCTATCACTTTGCTGTTAAATTACATCTGCATTCTTTTTTCACCAACTCTTTTTTTCTTGCTCTAAAAACTTTTAACCAACCATATAAGCCCCTGGAGGGAGTAGAAAGAGATGTATGGTGTTTTCTTTCTTGTTAACCTTTTTCTTAAGCCTGAGGATCCACTGCAAAAAACCACCACGAGATAACTACTACTAAACTCACAGGACGTGTGTTAACTAAAATGAAAACCTCTTAAGTGAAGCTGGTTTTTATCACAGCCCCTAGCTTGTCACTGAAGTACCTTTTATCTCTCTGCATTGTTATCCTCTTATTTTATTTGACTGACTTTAACCGAAGACTTTTACATTTTTGAAGTCCAAGTAGACAGCGGTAGCAAACCCGTCTCGCTCTTCCCCTTCATGTCAACAGCAAACAGTACTCTTGGAGCTGGAGAGATGCCTGAATTTTGGCCCCTGACTTGCAGTGGGTCAGCTTGGGCCAGACGGTCAGTGCACTGATCCTCCTGGGTTTTCAGTGGCCAGCCAGCCCGTCATCTCAGCCTGGGAAGTCTGTCCAGAGATTTGATGGCCGCAGTGACCTTCTTCATGTGTAGGATATTGGAGGGAGTATCTGTGTCACAGTCACCATCATCAAGTCAACAACCCTATGTCCAAGCTATTCCTGTAATACCTATTGATGAAAATAATAAACAGACAATAACAGGAATAGGAGAAAGTTTTATTTGAGCCAAACTGAGTAGGGTCTTAAACAGCCAGACACGACCGAGCACAAGGAGCCTAGCCCAGAAGACAGCTTCTGTGATTACTCTCTCAGGGTGTGCTCCAAAGCAGGGCTGCCAGCAGTTTTCTGTCTTGTCAGAACAAAGAATATCAAATAAGTCAAGAATACATTGCTTCAAGGTTCCAAGAAAATCAGATTGGCACGTACAGAGCCAGTCAGTATGGCCTTGGCACCTGGGAAGGGAGTTTTATCATGGAAGGAGGACCCACATTGGTGTCCCAGGTTGGGAGGCATTTAATCTTTATTTTTAACACAGATCATCTTTTCTTCTGGTCAGTGCACCCTTTTCTTTAATAATTAAAGAAGATGCACAATGTCTGTTTGATAGTTCACAAACAGGCTGTTTTCGTTGGTATAAAATTCAAGTTAACTCAGGTATAAGCCAGGATGACTTCCCCACACATTTCTTTTATTATTCCCTGAACCAGAAATGCTTAAATGTTATTACCAAAAGCTTCTTTCAGTCATCACATAACTCGTTAGGCATGGGATTAGAATTCTCAAATTTGTCTCTCTCAGAAGATAGGTTTCTATCTCGTTCTTCGGAATTCTCATTTCTGGTGGCAGAGATGAGAGGACGCCTTTAAGCTCAAGGTCATGAGCAGCAGTAATTCAGTCTGCATGGAGACCGTCAAACAGAAACAGGTCCCCAGGGGTTGCTCCTGTTCTGCGCGGGTCCTATAGAGGAAGGCATCTTATGAGAATATGTCATCCTAGTTAAGGTCATCTGAACTGTCTCCAGGAAAGGTCACCAGGCTACCTGCATTCTCTCAAGTGTACTTGCAGATCCTTTAGGATCTGAACCCACTGACTCTTGAACTCATAATATAAAATTCCCGGGAGAAAGAAATGATTCCCGCGAGAGGTGAATGCTGCCTTTGGAGTTAAGGTTGCCCTCGTGTGCTTACTCTTGTGAAGATCTGCCACCTGTCTGGAAGCCAGTGAATCAGGGCTGTTGTCCGTGACAGTGGCAAGCATTTGAGAGGCTTTTGTATTGGAACGTTTTTAGTTGTGTCAACAGGATAGGAGCAGCCAAGCTGCATTTCAAGTCCCTTTTCTCTCTCATCAAATGCTTCCTAATGGCATTGCCATGAAGAATCGAGTGTGTGCTTCCATATGTCTATTTCAGAACCGGGGAGTGGTCTCTCTGTGGTGTCACGAGGGTGTGGAGGGTTCCTTCAGATACTGCGAGTGTTCAGTCACGTCCACGGATGCAGTTCTGCCCTTCAGTTTAAAACCCAGAACTTCATAGCATCTTAGAATAGGCTCAAGTTGAAAAATGGAGTCTTAGAGTGCTACCCTCTAGATGAAGTCTTAGAGGTTAACAAGACACAGCCCAAATCTATCTTGTCTAGTTCTTTAAACCAGAGACAACTACTTTCCTCTGAGGAATGCCTTCTTGGCAGTATAATAAACTAAAAGCATACAGATGGTTTACTCAGTTTCTTGTCGCAGAGATGAACGGTCATCTCACCATCCACGCTGTCTTGTAGCCATTTTCAAAATGGTACTGCACCTCCTACAAGTTGTATTTTGCCTTTTGTATAAAACCCCAAATAAAGGTTTGTCTTCCTTCAAATTGGCTGAATTCCAGCGGCTGGTGGACCAGTGCCAGCATGTGGAATCCAAAGCAACAGCTGAGGTGTCCACAAGCACTCTGAAACATTAAATGCACTTGGGCTCACGAGTGTACCTTCATGACACTGCACAGAGACGGGGTTTTCACTGCCCAGGGGGGTCTGAATCTGGTGGAAGACATAGACTGCTCGGAGCTGTGGAGATGGAAGCTGCAGTGCTTGTCAACTTATTTTTAAAAGAAAAGAAAAAAAAAAAGATCTCGCTTTAAAAATAGCCCTTAAGTATACAGAATAAGTAGCAATCTGTCCTAGGTCAGTGGAAAAAAAAAATACTGGTTTGTTTTGCTCTATGAATTTTGTGAATGGTATGGTGTAGGTTCTAAAATGTCTTGTAGGTCTTCATAGAACCATTCAACTTCAGCTTCTTCAGCGTTACTGGTTGGGGCATAGACTTGGATTACTGTGATATTGAATGGTTTGCTTGGAAATGAACAGAGATCATTCTGTTGTTTTTGATCTCCATTCTGAAGATCAGCCCTGGGATTTCTTTGGAAGGAATGATGCTAAAGCTGAAACTCCAGTACTTTGGCCACCTCATTCGAAGAGTTGACTCATTGGAAAAGACTCTGACGCTGGGAGGGATTGGGGGCAGGAGGAGAAGGGGACGACAGAGGATGAGATGGCTGGATGGCATGACTGACTCGATGGACGTGAGTCTGAGTGAACTCTGGGAGTTGGTGATGGACAGGGAGGCCTGGCGTGCTGCGATTCATGGGGTCGCAAAGAGTCAGACACGACTGAGCGACTGAACTGAACTGAACTGATGGTGTAGGTTTGGATAGTACTGTTTTGTGGCTTTATGAATTATTTGGTATAGACGCTGAAAAAGTGAGTTTCAATCTGTCTTGTGGGTCTGCAGGTGAACGTGCCTTTAAAGTCAGACTCCATTGCATTTTGACTCCATGTTCTTCTTTGGTCTGTGGCTGGGGCCCTTCTGGCAGCCCAGTAAGCTCCCTTTGTTTGTGGGATTCGTCACCAAGCGATGATGCTGAGTCCTTGTTGACAGTGGGTGCATGACCCACTGGTGCAGGTGGTTTTTTCCTGGAAGGGTGTCATTAGGAGGGCTGTAGCAGTGGATCATCTGTAATTCCATTAAAACCTAAAGGAAGTGGAATTTACATCATCCTGCTGTGCTCTTCTAAGGGTCTTTTAATCCATCTGCTTGCAGCTAAAACTGATAAAGCCTTTAAGGCTTTTCTGGATGCCCGGAACCCCACCAAGCAGCACTCCTCCACGCTGGAGTCTTACCTCATCAAGCCAGTTCAGAGGGTGCTCAAGTACCCGCTGCTGCTCAAGGAGCTGGTGTCCCTGACGGACCACGAGAGCGAGGAGCACTATCATCTGACGGGTAAGAAGCGGGGGCCGAGGGGGGACCTGACAGCTGCCTGGTGTCACGTTCGGAATGCTTCTCAGCATCGTGATTATTCACCTTTAGGTACCATTTAGTGTGTGCAAATAGCTAGGCATTATGGCCACCCCTGTAGATGGGCACAGCATTTCCAATTATCTCATTGGAATAGCCCTTTGGAGGGACGATTCCATTTTCAAAGAACATAATTTAAGCTCAGGGAGTTGAAATAAATTGCTTCAGGTCACGTGTCTAACAAATAGTGCTGCCAGGACCTGTGCCCGGGCCTGTTCCCCCACAACTTTGTGAGGTTCTGTGTTGTTTACTGATCCATTCTGCTGTGTGAGGCTCCACCTTGTGGACAGCTGCGAGTGGAGACTGAACTCGCAAGGACAGATGAAGCTTTACCAGCTGACGCCGATGTGTCTTCGTAACCTCAGAAATGATCAGCCTAAGTTTGTCAAATACACAGGGCCCCTCACTTTGATAGTAATTAGAGTGGAAGGACTGATGCTGAAGCTCCAATCCTTTGGCCACCTGATGAGAAGAGCTGACTCACTGGAAAAGACCCTGATGTAGGAAAGATTGAAGGCAGGAGGAGAAGGGGATGACTCAGGATGAGATGGCTGGATGGCATCACCGACTCGACATGAGCTTGAGCAATCTGCAGGAGATAGTAAAAGATTGGGAAGCCTAGCGTGCTGCAGTCCACGGGGTTTCAGAGTCTGGTACGACTTAGTAACTGAACAGCAATGAGTATCCCTTAAAGAGATGCTGTTTGGAGAGTAAAAGGGATTTGTTCTCCATGTGTCAGAACTAGGAGATCCAGTTAAGCTGCACATAATAAGCACATGGAGAGGGAAACAAACTTACTAGTAAATATTAGTATTACTGAATAGCAAACAGTGCAGTGTAAATGAAACGGTTTTTCTGTGACAAGCATATTGTATCATAAGTAATAAGGATAAACTTTTTGGTTTGAAAGTTAAAACTTATAAATGGTACAAATTATGATTAGGATTCAATTGCTGTGTGAATAGTTCACTTTGCACTGAGGTGGTCTTTAAAAGGGGTCTGTTAAAAAAAATTGCCTGCTTAAAGTCCCTCTTCTAAAGATGGAATTAAAATCCTGAATCAGAAGAAGATATGAAAAATAGTGAGTTTGGAGGTGACTTGAAACTTTGCTTTTTGACCTTGACAAAAATCACTTTGTCCCTCACATGCCCATGTATAAAGTTCAAATTAACACCAAACATAAATGCAAACAGTTGCTCTGGAAAGGGGATATTTATGGAGGCTTTTGTAAGTTCTTGTTCAAGAACTGTCATTGATCACTATTCCAGTTAAGTGGTCCGGGAGGAGGGCAAAATTTAACAGCAGGTATCCTGTGGCTAATCAGCCTTGGGTTTAATTCTGGCTCCTCCTCATGTCTGGCAAAAACCCCCTTTGCACCTGAATTTTCTCATCTGTAAAATGGGATCAATAATAGGTCCTATTCTGATTGCACTGCTGTGGGGATTAAATGAGATGCCTCATGTAAATCACCTAGGAGAATATGCCAGATAGAAAGTGCTCAATAGGTGGGAGCTGTTATTGTTAGTGATGCTTTTTACTTGTACTCTGCCTCATTTCAAGGAGAATTTGAGGTGGAAGATAATTTTGCTGTTCTTCATTATAACTAGATTACCATAGGCTATTTAAGCCCTATCTGAATGATGCTACTGTTAGTTAAGAACTGGTCTCGAATTCTGGCTTGAATCTTAAGGTTTTTTATTATTGCTGTTGGGTAGGATTTCAAACAAATCAAAACTGTAAAACAAATTATGACTGCGTATCTTGCAGAAGCACTAAAGGCAATGGAAAAAGTAGCCAGCCACATCAATGAGATGCAGAAGATATATGAAGATTATGGGACCGTATTTGACCAGCTTGTAGCAGAGCAGAGTGGAACAGAGAAGGAGGTCAGTAGGACTTTCGGATTCCAAGAGGCTGAATGCCTGTGACCGTGGGTCTGGAGGTGACCTCCAGGCCAGGCCACCCAGTTAGGGCTTTCCTACAGGAGAAATTGCCTAAAATTTTCTTTTTGATCCTAATGCTTATTATAAGATTTAGATGTAAATATAACATAAAATTGACTGCATTGGCCTAAAGGCGTAATCATCTGTTCTGTTAATAACTACTGTACCCAAAGAACTAGTTCTTAGCTCGTATCCGTACCTCTTCCTCCTCTTCCTGTGGAGCGTGAGGTCAGGACAAATCCCAGAGGCTAGACTATAAATGGAGAGCTGGGGCTGTGGGAGGGGAGGGGAGGGATAAAGGCAGTGGGAGTCAGCGTGTGGGAAGAGAATTGAAGGCTTTTCCTTTTTTCCCTTTTCTAACCTCAAGTATTGGTGGCTACCTCCTTACTTATAAAAGCAGTTTAAGTGGAATTTGACAATTTCCCTACTTTTCTTCTCTGGCTGGATTACCAAATTTAGCATCTCTAGCTTTAAAAAGTCTACACATAAGGAGCAATGTAGTTTAAGTAGAAAAAGGCAAGAACAGGAAACGGTTTTTTTTTTTTTTAATTACAGTCAGTTTCAATGTTGGTACCTCTTTTATTAGCAGGCCTCATGTGGTTTCAAAGGCACTTGGGATGAACTTTGACCCTGGGGTGGGAGGAATGTCATCCCACAGGTCACAGTGTGTGTGCCTTGGGGCAAAATGCCTTCACCTTTATTTTTCAGTGTGGTGCTTAGCTCATATTTTCAAACCTGCTATTTAAGGCCCTGTGTTCATGGGAACCATAAAAATGGAACATACTTGAGTTTTAGCAATGACCATATGTGTGTGATCCCTCTGTCCTGAGCCACCCCCGCCCCCTGCCCCTGGATTTCCATGTCTCCTTGATCTTGTTTTTACCATTCAGGTCACAGAACTTTCA
This sequence comes from Bos taurus, assembly GCF_002263795.3. Classification (NCBI taxonomy): domain Eukaryota; kingdom Metazoa; phylum Chordata; class Mammalia; order Artiodactyla; family Bovidae; genus Bos; species Bos taurus. The sequence continues at coordinate 91,861,583 of NC_037336.1, forward strand.
ATGGGGGAGCTTCTGATGCACTCTACAGTGTCCTGGTTGAATCCATTTCTGTCTCTAGGAAAAGCCAGAAAGGACCTTGAACTCACAGTATTTGGTTAGTATTCCATTCACAAGAATGTAAATTTGAGGGGCTGGCAAGAATGAAGAACCTCCTAAACCCACAAACTCCTGATTTCCAGAAGGACTTAAGAGTCACTGCGCTAATGGCTTTGACTTCACATGGGCAGCTTCCAGCTCTTTAGAAGCCTTGCCCTGTACACACACGACCTTCTCCTCCCTTCTGCTGCTTGGTTTGGTGGATCTGGCCAAGTGTTACAGGAACAGAGCTCCTGGGTCTATTTTTGAAATCTGCCATCTTAGTTTGCTGCACTTCAAAGTGTCTTAATTCCCACTGAGAGCTGGGAGAGGGGGCATAGACTGTGTGTTCTCATTGAGATGAACCCCATGTCCTCAGCTTCTGATAAAACACGAATTCAAAAAACAAAATGCCAGGATCTCATTCAAACAATAGCTTTTAAATAAGCAAGTACTTGTGCATGATTCAAATATGAACAGAAGGAAGTACTATTTATTCTCCCGTGTGTCAGCATTGTGGAATCTTGAAGAGCTTTGTTCTATTAAAATACTCAGCTTCAGTTCAATGTTAGGAGAGTGTGTATTGAATAATGACATTTCTTTCTCTTCTCTTTAGTTTTTAAGAGAGCTGTCATATTGGTTTATAAAGAAAACTGCAAACTGAAAAAGAAATTGGTAAGACATGAATTAACTTTCGTTAAAGCAAACTTTTTGAACTGTACCTTCCTGTTACTGAACTGGGAAGCCTGCTAAGGACCAAGGCCTGGCCAACTGATGTGGCTTATTCCTGGGGTAACTGAGCGAATCAGATACTTGGGGTATTTCTTATTCTCCCCATCAAAGCTGTCTGTCTGAAAAGATGGACACAAATACCCGTGCTGGGGGCCTACCTAGAAAAGCAGCTTTTCTGTCCCTAAAAATGACCCATGTCTGCTCCATAGAAGTCCGTCTATATAATTTTGGTTTCTCTTTAGAGGTGGTAACATGAGATCATAGAAGGCTTGCTTGTCATTATTGCTTAGAAGCCTAGGACTTCTGCTCCCCAAACCACAACGCTGCCCTGTCCGCAGCCCATCGAGAGCTTCCTCAGAGCTGGGGCTCACCTGACCCGATTCCCTTCTGTACCCCGAGCCCCACACAGCGGCGGGTCTGCACCAGGGAGAGCGCCCAGTTCCCGCCTTGCGCACATGTACCCTGGGAGCCAGCTTGCTCTAACCTGCTCTTGGGGGGTTTTCACCTTACAGCCCTCAAATTCCCGGCCTGCACACAGCAATGCTGACCTGGATCCGTTTAAGTTCCGCTGGTTGATCCCCATATCCGCGCTTCAAGTCAGACTGGGAAATACAGCAGGTAATGGTTGCATGTTGTACAAATGCCAGAAAAAAAAGACATCTTCAGGGAATTTTCAAACTATGGAATGAAAAAGTAGGAGGAAAGAACCTGGGGATAATTTCTGGTATTTTACAGGCAAGGAAAATGAGGACGAGAGAGTGTTGTGATGTCTCTTTACAGGCTTTGGAGGAAGTAAATGCTAGAGGATGACTTTTCTTTGCTAAATACTTCTCTTCATTGTTTTCAACATTTTCCTAATATCCTAATATCTAACATTTCTAGTTATTCTAATAATTTTAGGGTAGTATCTATCCCTAAAATTTGTTAAAGAAACACAGGTCCACAAATTTTTACAAAATTTGAAATACCAGAAAATTCCTTAAGATTCAGCAGTATTACAAGTGATACAGAAAAAAATTTTCCATGCAAAATGTTCAGAGATCCTTCTAGAATAACCCTGTTCCGGTGCCAGTGCCACTGGTGATGGAAAAGACCACCAGGCTGAGGCCCACGGTGACGGTATGGGTCCCTGTTCGGTTTTTGCAGGAAGTACTCACGTTTCCGGAACCATGACTGAGTGTGGTGCTGGCTGCCTTTACCTAAAGTGCCTGAGCACACTCCTTCCAAGGGATGAGGCTGAAAAATGGGGTTCACTTACCTCTTTCCCAGAGATGGGATCCAGAGGTAGGGCAGAAGCACCAAGGTGGATGGGAAATGTCAGCACGAAATGTACAAAAAGTAACTAAAACATATTTAACTTTTTTAACTATTGTGGAAGTCATACACAGAATTGAGCCCCAGAAGAAAATGAGGAGAGTCAGAATTGGGAATACTGAACTCTTTAGATTGTGGGTTTAAAGTTTCATGGGTGTCCTTTATCACAGCATCTTTGGCAGAGTTGCAGCCCCTGGTTTCTTTTTACACAGGGACAGAAAATAATTCCTTATGGGAGCTGATCCACACCAAGTCAGAAATAGAAGGACGGCCAGAGACCATCTTTCAGTTGTGCTGCAGGTATTACTCCCTTCCAAAAATGAAAGCCAATGGGAATAAGATAGAATGATAGTCTCTTAAAAATGGGTTTATTTTTAGTGCCCTCTTGAATTTTGATGACTTCAGGATCACACCCACCCTCTCCAAACTGGCAATTGCGGCTCTAGTAGAATAATACATTGATTAAATATACATCCAAATCTTAGTGCCTGCAGGAAGTTCAAGAACCATCAATCCTCACTCCTTTTGTAAGCGACAAGAGGCCGCGGCATACAGAGGCTGGGCAACTTGCTGTCAGTCTGCCCTCATGTACCACGGGAGGGCAGGAGACAAGGGCAAGCTGGATGAGACAGCAGGAACAACCAGTGTTTTCTCTCCCCTCTAGTGACAATGAAAGCAAAACCAACATCGTCAAGGTGATTCGATCTATTCTGAGGGAAAATTTCAGGCGTCACATAAAGTGTGAATTACCCCTGGAGAAAACATGTAAGGATCGCCTGGTACCCCTTAAGAACCGCGTTCCTGTCTCAGCCAAATTAGGTGAGAACTTGTCTAGCCTTGGGTGTACTCAGGAGACTATGATAAACTTCTCTGCAAGCATGTATGCTCTTCGAACAGGGCAGCCAGTCATCACTTTGTAAATGATCTGCAGTAGCTTTCTAAGCTGTAAACCAGACCCCAACATGCAGGATGGATGAGGTGGGCACTGCCATGCTGTTTCCTTTAAGAAACCTACAACACGCCTCTCCCCACTTTGTAAAGCACAACCACCCCAACCCTCGTCTCCACTGGCTGACAGTCTGCACTTACCATCTTCTCTCGTCCACTGAAATGTACCGGAGTCGAGGGACTTGTTTCTGCTCATTGTCATGTTCCAGTGCTCGCAACAGTGCAAAGCCTCTAGAGAAGGTCAATTCTAAGTGAATAAAGGTCAAAAAGTCGAATACACCCACTCTCAGTAAACCCACTGTATAGATAAACTTTCTGCCTGTTTTTTTAAACTTTCAGCTTTCTATATAACTGTTTCGTTAATATCATTGATCTAGTTTTTAGTCTTGCAAAATGTATCTCTCATTTTTGGTAGTTTGACCACTTCAAATTTACCATATATTTTCTATTTTTTCCTCCACTGGCAAAATAAGCTACAGCCATCAAAAATATACTATTGTCTGCAGAAACACAATTGAACTCCCCCTCTTCCTTTCAACCCAAGAGAAAGGAGTTAAACACAAATACACGTGTGTGCAACTCAATGTTCTTGTTAAATCTCAAAGTTGATGAGAAATCCAACAGACAGTTCTCATGAGAAAAAGAGCATTTTCCAATCTTTACCTGAGCAACAATGGAAATAAACAGGTGAGAAGGTGGGCAAAGAAATAATGTAATCTTAGTTCTGAAACTACAAAGTACTTTAGTAAAAGAAAGGAACCTAGATTTTATTAGCCACTAACTTTTAAATTTATTCATTAGCAAAATAAGAATCCTAGCCCTTATGACACTTGATAACTTATTCTATTTCAGTAATTAAGTTCTGATAACTTATCATCCAAAAATGCCAAATTCCCCAACTTAAAATTTCAACTACACATAAGTAAAAAATGTCCATATTTGCAGTATCTACATTTTTTTTTTTTTTGCTCAAGTCCCAGGACAGTTAGTAATTTCAGTGAGATGAAAAAATTTTAATTAAGATGTTAACTCTCATAACCTCCAAGGCCAACGTTACACATTGTGGAAACAGTTCCTCTGTCATAAGGGAACGTGTGCTTTTCTCGTTGCAGCTTCATCCAGGTCCTTAAAAGTCCTTAAGAATTCCTCCAGCAGCGAGTGGCCGGGGGAGCCGGGCAAGGGCAGCTCCCTGGACTCGGACGAGGGCAGCCTGAGCAGCAGCACCCAGAGCAGCGGCTGCCCCCCTGCCGGAAGGGGGCAGGACACCCAGCAGCACCCCCACGCGGGCCTGGCCGACTTCTCCGACAGTCTCATCAAAGAGAGCGACATTCTGAGCGACGACGAGGACGACTACCCCCAGGCTCGGAGGCAGGGCAGCCCCACCAAAGACATCGAGATCCAGTTCCAGAGACTGAGGATCTCTGAGGACCCCGATGCTCACCCGGCTGAAGAGCCGCCCAGCAAGGATGGGCAGCCCAAGCTGGTGCGGGGGCACTTCTGCGCCATCAAACGCAAGGCCAACAGCACCAAGCGGGACAGGGGCACCCTGCTGAAGGCGCAGACGCGTCACCAGTCCCTGGACAGTCATCCTGGAAACGCCAACCTTGATCTCAGCTCTGTCCTTGAGCGAGAATTCAGCGTCCAGAGCTTAACATCGGTTGTCAACGAAGAGTGCTTTTATGAAACAGAGAGCCATGGAAAGTCCTAGCACAGTCCAACCCAGATACGGCTTACATTGCTGGTTTCACTTTTAAACTGGTGGCAAAATGAAAATTGCAGAAACACTATTCATTATTAGGTTTTGTGCAGGATACATTTTCCCACAAATAGTTGTAAAGACTTAAGTTATTTTAATTTATTGTGGATCAGAAAACTAGCTTAAACTGGTCAGAATTTGTAAATTACTTAGTTTATATCCCTTTTGAGCAGGTATCAAAATGATTTAGAATCCTTAAGATGAATGCATTCTAATTTATGTAGAAAAAGGTGGGGAAGTTGTGATTAATAGCTTTTAAAAGGTCATTTTTTCTCCAATACTTTCAGCTATTAGGTTTCACTTTATTTAAAGCATATTTAAATTATTTTAATGTGGGTTAGGGGTACAATGTGCAGATACTTCATTTTTGTAAGGTTGTAATAGATGCTGTTTATACTAAACATGTCACATCTATGCAGTATATATATGTATATTAAAGCTTGTACTCTATCTTACTTGATATTTATTCTCTTTACCAAGCTGTAAAAGGGGAGTAAGTCACAGTCGTGCGCACACATGAGAAGTTCAGCACCTGGCAGGCTGGCAGCCCCTTGAGTAGCAGCTACAGTCTGCAGCTCTGCTTGTCATCCTCTTTTTTTGACTTTTGCCTGAGTTCTTCTCTGAAATTGTAAGCAAAGAGGTGTGGGTCTTCATCACACATTTTTCGGTACACATCGCAGAGGCTCTTAAAATGTGAGACAGTGAGTTGGGTAGGTCGGAGAGTCGGGTCCACATCTGCCAACTCTAACAGTTTTCCCGTGCTTTCTAATCGCCGAGCTTCAGGGAATAACATTCTGAAAGAAGAGGAAAAAAATCAGAATTTCATTTTAATTCTACAAACGATGCTGCTCCTTCTCTCCTCCTCTGAAAACGGCATGGTTCCAACAACATTAGGGAGTGGAAGAAGAGCCTCTGCAGAGACCTGCGGGCCCCAAGCCCGTGGAGGAGGCTCTGCTTACACCACCGGCAACAGGTATGAACCACTACTGAGGGCAGAGCTAATCTGCCCATGTGAGAAGAGAGTTCTAAAGCCAAATCAGTACGTGCATCTCTAAGGGAAATTTATCATATGCTCAGCTGCATTCTCAGAGAAATACAAGTTTGTGCCTCACATTTTAAATATAAAAATTGCGTATTATTTCTGGTGCATTTTTGATTCTCTGTCACTTGAATTTACCAGCCTAAAGTTAGAAAACATGTGAAAATAGAAAGTTATTTTCCTCTTTAAGATAACTGAAGCATCTTTAAAATTGACTCAAGTATAAATTGTAAATTTCATCTATCAATCAGATTATTGTTTTAAAATGAATAGTGAAACTGACTGAAATATTGCAAAGCTACACCTGGATTCTGTTTTCTTCTCTCAAGTCTCAGAGGTGCAACAGAACTTGTCTCAAAGGGCTTGGAAGACGTCGTGGCAAGAGACGACAGAGTTTTCTTACAGGCTGATGGTCTTCTCAACTAGGAATGCCAGGTCCCCACATTTTCAGGGTGAGTTGACTGCGTTCAGTTTCATGGCAAGCAGGGGTCCGATCATAATTTCTGTGATCTGAGACTGCCGTGTGGTGTGATGTGACTGAGGGTCACCAAAAAGTCAAAGACGGTCACAAGACTTGGTCCATCTCGGCACAGGGGACGGCGTTGTGATGTGAAAGGAGCTCATTACTTAGCTGCGGGTGGTCTTGGAGATGCCAGGGCCAACTCTGGGCTCAGGCCTGTTCCAGGACTGCTACACATAGGATGTACTTTCTGTGATTTTTTTTCCCCTCCCTGACCCTGTGTGACCTCCAGCTTGCGTCCAACTTGTGGCAGTGCATCCTGGCTGTGGTGGGGGCGGGGGCAGGGGGGTGCGGGGAGCTGGGGTGAACCAGAAGGGTGCCTTCACTTATTGGTACCAGGACAGCCAGCAGCATCACCAACTAGAGTAGTAGTAGCATGAACACTGGCCTAACTCCAACGGCAGGCTGGGGATTCTACCTGTCCTGTCAGATCCTCAAGGGTGGGTCTGTGGATTCCAATGGTTTCAGGAGGCAGCTGTCCAGCTGGGCCTGAAGTAATTTCACATGCTAAGGGGACTCTTCACAGAACCAGAATGAGAGAACTGAAATGGAGCTAGCTAATCTTAGAAAATAATGTGTTCCAAGTCGCTTCAGTCATGTCTGACTCTCTGCAACCCCATGGACTGGAGCCTGCCAGGCTCCTCTGTCCATGGGATTCTCTAGGCAAGAATACTGGAGTGGGCTGCCATGCCCTCCTCCAGGGAATCCTTCTGGCCCAGGGCTCGAACCTGTGTCTCTCTACATCTGCATTGGCAGGCAGGTTCTTTACCACTAGCGCCACCTGGGAAGCCCTAGAAAATAGTATGTGCCTCTAAAGCTAAACTGATGTAAAGAACTACAGTTGACTGTATTAGGTGGATATCTTAAAAACACACATTTGCTTTCCTGCCTCCTTAGACTATGTTGGGCCTAGTCACATGTTTTCCTGACTGTCACTGGCTATCAAGCATCACTGGTGACCTTGAGGCCTTTCAGGCTCACACACAGGAGCTCTCTGTTAATAAAAACAGATACACACGGATCTCACGGATACGCCAGACGTTTTTCTGGCTACTCAGAAGTTATCTTTGCTTCCTAATTTTAAACATGTCCTTAAAATCTTCAAGATATAGCAACCTGATGGAAAGAGGGCATTAAAAAACCCACTTAGTGTGTGATAGGAGATACACATATTTGGTCTCTGTCCTGAGACAGAGCTTCTAAAATCTTTGGAATTTCCTGTGTAAGGGGTGACAGGAACATCGTTTGTTATTCATAACAAGCCCCTTTTGATCATATCTGAATTCTGTGCGAATGAGGTGATTCTTGGTGGCCCCTGGAAAGCATCAGGCTAGGGGACTCAATTATATGACTGAAGGATGCACCTACCACTGCTCGTCTGAGGAGGGAAGAGCTGGAGAACTGAGCTTGATCGCCAGTGGCCAATGCTTTACTCAGTCCTGCTTGGGTAATGAACTTCATAAAACCCCCAAATGATAGGGTTAGGAGAGCTTCAAGGCTGGTGGACACACGAGGTGCTGGGAAGGAAGAAACCTCGAGAGGGCATCCCGCCCCCAAACCATGTCCTGGACCTCTCCTCCAACTTTGGCAGTTCCTGAGTTATAGCTTTTAAAACCAATACATGAAAGTAAGTGTACTGTGAGCCATTCTAGCAGATTGCTGAGGCTGAAGATGGACGAGATCATGGAAACTGCCGATTTACAGCCAGTCAGAAAATATCAGCAGCAACCTGGGACTTGCCACTAGTGTCTGCGTTAATGCCAGGCAGTGAGTTATCAGACTTGAATTAAATTGCACGACACCCAGGTGGTGGTCAGAGAATTAGGGAATCTTCTTGCGTTGGAGAGACCACCACATGTGTAGTGGCAGAAGTGTCAAGAGTAACAACAGCTCAGATGGTTTGAGTCCTGAGTGAAATGATGACCACCCAGTACAGCCTCACTGCAAACTGTGTGATGTCAGTTTTAGTTTGTACTTATGACCAAACCAAACAGAACCTGCCGGTGGCATATGCGGTTAAGACAACGTATTGCTTTCTCCTCAGTGGCTGTTAAGTTTGTTCATCTCAGGATCTGAACTAAGAGTAATATTTACGGCAGTTTGAACAACTGTAAAAACATCAGTTCCTAATCTTGGAAGGTGATTGAGGAGTTTGTAAAAAGTGCTACCAAGCAGGAAAAAGCATTCTTACCCGAGCCCTCGATGGCAGTATTTCCTTCGGAACTGAAAGGCATTCTGAACCACCTTCTCCACCAGCTTGAAGGGCTGCTTGATCCTGGGCCGGGTCAGGGGGGTGAAGTGCACCACCCCCGAGTCCACCTTCATCGTCAGAACACACACAGGATTTTACTGCCTGCTATAGTACATTAAACGGTTTATCTTCGTACAGCACAGGAGGATAGATCAGCAGGAGCACGGCAGATCTCCTCCAGGCATGTAAGACGATACACTCGCCTCTGAGCTGCCGCAGGGAACTCCCAGTTGGCTGTATCTGTTCTGTAACGGCAGCCACTAGGCCTGTGCTTAATAGTCACTTAATTTTAGAATGTGGTTTTACAATGGCCATTTAAGATTAAAGTCTGTAGGCAGGTAACAGCATAAGAATATTTAGCTTTTGAATGAGTAAAAAATAAGCTGCAGCAGAAGTTCCGAGTGTAAGTCTGGACTTCAAAAGCCTGAGACATGGGAGCTGGGCCCCCAGGGACTACTCAGCACTGAACTCCCCATAAAGGGAATCAATTAAGACACCAATTCTTTCAGATATAGATACTGATTAATCAGCTGGATTGAATTTATGCTCGTCTGCATGGCCACATAACTTTCTGCTAACAACTTTAAACGTCCCACGAGGCAAAGGCAGGAACCAAATGTAATGGAAACCACCAAAAATACTACTGTTTAAGTGTTAAGCTACTACCAGCTGTTGAGATTCTTTATCAGAAAATAAAAATATCCCTATTCTAAAAATGGACTCACAGTGGTTCACAAGGATATATTCAGAACAACACTAGAAAAATACTGAAAGTAAAGACTAGGAGAGGAAATGGAGTCAAAGCAGCTATGACACACACACAAGCCTGACACAGATGTGGTCTGGGAAATGGGAAGTCTACTCGTAATTTACAAAAGCTTCAGGCTCTAAGGGATTATTGCTAAACCTGCTCCTTAGAACATCATACACTCTAAGAAAGTCCAACAATTTATGAAGTGTGGGCCATATCACTACTTGTCCAAAGGAACCCTATGTTTTAAAACTCAAAGGGGTTATCGCATTCTCTCGGGAGGACATGCTCCTAAATATCCTTGTAGCTGCAAAATTATTCCTTCAAATGGGCCTGTAATATATAAGGCAACTTTTGTTTGTTTTTAGGTTGGAGGAAAAGTATTTGCACGTGATGTGAGGATGTTTGGATAAGAAAGACCCAAGAAGACCAACCTGGATGGGCTTTCAGAGGCGCCAGAAGGGTTTCTCCTGCTAGGTGGGGGTCTGAGCTGCCTGGAACCGCCCCGCTGACCTCCCCCATCACTGAGGCTGGCAAATGCTGAGAATGTTCTAAGCTGGAGAGTGAAAGCTGGCAATGGAGAGACTTTGCACCTGAAAATGCTCCCTAAAATGTCCATCTTCAGACTGTTTTAGTGACGATTATACACTTTGGGTGGAACAGTTATTCTCCCACTGCAGAGTGACTATCTCAATGTGCTTATTAAATTTGAATAGTTTTTTCAAGTTGTGCTCTGTGTGTTTCTCCAAGTTCACTAACAAGCACTTCCTAAGTTCTTGTTTTAGTGAACTTCCAAGTTCACTTTTAGCACTTTCAGCTAAAAGGCCAGGACTTTCCTTAGAGCTTCACAAAAACACCACGAAACAGGATCCAGGCGCCCCAGAGGGCCTGTGGTCAACACAGAGGAGAGAGGCACGGGACAGCACATGGGACTGGGGATCAAGTGAACTCAACTGTTCTAGACCGTTCTCTCAACTTTGCCCACCCCTTTCTCCCACCTGTGCTCACTGGCATTCCGGTCCTGACCGCTCATTCTGCCAACCCTCTATGACTCAGCCCCTTGAATCCTTTCCATCCAATCCTTCCAAATTAGTTCTGAAAGGATTCTTCCAGGCAGCAGCCTGCCAGTCTCCAGAGAAAATAATTTTTTATTAAACTGAGATAAAATTAAACCCTACCCAACCCTAAACCCACACAATATTATCAAAACTCTAATGTTCAAATACTATTAAGACCAAAGGCACGAAAACAGGGATAGATGCATTCTCCTTCCAGTAAGAAACTGCCACTCCTAGAATCCTTGGATTTAAAAATTTGGCCTCATCTTTATTTGCCTGATTTTATGTCCGACTCTGTGCAACCCCATAGACGGCAGCCCACCAGGCTCCCCTGTCCCTAGGATTCTCCAGGCAAGAACACTGGACTGGGTTGCCATTTCCTTCTCCAATGCATGAAAGTGAAAAGTGAAAGTGAAGTCGCTCAGTCGTGTCCGACTCTTAGTGGCCCCATGGACTGCAGCCCACCAGGCTCCTCCATCCATGGGATTTTCCAGGCAAGAGTACTGGAGTGGGGTGCCACTGCCTTCTCTGTTTGAGATATAGCTAGTATTTACAAATACAGGCAACGTCTGTTTTTTATTTTTTAAAAAGTTTAAAACCCTGTATAAATATAGCAGCACTCCATATAAACTGTAGCAGTAGACTTCTAAAGTTTGAATTTAACTCTGATACCCAGTTAAGTTGGCTAATAGTATGTTTCAGATAAAAGGAAATCTCCACTCACAATCAAATACAGTCACTGTTTAGCAGAGGATCACAGAAAACTCAGGCAAAAAGGCTCTTCGGGGAACGTGTCCTGCTTCTCTGGAAGACCTACACCACCCTCTTTTCTACACCTGCCTCCAAACACACTTCTCGAATCACGCTGTAGGATGGAGCCCATTTTCTGTAGAACCACAGGGAAGCTACTTGGTAACTATGGTAATAGATTCAAAAATGCTTTTTACTTATAAATGAATGCTTATTTAAAATTACAACCATTAAATTTCCTTGCCTGAGTTTTAAGTCTGTTAAAGGGTTTGATTCCAAAAAAGAAGTCAGTGCGTGGGCACTAGACGCAGCTAAAACTCCTGGATGAAACGCCGCCGTCCCGTTCCGAAATCAGCCGGTCAGTGTACTAAAATGACCTACTGAAACTTCAAACTAGAGCATTTACAACGGTAAATATTTGCCTCTCCAACCCACCGCAAGGTCAATGCTGCACAAAGTGGAGGTTCTGCTTCTCAACATGAGCAGGCTGGAGGCCAGCGTGTCTAGGACGTGACTGGTTATGAGCTCAGAGCAGCACTTTGGCCTCACGGGAGAACTGGGGTAAGAAGCTATTAAATCTCAGACATTGCCAGCTCAGATCCTGAATCAACACGGTCCAAGGAACACTGAAGACTGTACAGCCCTGTTTCTTTGAGATGATCATCATAACATGTCAAAGAGCTCAATAATTACCCCCACGGAAAGGTACAGACAGAATATTGGCCATTATCTAAGAAAAGGTCTTCAACAGCTCCCATGGTGTTCAGGACCATTAAAGGATAAGCCACTGGAGAAGAAAAACGCTTAGGAAGTTACAGTTCACTTAGCCAAGATATGACCACAACTGGGAGAGGACGGAAGGAGTGATGCGAACAAAGGATGACTACAGGGAATAATGAGGCTCCAGAAACAACACAGGGATTCAACCTTCAAGGGAGGACTGTCTCAGATTCGTGTAGACGGCATGAAGGGTCCAGAGATCCTGAGGTAGGAGAGTCACGTTCGGCATCAGGTGAAATCAGAGTCGGGTGAGCGCCCTGAGGATGCTTGGTTCCTCCCTAACCAGTGCTGGCTCACTCCCTCAGGGTTCCCACGCCCACGTCTCCATCAGAACGTCCTGGGCCCTGCGGCTGCATCTGCCCCCAAGAAGGGGAGCGGTCACAGTCACTACTGCCTGTGATAGTATAGTTAAGCAGCTTGGAGAATGCCAGAGTGTTTTCCCTCTCTTTTCCTTCTTAGAATGATACAAAAAGAACAGATTTTAAACAGTCACAGTGTTTACTCTGGGAGCATAAGCATGTAAGAAGAGTGAGCGAGCTGAGGGCACGATAAGAAATAAGTCCAAGAGGCAGCCAAAGTGAGGGCAGAGGATGGAGAGGGCTTTTTACTGGGTATATCATGTAAATAAAAGTATGTATGTAAATTAGGCCTACCAGCAACAAGACATATGAGGGTTTCTTGGTCCCAAGGATGGGAACAATTTTGGGGAGATGAATGCTTAATTTTAAACAAATACAAGACGGACACCCAAAAAAGATGTCCTGTTCATTATAGGGGACTGGAATGCAAAAGTAGGAAGTCAAGAAACACCTGGAGTAACAGGCAAATTTGGCCTTGGAATACGGAATGAAGCAGGGCAAAGACTAATCGAGTTTTGCCAAGAAAATGCACTGGTCATAACAAACACCCTCTTCCAATAACACAAGAGAAGACTCTATACATGGACATCACCAGATGGTCAACACCGAAATCAGACTGATTATATTCTTTGCAGCCAAAGACGGAGAAGCTCTATACAGTCAGCAAAAACAAGACCAAGAGCTGACTGTGGCTCAGATCATGAACTCCTTATTGCCAAATTCAGACTTAAAGTGAAGAAAGTAGGGAAAACCACTAGACCATTCAGGTATGACCTAAATCAAATCCCTTATGATTACACAGTGGAAGTGAGAAATAGATTTAAGGGCCTAGATCTGATAGAGTGCCTGATGAACTATGGAATGAGGTTCATGACATTGTACAGGAGATAGGGATCAAGACCATCCCCATGGAAAAGAAATGCAAAAAAGCAAAATGGCTGTCTGGGGAGGCCCTACAAATAGCTGTGAGAAGAAGAGAAGCAAAAAGCAAAGGAGAAAAGGAAAGATACAAGCATCTGAATGCAGAGTTCCAAAGAATAGCAAGAAGAGATAAGAAAGCCTTCTTCAGCGATCAATGCAAAGAAATAGAGGAGAACAACAGAATGGGAAAGACTAGAGATCTCTTCAAGAAAATTAGAGATACCAAGGGAACATTTCATGCAAAGATGGGCTCGATAAAGGAAAGAAATGGTATGGATCTGCAGAAGATATTAAGAAGTGGCAAGAATACACAGAAGAACTGTACAAAACAGAGCTTCATGACCCAGATAATCACGATGGTGTGATCACTGACCTAGAGCCAGACATCCTGGAATGTGAAGTCAAGTGGGCCTTAGAAAGCATCACCATGAACAAAACTAGTGGAGGTGATGGAATTCCAGTTGAACTATTTCAAATCCTGAAAGATGATGCTGTGAAAGTGCTGCACTCAATATGCCAGCAAATTTGGAAAACTCAGCAGTGGCCACAGGACTGGAAAAGGTCAATTTTCATTCCAATCCCAAAGAAAGGCAATGCCAAAGAATGCTCAAACTACTGCACAATTGCACTCATCTCACACGCTAGTAAAGTAATGCTCAAAATTCTCCAAGCCAGGCTTCAGCAATACGTGAACCGTGAACTTCCACTTCCTCATGTTCAAGCTGGTTTTAGAAAAGGCAGAGGAACCAGAGATCCAATTGCCAACATCCGCTGGATCATGGAAAAAGCAAGAGAGTTCCAGAAAAACATCTATTTCTGCTTTATTCACTATGCCAAAGCCTTTGACTGTGTGGATCACAAGAAACTGTGGGAAATTCTGAAAGAGATGGGAATACCAGACCACCTGACCTGCCTCTTGAGAAACCTGTATGCAGGTCAGGAAGCAACAGTTAGAACTGGACATGGAACAACAGACTGGTTCCAAATAGGAAAAGGAGTACGCCAAGGCTGTATATTGTCACCCTGCTTATTTAACTTATATGCAGAGTACATCATGAGAAACGCTGGGCTGGAAGAAGCACAAGCTGGAATCAAGATTGCCGGGAGAAATATCAGTAACCTCAGATATGCAGATGACACCACCCTATGGCAGAAAATGAAGAGGAACTAAAAAGCCTCTTGATCAAAGTGAAAGCGGAGAGTGAAAAAGTTGGCTTAAAGCTCAACATTCAGAAAACGAATATCATAGCATCTGGTCCCATCACTTCATGGGAAATAGATGGGGAAACAGTGTCAGACTTTATTTGTTGGGGCTCCAAAATCACTGCAGATTGTGACTGCAGCCATGAAATTAAAAGACGCTTACTCCTTGGAAGGAAAGTTATGACCAACCTAGATAGCATATTCAAAAGCAGAGACATTACTTTGCCAACAAAGGTCCGTCTAGTCAAGGCTATGGTTTTTCCTGTGGTCATGTATGTATGTGAGAGTTGGACTGTGAAGAAGGCCGAGTGCCGAAGAATTGATGCTTTTGAACTGTGGTGTTGGAGAAGACTCTTGAGAGTCCCCTGGACTGCAAGGAGATCCAACCAGTCCATTCTGAAGGAGATCAGCCCTGGGATTTCTTTGGAAGGAATGATGCTGAAGCTGAAACTCCAGTACTTTGGCCACCTCATGAGAAGAGTTGACTCACTGGAAAAGACCCTGATGCTGGGAGGGATTGGGGGCAGGAGGAGAAGGGGACGACGGAGGATGAGATGGCTGGATGGCATCACTGACTCGATGGATGTGAGTCTGGGTGAACTCCGAGAGTTGGTGATGGACAGGGAGGCCTGGTGTGCTGCGATTCATGGGGTCGAAAAGAGTCGAACATGACTGAGCGACTGAACTGAACTGAACTGACAAGAGGCACAAGAATGCACAAATACTGGATCAGGATATTCTGTTATACTTGGAGGTACTGAATGATCATAGGGAAAACACCTTTCTAAAACCACAACCTTTTCCACAAACCATGACTTTAGTGATTGTGTAACAGTGGCCCCTGGAGGTACCTGGGGACAGAGGAGGTTCCTGCTTGGGGCAGGGCTCTTGCAGCAGAGGGGGCTGCGGCCAGGGCCTGACCTCTGGTTTTGTTTCATGGCTCCAGAGGAACTTGAGCACCTCTGAATCAGTCAGCTCCCCGGGGGCTGGCTTCAATCTATACAAACTCACCAGGTAGTCAATAATTGCTGCTGCTATAAAAATTACCATTACTATACTGAGAAGATGGATAAATGAACATGGATGCAAATCTACTAATTCATAATGAGTCACAACTGTCAAAGAGACATGCAAGCTGACTCGTCAGTACATTCCCTTCCCAAGAAAACTACCTAAGGTGCAAGCTCTTATGCTGAGAAGGCTTGCGGAGGCATGGAGCAGGAACAAGCTCATGCAGATGCTGTCGCCATGGTCACTGGTGCTCAGCCCGCGGGCCTGGCCACTCATGGGCACAGGTACGGGGTGCTGGATTCTCCCAGGCCCTGTGCTCTCAGCACCCAGACCCGCTCTCCTTTGGCAGAGGTGCCCTCTAACTGTTCACGCTGTCCTGCTCTTCCTACTTCTGACTTGAAAGACAGTCTGTCTTTGTAAAGACGAATTCCATAGCTACTGGATCTCTTCCTTCATATGCTGATTTTACCAGTTTAACTCACGGAGTTTTGGGGGACCTCCTATGAATGTAACCAGAGGTATAACAATAAATAAAGAGAAATGATGGAAACTGATGTAAGCTCTCTATTTGGCAACATCACAAAGTCCACACGAACCCACCCAGGACGGCAGAGCGTGGGCCAGGACTGGGCCAGGACTGAAACGCAGGAGACCCAGTGGGCAGAGAGGGAGAAGCACAAGGCAGGCAGGCAAAGGCGGGGAGGAGGAGGGGCGGTGAGCCGAGAGCCAGGCTGGGACGAGGGGCGCTCAGGCCACAACCTGACACACTACCAGCAAGTGAGTATGTTTTAAAAAAAATGTCCTGGTTTTCAAAATAACATGCAAAGCGAACAACAGGTGTACAGGTTGATTACAGGTTGATCTCCAGGTGTCACTGCAAAATCCAAAGACTGCCTTAATATTCTAAAATAATGTGATAAAGACATAGAAAGCAAATCCTCAAGATCCTTTCACATGAAGACATTAAAAGGAGCAACAAAATGTTGGAAAAATAAGGTAGTAAGTAACAGAGAAATGGCAGTGTAAGCCACATCAGAAACACGTGTTTGTCGCACAGAGCCGTGGAGCCGGGTGGCCTCATTAGACGTTCGGGAGCACACAGTGACCACAGAACAGCCATCTTCATTTAAACAGTCCTCACTGTAATCGACTAGTCCACAAACCACCAATTCTAAAGGATCAAGTGTTCAGGGCAGCCTAAAGCATTATTTTAAATAAAATGACCATAAAGGCGGAGGAAAATAAAGCAGTGATTGTGCTCATAGCTGATACTGTTAATACTCCATGATGGAGTCAAGAAGAGAAACATTCTTTTAGGATTAAGTCAGTCGCTTTAAATCTGTGGGACTGGAACAGGTAAATTATCTTAATCTTAACCTAAACTTAAATTATTTTTTAAGGTTGAAGAGAAAATAAATGAGAAAAGACACTTAAAAAAAAATCAGAACCTCAACTTTCCATTGGAATTAAGTGGGCAGCATTTTAAACACACAGGGACTGGGCATCATCCCCGACAACAGAGCTGAGGGCCCCGGGGCGGGGCCTGGGCCCCAAGGCTTTTCTAAAGCGGGATGATGCTCGTGTGTGGGCAGAAGTGAGAGACGCTGGTCTGGAGAACCGCCTCCCCCAAAGGCTTGGTATCGCTATTTCTTCTCCAACATTCAGTCAAACTACTGATTCTTTAAACAAAAGCTTGTCTGAATATCCAGAATACTGTCACTGAGAACAATACACCAAGGGAATCACATGTCATTTTTTCTTAAAAAACAGATAAATGAAAACATTTTAAAGAAAACAGTTGGGTCTGCTGAGTCACTTGTGGACTTGGCATGAATGAGAAGCAAATGTTTCTATTTCAGGCTACAGAGGTGTCAGGGTTCATTCATTTCCAGAGCTTAACCCAGACCACCACAGAAAGGAGCGACTCCTATTATGAGACTTGAAAACACATTCTGTTCTAAATGGGACAGGGCAGGGCTGTGTGTACAGAGCTTCAAAAATCACGGTATTCTGGGCCTGAGTCCCACATTCCTGCTACTTACTCATTTTATGGACCTTATGTAACTTCTCAGGAGTTCAGTTTTCTCACCTCTAAAAATGAGATGATTTCTTCTCTCTCATAGACTTGGTTTAAGAATTAAATACCAGGACTTCCCTGGTGGTACAGTGGATGGGATCCTGCCTGCCAATCCAGGGGACCCAGGTTTGATCCCTGGTCCGGGAAAATTCCACATGCCGCTGAGCAACTGGGCTCGTGTGCCACAACTAGTGAAACTCACACACGTAAAGCCCGTGCTCCACATCAAGAGAAGCCAACTCAACGAGAAGCCCCCGCTCACTGAAACTGGAGAAAGCCCACGCAGCAAAGACCCAGCACGGCCAGATATAAAAAATATTAAATAAATACCACATTACCTCAGATAGTACTGAAGAACTGCAAAATTAACAAAATGACAGTCTCATTTAAAAATTACACTTTTAATCATGTAAAGGTAATGTATTATTGTTATTTTATATACTCAAAATCAGTTTCTGAACTCATTCAACAAATATCTGTCGCACCTTGAAAATAAGCCAGGCACCATTCCTGGCACAGCACTGGCAATTAACAGGATAGCAGGAAGTCCTTGCCCTTGTGAGGTTTACATTCTAGAGGTCTTAAGCCAGAGTAAGCAGGGGAGGGGCTCAGAGGTGGTAGGTTTCTTGATTTATTTTCAAGTTTTGGAACAAAAGAATTTGTTGACTGAATGGATATTGGGTATTGAAACAAAGGATTCTTTTAAGATCCAGGGATGCGTTTGCTGTTAACAGACACTGGGAAAGTGGGGAGAATCGCTGTGGGGAAGATCAGGAGTTCAGTCCTGTCCCTGACAGATCTGAGACGCCTATCAGTGAGTCACGTCGCCAGCTGGATATACAAAACTTGGGTGTTCAGTGGGGAAGGGCTGGAAAGAGAGATGTACTAAGATAAACAAAGATAAGGTTTACCTAGAGAAGCCTCTGGACTTAAAAAGATTTCTCTGTACTCTCTACATTGGCAGTGCATAATTATGTCAATGAATTAATTTCCCTGAGATTCCCTGGTGGCTCAGATGGTAAAGCGTCTGCCTGCAATGCGGGAGACCCGGGTTCGATCCCTGGGTGGGGAAGATCTCCTGGAGACGGAAATGGCAACCCAGTCCAGTACTCTTGCCTGGAGAATCCCACGGACAGAGGAGCCTGGTAGGCTATAGTCCATGGGGTTGCAAAGAGTCCGGCACGACTGAGTGACTTTACTTTCACTTTCTATGCGCTTTTACTTTCTAGCTCCTTTTCCTTGGGCCTCACTGTGCGGCTTGTGGGATCTTAGTTCCCCAACCAGGGATCCAACCGGCCTGGGCCATGTCAGTGAAAGCACCGAATCCTAACCTCTGGACCACCAGGGAAGTCCCTCTGGCTCTTTCTTTATATAAGAAATTCTGCCTTGTGTTAAAGGTCTACAGTTAATCAAAGTTATTTACATTTCAGAAGTTTGCCTTTTAAAAACAGGTGGTTAAGGGACTTCCCTGGTGGTCCAGTGGTTAAGATTCTGTGCTTTCTTTCAATGCAGGGGGTGAGGTTTTGATCGCTGGCTAGGGAACTAAGATTCCAAGACAGTGAGGTGTGGCTGGGGGGTGGGAGACAGGCAGTTAATACATTATAGGATAAGTGTACTCATCAAGACAGAAGAAAAACCCAAAAAGTTCTTGAAAACACTAAAGTACAGGGACTTCCCTGGTGGTCCAGTGGTTAAGAATCTGCCTGCGAGTGAAGGGGACACAGGTCTGATCTCTGGCCCGGGAAGGTCCCACATGCTGCGGAGCAACTAAGCCCAGGTGCCACGACTACTGACGCCTGCGTGCCCTAGAGCCCATGTGCTCCACAAGAGAAGCCACTGCGATGAGAAGCCCTAGCGCCACGACAAAGAGTAGCCCCCACCTGCCACAACTAGAGAAAGCCCACGCTCAGCAACAAAGACGCAGTGCGGCCAAAACTAAATAAATTACTTAAAAAAAAAAACAAAAAACCCAACAACGCAAGGTACATTAAAGCATGCTTAAGCCATTTATCCTCAGGAGGCTGTGTTATACTGGAGGCCAGAGCAGGGAGCAGTCACCGGCCCCTCCCTCCACCGGCCCCCAGTCAGCCTCAGCACAGGTGAGCGTGCACACCACCAACCACACGGGGAGCGGAACAAGCCGAGACACTGAAGGCATCTGGTGGACTCCTGACACAGCAGTGACAGCAATGCTGGGAGTGTCAGTGCCTGAGATTCAGCTCTACTCCATCCAGTACTTACACAGAGAACTGCTTATATATCTCATGAAATAAAAGAAGGAAGTTACGTTTATGTATCAGAATTACAACACTATGGCTAAAAAACAAAGGCAAAGACATTCGACTTCAAAGAGGAGGAAACAATACGTATCTTGCTAAATGCCAGACTTAGAGAAGATTAAAACCAACCAACAAAAAACTGAGAAAGATACAGATAACTGAAACATGGCTTTTTATTAGTCACTGCTTTTTAAAGAAATGAATAACATCTAACATGGCTATTAGCAGTAGTAAAAATTTAAACATCCAACCACACGTAAAATTATCTTCCGTTCTCATAATGGTTATAAACACACAGCTTGTAGAATTAAAATTACTGAGGTAGAAAAAAATGAGAACCCAAAGTAGATGAAGATGAAATATGTCTGTACCATTATTCATGGTGCAGCACCTCAGTGTTTGCTTTTGGTTTCATCTAAAATGTTTCATCACATTATTTCGATGTAATTTCTTTACAACATTTTCTAAAATCTATTAAGTGATACTTTAGAAATCTTTCTCAGTGTAAAGGCTAACAGAAGAAAATTCAGGATACCCACCTCTTACCCTTCCTAGAAAAACACTTGTAGGTTTACTGATCAGATTCTAGTCATCAGCTGGTACTGGATTTTCTTTTTACTTTTATCAAAATATATATGTTTAAACCTGTCTTTTGAATTTTTAGTCTGAAAGCTACCAATTTTGTAAATCTTGATTTCACACAAGTCAGAAGCACCAGGATAAAAAGAAAGTCTCACTGAACTATCATTTGCAAAGCACAATCTAGTTAAAAATATTTCAGACCACATTGTTTAATTGGGGACATTAAGTAATAAACTGTATCTCCCAACATAGATAAAAATTCAAAAATAAATTATAACTATGGACTAAAACATAATATTAAAAGAAAAGAAAGTCTTTCTGTCAGCACCCAAATAATTCCTCCTCTGTATACTGTGACACAAGAGCATTTTCAGCTTTCAGGTTTCGACAAATCCTGTTTTAACAACAACTCCCTCCCTTCCCCGCCTCTCTTGTCTTAATTCTCCCACAGCTCAAAAAATGAGATGGAGAACCTGGTATTTATCTTCTAGCACCATCAGCAGTTTTCACCTCTCCAGATTTCTGTGTTGCTCGTTGCTATCTGCAAGTTAACTTGGTGGAGTTTTATCATTAATATTCAGAAGCTGTGAACTGAGCCTCATGAATGTGGTGTCTCCTCATCAGACCTTGTTGGGGTTCAACTGAAGGCGACTGACAGAAGAGAGTTAAGATACTGAAGGCTGCTGACAAAAGGTATGGAAAATGAGGAGCTTCCATAATGCTTGGGGATCTAAATATAGACCTTCGTGTATAACTTGGTTTGAATTATAAGTTGTAAAGCTGTTTTTAAATGCTAGATTTGATATAAATAAATCTTGTCTGGAAAACTGACTTTACATTTTCATGAAATCCAGTTCAGAATTTCTTTGGGAAATAGCTTATGAATTTAACATTATAGGTTCTGTTCTATATGCAGCAGATTTTGGAAGCACGAGAGCGCTATTTAGAACTAAGTTTTCACATGTGACCTCTCTGCTTTTGCCTACTTTCACAGTATTTCACCACCACAACCACTGAAACAAAGTATTCCTTTATTCTCTATGAGACAGAAATGTGAAAGAACAGGCCACAAACTGTACCATGCTTATGGCTGGAGACAGAGAGGAAAAAAAAGATTTCACAGCAATAGCTAAGATGCCAGTATATTTTATGAAAGGAAAAGAGTGACCTTCATTTTGGAGAATGAATTCTAAGCTTTTTATGCAGAGGAAAGCACTTAAGAGTCCAACATTCACTAGTAAGTGAGCACTGTGCTAACTTAATGCAGTGTCATATTGTTTATACTGATTTTGGCCGTCTGTAATTTATCACTGCCAGCACTTGTTAATTAAGATGAACAGGCTGTCTGCAAGTCTGAGATACACTGTAATTTATAAAATGTATTGGTTAATGGGAAGAAAAGAGTTATAATTGGGAAGCTGAGCACAGACTGCACAGACTGATCAACACATAAAGGTTACTCAACCAAAGTGAAAAAAAAGAAAAAAGAAATGAGATGCTGATAGGGAATGCTAACAGCAGTCTCACTCTTAAAGAATCCCTTAAGCTGAGAGTGGTCTGAGAAGGCAGTACCTGAGTGAGCTGGCTGGAGTCTGAAATGCTAGAACTCAAACCTGAAAACAGCTGTTATGAAACTACAGACATGTGCTTTACTTTTTTTTTCTAGAAACCATAACTTTTATTTTGGTCTCAGATATGAAAAGAAATTTGGAAAACAGAGAAAGAATGAACTGTAGGATGGAAGGCAAAGCCGAGGTACTCTGATGCTACTGACTCTAAGAATTCAAAATCTCAGAGAAATATCCTGAAACGGTAGAATTTACATTTTAAGATTATGAACAAAAATAGAACAATCGAATTCAGACAGCCCAGGATTTAACCTCTTGGGGAATCAATGTTATTATAACTATACTGAACTATACAACTATATTCGCGGGAACACAGGCATGGAGTCGCATTACCGTAGATATCTCACAAAAGCCAGACATGATGGACCTCAGTGAGTCTCTGAAGCTAAGCCATTTGCTCGTTTGCCTTATTACTTCCCTCTGGAGTCTCTCTCTCTCTTGGTGAGAAAGGGAGTGAGGGAAGTTGACCATTAACAGTGGTTTTTGCCTCCAGATGCAGTAGCATTGTCCCTGCTTCCCACGGGAAACACACACGAGGATTTCACCAGGAATTACTGTGGTAGGCAGAGGCGGACAGGGTGAGGACGCTGAGAGGGGCAGAAGCGGGAAGCGGGCACTGCCGATCTACTGCTAAGGCGATCTACCACCTAAGTGTCCTAATCTGAAACAATGGTGATGGCCAAGATTATAGACCTATGGTTTCCTTCACCTTTAAGAGTCTATGAAAATGAATGGAATCGGCCTAAGGAAGGAAGAGGGAAAAAAACAGGGAAAAAAACACCATTAAATATTGGTGCCATTAAATATCAACTGTCACATGACATAAAATTTAAAAATACTAATAACAATGTCAGTTATAGTTTACTGAGTACCTTCCACAGGTTAGATAACTTCACTACTGTATGTACCTCCATGATACAGACACTATAATCCTCCCACCTTCCAGAAGAGGATATGAGGCACAGCAGGGTTCTGGAAAGC
Organism: Bos taurus; assembly: GCF_002263795.3. Lineage (NCBI taxonomy): Eukaryota > Metazoa > Chordata > Mammalia > Artiodactyla > Bovidae > Bos > Bos taurus. The sequence continues at coordinate 91,884,598 of NC_037336.1, forward strand.
CAGGATGTGACCCAGGTATCTTATTAGATTCAGAGCTCATACTGCCTTGTGTGAAACAGATATGAATCATTATAGAACCATTCTAACACATCATTCAAAAGTTAATTAGGAAATGCACAAAAGTCAGTGTTGCTGTATTTCAGAAACTATTATATTTTCCTCAAAGAAGGCAATAAATATTGTCAGATTAAAACACAGCAAGCACTATCTTTTCCCTCTTATAAAAAAAAAGGGAGGGTGGTGCAAAGAAAAGTGTGAATTATTTTTCTTACTTTCTCAAATACAAATGATGTGGTTACTTCTGCTTTGTACTTTCAAGATCCTATGTCACTACTTCTGAATCATTTAGAATAACCGGTTTTGCAGCAGACTTCATTTGGGTCAGGGAACGGTTCTGGTCCCCACTAGAAAGGATCTCACATTCTTAAAAGCAAAAGACACTGGCTCAGTTGTTTCAGTTTTGAATAACTTATACCTGAAGGGAGGCAATGGCATACCTTGCTGCTAAGTCGCTTCAGTCGTGTCCGACTCTGTGTGACCCCATAGACAGCAGCCCACCAGGCTCCCCCGTCCCTGGGATTCTCCAGGCAAGAACACTGGAGTGGGTTGCCATTTCCTTCTCCACTGCATGAAAGTGAAGTTGCTCAGTCGTGTCCGACTCTTAGCGACCCCATGGACTGCAGCCTACCAGGCTCTCCGTCCATAGGATTTTCCAGGCAAGAGTACTGGAGTGGGGTGCCATTGCCTTCTCCGAATGGCATGCCTTAGGTAAAGATTTTCCAAATTGGAAATCAGAGATATCATGCTAGTGAGTTTGAGTTCTTTCTATTACTTTCTTCTCCTTCTTTAACAATTCACTTGGGTCATGTGAATGGCATGAAGAGTGTTTAACAGATTTTTAAAATAATCATTTTTCAGTACTGAAAATTTTTCTAATATATATTTATAAATCAATTTTAACAGATGGGTTTAAACTATTCTTATTACTAATAGGGTATTTTAATTAGAAATAACATTTTTAAAACCTGTCATACTATTAAAATCCTTTATCACCTATCCTACGGCTGGAATTCAATGCCTAAATTTCCTAACAAGGTACAGGCCTACCCTATAGACAACTTCAGCAGGGTTTAAATTTTAAGTAAAACTACTATATATAAAATAACTGACAAGAACCTACTGTATAGCACAGGGAATGCTACTCAATATTCTGTAATGACTTACAGAGAATAGAATCCAAAAAAGAGTGGACGTACGTATAACTGATTGACTTTGCTGTACAGCAGAAGCTGTAACATGTTATAAATTAATTACACTCCAATAAACACTTTTTAAAATTTTAAGTCAAGAAACAAAGTGGACATCTCCTTCCTTGACTCCATGCACCAAGCACCACCTGACCAAAATCACTGAGGAAACGGCAGCCCCGGGGGCCTGGTGTGAGCTTCTCTCCTGGGAAGCGGTGACCTCGTCCCCTGTGGAGGCCTCGTCAGGTGTGTCTCAGTTTTCACTGTTCACAGAAGTCTTTGTTTGTCCTTTCTTTCAGTCCTGATCTTGTCTTCTTTCCCCAGCCTTTTGTTACTTGGTTTTCTACTGTGCAGAAATAGCTACAATTCTGACCGAGAGCCATCAGGGTTTTCTGGGAGGACAGAGGTCGCAGCGACGTCATGGCCACAGCGGGTGTCCAGCTCCTGGCTTTCGCCCTGGCCTTATCTGGGGTCTCTGGAGTCCTCGCGGCCACGCTGCTACCCAACTGGAAGGTGAACATGGATGCGGGCTCCAACATCATCACGACCATCGAGCGGCTGGAAGGGCTGTGGATGGACTGCATGTGGTACAGCACCGGGATGTTCAGCTGCACTCTGAAGTACTCCGTCCTGGCCCTCCCCAGCCACGAGCAGGCCGCGAGGGCCGCCATGATCCTGGCCTGCATCCTGTCTGCAGTGGGGATCTGCACTTCCACAGTGGGGATGGAGTGCACTCGCTTAGGAGGGGACCTGGAAACCAAGAGGCATGCCTGTTTTGCTGGAGGAGTTTGTTTCCTGTCTGCAGGGACCTCTGGTTTAATACCAACTGTGTGGTACACAAAGGAGATCATAGCAAACTTTCTGGACTTGACGGTTCCACAAAGCAACAAACATGAGCCTGGAGGAGCTGTCTACCTTGGAATCATTTCGGCCGTGCTGCTGGTGATCTCCGGCATGATCTTCTGCACATCCTGTCTGAAGAAGAATTCGGGAGCTTTGCTCCACCCATGCAAGCAGCCGCCCGTCTCCACCGCACAGCCAGAGGACAGTTCGGCATACAGCCTGAAGGACTGTGTGAAGAACTGTGTGATGCACGTGGAATTTTTAGGTGCCTGCTGTGACTTTTGTCTTTAAATACCAGAATTGTGCTTAACTTTCTCTACAAAGAATGTGAAATACTTTAAAAATGAAGTTTTTCAAAATGCTAGATTTTGTGTATATCTGTTTTACATTACTTTCCCATTATTATCATGTTTTACCTGAAGATTTATAAAAGAAACCGGTTCTGATTATATTAATAAGGCAATTATTTTACAGCCTTTTCTTCTTAAAGATAAACTGTTGATACATCTTACTGCTGCTGCTAAGTCACTTCAGTCGTGTCCGACTCTGTGCAACCCCATAGACAGCAGCCCACCAGGCTCCCCCTTCCCTGGGGTTCTCCAGGCAAGAGCACTGGAGTGGGCTGCCATTACATCTTACTAACCGGTATTTAATTGGACTTCATAAAAGAACTAAGTATAAAAAGCACCTTGTCCTGGTGTTAATTCAGGTATCATCTGCTTTTGCTATCTCTGCCTGACGACAGTAACTTACTTCTGTTTTCAAGCTCCATTGTATGACTGCACCTTACGCACAGAAGATGTCCACTTGTTTCAGAGGCGGCCCAAACCTCGAGTCCCCATCCACTGTGGCCTCCCGGCAGAGGACATTTTTTACACTTTAGGAAATATAATCTCCATACAATATGGCATTCAAAGATTAGGTGGAAATAAAGGAAATTGGTAAATGCTACCACAGCAAAGCAAAATCAAACTAAACCCAAAGTGAAATCTCTAGGACTTTTAAAGCATTATGTATAAGCTAAGTGAAAACAAGAAGAATCTGTTTTAAAATGCTTATGAACTGCCCTCTTGTGGCTGCTAACAAGAGGACTCTCCAGATTAGGTTCATTTACCTCTAGCGTTTTTGATTTGCCCCTATCATTTAATATCACACTGATTAGTATTTGAATGCTAAAGGTTACTTTCAAGTTGTCATTTTTTCTTAAGTTTGATTCATGTTAAAAACGTTTTTACAAATGAGGTGCTTCAATTAATGGTTATGAAAATGTTTTAAAGAACAAAGAATGCTTTAAAAGTTAGATTATCTTATATGTAATTCAAATATTTAAAGAAAATAAAAACTGGATTTTCCAATGTGCAAAAGAAACACCGCACACAGCTGTTTCTAATAATTTATTCATTTAAGCTTAGTTATTGTTCATAACATAATGGTAAAGGGGGAAAGGCTACTTCATTATGCATTAATAGTGGGAAGTTATCTTTTATGTGAATAAATAAGTTTGAATTGTGCATATGAAGTACAGACTAAAATATTTTACAGCTGTTTTATTTGATAGATCATTCTCTCCTGTATCATCAAAGATCTAAAATAAAGATATGATTTCACATGGGTATTAGGAATGCATTTATGTATATATTCCTTTTGAGTGGTCAAAATATCTTCTAAGCAAATGTCATCTGTATTTTTAGCTATATGACTTGAGAATATACTAACTTTATTGACTTTAAAGGATTTCCATCATAGTGTGTAATTTTGCAAAATTTGTTGCATATTTCTGTTTACCTCCAACAATTTTGTTCATTTCATTGTGTTTTATAAATAAAAAGTATCATCTGCAAAAAAGCAATTTTGTTTCCTCCCTGGATTTATATTTATTGCTTATTTTACTCTTGAGTACATATGAAAGCATAACTAATTAAGTTGAATTATAATTAAGCATAATTAAAATGGATTATAATTGTAAATACTTTTTTTTCTATTCAACACTTGTTTTATCTGATTTTTAAGGAGGACAATGCTGGTATTTTTCTAATTATAAAACTGACTTTTAATTTACACATTTTTCTTTTAGACTCATCCACTTCCAAAAAGCATTTGAGGCAATTGAAAATAAAACTGCTGGCCCAATAAATACAAAAACCAAAAGATAAAGAAGACAGGCTAAAATCACAAAGAAAAGGAAGACAGGAATAATCCTGGTTTACAGTTGTTAAAGCAATTAAATATGAACTTTAGTTTTGAACTTCCCAGGTAACCAGGTCAGAGAAGGCCACATAAGGAATGTGACAGCTTTGTCTAGTGGCAGAAACCAGAGCTGTGGGTGGCACCATACCCCTAACCCCGCTCCCCCAGCTGTTGTGGGTACTGGATGCTAATGGCTCATGGATCAGGGGCTGACTCTACTGAAGGTCAGGGCACCACTGCTTCCAGGAGGTGGAGTCAGACTGACTGACAGTGGTACATCAAGGTACTCCCCTGTATCTTCTGTGGACTCATCCATTGACTAAGCTTAAGATTATTTTACCAGAGGTTGAGGCCTCAAGAGCTGCGGGCAAGTGCAGCTGAAAGCCTCTAAACTGCTGCTGTTCTCAAAGGTCACGTGTGGATGCCCCAAAGTGCTGACCTTTATGTCAGGGGTGTAACATCTTTAATTCATCTAAGATTGTACTGACACAGTTTTATGCTTTCAATCTGTACTATGTTAGGGTGTTACTTGCTCCATATACCATACTTCTAAATAGACAAGATATAAATTATATGTCTTAAAAGTTATAATCCACATTACTTTATTAGGATATTACAACTAGTCCATAAATAATTGTTTATAACCATAACAGTAAGCCTCTTGATGAAAGTGAAAGAGAAGAGTAAAAAAGTTGGCTTAAAACTCAACATTCAGAAAACTAAGATCATGGCATCCGGTCCCATCACTTCATGGCAAACAGATGGGGAAAGTGACAGACTTTATTTTTTGGGCTCCAAAATCACTGCAGATGGTGACTGAAGACATGAAATTAAAAGACCCTTGCTCCTTGGAAGAAAAGCTATGACCAACCTAGACAGCATATTAAAAAGCAGAGGCATTACTTTGCCAACAAAGGTTCGTCTAGTCAAAGCTCAGGCTTTTCCAGTAGTCATGTATAGATGCGAGAGTTGGACTATAAAGAAAGCTGAGCGCCAAAGAATTGATGCATTTGAACTGTTGTGTTGGAGAAGACTCTTGAAGAGTCCCTTGGACTTCAGGTAGATCAAGCCAGTCCATCCTAAAGGAAATCAATCCTGAACATTCAAGGGAAGGCTGATGCTGAAGCTGAAACTCCAAAACTCTGGCCACCTGAAGTGAAGAACTGACTCACTGGAAAAGACTCTGATGCTGGGAAAGATTGAGGGCAGGAGGAGAAGCGGGCGACGGAGGATGAGATGGTTGGATGGCATCACCGACTCAATGGACATGAGTTTGAGCAAGCTCCAGGAGTTGGGGATGGACAGGGAGGCCTGGCATGCTGCAGCTCATGGGCTCACAAAGAGTCGGACACGACTAAGTGACTGAACTGATAACAGTAAGATTTACCTTTAACTGTCTCCTTGTGTGAGCTACTCCTGTTAGGCACTGCATCTCGATTATTTCTATTCCTCACCAACAACACTAAGGGTGACATTACTACCCTATTTGATGTATTAAAACTCAGCCTATTAACATGACCAAGTTCTCAGAACTAGGAGCACTGGAATTCCAGGAGGACCAGCTGACTTGAAAGCACTTCTAGCTCTTCTACCAGTGTCTGTGTCACATCAATCAGAAGGGCCTGCTGCAATTCTCAGATTGTATCTAAGTGTCTTTTCTGCTACCTTGGAGTATAGGACAGTGATGTGGAAAGGATGTTAAAGCAGCAGATCCACAACCACAATTTATAACAGAAAAAAGGTGACATAAAATTTTGAGGGAATAGCTAATGGCTCAGGATTTCTCACACTTGAGTACGGCAGTCTCTCAGTATCTGTGGGGCACTGGTTCTAGGACCCCCATGGATTCCAAAAATCAAAGGACACTCAAGTAAGTCCCTTATACAATGTGGCACAGCATTCGCACAGATCCTACATACATCCTCCCAAATACTTTCAATCATCTCCGATTACTTATAATACCTAATACAAAGTAAATGGTATGTAAATAGATGACAATAAGTGGCAAATTCAAGCTTTCCTTTTTGGAATGTTCTGGAATTTTTTTCTATTTTTAATCTGGGTGTTGACTAAGTCTACCAATGTGGAACCATGGATATGGAGACTGACGACAATGTGCAGTCTAATTGAAAAAAATTACTGTGGAACCCCAGAAATGTATGGATTCTCAGGGGTTTTCAGATGCCAGCTTGAGAGACTTAAACTAATCTTATGTTCTCATGGAAGCATTTTTCAACTGTGAATCTGTACTGCAAAAGAGATTTTGTCTTCTAATTGGTAAAATAATGTTATTAACTCAGTGAAAGAAAAATACAAAATTATAAAAAATTCTAACTTAAAAATCCATTTACTACAAATTGTAAGAAAAATTAGAATAGACAAATTAGTCTAATTTTAAGAACCTAAGAGATTGTGTTTTCTGTAAATAGAAAAGAATTTGGGGTTCAAACTTTGGGGACTGCGCTAGAGAAGTTAATGAGAGGGAAGAGTCTGGCAAGAGTGAGCCAGGTGTAGCTGTAATAGGTTTACAGCAGTGAAAGTTCTGTCATTAAAGCTTGATTTTGATTAAGTTAGTTAAAGACTGATTATTAGAAGGGTTAATTGATTCTCGCAGGAAAAATCCTAAGATGGTTGTAAGTAAGCCTTTCTTGTTATATCAAAAGAATTTCTCCAAATCTAATTCTTAGAATTTGATTAAGAACACGTATTGAATTTTAGTAAATTTCTTCTGAGCATATACAGAGAATTAACCTCCCCCTTTCAACTCTTTCAGGAATCTGCCTGCACCTCTATTTTAGCACTGAGCATATTTTGTCTGTGTTGTGCTTGAGACGTTCTCTTCTTCTGTTTAGAAGGATTTAGCCAGCAGGACCGCCATATACTGTTATTTTTTATCAATTCTGTAAAAACTCTTCCCCTTTCTTATGAAAACGAATTCTTAAAGATTTGCTCAATGTTAACGATCAGTCAAATATTTTCTGGCTTTCCTCAGAGTACTCCTGATTTGCCCTAATATGGTAAAACTACTTTAGAGAAGTAGCATATTCTTTTACAACTAAAATTTAATCATTTGTTTCCTTTCTAATAATACATTCTCTCTCCCTTGATTACCATTTGCTTAGGTTACAAATAAATTACCTACATGTATTATTTATAACACAATAAAAACTAAGCAAAGAAAACTTCTGCATGCTTAGTTTGCCAAAAAAGCAAACATCCTCAGTGGGGGAAAAAACAATCAAAGACACAGCTAGCTATTTTACAAATAATACTTTCATAAGGCCTTAGTCCTGGAGGGGAAAGTACTTTTAGTTAACTACATGCGTGTTCAGTCACTCAGTTGTGTCTGACTCTTTGCGACCCCATAGATTGCAGCCTACCAGGTTCCTCTATGGAATTTTCCAGGCAAGAATACTGGAGTGGGTTGCCATTTCCTTCTCCAGGGGATCTTCCTGAGTCAGGGGTCGAGCCCAGGTCCTCTGCATTGGCAGGTGGATTCTTCACCACTAAGTCACCTGCGAAGTGCTTTAATAAACTACATGTGGATCTTATCCTTTTAAATAAAAGACAAAGTTGATAATAACCTCCAAATACCATCAATTACTCTCAACTAGGTAACTAAAACAAAGAAAAACCTTCCAGTAAAATACTCTAATACCCACTCTAAGAAACCTCTGGTAAAAAGCCTGAAGATTCTGGATGACAATGATAACCACCAATATAAAAGCCTAAAGTAAAGATCTTGGTTCCTGATATAACTGGGTCTTATACTATTGAAAGTCTTGTACACACACATATATATGCCTTATAAGAAGAGAGAAAGCTCTATGGTGACTTGGTCTTCATTACAGTGGCCACCTGTTCTAGGGCAAAAAATCCCTGAGAGCACCAATGTGTTAAATCTGATGAGCCAAAAGGTATCTTCAAACAAATTCTGTCTAGGATCTAAAAGGATCTATTATTTTGGAAGAAGTTATTTACAATGTCTGAAAGCTTGACATGCTGAAGGAAGGTAATACTGAGTTTGATTAAGAAAAAGATGACAATTAAGTCTGCTATAAAAGTGGAAGACGGACTGAATTCCTAAAGGCCCCGGAAAGCTTGGGTAACTGTGACTGACGTGGCAGAGGAAGTAGAAGCTGGCAGCAAAGGCCATGGAGATGCCTCAGATCATGATTCAGTAGGTACAAACAGGTCGAATGCTACTGGTCAGGGGCTCCATTCTAAACCAATAACATACACCTACACCTAAATCTAAAAACCACATAACACAACTTTTCATGATATCTACTTATATCAGTGAATGTCAAAGAATCCAAAGGAAGCTTTGCAAGACTTTATACTTGCGTTTCAACAAGAAGAAAACTGCTCCTCACTAGCTGTGAACTCCTGAAGGGAGATGTCTGATTTGTCATTCCTGTTACCACCACCTCTCTGCCTAGCTTAGGGCTTTTCATGCAGTTGGGGCTCAGTGTACCTTCAATGAAGAAATAAGATTTTATACTACATGTATGTCCTGTAGTAATTCATCCAGCAGTGGTTTTGTTAAACTAGACACTGGCTTATTGGTTTGTATTTCTGGCAAAGAAGCTTTGTTTCTGTACTTAGCTTTTATTCTTCTGTGATTAGCATATAATAGTCACAGCCTAGTTTAATATCCAACTATTTTTCCACAGATGACTCATCACAAGCAAAGCTGTCAAAACAAAGTTTCTCCAAAAAGTGGGGGAAATCATTACAAATAAAAAACATTTGGATTCTGAGAGTGGCATCAGCACCTTGGCAGCAATGAGCCGCTTCTTTCAGTCCTCTCACTTACAGCTCATCATTCGCACCAGACCAACCAGCAGACTTTCTGCGCTGCACAAAGGAGACAGGATCCTGGAGGGGGCTTTGGGCCCAAAGATGGTGGTGAGCCGACCCTACCCCGAGTGACTGATGGGGGCAGGGCTGGGGGAAGCAAAACTGGAGACTGAAATCCATGGCGGACATGCAGGGCACTGAGAACTTGTGGAGGTCAGCCAGACAAAGGGAGAACCAGGCACGCCACTGGAGCACAAGAGAGACCAGCCTGGAGGCGAGGAGGAGGAACTCGAGGAGTCAGTCCCTCTCCCTGCCTAGGGCTGAGTTTTCATCAGGACAGTGAGAACGTGCCTCACAGAGGAGATGGAAAGAGAAAGGGGCGAGTGGCTGACTGCCCAGCTGTACAGGTTACAACTGGAGGGACCTGATTCTCTCCAGCAGCATCTGGATTTTTGAGAAACCTCTATGACTGAGGGGAGGGAGAGGAAAGGGAACGAGGCAGACGAGTATAACAGGGCAGGGAAGGTACTGTTACCTGCTGTCTGCCTTGGACCCCTGGAAGCATCCCCACTTGAGGGTGTCCTCACTGGGCTGTGAGCATGCAAAGCCTCCAGCACTGAGCCCAAACCTCCCTCCACTCTGCCACCAGCTTTTCCTACAGCACTTTTTTTTTTTTTTAAAAAACACTCCCCACCACTGCCCCCCATCCAGAGTGTAGCCCCAAAACCAGATCAGAAACAGACACCAAAAACCTGAGCTACAGCGCCACTGTCTGGAAAACAAGGGTTTCTATTACGTTTACCAAAGTAAACAAGTAAGTGTATCACTTTAAAAGCAACGGCAGAGGCACATTCCAGTCAAACACCATGAAAATCAGGGTAATACGGTATCACAAAAAGAAAATGATTGTTCTCCAGTAACTAAACTCAAAGGCGCAGGATACTGTAATCGAACTTATAAAGAACTGAAAATAGCTGTTATGATGAAACTCAATGGGCCACAAGTAAACTCAGAGCTTTCCCCTGGTGGCTCAGATGGTAAAGAATCTGCCTGTAATGCAGGAGAACCAGGTTCGATCCCTGGGTTGGAAAGATGCCCTGGAGAAGGAAACGGCAACCCATTCCAGTATTCTTGCCTGGAGAACTCCATGGACAGAGGAGCCTGGGGGGCCTACATCCAATGGGGTCACAATGAGTCAGATACGACTGAGTGACTGACACTTTCACTTTCAAACTCAGAAAGGCAATTTGATGAACTCAAGAATAAAATTAATGAACAGAATGAGGTCTTTACCAAAGAGACTGAAATTTTAAAAAATAACCCAATTCTGGAGCTGAAAAATTCAATGAATGAGATGAAAAATACATTAGAAAGCTTAAGAAAGGGCAGATCAGACTGAAAAATACATTAGAAAGCTTAAGAAAGGGCAGATAAGACTGAAGAAGGAATTAGGAACTTGAAAGACGGGAATTTAGGAATGACTCAGGAGTGAGATAAAATTTTTAAAAGTGAAGAAACCCTGAGACCTATCAGGTATGAGGAGAAAGCCAAATATAAGAATAATTGATCTATGTTGAGGAGAAGAGAGCAGAGGGTATATTTAGAAAAATAATTGCTGACAGCTTCTCAAACCTGGGGAAAGAACCTAGTATACATGTCCAAGAAGCTAAAAGAACATCCTATCACCTCAATACAAAAGACCTTATCCAAGATACATTATAATGAAACTGTCAAAAATCAATGATAGAGAAAGAATCTTAACAGCATGGGGTGGGGGCATGGGGAGGAAGTAACCTACAAAGAAACTCTCTCTGAGCTAACAGCAGATTTCTCAGCAGAAATATTACAGGCCAGGAGAGAGTGGAATGACATATTCAAAGTGTTAAAAGATAAAAATCGCCAGCCAATTATCTGTCAAAGTTATCCTTCAAATATGAAGAAGAAATAAAGGCTTTCCCAGAAAACAAAAACTGAGGGAGTTCACACCACTATACCTCCTTGAAAGAAATGGTAAAAGGAATTCTTCAAACTGAAATAAGAATACATTATTTACTGACAATAAAAGTTCACAATACCCTGGAAAAGGTGAAAAATAGTCAGAATTAGAAAACTTTAACCCTATTAGAATGGTATGTTAACCACTTACTTATAGCATAAAGGCTTAAGGAAAGCTATTACAATTTCTCAATGAATTCACAGCACTAAAAGAGATAAATTGTGATAAAGATATATAAGTGGAAGAGTAAAAGGGTAGAATCTTTATAGACAAATAAAGATAAGGTGATATCAGCATAAGAAGAACCATTTTATTTCTGAGATTTTTTTAGGTAAGCCATATGTTAAACACAAAGCCAAACTCTAGAGTCATGAAAGATAGAAAAGGAAAGACTGAGTAAATGACTATGGAAACCCACCACATTAGAAAGATAGACAGACACAGAGAGGGAAAAAACAGTGTGATACAAAATAACCAGAAGGCATAAGGAAGAGAGCAGTGGTAAATCCTCTGTCAATAATCTAATATAAATGAACTGAATTCACCAATCAAAAAACACACAATGACTAGATGGATTAAAAAACAAAAAAAAACAAACCAACACTGCTCATGAAATACAAATCAAAACCTCAATGAGGTATCATCTCACACTGGTCAGAATGGGCATCATCAAAAAGTCTACAAACAATAAATGCTGGAGAGGGTGAGGAGAAAAGGGAATCCTTGTACACTGTTGGTGGGAATGCAAACTGATACAACCACTATGGAGAACAGTATGGAGATTCTTAAAAAACCAGGAATAAAACTACAATAGAAACCAGCAATCCCACTACTGGGCACATACCCCCAGGAAACCAGAACTGAAGAAGATACCCAATGTTAACTGCAGCACTATGTACAACAGCTAGGACATGGAAGCAACCTAGATGTCCATTAGCAGATGACTGGATAAGGAAGTTGTGGTACACATACCCAATGGAATACTACTCAGCTATAAAAAAGAAAGGCATTTGAGTCAGTTCTAATGAGGTGGATGAACCTAGAGCCTATTATACTGAGTGAAGTCCGAAAGAGAAAGACAAATACCATATATTAACGCATATATATGTAATCTAGAAAGACGGTACCGAAAATCCTATGTACAGGGCAGCAAAGGAGACACAGACATAAAGAAAAGAATTTTGGACTCAGCAGGAGGAGGGGAGGGTGGGATGATTTGAGAAAAAAGAAACACATACCTTATCACAGGTGAAACAGGTAACCAGTGCGAGTTTGATGTATGAAGCAGGGCACCCAAAGCTGGTGCTCCATGACAACACAGGGGAGAGGGTGGGGACAAGGGTAGGCGAGGGAGGGAGGGTTCATGGATGCCCACAGCCAATTCACACTGACGTGTGGCAGAACCATCACAGTAAAGTAATTATCCTCCAATTGAAATTAAAACAACAACAACAACAACTATATGCTACCTACAAGAAGCTCACTTCAACTCTAAAGACACACATAGGCTCAAAGTGTAGGGTTGGAAGTTGAAATCAAAAGAAAAGGGGCCGAGCCATTTGTGTATCAGATAAGAGAGACTTCAAGCCAAAAACTGGTTAACAAGAGACAAACAAGGTTGTTACATAATGATAAAAGGGTCACTACATCTTTAAAATACTACAGTAGTAAATATATATACACTCAACATTGGAGTACTTTAATATATTAAGCAAATCCTAAGGGAGAAATAGATGACAACGCAGTTAAGAGTAACAAACTTCAATATGCCACTGTCAGCAACAGACAGATCATCCAGACAGAAAATCAACAATGAAATTGTTGGAATTAAATCGTACTCTAGAGTAAATGGACTTAAGCATATAAAGAACATTCCACACAACAGCAGAGAATACACATTCTTCAAATGCACATGGGACATTTTCTAGTATAGATCATGATAAGGCACAAATCTCAGAAAATTAAAGATGGAAATCACACCTATTATCTTTTCTGACCACAATGGTATTGAAAGTAGAAATCAACAAGAGGAAAGCTGGAAAATCTACAAATATGTGGAAACTAAATAACAGACTTCTGAACAACCAACTGGTCAAAGAAGAAGTCAAAAGAGAAATAAATCTCACATAATAAATGAAAATACAACATATTGAAAAACTATAGAATGTAGCAAAAGCAGTTCTGAGATGTTTACAGCAATACATACATATATTAAGAACTTAAAAAAATCTCAAACAACCTAACTTTATACCTCAAGAAATTAGAAAAAGAACAAGGTTAGCAGAAGGAAATAAAGACCAGAGTGGAAATAAATGGAGTTTATTGAAAAATAAAAAAGCAAAACCAAAAGCTGGTTCTTTGAAAAATTAAAAGTGACAAACCTTTAGCCAGACTAAGAAAAAAGAAGACTCAGAATCAGAAATGAAAAAGGAGACATTACAACTGAGACTAAAGAAACACACAGGAACAGACAAGACAACCATGAACAAATTATATGCCAACAAATGAGACAACTCAGAGGAAACGGATACGTTCTTAGAAACACACAACCAACCAAGGCTGAATAAGGAAGAAACAGAAAATCTGAACAGACCAATGGCAAGCAGAAATTGAATCAGTAATCAAAAGCCTCCCAACACAGAAAACCCCAGGACCAGACGGCTTAACTAAAAAATTCTACCGTTCAAAGAAGAATTAAAATCAATCCTTCTCAAACACTTCCGAAAAACTGTGGAGGATGGGATATTTCCAAACTCATTCTATGAAAACAGCATTTACCTGAAAACAAGGCCAGATAAGGCTACCACAAGAAAACTGTAGACCAATATCCCTAATGAATACAGATGAAAAATTCTCACCAAATATTAGCAAACCAAATTTGAGAACACAAAAGGATTATATACCATGATGATGTGGGACTCATTCCTGGGATGTAAAGATGATTCAACATATGCTAATCAATAAATGTAACACATGACACATCAATTAAATGAAAGAAAATCATGTGATGATCTCACTAGATGCAGAAAAGGCAGTGGACAAAATACAACTTCAAGATGAAAACATTTATAGTAATGATAATACCACCATCAGGGTAACACATATAAACCTAGATGTTTGGTCATTCTGTTTAAGGAGAAGAAAAATCAGATTAAGAGCTAACTATCCACTCAGAAAAATTAGAGACACCAAGGGAACATTTCATGCAAAGATGGGCTCAATACAGGACAAAAATGGTATGGACCTAACAGAAGCAGAAGATATTAAGAAAAGGTGGCAAGAATACACAGAAGAACTATACAAAAAAGATCTTCACGACCCAGATAATCATGATGGTATGATCACTCACCTAGAGCCAGACATCCTGGAATGTGAAGTCAAAGTGGGCCTTAGGAAGCATCACTATGAACAAAGCCAGCAGAGGTGATGGAATTCCAGTTGAGCTATTTCAAATCCTAAAAGATGATGCTGTGAAAGTGCTGCACTCAATATGCCAGCAAATTTGGAAAACTCAGCAGTGGCCACAGGATTGGAAAAGGTCAGTTTTCATTCCAATCCCAAGGAAAGGTAAAGCCAAAGAGTGTTCAAACTACTGCACAATTCTCCAGGCAGGCTTCAATGGTATGAGAACTGTGAACTTCCAGATGTTCAAGCTGGTTTTAGAAAAGGCAGAGGAACCAGAGATCAAATTGCCAACATCCACTGGATCACCGAAAAAGCAACAGAGTTCCAGAAAAACATCTATTTCTGCTTTATTGACTATGCCAAAACCTTTGACTGTGTGGATCACAACAAACTGGAAAATTCTGAAAGAGATGGGAATACCAGACCACCTGATCTGCCTCCTGAGAAATCTGTATGCAGATCAGAAAGCAACAGTTAGAACTGGACATGGAACAACAGACTGGTTCCAAATAGGAAAAGGAGTTCGTCAAGGCTGTATATTGTTACCCTGCTTATTTAACTTACATGCAGAGCACATCTTGAGAAACGCTGGGCTGGATGAAGCACAAGCTGGAATCAAGATTGCTGGGCGAATTATCAATAACCTCAGATATGCAGATAATACCACCCTTAAGGCAGAAAACAAAGAACTAAAGAGCCTCTTGAAGAAAGTGAAAGAGGAGAGTGAAAGAGTGGCTTAAAGCTCAACATTCAGAAAACTAAGATCATGGTATCCAGTCCCATCACTTCATGGCAAATAGATGGGGAAACAGTGGCAACAGTGGCTGACTTTATTTTTTGGGGCTCCAAAATCACTGCAGATGGTTGACTGCAGCCATGAAATTCAAAGACACTTACTCCTTGGAAGGAAAGTTATGACCAACCTAGACAGCATATTAAAAAGCAGAGACATTACTTCTCCAACAAAGGTCCGTCTAGTCAAGGCTATGGTTTTTCCAGTAGTCATATATGGATGTGAGTGTTGGACTATAAAGAAGCTGAGCACCGAAGAATTGATGCTTTTGAAGTATGGTGTTGGCGAAGACTCTTGAGAGTCCCTTGGACTGCAAGGAGATCCAACCAGTTCATCCTAAAGGAAATCAGTCCTGAATATTCATTGGAAGGGCTGATGTTGAAGCTGAAACTCGAATACTTTGGCCACCTCATGTGAAGAGCTGACTTACTGGAAAAGACCCCGATGCTGGAAAAGATTGAAGGTGGAAGGAGAAGGGGATGACAGAGGATGAGATAGTTGGATGGCATCACTGACTCAACGGACATGAGTTTAACTAAACTCTGGGAGTTGGTGATGGACAGGGAGGCCTTACGTCCTGCAGTCCATGGGGTCGCAAAGAGTTAGATGCGACTGACTGACTGAACTGAACTGATCCACCACTGTGATTTTTATGGTTTTAGGAGAGGGAAGGAAAAAGTTATGGTACAGTTTGCATAGAAGATCAGATTCTAGAGATAATTTTCTATGACACATCCTCACACATCCTAGTCCTCGTATACTATACTGTTTAAAACAAATAATCAGAAACTCACCTCTGGTTTGGGCACAAAAGCCTGACCTGGAATTGTCAAGATGTGCTGAACGTCGCAGAGGTACTGGGCCATGATGGAGAGGCGACTTCGCTGTTTGCTTCCAGTAGTAGCTGTAAGTCTCTGCAGAAGGACAAAGAGGAATTTTGGCAAAAAACTCATTCATCATCTATGAACACAGGTACATTGTTTTGAGGTAAATTTTAAAAGCATGGGCTATCTATCTAACATGATACATAGCCAACACGGGGAACATTTTCCTTCGACACTAACTGAGGTACATCTATGAAGTATGAGTTATACACACAATGCACTTAAAAGAAATCAAATTAGAAAATTTCCCTACCACTGGCTATTGGGATTTTCAAGGTAGAAGATACTGTATGAAACAAGTAATCCATAAATATAGACAGGTGAAAACAGCAAGAATAATGAATTCAAGATGCTTTAGTTTTATGAACTACCCCCAAGTCTCAATGAACATTTCCAATGGTATGTCCTTTATTTAAATGTAATACAACCATGAATATTTAGAACTCTTGAATTGGCTGATTTTGAGAACTTTTTTTTTTAAACAAAAAACTTATTTTCTTTTAAGCACCCAAACATTTTTATTTTAAAAGTAGACATGTGAATTAACTCATAAATATATACAATTCAATCAACATCCCCAAAGGATTTTTAAAAAGAACTTTAAATTCCATATAAACATTATATGAAAAAGTAAAGGGCCAAGAATACCCCAGGGCACTCCAGAAGAACGTCAACAATGCGGGGCAGGGGGCTGCTCTGTGGAGGTGACATGGGGGCATTCACCTTGCCAGATATCAAAATTAAGGCAGTATCATATTGTTAGAGGCACAAATATACCCATGGAACAAAAACCTCAGAGACCCAAGCACATGTGGACTGCTAGAGGGAGGAGGATGGATCATTTGGTGACTGTGGTATAAGCAGGAATCGACAAAGAGGACTGTGTAGGCCCATATCTCATCAACCAAAAATAAATTCCAAGTGAATTAACAGTAAGTGAAAACTAAAATTTTAAAATTTTATGAGTAAATATCTACGACTCCCATGGCAGGAAGACTTTAATAATGCAAAAGCAGTAGTCACAAAAGACTGATATATATTGTTCTACTTAAGAACTTTTTGTATAATGAAAACACTATAAAGATAGGTCACAGACTGAGAGAAGGTATTTGAAACTCTTATGTGACAAAGGATTTGCTGCTGCGTCGCTTCAGTCGTGTCTGACTCTGTGTGACCCCATAGACAGCAGCCCACCAGGCTTCTCGTCCCTGGGATTCTCCAGGCAAGAACACTGGAGTGGGTTGCCATTTCCTTCTCCAATGTATGAAAGTGAAAAGTGAAAGTGAAGTTGCTCAGTCGTGTCCGACTCTAGCGACCCCATGGACTGCAGCCTACCAGGCTCCTCTGTTCATGGGATTTTCTAGGCAAAAGAACTGGAGTGGGGTGCCATTGCCTTCTCCGGACAAAGGATTAGTGCTCAGAATATAGAAGAAACTCCTACAGATCAATAATCAAAAGATAAACTAATAGAAAATACGAAGAGAAACATTGTAGCAACCCAAACGAACTATAATCATAAACTAAGCTCAAGTAAATTACAGATCAGGGATATGCATATTAAAACCATTTTAGATACAATTTCGTATTTCATGAAATAAAACTTACACACAGAGAAACGACTTAACAGAACCTAGTACTGGGGAGTATATGGAGCAATAGGAATTCTCATATGCTACTAGTGAGTGGGAACTGGTACAAGCATTTTGGACTATAATCTGGCAATATACAGTAAAGCTAAAGTTGAGTAAACTGCTGTAATCCGTCAGGTTTACCTTTATGACTATATTCTAGAGACCTGCTTCGCAGGAGATATTTATAAGGATATTCACTGCAACACTGTATGTAGTATCCAAAAAACAAAGATCCATCAATAGGTGAATGAATAATTAAACTGTGGTAATTCTGACAATGGACTAAATAATATTTACAATGAATAACAAGGGTTTCCAACATAAATCCCCAAATAGAGCAAATAACTGACAGAAGACAGGTACAGTGTGACTGCACTCACAGGAAAACGTCAAAAGATTATTTATCGTTTACTCTCCATGTGCATGTGTGTATCTATCTATATCTGCAGAGCAAGCAAAACATATTCATGGCAATACTGAGTATCGATTTTTAGACAGGTCAATTCACAGGAGGGAAAAAGGGGTTCCAAACATATTTATAATGTTTTATTTCTTAAAAAAGATATGAAAAATATGGTATGTTAGACAAAGCTGAGTGATGCATAAAATAATTCTACACTTATTTTTCTAAAATGCGGAGATAGCAATGGCACTCTACTCCAGTACTCTTGCCTGGAAAATCCCATGGACAGAGGAGCCTGGTAGGCTGCAGTCCATGAGGTCGCCAAGAGTCGGATGTGACTGAGCGACTTCACTTTCACTTTTCACTTTCACGCATTGCAGAAGGAAATGGCAACCCACTCCAGTGTTCTTGCCTGGAGAATCCCAGGGATGGGGGAGCCTAGTGGGCTGCCGTCTATGGGGTCGCACAGAGTCG
This sequence comes from Bos taurus, assembly GCF_002263795.3. Taxonomy (NCBI): domain Eukaryota; kingdom Metazoa; phylum Chordata; class Mammalia; order Artiodactyla; family Bovidae; genus Bos; species Bos taurus. The sequence goes on from NC_037336.1 coordinate 91,903,264, forward strand.
GACACGACTGAAGTGACTTACAGTTACAGTTTTCTAAAATGCATCCTGTTCCTAGAGCTCCCTGGACCTCTTCAGAATGACACAGAGTCAACATTGCAGATAGCAATGATTACTGGAATAATCCTGGGCCAAGTGTGCCTGTGGCATGCCTTACTACTCAACAGTCAGAGTTGGAGTAATTCTTTAAGTTCTATTTACTGGGCTGGGTGGTCTCCTTCCTGTTTCAGTGTGTGTGTTAACCTCTAATAGTCCCTTTTACTTTGCTGCTTCTAACCAACCGTGGGCATGAAAATCATGTAATTTGACTTGTAAAAGCTTTTCCTTTAGTAAGATTTAAACACAGGCTTTAATATGAGATGCTAAGAAAATTTCCTATAGGCAAAGCTAACTGTAGATTTTATAGTACATTTTGTTACTCAGAAACCAGACCTCATCTCAGCCTTTTTTACTTAAATTTACCTGGCTCTTGTCTCTATTTGGACAGTTAAAATTACTGGGAAGTTAATTTCAGACAAGTGATACAGCATATACAACAAAATCAATTCTTTCTTAGTAAAACCAAGAATTGTACATATTCTCAAGCAAGTAACAAAAAATAGAAGTACATATTTAAGTTAAAGAATAATCTCATGGATCAAATGGTCAAAAATATTTCTAGCTCTTCATAAAGGAAAATAAGAAACTTAATTTTACCAACGCCATTAAGATTCAAATTTTCTAAAATGCATTGTATAAACTGGCACAATTCAAAGCAGTTGCGCAAAACTAAAATCTAGCATGAACGTAATCATAAAATTAGAAAATAAACCAAAAGAAATGCCTGGACTTAAATTTTTTCATCCTGGATTTTCTTCCAGTATTTTACTTTACATCTGAAAAGTATGTCCCCATTGATAAAAGGAAGAGAATTTAAAAATCACTTTAACCAAAAGCAAAACAGAGAGGCATGGAGGGAAACCTAATTCGCTATAAAGACACATTAAAGTATATTTCACTGAAGAGTGGTATGTATCCACTTCTGCCAGAAGAAAGGAGTATCCTGACCCATGAATGTTACCCTCCTATCTCTGGGCTTCCCTGGTGGCCAGTGCGGGAGATGACGGTTCCATCTCTGGGCTGGGAAGATCCGCTGGAGGAGGGCATGACAAGCCACTCCAGTATTCTTGCCTGGGAAATTCCATGGACAGAGGAGCCTGGTGGGCTACGGTCCATGGACGCAGACATGGACTCAGTGACTGAACAACAACAATCCCATCTTTGCAACAAATACACAAAGGCTTTGGAGATGAAAACATGTCAATCTCATAACGTAGAAGAAAGCAGCACAAATACCTGTCCCTCATTTATTAAGGAAGAATTCAATCCACAGACCAGAAAGCTCTGCAAAAGACTTCATTAAACGCTAGCCTAAGAGTTCAATGTTTGATCCAACCACTCAAACATTTGATGTTTCTTTGATATATTACCGGTAAAGCTATGAAAATTCAAACACCGTTACAAGATATATTTGAAGAGCAGAAGTTCAAGGAACCAAACCAGGTAATTTTTCAGTAAAAGGAAACCTCTAACCCTTGAGCTTTTAAAAAATTCTGATTGAGTGTAAGAAAAACAAGGGGTCAACGAATTCACAAGAACAGTTTTGTTTTTTTTCTATTCATGTAAAATAATTTTAAGTAGAAAAATTAGACTTATGCTTGAGAAACCACAGAGCCAAATATCAGGGACAATGAGACTAGATAATTTATGGGAAGGCAATTCCCTTAACCAGCCATGGTCCCCTGGAGATGGTAGATGAAGAGGTTGATGCTGGACCCAGAAAGAAAAGACTGCAGATGCAGTCACACAAAGAACTGGAACATCATAATTTCAGCAGAAAACATGACCTCTGTTCAGGTTCAGTTTTCCCTGCAGCTAGCTCCACGACCTTCGGAAGACGTTAAACTGCGTTGAGTCTCAGTTTCACCACCTGTAGTGTGAGGTTAGATGAGATTTGTTAAGCTCTCATTTACTGCTACACAGTCTGATTCTATTTTATGAGCTGCAACTTTCAAGTGTCTAGAAGCCCCTTAATGTGTATGAGCTGAATTCTTACATCTACACCCTGTCGTCTTAGAGAGAAAGGAACAAGACAAACATGCTTGTTTCTGCCCTGTAACTCACAAAGCAAGCCAAGCAAATCTTCTAAGTGCTTTCTGTGGCTAAAATTCAAAATGCAAATATGACAGTGTCAAGAACAAAGAGAGGGAAAATAGGAGAATGTGGCTATATAGTCTTCCACTGAAACTCGCACTTGCAAAAATGTGAAAATCAGTCAGAGGACCAGTGTTATCTACACTTTTAAAGCATTCCATAAATTATAGACTGAATATAAACTCTTCTCAATATTCAAACTAAAATTTAACTAAAATCAACTTTTTGTTAGAGAAAAATAACTGCATATGGTAAACTGGAAACAACACTATTATTAATAACAAGTGACAATGAGTCATTGAAAATGTTACTCCACCTCTTCAGCCTCTGTTCCTTTGCTCTTTCCCCCAAAAGAATGAGTATTTTTGCATTTCTATTGTGCTACTGAAGAGTAGAAATACCGTAATAATCGTATCAGCTGAGGAAAATAACCCAAGGACAAATTCAAAAGTTGAGAAAAGCAACAAAGAGAACTATCAGCGTGGCCTCAGTTCAAAGCAACAGAAAAGCACCAATAAGAGTCACAAGATGACTAGGGTCTCAGGACAAAAGGATGTCCTCTTAAGAGTTTCTAACAAACACAAAAGTGTTCTACATTTTCGTGATGGATGTTATGGCCCAATACTCTAAAACGGAAATTTTCAACTTTGGTGGTTTTGACATCTTGGGCTAGTTAGTGCTGAGTTGTTCTTTGCTACGGGGACTGTCCTGTGCACTGAAGGACGTTTACCAGCTGCCCTGAACTCTATCCACTGGGTGCCAGAAGCACCCCCAGCTGGGACAACCCCAAGTGTCCCGGGAGTGAGGGATGGGGCAAAACTGCTGTTGAAAACCAGCACCTCTGGAAGGGAACGTGGAGACAGAGGGATGGATGCAAGAAAAAATTTCTTATAATACATTCATAAATTATTCGAGAGGAAGACACTGGAAGAGTTGAACTAAGGTAGTCATCCAGTGTCTACTTTCAGAGCAACTCTGATATTAAGTTGTATTGCTTTATTTTTTTTTACAGAAACAACCATGAAGCTGACTAAAATACACAAAACAACAGGTTTTCTAAACTGGACACGATGCAGTAAGGGACTGTGATCACTGCCAGAAGAGAAAGGAGGTAAGTCTCGGGACTGCCCAGCTTACAGCTGCAGCACAAGGAGAGCAAAGAAACAGAGGCCAGAGAAGACCTGGAGTTCAGGAGACAGGCTGATGTTCTGGGAGGCCGAGGCAGCTAGAATCCGTGGGGCAGGCTGCTGGAGAAGTGGAACACAGAGCTGGAGAGGTCTTAGGGAAAGGAGGTAGAGACAGGAAGGCAGTGAGTGGAGACACACTGTCTTTCAAGTCTTTGGCAGACCAAGGATCTGCAAGGGGTGTATGAGGTTAACTCCTCAAGGCTAGGAAGGCTGGACAAAGTACCACTGGAAAGCTGTCGGACAAAATGGAGCTCATACAGGGCTGGAAATAGTCTGCATTCCCAACAGCTAAAGTAAAGAGCCCATGAAATACACAGGACACAGGGTGGTTCCTCAGAAACACCATGGCTTAGTAGTAGGACTTAGCCCCCGATCAAAGGCTGCTTTGGACCCATCATAACAAAGCTTGAAAGGCAAACCTCAAACCAATTTGTAAGTACTTTATCTACGTGCCAGAACAAAACCCACTACTCAACCCTATACAACAAAATCTGACCCTTAACAACACTGGAAAAAAAAAAAAAAACAAGCCTCACAATAGCCACTATTGTAACAAAAATTACCAGGCTTGAAAAGCAGAAAAATGGGACCCAGAACAAAGAGGGTGGGAAACATCAACTGGTAAACTAGTACAGAAATGACAGAGGCAGTGGAATTAGTAGGCAAAGATCTTAAAATAGCTATTACAAATATTATACATATGTATAAGGATGCCAAGAACAGCATAAACATGAGAAAAAGGGAAGATAGAATAAGACTCAAACGGAACTTTTAGAGATAAAAGTACAGAATCTGAAATGGAAAATACAATTATCAACAGATTAGACACTGCAGAAAAGAGTGGTAAATTTGAAGTGGCAAGCCTTATGTCCCAGCACTGCCACCCTGAGGTCTGTACCCTAGAGTAATCTCATCTATGTGTACTAGCCTAGATCATCATAAGAATGGTTGTGACTGTTTGTAATAATGAAACACTGAAACTAATGTGGGGTCCCCAAACAGGAAGACAGACAGAGAAGCCTGACAGACCAACAGTCAGTGGATAGTAAATAGCTGTATAAATAAGCTACAGCTATGGACAATATGAGCACATCAGGATAAAAAGAATATACACTGTATGAACCCATTTGTATAAAGTTGAAAAATGGACAAAACTGAAATATATTATTATACAGGTAAGAATCTGATAAACTATGTAGGGAATAATAAATTGCAAATGCATGGTATAGATTATCCTGGTAATAGATGGAAAACAGGAGATGCAATCAGAAAGAGGCATACAAGAGGGTGTCAGAGATGTTAGTAATCTAATTATTAACTTAACTTTAATTGGATTTAAAGATTTAATGGGATTAAAGACTTTAGTTGGATTAAAGATTTACTGAGCATGACCATGCCCACCAGAGCAAGACCCGTTTTCCAAACCATAGCTAGTACCTCCCATTGGGAAGCTTCCACGAGCCTCTTGCCCTCATCCATCAGAGGGCAGACAGAATGAAAACCACAATCACAGAAAACTTATCAAAATGATCACATGGACCACAGCTTTGTGCAACTTACTGAAACTTTGAGCCACTCTGTGTAGGGGGCCACCCAGATGGACAGGTCATGGTGGAGAGTTCTGACAAAAAGTGGTCCACTGGAGAAGGAAACAGCAAACCACCTTGGCATTCTCACCTTGAGAACCCCATGAAGAATATGAAAAGGCAAAAAGGTATGGCACTGAAAGAAGAACCCCTTAGGTCAGTAGGTGTCCAATATGCTACTAGAGAAGAGCAGAGAAATAACTCCAGAAGGAATGAAGAGGCTGAGCCAAAGGGGAAACGACGCCCAGCTGTGGATGTGGCTGGTGGTGAAAGTAATGTCCGATGCTGTAAACGAGAGTACTCCATAGGAACCTGGAACGCTAGGTCCATGAATCAAGGTAAACCAGATATGGTCAAACAGGAGATGGCAAGAGGGAACATCAACATTTTAGGAATCAGTGAACTAAAATGGATGTGAACGGGTAAATTTAATTCAGATGACCATTGTATCTATCACTGTGGGCAAGAACCCCTTAAAAGAAATGGGAGTAGCCCTCACAGTCAATGAAAGAATCTGAAATGCAGTACCTGAATGCGATCTCAAATATGACAGAATGATCTTTCATTTCCTTCATCAGAAGAATCAGAAATAATCCTTCATTTCTAAGGCAAACAATTCAATATTATAGTAATCAAGTCTATGCCCCAACTACTAATGCCAAAGAAGCTGAAGGGTTCTATGAAGACCTACAAGATCTTCTAGAACTAACACCAAAAAAAGATGTCATTTTTATCACAGGGGGACTAGAATGCAAAAGTAGGAAGTCAAGAGACACCTGGAATAACAGGCAAGTTTGGCCTTGGAGTACAAAATGAAGCAGGGCAAAAGTTAACAATTTTGCCAAGAGAACACACTGGTCACAGCAAATACCGTCTTTCAACAACATAAGAGACGACGCTATACATGGACATCGCTAGATGGTCAATACCACAGTGAAGAGGACCACGGAGGGCGAGATGGTTGGATGGCATCACTGATTCAATGGACACGAGTCTGAGCAGACTCCAGGAGATTGTGAAGGACAGGGAAGCCTGGTGAGCTCCAGTCCATGGGGTTGCAAAGAGTCAGATGCAATTGAACAACAACAGTTTGACTTGGGTGGTGGGGATTCGGCTGCTCTTTTGATTAAGCCATACACACACAAAGCCGTGAATATACATGACACACTCTTCTATATTCATATGTCATAAAAAAGAACTGCTTATAGCCTGCAGATTCCCTCCTTAAACCTCTTTGCTTCAAAAACTGCTTTCACTGCTCTGAGGGTTTACTTTTTAGAGACAAACTTGGAACACTCCAATCATGAGAATGCCTAGCAGGCTTATGTGAGCCAAAGTCTATATACTGAATAATGAGACACCAAACCCCCTTACCTTTCTCAACTCCAAACTGATAATATTCTTTTTATTTTGTTCTGGTAATTTGATCTTGTGATAAAACAACCATAAAAAGTTAAAACTTACCTCTGCCACTTCCTTTTGAAAAGTCAACATCATCCGGGTTCTACCATATGCAAATGGTCCATTTCTTTGAGAAACATTTTCAAGCCATTTGATAATCAGTGGAGTTGATACACTAAAAGGCAGATTTCCAATAATATGTACATTTGGAGGATCTGGTTGGCATAAGAAAAAACTTGGTATGATTATTTCATAAATGTATTATGAATACAATTTTAGTTAAGAGTAAAATCAAACTGGCTATTAATAGCATCAAACAAAAGCATACAAAAAGATAACGGCTGAGTATTTTTCAGTCTGTTTATTCTTCAGAAGCAATGTTTGCTCACAATCAGCTTTGAATTAAAGGGAAAAAACCCCACCTAATTAGTATTCAGTTAAATTCCCCAGGTTTTGGCTTAGGAAAACGTGAAAAAGAACTGGTTTGAGGGAAAAGATCATTTAGCCTTGGACATGAGGTCAAAGTTCTTGTGGGACACCAGAGAATCTGTCAGATGCCCACAAAGGGGGATACAGGCTGGACATGAAAATTGTGTATAATATTTATGTGATAAGTGAAGTCATGGTAGGAGAAACAAGATTTAAGATGTGGGTGGAAAAATAACCACCAGCAAAGTCAGAGAAAGCTCAAAACAAGGTGAAAGGAAGAATAGGTGGGCCTGGTATCAGGGAAAACAGAAGCAGAGAAATCTTTTAGTGAGAGTAACAGTTTAACACTGGGAAACATAGAGAAGGTTTGCGGCAGGCAGTTAGGTGGGTCATCCCTGTTGTCTGTGGCTGGCTGGGCAGGGCAGAAAACTGAAGATGGTCACTGAGAAGAGCCAGTTGGAAGGGGGAGACGGGCAGAGCCAGCCACTCTGAAGGAGCCTGGTGTGGAGCAGTGAGAGACTCAAGGGCAGCTGTGGAGGCACCCCCAAATCGCTTCTCCAACTGCTCTGAGGGGGGTTTATGGGCAAGAAACACTTCTGTGTGTTCCAAGGAGCTGGCACATAGCAGGTACCCAATAAACTGTCCATGAATGAAGAGTGCCTTGGAAGGTTACTGAATGTAAAAGACAGAGGAAATAAAGTCAAAAGAAAGGGGGGGTATGGCTTTGTTCACCAAAACACTTTTTTCACCATTGGGAAAACACTTTCTAGCTCATTCCATCTTTATATGGTATCATGAAAATGGCAAGTTTATATGAACAGACCCCAAAATATTTGAAAAATATTGGTATCAGATAAATTTGGATGAAGAGAAAGCAATTTGATTTTTATTTTGGAAGAAAGTGGAAAAGCAGAAAAAATTGCAATGCACCTTACCTATTTAATTATCTAATTTAATATACATATATAATAAATATTTACAATGTATGACAAATAATACAAATATTTGTAATTAAATAATTACAAAAGAAAATAAGAAAACCAACCCAAAGACACTTACCATCCTCCCACTGTCTTTTGAGACTTTCTGGAAAAGCCCTTTCTATCTTAAACGTCAAGACATCTCCATGAACAATTCTCAGTTTTCCAGGTGCTGCATCAGAAAGCATCTAGTTTACAAAAAGGGCAATAAAATGAGCTCATACGCTTTAGAGAACAGTGGAATTCATTTTTTCTCTGGCAAATCTGTGCATCATTAAATTAATATGAAAAGTCAGAAACTAAGAATGATCGTTAACGAACTAATAGCATGCTGCGTCCACTGCAACAGACATCTGTGGTGTTCGACTTCAACACAAGAATGACTGGGAATGGCGGCAGATGATAGTATAACAACAACAACAGCCTATTAACATCACAAATATTGACATAATTTTGACCCTCAAGATGGCTTGTATTTCGGTATAGATTTGGCAAACACTGAACTCCTGCATTTTTAAACTGGAGACTAGTCTCCCAAGGCAATAGAAATAAAAACAAAAATAAACAAATGGGATCTAATTAAACTTACAACCTTTTGCACAGCAAAGGAAATCATAAACAAAAATACAACCTATAGAATGGAAGAAAATATATGCAAACAATGCAACTGACAGGGCTTAATTTCCAAAATATACAAACAGCTCATACAACTCAACAACAAAAAATCCTATCAAAAATGGGCAAAGGAACTAAACAGACATTTCGACAAAGACAAACAGATGGCCAAAAGGCACAAGAAAAGATGCTCAATATTGCTAATCATTAGAGAAACACAAAACTACAATGGGTACCACTTCACACTGCTCAGAATAGCCATCATTAAAAAGTCCATAAATAACAATCGCTGGAGAGGGTGTGGAGAAAAGGGAACCCTTCTACACAGTAGGTGGGAATGTAAGTTGGTGCAGTCACTGTGGAAAACAGTACGGAGGTACCTTAGAAAATTAAAAACAGAATTACCAAATGATCCAGCAAACCCACTCCTGGACACATACCCAGATAAAACTATAATTCAAAAAGATACCTGTATGCAGGTCAGGAAGCAACAGTTAGAACTGGACATGGAACAACAGACTGGTTCCAAATAGGAAAAGGAGTACGTCAAGGCTGTATATTGTCACCCTGCTTATTTAACTTCTATGCAGAGTACATCATGAGAAACGCTGGCCTGGAGGAAGCACAAGCTGGAATCAAGATCGCCAGGAGAAATATCAATAACCTCAGATATGCAGACTACACCACCCTTATGGCAGAAAGTGAAGAACTAAAGAGCCTCTTGATGAAAGTGAAAGAGGACAGTGAAAAAGTTGGCTTAAAGCTCAACATTCAGAAAACTAAGATCATGGCATCCAGTCCCATCACTTCATGGCAAATAGATGGGAAACAGTGGCTGACTTTATTTTTCTGGGCTCCAAAATCACTGCAGGTGGTGATTGCAGCCATGAAATTAAAAGACGCTTACTTCTTGGAAGTTATGACCAACCTAGACAGCATATTAAAAAGCAGAAACATTACTTTGTCAACAAAGGTCCGTCTAGTCAAGGCTATGGTTTTTCCAGTGGTCACATATGGATGTGAGAGTTGGACTATAAAGAAAGCCGAGTGCCAAAGAATTGATGCTTTTGAACTGTGGTGTTGAAGAAGATTCTTGAGAGTCCCTTGGACTGCAAGGAGATCCAACCAGTCCATCCTAAAGGAGATCAGTCCTGGGTGTTCATTGGAAGGACTGATGTTGAAGCTGAAACTCCAATATTTTGGCCACTTGATGCAAAGAGCTGACTCATTTGAAAAGACCCTGATGCTGGGAAAGATTGAGGGGGCAGGAGGAGAAGGGGACAACAGAAGATGAGATGGTTGGATGGCATCGCTGACTTGATGGACATGGGTTTGGGTGGACTCTGGGAGTTGGTGATGGACAGGGAGGCCTGGCGTGCTGCAGTTCATGGGGTCACAAAGAATCAGACATGACTGAGCAACTGAACTGAGCATGTCCCCTAATGTTTTTAGTGGCAGTATTCACATTACCAAGATGTGAAACAACCTGACGTCCATCGACAAATGAATGGATAAAGATGTGATACATATGTACAATGGAATATCGTTGTTCAGTCACTAAGTCTGACTCTTTGTGATCCCACTGACTGCAGTCTGCAGGCTCCTCTGTCCATTGGGTTCTCCAGGCAAGAATACCAGAGTAGGCTGCCATTTCCTTCTCTACAATGGAATATTACTCAGCTATTAAAAAAGAAGGAAACAATGCCATTTGCAGTTACATGGATGCGACTAGAGATTATCAATATGAAGCAAAATAAGTCAGAAACAGAAAGGCAAATATCATATGATATCACAAATATACATGGAATCTAAAAAACAACACAAATGCATTTACCTATGAAACAGAAACAGAATCATGGATGAGTCAGAGAACAGACTGCTGGCTGCCAGGGAGGAGGAGGTTCGGGAAGGACCAAGTAGGAGGCTGGGGTTAGCAGATATAAGCTTGTATATATAGGATGAATAAACAAGATCCTACTATATAGCACTGGAGAAGAAAATGGCAACCCACTCCAGTATTCTTACCTGGGAAATCCCATGGACAGAGAAGTCTACCAGGCTATAGTTCATGGGGTCACAAAAGAGTCGGATGTGACTTGGTGACCAAACAACCATAAAGCACAGAGACCTATATTCAATGTTCTACAAAAAACCATAATGGAACAGCAGAAATCAAAACAGTAGAAGGCAACTATATGTCAATAAAAAAATTAACAAACAGAAACTAAAGACATAACGAAATACTGAGAATTAGGAGAAATCAAATGAAAGATGAACTTAATTTAACTAAATCTTTATATCTTAAGTACATACAAAGGATTGATTCTACGTATTACCAAGATCTTTAACTAAATCTGCGAGTAGAGTCAACCAGGCAGAAAAGTTATATGTCACTGCCAAGCTATACGTGGCACTCTGAGACACTCTCTTGACCAGAGTGCTCCTGAAGTAATTCTGATCCATAGGCACTTTCAACCTAATGAATTATCCTGCATGTTTTAACAAAAGCTACTTCCTGGCCAATTTCTACCTTCCACTCTTTGTTGTCCTTCCTTTCTTCAGTTTTTCTGAGTGAAAAAGAGAAGTACTTCTTTCCTTTATCTTTTTTTCCCTCCTTCTCATCCACCTTAACATCACACCTTAAGAAATGCTCTCATAGTACTGACGTGTTGGCACCTAACTAAAAGGAGGCTTACAGGTAAGCCATCTATAAATGTGAATGTGTTAAGTGCCCTAGACTCAAAACCAAACTTGATTCTTAAAGTCCTTAATAAAAAACCAACAGCCAGATGCAACCCATGAGCTTATAAAGTTAACATGCAAGAGAGTAAAATCAATGAAAACAAGCACATCTAAAGAACAGTGTGGGGAAGACATAGGGGGTTTGGTACCGACATGTACACACTGCAATATTTAAAGTGGACAACCACAAGGTCCCCCTACTGTAGAGCACAGGGAACTTTGCTCAATGTTACTGGCAGCCTGGATGGGAGGGAGTCGGGGAAAATGGATACGTGTATAAGTATATGTATGGCTGAGTCCCTTTGCTATCCACCTGAAACTATTATTGTTATTGGCTATTCTCCAATATAAAATAAAAAGTTAAAAAAATAAAGTAGGTTACAAAAGGAAGAAAAGAAGAGGTGACCCTCTTCCCATATTAAATCTCAGTTCAGGGAACTCAGAGAACCTTGGCTCCAATTCAACGAACTTTTGCCCTTAGCATCCCCCAGATCATCTTCTCATCCTATCTCTCCTCTGACTAATTCAGGCAACTGAGGAAGGATGAAAGCACCATCACAAAAGCCATGGAGGAGACAGGGACCAAGGCACCTAGCTGTAGATCACTCACACCTCTGGGTCAACAATGTGCCTTGCACACGCTTCTTTATAGCGTTGTGTATTATAATCATGGATATACAGGTTTCTTTCCCCTGTAACAACAGAGGCCCCTTAAGGGCACCTGTTTCTTATCTACTTCAATATCCCCTGCGGCTGCAACCATACACAGTAGGTGCTTTATATGTATTTGACAAGTGAATGAATAAATGTATGATCAAATGGCATTCAGTTTTCTATGATGCTGGAAAACTCCTCTCCTAGCCTACAATATTCGGGGCCCCTAAAATTTGAAAGGTTCAGAAACTTGCAAAGACTTACTTCACTGATAAGTCAATTATACATGTGATGTTGGAGAAATGCGTAGCTGAAATGCATATGCTGATTAAAGGCTAAACATTTTAAGTTATGGGAATCATCTAGTTTGATCTGTTTAGCCACGGTAGTTTAGCAAAAATAATTGTGTACCTCTGATATTAATGTACTTATGGATTATTTTAAGTTGCCATGATTTGCTAAAACTTACCTGATGAGTTCCAGACAAACTTAGAAAATATAATAACTTAGACATATTACAAAAAAAGGGGGATCTCGCTCTATAGGACAGGCTTTTACCGTATAAAAATTGTATTTAATGGCAGCATTTACCATCAATGAAGAACATTAAATTTTCTTCTGTAATTATGCTTCACATAATTAAAACAAAACAAATAAGCATACCAAAAACAAAGAGGCAGAATTAAAAGCTTATGTTTCACAATGTCAATATATAGAAAGTAACGAGTAATTAAGGCTAAAATAAAACAAGGTAAATTTGGCTCTGTGGCATTAATTACATGCTCTGATAACTTCAACCATGTTTAAAATATTATTTTCCACCTTGACACACGCAGCTACATACCAGGAAACTGGTAAAAATACACATTTACCTTCCTTTCCCAAGTTTAAAGTGCTAGTTTTTTGGATTCCCCTTCTGGTTTATGTGTCAGTCAATGACACACCAGGTCCTCCTGTTCTTTAAGAGGTCTACTTTTTCCAGGACAGCTCTGCAGCTCGAGCTTTCCCCTTCCCACTCCCCACTGCAGAAGGAATGAATGCTGCTGTTCACAGGTTTATGTGAAGGCCCTGAGCAATTATGGAGGCCAAAAAAAAAAGTTGTACAAACAGAAATGACAGTATAATTATGGACAGAAGCCATTTCAACACCTAACAATAATCAGCAACGACACAGAAAGACCCCGTAACCCACGAAGAGAAGAAAATGTCCGCATTATCATAATGATACTAGGGGAATGACGAAAGGGCGGGACAGATCACTTTTACAGCCCTCAGGAACAACACTGGAGCCTGTTACACCTCAGAACTCTGGGAGTGTTGCCTCATATTGACCTCAAAGGCACCACCGATGATCCATGCAGGCACTAATGATAGCCAAATGAGTAATTTTATAGACACTCAAATTGTTCTACCATTTTCAATCCTGTATTTTCCCAAAACGAGACATAAGCAGGCTTTGAGTAAAAAGCATTCATTAAATAAGGCTGTAAAAGAAGAAAACCAAACTGTGATAAAGGAAGCATACAAAGTATGTAGATTGTGAGAGCTTTACATTGTACCAATCCTAGAGATGTCAGATCCTGAAGCCAACATACTGAACTATATCATTTTTACTCAGTGTTGGAAGTAATTACAGCCAGTTTCCAAGACAGTACATGTGCTTTTCTGGTATTAAGTTCTATAAAGGGTACAAGGAAGAAACAGAGAATGCCTTTGATAAAACTAAGAAAACAAATGCAGAAGTGTTCTTCACAGTCACCTAAAAAATCTCTCTCCTCTTACAAGTCAAGTACTTAGTGAATGCTGTCCTGCATGTGTGTGTCACGGGGTGGGGGGCGGGTGGAGGGGAAGCTATAGTCTTAACTAGGTAGTTTGCTGGTGATCTAATTTGATGAGGAAAGAATCTGTGCAATTTCTAGAACCTATGCCCATTTATAAATCCCTTCAGTGCAAAAAACTAACAGCCATTTGATATGTTTTACGCCACCTTCTCACGGTGACTTCCCTGGTGGCTCAGACAGTAAAGCGTCTGCCTACAATGCAGGAGACCCAGGTTCGATCCCTGGGTCGGGTCGATCCTTCCAGGCAGTACTCTTGCCTGGAAAATCCCATAGATGGAGGAATGTGGTGGGCTACAGTCCATGGGATTGCAGAGAGTCCGACACAACTGAGCGACTTCACTTTCACTTTTTCATGGTGAGGGGCTCATGACAGCCAACACTGCACAGTGGGCTAAGCAGTCATCACACAGCCCGGTAATACTGCCTTCTTTCTAACCTGCCACAGACTGCCTTTTCATACTGTTCATGGGGTTCTTGAGGCAAGGATACTGAAGTGATTTGCCACTCCCTTTTCCAGTGGACCACGTTTTTTAAGATTTCTCCACCATGACCCGTCCGTTTTGGGAGGCCCTGTATGGCATGGCTTATAGCTTCATTGGGTTACACAAGGCTATGATCCATGTGACCATTTTGGTTAGCTTGCTGTGACTGTGGTTTTCATTCTGGAGGTTGTGGGATTGTACTTCTTGCTTCTTCTGTCTGCCCTCTGATGGATGAGGATAAAAGGCTTGTACAAGCTTCCTGAGGGACTGGCTGTGAGGAAAACTGGGTCTTGCTCTGGCAGGCAGGGCCATGCTCGCTAAATATTTAATTTTCTGCTGATGGGTGGGGCTGTGCACCCTGCCTTTAGAGGCAGTCCAGTTCTAGAGCTTACAGGCTCTATGGTAGGGCTAAAGGTGACTTCCAAAAGGACTTATACCAATATGGACCTCCCAGGACGGCTTCTGCCAGTGCTCCTGCTGACCCGTGCCTCCACAGGAGACCCTCAAACACAGGCAAGTCTGGCTCAGTCTCTCACGGGGTTAACTGCTCCTTTCCCCTGGGACCCAGTGTGTACAAGGTTTTGAATGTACCCTCCAAGAGTCTGTTTTCCCTAGTCCTGTGGAAGTTCTATAATCAAATCCCATAGACCTGCAAAGTCAGATTCCCTGGGGATTCCCATTCCCTTTGCCACATGCCCAGGTTGGGAAGCCTGATGTGGGGCCTAGAACATTCGCAACAGTCTAAGAACTTCTTTGGTATTATTGTTCTCTAGTTTGTGGGTTGGAGGTTCATAAAAATGTAAGGAGGTTATAACAAAAACCATCCCCCCAAAAAAGAAATGCAAGAAGTCAAAAGTGGTTATATGAGATAGCTTTTGGCTGTGCTTTGCTGGAGCAACTGTGAAGAGATACCCCACGCCCAAGGTAAGAGAAACCCAAGTAAGACGGTAGGTGTTGCAAGAGGGCATCAGAGGGCAAACACACTGAAACCATACTCACAGAAAACTAGTCAATCTAATCGCACTAGGACCACAGCCTTGTCTAACTCAATGAAACTAAGCCATGCCCATGGGGCAACCCAAGATGGGCGGGTCATAGTGGACAGATCTGACAGAACGTGGTCTGCTGGAGAAGGGAATGGCAAATCACTTCAGTATTCTTGCCTTGAGAACCCCATGAACACTATGAAAAGGCAAAATGATAGGATACTGAAAGAGAAACTCCCCAGGTCAGTAGGTGCCCAATATGCTACTGGAGATCAGTGGAGAAATGACTCCAGAAAGAATGAAGGGATGGAGCCAAAGCAAAAAGAATACCCAGCTGAGGATGTGACTGGTGATAGAAGCAAGGTCTGATGCTGTAAAGAGCAATATTGCATAGGAACCTGGAATGTCAGGTCCATGAATCGAGGCAAATTGGAAGTGGTCAAACAAGAGATGGCAAGAGTGAATGTCGACATTCTAGGAATCAGCGAACTGAAATGGACTGGAATGGGTGAATTTAACTCAGATGACCATTATATCTACTACTGTGGGCAGGAATTCCTCAGAAGAAATGGAGTGACAGTCATGGTCAACAAGAGAGTCCGAAATGCAGTACTTGGATGCAATCTCAAAAACGACAGAACGATCTCTGTTCATTTCCAAGGCAAACCATTCAATATCACAGTAATCCAAGTCTATTCCCCAACCAGTAATGCTGAAGAAGCTGAAGTTGAACGGTTCTATGAAGACCTACAAGACCTTTTAGAACTAACACCCAAAAAAGATGTCCTTTTCATTAGAGGGGACTGGAATGCAAAAGTAGGAAGTCAAGAAACACCTGGAGTAACAGGCAAATTTGGCCTTGGAATACAGAATGAAGCAGGGCAAAGACTAATAGAGTTTTGCCAAGAAAATGCACTGGTCATAACAAACACCCTCTTCCAACAACACAAGAGAAGACTCTATACATGGACATCACCAGATGGTCAACACCGAAATCAGATTGATTATATTCTTTGCAGCCAAAGACGGAGAAGCTCTATATAGTCAGCAAAAACAAGACCAGGAGCTGACTGTGGCTCAGACCATGAACTCCTTATTGCCAAATTCAGACAGAAATTGAAGAAAGTAGGGAAAACCACTAGACCATTCAGGTATGACCTAAATCAAATCCCTTATGATTATACAGTGGAAGTGAGAAATAGATTTAAGGGCCTAGATCTGATAGAATGCCTGATGAACGATGGAATGAGGTTTGTGACACTGTACAGGAGATAGGGATCAAGACCATCCCCAAGGAAAAGAAATGCAAAAAAGCAAAATGGCTGTCTGGGGAGGCCTTACAAATAGCTGTGAAAAGAAGAGAAGCGAAAAGCAAAGGAAAAAAGGAAAGATATAAACATCTGAATGCAAAGTTCCAAAGAATAGCAAGAAGAGATAAGAAAGCCTTCTTCAGCGATCAATGCAAAGAAATAGAGGAAAACAACAGAATGGGAAAGACTAGGGATCTCTTCAAGAAAATTAGAGATACCAAGGGAACATTTCATGCAAAGACTGGCTCGATAAAGGACAGAAATGGTATGGACCTAACAGAAGCAGAAGATATTAAGAAGAGATGGCAAGAATACACAGAAGAACTGTATAAAAAAGATCTTCACGACCCAGATAATCACGATGGTGTCATCACTGACCTAGAGCCAGACATCCTGGAATGTGAAGTTAAGTGGGCCTTAGAAAGCATCACTACGAACAAAGCTAGTGGAGGTGATGGAATTCCAGTTGAGCTATTCCAAATCCTGAAAGATGATGCTGTGAAAGTGCTGCACTCAATATGCAAGCAAATTTGGAAAACTCAGCAGTGGCCACAGGACTGGAAAAGGTCAGTTTTCATTCCAATCCCAAAGAAAGGCAATGCCAAAGAATGCTCAAACTACTGCACAATTGCACTCATCTCACACGCTAGTAAAGTAATGCTCAAAATTCTCCAAGCCAGGCTTCAGCAATATGTGAACCGTGAACTTCCAGATGTTCAAGCTGGTTTTAGAAAAGGCAGAGGAACCAGAGATCCAATTGCCAACATCCGCTGGATCATGGATAAAGCAAGAGAGTTCCAGAAAAACATCTATTTCTGCTTTACTGACTATGCCAAGGCCTTTGACTGTGTGGATCACAATAAACTGGAAAATTCTGAAAGAGATGGGAATACCAGACCACCTGATCTGCCTCTTGAGAAATCTGTATGCAGGTCAGGAAGCAACAGTTAGAGCTGGACATGGAACAACAGACTGGTTCCAAATAGGAAAAGGAGTTCGTCAAGGCTGTATATTGTCACCCTGCTTATTTAACTTCTATGCAGAATACATCATGAGAAACGTTGGACTGGAAGAAACACAAGCTGGAATCAAGATTGCCAGGAGAAATATCAATCACCTCAGATATGCAGATGACACCACCCTTATGGCAGAAAGTGAAGAGGAACTCAAAAGCCTCTTGATGAAAGTGAAAGTGGAAAGTGAAAAAGTTGGCTTAAAGCTCAACATTCAGAAGACGAAGATCATGGCATCTGGTCCCATCACTTCATGGCAAATAGATGGGGAAACAGTGGAAACAGTGTCAGACTTTAGTTTCCTGGGCTCCAAAATCACTACAGATGGTGACTGCAGCCATGAAATTAAAAGACGCTTACTCCTTGGAAGGAAAGTTATGACCAACCTAGACAGCATATTCAAAAGCAGAGACATTACTTTGCTAACAAAGGTTCGTCTAGTCAAGGCTATGGATTTTCCAGTGGTCATGTATGGATGTGAGAGTTAGACTGTGACGAAGGCTGAGCACCGAAGAATTGAAGCTTTTTAACTGTGGTGTTGGAGAAGACTCTTGAGAGTCCCTTGGACTGCAAGGAGATCCAACCAGTCCATTCTGAAGGAGATCAGCCCTGGGACTTCTTTGGAAGGAATGATATTAAAGCTGAAACTCCAGTACTTTGGCCACCTCATGCGAAGAGTTGACTCATTGGAAAAGACTGATGCTGGGAGGGATTGGGGGCAAGAAGAGAAGGGGACGACAGAGGATGAGATGGCTGGATGGCATCACTGACTCGATGGATATGAGTCTGAGTGAACTCCGGTTGGTGATGGACAGGGAGGCCTGGCGTGCTGCGATTCATGGGGTAGTGAAGAGTCGGACACGACTGAGCAACTGATCTGATCTTACAAATAGCTGAGAAGAGAAAGGCAAAGGAGAAAGGGAAAGACATATTCAAATGAATGCAGAGTTCCAGAGAATAACAAGGAGAGATAAGAAAGCCTTCCTCAGTGATCAATGCAAAGAAATAGAGGAAAACAACAGAATGGGAAAGACTAGAGACCTCAAGAGAATTGGAGATACCAAGGAACGTTTCACGAAAAGATGGGCACAATGAAGGACAGAAACAGCATGGATCTTATAGAAGCAGGAGATATTAAAGACAAGGTGGCAAGAATACACAGAAGAACTATACAATAAAGGTCTTAATGACCCAGATAACCATAATGATGTGATCACTTACCTAGAGTCAGATATCCTGGAATGTGAAGTCAAGAAGCCCTTAGGAAACATTACTACAAACAAGTTAGTGGAAGTGACAGAATTCCAATTGAGCTATGTCAAATCCTAAAAGATGATGCTGTTTAAGTGCTGCACTCAATATGCCAGCAAATTTGGAAAACTCAGAGGTGGCCCTGGACAAGGAAATGGCAGCCCACTCCAGTCTTCCTGCCTGGAAAATCCCATGGAGAGACGAGCCTGGTGGGCTACAGTCCACCATGGGGATGCAAAGAGTTGCACATGACTGCGAGACTGAGCACTGCCGTGGCCACAGGACTGAAAAAGGCCAGCTTTCATTCCAGTCCCAAAAAGGCAATGCTGAAGAATGTTCAAACTACCACACAATTGCACTCATTTCACATGGCAGCAAGGTCATCCTCAAAATCCTTCAAGCTAGACTTCAACAGTACATGAACCGAGACCTTCCAGATGTACAAGCTTGATTTAGAAAAGGCAGAGGTGCCAGAGATCAAATTGCCAACATCCACTGGATCACAGAGAAAGCAAGGGAATTCCAGAAAAACATCTACTTCTGCTTCACTGACTACACTAAAGCCTTTGATGTGTGGATCACAAACTGTGGAAAATTCTTAAAGAGATGGGAATACCAGACCACTTTACCTGCCTCCTAAGAAATCTGTATGCAGGTCAAGAAGCAACAGTTAGAATCGGACAGGGATGTTTATTTACCTTTTATGCAGAGTATATCATGTGAAATGTCAGGTGGATGAATCACAAGCTGGAATTAAGACTGCCTGGAAAGGTATCAATAACCTCAGATATGCAAAACCACCCTTACGGCAGAAAGCAAAGAGAAACTAAAGAGCCTCTTGATGAAAGTGTAAGAGAAGAATGAAAAAGCTGGCTTAAAACTCAACATTCAAAAAACAAAGATCATGGCATCCAGTCCCATCATTTCATGGTGAATCAGATCAGTTCTTGGGGGAAAAAGAGGAAATGGGCAGATTTTATTTTCTTAGGCTTCAACATGACTGCAGCTGTGAAATTAAAAGATGCTTATTCCTTGGAAGAAAAGCTATGACAAACCTAGAGAGCATATTAAAAAGCAGAGACAACATTTTGCTGAGAAAGGTCCATACAGTCAAAGCTATGTTATCTTCCAGTCATCATGTACATATGAGAGAGTTGGACCATAAAGACGACTGAGCACAGAAGAACTGAATTTTTTTCAAACTATGGTGCTGGAGAAGACTCTTTGAGAGTCCCTGGACAGCAAGGATATCAAACCAGTCAATCCTAAAGGAAACCAAGCCTGAATATTCACTGAAAGACTGATACTGAAGCTCCAATACTTGTGGTCATCTGATGCGAAGAGGTGACTCATCAGGAAAAAGACCCTGATGCTAGGAAAGATTGGGGACAGGAAGAGAAGGGGATGACAGAGGATGAGACGGTTGGATGCCATCACTGAGTCAATAGACATGAGCCTGGGCAAACTCTGGGAGATAGTGAAGGACAAGGAAGCCTGGCGTGCTGCAGTTCATGGGGTCGCAAAGAGTTAGACACAACTGAGCGACTAAACAACAAACAATAAGAACAGGTACAGTAGAAACCCACTCAGACTCACCAAGTGATTAGATATTTGATTTAGTAAATTTTCTACTCAATCCGGGGTTTTCCTTGGTGGTTCACATGTAAAGAATCTGCCTGCAGTGCAGGAGACCCAGGTTCGATCCCTGTGGGAAGATCCCCTGGAGTACGTAATGGCAACCCACTCCAGAATTCCTAACTGGAGAACTCCATGAACAGAGGAGCCTGGTGAGCTGCAGTCCACTGGTCACTTAAGAGTCAGACACCACTGAGCAACTAAGACTTTTTCTATTCAACCAATGTAACTCCTTTAATTGTCAACATTTCTTAAAAATAAACTTATAGAATTCTTGATGACCTGGATCACTGTTGACTATAGAGTAACGGCCTCAATAGCTATGGACCCCTCCCTATTGTGCTTTCGCTTCTTGTAGCTCTTCTGCCACAGTAATAACTGTTACTTCTTGCTGTAGTCAGTGGGTCTGCTTCCAGCATTCTCTGTACTTACTTGTAGTGGACTAGGAGATCACTTTGGCTGTGAATCAGCTTTTGCTAACTGACTGAGTGTTGTCCATGTTATGATTAACTGTGGTCATAGCTGTATCAAGTAAGTTACATGTATACGTATGTAGTCATCACAACAGGAAGTCCTATTTAAAATTTGCTATAAAGAATTTCAAACATTTACTACCTCTGATTAAAAACAAGTCCTGTTGTTAGGATGACCAGATTACTTTATATCTCCCTTTGCAAGAAGATGGGGAAGGGGAAGAATTGTAAGAGCAGCCATTTACTGACTATGGGCAACAGACCAATCTCTTTACATAAATTTCTATCCTTATAATAACCACAAAAGAAAACTAACATTCCCATGCTGCAGATGAGAAAGCTGAAGCTAAAAAAGGTTCAAAGGCAAGCCCAGGGTCACAAAGCTAGTAAGTGCCATATATGATATCTGAAAACCAATCTATTTGATTCTCAATCCCATGAAGTCTACATTGCCTATCAAGTAGAAATACTGTTTTCAGTTCAGTTGCTCAGTCATGTCCGACTCTTTGCGACCCCATGAATTGCAGCACACCAGGCCTCCCTGTCCATCACCAACTCCCGGAGTTCACTCAGACTCACGTCCATCGAGTCAGTGATGCCATCCAGCCATCTCATCCTCTGTCGTCCCCTTCTCCTCCTGCCCCCAATCCCTCCCAGCATCAGTCTTCTCCAATGAGTCAACTCTTCGCATGAGGTGGCCAAAGTACTGGAATTTCAGCTTTAGCATCAATCCTTCCAAAGAAATCCCAGGGCTGATCCAGGAAGCTCTCACTGGCCCATGGGCAAGAAACATGAAGAAAAGGACACCAAGGCACATCATGATGAAAAGACTCAAAGCCAATGATATAGAAAAAATCATCAGCTATAAAAAGGGACACATTCCAGTCAGTTCTAATGAGGTGGATGAACCTGGAGCCTATTATACAGAGTGAAGTAAGTCAAGTATCATATACTAATGCATATATATGGAATCTAAAAAGACAGTACTGATGAACCCGTTTGCAGGGCAGCAAAGGAGACACAGACACTGAGAACACACTCACACAGACGTGGGAAGGAAGCAGAGGGTGAGCTGTACGGACAGTACCCTGGAAACACACATCACTGTATGTGACACGCACAGCCATTTTGCTGTATGACTCAGGGAACTCAACCTGGGGTTCTATAACCACCTAGGGAGGTAGGATGGGGAGGGAGGTGCAAGAGGGAGGGGACATACGTATACCTATGGCTGATTCGTGCTGATGTTTGGCCAAAACCAACATAATACTGTAAAGCAATTATCCTTAAATTACAAATAAAATTATAAAAAAAAGAAAAAATCATAAAAACAGCCCAAGAAAAAAGACAGAAGCAAAGAACAGATTTGTCAGAAACAACATAAGTAATAAGATAGCAGAGCAACATCTGAAGAGTACTGGAGAAAAACTCCAAAACCTGACAGCATGTTTTTAAACACATTTAAACCATAACAATCCTATGAGCAAACTGAGGCACAGTGAGAGTTTCCTGCCCAGTCATACGAATAGTAAACGGTAGAGCCAGACATCAAACACAGGTCATCTGACGCTAAGAGTCTGTTCTTTACTACAAAAATCACACTACAATGCTTTCACGTATTAAACACGTTTTCTTACATTACAACATGCTAACAGTGAAAAACCTGTATGTTATCACTATGTTCTTTTCCCTAGGCTGCCTCGTGATAATATTTTAAGAACTTGAATTAAGCTACAAATGACATACTTCCAGCTAGCAGACATTTTATAAATTATTATATGAATAGTAAACGGTAGAGCCAGACATCAAACACAGGTCATCTGACGCTAAGAGTCTGTTCTTTACTACAAAAATCACACTACAATGCTTTCACGTATTAAACACGTTTTCTTACATTACAACATGCTAACAGTGAAAAACCTGTATGTTATCACTATGTTCTTTTCCCTAGGCTGCCTCGTGATAATATTTTAAGAACTTGAATTAAGCTACAAATGACATACTTCCAGCTAGCAGACATTTTATAAATTATTACAATTTCTTTAAAAAGTAATTCTATTAGCTTAGATATCACTAAAATGGAATCCTTAAAATAGACCACTCTTTCTGCTTTTACTCAGTTTTATGATTAATTTAGCACCTCTAAAAGAACGTGGTTTTACATATTGAAACATTCTTTACAAGAAAAAGAAGTCTATTTGATATTTTAGTACCCAACATTCCTTTTTAAGGCAAATTCCTTTCCTGCATATGCGACACTAAAAATTAATTTTACTTCTTCTACAGAAACAGAAGTCAAATATATACTTCCTGCACAGCAATTTACCTTGAAATCAACCTTCATATTTAGGGAAAAAGCACATAACTTTGATAATTAATGATACCCAATTATTCGGTTTCACCATTAAATAACACATTTATTTAATCAGCTAATTAGATATCTACAAAGAGTCAACCTTTCTATCTCCATGTGAAACGTTACCAAACATCTGGTATGCACCAGGCACTCTTAGATGCTGTGGAGATACAGCAGGGAACAAAACAGACAAAAACATCTACCCTCATGGCACTTAACATTCCAGAGGGGTGAAGAAGTGTTAAGTTGCTCAGCTGTGTCTGACTCTTTGCAACTCTGTGGACTGTAGCCAAACCAGGCTTCTCTGTCTATGGGGTTTTCCAGGCAAGACTTCTGGAGAGGGGAGCCATTCCCTTCTCCAGAGGATCTTTCCTACCCAGGGATCGAACCCCGGTCTTCTGCATCGTCAGGAGGATTCTTTACTTTCTGAGCCACGAGGGAAGACCTCAAAGATGTGAGACTGACAACAAATAAGAACATGCAGTGGGTCAGATAATAATAAATCTCATGAGACAAATAAAACAAGGCAGAAGTTAGGAGTGCAGGGATATGGGAGGGGCAGTGAAAAGAGTGTGGCTGTCTATTGGTCTGTCTTCAAAACATCTTTCGTTGAGATCAGAGAGGAGGATATGTAAATTAGGCTGGTGATGCGAAATGTGATTCACCTGCCTGCCTAATAAGAAAAAATTACACATAATAGAGGGTGAGATTTAGGGTTAAGACATCCCTTTAAGATGAAAAGAAGTCACAAGTGTCTTCTCTATGCCTGCAGAAAGGCCAGATGAATAAACCTGCAGGGAACTGTGTAATGTTATTCAGTTTCTTTTTATCATCTTATGCTCCCACCAAAAATAACACTGTTTCCACCTCCAACTGATACACCATTCTGGAAAGAAACTGGTTCAGAGCAAAAATCACTATTAAATTCCATATTTAATCAAGGAATATTGCACTATGTGCTGCTGCTAAGTCACTTCAGTCGTGTCCGACTCTGTGCGACCCCATGGATGGCAGCCCACCAGGCTCCCCCGTCCCTGGGATTCTCCAGGCAAGAACAGTGGAGTGGGTTGCCATTTCCTTCTCCACTGCATGAAAGTGCATTGCACCACGTAATAATCCCCAAATAAAGTTATAAATCTGAAACCAATTCTATCAAGGCTGGCAAAATTAGGTGGAACTAAATATATAATTTTTTTAAAGCATAAAGGCTGGATATAGCAAAATAATGAGAAGAAAACTCACTGGGTTCTAAAAATATCCAGAGGCATAAACACAAGCTCTAGATTTTCTCAAATTTTCTCAAACTGTTCTGGCAGAAATTAAACATTTATCCCTTAATATACGTAAAAGTTTTAGAATGCACTAATTTTAAACTGATTTGTCCTCCTATATGAAAATAACAATGTAGCTAATTTTATTATTCTATTGGACTCACTAAATAAATTGCTACTCTTATGAACCAAAGGCTAAGGACTCTCTTAAAGTTTCAGAATTACAGAGGAGTCAAACAAAGGCCCTTAAGCCATTAGGTATAAGTGCCCCGATGAAGAATCCCTTTATAAGATCCCTTATATAATCTGTTCCACTGTATTATACTGTTTTAAAAATTTAACTTTCTCCTCATTTTTAAATCCACCTGCCTCCCTCAATTCTTATCTGTTTTAGTTCTCTTCTAGAGAAGATCAAAACAAACTGATCCTCCCCACCACAGCTTTGGAGAGGCAGCTATGAATCCCCTCACTCAAGGCTTCTCTCCCACTGAAATACAACCAGTTTCTTCAAACACTTCTCATAGGACATCACCTACTGTTCTAAAGATACATTTATCATTTCATTCCGGCTTCCCAGGTGGCTCAGTGGGAATCTGCCTGTAGGCGGATTTAGGAAATGTAGGCGACTCAGGTTTGATCCCTGGGTCAGGAAGATTTCCTGGAGAAGGAAATGGCAACTCACTCCAGTATTCTTGCCTGGGAAATCCCATGGACAGAGCAGCCTGGTGGGCTATAGTCCATGGGATCGCACAAAAGTTGGACATGACTTAGTGACTAAAGAAAAACAACGATCATTTTATTCAAACCTCATTTTAAACCTATGGCACAACTTAATTTTTTCACTTAAAAAATCCTTACACAAATGCCTAAGCTTAACAATTACTTTCTCTCAATGAGGCGTGTATCTTCTCTACCTTGTGCTTGTGGAAATGATTTTCTGAACTTAAAGGAGGTTCTCAGAAGCCATGCCAGTAACTGAGACATCGTTAGCATTTCTTAGTTTTACTTATTTTTGAAGGAATGGGGTACTATGGCATGCACAGCTATTAGTAGCCAAAAAGTCACACAATTAGCTTGCTTAGCATCAATGCATAAAGCTGGTTCATTCAAGCTTTGGCCAACAATTCATGTGAGAATGGTGATTAGAAATGCAGATTCCTAGACCACTCCTAGACCACTGTAATCAGAATCTCTGGAATGAGGCCTGGAGAACTGCAGTTTGAGGAGCAAACTGTAGAAGTCTTATATACCCTGAGGTTTAAGAATCGTGACCTGAAGATTTAAACTGGGTTTTTACCTCCTAAGTAAGGTACTTTCAGCAACTCACCTGTAATCCAGGAATAAATCGACTATCCTTTTCAACCACCAGAAGTTCAGCAACACCGGCATTGAGAATGGATCTTGTGATTCCCCCAGGCCCAGGGCCCACTTCATATACATAAGCATTTGTCAGATTGCCAGCTTTCCTTACAATTTTATCTAGAGAAAAGAAAGTTTGAATCAATTACCTTGGCAAATGTCAACATATGGAATTCAAAATGAAAAATAATCTACACAAATTCTTATCAGCATTACTTAACCAACTAATCTTTTATACATAGTATTTATCAGATTATTTAACTCAGCCTAAACCAATGTATAGTAGCCATTCAATAGTCTACCATATAACTGTTGAATTCTACCGGACCCTTAATAAAAATAGGATTACCATGACAAATTTCCTTAACTTAAATAAACATGGTATTTTCTGAGAGCTTCCTTGGTGGTGCAGTGGTAAAGAATCTGCCTGCCAATGCAGGAGATGCAAGAGACAAGGGTTCAATCTCTGGGTTGGGAAGATCCCCTGGAGAAGGAAATGGCAACCCATGCCAGTATTCTTGCCTGGAAAATCCCATGGACAGTGGAGCCTTGTAGACTACAGTCCACCAGAGAGTCGGACACGACTGAGTGCACGTGCACGAAAGCATACGCACACACGGTATTTTTCACCTGTTTCTCTGCCAAACCAATCAATATAAGAAGTGATGGAAAAACACAAACCACTTCTCTACAGTTGTTGAATATCAATTATGTGAATAAGCAAGGCGAGCTTCCCATTCAGAATTTCCAACGTTGTAAGTTAGAAATTCAGAAGCAGAAAGTGCTGGCAGTATTCACTTTTATCTACAGACATCTAACTGGTGGTCAACGTGGCAATGGTACCAAGTTCCTAGCTAACAGGATTTGCAGAAATTGAGATTCTTGATTATTTTTAGGAAAAAGTTAAATTTAGGAGTGAAGGTTTTTTGAGCTTTGCAAACATGCAAGTTGATACAAGAAAATTAATTTTTTAATCAATCTAAGTTAGCAGACCTTAAGAAAGCACGGAAAAGCACATTACTGAGGATTCATTGCAACCAACCTTCTGGAAAAACAATGGACTAATCATATTGACTGAGATGTTAAAATCCAAGCAACTGGGCCTCTTGGGATG
Organism: Bos taurus; assembly: GCF_002263795.3. Taxonomy (NCBI): domain Eukaryota; kingdom Metazoa; phylum Chordata; class Mammalia; order Artiodactyla; family Bovidae; genus Bos; species Bos taurus. Next base: position 91,930,139 of record NC_037336.1, read on the forward strand.
GTAGAAATTTAGCCACTGAAAACGTACTAAGCACTTTACACTGTTCACTGACAGTGTACAGTCTCATTTTTGCTTGTTATTGATAACCTACCTTTGTAAGCTTAGAGGCAAAAACAATCTCTCAATTATCCAAGAATAGTTTTCTCTTCAATGGGTGCCAGGAGAAAATGAGCATACACTGACCATGTTACAGGTGTTTAACATGCTTTCTCACAGCAAATCTTTACAACATATTAAGGAAGAACTGTGCTGTATGTGCTGTGCTAAGTCACTTCAGTAGCACCTGATTCTGCGATCCCATGGATTGCAGCCCACCAGGCTCCTCTGACCATGGACTTTTCCAGGCAAGAATACTGGAGTGCATTGCCATTCCCTTCTCCAGGGAATCTTCCCGACCCAGGGATTGAACCCATGTCTCTTATAAAGTCTCCTGATTTGGCAGGCAGGTGCTTTACGAGTAACGCCACCTGTGAAGCCCTAACTTAAGAATTACTACCCCATTTTGACTTCTCTGAACTTTTTTCTTCATCTATTATTTGAGTGAGGTTACCTGGAAAACAAATGGACGACACCAGCTCAGGTTTAAGTCCTAAAAGCCAACCCTTTCTCCACTAAAGAGCACTGTCTCTCAGAGGGAACAGAGAGGTTGCCTTAAGTGCAGATATTACAGAGTGATTTTAACAGTCTCTCTCTTTTTTTAAAATGGAAAGCTACGACAGTAGATAGGACAGTCTTTTCACCTTAAACTTTTCAGAAACATTCAAACACAAATGGATATCAAAGAGCACAGTCAATTCACTATGCCTGGGGTTCCATCTTGCTCTGTTCACACCTGAGCTTCTCACCTCACACAAGTACCTTATTTGTCTTCATTTTGGTTCCTGTAGAAGAGGGGACAATAGTATCTAGATTCTGGAATTGATTCCTGAAGGTGAATAAAGGCTCACATGAGAAAGGACATATGAAGGATTTTTTTTTCAATATAAAGACCTCTATTTTCAGTCCCCGGAACGGTGCCTTGTATCTAGAATGCAGCTAATGACTACCCGAAAAGGCTGGCTCTAGTTACTATTCAGTCACGGCGGACTCTTTGTGACCCGTGGACTGCAGCAGGCCAGGCTTCCCTGTCCATCACCAACTCCCGGAGCCCATTCAAACTCCATTGAGTCGGTGATGCCATCCAACCATCTCAGGACCAAAGAATTTTCGAGGTGGATGACCTTTTAATGCTCTTGTGGTAGAGCTCTCGTCCAATTAAATAAAAAAACTGAAAACAGGTTAAGTTTTTTTACCCCGTTACATCGCTACTGGCTTGCCCACGCTTTTACTCTAAGTTCAAGAAATAAAACCACCCATCCCTGCTGTTGGACTGTACTTCACAACTTTCGAAATATGTGATTTACTGACTCAGTTTCTTAAGAGGGGCCAAATAGAATGAAATATCAAAACCCCAGAAATGTTACATACTCCAACTGTGAACTGCCATATTTCTAATAATCTTTTTCTTGCAGTATCATCTTTCAGAAAGACCAGCACGAAAAAACGCTGGTAGAGGTTAAACGACAATATATATATATTTGCAAAATTTATCCAACTGTGCGCTTCAAACAGGTGAATTTTTTTGTGTCTAAATTTTACTTCATAAAACGTGACTTAGGGAGTGGGAAAGCAAACTGACTAAAATGTAAGCTCCTTGGGGACAGACTTGGCCTTGTTCATTCACTCTCATATCCCACTTCAGCTCTAGTACAAAGGGGCTGGTTTCATGAGTGTTTACAGAATGAATATCTGCACCCTCGAGGGTGAGACTCAACAAGTAAACTTTTAAATATCGAACGCCATGAAATGGATACTCTTCCAACCTGTTTACCAATAAAGTCCCGGCAAGTTTAACTGCATAAAAAGCCAAATCAGTCAGCACGTGCATGTATTCCTTATTGGTAACACACCAAGATTTGGAATTCCACAAGCGCCTTTCAGGAGACGCGAAGCCTTCCAAAGCCAGTGTTTGCTCGGCGTCCGCACAGCCTGCCTTCCAAAGCCCACGGCAAACACCCCTCAGCAAACGACACACTCTACACACCCCCTGGGCGGTGGGGCTCCGGAGTTCTCTCAGAGCAAAGAGGCAGAAGGGTCTGACCTACGGCCACCGCACACCTTTGTGCCTGAACCCCATCGCCCGCCCGCAGGGTCCGCGCGAAACCCCCTCGACCCCACTCCCCCAGGGACGCGAGGGAGACGCCGGGGAAACACTTGATAAGGCACCTGTCAGCCTTAAGTCCAGAAGAAAATTCTGGGATAGCTGCTTCACGGCTTGCAGTCTAAACAACTTAATGATTTCTCGAATCGTGGGTAACGGCGGGAGACGGAAAGTGCCGAGCGTCCTGGAGGAAGCCATGAACCCTGAACTGGCTGTACAGATCCCACGCCGGACGTTCCTCCAAGGCTCCTCAAGTGAGAGCAGGGGGAGGAGCCTGGGAGAACTCTGGCCCACCTCCGAGCCTACGTGATTGGTTAGACGTACCCCGTCGGAAGCGAAGGACGCGAACAGGAAATCCAGGCGCACAGAAAGCGCATGCTCCCCGTCCTGCTAAGTGCAGGGCAGGCTGGGTAACCGCGCCGTGTTTGCACGTGAGGTGGGCGGAGGCCGGAGCGATGGCGGGGCGGGGAGAGGCGGGGCCTGGGCCTGAACGAGGAGGGGCGGACCCAAGGATTGGTGAATGAAGTTCACCTGGTGGAGGATTTGTTTTGAGTTTGACTCCAAAGTGAAAGTCGCTTAGTCGTATCCGACTCTTTGCGATCCCATGGACTGCACAGTCCGTGGAATTCTCCAGGCCAGAATACTGGACTGGGTAGCTGTTCCCTTCTCCAGGGGATCTTCGCAACCCAGGGATCGAACCCAGGTCTTCCGCTTGGCGGGCGGATTCCTTATCAGCTGAGCCGCAGGGAAGCCCCACCTGGCAGATGGGCGGTCCTAAAAGCGCCTCTGTGGAGGGTTACGGGATAGCAGGTTGTTAACGGCAAAACTGTTGATTGCTAACAATTCTCTTATGGTGGATGTTTTTAGACTCTCAGCACAGCAGGTGTGGCATGGCAGGTTTCTAACTTCTCTTAGCCTTATTGTTATTTTAAAAAAATCTGTTAAGTGAACGTAATGTTTGCTTTAAAGTTGTGGAACTGAGAGAGGTCGTCTGGTGTGTAAATCCAGAACGTAGTTCAAGTGCATGGTATATGGTAAAGCCGCTATCAAAGATGGCCGTTACTGCTATAATTACTTGCAGGTGAATGCGGCCCAGGGGGTTAAACGACATCTGCATATTTGCTGCTACTGCTAAGTCACTTCAGCCGTGTCCGATCCTGTGCGACCCCATAGACGGCAGCCCACCAGGCTCCCCCGTCCCTGGGATTCTCCAGGCAAGAACACTGGAGTGGGTTGCCATTTCCTTCTCCAATGCATGAAAGTGAAAAGTGAAAGTGAAGTCGCTCAGTCGTGTCCGATCTTCAGCGACCCCATGGACTGCAGCCTACGAGGCTTTGCTAGAGAGCCAGAACAGAACCCAACTCCTGTTCCTTCAAAATGTAGTCAGTGAGAAAAGCCGCTTTGTTTAGCGCTTTAGGCTTTGGGAAGCGTTTTCTGGTATATATCAAATACTTGGTTATACCGCCTTTCTAAAGATATTGTTTCCTCCACCCTAAACAGAAGTTAGCAATATTTATCCTATTTTTGAAAGTCTAGACTCAGAACCCTTATTTTCCGCAAGAGATAGGTGTTCATTCTCAGGTTATACTCATTGTTTTATTTACTCCTCCCAACAGTCCTATGTGGTGAGATTATCATCCTTAGTTTGTTGTTGTTTTAGTCTCTGAGGCATGTCCGATTCCTCTGTGACCCCATGGACTGTAAGCCTCCAGGATCCTCTGTCCATGAGATTCCCCAGGCAAGAATATTGGAGTGGGTTGACATTTCCTTCTCCAGAGGATCTTCCTGACCCAGGGATCCAACCTACCTCTCTTGTAAAGGTGGATTCTTTGCCACTGAGCCAACCCATCCTTATCCTTACTGTGAAGAAGTAGAGGGAGATGAGGTCATTTGAGTTAGAAGACTTTAATCTGAGTTATTTCTTTTCTGAGTTCCAATTTTGGCCACACCCCTCAAGTAATAGATTATTTTAAAGTTAATGATTTAATTAATGTATGTTCATTTTTATTTTTATGATGCTATTTAATATATAGATTCTGAATCTTGACTATAAACTTGTTTACTATTTTCATATGACTAAAATACAATTTAGTAAATACATTTCTATAGCTACAAAACCAAAACAAATGGTGTGTGATGTTAAATTACTGGTCTTAATGCAGACTGACAGGATTCTTTTATTTAAAGTTCAGCTTACCAAATATTATAGTGTGCCATGTAATGACTGAATTTTCTAATCAGTTTTCTGGATCCAGACTACCACCAAATCTTCATTTGGGGTTTTTGCCATTGTGGCTTGCCTTTCTCTTGGAGTAACATGAGAGCTATACTTTAAGTCAACCTGTAGCTGTTTTCATTAGCTTAGAAACAAAGGTCAAATTACTTGACAGTAATGCCGGCATGTTTCATTGAATACACTAAATCCTTTGACTATATGGATCACAACAAACTGTGGAAAATTCTTCAAGAGATGAGAATACCAGACACCTTACCTGTATGTGTGGCAAGAAGCAGCAGTTAGAACCAAACATGGAATGACAGACTGGTTCAAAATTGGAAAAGAAGTACGTCAAGGCTATATATTGTCACTCTGTTAATTTAACTGATGTGCAGAATACATCTTGAGAAATGCTGGGCTGAATGACTCACAAGCTAGGATCAAGATTTCTGGGAGAAGCATCAACAACCTCAGATATGCAGATGACACTACTCTGATAGCAAAAAGGGAATAGGAACTAAAGAGCCTCTTAGATGAAGGTGAAAGAGAAAAGTGAAAAAGCTAGCTTAAAACTCAACATTCAAAAAACTAAGATCATGGCATCTGGTCTCATCACTCCATGGTAAATAGATGGGGGAAAAGTCAAAGCAGTGACCGATTTTATTTTCTTGAGTTCCAAAATCACTGCAGGCAGTAACTGCAGCCAGTACGTTAAAAGATGTTTGCTCCCTGAAAGAACAGCTATGACAAAGCTGGACAGCGTATTAAAAAGCAGAGACATCACTTTGCTGACAAAGGTCCATATAGTCAAAGCTATGGTTTTTCCAGTAGTCATGTACGGGTGTGAGAATTGTACCATAAAGAAGGCTGCACCCTGAAGAATTGATGCTTTCGAATTGTGGTGCTGGAAAAGACCGTTGAGAGTCCCTGTACAGCAAGGGGGGGAATCAAACCAGTCAACTCTAAAGAAAACCCTGAATATTCACTGAAAGGACTGATGCTGAACCCTGAATATTCTTTGAAAGGACTGATGCTGAAACTGAAGCTCCATTACTTTGGCCACCTGATGTGAAGGCCGACTCATTGGAAGGGACCCTGATGCAGGGAAAGATTGAGGGCAAGAGGAGAAGGGGGTGACAGAGGATGAGATGATTGGATGGCGTGGTTGACTCAATGGGTATGAGCTTGAGCAAGCTCCAGGAGATAGTAAAGGACTGGGAAGCCTGGAGTGCTGCAGTTCATGGCATCGAAAAGAATCGGACACCACCTAGCAACTGAACAATGACAACAATGCTGTCATGAGTGTGTATATATATATATGTGTGTGTGTGTGTGTGTGTGTGTGTGTGTGTGTGTGTGCAGTTAGAAGGAGAGTATTCAGATGCTTCAGAATATGCTCACATGAACTTTTAAAAGATTAACACCAACATAAAAAATAAAAACACAAAAGCAAAAGCACAGTTATACGGAGAATTGGTGGGTTCTTAAGAAACTCTCACATCTAAATACAAGAATTATTGTCTTACGCCATGCTGTCTTCAGTAATCAGTATTTGAGAGCAGATGATCTTTTATTCTCAAAACAGTTACTTCAGTTAATTTTGATTTCAATTCTGTGCTGGAAGTTTACAAAGATATTCAATATATACTGCTGCAGTGCTAGCAAGGGCACAGCTGAGTCCCGAACTCCAATCTTCTGACTCTGCAAGTCTCTCGAGGGAATGGCTACCCACTCCAGTATTGTTGCCCGGAGAATCCCATGGACAGCAGAGCCTAGCAGGCTAAAGTCCATAGGGTCGTGAAGAGTTGGACACGACTGAAATGACTTAGCATGCATGCATACATATGTTAAATAGTTGTTGAACTGAATTTTAAAAATTCCACCTTAAGAGACTCTTCCAAGTTTTTAAAAGTTATTGAGATCTAATTTTTATCACCATAAATATCTGATCCTCAGTCTTTTAATTTTCAGAAAATTATGCATAACTCCCTGCAAAGCCTGTGAAATCAGCAGGGGGTGTTTTAGTAGTGTATTTCACATATTAATGCAAACAGTTTTATCCCTTAAAAGAGAAGTATGCAGTTTCATCAGTTTTGAAGCTTTGAAGTATCTGCTTCATCTAGATATAAATTTTAATATGCTAAAATATTATAATTAATACAGAAATTCCTAGCCCCACCTATCAGTGGAGATGAAGAACTGCAAGTTCTAACCTAGTTTGTACTAAACTAAAATGCAGAATTCTAAACCTCATAAATCCCAGGATGGTTATATAGGAAAGCTACTTATTATTTTAGTATTTATGTTAATGAAAATACACAGGTGACTTTATTTGGTATAAGTAATTTAGTGTTTATTTATGGATGAAGTGCTAATTCTAAAAGGTTGTCATTTTACAGTTCCCCGAAAGAGACTTGAAAGCCACAAAGACCAATATCTTCTCTGCCATGTGGGAATTTTCAGAGAAAATTAAATGTGGCTTGGAATTGCCAAACTGAACTTTATATAATGACTATTATGGTATATAAAGTGCCCTTTTCTGATAGTATTTTATAATTCTAACTCTAGAGAAATATTGAGACATATTTTGCTCTATTTATTTTTTTTAGTGACTGTTTGATGCTCACTGTTCACAAAGGAATATAGTGACCTACCTAGAGGGAAGACGGAAATACATGATAATTCTGAGCAGAGAGACCAAATGCTTATTCTTTCGGGACGGAAGCAAAACAACTAGTGGCAAGCAACACAGGCTAATTGCTTGAGGGAACCATGTAAGAGTTACACTATTTAAATATATATATTTTTTACATTTATATAAATATAATATTTATATTTAATTTATATTTATATTTAATATAGGATATATTCATATAATATATACACATTATATATGATATAATTTGTATACATATAATATATACTTATATATATAATTTATATAATAATACACATTATATATGATAATGTGATATATTACACTATTATATATATTACATGGAATTATACATGGAATCATATTACATGGAATTATAAAATACTATCAGAAAATGGTGCTTTATATACCATAATATAAAGTTCAGTTTGGCAATTCCAAGCCACATTTAATAATAGTGTAATATATATATAGTGTGTGTATATATATATATATATATGATATTTATCACCATTCCAGGCAGTGTCTGAGAGCCTGCTGACTCCCTAAAGATCTGTGAATTATTGTCAAGTATCCTAATAAAGTGGTGAGAACAGGCAACACTCACCACTTAGGATGACTCAGAGTAGGGGGTAGGATTTTTTCTGCAAATAAAGCAGATCTTTTTGCAAATGAAGAAAAAGTTAACACATGCTAAAGGCATTGTAAAAATAATTAGCCTCCACCTGCAATGCAGGAGCAGAGAAGGCAATGGCACCCCACTCCAGTACTCTTGCCTGGAAAATCCCATGGATGGAGGAGCCTGGTGGGCTGCAGTCCATGGGGTCGCTAAGAGTCGGACATGACTGAGCGACTTCACTTTCACTTTCCACTTTCATGCATTGGAGAAGGAAATGGCAAGCCACTCCAGTGTTCTTGCCTGGAGAATCCCATGGATGGAGAAGCCTAGTAGGCTGCAGTCCATGGGATTGCACAGAGTCAGACACGACTGAAGCGACTTAGCAGCAGCAGCAGCAGCAATGCAGGAGACACAGAAAATGTTGGAAAGATCCCCTGGAGGAGAGCATGGCAACTCATTCCAGCATTCTTGCCTGGAGAATCCCATGGACAGAGGAGCCTGGCGGGCTACAGTCCATAGCATCTCAAAGAGTTGGACATGACTGAAGTGAATGAGCACAACACAGATTATATCAATAGTTTATTAATTTAAAACTCCACATTCAATTGAAAAACAAAGGTTAAAAATAAAACTGTGACTATGAGTACCTTTGCATCTAAGTCTTTCCCATGCATTTAAAAATCTATGTGGGAACAAGTTGCTCTGTGAATGGGGAGACTCTATTCAACAAGTAAATGGATCTCCCTGGGCCTCTTGGTGACAGCTCCCTGGGCCTCTTGGTGACAGCCCCATGTCCCTCAACAAAGAGACTATGAGGTGAACTAGATACTCAGTCAAGCCATGTCTATGCCTTCTTTCTCTGTCCTAGGTCCCCTGCCTTGCCCATCTCTAGCCCAAGCCCCAAAGACCAAAGTGGCTGTGCCTGTGGGCACACACCCAACCTGGGATTCGCATTCCTGCCAGTACAGGTTAGTGAGTTGTAACTCATTCACAGCGATGGGCTGCCTGTTCTCTAGTTGAGAAGGGCTAGGTGAAGACAGCAGAAAGAAGGATAGGGAGGCTTGGTCAGAAGAGGAGGGCCAGTGCAGGTTATTTGGTGCCCTCTCATTTCCCTTGGGGCCCACCTGGAGCCCAGTGTCTTCAGACTGCTGTTGGATCTACCATATCCATCTATCATGCTATCCCCTCCCTCCCCTAAATCATCCAATTGTGGATTATCTGGGTGAGCCCGGTGTGACCCCAAAGGCCTTTAACAGTGGAAAAGGGAACTGAAAACCAGAGAAAGCACATGACAAGGACTTAGTCGAATGTTGTTAACTTTGAAGATGGAGGAAGAATGTCAAGCGACGAGGGGGTAAAACCTCCAAGGTGTGGGGAGCCTCTAGGAGATGGAAAAGCAAGGCACAGCGTCCTTCCCTAGAGGCCCTGGAAAAGAACCTGGCATAGTCCTGGCAACATCTTGATTTTAGGCTCCCCCCATTTCACCTTCCTGAACTACAGAAGCGGAAGACAAATTTATGTTCTGAGCCAACAAAGGTATGGTAAAGTTGTTAACAACACAGAGACAGAACACCAGTAGTTTCTTTATAACATGAGAATAGTAATAGATAGGGAGAAGGCAATAGCACCCCACTCCAGTACTCTTGCCTGGAAAATCCCATGGATGGAGGAGCCTGGTGGGCTGCAGTCCATGGGGTCGCTAAGAGTCGGACACGACTGAGCGACTTCACTTTGACTTTTCATTTTCATGCATTGGAGAAGGAAATGGCAACCCACTCCAATGTTCTCGCCTGGAGAATCCCAGGGACGGGGGAGCCTGGTGGGCTGCAGTCTATGGGGTCACACAGAGTCGGACACAACTGAAGTGACTTAGCAGTAGCAGCAGTAATAGATAACATCGTGTTAGAAAAATTTTTGCAATATTAAGATATCATATATCATTATACCTCATATATCATATATCGTTATACCTCATAAAATAAGGCATGTATTGTGTGTGCTTAGTCAGTCATGTCTGGCTCTTTGTGACCCCATGGACTGTAGCCCACCTGGCTCCTCTGTCTATGGGATTCTCCAGGCAAGAATACTGGACTGGGTAACCATTCCCTTCTCCAAAGGATCTTCCCAATACAGGGATCAAACCTGGGTTTCCTATGTTTCAGGTGGATTCTTTACCATTTGAGCCACCAGGGAAGCCTGAGATAAGGCATGCTGCTGCTGCTAAGTTGCTGAATTCAGTCGTGTCCGACTCTGCGCGACCCCATAGACAGCAGCCCACCAGGCTCCACCATCCCTGGGATTCTCCAGGCAAGAACACTGGAGTGGGTTGCCATTTCCTTCTCCGGTGCATGAAAGTGAAAAGTGAAAATGAAGTCGCTCAGCCGTGTCCGACTCTTCGAGACCCCATGGACTGCAGCCCACCAGGCTCCTCCGTCCATGGGATTTTCCAGGCAAGAGTACTGGAGTGGGGTGCCACCGCCTTCTCCGAGATAAGGCATATAATGGACCAAATATAGTGCCCAATCCTATTGACATTCATCAATGTTAATACTCTTCCCCTTCTCTCTTTCTATCTGAATACACTCATAAGATCTATATCCAGTTGTATATAATCAACATACACGTTGTTAATACTCTTATGGTGTGTGCCTGTGAAGTCACTTCAGTCATGCCTGGCTCTTAGTGACCCTATGGACCATAGCCTGCCAGGCTCTTCTGTCCATGGGATTGAAGAATCCTGGCAAGAATACTGGAGTAGGTTGCCATTTTCTTCTCCAGGGGATCTTCCTGATCCAGGGATTGAACCCTCGTCTCTTAAATCTCCTGCATTGGCTGGTGGGTTTGTTACCACTAGTGCCACCTGGGAAGCTCCTTGTGGTACTGAAGTCAAAAAAACCATTAGAATGTAGTTCCCTTATCATTGTTGTAACATATGACAAAGTAAGCTCAGAGGATCACTTGCCCATTTATTATTCTATGGTGCTTCATGAAAGATGACTTTCCCTTCTGCAGATTTTTATTGGGCTTGGCTGTTGCATATTGACTTTTTATTCTGTCACTTCATTATTTAGAGACATTGACAGTGTTACCATCAGAGGATTGTCTTAAGGCTGGAATTACAAGTGTTACACCTGAAAACAAATGTGTCATTTGATCTTACTGTTACCCAGTTCAAAAAAGGTATTCCTTTTAGCCTATTCAGTACTCTGTTGTTCTTTTGGGGGAGGTGAAGGCAAAGAAGGGTGAGTGGTTCTAATTAGGCAAAAAGGTTTAGGAAACAGTTATGTTAAATCAAGTGGTAGTGTAAAACAAAATATTAAATTATCATTACAGACTGTTATATTGTGTTTTGAAATGTATACACATAATATTGTGCCTGAAATCCTATAATTGTAGACTATCTAAAACCAGTATGCTCATGAGTCTTACAAATGAGAGAGACAGTGGGGAGGAAAATGGGAGTGCTGGCTTAGGGCCATAATAACTACAATTGTTCATTTAAGTTGTATTGTGTTCATTATATTACATCGTGTCATTATGTTAACCATACCATATTTTATCACATGGTATCATATCATACTATAATTTATATATTGTATTTTGAGTCAATAAGCTTTTGTGGTTTCATTCCAGAATCCAATCATGACTATTGCTTCTGTTTAAAAAATGCCTCCCCAATTTTAGTGAATTTATAATCTGCTACAGATTTCCAAACTGAATTCTGCTGTTTCTGTCATTCTTATTCTCTTGTGCTTGAATCTGCAACCACTCAATGTTCCTTATACATACTTTTCAAACTTTTTAGGCCGAAGGCAATGGCACCCCACTCCAGTACTCTTGCCTGGAAAATCCCATGGATGGAGGAGCCTGGTGGGCTGTAGTCCATGGGGTCGCTAAGAGTCGGACATGACTGAGCGACTTCACTTTCACTTTTCACTTTCATCCATTGGAGAAGGAAATGGCAACCCACTCCAGTGTTCTTGCCTGGAGAAGCCCAGGGACCGGGGAGCCTGGTGGGCTGCAGTCTATGGGGTCACACAGAGTCGGTCATGACTGAAGTGACTTAGCAGCAGCAGCAGTGATTAGTGAGGAGAAGGCAATGGCAACCTACTCCAGTACTCTTGCCTGGAAAGTCCCATGGATGGAGGAGCCTGGTGGGCTGCAGTCCATGGGGTCGTGAAGAGTTGGACATGACTGAGCAACTTCCCTTTCCCTTTCCCTTTCATAGCAAAAATTCCTTTTATACTTTAACCCTATACACACCCCTTCATACACAGATGCTTCTTGAAACCCTTAATATAACTATGTGTGAGCCAATGTGTTTTCTAAATTAGTCTATTCTTTTTAAACCATTTCTTTTTTTTTTCTAAAATAATTGTTACAATATATTAGTTTCTGCTGCTCAGTGATGGATTCTGACCTGCAGGTTTTAACACACTGTCTTATTTTCTTTATGGTCCCTAAGCCTGAGAAATGGAACAGGCTCCAGTTTTCCGAGGTCTCTGTCAGTTTTCTTTCGTTCCCCTGTGATGACTGCCTCTGTAATTTATGTGACAGTTTTCTTTCTATGTTTTGGAAATGTCAGCAGGGTAGGTCACTATCACATATAGTAGATGGTAATGCCTTTCTTGAGTAAATGTATATACTCCTAACTTTATTGTGAAATGTAACGATCCATGACATATCAGAAAGATCATTTGCTGTTTTCCCACTCTCTTTACATGCATCGATTTGGGGACTCTCATGCTTCATACCCATTCCTAGCATATTCAGCAGACGTTAGAGCATCTTCCTTCTTTCCCTGGTAGGATTAAGGCCTGGTGTACTATATTCAGGCTTCCCAGGTGGCACTAGTGGTAAAGAACTTGCCTGCCAGTGCCAGCAACGTAAGAAACGCCAGCAGGGAAGATCTCTTGGAGGAGGGCATGGTAACCCACTCCAGTATTCTTGCCTGGAAAACTCCATGGACAGAAGAGCCTGACAGCCTACAAAGAGTCAGACACAACTGAGGGACTGAGCACGCATGCATACATACATTACATTCGTTAGAGGAAACCTTGGGAAGATATGGAAGCTTATACAATTTGGGAGGCTCTCTGTAAGAAAAAGAATACAAAATTGGATACGAAAATCATTTTTTTGGAATAAGGAAAGAAATTATAAGTCATGACAAATAGCACAAACATCACAACATCTGGAAAAGTAATGTTTTTTATTAAATGTTTTATTAAATGTTTATTAAATGTTTTTTATTATTTTGTATTTTCATTACAAACTCGTTTGATAATTTTCCCCCAACATTTTGGGGAGCACACTCCTTGGTTGTTTTTTCATATGAGAATATTTTGAGATTATTTTCCACAGAGAGCATAGAAAGATAAATTTAGTATTTCCTCTACTCTGACTGATTAAAATTTGGTTTTTATTTTTGATAGTTTAGAAACATTTCTTTCAGCTTGAAGCTCATGATTGGCAATGGCACATAAGTTGTTAGGATTGTTGTCAAAGTTGGAAATTCTCTTTTAAGCTTTTGGTGTATATGATCTGTATGTTTTTAGGGCACTTCAGGGTTTTTTTTGGTACAGTGTCTAATTTTAAATACTTCAAATTTATGACACTCATTCACCAATTTGTCACGGGCATCCTCATTGTACTGATGTATCATGAGTTTATATTACAGTCATTGATGTCAGTTCAGTTCAGTTCAGTTCAGTCGCTCAGTCATGTCTGACTCTTTGCAACCCCGTGAATCGCAGCACGCCAGGCCTCCCTGTCCATCACCAACTCCCGGAGTTCACTCAGACTCACGTCCATCGAGTCAGTGATACCATCCAGCCATCTCATCCTCTGTCGTCCCCTTCTCCTGCCCACAATCCCTCCCAGCATCAGAGTCTTTTCCAATGAGTCAACTCTTCACATGAGGTGGCCAAAATACTGGAGTTTCAGCTTTAGCATCATTCCTTCCAAAGAAATCCCAGGACTGATCTCCTTCAGAATGGACTGGTTGAATCTCCTTGCAGTCCAAGGGACTCTCAAGAGTCTTCTCCAACACCACAGTTCAAAAGCATCAATTCTTCGGCACTCAGCTTTCTTCACAATCCAACTCTCACATCCATACATGACTACTGGAAAAACCATAGCCTTGACTAGACGGACCTTTGTTGGCAAAGTAATGTCTCTGCTTTTGAATATGCTGTCTAGGTTGGTCATAACTTTCCTTCCAAAGAGTAAGCATCTTTTAATTTCATGGCTGCAGTCACCATCTGCAGTGATTTTGGAGCCCAAAAAAGTAAAGTCTGTTTCCACTGTTTCCCCATCTATCTGCCATGAAGTGATGGGACCAGATGCCATGATCTTAGTTTTCTGAATGCTGAGCTTTAAGCCAACTTTTTCACTCTCCTCTTTCACTTTCATTAAGAGGCTTTTTAGTTCCTCTTCACTATCTGCCGTAAGGGTGGTGTCATCTGCATATCTGAGGTTATTGATGTCAGTATGTGGTGTCAAATAATCAAGATATTTAATTTTTTTCCAATGTATTCATATGATTCACTTCTCTTTATTAATTAGGTTATCAAATAGTTCATGAACCCGTTCCTTACTTCTACTCAATGTATTTATTCCTCTTAATAAATTACTGCATTTGATATGAATTTTTTTGGTTGCAATTCACTTCTTGATGTAAGAATAATTTTATTGACTTTATTGCTCCATTTATCACTCTACTGCTTGTTTCTTACCCATTAGTTTTTAGTCTAAATTTTCTTTCCATTCTTTAAATACATAAATTTAAAGATATGCTATGCTAAGTCACTTCAGTCGTGTCTGACTCTGTGCGACCCCAGAGACGGCAGCCTACCAGGCTCCTCTGTCCCTGGGATTCTCCAGGCAAGAACACTGGAGTGGGTTGCCAGATAGCAGAAAGCATATTCCATATTCACACAAACCAGGAGTCTATAATTTTGCATTTATTTTACTGAAATGTTCTAAATCATCTTTCCAAAGTTCAACTAAAATGTGTTCCTAGCTCAATTTCCACCTGCGTCAGACTCACAAAGTGGTCTCTGCCTCCAGATGTCACCTGGACAGAAACAGTTGTCTTAACTGTGGTTAAAATGCCCTACTTTTGCAAATTTTACAAAAACATACAACCATATGAGTATATTTCCAGTGACCCTCAAGCCTTGCAAGAGGCTTGTTCAAGTGAAGGCCCGTCACTTTAACTTCTCAAGCTTAATGGTTCATCTGCCCATGTGCAGGAGCGAGGGCCAGGCTGAACCACCTCCGGTGGACACGCTTTTTAGAGGATCACACTTATTCTATCACCAAGGCAGAAACCTGGCTTGGGTACAGTGTCAGCCTTGTGGTTGTATCACCTCAAGATCAGACCCTGAGGCAAAGCTCTGGATGCAGGTACTTTACCTGGGAGGTGATCCCAGGAGATACAGAGGAGGAAAGGGGAAACATGCAGTGGGAAATGGAGAAAAGTCACTAAACGTGGTTAGAGAGTAGTTTAATGCTAGGGCTCTAGGACAACCAGGCCTCAACCTCCCTGAGGACCCATTGAAAAACTTGGTGAAATCCAACTCAGAGCTTTCCCACCAGAAGCCGAGGAGGCACCCGAAAGCCCTAAGAACGGAGAACAGAAGAGGGGGTAGGGAGGGGAGAGCCGTCAGTCCGCCCAGCATCATAGCTGCAGGAAAACTCAGGAGGGTATGTGACACAGGCTGGGGCAAGAATGCGTAGCACCTGCCGCCCGATGCAGATTCCTCTTCCCCCTGAGAACCGAGGAACTCAGATTACTCAGAGTGATGAGGAATCTTCAGTGTTGTGGACCTTTCTACTTTTGTTACAATGACTCAAGTTAGATGGAAGGGAATTCAAAGACAATGAGCAGTTATCTCAGTTTACCAAAGAAAGTTCTCTAATCCAGGCAGTCAAACCTTAGAATCAAGACGTTCTGAGCTAGAGATAAGTCTTTTCCCTAAGTCAAAAGAGTATAGTTGGAATTTCTAATTACCTTCGCTCAAATTCATCACCTCCTAAATATAAACAAAAGTGGTAAAATATGTTTTCTATCTGTTCACAAGGAACAATTCATCCGCGAGAATGAAATTTGCCTTTTTCAAAAGGCTTCTCTGGGAGGTGGAGCTCAGCGGTTGCTCATGGGTGGCTCCAAGGTACAGAGATCGCCTGCCGATGTGGGAGACACCGGTTTGATCCCTGGTCAGGGAAGATCCCACATGCCTGCCTCAGAGCAAACAAGCCCATGTGCCACAACTACTGAGCCTGTGCTCCAGAGCCGGGGAACTGCAGCTACTGAAGTCCACGCACCCTAGAGCCTGTGCTCCACAGCGAAGGAACCACCGCAGTGAGAAGCCCCGGCACTGCAATAGAGAGCAGCCCTGGCTCACCACAGCCAGAGAAAGCCCGCAAAGCAATAAAGACCCAGCACAGTCAAAAATAAATAAAATTGTCAGAAAAGAAAGGGCTCCTCTGGTGTAGCCTTATTTATTTCGAAGAAGAAAAAATTTGAGTACTTTATTTTCAGATACTGTGGCCACCTCTTTAGAGTTATAATTTATGGGGGCAAAAAAAAAAAAAAAAAAAAACCCACAACATTTCAAATGGGGCTGGTCTAGTAGGAGGATGAATGCCAGGCTACGTATGATTAAAGCTGGGTTCTTGTACAAATCTGATCAGCTCTCTGAACCTTGAGAAGGCATTTTCTTTCTCCATGTCTCAGTTTCCCCATCTATATGATTTGTTGTTTAGTTGCTAAGTCGTGTCCAGTGCTTTTGCAATCCCATGGACACTAGCCTGCCAGGCTCCTCTGTCCATGGGATTTCCCAGGCAAGAATACTGGAGTGGGTTGCCATTGCCTTCTCCAGGCGATCTTCCTGACCCAGGGACCGAACCCTGTCTCCTGAATTGGCGGGTAGGTTCTTTACCACTGAGCCACCAGGGAAGCCATCTATCTACATGACAGAGGATTGGATTGGTTGACCCTGAAGTTCAATCCCAGTTTCAAGACATTGTCATTGAAAAAATGCAGACTACAGCATGTTATGAGACATCATGGCCTTGATCAAAGAAATTCATCTTTCTGACCTTCAGTTTTCTCATTTGAAGAGCATAGGAGCTGGATTAGTTATCTTTAAGGACACTTCTGCTGTGTATAATCCAATGAAATAAAAATGTGGGGCAAAATCTGAAAAGATGCACAGAAAGAAGCACACCCAGCCTGGCCACTTGGTGGTGATCTTGTTCCATGTTCCAGCCTTTTCCAATCGTGCCAAAGTTTGAGTTAACTAAGCATAGTGAAGATAGATTTTCCAAAGGATACTGAAATAAAATCAGGTCAGCAAAGAAAAAAAGAAAAAAACAACCCAGAATTATGGAGGAATGACAGTAAACAGCAATGCCAAATAAGGGACATAAAATCTCTGTAGTCAAGGCAGTAAAAAACACAGAGGGGGATGTAAGAGTTGTGTTTTGGGTATTATTTAAAGGAATAGAGGGAGAGGAGCACATTGTAAATGTATATAGTTTTTGAAAAACATGGTTTAAAAGTTAACTCTAACATTTAAAGATTTAACTTGTAAAATAACCCAATACCTTCTAACTGCACCAGAAGATAAAAATCTAAACCTTCAAAATCTAAACCAAATGAGCGCTTTATTTCTTCTGTCTAAAGGAAACAAACACATAAGGGAGTTGTAATCCTGTTCCAGTATTTTAATATAAAAGGAATGAATCTACAAGTTTCAAGCTTTTCCATATTTTATTGGAGAATGTGATTCTATCGGGCTACCTGTTGTTTAATCACTAAGTCACGCCTGACTTTTTTGCAATCCCATGGACTGTAGCCCTTCAGGCTCCTCTGTCCATGGGATTTCCCAGCAAGAACTGGAGTGGGTTGCCATTTCCTTCTCCAGGGGTCTTTCCCACCCAGGAATTAAACATGCCTGTCCTGCATTTCAGGCAGATTATTTACCACTGAGCTGCCTGGGAAGCCCCATCAGGCTACCTAGCTTACCTTAAAAACCTTTGGGTGATTGCTCTGGGAGTTAATGAACTGGACTGGTATCTGCCGGGCTTCAAGTCAAGGTCCATTTCTGTGGAGATAATTGAGCATCGGTAGGAATGCAGGGAAGGATAAAGGCTTTCTGATCACAGCTCTGTCCATCTCTATCCCTAGAAAAGGTTTTATTCAAAAGAAGAACAATCTCCCCAGCATCAGTGAACATGAAGGGACTTGTGGAAGAGGGCAACAATGGAGAGATGGAGAAACTTGACTCTTGCCTAAATCCTCCTCCCTCCCAAATAGCGCACATGGTGTCTTGCACTGTAAGCCGAGAGATGATGGAAGGAGGAGGTCCAGCCCTGGCCTGCCATTTTCCACCACTGACCCCTCTGCCTGCCTTCTCCTCTGGTTTTCTTCTTATTCTCCTGGTGAGGTGGACATCAGTTTCTTCTGAAGGCTGAAGCATGGGCCTCGTGGCTCTGGTTGCCATGGTGGCTTCTTTTCTCCCCTTTCCTTTGATACATTAGCTATTAGCTTACATAATCCTCTCACAGGAGGATGTCCCTATTCAAAAGAAAAAAAAAAGTTAAATTGCTAAGTAACCTTTAACAATGAATAGCATTCATTATGCATTTGCTTAATGATACAGAGGCATTGTTTGCTCTATTTCAGGTGATAACAGCAGATCAAAGGCATCGAGACCAGAGTGTACTTTCGAAGAGCCAGTTGAGACTGTGTGGAAACAATGCTTAGCATTTATGTCGCACTTTAGACTCTCAAAGGATTCTACAATTATTAATTAATTATCCCACACAATAGCTCTAGGAGGAAGGTCAGTGTCATTAGCTCTATTTTACAGATGAAGAATCAGATAGCAGTTAAGTGATTCTCTCTGCCACCCCCCACCCCCCCGCAACATTTAAAGATCTCATGTCAAAGTAGACTCAGGGGTAGGGGGTGCAGGTAGATTATGAAGCGGCTGAAGGCTAAACATGCCAGAGCTACCCCTGGTGGGGGTTTCGCTTCCTTTGATCTATCTTTTGAAAACCCTCTGAACAGAATTATGTTCTGGGCTTGTGCACTGCTTCCTCATGGTTCCTCCTGTGTCTTGTCTTTTCTATTGAGTTTGCCAAAAACATCTTACAGATGTAAAATGCACCCATGTTGTTTTCTATGTAATTTCATTTCCCTTTCATTCATTCATTCATTCTGAACCTTAATCGGGTACTTAATGTAGTTGATATGGGCAGGAATAATGGAAATGGACAACAGCTGACTTTTCAAATGATTCCTGCTTTCAGGCAAACACACAGTTAGCAGACACTCGTTTCTGTTCATAAGGGCCACGGAGACAAAAGATCCTTGATATCTGGTCCTGTCCAGAATCTTTGGGCATGGTGGGAAGGAATCCCCCAAAAAGGGTACATATGTATACATATAGCTGATTCACTTTTCTGTACAGTAGAAACTAACACAACATTATAAAGCAACTATAATAAAAATTTAGAAAAAAGAAAAAAAAACCCCTTTGGGCATGGACTAAATAAGCTCGGATATTTTGGACAGGAAACAATTTCAAGGACCTTTGGTGTGGACCCAATGTCTTATGGACGTTTTGCACAGGACCAAAAGTCCTGCCGGGATACACACACACACACACACACACACACGCACACACACACACACACCCTCCTAGAGGACAATGGAGAAGGAAGTAGAGTCCCCCTTGTGGACAGAGGAAGGACTGTACTGAGGAGGAGTGGAGAGGCCTGTGTCTCCATATCACCTCTTGTGTCCTTGTCTTTTCTAGTCCAGCAGTAGGGCTCCTGAGGGATCCCAGGGGAGGGAAGATATAAATAAGGTGCCCTGAATATTGGTTACTTCACCTTTTTTTGCCTTGAGTGAGTGGTGAGTGAGTACGTGTTCAATTGTGTCCAACTCTTTGTAACCCCATGGACTGTAGTCCACTGGGCTCCTCTGTCCATGGGATTTTCCAGGCAAGAATACTGGAGTGGGAAGCCATTCCCTTCTCCAGGGGCTCTTCATGATTCAGGGATTGAACCCGTGTCTTCTGGGTCTCCTGCATTGTCAGGTGGATTCTTTACCACTGAGCCACCTGGGAAGTCCTTTTTGCCTTAGGCTAGGCCTTCTATTGGCTAATCTGATAAGCTCATATTCTGCAGTGTTTTAATTATTTGTGCGAATGACTTCCTATTTTTGTAGGACTACAAGCAGTTTGAAAATAGAGACTAATTCTCGTCGCTCATGTTATTGCAGGAAATAATGCGCTGAGTGCTTAGTGCTTTACAATGCTGCTTTTACTTAAGCCTCACAATGACTTTTGAGGTAGGTATTGTTATTATCCTTTTTTTAACAGTTGAGGAAAGAGACTAAGAAAATTTAAGTAATCTACTCAAAGCCACACGTTTCTTTCAGTCATTGTAAAGGAATTTAGTGAACTATGCTTTGTGCTAAGCACAAGAATCCAAACGGTGAGCAAAACAGACATGGTCATTCCCAATTTTTGACTTTCTGTCCACTGGGGAAGGCAGATGTTAATCAATTGGTAACTGTATGTGTGCGTGCGTGCATGCTAAGTTTCTTCAGTCCTGTCTGACTCTTTGTGACCCCATGGACTATAGGAGGCCAGACTCCTCTGTCCATGGGATTCTCTAGGCAAGAATACTGGAGTGGGTTGCCATTTCCTACTCCTCCAGGGGATCTTCCTAACCCAGGGATTGAACCTGCATCTCCTGTGTCTCCTGCATTGACAGGCAGATTCTTTACCACTGAGCCACCTGGGAAGCCCTCCTGTGATAAAGACCATGAAAGACAAACAAAAGGTTGAATATAGGAGAAACTAGCGAAGGGTAACTGATCTGATCAGCAGCCAATGTGGGGGTAGGGACAGATAAGGGGGAAAGGTCAAGGTCAGGAAGGCACGTCTGGAGGCTCTGATGCTTAAGGTGAGTTTTGAAAGGTAAATGGGTGTTAAGGAGGCCAAAGTGAACAGCTCGTGCAAAGGGGGAGGGTTGAGAACCTTTGAGAATCTGAACCAGGTCTGCTGAGTAGAAGAGGGGAGGTGTGTCAAGCAGGGAAGTTGACTGGGGAAGGAGGTGGGACCTGACCTTGAGTGACCTTGTAGGCTAGAGTAGAATTTGATGTTGAGGAATAATAGATATTCCAAGGTTGTAAGTAAATACCTGATTTTGATGAGATGAAAATGGGGAGAATAAATTGAAGAGGAGTCAGAATATAAAAAGGGAGATTGGAGAAGAGGGGTTACAGTAACTGGTGTGAGATGATGGTGAGACCAGGGTGACCGTGGTAGAGATGGTGAGGAAACAGGCTAGTTTGTGAGATATTTAGAAAATAACTTTATGGCTCTTAGAATGGTTGGGAAGAGGTGGGGTGGTGAGGGAAAGACTGATTCCCAGGGTCCTGGCTTGGACAAGTGAATGCCTGGAGAGGGATACTGGAGGGGACCAAGGGTTTGGTGGGTAGTTCTTGAGTAAGCGGCAGAGGCAGAATTGGAATCTAAATCTGCTTCTCATCAAACTGTGCTCTCTCCCCACACCAAGCACATGTTTTTGGAGATCCAGCGTTTGACTGCACTTCTGGCTTGTTCCTCGTGGTCAACTTCCATTGCCGTTGCTGTCACCTTCTGGAAGAACAGACTTCACCTTTGTGGTCCAGTTGGTGACGTCACTGAAAGAAGGGTCTAGTCAGGCAGGAACCCGAAGGAGGCCCTTTTTAAAGAAGGGAGATCTGCAATTTCCCAAACCCTGCAGTTCAGCAGTCTGGCTCTGTCTCAAAGTGTTAGAATTTGACTCTTGCCTTCATAACTTGCTATCTCTGACACTGAGCAAATTATTTAAGATTTCTAAGCCTCTCTTTCCTCATGTGTGAAGAGGGAAAAATAATAGTATCTTCTCCATCGTAGTGCTGGAGGAATCAGGGCTGCTGCTAACTGACAGGGCATTTTGGCATAAATTAGAGACAGCTTTCTATTGTCAAGTAAAACATCTCTTTGAAGTTAGTATGTTATATATTCCCCATTAATTACAGTGATGCAAACATAAGATAATTGTGAATAAATAATAGAAATACAATTATTAAACACAATACATGATTTGAATTTTTAATCATAATAATTAGAAAATTAAATTTAAAAATAAGAGATAGGTAACAAGCCCCAAATTTTAATAGCAGTTAATTATGAAATTTCCATAGCAACAAATAAACAAGTGCTATAATGTAATTAGCAGATCATTACGTAGTAATGTCTAATTTATGTCAAGTTAGTGCTTACTTTGTACGTTATTAATGCTAAATTAATATTAGTGACTGCCTAGTTATTTGTATCATAATGAAAGTGCCTGTGTATTTAAAATAGGAACTCTGCAATCCCACTTGGTAGGAAAAACAGGGCAGAGTACATGAACTACAGTGTATTGCTGCTGATAGAAATTTTTTTTTTTGAGAATATATTTTGTCAGTTTTTTTTTCTTTTTTTAATTGAATGATAATTGCTTTACAGAATTTTGTGGTTTTCTGTCATATACCAACAAAATCAGCCATAGGTACATCCTTGTCCCCTCCCTCCCAAATCTCCCTCCCATCTCCCTCCCCATTCCACCATTCTAGATTGTCACAGACCCCCTCTTTGAGTTCCCTGAGTCATACAGCAAATTCCCATTGGCTGTCTATTTTATGTGTGATATTGTAAATTTCCATGTTACTCTGTCTGTACATGATGCTGATAGAGATTTTTAAAAAATGTTAAGATTCTAATCAGTTCTTCAGTGAGAAAAGCAACTTCTTATTTAGAAATACAGGTTATTTTGAATGTTGTTATATTATCAAGATATTGTAATAATCAAACATATTTTTATTTCATAAGTCTGATCAGAAAGTAATAATATACCAATCTTATTGAAGAAAGACTTTTTATAGTCATTTACCACAAAACTCATTCATCTCTGAAGTTAACAAAGTTATTATAAAAGTACAAAAAAAATTTACAGAATCATAAGATGGCTATGACGTGATAGTCTCCTTGAATATGCCACTTTTGTGCAGTGTGCAACCGAAACCACACGGGGAGTGGTTTGGGGCAGGCTTGCAAGAGATCATTTTAGAAAGTTTTTAGCATTCATAGGAACTATCCTACATAGAGCAGTCAGTGTTAGTTTTTAATTTTCAGTTGTTTAACCTACCACCTACCCAGTAGTTGAAGTGCTGTGGGATTAAAATCCTATTGCCCAAGACATAGTTCTCTTTATGACTAGTGAGTGAGTGAGTGAGTGAGTGAAAGTCATTCAGTCATGTCCGATTCTTTGCGACCCCATGGACTATACAGTTCATGGAATTCTCTAGGCCAGAATACTGGAGTGAGTAGCCTTTCCCTTCTCCAGGGGATCTTCCCAACCCAGCAATCGAACCCAGGTCTCCCACATTGCAGGCAGATTCTTTATTAGCTTAACCACAAGGGAAGCCCAAGAATACTTGGGTAGCCTATCCCTCCTCCAGGGGATCTTCCTGACTTAGGAATCGAACCAGGGTCTCCTGCATTGCAGGCAGAATCTTCACCAGCTTAGACACAAGGGAAGCCCAAGAATACTGGAGTGGGTAGCCTATCCCTTCTCCAGGGGATCTTCCTGACTCAGGAATCGAACCAGAGTCTCCTGCATTGCAGGAAGATTCTTGACCAACTGAGCTATTAGGGAAGCCCTTTGACTAGTAGTGAATGCATATCATCAGTTTGGATACTGCTGTTTAAAGAGTGATGTTAACTAAATTGCATAAAAATTTGCTCAGTTGACTCCATCTCTTCCCTGCACCAGCACTGCATTTCAGCAGGTTTAACTGTAATTATGGACTGTGTGGTCTTTGTTATCAGCTGATCGCTTGGTCTCAGATTCACTACAGAGAAAAATTCACATTGTAGTTTGTTTCAACATTCTGCTTTAGTTCTCCTAATGGCAGCAGGCTGGGAAAGGAACCCCAATGCTGACTGCTAGAATATAAATAACCCGTAGCACCAGTAGGTATTCTATATATACAGGGATAGTCAAGGGAAAGAAGTGGGAGTTCTTTAATGCTCAGAGGTAAGTATATTTAAAGAAAACATAAAAATAGAACCTTGTGATGTGATTTAAAATGATTTAGGAGAAAAAAGGAGACAAAGGTATGGGAGAGATTTTTAGATAGAGAAGATTTAGCTAAAATGCTTCCATTATGATCAGGAGACTATGAAAATGGGAAGGAATGGAAGCAGCAGGAAGTGATGTGGGGAAGGTCAGGGGCACGGGTTTGGGAAGCAGTGCAGCAGATAAAGATGAAAACTGAAAGCTTAAATTTAAGGTTGAAAGCGTGAGAATGAGGTGAAAGCAGAGAAACAAGTTGAAGTCAATCATGACATTTCTACCCACTGAGGTGAGTGGTGTGGATCTGGGAGCTTCTGCAGGATGTTGAAAGAAACAGAACTAGTTGAAGAGAGACAAAGTTCCTCCATTTTGGTTTTATTTGCTTTATTTTTAAAAAGCTACTTTGTTTTAAAGACGGTGTCAGTATTTTCAAAGATCTTTGTATTTTTAAAGAAAAATATCATAGCAATTCAAAGCATCAATAGTTATATGGGGTTAATTACAGGCATATTTACAAGAAAGATAGACTTAAGAGAGAAAACAGTAGACCCAAAGTGAAGCAATAGGAAAAATCTTTTAAGAAAAGTAAGACGTGATTGCCATAATGAGTAACAAAACTGCTAGAGAAGCAGAGAGAGAGAGACTGGGAAACAATGAGAAGCCTAAACTCTAAGAAAGTGAAGTCACCAAGAACAGGAACATTTCTTATATTGTATATATGGATTTCCATACTTGTGTGTCTGTCTATATCGGTAAAATCGAGAATAATTAAGTCAGGTAAGGGCAAACATTTTCCTGCAAAGTAGTAAATATTCTATCACCTAAAAATATTTTAGGCTTTGTGCGCCATAAAGTGTCTGTTATAACTACTCAGCTTCCATTGTAGACGAAAAGCAGTCATGGAAACATGTCAACGGCTAAGGGTGTCTATGTTCCCAATAAAACTTTATTCACAAAAACAGATGCTGGGCTGGATTTGGCCTGTGAGTTATAGTGTATTGATCCCTGATCTAAGGAGTTTGATCCCCTCATTTCCAGATGAGATTTGGAAATCCAGAACATTTTGGGAAGCTACCCCAAGCATCACAACTCAGTAGTACGGAGTTCAAATGGGAAATAAGAAGTATTTAGGTATATGATTGGAGAAGGTGATGGCACCCCACTCCAGTATTTTTGCCTGGAAAATCCCATGGATGGAGGAGCCTGGTAGGCTGCAGTCCATGGGGTCGTGAAGAATAGGACACGACTAAGCGACTTCACTTTCACTTTTTACTTTCATGCATTGGAGAAGGAAATGGCAATCCATTCCAGTGCTCTTGCCTGGAGAATCCCAGGGATGGGGGAGCCTGGTGGGCTGCCGTCTATGGGGTCACACAGAGTCGGGCACAACTGAAGTGACTTAGCAGCCGCAGCAGCAGGTATATGATAATTTTGCAGAGATCCTAATCTTTTAAAGCAAAACAATACTCTGTTGCACTGAAATCAGGGCTCTCAGACATGTTTGAGTGCTTTGCTCTGGATGAATGAAGCTTCTAAGTAGCTCAGGCGTCTTACTTTTGAAGCAAATTCTTTCCCATGTTAATTATTTTGGCTAGATTATCCTTTAAGATCTATTGTATATAGCCACACCTTTAAAAACAGCATATAATTAACCTTAAAAGAAGATTAAAGTTTGCCATTTAAAACCAATTTTAGAAATAGGAAGCCCTGGTGACTCAGTGATAAAGAATCTGCCTGTCAATGCAGGAGACACTGGTTCAATCCCTGGTCTGGGAAGATCCTACCTGCCTTGAAGCCACTAGGCCCATGCACCACAACTATTGAGCCTGTGCTCTAGAGCCCAAGATCCACGATTACTGAAACCTTCACACCCTAGAGCCCATGTCTGCAACAAGAGAATCCACTGCGTTGAGAAGCCCTCACATCGCAACTGGAGAAGGCAATGGCAACCCACTCCAGTACTCTTGCCTGGAAAATCCCATGGACGGAGGAGCCTGGTAGGCTGCTCTCCATGGAGTTGCTAAGAGTCGGACACAACTGAGTGACTTCACTTTCACTTTTCACTTTCACGCATTGGAGAAGGAAATGGCAATCCACT
The DNA here is from genome assembly GCF_002263795.3 of Bos taurus. Taxonomy (NCBI): domain Eukaryota; kingdom Metazoa; phylum Chordata; class Mammalia; order Artiodactyla; family Bovidae; genus Bos; species Bos taurus. Next base: position 91,956,103 of record NC_037336.1, read on the forward strand.
CCAGTGTTCTTGCCTGGAGAATCCCAGGGACGGGGGAGCCTGGTGGGCTGCCGTCTCTGGGGTCGCACAGAGTTGGACACGACTGAAGTGACTTAGCAGCAGCAGCAGCACATCACAACTAGAGGGTAGTCCCCACTCTTGGCAGCTACAGAAAAGTCTGTGCAGCAATGAAGACCCGGCATGGTCAAAAGTAAAAATAAAAATAAAAAATAAAAATGTTATTAAAAAAAAAAAGAATAAGAATCCCATTAGATACCATCTAACCAAATGCCCTTTTGGCTCAGCTGGTAAAGAATTCGCTGGCAATGCGGGAGACCTGGGTTCGATCCCTGGGTTGGGAAGATCCCTTGGAGAAGGGAACGGCTACCCACTCCAGTATTCTGGCCAGGAGAATTCCATGGACTATATAGTCCATGGGGTCGCAAAGAGTCTGACACGACTGAGTGAATTTCACTTTCACTTTCAACCAAGTGCCTCATGAACTGCTGGGACTCAGAATCCTGCTTAACCCATTCAGGTCTCTGTTTACTCATTCAAGGGCATCTCCTTCTTCCCAGAAGTCAGCAGGTCCCTGACTGTGACAGTACCTGAGTCCAGCAGCAACCCATTTCCCCCCTGTTCTTGGTATCCAAGATGATCAGATGATGAACTGGTCAGATATGAGGTTCCTTCCTATGAGACTCTGTTCTTCCTTTCTTCTTTCTGAAGATCTTCCCCTAGCTGCCAGCCTAGCAGAAAGTAGAAGCCTCACTCCTGGGTTTAGTTTTAGCACTCAAAATCTGACCTTGGTCCTCAGGTCCCTGCTCTGATGAATGTTCCCAGAGCCCTGGCTTCCTCTAAGCTCCCACCACACACGTCTGGTCTGTATCCCTAATTGCTTTTTGCAGCTCTTGTTAAGTTCTGTTCCTCTCCATTGGGATTGGGGATTGCTTTGAACTTTACCTCTTTTTTCCAGACTTACCTTCTTGACTTTTGCTATCTTTATCCTCATCGTTTCTTATTATCCCTCCTGAACAATCCCGGTAGCCAAAATACAGAGCAGTTGCTTGCTGGAAACATTAGGGAGCAAAGCTCTGACATCAGGACTCTTCCATTGCCTGACTCAGAGTCTGAGCACTATGTTTGACCTTAGGACTGACTGGACATTTGATGTGCCCTGGTGATTGTGATTTGGTATATGTGTGTGTGTTAGTCACTCAGTCATGTCCTACCATTTGCGACCACATGGGCTGCAGCCCCCCAGGCTCCTTTGTCCATAGAAGTCTCCAGGCAATAACCTAGATAGAACCTAGTTCTCCTGCATTGTGGGCTTCCCTGATAGCTCAGTTGGTAAAGGATACCCTGGTTCAATTCCTGGGTCGGGAAGATCCCCTGGAGAAGGGATAGGCTACCTATTACAGCATTCTCGGGCTTCCCTTGTGGCTGATAAAGAATCTTCCATGCAATGTGGGAGACCTGGGTTTGATCCCTAGGTTAGGAAGATCCCCTGGAGAAGGGAAAGGCTACCCTCTCCAGTATTCTGGCCTGGAGAATTCATGGACCAACTGTATAGTCCATGGAGTCGCAAAGTCAGACACGACTGAGCGACTTTCACTTTCACTCCTGCATTGCAGGCAGATTCTTTACCGTCTGAGCCATTGGCTCATGTGACCATCGGCCCCGGTCAGCCCTGCCCTTCTAGGCTGAATCTGTATGGTTCACCTGTCAGCTGCAGGTAGCGTCTTGCCTCTTGGGGGAGGCGCAACAGCTATTCCAGGGAGCAAATAAACTCTAAGAGAAGGACTGAGGGACTTGTGCACTTAGGAACACGGCTTTGTGCCCTCATGTTTCCAGGGTGACCGCAGGTCCCAGTGTGCCTAGGGTCATCCCAGTTTATGTTGCTGTCCTGCCATCATTATCAACAAGGCCCCAATCACTGTCCCGATTTGGACAAAATCTTATATGGTAACCCTTCATTTCTCATCTGAAAAATATGGATAATATTGCCAAGCCTTTCTTTTCTTGCAGTATTGTTAAAAATAACCAAATGAGATTATATTTATGAAGGTATTTCAAAATGATTTAAAGAAAATCCTCTCTGGCAACTTGAGGTGCTGGTATTATTTTTTGTTGTCATCTGTTTTGGCTCTAATAGACTTATTAGTTCAATTTCATTTTCTTGGGTATGTTTTAGATTGTTGAGGTCACGAAACAAGTTATCTTCTGATTAGAAAGGTGTTATTACATATACAGTTCCATTAACAGTAAAAAAAATCTCATTTTTTCAAGTTAACACTTCATTTAAAAATACAATTGATTTTTTACAAAATAGAAATATGCTAGTGCTATAAATTTCCCCAACTATTCATGTTGGACTCAGATTAAAAAAGATATAGAAACAGAACTTTAAGCAAAAGATAAGCAATAAAGCACTCATTACTGCAATAATACAAATAAGAAAAAAAAAAAACTCCACAGAATATCTGAAGCTGTATATATTCTGTATGTGTGTGTATTTTTAGCTCAACTTAAGATATATAAACTTGATAAGTCTGCATTTGCCAGCATCTGGTGGTTCAGATGGTAAAGAATCCACCTGCAATGCAGGAGACCTGGGTTCAATCCCTGGGTTGGGAAGATTCCCTAGAAGGAGGGCTTGGCAACCCACTCCTTGTCTGGAGAATCCCCATGGACAGAGGAGCCTGGTTGGCTACAGTCTATGGGGTTGCAAAGAGCAACTAAGCCCAGCACATTAGTACTGAAATAGACACATATTTCTAAGCAAGAAAGGACAAAATTTGGGGTTGAATAACCAATAAAATGGTGAATCAGATCCTAAACACCTGAGAATTGACTGTCTTTTAAGTATTGACATTACTTGTTTTAGTTAAAACAGGCCAACAACCCACCTGTAATTAAACTCTGGCCTGACTATGCTGTTCTAAGTGTTGCCTCTGGTGCAATAATGTGTTTTCTCAAATGGGATTGTTCTTCTATTGCTGTTGATTCCTAAATGACCTGGTATTTCCTAAATAGGGAGAAAATGTGCTTATTTAAATGAAAGAATCCTTTCTTTCAGAGTCCAACAGTATCATTTGGTATGTGATCTATTTTGGGGCTTCTGATGATGCCTCCAGGCAATGAAGGAGTTAATGTTCCTCAGATGGACACTGTGGGTTCCTTCAAAGGGAGGAAAGCATTTATGGATTTCACAGGAGGATCCTTGTTTGCTCCATTAGCGTCCTTTGTCCTGACTGCTCACAGCAATTTTGTTTGAAAGTGGAGTAATGTCATCTGTACTAGAATGCCTCTGAAGTTGAAAACTGGTTACCTATATGTTCTGCTTGACAGGTGGCATTAAATTTTTTTAAAATATGAAACTTCATACAGAAATATAGAATTTTAGCTTCTCAAGAAATGGAATACTTCATGTCAATGAGTTGGCTGCAAGCTGAGCACCAAGAAGCTGTTCTAATGCTGCCCTCAGTGGATGCCTGGCATATTTGACAAACCCCTCTCCTCTGAGACTTCGATTTTTGAAGTCTTAATCTACATCTTAATTTATTAAACAAAGTATAAAGACTTCAGTTCAGTTCAGTTTAGTCACTCAGTCGTGTCTGACTCTTTGTGACCCCATGGACAGCAGCACGCCAGGCCTCCCTGTCCATCGTCAACTCTTGGAGTTTACTCAGACTCATGTCCATTGAGTCGGTGATGCCATCCAACCATCTCATCCTCTGTCGTCCCCTTCTCCTCCTGCCTTCAATATTTCCCACCATCATGGTCTTTTCCAAGGAGTCAATTCTTCGCATTAGGTGGCCAAAGGATTGGAGTTTCAGCTTCAGCATCAGTCATTCCAATGAATATTCAGGACTGACTTCCTTTAGGATGGATTGGTTGGATCTCCTTGCAGTCCAAGGGACTCTCAAGAGTCTTCTCCAACACCACAGTTCAAAAGCATCAATTCTTCAGCACTCAGCTTTCTTCACAGTCCAACTCTCACACCCATACATGACTACTGGAAAAACCATAGCTTTGACTAGACGGACCTTTGTTGGCAATGTAATGTCTCTGCTTTTGAATATGCTGTCTAGGTTGGTCATAGCTTTTCTTCCAAGGACCAAGTGTCTTTTAATTTCATGGCTGCAGTCACCATCTGCAGTGATTTTGGAGCCCCCCAAAAATATAGTCTGACATTGATTCTGCTGTCTCCCCATCTATTTGCCATGCAGTGATGGGAATAGATGCCATTATCTTAATTTTCTGAATGTTAAGCCTCAAGCCAACTTTTTCACTCTCCTCTTTCACTTTCATCAAGAGGCTCTTTAGTTCTTCGCTTTCTGCCATGAGGGTTTCATGCCAAACCCTGTTCAAGGAACTGAGTCAATATGTGTATGGTTCTTTACCCAAAAGTTCTTGTGGAATCTCTGAGATGTTCAAGGAAGGCATTCCATGGACGCATGAGATGGGATGTGTTACCTATTTCTGTCTTTGAAATTCATAATGGATTTTTGTTGTTCAGTTGCTAAATCATGTCCGATTCTTTGTGACCCCATGGACTGCAGCATGCCAGGCTTCCCTGTCCCTCATCATCTCCCAGAATTCACCAAAGTTCATGTCCATTGAATTGGCAATGCCATCCAACCATCTCATCCTCCTGCTGCCCTCTTCTATGCCTTCAATATTTTCATAATGCCTATTGGCATATAAAAGACTCTGAAAAGGCTTTCAGTAGAGAAACGTGTTGAATATTGCTTAACCATTGTTTATTTACTAAAAAATATGTATTTAAAGTAAAAACTGGGCTTTCCTCATGGTTCAGTGGTTAAGAATCTGGGGACACAGGATTCTTGTGCAACGCTGAGGACACAAGTTCAATCCCTGTTTAGGGAAAATCCCACATCCCAAGCAACTAAGTCCTTGGACAACAATAAAGACCCAGCACAGTCAAAAACAATTAAAAATAAATTACTTTCTTTAAAAAAGTAAGAGCTATTATTTCTACAAAGGCTGATTCTGGGGAACACACTTTAAAAAAGAGTGATCTGTAGCTTGGATTATAAATTGAAGGCTGTTAACATTTACATATTAATAAGTGTAGGGAATAAATTAGAAACTTGGGAAAGTCTCTAGCAAAAATATTCAAAGGGAAAAAATAACTGAATTAAAGACTATTTGTAACCTGAAATAAGGCTCATAAGATATAAAGACTCATGCCTTTTTTTCATAAAACACTAATATTGGATGTACTTTTTCCTTCTCTTTTTAAAAATTACCATTTGTATAGAGAAGTTTTTAAAATTCAGTCAATGTGGCAAGTAGGAAGAGTAAATAAATGTGAACTATTTTGAGGACTGATTCATTAATACATTCATGTATTTGTTTAACAAAACCAGTTCTTGTAGGTTTTACCTTCTGAATGTCTCCGGAATGCATACACTCCTCTCTAACTCACTGGTACCCTTATAGTAGCTACTCCTGTCACCCGTTTCAGGTCAACAGATCTGAAAGGTGTCCTCACTCTAATTCACTGTACACAGGACGAGCTATTAAAAATGTGAATCTGGAAAACTGAATGGCTTACAGTTGCTTTTGAAGATCAAACTTCTTAGGAGGTCTGCACAGACACACATACGTTGGGTCCAGCTCCCTCCAGCCTCTGGTAATCTGACCCTCTCACTCTTTTTCCGTGGTACACTCTCTCAGGCCTTTCGGTTCTTCAATGTGCACTCTCTCTTGCTCCAGGGCCTTTGCACATGTTTTTATTTGCCTGTAACTTTCTCCTCTCCCTCTTGACCCTCCCTCCCAAATTCTGCTGGGTTGGGAAGACCCCCTGAAAGGGAAATGGCAGCTCATGTTTTTGCCTGGGAAATCTCATGGATAGAGGAGCCTGGTGGGCTACAGTCTATGGGGTTGCAAAAGAGTTGGACACTACTTTAGCGACTAAACAACAACAATGTCCATTTACTAAACTCTCAGTTCAAATAGTGCTTCTTTCCTGACCCATCACCACCTCAGTCCTGCGATTATATAAGATTCCCCTGTTTCATCCTTTCATGCAGCACCTTCTACAGCTATCAGGTTTTGTAATTCATGCTTTTTATGATTATTTAATCAAAATTTGTCGCCTTTTGTTTACTAGTTTCCTAGCACCTGGCACAATGAGAAACATTCAGTAAATATAATTGAAAAGGTATGTGACAGAAGATAGAATTTTCATGCTTATTGGCAAAAGAAGTGGCAGAATCTACCTTTTGGAGATTTGAAAATAAACCAAGATTGTTTATAAGCTGGAACATTAATCCATATATTTTGACATAAACTTTTTTTTCTTTTCTTTCTGCTGGTGGAGGGGAGGGAGGTAGGATAAGACTAATGCAGCAGCAAAGAAAAACAGTTTTTTTTTTCCGGTGAAATAAGTAATGGTTTTCTGGATGGATAATTCTACATGCAGAAAATGATTGATTAAAACTTCCTGCAAGCTTGGGCTATGCAAATAAAGCAGGTGTCTATGTATATGCTGGGCTTGAATGCAGTCTTCAATTATATTTTGGAAAAATTGCCCTGGTTGAGCTTTGAATCATACTTCCACATCTGTCAATGTGTTCCAGTCACTACCCAAATAGGAAGCAGACATGGCCAACTAGGCCAAAAATGATAAAATAATATAAATAAATACAGTTTGGCTTCCCAGTATGGGGTGACTGTTCCAACTTACTTATTTCTGTTTCAATGAAAAACAAAGATAGAATGATCATGAAGGCATAAGTATTGCCTAACAAATCCCTTGGCGTCACCATAAATATGTGTTACATTAGCCGAAAGAATGAGTGAATGAGTGACTTTCACCAGGGAAAGCGATCTGAGGACCTTTTCCTATGATCTGTGGCACTTTTCCCTCAATACTATGGTGATCTTCTATAACCAAAATCGCTTTTGAGAGTTAGCTCCTCACTTACAACCTTCTAATACACCAGGATTTCTTTGAAAAACACTTTTTATGTAGCATTGAAGAGTGCCATAAAGAAGGCTGAGCGCCAAAGTATTGATGCTTTCAAATTATGGTGCTGGAGAGGACTCTTGAAAGTCCCTTGGACTGCAAAGAGATCAAACCAGTCAATTCTAAAGGAAATCAGTCCTGAATATTCACTGGAAAGACTGAACCTGAAGCTCCAATACTTTGGCCACCTAATTTGAAGAGCCGACTCATTGGAAAAGACCCTGATGCTGGGAAAGACTGAAGGCAGCAGGAGAAGGGGGCGACAGAAGTTGAGATAGTTGGATGACATCACCGACTCGATGAACATGAGTTTGAGTAAACTCCAGGAGACAGTGAAGGACAGGGAAGCCTGGCGTGCTGCAGTCCCTGGGGTAGCAAAGAGTCAAACATGACCAGGTGACTGAGAGACAACAGAGTGCCCTAAGGAGCTCTTAAACAGTTGATGAGAAAGGATCCACTCTGTTGCATGGAATGTTTTACTTCTCAGGTAGGTCAGTGGATCAGTGTTTCTGGTCCATTTCAGCCTAACTGCATTCCATTTGCAGAATCACTTTTTTATGATCATCTTCTGATCTTTTATCCTCATAGGTCTCATTAAAAGTCTCCTCAAATCACTGAAGAGTGATTTCTAGCAATGGATTCAACAGCAAAAATTCATTCAGACTCTTGAACACGTTATCGCCTAGTTCCGCTTTATCTTACACAGCAACACAACAACAAAAACCCAGTTTGACCATTTAAATAGGAATTGATGAAAATAGCCAATGCTTAAGATGGATTCACATATAGCTGACAGTGTTTTTCAAAATTCATTTTTTTCATTGTAAGTAACATTTTCCAATTGACATATTTATTAAGCACCTTCGATGATTACCAAGATTCCTTCCAATTACAAGACATTCTATTATTCTTTTCTTATATAAACCATCTTCACTTGTGAGTCTGTGACCCTGATTTGTATGTGAATCTGAACTCAAACTCTGCTCGATTGAAGAGAATAATAATATCCATTTCCAGTAGCACAAGCTTAGAAAATGAGTCATATTATATAAATTAAATAATTGTATTCACTTTAGAAACTAATATTAATATTTTCACGTTTTAAAGTTAGGATAGTAACAGTACACCACTAGCTCTCTCAACAACTGGAATTCTTCAGATCTGAAGAAAGCAGATGTGAAAGGAAACCCTTTATTCTCAAACAAAGAAGAAACTTGATAGTATACATGACACCTTCAATAATTAACACCATTAGTGTGAACAACTCTTTAAAGTCCTATTTAAAATATTTCCCAATTTAATATATATTTTTAAAAGGACAAGTCTATGGTACTTATCTAATGGATTTCTTGGCCATTTAAAATGAACATAGACTGTATGTGTGCATGTGTGCCATTGCTTCAATCGTGTCCAATTCTGTGTGACCCTATGGACTGTAGCTCTCCAGGCTCCCCTGTCCATGGGATTCTTCAGGCAAGAAGACTGGATTGGGTTGCCATGCCCTTCTCCAGGGGGTCTTCCCAACTCAGGGATTGAACCAGCATTTCTTACATCTCCTGCGTTAGAATGTGGATTCTTTACCACTAGCGCCACCTGGGAAGCCCCCAAAGACAGCTTACTATGCCATAATTTTATTTATTTATTTTTATTTTTCACTTCTTTTTTTTTTTTGGCTGCACTGTGTGGCATGTGAGGTTTTAGTTCCAAGACCAGGGATTAAACCTGCACCCCCTGCTTTGGAAGCTCAGAGTCTTAACCACTGGACTGCCAGGGAAGTCCAACCATGTCATGATTTTGAATACATTTATTTAAAAATGCTATACTTAATACGCAACTTGAAAATCTCTGGGCTGACATAAAAAACATATTTGTCTAGTTCTGATTTGCTCTTCTGAAGCCTGGCCATACTTCTTGGCCTTGCTTTTCTGGCTCTCGAGTAAATGATGGAAAATTCCCCAGGTCTTAGGATTACTTCCTGCAATACAAACTCTATTTGTAACTATCCTTTGCAGTTGTATAATTTCAACTTTGAGACTGATATGCATCATTTTAAATTATTGCCTAGTGTCTAGGTTTATTTCTAGGTTTATCACAATATTTGCCTTATAAAGGGTAACCCTTAAAAGAACAAAAGCCTTTAAATTTAGTAGTAGGCTTTGTTAGATAGGAAGTAGATTTCATTATGAAAACAGTTGAAATGAATGGAGTTTTGGGGTCCTCATTCAAAAGGCCACTTAAGTGGCATTAGAATTCTACTTTAAGTGTGATTGTGTGTGCACATGCGTGTGTGTTTTCCATTCCCTAGTCTAATGTCCTCAAGCCCTGTTTGTTTTTTTTTCAAATTTTAAAACCCAACTAATGTCTTACTTTTTCAAAGACATCCTGAGTGAAGCTAAATTGTCTCCATCCACAGTGGTTCTGAAATCTCTCTCATTTAGGTGTCATAAGATGTTATGATTTAACTCTTCTTATCAGGAAGCAACAGTTAGAACTGGATATGGAACAACAGACTGGTTCCAAATAGGAAAAGGAGTATGTCAAGGCTGTATATTGTCACCCTGCTTATTTAACTTATATGCAGAGTACATCATGAGAAATGCTGGGCTGGAAGAAGCACAAGCTGGAATCAGGATTGCTGGGAGAAATATCGATAACCTCAGATGTGCAGATGACACACCACCTTTATGGCAGAAAGTGAAGAACTAAAGAGCCTCTTGATGAAAGTGAAAGAGAAGAGTGAAAAATTTGACTTAAAGCTCAACATTCAGAAAACTAAGATCATGGCATCCGGTCCTATCACTTCATGGCAAATAGATGGGGAAACAGTGGCTGACTTTATTTTTTGGGGCTCCACTGCAGATGCTGACTGCAGTCAGGAAATTAAAAGATGCTTGCTCCTTGGAAGAAAAGTTATGACCAACTTAGACAGCATATTAAAAAGCAGAGACATTACTTTGCCAACAAAGGTCCATCTAGTCAAGGCTATGGTTTTTCCAGTGGTCATGTATGGATGTGAAATTTGAATTGTAAAGAAAGCTGAGTGCTGAAGAATTGGTGCTTTGAACTGTAGTGTTGAAGACTCTTGAGAGTCCTTTGGACAGCAAGGAGATCCAACCAGTCCATCCTAAAGGAGATCAGTCCTAGGTGTTCTTTGGAAGGACTGATGCTGAAGCTGAAACTCCAATACTTTGGCCACCTGATGTGAAGAGCTGACTCATTTGAAAAGACCCTGATGCTGGGAAAGATTGAGGGCAGGAGGAGAAGGGGACAACAGAGGATGAGATGGTTGGGTGGCATCACCGACTTGATGAACATGAGTTTGGGTAAACTCCGGGAGTTGGTGATGGACAGGGAGGCCTGGTGTGCTGTGGTTCATAGGGTCGAAAAGAGTCAGACATGACTGAACGACTGAACTGAACTAAACTGATCTCATGACCTATATGGTTCTCTTTTTCTGGGATCATTAAAATAACCACTAGACTTCTCAAAGTTGATGTTAATGAAAGATAATCATTGTCTCACTCAACTGGCCAGGGTTAAAATGAGCTATTCTAGAAATGCTTTGCAAAGTTAAAAACTTTTACCATTTCCCTTTTCCCCTGCTAATGGGAAATAGGCCTGGTATGACCCCCTGATGAGTAGACTGTGGATCACAGGCATCTTGTCATTTTTGCTGGTAGGACAAAGGAGGAAGAGAAGTTTCCATATTAGGGTGGGACAGACATTTGGGAGCAGAGAATGTTTTTTTGTCATCAGAAGCCATAGACACATAGGCTTCTGAAAACTCCTGAAGCTCCACAGGTTCATCCATCCATTCATTCATTTATTCATTCAGTTCATTCATTCATTCCACAGAGACTTTTGGAATGCCTTCTCTGTGTCAGGTGATGGGATAAAAGACTGATTTGTGTGCCCTGGAGCTTTTACTTCAGGTTAGCTACTCTTGTTTTCCGATTTGTCTTGCTTCCTCTTTAAAGGGTCTCTCTGTTCTCTCTACCTGTGTTTGCCAGGTTCAAAGTGATTTCAATACATGCTTTTTATTGAAGATGATGTTTGCAAAAGGCTTTTAACATAATTTAGCTGTTGAAAATTTCTTATATAAGAGTCTCTCTTTTGCCAAAATCTGTTGTCTCCTTCCTTCCTTGGTCTCTTCTTTAATATCATTTAATTTCTTATACGACTGCTTGTCATTCCTTTTCTTATCTCCCTATCCCCTTGAATTCATTTTCTTCCTTGGCTAACTAAATAAAAATGCTTGGAGGATTTTTTTACCCCCATTTAAGAAAAATCTCTTTTATCTCTACATGACATTTTTCCTTTCTGATAGCTCTTTCATTTTAGTGCTTTTTTCTTTTGCCTTTTGTTTGGCATTGCTTTTTATTCCTGTGCTCAGTAAAGTCAGTTTTTTTTTACACGTTCTTCCATTTCTTTTCAAATTGGCCTGTATCTGCTCTCAGTTTCTCTTTTTTTCTTCTCAATAAATGTCTTTTTCTCTGTCTGATGTCTTCCTCTTTCCTCTTCTTATTCCTCCTTCCTCTTTTTCCAAATGTTCCGGTATACCTTCATCTTTTTATTTTCCTCGATTATTTCCTTCTTCCTTTTTTTCAGTTCTTTTATTCTCACTTAGTATTTTAAAGGGAAGAACAATTTGGAAACTTTTGTTTTCTTTTCTTTTTTTTTACACTATTATCAGGAAACGGTACACATTTCCAGCCTGCCTTTCCAAGCACAGCAACAACACGGGGGAGGTGATGGGTTTGAGAACCTGCCCTCCCCAGTCCTGCAGTCAGAGCATCACAGAGCTGAAGAGGCAGCCAGGAACCCACACCTCAGCCTTTAGGCAAAAGTGCTCTTTCATCTCAAATATTGGAGAAGGAAATGGCAACCCACTCTAGTATTCTTGCCTGGAGAATCCCAGGGACAGGGCTGCCGTCTATGGAGTCGCACAGAGTTGGACACAACTGAAGCGACTTAGCAGCAGCAGCATCTCAAATATAGAGCTCTTTACTCCTTTCTGAGAAAGTACAGTTTACTACCTTTTTCAACTTTTCAAAGTACCTATGGCCTCCTTTTACCCAAGCTGAATGAAGCACGAGGGCCATCTCCATCGGATGAACAGGGCAGCTGAGGCAGAGTGAGGAAGCGTGTGTTTCCTGAGATCTCCCAGTCCTGCAGCAGCTCCATGGCACCTGGGGATGACCCAGAACGTGCTGTGGTCGAAGGCCTTACCCTCTAGATTCCGGGGGGCCTTTTCAGTACTTCTCCCTGCCTCTCCCAGCAAGGCAGGCGGTGCTTGTGGCTCTGCTTCGCCTCCTGCCTGTGCTTCTCTTCCTCTGCATCTTCTGAGGAGGAGGCTAATGATTCAGGTAGTTCTCCACCTGTGGATTGGGAGGCATTGCCCTGCAGCCTCACTCATCAAATTCCGGTCTGTCATCCTCTCGTCAGAAACGCCATAGAACGGATTCCTGACCTTTTGGCTGGAGGGAGGAGATGGGATTCAGAACCATGTGTTTTCCAAGTCCCTTCTCGAGGACCATGTAATTCATTCATTTTTGCTGTTTAGTCACTCAGTCGTGTCCGACCGGTAATTCTGTGTTGTGCATGGAAATACCTGTTGTTGAGATCTTTAAAAATGCACATCCCTCTTCAGATCAGATCAGATCAGATCATATCAGTCGCCCAGTCATGTCCGACTCTTTGCGACCCCATGAATCACAACACGCTAGGCCTCCCTGTCCATCACCAACTCCCGGAGTTCACATCCCTCTTACTCTTACTAAAATAGAAAATTCCTTTCATATTTTCTTTCCCTGTGTTCACTTTTCCTCTATTTCACAAATAATCATCCATAATTACATATGCTTGGATGTAGACTGTCGACAGTTCCCGGCCTTTTCTTCCCTAGGTCCTAACCCCTAATAATACAGATTTCAAGTTAGAATGAGAAGGCCCCATAGATAGGTTTCAGACTGCTTTCACCTTGGAGACTGAATACAGTAATGTAGAGGTAGCAAGGATCTGTTTTCACCTTTAAAAGGGGGAATATTTACCAATGATAAATTGTTTAGACTATAAAAATGTAATTTTCAGCTCTTAATTGTATCGACTTAGCGTGTTAACACTGGTTGCCTCAAAGGAAAACTGCACAGGATTGCCTAATGAAGGGGGTTTGGCAGCCCAGTATATTTTTGTGGCATGATCCTAACGTGGGAAGGAGTGATAAATGTGGTCCTTTGTTTTCAAAAGCTGAGGGACGCCTCACTGGAACTTATGCAGTGAGTGGTGGAATGGGTTTTAGAACGCAGGGGTGTTGACTCCTACTCAGGTGCTTCAGACTGAAAAACAGCGTTAATTTGTCCTCTCTTTCAACAAACATTGAATGAGTGCTTACTATAGGTCAGCTAGGTAGAAAATGGGAACACATAAGAACACATGAAGATACTCAGCCGAGCAGGAAGACAGCCCTGAAACTCAACAGAAAGTGACTCACGGTGGGTGACACCACAGGGCTATGTGCTCTGCCGTAGTCAGCAGAGGGGCTGGGGGACCCTCAAACCTTAGCGTTACTGCTTTTATTGCCTACTTAGTGTCTGTGTGTTATACATGTCACATGTGCCTATTTCATGTTTATTTGTGTCTGTTAACTTAGGGTATTGAATTTCTCTATGATCAGCCCGGTTACTACTTTTAAACCTCTTACCCACAGTCGTATATTCCTTAGCTTGATGAGCACTCAGGTAATACTTCTTTGATAATAGGTGGTTTGTTCTTCTTTGAGCTGACAATCTCATCATAAATCCCTACTGAATCTCTGTTGAGATCTGTCCACTTTTCCAGATCCTTATTAACTTTAACCAAGATTTGAAAGTTGTGGAACATCCCCTACAAATTTAATTAGCATCTTCTCAGTTCACTTATGAGTGTAAAATGGAACCCCACCCAAGGCCAACACTGCGCCCTGCTCAAGTTCGTGCTCACCAGCTGGCTTTGTAAGGAGGCTCAGCTCACCCTAAAGCTCCCTAGAAAGTTTTTCTGAAGTCAAGGACAGCAAATAAAATTATTGTTAATTACATGTTTAATATCCATTATAGATACATTAACTTTTGGTCAAATTTATGGCAAGTTAGAGCTGTATTTTTATGTGATCAATGTACTTAATAGCAGGTTAGGGTTCTTTCATAATCACCATGCCTGTTCTATTTTTGTTCATTTATAAGACCTGGGGCCAAATTTTACTATTTCAAATGACTATAAAATTTTATTGTTGTGTCTTTTCCTTTATGACTTATTGTTGCTCATATCTATGATTTATTGGATTTAAGTCCTTGATCAAGAACACAACCCCTAATTACAAACTTGTTTCTAGGGGACAATACAATCTGCTTTTCAATTGTATGTTTTGCGATGAAGCTTTTTAGGAATTCTTTGTGGTGACAGTTGTGGATTTTTTACACTTAAAACTGCTTTCAGTTAAAATTCTCACCAAGGGCTTCTGACATAAAAAAATGATCATTACATTAAATAAACCAACCTAACTTCATTTTAAGAGAGATTTGTAAATCTTTTTTGTTTATATGCTTTAAGAACAGGGAGTCTAAAACCTTATTTTGTGTAGGAAATATTGAAGTGTTTTGATTTACTACAATGACCATTTAAAGGGAAAGGGAGAGGAATGATTTTAAAAGGGTGAGATAAGGAAGGACGTCCAAAGGAAAGAAAGAGGGTTTGCTAAAGGGGGTAAAAAATTGAAGAAATGCCTAGACCAAGGAAAGAAAGGTTAAGAAAAAGAGGCAGGCTGAGGAGCAGGATGAAGTAAACTAAACACAAGACCCTGTCGGTCACTGATCCCATTTTTCTTGTCTGCTTTGACAAGAAAGTAGTGAGCTAGTGATGAAAGTAGTGAACTAGTTCAGCGCTTTGAACTAGTGATGACCAGGGACTGCTGTGCTCAGACCTTCAGGGACACCTGAGGGTCTGGGTGGAACGACTCAAACCATCATTCTTCCCAGTGTCACCCAGTGGCAGCTGGGTGAGACTGAGGTGGGACCAGGTTCTCAATCAGTGAGGCTCTCACCCACTTTTCTCTAGCAAGGAAGCCACTGGAAGGATATTTTTTATAGGTACCAAACCCCTAACACTGTAAGTTCTGGAAGGTTGTTGGAATCCAGAGTCAGACAGAGATAGTTTCTACAAAGCCAATCCCCTTCATATAGCCTCCTGCAAGTCAAACTGCCCCCTTCCACAGACCCTGACCCCCCAAACATTGAGCAGAAGTCTTCCCAAATTATCCCACAACTGCCCAAGTGAGCGTGCTCATTCTTGTGTGAGCTGAGCTCAATCTCAACATAAATAAATACATGCCACTGGTTGTAGAGAATTGCTAATAACTGCCATTAGCATAACACTAAAATTTCACAAAAATTTTTTAGCTACATTATCTTATGAATCCCTATAGCAACTTTGTAATGGATGCATTATAATTACTCTTCCCATTTTACTGATAAATGAATAGGCTCAGATGCTGGGAAAGATTGAGGGTAAGAGGAGAAGGGGACGACAGAGGATGAGATGGTTGGATGGCATCACCAACTCAATGGACATGGGTTTGGGTGGACTCCAGGAGTTGGCGATGGACAGGGAGGCCTGGCATGCTGCAATTCATGGGGTTGCAAAGAGTCGTACATGACTGAGCAACTGAACTGAGCTGAATAGGCTCAGAAGGATTTGGAATAAAAAAAAAAAAAGAAAAAACAAACAAAAAAACAGGCTTAAAGAGGTTAAATAACTTGCTTCATACCACACAGCCAGGAAGTAGCAGACAGACAATAAAACCCTCTGGTTCTAATTCTAGCAATGTTCCTATTACACCTTGAGAACTTTCCACTTACATTCAAAATAAATATTTGATAATATGTCACAGCAGAGATGGTGCAAATAGTTCTTTGAAGTGAGAAATACAGGGATTTCATTCTTCAAAAAGTTAATATTGAGTTGGCCAAAAAGTTTGCTTGGGTTTTTCTGTTAAATGTTCCATAAGATGGTTGTTCTACTGGAGACCCCTACAACTTTGTTCTTTTTTCATCTCAAACACACACATTCTTTCTTCCACTTTTGTCTCATGAGTGGAGTTCCATACGACCGTCTTCTGCCTTATACTGATAGATCTGACTTTGCCCTGAGTGTGCAGAGTGAAGAACCATTTATCTGTGATAGCTCTGTATTCCAACTATCCTGAGGATTCACTTTCAGTCTGAGATTGACTTCAGGTCACGAGTAGCTGAGAGCCATGGAGAGGAAAACTGGAGAACCTCCTTCCTAGATCACCAGAGCTACCAGCAGTAAGGTCCTACCATAAACGACTCTACAGGAAAGCCAAAATCAAATTAAATTTATATCCTTAGGTATCCCTCTCTTTTCTATTACACACCTATTTCTATTTCTTCCCGCATTTGGTTTTACTGTTGTATTTGTGTCATAAATGAATATCATTAGAAAAGTTGGTTTAGCAAATGTTAGCATCAACTACATTGATAATATCATTTATAACTCTGTGATTGAAAAAATGTTTTAGATTTGAGTGACATCAACTTTTACAACCACTAAGACATATATGTTATAGCCTACCCTGCAGAAAAATACACCATTATAATATATTGATAGTAATATATTAGCATACATGTTACATATATGTATTATACCAAAATATACCCAATTTATATCCAGAGAAGCTCATTATTCTAACATAAAACACTTGCACTTGGTATTGAGCTCTGAATTTTGTCCTACTGGGATGCAGGAATATCTGGATAGGGACTTCCCTGGTGGTCCAGTGGGTAAGATGCTGTGCTTCAGAAGCAGGGGGCCAGGGTTTGATCCCTCATCAGGGAACTAAATCCCACATGCTGCAACTAAGACCTGGCACAGCAAAAAAAAAGAATATCTGGATAGTTCTTTTTCACTATGATATGTTTGATATCAAGATTAGAAGAGGAAAGACAAAAAGAAGAAAACATGTTTCTTTTTGATGGTGAGTGTTTTGGTTCATTGTTCTTTGATTTACTATGTGGGTAGATGTGTGTATCCTCACTGGAGCTCCAGAACTATCTACCTGCCCCTGAGGATTGACAACACTGGGTACTCTTGTGGCCCAAGAGATAACAGGGGTTGGATACAGGATCTGTGCAATTGTCCTTGATAGATGGTAGGAAAGAGAACTGAAACTTGTGCCTTAAGTTACTCAAGGTTTCTGGGGAAGATTGGTGGTGAGCACAGCACAAAAAATGACTCTTAGAAGCATCGGACCTTGGAAGGGACAGGGGCAGATTTGGGAAGATGAAAATACAATACAGCTGGATGAGACACGCTGAGTCTACCTACATAGTTCAGGAAATCCCAGGTTGCAGGGAGTCAACATGCATTCAGAAAAGGATCTTCAACTAAGGGCCACATCCAATGGAAAGAGAAAGAAAACTAGGAAAATACAACTCAGCTAATCAGGGCAGATGAACACCCACCTGAAATTCATTTCTCTCATCTCTGCTTGTATTCTCCAGCAGGCACGCTCTTCCAAGGGGATTAGAATACCAGACCACCTGACCTGCCTCTTGAGAAACCTATATGCAGGTCAGGAAGCAACAATTAGAACTGGACATGGAACAACAGACTGGTTCCAAATAGGAAAAGGAGTTCGTCAAGGCTGTATATTGTCACCCTGCTTATTTAACTTATATGCAGAGTACATCATGAGAAACGCTGGGCTGGAAGAAGCACAAGCTGGAATCAAGATTGCCGGGAGAAATATCAGTCACCTCAGATGTGCAGATGACACCACCCTTATGGCAGAAAGTGAAGAGGAACTAAAAAGCCTCTTGATGAAAGTGAAAGAGAAGACTGAAAAGGTTGACTTAAAGCTCAACATTCAGAAAACGAAGATCATGGTATCTGGTCCCATCACTTCATGGGAAATAGATGGGGAAACAGTGGAAACAGCATCAGACTTTATTTTTTTGGGCTCTAAAATTACTGCAGATGGTGACTGCAGCCATGAAATTAAAAGACACTTACTCCTTGGAAGGAAAGTTATGATCAACCTAGACAGCATATTGAAAAGCAGAGACATTACTTTGCCAACAAAGGTCCGTCTAGTGTCAAGGCTATGGTTTTTCCAGTAGTCATGTATGGATGTGAGAGTTGGACTGTGAAGAAAGCTGAGTGCTGAAGAATTGATGCTTTTGAACTGTGGTGTTGGAGAAGACTCTTGAGAGTCCCTTGGACTGCAAGGAGATCCAACCAGTCCATTCTAAAGGGGATCAGCCCTGGGTGTTCTTTGGAAGGAATGATGCTAAAGCTGAAACTCCAGTACTTTGGCCACCTCATGTGAAGAGTTGACTCATTGGAAAAGACTCTGATGCTGGGAGGGATTGGGGCCAGGAGGAAAAGGGGATGATAGAGGTTGAGATGGCTGGATGGCATCACCGACTTGATGGACGTGAGTTTGGGTGAACTCCGGGAGTTGGTGATGGACAGGGAGGCCTGGCATGCTGCGATTCATGGGGTCGCAAAGAGTGACACGACTGAGCGACTGGATTGAACTGAATTGAGAAGAACAAAAAACTATTTAATGCCGGAAACAAATGCTTGGTTCTGAGTAACCAGGTCACCTCAAGACTCAGCCCTCAGTCCTCCACTCCCCCGTACACTTCCTGTTTGCCCCCATCTGCTCCTTTGCTGAAATACTAATAACTTCAGAGAGTGTGCCTCCTGCCTGGCGTGCAGCTCGCACCAGGCATGACTCCATGATATTTCCCTTGGATGGCTTCTGCTCATCACAAACTCCACATTGCAAGCTGACTCTGTTCAGTCCTGGCCGCACTTCCTCTTCTAGAAATATTTTCCTCTCTTTATTCACAGGGATACCGTGCTCCTGGCCACAAAAGCTTACAGTCTTCTTTGGGTCATTTTGCTCATTTGCGTATCCAGTCAATCTTGAAGTTCTGTCCAGTCTTCCTCAAATAACTTTTTTCTTTTTTTCTCTCCATTTCTACTGTTGATCCCTGCTGACTTGGATTACACTTCAATCTCTTAACAGTTTTCTCTATGACCTTGCTCACTCCATTTTGCCTACCTACTGATGCCAGGACATTATTCTTTAAACACTTAAAAAGATCATGTTGAAAAACTTCCAGAGACTTTATTTTGCCAATGGAATAATGACTGCATAAGACCACACATTTCATTAGGGACACAGTTTATGGCTGGAGCCCAGGATTTTTAAACCTCAGTTCCAGTACATTTTTTACTAAAATATATACACTGAGTCCTAAGAATTCCAGCAAGAATGCATTATCTGTCCTATTTTCTCCCAAACTGCTTTAGTTTTTTTGTACTTTGTTTCAATCTGAATCTGTCTTAATTCTTTTCAGAAGTAGGAGGGATGTTAAAATTTAAGTAAAACAAAACAAATATTGGTCAAAATAAAATTCCTGCATTCATAGACAGCCAAAACTACATCAAACAGGTGGACCCACCCCTTCTTTTTTTCAGAGACAAGTTATACTGAATTTGGTTTCATATGTCCATTCCTGATGATTTCTGACTGGGGATTCTCTCTTCATTGACCCCTGCTTTCCAGAGAGAGAGCGTCTATTCTGAACGCTCAAGCTGGAGCTAGCTCTTGGTGCTGAGCTCTGACTCTTGTCCTATTGGGATTCAAGAATATCTGGATGGTTCAATATCTCACCATTGTAGAAGAATGGAATTCCATCTATCCAAGGAAGGTTGGCTAAAATCTCATCTTAACAAATTTCAGATTGAACTTAGGAACTTCTAACAAAATTATTTATAAATTCTTCACTTGGCCTTAAGAAACCTCCTGCAAGGAGCCTGTAGCAGGGGGATTGGCTAGCAAAAGCAGGGAACTGCAAGGATAGGAACTCTAGAGCTGGGACCTCACAGACACTTGGGGAAGATGCTCTCCCCAAATCCTAAAGCAGAGCTACACTGGGCTCAGTCTTCTGAGAGCCAAAGACCTTATATAGCCCATCTTGGACATAATAGTTGTCTTAACTATTAGTGGACTTATTTCTTATGCCACTCACTTATAACAAATGAGAAACCAGTTCAATATACAAAGCCCTTATTTGGCAATTTTCATCTTCAGTGCACTTTCCAAATGTTAACCAATTAATCTGCTTGACAGTGCTCCACTTAACAGTGGTACATGTTTTATGTTCATAAGCTCTTTGATATTTCATTTCTGGGTCTTTTTTTCCTGTCTTCTTCCAAGGCCAAAGTAGTGAGGTTCTTTGCTCATGTGGTACCTGTTCTCTTTTTACAACCTAGATGCCCTCATGGTGGTAGATGATCAAGTGAGAAGAAGAGATGAGGACGTCGGAAGGAGAGAAAGAGGGAAAGAGCCTCACTCTTATGAATATCAGAAATGCCACCCAGCAAAAGACCCTCCTTCAGGGAGCCGCTGCCTCTGATGGCGCCACCAGGATTCCCCTAGCTCCTGAGTGGTCAACAAGTATTTAGTGCGTGCCTACCGTGTGCCAGGCCCCTGTTCTAAGGCCTAGGCATAGAGCAGCAAACAAGAGCTCCGTCTTTGCCCTCCTGGAGCCCCAATATGAGAAACTTAGAGATCTACCTTGCATATCTCCCTCAGGCAGTTTCATAACTTTGTCTTCTTCTTCTATGGCATTTCTCAGGGAAATGAACTCCTCACATTTATTTTTCATGGAGTAAACACAACTTAATTAATTCTAAAGCTTTCTTTTGCAAGCCTCAATACCTACTCCCAGGAATTAGTGTCTGAATCTGCACCCTTACCCTCTAGATAACTAGTTCTGGAGATTTTAGGGTTATGAACACTGTTAAGAATCTGATGATAACTATGCATCTAATCAACAGAAGGAACATATATGTGTCATAAACATATACTCTCTCTCTGTCTATATATATATATATATATGTGTGTGTGTGTGTGTTTCCCTGGTGGCTCAGTGGTAAAGAAGCTGCCCACCAATGCAGGAGACCAGATTCAATCCTTAGGTCAGGAAGATCCCCTGGAGAAGGAAATGGCAGCCAACTCCAGTATTCTTGCCAAGAAAATTCCATGGACAGAGGAGCCGCATGGGCTACAGTCCAAGGGGTCACAGGGAACTCTATACAACTGAGTGACTGAGCATGCATGCATATACATACAAATATACACATATATAAACGTGCATGCCATGCTAAAGCCCATGCACTCCAGGTTAAAAAGCATGATCTAATCTAGCAATATTACTATTTTAAATATTTCATTTTATTTAGATTTCAGCTACCACAATTAGATTTTACACTTTGGAGAATGCCAGTTATAATCATCACTGCTTCTCATAGGCAAGTGTTTCCACTTCTTTGACCTTTTAGAGCATTTTAAAAAAATGAAGTATGGTTGATTTATAGTACTGTATTAGTTTCAGGTGTACAATATAGTGATTCAAAATTTTTATAGACTATATTTAATTTACAGTTATTATAAAATAGTGGCTATATTCCTGTGCTGTTCGATATATCATTGTAACTTATTTATTTTATTCATAGTATATACCTCTTAATTCCCTACCCCTATCTTGCTTTGATTATTTGTTATTTTAGCTTTTATTATGGCAGGACTAAAAATGCACAGAGCTGTGGATATACTGTTCTTTTTGAGAATATAATATTGGCTTCTGCATCATTTTAAATCTTTTAGTTGAATCTGTACATTGTCTTTAAGGTATAGTCTATAATGATGGCATGCTCCATGTTCTAGATGGTGATTAAAACTGTGGAATCCATCATTTTTCTAGGATAATTGGTCTTACAGTCCCCTGAATATATTCTCTTACACTTGCATATAAGGAGTTTCATCTGCCAGTTTTCTGCTCCCATATGCAGTCTTGTGAAAATTCCAGTTTCCCTTGCATAAATGGTATAATATTTCATTATTAAAAAGAACTTAGTGTCATGTGCAAACCTGAGGATTTTACTGTAAACAGTCTCTTGTTAACATCTTAGCATTCATTTGTGAGTTGGTACAATTTAAAAAATATTTTTCCTTTCCCCTTTCTCCTTTTTTTGGAGCCAGTGTCAGTTCTCTTCTAAGATAAAACAGTTAATTAAATTCTGTGTTCGGTCCCAAATAATTTATGGCAGAATATCAACAGTGGACTTTTCTGGTTAGCTGGATTATGGATGATTTTAATTGAATTCATTTTGCTTCTCTATTTTCCACATTTTCTACAAAGAATATATATTGCTTTTGTAATTAGAAATAATAAACAGGCAGTTTTTCATGGAATTGTAACCCACCCGGGCTTACTGAGCATTTAAATAGAGGACATTTCCCACATGCTTCCTTCAAAATATTAGGCAGGTGTAGTCTCGCTTTCATAAACTGTCTTGCCTTACTCTGTAGATTGTCTTATTCTTAAATGTACAGTGAATCGTATCCTTCGGTCTTTACTTGTAAATGCTTGTCACATTAGCAGCCCGCTAGTCCTCCATTAAATTGGCCTGTCTACACAAGTTTCAATGGATCCCAAATTTCACCCTTGAATGTCTTCTAAACTCTTGGGTAGAGCCCATTTATTTCCAGTGATTACTCAAGTTCAGGAAAGAAAATTGTGACAAAATGCATTATTGATTCAGCCACGACATCTAGTTTATTTATTGCTATTTGATTTTGTACTTGTGACTGATCTGCTTCAGAAGTTAATTTAGGAGTGAGACTGTCACTAATGCTTTCCTTTATAAGCTGATTCATTCTTCTATCTCCTTTTCAGACCTGCATGGACTTTTTATACTGTGATCATCAATCAATTGGTCTCATTGATTCTCCTGCTATCTCTCTGGCTCCCCTGTTTCTAACAAGTATTTTAATACTGGGGTTGAATCCTCAGATACGTGCCCTGGTTCTTTTTGAGCTTAAAACATTTTTTCTGCTATATATTATGCATATATATTGTGTTTTTTTTTCTGCTATTTATTATGTCACTTATATTTTTCTATTCAGGCACATTTATTTTCCATATGATGCCTTTAAAACAATATATTTTTTATTTTTAAACTTCATTTAGATTGCAGGTTATATAGAAATAAGCTGTGGGTTGGATTTGGCCTACAGGCTGTAATCTGATCTGCCAAAGTCTTATCTAGATATTTAAGTATGATATTTTCTACCCCCGGTGATTCTATCATATTTCCTTGGTCCATAAATTCCTGCAACTTGTTTTCATTTAAGAGGCCCTAAAGTACAAAGCCACATCCCCTCCTGTGTGCCTGCACCATATCCTTCCTAGACAGAGTTTTTGTTTGGCAGCAGGAGGCTATCTGATTCCTTCTTTGCTAATTACATCATATCTCTCATTTGCTGTCAACGTAGTTCCTTCTGGCCATTTGGTCTTATAAGTCTTTATTGTTTATTTGAAACGGTTTTGCATGCTGAATTGATCTTTCACCACTTCTCCCATCCACTAGTTCTTAGATTACACCATCCTTTTTTATTATCCTTATTTTTCTCAGATATGTTCTCCACTTCCTCCTTGATTGCTTTATTTGAATCTTGGATAATTCAAGTATGTTTTCAGCCATTTCCCTCTCTATTATTTAATTTTAAACTTTCTGAAATTTGAAAAGTATTCTTAACAGTCTGATGCTATTTTACCTCAGATACTAGCCCATTATTTATTTATTATTTTTTTTCCTGTGTGGATTCTGACTTTCCAAAAGATATCCTGGTTCTTGGTGAATCTATAAATCTCTTTCTTATACCATTATTTTATCTATATGTTCTGGCTCTGGACGTCTGCTCTCTTGAAAATTCATCATAGAATCTACCTTACTTCAGGATATTGGACTGAAGCTGGATGTTTTGTAACTTAAATTTGACTCAGGTGTGATTCAAATTGAGTCCCTACAACTATTATTATTAATTATTTATTGTCCCAAGAAATTGCAGCTCGTTTTACGAAGGTCACTGTAAGTGTTAGAGTGGGTATTTTAGTACATGGATCATGGCCAACACAATCTATTTTTGAGTCAGTGTCTAATCTACTAATGAAACTAGCTTCTGTCCATTCAGTTAGCATTCCTCATCCTGGAGAAGTTTGGTCAGGGCAAGACAACTCTGGAAATTTCTTAGGAATTGGATTCTAACTAAAGATCAACTTCTTTTCTCATAATTTAGATATTTTTATTTGGTGTGATGAAAATAGCATTGAAATAAGATTCAAGAGATTGGAATTTTTATTCTAGTTACATGAACTTAACTGGGTGAAACCAGTCTGGAGCTAAAGTTTCCTCAACTGAAAAATGAAGAATTTGTTGTAGTTGGCTTCCCAGTCTGTCTCCAGCATTCTGAGGCTCTGTAACAAACTGTGTATTAGGCATAATGATGTGCCTAAGTGGTATAAGAACTGGCACATAGAGATACGACCTTCAGGACCATGACACTTTCATGTGAAGTAGAATCTGAAGTTTTAATTGCTTAATTCTTTGATGGAAGATTTTTTTTCAGTGATTGTGAAAATGACTATGTCTGTCAGGACTATAACTTTGAACTTGGAAACTTGAACTTTGAAAATTGCTCCCTTGACTAGGTATGTGATGAATCTGAGGCACTGAACAGCAGAAAGCAGACTCTTCCCAAAATGAGAAATAATTAATTCTTCCAGGACCCAGAATTAATTACAAAATTTTACTACAGTAATATCAGTTTAAAAAATACAGGATTATTAGTTTCTGAACACTATTTCTAATTATGGTTTCGTGATATTCAGTGTATGCTAATTCAGTTCCAAAGTTCAAACTGGTTTTGACTTCTTATTCCCAGAGTCACACTTCATAAGAGAAACAACAATCCATCAGAAAAGATCTCTCTTTCCTCTGGGTCCTCAGACCCAGGATTTTGTTTCTTAATATAAAGCAAGGTGTTTATGTGGAAGAAATAAGACTTGAATTAAGTAAGGTTTCATTCGGTTTTTGTATTTGGTATCTCTGCTGGTAGAAATGAGATGATTAAGAAATATGATTTCTAGTTTATTTTAATATTAATGTACTTAATAATCCCAAATTCTACCCTTAATAAAAATAGAAAATATAGAATGTTTTCTTAATATGTCTTATGCACTGGACACATTTTGCTGGTAACCGGCAGCCTCTGACATATGTGTCATCTCCATGTACACCAGCAGTGCTACTGAAAACGCACAGTGGGTCTTCGGTTGAGACTTCATCTGTGATGTTGCGTATTGACGTTCATCTTCTGTTGATGGTTTTGCCTCCAGACTCCTGACAGCTTACTTTTGTTCTCTGAGTCCAGCTTTGGTCCCCCTTTTTGGGGTCTGATGCCTATGACCCAGGCCGATACCACACCCAGAGACTGGTGCAGACCGACAGGAGAGTGTTCTGATCTTACAAATTTAACTTTGAGCAAAGGAAACATGTTATGACACAGACGCTTTATCTGACATGGTGACTGCTAGATGCGAAAGTCAAGTAGAAAGAGGTGGTCTTCTGAATGTAAAGTTGCTTGGCTTATGTGCAGGGACGATTGTTGGGTGAATCACTGGGCAAATATCCATTCAAGGCATATACAAGTGATGATAAGAGGACAGAAAAGAAGCTACTTAAAATAATAAATATGATTTCACCTACAGGACGGACCTAGATTAGTCAAATTCATAAAGACAGAAAGTAAAATGGTGGCTGCAGGGGGTGGGGAACAGGAGGGAGCGAGGAACTATTTAATGGGGACAGAATTTCAGTTTTACAAGATGAAAGGGTTCTGGAGATGAATGGTGGTGATTGTTGTACAATAATGTGAATTTACTAATAATCCTGAACTCTACCCTTAAAAGTAGCTAAGGTGATACAGTTTTTGTATATCTCACCACAATGAAAAATATTAAAAATCATTGTCTTTAGTTTATTTGGCTTTGGGTAGGTGTTTTCTGCTCTTATAAAAATCCATTCCTATAAAAATCCATTGTATCAATTCTTTTATCTTATAAACTTGGTGACTTATTCTCCTAGGAAATGGATCTCCTGATTGTTGAAATTATTAGGCAAGAAGGGGTGAGATGGTTACTGGAAGGGTGTCCAGTATGTCATAGACATTTCAACTTCAAGGTTAACTTTAGCATTTCCCCAAACCATAGAAAAAAATTAATTACCAAAGGACTTACTAATTCTATACTTGTAGCATATGGAACTTTGTTCTCTTTCTCTTTTTAATTTGAAATATTAAAATACCTGGGAAAACTAATAGCAATTTCCTATTTCATCAGCTTCATTCAGAATGTTCTCCATCTTAAAATGTCTTATAACTCATATAAAACTCATTTGCCCAGCTCTTTAAGTTTGATAGCTATTAATCACCAGTATAATGAACTTATTTAAAACGCATAGAACAGAAATCCCGAATCAACTGTATTTTCTCAAAATTCAGGTATTTCTGGGCACATCTGCATGACTCAGAGTGTAGAACATGTACCTAGTTATTTCAAGGACCGGAGAAGGAACCTGGAAAGTTAGAAGCTCAAGTTGTTTGGTCCAGGATGTTGGCATTTGAGGAAGTAGATACATAACACTCCTTTTCTCTTCCATTTGGTTTGAAACCAAATAATAAAGTGAAGTAAGGAGCTGGAGGAGAAAATAGCAGTTCTGGGGGTGTTTTGTTGTTTGTTTTTTGTTGCTGGAGAACATGGCTTAGGAGCAGCAATGTGAACTTCCATCCTGAATCTCAGAATCAGACAAACACCCACCCAATCACAGGGAACATTGCAGGGTCCCTGTGTAGGCATAAAGCTTTTGTGGCAAGGCTTAGCACATTGAAGGCATACCACATGTGTTTTGTATCAGCAGAGGCTGTCCATGACTAGTGCCTATTCCCAAACTTGCCAATAAGATAACACAAGCCTCCTTCTTAAAGAAGAGTGAGTGAGGAAGTACAGGGTATCCAAACCCACCATTGTCCCTGCATGGGGAAGGTGAAGCTGGGGGAGGACCTTCTCTCTGCAGCTGCAGCACAGGGGGCTGATCAGTATCTTCAAAGCTGTTTCTGAATTGAGCCCAGCACTTGCCACACAGACTCTTCTCTGGTCCAGTTTCCAGTGACCAAAATCTAAAAATCGAGCCAAACAAAACAATGTGGGTTATTGAGAACACAGGCCTCAGCAACACTGGCTTTTGTGCTTAGGCAGGAACTGGTGGCTGCAGTCCACAATGACACCAGCAGTCTGGCCTTTGGGGGCAGCGGCCTTCATGGTAATGTTGGCAGACACATCAGTAGCAGCAGTGACAGCTGGAAATAATAACAAACAATAATCATTGGAAAAGCCAATATTAATAAGCCTATACTGTGTGCCAGGAATTCTGTTCAACAAGTCACAGGTATTGTATCATCCTTTCAGATTCTCCTTTTTTATGAAAATTTACATCCTAAAAAGTAGAGAGTCTGAATAAGGATCATCCATAAGCCCATCATCTACATTTTCTATATTTGCATCTGTTTTATTTTGGTGGAAGTAATTTAAGTTACAGATATCATGACACTACACTCTTAAGTACTTCAGTATGCACCTCCAAAATATAAGGACATTTTCTACATAATTGTAAATTATTATCATCCTTGACAATTCCCTAATATCTAAAACTTAGTGTATATTCAAATTTCCCCAGTTCTTTCCCATAAATAACTTTATAGCTCTTTTGTTTAAATCAGAATTAAATTGTCACACTTACTATATTTCTTTAAATATCTCTTGATCTAGAAAAATCCTCCCATCCTCCATTTCATTTTATTTATTTATTTTTACAGTTCAACATTGCTTTTCTTTTTTTAACAATCATGACTCTGGCTTGAAGAGACCAGGTCCATTATCTTTAAAATGTCCCTCCTTCTGTATGTGTCTGATTGTTTCTGTGGTGCCATCTAACCTATTCTCTATGCCCTGTATGGAAAGACCCAATCAGATTTACGTTAAACATTCTGGCAAGAATACGTCATAGGTGTCGTTGTGTATTTCATTTTAATTACAATGGGTGGTAGCTAATTTCTGGTTGGTGCACCGTGAGTGATACTAAAATTTATCACTGGGTTAAGGTGGTAACAATCTGATCTTCCTACGGAGGCATTTATCATCTGAGCCTCACAACTGTGGTCATTTTACAAATTTGACTGGCATCTGAATGGTAGAATGGGACCCCAGATTCTGTGCTTCAATCCCTCTTATCCTGCCTCCTATCAGCCATGTCTTTAGCTCAGGTCAGAGGCGTGATCTTTTACAAGTAATACATTGTCACCACAGTGAGCTGGCACAAGAAGAGAGGAAAACGGCTGAGAATCCAGACCCATCTGATACAAATTTATAAGTGCAAAATCAGAAAAAAAAAAAGTGTACACTGGAATCAGAAATTTAAAGTTTTTGCTTACATTCCTACTCTTAGGTTATTTTGGCCTGGAAAAACATGGGTAGACAAAACCAAGTGTGCTAGTAATTACTTTCCTCCCCTTTATGGTATAGACGAGAGAGTGAGTGGGTCACCAGCTACTGCCAGATAAAGGATGCTGGCACAGCCTGCCTCAGGCTGTTTGTGAAGTGTTGTTTCCCTATTTGATGGTAAGCCCTCTGAGATCAGGCTTAGGTCTTTTGTCTTTAAGCAATGATATTTATGTGGAAAGAAGCTGGTCTTTGGAGTCAGACCTAATTAACCTTGAATGTGGGTAATTGTCTCCATGTGTTGTGTGACCACGTGCAGATGGTTCAATCTTTGAGTTGAAGTTTCATTGCCAGAAAGATGGGATCATGATACATGCTTCACCGATTTTGCTATAAAGATCCATTCATTCATCCATTCATTGAACAGATGTTTACTGAGCATGTTCTATCTGCCAAGCCCAGAACGAGGAAAAGAGGATAGAGTATTGATTATAAGATAAGATCCCTGCTCTTGTGGAAATTCTATGTTGAGATGTGATAACAAGTGAAACATTCAGCATCATCCCATGGTTCTAGCACAGAGTGACGCTCAGAGCTGATTATTTTCTTTGCCTTCCTCTGAGCCGTACTCAGTGCCCAGCACTGCACTGGCCCACACCATTCAGGGCAAGGGGTGGGCTGGGGGGAGTCAATTATGACTTGAATTGACAAGGAAAACATCCAGAGGCTCCTCTACACTGCTGAGAGTGGGACGTGGAGACAAAGGCCTCTGCTAGCTCAGTTCTGTGGTCCAGAGTGTAGCTTTGACATGGAGAAAGTCGTAGAAATAAGGAAATTGAGACTTCCTAATTGAGTGTGTTAGGAAAAGAAGGTAAAATATATATCATCTATGTAAATAAAATGTTAATATAGAGATAAATACACATACTCACAGACATTCTGGAGAGAGTGGCTAAATTCCTAGAACATTTCCCACTAGACCCTAATAGCTCAGATGGTCAAGAATCTGCCTACAATGCAGGAGACCCCAGTTCGATTCCTGGGTCAGGAAGATCTGCTGGGGAAGGGATAGGCTATCCACTCCAGTATTCTTGGGCTTCCCTGTGGCTCAACTGGTAAGGAATCTGCCTGCGATGTGGGAGACCTGGGTTTGATCCTTGGGTTGGGAAGATCCCCTAGAGAAGGGAAAGGCTACCCACTCCAGTATTCTGGCCTGGAGAATTCTATGGGCTGTATAGTCCACAGGGTCGCAAAGAGTCAGACACGACTGACTTTTACTTCACTTCACTTCCTATTAGAATCTGAATCATTGCAGCAACTCATTTGAAATCCACACCTTCTCCCTACAATTTTAATTCTCTCTTTAGAAGTGTTTTTCCTGCCCAACTGGACTATAGTCTCCTTGCAGACAGCATTGCTGTCTTACACATCATTTTGCCCAACTCAGCAGCTGCAGGCATAATTCATGCTCAGGGAGTACTTAGACCCACGTCATAATACAGGATTAACTATTCCAAGGAGGCGAGGGTCTGGTCAGCATGTCATTTGTTTCAGATGGATATGTGACTTTAACATAAGCCTGCATGGTTCTTTGAGACTCTGCATTTTGGCCACTGTTACTATTCCACACCTCCAAGCGTTTTCTGCTAAAGAAGCTGACTGAGCAAACCCATGGAGATATTTTTCATTTCCTTTGATGGAGCATAATGCCTTCGTATATAAACACAATAACACAGTCATCACATATGCACTCACATTATTGTAGCAGCTGTGTACTCAGCAACACTCTCGGCCAGGCAAGGAGCCCAGGCGTTTTATTTTCCATTCTGATCTAAATTATGTTCATAAGAAAAGAGTTTTCAATCAAGGTAAATACAATTTCATCCCAGCCTAACATCTAGATTCCTGCTCTCTCTCAGTCTCTCTCTCCCTCACTTTTTTTTCCCCTTTAATTCTAGGTCACTCACCCTGCCACGTGGGAGATTCTCCTCTGGTGGGGATAACAGCCTGCCTCCTCAATGAACTATAACAACAGCTCTAAATGCATCTCCTGTAACATACCTCTGTGATTTGCAAAAGTGGGAATAAATCAAAGCCGGGAAGAGATGCCACGTTAAGCCAGAAGCTAAATGTTACATCATGTAGCGTGAGGCTAGGGGAAGAGAGAACCTGCTTTTTCCTGGCAGCACAATATCTTTGTGCTTGTTACCTCCACCACAGCCCCATTAAAACAATCATTTGGAATCTGCGGGAAATTGTCACCTCTTTCTTTCCTGCCATGGCAGCTGGTACTGGAGGTTGCAGACAAAGCTCATTCCCTTCAAGGTTCTTAACACACACGCGAAAAGGAAAATGAAGCTTAATTTGTTAAAAAAAGAAAAAAAAGTGTCAGCTTACCCTCAGGCTCAGCGCAGGCACCAGGGGAAAGAAAAAAAAAAAAAACAAAGATAAATGCCTCGAGGTGAACTGGCACCAACTCTAATTCTCCACTCACTCGGCTGCTCTTCTGTATGTATCACATTAATCATGCCGGATGGAGAGACATTTCCAAAACTTAAGCAATTTTCAAACCAAGATGCACCATTAAGGAAAAATACAATAGCATGACTTTATTTTGGGATGCTTTCTTTGTACCAGCAGTGAATCTCAAAAATGTGCTGCAGATGTTAGTACAAATAATGACTACCTGGGTGGGGATGGGAGGGAGAGGCGGGAGGAAATTGACAAATGTAAGAAGAGGAAAGGCAACTGCCCTCCCTTTTCTCTTCCTGTGACCTTCCCCAGGTCACAGGAGCTGGGCTGGGTCTTGCCATTCACTGACATCTGCCCTGGTTCTTGGACCGAATCAGACAAGAGACGGGCTGAATATTGCAGCTTCCCAGAGCCCTGTGACGTCTCTGGGCTCCCATGTGCTTCACTGCTGAGACCTGAGCGCTGTTTTGGTTCTCACCACCTTGCCATCCTCAAGTGAGTCCAGGCATCTCTGCTTCTGACACCCAATCCTGCAGCCACTGCCCTGGTTGCTAGGTTTGAAGCTTCCTGTTGATGACACTTGTCATCCTCAATCCAATGTGCTACCCATCTGGGTTTTCCACTACCTTGGTCTACTTTCCTTCCCTGGATGTGTCTATCTCTTGGAAGTCTTAATGTCCACTGTTGCCTGACCTATGGCCCTTCTTTGGGCATGACTCTTGTCTTCTTGCCTAGCTGCTCTTTGTAGACTGAGCCTGCCTTCTAGCTTGCTATCTGCTGTAGTTTTAGAGGTTTGTGCCAGATCTTGTCTCATATTTTCTTTCCATATTGTGTTTTTGCCATACTCTGATCCTTACTTCAAAATTTAAAGACAGTAAGTGACTAGAAGCAGAGTGGGAGGTCCTAGAACTCGATGTGACAGTAGCTATGTGATGGTGGCTAAGACAGAGCATTTGGAGGATTAGCAAATGACATCCTTGTGAACTGGAGGTGTGTCTTCTTAAAAATCCAAATCTCACATGACTGAGCAAGTGATCATGTGTGTTGGGAGATGGCAGTGATGGGAGACACTGAGTGTCTGGGTCTCTTTCATCACAGACTTTTGGAAATTTTATAGACAGTTATTGTCGAGATGAAAGCCAAGCTTCCTTGACACAGGCACAATGATGAATTGAACATGCTTTCCTGGGTTCCAGAAAACCAAGTTTTTTCAAACCCTCACTTTTAATATATGGGACAAGTGTATAAACCCTGAAGAAGGATGAACCTGGGAACCTACTGTCCATCCATTGAGGACAATCCATACATCCCTTGATAACTTGAGGAGTCATCCCTTGCTTAGCAGAGAAAAAAAAATCTACCAAGAAAGTTTTAATATTATAAAATATGTCAAGTGCATGCAAAATTACAGTTTATGAAATACACATTAAAAATCCAATTTAAGCAATAAATATAACCAAGATTATTGAGGTCCTTCCTTGTTTTCCTATTATCAGAAATAATTAGTGTTCTGAGTTTGGATGTGTAATTTAATTTCTGTACATTTACATCTATCTGATTATGTGTGTATATGAGTAAATAATATTGTTTTGTATGTTTTTTAATCTTGTTGAATAGTTCCTCACTATATCTATTCTTCAATAACTTTTTTTCCCTCAATATGATTGTGAGGCTTATTCATGTTCTAATTCTGGCATCAGCAAACTATGGCCCATAGGCCAAATCTAGTTGGTGTTTGTTTTTATACACCCCTTGAGAAATCACAAAATAGTGGATATATTTCCCTTTTCTGAATAATATATCCTTGTTGCTTGCCTATTTTATACATAGTACTTTGCATCTTTTAATCCCATAACCCTATCTTGTGATCTTGTATGTTTTTAGGTCAAACTCCAACACGAGTCTCACAGAACAAAATCAGGGTGTTGGCAAGGCTATGTTCCCTTCTGAAGGCTCTGAGGAGAATCTGTATCCTTGTCTCTCCCAGCTTCTAGGGGAGGCCCACATCCTTTGGCTTGCAGCCCCTTCCTCCTTCAAAGCCATCCATCACATTCCAACTTCCGCTTCTTGACTCTGACCTTTCTGTCTCCCTCTTCTACTTTTAAACTCCCTATGATAAAATGTGGCCTGTCCAGGTAATCTAAGATGATCTTCCCATTTCAAGAGGATCATCTCAAGGCAACCATCATTCCATTTAGAATTTTAATTGCCCTTTGCCAAAACACCTCACAAGTTCCAGGGATTAAGATGTGGACATTTTCAGGTCCTTATCTTACTTACCACAAGTCATCTAGTGAGCTTTTCCTTCAGTTATTATATTTTTAAATTCTGAAATTTGCATTGGGTTCTTTTTGTATCTTTTATGTCTTTGCTGAGATTATTTATTCTTCCATTTGTTTCAGAGTGATTGCAGTTGCCTGTTGGATCCTTTTGATGATAGCTGCTTTAAAATTCTTGTTAGATAATTCCAACATTTGTGTCATCTTGGTGTTGGCATCTGTTGATTTTCTTTTCTCATTTGAGTTGAGATTTTCCTAGCTCTCCGTATGACAAAAATTTTGGATTGTGTCCTGCACATTTTGAGTATAATGTTATGACACTCTGGTTCTTATTTAGATCTTCTATTTTAGCTGGCAGTTAACAGGTTTAGGTTCAGAACACACAGCCTGGCCCACTTCTGTGGTTTGTGGTTCCAATATCAATTTAGTTTTTAAAGCCTTTGCAATTCTATTCTGGTATGCTTCATGTGTGCGACCTAGAGGCTGATGTGAAACCTGGATGATATTCCTCACCAGAGTTCAAATCTCAAGTCATCTGCTGTTGTTTCTGGTTGGTTTTACATATTGACCTCTTGGGAATTTTCCCAGGACTTCATACATAGATTTTTTTTAAAAAGTGAACAGATCCCCATTGGAGAAAGGTCCTGACTTTAATTGTTTTTACGGTTTTATTTTTTTGATGTGGACCATTTCTAAAGTCTTTATTGAATTTGTTATAATGTTGCTTTTATTGTTTTTATGGTTTTGAGCCTTGAGGCATGTGGGATCTTAGCCCCCTGACCAGGAATCAAACTTGTACCTTCTGCATTGGAAGATGAAGTCTTAACCACTGGTCCACCAGGGAAGTCCCTTGTATATAGATTTACAAATCCTTTTCTTCAGCATTCTTAGTTCTATAATACTCCCCTTCCCACCCTCTTCCCAGACCCTTCCTCTCAACCTTTCCTAGATTTTTGTTTAGGATAGGACAAGAATACTTGACAAGTCCCCACCACACAGTCTCAAGGTGGGGGTGAGACAGTAGAGGAGCACCCCCATTCATGTTAGTGTGAGAAGGAAGTGGTTGATAGAGTTCTATGATTTTCTTTGTAAAGTTTTCATATATTTTGCTAGGATCATTTGTGGGTACCACATATTGTTGATTATAGCCCTACACTGCAAACATTTTTTAAAAATTTGAATTTTGAGGTAAATTGGCTTGAGATTTGGAGGAAATGGCACAAGACTGTTGTATAAAAAATGTAATGGTGACAGTCCTTTCCTTAGTTGGCATAATTAGTTAAATCAGTAAACTGAGACTGGATCATTACTGAGCTGTTTTCTTTAAGATCAATTAGGAAGTTTTGAAGGTGTTTGAAATTGATAAAGAATTCTTAAAATAGCTTTTCTTTTGTTCAGAGGGACAGAACCGAGAAAAAGCAACTTAGAGATGCAGAATTCTTATAATAATTTGATAGGGAAAACAATTTCAGAATTAAAGAAAAGAAAAAGAAAAGAGAAAAAAATCCAGCATAATAATTACTGCTGTGTCTAAGAAAACTTTCTATTATTTGATAATGAGATGATCTATGAAGATGAAACACATAACTAGGATGCCAACCATCTCTTAGTGAAGGGACAGACTAGTTACCCTGATGAGCAGTCCTTTGTTTTTGCCTATTTGTGGATCAGATTTGCTATACAGATTGCCTGAAGTTGGACTACCCATAAACGTTCACTTGGAAATTTCTATTGTACATATCCAAGGTCACCAAAGCTTGACATATGCTTTAGTGTACTATTTTTAGGAATATGTAGAAGAAATAAGATGATGAAACAGTGGTTTGGGATAGGGATTTGAGAGGACTGGTG
Organism: Bos taurus; assembly: GCF_002263795.3. Classification (NCBI taxonomy): domain Eukaryota; kingdom Metazoa; phylum Chordata; class Mammalia; order Artiodactyla; family Bovidae; genus Bos; species Bos taurus. The sequence continues at coordinate 91,991,151 of NC_037336.1, forward strand.
AGAAAAAGAGAAGAATTAAAGATAACTCTGATGTATTTAGTGTTTTTAGTATAGGTATTTTGGTAGATGATGGTGACATTCAGTTCAGTCGCTCAGTTGTGTCTGACTCTTTGTGACCCCAAGGACTGTAGCATGCCAGGCTTCCCTGTCCTTCACCAACTCCCGGAGCTTACTCAAATTCATGTGCATCGAGTCGGTGATGCCACCGAACCATCTCATCCTCTGTCATCCCCTTCTCATCCCGCCTTCAATCTTTCCCAGTATCAGAGTCTTTTCCAATAGTCATTTCTTTGAATCAGGTGGCCAAAGTATTGCAGTTTCAGCTTCAGCATCAGTCCTTCCAATGAATATTCAGGACTGATGTCCTTTAGGATAGACTGGTTGGATCTCCTTGCAGTTCAAGGGACTCTCAAGAGTCTTCTCCAATACCACAGTTCAAAGCATCCATGCTTTGGTGCTCAGCTTTCTTTATAGTCCAACTCTCACATCCATACATGACTACTGGAAAAACCATAGCTTTGACTAGATGGACCTTTGTTGGCAAAGTAATGCCTCTGCTTTTTAATATGCTGCCTAGGTTGGTCATAGCTTTTCTTCTAAGAAGCAAGTGTCTTTTAATTTCATGGCTGCAGTCAGCATCTGCAGTGATTTTGGAGCCCCCCAAAATAAGGTCTGTTAATGTTTCCATTGTTTCCCCATCTATTTGCCATCAAGTGATGGGACAGGATGCCATGATCTTAGTTTTCTGAAAGTTGAGTTTTAAGCCAACTTTTTTACTCTCCTCTTTCACTTACTTCAAGAGGCTCTTTAGTTCTTCTCATTCTGCCATAAGGGTGGTGTCATCTGCATATCTGAGGTTATTGATATTTCTCCCAGCAATCTTGATTCCAGCTTTTGCTTCATCTGGCCAGGCATGTCTTATGATGTACTCATAATAAGTTAAACAAAGAGGGTGACAGTATACAGCCTTGATATACTCCTTTCCTGATTTGGAACCAGTCTGTTGTTTCATGTCCAAGTCTAACTGTTGCTTCTTGACCTGCATACAGATTTCTCAGTACTGAAACAAAAAACAACAACAACAAAAACGGAGGAATAGCAGGTTTATGAGGAGAAAAAGAGTCTGGTTGTGGATATGTAAAATTTGAGATGCTTATTATATTTTGGTGGTGGAGTAAGCAGTTGTATATATCAGACTGGAATCCAGAGGAGAAATATATGCTGGAGTTTTAGATCTGGAACTCATTGGTTCAAAATCATGGAAATGTGTGCTTCCAGTCAAGAGTAAAGGGTAGACATGTGAAGACAAGAACTGTGACCAAGCCCTAGGACACTCTGACATTTTAAAGTTGAACAGAGGAGCCTGAGAAGAAAACTAAGGGTCAGTATGACATCAGAGTCAAAAGAAGGGAGAAGGAGTCAACTGTTTTAGTTGCTGCTAACAATAAAAAAGAGTTGAATTTCATGTTTTGGAGATACACACTTTGAAAATAGTTATAGTTGTGGAGATAACAATAAATTGGAGATAACAATAAATTAAGAGAGACCATTGTGGGCAATTAACCATGGAGAGTAGACTGATATTGCAATGGACACACAAACATTCGTCAATAGACAAAATAAAGGAAAAATATCATCTAATAAGTTTTAAAAACCTGTGGACAAGAAAAGGCACCAGAACTTCCCTGGTGGTACTGTGGATCAGAATTCCTCTGCCAATGTAGGGGATAGGAGTTTGATCCCTGGTCCAGAAAGATCTCCACACACTGTGTGTATCACAAATACTGATGCATCACGCTCAGAGCCCGAGAGCCTGAGAGTAGCTGCAGCTACTGAGTCTATGTGCTGCTACTACTGAAGCTTGCCTGCTTAGAGCCTGTGCTCTACAGCAAGAGAAGCCACTGCACACCATAACCAGAGAGTAGCCCCCACTCGCCACAATTAGAGAAAGCCCACATACAGCAATGAAGGCCCAGGCAATGAAAAATAATCAATAAGTGAAATATTTATTTTTATACATGTGAACAGCTTATTCAGATTCATAAATAATTCCAAAATCTTAAAAGTAGGAAGTAAACATCTGGTCTGATGACTGAACAACTTTAAAGGCCATAAATACACATCCCAGGGTCATCAGCATGAGATTTTTTTCTGGGAAGATGGCTCTGTCTGGAAAGTAATATACAAACAAGGTAGGAAATGAATGTGGCTTAATTTAGTTGTGTTGCTGCATTTAACTCACCTGATGGAAGCATATTTATTGTTTAGTGGTTAGCAGAACGGCAGCACGTTGATCTGTTCTTTTGATTACATTCAGTTCTATAACCATATAGAAGCTAAGCTAGTAGCCTATGGCTGAAATATGTCAGCCATATTTCTTGAGATTTTGATCAGCATTGTTATTATTTTAAGATCTATCTATCTCTCTATTTCTCCATCTCTTTCTCTGTCAACTTTCTATCATCTACCTACTCATGTCTACTTTGTGTCACTCTTTTTTTAAAAAAAATTTTTATTTATTTTAATTGGAGGATAATTACAATACTGTGATGGCCTCAGCCATAGATCAACATGAAATGGCCATGGGCATACATGCGACCCCTCCCTCCTGAACCCCCCTCCTATGTTCCTCCCCAGCCCTCCAGGTAGTCACAGAGTACCTACCGGCTTTGGGTTCCCTGCAGCATGCATCAAACTCCCACTGGCTATCTGTTTTACATATGATAACGTATATGTTTCGATACTATTCTCCCAAATCATCCCACCGTCTTCTCCCACCGAGTCCAAAAGTCTGTTCTTTATGTCTCTGTCTCGTTTGTTGCTCTGCGTGTAGGAGTGTCAGTATGATCTTTCTAGATTCCAGATATATGCATTAATACATGATATTTGTCTTTCTCTTTCTGACTTCACTCTGTATAATAGGCTCTAGGTTCATTCACCTCATTAGAACTGACTTAAATGCATTCCTTTTTATAGCTGAGTAATATTCCATTGTGTATAGTACCGCAACTTCCTTATCTATTCATCTGCTGATGAACATATCTAGGTTGCTTCCATGTCCTAGCTATTGTAAATAGTGCTTCACTGAACACTGGGGTACAAGTGTCTTTTTCAATTATGATTTCCTCAGGGTATATGCCCAGTAGAAGGATTGCTGGGTCATATGGTAGTTTTATTCCTAGTTTTTAAAGGAATCTCCATATTGTTCTCCAGAGTGGTTGTATCAGTTTGCATTCCCACCAGCAGTGCAAGAGGGTTCCCTTTTCTATACACCCTCTCCAGCGTTTATTGTTTGTAGACTCTTTGGTGATGGTCATTCTGAGTGGTGTGAGATACTGAGAGAGTTGATTCTTAGGTACATTGATAAGGTGTTGGGGGCCCTCAAGGAGGGAGGGGTCCAGGGCTCTCAAGGAGGAGAAAGGGACAAACATTTTTTTCCTACATTCCTTCGTCTTAGTCACATAAGACTTTTCTTTAAGACCAGAGCTAATGATTATGCAACAAAACAACTGTCTTGCTCAAGGGTATGTTTTTCCTTAAGCTCTGTACTAATGATTATATGATAACAATGTATCTTGCTTGAGGACATGTTTCTCCTTAGTCAGGAACCTTCTGACTAATCTTGTTGTATTAGAATGTATGTTGTGGGAGTGAGTCTGGTAGTGAGGGGGGCATTCTCCATCCCTCTTCTGATGTCTGTGTCAGAAGTTTTCTCTGTCCTTCTTCACTGGAATAAAACTTTTCCACATAAAAGCTCTGAGTAATCAAGCCTGGTCCCTGATCCAGAAGCTAAATCTTCTTTGGAGATCATGAATCCAATATTGTTCACCCTAAGCTATCAATACCTCACGGTAATTTTGATTTGCATTTCTCTGATAATGAGCATGTGTTTATTAGCCAACTGTATGACTTTGGTGAAATGTCTATTTAGATCTTCTGCCCACTTTTTGGTTGGGTTATCTGTTTTTCTGGTATTGAACTGCATGAGCTACTTGTATTTTTAGAAATTAATTCTTTGGCAGTTGTTTCATTTGCTATTATTTTCTTCCATTCTGAAGGCTGTCTTTTCATCTTGCTTATAGTTTCCTTCGTTGTGCAAAAACTTTTAAGTTTAATAGGTCCCATTTGCTTGTTTTTGTTTTTATTTCCACTACTCTAGAAGGTGGGTCATAGAGGATCTTGCTGTGATTTATGTCAGAGAGTTTTCTGCCTATGTTTTCCTCTAAGAGTTTTATAATTTCTGGTCTTACATTTAGGTCTTTAATCCACTTTATTTTTGTATATGGTGTTAGGAAGTGTTCTAATTTCATTCTTTCATATATAGTTGACCACTTTTTCCAGCACAACTTGCTGAAGGGACTCTTTTCTCTACTGTATATTTTTGCTTCCTTTGTCAAAGATAAGATGTCCACAGGTGTGTGGATTTATCTCTGGGCTTTCTATCTTGTTCCATTGGTCTATATTTCTATTTCTGTGCCAGTACCATACTGTTTTGATCTTTATAGTAAAATAAAAATCTAAAAAAAAAAGCACAGAGAATTCTGAAGCAGAAAGGAGATCAGTGGTTTGACTCAAATTCTACCTTGCTCTACTCCTCTGAAGCTCCATTCTGAGTCATTCTTTTGTTTGAAAATATCTGTTATTTTGCCTTCACTTTTGTTTTTTGGCCTCCACTTTTGCCCAATAACTTCACTAAGCACAAAAATCTCAATTTATAGTTATGTTCCTTCAGCACATTGAAGATATTACTTCATTATCATTTGGTCTCTACTTCTGCTTCTGAGAAGGCAGCTGTCAAATTTATTGTTGTTTATTTGTAAGTAATTTAGTGTTATCTTTCTGGTTACTTTATGATCTTAGGTTTTACAATGATGCTTCTGGATGCTGAATTTCCTTTTCTCTTTCTTATCTTCTCTTTCTTTCTGTTCTGTTCTTCTTTCTTTCTTCTCCTTTTTTCTTTCTTTCTTCTCTTTTCCTTTTCACTTTTTTTTTGCTTCTTCTTGCTTATATATTCTTCTAGGTAAACTTTAGCATATCTAGTATTTCAAAAAGTTTTAAAGAGAATTTAAATTTTGATTGTAATTTTATTTAATCTATTAATTAACTTGGAACAAATCAATATTTTTGGTATGCTTAATATTCCTATTTAGGAACATGTTATTTCTACCAAATTAAAAATGTCTCTTTGTAAATGTTTGCTAATTATCAAATCACCTTACATAATTCTTGTCAGGTAAGTTTATGTTTGCTATATCTTTGTTTCTATTTTGATTAGACAATATCCTTTTTTAAAAAATCTGTATTTTCTATTTGATTATTGCTGCATTAAAGAAATCGACTGATTTTTTTTCGTATTTTTACTATTGAGATAGGTCAGATTCTACATGGTGTTTAAAGAAATAACCTAAAGCTCAAAACTAAAAATGGATGCAAACAGGAAAGATTTTTTCAAATGCAGCAAAATCTTTTTTTTAAATTTTTCTATGTTTTGAACAATTTTAGGTTTATAACAAAATTAAAAGAAATCTACAGAGACTGAAACCTATTTTTAATGACAAGTATATTTATTAGACAAGTTTAGTTGACTAGAGAGTACATTTTATTTACAAATAGACAGGAAAAGAAAAGTAAGAATTGAATATAATCAAGAGAAAATATTTTAATATATTTATTTTCCTGCTAAAGGTTAGATAAACATATTTGACTACAGAAATGCCTAGTTGTAAAGGCTAATCAAATTTAAATGGGGAAATAAATACACAGAAAGATTTGGTGTACTAAAATTTGTAGAATTTGGATGATATTCTCCAAGGAATAATTAAAGATACTAATAAATTACAATGCAGAGTTAGTAGAAATAATTTTTGAGACATCAGGATATACCTAACTTTTCCCCTAGAATATAGTTAAGTGTATACCCTAGAAATTACAGAATCAGCATTATTATTTGAGGATAAAGTAAAACAAATGATCAATTTACAATTTAGAAATACTTGGAAGAGCTTAAGTGGCTGCCTAACTTTGTAGGAACAAATCAGGTCAGACCAATTAAATTCTGTTCTATGGCAGAATGGCCACCTAAAAAGATAAGAAGCATTTGTAAAACATAATCTGTTTTAATTTCAATAAGTGTTTTTGTTTCATTGTATATGATATCTTATTTTTAAGCTAAGACAGTATAGGGCGATGTGCCATTCTCAATGGTTAGTTATCTTTAATGTGTTCCCAACTGGGTGCTCATATTAACAGGCAGTAACAAAAATTCATCATGGAGTCCTTGATCTTGAATCTAAAGAATCTTAGAATCTAAAGAACTTGAATCTAAAGAAAGGAGTCTAAACTTGAACACTGAACAAAAGATTGGAGATAAACTGAGCTAAATATTAGTATTAGTATCTGGTGATAGACTTAAAAACAATATTGAAATATTAGAAAGAAAAATTCTAAAAAAAGAATTGATACCAGTAGAGAAAACTATACAATATGAAAAGTATTTTTTGAACATTTTTGGGATAAAACAGTTGCATGGCATGGAAATACTGGCTCAATAAGAGTATAAAATTAAAAAAAAAAAATCCAGTATGTTTGTGGGGTAGAAGTTGAGCTGAGGTGTAAGTATCAAGATGATCATAGATCAAAATGTGATAGTAACAAAAAGTACTTATTAAAAGAGAGAAAGAAAGAAATGTGGAAAGAAAGAAAGAAAGAGATGCAAACAGAATTTAGTTGTATTGAAAAGCATATGGCATCCAAGCTCTAAAAAAAATCACTCTTTTATACACTACTAGTCATGCTTAGATTAGAATGTTACATCTCATTTTAGTCAACACATTTTAAAAGGATGTGAAGAATGAAAATGGATTTGAAGAAGGGCAACAAGAATGATTGAAGTGCTAGGGTATATATCCTTGGATGAAAAGTTAAGAGTTCAGTATTGTTTGGACTAGAAAAGGGATAGGTAAAGGATGGTTTTATTATCATTTTCAAGTTAGAAAGGATTTTTGTGAAAGATAACCCCCATTGGTGATTTCTCAGATCTATAGAGGATGAAAAAAGCACAAAGGAGCTTAAGTTTAAAGCAGAAAAGATCAGGTTTGGATACAAGGCAGATGTCTCTGCCATCAGGGAGATGAAATTTGAAATGACTTCTAAAGGAGGCTATGAGCCAAGCAGCCATGCCGGTCTCCATTTGGGCGTATTGTTAAGCATGAAAACAAGCTTGGGAAAGATGACCTATATCAGGGCTCAGCAAACTACTGCCTACAAGTCAAATCTGGCCCACCACCCATTTTTGGACAACCCATGAGCTAAGAATGTCTTACATTTTAAAATTGTTGAGAACAAATCAAAAGAAGAATATTTTATGACAGAAGAAAATTATATGAAATTTGGTTTCACTGTCCATAAATAAAGTTTTGCTGGAACTCAGCCACCTCCATTTGTTAAGATACATGGGCTACTTTGGTGCTTGCAACGGCAGAGTTGAGTAGTTGCAACTGAGACCATACGGTCCACAAAATCTAAAATAATTATTATCTGGCACTTTTGGGGAAAAGTTTCCTGACGCTTGACCTATATGATTGTAGCCACTTATACAACATGTGGATTTTTTTTTTTCCCTCCGAAGTCTAGAAGCTTTCTCTGTTGTAATAGAAGTGAACCCCCCTGGGGTCAGCGGATGAATATACGCGGCACATTTTTTGAAGTATCTTTGAGAGAGCTTTGGGTCCACAGAAGAACACGCCGATGTTGCTGCTGCGGTGGAGGTGAGACAAGAAGAGAATATGTTACACAGGGCAAGGCCAGCCAGCAGCCAAGACAGAAGGGTACAGTTAGCGAGTAGCCGCGGTTGTGACTTTACATATTTTTCTCCACCCACTTTCTTTTTTCCTTGAAATCTTTTCTCCTACTTTTAGCACCATGTTCTCTCACAGGTTCCCAGAATCCTGTTAAGCTCTGTATCACAAGATGCTGTGGGATATAGATAGGTGATGTAAAGAAGGTTGAGGTTGGCAGGTGCAATGATGACAGATGAAGGCGTTTCATTATAGAGGTGATATTGGGTGGAATTTTGGTCGTGACCTTGATTAGCATTCTCTTGGATTGCTGACTACAATGTCACCTCCCTCAGAGCAAGAACCTGGTCTGTCTTACTCATCTCTGTAATCCTGGGTAGACAACCAATATTTGTTTGCTGAAGAAATGAATAAATGGCTCTGTTCCCTATTATCTGCATGGTCTTGAGCAAGACTATGAACCTCAATCTCAACATGAGTTGAACTAAGATTATAGTGACTACTTGGTATGTTTTATCCAAAGCAAAATGAGATAATGCATTCCAAAAGGTTTAAAAAGTGTTAGTTATTGCTATTTTTCAACTCTGCCTATTCATAGTTAAGATCATCTATACAAAAGTTCTAGCAACGTTTGCTTACTTCTCCTGTTGGAATTACTTTAATTTTCAAAGAAGGCCAAAAAAAAGAGTTGGAAAGGAAAATCACATGGCTGAAAATGAGGTCACCTCAAAGTTGTCCTCTCTAACTATGGCATTTCAGAATAATGTCCCAGGGCTGCTCCAATCTCTTGAAAACACAACTGCTGGCTCTCCTTAATATAATGAGTTAGCACCAGGATTCAGGTTGTCTCTGAAAAGTGGGAGTGGCCAGTCTCTACAGGGACTTATAGAAACCTCAATTTCCCTTATCTTGCATTGTACTATTCCTTGTAACATTTTCTAATCTCTGGCACAAGCTTAATTAGAGGGTTGGAGTCTGGGTCAAAAGTCCTCATACTTTGCTAGGCATAAGATTATCTAGGCAGATTATTAAAACAGAGTCTCAGGCTCGAATCCAAGGAGTCATTTTTAGCAAGCCTCCCAGGAGCTATTAAAGCACATGGGCCCCATGAGCTACCCTCTGAGAAACACTGTCTTAGAAACACTTCAGGACCAGCCCTCCGCACCACCTTTACCTCCTCATATCGTGTTTGTTGCGGAACTCCTCTATAACCTCATTCTTCTTAGCTCGTGTGTTAACATGATTCTCTGCCATGTACTGAATCCACATTTAATTATGTGATCCTGAACAATAATAGCCATGGTAGGAATTGATGGTTCAACGACATTTCAAACTCTAGCTTCAAAGGAACTTATCAAGTGGATTCGTTGTAAATGACAATATGTTTAAAATGTTTAAGTATTATTTTTAAAGAGATTATTCCTATGGCTAAATTCGAGAAAACACTTTTTCAGGAAACATTTCCCACTGAAAAAAATATGAGTTTATGACTTAATGAAGTAATTTAAAGGTGTTTATGGGCTTCCCTAGTGGCTCAGACAATAAAGACTCTACTTTCAATGCAAGAGACCTGAATTCGATCCCTGGATTGGGACGATCCCCTGGAGAAGGGAATGGCAACCCACTCCGGTATTCTTGCCTTAAGAATTTCATGGACAGGGAGCCTGGTGGGCTAAAGTTCATGGGGTCTCAAAGAGTCAGACACGACTGAGCAACTAACACACATGGAAATATCAGCCAATGGTTGAGAGCTGTTGATTCATCACTTCATTGATGGGCATGTTAATTAGCTTCCCAAAGTCCTCCTTTGGGGACTTTGTCCATGGTGACAGTTCTATACCAAACTCCTAAGTGCCTCTGTGAGGGTTAGATCAGACTTAGCACATAGTGAGCTGTCAAGAATGGTTAGCTTACATTACAACCTACATTATGTCTTCCTGCTCCATGAAGCTGACCACAGGATGTGTGTGTGATGTGTGCTGTTAACCGAGCAGTGATTACAGACTTCCTGGATCAGCACTCTTGCACTAGGATTTTTTTTTAATCTGAAGTGTTCATCTTTTTTTTTTTCTTAGTTTTTTTACTTTGTATTGGGGTATAGCTGGCTATAATGTTGTGATAGTTTCAGATGAACAGTGAAGGGGCTCAGCCATACATATACATGTGTCCATTCTCCCCTGTACTCCCCTCCCGCCCAGGCTTGTACTAGGTTTTTTGAGTTCTGGACTGCCGCAGTTTGAATGATAGATGGGTCAGGCAAAAGCCTTCCCCTTGAGGAGTCTGATGCCCAGAGGCAACCTTGCATCTATGTTCAAAGACACTGTTATGGGTGGTGATATTTTTCCATTAGTGTAGGTGTCACCAAAGAGGTTGCCCACTGGTCCATTCCCAACAGGCTAAGATTGCCCTTTCGTTTGCAGCCGCGTGTGACTGTTTGCAGATCATGAAGATGCTCTTTGATGCTCTGCCTTTAAGACTCCATTTCAAAGGATTCTGATTGCTGGCTGCCAGGTGTACCCCTGGTGTCCCCAGCAGTTCACAGCTACCCTGCCTCTTTTGAAGCTGCGGCTATAACACTGCACAGCTGAGTACACATGTTTCTGTATTTATGTAACTGTCATGGTTATGTAATCTCCAAAAAGTCTCACAAAGGCCCTTCATCACCTACCTTCCACGAAGGCAGAAAGGCCAGTCCTTCCTTAGCTCTCTGTGCATTATGGGCCCCACACATGGCATTCTTTTGTGTGCCTTTCTTCCCTGCCTCGGCGTTTGTAATTTCAACTATGGAGCTTTCTCATCACGAAGCCTCACTGGGAAGCAAGGAGCCAAGAGGCCTCACAAAGTAGAAAAGGCACTGATGTGGCAGCGTTTTTTTTTTTTCTTTTATGAGGCAGTGGACAAGTGCAACAGAACCTTAATGGGGTTGCTAAAGAAAAAACATTCTTCTATAAAGTTTAATTACCCACGAATGCTCAGAATGAAAAAAAAAAAGATTCTCTGTAAAAGAAGTATAAAAACACAAGGCATTATTCTTCAGTTTACAGCCTGCAAGTTGCAGAGTTTGCACACACGGGAGGCATTGGATTGGGGACAACATTAGCAGCATTGATCAGTCTGGGCATCTGACTTTGATGGGGAAAGGACAAATTTTACACAAGCTGCAGAGATGGTTAACATTAACAGCATTTTTAGCTCTGATAAACAATAAAGAAAATTTTCTTCGTCCCCTCTTATTTGCTAAATGACTATTGTGCTCATTTTTTTTGTGGGCTTGATGCATTTTTCAAAACAATTTGGTGATGCCATGCATGAAAGGCAGCCAAAATGTCACTCCCCGGGAGGTTTCTGGCCAGCAGATATATGGGGGAGCGAGGGTAATCCCACCACCTTGCTCTCTTCCCAGGTTCTCCCATCTTGAGCCCTGCTCTCTTTAAATTGCATGTTTGTTTTTATGTGTTGGCTCTTATGCTTGGTAAGTTATAACCCTATAGGGGCAGACCCTAAACCCCATTTAAAAAAAATCAAATTACTTTATGCCCTGAGTGCACTCTGCAAATAAAATCGATAAACAGAAGCTTCCTGTGGATTTATGGAGGCTTAGAAAGACAATGAGAACGACAAGCTCACTATCAGACAATGGACTCACTATCAGACTTCTATTTAATCTTTTCTAGAGAATGCTTTTCATTAGAGAAGCCTCCAAATAATTCATCTCATAATTACATTTTGTACACCTTCCTTTTTGTAACCTGAGATGATAACTGCGTTGGGCATTTTTTTTTTTTTAAACCCGCCTCCCGATTATTTGTAGCGGCCTCCTCTGCTACTTTTCGTTGAGACCTAATTACTCGGGGGTTGATTAGGGGCTACAGGCGTCCCTAACGGTGTTTGCACGTGGCTGACACACTTCCCTAGCTCTTCCCACCAACTCCATCCTCTTTGGTGAGTCAGCACTCTTGTCCCAGATTCCTCATCCTTCTCATGGTCCCTTCACTAGCTAAAGCTCGTGACTGGACTTGGCTCTTGGCTCTGAGGAGCACAAAGTTGCTGCCTCTGAGAGCATCATGGTTACAAATGTGTGTTGTTGTTTTGTGTTCGCTCAGTCATGTTCAACTCTTTGCAACCCCATGGACTGTAGCCCACCAGGCTTCTCTGTCCATGGAATTTTCCAGGTAAGAATACTGGAGTGGGTTTCCATTTCCTTCTCCAGGGGATCTTCCTGACCCAGGGATCAAACCTGCATTTCTTGGGTCTCCTGCATTGGCAGGCAGATTCTTTACCACTGCGCCACCTGGGAAGCCCCTCATGATTAAAATAGGGGAGAGAAATGAAAGCAACTGACTTGTAGTATTGGATCCCCATGGCAGAGCTATGTTTCTGCCAATTGGGTCCTCTCCTTCCTCTGATAAAACTTTGAAAACATACACCTCACACAGAAATACATCACACAGAAATATCCTAATATTTTTGCTGTATCACCTGATGCGAAGACCTGACTCATTTGAAAAGACCCTGATGTTGGGAAAGATTGAAGGCAGGAGGAGAAGGGGACGACAGAGGATGAGATGGTTGGATGGCATCACTGACTCAATGGACATGGGTTTGGGTGGACTCCGGGAGTTGGTGATGGACAGGGAGGCCTGGCGTGCTGTGGTTCATGGGGTCATAAAGAGTTGGACACTCCTCAGTGACTGAACTGAACTGAATGCTTCAATAGATAACTCCCAAAGAGAACTGAAGAATAATGATAAATTTACCTTGTGCTCACCCACCTCCCTAATCCCACCTCCCACAAATGGAATAGTTCCACCAATTTTCCGTGAATCTTCCCTTGATCTTAACAGGAGGACTGGATGTCTTCTGATGGAAAGACATTATTTATGTATGCTAACAATGCCCAGTCATAAGATTATGGTGGCTTTCTTCTTCTCTTGAAGCTATAATTTGTTTTGTGTGGAATTTCTACCAAAGTCTACTTCTTTGAATATTCTGAGCAATTTAGTCATATAAGGAGTATTTAGGATATCCTTTTAGACAGACAGACTTGTGTGCTATAATCAGAATGTTAATTTCTCAAAAATATTATTCAAAAACATTTTGTGCATCAGATCAGATCAGATCAGTCACTCAATAGTGTCCGACTCTTTGTGACCCCATGAATCGCAGCACGCCAGGCCTCCCTGTCCATCACCAACTCCCGGAGTTCACTGAGACTCACGTCCATCGAGTCAGTGATGCCATCCAGCCATCTCATCCTCTGTCGTCCCCTTCTCCTCCTGCCCCCAATCCCTCCCAGCATCAGAGTCTTTTCCAATGAGTCAACTCTTCACATGAGGTGGCCAAAATACTGGAGTTTCAGCTTTAGCATCATTCCTTCCAAAGAAATCCCAGGGCTGATCTCCTTCAGAATGGACTGGTTGGATCTCCTTGCAGTCCAAGGGACTCTCAAGAGTCTTCTCCAACACCACAGTTCAAAAGCATCAATTCTTTGGCGCTCAGCCTTCTTCACAGTCCAACTCTCACATCCATACATGACCACAGGAAAAACCATAGCCTTGACTAGACGGACCTTTGTTGGCAAAGTAATGTCTCTGCTTTTGAATATGCTATCTAGGTTTGTACATATGTACACACAAATGAGAATCGGGAGGGTGTGCACACAAGCAAATGTGGCTCCAGGTGGACACATTTACTCAATTTAGTAGAAAGGTATTTTTACATTTCTGAAAACAATGGGTGGTCTAAAATGCATTCAGGTAGCATGGATCAGAAGCTCCCAGTCATATGGTAAGTCGGCATCTTTCTTCACTTTGGGGTTGTACTGTTCTAACAAATGGTAGTATTCTTCTATTCTTTATTTTTTCTTCCAGAGAAAAGAAACACTTCTACTGAAGCAATGAAAAAATGGTCAGATCTTCTAAGTTTTTAATCATAATTAATTGCATAAAGTTTTACGCCTACAAGGCATGGTGAAGTTATTAGTAGATAAGTCAAAAGTGGCAAACTATAAATATTATGTGAAAAGTAAGATCAAAAATCGAAGTCTTATGGAATATCATTTTATTCAATTAATTAAAAACAACAGACCTACAAATCCAGAAGGTTGAGCACACACATAATATGTGTTTATCAAAAAGTAGCTAGATGTGATAAAGATATATTTATTTTCATTCTGTCTACCTTCTTGGAAACAATTTCCTGATTTTCTGAATATTTGCCTAAAGCTTGGAATCACAATAACATCTACAAATAATGATATGTAGCTCCCATTTTTGTATAAGACATGCATTTCTAAAGATTAATAAGACACAGATATAAATGTGTGTATTTAATTAACATTTATATTTTAATGAAGAGAATAGTTTCCATTGTGAGTTTAGAGTAGTTTTCTGTGCTTGTCTGACTTAAGCAACGGACAACAATAGTTCCATGAATGTCAGTTTGGCCATGTCAATAAAAGACTTACTTTTTCCATGTCCACTTATTATTTGTTGATCTTCTTTTAAAATTATACTTGTGCTTTTGTTATACAGCTGATACAATTATGAAAATTAATTGCACATAAAAACAACAGAGTATGCTTCCCTATTTTCTACTTTCTGTCTTTGATCTCTTTAAAATTTTTTCTTTCCCTTTTCTTATTTGTATTCATTTTGATGCCCATCAATTTGTTTCTCTATTACTGTTATTTTTGCAATTTTCTGCTTCCTTTATAGCTTGCACTGTTCTCTTTGATCTGCTTCCCTTCAAGCTTTATTTTTGGTGCTGTTTTTCATGTTCTGTAAAAAAATATTTTTGCCCCTCTTCCCTTTATTCTTTTGATTTAACTCCTTCTTCTTAGAACAAGAACAGACTCCTGCTTTAAATGAACAGGTAAATGTTTTTAAAAGAGTAAGCCCTAAGAATACTCCGCTTTGCACAGATGAATGGAAATGGTTGAGAGCCTACTTCAAAGACCCTCAAGAACAAAGAACCTTTTCTGAGGCCATGAACAAATCCACCAATTCTTTCTGGCCCATCTTTGCCAAAAGATATGAGCTAATGACAGGACAGACCTGTCTTGTATGAGTAGCCAATGAGGCTTGGGAACAAACATCTCCTTGACATAATTGGGGGGGAAACATACTGTTTATCTCTTTAATAACCATCTTGAGGAAAATTAATGTGACTTTGTTCTTTGTGCAGGACAATAATTGAATTGTGTGTTTTATTTATAACTTGGCAAAGGCCAGGATATTGAAATACTTCTTAATATTAGATTTTCTTGTTTAAAAATTAGATTCTATTGGCATTCTCTTTCTGTGATGTCTTCATTAAAAGCTTCATTAAACATAAATCTTCTTTTACACAGCAGAAAACAAAATTACTTTAAGGAGGTCATTTAAAAAGTCTTTTGGAAGAGTAGTGCTAAGCCTTCTACTGGTGACTTGTCTTTTCCCAGGAATCTGGCATTCCATGAATAAAAGGATAATTGAGCTTTCCTAACCAGTGAATCCCAAAGGAAATCAACCCTAAATGTTCACTGGAGGGACTGATGCTGAATCTGAAGCTTCAATACTTTGGCCACTTGCTGTGAAGAGCCAACTCATTGGAAAAGACCATGATGCTGGGAAAGATTGAGGGTAGGAGGAGAAGGGGATGACAGAGGATGAGATGGATGGCATCACCAACTCAATGGACGTGAATGTGAACAAACTCTAGGAGGCAGTGAAGGACAGAGAAGCCTGGTGGGCTACAGTCCTTGCAGTGGCAAGGAGTAGGACATGACTTAGTGACCGGACAATAGCAGCAGCAACAGTGATGCATGTCTAATGTTAATTACATTGATAGTTGAAGTTGTATAATAAGTTGCGGTGTTAGAGAGTCTAAGGTTGTTACAGATACACTATTTTTAGAATTATAGAGGCTTGATTCAGTGACATCCAAACCTTGGTTTTGTTTTTTTGTTTTTTGTTTTTTTTAAACTTTGGAAGAGATGAAGTCTTCTGTTGAGAAGAGAGAGTTTCCATAAGTCTTGTGCTGAAAAATTCAACTGGGCTTTAAGTACATGTATATACTATACTTCGATTATGGCTTTTGAAAAGGAATGAGCACATGGTTCCCAAGGCAATGAGAAAAGTGACAGCTATATGATTTTCCCACTTTCAAAATGTTCCCTACTCCTCACTCCCTGCAAAATCAGACAGACTCAATTCTCAGCACAATGCAATGTGATTTTGGAGGTAGAGTTTGTGCAAACACAGTTCTACCCTCCATCTCTTGATGCTGTGTTTCTGGTTTACACCTTTCTGAGGGAAGGGAGATAATTAAATGGTTTGTTCTGAAAGGTCTTCTTACTGGGATGTAAACTTCATGTGTAACACAAATAAACAAATACAGTGTGAAGCATCAATAAGGGACAATCAAAGCTATGGTTTTTCCAGTAGTAATGTATGAAAGTGAGAGTTGGACCATAAAGTTGGAGCACTGAAGAACTGACGCTTTTGAACTTTGGTGTTGGAGAAGACTCTCGAGAGTCCCTTGGACAGCAAGGAGATCAAACCAGTCAATCCTAAAGAAAGTCAACTCTGAATATTCATTGGAAGGACTGATGCTGAAGCTGAATCTCCAATACTTTGCCACCTGATGCGAAGAACCAATTTATTGGAAAAGACCCTGATGCTGGGAAAGATTGAAAGAGAAGTGGGCAGCAAGAGGAGAAGAGGGCAGCAGAGGATGAGATGGTTAGAGAGCATCACTCACTCGATGGACATGAATTTGAGCAAACTCTGGGAGATGGGGAGGACAGAAGAACCTAGTATGCTACAGTCCAAGGAGTCACAGAGAGTCAAACATGACTTAACAATTGAACAACAACAAAAACAGCACAGAAAAGAGCAGTCTTATCTATAAAAGCTTAAAGACAAAGATACACATGTCCCTGTCAAAAGTCTACAGTGTGGGAATGTTAGTTCCAAGATAATTGAAAACTGAGTGTAAAACATTTATCAGATGAATAATTTTTTTTCCAAAGGAAGAACATAGCAACCTGATCCATGGCCTCCTGGATCATGCCAGGAACAGTGTCTGCAGTCTCAGGGCCTTGGTACATGCTGCCCTTTTGCTTTTTCCCAGTTGCCCACATGGCACACTTGCCAGCTCCTTACCTCCTTCAGGTCTTTCCTCAAAAGTGGAAACTATTCTTTAAACAAAAACAATATTAGGACATGCTACTTCCAAGACCTGTAGATGATGTGGGTTCAGAACAATGACTGATTTAGACAATATATATAAATAACAACAAAATCTTTGTATTAGTGCTTTGTACTTCACCAAGTTTTTCAACATACTATGCATTTTTAAATTATGAAAATAAAAATGTGAATGTATAGAATCATGCATGTTTTACACTGGGCCCCAAAAGCTCAAACAAACTCCCTTGTTTGTCACATAGTCAGTATCTTCCAGAATCAGAAAACACAGCCTTCACTCTTGTCTTATGGTCCGAAAGCAAATGCTCTTCCTCTTCTACGATGAAGTTTATCATATAGTAGTCATACTTAAGTTTTTTTTTATTAAAACTCATCTCACACACTAGCAAAGTAATGCTCAAAATTCTCCACGCTAGGCTTCAACAGTATGTGAACCATGAACTTCCAGATGTTCAAGCTGGATTTAGAAAAAGCAGAGGAACCAGAGATCAAATTGCCAACATCTGTTGGATCATTGAAAAAGCAAGAGAGTTCCAGAAAAACATCTACTGTGCCTCATTGACTATGCCAAAGCCTTTGACTATGTGGATCACAGAAAACTGTAAAATTCTTAAAGAGATGGGAATACCAGACCACCTTACCTGCCTCCTGAGAAATCTATATTCAGGTCAAGAAGCAACAGTTAGAACTTTACATGGAACAAGAGACTGGTTCCAAATCAGGAAAGGAGTATGTCAACGCTGTATTGTCACCCTGCTTATTTAACTTATATGCAGAGTACATCATGCGAAATGCTGGGCTGGACAAAGCAGAAGCTGGAGTCAAG
Organism: Bos taurus; assembly: GCF_002263795.3. Lineage (NCBI taxonomy): Eukaryota > Metazoa > Chordata > Mammalia > Artiodactyla > Bovidae > Bos > Bos taurus. The sequence goes on from NC_037336.1 coordinate 92,008,964, forward strand.
ATTGCTGGGAGAAATATCAGTAACCTCAGATACACAGATGACACCACCTTTATGGCAGAAAGTGAAGAAGAACTGAAGAGCCTCTTGATGAAAGTGAAAGAGGATAATGAAAAAGCTGAGACATTACCTTGCCAACAAAAGTCCATCTAGTCAAAGCTATGGTTTTTCCAGTAGTCATGTATGGATGTGAGAGTTGGACTACAAAGAAAGCTGAGCAACAAAGAATGGATGCTTTTGAACTGTGGTGTTGGAGAAGACTCTTGAGAGTCCCTTGGACTGCAAGGAGATCAAACCAGTCCATCTTAAAGGAGATCAGTCCTGAATATTCATTGGAAGGACTGATGCTGAAGCTGGAACTCCAATACTTTGGCCACCTGATACGAAGAACTGACTCATTGGAAAAGAACCTGGGAAAAGATGCTTGGAAAGGTTGAAGGCAGAAGGAGAAGGGGACAACAGAGAATGAGATGGTTGAATGGCATCACTGACTCAATGGACATGAGTTTAGCAAGCTCTGGGAGTTGGTGATGGACAGGGATGTCTGGTGTGCTGCAGTCCATGGGGTTGCAGGGAGTCGGACACAACTGAGAGACTGAACTGAACTGAGTTGAACTAATAGTTGATAATGATAGCAGCTAACACTGAACTCAGAGCAGTGTTTTAGGCCCTTTAAAATTCACACAGTTAATCCTCACAGAAGCCTAGGAGGTAAACAGTTTTACTATTTGCAGTTTACGGAGAAGGGGATAGTCAGAGCCAAGTTAAATAATCTGTTCAAGGTAAATTGGTATTAATGATGGAGCCAGGATTTACAATCAGGTTCTCAGACTCCTAAATTCCTGCTTGGTTTTAGAATATTTTTTTCTGCTTTGCAAGATATGCTTTAGGTACAGTTTACAGTTTGGCATAAGTGAATTCTCCAGTTGAGTAATCACAGATCAATTGTGTTTACCCAAGATTTCTTGAAGGCATGGGCAGTTTAAGAAATACCATCTTCTGGACCTAGAGATTATCATGCTAGGTGAAGTAAGTCAGAAAGAGAAAGACAAATACCATATGCTAGCATTTGTATGTAGAACCTAAAATACGACACAAATGAACATACCTATGAAACAGGAACAACTCACAGATGCAGAGAACAGATTTCTGGTTGCCAAAGAGTAGGAAGATGGGGAATGGAAGGTTTGCTAGTTAGGGATTAGCAGATGCAAACTACTATATGTGTAGTATGAATAAACCACAAGGTCCTACTCTATGGTACAGGGAACTATATTTAGTAGCCTGTGACAATCCATAATGGAAAAGATTATGAAACAGAATGTATATATATAACTGAGACACTTTGCTATACAGCAGAAACTAACACAACATTGTGCATCAACTGTACTCCAATAACAATTAATTTAAAAAATAAATAAAGATAAGTATAATCCCTAAATTTTTTTCAGCTCTATTTCTTTCGGCCCACAAATAATCCATCCTAAAAATCTAATGCAAAGACATAGTAGAGGCTGGTTTGATAAGTAAATAAATAAATCAAAATTAAAAAGGGATACCATCTTCAATTGAGTTTACGTATTAAAAATTTTAGGGCTTCCCTGGTAGCTCAGTGGTAAAGAATCCACCTGCTAATGCAGGTGACGTGGGTTTGATCCCTGGATTGGGAAGATCCCCTGGAGAAGGAAATGGCAACCCACTCCAGTATTCTTGCCTGGGAAATGCCATGGACAGAGAGCTACAGTCTACGGGGTTGTCAAAGATTCAGATCTGACTTAACGACCAAACAACAACAATGGAAATTTCAATGCAGTTGACACTTGCCAGATGTTGTAAGATGGTCATGCATAGGTTTGTGCTTCCTGAAATATCCCACGATTACTTTTTCTAAGGTCAATGTTTTACCTCTAAACAAGAGGCCCACTGCTGTGGATTAACTGGTTTGTGCTCGAGAGCTGCTTTCCATTCCCGCAGTGATGGAGACTGTGTCTCTCCTGGAGACTCCCAAGAAGCAGAGGAGAGAGAGCTGCTCACCTGGGGTGACTGAAGGCGACCTGCTGGAACTCATGATTCCAGTTGGGTCTTCCATAGTAGGTTTTCTGCCTTAATCCTGTAATCACATCAGCATTTTCATCCCAATGTAAAGCTATGTGAAAGGCCTAAAGTAAAAATTGTGGTATCAGATGGGTGTTCAGAGGGGGAAAAAAATCTTTAATAAATAAGGATGATGTAATTATGCTCATTTGTAGATTTAACACACAATTATTTTTTATGGGAAATTCTTTGTATTCCACCTGGGCACTATTGAAACAAAGTGCCTTCTATGTGGTTGACATGCAGAAATGTGAGCCTGGAAAGATTTTTCTTGAGAGGATGCAGGTAATACAGTGAAAAGGGGTAAGGGAAAGCAGACACTAAGCTACCTTTTTCCTGCCAAATTTCTCAAAAATTAATCTATAGCTCTGCCCCTGTTCACTTCACAGTAAACCTTAGGGATCTGAGAAGGGCCCTGACAGATTAAAGTGATAGAAAATGCCTAGAGTGAAGCTGGATTTTACAGTTAGATCTGCCTTTTGGAGTGAAATGATCTGTGTTCAAGTTCAAATGCTAGGAGGATGTTGAGTCTGGCAGGCAGAGCAGGTTGCCAGACCTAGTAAGGGGCAAGATTAGAGCTCTGTGGCCAACAGTTTGTCTTTAAATTGCACAAAAGCACCCAGGCATCAAGCAGTTGATAAGTAAGAGCCTGGGGCATAGCCATGCCTAGTGATGAGTTTATAAATTGCTATCATCTGTTTCAGCCCATGCTGAACTCTGATAGGTAAGAAGGATTCTTGCTTCCTAACTCCTGAGATCTGTGTTTGCTCTGCTCAGGCCCCTCCAAAACTCTTGAGCTCATGGGTTTTACCCTTGGGTACTTCATTTGTTCAATTCCTCTGACCAGTTGGAGTAGCAGCACTGCAGGGCCCAACTCTTACCCCATGATCCTGCAAGACTGGCTTCCCTGGCATGTTTCTCATCAGTCTAGAAAGCAGACAGGGATAAGGAGGCTGGGCCCTAACAAGCCAGTAGATGATGGAGACTTTGGTGGAGTCACAGAAATCCAGGCTGCAAGGAGTTGCCATTAGGTAAGTCTGAGCCCAGGTAGCAGGGCTACTGTAGGAATTGAGCTTGGGAAGAGGACTTCAGGCAAGAGAGGGAAAACTGGCAAACATCAGGCAGTGCCCTCTTCTTAGGCAGGTTTAGACAGAGAGTAAAGCATAAAATAGAAGACAAGGGTTCAAGGCTAAGAACAGAAGTGGTAGTTGAGGACTGGGTCTTGGAAACTGGCAGAAGTCCCATTATTAGAACTGGAACTCAAGGTCAGAGTTGTATCGGCCTCCAGATTAGAATGGAATTTTTGTGTCCCCACAGCCCTTTTGCTAACCCTAGAGGAAAGTGGTTCCAGCAGTGGGTGGAAGAATAAGCAGGGACAGTCGATTCCCTTTTTGACTAAGTGCCAAATCTAATGAGCAACTCAGGCCTTATTCTTCTTGGCTTCTCTACCATGTGGCCAAGCACTGCTTCTTGATTCTATTTTCATTACAAAATCCTAGTTCTTCTACTTCTCTCTTGTTCTTGTTCTGATTGAAGAAACAGTAATTGTTATTTTGTTATCCTATTCCCCTGTCTCCATATGGGAAGACTGCCTTCCCAGTCTCTAGCTCAGCTCTCTGAATCTCCTTCAGACCACTACTCCCCAAAGAACTTCCATTTTCACAACCCAATTAGCATCACCTACATAGGTGAATCAAACTTTCTCTCCCAAACTGTCATCTTCCTACCCGAGTAGAGGACTGCATCTTAAACTCCCCAAACTTATTTCTGTGTAGAATTCTTCCTGTACCTTCAAATTGGCTGTCCTAGCTAAAAATGAATTATTACACTTTGCAAATAATTTGTGACCTCAAGTTACTTCCACCTACAATCGTTAAGTGATTGCCCTAGGCAGGCAGAATGTTATGAATCTGAGTACAAAGAAGAAAGAGAGAAGGTCTCTGCTCTGTGAGGAACTGGTCATTGGAGGAAGGGACAGACCATGTGCACAATTGTGCTTAGTCATTTCAGTAGTGTCCGACTCTTTGTGACCCCATGGAGTGTAGCTGCCTCCTCTCTTCCGCAGGCTCCTCTGTCCACGGGGATTCTCCAGGTTAGAATATGGGAGTGGGTTGTCATGCCTTCCTCCAGGGGATCTTCCCAACCCAGGGATGGAACCCAGGTCTCCCGCATTGCAGGTGGCTTCTTTACCAGCTGAGCCCCCAGGGAAGCCCATGTGCACAAATACTATGATCTGAACCACCCGCAGTGAACTGGAGACCTAAGTTAACCTCAAATAATTTTAACTAAGAGAACTGGGGAAGGCCTTTGTGGGAACTGGGCTTTAAAGGATGATTCCGTGCAGTAGGCAGCAGGAGAGACAGACAGGTGGTGCTAGTGATAAAGAATCCACCTGCCAATGCAGGAGACTCAAGGGACGTGGGCTCAATCCCTGACGGGGGAAGATCCCCTGGAGAAGGGAATGGCAACCCACTCCAGTATTCTTGCCTGGAGAATCCCATGGACAGAGGAGCCTGGCAGGCTATAGTCCCTGGGGTCTCAAAGAGTCAGACATGACTGAGGCGCTTTAACATTGCATTGGAGGGAAAGGAAAGAGTGTGAGGGGAGATGGAAGCAAGAAAGTCCTTGGTGTGATTGGAGAACACACACTTTTTGGTGGCTCTGGGGCCAGTGGCGAATGACAGGAATTGTATAGAACAAGGGGGTTGCTGTCAGGTCAGGGTCAGGGGGTGCCTGGAGGTATTTGCTAAGTTTGGGTATTGTTCAATAGAAAAAAGATTTTTTTCATTTCCGACCATAATACTCTCCAGCTACCCATCACTGGTGTTCAACATTTGGAATTATATTTGCTCCATATTTCTCTTCCCAATGTTCAATTAATCTCCAAACACTGTTGATTTGCCCTTCATAATACCTTTTCCATCTGTCCCTTCTGTTCTTGTCATTCTGCCACTTTGAGGTTGTTGAATTCAGTTTAACAATTGGCTGTTTCTAAAACAGCCTCTTGATTCCTGACTGACAGCATGTACCAATTATTTTGTCCTGAAATTTAAGCATCTCGAGAATTTCCAACATGTCATGGCAAAAATTTAAGAACGTGTCGATTTTAGTTTACTATTTTCAGAAGAAAAGTATCTCTTACAGTGTACTTTTGGAAGTGGCAGCCATGCGATGGGGCAGAGCTGTGTTGTCACAGAATCAAACAGAGCCTGCATCTTGCACCTTCCAAATGACTGGGATTGCCTAGGTGGACACTCAAAATCAATCCACCATAGAAGCAGAAGAGCAAGCACCGGACCAGAAAGCAGAAGACAAAGGCTGTGTTTGCACTTCACCAAACGGATCACTAGTCAAAAATCCCACTTGAAAGAAAAGTGTTTTTCTGGAAAATATAATTTACATTATTTAATTCATGAAGGTGTTTCGAGTCTAGTTCCCAAGAAATCTCTATTTCAAAGTACCCCAGAGGAATAAATATTTAAGGCTGACTGCAAATAAGACCCTATAAAAACATTTAGCAACTGAATTTCAAGCAAAATCTTATTCATTTTCAGAAACACAGAGTCAAATTACAGTGATATTCTATAGGGCCAAAGTGTGTGTGTGTGTGTGTGTGTGTGTGTGTGTGAGAGAGAGAGAGAGAGAGAGAGAGAGAGAGAGAGACAAAGAATCAGGAGTGCATTCATTTGTAAATTTAGTGACTAATGCAAATCTCTGGCTCAAACATGCTTTCCTTAAATATCTACAGTAACTGTCACAGAAGTGCTGATTAGGACATAGATGTCATAGCCTAGTAATCACTTCATCACATTACTGTTGGCTTCCACATTAACGAAGTTTCAGCCTTAATAGTATTGAATAATAACTGCTACATTTTAAATGTTTTCTAACTTCCCTCATAGCTCAGTTGGTAAAGAATCTGCCTGCAATGCAGGAGATCTGGGTTGGGAAGATCCTCTGGAAAAGGAAATGGCAACCCACTCCAGTATTCTCACCTGGAGAATCCCATGGACAGAGGAGCAGGCTATAGTCCATGGGATCGCAAGAGCTGGACATGACTTAGAGACTAAACCACCACTACAGTAATCACTTCATCACTTCGTTGTTAGCTTTCACATTAGAGAAGTTACAAAACATTTAAAATGTAGCAGTTATCATTCAATACTATTAGCACTGAAACACTACAATAGTGCAATATTTTGATATATAGTACATTACTTTTGGTAAACCTAACTTTAATATGGCGTACCCACTCCAGTGTTCTTGCCTGGAGAATCCCAGGGACAGAGGAGCCTGGTGGGCTGCCGTCTATGGGGTCGCACAGAGTCGGACACGACTGAAGTGACTTAGCAGCAGCAGCAATACGTATTAATGGACAAGGCAGAACATCTGTTCTAACAGAAGATCATTTTGATCTTAGGTGTATAAACATACATGCAAGCAATTTCTAAGAATGCCTTAAGAAAAATAAATCTCTAGATAAATCATATATTCATATTTATTTTCTGTAGGAACAATTATTTTTTGTAGGAACTCACAAGTTTTACAATACAAAATGCTGAATGTCAACATCTGCGAATTTTTTCTGTTTGAACAGCTCAAAGCATAGAATTAGAACCAATTGAGAGCTCAGGACAATAGAGCTAATCCACAATGTCTGCTTGACAATACTAAATTTCAAAGGCAATTTCCAATGACGTAATTTTTCTTGAGTTTCCAAACTTGGAATCTTCTCACCTTGATCAAGTTCTTTTCTAATCTCCTTTTCTATTCCTTTTATTGCTATAATGTGAATAGCTCTACTCTGGCTTTATTTTATTCTCCTCTTTTCTTTTAAAGAACATAAAAACAATACTTTCAGGCTACCTGATAATCGTAGAGCTTACTACTGAAATTATTCATCTTTGCTCTATCATAACACAAATTAGATAATATTGCCCATTCTGAATCTTATCAATACCTGGTTTTCATCCCAGCCAGTAAGGAATATATGATAACTCAGAAAGTGAGCTTTCCCTTGCTCACTCATCTTTGTTTCCAGTGCGAGTAAGAGATCAGCAAACCACTCAAAGGCTCCTGGATCTCTGCAAATCCAATAGAAATACACCTGTCAAGAGAGAGAGCAAGAAAACAGATTGGTCTATCTTTTCACAACATGCCAATAATCACAGACTACTTAGCCTCCATTAAATTATTTGAGTCCAAATGGGCACTTCTACAAAATAACATGCTTCTCTCTGCCAGTGAACAGTTACACTGTGATTTCTTTAGAGAACACTCACCTTGTGTTTGAAAAGGCCCAGAATGAATTCAGAGTCAGGCGCCTGTGGGTTGTTGCCGGTTTCTCTGGATGAGGATCAATTTACCCCATTCTTACATATGTGCTGAGTCTGAACGAGGTTAATAATCATAACTAGCTGTGCCTTTCACTGCTTCATAAAGGGGGATAAACCATTAGACCAATCCTATTCATCTTTACTTGTGGTCTAAGTTCTGGATTTAGACCTTCTTCTCCAGAGACACAAAGGCTTGTTCACTAATTGACTTCACCAGTCATGACCTCTAGAGGGTGAAGATTATGGTAACTGCAGAATCAACCTTGCAGACCAGAAGTTTGCTCTCAACCAGACATATTAGTGTCCAAGGAGGCTGGTGGGTGGCGTCAGTGGTCTTGTGTCAACTGCTATAATGAAATGATGTTGAAGAACATTTTTTCTTTCTTTAACTCTCTGTATTTAGCAAAGGGCGTGTGACAGGTAGCAGTTTGAGTTTGCTAAAACCAAGGCTCAGCCTTGTACTTTGGGTTTCAGATAATTATATCTAGAAGAAACCATAGGAGATAGGTCTATTAATTCTCCTATTTTTCTCACACTCCTACCCACTACTGCCTACTGCTCTTTGCTGCACCCCCTCCCCAAAGAGATGCTGCTTAACAAGATAGAGGAGAGGGCCAGCCTGATCTCCACCAGGAAATATCGCCTCCAATAGCCAGTGTTCTCGCCCTCCCCTCCCTGCATCTCACCATCATCACATTATGAAACTTCCAGACAAGATTTAATTAGCAGATCATATTCATGAGGAAAAGAAAAATCACAGAATGTGTTTCAAGGCTAAGCATCTTGCCTATTCTCTCCAGGTCTGTGCAGGAATTTATTAAATTAATAGTCAGGAACAAAAGTTCAGAGCCTCCCTATTTGTTGGACAGTTGCTGCTTGGAAGGGCACTTGGAATCTTAACCTCAGGACAAACAGTAGCTCCTAGGCGTGTTCCCCCCTCCCAGCCCAAGACGAGCTTCTTCTCATTTTTGTCTCAGTCCACCGGCCCCTCTGGTGATCGTTCATCTACCAATGCCTACTCTATGTCAAGAGTGTTCTTGGCTCTGGAACTAGAAGAGCAGACAAAAGAGCCAATAATTCCCTGTCCTCGTGGAGTATGCATTTTAGAGGGAGAAAAATATGATGGTGATAAGTGAATAAGTGAAATATAGGCCACATCAGAGGGTGATTGGTCCTACAGAGAAACGAAGACAGGCTGGAACATCCTGCGGTATTAAGTCAAGGACAGGGGACATTTGAGCCCGGCCATGGAGGAAGTTGAAGGGTTGGGAGAGCAACAGAGTACAGAGGTCCAGGGCAGGAGCTCTTGGGTGGGCGGGGGGTGGGGGTAAAGTGAGGCTGCTGGAGGCAGCAAGAGGTGAGGTCTGAGGGGGAGGCAGGAGGTGCAGGCGGGGGGCTGTAGGGCCATCTTGACTTTTACTCTGAGTCACAGGGCAAGACACTGCAGGCTGCTCAGGGGGGAAGACGTCATCTGAGGAAGGGCCCGGGAAGGACCACTCTGGCGGCATCTTGAGGATGGACTGGGGGGTGTATGGGGGCGAGGGAGCGGAAGGAAGGGAGAATGGAGGCCGGGAAGCTGACTTTATGTCCTATGAGGCTGATACTGCTATCTTCTTTCCACTTTGTGAGGTGCCTCATTTAAATTATTATTTCCAAACCTCGGCCCCCAGCCTTTGGCTCACTGGGCTCCCCATGGAAACGAAAACCCTGACTGAATTTAATGCCATTCTCATCTATGATCCTTCTCCTCCCTGCCCCCTGGTAGGTTGTTTTATCTGAGAACATTAATGGTGGCATTTGGTATAAAACAAACATCATTGACGTATTTTCTACTATTTTCACTCTTTAAGAAACATGCTAAAAATATACTCATCTAGGAAATAAACAAAAGTATCATTTAAAAAAAAAGAGAACTTCTCATTTCAAATCCAGTTCCAATCACCCTTACTTGAAAAACAGTCACATCTCAGCTTCCTCCACTTACTGACCCTTATTCTTTCAAACAGAAATCATTCCTGTCCTTGCTTTTTTGTGGCTTAGCTGTGTGTCAGTGTTCTGAGGGTTTGCCAAGCCTTTTATACTTTTTTGCTTCCTTGTAATGGCTTTGTGTGTTTTTCCCTCTGTAATTGACTCATCGGTGACACTGGGCGGCTTTGGTGCAGGAGGCAATGGAAGGGCACTGAATGGGCCCAGGAGAAGTGCTTCAGGCAGAGAAAGGAGAAGACGGACTTTGAACGGAGGCAAAGCGTATTTACTTTGCTTCCCTTTCATCTTTCTAATGTTGAGGGACGCTCGCTGTGAAGGGACAAACGGTCCCACCTCTGCATTTCCTCCCGTAGGAAGGGTCTGGTCAACGCTAGAACAAATGTCCCAAACAATAGGCTGCACGTCTGTGATCTGTGCTTCCCAACCCTCACCCCGCCCCAGTCTCCAAAAATAAAACCACCCTAAAATCAGTTACCCGAATAAAGCACGGCTTTCAGGATTCTACAGTGAATAACAGAGGCCTAAAATACCTCAGGTAACTTTAAAAGGTTTTGTTACACAGAAAGTCGTCCTCGGTAAAATGATGAAAGTTCTGAACTTTTGTAGTAATGAAGTTCTTTCTTTTACAGGACTCAGCCCACACATTTCTGTGGACCTAACGGATCCCCAGACGTGATAGGGGACGGCTCCAGGATGGTGTCACAGAGTTGGGGAACTCTGTGCGCATGTGGCCTGTCACAGGCCTCTGCTTCCACTTTGTTCCCGGCGTGAGCCACCAGACAAACTCCGTTGCAGCCAATCTTGGGGTGCCTGGGTCCCAGCTCCAGCCCATCCCCAGCTTCCCTGCAGCCTGGGCTTCTCTTTAAGAGTGTTTGACCCAGGTCATCTGGACCCAGTGGGAAATGGCCCTGTGCTATTTTTGGATACACAGTTCTAGAAAATGTATTAAGGAAAGCTACTTGTCTATTTTACTACCAGAGCTCCAGACTCTTCCATCAGAGGTTCTCGTGCCATGGCCTGGTTAGTTACTCACAGACACGGAACACGGCAGAGGACACACCCTCAAATACAACCTTTAGACCCAAATCGATTTCCTGAGGGTGGAATGGGGCTAAAAATTATCTATCTATGACCCAGGGTCCCTCCAAGGGGCTTTTTCCTTTCCAAGAAAGGAAACTAAACATGGTAACCAAACATTGTGAACCCGGGAGTCCTGCAAGCTGCCCTGTTTCCTGACTTCACTACCTTCAAGCTGTGTAACTGGGAGCAGATTATGTAATTTGAGCCTAGATGATCACATACTAAAATGGCAAAAAACAAACAAACAAACAAACAAAAAACACTCAGACAAAAACACTGAACAATCATTCACAAGATTATTTTGAAGATGAAAGGGTAGGTTTCACCGAAGCATTTAGCTCTAAGTCTAATGGATACAGGAAGTGCTCTGCCGTGTGAGATGTGAGCTGAGATACTGCCGCCATCTCAATGGCATCTGGCCTAGCTTACGGAATGAATACCACATGATGATATTAGAGAGCAAAGGGGTCATCTGCCTTACTTAGGGGTCTGTGTCCCCACCGTCACTCCTGAATTATAAAGATGGTGGTCATCCACAGGAAGTGCAACCAAATTTTATCTCCAGCACCAGTCTCAAAGCCTCAGCAGTGCTCATCATCACGCAGTTCTGAAAGAGGAACACATTCACTAGTGAAACGTGCCTCAGGCTCCACGTGCTCAACACACAGTAAGGTGATTTATAGGGCCTGGGTTGACCTCCTCCCCCAGGAGGCCAGGGGAATTGCACTCTGAACTTGCCTCCTCCTGGGCAGCACCCTATGTTCCCTACTGTTGTGGACTGACTGTCTCTCTCCCAAATTCATGTGTTGAAAGCTTAACCCAATGTGATAATTGTGTGGCCCTTAAGAGGTGGCTAGATTTAGATGAGGTCAGGAGGGTGGGCCCCCGTGATGGGATTAGTGCCCTCATAGGAAGAGGAAGAGACCTGAGCTCCCTTTCTCTGTCATGTGAGGACACAATAAGAAGGTGGTCATCTGCAAGCCAGGAAGAGTCCTCCCAGAACCCCATCACCCTGGGCTCTGATTTCAGACTTCCAGCAAAATCCCGATCATCCTGGACTTTGATTTCAGGCTCTCAGCCTCCAGACATGTGAGAAACGTTTGTTGTTTTAAGCCACTTAGCCTTGGTGTTTTGTTACAGTAATCTGAGCTAACATTCCACACTTCATGAAATATTAACAGAACTGGTAGAAGCTCCAATGGAGGAGGGTGATGGAGACTTTTCACGGAGGGACTCATGACTGTTTTTCAAAAAGAGAACTATTGTCTCTGAAAAGATAAAGACTGAGACTGATATTTAGAAAACATAATACCTCCTCAATAAATGGTAACTATTATTGTCCTGGTTTTTATTTTGTGGTTTCTTTCGCCAAGGTCATCCTGGATGAAGACAATAGCAAACAGATTTTGAAGCAACTCGTTTTTATTGAGAAGCTTCCCTAACGTGGCTTCCACATCAAGTTTTAAAGAAGTAAAGTTATAGGATTGTTTTTCCCATTATCCATTATAAGACTAAGACCAGCCTTTGTTAATCATGTTAGCTCTTGAAAGCGAAAGTGTTAGTTGCTCAGTTGTGTCCGACTCTGTGACCTCATGAACTGTAGCCCACCAGGCTCCTCTGTCTGTGGGATTTTCCAGGAAAGGATACTGGAGTGGGTAATCATTCCCTTCTCCAGGGGCTCTTCCTGACCCAGGGATCGGACCCAGGTTTCCCGCACTGCAGGCAGATTCTTTACCATCTGAGCCAACAGGGAAGCCCATAAGAGTTTTTCTGAAAGCCATTACTGTTATTGTTAACTGTTTCATGGCCATGCTGCTGCTTTGCCTTGTGAATGGGGACTGAACTTCATTGTGCCTCAGTTTGTTCTAATACTTGTTAGACAACCAAAATGTTCATTAATACTAGAATGATTAAATCAATTGTGAGACAGTTATACTACAGAATTCACTGAAGGCACTAAATAAAATAAAATCAATAAATAGGCATTGACACCTGAAGGAGCTCCAGGCCATGTTAGAATGAGAAACAGAAACATAAATTGCGCATCTTTCTCTCTCTCCTTCCTTCCCCAACCCCACATCCCTATTGTAATACTATAAAAAATAAACATATGTGTGTAGGTGTGTATGTGTACACAAATGTGCAGGAAAGGAACGGAATAAAAGGTGCTCGACTGTTTCAGATGAGAACCCTGGAGAGTCAAGTGGTTAGTTTGGGAAGGAAGGTGAATAAAGGGAGATTTTTGGTTTTTTCAAATCGCTAAACCAATTTATTTTTAAGCAGAAATGAGTTTTTAAAAAACCAGCTAAATGAAGATGATGTGTTTCATCTTAAGGGTTCCCAGAACAGTGTACTTTCCTCTCTTTAAAGCCATACTTACATTTGTTTTTTAAAAATTGAAGTACATATATATATCTATGTACTCCTGGAGAAGGAAATAGCAACCCACTGCAGTATTCCAGTATTCTTGCCTGGAGAATCCCATGGACAGAGGAGCCAAAGAGGCTACAGTTCATGGGGTCACAAAGAATTGGACATGACTGAGCAACTAACACACACACACACACACACATATGTATATATATATTTTGGATTCTTTTCCATTATGGTTTATCTAAGGATAATGACTGAATATAGTTCTCCATGCTATACAGTAGGACCTTGTTTTTTATCCATTCTATATGTAATAGCTTACATCTGCTAACCTCTCAAATCCTAGTCCAGTCCAGCTCTCCTCCAACTCCCTTGGCAACCACTGATCTGTTCTGAAGGGGGAGTTTTTTTTTTTTTTTTTGAAGGGAGATTTTTCAGTGAGTATTTTCTTTGAATCTTTTACAGTAACCCTGTAGTCATGTATAGCTTGTGTGGTTAATAAACCAAGATATTAAAAATATTAATACTGGTCACTTCCCCCACAGGGCAGTGGAGAAGGCTTCTGGGGAACTGGACTCTTTTGAGGCTGCCTAGTGAAAGATGAGATGCACGTGTGTCTCCTGGAGATGCAAGCTGGCTTCGTGCTCCCTGGTTCAATTTATCAGAACACTCAGCAGTTCTCAGAGATGATCAATTCCAGGAGTAGCCAGAGCACCAGGGTGAGGGAAAGTGAAAGTAAATAATTTCTCAAGCTAAACAGATTAAATTAAATGCATTTTTCATTCATTAGAAAAGGGAGCAGGCCCTCCTTTGTTTTATTAATATATTTAAGGAGAGTATGGATTTTTGCCTTTCTTGGCCTCTTTGCCTTGTTCCCACTGGCCCATGCTGTCTTTTTATTTGAATTATCTGTTTATTATATTAGGTTAAGAACCCAAAGGCCATTTTGCATGGGACACACTATAAATACCCATTATCACAGTTATGTATTATTGAGCTGATGAAGGAAGACAATTTATGAAGAGATTAGATTATCTCAGTTTTTCTAGAATCTATTTTATTATCATCTGAAGATTACATATGCACTTAAGAAAATGAACCACATCCTTCCGTTGGCCGTCCTCTCGCCTGACTGCACGGATGTGATACCAGGAAAACCAAATGTAGAGGCCAAAGCATTTATGTCAGCACTTGCCCCCTCCCTCCCTGTTTGTACACACCTATTCCATTCATCATTTTGACAGTTTGTACAAGCAAACTGTCCTAATTTTTTTCAAGAGCTCTTTTCACAAATTGAGTGTGATGTAGAATTAATCATCCCAGTTGGGCAGGAGTTGGGGGGCGTCTACTGCCAAGGGGCATTTTTACCCTCAGCTTCCTCCATATTGTATCACAGAGACTTCCTAGCCGCTTACACCCCCTTCCCTCATTCCCTCATCCTAAAGGAGCACTGCGTTCTCATCTGCCTCCAACTAAGTGAAGTTGGCTCTTACTGTCGGGTTGAAAATATTCCTTTAATATATTACAACTTTTACCCATTTTCTTCACAGCAGAGCATCATTATACTTATTGCTATTTTGCTTCCTTGGGACGTCTCCTCATAATCACATCTCTCTCTTCCTCTGCCCGTTCTTCCCACTATTTTAAATAAAAAACATAGCAGGAAAGAAATTTGAAAAATCCCAGCATCAAACAAAAAGTGCTACCTATGACCAAAGAAGAAGCAGGAGTTCTACTGGCTATTCTCTCACATTTTACTTAGAAGTGTTCTGGAATAGTGTATCAGAGGAGAAGGATAAAGAGATGCAGCTTGCAATGGTCACAACTAAAATAGCATTCGTGCAAATTTTTGACTATAGACTTGCAACACAAGGCTTCTATGTAAAAAAAGTCTGCTTTTATGCCAACCGGTGTTTTACACAAAAAAGAAGAAAATCTCCACCAATCACATTTAATTATTTAAGCTTAAAATTTCAGCTTTACATCTCTCTGCTGTTTTTTCCCCTTTCCTTGTTGCAAAACAGAACACTGAAAACTATGGCCCAGATCTATAATTGTGAAGATGTAGTTAGATAAGAATGCACTGCTTTGCTCTGCTGCACTCAAAAAATTATAGAGATGCTGACAGTTTAGTGGAAGGAGTAGTATTTATATCTCAAAGGCATGTGGGTGGCCCTGATGAATATTAGTTACATAAGCCTAATGATAGCTGTATTCAAACAAACACAGCATTGCTTTAAAACAGAGCAATTTCCTAAACTTTTCTCAAGCATGCAGATTTTGAGGAAGTAGATCTCAAGTGTTATTTTCAGTTTAAACTTTCAATAGCATGAAACCTCACTTCTTTCCTAAAAGAGCTTTGAAATCAAAAGCACAGTCTCCTATCCTGATCCAGTAGCTAGCCAGGTAGGGACTTTGGACCAGTCACTTGCCACTCTAAGTATTGTCAGATGCCAAGCTGAGAGGTTGAACCCTTCAGTTGCTTTTAGCTTCTTTTCTCCCATATACTACAACCTTTACATTGATTTTCAGCGGATTGTCTCAATATTACCCTCAACTTTTATAAGTCATGAAACAATTGTGTTTTATTTCCAATTCCATGGTTTCTATTCTTTGGAATAAAGATCAAAGTTCCTGTTTTATGGTTTCATGATCACTCCTTTGCCTTCCCACTGAAACAGCCTTAAGAAAATCCGTAAACAAAACCCATAAACGGAGCCCATGAGTAATAATGGAATGGTGAGTGAGGAGACAGTATTAAGATTTTGTGGGATCCTATAAGGACTTTAAGATTCTGTGGATTCTTAGAAGAATTTTTTCTATTTATGATAAAATAATCAGAATGCATTATTTTAATTATAAAGTTACTAAACATTTTGTTTAAATAAAAAAATTATTCTCAGTAACCTAGAATTTTACAGAAAATTGTGAAGAAGGCATTTTTTAATTTTGGGGGGCATGTAGACACTTATTTACTCATTGGTTTATTTAAAATTTATAGTGTATATGCATGTATAAATATATATATGTGTATATATGTACATATATACACACATATCTAATTATGAAGATATCCAGAGGAGACACACTCAAGGACTTCAGAATCTGTTAAGGGAAATAAGGTAATTTGTGAACCTTAATACAAAAAGGAAAGATAAATCATATAAAAGGGGAGCAGAGGGGTAATGGATGTTGAGAGAAGGGTCTGGCGTTGCGAGTCTGATACGAGGACGGGGTAGGCTTTTCATGTCAGCATGAGAGGGCCTGGCATGAAGTTGCTGTTGTTCAGTCGCTCAGTCACATCTGACTCCTTGTGACTCCATGGACTGCAGCACAACAGGCCTCACTGTCTTTCACCATCTCCCAGAGCTTGCTCAAACTCATGTTCATTGATCTGGTGATGCCATCCAACCATCTTATCCTCTGCAGTCCCCTTCTCCTCCTGCCTTCAATCTTTCCCAGCATCAGGGTCTTTTCTAATGAGTCAGCTCTGCATCAGGTGGCCAAAGTATTGGAACTTCAGCTTCAGCATCAGTCCTTCCAATGAATATTCAGAGTTGATTCCCTTTAGGATTGACTGGTTTGATATCTTTGCAGTCTAAGGAGCTCTCAAAAGTCTTATCCAACGCCACAGTTCAAAAGCATCAATTCTTTGGCACCCAGCCTTCTTTATGGTCTGACTCTCACATTATACATAACTATTGGAAAACCATAGCTTTGCCTATGGCACATAGTAGAGGCTGAATAAATACTCATTGAGTGAATAAGTGAATGCAAGTGAGACATACAATCCCATCACGTTCTGCATGTGAAGCATAATATGACCTTTAGTGTTATGAGAACAATGAAGCAATGAGCCTTCTGAATAAATCAGTTTGACTTGGTAGACAGTAAGAGCAAAGAGTTTACAGAGATGGAAATCAGCATAAACAATAACAAAGCTTTGCAGTGGGGTTCACATGTGTAAACAGTATCTGTTTTGCTTGCTTTATGCCCTAGGCTGAGTGTTTGTGCCCCCTCCCCCAAATTCAAATGTTGAAACCTACCCCCCGCCCCCACCCCCCGCTCCCATTTGGAGGTGAGGACTTTGGGAGGTGATTAGGTCAGGATGGTGGAGCCCTCTTGAATGACATTAGTGCCTATCAGTGTCCAAGAAACTCCCTTGCCCACTTCTGCAGTGGGAAGTTAGAGCTAGAAGATAACCTTTCATAAACCAGGAACTGGGCTCTCATCAGGCACCAAGTCTGTCAATGTGTTAACTTTGGACTTCCCAGCCTCCAGAACTGTGAGAAATACATTTCTGTTGCTTAAAGCCACCCCACCTATGGCATTTTGTTATAGAAGGTCAAACAGAGCAAGACACTTAGTTAAACTTAACTGTGGTATAAAGAGAAGAAGATGGGATTTAATAGCTTAAGAAGAAAAGTTATGACCAACCTAGATAGCATATTGAAAAGCAGAAACATTACTTTGCCAACAAAGGTCCGTCTAGTCAAGGCTATGGTTTTTCCAGTGGTCATATATGGATGTGAGAGTTGGATTGTGAAGAAAGCTGAGTGCCGAAGAATTGATGCTTTTGAACTGTGGTGTTGGAGAAGACTCTTGAGAGTCCCTTGGACCGCAAGGAGATCTAACCAGGAGATCAGCTCTGGGATTTCTTTGGAAGGAATGATGCTAAAGCTGAAACTCCAGGACTTTGGCCACCTCATGCGAAGAGTTGACTCATTGGAGAAGACTCTGATGCTGGGAGGGATTGGGGGCAGGAGGAAAAGGGGACGACAGAGGATGAGATGGCTGGATGGCATCACCGACCTGATGGACGTGAGTTTGAGTGAATTCCAGAAGTTGGTGATGGACAGGGAGGCCTGACATGCTGCGATTCATGGGGTCGCAAAGAGTCGGACACAAGTGAGTGACTGAACTGAACTGAACTGACCTAAGAAGAACCAGGATTCAAGCTTTTATTCTGTTATTGACTAGCTTTCTGTGCTTCTGCTTTCTCATTGGTAATCTGAGGACAGTACTCATCTGAAAGAGGTATTATAATTTTCTCATCTGTAAAATGGAATGAAAGTGTAAGTCCCTGTTACTCCCTGCCTTCTAGAAGTAAGAGATTGTTGAACCTAGGCTATTAGTATTAGTAGTAGTACTAGTAATCTAGTAATGACAAACCTAGACAGCATATTAAAAAGCAGAGACATTACTTTGTCAACAAAGTTCTGTATAGTCAAAGCTATGTTTTTTTCCCAGTAGTTATGTATGGGGCTTCCCTTATTGCTCAGCTGGTAAAGAATCCACCTGCATTGTGGGAGACCTGGGTTTGATCCCTGGGTTGGGAGATCCTTGGAGAAGGTAAAGGCTTCCCACTCCAGTATTCTGGCCTGGAGAATTCCATGGACTATAGGGATCACAAAATGTCAGACATGACTGAGAGACTTTCACGTATGGCTGTGAAAGTTGGACCATAAAGAAGGCTGAGTACTAAAGAATTGATGCTTTTGAACTGTGGTTTTGGAGAAGACTCTTGACAGTCCGTTGGACTGCAAGGAGATCCAACCAGTCAATCCTAAAGGAAACCAACTCTGAATATTCATTGGAAGGACTGATGCTGAAGCTGAAGTTCCAATACTTTGGCCACTTGATGAGAAGAGTTGACTCACTGGAAAAGACCTTAATGCTGGGAAAGATTGAAGGCAGGAGGAGAAGGGGATGATGAAGGATAAGATGGTTATGTGGCATCACTGATTCAATGGACATGAGTTTGAGCAAACTCTGGGAGATAGTGAAGGACACGGAAGCCTGGCATGCTGCAGTCCATGGGGTCACAATGAGTCAGACACAACTGAATGACTGACATGAACTAGTAATCTTTTTATATGTCTGGCAGATATAGTACACATTTAATATAATTTTATAGCTATTTGCAGGCTTCCCTGGTAGCTCAGCTGGTAAAGAATCTGCCTACAATGCAGGAGATCCCAGTTTGATTCTTGGGTCAGGAAGATCCCCTGGAGAAGGGGTAGGCTACCCCACTCCAGTATTCTTGGGCTTCCCTGTTGTCTCAAACAGAAAAGAATCCACCTGCAATGCAGGAGACCTGGATTCAATCCCTGGGTTGGGAAGATCCCCTGGAGAAGGGAACTGCTACAGTACAGGAACTGCACGCCAGTATTCTTGCCTGTAGAATTCCATGGACAGAGGAGCCTGGTGGGCTACAGTCCATGGGGTCGCAAACAGCTGGACATGACTGAGTGACCATCACTTTCTTTTCATACACATTTACAATGAAATATTTCTACATCATTTATTTGTCTTATTTGTTACTAAAACTATCTGGTTGAATATATAATCTTATTTCTCTGTTGTGTGGATCAGGAAATAGCTCAGAGAGGTGAACTGATGCACTGATGCTTCTGGTGAGGGTGGAATCAAGCTGAGGTAGATTCTCTGGCCAGGAATTCCACTGTCTTCCTACAATACGGCAGGTGGCAGTCATGTTTACCATGTACTGTGTATGTCAAACCAGAGAGCCAGATGGACTTGAGTTTGAATGCTGGTATTATCTTTCATTAGCAGTGTGTTTTCAGGAAAGTGAGTGTAGTCTCTTCAAAGCTTTGGAGTCCTTTGGAAAACAGAGATTATGCTACCTACTTTCTAAGGTTGCTGGGACGATTATAAAAATAGAACGAGAAAGCATTTGTCAAGCGCCTGTCACTTGGAAACTCATGAGATGGGAGCTTATTTTACTTTAACTTCTTAGTTGAGAATTTGCCACCTCCAGATATCTTCCAGTCTGGCTTTTCCCCAGTGCTTCAGAGTGCCATTTCTTTCTTTTTTAAATTTTAATTGGAGGCTAATTACTTTACAATATTGTGGTGGTTTTGCCATATATTCATATGAATCAGCCATGGGTGTACATATGTTCCCTGTCCTGACCCTCGCTCCCACCTCCCTCCCCATCCCATCTCTCAGGGTCATCCCAGTGCACCAGCCCTGAACACCCTGTCTCATGTATCAAACCTGGACTGGTGATCTATTTCACATATGATAATATACATGTTTCAATGCTATTCTCTCAAATCATCCTATACTCGCCTTCTCCCACAGAGTCCTAAAGTTTGTTCTTTACATCTGTGTCTCTTTTGCTGTCTCACATATAGGGTCATTGTTACCATCTTTCTAAGTTCCATATATATGTGTTAATATACTGTATTGGTGTTTTTCTTTCTGACTTACTTCATTCTGTATAATAGGCTCCAGTTTCATCCACCTCATTAGAACTGATTCAATTGCATTCTTTTTAATAGCTGAGTAATATTCCATTGTGTATATGTACCACAGCTTTCTTATCCATCTATCTGCTGATGGACATCTAGGTTGCTTCCATGTCCTGGCTATTATAAACAGTGCTGCGATGAACATTGGGGTACCATGTGTCTCTTTCAATTCTGGTTTACTCAGTGTGTATCCCCAGCAGTGGGATTGCTGGGTCGTATCAGAGAAGGCAATTGCAACCCACTCCAGTACTCTTGCCTGGAAAATCCCATGGATGGAGGAGCCTGGTAGGCTGTAGTCCATGGGGTCGCTAAGAGTCGGGCATGACTGAGTGACTTTACTTTCACTTTTCACTTTCATGCATTGGAAAAGGAAATGGCAAGCCACTCCAGTGTTCTTGCCTGGAGAATCCCATGGACAGAGGAGCCTAGTGGGCTGCCGTCTATGGGGTTGCACAGAGTTGGACACGACTGAAGTGACTTAGCAGCAGCAGCAGCATGGCAGTTCTATTTCCAGTTTTTAAAGGAATCTCCATGCTGTTCTCCATATTGAGAGTGCCATTTCTTAAAGATGGGAAGTGAAGAAAATTTCCATGGGTAAATATGCTTGAGAAGGGTGGGTGAAACAAAACTGAATGATGTTCTTTTTTACAGAACTTATTTAATAGGCGAATAGAAGATGTGACTCGTCTAAAGAGGGATTTATCATAGCATTTCTGGAATCCTTTGGCTACAGAATTCTCTTCAGTGGACCCCATTATATGAAGACATGGAGACACGCTGACCTAATCAAGCCTCTTCCTTGGATAGATGAGGAAACTACAGCCAAAGTGTCAACCAGAGAAGTGGCAGGGTAAGGACCAGAACCAAGTTCATCAGGCGTCCTGGGTCCTCCGGAGTTGACACCATTCAACTTGACATCCCTTTCTCTGGCTGCTCCAGTGTCTGTTGCTAACCCTAAGAGGGTTCAGGTGAGAAATGGAAAAAGGGAGGAAGGGAACTATGGAGGAAGTTAGTCTGAGAACATTCAAGAAATGACAAAAGAGAGACTTGGATTTGGATGACAACAACCAGCAAGCAGACAAATGAATCCCCACTGTGCCATTTTTGCTTCTCAATTAAGACTCTGAGTCTACGAGATGAAGATATTGAATCATACCCTTAAACCACAGTAACAAGCCCAAGAGTCAAAGCCTGCCTGTTAATATTACTCACTGCAGCCCAGTCACATAGCCGTTTGCAGCCTGTCCATATTTTACTGACATGAGCAATTACATGTCCTGTAACGGCAATGAAGCAATAAAATTTATGTCTTGTCATCTTTAACAAGATTAGACATAACCCTTCTCATAAATGTAATACTGAATGGAGATTTTTAAGAACATAAGTATAGTTAAGGATCCTTGAGTTTATCCCTCATAGTTAATTAAAACCCTCCCCAGGAATCAGCAGATGATAGATAGAAGGATGTTGAACTTTTGAATTCATGGAAGGGTGAGCTGATGATTTTTTTCCATACCTTGTTCAGCTTGCACTGCGTTTGTGCCTCACAACATTGGTACCAGATAGATTTCAGAAGAGCTGCAAAGGGAGTGACCCCTATTCCCGCAGCAATGCACATGCTCACTCGATAGTGAAATACATCAGTCAGTGCAGCTCCGAACGGCCCATCCACAGCCAGCCTGCAATCACAAAGTGCGCGGTTTGACTTTCAGATTACTCTACTCTTAAAAACAAAGCCATCCTAAACCAGTGCTTTGGATAGGATGTGTTGGCATAAGTGTGCGGGGAGGTTAGCTCTGTGCTCGAGAATGCCTTGTTTGAACACACAGAGTGTAGAGATATGGTGGCCAGCCTCACAGCACAGCTCCTTTTACAGTTCTTAGAAGCTTATTTTGCATCACGAAGACTGATAAAAGATGCCTTTTCTTTATTCTTTTCTCTCCCCAGCTGCCATAAGGGGAAAAAGAAGAAGTATCAAGGTGGTTTAGAAGGCTTATCTCTCCTTTTGCTAATGTAACTCCCCCCTGTTTTTATTTATTCCATCCCACTTCTTAGTATGTTTATATAATTTTAGTCTAATGGAAGCTATTCATTTGGAATAAATATAATTTTGGAATAATTTGTCAGTTATGTTGAATTTCTAAAACTCATTATTTTAGATTATGCAAACTTAAAAATCTGTGATAATCAGGCCAGGGGCAGGTAGGTGGTCTTTGTGTAGGCAAATTTTTTCTTTGTAAGAATAATGCATATTCATTGAATAAATATAATTGTCTTTTTGTGAGCTTGGTCGCTCAGTTGTGTCCAACTCTTTGCAACCCCATGGACTGTAGCCCACCAGGCTCTTCTGTCCATGAGAGTCTCCAGGCAAGAATACTGGAATGGGTTAGCCATTCCCTTCTCCTGAGGATCTTCCTGATCCAGGGATCAAATCCACATTTCTTGCACTGCAGACAGATTCTTTACCATCTGAGCAATCGGGGAGCCCGTAATTGTCTTTAATAGGGTCCTAAATGGACTGACCCCCCTGGATTCTACTTCATCTCTCATGACCAGTTCTCACACTGGTTTTTCTTTTGTTTCTTAGGGAACACAGGACCCTCTTTGGCCATGGAGCCTCTGCCCATGATAATCCAACTAATCACTTGGAAAACTCTGCCCCGAGTTCTCCTCTATCTTCTTATGTAGTTCACAGTTATCCTCCCATAATATCTCAGTAATCATTTCCCCGGGGAAGTCTTCATGGATCCCTGAGACTAGGTTAAATACCGTATTAGATGGTTTATAACACCATGTATCTATCCCCTAGTTCTATGATCACCTACAAGACTTTCTAGAACTAACACCCAAAAAAGATGTCCTTTTCCTCATAGGGGACCAGAATGCAAAAGTAGGAAGTCAAAAAACACCTGGAGTAACAGGAAAGTTTGGCCTTGGAGTACAGAATGAAGCTGGGCAAAGGTTATGAGAATTTTGCCAAGAGAACGCACTGGTCATAGCAAACACCCTCTTCCAACAATACAAGAGATGACTCTACACATGGACATCACCAGATGGTCAATACTGAAATCAGATTGATTATATCCTTTGCAGCCAAAGATGGAGAAGCTCTATATAGTCAGAAAAAACAAGACCAGGAGCTGACTGTGGCTCAGATCATGAACTCCTTATTGCCAAATTCAGACTTAAATTGAAGAAAGCAGAGAAAACCACTAGACCATTCAGGTATGACCTAAATCAAATCCCTTACAATTTTACAGTGGAAATGACAGATAGATTCAAGGGATTAGATCTGATGGACAGAGTACCTGAAGAACTGGATGGAGGTTCATGACATGGTACAGGAGACAGGGATCAAGACCAAACCCAAGGAAAAGAAATGCAAAAAGGCAAAATGGATGTCTGAGGAGGCCTTACAAATAGCTGAGAAAAGAAGAGAAGCTAAAGGCAAAGGAGAAAAGGAAAGATATATCTATCTAAATGCAGAGTTGTGAAGAATAGCAAGGAGAGATAAAACAGACTTCCTCAGTGATCAATGCAAAGAAATAGAGGAAAGCAATAGTATGGGAAAGACTAGAGATCTCTTCAAGAAAATTAGAGATACCAAGGGAACATTTCATGCAAAGATGGGCTCGATAAAGGACAGAAATGGTACAGACCTAACAGAAGCAGCAGAGATTAAGGAGAGGTGGCAAAAATACACGGAAGAACTATACAAAAAAGATCTTAGTGACCCAGATAACTGCAATGGTGTGATCACTCACCTAGTGAGCCAGACATCCTGGAATTCAAAGTCAAGTGGGCCTTAGGAAGCATCACTATGAGCAAAGCTAGTGGAGGTGATGGAATTCCAACTGAGTTATTTCAAATCCTAAAAGATGATGCTGTGAAAGCACTGCACTCAATATGCAAGCAAATTTGGAAAACTCAGCAGTGGTCACAAGACTGGGAAAAGGTCAGTTTTAATTCCAATCCCAAAGAAAGGCAACGCCAAAAAATGTTCAAACTACCACACAGTTGCACTCATCTCACATGCGAGCAAAGTAATGCTCAAAATTCTCCAGACTAGGCTTCAACAGTTTGTGAACCAAGAACTTCCAGATGTTCAAGCTGGATTTTAAAAAGACAGAGGAACCAGAGGTCAAATTGCCAGCATCTGTTGGATCATCGAAAAAGCAAGAGAGTTCCAGAAAAGCATCTACTTCTGCTTTATTGACTACGCTAAAGCCTTTGACTCTGTGGATCACCACAAACTGTGGAAAATTCTTTAAGAAATGGGAATACCAGACCTGAAAAATCTGTATTCAGGTCAAGAAGCAACAGTTAGAACTGGACATGGAACAACAGACTGGTTGAAAATCCAGATTTGAAAATCAGGAAAGGAGTATGTCAAGGCTATATATTGTCACTCTGCTGATTTAACTTATATGCAGAGTACATCATGAGAAATGTTGGGCTGGATGAAGCACAAGTTGGAATCAAGATTGCCAGGAGAAATATCATTAACTCAGATATGCAGATGACACCACCCTTATGGCAGAAAGCAAAGAGGAACTAAAGAGCCTCTTGATGAAAGTGAAAGAGGAGAGTGAAAAAGCTGGCTTAAAACTGAATATTCAAAAAATGAAGATCATGGCATCTGGTCCCATCACTTCATGGCAAATAGATGTGGAAACAATGGAAACAGTGACAGATTTTATTTTCTTGGGCTCCAAAATCACTGCAGATGGTGACTGCAACCATGAAATTAAAAGACGCTTGCTCCTTACAAGAAAAGCTATGACCAACCTAGACAGCATATTAAAAGCAGAGACATTACTTTGCCAACAAAGGTCCGTCTAATCAACAATATGGTTTTTCTGTAGTCATGTATGGATGTGACAGTTGGACCATAAGGAAAGCTGAAGGCTGAAGAATTGGTGCATTTGAACTGTTGTGTTGGAGAAGATTCTTGAGAATCCCTTGGACTGCAAGGAGATCAAATCAGTCCATCCTAAAGGAAATCAGTCCTGAATATTCATTGGAAGGACTGATGTTAAAGCTGAAGCTTCAATACTTTGCTCACCTGATGTGAATTGATGCATTAGAAAACACGCTGATGCTGGGAAAGATTGAAGGCAGGAGGAGAAGCGCATGACAGAGTGTGAGATGGTGGATGCGTCACAGACTCGATGGACGTGAGTTTGAGCAAATTCAGGGGGTTGTTGATAGACAGGGAAACCTGGTGTGCTGCAGTCCATTGCATTGCGAATAGTCGGACATAACTGAGTGACTGAACTGAACTGATCTCTCCTCTGCAGTCCTCATCATTCGTGTAATTTTAAAGCTGTTTTGGGTGGTGTGTGTGTGTGTGTGTGTGTGTGTGTGTGTGTGTGTGTGTGTGTGTTTGCGGCACCACGCAGCATGTGGGGTCTTTGTTCCCTACGTGTGTGTCTGACTCTGTGACCCCATGGACTGTAGCCCTCCAGGTTCCTCTGTCCATAGGATTTCCTAGGCAAGAATAGTGAAGTGGGTTGCCATTTCCTTCTCCAGGGGGTCTTCCTGACTCAGGGATTGAACCCGAGTCTCCTGTGTCTCCTGCATTGGCAGGTGGGTTTGGTGTGTGTGCACGACTTGATTTGCACCTGTTTGGTCACTAGACTGTAAGTTCTGAGGAGGGAGGGGCCGTATCTGTCTTAGCCCACCACTGCAAGCCAGCACCTTACAAGGCGTGGATTGTTCAATAACAATTTGTTGAGTAGATTGTGAATGTTTAAAATACTTCAATCAACAGAATGTATTAAATAACCTCAACTATTCCAAAAGCACACATTTACATACGAACAAAGCTATGCTAATTAAAAAGCTTCTAAGTTATTCATAACCATTCCCTAAGGAGTGTCTATTGAAGGCACCCGGGGTTGGCCCATTTGGGCTTACTATGTGTTCATGAAAGTTCAATTGGGTTTATTTTAAAATATTCCATATACCAAACCTCCTCATAATTCAAATTAACTCTCCTCAAATTAATATTAATTAATAAGGCTTTTATTACATATTGATGTATGGAAATAGAAGAATAAAAATAAAAAGGCCTTAATCAGAAAGGGTTTGTATCTCAGCCCATGGTAGATTCTTTTGTAAATAATTAGATAAAGGGAATTGAGAGAGAGAGAAAAACAGAAACTGTCCACAACTAAAACGTCTTATGGTTATTTTTATACTTCATTGTATTTGGGATTTATTTGACACTGATGATAAAAGATAACAATTAAACCCAAAGAAGAATTGTGTCATAATTCGTAGAAATGCACAATAAATACATTTCTACATAAAACTGAGAATCTAAGCTGGAGCAGCGGGAGGAAATATTAGATCCCATCTCCCTGCTGATACAGTGATCCCTCCTTTCACATTCCTGATTGCTGATTACTTTCCCACGTGAAATTGCAGAGCCCCATGTTCCATCAAGGGGCTGGTCTAGTTTTTCCTCCTGTCTCACTGGGATCTGCCTTCTGACAACTCACGGGCTTTTACCTTCCTGAGAAACACAAACCAGGTCTTTCCCCGTCCCTGTGTCTCGAGCCTTTAACCAGCCGAATCTAGCCCTCACGACACTCTGATGGTTCTTTTTGTGGACCAAAACACCTCCGTTTCTCTCAACGTTGAACTGGCTGCCTTTGCACAAATTCTTGTTTATCAAGTTCACTCAGGTACTTCCTGTCTGATGTAGATCCAGTTTCTGATAACATCTTAGAAACAAGTTCCCTCTCCAGCAGTCACATCACACTGTCCCTATTGCTTCTCATCAGCATCGCCCATCAGCCTTCGGTCTTGTCTCTGAACCCAAGACCTTTTTTATCTACATTGCCCTCCCTTTCTCATCAGCATGTTCATTGTCATCTCTGTGGTAGATGACCTTTCTTATTTTGCTAATAGCAAGGGTAGCTAACTGTTTTTTTTTTTTTTTTACTATGCATTATGCAAAGAGCATCATACTGACTATCATATTTAATCCTCAACAGAACCTATGTTCTATTATTATCATTTTCATCTTACAGAGGAGGAAACTGAGGCAGGTGTTACATACATCTTCCAAGATCACATGCAAAATTAGGCTTTGAACCCAGGTTGTCAAATGCCGAGGCCCTTGGCTTTGGGTTGTAGATATAAGTTGCTGAGAACTCTAGTACCAATGTCGAGAAATTCCTGCATTTTACCTCAGAAGGCAAAGTCTTTTATTCATTTATTTATTTTTATTGAAGTATAGGTGATTTATATTGTTTCAGGTGTACAGCAAAGCAATTCTGTGATCCATACATATGTTAGTGTTAGTGACTCAGTCACGTCCAGCTCTGCGACTTCATGGACTGCAGCCCACCAGGCTCCTCTGTCCATGGCATTCTCCAGGCAAGAATACTGGAGTGGGTTGCCATTTCCTCCTCCAGGGGATCTTGCCGACCTAAGGATTGAACCCTGGTCTCCCTCAAGTGGGCAGATTCTTCACCATCTGAGCCATATATCTATTGTTTTCCTGATTCTTTTCCATTACAGGTTATTGCAAGGTACTGATTAGAGTTCCCTGTGCTACACAGCAGACCCTTGTAATCTTTTTTATATATAGTAGTGTATATCTGTTAATGTGAAAATTTTAAAAAAGAGGTCTTGTTCTCTCTTTTTCCTGAGTTTAGAGGAAGAGTTTTCTTCCTCTTCACGAGGCTGTGCTTCTCCTCTTGGACTCCTTAGTCACTGCTTGTCTCAGAGATTCCTGGGGTTGTATTACATTCTTTCTGTGCCCAAAGCAGTGAAAAATTATGGTTTTCTCAAATTTCTTCACAATGTATATCCCAACATTTTTTGTCTGTGTCCCTGTTTTTCTGGAGCCCTAAACATAGGCTTTGAGTTCTTATTGGGTAATCCTGTAGCAAGAGGGGGAATCAATTTTAAGCCATTGATTACTAAAAGGAACCAAGGCGTGGTGACTATACTAAACTCTGTTGCATACTGAGGCTTTTCTAAATAGGGTGTTGTTTTGGACTGACTTGTCCAACAACAAACTATGACAGCAAAAAGTGCACAGTGCTGCGTTAGGCATCACAAGTGGCTTGTAATTCGCCAAAGTGATGTTTTAGACCCGGGAAAGCAAAACGTTTCCTGTTCCTGGATCATGACCTGCCTTTATCGATCATTTGATTTTTAAAGAAATGTACTTGTTCGTACTCAAATTTTAAAAATGGTTTCAAATTTACCATCTAGAATTAAGATACTGCAGAAGCTCTCAGCATGTTGATGCACTAAAGGACCTTGCTTTTTATAATATGGTAACTTATACATAAAAAAGAAATGGGCTCCCACCTTGGCAGGCTCCAGGGCTCCTTCAGGGGCTGTCCTTCTACTCCAAAGGCCTTACATAGAGCTTCTGTCCAGTCTCCAGCTGCCCGGATGTGCACACTGAAGAAGTCCTCCTGGGGAGCGGAGGTGAGGGTGAAGGGGTGCCACTCCAGCGTGGATATGGATGGGCACTGGATCAACACATACTGCCCTGGTGCCATTTTAAAGTCACGCTTTTTCATGCAAAGTTCTAGCACTCCAGATGGATGGCTTACCACCTAAATCACAGCAAGAGAGTCATTGGTTCTTTCACTTAGGTTAAATAATAAGACAATGGCCTTCATCCCATCAAAGCTTTTTCAATTTTTATATCAACTCTTTTGAGGTGTAATTAACATAGACCATTAATTATGAGTTTCCAAGGATCATTGCCACAACTTTCATGTCTGAGTTGGCAACTTCAGCCAGAAAGACATTAATCTTCTTCAGGGGCTAGGCCAGAAATTTGTGCGGCTGCATCAGGGGCAAAGTAATGTCTAGCACATGATTTTTTGTCTCAGTGACCATGTTTTCGGTAGCACAGTTAATTTCAGGCTGGTTAATTTCAAGAGAATATAAGCTAGCATTTCATCCATAGCACATAATTAGCCTTAAAGTTATTGAAATAGCCACAGAATTAACTTCATGTTGTTTTAAGATGTAGGTCTAGTTTGTTACCATTTTCAATGATGTGTATCTTTTCTTTATCCTTTGTGAACTAACCCTGGTATTTCTTCATTCTAAGTATGAAACAATCTTCAAACTCTGAAATGTTTTGTTGGTTTGGTTTGGTGTTATTCAAACCTTGTCCAGTCTCCTACTTAGGCTCTGTGTTTTAGATGTAAGAAAGCATGATGCAAAATCTATTGCTTTGTAAAGTGCTCTATAACTTGCTACTTATCAGAGACAAAGAATTAATTTTCCTCCTTAGACATATCTCTTTTTTCCAGGCTCCCATGTCTTCTTTTTTGACAGGAGTTATATGGGACCAAAATCTAGTGTCGGGATCCTGTGACAGTACTTTTCCATTCAGAAGAGAATTTCACAGCATTTTAATCATTAGTTTCTCCTCTCCCTACTGATCTCGTTCTGATTCAGCTGTTAAATGGTCTCCCTAGTAACAGCTTGAGTAGATTTCCAGAAGTTTTACGGTCTGGCTTTTGATACAGCTTGATATTCTTTGGTGCTTAACTTAAAAACAGCAACACAGAAGCAGCTTAAAACAGAAATATGAAGGAATTTCTGTGCATTTGCTTTCGTGAAGACAGTTAAAGAGATAGAGTATTCTGTTAATATTGTATTAGCAAAGCTGCATGGGTTTGGTTAGCAGAGAATTTCTTCTAAGACATTAAAACATCCGAGGGGAGATTTTGGGGTAAATTTTCAGTCTCCCAGGCATGTGTTCATTTTTCCTTCATTCATTCATTTAGTCAACAAATGCTTTTTGAATGTATATTCTATTCCAGACTTATTCTAGGACTGGGGATATAGTATATAATATGAAGCCAAAAAAAGTCCTCACTCTCAAGTAGCATATATCTTAGCTGGGGTAGAGAAGATTTTATTTTATTGCAAATAATAACATATATAAGAAATGTATTTGGAGATGACACATGCTATGAAGAAAGTAAAACAACACAATATGTTGCAGAATGACACGGGAGTTCTACTCTTATTAATCAAAAGCAGAGTTATTATTACACTACTATTATTGCCAGGGCTTTCCTGGTGGCTCAGATAGTAAAGAACCTGCCTGCAATGTAAGAGACACAGGTTCCATCCCTGGGTTGCTAAGGAAATGGAGAAGGAAATGGCAGTCCACTCCAGTATTCTTACCTGGAGAATTCTGTGGACAGAGGAGTCTGGCGGGCTATAGTCCATGGTGTCTCAGAGTCAGACATGACCGAGTGACTAACAATTTCACACTTTCGCTTTTACTGCTTGGGCATGTATTTTTGACCTATCTGCTGAGACCTTCCTCCAGCTCAAGGTAAAAATTGGGGAGCAAGGATGAGATATGTCAAGATTGGAAAATACTACCTTCTTGCCTTCATTCACTAGGGCAAGTCCCCTTCCTCTCCATTTTGAACTCCCCCCCAGTGCCCCTTCTCCATCTAAACCCAAGGGCAACTGTTCCCCCATCTTCTGCTCAGCAGTTCCAAATGTGAGTGTGTGTACTTGAAAATATATATACATTATTTTTGTGTTTGCAATGTCCATGTTTTTATGTGGTGGAGGAAGCTATTATACTCTAAGACACTGTGATCCATGTAAAGCATACTCAGCCCTCCTGCCTTTTCCCCTAGAGGACACCAAAATAAAGGGAAATACAGATGATTCCAGGGCTGTAGTATAACCTTTATCAGAATTCTGTGTACCAGTCGGGAGCCCTGATCCCTGTCTTCAGTAAAATTAGTCTCACTAAAAGATGCACAGGATACAAGCAATTATTAGAACAGAAGATGAGCCTCTAAATTACACACGGTTCTGCAATAAAAATGGCAAATTAAAAACTTGGGCCAATAAAAAATTTTCATCTACACTCAGGTTTTTATTCAGACATAAACCTACATGCATACCTTGGTAATGATAACTTCTTGCTGAAATCGCCAGAACCTAATTATTCTTTCACACGCATACAAGACCATGGGGCCTAAAACCCATTTCCAAGCCTGCAGAGAGCGGCAAAGAGAGAAGAAAAGGAAATGAAAATGGAATCCAAATATTTTCAATTTGAACCAATCAATATATAACGCGACGGGGTTTAGACATTTTCCTTTAACTTTGGGCCAGTTACCAACAACAAAGATGTCTCCTTGTATTAAATACTATAACATTCAATTATGCCTTGAAGTCTACAAGCTTATTTAAGAGATTAAACTCTTCTGTATTGGTTTTTATGCTTACTTGATCAATGATGCCTTTATGTAATTAGAAATAATTGAATTTGCAAAGAAATAGAAAGTAGATTGATGTTTATGTTATATATGATAGGGTCATAAATGCTCCCAAACTCAACCAAAGTCAAAGGCTTACAAACTACATTACTGAGTCAATACAGGACATGAGAAATTCAACAAAAAACATTTCAAATAGTAATTTTGGGGGCCAAGAATGCATCATAACTTTGCGGGTCTGCCTAAAACAACTCACACTCTCACACCACGCATGCACCCATGTACTCACACACACATATACACACTTTCACACACATGGGCATAGTCTGTGTCATCTGAAATAAAGCAAAGTTAGTTTCACAGTATTGTAAATCTAGATTAACAGAATCAGAACAAAAGCCTCAATACTTGTCTGGAGAATTGTGACAGGGAACATTTCCATTCTGTGTTAGCCTTTTCTGAGTATAATCTGCCGTATTAAGGTTCCACGGGGCTACCCTTGTACCAGGGGTTGGGTTACAACCTAAGGTGTCTGCTTCCTTAAAAGAGAAGGAATGGGAACTTAAAAATTTTGAAGATTTAATCTTCAAATTTAATCAAACAACCTTCTGAGGCATATAATATTCTCTTTATTTTGCAGAAGAGGGGACTGCGGCTCAACAAGATGACACAAATTGTCCAGGTCACAAAGGTGATAAACAAGGTTCACAGTGAAGATGTGAACCCAGATGGCCTTGACTACCCAGCCTTTGCTCTTCCCAAGTAATCGTGCTTCTTTCTGTTCAATGAAGAACAGACACTTGATTCACACTAGAGACTCATTAATTCATTGAATTTTAGGATGATCAAGGTTCTTGGAAATCTAGCCTAGTTCTTTTAAAGAAGAAAAAGCAACATTCCAAGAATGGGTATAAATTGTCAGGGACACGGGGTGAGGTCGCAGAGAGCCAGGAGTAGAACCCAAGCCTTCTCCTCATTTCCCTCAGTTCTCTCCCTGGAATTCTAAATCCACTGGACCTTACTCTTAGAATCCTATCTTAATAGCAATAAGGGCGTCCCTTTCTCCTGAACACGGATATTCACTAAACCTTCACCAACCGACTCCTCATCTTCCTTGTTCATTACTCCCCTGCTCATTAGCCTTCTCTGTCTTGTCTGTCTGTTGGCAGGTCACAAGCCCTTCAGCATTATTTTTGCTTTTGTTGTCTTTCTTGTTTCTTCGAAGCTCTTTTGTTTATTTCTAGGTCTGTTTGCATGGCACCTCTTCTCACCTACATCAACCTTCTGTGCTTTTTCCCTGGGAGCCTCTTGTTTGCCTGATAAAGGCTCCATTTATGGAGGCAACACAAAGCAATTTGACCCACTTATTCTTTTCTGCCTCAGTGGGATTCAGCAACGTGTTCAGAACAGCCCAGAGAATAAAACCTTTTGTCCACCTATGCTGTGGGTGAGGCGGGCATGATGATCAGAGAAGGGAAAAAGGCCGGAAGGGATAGACACGAAGGATGGGGTTGGACCAAAGCAGTGAGTCCGTAGGTCTCTTATGCTTGAATGAACCAGAAAGTATTTTGAGAATAAGCTTGGATATTTACAGAAAAGAGAGCAAGGATGCAATTCTTTCTGTATGAGCTTAGAGAGAGATTTGCAAAAAACACTCCCATGGTCTCTATGTATTTTTACAAATAATCTTCCACACCCATTTTAGAAAGTTTGAGACATCACACACTTCATTTTGTTGGTGTCAAGTCAATCATGGTCTCTGCTTTTTCCATGTTGATAAAATGGAATGGATTATTTTTCTTTGTACGGTTAGTCAGGAAGGTGAATGTAAGCTATTAATCCTCACCTCTACCTCTGTCTAGTATATAAATTGCTCCAGGAGGAGAAAGCCTAGTTTAGTTATACTGTGATATTCTTGGAGCCCTTGGAAATTAGAGATGGAGGAGAAGATGGCCAGAGATGAATATTCAAAGATATATTTCCCAACAGGGGTGACCAGGATAGGCAAGAGCGAGTGAAAACAAGAAACAGCCAGAGCAGGAGGGACGTGTGATGGGGTGAGTCTTGGAATGGGTCTCAGAAGACCTGGATTCTGGTCTTGGGATTACCCTCCCTTATCCTATGCCTTTAGGAAAATCTTGGGCTCTTTTATGCTCAACTTTTCTGCCTTATAAAATGGGAGCGTCAAAGGAAGTTATTATTTGGGTTCCCTCCAAGCTCTTAAATGTTTCAATTTTGCTCACAGAAGTGAGTACAATGTTGGGGGCATATACTTGTGGATAGCAGCAGAGAGCTGGCAAAATGAGGAGTGGGAAAAGGCCAGATATTCAAAATGAATGCTGAAGAGCATAGAGGTGAAAGTTCACAGCCAGAGAGTGAGAAGCTCTGGCTCCTTGATGTGATTTTGCTTGGAATGCCCTCTGTGACCATAGGTAAGAAATGAAAACTCCTTGGATCTCAATTTTTCCATCTAATAAATAAAGGGCCAGGGCTATTTAGTATCTAAGTTTCTTTAATGTTAAGAGACTCTGTGGATTTTTAGCTTTATATTTTCTTCTCTAAAAAATACTGAAAAAGTCACGGTACAGTGAGTGTTTTATGGTAGAAATAAAACCATGTTGATTTAAAAGCTGCAGTACTGAAACTTGTTTCCTCCACTTTCACTCCTGGTTTTTCATTCCTACCAGAAAATAAGAACATGCTGGCTTTGATTTGATTTGATGTGTGTGTTTATGAATGGTCTCTTTTTCGAGACAATAGGATTTCCAGGGGGTGGGAACCACATCCTTGAATCTTGCATCTAGCGCAGTGCCAAGTGTATAACAGCCACTTGGCAAGAGTTTGCTGAATTAACTCTACCTCAGTTAGAGCTTTTCCCTATACTGTTGACATCATGCTTTAGTAATTAAAAAGTGCCAGACATTATCATCATTATTTGTTAAAGCTGCAGTTAAATGAAATAGGCTAAGGAAGACCAGGCATCTTTTGAGATGGATGGCGTGAGGAATTCTAGAGTCTGGAGTCTTGCAGCATGTGTCTGTGAGTTTGGGAAGAAAGAGAGAAAAGTAGGGGAAAAGGGGATTGTGAAATAATAATATAATTGGTTCCTTTGAGCAGTTCAGTTCGTAGAGGTGATGCATGCAGCACCATCGGCTTTGGGAGGAGTGGGAGAGTAGGTGCACCCCTAAAGGTGAACTGATAAATATTTTCTTGAGAAAAGCACCATGAAAATGCACTGAGTCAAGAGAGGCAGAGAGGACGCGATGGAGGCCTGAGAAGACAGGGAAGGGGTGGCGCGGTGAGGCGCAGGAACCCTTCCTTGTCCTTGGGATGCCTTTTGGATTCGGTGTCTCTCAGACAACAGAAAGAATATTGTGCAGCTCAGCCAAGCGGTAATTGCACAGCCCACACACGCTTTGAATCAGGATCCATTAAAAATAATGGGAAAGAGTGACAACACGAGTTTGGGTGTGCAAGGAGGTAAAGCAGGGGAGAGTGAACAGAGAGGTGGGTACGTGCCCCCTTCTCATGATAATTAATGTCAGCAAACGCTGCTGGGAGCAGGCTCTAGTCTGTATTCATGAGGTGTGGGAGAGCATTGATTTTTTTATGGAGACACTGTAGCTGAACATTTGAGAGAGGCATTCATGTTCCTCATTAATATGCAGGCTGGGTAGTGGCTCCTGATAGTTGAGTTTAAGACAGAGACAATCTATACTGGCCATTAAAAGAACCACAGTCTAATGGGCACATCTATTCCACTTCTCTTGGTTTTAAACATTCCTCCTAGCAGTTTTCATCCTTAAAATCCAGTGCTTAATTAAATGAGTTGAAGATTTTTGAAAAAGTCAATCATTATATTCTTCATATGCTGATGACTTAATTTCCTGAATCCTCACCATTTATATACTATTATCCCATTTTTAAATATCTTTTGGCTTCCCAGGTGGCTCAGGGGTAAAGAATCTGCCTGCTAATTCAGGAGATTCAAGGGATGCAGGTTCAATCCTTGGGAGGCGGGGAAGATCCCCTGGAGAAGGGAATAACAACCCACTCCAGTGTTCTTGCCTGGGAAATCCCATAGACAGAGGAGCCTGGTGGCTATAGCCCATAGAGTCGCAAAAGAGTCAGACATGACTGAGCACAACCATGCACTTTTTTGTCCCTTGTTTCCTCCTTGTTTTAATCTGCTGGCTTCATTCACTTTCTTTTACACATTACCCAGCTGTCCCAAGGTTTGCATTGTTCTGAGACACATGATAAGACCGAAGAAAATTGTTATTTCTATTTATCTATGCCATCAATTGGGAGAAGGAAATGGCAACCCACTCCAGTATTCTTCCCTAGAGAATCCTGTGGACAGAGGAACCTGATGGGCTGCTGTCCATGGGGTCGCAGAGTGGGACACGACTCAAGCGACTTAGCATGCATGAATGCATTGGGGAAGGAAATGGTGACCCACTCCAGTATTCTTGCCTGGAGAATCTCAGGGACAGAGGAGCCTGGTGGGCTGCCATCTATGGGGTCACAGAGTTGGACACGACTGAAGTGACTTAGCAGCAGCAGCAGCAGCATGTCATCAACTGTCATCCTGACAGCATACCCAGGAAATCTTACTTTTGAGATTTTGGACACTATTATCTACTCTAATTAAGTCTATTTTGGTCTAATATTGTCATTATTTCAGGAATAGAAGCTTAATTAGAACAGGAAGTAAATGTATGTACTTTCAATTTCTTTCTGTCTCGTAAGTTGTGGAAAGAAAGAAGGCAAGCTTGCAAAGGTGGCCTGATTCTCACTTGGGCACTGCCTGACATTCATTGAGAAGGGATGCTCTTAGTCCTCAGGATGGAGTGGGCAGTCGCCCAGGGCATCAGGGAGCCGACTGTGCGGAGAGCAGAGGGTGGCTAACCCACCACTTTCTGACTCCTCCAGAGACAGGGCTGTGCGTGTGGGGCTCTGAATCCCATGCTCTCAGACATCCATATTTAAATGTAAGTGGAAGAACACGTTTCAAAACGAACAGAGTGCTTTTGGCAGGGGATCTCTTTTGAAATTATCCATAACTCGAGTCCTCCATTAGCACTCTTAATAAAGAGTTGGCTTTGTCTCGTGGTGACACGGGGCTGTTCTTTTTTTCAAGCATGTAAAAGCTCTAGCTATTTTAACTGTGGCGACAGCTATTTTTAAAAGCTCCTGGGCTCGTTCTTACCGAAGGTTCCTTGCCAGAAAATTGAGGCACGGGGCACCGGACCTGCCACTCCTCCGGGTGGTCTCTGCAGAGGGTGATGTTGTGCAGCAGGAGACTCTCGGGGGTTTGGCCTCGAACAATCCGGCTTGTTATTAAAAAAAATAATAATAAAGCCCTCAGATTCGAAAGTGATTTTGTGCCTTGTGATTGCCACGGATACATAGACTATGACGGACTCTACAATAACACTTTCACTGTCTTGCAATCTGGGCTGGGGTGCATTTCCCTGAGCTTCTTTAAAAATAGGAATTTAAGAAGCTTCAAGCAACTTTGAAGAGCCCAGAAAAGAAGTGCCCCTCGGTGGTATCCTGTGTTAAATTGAAAGTGTCTACATTAGAGAATTCATAATGAAGGAAATTGTTTGAACACATCCTTTTGTAGACTGTTGAATCTAATTAGGTTACATCTTGTCCTGATTGCTGATTCGGGCTAATTGGCTAACTGTACTATTTGGGTCTTTTGTGAATTTATTGAACTTCTTCCCTTCCTGGTTTGTTTCTGAGCACCTTCAAGTTGTCAAGTGAAGAAGTCAAAAGAAGTGCCTTGAATAATGGTATGTGTTCCCCCAGTGACCCAGAGCAGGCTTAGTATTTGACGGGGTCCAGAAAGGTCGATGTAAAATGTGCCTTTTAAGATGATATTGTTGAATTGGAGACTGAAAGAAGAAGTTGGCCTTCGTGAATGGAGCACTGGATCAAGAGTCCTGTGATCCTCCTATATTAGATTTCCTACACATGCAGTATCAACTGACCCCGGACAATTTGCTTCGGGGCAAATTCCTTCCTTTATCTACTGGTGCACAGGCTGTGACGCGTGGGGTACTGAGGTCATACAACCTAGGCGTTGCTCACTTTCTAGGTGTTTTGAGTAAAATACATGGGTTTATTTTTTGAGGAACATGGTCCTTGCAGAGAAAGCTTAGCATCACATGAAGCTTTAGTGTGTGCTTCGCATCACACTAGGCTGCTCAGGTCCTGGGTAGCCTGTGGAGTAACACAGCCGCTTTTGCCTGGGAGGAGGGTGCAGCAACGCCCTTGGAAGTGGCCTGGAGAACTGCCGTCCTGGCCTCTGTCCTAGTCTGTTTTATGGAAGTCATCCAAACTTGGTAACATCCCTTTGAGTTAGATGAGCAAAACTATCTGTGAATCTCCCATGAGCAAACGATGCCCAGACATAGGAAGAGTGAATAAAATAGACGCCAGATGAAAAGAATCTGTAAATTTTAACACCTTCCTTCTCAGGCCTCAGACAATTCTTCTTGTATCCCAAGGGACCTCAGAACATTTCTCAAATGCAGTAAGCATCTTTTTAAAAAATTTTAAACTTTTTATGTCTTCATCCATGCCATCCCATAATAAGAAGATTAGTGGGCTTTAACACATTGCAATAATCCTACTTTACTTGGCATTTTTGTATAGAATTTGCAAATTACTTTTTGCTGTAAACAGTAGCTGTAGAATACTTCAAGCTGAGAAGATTAAATGAGGCCCTTATCCCAAAATAAGCCTTTCAACTAAGTTAAAATGACTAAAAAAAAAAATTTCATCTTGTGAAATGTTATTTGGATATTAAAAAATATCTCCAGTGAAACACTGCCCATTGAAATCCTCTTGTGCTCCTACAATGCACCATGGAGTGAATGTGGAGGAGGAAGGATCAGGGCGATGCATGCATAATTTTTGTGAAGAGGTCTTCTAGACGCACGTGAATTATGAAGAGCTCTCAAGTGAACTCCAGGGGTTAACACTCTGGCATCGGCAGAAGAGCTCAGAGAGAAAGGAAGGCCTGACAGCCTTTGGGGTGGAAGGCTTGGGGACTACATACCACACACCCCATCCCCCAAATACAGTCAGGGTGAAGGATGACACATTCAGGAGAGTCAAGTGCAGCTATTTTAAAGTTAAAAGAGGCTAGAAAGCCCTTAGCCAAGCAGCAGCATCAACGTGAACATTGACAACTAGGTTTCCAAAGACTAGCCGAGGGATGGCTAGTTGATTTAGGGTTAAATATGCTGCCGGGGGCAATTTTCCCTTCTGTGTTTGTGTGTTGGACAAGCTAATGGATGATGGGGAAGCTCTTAACCAGGCAGAGCCAGTGGAAGGCACACAGCCCCCTTGCAAGAAGGGGAGGCTAAGATTGGGGGTACATCTAGGATGGGGTGGGAGGTTGGAGGAGGCGGCTGACTTGCTGGGAGGTGCAAACTGAGAAGAACTGCCAGAGGGCCCCACATGGGACCCAGAGTCACCACGAGGTGGGTGACCTTTTCGGCCGGCCATCCGGTCTCCATCGCCGTGTGCTTGCCCTTCCAGACCTGGGCAGAAACAGAGCCCACCTCTGAGACCAGCCCCCTGCACTCAACAGCTACTAGGGCAGGAGAATGGGTGCAGGACAGAGTATCCAGCGAGCGTGGGTAGCAGAAGAGGAGCTTCTGGCAAGCCATGCAGGGCTTTGCAGTATCACCAATCACATTCTCACAAGTGTCGAGGAATGTTTTATTCATGTAAGCAGAGACTGATCTCCAGGGCTTGTTACCACTAAAGGGTGGGTTGTCTGAAAGCCAGTGTCTTGCATCTGACTCTGTCATTTACTTGTCCTTGGATTTTGAGTGAATCACTTAACCCTCTGAGCATCTATTTCCTCCTTATGAAATGGGAATACTGGCGCCGTCTTCATTGGACAGGACTGTTGTTGGGGTCAAACTGATTATCTGCTTATATGAATGTGCTTTAAAATTTTAACGTGGGAAAAAAACATCAATTTATGAAATAATTAATATGGGACAAACTAGTTTGTTGTTGTTGTTCAGTCATGTTTGACTCTTTGTGACCTTGTGGACTGCAGCACTCAATGCTTTCCTATCCATCACCATCTCCCAGAGTTGCTCAAATGCATGTCCATTGAGTCAGTGACACCATCCAACCATCTTATCCTCTGCCGTCCCCTTCTCCTCCCAATCTTTCCCAGCATCAGGGTCTTCACCAATGCATTGTTTTTTTTCACACAAGGTGGCCAAAGTATTGGAGCTTCAGTTTCAGCATCAGTCCTTCCAATGAATATTCAGGACTGATTTCTTTTAGGATTGATTGATTTGATCTCCTTGCTGTCCAAGGGACTCTCAAGAGTCTTCTCCAACACCACAGTTCAAAAGCATTAATTCTTTGATGCTTAGCCTTCTTTATGGTCCAACTATCACATCCACACATGACTACTGTAAAAACAATAGCCTTGATTATTTGGACCTTTGTTGGCAAAGTAATGTCTTTGCTTTTTAATATGCTGTCTAGGTTGGTCATAGCTTTTCTTCCAAGGAGCAAGCTTTAATTTCATGGTTGCAGTCACCATCTGCAGTGATTTTGGAGCCCAAGAAAACAAAGTCTGACACTGTTTCCCCATCTATTTGCCATGATGTGATGGGACCAGATACCAGGATCTTAGTTTTTTTAGTGTTGAGTTTTAAGCCAGCCTTTTTACTCTCCTCTTTCACTTTCATCAAGAGGCTCTTTAGTTCTTCACTTTCTGCCATAAGGATGGTGTCATCTGCATATCTGAGGTTATTGATATTTCTCCCGGCAATCTTGATTCCAGCTTGTGCTTCATCGCACAAGCATGATGTACTCTGCATATAAGTTAAATAAGCAGGGTGACAATATATAGCCTTGATGTACTCCTTCCCCAATTTGGAACCGGTCTGTTGTTCCATGTCCAGTTCTAACTGTTGCTTCTTGACCTGCATACAGATTTCTCAGGAAGCAGGTAAGGCAGTCTGGTATTCCCATTTCTTTCAGAATTTTCCACAGTTTATTATGATCCACAGTCAAAGGCTTTAGCATTCTCAATGAAGTAGAAGTTGATGTTTTTCTGAAATTCTCTTTTGACTTTTCTGTGATCCGGCGAATGTTGCTAATTTGATCTCTGGTTCCTCTACTTTTTCTAAATCCAGCTTGAACATTTGAAAGCTCTTGGTTCATGTACTGTTGAAGCCTAGCCTGGAGGATTTTGAGCATTACTTTACTAGTGTGTGAAATGAGTGCAATTGTGCAGTAGTTTGAACATTTTTTGGCATTGCCCTTCTTTGGAATTGGAATGAAAACTGACCTTTTCCAATCCTGTTGCCACTGCTGAGTTTTCCAAATTTGCTGACATATTGAATGCAACACTTTCACAGCATCATCTTTTAGTATTTAAAACAGCTCAAATGGAATTCCATCACCTCCACTAGCTTTGTTCGTGGTGATGCTTCCTAAGGCCCTCTTGACTTTGCACTCCAGGATGTCTGGCTCTAGGTGAGTGCTCAACCATCATGATTATCCAGGTCATTAAGATATTTTTTTTGTATAGTTCTATGTATTCTTGCCACCTCTTCTTAATTTCTGCTGCTTCTGATAGGTCCATACCATTTCTGTCCTTTATTGTGCCATCTTTGCATGAAATGCCCCCTTGGTATCTTTAATTTTCTTGAAGAGATCTCTAGTATTTCCCATTCTATTGTTTTCCTCTATTTCTTTGCACTGATCACTGAGGAGGGTTTTCTTATCTCTCCTTGCTATTCTTTGGAACTCTGCATTCAGATTATATCTTATCTTTCCTTTTCTCCTTTGCCTTTCACTCTCTTCTTTTCTCAGCTATTTGTACAGCTACTCAGACAACCATTTTGCCTTTTTGCATTTATTTTTCTTGGGGATGGTTTTCATCACTGCCTCCTGCACAATTCTGGTAACATGTAAAGACTTAAAAACATTATCTTTGAAGGTCCTATATTTCAGATGATGCTACTCTAGCTTCCTGATGAAAGAATTAAGAATATCAGGTGGGTGTTGAATGCCAGAACAGCATTTTATGGGATGTTTGAGCAAAAAGGAATCCTAGATGCCAGATGGGGAAACTGAGGTTCAAAAAATTGAAATGGCTTGCAAGTGGTCACTCTGGTGACTAGTGGCACAGCCTAGATCAGGTTGGTCATCTCACACTCTGTCCCTCCACCACACGGGGTTTCCTAATGGATTATTTTAGTCCAGCAAAAGTAAAATCTGAGTATCAAAAATATATATCCCAAGGATTCCCATATAAATTGGATTGTGGAAATAGATTCTAAATAAAATATAGATCTATTGTTATCCAGCTTTCATTAAAATTCCCATATACCTGTCAAAATTTCCCAACAGAATTGGTTAGAAAAAATGAAGTCCTTAACCATCTATATTGCTTTTTTTCCCAGCATAACTAAAAAATTCACTATGTTTGGCATAGTGAATTTGCTTTTTCATACGTTCTCTGCATCCATCTGTCCTGCATGTCATGCTCCTCCATCCAAAAGACTTTCTAGACTATTCTGAGATTCACAGAGATAAAATCTTACTCACTGAGTGTCAAAGGGACTCACCCCGCTCCGTGGATAGCCAGACCGATAAAGAAGATGATGAAAACATGGTGCGTATACCAGAACAATTCATAGGACACCTGCCGGATGAACTCGGTGGAAGAGGTCATGATCAAGATCAAAGCCAGAGAGATCAATAGGCCAGTAATGCCTGCGATTGTAGTTAGCAACTCAGTGATTGTGTTCTAAAAGAAACAAACACCATCACATTAATGACTCAGTTCTGTTTTTCCATTTTAGGATCAACATTT
This sequence comes from Bos taurus, assembly GCF_002263795.3. Taxonomy (NCBI): domain Eukaryota; kingdom Metazoa; phylum Chordata; class Mammalia; order Artiodactyla; family Bovidae; genus Bos; species Bos taurus. The sequence continues at coordinate 92,051,232 of NC_037336.1, forward strand.
GAGAATCCAAACAGGGAGCAATACACAATGTACTAGTCAGAAGCACATTAACCTTGGGAAGGGTCCCCATACACTTCTAACAAGGCACTTCTTATCCTTTCCTCTGCCACCGGAGGGTGGAATTCACTATGCTCAAATTTTGTCCAATGTCATTTTGTTAACTATTTTTTTCCCCATCTGTATAAATCAGCCAGCATGCCAAAGTTGATGATGTTGAATTGTAATTAGGACAATATATGAAAATGCATTTTAGGATACAATACTGCAAAAAAAAACCCGAGTTTCAAGTTTTTAATTTTTAAAATAAAAATGAGACTCACCATGCTTAATTGCATCTTAACATTAATAAACACTTTTCTGGAGAGGTCCCTCAGGGGCATCCCTAATAAAGCAGCTGCACACTCTGTTCCCCTGGCAGTTATTCCTTGCTCTCGATTTTTAATTGGAAGGACCATGACTTGCATTTCTTTCATGCCACCTCATGAGGCTTGGAATACGGCTTTGTAAATCCTAGGTGATCAATAAAGATACAGCTATTCTTATTAGATAGACCCTGCCACAAGGCCAGAATTCTGACCTGTTAGTGTAGAGGATGGTTAAATAGCTTTTCAGAATATGAATCATACAACATTTTGTTTTATTGGGAGTTTGCCATATTCTGGTCAAGTCATTAGTATTCACACACTGTGTTTCTATCTTTGAGACAACTATGAGCTCCATAAACGCACACTGTATTTTTTGTCAGTAAAATCTCATTGATTTGGGCCGCTTTGAGATCTTGAGGTAATTTAAACAGGGACTTCTCTGTTGTTTACTTTTTCCTTTGTAGAGCAAACAGTGGAAATAAAACTGAAAGGGTTATGTCTAAAACATTTAAAAGACCTTTTTTTTTTTTTTTTTCCCCACTGTACTCAGGCATTTTAGAAATCCATTGATATCACATGGTGTGCTAATTTCAAATCATTCTTCTTTGCTTATTAAAGCAAATCCCCACTTCCCTCTTCTTGTGACATATTTATAGACTGGTTTGAGTTGCAAGGGATCATCTAAACCAATTCCTCTGTGTCTCATTAGAAATGCTCTATAATGTACATGTTGTGTTATGGGTACCCATCTTTCTCTAAATATCCTAGATTAGAAGGTTTCTTGACCTTAATTAGTACTTACATAGTATATTGCCTTTAAAATTTTGAAATAGCCATATGGGGAGTAGTTTAATCATGTTTAATTTGCTTCAAATTACTTTAAAAGTATTTGTAATAAATACAAGTTATTGTATAGTCTCTTCAAAATCTTGAGATTTATTCTTGGTTATGTATCACAACAGATTTCCCAGAGTCTTAATGGGGGACAGAGTTAACCCCAGTAGGTGCCCAGATAAATCCTGCAGCTCCAATAAGTACAGCAAAGGCCTTCCATTCCCATAGGCTTAGGGCCTCTGTAGCTTCTAATTGTTGTCAGCTAAGAAAATGTAGCTCTACTAGATCAATGGCCTGATTTTCAAAATCACTGTAGGATAATTAGAAGACATGACATGGAAGAATTTCCCCAGAAAGAGACTTTGAATATTGCTTCTTCAAGTAAGGCTAATGGGCAAAAGGGTCACTTAAAGAGATGGCCCAGACAGTACTGGAGGAATTTCCATTTTGGAGAGTATTGTCTTAGGCTCTTCTTGGACAATACAGATTTTTGATCTTGGTCAACATGCAGCATACATTTTCCAATATGATAGGCAGTACATGGCAAAAGTTTAGATCAACCAGGAAAACAGGCAGGAGGTGAATTAAAGGAAAGAAATGTCTTTTTAGGAGGATTTCTGAGGCTACACATTGGGTTTTCTTTTTGTTTCTTATATGTACACACAACTAATTAGCATTAATGATGTCACTGGCCATGCAGGTCTCATTATGGAATTTGCTGCTCTGTCCAGCATCAGATTTGGCAAACTAGCTAGTCATTTGTGTGCCAAAAATGGCACAGGAAAAGCAATCCAGAAAACAATTTGCAAACTGAAAATAAAGACATCCAATTCATCATCCCTGAATTTAGATGGCACTTCACATTCTTTATGATTCTAATATTGGCAAAAAATATCTAATCATGAGCTACTTTAAAAACTTAAAGTAAGGTTTAATAGGTTATTTCATTCCTTGTTTAGGTGTATTTATTTATTTATTTTTGCTATAAACTAATTAAGTGGCATCAAATTTTCTTGCTCATAACCTCTTAGCAATGATGATGGCAGAAGAAAAAGAACTTCTTTTAAAAGGTGAAATTGATGTTACCATTTGGCAGAAACTGGCTCTCTAGCTTTTAAAAAATTTTTATCAAAAGCTTTTGAAATACAGGATTCCTTATAAAGGGATCATAAAAGGAAGGATTTAGGGGATGAGAAAGGAGGTAATATGCAAGAACTCACTGTGTGGAAGGTCCGGATGGGGTTGAGGTAGGTCTCGTTCGGGGTGTCACCAAGTTTGGAAAGTGCAGCCACGAGTCCCTCTGCCTCTGGCGACTGGCTCCAGTAGTAGTGCTCCAGGTTAAACAAATGCGCCCCGACGTGGATGGCTGCGGGCAGGGGACGCCGCGGAACAGGCACCATGTTAATTCCTTCCTTTGCGCTTACTTCCCTGGTGGCTCAGACAGCAAAGTGTCTGGCTGCAGTGCAGGAGACCGGGATTCAATCCCTGAGTTGGAAAGGTCCCCTGGAGAAGGAAATGGTAACCCACTCTAGCACTCTTGCCTGGAAAATTCCATGGATGGAGGAGCCTGGTGGACTACAGTCCATGGGGTTGCAAAGAGTCAGACACGACTGAGTGGCTTCACCCACTCATGGGTAGGGGACGACTCGGAACACGAACCATGTTAATTTCTTCCTTTGAGGTTACTCAAAAACTCAATGTCTATCTGGTCGTTTCTCTGTTCTGGTTTTTGTAACCTCCAAGCAAGATTAATCTGTGCATCTTTCCTAGTGTCTTGAATGAAGTGAACTGAATACTTTTGAAGATACTGTATGATTCAGCACATTCATGTTTTTTAAAAATTTGGCTGTGCAACCCATCACCATATTCATTTTAACTATATTAAGACATAAAGTAAATTTCAATTCACCATAATTTAATTATAAATACATAATCATTCTGGAAATAGAATAGATATTATGATATACAAGCTAGGTATATATATATTCCACCCTATACATATATATAAGAAGATAGACATACACACACATCTCTTATTTCCCAAGAAATCAGAAAGTATTTTTCTAGAATACTGTATGTCAAACACACATATATATGCATATAACATATGATATAGATACCAGAAGAGACAGTGGTGTTTTTGTTCTCTTTCAGACATTACGTGTTTTATTCTTACTTTATACATTTTAGTGTATATATATGTATATATACACATACACATATATGTACACATACACACATATACTTACATGTGTTATTCCCAGTGGACCAAAATAAATATTTATGAAACTAAACCTCTCAGTATATTCTTAAGAAGAAACTTTAGTTTTCTAATTCTGGGAATTGGTGATGTCTAAATTCCAAGTGAAGAGAATAAGCTCAGATCACAGAATCCTCTGGCCTAAGGAGTCTATGCCCACTGCTACTTTCTTGTCTTCTGAAATCTGTGGGCATGCCAGCAGCCACAACATTCAGACGAGAATATCCTGAGGCTCTTCCTGCCAATGGGAGCCCTGCTGGGTGGCCAGTTGATACTCGCCATTGAGATCACATTCAAGTGTGAAATGAGAACTCATTACCAAGAAGATAGGTAATTTCCAGGTTGACATCCCACCCCCCACCCCCGCATCCACAGTGAAAAGTCACAGAGGCTGCTACTATTCTAAGTCTCTACAGTTGTGGGTGAGTTCTGGGGTCACCGTGGTTGTACACTGTGAGTTGAGGTATGGTTGTTATTTAGTAGCTCAGTCGTGTCCGACTCTTTGTGACCCCATGGACTGTAGCCCACCAGGCTCCTCTCTCCATGGAATTTCCCGGGCAAGAATACTGGAGTGGGTGAGGGGAGTGAGGGAAAAGGAAACAGCAGGAGTTTCTGTGAAGTTGGTGGCCTTTGGTTCTAGTAGCAGATATATTTAGAAACGTCATCTCCTATTTGTCCTCTTCTCTCTGTCATCTGAGTTCCATTTAACAGAGCCATTCCCTTTTTTGCCCTGCAAAGCAGTCTTCCTGTTTTAAGACCCAATTCAAAAGTTGTTTTCTCAAGCATTCTTCAGTTCCACAGTCATGGATGGTGCCTTGATTACATTTCCCAGATATTATGGTTCTGATGATCTTTTACCTGCGTTGCTTGATGGATTTTGACCCCCCAAGACTTGATCATCTTGAAATCTCAACACCTGTCACTTGCTTAGCACCAGCCTATCTTTAGTAAGGGCTTCCCTGATGGCTCAGTGGTAAAGAATATGCCTGCCAATGGGGGAGACAGAGGAGACTCAGGTTCAGTCCGTGGGTGAGGAAGATCCCCTGGAGAAGGGCATGGCAACCCACTCCAGTATTCTTACCTGCAGAATCTCATGGACAGAGGAGCCTGGTGGGTTACAGTCCATGGAGTAACAAAGAGTCAGACACAACTGAAGCGACTGAGCATGAACGTCCTTAGTGATGATTGCAGAGTGAGATTACAGAAAGGGAGAAAGGTCCAGAGAGGCAATCTATGTGCAGTTAGAGTAGCATTTTCTCTGCTAATATGTATTTTTGCACTTCTACAGGCTTTAAGTTGGAAATCAATTCAACTATACTTTTGGTTGAAGCTTTTACTTAGGAATGCAAAGCATGTGAGTGTTTCTGAGTCTATGATGTTGACTATCTCCTTAAGGATTCAGTGAGGTGAGCACCCAAGAGGTAGTGTCTTTCCTTAAATGTTCTATTTGTCAACATATGCGGCCGTGTCCCTGAAGGGGCTGCCTTGTTTGGTCTCAGCATCCATGGAGCTAGAAAAGCTTACCCGGCAGCAGTCTCTTGCAATATGTCGTATATAAAAAGGAAACTATTTTCTTAGTTCCACATAGACATTGTCTAGTATTTTTTAATAGCTGTTTTCTAACAATTATCTTAAAGTTTTGAAAAACAAGTAATCTTTTTCCTAGCTAACATATACTGAATACTTATTATACTCCAAATGCTGTTATTAATTCTTTAGGCATATGATCTCATGTAATCCTCATATACTAGTCTTATTTCCATTTTACAGATAAGTGTTTAATAAATTAAGAGTGGTCCATTGATGGAAAAGGTAGGATAAAACTGCCTATGCCAGAGCCTGATCTTTTGACCTTTAAGTTATATTGCTTCTTTTCTCTAATCAATAATGGCTATACTTTACTGAAGATGAATTTCTCCTAAGGGCTTAGCTAGACTCTTTGAATAGCTCACTTGGTGTCTTTAATCTAGAGTCAAAGAGCTCCTACGACTGATGACTGATCATTGTCTTTGGAGTCTTCTTTGTAGGTGGGTGTGAATCCTCTGTCTGCATTTTATCCCTCTCCCTCACACCTGTGCTCATGTCTCTCTTCCATTCTCCCTCTGTGGACTAACGCACACCAGAGAGAGAGGAGTTATTCCCATTTTACAGAAATAGACACTGAGCTTCAAGCCCCAAATTAAGTAATGTATTTACCATTACATAACCTACATGTGATGGTCAGAAAAGGAACACTGGGTAAAATCTAGGTCGTTTATAGTCTACATCTATAGCTTCTTTCTCCCATGTAATGAGCTGTTGGTCACAATCTACTTTGTATTAGGTTGATTTCCACATGAACTTGCCACTGATAAACTAAATTTAAGTACATTTATTGAATGAGCAAAGATATTGAGCTCTTCATCTATTCCTATTGCCAGGTTTCCCATAACAAGTCTGAAGAAATTAATGAGGTAGAGTATGAAAACCCAAGATGCTTTTCACAAGGTAGCTCTTTAGGGAATGTATTGAAAGCTATTCTTTCCATTTTTTTCTAAGTACTTTAAAATTCGCATCTTAAATGTTTCATTTCTCCAGCTATCTCCATGTCGTTTTATTTTCAGGTGGTACAGTGAGAATCCACCTGCCAATGCAGGAAATGCAAGAGACACCGGTTTGAACCTGGAGAAGGAAATGGCAACCCACTCCAGTATTCTTGCCTGGAATATACCATAGACAGAGTAGCCTGGGGGGCTACAGTGCATGTGATCATAAAGCATCAGACACGATTGATCACAGCACAGCCGCGATGGGGCCTGTGCGCACCCTCAGCTCCTCAGTCACGCCTGACTCTTTGTGACCCCACGGACTGTAGCCTGCCAGGCTCCTCTGTCCATGGAATCTTCCAGGCTAGAATTCTGGAGCCAGTTGCAATTTCTCCAGGGGATCTTCCTGACCCAGGGATTGAACCTGCATCTCCTGCATCTTCTGCACTGGCAGGTGGATCCTTTACCACTGAGCTACCTGGGGATCCATTTTCTCCTAGATTGTACCCTGATTTTATTGTGATCTTGCCTTGGAACCAAAGGTATTCCAGCTACCACATCCAGGGTTGCTGGGACTTGATAGATATCAGGGGAGAGATGGATTTTGTTCTTTTTCGGACATTATATTTTCTATTCTTCCATTTATACATTTTAGTTATTTTAATATGAATAGCTGTGCTATCTATGTTTACAGTGACAGTTGCTTCAAGTATATGATAAAATAGTGACACGCTTTTATTTTTTCTTTCTTAGTCATCAAAATCATGTTACTAGATTTGGTATGAGCATGTGGGAGAAAGAATACTGAAGAGGATATGTCTCAGTTACTTAACTTCTTTTAGTCCCTGTTTTCTCATCTGTAAAAGGGGTGGGTTGAACTAAACCATGATATCTAGGCTCCCTTCCAGCTGTCTGGCTCCTATGTCTCCATTTGAAGTTAACTGGGAACATTTGTCATCTGAAAGGGAGCTGCAGTCCAATACAAGAGCAAACATGAAACTTACCGTTTTAAAACATTTTAAAAATCAACACGGTCTTAAAGGAGCTTCTTCAGTCTTACAGCAAATCCAGTGTCACCAGCTACATGGGTTCTCTCCTCATGGTATTTCAGGGGACCAATCGCTTGGAAGATCCCAAGGTACACATTTGCAGAACTAACTCGAGTTCCATGCTAAAAAATGCTATGGCTCAGTCTTTCCATTATTTTTTCTTACAAAAAATATTTTTTACAGTTAAAAAAGAGCTGCAATCTTGGACACACTACAAATGCACATTTAATTGCTGTGTGAACTTTGGAGTTCAACTAAGGAGCTTTTATTGAAGAGTGAACAGAAAAAAAATTCATAAAGGCTACAATTAGAGCCAGTTGCCCTGAGAAAGTTCCTTTTTCTCCCTTCTTTCCTTCTTTTTCTTTTTCAGGAGATCAAAGGGAGCGTAATTGAGGGAGAATCTTGGAAGTGTGGTCAGTTCTATGCTATCTCTCTGCCTGCCTGTCAGTGATAACAGTCATTTTGGAGTTAGTCACCTCCTAATTAAGCAGCCTTTAGAAAGAAGGACCCAGGGACAAATTCTGGCTGTGTTTCTTGCAGCCAGAATTTGGCCCCAAACTTTCAAATTTTGTGGTCTTATTTCTGCAAGAATATACATATTCTCTGGCACTCTGTGCATGCCAATCATTTGAAAATCACATTAAATTGTGTGAGGCAAGACAGGGGAGACGCCTACTTGGAACTCTCCATGCCTCAAGCAGAACTAGATCAGTAGCCATCCCTTTGGGATCAGGTCTGAAAGCATTTGGGCCTCTGGGATTGTTCTCTGTGGTGGCGCCTCCAAATCATTTTTTCTCAGCGTCCCGATTCTGAGGTCACTTCTCTCAACCTGTCTCTATTGTGTTTCTTGAGGTTTACAAACTAATCAACGCATCAGGAGCTGCCTGTGGGTCATTATCCACCCCTAGAACCTAGCAGATGCCAACTGCAGGGACAGACAGAGCTGCCAGGGTCACTATTCACAGCCCCTTGGAAGGAAGCTCAGGCTTAAAGTACTACTATTCAATTGGAAGGGTCTTCAAGGTCTACTGTGGGCCAGAGTCCAGAAAGATCTGCATTAACAAGAACAGAGAGGCTGCAAAACTACGATTTTTATACCAGGGAGGTTATGGAGCTCTGAAAATGATTTATTAGTGGTTGAAGAAGGCTCCGGCAGCTCTTATCGTAGGCAAGCAAGCAGGAAGGCAGGAAGCCAAAAGAAGAGTTCCTGTCACTGCATTTTCGGTGATGCCCTTGATCATAGATACCATTGTTTGCCTCTTCCCTCCTCCTCCCCAGCCTGCTTTCACCAGGCTCTAATTACCTCCTTTAATGATTTGACCAATTAAAGCCTGCAGTTCAACTTATAGGGGAACGGATGAGAAATTAGAGGCTGGCACGCAAACTTCGACGAGGATGCACTTCTTCCAAGGTTACACACCTCTATTAAGCCAGTCGGCTATTTGAAAAGCAGCATAATGGGCGATGCTAATAAAGCAAGCATGGGGACATTTTCAGCAGCTCCCAAGTGAATACACCAGAAGGACAAAATGGGAAAAGCAAAGGTATATCTATGAAACCAGGGCTTAGCATTTTTCTCCTCCTAAAAGCACAGTTGCCAGCCGCGTTTCTTCGTCAATGTGAAATGTAATAATTGCTTTGTCAGGGTTTGGGAGAAGCAGAGCGCTCTCTCTCCACCCTCCTGCCTCTGCCTGGAATGGAAACAACTGCTGGGCTGCTGGTTGCCATGGCGGTGGGAGATGAGGAGCCTCTGCTCTCAAAAGCAGTCAGACCCTGCTGGCACAGCCCCGGGAGACGTTTGGGAGCCTGGCAAACAGTGGGGATTCAAGGAGAAGAGGGCCAGGGAGAAGACTTCATTCTCTCCAGGGATTTGTGAGGGAAAGCCGGAGAACAGGCATCCTGCTTTGTCTTGTCATAGCAGAATGTGAATTAATTATCGTGGATGACTGGCATCATTTTGAGTCTCTTTGCTGCCCACACACTATCTTTTGTCCACCCCAAAACACTCCCGGTTCCTTGGCAACTCCTGAACGCTTACATCTAGCACCTTGTCCCAAGAAATCCCTCGATCTATCTCTTTTTTCCTGCTGGCCAACTTTCCTACTCATCCTCAGGTTTGACCAGATTTATTGAGGTTGTATGCCGCAACCAGGAGAGGGAAGAGGCATAAGGCACAGTCTCACATTTTAAGGTGATCAGAATCTGAGAAATTGTACTGTGTGGTAGGAGGGGTGCCTGGGGCCCAGAGATAAGGAAGCTCAACAGCCCAGATCTGGCAGCTCAGGGAGAAGCTGGCTAAGCATGGAGCCCTGGATATGGTGACAATTTATCCAGTGAAGAAGGAGAGAGCAAGCATTTCAGACAGAGCCAATAGCAAGGGCAAATGCACAGCCTGCTCAGGGACCACCAGAAGCTAGGAAAAGGCAAGGGGGTGTGGTGAAGGATGAGCTGGTGTGCAGTGGGCGGGACTTGGTGATGGGAGCCTGCCCACCAGGCTACGCTTGATCTGATTCTCTTTGCAGTGGCAGCAGTAAGGGACTTGAAGTCTGTAGGTTTCTAAGAGATCCACTCCTGACACCTAGTCTGCACATCTCATAAGAATGGATAGATTGTGTTATTGGTGTGTGTGTTTTTTTTTTAATTCCACGGAGTAGAACATAAGGAACTTATTTGAGATCACACAACCCATCAGTAGCAGGGGTATAAAATAACTTGGTCATCTGCTTCTAGTCAACTGCTGTCCCTGTGAATTATGCTCCATCCTGAAACCATTACTGACTGTACCAGTTTCAGGAGGTTATATATAGTTCCTATCATGGTATCTTGGGCACAGGAGGCAGATATTCAACACGCATCACTGATATATATATATACACACATACATACATACTATTGATATATGATTCTGCATGAAGAAATATACATACTCAAAGGTTTAAGGAGAAAAAAATCATTGCATAACACATATTTTCCTTTATTCTTTGATTCCTTTTCTGACATGTTTTGATGCTCTGGGGTTTTTTTGTTCCTTCTCTCTATTATATCTTTATAACTTTCTCTTAGAGTCCAATTCTGCCTTAAAGCTATTGCAGAGTGAGCATTCTTCCTGACATTGTAGTGTGTTTTATCTCCTCTTTTAAAACAGAATTAAAGGTTCTTAGGCTTTAAAGGAAGCCTAGAGTTTCCTTGAATTCCTTCTCTGAAGCACTTTCCAAGATGCAGTCTGGATTCCACTAGAACAGCTCCCCCAACAGGGAACTCAGCCCTCTCAGGGGACCCTCATTCTAATTTTAGATAATTTTCAAGGTCTGGCAAAGGCTTCCATTTCTGAGCTTAAATCTGCTTCCCTGAGTCTTCATTCCTTCCTGTATTTACTCATTCATCAAAGATTATTGGCATCTACATATACTCTGCACCATTGCAGGCCTTGGAACACAAAGATGAATTAGCCCTGCTCTTTGTCCTCCAAACTTTCTCTGGTTTTCTCTAGGACATGCTGTAGATTTACCCTTAATTCTTAACAAATGCCAAAGAACTTTTCCAAACATTTCCTGGGTTGGCTTAATCTGGCGTTGAAGACAGCCGGTAGGGAGCTCTCCCTGCTTGTCTTAGCACACACCCAAAATTGTGCTAATTGGCACCGGGGCACCGTCTGTCATGTCTTGTTGCTTAATTAAATCTACATTTGTTTTGAATGTTCTTTTTATTCTGCTATTTTTTATGCATGAGAGGATAAAAACAAAAGAGAAAAACATTTTATAGTTAAATTAGTTTGAGGAAAACAGTCCTGAATCATAACTCTTTATTGTTCAGATAGCCTTTTATTTCAATGTCTTTGTTGTCCAACAAAACCACAAGCCAATTGGTTGTTGCCCCTCTTCATTTCTTCCTGATCAGAGTTTAACCTTGACCTTGGATGCTAATTTCTAGTGCTTTTATCTTGAACTCTCTTGTTTTCTAATTCAAGAAATGGTGATAACAATTTATATGGCTATAAAGCTTCAGATCTTTTCAAGATCCTTTTATATCCACTAGCTCAATACTATTCAAAACCTCGTTCACATGATCTTGCTTTTCTCCTTTTTATTGCCCATGATACCAGTTGATAGTCATTTTCCCATGACTGAATGGGATTTTGAGTATAGGTCAATTTTATTTCTGATGTGAATTATATTGAATAACAAAGTGCTTATTTTTCAAGTGGGTCTTTACCACGGTATTATCAACAAGCTTAATGATTCAGAAATGAAAATGAAGTTTCATAAACTTTTCCTTGACAAATTGAAGGCTTGGTAAAGAAGAGAAGGCATGAATGTAAATTAGAAACTTAAAAATCCATTTGTATAAGGTTTGCATGGTCAGATGGAAGACAAAGATTTCTTTCACCTAAGGGTGAGTCTTTGGCAGGGAAGGAATAAACAAAACTATTAAATGAATGTGCAGTATTATAAAATTAATCAGATAATTAATAATAAGCACTTACTTGCATTAATGACTATTCCATAGGCAACCAGTTTGTGGAATTTGAGATTTTTGTCTAATTGCCTCCTCCACGGTCCTCTGAAGCACTAGAGTAACAAAAATTAGAAAGTCTTATTCAGGGAAAATCATAGCAATAGCAGTGTCATGAGAGTTAAGAGAGCAAGACTCAGGCTCTGCCTCTAAATTACTAAAGGTGGGCCTACCTGAGACAAAAATTAGTGGCCATTAATTAGTCAAACAGGCAAAATCAAATGGTTATTACTAGCTTTGCTGAAATTCCAACTCAATAAAAGTGATTGAGTTAGTAGTTCCCTGGCTACAAGTCAAAACTCTAGAATAAACCTGCTAATAATCATGCACTGGCTAATTTAGAAAATGAAGATGATAACCATCATCCTCAGTGATGTGGTTTAAGTGGTCTATAAATTATTCCTTATTACACCAAGAAAGGCTGTATATTCATCTACATCTAAATATTCATAACATTATGAAGATTGTATGATAAAGTATTTAGTCTGGAAGGGTTATTGAGGTCTCATTTTTCTGTACAGTGCGCTATTCTGTTTGGCAGGAAACACAGGTAAGTACTCAACGCAGTGAAATCTACATAATTAGGAAATGCCCCATTGTGTCTGCTAGGGGTTAAAATTTACATATTAAAATCTATGTACACTAATTGTGTTTTCCTGGGCTGAAAACTCAGAGAGACGCTTCTTTAGTGGCATTTGACTCATCTACGTATCTATTTCCTTTTAATCAGAAATGGTAATAGTTCAAGCTGTTATAATGCTTCCATCTTCATGAGTCAGGTCAATCTTATTAGCCTTTCTTTTCCGATGAAGCAGATGCATCAGGGGAAGGTTGAGCAATGAGTCCAATGTCATGTAAGGTGTCAATGGCAAAAGGAAAACACAAATCAAGTGTACCAATTTCCGATTTTCAGTTTTAGCCATTGTGTCCTCTCTACAAAGAAGCATATGTCAATCTAAACAGGATTATTGGGAATTTCATAGTGAAGTACATCTTTGTTTTCAATAGCACTTATATTAATAGATCATAACAACGGAAATTATTTCAATAACTTAGTACTTACAGCACTTGTCCCTCTCATGAATGAAATAAGGTTTCGACTGACGGGTAATAGAATTAGCATGCAGTTAAAATTCAGGCACACTGCAGATGCGCGAGCCCAAGCCAGGGTAGACTGTCCATGTATAAAGACATAAGAAAGAGATACAGTGAAACAGGGAAGCTGGGGGAAATAGAATGCATTTTGTTTTCTGAAATGATAATTAATGCATAGTACCCAAATCTACTTACACCCAGAATAACTCGTGTATAAAGGAAAGACTCTTCCTCTTCATACCAATAGAATGTGTTGATAAACAGATATAAATTCACTCCCAGCCATGAGAGCTAGAGCAGAATGGAAAAAAGGGCCAGTCAATACTGTCTTCAACCTTTCCTTCTTCTCAAAATCATTTGGGGTTCTTGGGGTCTTTTTTTTTTAAGTGAAATGAAAAGCTTTTCAATATCAATCAGAATCATTCCATATACTTATTTCTTATAGGTTAGTTTTGTAACAGTTATCAGCATGTTAAGAAATTGTTAACTTTATTAAAAAAGATTTGAAATACATAGGGGTATACTTTAAGGAATTTAATGAAAAATACAGAACCCTCCTAATCAACATTGCTATAATCTTTCAAGTCAGTGATGTCAAGAAGGAGGAAACCCTTAAAAATCAACTCAGAAAACACTTTAGAAAAATTCCAATGTCATAGTCTAATTCAAACACTTCCTTCGATTTACAGAAACATTCATACCTGATGCAAATGGAAACCACTTGACTTTAAAAATAATGATTTGCATGATTCTGCAAGAGTAAATTAAGATTTACCAAGGTGTATCTACTGAATGTTTTCTAACAAGTTTTAGTCTTTTAAGCCGGGCAATACTTCACGTTACTTAGTATTCCTATACAAGTTATCTGAAGAATCAAGGTATGCAGTGTATATGTTTAGAGCTGAATAACAAAAATGATACTTACTACTAATATGATGGAGAGACTCTCATTCAAAATCCAGCATCCCATCATGACAGCCTTGCTCGTTTGCAGTTAGCAAATTATTTTTTTCATTCAGCTCAGCCTGGTTGTTGTATCCTTAGCAAGGGCTTTTTTGCTATGTTATTTTATCTTTTTGTCTTAGGAAGCACCTACTGGGAGCAGCTCTCGAGGAATTTCTAATTAAGGACTTCTTGCCAAAGGCACATCTCCAAGTTGACATGCCTCATGACCTGGGTGAAAACAAGGCAAGTCTCTGTCTAATGATTCCTTTCTTCAAAGATTTCACAAGAAAAGAAGGCTCGTTTTATTAAATTAGCCTGATGTACTTTATACCCCATTCATTTTCTACATGATTGCAGTCAGGATGATAATAAGTCCTTATGTAAATTTGAAAAATAACCTAACTGCTGAAGGCTGGATACAGCAAAACATTTTAATAGAGTTTTTGCCACGTTCTTTATTTTAGTTTCTTCACTTCCTTTCTTCCTCTTTGGAAAAAGCTTTTTATAGAAAACATAGAATGATGGGTAAATAAATATAAGTTAATCTTTCAGAAGATGATGAAGAAAACCAGAGAAGAATCTCTAAAAAAAAACACAGATGGAGGAACTTTCATAAACTTAAACTGTGGGTGGGACTTCCCTGGTGGTCTGGTGGTTAAGACGTCATGCTCCCAATGCAGGGGACCCAGTTCTGATTCCTGGTTCAGGGAACTAGATGCTGCATGCCACAACTAAGACCTGATGTAGCCAAATAAGTAAATATTTTAAAAATATGTGACTATAAAGAATGAAGGAGACAGTTGTGGGATTACAGAATAAATTGTATTTTTCCCCTGTAATCCCACTTGGTGTACCCATGAGGTCAGTGAGAATATTCTTTCATACTTTAGTGATCCAAGGAGTGGCTGTCTGGGCCTGGTCCATTCTCTGATTTTGTGTAAGTTACAGTTATTAAATGGGGCTTCCCAGGAGGTGTGGCGGTAAAGAATCTGCCTGCCAATGCGGGAGATGCAAGAGACGTGGGTTTGATCCCTGGGTTGGGAAGATCCCCTGGAGTAGGAAATGGCAATCCATTCCAGTATTGTTGCCTGGAAAATTCCATGGACAGAGGATCCTGGAGGGCTACAGTGTTTGAGGTTGCAAAGAATCAGGCACAACTCAGCGACTGAGCACACAGACACATGGTTATTAAATGCAGTGACTGCGACTGCTCTGCTTTTGAATATGCTGTCTAGGTTGCTCATAACTTTCCTTCCAAGGAGTAAGCGTCTTTTAATTTCATGGCTGCAATCACCATCTGCAGTGATTTTGGAGCCCAGAAAAATAAAGTCTGACACTGTTTCCACTGTTTCCCCGTCTATTTCCCATGAAGTGATGGGACCAGATGCCATGATCTTCGTTTTCTGAATGTTGAGCTTTAAGCCAACTTTTTCACTCTCCACTTTCACCTTCATCAAGAGGCTTTTGAGTTCCTCTTCACTTTCTGCCATAAGGGTGGTGTCATCTGCATATCTGAGGTGATTGATATTTCTCCCAGCAATCTTGATTCCAGCTTGTGTTTCTTCCAGCCCAGCGTTTCTCATGATGTACTCTGCATATAAGTTAAATAAGCAGGGTGACAGTATACAGTCTTGATGTACTCCTTTTCCTATTTGGAACCAGTCTGTTGTTCCATGTCCAGTTCTAACTGTTGCTTCCTGACCTGCATATAGGTTTCAGGTCAGGTGGTCTGGTTTTCCCATCTCTTACAGAATTTTCCACAGTTTATTGTGATCCACACAATCAAAGGCTTTGGCATAGTCAATAAAGCAGAAATAGATGTTTTTCTGGAACTCTCTTGCTTTTTTGATGATCCAGCAGATGTTGGCAATTTGATCTCTGGTTCCTCTGCCTTTTCTAAAACCAGCTTGAACATCAGGAAGTTCACGGTTCACGTATGGCTGAAGCCTGGCTTGGAGAATTTTGAGCATTACTTTACTAGTGTGTGAGATGAGTGCAATTGTGCAGTAGTTTGAGCATTTTAATATATGAAATACAGATATTTTGGCAGATTAACCCGAGGTAAGAGCGCAGTTAGTGAAATATCCTCAGTAGCTTTTTTAACAGTGAGGCATATAAAGATGTAAAGTCTTCATATTCATTTCTTTAAGCCAATAATCTTCCATGATGAAATGATTTGTTATTTCTGAAGTGTTTAGGATTTACATATCTTAGAGGCATTATTCAGTTGGGTTATAAAAATTAATTCAGAAAGACTACCTCCAGAATTTTATACTATCTTCTCTATTTTAGATTCAGTGAGTGTGAGACAGAGCTGGAGTTTTCTAGCCTTCTGTATTCTTCACACAGCGTTACAAATGAGAGGCATATATTGCTGAATAATAATGTGTGGTCACATTTCTGTTGTTGTTAATTGCCTAGACTATTTCTAGTGCTATAATAAAAATAAAATTTAAAAGTTTAGAAAATTTAGAAACAACACTGCATCTTTGCATGTTCTATTCTTATTTCTAAAATGTGATGTGTTTGTTCCTCATCTTGACACTCATGCAGAGACACTATGTGTTAAATCTATTATTCATTCATAGCGTAAAAGACGGTTCATAGTTGTGTTATAAGAGTATAAATCATGACAGCTTCTGCATTTTTCTCCACAGATTTTATTTTTGTAGAACTTACCATGTTTAGTTTACTCATATTAAAAAATACGTGACTTTCAAATTATATTCAGTTTATTCAGAGCTCAGCACTATTGTACAATTGATGGACATGCTTTTTCTTCTCAAATTCTGTATATTCATATATAAGAATAATCTGTTGACACCACTGGTTGGTTTACAATATTGGAATTAGATTTTATAAAACACAAAATATCGTATCTTATATCACACACACACAAGTTCAACTCAGTCCAGCCTCTGCACTCCCCAGAAGTCCTCAGTTTTGAGAAATATGATATTGTGATTTCTCTCTTTATTTTTGATTTATCTGGGGAAATTTGAGGATGCCTATCCAGCCCCCAGTGGCTGCCTTAGTTTTTACTGCAATGAAGAGATTTGTGCAGATCAGAATTTAAATCAAAGCAATCTGAATCATTTCCTAAGAATTCAGGTCAACTGAATGGAGTTGCATCTAAAGAGAGGAAATTGTACAAAATCTACTAAAATGATATGAATGCTCAGCATTCAATCTAGCTTCATCTAATTGTTCTTTGTTGCTAATAAGTTGTGCTCATTTCATTTCTCAGGATTTTCTCAGAAAAAAATGAAGTGAAGTTTGTTCTGTGTGTTTCTAAGGCAGATATAGTCCTTCTAATTAAATGGATACACCCACTGGTTCTTCCAGCTCAACACAAAATATGTGGATTTTTTTTCCCTTGTAAAGATGACCAGTAACAGACTTTCTGTAGTGGAGAAAGTAGGAAGGAAACCAAACAGATATGTTTACAAAGGCAGGTTAATTGCGTGTATATAAAACAGAAACTCCATACTACCCACACTACATTTCTGGACTAGATTTACTCCATTATATTTTTTGTTCTTTTTAGTTTCTTAGTTGAACAGTTGACCCAACAAAAAAACACTTTGATCCTCAAGGGCAAGATTGATCATCCAGTAGCTTTTTTGCTGCTGCATACTAAAATCTAAGTTCCCTGTAGACATAGCAGAGTTCACAGTGCATAAAAATAGCATTGCCAAATCTTCTAAGCATTAGACATGTTTTTACCCCTTTTCCTAAAAGCAAAAGTGAAAAGAGATGAAAAAAGTAAATTAAAAACTATAGACACATATAGTATCAGATATTTATATAGTTATTTTGAGGAGCATTTGTTGTAAAAATTATGAAACTCTGTTAGATAAATCATATGTTGAATGAATTCATTTTTTAAAGAAAAAGTAGAACAAAAGAAAAGAGTTCAGAAAGGCCATGCATTGAAATATACCTGATTTTTAAAATAAAATAAAATTAAATATATCACCAACATCTTGCTGTTTGCTGAATTAAGTATATTGTATTTTTGTTTTAGGAAAGGTTGTGCTCTCTGAATATTGTATAAAAATAGCTTATTTCACAAACTTATATTGGCATTAGTCGGTTCAAACCTTTTTTCCCCACTTAGGCATAATTTATTCATCCAAGTCTCCCAGTTTCAAATGAAGGCTAACTGAGACCACAGCACTCATCACACGATGCTCGGCTCAGAGGGTGTTAGAGTTTGGGTTCCACTATTTAGAAGCTTACAGGGTAGCAGGGAAGTGGCAGGACATCTGTGGCAATAAAATAATCATTTAAAGGTGAGTACATTCTGGAGTGGCCGAGATTGTCCACCTGGGGGCCACTGAAGCACAAAGAGATCTTGCTAAAGGATTTACTGTAGGGAGAATGCTCTCTACATGGGGATCAAACTGACTTTTGTCAAAAATTACATGGCATGAAGAAGAAAAGGAGGAAAATAAGTTTGAATTTCTGTGTCTCTCAAAGGGTCAATTGAATCAGCTCCCAAAACATCAAACAGCAAGGAAAAACGACTCCTGCTTCCAATCTTCTTCCTGCAGTCACTTCTGATGCGGTCTGCTAAGCCCAGAGGGCTTTGTGCTTTGTTTGGTGTCCATTTTCCTGCCTTCATCTTTCTCATTGCTCACGTAAGTTTGCAGCACGTTTCATCTTTACATTTATGGAGTCACCTAAAATCTTTTTGAGAGTTATTTAGAAAGCTACTTCTTACAGGGCACTGATGCTGATAGCCTCAGGACCACAGTTCAGAAGTGAGCAGAGAGACTAACTCATCATTTCTTATCCCCAAACCAAGTGGCACAGTTCAAAGTCTCCTGTTTTGCCAATTTTAACTTTTTGGTTTTAGGAATCTGGGAAAGTCAGAATTATCATGCTTTTTATATTTTATATCATGCCCAGCATACACAGAAATGTAATAAATATTAAATAACAAACACAGAAATACATTCATTTCTCTGCTTCTTAAAACATAAGACAGTTCTATACAAATCCATACACAGATACATTTGCAGGATTTTCGAGCAGTGTTTTCCCTTAAAGTTTAAAACTGAGAGGAAAGTTTTCCTGTCTAGGTCGTGAATTATTTAACTTCTGAGTTTAGGAAAATTTAAAGTTTAAGAAGGCTAGTCTGGAAATCCCTTCTTTGCATATCCAAGCTGTTCATCTCTCAAAAGTCAAAGTGGATGCCAGAATTCCATAGATTTCATTTTTCAAGATGAACATTCATATTTGAACATATTTCAAAGCAGATGGTTTACAGTTCATGTATTTGTTGCTGTTTTCCTGCCACAACAACTAAATATTGAAGACACATATTTGTGATGAGGAGAGCACTTCCAAACCGTCTCTCCCGCTGCTCTCTCACACTGCGTGCTCTAATCCCCTGTGTGCTGCAGGGAAAGGCGCTGAGGAATGAAGCAGTGAATTACATCCATTTGATTTAATAGACAGCAGAGGGGTGCAATAACATAAAACAAGCTTCCTAAAAATAAATACTTTTTTTTTGTAGCAGTCATGAATTTTCTGGTAGCAAATAAGAAATCAAATGAACACGTATTGAAATATTCTGTTTTCATGATCCATTTAGATGAACTGGAAAGTTTTAAGCCCTCTACTATCTTATAAGGCAGTTTGCCAAACTGTGGGACTGTTTGATCACAGTTAAGAAAGAAGAGGAAAATCAAATGAAGGTTTAGTTTTTTTTTTTAAAGTAAAGCCATCAGATAAGAAAGTATCAGCTGGAGAAAGCATTGGATGTTTGTACTGAAGGATGCCAATGTCCCTCAACAGGCTCAGTGATCTCTCTTCCAGGATGAAATGATGTGCTGCTCGTTTGTCATCTCATTTGCAATTTGCTATTATTCTACTCAACCATCAATGTTTGCATTCTTACAACTCTGAAGATTCATTTTGTTGACAAAGGGTTCAGTTAGGAATTGGAACCAAAATAATACAAGCTTTTGAAAAATGGAAAATAGAAGAAAGAATTGTAAGCACAGAAAAGAGTAGGTTCGCTTGCTACTTTAACAAAATCTCTGTGACTATTCAATAACCTCTAACTAAGAAACTGACAAAAAGGGAAAAACCTGTCCACAGTTATCATGACCATCATCCAGCAACACGGGACATGCACACACAAAGACTTAGGAATACCTTTTTAGGAGACGGTTTGTAGAGCTTCATACTAAGAATCGAAATTGCCTAGATTCATCTGGAGTCTCGCCCCACTACCAGTACCCCACAGCAGCTGTGGTCAGGTCCTGTGGCCTTTCTGGGGGCCAGGCACGTCCACCAGCATGCCACAGGAGCCATAGGTAGTCCCTGCATCTGGTCCAGGGGCCAGCCTTGCCTAGGTATCATCAAAAATATAAAATGAGATGGAGGGGGAGTAAAAAGATAAAACTATGGAATTTAATTTTTTTAAAGTTTGTAAAAACGGCAGTAAATACATACATATCAACACTTACTTGAGAAGTACATAAACTAAATTTGGCAATCAAAAACAGAATGGCTGAATGGAGTTTTCCAAAAAGATCAATCTATATGTTGCCTACAAGAGACTCACTTTAGAAAGAAGAACAGACAGACAGGAAGTGAGGGGATAGAAAGAGATATTTCATGCAAAAGGTAATGAAAAGAGAGCTGGAGTAGTTATATTAGACAAAACAGACTTTGAGGCAAAGGCTGTAATAAAACACAAAGAAGAGCATTACATAATGACAAAGGGGTCAATCTAGCAAGAAGATATACACTTGAAATGTATGCATCCAACAGATGAGTACCAAGAAATATAAAACAAATATTAATGGACTTAAAGGGAAAAATTGAAAGCAATACAACAATGGTAGGGTACTCTAATATCCCACTTACAACAATGGATAGGTCATCCAGACAGAAAATCAATAAGAAAACATTGGACTTAAATACCACATTAGAGCAGATGAATTTATAATAGATTTATGTAGAACATTCCATCCAAAAGCAGCAGAATATACATTCTTGAATTCATACAGAATGTTCTACAGGATCAGATCAGATCAGATCAGTCGCTCAGTCGTGGCCGACTCTTTGCGACCCCAAGAATCACAGCACACCTGGCCTCCCTGTCCATCACCAACTCCCGGAGTTCACTCAGACTCACATCCATCGAGTCAGTGATGCCATCCAGCCATCTCATCCTCTGTCGTCCCCTTCTCCTCCTGCACCCAATCCCTCCCAGCATCAGAGTCTTTTCCAATAAGTCAACTCTTCGCATGAGGTGGCCAAAGTACTGGAGTTTCAGCTTTAGCATCATTCCTTCCAAAGAAATCCTAGAGCTGATCTCCTTCAGAATGGACTGGTTGGATCTCCTTGCAATCCAAGGGACTCTCAAGAGTCTTCTCCAACACCACAGTTCAAAAGCATCAATTCTTCAGCTCTCAGCCTTCTTCACAGTCCAACTCTCACATCCATACATGACCACAGGAAAAACCATAGCCTTGACTAGACGAACCTTTGTTGGCAAAGTAATGTCTCTGCTTTTGAATATGCTATCTAGGTTGGTCATAACTTTCCTTCCAAGGAGTAAGCATCTTTTAATTTCATGGCTGCAATCACCATCTGTAGTGATTTTGGAGCCCAGAAAAATAAAGTCTGACACTGTTTCCACTGTTTCCCTATCTATTTGCCATGAAGTGATGGGACCAGATGCCATGATCTTCGTTTTCTGAATGTTGAGCTTTAAGCCAACTTTTTCACCTCCACTTTCACTTTCACCAGGAGGCTTTTTAGTTCCTCTTCACTTTCTGCCATAAGGGTGGTGTCATCTGCATATCTGAGGTTATTGATATTTCTCCTGGCAATCTTGATTCCAGCTTGTGTTTCTTCCAGTCCAGCATTTCTCATGATGTACTCTGCATATAAGTTAAATAAACAGGGTGACAATATACAGCCTTGACGAACTCCTTTTCCTATTTGGAACCAGTCTGTTATTCCATGTCCAGCTCTAACTGTTGCTTCCTAACCTGCATACAAATTTCTCAAGAGGCAGATCAGGTGGTCTGGGATTCCCATCTCTTTCAGAATTTTCCACAATTTATTGTGATCCACACAGTCAAAGGCTTTGGCATAGTCAATAAAGCAGAAATAGATGTTTTCCTGGAACTCTCTTGCTTTTTCTATGATCCAGTGGATGTTGGCAATTTGATCTCTGGTTCCTCTGCCTTTTCTAAAACCAGCTTGAACATCTGGAAGTTCACGGTTCACATATTGCTGAAGCCTGGCTTGGAGAATTTTGAGCATTACTTTACTAGCGTGTGAGATGAGTGCAATTGTGCAGTAGTTTGAGCATTCTTTGGCATTGCCTTTCTTTGGGATTGGAATGAAAACTGCCATTTTCCAGTCCTGTGGCCACTGCTGAGTTTTCCAAATTTGCTTGCATATTGAGTGCAGCACTTTCACAGCATCATCTTTCAGGATTTGGAATAGCTCAACTGGAATTCCATCATCTCCACTAGCTTTGTTCGTAGTGATGCTTTCTAAGGCCCACTTGACTTCACATTCCAGGATGTCTGGCTCTGGGTCAGTGATCACACCATCGTGATTATCTGGGTCATGAAGATCTTTTTTGTACAGTTCTTCTGTGTATTCTTGCCATCTCTTCTTAATATCTTCTGCTTCTGTTAGGTCCATACCATTTCTGTCCTTTATCGAGCTCATCTTTGCATAAAATGTTCCTTTGGTATCTCTGATTTTCTTGAAGAGATCCCTAGTCTTTCCCATTCTATTGTTTTCCTCTATTTCTTTGCATTGATTGCTGAAGAAGGCTTTCTTATCTCTTCTTTGGAACTCTGCATTCAGATGTTTATATCTTTCCTTTTCTCCTTTGCTTTTCGCTTCTCTTCTTTTCACAGCTATTTGTAAGGCCTCCCCATTCAGCCATTTTGCTTTTTTGCATTTCTTTTCTATGGGAATAGTCTTGATCTCTGTCTCCTGTACAATGTCACGAACCTCATTCCATAGTTCATCAGGCACTCTATGTATCAGATCTAGGCCCTTAAATCTATTTCTCACTTCCACTGTATAATCATAAGGGATTTGATTTAGGTCATACCTGAATGGTCTAGTGGTTTTCCCTACTTTCTTCAATTTAAGTCTGAATTTGGCAATAAGGAGTTCATGATCTGAGCCACAGTCAGCTCCTGGTCTTGTTTTTGCTGACTATACAGCTTCTCCATCTTTGGCTGCAAAGAATATAATCAATCTGATTTTGGTGTTGACCATCTGGTGATGTCCATGTATAGAGTCTTCTCTTGTGTTGTTGGAAGAGGCTGTTTGTTATGACCAGTGCATTTTCTTGGCAAAACTCTATTAGTCTTTGTCCTGCTTCATTCCGTATTCCAAGGCCAAATTTGCCTGTTACTCTAGGTGTTTCTTGACTTCCTACTTTTGCATTCCAGTCCCCTCTAATGAAAAGGACATCTTTTTTGGGTGTTAGTTCTAAAAGGTCTTGTAGGTCTTCATAGAACCGTTCAACTTCAGCTTCTTCAGCATTACTGGTTGGGGAATAGACTTGGATTACTGTGATATTGAATGGTTTGCCTTGGAAATGAACAGAGATCATTCTGTCGTTTTGAGATTGCATCCAAGTACTGCATTTCGGACTCTTGTTGACCATGATGGCTACTCCATTTCTTCTGAGGGATTCCTGCCCACAGTAGTAGATATAATGGTCATCTGAGTTAAATTCACCCATTCCAGTCCATTTCAGTTCGCTGATTCCTAGAATGTCGACATTCACTCTTGCCATCTCTTGTTTGACCACTTCCAATTTGCCTTGATTCATGGACCTGACATTCCAGGTTCCTATGCAATATTGCTCTTTACAGCATCGGACCTTGCTTCTATCACCAGACCCATCCACAGCTGGGTATTCTTTTTGCTTTGGCTCCATCCCTTCATTCTTTCTGGAGTTATTTCTCCACTGATCTCCAGTAGCATATTGGGCACCTACTGACCTGGGGAGTTCCTCTTTCAGTATCCTATCATTTTGCCTTTTCATACTGTTCATGGGGTTCTCAAGGTAAGAATACTGCAGTGGTTTGCCATTCCCTTCTCCAGTGGACCACATTCTGTCAAATCTCTCCACCATGACCCACCGGTCTTGGGTTGCCCCACGGGCATGGCTTAGTTTCATTGAGTTAGACAAGGCTATGGTCCTAGTGTGATTAGATTGACTAGTTTTCTGTGAGTATGGTTTCAGTGTGTTTGCCCTCTGATGCCCTCTTGCAACACCTACCATCTTACTTGGGTTTCTCTTACCTTGGGCATGGGGTATCTTTTCACAGCTGCTCCAGCAAAGCGCAGCCATTGCTTCTTACCTTGGACGAGGGGTATCTCCTTACCGCCGCCCTTCCTGACCTTCAATGTGGGATAGCTCCTCTAGGCCCTCCTAGATAACACATTAGTTCACAAAACTGGTCTCAGTAAATTCAAGAAGACTGAAATCATATCAAACATCTTTTCTCAATACAATGGCACGAAACTGGAAATGGATCACAAGAAAAATATGGGAAAAGCCACAAAAATACAGAAACTAAATAATGTGCTACTGAAAAACCACTGGGTCATCAAAGAAGGATTTTAAAAATACTTAGAGACAAATGAAAACAGAAACACAAAATACCAAAAACAATGAGATGCAGCAAAAATGCTTCTAAGAAGGTAGTTAATAACAGTATCAGCCTACCTCAAGAAATAGGAAAAATCTTAAATAAGAAATTTCACTTTATACCAAGAGGAAGTAGAAAATAAAGAACAAATGAAACCCCAAATTAGTATAAGGAAGGAAATACAATCAGAGTGAAATAGAGACTGAAAAAGCAATAGGAAAAATCAATGAAACTAACAGCTTGTTCTTTGAAAAGATAAATGAAATTGAAAAACCTTTAGCCAGACTAAGAAAAAAAGGAGAGCAGACTTAAATAAATAAAATCAGAAATGAAAGAATAGACATTATGGCAGAACCCACAGAAGTAGAAAGGATCATAAGAGACTATAAGAACAATTATACACCAACAAATTGTATAGCAAATAAAAGAAATGGCTTAGTTCCTAGAGATATACACTCTCCCCAGACTGTATCAAGAAGAAACAGAAAATTTGAATAGACAGTTACTAAAACAGCAATCAAAGATGTCCCAAGAAAGAAAAGCCCAGGGCCAAACAACTTCATTGGCAAATTCTACAAAATATTTGAAGTTTAATACCTATCCTTATCAAACTCTTCCAAAATGTTGAAGAGGGGAGAAAACTTTCAGACACATTTTACAAAATCAACATTACTCTGATACCAAAACCAGATGAAGATATTATGAAAGAAGAAATTATAGGCCAATACCACTGCACATGGTGACTGCAGCTGTGAAATTAAAAGGTGCTTGCTCCTTGGAAGAAAAGCTATGACCAGCCTAGATAGCATATTTAAAAGCAGAGACATTACTTTGCCAACAGAGGTCTGTCTAGTCAAAACTGTGGTTTTTCCAGTAGTCATGTATGGATGTGATAGTTGGACTATAAAGCTGAATGCTGAAGAATTGATGCTTTTTTGACCTGTGGTATTAAAGAAGACTCTTGAAAGTCTCTTGGATTGCAAGGAGATCAAACCAGTCAATCCTAAAGAAAATCAGTCCTGAATATTCATTGGAAGGACTGATGCTGAAGCTGAAACTCCAATACTTTGGCCACCTGATGCGAAGAACTCACTGGAAAAGATGCTGATGCTGGGAAAGATCGAAGGCGGGAGAAGAAGGGGATGACAGAGGATGAGATGGTTGGATGGCATTACTGACTCATTGGACATGAGTTTGAGCAAGCTTCAAGAGTTGGTGATAGACAGGGAAGCCTGGGGTGTTGCAGTTCATGGGGTTGCAAAGAGTCGGACATGACTGAGTGACTAAATGGAACTAATTCTTGATATACATGCAAAAATCTTCAACAAAATATTAGCAAATCAGATCCAACAATACAGTAAGAAAATCATACACTATGAAATCCTGACATTAGTGACAACACGGATAAAAGTTAAAGATACTTGGCTAAGTCAAGTAAGTAAGACAGAGAAAGACAAATACTGTGATTTCATTCATACATGGAATCTAAAAATAAATGAGCAAACAAAATAAAACAAAAACAGATACAGAGAACAGATTCGTGGTTATCACAGGGGGGCAAGCTAATGGGTGGAGGGAGTCAGCTGTGAGGTAACTAGACTGTGGTGGTGATCATTTTGTAGTGTGTACAGATATATTATCATATTTCACAACCAAAATTCATGTACTCAAAATATTGCTTAACATCCTAATACTCAAGAACTGAGGGGACTCATAGGGATCAAATAGAGCAATATTCTCATTTTATGAAGGAGAAAACAGAAACAAGGAGCTTAAGCAACTAATTTAAAGTAATATTGCAGGTTAGTAGAAAAACAGAACTAGAGTCCAGGTGCTCAAGTCCACTGGCTCTTCCATTACATCACTTATTACACTCAGGTTTTTGCATTTTTCCAGGCTACAGTATAGAAAGGTGAAAGAATTAGCAAAAAGCTTCAACGAGTTCATTGCAAGAGCCTGGGTCCTAGACAATGCAGCCTGGAAATGCTATTGCTGCTGCTGCTAAGTCACTTCAGTTGTGTCCGACTCTATGCAACCCCATAGACGTCAGCCCACCAGGCTCCGCCGTCCCTGGGGTTCTCCAGGCAAGGACACCGCAGTGGGTTGCTATTTCCTTTTCCAATGCATGAAAGTGAAAAGTGAAAGTGAAGTCGCTCTGTCCTGTCTGACTCTTCGCGACCCCATGGACTGCAGCCTACCAGGCTCCTCTGTCCATGGAATTTTCCAGGCAAGAGTACTGGAGTGGGGTGCCATTGCCTTCTTTGGCTTAATGGCTCAGTTGTGTCCAACTCTGGACCGTAATCCAATGGACTGTGGCCTGCCAGGCTCCTCTGTCTGAGGGATTTCCCAGGAAGTAATATTGGAGTGGGGTATCACTTCCTACTCCAGGGAATCCTCCCAACCCAGATATCTGGGAAGCCTGGAAGTGCTAATAGGGAAGGTGTATTTACTCTGCAAAAGCCCCGAGAATGGATATTTCCAGAGACCTTCCCAGGTGCCAGGCATTTCATACACTGTGATACTTAATCCTGCAGACATATGAGGGTGGTAAAGGCATTCTTTCTGGAAAAGGAGGAGGCAACGAGACTCAGAAAACATCCTAAGATCTCCTAGTTGGTAAACGTGGCTGAGCTGCGCATGCCCAACCCCAGTCCTGTGATCTACCTGTTAGACTATGTTACCTTGGAGACCAATACACAGATGCACTTCCTAAACCACCAATGAAAGCTTCCCCTATGTGCACGGATGCTTCTGTCTGACTGGTGTCCACAGCTAGATGCATTTTACGATGGTCTGCCTAATTGAACCAATAAAGAAAAAAAAATTATTCGGAATGACCACAGCCATTAAGCTGTGTTTTAGACACATGGAAAGATGGGGTCGGTCATCTAGTGCTCCTCTGACCCACCTCACTGATAACATAGCTCTTGAGAGAGCGTGAATTTCGTGTCAAAGTTTAAAAGTTTATACTTAAAGCCTAAATTTTCCTGGGAAGAGTACAACCGAATAGGACAATATCCTAAAGTGCTTTGTTACTTGTAGATGATTTAAAAGTAAAATCTATTTTTTCCATTGTGATATTTTTAGCAATACTTTTGGCCATGTAGAGAAAACAAGATAGTTACTCAGGGACTTCCCTGATGGTCCAGTGGTTAAGACTCTGTGCGTTCACTGCAGGGGGCACAGGTTCAATCCCTGGTCAGGGAACTAAGGTTCCACAGGCCATGTGGGGTGGCCAAACAAAAATAATTGCTCGGAATCCATGTCAGAGTGCTTTTTAAAAGATGGATCTTCGGTAAGAACAATGAATTCTTTAGAGTATGTTGAAAATCAGTATACTGGTCCATTGTCACTTTTGATGTCTGGTTCTTCTCCTTTCTACGTGGCCTCAGTCATCCCAGCTGATTTCAGTGTCAACTGAAGCTGCAGGTGCCACAGTGCTGCAGTCTCTACTATAACTATTCCATTTTTCAGTTTAAAGTCCCTTCCAGGAGGTAAGACCAATGGATCCAGTATCCTGACTGCACGTCATTTGATTGATTGATGCTAGTTGTGAATAAATCCATCTTCCCTTTGTACTTTATCCTTTTTATAACCCAACTCCAATTTTCCCTCCTTACCCCATCCTGTGTTAGCAGTACAAACTTTCAGATACCTTCCTGATATTTCCCCAGGTGGAGCTACCTCAGCCATAGATATTTCATCTGTAATTAACATTTACATAATTTGCAAGTGCTTTTCTTGGTATGATATTATTGTCTTAAGAAAGAGGATTTGTTGTCAAGGTGACCAAGAAGGTGCAACGTACAATATGGATTTTCTCGAAACTGCTTTGTTAGACTCTGACTCTGTTTAGAAGGTTTTGTCAGATGACTGCAAAGTACCCGATGGTGGCTTGACATCTTCTGAATTTTCTGCCTCTTCGCATTGCTTAGGTAGGCCCTGACCACCTATCCATTTCCCCTAAAGTTTACTAACACAGCAGTTTTTCCAACCAACCTTGATTCTACTTCCACTAAATTCAATCTCCTCACTGGTCACACTCAGCAATCACATCTCATACATTTCAGGCTCCAAAGCGTACAAAGTAAAACCGGAGGAAGGAAAAACAGAGGAGATTAGAGGTAAGGCTCAAGGGGTAAGAAGTTTTTTGCAAAACTAAATCCACACTGTTCTTTATTATTTTTAGATCATACAGATTTTTGAGGATGGGCAAGAAGTAGAGAAATAGAGCTTTTAAAAGGTGCTGAAAGGAAAAAAGAATAGATATTGTGATGTAGAGGCACCAGGGCTATCTTTAAATATTTCATCATTCTCCTCCTGTTTATTCTTCCATTCATCCCTCATTTGATAAGTTATCGTGTGCTGGGTCCTGGGTGCCAAGAGGAATAAGAAATAAGCTGATTTCAAGAAAGTATAGCGCGGCAAACCAGCTGTCAGTTCATGTCATTTGATTCTGGCTCTGATTCTTAATCTGCCCCCACTTCCTTCCAGTCCCTCACTACATGCCTTTACTATATTTTACTTGCATTTTTGCAACATTTTGCTTCCACCCCAGTGCTGCAACCAAAGTAGCTACTTTGCTAAAGCAGACAGAACAAGTCCTAACTCTGCTTATGTGTCTGAAATGACCCCCGCAAGAGGCTGGTCCCCAGCTCCCCTTCTAGCTTTGCCTCTTTCTGTGTCTCAGTATTCTCCATGATCCAGCCACACCTGACTCCACCAGCACATCTGTATTATTTTGTTTGTGCTTTCTGGAATGTTCTTCTTTCTCTTTTCTGTCTGGTGTTAATCAGGTGTCTTCAGAGAAACAGAACCAGTAGAATACACACACACACACACACCAGCTATTTATTTATTTTAAGGACTTGTCTCACACTATTATAGGAGCTGGCAAGTTTTCAATTGTGCTGTAGGCTGGAAAGTCAGGAGAGGGTTGTAGTCTGGAGTCCAAAGTACACAGGGGAGCAGACTGAACACCCAGGCAGGGTTTCTTATTTTTTATACTTCAGTCTTGAGGAAAATTTATTCTATTTTGGGAAACCTCAGCCTTTGCTCTCAATACTTTCAGCTGATTGGACAAGGCCCACCCACATTGTGGAGGGTAATCTGCTTTACTCAAAGTCTACTGATTTAAATGTTAAGTACATCTTAAAAAATACCTTCATAGCAGCATGTAGACTGGAGTTTGACCAAACAGCTTTGTCACAGCTTAGTGAAGTTGACACATAAAATTAACCATCACATGCCTCAAACCTTCACCTCTTTGAAAGATTAGTTCAAATAAGACCTCTGATGGAAGCTTTCTTACCTTGGCATAGTTTAGCCAGGTGTAGCCTGGTGCTAAAAGGAGTTGTAGATCAGGGATCGATATTGGCACCAGGGGGCAGCAATCTGTTCATTTTCCCAGCTAAGGAGGCGTGGTTCTCCAAGGAGTTTGCCTTCTGACATGTGCCTTAAACAGTGAACTGAAATTCAACAGGAAGAAAGAGATAAGAGTTTTCTAGGCAAGGGGAGCAGCCAGTTCAAAGACAGAATCACAAAATCACACAGCTGTGAGGGAGCAGCAAGCAAGTATCGGGGTGGAGACTAGAGAGCTAGGCCAGACCCAGATCACAGAGGGGCTTTTTTAATTTCCTGGGGCTGCTGTAACAAACTACCACAAGTTGGAAGTTTAAACCACAAAAAGTTGTCCTGCGCTGCTGGTGGCTGACACCTTCCTCTCTCCTTAGCTTGAAGCTGCGTGATTCCAACCTCAGCCTCCATCTTCACTCAGCCTTCTTCTCTCTGTGTGTCTTTGTCGTCTCCTTTTCTGTCTCTTATGAAGACAGCCCATCTTCATATTTAAAAGGCCCATCCTATCCAGGATAATCTCATCTCAGATGTGTGTGCATGCTCAGTCGTTCAGTCGTGTGTACTCTTTTGTGACTGCATGTACTGTAGCTCCCCAGGCTCCTCTGTCCATGGCGTTTTCCTGACAAGGAAACTGGAGAGGGTTGCCATTTCCTCCTCCAGGGTATCTTCCCAACCCAGGGATCGAACCCATGTCTCCTGCATAGGCAGGCGGATTCTTTACTGATGAGCCACCTGGGAAGCCCCAATCTCATCTCAGATACTTCCCTTTATTATACCAGCGAAGACGCTTATTCCAAATCAAGTCACATTCTGACATTCCAGGTGGACCTATCCTTTGGGGAGACACAATTTAATCCACTATAGCCTTGTGGGAAAAATGACAGATGTGGATCTGAGCCTGCATTCAAGGACCACAGATTCAGGTTTCAGGTGGTTAACATCAGTGAGTGGGGGCCGAGGTGCCTGCTGTGACCAGCCTCATCTGAGAGGAGCAGCCGCTGCTCAGCTCCTGAAGGAATGTGGGCCAACACTGTCACATCACTTCAAGTTTTGAAGAAAACTCAGATTTCTAGAATTTTACCTAAAATCTCATTTTAAAATTTGGAAACAAATCGAAGTGAAAACAAAACCAAGACTGACATCACAGTATGAGTGCAAGAAATGAGTCTGTTGCCTGGGGATGGCCCATGGATGCTTGGTTTACAAGAGTCACTGTAATAGATGATCAGCCCCATAGAAGTGTGAAACACAGCGAGCAGGGTACAGGCCCCAGGTGGCTTCACGAGAAGACAATCTTGGTGTCAGAGTGGAGGATGGATCAGAGGGACTGAGTCTCAAAGCCAGAAGGCAAAGTAGGAGGTCATTGCAGTAGGCCAGGAGAGGCTACCGGAGAAGGCAATGGCACCCCACTCCAGTACTCTTGCCTGGAAAATCCCATGGATGGAGGAGCCTGGTGGGCTGCAGTCCATGGGGTCACTAGGAGTTGGACACAACTGAGCGACTTTACTTTCACTTTTCACTTTCATGCATTGGAGAACGAAATGGCAACCCACTCCAGTGTTCTTGCCTGGAGAATCCCAGGGACGAGGGAGCCTAGTGGGCTGCTGTCTATTTTGTCACACAGAGTTGGACACGACTGAAGCGACTTAGCAGCAGTAGCAGCAGCAGGAGAGGCTACATTCAGTTAACTCAAGGATTGGCAGTCTAAATGCACCACTGAGGCTCTATGAACACTTATTGAATGATCCAGAAATTAGCTGGCACTTAAAATAACTAGGATGTATGAAATAGTAAAACCCAAGGAGACAAAAATGTTTTCCTATAGAGTTAAAATATCAAAGAACTCTTTTTTCTCTTTTTTAAGAACTAGATCTATCGACAACCATTCTGCTTTCATTTTCAAATGAAAAATATAACCGCATACACAACTAATTAAATTAATATAGCTTATTATGACAAAAATAATTTTCTTTTAACTTTGTGGACAGCACCACATTTTATATTAAGCTGCTAATACTCATAACCATATGATATCAAAATCAGCCAAGCTTGAAAAATTATTGTCTCTGACATTCCCCATGATCAAAGCAACCCCAATTATAATATTATATTAACCAAGCTAAAAAATAGGATTACAATTTCTAACCTTTCTGAATGGTAATTAGTCATCTAACTATGTATCCACATTTATTTGATATATTTGCATAGTTAATTAATTATGATTTATTTAAAAGTATTCCATTTGTAAAACTTTGCTCTCCTTAGCCTACAAATCAAATTGTCAAGGGATAAATTTAATTTTAAAATATCTTTTAAAAATCGTGTTAAGATATGTTTAAGTCATAGGAAAAGAAAGTGCTAAAAATATGTGATTTTTCTCTTTTGAAAAAATTAAACTTTTAAGAAGAGATGGGGCTGAGTTTGAGGAAGCTAATAACTTAAATGCAAATGAAGTCTCCTTCCGAACAATTGAGTAAATGATGAACTAGAAAATACAATGTCTCTAAACAGTGCTGGGTGTACACCCAAAGAGAAAGCTTTCAAATCTTTAGGATCTATTAGGCTGTAGTACATCAGTGCATGAGTTAAATTACATGATCTCGAACACTCAGAGAGACGCATCCCCACTGAGTCACTCAAGGTGAATCAAGGTCAAACTACTACAGAGCATAGATTAAAAGGTTAAAAACCATTTAAAATGAGTACCACAAATTAAAATGGATGTGCACCTACATGAACTTAACTGACCAGGTGAAAAATTCAATTATTCAGTTGTTTATAAATATCAAAATATCTGGATGGAGAAAGCTTCCAGATTTGACCTGGATTTTCTGGACTGTGTGAATGTATCTGTACAAGTTTAATTTCTGGGACTTCTGATCAAGGCTGTGGCATCCACAGATGCAGAGAACTCCACTACTACTTATAATGCACAGAAATTGTCACCAAAACTACTCCTAAATATTAACAAAGAAATTTACGATGAAAATAGAAAACTTCAGGTAGCAAAATGAAGTGGCACAGTAAGCAAAGAAGTGGGACGCAGGTTCCAGTGTGGAAACTCACCTCAGGACCTACAGGTCAGGAAAGAGGCCCCACGCACACCCAAGAGATGATCCAGGCTCCCTTCCCAGAGGAAGAAGCTGTGACATCACTATTCTATCAATAAGAACTGAAAGATCTTTGCTTGTAATCCTGGAAGACCAGTTCATACCTTACTGTGGGAGGAAACAATTGCCTTGAGAGTGGAACCTGAATTTGTGCTGAAAGGCAATAAAACATGGAGCTATGAATTAATATAAACACGGTTCATAAACAGGGAAACTTTTAGGATCTTGGTAGAGACACTGAAAAATGTTTCACGGAAAGTAGAACTCAATTTTTGGGTTTCCCTTAAGACTGAGAGATAAACTTTCATAGGGAAATTTCTAATACAGTCAAGGTTTTGTACAAAGCAAGACAATCCACAGACATTAAATTAGTTACCATCTCAATTATTAGGAATAAAGGAGCAATAGCTACATAAAGAGAAATTATTCCAGCTTATTTTTAAAAGTAATTGAACTACATCTGAGGCATTATCTGTAAAGACTAAAAGAACTAAAATATACTTTTAGCAGTAATATTACTGTAAGACTGTTGTGTCCATTGAAGGATAAAGAAAATGAATATTTATATTTGAGTCATTGAGAACCAAGGATTTCAATGTGGGAAAAAATGATACAGATATGAGCTCAATGAGGCTAAGTAGAAACTCTATAATTATGGATTTGAACTAGAAATAGTTCAAATGTAAAGTTCAGTACAAAGTCTTGATAGATTTATCTACTTCTTGTCCAGTCACCGAGTCATGTCCAACTCTTTGGGACCCCATGAGCCGCAGCATGCCAGGCTTTTCTGTCCTTCACTGTCTCCCAGAATTTGCTCAAACTCATGTCCATTGAATCAGTGATGCCACCCAATCGTCTCATCCTCTGCTTCCCCCTTCTTCTCTTGCCCTCAGTCTCTCCCAGCATCAGGATCTTTTCCAATGAGTCAGCTCTTCACTATGCTAGTAACACACACACACACACACACCAAAAAGCAAAAACAGTCATGAGGGTGGGAAGGGTCCAAATAGCAATGGGCAATGAACATCTCTTGGTTCAGGTTGTGGTTTTAAATACCATTCACTAAACAAAGAAGCCACAAATCCATGGATAAGTGCTTAGGTTCTGGAACAGGAAGTTTTTAAGAGCCCGGACTACCTTGTCATACCCGAAATCAAGGGAATTATCAAAGACTCTAAGTTACATGTCAAAGCGACTTAAAAGCCGAGTTGAGAAAGTTCCCACAGGTCAGAGATGGGACACTTTGAAGACCAAGAAAGACAGCAGCATATCAAATATTTCTAAATGCATGGGTTCGTGAAGGTATTAAAAGGAAGCACTTCCTTTGTCATCTTTTGAAGCGGTTGGGGCACCAACTCATTTGAAAACTCTTAAATAAAAGAAAAAAGTCAAATATTTTTACATTCTTATCCTTTCTGTTTGAACTGTACCTGGGGTAACCAAATAATTGATGAAGAAAATTTCTGTCTCTAGGAGGATTGGTTTCAAGCTTATGAATACAAAAGGAATAATAATATTAAAACAGTTATTTGGAAATTCAACTTGAGTGAATTTAGGCAATTTTAGGACTTCCCAAGTGGCACTAGTGGTAAAGACCCGCCTGCAAATGCAGGAGACAGAAGAGACATGGGTTCAGGAAGATCCCCTGGAGAAGGGTATGGCAACCCACTCCAGCATCCCTGCCTGGAGAATTCCATGGACAGAGGAGCCTAGTGGGCTAGAGTGTCACAAAGAGCTGGACAAAACTGAAATGACTTAGCACATAGCACAGGCATTTTTATCACTAGCTGGTAACATCAAAAAAAGAAATTCAACCAGGCATTATGAATCTCTTCATGGTATATAACATTATAAAATATTTTTGCCAAACAAAATAATGAATATGATCAGGTTTCTAGGTCTAACTACCAATTTTCAGGAAATGGTATATAGAAGAGTATTTAAAATAGTAAATAATTGCATGAATTAATAAAAGATAAGTAAAACAACATAATAAAGATAAAACTGAAGCAATGAACCCAACAACAGTTTAAAAAAAATGGGAATAGTATGAATAACTAAAATTTAAAGTATCAGAGAATAGTATGAATGACTAAAATAGATAAACATATGACTTTCAAGAAAAATATACATTGGTGCAATGTACTCAAGGAGAAACAGAAGACTGAGTAGAAAAATAATTATTAAAGAAATGGATTAAAAGCCAAAATCCTACCCTGTCCTTTCCCAGGGCAGTGATAAGACAAAGGCCTGGGAAGTTTTAGAAGAAAGTGTTATGGAAACTTTACAAGTGCTCTCTCTTTTATAAAAGCAATTTTATGCTAGTATAATCTTGATAATCAAACAACAAAATAAATTATAGACATACCTTATTTTGAAATGATGTAAAAATACTAAGTAAAATATTAGAAAATTGACTATCCGGGTTATAGAAAAAATTGTTAGGACCAACTATGGTTTATTTAAGGAATTCAATAATTTTTTTTAAAAGATTAGACATCTCTAAATATTATTCACAGTACTAATAAATTCAGATTAAAGCCAATATAACTGTCTCAATGATTAGAGAAAAATTATTTTAGAAAAATTATTCTATAAAAGTCCTTTATGATGAAAGCTCTTATTAAGCTACGAACATGAAATAGAGTTCTTAAGCTAAAGGAGGGCATCTAAAAAAAAGTTATAATGATCCTCACACTTACATAACTTAAAAGAATTTCCATTAATGTGCTTTATAAAACAAGGATGGTCATTATAGTCATCCAACCTTGTTCTCATGGAACTAACCAACAAGATAATAAAAGAAATAGAGACATCCCTGGAGGTCCAGCGGTTAAAACTCCAGGCTTCCACAGGGACATGGGTTCGATACCTGGTCAGGGAACATGCCATTCAGTGCTGCCACCTAAAATAATAATAATAATAAATAAATAGATGAATAAATTCTTATTAAAAAAGGTAATAAAGAAATCAACTACAATTTACAGGATTATAAAGAAGAAGGCAGACTGCAAATGATGATCTACATATGTGATCCAAGAGAACCAACTGACAGAATATTACAGCTATTAATATAAAAGATTTTAGGAACGTTAGTATATAAAAATTAACACAGAGAACTCATAGATTTTCTATTTCTAAAATATAATCGATTTTAAAACCCTATTCACGGTGGCAATGAAATTTGTGAGGTAGCCAGGAACAAATTTAGCAAAAGATATGTTCAATTGTTATGAAGAAATTTTACTCTGTTGCAGAACATTGAAATAGATTTAAAGTAATAAATATATCGTTTTCATGAATGAGAAGACTCACAATAATGAAGATACCATTTCCCTACCAAATAAAATTTGAAATTGAATGCAGTTGGAATTAAAATCCCATCACTAAGTTTTTAGAGTTTGTGAAGGAGATTCAAAGCTTAAAATGGAAGAAAAAAAAAATTGAAAACGAAGTGAAGTGAAGTGAAGTGAAAGTCGCTGAGTTGTGTCTGACTCTTTGCAACTATAGAGTCCATGGAATTTGAAAACTATCTAATTCTAAAAACAAAATTAAACAATGGAAATAGGCACAAACAAAGGAAAGATAACTATTCTATAAGGTACCAAGATAATATAAAGCTTAATTTAAAATATGGTGTAATATAAAGCAATATAAAATGATATGCTTTTTGAATAAGAAAAAAATTGCTGAATAGTACAGAATATAATGTCTAATGGCAGATTTGTCTTATGTGGGAACTTATGTGAAAGGTGATATTACAACTCAGTGGGCAGAAAATAGACTGTTAATATGTGATAAGGCAATAAATGGCTCTCAGTATGGAAAAAATAGACGTGACTCCCTTTCTCACCATATTACATACAAATGAATTCTGTGTGGATTAAATGCCTAAAAGAGAAAACCAAAAATTTGAAACTAGTAGAAGAAAATACAGGTGGTAGTTTTATCAACTGAGAATAAAAAAATGGATGTCTTAACCAAGGAGATTTATACATTTGACCACATCACAATTAAAGCTCTAATTTATGCAGTAATAAACACAAACCTGTAGTTAAAGGTATGTGAAAACTGAAAAAAATTTAACATATATTAATTATATATTATATATATAATTTATTGTTTTATTATTTATGTTTATCATTATACATAATATAATAATGATATATAATATATATATTATATATAATAGTGGCTTTCCTGGTGGCTCAAATGGTAAAGCATCTGCCTGCAATGCAGGAGACCCAGGTTCAATCCGAGTCAGGAAGATACCCTGGAGAAGGAAATGGCAACCCACTTCAGTACTCTTGCCTGGAAAATCCCACGGACAGACAAACCTGATAGGTTACAATCCATGGGGTCGCAAAGAGTTGGACATGACTGAGCAACTTCACTTTATTTAATGATATATAATTAATATCTTTAATATAAGGAAGATAGGAGGAAATTCTAGAAATCTATAAGAAAGAGAAAACTCTCTAGAAAACTAAACACATGAAATTGGACAGCTATGAGAAGAGGAAATTAAATTGGTTAAAACACCAATAAAAGGAAATCTAGCTTTATTAATAATTGGAGAAATACAAACTGAAGAAACAAAGTACCATTTCTGGCTCATTTGATTTGCAAAAATTAAAATGCCAGAGTCTATTGAGTTGGCATTAAGGAAAAGGAACTCCTCCAAACTGATAATTCTTAAAACCACCCTGAAAAGCCATCGAGTAGTACATAGTCATCTGGAATATTTTTACACTATACCTAGCAACTCTGCTAGGTACCTGCTTTAAAGAAACTCTCAGTCATGTATCTAAGAAGATATGTACAAGAAGTTTGTTGCAGCTTTTTTTTTTTAAAGGATTAAAATATAAACTATCTCATGTCTACAACTAGGAGAATGTATGCTGCTGCTGCTAAGTCGTGTGACCCCATAGATGGCAGCCCACCAGGCTCCTCCGTCCCTGGGATTCTCCAGGCAAGAACACTGGAGTGGGTTTTCCGTTTCCTTCTCCAATGCATGCATGCATGCTAAGACGCTTCAGTCGTGTCTGACTCTATGCGACCCTATGGTCAGCAGCCCACCAGGTTCCTCTGTCGACAGGATTCTCCAGGCAAGAATACTGGAGTGGGTTGCCATTTCCTCCTCCAAGAGAACATATAAAAGGCACTTAATTCTGAACTATGTTCGCTATTATAATTCTGGGTATTATCTTTATGATTCTTAATGGCATTCATCTCTTGCCCTGAGTTTTGTCATTGATTTAGGGTACAAAATTTTGTGACCTCCCCATCCTCAGTGATTTTCTGTGATTGCATTTCTGTATGTTTTTATGGATCCTTGACTAGGGAAAAAATGGACCAGATATTTAAAATAACAAAGCTTGGTTTTGGAGGATGGCCCTCAATAACAAATGAAAACTCAGGAGAAAGAAGAAACTTAGAGCTGAATGGAAGAGGATGTGACTGAAGAAGGCTTTGGGGTGGTGAGTGATTGGAGTTCATGGGACCTGGAGAATATGAAGGGGGCTGTGAACCAGTTTAAAAACCAGACGCTGTATCCGTCCAGTACTAAGTTCTAGGTCAAATTTTCTGGCTGAAATTAAAAAAATGATTGAGCAAATATTTTATTAAAAAATGTTATCTTCATTAAAATATTTTTATAAGCATACACAGCCTTTTTAATACAGTCTTGTTGTTGACTTTGGGGCATGGATGCTATGAGACTATCTTCTTCTTTTATGATTATATGTTAATTACATATTCTGATTACATTACACAGCAATTACATATTCCCTTGCTTCAGCCTTTCCAAAGGCAGTGGTTTAGATGATCTTGAAGTAGTCTTTCATAAATTATCACTTAATAAAAGAAAAGACGCGTAGCCAATTATAATTAAGTGTTCAAGAGCTAACATTTTTTTTTTTTTCTTTGTGAAAATAAGTTCTGGGAAATTTGTGCAGCCTCGTGTTCTGAGAGACTAAAAAACCTGATAGCAACTGAAAAATGACATTGTTAAATAAATGAGGTGCAAAATTTGATTTACCTAATATTGTTACAGTCTGGTGGGGAAAATCCACAATATTCTTCATCCTGTCACTTACAAATTAAAAAAGTATCCATTGTTTACTTAGTCCTAAAGTGCTGTGGCTGTTAGCACAGTTGTAGAAGCTGGGGTTGGCCCAAGCGGTTCCATGTTGGGGCACATGTGAGTACTGCACGCCTGAACACACATGCTAACATATTTATGTCTACTTCTGGAGGACAGGTGTGATTTCTGTGTGTGTGCCATGACATGAATATTAGTTACAATGAGTTACAGTTTAAGGTGCCTGGTGATACTCTTCTGCTCACCTCTCTTGAATAGTTTACAAACTTTCACTTATGTGCAAATTTAGGACTCTCTATCATGCAGATCATTTCGGAGAAAATTTTAAACTTTTGGTAATTGCTCTACTAAATCATTATTTAGGTTTATGTCACTGCATCCATTCGGTTTTGGGTCACTTAGGAAGGTGGAATAGAAGGGCCATTCAGGTTCAGGTTTAGTTTAAACAAAATTAATTATCTGTCTAGTGGTTTATCTGGATTGTGTTGGACCTGTTAATTAAATTTCAGCAGTATAGAGTTAGCCAAGTAAATGATGGAGGGATAATTTTGGAAACGGACAATATGGTATTCCTGAATATTCTAGTAGAACCCTCAGGAGAGTTAGTGTGGTTAGTCTTAAGTTTTCACTTCTGGTTTTTAGCTTTTGTCTGTATAGTCACAGAAATGAATTATTTGATTATTCTGTGATGCCAGCCACAGTGCTTTTGTGTGGGCTACCCGGGTGGCTCAGAGGGTAAAGCGTCTGCCTGCAATGCGGGAGGCCCAGGTTCAATCCCTAGGTCAGGAAGATCCCCTGGAGAAGGAAATGGCAACCCACTCCAGTATCCTTGCCTGGAAAATCCATGGACAGAGAAGCCTGGTAGGCTACAGTCCATGGGGTCGCAAAGAGTTGGACACAACTGAGCGACTTCACTTGGTTACTTGGTTGAGCAGGTTAGGCATACAGGGAACCAGATTCAACAGACTGAGTTCCTGTGAATCCTGGCTTTGCTCTCACCAGCTGGCTAACATTGGGTAAAATTCCAACCTTCCTGAGCCTCAGTTTCCACAGCCACACAATGGGATGATCATCACACTCATAAGGTGATTCCAAGGATACATTAAGATAGTATACATCAATTCCTGGGCACGGTGCAGTGTAAATGCATAAAACATAATAGTTAGTGTTACTCAAAGTCCCTGCTGTGTAACAGGATTTTCTGCTCACATCTTTCATGAGATAACCAGGAGGCTTGTAATTGGTTTCTTGCTTGTTGCCCACTTAAACCTGGCTGCAAATTCGAATCACTTTTGAAGCTTTAAAACAATATCAATGTCGTATTTACTTCAAAATCATTTGGATAAGAATTTTGGCACTTGGCCTGGGTGTCATTTTTTTTCTTAAATTATCCTGAAATGATTCTAAATAGGAGCCAGGGTTGAAAGCCACTGACCAATGAAGTCTTTCTGAAAAAAAAAAAATTCAACTTCTGGCTGAGTGGAGATGCAGGAGTGGGAATAGAGGGATTTATCTCTTCATTTTTATCAAGAAGCACCTAGAAATATAGCCCATAACCCTGCTTCCATTTTCTCACTTCCCATTTTCTTTTGTAGCTGTTGTGGTTAGGTTTCTACCCTCACCAGGGCACACATTACTGTTGGCTTTCTCGTTGCAGGGTCTGCTTACTTATGTGGTTGACAACATCTTCCTTCCTTGCGTCTTCCTCCTTGTCTTTAATATCAGTCTTGTCTGTTCCCATTCAATTTCTCCTGATTGGTCTTTCTAATTTCCTTCATGGACTCTTCTTCCTTTGTCTATCCCTATCAATACCAGATGCTGATAATCCCAAAGGTTTTATTCTTGACCCTCTTCCCTCCTCAAGCTTCATGTTCTCCATCAGCAATCTCAACCATGCCCATGGTTTCACCCTAATGGTGATGAACTCCAAACCATTTCTCATTCAGAACTTTGTCCTGAACTCTAGACATTGAATTACCAAGTTTGCTGTTGTTTTTGTGACGCATGTAGAATAGTTCCTAGCACATAGGATGGACTTACTTATTTTTAAAATTAAATTAATCTACCAATGGATGGCCTATAAGGTTAGTACCAGACTAAGAGATTTGGATTTCATCCTGGATGCAATGAGAAATCACTGGAAATTTTTAAAGCAGCAAACTGAAATGATGACATATGGTTTTTTTGGAAAGATTCACTCTAGCCATATTTCAAGAGGTGGAAAACAGAGGAGACAGATCATAAAAAAGATGAGATAAGAAGATGGCAAAACTGATATTCATTGAGTTGATACAATGTGCCAGGTAAACAGTACTGAGCTATATACTTTACATGTATTATCTTATTCAATGCATATACTAGCCTTGAAACAGGTTTTATTGTCCTGTTCACTTCTCTAATAGGAAAACTGAGGATTAGAGAGGGATGTAATACTTTGCATGGCAGCATTAAGTGAGTTACATTGGAGCATGAATCTAAGAAAAATATTGCATAGCTGGGAACTATGGAGATGGAGGTGAAACTTTTGGAGATGGAGGTGAAAGGGAGAACACATATTCAAATGGGAACAGAATTTGGTGCCATTAACTAAGGGCTGATATGGAAGGGGAGGATGGTGGTTCATCTCTATGTTGCCATCTTGAGCACATCCATTGGTCTCGGTAGACTTATGGACCCAAAGCTTCCATCCCATTAAATTATCTGCTCCTAGGCAGATCTCATCATTTCATATAAATTTGCATTTGACATTTTTGGATTTACTATCCCCTGCTTTCACTTTGATGTGATCAATTCTTTCCTCTATTTATTCAAGTAATATACATCATGCCCACACTTCAAGATTGGTATCTCAAGTTTTGCCTCTTCCATGTCACTTAAAAATTAATTTTAGCCCAAACAAAATCTCCATTCCTTAAAGTGTATTACCTGCATCCAAAAATTTAGGCAGTGATCAGGGGTGGTAGAACCAAATGTTTAAGTGTATGAATTTAGGAGTGAGAAAGACCATTGATTCAAATTAATTGCTGATGACTTTGGCAAATTATTTAACTGTTCTTTATTATTAACTGTTTTGGGCTGAGCTTTCTTAGCTATAAAACAAGTATTTCAATGGCATGAATATAAAGTACTGTGTGTGTATAAATTACAGTGAACATTAAATAAAGTAATGCATGTATAATGCTTGGCCCCTTGACCGACACATAGTAAGCACTTACTAAATACTGGCTAATATTGCCTTTATCATTAAATGCTTATATTTATCTCTATGTTCTCCCAGTGTTCTGTTTTACACTTGCATGCTCTGGCTTCCCAGGAACAATATAATTATCTCAAGGGCAGGAAAGTGTTCAACACATCTGGCAAATTACTAAATAGTCAATAAATGCTGAATGAATGTATGATTGCACAACTTCTTTTGCTTTTCTTTCAGTGTTTAGCATAATATCAGACCATGCTAAATACTTAATAAACACTATTTGAGTATTTTAAAATTACTATTCAAAAACAATGAACAGTATGATCTTAATTAAATATAAATCCAAGTACACTGTAACCAGAGGAATTTTCTCTAAGTTTCATAGCAGCAGAACATTATGATGATGTCCTTTCTTGGTATCACTTGTATCTGTGTGAATATCTTCATCGAGAATTTCACATTTTCTTTGTATATGTGTCATTGTGGGGACTACAAGGATGGAGCCTGTTAGTTTATGAAGAGGATACAGCAGAATTCATTCCTGTCTCCTCTCTTCCTTCCTTCTTTCTTCCTTCCCTCCTGCTCTCCCTCCCTTCCACCACTCTTTTCATCTCTCCCTCTTTTCTTCCTTTCTTCATTCCTCAAATGGATATCACACGCCTACTGTTTTCAAGATACGTGCCAGCACTGGAAATCCAAAGAGGAATATGAAGATTCAAAGAGGAAGAAGACTCAGTCATCATCTCAAGGAGCTTATAATTAGGCAGAGGGGGAGATAGACAGTAAATAGATAATACAGACCAATAAGAAGAAAACAGGGTTATGGGGCAAACCTGAGGATCGCAAACTTAAGGTTCATCACACCATTTCCTGTCATCTTAGATGTATCCAAGACACAATTGAGCACACTAAGTGAATGTGGAAACACATAACTGTGACCCTCAGTCTAGAAGACATAGTGCAAAATTAGGCTGCAGCATCTTTTCTGACATTACGTATTTGATTTCATTGATACATAGAACACAATTACTTGAAACACATGTCCACAAAAGTCCATAAAAATCAAGTGATCTTTCAGTATATAACAAAGGTAAAGGGTTACTGTCATCACTCTATGAATCACCTCATTATCAATATTTTAGATTTTTGAAGTAAAATAATGCCATCAGGTAATTAAGCCATTCTTTGGTTTTTAATACCAATGTTTCATAGGTAGGACTCCAGAGTATTTCCGGATATCATTCTTCACTTCATAACTACATTGATATAAATAGTTCTCTTCACAGGAGGGGTGACTGTGGGTGGTGACATTTGTCACTCTGATATTAACTTAAAGCATAGCACAAATGGATAAATATAGAGGTAGCAAGACAAAAATTACAAAATGTATAACAACATTTCATTTGTATGTTACAATTCATGGTCCACCATATTTACTTCATATTTGATGCTTTAATTTGTGACATTAAACAAATGTCCCCA
The DNA here is from genome assembly GCF_002263795.3 of Bos taurus. Lineage (NCBI taxonomy): Eukaryota > Metazoa > Chordata > Mammalia > Artiodactyla > Bovidae > Bos > Bos taurus. The sequence continues at coordinate 92,094,727 of NC_037336.1, forward strand.
TAAATTCATAAATATGTTTCATAATGTTATTGCTAGGGAATACTTCACAATGTATCGGACTTGTTACAAATGAACAGCTACATATGTCTTGTGTTGTCATCCATGTGACAAGCTACAAACTTGGTATCACTACAGTAGCCATTTATGGGAAATAGAATAATTATGCCTCTGTTGTAAATTACAAGAAGATTTCTCATTGGAACCATAGGCTATTAATAAGAGTTGCACTCATTACAGATTTATCAGGTTTGCATTTCTGCTGTGAGTTGGCATTTATGTATTTGTAAATTCATTTGCATAAGAAATTGAGAGCAATTGATGAGTCTAATGGAAGAAGAGCTTTCAAATCTTGTGAAGTTGTTTGTCTTGTGAAGACAGACCAGTCCTAAATCTTGCCCAAGTCAGAGTCTTAATGAGTTTCCCTTGGACTCCTTCTGTGCAAAGGCTCTAGAACAAGATTGCCAGGATCTGAACCTTGACCTATCTTTGGATAGCAATAAGATTTTTTTTTTTTAAATATATATGTAAATATATATTTGAGCAGAGAAGTGTTTATTGCAGTACCAAGCAAGGGTAACAGGGGGCTCTTGCTCAAACTCCCTGAATTCCCCAGCAATATGATCTTGATCAAGTTGATCAAGTTCTCTTTGACCTTCTCTTTCTTCAGCTGCATACTGGAATAATAAATACTATCCACCTTGTAGCTTTGTGCTAAAAATTAAATGGGGGAAAAAAATGGCCCTTTACAAGGGCTTGGCACACAATAGGTGCTCCATAAATTTTAACTACTGGCACACCATGGGTGCTCAATTAATTTTAAATACACATACATTTTAATTTTAAAAATGGAGATATAATTGATACATAACATTAGATTAGTTTTAGGTATAAAACCTAATGGTTTATTGCATGTATTTATTGTGGAATGCTTTCCACAATAATTTTAGTAAACATTCATCATCAGACAAGAGTTTGAATTTTTTTCTCATGATAAGAACTTTTCAGACTCACTCCCTTAGCAAGTTTCAAATATACAATGCAATATTGGTAGCTATCATCACCACGCTATGCCCGGCACCCTCAGGGCATCGCATAGCTGGGAGTTTGTACCTTTGACCACCTTCACCCATTTTGCCGGATCCTGACCCTTCCTCTGGCAATCACTAATCTGTTCTCTGTGTCTAGGAATTCTATTTTTTTTTAAAGTTCCACATGTAAGTGAGATTATACAAGGATTTGTCTTTGTCTGCCTGACCTGTTTCGCATAGCATAATGTTTCAAGATCCACTCCTCATGCTGTCACAAATAGCAGAGTTTTCTTCTTTTTATGGTCGAATATATACGTATACATACTACATTCTCTTTGTCCATTTATTTGTCAGTGGACACTGAGGTTGTTTCCACGTCTTGGCTATTATAAGTTAGGTTGCAATTAACACGGAAGGGCAGATACCTCTTTGAGACAATGATCTCTTTTCCTTTAGATAAATACCCAGAAGTTGAATTGTTGGGCCACATGGTAGGTCTATTTTCAGTTTTTGGAGGAATCTCCATACTATTTTTCATAGTGATGCACCAATTTACATTTCCACGAACAGTGCAACCTTATAATCTTTAACAGTGATATAAATACAATGATTGGATTTGACCTCTTGATGCTCATTCTGGTAGTCTTAATCACATCCTTAGGTTTAAAATGAAAATTTATTTGTCTAATAGAGTAATTTGATGGTATAGAGGTGAACGCTCTGATTAGTTTTATAAAAATGTCTCAAGAGATGGCAAGTAATTTCATACACACACAACAGCTTTGATTTTCTGTGATCGTGTAGACATGAGATGGTCTGGTGGAAAGCATATTGTCGTAGAAGACAGTTCTGCATCTTTATGTAATCTCTTTTTTTCAAGCAGCTTTGTGATAATCCACTTACCCACTCAGATATGTCCAGTATAAAATAAGGGTACTAGACTAGTTTATCTTTCATGGTTCCTTTAGTCTCTGACGTCTTGTGAACTAAGAAATGTGTTAGAAAATCCAGGTAGATTTGCAGTTGCAGAAAGCCCATATTTGTGGAAGTTTTCTTTTCTACGGTGGTGTAATGGTATATTTGCACTAACTGGTTTTTATCCATACATTTGCAGCATTACTTATTTCAGGAGAGTTAAGAAAATCCTTCATACCAGAAATAGTCAAAATTAGAGCTTACTTAAAATAATTAAATAACAGTTCTGTGTTTTGCCATTGTGTTTATATTTAGGATAAAATAGCTACATAATCTATATAATAATTTGAAACTAACGATGGTTGAATCACCTAATACTCCTTGATACCAATGCAAATTAATTTGAAATTTAACTCCATTTGTTGGAGCCCTAGCATCTCCAGGCACTTGTATTAGATCTCCTCCAGGAAATAATTTAAAAACATTCTAACATCAAATCCTTCTTGACTTTGGGGACGACATCTCAAAGTGCAAGAATTTTTCATATTGGATCATAAATCTACTCCATAGGAATTTGATCTCCTTAGATTCTAGCTTTTGCCGTGTGCTTCTAAAAACAATTATACTAATAAACAATGTCTAAGCAGGGGACGAACTGAAGTAGCAAGTACATTAGATGTCAAAACAGGATTTTTTTTCTTGTCAAAGAGGGAGACACCTCTCTGGCATTCACCATTATGAAACACAAGATTAATGCAGTTCTCAATAAGAAGGCTAAGTGCATAAACTAAAAAAGCACAGCCATTATCCATCTCAATGGATATGCCTCCCACTTATGAATCCCAAGAATACATAAAAAATACATGATGTTATTAGGTGGTGGAAGCTGGCAATATATTGTCCATAACTTATTTATATAAGGCTGTCCTGAGAAGAAGTGTTTAACTCTGCTGGCTGGGCAGATAGGAGCTGGAACTTGAGCCGCTGTTTACTGAGAGTCAGAGGGGAGCCAACAAGCTCTCCTTGAAAACAGATGAAACGCAAGGCGTCTTAACACTTCTGTCCTTATCTTCTGGACCAGTTCTCAGTTTTCTTTTAAGCTTCTACTGATCTCGCAAAACAAGGGTCCTCTTACTTTGTCTAAATATTGCTCTCAGTTGCTTATCTCATTAGTGGATTTATTACAGTAATAAATGCCACTTAAATTAGGCTGCAGCCAATCATGGAGTTATTTCACGGGAGGACCACCATCCCAGTTAATGTAGTTTGTGGCCTGGTTTGTGTTTCCATGGGACTAGGATGGCTTGGATTTCCCCAGTCAGGGGTCTCTAGAGAGGGCATCTCTTAGCAATAGGTTGTACAGTCACGTAGGGAGGTCCACTGGCCTCCGTATGAAATTTAATAGAAACAAATTTCAGCTGTAGGAAGGGAACTTTTGAATCTGGATGTTCTGAGATCCTGGGCCCCTAACAGACAGAAAGCCACGGCCACTTGTGGGACGTGAATTCATTCGGTCATTGCGACAATTCATGGTGACAGCCTCTGTTGTCTGTGTCTACATTCTGAAGACTGTCTCCATGACGACCTTTCAAGTTTGTCTAGAGGAAACCACTTTCACCATTTTTTCCCCCAAAGAGAAAATGTATTCCTTTCAAAATAAAGACTTTAATCAAATAGTGAATTGAATTTTTATTTAAGTGATCAAAACAATGAGTGAGTGAGGCCAAAATTGTGTTTATAAAAATTGCTGTGTTTCTCTGGAGAACCAGACTCAGAGCTGACTCTCAGTGTTCATCCCTCTTTCGGTGGAGACTCAAAGACTTCCCCATCAGGACTTAAGAGGCTGTCATTGAACTTGAACCATGCAAATGCTCTCCCAATATATTTGGTAGAGATGGCACATGTCATTTAAGGTCATCAATTTATAGGGAAGTTAGATCATCTTTTTGCCTGGGATACTACACAATTGATTTCTCAAAGGTCACCAATGAACTCCTTCAAGTGAACTGAATTTAAAATTTAGTTTAACCTTAAAGCACATTGCAGTTCAATGGTCTAAATCGGAGATTGACAACTAAAATTCTGAACCCTGCTTCTCTGGTATATTGGTGACAGGAGTGACTTCATGGATGCCCAGTGTTAGCAATGGGCTGAAAACTCTTGCTCTTGATCATGTGTTCTTTCCTTGTACATGATGTAGGATATATTTATATACATGTAAATAAGCCTGGAGAATTTTAAGGTTATTGGATTTCATAACTTAGTGTAACGTATTCTAATCAGCTAATTAGAATACGGTTTCCCTGCTGAGTCTGGTTGCACTAGGGTAGGCAATCTTAACCAAGAGTACGCAGATGAAGCATCTATTTATGAATCCATGGGTGCAGACCCCATCCAGAGAAATTCTAATTTAGACTTAGGACACTGGAAAGTATCTATATATTTTATTTTAATTTATTTTATTGAAGTATAGTTGAACTGCAATGTTGTTATTAATTTTTGTTGTACAGCAAAGTGATTCAGCTACACTAATACATATATGTATATCCACATTCTTTTTTATATTTTTTTCTATTCTGGTTTATCACAGGATATTGGATCTAGTTCTCTGTGCTATACAGTAGGATCTTGTTCTTTCTTCATCCTATATATAATAGTATCTGTGAATCCCAAACTCCCAAATTATCTCCCTCTACCCGGCAACCACAAGTCTGTTCTCTGTCTGTGAGGCTCTTTCTGGTTAGTTCATTTGCGTTGTGATTTAGATTCCACATATAAGTGATATCATATGGTATCTGTCTTTCTCTTTCTGATTTACTTCACTTAGTATCATAATATCTAGGTTCATCCATATTGCTGCCATTTCATTCTTTTTTAGTTGCATTAAATGCATTTAATTGCATTTCGTTCTTCATTCATGGCATTATTTCATTCCTTTTTAAGGGCTAAGTAGTATGGAACATATATTTTTGACCACATTCCCTGGTGATTAAAAAAGCAAACAATAGAACCACACACATATAGGTACATATGTATATAAACTTATGCATACACTTAAATAGGTATCTTTCGCCTAACAATATACTGTGGAAGTCAGACAGTATCAATACACATTGTCAGTTTATTCTTTTTGATGGTTGCTCTGACTCATTAACTTGAAGCACATTTTAAGTGCTAGTTTCTTTACTTCTTTGTGCCTCAATTTATTTTTTATAATCAGTAAAGTGAGAGTAAATAGCACCTGCCCTACAATGTTTTAAGGATTAAATGTGTTAATATACATAAAAGCCTTAGAAGTATATCTGGAAGCTAAGAGGCATGATAAAGGAGTTTGATATTATCATCACTATTATTTTTAACCACAATCTGACAGTATTTTTAAGACGTATTTAAATGTCTAAAGAGAGTTTGTTGTGTCTTCCCATAATGGCAATTGTGTAAGTATCAGATAACTTTTCCCAAACTTTTGTATGAGGTTCCATTTCGAATTTAATTTTAAATGGACTAACGGAAGAATTAGGTGGACAATGGGAGGATTACACGTCCCCTAGGAGGCAGGAGAACTTGGTTCTCATTTCAATCTGCTGCTGGAAGTGTGTGACTTTGGACAAGTCAGAGAGAAATCCTGGGACTGAAGTTCTTCACGGAGAAAATGAAGGTGTTGGAAGAAGTGATCTCTAAGGTTTCAACAGCATAAACTGTGACTTGGTGTCATGGAAACAAAGAGAGGGTGGGCACGTGCAGTGTAAGTTTTCCCCAGACTGTAAGCCCTGAAGGAAGGTAGCTCACGCCTTATCCAGAGTGAAAGTCACAATGCCTATAGTGCAACACTTTGCTCAGAGTAAATGTTCAAAACATTCTGTTGAAAAAACTGTTTAATAAAGGATAATCAAAATGCAAAATGAATATCAGATACAAAGTGAGTCTTCATATCCATTTCTTCTTTCTTCAAAAAAATTTTTTGGAACTTCTCAGGTGGCGTTGGTGGTAAAGAATCTGCCTGCCAATGCAGGAGACATTAGAGATGAGGGTTTGACCCCTGGGTCGGGATGATTCCCCTGGAGGCAGGCATGGCAGCCCACTCCAGTATTCTTGCTTGGAGAATCGCAAGGATGAGGTGCCTGGAGGACTACACTCCACAGGTCTCAGAGAGTCAGACATGACTGAAGAGACTGAGCATGCAGTGCTCACATGCATATGAAAATGGAATCACTTTGCTGCACATCTGAAACATTGTAAATCAACTAAATTTCAATTTTAAAAAAGAATTCATACCTACTTATTTTTTTCAACTGATTATCTGAGTTCCTCTGTAGGAGTCTCTCTAGAAATTTGACTGAAATGTATTTCTTATCTTTCTTTTCTTTTTTTAAAATTTATTTATTTTAATTAGAGGCTAATTACTTTACAATATTGTATTGGTTTTTCCATACATCAACATGAATCCGCCACAGGTGTACACGTGTTCCCCATCCTGAACCCCCCTCCCACCTCCCTCCCCATACCATCCCTCTGGGTCATCCCAGTGCACCAGCCCCAAGCATCCTGTATCCTGCATCAAACCTGGACTGGCGATTCATTTCTTATATGATATTATACATGTTTCAATGCCATTCTCCCAAATCATCCCCCCCTCCCTCTCCCACAGAGTCCAAAAGACTGTTCCATACATCTGTGTCTCTTTTGCTGTCTCGCATACAGGGTTATCATTACCATCTTTCTAAATTCCATATATATGCACTAGTATACTGTATTCAGAGAAGGCAATGGCACCCCACTCCAGTACTCTTGCCTGGAAAATCCCATGGATGGAGGAGCCTGGTAGGCTGCAGTCCATGGGGTTGCTAAGAGTTGGACACGACTGAGCGACTTCACTTTCACTTTTCATTTTCATGCATTGGAGAAGGAAATGGCAACCCACTCCAGTATTCTTGCCTGGAGAATTCCAGGGACGGGGGAGCCTGTTGGGCTGCTGTCTATGGGGTCGCACAGAGTCGGACACGACTGAAGTGACTTAGCAGCAGCAGCAGCAGTATACTGTATTGGCGTTTTTTTTTCTGGCTTACTTCACTCTGTATAATAGGCTCCAGTTTCAACCACCTCATTAAAACTGATTCAAATGTATTCTTTTTAATGGCTGAGTAATACTCCATTGTGTATATGTACCACGGCTTTCTTATCCATTCATCTGCTGATGGACATCTAGGTTGCTTCCATGTCCTGGCTATTATAAACAGTGCTGTGATGAACATTGGGGTACACGTGTCTCTTTCAATTCTGGTTTCCTCGGTGTGTATGCCCAGCAGTGGGATTGCTGGGTCGTATGGCAGTTCTATTTCCAGTTTTTTAAGGAATCTCCACACTGTTCTCCATAGTGGCTGTACTAGTTTGCATTCTCACCAACAGACTAAGAGGGTTCCCTTTTCTCCACATCCTCCCCAGCATTTATTGCTTGTAGACTTTTGGATCACAGCCATTCTGACTGGCATGAAATGGTACCTCACAGTGGTTTTGATTTGCATTTCTCTGATAATGAGTGATGTTGAGCATCTTTTCATGTCTTTGTTAGCCATCTTTATGTCTTCTTTGGAGAAATGTCTATTTAGTTCTTTGGCCCATTTTTTGATTGGGTCATTTATTTTTCTGGAGTTGAGCTGTAGGAGTTGCTTGTATATTTTTGAGATTAGTTGTTTGTCAGTTGCATCATTTGCTATTATTTTCTCCCATTCTGAAGGCTGTCTTTTCACCTTGCTTATAGTTTCTTTTGTTGTGCAGAAGCTTTTAATTTTAATTAGATCCTATTTGTTTATTTTTGCTTTTATTTCCAATATTCTGGGAGGTGGGTCATAGAGGATCCTGCTGTGATTTATGTCGGAGAGTGTTTTGCCTATGTTCTCCTCTAAGAGTTTTATAGTTTCTGGTCTTATGTTTATATCTTTAATCCATTTTGAGTTTATTTTTGTGTATGGTGTTAGAAAGTGTTCTAGTTTCATTCTGTTACAAGTGGTTGACCAGTTTTCCCAGCACCACTTGTTAAAGAGATTGTCTTTAATCCATTATATGCCTCCTTTGTCAAAGATAAGGTGTCCATAGGTGCTTGGGTTTATCTCTGGGCTTTCTATTTTGTTCCATTGATCTACATTTCTGTCTTTGTGCCAGTACCATACTGTCTTGATGACTGTGGCTTTGTAGTACAGCCTGAAGTCAGGCAGGTTCCATTCTTCTTTCTCAAGATTGCTTTGGCTATTCGAGGTTTTTTGTATTTCCATACAGATTGTGAAATTATTTGTTCTAGCTCTGTGAAAAATACCGTTGGTAGCTTGATAGGGATTGCATTGAATCTATAGATTGCTTTGGGTAGTATACTCATTTTCACTATATTGATTCTTCCAATCCATGAACATGGTATATTTCTCCATCTATTAGTGTCCTCTTTGATTTCTTTCACCAGTGTTTTATAGTTTTCTATATATAGGTCTTTAGTTTCTTTAGGTAGATATATTCCTAAGTATTTTATTCTTTTTATTGCAATGGTGAATGGGATTGTTTCCTTAATTTCTCTTTTTATTTTCTCATTATTAGTGTATAGGAATTCAAGGGATTCCTGTGTGTTGATTTTATATCCTGCAACTTTACTATATTCATTGATTAGCTATAGTAATTTTCTGGTGGAGTCTTTAGGGTTTTCTATGTAGAGGATCATGTCATCTGCAAACAGTGAGAGTTTTACTTCTTCTTTTCCAATTTGGATTCCTTTTATTTCTTTTTCTGCTCTGATTGCTGTGGCCAAAACTTCCAAAACTATGTTGAATAGTAATGGTGAAAGTGGGCACCCTTGTCTTGTTCCTGACTTTAGAGGAAATGCTTTCAATTTTTCACCATTGAGGATAATGTTTGCTGTGGGTTTGTCATATATAGCTTTTATTATGTTGAGGTATGTTCCTTCTATTCCTGCTTTCTGGAGAGTTTTTGTCATAAATGGATGTTGAATTTTGTCAAAGGCTTTCTCTGCATCTATTGAGATAATGATATGTCTTTTATTTTTCAATTTGTTGATGTGGTGTATTACATTGATTGATCTGTGGATATTGAAGAATCTTTGCATCCCTGGATAAAGCCCACTTGGTCATGGTGTATGATCTTTTTAATGTGTTGTTGGATTCTGATTGCTAGAATTTTGTTAAGGATTTTTGCATTTAATTTCGTCAGTGATATTGGCCTGTAGTTTTCTTTTTTTGTGGGATCTTTGTCAGGTTTTGGGATTAGGGTGATGGTGGCCTCATAGAATGAGTTTGGAAGTTTACCTTCCTCTGCAATTTTCTGGAAGAGTTTGAGTAGGCTAGATGTTAGCTTTTCTCTAAATTTTTGGTAGAATTCAGCTGTGAAGCCATCTGGACCTGGGCTTTTGTTTGCCGGAAGATTTCTGATTACAGTTTCAATTTCCATGCTTGTGATGGGTCTGTTAAGATTTTCTATTACTTCCTGGTCCAGTTTTGGAAAGTTGTACTTTTCTAAGAATTTGTCCATTTCTTCCACGTTGTCCATTTTATTGGCATATAATTGCTGATAGTAGTCTCTTATGATCCTTTGTATTTCTGTGTTGTCTGTTGTGATCTCTCCATTTTCATTTCTAATTTTATTGATTTGATTTTTCTCCCTTTGTTTCTTGATGAGTCTGGCTAATGGTTTGTCAATTTTATTTATCCTTTCAAAGAACCAGCTTTTGGCTTTGTTGATTTTTGCTATGGTCTCCTTTATTTCTTTTGCATTTATTTCTGCCCTAATTTTTAAGATTTCTTTCCTTCTACTAACCCTGGGGTTCTTCATTTCTTCCTTTTCTAGTTGCTTTAGGTGTAGAGATAGGTTATTTATTTGACTTTTTTCTTGTTTCTTGAGGTGTGCCTGTATTGCTATGAACTTTCCCCTTAGCACTGCTTTTATAGTGTCCCATAGGTTTGGGGTTGTTGTGTTTTCATTTTCATTCATTTCTATGCATATTTTGAGTTCTTTTTTGATTTCCTCTGTGATTTGTTGGTTATTCAGCAGCATGTTGTTCAGCCTCCATATGTTGGAATTTTTAATAGTTTTTCTCCTGTGATTGAGATCTAATCTTACTGCATTGTGGTCAGAAAAGATGCTTGCAATGATTTCAGTTTTTTTGAATTTACCAAGACTAGATTTATGGCCCAGAATGTGATCTATCCTGGAGAAGGTTACCTGTGTGCTTGAGAAAAAGGTGAAATTCATTGTTTTGGGGTGAAATGTCTTATAGATATCAATTAGGTCTAACTGGTCTATTGTATCATTTAAAGTTTGTGTTTCCTTGTTAATTTCTGTTTAGTTGATCTATCCATAGGTGTGAGTGGGGTATTAAAGTCTCCCACTATTATTGTGTTATTGTTAATTTCCCCTTTCATACTTGTTAGCATTTGTCTTACATATTGCAGTGCTCCGATGTTGGGTGCATATATATTTATAATTGTTATATCTTCTTCTTGGATTGATCCTTTGACCATTATGTAGTGCCCTTCTTTGTCTCTTTTCACAGTCTTTGTTTTAAAGTCTATTTTATCTGATATGAGTATTGCTACTCCTGCTTTCTTTTGGTCCCTATTTGCATGGAAAATCTTTTTCCTGCCCTTCACTTTCAGTCTGTATGTGTCCCCTGTTTTGAGGTGGGTCTCTTGTAGACAACATATGTAGGGGTCTTGTTTTTGTATCCATTCAGCCAGTCTTTGTCTTTTGGTTGGGGCATTCAACCCATTTATGTTTAAGGTAATTATTGATAAGTATGATCCCATTGCCATTTACTTTATTGTTTTGGGTTCGAGTTTATACACCATTTTTGTGTCTCCTATCTAGAGACTATCCTTTAGCATTTGTTGGAGAGCTGGTTTGGTGGTGCTGAATTCTCTCAGCTTTTGCTTGTCTGTAAAGCTTTTGATTTCTCCTTCATATTTGAATGAGATCCTTGCTGGGTACAGTGATCTGGGCTGTAGATTATTTTCTTTCATCACTTTAAGTATGTCTTGCCATTCCCTCCTGGCCTGAAGAGTTTCTATTGAAATATCAGCTGTTATCCTTATGGGAATCCCCTTGTGTGTTATTTGTTGTTTTTCCCTTGCTGCTTTTAATATTTGTTCTTTGTGTTTGATCTTTGTTAATTTGATTAATATGTGTCTTGGGGTGTTTTGCCTTGGGTTTATCCTGTTTGGGACTCTCTGGGTTTCTTGGACTTAGGTGATTATTTTCTTCCCCATTTTAGGGAAGTTTTCCACTATTATCTCCTCAAGTATTTTCTCATGGTCTTTCTTTTTGTCTTCTTCTTCTGGGAGTCCTATAATTCGAATGTTGGAGCATTTAACACTGTCCTGGAGGTCTCTGAGATTGTCCTCATTTCTTTTAATTCGTTTTTCTTTTTTCCTCTCTGATTCATTTATTTCTACCATTCTGTCTTCTACTTCACTAATCCTATCTTCTGCCTCTGTTATTCTACTATTTGTTGCCTCCAGAGTGTTTTTGATCTCATTTATTGCATTATTCATTATATATTGACTCTTTTTTATTTCTTCTAGGTCCTTGTTAAACCTTTCTTGCATCTTCTCAATCCTTGTCTCCAGGCTATTTATCTGTGATTCCATTTTGATTTCAAGATTTTGGATCATTTTCACTATCATTATTTGGAATTCTTTATCAGATAAATTCCCTATCTCTTCCTCTTTTGTTTGGTTTTGTGGGCATTTATCCTGTTCCTTTACCTGCTGGGTATTCCTCTGTCTCTTCATCTTGTTTATATTGCTGAGTTTGGGGTGGCCTTTCTGTATTCTGGCAGTTTGTGGAGTTCTCTTTATTACGGAGTTTCCTCACTGTGGGTGGGGTTGTATCGGTGGCTTGTCAAGGTTTCTTGGTTAGGGAAGCTTGTTTCGGTGTTCTGGTGGGTGGAGCTGGATTTCTTCTCTCTGGAGTGCAATGAAGTGTCTAGTAATGAGTTATGAGATGTCAGTGGTTTTGGAGTAACTTTGGGCAGCCTGTATGTTGAAGCTCAGGGCTGTGTTCCTTGTTGCTGGAGAATTTGTGTGGTATGTCTTGCTCTGGAACTTGTTGGCCCTTGGGTGGTGCTTGGTTTCAGTGTAGGTATGGAGGCGTTTGATGAGCTCCTATTGATTAATGTTCCCTGGAGTCAGGAGTTCTCTGATGTTCTCAGGATTTGGACTTAAGTCTCCTGCTTCTGGTTTTCAGTTTTATTTTTACAGTAGTCTCAAGACTTCTCCTTATATATAGCACCATTGATAAAACATCTAGGTTAAAGATGAAAAGTTTCTCCACAGTGAGGTGGAGTGAACCTCCCAGAGAGGTTCACAGTGTTACATGGAGAAGAGAAGAGGGAGGAGGGAGTTAGAGGTGACCCAAATGAGATGAGGTGGAATCAAAAGAGGAGGGTGCAAGCTATCCAGTAATCACTTCCTTATGTGTGCTCCACAGTCTGGACCGCTCAAAGATGTTCATGGAGTTATACAGAGAAGAGAAGAGGGAGGAAGGAGACAGAGGTGGCCAGGAGGATAAAAGGGGGGAATGAAAAGGAGGGAGACAGATCCAGCCAGTAATCAGTTCCCTAAGTGTTCTCCACTGTCTGGAACACACAGAGATTCATAGAGTTGGGTAGAAAAGAGAAGGGGGAGGGAGGAAACAGGGGTGACCTGGTGGAGAAAAAGAAGAATCCAAAGGGGGAGAGAGCAATCAAGTCAGTAATCTCGCTCCCAAGTAAAAATGGGTACTGAAGATTGTGTTCTTAAAGGTACAAAATTGATAACAAATACCAAAAAGGAAATATTAAAATTCTGGAGTATAGTTTGGATTTTCAAATATACAATATTAAAGAAAAGAAGAAGAAGAAGAAAAAAGTCACACAAATTACTTTAAAAAAGATATGAAGTTTGCTTTAAAAAATAGTCTTTTTTTTTTGAAAAGTAATAGTAGGTTATAAAAATGAAAATTAAAGGAGTAATAGAGGACTTAAAAATTAAAAAAAGTTAAAAAAAAGAAAAAAGAAAAAAAGAACAGAATGATCTTAAAAATAGTAAAAATATATCTAGGACTTTCTCTGGTATTGTTGTGGGCAGTGTGGGGTCAGTTCATTTTCAGATAGTTCCTTGGTCCGGCTTATATTTCTCAAGATCTATAGGCCCCTTCCTATGTAGTCAGTACTAACTACAGGGTTTTAATCTATTGCACCTGTCACTTCCAAGGTGGTTCCCTCGGTTTTAGCATCTTCTGTTTGCTGGTCTCTTCAGTGTCTGATTTCTGCCCTGACACAAGGAGGGTGGTGGTGGACGCTTTTTTTTTTTTTTTTTTAGGCTCACTTGTTCAGTCGCGCTGTGGGGAGGGAGGGATGCTGCAAACAAACGCCCACACTGGGCCTGCCCCCGCTCACTGCACGTGCACCCTCCCTGCCCACATAGCTCAGGCTCTAGGTTCCTCTGCAGGTAACCGTTGGAGGCCGGCCCCAGGCTGCATGCACCTCCCAGGTCTAAGCCTCTCAGGTTCAGGCATTCGGGTAGTCCTCGGAGGCGCAGACTCCGTTGGGTCTGTCTTTTGTGCCCTTCCCAGCTCCAAGCAGCTCAGGTGATGAGGTGTTTGGCGATCGCGGTCACTGTGACTTATCGCCTCCCCCGTCCCTGCTGCTCGGTTTTCTGGGTGTACAACAGGCACACCTTCTCAGGCGGATGATGACTCTCCAGAACCCCAAGAAGTCTTAGTTAGCAAAGAAGCCTGCTTGCGGTTAGGCAGGTAATGTCTCTCTGGGGCTGCGATTGCCCCCTTCCAGCTCTGGCTGCCTGTCACGAGAGGGGGATGGTCTGCAGCCGGCTAGTTCTGTTCAGCCCTTTGTTCTGTGCACGGGCCTGGCGGCGTCTTAAGCATGGTAGCTATCCCACAGTCTGATTTGCTAGCCCAAATTACTTCGCTCTGATTATCCTCGGGGCATTCAGGCCTGATCCTTACTCTAAGCAATGCAGCCCGCACCTCCCTGCCCAGCCCCTGCTTGCTAGTGGTGGGTGCAGGTGTCTGCGCTGCTTCTCCGCTGGGGGAGTGACCATTGGGCTCATAATCTGTGGGTTTTAATTGTTTACTTATTTTTCCTCCCTATTATGTTGCCCTCTGTGCTTCCAAGGCTCGCCACAGACTCGGCAGTGAGAGTGTTTCCTGGTGTTTGGAAACTTCTCTCTTTTTAACACTCCCTTCCCGGGACGGAGCTCCGTCCCTCCCTCTTTGTCTCTTTTTTTGTTTTTTATATTTTTCCTACCTCCTTTCAAAGACAATGGGCTGCTTTTCTGGGTGCCTGATGTCCTCTGCCGGCGTTCACAAGTTGTTTTGTGGAATATACTCAGCGTTTAAATGTTCTTTGGATGAATTTGTGGGGGAGAAAGTGGTCTCCCCGTCCTATTCCTCTGCCATCTTAGGATCACCTCTCCTATCTTATCTTTAAACAGCAGAAAAAAAAAATTAAATCTATTTCATTTTATTCTTGGCACATCAGTGCATATCTGTTTCTATTACCACATTAAAATAGCCTAAGTGAACCACTGACAGTTGTGAAATGCTCTGTCTAGAATACTTTGTTAAACTAAAGGATGGAAGATCTCATGGAACAAATGCCATGTGTACTTAGTGTGTACAAGGACAGCACATCTGAAAAGCAGGTCTCCTCTTAGGAAAGAGATTTAAATGTAGCAGCAAAGGACCTACGGACCATTAATTAGAGTGATCCTTTTCACGTGATGAATGAGGATAAGTTTTTATAAAGCAGCACAATTGGATGTAGTTGCATTATACGTTTATAACATTAGGATTTGTCACTGATTGGAAAAGAGCCCAAAGGTGTTGGAGGGTAAGAAACGGGCCCCTCAAATCCATTAGCCTTACTTTCTTTGATGATTTTCAGTCACTATTTCCAAAGATTCTGAGGCATGTGTGTTTCTTTGTACTTAGAAGTCTCAGAAATAGAATTAATTTTTTCATACTGTGGTATGGATTTTTAAAATGCCAAGTTTCATTTAATTAAACAATGGAACCAAACCACACTTCTTAATCAGAAATATTGTGGGGGGCAAAGTTTGGAAAGCCAATAAATTATAAAAAATAATGGTGAGTTTTAATATAAAACTCACTGAAAGATGCAACAGGTCAACCAATCTATGAACCTCTGGAGGGTAACAAGACAGTAAAGTTGACATTGCACGGTATTTGACATACTGTGGTATTTGACGTACAGTGAATCATTATTTACATTTTATCCAAAAACATTTACCTGAGAAAAGGTCATGACGTTAAATTTGGAGACATTTACAGCAATTGCCAAATGTTTACTATCTACATGAATGTCATGCTTCTCAGTCAAAAGCAGGTTGATGTGCTAAATGTCAATTATTTCAACTTGTTTGATGGTAGCACAGATTGCCAAGCAACATAAAAAGGGGTTTAATAAATATTATATACACTGCTAACCATTCATCTTGCCTAGCAGGGGCTGGCGTTTTGCATATAGAGGATTTATGACCAGCAACAGCTCAGGACATTAAAACTCAATTATTGCAGCCCTGGATGGCGGCACCATCATTAGCTTTTGGAAGCTGTACCTTGTCTCTTCTGTTTCTGCTGTCACTTTTGCGAAGGGATCTGGGAGAACGGAATTATTTCAGGAAATAGCCCTTTGATGTTTTCTTTGTGTTTTCCTGTCCTTTCCAGAATTAGCAGCAAAGGAAGATTACCTAGAGTTATGTTGCTGGGAAATGGACCTATTCCATTTTTCTCACTGATTACAAGAAACAGTGGTATTCTGCAGCGACTCTAAGAACTTTAAGACAAGAGCACAGAAATGTTAAAAGGAATGAAGGGCATCAGTGGAATACAATGTTGTGACAGAGCCCAGCAAAGAATGAAACATAAAAGAGTTTACAGGATGGTTTAACAGTACTAAAACCTGATGTGAGCAAGTGATGAGCATGTTCATTTTCTTCTAACAGTAACACACACACACACACACACACACACACATATATATAACGGAGGATTTAGTGATTCAATCACAAAAATGCCTTGGATCTAGTGCCTGAGGTCAAGATTCTAAAACACTGGTCTTGGGCCTGAAATGAACATGTGTATGTGCCATTTATATATCTATTTTGTATTTCTTTTTCATTGGAATCTGAGTTTATGAATAAGCTTGAGTTACTAGCTTAAGCTTGATGCCATCTGATAAGCACCAAATGCCACGGGAGTCAAACACAGAACTAGGTGCTGGTGTAAGATGTTATTATAGGCAGGTAGGAAGATGATAAAATCATGCAAGCTGGGTTGTATGTAAGTACCACAAAAAAGTAATAAAGCCAATTCCCTGAATGTTTAGAAGGAAGTGTTAGGAGCAGTATAAAAGAACCCTTAAGAGAAGCATTACTGTCTGAAGGGCAGGAGAATATATTCCTTTGGAAACAAGTAGCAAAGGGCAATGGCATCCCACTCCAGTACTCTTGCCTGGAAAATCCCATGGACGGAGGAGCCTGGTAGGCTCCAGTCCATGGGGTTGCTAAGAGTTGGGCAAGACTGAGCGACTTCACTTTCACTTTTCACTTTCATGCATTGGAGAAGGAAATGGAAACCCGCTCCAGTGTTCTTGCCTGGAGAATCCCAGGGACGGTGGAACCTGATGGGCTGCCGTCTATGGGGTTGTACAGAGTTGGACACGACTGAAGCAACTTAGCAGCAGCAAAGGGCATTTCAGGCGGAAAGGACATCAAGGGCTGGTGTGAAAGTGTCTGTGTATCTGAAAGTTAAAGTGTTAGTCACTCAGTCATCTCTGACTCTTCATAATCCCATGGAGTTTGTATCAGGCTCCTCTGTCCATGGAATTCTCCAGGCAAGATTACTGGAATGGGTTGCTGTTCCCTTCTCCAGGGGAATCTTCTCAACCCAGGGATTGAACCCGGGTCTCCTGCATTGTAGGCAGATTCTTTACCTCCTGAACCACCATGAAAGGTAGGTCCAATGATGAATTCTGCCTAAGTCAGAGGATTTGTGAAGGGAATGTGGGAGATCAGCCCAGAAAAGCAGGAGAAGCCTGACTCATGAAGAATCTATAAGACCTGGTTAGAATTTGACTTTTATTCTGGAAGCAAATGGAACCGGGTTTCTTTGAGGTGAGAGCTGACCTGGCAAAGATTAATACCTGTGGTGGATTCATTTTGATATTTGGCAAAACTAATACAATATTGTAAAGTTTAAAAATAAAATAAAATTTAAAAAAAAAAACAAAACAGAAAACTAAAAAAAAAAAAAAAGAAGGGTCAGGAGAATCCAAATGCCTTCATGGGAGGAACAAAAAAAGGTGAGGAGAGGGTTTTGAATTGGGAAGGACAGGGAGACATACTGGTGTATTTTAGTGCCATGCTGGCAAAGGTAACCACAGGATGCTTCCTTCCTGGGAGACCTTTAACTTCTTATCAGTCAGAGTCCTGCTGAACTAATGGGTATCTCCATCCACAGAATGAAGAGATTTCTAGGAATCTAGAATTCCTAGATTAGAGGGTAGAGATACAGTCAAGACTTTCTTCCCTTGAATATATGAGTAATCAGGGGAGAATGCTCATGGTAAGCTTCTTACTTTCCAGGTGTAAACGCAATTCAGCTGAGCTGATTTACAGCTTATGCCAGAAGTGTTGAGTCATCTCCCCAAACAAATAACATAAGCAGTTCTTTCAAAGTTGAAATGGAGGTTTATTCCAGAACCTGAAGCACATTACTATTACTCTCCAGCACTGAGCCCTAGGCTAGACAAATGGTTTACATTTAAAAGGATCAAAATTCCTTCCCAAAGCTCAGGATCTCACTCCTTTCAAACTACCGGGTCATCTGATATTTCCAACATCCTGTACTTATTTGTGATAAATATTGGTGGTCTCAGGCTTCCAGGTGGCTCAGGAGGTAAAGAATCTGCCTGCCAATGCAAGAGACACAGGAGACACGGGTTCAATCCCTGGTTTAGGAAGATCCCCTGGAGAAGGAAGTGGCAACTCACTTCAGTATTCTTGCCTAGAAAATCCCGTGGACAGAGGAACCTGGCGGGCTTTATAGTCCATGGGGTCTCAAAGAATTAGACACTACTGAATGACTGAGCATGCATGACTTGGTGGTCTCTTATAAGTCTCTTATAAAATGATGTAATCAGAAAAGGCTAAATCATTCTGTCATATTGACTTGTTAGTTCATATTCACATATTAGATTTTTAACCACCTAGTAAGGACTTAAGGCGGAGAAGGCAATGGCACCCCACTCCAGTACTCTTGCCTGGAAAATCCCATGGATGGAGGAGTCTGGTAGGCTGCAGTCCATGGGGTTGCTAGGAGTCGGACACGACTGAGCAACTTCACTTTCACTTTTCACTTTCATGCATTGGAGAAGGAAATGGCAACCCACTCCAGTGTTCTTGCCTGAAGAATCCCAGGGACAGGGGAGCCTGGTGGGCTGCCGTCTCTGGCATTACACAGAGTCGGACGTGACTGAAGCGACTTAGCAGCAGCAGCAGCAGCAAGGACTTAAGGAGAATATAGGTAAATGATGGGGAAAATGTAAAGGAAGGGCTCTTCAGGGAGAACATGCAGGATACACTGACCAAAACAAGGCACATGGAAGATGGAAACTCAGGAAGAAACACTTGGATGCTTTCTTTGTGTTTTTCCCCGTGATAAGTAAATAGGTAAGCAAATTGCTTACTTCATAGTTAAATTTAATGTGTGCCCTCTTACCTGACCTTAGCTAGAGTCTTGGGGATATTCAATGAGCTTGAAACTTGTTTTCAATACTTGATTGGCTGCATATGTGAAGAGTAGATTTCTGTTTATTGCCAAAAGCATAGACAATAGTTGGAAGCTATAATTTTTTTTCTCCCCACCAGAACAGCAACAACAAAAGAACAAAAAATACATCTCATCTGGGCAAAGAAAAAGTTACTTCACAAGGTACTAAATTACATGAGGGCTGAGTAGCCATTGGGGGTATTCTTATTGGTCTTCTGGGAGAATGAGATTTAGATATTAATTAGGCGGCCAGACTAAGGATGATCTTTAAAATTCCTTCCAACTTTGCGATCTTCTGCCAGAAAAGTGCTGGGGACAATAAAGAGATCATATTAAGCATTTAATCCTGAAAAAGGTGGCTAAAATAACTCACTATGCTTTATATGTCTTAGCTAAGTGATAAATTGGAGAGATGCAATAACTCTTGACTGCCATCTGAAGGGTAAGAAGAAGGGTAGGATTATATATAGTGCCAAGAGGAAGTATAACGAGAAATAATACTGTGAAATTTACTAAAGGAAACTGGAGGATCTGAATTAGAAACATTTTTTCAAATTAGAGCTTCAAAATCTAATGTGTTTTGGCACCATCTCCCAAGGGCAGCCACAGAAGCCCCTTTGAAGAGCTGTGCACAGCCTTGGTTGGAACGATTTAAGCATCATGCCCTTTAGAAAATAAAAAGCCTTTTCTGGAGGACAGGGAGGGGGAAGGATCGTACAATTTCTTTTCAACACAAAGTATTCTGCGATGTGATGATTTCTCCTTAGGTTTATCCCCCACAGACCATTTCTTCTGTCAACAGGCTGCAGGCAGACCCAGGCTTCCTTGTGTCTGACATATGCAGGCTGCATATTAATGAACAATGGTAGGGAACACCTGAAACGGTCTGCAAACCTGCTCGCCTGTGGTCATGGGAGCAGCTACCTCTTGGGATAGCTTTCTGCTATCCATCCTTTTGGAAAATGGTTTGGGAAGCCCAGGCCGCTCTGTCTAACAAGTCCCTCCTCTTTCTCCTGAGCTAGCAGTTCAGACATTTTGCCTGGGGACCATCAGCCCAGCAGAGGTGGGGGGATGGGAAGCACACCGTTTCCCAACCTGGTTGGAGTTTGTACTGCCTAAACATTCCTGAATATTGCAGCCTATTTACCTTACTGATTTTCTTCCCTCCCTCCTAGGATTGAATTTTCTCCTAACTCCTTGGGCAAATCTACCCTCCATCCTTACCTTTCTTTTCTTAATCGAAATGCCACAATTTCTTTTCATTAAAATAAGTCAGTTCAGTTCAGTTCAGTTGATCAGTCACATGTGACTCTTTGTGACCCCATGGACTGCAGTATGCCAGGCTTCCCTGTCCATCACCAACTCCCAGAGCTTGCTCAGACTCACGTTCATTGAGTCAGTGACACCATCCAACCATTTTGTCCTCTGTCATCCCCTTCTCCTCCCACCTTCAATCTTTCCCAGCATCAGGGTCTTTTCAAATGAGTCAGTTCTTCACATCTTCAGCTTCAGCATCAGTCCTTCCAATGAATATTCAGGACTGATTACCCTTAGGATGGACTGATTGGATCTTCTTGCTGTCCAAGGGACTCTCAAGAGTCTCCTCCAACACCACAGTTCAAAAGCATTAATTCTTCAGTGCTCAGCTTTCTTTATAGTCCAACTCTCACATCTACACATGACTACTGGAAGAACCATAGTTTGACTAGATGGACCTTTGTTGGCAAAGTAATGTCTCTGCTTTTTAATATGCTGTCTGGGTTGGTCACAACTTTTCTTCTGAGGAGCAAGCATCTTTTAATTTCATGGCTGCAGTCATCATCTGCAGTAATTTTGGAGCCCAAAAAAATAAAGTCTCTCACTGTTTTCACTGTTTCCCCATCTATTTGCCATGAAGTGACGGGACTGGATGCCATGATCTTCGTTTTCTGAATGTTGAGCTTTAAGCCAACTTTTTCACTGTCCTCTTTCACTTTCATCAAGAGGCTCTTTAGTTCTTTGCTTTCTGCCATCAGGGTGGTGTCATCTGCATATCTGAGGTTATTGATATTTCTCTTGGCAATCTTGATTCTAGCTTGTGCATCATCCAGCCCAGCATTTCTCATGATGTATTCTGCATACAAGTTAAATAAGCAGGGTGACAGTATACAGCTTTGACGTACTCCTTTCCCAGTTTGGAACTAGTTTGTTATTCCACATCCAGTTCTAACTGTTGCTTCTTGAGCTGCATACAGATTTCTCAGGAGGCAGTCAGGTGGTCTGGTATTCCCATCTCTTTAAGCATTTTCCACAGTTTGTTGTGATCAAAGGTTTTGGGATAGTCAATAAAGCAGAAGTAGATGTTTTTCTGGAACTCTCTTGCTTTTTCAATGATCCAACGGATGTTGACAATTTGATCTCTGGTTCCTCTGCCTTTTCTAAAACCAGCTTGAACATCTGGAAGTTCATGGTTCATGTACTGTTGAAGCCTGGCTTGGAGAATTTGGGGCATTACTTTGTTAGCATGTGAGATGAGTGGAATTGTGCGGTAGTTTGAGCATTCTCTGGCATTGCCTTTCTTTGGGATTGGAATGAAAACTGCCCTTTTCCAGTCCTGTGGCCACTGCTGAGTTTTCAAAATTTGTTGGCATATTGAGCACAGCACTTTCACAGCATCATGTTTTAGGATTTGAAATAGCTCAACTGGAATTCCATCACTAATGCTAGCTATGTTCGTAGTGATGCTCCCTAAGGCCCACTTGACTTCACATTCCAGGATGTCTGTTTTTAGGTGAGTGATCACAGCATCGTGGTTATCTGGGTCATAAAGATCTTTTTTGTACAGTTCTTCTGTGTATTCTTGCCACCTCTTCTTAATATCATCTGCTTCTGTTAGGTCCCTACCATTTCTGTCCTTTATTGAGCCCATCTTTGCATGAAATGTTCCCTTGGTATCTCTAATTTTCTTGAAGATCTCTAGTCTTTCCCATTCTATGTTTTCCCTCTTTTCTTTGCATTGATCACCGAGGAAGGCTTTCTTATCTCTCCTTGCTATTCTTTGGAGCTCTGCATTCAAATGGATATTTTTTTCTTTTCTCCTTTGCCTTTCATTTCTCTTCTTTTCTTAGCTATTTATAAGGCCTCCTCAGACAGCCATTTTGACTCTTTGCATTTCTTTTTCTTGGGGGTGGTCTCGCCTCCTGTACAATGCTTCGAACCTCTGCCTATAGTTCTTCAGGCACTCTGTCTATCAGATCTAATCCCTTGAATCTATTGTCACTTCCACTGTATAGTCGGAAAGGATTTGATTTAGGTCATACCTGAATGGTCAGTACTATGTGTAAAACAGATAGCTAGTGCAAATTTGATGTATAACACAGAGAGCTCAGCCTGGTGCTCTGTGACAATCTAGAGGGTTGGGATGGGCTGTGGGGGGGTTGGAAGGGAAGTTCAAGAGGGAGGGGATATATATATATATATATGGTTGAAATTGATGTTGTATAGCAGATACCCAGAATATTGTAAAGCAATTATTCTCCGATTAAAAATTTAAAATAATAATAATAAGGATGAACTTCCATAAGATATTTAAACAGTAGAGAAGAGTATTTTCACTTATGTCAGGGGTGATAGGGAAATCTTAGGGCTTCCCTGATGGCTCAGTGGGTAAAGAATCCGCCTGCAATGCAGGAGACACAGGAGATGCAGGCTCAATCCCTAAGTCGGGAAGATCCCTAGGAGAAGAAAATCGCAACCCACTCCAATATTCTTGCCTGGAGAATCTCATGGTCAGAGGAGCCTGGTGGGTTACAATCCACAGAGTTGCAAAGAGTCGGATTTCACAAGACTGAGCAACAGAAGCAGAGGAACTCATAACAAGTTACACGCTAGATATAAGTAATTCTTATGGATCTATTAAAATGTTTTTGTTTCCTAAAAATAAATAAATAAATAAAATAACTAGGTACTAACTTGGAATATTTGAGTAATATCAGGAACAAATAACCCCAAGTCTTTGTTAGAGCTGTAGGATTTTTCTGGCTGTATAACCTAGTTGTAAAATCTTTAGCAAAATCACTTAAACACTTTAAATCTCAGTTTCTTCATTTGCACACTGAAGATGATCTATTTTTCTCAGAGACTACCATGGGGATCAAAAGTGATAACATATGTATATGTATATCTTGGTGACAATGTTCTATGTTAATGTTCCTGTTAACTAACAGTAAAATGGGCTTCCCTAGTAGCTCAAATGGTAAAGAATCTGACTGCAGTGCAGGAGACCTGGATTTGATCCCTGGGTCAGAAAGATCCCCTGGAGAAGGGAATGACAATCCACTCTATTATTCTTGCCTGGAAAATTCCATGGAGAGACCACAGAGTCACAAAAGCACAACTGAGCAACTAAACAACAACAACAAAACAGTAAAATAGACAAATCTTTCTTCCATCCATTGTGTATACAAAGACCTCTTCTAGTATAGCTATGTGTTCTAACAAGATTTAAGTTCTGAAAGAGGGAAAGAATATTTATTACACATGTTTTAAACCTATAAAAATCTTCAGGTGGCTATGAGCATGCTTTATGGCTGGGAGAAAGAGCCTGGGAGAAGAAAGAAAGAAAGAAGCTGGGAGATTTGTTCTGTTCTTTGGTAGACTAGAATGAGAAGAAATCCAGATTCTACACAGCTGGTGGAAAGGGAAATGGACAGCACAGGTCCATAGATAGGTGAACAAGAGGAAAAGGAAAAATATAGGGGCTGGTTTTACACTTAAGAGTCTCTGGGTTTTCTCTGAGAGAAGTTATCATGGGCTAATTGTATTCAAATTCATATGTTGACACCTTAACCCCTAGTACCTCAGACTGTGACAATTTGGAGACAGAGTCTTTAAATGTTAAAACTAAACTGAGGTCATTAGTGTAGGCTCTAATCTAATATGGTTCAGTGGTAAAGAATCCGCCTGCCAATGCCAAAGAAATAGGAGATGTGGATTCACTCCCTGTGTCAGGAAGATCCCCAGGAGAAGGAAATGTCAACCCACTCCAGTATTCCTGGAAAATTCCATGGACAGAGGAGCCTGGCAGGCTATAGTCCATGGGGTCATAGAGTCAGATGCGACTGAGGGACTGAGCACAGTCTAATATGACAGGTATTTTTATAAGAAGGAACTTGGACACAGACTCATAGAGAAAATCATGTAAAGACATGGGGAGAAGACAGTTATCTGCAAGTCAAGGAGAGAGGTCTTGGAAGAAATCAACTGTGTTGACACCCTTGATGTTATCTCCTGCACTGTGAGAAAATAAATTTTTATTGTTTAAGTCTCCCAGTCTGTGGCAACAGCCCTAGCAAAGTAATCCAGAAGTCTCGGAATGTTGTAGCTCCCCATTCCCTGGCTGCATGAACCCCTTTCCACTCTCAAGAGTCAGTCATCACCAAAGGTATGGAATCAGCAGTCTGTCTTCTTCTTGGTCAGCTGAATGCCTGCTGGAAGTGTGCTTCTCATACTTTAGGTTGTAACAATGGAAAAGATTTCTCTTTGAACTAGCACCCTCTGCCCGTGTTGTTTAGTCCTACAAGTCTATAAGGACAGCACTGTGCTCTAGGTACATCATGATAGACCGGGAGTTGACGATGTACAGCTTTCTGCTCCAGTCTGGTCTGCTGCCTATTTTTATAAACAAAGTTTTGTTGGAACACAGGCACATTAATTTGTTTATGTATTGTCTGTGACTGCTTTTGCTACAATGGTGGGACTGTTATAATAGTTGTAACAGAGGACAGATAGCCTGCAAAGTCTGACATATTTGATATTTGATCTTTTAACAAAAAGAAATGTTGACCACTGCTGTTGACTGAAGAGGCTTCTTGTGCCTAAGTCCCTGGCCATTATGGATGTCTAGGTTTCTGGAGGTAGGAAAAAAGTGTATAAGCCACAGAATTTGCTATACAGCCAAAGAGCATTTGTAAATCAGGGACTGCATATTTTGCCTTCAGCAACCACTCCTTGGGTGACTTTCTTCAGTATCTTTTGGCATGTTGTCTTCATTTCCATGTTCATGATCATTTGCTCATTCAGCTCAAACAATATGTAATAAATTGATTTTCAGTAAAAGTTATTTATTCAACACTTATAAATTAACTTCTTATGGAGTATCTTATACTTTAACCAGGTACTATGTATAGATGTGGGAGTTGGACTGTGAAGAAGGCTGAATGCTGAAGAATTGATGCTTTTGAACTGTGGTGTTGGAGAAGACTCTTGAGAGTCCCTTGGACGCAAGGAGATCCAACCAGTCCATTCTGAAGGAGATCAGCCCTGGGATTTCTTTGGAAGGAATGATGCTAAAGCTGAAACTCCAGTACTTTGGCCACCTCATGCAAAGAGTTGACTCATTGGAAAAGACTCTGATGCTGGGAGGGATTGGGGGCAAGAGGAGAAGGGGACGACAGAGGATGACATGGCTGGATGGCATCACTGACTCAATGGACGTGAGCCTGAGTGAACTCTGGGAGTTGGTGATGGACAGGGAGGCCAGGCGTGCTGCGATTCATGGGGTCACAAAGAGTCGGACACGACTGAGCAACTGAACTGAACTGAACTGAACTGTGGGAGATTCAGAGTCAACAGAAAACAGAATTCATAGCTTTGAAGAACATTTGTACATGATTCAAAATGCTTGGTCAGTAGGCACAGTGATAGTTAACTTATGAAACTGATTGTAAAAACAAATTAATGAAAGGAATTCAGAACATATGACTGCAAACTGTGAAACAGAGGCTTAATATTGTTAAAATGGCAATACTTCCCCAATGGATTTACTGATTGAACACAATTTTGTATCAAAATTCTAGCTGCTTTTTTGTGTTTGTAAAAACTGATAAGGTGATTCTAAAATCTGTGGGATCTCAAGGGGGCCAGAAGAGCAAAATCTATCTTGAAAAAGAAGAAGTAACAGGGCTCACATTTCCCAATTTTGAATCTTACTACAGAGCTACACTAATCACAGCACTGTGGTACTTGCAAATAAAAATAAACATAGATCAATAAGATATAATTCAGGGTTAAGAAATAAACCAATACATTTATGGTGAATTGATTTTTGACAAATTTCAAGATAATTCAACAGGGAAAGAAATAGTATTTTCAACAAACGATACCATCAAAGAAATGAAAAGACAACCCACAGAAAGGGAGAAAATATTTCAAAATCATGTATCTTATAAAATATTTGTATCTAGAATATATTAAGAACTGTTACAACTCAATAATAGAAAAGATAGTCCAATTGATATATGGATAAAGTATTAGAATAGACAGTTATCAAATAAGATACAATAAATGGCTAAATATCACAGGAAATGAAGATCAACATAATAGTTAATTGTGAAAATACAAATTAAAATCACAATGAGATATTATTAAGTATCAACTAGTATGGCTATAAGAAAGAAGATACTCACAAGTATGGGAGGATGTGTAGGATATTGCTGGTGGGAATGTGACACTGTTCAGCCACTTTGGGAAACAGTTTGGTGAGCCCTCAAATGTTAATCGTACCATGTGATCCATTATTTCCAGTATATATCTAAGAGAAATGAAAACATACATCCACAGAAAGACCTGTGAGATGAATGATTATAGAGGCATTATTCATAGTGACCAAAGAGTGGAAATAACCCAAATGTCCATCAACTGATAAATGGATAAATAACATGTGATATATTCATAGAGTGGAATATTATTCAGCCATAAAAAGGAATGGTAAATTGATACATACTTCAGTGTGCATGAACCTTGAAACATCATGCTAAGTGAAAAAAAATCATAAAAGATATGATTCCATATATTTATCAAATATCCAAGATGTGTACTCAGTTGCTTCAGTTGGGTTTGACTCTTTGTGACCCCATAGACTGTAGCTCACCAAGTTCCTCTGTCCATGGGATTATACAGGCAAGAATACTGGAGTGGGTTGCCATTTCCTTCTCCAGGGGGATCTTACTGATCCAGGGATCAAACCCATGTCTCCTGTGGCTCCTACATTGCAGGCAGTATCTTTATTTCTGAGCCACCTGGAGAGCCCAACAACTATCCCAGATAAGCAAATCTATCAATACAGAAAGCAGATCAATGGTTACCAGTGGCTGGGGAAAGGAAGAATGCTGAAAAGACTTTTAATGGGTTTCTTTCTGGACTGACAGAAATGTTCTAAGCAAATTATGAGTGATGGCTGTACAACTCTGAATACACAAAAACCATTTAAAAAACTCTTTAAATGGGTGATTTGGAGTATGTGAATTATAGCTCAATAATCTTGTTAAAATATGAGAAAGGAAGAATCAGACAGTGGTAGGTACTTAATAAATATTGATTGAACGATTTTTCAAGAAGAAGCAGACTTCAACAGCTGGATTATATGTGATAATAAATGTTCCAAAAAATGCCGTATCAATGAGTTGTCATAGGACCATGGGAAATTCCCCTTGCTGGAGGACTTTTTCAAATCAGGGAAGTTTTAATCCACTTGAGATTATATTGTCCTTCTTAAAAAAGAGGATATATTACATGATATTTAGTCCTTAAGCTCTGCTTTGAGTTTGCCCTTTACAGATGTCTGGGTACAATTTAAAAATAAATGTTGACTCGATAAAAAATATTTCCCCTCAATTTTTCTGATACTTCTTTATTGGGGACCATACACTGTAGTGAGATACCATGTATGCTTATTATCAGAATGAAATTTCTCCTGGTGGGAGCTCAGTGCCTCCTACCACGTTCTGCTGTCCAGGACATTTTCTACAGCGGCACCAGCATCTTTCCTATTATAGTTCTGTTGTTGATATAAGAAGACAGAAAATAGACTCTTCTGTTTCTGAGGTTTATTTTTGAAAAGAGGTAATTGGTAATTTGTTATTACTAGTCAATGTACCTTAATATTAAATGAAAGGTTAGAGAGAAGCCATGTGAAGTGTTAAGACCTTGTTAATGATCCTAAAAAGCATTCCCTCCCCAGGAGCACTGACACAGAGTTACCAAATAAATAATTGGGATCTTTGCAAACCACTCACTGTATCCCAGAGAGATCCTGCCTCTCTTTTCAGTTCTTTAGTACTAATCTTGTGTTGTTAATAAAGATAACTTTCTGTGAGTTAACTAATGGTCAGTTATATTACGATCTCCCCAAAGCACAGGCTACAACACTCCAATTCTACTGTTTAGATTGTTAAAGGATTTTATTCTCAGAGAAAAGTTAGCTTCCCTCGTTCAAAGGAATGAGAAAGATCATTTTAGAAGGATTAGGTCATTTACTGGGCAAGATGCAAATACTAACCTATGTGCTTCACTAACCTACAGTGACCACATGTGCAAACGCCTAAAAGAGTAACTCAAAGGAAGCTTTCCAACCTTCACTGTCAGCCTGGTAGCATTGACACTGTGGTCACAGTGGAAGAGTTAAATAAATTCAGGAGAGACATATTTATTTAAACTCTCTGAGAATGATATTGTTATTCTCTTTTGTTACTGAATAATTGAAAAGGTATCAAATAGCAAAGTTTCAATTATTCATCGAGTTATTTCATTTACTAGATAAATGTCTGTAGGCAAATAAATGACACTGGAATTAAAAACTGGCAACATCTCCATAGGTTTGCTTATCAGATCATCACTGCTTGAATCCTCAAATATAAAAGCTTCAGAAAAATTGTCCATTGGAGTTATAGGGGGAGTTTAGTGTTGCATTAATTTCTATTTCTGTCATAACAAATTACCACAAATTGAGCACTTAAAAATATACCCACTTATTATCACACAGTTCTAAAGATCAACATTTCTAGATATAGATTAGCTTAGCTGAGTCTTCAGCTTAAAGGATCTTAAGGCAGAGATCAACGTGATGGCAGAGTCATACTCATTTCTGAAGGTTCTGGGGGTGAATCTACTTCTAATCTCATTCCAGTCGTTGGCTGAATTCAGTTCCATGTGGTTATAGGACTGAGGTCTCCATTCTCTTGCTGACGGTCAGCAAAGGTCTTTGCCCCCAGCTGGTCTTTTCTCCTAGAGGCTGCCCACATTCCTGCTGTAGTGCCCCTCCAACAACAAATAGTCGAGTCCCTCTCATGCTTCACACCTCCCTGACTTTTTCACTATTGTATCTTTCCTGTCTCTAGCTGGAAAAGAAATCTGTCCACTTTCAGGGGTTTTAGTGATTAGACTGGTTCGCCCAAACAATCCAGAATAATCTCCCCATTTTCAAGTTTGTAACCTTGACTGTATCTGAAAGGTTTCTTTTGCCATGTATTGCAACTTATTTTTAAAGGTTTGGAGGATTGAGGCATGGATATTTATGGGATTATTATTCTGCCTATCACAGTATTGGATAATAAGACCCAGAATTTCATCATACAAAACTTTGGGGGTTTTGGTCCTAGAAGAATAAAATGGAGACAATGGTATAGGAACAACTTGTAGATGCTAACCATGAATGTAGACAGCAGGATCTTATTTCTCTCATTCTAGAGCATTTATTTTCCTGTAATGTTCTGCTTGAAGCTTGTCCTTATCCCAGGGTACCTACCCTTCAAATCCTTTCTTTCATTCTACAATTTCAAGCATGAAGTATGTATTCTGATCATGCCAGGGCAACCAAAATAAGATGTACTAGAATTTACACATGGAACTATTTTAGCTTTTTATTTTTTTGCAGACCTATAAAATAAACTTGTCCTGCCTCTTCTAGATTCTACCTTCCTATCTTCCTTTTCCGTTTGTAAACCATAACCTGTGTAGAAGTACAGCTGGACCATGAAAACAAAATCACCATGTCCTGAAATTCTGCCTCTATCATATTCATTCTGACTTTTCATTGTGTCTTACATTGATCGTCTCTGGGAACCAATGCTATATATTTGATTCTCTTGATAAGACTAAGCCTTCTTACTACTCCGTCTTGTGTTCTTCAATCTTCCACTGACATCTTCAAACTTTTATTGCTGTTATATGGGAAGATATCCATCAGTGTAAATGTTAAAGCTTCAAGAACTATGAAAAGTCTGAGCCTTTATCCTATTTGCAAGCTAATAAGTTACTGTCACAGTTTCATGGATGCTTACTGAAGGCATGAGACACCTGGGTCAGAGGCAAAGGATATTATTACTCATGGCACAGCAGGAAGCATGAACTTCGTGTTCACAATGTTTATCTCGCACCAGGAAGCCCATTCATGATGTGGAATAGCCCAGGTGGACAATCCAGTGCAGTGGGTTCATCTCATGGCTGAGAAGCTCTGAGCGTTTAAATGAAGCTCAGGGACAAAACTTTTAAAGGAATCACTCTTTTGAAGGGAACTGCTAACAAACCTGCCCAACACTTGTCCAGAGTCCTGTACCCCAGAGGGAGACCTGGTATCTTCCAAGACTGTTTGCTATATGGTTGTCCTTCAAAAGAGAGTTCTGAAAAAACTGTCAGTGCCTCTGGTCATAAGACACACAGAAATAGGAAAGATCCATGGAGAATTGTCTTCTAACAACTGATTAGTGCTTAAAAACTGTCCCTTTGCAGATAAGTGGGTATGCCTATCTAATATAAAGCAGACTGGCTTTGCCGAAGTTTAGAAAATGTTAGAGCCATTCATAATTAACTAAACTATATACATACAAATAGCTGAGTAAAGAAGAGAAGCTAAAAAGCAAAGGAGAAAAGGAAAGATATACCCATCTGAATGCAGAGTTCCAAAGAATAGCAAGGAGAGAAAAGAAACCGTTCCTCAGTGATCAATGCAAAGAAACAAAGGAAAACAGTAGAATGGGAATGACTAGAGATCTCTTCAAGAAAATTGGAGATCCAAGGGAATATTTCATGCAGAAATGGGCACAATAAAGGACAGAAATGGTATGGGCCTAACAGAAGCAGAAGATATTAAGAAGAGGTGGCAAGAATATACAGAAGAACCATACAAAAAAGATCTTTATGACCCAGACAACCATGATGGTGTGATCACTCACCTAAAAACAGACATCCTGGAATGTGAAGTCAAGTGGGCCTTACAGAGCACCACAACAAACTAAGCTAGTATATATAGGTGATGGAATTCCAGTTGAGCTATTTCAAATCCTAAAAGATGATGCTGTGAAAGTGCTGTGCTCAATATCCAAGCAAATCTGGAAAACTCAGCAGTCATCACAGGACTGGATAAGGGCAGTTTTCATTCCAGCCCCTAAGAAAGGCAATGCCAAAGAATGCTCAAACTACCACACAGCTGCACTCATCTCACATGCTAACAAAGTGATGCTCAAAATTCTCCAAGCCAGGCTTCAACAGTACATGAAGCATGAACCTCCAGATGTCCAAGCTGGATTTAGAAAAGGCAGAGAAACCAGAGATCAAATTACCAACATCCACTGGATCATCGAAAAAGTGAGAAAGTTCCAGAAAAATATCTACTTCTGCTTTATTGACTATGCCAAAACCTTTGACTGTGTGGATCACAACAAACTGTGGAAAATTCTTCAAGATATGGGAATACCAGACCACTTGACCTGCCTCCTGAGAAATCTGTATGAAGATTGAGAAGCAATAGTTAGAACCAGACCTATTAGAACTATTAGTTCTAACTAGTAGTTAGAACTAGAATAGTTAGCAATAGTTAGGATGTGGAACAATAGACTGGTTCTAAATTGGAAAAGGAGTTCGTCAAGGCTGCATATTGTCACCCTGCTTATTTAACTTATATGCAGAGTACATCATGTGAAATGGTGGGTGGGGTGGAGGAAGTACAAGCTGGAGTTGCCGGGAGAAATATCAATAACCTCAGATATGCAACGACATCACCCTTATGGCAGAAAGTGAAGAACTAAAGAGCCCCTTGATGAAAGTGAAAGAGGACAGTGAAAAAGTTGGCTTAAAACTCAACATTCAGAAAATGAAGATCATGGCATCCAGTCCCATCACTTCATGGTAAATAGATGGGCAAACAGTGGAAACAGTGAGAGACTTTATTTTGGGGAGCTGCAAAATCACTGCAGATGGTGACTGCAGCCATGAAATTAAAAGATGCTTGCTCCTTGGAAGAAAAGTTATGACCAACCTAGACAGCATATAATAAAGCAGAGACATTACTTTGCCAACAAAGGTCTGTCTAGTCAAAGCTATGGTTTTTCCAGTGGTCATGTATGGATGTGAGAGTTGGACTATAAAGAAAGCTGAGCACTGAAGAATTGATGCTTTTGAACTGTGGTGTTGGAGAAGATTCCTGAGAGTCCCTTGGACTGCAAGGAGATCCAACCAGTCCATCCTAAAGGAAATGTCCTGAATATTCATTGAAAGGACTGATGCTGAAGCTGAAACTCCAATACTTTGGCCACCTGATGCGAAGAACTGACTCATTTGAAAAGGCCCTGATGCTGGGAAAGATTGAGGGCAGGAGGAGAAGGGGATGACAGAGGATGAGATGGTTGGATGACATCACTGACTTGATGGACATGAGTTTGAGTGAACTCTGGGAGTTGGTGATGGACAGGGAAGCCTGGCATGCTGCAGTCCATGGGGTGGCAAAGAGTCAGACGTGACTGAATGACTAAACTGAGCTGATGCATATATTTTATAATTATTTACCTATTGAAAATTGCATGAACATTCCCAAGAGACTGTTAAAAAACAAGAAACAAGTAATTATTTATTTCTGAAATTTATGAAGAAGAACTAATAAGACAACATACCCATTAAAAGACTAAATGAGATGCAGCTTAGAGAACTGTGCTCTCACATGTGTAAGAATTTCTCTGGGAAAATAAGTACCATTTAGGTCATCTTTCCCAAAGTTTGTTTTTCAGATATGAACTCCAGAAGCTGATCCTGGATAAAAGATTTCATAGTCAGGTACGTGTAACTTTCTCCAGTAAGAATGCCCATGCAGATTAGTATATTAAAGGTTCTGAGATATCCTGATATGAGAAAGTATTGGTTTCATTTTGTTTAATTCAATATTATTGAGCTTGGTTTGATAATGAACTCATGGTGTGTGTGTGTGCGTGCGTGTGTGTGCGTGTGTGTGTGTGTGTGTGTGTTTGTCCAAGACAAACCTTCTGCAGAGCATACTCGAGGTGTTGCCAATTTAAAGTGATTAAGATTTACCAGGTTCTCTTTTCTCATTCAGCATAGGCTATTTAAAATCTGGAAGCATACCTTTGAATTTGATTTATTCTGCACATTGCACATTCAAACACTATATTTTTATTGAGCTTGATTATCTGGAAATGTCATTAACTTATTCTCAGTGTCCTTCTGCTTTCTCTGATCTATTTATAAGGTCAGTCCCTGAAGTCTAATTTTCATATTGATGAGGAAAAGTGCTTAATGCTACAGGATTGATTACAATGAATTTGAAAGCCAAGTAGAGGAAATCTATTCCCATCAATGAATTTGTTTTTCAAATTTTTGCAAAATAGTCTAGAACTGAAACTGCAAAAGGGTAAACATGATGGTATCCCAAAGCTATTTTCATTACAACTATATGTGAAAAGTAACAACTTACTGGTTTTAAAAATTAGAATGCTCTAAATGAAGTGAATTCAAATGAAGTACTAAAAGTAGTAAATATTGAGATTTAAGTAGATCCATCAAACCACTTAATAAATCATAATGAAGGGAAACATCCAATATGTCTATTATGGCTGATTCCCTTTGCTGTACAGCAAAAACTAGCACAGCATTATAAACCAACTATATTCTGATAGAAATTAATTATAAAAGAGATAAGCACTCATGTGTGTTCTTTACACTTCTAAAATATATCTTAAAAACCATAAGTTAGTTATTATAAAGTCTTCTAATTTTAATATAAATATATTTATAACTTGAAATTCTTTTGACATAGTTAATCTCAGATTTAAATAGCTTTGTTTTCCCCCTTTTCAATACAAGATAAAACACACACCAGGACATACAATAATAGGAAAAAGACAGCAACATCATTTCATATAGAATTTTTAATAAATGAGGATGGCTTCTTTTTATTATATTTCCTTCCATATTTTTAAAGAATAAGCTTTATTAATGAATAATTAAGCAGTAAATTTAATCAATTTTGATGTATAATTTTGGCAAATGTATACTGCTGCATAAACATCACCTCAATCAAAATATAAAACATTTTTATCATCCCTAAAACCCCCCTATGACCTTTGCATTCTGTCTCTCCTTGGCTTTAGATTCTGGAAACTTCTGATTTTTCTATAACATTATGCTTGTCTTTGTCATACAGCATGTAGTTCTCTATGTCTGACTTCTTTCAGTTGCATCATTCATTTAAGAATCATCATTCAATTCTAGCAGTATTTTTTATGACTAGGTAATAGTGCCCTGCAGAGACATTATTTTACCAGCAAAGGTCTATCTAGTCAAAGCTTTGGTTTTTCCAGTAGTCATGTACAGATGTGAGAGTTCGACTATAAAGAAAGCTGAATACTGAAGAATTGATGCTTTTGGACTATGGTGTTGGAGAAGACTCCTGAGAGTCCCTTGGACTGCAAGGAGATCCAACCAGTCCATCATCTTAAAGGAAATCAGTCCTGAATATTCATTGAAAGGACTGATGCTGAGGCTGACACGCCAATACTTTGGCCACCTGATGTGAAGAGTTGACTCATTTGAAAAGACCTGGTGCTGGGAAAGATTGAGGGCATGAGGAGAAGGGGACGACAGAGGATGAGATGGTTGGATGACATCACTGACTTGATGGACATGAGTTTGAGTGAACTCCGGGAGTTGGTGATGGACAGGGAGGCCTGATGTGCTGCGATTCATGGGGTCGCAAAGAGTCGGACACGACTGAGCGACAGAACTGAACTTAATAGTGCCCTGTACAGTTATACTGTTTGTTCATTCATTCTTTACTTGCAGCACATTTGATTTGTTTACAGTTTGGAGCTATTATAAATAAAATTGCTATGAACCTTCAGATACAGTTTTGCATGATATATATTTTCATTATCTTAAATGAATATGTAGGAGTGGGATTTCTGGGTAGTATGGTAAAAGAACTTTTAGCGTTTGTAAGAAGCTGCCAAACTGTTTTCCATAGTGGCTATATCATTTTATTCATACATTGAAGCAGTGTATGAAAGTTCAGTTAATTCACAGCCTCTACAACATTTGGTTGGGTCAGTCTTTAGTATTAGCCAATATAATGGGCATCAGTAGCATTTGTACTTCTCTGGTGACTGATGACATTGATGATCTACTTATGTGCTTATTTGCCATTTGTATATTTTCTTTCAGGAAGTGTTTTGCCCAGTCTTTAATGGACTATCTTCTTTTCAAATTAGCAGTCATTTTGATATTCTGGGTACAAGTCCTTTACCAGATACATGATTTGAAAATATTTCCTTCCAGTGTGGTCTACCTTCTTTACAGTGTATTTTGTAGTGTTTTTTGTAGATTTCTTTTTATCACATTGAGCAACTATTTTTCTTTTCATAGTTCATGAACTGTTTTTGTTATGAGTTTTGTTGAATTATTTTCAAATTCTCTTTCCATGTCTATTGAAATAACCAGATAGTTTTTCTTTTTTAATGTCTTAATATGATAAATTACACTGATTTTTTTCAGTTTTTTATCTTATACTGGAGTATAGTTGGTTAACAATGTAGTGTTCGTTTCAGGTGTACAGCAGAGTGATTCAGTTATACACATGCATGAATGTATTCTTTTTTGAATTCTTTCCCCACATAGGTCATTACAGAGTATTGAAGAGGATTCCCTGTGCTATACAGTAGGTCCTTGTTCATTTACTTTAAATATAGTAGTGTGTACACTACATTGACTATTTTTATTTAAATTTATTTATTATTTATTTTTTATTCATTGAGTGATAGTTTTATTTTATTTTTTTTTAATTTTATTTTTAAACTTTACATAATTGTATTAGTTTTGCCAAATATCAAAATGAATCCGCCACAGGTATACATGTGTTCCCCACATGTATTTATTTTTTATTGAAGGATAATTGCTTCATAGAATTTTGTTGTTTTCTGTCAAACCTCAACATGAATCAGCCATAGGTATACATATATCCCCTCCCTTTTGAAACTGCCTCCCATCTCCCTCCCCATCCCACCCCTCTAGGTTGATAAAGAGCCCTGTTTGAATTTCCTGAGCCATACAGCAAATTCCTATCGGCTATATATTTTACATATTGTAATGTAAGTTTCCATGTTTCTCTTTCTATACATCTCACCCTCTCTTCCCCTCTCCCCATGTCCATAAGTCTATTCTCTATGTCTTTTTCTCCACTGCTGCCCTGTAAATAAATTCTTCAGTACCATTTTTCTAGATTACGTATATATGTGTTAGAATATGATATTTATCTTTCTCTTTCTGACTTACTTCACTCTGTATAATAGGTTCTAGGTTCATCCACCTCATTAGAACTGACTCAAATCATTCCTTTTTATGGCTGAGTAATATTCCATTGTATATACGTACCATAATTATTTTATCCATTCATCTGTTGATGGACATTTATGCTGTTTCCGTGTTCTAGCTATTGTAAATAATGCTGCAATGAGCAATGGGATACATGTGTCTTTTTCAATTTTGATTTCCTCAGGGTATATGCCTAGGAGTGGGATTGCTGGGTCATATGGTGGTTTTATTCCTCGTTTTTTACATTGACTTTTGAATGTTGCATTCCTGAAACAAATCCCACTTGGTCATGGTACATTGTCTTTTTATATATGGCTGGCTTTGTTTTGCTAATATTTTGTTAAAACATTTTATCTCTATGTTTGTGAAAGATCTTCAACTGTAGTTTTCTTTTCCCTGTAAAGCTTTTTTTCTTGTTTTGGCATCAGGATATTGTTTCTGTGTAGCTCCATCTTCTCCAATACTCTGTCCTGTGGATTTTAGACAATCTGGCTTAGACAACCAAACTGCAAACCTGATATCCTCAGCTCAGTGACAACTTTGGCCTCTTTTTGTTTTCTCCCTCACTGCTTTTGGTCCTGGTATCTGTCCCCAGGCAGTAAACAAAGACAATTTTAAGATTTACTTCATTTTCTCCTTCTCTTAGGAACCACTGACTTATAATGCCAGTTGTCCACTCTTTGGAAACATTCATTTCATATACATTGTCTGGTTTTCTGGTTCTGGATACTTGTGGATAACAGGCAGCAATTTTCATAGCAGTTAATTCTTCATGAGTGAAATCTTCATCCTGCTTTCCTTACTCTGTAGATACAGAAGTTGTTCACGTAAAATTTCAGAGCCATTTTGTATGTGAGTGAATGATGTTGACCTTGGAAATTAGTCCCCACTGTGGAAGAATGACCTCCATCTTCTCTTCCTAAACTTCATTCTCCAAACCATAATCCTTTCTCATGAAAGAATTTTCTATTGAATTGAATTTGCATTTTTTAGCTGGAGTTGTTTAGGAAATAGAAAAAAGTTTCCTGAAATGTTATTAATCTGTTCTTCACTAGGTTGATTTTGGTATCTTCAAGGATATGTTCTTGCCAATTTTGAAGGAGACTAAAACTTTTTTTCCTGCATTTACAAAGTATCAGTTCAGTTCAGTTCAGTCACTCAGTCGTGTCCGACTCTTTGGGACCCCATGAATCACAGCACGCCAGGCCTCCCTGTCCATCACCAACTCCCGGAGTTCACTCAGACTCACATCCATCGAGTCAGTGATGCCATCTAGCCATCTCATCCTCTGTCTTCCCCTTCTCCTCCTGCCCCCAATCCCTCCCAGCATCAAAGTCTTTTCCAATGAGTCAACTCTTCGCATGAGGTGGCCAAAGTACTGGAGTTTCAGCTTTAGCATCATTCCTTCCAAAGAAATCCCAGGGCTGATCTCCTTCAGAATGGACTGGTTGGATCTCCTTGCAGTCCAAGGGACTCTCAAGAGTCTTCTCCAACACCACAGTTCAAAAGCATCAATTCTTCGGCACTCAGCTTTCTTCACATTCCAACTCTCACATCCATACATGACCACAGGAAAAACCATAGCCTTGACTAGATGGACCTTTGTCGGCAAAGTAATGTCTCTGCTTTTCAATATGCTATCTAGGTTGGTCATAACTTTTCTTCCAAGGAGTAAGCATCTTTTAATTTCATGGCTGCAGTCACCATCTGCAGTGATTTTGGAGCCCAGAAAAATAAAGTCTGACACTGTTTCCACTGTTTCCCCATCTATTTCCCATGAAATGATGGGACCAGATGCCATGATCTTCGTTTTCTGAATGTTGAGCTTTAAGCCAACTTTTTCACTCTCCACTTTCACTTTCATCAAGAGGCTTTTTAGTTCTTCTTCACTTTCTGCCATAAGGGTGGTGTCATCTGCATATCTGAGGTTATTGATATTTCTCCTGGCAATCTTGATTCCAGCTTGTGCTTCTTCCAGTCCAGTGTTTCTCATGATGTACTCTGCATATAAGTTAAATAAGCAGGGTGACAATATATAGCCTTGATGTACTCCTTTTCCTATTTGGAACCAGTCTGTTGTTCCATGTCCATTTCTAACTGTTGCCCCCTGACCTGCATATAGGTTTCTCAAGAGGCAGGTCAGGTGGTCTGGTATTCCCATCTCTTTCAGAATTTTCCACAGTTTATTGTGACCCACACAGTCAAAGGCTTTGGCCTAGTCAATAAAGCAGAAATAGATGTTTTTCTGGAACTCTCTTGCTTTTTCCATGATCCAGCGGATGTTGGCAATTTGATCTCTATGGTTACATATTTTAAAAAATGCTCATATAGTCCTTTATGGGGCTGGAGAATACATGAAATAAATTGGAAACATGAAAAGGGATAAATTGACTAACTATCAAAATCACCCATGTATAAAAACAACTTACTCTCTTCCTTGGCCTTGAAAATGAACCTGGGACACATTTTGTGAAGAAAAAGAAGGGACAATTGATATAGGAACAGGAAGAGGAAAATCACAGCTAGAGAAATCTAGGACGGACAGGATCTGTATCTTCTGTGATAGAGCGTTTGACATCCCCCACATGGGTCAAAAGTTGACATGGGGCCTATAGGGAGGGGTGGGGAGTTTCCCAGCCTTCTCATGCTGCTGCATCTCAGTCCTTTGTGCAAACTTCTAGGTACTTCTTCTCAGGTATGGCAGACAGAAGGTTCCGAATTGAATTCTCTTTTCTTTTCAGTGAGGAGATCTCATTGACGGGAGAATTGTGGATTTCGTTAGTGACAATGCAACCCAACCTGTTGGAAGACAGCATTTTTTTCTAGAAAAATAACCAGCCAGCACCATCAGATTCCTGCCTAGAAGAGTGCAAGCAGGCTTTTCAAAGGTGCTTCCACACTGCTTGCGCTTTGTAAATCAACATTTGCAGTTTGGCTTGAGGAAAAAGCTACTAAAACATGCTCACTGGAAAAGCTCTTCTGAAACTCTCCCTTTTCACAGTCATTTCAAGAATGAAGCCTAATGATTTTGGCATCAAGGATATTCAATTATTTTCATATTATACTTCAAGAAGAAAGAGTAAATATGCTCATTTTTCTGTATAAGTGAAGGGTGCCCAGTCGTGTCCGACTCTTTGCGATCCCATGGACTATTCACTCCATGGAATTCTCCAGGCCAGAATACTGGAGTAGGTAGCCTTTCCCTTCTCCAGGGGATCTTCCCAACCCAGGGATCGAACCCACGTCTCCTGCATTGCAGGTGGATTCTTTACCCACTGAGCCACAAGGGATAAAGTATCCTTATTTTTGTATCTCACAGAGATGTGCTTAGACTGCCCTTTGGCATATTGTGTAGAGCAGCTACACAGCTTCCTTGCTAAAACCTTCTGTTTTGGCTTTCTCATCTGTCACTGGAGGACCCAAAGGTCCTATGAGCTGCTGCCAAAGGATTGGTTGGTTACACTTCATGGGGCCTCAGATGAAAATGTCAGTCATTAGACATAGAAAGCTGACATAGTCAAATGCCTAGTCACTGCAGTTTAACCAGTAAACACAAGCTATGTGATCTT
This sequence comes from Bos taurus, assembly GCF_002263795.3. NCBI lineage: Eukaryota > Metazoa > Chordata > Mammalia > Artiodactyla > Bovidae > Bos > Bos taurus. The sequence goes on from NC_037336.1 coordinate 92,134,493, forward strand.
CTAGGTGACATGCTGTTATAGCTTGAGGCTGGGGACACAAAGATGAATAATATAAATGTCTTATTCTTGTAGAGCTTACCATGCATTCATTCACATGATATTCAGATTAATATCAATACAGTGGGTTATGTGCCAAGATCAAGGTCAAGAGAACCACAGGAGCAACAAGGAGAGGTGTGGTCTCATGGAGCAAGGAGATGCCCAGCTCAAGTCCCTCCAGAATCTTCACACAAGTAATGCTTACATTGTGTGACGTAACTACTATGGAGGGAAAGGTCTAAAATTCAGTATAATGAATCATCTATCTTTGCAATTCTCCAGCACAGGAACTGGGATGTCAGAGAAGGCTTGCAGTCATGGATTTGCTGGAGTAATACTGTGACTGTTGTTGCTGCTGCTAAGTTGCTTCAGTCGTGTCTGACTCTGTGCAACTGCATAGACAGTTGGTTAGTTGCTAAGTCATGTCCAACTCTTTTGTGACCCTAACATATGGTAGCCTGCCAGGTTCCTCTGTTCATGGGTTTTCCCAGGTGAGAATACTGGAGTGGGTTGCCTTTCCTACTCTAGGGGATTTTTCCCAACCCACGGATTGAACCTGCATCTCCTGTGTTGGCAGGCAGATTCTTTACCTCTGAGTCACCGAGGCTACCACTGTAACTGTAAGTACAATAACAGGTTTTAGACAACATCAGTTTCACTGGAAAGTCTCTAAAGGCTACTGGACCAAACTTTGTAAACAAAGACTTTGGAAAGAATTATAATCATATTCTTCTTTTAAAGTTAACAAACTACTACTGTTCATTTGATTGTACTACCCATATATTTAAATACTTTTTCTTGACATTTGTACCAATGATTTCATACCTAAATTTCAGTGCAACTGATTATATCAAGTTTTTTTGTGAGAACAAACATCTTTCTTCTGATGAAAGTGTCTATAAGGTTTTACCCAGTAATAAATTAACTTTGAGCAGTCACATTTATAAGTGACCCTCCTCAAGGCTTGAGACCTATAGCTATTTTTCATTTTTCTGAGAAAGCACTTGGAATCCCATGCACTGGAGTTCCATGCATTCTTACTTCTGCATGGTTGGTGCTCTAGCTAGGGAGTGAGTCTAGATGACTTTCCTAAATCTGAATATTGCTTTGTTTTTCTCTACCTGTTACAATATTCAAGGCGACTCTTTGGAGCAATTGAAGATATCATTTATGTTTGATTTTCAGATATAACTCTCTTCTATAGAAAACTTTATAAGGTATGTTGAAGTGAAAGTGAAATGAAAGTGTTAGTCATTCAGCTATGTCTGACTCTTTGTGACCCCATGAACTGTAGCCCACCAGGCTCCTCTGTCCATCTTCCTGACCCATTGGCAGGCAGACTCTCCACCTTCTGAGCCACCAGGGAAGACCCATTATGTGTCCATAACAATGTCCAAACATCGAAAACGGTGCATGATTTTGGCTTTCTTCCTCTTCCAAGTGCCTACAAGGTTGATTGGAAACAATGCACCCTACATGTGAATTTTGACATTCCCACAGATGCTCTGCTAACCTGTACTGTTGCATATGGAAAGCAAATGTGCCAGCTAGCAGCCACTTGCATCTCCCCGAAGTTAATGCCTTTAGTAGGAGCTGCTGTGCTGTTAGAGATGGCTCTAAGTTATGGGACCAGACTCCACAAACCAGTGTCTAATCTATCTTGCAGTTAAGTGTATAGCAACAAGATGGTACTGCCTAGCTTGATATGCTAAATGCCTTGCATAGGTGGTGTTACAGTTCTACTCTAAATAAAGCAATCAATCAATATTTCTTCTCTGCTTACATTCCAATCTTCAGAACTGCTTGTTACGCTAGCTAGATGGATTTACTTAGAGCGGTGAAAGGCATTCAGCAAGTCCATCCAATTTCTTGATTTATTTGCTATTGATGCATAAAATAAGCTTGTCTGTGAAATAGCCAGGTTGAAATTGCTGTTCTCATGCATTTTCATTGTTATTATTTGGCTAGACTGACTCTTGAGGGTCAAATTAAAACTCATTCATCCAGAGCTACATGAATGACAATAGATAGCTTCTTAAGTTAAAATAAGTACTAGTACTATATTTGAATAAAACTGTTGAAGAATCACAGTTAGGATCTGAATTTACCAAATATTCTAAAAGCTAAAAAGAAAGTATTTATATGAACTGGTTGTTTTAGAAACCTGCTTGGAATTTAACGTCTAGATTTTATTGTCACTAAAAGTGTAAAAGAAATAAGCCATAAATCTAAGAACTCAGCAGCATATGTAGAATTTTCTAGCACCAATGATAATAATAACCGTGATATGTATATTTTGTATTGCCTTTCAGTTGATAAAAGATTTTCACAGGTATCATGTCTTCTGATATCATATCTCAAGATATTTTAAAAATTAACTATTGTCAACTTGTTTGTAGACTGGGTAACTTAAAAATTTTTAGAGACAGGCAGCTATTATTTAGAAACACTTTGGGTCCCACCTGCCTTTCCAATTTTTAATAATGCAAAGTTCTTTGGAAAAACATCATAGATGTCTTTTTTTTTACAGAAATTTTTTTTTGCTAAAAGAAACCATATTTAGTCAAAACTCCTTCCAAAATAGGTGTTTCAAGATTTTGATTCCTAGCACTTAAAAAGCATATTTCCTATTGTGTAGAGCTTAGAAACAATTCTAGTTTAAGGCCTTTATTTGGAGAAGGAAATGGCAACCCACTCCAGTATTCTTCCTGGGAGAATTCCATGGACAGAGGAATCTGGTAGGCTACAATTCATGGGATCACAAAAGAGTTGGACAGGACTGAGCGACTAACATCCACACACAAGGCCTTTATTGTTTGCATGAGTAAATTAAGACTTACAAAGTTAAGTGACTTGCTCAAGGTCACACATTTACTTTCAGCTGACATCAGAAACCTCATTTTATTACTCTTAGTCTCCTATTTGTTTTCAAAACAGTAGATCTCCTTAAATAGTGCCATAGTTTCTAAACAGGATTTTATAGTGCACAGCAAGTCTTAAGAGGTAAGACATGCTATGCTAAATATTCCATGTAAATCATTACTTCCTTTCGCCAATGGTGACTCTTGTTTTCCTTCTCTTCTATTTCTCTCTTCTTCTCTTTATAATCTTTTGCATCACTGAGCAATTTGCTATGCTGGTTGCACTGTTCAGTTTCCTTAAAACAGGGAAAGTATTTCGGGAGTCAGCTGAATTAAGCTTTGTATGTATTTTTTCAAAAGTTGGCGCAGAACTTTAGATTTTAGAATTTTAGATAATAACCTTGTTGAATTAGAAGTGCTTTTGTTATGCGCTGCTCTTCCCAAATTTTTCAGACTTGGGTTCCCCAGGTTTGCCTATGTCCTTCACATATACCACCATGTCCTGGCAGAAAGGGAATAATATACTGACTTAGAGACATTTGGGTCTTCAAATACTTATACATGCTTTGCACCCACTAGTTTAAGGCATTTTGTTCTTCTAGGTTTAAACAATCTGATCCATAAGAGTTGAAATCTCAACAGCCTCCTCTGTTTTGGTACTCAAAATTAAATACGGCATAAGACGAGGACTGTCACTGAAAATAAATTGCAGCATTAGGCAAGGAGGTTTGGTGTCCCTCATTGGGAGCTGAATGCAAGATTGCCTTCTTGGCTTCAAGGAAACTGAGTGGATCCCAAGAAGCTTAAACTGACTAGTGAATGGTAGTGCAGGATCTGGTCTTATTTTTCTGTTAGGTATGCATCGGCCAAAAGTAGTTTGTCCAAGATGATAACGATGATTTTTCAATTAAATCATGAGTTTTCAATTAAATAATGATTTTTCAACTAAATAGGTCATTTGATTATTTTTAAAAATATGCTTTTCATCTCAATGGGCTGAATAATGCACCTTAGTTTTCCACAGGAATCAAATGAACTTCACTTAATGGTACTGCTGCTGCTGCTAAGTCGCTTCAGTCGTGTCCGACTCTGTTCGACCCCATAGACGGAAGCCCACCAGGCTCCCCTGTCCCTGGGATTCTCCAGGCAAGAACACTGGAGTGGGTTGCCCTTTCCTTCTCCAATGCATGAAAGTGAAAAGTGAAAGTGAAGTCATTCAGTCGTGTCCGACTCTTAGCGACCTCATGGACTGCAGCCTACCAGGCTCCTCCGTCCATGGGATTTTCCAGACAAGAGTACTGGAGTTGGGTGCCATTGACAATTCTAATATGATGACTGTTACATTAATTTCTTCATTTCTTCACATAGAAATGTGCCACTTCTAAGGCCACCAGACAGAAGAGACAGGTAGGTGACAAGGATAGCCAATGGGATCCACACCGCTGACTCCTCTTTGGAAGTTTTTCTTGTCATTTCTTCCTTTTAATCTAAACATTCTTCCTGGACCCTCAAACACTATTTCTTTCCTACATCTGAATAATGCTTAACAAGAGTATTTTCTTGTATTGTTGTATTTTTTTTTCTAGGAAAAAATATATTGTGTGTTTTTTTTTTAATTTAAGAATTTAAATTTAACTTAAGAATTTGGATACTATTATATTTTATCTAGAAAAAAATTCTTTTTGTTTAAGAATTTTGATCAGGAACATGAGCTATTCTACATATTCTGTTTCCTTTGGCAATAAAATTAAGTCTGGAGTGAAAGAATCTGCAGCATGTCTATTTGTCAGTGTAACGTACTGAGTAGCACACTTTAAACTTTTAAGCATATACATTTTAAAAAGATTTCCCTATAAATAGCTAATGGGGAAAATCTTAATGTATGAAAGCTCTGAGTCATCTATCTCACCCACCACCTCTGTCACAAGAGAGGGAATAGAATTTGTCATTCAGCTTGTGGGGCGTTTTCTTCCTGAATTTGAAAATGGTTGTAGGTGTACTGCAAACATGGTTTACATACACTAAGCAGCTTGCATCTAAGGAACATGATTTGTTTGTTATAGTTTAGAAAAAATACTTGAGTAATTAAAATAATAAATGAGGATTACCACTGAAAAATTTTGAGAACTCTAGATGCGTCATTTTCGGTCCAACTGTTTAACACTGTCTTTCTACAAGTGGACACAAGTGTCCCAGACCAAGGTACGGATCATGCTTCTGTTACCTAATGATCAGATAAAATCTCTCTTCTTTGAGATGAAAATGAAATAAACTTGAACAACCACACATGCCTATAAAAGTGAGTGAGGGTGGGAAGGCAGGGGGACTTAAATTTTTATGGGCAAATTTGATTCTCTTTTGCCTTGGCTGAGCTATTATTCACTCATTAGCTCACAGCTATTCCCACATCTCTGTCCTGCTGTTGATGCAAAGAGGGAACATGTGTTCTTTCCCATGATTCTCTATCAATTCTAGAGCAATGTTAATACAGATTAAGCACATAATTTAGGACTTTTACTAGTGGTTTTTGGTTTGCCTTGGTGGAATCCATCATTTCACTACTATAATAAATAACATAACATTGTTTATTACTTAGTCCTTAACTTTTATTAACCAAAGTTATTTTCTTCAGCTTATTTTTATATAAACTTAAAAATAACTAATTAGTGCATGTGTTAATTTTTTTAAGAGCATGGAAGGGTAGACACTGAAGTGATTTTCATACCAGATCCCCAGTTACCCTCATCAGAAATACTGTTAATGATTTGTGTAGTCTTCTGTGACATTTTTGTATACATATACAAGCTTATGTATGTATCTCAATTCATTTTTATAAATAAAATAGTATGTCTTCTTTTTTCATCCTTTTTCTTTCAACCTACCTATGCCATTGAATTTGAAGTAAATTTCCTGTAAGCAGCATGTAGTTAAATCATTTAAAACAATTCCGTTTGCCAATTTCTGCTTTCCAGTTGGCATATTTGAACCATTTATGATACGTTAACCTTAACTCTAACAATTATTTGTTTTCTGTTTATTTCCAGTTTCTCATTCTTCTTTTTTTTTTCTCCCTCTTGACTTCCTGTGGGTTACTTGAAAATGTTTTAAAGATTCCACCTTGATGTAGTTTTAGTATTTTTGAGTAATTCGCTTTGCATAGTTTTCTTGGCTGCTCTGGGTATGACAATACACATACTTTATCACTGACTACTGTATCAGCATTTTGCTGCTTCCAGCTAAGTGTGGAAACTTTACTTCCATTAACCCTTTACCTTCTCCACTTTAAATACTGTCTTAAGTACTAGATGATGTTATAATTTTAATTTTAGTCACAGCACATATTTTAGAAAACTCATGTGGAGAAGGCACATACAATACACTGTATTGTATTCTTTTTCTCGCCGTTTTTTCTTCCTTCTTCATGGCATGAAAGCTTTCTTTTTCACGTCATTTCTGTTCTATGAACTTCCTTTGGCTGTTCTTTAAGGTCAGCCATGGAGCTCCAACAGGTCTTGAAGGGGTGGAAGAAATATCACTTGGCATGTCACCTGTCTTGAGTCTCTGGGTGAGACAGTGACGTCTCTGGCTTATGGAGACAGCGAAGGCTGCCTGGGGGCGAGTGCTTGTGGTGGAATCCACTTTGTGGGTGTCCAGTGCCCTAGAAGCGGTGTCTCTGAGTGGAAGAGGGGGGTCCCAGGACCATCAAGGAAGGAGAATGTTTCCCCAGGTAACCTGTTTTCAATGGGGCTTTGATCCATCCCTTGTGGATTACCTGGACACCTTCTGTTGTTAGTTTTGGGGGTTGGGAAGTGCAACCATGTGGCCTTCTGTTGGGCAAGAGATTGTAAGATGCCCAGACATAATGCTGTTTCTTCAATCATTGTTGTTCGGTTGCTCAGTCCTGTCTGACTCTTTGCAACCCCATGGACTGCAGCATGCCAGGCCTCCCTGTCCTTCACCATCTCCTAGAGTTTGTTCAAACTTATGTCCATTGAGTCAATGATGCCATCCAACCATTTCATCCTCTGTTACCCCTTTCTCTTTGGTTGTGGGCTTCTTAAATCAGTTTGCCTTCCTCCCTCCTCCTTTGAGAGTTCTCCTTGATTTTCTCCTGCACTATTTCCAGTGTTTATTGTTATCCTCCAGAGGGAGAAGTAGGGAGAGATGAGTCTATACCAGTTAACTTGTTTGGACAGAAGTCCCTCTTGTTAGCTTTTTAAAGGTAGGATTGCCAGGTTCATAGATATGTTTAAGCCACCACAGACCAAGGGCTTTCTCACTGGCCATGGTTGCCCCAGATAACCCCTGGACTCTTGACTTCCCTACTCCATCCCTATCTTGCTCCCATTCTCATCCAGGTTTTCCAGTGAATCAGAGATTTCCAATTATGCAGAGAACTCTACTCTCTCCTGTACCTCTGCTTTAAGTCCTTTTGTCTATCTCACACCCATCAATGGGCTCAGTTGAACAAACGAGCCTTCTACTCTTTTGAGAAGAGACCCAGGGCAAGGGATAGACCCCGTCACAGTAGGCTTTGTCCTTTGAAGGCACTCACTGTTTTAAATAGCATCTCCAATCACCCCATGTGGTTAACACTTATGTAGATGGAACATTTTTGCTTCACCTTTTGACCAAAGCTTGTGATCTCCTTAAAGGTTGAAATTATGTTTCTAGCACCAAGCAGAGTGCTGAGCACAGATAGGGTCTGTAATAAATGTGTGTTAAGTGTAGGAAGAAAAGGCAGGCTCTTAGAGTCTTTCTTTCATGGTGCGAATAGGTTCAGCATGATGATAAAAGGTCTGGAGAGACTCTGAAAGGTCAATGAGTCCGTCTTTCTGCTTCTGCCCAAGAGCACGTATCAGATAACTAGGTAGCCAGTCTGATTTTAAGCACTTTACAAGAAAAGACAACTATAGTTTCCTCTAGTAATCCTTGCAGTGTTTAATAACTCTCATTGTCAGCCAGATTTTCTTTCCATCTAGCCTAAGTCTCCCCAGCTGTGTTCTGAAACCCTAGCAGGTAGCAACTGTGAGTGATAATTACAGTACTGCATATTCAGTGAGGCCAAAAATGGGGTCATGGCTGAACCAGAACATTCTCGAGGCCTTTTCTGCCATTTGTGCTGGGTGTGCTGTGCTCTGCTAAGTCTCTTCCGTCGTGTCCCACTCTTTGTGACCCCATGGACCACAGCCCACCAGGCTCCTCGGTCCATGGGATTCTCCAGGCAAGAATACTGGAGTGGGCTGCCATTTCCTCCTCAAGGGGATCTTCCGACCCAGGGACGGAACCACACCTCTTGCATCTCCTGCATTGGCAGGTAAGTTCTTTACCACTAGAGCCACCTGGGAAGCCCTTCTGCCATATTTATTTCCATGTTTACTATGCTGACTGGCTGAGCAGAGATATGCACAGAAAAAAATGATATAATAAATTTGTTTAGAAAGATTTTTCTGTAAAATTATTATCAAAGGATACTATTATTAGTAAGGGATAAAACTAATAAGAAATCAAGGAAATGGGCAGTGTTTTTCATAAAGTGAATTTAAAGGTCATTTTAGTGCTGAATTATACTAACTTTAAATGTATTTACGCTTTTGCTCAGTAGTCTTTGTGTCTTTCTCATATTAATTTCCCAATTATTTCAGAAGAAAGCTCATCATATTCCTGTAGCCCCATTCCACTTACTCCTTTCAGTGGTAAAGAATTTGCCTGTTAATGCAGCAGCCACAGGTTTGATCCCTGGGTGGGGAAGAACCCTTGGAGAAGGAAATGCCACGGTACTCCAGCATTATTGCCTGGGAAATCCCAAGGACAGAGGAGCTTGGCAGGCTCCGTAGGATCGACAAACAGTTGGATATGACTTAGAGACTAAACAACACCAACAAATGTCATTTATATTAACTCTGATTAAGCTATGTACTCAAAATAAAATAATGACCAACAACTTGTGAAATCCAGTGACCTCTTGCCAGTGTTCTTACTTTTGTGTTTTCTTGAATATTTAATGCTATTTGGCACCCCTACCCCTTTCCCAAGTCATTCTCTTGTCTTTGGCTTCTGTACTAATGCATTTGACTGTGACCACTCCTCTTATTAGCCCTTCATGGCTCTTTTCTCTTCCCATTCCTAAGTATACAATTTTCCTGAAGCTAAGTCCTTGGCTCTGTCTTTCTTTATACTTTCTTCCATAACACATTCCTTGGGCCCTCAATGTGTCCCACCTATTTCACTCCAATACACATAGGGTTCAACCTATTACAATGTCCTTCCCACCCACAGAGCATGTGCTTCAATATTCAGGCAAATCACATTGACCTTAACAACTCTTAAAGAATAAGTCATTTTTTTCTCCTCAGTATTCAATTTGATGTGTCATAGCCAAAATCATTTTGTCTAGAGCTATGATGATATAAGGCCCATAAATTATGTTTTGTTATTTGAACAAGGAAGTCGGACCTTGAAAGTGCCAAATTCAAAGGTCTATGAGTCTTCTTTGTACTGTAGATGGATGAATTTGCTGTTTTCTGATACACTCAAATCTATGCCAACTTATATTTCTGATCAGTCAATTAGGAAAATAACTCTTTGACTTTGCTTCCTTTTGGAACCCTGCATGATTCAGTCAATGACTTCAGGAAGCCCCTCATATTAGAGAAAATTCAAAGGGCCCGGAAGCACATGAAAAGATGCTCAATAGCATTATTTATCATGAGAATTCCATAAACCCAAAGGATTAGGACTTTCCTGGTAGTCCAGTGGTTAAGAATCTGCCTGCCAATGCAGGAGACATAGGTTTGATCCCTGGTCCAGAAAGATTCCACATGCTGTGGAGCAAATAAGCCCGTGTGCCACAACTACCGAGCCTGCACGCTGTAGCTACTGAAATTCCGTGTGCACCAGAGCCCGCGTTCCACAGCAGAAGAAGCCACTGTAATAGAAGGGTGTGCATCACAGCTCGAGAGCAGCGCCAGCTTACCTCAAGTAGAGAAAAGCCTGTGCAAAGCAACAAGATTCAGCATAGCCAAAAATAAATAAAATTATGCATATATATACATGATTATGTATATATATGTCTACATATGTTTATATATATATTTAATCATATATATATATATATATATATATATATATATATAGCTTTGTCTGGGGTTGTTACTGTGAATCTTAAAGTCTCACAGTAACAACCCCAGACTGAGCATCAGTGATTCATGCTTGCAACAGAAAGAGAGCTTGAACTATATTGCACTAATAAAATAATGATTTCTTCCCATAATATAATCATGGTGTTTCAATGAGTGAACAATGATCCAAGGGCCTGCTAAAGTCACTTTTTGCCTTGACCTAATTTGTGTGGATGGTTTCTTTCCCGTTTAGGGGAACAGGCCTTTTGTTAGCGTGTTTGAAAACATTGTTACTTGAAAAAAAAAAAAAAAGAAAACATTGTTACTTGAAGTGTAATCTGTGGGCCTCCAGCATCAGCACCACATGGGACTTGTTAGAAATGCAGAATCTGTCCCAATACTGGTCCACTGAACAAAAAACTTGCATTAAAAAAAAAACCCTCAGGTGATATGTGGGCGCTTTCAATTTTGAAAACATTCTCAGGTCTTACGTCCATTTTTTCTAAATTTCACTTATTGATACTTCAATCTAGTAACCTTCCTTCCTTACTTATATTTTCTTTTTTCCTTTCTTTCTATGTTTTTGAGAGAACCTCACCCAATCACATATGTTTAGTTGAGTTCAGGACTTCTTGGTCACACTGAGTAGTGTTAATATCAGTCAGGTCATGTTTAAATGATCTGAATGCAAACCAGTGAGAAACTATTTCTAATTCCTGATTGACCAATTCAGTAAGCCAGCTCTGAGTATGTTCTCTTTTTCTCTCATTTTCTCTCTCTCTATCACACACACACACATACTGCCAATGGGCACATGAAAGTCCAGTTTTCTGGTCCCAAGTAGAGAGCTAGTTAAACATTACATGTCTGAGATACTCTTATTTGACACAGTAATTTCAGGAGCCTGAATGTCAAGAATAGAAATGGAATAAAATAAAATAAAATAAAATTCCATTTAAAATAGAAATAAAATTCTATTGCTAGATTACCTGGTTTAGGAAAATTGTTTCTCAATACACCACTGTTCTTGCAGTGATATCTTATCCAGCAAGAGATATGTTTGATCAAATACACAACTACAACTCAACATACTGAAGTGAAACTCAAAGATAAGTCTTGGGATAACCTTGTTTCCACCTTCCTCAGTGGCTCAGGGGTAAAGAATCTATTTGCCAAGGCAGGAGAGGCAGGTTTGATCCCTGGGTCAGGAAGATCCCCTGGAGGAGGAAAGGACTACCCATTCCAATATTCTTGCCTGGAGAATCCCGTGGACAGAGGAGCATGGTGGGCTACAGTCCATGGGGTCTCAGAAGACTTGGATATGACTTAGTGACTAAACAATGACAATAAAACAAGGTTGTTTATATAGAAGGAGCAAAATGTCATTGATAATTGACTATTAAGCACATCCTTTTTTGTCTGTATCTGTGAGAAGAACATCTTAGGGGAAATTCGAAGCACTAACAGTGCTCAAGCCTTGCTTCTCTCCACATCCTAAGGCCCTGAGCTTGTACACTGAGCTGGAGGCTGAACTGAAGTAAGGTTTCTCCTCTAGGGGATGAGTTAAAAATAATTCACTGTGTTCAGGCCCAGCAGTCTTTAGGGAGAGACATCTGTACTGACTGCAGATTCAAACATCACAGAGGAAGTGACCCTTCCATCATCAGGGATTGACTGGTTTCCTGACTGCACTTCAAGACCTTGGTTAGAAGTCATAGAAGGTTTCTAAAAAATAATCAGGACATTTAATCAGAACCTGGGGATGCTGTATGGAAATTCTTTCAATATGACTATTTATTCCTTTGCTCATTTATGTATTTATTCAATAAGTAATTATTAAGGGCCTCTTATCTTTTTGGCATTCTTCTACATACTAAGTTTATAGCAGTGATCAAAACAGACAAAGATACCTGACATCTATGGTGTAATAACTTTCTAGTGGGAAGTCATTGGAGGTGTGACAGAATTTAGCTTATATCTTAAGAACATCCCTCTGGCTGATTTGTTGAAAATAGATTTATAATGTGTTTATTGAATAGAATGGACTGATGAACTACCACAAATAGCAATGTGAGACTTTATCCATGAACATCAAGTCTATGAGTATAGATTCTCAGATCCTATTTGCTTAAGACGCTAGGACAACTTATTTTGAAAACTTTTTGGTTTAATACATATGTTAAAGATAAAGACAAGGAAACTCTTCTCCAGAAAGCATTATTTAAATCTTATTTTCGGTGGCAAACTCGTCTTCATGTAGGGTAGCTTCAGGTCAAATATCTGGGATAAACTACTGTAAAATACTATAAAAAACTTATAACTGTAGTGACTATTGAAGATCTCCTGACACTATCAGGTTTTTATTAAAAATTTTGGTTTTGATCTCTTCATACATTAACTTGCATGAGAAATGGATTTGGGGATTAAACAAAAAGAAGCTAGCATTTGTTGATAGCATATTATGTGGCAGACACTTTACGTACATCCTTTCATTCAATCCTCATGTCAACAATGTACAGTGCAGCAGATATCATTATTCCCAATTCAAGAAAGTGGGCAATGAGCTCACTGCTGCTGCTGCTAAGTCGCTTCAGTCGTGTCCGAGTCTGTGTGACCCCATAGACGGCAGTCCACCAGGCTCCCCCGTCCCTGGGATTCTCCAGGCAAGAACACTGGAGTGGGTTGCCATTTCCTGCTCCAATGCATGAAAGTGAAAAGTGAAAGTGAAGTCGCTCAGTCACGTCCGACTCTTAGCGACCCCATGGATTGCAGCCTACCAGGCTCCTCCATCTGTGGATTTTCCAGGCAAGAGTACTGGAGTGGGTTGCCATTGCCTTCTCCAAATGAGCTCACAGTGGTTACGAATTTTCCCACTACCCACACCTTGATAGTGGCAGGAGCAGGATTGGGAGGCCTGAGCTGTCTTCTTCTGACCGAATTATACTACATCATCGAAGGTTGCCTCGTCAACACAGCCCACTGCCGTCTAGTGGGAGCACTGCTATTTGATTACTCACCATCATCAAACCATTTCAAACTAAGTGTATAGATTTAGGACTGTTGGAATCTTTAAAATTCTGTGATTCAGGCATCTAAACAGCCTCCATCTTGAATTGCTTGCTATCCCATATTCCCATCAAGAGACTGGCTGGCACAGTTGATATTTGATAGGGCAACATAGCAGTTGGCCATTCGGATGCCAGTAACAAAAGAAAAGGCAGGTGTTGACAAAGCTACTGTTGTTGTTCCGCTGCTCAGTCGTGTCTGACTCTTTGAGACCCCATGGACAGCAGCATACCAGGCTTCCCTGTCCTTCACCATCTCCCGGAGCTTGCTCAAACTCATGTCCATTGAGTCAGTGATGCCATCCAACCATCTCATTCTCTGTCGTCCCCTTCTCCTCCTGCCTTCAATCTTTCCCAGCATCAGGGTCTTTTCTAACGAGTTGGCTATTTGCATCAGGTGGCCAAAGGATTGGAGCTTCAGCTTCAGCATCAGTTCTTCCAATGAATATTCAGAACTGATTTCCTTTAGGATTGACAAGGTTATAGGAATATTGAAACCCTTGTGCACCATTTGTGGGAATGTAAATGTTGCATCCATTATGTAAAATAGTATGGAGGCTCCTCAAAAAAATTAAAAATAGAAATACCAAGTGACCCAGAAATCCCACTTCTGGGTATATATTCAAAACAATTCAAAGCAAGATTTTAGGGAGATATTTGCATTATCAAGTTCATTGGGGTATTATTCATAATAGCCAAGAGGTAAAAGCAACTTAAATGTCCATTAATAGATAAATGGGTTAAGGAAATGTAGTATATACATATACTTAAAATGAAAGAGGAGAGTGAAAAAGCTCTGGCTTAAAACTCAACATTCAGATAACTAAGATCATGGCATCCAGTCCCATCACTTCATGGCAAATAGATGAGGAAACAATGGAAACAATGACAGACTTTACTTTCTTGGGCTCCAAAATCACTGCAGATGGTGACTGCAGCCATGAAATTAAAAGACGCTTGCTTCTGCTGCTGCTGCTAAGTCGCTTCAGTCGTGTCCGACTCTGTGAGACCCCATAGACGGCAGCCCACCAGGCTCCCCCATCCCTGGGATTCTCCAGGCAAGAACACTGGAGTGGGTTGCCATTTCCTTCTCCAGTGCATGAAAGTGAAAAGTGAAAGTGAAGTTGCTCAGTCGTGCCCGACTCCTAGTGACCCCATGGACTGCAGCCTACCAGGCTCCTCCATCCATGGGATTTTCCAGGCAAGAGTGCTGGAGTGGGGTGCCATTGCCTTCATCACTATTAACCATTATATTTTTACTTTGTATTTTATTGTGAATGAACTTGAACCTTGTTATGTGTTTAACCAAATGAAATTTCTGGACTTGTAGACCTTATTCACAAGGTCGAGCAAGCCTCTAAAACTGTCACTGGGAGGCTTTCACTCATGTGCAGTTGCCCACTGAAGCATTTCTTAAATGCATAAAAACTGTCCTTAAATGCAGAAGGAATGAATGAGAACTCGTGAAGGGATTTGGGAGTGTATCTCAAAGAGGTCACAACAGGCATGATATTCCTTTGCAGCTTCATGTTTTATCTTGTTCATAACAGGTCTGCATTTTTAAAGATAAAAGGATAATTTTAAAATCACTTACTAGTCAAAGTCCTTAACTTTTCTTTCTCACATCTTTGAATAAAATTAATACTCAAGGTGAATGTACTATCTTTTATCCTGTAACTTTGAAACCCCTTGAATTCCTAAAACCGCATATGATACAAGAGATAAATTTAGAGCTGAAAGTAAACTTCCATATAACCTTTCTCAATCTTTCATTTTCCATGGAACAAAAGTTAGGTACAGGAAAGTTTAACCAAGATGACCCAGGACAGAATTTGTTTCTGGAGTCCTGTCTGTTTTGTTCCTCGGCTCATTCTTTGGTCCTGTCTCCTAATGAATCGCACCAGGAGGTTGGAGCAGATGATCCCCAGGTTCCTTTTCAGTTCTGTTATTTTGTTTCTGTGTTTCTGAAACAAGGACCGTGTTGGGCTTCAATAATGTAAGTAAAGTTTAAAAAATACTGGATGACAATGAATGCTCTGAAGATGTCCAAAATTTTATACTGTGAACACTGGTCCAGGTATGTATATTTCACAAGATATTAATGTTCCTGTGTATACACTGTACACAAGCCTGTGTGAAAATTCACATTTTCATTTCAACATTCTGTCATTTCTATTTCCACTTCAGAATGTATGTGTCACAGCAAAAGATACTGATAGGGTATATGATTTCTATATACCAGGTCCTGGAAATATATCTAGGTCTCTACTATCCTTCAGGCAGTGCTATCAGATAGAAAGAATTTCATGTGTTGATGTGAATGCTCAGTATGGCTCAGTGCCATGTTGCCAGCCATTAGCCTCGAGTGGCTATTGGAGAACTGAATTTTGAGTTTTATTTAACTTTAATTAATTAAAATTTAAGTTACACACATGGCTACTGATGACTGAACTGCCCAATCTCAGAATCTTATCACAGAAGAAAAACACAGAAGCCCAAGGAATGAGGGGATCAACTTTCAAACCAGAGATACAAAGAAGTTTTAGGTAAGGGAGGCTCTTTTATAGCAGGGCTTTCAGGAATATAATCACTGTTAACCATATGAAAACTATCTCTCATCAGAGGAAAACTTTTTATCCTTTTCTTAAAGAAAAGACAATTAAATGACTGTTGTAAAATCAACTTCCCTAAAAAGAGGGGGGAAAAAAAAAACACAAGTGAACACTACTGCCATCTTGTGGATTCTGGCTGCTGGGACAGTTCAGATTCTGAGAACATGTGCTCTCTGAGGACCTGAGTTACGCGATTGAGGCAGTGTTCACGAGAACCTTGAAGTTGCACCTTTTGAATGGGTTTGAGGTGAATTCTAGTCACAGGGCATCAAAGAATACCTGCATGACACGAATCAATTTTAGAAAAACTTTTAGCCTTGAAAGACTGATAGAGTTTGGGTAACTATCTAAATTCAGTAACTGAGTCTTAAAAAAAAAAATTGTTGGCTCTTATTTTGCTTCATTTCTACAATAAGCCATTAAAAAAATCACCCAGTGTCCTCCTTTACTTCTTCAAATATCCAGGAAAAGGAGATACAATCACGTAGTTAGTTTTCAGGATTCTTGAATCAAAATAAAAATATATCTCTGTGTATGTTTCTGTTTTAAATTTCTAAAAATGTGTCTGAATGTCATCCATGCTCTATTTGCTTACCCAAACACACACGTGCACACATAACCTTGCAGTGATTCATTTTCCTTTCTCTTATTCCATATTCTTTGCATTAAAAGAATTTTAGGAACCTTTAAGGCAGGAATTCTGTCCTTGCTAACATGGTGCTGGTCAAATATTGCTTATAATTTGCATTTATTAACTGATTTATTTCCTGGATCTCCTTTTACTAAGGCTCTCACAGATCTTCCCTTGGTACAAATGAGAATATGGGTATTGCTTTTATTCTAGACAGTGCTTATCTCACAGAGTAAAGATTAATAAAATAAAAATGGTCTTGTGCTTCATCTAAATTATTTCATCTGATTGATGACATGGCATTTATAATTTTATTGCTACTTCTGTCTTGGGTATTCCTTTGGAAAAGGTGTATGGATTCATTACATATTCTAATGTATTGTCTATAGTTTATAAGATAAAGTCAAGCATGTATCTGCTGATAATTTTTAAGTTGACCTGTCTTTATACTTAGAAATGTCTCTTAATAGTAGGCTTCCCTGGTGGCTCAGATGGTAAAGACTCTCCTGCAATGCAGGATCCCTGGGTCTGGAAGATACCCTGGAAAAGGAGATGGCAACCTACTCCAGTAATCTAACCTGGAGAATTCCATGGACAGAGGAGCCTGGCAGGCTACTTGGGGTTGCAAAGAGTCAGGCATGACTGAGCAACTATCACTCACTGATGGGGATGAGGAGAAATAATCCTGAATGTATAATTATGACAGGTATGGGAAAGAACACAGGTGAATTTGCATATTTTATTCATTTTCATTTGGCTCTGGAATGGGACTAATGTATGGCATTGGAGACATCTTTTTAAATAAAGTACCAAAAATTAGCTTAATTTTTAAAAAAATTTGACAATATCAAATTGACACATTAGGTCATTCTATAAACTTGAATTCAAAGGGAAGGGGAAAAGAGGGAAAGGAAGAAATGAAAATAGATGGAAAACCTTGAATTCAGAATTCTGGAAATTTGATCGAGGACATAATAATCATGTACATTAATATATACACGAGGCAGAGACTGAAGAGAAGAGGGCAGGGAACATGGGCACTTAAGGACCTCAGGCATCAGAAGATCATTTGTTTCCAAAAGAAGAACTATTTGATGTCATAAAGTGGAACAGGGAGACTATATTCTGTTCTGGCTTCCTTGGTAGCTCAGTGGGTAAAGAATCTGCCTTCAGTTCAGGAGACCTGGGTTTGATCCCTGGGCCAGGAAGATTCCTTGGAGAAGGAAATGGCAAACCACTCCAGTATCCTTGCCTGAAAAATCCCACTGAAGAGAGGAGCCTGGTGGGCTGCAGTCCATGGGATCGCACAGAGTTGGGCACGACTGAGTGACTAATACTTTCTATTCTGTTCTATAGAAAGAAGTAACAGGATTTTGAATCTATCATGATGAACAAAAAGTACAGCGTGTGCTCTGTGTCGGTGTCAGTCATTCAGTTGTGTCTGACTCGCTCAGTCGCTCTGTGTGTGACCTGGATTGAGCCCAGGTCTCCTGTACTGGAGGCAGAATCTTTACCATCTGAGCCATCAGGGAAGCCTACAATGTGCTGTAAAAGATGCAAATACTGAGACTGCGGCAGCAGGCCCAGTAGAGCTACATTAGGTCATTTCAACGAACTGGTGGAATCTGTAATGATTCGCCTAGTAGCTCCAGCTCTAATAATAGACCCGGGCATTTCAGTCAACTAGTGGAGTCAGAAGCGGAAAAGTTTCCTGAATCACTGACTTAAAAAGAGAAAGGAAGGCTTACCTTTCAGTGGAATAGGTAAAAATCGGAGAACATATAGGTACCTAAGAAACTGGGAAATCAGAGACAAATCAAATATAATTCCCAAGGAATAGAAAAGACAGCACTATCAAAGCTATTAAAGCTGAAAAATAATAAAAATGAACATATGAAAACCAGGAGCACTTCAAATGAAAGAAGACGGAGCTTCCCTTGCCTAATTTCCATTTTCAACAATAAATTTATTGACCAAATGTAGGTCAAGGAAGTAACAGTAGCAGATTTTGAAGATTTATACATGAGGAACTTCAGAGGAACATAACATCCTGGGAGATGTTCACGAAAGAGGATTCCAATGTTAGGATGTACACATTCAATTTTCCTTCTGGAATTTAAGTAAAAAATTTTAAGGGCAATAAGGAAAAGTTATGTTATGTAAGTTTAAAGGGAAAAAAACCCAAAATTAATATGTCTCTTTCTGGCATTATAGCAGACGAGATAATCTAAAAACTCACCTGTAGCTAAATCTAGAAATGCAGGATGAAATATAACAAAAATCCTTGAAATTTAAAGATAGGCTACAAAGGGAGCAAGATATCGGAACCAAAAAGGAAGAGGGGATGAGAGCCACTGTTGTGAGTTGTGTGAGCTGAAACAGTACAACTCTGGAGTATTTGATTTTGATAGAAATACTCATATAAAGAGAAATTGGGGCTTAGCAAGGAAGAGAGGAGGAACTGATATAGCTTACAGCTTCATAAAGCCAAGATTCTCAAAGGGCTACATACTCAGTGAAAAGGAATCTTAGAAAATTTCTGCATATCAGCTGGGGAAAATGACAAAAATAATTGGGTGTCTCAGCCTTGATTCAGGGAATTGACAAGCGCAGATACACCCTCAGCATAATTTAAGGGCTAAATTTATGTGGCCAGAATTGTCTGGAAATTTTTAAACTGAGAGTAACATAAAATTATCCTAGGCTATTGATAGCTCTGGGGCTCCTAGTAGAGAAAAAATGTCACTAGGAATACTTTTATAACCCAGATCATAAAAGGTTTCATTAATAAAAACCCTATCTTCCAAATAACAGGCTTATAATACAATATTTCAAATCTCAAGATCAAAATTCAGCATATATATTATAAAATAAAGAAATTAAACGTAAAAATTTCAGATAACATGATTTCAGTATGACATGTAATATAAACATGTTTGATGTGCATAAATACTGATTCTGCTAGAAAACTGAACCAGTGTTATGTCATGCATGCTTAATTGTGTCTGACTCTTTGCAACCCCTCCAGGCTCCTCTGTCCATGGTATTTTCCAGGCAAGAATACCGGAATGGGTTGCCATTTCCTCATCCAGGAGATCTTCCTGATGCAGGGATTGAATCTGCATCTCCTGTCTCCTGCATTAGCAGCAGATTCTTTACCACTGAGCCACCAAGGACACTAATAGATTTTCATAAAATTAAAAATATAGCCTTCAAAATGAAAAATCTAGTAGACAGGTTGAACAACTGAACATAGAATTAGTGAACCGTAAGATATATTTGAAGGAATTGTGCAATTTTCATCATGAAGAAACATAGAGAGGAAAATATGAAAAGTTAAGAGACATGGAGAACAGAATGACAAGGTTCAACATAGTAAATAGCAGATGCATTAAGAGGAACTATGAAGATGTAGAAAAGGTGATATTTAAAGGTACCACGTAAAAGATTTTCCAGAACTTTTAAAAGACATGAATTTTTATTCTTTTAAAATTTCACTGAAGTATGATTGCCTTGCAGTGTTGTTTTTAATTTCTCAGTTCAGTTCAGTTGCTCAGTCATGTCCAACTCTTTGTGACCCCATGGACTGCAGCAGCATGCCAGGCTTCCATGTCTATCACCAATCTCTGGAGCTTTCTCAAACTCATGTCCATCGAGTTGATGATCTATCCAACCATTTCATCCTATGTCATCCCCTTCTCCTCCTGCTTTCAATCTTTCCCAGCATCAGGGTCTTTTCCAATGACTCAGTTCTTTGCATCAGGTGGCCAAAGTATTGGAGCTTCAGCATCAGTCCTTCCAGTGAATATTCAGGACTGAATATTCCCCTCCTCTTTGTCAACCACAAGTCTGTTCTCTATGTCTATAAGTCTGTTTTTCTTTCATAGATACGTTCAATTGTGTCATATTTTAGATTTCACATATAGGTAATATCATATGGTATTTGTCTTTCTCTTTCTGACTTACTTAGCTTATATTGATAATCTCTAAATCCATCCATGTTGTAAATGGCATTATTTTATTCTTTTTTATGGCAGAGTAATATTCCATTGTCTATATATGCCACATCTTCTTTATCCATTCATCTGTTGATGGACATTTAGATTTTTTCCTTGTCTTGGCTATTGTAAATAGTGCTGTAATGAACATATGGGTGCATGTATCTTTTTGAATTATAGCTTTCTCTGGGTATATGCCCAGGAGTGAGATTGCTGGATCATGCAGTAACTTTATTTTTAGTTTTTTGAGGAAACTTCATACTGTTTTCCACAGTACTTTCACTAATTTACAAATCTACCAACAATGTATGGGGGTTCCCTTTTCTCTACACTCTCTCCAGTGTTTATTATTTGTGGACTTCTTAATGATGGCCATTCTGACTGGCATGAGGTGGTACTTCATTGTTGTTTTGATTTGCATTTCTCTAATAATTAGCTATGATGAGCATCTTTTCATGAGCCTATTAACCATTTGTGAGCTTCCCTGGTGGCTCAGTGGTAAAGAATCTGCCTGCCAATGCAGGAGACAGTGCAGGGTTGATCCCTGGGTTAGAAAGATCCACTGGAGAAAGGAATGACAACCCATTCCAGTATTCTTGCCTGGGAAATCCCATGGGCAAAAGAGTCTGGCATTCTACTGTCCATGGGATTGCAAAAGAGTCGGACATGACTTGGTGACTAAACAACAACAATTGACCATATGTAGAAAGACGTGAATTCTTAGATTCAGTGAACACAATTAATTCATGGTAGGATAAAGAAAATTTCATATATAAAAGTATTTAATGGAAAAACAGAGCACCAAAAAATAATTGCTACAAATTAATAATAATTAGGTTGTCTGCACACTTTCCAACTGCAACAAAAGTAAGCAGGAAACAAGCAAATAAGATCTGAAGGAGTTTTGAGAAATAATCTTCAACTAGATTTCTATACCCAGATCAACTATGATTTAAAGATGGGAGATAAATAAGGGCATTTTCAAATAAAATATATTGAGAGAGTTTACCAATTACGAAATGATACAGAAAGAACTATCAAAGAATGAAGTACAGGAAGAAGAGTTGTGAACTTACAGGATACAAGAAGAAATGATTATCCAGAAAAATGCAAATGTAGGAAATCTAAATATGATGGTGATGATGTCATTGATAATGATGGTGCAACTGATTTAGAGGATATAAACACAAACTTTAAACTTCGGAGTGAAAACACTTAACATAAAAGGCATAGGATTAGCATTAAAGCTTTCTCTAGGGTCTTATATTGTCTGTGAAGAGTGTAGGGCAAACTGATTAACTTTAGACATTATTATTTATTTAACACTTACTATTGAACTAAAAAGCCTCTTGATGAAAGTGAAAGTGGAGAGTGAAAATGTTGGCTTAAAGCTCAACATTCAGAAAACGAAGATCATGGCATCCGGTCCCATCACTTCATGGGAAATAGATGGGGAAACAGTGGAAATAGCGTCAGACTTTATTTTTTTGGGCTCCAAAATCACTGTAGATGGTGATTGCAGCCACGAAATTAAAAGACGCTTACTCCTTGGAAGGAAAGTTATGACCAACCTAGGTAGCATATTGAAAAGAAGAGATATTACTTTGCCAACAAAGGTCCATCTAGTCAAAGCTATGGTTTTTCTAGTGGTCATGTATGGATGTGAGAGTTGGACTATAAAGAAAGCTGAGCACAGAAGAATTGATGTTTTTAAACTGTGGTGTTGGAGAAGACTCTTGAGAGTCCCTTGGACTGCAAGGAGATCCAACCAGTCCATCCTAAAGGAGATCAGTCCTGGGTGTTCATTGGAAGGACTGATGTTGAAGCTGAAACTCCAGTACTTTGGCCACCTCATGCGAAGAGTTGACTCATTGGAAAAGACTCTGATGCTGGGAGGGATTGGGGGCAGGAGGAGAAGGAGATGACAGAGGATGAGATGGCTGGATGGCATCACTGACTCGATGGACATGAGTCTGAGTGAACTCCGGGAGTTGGTGATGGACAGGGAGGCCTGGTGTGCTGTGATTCATGGAGTCGCAAAGAGTTGGACACGACTGAGCAACTGAACTGAACTCATTGTCTATATTAAAATTTAAAGGGCTAACAATAAAGAAAAATATGATGCAAGAAAATATAATGTATATATAGTATATTAAATATACATATACATTATATTTCTTTTATATTCTCTTATACTTGCATAAAATAACCATTTTTACCTAAAAAATAAAATCTACTTCTATAGTAAAGAAGACTGATATCACAGAAAAGTAAAGACATGAGGAATATGCTGCATTTGTTTATACAGTCATTATTTTATTACTTTATCTTTTTCTACTTAGGATTGCTTCTTAAAACTGGGAATGTTTCATTATATATCCAAAATAACATTATCATATATTGCAAATTTCTCAATATCTCTTGATACTCATACAAAAAATCCTTGAGTCGATATTTCTTCCTAAATAGAATCCTGTTTTGTCTCTCTTATGAAGGCATAATGTTCCTTTGGTATCAAAGAGATATTCAGCTCCTCACTAACATTTACTTAATGTTAGCAACAATTGATGGAGAAGGCAATGGCACCCCACTCCAGTACTCTTGCCTGGAAAATCCCATGGACAGAGGAGCCTGGTAGGCTGCAGTCCATGGGGTCGCTGGGAGTCGGACACAACTGAGTGACTTCATTTTCACTTTCATGCATTGGAGAAGGAAATGGCAACCCACTCCAGTGTTCTTACCTGGAGAATCCCAGGGACGGGGAGCCTGGTGGGCTGCAGTCTACGGGGTCGCACAGAGTCGGACACGACTCAAGAGACTTAGCAGCAGCAGCAGCAACAATTGATAATCTTTTTATGAATCAATTAAGGCTGTAAAGTGGTGATTCTCTAATTCTATCTTTGTTCTAAATATATTACCTGGCATTTTCTATAAGGTGGACCTTTTTAATATTTTATTTGTTTCATCAATTGAGACTGTTTGGTTACCCTAAAATAAGATTCTTATTTGAAAGACAGAGTAAATAGTTTCTGCCCTTTAGTTAACATTTTTCAAAGCAAGGAATTACTTTAAGAGTGGCCTCAATTGACCACAAATGATTTTTTTGGCTTTCTCTTTTTTTAGTATCATTATAAACAGATGGATTTCCATAAATGCCAAGTGGTTCAATCAATTACAATCATTATATTTTCATTCTCTAATTGACATAATTCTGGCCATAGAAGAGCTCCATTAGGTTGGCTCCTGTGTCCTTTGACATACCCCATTAATCTTGAAAATGTTCTTGCCTTTTTGGCAGGACAAGATATTCCAGGCTTGTGTAGTACCTTCTTCACTCAGACCTGTACTCAGTCATTTCCTCAAGGGCCCTTGTTTCTTTTAGTCATGAATTATATTAAGGATGAGAATCTGAGCAATGATTCATTATTGGTGTGACAACATCCTTCTAGGCCACTGGAGTGAACAATATGATGCATTAGCAGCCTTATTTTACCTTTTCACCTTCTAGTCCCCTTTTCTCTTTTTTTCCCTCCTTTGTTGTGCTAATTCTACACTGTTAAATAAAAGGTATGTTCTTTATCCACCAATATTCTCTACTATATCAGTGATCATAGTAAATGAAAATAGACAAAAATTGCCAGTTAGAATGAGGAGAATCTCTCAAAAAGTCACAGACCCACTAATTACAAGCAATATATCTAAAACATAACTACAAAGAATGAGAGTAAAGGAGATTAAAAAATACACGCAGGGAAAACACTAACCATGAAAAAGGCACAGTGGCTGTATTAATATCATAACAATCGATTTAAGGCAAAAATTTTATTAGGAATAATGAGGACTGTTACATAATACAAGAGCAATAAATCTTGCACAAACTATAACAATTCTGCAATTGTATGTATATAGTTACATAGCCTCAAATTTCATAATGTAAAATTGTTAGCATTATGTATCTGGAATGTTCTTACATGTAAAGCAAAAGCTTAATATAGCCATAGAAGTTGAAACAAAACAGTGGGCAAGCTTTTTGTCTAGTGGATATATATGGAACCTTGTAGTCCAAAGTTTCAGGATGTATTTCCAAGAATACATGGAATAAGTGCAAAACTATCACTCACTGGGATGCAAAATAGTATCGTCAAAACCAAAGAGCCAATATAGGGTCCACATTCTCTGACCAATAAAGTGGGAACTCAGAATCAAAATGACAAGATAATAAAATGTGTCTTTCTAAATAACTCAGAAACAAAAAATTAATGAAAATATTACATATCAAAACTTGTGGGATGCAATTCAATTAGCTCTCAGAAGGACAGGTACAACCTCTAAATATGTCTTTAGAAAGACTGAAAATTAAAGAACCAAGCAGACAACTCAAGAAGTTAGACAAAGAAACAGCAGGGTATGTGCAAAGAAAGCAGAAGGAAAAAATAATAAATTCTCCAAATTAATTAATTAAATAGAAAACAAAGTTTAATGAACAGCATTGATAGAAGTAAAAACCCTTCCTTTAAAAAGAACATCGTAGAAAACCCTGTGGGGTTAAATACCTAAATGTAAGATTGGATGCTATAAAACTCTTAGAGGAAAACATAGGCACAACACTCTCTGACATAAATCACAGCAATATTTTTCTAGATCCATCTCTTTGAGTAATGGAAACAAAAGCAAAAATTAACAAATGAGACCTAATTAAACTTAAAAAGTTTTGCAGAGCAAAGGAAATCATAAACAAAACAGAAAGACAACCTAGGAGATGGGAGACAATATTTGCCAATGATGCAACTGACAAGGAATTCATATATATAAACAACTCATGCAACTCAATATCAAACAAAGAAACAAACAGCCCGACTGAGAAAGTGAGCAGAAGACCTAAACAGATACTTCTCCAAAGAAGACATATCGATAGTCAACAGGCATATGAAAAAACGCTCAGCATCACTAATTATTAGAGAAATGTAAATCAAAACTACCATGAGGTATCACTTCACACCAGTCAGAATGCTAAGTACTAAATCGCCGCAGTTGTGTCCGACTCTTTGCAAGTTGGACCAACCCCATGGGCTATAGCTCACCAGGCTCCTCTGTTCATGGTATTCTCCAGGCAAGAATACTGGAGTGGGTTGTCATGCCTTTCCCCACCAGTCAGAACGGCCATCATCAGAAAGTCTTTAATAAATGCTGGAGAGAGTGTAGAGAAAAGGGAATCCTCCTACATGGGTAGGAACATAAACTGGTATAGCCACTATGGAGAACACTATGAAGGTTCCTCCAAAAACTAAAAATAGAGTTGCCATATGATCCAGCAATCTCTTTCCTGGGCATATGTCCAGAAAAAAATGAAAAACTCTGATTTCAAAAGATACATACATCCCAGTGTTCATGACAGCACTATTAACAATAGGCAAGGCACGGAAGCAGCCAAAATGCTGAAAGACTGAGGAATGGATAAAGATGTGGTGTATGTACACAATAAGTATTACTCAGCCATTAAAAAGAATGAAATAATGCCATTTGCAGCAACACAGATGAACCTAGAGATTATCATGCTAAGTGAAGTAAGACAGAGACAGATATAATATATCTCTTACATGTGTATTCTTAAAAAAATTATACAGATGAAGTTATTTACAAAACAGAATCACAGGCAAAGAAAGAACTTACAGCTACCAAAGGGGAAAAGGCAGGAGGGATAAATTAGGAGTTTGGGATTGATAGATACACATTGCTGTTGTTGTTCAGTCCCTAAGTTGTGTCCAACTCTTTCGCAACCCCATGGACTGTAGCCCACCAGGCTCCTCTGTCCATAGGATTTCTCAGGCAAGAATATTGGAGTGGGTTGCCATTTCCTTCTCCAGGGGATCTTCCTGACCCAGGGATCAATCCTGCGGCTCCTTTGCCACTGAGCCACCAGAGAAGCCCCCAGATACACATTACTGTATATAAAATAGACAAATAAGGATCGACTATATAGCACAAGGGACTATATTAAATATTTTATAATATTTTCTAATGAAAAATAATATGAAAAATACATATACATGTTTATGTGAATATATTACAGGAATCACTTTGCTGAACACCCGAAACTAATACGGTATTATAAATCAACTGTATCTCAATTGGAAAAAAAAGAAAGAAAACCTTGCTGGTAAGGCTGATCAAGAGGGAAAAAAAAGAAGAAAAATAACAAAACAAAAAATATTAGGAATGACGAAGGGCATGTGACCAGAACTCCCATAGAAGATAATCCCCGTGTATCTTGCTTCCAAGCTGTGTTTTCCATGAGCACAGAGTGCTTATGCAGTGCTGAATGGGCACTCAACAATATTTGCTGAGCAATTGTTAAATATATGGACCAGGCAAATGTCCTCGACAGTTGTGACATCTTAATCACTAATTAATGGACAAAGCAATTTATTAGTTTTTTGTTTTCATGACAAGAGACAGCTGAGGGGGAGAGAAGTTTTCTAAGGAATGTGTGGCAATTTAGGGGAAACTTAGGATAGGACTGAGGGAGAAATAGGGCAATGAAGTCATAAGGCCAAATAGAAGTCAACCTCTGCATGCCTGTAAGTTAATGAGCACTCACTAGCTTTGGGGAGATTTCACCCTAAAGTTGAATGTTAAGGAGTTTTCAGAGGTTTGATCACACTTTTAAGGTAGTAGGCTCACAGTTTAACTTTTAAAAATTAAATTCACAACAAAGAGAGACATTTTAAATGACATAGCTCTACATGAACACAGAGATAAAAGCCCTCCACAGGACTAGGTGCTCAGTACACTGTATCCAGCAAAGGTTTCAAGAGGGGGAAACCCTGCCAATGAATACATGCGACTTCAAATAAATTATTATTGAAGGATATTCCCTAAAGACATTTTTTTTCCTTTCCCTAATTATTTGAAGTGTTGTCAAGTTCCAGCAAAAAGAACATGAAAAGGAAACGCTGAATAACACACACAGTATACATATTTATAACACTTCCAAAAATATATACTCATTTTGGACTCTGACATATTAATACTCAATGCCTCCTTTATTGTTTATTTCTGGAAACAGATGTGGTATTAAATGAGTATTTATTTGAATATGATCTTACTGTTCATTGCAAATTTTATGTAAGAGAATCAAACATTATTTGATTGTTCTCTGAGGAGACTGGTCCTTATCTAGCTTTGATTAAGACAAATCTGGATACATGTTTTTGTCAAGTGGTCAGAGAGTTAAACCTTAATGTGAAAAGTTCCCTGTTTTAATTGTTAGGTTCAGGAGATAGTACAGGATGGGAAGAAGGATGCATGTTCCAAATTATTAATAGAAAAAAAGACTTCAGTCATTAAAGACATTTCTTCTCTTGATGTTCTGACATTAATTGTCAAGTGATTGGCTCCTGGTGTTGTAGGCATAGGAACTGAGAAAAGCAAAGTTATTGTTGCTCTCAACTCTCTCATAAGATTTTTGGTTGTGGAATTAGGTGGTGGGAGGGCCACAAGTGAAGGCCAACAATTAAAATTTCACAGACTTTCTTTCAGTTAAGTAAAATTTGCATCTTGCACAAATTAATTGGACTTTTATAACAGATGGAGCCAGATCTAGGGTCAGCGGAAAGAAAGTTTTCAGTTGATTGATGAGACTTGATGAAAACGTCTTACCTCCTTTAAAGAATACAAGAATTTTACAGAGATAATTCAAGTCCATCCATGAGCACAGGCATCATGGTGAAAATATATTAGGACCAATTCAGTGTCTGTTTTGAATCAGCCCAGCTAACACTTTTCCAATAGGAAGGTTTTTTTTTTTTTTTTTTCTCTCAATTGTGTTGGCTAAGGGACAGCACTGAGGACGTGGACTTCTCTCACTAAGCATAGCTGGGTGCATCGTACCATTTACAGACAGTTATTTCAGCTTTGTGAGATAAGAATCTCAAAGTGGGATCTGGGAATAGACTTCATGATCTCTATTAAAAAACATTACACCCAACCAACCACCACATGAGGTAATGTAAAAATCTCATCGTTTGAATGAGTTAAATTTGTATAAAATTTTGTTAGAAAGTATCTTAGGCAATCTAGCTATTTCTTTTTAAGAGATGCAATTTTTTATATATATATATATATATGATTCAAGGAAAACAACTTTACATGCTTCTCAAAGATTGAAAAGACTGAAGATAGATGCAATTTCAGACGCCTGTAGACACATTTTTCTGAACATTTTTCTGACGTACCTACTCAGTTTGTTGTCCTTTGGTGACCTGCATTGTGGGCTGCAACTCACAGCAGTGGTTGAATATACATTTGTCATTGAAGGGACTAAAAGATCCCCAAAGTGTTCCTGGCCTGGGTATAATAAAACAGACAGCTGAACTCGAACTGACTGAAATGCTGTCTAGCCTACAGCTACAGGCAAAGTTAAGGACACGAGCATGGCAATGCTTATAAATTGACTGAGCTATGACCACCGGCTCCATGGAGTGTCCACCATCCTTGTATGTGACTTCCTGAACTTGAGGTTATCCTGAGAAAGATCTTCACCAGGAAGAGCTTAACAGTCCAAAAGATCTTCCCCAAATCAGCAGCATAAACTGTGCATTTATACACGTTCTGAGTATGTGTTTTTGTGTGTGTGTGCACATGCATACACACAGTGACATAATGACTATGGAAAATGAACGTCTAAGGGCAAAAAACGAATAATGATAGTTCTTTGTATTGACTCATTTAATAGAATCTTCAAGTTCCAGTGTGTGGGAGGCATTTGTAATCCAGAATAAGGGTTAAATGTCTGTATTTGCATCTGAGAATGGAAATTAGGCTCTGCCAGAAACACAATGAACAGCATCAGTTTCTCATCTGTAAAAGTGCACAGGATATGCTAGCAATCTCTCCAAAGCCATCTGTACTGACTCTCTCATGACAGGGCATCACCCTGAGAAACAAGCAAGGTAGCTGCTATTATTGATTTCCAAGGCTTGATCGCAGTGCATGGGGCTTGAAGTCCAGTGTCATTTATAGATGTGACCATGAAGCAATGTGATTAGATGCCAGTTTGATTTCAGAAATCCTCATAGATCTGCCTCCCAACCCTGTAAGGACAACTCTCTGTCATTCCAAGTCCCTTGCATTTATGTTCATGTAAAAGATGCTCAAGCAATGAAATAAGGAATGAATATGAATACACAGGCCCAGGCAGAGTCCTGTTTCTATTGGTCTTAAGTTGAAAAGAGAGGGAAGGTCTGTTGAAAACAGAACAGGAAAGATAAATTAGTACGTAATGAATCATAGTACTCAGCTGGTTAATTTAAGACACTTTTCATGGTATCCTATTGGATAGCGAGCAAGTTGCCCTTGTTCTTGTCTAAGAGAATCACATAAGGACTGAGAACATGACTCATGTCCGAGGAGAGACATGAGACCATGGCTTAGGCGGAGGAAAAGGGAAGATCTCAACCTCATAAGATAAAGTGTGTGAGCTGGTGGTCGGACTTCTCACAGAGTGTATATTTCAAGTCTAAACTAATATTCTAGCACATTTCATAAGCCCGAATGACAACCGGGGAAGAGAATTAGAAACCGGATAAAAGTCATACAGCATCCTCACTTGAAATATGGTTACTGAAGATGTTTTCAAAGAAGAATTCCCCTCCCCTACCCCGGGGGCCACTGACCCTTTTCTCCTTACCTCTTCCTTAAATCAGAAGGAGAGAGGGTGCGGGGATTTTTTTCTTACAACATTAAACATTGTTTATTTCTATAGTTGCCTCTCTAATTAGTCATTTGCACAGTTTACATGCAAATAAAGTAACGATACAGGTTTATGTGTGAACCGCTTGTACTTGTCCCTGTAAGTGATTACAGCTAATTTTGGTAAATAATTTATATTGCACTTGGAGGCATAAAATGAATTTACAAATGAGAAAAAAATTAAAACAATTGTTTCACACCCTCTGACATTTCTTCACATCTTGAATCTGAAGGTTTTTATCTCCCTGGTTGGCCTTAATTATCCTGGTGTTGTAGTAATTCTTTTAGAAGTGATTATCAGAAAATCATCTTCTTGCTTTTCATCATATTGATGACACTGAAAATAGTTTTTACCATTACGCTTTTATAGGCTACATTATTACAGTTGGTCTTGAAAATATCTTATTATTGTGCATGCAACTTGGCAATTGAATTTAACGTTAGTAAGGATAATTCAGCCATTTGCTTCAATTTTGGAGACATAACTGATCAAATACTCTGTTCCTCTGCATTTCCCATGTGAAATGAAACTCCTTTGGAGTATGTAAGGCATTTCTTATTGGATTACTATTATTATTTTTTAATGGCAAGATTAGCATTTTAGTCACACATGTCAACTTCAGGACCACGGAGAACAAGCAGCTGATGACTGGCCCATGGCATGACCTGGACATATGCATTTCAGACAATGAGTGCACCGCCCCTTCCTATGTTATACACATCATTCCCCTCCCCACTTCTCATCCAGTTTTATTGAGAAATAATTGGCATAGAGGACTCTAAGTTTAAGGTGTGCAGCATAATGATTTGACTTGTACCATGAAATGATACAATGAAATGATACATGAAATGATACATGAAATGATACATTGGCACCCCACTCCAGTACTCTTGCCTGGAAAACCCCATGGATGGAGGAGCCTGGTAGGCTGCGGTCCATGGGGTCGCTAGGAGTCGAACATGACTGAGCGACTTCACTTTCACTTTTCACTTTCATGCATTGGAGAAGGAAATGGCAACCCACTCCAGTATTCTTGCCTGGAAAATCCCAGGGACAGAGGAGTTTAGTGGGCTGCAGTCTATGGGGTCGCACAGAGTCAGACATGACAGAAGCAATTTAGCAGCAGCAGCATGAAATGATTACTGCAAAAGGTTTAGTGAACATTCACCATCTCATGTAAATACAAAAGTTAAAGAAATAGAAAAAAGATACTTTTTTCCCCTATGATAAGAACTCTTAGAATCTGCTCTCTTAAAAGCTTTCATATACAACGTACAGCAGTGTTAATTATATTCATTACCTTGTACATTACATTCCCAGTACTTACTTACCTTTTAACTGGAAGGTTGTACCCTTTCACTAGTTTCCTCCAATTCCTCTCCACCCACTCCCTGCCTCTGGGAACCACACATCTGATCTCTTTTTCTGTGTGTGTTTGTTTGCTTTTGAAGTATAATTGACCCACAATGCTGTGTTCGTTTCTGGTATACAATAGTGATTTGGTATTTCTATTTAAAAATGATCACCTAGGTTTTGCTCTTGGATTATTTTTATTCCTGTTTGTTTATTTAGTTTTGGCTGTACTGGGTCTTGGTTGCTGCAAATGGGCTTTCTCTATCTGTGGCGAGCAGGGGCTACTCTCTCGTCGTGGTGCACGGGTTTTTCCACTGTTGTTTGTGGTGGCTTCTCTCTTTTGTGGAGCACAGGGCATGCGGGCTGCAGGGGTTGTGGTGCACAGGCTCAGTTGCCCCATGGCATGGGGCATCTTCTTGGATCAGGGGTTGAATCCACGTTCCCTGCATCGGCAGGCAAATTCTTAGTCACTGGACCTCCAGGGAAGGCTTAGTGCTTGGATTTTAACATAGAGATTCAAACACAGGCTTTACTTTCGTGGAAACTATTAATGATCCAACAACTATTAGAGAATGTCTGTTATGTACTAAGTCTAAGCAAGTTCTTGGAGATATACATATGGTTAAGAGCCCTACTTTTAGGAACCTCAAAATCTAGAGGAAAAGTCAACATGTTAACAAACACTTCATATATAATTATATGCCAGCTGTAATAGAGTTCATCATAAGAGGTACTGGCAGTGGAGTGGAAAAGTAAGCACACTGCCAAGAAGACTGACTAGGGGCAATGCTCTGGAACCAGTCTCCTGGGATCTGAATCTTAACTCTGCCCTTTGCTAGCTGTGTGACAGATCTGCTTATAAATGAGGCACAAATAATAGCACACAACACATAGAGCTATCGTAAGGAAAAAGTGAGATGATATTTAAAAAATAGGATAAGACATCATAGAGCACTGGTAATAATATGTGCTTTGAAAGTGTCTGTTTAATTAATTCTGCTAGAGAGTTGGAAGTTAGGTACAGAAATCTTCACAGAGGTGATGTATTAATTGAACCTTGAGGAATGGGTGGGGATTTGTCATTGTAGATAAGGGGACTGATCAGATGGGCAGCTTTTGAGGGTGCCATTCTACATGGGGTGCTAAAACATCATTTGAAAATTAAAAGATGGTGCAATTGTATTTATTGAAGCTCCTCCCAGGGAGAGCACTGACTGTAGTCGTAAGGAATGAGATGAAAAGACGGTTGGAGTAGAGGAGGGGGACTCCCAAGGGCTATGCTTATATTACAGCAGATGGTCACTAAGTGGCTTCCTGGGAGATGGGTCTGCTTAATTGCTTGATGGTTATTAGGATGAGTTCTTACCCCACAATGCTTTCAGTCTTTTCTCTAGATTACTATTAATTTGACACAGTGCTTCTTGCTAACTTGCCTTGAAATGACGTTATATGGTTCTCCTATGGCAGGGATGCATAAGGGTGGGGCAAGAAACCTCCCAAGAGTAGCAGGCAGTGATGATGGGAGAACAGATGGGACCATAGTGTGAAGGGCCTCAGACATATGCTATGAGTCTGGACTTAATTCTTGAGGCAATGAGTAGCCATTGATGGCATACAAGCTGGGGATGATATAAACAGATTCAAATTTTAGTAAGATGGCTCTGGTTACAAGGGGAGACAAGGAAATACTACAGGAGGCATTTGAAATCATCCAGGAGCTAGAGGATGAACATCTGAAATAAGTGAGTCATTGTGGATGGAAAGGGATTAGACTCAAAAATAAAGAGAGGACAGCAGCTATAGAACTTGGTGACCAAAGAGATGCAGAAGGTGCTTATTTTATTATTGTTATTACTATTTGCATATTTATTGTAAAAAAGAAAAGATTCCTAAGCATGTTACAGAGTCCTGCCAAATCAAATTTGAGTATATGTATTGGAATCAGGAGCAGCTACCACCATGTCAGAGCAGCCAGGGCACTTGGGTGTTCTGAGGGATGCACATTTCCTGAAAGAATTCAAATCAATGATGGACTATTGTCATTGTGAAATGTAATTAATTATAAAGATAATTATTAATAAATGATATGTCTGTGCTTTCAAAGAATAAATAATCAATGCAACCTCCTTCAGCACAAAAGATGTCAATGTACAAACACAAAAGACTGTAATACAAAACTTTGTTCTTTTTTTTTTTTTGCTTCAGTTATGTTAAAGTTTCCTTCAGAATTTTATTTATGTCTGTCACTCTCTATGACTGCTAGTGAGTTCTCTTGTCATCTTCTCTGAAAGGAATTTGACAGAAGTCTACATATCCTTTGAACTTTAAAACCCTTGGCTTTACAGTAGCTTAATTAAGGATTCTTTAGCTTAACTAGGTTATATATATATATCTTTGTTCAGTCCTAATTGGGCTCTGAGCTAGTCTCTTAGCATTTCTTGACTAACATTTCTGACATTTTTTTTTTATTGCCACTTCATTGTAATTTCTCCCAGCCTTCCTTTCTTATCCTAAAAGGAGAAGGAATTCTGCCTTCAATAGATTTCATGCAGGAAAGACTGGAACTTCTTTATTACATAAACTACATAATCCTGCATGCAACAGAGATTTTATTAAACTCAAAACACTAATAGAAAACATGTATACTGTCGTGATTAGAGCAATGAAATAATGGCAGGCCTAACACCCAGAATGTATAGAGAACTTCTTTGTAGAGCTTTTTCAGTGCTCAGAGGACCCACATGGTGGTGCCACCTGGCTCAGGCTGAAAGAGAAGAGCCCACACTTTTTAAACTGCTGCTCTTCAAGAATGAATCCCACAGGGAAAACTTGCAAATATAGAAACACTGCTTCAAGCAGCCCCTGTGTTTCAGTAGATCCCAGGAAAATTATCCTCTCAGATAAAAAAAAAAAGATACAGAAGAAAGGCTAATAATGTTTATTCTGTGCATGTGCTTAGCCGCTCACTCATGTCTGACTCTGCGATCCCATGGACCGTAGCCCACCAGGCTCCTCGGTCCATGGGATTCTCTAGGCAAGAATACTGGAGTGGGTTGCCATGCCTTCCTCCAGGGGAGCTTCCTGACCCAGAAATCAAACTCAGATCTCCAGCAATGCAGGCATATTCTTTACCGTCGGGCCACCAGTGAAGCCGTGATAATGTTTACTGACCAGCACTTATTGTGCATGATGTACTTCCCTACTGTGTGTGATGTGTAATTCCCATGGCAAATCTACAAGGTGGATGCTATTCTCCCCACTTTACAGTTGAGGAAACTGAGGTTTCCAGGGGGTTAATGCACTCGAGATCATCAGCTGGTAAGCAGTAGAATCTGGGTTCAGTCCTTTGACATGATGCAGAAGCCCTTGTTCCTCCTACTGGCCCATCCTGTGTTTTTAATTGAATTTTGCTTTGATTTTTTAGAATTTAGTTTGTAAATATTAAATATTTAATATGTCAATATTAACCACACATACATTTTCAGTATGTGATTATGGGAAATATTCACATTTTAATGACTCCTCTCCTTAAAAAGTTTTTTATAAGTTCATTGCATGAGACTTGAAGCAGGTTTTGCAAAGTAAATGGGAGACAGAAATGGGGTTAGATTCCAAGACTAACCCCCTGCTAATCTCTAGCCTGGGATCCAATCAAGGGGCCAGTTGGGATAGTAATTAAACCTACTCCAGTACTCTTGCCTGGAAAATTCCCTGGGCTACAATCCACGGGGTCACAAAGAGTCAGACACAACTGAATGACTTCAATTTCACTTTAAAGAGAACTCAAAAAAAAAAAAAAAAGTGCTCTGGTTCTGACAGAAGAAGAGTATTTAAGAAAGGACAAAGATGGAAGAGAGTGTCCCCTGCCCCAGGTTGGGTTTCCAGCCTTGTTGGGGAAGTTACGATTGTAGCCAATGGGTGGTGTGGAAATTCACTTGATTGCCCCAGCCAGAGCTGATCCAGTCCCTGGGAAACCAGGAAGCAATCTTGTGAGAGTGTAGAGAATCCCAGTGGGCAACAGTCCACAGGTTGCAAAGAGTCGGATACAACTGAAGTGACTTAGCATGAATGCACAGGGCGCTGTGAGTCTGGGGTGTGAGTGCGCTGCAGATGGTGGTGGGTATTCAGAAGGGTCAGAGTGCTATTGTGGGCACCAGCCAAGAACGTGTGGTGAGTGCCCCGGGATGACTAGAGGAAGGTGGTCACTGGACTCAGGCCAGGGATGTGGTGTCATCAAAGGATGACTGTGAGTAGTGAGATAGAATAGCCCTGGACGTCTCACACAGACCCACAGCACTGTTGAAGCAACAACAGTAGTAACGATAATAAACAGCACACAGAACCAGGACAGGGAGCCACTTCTTTCAATATCCCCTTTACTGACAAAGCCTCACAACATGCTCACTGTGAAAGGAGAAATGCTGGCAGTCTAGCCCGGCAGCACAGTGCAGGTAGTGAGGAGTGAATCTGGACCTCGGAGGCGATAAATTGACAGGTGGCCCATTTCTAATCAGGGGAGTACATTCTTATTCTCAAACCATCAATTGGGTTGGCCAAAAAGTTCTTTTGAGTTTTTTCCATAGCATCTCAGTTTCCTCCTTATCCATGTATACAGTAAACTTTTTCCTCAGTGAAAGTAATTTCACACTTAAACCAATTAAGAAAAAGCAAATAAATTTAAATAATTTTTACTAATTGTAAATGGCTGATTATATATCATCATCCCCCAATGTGTCAGTTTTTTTCCTCTTTCTTTTTTTCTTTTTTTACTGCTATGTTGCCAGCGCAGCACCTGGCATTTGGTAGGTTTCAATCAACGTTCATTGAATGAATGAGTCCTAGAAATATTTACATGTGCAAAGAAGAGGTATTAACAAATACTGATAATTGCCAAGTGGTAGAAATTTAGATAGTGAAAATGAGTGAAGTGAGAAAGGAGGTATTGCAGGACATATAGCATTGGTAAGGAGTGATTTTCGGACAAGTAAGTAAATGATCTGTTTCATTCATAGCTGGAGGATGGGCACTGGGTAAATGCCCTACCTATAGCTTCCTCCCTTCTTCAGTTTTGAAATTACAGATTCACTAGACCCTCTAAACAGTTTCATTAAGTGTTTCTAAATAGAGAGAGGAGATAGATGGAGCCTCTGCACTTGGGGTTATAAGCAGGAGCAGTAGGAATTATTTTCTTGATTAGGATTAATTTTAATTGGAGAATTGTCCTCATTAGCAGAAATGAACAAGTGTTTTATTGAAGATGTGTGAAAAATCTAGTTCATATTGATAGTTTTTGCTTTTTTTTCTCCTTGTCACTTAAAAGTGATTTAAATTTTGTTATTGCCAAGGGAATCAGCAAGCCTCAGATGTATCGTCTATTTAAGTGTCTGTCTATTTATTAATTTATTTATGATACTCCACCTTTTTCAAAAAGTGATTTAAAGCAAACATAATTAAACCACATAAAAGATTAATTAAAAGTCCAGAAAGAAGGATTAGAAACACATAAAAGAAGGGGGGAAAAAATCTATAACCCAAATGAGAATAATACAGTTACTGTGGAGAATGAAATTGTAGGGTGCCATATGTTGGGTGCGTAAAATATTTGTTTAGTCAGAAAAATAATTGATTTGAGATCTAAATATCCAGAATCAGCCTCTCACTTTGCCATATGCTAGCTCAATGGCCTTGGCAATCTCTTTCTAGAGTCTCAATTTTTTCATCTGTAAAACAAAGGTAGTATTGATGTTACTATGATGATTACGAGTTTTCATACGCGTACATGTTTTGCAAAGATACTTACACATCTGAAATGTTACTATGAGAGAAACAATAGCCATATGCTCGTCATATTAAATATGTGAGTAATAAAATTGGCATTAATCAGCGAGCGATTTGGGGCTTCCTTGGTGACTCAGCAGTATAGAATCCATCTGCCAGTGCTGGAGACATAGGTTCAACCCCTGGGCCAGGAAGATCACCTGGAGAAGAAAATGGCAACCCGCTCCAGTATTATTGCCTGGGGATTCTGTCTGGGGTCTCATCTCTTCTTTCTCCTCATGGTCTCCCTGTGTGGTTACAGCAACACCTTTGATGTCATCACAGTCTCTTGTGCTCAAGGCTTGGGGCCTCTCTCTGGGATTCCCACCTGCCCACCATATATCCAACTAAGACAGTTCCCACTGCATGTCTCACAGGCAGCTCAGATTCAACATTTATCAAACTCATTATTTTAATCTTCAAACTTCCCCTCCAACAAAACTGACCTCAGTAGTAAAATCCAGCATTTGGGGACTCATTCTTGACATTCCCCTGTTCCTCACTTGTCCCTCATTTCCAGTCAATTATCAAGTTTTTTTCATTTCATTCTCTCCCCTGAACATCTCTCAATTCAGTCTCCTCTCTCCATTCTCACTCCTGCTACCACAGTTCATCATCACTCTTCGCCCTGATTATGTTTACTAGGTCGTCAAACTACAACTCTAGGCTTCCTCATTCCTGTCCAGTATTCAGCCCAGAGGATTATTCTAAAACCCAGATCTGGTTCTCCTACCCATCCTTCAGTCTCAGTATGCAAGTCACTTGTTTTGAAAAGACTTGTCTGTTTGCCAGTGGATTAGATATGAAAAGTGTGACTCATTCATGGGAAGTATTTTTTAAAAACATTGAAATGGATCCTACCTAATAAAGGAATGTGCTAAAGCCCTCTTTATGAGTTAGGCCTGTTGAAAATACAAAAGGACCTTATATCAGAGTTAGTAAAAGTTATTAAATATCTTACAAAATAAACATTCTTGAAACCGCAGAGGAATCATGCTGCTTTTCTAGCACTGAATTCTAATTCCATCTCCACCTCTTTAAGTCCATCTTAAACTTTCACTATTTCTACTTAGAACCATCAAATCACTTGCCACCATCACTGAGGAGAATCTCTTGACCACTGGTAAATTGTTACCAGATTATTCTGTCTTCTTCCTCCTGGCTTGCTTTCACTGTGCAGTTGTGTTTTTTTTAAGTTATTTTGCACGGTATGATAAATCTCTATTTCAGGCCTGAAGCCTTGATTATATCTCTCAGTTCTTTCCAACTCTTTCGGGAAGTCCCACTGTCTTCTGAATCAAATATAGTCTTCTAATAATAGCCTTGAAAGTTTTCCATTACACAGGCTCCTTCTCCAGGCCAGCTCTTATAGAGTTGTAAATCAGCTGTGGCAGTATACCTCTCCATGGCTCTCCTTCTCTTCTAAGTCCCCAACATACAAAAAAC
The DNA here is from genome assembly GCF_002263795.3 of Bos taurus. NCBI lineage: Eukaryota > Metazoa > Chordata > Mammalia > Artiodactyla > Bovidae > Bos > Bos taurus. Next base: position 92,173,187 of record NC_037336.1, read on the forward strand.
AGCCTTAAATCAGCAGTGCTAGCATTAATTTGTATCAGAATCATTTACCTACTCAAAGAAACTTCTTCCTATTGAACGTTTTTCTTTTGCAATCTACAGTAGTATTCTCCAATACCTTAACAGTATCCTTAACTCATTAGAGAATCATATTTATTTGAATACACTCTTCATGTTGGTCATATTTTCCTGCCTTAGAAAATCCTTTAGAATAGGAATAATTTCTCTGTCTATTTCTACATACTGTGGAATCCTAAGGGCTTAGAAATGGCACTATTTGCTCCATGGGGCCTCAGTAAATATTTGCTGATTTAGTGATTAATCTATGTGTTTGTAACTGATTGAGGCTTGTATGTGGGAAGAATGAGATATCCAGATTCTTCTCCAAGTGCCAGTTGTTATTTAGGAATGGAGTGCAAATATAATTGAATTTGTGTTATAAAGATTTTGAATATATTCAAATCCTTGGAAGCTACATCTCATAAAACCTAGGAAAAGGGAATTTAGACATAAATTAATATTAAGAAATAAAAGTCAGTTATGACTGAATATATCCATTTGAAATATTTAAAGAGTATCTTATATATTAGAAATACAAAGAAATATTTGGAACTTTTTCATCATTGGTCACACCAATTTTTGATACAAAGAGGGACTTTATGATATCGGTCACATGATGGCCTTTGAAGATTATAAACGATTTGCGGCCAATTCTGATAAAACTTCTTGAAATATCACCCTGAGCTACTCACTTGTGGTGATTTGTAGAAATTTAATGGCTTTCATCATTTCAGTTTTTCAAAAATTTCTAGTCACTCCGTAAAGACATATTGTGGTGGGTAGAATTCTGAAGATGTCAACTCCAGATTCCCACCTCTTGGCTTTTCAGTCAAACAGTAAGTAGATGCTATTGTGAAGGTACTTTCCAATGGAATTAAGGTCACCTATTAGCTGATCTGTGACCGGCGCACTAAGCACCGCCAAGAGGAGCAACCCCACGTCCGAGGTCAGGGGCAGAAGCTGGGAGGACCCCATGCCCAAAGGGTGGTGGCCAAGAGGAGTTACCCCATGTCCGAGGTCAGGGGTAGTGGTGGAGAGTGCCAGACTGCAACCACACAGGAAAGGCAGAGAGGAGCTACCCCATGTCTGAGGTCAGGGGGGGCGACCGAGAGGACATACCCCATCCCCCTAAGCCCGAGGCCAGGGGCAGCGGGAGGGAGGAGCTACCCCATGCCCCTAAGCCCAAGGCCAGGGGCAGCGGCCGGGAGGAACAACCCATGTCCAAGGAGCCGTGGCTGCGCGGGCACAGGAGGGCCTTGAGGAGCTATCCCACGTTGAAGGTCAGGAAGACTGGCGGTGAGGACATACCCCTTGTCCAAGGTAAGGAGCAATGGCTGCGCTTTGCTGGAGCAGCCGTGAAGAGATACCCCATGCCCAAGGTAAGAGAAACCCAAGTAAGATGGTAGGTGTTGCAAGAGGGCATCAGAGGGCAGACACACTGAAACCATACTCACAGAAAACTAGTCAATCTAATCACACTAGGACCACAGCCTTGTCTAACTGAATAAAACTAAGCCATGCTCGTGGGGAAACCCTAGATGGGCGGGTCATGGTGGAGAGATCTGATAGAATGTGGTCCACTGGAGAAGGGAATGGCAAACCACTTCAGTATTCTTGCCTTGAGAACCCCATGAACAGTATGAAAAGGCAAAATGATAGGGTACTGAAAGAGAAACTCCCCAGGTCAGTAGGTGCCCAATATGCTACTGGAGATCAGTGGAGAAATAACTCCAGAAAGAATGAAGGGATGGAGCCAAAGCAAAAAGAATACCCAGCTGTGGATGTGTCTGGTGATAGAAGCAAGGTCCGATGCTGTAAAGAGCAATATTGCATAGGAACCTGGAATGTCAGGTCCATGAATCAAGGCAAATTGGAAGTGGTCAAACAAGACATGGCAAGAGTGAACGTTGACATTCTAGGAATCAGCTAACTGAAATGGACTGGAATGGGTGAATTTAACTCAGATGACCGTTATATCTACTACTGTGGGCAGGAATCCCTCAGAAGAAATGGAGTGGCCATCATGGTCAACAAAAGAGTCCGAAATGCAGTACTTGGATGCAATCTCAAAAACAACAGAATGTTCTCTGTTCGTTTCCAAGGCAAACCATTCAATATCACAGTAATCCAAGCCTATTCCCCAACCAGTAATGCTGAAGAAGCTGAAGTTGAACGGTTCTATGAAGACCTACAAGACCTTTTAGAACTAACACCCAAAAAGGATGTCCGTTTCCTTATAGGGGACTGGAATGCAAAAGTAGGAAGTCAAGAAATACCTGGAGTAACAGGCAAAATTTGGCCTTGGAATGTGGAATGAAGCAGGGCAAAGACTAATAGAGTTTTGCCAAGAAAATGCACTGGTCATAACAAACACCCTCTTCCAACAATACAGGAGAAGACTCTATACATGGACATCACCAGATGGTCAACATCGAAATCAGATTGATGATATTATTTGCAGCCAAAGATGGAGAAGCTCTATACAGTCAGCAAAAGCAAGACCAGGAGCTGACTGTGGCTCAGACCATGAACTCCTTATTGCCAAATTCAGACTTAATTTGAAGAAAGTAGGGAAAAACACTAGACCATTCAGATATGACCTAAATCAAATCCCTTATGATTATACAGTGGAAGTGAGAAATAGATTTAAGGGCCTAGATCTGATAGATAGAGTGCCTGATGAACTATGGACAGAGGTTCATGACATTGTACAGGAGACAGGGATCAATACCATCCCCATGGAAAAGAAATGCAAAAAAGCAAAAGGCTGTTGGGGGAGGCTTTACAAATAGCTGTGAAAAGAAGAGAAGTGAAAAGCAAAGGAGAAAAGGAAAGACATAAACATCTGAATGCAGAGTTCCGAAGAATAGCAAGAAGAGATAAGAAAGCCTTCTTCAGCGATCAATGCAAAGAAATAGAGGAAAACAACAGAATGGGAAAGACTAGAGATCTCTTCAAGAAAATCAGAGATACCAAAGGAACATTTCATGCAAAGATGGGCTCGATAAAGGACAGAAATGGTATGGACCTAACAGAAGCAGAAGATATTAAGAAGAGATGGCAAGAATACACAGAAGAACTGTACAAAAAAGATCTTCATGACTCAGATAATCATGATGGTGTGATCACCTGGAATCCTAGACATCCTGGAATGTGAAGTCAAGTGGGCCTTAGAAAGTATCACTATGAACAAATCTAGTGGAGGTGATAGAATTCCAGTTGAGCTATTCCAAATCCTGAAAGATGATGCTGTGAAAGTGCTGCACTCAATATGCAAGCAAATTTGGAAAACTCGGCAGTGGCCACAGGACTGGAAAAGGTCAGTTTTCATTCCAATCCCAAAGAAAGGCAATGCCAAAGAATGCTCAAACTACCGCACAATTGCACTCATCTCACACGCTAGTAAAGTAATGCTCAAAATTCTCCAAGCCAGGCTTCAGCAATACGTGAACCGTGAACTTCCTGATGTTCAAGCTGGCTTTAGGAAAGGCAGAGGAACCAGAGATCAAATTGCCAACATCCGCTGGATCATGGAAAAAGCAAGAGAGTTCCAGAAAAACATCTATTTCTGCTTTATTGACTATGCCAAAGCCTTTGACTGTGTGGATCACAATAAACTGTGGAAAATTCTGAAAGAGATGGGAATCCCAGACCACCTGATCTGCCTCTTGAGAAATTTGTATGCAGGTCAGGAAGCAACAGTTAGAACTGGACATGGAACAACAGACTGATTCCAAATAGGAAAGGGAGTACGTCAAGGCTGTATATTGTCACCCTGTTTATTTAACTTATATGCAGAGTACATCATGAGAAACTCTGGACTGGAAGAAACACAAGCTGGAATCAAGATTGCTGGGAGAAATATCAATCACCTCAGATATGCAGATGACACCACCCTTATGGCAGAAAGTGAAGAGGAACTCAAAAGCCTCCTGATGAAAGTGAAAGTGGAGAGTGAAAAAGTTGGCTTAAAACTCAACATTCAGAAAATGAAGATCATGGCATCCGGTCCCATCACTTCATGGGAAATAGATGGGGAAACAGTGGAAATAAGTGTCAGACTTTATTTTTCTGGGCTCCAAAATCAGTGCAGATGGTGACTGCAGCCATGAAATTAAATGACGCTTACTCCTTGGAAGAAAAGTTATGACCAACCTAGATAGCATATTGAAAAGCAGAGACATTACTTTGCCAAATAAGATTCGTCTAGTCAAGGCTATGGTTTTTCCTGTAGTCATGTATGGATGTGAGAGTTGGACTGTGAAGAAGGCTGAGCGCCAAAGAATTGATGCTTTTGAACTGTGGTGTTGGAGAAGACTCTTGAGAGTCCCTTGGGCTGCAAGGAGATCCAACCAGTCCATTCTAAAGGAGATCAGCCCTGGGATTTCTTTGGAAGGAATGATACTAAAGCTGAAACTCCAGTACTTTGGCCACCTCATGGGAAGAATTGACTCATTGGAAAAGACTCTGATGCTGGGAGGGATTGGGGGCAAGAGGAGAAGGGGACGACAGAGGATGAGATGGCTGGATGGCATCATTGACTCGATGGACGTGAGTCTCAGTGAACTCTGGGAGTTGGTGATGGACAGGGAGGCCTGGCGTGCTGCCATTCATGGGGTCGCAAAGAGTCGGACACGACTGAGCGGCTGATCTGATCTGATTCGCTGATCTTAAGAGAATAGTTCCAAGGAGGCCCAATAAAATCACGTGAATCTTTAAAAGTAGAAAAAGGAGGGAGAAGAGAGAGTAAGCCAGAGAGAGATTAAGCAGAGGAGGAATGCAGAAATTCTAAGCATGTGATGAATTCTACTCACTGTTTCTGCTTTTGAGGTGTAGGGGGTTAAGTGTAAAATATGGAGGAGGCCTCTAGAAGCTCAGAATGATTTCTAGCTCACTGCCGGCAAGGAAACCAGATACTTCAGTCCTACAACCCCAAGGAACTGCATTCTGCCCACCTCCAGAATCAGCACAGAAGCTTACTTTTTCCAGAGCATCCCAATAAGAGACTAGCCAGCCAACACTTTGATTTTGGCCTTGTGAAACCTGGGGTAGAGAAATCATCCACGCCAACCCAGACGTCTAACTTTATAACTATGAGACAATAGATGGGTGTTAATTTAAACTGCTAAATTTGTAGTAACTTGTTAGAGCAGCAGTAGAATACTAATACACATATCAAAGACAAACAAAGATTATTGTACTATTTCCGGATTTTAGGAGAAATTTTAACTTATTTTGGGTGGGGCCCTTCCAGGGAACATCCTGAAATTCACAGTGCTCTATGGGTGACTGCTTCAAGGTTTGCTTCAAACCACTGTGATAGAGCAAAACATGACTTTAATTCAAGATTACCCTGGGCCTCCCTGGAGAATACAGGCTCCATTCTCTTAAGATCAGCTGATATGTGGTCTTAATTCCATTGGAAAGTGCCTTCGTAGTGGCACCTACTTACTGTTTGACTGAATAGCCAGAGGTGGGAATCTTGAATGGACATCTTCAGAATTCCACCTACCACAATATGTCTTTAGTGGGTAACCGGAAATTTTTGAAAAACTGGAGTGATAAAAGCCATTAAATTTCTATAAAGCCTAACAAATGAGTAGCTCAGAGTGATTATTTCATTTAGAAAGATTTGTGCAAATTAAAGCCAGTAAGACCTTATTTTGATGGAAGTTGCCCCTGTAGAACATTATTTGTAATGCACTATTTGTGGTAGTATTCAAATTCTACCTCAGCAGTAAAATGACCATGTGTTACATATTTATGTGGTAGGACCTGAAAAAGAGTCAAATGAAATTTTCCTATCCTGAGAAAAACATTTTTTTCATTAGCTTGTCTGAAAATTTAAACTTTAGACATCAGGTATTAAATAGAGATCATGGCATCTGGTCCCATCACTTCACGGGAAATAGATGGGGAAACAGTGGAAACAGTGTCAGATTTTATTTTGGGGGGCTCCAAAATCACTGCAGATGGTGACTGCAGCCATGAAATTAAAAGATGCTTACTCCTTGGAAGGAATGTTTTGATCAACCTAGATAGCATATTGTAAAGCAGAGACATTACTTTGCCAACAAAAGTCCATCTAATTAAGGCTATGGTTTTTCCAGTGGTCATGTATGGATGTGAGAGTTGGACTGTGAAGAAAGCTGAGTGCAGAAGAATTGATGCTTTTGAACTGTGGTGTTGGAGAAGACTCTTGAGATTCCCTTGGACTGCAAGGAGATCCAACCAGTCCATTCTAAAGGAGATCAGTCCTGGGTGTTCATTGGAAGGACTGATGCTAATGCTGAAACTTCGATACTTTGGCCACTTCATGCGAAGGGTTGACTCATTGGAAAAGACTCTGATGCTGCGAGGAGAAGGGGACGACAGAGGATGAGATGGCTGGATGGCATCACTGACTCGATGGATGTGAGTCTGAGTGAACTCCGGAAGTTGGTGATGGACAGGGAGGCCTGGTGTGCTGTGATTCATGGGGTGGCAAAGAACTGGACACAACTGAGCGACTGAAATGAACTGAACTGAACTGATTAAATAGAGTTGTTACAATGTTACCTTAAAGAAGTAATACTTCATCAAAATGCCTTTGTATAGTTCCTTGTTGTTCTTCAGTCACTAAGTTGGTCTGATTCCTTGTCTACATGTCTGATCCCATGAACTACAGCACAACTTCATCAAAATGCCTTTGTATAGTTCCTTGTTGTTCTTCAGTCACTAAGTTGGTCTGATTCCTTGCCTACATGTCTGACCCCATGAACTACAGCACACCAGGCTTCCCTGTCCTTCACTATCTGGGATTTGCTCAAACTCACATTCCACTGGGTCAGTGATGCTGTCTAACCATTTCATCCTCTGTTGCCCCCTTCTCCTCCCACCTTCAATCTTTCCCAGCATCAGGGTCTTTTCCAATGAGTCAGCTCTTCACATCAGGTAGCCAAAGTATGGAGCTTCAGCTTTAGCATCAGTCCTTCCAATGAATATTCAGTTGATTTCCTTTAGGATTGACTGGTTTGATTTCCTTGCTGTCATAATTTACAAAGCACTTTTACATATGTTACTTAATTACCTCATTATGGCAATTTTATGAGATGGATGGGGTGAGTGGGGTAGATAATTTTTTCCTCACAGCACTTTTTAATCCCCATCTTGTTACCAGCACCTTTATTTCCTTATGGGGAATTGCCTTCTTCCCTGCTGGCTGCTCTGGGTTAGGACCCTGAATCAGGTATGTGGCTCTCTGCCAGCCAAGTAGGCATGAGATACCTTCGTGTCCCCACATGATTTTGCTCCCTTTCTGGAATATGCTGATTGAAAGCAGTTGATACTCATGTTCATGAAGGCACAGACCTGCCACTCTGCTGTACCCACAGATGGAGCTGCCCTGGGGTGCTCAGCTCCAGCCCCCAGGGGCTTCCTTCACACTTCTGGCTTTCTAGCTTGATCTTCAGATCCAAAGATTTTTGAGCTTTGTTTTTAAAGACTTTTTTTTTGTAATGTGGACCATTTTTTAAGTCTTTATTGAATTTGTTGCAATATTGCTTTTGTTTCATGTTTTATTTTTTTTGGCCATGAGGCTCCCTGACTAGGGATTGAACCCTCACCCCCTGCATTGGGAGGTGAAGTGTCCACCCTGGGCCACCAGAAAAGTCCCCTGTGAGCTCTTAGTATCCTTTCAATAATTCTCTTTTGCTCAGCATATCCAGAGCTGGTCAAACTGCCCTTGTCTTGTATGTCGTGTTCCCCCTTCTTTAAAATGATTTTGAAGGCTATTCAGTGTTATATAAAGAGCACTAGACTGGAAGTTAGGAGATCCAGACTCTAGCCCTGACTTTCCATTTAATTAGCTACAGATAAGGCTGTTTCTAGGGTGGGGGAACCACCCAAAACATTAAAAATTAGGCTAAAATACCTTCTCAGTTTCTTACAGGCTGAGATAATCAGGCTGTTGGGAGCACTAAAAGCAAGGAAAAGAAATTCTGCTAAATTAAACCCAACAAACATTTATTTAAGACCAATTTAAAAAACATTTAGAAAGAGGAGATAGGAAGAGAGAAAGACTTTGGAAAAAAACAGGATACGCTGCTTGGTAAGAGGTTTAGCTCTGAAACAAAAGCGGGACTTCTGACCCTGGGGTTTGCAAAATGGGTGCTAAAGAATAGGATTAACATGGCAAGTCTTCTCAGTGGTCCTTCATAACAATTTCCAGGGAGACAATTTCTGAGTACTTGTCTATTTCTAAATAGACACTTTCTATTTATATTAAAATCGATGCAAGTTTCATAATATAAAATTTGAATATATTTGAAGATAAAATATGTTTCAAAGATAATTTATTATTGTGACTACATCTTAGAATGTTACTGTAGGTGTCCTGGCTGTCTCTTACTGAACACACCAGTGGGAGAGTTTGAAAATTACTGAAAATGGAAAACAAAGGAGAAAGTTAATTATCAAATGTTGTGGGCATGGCTTAGGCAACATTGGCTATCTGCCCAGTTTAAGAAGGAAGGAGAATGCATTAGTAGAAGAAAAGAATAAATGGTTAAATACAGTTCTGATTTTCAGGAAAGAGTAGACATACATGCCATAAATATATGCAAATCATCTTAGCACCAGGGTCATCAAAGTGTTTTTCTGCTGCTTTGGACTTCTTACCTTTCATTTTTGACATCATTGAATGTTTCATTTTTGCCTAAAAAATTTAGTTTCCTTTTGTATTAGTAAGAAATGCATACTCAGGGAGCAACTCCATCAATACGAATTGTTGAAAGAAGTTATTTCTCCTCCACTTTTCCAATTTTGCCCTCAGGGAGAAGATGGCCATTATTTGGCTGTGTGGAATTTCGGTTATCTTTGTTTCTGAACTCTTTATTCTAATTGTTTGACAGTTGATTTTATAAGATTTTTATATCATTGTCAAATGTGATATTTGTCAATTGTCATATTTATCAATTTGTCAATTGTGATATTTGTTCTTCCCTTCTGATATTTCTGTCTTTTTAGTTTTTTTTTTCTCTTGTAGAAACTTCAGTGTAAGGAATTGCTGGGCACAGCTATAGTCTTTTCTTTAACTGGAGTCCTAATGTTTTGTGATATAGCATATTTATGGTAGGAAATGTACTGATTTGAGAAGTTGTCTCTATTTTTCCTTGATTTAGAAAACATTAAAAAATATGGGAAATTTCTGTCGCTTAAAAATTTGTTAGAATTCTACCATAAAGCTATCCACTCCTAGTTGTTCCAGTGGTCGTATCTTTATCTGTGGTTTTAATTCCTTCTGTAGAGATGGTCCATGCCAGATTTTATTCTTGGAGCTATTTTGAGAAACTTCTTACTTTAAGTTGCTTACAAATTTATTAATATACATTTGTTCTTATAAATAAACTTCTTCACATAGTTTCCCTTTTCATTCTCAATTTTCTTTGTGCTTTTGAAAAAAAAAAGTATTGTGCTTACTAGTTTTTTTTTTAAAGGCATTTTTTATAACTTTTTACTGGGGGAAAATTCCAAACATATACAAATGTAGAAAAAATGGTTACTAATACAACATATCTATCATTCAGGTTCAACAATTATCAACATAGGCCATCTTTTCTCATTCATACCTCTCTCCAAATCCCCTTACCATACCCCCCAGATTATTTTAAGCAAATTCTAGACATCACATCAGGTCGAATATAAATATTTGTATAAATATTTCAGTTTATATCTCTAAACAATATTTACATTGAAAAGTACATAGCAGCAATACTATTACACCTAAATATTGATGTAAGAATTTATTACTGTCAGATATTAATAATGTTCATGTTTGCATAGTATCTTGAATGCACGTGTACACATACACTTCTTGAATTAGGATTCAAACAAATTTATTGCAACTGTTTGAATATATGTTAAATCTTTAATCTACAGATTCTCTTTCTTTTCTTTTTCTGCAGCTTGTTCATTAAACAACCTACACGATTTGTCTGATAGAGTTTCTCACATTTTAAATTTTGCTGACTATGTTCTCATATCACATTTCTCTGTCCCTTTAAATCCTGTAAGTTGTAGTAAGACCTATGAGCTTGATGAGACTCAGTTTTTTTATTTATTAAATTTTGGCAAGCCTATTTCAGAGTGTGGAGAAGGCAATGGCACCCCACTCCAGAACTCTTGCCTGGAAAATCCCACGGACGGAGGAGCCTGGTAGGCTGAAGTCCATGGGGTCGCTAAGAGTCGGACATGACTGAGCGACTTCACTTTCTCTTTTCACTTTCATGCATTGGAGAAGGAAATGGCAACCCACTCCGGTGTTCTTGCCTGGAGAATCCCAGGGATGGGGAAGCCTGGTGGGCTGCCATCTATGGGGTCACACAGAGTCAGACACAACTGAAGTGACTTAGCATTAGCATTTCAGAGTGTGTGTTCTTCCATCAGTACTATCTCGTCTCTTTTTAAAAATTTATTTACTTATAATTGAAAGATAACTACAACAGTTTGTTGGTTTCTGCTGTACATCAACATGGACCTTCTCTTTATGTGATGTTGTCAGTTACTGATCACAGTTGGTGATTCCTGTGTAATCTAATTCCCATAGGCTCTGAGGTTATATCCTAGAGGACAAGCAGGATAAATATTTGATGCTTCCTCTTTGTTTACTAGTTTTCAAAATAATGAATTTGTAAATGTGTTTAATGAGTTTTTAAAAATATCATTATAAGTTCATAGATTTAAACATATTTGTGTTTCAATTGATTGCAGTTGTTATTATTGATGTTCCAATCGACTCACTTTTAACCAGAGGGAGCTTAACCAGGTGGGATTCTACATCTTCCCATGACCCTGGTACATGTCCTCATCTTGTACATTTTCTGCCCCTTACTTGGAATCAGCTACTTGTTCAGGAAATCCTGGTTCTTTTTAGTGAGAAACACACTTAAGGATCACAGTCTTGGTGGTAGGGATGTTCTCTGCTACTGCGTTGGTGATTATTTCCAGGGTCCTTTAGTGGCAAGAACTAGAAAATGTTTTTTAAAATAAATTCATCATGAGTTTATAATGATACTTTGAAGTTAAATTTTAAATACTTGGTTTCAAAATCAAAACTGAAAAAAAGATATTAAAGGAGATAAAAGTCAGTATATAGCTACATTCCTTATAATCATTATTTATCCTTAATTTTGGCTTCCCAGGTGGCTTAGTGGTGAAGAATCCACCCGCCAATGCAGGAGATGCAGGTTTTACCCCTGGGTCAGGAAGATCAACTGGAGAAGGAAATGGCAAACCATTCTAGTATTCTTGTCTGGGAATCCCAGGGACAGAGGATCCTGGCAGGCTACAGTCTTTGAGGTTGCAGAAGAACTGGACACAACTTAGTGACTAAACAACAACAAGCCTTAATTTTACAGATTTTAACATATATTATCAAAGTCTGATGTTTTCCATATAAGTGATTTGGCTTTTTTGCCTGGACACCCAGACAGGTGTGTGTGTTTATTTTTTTCCTTCTGTTTTTCTGCCTGTGTGTCTTTCTGATTGTTTTGCTAGAATGTCTTGATGTTGGTCATTTGGGCCAATCTTCAAAGACATGTGGTGGCTCTTTAATATACAGCTTTAAATCATCTTTTGTTTCTGAAAACTTTTCTTGAATTAGTTTTACTGTTAGTTTTGGTCTTTGGGGACTCTTATTATATGTATGTTAGCTTTGATTTACCCATAGCCCAAATCCATCCATTTCTTTCAAGTCCTATTTATCTCTCTCATATCTTTCAGGTTTAAAGAATTTCCTCTTTTCCATCTCTTTTTCTTAAGACATTATCTATTATGTTTACTAGCTCATATATTCTTTCTAGTTTTTTCTTCACTTATGATATGACTTAAAGAAATTTTAAAAATTCTTTCATGATTTATGTCACCTTTTTATAACACTATTTCCTCAATATCCTCATTGGTGATTTTTTTTCTAATTTGGATTTATATTGTTCTTTCATAGCATCTGACATAGCTTGTGCTAACATATGAGGTTCCAGTTTTATCTGTAGGATTTGCCTTTGACATGTTTGCATTGCTTGTAAAGGTATTATTCTGTTCCCTTTCTTCCTTTTGCTTATAGAAACTTTCTATGGCATTTGACTGATTCTTTTCTGTTCCTCATTTATTATATAACGTAGATATTCTTTTCCTTATAGAAGGGAGATGGGGATGTGAGCAAGGATAAATGTTTTATCTTTTTTTTTTAAGCTTCACAGCTCTGGAAATCTTCTTTAAAAAATGGTGAGAAAAATTGCCTCATTTTTTCTGAGCTCTGCTTTCACTGCTTTCCTTCCCAGCTTTTTATGGACTTTTACTTTTTTCTTTTTCTTTTGGAATATGTTTGCCTGGCTCAATTTGGATTCTACTCCCAGCAAATTCTCTTCAGTATAAGGCTTCATCTTGAAACGGAGCTAGTTTAGAGTCTAAATGGTTCCAAACCGTGAGACCTCTGGTTTCATAGTTCTTCGCACACACTTGTGAGTAGATCCTACAGATCACCTCTGATTTCTACTGCCGTTCTCAGGTTGCCATGTGAAGCTTTTACAGGGAGTGTGTCCCGGCTTTGGGGAACTGTAAGAGCCCTGGTGATGTGTCCGCTGCTTCCTCCCGCACAGATGCACTTGCAGTCTCGCTGCTAGTGTTTTGTCTTTGTTGCTTGTATTTAGGGATTCATCGGTTAACTTATTACCCAGCTTGATACATTTTAGGTTTTGTTCTGTTTTCATGGTGGTTTTTGGAGATCAAAAGACAGAGTCTCTCCCAATATCATATCTTCCATCCAGTTCTGGGCTTTATCGATCAATTTTATTTTTTTCTATATCATACATTTTTGTCTTTAATAATTCATTCACACACACTTAATCACTTATCTGGTATAGATCCCTGTATTCCAAGTTATAAGAGTCTGGAGATACTATCCTTTGTCTTCTTACACTGCTGATAGGAAAACATTTGTATCTGATTTCAAAAATTTTCTTTCTTACAGCATTTAAGATTTTTCTGTCCATTCATAATAACCCCAAATTCAGTGATGATACACCTAGGGTATGTGCGTGCCTGTGTGTTCTCAGATTCTACTCAAGACTAGAGGAACTGCTTTAATCTAAGGATTTTTATTCTTCTGTAACTGGGGAAATATTCTCCATTATTTCTTAGAATTTTTATCCTCCATTCTTTCTATTTTTCTCTTTCAGAAATCGTATGGGTCAGGACTTCTGGGCCTTGCTCCTTGTCCCTTGCCTCATACTTTATAATATAATTTTAACCTTTTAATCCTTTTATTTGACATTCTGAAATAACTTTTTCGTCCCTGTCTTTCAACTCAATTATTTTTCTTTTTAACTGATTTTTTTAAACTATTGAACTTAATTGAATTTTATTTTCTTAAAAAGAAATTTGATTTATTTTACTTGATTTTTAAAAAAAAATAAATAAAAATAAACAGTCTCACAAATGTGAGGCTCTTAAATGTAGCTATAAAATGTACTCATATTACATGTAGAATCTAATGGAACTTTACATGTGGAAAAAGCCATCTACTGAGATCAAGATTACACAGAACATTTCCAGCTACACCAGAAGGCTCCTTATGTCCTTCATAGTAAATTATTCTTAATCTCTGAACATAAATGCAGTTCTGACTTTGCCTGGTCTTAAACATCACATAAGTGGAATCATATAGCACATAATCTGTGTTTGGTTTATTATGCACAACATTACTTTTCTGAAAACCATCTATGTTTTGGCATGTAGCAGTAGCTTAATTTTTTATTTGCTGAACTGAGTGCTATTGTTGGTGAACGTCATGAACATTTGGATTATTTAATATTTCCAGATTTTTACTTTAATGAATAAAGATGCATTTTTATGCAGTATACACAATAAAGATGTGTATGAAGATTCTCATGCAGACTTTTGTTTAATGTTCTTGGTTCTTTGTGTGTCTTTTGTTTCTCTCTCAAAACTGAAGGAAAAAAACAAATATTCCGAAAGTCTTACAAAATTTTATTATGTACCTTTAGTATGAACTTCTTTTTTCTTTGTATTGGAAAGATATTTAAGTTGTGCAGGAAGATTTCTTTAGCACTTTTTACCCCCCTGCATTTTTCTCTATTTATTTCTAGAATGTCTACTGATAGAAGTTTTGAATTCATTGATGTGATCATCTAATTTTCAGTTTTTCTAGTTTATTATCTACATATGTCTTTTTGTTTTCCTTTATGGCAGATTTCCAAAACCTTATTTTTATCTTACTGTTGAAATTTATTTTCAGTGTATTTTCAATCTCCAAGGGTGTTTTTTTGTTGTTTTCTTCCATTTCTTAGAGAAATGTGGGAAACAAGGATTAAGTTCTACTGTAACTTAGAATTTCACTTGGTCCTTCTGTTTTGCTCTTCAGTCTTCAACACCATTCTTTGCCATGTGTGGTATATGGGAGTCTGTTTCTCTCTGAGTTTGTTTCATTGAATTTTAGTGGCTTCTGTTCCTTTGTGCCCATGTATGGTGGAAAGGAGTTGTCTCTGAATGTGCAGAATGAGGGGATACTTAGGAATCTTGTTATTTAGTTGCTCATTTGTATCTGACTTTTTGCAACTCTATGGACTGTAGCCCATAAGGCTCCTCTGTCCATGGGATTTCCCTGGCAAGGATATTGGAGTGGATTGCCATTTCCTACTCCAGGGGATCTTCCTGACCCAGGTATTGAACCCTCGTCTCCCATGTCTCCTGCATTGCAGGCAGATTCTTTATCACTGCGCCACCTGGGAAGCCCACTTAGGAGTCTAATTATACCATATATACTCTTATAACTAGAATCCCGGGCTTATCAGACAGGCATCATCTCTACCCTGTTCAATTCCCAGCTCTTCCCCTCCCTGACTTCTCAGATTCCTGTGGGGTCTATTGACACCTTTCTCATTGATATTCCAGTTTGTAAGCTCTTGGGTTATAGATTCTTAGGTTTTACTAAGTCATCTACTTTTTGTCTTCCAAATGACAGCTTTACTTACTGTTTTGTCTTCTCTTATTTTCTTGGTTCTTATAGTTTTATAGCTTTTTATACCTTTAGCTGTATTTTGTTGAGTTTCTCTGAGGGAGAAGAGATGGAAGTATGTGGTCCCAGACATATTTCAAAATATGTATCTGTATTTTTCTAGCCTATGATCAATTGCTTTGATATCATCCGTTTTTCTATCTTCAAATTTATTTTTGTGAATTTATATATTATTTTGTGGTTTCTTGTAAATCTTTTTTGGTTGGTGGCTATATTTGAAGTAAGATTTTACATTCAGAGTAAAGGGCTTGATTGTGAGAACCTGGACAAGGAAATGATGATCTCTAATAATCAACATGCACTTACTAAATAAAATTTCTATCCAATCAAGTTTATTTTATTCTTTTGACAGTGCAATACCTATGTCAAAATTTTCTGTTTCTGACAAAACTGTAGTATTCTTTTTATTATAAATATTGAAACCAAGAATTGAGAACTTGTTAATTTTAATTTTCAATTCTATGCATTTAGCACAAAAATTATTTTGAATCAGATGAGCAGAAGAGTTATTACTATTGTGGAGAGAAGAGTGCATTCTTGCACATGGAACATTTATACCTCACGAACACAAGTAAATCAGGACACATTTATGTTCGAGACTTTGCAATAAATATGTTCCTACAGAGTTGAGTTTTGTCATAATCAATTGATGATTAGAGAAAACTCTCAGTGGAAGACAATAGGGTGGCCATTCATTAAAACAGCTCACAGTAATACGTCTTCTTAAGAAATCACACAAAGCCTGAGAATGTTTCTTTTTCATTCTTTCCATGTAAACGTCCTCTTATTGTTTGAGAATTACTGTTGAATCTCTAGAGATTTCAAAGAAAATGTTGAAAAACTATTCTGAATGAACAGCGGACTGAATACCTGAGTGAACTTGTGCAAACCACATCAAATTTGAACATCATGAAATTTCCTGATATGCAAAGGAGTTGGATAGTGTTTGATAACTGTAACAAACTTACCTCTTAGTTTTGTAGGGTTTTTTTTTTCCCTAAATTTTAATTGTTATTAAATAAACTTTAGAATTATCTTTGTCCAAATTTATGCAACCAAATTAATGCTAGTAAAATGTTTCAAAGAGACTAGGTTATATGTGTCTTTTCAAATTCTTTTTTTTTTCCTGATATGAAAAATTTATAATTCCCTTACAAAACAATTTGAGAGAAAACTGTAGTTACGGTGCATTTATGAGGCTTTTAAAAATTAGTTTATTAGCTGTTTTATAACTCATAACTTTTCATGTAGATAGGTCTGGTTTATATTTTTAGGATGTGGAATTAGTTACTTTAAATTTAAACCTTGGGTTCTCATCTGAAAAATTGGAAGGTTTGTGGTTGAAATGAAATACTGTAAGCCAATTATTTAGCTCAGTATTTAGAACTCAGTGATGTTATTATTTCTCTAGTTATTATAACTTTATAAGACCTAATAAAGCTTGGAAATATATGTTACTAGTAGAACGAGAACAACACTCTGCTCCTAATGAAGAAAATGAGAAGTAATATTTAGAAATATGGAATGATTAAATCAGAATACTTTGGGAATTCTGGGAAGTTTTACAAACTATTCAATTTTAGGAGTAAAATGGGTTAAGACAAGTTTCATGTCATTATACAGATTTTATTAGCTACCAATATACAGAATATTATAAAATTACCAATGTAAAATTATTTTATACCATTCATTATTTACTTTTCAGGAACATTAAAAACATACACAAGTATCTTACAGTTTTATTATCTAATGGATATTTAAATAGATTAACAAATTATGGTCTGATAGATAACAGGAAGAAATTGCCAAAAAAAAATTGTTTTATGAGTCATAAAATTTTCAGCCTGGAATTTATTAAGCAGGTTTATTTTCACTTGTTCTTATACATTTCTTTCATCAGGTTACTGACAAGTCCCTCTCTTTCAGCTATGTTGTCTCTGGTTGCAAATAACAGGAAACCTGAGTAAAAACAAAAAGCAGAAAGAAATTCTTTCCTCACATAAGGAATCCTGATGGTAGAGCAGTTCCAGGATCCATGAATTTTTGTTTAGATCCTTCAACATCCCAGTGATGTTTAGGCCAAGAAGGGGTGAGTTCTGTGTTAGGCATTTCTTTCTTTCTTTCTTTCTTTCTTTTTTTTAATTGGAATATGCTGGCTTTACAATGTTGTGTTAGTTTCTTCTGTACAGCAAAGTGAATCAACCACGTGTATACATATATTCTTTCCCTCTTCAACCTCCCTCCCATCCCCCCATCCCCCACTCTAGGTCATCAAAGAACAATGTGCTGAGCTCCCTGTGCTATACAGCAGGTTCCTGCTATCTGTTTTACAAACGGTGGTGTATATATGTCAGTTCTACTCCTTCAATTTGTCCACCCTCTCCTTCCTCCGCTGTGTTCACAAGTCTGTTCTGTAGGTCTGTGCCTCTATTCCTGCCCTCCAAATAGGCTCATCAATACCATTTTTCTTTTTTCTTTTTTTAAAAATTTTATTTTATTTTTAAACTTTACAATATTGTACTGGTTTTGCCAAATATTGAAATGAATCCACCACAGGCATATATGTGTTCCCCATCCTGAACCCTCGTCCCTCCTCCCTCCCCATACCATCCCTCTGGGTTGTCCCAGTGCACCAGCCCCAAGCATCCAGTATCGTACATCAAACCTGGACGGGCGACTCGTTTCTTACATGATATTCTACATGTTTCAGTGTCATTCTCCCAAATCTTCCCACCCTCTCCCTCTCCCACAGAGTCCATAAAACTGTTCTATACATCAGTGTCTCTTTTGCTATCTCGTATACAGGGTTATTGTTACCAGCTTTCTAAATTCCATATATATGCATTAGTATACTGTATTGGTGTTTTTCTTTCTGGCTTACTTCACTCTGTATAATAGGCTCCAGTTTCATCCACCTCATTAGAACTGATTCAAATGTATTCTTTTTAATGGTTGAGTAATACTCCATTGTGTTTATGTACCACAGCTTTCTTATCCATTCATCTGCTGATGAACATCTAGGTTGCTTCCATGTCCTGGCTATTATAAACAGTGCTGCAATGAACATTGGGGTACACGTGTCTCTTTCTGTTCTGGTTTCCTCAGTGTGTATGCCCAGCAGTGGGATTGCTGGATCATAAGGCAGTTCTGTTTCCAGTTTTTTAAGGGATCTCCACACTGTTCTCCATAGTGGCTGTACTAGTTTGCATTCCCACCAACAGTGTAAGAGAGTTCCCTTCTCTCCACACCCTCTCCAGCATTTATTGCTTGTAGACTTTTGGATCGCAGCCGTTCTGACTGGCGTGAAATGGTACCTCATAGTGGTTTTGATTTGCATTTCTCTGATAATGAGTGATGTTGAGCATCTTTTCATGTGTTTGTTAGCCATCTGTATGTCTTCTTTGGAGAAATGTCTATTTAGTTCTTTGGCCCATTTTTTGATTGGGTCACTTATTTTTCTGGAACTGAGCTGCAGGAGTTGCTTGTATATTTTTGAGATTAGTTGTTTGTCTGTTGCTTCCTTTGCTATTATTTTCTCCTATTTTGAAGGCTGTCATTTCACCTTGCTAATAGTTTCCTTTGTTGTGCAGAAGCTTTTAAGTTTAATTAGGTCCCATTTGTTTATTTTTGCTTTTATTTCCAATATTCTGGGAGGTGGGTCATAGAGGATCCTGCTGTGATTTACGTTGGAGAGTGTTTTGCCTATGTTCTCCTCTAGGAGTTTTATAGTTTCTGGTCTTATGTTTAGATCTTTGATCCATTTTGAGTTTATTTTTGTGTATGGTGTTAGAAAGTGTTCTAGTTTCATTCTTTTACAAGTGGTTGACCAGTTTTCCCAGCACCACTTGTTAAAGAGATTGTCTTTAATCCATTGTATATTCTTGCCTCCTTTGTCAAAGATAAGGTGTCCATACGTGCACGGATTTATCTCTGGGCTTTCTATTTTGTTCCATTGATCTATATTTCTGTCTTTGTGCCAGTACCATACTGTCTTGATGACTGTGGCTTTGTAGTAGAGCCTGAAGTCAGGTGGGTTGATTCCTCAAGTTCCATTCTTCTTTATCAAGATAGCTTTGGCTATTTGAGGTTTTTTGTATTTCCATACAAATTGTGAAATTATTTGTTCTAGCTCTGTGAAAAATACCGTTGGTAGCTTGATAGGGATTGCATTGAATCTATAAATTGCTTTGGGTAGTATACTCATTTTCACCAAATTGATTCTTCCAATCCATGAACATGGTATATTTCTCCATCTATTAGTGTCCTCTTTGATTTCTTTCACCAGTGTTTTATAGTTTTCTATATATAGGTCTTTAGTTTCTTTAGGTAGATATATTCCTAAGTATTTTATTCTTTCCATTGCAATGGTGAATGGGATTGTTTCCTTAATTTCTCTTTTTATTTTCTCATTATTAGTGTATAGGAATGCAAGGGATTCCTGTGTGTTGATTTTATATCCTGCAACTTTACTATATTCATTGATTAGCTCTAGTAATTTTCTGGTGGAGTCTTTAGGGTTTTCTATGTAGAGGATCATGTCATCTGCAAACAGTGAGAGTTTTACTTCTTCTTTTCCAGTTTGGATTCCTTTTATTTCTTTTTCTGCTCTGATTGCTGTGGCCAAAACTTTCAAAACTATGCTGAATAGTAATGGTGAAAGTGGGCATCTTTGTTTTGTTCCTGACTTTAGGGGAAATGCTTTCAATTTTCCACCATTGAGGATAATGTTTGCTGTGGGTTTGTCATATATAGCTTTTATTATGTTGAGGTATGTTCCTTCTATTCCTGCTTTCTGGAGAGTTTTTGTCATAAATGGATGTTGAATTTTGTCAAAGGCTTTCTCTACATCTATTGAGATAATCATACGTCTTTTATTTTTCAATTTGTTGATGTGGTGTATTACATTGATTGATCTGTGGATATTGAAGAATCTTTGTATCCCTGGATAAAGCCCACTTGGTTGTGGTGTATGATCTTTTTAATGTGTTGTTGGATTCTGATTGCTAGAATTTTGTTAAGGATTTTTGCATCTAATTTCATCAGTGATATTGGCCTGTAGTTTTCTTTTTTTGTGGGATCTTTGTCAGGTTTTGGGATTAGGGTGATGGTGGCCTCATAGAATGAGTTTGAAAGTTTACCTTCCTCTGCAATTTTCTGGAAGAGTTTGAGTAGGATAGGTGTTAGCTCTTTTCTAAATTTTTGGTAGAATTCAGCTGTGAAGCCATCTGGACCTGGGCTTTTGTTTGCTGGAAGATTTTTGATTACAGTTTCAATTTCCATGCTTGTGATGAGTCTGTTAAGATTTTCTGTTTCTTCCTGGTCCAGTTTTGGAAAGTTGTACTTTTCTAAGAATTTGTCCATTTCTTCCACGTTGTCCATTTTATTGGCATATAATTGCTGATAGTAGTCTCTTATGATCCTTTGTATTTCTGTGTTGTCTGTTGTGATCTCTCCATTTTCATTTCTAATTTTATTGATTTGATTTTTCTCCCTTTGTTTCTTGATGAGTCTGGCTAATGGTTTGTCAATTTTATTTATCCTTTCAAAGAACCAGCTTTTGGCTTTGTTGATTTTTGCTATGGTCTCCTTTGTTTCTTTTGCATTTATTTCTGCCCTAATTTTTAAGATTTCTTTCCTTCTACTAATCCTGGGGTTCTTCATTTCTTCCTTTTCTAGTTGCTTTAGGTGTAGGGTTAGGTTATTTATTTGACTTTTTTCTTGTTTCTTGAGGTATGCCTGTATTGCTATGAACTTTCCCCTTAGGACTGCTTTTACAGTGTCCCACAGGTTTGGGGTTGTTGTGTTTTCATTTTCATTTGTTTCTATGCAAATTTTGATTTCTTTTTTGATTTCTTCTGTGATTTGTTGGTTATTCAGCAGCGTGTTGTTCAGCCTCCATATGTTGGAATTTTTAATAGTTTTTCTTCTGTAATTGAGATCTAATCTTACTGCATTGTGGTCAGAGAAGATGCTTGGAATGATTTCTATTTTTTTGAATTTACCAAGGCTAGATTTATGGCCCAGGATGTGATCTATCCTGGAGAAGGTTCCATGTGCACTTGAGAAAAAGGTGAAATTCATTGTTTTGGGATGAAATGTCCTATAGATATCAATTAGGTCTAACTGGTCTATTGTATCATTTAAAGTTTGTGTTTCCTTGTTAATTTCTGTTTAGTTGATCTATCCATAGGTGTGAGTGGGGTATTAAAGTCTCCCACTATTATTGTGTTATTGTTAATTTCTCCTTTCATACTTGTTAGCATTTGTCTTACATATTGCAGTGCTCCTGTGTTGGGTGCATATATATTTATAATTGTTATATCTTCTTCTTGGATTTATCCTTTGATCATTATGTAGTGACCGTCTTTGTCTCTTTTCACTACTTTTGTTTTAAAGTCTATTTTATCTGATATGAGTATTGCTACTCCTGCTTTCTTTTGGTCCCAATTTGCATGGAAAATCTTTTTCCAGCCCTTCACTTTCAGTCTGTATGTGTCCCCTGTTTTGAGGTGGGTCTCTTGTAGACAACATATGTAGGGGTCTTGTTTTTGTATCCATTCAGCCAGTCTTTGTCTTTTGGTTGGGGCATTCAACCCATTTATGTTTAAGGTAATTACTGATAAGTATGATCCTACTGCCATTTACTTTATTGTTTTGGGTTCGAATTTTATACCATTTTTGTGTTTCCTGTCTAGAGAATATCCTTTAGCATTTGTTGGAGAGCTGGTTTGGTGGTGCTGAATTCTCTCAGCTTTTGCTTGTCTGTAAAGCTTTTGACTTCTCCTTCATATTTGAATGAGATCCTTGCTGGGTACAATAATCTGGGCTGTAGGTTATTTTCTTCCATCACTTTAAGTATGTCTTGCCATTCCCTCCTGGCCTGAAGAGTTTCTATTGAAAGATCAGCTGTTATCCTTATGGGAATTCCCTTGTGTGTTATTTGTTGTTTTTCCCTTGCTGCTTTTAATATTTGTTCTTTGTGTTTGATCTTTGTTAATTTGATTAACATGTGTCTTGGGGTGTTTTGCCTTGGGTTTGGGACTCTCTGGGTTACTTGGACTTGAGTGATTATTTCCTTCCCCATTTTAGGGAAGTTTTCAACTATTATCTCCTCAAGTATTTTCTCATGGTCTTTCTTTTTGTCTTCTTCTGGGACCCCTATGATTTGAATGTTGTAGCGTTTAATATTGTCCTGGAGTTCTCTGAGATTGTCCTCATTTCTTTTAATTCATTTTTCTTTTTTCCTCTCTGATTCATTTATTTCTACCATTCTATCTTCTAATTCACGAATCCTATCTTCTGCTGTTATTCTGTTATTCTACTATTCGTTGCCTCCAGAGTGTTTTTGATCTCATTTATTGCATTATTCATTATATATTGACTCTTTTTTATTTCTTCTAGGTCCTTGTTAAACCTTTCTTGCATCTTCTCAATCCTTGTCTCCAGGCTATTTATCTGTGATTCCATTTTGATTTCAAGATTTTGGATCAATTTCACTATCATTATTTGGAATTCTTTATCAGGTAGATTCCCTATCTCTTCCTCTTTTGTTTGGTTTTGTGGGCATTTATCCTGTTCCTTTATCTGCTGGGTATTCCTCTGTCTCTTCATCTTGTTTAAATTGCTGAGTTTGGGGTGTCCTTTCTGTATTCTGGCAGTTTGTGGAGTTCTCTTTATTGTGGCGTTTCCTCACTGTGTGTGGGTTTGTACAGGTGGCTTGTCAAGGTTTCTTGGTTAGGGAAGCTTGTATTGGTGTTCTGGTGGGTGGAGCTGTATTTCTTCTCTCTGGAGTGCAATGAAGTGTTCAGTAATGAGTTATGAGATGTCTGTGGTTTTGGGGTGACTTTGGGCAGCCTGTATCTTGGAGCTCAGGGCTGTGTTCCTTTGTTGCTGGAGAATTTGCTTGGTGTGTCTTGCCCTGGAACTTGTTGGCCCTTGTGTGGTGCTTGGTTTCAGTGTAGGTATGGAGGCGTTTGATGAGCTCCTGTCAATTAATGTTCCCTGGAGTCAGGAGTTCCCTGGAGTCAGGGTTTGGACTTAAGCCTCCTGCTTCCAGTTATCGGTCCTATTTTTACAGTCATTTCAAAACTTCTCCTTCTATATAGCACCATTGATAAAACATCTACGTTAAAGATGAAAAGTTTCTCCACCATGAGGGTCACCCAGAGAGGTTCACAGTGTTACATGGAGAAGAGAAGAGGGAGGAGGGAGTTAGAGGTGATCTGAGTGAGATGAGGTGGAATCAATAGAGGAGAGAGTGGGCTATCCAGTAATCACTTCCTCATGTGCACTCCACAACTGGACTGCTCAGAGATGTTCACGGAGTTATAGAGAGAAGAGAAGAAGGAGGAAGGAGACAGAGGTGGCCAGGAGGATAAAAGGGGGGAATGAAAAGGAGGGAGACAGATCCAGCCAGTAATCAGTTCCCTAAGTGTTCTCCACCATCTGGAACACACAGAAATTCACAGAGTTGGGTAGAGTAGAGAGGGGTTAGGGAGGAGACACAGGCGACCTGGTGGAGAAAAAGGAGAGTCCAGAGGGAGAGAGAGCATTCAAGCCAGTAATCTCGCTCCCTAGTGAAAAATGAGTACTGAAGATTGGGTTCTTAAAGGTACAAAATTGGTAACAAATACATAAAAGCAGAAATTAAAAATCTAGAGTAGAGTTTGGAATTTCCAAAATACAATGTGAAAGAAAAGAAGAAGGAAAAGAAAGAGAGAAAACAAACAAAGTCACAAAAATTATAAAGAAAATATAGGTACAAAATTGATAACAAATACCAAAAAGCAAAAGTTAAAAATCTAGGGTAGAGTTTGGAATTTCAAAAGTACAATGTTAAAAAAAAGAAGGAGAAAAAGAAGAGAGAAAAAACAAAAACAAACAAAGTCGCAAAAATTATAAAGAAAGTATAGGTACAAATTTGATAACAAATACCAAAAAGCATAAATTAAAAATCTAGAGTAGAGTTAGTTTGGAATTTCAGATATACAATGTTATATAAAAGAAGAGAAAGAAAGAGAGAAAAAAAAAGTCACAAAAATTATATTAAAAAATGTATAGGTACAAAATTGATAACAAATACCAAAAAGCTAAAATTAAAAATCTAGAGTAGAGTTTGGAATTTCAAAAATGCAATGTGAAAGAAAAGAAAAAAAAAAGTCAAAAA
This sequence comes from Bos taurus, assembly GCF_002263795.3. NCBI lineage: Eukaryota > Metazoa > Chordata > Mammalia > Artiodactyla > Bovidae > Bos > Bos taurus. The sequence continues at coordinate 92,197,483 of NC_037336.1, forward strand.
AATTATAAAAAAAAAATACATGAAGTTTGCTTTTAAAAAAATAGGTTTTTTTTTTTTTTTGCTAAGTAATAGTAGGTTATAAAAGTGAAAATGAAAGGAATAATAGAGGACTTAAAATTCTTTAAAATATTTAAAAAAAAAGAAAGAAAGAAAGAATGATCGTAAAAATAGTAAAAATATATCTAGGACTTTCTCTAGTTTTGTTGTGGGTATTGTGGGTTCAGTTCATTTTCGGCTAATTCCTTGGTCCGACTTATATTTCTCAAGATCTATAGGCCCCTTCCTGTGCAGTCGGTACTAACCACAGGGTTTTAATCTATTGCCTGTAGCTTCCAAGGCAGTTCCCTCTGTTATAGATTCTTCTGTTTGCTGGTTTCTTCAGTGTCTGGTTTCCGCCCTGACACAAAGGGGACGGTGGAGGACACTTTTTTTTTTAGGCTCACTTGTTCAGTCGCACTGTGGGGTGGGAGGGACGCTGCAAACAAATAACACTGGCGTGCGCTCGCAGTGCCTCAGCCACACTGGGTCTGCCCCTGCTCACGGCGCGTGTAGCCTCCCTGCCCACACTGCTCAGGCTCTAGGTTGCTCCGCCGGGAACTATCCGTGGCCGGCCCTGGGCTGCTTGCACCTCCCAGGTCCAAGCCGCTCAGGTTCAGGCACTTGGGTAGTCCTCAGAGGCGCAGACTCGGTCGGGCCTGCGTTTTGTGCCCTTCCCAGGTCCGAGCAGCTCAGGTGATGAGGTGTTTGGCGAGTGCGATTGCTGCGACTTATCACCTCCCCGCCATTCGGTTATCTAGGTGTACAACCGGCACACCTTCTCAGGCGGATGTTGACTGTCCAGACCTCCAAGAAGTCTTAGTTAGCAAAGAAGCCTGCTTACAGTTTTATAGATAATGTCTCTCTGGGGCTGCGATTGCCCCCTTCCGGCTCTGGCTGCCTGTCACCAGAGGGGGATGGTCTGCAGCCAGCTATCTCTGTTCAGTCCTTTGTTCTGTGCGCGGGCCTGGCGGTGTCTTAGGTTAGGGCTGGCTTTTCGGTGGTAGATATCCCACAGTCTGGTTTGCTAGCCCAAATTACTTTGCTCAGATAGTGCTCAGGGTATTCAGGCCAGATCCTTATTCTAAGTGATGCAGCCTGTGCCACGCCTCCCTGCCCAGCCCCGCTTGCTAGTGGTGTGTGCAGGCGTCTGCGCTGCTTCTCTGCTGGGGGAGTTACCATAGGGCTCGTAATCTGTGGTTTTTAATTGTTTATTTTTCTCCCTGTTATGTTGCCCTCTGTGCTTCCAAGGCTCGGCACAGATTCGGCAGTGAGAAGGTTTCCTGGTGTTTGGAAACTTCTCTCTTTTTAACAGTCCCTTCCCGGGATGGAACTTCATCCCTCCCTCTTTTGTCCCTTTTTTTTCTTTTATATTTTTTCCTACCTCCTTTCAAAGACTTGGGTTGCTTTTCTGGGTGCCTGATGTCCTCTGCTGGCATTCAGAAGTTGTTTTGTGGAATTTACTCGGCATTTAAATGTTCTTTTGATGAATTTGTTGGGGAGAAAGTGTTCTCCCTGTCCTACTCCTCCGCCACCTTAGCTCCTCCCCCAATACCATTTTTCTAGATTCCACATATATCATGTGATACTCGCTTTTTTCTTTTTAACTTCATTCTGTATGACAGGCTCTAGGTTTATCTACATCACTACATTTCTTTGTTAACCACTTGTTCAGGAGCACTGGTCCTGGCACATGCTCATACCTTTGTCTAACTAGTCAGGAACAAAGAAAACAGTGGTGGACTTAATATTATTTCTTGCCTGAGTCTTGAGAGTGGCCCATGAAATGCAAGAGTACCAGATACCTGAACAAAACAAGCTCTGTTGAGACGAAGAAGGGAATAACTAGGATTCTGCCATAGGGCTGTAGAAATACTTAGAAGTGAACCTTGGTTGTCTGATTCTTAAATTGTTTCCAGTTTCCAGATCAGAGTCTTCTCCTGGTCCCTTTTTTTCTTAAGGTGCCTGGACTCCTTTCCCTCATATCCTTGATTTCTCTCTCCTCCTCTCTCCACTCCTTCTCCACCATCCCTTCCCAGAAGCAAAAGTAATCTGTTTTCATGTAAAATAGCTTACCCATAATGCCTTGTTGGCTTGGTACTTTCCAATAGGGTCTCACTTTTCCCTTTTGGAAATTCATCAAGATGTATTCCCAAACAAAAACAGAATGTTTCCTAAAAAAGTACTCAGTGAGAGTTGGTATAGTAATTCACTCTTCTCATTCTTTACACAGTGGATTAACATAAGAATAGAATGAGAAATTTCATTTAAAAAATTATTAGAAATCTTTATAACTGTAGTAGTTAGGATTCTCCATATAAATAGTATCATATACTGGATGTATGTATGAGAATTGGCTCACATGGTTACGGAGGCTGGGAATTTCCAAGATCTACAGGGTGAGGTGCCCATTGGGAACCTGGGCGGTGGAGGCTGATGATGTAAGGTCCAGTCTGAGTCTGAAGGCCTGGGAACAGGAGAGCTGATGATGTAGTTTTGGTCCCAAGGCCAGTAGCCTCAAGACACAGGAAGAGCTCATGTTTCAGTTCCAGACTGAAGGCAAGAAGAATCTCATGTTCTAGTTTGAAGGCTGTCAGGAATGTCAGGAAGAATTTTTTTTTTTTAACTTTGGGAGTGGGGAGGTCAACCTTTTTGTTTAATTCAGCTCTTTAATTAAATGAGGCCTATACACAGTAGGGAGGAGAAGGCAACGGCAACCCACTCCAGTGTTCTTGCCTGGAGAATCTCAAGGATGGAGGAGCCTGGTGGGCTGCAGTCCATGAGGTCACTAAGGGTCGGACACGACTGAGTGACTTCACTTTCGCTTTCATGCATTGGAGAAGGAAATGGCAACCCACTCCAGTGTTCTTGCATGGAGAATCCCAGGGATGGGGGAGCCTGGTGGGAGGCCATCTATGGGGTCGCACAGAGTTGGACACGACTGAAGTGACTTAGCAGCATACACAGTAGGGAGGACAATGTGCTTTACTCTCTACTGACTTTAATGTGAATCTCACATCATGTTTGACCAAATATCTGGATACTCTATGGTCCAGTCCAGTTGACACATAACAATAACCATCACAGCAATAACCTATTGGTTGTAAGAATTCAGAGACCTGAAAGAAAAATGAAGGACTATTCCAATCTTCTTACCTTGAATGTCACTGTCCAAGGAGCAGGCATGTCATGGTTAAGGTTAATCTTGAGTCATGGTTAAGGTTTCTGGTACTGTGGGAAGCCAGCCTATCCAGATTCTACTTTTCCTTCAGTCTTCTTCTCCCAGAAATGCCTTCTCTGACTTTCTGGATAAGGTCAGTCTCCTAAGTATTCTAACAGCTTCACATAGTAGTTGTAATGCAGTGTTAGTCACTCAGCCCTGTCTGACTCTTTGCAACCAGGCTCTTCTGTTGATGGAGTTCTGCAGGCAAGAATACTGGAGTGGGTAGCCATTCCCTTCTCCAGGAGATCTTTATGAGTCAGGGATCAAACACAGGTCTCCTGCATTGCAGGCAGATTCTTTACCATCTGGGCCACCAGGGAAGCCCCAACCATATCACATATATATTCTTTATTCTATAAAGCTTTCGTCTATTTTTAATCAAATAATCACAAACAAATGATGAAAAATATCACTCCTGGTATATTTAATATCACAATTTCAATGCTAGGAATATCTGGTGCATGTTAAACACTGCATGAGTGCCTGCATGCTAAGTTGCTCAGCTGTATCTGACTCTTTGGGACCCGATGGACCATAACCCACCAGGCTCCTCTGTCCGTGGGGTTCTCCAGGAAGAATAGTGGAATGGGTTGCCATGCCTTCCTCCGTGGGATCTTCCTAACCTAAGGATGGAACCCACATCTCTTGCATCTCCTGCATTGGGAGGTAGATTCTTTACCACTATCACCACCTGGGAAGCTTCAAACACTGCATAGGTATCTGCTAAATAAATAAATGAGTAAAACAAAGAGTTGTCTGAGGTAGCAGACACTAGTGCCTATCTAAGAAACCAGTGGTGAGCCCAAACTGGCATCTTCTGATTGGGAAAAAAAGTTATCCATGGAAACTATAAGATTAAACAGAAGTATTAGCAAGGCAGAAGTTAAGTGATGTTGCTTCCATATCACATATGAGGGTTGGTAGAATATTTAGATGGAGATGGATTTGCAGCCAGCAGTTGGTCATGAAGAATTTGAGTAATGAAGGCAGAGAGATGGATTGGAGGAGGTTTGTGGTCATCTAGGAGAGACTGGAGGAAGATCTGTATAGGAGCTAGGAAGAAATGTCTGTATCAAGAGAATGGGAGGATGAAGATATGTCAGTGGAAGAGGATGAGGAAGTATAATCAGAGACCTATAGAGAGAACTAGGAATTTTAAAACCAGGAAAGGAAAGGGGAAGAAGGTATAAATGAAGTGGAATAGAGTTACAGCTTAAAAGGCAGCAAAAAAAACAAAAGTCAAGGAGAGAGTGTCCTGAGAAAAGGCTTTCAGGATGGCAGCTATCTCTGTGGCTCCTGAGAGCAGAGCAGTGGTAAGGTAGATTGCAAAGGATTTAGGAGGAGCTAGGAAAATAGCAAGTGTGACCACGTCATTTGAATATGATGGTAATAAACAAAGTGAAAGATTGTGTGAAAACCAAAGGCATCTCCTTGAAGAAGTAAGAAATTTTTAGATAGAAAAGGTGAATATGTCAGTCCATGGAAAGGAAAAGTGAAAATGTTAGTCACTTAGTCATGTCCAACTCTTTGCAACCCCATGGACTATAGCCTGTCAGGCTCTTCTGTCCCTGGGATTCTCAAGGCAAGAATATTGGAGTGGGTTGCCATGCCCTTCTCCAGGGAATCTTCCTGACTCAGGGATCAAAATGGGGTCTCCCGTACTGCAGGCAGATTCTTCACTGTCTGAGCCACCAGGGAAGCCCCCATGTAAGGGAAGGATGCAATAAATTGAAGCTAAACATAGTTCTTACAAATAAAGTATTTTGATGTATTAAGAATCTTACTTTTTCAGGCCTTGTTTGTGTTTTATGGAAGATGAGAATACCTGAACAAGTCTCCTTTTCATCTCCGCTGCCTTCTTTGTAACAAATCAACCATGTCAGTTCAGCTTGTAAAATGGTTTTCCCTCTTGCCCAGAATCGGTGACCTTGAGATAATTTCAATTGATATTTTCTTTAACCTCATGTTGTTTGTGGTAGTAGGATTATTCTGTGTTCATTCTCAAACTCATTTCTTTTTTCATAAATTCTTGGGACTAAAAAATATCATAGGAAGGCAAGACAAGTCACGGTGCTCAGGGAAGGAGATTTCTTAGAGCTCTGGCCTCTTCCCATGTTTCCCATTGTTCTACTGTGGCCCACCCTTTGCTCGGACGCTGGTGGCATTCCTCCATTACCGTGCTCTTTCCAATCTTCTGACCCAATTCAGAGTGATCATTGTGTTAACCAACCAAGATCTTTGATCAAGAGAGACACTAAGGAGTTGTCGCTTTAATGTATTAATAGTTCTTTTTCTCCTAAGAAATTTGTGGAATAGAGATAATTTTGGAACGTGTGCCCTTGTAACCTCAAGACCTAAATTCAGCAAGTTCTAACCTGTCCGGTACCCAGGGTTCTCTGATCTCCTCTCTAGATGTAAGGTGATTGGTTTTCCCCTTTTCTTTCTCCCCTATGTTTCTCACTGTAAATAAAATTCCTTTTGCCTTTCTTTCTGAACCATTGATTTAAGTCCTTCACAAAATTTTAACTTAAAACCATCCTTGGGGTATTCAGTGAATGGCCTTTGAAGTAGTTTGGTAATTCTGAATTTTGTGGGAGTAGATTTTATTCAAATAAAAATGGTTTGCTGTTCTTTTATTGTGCTTCTGAAAAAAGTTATTAGACTTAAAATTCAATGGATCCATGCAATAGCCTGCCTAAGGCCTGAATTTTCTTCAGTTGGTCTTTTCTAAAGTGAATTACAGGAATGAGTTCTGTGTTAGCCTCTGCTTTGGTGTGCCGGTAGGTAAGACAGTTACTGGAACTCTTCTGATTTTTGTTATATGTTAAGATACAGACAAAATAAAGCTTTGGGGGAGTATTAAGTGTTTCAAATATGAACACTTAAACAACAAACTACCACAAAATCATAAATAAATTGCAAGAAAGTCAGTCTCCTGGAGAAGAAAGTTGGCTCTAAAGTTCTTGGTGGGAGCAAGGGAGAAGTGAACAAACATATGTGCCTTATGCTCCAGAAACTTTTTTTCTCCTTACAATATGTGTAGGATATGATACACAAGATGGATGTAAGACTGTTTCAATGCCCCTTACAATCATGGCCTCCTTGATTCTCAGCAATTATGTTGGTGTCATATGTTTTACCCATTTTAGTATTTACTTGATTTTATTATAACTGTATCCCTTTGTTATTACAATATTTGTATATTGAAATTGCTAGCTGTATGACTTTTCTGTAACAGGTATCAAAAGCAATTTTAATTATTGTTATAAAAATATTTCCTGAACTACTTCTCAAAGCCTTATTCATAATTCTTTAAGATTAGAGTGACCAGGAAATGCTGGTCCAGGAAAAGACACCAGGTCCATATCACACCAAAAAAGCTTATAGGATTGTGTATATTTATATAGTGAAGAGAAATCTATGGATACGTATTGACATGCAGAATAAAATACAGCCTGATAGTGACTTTGGTAGGAAAGCAACTAGTTTAAGATAATAAAATTTTCTCTAGTTTAATATTAACCAGGAAAAAATATGTTAGGTTTCATTTCTGGTATCTCACACTGTGTTGATTTGAAGAATTAGATGCAAGTAAGAATGAAAAGTTAGCTACTTATATTAGAGCTATGGGGAGAATTGTGCCCCCCAGAAAAGAGAGCCTGGAGTCCTAACCTCCAGTACCTCAGAATGGGGCCTTAATTGGAGATCGTCTTTATAGGGGTAATCAAGTCAGGTGGTGGTAGTGGTAAAGAATCAGCCTGCCAACACAGGAGACCTAAGAGACGCAAGTTTGATCCCTGGGTTGGAAACGCGAGTTTCCCCCAAGAGGAGAAAATGGCAACCCACTCCAATAATCTTGCCTGGAAAATCCCATGGACAGAGGAGCCCGGTGGGCTACAGTCCACAGGGTGGCAAAGTGTCAGACACGACTCAGCGACACAGCACACACGTTTAAAATGAGGGCATGAGAGTGGGCCCTAATCCAGTAAGATCAGTGTTCTTATGAAAGGAAAAACTTTGGCTACAAACACACATTCTTCGTGTGGCACTGTGAGGCTTGGAATTCACATGAAAACTGGAGTTCAGGGAACTTCCAGAAGCCAGGAGACATGCCTAGAACACACCCTTCCCTAGGTGCTTCAGAGGGAGCCTGGCTCTGCCGTACCTTGATCTCAGACTTCTCGCTTCCAGAACTATAAGAAAACAGGTTTGTTGTTAAGCCACTCAGTTGTGGGACTCTGTTACTGCAGTCTTGCAAACCCATACAATTAGGGTGGGTAACATCAGATAGCATAACATGTAAGCCTGCAAATTTCATGCATAGATGCGGTAGAAACTTGTTTCTTTCTCATGCAGATGTTAATGACTTTGACTGCAGGACAGCCTTCCCCACAGATGTTCAACGGCCCGACTTCTTCCTATGCTAAGGCCTCATGGTTCCCAGAACCTTGAGCCTTTTGCTGGATCCTCTAAATGGGGCTAATCTAAAGAACCCACCTGCCAATGTAGGAGATGTAAAGAGACTTGGGTTTGAATCTTTGGTCAGGAAGATCCCCTGGAGTAGGGCATGGAAACCCACTCCAGTATTCTTGACCGGAGAATTCCTCGGGAAAAGGAGCCTGGAGGGCTATAGTCCATAGCATTGCAAAGAGTCGGACCTGACTGAAGCGACTTAGCTCGCCTCCACTGTATCCAAACAACTGAGGTGGGGATGGAAGAGTATAGGAGGGAGGAAGCTTATATTTCATCTAGAACAGAAGAACATGATCCTAAGAGTTTACCTTGGAGCTCAGAAATGTATTAGTAATGCAAAAACATTATCAACAAACAATGTTGAGATGTTTTAAAGCACTTGAAGTGCTTTACATGTAACAGCATATTTGTTTTATCTAACTGTAAGTAGTTGGTACTATTATTAACTTCATTTATAATGAAGAAACCAAGGATCAGAGAGAAACTTGTCCAAGATCACACAGGTGACAGCAGAATCTGTCTTTAACTCCTGCACTGTGGTGTCTCCATAACACATACCAATGTCCTTATGAGTATTTACAGGGTCCTCAGTCATGCCTGCCTGTGGTCATCATTCAAACTAAAGTGAATGAATTCAGCCTTGGGAATAGCAGCTGGAATACCATCTCATGGGGAAGACGACATTTGAAGACCCTCAGGAGAGGAGGAAGGGGCACAAGACAGAACCTTTGTTCACAGGCACGCTTTGCCTCAAAACACTTGAGCAGCCCAGCGATTTGTTTTTAGAGTTTCCACCTTTCCTTTTACCCTCCTCCTTTTCTCTCCTTGTCATTTCCAATTTTTATTGAAGTTCCCAAAGCCTTTCTTCTCCTGCCCTCCACCATCTGAAAGAGTAAAAATCTCCACTGTGCTATTTTGTGAAATTCATCCTTATTTGGTCTATTAACCCCTTCGAGTAATTGCACATCTAGGTTTTTCTAATTTAGAAATAGATTTGGCTGCAGATAAGAGTAACCCCCTCAGGGAAGCTCCTATCTTCTTTAAGTTTCTTTGATTTCTCTTTGCTATAAAGACTGGAGGTAGGCACTTAGGGCTGCTTTGAAGGCTCTACTCCATGAAAACCTCAGGCAGCCTGGTTCCTTTTCTCTCATTCCTCTGCTGTGTGTGGCCATTTCCAAGGGCATGTCCTGTGCCAGACAGCCACTCTGAGTCCAGCTGGCACATATGCATCCCAGCCAGCAGCAAAGAGGGAAGAGGAAGGGAGGACAAACCTCTATTTCAGGACCTTCCTGTAGTTACCCACTTCACATGTAATCATATTGTCCAGAACTTGGTCAAATGGCCATTCCTAAAGCAAGGCCCCCAGCTAAAAACTAGGGGTTCCATTATAGCAGGAAAATGAAGAGAATCAAGTAGATATTGGGGGATAAATAACTGTCTCTGCCACAGGCTTAAAAATTCTAACTGTGGAATCAAAATTTATTGTTCTGCTAAAGAAATATCAGGCGTTGCTTTGGAAGAACGCACTGTCTATAAGTTGCCTTATGCTTAGCTCTGACTCATGGCTGCACTTAAAGTGGAACTTAGGATTCATCTTCTCATGCTGTGGAGGTTTAGGTTTAGTTAATAGGACCGATCGTTTTTTCTTTCTTTCTCTTTAAGTACTGTTTGTTGTTGCTGTTCAGTCCCTAAGTCATGTCTGACTCTTTGTGACCCCATGGACTGGAGCCCACCAGGCTCCTCTGTCCATGGGATTTCCCAGGCAAGAATATTAGGTTGGGTTGCTTTTTCCTTCTCCAGGGGATCTTCCCGACCCAGAAATCGAAACCGTGTCTCCTGCGTTGGCAGGCATCTTCTTTATTCTTTACTACTGAGCCACCAGGGATGCCCAACATTAAGTACTCTTACATTCCTGCAAAGATTCTCAGGTTTGCAGATGTAAGGGTCTTTCCTATTTGTCTTTTCCAAGCCTGTACCACCACCTCCATCCTACATAAGCCCACCTCCCCTCACTGCCCAGGAAGACTGGTGCTTGAAAGGCATTTCCATCATTCCTGTAGTGCAGTGTTTACTCAGGTTAGAAAGTCAAAGGAAAACATCTAAGCCATACCTGGGAGGTCCATGGTGGCAGTTAGAAGTGGGAAAGCAGCTCACAAGCTTAGGTCCACAATGATGTGTTCTATGTCATGCTCACTGTCACAATATTTTCATTACTTTATCCCCCATCTTTATGCTTTTTTTCTGCTCTTTTCATTAATAAGATTTATATATCACCCTAGGTGTGAGTAATATGCACTGAGGACGTAATTAGCATATCAATATAAGGTAATTTGTCTGACCAGTGAATACTGAATCTTAACTGATATGGAAATGAGGAATGTTTATTTATTTATTTTTTTGCCTTTTCCTGAAGAATACGAATTAAAATAAATTTCAAGTTGCGTGATCCTTGGCCACTGTTTTCTCTGGAGACCCATTATTTTTATTAGTATGAGTTATAACATTTGTATAAATGTATTTTGTTTATACAAATTATCCTATATATCTGTGAAGCAAAAGGAAAAAAAATTAAATTCTCTTAAAAGACACAAAGGGAGACAGAATTCATTATTGAAAATTTTGTTTCATTACAGGATTTTGATATATCTAATTGTCTGGTTGTGAGTATAAAATAGGTCATTTATAAAATAGGCCAAAATAATGCCCACAGAATGTGAAGAGGGAAGAGAATGTTTTCAGTTTAATAAAGTTAACATCTGGACACTAAATAGAAGTGCTGTTTTTACCAGGGATTTTTTTTTTTTTTTCTTGCAGGAAAATAATGCCAAGTTGTTTAGCTCTGATACACTCACACTGACTATTCTAATTGCAAAATGAGTCGTGGTTGCAATGTTCCTGTTGGATATATAAACCGAATGGACCTTCTGAGTAAAAGCTGAGCCAAAACAATAAACCACTGATGTGAATGTTTTAACCAGTGGCTTTATTTTGTTTGCATAATTGAGAAAAATAGAATATGTCTCTTTAATGACAATTTATTTTGGTTATTTCATCAGACTCTTTAATATATATTTTTGTTATCTCGGTTATACTGGATTCTTTTTGTTCAGGACAAGGTAGATAATAGGTATTTTCCAACATGAGTAATTTGCATGCAATAAACTGCATATATATGTGTGTGTATATATATATATATAATTTTTAATTATACGAGTTCCAGTTGCTCCCTCTATCTGCCTTTACTATGTGTTCTCAGACTTTTAGCTTTAAAGAGTATTGTATTTTGATTTGAATTTATATTTTCCTGATTAATAATACTGAATATCTTTTCATGTGTTTCTTGACTATTCCTGTATTGCCTTTAGGGGCATGTCTTATTTTTTGTTCATTTTTTAAAAAACTAGTCTGATTAATTTATTACTGAATGTAAGTGTTCTTTATTCTACATGTTTTCTAAATAGTTTCTCCAATACTGTGGCTTGACTGTTTGATGGTGTCATTTATTTGAAGATCAAAAGCTTTTAATTTTGATGAGGTTGAATTTTCAGAAAATCTTTTATGGAATTCATGACCTAAGAAATTTTTACCTATCCAGAGGTCACAAAGATCTTCTCCCATGTTTCTTGTAGAAGTTTCATATTAGGTTTTAGATTTAGGTCTATGACCTATGTTAAATTGATTTTTATGCATCGTGGGAAGTAAAGTTCAATTGCTAATTGTAAAGATATGAGTTATCCAGTCATTCAAGTGCCATTGAATGAAAAGACTCTCCTTTCTCCATTGAATTGCTTTGGCAATTTTACCAAAAATTAATTGACTATACATGTGGATATACTTTTGCATTCTTTATTGAATTTTATTATCTGTTCATATGTTTACTGATTCTAAGCTGTTTTATTTTTTGGGGCTCCAAAATCACTGCAGATGGTGATTGCAGCCATGAAATTAAAAGATGCTTACTCCTTGGAACAAAAGTTTTGACCAACCTAGATAGCATATTGAAAAGCAGAGACATTACTTTGCCAACAAAGGTCCGTCTAGTCAAGGCTACGGTTTTTCCTGTGGTCATGTATGGATGTGAGAGTTGGACTGTGAAGAAGGCTGAGCACCGAAGAATCGATGCTTTTGAACTGTGGTGTTGGAGAAGACTCTTGAGAGTCCCTTGGACTGCAAGGAGATCTAACCAGTCCATTCTGAAGGAGATCAGCCCTGGGATTTCTTTGGAAGGGATGGTGCTAAAGCTGAAACTCCAGTACTTTGGCCACCTCATGCGAAGAGTTGACTCATTGGAAAAGACTCTGATGCTGGGAGGGACTGGGGGCAGGAGGAGAAGGGGATGACAGAGGATGAGGTGGCTGGATGGCATCACTGACTCGATAGACGTGAGTCTGAGTGAATTCCAGGAGTTGGTGATGGACAGGGAGGCCTGGTGTGCTGCAATTCATGGGGTTGCACAGAGTCGGACATGACTGAGCAACTGAACTGAACTGAACTAAGCTGTCTTGATTATTATAGCAAAAAGTTTTTTTTTATAGTAGTAAGTCTTCCAACTTTGTTCTTCTTTTAAATAATTCCCTAGGCTATACTAGGTTCTTTTATTGTCATATATACTTTAAAAATTAGTTGAACAACTACTACAAAATAAAGCATTAATTAAAATTGTGTTAAAGTCATAGATCAGTTTTCTTATAACTAGCATCTTAATGATATTGGATTTTCCAGCCATCAGTTCAGTTGCTCAGTTATGTCCAACTCTTTGTGATCCCATGGACTGCAGCATGCCAGGCTTCCCTGTCCATCAGCAACTCCCAGAGCTTGCTCAAACTCATGTCCATCAAGTTGATGATGATATCCAATCCTTCCATCCTCTGTCATCCTCTTCTCCTCCTGCCTTCCATCTCTCCCACCAGCATGGTCTTTTCCAATGAGTCAGTTCTTTGCATCAAGTGGCCAAAGTATTGGAGTTTCAGCTTCAGCATCAGTCCCTCCAATGATTTTTCAGGACTGATTTCCTTTAGGATTGACTGGTGTGATCTCCATACTGTCCAAGGGACTCTCAGAAGTCTTCTCCAACACCACAGTTCAAAAGCATCAATTCTTTGGTGCTCAGCTTTCTTTATGGTTCAATTCTGACATCCATGCATGATTATTGGAAAAACCATAGCTTTGACTAGACGGACCTTTGTCGGTAAAGTAATCTCTCTGTTTTTTAATATGCTGCCTAGGTTGATCATAACTTTTCTTCCAAGGAGCAAGTGTCTTTTAATTTCATAGCTGCAGTCACCATCTGTGGTGATTTTGGAGCCCAAGAAAATAAAGTCTATCACTGTTTCCCCATCTATTTGCCATGAAGTGATGGGATCAGATGCCATGATCTTCATTTTTTGAATGTTGAGTTTTATGCCAACTTTTTCACTCTCCTCTTTCACCTTCATCAAGAGGCTCTTTATTTCCTCTTCATTTTCTGACGTAAAGGTGATGTCATCTGTATATCTGAAGTTATTGATATGTCTCCTGGCAATCTTGATTCCATCTTGTGCTTCATCCACCCCAGCATTTTTCATGATGTACTCTGCGTATAAGTTAAATAACCAGGGTGACAATATACATCCCTGATGTAGTCCTTTCCCAATTTGGAACCAGTCCATTGTTGCATGTCCAGTTCTAACTGTTGCTTCTTGACCTGCGTACAGATTTCTCAGGAGGCAGGTAAGGTGGTCTGGTATTCCTATCTCTTGAAGAATTTTCCACAGTTCGTTGTGATCCACACAAAGGCTTTAGCATACACAATAAAGAAGTAGATGGTCTTCTGGAATTCCCTTGCTTTTTTGATGATCCAACAGATGTTGGCAATTTGATCTCTGGTTCCTCTGCCTTTTCTAAATCCAGCTTGACTATCTGAAAGTTCTCGGTTCACGTATTGTTGAAGCCTGGCTTGGAGGATTTTGAGCATTACTTTACTAGCGGGTGAGGTGAGTGCAATTGTGTGGTAGTTTGAGCATTCTTTGGCATTGCCTTTGCCTGGGATTGGAATGAAAACTGACCTTTTCCAGTCCTTTGGCTACTGCTGAGTTTTCCAAATTTGCTGGCATTTTGAGTGTGGCACTTTCACAGCATCATCTTTTAGGATTTGAAATAGCTCAAATGGAATTCCATCACCTTCATTATCTTTGTTTGCAGTGATGCTTCCTAAGACCCATTTGACTTCTCACTCCATGGTGTCTAATCCACGAACGTGTTCTATTTATCCACTTAGGTGTACAAGAGATTTGTAGATTCACTGAGATTTTTGCAAACAAGCATTTTATTTTCCCCTTCTGATTGAAATACCTTATAGTTCTGTTTTTTTGCCTTACTACAATAGCTAAGACTTCAATTATAAAGTTAATTAGAAGTGGTGAATATAGCAGTGTTGCCTTAATGATTTTAGGGGAAAATGTTTCAATATTTTCCCATTAATTATGATATTAGCTATGTATTTTTAAGTTGATTGATGAAAATCTTTCTATTTCCAGTTTGCTAAAAATTTTAATTGTGAATGTGTTAAATTCCATCAGCTACTTTTTTTGCATCTACTGAAATTATTTGAGGTTTCTCTTTTGCTATTTCAATAGACTAAATTACATGTTTAAATGTTCAACCAGCCTTGAATTCCTGTGATAAAGCATACTTAGTAGCAATGCATTACATATATAGATTCTATTTGCTAATATTTTGCAAAGAATTTTTACATCTGAGTTTTATAAAATTTAGGGTTTATAGACCAGAAAATAGCCCAGTTTGTCAATATTTCTTCCCTCTTTTTTAACAATATATAAGGTGAGTATAATTTTTTTCCTTGAATGTTTGATAGAGTTCACCAGCAAAACTATTCTATTGTCATTGCTGAAATTTTTTTTGATAACAAATTCAATTTCTTAATTGATGTAAGGATATTAAAATTTCCTGTTTTGTTTTTTGTCATGGCATTTTTCAAGGCATTTATCCTTTTAATCTAAGCTGTCAGATATTGAAAAATTCCTTATTTAGTATTAGTAAGATCTAAATTGATCCTTTTTTTATTCCTGATATTAGTAATTAGAGAGCTTTTTGAACTATATTTTCATATTCAAAATATATCTCTTATTGGAAATATTTTCTGGTGGGTGGTGATTTTGCTTTTGAATCCACTGTGACAATCTCTGACTTGTAATTAGAGTGTTTGTATTATTGCCATTTAATATAATTATTTATATGCTTAGATGATATTTTCCATTTAATTTTTTTCTGCTTATATCCTTTGCTTTTATTGTTTTTATGTTCCCCCTTTCTTTCTTAAAATTTTGTATATTAGACTTTTTTAGTTTTTTTTAAATATAAACTTTTATGTTTTAGACTTTCTTTTTATATATCAACTTATATATTGTTATACCTCTTTGACATACTATCTATATATTTTTACAGGTTCTTAAATTTTTTTTTGGAGAAAACAGTATAATACATAGTCTTTCTCAGATTACTTAGAGTTAGTATTGCATCATTTAATGTAAAATTAGAAAGCTTGCAATTATATAGATCTCAAGGTAATGGCACCCCACTCCAGTACTCCTGCCTGGAAAATCCCATGGATGGAGGAGCCTGGAAGGCTGCAGTCCATGGGGTCACTGAGGGTTGAACACGACTGAGCAACTTCACTTTCACTTCAATATGTATACAATGACAATGTTTGTTTGTGGTAAAATATTACTACAGCAAACATTGAAAACATCACAAAACAATGCTTTAATTTTTATTTTAAAAAGCTATATGTATTTTGTGGAAATTGAGAAAAATCAGTCAGATATTTACCAAGCATTTCCAATGCTTCTATTTTTTTCCCTGAAGACCAGATTTTTCTCTGCAAACTTTTCTTTGAGCCTAAAGTAGTGCGTGAAGTATTTCTTATAGTGAGATCTGCCTTTGAAATATTTGGTTGGCTTTTATCTTAAAATTCCTTTTCTTCACCTTCATTTCTAAGGATATTTTTCACTTGGCATAGAATTTTTCATTGACAACTTAAAAAAAAAATTCAGTTCTTTAAATACATTGTTCCACTGTCTCTAGTTTCCATGGTTTCTAATGAGGAATCTCTGATTATTTGCACTGTGGTTCCACTGTAAGCATTGCATCTTTTCTTCTTCTGACTAATTTCAAGTTTCTTTCCTTACCTTTGGTGTTTTGCATTTTGAACTTTGATATAAATAGGCATTTTTTCTTTGAATTTTCCTTTTTGGGGAATTTTCTGACCTTCTTTGAATATATAAATTTAAAACATTCATGTAACCTGGGAGGTGTTTGGACATTTTAAATTTAAACATCTTTTTCCTTCCCTATTTTCCTTTCTTTTCTTCTGAGGTAGAACTGGTATCTAGAGCAACTCTCCCCAGCTGCTTGTGGTGGACAGAAATGGCCAATGAAACAAATTCCTTTTGTTGCAGCATTCCACCTAGGGTGGGCTGTGTTAGAGGGTCTCACGTAGGGTAGTATGAGGGATGCCCTATCTTTGGGCTTCCCAGGTGGCTCTAGTGGTAAAGAACCTGCCTGCCAATGCAGGCAACATAAGAGTCGCGGGTTTAATCCCTGGGTCAGGAAGATACCACAGAGGAGAACACGGGAACCCACCCCAGTACTCTTACCTGGAAAATCCTGTGGACAGAGGAACCTGGCAGGCTATAGTCCATGTGGTCGGAAAGAGTGGGACATGACCGAAGTGACTTAGCACATACTCATTATCTTATTCTGCATTGATCACATCTTTACATTGTCCAGGTATAAGTTCCAGAAATAAAGGAAAATGTGGAAAACTTTAAGAAAATTTAGAATAACCTGTGACAACTGAAAAATACAGAAAAAGAAGGTACTGCTTATAAGTCAGAAGCATGGGCTATTTAGCCTGGACAGAGAATAGTCCCTGAAGGAAAGGAAACAATGCAGGCTGACCCAGAGGATGGGGTCCAGGTGTGTGCTCAGGCTTCTCTAAAGGTGGCAACTAAATGGTGCTGGAAGGATTTTTTCATGCTATGTGCATCCATCCCTGGACTGGATCATGAAAAGATCTTGTAAACAAAATTCTTTTACTAAGAACTGAAAAATAGGACACTATTCTGTGTGTAATAGTTTATATACAGTCCCTACAGAGGATGTAGGTGCTGACTCTTTTGATCTCTCAAGGTCCCTTTCAACCCTATCATTCTATAATTCTATAATTAATTAGTGAATGAGAGGATCATTTAATTAGTGTTACAATTAAATCTGCCTGAGGAACGCTTATATCCCTGGCCTTCCTGAAAAAGCTGTAGATGTGGTTTCCTTGAAAAGACCCTTTTGGGAAGTAGTTAGAGGTAGTCTTGCTGAGTTATTAAAGAATCGCCTGCCTTTTGGCATCACTGAAAGACCATTTTGTTTATCATAGGACAATGCTTGACAGAAAATTAGTAATCATATACAATAGCATGGCAAGAAATCAACTCCTTTGCTTTTGGCAAGAGCTAATGATTTTCTTTTTGCCAGACAAGCATAATGCATGATTTTGCCTTTCACTTTTCAAAAAAAAAAAAAAAAATTGCATACATTTCTGCAAGACTGAGCCATAGTATTAAAGAAAAGCTAAGAATCATCTAAAACAATAGCTTAGCATAAAAAAAAAAAGATTGGATATAACTCAGCACAACAAAAAATACTAGACCTGCCTCATTGCACTGAATTTCTGCAGAGCATAAAACTTTCATCAGAAAACAAAACAGTGGAAATAATAAATGGATACCATAAATTAAAACTGGTGCAATTATAAGGAGGCATCCCACCAAGAATTCTTTGTACAGTGTGTTCTTGTTGCATTAAAAGATCTCTTTTTTGTTTTGCAAAACAAATTTTACTCTCCAAATTAAAGAAAATATTTTTGATGTGCATGATTATAATGGGCTCTTGAATGAAGACTCTACGTCTTCTGCAAAATAGAGAATCTGAATATTCCTAACATGACACAATCTAATACAATAAAGCTGAATTTCTCTTATTATACAAAGCTCTCTTTTTCTCCATTCAAATGATTTCCCAGTGATGGACTTAAATCCAGACTCATTATAACATTTATATTATTCCTATTATTATTGTGGTTAGAAAGTATAGTTGTACTTCATGAAAAAGAAGAACATAATAGCCATTGTTAAAAAGAACTCAGAGGGGTGTGAAGCAGCTTTTTTAGCTCTCTAAAGATAAAAGTATCAGTTCATTTAATCTAAATACATTTGGATGCCTCTTGGCTGTTACTTTTAACCCATGTTGAGTTATTCTAATTTTCATGGATGATTAATATGGCACACCTTCTTCCAATGATGAAAACTGAACTTTTCTAAATAAAGTTCTCTGCTAAATTATTCATCCATAGGCAAATTTGTTTAGGGAGTTTGAGAAACTCTCTCTTGAGAAATAGAACCATTCTTTTACAATCAGTTTTTTTTTTTTTAAAAAAGGAGTAAGTAAGCATACTGAACATTTCATATTATCAGTTTCTGTTTTCCAATCTAAATTTTCTGTTGACTCAGTTGGAATGTGAATACAAAAACATCTCCCTTCTATTTACAAAGTAATTATCTGGTATTTGTGGTGGATAATTAAATGATGACTTTAAGTTTTCATCCATAAGTTGGAGTGCTGACTCATTTGGGCTAGCATGTTATGTGATCTTTAAAATTAAATGATTCTGTGGCACCACGCCAGGAGCCCTGTAACACATGTATTTCTAGATCATCAGCTGCTGTTGTGGCTGCTTCCATTTCAGTCACCCTTTGTTGGCTTAATAGCAATGTTAGGATTGCCATAGATTTGAAAGGAAAAACCAGGAAGAAAACAAAGACCAGTAAGAGAACAGTTTCAGCATGGATCTTTATTATTTGCCAAATATTCCTCTCAAACCTAGCCTTCACCATAGACTACTGTATGGTAGTAATTTGCCTGGTGCTATTTTATATTTGAAAGAACTAGTTAAAATAATTCTAATTTTTGTTCTATATTTGGAACAATAAGAACTTAGTTACTTGGAAACCCAATATAAATTTCTGCAACCCATGGTGACTTTTTTTTTTTTAAGAAATAAAGGGCAAGAAAAGTGAATGAAAGTATTTCTAAAAACATTATATAAAGTGTACTACAGGGGAAATGGGGATTCTCTGCTGGCTCAGACGGTAAGGAATCTGCCTTAAATGCCAGAGACCCCGGGTTGGATCCCTGGGTTGGGAAGATCCCTTGGAGAAGGGAATGACTACCCACTCCAGAATTCTTGCCTGGAGAACTCCGTGGACAGAGGAGCTGGCAGGCTACAGTCCATGTAGTCACAAAGTCAGACACAACTGAGTGACTAACACTTTTGCTTTTACTTCACTTTCATGGGGAAAGTTGGTATTCAGGCTAATTTTGTCTCTTTAGCTTTTATACAAATTTGTTTATGACAGAGCCAAACTGGACATATATTGCCTCATTTTTCTGGTGACTTTTATGCCTACCTTGTTGGGTCCTGGCATACAGCTGGTGGTTGAAAGGTGAGTTCCCACCCAAAAGAAGGTGAGGTGTCCATACTTTCACCACCTATAACTCCAGAGTTAGCTTGAGAGGTGAATAGATGGACTATCAGTCTTGGGAGAAATAAAATTTGCTCTTCTTTGGAAATGTTGGGAACCTTGTCTTAAGTTTTGTACAAGGAGCTATAATAAAACGACGACCTTGAGATACTGTAAGATGGCTGTAACATTTTTGCATTTCACAAGGGAATGTCCTTTTTTAAAGCAGAACATAAAGACTTTTAGAGGTTGTATTAGTTTGAGTTTCATCAAACGCAGATCCTGAAAGAAAGCTTTGAGGAATAGATAGTTTGTAAGATGATCCCAAAAGTGCTGTTTTGTGGTGAAGAAGTGAAGCAGGGCTGGAATGAAAGGCAATCAAATATATTTTAGGATGAACACCATGGCCGAGGGCAGTGAGGGCTTGAGTGCAGTGGCTGCTGCTGCTGCTGCTGCTAAGTTGCATCAGTCGTGTCCGACTTTTTGTGATCCCGTGGACTGTAGACTGCCAGGCTCCTCTGGCCATGAGATTCTCCAGGCAAGAATACTGCAGTAGGTTGCCATTTCCTCCTCCAGGATATCTGCCCAACCCAGGATCAAACCCGTGTCTCTTATATTTCCTGTATTGGTAGGAAGTTTCTTTACCCATGGGAAAAGTTATAAAAACTGTAGAACCCACTTTAGAATTTTCCTGTGGTTGGATGAGGAAGCTGGAAGGTTTATCCACCAATTCCTACCTCTCTTTGTTTGAGGCTTACCTCTGTGGTGTTAATGTCTTGATATTTCTGGCCCCTCTCAGGTGTGATCTGAGCACACTCTGTTGCCAGCACAATCATTCTGGGAAACAGATGCTTGGAGCCATGGTGTATAAAAGAGCTGTGAGCAGGTCTGTGCTGGCTTGGGGCAAAGGGAGGTAGATAGAACACCCACAGGTGTGATTGCTCTCTATTAAGGAGAGAGGGTCTTTCCAGATGGCTCATGGGTAAAGAATCCGCCTGTCAGTGAAGGAGACACGTGTTCAATCCCTGGCTCGGGAAGATCTCCTGGAGAAGGAAATGGCATCCCACTCCAATATTCTTGCCTGGGAAATCACATGGTCAGAGCAGCCTGGTGGGCTACAGTCCATGCGGTTGCAAAGAGTCGGGCATGACTTAGCAACTAAACGACAGCAATAAAAGGAGATAGAACACCTAGGAAGTCAGCATCCTATACACTCACTGTACAGATTAGGGCTTAATCAGGAAGACAGAACTTCTGTGCATTGAATGGAACTCGGCACTGGTGGCATGTGGACACACTCAAACCTGCCACCACATCCAACCTCTACAGCAAAGGGACCCACGGAAGAAGCTGGTGTTCTTTGCCAAAGAACAACACGCAAATCAGGCAACTAGAGAAGCTAAAGGAGGAGATACAGAGGCTGTTCAGGAACTGTGGGCACAACTGCTGGATCCCACCAAGGATGTAGCCAGGAGATCAGCAGGCAGGTGCATGCAAGGCAGCCATGCCCCGTGCTCCGGGTCAGCCTTCAGTAGAAAGTAACCAGTTTATTCTTACTTCTGACTTCCAAATCTCACCAAAATTTCTCTTGTGGTCACTTCTTACCCCAAACAATAAAGAGAAGGGATTTCTTAGCATTCTGCTGAGTTTGCAGGCTGCAAAGTCACCGCACCCATGTTCTATGAGTTACATTCTCTTTATCAGGAAAGGTAAGGGAAATGGACACATACATTCGTAAAATCGAGGGGACAAACAAACTTGCTCACTCCTGTTTCTTTTTTTTTTAAGCTCTAAAATTTTAAAGTTTTTAGAAGTCTAGAGATACCTGACTGAAATAATCCTCTGAGTTAATCTTTATTTTAACAAAGAAGAGCATTTAATTTCTCATGGCGTTGGACCATCGAAGTTTTATTTGATTAGGTGTAGTATGTGTGGAGGGCAAGTGGATGTCTGTCTGCGTGCTTCATCAAGGCATGAACTTCATATTTCCCTCGAATTTCCCACCTACCAGCCTGAAATCAGACACTCTCATTGTGGGTGAGCTGGAACACCACAGAAAGTAAATGGAGTTTTATGAATCCTGTTGGTCCTTTTCGGTACTGGTTCATTTTCTAATCTATTACTGTTGTCAGAGAAGGCAATGGCACCCTACTCCAGTACTCTTGCCTGGAAAATCCCATGGATGGAGGAGCCTGGTGGGCTGCAGTCCATGGGGTCGCTAAGAGTCGGACACGACTGAGCGACTTCACTTTCACGCATTGGAGAAGGAAATGGCAACCCACTCCAGTGTTCTTGCCTGGAGAATCCCAGGGATGGCGGAGACTGGTGGGCTGCCTTCTATGGGGTCGCACAGAGTCGGACACTTAGCATTAAGCGACTTAGCATTACTGTTGTACTTTTAATGATTTTTTATAAGTTGACCATGACTTAAGTGATGGTCTAAAGACGTTCTTGGTTTAAAAAAAAAAAAAACTTTATTTTTTAAATTGGCCATGAGAATGTCAGTGAACTCAGAGAAAATGCATGGTTTTCTTCTAACTCAGGCTGGAAAAGCGCTGTGAAATTCTTGTGCCCACGAGAAACCTGAAGGTGAGGCATAGTTATTTTGGACTCTTTAATATTAGATTTACAGAGGATCTGGGGGAGTAATGAAAGCAGCTGAAGGTAAGGTGCAAATCATAGTGGAAAGGTGATGGTACAATGCTGACAGAGGGCAGACGGAAAAGCCCAGGATAAGAAGAGTGGACAGAGGAGCCTGGTATGCTGCAGTCCATGTTGTTGCAAAGAGTCAGACACAACTTAGTGACGAAGCGACAATACTGCAGCTGGCTTGAACTTGCTTATATGAGCTGACTGTAGGCAACTTTTCCAAATCTCAGTTTAGTGACCTCACATTGGTAACTCAGAAACACCCATGGTGAGAGTATCTGTACTACAGAATTTTTATCTATGTATTTTTAATTGGAGGATAATTACTTTAAAATATTGTGTTAGATTCTGCCACACCTCAACATGAATCAGCCAAAGTATACATATCTCCCCTGTCTTGAAACTCCTCTGTACTACAGAATTCGGAAGGCACTGCATCAGGGCTTCCTCCACTCCTTGCCCTGACCAGCCTGAGAGATGATGGTTAAACTTTTACGAGCACATGACTGGCTAAGTATTTATGAAGTTACCTGGTTTTCTTTCTTTCATATTTTGGGCATGCCTTTCTATGTACTGGGTGTTGAATGGTGGTTGATGAATGCTCTCTCATTCCAAGATCTGAATTCAGGCCTTCTGAAGCCGTTCGTTCTGCACTATTATTTGTTCCACATCCTGTGTACACCCACAGCTAGGTGTGATGACACACCACAGCCAGAGTGATGACCAACACGGCTCTTGTCTTCATGGGGTTTGCATCTCCAGAGGGTCTCAGCCTTTCTACTCTTGACATTTTGGACTAGATGGTTCTCTGTTGTGGAATATTTAGCAGCATTGCTGGCCTCTATCCACTAGGTGTCAGTAACTACTTCCCCCAGTTGTGAAAAATAAAAAATGCCCCCATGTTGGGAAATCAATCCTGAATATTTATTGGAAGGACTGATGCTGAAGCTGAAATTCCAGTACTTTGGCCACCTGATGTGAAAAGCCAACTCACTGGAAGAGACCCTGATGCTGGGAAAGATTGAAGGCAGGAGGAGAAGCGGGCAACAGAGGATGAGATGGTTAGACAGCATCACTGACCCAGTGGACGTGGGTTTGAGCAAATGCCAGATAGTGAAAGACAGGGAAGCTTGGCATGCTGCAGTCCATGCATGGGGTCACAAAGAATCAGCCATGACTTAGCGACTGAACAAATAAAATGCCAAGTGTACCCTGGGGCACAGAGTCACCCTGGTTGAGCATCCCTATGATAAACAGCTGTAAGGTAAGAGAATCTAGTTGTATGAGAGAGGTTGGAACTTGACTAGATACAATTGTCATCGCTGTCTTACAGATGGAGAAACTGAGCCACTCCGAGTAAAAAGTCACTCATGTAAAACACATTAAGTAGTCAAAGTAGGATTATACCTCATGTCTTCTTGACTTCACAAATAATTCTTAAACTGGACACACACGGAAAAAACTGGCTAGGTAACTAGAAATGATATAAAGTTAGAAAAAAACTGTAAATTGTCAAGAACAGCAACATAGATTTTAGGAAAGAGATTTTACATATTTATTAAAAATATGGGTAGTTATATTATGGTGAGACGCCATCTACAAGTAAATAAAGCTCAAGCTTTCCAGAAATAAAATTCTAACAAGGATTGCCTGGGTGGTAGAGTAGATAAGAAGCTGCCTGCCAATGCAGGGGACACGGGTTTGATCCCTGGTCTGGGAAGATTCCTCATGCCACAGAGAAGCTAAGCCTGTGCATCTAGAGCCTGTGCTCTGCAATAAGCAAAGCCCCTGCTTGCAGCAACTAGAGAGAACACTCACACAGCAATGAAGATCCAGCACAACCATAGATAAATCAATAAAATTCCAACAATATAATTGCAAAGGATTTTGATGAAAAGGGAAGGGGAATCCTTAGAACTTCCTGTGGCTATGTGACTCCTTAGGGGCTTCCTGATGAGCTCACACTGGATGGAGACACACCTAAGGCATGAAGGGAGTTGATCCTGAATCACGAGGAATGACACCCTTTTTAAAACTGATTTCAGGAGGTGACGCTCAATAATTGGTTTATTCCACAGAATATTGTTTTGCTTTTGAAAGTGAAAGTCAGTCATGTTCGACTCTTTGCAGTCCCATGGACAGTAGCCTGCCAGACTCCTTTGTCCATGGGATTCTCCAGGCAAGAATACAGCAGTGGGTAGCCTTTCCCTTCTCCAGGGGATCTTTCTGACCCAGGGATCAAAGCCAGGTCTCCTGGCATTGCAGCAGATTCTTTACTGTTTGAGCCACCAAGGAAGCCCTGAGTTTTGCTTTTATCTCATGCTAAAATAAATTTTGTATTACTGTTCTGTATACATTTTAAAGAGAACATGTTACTTATTGTGATAGAACTTTCTAAGTATTAACATTTAAATTAAATTAAAATTTTTTAATTAAAAAAAAAATTTCCCCACTGCACCATGTGGTTTGTGGGGTCCTAATTCCCCAACCAGAGACTGAAACTGTGTTCCCTGCAGTGGAAATATGGAGTCCTAACCATTAGACCGCAGGGGAATAGACTGAGACTTGCAAAAAAAAAAAAAAAAACAAGCCAGATAAAACAAAAGACTCTTTAAAACTACATTTGGAGCAAGAGAGAAACAGAGAGGCCCTCTGCCTGGAGCAGATGGTATGATGCTAACAGATGATGCACAGAAAGCACAGTCCTTCAGCTTCAGTTCTGCTCAGCCTGTTCCATCAAGGAAAATCCTGTTCCAATCGGGAAGATACTTGAGAACAAATATTTTGAAAGAAATCAAAGCCTAAGAAATTGAAGAAGTCATAAAGCACCTGTTTTAAATGTATTAAAATTCAGTTTCATCTTTGTTCATTCATTCATCAAATGTTAACACATTCATACACTGGACTGAGCAATGAGAAATGGTCATTCTCAGTTCCTGCATTTTAGTGGAAATAAACAAATGAAATTAACTGGAATATCATACATCTGGTGTTCCATGTACCATGTTAGGGTCATGTATAGGATTCAGTTGGGGCTCTCCCTGGTAGGTGGAAAAGTGATGGGTAGGGATGGAAAAGAATGCTGCTGATATAGGACAGTGAATGCTCATGGACCAAAAATTACATCATGGACTCCTGAGGGACTTTGCCTGTGTGACGACAGGCACTGTCGTGCCGCTGCTGGCACGTTTTGAGAAATCATGATGACCGGAAGTAGTTCCAGAAGACTGAAGATGATTAAAAACTTGATTTTTAAAAATAGGGTCATGCAGAAGAACTGTTCCTCCTGTTCACATCTTAACTGTCTGACTCACACATTTGGTGCACTTTGTTCCAGGCACTTACAAAGTAAAAGAAAGGCCTATTTCACATGTGGGTTTGTTCATGAAGACAGAAGAGGTCCCAGTGATGCCTCTCCTCCTCCTCCCACGTCTGGATCTGGTTGGGATGTTTGTTTCTAGGTTCAGATTTTCTTTCTTTCTGGGAAGAATCACCTTATGACACTTAATGATTCTGGTGGGATATGCTTGGAGGATTGTGTGGTAGGTGATCAGGCCCACCACCTACGGTCAAGCAGGGCACCAGTAGGGTACCAGCTGTGGGGCCCCACAAGTGGAAGGATTAGGTGCAGGGACACTCAGCTGGTAGAACAATTTAAATTAATGTTTGTAGATGTGTTTCCACTTCCAAGCAGGAAGTCTCTAGTGAAGTAAAACAGGACTCTTTCATTCTGTTTCAGCAGCACTATTTTGGCATTGAAATGCAGTGGCCAATATTACAGAGGATAAATAACGAGAGATAGATTGTAAGTTGAGTGAGAGAGTCAAAATTAAACAACTGCCGGCTTGCAATGAAAGACCAGAACATAGAATGTGATATTTATCACAAGTTGAATATAAGGCTCTGAATTTTGTTTGGAAAAAAAATCAATTTTGAGTATAGGCTAGAAGAGACAAAGCGATTTATGTATAATATAAAAAGGCTTGTAAAGTTTAATTAATCATGAGCTCAATATTAACCAGTAATGCAATTGTGGCTGCTGAGAAAACAAAGGTGAGATTTCTTTCCTCTTGAAATTTTTCTCTCTTGATGATTTGCAAATTAAAAAACTAAGAAATGCTTATTTTTAAAAGTGAAATAAAAATAAAATTCTAAAATGATGTAAAAAGGAAATGCTAATCCTCTCCTTGTTTCTATTTCTTGGCCCCCTCACGACAAAAGATTATCCTGCCAGAAATGTCAACAGTGATGAGGTGAGGAAACCCCTCATCATATTAGCATATTCAGAGTATTTCTCTGCATACCCTGGGTGTTGGAAGTTACCCCCAAGTACATTTTTCATGCCAGAGTTTCTCCTTCTATAAAATGGGAATAGTAATAGTACCTACTTTGAGAGTTGTTCTGAAAATTAGATTAAATAAAATATGTAAAGCATTTAGACCAATGTTGAAGACAGTCTAGCAGAGCTCTGTGCAAAGCAAGACTTTAGTCAAAATCCGTAGCCAGGGAAGGCACTGAAGGAATGTTCTGCCTTGGGGGAAAGGATGGAATTTTTACAGGGCTTGAACAAGGAGAGGTCAGTGGAAGTTCAGCTAGTTTTGGGAGTAGGTGCTGAAAAAAGGCTCCTTAGAGGAGGAGGAGTTGATCTTCTGGACTAGCAGTTGGCTGAGGAATTCAGGTTTTATCAAGAGGAAGGGGGAAGAAGAGATGAGGCACAAAGGCCACCGGAGGGCAGAATGGAAATTAGTCAGTCCTTTGTGTGCCTGCTAAGTCGCTTCAGTCATGTCTGACTCTTCTGCGGCCCTATGGACTTAGCCCACCAGGCTCTTCTGTCCATGGGATTCTCCAGGCAAGAATACTGGAGTGGGTTACCATGCTGTCTTATGGTCTTACATTGGCAGGTAGAATGTGCTCAAAAATGTCGTAGATGTCATTCTGATCTCCTGACATCCTAGAGTGATTGTAAAGTGTCTCACCCCCGGGAGCCATTTGGAAACAAGCCAGAAGGTCTCCATGCTCCTGGGGCTCACAAGGAACCTCCTCCTTCTGAGGAGGGAGTAGCTCCCCTTGGGCACTCCATCACCCTTTTGTGGAAATAAACAAAGATCACCTAAGTGAGAAAAGCAAAGGCTATCAGTTCAGAGCTTGCTATGTATAGGAGTTCCAAACTCACCGTCGCTTGAGTTTGGGCAGGGACCCAGTGACAGCATTGGGGTGGGATGGCTGGGGTATGCCCTGATGGAAGTTGTGGGCACAGGGATGCTGGAGGTGACTGACTAGGACCAGTGGATACAGGTGATCAGTTAGGGGTGTGCATTTAACTTTCCATAATTGATCCTAAGTTGGAAGTGGAGAAAAAATTAGGGAAGTTCTTGGTTACCAATCAAGACCTGGCTATTTGGGGCCAATAGGTAATAGATGTTTTTGTTTGGCTTCCTGGATTGTTACTAAAGATGGTTACATGGCTTTCTGAAAGTCTGACTTAGAGCAGACTGGCTTCTTGGGTGATTTATTATAGATAAGGGGTTAGTTTCCTGAGTAGGTGTGGGCCAAAGTTCTATTTTCATATATCTATTTTTATATAGGGTCCAAACTTTGTCCATTTATACCTTCAGATTCAGACTCTTACTTTGTTTTTCCTCTCATTATCTCTTCCTTTCTAAGCTCTAGTTATTTTATCTGGTCTGGGAACAGGATAAAAAAAAATGCCTTTAATTGATTGAGTATTCATTCAGGTTTACTGTTTCTAAAATAAATTTTGTGATATAAAGGGCTAAGGAGTTTGATGCTCATTCTTGAGACTTGATTCTTCACATTTAGAAGCTAAGAGTTCTTATTCTGTCTTCTTAGGGACAATGACAAGGGCTTCCCAGGTACCTCAGATGGTAAAGAATCTGCCTGCAATGCAAGAGACCTGGGTTCAATCCCTAGGTTGAGAAGATTCCCTGGAGAAAGGAATGGCTACCCAATCCAATGTTCTTGCTTGGATAATACCATGGACAGAGTAGCCTGGTGGGCTGTAGTCCATGGAGTCACAGAGAGTTGGACATGGCTGATAGACTAATACTTAACTGACATACAGTCAATGAGAAGGAATTGATAAAGGACAACATGTGAAAGGGAAATAAAGAGCTAAACAGTCCATAGCAAACACATATGACATAAGACTTACTATATGTGCATTATGTAATACCAAGTTCCTCTCCATAGAACTTCCAAACAAATCAAGCATGATTGAAAGAATTGTTGAAGAACAAGATTTTAGAACCAGGATATTGAGTGTAGAATGCTGCTGCTGCTGCTAAGTCGCTTCAGTCATGTCTGACTCTTCTCGACCCCATGGACTGCAGCCTACCAGGCTCCTCCGTCTATGGGATTTTCCAGATATTTGGTATTTGCTATATTGATCTTCCCTGGTGGCTCAGATGGTAAAGCATCTGCCTGCAATGCCTATCACGTGGGAGACCCGGGTTCAATCCCTGGGTCAGGAAGATCTCCTGGAGAAGGAAATGGCAACCCACTCCAGTATTCTTGCCTGGAAAATCCCATGGATGGTGGAACCTAGTAGGCTACAGTCCATGGGGTCACAAAGAGTTGGACACGACTGAGCGACTTTACTTTTATCACTTTATAGGTCTCTGAGTGCATATGTTGATGAAGGCTACTGTCTGGATGCTAAAACTGAAAGGTATTTCAAATGAGTTCCTTGAATGTTGGCACATGCATCGTCTGTAATTTCTCATCAGGGTGATTAGTCTACAGTTAATTTCTACTTGCAATTCTCACAGGGCACTGGCATTTTCATTTCAGTATCAAGTTCATTTTTTTGTAATGCAAGTGCTGGAGCATGGTTATAGCAAATTTTCTTGACCATTACCGAATAAAATACAGGTTGCCAAATAAATGAGAGCTCCAATAAGTTGGAACTTTAGTCATATTTGTTCCATTTGATTTTGAATTAAGCAATATTTCCTAAAATATTTACAAACTAACTTTTGGATGGTGCAAATGATAACATTTAAAGATAAGGATATTAATATTATAGAAGTGCATGATAAAAATAAACCATGGGGAGTAGTCTTTCAAGTATCCCTATCATGCTGGCACTAATGAGAAATTTTTGCAATAAATACATTTTGCATGTGACATTTAGAGCAGTTGATTAAAGGAAAGGACAGATTGAAAGTGAGCCAGAGCAGAGATAAGATTGGTATTTGGTATAGTCTCTCTTTTCTCTTTATGATTGCATTAGTGAGCTACTGATGGACAGTGGCTCATGAAGCCTTCCTTGTAACCTGCTGGGATGCTTACAGTTAAATGGTTGCTAAGTTCTGTTTTCTTGGTCCTAATATCTCTTCTTGAATAGCTTGAGGTGTATAAGAGGTGTTTTTATTGATTTGTATGAGTGCAGTTGCTTTCAGAAGACTTATAATTTGACTAAAGGGGGCATCTGTGAAAAAGATATGGTCAGGTATGTCCAGCTGAACAGAATACTAATATACCTTCGGTAGAGGCACATTATGCTTTTATTTCTGACTATACATTGAATTATTTACACCTTCAAGGCAGCTGATTGAACTGTAGCATCAGTCAATTAGCAAATCAAAAATTTATATGATTCCAATTTAGCATGGAGTCCTTCTCTCTCTCCTTTTTTCTTTTTAGATTTTCACCCTGACAGTGACAAATTACTCCTCTGCTGGCTGAGATTGGAAATTAAAAGCATTTAGAGTTGCTCATGCATTTATGCTAATGAGAACTTCTGATATGATTTGCATGCAAAAGAGGACAATCTGAAAGCTCATCAGTTTTTCAGGCTTCCACATTTTGATGTAGCAGAATTTTTTTTTTTTTTCTTCTGTTTTTCCACGGAGCAAAATTTTTTCTCCAGGAAACAATACAGAATGTGAACAAAAAGAGTTCTTTTAAGTCAGAAAGTTCTCCTTCGTTTTTTTACCCTCCAGATTCTTGTCAAATCGTTTGCTTGCTCCTTCAGAACTGCAGCCCACATTCATTAGCATTTTAGATGTTTATCAAAGGAAGGATCCAGTATCTGCCACACAAGATTATAGCTCTGCTTCATTTTCAATTCAGCAAGGGAAAAAAAAAAGAAGACCTGAGGACAGACAGGAAGAGGGACATGCACCCTGACAATCTTTTTCTTACATCCACCCGAATTAATCCCATTTAGAGAAAATTTGATTAATCACCAAAGGTGGGAGTTTTACCTTTCATAGAAGGCACTGACAAATTTTAAGCTGAGACGTAGTATGAAAGTCCTACCCTGATATTTGTATAAAACAGAGCAACGTTAAAAATGAATACAGAAAAGTGGACGGGGAAAATGAGCGGGGAAGAAATGTACTATCCAAAATTTTTGAAAGGGATTTCATTACGTCTATAGATGTGCAATTATTAGACCATTAAGATGACAAGGGAGGGGGATTGAAAGAATGGGAAATGCTTCTTTTTAATTTTTATTTTTCTTAGAAATGACTACCTCTCTTGAGATTCTTCTAATTTGGTGAAAGTTAAATGCCATCTTATCAGAATGTCGTTGATACTGTGGGAATTTTATTTTGCCAAAATAAGCCTGCATTGTTAATTGATTTCAACTGTTACCACTGGAGGGTTTTATTTATATTTAATACAGTGCATTTTGTGCCAACTATGTGAAGGGCAATGTATGCTACTCCATAAATATACTGTCCACCCAAACAGAGGCATTGGGTTGGGGGACAGGGAGTTTCTTCTGCTTTAAAGGCATATGATTTTCTTATTTACCTAAGATATTTTAGGGGTGATCAGCACTGGAGTTTAATGATGGAACTATGGCTATCAATTTGTCTGTTAGCATTTGGTGTCCTTAAGCTGTTTTAATATAGAAAAACATGTGCAATTCCATTTGAAGACATCGCCTGGTCTTTGTAATTCATTCAGATCACTTTCTACTTCATCTGTTAGGCTTGTGCCACTCCCTACCCTTACCCTCACCCCAATACCTCTTTCAGGAGCTTGGACTTTGGTGCTTCATCTGACTTGACTGAAAATGTCTATTTCCAGGAATCCAGTGTCCCTGGATTTCTCCAAGCGTAATGGACACCCAGATCAGGCATTTCATTTTGGGTACCACCTAATATTGACTGGCTGGCACTTTAA
The DNA here is from genome assembly GCF_002263795.3 of Bos taurus. Lineage (NCBI taxonomy): Eukaryota > Metazoa > Chordata > Mammalia > Artiodactyla > Bovidae > Bos > Bos taurus. The sequence goes on from NC_037336.1 coordinate 92,228,596, forward strand.
CTTCAGGTGAAAGACTCCTAGCTCTGGGTCCTCCAGATTTTTCCTACTATAACTAATTGACTGGCTGGGTCAACTAATAGTTTAGCTTAAGGGGATTGAACCCAAAGGGGTTTTCTATTTTGGGTTTGGAAGTGGCATAGGTGGAATTGTGCCCTCCCCCCCACACACAATTTGTATGTTAAAGCTTGAAGTTTCTATAAGAGTGAATTTAGAAATAGGGCTTGTATGGAGATAATACAGTTTAAATGAGGTCATAAGGATGGGGCCCTGGTTCAAAAGGATTAGCATACTTACAAAAAGTGACACCTGAATACTTACACTCACTATTCTCATTCCTCTCTCTCTTTTCTCTCCTCTCCCTCCCTCTTCTTTCTGCTCTCCCACCTCCCTCTGCCCCAAACCCACCGAATGAGGACACAGCAAGGAGGTGGCTGTCTGCAAGCCAGGAAGAGCCTCTCACTAGGAACTGAGTTAGCTAACATCTTGATCTTAGAGTTCCCAGCCTCCAGAACTGTAAGAAAATACACTTCTATTATTTAAGCCACTCAGTCTATGACATCTTGTTATGGAAGCAGAAGCAGACTAATAATACAGGGAGAAGAGATAAGAAATATATTATTTCTAGACTTGGAACTTAATTCTTTATTGTGATTTATCTTATGCTTCCTGACTATGGTCTAACCTAACTGATCTTATGAAACAAACTTTTGATCTATTATCTTCCATGATCATTTAATTAAGTTATTATCTTTGTATGAAATTATATAAATGAATATGCAATGGCATAAAATTCTGTTCACTGTAGATAGATGTATGTACAATATAATCATTGAGCAGAGTTTTAGCAGTAAGATTACTTATAGAATCTATCAGATATCTGTATACCCTCCCACCTACTCAGCACACAGGGAGGGAAGTCTTTTCTGCAAAGATATAATAGGGCAATTTGTCACCTTGGAGGAGAGTTACATAATCTTATGCTCAGAAGTTGTATGTCTTCATTCAACAGCTAAAAGGCAAGAACAAGCCAGAATCAGCTGTTATTACATGAAAGCTGAAGACTCTAAAGCTTAAGTTTTAAGACATTATATTTAAAAAGACTGAGAATTCTCTATAGTCAGAGTGTCAGCCATACTATAAAATTATATTGAAATTTTCCTGGTAGAATTCATGATTTCCTGTTTTGTAGGCTATCTGTACAAGGGAAATGACTGACATCTTTTTATTTAAGCAAGGTGAATTGTTTTCCTTGCAAACTTTCTAAGAAAATGAAATGACATTTTGGTGCTAACCTCTTGGTCTTGGTCGATTCATTTATCTTTTGATGGCTAGAGAAGTCTTAATGCCAAACACTGTGAAGCTGAAATACAGCTGGGATAGAAGGGGTGACAGCCAAGAGGGGAGGAAGTGGTGGCAAGTCCGGGCAGCCCTGTGGCTGAAACAAGCTCCTTGCCTATCATAAGGTACAGGAGCCCTGAATTACTTTTCCTACCTGACTTTGCCCTTGTCTGTCAAGAACTGTGTTTTTAGTATATTACTGGTATAATTATTTCCTCTTCTGTCTCATTAGTTTTTTTATTCTTTTTTTTATTATCTATTTGTTTTTCATTACAAATGATCTCCAATTCTTTAAAGGGGTGTCAGTAAATCTGACAATCACTAACATTTATTGAAAGCATACTGAGTGCTCAGTGTTTTAAGTGCTAACTGTTGACATGTGTTGCGGTTCTGTGAAGAAGATAGTATTTCACAGTTGGAGGAGCAGCTGTAGACTTAGAAAGGATTCACAGTTCGCCCAAGGCTCAGAGTTTCTGTACGTGACCTAGCCAGGACTAACACCTGGGCTCATTTGTCTCTGAAGTTGGCAGTGATATTAGTGGTAGAAGATTGCTACCTGGAATTCCTCAGATAGTATCTCCTGAAGTATTCATTGAAAATACCCAGCTTTACAAAGAGATAAAGAAACTATCTCTTTGGAGAGGCCCGCTTGCTGGATTCTGTCCACTGCATATAAATGTGCGGAGTAGTGTTTTGCTTCTACATGTTGAGTTACGGTTACTTGGCTGTTCCTTTTCGGTGATTATTACAAAGAAAACTTTTCAGATTAAGGATGCAGATCATGTTCCTTGGCCCTTCCCTTATCAGTACAGATCTCCACCCTGAGTCAAGACAGTCCTCTAGTACCTGCACCGATGTCACCTCATGGAACATGCCTCTTGTGTAGCAAAAGCACCATCCATTTTCCATTCTCACGGATCCTCCTACGATATAACAGCATAAGCTCATACGTACCCTAAGCCATTGTCTGTGTCCAGCTGATCATTCATTTACTGAAGGCTTTTGAATGTGCTTATGCAAGAGAAAGCAGGCAGACAATACTCCCTATTTCTCTCGAACACGTGCTTTCATGGGCACAATTCTTACTTTGACAAATTACAATGATGGTTTTGCCAGATGGAATATGGACTCCCCAAGGAAATGTGAGGACTCTGCAAAGGCAGCAAAACTTGTTCTACTTGGAACTGGAGGTGATAGTCAGAAGTCAAATAGAGGTTGTACCAACAACCATTTTCACTTATAAAGCCCACTTTACAAAGGAGTCCCAAGACACAGTGCGTTTAGACTTTTTAAAATGTCAGTGGTTAAGGACAACAGAGAGCAGCAGCAAACATAACCTTTAGTGTAGCCCTGAATGCTGACAGGGAGGAAGAGGCTGTGTGCTTTTTATAGGAAGCGTGTTACACGCTTTTAAACCCACTATTGTTCCAAATGTGAAACTTCAATCAGATGCCAGTTTGAGTTTTGTGTTATTGTGTGATGATGGGATGTGATCCTAACTCAGAACTTCCAAGCATTTTGCTACATGAAATAAAAGTGCTTCAAGGCAGGTCTACTTTGTAGAGACTAAGACTTATGGCCAATCATTGTTCTTTTAAAACAAAATACAGCACAAGCATTTTATACTCTATTTCTAATATTTAAGCATGCATTTCAATTCTTTATCAAAGAGATTGTTGTGCTTTTCCATTCCAAACTAATGGCACTGATAATTAACAATGCCCATGTGGATGTCAAGGGGCTTTCCTGTACTGTGTATGTGTAAAATAAAAATTTGCCTTTTATAGACATAATAGTATAGTACATTAAAGATCAGTGGTGTTACATTCTACAATTTCAGATGCATAATTTACTTTATGGTTTCTTTAAGAAAAAGCTGCCATTTTCTAAACAATGCAACCCATAAAATATGGCAGTTGATTAAATAAAATTGTATATATTTATATAAAATTATAAATCTATAACTTTATGTATTTTTATTCAACTGACTGTTTCTACTGATACTAAGTCACTGTAGGGTACAAACATTTTCTCTGTGTACTTTTCTAATCTCCCAAAGGTTGAAATGAAGAAATAGCTGACAAATTAAGCAGAGATCAACAAGTAGTTTAAGTAAATTTCATTGCTTCATATTATCAATTCCTTCACAAATACTACTCCTTCCTCTCCTTTTTGTGGTCATGATGGGTGAATGAAGAAATCAGATACTTTTGCAGTGAATTTTTCAACTTTGATAATTTATTTTATAGGATTTCCTTTGATTTATCATTATGATTCAAATTTTAGTCTCTAGAATTATGAAATTGGATTCATTTTATCTCTAAATATAAATCAGAAATAATTGCCAATAGTTTCCAAATTAGTCCAAGTCCATCATGAATCTGACTCTTGAAACACAAACATTCTTTTCATGGATTATAGATCTTCAAATTTTATCATAAAGTACATAAAATTTAGTGATGGGAAAGGTTTGCTATGTTATATATCTCAAGTCTGACATGTCACATCATTTCTGTGGTCAAAGACCTAATAGAGTAGAAATTAATTTATCTTTTTCTCCCAGATGGCTGGGGACTCTGCTTTTAGGTTTGCAAGTCTGCAAGTTGGCTATGGAAGTGTCATGCTATACCTCTGATTTGGATATTCTTTACCTTGAAGCTCATGCTGAAAGAGTGTTGGCTATTTGGTGTATGTTTTCTTAGACATGGCAGAAGCCCAATAGAGAAACCTATATGTATAATCACCTCTGTTTCTGTCATGTCATTAACTTTTCATTTGCCAAAGCAAGTCAAATGGCTAATCCCAAGTCATGGGGTAGGAAAGTATATATTGCTTTTCACGAGACCATGGCAAATATGTGGATCATACTAATACAAGGGAGTGACAGTTGTGGCCATTTGATCCATTTCTGCTTAAACCAGCTATAGCGGATTTTGTTACATACAGGTAGTAATATCACAGACCTCAATGAGGTGAACAGTATTACTGACATTATTTTATAAAAGAAGATGCTGTGGTAGAGAGGAATCAGTTACTTGCCTAAAGTCACATGGCTAATAAATGTAAGAGCTACATGGATTCAAATCATGTCTGGATACAGAATCCTGAATATCCTCCTGTATGGATGATGGCCAGCTTGACACAACAGTTTCTGTCATGAAAGTTTGAAAGTGAAGTCGCTTAGTCATGTCCAACTCTTTGCGACCCCATGGACTGTAGCCTATCAGGCTCCTCCATCCATGGGATTTTCCAGGCAAGAGTGCTGGAGTGGATTGCCATTTCCTTCTCTAGGGGATCTTCCCGACCCAGGAATCAAACCCAGGTCTCCTGCATTGCAGGCAGACGCTTTACCATCTGAGCCACCAGGGAAGCCCTGTTTCTGTCATGAGTTTTGGTGAAGATGAAGCAGTTTTATTAACATTATTACTAGTCTTTTGTTTCTGTCATGAGTATTATACAAAAACAAAAGATTAGTAATAATGTTACTAAAACTGCTTCATCTTCACCAAAACTAGGAGATAGAATATTGCATTATGTTGTACTGTGCTATATTGTAATATAATATAGTATATGAAAATGCACAAAGTATACCAAAAGTAATCAAAATTAGTACAGAAATCACAGGAGTGAAGAGGTTCTGAACTCGTTAGAAGAAGTGAAATTGAGGTGATCAATGATGGCAGAGCTCAAGAAAAATTAGGGAAAAAGTAATAAGCCAGTGTCACCTACATACAACAAAAGCTGGTCAACCTACTAAGGACCACAGAGAGATGGAGCAGAAAGTGTATGAGGGGAGAAAGGTCAAAGAATAATGAGATAGCAGGTCTAAGAAAATACTGGCATTAAGCTGGGTCTGGTGGCTCAGACGGTAAAGCATCTGTCTACAATGTGGAAGACCCAGGTTTGATCCCTGGGTGGGGAAGATCCCCTGGAGAAGGAAATGGCAATCCACTCCAGTAATATTGCCTGGAAAATCCAATGGACAGAGGAACCTGGTAGGCTACAGTCCATGGGATCGCAAAGAGTTGGACATGACTGAGCGACTTCACTTCACTTCTTCAAGCTGGGTCTAAATTTATAAAAAGGAGATGTCATAGCATTGATTCACAGATGCCTGTGGGAAGTAGGTGGGCAGGGACAGCACAACTTGCTCTTGAGGAACACTCACTAGAAAACATTGCTCTGGCCAGATTAAAAGGCTGAGATTTTGCTACTTAATACAAAACGTTTAAAGGAGGGGGGCTAAAAAATATTTTAAAAAATCACAAAGCACAAGCACAACTTAAAGAAAAGATGGTGAAGAAATAGGGAGAGTTGAAACATGACCTGGCAGAATTTAGGAAAAATGTAATAGAATAAAAAGTCCTGATAGAGATACAGACAGGAAATGGTGAGAGGCCCAAAGGAGAACATACAGGGTAGTAGGTACAGACAGAGATCCAAAGGCTTGACCAAGAATAGTGACCAAAATAAAATGGAAAATTATGAAAAGATTAGGGAGAACACTCAAAATGTAGTATAAGGCAAAGAAAGGGCAACATATACACAACTGGAGTCTGGAAAAGGAAAGAACAATGGAGTGGAACAAATATTTAAAGATATAAACAGATTTAAAAAATGAGTCTCTCTCTACACATATGTTTATAGACACTGCATGCCAAAGGAAATAACACCAGACTAATCAATACTGAGATGCAGTCTAACAAAGTTTTGATGTTTAAAGGAGAGGAAAGAAGCCTCTATACAGACAGATTATAGGGGAAGGTATTATAATCCCTGGTTTCAGACTTTTCTATAGTAACATTTGACTCTAGACTTGAGAAAAATTACATTATCATAAAAATATATTATAATACCTGTCATTATTAGAAAAAGGAATAAAATAGAATGTCTACATATAGACACTGAATACAAAGTGAATGTAAGAAATAGGACAAAATGGTATCACAAACCAATGGGTACAAATAGATTCTTCAACATAACTAATGTTGTGACCTCTGAGTGGTCAACTGAAAAAAAAAAAAACTATATAGTTTTCGGTAGAATAAAAAGCAAGAGAGTTCCAGAAAAGCATCTATTTCTGCTTTATTGACTATGCCAAAGCCTTTGACTGTGTGGATCACAATAAACTGTGGAAAATTCTGAAAGAGATGGGAATACCAGACCACCTGACCTGCCTCTTGAGAAACCTATATGCAGGTCAGGAAGCAACAGTTAGAACTGGACATGGAACAACAGACTGGTTCCAAATAGGAAAAGGAGTATGTCAAGGCTGTATATTGTCACCCTGCTTATTTAACTTATATGCAGAGTACATTATGAGAAAGGCTGGACTGGAAGAAGAGCAAACTGGAATCAAGATTGCAGGGAGAAATATCAATCACCTTGGATATGCAGATGACACCACCCTTATGGCAGAAAGTGAAGAGAAACTAAAAAGCCTCTTGATGAAGGTGAAAGTGGAGAGTGAAAAAGTTGACTTAAAGCTCAACATTCAGAAAACGAAGATCATGGCATCCGGTCCCATCACTTCATGGGAAATAGATGGGGAAACAGTGGAAACAGTGTCAGACTTTATTTTTTTGGGCTCCAAAATCACTGCAGATGGTGACTGCAGCCATGAAATTAAAAGACGCTTACTCCTTGGAAGGAAAGTTATGACCAACCTAGATAGCATATTGAAAAGAAGAGATATTACTTTACCAACAAAGGTCCGTCTAGTCAAGGCTATGGTTTTTCCAGTAGTCATGTATGGATGTGAGAGTTGGACTGTGAAGAAGGCTGAGTGCCAAAGAATTGATGCTTTTGAACTGTGGTGTTGGAGAAGACTCTTGAGAGTCCCTTGGACTGCAAGGAGATCTAACCAGTCCATTCTGAAGGAGATCAGTCCTGGGATTTCTCTGGAAGGAATGATGCTAAAGCTGAAACTCCAGTACTTTGGCCACCTCATGCGAAGAGTTGACTCATTGGAAAAGACTCTGATGCTAGGAGGGATTGGGGGCAGGAGGAGAAGGGGCCGACAGAGGATGAGATGGCTGGATGGCATCACTGACTCAATGGATGTGAGTCTGAGTGAATTCCAGGAGTTGGTGATGGACAGGGAGGCCTGGCGTGCTGCGATTCATGGGGTCGCAAAGAGTCGGACACGACTGAGCAACTGAACTGAACTGAGGATAAATTTTAAATAAATTAAAAATGTGAGAAAACTATAAATGTTCTAGGAGAAAACATGCAATAAGTCCTTAAGAAGAAAGTGAAAAAGTCTTTCTAATCATAACTCATAATTCAGAAGCTGTAATAGAAAAGATTGATAAAACTGCATAAAAATGAATGTTGTACGTGGTTAAAAAGGAATATAAGTGAAGCCAAAGGACATTCAATGATCAACAGGGAAAACGTATTTTCAACTTATATAATAGATAAAGAGTATGTATAAAAACCTCTCATTAGTCAACAGAAAAAATATATAAAAGACAGTTTACAAAAAAACCTTATCAACATATGACAAGAAGTCAGTCTCAGCCTTAGTAAAGAAATCCAAATCAAATTTTATTAAAAAAAATTTTTTTTACCCTACTGGAAAAAAATATTTAACTTACTACTGAGTTACTGCTACTTACTACTCAGTACTTACTACTGAGTACTAATGATAACTTACTACTGAGACTAAGGAAGCTGACATTCATTACTGTTGAGAGTACTGATTTGTACTACAACAGAGGGCACTCATACCACCTTATAATATTTGCAATTTTATCCTTTTTTTTCTTCTTCAGACTTCACTTCTGAGTATGGAATTTACTTTTATTTCATCATCATCAAATATTAAATTTTGTCAAGCACTTCTTCAGCCTCTATTAAGATCATCATGACCTATACTCAATTAACAAATATTAGTAGAGATCACCTGATTAAATCATTCTTTTTGTATCTGTCAGGGAAGCGTCAGAAAAATGCATGTTATTCCTGGTCATTCAAAAGTATGAACTGAACTTCAGGATGTCTGACTCTTTGCGACACCATGAGTGAGACTGAAGCATGCCAGGCTCCCCTGTCCTCCACTATCTGGTTGGAGAACTAACCATAAATTTTCTGCGACTTCGGCCCTCCAGTTTTCTGCCAATAACTTCCATGAACCAAACCTAACCAGAAACCAATATAATGTGAAATCAAGGAAATGGAGTTTGCATGGTTTAGAACCCTTTCAAACAGCTGAATGGGAAAAGTTAGGGATGCTTCTGAACGTAGTGAAAGTGAAGTCGCTCAGTCGTGTCAGACTCTTTGTGACCCCATGGACTGTAGCCTACCAGGCTCCTCAGTCCATGGAATTTTCCAGGCAAGAGTACTGGAGTGGGTTGCCATTGCCTTCTCCAGGGATCTTCCCAAGCTCTGCCAAACCTTTGTTACATCTCCTTTCTTACCCCCATTGTTTCCCTTTCCTTTTGTTGTTGTTGTTGTTCAGTTGTTAAGTCATGGCCAAATGATTGTGACACCACGGACCACAGCACATCAGGCTACCCTGTCCTGTTTCTTTTTTAAACTTGGACATTTATTCTTTTATTTCTGATTAGATTTCCCAGAGTTGGCATTGTATTGTTAGTCTGAAGTTTGAAGTTAGCTTTTTTAATAAGTCTGCTGTTCATTTTTTGCCTTTCCCTGTAATTTTCTTCTTTTATGCTTATTTAGTTCTTTTGAATCTAAATGATTGTTCATTTTCTATCACCCTGGGTTGAATGTTTCTTTCATTTATTATCAGTAAATTTAATTTTGTCAATTTAGTATGCATTAAAACTTCATTTTTCTCTGAATACTGCTTAGTCAATATCCTATGAATAGGTAAAATTTTTACTTCATTTATTTCTAAGTAAAAAAATCTAGTTTTCTTCTCTTTATAATGTAAAGTGTTAAAGTTAAGTTTTGAAATGTTTACATGTATGGGAAGTAGTGAAATGGTATGATTATCTAATGATCACAATAAAGATTAACTACAAATAGATTTGAAATTTGTCTTATTTTCATTTTTAGTTTTTTAAAGAAATGAAATAGTAAATAAAGTCCAAACTCACCAGTTATTCTCACTTTTCTCTTGCTAATGGGATAGATGTATATCATTTTATGTATTTTTAATAATTTTATGTATCAAAAATCAATATGTAGTGACTTTTGTGCTAAAATTTCCAAAATTTTCTCATATACTAAACATTATTATACATAGGTTTTTCACTTAATATTAATATTTTAGGTTTCTCATAGGTGTTGGTATTCATGTATCTAGTTTGTTCATCTAAGTTTCCAAATGGTACTTAATTGTATAAGTAAGCCATTGAATGTTTTACTACAAGACAGTTTGTTTCGAAATTTCTTTTTACAAATGGTGTGACAATAACAACCCTTTTGCATGTTTTCTTTTACAGATATTCACTCTAACATAGCTATTTAGAAATAAAACTGCTTGAAAATAAGATATTTCTAAATTAAGCTACACTCAATATTGCTAAATTTTCTTCAAGAAAGTTTTATCAGTTTACACTTCCACTAGCAACTCCCACTGTCTTACAACCTCACCAGCATTTGATGTTGTCACTTTAAATTGTGATAATGTATTTTTAATTTCTATCCAGATTTTTAGCTCTGTAGGTTGCTTGTTAATATCCTTTGTTAATTTTCCTGTAGGATCTTTGCATTTTTCTTATTGATTTGTAGGTATTCTTTTATCCTCTATATTCAAATGCTTTACAAGTTATATTGGTTACAAATATCTTTTCTCATAAATGACTTCCCACTGGTATCTGTTACAAAGTCAAGGTTTTAATTTCAATGAAGTCCTATTTAATGAAATTTTCTTCGTTAGATATGATTTTTGTTTTAATTAAAAAATCATTTCCTACTGTAATGCCAGCAAACTATGCTGAGTGCTTCATAGTTTTACTTTTTATTAAAAGTATTTATTATTAAAGGGTGTGCTTATTAAAAATACAAGGCAAACTTAGGCTTTAATCCTTCTGAGCTAAAATTTAGTATATGGTGTGAGGCAGAGATTTTGTCCTTTTCTGTATGAAAAATTGTTTCACTGACATTTACTGAATGTGTCTTTCTCCACTGATGTATGTCTTCTCTGTCACATATGAAAGATATCATTTATATGTGGATTGGTTTCTATGTTATATTTTCTGTACCAATATTTGGACATCTTTGTACTTGTATTTTCAGTTCAGTTCAGTCGCTCAGTCGTGTCTGACTCTTTGTGACCCCATGAAGCGCAGCACACCAGGCCTCCCTGTCCATCACCAACTCCTGGAATTCACTCAGACTCACGTCCATCGAGTCAGTGATGCCATCCAGCCATCTCATCCTCTGTCGTCCCCTTCTCCTCCTGCCCCCAATCCCTCCCAGCATCAGAGTCTTTTCCAATGAGTCAACTCTTCGCATGAGGTGGCCAAAGGACTGGAGTTTCAGCTTTAGCATCATTCCTTCCAAAGAAATCCCAGGGCTGATCTCCTTCAGAATGGACTGGTTGGATCTCCTTGCAGTCCAAGGGACTCTCAAGAGTCTTCTCCAACACCACAGTTCAAAAGCATCAGTTCTTCAGTGCTCAGCTTTCTTCACAGTCCAACTCTCACATCCATACATGACCACAGAAAAAACCATAGCCTTGACTAGACAGACCTTTGTTGGCCAAGTAATGTCTCTGCTTTTCAATATGCTATCTAGGTTGGTCATAACTTTCTAGTACAGAGTATTTGTCTATCTTTGTACCAATTTCTCCCTGTTTTAATTACTATATTTTTATAGTAGGTCTTGACATATAGTATAGAAAATCCTCCATCTTTGTTCTTGAAAATTGCTCTGGATATTCATCACCTTTTTTTTTTTTTTTGGTATAAATTTTAGGATTACTTAATTTTCATGACAAATATTAGAGTTTTGATTGGAATTCATTTAATTTATAGGTTAATCATGGGAGAATTTTACAATCAGTGCTTCTTATGTTTCTTTTTATTTGTATTTTCGACTGTGTGACTTTCAAAAGAGTTTCATAACTTTCCCTATGAAGTCCTTGTTTGTCTTTTTTTCTGTTTATTCCTGAATATGTTATTATTGTTGTATATGCTATCTATTAGGAAATTAAAGTATTAACTATGACTATGGGAAAGAAGAGAGCTAAACAAGCCAATTGAGAAGGAAATACAGAGTGAAACGAGATGAGATCTTTTCAAGTAAGATGACTAAAGAACTGTTGCTATGTCTAAATTAGGAGAGGGATGAAAAGACATACTTGCCAGCATATATTTGACTTCATATGACCAAAGCCTAATTAGAGAACTGGTACACAAGGAGATCCAACCAGTCCATTCTAAAGGAGATCAGTCCTGGGTGTTCTTTGGAAGGAATGATGCTAAAGCTGAAACTCCAGTACTTTGGCCACCTCATGCGAAGAGCTGACTCATTGAAAAAGACTCTGATGCTGGGAGGGATTGGGGGCAGGAGGAGAAGGGGATGACAGAGGATGAGATGGCTGGATGGTGTCACTGACTCGATGGACGTGGGTCTGGGTGAACTCCGGGAGTTGGTGATGGACAGGGAGGCCTGGCGTGCTGCGATTCATGGGGTCGCAAAGAGTCGGACACGACTGAGCGACTGAACTGAACTGAACTGATACCTCATGTGTATCTAGAAGGACAGTTGATATGTGTCACCTTATCTGAAGTTTGCTGGTCTGAATGTTTGGAGCAATAGCAGTAACTAAAATGAGGAACACCACGGCCAACCCATGGCAGTAACATTGACATTTATAATATAGTAACAGTGGCTCTGTTTGGCTAGAGATTGACTTTTGTGTGGACCATAATGGCCTTGGGCATCAAATCTCAAAGCCAAATTCCATACTAAAGTACTCAGCTCCTACAGAAAGTGAGGTGGCTTAGTAGAAATATTTGGGGAAGAGGGAACAGAATTTTGATAGTCTTGATATTACATATTGAACTGTCTCTCAGATGCAGAGGAAGTACCTGAGCTGCTGTCATTCAAAGGCATTTCACAAACTTGGTTTCATGTTCCTTTCTTCCAATTGAAAGTAAAATCCCTATATTTTACACTGTTGACTCAGGCTTTATTGATATTCTTTTTGATGCAACATTATTCCACTGTAACATACCTACAAAATCACAAAACTGAAAGTATTCAAGTAACTGCAGCATGACTGACTATGAAATGAAGAAAATTCTGATACCCAATAAATCAAGCTCATTCACACACACACACATACACACTCACACCCTCTCTCCCATACACATTCAAATCAGCCTTTCTTTTTAAAAAAATACTCAGAAGTTTTAATATTCTATTAAAGAGTCCTTTAGAAAGTCATTTTATGAATATTTATGGGAAATATTTGCCAGTTTATCTAGTATTTTTTAGATTCCCAGTTCCCAGAGGGCTAAAAATTCATATTTCTTGTGGTATGGAAATCCACATCATACCTAATGTAGTGTAATGTATGAAATAGCTTCTTAGTGCCACTTGCTTCTCAAAGTCCATAATCGGTAGAGAAAGTTCTACCCTTTATAAAAGCTTCCTATAGCAGTAGTTTTATGTTGCATTTTTGCCTCCTGCTTATTCTACATCAGGCAACAGACAGAGTGAAATACAGGATTGGAATGAACCCATTGCTGATCTTGTAAAAATTGAAACAAAATTGTTAAACAAAAAGGAAAATTCCAAAGAACTGCAGGTGCTTCCATCATCGAAAGATTTATAATTTTAATTTCCCTACCTTAACAAATGCCATGGTCATGCTTGGGATATAGATTTTTTTTTTCTCCAAAGAAGTGTTTGGGAAACTCCATAATGCAAATAACACCCAATGAGTGAGAAGGTGAACATCAAAGTCTAGAGCAGGCAATGGGATGAAGAAGATATTTTAAGCAAAAAACAAACAAACAAAAAATGCATAAGCAGTTACAGAGAGCAAGGAGACAAAGAAAAAGAATGGAGGAAAAAGTGTCATTGCCTAATAAAAGCTCAGTAAACAGACACTGATGAAGAGAAGCTGGGTGTATACCAGCAACCACAGTCAGATTCAGAGAATGCTTTGAAAGAGAACGACTATTGTTATTCAAATAGCAAACTGATGCTCTTGATTTGAAAATTTAATTTATTTTAAAATTTATGTTCAGTAAAATTCATTCTTTGTGATATGGCTCTCCTCAATTTCAATATATGTCAATAGCATCGACCGATCACTCTAGTCACCTGTCTAAATAAAATCAGCAATGAATGAACACACACACGCGTGCACACACACACACACACCCTGCAACCTTCACAAAATGTCATGAAATTTTCTGGCCCCTACACACAAAAGACCAGAACATTCACTGAGAAAAGGACAATAGTGATCTTGTTAACATTCTAGTGATCTCCAAGGGCATAGTAAGATTGTCCTGCCCCAGAGACCTTTCCTATTGTCCTAGTGACAGCAATTTATACGCCTGCAGTGCGGAAACTCTGCACCCAGCTTCATTGGAATCACTGTTTTCATGACTTAAACTTTAAGGTTTTCTGGGACAACTTGTCACTGAGATTTGTACCACTGAGATAAATATTAGTGAGTAAAAATTCTCTACCTTTTTTGATGAACTCTCTTATCACGAAAGAATAGCCTAGAAAAGGGTTATTTCCAAAAGCTTTTGAGGGAGTTTTTGCAATAATATTGGATTGAAAACTGGCATCATGTCATTATTTTTTTATATAACCCTGCACAGTCATAAGCAAAAATATTGTGATGGCCTCATCAGAAATTCCACAGTTAAATTATTTCCAGATAAATAATGTAAAAGATGACAAACCCCCTTTTCATCCAGGAGAATATGTTCTTCCTAGAGACAGGATTAAAAGACTGCAAGGTATAAAGGAAATTTCTATCCATTTATACTCAGAACAAGGCTCTTACACACCATATAACGTACAAGTGAAAAAGAAAGATGCTTCTCTGGTATTTATCCACCTTGATACAGATAAATGAGAGCTTTATATGACTTGAAATGGTATGAAAATGAAAATTGCTCAGTCATGCTGACTTTTTGTGATCCCATGGACTGTAGCCTGCCAGGCTCCTCTGCCCATAGAATTCTTGAGGCAAGAATACTGGAGTGGGTAGCTATTACCTTTTCCAGGGGATCTTCCCGACCCACGGGTAGAACCCAGGTCTCTTGCATTGCAGGATTCGTTACTGTCTGAGTCACCAGCAAAGCCCTTGAAATGATATACATATTGGTATTTCATTCCCTTCTAACACTAAGACACAATAGAGTGTGGGTGGGACTTCTGATAGCAATTAATACAGAAATGGACTTTTTTTTTTTTTTAACAGAATACTGGTAAGATACTGCTCTTACCTATGTAGTACTGAAAACACGCTAGCTGGGTCCATAACATTAAATAATTTCAACAGCATCACTATTTGAGTTTGAGATGCGGTCTTCTGTTAGGTGCTCCTTAGAATTTTTTTTAAGAGATACATTATTTTCACTTTCCAAATAATGTTTTAATTTGGCTTCTTAGTATATACAATGCTATTTCCTACTCTTTCCCGCTGGCTCTCAAATCTTAAAATTCAGTTGGGATCAAATAAGGGCATGAGGTCTCTCTTCCAGGTCTCCACACCTTATAGGGATAAGAAGAGCCACTTATGGCCGCATATCCAGGAAGGCTTTATTTGTTTGTTTGTTTCTAAGTGAAACTTCCAATTTTCCTTGTAAAGGCCCCTATCTATTCCTTCTTTGTAATACCACCACCAACTTGAATTTACATGGCAAGAAGCTGATTTTCCCTGTATTGGGAAAAAGAGGCTCAAACGGTCTGGATTCAACAGCTGTTAAACATATTTATTAGAATTAGACCTGAGTGAAGATTGTTGTGTGAGCCAACATTTTTCATACAGCTCTAATGAGCCCCGATTGTACTGGTAAGTCTTGACCTCTAAAACTCTCAAGTTTGCCATGATGGAGGAGACATATAGGAAATTGTGAATTCCAGTTAACACTCCTAAAAACTGTAAGAGATTTAGCCCCAGCTAAATCTCAGAAAACAACTAGAGAATTCTGTGATTGTACTGTCTTGTATCATATGAGGTCTCAGAGATGGCTTCGGGGAATGCATTTAATCCATCTTTTGTCCTTCCTTATAGGAACAGGGTCTGTGCTAAGATTCTGATTGCTAGCTTTCCTGAGGGACCATACTTTGTATGCGTCAATACATGCTAAGTGTTATACCAAAATAATTGAACACGTGATTAATAGCTCCTACATATATACTGAGCACAGGGTGGTAGTCTTCAAGAGAGTGTCTATTCTTCACTGAGAATTGAGTTTAAGCCAGACATCACTGAACACAGTCTGGGGACTATACTATTAATGAATGCTTGACTTTCTATTCAAATTTCCTCTGCTGCTTTAGAAATTTTATTTTTATTCACATGAAAATGTCTGTTAGTGACTGACAAGATATCCCTTATGTCTTTCAGACAGAATGTCACCAACATCATCAGATATATTGCTAGCTCCATGAGGTTAGTTTTATCTAAAGCACATATGCTGGATCATCAAAAAAGCAAGAGAGTTCCAGAAAAACATCTATTTCTGCTTTATTGACTATGCCAAAGCCTTTGACTGTGTGGATCACAATAAACTGTGGAAAATCCTGAAAGAGATGGGAATACCAGACCACCTGACCTGCCTCTTGAGAAATCTGTATGCAGGTCAGGAAGCAACAGTTAGAACTGGACATAGAACAACAGACTGGTTCCAAACAGGAAAAGGAGTATATCAAGGTTATTTATTGTCACCCTGCTTATTTAACTTATATGCAAAGTATGTCATGAGAAACACTGGACTGGAGGAAGCACAAGCTGGAATCAACATTGCCAGGAGAAATATCAATAACCTCAGATATACAGATGACACTCCCCCTACGGCAGAAATTGAAGAAGAACTAAAGAGCCTCTTGATGAAAGTGAAAGTGAAGTCACTCAGTTGTGTCTGACTCTTTGCAACCCCATGGACTGTAGTCTGTAGACTGTAACCAGGCTCCTCCATCCATGGGATTTTCCAGGCAAGAACACTGGAGTGGGTTGCTATTTCCTTCTCCAGGAGAGCTTCCTGACCCAGGGATTGAACCCAGGTCTCTAGCATTGTAGGCAGACACTTCACCATCTGAGCCACCAGGGAAGTTTGCTGGAACTTCCCAACGAACTTCCCTGGTGAAAGAGGAGAGTGAAAAAGTTGGCTTAAAGCTCAACATTCAGAAAATGAAGATCATGGCATCCAGTCCCATCACTTTATGGCAAATAGATGGGGAAACAGTGGAAACAGTGGCTGATTTTATTTTTTGGGGCTCTAAAATCACTGCAGATGGTGATTGCAGCCATGAAATTAAAAGATGCTTGCTCCTTGGAAGGAAAGTTATGACCAACCTAGATAGCATATTCAAAAGCAGAGACTACTTTGCCAACAAAGGTCCATCTAGTCAAGGCTATGGTTTTTCCAGTGGTCATGTATGGATGTAAGAGTTGGACTGTGAAGAAAGCTGAGCGCCAAAGAATTGATGCTTTTGAACTGTGGTGTTGGAGAAGACTCTTGAGAGTCCCTTGGACTGCAAGGAGATCCAACCACAGTCCATCCTAAAGGCGATCAGTCCTGGGTGTTCATTGGAAGGACTGATGTTGAAGCTGAAACTCCAATCCTTTAGCCACCTGATGCGAAGAGCTAACTCATTTGAAAAGACTCTGATGCTGGGAAGGATTGAGGGCAGGAGGAGTAGGGGACGGCAGAGGATGAGATGGCTGGATGGCATCACCAACTCAATGGACATGGGTTTGGGTAGACTCAGGGAGTTGGTGATGGACAGGGAGGTCTTTTGTGCTGTGGTTTATGGGGTCACAAAGAGTCAGACACGACTGAGGGACCGAACTGAACTGAAAGCATATAGACTGATGAGTAAATGAGTGAACAAATTAATGCTTACATTTCTCATAAGTATTATCAGGTTTCAAACTAAATCTGCTTTTGTTGGTAGATGAACATTTGATGAGAATTGAGGGAAAGGCCAGAAAGTTCTCCAGAAGCCACTGAAATTACTCCCAGGCCACAGTGGGCTTATTTGATTTGCAGGATGTTTTTGTTTCTAAAATGGTCATTTGGGATTCAGACATGGACTTGGCACATGAGTGTTAAATCCTGGTTCTAGGCAAGGGCCACTATTTCTCTTTTCTATTCTTTTTCAAAGAATATTACTGATTAATTAAGTTCTTTCAAAGACCAGTTTTGACTCATGAGTTGCACTCAAGGGTCTATAATTCTGGACTCCACATGGATGTGGCAATCTCATAACTATTGTAGGGAATATGTAGGAAGATGCAGATACATTTGATTTGGTTTAATGTAGAAAGTTAGAAAAGATAGCAGTCTAATTAAGGAGGTGCAACTATTCATCTGTCAACAAAGATTAGAGAAAATCCTAACCCTACTGGAACTCATTGCATAATACTATAATACTCGAAGAAGGCTTTCAAAATTTTTTTCCCATTCAATCCAATTAGCAGATTAACTAGCAATCTCCAGTGCTTGAAAATGCAAAAATTAATGGACTTTTATAAAGATTCCACACTAAATGTAGAATTATTGAAGAGCATTACCAGTGGCTTAGCAGTAGCTTTTTTCCTGAAGCATCCCTGAAGGCATCTAAGAAAAAATTAAAAATGCCACCTATATTTCTTTTAAAGGTAAGATGCACTATTCAGTAAAAATACCCCAGCGGGACATTTCTGCCTAAGGCTGAGATTAGAAGATTTCATGTTCAAACCCAGTCAAAGGCCACTGACTGCAAGATGCCAAACTGAAAGTTAACATTAAAACCACTGTAAACATAGAGCTAATAATTAGCAGTTTGAAGAATAACAAAAATTATATGGCTGGAGTAACTGAAGAATAAGAACATCATCACAAGGGCATCAGAATGAGAATCCAGAAACATGAATTATATCCACATTTGACTGAAGGAAAGCCACTCTGTCAGTGGAAAGTGTGCTCTTGCCCTAAATTCTATGATTCAGTGAAGCCACTAACAGAAAGATAAGCCTGTTAGACATCCCTGGTAGCTCAGCTGGTAAAGAATCTGTCTGCAAGGCAGGAGACCCCAGTTCAATTCCTGGGTCGGGAAGATCCACTGGAGAAGGGATAGGCTACCTAGTCCAGTATTCTTGGGCTTCCCTGGTGGCTCAGCTGGTATAGAATCCACCTGAAATGTGGGAGACCTTGGTTCGATCCCTAGGTTGGGAAGATCCCCTGGAGAAGGGAACGACTACCCACTCCAGTATTCTGGCCTGGAGAATTCTATGAACTACACAGTCCATCAGGTCACAAAGAGTCAGATATGACAGAGCCATTTTCAGTTTCACAGACACTTTCAGTGGCAAAGGTAGATGGCCACCTTGGGAGACTGAGAGTAGTGGTATATTAGTTAGGGCTCCCCAGAGAAACAGAATCAATTTTTATATCTACTTCTACTTCTGTATTTCAATTGATCAATAGGAAAAAAAATATTTTAGGGAATTGGCTCATGCAGTTATGGGGGCTGGCAATTCTAAAATATGTGGGGCAGCTGAGTGTGCTCAGTCGCTCAGTTGTGTCTGACTCTTTGTGACCCTATGAACTGTAGTCTGCCAGGCTCCTCTGTTCATGGGATTTTCCAGGCAAGAACAGAAAAGTGGGCTGCCATTTCCTTCTCCAAGGGTAGCTGAAAGGCTGGAAATTCAGGTAAGAGTTGATGTTGGAGTCTAGAATCCAACTTCCTTCTTCAGGAAGCTCTGATCTTTGCTCTTAAAGTCTTTAGCTGATTGGATGAGCCCACTCACATTATCAAGGGCAACCCACTTTACTCGGTCTACTGCTTTAAATGTTAATTACATTAAAACAAATACCTTCTTAGCAACATCTAACCTAGGTTTGACCAAATATCTGGGCACTATAGCTTAGTTATATTGACAGATAAAATTCATAGTAGGCTTCTAGAATTTTGCCAGAAGGCTATTTTAATAGACAATTCTGGTGAACTCAACCCCAGGCTGTAGTCTCGTCTTCACTTGAAGAGACTTAGAAACCTGATTTTATCAACATCTTGGGAGGTATATGCCTTTCAAGATAAGACCCATAGTAACAAAGCTCATAAAACTGATAGTCAAGTGGGAATGCCAGCTTGTGAACTTCAAGTACACCTGTCATGGGAACTGAACACTTGCACTGGAATAACCAGCACATTCTCTTTGGGTTGACACATCTACTTAAGAGACCAAATTGAAGCAAAAGTTAGCTTATTGGACAAGAAATCAGGACAAAGAATTAGGTAATTCAAATGTTTAGTAGCACAAGGTTAAGACAGGTTGACATAGGTTTTCACAGTAGGAATATTTTCACCAGGGAGGTTAGCATTTTGCTAGGTGTTTGTTTTGGCCAAGCACCCACTTTCTTGGATGGGGACAAAGGGACAAGGAGAATTACCACTTCCCATACTTTGCTCTGATCTTTGCCTTCCACATTTTAGGTTATGAACTATTAATAAAACTTCTGGAAGATGAATGTATATTTTAAAACAATTTCTATAAATGGCAGAATATGACACGATCTAAGAAGCCCAAGTTGGGAGTCTGATGATTTGGTTTATTTTCTCTCAGATAGGCTGAAAAGACTTTTCTAGACTTGCATTGCAGACACTTCCTTTTTTGATTGAAACCTTGTTAAATATGTTAATATATTTATCATGTTAAATTAAGTTTTACAGGTCTTGTATTCCTTCTAGTTCTTTAAGATGACTACTTATTTTCTTCAGATGTATTTATCTTCAAGAGTGAATATTCTGTTAGTTTTAGTGCTGGCATCATTTACCAATGATACTTAATATTTATCAAAGAATAGAGGAAGGAATGCATGTACAATTTCAACTCTAAATTTAAAGTCAAGTTTAGAATCTAAAGAATAGATATTTAACATGGGTGTTGGATAGGACTTGGCTCAGAATGCTATTACAAATGCTCTCATCTGTAAGATGAAACTAATACACTTAAAACTTGGGATTATTTTGAGGATTAAAGTGAGATAATGTAGACAAAACAACCAATACTGTCATAAAGGAGGTGATTAATAATCAATCATGGTCAGAAATTGTCTGAATTTTCTCATTCACCTCCTTCCTTGCCTTGGAATTTGTATGTATTTGAAGATGGACAATAAGGGGAGATATTTATCTTTCATGCAGAGTCAGGATGCTAATACTTAGCAGAGCTGGAGCTGGAGCTCATAAGAAGACTTATAAGACCTCCTCCCTCAGTTCTTATAAATTTTAGACAAATTGGCAATGAACAAACAGATGATGCTCTCTAGTCATGCTCTGAGATAAGGTATATCTGAGCAGTTGATGACAAAGCTGAGCAGGCCTAGGTCTGAAATAGATGACGAATCTAATGAAGAATATTGAAGCAGATGACTAAAGATGAAGGATGTCATGAAATAAAGCAATCGCTCTCTAACATAGAAGGGGACAAGGAGAATTACTGCTTCCCATACTTTGCTCTGATCTTTGCCTTCCACATTTTAGGTTATGAACTATTAATAAAGCTGCTGAAAGATGAATATATATTTTAAAGTAATTTCTATAAATGGCAGAATATGACATGATCCAAGAAGCCCAGGTTGGCGGTCTGATGATTTGGCTTATGTTCTGATTTAGGCAAGTATTAGCTGTCCAACCTTTGGCACTTACTTGAATGCCTTAAACTTCAGTTTCCCCATGTTAATAACTCCCTTTAGGGTTGTATTGAGAATTAAATACTTAGAAAGGTCTTTTGTAAGGTGCTATTCAAATGTTCATCATTCAGATATTCAAGTATCAGTTATTACCATAATTAAATAACTTTGTAATTGAAAAATTTTATGTACAATATTCATTACATTTCTTAGTACCTGTCATATGGGATCATAAATTCCTCATGAACCTGAATAATACATGTGTTTTATACACAATATATTTTTAAAAATTGATTTTAAAAGATATGTGGTTATCCAAAATGCAAGTTACTTTAATTTGAGAGGCATCATCATATTTCATATTTAAGGGTACAAATATTTGTACACATTTCATAGTTAAGTATTTAATGTGTTTAGATGATTTTAGGTCCAAAATCACAAGGAACAAGATTTCACTGTAAACAAAGGGACCAAGAGGAGTTAGCATGTTAGATGTAATCTCTTAATTGACCTGGAAACTGGTTTCTATTTTCAGTTCTTAGCTGGAAGGGAAATGTGTGTGGACCATAACTGAAGATGTATTAATAGTCATTGTATCCACCAAAAGCAAAAATTTTTGGACCAGAGCAGTCGTCACGTCACAGGCAGAGGGCTGAGGAAGCACATGGTGATGTCTGAAGGAAAATCAGGGCAACAGGCTTCTGTATCCCAGGTCTTTCTGGTTATGTTCTCTTTGTAATTCTCTCTTCTGCCTCAAATTTGTTCTTAAAAAGGTTTTCATCCTGTAAGAATCAACTCAAATTCTGCCCTCAGTGTCCCTCGTCTGGGTTTTTATGACACATATTGTGTGACATTCCTACTCCATCTTTTTTTTTTTTTTTTCTGGTGGTACCCCACAGCCTGTGAAATCCTAGTTCCCCAACCAGGGATCAGACCCAGAGACCCCACAGTGAAAGCACTGAGTCCTAACCACCGGACTGCCAGGGAATTCTATTCCACCTTGTGTCATAATTAAAATTATTTGTTTATATAGACTTTTACAGCCTGTAAAGTACTTACACATATATCATCTTCACTGATGGTCAAAAGTAACCTGTAAAGAAGGTATCCTTTTGGTTCTTGTTGGACTGAAGAGGAGACACCTTTCATTCAGGGAGGCTCAGAGTTGGAACTGAAGCTCCAGAGGCAGAACCTTGGTCTTCTGCCCCAGTTCGGATCATCTCCAGTCTAAGTGGCTGCCTTCTTGCTCTCACCATCACCACTGAGTGTGATTAATCTGAGGATGAAGGTGTGTCTGAACTGTTTCCCCCCTCTCCTCTGCCTCATGCTTTCTGAACTGGACACTGCTGGACTCCCACCCAGGTCCCTGGACTAATTCCCATTTGCTTCCACCAAGCCCCTGTGAATGCTCTTCTTCTTTCTTATTTGCAGTTGCCTAGAGTTACTCCAGAGAAGGCAATGGCACCCCACTCCAGTATTCTTGCCTGGAAGATCCCATGGACGGAGGAGCCTGGTAGGCTGCAGTCCATGGGGTTGCTAGGAGTCGAACACGACTGAGCGACTCCCTTTTCACTTTTCACTTTCATGCATTGGAGAAGGAAATGGCAATCACTCCAGTGTTCTTGTGAATCCCAGGGAGGGGGGAGCCTGGTGGGCTGCTGTCTCTGGGGTCGCACAGAGTCAGAAACGACTGAAGCGACTTAGCAGCAGCAGAGTTGCAGCACCAGCTTTGCCCCAAGGAAGAAGGCAAAAGGAAGTGCCAGGGAGTTTAAGTCCCCTGAAGGGTAACTGACAATACTCTTGCTTCAGATTGGGGTGACTCTTTACCTTCCAGAGTCCTTTTTTTGAAGAGTCAGGCTGTATCTACCTGCTCTGAGACTCCTGGAGATGTGTCTGTTTGCTCCTCCCTATCCTGTCCCCTCAACCTCTCACTCGTTGTTGTTCAGTAGCTAAGTCCTGTCCAACTCTTTGCTACCCCATGGCCTACAGCATTCCAGGCTTCCCTTTCTTCCAGTATCTCCCAGTTTGCTCAAATTCATGTCCATTGAGTTGGTGATGCTATCTAACCATTTCATCCTCTGCCGCCCCTTTCTCCTTCTGCCTTCAGTCTTTCCCAGCATTGGAGTGTTTCCAATGAGTCAGTTCTTCGCATTAGGTGGCCAAAAAGTTGGAACTTCAGCTTCAGCATCAGTCTTTTCAATGAATAGTCAGTGCTGATTTCCTTTATTGACTTGTTTGATCTTCTTGCAGTCCAAGGGACTCTCAAGAGTCTTCTCCAGCAGCACAATTCAAAAGCATCAATTACTGGGCCCTCAGTCAACTCTCACATCCATCCATGGCTACTGGAAAAAGGATAATTTTGACCATACAGACATCTCACTATTGTAGTTTTGTTTTTCTGGGAGCATTTTCTTAATACATCATTTGCATATGAATTTTCTTCTGAGAAACTGACCTTCCCCACTCCCAGACCTAAAACATCTGACCCAGACTCCTTCCCTACCCTCAGACCTAGCATAACATGTTCAACACAGTAGACATAAATGTGAAAGGGATAAAAATTGGCTGTGAACTAACCTTACAGCAGATAACCAAGAAACGGATGTATATGATCATCATCATTGTGTAGCAAACATAAGTGTGGGCCTGCCTGCTATTTATTTATTATCCTAGTCATAAAAATAAGCATGACCCCTTTTTAATCAGTTACAAGAGGATGATTCTATTTTTAACTAAGGGTATTTGTTACCTAAGAGTTATTTTTTCTCCCCCATAGGATAAATAGTAAAAATATGTTAGATTTGTCAGAGACACTAAGATTGACTAGGGCATTTAATTATTATATGATTTTTATAGATAACATGCAAAAATATTGCATATAATATTTTTAACTTTAAGTAGCAATGTCTATTGCTGTCGAAGTAGAAGACATTTCTTTCCCAAGGTAAAAGCTTCGTTTTGTTATCAGTTTTCCAAGTGATCTAGATGTATGGAAAAAGGCCCATAGATAATGGAAAGGACATTTTCTAATATCATTTAGTTTTCCCAAGAAATCCCATTCTCTATTTGAGTAAAAAGACAAACACACGCACACACATGGGCTCATACACAGCTCAGAATGTGTTAAAGTATATGTTTTCCCAACTCTATATGCTATATGCTTAAATGTCTACAAAGCAGAATCTTCTCAACCCATCTTCAGCCTCCTCAACCATCTAAGAGGTCTCTGCTTTCCCAAGATTTCCACACATGCCTCTTGTGGCATGTGATGTGTCTTCCCTGAAACTATGAATGTTCTCAACTAGTTTTATCCTTAAATCCAGCCTATGGGCTTCTTGAGATAGTCTGATACATATTCACAGCCATCACCACATTTTTAAAAGCCCTTTGAACATCAGAATTACTCATAAACCTTTATAACTCAGTAAATTTAATTTTCCTGATTAAAAACATAACACTCTTGCAGAAAAGGGGTTTCCAGGAGATGCAGTGGTAAACTGCCTGAGAAGTCAGGAGACATAAGAGACACGGGTTTGATTCCTGGCTCAGGAAGATCCCCTGGAGGAAAAAATGGCAACCCACTCCAATATTCTTGCCTGGAGAATCCATGGACAGAGGAGCCTGCTGGGCTGCAGTCCATAGTGTCTCAAACAGTCGGATACGACTGAAGTGACCGAGCACAACTAAACCCCACTTGGATCAAGATGTTAGGTTGATCCCTCAGTTGGGAAAATACCCTGGAGGAGGGCATGACAACCCACTCCAGTATTCCTGCCTGGAGAATCCCATGGACAGAGGAGCCTGGTGGGTTACAGTCCATGGGTCACAAAGAGTCAGACATGACTTATTGACTAAACAACATATTATGATAGATATTTCCTTTCATCATCTTTTCTATGTATATCTAATATATATACAAACACATTTAAGTATTGAATAATTGTTTTTTAGTTATATATTGTTGCAGCAAAATAGTTTGGAATCTGACTTTTCTGATTTAATATATCAGTAGAACTTGCCATTGCTTTATTCTACAAATTTATGACTTTTATATGTTATCCATTATTCCATCACATTGCAATATCATAATTTATTTAATCTGCCTCATATTTTTGGGCTTTTGCATTGTTTTCAATAATTTATGCTTGTAAATAATACTGTAATAAATATAATACTGTAATAAATATTCTTGTACATGTAAATACAATCTTAGAAGTAAATGAATATAACCCCCAAAATATATTATTTTTAGAAAGTATGTGCCAATTTATGTTCTCATGAATGGTGAGAGAACTATTGCACAATCCCCCAACCAGCCAAAGGCAGTTTCATTAAAAAGAAAGCAAGCACTTCAATTTCACAGATGAAAAGTCTACCTCATTATTTGTTTTAATTCACATTTAATTTATTTTTATTATTATTATTTTTAAATTTGCATTTTAGAAGAGTGGTAAAGATGAATTATTTTCACCTTTTCTAAGGGCAGTTTAGTTTTTCTTAGTTATTTTTATGGTTCAATATGGTAAAGATATTAAAACTTTGTTATATATTGATACATTACAAATGTTTTTATTATGTATATTATACTTAAAACTGCATATAACATATGTACAGTTTAAAGAAAAGTAACGCAATGAATGCCCATGATTTCTAAACTCAACCTTAAGAAACAGAAAGTCACTCATTCATTCGGGCCCTGTTTATACTTTTTTCTCATCACTTTCCCCTCTCCCCACTGCAAAGGTAACCATTAACTCAAAATTTGTATGAGTTTTTCCTTTGCTGTTTATATCTTAGAAATATTTGCATACTGACCATCATATTTTTACTTCTGCATTTGTACTTTATATGCATGCAATAATACTGTGTGTGTGCGCTGGACTGCGGCTTGCTGTTTATTTAATAATGCACTTTTTTTTGAGATTAAACCATGCTAATGCATGAAGCTGTAGTTCATTCACTTTCATTATTTTATGTTATTTCATTGACACATATTTGTAACATTTAACATTGTTATATTCTTATAAGCAATGATGTGAATACATGCTATCCCAGGATTTTTCATCTGGTCAAAAATATCGGTGATTTTTCTAGGGATATAACAAACATGGAATTAATGGAGCTTCATAGGTGCTCAAGTACAGTTTTATTCAGTCATATCAATTGCTTTTCAAACTAATTGTCCCAATTTATATTCCTTTCCAGAAATACGAATATAAACTGGGGCTTCCTAGGCAGTGCTAGCGGTGAAGAACCTGACTGCCAATGCAGGAGACACAAGAGACGTGGGCTCCATCCCTGGGTGGGGAAGAGCCCCTGGAGGATACCATGGCAACCCACTCCAGCATTCTTGCCTGAGAATCCCACAGACAGAGGAGCCTGGTGACTGATGTTATTTTGCTGCTACTGTAACTTTTGTCACTTTTCGGTGTCCTTTTCTGTTTGCTGCTTCTGTCTATTGATCTTGCTTCTAGCAAACTCACTCAGTTTTCTTACTAATCCTATTACGGGGGTTATTTAGAGGCTTTTCATGGGTAATCATACTGTCTACAAATGACACTTTCAATTTTTCAAAACTGCTCTTAAATAAAATTTTTGTTTTCTGTTTAAAACATATACCTGGGTACAAGGTCAAATCTCCAAAACAAGAAAGTTTTAGAGAAATCAGTATCTTTATTCTGTTCATTTATATGGCTTTCAACTTATTTTTAAGAATCCCTCTTACATTCTTAGATAAATAACAAACTAAACTCATTTTTCAACACGTTTTTAAAAAACAGAATATCCAGGATACCACTCTACAGTCACACAGAGATGCTGCTCATTCTGTTAGACAGCTGTACCACATTTCATTGTGTGTATGTACCATACACACAATGGAATTTAAGTGGCTTTCTGCGAGTAGATATTTGAATTCTTTTTTCCATTAATTAATTTTTAAATAAATAGCTTTGTGTAAAACCTTTTAACATTTTTATAAATGTATCTTTGAGGGCTATTTCTTAAAGAAGGGTTGCTGGATCAAGGAACATGTGCATATAAAATTTTGTTTGATGTGGACAAATTCCTTTCCACAGGTTCATGTTATTTTGCATCCTTACCAGCAATATCTGAGGTCAGCCTCTCCAACAGGGTATTGTGTCAAACATTTAGGTTTTGCAAAACTGTGGTGTTGGAGAAGACTCTTGAGAGTCCCTTGGACTGCAAGAAGATCCAACCAGTCCATTCTGAAGGAGATCAGCCCTGGGATTTCTTTGGAAGGAATGATGCTAAAGCTGAAACTCCAGTACTTTGGCCACCTCATGCGAAGAGTCAACTCATTGTAAAAGACTCTGATGCTGGGAGGGATTTGGGGCAGGAGGAGAAGGGGACAACAGAGGATGAGATGGCTGGATGGCATCACTGACTCAATGGATGTGAGTCTGGTGAGTTGCTGATGGACCAACCCACCAGGAGTTGGAGATGGACGGGGAGGCCTGGTGTGCTGCGATTCATGGGGTTGCAAAGAGTTGGACATGACTGAGCGACTGAACTGAACTGAACTGAACTCTGATATATGAGAAATAGTATCTCAAGGTCACTGTAATTCTTTTGCTTTGAGTAATAGTTTAGTATTTTTCGCTTTGTCTCTGAAATTCTGTTGTTTTATGAAAATATTTCTAGATGAGGTTTTCCTTTTAATCATTTTGTTTGTGTTTCTTTGAAGTTTCTGAATTTGAGGGTTGCAGTCTTTTACCTATCTTGTAATACACTTGACCACTTATATCTCCTTGAATTTTCTCTTTTCATTATTTTATTTATTTGTTCCTCATGGAAAGAATAGAGTCTGATTTTTTTTTATTCTACTCAGTTTGCATCAGCTGTTCTCAACACTGACTCTGTGCTCCATTCTAGATATTTATTCTTCATCTAAGTCATCAATTCTCCTATCATCTGAAATTAATGTGCTATTTAATTTATTCATTGAGTTTCTAATATCAATAATCATTCTTTTGTATTCTTAGACATTCTCTTTGTTTCTTTATAATGTCTTCCTAGTCAAGTTTGGTGGTTTCTTCTTCCTTCACTGTCAAGCCCCTCTTTTATTTCTCCAAATGTGTTAATATACTCATGTTTGTTTCTGGTAATTCCAATTTCATCTCTCTGTGTGGATCTGATTCTGTAGGATGTTTTTCTCTTGATTTTAAATCATAATCTTTTGTTTCTTTGTTTATCTATCTTTTTGGTTTTGAGATGATGGTCCCTAGGAACTTATCTGTAGAACATTTTGAAAGTTGAATTTAATGGGTGGGGCACTAGAAATGATTTACATTTACTTTGTCTGGTACGTGGACACCACTTGAAAATCAATTTTTTGATTTTGATTTTTCAGGCCACAAAGGTAGTGTGACTTCTAGCCCCAGACACAGCTTATAGTTAGGAATTCTTGGGGACATGGATTCTTCCTTTTCCCTCTATCCTGAGCTAAGGGTAAAACTGGCAAGCCTACTTCCAGGGTTGGTTTTTCCCCCTGGTTCAGCCATTGAAGTCACTTTGCAGAAGCGTGATTAATACAGTTTCTAGCCCCAACATCATACTCAACTCAGCTCCCAGGCTTTGTCTCGTGCCCCTACACTAATGTGACCTTTTCAAATCCAAACTCTAGGCCATCAGGGATTGGCAGATTTCTTAAGGCATCTCCAGACACAGGAGGCATTTTTATTACTCATCATTTCTGGCTTCTGGTTGCTTATTTTACTTTATTATAGCTTAAACTTGATTTCAAAGAGCTCTTTTCAAAGTTTACTTTTGTATCATGTGTACAGAAAAGTACACAAATTATAAGTGTACAGCATACTGCAGTTTTACAACATGAACATATCCTCATCAGTATAGGCCATTCCCTGGTATCCAAATACTCTCTTCCTACCTCCTTCCAGTCCGCCCAACATGTGACACAGCAATGAGCAGAAGTGACTACAATGGTCCACAACCACAAAGATAATCTCATAGACAATGTTGTCCAAAAGAGGCCCCAGGTAGGAGAAAAATGGCTGCATCATTCCATTTAAGCAAAATTCAAAACCAGGTGAACTGAAAGAGGTACTTACTTCTGGAAGCCAGCTCCTGGTGTTATCGTTTGAGACACAAAGGTTTAAAATTTTTCATAACAAAATCTAATTTTTCTCCCTGTGTTATTTATCCCATTTTCTTTGGAGCAAGATAGTTGTGTCTCTAAATGTCTTCTAGGCTTTCTATTATAAATAAATTTTCTGGTATTTATTTTAGTTTAGTTTTTTCAGTTGTTTCAGAACAATGTATTTATAGGTTTTATTATCATTTCTACTTTATTATTCATTCAAGCATCAATATATTACTCTGCTTATTCCTGTCCTATTTTGATGATCACAGCTTTATGTTATATAGGTTTTAAAATATCTTAAGGCATATTCCCCATTTTCCTATGTTTAATCTTGGCTGGAAAATGTTTTTAGGTGTCTTTTTTCCTAGAAGAATAAATGAGTGGTATATTTTATGAGCCATGTGTATGTAAAATATATTTCCATTGCTTTCACATATGAACACACACACAAAATCAAAACTTTGACTGGGCATAGCATTCTTGAGTCTACATATTTTTATTTTGATGAACTATAATTATTCTTCCCCTAAAATGTAGTATTGCAGAGATGATTGAATTTGATGCTTAATTTTAGATAATTTATATATAATGTGTAGCCTTTCTGAATTTTATATAATGGCTGAATAGGATATTCAGTGGAATATTCTTCCACTTCTTTCTTCTAATCAAACGTTTTTTTCAGTTTGCCTTCAGGATTTGGATTCAGTGATTCTATCTTGAGTACAGTGAATTTTTCAATGTGTAAATATGCTTATAGGGCTAATGAAAAATATTTTAATTATATTTTTGAATTTCTCTTCTAATTATTCTGTACTCCTCAGACACAACTCCAATTCTAAAATTTAGTTTTGACCCTGTCCAGTTTTGTGTATTAATTTTTCAATCACCTTTTCTCTCCTTGGTCTGGTGTCTTTGCTTTTTGCCTCTGTTTCAAATCTAGGAGAGTTTCGGAACTTATTCAACGTCACTAATTCAGTATTCCGTAGATTGATCTTTCTATTTAATGCCTTTAATTTGAATATAAACACTGTAAATCCCACAATAATATGCTCAATAATAATGTGAATTTTCATATAACAATGGACTCTTCTTCAGTATAAGCAAATTGCCAATCAGGAGCAGTTAAAGATATTATCTTCTTGGGATGACAGGAAGACGGGGCCAATAAAGAAACACTGGGTTTCTTGGGAAGCATGGAAGAAGAAATGGTACCTTGTTTTCAGGATTATTTCAGTTTAATTTTGCTGAATTGGGCAGTTAAAAAGTATCATCCTCCTAGGAAACTCCTGGAACTGCTGCCACTGTTCTTGAAAACAGCCAACTGCAGAGCCAAGAATAATCTCTATTGACATCTGGTGGAGTAGGTAGGCTTCACTAGGTGGTACCAATCAGTAGCGAACAGCAGCATCAATTTGGGTTGTGCAGTTTAATCTTGCCATAACATAATTCTGCATTGTATGCAGTTAAATTTGACGGGTATTAAACCCACTCCGGTATTCTCACCTGGAAAATCTCACAGGTAGAGGAGTCTGGTAGGTGATAGTCTATGGGAGTGGAAAAGAGTTGGACACTGCTTAGCGACTAAACAACAACAATAACAGCAACAACTTTATCCCTACTCATCATTTAGTTTCAAGGAACCCTTCCTTAGCTCACCCTTCTTTGTTTACATCATGATCTCCCCCCTTTTTAGGGGCTTTTAGGTTCTTTTATATTCCTGCATTTCTCTAAAATCTGGACAGAAGAAATCTAGGCAAACCCACACCATATTGGATATTCTTCTCACAGAGTTCCTCCTAGTTCTTTATTCCTCTGCCACTTTCCCCGTTCATATACTTTAAGATCTAAATAACCTAACCCACAGTAACTCATAATTTACTCCCCTCCATGACCCCCACTTACTCTGTTGTTTCTCAGAGTAGCTGAATGACTTAGAGAGATGGTCATGATTGGGTTGGAAGTAAGCCTCAATCTGAAATCTGAAGTTCACACCATACAGTTGATAAATAGCTACTCTTTTATTGATACTTGTTGATCACAATTAAAACACTTGAATAGGAATAATAATAGTCTCCTGAAGATAAAATGTACCAAAAACCAATATTTTAATTTCTGGTTATAGCATTGTGCACAGCATCAAAGAGGTCAGCAGTGCAGGAAAATGGTATTTTTCTTATGGAAATCTGACCTTAAAAGGAACAACTGTTATTGCGATTTGAAGGACATTGAAATTTCCCTCTTGGCATGGATTCTCATCCAGCTCAAATCCATGCCATTTCTCTACACCCTCTGGAATTTGTCTGTCTTCTCTGTGAAGTCTTGCTTCTCATTTTTCACCAGGGCTGTAGTCTTTGTGGATATCATGACAAGTATGGCTCCCCTCTGAACTGAGGTTTGTGAATGAGTCTGCATCATAAATACTTCTAAAGAGGAGCCAACAGATCAAAGTCAACACTTGCCAAGAACCAAGTCTGTGACAGATACTGGCTAAGTACTCATTATTCTGTTTAATTTTTATACCCACATAATGAGAAAGGAATTATTCTTAGACTCATCTGACACATTAGAGAATTAGAACAGATAGGTCACTTCTCCAAGATGACACAACTAGTAAATGGCACCAGCAAGCCTCAAACCCACCCCTACCTGATATGTGAGCCCATGGTCAATGCCATATTCTCCTAAGACCATCTCCAACCTTGTTGGAGTGGGGCTAATTTGTGGGAGAAAATGTCTAGGCACCAAGTGAAAATACATTTCTTAAAATAATGCACCTGGAATGACATTGCTGAAGCTCATTTGTAATTAATTGCATTGGTTGAGGATCTACTCAAATATATACTGATCAACTTCCATAGTCAAATAAAAGAAAATATTTATAAGCATATCACATCTGAGCATATAATAAAACATCATATTTTCTACATATTAGAAAATGTAGGAAGATAAGGATCAGTCACTAAGTCCTGTCTCTTTGAGACCCCATGAACTGTAGCATGCCAGCCTTCCCTGTCCTTCGCTATCTCCCAGATTTTGCTCAAACTCATGTCCATTGAGTCAGTGATACTACCCAAAGATGTGATCCTCTATCTCTCCTTTCTCCTGCTGTCTTCAGTCTTTCCCAGCATCAGGGTCTTTTCCAAAGAGTAGGCTCTTCTCCTCATGTGGCCAAAGTATTGGAGTTTCAGCTTCAGCATCAGTCCTTCCAATGAATATTCAGGACTGATTTCTTTTAGGATTGATTGATTTGATCTCCTTGCTGTCCAAGGGGCTCTCAAGAGTCTACTCCAGCATTGCAATTTGATAGCATCAGTTCTTCAGTGCTCAGCCTCTTTTATGGTCCAACTCTCACATCTGTACCTGACTACTGGGAAAAACATAGCTTTGACTATACGGAACTTTGTTGGCAAAGTAATGTCTCTGCTTTTTAATATGCTGTCTAGGTTTGTCATAGCTTTCCTTCCAAGAAGCAAGCATCCTTTAATTTCATGGCTGTGGTCACTGTCCACAGTGATTTTGAAGCCCCTCAAAGTAAAATCTGCCAATTTTTCCCCATCTACTTGCATGAAGTTATGGTACTGGATGCCATGATCTTCTTTTTTGAATGTTGAGTTTTAAGCCAGCTTTTTCACTTTTCTCTTTTACCCTCATGAAGATGCCATTTAGCTTCTCTTTGCTTTCTGCCATTAGAGTGGTATCATTCTCTCTGACTAACAGCAAATGATATATTTGTCATACTTTGATATCAGAAAGGAGAGAACAAGTGGTTAAGTTGTTAAGTTTTGTGTGATATTCCTTTTAAATGAGAAAATATATC
The DNA here is from genome assembly GCF_002263795.3 of Bos taurus. Lineage (NCBI taxonomy): Eukaryota > Metazoa > Chordata > Mammalia > Artiodactyla > Bovidae > Bos > Bos taurus. The sequence goes on from NC_037336.1 coordinate 92,261,669, forward strand.
TATTTCCTAAAACCTAGCTTAAATACATTTTATATGGAATCTTGTAACCTTATAATTAAATTTAAAAGGAGTTAAGAGGAATTACAGAGATACTATGTGGGAAGTGAGGAAAGAAAGCTACAAGTTTTCTCAGAGATAAGTGCACGGCTGAGACGTAAAGGCTACATACAAAAGCTGGTTTCAGTGCTCACTCTGTGTTTTCTCCTGATCTCCACCCAGGGTGTCCCTGATCTTCTAGGGAGTCCCTTACATGGTGGCTTCTCTGGTGGCTCAGATGGTAAAGAATCTCCTGCCTGCAATCCAGGAGACCCAGATTCGATCCCTGGGTTGGGAAGATGCCTGGAGGAGGAAATGTCAACCCTCTCCAGTATTCTTGCCTGGAGAATCCCATGGACAGAGGAGCCTGGCAGGCTACAGCCTTTGGGGTCACAAAGAGTCGGACACGACTGAGCGACTAACACTTGACATGATAGAGACCTGAGAGAAGGCAGGAAAATACTGTGAAGTGATTTAACAGGAGGAGAAAGAACCCAAAGAAGATCTGCTTAGGAAAACCATTTCAAGATCTACACTTCTTCTATTAAAATTCCCGAGTCCTCACACCTTGTTGTTCTGAAATCCTAGTGACACACATCAGATCTACACTTTTTGGAAGTGAGGAGCTGAGCTGGAAAATGGGGCAAAACATGGCCAAGTGGGACAGAACAGAACTCCCTCTAGAGGACAGCCTGTGGTTAATACAGAACAAGGACCCGGATATCTGAGTCAGCAGCATGAGGGGCAAACATTTTGTCTTTCTTCATGTGCTGAAACGTAGGTCGCTGACCAGTTTTCTTAAGCCAGCCCCATTTGTCTTACTGTCAATTACTTACTGAAATTCCTCTAGATGCTGGCAATAGGTTTTGCTTTGGGTTTGATGCTGTGTGAATCCACAAACTTTCAGCGTAGAAGTCAGAGAAACTTCCTAGGCAGGTGTCTTTTTTTCACTTCAAAGGGTAAACTTTGTAGATGAATAAATAAACAGATGAGAAATTCTTAGGAAAACACTTTTAACTTCCATACCTAAAGCCCATCTCTAATTGGATATATTGAATTTATTAGTATCCAATAAGAGCAGCAAGTGATCCATTTTAAGTCACGTTAGATTATTTGTGTTTCTCAAAATAAACACACTTTATTAGGTACTTTATGTAGAAGTAGAAACATCAAGTTGTGAGTGTGTGTGTGTGTGGTTGTTCTTGGAGCCTCTAACTCCGGGGCTCATAATAAATGATTCTATTCTCCTTCCATAATTTGGTCAGTTCAGTTGCGTTGGCCTCCCTCTACAATATTTTTGCTGATGATTTTTGTTCAATTTCTTATTACTCTACAGATTTCAACTCCTGAAATTTTATACCTGAAGCCTTGCTATGAAATATTCAAAAGATGCTATATTTCATACTGCTGAATAAGCAGTTTGTTTATTCTCCCTTGGCAAGTATGCTGCATAACATTGTTTCTAGGAAGGGAGTTTATGTGGGATGATTAAAAATTCCATTTTCATAACCTGTCTCTGATAGACGGCCCATCCAGCCCCAATATTTGTAGAAAACTATTAAACTGTAGATTATAAAAATACACTTCAGCAAGTGGCTTTCATTTCCATTTTACTCAGAGGATGACTTTTAGGCAAGAACTTCCCCATTATCCTTCAGAATGACTCTTTATATATTTATCCTTTTTGATTTTCTTCTTTTATCAGACAGGAAGGACAAATATTTCTCCTTTCCGGAGCTGACCACTCTATTTGTGGCCTGAGTCCAGCACTCACTATCTCTTCTGAGCCCCAACTCTCTTATTCATTGTCCTTCTAATATTGTGATCTCTCTTTTCCACTGCTTGTTTCTTCTCTTCCTTCAAATATACACTGGCCTTTATTTATTAATAGAATTTTTTTTTCATTTGACTTCCATTTTACTTCAGCCAGTCCAAAGGAGCTATTTTAGCTTTTGTTTGAACCATCAAATTCTGACCTTAATCCCATGCAATTTACTCTAACCTTTCTGATAATATTGAATATGCAGTCGAGTTTGCCAATAACCTTCTAGTTGCCAATTCTAATATTTTTCTCATTCCTCTTTTTCTTCGCTATTGGCAACTATTGACCAATCTGTCTTAAACTCTCTACCCTTGAATTTCATATTACTTTACATTGATTTTCTTCTCAATTCTTAGTCTGCTTATTTTCTTGTCCCTTTTCCTTGTCTGACTCCCTTTTCCTTTTCTGACTCCTTTCTGGCCCCTTATACCATTAATTTCTTAGCACTAATATCACTGCCTTTTTCTCTTCTTCAAGTTCTTTCCTAAGAGATTTCACCCATTTATAGGGCTTCCTTTTTTTACCACTCACCCACCATTCTGGGTATCAATACAGATATGTATTTACAATATCTCCTGATCACCAATCCAAATTTGCTTCTTCTTGTTGAATTATTTTACCTAAAGGACCAGTTTTTACTCTCAAAGCAAATCAAAAACAGAAAACAGAATAGCCAAGTGAACCAAAGCCCAAGGCAGCAATGGCACCCCACTCCAGTACTCTTGGCGGGAAAATCCCACGGACGGAGGAGCCTGGTGGGCTGCAGTCCATGGGGTCGCGAAGAGTCAGACACGATTGAGTGACTTCACTTTCACTTTTCACTTTCATGCATTGGAGAAGGAAATGGCAACCCACCCCAGTGTTCTTACCTGGAGAATCCCAGGGACGGGGGAGCCTGGTAGGCTGCAGTCCATGGGGTCGCTAAGAGTCGGGCACGACTGAGCGACTTCACTTTCACTTTTCACTTTCATGCATTGGAGAAGGAAATGGCAACCCACTCCAGTGTTCCTGCCTGGAGAATCCCAGGGACAGAGGAGCCTGGTGGGCTGCCGTCTATGGGGTCGCACAGAGTCGGACACGACTGAAACGACATAGCAGCAGCAGCAGCAGCATAAAATAAATAATAAACTGAACAATTCCCCCTCAAATTCTACAGAACTTATTACCCTTCCTTCAAAATGAGAAACGAGTCTCTATGCTTAGGTTAACTTTTTTTTTGATCTGTTGCCTATAATTCCTTCAGGTTCTTTAGCTTACTGGAGGTAATTATTTGTGGCTCGTCCCCCCTCCCCTTTCTCCTCCCCCCTCCCCTTTCTCCTCCCCCCTCCCCTTTCTCCTCCCCCCTCTCCTTTCTCCTCCCCCCTCTCCTTTCTCCTCCCCCCTCCCCTTCTCCTCCCCCTTCCCCCTCCCCTCCCACCTTCCCCCTCCCCTCCCACCTTCCCTCTCCCCACTCCCTGCTCTGGTCAAGCAGCCTCTGAGGCCCATAGGAAGTCAGGGTCAGCATGGACTAGAAGTCAAACCAGGAGGGATAGAGACCTCCTAACCAACACTTTGGGTGTGATGGCCACCACACTATTGATCAGGAACAGTTTATGATTGCTGAGGTCCAGTGTGAGAGGCAGACGCAGGGCTCCTTGTTCAAAAATTATGAAGAATTTTAGGTGGCAGCAGAAGCTCATTAAACCAAATGTGGTCTCCATCAAAGCATGGCACCCTGCGTGGCTTCCTGTCACAAGCTTGTGATGCCAGCCTTGCTGTTCACCATCCTGAGCAGCAGAACCCCTGTCAGTGAAATGAAGAGGCTGACTGACACGATCTCTAAGGTGACACCCCATTTTGCTCTAAAATTCAGTCCTTCTAAGCCGCCTTCCTCTGCAACAACTCCTGGATCCCTGCCTTGATTCCTTTCCCACCTTGCCAGTTATAGCAATGCCCAACCATGTGCGGGTAATTTCATTTTTACCTATCTCCAATCTTTCTTCAATCCATTTTACTTAGATTTTTAGCTCCAAACATTATTCCTAAATTAAAGGCTCAAGTTCAGACTTGACTTAGGCATCTATATTGCTGTCCAACCTTATAAGATCACTGTATTAATTGCCTAGGGCTGCCATAACAAAATCCCACAAATGTGTTTTCTCACAACTCCAGAGGCTGCACCATCCAAGATCAAGAGCAAAGTGTCAGTAGGGTCGGTGTCCACTAAGGCCACTCGCTGTCTTTGGTTTCCAGTTGGGTACCTTCTCGCCACATCCTCACACGGTCTTTTCTCTGTGCTCACACATCCCTGGTGTCTCTCCCTGATCCTGTAAGGACAGAAGTCATATTGGGTTAAGGCTCCACCCTTTTTAAATTGATTTAATTTTTGGCCATGCCGCAGGGCATATGGGCACTTTGTTTGCTGACCATGGATCAAACCCGTGCTCCTTGCATTGGAAGCACGGAATCTTAACTACTGGACAACCAAGGAAGTCCTAGGGTCCCACACGTACATCCTCATTTAACCTTAACCCAAGGGACACTAGTAAAGAACATGATTTAAAATGCAGGAGACCTAAGAGACATGGGTTTGGGAAAATCCTCTGGAGGAGGGCATGGCAACCCACTTCAGAATTCTTGCCTGGAGAATCCCATGGACAAAAGGAGCCTGGTGGCCTATGGTCCATACAGTCACAAAGAGTCGGACAGGACTGAGCGAATAACACTTTCACTTTCAGTGTCTCAATACCATCACACTCGAGCTAGGGTGTCACCATATGAGTTTTGGGGGAGACAATTCAGTCCATAACATGCACTCTTCATTTACATGATTCTAAGTGTATAGAGAGAAGCTCTGTGCAACCCTGACATATTGACAACATCACGGGAAACCCGAAATGTGAATGAAAGAGTGAGGGCTCCCTTCTGTCAGATGTGCAGCTCTCTGATCAGGTTCACTGGGTCCCCTGTGTTTTTGCTTCTGTTGTGCCCCATGGATAAAGCCAGCTTGATTCTCCCTTCCCATGTCCTCTCCCTTTACCTCTGGTTTGCCACATCACCTTCCCCTCCTTAAGCGTCACCTCAGTAGACTTTTGCCATGTCTTCTGCTTGACTGTCATCTCCCTTTCCTCTGAATCTCAAAGCCATTTAAGGTCCTCCCCACTCTTTTAAGATCTTGTGTCCTCCTCTAACTGCAGCCTTATATACCTAGCGATCCCAATGAGTACCTAGCTTCTTTAAGGAAGAGACTGTGTCCTATAACAGTGCTTCTCAAATTCAACATGCATAAGCTCTCCCTGGGTTTCCTAGGTGGCTCAGTGGTAAAGAACCTGTCTGCAAAAATGCAAGAGATGTGAGGAGATGGGTTGGATCCCAGGGTCAGGAAGATCCCCTGGAGAAGGGCATGGTAACCCACTCCAGTATTCTGGTCTGGAGAATCCCATGGACAGAGGAGCCTGGCAGGCTACAGTCCATGGAGTCACAGAGAATTGGACATGACTTAGCAATTGAGCATGCAAGCTCCCCCTGGGGCTCTTGTTGGTAGCTGATTCTGAGTCAGTAGCTGGTGGGACCTAGGATCCTGCATTTCTAACAAACTCCCAGGTGATGCTGGTGCTGCTGTTCCATGGGTTTCATTTGAGCAGCCGAGGAAAAGGTTCCCCTTTCTCACTCTCCTTTTCCTTACAAACAAGCAGCATGCAGATATTTTCATAATGGATTATACTCTATTGATTAAATTCCTCTTAACCTTCATGTTTTAATTCCATTTAGACCCAGGATGCTGGGCAGCGTGGAAAGCTGTGATCTCTGGAGTTAAAGTCTAGGAAAGGTAACATTTACTTAGACATTTATGTGGCTCTGTGTTCTTTGTTAGGGGACCACAGGGTAAAGTGGATAATAAAGCAGCAATTCCAATCAGTTAAAGTTCAATTTTCCTCCACAACATAAAAGTTTGTAGGCCTCTATTTCCAAGAGGAGGCTAAGCATACACTGCGGTGGGTTGGGTAGAGCAAGAATGGAACACATTGCGTTTATTCTTTGAACATGCAGTACATTTACTTCATGTGAAATTATTTATCTCTTAGCATTTACTTTATTCTGGAGGAAAAATATAAATGTCCTTAGGGGATTTCGTTTTGTGAAGCCTATTCTTTTACTCTTGTCCTTCTCACTTTCGACATACAATAACTTTTGATGCATTAAATTCTAATGAATAAGAACACATTTTAAAGGCCTTTCTTTGTATTTTATTCAGTAGCTGACTTTAGTTGCCTACAAAATGCTTTCTAAATTCAGTTTCTTATCATGGGTTCCATCGAGAATAAAATATATACGACCCCTGGAGCACACAGCTGTTTATGTACCAGGCCAGTACGTCTCAGGGAGAGGTCTGCACGATGCACAGGCTATAATTTAAAAAATAAAAATAAAATCCCAACTCCACATCAAGTATTTAGAGCTGCTCAGTGGGAAGAAAAGACAGAAAAGGAGAAAGGAAGGCTGCTTATTAATTAGCTCCTTTTGCCTTGAACATTTCTACGCTGTTTTTAAGTCATCTATTTTCACATACAGTGTTTCAGAGCATATTCTGGCATGTTTTAAAGTCAAATGGAAGATAGAGGGTCTGAAAGATGCAGACATTTCTAGAAAATTAAATTCTTTTACAACATTTTTCAGTAACATGTTCTGAGAACTGAAGAAGAGCCTGTGTCTAAGTTATCACCTTTTCAAAGAATGCAGAGGGTGGGGTGGGGCAGAACAACCTACAAGCCTTTTTTGGGAAAGGAGATGCCTTTTTTGGGAAAGGAGATGCCTTCTAGGGGTGCTGCCCTCAGGGAATCCCTAGAGGAGGAATTTTCAAAGTGCCTTTAGCAAAGTGCTGATCTTGCGATAAGCCAGAAACTCAGAGCAGTCCTTAGGACTGCTGTCTGCCATCATGACAGCCAGTCCAATCAGCTCAGTTCAGTTGCTCAGTCATGTTCGACTCTTTGCGACCCCATGAATAGCAGCACGCCAGGCCTCCCTGTCCATCACCAACTCCTGGAGTTCACTCAGACTCACGTCCATGGAGTCAGTGATGCCATCCAGCCATCTCATCCTCTGTCGTCCCCTTCTCCTCCTGCCCTCAATCCCTCCCAGCATCAGGGTCTTTTCCAATGAGTCAACTCTTCGCATAAGGTGGACAAAATATTGGAGTTTCAGCTTTAGCATCAGTCTTTCCAATGAACACCCAGGACTGATCTCCTTTAGGATGGACTGGTTGGATCTCCTTGCAGTCCAAGAGACCCTCAAGAGTCTTCTCCAACACCACAGTTCAAAAGCATCAATTCTTTGGTGCTAAAGTTTCTTCACAGTCCAACTCTCATATCCATACATGACCATTGGAAAAACCATAGCCTTGACTAGATGGACCTTTGTTGACAAAGTAATATTTCTGCCTTTTAATATGCTATCTAGGTTGGTCATAACTTTCCTTCCAAGGAGTAAGCATCTTTTAATTTCATGGCTGCAATCACCATCTGCCGTGATTTTGGAGCCCCCCAAAATAAAGTCTGACACTGTTTCCACTGTTTCCCCATCTATTTTCCATGAAGTGATGGGACCGGATGCCATGATCTTCATTTTCTGTATGTTGAGCTTTAAGCCAACTTTTTCACTCTCCTCTTTCACTTTCATCAAGAGGCTTTTTAGTTCCTCTTCATTTTCTGCCATAAGGGTGGTGGCATCTGCATATCTGAGGTTATTAATATTTCAATAGTCCAATCAAGTACCCCCAAAAATCCTGTCCTACATCTGCTAGATGCTGTGAGTCCAAGGACAAAGGGCTCTGACTCTGCTAAGAGTTTCATGTCAAGAAGCTTAAAGACATTGATGACAGAGCCAAGTGTGACATGCTACACAAACCTGCGTGTCAAGGCCACCGTGAAGAAGAGACATCACCACCATATAGCAGCTCTTTCTCGAGCATGGCTGTCTCAGCCATGCTTTCTCTGCCAGGCTCCTAAAGGACATGATGGGCTTTTCCATTCAGTTTTAAGTCTTATCAGTTGCTGTAAAGTCAACCCTGTTCGTTATTGGCAAGGGTGGAATCTGGTCATGGTTTTCCCATTGTCATGGCCAACAAAGATAAGTTAGCTCAGTATAAAGTACAGCCATGAAATTAAAAGATGCTTACTCTTTGGAAGGAAAGTTATGACCAACCTAGATAGCACATTAAAAAGCAGAGACATTACTTTGCCAACAAAGGTCCATCTAGTCAAGGCTATGGTTTTTCCAGTGGTCATGAATGGATGTGAGAGTTGGACTGTGAAGAAACCTTAGCACCAAAGAATTGATGCTTTTGAACTGTGGTGTTCAGAAGACTCTTGAGAGTCCCTTGGAATGCAAGGAGATCCAACCAGTCCATCCTAAAGGAAATTAGTCCTGAATATTCATTGGAAGGACTGATGTTGAAGCTGAAACTCCAATACTTTGGCCACCTGTTGCGAAAAGCTGGCTCATTTGAAAAGACCCTGATGCTGGGAAGGATTGAGGGCAGGAGGAGGAGACGACAGAGGATGAGATGGTTGGATGGCATACTGACTCAATGGACATGAGTTTGAGTGAACTCCAGGAGTTGGTGATGGACAGGGAGGCCTGGCATGCTGAAGTCCATGGGGTTGCAAAGAGTCAGACACGACTGAGCAACTGAAGTGAACTGAACTGAAAGTGTCCTTCGGGCATGATGTTATACAGGATGATACAAGTCTTCTTCAGGTTTGTTATTAGTCTCTTGTACTATATTTTCACCAATTTCAAATGTCTTGGAAACTAGATGATTGATTGATTGCTTCATCCAACCATGGGCCTATTCTTTCATCCATCCATCTGTCAAATGTTTATTGAGTGCTTACTACATGAGAAAGTCATTCATCGTACTTATACTCAGGAGACTCACAGATGAGGGAAGAAGACGGACCAGTAAGATGAGGACTATGGTTTAGTGTAACAGGTGGGGAGAGAAAATAGCTCACAGGGAGCTGGAGCCTCCTGAGGAGAGACGCCTAAATCAGTGCAAGAACAGTGTTCCCATCTCCAGGGGACACCACGCACATTGCAGGGTGAGTGAATGACACTTCCAGGGGATGTTCAGTGTACAGTCTACTCAGTCTGCAGAGGGAAACTGGGTTTGCAGGAGAAGCTGGTATTTGCCATACCCCCAGAGAGGTCAGTATGGAGGCAAGAGGACTGTGTCTGTGAGCTGTATATTGGATTTTGGGTTGATGGTAGAACAAATAAAGATCAGCAAGGTGTGGGCTTCCCTGGTGGCTCAGCGGTAAAGAATTTGCCTGCAATGTAGGAGATGCTAGAGACACGGATTCGATCTCTGGGCAGGAAGGATTCCCTGGAGGAGGGCATGGCAGCCCACTCCAGTATTCTTGCCTGGAGAATTCTATGGACAGAGGAGCCTGGTGGGCTACAGTCCATAGGATCGTAAAGAGTCAAACACGACTGAAGTGACTGAGCACTGAGCAGGGGAAGAAGAAGGGGATGGCAGAGGATGAGATGGTTAGGTAGCATCACCGACTCAATGCACAGAAATGTGAGCAAACTCCGTGAGATGGGGACAGACAGGGAAGACTGGCATGCTGCAGTCCATGGGGTCACAAAGAGTCGGACACTACTTGGCAATGGCACAACAACAAAAGGTCTGTGAAGCAAATTCTGTGGGGTCTGTCAGACAGGCCACAGGCATTTAAACTTCATCACTGTCGTGGAAACATATCTGACAGATGTTCAGCAGGGCAGAGCCTCGTCACTGGTGTGACACAGAGGTGGGGGGGAAGGTGTTGTGTCCTTAGTGTCTTCGGGGGAGACTTCAAAGTAACCCCAGAACTGTGCTGCCCATTCCTGGTCCCAGGAGAGCACAGAATAAGGGGTAGACCCAGAGAGGGAAACCCGACCTCTCTTCTGACACTTCACAGTTTTGCTTGCGGCTGGTCCCTGTTGGTCTCCTGAGTGGTTTTTAGTGATGTTTATAGCCTGCGAAGTTGGAAGTTCCTCAAAGGAGTCCAAGAGAGTTCTCTCACCAGCCGTCGGGTCTCTTGCTGTGCCCTTAAGCAGACTGGCATAAAATTGTGACCTAAACCAGCCTCACCATCAGAGGGTAGCTTTGCTGTGTGTCTCTAGGAACCTTACCTTGCTTAGTAGCTTCAAGAGTCCAAACGACTGATGACATAAAATGGTGCTGAAGGACTGGTGAATGCAAAAAGAGGGCTCAGTGATTTTCCTGGGCTTCAGCACATGTGGAAAGCAGCAGAGCCGTAGCCAGGCTCTTAGAAGACTGTAAGAAAGAGCTTAGGTCACCCTTATGTGAACCATCCCAGTACTGGGAACGCCCAGTCTTACATCCTAACGATCGTCTCCAGTGAAAGAGAAATCTCAGCTAGGATCAGTACTCACTTCACTGGTGATTTTGAAACCATGGTCAGCACACCTTTTAAAATATAGATTCATGGTTCTTGTCCCTAAGCTGCTGGACCAGAATATCTGTTGAGAAGCCTGCAGATCTGTATTTTAACAAGCTCTGCTGCCTGTGTGACTTTTTATGAAAATTTGAGAACTACTACATGGACTGTTCTTATGTATGTTGCTATGTAGTTATCTGTCAAAATATCTAGAAATCTTTAAACATTTAAAAGTTACAGGCAACAATTCTGGAAAAAGAAATGACTCTGATTTTCAGCTATAATTCTCTGATGATTGAATCAGCAGATCCAATGCCAAAGGACATCTCTCCCCAAACACTGCAGTTTATTGTTAGCTATGTTTCAGAGCAAGCATCCAGCCTCAAAGAAATGATAGAACTTAGTTTAAAACATAAAAGTCAATGTGTAGAAACCAAGGATTTATTAGCAAAAATATTCTGTAAGCCCTACAACATTGACATTCAAATGCTATACATTTCATAGAGATTTAACTTACTAGGAAATGCCAGTATAGCATATACCATATCCTTAATATAAGGAGCCATGGCTGCAGGGGCACAGGAGGGCCTAGAGGAGCTATCCCATGTTGAAGGTCAGGAAGGGTGGCGTTGAGGAGGATACCCTTTGTCCAAGGTAAGGAGCAGTGGCTGTGCTTTGCTGGAGGAGCCATGAAGAAATACCCCATGCCCAAGGTAAGAGAAACCCAAGTAAGATGGTAGGTGTTGCAAGAGGGCATCAGAGGGCAGACACACTGAAACCATACTCACAGAAAACTAGTCAATCTAATCACACTAGGACCACAGCCTTGTCTAACCCAATGAAACTAAGCCATGCCCGTGGGGCAACCCTAGAGGAGTGGGTCATGGTGGAGAGATCTGACAGAATGTGGTACACTGGAGAAGGGAATGGCAAACCACTGCAGTATTCTTACCTTGAGAACCCCATGAACAGTATGAAAAGGCAAAATGATAGGGTACTGAAAGAGAAACTCCCCAGGTCAGTAGGTGCCCAATATGCTACTGGAGATCAGTGGAGAAATAACTCCAGAAAGAATGAAGGGGTGGAGCCAAAGCAAAAAAGAATACCCAGCTGTGGATGTGACTGGTGATAGAAGCAAGGTCCGATGCTGTAAAGAGCAATATTGCATAGGAACCTGGAATGTCAGGTCCATGAATCAGGGCAAATTGGAAGTGGTCAAACAAGAGATGGCAAGAGTGAATGTCAACATTCTAGGAATCAGCGAACTCAAATGGACTGGAATGGGTGAATTTAACTCAGATGACCATTATATCTACTACTGTGGGCAGGAATCCCTCAGAAGAAATTGAGTAGCCATCATGGTCAACAAAAGAGTCAGAAATGCAGTACTTGGATGCAATCTCAAAAATGACAGAATGATCTCTGTTCGTTTCCAAGGCAAACCATTCAATATCACAGTAATCCAAGTCTATGCCCCAACCAGTAATGCTGAAGAAGCTGAGTTGAACAGTTCTATGACGACCTACAAGACCTTTTAGAACTAACACCCAAAAAAGATGTCCTTTTTTATTATAGGTGACTGGAATGCAAAAGTAGGAAGTCAAGAAACACCTGGAATAACAGGCAAATTTGGCCTTGGAATACGGAATGAAGCAGGGCAAAGACTGATAGAGTTTTGCCAAGAAAATGCACTGGCCATAACAAACACCCTCTTCCAACAACACAAGAGAAGACTCTATACATGAACATCACCAGATGGTCAACATCGAAATCAGATTGATTATATTCTTTGCAGCCAAAGATGGAGAAGCTCTATACAGTCAGTAAAAACAAGACCAGGAGCTGACTGTGGCTCAGATCATGAACTCCTTATTGCCAAATTCAGACTGAAATTGAAGAAAGTAGGGAAAACCACTAGACCATTCAGGTATGACCTAAATCAAATCCCTTATGATTATACAGTGGAAGTGAGAAATAGATTTAAGGCCTAGATCTGATATATAGAGTGCCTGATGAACTATGGAATGAGGTTCATGACATTGTACAGGAGACAGGGATCAAGACCATCCCCATGGAAAAGAAATGCAAAAAAGCAAAATGGCTGTCTGGGGAGGCCTTACAAATAGCTGTGAAAAGAAGAGAAGCAAAAAGCAAAGGAGAAAAGGAAAGATATAAGCATCTGAATGCAGAGTTCCAAAGAATAGCAAGAAGAGATAAGAAAGCCTTCCTCAGCGATCAATGCAAAGAAATAGAGGAAAACAACAGAATGGGAAACACTAGGGATCTCTTCAAGAAAATCAGAGATACCAAAGGAACATTTCATGCAAAGATGGGCTCGAAAAAGGACAGAAATGGTATGGACCTAACAGAAGCAGAAGATATTAAGAAGAGATGGCAAGAATACCCAGAAGAACTGTACAAAAAAGATCTTCATGACCCAGATAATCATGATGGTGTGATCACTGACCTAGAGCCAGACATCCTGGAATGTGAAGTCAAGTGGGCCTTAGAAAGCATCACTACGAACAAAGCTAGTGGAGGTGATGGAGTTCCAGTTGAGCTATTTCAAATCCTGAAAGATGATGCTGTGAAAGTGCTGCACTCAATATGCCAGCAAATTTGGAAAACTCAGCAGTGGCCACAGGACTGGAAAAGGTCAGTTTTCATTCCAATCCCAAAGAAAGGCAATGCCAAAGAATGCTCAAACTACCACACAATTGCACTCATCTCACACACTAGTAAAGTAATGCTCAAAATTCTCCAAGTCAGGCTTCAGCAATATGTGAACTGTGAACTTCCTAATGTTCAAGCTGGTTTTAGAAAAGGCAGAGGCAAAACTAATACAATTATGTAAAGTTTAAAAATAAAATAAAATTAAAAAAAAAAGAAAAGGCAGAGGAACCAGAGATCAAATTGCCAACATCTGCTGGATCATGGAAAAAGCAAGAGAGTTCCAGAAAAACATCTATTTCTGCTTTATTGACTATGCCAAAGCCTTTGACTGTGTGGATCACAGTAAACTGTGGAAAATTCTGAAAGAGATGGGAATACCAGACCACCTGATCTGCCTCTTGAGAAATTTGTATGCAGGTCAAGAAGCAACAGTTAGAACTGGACATGGAACAACAGACTGGTTCCAAATAGGAAAAGGAGTACGTCAAGGCTGTATATTGTCACCCTGCTTATTTAACTTACATGCAGAGTACATCATGAGAAACGCTGGACTGGAAGAAACAAAAGCTGGAATCAAGATTGCTGGAAGAAATATCAATAACCTCAGATATGCAGATGACACCACTCTTATGGCAGAAAGTGAAGAGGAACTAAAAAGCCTCTTGATGAAAGTGAAAGTGGAGAGTGAAAAAGTTGGCTTAAAGCTCAACATTCAGAAAATGAAGATCATGGCATCTGGTCCCATCACTTCATGGGAAATAGATGGGGAAACAGTGTCAGACTTTATTTTTTGGGGCTCCAAAATCACTGCAGATGGTGACTGCAGCCATGAAATTAAAAGACACTTACTCCTTGGAAGGAAAGTTATGACCAACCTAGATAGCATATTCAAAAGCAGAGATATTACTTTGCCAACAAAGGTCTGTCTAGTCAAGGTTATGGTTTTTCCAGTGGTCATGTATGGATGTGAGAGTTGGACTGTGAAGAAGGCTGAGCGCTGAATAATTGATGCTTTTGAACTGTGGTGTTGGAGAAGACTCTCGAGAGTCCCTTGGACTGCAAGGGGATCCAACCAGTCCATTCTGAAGGAGATCAGCCCTGGGATTTCTTTGGAAGGAATGATGCTAAAGCTGAAACTCCAGTACTTGGGCCACCTCATGCGAAGAGTTGACTCATTGGAAAAGACTCTGATGCTGGGAGGGATTGGGGGCAGGAGGAGAAGGGGACAACAGAGGATGAGATGGCTGGATGGCATCACTGACTCGATGGACGTGAGTCTGGGTGAACTCTGGGAGTTGGTGATGGACAGGGAGGCCTGGCATGCTGCGATTCATGGGATCCCAAAGAGTCGGACATGACTGAAGGACTGAATTGAACTGAACTGAATATATAGTCTCTTTTGCCATGTTAGGTAACACAGTCACAAGTTATAGGGATTAGGGCATGGAAAATTTTGTGAGGCTATTAGTGCACCTACCACAGTCCCCCACTCTGCCTTGGAAGATTCACATGCACCCCAAATGCAAAATGCATTCACTTTACCCCAAGCTCCTGAAAGTTTCAACCCATTACAGGGTCAACACAAGACCAAAAATCTCATCTAAATATCATCTTGAAAGTGAAAGTGTGAAAGAAAGTGTTAGTTGCTCGGTCATGTCCAACTCTTTGTGACCCCATGGGCTGCAGCCTGTCAGGCTTCTCTGTCCATGGGAATCTCCAGGCAAGGATGCTGGAGTGGGTCACCATTCCCTTCTCCAGAGGATTTTCCTGACCCAGAGATCCAACCCGAGTCTCCTGCATTGCAGGCAGATTCTTTCCCATCTGAGCCACCAGGGAAGGACAGAAGTCCCAAATCTTATCGTTTATCAAAATTCACTGTAGGTAAGGTTCTAGATGCAATCCATTCTGCACGCAATTCCTCTCTATTTGTGAACCTGTGAAATGAAAAAAGAAAAGTTATCTGCCCCTAAAATACAATGTTGGAGTGGGCATAGAATAATAGTTATAGACATTCCGGTTCAATGAAGGAGAAAATGGAAAGAAATTCAAGTCACTGGTCCCACACAATTTAGAGATCCAACTGGGCAAACTTAGTGAGATTTCAACGTTGGGAGTAATCCTCTGGCGTTCAGGACAGCTCTGTGGAATCATGACTCTGCCCTCTGGGTTCTCAGCTCTCCCCTCAGAGGCATGAATGTTGGTTAATTTTCTCCTATGTCTGTATTTTCAAAATTTCATTTGGGTATTTACTTCTAAATTCATCCCAATGTGGCTGGAAAACATGCAGATAGATATTTCTCTATTATTGCTTTCCTTGTGTCAATGAGACATTTTTATATGTACCATTTTAATCTGCTTCTGTTTCTTTTACTATATTGTCTTCAGTTATTTTCTAAATTGTTATTCAGGGGATTACAATTAACCTCTTAATTTAAAACAATCTATTATAATTTGGCTTGACATGAGCTTTCTTTGAACAGCATACAGAAACTTTGTTCTCATCCCTTCCCCCTGCTTTGTACCCTTATCATCATAAGGATTACACTTTGTACGTTGCGTATGGATCAACACAGTTTTGGGATTACCGCTTTATCCAGGTGTCTTTTAAATCAGATAGATGGGAAGCATTAGGAGCAAAACTACATTGTCTTTGTACTCACTATGCAGTTACTTCTTGGGCGCCCTCCATTTCTTCGTGTGGATTCTAGTTACTGTCCAGTGTTTTCTTCTATTTCACCTTGAAGGGCTGTATTTCTTGTAGTGTTTGTCTGCTAACGATGGATTCTCTCCATTTTTATTGACTTGAAAGTACTTTAGTTTCTTCTTCACTTTTAACAGACAGTGTTGCTTGGGTAACAGCACTTTGAACATTTCCTTGCCACTGCATTCTGGCCACCACTATTTTGATGAGACATCTCTCGTTTGTGATGGACATTTTCCCTCTTGCTGATTTCAAGATTATTTGTTTGTTGACAATTTGAGAGGTACAAGTATGGATCTCTTTCAGTTTATCCTGCTTTGTGTATTCTGAGATCTTCAGATGTCCAGATTAAAAATTTTCATCAAATTTAAGAAGCTATTGGTCTTTATTTCTTCAAATAGTCTTTCTGCTTTTTTCCCCCCCTCTCTGCTTATGGGGCTCTCATTCATTATCCATGTAATTGGTATGTTTGATATTATTTCACTCTGTTCATTTTTAAATTAATTTTTCCTTTAATTGCTTAAACTGTATGATCTCAATTGAAATATGGTCAAATTGGCTATTTTTTTATTCTGACATTTCAAATCTGCAGCTGACACCTTTGGTGATTTTTTTCCGCTATTGTAATTTTCAACTCCAGAATTTCTGTTTGGTTACTTCTATAATTTCTATCTGTTTAATGATATTCTCTGTTTGGTAAGACAGAATTCTCACATTTTAAAAGATTTTTTTCACACATGTATTCCTTTAATTCTTTAATCATATTTTACATATCTGATTTAGGAAGTCTTTTTTTAGTTTGTTCAATATCTGGACTTCCTCAGGGACATTTTTTATTGATTGCTTTTTTTCTGTTTATGTGCCATATTTTCCTGTTTCTTTGCATATTTTGTAACTTTTTGTTGAGATTTGAATATTTTAAATAATATAATGGATATTATATATTATAATTATTTATATATAAATATTTATTTATATAGAATTATTATATAATTAAATTATAATAATTCATTATATTATAATATAATGAATATTTTAAATAATATAATGCACACACACATGTGTGCATGCATGTGTGTTCTGTCACTCAGTTGTGTCCCGCTATTTGAGACCCCATGGACTGTACCTGGCCAGGCTCCTCTACCCATGGAATTTTCCAGGTAAGAATGCTGGAGTCAGTTGCCATTCCCTCCTCCAGGGGCTCTTCCTGACCCAGGGATCGAATTGGCATCTCCTGCAACTCCTGTCTTGGCAGACAGATTCTTTTACCATAGAGCTACCTGGGAAGACTTTTACTATAATATATATACATATGTATAATTACACATTATATATTGCATCTCTTATAATTGTATATAATTACCTAATGAAAGTGAAAGAGGAGAGTGAAAATTTTGGCTTAAAGCTCAACATTCAGAAAACTAAGATCATGACATCTGGTCCCATCACTTCATGGGAAATAGACGGGGAAACAGAGGAAACAGTGTCAGACTTTATTTTTCTGGGCTCCAAAATCACTGCAGATGGTGATTGCAGCTATGAAATTAAAGATGCTTACTCCTTGGAAAGAAAGTTATGACCAACCTAGACAGCATATTCAAAAGCAGAGACATTATTTTGCCAACAAAGGTCCATCTAGTCAAGGCTATGGTTTTTCCAGTGGTCATGTATGGATGTAAGAGTTGGACTGTGAAGAAAGCTGAGCACCAAAGAATTGATGCTTTTGAACTGTGGTGTTGGAGAAGACTCTTGAGAGTCCCTTGGAATGCAAGGAGATCCAACCAGTCCATCCTAAAGGAGATCAGTCCTGGGTGTTCATTGGAAGGACTGATGTTGAAGCTGAAACTCCAATACTTTGGCCACCTGGTGCGAAGAGTTGACTCATTTGAAAAGACCCTGATGCTGGGAGGGATTGGAGGCAGGAGGAGAAGGGGACGACAGAGGATGAGATGGTTGGATGGCATCCCTGACTCGATGGAAATGAGTTTGAGTGAACTCCGGGAGTTTGTGATGGACCGGGAGGCCTGGCGTGCTGCGATTCATGGGGTCGCAAAGAGTCAGACACAACTGAGCAACTGAACTGGACTGAACTGATATGATGTAAAATATGCATTATATATAATACTATGTATAATATGTATATGTATATAATAAAATGATAAGTTTGGAACTCCCGTGTCTATTCCCCATTCCACAGGGTTTTTCTTTTGTTGTTGTTATTTGTTTAATGACTATTTCTTTGTTCTGTGACCTTCCTGGACTAATTCTTTATGATCTGTATTCTTTGTCATTTGTGGCCACTAATGTCTCTGCTTGTTTATCCTGTTGTTGTTGTTCAGTGGCCTAGTTGTGTCTGACTCTCTGTGACCCCATGGACTGCAGCATGCTAGGCCTCCCTGTCTCTCACCATCTTCCGGAGTTTGCTCAAGTTCATGTCCATTGCATTGCTGATGCCATCCAGCCATCTCATCCTCTAAAGCCCTCTTCTCCTTCTACCCCCAGTCCTTCCCAGCATTAGAGACTTTTCCAATGAGTCTGCTGTTTGCTGCTGGTGACCAAAATACTGGAGCTTCAGTGGTCAGCTAATGAACAGAACCAGTAAGTCTTCCAGGTTTTGTGGAGTGGTCCTTTGTCTGTGCTGAATGCACTTGCCGGCAGTTGCCAACTCTTCCTCACCTTTTATTTCCCCATGTTTGCACAGAGCTTCATGATCAGTCAAAAATAAGAGATCAGTAAACTCCCAGGTCTTCCCTGAGTATACGCACAGGGAAGGACTTCTAGATTTCCAGGAATATTCTGGAAGTTTTAAAAGCTCTCTCTGAGCATCTATGGGGTTGCACAGAATCGGACACGACTGAAGTGACTTAGCAGCTGAGCTTCTTACTCCCTAGTTTCTTTTAAATGTTTTACTAAGCTTCTTGTTAGCTCCAAGAGGAATCACTGCCTTGGGCAGTTGTAATGTTAAACAATTGCTGCTGATTGTTTTCAGCAAGTGGTTGCACAGAGTGATCTCTGACCCACTCTGCTGCTGCTGCTGCTAAGTTGCTTCAGTTGTGTCTGACTCTGTGCGACCCCATAGACAGCAGCCCATCAGGCTCCCCCATCCCTGGGATTCTCCAGGCAAGAACACTGGAGTGGGTTGCCATTTCCTTCTCCAATGCATGAAAGTGAAAAGTGAAAGTGAAGTCGCTCAGTCATGTCCGACTCTTAGCAACCCATGGACTGCAGCCACCAGGCTCCTCTGTCCATGGGAATTTCCAGGCAAGAGTACTGGAGTGGGGTGCCATCACCTTCTCCACTGACCCACTCAGCTTCACCCAAAACCTGCAAGGCTGCTGACTTTCACAGCTACTGTGGTTGTGAGCCTGCTTGCTTTTCAAGGCTGCTCCAGAGCTACAGAGGTGGGAATGGGGAGAGGCCAAGTTAAAACACCACACCACCTGTGGGAAGTTCTTACGAAGATTCAGCTGCTTTTCTGGAATAATTCTCCTTAGATTGTTGTGAGCCAAATTTAATTTGGTTAATTTCTAGAGTTCTAAACATTTTATCTATTTTTGCAAGTGTTCCTGTTGCTTTAATGGAAGAGTGGGTTTTCAGAGGTCGTTACTCTTATCATGCCAGAAGTGCTTCTCTTTCTGCCTTATTAAATTTTACTCATTTAGGACAGGGGTTGGCTGTCAATTCTGTTAGGATATCTATGTGCTCTTAAGATTTGAGTCTCTCCCAGATCTTCCAGTATACCTTGTGCTTTTCACAGACATTTCTCAATTGCCTATTTCTCATCTGTCTCTTTCATAAACTTCTAAATGCAATGATCACGTTCTTCTCACTTCTTTATGCTCACCGCTTAGAAAAGTGCCTGGTACATGGACCCTGCTAACTATTGTTAAATAAGTGAATCTATCTGACCTACTTTTAAAACACATAAGTTTAAACAACAGATAGCCAACAGATATAATTTTGCTTGTTTCATTCAAAGTTTTAATTCTTTCAGTAATTTGTTTTGGGCATATTTGGTATTTTTACAGAGTGAAAATGTCTTTAAGAATAGATGGATATTTGCCCTATATTTCCAGACAATAGAAAATTAACTTAACCCTAAAGATTTTCCATTTTTTTCTTCCTTCTATCCTCTCCTCTATGTCCATCTTGACATAAGAATTACCAAGATCAGACATCAAAGGAGAAAGTAACATAAGGATAGTCTTAGGAGTACATGTGGAAGAGAGAAAGGATAATCATACTTTTTTTCCTTGGTGATGAAGAGGTGGTGTTTATAGGCTGATTACATGAATATGTTTCATGATTTTTTTTTTTTTAATTCTAGCACCAGCAGCAGGGTTCCTTCAGCAGAAATCCTTGATTGAGGAGTTAAGGCAATGAGAAATAAGTGTGACTGCTAATTAGACACTTTGAATGAGCTGAGTGGGAAAACGAGCCATATAGAACAGCAGGGATTGCCTATACACTTTTGCTATCTGACAAACTAAATTTTAAGACCGTAGAGGCAATAGACATACTGCTATTCTCTCTGGACAGTTTTTATTTGGGAGACTTGTCAAGTCAATGAACATATTGGATAAATCAAGTGAAAAATGAATCACCCAAAAAGTACCCAACTCTTTAATGTACTTTCCAAAAAAGTCTTGATTAAATATCTGGCTGTTGAGTCTGGTGTGTCTAGTATATTCTACTATGTTATATGTAACAAATTCATAAGCTAACGATATCGACATTTTGATTAGCTGCTCTCTTTTCCTTTCATGCTTTTCTTTGTCGCTTAAACAGTAGCTGACTATTAACAGCCGAAGAACACAGAGACATATTCTATACAGCATAATACAATCACTTAGCATGCAGGGTGTGACTGATCTTTGTTCTGTATTACTCTGCCACAACCTTGGCAAGCCTGCATGAGTACCTGATGCACTTGAACTCCGTTTGTTACACTGTCTCAACGCAAGAACATTAGTAATCAAGTCAAACATTAAAAGGTAAACGAACATATATATTCTCTCTGCAAGTCATCCATCCAGAAAATAACAGGTGCAAGTTGAAGAGAAACATGCCACAAGCACATGCAGTAAGCCTGAAACAAAGGTTTCAAATACAGGGTGTCAAACATTTCATAAGATTCAAAAGGGGAGTCACTTTTTCAGATCTTTAAAATAAATCTGCCTGATGAACCCTCAGATTCTTTCAGTTTTCTTTTGTCTTTTTTCAGTGTGTTGCCAAAAGGCTCAGGATGTTAGTTCTATTGGCAGAATCTTAAGAAACAGCAATCGACCCCTTTCTATTTGACATGCAAATTAAAAATAATAATTATAACAACTTTCTCTACAGTGTAACTCTGATTTATAGGGTTTTACTTTCAGGCCAATTTATATAATCAAATTAGGTAATTTGTTTCTAAATTACCTTCTTTGTTTTCTTCTTTTGCTCTAAGTAATTTATTTGCTTGTTTAGTGACACATCTCTCCTTGGTCTAGTTGCGTCATTGTTCAGACTTGCTCTAGATTTTGTACTGGGTCCAGACATATTTCCTGAAAAAACTGAAAAATGCAAATTTAGTTGTAAAGCTTCCCAATTCTTGGACATAAGGGACAACAAATTATCATTTCAAATAAATCTCAGTTCAATTTTCAACCCAGTGGAACAAGGTTCCATTGTGTTCCAGTGATGGCTTGGCCTGCTAGACGAACAAAAGTAACAGGAAAATAGAGGAGAAATCTCCAGCTCTTTTGTTCACAAGGACAAATCAAGGTTTTGTTTCCATGTGTTCTAGCACAGCTGTCAAGTTCAGAACATGTGCCTTGACTAACCATTTGCAAAAGAAAGGCTTAGCCAAAGCAACACCATCTTCATCATTAGAGGCTTCCAGTTTCACGTTCTTTTTCCTGTGTGAATGAGCCTTTCCGCCACAGTCCTGAAGTGCTCTTCCAGCAGTGTTGCCTTCTCAGGAGTAGTGACGGCTGTGCGGCACAGGAAGTGAGTGGAATTGACGCACGTGATGTGGAAGTCACAAAATGCTGAGCCAGCAGCAAACTGGGAGCCACTGACTTGACTTTCAGAGACCTGTTTTATGAAATCATGAGGTGGAACCATGAAGGCTAATCAAACTCTTGCTGAGCTCTCTGGTTGGGATTGATATTGATTCCAGTCAGAAGTTGGCTGCTGCTGCTGCTGCTGCTAAGTCACTTCAGTCGTGTCCAACTCTGTGCGACCCCATAGACGGCAGCCCACCAGACAAGAACACCGAAGTGGGTTGCCATTTCCTTCTCCAATGCATGAAAGTGAAAAGTGAAAGTGAAGTCGCTCAGTCATGTCCTTTTCTTCACCCCATGGACTGAAGCCTACCTCTTATTAAAAGGTAATCCATTAACCAAAAATTTTCCCAAGGTGCAGAAGCTGTTAACATCTTCAAAGCAGTGACACTTCATTCATAAAGATGACTCTTTAGGTCTGCGGACTTCCCTGGGGGTCCAAGGGTTAGAACGCTGTTCTTCCACTACAGAGGGCATGGACTGAGATCCCACGTGCCCTAAGGCAGAACATTGCTACGCAAAGTCATTCTCCTGAAAAACATCTTCCAGGCACCTTCTAAAGTCAAAGACTTTCCAAAGAAAGAATTCATCACTCAGAATTTAATTCACTTTTTATAATATGGGTTCCAATTTTCACAGCACATTGTTATCTATTTAATAAAAACTGGGGCATGTGTATTGTCTTCATTAAATTAAGAATTAAAAATGAGGTTTCAATGTTTTACTTAATATTATCCTCAAATTTGCAAGCATTAATATCTTACAGTTTCTAATTTTGTCATGAGTTTATTAAATAAAAGGCTTATACATGTAAATGACTCAATTTTCATAACCATCAAATACTTTAGGTGATCAGAGCTTCTAATCTTATAAACAAGCTATGTTTACTATAACTTTTTAACAATTATCTCTTTTGAAAATATTGGAATTTAAAAAATGAGGCTTTCTAATTTCAGAATAGGGATATAGACTCTTAAAAGCCTGGAAAAGTTTACATATCTCTCTCATCAACCTAATTCCAGTGCAAGACATGAAGTCTAGAGGATAAAAATAATTCAGGGTGTGAATAGAGTTAGATAAAATGGAAGACTGGTCTAGCCTTCAGGTAGTCCAAGGCAAATAACAACTTTAGACAAAGAATGCTTCATCTAGAAATTTTGAAATCTTAGGCAGGGGAGAATGTTTTGAGGATGAAACACATATGAAATTAAATAGAGTTGGAGGTGCCCTAGGATATTTGGTCGGTGGGCAGGATGGGGTTCCTGTGTGCAGACTACTTTATCTTTCTCACCCCCATGCCCTTCTCTCCTTCACTCTGCTTGCCCTCTCTCTCCCTCTGTCTTGGTCTCTCTCCATTCCACAGTGTGGCACGCCTTTGCTGTGAGGAAAGTGAAGTGCTGAATATGTGATCAGTACAAGTCAGCCACTTCGTGTAATTACATGAAAACTGGCCTGGAAGTAAGATGAATGGTTCTTAGTTCCACCTCTGAGGCTTACAGACTGGGTGATCTCCTAAAGGTCACTCAAGCTCTTGGAACTTCAGTTCTCCCTGAGACCAGATCTACTAAGCAGGATTGTTGTGAAGTACGAATAAAATGATAGAGGTTGGAGTGTTTCATAAACCATAAATGAGCCTCGTCCAAATGCGGCTATTACTATATTTATATTTTATTACTATGTTCTATTTTACATTTAAGTTTTGCCCTGTATTATAATTGCTTTCATAGATTTCATACCCCTCCTATCAGAATGCTCAAATTTCTTGGGGGAAATCACTACTTCTTATTTATCTCACACACACACACACACACACACACATACCCACCACTTAGCACTATGAGTTAGGGTGGTGTAGAGCAATGACTTTTTAAATAGAAATAACTATATCTAAAGATAACAAAACAAATTCAGCTCATGATGGCTTTTGTATAGTCAAACTGTATCTTCAGAGAGAAGGCTAAACCATTCCAAAGGTCGGTCTGGGAGCCCCAGCTGAAGAGTGGCTCACAGTCCCGGCTTCATCCTCCCCCACGATTCCTGTCTACTCGGTCAGTTAATTTCAGCTTCTCCTTCCCTCCTAGGATAGCCCCGTGATGTCCAAACGTGCCCACGTTCCTGGTGTATCCATATCTGGGTCCTTTTCTAGCCAAGGCGGATAAAACTTGTACAGTACTAAGCACACAGCAGACTTGATTTCTGTTCCCTTTTAAGTTCTATACATTACACTCTGTTCATGCCATTTAAAAAACAACAACAAGAAAGTCACTATTCTGATACTTTTGGAAATGAATTCACTCTTATTTTGTTCCACACAGCAAAACATATACTTTCTATTTCTTGTGACTGATTTACTAGACTATTATCTGTCTGCAGGCATTCTGATTTTCAAAATTGCAATTTCCATGAACACTTTCAAAGACAAAGAAAATCGAGGGAAGAAACTCTGCTGCTGCTTTTGACCTGGGTTACCATAACAGAACGAATATATGCTACTGAAGCTTGAAACACCTCAGCTTTGAACACTCATAAAATTCCAATCTCACAGGGTGCAGCAACTTATGTGCACTGAGCAGTCAAGGGGTTAAGCAAGCTTTCTATTTTATGGGACCTTAAATCCTAAGTGATGTTCTGTGTTGCACATTACGGGGGCAGCCATGAAAGGATATATATAACTTTTTTTTTTTTTAATTCTTCACATCACCTGAGTAAGATTTTGAAAGCTTGGTAACATCCCAGGAGCAAGAAAAGCATAAAAGCATTCAGCAGACACAGAAGGTCGAGTAGATGTGTTAAGATTAGTCACTACTTTGGAAAATATATGTGTGTGCACACACACACGCATGCACAAAAGAAACAATTTCAGAAAGGTTTTAGGCTTGCTTTTATACATAAGAAAAAATGAACTATAACACTTGAAAGAATTTTGTTTAAATGCCAAGGTTTCTCTGTAACCTAGGAACATAAACATGAAAATACCTGCTTACGTTGTATTTCTAAAAATACAATGTGGTCATTGTTTCTTGGTTCATATTCCTTTTTATTATGAAATGTTCATACAGTGTAGCTTTAAAATAAAGTCTTCCATTTCAAACATTGATAAATTCCTGAAGGTCTTACATTCTTTAAATGTTATGGATATTAGTTTTATTTCTTATCGTTTGTCATTCATATTAAGATATCATTGTTGAAGGAATAATCTATGGAAAAAACTTTTATATTCTACATTTGAATGCATTCACTTTATGGGCTGAAAGATTATAATAGGATACAAGTGTAAGGAGATGAAATTCATATGGATGTTTGTGCACAATTCAGTGCCTCCCTTTTTTGTAAAGGGAAATCAATAACCTACTATGCAGAAATACTTAGAAAATAATAAGAATAGCAAAAACCGCCGTCTTATAAGACAGCATATACGCATATGACAAATTTACATGTTCAGCCTTTCTTCATAATTAGAAACAGTTTTAAATTAGACCCAGGGCTAATGAAAAAAATCTTGGTGTTCGTCGCTCTGTGTTAGATATAACTGAAGCAAACTATTTTAATTAAGTGATTCTAATTGGGCAGAGAAAGTACAAGAACAACATTGTTTCAAACTCAAGCTGGTGAAAACTAAGTGCAGAAATAACAGGGCTGTAAAATACAGGTAATAGCACATTGCTTTAGGATTGTTATGATGGATAAAATACGAGTTGCAAATTATTGATAGCCTAAAACAAGCACTTGATAAAGAGGTCTGTTTTTATTATTACTTACTATTGATTTATTTATTGACAAAATGAGGATAATCTCTCTCTCGCATGGGTTTTAGTAGGATTAGTGATATGAGTGATATGTTTTTCCTGCATTTACTTAAATATGTTTTTTCACCTTTAATTTATTGATATTAATGTGATGAATTACACTAATCGATAGATTTGCCCATAGTAACCCAAACCTTCATTCCTAGTATAAAATGAATTTGGGTATGTTGAACTATCTTTTTATACACTGGTAGATTTGTTTTGCTTGTATTTTGCTTATATCTTTACAGCTCTATTTAGGAATTAATTTAGCTTTTGGTTTTCTTTCTCATGTTGAATGTTTTCTTGCTATTTAATGAAAAATATTGGGGAGTTTCTCTTATTGTTTATTATATGGAAGTTTATTGAAACCTAGAATGACTTGCTTCTTGATTATATTGTAGATGAATTTTAACTATTTAACTTATTTGTTATTTGATATTTTAAGATTTTTTTCATTCTTCTTGAGACAGTGTTGCTAAATTAATAACATTGTTAATGATCTCCTTTCAGTAGCATTTGCCTTGTATAAGTTTTTCATCCTTATATTTTCAACTTTTCTGTGTCTTAATGTTTTGAATGTTTATCTTATAAACAGGATACAGCTGGAGAGCTATGTATATGTTTATATCTACATCTATTTCTACAATTTTTTGTGTCTAAAATCTCATTACACTAATTATTAGTGCTGTATTTGTATTTATTTCTAGAACGCTATTTTGTGTTTTAAGTTAAGTGAAAGTTGCTCAGTCGTGTCTGACTCTTTGCGATCCCATGGACTATACAGTCCTTGGAATTCTTCAGGCCAGAATACTGGAGTGGGTAGCTGTTCCCTTCTCCAGGGGATCTTCCCAACCCAGGAATCAAACCAGGGTCTCCTGCATTGCAGGCAGATTCTTTTACCAGCTGAGCTACCAGGGAAACTCCTATTTCGTGTTTTACAGTTGTCTTTTTCTTTCTTTTCTTTCCTTTTCCATTCTTGATTGGTTGAATTTTTTACAAGCGATCATATTATTACTCTTATTTCAATTTCTGTATGTTATAATTACTCTTAAAATTTTTATAACTCATAGCTATGCTAACAAAATCTAAACTTAATCAGCATATGTTTACCTGTCCCTGGATTAATACATGAAGCTTACATTGCTTTAACTTTCCCACCTCACTGATACTATAGTTAGTTTCACATTAGACAGCTACCTATTGTTTTTGTAACTTCACAAATTAGACATTTTATATAAATGCATATATATTCGAATTCAGATACGTGTTTACCAATCTGCGCTCCATTCTTTTGTATATCATATCATCCTTCTGAAATCTTTTTCCTACTGCCTTTAGAAGTTTCTGTAGAGAATGCTATTACTTTGTTGTCTAAACTTGTTTTTATTTCAACCTTGCTCTTTAAGGGAAGCTTCGCAATCTAAGCTGACTTTATTTTTCTGTTATACTTTGATGGTATCCTATTGCCTTTTGGTTTCTGTTGTTTCTGTTTAGAAAGAGAATCTTTGTCAGTATTTTACATGCAATCTATTCTTTTTTACTACTCTTCAGAATTTTTTGCCTTTTGTCTTCTTCCACTTTATTTTAATATAACTAGATTTATTTTTATTTATCCTGCTTGATAGTTATTGAGCTTGAAGAATAACACATTTTAGCCTTTTATCAATTATACAAAATTCTCAGCTATTTTTCTTTGAATATTGCCTTTCTTTATCTCTCTGCCTCTTTTCTTTGAATCTGAGGATACGTTTTAGACCTCCTCATTCTTTATGACTCTTATTCTCTCTTCCCTGTTTTCCATCTGGGTTGTCTCTACCACAATATGTTGAATAATTCCTTCAGCTCCATCTTCCAGCTTACTAACTATCTTTTCAGCAGGATCTAGAATAGCTTAAAAATTAGTAGGTGCTTTAATTTCAATTTTTATATCTTCAAAATTAAAAAGTATATATAAATTGTACTTTGTATTATCCTATTTTAATGTTACTTTTCATTTATAGTATAATATTTCCACCTTCTTATATTATTTTTATTAACATTTTATTTCTTAAAATGTTATTTGGCTAGTTTTCAAATCTTTTTGGTTAAATTTATGGCTTCTTCTTTTGTCACATTTCAAATTCTGTCTTATTAAAGCATGTTATATCTGTTTTATGTTCTGTGTCTGATAATTCCAATATCTGATATTTCTTCATATTTTAATCCACTGTTGAGTTTCTCCTGACTCTTGGTTATATGACTTTGTCTTTCGTGCGTGCTGTAATTTCTAAAATAATACACTGTTTTCATTAGGATTTTATTTATGGGAACTATTTGAAGCTTTACTGAAGAAGACATTCCTTCCAACAGGGTTTGTGTTTGTTTTTTCAGGGCGTCTGGGGCACCATCAACTCTGGGCATCTTAAACTATTTTTAAGCTCCAGGTTTTTATCTCATTAACCAATTCAAGTTGGTTAACACCTTTTGGTGCAACGGACCAACTTGGAGATGAGGTTTGGGGGAGGGGACTGTTGGCTCTTTATCCAAACCCTAGTTATGCTTTATTCAAATAGTTTCTAAAAAGCATTGGAATTTGAAATCTTTTTTTTGTTTGTTTGTTTTTACTGCAACAGTTATAATTGTATCCAGAAAATTTCCATCACCTTCTTTTATTTTTCTTTCTACCTACTCCTAATATTAACCTGTACCCTAAGATGCAGGTTATCTTATCATGATAGCCATACAATATCCTATCTTATAGAATAGATAATATCCTATTATCTTATACAATATCCTATCACATCAGGATATTGTAGAAAAGCATCTTGCAAGGTGTTTAGGGCTACCTTCCTTATTCATCCATGGGAAAGTTCCTTCATCATCCCAGACTGTGAGGCACTCTCTCATCTTCCAGTGCCAGGACCACGGATCCCTCTTACCACACTGATGCCCTTCCTCCAGCTCTTTTGGGCCAAATACACATATTCTTTCTTTACATCTACCAACAACTGCAAGCGTCTATAGTCAGGGACCATGCCTTTCTAGCTGTATATCCTTCATCATCTTTACAACACTGGATAAAGTAAGTATTTAGGGGAAAACGTGTTGATTGATTGGTGGTTCCTCTCTGCCAAGCGTTGGGTCATGCTGTGAATGTGCCTCATCTTGCATGGCTCCTTATTTGACTTGCTAACGTGACCTTTCTTCCAGCAGGGAGCCTGTGCTTCTTCCCTGTTCCCATTTCCTGTTTTTCTAACCCTCTTCTCCTATCTTTTCAATTTCATCCCTTTCAGAACAACAAGGTCTTTGGGGCAGCAAGTATTTCTGTCATAAATACCCATGAAATTTAACCTAGTGACTTAGCCACTGAATAACAGCAACAAAGTATTTTCTTTCTTTCTTTTCTTCTCAGGCCTCTGGCTCGGCCTTGTTTTTGTTGTTCAGTTGCTCGGTCGTGTCCGACTCTTTGCAACTCCATGAACTGCAACACGCCAGGCTTCCCTGTCCTTCACCATCTTCTGGAGCTTGCTCAGACTCACGTCCGTTGAATCGGTGATGCCATCCAACCATCTCATCCTCTGTCGCCCCCTTCTCCTCCTGCCCCCAGTCCTTCCCAGCATCAGAGTCTTTTCCAATGAGTCAACTCTTCGCATGAGGTGGCCAAAGTACTGGAGTTTGAGCTTCAGCATCAGTCCTTCCAATGAACATTCAGAACTGATTTCCTTTAGGATTGACTGGTTGGATCTCCTTGCAGTCCAGGGGACTCTCAAGAGTCTTCTCCAACACCCCAGTTCAAAAGCATCAATTCTTCGGAGCTCAGCTTTCTTCACGGTCCAACTCTCACATCCATACATGCCTACTGGAAAAACCGTAGCTTTGACTATACGAATCTTTGTTGGCAAAGTAATGTCTCTGCTTTTTAATATGCTGTCTAGGATTGTCAGAGCTTTTCTTCCAAGAAATAAGTGTCTTTTAATTTCATGACTGCTGTTGCCATCTGCAGTGATTTTGGAGCCCCCCCAAAATACAGTCTGTCACTGTTTCCATTGTTTCCGCATCTATTTGCCATGAAGTGATGGGACTGGATGCCATGATCTTAGTTTTTTGAATGTTGAGTTTTAGGCCAACTTTTTCACTCTCCTCTGTCACTTTCATCCAGAGGCTCTTCAGTTCCTTTTCGCTTTCTGCCATAAGGGTGGTGTCATCTGCATATCTGAGGTTATTGATATTTCTCTTGGTGATCTTGATTCCAGCTTGTGCTTCATCCAGCCTGGCACTTTGCATGATGTGCTGTGTGTATAAGTAAAATAAGCCAGGTGACAACATACAGCCTGGACGTACTCCTTTCTCAATTTTGAACCAGTCCATTGTTCCTTGTCCCATTCTAACTGTTGTTTTTTGACCTGCATTCAGGTTCTGAGGAGGAAGGTCGGGGTGGTCTGGTATTCCCATCTCTTTAAGAATTTTCCACAGTTTGTTGTGATCCACACAGTCAAAGGCTTTGGTGTAGTCAATGAAGCAGAAGTGGATGCTTTTCTGGAAGCTACCTCTCAGTTTTCCTAGGTTGTGTCTTATCCATATGAAGTCCTGTTGTTGCTTTTTCCTGATGTGAACTTACTTTTGGCTAGGACTTTGAATCTTCCTTGATAGCTTGCCTCATATCTCAATATCCATATATTGTCTGAATTTACCTGTTTCTGTGATTCATGGAGCATTCATATGGGTTGTTACTTATCGAAGACCAATTATCACCAATCTGGTTACTTAAAGTTTTAGAATAGTCAAGGAAAGGAAATAAAGATGCAATAGTTACAATAATTGGAGACAGATAATTCTTATCTCTGCTTCTTTATCTTGAGTTGACAGAGTCAATATTCCAGTGCTTGGTCAACAGATATGAATGCATCTGGTAACTGGTGTTATGAATGTTTTAAAGGTATGGCTGTAACTAGGAACATCAATTTTTAGGGAATATATATTTAGATTCAAGTAACACCCACCATCTCCATAAGCCTTATATATCTCCACAATGTTAGCTCATTTTATTTGCCTAAGTTGTTTGTAGGATACAACAAACTGTATAATATAAGAAAAGTTATAATAGTGCCACTAAAATTGATTTTCATGTATCGTCAGGATTAGCCAGAAAGTCATCAAAATCTTATTTTAATCCTCAACTCTCTAAAAAATCCCATGCAACATAATTTTCACCTCTTCTCAGACTTGAGGGATTTCTGGAAACACCATCTATGAATTCTTAATGTTTAATAGAGTGGGGTCAGGGCTGTTGTTGTTGTTCGGTCACTAAGTCATGTCTGACTCTTTTTCGACTCTATAGACTATAGCCCATCAGGTTCCTCTGTCTGTGGGATTTCCCAGGCAAGAATACTGAAGGAAGAATATTTCCTTCTCCAGGGGATCTTCCTGAGCCAGGGATCAAACTCATGTCTCCTGCTGGGCAGGCAGATTCTTTACCAATGAGCCACTAGGAAAGCTCAGGGTCAGCACAGAGGGAGCAAACATGGATAGAAATATACTTTCTACAGATGGAATTTGGCAGGAGTGGAGCACAATCAATATGAAACCTCCAATCTCATATTTATTATTACACAGAAAACACAATAACAAACTTTTTTAGCAGCAAAGAAACATATTAAAATCAATATTAAGCACAAGTATGCATAGGTCCAAAGAAGACACCAGATGAAAACCCTGTGGAGATCAATAAGTACAAAAAATTTCACATATTTTCTTTGTGAGATTGCAGCTAAATGAAGAAATTCATATGCTTGACACTGACAATGTGCAAGATTCTCTAATTAAAAATGTTCCATTCTATGTACCTGCTATGCTGCTGGGCTTGTACCAAACTCTCTCTGCCCATTATTGGCATTTGCTCATGTTGGAGACTCAGATACACCTAGTTAGTATGACTTGTGTTACTTTTAGCCTGGGTGTAGAAACAGGACAAGGTATGAGTTGGCAATGGTGAAAGCTTTGAGAGACAGAATACAGAGGGTGGTGGGCTTGGGTGTATATCTTTACCGGTGACATTTCAAATGTGTCACTCAGGGGGAAAAGTAGAGAACTATAATTTTATTTTTATGTTTACAGAATTTATTTCTCCCCTGAATAATAGAATTAATACTTTTTTCCCTCAATATTTTTCAGAATTGTTACCTAGTCTCCACATCTCTTAACCAGAAGTAGCCTTCTGTATCTGATAACAAATTCAGCCTAGGTACGTTTATTTGGGGTTGAGTCTCCATCAGAGGACAATTTCGCATTGAGTTATGTTTGCACATTTCAACAAAGTTTTGTCTATCACCACCCGGAGCACTTTCAACACCTCTTTGCATGATGATTAGGCTCCCAAGGCAGGCACTCCATCAGACCAGGGACCACTCCTTCTCTGCTTTGTTGCTTTAGCAAAATGTTAAAGTCATGCTGACAACTCCTCTATATAATGAACCATCTTTCTAGAGGCTGCAGTGATGCATCTCTACCACTTATTAGCCATAAGATCAAGACAGACCACTCAACCTCAATGACTGTGTTTCCTAATTTGTGAGATGTATATAATACCTGAACTGCATATTTCACAGTCTGTAACAATCAAATAAAACAATAGGTATTAAAGTACTTTTGAAAACTGCTATACACTATACAAATGTAAGGTGTCATTCAGTATGGAACCTGCAACATGAAATTCCATGGGTAAGACTGTAGTGTTTGTGGTAGAGGTAACGAGGCAACATGTGCATCAAAATCCAGGTCCTATTCAGGGGCTGCAGAACCACAGTGAGTTACATTCAAGCTCCAGTGTAGACAGTCAGCCAGGGTGCATTTTATCAGTGTTAGATCCACTTTGTTCTTTCAGTGTCTTTTTTTGAGTCCTTGACCTCATTGTACCTGAAAACTGTCCTCACGAGGAGGGTTTAAAAAGATGCTGTGGCCCTTTGACGCTCAGCATTGCTTGATGAATGAATCTGGACGAACCACTTTAATCTAGCCAGAGATAAATGTAATATCATTTAAATATGCACAATTAGAAAAAATTGTTAAACACATTTTCAAATCATGTTGAAAGATATTCATAATTTGACAAGGATGTGTGAATCTAGGTTCTGATGCTCAGAAGTACAAATAAAGCAATTTGCAGCCCACATTGTAAAAACTAGAGCTTTGCACCCCCCCCCCCCCCCCCCGCCCAAGCCCCCCACACTGGAAAACTGTCCTTTGTCTTTCTCTATCACCATAATTAACTAGTTCCTATTCATTAAACAATGAAACAGACAATTAAATAGTAATAATAGTACTTTAATTATGAAGGTATTGTTATCCACATAGAATGTGGAAAGGGAGAACACTTTAGCTGCTTTAAAATGTCTGCTTGTCTGCTTTTTATTGAAGAAGAAAGTGTTCATGTTTTCAGAGCCTCTAACAGACAAAGGGTAGAATCTATAGCCTCATAAGACCATTTCTGATAAACAGAAGTCTCATTTATTAATAGAGTAAGCATTGATTAAGACACGTGAATGCTTAATAAGCATCCTCGGTATTCTTTCAAGAGGCATCTCTAACAGTCCTAAGAATCATTGTCAAATATTTTTAGACACAAGGATGCATGATTAAGATGAAATTTGGTACACGATGACTTTCAGAGTTTGTTAAGCACCGCAATTCTGGGGTTAAATTCAGTTTAAACTAACTTTCACTTGCATTCTCTTTTCTCTTTTGGGTTGACAGTGATTTTAAGAATACAGGTATTTTATGTTTCTAGACAGTGGAATAAATTATCCTATCTCCTGTTATACGAAAGCAAGGTGAATCTCCACAATATGTTTTATCCTTAAAATTAGTAACAATTTCCTACTTTGGGGATTTTTATTTCTCAGGAAAGAGCTTCAGAGAGAAACAATTTTCTCATTTATCACAGTCACCTTTCATCCTGTAAAATCTTAGGACATGGACAGCTTTGGTAATTAGAAAAGAGTGCTTCCTTCCTGTTTCATAATTAGATATAAACTTGCATTTAATAAATGTTATGTGTTCACTTATGACCAGGGTGATATTGTATGACTATTATTCTAGATCTGAATCTCTGCTTTGCTACTTAGAAGCTCTGTGTATGTTATCTGCTCACCTCTGAACCTCTGTTGAGTCATCTGTAAAAATGTAATGTAAAGTTACATTATAGGCTGTGATGATTAAATGATCATTGTATATAAAAAACTTAGCTTGGATCCAGGCTTAATGAATGTTTAAGTACCTCACTTTTCATTATTATTGTATATTTCTCAACCTTTAGGCATACCTCTAGGGGCAATGAACCATAGAAACTCTCTAGAAAATATAAAAAAATCAGTTATTCTGTTTTGTGGGGATTTTTTTCCTGAAATCGGGTGAACTTTGGCTCTTTAATCCTCATGAAACCCACCTACACTGTTGGTGGGATGTAAATTGGTGCAGTCACTACAGAGAACCATATGGAAGTTGCTTTTAAAACTAAAAATAGAGTTATATGATCTAGTGATCCCGCTTCTGGGCATATATTCAGAGAAAACTACAATTCCAAAAAGATACATGCAAACCAATGTTCATAGCAACACTATTTACAATAGCCAAGGCTTGGAAGCAGCCTGAATGCCCATAGATAGATGAATGGATAAAGAAGATATGGTACATATATACATAATGAAATATTACCAGCTATAAAAAGAATGAGATAATACCATTTGCAGCAACATGGATGGACCTAGAGATTATCAGACTAAGTGAAGGAAGGGAAGACAAAGATCATACGATATTACTTATATATGGAATCTTAAAAAGAAATGATAGCTATGAATGTATTTGCAAAACAGAAATAGACTCACAGACATAGAAAACAAACTTAGGGTTAGTGAAGGAGAAAGTAAGGTGGGATAAATGAGGAGTTTGGGTATAACACATGCACACTACTACACACAGAATAAACTACAAAGACCTACTGTGTAGCACAGGGAACTCTATTCAACAGCGTGTAATGACCCATAATGGAAAAGAATCTAAAAAAGAAATGTGTGTGTGTTAGTCGCTCAGTCATGTCCGACTCTTTGCGACCCCACAGACCGTAGCCCGCCAGGCTCCTCTGTCCATGGGATTCTCCAGGCAAGAATACTGGAGTGGATTGCCAAAATATCCTCCAGAAGATTTTCCCAACCCAGGGATCGAACCCTGGTCTCCTGCATTGCAGGCAGATTCTTTACTGTTTGAGCTACAGGGAAGTCCTAAAAAAAGAAATAGTTATATATATATTTATATATCACTTTGCTGTACATCTGAAACTAACACATTGTAAAGCAATTGTATATCAATAATTTTTTTTCTAAAAAGAAATATGACATGAAGAAACTAAATCCTTTTGAAAACAATGACACTTTCTCCATACAATCTAAACAGTCTCCGAGGGACATATCAGGCTCTTCCTCGGCGTCTCAGAATTGACGGTACACCCAGCTGTCCTGACTCCTGTTCTTCTTCTGTCCCAAACACAGCATTCCTTCTTTTCTAAACTGAAGAGCTTTTAACTCTTCCCAGCTAGACATCAAAAGGCCAATTAAGGCCAAGATCTTAAAAGTCTAAGCAATTCCAGGTTTCCTCGGGAGTTCCTGCTGACAGTAGCGTCATTCTTTTCAGGCTCCTTGTCTTTACTGATCAACAGGAAGCTACTGGCAGGATATAAACTGGAAGATAGCTAAAAACTTGGACGATGGGATAGTCAATGTAAACCCAAATATCAGAAAATTCTAACTTGGATGTGCGAAATTTTAATTTACGAGGTCAATCATGGGAAAGGTGCAATCAGATTACTGAATGCGTACTCAGGACTCTGGATTATGTGTTTTGCTCTTTGAGTACCCAGTGCATCAGTCTTTAGACAGCCCCTCAGGCTAATGTTGAATGTGAGGCTCTTATGTAATCTTGAGTAAATAAATAATTCTTTCTAATTAAAAAAACAATGCTTCTTAATAAGTCTGTGTTAAGTTCTCCAAACTCACTTTCTTCTGGAAAGGAGGAGAATAAGCCCAAGAACACACCACAGCTGTGACCCCAGTGTTGTATGAGGGAGACATTCAGGCTGAGGAATGAGGGGCTTTGTGCCTGACAGTGTCCGTCAAGATTCCCTACTGGGCCCGAGAAACACATTGATCTTTAAAGTGCCACACAATCATTGGAAGCTCAACAATTGACTTGCAACCTTCCAAGGAAGACCTACTTTGATCAATTTAATCGTCAATTTTTGGCCAAAGTCATATTGTATTTCATTAATTTACTGTCTAGTATCTTCCTTTGTTAATTAGGGAGCTCATGAAATCAGAAAGACTTAATACCTTACCTTTAGTCACACAATACTCCTGAGTGATTTTCAATGTTCTCTATCCACAGCTATTCAATTTTATTTTCAACTTGTATTTCACAGGTCATATAAACATTGTTTTGTATTGGTTATAATCTCACTGTTATTTCAGTTCATTAGATCAAAATTTTTTGAGTTTTTTGAGTAACTACTTGAAGGCCATTTTCAGGGGAGATTTCACCACGAATAAAACATAGGCCTGCCCTCAGTTGCTTAAATCTTCAGGTTTCCATTTCCTTCTCCAGGGGATCTTCTGGACCCGGGAATTGAACCCGTGTCTCCTGCATAGCCAGCAGATTCCTGCATTGCAGGCTGATTCTTTACTGACTGAGCTATGAGGGAAGCACCCCCTGTCCATGAAGTGAAGACATATCATCTTTTAAGAAAGATGGACTAAAAATAGAAGGTGACTCAGTAAGAAATCTGTCTGCAATGCAGGAGACCCAGGTTTGATGCCTGGGTTAGGAGGATCCCCTGGAGAATGGAATGGCTACCCACTCCAGTATTCTTGCCTGGAGAATTCCAAGGACAGAGGAGCCTGGTGGGGTCCAGTCCATGATACAGTCCATGGGGTCTCAAAAAGTTAGACATGACTGAGCAATTGACATTTTCAAACATAGCCACCAAGCAGATTGTGTGTCACATGCCTTCTATATATTACCTTATTTAATCCCCCAATGTTTTACCTCGGTAGGAAAACTGAGGTAAGAGATGCTAAATAACTTGTCTAGGGTCCTACTGCTGGTGAATGACAGGAATGAGATTGATGTTTACAGGTTAGCAAACAGAAGGCAAAGAGAGGTTAATTGAGTCAAGACTGGGACTCAGTCATAGACAATAGTAAATGGGCTTAGCTATGTTCCAATAAAATTAAATTTATGGACATTGAAATTTGAATTTCATATAATTTTCATGAATCACAAAATATTATTCTTGTTTTGATTTTTTCCCAACCATTTTGCTCCCAAGGAGTACAAAAAAAACGGCGGGCTGAGTTTGACTCACGCATTGCAGACCTCCAGAAGTAATAGGTGGGGAATAAAATAGAAATCCATCAAGCCATAGAGGTTTGCAGGCTTACACCCTGACTACTGAGTCTTTATTTGGTCATTTGTGTTGAGCAGATTTTGTCTGATGCCTTCTCCTTGCTCCTCAAACAGTAAATTTGCTTAATTGCAAACACTGCTCAGTGTGATAGTTCTTCTGGAACTTGGCGGGGGAGAGGGGTGTCTCCCCAGACATAAATTGATCAGCTCTGTTTTCTCACTTCACTCAGCATATTTTCCTCTCCTTTTTGGTATTCTATGGTGAGTCCTGACCCCATATTTCAAGCCTTTGCTCTGGGGACTTAAGCTCCATTCTAGCTCTGGTTCTTGTGTCAGAATCAGTCTGCTTGTCAAGGATAATACAGTCTACATTCCCTCATAGTAATGAACTTCCAACATGAGAGTAAAACAAAGATCCTCACTCTCTTCTCATTCTTTACTGAAAATCACTATTTCAGCTTGTGCTCTTGTTTGAAAACTAAGTCTAACAATTTGGGGACCTTCTGGCTTTTACCTCCCATTCACTTCTTTGTACAATTACAGTTTTGTTTGTTTGCCAATTCTTGGGACCAAAGTTCCTCTCATACACACATACTCAAGGCCAAAGAAACTCTTCATTTTTAAACATGTGCTTTCCTTGGCTTATGGTTTTCTAAAGGTTAACTTAGTTTTTTTTTTTTTTTTCCTCCGTACTTCTAGCAATGTAATTCTTCCTAGCTTTACTAATATGGAATAGATTATGTTTATCAGAAAAGACCATGACTGAGAAAGAAATCAGATTCCTTGGTTAATGGGAAGAATATTTGGCAGGGGTAGAAGTTACATTTTACCTTCACAGTATTTATCCAGTTCTTCAATATCTTCAAACTGGACCACGCATTTTGAAAAGTTCACAAAGACTTTTGAAGGGCAAGGTCAACCATAATCCATGTGAGTGAGAAACTAGGCACATGGATTATGACTGTGTTGGAAGATCCAGTCTTTCTTTTCAGGCTTACTCTCTCCACTGGCAGAGAAGGAAATGGCAACCCACTCCAGTATTCTTGCCTGGAGAATCCCAGGGACGGGGGTGCCTGGTGGGCTACCATCTATGGGGTCGCACAGAGTCGGACATGACTGAAGTGACTTAGCAGCTGCAGCTCTCCACTGGAGTCATCTTCCAGGAGATTTCCTTTTTCCATCCCTTTCTGACTGCAGGACATTGATATCCAGCTATAGAGACAAATAAACAGTCACTAGATGGTAGATGTAGATGGAATCGGCATATCCTTTGCTGGAAAATAGTAAGTAAAGGACAGAATGCCTCAGGTTGCCTCATTGGCCACTAGACTTACACCTTTTCTCACATTATCTCTTTGTCTTGCTGGGCTCAAAAGGAGGGATAGTATTAATCTCGTTACTGGTAAATAACATCAAGGTGACGATATAGGCCATTTAGGAAACAAAGAAATCCAAAGAGAAGTTTCTTTCTGAACGGTTTCAAATCACTGCTTTGAAAAGCGGATATGGATACATTAATAATCCGAGTATTCTCTAGTGTAATGAGCACAAGTTTTGTACCCGGCCCTGCACTGGTCCTTCACTGACATGGTTTATTTAACCCCCACTCTTTGTATACGGAGAAGGCAATGGCAACCCACTCCAGTACTCTTGCCTGGCAAATCCCATGGATGGAGGAGCCTGGTGGGCTGCAGTCCATGGAGTTGCTAAGAGTCGGACACGACTGAGTGACTTCACTTTCACTTTTCACTTTCATGCATTGGAGAAGGAAATGGCAACCCACTCCAGTGTTCTTGCCTGGAGAATCCCAGGGACAGGGGAGCCTGGTGGACTGCCGTCTATGGGGTCACACAGAGTCAGACATGACTGAAGCGACTTAGCAGACTTAGAAACTCTTTGTATGAATTACTATTATCCTTTTACAGAGATGGAGAAACTGAGACCCAGGGAAGGTGATGTACCTGGCTAGGATTTGAAGCAGGTATGACAGGGCTTCCCAAATGTCACATTAGAGTACAAGGGCCGTTTATATTAATAACCTTGACTTCATACTGAATTCTTCTTTTTTTTTTTTTTTTTTAGCTCTGTGACATCTGTAAACATTCATGCAGTTGTGACTGGAAGAGAAAAACAGTTTTCTCCCACAAGGATACATGGTAAAGCCAAATGGATGCTACCAAGCACCTTGCCAGTTAGAACAGCTACATTTGGGAGTGGGACCAGGGTAGGCCTAGAAGTGTCATTATTCCTGTAAGTGAATAGAGTCATCCCTGAATGAAAGGCTGCAGGTCTGTGGGAATACACAGAAGGCACCCTGGTCACCTAGGAAAGAGTAAACTCTTACTATCAGGGAACATTTAGATAAGAAAGGAACAGACTCCAACATTTAACAGGATGGAAGATGACATGTTGCATAAAATTTTCAAAGTGGGATTTTTCCATACACAATTTATCCGTGTAATTAAAGAGCCTGATTTAAGAAATAATACAGAGGCAACACATAATGGTGTGATTTCCTGTCACGAAAACAAATTATTACCTTGATAGTGCACTACTATATTTTACATTGTGGCAAAATGCAGTGGTTTCACCCACTGCATGCTAAATACGATCTAATTATCTTCCTCCCAATTCTCTCCTTCTTCACTTGTTTTATGTGTTAGGTAAGAATGCACTTGTCAGTGGTGGGTCGGGATCTGAGATCTCTCCATCCGCAACTGTGCAGTAAGGACAAAACTCAGAAAGGTCCCTTGGCTTTGCCCCACTGGATAAGCAAAGCGAAGGCCATCTGCCATCCTGTGCTTCAGTATGAATGGGTATGTCGCAGAAGGTCTCCAGGGGGGCTATGTTTGTGTGTGCATGCGTTTCATCCCAAATTCCTCCAGTCCGCTGCAGAGGAGAGCGAGGGGCCTACTGTTATGGGGGTACTTTAGCCATAAATGACCATTATATTTCTGAGCAGCCCCTCAATTCCCCTTGCTTTCCTCCTGGTTACAGCACCATAATTCTCGGCCGGAAAGGGAGTGTAAATAGCTCTCCCGCCGCTGATGCCACTTAGCGGGCTGCAAATTGATGTGGATGGCTCTTTAGCTTTGGAGACTGTGTGTTTCACCTTCACAGCGCGCATGCTTTCGTTGGCCTGGGGCTTCAGCGCCTGAGATAAATCCTTAACTAGAGCGTGGCTCTCCGCACTGCAACACATCAGAACCGGTGGACGGAAATCTCAAACATTTTGGAAATTTACACCTTGTCACTCTCCGAGGGCAATGATTTTAAGAAATTATGCCTTCTCTACCTACCTTTGCATAATAAGTCTAAAAACCCGGCACCATCTCTAACTCCAGCTGAAGCGCTGAAGGTCAGAGAGGTTAAGACAAGCCCAAGCTTTGTGCCCGTTTCTTATTATTATGCTAATCATATGCATGGTCTTTCTGCACTCACACAGTCATTTTCATGACCCCCCAAAATACATCAGTGTTTCAGGTAATGTTAATATTTAAAACAGTGGCAAATGACTGAAAATTTCAAGTAAAGACTCACATTTTGCCCTTAGCTTGTGATGTTTGGGAGAATGGAGGAAAGATAGGACCTAAAATGTGGTTTTTGCTTTCTATTAACTCTTTCTTGTTTTGTTTGTTTTTCCCCCTGGCTTTGGAGTTCATACTGTAAAATTCCTAATGACCTGCTTTCTCATGATTTTGCTGGATGGTTGAAAATTAATTTTAGGACATATATTAATATATATTTTCTATGAAATTATCTTGGGATTCTAAGAGTAGCTTTCTCCATGAAGAGTTTGCTGTTTTTTTTAGTTTCCAAACCAATCTTGATTTTTCCACTTGATATTCCAAAAACAGTTATTAGTAAATTAATTTTAACCTTCTCTTCCCTGGATGAAAACATTCCAACTAATGCAACCCCTTCTCATCTCTTTCGTTGTGTAATACATTCACTAGTTTTTTAATTTTCTTTGCTAAAGTCTGCAGATTAATTTCACTAAACAATTTTAATTAAGCCGGGTGCTATCCTGGCATTTAGTACATGAAAAGCATAAGAAAAGGAGGAGTTATGTAGACAACAAAGGGTAATAGCATGTAACATCTGCAACAGCTACATTCATTTCTGAGATGACAAGTCATACCAAAATGCTGCTCTGGAGCACAGAGTGGCTAGTTTAGGCACGTTGGAGGGCAGGTCACTGGCGACCTTCTTGGAAGAGGGCCAGTGACTGTGAGCGTGGAAGATGAGCAAAACCGCCCTGATGGAGAACGGAGAAGTGCTTTGCCAGCATAAGGAAGGGAATGAACAAAGTCATGGATGACCCAGGTGGGAACTGGAGAGAAGGGAGGAACCTGAAGAACTGAGGCAGGTTTCACAGTAGGGTGTTTTAAGAAATGAGGTTAGTCAGAGGGTGTGGGAACCATTTGAGAAAAGTTTTGAGTGACTCACCATGAGCTGTAGAAAGATAAAGTAAGTCTCATCAGTATGTTTTTTCTAACTATCCCTCAAATGCTGCGGCTCTCATCATCCCCATCAGGGATGTTCTCACTTACACCGTAATATCCAGGCAGTGTGCCTCACGTCTCCCAAACGAAGAGAATGTTCCAAAGTGGGTTTTTTCCCTGTTCTCCACTTACCCCTGGACTTGCTGAGTGTACACTCTTCCTTCAGCAGGTAGTCGTTTACAAGAATTGGAAATGACCGTTGGGTTACCGCCCAGTGGTCCTGCAGGTGACACTGAGGCACTCAAGGGCAATGAGAGCGCAGGGCTGCCATGAGATAACAGGACGAAGGGTGGTCTGAGTATCTCCACGTAGCAAGCTAGGCTCTCAGGGGCTGGCCTCGCCTTTCCGCCCAGCCTCACCTTCCCCTGCTGTCCCATTGCACGGGCTCCCCTCTGATGGTACCACCCTGCCAGTGCTCCCCTGAGCACCATCATATCTATGATGTCCTGTCATATCTTGTCATGGTTTTCCCATTCCCTTCCACCCACCATGACATCAGCTG
Organism: Bos taurus; assembly: GCF_002263795.3. NCBI lineage: Eukaryota > Metazoa > Chordata > Mammalia > Artiodactyla > Bovidae > Bos > Bos taurus. The sequence continues at coordinate 92,303,593 of NC_037336.1, forward strand.
TGTATGCATTGGGCTAACCCTTACTCACTGCCAGTCCCCAGAGTTATCATTTTCTCCTCAAATTCTAATGGCCCAGGGCCAGGTGCTCTGAGACCTGTAGCATCTCCAGTACTCCTCCCATAGGAACATTTCCTTTTAATAAATTCCATTTATTTTCAGGTGTTCATCCTGCTCCTTCACTGTGAAAGTCTCATGGGCTAGACCAGGCCTGGGGTGAGGCAAGTGAGTCAGTATCCTTGGGTTCAACATTTAAGGGCATCAAAACCCCAAAGAAGGGAAGCTCTGGTGGCTCAGTGGTAAAGAATCCACCTGCAATGCAGGAGATGCATGCAGGAGACACAGGTTTGATCCCTGGGTGGGGAAGATCCTCTGAAGAAGGAAACAGCAACCCACTCCAGTATTCTTGTCTGGAAAATCCCATGGACATAGGAGCCTGGTGACCTATAGTCCATGGGGTCTCAAAAAGAGTCAGATGCAACTTACACAGCTTGACAACCAAACAAATCAAAAGGAAGAATAGTTTAGTGTAATATTAAAAAATAAAAATAAATACAAAAAATTATGATGAGCATTTAAAATGTTATGATACCAACATTTTTTTAAATTTTATTTTATTTTTAAACTTTACCTAATTGTATTAGTTTTGCCAAATATCAAAATGAATCTGCCACAGGTATTTTAAAAGAGATGCAAGGTCTGCATTACTAAATGTTTCTTTTGCCTCAGACTCCAATGCTGCTAAGTCACTTCAGTCGTGTCTGACTCTGTGCAACCCCATAGACGGCAGCCCACCAGGCTCCCCCTTCTCTGGGATTCTCCAGGCAAGAACACTGGAGTGGGTTGCCATTTCCTTCTCCAATGCATGAAAGTGAAAAGTGAAAGTGAAGTTGCTCAGTCGTGTCCGACCCTCAGCAACCCCATGGACTGCAGCCTTCCAGGCTCCTCCATCCATGGGATTTTCCAGGCAAGAGTACTGGAGTGGGGTGCCATTGCCTTCTCTGCAGACTCCAATATGACTTGGTAAAACCCTGTTACTGGTTCCGTCTTTATTGAAAAAGTAGATGTTTTGTTCATCATTGATTTTTGCATGAATTTTTATGTTTAAAAATTATTGCATTCAACTCTGACTTATCTTGATTATAGAGGGTTTTGGTAGCCCCTTAAGTTGTGTGCCCAAGGATAGTTCCTCTCTTGCTTCATCCAGAGTCAGTGTGGCACAGGTACAAGATCTTACTCTCTTTGAAATGTAAAACTTGGCCCAAGGCCTTCCCTGAGATAGCTGCTTATTAAGTGCTATTTCATCTCCTTTAGATTCGGTTTAGCATGAACTCCAGAAACCAGGCATGCGAATTTTACTCTAAGCTTGACTTCTTATCAACATGCCCAATTCTATATATACACAATGGGATATTACTCAGCCATGAAAAAGAATAAAATAATGCCATTTGTAGGAACATGGATGGACCTAGAGATTATCATACTAAATGAAGTCAGACAGAGGAAGACAAACACCATATGATGTCACTTATATGTAGAATCTAAAAAGAATTGTAAAGCGAACTTATTTACAAAACAGAAATAGACTCACAGATATAGAAAACAAACTTATGGTTACCATAGAGAACAGGGAAAGTGGGGGAAGAGGGAAACTAGTAGTTTGGGATTAAAATATACACACTACTATATAAAATGGATAAACCACAAGGACCTACTGTATTGCCAGGGAACTATATTCAGTATCCTATAATAACTTATAATGGAAAAGAATCTGAAAAAGAATATACACATACACGTATGTATATATGTGTGTATATGTATGTATATATATAGCTGAATCACTTTGCTATCCACCTGAAACTAACGAAACATTGTAAATTAACTATACTTCAATTTAAAATGGTAAAAAAAAAAGTTCCAATTCAATGTCTTCCTCTAATATAATCTCAGAGGCTGACAGAACTGTTTATTATCTAAAATAAAGCTGAACCCCTAGGCCTGCTCTTCAGGCTGATCCTGAGTAACTGACACTTATTTAAGGATGTATCCAAATCCATCAATTTCCTTTCAGGTATGCATTAAGCACCTACTCTATGCCAGGGATTTCACTGGGCATTATCCCTGTTCCCATGAAGCTTATTAAAATCTGGAAGGGGAGTAGATGAGTGAACTGATGATGCAGGAAATCACAGAAATATGCACAATATAAAGAAGGAATCCAGATGAGTGAATGATCATAACAGAAATAAAACTCTTTCCCCAGCTTGCTTTTTATTCCAACGGCCAAAGATCATAAAATAAAGATAAGTTTTCTTTCCTACTTGTCCTTTGAAAATTGTTACTTTGGGTGAAAAGATACTTGCAAGGCTGCGTTTATGATATACAGCTCCTTTCACCCTAAGTCAAAGCATTTAGAGATCAATTTTCACAGCACTAGCAGAAGACAAGGGATATATATCTGTTAGTTGCCCTGAATTTTACTTCTGACAGTGATTGAAATGGCTAAGACCACCTCTGCCCCCACACAGCCCCATTCAACATCAGTTACCTGCAAAATGACTGCAGATGATCAGAGCAAAGAGCAGCTTCCAGGAATGCCAACAGCTAGTCAATGTGGCATCTGTCTCACTGGGATGAGGTTTGGATCATATCTTGTTAGCATATGCATAAGACTGTCAAAAAAGAGAAAAGGAAAAGGGGTATAAAGAATTAAACACATACTAACTATTTCATTTTTCATATGTATGCCTCACTCTTTGCTTGAGTCTAGGGGCTTCATTTTCTGTTCAGTTCAAGAAATGTTTATTAAGCACATACTCTGACCTTGCACTGTTTCATAGATGCTGCAGATACAAAGGCATATTACACATAGCCTCTGCCCTAAAGGAGTTTCTGATAGTATCAAGGGAGAGAGTGAGCCGGAAACACTCATAATCATGGTGACTCAGGGTACATGTGTTCATGTGTCTTGTGCAGCCTGGTCCATTCACACAGTGGGCTTCAGGGTCAGGCCACCTATGTGGCCTCAGGTGAGTTACTTAAATGTTTATACTTCGGTTTCCTCTCCTCTGAAATGAGAAGACTATTTCTTTGAATGAGTTAGCATATGTAAAGCACTTAGAACAGTGCATAGCACATAATAAACCTTCAATAAATATTAACTATAATGAGAGGTTTGTATGTAGATTTCAGTGGGAGCACAAAGTAGAGTCATTTTTCCCAGATTGGACTGAGTTCCTGGAGAAGATGACAGAATCTGAAAATTCAGAGGTTTTATCTAGAGGAGAAAGAAGAGAAGGGATGCTCAGAGGAGACAGCCAGACGAAATGGAAGGAGGTGGGGGAAGAGGGCACTGGTAGGGTGCACTTCACTTTCTAGAGTCTGGAGGAGTGCAGACCCGCTACCACCAGAACTTCAAGTCTGAGGAGCGTAGGGACGCTCCAAAAATGGGGGCAGAAGCCAGGTCATGGAGGACAATATTGTCACGGAGGATTTAATTTTGCAAATCATCAAGAACCTTTGCAGGGTTTACCTGGTGAATTAAAATTTCAGATTGGCCTCTCGGTGGGCTCCATGAAAAGTGGAAGATCAAGGCAAAAGAGAAACTCTTGCAATGATCCAAATGAGAGAGGACACATTTGCAGTAGAAATGCAGAGCATGCATCAGTTGTAATTCACTTGTCATTCAGGCAAAAATATTTATTGAGTGTCTGCTTTGTGCCATACCCTCTGAGTATAGAGGAGACATTAAGACCAACACCGTGTTTATACTTGTGAGGTTCACAATACAACAGTGGGAAAAGCTATTATCTAAATAACTTGAGAATGTGACATTGTGACTGGGGGAAGATTAAGCATGTATCTCTTTATACAGGTAAAATTTTAAGCCATAAGGTTCAGTTCAGTTCAGTTCAGTTGCTCAGTCTTGTCCAACTCTTTGCAACCCCATGGACTGCAGCATGCCAGGCCTCCCTGTCTATCTCCAACTCCTGGAGTTTACTCAAACTCATGCCCATTGAGTTGGTGGTGTATCCAACCATCTCATCCTCTGTTGTCCCCTTCTCCTCCTGCCTTCAATCTTTCCCAGCATCAGCGTCTTTTCAAATGAATCAGTTCTTCGCATCAGGTGGCCAAAGTACTGGAATTTCAGCTTCAGCATCAGTCCTTCCAATGAATATTCAGGACTAATTTCCTTTAGGATGGACTAGTTGGATCTCCTTGCAGTCCAAGGGACTCTCAACAGTCTTTTCCAACACCCCAGTTCAAAAGCATCAATTCTTTGGTGCTCAGCTTTCTTTATAGTGCAACTCTCACATCCATACTTGACTATTGGAAAAACCATAGCTTTGACTAGATGGACCTTTGTTGGCAAAGTAATGTCTCTGCTTTTTAATATGCTATCTAGAGCAAGCGATAAGGATAAGGATAAGGAGCAAGCCATAAGGTTAGGGCACGTGAAACAGGTGAAGAGCAACAGATGAAAGACAAAGTTTTGAAATGTGAAAAGCTGAAGAGAAATTCGTCAAGAAAGACAAGAATGAGTGGTCAGAATGATGCCTCAGAAGCAAAACGCTGAGCTAAGTTGCATCACTGAAGTCCTATAATTTAAGAATAAGAAAGGTTCATTAGAGTTGTCAGTTAGAAGGACAGCGATGGAATTTGTCACAGCGGTCCAAGGTGGTGGGAGGATAGAAGTCAAATTGTACTTGAAGGTTAAAGTGATGAGGAAGCAGAAGAAGAGGGGAAATGCTCTCAGAGGCTGACTGGGGGCCAGATGGAACAAGTTTCTTGTTTTGTTTTCATCTTTCTGGGAACTACTTCATCATGTTGATGGGCAGAGGCAAGGAAACCAAAGTGAGCAGACAGCATGGCTGTGTGGCTGACTGACAGAAAAGATCAAATTAGCTGAGCCAAGGAAGTCAGGCAAACTCCAGGCTACAGTGCTGAGTCATCCATGTGCCAGTAGACATCACCCAGAAGGCAGCAAGTCTTCAACATACGTGGAGAATCTCTGTATACCCCTGGCCGTGTACTTAATAAATGCTGTAAATAAACGAAACAGCACCATGCACTTAATTCTGTATTATGTGATTTGGCAACCCATGGATTATCACTTCTGGGTTATTTATCTGGTCTGCCACTTTAATACAGAAGAATTAAATAACTTTAATACAGAAAAAATGTTGGCTTCATTGAAGTTTTAGTGCAATTGTTCATTTGGGACAAGTGCTCCCACAAATCTCCTACTTAATTCCTAATTAATTCCCTTTCCACAGCTCCACATCTTTGTTATTGAAATGATCATCTTGGGACACTGCCAATTCAGTTCTTCTAAGAAAAATCATTTCTAGAAATTCATTAGCAGGTTTAGTTCAAAAATAAAAACAGATTAATCTGCTGTCGAAAGGAAGGCTAGGTCAGGGGACAGACAGGACTGTTTGGTGGGTGAGGCCAATGCTTGGGCTCATGGGCTGGATAACTAGGCTTCTTTTGCAAATCAAATGCACCATCACTGTTTTCTTACTGCATTTGTCAAACACATTCAGGGTACCTTTTCTACAAATTGTTACTTTAGTCTCAAATTAAGTAGCTTCAATCAGCTTTCTCCTTCTGTCCACAATATCTAAGCAATACCAAATGTGGGGAAGAGCGTTTTAATTAGCCATAATTATTAAGGCAGCAGGTGGCTTTTAATGAGATCTTAAAACAGAACTGTTTCTTCTATGTCCAATCAAAATCCACACTTTGCCGCATTGACAGAAAACACTGAACTGTTTTTCTCAGGTTCTGGGGAGATGAATCAATAAGGACTCTGATGATTCTAAAACTTGAAGTTTCTGATTGAACCTGGCTTTTTAATTTTGTTTTGTTTTATGTGATGGTGAGATATTATTTTTAGGAAATGAACAATAACTATACTGGTCTCGAATTAAAAGGAATTCATGCAAATTATTCCACACCTAGTGTGAACAATTAATTCTGAACTACAACTAAAAGCTCTATTTTTTCAGTTCTAAAGCAGTTTTATGGAGAGAAACTTGAAAATCTGTGAAAATGCACGCACTTATTCAGCATAAAAGAGAGTTCTAGCAATCAGGACTTTTAACAGTTTAGCTGAGCAAAGAGCTGTTATTACCTTTTTAAACCCAAATAGATGTGCCAGTTTTTTGTTTGTTTGCTTGTTTTATTTTGTTTTTGCGTAGAGCTCAGAAAGTTCAGAAAAACTTCTCAGAAGTTACATTCTTTCTGTTTCTGAAAAGTTTTTTGGTTTAGAAGTAAACAGAAAGAAGGAACTCCACCAGAGAAGTACTCCTATTGTAAATGATTGCTTTCTTAAACTTTACCATCATAACATCTATAAATGGGTGGGAATAAACAGATGGTCATTTTGTGCAAATATAGAAACGCTTCTTATAGTGCCAAAATATTAAAAGCTTTTGCTTGGTGGAATCTAGGTATTTTACTTCTTTTATTTCCTACATCTCACTTGCAGATAGAATTAGAAGATTTACAGAATGAGGTAGTCTAGAGTCATATGCTTCCAAAGTAATACCATAAATGAGATTTAACCTCTTTAACATAATGGTCTTACCTTGCCCACTCCTTTATCAACACCCCCCAACATTGAAGATCATTGCTCAATTGCTGATTTAACTTGCTACATAAAGAAAATGCCACAAGTAGGTGGTATGTTGGCCCCACTGATAATTCATGTTAATTTAAGTTCTGGGATTTAAGGAAATCAGTAGCACCTCATTGAACACCCGGAAGCGGGGACTTTGCAATCCTCAAATCAATTCCAACAGTGTATGCCAAATAAGTGATTGAACTCACCTTGTATTCAAATTCCTTGAATCCAAAGAATTTGACAAATTTCTTTTTCTTGTCTTATCACAGAATCTATTGGAACCCATTTCCATCTCGTAAGAAAAATCAACAGAGAAAGCACTCATAGGAACCAGTGTGAAGAACAAGTGTTGGGGGCTGTGGAAAGGGCATCAGTGGATCCTGAGCATGAAGTAGGCTTTGAAGGTGGGGACAGTAGAGAAGAGGCATGCCTTTGGCATGTAGACAATTTGGGCCTGACCCTAAGGGCACTGGAAGCCCGCTGATGTGTTTAAAGCAGAAAAATGAAATAAGCCATATTGTATTTGAGAATAAACTTGACAGAACAAAACTGAAAACAAGGAAATAATGGAGCAGAGCAGGGAGAGCTTTAGGGGACAGGAGCTGTGGAGGGATGGCGGGAACATGAAAACCAAGCCAAATCAGTAACAGAGTGCCGAGGAGTGGGGACACAGCGACATCTAAGATGACTGAGTAACTGTGTGGACAGTAATATCCAATCTCTTTATCCGGGAGCACAGTGAAAGCCTACAGCAAAAGTAGAATTTCATCACACTGAAAGAGACACAAACAATCCCAGAAGAATACGATCTTGAAGTATATGGAACTGTACCAACTTATATGGTGTTCCCTGTGGCGATGTGGTGGGTGGTCAGGAAAATTCTGATATTCTCTCTATGTTCAGTTCATTTGTTTCCCATTGAGTATTGTCAGTTTTTCTATCACATCTCTCTTCCTTTTTCTTTCTTTTGTGTCTTAACTTACGTCTGCTTTCCTGAACAAGTCTTTAGCGCACAGTAGAAAGTTTATTAAATTGGTGCACAAGTACCTCACATATTAAGATGAAAATTTTCTTTCTGATATTGCACATTCTAAATACTTACATTGCACCTCACTTGTTGGGCAGTGATTTAAGAAAAATTGCTAGTTCTTTCTGATATGTAGGCGCCATTTCTTTCCTTCTATAACTCTTGTACCTGTTATCACAATCAGGATGAGAAACTTAAGACATTTCAGTAATAAGGAAATATAAAGATTTTAAAAGATGTGATTCTCCATAAGTATAATTTTAATAAAAACATTACCAATAAATACCAGTTCTCATTTTGCCATGATTATTTAAAAAAGAATTGAAGAATATTAGCTTACTTTATTTGAACGTGATGGGAAATATAATTTCTAATGTTGTGAGTGATATTATTAACATTTAAAACAAAAGTTATAGTCTTTTAAAAAATATATTATTATTATAAATCTGTTTCATTTTTAACGTATCTAGGAATCAGTATCATAATCTGTCCATTTCCCCTGATTTCATAATGAAAGTATTTTAGAAGATAGCATTTTCTTGGCATAATTTACTGAAAACTGTTAGAACCAAATAAGACATAACTGTATTTCTGCTGTGTCTGTCATTGTTATTATCTGACTTACATTGGAAAGGAATAGAAGGAAATAAGAATTACACATCTTTTTCGTAACCATTCATTCAATCTCTCATCTGCTCATTCATTCTCTCATTTTTTTCAGGAAGTAGTTATCAAGTGTCTACTGTGTGTGGACATTTCTGGCCACCCAACAACCATCCCCCCTTCTAAGAGCCACCTGATTTCTCTGGGGGACATTAACTTCCCTTTGCTGTTTGAAACATTGGTTGGGTGGTAAATCAAAGCATCCTTGTTTTTTTTTTTTTTTTTTTCCAGTTGAATCATCATATATTTAATTAAAAATACAATAGAAACTTTACGTTGTCATTGATAATCATTATGAAAGTAATAGGAAATACATTCTTATTTATTTTTTAACAGTGTTATAGGAAGTAAAGCAAATTGTATTGAGACTGAGGAGAGGATAATGGAAATATTAGAGACTTGATAAGAGTCTTCTAGAAATTTTAAAAGCATCCTTGTTTTTATACCTTCTGTTTTTCTTATACCTATGTATCACAATCAGGATGAAAAGATGACTTAAGACATTTCGGCAATAAGGAAATAGAAAGTTTTTAAAGATGTGATTCTCCATAAGTATACTTGTAATAATATCATTACCAATAAATGCCAGTTCTCATTTTACCATCATTATTTTAAAAAGAAAGGAAGAATATTAGCACACTGCAAAAGCTGAAAGGCTCCATGGAGGATCTTTTCTTCATGTTTTTCCTTTCAATATCCTGAAAAATCCAATATGCTCACATGTGCCCTAACCTTGGCCACTTACACGCTCTTTCCTGGAATGATAAACTTGGAGGAGAGTAACGTATCAACAGAAATTTGGTTGCAACAGGTTGCTTCATTCTGGTGTTGGTGACAGGGGGAAAAAAAGAGCAGACAGTCTTTCATATTTCCTGTCTCTGAAATCTTCCAGGGCTTTCTTGTTTTCTGCTTATTAGCAAACCTGTTCTCTCTGCCTTGTCTTTTGTCCTTTCTGCTAGTACATTATTTTTCCAGTGACTTCATTTCTCCCCTTGAGTTAGCCAAAATTCATTTCTGATGCTTGCAGTCCAAGCATCCATTTTAATGAAGACACAAAGGCTAAATCTGGGGAGATTACAGTCAAGTAAGCACATGCTAGATCTTCAGATCGGAATACTTTTGAATGACAGAGGCCAACATGTCCTTTTCAGCATTCTATTTTTTTAGCTGCCAGCACTCCAGACTTGTCAGAAACTATGAGTCCACACAGTTCCCACTTACTTACTACTCAGTAGGAGCCAGCAGTATATCTCTGAGCTGCTCTGACACTTAAGGGGAGTGGACTTCTCACAGATTAAACATGAGCCTAGGATGATTTCATCCATATAGCCATGGTCAGGATTAGACAGCACTAAAATGACCTACATCTCCTTAAGCTCTAAGTCATTGGTGGCAGATGTAATCTGCTACCACAGAGACCGAACCTAACCACTCAACAAATTAGTGTGTAGATGAATTTAATTTTCTTATTCAAAAAAGCCTATTTTACATTATTTTTGGCATTTGATTCTGTTAAAAGATGACTTAAGTCAGAGGAACCAAAGCGTTCGATTCAATTTAATGAGAGAAAAATTTATTAGTGTCTATAGCTGCATTGCCTTGAGGAGGTAAAGAAGAGTAAGTTGATCTTTTTTCTAAATGGGTGTAACTGGGCTACTTCTCATGCAGACTATGCACTCAAGTTGAAAGAGATTTTTGCACAAATGCCAATAATGGTTTTAAATAATAGAAACACTCGCTTGAAGATGGCTACTCATGCCCTGTTTGGAACTATTGTGGTCTATCAGGTCAATAATATTCATTTAGAAAAGCTCTCCAAAAGTGTTTTCATACAATAGTCCCTGAAGATAATGAAAGGGCCATTATGGTCTCCCAAGTCAATAACCTATGTTTTTAACACTCCAAAATTCATTTCCTTTCCTATGTCAGTGCCTGTTTAAACTATTTCAATTAATTATTATTGAGAAGGGGAGTTGTAAGAGGTTTGAACTTTGCTATTCATCATACTGTTCTCAGGTTATTTCTCCTGATGTATTAAGGTAGATCATTACCCATACTTTAGGCGGCGTTGCTGGTGAAGAACCTGCCTGCCAGTGCAGGGAGACATAAGAGACGTGGGTTCGATCCCTGGGTCAGGAAGATTCCCTGGAGGAGGGCACTGCAACCCACTCCAGTATTCTTGCCTGGAGAATCCCATGGACAGAGGAGCCTGGTCCTCTGGAGTCCATAGGGTCGCAGAGTTGGACACAACTGAAGAAACTTACACACACACACACACACAGAGTGGATGATGGCAAAATCTTGTGTTGAAGTGAAGCAAGAGTAAACATTTGTGGGGAAAAAATATAAAACAACCCAGAAAAAAATTGGACAAAAACAAGTTTGTGTGCTCAATTGGCCAGATTGTTGCAGATAATTTCAAGTTTTCTGGAAATTTTTTTTTAAACTTAGCTTTAGAAATGGTTATGTCAGAGATGTTAAATCTGGCCAAACAACACAAGCATGACCAATGGGCTCAAAATAGCCTGTTTTGAGCTATAATTTCACATTTATTTGATTTGTGAGAGTAAGAAACACTTTAATGTTTAAAATATAGACATTTTAAATATAGTTGATATATTTAGCACCTGACAATTGAGACTAAAATTGCTTATACTTTTATAGAAACTCTGACGAGGTTTTAAGGACTAAATTGTTAAATTTATTCTGGAGGGAAGCACCGACAATTTGAACAAGGTTACATTTATTTCTTAAGCATCTTGTTTGTATGTATGTATGCAGGATTTAAAGTGTTGGTATTCTGTAATTTAACTGTATGATTTTATGCCGACTGCACTTTGGATGCTTGTGAAAATGAGATGCCTGTTCTCCTTGGTTCTCTGATGAACAAAATTTCAATATGCATTTTGTTCCCCTTCCCCTCTATTGTGGTTTTATTTTTTAAAAAACAAACAAACAAACAAAAAGTACTTTTAGCTTAATGATTTCACTTTGGTTTCTTTGGCCGGGTGGAGAGAAGCTCACATTTCTGCCTAAGCCCTGTTATTTGAATCTGACAAGGTTTACAATTTCAATTAAGCTGGATTTTCTCATCTGCTGGCTGCAGTGAGATCTTAAGACCAGGGCAGCCCTCGGGAGCGGTGAGAGCTCACACAGCTAGGTAATGAGATAGGATGGATGGATCCTGGATGCTGGATCCTCAAGTGACCTGAATCTATAGCATGAGGGGAAAAGATGCAGCCGTGGGGGTGCTGGGAGTCCTGCTTTCCTAGGAAGATTCATGTTCTTTGAGCTAAGCACAGAAGCCATTAGTTATGGCTGGTTCAGGGCCTTTAATGCACCAAGATCAACCATGTTAGGAAAATAATGCCCAGTGAAACTTTCAAGCCCAGAACAAATTCAGAATTCATAACCCCCAAGCCCTGGTTAGTACCACTCCACATATCTTACAAGATCTGTGTCTGAGTTTAGCAAGACCAATCACAGAAATTAGACCTGTTGGTACAATTTATTCACTCATGACACAAAGACTTATTGAGGCCTGATCATGTGCCATGATCTAAGAGTATGGGAAAAAATGGGGAGCGAAGACTGGCCCTGCCCCTTGCCTTCCTGGAGCATCATGAGAGAGATTCTTATCAAAGGATCTTAGAAATGTAGAAGCACAAGGAGACACAGTAGATAAGAAATGTGGACGTGGTCAGTGGAGGCTGCCCTAGAAAATAAAGAGTTTGAATGAGAACGGAAGCATTATTCAAAGTTAACAATAGTAATAGTAGAGCTACTGCTAATGTTTCTAGTGATAATAAGTAATATTTTCTCAAGTTTGTTATATATTTTGGGTATAACAACTCATTTAATCTTTATAGCAATTTGGAAGGCAGATATTGAAGGTAGTATCGTGTAACAGAAGGGGAAACTGAGGCACACAGAGGTTGAGTAACTTCCCCAAGGCCACAAAGCTCATAAAGGGGGAAGTAGTATTTGAATCAACACAGGCTAGCTCCAGCATTCTTGCCCTTCGTCATTACATGTGATGCTTCTGAGCGAATACAATCTGGAATTGTAGGTCCTTTACCGCTAGAAGATAATTATAGTAGCGAAAACTTATAAAATACTTTCTGTTTGCCAGACACCACTCTAAAGCTTCTGATTCTGTTAACTCATTTAATCCTTGAAACAATACTCCCAGGTAGGTTCTGTATTACAGGCTACTGTGGTAAGTCACTTCAGTTGTGTCTGACTCTTTGCAACCCCATGGACCATAGCCTGCCAGGCTCCTCTGTCCATGGGATTCTCCAGGCAAGAAGACTGGAGTGGGTTGCCATGTCCTCCTCCACGGGATCTTCCCGACCCAAGGATTGAACCCGTGTCCCTTATGTCTGCCCACATTGGCAGGCAGCTTCTTTACAGTTACTGCCTCCTGGCAAGCCCCTATGACTATTGTACCAGTGAGGAAACTGGGAAGCTCCTCCAGAGTTCTTGCTCTGAGTCTCTTTGCTATGCAGCTTTGCATTAAATAAGTAGTAGACAGAAGCGCAGGACCTTTCCAGCCAGGCCATGGAGGATGCCAGCTGTATCCTCATGGACAGGGGATGTCCTGGAGCTCTATTCATAAGCATCTGGAGAGAGAGCCTAGACTATGGACTAGGGTCTATTGAAAAATTTGCTTTAGTGTTGTAAGTATTTATACAATCTCATCGTGAGTAATAGGAATTTGTGATAAGGAAGAGGTTATGGACCACAGGCATGGGTCAAAGATGTAACTCTATGAATGAACCAGCCTGTTGAGTAAACGTGTTAGGAGTAAATGTACAAATTAAACCAAAGGCGATCCACCGACTGCAGTAATCTAATCTCTCTGAATCTGAGAAGGTCTTAAAAGTAATTCTCTGAAAAATCAAATGATTTTTTTAATATGTGACTTTTTGCATATCTCAAGGCATTTACTGAAGACTTCAGTGGACATATTCTAGTACTGTATTAATCGAGAGCTTTAGTTGCAGGCATGATGGCCATTTGGTTTTTTAAAACTTAAATCTGAAATTTGAGAATGTAAAACAGAAATGCTTTTGAATATTAGTAATTAATAGTTAATATTTGTGTTTACCAGTTCATATTGTTGTACACAATTTCAAGAGAAGTTCCCAGATATAAAACATTTAATACCATATTTTCTTCTAATATTTAATCAGTTCATTTCAGTCGCTCACTCGTTTCCGACTCTTTGCGACCCCGTGAACTGCAGCATGCCAGGCCTCCCTGTCCATCACCAACTCCCAGAGTCCACCCAAACCCATGTCCATTGAGTCGGTGATGCCATCCAACCATCTCATCCTCTGTTGTCCCCTTCTCCTCCTGCCCTCAATCTTTCCCAGCATCAGGGTCTTTTCAAATGAGTCAGTTCTTTGCATCAGGTGGCCAAAGTATTGGAGTTTCAGCTTCAACATCAGTCCCTCCAATGAACACCCAGGACTGATCTCCTTAAGGATGGACTGGTTGGATCTCCTTGCAGTCCAAGGGACTCTCAAGAGTCTTCTCCAACACCACAGTTCAAAAGCATCAATTCTTCAGCGCTCAGCCTTCTTTATAGTCCAACTCTCACATCCATACATGACCAATGGAAAAGCCATAGCCTTGACTAGACGGACCTTTGTTGGAAAAGTAATGTCTCTGCTTTTTAATATGCTGTCTAGGTTGGTCATAACTTTCCTTCCAAGGAGTAAGCATCTTTTAATTTCATGGCTGCAGTCACCATCTGCCGTGATTTTGGATCCCCTAAAAATAAAGTCAGCCACTGTGTCCAGTGTTTCCCCATCTATTTGCCATGAAGTGATGGAACCGGATGCCATGATCTTAGTTTTCTGAATGTTGAGCTTTAAGCCAACTTTTTCACTCTCCTCTTTCACTTTCATCAAGAGGCTCTTTAGTTCTTCTTCACTTTCTGCCATAAGGGTGGTGTTATCTGCATATCTGAGGTTATTGATATTTCTCCCAGCAATCTTGATCCCAGCTTGTGCTTCCTCCAGCCCAGCATTTCTCATCTAATACTTAATACCTATGCTTTTTTAAAAAGTTTTATGTTAAAAAGAAAATACTACAATCAAGTTAAAGCTTTGTTCTTTGTTTCTGAACTGATATTCAGAGAGAACATGATGGTGGCCAAAAGTCACTATATGACATCAGCAGGATCAGCACAAGTTACAAAAACTGGATATCGCCCAGAGCTTAAATGGAACCTCATTTGCCACAGTCAGTCTAGATTGGTCTTCACACACCTAAGAATGAGAATTTCTAGTTCCAATGATTTAAAATTAATTACTCATAATCCATTACATTAAACCTTTGAGTAAAAGCTGGTTCTTATCTCCTGTCAAGCCAACAGAGTCATGAAATAGAAAACTGTTTTCTCTGAGTTCAAACCTCGGGTTGGTGTAAATCTGTTTATGGGTGTCCTCGTCATGTAGGAAGAAAACTCACATCTCTCTCTGTTAATCTATGATCAGGGCTGGGTCTGGGGAACACCCAGAAACAGAGCCACAGATCCACTTATTTGGGGTGATCCTAGACCTCTAAGTACGCCTGAGGGTGAAGAGCAGTGAGTTTCTGCACAAACCAATATTCAGCTCTATCTATAGAAAATCAAATTGAGATTTTTGGTAGTGAAATTCCTTACTGCAGTGATTATTTTATTCTTGAGTGCATGCTAAATTGCTTCAGTCGTGTCTGACTCCTTGTGACCCTATGGGCTGTAGCCCGCCAGGTTCCTCTGTCCATGGGATTCTCCAGGCAAGAATATTGGAGTGAGTTGCCATTTTCTCCTCCAGAGGATCTTCCTGACCCAAGGATCGAACCCGTGTCCCTTATGTCTCCTGCATTGGCAGGTGCTTTTTTTTTTTTTTTTTTAACCACTAGCACCATCTGTGAAGTATTATTCAGAAGAATAGGAAAATCAAGAAGTTAGGAAAATCTGATTACAAACACACATACAAGGGCATGTCTGGGGTCCATGAGACACACATTATATTCTCTCTAAATATTTAAATCTAGAAATGTGTTCCTACACAGCTGATAGGCATATTCTTATTAATAAAAGACTTCTAACAATTCTCTAAGATTTCTGAGGGAATTTCAGCCCTCTCCTTTTTTTTTAATAGTGGTTTTTGCCATACATCAACATGAATCAGCCACAGGCGCACATGTGTTCCCCATCCAGAACCCCCCTCCCACCTCCCTCCCCATCCCATCCCTCAGGGTCATCCCAGTGCACCAGCCCTGAGCACCCTGTCTCATGCATTGAACCTGGACGGGTGATCTACTTCACATATGATAATATACACGTTTCAACGCTACCCTCTCAAGTCATCCCACCCTCGCCCTCTCCCACAGAGTCCAAAAGACTGTTCTGTAAATCTGTGTCTCTTTTGCCATCTCGCATATAGGGTCATCGTTACCATCTTTCTAAATTCCATATATATGCATTAGTATACTGTATTGGTGTTTTTCTTTCTGGCTTACTTCACTCTGTATAATAGGCTCCAGTTTCATCCACCTCATTAAAACTGATTCAAATGGATTCTTTCTAATGTCAGCCCTTTTGTTGTGAGAAAGTCAAGGTTCCAGGTCCAAAATCCCAGGTTTGTTGTCCCTTGATCCTGGGCCCTCACAGGTCCCAGGCAGCCCCTGGTACACATTTGAAGAATAACTGCAAATATATTTGAATTTGACACTGGTTAGTTTTCCCACAGAGAAATGAAGAAACACAGGGATGAAGACAACTCATGGAGAAAGGCAATTTTTTAACATGTGCATTAGTAGGAAGCCTCGTCAATATTTTCTTGATGAATAGCATGTAAATTGATTTTCCCCATCATTGTTAAATTATTTCTAGCTTTTAAAAATCATTTTAAAACCAACTGCAAAAAAGTTATAAAGACCTGTCTTCTTTTGGTCTTATCGGCTAGAATTTATGAAGCCATCTCCTTCTTCCTCTAACTGACTGATCTCAGAAATTCACAGACCTTTACTTAAACCATGTGAAAATAAAAACCAAGCACAGTATTTCTATCACCGGGGTCATCTTTCTTTCTATTTCTTTCCCTCTATTTGATCATGGACAATGAGATATATAGATGTATAGAGACGTGTACATTTGCCTCTCCACAGATAAAGTTCTCACTAATATATTGCCCATCATTCATCATGACAACTTTGATTTTCTCCAGGCTGATTTTCTCCATCTCATTTCTTTCTCTCATGTCAACTCTGAAGGCTTCTGCCCAGACTACCAATTTTTTCCTTCTTCTTTTTAAAAATCAGTTCTGACAAAAGGCTGTGGCTTTCTATAGAGCTGACCTTTTTTGAGGGAGTCTTTATTCTTCATAACACTAAGGACTGCCCATTTATATTTTGGTGGGGAAGGGATAATTTTTATTCAATAGAATTGCCTCTTCCATTAAGAGAAGAAAAACATATTTCCTTCCCCCCCTCTCAAATTTTATTACAGAAACATTTTAACCTAGGTCTATGGACAGTTGAATCACTCTAAGCCACACTTTTGCCAAAAGAATTCATGGCATTTACTGAGTCAGTGGTTCCTATTTTACTCAGTATTCTGAAAATTAAGGGCCAGAAGAAGAGCATTGAGCTTTATTTTGTAATAATGATACCAGACTTGTTTATGAGGGTCATTTTGAATTACATATTCTTTTATGCTCATAAATCAGAGGGGAATAAGAGCTACTGTCAACTCATCAACTTTTTTAATTCTATGAAGCAAATCTCTCTGGAAAAATGAATATTAATAATTAGACAATATCCAATTAGGGGCCATAGGCCAGAACTAAGCCCTCAGCTCAAAAATCCACAAAGCACATGTGATAGTAGAAACTTAAGTTAACAAACCCTATTAACATAAAATTAATGATAATAGTATCATGTGGGGGATTTCAGCCCCCTCTTAGTTAGCTATTGACATAATTTTTCCCCCCGCTCAGGATTTTTTTTTTTTTTTAGCATAAGACTAGTATTGCCCTTTGAAACAAACATACAAGCTTTTACATCAGTTGAACTGCCGGTTTGATTATTTCTTAAATAGGAGCATTTCTTCTCAAATTGAGAACACACTTAAGTCTGTATTTTTCTTTATTTGAACTGAGAAATTATTATGTTTCCAACAACTGAAAGGGGAATTTCTCCATTCCTGATTGACACAGGAGTACCAGATGTCTCATAATAACTTGGGGTTTTATTAGTATGTTGAATTGCTAAAGATTTATACACCCATTGTCTCAATAATCATCTTTCCATGGTAGTTATGAACTCCTTTTTACTGAGAAGGCAAAGAGGGCTCTGACTAGTTAAATGAATTGCAGAAAGGTCACCAATAGACACCAGGTGAATGAAATCTGTGGGCAGAATGACTCCTGAGGTGACATGGTCACTCCCATGCTCATCAGCTCCTTAACTTTATCTTTTGTCACCTACCCAGGAATCTGATGGGACTTCCCATGGCTTTTGTCCCTCATCCTGACACATGGCTTGGCCAAAGGGAAGGAAAATATAATATGAGGCAAGAGAGGTAATGGAAATGAAGTCTCTTTTCTTCAACCCATGTCAATATTCCCTTTGGATCTAGTCTAGAGATTTTCTTCACTCTTTTATAATAAAATAACATTTTCATATCACTCTCCTTCATCTTGTTGAAAGCACTGTAGAACATCAGGGACAGATCTGAAAAATACTTATCTGTCTTTCTTATATACATAAAGCTGAAAACTAACCCTCCATGTGTCAGTTTTCACAGACAAATAAAATCTACCAAATGCTACTGGGGAGGAAGGTATTCATTCAGCTTCTGAACAATAAAAGAAAAAGGGCTCCAAATATACTAAGTCCTAAATTATACAGCACCCACAAGTAGACACAGGCAAGAATAATCTACAGACTGCTCCCTTTATGTATAATTCAGCACACAGATGCTTTTTATCTCACTAAATCAGAATTCAATAAAAAGCGCTAAAGCTTCATTATTAACCAAATCCCCTTAACTCCACATTAAATACTGATGCTACTTTTCACTTCCACAATTTAGAAACTATTTTCATAGGTATGTACTAAGTATGCATGGTTTTTTTTTTCTGTAAAGTTTCTTGAAATCAAATTTGTATGGAATGTGAGTGCCATACTTGTAGTCTGGCTCTTTTTAAAATGAGTATATCTGTTCATTTGGTTGTCAAAGGTCCTTAACAACCTCAAACTAGAGACCGAAAGAGGGAAGAAATAGTTTTATCTTTTATCCCTTCCATCCATATTCCCATGAAGTTTTAAAAACAATGTTGAGTTTAGCTAATACAAAAATTCAACTTCAACAGTTTTTCAAGTATAGATTTAAAACAACAAAGAAATCAGTTTTAGCCCATCAGATTGACAAAGCTTGTGAAGAATGATAATACCTTGTGTGAGTTAGGTTGTGTAGAAATGGGCATAATTATACACATCTGGCAGAATTTTAGAATTTGTACAGCATGTCTGTAGAGCAATGCAGCAACATCTGTCAAAATATATTAAAATGCACCTAGCTTCTGATACAGAAACACCACTTCTAGGAATTCTTAGGGAAAGTATCAGAGATGTGTATAAAGACATTTGTTCGGAGACTTTTCTTATGCAATTATTTATATTAAGGAAACTTACAAAAATGTTCAATAATCATACTAGTTAAGCAAACTGTAGTACATCTGTATTAAATTAAAATCATGTTGTACAAGAGTGTTGGGCATAAGACGTTCACTACCTTTATACAGCATTTTGAATTGAGAGAAGGCGTCCTTTGAACAATACACAGTATGATGCTATGTAACTCCATTCTGGAAAATAAGTACGCCAGAATGTTATCATGATTTTATCTGTGTGCATGCTAAGTTGCTTCAGTTCTGTCTGACTCTTTGCTACTGTAAGAACTGTAGCCACCAGGCTCCTTTGTCCATGGGGATTCTCCAGGCAAAAAATACTGGAGGGGGTTGCCATGCCCTCCTCCAGGGGATCTTCCCAACCCAGGGATTGAGCCTGCATCTCTCATGTCTCCTGCATTGTCAGGCGGGTACTTCACCCCTAGCGCCACCTGGGAAGTAGATTTCAAATGAATTCATTTTTATTTCTTTACTTCTCCTCTTTCTCTCCTTCTTTCCCTCCTTTTTTTGGATTCATTTTTCACAATTTTTTGTATTGTAAGGAAATTTGAAATAAAATACCCAATTCCATTGGTATCTACAATGCAAAAAGATGCATTGTTTACAGCACACTTTTACATGCTATCTGATTATTAGCCTTTAATAGGCTTTGAGTTGTTTCACAACTCATTTATTGTGAATGACTGACAGCAATTTTAAAACAAATTTTCTTTGGGCATAAAAATAATTTTGTACAGTGGAGGTTCAATTTTCATCTCTTCTATCTGTGGGTAAGACCAATTTGGTCTTCATTTGTAAATTAATTTCAATATTCCTCTAGATAAATTTGTGCTTCTTTAACCTTTCCTCTGAACTGGTTTAACATCTTTCCTGGTTCTCCTATTTAATTAATAGGTTAAAAAAAATATCTGACAAAATCTGTTCATTTTATATTTGTATGAGAATCATGATTTTTACCTTTTTGGAAAATTACCCTTTAGCATAGATTTCCTACTTTGATAAACTGAGCATGTATTTTTTTATTATAACAACAAGGTAATAGCAAATGTAATTTAAAAGTGTAGATTGTGCTATATCATCCACTATTACAATGTCGACTTATTATTCTTATAAAACATCTCGCATTAAAATTTCTTAATATCTCTTTAAATCAACTTAACATTTATTGCATGGATAGTTTTTTCAGGTCACTATACTAAATTGGACAGCATATAAAAATGAATCAGACTATGGCCATAATGTTCAGTATCCTTAATATCTACTATTCTTATACTAAATAGCAAAACTGCTTCTACTTTTTATTTAATATCTTAAAATATCAACTCTTTCAGTATCAACTGTTTCAATATCTAATTACTCAAAATAGCTTTGGCCATTTGGGCTTAATCTCTGCATGACAGAAATAATATAATGTTGAGAAGCACAGAGTCTACGCAGACACAGTGGCTGTTGATTTACAGAATCAACACGAGCAGATTCCTATAACCTTACATATTCAAAAATTGCTATTTGCCTTTAGAATCTGGCCATTAAACATGACTGAGTCCCTCGCAGTTCAGTCAGTAAAGAATCTGCCTATAATGCAGGAGACTGAGGTTTGATCCCTGAATCAGGAAGATTCCCTGGAGAAGGAAATGGCAATCCACTCCAGTATTCTAGCCTGGAGGATCACATGGACAGAGGAGACTGGTGGACTACATACAGCCCATGGGGTCTGAAAGAATTGACTAGACTTAGCGACTAAACCACCACCACTGTACAAAGAAGCAAAGAGTTAGATATGGCAACAATAAAAAAGAATAAAATGCATGATTTGGGGTAGGGGAGGCAATTCAACTGAGGTTAAGCATGAAATATATTGCACAATAGGTTAGAGAATATATTGGTTCTGGTCACCCCAGAATTTGTTTCAATAATACATGGCATCAAGTGAACTCTACAGTTTTTTTCTTGGTCAAAGTCCATAATGTAGGATGAGGAAAAATATGGATGGAAACATTTCTGATGGGTGTTTGTTTGGGAGACCTGCTCTCAAAGTCCATAACATAGGATGAGGAAAAATATGGATGGAAACATTTCTGATGGGTGTTTGGGAGATCTGCTCCTCCCCATTGCCCTGACTTCTCACTTCTTGCTTCTCCTTTCTCTTCTCCTTGGAGACAGGGAGTGGGGTGGATGTGGATTGGCCAGGAGCATTAAAATGGAAGGTTTCCTGAACAGGGAGGAAACGTCAGGAGGATGAAGGGCTCTTTTGCTTTCTCAGGATGACTGGCTAGACTCCACAGAGCTCTAGAGAGCTTTGGGGTCTGCTCTATGGGTTAAGTGCTGCTTCTCTCCCTCAGTCATAGCCGGTCCAACACATATTGCTGCCATCTGACTTCCAGCACCTTGCATCCCATTCTAAGCACAAAGGCAAGAATCCAGCAAGACATCATCATGTACTTGAGTTAATAGAACACATCATTGTAGCACTATCATGGAGTCTTAGACATTATTCATCACAGATGGGATCATGATATTGGCATATCATTAGGTTCAGTTCAGTTCAGTTCAGTTCAGTTGCTCAGTCGTGTCCGACTCTTTGCGACCCCATGAATTGCAGCACACCAGGCCTCCCTGTCCATCACCAACTCCCGGAGTTCACTCAGACTCATGTCCATCGAGTCAGTGATGCCATCCAGCCATCTCATCCTCTCTCGTCCCCTTCTCCTCCTGCCCCCAATCCCTCCCAGAATCAGAGTCTTTTCCAATGAGTCAACTCTTCGCATGAGGTGGCTAAAGTACTGGAGTTTCAGCTTTAGCATCATTCCTTCCAAAGAAATCCCAGGACTGATCTCCTTCAGAATGGACTGGATGGATCTCCTTGCAGTCCAAGGGACTCTCAAGAGTCTTCTCCAACACCACAGTTTGAAAGCATCAATTCTTCGGCACTCAGCCTTCTTCACAGTCCAACTCTCACATCCATACATGACCACAGGAAAAACCATAGCCTTGACTAGACAAACCTTTGTTGGCAAAGTAATGTCTCTGCTTTTGAATATGCTATCTAGGTTGGTCATAACTTTCCTTCCAAGGAGTAAGCGTCTTTTAATTTCATGGCTGCAGTCAACCATCTGTAGTGATTTTGGAGCCCCCCAAAATAAAGTCTGACACTGTTTCCACTGTTTCCCCATCGATTTCCCATGAAGTGATGGGACCGGATGCCATGATCTTTGTTTTCTGAATGTTGAGCTTTAAGCCAACTTTTTCACTCTCCACTTTAACTTTCATAAAGAAGCTTTTTAGTTCCTCTTCACTTTCTGCCATAAGGATTAATCTCAATAGTTCACTCTTCCAGCAGCCTTAATTTAACTCTTAATTTAACCCTTAAGTTCACTCTCCTACAGAACCCATGGACTGTAGCCCACCAGGCTCCCCTATCCATGAGACTTCCCAGGCAAAAATACTGGAGTGGGTTGTCATTTCCTTCTCCAGGTGATCTTCCCAACCCAGGTCTCCTGCACTGCAGGCAGATGCTTTACTGTTTGAGCCACTTGGGAAGCCACTAAGTTAACTGTCTCTGATTCTGCAGGATCTAGAAGAAACAATCCAGTATTCCTATCACTGTATTTGGTGTCCCAGATTCAATCCAGTTGATTTAAAGCATGAACACTGCAAAGAAGCTACCCTTCCACTGGAATCACCTTTGGTTTTGATAGTGTATCACAATGTAGCTCTTACTCTTTGCTAACACTTGGTAGAAAGAAATTTCTTTTAAATTCCCCAGCTTCAGCAGCAAATATGAAATGTATTCCACAGCAGGCAGAAAGCCATCATCAAGATTTCCAGAAACTCCTCTCAGTGCTGCTTGACCATCTTGAAGTCCTCCCCCGTAAGATGTGGAGTCCTCCACCATGAGATGTGAAGACATGCTAACTTTAAATTGAAATTTTTAGACTGGGTCTTCTACTTTGTTTTTCTCCTTTGTTGATCAATTAAACTCTCTGCTTAGCATTTCTTACTGAATCTGAATTGTGGCATTTTGGTTACCTCTTTTCATTCATTCTCTGTGTTACATTTTAACATTTTTTTTCTAGCATTTTCAAATTAAAATCCTATTTCAGCAT
Organism: Bos taurus; assembly: GCF_002263795.3. Taxonomy (NCBI): domain Eukaryota; kingdom Metazoa; phylum Chordata; class Mammalia; order Artiodactyla; family Bovidae; genus Bos; species Bos taurus. The sequence continues at coordinate 92,326,705 of NC_037336.1, forward strand.
TAAAATTTGACTAACTTTTGATGTTTATAGTTTTTCCTATGAAAAATAATATTTTTAATCTATAGAAAGCCTGAAAAACCTTGAGAGAGTGGAAGAGAGAAGAGAGATCTGCATTTCTTAACCACTATGAACATTTCTAGGTATGTTCTTATGAGCTTTCCTCTGAAAGTTATATTATTTAAAATATTTTCCTCTAACATTGCTCTGTAGAGATTTGTATTATAAAAGTAGAGCAAAATGGGTCAAATTTAGTGTTTCTTAAGTGGTCCTCCAGATCTGTGATTACTCTGCCCTCTTCTGCATTCATTACATATGCATCCAACAAAGACCCATGAAAGAAAAGAACACCGAAAAAAAACAGGAAATAACATTTAAAGTTTAGGTATGGCTAGGTTTTCATTATGTTTGCTTGTTAGTTTGTTATTTTCTGGCCCAGGACGGAGGGTGTTCTTAGTTGTCTATTTCTTTAAATATGCCAAGGAGATGAAATTAGAGCTGAGTAATATCTGAAATTCTAAGTGATCTGAATTTCTTATAAAAATTTTAATTTGAAAAATTCATGCACATTACCCAATAATCAAAACTACGAGGAAATATCCATATCTATTTATCTATCTATACACACAGCAAAGCAAATTCTAAACAGAACATCATCTATCACCCATCTACTCAGAAACAATCAATATCATACCTTCAACATATTTATGTGTTCAATCCATAAATATTTATTGAAAAATGTACTTTATGCCAGACTATCTTCTAGGTTTGGTGGTAAATAAGAGAAAAATTTTCTCTCACAAGGAACTTACAATCTGATGGAGAGAAACAGACTTGAAACAGAAAACAAATTATGAGCAAAATAATTTTACCTTGTAGTTAGGTTGCTGTGAAGATAATAAGCAGGGTATACAAAATAAAAGGATTTCTGTTTATCTATCTATCTATATCTGGGAGAATTTCCTGTTTCATAACTACTTTGAAATTCTTGTTCTTCCATTTAGGAAATTATGTTCCTTTTTTTAGGAGAAGTAGGGGTCAATTTCAGAAATCTTACACTTGATGGGCAATGTCAATCAAAGCGGTTTTCATCTTCACTCCTTGTCTGTCCAGAAGGGAAACAAGGTCATTTTCTCTTAACCTCTGACCCACAGAGGGATTTGAGGGTTCCATGTACCTCCTAAAATAGTGTGCAAACCTTTATACTTGCAGTTTCTAGGGTGTGGTCTAGACATATTTTTAATCTAACATTCTATGCACCATTGCCGCAGGAACATCCTGACAATATCAGGATGCATCAATATTTATTCTAACATCACATCTGGTACATTTGGATCAGCTGAGGTTTGAAGCAATGTTTTAGAGTTCTAGTAAATTTTGCTCCTAGTTCTCTTGGAAATCTGCATCTCTCCTCTGTGGTGGGGTCTTCCCATCTCTGCATATTTTTATTTCTGCTCTTGCAGGATGGCTTTTCTTCTGTACTTGCTGTGTGCATGAATCAAGAATCACATACACACAAAATCTAAGTTCTGATGAATGCAAAAAAGCAGAACTAAAAATGGCTACACAATCATATGCTGTGGTCTAGAATATAATAATTTTAATTACTGATCACAAACCAAATGAAGTATGTGTGTGTTGAAAGCTATGAAAATGAGAAGCAGCTGCCTTAAATCCTTACACGAACAGAGTTTGTGTAAACAAACAAACAAACAACAAACAAACAATGATGAAAGTGGCCTTGTTTTCAGGGTACTGCAGCAGACCCTTTTGAATTCCTTTATGTACACGGTTTTTTTTTCATTCTGAAAAATAAATGAAATCATCTCCTTGTAATTCATTCTTCCCAATGGAAAATGCACTCTCTGGTAACTGTATTTATGTATGCAGAATTTTATACCTCATTGACATTCTCAAAATGAGATCTCCAGCAGGAAAACTCTCCAATACATGACAAGGAATTTTAAAGTACCTTCCTACTGACATGTCTTACATACTGAAACCAACATGGTGTGCAAAGAAAAAGAGTTTGTGTTTCTTCACTGCCATGTCATGCATGCCCACTCATTTGTTTTTCTAATAGTGAGTGTTGGCATCAATTCCCCTTTCCTCAAATTAAAAAGAAGAGAGTTCCAGATTTTAGATTAAGAAAACTCATTGGTGCATGGAATAGTGACGAGGAAGAAAAGCCTTATGATCTTAAGCTGGAAGCCTGCTGACTAGTTAGGCACTCTATCCCATTATGTTAGTAACTATTATTCCGTGCACAGACAGGCAAGGTCATCCTGTAATCTATGTGCATATCAAAATTCTGTATGTTGATTCACACTTAAAACCTACTTTAAATGCTCACTTGCCCAAGCTCAGTGAGGGCAGGTATCTGGTCCAGCGTGTTCACTATTGAGTTTCAAGTATTAGCACAGTGCCTGGCATCTACAGAGAACTTACAAGTACTTATTTGAATGAATAAATAAATGAATGGATAAATAAATGAAATAAATAATAAAGATCATTGCTGTTATTTAGTCACTAAGTTGCGTCCGACTCTTTTGTAACCTAAGGAACTGCGGCCCACCAGGCTCCTCTGTCCATGGGATTTCGCAGGCAAGAATATTGGAATGGGTTGCCATTTCATTCTTCAGGGGATCTTCCCAAACCAGGATATGAACCTGTGTATCCTTCTTTGACAGGCTGATTTTTTACCATTGAGCCACTAGGAAAGTCCATGCCCAAATAATAAAGATATAGGAGATACTTCCAGGTAAGACTGTCAATGACCTCTTCAATTTCTATACTATATGAATGTATATTTTTACAATATCAAGTTCTTGAAACTCACTTATGTACTTTAGTAGTTAGGGAACTCTTTTTTCTCACCTTAGTTTTGTCAATCAGTTCAGTCACTCAGCCATGTTGGACTCTTTACGACCCCATGGACTGCAGCACGCCAGGCTTCCCTGTCCATTACCAACTCCTGGAGCTTACTCAAACTCATGTCCATCCAGTCGGTGATGCCATCCAACCATCTTATCCTCTGTCATCCCCTTCTCCTCCCACCTTCACTCTTTCCCAGCATCAGGGTCTTTTCCAATAAATCATCTCTTCGCATCAGGTGGCCAAAATATGGGAGTTTCAGCTTCAGCATCAGTCCTTCCAACGAATATTCAGGGCTGATTTCCTTTAGGATTGACTGGTTAGATCACCATGCAGTCCAAGGAACTCTCAAGAGTCTTCTCCAACACCACAGTTCAAAAGCATCAATTCTTCTGCACTCAGCTTTCTTCACAGTCCAACTCTCACATCCATACATGACCACTGGAAAAACCATAGCTTCGACTAGACGGACCTTTGTTGGCAAAGTAATGTCTCTGCTTTTTAATATGCTGTCTATGTTGGTCATAGCTTTTCTTCCAAGGAGCAAGTGTCTTCCGTGGCTGCAGTCACCATCTGCTGTGATTTTGGAACCCAAGAAAATAAAGTCTGTCACTGTTTCCATTGTTTCCCCATCTATTTGCCATGAAGTGATGGGACAGGATGCCATGATCTTAGTTTTCTGAATGTTGAGCTTTAAGCTAACTTTTTCACTCTCCGCTTTCAACTTCATCAAGAGGCTCTTTTGTTCCTCTTCACTTTCTGCCACAGGGTTGGTGTCATCTGCATGTCTGAGGCTATTGATATTTCTCCCAGCAATCTTGATTCCAGCTTGTGCTTCATCCAGCCCAGCATTTCTCATTATGCACTCTGCACATGTTAGATAAGCAGAGTGACAATATACAGCCTTGACATACTCCTTTCCCTATTTGGAACCAGTCTGTTGTTCCATTTGCAGTTCTAACTGTTGCTTCTTGATCTGCATATAGATTTCTCAAGATTCAGGTCTGGTGGTCTGGTATTCATTCCTTTAAGAATTTTCCACAGTTTTCTGTGATCCACACAGTCAAAGTATTTGGCATAGTCAATAAAGCAGAAGTAGATATTTTTCTGGAACTCTCTTGCTTTTGCGATGATCCAGTGGATGTTGGCTATTTGATCTCTGGTTCCTCTGTCTTTTCTAAATCCAGCTTGAACATCTGGAAGTTCTTGTTTCATGTACTGTTGAAGACTGGCTTGGAGAATTTAAGCAATACTTTGCTAACGTGTGAGATGAGTGCAATTGTGCAGTAGTTTGAACATTCTTTGGCATTGCTTTTCTTTGGGATTGAAATTAAAACTGACCTTTTCCAGTCCTGTGGCCACTGCTGAGTTTTCCAAATTTGCTGGCATATTGAGTGCAGCACTTTCACAGCATCATCTTTCAGGATTTGGAATAGCTCAACTGGAAACCCATCACCTCCACTAGCTTTGTTCATAGTGATGCTTTCTAAGGCCCACTTGACTTCACATTCCAGGATGTCTGGCTCTAGGTGAGTGATCACACCATCGTGGTTATCTGGATCATGAAGCTCTTTTTTGTACAGTTCTTCTGTGTATGCTTGCCACCTCTTCTTAATATCTTCTGATTCTGTTAGGTCCACACCATTTCTGTCCTTTATTGAGCCCATCTTTGCATGAAATGTTCCCTTGGTATCTATTTTTCTTGAAGAGATCTCTAGTTTTTCCCATTCTGTTGTTTTCCTCTATTTCTTTGCACTGATCACTGAGAAAGGCTTTCTTATCTCTCCTTGCCATTCTTTGAAACTCTGCATTCACGTGGGTGTATCTTTCCTTTTCTACTTTGTCTTTCACTTCTCTTCTTTTCTCAGCTATTTGTAAGGCCTCCTCAGACAACCATTTTGCCTTTTTGCATTTCTTTTTCTTGGGGATGGTCTTGATCACTGACTTCAGTACAATGTCACAAACCTCTGCCATAGCTCTTCAGGCACTCTGTCTATCAGATCTAATCCCTTTAATTTATTTGTCACTTCCACTATATAATCATAAGGGATTTGATTTAGGTCATACCTGAATGGTATAGTGGTTTTATTACTTTCTTCAATTTAAGTATTCATTTTTTACTTAGTTGAGGAATGACTGGGAAATGTTAAGGCTTCTAGCTGCTGACCATGCCTGACATCACAGGGTGGTGCTGGTAAGCAGAGTGCAGTCTGTACAATTATCCTGGAAGCTCTTAAGCTATATCACAGCATGATTTAAGGGTGGTTGAGGATTCCAGAATCAGGAAGGGACAAGGATCTGGGGAAACTTACCTTTTTCTGCAGCCGACCATCAGAAGCCAATGCATTTGTCCAAAGGAAGTTAGGGAGCTCAGGCTTGATTGGACAGGAATAGAAATCAGTGACATAAACTAGGTGTTGCAGCCTGAATGCTGGCAGTCAAAATTAAGCAGGTGATGGCTATGTGATTTAAGGCCTAGGGCTTGGAGAGGATGCTACAAGATGAAGTCTGACTTTATAACAAGACATCAATCCCAGAGCATTCATTTTGACCTGGCTGAGTATGACACCGTCTAGGGGCAGGCTTCCATTTAGGGAGGGGGCATATAGGTACCACGCAGAAATTTAAGATCTGTGTACATCAGCTCTGTGATGCTAGCCTAAGTCCAGATGGCACAGTTAATTTCATACTTCACATGGAGGGGCTGTGGGTTTCAACCTGCCTCCTGCTCAATTCTAGAAGTCTCAGGAACCAGGAATGGATCTCCTATGGGGAAAAGGCAGTGGGCACTAACTATAGCTGTGGTTTGAGAAAGGAAAGGACTGACAAAGTCAATCCATCAATAAGTTAGCACTGAGTCTTTTCTTTTTAATTAAAAAAAAAAATTCTTTTTGATCATGTGGCATGTAGGATCTCAGTTCCTTGACCAGGGATTGAACCTGTAGCCTCTGCAGTGGAAGCACAGAATCTTAACCACTGGACCAACAAGGAAGTCCTAGTTGGGTCTTGTTTCCCAGAATTCCCTTCCATTGGTAAAGAAACTCTAAATATGTGCCAACATGTCTATTTGCAGCCCAGTGCTATCCCTCCCACAAAAACATGTTTCTAATCCCAGGTTAGTGTCAGGTAGGAGCTTCTCAAGGAAAAAGGACAAATAAATCTGGACTTAGAGAGGAGAGGCGTTTTTCAAAATGATTATTGCAAGAGGAAAAGAGGGACTATTACAATGAGGGTGAAGACTGAGACCTAATGTGACCTAATGGTCTGCAAGTATGTCAGAAATTAAGCAAAAAGAGCTTCCTTTGTTGTTGGTTTACAGAGAGGAGTAGACAAAGCTAGAGAGAACTGAATGTGAGGAATGGGATAGATGAAAGGGTGGCATAACCGGATAGATCAGAGAAGTTTTACCCCAAGGCCAGCCTGCTTCCAGTTGAGGTTGGGCTAAAGTTCAGTTACCTGGGGAAGGAGAGACATTTACCTAAAGTTTGGTCAATAAGTATTTTGTTTAGAATAATTAACAGTTCAGCTCATCGTTAGGTAAAGAAAGAATTTTGAGTGTCTGTGTCTAACCTCTAGCTGTCTGCTACCTAGCTGCTACTTATCCTGACCTTCAGGAGTCCTTATGTCTCAGGCCTTCACCATTCTAGTTGCCCAATGAAAAGGGGAAAAAGGATGGTTTCCCTGAAGTTACTGCTGAAAGGTTTACTTATTAGCTTACTCCCTGGGCACCTAGTCATCTAGACCAGCTGGTAAACTGCTGAACTTATGTGAATTTATAAAATGCCCTTTCCACTGCATACCTTTTCCATCAGTGAAATCCACTTATTGGGCTAAATGCATTGAAGGAATTAAAAATTTTCATACCATGAATACTCCATTTCTGGATAACTGACTGCATGTCTTCTTGCTTCATGTGAGTACAAGGGCTTGACTCAGCCAAGGTCATAAAAATTATCCTTATAATGGATAAGAGAAAGGATGTGCTATTTGTGTGTAAATGAAACCATCGAGAAGTGCAGTTGTTCACTTTTTCCTGAATACATTTAAAAAATAAAGATCCATAGGGTGCCAGGCCATTGGCCTGGGAAGCAAGAAGGGCTAGCTCTAATCCAAATATACTGTTCTGATTAAAAAACCACTTTTTTATTCATATAAAGTATTTATTAAGGTATTGGATTTTGTAAACTGTTTGGTCCCGGAGTCTTTATTTTAAAAAGGTTATTCTGAATGCATTACCAAGTATCCTGTGGAATATTTCACATAAAAGGAAGCAGAAATGTATAAGTGTAAACAGGCTAATTGTATGCAGATATAAATTATGGATGTTGGTCTTATGAAAAAGCATTGCTGACTTGCAGGGGTCTTACTCAGCAGCTCTGCGTCTTGTCTAAGGGGATATTTAGTTTGGCTGTGATGTGCAGAATTTAAAACAAAACTTTAAATTCTGGAGAATAAAATATAGCCCAATTGAGCTAAGACCACACCGTTGGGGGAATGAGGTCTTTCGTTTATTTTATTGCTGTTGACGTTGACGCTCATTGGCTCTGTTATGCTCCACATGTTCTTGTCTCCAGATGCTGTGCAAAAGCGAAGGTTTAGTAAGGGCATTTTACAGTTAAGTGATGCTTCTTGATGGTCCACTGCAGTAACTCTGTCTCCTGGTTTTCATCGCTGAAGTGGGCACGTGGACCTCACAAGTAAAGAAAGAAAGGGAGACCTTTGGAGTCTCCAGTGACATAGGTTACTCAAGCTTCTTTCTTCCCCCATCCACAAAACAAGTGCAGATATGAAACTTACAAAACACATCAAGTTGAAAGGTGCAGACGGAAAGAACTATGACATGACTATACCCCTTCTGGTGGATAATTTGCCAGAAAACCACCAATTTTATCTAAGCTATACCAACAAATTTAACCTTGAATTAAAGACACTGCCCCATCGCATTCTAAAGCACTGAGAAAATATGGAAAATGAACAGTTTCATACTTGTAAAATAATTGACCTAATATTTTATGATACATGACACAAAATACTGCAGATGTTTATGTGGACAGCATAAACCTTCAGCTGACACGTAACGTAAATGCTTCACAGTAAATAATTGACGAGCGCAGGCTGACTCTCCAGGCATCAACTACCTACTTGTTAGTCCAGGGAAAAAGTCTGGACCGGAAATATGAGCAAAGAACTTTTATTCTTATTTTAAATCATGAGTAGTAAATTTGGTATTTAAAATCAATGTGAGTTTCTCGGATACACAAAAACAGAATATGTCAAAATAATTTATAATTTGGTCTAAAGAAATCAGCCTAGGTATTAACTCTCTGAAAGGAAAGAAGCATTGTATAGCAGAGTGTCTCCATGTGATAGACTCAAAACCCAAGGTCTACAGCTGTGCACTGGGTCTGCTCTTTCCCCTGGGTCATAATGTTTGTCAGGAAGTCACATCTCAAGAACTTGTTTTGCTCTGTGGCTCAGACTATAGACCAGACTATCTGGAAGATATCTGGGCTCAGTCTTTCAGTTTTGTAAACACTTGCTCTCTCTCCCTATTGCTTTTCTTTACCTCACCCCATTTTAAGGGCTCCTCACAGTGAAATCTCCCATCTCAGCAACTTCAAATTCTCTTGCTGTTTCATGACCCCACGGACTATGTAGCCCTCCAGGCTCCTCTGTCCATGGCACTTCCCAGGCAAGAATACTCGAGTGGGTTGCCATTCCCTTCTCCAGGGGGTCTTCCCACCCAGGAACTGAACCTAGGTCTCCTGCCTTGCAGGTGGATTCTTTACTACTGATCTACCAGGGAAGCCAGTTCAAATCCACTTAGCTGGGATATAATGCCCAGGGCATGTTCAGCCAATTTAGTGGGTTAAGCAATTTGAATAAACTAGTTTGTTTCAAAGAGTTAACAAAAAGTGCCTCTCTAAACCAACATATTGAATATTTAGATTTCCTTTAGGAGCTTCAAAAATGTCCTTTGAGCTAGCACTGTGAGGTCATCTATTTGGTGACTATTCAATAAATGCTAATTGCAAACCAAAACATTATGAAAATATTCTCTTAATAGCCCAGCAAGTTAGGCGCAAGCCCACTTTTAAGATGATAGAAAATTAGGACCTTCTTGGTGGTGGGAGACTAAGACTTCCAGTGGCTAACACTTCACGTTCCCAATACAGGGAGCCAGGGCTCGATCCCTGGTTAGGGAACTAGATCCCACGTGCCCCAAAGAAAAGATCCCATGTGCTGCAACTAAAATCCAATGCAGACAGATAGATAAATGAATATTGTTTTAAAAGATAAAAGAAATTAGGGTCAGAGATCAAAGATTTGTTGCTGCCTCATGCTGCCTTTTATCATTCTTCTTGGATGTTGAGTTTACAAAGCACTCAGTTAAAGGGAGCCTACCAGATGATTCGGTTAATTGAAGATGTGTGCACAGCCAAATTCCTTCCAGTCTGGGGCTTGATAATCCAGTTTGATCATCTCTGTTGCCTCAGTTTTCCACATAATCATCAAAGAGACTCTTCCCTTAGGGCTGGGTAGACTCAACTTTGTTTGAAGTTTTGGCAACTGTATGCTGCTATTCTATTCACAGCAAATAGAATGATTCCTCAAAGTGTTGTTATATTTTAGGTTTTTCTGTCGCTACATCGTTCAGTTGCTCAGCTAAGTTGTTCAGTCCAACCCTTTGTGACTCCATGGACTGCAGCACAGTTCTTCTGTCCTTAATGTATTAGGTCCACATATTTAAAACCTTCAGTTCAGTTCAGTTGCTCAGTCGTGTCTGACTCTTTGTGACCCCATGGACTGCAACACGCCAGGCTTCCCTGTCCATCACCAACTTCCAGAGCTTGCTCAAACTCATGTCCATTGAGTCGGTGATGCCATCCAACCATCGCATCCTCTGTCATCCCCTTCTCCTCCTTCCTTCAATCTTTCCCGGCATCAGAGTCTTTTCCAATGAGTCAGTTCTTCACATCATTTAAAACTTTATGTCATAGTATTTATTCATTACTCACTAGTTCAGGACTAACAAAGGCTCCTGAAAGTGTTGAAAGATGGAGTGACTTTTTGTTTAGCTGTCCAGGGCTATTTCCTCCATCCATCCTAACTGGCCCAGTAAGAGCCTACCTAAGGTAAGCATTTCTTCTATTGGAAAATAAGACAGATGATTAAATGATGAATTTTAAGACACAACTAAACCCCTACTTGGTTAGACAAATTATCTCAGTTCAGACAAGTGGGCTCATTTATTATAATCCAAAGTTTAAAATATATTTTTTACTGCTACTAAGATAGCTCTGTAAATATAACCAAAAACGCCTGTTAATAAAGATTATTGTATCTGAAAATTATTGCTATAATAACTAGAACTCTCAATAAAATTTCCAAGAAACTTGATGGCTTTTTCTCCCAGGAGAGAAATTATACTTGTGTATAAAAAGTTTTTGATGTTGTAAAAATACTCTAAGAGGATTCTGGAAGGCACTTCTAATGGGGCACAAAAGAACTGAATTATCAAAGGGAACCCCAGAAAAGTGGGGGGAATTCATATGAACTTGGAAAGACTTAATGAGCTCATCTCTGACCTTTCCTCTACCTAGAGTCTGCAAATCAGCTGAGAGCAGGAGTCATTTCAGGCTGAAACCTGGCCTTTGGTGGGGAGCCATAAAAGCGTAGGGGACCTTTGATCCAGGAAAAGATGAAGAGCTATTTCTGGCTATTGGAGGTGCTCAAGTAATGCATACCTCCCTCAGGCAAGCAACCCTGAACTCAAGGTTCCCTGGGCACCCGTGAGAGCAGGCCCAGGTATGAGCTCAGACTACCAAGTGGCAAAGGAACTTTTATCAAAGCATCAGCCGCAGCATTCTTATTCCTCGTGTGACTGAGTTCTCAAACTGAGTTTGGACCACGAAGTTAGACTGTGTTTCATCATCAAATAGATTAAACATGGTAATTTGGGGATGAAGCCCATTCCATTTTTTTTTTCAGATATACTGTGCTTTTTGGATTCATCTTGAAATCAGAAGACTTGATTGCCCATATTTAGATGTCAAAATCACCTGATTCCATCATCCTCATTTCCAGAGTCAGGTTGACTCAAAATTTCAGATTCTAATAATGAATTATGAGCACTTGACTCACACTTCAGTTCAGTTCACTTCACTTGCTCAGTCGTGTCCGACTCTTTGTGACCCCACGAACAGCAGCACGCCAAGCCTCCCTGTCCATCACCAACTCCCGGAGTCCACCCAAACCCATGTCCATCGAGTCAATGATGCCATCTAACCATCTCATCCTCTGTCGTCCCCTTCTCCTCCTGCCCTCAATCTTTTGCAGCATCAGGATCTTTTCCAATGAGTCAGCTCTTCGCATGAGGTGGCCAAAGTACTGGAGTTTCAGCTTCAACATCAGTTCTTCCAATGAATATTCAGGACTGATTTCCTTTAGGATGGACTGGTTGGATCTCCTTGCAGTCCAAGGGACTCTCAAGAGTCTTCTCCAACACCACAGTTTAAAAGCATCAATTCTTCGGCGCTCAGCTTTCTTTATAGTCCAGCTCTCACACCCATACGTGACTACTGGAAAAAACAGAGCCTTGACGAGACCCACCCATACCCACACATAAATCCACCCCCAACCACACACATATTTACATGTATTATATATATATATAATACATATAAACATATTATATATATATATATATATCATGCACTGTAGTAACTCACATTCAAATGATTAATAAATTTAACAATAAACTAAATTTAAAGAGGGAATTTTGTTGAAAAAAATCAGTACTTCTGTGTTTGGTCAAGAACTCAATACAGATAGTTATAAAATGAAGATCAGAAGTCAACAGACTCAAAAATGCAAAATATATTTTTGCATGAAAATGATGAGAAAAGAAGGCTTTGCTTGTCTTGTGAAGAATATTTGTCTGTGCGTTAGGGTTGAGGGACACTATTTGGGATCAGTTATTCCACTGCATGAACAAAGAAGCTTAGAGAGTGTGTAAACTCATGATTTCTGTTGATTTAAGTGATTTGTGTTTAATTTATTCATCAGTGAGTACTGAATAAATACATATAAAACAAAAATTTTAAAATATGTGTGTGTAATATATAAAATTTTTGATAACTCACCCTAACATTTATAGCCTCAAAAGTTAGAATGTATCCCTCAGAATACAAAGATTTCAACCCTTCTGCTACTATGTCAACATCTTGGACACAGAGATAATACAGAAGAGTACTTGTGAATTGACTTGACTTATTTCAGGAGTAGTAGCACAAACCACCCTCTTTAAAAAAAAAAAAAAATTGAAGTAGAGATGATTTACAATATTGTATTCATTTCAGGTGTACAGTAAAGAGACTCAGTTATACACACATGTAATATATACATATATATTAGATTATTTTCCAGTATAGGTTATTGCAGAATGTTGAATATAGTTCCCCGTGTTATAGAATAAACCTTTGGTGTGTATCTGTTTTCTGTAGTTTGTGTCTGTTCAACCCATACCCCTAGTTTATCCATTCTGCCCTCCCTTTTCCCTTTGGTAACTTTTTTTTCTATGTCTGTGAGTCTGTTTCTGTTTTGTATGTAGATTTGTTTGTACTATTTTTTAGATTCCATAAATAAGTGATATCATATAATATTCGTCTTCCTCTGTCTGACTGACTTCAGCACGATCATCTCTAGGTCCATGATGTTGCTGCAAATGGCATTATTTCATTCTGTGTTATGACTGTAGCTCAGACTACTCTTAATAACTAACCATATATGTTCTTAAACTAAGTCGCTCTGATATGTTTTTCCCACACATTTATTGGCACAATCCTGTTTGCTACTTTTTTTTTTTAGCTAAAAAGTGTTCGCTAATCTTTATAGAAATGTTCCTAGAGTTCTTCACCCTCTAAAAGTATTGATACCAGGAGAAATCAGATGCTATGACTAGGAAATGTGACAGATGGCTGGACTTTCAACTCCAGAGTCTACCAATGACAGTTTCAAGATTAATGCTCCTGTGTGTGCATGCTAAGTCCCTTCAGTCATGCCCAACTCTTTGTGAACCCATGGACCATAGTTCGCCAGGCTCCTCTGTCCATGGGGTTCTCTAGGCAAGAATACCGGAATGGGTTGTTGTACTCTTCTCTAGGGTATCTTTCTGACCCAAGGATTGAACCTGTGTCTCTTATGTCTCCCACATTGTCAAGTGGGTTCTTTACCACTAGCGTCACCTGGGAAGCCCCAATTAACGCGTTTACATCTCGTTATTCCAATCTCCACCTCCTCTTCATGAGAATGGGAACACAGGGGTGTGAAGAAAAATATAAACTCTACTTAGGATATTCTTTCTTTCACAATTAGCCAATTTTAGATAATGATAACTTTTAACCATGTTATCAATAAACACAAGGAATTTAGTTGTGATTAGATCAAATACGTAATCTTCCCTGGTAGCTCAGATGGTAAAGCGTCTGCCTGCAATGTGGGAGACCCGGGTTTGATCCCTGGGTTGAGAAGATCTCCTGGAGAAGGAAATGGCAACCCATTCCAGTACTCTTGCCTGGAGAATCCCACGGATGGAGGAGCCTGGTAGGCTACAGTCCATGGGGTCGCAAAGAGTCGGACACGACTGAGTGACTTCACTTTCACTTTTACTTTCAAATCAAATACCAGTCTACCTGTGTGACCCTGTGCTTCTGTACAACTTTTTTCTCATCCCTTGATCTCCTTAGTCAGTCTAAAGTAAAGCCAACAAAAAGTGAACTGCAACAATACTTTCTACTTACCTATTATTTTATAGTTTATAAAGCATTTGGAGAATGTTTACACATTTATTGTCACTATAAGTTTGCAAAGTGGGTAAGATGAATGTTATTAGGCCCATTTTACAGATGAGAAAAATCAGAAAGGTGAGTGATTTGTCCAAGGTCACAATGCACAAATTGTGGGAAGAGTGTGCACGGGATCCAGCATGGTGATAGAGGAAGTCACTACATAAACACATGCATCTTCTTGGGCATTAAACTTACTCAATTATGATTTGTTCCTTTCCCACTTCCTTCCTTCCTCCATGCATCTTTCCTTTCTTCTTTACCTTCATTCTTTCCATCCTTCCTTTCTCTCAAAAAACATTAATGAGGACTTACAGTGTCCCAGATACTTCTCCAAATATTGAAGGCATGATGAAGAATAGGAAGAAAAAAACAGACTAGCCTAGGGTATACTGTGGAATCAAGCAGAGCTCTCAATCACACAACAAAAGTTTGTTCCTTGTTCATGAAAGTCTGATGAGCTTGGAGGGCCTCCTCCCTGTGACTAAGAAATCAGGAAAAAGTAGCATTCAAACAGTCATGATGGAAGGGGACGATGGGGATAGAGGAGGCATCCCAACTGTTAACTATTTAATCCAGGAATATCACCCATCACTTCTGCTCACAGTCCACTGGTCAGACTAGCCCTCTGTCCCTCACCTAATTGAAAAGGAGGCTGGTGGGCACACTCTGTGCCACAGTCCTGCCCTCCTGGAGCTTTTAGTCTGTGAGAGGGGGAGATGCAGATAATTAACAGGTGAGCAAATAAATAATTGCAAACTGCACAAACAGTGATCTGGTACAAAAAAAGAAAATAAACCTTAACAGATAATAATAGAGTCCAGATAAAAACTGAGAGGTCAAGAAAGTCCTCTCTGGGACTGCAGCCTTGTGAGGGGATCAGCGGAAATGTGTGTAGACTCCTGACCCATAGAAACTGTGATATTACACATCTGACCTGTTTTAAGCCACTAAGTGATGATTTGTTACACAGCAATATAAAATGGATAAAGTATCACATTTTCTTATAATCTATTAACAGCCATTTACATCATACTTTTTATCATGGATTCTTTCATTTGACTTCCTCTGTAGTATTTGTGCTAAAAGTTGAATACATAATAAAGAATATTTTTTTAAAGTATGTAAATATCCTTTCTTTATATGTGCTTTAAAATATTCTTTATTATATACTCAAATTTTAACCAAAATACTAAAGAGGAAGTGAAATGAAAGAATTCATGATTAAAAAAAAAAACTCATGTAGAATGTGGGATGAAATGAGAGAGAAGCATGGAAACATACACATTATTATATCCAAAACAGATAGCCAGTGGAAAATTGCTATATGATGCAGGGAGCTCATGGAGAAGGCAACGGCACCCCACTCCAGTACTCTTGCCTGGAATATCCCATGGATAGAAGAGCCTGGTGGGCTGTAGTCCATGGGGTCGCTAAGAGTTGGACACGACTGAGCGACTTCACTTTCACGTTTCACTTTCATGCATTGGAGAAGGAAATGGCAACCCACTCCAGTGTTCTTGCCTGGAGAATCCCAGGGACAGGGGAGCCTGGTGGACTTCCGTCTATGGGGTCGCACAGAGTCGGACACGACTGAAACGAGTTAGCAGCAGCAGCAGCAGCAGCAGCAGGGAGCTCAACCCAGTACTCTGTGACAACCTGGAGAGGTGGGATGGGTAGGGGGCGGGAGGGAGGTCTAAGAATGAGGAGACATATGAATACCTATGGCTGATTCATGTTGAGGTATGGCAGAGACCAACACAATATTGTAAAGCAATTATCTTCCAGTTTAAGAAAAATTTTTTAAAATATGTAAAGTACAGAAAGTAAAAATTCAAATAACTCCCAATTTAAGAGAGAGTCTTCACTAACCCCCATAGAGCCCCTAGATGCATCTTGACAACCTTCTCATCTGCCAAGAGTACATGTCTGGGATGTTTTGTCTATCGCTCCTTTGCTTGTCTTTGTAGATTTGCCACACACGTGTGCTGCCCTTAAACAAGCTGCCATTGTGTTTTGCACCCCTTTGCACTTGTATGGATGAAGCATACTGAAAGCGCTCTGAAAATTGCTTTCCAAGTTCAATATTATGTTTTGAACAAGAATATCACGGTGACGTGTGTCACCTTAGTCCATTATTTTTTTTCCATTGCTGGAGAGTATTTTCTCATGCGTCAATGGACATTTGGGTTATTTGTTTCCAGGTTTTACTTTTCTATCATTATAAACTTTGCCAGAATGTACCTTCTTGTCCATGCCTGCAAGTAGAAGAACTAGATCGTAAGTTTTGCACATTTCCAGCTTTCCAAGAAAATGTCAAATTATTTCCTGAAGTGATTGTATCAAATTACACTCCAGCCACTTGTATGCGAGGTGGACAGCTATTCTGCTTTCTTGCTGAAATTTGTTGCTATTAAATGTCTAATTCTTGCCAACCAAGTGGGTGTGAAATGGTAATCCTTTGGTATCAATTTATTTATTTTTGGCAGTGCTGGGTCTTCATTACTGCATGAGGGCTTTCTCTAGTTGCGGAGAGTGGGACCTGCTCTCTAGTTGCACTGTGTGGGCTTCTCCTTGCGGTGGTTTCTCTTGTTGCAGGGGCTTCCCTGATATCTCAGTTGGTAAAGAATCTGCCTGCAACGCAGGAAACCCCGGTTCGATTCCTGGGTTGGGAAGGTCTGCTGGAGAAGGACTAGGCTACCCACTTCAGTATTCTTGGGCTTCCCTTGTGGCTCAGCTGGTAAAGAGTCTACCTGCAATAAGGGAGACCTGGGTTCGATCCCTGGATTGGGAAGATGTCCTGGAGAAGGGAAAGGCTACCTACTCCAGTATTCTGGCCTGGAAAATTCCATGGACTGGATAGTCCATGGAGTCGCAAAGATTTGGACACAACTGAGTGACTTTCACTTTTACTCTTGTGCGGATCACTGGCTCTAAGGAGCACAGGGCTCAGTAGTTGTGGTACACAGGCTGAGTCGGCCCACAGCAGGTGGAATCTCTCCAGACCAGGAATCAAACCCAGGTCTCTTGCACTGGTTAGCAGATTCTTAAATACTAGACCACCAGGGAAGTCCTAACCCTTTGGTTTTATTTGACATTTTTATGATACATAATGCTTGAGAGTTGGACTATAAAGAAAGCTGAGTGCCGAAGAATTGATGCTTTTGAACTGTGGTGTTGGAGAAGACTCTTGAGAGTCCCTTGGACTGCAAGGAGATCCAACCAGTCCATCCTAAAGGAGATCAGACCTGGGTGTTCATTGGTAGAACTGATGTTAAAGCTGAAACTCCAATACTTTGGCCACCTGATGCGAAGACCTGACTCATTGGAAAAGATTCTGATGCTGGGAAAGATTGAGGGCAGGAGGAGGAGGGAACGACAGAGGATGAGATGGTTGTATGGCATCACCAACTCAATGGACATGAGTTTGGGACTCATGAGTTTGGGAACTCCGGGAGTTGGTGATGGACAAGGAGGCCTGGCATGCTGCGGTTCATGGGGTTGCAAAGAGTCGGACACGACTGAGTGACTGAACTGAACTGAATGCTACTGAGCATCTTTTCAGGTGCTTCTGGGCCGTTTGGATTTCCTCTACTGTGAGGGCCCCCTTAAGTGACTGACTGAGTCACTCAGGGTTCCAGAAAGAAGCAGATGGCACACCCGTCCTGGGCAATTCAAGGAAAATTTAATGAAGGTCTGATTTACAAATATGTCGGCAGGACCCCAAAGCAGGTGACAGGGCTGGTACTAGTTACTCTATTAGGTCTGAAGGTGGGAAGGGAGGAATCAATCAGAGAGAGGAAGGTGACCTTCTGTGGAGGGTGTGGGGCTCTGGTGACCCAGGTGGAAAGAGGTGTGTGTGTGTGTGTGTGTGTGTGTGTGTGGTGGGGAGATAATCTCCCTGACCTGAATCTCTTCCCTCCTCTCATCTCCTGCCAGGGCTGACATGTTTGAGCCCCACAGTGAGAATGGGAGGCAGGGAGCCTATTGCCATGGTCACACAGGCCCAGGGCGGGGATAAGAAGGTAGAGAAGGGCCCGAGAGGGGCAACGTGGAAAGACTCCAGTCAATATGCCTTTTCCCTACTGAACTAGTTGATTTGTAGATGTTTCACATACACAGATGATTCTTTAGCCTCTGCTTGGTTTATTGTGTGAGAATCTCACTGCTTTCCAAATACCAATTTCACATTTAGTGTGAAGTTGCTCTTTGCACTGAGTCAAAAATTCACCTTCCTGAATCCACTCATGACCTCTTTATTTCCTCAGAGCCCTTCCTCCCTTTTTTGGCACCCATATCAGATCAATGGTCCCCTTGGAGTTCAGAGCCCACTACTGCCCACCCCTGTGTCACAAGAATTGCTATCAAGTCAGGACACCTCCATCCTATTCATACACAAATGACTTGTAAACCTAAATTCGCACTGTATAATTTTACCTGTTCTATTTTATCTCGTTTGAGTCAAATCTTAGGTGTGCCTTCCTGTTAGAAACTGTGTGAAGTTAATTCTTTCCTTAAACACAGTACTCTCCTTTCCTGGCCTTGAGTCACCTACAATCTTTATTAAAGTGGATATGGATTAAAGTCACATTCAAGCTTGGCTTATAGTGTGATATTGTACAGATTTCTTATCTTTTCCAAGATTCATCTTCTCATTAATATAAAAGCATTCATAGCTATCTTGTAGGGCTATTGTTCATTAATATCAGAAAATTTAAGCTTGGAGAGAATTAATTGAGATAACATGTGAAAACAGCCTAACAATAGAAACTGTAGTGTCGCAGAGACAGCGTCTAAACCATCTGATATGCTTTCCTGCTGTGTCTTACGAATGAGAGACATTTACTCCTCAGCCCTCATCTGCCTAAAGTAATACCGAGATTTGTTACTGTTTAAAAGCAGAGAGCAAAGCCAGTCAAATGAACATTCTGTGGCCAGACGGTCATTTTACCAGCCATTTTGCCTTGAGGAAACGATTTGTTCTCCACATTCCTTTTTCTCGTTCTGTAGCCAGTAGGAAGACTCGGTCCACAGCCTTCTCCTGTAGTATAGGAGAGAGACCTTGTGCACCACTGGACTTGACTGGAATTAGAGGAGAGATGTGGCCCAAGAAAAGTACAAAAAGCCTGCCTGCTTTCCAGCCCTAGGGTTTAGGAGAAGTGAATAACAGCACAACAGTTCAGACACACAGTGCTTGGGTTTCCTCTCAGAGCTCTGGCCCAGAGGGAAGGAGTTGGTTTAAAGAGAACGTGCTCAGTCGTGACAGACTCTTTGTGGCCCCAGCTCCTTAGCCCATTAAATTTTCCAGGCAAGAATACTGGAGCAGGGTGCCAATTCCTACTTCAGGGGATCTTCCTGATCCCAGGAGAGAGCCCACATCTCTTACATCTCCTGCATTGGCAGGTGGGTTCTTTACCCCTAGCGCCACCTGGGAAGCCCAGTTGGCACAGGGTCTCGCCCTTTTTCTCATCTGGATGCTGAGAGGAGGTTAACAGGAGGGTTGCCAACCCCAGCGTTGGTCAGAGTTGCAGAAATGCAGCTTTGTGTGTTCAGGCAAATGAAGGTACTTCTATTCAGCATCTCCTCATTGTCCCTTCTTCTGGATGGGCCTGGACATGACCCAGACATTACGCTGAAAGTCTGGCTTTGGAGTTCCTCCTTGGGGGTAGCCAGAGCCGAGGCCCACATAGTAGCTGCCATTCAGGCTCCAAAACAGACCACTCAGGCTGGGAGTGAATGGGTGGCCAGATGGCCCTGAGCTGATCAGAAGTCTCTTCAGCTTCATATTTAAACTCCCAATATCAGTCCAGAGAAGACAGAAGTCACCTCTCTTGAGAAATCAGTACTATTCTGTTGCCACGGGCGTGTAAAAGCTCTCCACACCCTCTACACTAGGAGTTTAGGGAAAGAAGGGGGAGGGACTGTTTCAGAATGGAAGAGCATTTCCTTAAAAAGAACCTGCTGATATGAACAGGACAGACTAGATTCAAACAGAATGGTCCCTCCACTTACCAGGGCATGGAAGCTCACAAGAGAACCGCTACCAATAAGGGAACCATTTTATCTTTGTATAATCATGGTGTAGTTTTTTCCTTTTATCCCTATTTAGTAGATAATTAGTAAATGTTAATTTCCACATTTCTGTCTTTCTTTATAAGCAAACTAAAAAAAAAAAATGTTGAACAGAACTGGCCTAAATGCAAAATGGTAGATTTTTTCTTAAACGTAGATGACAAGTTCACCCTTAATATTTTAAACTTTTACCTCTTATTTTCAATTTGCTTCTCCTTTATCTTGTTACCTTATTTAGGCAAGAAACACAATGCAAAGTGGCTTAACCATCAGAAACAAAAATTTAATTTTTGGATTCTAGGGATTTATTTCAGATACAGTTGGATCTAGATGTATAGCATAAACATGCTCGGTATTTACTAATTCCGTCTTTTAGCTTTACTTTAGTTCTAGGAGCCTCGGGCCCAGACTGGCTGTCTCCACATGGTGACCTGTAGCAGTTCTAGGTCAATCATATTCTATCAGCTTGAAGGCCAGTAGAAAAAATGTTTTTATGCCAACAACTAAGAAACTGTCCTAGAAATGAGTTTTGTTGCATGTCTGGGGTCATGATGATCCACCCCTGACATGATCGCTCTGGTTAGTGGAATGGCAGGCCTTTGCTTGGCCAAGTCTGGGTCAAGGGGCCACCCCTAGAGGCAAAGTGTCAAGGCAGCTTCATCTGAACTGCATGGATTAGAGGTGAGAGAGGACGGTTTCTGAAGGAAGATCAGTGTGCTGTTATGAGTAAAGGGGACTGGATGTAGACCAAGGAGATCCTACGAATGTCCACCATTCAGTTTCAACACCATTCTTCAGTCCATATCTCACTGTCTGTGATTTTGAAAGGTTTTCCACAGAAAGTTTCCCTTTAAAAGTTTCCAAAAGAAGATCCTCATGGATCTTTCCCTCAGAAAGTTTTCCCCAGAAGGTCCTCCTCAGAAGATTCCTTCGAGTTTGTTACTTTTTTTTTCCAGAAGGTTTCCTACAGAAGGTTCCCCTACAAGTTTCCCTCAGAAGGTCCTCCTCAGAAAGTTCTTGGAAGCTTCCCCTCCGAAGATTTCTTCAGAAATTTCCCTTAGTAGTTTTGATCAGAAGTTTCCTTAAGATGTTTCCCCTGAAAGGTTCCCTACAGAAGTTTTCCCTTAGAAGATTCCCTTAGAAAGTTCCCTTAGAAGGTTACCCTTGGAGAGTTCCTCTAGGAATATTCCTCTCAGAAGGTTTCCCACAGAGGGACTCCCTTGAAAGTTTCCCCTCTGCAGTTGCACAATTATACCTGGCACTTCTTTACACAGCTTGCAGTATAACATCAGGTCTGAAGTCCTGAGCTTCTCATATTCTAGACTATAGGAAGGTCACCCTCCTCCTTGACTAAACATTCCACGGTAGAAGTGGTAAAGCAGAGCCGTGAGGTCCCAGGGAGCACTGCTTAGTCACCCAGGCCAGAAGAATGAGCCATAGGTTGCCAACAGCAGATACCACAATCAGATCCTCCTTACCTCGTGCTTTCTGGGCTCTTCCTCTAGGGCTGACCTCTCTAGTATATGTACTTATTTCACCTTTTTTAGATGAAAAACATTCTTGATTAAAGAGAAAGCCTAGTATTGAATGAATAAATAAATATCAGCATGAAAGAAGCAAATTATGTGTTGAATCCATCTGCCTACGCCCCTCCCCTTTATTGACCTTATCACATCTACCTGAGCAGTGGAGGCAGTCATTTGCTGGGCTGCTAAGAACATTGCTAAAAGACATCTTTGTAAAATGTTTTTTACCCCATTGAAAAACCCAGCTACCTTTTGGACTGAGGTTTCCCTTGTTTATTTATGGGTTTTAATGGAGGCCTGTGGAATGAGTACTGAGTACATCAGAAATGATGAGGCCTGAGAACAAGACACTGCAACCTGACCCCAGCCAGCACATCCCTGTAAGACTCAGCATCCTCATTATGAAACACACAAGTGGACTGGAAGATCTTGTAGGTCCCTCAGCAATAAAATTCCATATTTCTGAGACTCTGGCACTCCTACCTTCTAGCTCTTCTGAGCAATCACTGTAAATCTGCCCTGGTGTCTGGACCACCTCTTATTATTCTCCTCGGGTTGTTGCATCACAATCTCACTTTCTAAGAGGCAAGAAAGAAAAGGCAGCCATGATGGACAGTGTCTGCTGGGCCCGGACCTTGTGCTGCTGCAGCATGGCGTTCCCCACTTTTCCAGCTTCACAGACACCACAGTCAGACCCCAGTGGGCTGAGGCAAGAACAAGACCTTCTGCAATCATGGCTGAGCACAGATCGAGAATAAGAACACTGTGCAAATCACCAAAATGTCCAAGAATCCCCTCTTCAGGCTAACATGGGTTGCTTCTTTGTCATTCACAGCTTTAGCCTTGCTCCACACTTCCCCCCTCCAAGATAGAACCTGTGAAAATACCCAATCAGAGAATCAACCCCACTCCTGACACTAGCCTTTCTAGAGTGAACTCTTGTTTCTTTGAGCCTTAAAATCACCTAACACAAGCCTCAATCTTAAAGAGATCATCTCTAAATGCCCCCCTCCCCCCAGCTTCCCATGGGGTCTGCATATAAGCCCAGCTTTGACTATAGATGTGCTGAGTGGTCTTTGCTTAGTGGGTTTGACAGAGGTTTCCAGCTTCCTTACATCCATGTTTGTCACTGAGTTTGGTATCACAGCCTCCTTTCTTTGGAAGCACATGTTCAGAATGCCAGTGCGGGTGTTTGACAGCGGTCCGTTTTCTTTCCCTTTATTCAAGAACCACACAGAGACTGGTCACTTTGTCACCAGGCCTTAGGTTCCGTCCACATAATTAACTGGTTTTTCTTACTTGAACTGCTGCTGCTGCTGCTGCTGCTAAGTCGCTTCAGTCGTGTCTGACTCTGTGCGACCCCATAGACGGCAGCCCACCAGGCTCTCCCGTCCCTGGGATTCAACAGGCAAGAACACTGGAGCGGGTTGCCATTTCCTTCTCCAATGCGTGAAAGTGAAATCGCTCAGTCGTGTCCGACTCTTAGTGACCCCATGGACTGCAGCCTACCAGGCTCCTCCATCCATGGGACTTTCCAGGCAAGAGTACTGGAGTGGGGTGCCTTACTTGCCTGTATCAAGTGGGGTGCCTTATTGTCTTACTTGAACAGTATCACTCAAAAGTGCTATCTCTCCTAAGTTTTGCCATCTTTCACCTCTAGCCTCAAAATAAGGACATATGGGGTGAATTAATGCATGTCAGTGCTCAGATTTCACCCTCAGAGCTTCTGGTTTAAGTGGCCTTGGTGGCGGATCAGTCATCACTATTATTTTTACACTTGCCAAATGATTCTGACATGCAGACGTTCTGGCCGATCACTGTTTTAAGAAAGGAAATTGTCAATATGTCATATCTCTGCTTTAAGTTAATGATGTCAAGTACCATATCGCTTCTCTTTCTCTAATGTTTTCAGCCTCCCATCCTGAGCCAAGATTCTCCACATCCAGATGCAGATCTCTAATCCCTAAGGCAGCTTGTCTCTCTGCCTCCCCACTGGCTACTTTGGGGTTGGGAGCTTTTCCCTCAAATACCCGTATTGGGACTTTGACTCTAATTCAAAGTTCCTCCTTTGGTCCCACAGATGGGACTAAAGACCTGTCTTTTTGAAAGGTTTTCAGGTCTTGAATTTTAGGCCAGTGCTAGGATTCTTGATCTCTAGAGTAAACTCACTACTCTAGTTTTAATGTGTTCATCCCTCCTCCCCATCTTTAAAATTCACAATTGTTCGGGTCCCTGTATTAAGGGTTTTCTGGAATAGCAACTCAAGAATGCTGAAATGTGGGAACACACCTCTTAATTGCTCAGCTCAACCCCAGGAGCCGCCTGGGCTTCCTGCAACCCACTGCCTCCCAGGGACTCACGCGGTGGTAAAGTGCAGAGGAAGGGTCACCTTAAGGTTCCAGTTTACTGGGGACAGCCTAGTTTATGCCCACTTCCCAGCAGGGTTATTAAACACCTCCGTCCATGATCCAGAGTGTCTTGGTTTGGATGACAGTTTCCCCCTCACTCCAGGGCCAGGAAATTGCAGCCTGGGTTCAATAGTGACACAATGAGTTTCCCAGCAGTTGTTCCCTAGCCCAGCTCCTCCATCACCAGGATATTTTGTCTCTTGCATGTATTGTTAAAAAAAAAAAAAAAGAAAGGAAAGAAGCTCTGTCTCCTTTTTCAACATGACTCATGATTACCTGCCTAGATTTTCAGCCTGTTTAGGGCGAAATGATGTCTTCTGCTTTTGTGTGTGTCCACTCTGGTCAGCAGCGCAGTGCAAGGCCTACAACCAATGACTAAAGAATTCATGCTCCCCAAGGGCAGTTTCTCAAATTCAGTAACTGCAGCGTTACAGCTGTTTTCTGTGGTGTGCATCATCTCCTGATCTCCAGTCTCTGTCTCCTCTTCCATGGTTACTCTACATTTCTGCTTCCTCTTCCACTGTTACTCCACTTTCCACTTTAGAGTTCAACACCATTTTCAGCACGTCTCACTTCTTCTAATACCTCAAGTTGGTTAGTACTTATTTCAGCCTGCAAAATTTTTTTTTTCAGATTTTCTTTCACACTGGCCTTCTTTTACCTTCAGCTTTTAACTTAATTAACTCGTTAACTAAGTCTAACCAATGTGGGACATTGGATGATCAAGTTTTAGCCCATTTCTTTTCCACACATTATTATATATTTTTAGATTTTTATAATGATTTTTTTTTACTTTAATGAGTAGCCTGTTATACGCGTTCACATTTTTACTGTCTGATGAATCCTTTGTGCTGCCCTGCTACAGTGATTGGCTTATATCAGACAAAATAGTTTGTTATTAATGTAACTTTTTTTGCTTCTCTGTGAGTTGCTGGGGTGATTCACTGCTGGATAAAGTGCTACATTGGCAGACTTTTCTTTCATTTTATGGCATGTTCTTCCTCCATGTTCGCTTTGGATGGCCTACAACATATTCATAACAGGAATATTTGGCTGCGTTCCTTCCTGCCTCAAACATTGTCACCCAACATGACAGAATGACAGAGCTTGCCTGGGCTACTAAAAGCAGAGAAGCAATATTAGCATTAAGAGATAATATTATTATTTACTCAGCATCATCATTTGAAGATGCATGTGGTTGACACAGTAATCTCAAGGGTTTAAAGGCACAATGACAGAATATGTAATGTTTGTTAACAGACAAAGATAAATGATAATTTAGTGGTTGGAATGCGCGGTAGAACACAATCAATTTGGATTAGATGCACATTACCAAATTGAATACCTTTTATTTCTGCATAATGTTGGATCATGAATCAGATTTTTATAACACTAGGCTATAGAAGCGATTGAAATTCTGAGTTGTTCTAAAATTACTATTAACAGAAGTACAACAGGTTTTCATATTTGAAAGAGAACTAGGTTACTTAAAGGTAACTATTTAATCATAGTTTTCAAAAATGTAGGCAGTCAATGAATGTATTTTCATCTGGGGATCATGTTTTACAATGTCAGAGGGAGAGGTGCCCTACCTACATCATACTGGAACTATGACAATTCACTCTATATATATGGATAAAAGAAGCTGAAATGGGCTGAACACTGCCTAGCCAAAAGGAAAGCATATCAGAATTCACATGATTGTAGAAGACAGTTGGTATGAACTAGGTCTAACTTGGAAAGAGAAGATTTTGAAATATTCAGTGATAATGATATCTGGCATAAGCCAGAAAACAATAAAACTTTCCTCAGGCTTCCCAGGAGGGACGTTGCTGGTGGGGACTTGAGGATCTGAGGGCTATTCATGAACATGCTTAGCAGGTGAGTATTGCATCAGGTGTGAGCCATCAGTTCAGAAAGAAGACCGGCCTATGCAGCTGATGTATCTGATCTCCAGGGGAACCGAGGACCTTGAATTAAGTATGTTTTTATGAACTAAATATTTTAAGATGTTTATGGAAAGTAATATTTATGTCCTTGTGACATATTTTTCTCTACTATTTTCACTTGATATATTCTATCGTGCTGGTATCTGAGAATACCTATTAATACTGAAATATTTAAAGCAAGTGTATATGGAACATCAAACAATTACTCACACCACTATCCTCCCTCTGTTATAATTATTGAAAGCATTTGCACATGATGAATTTCAAAGTGCAGTTCAAAGGGACTGAAATGACTTCAAGGAACATGTTTTTAAAGGAGTATCTACAGACACTGAAAAAAAATTAAGTGTATCCATTAAAGAAACCCCGCCCTTACACAAATAAAGGGATTTATATCATTGCAAAGGCTATAAATAGTATTGCTTACTAAAGGATCTTCTTTAAAATTCCTTTTATTAAAAGAAATACATGAACCATAAAATAGGTTGGGACATTATAAAAACATTTAAATTCATATTATACATTTTTTCTTATTATTTGACTACTAACTTTTTATTTTAAACATTTGGTTAATTTTAATAATACGAAATTCCAGTAAGGTAAAATGTAGTTATAATAATAAGCATTTCTATTTTAGCATCTTCTATATTTTCTATCAAATTAATTTTATTAAATAATTTCCTGACTAGTTTAATACCTTGTTCAATGATCTCAAAATTCACTGTTTTATTATTTTAGCAATTCTTTAGTGCCCAGGAAATTGTTCCTATTCACCCAATTTTTAGAAGCAAGACCTCCAATATATAGTTTGCCTGCTGCTGCTGCTGCTAAGTCACTTCAGTCGTGTCCGACTCTGTGCTACCCCATAGACGGCAGCTCACCAGGCTCCCCTGTCCCTGGGATTCTCCAGGCAAGAACACTGGATTGGGTTGCCATTTCCTTCTCCAATGCATGAAAGTGAAAAGTGAAAGTGAAGGCACTCAGTCGAGTCCGACCCTCAGCGACCCCATGGACTGCAGCTCACCACACTCCTCCATCCATGGGATTTTCTAGGCAAGAGTACTGGAGTGGGGTGCCATTGCCTTCTCCGATAGTTTGCCTGTGTTACAGCAATTTCTTAAGGATTTGCTGTGAAGTAACTAGCATTTGATCTGGCCTATTGGTTATCATTTTTTCCACTAATCTTGTCTCATGATTGACCATTTATTCTTCCTTCCAATGCTCCACTCCTTCACTCAAAGAATTAAAGTTTTCTTTACATGAACTTTCTTATGTTCAGTGAATCTGAGATAGTTCTAATACTCCCCAGATTCAATTATATTCTATAAATATTCAGTCTTTCTTTCCTTCTCTCTCTGAAACTTCTTAATTATTATGTATTTGAAGCATTCAACCTCTCTCATCCACTTTATATTATAATCATGCTTCTCCATTATTAAGACTTTTTCAACTCTCTTTTACATATGTAGTATCTTTTCTTTATAAGATACTATGCTTCCATGTCATAGGGAAAGATAGAGCACAAAATGCTTTGCCAAATATGAAAAAAGAAGTAAACAAATATGAAAAAAATATGAAAAAAAAAGGTGGACACGAGGAAAGGAAAAAGATTTGAGCTTTTTGTTTTTTTAATACCTACAACTACCCATTTTGGACACAAATGATTATTCTCATATAATAGGTATTTTTGAAAAACTCAGAAAGGTAAAAGGGCTTGCTAAAGTCATTAAACTAATAAATGGCAGCATAGAGAGATAAAATTTTCTAAAATATGGTCTCCCTTGTCACCTTCTTCAGTGCATCATCTTTTTCTGTGGACAGATAGATTTCATATCTCCTGGTTGCCGATTCTTAAAAGCACATTGTAGCTCAATTACACTTAGCTCCAAAGGTCATATAATAGGTTGAAATTTGATTGCCTTTGAGGTAAGGTCAGATACCTTTCAAAGGACAAGCTGTATGCTGGCAGGATATCAAACAGTTATCATGTTTTGACCGGCTCTATGTGTAACCCTGAATTCCAAGATAATTCTGACAGAGAAAGTTGAAACACAGTCCTGATAGAAGCCCCTCCATATGCCTGATTTTATGTGAGAATGGCATGAAAAGTCCTAGGGTTCATAACTTAAGATAACTGGTAAGGAATTTCGGGTATTTTAGATTTTAAGAGGCTACCGAAAAATGCTTGTGGCTCCTCTGAGACTGGCTTAGCACAGATTACCGTCAGAAATTCTTTAATTGTCTTCTTATATATGAATCAAAATCCCCAAACATTAATAAATTTTGCCACATTAAAAGAACAAAATCTGAATGGTAAGAAAAATAATGTCAAAAGGCAAATGACAAACTATTAAAACCAATGCATTTCATATAAAAGCAAAGTGTTAAATCTTTAATATGCAAATAGTGTTAGTTGCTGAGTCACGTATGACTCTTTGCAACCCCATGGACCGTAGCCAACCAGGCTCCTCTGTCCATGCAGTTCTCCAGGCAAGAAAACTGGGGTGGATTGCCATTCCCTTCTCGAGAAGATCTTCCTGAACCAGGGATCAAACCCAGGTCATCTGCATTGCAGGCAGATTCTTTACCATTTGAGCTATAGGGAAGACCCTGTAATACACAAATAGCTCCCATAAAAATGGGCAAGAACATGAACAGAGTTTACAGCAAAATGAATAAAAATAGTCCTTATGCATATGGAAAGAGGTTCAACTTCAGTGAGAAGAAGACAAAAATTAAAACTACCTTGATCCCCTGGCTAGGGGTATTTCAAGAATTTCGAATATGAAACAGTAAGATGCATGCTAACACAAGTTTGTTGGATTTGGCGATTGGTTGGTCACTGCTGACTTCAGTTACAGCAGTTTCTGAGCTATGATGGATGGAAAACGTATAGAGTTAAACAGTGAGGGAAAAATGAAGATGTGGACAGAGACTTGCAGCCTCTTCTTTGAGGAATGTGGTTGTGAAGAGAAGCAAGCACAGAGATAGAAGAGTGATTTTTTTTTCCCTTTAAAATCTTAAGATTAGAGAGATATGAACGTGTGTGTAGACTATGATATAAGAAGTGGGAGAGAGAATTTCTGTTTTTGGTAATGGAAGTTAGGTTATTTGGATCAACCTCTATAAGGATTATAAAAGTTGAATTCAAAATGATATACTTAAAGAGCTAACAAAACAAGGAAAAATTATGAGGCCAAATCTGGTACAAGATGGAAATCTGGGAAGGTAATCATAGCTTTTCCACTAAGGATGTCCACTGATTCTAGGAGATTGGGAACCTGAGAAGCTGAGCAGGCTTTTACTACATGTTAACAACCAGGATGACATAAAATATAGTCCAGATATCGCTGAAGTCCAGGATGCCTGTTAACTCCTGAGACTTAGGGTCAGTTCAGTTTAGTCACTCAATCATGTCCGACTCTTTGTGACCCCACGAATCGCAGCACGCCAGGCCTCCCTGTCCATCACCAACTTCCGGAGTTCACTCAGACTCACGTCCATCAAGTCAGTGATGCCATCCAGCCATCTCATCCTCTGTCGTCCCCTTTTCCTTCTTCTCTCAGTCCCTCCCAGCATCAGAGTCTTTTCCAATGAGTCAACTCTTCGCATGAGGTGGCCAGAGTACTGGAGTTTCAGCTTTAGCATCATTCCCTCCAAAGAAATCCCAGGGCTGATCTTCTTTAGAATGGACTGATTGGATCTCCTTGCAGTCCAAGGGATTCTCAAGAGTCTTCTCCAAACCACAGTTCAAAAGCATCAATTCTTCGGCGCTCAGCTTTCTTCACAGTCTAACTCTCACATCCATACATGACCACAGGAAAAACCATAGCCTTGACTAGACAGACCTTTGTTGGCAAAGTAATGTCTCTGCTTTTCAATATGCTATCTAGGTTTGTCATAGCTTTTCTTCCAAAGAGTAAGCGTCTTTTAATTTCATGGCTGCAATCACCATCTGCAGTGATTCTGGAGCCCCCAGAAAAGAGATACTCTGTTAAATTGACCTCATTAGATGAAGTTATCTCAAATTGCTAATGCTCAAAACTATCTTCCAGAAATAAACTTAAATTTTCTCTGGAGGAAGGCAACATTATCCTAGGCCTTAAAGGATTTCTATTAATTTACACATAAAATGTTGAGCATTTAGTCAAAATAAGTAGACAATCAAGAAGATGTGATAATATGAGCAAAATCCAAGAGAAACAAACAAGGGAAAGAGATTAAATAAAAAATCAGATAATGGTGTAATCAGAAATAGACTTCTAGATAACTATTTTCAACATTTTCAAAAGATAATAAGAATTATGGCAGAAAACTGGAAATTAAAACTAGAAATTTCAAAGCTGAAAAATATAATAATCACTGTTAAGATCTCAGTGAGTGGCACTTTAGACACAGCTGAAGAAAAAATGAGTGAATTAGAAGATAGGTATGAAAAAACGTATTCAAAATGAAGCATGGAGAAATAAAGGATCAGAAATGCAGAGAAGAGACCAAAAAAAAAAAAAAAAAAGCCATCTAATATATAAATAAAAGTGAGAATGACTTGGAAGCATAATTTAAGAATTTTTCAAAATTAACATAAGATATCAAGTCGTATAGTGAAGAATTCTTACAAATCTTGAACAGAATAAATACAAAAAAAATACCACATCTACACAGATCAAAGTAAAAGACCAAAAAATTTCTTTAAAACAGCTAGAAAAGAGTCAGACATGACTCTTGACTAAACAACAGTAACAATATCAAAGTAGACTTTAAGAAAAAGATCGTCAGTAGAGACAAAGGAAGCTACTTAATGATAATAAGATAGTTAATTTACCAAGGAGTTACAGCAATCTCAGGTCTGGATGTACATGCAATGACTGTATAAAAAAGTCACAAAATATATAGAGCAAAAATTAACAGAATTAAAGGAGAAACAAACCAATTCCTCATCACAGGTGGAATTTTTTAACATGTCTCTTTGAGTAAATAGTAAAATAAGCATATGAAAAATATTCTAAACTGACAAATGCATTCTTTTCAAAAGCCAGAGAGAGCTGAAACCATGTGAGAGCAGGAGAGACCATGACCCAGCCACATGGAACTACTTGAGCCACCTTTACATGCCAGATTTTCACATTTTCACTTTTTCCACTTTTCCTTCTTTATTACTTGAATGCCATACTCTTCTTCAACTGGTGAATTCTTGCTGATTTTTAAAGTGTCAGTTTAAATAGAATTTCCCTTGTTATTTCCCTCTTCTGGGTTTTTAAGGAATCTGGATTATATTATGGCACATGTTGCTTTACAACAGAGGATTAATTTAGACCTCGCCCATGCAATCTTTGAAGGAAGGCACTGTGGCTTACAGGTAGATACACATAGCACAGTTCTTGATATTTAGCAGATACTCTCCAAGTGTTTATTGAACCATTTGTTAGATCACAAATGTCTCCCTTTTTACATCTATTTTGAAAACAAACATCCCCTTCAAAAAACGTTTCATACATAGCCTTGTTTAAAGTATTTTAGACTATCAATGTATACCAACAGCTAAGTTTATAGAATTTTTAGAAATATTTAGAAACGTGGAGGCACTGTAAGTCACTGAAGTACATGGGAAATCCCTGGGTATAAATTCCAAAGTTAAGGCCTGAAGACCAGTTTATATGGAAAGTGAAGGATGAATAATTAGAAAATTAGTTAACTGAAAGCTTCTACTATCAAGGGCTAATAATTGAGTAAGGCCTCCTCCTTTATGCAAAAAGCAATTAATTAGGATTGATGGTGCTTGAGATCTGGAACAGTGATGTGAAATGTGTTGTTTTAGTTTGCCAACTGCCCTCTATGCAACTTGGTCTTTACAATTTCAGCCCATGGAGAGAAGAATTCTCCTTTCTGGTCTACTCATTCAGGAGGAGTATTCCAGGCCATTACTAGGCCAGGCAGCAAATGAGCTATTTAGCTCTGAAAAGATGATGGTGGTTCTGTCTTCACTGGGAATATTCAAGGGAAACAAAATGTAAATAAAACAACACCTTCATTTTTATACACTACCTCATTTGTGATTATTAAGTGTTTGTGTGATTTTAAAAACATACTTTCTCCCCACTATATGTTCAATAAATATTTGACTGAATAAATGAGGAAATGGATTTCTCACTCTGAATTACTGTTAATGATCTTGATTCTAAACCATGAAAACGGAAAGGTGTTTTCCAAACAAAACAAAACAAAAAAGTTATAATCTCTTTAAATGAAACATGAACTTTTGTTTCCAATTTTATTTTTAAATCCCTTTCACTTTATTTAGTCCGAATTTGAAACATGGCAAAGTTTCAAAGCCAAATCTTTACTCACCCCAAAGTGGCTGGCCTTTTTTAATCTGATGATTTGGTACAACTTTTCTTCTTTCAGACGTCTGAGTCTTTCCATAGCCTCTCCTTTCTCTAGAAGTTTCCTCAGCACAACTATTTCTTAATAGCCTGACACTTCTGTATCAATCATAGTCATAAATCTCCATTAAAATTTTATTCTTCTTTGTGAAGAGCTTGTCTTTCCTTCCTTGTCTATCATTAAAATTTTAAATATCCAAAGGAAGACTGGTTAATTTTTCAAAACTAAAAAAATCTAAGAAGTAGAAAAAATAGACTTTAATTTGGTTTTATTTTCCTAAGACTTGTGACATTCAATCCCAATTACAAAATGAAAAGCTTTTTCACAACTTATACTGTCCAGACACAAAGGTGTAATCTTTTAGTAAAATAAATAGAGAATTAATTTTCTTGATTGGCGTGTAAACATTAGTCTACATTTCTTTCTGTGCTGCGGGAGATATTCCAAGCTATTTGTCTTTTTAAGCTTTGCAAATGTAAAGTACATTAATGTAGGTTACCTTAGTCTATTACAAATTCACCTCACTATCTATTAACATATCTCAACTCTAACTCAACTACTCTTCTGCTTGTATTATTCAGTGTTCATTATCCCATAATCCAGGGCTCTCTCACGAGAGGGGATAAAACACAACTATTAGGTCCAAACTCAGGGATATCCATCATTTGGGATGTGGATTAGATCATCAAGTTATTTCAGCAGGCTAAGCCAACTGCCACTCAGTCATGGCATGAGGTTCCCACCAGTGCACACTATAGCTACAATCCGTGATTAAAATTTTCTGTATTTGTTTCCGGTTGCCTCTAGCACCAACTCCAATTAACTTTCCAAGGTACTGTGCATCTGTAGTTAGTCAATAAACTGGCTGTCTATGTCTTCTCCTGTATATTTTCATCCAAATGAGGCTTCGCAAAACTCTATTTCCCCAAAGAGGGTTCTTACTGAGCTGAAGACAAAATATTTCACTTTTTATCAACTTCAGGTCAAAACATCTGTCAAAATCAATGGTCTGTCTTCTAACCTTTCTCCTTATTATGGATTCCAGCAAGATAAATAGTAGATGAAGCCACAGAGTAAACATGGTAGCCTAGAAAGTTTTATAGTTTTAAAGCTATCTCAGTGTCAGGGCCCAAAACAATGGATCATGAGTTTGGGTTACTGGGGTTTACCAGGGCACTTCTTAAAGTGTCAAAAAGTTGGAAAAACCTAATTGTCCAGCAATTGGGGATGAGTTAAACAGATCATAATGCATCCATTCACTGATCATAACACTGATGATAAAAACTTATATTTACTGACTTGAAAAGCAAATTAGAGAATATTTTGTTTGCTGTGTGTATATAAAAAACTATGGGAAATTACTAGTGGTGATTATTTCTAAGTTAGGTAATTTTAAGTAACTTTATTTTTTAATTTGATTTTTCTGCATTATTGGTTTTTATCCTTTATTAAAAATGAACACACAGACTTCTGCTTCCAACCATGATGGAGTTGGAAAAATGGGGACCAGAATTACTCTCCCACTCCAAACAGCTGAAAAACTAAATAAAACATATGAAACAGTTGTTTCAGACATTGAACAGTAGGCAGTTCAGGATGGTAATCCTTGAGAGGGGGAAAACATGTGAAGTGAGTTTGGCAAAGTCTCAGCTGACTGCCTGGAGTGGATTTCTAGACTGAAGTACAGGGAAGCAGAACCCCAACTTTCTATACCTTTGTGTTGAGGAGAATAAGTTGAGAATTTGGCTAGAAGTAGCAGAGTATCAAGACAATAGAGTAGCACAGACAGCAAGCTCCAGAGACCAGCAGGATATTTTTCTGGAGTTTTCAGCTCAGTACTAGTAAACACACGTTGTAAGGAAACTACTGGAAGTCAGGAAAAAAAATCATAAGCAAAGAGGAAAATCACACCAACAGATGGAGATTGTTCTTGTTCTCAACAACCATAGTGGGAAAATTTCATAATGAGCAGATACTGGTCTTAGTGGGCTTCCCAAGTGGCACAGCGGTAAAAAATCTACCTGCCAAGTAGGAGATACGCATTCAAGCCCTGGGTCAGGGAGATCCCCTGGAGAAGGGGATGGCAACCCACTCCCGTATTTTTGCCTGGAGAATCCCATGGACAGAGGAGACTGGTGGGCTACAGTCCATGGGTTGCAACAAGTCGGACATGACTGATACAACTAAACAACAATGGTTTTAGTACTCGGAAGGTTATTACTCAATTGTGAGGCCAGATTAACTCTATTTTAAATGCTATGCCTGTCCCACCTATCAAAATATAAAACAACTATTCAGAAAGATTGATCTGTTTCTAGGCAACCACATTCTAAAACGAAGCTCCAAAGTGTTTAAAATAATTCAATATTCAGTAGAGCAAATCACGATGTCTAGCATCTCTGCAGAAATGACAAGGTTATAAAAGAAGCAGAAAAAATAAAAGATATATAATGAGTATAATACTCAATTATTAGAAAAGACACAGAAAGGAAAAACACAATAGGATTACTTCAGTTCAGTTCAGTCTCTCAGTCGTGTCTGACTCTTTGTGACCCCATATACTACAGCATGCCAAGCTTCCCTGTCCATCACCAACTCCCAGAGCTAGCTCAAACTCATGTCCATCGAATCAGTGATGCCATCCAACCATCTCATCCTCTGTCGACCCCTTCTCCTCCTGCCCCCAATCCCTCTCAGCATCAGGATCTTTCCCAATGTCAGTTCTTCACATCAGGTGGCCGAAGATTTGGAGCTTCAGCTTCAGCATCAGTCCTTTCAATGAATATTCAGGACTGATTTTATTTAGAATTGACTGGTTTGATCACCTTGCAGTCCAAGAGACCCTCGAGAGTCTTCTCCAACACCACAGTTTAAAAGCATCAATTCTTTGGCCCTCAGCCTTCTTTATAGTCCAACTCTCACATCCATACATGACTACTGGAAAAACCATAGCTTTGAATAGATGGACTTTTGTCAGCAAAGTAATGTCTCTGCTTTTTAAAATGCTGTCTAGGTTTGTCATAGCTTTTCTTCCAAGGAACAAGCATCTTTTAATTTTCATGGCTGCAGTCACCATCTGCAGTGATTTTTGGAGCCCAATAAAATAAAGCCTGTCACTGTTTCCATTGTTTCCCCATCTATTTGCCATGAAGTGATGGGACCGGATGCCATGATCTTAGTGTTTTGAATGTTGAGCTGTAAGCCAGCTTTTTCACTCTCCTCTTTCACTTTCATGAGGATTAGTAGCTAAAGACAGTTTTAAAAATTGGAAATGCATTTGATAACATTCAAAAAACTAGAGGAAAACAAAGGTTAGGGAGAAATTTAAGATATAAAGAGGTCCAGATGGAACTTCTAGAGTAGAAAATACAATGTCTGAGATGAAAAAGGGCTTCCCAGGTGGCATTAGTTGTAAAGAACCCGCCTGCCAATGCAGGAGACGTAAGAGACTTGGATTTGATCCCTGGGTCAGGAAGACCCCTGGAGTAGGAAATGGCAACTCACTCCAATATTCTTGCCTAGAGAATCCCATGGACAGATAAGCCTGGCAGGCTACAGTCCACGGAGCTGCAAAGAGTCGGACGCAACTGAAGCAACTTAGCTTGCACACAATACACTGGATAAGATTAACAGCTAATGGCAGTGGTAAAGTGGACTCATTGAAGCTAAAATGGAAGCTAAAATGGAATCACTGAAGATAAAATGGAATCATTTGAAAGGAGGCAGCGAAAAAAGGGGGGGAGGAAAGAATTAATAGAATAAATAGCAACTGTAGCAAAAATGATGGATTAATACTCAAAACATTCAAGGTAACTTTATACACCTCAATTAAAACGTGTGCTAAATTGCTTCTGTTGTGTCTGACTCTTTGCAACTCTATGGATTGTAGCCCACCAGGCTCATCTGTCCATGGAATTCTCCAGGCAAGAATACTGGAGTGGGTTGCCATAGTCTCCTCCAGGGGACCTTCCCCACCTAGGGGTCAAACCCATGTCTCTTGTGTCTCTTGCATTGGCAGGCAGGTTCTTTACCACGAGCCCACCTGGGAAGCTCAATCAAGAAATAAAAATTATCAGTTTGGATTTTAAAAAGCATGCCTATAAGACACCCATTTTAATTATAAAGAAATAAGTTAAAAGCAAATGTATAGAAGTTGATACAGCATACTAATTTTACTCGAAAAGAAAACAGCTAGATTAACTATATAAATATCAGGCAAAGTAAATTTCAGCACAAAGAGTACTATCAAAAGTAAAGAAGATCATTTCATGCTGACAAAGGTCATCAAAAAAGATCAAAAGCAGCATGGAGTTCCATTCATCAGTCCTAGCTTTGAAAATGGAGTGTAGCCACATGTCAAGGAATCTGTCAGGCAGATTGTAGTTCAGAGCAGCCTGTGGCTCACAGTCAGCAAGGAAATGGGGACCTCACTCCTCATTCCAACTACACTCCTACATTACAACCTCAAGGACCTGAATTGTGCAGCACTCGGAGGAAGAAGCTGAATTCCATATGAGGATGTAGGCTAGATGGCATCTTAATTTTGACTGTGAGAATCTGAGAAGTGAATCCAGTTTCACTGGCCTGGACTTCTGGCCTATAAGACTATAAACTAATACATCTGTGTTCTTCTAAGCCACTAAGTTTGTGGAAATTTGTTATGCTGCAGAAGAAAATTAGTTTGCTGACTGTTACACATGGCTGCAGAGATGCAGGACAACTAGAACTCTCATACACTGCTGGTAGAGTCTCCTGCATTGGCAGGCAGGTTCTTTACCATTAACTTGCATAACTACTAATTTGTGAGTAGTTATGCAAGCTTGCTGCTGCTGCTGCTGCTAAGTTGCTTCAGTCGTGTCCAACTCCGTGCAACCCCATAGACGGCAGCCCACCAGGCTCCCCCGTCCCTGGGATTCTCCAGGCAAGAACACTGGAGTGGGTTGCCATTTCCTTCTCCAATGCTAGAGAAGTAATATAAGATGAGTTTTAAGATACTTTTCTGTAAAATTGTTTGGTAGGATGAGATGATATTTAAGGATTTTTCCTATGACTTTGCAAGAAAATCAGCTACCTTTTGCTGTATGTTTATTAAATACCAAGCACTGTCCTCAGTGTACATCTTGAGATGTAAATTTATGACTTTTCCAAGATTACAGTGTAAGTGGGGGATCCTGGATCAAACCGTTCTAACTGACTCTACAGTCTGTGCTTTTAGTCAATCTGCTCTCCATCTATAAATGCAATTGTTTGACCAGTGTTCCCTTCCTAGTAACCTTCCAAGCAGCTTCACTTTGATTTGTTCTGTTGTTCTTCAGTTGCTAAGTTGTAGTTGACTCTTTTGCAACCCCATGAACTATAGCCCGCTAAGCTACACTGTCCGTGGGATTTCCCAGGCAAGAATACTGGAGTAGGTTGCCATTTCCTTCTCCAGGGGATCTTCCTGACCCAAGGGTCAAACCCACATCTCCTTGGCAGGCAGATTCTTTACCACTGAGCTACCTGAGAAGCCTTGGTCTATTCTGTTGTGTATCATTTGACCTATCCAGTCCCCTCTTATTTGCCATCTTTTCTAAGAGTTTAACATCCAGTGTAGGTAATTTGTCATGTGATTTGTGGAATTTAGCAGCTCAGCTCTTATTAATGTTAATGTGAGTCATAGAGCAGAACTCTATCCATTGTGCTGAGGATTTATACTGATACAATTTCATCACTAACATAACAGCTCACAAATTACAAGAGTTTAATATAATTCTGAACCTTACTCTTTATTTTCTATTATTGCCTTTTCACTCAAGAAGAAAAATGGAAGAAGAAAATCATCATGTACAGGAGAATGCATAATTTCTCCCCTTATAGAATTTAACTTCACTTAAAAGAGGAGGTGATATATATCCCCAAAGAGACTTCTAGAAGGTGTCAGTGAGAAGCTTTCTCTGTCTGTTGCATGTGTATATTTCTCAAGAGACAGCATATATGTATTAGAGATAATCAAATGAGGAATACCATGCTAATTAATTAATTAATTAATTGAACTCATGAAAGAGAAGAAAACAGGCTCATCAGAAAATTTCACCACCGCAAATCAGCCCTGAACCCTCTTCCTGTCTTAAGTGGGCATATAGCTGCTGAATTTTTAAGAGCCTGGAGAGTGAGCTGATTAGCAATAATCTGCTTGGCTTTAGAGCAACACTCATTCTTTATTCACATCAGGGCTTACACTTTTTTTTAAATGGGCCCCAAATAAGGATTTCAGCAGATCTGTAGAAGAATCTATTGCCAAACACATTCCACAGAAGCAACACAGGCTGCGGAATCAGCTAGGTCTGACTGTACTCCCTCCTTGCCCTTGCTTCCCACGGCCCCCCTGCCTGTGTTTGGCCTTTCTTCTATCTTGCATGATTCTCTAGTTCACTTCGTAGAAACAGGAGACTAAAGGAACTCAGGAGCAGCTGATAAGGTGTGTCTTGCTCCCTTTGTTCCTGTCATTCTAAGCTGCTCTTGGAATGAGGAGTCCCAGGCATTTGCTGGCAAATGTCTCTGGTCTATTATTCAGTGTTCCACTGGCCCTGAGCTATCTCATATTAGGTACTCAAAGCAAGCCATGTTGGAAGGACTTTACAAAGAAAAAACACATTTATTTTGATTTTATTGTTTTTTAAAGTTGGAAAGTATATTTTTCTTGACTTCTAAAAACAGCTTCATCAAGGCATAGTTGACATACAGTAAAGTACATACTTTATACAGATACATAAAGTGTATGTAGGAGGTTTTGATATATACAGTATATATAGATGGTGACATTATCATCACAAT
This sequence comes from Bos taurus, assembly GCF_002263795.3. Classification (NCBI taxonomy): domain Eukaryota; kingdom Metazoa; phylum Chordata; class Mammalia; order Artiodactyla; family Bovidae; genus Bos; species Bos taurus. The sequence goes on from NC_037336.1 coordinate 92,365,572, forward strand.
TAAGATAATGAACATCTTTGTCATCTATAGCAACAAAACACATTTGTAACCTGATTTTCCCCTTTTACTTTTCCCTGGTGGCTTAGATGGTAAAGCATCTGTCTACAGTGTGAGAGACCTGGGTTCAATCCCTGGGTTGGGAAGATTCCCTGGAGAAGGAAATGGCAACCCACTCCAGTACTCTTGCCTTGAAAATCCCATGGACGGAGGAGCTTGGTGCAGACTACTATCCATGGGGTCGCAAAGAGTCGGACACGACTGAGCGACTTCACTTTCACTTTCTTCTTTCACTTTCCCCTTTTACATTCTGACTGTAAAGTGCCGGGGACCAGCCCTGGCTGATCCAGGGTATTCGAAGCGGGGACGGCGTCGGCGAGGATCAGGAAACAACTGCTTAATTAAATGTTAATTAAGGATATAAAGAGTAATAGAATAAGGATAGCTCAGTAGGAAAATTCAGTGAAGAAAAGAGGCTGAATAATTCAGCCAGAAGGTAAGAGAAAGAACGACATGGTGAGACCAAGTTTCGGTGAACAAGGCCCACACTTTATTTTCCAAAGTAGTTTTTATACCTTAAGTTATGTATAGAGGATAATGGGGGAAGGGGTAGAGTCATGCAGTAAGCCAGGCTTTCTTCCTGCAAACTTATCATATGTAACAGTTTAGGTGATTTGCATCATCTTCTGGCCCGGAGGCCTGTTAACATTTTAAGACCCTTTCTTCAGAAAACTTATTTTTCTCTAAAGGTGATAAGTCAAGCGCCACCCTCCAAAAGCATTAGATAAAGTTGCATTCCTACAGAGCAAAGGTGTGGTGGGCTATAACAAGAAAAAGAATTAACTCAAGGGTCCCAGGTTACAAACATTAAAGCTACTATTTACACCAATTATATTAATCAATACACTGCCAGGGACACAGCAGGTAAGGGATATGGAGACTTAGCAGCAAACATTGGCCCAACAAGTGAAAAACCCTTCACCAATACAATTTCTAATCAATCTTTTAACTGCTCAAAGGAATCTGTATTTAGACAGGTTAGAACATCTCATGCCTCTCACAGTTGGGAGGCTCTGAGCAATCACATGTGGCCGGAAAAACCTATTCAGGCAGGCTAGAGGACTTCCAAAGGAGTTTGTAGGTTGAAACACTGTCACACCCAGGAATTATTAACTGGAGCTGTAAGTTAACTCTTTTTTCAGAGAGAGGTAGTGGGGGACAGCCCCCCGTAAAGTCAGAGGTGTAGGTGAGAGCACAAAGCAGAAAGTAGGCAGAGATGCTCGAGAATTTCCAGGGGGACTCCTGAGGCTCGATCTCACCTTTGCCTATGCTGAGCCTCCTTCCTCATGACCTTTGTCATGGGTGGAGCTCCTCACGCTGGCTCCCGGCAGTGATAGAATTCCAGTTGAGCTATTCCAGATCCTGAAAGATGATGCTGTGGAAAGTGCTGCACTCAATATGCAATATGCACTCAGTATGTAATATGCCGGCTCCCGGCAGTAAAGCATCTGCCTGCAATGCAGGAGACCCAGGTTTGATCCATGGGTTGGGAAGATCCCTGGAGAAGGAAATGGCAACCCACTCCATGGAAAATCCCACGGACAGAGGACCCTGGTAGTCTACAGTCCATGGGGTCGCAAGGAGTTGGACACAACTGAGTGACTTCACTTTCTTTCTTTCTTTCTTTCTTTCTTTCTTTCCATCCTGTTCCCAACCCACCTTCTCAGTCTAGTCAGCTGTGTGATAGGACTCTTACCCTGGATAGCTGCAAGGCCAGCATACCCTACAAATGTGTTTTGTTTGACTATTACATTGTATTCAATTTTATAAATCAGCTTTTAGTGTTAAAAATTGGCAGGCTTCACATAACAATCCAGATTTCCGCTTTTTGCTTTTAAAATTCAAGCTCTGGAAATTTTTTTGGGGGGTCAGCTGTTCAGATTGCAGACACATGGTTGTCAGCCTCTCATGTTCTTCTGCTCCTTCGGTCTCCATGAGGCTTGCTTTACATGTTGATATTGTTTGTCTGGCCTTTGATTTCACCACTCCTGCCACTCGATTTGTCTCCTCTGTTTTAACACAGGCGCCCAACACTGGCTTATTTTTCAATCCAGTTCCCTTTTTAAAAGCATTTTGTGAATGCTGACTCCGTTCAAAAACTCTATAACCACTTGGAAAATCAAGAAATGAATAATATCTAGTCTGTCTCCTTGAGAATCCCACAATGCAGTGGGAACAACTGAAAAATACATGAACATTTTGGGTAATGAAAACAGCTCAAATAAAAACTCAGAGATTGGGACGTCAGCCAGAGTATTCATAGAACAGTTAAATATACTACTCCTGCCTTAAACACAGTTTTTGTGGAGCTGGGCATTAGGAAGTTAAATATGACATTGTAGAAAGTTTAAATATCAGAACTGAGGAGTTTGGGTTTGTATTGCATAGAGGTAATATGATCAGTTTCTTAGTTGTGTCCAGCTCTTTGAAACCACACGAACTGCAACCTACCAGGCTCCCCTGTCCATGGGATTCTCCAAGCAAGAATACTGTAGTGGGTTGCCATTTCCTTCTCCACATCTCTTGTGTCTTCTGCATTGGAAGGGGGATTCTTTATAACTGAGCCACCTGGGAAGATCATAGGGAGCCATTAAATTACATATTGTAAAGTAAGGACTCAAATTGGTAAGGAATGTTTGGACAGCCACTGTGTGTCAGGGTATCAACTCAGCATTTACACATAGAATTTTAATGTTACCATACATTTTGGTTTCTCAAGCAGATATTTGCTAAAGATAGTTTAAATTAGTGACAGGAAAGGAGAACAGGGCAGCAGAGGATGAGATGTTTAGATAGCATCATAGATTCAATGGACATGACTGTGAGCAAACTCCAGGAGATAGTGAAAGACAAGGAATCTTGGTGTGCTGCAGTCCATGAGGTCGCAAAAAGTTGGACATGACTTAGTGACTGAATAAAAATGACTAGACACCCATGGAAAACGAGCCATCACTGCAACCCAGAAATTTATGTCCCCAAGGATGATTTTGTAGCATGTTTGGGATGTAGTACTGAACACATTTTATTTTTTGAACAAATTTTGTTACATGTGTTTTGATGTTGCATAAAAAGCAACTCTGACCTGGTGACTGCTGGACCACTGAAGATATAGACTATGATACTTACTATTTGAGTGAATCCGGTTGTATTTAAAAGCCAAGCCTGCGAATCAGTAGATAGTGAGAGAAGCAGGGCTAAGACCCACAGGGTGATTGCATTTAGACATTTTTCCTGTCTTCTTCACCACTCTGATGGATGATAATCATTTTCTTTTTCCCTGCAGATAATAAATTTATGCTTTCTTCTATCAGTGTGTAAATGTTTCCAGAGTATTTTTTTTCTCAGATAAGCCTTGATAAAATGATCCTTTGGAGAAAGGTGATAGCATGATCTGCCCTGGCCCTTCAAGGTTGCACCTTTGGGACTGGGTTCTGCCCTACTCACAATACAAGGCAGAGATCAAGCCTTGAGACTCTCTTACCAAGCCGAGCATTCCTCCCATAGCCAGAGAGCCCAAGGTCATAGTCGATGACCAAGTGGGGAAGCAGATGGCAGAATTCCTGCTGAGGGGGCTCTGGGATGGGTCAGGAAGTCAAACAATGTAGCAGCCTGATGTCGCATGCAAGTCGAGATACTGGGCATTCTGATTTGCCATTCTGCTTCTAGTAGGAAGTCAGTGAAGGAATCTTGACCAAGGTTCTAAAGAATCTTCCTGGGCGCAATCTCTCCAAGAGCAGCCAGGCCAAGTCTTGGATGCTAACGCTGTCCAGATGGACCTGCGCATGCTCATTTTGTCCTTGTGTTCTGTGGCTGAGATGGGAATATGTGAAGCTGGGGATGGCAAAGGGATGGGAACTCAAGTATGACATTGTAGGAGGTTTAAATACCAGATGAGTGGTTTGGATTTTTATTGCATATAGGTAGTAGGGAACCATTAAAGATTGTAGAGTGAGGGTCCACCTCCCCCTACCTCTCACCCTGTGGATGTTTCCTGGCACTAAGCTATTTCACTTTGATTTAAAGGGCATTTTTTGACGTAGTTTTAGCTGGATACCTATTAAGTAGGGGGTAAGTTTTAAGTCCTTGACTGGGTCATATCACTGTATGATGGTGCAGTGGTAGAGAACCGGGAGCAACAGCAGCAGACAAAGAATCAAGACATTTTGAGAAGATTTAAAGAGAGCTCTGCTTTCCCAAGAGTTGCCCTTCTCTGGTCCCCGCAACTGACAAGGCGAGTATCATGAGTTTGCAGTGGAGAGGTTCCTGCATGGATGCATCGGTGATCTCACTCTACAGGAAAGAATTTCAATAAAAAAACTGTTAGGGAGAACCCCTAGCAGGAAAAGTTAAAATACTTAGGAACATAATTTTATAGCTGAAGAAACTATGAGCTGAATCTGCTCACAATGATAATTTGAGGTTTAATTAATTAATGACTAAGGTACTTTGGAAACACAAAGGACTATATAAATGCTAAATATTATTAAATGTTAATAGCCATGTTCTCAAATAACACTGATATTAATTTAAATTCCTAAACCTTATTATCAGAACAAAATGCATGCTAATGAGGCTTTCCTAATAAATATTTTGTTTATGATGTATTTGGAGTGGTATTACTGATCTTGCTAGAGCAAGTATAAATTACCGCACATGGCAAACGGGTTGCTGCCTTTTCTTCTTGATAATTAAAATGGAAATGTAGAGAAACATAATGAATACATTAGGCAAGAAAGTTATGTTAGAGCCATCGAGCTTCACTTTATGACCCAGCCAGTGATTTCATTTCTTCTTCAAGTAGTGGTTTTGGTATCTAGTTTGTCCTCCTTTGCCTTCTTAGACTCTCTTAACAGACCTTGATGAAATGTATTCAAATTTTAAAGAAATTGGATGAAGATCAAAATGTTCAAAGACTTTTCTGAAAGTCTCATGCCAGCCTTTGAGATCACTGCAGATATCCCAGCTGGTTGCCATCAAGCTTGGAGACTCCATGTTAATACTGCTTCTTGCCCGGGACAACTGACAGGTCACTCTCATCGTTACACAGATGGGAGGTGGGCTCCCTTGTTTGGCATTTCATGTATTGACTGAGTTATATCACTAGAGCTTGCTTCTTGGGGCATTGACTCATTTGTGCTTTACATGCTTTTTTCAAACTGCTGTGGCCACTTCTGTAAAGGATATAGTTGGCTTAGCCAGAACTGTCTTGAAGTTTGGAAGTCTGAAATTATACACAATCTGGGAACATAGGGAACAGAAAAGTTTTCATTTAATCCTCTCCTTAGTAGTACTGTGCTCTACTCTACATGCTTTATTTAATTCAATCCTCATGAAAACTCTGTAAAGCAGGTAATAATATGATCCCATTTTAAAAAAAGCCTAGTATACACATTTATCTAGCGAGATAGCACTCTAAGGAGTTTTAAAAGCTTAATTTTGAAAATAAATACATATTTACATTCTTTAGCTTTGGTTTAGAGCTATTCATTTAGAATTTACAGTAATATAGCTTCATTATTGCATAAAGGCATTTTACAAATTAAGGATAGTAAACCTTCTCTGTTATTTTGGGGTAAATAATTTCCTCATTTTTCTTCTGAATTTTAAAATTTTCAAAATGTTAAAGTTAAAAAACATGTTTACTCATATCTGATATTTTCCATAATGATCTCTTTCTTCCATTGTTGCTGAATTTAGAAAATCTTTCCCTAACCAAAGATCAGAAAGTTATTCACAAGTAAGTTTTTTCCTAGCTCTTTAATGATTTGAAATTGCTTATAGATTTTTTTCTTGTTTTTATATTTAACCCATTAATTTACCTGAATTTTATTATGATATATAATGTATGGCCAAGCTCCAAATAGATCTTATTTCTTCAAAGGATTAACCATTATTTCTAGAATTTTTGTAAAGCATGATTAGCACTTGCAGAAGAAATTGGGCCCAGCTGTGTACTAATAACTGTGTGAAGTATCTCTCTGCTGCATTTAACCAACACATTTCTGCAACACAGAATAGATCATACTCAAACAAAGACATGCTCTAAGTGGCTGCCCAGCTTGGATGTTTTGCCTGAATCCTCAGGAGGGGTGGGACTATGTTCTCAAGTCATTAGGTCTAATATTTGAATCTCTTGGGTGTGAACAGCAGAAATGGCTGCCCTAAGTGACCAAGAACCTTGGCTTTGTTGATGTTTTCATCATTTTCTTTCAAAGGCCAAGATTTAGAGTCACATATAGAGACAGAGCGCTGGGGGAAGTCTCCAGAGAGTATGTCAGCAACACATCCACCCAGGAGGGGCTGCAGGATAGGTGATCTTTTGTGTCAAATGCCACTTTGTGAAGCCACAATATTGGCTACAGTTTAGTCATACAGAAAATGGACTTGTGTTGCCTAATTGATTTTTTTTCCAAACCGTGGCAATTTTCAAGTTTCTAGGTAATTGCTTGCTGTTGAACTTGAGCAGAAAAAATGCTGATTTCTGGAATTATTACTCAGAGGAGATGAAAAAGAAATTAATGTGCATTACTTCGGGCATCTAGTAACATTGATAACAGCTGACATGCTCTGAAGCTCACTAGTGTCAGTGTGTGTACTGCACATTTTATTGTATTTTCCCACTCAACCTTCACAATAAGTCTGTGAAGTAGTGACTATTAGCGCCTGAAATAATTTATCTTCATTTTACAGATAGCTACCTATGAATTGGAGGATTGGGGATTTGAACTTGATTCCAGAGTCTATGCTGTCACTATACGGTCTATTTAAATTACATACAATAAGTAATTAATAAGATCTTAATAAATGAATAAGTTAATTAGTGAAGAAGTGTGTAAAATAACATCAGTTATAAATTTTTAAAAGCCAGAAGATTACTATAATTACCATAGAAGAATTTACTCATTTAATACAATATATAAAGTCTGTTTCAACAAGTTTAAAAAGTAAAAATATTGTACTGTTTAGTAAAAATACATCTTTGGCTGATAGGATAATTGAATAAACAATAAGTAAACTTCCCAGAATAGGCCATGTGCAATTGTCATAGCTTAATAACATCAATTCTGAAGAAAATAATTCAATTCAATTGGCTCACTTATAGATTTTTTTAAATGTATGTTATGAAAAACTACAAGACAGTGAAGCAACTGTGACTATCCTGATGAATGGCCAGCAAAATTTAGCTCCTCAAAGCAGCTGATCGTTTTTGTTGGATTTTCTCTTATTACATTTATGTATACATTAAAAGAAGTAAAGGATGCCTAAGAAAAATAAAAGCCAAGAAGTCTTCTGGAAGTGGACTATTTATAACCATTCAAATATAGGTGGAAAACTAATCAAAAAGTGGGTGACTTATAATCTTAAAGAAATACATAGAGTTCTACATAATATAAACATTTTGGAGTTTTATTTGCAAAATGTGATATGTAAATAATAATTATGTAAGCAAATAATTTTAAAAATACTTTTCACATAATCATAGAAAAATTATCCAAAGAAAAGGATGTAAAATTTTGACACAATGTCACTACAAGCTTTTAACTTCAACTATTTCCAAAGTATGTAGATTTCACATTAGAAATATAACTTTAAAAACTGAAACATGAAAAAGGGAAATAAGGAGTCATTATTCTATTCTTTATTGCTTGTCTAAACTTATAAATGGAGATTTGTGGTTCAAGGATTAGAAAATAAAGAACATAAATAAATCTGCTAAGGTCCCTAGCATGGTAGGTGATGATAGACATAGAGATATAGATACAGGAAAAATATTAAAGACTGAAAGAAGTGAAGTCGCTCAGTCATGTCTGACTCTTTGTGACCCCATGAACTGTAGCCTACCAGGCTCCTCTGTCCATGGGATTTTCCAGGCAAGAGTACTGGAGTGGGTTGCCATGTCCTTCTCCGGGAGATCTTCCCGACCCAGGGATCGAACCCAGGTCTCCCGCATTGTAGGCAGATGCTTTACCGTCTGAGCCACCAGGAAAGCATCATAATTAATAATGACAGGTAATCTCAAAAGGATGGTGATCAGTTAGTGATGCCACCATCTGACTATCAAGAAAGTAAGTCACAGCATCCTGATTGAAGTCTTTAAGCAGGGCTTAAGAAAAGAATTTTTCCATATTAGCCTAGTATTTTTCTGCAAATACAGCTCCTTGAAGATGTCACAACACTTTAAAGAGGCTACATGGAAAGAAAGGTAAATAATGTGTCTAAGGCAATTGTCATGTTTTATAATCTTGGGCAGATTCTTCTTTGTGCTTTTTTCTGTATTGCCAAAAATGCGTGTAGTGAAAATGTGGTTTTGGCAATTTATTTTTTAAAAGTTTGCCCTTTCATATAAATGATTAATCTTTTACCTTTAGTTTAATCTTTAACTTTAGTTTAAAGTTTAAAAAATTCCTAACCCTAGTCTTTCTAATCAATTATATGTATTCTATTCATTCAAAACATTCTGCTAAAAGTAGGTTCACAGTGTGCCAGATTCATTTGTCCTCTTGGGGCAGAAAGTCCCATAAGACAAAAATCCGGCTACACAGGAATTCTGAGTTTACTTGGGGAGATAGACATAAAGTAATCAGAAAAGAGTAAATGAAATATAAAGAAAGATTCAATGTTGAAATTAACTGTAGCAAAAAATTAAAAAGGGTATAGACAATTCCTTTCGGGTGGCTGAGGGAAGAAAATGCAGTGGAGAGACTCTTAAGCTGGAAAGAATGGGGTGCCAGTCACTGGTGGAGCAGGCATGAGAGATTCCCAAGAGCTGGAACATCACCCTGAACCTGGCGGGAGGAGCAGACAGCGGACATGGAGGAGAAATAAAAACAGAAGAGCCAGATACCGAAGCCACGTACTTAGGTGAAATCAATCACAGAGGGTATTTGAGGCACTAAGGCCACAGAGCTGAGAATGGAAATGTTGGGAACATATGTTTGTAAGTAGAGAAAGAGGAATAGCGAATATAGGAGACTGAAGAGCAATTTTCCAAAATGTAACATTTTTCAAGAATTTCTCTATGGCTTTAGATCAGGGATTAGACAAGTGTGGACTATGGGCCAAATCCAGCTTGTCAACTGTTAAGTTTAAAAAAGAGTTTTGTTGGAAGCCAGCCACACTCATTCATTTGCATATTGTCTATGGCACTTTCATGCTGCAAGGGCAGAGCTGAGTACTTGTGTAGCTGTGATGGAAACTGTGTGACCTACAAAGTCTCAAATATTTATAGCATTTTACAGAAAGCTGGCTGATTCCAACTTTAGACATGACACAATCACTATTTTTTCTTAAATATCAGCTATACAAAGAGTGGAGAGGACAACTTCAAGATCTTATCTGTATCTGTTGATCTTTGCAACCATTAGGAGAACAGAACTGTGATGGCTATACAATAAGTTCATCAATTCCATGGTAGACTGGGAACAAAAACAGGGGAAAAAAAAACAAAAGCACAAGATATTTTATCAAGATGGATGGTGACCTCACTAAATCAATGTCCCATTACATGAAGAATTAAACAGAATCTTATCTTTGGTTGGGTGGCATTCACTCAATTTTGGGCAACTGTACTTAAAGAGGCTCAGACAGTAAAGCGTCTGCCTGCAATGCAGGAGACCCGGTTTCGATTCCTGGGTCAGGAAGATCCCCTGGAGAAGGAAATGGCAATCCACTCCAGCACTCTTGCCTTGAAAATACCATAGAAGGAGGAGCCTGATAGGCTACAGTCCACGGGGTCGCAAAGAGTCAGACACAACTGAGCGACTTCACTTCACTTCTTCATACTTAAAGATGTTAAAACATGGAGGGTGCTATCTGAAGACACTGAATGTCTTAGGGAACATCAGAACAAGAGACTGAGAACAGTTTTAAAATGCCTATATATGAAAATCAGGAAATTGAAAATCTGGTTGTGAAGTTAATACACGTGTGTGCAAAGGCATAAGACAAGAAACTGATTAGCAGATGAAGCTGGTTGCTGTGTGCAAGGGTTAGCAACCACCTTCAATCTCTAATCAGTTTGTCAGGTTGGCAGCTAAATGCTCCAGTAAATTCTCCCAGTCCTCTTCCCCACCATGGTCCCAGGCTTCCATGTAATGCATTTTGACAATTAGGGACTAGAATTTTTTTTTTTTTTATCATGAATGTTGTTAGAAGAAACTATGATTTTTGCTTGTCACTGACAAAATACCTAAAATTTCCTGTTAAAATATCTAAAAGTATTTGGAACAACATTTGTGAAACAAAATAATCTATCTCCTTCGAAAGACACAAAAAAACTCAAGAGAATTCAATGAGCTGGCCTTGAACTTTCAGCCCTTCCTTTCCCACATCTGCTTTGAATATCTATGCTTAGAAGCTGGTGCTTATTGGTTGGGAAGAAGGAATACTAATAAATTCATTCTATTGAAAACTTTATATAATCACATCATCTATCACACCATAAAGGAATAAGTAGAAGGTTTCTTACTATTTCTTCTTGACAAGGCTGGCTATAGAATTTTTGAGATTCAGTGCAAAATGAAAATGCAGGGCCTCTTGTTCAAAATGGAAAAATACCACTAACGGTACTGATATATACTGCTTCTTCCTTTCTTCCATGATCTGTCTCTCCTTTTATCATGGTGTTTTTGTTATTTAATGCTTTTCTAAATAAAGAAAAATTAAAATTTTAAATCATTATCATGTACTGTTTATCTTTACTTTGTATATTACCAGTTGAACATGTAAAAATAAGTGCATTTAATTAGTATGCAGAATCACCAACATTACAAAAATAGTACATGCATATGTATTTTATTCTTATCAGAACAGTGGAAATTCTGCACAAAACTAAAGCAGCTGGTTTCATTTTCACTTTTTTATATGTACACATTCTAATAACATTCTGGTTTCAGCTCAGTGGTGAATAAGGAAGGACTCAAAGGGAAGGAACTCTGGATTTGCACAATCTTTTCTTGTCCTCTGACATCTCCATATGTGATTGGCTCATAGGGAATTAACATGTGTAATAAAGAATACTATAAGAATTCCTGGGTCACTAGAGACAACCATCACCTTCTTTCTGCATTTGAAGCAATCGCTGGTTCACATGAGGGATCCTTGGGATGGTTGGCATCGCCACTCAGTCAAAGCCATCACCGCTGGCCATCCTCCCATGGAGTCTCACACACCTCCCACCGATCGTGAATCCGCTGAAATCCTGTGCTCTGGGGGCCCTGAGTGCTCTATGTCAGCAGCAGGCATGCCTGTCATAGCGTGTGTCCCCTGCTCATGCCCATGCTGTATTATCCCATCGGACCTCACAAAACGCAAGTTCCAAGGTACAATTATGAAGACTTTTGGAACAGTGACAGCATCACCTTAATCCACTAAGTCCTTCTAAGTGAGGGCTCTGTGCGACTGTTCAGGACACGTGTCCCGAGAAACAGCTGTGCTTCAGGTTTCAATGAGAATCCGACTCAGACTGGCCAGTGTCATGTCATCTCCAGAGCCACTGGCAGCAATTAGGAGCCAATGATGCCTTGACTTCAGATCAATTCTCAGTCCTTAGCTCTGTGTCCACCTTCTCCACATCTTGCTCCAGGCAGCATAGGACACAGCCTCCCTCGGTCTCATAGCTGGCTTGCTGCTCAGTCCTTGCAGCTCTTTCAGAGATACCAAACAGTCCTTTCTAAATTGTTTCTGGCTCAAGTGGCTCTGATGAGGCTGAGACTGAGTCTGTCAAGAATCAACTAGAGGATTTTGGTCCTTAGGCACTCAGTTCCTCCAAAGAGAGATCCAGCCCCATGCCTGCCCCAGCAGCCAAGCAGAGCAAGAGCCCCCTGGGCACTTTGTCACTCCTGTCCCAGCTGGCTCTCATCCTACCAGAACATTGTGTTGCTCTGGTAAACTCACCCTTGCTCAGGCAGGCACAAGGATTCAGCACTCACACCCCCCTCTGCTTTGTGGTCCCCTTGCCCTGTAGTGGGCTTCTCAGGTGGCCCTTCAGTTCAGTCACTGAACTGAATTCACTGAGTTCAGTCACTCAGTTGTTTCTGACTCTTTGTGACCCCAATGGACTGTAGCACGCCTGGCCTTCCTGTCCATCACCAACTTTCAGAGTGTACTGAAACTTATGTCCATTGAGTTGGTGATGCCACCCAATCATCTCATCCTCTGTCATCCCCTTCTCCTCTCACCTTCAATCTTTCCCAGCATCAGGATCTTTTCCAATGAGTCAGTTTTCGCATCAGGTGGCCAAAGTATTGGAGTTTCAGTTTCAACATCAGTCCTTCCAATGAACACCCAGGACTGATCTCCTTTAGGTTTGACTGGTTGGATCTCCATGCAGTCCAAGGGACTCTCAAGAGTCTTCTCCAACACCACAGTTCAAAAACATCAATTCTTCCCCACTCAGCTTTCTTTATAGTCCAACTCTTACATCCATACATGACTACTGGAAAAACCATAGCTTTGACTAGATGGACCTTTGTTGGTAAAATAATGTCTTTGCTTTTTAATATGCTGTCTAGGATGGTAATAACTTTTCTTCCAAGGAGCAAGCGTCTTTTAATTTCAAGGCTGCAGTCACCATCTTCAGTGATTTTGGTGGCCCTAGTGGTTGAGAAAGTGAAAGTGAAAGTCACTCAGTCATGTCTGACTCTTTGCGACCCCATTGACTTTAGCCCACCAGGCTCCACTGTCCGTGGAATTCTCCAGGTCAGTATACTGGAGTGGGTAGCTGTTCCCTTCTCCAAGTGATCTTTCCTAGCCAGGGATTGAACCCAGATTTCCCACACTGCAGGTGGATTCTTTACTGTCTGAGCCATCAGGGAAACCCACCTACCAATGCAGGAGACGTAAGAGACACCAGTTCAATTCCTGGGTTAGGAAGATCCCTTGGAGTCCTGTAGTGCAATAATGTGTGTGCATAGGTCCTGGAGTCTCCCACAAACAGCCACATGTGGTTCATTGTTTATTAGGTACATCACAGTCTTTGGGGCTTCCCTGATGGTTCAGTGGTAAAGAATCCACCTGCCAATGCAGAAGACACAGGAGATGCATGTTCCATCTCTGGGTTGGAAAGATCCCCTGGAGGAGGAAATGGCAACCCACTCCCATGTTCTTGCTTGACAAATCCTATGCATAGAGGAGCCTTGTGGGCTACAGTCCATGGGGTCTCAAAGAGTTGGGAACAACTGAACAGAGGCCTTGAGCCCCCTCTGAGCTTATAACGTCTTATCTTCTGGGTTCTAAGTGTCTAGGATTTATCCACATTGTCACTCCAGAACATGCCATCTCAAAATATGCCACTTTGGCATAAGGATTATTTTGAATTGGAGGCAAATGGAAATCCATAGATGCAGATGTATCTGAGCAGGACCCTGTGGAGCCTTTCCCCATATCCTCTGCCTTAGCGCCTCTCTGAAGTACCTAGGTAATAGTACTTGATGCACATTTCTTGAATTATTTGGCAGATGCACCTCCCCCCTACCAAATGGAAGATGTTAACTACTTAATGACCATGAACACAAAGCCCCAGGCCTGGTGGAGCCTAAGAACTGATGTTAACTCCTGTGACACCACACTGCAAACTCACCATCATCCAATTAGAGCCTTGAGCCAATCACTCACCTGAGTCGCCTGTGTTATAAAAGTGCTTTGCAAAACCTTTCAGGGGGCTTAAGGCTTTTCAGGACCTAAGCCACCTCCCCTTGCATGATCCTGAAATAGACATTTCTTTGCTCCAAACACCAACATTTCAGTTTGTTTGGCCTTGCTGTGCGTTGGGTATCAGAACACAGAGAGATGCCTTCCTGGAGCATCCTCTGTCTGACCAAGAAGCAGAAACTTGTGAAAAATGGAGACTGCCGTCAACCTCCTCTCTGGGGAAACTGTATGGCCATGTGAAGAACGCAAAAGAGAGCTGACACCAAGATGGACCTGCACGAACCAACCTTGCTCCCTTTGTTCCCCCCACATTTACCTTCTCACAGTTTGCCATCCTTGGAAGCCTAGAGCTCTTTCCCTTTGTCTTGTCACTTCTCTACGAATTTATTATTTGGAAATGCTGAATAATCTCAAATCCTAACCACCGCTTTGAGTTAGTCATCATGAGGTTTCCCCACATCGGATGATGTGTTCTACAAACATTAATAAACTGTCTTGTACTCACCTGTCATTTGTCAGTCTAATGTTGTAAGGCTCCAGCTGGAGAACCTAAGAAAACAGGGGAAAAATAACCCTTTTCTTCCCCTAAACTGGCTTCCAAATTGCCTAGCCTAGTGCCTTTCAACCACTTCAGTACTCTTGCCTGGGCAATCCCATGGGAGGAGTCTGGTAGGCTCCATGGGGTTGCTCAGAGTCAGACACGACTCAGCGGCTTCACTTTCACTTTTCACTTTCATGCACTGGAGAAGGAAATGGTAACCCACTCCAGTGTTCTTGCCTGGAGAACCCCAGGGATGGTGGAGCCTGGTAGGCTCTCGTCTATGGGGTCGCACAGAGTCGGATACGACTGAAGTGACTTAGCAGCAGCAGCAGTGCCTTTCAATCCCTCCTCATGTGTGTGTGTGTGTGTGTGTGTGTGTGTGTGTGTGTGATTGCCAGAGCATAAAATAGCAAAACAGGGTGTTCACTCTGAAACGTTGCTGGAATGATCAAACACTTGTTCTGATAACCATAAATCCATCTTCCATGAGTCTCTACCTTAAGTCTTACACAGCATTCATCAACTCTGCAATTCACATGCTTTTCCCTGAAGATTCTCTTGTGATGGTGAAGCGAACTGAGGGCAATGCTAGAAGCAGCTGCCTGGTGAAACTGCTTTGAAGTCTCAAGTTTTAATCTTACAAATTCATGTGAATTTTGCATTCTATCCATAAATAACCCAAATTTGTTTTTATAGAGACCTGCTTTAATTAACCCTGTTAAATTACTTTGACTTTCCTTTCGAACTTTTCAGGAAAGTTGATCCTCAAGATAGGTAATTACTCTGTGGCTTGATGTGTGTGTGTGCATGCTAAGTCGCTTCAGTCATATCTGACTCTTCACAGCTCTATGGACTTGTAGCTCACCAGGCTCCTCTGTCCATGGGATTCTCCAGGTAAGAAGACTGGAGTGGGTTGCCATGCCCTCCTGCAGGGGATCTTCCTGACCCAGGGATCAAACCCACATCTCTTACATCTCCTGCGTTGGCAGGCAGGTTCTTTACCGCAAGCACCACCTGGGAAGCCCCTTGGCTTGGCATCGCACACCTCAAATTTGTGAACTATGGATGCACTTTATGTGTTCAATTTTTGATTTGTTTACCAAATATTAATTGAGCACTGGCTTCATAAAGGTAACATGCTGGGCACTGAGGATGCTGGGGTGAACAAACACAGATTCTTTCCCTGGCCTCCCAAAGCACAGGGTCTAGCATGATCCAAGGTGGGGGCCTGAGGCATGGCTAGGACTATTTCACTCAAGTCACAAAATATGGCACCATTTTGTATTTTCCATAACTGATGCTCATATAAAACAAGAAGGCAGGTCTTCTGAAACCACTTGTTCAGAGGTCTTTCCAATCCTTAGTATTGACCCTACCACTCTTCCAATAAAATATGTCTTCGTGGGTGTGGTTGGGGGGGTGGGCAGCAAGAGTGAAGAGCATTTATTGCTCTGACCAGAGTTTCAATGTGGATTCATGAGTACAAATGAACTCCTTCTCTGGTCAGCTGAACTGAGTTTAATAGCTATGAAATAATTCAGTGCTGACGGGACGAGCCAAATGACCTTGTTCCTTGTATTCCATTTCTGGATTTTTATGAGACTTTTCCACCTCACTGGAGAGTCGTCTTAGTCAATCAATTTTACATATTTGGTTTGGATCACTTTCCTTAGGTAGATTAAGATCCAAGTGTGCTTTTGTGTTTTTAACTTTATTAATTGCTTGATCGACTTCCATTTCGGAGAGGCTCAGTGAAGTGCCTCCTGCTTGCATCTGTGCTTCTTTGAAAGCTGCTTCTCTGCCATTTCCTTTTCATTGATTAACCCTGCACTTGCCATGCAAATTATACAAATTTTGCACTTTAGCAAGTAAATCACATTTATATTTGAATTCCATTAGAAACTTCCATGCATGATTGAACTTGTTTATGTTCCTCCTTTCTGATCAAATGTGTCATATCTAAAATCTGTCCCTGACTCAATGGTCTAGCAAAGGAGCCTTATCCTTGCAAAATAATTTCTGAATAATTCAAAATACTAAAAACCTGGCTTAAAACTCAACATTAAAAAAACCAAGATCATGGCATCTGGCCCAATCACTTCATGGTAAAATAGATGGGGAAAAAGCGAAAGCTGTGGCAAATTTTCTTTTCTTGGGCTCCAAAATCACTGCAGACAGTGACTGCAGCCATGAAATTAAAAGACGCTTACTCCTTGGAAGGAAAGTTATGACAAATCTAGACAATGTATTAAAAAGCAGAAACACCACTTTGCCGACAAAAGCCCGTATAGTCGAAGACAAGGTTTTTCCAGTAGTCATGTATGGATGTGAGGGTTGGACCATAAAGAAGGCTGAGTACCGAAGAATTGATGCTTTTGAACTGTGGTGCTGGAGAAGACTCTTGAGAGTCCCTTGGACTGCAAGGAGATCCAACCAGTCCATCCTAAAGGAAATCAACCCTGAATATTCATTAGAAAGATTGATGCTGAAACTGAAATTCCAATATTTTGGCCACCTGATGCAAAGAATGGACTCATTAGAAAAAGACCCAGGTGCTGGGAAAGATTGAGGACAGGAAGAGAAGAGGGTGACAGAGGATAAGATGGTTGGATATCATCACCAACTCAATGCACAGGAGTTTGAGCAACCTCCAGATACTGAAGGACAAGGAAGCCTGGCATACTACCATCCATGGGTCACAAAGAGTTGGACATGACTGAGTGACTGAACAACAACAATTCAAAATAGGAAAAGAATGGGGGAGAAGTATCAAAAAAAATCAGACTTTTTCATTTTAAGAGCAAATGAATTCTTAGAATTGATAAAGGTTTAATTAAGCATTTAGAAATAATCACCAGTAGAAACAGAGACATTACTTTGCCAACAAAGGTCCATCTAGTCAAGGCTATGGTTTTTCCTGTGGTCATGTATGGATGTGAGAGTTGGACTGTGAAGAAAGCTGAGTGCTGAAGAATTGATTTTTTTGAACTGTGGTGTTGGAGAAGACTCTTGAGAGTCCCTTGGACTGCAAGGAGATCCAACCAGTCCATTCTAAAGGAGATCAGCTCTGGGATTTCTTTGGAAGGAATGATGCTAAAGCTGAAACTCCAGTACTTTGGCCACCTCATGCAAAGAGTTGACTCATTGGAAAAGACTCTGATGCTGGGAGAGATTGGGGGCAGGAGGAGAAGGGGACGACAGAGGATGAGATGGTTGGATGGCATCACTGACTTGATGGACGTGAGTCTGAGTGAACTCCGGGAGTTGGTAATGGACAGGGAGGCCTGGTGCGCTGCGATTCATGGGGTTGCAAAGAGTCGGACATGACTGAGCGACTGAACTGAGCTGACCTGAACTGAACCAATGAGAAAATAATATATGCAAAAACCATTTGTATATTCCTGATCCTTGTAACTGAAGTAGTGATGTTAACACTTAAAAATTATATACCTTTGAAGGGCAAAAGAGAACAATCAAATAGTTTCAGATGGATTTGGATAATCAGTAGGTCCATGTTATCAATAAGATTTGGCCTCAGTCTTATGTCAAATAAAGTAATATTCTCTGGTATCTATGTGTGTGTGCTTAGTCACTCAGTTGTGTCAAACTCTTTGCTACCCCATGGACTGTAGCCCGCCAGGTTCCTCTGTTTATGAAGATTCTCCAGGCAAGAATACTGGAGTGAGTTGCCATGCCCTCCTCCAGGGAATCTTCCTAACCCAGGGATGAAACCCAGGTCTCCCACCATCTCCTGCAGGCATCTCTCTTTACCATCTGAGCCGCTAGGGAAGCCCTTTTTAAGCGGATAACAAAGGATGAAATTAAGTGAAAATGGACAAATTCTTTCTGGAGAATTACAAATGATGATATTGTATGATTAAACAATCTATCTTTCATTTTGGTATAATATCACTATGTATGTTAAATATATTTTTAATATTCTAAAATAGCACATAATTAAGAATTAATTGATTTACCAAAGCATTTACAATTTTTATATTCTCTTACCAAAGAAATACAAATTACTTTGGAGATCTCTCCTTACAATAATGACTGTTCATTTGAGAAGAAAATCAAAGAACATTAAAAACATAATTGGCATCAGATGATAATTTGAACTTTCTCTAATTCCAGTTGTGTAAGGCTAAATGCTTATTATTTTTCATGTCCTACCTCTAATCTCAAATTCTCAACAAAACATGATATCTTAAAAATGACCCAGACTTCCCTTTTCCAATCTGAAACTGAAATTTCAATACTTTGGCCACTGATGGCTACTCTGATCAAACTGTTAGTCCCCAAACACCTCCACATTTCTGCCTTCGTGTTGTGGCTCATGCATTTCCAACTGCCTACAGAAGATTCCCCAGGATCTATGCCTAACTATCCTTCAATCTACTCTTCTATTTCTCAACACCAATACCAGCTTCTTTGTGAAGTTGTCCTTGAAAGTTTTTTACCTCCCATCTTTGAAACACCATATTTGGAATATTCTGGAGTGCAATGTTAACAAAATATATAAACACATGGGTTTTGGAGTCAAGGGCTTCCCTTATTATATTATATATATTACATGTTATAATTATAATTCTTATAATATATTATATATGTTATATATATTCCCTCAGTTGGTAAAGAACCTGCCTGCAATGCAAGAGATCCCAGTTCAAGCCCTGGGTCGGGAAGATCCACTGAATAAGGGATAGGCTACCAGCTCCAGTATTCTAGGGCTTCCCTTATGGCTCAGCTGGTAAAGAATATGCCTGTAATGCAGGAGACCTGGGTTCGATCCCTGGGTTGAGAAGTTACCCTGGAGACGGGAACGGCTACCCACTCCAGTATTCTGGCCCGGAGAATTCCATGGACAGTGTAGTCCAAGGGGTTGCAAATAGTCGGACAGGACTGAGTGACTTCCACTTTGGAGTCAAACTCAGATTTTCATTGTAGCTGAACACTGGCTGTATTTCCTTGGAAGACTACCTCACCTCTAAGACTTCAAGTTCTCATCTGTAGGATAGGAACAACAACACACCTCTTCCTATGGTGAGGGTCAAATGGGGTAACTTATGTGGAACTTCTGGTCCAGTGTCAGGGAAACAGGAAGGACTCCAGATTCATAGATGCTATTAAAGTATTACTATGCCTCAGCTTTAAGCCATGACAAATTGTTTTACTTGGGAGAGGACAAGTCTATTTCCTTAACTAGATGCTTATCATAAGAAAAGTCTTATGTTTCTTTATTTTTATCCACCAAAATGTCTAATACAATGGTATGGCACTTAATAAAAATTTAAGTGATAATTTCTTCTGTGACTACTTTAAATGGCTACTCAAAAAAGAGAAAGAAAAGGGAAAAAGAAACCCAGACATTATTTCTCACATGTGTATTTGTGTGTGTGTGTGTTTGTGTGTGTGTGTGTGTGTGGCAACTTCTGTAATGGAAACTCAGTTAATTTTGCATTCCCATAGGAAAAATATCAGTGCTTATAAAGATTGGTCATTTCACCAATAAACAAGGGAATTAAAAGTGCCAATACTTTTAGATGACTACAGGTTAAAAATAGCTCAAAACAATGTTTCCTAATAATAAATCCTTAACAATTTAATCTAGTCAATGATATTTAGCTCAGTATCAAGTTTTCAGGCTTTTTTTAGCTTTAGAAAAATTATAATTTCTGAGTAACTAAAACTTGAGAAATAAAAGACATCTTGCTAGCATAATTTGTAAAGCATTCAGTGGTTAAAATAAGAAAAATTAGCCTTTGAGTGAAACTTAAAACACATTTGTCAAAAGCTAGCAGCCAAAACACAGGAAAGCAATTTATCCAAAATTAGATTGCTCTGAAATCCTAAGGTTAATGGAATCAAGAGAGGGAAAAGGTGGTGAGATAATTTGGCATCGTTAAAACCCTCAGTATAGATGGGAAATGATCTAAGTTAACTACATGAACATTAACTCATGTCTTAAAATGCTCCAAACAATTGGGAGCTGTTAGAAGTAGAGTGTAGAGTGATTTTAGTATCTGTCTTTTAGAAGGATAATGTGAAGCCCATTGAAATACTTTTCTAGTAAAGGTGTTTTTAGCTTACAAATAACTAGACTGAAAATCCAAGTCTACAAGAGAACATGAGTTAATCCTAACACGAATACAAGTCCAATTTGCAGAATTACTTGAAAAAAGTTAGTTTTTTATTTGAGTCCCTGAAATGTATCTCTGAGTACTATTTAGGACTTCAGGAGTGACAGAAGGAAATGATGTAGAAATAAAACTAGGGTATTTGGCCATTAGTCAGTCTCATAAAAACTGCATCAGTTACTTATATTAATAGCATTCATCATTTTATTTATACTAATACATTCATTCATTTGTTCATATTCAAATGTTTAAATGTGTCCTAAGAGGCATTACTATTGCAGCAACTACAATAACAGCTAAATGGAATCATGAATTCTGCTTTCCTTACATGGAAATGAGTTTATGGATTAATGTTTTATGTTCCCTTGGGATGTACTTAGTATTTAATATTTTTAAGTCAAATAATCCTGTTAGAGTATATTTTCTCCACTGGAACTCCTAAGAAACTAGAAAAGTATAAATTAAATATACCAGTATCCAAAGATATAGCACTTATATTTTTTGAAAAGAGATCTTGTTTGGTCATTTATAAATGGTCACCTTTGTAAAGCGAGAAATAGCCTTGTTTAAAAAACCACTGACATTGTTGTTCTATTGTCACATGCTGGTAATTGAAAATGTGTTTCTGTCAGTTCTGGCTAAGATGGAATGTAATTCCATCTAAGATCTTGATCTTAAATTGGTAGCAAGAAAGCCAAAGAGGAAAAGCAAGAAGTCTTTACTTGTTCTTTGCACAAGTAATTTTGCACTGCCCTTTCTGATAATGTGAGTTATTATTCTTACTGACTCTTGGAAGAAAGCAATGCGCTTCTTTTTTTTTAATTTTTTTTTTACAGCTCGCAGCTCTGTTTTACTCAATTGATATGGAAGTGGGTCTCCGCCTGGCTTTGGAACACACATTTGTAATGTTTATTTTAAAATAAAATCCAGATTGCTTTGTTAGAACAAGCGTCTACACACAGTAAATAGCTAAATCCTTGCCACAATCTTCTCAGGTTCATTTTTTTTTCCTGCAAGACCGTAGATTTGTTCTAGAACACGTGTAACCTTATAACCTAAAGTATAACAATGATTACAGGGAATTAGTCTTCATCTCAAAATCATGGCTTCAGAATAACTCAGACTGTTACCAGCCTCGACTGGATAACTACCCGAATCTGATGTTTCAGAATGATCACACCCTGAAATGCTTATCTGTATTTCAAGGAATGCAAACAGAATTTTAATTATACTTGTAACACTGCCTGAGGTAATCATATCACAGAAAATACTGAAGAGCTGTTCTGAAATTCCTTTTTTTTTTTTTTTCTATTTGAGGGAATACAGAGGACAGCCAGAAATGAGTAAAATTCTTTCTCAACCATCAGAGAATTGGAAAAATAAACAAACTTATTTGGAAGAGAATATACTCTCTCATCGTTTAAGGAGTCACTTGGAATTGGGATGAATTTATGAGGTCACATAAGTAAATCTTTGCACGAGAGCAACAATTCTATCTTTATGATTCTGGGTAGAGGTCACCCTGACTCTGATTAAACATTTCTAGAAACTGGGAGTTTCCTATTTAGCAAAGCAGTACAATCCAACCCTTTTATAAAGAATTTTAAATGTTCAAGATGGAAGCAAAAAACTTCATCTGCCCTAGTACTTCTTTTTATTGTTCTTCATTCTGTCCTGTGGAGGTAACAGAGTAAATCTAATTAACTCCTGTTTCACACGACAGTCTTTCAAATATTTGAAGACACCTCCCATGACCACTGTTCGTGGTGCAGTGGCTCAGCGCTGTTCATTTTATTTCTTTTGATTTCCTGCGCACTGCAGGGATCCAGGCATGGGGTTGGCTCCCACCTCCTTTGTCTTTTTAACCACAATGAAGGTGTCTTTTAAAAAGCTTATTCTTCTGTTGCCTTTGTATAAGCCCTTCGCTAAATATCATGCCCACTTTAAGCCCTTCAACATATATGATATTTTATATTTAAATATATACAGACTTTGATGTTTAAAGTGTGTAATCATGAGCCATATAAGCAATTGGACTTTTGAACAGAAAAGCTATCTTGATGACACCATGTATGAGACAAGTACACTCACAGTGTAGGTTAAAAACTAGAATCTTAAATGCCATAGTTTGTTGACATTTAAAAATTGGTTCTTGCGGCATACGGCTGTTGGAAATATAAATCTGAAGCTGAACTATCACATGTTCAACTTCTTCAAGGTAATATGATAAATAAGAAGCAGTGCTTATCTGCATACTCATTTATCTGGCTGTTAGTATAAGGAAGCCAGGTAGATATACGTGTAGGTGGATGTCAGATCTGCGGTATGTCATTCTCAAAAATGCAGATAAACATATAGTGTGTGTTTGGAAAGGTTTCTTGGTAAATTTATTTGCTGAGGCATTTTGACATCAACCTGGCTAAATGAATCATCTGAGCCCACAGGTATTCTTCTGAAACCTGACACCTCTCTGTGATAAGGATCAAAGAGAAAAGAGGGCAAGCAGGGGAGGGGGCAGCGG
This sequence comes from Bos taurus, assembly GCF_002263795.3. Classification (NCBI taxonomy): domain Eukaryota; kingdom Metazoa; phylum Chordata; class Mammalia; order Artiodactyla; family Bovidae; genus Bos; species Bos taurus. The sequence continues at coordinate 92,388,478 of NC_037336.1, forward strand.
TGGCTTGAACTGGGAAAGGTAAAGAGGAGACTTTCTAAATTTTAAATTGTGACAGGTGGGTGGGCATTCATCAAACTAGTTGATAAATGCATCTCACTGTATATAAACCAGACTTTGACTGGAAAATAAAATCTTAAAAGCCAAACAAATATTAAAGGGAACTTTCTGAGACCACCTTAGAGCATCAGGACATGGCTTTGCTTTCCTTGCAAATGAATCTTCATAAGTTGGTGTTTCAGAAGTTAATATCTGAAGACTGAAATACTCAAGACTGGAGGTACCTGGGAAAGAGGAAACTTTAATTTATTAGAGTCCTTCCACACATTCAGAGGATGAAACTTGATTTTGAGGCTGCAGTGGTGCATAAATCCCATAAAGCCAGTCAGCCATTGGCTAATGTCCTGAAATCCCTAAAGCATCAGTTAGAGCCCAAGAAAGAAGTCCCATTTAACTGGGCATCTAAGATGCTTTACTGATAAAGCAGGACCAACAGCTCTGTCTGAAGCATTGCAGCATAGAATTCCCTGAAACTAATGGGATCACCATACTTTTATTAGCCTTTCTTACAAAGTGTACATTTAATGAAGCTCTGGCGAGGAATTAACTTTTTTTTTCCCCTTTGGTGCCCAAAGAACTTCTAACTAGTTAAGGTCACTCCCCTTTAAAAGCATTTTCCACACTACCCCTCAAATGCATCAACAGAGCAGAGATCTCAATTTCTTGCCTCAATAAAATGCTGCAAGTCCCAAATGGGAGAGTTTGATAAACAATGCATGAAGAACACAGAAAATATGCAGAACCCAGGGTTTCCTGGACCAACTGTAAATACAGTCTCGTAAAGATTAATGATTAAAGAAAATGTTCAGTCAGATAAGATAGGAAGAGCAAGGACAACAATTCTCTTCTATATAAAATTGTCACACACAAAAATCCTATGGATGGCACCTACATCTATAATTTTCTCTTTCTTAAGTGATACTTAAAAAACGGACTCAAAACATACTAATATTTAGTATTTTCAAAGTTACTTCCATCAGAATTTTAGAGACTAGAATGTTAATATTAATCTAGAATCATCACAAGAATATGGCTTGCAGTTAAATGTATTACTCTTATGTGGTATCTGCCTTCATTGGGGAGCCAAGGTTGAGGAAATTAAGAAATATCAATTATTGATCATTAAGATATGGATTTAAATGCACAAAATAGAGGAGTTATATGACAAGATCCTTATTTCAAAGATATTGTCTGTTTAGGAGATTAAAGTACACAATCAATTTGAAATGATAATGAGATGAACATAGTGCTAAATAATCTGGTATTAAATATAGATGTAGAGGAGGTAAATTCTAAGAGAGGTGTCAGTAAGGATGAAGGAGACCATTTATCCAGATAGCTTTGGGGTTGCAATGAAGGAATGGGGCTTCTCAGTGTTGAAGAATGGAGGGAGATGTGAATGTTTTAAAGATGAAATGTTGGAGGGTCTTCAGTACCATGGGTCTTACCTGATGTAACAGATAACTTGGGAAGATTGCCAAGTAGGGAAGAAATAGGATGACAGTTGGTGGAGAAGGCAAAGCAGAGTAGAACAAGTCCTGCATTTAAATCCCAATGTCTGGGCAGAGCTTGATGTTTGCATGTCAGCATCAAGCAAAGTGAATGAAGGATGTCGACGACTGTTGTGGTTCAGTCCCTAAGTCACGTCTGACTCTTCGAAATCCCATGGACTGCAGTGCACCAGGCTTCCCTGTCCTTCACCATCTCCTGGAGCTTGCTCAAACTCATGTCCATTGAGTCGGTGATGCCACCCAACCATCTCATCCTCTGATGCCCCCTTCTCTTGCCCAATCTTTCCCAGCATCAGAGTCTTTTTGAATGAACTGGCTCTTTGCATCAGGTGCCCAAAGTATAGGGGCTTCAGCTTTCACATCAGTCCTTTCAATGAGTATTCAGGGTTGTTTTCCTTTAGGATTGACTGATCCGATCTCCTTACAGTCCACGTGACTCTCGAGTCTTCTCTAGCACCACAGTTCAAAAGCATTCGTTCTTCAGTATTCAGCTTTCTTTGTGGTCTCTCACATCTGTACATGACTAGTGGAAAAACCATAGTTTTGACTACACTGACCTTTGTCAGCAAAGTGATGTCTCTGCTTTTTAATACTCTGTCTAGGTTTGTCATGGCTTTTCTTCTTAAGGAGAAGGTGTCTTTTCATTTCATAGCTGCAGTCACCATCCATAGTGATTTTGGAACTTAAAAAAAATAAAATCTGTCACTGCTTCCTCTTTTTCCCCATCTATTTACCATGAAGTGATGGTGACGGATGCCGTGATCTTAGTTTTTTGAATGTTGAGTTTTAGGCCAGTTTTTTCACCCTTCTATTTTACCCTCATCAAGAGAAGACTATGAATTATTAAGAGTACATACGGTGGTGATGTTTTAACATCCCTTTGGGAATACTATTGTGTTTGCACTTAGCTGCTCGGTCATGTCTGACTCTCTGCTATGCCGTGGACTGTAGCCCACCAGGCTCCTCAATCTATGGGATTTTTCGGGCAAGAATTCAGGAGTGGGATGCTGTTTCCTTCTCTAGGGAATAGTGTTGGCAGGAATTACATGGGTCCAGAGGCAGTTGAGCATTTGTGAATGAGGGAATGAGGAACTGGTCAAATCGATTCATGATTCAAGGTGGAACTGAGGACTTAAATATAGGAACTGAAATTATTTAATTCTGCATATTCCAACATCTGGTTTCTATCTAGTAAGGTAAGTATCTTTCCTGCTTTACTAATCTCAAATATACTTTAGGTCATAAGCTTGTAACTTCAGTAGCTGGTATTTTCTGTAAAAATCCCATTTGTCATAATTTGCTCAATTATTGTCTAGTGAAACATCACACAACTAACACTCCAAAAAGTCCACTGATGACAACTGTGACTATGTCTTACAAAAACATATATTCTAGCAATGTTCTTATAATTAAAAGTAGCTAAAAAGTGGTTTAGCCACCAAATAGCGATTAGTTAATAATGCTCTAGTTTCATTATTTTCATTTGAGGAAGAAAAGTGAGAGAATTTTCAAATGGGAAGGCATGAAGCATATTCTAAGGCTTTTCTACTTGACCAGACAAGAGAATGGAGATTATGACGATATATCCTTATAAAAAGAAAAAGAACATTTTATCCCTGAAGGAAAACTAGCAAAGACTACTTAAAAAAGAAAATTAGGAAAAAGAAATAAAGTCCTCTTTCAAATCCATATAAACTGCAGTGAGGCTGATAGTTGTGAACATAATTTGATGGCCCCTGTATATTTGCACATGTGCTGTCAGTGGCAAAAAAGTCAGGTGTGTACATTTTTTTCTTTATTTCAGAGAACCCTATAAATTTAAGACTGGCAAAGTCTATCACACAAGCTTGCAATAGCAGTAAGTGATAAGAACATGAGAAAAGGAAGGCCTTCCTGTAAAAAGTGCCTTAGAAATTTCTCATGGCACAAAACTGATAAAAACCCAACATGCACAGGACGCCAAGAATGCCAAGGGCTGAAATGAGATTGCTCCCCAAACAGAATGATATCTGGGGGAGTCAGCTTGTATCGAAGGATGCAGTAGGGTGAGCAAGCAGGATAACAGGAAAGTGTACTTAGTGGGAAAAAAGACACACGGAGAACAAATATCTCAGAGCTTTCAGCAGTGCAGCCAGCTCCCAGAGCAATGCTGAGATGCAAACCAATTAGAAGGGTTCCTCGCTAAGGCTCAGCTTTTCTCTTCAAGGACATTTCCAATCATCTGCTCTATACTTCTTAGTGCTTATTCGTATGCCAACCATGTGAGTTGAATTGTGCCCCCCAAAAGATATGTTAACATTCTAACTGCTGGTAACTGGGAATGTGAGCTTATTTGGAAATAGTCTCTGGTGATGTAATTAATATATAAGGAAAGATCAAGTCCTACTGAAATAGGAAGGCCCTTAATCCGATATGACTGTAGTCTTCATAAGAAGAGAAGAAACAGACACACAGAGAGACACAGAGAGACTCCCACGTGATGATGAAGGCAGAGATTATAGTGATGAGCCAATACACCAAGGGATGTCAAGGATTTCTGGACAAGCATGAAGCTAAGAATAAGGCAGGGAACCAATGCTTCCCTAGAAACTTCAGAGAGCATAACCCTACAGACACATTGGCTTTAGACTTTTGGCCTCCGGACCTGTGAGAGAACACATTTCTATTGTCTGTGGCTTTTTGTTACAGCAGCCTTAAGAAACTAATATGTCAACCATGACTGATTATTAATTGTTTTATGTGTCTTTTTTTTTTAACGAGATGATACACTCCATGAAGCCAGGGTCCTTATACTACACTCTTTTCATTCATCCCACAACCCCAAGTGCCTAGCTCACTTTTACAATAGAAACCAAGCCCTTCATTCGAATTGCAGTTGCTATCAGTGTTCAAGAGCACAAAGTTAAGCCTACTGAACAGGTGGCAAATGGGAGCTAAAACCTGTCGCCTGCTAATTGCCAAATTGATGAAGCCTCTAGAGTGTATTTGTCCTAAAGCAAAATCACTGTATATTTTATTTCATAATTGTTTTCTAATGATTTCTATGTTGCCTATTCCCCTAAAATATTTTACTTTAGTGACACAGCTAACAAGCATGAAAATGGGACAACAAAATGGAAAACGCTGGAGAAAAAAGAAGGATAAGGAAAGGTCTACTTTCAGCCATGAGTTAATTATTACAGTTGAGGGCTAAATACCGCTCTGGGCTTACTGGCAGCCAAGGAAAGAATGGTTTTAAGGTAGGTGATGGAGAAAAGGGAAAACATGAAAAGTAAAATTTTCTCTTAACCTAAAACTAGAGTAAGTCCCCTACATTCAAAAAAGAGTGCATATGTAAGTTCAATTTGTTCGAAAGTCCAACAAAGTTAGCCTAGGGACCCAAGTAACACGATCAGCTATGTAGTACTGTACTGTGATAGGCTTATAATATTTTTCACACAAATGATACATAACAAACAACACAAAAATAAAGAGAAGAGTTTTAATCTTATAGTACAGCACCTTGGAAAATACAGTAGTGCCATACAACAGCTGGTATATAGGGGCTACTGGCATCAAGTGAACAGGAAAGAAAAGTTACTGCCTGGATACGGAGAAGAGGGAGGAGATAGTAGAGCTGAGAGACTGTCAGCAAAGGGGATGGAGGGCCAGCTGCAACTTCACTCATGCCTGGTGTTGATGAAATGCACGTTAGCATCTTTCAAAGTTTGCAACGTGAAAGCTCATATATAAGGGACTTACTGAATTAGGAATTGTTTTTTAAGAATTCTCAATGTGACCTTTTATGTGAACTCAATACATATTCAAGAAACTAAGTTGTTAGTTTCTTTGATAACTATTTTGCAGAAGACGTTGACAAGTTTTGTGAATGAACATTTTCTATGTAACTCTTGAAAGAACATGGGGGATCTTTATAGGCTTAGTCATTCATTCATCTCACCAAAATTTTTAAATTTTAAAATATGTCAGGTGTTGTCAGATTAAGAAAGTGAAAATGGAAGCAAAAGTCACTCAGTTGTGTCTGACTCTTTGGGACCCCAAGGACTATACAGTCCATGGAATTCTCCAGGCCAGAATACTGGAGTGGGTAGCCTTTCCCTCCTCTAAGGGATCTTCCCAACCCAGGGATCGAACCCAGGTCTCCCTCATTGCAGGCAGATTCTTTACCAGCTGAGCCACAAGGGAAGCCCCTTGTTGTCAGGTTGCTGAGATCCAAATGCAGTCCTTGTCCTTAAAGAACCCTTTGATTAGTGAGAAGACAACTCATATGATATATACTATAATAAAACATAGTAGGTACAATAACAACAAAAACCAATAACCAACAAGATTCTACTGTATAGTAGAGGGAGCTCTGCTCAATATTATGTGTAACCTGGATGGGAGGGGAGTTTGGGGAAGAATGGATACATGTATATGTATGGCTGAGTCCCTTTACTGTCTACCTAAAACTATCACAACAGTGCTAATCAGCTATACTCCAATAGAAAATACAAAGTTAGAAAAAAACATGGTAGGTACAGTTACAACAAGAATATTGAGTTCCACTGAACATGGAATTTAGCCCAGGACATACAGGAAGATGTGATTTAAGATGCCATTCAATAGGAGCTAAAATTCCAAAGTCCAATTCTTCCTGGTAAGCTGGTAGTACTGAGGTGGGTCTAGAGAACACAGCAAAGGTGGAAAATTAACGATCTATGAGTCATATCTGATCGGTAGACATGCTTTATTTTACTCACACAATTTAGCATCTTTTGGTACATTTAAGCATTATTTTAAAATTAGATATCTGACTTCTTTAAAAATCAGAAGACCTTGTCTACACAGCAGGTCTAGGTTTGAAAAAGCACTGCGTTGGACAGTCTTGAGCAATCAAGAATCTTCAATCAACTCATGGAATTTGTGGAGCATATTCATATAGTCAGTAGATTCTCTAATGAACTCCAAGCATTAACACCTTGCTTTTCTAAAGTAACTTATGTTTGTAGATTGGAGACGTGCACATTGCACAGTTGTCATTCTGTTGTAAAAATTTAAGCTATGCTTTTATTAGTACCTGTGTGGAATGTCAAGTTACCATCAACCAAAATGAGCTGCAGGGATACCTGGAAAAGATGCATATGTTGCTTTTCCCTCAAAGGATAAGTTCAATCTGCTCCAACAATGAATGAGCAAGTGCTCCAAACTCCAGAGCTATATAGCGCCCAATAGGTCAAGTGGGTTTCAGATCACAAAGAATGGTAATGACAAAAGTCACTATTTTCTGAGTGTTTAATAATTTCAGGCCTTGTGTTTCAGGCTTTATCTACCTTTTCTCATTTAACCATCTCAACAAATGTACATAGTCTAAGTTATTTTCATTCTACCAACAAAGAACCTGAGGCTTAGCTAGAGATTCAGTAACTTTCCCAAGGTCAGAGAGCTGGTAAATGGCGAAGCTGGAGTTCATATCTAGGTCTGTCTGACACCAAAATCTGGACTCTCAAATCCTGAACTGTACACTATCTTCAAACTCAAATATCACCATACATATATGCATATATACAAACATACATAAGTGTATACAGAAACATCTACAGAAAATACCATGTGTGCTCAGTATTTTAACAGTTTTGACAGATACATCCTGTCTGAAGTAGTTTTCAGAATTATGTATTTGATGATATTGTGAAGCAAATGGAGTTACCACATTCCATTTACAAAGAGCTTGGTAATCTGGAGAATCATAAGTCAAAGGGGAAAGGTCAAATGGTTGAGGAGACAATATTGAGAAAACTGGTTTATTATATTGAAAATAATAAAATACCTAAGATTAAATGCAGATCCAAATAATAATGAAACCACACTTAGCATCTATTTTATAGGCTAAAATTAGAAAGCTTGAGAAAGCCAAGAGTTGATGAGGATGTGGAAATAAAGCAGATATTGTCAGCCTTATTTGCATATTGGAATCACCCTCCCCCACCCCAGAGATTCTGATTTAATTAATATGGGTTACAGCTTAGGTGGCTGAACTTCAAAATCCCCCTCCCATATGATTAGAGCCTGAGTGGCTGAGTACCACTGGGATTGAAAAACTCATGGGCTGCTGATGCCTGGGTACCAGTCTGGATAACAATTAGCACTACTTACATTATAGACACACAAACCACATGATCCAGAAACCCTATTGCTGGAACACCCATCCCAGAGAAGGTTACAGAACAGCTTAGGGGACACATACACAAAGGTGTCCATCCCAGTGTGGCTATAGGACTGCAGATAATCTGCATGCCCATTACAGAGGTGAATGAATAGCCAAGGGACACAGCAAGCAGGGTCTGGCAGACAGTGGGATGCTTGGGTGTGATGCAGTCATCAACGTGTTAGATGGCATCTAAAGCCACAGGACTTAAGGAGTCCACTTTGAGCTAGAATGTACACCCATGAGAGAGGCAAATGCTCAACCTTAGCTATTCCTACATTTCAGGAGATGGCACAAAGAAGAGGCCAACGAAAGACAATAAAATGGAGGGGCTGGTGAAGAGCGAGCAGAGGGAGACTGTGGGGTCAAGGGAGCAGAAAGCCTGAATGAGCAGGGAGTGGTCCTCCACAGCAAGACTCTGGTAGTGAATGTCGCGCAGTCGTCTCCGACTCTTTGTGACCCCATGGACTATACAGTCCATGGAATTCTCCTGGCTAGGATACTGGAATAGGTAGCCTTTCCCTTCTCTAGGAGATCTTCCCAACTCAGGGATCAAACCCAGGTCTCCCGCATTGCAGCAGATTCTTTACCAGGTGAGCCACAGAGAAGCCATAAGACTCTGGCAAGTTGCAGGTTATCCTCTGTGACCTAGATAAGGGCCATTTTGTGGGGGAAACAAAGCACAAAATAAAAATGCATGGGAAAGACTGGGAGCTAGGGAAGAGAAGGTAGTGAGTTGGTTGACCCTTCTGTGGAATCTTGTTAGGAAAGTTAAAGAAAAACAGGATGGTCTCTAACTGTTAGAGGACGACAGGGAACAAGATGAAGCTTGTTTTAAAAGATGTTTAAGACATGATTGACAGTGCCGGGGAAGGAAATATAAAGGTGATTTGATGGTGCTCCCAGAGAGCAAAGAAGCAAGGTTCTTGAGAAGTTGCGTGGGGATAGATTCCAATGCATATCTCCGGGACAACTTTGTAGCTGCTGGTGCACACTGGTTGGTGAAATGGGGGATGAAAGGAATCACTATTTGTTTCTCTTTTCTCTGTGAATGTGAAATATAGCCATCGGCCCAAAGTGAGAGGTTGGGGAATGTTGGAGATTTGCTAAGGGATAATTTGTGGTAGCTCAGCTGGTAAAGAATCAGCCTGCAGTGCAGGAGACTCTGGTTGGTTCAATTCCTGGGTTGGAAAGATCCCCTGGAGAAGGGAAAGGCTACCTACTCCAGTATTTTGGCCTGGAGAATTCCTTGGACTGTATAGTCCATGGGGTCCCAAAGAGTCAGACAGGACTGAGTGACTTTCACTTTCACCTCTTTTATGAAAGAAATATTGTGGTTGACTGTATCATTCCTGCCATGACAGAAATCACAGTCCACATGCTATTCTCCTAAGGCTCTTCTTAGCTGTTTCAGTATTTGTAGTCCTTACCACCTTATGTTGTAGTTATATTTATTTGCCCCCCAGGTTCCCTCTTACTGGACTTGCCTGGTGGCTCAGAGGGTAAAGCGTCTGCCTACAATGCCAGAGACCCGGGTTCAATCCCTGGGTCGGGAAGATCTCCTGGTAAAGGAAATGTCAACCTGCTCCAGTGTTCTTGCCTGAAAAATCCCATGGACAGAGGAGCCTGGTAGGCTACGGTCCATGGGGTCACAAAGAGTTGGACATGACAGAGCGATTTCACTTTCACTTTCCCTCTTACTACTTCCTCAGCCAGGAACTGGGTTCAGAATTAGAACACAGTGTACAGCTCACTGTTCTCTCCAGATAATTTTTTCTTTTTTTTTTTTTTTACTCAGTATCACTCAGTCATATCTGACTCTTTGTGACCCCATGAACCGCAGCACACCAGGCCTCCCTGTCCATCATCAACTCCTGGAGCCCACACAAACCCATGTCCATTGAGTCGGTGATGCCATCCAACCATCTCATCCTCTGACGTCCCCTTCTCCTCCTGCCGTCAATCCTTCCCAGCATCAGGATCAGGTGGCCAAAGTATTGGAGTTTCAGCTTCAACATCAGTCCTTTCAATGAACACCCAGGACTGATCTCCTTTAGGATGGACTGGTTGGATCTCCTTGCAGTCCAAGGGACTCTCAAGAGTCTTCTCCAACACCACAGTTCAAAAGCATCAATTCTTTGGCACTCAGCTTTCTTCACAGTCCAACTCTCACATCCATACATGACCACTGGAAAAACAATAGCTTGACTGGATGGACCTTTGTTGGCAAAGTAATGTCTCTGCTTTTTAATATGCTATCTAGGTTGGTCATAACTTTCCTTCCAAGGAGTAAGCGTCTTTTAATTTCATGGCTGCAATCACCATCTGCAGTGATTTTGGAGCCCAGAAAAATAAAGTCAGCCACTGTTTCCCCATCTATCTACCATGAAGTGATGGGACCGGATGCCATGATCTTAGTTTTCTGAATGTTGAGTTTTAAGCCAACTTTTTCACTCTCCTCTTTCACTTTCATCAAGAGGCTCTTTATGGCATGTTTATGCCATAAGGGTGGTGTCATCTGCATATATGAGGTTATTGATATTTCTCCCAGCAATCTTGATTCCAGCTTGTGCTTCATCTAGTCCAGCATTTCTCATAATTTACTGTGCATATAATTTAAATAAGCAGGGTGACAATATACAGCCCTGACGTACTCCTTTTCCTATTTGGAACCAGTCTGTTATTCCATGTCCGGTTCTAACTGTTGCTTCCTGACCTGCATATAGGTTTCTCAAGAGGCAAGTCAGGTGGTCTGGTATTCCCATCTCTTTCAGAATTTTCCACAGTTTATTGTGATCCACAGAGTCAAAGGCTTTGGCATAGTCAAGAAAGCAGAAATAGATGTTTTTCTGGAACTCTCTTCCTTTTTTGATGATCCAGTGGATGTTGGAAATTTGATCTCTGGTTCCTATGCCTTTTCTAAAACCAGCTTGAATATCTGGAAGTTTATGGTTCACGTATTGCTGAAGCCTGGCTTTGAGAATTTTGAGCATTACTTTACCAGCGTATGAGATGAGTGCAACTGTGCGGTAATTTGAGCATTCTTTGGCATTGGAATGAAAACTGACCTTTTCTAGGCCTGTGGCCATTGCTGAGTTTTCCAAATTTGCTGGCATATTGACTGCAACACTTTCACAGAATTATCTTTTAGGATTTGAAATAGCTCAACTGGAATCCCATCACCTCCACTAGCTTTGTTCATAGTGATGCTTCCTAAGGCCCACTTGACTTCACATTCCAGGATGTCTGGCTCCAGGTGAGTGATCACACCATCGTGATTATCTGGGTCATGAAGATCTTTTTTGTACAGTTCTTCTGTGTATTCTTGCCACCTCTTCTTAATATCTTCTGCTTCTGTTAGGTCCATACCATTTCTGTCCTTTATTGAGCCCATTTTTGCATAAAATGTTCCCTTGGTATCTCTAATTTTCTTGAAGAGATCTCTAGTCTTTCCCATTCTATTGTTTTCCTCTATTTCTTTGCATTGATTGCTGAGGAAGGCTTTCTTATCTCTCCGTGCTATTCTTTGGAACTCTGCATCCAAATGGGTATATCTTTCCTTTTCTCCTTTGCTTTTCACTTCCCTTCTTTTCACAGCTATTTTTAAGGCCTCCTCAGAAAGCCATTTTGCTTCTTTGCATTTCTTTTTCTTGGGGATCGTCTTGATTCCTGTCTCCTGTACAATGTCATGAACCTCCGTCCACAGTTTATCAAGCACTCTACTCAGTATTCTCCCCATATATTTTGTTTCTTCCCTCCCCGTGATCCCCCCGCCCCGACCTTTACCACTATTTTTGCCACATCTGTGGGATCTTATTTCCATTACTAGGAATACAACCTGTGGGATCTTAGACTAGGAATAGAACCCAGGCCCTCAGCGGGGAAATCGCTGAGTCCTAGCCACTGAACCAGCTTGGAATTCCTTCTCCACAGATATTTTGAATGAGCTGTTGTTACACATATATGGAAAGGTCCTCCATTAACAGAGATGATACCTGCTTCAGGTAGATTTTAAGACACAAATGATTCTTTTCAACCAAGTCTAAAAGTCCCCACTCAAGGATGGAAGTAAATACAAGCTAATTATTAAATGATCAATAATACTGTCATCTAGATTAAAGATTTAAGTATAATTCCTTCTTAAAACAATCCCACAAGTTGTTTTAAAATAATTGTAGGAATAATTGTATATAAACATATATTTATCTTTAACATTCAGCAAGTTAGTCATAGAGAAATTACTTACGAGGATGAAATATTCCCAATTCAGACTTTGTAGGGATAAAGTCTTAGCAAAGCCAGCACCTCTTAGCACTTAAGTCAGTGAGATAATGGTTAGAGTGAAATCGGTTCAGAAATATGTTACTTTATTCTAGACCTCCGTGGATTCCATATACTCTTGATAGACTGTATTTTTTTTCCCCAAGCTATATGCATATTTGGAGAAATAAATTATTATACTTTTCAACTAATCCTTTAACAACAAAAATCAGTGTGGGTAGCTGACACTTAGATGCCCTTAAAATTACTTTGCCTGAATGTTGGCTGTGAAACCATAGATATATGCATGAAAAAACAATTTTAAGCTGGTTCTGTAATAAAAATTCTCTTTAGGTCCCACTCCTTTCACACCAGAAAAATTTTTTTTTAGCTATTAAAAATATGTCCCAATCACTTTCTAGATTAGAAGAAAAAATAAAACATTTGTCTTTTGGGGCTTAGAATTATATGTTAATATTTTAAAAGATCCAACTCAAGTATAGGCTTCTTTCTCTCCTCCTCTTCCCTCCTTCCCTTCCTTCTTTCTTTCCTTCCTCCATATCTTTCTTTCAATCAAACATTAATCAAGGATCTACTATGCACCAGAAACTGGGGATATAAAAACAAAATACATGAAACTGACACTTCCTGGGGAGAGAAGTATACACCAATGAATAAAACAGAGTAATATGTGTCACAAGAGAGAAATAGATAACGTTTTCCAAGAGAGCAGCAGGTGAAGGAATTCACAATTTCTAAATTAAGGTTAAAGAGCTGAAAAAGTCTTCAGGGAGAAAGTGACATCTGTGTTGGACCAGCTGACAAACATGTAGAAGGCTAGATTAAGGTACTTGATGTCAGTTTTTAAGAATCCTAAGGGAGATTTTGACGGGGTACAGTTGATTATTTAAAAGTCTGTTAATTCTCAAATATGTGATGTTTTTGAAAATATTTTTATTGTTATCAATTTCTAATACACTAATTTCTAATTTCTAATTCCACTCTGGTTAGAGATTTGGAAATTTATTAAAACTTACTTAATGGCCCAGCATATGGTCTATTTTGGTGAAAGTATATGCTCATTCGTAAATGATATGTAGTATGAAGTTGTTGAATGTATTGTCCTATATGCAATCTAAAAAAGTCAAATATATAGAAACAGAGAGGACAGTGGTTACCAGGGGCAAGGAGGTGGGAAAATGTGGAGACCAAAGGGTACAAGGCTGCAGTTATGTAAGATTACTACCTGTAGAAATTTAATGTACAGCGTTATGACTATTGCTAATACTACTGCATTGAATACTAGAAATTTGCTAAGTAGATTTCAGGTGCTCTCATCACACACACACACACACGGTAAGTATGTGAAGTGATATGTTAATTCATTTGACTGTAGTAATCATTTCAATATATATATGCATATATGTACATCAAATCATCATGTTGTATGCCTTAAATATATGCAATTTTATTTAAAAAATAAAAACAAAATAAAAGAAAAAGGTTCAGGGTAAAAAAAATCAATTAAGTCATTGTGGTTGACAGTGAATTTTCAGGTCTTTAACTTCATTCTTGATACTTTTTCTCTACACAGGTGTTATTTAAAATCTTCATCCATGATTTTTATTTATTTCTTCCTTTAATTATCTGGAAAATTTTGCCTCATGTATTTTGAAGCTTTGTTATTACACATATGCTTATAATTGTTATATCTTCCCGAGGAATTGATCCTTTGTCATTTCAAAATATCTCTCTTACCTCTAATAATACTCTGTCTTGAAATTTATTTTATCTCACATTCATATGCTCATGGAATAATTCTCATGCTTAGTGTTTGCATAATGTGTATTTTCACCCTTTTACTTTCAAGCTATTTGTATCTTTATATTTAAAGTGTATCTGTTATAGGCAGCATATGGTGGAGTATTGCTCTTCTGTTCTGTTAATCTCTGACATTTAAGGGCTTAGCCATTTAACATTTACTATATGTTTGGATTTATGGCTAATGTTTTGCTGTTGTTTTTGGTTTCCATCCACTTTTTGTTCCTCTTTTCTTCCTTTCTGGATATCTTTGGTGTTAAATAATTATTTTAAAACTCAAATTTGTCTATTAGCTTTTTATAATGCTATACCTCTTTGCATGATTTTTAGCAATTGCAATAGAGATTACAATAATCTTTTAAAATTTTAACAGGATTTTAGAATCAACATTGTATTACTTAATGCCAAATGATGTAAGTCTATCTTTTACATAATCTTTTTTGCTATGTTTGACCTATTTATTACATTAATGTGTATTATAAATACAATTGTTTTTTAAGTAACCTACAATTTTAAAGATATTGAGAAGAAATTTTTCTTTAATATTTACCCATATTTTTATCATTATTTTTATTTTTTATGAAAATGTAACTTTCCTTCATTTCACTTAAACTTGAACAACTTCCATTTACAATTGGTTGTAGTACAGGTCTGATGATGATGAATTCTCTTCACCCTGATTTACATGCAAATTCCTCTATGTTTAAATTTATGACAGATACTTTTGCTGTGCATAGAATTTTGGGTTTTGGTTTCCTCTCTATTCCATCTACTACTACCTTGAAGGTATTCCACTGTGCTTTGACTTTCTTTAATGAGAAGGTTATTGATTCCTATTTTTTTCTATATTATTGTTTTTCTGGCAACAAGTTTCTGTTTTCAAGTTTTTCCCTTTATCTTGATTTTCAGCAGTTTGATGTGTCTAAGATATAATGTAGCTCTCTTTGTATATTTATGCATCTAGTTTGCTTGAGATTCACTCAGCTTCTTGAATTTGTAATTTATGCCTTTCATCATATTTAGAAAATTATGGCTATTACTTTTTCTAAGATTCACTCATTTTTCTCTCCTCTGTTTCTGGGATTTCAATCATTCTTTGATATTAATCAACAGGTACTGAGGGTCTGTTAATTTTTTTCTTTTTCTTTTCCTATTGTTAGAAATTTTCTATTGATGTATCTCCAAGATCACTGATTTTTTTTTCCCATCACCAATGCATCATTTTTTAAATTGTATTTTCAGTTCTAGAACTTACATTTAAGTCTTTTTCAAATGTCTTTATGAGGTACAGTTTACATCATTTCATGGGAAATAGATGGGGAAACAGTGGAAACAGTGTCAAACTTTATTTTGGGCTCCAAAATCACTACAGATGGTGACTGCAGCCATGAAATTAAAAGACACTTACTCCTTGGAACAAAAGTTTTGACCAACCTAGATAGCATATTGAAAAGCAGAGACATTACTTTGCCAACAAAGGTTCGTCTAGTCAAGGCTATGGTTTTTCCTGTGGTCATGTATGGATGTGAGAGTTGGACTGTGAAGAAAGCTGAGCGCCAAAGAATTGATGCTTTTGAACTGTGGTGATGGAGAAGACTCTTGAGAGTCCCTTGGACTGCAAGGAGATCCAACCAGTCCATTCTAAAGGAGATCAGTCCTGGGTGTTCTTTGGAAGGAATGATGCTAAAGCTGAAACTCCACTACTTTGGCCACCTCATGCAAAGAGTTGACTCATTGGAAAAGACCCTGATGCTGGGAGGGATTGGGGGCAGGAGGAAAAGGGGACGACAGAGGATGAGGTGGCTGGATGGCATCACCGACTCAATGGACGTGAGTCTGAGTGAACTCCAGGAGTTGATGATGGACATGGAGGCCTGGCGTGCTGTGATTCATGGGGTCACAAAGAGCTGGACATGACTGAGCAACTGAACTGAACTGAACTGAACTTACATCTAAGAGAAGTCATTCATTTTAACTATACAAGGTAACTCTACAAGCTAAGGGACTTCTCTTTTGGCTCAGCTTGTAGGGTTCTATCCTTGGGTTTGGAAGATCTCCTGGAGAAGGGAAAGGCTACCCACTCCAGTATTCTGGCCTGGAGAATCCCATGGACTGTATAGTCCATGGGGTCACAAAGAGTCACACACAGCTGAGTGCATTTCACTTTCACTTTCATACAAGGTAATGAATTTTAATATATTTACAGTTATGCAACTATCATTACAAATTAACTTTATAACATTTTCATCCCCAAAGCAACCTGATTTGTTCCATTCTTCTAGATGTTTATTCACATGCCAGTATTTTACCCTCTTGATTGTAGTAAGTCTTCCAAGTTTGTTTTTCTTTTTTAATTCTTTTCAATAGTTAAAAATAGTTTCTATCCCTCTGCTAAGATATTTTACTTGTTTATCATAGCTATATTTATATATGTTCCTAATAATTGTAATAGTTGCTTTATAACTCCTACCTGTAATCCCAGAATCTCAGGGTTTATCTCCACAATTACCTTTTCTCCTGAGACTTGGTCATCTTTTCCATTTTTTCATATGTCAACTAATCTCCAATGGTCTGGGCATTGTTCATGCTGCATTGTAAAGATCCTGAGTTCTTTTATATCCTTCAATTTTATCATCCAAATAAATGTAGAAATTCACTCTTTGAATCTCCTAATAAATAATTGATGCAGGTACCAATCATCAATGGATAAAATATCTATTACAGTAGGATTTGTTGTTGTTTTAGTCACTAAGTCATGTCTGATTCTTTTGTGACCTCATGGACTATAGCCCACCAGTTTCCTCTGTCCACGGGATTTTTCAGACAAGAATACTGGAGTGGGTTGCCATTTCCTTCTCCAGGACATCTTCCGACCCAGGGATCAAACCCACATCTCTTGTGTCTCCTGCATTGGCAGGTGGATTCTTTACTTCCGAGTCACCTGGGAAGCCCAGTAGGATAGTTGCATAGGATCTATATACAGAGTCACAGATGACTTGCTAATTACAAAGTGAAAAATGTAGTTTACAGAAAATAATCTTAATCCCTAACTCAAATGATCGAACGATTGCTGTATCTAGGTTGTGGGTGTATTAGTGCTCACCGTATGATTTTCTCAACTTTATGTTCAAAATTTTTAATAATGAACTATTAAAGGAAAGACATCTTTTCAGCACTTGCTCACCCAAGAGCTATCGGACTTCGAGGTAAGAACTGATCCCAACACACTTTTGCTGATTTGACTCCTACCAAGGCTTTCTTATTTCCTTTTTATTTGGAATTAATGCAAGGTAATTTCCATAGCAGCATCTGCCTGTATCTTTATCCAGATAAAGTATCAGATGTAGAAAAAAAAATGAGACTAAGAGAGAGATGCTTCCACTGTCTTTAGAGTCTTTCATCATAGTTGATAGACCTGATCTGATTTCCCAGTTGTCGGTCTAAGCATCCTGGCTTGCTGCTTGGTGCATCCTTGACCCGACAGTGCACAGTTCACACCTATGCTGACCAAGGGCATGCAGCATTATTCCAACTCAGCATTTTGAAGAGACGTCCTTTTGAGGGTATTCTGTCACTGATTCCATCTTTCTATTGCCCAGGAAGGTCCTCCCTGCACCACCTCCATCCTTTTATCCCTGAAATAAAAGCTGTTGAATAGTTCAATCAGCTTCATTAGGTGGCTGGTTCAAGTGCTATTATAATCTCTGATGTGATTTGATGATATTCCATCACTTTATTTTCCAGCTCCTAATTGCACCCTATACTTTTGACATCTCTATTGGACTGATGTTCATGTCAAGTTGTCCTGATTCATGTGGTCTATTGAAATCTGGTACTGAGACAGCTGAAAAAAATGAATCAGTTGAGGACTTTTTGAAGTGCTTTGCCTACAATCCTTTTTTTTTTTTTTGACTTCTGTAGCACCTAGAAGTAGCTTTATTTTTGAGAAAAGAAAAAAGGCTTATGAGTTTGAAATTTCTCATGATGTTAAAAGTGCACCAACTAATGTTCAAATTAGAAAGGGAAAAAGCTTGAGAAGTAGTACAATAATACTTATAGCAAGTTTTTGAAGAAGTTAAAATAACTCAAAAAATTTTACACATACCCACATCCTGAAGATGCAAAGAAGTTCAAAAAAGAAAGTAAAATTTTACCATAAATAACTACCTCCTCATTTGTTATCTTATTATTGTACAACTTCAGACACTTTTTTGCATACAAATATCTACTTTTTCATTTTTTATACAGAAAATGCAGTAAGACAATAGACATTTATTTTACAATCTGCTTTATATACATTATATATCACTGGCTTTTTTCCTAACAGCAAATATAAATGTTTATTATTTTTGTGGCTTTGTATTGTTCCACTCTTTAGTAATTAAACTAATTCCCTACTTTTGAACATTTGCATTATTTGAAAAAAATTTCCTTGATATCATCATGTGTCTAAAAACCCACTATTCCTCACCTAAACCAAGCCCTCCAGCAGTCATATCTGTAGCCTTACTTTGTAAAACTCCAGCCTATTGCCTCCCAATTTGAGAGACTTGAATAATAATGGAAAGTGGTCCTTATTATCCATAGATTCTTGGGATTCTTAGTATGGTAATAATTGTTGGGAATCTATAGGAGAGGGATGTGGCAATAATCTATTTCCCAATCTCACTTCCTTACAGAACATTTTAAGGACATAATGTCCCATGGAAAGCACTTTAAGACACAGTGTTCTGGCCCCATGCAATCACTGACTTTGATTTATTTCTATTAGGCTGTTTTGCTACCAATTTAAGGTCAGGCTTCTTTTTCCCCAAGAGATTTAGAATTTTTATAATTATTAACTAATGAAAAAGTTCAGGTTCAGTTAAGGAGACATTTATTGAGTATCTACTACATGCCAGGCATTGTGTAAAGGTAAAAACACTCATAAAAGCCAAGTCAATGAGCTCCTTTATCACTGCACCCAAAGAATAATGAATAATTTTAGCAGACATTTATTGTTTTGCTGTCCGAATTCTGGCCAATCCGAAAGTCATCCAAGCTAGGCAGAGACTCAATTTGAGCCAGTTACATGTAATCTGGGGCTGTCCTCATTGCTAGGAAAGAAGTACTCTTTCCTGTGGATTTGAACTTGGGAGAAGCTGGTTATGGGGCTGCTGGCAGCTGTTTCTGTCACAAGTCAAGGTCTGAGGATCAAGTCAAATGAATAAATGTTAAGCCAAAAGACAGAGTGCAGGTCCCCATAAGCTGGATCCAACTGTTGTTGATCCACTTGAGGTTTAGTTGTGCTCAGTCACTTCAGTCATATCCAACTCTTTGTGACCCTTTGGATTGTAGCCCAGTAGGCTCCTCTGTCCATGGGATTCTCCAAGCAAGAATACTGGAGTGGGTTGCCATGCCCTCCTCCAGGGGATCTTCCCAACCCTGGGATCAAACCTGCCTCTCTTACCTCTTCTGTATTGGCAGGTGGGATAGTTACCACTAGGGCTGCCTGGGAAGCATAAGCCAATTTGGGTTGGGTTTTCTGTGACTTATATCCAAAAGGGTACACAACACTGCATTTCACTAATACAACACTGTGTTTCTTCCCTTGTGGAAAATCACTCAAAATACATTAGAAATTTTGTTGGCTGAGAATGAATATAATTTGATATAAAATGAATTCCTTTTTGATGATTTAGAAAAATATAGAGTGAATTCTAAAAATTGCTTTTTAACTAAACCTTTGATCTCAGCTTGTTTTCTTGTGTCTGACCTATTTTTCCTAAAAGTGGAAGCACAGTGAGCCATGATTAATTGAAGGTTTAGTTTTAATTGATAAAGGGCTCCTTATCTATAACCATCCCAGCAAATTATCAAATAACCTAGATAAGTTTATTTATAACTTCTCTGAAATGGAGGTAATTATTGTTACATGGGCTTCCCCACTGACTCAGTGGTAAAGAATCTGCCTGCCAATGCAGGAGATGCAGGAGACATGGGTTTGATCCCTGGGTTGACAAGAATCTCTGGAGGAGGAAATGCCAACCCACTCCAGTATTCTTTCTTGGAAAACCCCATGGACAGGGGAGCATGGTGGGCTACAGTTCCTGAAGTTGAAAAGAATCAGACAGGACTGAGGGACTAACATGCATTTTCACTTAATCTCATCTACAGATCCTATCTTTAATCTCATCTAAACTTCCTGCTCTAGTCATAGATCTTTGGGCTCTTTCTCCCCAAAGTTTAAACCCAGTATCTCTAATAACAACAAACCATTTGTCCATTTAGGCTTAGACTGACCATTTACAGACAGATTATAATAATGAAAAATGGTAAGTTGTTGTATTTGTCATCTCAGGTGATATTGGCCTACAGGTTTTAATGGTCTTATTAAAATAGCTGTGATAAACGTATAATTATATTTTGAGTCTATAATGCTAACTAGATAGGTCAAATTATGCCATCCTTGTAGATATAATAAGCAAGCTGGACTATGCCTCCTGACAGAGAAGGCAATGGCACCCCACTCCAATACTCTTGCCTGGAAAATCCCATGGACAGAGGAGCCTGGTAGGCTGTAGTCCATGGGGTCGCCAGAGTCAGACACAACTGAGCGACTTCACTTTCACTTTTCACTTTCATGCATTGGAGAAGGAAATGGCAACCCACTCCAGTGTTCTTGCCTGGAGAATCCCAGGGACGGGGGAGCCTGTGGGCTGCCATCTATGGAGTCACACAGAGTCAGACACGACTGAAGTGACTTAGCAGCAGCATGCCTCCTGATGTTGAAGATGCCTCTCCAAGAATGTGCCAGAAGAAGACCCAGAATGCAAAGTACCTTTTCCATTATTTTATCTAGGCCATAATATTTGTCTTCAAGAGATAAAGACTTTAAATAAAATAAATAAAAGTTCTCCCACTCCATGACCATTTATCCTTTTCCTTTCCTGATTCATGAGGAAAACATCCTGAATTTCATATAAGGACAAACTATCTCGGAGCCATTGTATTTACAAAGTCATCTTGATTTGATTGCCCAGAGTAGAAACACGTGTTTTAATCTCTTTGCTCCACTCACCAAGTTGCAGAAAAAAGATCATATAGGTTTGTGGTCTGAATCTGACTATTTTCACAATAACCTATATATACTTTACAAGAGACTTCCAGAAAAACATCTACTTCTGCTTTATTGGCTACGCCAAAGCCTTTGACTGTGTGGATCACAATAAACAGTGGAACATTCTGAAAGAGATGGGAATGCCAGACCACCTGACTTGCCTCCTGAAAAATCCGTACGCAGGTCAGGAAGGAACAGTTAGAACTGGACATGGAACAACAGACTGGTTTCAAATAGGAAAAGGAGTACATCAAGGCTGTATATTGTCACCCTGCTTATTTAATTTATATGCAGAGTACATCATGAGAAATGCTGGGCTGGAGGAACCACAAGCTGGAATCAAGATTGCTGGGAGAAATATCAATAACCTCAGATACACAGATGACACCACCCTTATGGCAGAAAGCAAGGAAGAAATAAAGAGCCTCTTTATAAAAGTGAAAGAGGAAAGTGAAAAAGTTGGCTTAAAACTCAACATTCAGAAAACGAAGATCACGGCATCTGGTCCCATCACTTCATGGCAAATAGATGGGGAAACAGTGACAGACTTTATTTTTTGGGGCTCCAAAATCACTGCAGATGGTGACTGCAGCCATGAAATTAAAAGATGCTTGCTCCTTGGAAGAAAAGCTATGATAACCTAGACAGCATATTAGAAAGCAGAGACATTACTTTGACAACAAAGATCTGTCTAGTCAAAGCTATGGTTTTTCCAGTACTCATGTATGAATGTGAGAGTTGGACTATAAAGAAAGCTGAGCACTTAAGAATGGATGCTTTTGAACTGCGGTGTTGGAGAAGACTCTTGAGGGTCCCTTGGACTGCAAGGAGATCCAATCAGTCAGTCCTAAAGGAAATCAGTCCTGAATATTTATTGGAAGGACTGATGCTGAAGCTGAAACTACAATACTATGGCCACCTGATGTGAAGAACTGATTCATTTGAAAAAACCCTAATGCTGGGAAAGATTGAAGGCGGGAGAAGAAGGTCACGACAGAGGATGAGATGACTGGTTGGCATCACTGATTCAATGGACATGAGTTTGAATAAACTCCAGGAGTTGGTGATGGACAGGGAGGCCTGGTGTGCTGCAGGGGTAGCAAAGAGTCGGACAGGACTGAATAACTGAACTGAACTTTACTTGCCCAGTTACTCTATGAGATTCAGATACCAGAATTATCCACCACAGCAATTATGTGGCCAGTGGCATCTCTGGCACAATAAGGAAATAAAAATTAGTTTCTTGATGGACTATTCTTCTAAGACAGAATTTCCCAAAGTCTACTCTATGAAATGTTATCCTTTTAGTTTGAACAAGAGTCAAGGAGAACAGCCACAACTATAAGGTAGAGGACAAAATGTAATGCCAGTGCAGCAAATGGAATATAGAAATACAAAAGGAGATGTTCAGTTGCCACTTAGAAAATTTTAACATTATCTTTTTGTTTTTCTTTTAAAAATTTGACAGAGCACTATTGAGCCTGATGAGAAATTTGTGGCTTTCTTCTTCCATTAAAGTTATATTTGGGGACAGAGTTGGATATGGTGTGATTTCAAAAGGTTGTAGAAACATGATCCTCATCAACATTGGGAGGCTGGTTTTTTTGACTGTGTTGTTACTATTTCCATTTTGTTAACATAAAAATTTGTGCCTTGTACACGTAGGTTGAAATTCTTTGGGCAAGAAAAGAGTGTAAGTTTGTGAATGTGATGTTGTCTGTTTATTTAAAACATATTAAAATAATGTTACCCATTTACTCTGTTAAGAATAAACATTTTAATTTGTTCATTTGCAATGTTTGAGATACTATTTACTGAAATTAACAAGCTGACAAAGAGCAGAACTAATACACAATAGGTCCAGCCACTAACAAATCTAAATTAATACTGATCGATTCAATCGATACGGGAACCGGAAATTAAATTGTATTAGCAAATGCCTGTTTGGATTGGTTTATACATGGGTGGATTTCTCTGGAATTCATCAATATCTTGTTTCTCATGCAAATAATCAGCTTATTTTCAGTGTCAGTGCTTAGACCACTTAAGAGATGGGAGCGGCCAGGTGGATCATGCAGTATGTGGCTGGGCAAGCAATTAGAAGAAGCTGTCTCCTCATTTCAGAAGGGAAACACTTCAAGCACTCATCATGCTTCATGAGCCGTTGTACCTACTATGGTAGAAGATGCTGGTATCGGAGTTCTAGTGGAATAATTTCAGGTACATGCTTGATTGGCTCTAATCCAATAAGCCTACTTAGTCATTTGGTTGCTTGACCCTAGACAGATGATTTTACAGTGTATTGGGAAAATGTAAACACAGTTGTGTTTTCAAAAGTAAATAATGTTGCATAGAAGCTTTTCTTTAAGTTTCATTTTATACCACTTCCCCCCTAAGCATTAACAAGATCTTTCTTACCCTTGGGCTTAAAATCTCCTGCTTCAGGAATGGATAAGACATTTCTTAGGGAGACTGCTGGCTTTAGCCTAGTTATTGAGAAAATTCATGTTGTACTAATAAAAGCATGAATTTGTCATTATAATATGTGAACACACAAACTTTTCTTTTTTATTTCTTTTTTAAAATTGAAATATAGTTAATTTGCAATCTTGTATAATTTTCTGGTATACAGCAGTTGTTATACATATATATATATTCTTTTCATATTATTTTGCATTATAGTTTATTATAAGATATTGAATATAGTTTCCTGAATATAGATTCCTATGGTAGGATCTTGTTGTTGATCTATTTTATATACAATAGTTTTAATGTATATAAAATATACAATATTGAACATGCAAACTTGGACAAGTCACTTGACTTGAACTTTAAGTTTCTTGTGGGAAGTATTAGGCTAATAATAACACCCTTTCAGGTTTTATATGGGTCAAATTAAATCATGGCCTTGAAACTTCTTTGTAAACTGGGAATAAGTTGGGAATTTTTGTTATCCTCAAAGAACGGTAACTTATCACTCATAGGCATTCACATACTGCATGTCTCAAGATAAACTAAGTTGCTGAAAATCAACTAATACAATACTAAAATTATATTTAAGTTTAATCCTCAAGATCTCAAATATGTGAAATACATTATTAAATTACATTCTATAGAAGAAAGAAAAAGCAGGAGGATGTTGGTAAGGTGTGAAATGTAGGGCTAGAATCCCTTTCTACATCCCAATAATAAAACAGTTGCAGAATACAGGGAAGCCAAATGGGAGGAGTTTTCTAGCTGTGAACACATTTTTGGAGAAGGCGCAAAGTGCCCAGAATTTACAGTTTTATGAAAGTATAATTATTTAAAACTTTGTTATAGTTGAAAAACTGCCATATTTATAGGCTACTCCTCTGGCATTAAACCTATTTCCTCTTTCCTCCCCATACAAAAGAAGACATTTAGTGATTTTTAAGAGGTTCCCCTGGATGAAATCTTCTGTACAATACTTGCTTAATGAGCTGATTAACAACTGTTACTGAGAATTAATGAATCAAATCACAGTGGTAATCACCATATTGCAAATCACTGTGTTGTATTAGGTTATGATGGAGCCATGCATTTTACAGTGATGGCTCTTTTGTATAATGAAGGTATCTGAACAGATTGCATCCCAGGTCTCACTGAAGGAACTCCAATAATATTTTGGATATAAGAAAGTCTTTTGAAATTCCCTAAACAGTAAGCAACAGAAAGACTCTATTAGGAGAATATTATTCCATTAAGTACAAAAAGCATTTTGATTTTAGATAATTATTCAGAGTGCTTTTGAAACCAGTTTTAGTCTTTATATATTTATCATTATCCAAACACATAGAAATCTTGCCATCTGATTAGGCCTCTGCTTTTACATGGTTTGCAGTGGAATGGCAAATAAAACATAAATGGCTACTGCAAAGGGACTTTAGTTTTGACAATTTGCTGCCTTGCCAGATAGTTTTTCAGTTCAGTATCTTTAATAAAAAAAATTTTTTTTTGCATTTAAGAGTTCTCAAAAATCTCTTACTGTTGAGTTTTTAATCCTATTAGAGAATGCTTTAATAATGAATAGTAATCTCAAAAGGTATTATAAACATAATGGAGAGATAACTATGACTGTTACCTAAGCAGCAAATAATGTGTAATCATGTGCTCATATTGAAATTAAAAGCGTAACCAATTGATTTCTGTGTAGAGGATTTTCTAAATATTTAGTTAAAAAACAGAACTTATATAAGTTTCAACAGCCTTATATAAGTTTCAACAATTCTTCTTTGTAGTAAAGCCTTATGGATTAATCATTTAAGAAAGCAATTCAAAATGACATGCTATCACATTGGGCAAAAATAGCTGATTCAATTAAAATATCTTTCCTTAATTAATATGCCCAACTAGGCTTACAGCTTAAAGAAAATACAAAGGAAATTTATCAGATTCAGAATATTTTAAACAAATTCAGCATTTATAATTTATTCTAATAAACACATAAGATTATATAACAAAAATTGTAAAGAAGGCTGAATACCAGCTTGGATTTCCTGGGAAAGATCCAGATACAAATTTTCCAGTTGAAGGTCAATTTATTTCAGTTGGCTGAAAGTCCCACGTACCCAGATTTTTAAACAACTGTATTTTTAAATTTTATACAGGCATTACTTCCAAAAAGATCTCTACCCTATATTATTATTCAGTTTAATATATTTTGAATATATATTAGTTTTTCTTCAAATTTACCCCAAAGCAAATTCACTTATCAATCAGATTAACCTACTCACTGTCTTCTAAACACACTATGGAAATTCCTCTTTGGAGTGTAGAAAATGAGAATGACTCTGGGTCCACATTCCCTGGGTTCAAATGCCCCCTCCATCAAATCCCAGTTGTGTGACCTGAGGCAAGGTACTTAACTTCTCTATGCTTCCTTTCTTCATTTATAAAGAATTAGTATCCATCTCAATAAACTGTATGTGGATGAAATAAGCCAATACAGACTTAGTGCTTGAGCACATCCAACCCAATTATTCCATAAGCATTAGCAAGTTAATGTAACAGAAGGAATGAGAAGTTAATATATGGCTTATTGCACTATTTCTAATTCTCACAAGAAGTCTGTAATCTAAGAAGTATTCCATTTTACTGATACAGTAACTGAGTTTCACTAAAGAAAAATTTTAAGAGTGTAATTGATATTCTTTGTTGTTTGGATTTCCCTGGTGACTCAGGAGGTAAAGAATCTGCCTGCAATGCAGGAGACCTGGGTTTGATCTCTGGGTTGGGAAGATCCCTGCAGGAGGACATGGAAACCCACTCCAGTAGTCCTGCCTGGAGAATCCTCATGGACAGAGGAGCCTGGTGGGCTACAGTCCATGGGGTCACAAAGAGTCGGACATGACTGAGCGACTAAGCACATAAAATCTGTCACTGCTTCCACTTCTGCTGTTGTTTAGTTGCTGACTCATTTCCAACTCTTTTGCAACCCTATCAACTGTAGCCCGCCAGGCTCCTCTGTTCATGGGATTTCCCAGGCAAGAATATTAGAGTGGGTCGCCGTTTCCTTCTCCAGGGGTTCTTCAAACTTGCATTGGTAAGTGGGTTCTTTACCACTGAGCCACCAGGGATGCCCATTGAAGTGCTTAGGAGAACATAAAACAAGCAAGTAAAATGCTTGATCAAAACTAAAGAAAGGAGAAGAATACAGAGAAAGAAACAAAGCACAAACGAAGAGAAAAGTTACAAGCATGGTATATATTAATCCAACTATCCCGACAATCACTTTAAATGTGACTGTCTTAAGTACACGACCTAGGGACTTCCCTGTGGCCCAGTATCTAAGACTCCACACTCCCAAGCAGGGAGGCCAGGTTCAGTCCTGGGTCAGAAACTAGATGCCGCATGCCACAGCTGAAATTCCCCCATGCCACAGCAAAGACTGAAGATCCCGAATGCTGCAACTAAGACCTGGTGCAGCCAAATAAATCAGTGTTTTACACACCCACAATTGTCATCTTTACAAATGAATAAATACACTAACAAAAGGAGCGAGACTGTTAGAAAGACGATTGAAAAAATAAGACCCAACTATATGTCTTCAACAGGAAACCGGTTTCTCAGACATGCCTTTAACTTTGACGGTTTTGAGAAGTACTGCTTAGATAGCTTGTAGAGTGTTTCTCCTTTTGGACTGGTCTATTGTTTTTCTCATGATGCGATGGGTTAATGAGCTTTAGAGAAAACCAAAGAAGTGGCATTCCATCACTAGTGTGGCTGTGCACTGATTGGTAATCCTCAGAATTATGAGATTATGAGTCAGTTAGTCTCAAAGGAAGACCTGGGAATCTGCGTTTTGGCAAGTGGTTCAAATGATTCTCATGGTCAGAAAAGTTGGGGAAATCCTGTACTAAAAACAGGCTTTGGTAAGAGAATATTTCTTGCTAGATCAGAACACACTTGCTTTCTTGGGGGTCACCAGGTAGAGGTGGGCTTCTAGCTCCCCCATCCTCTCTACACTCACTTTGCTGCCACAGTTACTGGCCACAGTGTGTTCAGGTGATGGCAGGCATGTAGTTGTCCTGAAATTGTCCACACTGCCGCTGACACATCCACAGTAGCTCATGTTGTATCCTTGCGCTGGCTCATTTTCTTTTCATGTCTTTTCTCAATCTCGCTAGATTTCCTCCTACCACGTCCACATGGCGAGGGACCCTGGCCTCCTACTTTCTTTCATCTGGCTATTGTGAATGGGGGTGTACAGTCTGGGGCCCAATTTATCATATGTAGCTTGAAATACAACACTTTTGCTTCATTGTCAGTATTTTCTTTTTCACTGAAGAGCTATATTGTTTCAGTCCTACCACTTGGCCTTTTTTACAGGATGCCTACAGGACTTAACCAACCATTTTTTCCCCCTTGTTTCTAGAGAAATTTCCAATAGATTTACAAGTAAACTTTGAAACACAGTTTTGTTCTAAACTAGGAACTCACTGCATTTACCAATCTAAATCTACATGGAGAGAAAGAACAGGAAGTAAATAATACGGTCCAATCATCAATAAAGCATAAGAGTAGCGGACCCTGAGCCTCTTGAATCCACCCATATGAGTACTGTGGTGAGGGGGGAACCAGGAGAAAGTCTCTCAAGGACACAGGGAGGCAGTCTGGAGGTGGCTGCATAGCCGTCATTAACTGGGAGGCAGCAGAGCTGACAGGAGGTGCTGGCACCCAGCCGTCAGCCATAGGGTGGTTTGGTTTCCACAATAAACCTCATGCTGATTATGCAGCAAGCGTGAGGAACCACGAGTGGCTGGGAGTGGCAACAGCCCTTAACTGAAGGCTGATAATGCTTGAATCAGTGTGAGAGGTGTTGGGTCACCCAGCAATAATCTTTTCAGAAACCATTCTAAATGTAGGAAGAAATAACACCAGCCACTCGCTGGCTTCTCAGTCTGAGAGATGACTTTATGCACAGTGATTTCAACAGGAAAAAAAAAAAAACGGATAATTTAGGATCCACTGCCCCTTTTGCAGCTATGCAAGTTATAAATTATAGGGTTACAAAGTGGAGCCGTTTTTGTTCCCAGTGGGTCTGGTTCTTTGTGTGTGTATTTATCCAATTGTCTGATTCACTTAAGTTTGTAACTACAGGGTCTTGCTCTGGGTTTTAGAAATGAATAGCTCTAAAAAGTCAAAGCAACAATCAATTCTTTAAAACCCAGATTTGTCCTGCTCGGAGTCACATAAGGATAGCACCATGATTATCCAAAACAGCACTAACCTGGAAAAGAGATGTTGGTAACTCTTCATGGCAACACAAATTGTGATTTTGCTATTTGCTTTGTGTTTCTCTCAGTCAGCAAAGACCTGCTCCAGGAGACATCGATCTTGTAGCCCTTGTTTAAAAGTGAGATGGCTGTGGTACATTTTGGGTGACAAGTAGATAAAGACTGTGAATTCCCCTTGAGAATAAATTAAAAAATAGCTCATCTGAACTTTCACCTGTTTCGCTCACAATAAGAGGAAGTTAATGTGAAAAAATTATCTTTCTTGCTCAGGCATTATAATGACTCACAAACCCTAAAACCTGCTTTTTCTCAGATTTTAATAATTTTTAAGCCACTGAAAGAACCATAGATCTTATTTTTTTCTTTATATCTGCCTCAGTCTAAAAATCATTGCTGCAAACTTCCAAGAAGAGACCATGCAGGATTTGTCCCTGGTACTCAGCTTGATATTTACAATCAAGCCTCACACCATCCAAATTCCTGAACATCTGTTTCATCTTTTTAATTGCGAATTTCAAACTACTAACATAAATTCGAGCTAACTTTTACAGATTGCATCAGCAGAATGCTTGCAAATCTGGACTGCAATAAAACAAGAATATTAAATAAAAAGCAGTTTGATTTTGATCATACTTTGGCCTTGCAATATAGCCAGCCAGTTGGGTTACTTGCTTGCTTGTGGCCTTACGTGTTCATTGGGCACTTGCTTTGTGCCAGGAGTTTGCCAGAGTCTTGAAATCATCTAAGAAAGAACAGACACATTCCGTCTTTTCTCACAGTCCAGGCACTGGTGATAAGAGGGAAACAAGCCAGCAATTGTGGTGCCATCTGTCTGATTCTTTGATAAGGTGAGTTCAGGATGTTCTAGACACAGAGAGCAAGGCACCACTGTCTGCTGGTCAGGGAAGGTCTTCCAAGCCTGATATCTGAGGGAACTAACACCAATTCCCCAGACTTCGGGTGTCCTAAACTCAACAGCAAGGAAAATCATTCCTTTAGTTGCTAACTTTTAAAAATTCCTATTGAAAAAAATAAGATGAAGATTATAGGGAGACCTCTTTGTCCTATTTTTGCAAGTTCTTAAGAATCTATATTTCCCCCACAAAAGTTAAAAAAAAGCAAATAGCACAAAAAATGTAACACTTTAGGGAATCTTCTGGAAACCACTTGTTGTCCAGGTCTGACTTTGTGGACGTGTAACCTCTGTAGTTACACAGGGTCTCTGTCAGAAGGATCCCACAATAAAGAACTCAGAAAGAGGGGACACTAGGCATTCAAAGGTGCACAATTATTTTTTGGAGAAGGAAATGGCACCCCACTCCAGTACTCTTGCCTGGAAAATCCCATGGACTGAGGAGCCTGGTAGGCTATAGTCCATGGGGTCGCAAAGAGTCGGACACAACTGAGCGACTTCACTTTCACTTTCAATTATTTTTGCCTACTTTAGTTGTGTCTAGGGCTGGTTCTGTCAATACAGAAATATTTAAAAAATAGACTGGGAGAAACTATATATTGCTCCTCATAATGATATCCGTGGCTTGTTTTTGTAATATGTCTTTCACTTTATAAATGCATGAAATGTTATATGATAATTGGGTTGTTAATTAGCCAGTAATAACTTTAATCTATTGCCATAATTATGGCCATAAACCTTCTTATGTATTTTGTGTATTGTGAAATGCTTACTATGAACTTAGAAGTTTCTTTTTGGAAGTGAAAGTGATTTTGCAGGAAAAGGAGATGCTTGGCAGATGTGGAAGGATGATAAGAGAAGAAGGTGAGGGAGAAGAAGAAAAAAGAGATAAGGAGGGAGATGAGGTGGAAGACAAGGTGGTTAAAGACCACTTCTCAGTGGAGGTGGCATTTGAGCAGAGATTTCTGTGAGGTGAGGAAGCAAGGTCCAGATCCCTGGGAAGAGAAGACCAGAGAGGCTGATGTGCACGGAGCACACTGCACAAGTGGGAGGATGGTGAGAAATGAGGTCAGAGGGGTATCACAAGAGACCTGGTGGACTCAAATCAATCCAATTATTCTGATTTGAGAGCTGAAACGTAGTGCTGTAGATAAGTGATTTTGAATTATTAGCTCTAGTAAGCTAAAAAAATGTCAGGTCCTAATGACTGGCACCAGTAAATGTGATCTTCTAAAGAAAAAGTGTATTTGTGGATGTTATCAAGGACCTTGAGACGTGGATTATCTAGGTGGACCCAAAATGCCGTCACAAGTGCTGTTGTTAGAGAGGAAGAGGGAGATTTCCCACTCACAGAAGAGGAGGAAGCGATGTGGCCAGGGAGGCAAAGACTGGAGTGATGTAGTCACAATCCAAGGATCGCTGGTAACCCCAGAAACCGGGAGGGGCAAGGAAAGGGCTCTCCCCTGGGGGTGCCACTGGGGGGAGCACGGCTCTGCAGACTCTGATTTCAAGTCAGTGACACTGATTTTGAACTTCTGGTTTCCAGAACTGTGAAAGAAAAAAATTGTGTTGTTTTAAGCCACTAAACTGTTGGTAATTTGTTACAGCAGCCATAGGACACTAATACATCAGCCTATGGTTGATATTTAAGGACATGGGCTAGAGGAGGTGAGAAGGAAGGAGGGCAGAGAGAGAAGAGGTCAGGAGGTGAGCTCTGGGACCTACAGCGCCTAGAAAGAAGAGAGGAAGAACTGAGATGAATGGCCAAGTCCATATGTATGTGACATCATACATGTGAACGGGAAAAGGGTCAAACAGAACTGAATCACCAACACAGAGGAGATCATAAAATCTAGTTATCCTAAGAATTTGCAGGGTTCTTAGGAAATGTGAAGACTTTTCACAAATTATGGAAGATGAAATGTAATCTATCCCAAGTATATCTTAAAAGACAGGTCATTTAGCTAACATTTGAGTGATGTGGGTGGTGACTGATTTCTTTTTGTAACATGCATGTATGTCTATGTATAAATGTATTTAATACAAAACATTTATATCAAGTTTGAAAAAAAGCATAAGTAAAATGATTCATTATACTTTGATTCTATTTAAAGAATTAATTAAGAGTCTACAGAATATGTTTTAAAATATTGAGTTTAAGTCATAGCTTGAAATGGGAATTAGCATGATGTTATCAATCTGACAGCCTTGTGAATGTCATCATCTGATTCATGATTGAATAGACAGTAGTCTCTGGCGAATTTAATCTTCACCACAAAAATATGAGTCTTTTTGCTTGAGTCGATGGAGACTTCTTTAAACTTGGATGATGCATCATGTCATTTTCAGTAATTTGGGTTGATATTTTCTTTGAGCAAAGCAAAATTAAATGATGAAATAAGCAGTCCTTATATAAAAGAATGTGCTTAGGAACAAAATACCATGAATAAAAGTTAAATGAAAAGAAATCCTCCATATAAAAGTCCAATTACTTCTCCTGAAGTAAAAGGGATGTTTTGGGTGTGTCCACATGAGAAAAATTGAATTTATTCCTTGAGGTAATCAGTAGTTTATTACACTACAAACTCATACAGATTCATGGTACCAAAAAGTCTAATCGAAACAGAGACACCATGAGAGATGTCCTGCTGGATCTGGGTAGCAATTTCAAATTATTATTTTTTCCTTTCTCCTCCTTTCCTCCATCCCCACTCCGTTCTTCTGTTTCTTTCTCTAAAAAGATCCTGTTATCACAGACAAATGAGGCAAGTCAATAACATCCACCCAAACAGACAGGATATATATTGAGCCAATTCAAAGCTGGGTGAACAGCAGCTGTGGTCTTGCCTGTGAAATTAGTTCAGAGGTGGCTTCTGTGCAGTGAAGCATCAGAACTCTTTCATTTACACTTTCCTATAAACACTGAAAAATGTGGACTTATGTAAAAACCTATTTGGCAGGATTTTAACATTTAAGTCTGTGGGTATATATGGGCAAGAGAGGAAAAACAAGAGGAAGGGAGAGAGGAGATACTTTTCAATCTATTCTAAAGATTTTTAAAGCAGGCAGCAATGAAACAGATTGACCTTTTATTACTTCTGAATTGAGGACAGCTTCCTCCCTTTAAAGCTTCAATTATATTGCAGGTTTTTATGATTTTGGAAGATGCCATGGTAACTTAGGCACTGAACCCAAACCAGGCTGTTTGATGTGTTGAACTGTGTATCATAAACCTCTGCAGTTTTACCAATCTGGCACTGGAAATTACCCAATTACAGTGTTTTTAGCTCAGTTTTCCAAATGCAATTAGAATACACATCATAAAGAAAATGCTAGTTCAGATGAGAAGAAAAATAATAAAACAAGTATATGTAAATTCTAGATTAATTCACTTGAAATGTTTTCATTTAAATTCTGAAGAAAATCTTCAAAATTGTGTCAGATACTAAACCATTTATAAATCTATTGGTACTGTTTGCATTTCAGGAAGGATTTAGTCGTCTAAAATTAAGGTTTGCTGTTGGTTGTGGAAAATTATTTCATGACATGAAAAAGTGTTCATAATTAAGTTGGAGAGAAAAAACATTATAAAAACAGTAGATATTAAGTAAACAGTTTTATTTATATATACTTGTATGCAAATATATACATTCATATATACTAAAAGAGCAGACATATAAAGGGTTAAATAATTATCTGCAAATATTGGAATTACCAATGGTCTTTTTATACTTTTGTGTTTTCCTCTATTTTATAATGTGGCATTTTATCTGGGTATAGGAAGTCTAAAGTACACATACACACAACAACAACTCATTTTAAAAGAAAATAATTTCAAGTTCCAACAATATCAGAAAAATGTTCCTAGTGCTTACCATTTTACAAAGGCTATAAAATTGAAAAATGTGTATGAAACAATTGTTTGCTGGAAAATTGAGGTTGTGAACATTGAAAGGAAGGAAACATATAAGGTATGCTCAATATTAACTCCTACTTTCTGTCTAGGAACTTTGAAAATCCAACACTGGCACTTGAAGTCCAAACAGAGAGCAGTGATCTCTCTGGGTGGAGCAAACAGAGACCGGAACTGGAGGAGATGAGCAGGTTTGTTGAGAAACTAGGTCCCAGAGACAAGAAAACTGTATAGAGAAGAAGCCCTAGAAAACTGCATGGGGTCCCTTGAATCTTTGGCCAGATACTAAGCTAAGCATGTGTGGAATGACGAGATCTAGTAGAGAACAGCTACTTGGAGGCTACAGCCAGAGTGGAGGGTGAGGTCTCAAAAAGGCTGTCTCTTATGAAGAAGGCTATGGTAAGTCTTAGAGAAAACATAATCAAAGCCTCAGATCAGAACTCAATAGGATAAAGCATGCTAGAACAAAGAAAATCATTCCTTAAAAAAAGACAACCTAAAACTCAGTGTATAATGCAAATAATATTGAACATATAAACTAAAATTCCTAGACATACATAAGGAGCAAAGAAAAAACATATACACATTACATAAGCAAATAGCAAATCCAAATCACTAAATAAGAGCTATAGCAAATGAAGTGTTAGCATTTCAAAATAGAATTAAATGGTAATTGTACTGGATGGATTTAACAGCAAGCTGAACACCAGTGAAAAAAGATCAAAAATTTGAAAACAGTTATATCAGTATAGGTCTAGTAGAGACCACACAGTGCTTTAAACAGGAGGAAGATACACATGAAGAATTAAGCTATGGTGGAAGATCATAAAATGTAAACTAATCTATGGGACTAATAAAGGGTAGACAAAGAAGGACAAACTTGGAAGAGTCCCCTCCTGAGAACTGAGGTTCAGACCTTGATGATTGCAGCCTACTGAATGGTAGAGGAATTGGCTGAATTTTGCAGGCCAATGCTGGTCAACAGTCACCAAGCAATCATGAAATTACTGTAGTACAGGTAAGCCACAGATGATGAGCAAGTGTTTAGAGCAAGCCGGGTCTGCACTGGGAGGGCTGTGAGAGGCACAACTTTAGGGGATAAATAAGCTGCAACCAGTGAGATGGTACACAGAGTTGGGGTGCTGATGAAGATGAGGGGTTTTTAATGTGTAGCATCTGCAAAAAGAGCTCCACAGAAGATAAACGTCCAGGATGATGGGGTAAACGGGGAGGCACACAGAAGGTTGTTGCTGCATTCGGAAATCTTAGAGCATGTTGGGAGAGCTACCAGGCTGGAAAGAGATATGGGTTCAGTCTCTGGATTGGGAAGGTCCCCTGGAGGAGGGCATGGCATGGCAATGCACTTCAGTATTCTTGTTTGGAGAATCCCATGAACAGAGGAGCCTGGCAGGCTAGAGTCCATAGGGTCACACAGAGTCAGACACGACTGAAACGACTTATCATGCACACATTTTCATATATATAAACTTCTATGTATATAAACTTTCAATTATAAGATAAATAAGTACTAGGGATGGCTAATTAACACTGCTGTATGGTATATAGAAAAGTTGTTAAGAGGACATCCCTGGTGGTCTGGTGGCTAAGACACCATGCTCCCAATGCAGGGGGGCCCAGGTTCAACCCCTGGTTAGGGAACTAGGTCCCATATTCCACAGCTGAGCTCCCACGCCACAACTAAGACCTGGAGCTGTCAAATAAACAAAAACATTTACTTGAAAAAAGAAGAGTTGTTAAGAGAATAATCTGAAAAATTCTCATCAGGAGAAAATTATTTTTCTTTTCTTATTGTATTTATATGAGAAGACGGATGTTAGTTGAACTAACTGTGGTAATCATTTCACAATGTATGTAAGTAAAACCATCAAGCTGTATGCCTTAAACTTATACGGTGATATATATCAATTATTTTTCAATAAAACTTGAGAAAAAAGAATAATGGTTCATTTAATGTCAGAAGCAATGAAGGCTAGAAGGAAATGTTTAAAGAGCAGGAAAAAATACTGTCAATGAGAATTCCATATGCAGCAAAAATATTTTTCAAAAACTGAAAATGAAATAAGGATTCCATCAGATAGACAAAAGTTAAGTGAATTAATAACGGGCAGACCTGCACTAGGAGACATGTTGAAGAAAGATTTTCAGGCCAAAAGCATATGATCCTAAATTGAAGCCCAGAACTATAAAAATAAAATTTAAAAACATCAGGAAATGGAAAATATCATGATAAATATAAAATATCTTTTAATTATTTTTATTTTGTAATATCTTTGAGACCACTAATTATCAAAATAGAAACAATAAAAATATATTATAGGATTTATAATGTATATAGGAATACATGTTATAAGAACACACCAGAGGTCAGTGGCATTCAGTAAAGTTACAGTATAAGGTCCTTACATAGCAATGAAGGAAATGTCTTACATAAAACGTGAAGAAATATATTATTTGAAAATAGAGCATGTAAGTTAAAGATGCATATCGTAATTGCCAGAAGTTATTCAGTTCAGTTCAGTCCCTCAGTCGTGTCCGACTCTTTGTGATCCCATGAACTGCAGCACTCCAGGCCTTCCTGTCCATCACCAACTCCCGGAGTCCACCCAAACTCATGTCCATTGAGTCAGTGATGCCATCCCACTATCTAATTCTCTGACGTCCCCTTCTCTTCCTGCCCTCAATCTTTCCCAGCATCAGGGTCTTTTCAAATGAGTCAGCTCTTTGCATCAGGTAGCCAAAGTATTGGAGTTTTAGCTTCATCATCAGTCCTTCCAATGAATATTCAGGACTGATCTCCTTTAGGATGGACTGGCTGGATCTCCTTGCAGTCCAAGGGACTCTCAAGAGTCTTCTCCAACACCACAGTTCAAAAGCATCAATTCTTCGGCGCTCAGCTTTCCTTATACTCCAACTCTCACATCCATACATGACTACTAGAAAAAACATAGCCTTGACTAGATGGACCTTTGTTGTTAAAATGATTAAAAAAAAAAGAAAAAGGTATAGCTAAAAAGCCAAAAGAAGATGATGGATTCAATAATAAAATTATATGGATTATTCCAAAAAAGGTAGAAAAGGAGCAACAAAAACAAAGAACAGACAGAATAAGTGAAAAACAAATAGCAGGATGGAGGACTTAAAACATGAATATGTCAACAATTACATTAAATGTAAATGTAATAAACACACCAATATAAAGGCACAGATAATAAGATCGTATAAAAAGTGCAAAACCCAAATGCATGCTGTAACTCATCATAAATATGGATACAAAAGTGCTGGAAAAAATATGAGGATACTAAGCTCAATTATATGAAAAAGAAAATACATCATTATCTACTGATATTCCTCCCAGGAAAGAAATGCTACTTTAACTTTCAAAAATCAATCTATATCCTTCACCACATTAACAGAATAAAAAATGTGAAGTCATCATATCATCTTAAATGACAAAGAAGCATTTTGATAATATTTAATGCACATTCATAATAAGAAACCAATAAAAAACACCTCTTACCACACTGGAAAAGAAGGGAACTTCCTCATTCTGATTTTAAAATCTATGAAAAACTTACAGCTGACATCATACATATTTCAAACATCGAATGCTTTCCCTGAGACTGGGAACAAGGCATGGATGAACCTTCTCACCAATTCTATTCAACGTTGAACTGGACATTCTAAACTGTTCAATGAGGCATAAAATAAATAAATAAATAAAATCTATATTAATTTTATACCATCTGATTGTGTGAGGAGAAAATCCTAAGAAATGTGCAAAGCGATGACTCGAAGTAGGGAATGAATTTAATAGGATATAGCATAAAGGCAGATTCTAATGATTTTCTATAGAACAGTTAATAAACAATTAGACAACGAAATAAAGAATGCCATTTAAAATAGAATAAAAAGAAATAGAAATACGTTTAATGTGACATGTGCAATACTTCTATAAAATTTACCAAAACTAATGCTGAAAATCAAAGAGATGTGACTACGTCAAAAGATATTCCATGTTCACGAAAAGGAAAATTCAGTGTTAACAAGATGCTTTTGCAATCTGATTTATAGATTCAACACAATCCCAACCATAATTTCACAAGATCTTTTTGGCAGAAAATGAAAATTTGATTCTAAAAACTAGTATGGAAATGCAGCCAAGAATAGTCGAAGCTATGCTGAAGAAGAATAGCAAGGTTGTATAATTTGCACTACCTAATTTCAAAACCTAAAATGACAGTACCTAGAGAGTGTGAGCCTGATGAGTGGATAGAAAGATCAATTATTGGATCAGACTTGTGTCTAAAGTAGTCATAGAGAAACATTTAATTTTTGACAGGGACAAATGCAATTTAATAGAAACAAACTTTTTCAGCAAATGGTGCTGGAGAAAGTAGATACTAATGTTCAAAAATAAAAAGAATTTCAGTTACTACCTCATTCCATATACAAAATGTAATTCTAAATAAAGTTCGAGAAAGTAAAAGCTTTCTAAAGGAAAACATCAAAGCATTTGTTTTGCAAACTATGGTTAGGCAATAACTTCTCTGAGAGAACAGGTAAAACATTTCATAAAAGGAAAAAAGTTGGGTAAGGTGGGTAAGAATTCACCACAATTAAAAGCTATTATCACAAGACACTGTTAAGAATAATGAACTAGAACACAACAAAATGTTTGACTGGAACTAAATTTGCAAAGAATATATCTTTAAAAGGATATATATCCAGAAAATATGAAAACTTTAATAGCTCAGTAATAAAGAAACAAAGCATCATTAAAATGGGCAAAATATTTAAACAGACATTTCAAGGAGAAAGAAACACAAATGGCTGGTAAGCACATAAAAATGAGATGAAAATCACTAGTTTTCGGAGAAATGCAAATTAAAACCACAACCAGATACCACTATGAACTCATTACAATGACTGAAAGTAAAAGACTACATGTTGGCAAGGATGCAGAATTGGAACTCTGCTACACTGATGGTAAGAAGTATAACGCTGTGATTATTTTGGAAAACGTGTTGATCATTTCTTACAAAGAGAAAAATACATGTACACTATGATCCAGCAGTTCTACTCCCAGACATTTTCTCAAAAGAAATGAAAAGAAACATCTATAAAAATTCTTGTCCAATAATACTCGTAGATGCTTTTTTCTTAATAGTCCAAAACCCCAAAGTTTACCAACAGAAGGAAAGATAAAAATGCGTGATAGAGTCACAGAATAGAATGCTAATTACTAAAAACAGGAATGAACTACTGATGTATACAATAACATGGATGAGTCTCAAAAATCTTATGCTGAGCAAAAGAAGCCAGACACAAAAACTGTACATACTGTGTGATTCTATTTATATTAATCCAGCCAGCAAAATTAACACAGTGGAAAAATCCAGAAAAGCGGGTGCTTCTAAGAGAGCAGGATTGCTTCAGATGGGGCCTGAGACAATTTTATGAGGAGCTGAATGCTTTCTGTATTGTTTACATGGGTGTGTGCACCCAGGAAAGCAAACTGCATTGTACTCATATTTGTGCCTTTCGGTTTATGTTGGTATGTAGGCTACCTTTTAAAAAAGAACTGTAAAAAACTGAATTCTCATTAGTAGATTTCTATTTCATTGTATTATGGGTTAGCAATTCCGAAACGACTCTTTGCATTTTCTAGATTTGAACAAATGAGTGCATATATTAAAAATAATGAGAGACAGATTTCCCATCATAGAAGTACAGACTTTTAAATATGAAAGTATAGAATGTGTCCAGTGGTGTTGAGTTGGGACTGGAAGTATCAGTATAAACACAAGATTTTAAAGAGCTGACTATAGGTTAATCCACGTGCATGTGCCTGGATGTGTATGAATTTCCTAAATTGCATGCATCTCCTAAATCTTTCTACTGAGAGGACCTGGAAGCAAAGAGTTACCCATGGCAATGAGCATACTTAATGCTAAGATATTGGTTTCCAAATATTATCCTCTTCTAGAAAGGACCAGGGCTCCTTGAGTGAAATGTGATGTCCAAGGATGGAACAGGAAAAGTCTGCAACGTTTCTGGAACTTCTTTTGTGCCACAGAGTTAAGAAGGGGCTCAAAGAATTGCCAATCTGGAACAAATTAAAAATATAAATAATGATAGCATTGGGTTATAATCTACATGATTAAAAAAATCCATTCTGACACAAATAATAAATAAACAAATATAGAAGCTAATAAGTAGGGCAAAGGAAGCCTCTTCCTTACAGCAGAATGCGAATTTATAAATATCAAAAGAGTGATGCATTTCGAGAATCATCAATTCATGCTAAAATTAGTAAGTATTTACAAAGAAGGGAATATTTATATTGCCTGAAGGTGTCTCCCCACAAATTATTTATTATTTACCAAAAGAAAACAGTACCTTTACAGGGTGGAAACCTGTCAATTACCACTTTAACCAAACAATATAAATTACCTTTACCAAATTCACATCATAATGTATCCTCATATTATTCACTGAGAAGGGCACAACATTTCATGGGTATTCCTGGCAAAAAATACATAATTATAATCTACTAATGAGGAAACTGAAGAAGGCAATGGCACCCCACTCCAGTACTCTTGCCTGGAAAATCCCATGGATGGAGGAGCCTGGTAGGCTGCAGTCCATGGGGTCGCTAAGAGTCAGACTTGACTGAGTGACTTCACTTTCACTTTTCACTTTCATGCATTGGAGAAGGAAATGGCAACCCACTCCAGTGTTCTTGCCTGGGGAATCCCAGGGACGGGGGAGCCTGGTAGGCTGCCATCTACGGGGTCGCACAGAGTCGGACACGACTGAAGCAACTCAGCAGCAGCAGCAGCAATGAGGAAACATCAGACAAACACATTGAGATACCTTCTATATAATATTTGGATGATAGTCTTCAAAACACTGAAGTCAAGACAGAGGCTGAGGAACTGTCTGTACATATTGAGGAGGCTTTAGATACACAACTAAATACAATACATGCCTCTCAATAAGATCCTGGACTGAGAAGTGTGCTCATATAATGTGTAATGTGTAAATAAGGGTGTATGTATGTTTACATACATACACATGCATATATGTGTGTGTGTATAAAACCACAAAAGATAATGCTAGAATGATTGGTATATGTATTGTAGCTTATAAAAATGCATTGTATCAGTATTCAGTTCAGTTCAGTTGCTCAGTAATGTCTGACTCTTTGCGACCCCATGAATTGCAGCACGCCAGGCCTCCCTGTCCATCACCAACTCCCGGAGTTCACTCAGACTCATATCCATTGAATCAGTGATGCCATCCAGCCATCTCATCCTCTGTCATCCCCTTCTCCTCCTGCCCCCAATCCCTCCCAGCATCAGGGTCTTTTCCAACGAGTCAACTCTTCATATGATGTGGCCAAAGTATTGGAGTTTCAGCTTTAGCATCAGTCCTTCCAATGAACACCCAGGACTGATCTCCTTTAGGATGGACTGGTTGGATCTCCTTGCAGTCAAAGGGACTCTCAAGAGTCTTCAACACCACAGTTTTCATTCCAATCCCAAAGAAAGGCAATGCCAAAGAATGCTCAAATTACCACACAATTGCACTCATCTCACACGCTAGTAAAGTAATGCTCAAAATTCTCAAAGCCAGGCTTCAGCAATACATGAACTGTGAACTTCCAGATGTTCAAGCTGGTTTTAGTAAAGGCAGAGGAACCAGAGATCAAATTGCCAATGTCCGCTGGATCATCGAAAAAGCAAGAGAGTTCCAGAAAAACATCTATTTCTGCTTTATTGACTATGCCAAAGCCTTTGACTGTGTAGATCACAATAAACTGTGGAAAATTCTGAAAGAGATGGGAATACCAGACCACCTGACCTGCCTCTTGAGAAACCTATATGCAGGTCAGGAAGCAACAGTTAGAACTGGACATGGAACAGACTGGTTCCAAATAGGAAAAGAAGTACGACAAACCTCTAT
Organism: Bos taurus; assembly: GCF_002263795.3. NCBI lineage: Eukaryota > Metazoa > Chordata > Mammalia > Artiodactyla > Bovidae > Bos > Bos taurus. The sequence goes on from NC_037336.1 coordinate 92,429,985, forward strand.
ATTGTCACCTTGCTTAATTAACTTATATGCAGAGTACATCATGAGAAGCACTGGGCTGGAGGAAGCACAAGCTGGAATCAAGATTGCTGGGAGAAATATCAATAACCTCAGATATGCAGATGACACCACCCTTATGGCAGAAAGTGAAGAGGAGCTAAAAAGCCTCTTGATGAAAGTGAAAGAGGAGAATAAAAAAGTTGGCTTAAAGCTCAACATTCAGAAAATGAAGATCATGGTATCTGGTCTCATTACTTCATGGGAAATAGATGGGGAAACAGTAGAAACAGTGTCAGACTTTATTTTGGGGGGCCTCAAAATCACTGCAGATGGTGATTGCAGCCATGAGATTAAAAGACGCTTACTCCTTGGAAGGACAGTTATGACCAACCTAGATAGCATGTTCAAAAGCAGAGACATTACTTTGCCAACAAAGGTCTGTCTAGTCAAGGCTATGGTTTTTCCAGTGGTCATGTATGGATGTGAGAGTTGGACTGTGAAGAAAGCTGAACGCCGAAGAATTGATGCTGTTGAATGTGGAACGATGTTAGCATGAATAGCAATTACTGGAAATTGTATCCATCTCTTGCTTATACAGAGCAGAAATTTTTACTCAGTTAAAACCAATTAAATCAGAAACATGAAAAAAAAAAAGAGGTTGCTCTACAACTTAGACTAATTGGAAGGAAAAAGCATTGCTCTTGAAAAGTTTAACTATATTAAAAGAGATATGGTGTTCTTGAACCATCTTTAGAAGAGGCTAGATTTTATTAAGAGTCAGAAGGAACAACCAGGTCACACATGAAGAGCTAAGCACAGTTTCAGTTGTATTCTTCACAGGAAATAGATTTTAGAGGAGAAAAGAATTGAAAGGAGCAATCTAAATATCAAAACTGGATGAACTGATTTCTCACGTTGCAAGAAGGATAAAGTCCTGAGAAAAGAAATGAATATTTATCAAACTACCAGTGGCTTTTGCAAATAGAGCATGCAGTAATCACCATAAAGTGCTTGTCCTAAGGGCTGGCCTTTGTCTTGTCTGAGACAAGACTTCCACTCCTCCTCACTTAGATTCCTTCACTTCTTCCAAACCAAGATCCTTTGTTGCTGGTGGAATCATGGGAACATGTCTGGAGATGAAAACTTATTTTTCTTCCTCCTCTTATAGGAAACTCTTACGGGCCACCTCCAGAATATTTTCTGCTGAGGGATAGCTCTGACCTACTGCAGCTGTCGTTGTTTACTCTCTAAATCACATCTGACTATTTGAGACCCATGGACTGCAGCACGCCAGGCTTCCCTGTACTTCACTGTTCCCCAGAGTTTGCTTAAACTCATGTCCATTGAGTCGGTGATGCCATCCAACCATCTCATCCTCTGCCGTCCCCTTCTCCTCCTGCCTTCAATCTTTCCCAGCATTAGGGTCTTTTCCAATGAGTCGGCTCTTCACATCAGGTGGCCATAATATTGGAGCTTCAGCTTCAGCATCAGTCCTTCCAATGAATATTCAGGGTTTATTTCCTTTAGGATTGATTGGTTTGACCTCCTTGCAGTCCAAGGGACTCTCAAGAGTGTTCTCCAGCACCACAGTTCAAAAGCATCAATTCTTTGGCGCTCAGCCTTCGTTATGGTCCAACTCTCACATCTCTACATCAGTGGGAACAAAAAATTCCTTCCACACCAAGGTGTTCCTGACTCTCCCCTCCCCCATATAGTGGCTTTGGCCCCAAACCCAACAAAGTGCAGACAACAGAGAGTAACCTTCAGGGCTGATCCAGTTTCAAAAAACCTGGTACTTAAGCCAGAAAACTTGAAACATTTGTCTGTTTTTAAAAATAATTTTTTAAAAATAATTTAAAATTCTCTCAAAATTTTAGCTTAGGGAAATGCTATTACTTGAAATATACTTTTACTCAATTGAAATCTTGACGGAACTATAACACTTGAGATACGTGTGCTATAGATAAGTATATATAAATAAGTTTTAAAGAAAATGATATCAAATGGAAGAGTGAATAAGGCCTTATGTGATTTTTTATAGGCATTTTTCAGGCAGCATGCAAATGCTGCTCTGGCTAAGCCCAGCGTTGGGATGTGAATGGAGAGGAAGTGACTCTAGCACGTGACTCATATCAGTTCTTGGTGTTTGGTACTGGCGGGTGATCCTCTTGCTCCACGTGATCGCTGCCTGGAATTAGAGCTCCTGTTTGTTTGCTGGGCAGATTCCACATATATGCTCCATTTGTGATTCATTTACAAACACTTGTCAACTGAGATTTGAGTCCTGTGGTGCTGGATGTGAGCAATGGAAAAGGACAAAGTGGCAGAGCTAAGTCACTCATGTGAAGGAGTCTCTTAGCTACTTATTCATAGGACTGAAGACAGTAGTCACTACAGTCGGCATTTCTGTGTGTGCTTCATAGTATAATTTAGATTCACTTCATAGATCATTTTATTTATATTTGATTTTCCCCAAAAGTTTGTCATAAATTCAAATGGAATATCAACCCATATGTAAACTTTGGGGGGAGGAGAACATGAATCATCACACTTAATTCATTCGTCCATTTAAATGGGTTAAATTAAAAGTCCAAGAAAATCTAGCACTTAATAAGTGGAAAGTCTATTATTACAAAAAAGGGGGAGGGGGGAAGGGTATGATTTAAATAAGAGCCTCTACAAGATAAATAAATACTCCATGAGTACAAATGTTTAGTTCTTAGGATTGTTAAGTTTTCCCCATGGTTCTGAGTTGGAGGTGGGGAGAGCAACAATTTTGAATAAGAAAGAACTTGGAAAGGATATTGGAATATGTGACTAAAGAATCCTTGGAGGTGGAAAGCGGCAGATGGTGGGGAATACAATGGAGAGGATAATTTCCTGAGCGAGCCTTCAGGTGGCGCTATAATCCCTTCGGAACTCAGTTCCTGTCCAGTTGGCAGTGGCTCTGAGCTGGAGGAGAGCGTGAGAGTAAGAAAGGAATAGGTGTGGTTAGAAGAGGGGAAAGGTAAGAAGCATTGCTTTCGTAGGAGATAATAAACAAATCGTCTGAAACTTGGGGGAGTGTCTCTACACAGAAACCTCCCAGGAGAAAGTTTCTATAAATTGTATTGCTAAAATCATCTTTTTCGGATTAAAACAAAATCCTTTGAGTTTTTGGAAAGCAAGTTCTGATGTTTTTCTGATCTTTCATGTGTTTGATCTGGTGGGTAGAGATCTGTGAGCAAAACAATGCACAATTGAATTTATAAGCTGACACATATAAGTGCACCTCTCTCTGGCCAGAATTGTATGCAAGCCAGTATTAAAACAAATTAACATGTAACTGCATGAACAGATTCTTATTTCTCTATTGTTTTGCTGCCCTTTTTCCTGTCCTGAAAGGAGGGATGGATCAGCCATTTTCAAAATCCATTTCCAGAGAGATCATAACAATTTCCTATCTGGTCGGTCTGTGTCATTAAGTATAAATGAGTCTGTGATGAGAAAAGTCAAACCTCCGTTTTATTAGTCTTAATTTTAGTTTTTTATTTTTAGATACCTAATTTGCTTTCACATTTGATACCTTAGAGAGAAAAGCAAAGTCAATCGCTGATCTCTTGGTTTTCCCTGCAGCGACTGTAATTGGACACTCTTTAGCAGTGGTGCAACTGTTCACACGGATATCGCAAAGCAATGACGGCTGCTAGATTAAAGAGAAATCTTTTAATATATTTGTGATTAACTGGCAACTATAATAAGAAATTGCAGGGGAACAGAAATAAACAGAAAAGGTTAACAAGGTAGGACACAGGATGATTGTTTGCTCGGGAGGAAGAAAGGCAAAACAACATTCAGGCTATCCAACTGACATCAACCTGTATGATAAATAAGTAATATTTAAAAGAATTTCCGCCCTCAGATTTATATATTTTGTGCTCTTCCAGCCCCGACCTTTGTGCATGGCCACAAATCTGATGCTAAAGAGCAAGTCTATGAATTATGGAAAATAGGAGATGATTTGAAGGGTGTGTGTTAGAAAAGATGAAACTGTGCTCTCTTTATCTCTACTGAGGACACAAAGTTCTGCCTTAGTGTCTTATTGTTCTTAGAGCTTTGAGGAGATATATTTTAATTATCTTGACAACGTTGTTTACTCACTTACCATCCAAAAGATTGCCCAAAGGATTGTCCAGAAGAACGTGATTCTGCCTAAAGGATAGCAGAACTAATTGTTAGAATAAAAACTATCGTCATTATATCTATCATGGTTGTCATAAGCTAACATTTAGCTTTGTATCTTTGAGAGTCTATGCTGGATACATGACAGTCTAAAACAACGTGTTGGCCTGTTTCCAAAGGTGTCTGTCAGAAGGCTGAGCACCTGGAGGATGACATCCTTGACCAGAGTTTCACGTCGGCAAGTGACTAGCAATTGACCATGACTCTAGAATCTGAGTGACAGCCACCCAGTGATTCCTGGGAGCTGATTTCAATCATATTAAGAAAAAAGTGAAGTAAGATATAGCCAAACTTACAAAATGGGGAATAAAAGACCTGAAAACAAGAAAATTATCCAGACAAATAACACAGATATTAATTCTGTGAAACACAAGGCTTTAAACAACCCCACAACCCACCTAAAATAAGTTAATTACTCCTACTTTTTAGGAGGTAAGTGCGTAAAGAAAGTGGAAAGTGAACCTTCTTAAGCCGAACCCTTTATTTCCTTAACTATAATAAGTCTCCCTTTTTTAGCGTTTAATGGGCCAAGTTTTGTACACATGATCCTTTTCTAAATTAACTAATGATTTTTCACCTTTACTAAGGTATAATAGACAAAATGGGTTGCCATTACCTTCTCTAGTGCATGAAAGTGAAAAGTGAAAATGAAATCGCTCAGTCGTGTCCGACTCTTAGTGACCCCATGGACTGCAGCCTACCAGGCTCCTCCATCCATGTGATTTTCCAGGCAAGAGTACTGGAGTGGGGTGCCATTGCCTTCTCCAAAATAAAATTATAAGATATTTAAAACATGTGTGTTAGTTGCTCAGTCTGACTCTTTGTGATGCATGAACTGTAGCCCCCCAGGCTCCTCTGTCCATGGAATTCTCCAGGCAAGAATACTGGAATGGGTTGCCATACCCTCCTCCAGGGGATCGTCCCAAGCCTGGGATTGAACCCAAATCTCTGTACTTTGGGTAGATTCTAACTATCATATCCGTCATCTCACATATTTACAGATTTCTTTTCTATTTAGTTTTTTAGATTCCACATATCAGTGATACTGTGGAGTATTTCTCTCTCTGCCTGGTTTATTTCACCTAGCCAAATACCCTCCAGTTTCTTCGATATTGTCCCAAATGACAGGAGTTCTTTTTTACACAAGGCTGAATAATATGTGCATGTGTATTATATTTTCTTTAGCCATTTCTGTGTGGATGGGCACTTAGGTTGCATCCATACCTTGCCTTTTGTGAATAAAGCTGCATTGAATGTGGGAGCACAGATAGCTTTTCAAAAGGATAACTGTGCTTTCATTTCCTTTGGCTATAAACCCAGAAGTGAGATTGCTGGGTCATATCGTTGTTCTGTCTTTAATTTCTTAAGGAGACTCCATACTGTTTTCCATCGTAGTTATACCAGCTTACAGGTTACATTCCCACCAATAGTGCACAAGGGTTTCCTCTTCTCCATATCCTTGCTAGCGATTGTTGTTTCTTGACTTTTTGATAACAGACATCCTAACAGATGTGAAGTGGTACCTCATTGTGACGTGTGCGCGTTCAGTCGCTCAGTCATGTCCAACTCTTTGTGACCCCTGGTCTATAGCCCATCAGGTCTCCCCCTGTCCATGGAATTTTCCAAGAAAGAATACTGGAGTGGGTTGCCATTCCCTTTTCAGGGGATCTTCCTGACCCAGGGATCAAGATTTTTACCATCTGAGCCCAGATAAGGAAACTGCATCACAGAGAATTGAAGCTACTTTCTTAAAGTCAATTAGATAAAATTAGTGTTCACATTTAGGCCAAACCCAGAATCCATAATCAATGTGGTCTTTATGCCTTATTTTCCCAGATAGCTTAGTCTCACACAATGGGCCACTACCCCTCTTTTTCTGGCAGGCAGCCAACCATGGTGCCATTCAGGAAGACAGCTTTTTAGCATCCCAGGACTGCTCTCCTTTCCAGAATGATCCTAGCAGTTGTCATCTTATGTCACTGCAAGGTGGTCACTGTTTATTCTCTTTCTCTGATCTCTTTATCTGAGACTTCTGTTATCAATGTATTTAGAAGGAAATGACAACCCTCTCCTGTGTTATTGCCTGGAGAATTCCATGGACAGAGGAACCAGGTAAACTACAGTCCATGGGGTTGCAAAGAGCTGGACACGACTGAGTGACTAACACACAAGATTAACTGGTTTTCAAATCCTCTCTGCATCTGACGTTTATTATGTCTGTGATGCCTCATTGCCCCAGGCCCTCAGTGGGTAGAAACACCCCTCTTGACTGCTAAGATGCATGGATTTACACTCCTCAGTCCCATGGCACTTGAAATGACCTGCCCATTTCTGTGACCTTTGAAACATGGCTCCATTAGATTTGTGTTGGGGCCGGGCTTTGATTATGTACCTTGCAAAAGTAAAAATCTATAATTAGACCAAAATAAAACCTGGGGGTTTCTAAGTCTCTATGGAGAAAACCACAAATCTATTCACTTGTTCCACTTAATTTTGACTCAGCCAGTAATATTTATAGAGCGGCCATTAGACTCACAAAACTGTCTACCAGGAGCTTGAATCATGATACCTAATAAAAATGGGTTTCAAATACTCCAAGATCTACGAGAACAATCAGGGGATTTTAAAACATTAAGGATCATTTATTAGAACAACAATAAACAATGTTTGGAGGATACTGAGAGTTTCTCTTCTGTATATTAACATCAAGGTCTTATAGCATGGCCCAAATAATCAATATAAATTACATTATATTTAACTTTCTTTTTTGCTTGCATAATTATAAATTACTTGGCAACGCATAAATCAGAAATACACCCATTTGGGCACAGGCTGAGAAACTGCAGGACAAACAGACTCAGCAATGATCCCTAGGCTTTAGTTCCAAATTTGTGACCAAGTGGTCCACTTAGATCTCAGTGTTTCTACTTCAGTACTGAGTCAAGATTTTTTTTTTTTTTAACTCTGGCCCTTGTAAACAAAAGATTGGGATCTAAGATAATGATACAAGAAAAATATTTCAGTGTTTTCCACTCACATCTATCACTATGTTGTGTATGCTAAGGTATGACTCAATTTGATCCTTGGCATGACTCCACCAAAGGATTGGTAAATGCACACAATCACGATGTCCAGAAGCAAGTTCTCTATTTCCGGTCTTCCTCACCCTCTCCTTGGATGACCTGGCCAAATTGGTCATTGTCTGTCTTATGGTAAAGATTCCAAAATGAACAGCATAACATTAATGGGCTTCAACTACTAAATGGGGTTAATAAATATCATTCAAACTGTTTGGTTATGTTACGACCAAACTTATGCTCAGAAAAATGAAGAGACCTGCTTACAGAGACAAAGGGACTGCGTTCCTGTGTTGGGTGTTACGTTCAGTCCTATGTCTCTGAATTCCATAGTGTTCCATTCAGTAAATCAAATGCTTCAGGGTAGTCCAGTGAGTTTTTAAAACATTGTTGCATTTGGGCTTTTAAAAAAATAGTTCTAAACAGCATGGAAACTTGAGCAACTTGATTTATTTCACTCAATATTATATTTCTAAGAACCTCCAAGGTTGTTGCCTAGAGCTATCACTCCTGTTTAAAATTCCACTGAATGCATATTCCAGAATTTCATATTTTTATATTCTTGCCATTGTTTTTTTCCCCTATTGTTGCTGTGAAGAACAATGATTCTAGAACATTCTTCAGTTCAGTTCAGTTCAGTCGCTCAGTCGTGTCTGACTCTTTGCAACCCCATGAATCGCAGCACGCCAGGCCTCCCTGTCCATCACCAACTCCCGGAGTTCACTCAGACTCATATCCATCGAGTCAGTGATGCCATCCAACCATCTCATCCTCTGATGTCCCCTTCTCCTCCTGCCCCCAATCCCTCCCAGCATCAGAGTCTTTTCCAATGAGTCAACTCTTCACACGAGGTGGCCAAAGACCTGGAGTTCAGCTTTAGCATCATTCCTTCCAAAGAACACCCAGGGCTGATGTCCTTCAGAATGGACTGGTTGGATCTCTTTGCAGTCCAAGGAACTCTCAAGAGTCTTCTCCAACACCACAGTTCAAAAGCATCAATTCTTCAGTGCTCAGCCTTCTTCATAGTCCAACTCTCACATCCATATATGACCACAGGAAAAACCATAGCCTTGACTGGACGGACCTTTGTTGGCAAAGTAATGTCTCTTCTTTTGAATATGCTATCTAGGTTGGTCATAACTTTCCTTCCAAGGAGTAAGCGTCTTTTAATTTCATGGCTGCAATCACCATCTGCAGTGATTATGGAGCCCCCAAAAATAAAAGTCTGACACTGTTTCCCCATCTATTTCCCATGAAGTAATGGGACAAGATGCCATTATCTTCATTTTCTAAATCATGTGTGCAAGTGTTATTCTACATCACATACTTAGGAGTGAAATTACTGGATCAAAAAGTATCCATTGATATAAATTTAAAAAGGATAATACCAAGTTGCTTTCCAAAATGGCCACAGTGATGTACACTCTGTGTACATCATACCAGCTGTGTATGAGCACTCCAGATGTTCGACATCCCTGCCAAAATGGTATTTTTAAGACCTCTTAATTTTCTATGGTGGTAGATGTCTTCTCCTGTGAAATGCCCACTCATATCATTGGCCTATTTTTCTATTGGGATGTTTTTTATTCCATAATGTTTTAAAAGGAATTCTTTATATACTGGGTCACAAATTCTTGAATACTGTGCTGGAGAATATCTTTTCCTACTGTGGCTTGTCTCACATTCTTGTTCTTACAGATGTGTGTGTTGTTGCCCTATGTTCATGGCAACTTCTCCATCTTATCTCTTATTTTCCTCTTTGATTGTATATCTCAAGGGCATATTGTCATTAACTACCTGGTTTACAGAGGCCAGGCTCAGTGTGTTCTAGGATTCTACCATTGCCTGTATATCAGCTCACATGATAGCCTATTCTCTGGTCTCATCTTTCTTTGGTCCACTCTGTCCCATGAGCTTCCCTGAGCAATATGGCCTCAGACAGTCCAATCACCTTCTCTGACATACACACACACACACACACACACACATTTGTGTGTGTGTGTATGTGTAAGCTACATTAACAATATGGCCTCAGACAGTCCGGCCACCTTCTCTGAGACATATATAATATAGATATACATATAGAGATATGTATATAGATATATCTATATTATATACATATATATATAATATATATCTATAAAATCTTGCTGATGACTCAAAAACAAAATGAAACTTTCCTTCTAAGAAACAAGATGGCTGAAGTCAATAAGCAAAAGCTGCTTCAAACCCCAAACTGCTGCCTTCCTTGACAAAATGTGCTCTTCAGCACTTTTACATCATTTAGCTTCTCACTGCCTCATTGCATGCGAGTTACATTTGTGCCTGAGCTCGTTTGCCTTCGTTTCTGTACATACTTATTCTGCTGCTTGAATGTCCTTGGAGTTAGTTCATTTCAAAATCTCTGAGTGCCTGGCTTATATCAGTATGACTCACCTCACACATAAGACCTGAGAAAGCACCGCGGGTAGTTAAGCAGTTAATCAATGCTTCTTCCCAGAGATGAAAGACACTGAAATATTATCAGCATTGGGTTTTCATAGGTTTCAAAAGTTCTTTAAAAGTGAAAGTGTTAGTTGCTCAGTAGTGTCTGACTCTTTGTGACCCCATGGACCTTAGCCCACCAGGCTCTCTGTCCATGGATTCTCCAGGAAAGAAAACTGGAGTGGGTAGCCATTCCCTTCTCCAGGGGATCTTCCTGACCCAGGTATTGAACACATGTCTCCACCATTGCAGGCAGATTCTTTACTGTCTGAGACACTGAGGAAGCCCCCAAAGTCCTTTATGCACTACAAATAAAAGGAAGCCAATAATTAGGTCAAAAGAAATACTAGCCTTTTATAAGACCATGGTCAAACAAAAAAACCTGCATGCTCTCTGCCAATCTGCAATTTGCTATTACTCAACAGGGCTTCCCTGGTGGCTCAGCAGGTAAGGAGTCTGCCTGCAATGCAGAAGACACAGGAGACAAGGGTTCGATCTCTGGGTTGGGAAGATCCCCTGGAGGAGAAAATGGCAACCAACTCTAATATTCTTGCCTTGAGAATCCATGTACGGAGAAGCCTGGCGGGCTAGTCTATGGGGTCACAAAGAGTCGGATATGACTAAGCGTATCTGCAGAACAGGAATTCAACTACTAACGAAGTCAACGTTAGCTGCAGGTCCAAGACTCCGAGCTGAGGTCTTTATGATTCTTTAGTCTCCCAGTGGGACCATTCTGACTGCAGATTCCAGGTGACCTGCAGCCATGATGGGTGGCTCTTCCTGTACGTCCCTGACAATCTGTCACGTGCTCTGGGCTGTACCACTGGAGGTGGCACCTGCAGAGGTGAAAGGGATGGAAGGCTAGGAGAGGAAGATGCTTCTGTTCTCTGGTCCTGGTGTGCGAAGAGACATGAGAGGAAAACGCTGGTAGTGGGGTTCCACGACATCTTGAGAAAGGAAAAGGTGAGTCTGTAATGGTCCAGGTCTGCCCCACTCTCCTGATATTATCTTCATTAGAGTTTTAGACATGCATTTTTGGAGGCAATATCAAAATTCTGGCGAAAGAATTAGCCCTAAAATCAGATAACTGGATCTCAATTATAGGCTCCCCTCTAAAGGAGGGGTGAGGAGGGAGGAGGTAGCTGGACAGAGAGACACAGGAGGATGGAATCAGGAAGGGAAAGAAAGAGGAGACAAAGGAGGGAGGGAAGGAGACAAAAGCAAGAAAGGGAGGGAGGAAGAGAGGAGGCAAAGAAAGAACAATTCTCTCATCACGAATGCCCGTGGATGCCTGGAATTGCAATTCTGCTTAATCCCTTTCGCCCGAGGTCCTGACTCATTTAAGAATGAAAATGTCACACGCTGTTGATTGAATAACTCTGCATTATTGTCTGTCATTTATAAGTTAATACGACAGAGGAATCAGCCAGACCGTTTGGGTAGAGGACCGAGAAAGAACTGGGGACACCCGACAGCTGAAAGGTGAGCAGAGGCGGGGCAAAATGACTCAGGCAGGCTGATGGCACTGAAGCCTCACCCTCCTTTCACACGTCGGCCACATGCTGCAGCCCCAGCGTCCCCGGGGCTGACTGTCCACCTCCTTCTTCTCTAGGGCTGCCCCTGCCACCAGAGCAGCCACCAGACGGTGGCCGGCTTGCTTGTCCTTGTCCTTAACACTTCTCGCCTTACACACAGCTCACACCCATAGACGCCCTGAGAGCACTCTAGAGGTGGGCAATGTATCACCTTTGGGGTTTGATGGACCTGGGTTTGCGTGAAAACTCTGCCAAGTCCTAGTTATTAATATCTCGGATTACTATGCATGTAAAGTGTTTAGCACACTGTTTGACCCACAGAAAGACCTTAGAATAGTTTACCGAGTAAATCTTAGTATATTTGTATAATGCAGAAGTGAAAAATTAAATAAAAAGAGTGAATTAAAGAAGACTTTGTTTTCAGTTTCCTGAACTGGTTGCTATCTTGGGTTCTGCGATCTCTCTAGGTCACTAGATTATTCTGAGCCTGAATTTTATTTTTTTCCTCTGTTGGCCTTCTCCAGTTCCTCATGTATAAGGTGAAGGGGTTTTACTCTAGAGGTCTAGTCCACCTCTGACCCCATTGCTCGTCTCTTCTACACACACGCATTCACTTCTAAATACAAACTGAGGCTGAAAAACAGTATAACAGTATGGGAGAATTGTTAGTATCATTTCTGTATTAAACCTCTTGGAATATAGACTCATGCTTGAATGTATGCTCCCTAAGGGCAAGGATTTTTCCTATCTTGTTAACTAATATAGACCCACCTAGAACAGTTTGTGAAACATAGTAGATGCTCAGAAACTATTCACTGAATGAAAAATATATATAAAAATAAGCATTTCACAAGGAAGGAAAATGACTGGCAAGTAATAATTTTCAAAGAACTTTGAAACCCAGTTAAGATAATGACATGTGTTTCAGTTCAGTTCAGTCACTCAGTCATGTCCAACTCTTTGTGACCCATGAATTGCAGCACACCAGTCCTCCCTGTCCATCACCAACTCCCAGAGTCCACCCAAACCCATGTCCATTGAGTCAGTGATGCCATCCAACCATCTCATCCTCTGTCATCCCCTTCTCCCCCTGCCCTCAATCTTTTCCAGCATCAGGGTCTTTTCAAATGAGTCAGCTCTTCACCACTCTTTGGCCACTTCAGGTGGAGTTTCAGCTTCAGCCTCAGTCCTTCCAGTGAACACCCAGGACTGATCTCCTTTAGGATGGACTGGTTGGATCTCCTTGCAGTCCAAGGGACTCTCAAGAGTTTTCTCCAACACCACAGTTCAAAAACATCAATTCTTCAGCACTCAGCTTTTTTTATAGTCCAACTCTCACATCCATACATGACCACTGGAAAAACCATATCCTTGGCTAGAAGGACCTTTGTTGGCAAAGTAATGTCTCTGCTTTTGAATATGCCATCTAGGTTGGTCATAACTTTCCTTTCATGCTGCTGCTACTGCTGCTAAGTCACTTCAGTCAGGTCCGACTCTGTGTGACCTCATAGATGGCAGCCCGCCAGGCTCCCCCGTCCCTGGGATTCTCCAGGCAAGAACACTGGAGTGGGTTGCCATTTCCTTCTCCAATGCATGAAAGTGAAAAGAGAAAGTGAAGTCAGTCAGTCGTGTCTGACTCTTAGCGACCCCATGGACTGCAGCCTACCAGGCTCCTCCGTAAGCGTCTTTTAATTTCATGGCTGCAATCACCATCTGCAGTGATTTTGGAGCCTCCCCAAAATAAAGTCTGACACTGTTCCCACTGTTTCCCCATCTATTTGCCATGAAGTGATGAGACCGGATGCCATGATTTTAGTTTTCTGAATGTTGAGTTTTAAGCCAACTTTTTCACTCTCCTCTTTCACTTTCATCAAGAGGCTCTTTAGTTCTTCTTCACTTTCTGCCGTAAGGGTGGTGTCATCTGCATATCTGAGGTTATTGATATTTCTCCCAGCAATCTTGATTCCAGCTTATGCTTCATCCAGCCCAGCGTTTCTCATGATGTACGTTAAATAAGCAGGGTGACAATATATAGCCTTGACGTACTCCTTTTCCTATTTGAAACCAGTCTGTTGTTCTATGTCCAGTTCTAACTGTTGCTTCCTGACCTGCATATAGGTTTCTCAAGAGGCAGGTCAGATGGTCTAGTATTCCCATCTCTTTCAGAATTTTCCACAGTTTATTGTGATCCCCACAGTCAAAGGCTTTGGCATAGTCAAGAAAGCAGAAATAGATGTTTTTCTGGAACTCTCTTGCTTTTTTGATGATCCAGTGGATGTGGGCAATTTGACATGTGTTTGTCACTTGTTAAATTAGCAGACATTTAAAAATTAGCAACACTCGTGTCACTAGTAAATGATAAAAAATTATCTCTTTACCCTGTTACAGTACAATCTTTCTGTAATTCAGTGTGGAACTATTTATCAAAAAGCTTAAAAATGTGCATATGCTTTGACCCAACGTTCCACATCCAGAAATATATTTTAAGGAAGTAATTAATGGCACACAAAGATTTAGCTACAAGATTGTTATTTATACCAGCAAAATTTGGAAATGGCCAAATGTCTAACTATAAGCAATTTGTTAAATAAAAAATAATATAGTCTTAATGAAATACCAATTAGGCATAAACTGTATTGTTAATGACTATTTATTATCAAAAGTACTCATAATAAATAAGTGAAAAGACAGTTTATGAGATAGCATATACAATATAATTCCACATAAAAATCTATATAGACCTATATAAAAGATTCCCTTGGCTTGTAATTACAAAATTAGCCTTGGTCATATCTGGTTTTTGTCATTTTCACCTTTTTTGCTATTTTCTCTTGTTTTCTACAATGGCCATAAATTGCTTTTATAATTAAATGATAAATCATATTAATTACATATTTACCTTTAGCTTTAATAAATGTAGACTTTCAGAGAGTCTTGTGTGTGTGTGTGTGTGTATGTTTGTATCTGAGCTGTGTTCTTTGCCAAGCCAGACTTTCTTATGCTATCGTTAGCATGGCTAAATTAATCAGATTTTAAGCTCCTTAAGGGCAGGGTTTACATCTTTTCTTTATTCTTTATAGTATCTTGTATTCCTTCTGGCTGCTTAATAAAAACTCACTGCTCTGAATTGAGTCAAGTGTAATTTAAATTCCTATTCTCATTAAATGTCCTCTATAAATCAATTTAAACAGTTCTAGTAATCAGAGTATCCCCCAAGGTTCTGTTTTTATGGAAGTTACTTTCTCACCATTTCTGATACTTGGGGACTGAGCCTCGTACACTTGAGCCCATGAGTAGAAGTGGGAATATATTTATTTTGCTTTGCTCCAGGGTGACTGAACTAAGTAACAAGAAGGTGGATTCAGCTCATCTAAACAAGAACTTTCTGATAATTGAAGATGGGCATCAATGGGAAATGGTTGTATAATGAGTTTATAAACTCCCTTTCCCCCGAGATGTACAAGCCAAAGAGAGAAACATGGGCCAACACTGAGCTAGAGTTTGATCTGGGTGACCTTTGACAGTTTTCCCAAATCTAAACATGCCTCACCTGCTATGAAACCAAGGGCCAGGGTGAGAGGAAGAGTACCCATGACTATTCTGTTTGGCTCAATGCTGTATGTGGCTTATCCCTGGATTCCAGATACAGGAACACTTTTCTAAGCATCTCTCCATCCCTTTCCTGAGCATCTATCCATTTTGCTGTGTACCTGTATAGAACACTTTTCTTCCTGCCTTCAGCATCTGAGACGAACCTGAGCTACCATTTATTGAAGGATTTTTTAAAATTATTATGCTTAGTTTTGTCTAGAAGCTGAACATTATGATAAGCGAGTAAGCACTTGACCTGAATGACTTCAACTTATCCTCCTCAAATTACCCAATTATGTAGGATTAGACAGATAAGGAAACTGAGGCTATTGAAGGTTAAACAATGCACCTAAAGTCACCCCACTTGTAGGGGCAAAAACAGAATTTAAACCCAGTTTGGTCTAACTTTAAAACGATGTACCTAGTAGTACAGGTGTCACAATGGTAAAGAATCCACCTGCCAACAGAGGAGATGCTAGATATAGGGATTCGATCCCTGGGTTGGGAAGATCCCCTGGAGGAGGAAATGGCAACCCACTCCAGTATTCTTGCATGGAGAACCCCATGGACAGAGGAGCCTGGTGGGCCACAGTCCATGGGGTCACAAAGAGTCAGATTTGACTGAGCAAGCACACACCACGGTATCCTGCAGTGTTTGATGAAACACTGTCTGGGTTCTCTAGACCGGCGTCACAGTCCCTTCCTGTTCTCTCTGTCCCAGCCCTGTACTGACTCTCCTTCTCTCCATGGCTGGCATACTTCTTTCTCCATTCCTAGGGGGACTCATTACCTCTGTCTAATGTATGTCTTTTTGAATTCCCAGCTACTGGAGCAATCCACAGGTTGGACAATCCATAGTTATCCAAACCACAGCATCTTTCTGAGAGGCCCCAGAAGCTGGGGCTCATAGGCATTGATGCTGTATCATTGTCCCTTCCCTATTTGTAGAGCAGCTTCTCCTATTTGCAGAAGTTCCAACACCCCTCTAGACAAAACTAACCTTCGATTGCATCTCCTTACACAGTGCCTCCCTGGAGAACTGCGGCATTGTCCCAGCAGTGCCTGGCCATGAAGACAGTTTGGGGATTCACTTCATTTTGATGAGACAGGGAGTAGCTGGTCAAATCCGGTGTGAGTCCACATAGATCTCGCAGCTACACACGTTTCGGCTATTTCTTACTCCCTCTCACCTTCCCAACTGCATGCTGCACTCTGGAAATTCACACAGATTTCTGCCATGCAAGTTCTATGCAGTCATCTGATCACATTTTTTTTTTCCCCAGTAGGACTGCCCAGCTATATTCTACTGTGACCTGTGGCCCTTTCTTGTACTCTGTATGCCGTCTCAGAATCCTGGAACACAGCAAAGAAACATATGCTCGGTTTATCTACCACAGCCAGAGGAGCCCTGAGGACACTAACTTCATAGCTAATATTGGGTGGATAAACTTGTTTATAAATATTGATGGATACTGGTGTCATATTACTGGGTACTCTAAAGGAGACTGCCTAACTTCCCTCTAGGCTTCTTTTGATAGTGATATCATGAAATTAATGCAACAAATTTCTTTTAATACTGATTATACCCATACTGTAAACTGTAAAGAAAAATGTCAAAAGAACACCTTTAAGAACCATGAAGCCAAAAAGTAACATGAGGAATTCTAATTCAGTTTGGCTGCCATCTTATGGCACAGAACGTGCAACCCTCCCTACCCTTAGATCCACTATTGCTGTGTTTTTGCAGTGTTGTTTCTCTGTGTTCTTTATGCTTGTCCACACTTGTGATGGGCCCAGAGATCAGGCATGTCATATGCAACTATTTCTAACACAATATCATGTTGGGACAAATATGCAAGATTTATTTTCATAATCTCAGTTGATTAGCAGATATCTTTTTGGTTTTGCAAGCAGAGTGGTTTATATGTATGTCTTTCTCCAAATATCTTTGTCTGATATTGCATAACACATCCAGATGTTCATTTGTTTATAATTTTCTCTTCCCAACACACACTGGAATGTAACTCCATGACAGCAAAGACTGTTGTATTCACTGCTATAAACTTATTGTCCAGAAAATTCGAACATCATGAGCAAGTCATATTTATCAAAACAGCATAAGGGTTGTTTCACAGTGGAATATACATTAATGTAATTTACCACATAAATAAATAAAAAAGAGAAAGCCCATATGATTATCACTTTAGATGCAGAAAGAACTTTAGATAAAGTTTAACATTCATCATGATTAAAGAAAAAAAAAACTTACAGCAAGCCAGGATAGAAAAGAAGCTTCTTAGACTGACATGGGTATCTAGGAAAAAATGAAAACATAGCAAAACATTATAAAATCTTTACCTAGAGGCAATCAATAAGACATAAATAAAGGAAGAAATAATCTTTGTTCTAACATAGAGGGACTCAGTACCATTAAAACATGTTAATTGCCCTCAACTGATATCTAAATTTAATGTAATTGCAGTCAAAATCCCAACAAGGATTTTTAGGCTGAAAAAGCAGATTTTAAAGTTTATGAAAAGGAGTAAAAAGGACTAAAAATAGCAAAAACATTCTTTAAGAAAAAGATATAAGGGAATTTGTCTTAGCAAATGCCAAAACTGGATATAATTGCTGTCCATACGCTAAATTGTGTCTGACTCTTTGTGACCCCATGGATTGCAGCACACCAGACTTCCTTATCCTTCACTATCTCCTGGAGTTTGCTCAAACTCATGTCCATTAAGTCAGTAAGGCCACCCAAACACCTCATCCTCTGCCACCCTCTTCTCCTTTTGCCCTCAATCTTTCCTAGCATCAGGGTCTTTTCCAATGAATCAGCTCTTCACATTAAGTGACCAAAGTGTTGGAGCTTCTGCTTCAGCATCAGTTCTTCCAATGAATATTCAGGGTTGATTTCTTTCAGGATTGACTGATTTGATCTCCTTGCTGTCCAAAGGACTCTCAAGAGTCTTCTCCAACACCACAGTTTGAAAGCATCAATTCTTTGGTGCTCAGCCTTCTTTACATCTGCACATGACTCTCACACCCATACATGACTTCTATTAAAACTATAACTTTGACTATTGGGACTTTTGTCTGCAAAATGATGTCTCTGCTTTACAATACGCTGCCTGGGTTTGTCATAGCTTTCCTTCCAAAGAGCAAGTGTCTTTTAATTTCATGGCTACTGGTAACACTGACGAAGCTGAAGTTGAACAGTTCTATGAAGACCTACAAGACGTTTTACAACTAACACCCAAAAAGATGTCTTTTCCATTATAGGGGACTGGAATGCAAAAGTAGGAAGTCAAGAAAACCTGGAGTAGCAGGCAAATTTGGCCTTGGAATACGGAATGAAGCAGGGCAAAGACTAATAGAATTTGGTCAAGAGAACACACTGGTCGTAGCAAACACCCTCTTCCAACAACACAAGAGAAGACTACACATGGACATCACCAGATGGTCAACACCGAAATCAGATTGATTATATTCTTTACAGCCAAAGATGGAGAAGCTCTATACAGTCAGCAAAAACAAGACCAGGAGCTGACTGTGGCTCAGATCATGAACTCCTTATTATCAAATTCAGGCTTAAATTGAGAAAGTGGGGAAAAGCACTAGACCATTCAGGTATGACCTAAATCAAATCCCTTATGATTGTACAGTGAAAGTGAGAAGGGACTTAATTTAGATCTAGTCCCTTAGATTTAAGGGACGAGATCTGATAGATAGAGTGCTTGATGAACTATGGATGGAGGTTCATGACACTATACAAGAGTCAGGGATCAAGACCATCCCCATGAAAAGAAATGCAAAAAAACTAAAATGACTCTCTAGGAGGCCTTACAAATAGCTGTGAAAAGAAGAGAAGTGAAAAGCAAAGGACAAAATGAAAGCTATTCCCATTTGAACGCAGAGTTCCAAAGAATAGCAAGGAGAGATAAGAAAGCCTTCCTCAGAGATCTATGCAAAGAAATAGAGGGAAAAAACAGAATGGGAAAGACTAGAGATCTCTTCAAGAAAATTAGAGATACCAAGGGAATATTTCATGCAAAGATGGGCTCGATAAAGGAAAGAAATGGAATGGACCTAATAGAAGCAGAAGATATTAAGAAGAGGTGGCAAGAATACACAGAACTGTACAAAAAAGATCTTCACAACCCAGATAATCACAATGATGTGATCCCTTACCTAGAGCCAGACATCCTGGAATGTGAAGTCAAGTGGGCCTTAGAAAGCATCACTATACACAAAGCTAGTGGAGGTGATAGAATTTCAGTTGAGCTATTTCAAATCCTGAAAGATGATACTGTGAAAGTGTTGCACTCAATATGCCAGCAAATTTGGAAAACTCAGTAGTGGCCACAGGACTGGAAAATGTCAGTTTTCATTCCAATCCCAAAGAAAGGCAATGCCAAAGAATGCTCAAACTACCACGCAATTGCACTCATCTCACACGCTAGTAAAGTAATGCTCAAAATTCTCCAAGCCAGGCTTCAGCAATATGTGAACCATGAACTTCCAGATGTTCAAGTTGGTTTTAGAAAAGGCAGAGGAACCAGAGATCAAATTGCCAACATCCACTGGATCATTGAAAAAGCAAGAGAGTTCCAGAAAAACATCTATTTCTGCTTTCTTGACTATGCCAAAGCCTTTGACTGTATGGATCACAATAAACTGTGGAAAATTCTGAAAGAGATGGAATACCAGACCACCTGACCTGCCTCTTGAGAAACCTATATGCAGGTCAGGAAGCAACAGTTAGAACTGGACATGGAACAACAGACTGGTTCCAAATAGGAAAAGGGGTATGTCAAGGCTATAAATTGTCACCATTCTTTAACTTATATGCAGAGTACATCATGAGAAACGTTGGGCTGGATGAAGCACAAGCTGGAATCAAGATTGCTGGAAGAAATATCAATAACCTCAGATATGCAGATGACACCACCCTTAAGGCAGAAAGTGAAGAGGAACTAAAAAACCTCTTGATGAAAGTGAAAGAGGAGAGAGAGAAAGTTGGCTTAAAACTAAACATTCATAAAATGAAGATCATGGAATCTGGTCCCATCACTTCATGGGAAATAGATGGGGAAACAGTGGAAACAGTGTCAGACTTTATTTTTGTGGGCTCCAAAATCACTGCAGATGGTGACTGCAGCCATAAAATTAAACACAGTTACTCCTTGGAAGGAAAGTTATGACCTAGGTAGATAGCATATTAAAGAGCAGAGATATTACTTTGCCAACAAAGGTCCATCTAGTCAAGGCTATGGTTTTTCCTGTGGTCATGTATGGATGTGAAAGTTGGACTGTGAAGAAAGCTGAGTGCCAAGAATTGATGCTTTTGAACTGTGGTGCTGGAGAAGACTCTTGAGAGTCCTTTGGACTGCAAGGAGATCCAACCAGTCCATCCTAAAGGAGACCCGTCCTGGGTGTTCACTGGAAGGACTGATGCTGAGGCTGAAATTCCAATACTTTGGCCACCTCATATGAAGAGTTAACTCATTGGAAAAGACTCTGATGCTGGGAGGGATTGGGGGCAGGAGGAGAAGGGGACGCCAGAGGATGAGATGGCTGGATGGCATCACTGACTCAATGGACGTGAGTCTGAGTGAACTCTGGGAGCTGGTGATGGACAGGAAGGCCTGGCGTGCTGTGATTCATTGGGTCGCAAATAGTCGATCTGTACTGAACAGTCACCATCTGCAGTGATTTTAGAGCCCAAGAAAAGGAAATGTCACTGCTCCCACTTTTCCCACTTCTATTTGTCTTGAAGTGATAAAGCCACATATATAACAAAACTTAACACTGTACGTAAGTGGCACTGCAGATGAATGGGAAAAGACAGATCATTCTATAAAACGTGCTGGGGAAATCGATTATTCATATGAAAACCAACAAAAAATGTGATCCTTCTTTATAGTATGTGAAAGTGAAAGTCACTCAGTTGTGTCTGACTCTTTGTGACCCCATGGACTATATAGTCCATGGAATTCTCCAGTATTCTGGCCTATATTCAGAAGTGGGCCTTTCTCTTCTGCAGGGGATCTTCCCAATCCAGGGATCGAATCCAGGTCTCCCACACTGCAGGTGCATTCTCTACTAGCTGAACCAAAAGGGTCGCCCAAGAATACTGGAGAGGGTAGCCTATCCCTTCTCCAGTGGATCTTCCTAACCCAGGAATTGAACTGGGGTCTCCTGCATTACAGACAGATTCTTTATCAACTGAGCTATGAGGGAAGCCCTATGAGGGAAGCTATGAGGGAAGCCTTTACAGCACAGAAACCATTAATGTTGGGTTTAAATATCTATATATGAAAAAAAAAGATGAAACTTTTAATTATTAAAAGGGATGTGTTTTTAAAAGTTTAAAATATGAATATAGGAACATATCTTTATACTGAGGTATTCTCAAACAAAATATATTTTGTTTTGTGTGTTCTCAAACAAAATGTAAAAAGGCAATACTCATAAAAGAAAAGACTGATAAACTTCATTTTGTAAAAACTGAGAACTTCTTTACACACATATAGGCTTCCAGGTGACGCTAGTGTTAAAGAACTTGCCTGCCAATGCGAGAGATGGAAGACATGCAGGTTCCATCCCTGGGTCAGGAAGATACTCTGGAGGAGGGCATGGCAACCCACTCTAGTTTTCTTGCTTAGAGAATTCCATGGATCGAGGAGCCTGGAGGGCTATGGTCTGTAGGGTCATAAAGAGTTGGACACGATTGAAGCTACTTAGTATGCACATATGCAACTGTCCAACTCATCATCCAAAATATAAAAATAACTTTAAAAATTAAATATAGATATATATGGTAACTGAAATGAGTGAAGGCCATAAAAAGGCATTTGTGGGGAAAGAAAATACAGGCATTTAATTAGTTTATATAAAGATGCTCAGTCTCATTAGCAATCAAAGAAAAAAAATATTTCCTTTTAAAATTATCTTGTGCCATAAAATATCCACCAGATCAGCAAAAGTTTAAAACTGACAATACAATGGAGTTGAGCAACAGGACCTTGAATATTAGGCTGGTTGGACTTTATGTTGATACAAGAGCCCTAGATGGTGTTATCATTGTCTTGCAAAGTTAAACTTGTATATATGTCTTGTAGTAAGTGTCCTCCCCTCTCCCCTCAGCCAACCCTGGAGGGGAACAGCAGCTCAGATAAACAGCCACCGTACATGCTGGTGGCTTTGTTAAGTATCTGCCAGAAGCTTGCTCAACCTGTGTTTGGTTCAGGCCGGAAGTACCAAGGTGTCCATTCCCCACAGAGCAACCCTGAGCAAGAAGGGACAGGAAGTGGTAGATAAATAGCCCAGCATTCTTACCCCTTGGAGGGACAATTCTGATATAGGGTTTTTTTTTTTTAGTCTTTATTGAATTTGTTGCAATATTATTTCTGTTTTTATTTTTTCTTTTTGGCTGCAATGCACTTGGGATCTTAGCTTCCCAACCAGGTGTTGAATCCACACCGGTACATTGGAAGGCAACGTCTTAACCATTGGGCCCCAGGGAAGTCCCCCTGAGATGGTTTAATTGTCTCTGGACTCTTCTTTTCCCTTCAGTAGTGGCCACTCATGAAAGCATCTCTTAACGGCATGCCTTCTCTCCTCCCATCTCCTCATCTCCCCACTGCCTGTCTGTGCCTCCTGGAATAATCACTCAGAAAGCCTCAGGCACTCAAACCCTTGTCTCAAGATCTAGAAACCAAACGAAAGCACCCTGTGAACTAGCAGACCCGCGCCTAGATAAACACCAGGCAAAAACGCTTACATGCCTGTACCGAGAGATAATTATAGCAGTCTAGCAGTATTGTGTGTGACGAGAAAGATGTCTAGTAACAGCTAAATGCCCATCAGTGGAAGACTGGATAAATAAATTGTGCCATGGTCATTAATGAAGTACCATTCACAAGTGAAAATTAGTGGACTGTAGTCAAACTAACTGACCTCAGTACATTTTGGAAACATCATGCTGAGTGAAAAAGATGCTGACAGTAAATACAGTAGTTTTATTAAATTCAAAGTAAATTGGACAATATACTGGCAAGGGGTACAAATATATGCAGTGAAATTTTAAAGGAAAGTGGAATGATAATAAACCAAAGTGCAGGTCTGCAGTCGCCTCTAAGAAGGAGGCAAGGGAGTGAGCTGAAGAAAGAGCCCCTGAAACCTACCAACAATTGCGTAGGTCATATTTCTTAGCTTGGGTGGTAAGTTCATGTATGGGTGCTTGCTTTAATATCATGTTTCATGGCTTATACATTTATTAATAAATCTAAAAAAAGTAACTGACATTTCTCACATAGAATGAAAACATCTATTAAATCTCATGTTTTATTTTGTGGAAAGCATGTGATACAATATAATACATTGATTAGTTGAGAGATAAAATTATTATACCCAAAGGCTTTATATATTTTCATGGATTTTCCAGTTCATGTTTTATATTCTGTGAAATCTGTAAGATTTATGAAGATTCGTTCAAAGGGAAAATCTACTTTAAACATTTCCACTGATTCCCTAGGTTTCTTTGAGTACAGTTTCAGTATGATAACTTGATTCTTCAAATTCTTAGCTGACATATCCCATAGATGTTTTAATAAGTGATAATATGTTCAAATTAGTGTTATATTAGTGATATATTTCTTAGTCCTACATGATTACAATTTACCTTTGCTTGCAGAGTGAGATAACTTACATACACATGAAAGGTATACCTTTGTACTGAGTTTTTTTGGCTTACATGTATATGGTGTTAAAATAAATATTTATATACATTAGACAGACACAAATCTCTATTTGTTTATCATGGCTATAAATTACTGAGCCATATTTAGTGGCATAACTTTCTAAATATAAGCCAGTGTTTAAAAATTTTCACTTCTATATGATGAGAATAAAGTCCAATCCCATACCCAAAGCAAGTGGCTGAAGTTACAAGGTGATTATGTGGGAAGGATACAATAAAAAGAAGATACAGTAAAAGGAAAGACTATATTTCAGAAGTCTTCTTCTGAAATACCATTGCTGTTTATAACAAGCCATTCAGCAAACCAATGGAATAAATTAAAATACTTGTTTTGAAAGTGTGTATCTTATAATGATAAAAAGTTTACAAAATAAAAGGAGTCGTAACTACAAAGACAATCTACCTATATATTTCCTTGTTTCTCTAACTGGACGTACAAATGATAAATTTGAAATGATTCCATGTGGATGCTGGATTTGTAATTTTAATAGTGATGGCAGAACCAAGTTACTTAGGGAGCATGGGTACCCTACCCTGACTTTGTAGAAGGTAATCACTACAGACTTGTCCTAATTCCTATCAGGATGAGAGATGTATGCATGACCTGCAGTGGAAAAAAGAGATGCATGTCCACTTTGAGAAGTGCCCACGTGGGGCTAAAGATCCCACTGGCTGGATCAGAACGACTTTTCATTACTTCCTCTGATTTCAGACGTTCTTGAATTTTGTTTAAGAAAAAGAGAGGGAAGTTTTAGATTTAGTACTTATTCTCTACCATATTTATGACCCTTCAAAAGGATATTTTTGATGTTTGCTAAGAAAGACAAAACAAAGAAAGAAACATTTCTTTGATGTAGGAAAATCCTTTGTTTGACATGCCACTTCTGGGCTAATAAGTGCCAAAAAGTTTGGAAAATGGTGAGAAAGATGACTTCTATTATGTACTTTTATTATGTCAGGTAGTGTAAGACAATAACTAAATTCCTTTTCCCTTTTTAAAACTCTTTTATAAAAATCTGAATCCTGAAGCAACACAATATTAATAAAAATGACTCATATTCACATAGAGCTTTTATAATTTATTAGCAGTCCTTCTTACCTAGGGAGAAAGAAACCAACATTTATTATATGCTGACTACATGCAGTTCAGAAACATGGAGGTTTTATGCATTAAAAATTTACTCCTTGTGATATATTTAAGAGATGGATCTTATTTCTCCCATATTTCAGATGAAAAAACAGAGATATTTGAAGATGTGAATAGATTGTCCAAAGTCACATTCAGAAAGTGTTGAAGCTCGGTTTCCAGTTCATTCTTTTGGATTGCCTCTATTCTGCATGGCCTGAGTCAGGAGGTAGCTATTAAGATACTCAGCATCTGTAACTTATAAAAGACAGCACTGCAGGGTTTTGTTGTCCAAGTCTCTGTATTTGGCATCAAAAGCACCCCAAGACCTTGATTCCTTCCTTCCTATGCATGCCTACAGCAAAAGAATTCACAAAAATTACAACTGTGATTTTTAAGAAGGAAATGTCCTTTATTTTCAATTATTTTGCAGATGAAATTCCTGTCTCTTTGGGTAATGATGCTGACTCATAATATAGTTACTCCAACCAGCCAAAAGCCCATGGTGGTGGAAATAACCAGAGACTTGGCTCAAAAGAGAAAAAGCCAAAAGAAAGAGAAATAAATGGCCAGAGTCTATTACAAAAAGTGTTGTAGAATCTGAGACAAAAGGAATTCATACAGTTCCTTTTAAAATACCAAATGAATGCTCATGCATTTAGAAAATAAAGTCAAGGCTTTGAGGTTTCAGAAACTGTGCTCCCATTTTGGTGGTGATTCTTTTTCAAACTCACAGTGCAGCTCATAGACTCTCAAACATTAATTAGGATGAGTTTTGAGAAAACTATACCCACTTACCCAACTGGTGTCCAAGCTACTTAATTTGCCACAGTTCAAATTCCTGTACAAAAGTAGAAAATGGGAAAAATATTCCTTTTTGTAAGACTTTACCACTAAAACAACTTTGAGAAATCCTGCCATGAACAATCTCTATTTGTTCCTGGAATGTACTTCATTTTCCCAGTTAGAAATGTTGAATCTTTTCTCTTTATCCACTTGGTTTTTCCTAATGCAGAAGTTTCTAAGAAGTAAATGGATGGTGATTCTAAAAATATTTCCTTTCACATTTCCCTGAATTTAACCTCAGGGTACACAGGACTGCACTATTAGTCAAGCCCATGCAGTACTTAAATGTTATCTGTTCTGCCAAGTATGCACCAAGTTTTAAAAGAAACAACTAGTACATTTTTCATTGCTCATATGTTTGATGAACCATATATTGAGTGAAGAAGATGGAGTGGGATGAAATGATGAAAGACAGGAACCACAGAGGCTGAAAAGTGACCTAGAAATCTTAATTTTAGCAATCATAGCTATGGCTGAATTCAAGTTTACAGCAGCAGGGGAGAAATTACAGTGCAAATTACCATGCTAGGCCAGAGAAATTATTCTCTGCTGCATGGTTATTAAATGATAGATAAATAAATAACACTGTAGGACTGATTGACAAAATACAAGTGACCTAAAAGCTAAAAGGGGCACCATGCAAATAGTACTGTGTAATCACCAGGCATTTTAAAACTGAAATGAGATTTGTCACAGTAGAAAAATTTTAAAATGGTATCTGATCCAGCCATTGCTGAAGTCAATGAACAGGAGTCCTTAATCCCAAGGAATCTGCAACTCAAAAGGCCACGTGTTGGTGTTTATTTTAATTTTTGAGGAAGACTATTAAGAACCCATGGGGAGCAGAGGCATGTGCCAGAATTGTTTTTCAAATAGTTTATATTTCAGCAATTTTAAAGCATCTCCCCACACCCTAACATTTCAGCATCTGTGGGATCTGCAATATATAATGTGTCAAATGAATTTGCTGTACACTTTAAACTTATGCAATGTTCTCTGTCCAATGATGTCTTAGATTTGGTGAAACAGGATGGTAAAGACAATGTACCTGGGTTCATCTCTTCTCTTGCTGGTTAGAAGTATGGGCAAACTAGAAGACAAAGACGCCAAAGACAAAGAGTCCATGCATTGCACCCAGCATTCAACCTTTAGCTCTCTGACCCCAGACATACTCAGAATGCATTGACGTGACAAGCTGTGCTGTGAAGTGGACCAATGTTCACTTTTAAAAATGCCACTCCACTTGGTTGTGATCATAATCACTTGAAAAAGCATCCAGTTGATGCTGTTTGAGCAATTTGTTTCCTTTTTAAATTGGCCAAGTCCCAGTATTGACCAATAATCCTAGATCTTCTTCATAGAAGATATAGCCTTCGAACGAAACTAATGTACCTTTGACTTAGTTTATTGATGAACAAATGTTGGGTACTTGAAAGGTACAATATATCCTATCATCTCTGTTCTCACAAAGCTGAAATCAAATCGGGACACAAGACAGACTCATAAATATTCCGAATTGTACAGTATTTCCAAAAGTACAGTTAAGAAGTGATGGATTAAAGATTAGTCATCTGGGCTATAGAATAGGTATGTTTCATAAGTCAAAACATTTTTGGGACTTCTCCAGTGGTCCAGTGGTTAAGATTCCGTGTTTCTAATGCATGGGACAAGGGTTCAATCCCTGGTCAGGGAACTAAGGTGCCACATGCCATGTGGTGCAACCAACACTTTTTTTTTTTTTAATAATGAGGCAAAGTGTCTTAAATGGATTTTTCTGGGAGCCAAAAGCTTCACTTCTTTTTTTAAAAATTTTAATTAATTTATTCATTTTAATTGGAGGCTAATTACAAAACCTTCACTTCTGATGAAAGTGTTGATGCTTAGGTCTTTGCCCCTCCAGAACCAATAGAAATATTTTATAAATTTGTTAAAATGTGGTGGCTTCAAAAGCTCAAAATTACAAGTTGTACAAACCATAATAAAATATTAACTTTGGATTTTAAAAAAACCCAAATATTTGAAGGACAAGGCATGGGATACAACTATATCCTTTAATCTTCTTCATTAACTGCAGGATACAAATGATCTTGCATAGTCTAGTCTTGTTTTCTTGTCTCTGCTTCCCAAATACTAGCGCATTTGACAAGTGAGGCCATGTCTTTCTGGACTAAATGGTATGCCCAAGGTCATACAGGGGCCACAACTGCAGAGCAGGGTGAAAACCAAGGCAGGACTTCTGCCTTTTTGATTATTTATTACAATATCAAAAGCTAGAATCTAGAAATGCATTGTAAGCTTTATCCATATGCAAAAATGGAATCTTTGAGCAAACTGTGCATTTTCTCTTTCTGCTACTTCCTTTAGAATCAAGAAGAGACTTTAGTCATTTATAACTTTTGGCCTCACTTGAAATCCATTTTATCACTTTTTATTATTTGCCAACAAATTGTCTTCTCAACAAAATGTTTAAATGTGTATGATCAAGAAATTAAAGCTTATTATTAGTATCTACTTCTCCTTTTCTTCTGGAAAATGTTCACTTTGCTCCTGGGAACGACACAATTTGCTGCAAGTTCAGGAAACCCATAATGATGGATAATGCTTCTGAGCATAGCCCTGGAGCAGTGTCCTGCCCCTCGTGGTGTAAGTATCTGATATTTGACACACAGGTTGGATTGGGCATAATTTGGGCTTTGGAACCCTGAACTCAACTTTCTTATTTGATGTGAAAATCTAGACTTCTGAAAATTTTTTTTGAATCTGCCATTGAGAGAAAGTCTTCAGTTCAGTTCAGTCGCTCAGTTGTGTCCCACTCTTTGTGACCCCACAGACTTCAGCCCGCCAGGCCTCCCTGTCCAACACCAACTCCCAGAGTTTACTCAAACTCATGTCCATTGAGTTGGTGATGCCGTCCAACCATCTCATCCTCTGTCATCCCCTTCTCCTCCCACATTCAATCTTTCCCAGCATCAGGGTCTTTTCTAATGAGTCAGTTCTTCGCATCAGGTGGCCAAAATATCAGAGTTTCAGCTTCAACAAAGACTTAGTAAAACTTAAAAGCGAGTTGAAGGTTGTCTGCTTTTGCTTCTGTATTTAAATTCCGTTCCTCTTTGCTTTTTAATTACAGCATTCCTCCCAAATGCCAATGCTTTCATTCTTTCTGTGAATTAATCCAGTCTTCTATTGATTTGCCAGGATCTCTCCCCATTTCAACATCTAGCCATCCTTTCTCTTTATGTTATGGCTTTGCACTATGTCATTCTTTCAGAAGTTGTGCCATGCCCCCTTCCCTCCTGTCTCATGCTCTTTTCCTGAGCCCCATCCAGACCCACAATGTCGCCTCTACAATCTTCTGGAGGGACAATGAGAAAATAGCTGGCTCTTTGGAGGGAAATGCAGTATAATATCCAATCCCTCTAGATATTCAGGCCTTCATCTTCCATGCTTCCACCAACATGTGCGACAATAGCATCTCTCAGTGGACCCGCTAGGGTGGTTGACAGGCACACAGTGCCTGCTAGAAGTCCATCTGCTGGCATCCCTTCAAAGGCGATTGGGCTTCCAGGAATAACGTTTGCCACTTTGGGAGTTAGCCCTACAGGCCGTTTGGGCCCAAACCCTTACCACTCTTCTTTCTCCTAAAGTTACAAACATACCCCCAGATCAAATCTCCACTCCCCTTTATGGAACATCTGGTCTATTGCCTCTTACCAATTTGTTCCTAAGCCACTTACTAACTCCTACAACCAGGACCCTGCCCCCTTGTAGGCAACATCGCTTCACCCAGTCTATTATTAAAATACTCTCAATGCCCCTAACAAGAGCAGATAATCCACTCCTTTGTTGTTACTGGGTTTCTCTTCTGGCTCAACAGGTAAAGAGTTTGCCTGCAGTGTGGGAGAGCCGTGTTCGGTCCCTGGCTTGGGAAGATGTCCTGGAGAAGGAAAGGGCAACCCACTCCGGTATTCTTGCTTGGAGAATTCCATGGACAGAAGAGCCTGGTGGGCTACAGTCCATGGGGTCTCACAGAGTCAGACACGACTGAGTGACTAACACTATCCTTTCTCTTGTTCTCTCTGAGTTCTGATTTCCTACTAGCTAAATGGGCAAAGTCATCAGCTGTAATGGGGCTTCCCATGTGGCTCAGTGGTGAAGAATTAACCTGCCAG
The DNA here is from genome assembly GCF_002263795.3 of Bos taurus. NCBI lineage: Eukaryota > Metazoa > Chordata > Mammalia > Artiodactyla > Bovidae > Bos > Bos taurus. The sequence goes on from NC_037336.1 coordinate 92,459,795, forward strand.
TGCAGGAGACACAGGAGATGTGGGTTCAATCCCATATGTGGTGGACAAAGCCTGAAATACTTCTTCTCTGACCCTTTACAGAAAACTGTTTGATGACTCTCATTGTTTACTTTTGTGGGTTATCCTTCCAGTGTTCTTCTCTGGGCTTCCCAGGTGGCATTAGTGGTAAAGAATCCTCCTGGCAAAGCAGGAGATGCAAAAGGTGCGGGTCTGATTCCAGGGTCGGGAAGATCCCATGGAGAAGGGAATGGCAGCCCATGTCTGTATTTTTGCCTGGGAAATCCCATAGACAGAGGAGCCTGGTGAGCTACAGTCCACGAGGTCGCAAAGAGTCAGACACGACTGAGCTGCACAAGCATGAGACGCACTGAAATCAGAAGGCAATCTATTCAAAATGACAGAATGTTACTAGCTGCAAGTACTAACTGATAACGAATGACAATACTTCTAGTACTGTGCAACTAAAAAAGCTAACAGAAATAAATGGAAAATAAAATGTATTCACAAATTAAGGAAGTAAAGCAAGATTTCATGGAAAATATAATATGCTGATAAAATATTATAATACTGAAAATATAATAATATTTATCTTTTATAGATAAAAATATAATACTGAAACTAATAACAATTTCAAGTTTGGGGTTTGTCAAAGCAGTCTCATTGTTCTCACATTTGATATTATAAATAGAATATTAAAAATCTGAACTAAAAAATAAATAAAATATCACTTTAATCTGTTTTATAATATGAGTTTCTATGTGACATTGTGGTTAGGAAAAAAAATCTTTCCTACCCAACAAAAAGGAGGAAAAGGGGAAAAGTTTGCTAATTACTTTCTAAATTCCATTCTCACCCTACAATTTTATCATTGTGAGTCTCTTAAACTACTCTGTTCATCTCACCTGTAAAATTGCAATAATAATAATACCTGCTCTTACAGAATTATGAGTATTAAATTAGATACTGTATGAGAAACTAAAAATTCCTCCAGATTTTTAACTTATTATTACTAATGAAATCTATGGAAATGATAAGTAAAGTACAAAGTCCATGACATGATCAGACAACATGCAATTTTCTCCTTCCTCTACTAACGTTTATATACTGAGTTTTCTCTATATGACTTCCTAGAGTTTTGAATCCTGGCCCAAATAGTAGTGTAGCCCTAGTTACATGGTCGAATCACATTTGCTGTCAAAGGCTGTCTTTATAGATGTTCACGAGATAGAATTATGCAGTTGTTAAGTTTTAGCAGTAGCACCACCGCTTTGCCAAAAGCTAAGCTCTTTCATATCATATATGTAGGGGAATGCTAAGAATATAATCATGGAATTCTGTCAAATGTTTATGAAATACAACTTCCGATTTCTATCCAGTCTCATTTTTTGGCTAATATCTGCAACCTCAAAACTGCTCTTATAAAAGTATGGGGATCAGATGTATCCACTCTATGATTTTTTTTTTAATGGTTCTAATGTATCTGCCAGAACGTCTGTGCATATAGGAACTCATTTCCTATTTCTTTTTAGTTTCTTATGCAAAGGACCATGGTGATAGAACTTCTCCTTTTGGTTCATTAAAGTCTAAAGTTGAATTTCTAGAGGAAGAAAAGTCTGTAGGGACGATCTTATTTTCAGTTCTCCAAGTCTATTAAAATCTCATACAAATACATGTGAGTTATTATCTTTGTACTATAAGTGGATGCTTTATATAACAACAAGAAAAATAACGAAACCCAGCACCAAAAGACGCTGACACCTGCTATCCAGCTTGAGAAAGTGCCCCACGTGGTGTTTGGTTATCGGCTACAGATGCTCAAATTAAGGGGCAGGTCTGTCATGGTAACATTCCACCTGGATCTGATTCTAGCCAAACACCATTTGGCTCTTCCTTCCTGCCCCAGGTTTTGAGGTATGTTTATCCTATGATGTCTAATGACAGGCAGCTTGGATCTTAATTGCTGGTGACATGTCAAGTATGAGAATGAGTGAGCAGTCTTCACTGAACTGTAACACTTAGAAGCCCACGAAACAATCTGTTTATAATGAAAGTATATATAACGGAACACAGTAACTGAATTTCTGACTACTTTGAGTTGCCTTCTTTTCAGAAAACTAGGTAGAAGAAATCCCACCACAAAGTGACATGTGTCACTGAATAAGAATACTGTAAACCATGAGGAGTCTCATGTCTGTTTTATACGACAAGTCTGCACTGACTTCAGAAGTCCAATATTTAAAGACATTCCTGAAAAGCATTTCATTACTGAACCCAGAACAGAAAAGAGGAGATTCTGAGAGCTGTTTGATATTTAGAAAAAGTGTCTACCCTTCATACACAAGACGAAATCAACCATCATTCAGTTCAGTCACTCAATCATGTCTGACTCTGTGATGCCATGGACTGCAGCACACCAGGCCTCCCTGTCCATTACCAACTCCTGGAGCTTACTCAAACTCATGTCCATTGAGTCAGAGATGCCATCCAACCATCTCATCTTCTGTTGTCCCCTTCTCCCACCTTCAATCTTTTTCAGCATCAGGGTCTTTTCTTTCTAATGAGTTAGTTCTTCACATTAGGTGGCCAAAGTATTGGAGTTTCAGCTTCAGCAGCAGTCCTTCCAATGAATATTCAGGACTGATTTTCTTTAGGATGGACTGGTTTGATCTCCTTGCAATTCATCATTACCAGGTCTTAACTCTGACATGTAATCCTATAAACCCTAATTTACCTAACATAGCAGTTGAGAAAGGACACTCAGGTTAATATCAATTTTTTGTATCACTAATTTTTAGTTAAATAGATGATGAAAAGATACTTGAAACTACACTAGGTAAATTTTATTTTAGGGATTTTTTTTTTCGGTTTTGTGATTTGAATGGCATATTTGGTTCTTTCAGGGTTTATTACAGGCATCATTATCATATAAAAAGTGTGTGAAAGTACCTATCATTAGGACTAGATAAATTTAATTCTAGAAGATTAAGTAACACTTATGTATATTTTCCACCACAGAAAACTGTTAGGAAAGGAAAATATGATAGAGTTCATTTGATATAGTTTTAAGCTTCCTGAAAGGCAGTCTCAGCTTTCATTGATGGGCAGTAGACACATATTCTCTACCCAAGGTTTAAATCTTATGTAAAACTCCTCTGAAAAATTGCTCACATGGCCTTTGTTGTAGCGATGGATGCTCCACCAACACAGAATATACTGCTCTCCAGTTTGGATAGTCTACTTATTCAAAACATGTTCTTAGTATTAAGAGGCTTTCTTACAAGGCTTATAAATATAACCTTTCCCTTTTTCTTCTTGTATTTCTATTCTAGCCTTCTTTATCCAAATATAATTGAAGAGTTTTTCTTTTTTTTTTTTAATAACTGCTAGCAGTTAGGTGGCTAACTAAGGGTAACAAGAAAATAGAAGGAGGGAAAATAAGATGAAGACTGTGGTCAAGGTTGTCAGAAAAAAGCAGGGCATGAGTCTTGTACACTTAGTACTGGAGCTGCAGTTGGGCTCTGAGTTTCTGTGTTTCTGAATCCAACAGGAAAATTTGATCTAATACCTGATTCTTTGCATGCTTCAGACAAATAAAATTTTTGCTCAGAAACAGTGTAATTATTTAGGTACCAAGACCTGAGAAAATTCACCCATAAACATCACTCTGAAGCATCAAATATAAGCTTAAAGTAAATGGGAGGGGGGCAATTCTGGTTGCTACAGCATCATTAATGTCACCAACTGTGACCTCGAAGCTTAATGACTACTTTTTCCCTTCCTCTTTTATCTGCAGTTCCAGTAGAATGGTCTGAATTCAATAAATGCCACAGAGTGACTGGTCAGTCGCCAGGTCCCAATTCTACACTGAGCTCCAACTCAAATATAATTAGTGATTAAGAGGGTCAGGCAAGCACACTGGGTTTGTATACTTACCAGAAAAGCTGTTGCTAAGCAGCTAGCTCTTAGCCTCCAAACATTATTGGAACACCAAAACAGGAAATATTGGTGACTTACAGACAAATGAATTTGTGACCCTTACTGATAGAGTTTAAGAAATAAAATCACTTCACAGTTGTTCTTTATGGGTTGTCAGAAGAGGTAGATCAAAGGGCTATTTGTCTTTTGTTTTATAGTTATGAAAATCTTTAGATTTAAAATTGTCAGAGTATCATCAAAGGAGGTGATCAATATATTCATTGCATTTGCATGTATTTGTTAAAAGCTTTAACTGATTAAATATAGACGTTTAAAATACATCACAATTTTTGCAAATCTCTTGGTTCCTGGCAAATCTCTTACTATTTTGTAAGCTTCAAGGAAATAGGTTGAACTTTTCTCAACTACTGAGAGACCTTAGATAGACGCAAAGGTTTCCAGCTACTCTACGTGGTCCTCCCAGTAGCACGAGTACTAGAATCACAGCTAAAAGTAATGAGCTAGTCATAAATAAACCAACTTGGCCTGGAGTGAGAATGTCCTTGTCAGTTTGGAGAACACTGTATTATGGACCTAGCAATGATGTGGTAGTCAGCCTCAGAAGGGTCGTTAAGGGTTTTTGTAGTCCCCTTCCAATATTACTAGGGCTGATCTGTGTGACAAATATCATATGGATGAAGTAACAAAGAAATGGTTGGTCCCTTCTAAAAATAGATTATAAAATATTGCAGTTTCTCCCTTTGTCTGTCTCCCTGTCTCTCTTATCACTCACTCTGGAGAAACGAAGCTAATATACCATGAGCAGCCCAGTGGATAGTCCCACATAATAAGAAAATGAGGCCCTCTCTCTAACAATCTATAATTACTTTAGATCTACCAATAATCACATTTAATGAGTTTGAAAGCAGATCTTTCTACCTCAGTTGAATCATGGGGTAACAGTGGCCTTATAAGTGACCCTGAGTCAGGATACCCCAGCTGTTAGCGCAACCATTAAAATATCTATAGTAAAAAATACACTAAGAACACAATAGATTGATTAAAATGTTACCCTAAAAACATTCAAAATAAACAGAAAAAAGGTAGGAAAGATGGAAACAGAATATACATTCCTCTCAAGTACACTTGGAATATTCACCATGGCAGAGTACATCCTAGGAGGGAAAAATATTTTAACCTGTAAAATAATTTAAATTCTAAAAGTAGGTTATCAGACCTTAAAAGAAAATTGAAATAAGTAAGAAAAAGATGACAGGAAATTCCCTAAACACTTATAAATTAAAAACTCACGTCTAAAGATCCATGAGTTAAATAGGAAGTCTTAATGGAAATTAGAAAGTAGCTACAGTTGAAATGAAAAATACTACACACCAAAATTTGTGTGATAAGGCTAAGGCAGTGATGAGAGGAAAATTCATAGAATTATTGCTTCTATTCAGAAAAAAGAGTCTTAAATCAATTATCTAAATTTCCATCTTAATAAAGCAGAAAAATAAGAGTAAACAAATCCAAAGCAAGTGGAAGGAAAGAGATGATAAAGATTACGACAGAAATTAATGAAACAAACACAAAACCAATCAAGAAAATCAAGAAAAATAAAAGTTGGTTCTTTGACTGGATCAATAAAATTGATGATAACGTTATTGATGAATTCTGATACTGACAAAGCGATAAGACACAAATCACCAAAACCAGGAGTGAAAGAAAGGATACCAAAACCCTTGGCAGCCATTAAAATGATAATAAGAAAATATCCCAAATCTGGGCACATAAAGTCACAAATTTAATGAAATAGACCAGTTCCTTGAAAACCATCAACTGCCAAAAGTCACCTAGGTTGAAAGATATACTCTGAATAGTATTATAATTATTAAATAAATTGAGGTTCATTGTTGAAAAAATTTCCCAAAAAAGGAATTTCCAAATCTAGATGGTTTTACTGGTTGACTCTATCATTTAATAAAGAAATAAAACCAATTCTGAAATATTTTCAAGAAACTAGAAGAAGGAAGAAATATTTGATAATTTGTTCAAGACGACAGCATTATCCTGATAACAAATAATGCAAAAACATTACAGGAAAAAATAATTATGGCCCAGCATCGTCATGGACATAGATACAAATATTATTAACAAAATTTTAGCTAAGTGAGTTCAGCATCATAATTAATGAGATTCATCACAGAGAAGCAGAAGTGGTTTAATACTTGAAAAATCAATCAATGTTATTCACCATAGCCTAAAAAATCAAAATCTCCTGAGTTTATCAATTGATAGTGGAAAAGACATTTAACAAAATTCAACTCTATTCATTATTTTTTTAAAAATTTAGCAAACCAGGAATAGAAGGGAAATCCCTCAACCAGATAATGGGCATTTACTAAAACCCACAGCTATCTTTATACTTCCCAGTGAAATCCTGAAAAATTTTCTCCTATAGTCAGGAATAAGATAAGGATGTACATTCTCACAACTTCTGTTAAACACTAGAGTTAAAGTTCAAGAAAGTGCAGTAAGACAGGAACAAGGAATAAAAGGCATCCAGAATGAAGTACATTAAATAAAATAGCCCTATTCAGAGACATTACTTTGCCAACAAAGGTCCGTCTAGTCAAAGCTATGGTTTTTCCAGTAGTCATATATGGATGTGAGAGTTGGACTATAAAGAAAGCTGAGCGCCGAAGAATTGATGCTTTTGAACTGTGGTGTTGGAGAAGACTCTTGAGAGTCCCTTGGACTGCAAACAGATCCAGGCAGTCCATCCTAAAGGAGACCAGTCCTGGGTGTTCATTGGAGGGACTGATGTTGAAGCTGAAACTCCAATCCTTTGGCCACCTGATGCGAAGAGCTGACTCATTTGAAAAGACCCTGATGCTGGGAAAGATTGAAGGCAGGAGGAGAAGGGGACGGCAGAGGATGAGATGGCTGGATGGCATCACCGACTCAATGGACATGAGTTTGGGTAAACTCTGGGAGTTGGTGATGGACAGGGAGGCCTGGTGTGCTGCAGTCCATGGGGTCACAAAGAGTCAGACACGACTGAGCGACTGAACTGAACTGAACTGAAGCTGTGGACATTCCCAGTGTCTTCCCTGCTGGCAGAAGGACAGTGACAGGCTGAGTGCAGCTGATAGAATGGAGTCAAGTCTTAGGCAAAGCCAGGCATGGGCCTGACAAGGCAGCTGATGTGAAGCAGGCAGGTTCCCACCTGGGATAGACTGCCTCTGCAGGCCACCAAGAACTACCATGGATACAGGATGCACTCAGATTGGCCTGAAGGCAGATCTGATCAAAATCAGCAGGCTTGGGCCATTCACTTTAAAATTAGGAATCACCCTTAGGAATGTCCCACATACCTAACCTATCCCTGGGGAAGGAATGGAAAGATAGCCTAAAGCTTTTACAAGGATATTTGCATTTTTATAAATAGCTAATAAAATGAGAGCAAGTCTCAATTATATTATTAGGTGAAGGAAAAAGTTTCCAAACAGTATGGTCAGCATTATTTAATAACAAAAAAAGAAACATTTTTATATAAAGTGCATAACTCAGAGGCACACCTTTGTATATAAAATATATACTATTTGGCCATTAAGGCCATTACAACTAATGAGACAGTCTTTTGGCACTGGCCTGATTTTCCGTAAAAGCTTTCCAGTGTTTGAAAGATACTGTTCTAAATGAATCACTTTCTATTTTAAAAAATTGTGCGAACTTATATATAATATGAAATATAACGCTAATATAGTTATTAGGTATGTGTGCATTAAAATGTAGGAAAAACAAGAACTATTTTTATTCTAAATTAACTTTTTAGTGAAATTATAAAGATGGCCAGAGGAAATTGAGTTTTTAAAAATTAATTGTTTTAAAAATACAAAGTTTACCATCTTAATTATTAAGTGCCCAGTTCAGTGGTATTAAGCACATTCACACTGTTGCACAGCCATCGCCACCATGGTGGTGGTTTAGTCGCTAAGTTGTGTCGGACTCTTGCAACCGCATGGACTCTAGCCCGCCAGGCTCTTCTGTCCATGGGATTCTCCAGGCAAGAATACTGGAGTGGGTTGCCATTTCCTCCTCCAGGGGGTCTTCCCAACCTTGCAGGCAGATTCTTTACCGACTGAGCTACAAGGGAAGATCCCCATCACTTCCTCATCTTGCCAAACTGAAACTGTGTCCCCATTAAACACCAGCTCCCCATCCCTCACCCCTCTCCCCTACCCCTCACCCCCACCATCCTACTTTCTGTCTCTATGAATCTGAGTGCTCTTGGGACCCCATGCATGAAATCACACAGTATTTGTCCTGCTGTGACTGGCTTGTTTCACTGAGCAGAGTGTCTGCAAGGTTCATTTATGTTGTGGCATGTCATGGGTTCCTTCCTTTTTAAAGCTGATTAATATTCCTGGTGTCCTTACTTGGCAAGATTAAAAGTTAGTCAGTTGCCCAAATGCTTCTGAAATGGCCCTGGCCTGTGAAACGCACATCTGGCCACCACTGGACCTCAAGGGAAATGCAGAGTCTGCTTGTGTGGCAGCCTCTCAACTCTCAGCCAGTTGCATGGCGAGTCATGTTTACTCATCCTTCCTAGAAACCACCCACATACCTCCATGCACCTCTCCTTCATTCTTACTCTTCTCCCCAAAAAAGTTAAAGGGGTAAAGAGAAAAAAATTTTTTTAATAATTTGTAAAAATACTTCCCTTACCAAATCTAAATATGCACATTCATCATTTCTATTAAGACAAAAGCATATAAATCAAATGTTAGCATTGACTCTCTTGCTCTGATAAAATGAGAAGTAAACTTTATCTTCTTTGTGCTTTTCTATGTTACCAAAATTCCTTTAGGAAGTAAATATAACTTCTGAAAAATTTATTAAAATTACCACTGAATAGAAAAATATTTATGCCATAATACCCTTACTGTAGAAAACCTCTCTATCAAGAATCGTTTATTTTACAAGTTCCATCCTACATATATTCTCATCTCATTTTTTAATTTTTATTGAGTAAACCTAAACTCCTAAAATACCAAAGGGATTACAGAATGTTAGATGAAATTTTTTTCAAACTTATGAATAGAGTAGAAATGTCTTCCTAACATTTAAGAAAATCACTTTTATTTTTCTATTCTTTCACTGATACAACATTCCAGTTATTTGTTGTTCACAGTTACACATAGTCAGGACACGCTTAGCTAGGATTTTATAATGATCAATCCCCAATCTCAATAGCTTAAAAAAATACAAGTGGATTTCTCACTCATGCTATGGATATTCTATATTCGTATAAATGGTCTCCTGGATCTCTGCTCGAACTTATCTCTACTCAGAAACCCAGGCTGGAGGAGTCTTCTTCTCTGTGCTTCCACATTTTCTGGGAAAAAGAAGTATGATGAATCACATTTTTAGATTTTAAATGCTCCCCGACATAGTGACATGTCCCTTCCTTTCACATTTCATGAGCCAAAGGAAGTCCAATGACCATACCTCACCACAAAGGTGTGGAAAAATAAAATTCTACCATTTGCTCTGATGTGCCATAAAGTTTGATGAACAGAATGAATATCAGCCATAGAATCAGTTGTGTCTCTTTGCGACCCCATGAATCACAGCATGCCAGGCCTTCCTGTCCATCACCAGCTTCCAGAGTTTACTCAAACTCATGTCCATTGAGTCGGTGATGCCATCCAGCCATCTCATCCTCTGTTGTCCCCTTCTCCTCCTTCCCCCAATCCCTCCCAGCATCAGGGTCTTTTCCAATGAGTCAACTCTTCGCATGAGGTGGCCAAAGTATTGGAGTTTCAGCTTTAGCATCAGTCCTTCCAATGAACACCCAGGACTGATCTCCTTTAGAATGGACTGGTTGGATCTCCTTGCAGTCCAAGGGACTCTCAAGAGTCTTCTCCAACACCACAGTTCAAAAGCATCAATTCTTCGGCGCTCAGCCTTCTTCACAGTCCAAATCTCACATCCATACATGACCACTGGAAAAACCATAGCCTTGACTAGATGGACCTTCGTTGGCAAAGGAATGTCTCTGTTTTTGAATATGCTATCTAGGTTGGTCATAACTTTCAGATACTAGCCACTACCAATTAAAGGTAGAAAAATGGTAGAAAAAAATATTTTTATTAGGCTTAACCAAAGTACTGCCATTATTAACATTTTAAAGAGCATTTTTATGTATCTGATTTTTTTTTCTTTAAATTTAGCTAAGTTACTCTGTTGTTGTTTAGTCGCTCAGTCATGTTCAACTCTTTGCGACCCCATGAATTGCAGTACACCAGGCTTCCCTGTCTTTCACAATCTCCTGGAGTTTGCTCAAACTCATGTCCACTGAGTCGTTGATGTCATCCAACTATCTTGTCCTCTGTTGTCCCCTTCACTCTTTCCCAGCATCAGGGTCTTCTTCAATGGGTCAGATCTTTGCACCAGGTAGCCAAAGTATTGGAGCTTCAGCTTCAACATCAGTCCCTCCAATGAATATTCAGGACTGATTTCCTTTAGGATGGACTGGTTGGATCTCCTTGCAGGCCAAGGGACTCTCAAGAGTCTTCTCCAACACCACAGTTTCAAAATATAAGTTCTGTGCTCAGTCTTCTTTGTCATCCAACTTTCACATCTGTGCATGACTACTGGAAAAATCATATCTTTGACTATATGGACCTTCATCAACAAAGTCATGTCTCTGCTTTTTAATACCCTGTCTAGGTTTGTCATGGTTTTTCTTCCAAGGAGCAAGTGGTTATTCACTTTACCAGAATATTTTTCAATGGCTACTAAGAGCTGTGGACTTTGCTGGGCACAGACAATGTCAATCCTTTGAACTCTTGGGATCAATGCTAACTAATATTTAAGCATCATCAGTAAGATTTAATCTAAATCTGCCTGGAAATCTGCATACATTTGTTTCCGGGTTACTTGATTATAGAGGCCACACCAGGTGAATATGGAATACGAGCACAGCACATTGAGGTTTATCATTGGTACTTGCCTCAGAAAATTAAAATTCAGAAACAATATTTATGAAAATGTGTGTGCTCACAGAAGTTAAGAAGCTATGGTTTTTGACCTTGAGAGTACATTCTATCTTTTCATAAAATATTGATGGTAAGTTATTATGCATTCCTTCCTTCCTGCCCACCCCACCTCTCACCACCATTTTAGAATCTCCCTTTCTATACATCGTCCTTGTGGTCACACCTGGCTGTCTCTGGAGAAAAGACCTCTTGTTTCAGATGTGAAGAAGCTGTTTTCTAATCCCCAAGGACTTAGCAAAGATCAGAGCTCTTTACTTACATCTAAAAAATAGATGTGCTGCATATTCACTAACATCAGAGCTCAAGGGGTTCAAGTTTTCGAGAGCTGATACTATGGCCGTGCACAGTCGGCATATTTTAGGTTTAATTTAACCACTTCTGAACATGTTCCATGATCCAGTTTTGAAATCAATCATTAAAATAACAGCTAAATCCTGGCATTTGGGGGATAATTTTTCTTTTAAAAAAAGATCATCCAGTGAATTAAAAAAAGATATAATGGGGAATAATGTGTATCTAATTATTGATGTACTATAGAAATTAGCTTTTATATTGCAATTTATATTGCAATTACCTTCTTTGTGTTATAAAGCAGAACAATACAGAAGAAGAACTTCTTTATTAATGCCTAATAGCATGGTAATTTAAAATATTCAAGTTTCTTTAATAAAGTAGTGTAAGAAATGTTACTTAATTTGACAAGATTAATTATACAATTAATTTAAGACTGCTCTCAATTAAATTAGTAAAAATTCTTAAGCTTACTGCTTTTGAAAAGAGTGCAGGAACCTAGCATGAAGTGAGATACCTATTAAACATGATATTAATTAGACTGTGATGGAATAATGCATGTTTTTATAATATAAAGGGCATTGTCAGAAAGTTAGTAAAGAAGCATTGTTTCATTTTAATAATAATGATAGCCCAGCACCCAAATAATTTAGAAGAGTCTCCAAGATCACTGGAAAATACAGTGGCTTGGGACAGGAATGATGCTCAGAGTACTCAAGACAGCAGAGCACTCAAACTCCTGTCCTGGTGGTCTTGACTCCACATATTTTGGGGTTCTGTCCAGACAGAAGTTTTACTAAGGAAGATAACAGACCATCAACATACCTTCAGGGTAAATTCACCATGGTCCAGGGGCTAAACCTCAGCTTCTCAGGTCCAAGACTTAAGCTTGTCAGTGTCCCAGAGTTATGAGATCCAAGTCAACTGAGAAATATTAACTAAAGTCATAATTCATTGAAGTATAATCACAAAGTCTTCATTTATATATTTATGATGGAAAAATCTAGTTTTAGGAGACCAGAAGGCCCATTTCTTACATAAATAAGCATGTATTTATAATAAATGCTTTCATGATATCAGAGTACCTGAAAATCCTTTCAGTGATGTCAAGGTTTTTTGGTGTACAAAGAAGTATTGAGTGTAAATCAACCAGACTATGGCAGAGTCAACAGCATCATTCCTAGTCCACCACATAGAACCCCTCTCTAGTGACTAGAATGTTCCTGTTGCTCAGATTTTCTACATATCTCTCTCTGCATCCCCAAATCCTTTACTATCTCCTTGAGGCTAGATTCTGGCTGAAGGACAAAAGGATGGAGGTTAAGGTACTGATTATAGTGTTTGATTGGCCATAGTGTACAAGCTGAGTAGGAAAAGGAGCTAACAAACTGGGAGAAACCCCACCGATCTGTGTACAATTAAGTCTTGTTCTGGGCTGAGAATCATTCTGAAAATGTCATGCAACTTTTCATGCTTTGCATGACCAATGTTGATTTTCTCAATTCAACTCATACTTCTAGGGTAACAAGACTTGCCTAGCGTATTGAACCTAAGGGTTCTCTCAGTTGAGGCTGGGGTTGATGTTAGGGGAGAGCAAGGTCTACATTAGCTATTACAGAGGGAGGAGGAACTCTTTCCCTTGGATTGATGCAGGACTGCATCAGAACTGCAGCTTGGGAGGAGAGGACCATCTGGAGGCAGCCCCTCCTTCTGCTAAATTTCAATTCTCCTTTGACCCTAAGTAGGGAAGCTATTGAACAGTGCACAAAGTACATCCAGAGAGATAACTTTTCCTAAACTCTTCATTTTCAGATGAGAAAAGAAAGTCCATATAAGTCAAGCTGGTACAATTAGTGGTAGAATTGAAAGTCAAGTCTAGTTTTTTTATTTTGACACTCAATCCAGTGTATTTTATATTGCATGTATACATGGTAAGTCGCTTCAGTCATGGACGACTCTTTGCGAGCCTATGGACTGCCTTCTGTCCATGAGATTCTCCAGGCAAGAATACTGGAATGGGTTGCATGCCCTCTTCCAGTGGTTCTTCCTGACCCAGTGATCAAAGCCTAGTGTCTTATGCATTGGCAGATGGGTTCTTTAACACTAGTGCCCCCTGGGAAGCCCATATTTTTAATTACACTTTGTCATTAGATAAATATTGCAAAGATGTACACAGTATAGTGTTGCCTAAGCGTTAGTCGCCCAGTCAGGTCTGACTCTTTGTGACCCCATGGTCTGTAGCCCACCAGGCTCCTTTGTCCATGGGATTTCCATATAAACAGAAAATCTCCCAAATTTCAAAACTCCTGAAAAATGTGCTTTTAATTAATCTAATGCATACTCATTGAATAGTTGTCCCAGAGTGATGGTCATTATGGAAACAATACCTTGCATTTATTGAGTCTTTGCCATGCGTCTGGCATCATTCTAAAGAAAGATTTCCTGTTGACTTCCACTATGAAACGGGAGTTCTCTTTTCTCCAAAATGAGTGATGGCTCTAAGACACTTGAATTAAAATTCTTAACAGAGTAGAAGAGCATCGTGTTAGTATTCACAGTCTACATGCATTTAACTCTTCTATCCAGCCACTTCACAGGTATTTAAAAGTGAACTGATTAAAATGCACCACACATGCATTAAAATTTCCATCTTACAGAGAGTTCTTGCTGACTCCATCTGAGCAGAATGCTTAAGTAAAAACAATATAATCATTCTTAATTAGAATTTAATGGAAAATAATAAAGCTCCTTTAAATAGAATTGCTCTGCTATCTTTCTGTCTGTCCATCTCTGGAAATGTTTGTTAAATGTCATCAGTGTTTTACACGTCCACACCTACACACTCACACAAATACACACATACTCACTTCTGCTCACATCAGTCATGATCTTCTCAGGTCTCCAGTGGGCAGTCCTTTCTGAGAATAATGGGTTACCTACAGAGACATTAAGTATTTAGCGGCAACCCACCAAGCTACTGCTGCCTGGGGACGTTTAGTGGAGTTAAACAGGAAGTGCCGTGGTGTTACACAAGTGCCCAATTAGTTTTCAGGAAAGACTCTTACGCAGGAAGTTATTCCTTCTACCAAAATCCATGTGAATAGTCCTGACATTGCCACAAGGTAGAGAAGGGCACTGCTTACCTAGGATCATGTAGCCCCCAAGTGAAGGAGAAACTGGTGTCTATATCAGGCTCAATGTATAGCTCTCATAATTTAATATGCATATTTATTGTGTGCATAATAGGAGTCTTATATTTACTTTTAATTCCTGTAATACACAATCAATGGGTGGTTATTCCAAAGTAGTGGTAATTATGGAGAAAACAGTATGCATTTCCTTACTGTGTGCCTGGCCCCATTTACTCTAAACATATTTGCGTATTTCATTTAATTTCCACAAGGATCTTATATGATAGGTACTAGGATTATCTCCATGTTATAGATGAGGAAATCCTCCAGAAGTTAAGTAATGTGCTCCAGATCCTATAAATAAAAAGTGATGGAACCAGTTTCAAATCCAGAATAACCTAACCCAGATCCTATACTCTTGATCACTACACAAAATGTTAGCAGATAGCCACTCACAGACCCAAGCAGAAAACACAAATGCCTTTAATATTAGGAAATGTTAGGAGAACCTATTTGGGTGCAGATAGTTGCGCAGGGCAGGGCATCCCAGAGGTATACTCCCAGATTCAGGAGCAAGCTCCTTTCACCTGTAAGTTTCCACAAGGAACCCACAAGGTGAATGATCTCTTCTGCTCTTCAAGCTCTAGGATCTTCAAACCCAGCGGCCAATGGGCAAGTAGTCTTTTGGAGATTCTGACAAATAGCTTGGCTATTCACAAGGTACAATTAGTTGGTAACAACTCCAGCATATTTCTGAGATTTGTCAAAGCTTGATTTCACAGATGAAGTATCCTCCTAGAGTTCTAGGATTTGGGACCCGTGAGGTCAGTTCCTGGGTCCTACAAGTAAATTGTGATACAAGTCAAACTATGATATGATACAGTTGACTAGACCAATTTACTTGTCCAGAAACTTATTTCCACACATAAACCTAAACATCTGCATTGTTCAAAACTGGACCGAATCAAAATAACAAATGATTACATCCCAGTCTTTTGAACTTGTCCCAAAATTGTTATCTCAAGAATGTCAAGTTTGAGAATACTAACAGTTTAGAAAATGTACCTAAACACTTACCTCTTAACCTATCACAATCCTTCTCGGTATCTACTTCAAATATCTTCAGTAGCAACATCAGTGATCAACAGGAGATGCAGTTCCTGGTTATAGCTAGTCTACTGCTCAGATAATCTGAATAAAGAACTCCTTATTATCTTACTTAACAGTGGTCTTATAGTTCTCCCTGTTTCAAAATGATTCTCTCGCATTCCTCTCCTTTTCTGAGTAAAAGGTCAAGTTACCTTTAAGGCCACATTTCCCATTTAATTTACTGCTGGCTCTTCTCCCTTATTTGTTTCCTCATGTATAGCTGAAGGCAAGATTTCATACTTTTATGTTTTCATGTTAATCAATAGGAATCATGAAATTTCCTCAAGAAACCACCACTGCTACATGGTAGGCATCGTTGATCTTAATAATTTTAATAGAGAGCTTTAATTGTTCTGAACAACTTATTATTGGCCAAGAAATGATAGTTTGTAAATTGAGGGGCAGGAAGCCAGGTTAGTTTAGATAAGACCAGATCATAGTTTACTTCAGTAATGACAATCTGTTCTACTAACAGTCCCTTAGTAAGAACTCTGAGAATTGCTGAAAGTTATCATACACCTAATAGTTGTCATTCTTAAGAATTCCTAGTGAGCTATCTTATGCCAAGAAGGAAATACTATAACCTATATTACTTCTTTTTTTTTTAAAGCAAGGGAAAGAGAACCCAAAGAATTATTGGTTAATAATTTCTCGACTGAAAAGACTGTATAATTAATCATCCACAAATCAATTTTAAAACACCTACAGAAGAACAGGTCACTGGCATTGTTATGAACTGGTCTAGACTGATCTAATTGCCTTCTGTGACAGAATGGCAGGGCTCCTGGACTGAGAAGAAATAATGTACATAATCTGTCTTAACTTCAGCAAGGTGTAGATCCTGGCTCCTATGACACACTCATTAATAATCTCGGCATGATATTCACCATCGATGTTCTCCTCACTGTTCTTCAGCACGGATTTCTGTCGGTCCCTGTGGCTTCTCTAGGTGGTTTGGTTCTATGTTCATGAGGCCAGACGTCGGATCCTAAAATGCCAAGCTGTGACCTCTGCAGGGAGGTCCTGTTGTGTCTCTCTTTCTCAATGACATTTTACACTTCCTTCCAAGCTTCAATACAAAAGTCAACAAGTCTCCTTGTTCTGAATCATCCGTTCTTTCCCGTGTGCTCCTCCAGCTTTGTTTAGACTTCTCTCTGCAATTAGAGACCCACATGCTCTTCACTGTTTAAAAATCATGCCATCTGTAGAGAGATAATTAATGTGTCAGTTTTGGTTACTGGCTCTGTATTGGTTGATGAATTCTGTGGATATGGCTTAATGAGAAGACTCCAAGATATTTTAGATGGTGTAGAAGCAAATTAACAAGAGATGAAAACATATATAACATTACATTGAGTTAAATATATATATCAACTAGAGGCAGCATAGGTTTATAACGGTTAAAAATATAGATTCTGTAATCTACTTCTCTGAGTTTGAATCCTTATCCTACTGGACTAGCTGTGTGTTTCAGAATAACTTACCTAACCTCTCTGTACTACAGACTCCTTATCTACCCCCTGTTTTCATTGGCATGCCTTTCTTTTGTTTAGTCCACAAGCTCCTTGAATAGGTACTATGTCAGTTTCAGCCAAAGAATTTTGAGTGAACAAATGCCTGGATAGATAAATGAACAAAAGATAACTATAAGCATCAGTCTTACCTGGCCCACACCATTATAAAACATTTAAATTGGTTGAGTTTGACGTCCTTCTACTACATTTTCACATAATCAAGGTTTATGCATTAATATTGGAAATGAAAATTGTTGTAAAATTATTTCAATACATTTTATTCTAGGTTTATTGAGATACAATTGACACACAACACTGTAAATTTAAGGTGTACAGCATAATAATTTGACTTACATACATCATGAAATGATTGCCACAAGTTTAGTGAATACCCAACATCTCATTTAGACACAAAATAAAAGAAAAAATATATTTTTCTTTGTGCTGAGATAACCATCGTTTGAAGAAACTTTTAGAAAACTTTTCCCCTAAGTTTGAACCTGCTCTTGTAATGTGCAGCCAATTCTCAGTGAGGTTATAGGGCCACACAGAGCCAAGACACAAACCCCCAAGGGAAATCTGGTTTGGCTTTTTCTATCCATTTACAATTAAAAGCAGTTTTCACTGAGAAAGCTGTCCTAGTAATGCCTATTTTTAAGCCTCTCTCTCTCTTTTTTTTTTTTTTCTTTCTGGTAGGCAAGACCCACTGCCTTAACAAATGTGAACCTTATCTGGCAGCTGGTTACTCAGTGGCTTACAGTGCGGTGCTAATAAATGTGAACCAAAGTTCGCTCCTGTAGGATCGAAATTAAGAAGCCTAGGGAGGATAAAGGAGCCATATTTGTGGCTCTTCTGTCCCTATAGGTTACAAACTTGTAGGAGATTTTGACTTTGTACACCCTACTGCCCTGCCCTGATGGAAAGGAACAACTATTTGTAAGAACAAGATCCTCTTACACAGTAGAATATGACTCCATCCAGTTAGCATTAGGGCCTCTGCTCCCAGGAATGGGACCATCGTGATGTTAGGAAGGTCCAGAGAGCAGGGGTGTCATCGTCTGGGTTGGTCACCTTTCCCCTTCTCTCTCACCTTGCTTCTCAGGTGGCTTAGTAGTAAAGAATCTGCCTGCCAATGCAGGAGATGCTGAAGACGTGGGTTTGATCCCTGAGTCGGGAAGACAACCCTGGAGAAAGAAATGGCAACCCGCTCCAGTATTCTTGCAGGGAAAATCCCATGGACACAGGAGCCTGATGGGCTACAGTCCATGGGGTTGCAAAGAGTTGGAAACAATTGAGCCCACCTTGCTCAGGAATGTGACTCTGCTTAGGGGAACTCTACAAGTAGCTGAGGATCAAGAAAAATGAAAATTTAAAGGAGTCATGGTCAGGGGCTTAGAGTTACCTAGACTGACTAGAGGGTCTGTGGTAAGGTCTTAGATCAAAGCAGAAGGAGCAGCAGGAGGCAATTCTGGCACAGACAGGATTTGGGTGGAATCACTAAGCTAGAATCAGGAAGGGTAGAGACAGAGGGGCTGAGAAGATTCTGGGATTCTCTTCAAGGGCTGGAGGGTAAGAGCCTCAGCCTTGCAGGAAGAGGCTGACCCCAAAGATCTTAAGTATTCACATGCCCACCCAACACGCCTCAGGACTGAGTACAGGGCTTTTTAACATTATCAAAGACATTCCTTTTTAATTTTAAAAGCGAATCAATGAGATAGAGGAAAACCTCCCCAAATATGTTAGCAGGAAGCAGAATATGTGAAATTCTGGTGAATCTGGCCTTTTAACTACAACTTAATACAGTAATGAGAACGCCAAGTGTACAAAAGCTCCCTACGGTAGGCTTTAGGCTGCCCAATGGGTCAGCTACACTCTGCTAGTCAAGCAGAACAGATTTGCTGCTGTTTAGCATTGGTGATGCACAAACAAGGTTGGAGGTGTGGGAGCATTTCAGATACACTCCACTCTCTCCATTTAGCGTCCTTCATGGGATCCCGTAAAACCAGGGAGATTCACCAGGAGACAGGGGGGGAAATAAAAGAATAACTTTCAAAACTGCAACAATTTTAAAGCAGTCACCTAAGAGTAGGAAGCAGAGTGCAATGTCAACTATCCATTGATCCACCAGGGAAGCCCCATATTTGCATACACACACACACACACACACACACACACGTGTGCCAGTAAACTTGGAAAACTCAGCAGTGGCCACAGGACTGAAAAAGGTCAGTTTTCATTCCAATCCCAAAGAAAGGCAATGCCAAAGAATGCTCAAACTACTGCACAATTGCACTCATCTCACACGCTAGCAGAGTAATGCAAAATTCTCCAAGCCAGGCTTCAGCAAATGTGAACCATGAACTTCCAGATGTTCAAGCTGGGTTTAGAAAAGGCAGAGGAACCAGAGATCAAACTACCAACATCCACTGGATCATTGAAAAAGCAAGAGAGTTCCAGAAAAACATCTATGTTTTTTTATTAAGTTATGCTTTCTTGACTATGCCAAAGCCTTTGACTGTGTGGATCACAATCAACTGTGGAAAATTCTGCAAGAGATGGGACTACCAGACCACCTGACCTGCCTCTTGAGAAACTTGTATGCAGGTCAGGAAGCAACAGTTAGAACTGGACATGGAACAACAGACTGGTTCCAAATAGGAAAAGGAGTATGTCAAGGCTGTATATTGTCACCCTGCTTATTTAACTTCTATACAGAGTGCATCATGAGAAACCCTGGGCTGGAAGAAGCACAAGTTGGAATCAAGATTGCTGGGAGAAATATCAATAACCTCAGATATGCAGATGACACCACTCTTGCAGCAGAAAGTGAAGACGAACTAAAAAGCCTCTTGATGAAAGTGAAAGAGGAGAGTGAAAAAGTTGGCTTAAAGCTCAACATTCAGTAAACTAAGATCATGGCATCTGGTCCCATCACTTCATGGCAAATAGATGGGGAAATAGTGGAAACAGCATCAGACTTTATTTTTTTGGGGCTCCAAAATCACTGCAGATGGTGATTGCAGCCATGAAATTAAAAGACGCTTACTCCTTGGAAGGAAAGTTATGACCAACCTAGATAGCATAATTTGCCAGCAAAGGTCCATCTAGTCAAGGCTATGGTTTTTCCAGTGGTCGTGTATGGATGTGAGAGTTGCACTGTGAAGAAAGCTGAGCACCAAAGAATTGATGCTTTTGAACTGTGGTGTTGGAGAAGACTCTTGACAGTCCCTTGGACTGCAAACAGATCCAGGCAGTCCATCCTAAAGGAGATTAGTCCTGGGTGTTCATTGGAAGGACTGATGCTGAAGCTGAAACTCCAATACTTTGGCCACCTCATGCAAAGAGTTGACTCATTGGAAAAGACCCTGATGCTGCAAGGGATTTGGGGCAGGAGGAGAAGGGGACGACAGAGGATGAGATGGCTGGATGGCATCACTGACTCAATGGACATGAGTTTGAGTGAACTCCGGGAGTTGGTGATAGACAGGGAGGCCTGGTGTGCTGCGATTCATGGGGTCGCAAACAGCTGGACACGACTGAGCGACTGAACTTAGAATTAACTTAGAACTTACACACACATGTATATAAGTTATTTAATATATATACATTATATATATATATATATAAGCAGTTTAAAACGTGTTTTCAAAATAGCACATAATATAATATAGGAAGATGGATGGGAAGAAATAAATGTTTTTTCTGAAACTTCTATTTACTGTACCATCAAGAAGAAATTGAAGACCATGATTTTGGTCTTAATCAGAACAAAACATCTTGAGATCTGCAGAAATAAAAATATACATACATTTTAAAATAAGAAAATTAACTTGTTTTTATATTTTCTCTAACTTTCAAGAGATTTTTGTGAGACATATTGAAGTGGAAAGAAAGCAGAAAATTTTCTAAGTAACCCAGCTAGTGAGAGTTTTGTAAGTTCTTCAAATTCTGAAAAATAAATATGATATATCTTTAAAAACTTCCCATCTATTAGAAACTACTGTTTTTCAGGAAAAAAAGAACATAGACAAACCATGTTTACATTAGTCAATTAGAAACAAAAGAAATAGTTGACATATGTAAACTTTCTTTTAGAAATATTTTGTTTATGTAGCATATATTGGAATATTGTTAGGTATTTCCTTTTTCAGGAGGTTCTTACTACAGAAGATACTGCAAACCAGTTTTCTTCTTTTGAGAGCACTTGCTTTTCTTCCACAGATGCTTGGAGTTGAATGTGAGCATGTTTTAGAAGTTTCTGTTCACGAATATTTTAAACCTTTCTACTTTGAAGTACTTATAGAGTCGCATGAACTTGCCAAGACAGTAGAGAGAGATCCAGTTCCCCACTCTCTCCCAAGAGTTGAGCTGATGCAATTTTAATAGCAAAATAATAGTTTTATTTGTAATGAAACTTTGCAAAAGAAATCCCAGAATGCCCTTCATCTACACACATATGTGCATACACGTGCCTGCACACACACACACACACACACACACACACACACACACACACACACACAGAGGATGGCTATTTCATCTAAAGGCTTCAGCCTGGAGGCAATGTCAATCAATAGCAGCCTACTCACAGGAAGGGAAGGAGGCTGCGAAGCCTCTAACAGTGACAGCAGTCCTGCCTGAAAGCAGGTCAAGCCCAGGAGGCTTGAGACAAATGGAAGAATCATCCAGAGTCACAACCAAGACCATCGCATCAAAGCCTCCACTATCAGTGGTCAGACAACACAATCTGACAGATTGGAAAAACATTTATAGGATACTTTGATTTTTATCCATTATTTCTTTTCAGTCTCACAGAGAAAAAGGCATAGTACTAAGCACTATAGCTCTTAAGAGTTGGGCCTTTAAATTCCATCAGCAGGAAAGCACACACAGCACTGGTTGTTTTATGTCTGTGTTATCTTAAATGCAGGTACTCTGTGAGGAGGAAATATTTTTCAGGTCATGTCATGCTTTTGAAAGTGTAATGCATTAATAAAAGTCACTGAGCTACAGTTGGCTGGAGGCAACGGGGTGACACGCAGCACAGTCTTAGGTATGCTTCCTGACGTTTCTCCCGTCAGGGGCCTCACCGTGCGTCTCATCCAGTGCGGCATGGCTTCCCGTGAGTCTAAGGTCCGTTTTCACATGGGGCTTCAGGCAGCCATGACCAGCTGGTTATACTTGGCATGAGAAATGGAAACTAATGTGGAGTTATTGTTGATGGGGAGGTTTTCTCCAGGTAAGCAGGTTTGAAAGCAGTTTGACAGAGCTGAAGGAAGACTGGAAAGAGAGAAGAGTCAAATATTCCATGGGTGGATTATAATTTTATTAGTAATCTTAGAATATTAGTTCCTAGATATAGCCCTAAGACCTAACAGAATGTGTCATATAGTTGATGCTCAATGAACTTTTTGCCTAATTAATGAATGAATGATTTGTTTTCTTTTTCTGTTTTTAGCTGTCAAAGAATGTAACAGAGAGAGAAAAGTCAGCTGAGTCTTTGAAAAGATTTTCATAGAGGAATATCTCCTTAAGGAGTAAAATATAATGTGGGTTTGGTTCATAGCTTTGTATGTCCAGAATATAACTCTATCACTTGCAATTTCTAGTACCCTTGTTCTCCCAGTCACAGAACTTTGTAATAATTTTTGCTTATCTTTCTCCCTCACATAATTGATCAGATACTAGATTTTCCTACACAACATATCTTATTTTCACCATTTCAAATTGAGTACCTCTGTACTGAAATTGTAGCACATAATGTCATAATTGCTAGATTAGCTTCTTAAATTTCAATGGGCTTGATTTTCTCTTTGCTTAAAACTATTTTGTGTTCTATCAAAAGATGAACACTATAAAAACAAATTTGTTTTCCTTTAGTATTACAAAAGAATTTTAGGTATTGTAGACATTTTTAAATAAACAATTCTGTAAAAGAAAGATAATAAAAATAATTTTTCATCCCATCAACCAGAAATGATTAATGTTAGCATACTGATTTATATCCTAATAGCATTTTTCTTTGCTAACATAGTGTTTTTCTTTCCAGTAATATATTTGCACTATGCATATTCCTTTTAACATACTTTACCTTACTTCAAATATTTTCCCACAATATTTAGATCAGTAACATTATTTCTGAATGGTATTTTATCTCATAGTGAACAACTTATTAAGTATTCCCTTGCTGATTTATTTTACAATTAGAAACACTAAAATAAGTATTTCTGTCATGATATTACATTGAGTAAAATGTCCTTAAAATAATTCCTAAAAGACTATTTGCATAATATAAAAAAGGAAAGTTAAGGTTATAAGTTTTTCAATATATGTTACCACATTGCCTGGCAGAGAAATCATATAAACTTAAAGTCCCACTAGCAAAGTACAAACAATTTGAAATTCAGTAGAGAAATTAAACAACAAATTAGATACAACTAAAGAAAAATTTGGCTAACTGTAAGATCATAAATACCCAGAATACAAGGAAAAATATAGAAAATATTGATGGGGGGATTAAAGGATATGGAAGATAGACTTAAAAGTTTATAATCTATATAACAAGAGTTTATAAGGAGACAATAATGAAAATTTGGAGGTGGTAATATTCAAAGATATACTGATGAAAGTTCCCAGAATCAATGAAAGATATGAATCATCAGATTGAAAAATCACAATGACTCTTGAACAGGATTACTAAAATAAATGTCAAAATAAAAAGTCAAAACGGTTGAATAAAAATTACTAAAAATAGCTGAAGGTAAGACAACTCACTTCCAATGGAATAGAAAGTAAAATAACAGTAGACTTGTCAACAGAACAATGTAGGTTCAAAAATAGAATCATATGCTTAAAGTTTTGAGGAAAATTGGATTCTATATTAAGCAAAATTATTATTCAAATATTTTTTCCAGAAAAAAAAAAAGTGAGAGATTTTACTGTCTGAAGTTCTTCACCAAAAGTGAAGGAATGATGAATAAAAGAGTAGCATTCCAGACAAAATATTGAGCTTAGAAAATTGGTATGCTTGAGGTTTAAGTATAAACAAATAGTGAGTGACTAAAACAGTAATGATGATAATGATTACCTTTGAGAGTCCAAAAGAATGGTAGAACTAAAATATCAGAGAATAGCATTTTAAAAGGGAGAAGAATATTTGCAATTAAAAGTTTCTGAAGTCTTTTTACTGTTCAGAAGTATGGTAGACTTATTGCTTAAATTAAACTTTGCTAGTTCATGTTGACAGATTAAAATTTCAGTATAACTCATACAATAAATAAAATATAAGTTAACTTCGAAAGTAAAGGAAAGAAGAATGTAAAGAAAACAAGAAAGAAAGAAAGTGAAATCGCTCAGCCGTGTCCGACTCTTTGCGACCCCATGGATTGTAGCCTATCAGGCTCCTCTGTCCATGGAATTTTCCAGGCAAGATGAGCTCTGTAAAATGAAAACTGCATATTTTAGGACCAAACTAATTATACTCTAGAAAGCAGATGCAAATGTACATACATACACAAGCTGTAAAAGATTTTCATTACAAGATTGTAGTAATGAAAACACTGAAAATTAAGTGGATAAATAATGAAGTACTGTACAGGATTCCCCTTCATGAATTACAGCTTTGTCCTGGTGAAGGGGCTTGAATAAGTCAATGAAGCTATGAGCCATGCTACGTAGGGCCACCTAAGACAGACAGGTCATAGCAGAGGGTTCTGAGAAAACATGATCCACTGGAGGAGGGATGGCAAACCACCCCAGAACACTTGCTGCGAGAATCTCATGAACTCTATAAAAGGCCAAAAAGATATGGCACCAAAAGATGAGTCCCCCAGGTCTGAAGGTGTTCAGGATGCCCCTGGGAAGGAGCAGAGGAGAAGTACCAACAGCCCCAGAATGCATGAAGCGCCTGGGCCAAACTGGATACGACACACAGTTGTGGATGTGTCTGGTGATGAAAGAAAAATTCGATGCTGCAACGAACAGTATTGTGTAGGAACGTGGAATGTTAGGTTCATGAATCAAGGAAAATTGGACATGGTCAAGCAGGAGATGGTAAGAATAAACATTAACATCCCAGAAATCAGTGAACTAAAATGGACAGGAATGGGCAAATTTAACTCAAATGACCATTATATTCTACTACTATGGGCAAGAATCCGATAGAAGAAATGGAGTAGCCCTCATAATCAACAAGAGTCTGAAATACAGTACTTGGGTGCAACCTCAAAAATGCCAGAATGATCTCAGTTCATTTCAAAGGCAAACCATTCAACATCATAGTGTTCCAAGTCTATGCCCCTACCACCAATACTGAGGAAGCTGAAGTTTATCAGTTCTATGAAGATCTAGAACTAAAACCTAAAAAAAGATGTTTTATTCATCACCAGGGAGAGGAAGGAAAAAGTAGGAAGTTAAGATATACCTGGAGTGAAAGGCAAGTTTGGCCTTGGAGAACAAAGTGAAGCAGGGCAGAGGTTAACTGAATTCTGCAAAAAAAAAAAAAAAAAAGCACTAGTCATAGCAAATATCCTTTTTCAACAACACAAGAGATGACTTTACACGTGGACATCACCAAATGGTCAATACTGAAATCTTATTTTCTTTGTAGCGGAAGATGGAGAAGCTGTATACAGTCAGCAAAAACAAGACCTGGAGCTGACTATGGCTCAGATCATCAGCTTCTCATAGCAAAATTCAGGCTTAAACTAGAGAAAACTGAGACAAACATTAGGCCAGCCAGGTATGATCTATTCAAATCCCATATGAATTCACAGTAGCGGTAACAAATAGACTCAAGGAACTAGATCTAGGTAACAGTGTGCCTGAAGTACTATGGACAGACATCCATAATATTGCACATGAGGTGGTGAACAAAACCATCCCAAAGAAAAGCAAGAAGGCAAAGTGGTTATCTGAGGAGCCTTTACAAACAGCAGAAGAAGAGAAAGGAAGGCAAGGGACAGAGGAAACGTACATCCGATTAAACGCAGAGTTCAAAAAAATAGCTAGAAGAGACAAGAAGAGCTTCTTCAATGAAGAATGTTTAATAATAGAAGAAAACAACAAAAGGGGAAAGACTAGAGATCTCTTCAGGAAAATTGGAAACATCAAGGGAGGGTTCCTCCCAAAGATGGGCACAATAAAGGGTAAAAATGGTACAGACCTGGTAGACCCTGAAAAGACCAAGAAAAAATGGAAAGAATACACAGAAGAACTGTATTAAAAAGATCTTAATGAACTGAATTGCTACCATGATGTGGTTATCACCCAGAGCCAAGCATTCGGGAGTCTGAAGTCAAGTGAGCCATAAGAAGCACTACTGTTAATAAAGCTAGTGGATGCGATAAAATTACAGCAAAACTATCCAAATCCCTAAAGGATGATGCCATCAAGGTTTTGCATTCATTATCTCAGCAATTCTGGAAGACCCAGCAGTGGCCACAGGACTGGAAAATGTCAGTCCTCATCCAATCCCCAAGAAAGGTAGTATCAAAGAATTGCACTCATCTGTCCATGCTAGTCAGGTCATGCTTAAAATCTTGGATGCTAGGCTTCAGCATTATGCAAACTAAGAGCTTCCAGATGTCCAAGCTGGGTTTAGAAAAGGAAGAGGAACTAGAGATCAAATTGTCAAAATTCACTGGATTATAGAGAAAGCAAGGGAATTTCAGAAAAAAAAATATCTATTTCTGTTTCATCGAGTACTCAAAAGCCTTCGACTGTGTGGATCATGACAAACTGTGGAAAGCTCTTAGAGAAATGGGAATATCAGACCATCTGACCTGTCTCCTGAGAAACCTGTATGCGGGTCAAGAAGCAACAGTTAGAACCCTGCATGGAACAAATGATTACTTCATGATTGAGAAAGGAGTACTTCAGGGCTGTCTGCTGTCAGCCTGTTTGTTTAACCTATACGCTGAGCACATCATGAGAAATGTCGGACTGGATGAGTTACAAGCTAGAATCAAGATAGGCAAGAGAAATATCCACAACCTCAGATATGCGGATGATACCACTCTAATGGCAGAAAGCGAAGAGGAATGAAGAGCCTCTTGATGAGGATGAAGGAGGGTAAAAGAGCTGGCTTAAGATTAAATATTAAAAAAACTAAGGTCTTGGTATCCAGCCCTATTTGTCCTCATTCAGTCACTTGCTCGTGTTGAGTATTTAAGATCCCATGGACTGCAGCACACCAGGCTTCCCTGACCATCACCAACTCCTGGAGCTTTCTCAAACTCATAACCATTGAGTCGGTGATGCCATCCAACCATCTCGTCCTGTCATCCCCTTCTCCTCCTGCCTTCAATCATTCCCACCATCAAAGTCTTTTCAAATGAGTCAGTTCTTTGCATCAGGGGGCCAAAGATTGGAGTTTTAGCTTCAGCATCAGTCCTTCCAATGAATATTCAGGACTAATTTCCTTTAGGATTGACTGGTTGGATCTCCTTGCAGTCCAAGGGACTCTCAAGAGTCTTCAACACCACAGTTCAAAAGCATCAATTCTTTGGCGTTCAGCTTTCTTCATGGTCCAACTCTCACATCCATACATGACTACTGGGAAAATGATAGCATTGACTAGACTGACCTTTGTCGGCAAAATAATAGCTCTGCTTTTTAAAATGCTGTCTAGGTTATTGAAGCTGAAACTCCAATACTTTAGCCACCTGATGCAAAAAGCTAACTCATTTGAAAAGAACCTGATGCTGGGAAAGATTGAGGGTAGGATGAGAAGGGGATGACAGAGGATGAGATGGTTGGATGCATCACGGACTCGATGGACATGAGTTTGGGTGGACTCTGGGAGATGGACAGGGAGGCCTGGTGTGTTGCAGTTCATGAAGTCACAAAGAGTCAGACATGACTGAGTGACTGAACTGAACTGAACGAGGTTGGTCATAGCTTTTCTTCTAAGGAGGAAGCATCTTTTAATTTCATGGCTGCAGTCACCATCTGCAGTGATTTTGGAGCCCCCAAAACTAAAATCTGTCACTGTTTCCATTGTTTCCCCATCTATTTGCCATGAAGTGATGGTAACAGATGCCATGATCCTAGTCTTTTGAATGTTGAATTCTAAGCTAACTTTTTACTCCCCTCTTTCACCTTCATCAAGAGACTCTAGTTTCTCTTTGCTTTCTGCCATAAGGGGTGGTGTCATCTACATATCTGAGGTTATTGATATTTCTCCCAGCAATCTTGATTCCAGTTTGTGCTCCATCTATCCCAGCATTTCTCATGATGTACTCTGGATATTAGTTAAATAAGCAGGGTGACAATATACAGCCTTGGCATAATCTTTTCCCAATTTTGAACCAGACCATTGTTTCATGTTCAGTTCTAACTTTTGATTCTTGACCTGCATACAGATTTCTCAAGAGGCAGAAAAGGCCCCATTACTGCATGGCAAATAGAAAGGGAAAAGGTGGAAGTTAGTGACAGATTTCTTTTTCTTGGGATCCAAAATCACTGCAGACAGTGACTGCAGTGATGAAATCAGAAGATGACTGCTTCTTAGTAGGAAAGCAATGATAAGCCTAGACAAGGTGTTGAAAAGCAGAAAGATTACCCTGACAACAAAGGTCCATATAGTCAAGGCTATGATCTTCCCAGTGGTCATGAATGGTTGTGAGAGCTGGACTGTAGAACTATGGCAGAATGCCAAAGAATTGATGCCTTCAAACTGTGGTGTTGGAGAAGACTCCTGAAAGTCCCTTGGACAGCAAGGAGATTAAACCAGTGTATCTTAAAGGAGATCAGCCTTGAATCTGAATGCTGAAGCTGAAGCTACAGTATCTTTGTTATCTGATATGAGCAGAACTCATTGGAAAAGTCCTCGATGCAGGGAAAGATTGAGGACAGAAGGAGAAGAAGGCATCAGAGGATGAGATAGCTGAATGGCATCACTGATGCAATGAACATGAACTTGGGCAAACTCTGGGAGATGGTGAGGGAAAGGGAGGCCTAGTGTGCTGCAGTCCACGTGTTTGCAAAGAGTCAGACACAACTGGGCGACTGAACGAAAATGCACATGATTAAAATAAATAAACTATATTTGCATATAACAACATAGCTAAATATCCAAAATACTGGATATTTTGAGTGAAAAAGTGATATACTGAGTGAAAAATGAAGTTGTAGAGAAAAGGTAGAACAGGACAATATTTTTGTAAAATTTTCAAACAGAATAATACTATATCCTATATAGGCTTCTATATATAGAACATGGAACAACAGACTGGTTCCAAATAGGAAAAGTAGTATGTCAAGGCTGCATATTGTCACCCTGCTTATTTAACTTATATGCAGAGTACATCATGAGAAATGCTGGGCTGGATGAAGCACAAGCTGGAATCAAGATTGCCGGGAGAAATATCAATCATCTCAGATATGCAGATGACACCACCCTTATGGCAGAAAGTGAAGAAGAACTAAAAAGCCTCTTGATGAGAGTGAAAGAGGAGAGTGAAAAAATTGGCTTAAAGCTCAACATTCAGAAAACTAAGATCGTGTCATCCGGTCCCATCACTTCATGGCAAATAGATGGGGAAACAGTGGGAACAGTGGCTGAATATATTTTTGGGGCTCCAAAATCACTGCAGATGGTGACTGCAGCCATGAAATGAAAAGACGCTTACTCCTTGGAAGGAAAGTCATGACCAACCTAGATAGCATATTCAAAAGCAGAGACATTACTTTGTCAACAAAGGTCCATCTAGTCAAGGCTATGGTTTTTCCTGTGGTCATGAGAGTTGGGCTATAAAGAAAGCTGAGCACTGAAGAATTGATGCTTTTGAACTGTGGTGTTGGAGAAGACTCTTGAGAGTCCCTTGGACTGCGAGGAGATCCAACCAGTCCATCCTAAAGGAGATCAGTCCTGGGTGTTCGCTGGAAGGTCTGATGTTGAAGCTGAAACTCCAATATTTTGGCTACCTGATGGGAAGAGCTGACACATTTGAAAAGACCCTGATGCTGGGAAAGATTGAGGGCAGGAGGAGAAAGGGACGACAGAGGATGAGATGGTTGGATGAATTCACTGACTCAACCGACATGGGTTTGGGTGGACTCCGGGAGTTGGTGATGGACAGGGAGGCCTGGTGTGCTCAGTTCATGGGGTCGCAAAGAGTCAGACACAACTGAGCAACTGAACTGAACTGATATAGGCTTCACAAAAAAAGAAAAATACAAAATAAGAGAGAAAATGTATTTTCCAGCTTCAGAATATGAGCAAATTAATTCAATGGAGATTTAGCTACATAAAACACTTTATTACTTCAAATAATATCAAGTTGAAGGATACACAATTATATTTGTTAAACCTGGTTTGTTTGATCCATGGATGTCTTTATTATTTTCTGTACTTTGCTGTGCATTTGAATTAATTCAGACTTAAAAATAACATTTAAAAGAAAGCTTTTCCATATCCAAATTATATAAATTAGATGAATGTTTTTAAACAGGTTTCTTTAAACAGTTTGCTACGCAAAAAACTATTCAGCCAAAACTTACACATTAAAAGCAATGACATCCTTTTTAACATAACTTGGCTAAAGACTAAATGCTTCTTCCAATGATACTCCAATTGTTCAAAAACAATTTTAGAATCCTTTGGCAATTTCTTAAAGCACTTTGTTGTGATGAGCTATCATGAAAACAATCTTATTTTATGTTTGGATCCAATGTATTACTTCAGGAGCACTTATTCATTCAATCACTATTTCTAAGGTGTAGGTTATGATCATGCACTCTACACATATGTAGCCCTCAATGCTGGGCAACACGTGGTCCCTGCCTCCAAATAACTTTAGACTGTTCTGAGCATGAAATTCATTTTAAAAGCCATCAGGATGAAACTGCAATTTCATGTATGCAGAAGGGAAAAAAAAGGCAAAACGTGATAGTCTAAAAGTCCAAAAATAATAGGAATTTTCAAGGTCTAGAAAGATAATAGGGGTAGAATGAAACAAACCAAAAATAAACCGAAACTGTGATGCATATATGGTGTAAAGGGCTTGGGATTCAGGAAGTAACATGGAGAAAGACAGAGTGAAGAAAAAGACATGCAAAAGTTTATAATACAGAAAGACATTAAGTGGTAGTGGTGACTGACATTCAGGGCAGAATGAAACAAAATATAAATGCTTTTAAAGTTCATCTCTAGGAAATACAGCGGTAAGAATGAGAAAGACCAAAAAGAAAGATGATCTCCTATGATAGTTTTCAAATTCCACCCCAATGGAATGGCAGATATATAACTCAGCAGTTATAACTGCCGTTTTTTGTACTATATCCAGCCTCTTAATTCCAATTAAGTATGCTGAATTCTTTGACAAATGCAATGCTCAAAAGAACAAATTTCCAACACTGTCTTAGGAGAATTCATTAGAACTTATCTTTCAGATCTGGCTGCAAGAAAACTTGACAGCCTAGCACTTGATGGAGTGTCCTTCAATAAGGAAGACAACCATTTTTAATTCAGTGTCCGGGAGTCTGTTCCAAAAACAAGATGGAAATCGCCTCCTGCAAGCTTCAGCTTAAACGGTGTAATGAATGTTACAGCAGATCTCAAATATTGCAATTTGTCACATGTTTATCCCCCAAAGAAATCTGCAATAAATTTCCAATGTGTGTACAAGATAGATGTCTGGAGCATACATGGTGCTGATTAAGTGTTGGGCTCCCACCTCAGACAGATCTTGGCTTAAATCCTGCCTGGGCAGTTTAGCAGGGATGCATCTGAGCTGACTTTCCACTCTGAGTCTCAGTGTCCCCTCCTGTTAAGTATGGTAAACATCACCTACTTGTACAGATTTTTTTGGGAAAAAGACTGGGTAGCTAAAATATTTGGCACTGTCCAGCTGGAGTCAGCACTTGGTCACTACTCGTCGGGGTCTGGCTAGCAGCAGTTATGATGATGGAGCTTACTACATAGGCAGTAATGATCACCTTCACCAGCATCCTAAATGTTTAACTTTGCCGGACAGTCTGGCTCCATGAACATCGCTGCCATCAGAAACTCATCCCTGACCATCAGCAGGCACCTGGTCCCTCTGCCATGACTCCCCTCTAAGCTTTATTTTCCTTTTGTCTTTGGCTCCTGTTGCCTCTTTTCTGTGACTGAGCATCCTTGTACTTAACACCTCGAGCTGATGCTGACAAAATTATCCAGCAAGAGCAGCTTTCAGGAAGATACTGAATTATAGATTACTGCAAGATAAATGAACCATCACTATTAACCATGATTAAACTTATCATTGGACCCAAAAACCTCAGGCATCTGTTTCTGCAACAGGGACTTGCCCAGCAGTGAAAACAAAGGTACCCTCTCCTTAGGATTTGAATCAAGTTATAGCTAAGTCATTCATTCTTCTCTGGAAGTTGGATATCTCTCATTTTATCCAGTATGTATGTGTTTATCTCACAGAAGGCAGTCTTATTTCCCTAATAAAAAAGAGAATTGTTAGGAGAACAAACCAAAGCATGTAGCAAATAGACCATTTGAGAAAGACAGAAGGGGAGCTTCTCATTCATTCACCCAGGTGCCAGCCATCTGCACACCTACAGCTGAACCTTGTATTTTATGTCACAATTGTATTCCTTAAAATAAGGTGGCAATTTACTGTTACTACAGCAACTGTGGGAAAGAACAGGGTGTGGGATATACTCTGAAGGCAAAAATGTCTGATTGTGACCATAGATTACACAGGGAGTAAATAACAGCAATGAATCATCTAAACAGGATAAACACATGCCCTCCTCACCAAGCACCCTCCACTTTCCAGTTTCCTGAATCTTATCAATTGGAGTGAAATCTGAATAACAAAGGCTATACTGTGATAAAGAAATCACTCAATACTAAGTGAAAATGCACAAAGTCAAGGCTGTTTAGCTGAGGATATCAACCCTGGTTGCAATAAGAACTAACCCAGAGTGCTTCTGAAAAACACCCTACATCTGCGGTTCACCCCCAAAGTTTCTGACCCGTGTGCGGTTCACCCCCAAAGTTTCTGACCCGTGTGATTCCAAGCTGTCCTGAGGACTGAGAACCATGGTGTCCATTCATCTTATGATAAATCATTAACTAGTTATCAACAAAGTGATTCATGAGGGAATATATACTTTTCTAAGTGGATTACAAAAAGAAACTTTCCTGTTTTTATTTATTAATGTTCTAAGGGACAAGGAAAAAGAGGTTATGTACCCTCCAATTAAGACGGGTAAGTACCTTTAAAGGACAAGTTTTACCTCCAAAAATCTTCTTCTTGTTTATAGTGGCTTAGAGGGCTCAGACAGTAAAGAATCCGCCTGCAATGCAGGATACCTGGGTTGGATTCCTGGGTTTGGAAGATCCCCTGGAGAAGGGAATGGCTACCCACTCCAGTATTCTTGTCTAGAGAATTCCTTAGACAGAAAAGCCTGGTGGGCTCAAAGTCCATGGGGTCTCAAAGAATTGGACACAACTGAGCAACCAAGCACTCACAGAGTATCCAGAAGTGAAGGAAGGGGTTGGGTTCTCATAGGAGAAGCACTGATGGAGATTTTTCAAAATACCAATTTGTAGCATGGTCCTCTCTCTCAAAAGACAAATCAGGACTTCCTGGTCCCCAACACTTGTATGAGCCCGAACCCCAGCCATCCCTCTAGCTCTTGCTCCACAGTGCTCCTGGTCCCTGACCAGGGTCTTGCATAGATCTCGCCTAGGATTCTTCGGTCTTGGTGTAAGATGAGAGAAACCAGATAGTTGCTGCCACCCTTGCAGACAGCCAGAGCCCCACGTCATTTGCTCTCAAACTCAACTCATTTCCCATCTCACTGGAGCCGTGGGGTGGCTGGAGCAACACTATTTGCAACCTTCGGTTTCTTGTCTAGACGTCCAGAGGGCTGATGATCCCTGAAATTTCAGAAGTACTGGGTCTAAGCAAAGAAAACACTGTTAAATATAAATTCATCATGACCAACATCCCCTGGACTCTAGGGCAATGTCTACTTGCACCCCAAATATTGTGTGAATTTCTTAGGTGGATCAGGAGACGACCCGATGGTTCACAGATTGAACTTTGCCCTTGGTATCGAGTGATGTTCAAGAGAATTCTAAGTTGTTTTTGTAGGAGGTTTATCTGTACGAAGAGATAAAGTCTTTTTTCTTTTTTTTTCCATAACCATTGCAGACCTCTTTAAATCCTATTTCTGAAATTTTTATCAGACTCTTCAGCTTCTCTATGGAAGGGTATGCGATGCTTTTCCTGTACTCAAAATTGCTATCAACTGATTGGCCATTTGCCTTTGAAGGTGAGAGTCTGTTTTCTTCATCTTTAGTAACACACAGTTTTTCTAATTCCTATCTGAGGGCTCAGAGAATCGAGCTGAATACGGGCAAGCCGAGCTGTAACAAAATGTCTCACACACACTCCATTGGTCAAGTCCTTATGTAATCAACTGGGAAATAAAATGCCTGTGCTGGGTTTTTAAGCTATCAACATGCTACAGCTTTATTTGATGAAAGACCGTTCCATGCTGGGTTACCAATAAAATATGAATTATAGGTAATCATCTCATCAGAGTTAAGTTCTTTATGTTTTAAAAACATGAATCCTACTTTAGGGGGAGCTTCTATTTTCAAAGAGGAGTCTTTCCTGATTACTCTTGAAACTATAGTTATTCTCAAATGCCTTAGTGAAGGCAAACAGCTGTTGAATCCTACGCAGAACTCCAGGTTCAAAAATCAGTACTTAGACTTTGCATTTTAGCCCAGCAGGGCCACCCAAGTGACATTTCCAGGGAATAGAATCAACTTCCAGTAAATTAGCAAACTTCTACCACAAGTGGAAATATTCAATTTAATATTTATAAGAAATAAAAAATTGAAGGTATATTGAAAAGAGAATGGCTTTTTATTGTTGAAATGCCTAATGCTTCAAGCTAAGAGTTTAAACTAAAAATCAGGGAGAGTAATTAACATTTTATGAGTGACTGCGCAATCGTGTTTGTTATTATTGAAGGAAAAAAGAAAAGGAAACACTCCCCGGATATGCTGTGTTTGTTCTGATTTCCAGTCACAGAGACGGTCACGGGGTTGGCGGTGGGTAGAAAGAACACTGAACCCGGGGGTCAGGAGACCAGTTTGTCCTCTAGGCCTGGATTTCCTCCTCTGTAAAATGAGGAAGAGGGTTCCAGGGGTCTGGTCACATGTCAAGTCTTCTTCTCAAAGATTCTGATTCTGTAGGTCTGGGAGAACCTCCCTGCCCGACCCAGCACCCTGGGGTTAGACTTCACAGGTGCAGCATTTGGCTCGGGTAAAATTAATGCAGGGATCAAGACATCAGAGGACTAGCAGTGCTGAATACAGGGGAGGAAAGGAGGGAGCATTGTTGGAATTCATGAAAACTGAGACATCATATTCCGAAAGGCAGTGGGGAGCACCACTGAGCCCGAGTCACATTAAACAGGGGTCTTCACGGCACACTTCTGAAAGAGAGACATGCCCACCATAGTTTGAAGGTCTGTGTGAGATTCCCCACAAGCAACTGGGGCTCTGACTTCCCTTTTCAACCAGGGAATCTCTGCTCAATTGTAAATGTCATAGTTCACTGGCTAAAAGATATCTGATGACACATTTTAATTACATATCCCAACACTAGTATTAGAACCTGGTGAATCCGTATTTGCTCCCAATTCATACATCTGTCCATGCCACCACCATTGTCCCTGGCACCCAGTTTCAATAGCCCATGTCCAGTCAGTACCTCACCTTTATCTCAATCTTTTATCTCCCATATCCATATCCTGATTGCAATCATCTCAGTCATTGCAAAGGTTTTTATCTCACCTCCTAGCCTCCAGTTTCTTTCTTTTCCAATTCAAATTAACCTTTCCGGTTCACAATTCTCCTCCTGTTATTTGCTTTCATAAAGTCATACTTTTGATTAATTACTTCTATATAATGACATCAAAATTCCTTAGCCAGAGTTGGAGGCTCTCAGTAGCATTACAAATTATCTTATTCTGTCTGCTCATTGCCCATGATTGAGCTAAACTAGAATGGTTCTCTTACAGTCACACATGGGAGCATACACTTCCTTTATCTGATTTGGCTTACACTTTCTCATATGCTATTGAATCTCTATCCCTTTTCATTTATTGAAAGAAGAAAAGAAATAAAACTACACAATACTATTCACAGTTATTTCAATTTTTATATAGTCCTTTCTTTTTTACTTTCATATATGCATATGTATTTTCATCTCTCTAGTCAATTTTACATGAATCTTTGCATTCCAGTTATAATCCCTTTCCATTTGGCCATGTAATCTTCATAATTTTCATTTTAATAGTTGCATAATTTTCCAACCAGCAGATGTGCTATAATTCAGTTAGCCATTCTTCTATCTATAGTTAGACATTTTGGGTTTTTTTCTAATTTTAGCTATTATAAATAATGCTGCAATTTTAGCTATTATAAATAATGGTGCAATTAATAGTTCCATGTATAACACCCTCCCATGAGTTTATTACCTTTGGATAACTTTCCAGGAGTGAAATAGATCAAAGACATAAAATTTTTATGGCTTTTTGGTGTACATTGACAAATTGTTTTCCAAAAAGTTTATACCAAGTCATACTGCCACCAGTAATATATCTGAGTATACTATTTTGACTACTAACTTGCTGGTTCAAAAGAAACACTGTACCTTATTAATACATTAATTTTCATATGTTTAGTATTAGGAACGGAGAAGGCAATGGCACCCCACTCCAGTACTCTTGCCTGGAAAATCCCATGGATGGAGGAGCCTAGAAGGCTGCAGTCCATGGGGTCACTGAGGGTTGGACACAACTGAGCGACTTCCCTTTCACTTTTCACTTTCATGCATTGGAGAAGGAAATGGCAACCCACTCCAGTGTTCTTGCCTGGAGAATCCCAGGGACGGGGGAGCCTGGTGGGCTGCCGTCTATGGGGTCGCACAGAGTCGGACACGACTGAAATGACTTAGCAGTGTTAGGAAATGTAAATTTTGTTCATATTTTGTTTATTCGGTTTTCTTCTTCTGTTGTTTTCATTATTTTCTGCCTAAATTTATGAACTTCAAAAGGTTAGAGGCTGTGTCATTCTTATTTTCTGTCTTATAGTAGATCTCTGGGCTTCCCTCATAGCTCAGTTGGTAAAGAATCTTCCTGCAGTGCCGGAGACCTGGGTTCAATTCCTGGGTTGGAAAGATCCCCTGGAGAAGGAAATGGAAATCCACTCCAGTATTCTTGCCTGGAAAATCCCATGGACAGAGGAGCCTGGTGGGCTACAGTCCATGGGGGTCGCAAGAGTTGGACACGACTTAGCAACTAAACCACCAAACCACCATAATAGATTTCAGGCTTCCCTCATAGCTCAGTTGGTAAAGAATCCGCCTGCAATGCAGGAGAACCCAATTCGATTCCTGGGTTGGGAAGATCCCCTGGAGAAGGGATAGGCTACCCACTCAAGTATTCTTGGGCTTCCCTTGTGGCTGAGCTGGTAAAGAATCTGCGTGCAATGTGGGAGACCTGGGTTCAATCCCTGGGTTGGGAAGATCCCCTGGAGATGGGAAAGCCTACCCACTCCAGTATTCTGGCCTGGAGAATTCCATGGACTATTACAGTCCAAGGGGTCGCAGAGTCGGACAGGACTGAGTGATTTTCACTTTCATAGCAGAGCTCAGCACTGTTCTGATACATAAATAGCACTGAGAGTATCTTTGTGCTCCACAGAAGTACATTTATTTTTTAAGGTCTTCACCAATTCATATGAGCTTTTTATATACTATGGGTATCAACATTTTGTCACAATTAAACACTCTTCCTTTTATTTTAGTTTCATGTTGTTTTTAAAGACATAAAAATGCAGTGGAAACAATTTCTATTTTCTTTGTGCATCATTTTCTTGTCTTTGAAGCTAAAAGTTACACTCTACAGAGCTGAAAACATATAAATTGCAGTTTTTGTCTGTTTTTCTGTTTTTGTTAAAATTTCCTTTTGGGGATAAACTCTTGCTATTCTTCAAGGCTTATCTTAAATGCACCTTTTCCAAGGTTCTTCCTGGGTTTTAGGAAATGGTTGTTTACTCACAGCCGTAGCCATGATTGGCTTATCACAGGAGCCTTTGGTTTGGAGCCCACCAGGAGGTTCAGCTTTGCTCCTGTGTGTAGATCCATCTTACTTAGGCAGGAGGCATTTAAATTAATCCAGCTAACACTTTGAGGTTCTGGATTAAGCTAGCATTGCTGCTATTTTAGCCATAAACCTTTATTTCAACTGTAATAACAGAGTTTTTGCATTGTTCCCATGCTGGGGTACCTGACATTTTAATATGATTATTTTGATAGGGGGACATTTTGATAGGGATGTTTTGATATGGCCTAGAAAAATAAATCATTACAATTTTAGGTGCATTTTAATTATCAAAAAAGAGCATGAGCCAGCTCTTCTTAGTCCTAGTTCATAAGCTATTCCATAAGCCCCACTTTACCTATCTGTCCCATGCCTGGTTCCTTATCTTCTTTATGCCAGGGCATAACAGCAAAATCAAAATAATGATTAGATCAAAAAACCCAGCTTTGTCATTGTCAATCCTAATCTTAGTAACTGAATTTCTGATTTGCCTTTCCATCTTTGAAGTCTTTCCAGTATTATAACCCACCTGGCTTTAGAAAGGCTCTTCTGATTCTTGTAAGTGTCCTCTCCACCAAGCTTTCCAGGTGCTGATTGACTGCCTGTAGCTTCAAACAGCACCCACTGCTGAGTGTCTGTCCCAGGGATATGATCAGTGCAGTACTCAGTTGCCCTGTCTTGGGTATTTCCTCATGACATGAGCCTCTCTGCTAGAATTTCCTTGATAGTTCTTCCCGTGTGCAATTCCATTGTCATGTCTCATTTTTTTCTGATCCTCCAGGATAGCTGTGTTTTAACCAATCCCATCTTAAAATATGACTGCCTCTTCCTTGAAATTTTCCTAGTAACTGCTCCGTCATGTGATTTCACCTTTCTTCTGCCCTCCGGGGAGATCCAGCAATCCCACTCCTGGGCATATATCCAGACAAAACTGTAATTCAAAAAGGTACATACACCGCTATATTCATCGCACCGCTCTTTATCGATACATGAGCCAAGACATGGAAACAACATAAACATCCATTGACAGATGAATAGATAAAGAAAATGTGGTGCATATACACAAAGGAAAGTTACTCAGTCATAAAAAGGAATAAAATAATGCCATTTGCAGCTAGATGGACCTAGAGATGCTCATACGAAGCAAAATAAGTCAGAAAGAGAAAGACAGATACCATATGATACCATTTACACGTGTAATCTAAAATAGGACACAAACGAACACATCTACGAAAGAGAACAGACTCAAAGACATAGAGAGCAGACTTGTGTTTGTGAAATAGAGGGGTTGGGAAGGGTGGGATTGGAAGTTTGGAATCAGCGAATGCAAAATATTATATATATTAATATAATGGATAAACAACAGGTTTTATTGTATAGCACAGGCAACTATATTCAGCATCTTGTGATGAATCATAATGGAAAAGAATATGAAAAAGAATATATATATGTGTGTGTGTGTATACACATATGTCTAAGTCACTTTGCTGTATACCAGAAACTAGCACAACATTGAAAATCAACTGCGTGCGTGCCAAGTCGCTTCAGTCATGTCAGACTCTTTGAGACCCCATGGACTGCAGCCTGCCAGGCTCCTCTGTCCATGCAATTCTCCAGATAAGAATACTACACTGGGTTGCCATGCCTTCCTTCAGGGGATCTTCCCGACCTAGGGATCGAACCCATGTCTCCTATGTCTCCTGCATTGGCAGGCAGGCTATTTTTTTTT
This sequence comes from Bos taurus, assembly GCF_002263795.3. Taxonomy (NCBI): domain Eukaryota; kingdom Metazoa; phylum Chordata; class Mammalia; order Artiodactyla; family Bovidae; genus Bos; species Bos taurus. Next base: position 92,499,723 of record NC_037336.1, read on the forward strand.
TTTTTTTTTTTTTTACCACCTACTATATTTCAATTTAAAAAAATGACAGTTTTTGAAGTAGATTAATTTTTTCTTACCATCCTTCTCTGGCCTTTCTCCTTGTACCACAAAACCCCTCTGTTTTAGTCAAACCTAAATATTCAGGACTGCATTTAGTTATTCAGTAATCTTAGTTACTGTTTCTCTCACAGGGAAAGAAACAGCAAAACAACAAAAACTTCCTTTTTTTCCCTGTAAATCGTATGGTTCTTCCCAGGCATCTTACATCTCACAACTCTGGAAGGCACTCTCCCACCTAAGTTATAGCTGCTTCCCCATTTGACATCTCCTCTTCTACAAACACTGCTAGGTTTATGGATTAGCCCAGTCTTCCTTTTAACCCTTTGCTCTCTGGACAGAGTAGGTGTAGGTAAATGCAAGGAAAAAAAAATCACAAAGGTAGTGATGATGAGCTAAGTTGTTGGTTTTTTAAAATTTTTGGTTGTGTTTTGCTTTGTTTTTACTGGCGCTGATAAATTTGCAAAATAGCTAGATGGAACTCAGGTGACGTGGTTTGTCACAAGATCAGGAAAGTCAACTGACCCATGGGAAAACAGAAAAATAAATACTGCTGCTTCATTATCCCAAAGTTGGCAAAACTATCATCTTTATGAAGAAAAATTCTCATCCATTATCATAACATCTGTTTTATGTATTTCAGAGAAGCCTCGATTGCAAACAATGGGCAACTCATTCAGTTTTATTTCTGGGCATGTAGTTACCACGGATTCAGATATATAATAATCTTTGATTTGTTGTGCTCACATAATGTGCACATAAGCATTAGATAGCATTATTTATCCTTCATAAACATTAGTGCCGCTGATTTTGTTACTATCAGTGATATTACCAAGGCTACATAGATCAAAACAAACATTGCAATTTTTTTCTTTATGCTCTGCACACAGCCCACACAGGCAAGGAAATGGAGCAACCTTCCAAAATGTAGACATATTGTTCTGTAACCTCTACCCACGTTGGACAAATGTTTATTAAAATCCTTTAAAAATGACAGGATTATACTCCCAGAGTTATCAACATGAGATAATATCTTCATAGTGAAACAAAAATTCAGATAAATAGAAAAAGCAAAACTGAGCTTCCAAATTGAAATAGAGATTTATTTTGGCCAAAATATTCAGCCTTGGTTTCAAGTCACAGATTTCAAAGGAAACAGCAATTCTGTACTGCCCTCCTACTCCTGAATGGCTGGGTGGCCTTAAACTTTTTATCGTGCCTTGCTGAGAAGGAAGGCATAATGTCAATAGGAAGGGTACCTCTGCCCCAGGGAAGCAGGGCCAGTCGCTAAGGTCAACTTTGAACACAGAACCACCTACTGAATCTTTATATACATCAAATTTTCCCTTAGAAATAAAATATTCATCCACTTGATACTATGTTTTAAAATTCTCTTGTTTGCTATTTACTATGGCCTATTTTGTATTTGTTAAGCAGCTCATAGTTTATTATAAATACTTTTATAAAGTATTTTTATCTCATTTGATTTCCCAAATACACTACAAAATAAGCTGGAAGCATTTTCAGCCTTGCTTGAAAAGAAAGGAAACGGAGAGTGTGGGCACTGGACCAACAGGACAGATCAGTGGAAACCAATGGAACTGGAAGACAAACTCTTATCTCTGATGCCGTGACTCCTGCCCTTTTGGGTGATGCTGCACTGCTTTTTGCTGGATAAATACATAAACAGTTTGACTCCATCTGCCTCAAAAAACTGAACACAACATGGAGGTTTTGACACATTCCTCATCTTAGAGCAATGGCGTCTTTTGCTGAATGAGTTTCCTTAGGAATTAACATGTATATCCTCCGCATAAGATACTCCAGAGTGCATATTATAGACCAGCAATAATATGCCTTTGCAGTTAATGGCACTCAGTCAAAACTACCAGGGCATGTCATTATTAGGTCATAATACCCACCCTGGAGTGTCTTACAGCTTAATTGTTCTCTCTTCCATTCCAGAAACCAGAGAAAGACATATTTTACTAATGTTTCTGCTTTGTTAATGAGTTCAGAATGGATGAACACATGTGCTCTGCCTGCTCTGCGTATCAAACATGTATCCAGAAATAAATGCAGGTCGCATAATCCCCAATTCCAGCTTGCATATTTTGCTACAAAATGTTTGGCATGGCTCTGATATTTCTGAAAGTGAAAATTTAGTATGCAACGTCTGTCTAAATATTCAGACTCTGAAAACTCATGAGACTTCCCCTTCTGCCAATGTCCTCAGCATTTATCTCTTGATCATCATCTGTTTTTCTGCTGAAAGTTTCCATTAAGAGAGTTATATTTTAATCTGGACTAGAATCCACAATCAACTATCCCTAATCTTTTGAATATATAGCTAGTTATATCTTAATGACTATTTAACCTTGGGTCTTTTCTTAGCCACATTCGGCAAAACTCTTCAATCAGAATAGAAATTTCATCATGCACTTCTAGGTTCTTACTTTTCTACTACAAAGCCATATTTACCTTACAACAACATTTTAAATAACAAGCAAAGCCTGAGAAGTTATAGGAATAACTAGCTGACCCAGACGTACATGGTTCTGAAATATGGCTGCCCAGCAATAGAAAGCACTGGCTATTCAAATAAGTACGACAAAAGAGCCTTTTGCAAGGCATCGTTCTTCAGGTCACCTCATTTTTGTACGTAGCAGTGAGCCATGGAGTAGAATCCCTCACACTGCTTAGGAATGCTTACTGAATTTGAGAAATTTGAGGCTCCAAATCAATGAAACAAATGTAACCAAGGAGCTATTTATGGGAAACATCTCCTGGAAAGTCTGTGGTGGAGAAAGTATTTGTTTTGGATGGAGTTCTACGATTTAGGCCCTTACCTTCAGAATAAGTAACATATAACAAATAAAGAGATTGATTTAATAATTTTAAAATTTCCCACATGACGACCAAGAAGGATGGAATGGGTGGGGGAGGCTCTGGAGACGGGGTGACATATACATATTTATAATTGTGACTGACTTGTCGTCATGTACAGAGACCACCACAACATTGTAAAGCAATTTTCCTCCAAATTAAATAAATAAAAAATGAAGTTTACTTCTAGGGGAAAAAAAAATTGGTAGGAGGTGAAAGGGAAATTCAAGAGGGAGGGGACATAGCTATACCTATGGCTGATTCATGTTGATATATGGCAGAGACCAACACAATATTGTAAAGCAATTGTCCTCCAATTAAAAATAAATAAATAAATTTAAATAATAATTTAAAAAACCATGGAAAAACCTCCCACAAAGTTCAGTTTCCAGAAGCCTTCTCTGGTGAATTCTATAAAACATTTAAAGAAGAATTAATACCAATTCTTCACAAGTTCTTTCAAAATACATAAATGAGAAGGGATACTTTTCAACTATGATGCATGTATTACCCTTATGCTAAACCAGACAAAGACATCACTAGAAAACTACAGATCAATATCCTTTATGAATAGTTGTACAAAAATCCTCATCCAAATACTACCAAGCCAAGTCCAGACTTGCAAAAAAGGATTATACACCATGGCCAAATGAGATTTATCCCAATAAACTGCAAAGTTGGATTATCATCTGAAAAACAACTATGTAATATATCATATTAACAAAATAAAGGACAATGCCCATAATATTGATAGACATAGGAAATTTATGTGACAAACTCTGATACTCATTTATAATACAATCACTCAAGAAACTACGAATAGAAGGGCATTTACTCAATCTAACAAAACCCATCTACAGACAAACTGATAGCTTGTCATGCATTACAGGCAGATTCTTTACCATCTGAGCCACCAGGTAAGCCCATGCATACTGGAGTGGGTAACCTATCCCTTCTTCCGGGGATCTTCCTGACCTAAGGATTGAACCGGGGTCTCCTGCATTGCAGGCAGATTCTTTACCAGCTAAGCTACCAGGGAAGCCATGTAATATACCATAGTAATATGATAAAGAACAGTACGCATAATGTTGATAGACATAGGAAAATTATGTGAAAAAAAAATCTAATATTCATGATAAAACCACTGAAGAAACTAGGAAATGAAGGGCATTTACTGAATCTGATAAAAGCCATTTACAAAGAAACTGAGAGCTTGTTATTTTTCCATAAGATCAAGAACATGACAAGGACCTCTGGTCTCACTATTTCTATTCAACATTGTACTAGGAGTTTTAACCAGGGAAATTAGGACAAAAAGCAAAAAGAAATTTAAAGTATTTAGATTGAAAAGAAAGAGGTTAAACTATCTCTATACACAAATATCATAATCATATACAGAATATCCTAAGGAATACACTAAAAATTTATTACAGGTAATAAGCTCAGAAGGATTACAAGATTCAAAAAAGAGAAAAATTAACTGTCCTTACATATATTGGCAATGCACAATCCAAAAATAGAATTAAGGAAATAATTTATAATAGCATCAAAATGAATGAAATATTTAAGAATAAATTTAACAAAAAGCACAATACTTATAGTTTTGAAAACTATAAAAGAAGCTCTAAATAAAAGACATCTCATATTTATGGGTTGGAAGACTTAATATCAAATTAATCTACAGTTTTAACACAATTTATATCAAAATACCAGCTGGCTCTTTTCTTGTGGAAATTGACAAGCTAATCCTAAAATGCATATGGAAAGGCAAGAGAGCCAGAATATCCAAAACAATCTTGAAAAGAAGAACAGGGTTGGAGGAATCATATTTTCCAATCTCAAAACTTAGTTCAGTTCAGTTCAGTCACTCAGTCATGTCCAACTCTTTGTGACCCCGTGGACTGTAGCATGCCGGAAACCTGCAATAATCAAGATACTATAGCACTGGCATAAACATATAAATCCATGAAATAGAATCTGGAGTCCAGAATGAAACATTTACATTTATGGTTAACTTTCAACAAATGTGCAAAGACAGTTCAATAGGAGGGGAAAATGACCTTTACAACAGATTACACTGGGAAAACTGGATAGCCACATGCCAAAAATGAAGTTATACCTTAGCCTCACACCATGCATAAAAATTACTTTAAAATGGACTATATACTTAAATGTAAAAGCTAAAAGCTATAAAACTCTTAGAAGAAGGTAAACAAATCAATCTTTGTCATATTGGGTTAGGCAAAGGCTTCTTAGACATAACACCGAAAGCACAACAGATAAAAGGGAAAAAATAAGTTAGACTTCTTTAAAATTTAAAAAAAGACACACAGGATTGGAATTTCTGACAACCCAAAGAGTTGGAGAGGAATCATAAAATATGAGCAAAGAATATGAATACACTTTCTTCCAAAGAAAATAAACAAATGATCAATAAACACACAAAAGGATGATCAATATCATTAGACATTAGGAAAATACAAACCAAACCACAAGTGATACCGCTTCGCACCTACGGGGATGGCTAAAATTAAAAAGAGAGACAGAAAAGTTGTGAGTGAGGATGTGGAAAAATTGGAGCCATATAGTGAGAGTAAGAAGGTAAAATGGTGCGGACACCTTGGAAAACAGTTTGGCGTTCCTTAAAACGTTCAATAGAGAGTTACAATTTAACTCAGCAATTCCAATCCTTAGGTGCATGCATGCATGTTAAATCCCTTCAGTCACAAATCCTAGGTAAATATCCTCAAACTGTGAAAAGATATGACCACATAAAAACTGGCATACGAGTATACAAAACATGATTCCTAATAGCCAAAAAGTAGAAAACACGAATGTCTATCAACTGATGAATGGTGCTAAACAGTAAGTGAATATCCACATAATGGGTGCATTATTCAACAATACAAAGAAGTGAAGTGTCGTTCACTACTACAGGAGTGAACTTTGAAAGCATCTGCTAAGTGAAAGATACTAGTCACAAAAGGTCACATATTATATGATTCCATTTATATGAAATGTCCAGAACTGGCAAACCTATAGAGACAGAAAATAGGCTGGAGGTTGCCAAAGTCTAGAGAGGGTAGGACATAAGAGTGTCTGCTAATGCAAAAGAGCTTCTTTTGGGAAATAATTAAAATATTCTAACATTAGATTTTGGTGATGGTATAGTTATGGTATTATTCTGAGAATACATGAAAAACTAATAAATGTTACACTTTAAATGGATAAAATTGTGGCATATGAATTATATCTTAGTAAAATTATTTTTTTTAAAAGAAACAGTAAAACTGAGGAGTTCTCTGAAATGAAATCACAGACTATCAGTGGTATAGAGGTCTAGAAATAATCAGGTCAAGTGAGAACAAAAAGTAATAACTTGCATATGAAGAAGAATGGAAGAATTGTTTCCAGCAGAAGAAAATCTGAAGTATCTTTGTGATTTGGCCAAAAAAAAAAAAAAAAAAAGCATATTTTTCTTTTGTAAACTGGGAAAAATTGAAATATGATTAAAAACCCTAGGGAAACAAATAGCTGTAGATAAAAGATAATGACCAAATATGTAGAAGACTAAATATGTCATAATTTAATTAACAATAATAAGCAAGGATAAGCCGCTTAACCTTGAACCTTAGAATATTTTTATCTAAAAGGCTAGGTGAGTTGGTGTTGGATGTGGAACCCTGGCATGCTGCAGTCCATGGGGTCAAAACGAGTTGGACACAACTGAGCGACTGAACTGAACTGAAGCCTAGTGACCAAGGATTTTTGTAGTTTCCTATTAGTGACCTAACATGGACCTACAATAAGTTATATTTGTATAATTATGTTATTAAAACTTTGTAAATTATATTGGCTTCCAGTTTCTAAAATTAAGCCATAGGCAAGGTACAGACGACTGACTTACAGCACAGACTAAATGAGAATGTATACAGTTTGACAATCTAGCTATTACTTTCTTCTTTGTCCTACACAGTAGAAAATCAAGAGCCTCTGTATTAAGTTTAGAGATGAGAAAAACAGAATAATTATATTATTTAAAAATTCAAAAGTAAGCAAAAGAAGAACTGAAGGTGGTTTTTTAAAATTTACAAAATTTAAGAAGATGGTTGTGGAGAATGTTTATTAGCTGCCTAATAAACAAAATAAAGCTAATAAAACAAGAAATACAGGTTAAAACATGTTATTTTAAGAAATTCTCCAGGCCAGAATACTGAAATGGGTAGCCTTTCCCTTATTCAGGGGATCTTCCCAACCCAGGGATTGAACCCAGGTCTCCCACATTGCAGGTAGATTCTTTACCAGCTGAGCCACCAGGGAAGCCCAAGAACACTGATGTGGGTAGCCTATCTCTTCTCCAGGGGATCTTCCAGACCCAGGAATTGAACCAGGGTCTCCTGAATTTCAGGTGGATTCTTTACCAGCTGAGCTACCACAGAAGCCCCTATTATTTAACGTTATAAAGTTTAAAGAATATGAACAAAGGTTAAAATGGTTGCCTCTGAAAAATGTGACTGGAATGAGGGGTAAGTAATTATACTTTTCAATTTATTGAGCTGAGGTAATAATAGAAGATTGAAGGTTTGTGAACATGTGCTACTTTTAGGAAAGTAAAAGTATTAGCAACAGTTTTGAAATGAAAGAAGCAAAAGCAAAAAACAGACCTCATTAGTAAACTATGTCTGATGAAGTCCTCAGCTGGCCTTCCACACTTTGCTTCTATGACTTCTAAAGATTTCAGTCTCTCAGTAGGAACTCTAGGGGGAAAAAAAGGCATTTCGGGAGGCCAAGGGATTCATTAGAGCATTTTCTCGGGACTGAGCCACCATGCACAGTGAGGTACCAATGCCCGGGGCTTTGGGGAATCCTGGCTTCAAGCAGAGTAACAAGCAATAGAGAATCTGTAGGAAAGGGACCCAGACTTTGTCCACATTCAACCTTCAGGGAATTCCTCTTTCACTGAGATTCTCCTCTCATCAAGGTTACCAGTCTAGTAGTCGATAGCACTGAACACTTTTATCAGCCCCACTGGGTAATTATAAAATATTTGCAATTATACAATATGCTAATTCTTAGGCATCTATAAACAGTTTAATCAATTGAGTGCATTTTATTATTTCTAGTCTAAACATTATGGGCTCACACAAAGTCTCTGAGATTGATAAATTATTCGAGATTGTTAAACTGCTGACAAACCAATCAGAAGCTTTATTTGAATTTATTAGGTGTGCTACATTATTTAGCCAGCAAGAGTAAGAAAATCAACAGGGATGAAGATGCCTGCAGGAGTCACACTGTTGATCAGTTCCCAGGAATTACAGAGAGGGGAAGCCATCCAAATCAGGGGGAGTTGATTCGCCTAAAACCTTTACTGTCCAGTTGAAATTAGCATTAAGCCAAGTTCTTGAGACACTTGCGAGCATTATTCTCTTTGTCATAATGTATGTGCATCTGTGCGTGTGTAGATACCTATATTGTGTCAGTATGGGCTTCCCTGGTGGCTCAGATGGTAAAGAATCTGCCTGCAATGCAGGAGACCTGGGTTCCGTCCCTGGGTCGGGAAGATCCCCTGGAGGAGGGCACAGCAACCCACTCCAAGTGTTACTGCCTGGAGAATCCCCATGGCAGAGGAGACCGGCAGACTACAGTCCATAGTGCTGCAAAGAGTCGGACACAACTGAAGTGACTTAGCATGCATGCATGCACACACTCCAGTATTCTTGCCTGGAGAATTCCATGGACATAGTCCATGGACTATAGACACTATAGTCCCTGGGATCACAAAAGATCAGACACAACTGAGCAACTAACACTTTCACTTTTTTTCCCATAGGTAAGTGTATGCACATTTGGTGTATGTGTTTCCAACCACTCTAATGAGAAAGAAAGAAATATTTTTTCATGCCCATCAGGACCTCCAGGGATATACCACATTTGAACATCCCAAAATAGAGCAAGACGAGTGTTCTGCCAATATTTATATTTAAGTGCATTCAGCAAGAATCATATTTTCCCAAACATGAGACAAGGCTTTTACTCACCCCCAAATTAATCCACCTTGTATTCAAATTTTTACTGAGTCTTTTCTACTACTGAGTTATACTGCTTGGTGAGTTGATTTCTTTTTAACAACTGAGTAGTCTTTGCAGAAAATATATTCCCTCAAAAAACTCCTCAGACAAACTGCTTATGAAGATGATCTGATTAAACAGATTTAAAACATTTTTTAAAAGATAAGTTTAATAGAGATTTGTCGATTATTCTTGGAGGCAGAATTTCCTGGCTTCCAGGGGTAGATGTTGTTTAATAAGTCAGTTAAGCTGACATACTCAAGGGTTATGTTGTATGAATAACGAAATGTTCTTACCGCACAAAGTAGAAAATTTTTACTAATGTTCAAGTGAAGGTATTTGTAACCTGAGATAAAACTTCTGCCAGCGCATACCCAGATGAATGCTCTATTTTAAAAGCTATACTTAGAAGTAAAAATGACGTGCCCTACAGCAATGCTTCTCAACCTTCAACATTCATGCTTATTGTCTGGGGATCTCCTTAGAAATGGAGATCTTGATTCAGGGCCTGGGATGTCTCATGCCAGTTCAGGGCCCGTGATGGGGTCTCAGGACCCACTCTGTATAACAAGACCCCAGAACACTTTGTTAGGTGACTCAAAAATCAAACCTAATGAAACGAAGGCGTAGATCACTGATGTCAACCAGGCAGGTGAAAGCTGGGTAAATTGTTTTCAGGTAACGTGAAAGTGGAAAGAACAACACACACACACACACACGTACACACTCTCCCCTAACGTGTGAATTAACTTTGTATATATAATTTACTGTAAACTAAACTATGTAAGAAGACATTTGACTGTGCAATCCACATTTTAAATGTGTGTGTGTATATACATGTTTAAGTTGTCTGGGATATTTTTGTGTGGGAAACAGACGACTTGCTATTCATGGTCACATGTATGGCATTTCTCCCAAAAATTTCCTGCTCTGCTTAACAGCTCTGAGAGACATAGCCAAATTAGAATTTTTGTTAAGATCAGTTACGTGAGCTGGAATAAAATGGAATATTTAGATTTCTTCTGGTCAATGATTAAATAGGATATGATGCTGGATTAACTCGTTTTTGCCACATAGTGAAAGTAATACAATTAAAAAAAAAAAAGATGCCTAGGTAGTGTACAGTTGGTCAGACCTTCTTAACAATTTAATTGTAGAAATATGAGAACTCCTACTGCTGTGTGGTATAAACCCTAGGACCAGAACTCAAATAGGAAACAAGTATGTGTCTTGGAAGAGATGGCCATCATAATGCAGGCATTTTTTGAAGGAGACAAATAAACATGAAAATATCAAACAGGTTAAAGCCAAATAAAAATTAAACCTTCCAAGCACATTTTAGTGAACTTCAGAAGTTATTAGAAAAAAAAATTCATTTTCACACTTCTCTAACTACAGACACGAAGTTAAGCTGCCCTCTGATTTCTTTCTACTATAGATCTCTATTTCATTGGAGGGAGGTATTTCCAAGAGGAAATTCTTGCCATATTTTCCAAAAATTTTCACACAATGCAATAGAATATAACACTGCTATAGTAACTACCCTAGAATTTAACTTTGCAGTTACATGAAAAAAGTGGGCAAGATGTGTGAATGTCATTAGTTAAAATTATTTTTGTCTCAGTTGTAAACCAGGTTAATCAGCCTTGCCGCAGAAATGAAAATATTAATGCAGCTTTACAATGCTGCATTTTGTTTCACCAGTAAAACCATTCCTCTGCTATAGAAAGGATAAAAAGCTCCATAATTTTGGTTTCCTAATTTTGTTAACACTCAAAAAGTGTTTCTATAAAAATGTTAAATTTCTAGAATGCTTAAATTGGAGTAAAAGAAAATGGTTGCCTAAAAGTAAGATGACAGAAAACCAATTAGATATGAGAAAGGGATGGCGGAATGATTGTTAATGTAAAAAAATGGTCTTTAAAAACAGGGCTCTCAGAGTTGGTGTTGTAAGAGATCTTTAATTATAATCACTCCATTTTTTTGTTCTTAATATGATCTTTAAAAAAATGTGCTAATTCTAGAGACATAGTCAGTTGCCCTTAAATAACTGTGCTCAGTAGCCCACAAATAAATGAGCCTAAAATGGTTAAACAACAAAGCCCTAGGCAGTTTTGTTCAAATTTTATGTGGATCCTGCCATACTCTATTATTTGCAGTTAACTGTTTAATGAATCATATTTATATATATAGTTTTTATTGTATAGTGTAAGATGAGATCTTGATCTTTCTATTGTCATTTATAAAATACTAAATTTAAGTGTTTATTAAGGCACATGCACCTAGTTGACTCCAAGAGATAATTGCTAGTAGCATTCTAGTGTTCAAAAGGGTATAATAGATCGTTATTAGAAGAGTAACCACAAAGAACTGATAAATCTGAAAACATTCATCTTCAGAGTTCATGAAGAGCAGTAATAAAAACAAAAATGAATAGTTTGCAAATTGGAACCCTTTATATACAATTGGCAGATGTATAAATTGGTTTAACCTTTTTTTAGAACCATTTGATAATATGTATAAACAATCTTCGTCTGAGTGAACTCCGGGAGCTGGTGATGGACAGGGAGGCCTGGCCTGCTGCGATTCATGGGGTCGCAAAGAGTCGGATATGACTGAGCAACTGAACTGATAAAGAATCTTAAGGGCGGATACACCCTTTGGCTTAAAAAATATTACTCCCAGGAATCTATTTTAATAAAATGGTTGGCTAAGTGGCTAAGTCACTTCAGTCGTGTCCAACTCTGTGCGACCCCATAGACGGCAGCCCACCAGGCTCCCCCGTCCCTGGGATTCTCCAGGCAAGAACACTGGAGTGGGTTGCCATTTCCTTCTCCAATGCATGAAAGTGAAAAGTGAAAGTGAAGTCACTCAGTCATGTCCGACTCTTAGGGACCCCATGGACTACAGCCTACCAGGCTCCTCCATCCATGGGATTTGCCAGGCAAGAGTACTGGAGTGGGGTGCCATCACCTTCTCCAAAATGATTAGACAAGTAAATAAAATTAATGAGCAAATATATTTAACACAATTATTTTCAATAGTGAGAAACTGGAAATAACTCAAGTGTTAGTTTTGATTCACATTTTTTAATGTTGTTCATTAAATTAAGATTATTTAATAAAATATAAGTAAAAATTATTTAACCTATAATTTGTTCAACAATAAGTTATAGGTTAAATATTTCACATATATCTATACAGCAAGCTGTTATGCATATTTATTAGGCTCTTGAAAATTGTAATAACCTGAAAGTGACAAAAGAAAGTTATACACTTAAGCTTAATACTGTGTTTATGAATATTTATAAATAATTGTGTTTACATAGAAAAGAAAGGGGGCATCCCAAGTGGCTTAGGGTAAAGAGTCCACCTGCCAATGCAGGAGGCACAGGTTCAATCCCTGGCCCGGGAAGATCCCACAGGCCAAGGAGTAACTAAGCCCACGCACCACGACTATTGAGCCTGTACTGTGGAGCCTGGGACCCACGACTACGGAGCCCATGTTCCACAACTACTGAAGCCTCCTGTGAAGAGCCCGTGCTCCGCAGCAAGAGAAGCCGCCGCAGTGAGAAGCCCACGAACTGCAGCTAGAGAGTAGCCCCTACTCGCCACAACTAGAGAAAGAGCCAGTCAAGCAATGAAGTCCCAGTACAGCCAAAAATAAATAAAACTATATTATAACTTGATTACATTAAAATTAAACACTGAAAAAAGGAAAAGAATTCTGCACGGAAAAAAAAAAGGCTGAATGGTAGCTCATCAGTTTTTCTCTTTTGATTCCTTCTTTTTTCTATTTTGTAGTCTGCCAGTCCCATCCTCTGACATCACTTGAAAGATATAGCTCTTTTTAGAATCAGAAGGAAACCCAACAAGAAAATTTAAGAATATGTTACAGTTTCTAGAGAAGGCAGAAGAATTAAAGTGCACTCATTGGAGAAGGAAATGGCAACCCACTCCAGTGTTCTTGCCTGGAGAATCCCAGGGACGGTGGAGCCTGATAGGCTGCAGTCCATGGGGTTGCGAAGAGTCAGACACGACTGAGCAACTTCACTTTCACTTTTCACTTTCATGCATTGGAGAAGGAAATGGCAACCCACTCCAGTGTTCTTGCCTGGAGAATCCCAGGGACGGGGGAGCCTGGTGGGCTGCCATCTATGGGGTCGCACAGAGTTGGACACGACTGAAGCGACTTAGCAGCAGTAGCAGCAGCATTAGAGGACAGGCTCTAAGTTATACCTGTTTGTATGTGCCCCACAATAAGCTACAGCACCAACATTTTTCAGTAATAATGCTTTTCACTGGGCCTTCTTGTTCATAACTTTCAGAACCTAGTTCTCAAAATTTCTTAAACTGTTCAGTGGCAGATACTAAGTTTATAGATCAACTATTATATTTCATCACCAACAATATTTAAATCATTGGTCCATGATGGGGGAGGGTCCTATAATAAGAAATTTGGGTTGTGTAATTCTCCTTATATTTTTGCATCCTGGTTTCATCAGCACCTCTGCAATACTGTCCAGGAGTCACCATTACCTTCAGGCCTGGCATTATGGCTGATTGCGTTCAGAAGTCCTGCAGCTAAGAAGCAACCCTCGAGAAACATTCTAGTCATGTAGGCACCATAGTTTAAAACTGCTCTTAAGGACTTGGCTTCAAACCTAACTTCCTGGTTTGGCTTATAACAAGATGCTTGCAATGCAATGCCGTTGGTTTCATGAAAGATGGCAAAGGAACTATTAATGACACTAATTAAGATGTGTGAATATCGTTTAGAGACTCTTCCTTGTTGCTTTCCAAGTATAAGCTATGTTACCTAACACATTAATTGGTAATGATACAAGTGCATATCTTTCAACTGCAAGGTCAGTTTTTAAAGTGGGGCTTTTATTATTCATGTGTTTTCAGTTCCTACACAATTCACATACAGATTCCATTAACAAACCTTAACTGTGCTCCTCTTTAACCCCATTATAGCTCTACCCCTTCTCACCACCCGAATATTATGGTATTGTGGGTTAGAGCATTTGAAACTTTTATCCGGCCTTAAATATAATTTCCAAATCATTTTATATACACTCAGAATCTATTTGTTTAATTGTTTGCATTTTCAAGTAGGCTCATTCCCTGATCTTTTTGACCAGATGTGCAAAATACAAAGTCAAAAGCTATTTATTTGAAGCCTATCCATCTCCCTTATCCAGTGTATCTGCCTGAAGTAAATGTTGTCGCTAAAGTAAAACCCAGCATAGAAAACAAAGGAATATTAAAGTATAGCATCCAAACAGTGAACTCAGAGTGAGATGGCTCTGGTTGAATCTGTCCCTGGCTCAGATTCAGCAGAGGTTAAGGAGACCCAAAATGTGCCAGATGCCTCATGGGGTAGTAAAAGACTATGATAGTCTTTCAGGCAGTAAGAGTCTACATTTATGTGTCCTTGGTAGCAGCCAAGTACTCTCCCATTTGTGGCTTCCTGTAATTCTCACAACACCTCCCCCTAATCTGTAAATGCATATCTAAGGAGTTCCTTTTGCTGTGATCATATCGCTTAAGTATAAAACTCTTGGGTGCTTTTTCTCCCCTTTCAAATCTCTGTAGACGTTCTTTCATTGCTCTCTGGCATTTAAAATCATAAAGAGAAATCTGAAGGCTGATTGATGTCTTCCTTTAGAGGTGACCTTCCTTTTCCTCATGTGTGATGCAGTTCAGGACATTTCCTGTGTCTTCAGATTTAAATATTGTCCCCATATGTCTATAAGCAAATCTATTTTTATTCACTGCTACTTGAGCTCATAGGATCTAAAACATCCTTTAGATTCCTATGATCATATGGAGAGGAATAGAGAGTTATAATCAGAAGCACACTTGGGTTTTGCTGCTTGGAGGAGTGAATCCATCTCCATGAGAAGATAAGCTCGAGCTTCATCCTTCCTCCTGTCGATCCAGAGTTTTTGATCCAGAGAAAACTCATTGCCATAAGTTTATTATTGCTGTGGTTAGGTTTTGTCTTGTCCTTTCTTCATGCATGTTACTCATACTTAGGTTAGCTCTTTTTTCTCTGTATTCCACATCAACAGTCTCCTCTCCCTCTTTTGTTTCTATTTATCTTTTTTCTTCTACATTCTGGGAAAGCTTCTCAAAATGACGATCCATATTAGTGTTTCTATCTTCTACAGCATCAATTCTATTCTTAACTGCTCCCAATACTCATCTCAGTTTTATGATTGCTACCTTTTATTAACTCACCCAGTTTCTTCAGCTTTCATCACAGTCGCTTCTTATCCTTGCAGTGCCTAATTCTTGGAGCTCATTAATTTTTCTGTCATATTGAAGGTACAAAGCAATTTACTACATTTTAAAAATTCTTGTAAAGTCCTTTCCAGAGATATTTTTCAGAATAATGCACCAGCTACTCTACATTGTAATCTTTCCTTTTCTAAAATGAGGAACTGTGTCTGCAGCCCTTGTGTCTGTCACTAGACAGAGCATCTAATTTATCCTTGCTCTTTCTGCTTATTTCCCAGGAAAAATTAGTAGGAGGAGAACAGTAGAAGTCCAAAGAAATTGGGAGAATTCTCTTTGTCTCAGATCCAGACCTAGAGAGCAGATTGGCAAGGTCGTTGTTCAGCCCAATTTTCAGTGTCTAGCTCTGTGTTTCTTATTTGCACAGTAAGGATGGGTGTCAAATGCATATGGTGTTTGGGAGGAGATGTGTTGCTTTATATATAAAAAAGCATATTCCCTATGATTGTTGTTTTTTTATACCCACAGCCAAATTTCGTAAAGCTTGACGAAATCATAGCTAGGAGGAGATACAAGAAGTTGAGTCAGGATACATTTAAGGTAACAGAGAGAGAGTTCATTCTCAGGTTGGTCCTTCATATTCCAGGGCCCAGATGCAGGTGGGGAGGAGACGGGAGGAGGGATGAAGCTCAAGATTATCTTCTCATGGAGATGGATTCACTCCTCCAAGCAGCAAAACCCAAGTGTGCTTCTGATTATAACTCTCTGTTCCTCTCCATAGGTTCTGTAGTTGGTGGAATGATCTCCAAGCTTCTAGCAGCTAGTGCAATGTCTGTCCTGGTGTTTCATTTTCTCAGAGAATTGTCACCCGTTCTGATCCTCCAGAAGCATTTTGGAAGGAGTGAGAAGATGCGCTGCCTAGGAACTGTGAGCCACATGCCATGTTGATTCTAATTTTACTCCCAAATCACTTAATTCAGTTGTGCGGATAAATGAATTGTCACAAACTATTTACAGAACCAAATTGAGAACAATCCGCTCTTATCCTCACCTTACTGTTCTGAATCAAATCTGCTCAGGAACAAATCTAGTATGAGTTTTTTTTCTTTAGTAGAAAATCATGTCAATATGCTAACTTTCCATGTATATTAATCTAAAGCTTATTTCTAATTAAGCAATAACTGCAAATTAAAGGAATTCAAAGCATCACTGCACAGGCAGGGTTTTCTTCTAAGCTGGAGACCCTGTGGGAATCATAATCCAAATTTTGCAGCTTTCCTGTAATAAAACTCACCCTGTCATTTTAATGGATTTGTTCATTTTGTCTGCATATATGCGTTTAAGCTCCATTTTACTTTGACCACAGATAACAAAATAAATATAAAGCAAATCCATGACCAATTTTGCTAAAACTACAAGTTTTTTTTTTTCCCAACAAGCAAGTTGTCAGATCTTGCAAGCTCTTCTAGGTATCATTAAATGAATTGTTCCTGAGGATCTCACCTGTAAGCAAGCTTGCAGTCAGCCTGGCCAAGCACACCAGGAGCAGCTGGAGAATCCTTGGGATGATGGCACAGGAGTCATGAATTTCCAAGTTGATGGATGTGGTGCCATTGGGAAGAATGGGAAATATTGAATTATAGAGTCAGAGCCATCACACTGTCAGAGATGAAATCCAAACAGAAATGTCACTTACTTGCACAAGGATGACGTAGAAGAGACCCAGTGTCACAGCATCATGTGCTCAGGTAGTTGGGATTGCTGGTTGCTCTCACTAGATGTTTATAAGATTGAGAGACTGCAACACAGAAGAGATAATAGACTTCTGTGGTGTCTAAGATAAAGAAGATGGTAGACTTGTTATACTCTTCACAGCTCAGATCTCAGCAGCAACAATGAACGATGACTTCACCCTGGGTGCTGTTCAGAAGAAGAGCAAGGAATTCGAATACATCTAGGTGAGGGTCATCAGAAAGTAAGACCCCGGAAACTGGCATGGTGAGGAACAGGTGAAGGTCCAGTCATATTTGTTTAGCCATTTATAGAGGATGTAACAGAGAAGGCAATGGCACCCCACTCCAGTACTCTTGCCTGGTAAATCCCATGGGCAGAGGAGCCTGGTGGGCTGCAGTCCATGGGGTTGCGAAGAGTTGGACACGACTGAGCGACTTCCCTTTCACTTTTCACTTTCATGCATTGGAGAAGGAAATGGCAACCCACTCCAGTGTTCTTGCCTGGAGAATCCCAGGGACGGGGGAGCCTGGTGGGCTGCCATCTATGGGGTCACACAGAGTCAGACACGACTGAAGTGACTTAGCAGTAGCAGCAGCAGAGGATGTAACTGAGCAGATCCATCTTTGTAGAGAGTTCAATTAAACGACCTGTATGGTTCTTTTCAACTCTAACGTTCTTAGACTTTAAAAGTATCTCGTTGATTCAGTAGTTTTTTTCCATTCTGCTTTCTACCAAATAGGTTTTTCTGACGAGAAAACAAAACTTCTCAGTAAAAATGTCCAAACAGTATTTCTCAAAGTATAGTTAATTTCTGCAAAGTTGTCAAATAGAGAGAAGGATAAGAAAAACATAACAAATGTTTCAGAATATTCTGGTTACAAAATTGCTAACTGTGGAGAACTATATTTATTTGTTTGTTTGTTTTCTAGGAAGGAAGCTTTTGTGTGTTCACACCATTTCATAAATAGGAAGAACAATATACCACTCAAAATCTCTCCTCCTTTTCCTGTCACAACAAGAAAGAACTAACCCCAAGTCCAAAGAGTATTTTGTGGATGATGAACATTTTCAATATCCCACAGTCCAAAGAGCTGGTTCTAGCAATATCTTAAATGCAAAAAGACGAGTACTGCTAAAAAGCAATCACCTCTCCTTAGCGTCTTTCTTTTAAATTGGAAAACAACTGGTATATCTATTATGCAAGGATTGCTTCTGATAATATGGTACCTTTAACTCTGATTGTGTCCATTTTTTTGACAAAGGTAATCGTGTAAGATATCTAAGTCTACAACAATCTCAAAATATCTATGCTGTCTTTGTCTTTAACCTTACGTCTCTCAGACAACAAAGAATCTGTTACTATGGGTGTTCAATGATGCTCCATCACACTCCAGTATTGGGAAAATTCTTATGAATGACTAAGCCTAGTCATTCACACTTCCTTTGATGTCATTTTCTACTTCTTATTTCTCCTTAATGACAATGAAGTACAAATAACGAAACTCTTTGAAAACAGATCTTCACATACCCACTTGACTGGAGAAAAGGACCCCACCTGGGAAAAGCAGGAAACAGAAGTACTTCTCTGCCACAAATGGTCAGGTCTGAATTCATCTTTAAGATTACTGGAGACAATTTCATTTTATTCATATGGGAGGCAAAAATAATGCTCCCCTGAAGATGTCTACATCCTAATCCCCAGCATTTGTGAATAAGCTACTTTATATGGCAAAAGAGACTTTGCAGATGTGCTTAAGGGTACGGCCTCGAGATAAAAAGATTTTCCCTCGTTCTTCAGGTGGACCCCAGCTAATCACATTAATCCTTAAAATTAGAAAAATTTTCCTGGCTGTAGTCAGAGAGAGACGTGACAACAGAAGGGTTTAGAGAGACACTCTTTCTGGTTTTGAAGACAGTAGGAAAACAGAAGCCAAAATACATGAGGCACTTCTAGAAGCTGGTCCAGGCCTCCAGAAAAAAACTCAGCCCTGGTTTCATTTCAGTTTTAGCCGAGTGAGATCCGTGTCAAACGTCAGACCTGTACAACTGTAAGATCATAGCTTAGCATTGGTTTAAACCACTTAGCCTTTGGTAATTTGTTATGGCAACAATAGAAAGTGTTACTCACTCAGTCGTGTTTGACTCTGTGACCCCATGGATTGTGGCCCGCAGGCTCCTCTGCCCATGGGATTCTCCAGGCAAGAATACTGGAGTGGGTTGCCATTCCCTTCTCCAGGGGGTCTTCTCAACCCAGGAATTGAACCCGGATCTCCTGCATTGCAGGCAGATTCTTTATGGTCTGAGCCACCAGGGAAGCTGGACAACAGTAGAAGCCATCATTAAGAACAGTAGAAACCAGAGACTTCCCTGGCGGTCCAGTGGTTAAGACTTTGCCTTCCAAAGCAGGAGTCACACAGCTAAGATCCCACATGCCTCCCAGACAAAAACCTAAAACATAAAACAGAAACAATATTGTAACAAATTCAATAAAGACTTAAAAAATGGTCTACGGCAAAAAAAAAAAAAAAATCAAACACTTAAAAAAATACCACACAATGGAGCCTCGGTTATTTTTCCCAATAGCGCCAACCTGAAGCTTAACCCAGACTCTCTCTCACTCGAGTTGTACTTTCCACTTCGCTATAATGCTCCTAAATTTTTAGTGCTTGGAAGAAGAGAATAATCAACATTTCCTCCTCCATATTTAATTATTCTAACTGAAATTTATCTTCAAGGCATAACCTCATACAAAATTTCCCTCTGCAAACAAAAAATTTAATGCATAGTTGCAGAATAATGCATAGTTGCTAAGTTAGCCATGGCTTTCTTCATTCTGAACAAATCTAGCTTGGTGCTGGTTATACCACTGTTCTGCTTCCTCTGCTCCTTAATACTTTGTTGTTGTTTTTTTTTTTTTTGTATGTTCAATTCTAAGTACCTGTTCTTAGGCTTTCTCTCATTTCCACTCTGCCACGAATTCTCAAAGGAAGCATCAACCCTGATTTACTTTTCTATTCCCAAGGTCTGACCTATCAAGCTGCTTAATAAATGTTTTTTAAGTATATCAGCAAGTATAACACATTATTTAGCCAACACTTATTTCATGGTCCCCCATATCCTGGGCATAGAGTATGTAAAAATAAGTAAGAAACACTCACTATTCATCAAGAGTGCACAGCACAACCCTGTGGGTGGACAGATACTTATCAAAGAATCAAAGTGCAGCATGATTAAGTTGTGAGGATGAGAAAACACACAGGTGGGAAATGTACAGTTCTTGGGTATTAAAGGTCTCTTTATTATCAGGAACACCTTTGGAATAAGCAGCTAACTCTAAAACACCATTTCACCAGCACTGCCCCACAATTATGTTGTTATTTATGTGATTGCTATTAATTTGGTCAAAGTACTAATTAATATGGATCATGGGAAATTGTTCAAATTGTTTCGTAGGGGCTTCACAGTGTTATGGATGGGAACCATCAAAAGAGCCACAGAAAGGCTGGTCCATAATATTGGGACACCTATTCCAGGTACTTCAAATAGCTGCTGGGAAACGTGTGTATGCTTTGTCACTCAGTCGTGTCTGACTCTTCGTGAGCCCATGGACTGTAGCCCACCAGGCTCCACTGTCCAAGGAATTTTCCAGGCAAGAGTACTGGAGTGGGTTGCCGTTGCCTTCTCCAGGGGTTCTTCCCGACCCAGGGATCGAACCCACCCCTCCTACATTTCCTGCATTGGCGGGCAGATTCTTTACCTCTGCACCAATTGGGAAACTTGGTGGGACAAAATACATCTCACTCTTTTTGCAACTGGGAATTTGCTTTTGCTCTGCTTTTTTTTTGTTTTACCATCTTCCAGTGAACTTAACCTCAAAGAGTGTGGTTCTCAACCAGAGGGGATTGGGCAGAGGCATGGGCCGGGGTGTGTGTATGTGTATGTGTGTGTGTAGATTTTGCCCTCCCACCCCCAAGAGACATCTGGCAGTGTCTAGAGACATTTTTGACTGTCACAACTCAGGAAGTGCTACTGGCAGCTAGTAGCATCTAGTGGGTATAGGCCAGAGATGTCTTCAAATATCCTGCATCCATAGCGTAGCCCCACATAACAAAGAATTATCTTTCCCAAAAGTGGGTAGCACTGAGGCTAAGGAATCCTTTTCTAAGCTTTGCACTCTACTTGAGAGACAGAATAACAGCATTGTTGGTTATATGCGTATTTACATAAGGGTGCTTATTTACAAAATGAACATTGTACTTTAAAGGAAATTAACTTTCAACTTAATCCATGGGTTTTTCAACTAGCAACTGTGGCATTAAAAGGGCATGTGTTTTACATTATTTTAATGTCACCTAGCATGGGGGACTCTATGAGGACCTGAAGCTCTCAAGGTGCCCAAGACCAAGTACAGGGCAATTTAGCAATGCACTCTGCAAAGTGGTAATAGATTCCCCACAAGTAAGAGACTTATTGACTTTAAACCTTCACTCCTCTTCACAATACTCAACTTGCAACATTTTGCCAACTTCTGGAGCTTTGGGGAAAATATTCTGCTAAAGGAAAACTTGTATTACCAGCTCTGAATGGAGAATTCAGCTAATGAGAGGGGAGAGTGAGGAACGAAGGGTCTCTCCCTTCTTTATGACACACACTTAGTGACGAGGGGGTTTATTCCAGAATAAAATGTCAAACCCAACGTGAAATACTATCTATAATAAATGAGGCTTTTCATGATTATTATGTAGCACATTTTCTCAGGTAATAAAGTCATTGTGTTCTGTGTGGCTTTTATTCTTTTAGGCAGAGGAAAACGGAGCGGGGAGGTTGTTGGTATGTTGTGCTTAGCTTTTTTTGATGGGTTTCATTCCATTCTTCTTGTGCCAATTGTAATGTTTTATGATTATTCATGACTTAGACAATGGTGCTTTCGGCAGTCAATAGCAATTATGCCTGTTAAGAAGAACATATAATTCAAATTAGACCGATATAGATTTTTCCCCTTTACTTTAATGTTTAGTTACCCAGTTAGATTTAAACTGAGTATACAACATTTAATAAATGATGTTCACTGAAATCTGACATTTAGAGTACTTTGTTTTTTTTTTTTTTTTAATGCAGAGGAATAGACAAAATACTACTTCTTTTGAAAGGTATGCAGTATCAGTTAAAATTAAATACTTCACTGCGTAATGTGCTTATATCTGTGACCTGACATTGGCAGCTTTGCACACAAGCCAGCAAGTGTGCAAAAAACAGCAAGTGGTGGGCGATTAAAGAATCCATCCTAATGAACAATAAATCCATGCATAGTTTAGGTTTGTAGCTGTTAAATTCAACACTATTCAGAGTGCAAGGCTGAATGTCTATATGCGTGTTTCCTCACTTCAGCTGTGTTTGACTCTTTGTGACTCCATGCACTGTAGCTCGTCTGTCCATGGGATTTTCCCAGCAGGAATATTTGTTTTTTTTTTTTTTTCTTTTTCCTCTTTATTTTTTTTTAATTTAATTTTATTTTTTAAACTTTACATAATTGTATTAGTTTTGCCAAATATTGAAATGAATCCGCCACAGGTATACATGTGTTCCCCATCCTGAACCCTCCTCCCTCCTCCCTCCCCATACCATCCCTCTGGGTCATCCCAGTGCACTAGCCCCAAGCATCCAGTATCGTGCATCGAACCTGGACTGGCAACTCGTTTCTTACATGATATTTTACATGTTTCAATGTCATTCTCCCAAATCTTCCCACCCTCTCCCTCTCCCACAGAGTCCATAAGACTGTTCTATACATCAGTGCCTCTTTTGCTGTCTCGTACACCGGGTTATTGTTACCATCTTTCTAAATTCCATATATATGCGTTAGTATACTGTATTTATGTTTTTCCTTCTGGCTAACTTCACTCTGTATAATAGGCTCCAGTTTCATCCACCTCATTAGAACTGATTCAAATGTATTCTTTTTAATGGCTGAGTAATACTCCATTGTGTATATGTACCACAGCTTTCTTATCCATTCATCTGCTGATGGACATCTAGGTTGCTTCCATGTCCTGGCTATTATAAACAGTGCTGCGATGAACATTGGGGTACACGTGTCTGTTTCCCTTCTGGTTTCCTCAGTGTGTATGCCCAGCAGTGGGATTGCTGGATCCTAAGGCAGTTCTTTGCCATTCCCTCTTCCAGGGGATCTTCCCAACCCAGCGATTGAACTTGTAACTCCTACATCTCCGGCACTGCAGGCGGATTCTTTACTGCTGAGCCACCAGCGAGGCCCACAAGTTTGACTATGCATTATTTATTATTCAGAAATTAAAAACTAAAATAAGTAATACAACGAAGATCAAATGAGAGATTATACTGGGTACTAAGGCTTGAATTGTGTCCTCCCAAATTTATATGTTGAATCCCTAACCCCCAATGTGAGATGGGGCCTTGAAGGAGGCAATTAAGGTTAAATGAGATGATAAAGAAGCCCTAATCCTGTAGAACTGGTGTCCTTATAAGAAAAAGGAATAAACACCAGAGATCTCTCTGTGTGTGAGCTCACAGAGGAAGGGCCCTTCGAGGACACAGAAGGAAGATGGCTGTCCACACTGGAAACCGGCTCTTGGCTTTGAACCTTGAGCCTCCAGAACTGCAAGAAATTAAATTTCTCTTGTTTAAATCCACCCAGTCTATTCTATTGTATTTTGGCAACTTGAACATACTAATAAGCTGGCCATCACTAGGATCAACCAAATTGATCTTTTCACCAAGTTTCAGACTTATTTATTTGTTTTTGGCCTCAAAATACATTTTTTCTCTCAAACGTGTGGCTCAGGTGAGGATGGTCAAGATGATGACACATGGTTGGATTCTGG
This sequence comes from Bos taurus, assembly GCF_002263795.3. Taxonomy (NCBI): domain Eukaryota; kingdom Metazoa; phylum Chordata; class Mammalia; order Artiodactyla; family Bovidae; genus Bos; species Bos taurus. The sequence goes on from NC_037336.1 coordinate 92,523,576, forward strand.
ATTTATTTGGAAAACGAATTCAACAGGCTTTGCAGGCAGACTAGATATGGGATCGGGGGGTGGGAAAGTGGTTAAGGATGACTGCACACTTTTGGGTCATAAGAAAAAAAAAGCAAGGTTATCATAAAATGAGACTGGAATAATAAATCTTCAGTCTTCTCACATTTAAAAATGGGGGGAGTGGAACTATGTGAGGTGACAGATGTGTTCATTTGACTGTGGGAACATTTCACAAATATGTATATTAAATCATGAAAGAAAGAAAATATTAGTCATCAGTCATGCCCGACTCTTTGTGACGCCACGGACTGTAGCCCACCCGGCTCCTCTGTCCATGGACTTCTCCAGTCAAGAATACTGGAGTGGGTTGCCATGCCCTTCTCTGTGGGATTTTCCTGACCCAGGGATCAAACCTGGGTCTCCCGCATTCCAGGCAGACTCTTTAACATCTGAGCCACCAAGGAAGCCCTATTAAATCATATGCATGTGCATCTTTAAAAATTACACTGTACAATCTAAATATATACAATTTTTATTTGTCAATTATACTTCAAGAAAATGGAAAAAAAAAGAACTGAGATGAGAAAGGTTTGGGGAGAAATATCTCTGCTTCAGCCTTGAATGTGGTAAGTTAAAATCACATTGTATAAAAGTTACAAATGATTTGGAATTGCCACAACTGGTTTTGAACAGCGGGAGAAAGGATAGACTGAGCAGACAAGGTTACAAAGCCCCTGGCCCATGAGTATACAGAGGAACTTGGACATGGCCCACAAATTATGCTGAGGAACTTGGACATGGCCCGATAGCAATGGTAAAGAAGATAGGTGTTCATAACAAGGCAGAACAAGCTGCTTAGGGGGTTAGTTTACACCAGTGTTTTCTTTGAGACCAGACCATTAGCTTCTTGATGGCTTATATGATTTTGGTTGTTTTTGTGGTTCTTTGTTTCATTTTGTTTGATAATTTCTAAGGAAGAGATTTGCCCACTGTTTTGACTTGACACTTTCCATGAGAAAATAGATTTACTGGCATTTAAAAAAAAATCCTGGTCAGCTACCTGATTCTACATTGTCTCACTCAAAGTACATCACAAATTATCTCAGAGGGATATGGCAAGAATTACATTTCTCAATTTTATAACTTCATCTAATATTGTGAATGCATTCTTAAATACTAAATGACAGTAATTTCACCAATATATCTGACCTAGTTATAGATTGGAATCATGTGAAACTGTGAGAGAAATTGAAGAGTTATAGAGGTGGGCAATAGGGTTGGGATAAAGAGAATTAAATGGATCAGAACAGGCTAGAGTGCAGACATCACCTCTCCTAATCCTGCATTCGATATATATCTGATGAGTTCTAACCCCTCTTGAGATAATGGTGAGAATCCCCAAGATAAATTCTGCTAATATTTTCTTACTCATTTGGAGAGACTCTAATGCATTTAGAATAAATCAAATAATAATAGTTTGTTATTTCAATAAAAGTCATGCTTTTCCTGATCACATGCTTAGATCTGGGTCCTAGATGATATGTCTCTTTACCTTCTGTTGAGAAAACACAAATTTAGAACCATTAATGAGAAACTGAACAGCAGTATACTTATAAATAGAAATAACCACCATTTGCATCCTATAAAGTATTTTTATATATGCACTTTGTAATGGATAATAAATCAGGGTTATTAGCAATATAGCATTGTATCACAAAATTAAGCATAGGGCTTTGAAGAAATTTGAAGAAATAATGAAATTAATGATATTATTTACCTTACAAAATAAAAAAAAATTCTAAGAACTCATTTTTACCTCTTCCCTCTCTTTCTGATCTCTGAGCAGTTAGCAAATTCTTTCCATTCTAATTTATAATTTATCTTCTGTCTATAAAAAATGAATCATAAAATCTTCTCATGTGAGTAAATGTTCCCCAGAGAAAAAGAACCAGTAAGTTAAATATCTATCTACTTATAAATCTATCTATATCTATATGTCTAAAGAGATTTATTTTAAGAAATTGGCTCAGGCAATTGTGGAGACTGACAAGTCCAAAACTTAGAGAGCCGACCAGCAATCTGGAAACTCAGGCAGGATTTCTTTACTGAAGTCTTATTTTTTTAATTGAAGTATAGCTGATTACAATATTATAGTTTTTGTCAGGTATATAACGTGGTGATCCAATAATTTTATGGATTATGCATACAAAGTTATAATATTATTGACTATATTCTCTGTCCATTACATCACTGTGATTTATTTATTTAATAACTGGCAGTGTATATCTCTTAACTCTTTCCACCTATTTTGCCCATTCTCCCACTGGCTACCAGTAATTTGTTCTCTGTATCTATGAATCTTTTTCTGTTTTGTTGTATCTGTCCATTTGTTGTTTAGATTTCACATACAAGTGAGACAGTCTCTCACATAGAGAGACAGTCTCTCTATGGCTATTTATTTCACTTATCAGAATACCTTCTAGATCCACCCATGTTGTTGCAAATGTCAAGACTTAATTCTTCTTTACAGTTGAGTATTATTCTATTATGCATATATGTGTATACATATACATATGTGTGTGTGTGTATATATACACACACACACACAATGGAGATATTTATATACTACATCTGGTTTATCTATTCACCTGCTGATGGACACTTGGTTGCTTCTTGGCCATTGCAAATAATGCTGCAATAAATATTGGGACGCACATAACTTTTTGAATCAGTGTTTTTATTTTCTTGAAATAAATATCCAGGAGTAGAATTGCTAGATCATATAGTTCTATATTTAATTGTTTTCAGGAACTTCCATACTCTTTTCCACAGTGACTTTACCAATTTACAATGGGTAGATTGTAATTTACCCATCACATGGGGCATCGATCAGTCAATGGGGCATGAAGGTTCCTTTTCTCCACATCCTCACCAACACTTGTTACATCTTGTCTTTTGGGTGATGTTATTCTGACAGATGCGAGGTGATACCTTATTGTGATTTTGATTTTGACCTCATTGATAATTAGTGATGAGCATCTTTTCATGTGCCTGTTGGCCATCTCTATGTCTTCTTTGGAAAAATACCTATTGAGGTCTTCGTTCCATTTTTTATCAGATTGTTTGTTTATGTGTTGGTTTTTTATATTGACCTGGATGAGTTCCTTACATGTTTCGGGTATTACCCCTTTCTGAGACACATCATTTGCAAGTATCTTCTCTCATGTATGTTGCTTTTTTGTTTTGATGGTTTCCTTTACTGCATACACATTTTGGTCTCATAGTTTGGTCTCAATAGTTTGATGTGGTCTCATTTGTTTATTTTTGCTTTTATTGACTTTGCTCAAGGAAACAGATCCAAAATATTATTGCTAAAACCAGTTTCCAAAATGTACTGCCTATGCTTCTTCCAGGAGTTCTACGGTTTCAGTAGTATTGGAAATCCTAGTCATAGCAATCAGATAAGAAAAAGAAATAAAAAGCCGTCAACTTAAAAAGGAAGAATAAAACTGTTATAATTTCCAGATGACATGAAACTATATACATAGAAAACCCTAAAAATATCACCCCAAATCTATGAAAACTATTAAGTTTGGTAAAATTTCAGGATACAAAATTAATATAGAAAAATCTACTCTCTCCCAAAAGAGAGAATGGATACATGTATATGTATGGCTGAGTCCCTTCACTGTTCACCAGAAACTATCACATTGTCAATCAGCTATACCCTTATACAAAATGTTTTAGGAGTTAAAAAATAAAAATAAAATTATAAAAAAGAAAAATCTACTGCATTTCTATACATTAATAATGAACTGTTAGAAAGAGAAATCAGGAAACCAATCCCATTTATAATTTCATAAAAACAAATAAAAGAATAAACCAATAAGGTGAAATACCTGTATTCTGAAAACTGTAAGACATTGGTGAAAAAACTGAAGATTATAGAAATAAATGGAAAGATATTTAACATATATGGATTGAAAGAATTAATATTGTTAAAACATCCATACTATCCAAAGCAATCTAATATTCAGTGTTTCAATTCCTTTTTAAAACACCCATGACATTTTTTTTAAAAACTAGAATAAATAATCTTAATGTTAGTATGGAGCCACAAAAGATCCTAAATAAGCAAATCAATCTTGAGAAAGAACAAATCTAGATATAGCATGCTCCTTGACTTCAAACTATACTGCAAAGTTAAAGTAATTAAAACAGTATGGTATCATCCTGAGAACAGACCCATAGATCAAGGGAACACAGTAGAGAGCCCAGAGATAAATCCACATACATGCAGGCAGTTGATCTGTGACACAAGAATATACAATGGGGAAAACACTGGACAGCTTTTCAGGTGAAAGAGTGAAACTAGACTCTTTTCTCACATTGTATAAACAAATAAACTCGAAATGGGTTAAAGATAAGCACAACAAATAAAGCACAATATATCTGTGCTGCAGTCATGACACAGGATTTCTACTTCACTATGAAATCTCAATTTTGGCTCTTTAAATTCTCCAACTGATTGAATGAGGTCAACCCACATCATCAAGGATAAGCTCTTTACTTTAAATCAACTGATTATAGATGTTAACCACATCTCCAAAATACCTTCAGAGCAGTATGTAGATTACTGTTTATTTAAATCACTAGTTACTATAACCCAGACTATAAATAAAATTAAACATCACACCTTTACTTCCCATTTATTTAGTTACTTCCCATTGATTCTAAAAGTAATCCACTCTGTAGAATATGTTTTTCAAGGCCTTTCTCAATCTAACCAGAAATGTTCTTTCCTGTTTCATGTTCCTCTGTTTTCTTTCATGTATTATTTCCTTATTATCTTATCTGGCCATCTCTACCAAGCCTCCAGTCTGGACATCATATCTAATCATACAACTTGCATTGAACAATGAGATGTGAGCAGAAGTTGTGTGGGCAAGAAGCTATAAGACATATTGTATGGTTCCTGGCTCTGTAATTTTTTTTTTTTTTTTTTCCATGAGATTAACAAGTCCCAGATAGAGGCTGCTCTGTCATCTTGGGTCTTGTGGTGAAGAATAAAGCTGCAGCAAAGTGATGAAAGAGAGAGATTGAAAGATGCAATCACAATGATGTTTTTTTACAAGCCACTAAGGTTTTTGACATTGTATGTTACCTCAGAATAATCCAGAATAACCCAGTGAAAGCTGATGATACAAGTGCACACTCACATATTTGATGAATGAAAACATAAATAAATGGATAAAGTTAAAGTTAACTTCTCCTGAAATACCCTTTCTTGCCATTTTCCACATATTGAAATTCCATTCATCCTTCAAGGAATATCTCAATAGCTATCTCCTGTTATTTCCAAGTATGAATGATGTTTTGCTAAATCTCTCTGTTCAAAATCTTTTCTTCATTTAAAATGTTTTCTTTCTAATAGGCGCCCTGAAGCAAAATTGTGGGTCAAATAGAGGCATTACTGTTTGTGTCTCTAAATACTTTCTTAATTCCTCTTTGATTTCTAGTGACTTGTTTCTGAGTTGTTAGCTCCTCAACTATGCTTTCACTGTATCTCCCATGAAACAATCACAGGTTCTCAGTAAATGCATATTGTTGACAAAGTCAGAATATTTTCAGGAAATAATATACCTTATAGCATCCAGCTATCCTTTAATGAGGGCTTCTATGGTGGCTCAGTGGTAAAGAATCCACCACCAAGCAGGAGACGCAAGAGAAGTGGGTTCAATCCCTGGGTTGTAACGATTCCCTGGAGGAGGGCACGGCAATCCACTCCAGTATCCTTGTCTGGAGAATCCCCATGAACAGAGGAGCCTGGTGGGCTATAGTCCACGGGGTCACAAAGGGTCAGATACTACTGTGTGACTGAGCACACCACAGTAGTGAATTGCAGAAAAATTTTAAAGTTACACACCAGGGTCAAGATCTGGAGTATGATGGCATAGTGGCACAGTGGTAAAGAACCTTCCTGATAGCGCAGGAGATGCAAGAAATGTGGGTTCAATCCCTGGGTTGGGAAGATCCCCTGGAATAGGAAATGGCAACCCACTTCAATATTTTTGCCTAGAATATTTCATGGACAGATGAGCTTGGCAGGCTACAGTCCATGGGGTTGCAAAGAGTTGGACATGACTGAGCATGTGCTACCACTACTTCTTCCTTAATGAGAAAGCTTAAACAAAAGACCATAAATTTTCTATTGAACACATATGTAGTGCCATGGACATTAGGTGTGGAATATCTAACATATTCTAGCATCCCTGTTTTTACATATGACAAAACTGGCACTTCAGAGAGGTTATTTTTCTGGGGTCCCTCTCCTAGAAAGCAGTAGAGTTCAGAATTAATCCAGTATACTTCATTCCTGGAGAAGGCAATGGCCGCCCACCCCAGTACTCTTGCCTGGAAAATCCCATGGGCGGAGGAGCCTGGTGGGCTGCAGTCCATGTGGTCGCTAAGAGTTGGACACGACTGAGCGACCTCACTTTCACTTTTCACTTTCATGCATTGGAGAAGGAAATGGCAACCCACTCCAGTGTTCTTGCCTGGAGAATCCCAGGGACGGGGGAGCCTGGTGGGCTGTTGTCTATGGGGTCACATGGAGTCGGACACGACTGAAGCGACTTAGCAGCAGCAGCAGCAGCATACTTCATTTCAGAGCTCAAACTGAAACCAAACTGCTTTCCTAAAGAAAATATCTGGAGAGCTCTCTTTGAACTCTAACCTTGCCACACAGTAATTCCACTCAATAGAAAACTTGCCCTAACCCAGGAATTCACCGAAGTATCAGAAGGTGTCTCCTCTGCCCTAATCATTTACTTGAAGGTAGGACACAGAAGGTTAGCTCATTAAAGAATAGCTGGGAAAGACTGAGAGCTGAAGGAGAAGAGAGAGTCAGAGGATGAGATGGCTGAATGGCATCACTGGTGCAATGGACATGAACTTGGGCGAACTCCAGGAGATGGTGAGGGACAGGGAGGCCTGGCATGCTACAGTCCACAGGGTCACAAAGAGTCAGACATGAATGGACAACTGAACAACAACAAGAGCATCGAGACACAAAAGACAGGCCCAGCACCATGTCCAGAAAAAGTAATTCTATTGAGACAGAAAGTAGATTAGTGGTTACTTGGGGCTGGGCATGGGAATGGAGCGTAACTAAATATGCATGAGGGATCTTTGGGGGGTAACGAAATTGTTACAAAATTGGATTGTGGTGACAGGGCGAAACTCCAGAAACTTACTAAAAATAATTGAACCTTACACTTAAAAATGGTGAATTGTATTATATGTAAGTAATATTATCATGAAACTGGTCAAAAAAATACACTAACAGGAATTGGGTGAGATTGTATGTATATGTGTGTGTATATATACACATCCATAAGCAAAGATCACATGCTTTTCTCCAAATACCATTTGAGCAGCAGCCTTTGTTTTAATAATAAATATGATAATCACAAATTATTTGCATTCATTTCAAGTTATACCACCACATGTCTTCCCTGTCCTACTGTGTAGTTAATAAAGCCGACTTTTTCTAAATGTTCTCCCTCAGACTTTTTGCCAGGTCAAACTGAGTTTCTCTAATTTAAGACAATGAATAAGTTTATTTTTCCACATTGCAGAATCATAAATGCTGTTTCAATTATCTATGCTTTGGGAAGGTGCAAGCAAACTGAGCGTTTCATACCCAAGCCTAATTTTCCAACTCCCATTTTAGGCAGTAAAAGCGCTGCCCCACAGAGAATGTTCATATGAAGAATCCATTGTACTTTAGCACTGTTCTCAACTGTCTGTTGCATACAGTACTGGTCAAATCTCACGACCAGAAAAATGCTCTGTACTTCACTAATTGACATGCCACCTATATTTTCCATGACAATATTAAAAAAAAAAAAAAAAAAAACTTTGCATAGCAATGCACTAAAAAACCATACCTGTCTCTGTAACCAGGGCCAGTATGAGCCACATGGGAGTCATAGGCAAGCAATTAATTGAGTGCTTCTTAAGTGATACTCTTTAAATTTTTTTCAAATTTTATTTGAAAGAAAAGAAGAGAGCTATATAGAGAAAATTAAAAGAATAAGGAACTTTGCCTCACCATCATTTTCTTGGCTCTTAGGTCAGACTTACCCCATCCAGTATAAAAATAAATTTAGTATTTTCTTTGTTTTACAACTAATCTAACCAGATTCTTGGTTCTTTAAATGCAATCAACTACTGGCATGGAGCCTGCTCAAGGGGAAGTCACGTTCAACCACCAGTGGCTGAAGAATTTCTTCTTTCCACTACTAGTCCCTGAGAGGATTTCTGCTAAGTAAGTTTCTAGGGCTTCCTTGTGGCTCAGCTGGTAAAGAATCCGCCTGCAATGTTGGAGACCTGGGTTCAGTCCCTGGGTTGGGAAGATCCCCTGGAGAAGGGAAAGGCTACCCACTTCAGTATTCTGACCTGGAGAATTCCGTGGACTGTTTCAGTCTATGGGGTTGCAAAGAGTTGGACACAACTGAGCGACTAACACTTTCACCTTGTTACACTTCTGAGCACAGCAATCCTTGTGAGTGGGAACCACTGCTGGCTGTCCCATGGATATTTGTCTTAGCTTTAAGCCTTTTTTTCTAATTATTAAATGTCTTCCAGTTTGTTGAGATATAACTGACATATAACATTATATTAGTTTTAGGTGTCCAACAGAATGATTTGCTATATGTATCTATTGTGAAGTGATTTCAGAGTAAGCTGAGTTAACATCCATCATAGTTACAAATTTCTTCTTGTGATGAGACCTTTTAAGATCAACTCTCTTAACAACTTTCAAATATTTGATGCAATATTAACTATAATCACAATGATGGAAATTACATCCAGGACTTACTTGTCTTATAACTGGGAATTTGTATCTATTGACCATTTTCACTCATTTCCCTCACTCCCCACATCCCACGTGGGCAACCATCAATTTGTTCCCTAAGGTCTGATTTCTTTTAGATGTCATTATGAAATTATTTAGTACTTATCTTTCTTTGTTTGAGTTATTTCACTTAACATAATGCACTCCAGGTCCATTCATGTTGTTGCAAATGATAGGATTTCCTTCGTCTTGTGATTGAATAATATTCCACATATACCAAATCTTATATATGTATACATATATGTATACACACATATTTTATTTGTCCATTCATCTGTTCATGGACACATAATTTGTTTCTATGTCTCTATATCTATGTGTGTATACATGGCTATAACAAATCTTCAATATATATACATACATACTTTATATGTCCATTCATCTGTTTGTGGGCACTCTGGTTGTTTCTGTATCTCCACTATTTTCAATAACACTGCACTGTACGTGGAAGCAGATGCCTCTTCCAGTTTTTGGTTTTGTTTCCCTCAGATATAAGCCCAGACTTGAGACTGAGGGATAACACAGTAGTCTATTTTTAACTTTTTGAGGAACTTTCATGCTGTTTTCTATAGTGACTACACCAATTTACATTCCCATTAACAGTGTAAAAGTGTTTCCTATTCTCCAGCACTCCTTGCAGAGAGCTCTCTTAGCTGTTACACAGACCAGAACTTTATCTTTGCTTCAGTTCTATTAGATTGTTGTCTTCCTACAAATACATTTCCATGTACATCAAGTACAAATGTACAGTGAAATATAATAATGACCTATTGCCAAATTTCAATAAATCTTGCCTTGATTTCTTATCTCCATGTCTTTGCTGAGCAGTGACATTGCCAAAAGAAAAGAAAAATCAAAGGATCTGGGAAGATATTCTGTCTGCCAGGGATCCAATTTTGTTTGGATGGTAAAATGATACTTTTCTGCTGCAAGTATTTTGTATTTATACATCTACTGGTATTATGTTATTTCCTACAGGAGGCAGACCAACTGTACATGCTGAAGACAGGTCTACATACCTGACCATTAAGAGTGAAAGTGACTTCTGAAAAAAATTGCCAAAATAAGGTATTAGATCGTCTGTTACATTTTTATATCTTTATTTTCTCTGTATACAAACATGACATCAGCTGGTTTGTTTTAAATGTTATCTACTTGTAACAAAACCCAAAAGGTTTTTCACTTTGTAGTAATTTTCTTTCCTTGCATTCCTTCATGTGCCATGTGGAGTTTGATGTTTAATAATATGTTGTAACAGATGTCAATATGCTCCAGAGCTGAAATGATACTTGGTTCCAAATCATTTCATCTGTCTCTTCAGTTTCAGGTTGACCTAATCGAACAGATTCTGCAGGTCAACTTGACTGCCTCATAGCCTCTGAAAAGCTGACCCACTTATTTCTGTAAAAGGAAAAGTTTCAAACCAGAGAATGTGAAATACTCTGCCAAGTGAAATTAGAAAGAGCTGGTTTTCGAGAATAGTAGATACATATGAAGTCTTTCCATGGGCTTACATTTTGAGTTGTAATTCTGAGTTTTCATGCATCCCTACTGAGACAGTTTCTGTCAGCTGCCTATCTACCATTTAGCTATGTGGAAAAGCTATGTAAAGGATAAACTTTGAGTAATTAGCTTGTTTTACCTCCTCTCTATTTTTATTAAAAGGGAGAATGGGAAGAACAAACAAATTCTGGAAATAATTTATATATATATATATGTATATATATATGTATATATATATTTTTGGAGGGTAATGTTTATTTGGAGCTTCCCTGGTGGCTCAGATGGTAAAGAATCTGCCTGCAATGCGGAAGGCCAGGGTTTAATTTGAAAATATGTTCTTTACTGTTTAACATAATATTTCAGATTCTCTACTTCAAAAGACTACCAAAACAGTGGGAATCAATGTGCAACAACTTTCCTCTGGGTCAATCACATTTTAAAGTATATCGTTTCATAATAAAATTTCTGTTAGTTTCAATAAAATTGGAAATGCCATTTTTAAGAAAAGATCATGATTTTAAAAATCTAGTAATCCATGTTTAAGAAAATGCAATTAATAGCATAAAGAAGGAAACTCAGCGCCAGAGTTAATAAGAGCTATCCACCCAAACATTTCGATAAACACATCTGTTCATGTATTTTTCAACTTATAAAACTCTGAACTTTTTCAGCAACATAATGGGAGAAAGACAGGAAGTATATATTAGGATTCCTAGGTCTTTTAAACATGCAATTTAAAGAATTTCATTCAGCAATCATTTTCTTTAATTGCCTGCTGAGACTCACTTTGCTTAGACACTGTTTTTATGTTTTTAGATAACAAAGATCTCTTTTCTCAGGGTATTTTAGAATCCCCTAAATAGGTTTGTATAATTTTAAGCGCTTCTTATGTATTTGACTCAGAGAAGGGATTGGATGCTGATATTTTTGAAACACAGGTCAATTCAGTATCTAACAGAAAACATTTTCCAAGAAAAAAAGAAATTACTGTAGCACTGACAAATGGCAGAGTGAAATTAGAGAATTCAGGGGAGTCAGCACCATCTCCATTATTTAGTGCTGACGAAAATGATAAACAGATTTCCTTTTAAAAATTGAATATCATATTCTAATATTCTCCAAAGAGCTGATGATACACCAAAAACTCCAAAAGTAGCATCAAATACTAAATGGGGCTCTCATCACACAAAAAATTAAATTAAATTTAAAAGAAATTCATAAATGAACTCAAAACAGGGAGGAATATTTACAAAATATATAATTTCTCACTAGCCAAGTATTCCTTTCACTATTGTAATGGTTTCAAGATTTCTATAATAAATTTTTAATGATGAGTGTATAAAATAAATAATGTACAAATATATCATAAATCAATAAAACCCAAGTGTTACAAGAGGAAAAAATGGCAATAAAGGAATGAAAAGATAATTCTAGAGGATAAGAAATTGAAATAATCATGCTTTGTCCATAGAATTATCCAGGCAAGAATACTAGAGTGGTTAGCCATTCCCTTCTCCAGGGGATTGCCTAGAACCAGAGATTGAACCCAGGTCTCCTATATGGCAGGCAGATTCCTTATTGTCTGAGATACCCGGGAAGCTGAATTAATAAACATATAAAAATATTAAGCCTCACTGGAAATCAAAATAACATAAATTACATAACATTATTTTCTCTTGATTGGCAAATCAAAAAATAAAATATACATAATATGTATTGTTACACATGTGGGAAAATACAATTTTGCATGCATTACTAGAGAAATACAAACCTGAAATTTGTTTCAGAGGTATTTTAAAATACTTATCAAACATGTTTCTGCTTATTTCTTTTATCAAAGCAACTTGTCTTCTAGTTATTTATTCGAATAATAGTTGTGCAAGTGTGCAAATATATGAAGTGTGTTCATCAAAACTTTTTTACACTAAAGATAAGCACAACAATCTAAATATCCTGCAAGGTTACAAAAAGTTATAATAAAAATATTTATTTCCCGATTTGAAAGACTATGACAAATTAAAGGTGAGAGTACCAGGTTATAGCACTATATGTAGGGTATTACTATATTTCTCTAATATGTGTGTGCATATTAAATACTATACACATACTGTGGAAAATTCTGAAAGAGACGGAAATACCAGACCACCTGACCTGCCTCCTGAGAAACCTATATGCAGGTCAAGAAGCAACAGTTAAAACTGAACATGGAACAACGGGCAGGTTCAAAATTGGGAAAAGAGTACATCAAGGCTGCATATTGTCACCCTGCTTATTTAACTTTTATGCAAAGTACATCATTCAAAATGCCAGGCTGGATGAAGCATAAGCTGGAAACAAGATTGCTGGGAGAAATATCACTAACCTCAGATATGCAGATGACACCACCCTTCTATCAGAAAGCGAATAGTAACTAAAGAGCCTCTTAATGAAGGTGAAAGAGAAGAGTGAAAAAGCTGGCTTAAAACTCAACATTCAAAAAACTAAGATCAGGGCATCCAGACTGATAACTTCATGGCAAATAGATGGGGAAACAATGGAAATAGTGGCAGACTTTATTTTCCTGGGCTCCAAAATTACTGCAGATGGTGACTGCAGCCATGAAATTAAAAGACATTTGTTCCTGCGGAGAAAAGCTATGACCAACCTAGACTGTGTAATATTACTTTGCTGACAAAGGTCCATATAGTCAAAGCTATGGTTTTCCAGTAGTCATGTATAGATGAGAGAGTTGGATCATAAAGAGGGCTGAGGGCCGAAGAATTGATTCTTTTGGACTGTGGTGTTGGAGAAGACTCTTGAGAGTCCCTTGGACTGCAAGGAGATACAACCAGCCAATCCCAAAGGAAATCAATCCTGAATATTCATTGGAAGGACTGATGCTGAAGTTGAAGCTCCAATACTTTGGCCACCTGACTTGAAGAGCTGACTCATTGGAAAAGACCCTGATGCTGGGAAAGACGGAAGACAGAAGGAGATGGGGGCAGTAGAGAATGGGATGGTTGGATGGCATCTCCAAATCAGTGGAGATGAATTTGAGCAAGCTCTGGGAGTTGGTGATGGACAGGGAAGCCTGGCTTGCTACAGTCCATGGGGTTGCAAAGAGTCGGACATGACTGAGCGACTGAACAACAACACCACACACCTCTGTCTGTGTGGACAGAGAGGAAGAGAAGATGTGGATAAATGGAAATGATGGATGGATATCTCAGGCTAGTTGATTTGTGGTTCTTATTCACATTGTCAAATAATCCTACAATAGGCCATATTACGTATGTTAACAAATTACAATAATGAATAAAACTGAAAGTTTCTTATATGCCAAATTTGATGATCTATTCTAAGAATTCTGATGGCCCACTGTGACATCTCTAACATACCCTGAAGCATTTTGCAGTGTGGCAGACACAAGAAAACACAAGAAGTAGGTACCAACTGCCTACTTCTAAGCAAAGCGATACATAAAGGGTCGAACTTCTCTGACTTTAGAACACATATATTCTTTTTCAACTTAGTACGGTTGATATCTACCTTTATGTCACCTACACATTATTTCCAATTCTACTTGTGATGGGCCCTGTGGTTTAAGAAGTTACATTAAGTTTTCTCCATTTAAGGTTGCTAGCAATAACAAACAGTGTTGGAATATTCATTTTAATGTATGGCTGAGTGGCACAAACTCATAGGAAATAATTGTCTTGAACCAGTGAGAAAAAAAAAAAAATAAAAACTATTCAACTGTTCACTAGTTTCTTCTATTAAGATTCCTACAGGGAAAGAATGTTTTCCTCAAATCCTTATGTTGAAGTCTTAACCTCCCATGTAATGGTATTTGGAGATGAAGCCTAAGGGAAGAAATTAGCCTTAGATGAAGTCTTGGAGGGGGTGGGGCTGTTCTGATGGGAATAATGTCCTTATAAGAAGAAACACCAGAGACCCAGAGAGCTTTCTCCCCTCAGGCCTCCTCAATATCTGCCTGGCACCACTGGAGTCACTTGGGCACACAGTGAGGTGGCAGCAGCCTGGCAACCAAGAGAAGGGGCCTCAGAATGAAACCCTCTTTGCCAGCACCTTGATCTTGGACTTCCCACCCTCCAAAACTCTGAGAAACAAATTGCTGTTGTTGAAGCCATCAGCCTGTGGTCCTTTGTGATGACAGCCTGAGCTAAGACAGAGGCCAACTCACCTTCAGAAAGTGGGGTGAGAGAGCAGGAAGAGTGAAAACTGTGGGGCAGGGCCAGGGAGAAGGATACCCAACCTTGTTTTCTTTGCCACTCCCCAGAAAAGGAGACAACTGTCCATGATGTAGTTCATTTTCTGACCTAAAGAAGCAACAGAAAAGAAAGTTTCCTTATCATTTTGCTCCTTTGTAGACCTGAGCCAATGTCTGAGTTCCTTCTAATCTTCACAGGAGTATGACTCAGCAACAGGGAAAATATTGGTCAAAGAAAGACATTAAGATTTAAGCAAATACATTTCAAAACAAACTTGGCCTGACCATCTAGTAGAGAGACTGTCACAAGGTGTCAGACAGGCCACATTTTTATATATTTGATTTGTAAACTTGAATCTAATAACAGTTTCCTGTGGTTTGCAGAGCAGGACCACACTTACAAATACTGTAGATACTCATTCACAAAGTTTCTTCAGGGTATAATCTAAAACAATGAACTACTCTGAAAATGTAATTTTTAAAAAATATGAATTAAAAAGTTAATGAAAAGGCTACAGCTGTGAGGACTGTAGTAGAAATATAGGGAACATACTATACACACACTAGTGTTTACAGATAAGACTTGAGCTCTATAGCTAAGTGTTGGTGCTATATTCAGTCTGCTTGCTGCTGCAAAGACAGTTACTGAGTCTATGTTTGGGGGTGTGCTTTGATTCTTAAGACTTGCTTGACCCTGCTTCCCAGCATTTCTCCAGCATCCTGCATCTGATTAACTGTTACAAACTATATGTGCTTAACTGCCATCTTTGCATCTACCCATCAGCAGCCAATGAAAGACTGAAGAGGTGATAACATGCTAAAGAGAGTGAGGGGCAGATGATGCCCCCACGTCTACAATAGCCTGTTGAGAGGATACAGCAGAGGGTGAACTAGCGTGCTTATCTCGTGGGGCAGCCCTTTGCAAGCTTCTCTTTGTGCTTCCAGGTTTGCAGCTATCAAGACTTTACCTAAAACGTCTCCATCCTTTACAGTCTATTCTGGCGGAGAAGGAGTGGGGGTGGAATTTTGTCCATGCCTCTTTGTTTCCTTTCTCCCTTTCTGGTCAAACTGCTGCAGGGGACACAAGTTCTCCTGCTGTCCATA
Organism: Bos taurus; assembly: GCF_002263795.3. NCBI lineage: Eukaryota > Metazoa > Chordata > Mammalia > Artiodactyla > Bovidae > Bos > Bos taurus. The sequence goes on from NC_037336.1 coordinate 92,539,316, forward strand.
TCAGTCGATTAATACTTCTCAGTGGAAGGGCAGCAACCTAGCTCTCCTGATTGCATGAACCAGTTTTAGTTTATTCTTAAAATGATTACTTTTTGCCACTGGTAGATGGGATTAAATGCGAAAAACACATACATGTACTCCAGTAACACTTAATCAAGTGCCTTAGATACTAGCAAAATATTTCCACTAGAATTAAGCAATTTTTGAACACTCATTAAACAATAGCGAGCCTTTTTTCATGGTACGAAATGCTTGACTAATATTACTCAAGACTGGATCAATCTATTCCTCTTCAGAAATGGCAGGGGCAGGAGAACAAAAAGAACTCATTTGCCTGCGGGTCTGCTGTCTAGATAGTATATGTGTTCTAAATGTTTTGTTTTTTTAAAATATTGATACAAATGTTTAAAAGATATAGCTGATTTTGTTGCATCTTTGTTCTTATATACTTATGGAAAATATTCAGAACAGCAGTTGATCAGGAATTAAGTGATCTTTAAACTGACCTGGATACCAAGAAGATGCTCTTAGTAACATTTCCATATTGAAGTTTCAAATACCAGATTTCCCTAAAGGCTTTTAGTTTGTACTCTAGCCATGCAAAGGGTGACCATAAGACTTGGTTTAAATCCTATATAATCTATGTTATTATATTATCATGTTGCTATTGTTAAAATCTTATATAATCTATATAAATATATATACTTTGTATTCTCCAACTCTTTCAGAGCAGGAACCATGTGCTTCAATTCTATGTATCATCCATAATGTCTAACTCAGACACACATATAAGAATGTGCAACATGTACAAATGTCCAAACATTCACTACAGAGTAGAGCTTACTTTTCACCTCTATTTTTGCACCCTTCCTCAAAATCAGTAACTGATTTTTTTTTTTTTAAAGAGGCTTTCATTTTCAGCCAAGTTTTTATACTAGGTTACAAAAATAGAATGAAATGTATATATTCATGATAGGGATAAAGGCTGAGGAAGTAAACTCCTACTTTCTCCTCTATAGTAATGATTTATTTTTTTTTATGTTTCAGTTTAAATTCTTTCCTTTCCAGGATCAATCCAATTCTGTCTCTTTGTTCTTGATATACGTATGATCAGCTGAGTCTATAGCCCTTAGCTGTGTCTTCCTGAGCTTCCATCCATGAAACAAAACATTTTCTCCTGAGAGACGCAAGTGCCCACCTGGGAGCTGGGTGAAGCAGAAAGTGAGCCCCATGGGGTTGACTTATCCCACCCATCTTTCAGCTGAATTACCTACTATGGAAAAAATGTGTGCAACTGCTCTAATTTGGACATGCTTCGAATGACCCATAGAGAGGTAGGTGGGGAAGCAGGAAGTTTGCTCAAAAGGAATTAGGGCATAAACAATGTAACGATAATGATGACTTTCCCTGCCTTTTTTGCACAAATCACCCTAAAGGGAGAAATGAGAAAGTAGATGAAATGGAGTATGGCCTTACAATCAGATGCCCATTGTCTGTATCTGAGTTGAATCATAACTGCTGACTTTTACTCCAGAGTTATGAGGTTAATTTCAAAACCTTCAATTTTCACTGACCAAATCACCTATGCATTCCAAGGTATGAAAAATGTAAGAATACGGCGTGTTCCTTTGAAAGTGCATGTCTTTCTCCTTAAGAAAAAGTGGGAGGACAATATACAGAATTATAAAAATGACTCTAAAGGAAACCAGTGATTTAAAGCAGTGGGCTAGGAAATACTTAGATTTCATTCTTATCTTAGAATGCTGCTTTTGGCAAATCCCCTAAATCTTCTGCCTCCATTTTCTCATTTTAAACATGAAGATAATGATTATTCTTGCAAGGTGATATACACTTTATCCAGTCTTAACAAGTATTAGTCAAGGACTTCATGGCAAAGAAGTTATTACTATTTAAGAGTAAATTGTACTCAAAGTTGCTGAAATCTGTTGGAAATATTTTACTGGAATCTATAGACATTCAACCAAATATTATTTAAGGCCCATAGAGCAAGTACACAACTTTTAGCTCTTAACCTCACTAAAGATGGCAAACATCAATACTTTAAACTAAAACTTAGCACACACTGGAAACTTCAGATTAAATCAGGAGCCAGAGAGGAAGGACCACTGATTTCCATAACTAAGCTTTGTGTATAAAATTTGTGTATGAAATTCTCCAGGCCAGAATACTGGAGTGGTAGTCTTCCCCTTCTCTAGGAGATCTTCCCAAAGATCAAACCCAGGTCTCCTGTATTGCAGGAAGATTCTTTACCAGCTAAGCCACAAGGGAACCCATATACAATTTAAATGACCTAAAAATAGTACAAAAGGTGAGTATTTTGGCCCTCAGGCCATCCACCGCTTTCACTTAGATATAGTTTACTCTGCTATCCTTTAAAAAAGACAGCAAAAAATAAAGAGAAGGGTGTACAAAGCTCATCTAATCCCCAGTATTTCCTTTTCTAAGTGTCAAGTCTACTTTTCCCAAAGAAGATTCTACTGTGGTCTGAATGTTTTTGTTCCCCCAAAATGTATATGTTGAAATCTACATGCCCAGTGTGATGGTATTAGGAGGTGGGGCCTTTGGAAAGCACTTATATCATGAGGGTGGAGCCCTCATGAATGGGATTAGTGCCTTTATAAAAGGGTCCCCGGAGAGGTCCCTAGACCCTTCTGCCATGTGAGGACACAGATGGAAGTTGGGAGTCTGTAACCCGGAAAAGATCCCTCACCTGACTTTTCTGGCACCCTGATCTATGACTTCCAGCTCCAGAACTATGATAAATGTATTTCGGTGGTTTATAAACTACTCATTCTCTGGCATTTTGTTATAGCAGCTTGAATGGACCAAGACAGGTATGAATATGAAACAGGACATTTCAAAGTAAATCATTTATTGATAATCTCTCCTGATATATAGATTAGCAACTTTGACAGTAGCTGTAACCACTTAGCTTAGCTAAACAAGAACCAGTGAATAATCTTTACTTTTACATTTCTCTCTGGGCCAGAATCCTTTCTTAAGAAAAGCCATTTTATGGTTTTAGGCAGCTATGATGGCAGTTCTCATATATGATCATAGAGTGTAGTTTTTTCATTGATATAACTTCTGGAGCATGAAACTGTTATCACACAGCTCAGAAATATACCAGCAACAAACACAGAAGCATCTATCAGCCCATGCTGTGTCATTTTAAAAAAGTCTCAAACCATGAAAAACAATCATATTTAACAATTCCTTTGAGAGTCTGCTGAAGAGGTGGTGGATAACTAGAAAGTACATCTTGTGTGGGATTCCAAATATGCCTGCAGCTATATCACTACGGGAATTTTTTTTTATAGTCCTCTCTCTAGAATCTCAAAGGAGAAAGCTAATTCTTGTTATCAATTATAACTTTAAAAAGCCCATGGCATTTTTTATTTTATTTTCAGAATTTTTGTAACTTTTGTAATGTACAAATTGAGTCAAACCTTTATTATTTTTCAGTGCCCTAATCTGCAAAGTAACAGGTGCAAAATAATAAATTGGCATAGAAGAAGAAAATGAGAATTTCTGTTCATATTTGTTTTGTATCATTTTTTAAAAACTCTATCTTTTTGTGTTTATTATGTCTAGAATGTAATAATATAATTACTTTTAATGTATAGGATACATTGTTTGAAAAATATAGGTATATGACTGAATATAAACATTCAGATGCTATCAGATCAGATCAGTCGCTCAGGCGTGTCTGACTCTTTGCGACCCCATGAATCGCAGCACGCCAGGCCTCCCTGTCTATCACCAACTCCGGAAGTTCACTCAGACTCATGTCCATCGAGTCAGTGATGCCATCCAGCCATCTCATCCTCTGTCGTCCCCTTCTCCTGCCCCCAATCCCTCCCAGCATCAGAGTCTTTTCCAATGAGTCAACTCTTCAAATCAGGTGGCCAAAGTACTGGAGTTTCAGCTTTAGCATCATTCCTTCCAAAGAAATCCCAGGGCTGATCTCCTTCAGAATGGACTGGTTGGATCTGCTTGCAGTCCAAGGGACTCTCAAGAGTCTTCTCCAACACCACAGTTCAAAAGCATCAATTCTTCGGTGCTCAGCCTTCTTCACAGTCCTGTATATATACAGATGCTATAAATTATTTTAAATGAGGCTGTTTCTGCCTCAGTTTGGGCTGACATTTCAAAATATTTTATAAACAGAAATAAACATAAACAAACAAAAATGTAGAGGGCAACTGCTCTCACATTCACAAATGAAGAATTGCCAAATGGTTATTCAATCTTTAGGTCAAGGCTCTCACAAGGTGGAAGACAAGACAAGAGGGAAAGTTTTCCAGCTTCTGTGTTATTTTTTCCCCCCTACCTCCATGGGGGAGAAGTAGGACTTCTCACTTAAAGCTGAATGAGAGAGGTTTCAAGGAGATCAGTTTGCAAGCTGGATTTTTATCCACTGTAGATTGTATCCAGAGTAGATTGGTGTCTGAATCATGATTGCAAAAAATATTTAAGACTTTAAGACTTTGATATTTGACTGATATGATAGACCAAGTATTCTGAAACTCTATAAAAATGCTCTGTAATGTCTTCTGAAAGAAGGTATGTGATAGATGGATAAAGATGTGATCTATCCCAGGAATCTTTTGAGCTTCTAGTTCTCAGGTGCCTCCATACACCGGGCTCATAAGATTTGTTTTAAGGGATCCTGTTGGGCTGCCCTGCTACATTTTTACTTGCCTAGCTTCCCACAATGGTAAGAGATGGATCTTTCAGCCCAATACAGGATATATCTATCAGACTGAAACAAGCACTTCTTCCTTGTGTCTGTCATGCATTTACTAAAGTTCTCAGATTTTCCCAGAGGACTCTAGAATCCTTGACTCTAAACTAGATTTTCCTTGTTGTATGACCTCTTTGTCCAGATTTGGAAGTTTCTAGAAGCAGCTTCTAGGCAGCTCAAGCAGAAATCACACAAAAGCCAGAAGGAATGAGAGGCAGCCTAAGGGGATGTTGAGTTTCCATTGGAAGGTACACCATTGTTTATAAAGTTGTGCTGATGCAAGGGGGAAAATGACTGCTGATACTCGGTGACAATAATGGCAACTACAAAATAGATGCTTGTGAAACTGTTAGGGACACTAAGAAAAGAAACTATTAGAATTTAAAAATGTGTAATCACTAAAAATTAAAATCCAAAGGAAAGTTTCAACTGAAGATTGCATACAGCTGAAGAGAGAATTAATGAATTATATTACACATGTGAAGTTCTGTGTCCATAGGAGGTTTTCTGAGAGACTGTATTCTTGTATTTAAGGGCTTCCCTGGTGGCACAGAGGTTAAAGCATCTGCCTGCAATGTGGGAGGCCTGGGTTCGATCCCTGGGTTGGGAAGATCCCCTGGAGAAGGAAATGGCAACCCACCCCAGTATTCTTGCCTGGAGAATCCCATGGACAGAGGAGCGTGGTGGGCTACAGTCCACCAGTCGCAAAGAGTTGGACACAACTGAGCGACTTCACTTTCACTTTCACTTTACACATGTGAAGAAATTATCCAGAATGTAGCAGAGAGACTGAGAGATGCATGCAAAGCATCTGAGAGATTTCATGCAAAGCATGAAAAAAGAGTTTAAGAGACCTGGAAGATAAACATGTCCAAAAATCACCTAACGGATATTTCAAAGGGAAAAAATGTGAAGGAATGGGAGAGAGAAATAATGTTAAAATGCATCACAGTTCATAGTTTTCAAAACTGTTCAAAGATAAATCCTCAATTTCAGGAAACTGAATGAATTTCAAATAGCGTAAGTGAAAATAAAGACTACCAAAGACAAAGAGATGATACTGAAAGCCACTAGAGTTTTTGAAAATTCATATTTACTATTGCAACTATTAAACTGAAACATAGGTGACTTCTCAACTCACTGGACGCTAATAGAGTAAATCAATATCTTCAAAGTGCAAACAGACAATAACCATCGATCTAGAATTTTATACTCACGTAAACCTTTAAGAGCAAGGATGAAATGCATTTTCAGATGAACAAGAACAGAGAGTTTACCACAAAGACACCTTTATCAAAGAAAGTTTTAAAGGACATACTTCAAGAGGAGGCAAAATGAAAGCAGAGAGCACATCTGAGATATAAGATGGCCACTGTTGAATGAAATTAATGAAAACATACCTATAAATCTAAACAATGATGCCATGAGACAAAAAATAGTAACTTAAATAAGTGCAGTTTAAAAGTCACACAGAATATAGTATTAAAATGCCAAACAATTTCATATGCATATTCAGAACAAGATGAATTATAAACATTCTAAGAACTGTTCATTTCTAGAGAATGAGAATATTGTGCAGTTTTACTTGAATATTTAATTAACTAAATGCATTAAATTTAAATAGAATACATCATTGCATTTGGGAGAGAAAAATATAGAATGAGGATAAAAACAAAGCAAAAATCTGGAAAGAGAACTGAAAAAATAGAAAAAGAAAAAAAAACTAAATAAGTAGGGTAAATAAAATGGTAGAAATAAATATAAACAAATCATATTATCTTTATTAAAAGGGAAGACTATCAGAATGTGTAGAAGGGAACAAGGAAGAGAATGGAAAAGAAAGAAAAATAGAGAAAGAGGAACACTCTAACATACTATGAGGCTAATGCATTTGTTTTTTTAAAGAGCTTTATTGAGATACAATTCACATATCAAACATTTCACCCATGTAAAGAATATAATTTGATAGGGTTAGGGCTTCCCTGGTGGCTCAGATGGTAAATAATCTGCCTGCAATGCGGGATACCTGGGTTCAATCTCTGGGTTGGGAAGACTCTCCTGGAGGAAAGCATGGCTTCCACTCCAGTATTCTTGCCTGGAAAGTCCTCATGGACAGAGCAGCCTGGCAGGCTACAGTCCATGGGATCGTAAAGAACACGACTTAGTGACTAAGCACACAGAATATTTGCAGATGTGTGTACTCATCACATATATATATGTATACTCAACACATTTAGAAACGGCAGAAGAACCAGAGATCAAATTGCCAACATCCGCTGGATCATCGAAATGCAAGAGAGTTCCAGAAAAACATCTATTTCTGCCTTCTTGACTATGCCAAAGTCTTTGACTGTGTGGATCACAATAAACTGTGGAAAATTCTGAAAGAGATGGGAATACCAGACCACCTGATCTGCCTCTTGAGAAATTTGTATGCAGGTCAGGAAGCAACAGTTAGAACTGGACATAGAACAACAGACTGGTTCCAAATAGGAAAAGGAGTTCGTCAAGGCTGTATATTGTCACCCTGTTTATTTAACTTATATACAGAGTACATCATGAGAAATGCTGGACTGGAAGAAACACAAGCTGGAATCAAGATTGCCGGGAGAAATATCAATCACCTCAGATATGCAGATGACACCACCCTTATGGCAGAAAGTGAAGAGGAACTCAAAAGCCTCTTGATGAAAGTGAAAGAGGAGAGTGAAAAAGTTGGCTTAAAGCTCAACATTCAGAAAACGAAGATCATGGCATCCAGTCTCACCACTTCATGGGAGATAGATGGGGAAACAGTGAAAACAGTGTCAGACTTTATTTTTCTGGGCTCCAAAATCACTACAGATGGTGACTGCAGCCATGAAATTAAAAGACGCTTACTCCTTGGAAGAAAAGTTATGACCAACCTAGATAGCATATTCAAAAGTAGAGACATTACTTTGCCAACAAAGGTTCGTCTAGTCAAGGCTATGGTTTTTCCTGTGGTCATGTATGGATGTGGGAGTTGGACTGTGAAGAAGGCTGAGCGCCAAAGAATTGATGCTTTTGAAGTGTGGTGTTGGAGAAGACTCTTGAGAGTCCCTTGGACTGCAAGGAGATCCAACCAGTCCATTCTGAAGGAAATCAGCCCTGGGATTTCTTTGGAAGGAATGATCCTAAAGCTGAAACTCCAGTACTTTGGCCACCTGATTCGAAGAGTTGACTCATTGGAAAAGACTCTGATGCTGGGAGGGATTGGGGGCAGAAGGAGAAGGGGACGACAGAGGATGAGATGGCTGGATGGCATCACTGACTTGATGGACGTGGGTCTGAGTGAACTCTGGGAGTTGGTGATGGACAGGGAGGCCTGGCGTCCTGTGATTCATGGGGTCGCAAAGAGTCATACATGACTGAGCGACTGATCTGATCTGATACTCATCACCAGTCAATTTCAGAATATTTTTTAATTATGTCAAAAATAAGCCACCATAGATACAGTTAATGGAATGGAAGTTGCCAGACATAGGCATTGGAGTGGCAGCAAAATGGGTGAAGTTGATTGAAAGATACAAATTTCCAGTCATAAAACAAGTCCTGGGGATATAATGTGTAGTGTGATGACTCGTTAGTATAGTGCTGAGTATCCCTGCCTGTCACGTGGTAGACTGGGGTTCAATTCCCCCGATGGGAGAAGTGCAAAATACTTTGGGCTTCCCTGGTAGCTCAGCTGGTAAAGAATCCACCTGCAATGCAGGAGACCCTGGTTCACTTTCTGGGTCAGGAAGTTTCCCTGGAGAAGGGATAGGCTACCTGCTCCAGTATTCTTGTACTTCCCCAGTGGCTCAGAGGGTAAAGAATCCACCTGCAGGGCAGGAGATCTAGGTTTTATCCCTGGGTTGGGAAGATCCCCTGGAGAAGGACTTAGCAACCCACACCAGTACTCTTGCCTGGAGAATCCCATGGACAGAGGAGCCTATACAGTCCATGGGGTTACAAAGAGTTGGTATGACTGAGTGTGTAAGCATGTGGTGACTATAATGGATAATACTGTGTTTCCTATATGAAATTGTGTCTCAATCTCCCTCTCTAAAAATATATATAGATCTGTATTCTTTAGCTATCACTCCTATCAGTTCAGTTCAGATCAGTCGCTCAGTCGTGTCCGACTCTGCAACCCCATGAATTGCAGCACGCCAGGCCTCCCTGTCCATCACCAACTCCTGGAGTTCACTCAGACTCACGTCCATTGAGTCAGTGATGTCATCCAGCCATCTCATCCTCTGTCGTCCCCTTCTCCTCCTGCCCCCAATCCCTCCCAGCATCAGGGTCTTTTCCAATGAGTCAAATCTTCGCATGAGGTGGCCAAAGTATGGGAGTTTAAGCTTTAGCATCATTCCTTCCAAAGAAATCCCAGGGCTGATCTCCTTTAGAATGGACTGGTTGGATCTCCTTGCAGTCCAAGGGACTCTCAAGAGTCTTCTCCAACACCACAGTTCAAAAGCATCAAATCTTCAGTGCTCAGTTATTTGCCACTTAATCCCCCAACTAGGGCTTCCCTGGTGGCTCAGATGGTAAAGCGTCTGCCTGCAGTGTGATAGACCCGAGTTTGATCTCTGGGTTGGGAAAATCCCCTGGAGAAGGAAATGGAAACCCACTCCAGTATTCTTTCCTGGAAAATTCCATGGACTGAGGAGCCTGGTAGGCTACAGTCCATGGGATCGCAAAGAGTCGGACACGACTGAGCGACTTCACTAATCTGCTTTCTCTTTCTGCAGATTTCCCTATTCCATACTTTCATATACATGGAATTATATATATGGAGTTTCATGACTGTCTTATTTCATTCTTTAATGTTTTCAAGATTTGTCCATGTTATTTATCAGTACTTTATTTCTTATAGTGGCAAAATAATATTTCTGTCTATGGATATACCACATTTGTTTATGCATTCAACTGTTAGTGGCTATTTGAATTGTTTTTACATTTTGCTATTGTGAATAATTCTGAAAAAAAAATAATTCTGATGAGGATTCACGTACAAGTTTTTGTGTGAACATGTTTTAATATTTCTTAAGTATAGGCTCCAGGTGTTTCTTCACTTCCTACTTTTGCATTCCAGTCCCCTATAATGAAAAGGACATCTTTTTTTTTGGTGTTAGTTCTAGAAGGTATTGTAAGTCTTAATAGAACTGTTCAACTTCAGCTTCTTCAGCGTTACTGGTCGGTCCATAGACTTGGATTACTGTGACATTGAATGGTTTGCCTTGGAAACGAACAGAGATCATTCTGTCGTTCTTGAGATTGCATCGAAATACTGCATTTCGGACTCTTTTGTTGACCATGATGGCTACTCCATTTCTTCTAAGGGATTCCTGCCCACAGTAGTAGATATAATGATCATCTGAGTTAAATTCACCCATTCCAGTCCATCTTAGTTCACTGATTCCTAGAATGTCGATGTTTACTCTTGTCATCTCCTATTAGACCACTTCCAATTTGCCTTGATTCATGGACCTAACATTCCAGGTTCCTATGCAATATTGCTTTTTACAGCATCGGACCTTGCTTCCATCACCAGTCATATCCACAGCTGGGTATTGTTTTTGCTTTGGCTCCATCCCTTCTTTCTTTCTGGAGTTATTTCTCCACTGATCTCCAGAGCATATTGGGCACCTACTGACCTGGGGAGTTCATCTTTCAGTGTCCTATCTTTTTGCCTTCATAAGTGGGCCTTAGGAAGCATCATTACGAACAAAGCTAGTGGAGGTGATGGAAATCCAGTTGAGCTATTTCAAATCCTGAAAGACGATGATATGAAAGTGATGCACTCAATATGCCAGCAAATTTGGAAAACTCAGCAGTGGCCACAGGACTGGAAAAGGTCAGTTTTCATTCCAATCCCAAAGAAAGGCAATGCCAAAGAATGCTCAAACTACCACATAATTGCACTCATCTCACATGCTAGTAAAGTAATGCTCAAAATTCTCCAAGCCAGGCTTCAGCAATACGTAAACCGTGAACTTCCAGATGTTCAAGCTGGTTTTAGAAAATGCAGAGGAACCAGAGATCAAATTGCCAACATCCACTGGATCATGGAAAAAGCAAGAGAGTCCCAGAAAAACATCTATTTCTGCTTTCTTGACTATGCCAAAGCCTTTGATTGTGTGGATCACAATAAACTGTGGGAAATTCTGAAAGAGATGGGAATACCAGACCACCTGACCTGCCTCTTGAGAAACTTGTATGCAGGTCAGGAAGCAACAGTTAGAACTGGACATGGAACAACAGACAGGTTCCAAATAGGAAAAGGAGTATGTCAAGGCTGTATATTGTCACCCTGCTTATTTAACTTATATGCAGAGTACATCATGAGAAATGTTGGGCTGGAGGAAGTAGAAGTTGGAATTAAGATTTCCAGGAGAAATATCAATAACCTGAGATATACAGATGACACTACCCTGATGACAGAAAGTGAAGAAGAACTAAAGAGCCTCTTGATGAAAGTAAAAGAGGAGAGTGAAAAAGTTGGCTTAAAACTCAACATTCAGAAAACTAAGATCATGGCATCCGGTCCCATCACTTCATTGCAAATAGAAGGGGACACAGTGGAAACAGTGGCAGACTTTATTTTGGGGGGCTCCAAAATCACTGCAAATGATGATTGTAGCCATGAAATTAAAAGACGCTTACTCCTTGGAAGGAAAGTTATGACAACCTAGACAGCATATTAAAAAGCAGAGACATTATTTTGCCAACAAAGGTCCATCTAGTCAAGGCTTTGGTTTTTCCACTGGTCATGTATGGATGTGAGAGTTGGACTGTGAAGAAAGCTGAGCACTGAAGAATTGATGCTTTTGAACTGTGGTGTTGGAGAAGACTCTTGAGAGTCCCTTGGACTGCAAGGAGATCCAACCAGTCCATCCTAAAGGAGATCAGTCCTGGGTGTTCATTGAAAGGACTGATGTTGAAGGTGAAACTCCAATACTTTGACCACCTGATGGGAAGAGCTGACTCATTTGAAAAGGCCCTGATGCTGGGAAAGATTGAGGGCAGGAGGAGAAGGGGACGACAAAGGATGAGATGTTTGGATGGCATCGCTGACTCGATAGACATGGGTTTGGGTGAACTCCAGGAGTTGGTGATGGACAGGGAGGTCTGGTGTGCTGCGATTCATGGGGTTGCAAAGAGTCGGACACGACTGAGCAAGTGAACTGAACTGAACTAAAGTATATATAGGCTTATGAGTATTAGCTAATTTACATAGTATAAATATTTCCATCATGGTTGATGCTAACCTACTAAGATAATGTCATTGGATGTGCAGTCAGGAATTAATGTGTCACAGCCATTCTAAACCTTTTCCAGATAAACATTGCTTTTCATCTGTGAACATGACATTTCTCTTAATTTATTTAGTTGTGTAATTTCTCTAAAAAATACTTTGTTGTTTTCATTATATCTGTTTTGCAAGTCTTTCATTGATTTTTTTCTTTTTTTTATTTAAATTTATTTTAATTGGAGGCTAATTAATTTACAATATTGTATTGGTTTTGCCATACATCTTAAGCAATTGATATTCTATACTACTATAAATGGCATTATTATTAATAATATTCATTTTGTTTTCCTTTTTTGGTGATATACAGAAATAAAAATATTTTTTTTAATGCTGAGGATATGGAGCAATTAGAACTTTTGTATATTGTTCATAGTTGTGAACAATGACATAGCTGCTTTGGAGAACAATGACAATTTCTTATACACTACTCCACAAAAGAGCAATTCTATTTTAAATATTATCCAAGAAAAATGAGACCATGTTTTCCACAAGAAATACTTTCACAAAACTATTTGTAATTTTTGCCATAAGAGCCAAACTGGATACTATCTAAATATCCATGAATAAGAAAATAGAAAAACAATTAATGTTTTATCCAGCCAATGGAATCCTTCCAAGCAGTGAAAGTAATGAACTACTGATACCCTAGACAACGTGACTCCATCTTGAAAACAAAGGACACAAGAGGTACTACTTGGATTTACTTATTTTCAATCCCAAATAAACAAAATTAGCAATATTGATAGTAATCAGAAGTGTTTGCCTTTGTATCGTGGGTTGGAGTTGACTGGAAATAGGAAAATAAGAATTTTCTCTATCAGAAATAGTCTATATCTTATTTTGTGTGTAGATTGCATAGATGTATACATTTGTCAAAACTAATCAAGTGGAGCCTTTTTTCTGTGCAATTTTATTCTATCTAAACTACACATCAACAGAGCAATACTGGATAACTTATTTTTTTAAGTAGTTTCTTAAATGACGAACTGGGATGTAAATGGTGAATATACAAACAAACCTCAAAAGCAACTGTGATGTTAACTTTAAATATCAACTTTGCAAGGCCAGGGTACCCATATATTTGGTGCAGGATTATTCTAGATTTTTCTATGAAGGTATTTTTCAGATGAGATCAACATTTTAAAAAGTAAACTTTGAGTGAAGCAGATTACTCTTCATAATGTCAGTGGGCCTCATCCAGTCAGTTGAAGGGCTTAACAGAAAAAGACTGATCTCCCCAGAAGAACAGGTAATGCTGCTAACCGAAAGCTATTGGACTGGAAAAGCAATTCTTTTGTGGGTCTCCTGCCTGATGTCTTACCCTGCAGACTTTGGACTCAACAGACCCCCATAATCCTATGAGTCAATTCCCAAAAATGAGTCTAACTCCCTATACATACACATCCTATTGGTTCTGTTTCTCTGGAGAACCCAGACCAACATATGCACGCATGCTCAGTCACTTCAGTCATGTCCAACTCTTTGTGACCCTATGGACTATGGCCCACTAGGTTCCTCTGTCCATGGGATTGCCCAGACCAGAGTACTTGAGTGAGTTGCCCATTTCCTCTTCTAAGGGATCTTCCCAACCCAGGGATCCAACCTGTGTCTCTTGCATTTCTTGCATTGGCAGGTGGATTCTTTACCACTGAGCCACCTGGGAAGTCCCCCTGACCAACATACCAAATGATAACAAGAGCCAAGAAAGGTACACAGAATACTAAATCCAGCTTTTTTGTTTTTGCCTTTTTTAGAGTATTTGTTGAACGAGCTATGTTTATATGGTCCCTTTGGTTTATATCAGAGAAGGCAATGGCACCCTACTCCAGTACTCTTGCCTGGAAAATCCCATGGATGGAGGAGCCTGGTGGGCTGCAGTCCATGGGGTCGCTAAGAGTCGGAAACGACTGAGTGACTTCACTTTCACTTTTCACTTTCATGCACTGGAGAAGGAAATGGCAACCCACTCCGGTGTTCTTGCCTGGAGAATCCCAGGGACGGGGGAGCCTGGTGGGCTGCCGTCTATGGGGTCGCACAGAGTCGGACACGACTGAAGTGACTTAGCAGTAGCAGTTGATTTATATGGCTCAGGAAAGAACAGACATGTCCAGGACCTCCTTAAAATGAGGTGTCTATTAGGAGTCTCCCAATATAAAGCTGGGACTCCAAAAGTCTGCATCCTTGATGTTAATATACATAAGAAATAAAATGACCTCCATATCAGTGGAACTGTCAGGAAAATTGCCTCTAATAGGGAATCTGTAAACAGCTAGCCCTGTGGGAGTTTGCAACCTGAATTTGTAATACTTGGATGATCTGAATGAAACCCTCAAGCTAAGAATTTAGTATAAAGTGATTCCAGGCTAGTAGGATTCCCAGGTTGTCTGGCAAAATAATAAATCATTTTGCAGGAACTTGTTTCAACACAAAGTTCAATGAAATTACATTATTAAAGTCCAAGAGATTTGGGCACAAAGTAAAGAGCTAGAATGAGTAACAAAAACCGAAGCAAATATACCACACTAAGTAAGGCATCAAAAGAGAAAATCAGGAAAAACAGACATAAGAATCAAACACAAAAATACTAAGATAATGGAATTATCAAACATGGAACATAATATGGACATGTTCAGTGTTCTTAAAGAAATAAGAAACTGAAATGGTGATTAAGCACAGGGGATTATAAAAAAATCAGATTGAAGAATAAACTTCTAGAAACAAAAACTGTAATATTTTAAACTTAAGATATTAAAGAAAAAGGAGTAAAGTCGGGACTTGATATATGTTATGGACAAAGTCTGTGTCTCACCCAAATGCATATGTTGAAACCCTACTCCTTCCAAGTGCTGATATTAGGAGGTGGGGCTTTTGGGAAGTGATTAGAATTAGACAAGGGTATGAGGGTAGAACCCCTATGAATGGGATTTATGCCCTTACAAGGGTCTGGAGAGAGCTTGCTTACTCTCTGCTCTCTGCCACAGGAGGATAGAGAAAACAGCCATCTGCAGTGAATTTTTATTTACCACATCTTTATTTTTTAAATTTATTAGTGAAATATTTAAAATATTCTCATGAGTGCACACAATATTAAATAAACATTCTGAAATTTTGATTTCCTGAATTTGTAAAATCCTGTGGCTTCTCTGGCTCAAAAGGTAAAGAATCGCCTGCAATACAGGAGACCACCTGCAATGCAGGCCTTGAGGGTTCAGTCCCTAGAGAAGAAAATGACAACCCACTCCAGGATTCCTGCCTGGGAAATCCAATAATCAGAGGAGCCTGGTGGGCTACAGTTCATGGGGTCCCAAAGAGTCAGGCAGAACTTAAGAGTAAAACACCACCACCAGCCTTTCTTTAAGAAATTTACATTCAAATAGATCTCTTTCCATTATGGTGGGTAACTTCCTCATTAAAGTTATAAAGCCTCAGATTCTCAGGACAAACCTATGATTTTATATATATGTATAAATGTATATTTGTATGTATGTATATGTATATTTATATGTGTGCATGTATCAGACACTCAAATTTGGAGCCTTATATCTTGTTAATCCTTTTCTTCCTCAGTGTAAATATCTTAATTATGTGGGAAAATTGTGAAATGAAGCAATAATGACAATAAATGACACTAGCATTTTATTAGAAACATTCTTCTAATGATTAGACTTTTTACAAATGTCTTCATGCCCCAAATCAGTAAAAGGTTTTACTTGAACTCGTGCACGATAGTTCATAGTTAAAGATCACAGAATGCCTCAAACAATCTTACAGTCACTTCTTTTACACCCTATAGAAATTAGCAATACATACAATACTTTGAACCAATGAAGCATAAGAAATGGAAAGGTGTCATTATTAAATTTACCATTATAGGTTCATTGTCAACATACTATATAACTTGGGACAACACTAATCCAGAAAATTATAAAAGCAAAATGGCTTTATTGCAGATGGATGAATCTGCAGACATTATTAAGTGTGCTGAGTTAATAGCACTAATTAGAAGTCCTCAAGAGAAATGCTTTATAGAACATTATTAGTTCTGCAAAGACATACCAAAACAAGCTACTGAGTGTGAAATAGTGAAAACGATAAATGAATACTTAGAAACAAGGTATTAAATACTGTGTATATTTTGTATTGAGGGTACAGCTGAAAAACAGGAAAACATAAAGGTTTTGTTTCAAAATACTCTGGGAACCCTGAGAGCTAACGTTTTGTCACTGACTATTTCAACCTGTAAAGATCAGTGTTATCAAAATGGTGAATTGATAAATTCATAAACTCCAGACTACTTTAGCTCCATATTTAAAAAAGTTGAGTTGCAAGTTTCTGATGTCCTTTGAAGAATGCTTGGTGTTGTCTAGCAGACATGTTTGGGTTGGTCCGAATCTACGGGAATCTTTTCTTTTACAATTCTGTAGAGATAAAACTTACCTTGTAGTGCTGATGGTGATGAAGGTCTTTCTGTTTCAAGGTAATGCAAATGGTCTTAATCATAGAGATGGAAATGAGCTTTGTTTCTTGGAGTGTAACTGATTTCCTCCCACACCGAGGAGATGATTCCAAACATTACATGTTATTATCCTGAGGTTCTTGGATCAGTTTGCTTCTATTAGTAAATTCATTTCAGCTGTCTTGACTGCCTATGTAAGAGCCTATTCTTTGGATTCTCCTTTCAACTTGTTTTAACATCTTACTGAATCTCTTATTAATTAGTAAACTGAATAAAATCTTTGACACGTATTCATTTTATAGTTTCATGGGAGTCACAATTTTAAGTTTTTTTTTAAACTTTACAATATTGTATTGGTTTTGCCATATATCAACATGAATCCGCCACAGGTATACACGTGTTCCCCATTCTGAACCCTCCCCCCTCCTCCCGCACCCCGTATCATCCCTCTGGGTCGTCCCAGTGCACTAGCCCTGAGCATCCAGTATCGTGCATCGAATCTGGACTGGCAATTCATTTCACATATGATATTATACATGTTTCAATGTCATTCTCCCAAATCATCCCACCCTCGCCCTCTCCCACAGAGTCCAAAAGACTGTTCTATACATCAGTGTCTCTTTTGCTGTCTTGCATACAGGGTCATCGTTACCATCTTTCTAAATTCCATATATATGCGTTAGTATACTGTATTGGTGTTTTTCTTTCTGCCTTACTTCACTCTGTATAATAGGCTCCAGTTTCATCCACCTCATTAGAACTGATTCAAATGTATTCTTTTTAATGGCTGAGTAATACTCCATTGTGTGTATGTACCACAGCTTTCTTATCCATTCATCTGCTGATGGACATCTAGGTTGTTTCCATGTCCTGGCTATTATAAACAGTGCTGCAATGAACTTTGGGGTACACGTGTCTCTTTCCCTTCTGGTTTCCTCAGTGTGTATGCCCAGCAGTGGGATTGCTGGATCATAAGGCAGTTCTATTTCCAGTTTTTTAAGGAATCTCCACACTGTTCTCCATAGTGGCTGTACCAGTTTGCATTTCCACCAACAGTGTAAGAGGGTTCCCTTTTCTCCACACCCTCTCCAGCATTTATTACTTGTAGACCTCTGGATCACAGCCATTCTGACTGGCATGAAATGGCACCTCATAGTGGTTTTGATTTGCATTTCTCTGATAATGAGTTATGTTGAGCATCTTTTCATGTGTTTGTCAGTCATCTGTATGTCTTCTTTGGAGAAATGTCTATTTAGTTCTTTGGCCCATTTTCTGATTGGGTCGTTTATTTTTCTGGAATTTTAAGTTTTACAAAATAAATTTCTTTAACAATGTGAATATGCTCCAGTTTCTCATTAATATTTTAAAAATTATTTTATATGTATTCTGTTTAATTAAACAAGGAGGCCATAAGAAAAGTGGTTTTAATGCCTTAGCTGCCTATGTAAGCAACCAAACATAAGCCTGTAAATACCTCAAGGTTAAGAAATTAAAACCTAAAGACAGACAATTACAAATGGCTAACCAGATTTTCCCAAAAATGCAACTACTTAAGCTATAGCCAATCAAATAATTGCTTTGCTTTGCTTCCCCTTCTTCTCTTTAAAAGTCTTCCTCTGGCCCCTGTGGGTAGAGTTCCAAGGCACTTATTTGATGCTACCTGATTGGAAGTGAATTTTTCCCAAATAAACTCTTAATTTTTAAAAATGTGTCTAAGTTTGTCTTTTAACAATTCAACATCTAATATTTAAAAGTTTCCATAATATTTGTATTTTATCTTTATCATGTTTATAGGGTAAAATGAAAGTACAGTTTGTTTCACTAACCTTCATAAGCAAAGTGTGACCATATTAACTTTTGTTCAAATTACAATATTTTGAAAGTACAACTGGCACTGTTAATAATTGTATTGGCACAGCAGATTGAACAAGGAGAGTCTGGAAAAACCACTATTGCCCTGGACAAACCAGGACTCATGGTCATACAAGTGACCCTAAATCCCCTCGAGGTCATACCAGTATGTCATATAGATGCTATTTTCTATGTGTGCCTTAATGTGTAACATGTTGGGAAGTATTGCCATATAACTTTATAGTTTTTGAACATGCTACAATTCATTTATTTTTCTGTTGATGAATATATAAGCTGTTCTCAAATTTTTACATTACAAATAATTCTGCTAGGAGCATCTTTGTCCACACCTCCTTGTAAGCACATGGGATAGTTACGCTAGGGAATAAATCCAGCGGTATTACCATATTCTACTTTTCAAGAAGTCTCCTGTTTATTTTCCAAAGTGGTTATCCTCATTTACATCCACTCATCAGTGCTCTTTTCTCCATATCTTTGCCAACACCTATTAATATTAAACATATTAATCTTTGCTAATTTGATGAATTTGAAATTGCATATCAAGGTTTTCCTGTGCTTTTCTGTAACCACAGTAAGTTTAAACATTTTTCAAATATATTTTGCCATTTATGAACATGACAGATTGCTCCATTTATTTTGGCATGTTTATATTTTTTAAAATGCTATCTTTCCTCCAAATAGGTTATGCATGCATTTTATAGGATTAGTTCCCCATTATTGTCTATTCTTTATACCATTGTAAATGCTATTGCTTTTTTAAAATTACGTTTTCTAATTCTCATTGCTATTGTTAGAATTACAACCGACCTTTGTGTGTTGCTCATATGTCTAGTCATCTTGCTGAACTCTTATTAATTAAGTCCAAAGGCAAGAAAGAAAAAAAATATATTTTCTCCCTGGTAGCCAAGACCCTGGAAGTGATGTGCACACATTAGACTTCAAATGGGGAATCAATATCATTGCCATTTCAACTGATAAACAGTTATGAAGACATTAGGCTTTTCTGCAGCAGCTACCACTGAAGTTCTAGGTGTGAACCCTGGCTTCAGAGGTTGTAGAAAGGCTTTTTGCTGATGCAGATCACGGTAAAAATAGAATGATTCTAAAACCAGCAGAAGTCGGTGCATCTCTTAGATTTGGCATGTGACTTCCTGATTACTAAAAAATATTACTCATCAAACTTGTATCAAGAAGAAAATAATATGCATCCAATGCTTTTTCTGCTGGTAAAACAAGAAGCAACAAGCAGAGTTGACAAAGCTTTCGGGTATCTATGGCTTTCAGATTCACTTAACAGTTTGTGCTTATGGCCCTTGAGGATTTCACTTTAAAACAAAAAAAATCCTGTTTCCTAAGCTCTGCTCAGAACCAATTAATTACCTTGGAGTAGGCTCAGCATCCATAAACTTTAAAACCTCACCAGGGTATTTTAATACACAGCCAGAGTTGAGGGTAGACTGTACACTTAGAGGTAACAAATGCCAGGAGAAGCATTGCTTCTCTGCACATCACAACATCAAAAACAGGAACCAAACAGAAACTGATAAAGCTGGTGTTTTAGCAATAAACAAACAAATAAATAAAAGTTCAGCAATGTGGAGGAAGTATGAGTCAAATGACCACATCACCCTAGAATTTATAATGGTCAAGAATAAAAACAAAGCCCAGGGCCTCTTTCCAAAGCAACTGAATCAGAACATGGCAGAGTGGGAGTTATTTATTGAAATCTTCTCAGATGACTCTAATGTGCAACACAGAGTTAGCAAAGGCAACTGAAGAATATGGTGGATGGGATTTTTCAAGTGTATTTCAACCAATAGAATCAAAACCTTCTTGGATCTAGAGTCCCTAGAACATGGGGCTTCCCTTAAGGGGAAGGAGTGTAGCTACACTCAATCAACATTGGAATGAGTTCATCCAGGACAAAAAAATGATGATTTAAGGGGGCAAGTGTTAGTCGTTCAGTTGTATTCAACTCTTTGTGATCCTATGGACTGTAGCCCACCAGGTTCCTCTGTCCATGGGATTCCTAGGCAAGAATACTGGAATGGGTTGCCATTCCCTTCTCCGGGGGATCTTCCTGACTCAGGGATCGAACCCAGGTCTCCTGCATTGCAGGCAGACTCTTTACTGTCTGAGCCATGAGGGAACCATGGGAGTTGACCTCAACTCCAAGGCATGGAGATGCCTGAGCATTGTGACACAGGGAACGAAGTGGTAGGAGAACAACATGGCAGGAAATCCTGCAGTTAGAATGAGCTGCGGGTTCTGAACACATCCTGCATAGCAAGAAAAATACTCACACTCTCTTCTTCCCATCTCTTATCCAAAGAAAAGGGCTTTAATCAGAATCATCCACCTGCTTTTACCTAGAGACAATCATAAATAATCTTAGCTTGCCTTTGATCACGGTTTACTTTCTCACCCCGAGGCCAATTGCCAAAGTGTAAATAGGAGTGAGTGGCCAAGAATGAATGCAACCCTTGCCCTGCCATACGACTGATTTCTGAATTAACCTGCCTTCAACATACTCCACAGTCCATGGGGTCGCAAAAGAGTCAGACAGGACTTAGCAGCTAAACAACAACAAACAACACTCTCCATTCTGACTGCAACTTTTCCTTGTTCCTTCTCCAAACACATGAACACATTTTCCCATTTCAGTTTCTTCCCCCCCTCCCTTTCTTTCTAACGCTCAAATGGGCCAAAGAAAAAACGGGCCTAGTGGTGAGTTCAATGGGACAAAGTTTGGTGGTGGTAAAGCTGGATGTGAGTTCATTCAAATGCAGTTTGAAGTTTATTTTGGCTTTTGTGCCTTCTCAAAACTAAATATATTTGATTCAATAAATTTGGAAATATGAATTTTCCACAGCACCCTGACAAAGGCAGGTCAGGCCGGGTCAGGTCTATTTGGAGGTCAATAACTGGGGCTAATTCTGGCTTGGCTCAGCACAACTACGGCCCCAGAGTGTTCAGAAATGCTCCGTGTTTCTATTTAGGGGTCAGATTTAAAAGAAAACATGTGCCCAGCTTGAACTCTGCATTTTAGAATCACAATGTCACAACAACCAGGCTATGAACCGTAAATCTCTATGGAAAAAGAGAGGTAGGGGTAGTGGGTAGAGAGAGATTAAATTTGAAAAGCAGTTAAAAAGAGGTTGGGATCTAAGATTAGCTTTGCATTAAAAAGAAGCCGAGTTGTTTAAGATCACTACTCAAAATTTAGTATTTTTGCATCTATATTTTTAGGAATTAATCATTTTTAGCACGCCACTGGAGTAAGTTTGGTTGGTTTATTTGTTCCGTTTATTCATGTACTCCTTCACTCTTATGAAGTACCTGCTATGCAGTAGCGGCTTCCCAGGTTGCAAGGTGGTAAAGAGTTCACCTGCAAACGCAGGTGACTCAGGAGACACAGGTTCAACCTGGGCTGGGAAGATGCCCTGGAGGAGGAAACGGAAACCTACTCCATGTTCTTACTGGATAACCCCACGGACAGAGAAGCCTGGCAAGCTACAGTCCATGGGGTCACAAGAGTTGGACACGACAGAACGTGCGCGCATGCGCGCGCACACACACACACACACACACACACACACACACACACACACACACACAATGTAGCAGATACTGTTGCAGGAAGGGGGACCCCTTCCAGGGCCCGAAACTGGGCTCTTGTCTAACACTCAGAAATGAATTGTCCAAGGAGACATGTGTGCTGACAAAGCAAGAGATTTTATTGGGAAAGGGCACCTCGGTGGAGAGCAGTAGGGTAAGGGAACCCAGGAGAACTGCTCTGCCACATGGCTTGGGTTTTATGGTGATGGTATTAGTTTCTGGGTTGTCTTTAGCCAACCATTCTGACTCAAGAGTCCTTCCTGGTGGTGCACGCCTTGTTCAGCCAAGATGGTTGCCAGAGAGAAGGATTCTGGGAGGTGGTTGGACATGTGGTGTCTCCTTTTGACCTTTCCTGAACTCTTCTGGTTGGTGGAGGCTTATTAGTTCCGTGTTCCTTACCAGAATCTCCTGTCATAAAACAACTCATGCAAATGGTTACTATGGTGCCTGGCCAGGGTGGGTGGTTTCAATCAGTGTGCGCCCCCTAAGAATACTGTAATGGTCACTCCAAAAGCTAATAAGCTTGTCTTGTATCTCAATGGCCAACCATTCCATACACAAGTCAAGCCTGAAATGCTCACGACAGTCTTCTTAAACCCGGTTCCTTCCTCTCACTTTCTGGCTACCTTTGAATCTAAACTTGAGGCAGTTCTCAAGTATCAGCCTGATCTAGATGCTGACTTCAGCAGGGGCTTGGTGCTTTTCTCTCTGGCCTTCTCACTATCCCTAAGTAATTAAGTTCCCTAATGATAACGAAGCATCATTACAATAATATTGATACCTGCTGTAATCACTGGCATTCTGGCTTTTCAATTTCCAGTATTTGCCTTGGATCAAGTAGCTCAGTGCTAATTCAACAGAAGGTCACCCGATGAAGGGGCTGATAGCAAAGAGGACAGCTCTACTTAGCATGCACAGAGGATTATGCTTTCCTGGCTTGTAGAGCTAATCTTTCAAGTTGTCCTTTTTTGACTTTCTCAGTTTAATCAGTTTAATCTCATCTTCTCTCTTTTCTGATTGCAAGGATTTTCTGCAGAAACCTTGCCTCCACAATAAAGACCATGTGGCAATTTATTCTCATATTGATTTCAACATTTCTGTTCCTCTACCAATGAGCCAGGAATCAGGGGAGGGAGAGGAAGGGTTATGAGGAGGTTGGAGGAAGAAGAGCCAGGAGAAGGATGGGAGAGGAATAGAAGCTGAAAGCCCTGGATCCTTTCATTAGTCAGAAAGCCACACACTCCAGTTATGTGGGAAAACTAAGTACATCTTAAATGCACTGGAAGCAGAAATGACAGCCAAATGGGAACGTCTCTATAATGATTAAAGTTAAAGACAGCTATACCAAGGGATTCTTTCCATTTCCACACTAAAGAAATAGAAAGACACACCAGACAGACAGACAATACACACACACACACACACACACACACCTACTGCAATCAGAGACATTACACGTGTCTGAGAATCACACAGTGACAATCTCCCTCACAGACTGAGTGGATTTTGCTTTTATTCTTCCTCTGTCCACACTAAAGGGTGGACAGTATCTTCCTAAAAGCAGACAAAAAGCCATCTGCCAAGACACAGGAAAGACAAAAATGGGATTGGATGGTGGTGAGTTCACTTTTGAATGTGTCTTTGAACTGTTACTAGACAGCCTGGTGGGTATGTTTTGGACTGCAGTAGAGCAGACCGAGGTGGAAAACTATGAAACAGAACAGAGTTTGCTGAGTAGAGACATTTAAAAAGCAGTTGTGCTCTTGAGATAAACAAGTGTCGCCTGTCAAACTAATACAATTGACTGTGTAATTTTTAAAGATTTTGGAAATTGAACAACTCAAGGGTTTGGTCAACCCCATCATGCCCACTGGAAAAATTCACAAAACAGAAATAGAAAAAAATTTTCCCATTTTTCTTTCATAAGAAAGAACCGAATGTCTTTTTTAGGCATCAAATTTCTTTGTGGTCCAACGAAACTATCAAAAAAATTGAAAAGAAGAGGGAAAAGAAATTTTACACAGGAACTCAGGAGGACTGAAATGAATTGTCCCTTTTTAAATGCTCAACGTCTTTTGATTTGTTCTATATGAACTACAACCATTAAATGCTTAGTGAGTGCCAAAACCAGTTTTACTTTGCAGTGATTACACTGAGTTCTAAAAATCGCAAGATTTAAAATGGGCCAAATCACTGCCCCAGATATCTGTCTCCTAAAACAGGGTGAGAGTGGGTGGAGGGTAGGGAGCCAAGTATTTTGCACAATGAATACGCTGCATTTCCACGATCCCTGGTGAATCTTTGTACTTTCTCTTCAGGGTTCCTGGAGATAATGATATACTATAGCCAGCTGAAAAGAACATCTGTTTTAAGAACTGTGAACTTACAGGAGCCATTTGTCTGTCTGATCCATTCCCATGACTTCCCTTCCCATTTTGCACCTTTGTATTTCTGCACTGATCAAATCTATGCAAAATAAAGGGACCGAGAAAAACACTAAACAGCCATAATTTCTTCTCCTTTCAAAAGGTTACCCGCCACCTTTCCTGTTAAATAATTCTGCTTGATATAAACACCCAACTTTTTTTTTGTAAGCATGTGTTTCCCTTCCCCTTTAAATAGAAGTCTTTGGTTCACTAGGGCTTACCGCTTAATGACAATGTGGTGGAGTTAGCCCAGGAGAACAATGCATCCATTAATCTGCCTCATGCTTAATTGGGAACTACTGTATGGGCTGGCATTTCAAACACAGATTGCAAATGTACTTGAATTAGTTACTGTTTAATTGATACAACTGGCACTCGGCCTAGAACCAACATGCAGCTACTGTAAAAAGAGCAAGGCTTGAAAGGAGGGAGAAAAAATACAAGGTATGATTGTGATTCATCCTTTACATCAATTATTTGTGGAATATAATTACATAGCTTTTCATATTGCTTTAACAAGCAATAGACCAAAACAGGCTGCTAAAAAATGCCTGTAACGCTTGCTGACATAAAGAATCACAGCAGTGACTCCCAACTCCCTCTCTTTCTTGATTCCACCCTTATGCCTGCAAGAATCTTTATGTATGTACAACTGAGTTTGGGAAATGTGATATTTACAAAGGAATGAAATGCCTAAGAGAATAATTTCGACAATGCCTCCAGAATGGCAGGAGTTCAAGGAAATAGAATGCTATCATGGCAATAATTCAACTTTATTACCATTCACACTAGTGTTACTATGAACATATTTTCAATAGAGAAAAAATAATATCTTGAGATTAATCCCCAAATAATTCCACTTAGGCACATCATGCAGGAACAATTAGGCTCTCGCCAACTTGTCTTTGACTAGAGAACATTTTAATTCCAGAAATATTGTAATGATGCTGATGGTGATCATGTCTTGAGCACCTTCTACACACCCAGAATCACACTAGGTGATTCAATATAAAATGTTTTGTGTATCTTCCAATCTTCATGCTTTTCTCCCCAGTTTGAATCTTCATTTCATTGTTTAAATCGATGTAAAATAATTGGTCTGAGACAAGAACTGAACTGAACTTTTTTACCGTTTTAAAAAAGTTAACCCACTTTTAGGCTTAAATGATTTTG
This sequence comes from Bos taurus, assembly GCF_002263795.3. Taxonomy (NCBI): domain Eukaryota; kingdom Metazoa; phylum Chordata; class Mammalia; order Artiodactyla; family Bovidae; genus Bos; species Bos taurus. The sequence continues at coordinate 92,564,947 of NC_037336.1, forward strand.
CTTGATGTAAAACACTCAACTGCCAGCTTGATTTTATAGGTATATGCTAATCATATGAGAACTTATACCTTTTTCATACACAGAATTCCTATAAAACACCCCAAATTCTTTGCCAACCTGCTGCAAAATTCCCCTCATTGGTTTAGTGAGCAGTTATTGAAAATCCACTGTTTATCCAGTTTGGTGTTTGCATTGAGTGAGATATTACATAAAACTGATCTTGATGATACTATCAATGAGCTTCTAATTGCCAATGATGATACTATCAATGAGCTTCTAATTGCCAAAATCAAAGAGACAGTTTATATTCTATTTTAAAAAAATATTTGTCATTGACCATTTTTTTTTGTAATACATGACTTTTCTTCAGTTGAATTTTTGTAATAGTTAACAATGTTGTCCTTGGTTTCTCTGAAATAAAGCCCTCCTAATTTTCTTCCTGCCTCTGACTGCTTTGAGGGGTATCTCTCTTAATCCAACATTTAAATATGGGGGGGCATGAATATCTCAGGTCTCTTTCACTCTATACACTTAATCTGTGCAATTTCATCTTATACTACTGACTCTACATGCATACAACAGGGCCCTAAACAAATATCACAATTACAGAGATTTTTTTCTGCAAAATAATATATGCAAGTTTTTTTTTTTTTTAATCACTAGGAGTAATCTCTTTTTTTTTTTTTTTTTTTGGAGTAATCTCTTATAAAAATTCCTAACTCTCTTCTTATCCTGCAGATCACTCTATGGTAATCCAGTCCCAGACACACAACACTAATTGGTTGTTTCTACTAGAAAGTCTAATACTAGCTCGTAAATCTGTTCAACAATGGACTTCCTTTGCAAACTCACCTTTTCTGCCTCTTATCCTTTCTTGTAAAGTGGTGTCCTTCATACCTAGTCAAAGCGGCCAGCCTGAGTCGTGACTTTTCCCCATGCTTCACTGCTCACCTACCCCCTCTACCAACCCAACTGGATCACGAGTGCTGCCGGTTAACGTCCATCTACTGTTTTTCACGAGTGTTTTTTCCGCCCTGTCCTCAATGCCACCACAGTGTTTAGACCCTTCTTACTTCTCACCCGAATGTTCACAATCACCTGCGAGCCAGTTTTTCTGCCCTCCAGTCCGTTCCATAGAGATGACTCCAAAGTAAGAACAGGGGGCCTATCTTGCTGAAGATCCTCAAGAACTGCTATAGGCCTCAGGAAAAGGCTTGGTTTGTGTTCTAGTGCCTGCCTATTTCTCTTGTTTTCCTTCTCCCATTTTTCCAGATGTCCCCAGCCTTCTCCTCATGGTTCATTCCCACTTTTTCTTCAAGGCTCGGTTTAACAGTCATTCACCCATGAGGCATTGGAGAAGACTCTTGAGAGTCCCTTGGACTGCAAGGAGATCCAACCAGTCCATTCTGAACGAGATCAGCCCTGGGATTTCTTTGGAAGGAATGATGCTAAAGCTGAAACTCTAGTACCTTGGCCACCTCATGCGAAGAGTTGACTCATTGGAAAAGACTCTGATGCTGGGAGGGATTGGGGGCAGGAGGAGAAGGAGATGACAGAGGATGAGATGGCTGGATGGCATCACCGATTCGACGGACGTGAGTCTGAGTGAACTCTGGGAGTTGGTGATGGACAAGGAGGCCCGGCGTGCTGCGATTCATGGGGTTGCAAGGAGTCAGACACGACTGAGCGACTGAACTGAACTGAACTGAACCCATGAGGCTGTCCCTGGTCTTTCTTAGCTAAGTTAGGTGTTCCTCTTCCATCCTCCCTTAGTTCCCTGTGTATCCTTCTGTTACAGACTTGACCGTATTGCATTACAACCACAAGCTACTCCTGTGGCTTCCTTGTTAGACTTTAATCACATTCTGTTTTTGCTGAAAAAGAGTGAAAATCAAATTTTCATTTTAAACTATTGATTTACCCTACTTATGAAAAGAAATTAATCTTGTTTCTTGGTGTATTAGAAGAGATGCAAAATAATGTTGGAGAGAGGAGGGATAAATTAGGAGTTTGAGATTAACAAATGCATACTACTATGTACAAAATAAAATAGAAAAACAACAAGGACCTACAGCATGGCACAGAGAACTATATATAATATCTTGCAACAACCTATAATGGAAAAGAATCTGGAAAAGAATATATATACATGTGTGTATAATAGAATCACTTTGCTATACACTTGAAACTATACAGCATACATAACACAACATTGTTAATCAAAAATACTCAAATTTTAATAAAAAACATAATACTGGACTCAGTTTTATGTACTGACTATATAAATAATGTTTGCTCTCTATTTTCTTTTCTTTGCCACTAACCAGCTGAGTAAAACAAAGCAAACCATTTAGCATCTCGAAGCATCATCATCTGTAATATTATCTCTTTGATCTTTGTAACACTAATCTTCACACCCATGTGTTTTTTTTTCCCCATGTTATGTTGTGTAGTTAATCATTTAATAAAGGTATTAACGGTTCAATATTGTTGAATGAAAATGACCTCAAAGGTTTTGGTTCAATGTATTTTTAGATGTTGATTTTTGTCCCTACACTCAATGTATAATTGTGGGAATGCTTATTTATATCTATCATGACTATACAAAAGACTTGAGCTAGTTTAAACAAAACTGTATCCTTCAAATGGTAAAAAAAAAAAAAAAAAAAAAGGGAGAGGGAGAGAATGAAGAAGAAGGAAGAGGGCTTGAAGGAGGGAGAGAAGACTGAGGATGGAGAATTGTGTCCAAGAGAAAAGTAAATAAAGGGAGTAGTCAAAACTAGAAGCAAGTGAAAATAGATGCCTCCACCAATACAGTTATACATAGTTGTACTAGATCATTTTCTAATTTGATCTAAGCTTCCTGGCATCTAAAATGAAAAAGCAACAGTCTCAGAAACAAAAATTATCATAGGAGAAGCAAAGCTTTTCCAGCAAAAAATTTCTAAAATGAAGTTTTTCCACAATGAGCTCCAGGTACCAGACACCAAATAGTATTCTAGAAAATGCCTCAACAAAATTACTAAATAAACTATGAGTAGAGACTGAACTTGTAACACCTTTAAGAAAGGCAAAACCATGATCTTGGCCATAAGTGGTTATGGTATATTGCAATAGTGTAGCCTTCTACACAGATCAAATCTGATTAAAAGCCAAAATCAAGGATAACTAAACAAATGGCAAAATAAAAGATCCCTTAAATAATCTTCCCCAAATATCATATTTTCCCAGATGCTGCTGGGTTCACCACAGTATGTTATGAGTAAAATTCTGCTCCAGGAAGTGGTAGTTGATCCTTCCTTCAGATTGTACGATCATTTTCTGTCAACACTATTGCCCTGGCCTAACCTGGCTCCCTCATTAACATACTGTGTGAACTGGAGTAAGTGACTCAAACTCCGTCGTTTAGTTTCCTCGTCTGTAACATGGGAATGATAAAAACACTTAGTTCATTGGGTTGTTACAATGATAAAATGTAATAGAGCATGTAAAATGCTTTTAACAAAGCCCAGCATACAGAAAGTGCTATTATATTATGTTATATTGCTTCATGCATTTATGTTATATGACCTTATTGATTAGCATCAGCATCAAAAAAATTTTTTTTCTTTCTGTGAGCATAATGGATCACACATTTACAGACTGCTTAATCTATCAGTAAGCTGTCCTTTTGGTTACTTTGGTGTTACAATTCTTCACTTCTTCAGAGACATAGAAACTATTTTTAAAATTTATATACAGCTACATTCATTCATGGCCAATGATTATCATTTTTAAACAGTTGCTCTCTTGCAAGATGTAATAATCTATATTAATAGTGAAAAAGACTCTTGCATATGAGCCTGGAACCATGGATTTAGTCTAGCTTAGTGATGTCCATGTCTCAGCCTCCTATCTATAATGCGAGAGCACCAGAATAGTAGCTAAATGTTCATTCTACTTTCAGATTTTGATTTTAAATATTCCATTTTATTTGAAGCTAAATATCCTTTTAAATAAAGGAAAACAAATGAGAAAAAAAAATCTATACGTAAAGTATTTCTTCTCTCTGATGCATAGTTCTTATTTCCCTAAATTTCTTAGCACTAAGGAGAATTGATGTTTTCCCAGTTAACTTTCAGTTTTCTTTGATGTTCCAGAAAATTGCAGGCTAATCAATCCCCCAATGACTCTATTTCGAGTGTTACCCTTTTGCAGCAAAGAGAATCTCTCTGAGCTTTAGACCTAATTTTGCTGAGTATTTTCACCTTATTTAAGATGAGAGCAAAGCTCCTTCTTTACTGGCCAGTACCTCCAATGGCATCTTTATCTCTCATGGAAATGACCAGCACTGACCTCCAGAAGAAGCTCACTGAGCATCTCTGCTTTTTTCTCTATACCCCAAGTCCCCCCACCCCAAGAAAGACTCAGGGTCATAAACCCTAAACCCCGGGGAGAAGGAACTGTGATCTGAATGCCTGAAACCCTTTGTGTTGGCAAAACAATTGCAGAGATGAAGGTGGCTGCACGTGGATGTGGAGTTTCCCTCTCTGATCTCTTGTTTCTTCCATGGAAGATAGAAGGCTAATGAGGATGAGAGCCATTTCCCCTCAGAGGAAACCCAACCATCTCTCTTTTATCTTCAGGTCTCTCTCCCCCCCCACTTTGGGATTCCCTGCTGGCTCAGCGGTAAAGAATCCAACTGCAATGCAGGAGAGACTTGGGTTTGAACCCAGAGGAGCCTGGAGGGCTATAGTCCATAGGGTCACAAGAGTCAGACATGACTTAGTGACTAAACCACAGCCACCACCACCACCACCTCTCCCACTTTGGACTCTCTCCTGACTCAAAGGACCGCCCTGGATCTGGGGTGCAAGGGCCCAGATTTGGTAAAGCTTGAAGCAGGAGACTTTGTGTTGAGGCAAACACCTTCCCTCTTCCCTCTGTTTCTCTCTACTTCTTTTATATTTCCTCCCAGCTTAGGAGGTCTACTTTAGCTCCACCAACATGATTGGTAACATTAAAGAATCAGGGTTGGGTTCAGAGAATCAACCATATGGCCTGGGGAAAAACAGTTCTGAGAACAACTGACTTGCTGGAGGTTTATGTTAAGGATGAATATCAGAGCAAAAAGAGATGGGCAGTTTTGTCAGTCTTGGTTAGTCTTTCTCTCCTGACTGCATTTCCCTAGAAAACTCACCCCAAGAGCTATCAGTGTCAAGACAGAACTCGGTTATTTCTGAGTTCCTTTGCCAAATGGGCTTCCCTGATGGCTCAGACAGTAAAGAATACACTTGTAATGCAGGGGACTCAAGTTCCATCCCTGAGTCAGGAAAATCCCCTAGAGAAGGGAATGGCAACCCACTCCAGTACTCCTGCCTGAAGAAGTCCATGGACAGAGGAGCCTGACCAGCTACAGTCCGTGAGGTCTCAAAGAGTTGGACAGAATTGAGCAACTAACGCTTTCACTTTCTTTGCCAAATAACACCATATAACATCACTTTAATTGTGATTCAGTGGACCTAGCTACTGTGTGGTATAGCTGATTTAACTCATTCCAGTACTTTCAGCAGAAATTAGACAGGCTGTAGCTAGCTCCTTTCTGAACCATTTCCTTTTTATGGTCAGTAGGACTGGAAGAATTTCTCTCTTAAAATCTCTGTTTCTTAATTTTAAACTCTCTGCTTCTTACTCATTCACTATGCAGCTACAGCAGAATCAATTAGGAAACAGAGGATGTCTTTTCTTAAAGTTGTGTACCTAACCCTTGCTGATTTAGGACTTTATGCGGATGCTGTCCATGCACGCATGCTAAGTCACTTCTGCCATGTCTCTTTGCGGCCCATGGATGGTAGCCCTCCAGGTATCTCAGTCAATTATCATAGACTGTTGCTGAAAGACAAAAATCTTTCTGGGAACCAATATGGCAATATGTATTAATAATCTTTAGAATTTATATTGTCAAAGAATAATGTTGTGGGATAAATCTTGATAAAATTAGATGATACTAATTTTATCATTACTCAACAAATATCAAAGGTCCACCATAAGTCAGCTATGCTCCAAGTGAGTAAAGCCCTTTTCTTCAAGAAACTTATACGGAAAACAAAGTCAGCTAGTGGTATGGGTTGTGAATAGTATGACCATATGCCTTTTTACCTGGGACATTCCCAGTTTAAGACTTTCACCCCAATATAAATATTAGGAGGAAAATACTACATTTACATTTACTACAAACTACATTGTAGTAAATACTACATTTACTACGAAGCACCACTATGAACAAAGCTAGTGGAGGTGATGGAATTCCAGTTGAGCTATTCCAAATCCTGAAAGATGATGCTGTGAAAGTGCTGCACTCAGTATGCCAGCAAATTGGGAAAACTCAGCAGTGGCCACAGGACTGGAAAAGGTCAGTTTTCATTCCAATCCCAAAGAAAGGCAATGCCAAAGAATGCTCAAACTACCGCACAATTGCACTCATCTCACAGGCTAGTAAAGGAATGCTCAAAATTCTCCAAGCCAGGCTTCAGCAATATGTGAACCATGAACTTCCAGATGTTCAAGCTGGTTTTAGAAAAGGCAGAGGAACCAGAGATCAAATTGCCAACATCCGCTGGATCATGGAAAAAGCAAGAGAGTTCCAGAAAAGCATCTATTTCTGCTTTCTTGACTATGCCAAAGCCTTTGACTGTGTGGATCACAATAAACTGTGGAAAATTCTGAAAGAGATGGGAATACCAGACTACCTGATCTGCCTCTTGAGAAATTTGTATGCAGGTCAGGAAGCAACAGTTAGAACTGGACATGAACAACAGACTGGTTCCAAACAGGAAAAGGAGTTCATCAAGGCTGTATATTGTCACCCTGTTTATTTAACTTATATGCAGAGTACATCATGAGAAACGCTGGGCTGGGAGAAGCACAAGCTGGAATCAAGATTGCCGGGAGAAATATCAATCACCTCAGATATGCAGATGACACCACGCTTATGGCAGAAAGTGAAGAGAAACTCAAAAGCCTCTTGATGAAAGTGAAAGTGGAGAGTTAAAAAGTTGGCTTAAAGCTCAACATTCAGAAGACGAAGATCATGGCATCCGGTCCCATCACTTCATGGGAAATAGATGGGGAAACAGTGGAAACAGTGTCAGACTTTATTTTTCTGGCCTCCAAAATCACTACAGATGGTGACTGCAGCCATGAAATTAAAAGGCGCTTACTCCTTGGAAGGAAAGTTATGACCAACCTAGATAGCATATTGAAAAGCAGAGACATTGCTTTGCCAACAAAGTTCGTCTAGTCAAGGCTATGGTTTTTCCAGTGGTCATGTATGGATGTGAGAGTTGGACTGTGAAGAAGACTGAGCGCCAAAGAATTGATGCTTTTGAACTGTGGTGTTGGAGAAGACTCTTGAGAATCCCTTGAACTGCAAGGAGATCCAACCAGTCCATTCTGAAGGAGATCAGCCCTGGGATTTCTTTGGAAGGAATGATGCTAAAGCTGAAACTCCAGTACTTTGGCCACCTCATGCGAAGCGTTGACTCATTGGAAAAGACTCTGATGCTGGGAGGGATTGGGGGCAAGAGGAGAAGGGGACGACAGAGGATGAGATGGCTGGATGGCATCACTGACTCGATGGACATGAGTCTGAGTGAACTCCGGGAGTTGGTGATGGACCGGGAGGCCTGGCGTGCTGCGATTCCTGGGGTCGCAAAGAGTCGGACACGACTGAGCGACAGATCTGATCTGATCTGACCACATTTACAGTGATGGAGAGGATGCTATTTTAGGCAGTTAGTCAGGGGAACTCTCAGGGGAATGTAAGGAGTAAGCCCTGAATAATGGGGACATCATTCAGGCAGAGAACAGAGCATGTTTGAAGAACAGCAAGAGATGAAAGCGGATTTCATGCCTGGGAGCAAGGGGGGAAATGAAAGGACAAAGGCTCAGATGAGACTGAGTTACTCCATGTGCAAACCTTACTGAAATATCCATCCCAATGTCCTGGAAATGTTGGAACACCTTTAAGGTGGGCTCAACTTTTTTTTTCTGACAAAGTTGTTAGTAATACTCCATGGTTGGCAGCATTTGTTACCGTAATTAAATAGAGAATGCTGTGATTAGATCACCTTCTGCTGAAAAGGAGATGCTATGTCCTTTTTGTACAAAGAGTAAAGTTGGGTCTTCACAAGTGTACAAGTGTCTGTGAGCCACAAGTGAACCGAACTGTCTGGTTAATATCCGGCATCAAAGCCTTTCTCTCTGGCACAACCTCATTGGCTTTTGTTCTAGTTACTCTATTTGAAAACATATAAAAGTTAATGTGAGCTTCCAACATAGAGATTAATTGGCCAAAGTTGTTATTTATAGTCAGAAAAATGATACATTTTCGAGGGAATTTATTTTCATTATTTAAATTAAACCCATAGAAGCATAAGAGCCATAAAAGAGGTGAAAACTGGGTCATCACTTTTGTTCTCTTCATCATGACCAGTGGACCAAAGTCTTTACTAGAGGAAATTAGCCAAGAATTACATTCCATTTTTACCAACTTGAAAAGACAGTGGTTTACACCTTCTATTAACTATTGCTTTAGATTAAATCCATTTCACATTATCTCAAGCCTTTGACTGTGTGGATCACAACAAACTGTGGAAAATTCCTAAAGAGATGGGAATACCAGACCACCTTACCTGCCTTCTGAGAGACCTGTATGCAGGTCAAGAAGCAACAGTTAGTAATAGACATGGGACAACAGACTACTTCCAAATTGGGAAAGAAGTATGTCAAGGCTGTATATTGTCACCTGCTTATTTAACTTGTATGCAGAGTATATCATGCGAAACACTGGGCTGGATGAAGCACAAGCAGGAATCAAGATTTCTGGGAAAAATATCAATAACCTCAGATATGCAGATGACACCACCCTTATTGGCAAAAAACAAAGAGGAATTAAAGGCCCTCTTGATGAAAGTGAAAGAGGAGAGTGAAAATGCTGGCTTAAAACTCAACATTTAAAAAACTAAGATCATGGCACCTGGTCACATCACTTCATGGCAAATAAATGGGAAAATATGGAAACAGTGACAGACTTTATTTTCTTGGGCTCCAAAATCACTGCAGATGGTCACTGCAGCCATGAAATTAGAAGATGCTTGCTCCTTGGAAGAAAAGCTGTGACCAACCTAGACAGCATATTGAAAAGCAAAGCCACTACTTTGCCAGCTAAATTCCATAGAGTCAAAGCTATGGTTTTTCCAGTAGTCATGTATAGATGTGAGAATTGGACTATAAAGACAGCTGAGCACCAAAGAATTGATGCTTTTGAACTGTGGTGTTGGAGAAGACTCTTGAGAGTCCCTTGGGCTGAAGGGAGGTCAATCCTAAAGGAAATCAATCCTGAATATACATTGGACAGACTGATGCTGAAGCTGAAGCTCCAATACTTTGGCCACCAGATGTGAAGAGCAGACTCATTGGAAAAGACCCTGATGCTAGAAAACATAGAAGACAGGAGGAGAAGGGGACGACAGAGGACAAGATGGTTGCATGGCATCACCTACTCAAAGGACATGAATTTGAGCAAGTTCCAGGAGTAGGTGATGGACAGGGAGGTGTGTCATTCTGCAGTCCATGGGGTCTCAAAGAGTCAGATATGACCAAGCAACTGAACAACAGCAACATCTATTGAGTACCAGTGAAGTGCAAGGCACTCTGTCTTATAAGGCAAATTATTTTTTACTACATCTGATCATGTCCCCCCAAAGAATTTAAAAAATATTGTTATAGTCTCACACATTTTTTGGGGTAAGTATGTAAATTTTTATCACAAATCCAAATTGTTGAAAGGATTTAATTTCTGGTAATTGTAACTATTGATATTTTAAAATAAAATTATTATAGTTTTTTGAAATTTGAATCAAGTTGCATATCAATATAGAACATTTCTCTATGGTCAATTAATCTATGACAAAGGAGGCAAGAATATACAATGGATAAAAGACAATCTCTTCAATACGGGGTGCTGGGGAAACTGGACAGCTACACATGAAAGAATTGAAATTAGAACATTCTCTAACACCACACACAAAAAATAAGCTCAAAATGGATAAAGACCTAAATAAGGCTGAATACTATAAAACTCTTAGAGGAAAACATAGGCAGAACACTCTTTGACATAAATTACAGCAAGGGCTTTTCAATCCATCCATTATTTCCAAATAATGAAAATAAAACCATAAAATTAACAATAAGACCTAATTAAACTTAAAAAATTTTGCACAGCAAAGGAAACCATAAACAAAATGAAAAGACAACAGACAGAATGTGAGAAAATATTTGCAAATGATACTACTGACAATGGATTAATCTCCAAAATATACAGCAATTCATGCAGTTCAACACCATCAAAACTAACAACCCAATCAAAAAATGGCAAAGATCTAAATAGACATTTCTCCAAAGAAGACATACAAATGGCCAAGAGGCACATGAAAGCTGCTCAACATCACTAATTATTAGAGAAATGCAAATCAAAACTGCATCGAGATTTCACCTCACCCCTGGTCAGAATGGCCATCACCAAAAGGTCTACAAAAAATAAATGCTAGAGAAGGTGTGGAGAAAAGGAAACCTTTCTACACTATTGGTGGGAAAGTAAATTGGTACAGCCACTGTGGAGAATAGCACAGATGTTCCTTATACAACAACAAATAGAGCTACCATATTATTAACAACCCCTCCCTTGGGCGTATATCCAGGGAAAACCACATTTGGAAAAGCTACATGTACCCCAGTATTCATTGCAGTACTATTGCACTATTTACAATAGCCAGAAAAGGAAGCAACCTAAATGTCCATCAACAGAAGGATGGATAAAGATGTGGTACGTAATGTAGTGGAATGTTACCCAGTCATTAAAAAAGAAAAAGCTGCCATTTGCAACAATATGGATGGACCAAGAGATTACCATACTAACTGACGTTAAGTCAGACAAAGGAAAACAAATATCATATGATATCACTTGTGTGATGAATCTAAAAAATGATACAAATAAACCTATTTACAAAACTGAAAGAGATACTTACAGACACAGAAGACTAGTTTATGGTTACCAAAGGAGAAATTTCAGGGTGAGGTATAAATTAGGAGGTTGGGATTAACATATACACTAGTACATAAAAGGAGAAGGAAATGGCAACCCACTCCAGTGTTCTTGCCTGGAGAATCCCAGGGACAGGGAAGCCTGGTGGGCTGCTGTCTACGGGGTCGCGCAGAGTCGGACACGACTGAAGTGACTTAGCAGCAGCATGTACATAAAAAGAGGTAAGTGACAAGGACCTACTATTAGTATAGTGAAATCTGCTCAATACTCATAACCTATTTAAGAAGATAATCTGAAAAAGAAGAAACAAATGAATAAATATATATTAGAGCAATTTTTTATCCACTGTTATCAATTAAAAAATATTAACAAGCTCTTCAAGATTCAGTAATTTTGTACTTTTCTTCTTGACTGATATTTTCATTATACTTAATCATTCACCTCTGCCACTAAAATAGGTACATAAATTAAAATGCATTTACTTATTTATTATTCTACTTGGCCATCAGGATCTATTAGTGTACTTAAACATTTTTCTGCATTGACTCATTATTATTATGAATCTTGATGAGTCCTTATTAAAATATAAAAGTTAAATTTTATAAATGCTTAACTATTGCTGGAATTATATATTATTAGTATTAAATCCATTTTCAATGTCATTTTCATAGTTGTAGTGCTGAAAATATTTGTTGACATAAATAAGCAGATGAGAATGAAAATTTTGCTAGAGCACTGTCACTCAAATCCACAAATTCTAGATTATATGCAAATGCAACTAAGTGATCTATGATCAAACAGTTTCATGATGAGCTGAAAATTTGTTGAGGATCTCCTTCAATTTTACAGAAAACAAAATATCAGAAAACACATGACTTGCAAAGGTTTTCCGTTTGCTTGTTTTTACCTTTACCCAGATACGGAACATATTCTTTTTCAGATTCCAAGGAAAAAACTTAAAATCTTCACCAATACTTTTCAAATGACTATTAATTATGTCAGTTACTCTTTCACTTGGAGGCATGTTGTACTAAATTTGCTAATATCTTATACACAACATGCTAAAAAAGATTTATTTTAAAGTAGTGCTTCATTTCAAAGTCCTTTGCTAGTGCAATAAAATATTTTCATCTCATCTCATGCTTTACATATATATTTGTCAACATTCAAAGATTCAGGCTTAACTCGTTGAATTTATGAGAATGTCCACCATATAAACTAAATAGCAAATAATTCCTCTTTGTCAAAGCTACAGATCCAGTTGGACTCCCCTTCTGCCTGAAAATGTATGATTTTCCTTTTCAGTTCAAAGGGATGGATTAATATGTATTCCATGACAACCCCCTCCCTATTGTATTCTAACTGTAAAACAGAGAAAGATAAAACCATTGATAGATATAAAGATAGAGGAAAAAGTCTAGCTAAGAATTTATCACTTACAGAAAATAAGAAGACACTGCTTTCATGGAACTTTGTGAGAAGGATGGGAAAAAATGATGTGACTGCATGAAAAAATTCAAACTGTTCTTTACCATGGTGCCCAGCAGACATATATATCTTAGGGCAATGCTTGCTTGTTTGATAAAGTGGGAGAAGGTGATTAGAAAAGGAAAGATGTGAGGGGAGCGCCAGAACGACGCCTCAATCCCAAACCTGCATTCTCAGTTTGCAGAGTGAGTACACGTGCACGGTGGGGATCTGAACTTTGATTCCTTGCAAGTTCTCATGCTTAGGAGAACAGTACCCCTCCGTAAATACTGATGTAGAAGACACGGTGAAAAATAAGATCCCCACTTCTCAAGGAATATAAACTCTAGAGAGAAATGCCGGCATTTCTTCCTTTGTTCAGTGAGTGCTCCTTTGGCAATACTGAAAACACTAAGGAATTTGCCTTCAAAGATCATGCAGTCTGGTCATGGGAGGAAGAGACGCAGAGATGCTGTGAGAGTTCAAAGACAGGAGAATGTGTGAGTTCAGAGATAAGGAAGATGATTTCCTGCTGGGCCCCTGCAAAGAAGGTTACATAGGTTTTGGCCATGACACGATGGAGGAAGGATGTCCCATGTGACAGATACAATATTAAGAAATTCAGGAGCAGATAAAACAAACAGAAATAGATAATAGATGTTGAGTGGATAGACCTATGGGAAGTAGGGCTGGAAGAGGAAGTATGGGTAGTACAGTAAAGCGTCTGGTGTTTATTCTAAAGAATTTGGTATTTTAAAAATTGTAGAGTTACAGTAGGAATAATACACAACCATTGTAGAAAACAAAAAAAACTTTACCACTTAAAAACCTTCACTAGTATTAATATTTTGTGTATATTTTTCCATGCTTTCTATACATACTCATACTTCCAGCACCTAGAATAATACCCTGGTGCAGAATAGGTATTCAATAAATAGTTTCTGATTACATATTTCTGAAACTATGAAATTTTTACAGGTCTTTTAAAAAATTTTTGTGTAGTATATATTATAAAATATTTTCATGTCAATAAATGCATTTGTACACAATCTTTTGAGTGGCCGTGTAGTATTTTATTGCAGTGATATGTATTCCGTATTGTCACAGAATTGTTACCAAATCTTAGTTGTCATAAAAATGGCGTAATAAGGAATTAATATAGCTTATTAGAATTCATACCCAGTGTCCGAGGTCAGGGGCGGTGACGAGAGGAGTTACCCCGCTTCCGAGGTCAGGGGCTGCGGCCGGGAGGAGATACCCCATGCTCCTAAGCCAGAGGCCAGGGGCGGCCGGTGGGAGAAGCTACCCCACGCCCCCACGCCCGAAGCCAAGGGCGGCGGCTGGGAGGAGCAACCCCATATCCGAGGCCAGGGGCGGTGGCCGGCAGGACCAACCCCGCGTCCAAGGAGCCGTGGCTGCGCGGGCGCAGGAGGGCCTAGAGGAGCTATCCCATGTTGAAGGTCACGAAGGGCAGCGGTGAGGAGATATCCCTCATCCAAGGTAAGGAGCAATGGCTGCACTTTGCTGGAGCAGCCGTGAAGAGATACCCCATGCCCAAGGTAAGAGAAACCCAAGTAAGATGATAGGTGTTGCAAGAGTGCATCAGAGGGCAAACACACTGAAACCATACTCACAGAAAACTAGTCAATCTAATCGCACTAGGACCACAGCCTTGTCTAACTCAATGAAACTAAGCCATGCCCATGGGGCAACCCAAGATGGGCGGGTCATGGTGGAGAGATCTGACAGAATGTGGTCCACTGGAGAAGGGAATGGCAAACCACTTCAGTATTCTTGCCTTGAGAACCCCATGAACAGTATGAAAAGACAAAATGATAGGATACTGAAAGAGAAACTCCCCAGGTCAGTCGGTGCCCAATATGCTACTGGAGATCAGTGGAGAAAAAACTCCAGAAAGAATGAAGGGATGGAGCCAAAGCAAAAACAATACCCAGCTGTGGATGTGACTGGTGATAGAAGCAAGGTCCGATGCTGTAAAGAGCAATATTGCATAGGAACCTGGAATGTCAGGTCCATGAATCAAGGCAAATTGGAAGTGGTCAAACAAGAGATGGCAAGAGTGAATGTCAACATTCTAGGAATCAGCGAATTGAAATGGACTGGAATGGGTGAATTTAACTCAGATGACCATTATATCTACTACTGTGGGCGCGAATCCCTCAGAAGAATTGGAGTGGCCATCATGGTCAACAAAAGAGTCCGAAACGCAGTACTTGGATGCAATCTCAAAAATGACAGAATGATCTCTGTTCGTTTCCAAGGCAAACCATTCAATATCACAGTAATCCAAGTCTATGCCCCAACCAGTAATGCTGAAGAAGCTGAAGTTGAACGGTTCTATGAAGACCTACAAGACCTTTTAGAACTAACACCCAAAAAAGATGTCTTTTTCATTATAGGGGACTGGAATGCAAAAGTAGGAAATCAAGAAACACCCAAAGTAACAGGCAAATTTGGCCTTGGAATACGGAATGAAGCAGGGCAAAGACTAATAGAGTTTTGCCAAGAAAATGCACTGGTCATAACAAACACCCTCTTCCAACAACACAAGAGAAGACTCTATACATGGACATCACCAGATGGTCAACATTGAAATCAGATTGATTATATTCTTTGCAGCCAAAGATGGAGAAGCTCTATACAGTTGGCAAAAACAAGACCAGGAGCTGACTGTGGCTCAGATCATGAACTCCTTATTGCCAAATTCAGACTTAAATTGAAGAAAGTAGGGAAAAACACTAGACCATTCAGGTATGACCTAAATCAAATCCCTTATGATTATACAGTGGAAGTGAGAAATAGATTTAAGGGCCTAGATCTGATAGATGGAGTGCCTGATGAACTATGGAATGAGGTTCGTGACATTGTACAGGAGACAGGGATCGAGACCATCCCCATGGAAAAGAAATGCAAAAAAGCAAAATGGCTGTCTGGGGAGGCCTTACAAATAGCTGTGAAAAGAAGAGAAGCGAAAAGCAAAGGAGAAAAGGAAAGATATAAGTATCTGAATGCAGAGTTCCAAAAAATAGCAAGAAGAGATAAGAAAGCCTTCCTCAGCAATCAATGCAAAGAAATAGAGGAAAACAACAGAATGGGAAAGACTAGGGATCTCTTCAAGAAAATCAGAGATACCAAAGGAACATTTCATGCAAAGATGGGCTCGATAAAGGACAGAAATGGTATGGACCTAACAGAAGCAGAAGATATTAAGAAGAGATGGCAAGAATACACAGAAGAACTGTACAAAAAAGATCTTCATGACTCAGATAATCATGATGGTGTGATCACTCACCTAGAGCCAGACATTCCGGAATGTGAAGTCAAGTGGGCCTTAGAAAGCATCACTACGAACAAAGCTAGTGGAGGTGATGGAATTCCAGTTGAGCTATTCCAAATCCTGAAAGATGATGCTGTGAAAGTGCTGCACTCAATATGCCAGCAAATTGGCAAAACTCAGCAGTGGCCACAGGACTGGAAAAGGTCAGTTTTCATTCCAATCCCAAAGAAAGGCAATGCCAAAGAATGCTCAAACTACCGCACAATTGCACTCATCTCACATGCTAGTAAAGTAATGCTCAAAATTCTCCAAGCCAGGCTTCAGCAATACGTGAACTGTGAACTTCCTGATGTTCAAGCTGGTTTTAGAAAAGGCAGAGGAACCAGAGATCAAATTGCCAACATCCGCTGGATCATGGAAAAAGCAAGAGAGTTCCAGAAAAGCATCTATTTCTGCTTTCTTGACTATGCCAAAGCCTTTGACTGTGTGGATCACAATAAACTGTGGAAAATTCTGAAAGAGATGGGAATACCAGACCACCTGATCTGCCTCTTGAGAAATTTGTATGCAGGTCAGGAAGCAACAGTTAGAACTGGACATGGAACAACAGACTGGTTCCAAATAGGAAAAGGAGTTCGTCAAGGCTGTATATTGTCACACTATTTATTTAACTTCTGTGCAGAGTACATCATGAGAAACACTGGACTGGAAGAAACACAAGCTGGAATCAAGATTGCCAGGAGAAATATCAATAACCTCAGATATGCATGTGACACCACGCTTATGGCAGAAAGTGAAGAGGAACTAAAAAGCCTCTTGATGAAAGTGAAAGAGGAGAGTGAAAAAGTTGGCTTAAAGCTCAACATTCAGAAGACGAAGATCATGGCATCCGGTCCCATCACTTCATGGGAAATAGATGGGGAAACAGTGGAAACAGTGTCAGACTTTATTTTTCTGGGCTCCAAAATCACTGCAGATGGTGACTGCAGCCACGAAATTAAAAGGCGCTTACTCCTTGGAAGGAAAGTTGAAGATATGAGTTTCACTGAGAAGAAGTAAAGGAAAGGGGACCTGCGTGATCAAGTAATTTCTCAGAGGAGAGGAGAAAGACTAGTTTTGGAGGCACACGTAGTGAGTTAATTCTCAAAATCAGGAGGAAGAGAATCATAGGGGGAAATCTACAGAAGAGCAGTCATGATGCATATGTTAAATAGATTCGAGTTGTATGTGTGATAATATAAAATAAGGCAGCATATGATAAGTTTAATAAATAGAATGAACAATGCTTTGGGAGCCAGCCTGGCAAACTCTCTGACTGGTGGAGAGCATAGGTGATGGACCTAAGAAAGTTGCAGTGTTGCAGCCAGGTCTTGATGAGTGAATTCCTGAGGATGAGACATTCTGCTACCAGAAAAAAATTGTCAATAAAGCCCTTGCGACAATTAAGCAAGGTAGGGAGGACCCAAAGAATGGAAAATACAGGGCTCTGGAAGGCAGAGTGGGCACCAAGAGGTAGAGGAGATGCCCCAAGACTTTCATTAGTTCAGCTTAGCTGCTCAGTCATGCCCAACTCTTTGTGACCCCATGGACTGCTGCACACCAGGCTTCCTTGTCCTTCACTGTCTCCCGGAGTTGACTCAAATTTATGTCCATTGAGTTGGTGATGCCATCCAACCATCTCATCTTCTTTTTCCACCTTCCCCTCCTGCCCTCAATCTTTCCCAGCATCAGGGTCTTTTCCAGTGTGTGGGCTCTTCACATCAGGTGGCCAAAGTATTGGAGCTTCAGCTTCAGCATCAGTCCTTCCAATGAATATCAGGGTTGTTTTCCTTTAGGACTTCAGTTCAATTCAGTCACTAAGATGTGTCTGACTCTTTGCAACGCCAGGAATCCTGCAACCCCAGGAACCCCTCTTCGCATGAGGTGGCCAAAGTATTGGAGTTTCAGCTTCAGCATCAGTCCTTCCAATGAACACCCAGGACTGATCTCCTTTAGAATGGACTGGTTGGATCTCCTTGCAGTCCAAGGGACTCTCAGGAGTCTTCTCCAACACCACAGTTCAAAAGCATCAATTCTTCGGCCCTCAGCTTTCTTCACAGTCCAACATTCACATCCATACATGACCACTGGAAAAACCATAGCCTTGATTAGATGGACCTTTGCTGGCAAAGTAATGTCTCTGCTTTTCAATATGCTATCTAGGTTGGTCCTAAATTTCCTTCCAAGGAGTAAGCGTCTTTTAATTTCATGGCTGCAGTCACCATCTGCAGTGATTTTGGAGCCCTCAAAAATAAAGTCTGACACTGTTTCCACTGTTTCCCCATCTAATTCCCATGAAGTGATGGGACCTGATGCCATGATCTTAGTTTTCTGAATGTTGAGCTTTAAGCCAACTTTTTCACTCTCCTCATTCACTTTCATCAAGAGGCTTTTCAGTTCCTCTTCACTTTCTGCCATAAGGGTGGTGTCATCTGCATATCTGAGGTTATTGATATTTCTCCCAGCAATCTTGATTCCAGCTTGTGCTTCTCCCAGCCCAGCGTTTCTCATGATGTACTCTGCATATAAGTTAAATAAGCAGGGTGACAATATACAGCCTTGACTTAGGACTCTCAAATGCATTTTCTCAAGCATTATGGCCTTCGAACCTCTTTCTGATCCTGTGATTATTATTCCTACTAACAGATGAGGACACTGAGGCTGGGAAGGTTGCACATCTTATCCAAGATAACCGAGGGTAAAGGCGGAAACCAGAGCATGGGTCTTCTGACTCCCGGCACGGGTTTTTGTTTCTTTTCCAGCTTATCCTACCCTAATGTCTTTTATTTGACTCTGAGGCAGTGAGAATCCTCTGAAGATTTCAGGGTGGCATGATCAGAGCTTGCAGATGATATTATAAAGCCAGACATATTAGTCACTTTCAGTCCTTTGAAAGTTCTCGAAGAATAGAGTAGAACTTTGCCATGACTGGCATATTTTTATCTAGTTCAAAGGTTCATCAAAGTCCTTTACAGATTAATGAGTTAGCGTTTGCTTGCGACTGTGTAGGTAAACGGAGCAACCTAATTATGCCCTCGGCATATCAAATACTGCAGCTCACTTTGCCTAAATCTAATTTAGATATTTATACACTTTCTAAAAATAGAAAATTGAGAATTATCCATTATCCAGAACTAGTCATTCAATTAACAAGGAGATAAATACTAAAGAGCCTGATCGCAATCATCAGAAAATGAGGGCACCATGAGATCAAGGACATGAAAGCCATGTACTGTCACAGCACACCTTCGCAGGAAGGGACTCTGCTCTCCTGGGGTATCTGGCATTTTTTGCACTATGATCTCTGTGCCAGGCTATTACACTCTTAGTCTTTGCCCATTCTCTGGGGGCATTACCATTGTCCTTTTATAGACAGAAAACAGATCCATAATCTGCACAAAGAGCTCAGGATATGCTTCTAACCCAGACTTCTCCCAACACTATGTGCATATTCATTGCACTCGAGGACTCATCTCAGTCCCCTTAAAAAAGAAAAAGTGTTCCATTTAGTGTGGCATGACCCTGGTTCATATTACTGGAGGACATATCAGAAGCATAGCCTATTTCTACCTACTTAACTGTTGACTAACACAGACAAAATGACAGTTTTGGTACCCACAGAATGTAAATATGTAGCATCCACAGAATTCAAAGTAAGAAATCTATGACTGTCTTTTTTGAGAAATTGGGTGGATTCTTTTACACCTTGCTCTCTTCTAGGTGTTTTCTGTAGTTGCCACCTGATTGGGTAGAGGCTGGAACTGACTGGTGAGGAAATGTAAATGTAATCAGTCGCTATGTAAATGTGATACTTACATAAGTGCATTCTAACACCCTCTGATTTCTCCCCAGGGCTCTGCTCACTTGGAGCCTGAGGAGTCCTAACACCAAATGTTTCAACTGCAGGCTGAGAATTTCCAGTGCGGGCAGGAGTCAAGATTCTACTTACTTAGCGGACTTGCTGAAACTAAAGACTTACCTCAAGTTAACCCAACTTTGGGGGGAATATAGAAGCAATAAGATCTATAGGAAAGAAATGAAGGCGGATTCTGGATCCAGACAAAACTGGATTCCAATGCCAGCTCTGCTAAGTACTAAGTTGCATAATTTGAGGTCTATTATTGAACTGGTCTGAGGCTCAGTTTTTTTGTCAGCAAAATGGACAATATATCTGCTTCACACAGAAGTGGTAGAATTTACTTGGAGTAATATATAAAAGCACTTAGTTCACTGCCTGACTTAGTAAAGACATAAAGGTGGATATCTCTTTGGATAAATCCAAAATCAATCCTTGGAGAAATCAAGTTAGAAAATGAATTTCAGCAGATTTATAGTAACTCTGAAAATATTCTTACATCTCATAGCAGAGGGGAATAATGTGGTTTCTTGCTGTTATAATTCATGTTAATAACATATAATACAAAGAAAACATGTAAATAGTTTGACTGTCAAATAACTCATAAAGTTTCAGTTGTAGATTATGCCAGAATCAGCAAGATAAGCACAGTAGTTTATTTGAAAAATTTACTATTTTGTATTCCAAATTGATTTGAAAGTACAGTATTTTGTAATAGTTTAGTTCCTTTCAAATGTAACTATTCTCAGCAGCTACCAGTTCCTCACCTAACAAAATCTTCAGTTTCAGTAAATAGTTCCCATGACATGTTAACTTTTGCCTCCTACTGAAAAAGCAATGATGTTAGTTGACTTTCATCACCTATAATAGAAGAAGATCAGAAATTATTCTGGAAAGGCATGAAGACCTAATTTTCCACTTCCTGTTTCTCAATTTAGAGCCACAATGACAGCATCAATTGGGAACAGATCTAGAAATCAATAGTATAATAGAAAGATGAAATGTGGGCTATAATCCTGAATTAAGGTAAATTATTAGTTATAAAGAACCTTATAAAAGGTGATAACAGGTTTTTCAAAATTATCTGTCATATTTTAAATTTTCTTCTGTTAAATTGGAATATCATTACCTGTATCCTTTCAGTAGAGAATAAGTTATTGTTTTGCTTTTGAACCTAATACTTTAATAAAGGATAGCTTGTTAAGAAGACACAGATTTCTGAAGTTTCTCTTTCTTACCCTTTAGAAGAAACTTAGATCAAGATTCCTAAGGACTAAGAAAGGAAAGAATAAAAATATCATCACTGTATATGCATGAGACTGAAGTCCCTGATAAATCACATTGGAATTAATCTAGTTGATTCAACCCATTTTAGTGATAACAAAAGATATATTGTATATTCTGTATGCACATATATATATATATATATATATATATATATATATTTGTAGGATATTATATAGAGAAGGCAATGGCACCCCACTCCAGTACTCTTGCCTGGAAAATCCCATGGATGGAGGAGCCTGGTGGGCTGCAGTCCATGGGGTCACTAAGAGTCAGACAATACTGAGCGACTTCACTTTCACTTCTCACTTTCATGCATTGGAGAAGGAAATGGCAACCCACTCCAGTGTTCTTGCCTGGAGAATCCCAGGGACGGGGGAGCCTGGTGGGCTACCGTCTATGGGGTTGCACAGAGTCGGACACGACTGAAGTGACTTAGCAGCAGCAGCAGGATATTATAACATAATAATATAGATATATAAGGGACATGAGTTTGAGCAAACTCTGGAAGATAGTGAAGGACAGGGAAGCCTGGCGTTCTGCAGTCCATGAGGCTGCAAACAGTCAGACATGACTAAGCAACTGAATACAATATATATTCTACATACAGGATGAGGGAAAAAATTGTAGTGACAGAACTAGGTGTTTTTTTTAATTATTCTTTTATCCCTTTAGTATCATATCAAACTTTAAGGTAAATATACTATTGAGGGGCCCCACTGCATAAATTTAAGAAATGACTCATCCTACTTATTCTTCTTAACATTTGAAGTAGAAAAAATCAAAATGTGTTAATACAGCAATTAAGGTGCTATTTTTCTACAAAGAGTAGATTTGTATGTAGATGTGTTCAATGCAGTTCAAGAGTAACACTTGTGAGAAAAGAAAATAAATTTATTCTGTAGACACTAATTTTGTAAACTTATTGACTTTTTATTTAAAAGGAAGTATAAGGCTTGGGATGTACCACGAATAAAGTCTGTGATCTCTCCAATGAGAGACCATGAATGACTCTTCCAACATACAGGAAACAACCCAAACCTTGACCCCAGACTGGACCCACTGATGTTCTTGTTCTTTTAGGCAAGATTGGGAGAAGGCTCACAGACCTGGAATCAGATTTCTGCCACTTAGCAGTTGGGTGGCCTGAGAAAAGTAAGTCACTTACTCTGGGTCTCAGTGTCCTCATATGTAAAAATGAACACGTGATTCCTAAATGTTAAAGGTCATGATGCAGGCTCAGCATTAAGTGAATATGTGTTATAAACTGTAAAGCGCCCTAACAATTTCTTTTTTGAATACTAGTTATAGCTAAGCCCCACTAGACATCATCTAGTCAGCATCTTGGTGGTGTTAATACAAAAGAAGGATTAACAACATGAAGCAAACATAAGCCTTATTTCAGATTGAATAATTATATAACACCACTGCATCTAACAGAGACACATAGGGCTTCAAAGTTATCCGTTCTGCCTGACTCTGATTTCTCCTCAAACGTTTTTTGTATTGTACTATTTTGTTTTGTCTACTCAATAATCCCTTCTCATGGGTTCTAAACCTATCATGGTAGTGGTTATTTTGTTTCTGTTTATTTTTTGACTAATTTTATTTTATGACATAAAGATATCAAAATAGTCTTTAAAAAAAGCTATGTAATGTAAAAACCTATCAATAATTAACTCTAATACTTTATGTGTGCATGCTAAGTCACTTCAGTTGTGTCTGACTCTTAGCAACCCCATGGACTGTAGTCCACCAGTCTCCCCTGCTCATGGAATTATCCAGGCAAGACTACTGGTATGGGTTGCCATTCCCTTCTCCAGTGGATCTTCCCCACCCAGGGATTGAACCTGGGTCCCCTGCATTACAGGCAGATTCTTAACCATCTGAGCCACTAGGGAAGCCCACTAATACTTCAGATTATGTTTTAAAAAAAAGTTTCCTGAGTTTATCATCCCACAGGGGAAGTCACAAGTCTCCATTCTTTCATTCTTAACATTAATGATTTAAAAGTCAATCCCAGTCAAAGGAAGAACAGAATACATAGCTAGTAAATACCCAGGGGTGAACGTGTAAAGAAAAACAAAAAATCTGGAAGAAAATAGGCCAACGTGTTAGCGTTGTAAGAGGAATTATTTCTGAGAAGTTAAATAGTTTTGTCACTTGGTTTCTCTGTACTTGAGTTTTCTGTAATGGGTATATTTTTCTTTCATGAAAAGAAAAAAATATATATCTACAAACACGTAAAGTGACTTATGAGGGGCAGCCCAAGTGTGCGTTTCGTTCTGCAGACTGCACGTTGCACAATTCTTGAAGGCACCCCTCACATCTGAGTCTACCTGAGGTGCCTACTCTAGTTGTAAGGACGCACGTGGCAACCCAGCTCAGAGACACTGTGAGAAGGTAGCATGGTGCCTGCCTCAGCATGTTCAACAGTATAAAGTTCTCTGTTTCAGGAAGCGGTCTGCAGCATCTGCAGCCACTCCTTCTAAAAGTCCTCCTATTAGCTAGCTCCTACCTGCCTTAATAGCAGGTGTCGATTAGGTACTTGCTGTTTACCAAGCTCTTGCTATGGTAAGTTCCAGGGTTGTCCTGGAAATGAATGTGTGCTAGTTCATTGAACTGTCCTAAGTCTGTGAAGCAGATACCGCCCTTTATCTTACGCGTGTGCATCTCGTGTGATGTGGTTGGGTAACTGGCCAAGGAGGGGGAGAAGGTATGAAGGAACGCCTGCACCTTCCTGAGAGCAGAAAGCAGACCTGCCCCAGGAGAACTTTATTTCTCTCACGAGAACCATTTCTTCTCTGCCTTCTCTTCTGAGTTATATTTTTCTATATGCCTAGCCTCTGGATTTTTATCCCCTTGATTTAGTGAGACCCTCTATCTTATATGGGCTTCCCTGGTGGCTCAGCTGGTAAAGAATTTACTTGCAGTGCAGGAGATCTGGGTTCAATCCCTGGGTTGGGAAGACCCCCTGGAGAAGAGAAAGGTTACCCACTCTAGTATTCTGGCCTGGAGAATTCCATGGACTGTATAGTCCTTGGAGTCACAAAGAGTCGGACACGACTGAGCGACTTTCACTCTATCTTATATGTATTTGTTGTTGTTGTTCAGTCACTGTGTCCGATTCTTTGCAACCACGTAGACTGTAGCCTGCCAGGCTCCTCTGTCTCCACTGTCTCCCAGAGTTTGCTTAAATTCATATCCATCTTATAAGTATGTTGTTGTTTTCGTTGGCGCCAAGTCATGCCCAACTCGTCGCAACCCCATGGACCACAGCACACCAGGTTTCCCTGTCCCTCACCACCTCCCGGAGTTCGCCCAGGTTCATGTTCATTGAATCAGTGATGCCATCCAACCATCTCATCCTTTGTTGTGCTCTTCTCCGCCTGCCTTCAATCTTTCCCAGCATCAGGGTCTTTTCCACTGAGTCAGTTATTTGCATCAGGTGGTGATGGCAAACTACTCCAGTATACTTGCCATGAGAACCTCATGAATTGGATGAAAAGACCACAAGGTATGGCACCAAAAGATAAGCCACCAGGTTGAAAGGTGTCCAGTATCCTACTGAGGAAGAGCGAAGGACAACTTACGTGTATAATTTCTCCAAAATTATCCTGCAGAAAGGCATCACTTTATATTCGAGTCCAAACAAAATCAATCATATGAAGGGGTCCCTCTTGTGACTTTGCTCTGGACAGAAAAGTAATTTAAACAACTGCCTAATGCAGCCCAAATATTTATTTCTTCCTTCTTGTCTATGCACCATTCGTCTTACCTTGGGCTAAAAATTGGCCATCAAACCTAGAGAGTCCCTTTAATGGAGGCAGCGTGAGGCCTGTGCTACAAATCCAACTGGAAACCTGTACAAGTACACAAAACTTACTTTGCACAGCTTTTTGAAATGCATCCAGGTTCCCTAGAGCTCAAAGTGTATGAGTTTTTTTGTGTCCAACTGCATAGAAACTGCCTGCTTCTGGACTATATCTGCTCCTTAGAAATGCTGTTTGGTTACTTAATTAGGTCTACCCTCCCCTTCCGGTTAACTTGACAGCCTGCTGCCAGAGTTAATAATTAACAAGGTGTCACAATACCTCTAACAGTCGCTCAATTCTTTGCTCACCTGCCTCCCTGTCTCTTCCTGCTGCTTCTGAAATGCTTAAACTCCCCTGGGATACAAGCTCCCTATAATAAATCATGGCACAAAGGCACAGACTTTCATGGCTCTAACTGAAATTCACAACTGGGCAAGCCCAGGAGGCAGTCACCTGGCCATTGCCCCAGCCCATGTGCATCCTCGATGCTGCTTAAGCACAGGTGAGCATGAAGTTTTAATGAGGTTTTAGCTGCAAATGCATTGTGCAATTACTGTTAAGATGGGTGAACATTTGGCCCAGAAAGAATTGCATTTTAAGCAATAGGGTTTCCCCATTAGCTGTTCCCAGCTATTAATTCAACCAGTTTGTTTATACATTTTGACAATTGTTCATGTGAAAGAGACCTGGGGATTTTATTTGACCACAATTTCATTATAAGCTAACAGTATGATATGGCTGCTAATAAAAGTTAATACAAGTTTAGGCTACATTAAGTGAATAGTCCAAATTAAAAAAAAGGGACTATCCCACTATACATTACTCTTGTAGGTACACAGATCTTATTTTTCCAAACCAATATTTGGCAAGTACAGTTGTGCATGCAGAGACTCTGGTATAGAACATTTGAAAACATAACTATCCTTAAAAATCCAGGATATGTGGCTTTGGTATATATGAAAAACAGTCATTTATTCATTCAATTGTTTGTTTGTTTCTTTGCTGGAGCAAATATCTGTTCAATACACACTCTGCTAGGCTTTGTTCTAAGTTCAAGTGTAAGGAAAACTCACTCTGATTCTAGGCATTTTTGTTCTCTTATGAGCTGCAAACAATGAGGCACTTAGGAAACTGTGAAATAAGAATTGGCTTTGAGAGTCACTGTGGATGAAGTTCCTAAATGGAGCATCTACAGATGGAGCCTTGCAGAGTCAGGAAAGCTGTCCAGAGAAAGCGATGTCTACAGGGGAAACTAGTAGTTGAATAGAGGACTGGAAAATGGAATTGTAGGTAAAGAGTGAACGGAAGAGGGACCCAGGCAGAGTGTACGGGATTCAAGGTAACTACAGCAACCAGAGTATGAGAGCAAAAGTGAGGCCAGAGAGGTAAGTGGGGACCAGATCACTCAATCTTTGTGGTAAATTGGAAAAACAAATTGGTAGACAAATATTGAACCTAAAAATACATACAAACGATCACATCAAGGACAATAGAGAAGATGCAAGTACTATGTGCTATAGCAACATAGAGGAGTCAGTGGCAGACTACCAGGAAAATATCATAAAGGAGGTGATATCTAAATCAGGTTTTGGAGGGTGAGGACCTGATCACATAGGAAAGAGGTAGATGGTCCTTCACACAGAGGGCACAGCCTGTGCAATGGAACAAAGAAGGAAAGATGGAAGATGAGATTGCAAATTGGGTTATGTCCTGATTTGAAAGGCTGACAAGACATGGTGCTGACATGGAATTGGTCAAACCAGGTCACAGGACTAACCCCAGACCCAATATAGGTCATATCTCCTCAAGGGCATAAAGATTAGGAGACACACTTGTCACAGAGCAACCAGTATGAGTGTCTCCTACAAATGTGAGAAAGATATTTTCCCATGGTACAGACGATGGTATAAAAGAGTAAAAAAAGAACATAATTTAAAGCTATTATTATATTCCAGTAAGATGGTGAAGAGGAACGATACTCAAGAATAAAGAATAAAATTAAGACAAGAACCACCACTAGAGTAGAACATATAAAACCTGGCAATGTGAGAGGTTGGGAGGGGGAGAAAGATATTGAGAATAAACAGTTTCAGTCAGTTCAGTTGTGTCCTACTCTCTGTGACCCCATGGACTGCAGCGTGCCCGGCTTCCCTGTCCCTCACCAACTCCTGGAGCTTGTTTAAACTCATGTCCATTGAGTTCGTGATGCCATCCAACCATCTCATCTTCTGTCGTGCCCTTCTCCTTCTGCCTTCAATCTTTCCCAGCATCAGGGTCTTTTCAAATGAGTCAGTTCTTCACATCAGGTGGCCAAAGTATTGGAGTTTCAGCTTCAGCATCAGTCCTTAAAATGAATATTCAGAACTGATTTCTTTTAGGATTGACTGGTTGGATCTCCTTGCAGCCCAAGGGACTCTCAAGAGTCTTCTCCAACACCACAGTTCAAAAGCATCAATTCTTTTTCAGGCCTGTGTTCGGCTTTCTTTATAGTCCAGCTCTCACATCCATACATAACTACTGGAAAAACCATAGCTTTGACGAGACAGATCTTTGTTGGTGAAGTAATGTCTCTGCTTTTTAATATGCTGTCTAGGTCATAGCTTTTCTTCCAAGGAGCAAGCATCTTTTAATTTCATAGTTGCAGTCACCACCTGCAGTGATTTTGGAGCCCAAAAAAATAAAGTCTGTCACTGTTTTCATTGTGTCCCCATCTATTTGCCATGAAGTGATGGGACTGGATGCCATGATCTTCATTTTTTGAATGTTGAGCTTTAAGCCAGCTTTTTCACTCTCCTCTTTCACTTTCATCAAGAGGCTCTTTAGTTCCTCTTTGTTTTCTGCCAGAAGGGTGGTGTCACCTGCGTATATGAGGTTATTGATATTTCTCCCAGCAATCTTGATTCCAGCTTGTGCGTCATTCATCCCAGCGTTTTTCATGATGTACTCTGCACATAAGTTAAATAAGCAGGGTGACAATATACATCCGTGACATGCTCCTTTCCCGATTTGGAACCAGTCTGTTGTCCATGTTTGGTTCTAACTGTTGCTTCTTGACCTGCATACAGATTTCTCAGGAGACAGGTCAGGTGGTCTGGTATTCCCATCTCTTTCAGAATTTTCCACAGTTTGTTGTGATTACACCAAAGGCTTTGGTGTAATCAATAAAGTATAAATAGATGTTTTTCTGGAATTCTCTTGCTTTTTCTGTGATCCAACAGATGTTGGCAATTTGATCTCTGGTTCCCTCTGCCTTTTCTAAACCCGGCTTGAAAATCCCAAAGTTCACAGTTCACATACTGTTGAAGACTGACTTGGAGAATTTTGAGCATTACTTTGCTAGCATGTGAGATGAGTGCAATTATGCAGTAGTTTGAACATTCTTTGGCATTGCCGTTCTTTGGGATTGGAATGAAAACTGACCTTTTCCAGGCCTGTGGCCACTGCTGAGTTTTCCAAATTTGCTGGCATATTGAGTGCAGCATTTGCACAGTATCATCTTTTAGGAGTTGAAATAGCTCAACTGGAATCCCATCACCTCCACTAGCTTTGTTCATAGTGATGTTTCCTAAAGCCCACTTGACTTTGCATTCCATGATGTCTGGGTCTAGATGAGTGATCACACCATTGTGGTTATCTGGGTAATTAAGATTTTTTTGTATAGTTCTTCTGTATATTCTTTCCACCTCTTCTTATTATCTTATGCTTCTGTTAGGTCCGTATCATTTCTTGTCCTTTATTGTGCCCATCTTTGCATGAAATGTTCCCTTAGTATCTCTAATTTTCTTGAAGAGATATCTAGTCTTTCCCATTCTATTGTTTTCCTCTATTTCTTTGTGTTGGTCATAGCAAAGTGATCAATAAATCAAATAAATAATTTAGTTGTTGCCATTAGTAGAGAGTAATATGTATCAGTCTGGGGACATTTAAAAAAATATTTATAGTGTTTTAGGCATGACAGCTAAAGCCTGGGAAATAGATCTTGAAAAAAAAAAAAAAAGAATGGAGAAGAAACCAGTAAAAGAGATTGAGGTAAATGATCAGAAACATAAAGGCCAATGAACAATAGTGTCATTGCGAAACTCAAGATAACAATCAAGAAAGAGAGAGATCAGTGTTGTCAAACTTGAGGTCAAGTAAAATAAAGATGGAAGTTTGTCATTGTTTTTGGTAATCAGGAGGCCAATAAAACCCTTTGGAATTGGTGGTTTGAGTACTTGGGGATGGTAGCTAGGGCACAAGAACAAATGGGTTATATAAAGAAGTGGAGACAAAAATTTAGTGTAAATTTTTTCTAAGATCCTCCACCCCTACATTCTCTAGTGGCTAAGCTAGTCTTGCCCTTGTGGCTCTGTGAGTATCTAAATAGCCCCACCCCCCTGTTCACTCACCAGATGTCAAGGTGCTTGGGATGCAGCACAAAGGTCATGTGCCCAAGGCTAGCACAGCCGGAGGACTCAGCTTTCACAATTGTTATCTCCCTGTATTCACAAGATACTACTGGGTATTATTTAAGCAACTGTAGATTGTGAGAGAGGAGGGAAAGAGATAGTGACAGAGAAGCTTCTCAAAGAGAAAAGCAAGGACAACCTCAAAGACAAGATGGAGCTATTATTTAAATTACTGGTGGACTGATAGGCTTGTCAATTACAGCTGAAATTCAAGGTGACCTTTCTATACAGCAATCAGTTTAGAAACCTGTTAAATGTCAGGTTGAGGGCTTTTGGAAGCCATATTGCTGGGTACCAGGATCTTTTATAAAACAGAATTCCGATTACCTAAAAAGTCATTTCAAATGTGACCAAAATTCTGCTCATGAGTGCTTTGTATTATTCTATACACAAGGCTTAAAATCATACAAAATTAAGCTCCAGGCCATGGTTAAGAAGGAATCATTATTCTTTCTTTATCTCATGTTTTATGTTAAATGTTGCAAAGACCCAATCAAAATGTGTTTATCAGATATCACCTGGGCCTCCCTGACCTTTAATTTCCAGATGTTTTTGGTTCACAGTCCATCTCTGTCCCTGGCACATTGTACTTGGTTTTATGACCTAAGATCTTCCCTCGTTCTCTAAAAATTCCCAAGCCAGGGGAAAGAGAAGGTAACCTCTGTTCATGGATTCCTCTACCTTCTGGCCTCTGCTATTTCATGTCTGTTCCTTCTCTGTTCTGTGGTGATTGATACTAGTGCTCCATGCAGCCACTTTGAAGTTTTTCCAATATCTCAGGCCACATGCAGTGTGTAAGAACATAGACTTTATTACGATTCCCAGGGCAATAAATGCAAGATGGAGGATGGATTTTTACACAGCAGGAGTCTCAGAATCTCTTTATCTTTTTAGCTTCTCTATCTTCTTCCCTTATTCTGATGAGTAGTCATCGTATCTTTCTGTCTGAGATGGAAAATCCATCTGCATCTTCTCTGTTCTTAAGCAGGGAGCCACCTCTGATGTCTCCACTCATTTTCACTTCCCCAAGCAGGTTTCCTCGAGGTAGTTTCCCAATAAAGATTCTCTCTAACAGGAAGTCTGATGCCAGCTACTAGCATATCACCCGACCCCCAGTGCTCAAAAGTGCTCAGTCACTTCAGTCATGTCTGATTCTCTGTGACCCCATGGACTGTAGCCCACCAGGCTCCTCTGTCCATGGGATTCCCCAAGTAAGAATAGTGGAGTGGGTTGCCATGCCCTACTCCAGGGGATCTTCCGGACCCAGGGATCAAATCCACGTCTCCTGCTTTGCAGGCAGATTCTTTACCGCTAAGCCACCAGGGAAGCCCATGTCCCCCCAACCCTATTACATAATGAATCATATCTGTTCAAATTCTAGTGGTCATATGCTTGAGATTTTTTTCAGAATAATTTGAAATTTCATGCAGCCTTATTTTCAATAAAGGATCCATTCTATGTATGAAAAAAATAGTTACACACCTAACATTCTATAATTAAAAATATATTACATAAATTAAAAAACTTGAAAAATAATTTATCAGATCGTGTGTTTAGTTATTATTTGAAAAACTTGATCATTGAGTTGATGGTAACCATGGCTAGAAAAGATGGGGGAAATCGACTGGAAGTCTATTCCATTACTTACACATATGTCAATTTTTGCAGAAAGAAACTAGCAAGATCTGGATATTGTGTTTCTGCAGCTCGAAACCTTCAACTGCCTCATGCCTAAGTTACCTACCCATCTAAGAGCTACTAAGCTAGAGGCACTTTAAATGCTCACCTGAACTTCACAATTCTTAAGTCAACATTAGTGTACTTGTTCCACAGGTGAAGATACAGAATCTCAGAAAAATTTTCAAAGGCTATTCTCATTCGTAACAATTTCCAGAATGATGGTAGAGCACACAAGGTTGGAGGGAAAAAATAAAGGCTTGAATTTGGACTCCAGCATTCATATATTAGCTGTCTATTTTGGGCAAATTACTTACCTTCCCTGGGGCCCAGTGTAGGTGTCTGGGGTTCAAAAACAGCGTTTACCTCCTAGGCTCATTGTGTTAAATGAGTTAATATATGTGATGCATGAAGCTCTTGGAAGAACACCTGTTGTAATCAGCAGTTTCTAAAATCCAGCTACTTTACTTGCTTTCAGACTAAGAGAAAGGGGACAAGGTAACATCTAAAAATATTTTTTTGGTGTCTCACAGTAGAGGTTTAGATAAGGTTCTGCATAGTAATGTAAATGTGATTAATTTGTATCACTCCGTTGATGTTTCATTTATTATTTACTGCCAGCCACACAAGGGGTTGCAGGATTCTTAATTTCCTTGTCTCTACATGGCCCTTGAGGTCCCTTCTCTGACCTGGCAATTCCCTGCTCAGACTCTCTCATCCCATGGAGGGCAAATCACCTGTTTCCGCAGAACTGGGTCTCCTGTGCAAGGAACATTGGTCACATGATCACCTGAGGTTAAGTCAGGTTGGAGGATTTTGCTGAAATTTCTGCTTGGAGCTTCAGAATTTGAATTCATTTGACAAGTATCACCTCAGAGCAAATCTCTAGCAGCTCCCCCACTGCCCCACCAAAACACCATAATTCAGAATAAACCAGCCCTCTCCTGACTTTTAAAAACAGATAACTGATATAGTCCAATAAAATGAATTCTACTTTCCCAAGCTTCTGTACTAGCATACCCTGTGGTTGGATTATAGTTTCTCTGTGGTCTTGTTTTTAATTCATTTCACATAGTACTTGGTATTCATTATAAAATAGAACTTACCATATTCAGCAAAAGCTCAAAAAGATAAAAAATGACCAAACCACTGGGAGATAATCACAAAGTTTGGTGTAAATGTCCGGACTTCATTCTTGCACCATACATATTCAGAAATATATACTTTCACTTACTACATAATTATATAAAATATGATTTTGTATTAGATTTTGGCATTGAACCTATGCAATGCACATAAGCTTGGGCAGACTCTGGGAGATGGTGAGGGACAGGGAAGCCTGGTGTGCTGTAGTCTATGGGGTCACAAAGACTCAGACACAACTTGGCGACTGAATAACAGCAACATGCTTTTGCAACTGGATTTTTTACTTACCATCTTTCCTTGTTCACAAATGGGGTTCTATATTGTTTTTTGCTACATATTTTAACTTATAAAAGAAAGCCCTAACTACTATACATCTAAATTTTATAGGATATAAAAAACTGCTAATCTATTTCCATAAGTTTAGCTACCAAAAATAAACATAGGGGAAGACAAGGACACACAAAGGAAAAGACTGAAAAATAACCGTGTCCATGTTGTGTTTAGGTTGGCCCCCAAAATTAAAATATGTGGGTGTCTATCGCTGTAAGTGTGAATTTACCCTGGAGTCAGAAGTGGGATCCTCATTAAGTCACACGTTTTTATTTAAGCCTGCAGTACTCATCAAGCCCTTAAGCTCTGTAAACTCTGTAGTTAAGCTCTTCCTTTTGAGAATTTAATAATTTAGCATTTGGGAAGTTTCACTGAAGTCTATAGTTACTGTCTCCATGACTCCTTCACCAAAATGTTAAAGCATTTTCAGTAATAAATTTTGGCTTTAAATCAGACCACCTGAAAGGCGCCCAGCTCAGGAACCACCCCCAATATCCCCATTTCACTGGCCCCATCAACATGGGAGACTGTTAATCAATAACAAACAACAGTGATCCAATAGGTCACCTGGGACATTTATGAAGAAAAAAATGTTGCCTGTGAAAAAAGGCTTATTTTTAGCTCTGCCATGATATGCATATATCAGAAACTTCTAACAATTCTAAACTTCCAGCAATCTTCCCCTCCCTTTTGCTAATTGTTTGTTGGGAGCTTTAACTAAAACTGATCAAAGCCTAGAACAACAATTTCTTTTTCGGAGACTCAACTAATAATAGCTCATGCTTACTGCAGCAGTTTGCCCCAGAAGGATCCCCAAGCACTCAGCAGAATGCATACATAGAATTAGCATCACTCACACAGCAGAGGGAGGCGTGCAGAATCCAATAGCCATTCTTCACCTGCCATGCTACAGAGCCCAGCGCAGTAGGATTTAAGAGCATGATCAAAGAGTAACTTTTCTAACCGAATCTCCAGGGGAATATAGGGTGACAGTATAATTACCCCAGTTAGAATTTAGCCAGCCACAGAATTAATACTACCACTACTCTTGTAGGAAACAAAGAGACAGGAGCGGACCCGAAGGTCTTTAATGGCCAGAAGAGGTCAAGCCCTGAGTTTTCTATCTCACCCCAGAGACACATGAGATATTTCCCCCCCTGACCAGAATGCCATCCAAGGCTGTCCCTTCTATTTTTTAACTAGACTGAAGAAAATAGTCATTATTTCAATAGTGCATTGCACTTATGTTGCCAAGGATACCTAGGGACCCCAAGGCCTAAGCCTCTGCAGGTAGTCACGGTGGAAAAGACAGCTTGGTCTCTTTTGCTGCAGTCATGGATAAAGAAATGACTTTGTCTGCAGGGAAGGGCATTCATGTTTGAAGGAAGAAGACTCAGGGACAAAAGAGAGCCCTTTAAAGGTAAAGACTTAGCTGTCTGTCTGTATTGACATCAATTAAAAACCCTTGGCATTGGGAGTCTTGTGTGTGCATGTTCAGTTGTGTCTGTTTCTTTGCGACCCCGTGGACTGTAGCCAGCCCAGCTCCTCTGTCCACGGAATTTTCCAGACAAGAATACTGGAATGGGTTACAGTGTCTTCCTTCAGGGTATCTTCCCAACCCAGGGATCGAACCTGTGTCTCTTGCATCTCCTGAATTGACAGGCAGACTCTTTACCCCCGGACCATATATATATGGCTTTGGCATATTACAAAATAGAAGGGTCTCCAGGATTTTCCTTATCGCCTCCAACAGCAGCGGTAACCTGAGGCTGGGCCAGAAACTTCTCTTTCCTCCTTGCACATTCGTCTTTTATGTGCATCCCCAACCCAGGGTTCCCCAAGGTCTATGCGAAGGTCTGAAGGCCCAAGGGGCCGTGGAGGCAAACCGATGCTTTCCCTAGAATGGTAGCTCCGTGCTCACCCACAGAGTTTTTCTAGGAGTCTTTTGTAGGCTGTCTTATGAAAGTTGATCAAAAGTTTTCAAGTGTTCACATACCCTTAATTAGCAGCATCTTGGATACTTCCACCAAGACACAGGAGGCACCCATGCCCTCAAGAAAAGCGGGCTAGATCTGGGCATTTTCTTCCTTTATACTAGGAAGGTTTTGAAGAATAATTTTACAATTAGATAACATTAAGAATGATGAAAGCTAGAGAGCGGAAAGCAGCCAGAATTAATTACTTACTTGAGGGTCTGCTCAGGCCTCTTCGGCAGTGTTCATGCTGATTTTATTAGGGGGAATTAACCCTTGGTGTTCGAGTTGAGGCAACTCAGTACAGCCACAGACTGCAGGGCCTCTGTCTCTCACCATCCCCTCCTCCTCCTCTCCAGCTCTGGCTCCCCATTGAACAGCTTCCTCTCATCTTTTTTTTTTTTTTCTCATTAATTTCATTTGTTTTATCACTATGTGGACATTGATATTTCTAGAAATAAAACTAAATTTGGAGAACATGATGGGTGCACCTTTTGGCATTCTCTCTTCAGCCCCCTAAAGGCAGTTCACAGATGTCCAGATGTCTACCCTAGAATGGATGGATAAGCCTCTGAATAAGCGAATGACTGCTGTACAGAGGTCAGTAGTTATTGCTACTCCTTTATCCAATGCTTGTTTAACAAATGTTTATTAAATACTTTAAGCACAGGAAGTTCTTTTAGGGTTATGAGAAATAGAAAGATGTTGAAGACAAGGTTCCTGACACCAAAATCTTATCTACAAAGAGAGCTATGAATTCAAAAAGAAAAACTGTATGTACTCTGTTTAGAAAAATATTATCATACTTTTGTCACATAGTCTAAAACTACATAAAATATTGAGAAATGCTGCTCTAAACATAAATAATTGTATATATTCAAGATAAAATGTAAGTATTTGGAGAAACAGAGGAAAATAATTACTTGAGTGCCCATGTTTTGCATAAAGGCCATTCGGACTATATCAGTCTAAGAAGACCAAAAACAATGTCAGGGCACTAATGAAATTTCTAGCATCCCTTGTGTTGGATCAGAGATGGTATTATTCTATTCAAATGTGAAGAAAGTGAGATAGTGAGATGCTTTCAAAAGAAATTTGGAGTGGATTAATTAAAGCGTATACATAACACAAACCATAAACCCTTAGAAAAATAGATCATGTGATCACTTGATCACATATATCAAAGACCTAGAATAATATAATATCCACAATTAAGCATCCTCTGTTCAAAGCAAAACTGAAAATATTATGAGAATATGATTCCCATTTCATGTTGAAAAAGCTCACACTAGTTATGTGAAAGAAGTAAATTTTCCTTATACAAGAAATCATGTTTGAAGAATGTAAGAAATACAATTTCAAGAGCAATTTTATGAAATGCACGGGGATGTTTTTCACGTAATTGTTTTTACAGCGAATCTTAATAAACATTGAGAATACGAAGAAACCAACTCAATAAAAATGGGAAAAAAAAGATGAGCAGACATTTAATCAAAAATACATATAAAGTACTAAGCACATGAAGAGATGCTCAACATCATTAGTCATGAAGGAAATGCAAATCAAAATCACAATGAAATACTGCTACAGATCTATTATAATGGTTAAAATTAAGAAGTCTGAGGTTCTAAAGGTTGGCAAGGATGTGGAGCCACTTGAACCCTTATACATTGCTCATGGGTTTGCAAAATGGTAGCATACCTTTGAAAAACACTTTGGTAGTTTCTTAAAAATTTAGATACTCTTACTACATGAGAAAATAATGTCTTTCTTGGGTATTTACCCAAGAGAAATATAAACATGTATCTACACAAAGGCCTGGATATGAGTTCCTAGCAGTTTTCTAAAAGAATCCTATATTAGATAAACTCAAGTATCTGTCAAATGTTGAATGGACAAATAATGGTAATATATTCATACAATGGAAAAAGACTCATAAATAGTTGGCAAAATGGTGTCCTACCCCCATGGAGTTTCTACTCTCATAAGGGAAATAAATTTGTAAGCCAATAAATATATATGAAGAATAACCTGTAGTAAAAGGTATTAGAAAGAAAAAAATGGAGATGACTATAGAATGGAAAGCAGATAAGAGTTGCTATTTTCCAACATTTTAGTGTAGATGGTCAGGAAAAACCAGCTGAGTAAGCACTATTTGCAGAAATAGGAAGGAAAGGAGTAAGCTGTGAAAATATCTGGGTGTATCTGGGCAGAGGAAACAGAAAATTTAAAGACACAAAATTTAAAAAAAATTTAAAGAAAATTTAAAGGAGGGTGAAGCAATATCAGAAAGACATTGCTTGTGGGGGACCACAAGAAGCCACAGCGAGAGAGCACCATGTGGACAGACACAATTTAGTGTGCTACAAATCTTGTCTTCTCAGCCTTGGATTCATGGCACTAGAACTTACAGCAGCAATTTACATTTTCCGCACTGTTCTATGTAAATAACCCAGAGCTCTTTAGCTTTTCCCCAAAGGGACAAAGTTCAAAAGTAGTTTCAATATCATATGTATAGT
Source organism: Bos taurus (assembly GCF_002263795.3). Lineage (NCBI taxonomy): Eukaryota > Metazoa > Chordata > Mammalia > Artiodactyla > Bovidae > Bos > Bos taurus. The sequence continues at coordinate 92,601,882 of NC_037336.1, forward strand.
TTGATACTGGGGCTTCCCCGGTGGCTCAGTCTGTAAAGAATCTGCCCGCAATGCAGGAGACTCAGGTTTGATATCTGGGCTTGGAAGATCCCCTGGAGAACGGAATGGCTACCCACTCCAGTACTCTTACCTGGAGAATTCCATGGACAGAGGAGCCTGGCGAGCTATAGTCCATGGTGTTGCAAAGAATCAGACACAACTGAGCGACTAACATGTTCAACAACAAATTTGTTATTAACTCTAAGCAATCAGTTAAGCAAAATTAGCAGGCAGTATGTATTTTCTAATCCCCAAGAAAACTTATAAACTGGCTACCACATCTGTAGTAAGTTGGAGATTTTACATAAGATGTACTGTTGCTGTGGCAACATTTACACCACTCCCTCTAGCAACTGTTAGAGCAAGGTGTCAACATAACATGCTTTAGCAATTTTATCATCTTTGGATGTAGGGAGGAATCCAGGAAGATGTTATCTCAAGTAATTGTCACTTATTCTTGGGAAAACATCCTCAGAGGAATTGCAGCTCCTAAATCTGTCCTTCATTTGCTCTTAAGAGCTCTATGAGTATTGCAAGTTCCTGCCTGAGATCTGTAACCTTCCTTTTTTGCCTCCTTCCTTTCTTCCAATGATTCATCTCATCATTATTTCTTGACCACCTACCACGTGTTAGACACTCTTTTAAATGCTGGCAATATCGTGGTAGTTGACACAAACAAAATCCCTGTAAAGCTAGAAGCACGCTGGGTGAAAGGAAGTTTTTACCATCTTTCAGCAATCAAGTAGGAGCCGTGGAAAAGCAAAAGAATGAACGTAGCTGCTTCTTGGGTATTGGAAGGGAAGAGGAAGAAAAAGTCAAGGGTGTTTCTGTCCATGCAATAGAGAAACACTAGTGTCAGTATAACAAAATATATATATATATTAATATATTAAACCGTGCAGAAATAAATGAGACGTGTTTCCCTCACTCCCATACCAAGAGTCTGTGTGTATTCTAAGTCTGGCCTCTCTGAACTCAGGAGGTAGTGAACAACTTTTTGTCATGGATATGAAAATAGAAATTGAAAATACCATCAAACAATTTCCTACTCCTGCTGTGATTTCCGGCACACATGATGCGTTTCTCTGTCATGTCCGACCTCTGCCTATGGGATTTCCCAGGCAAGAATACTGGAGTGGGTTACCATTTCCTTCTCCCAGGGCTCTTCCCAACCCAGGGATCAGAACCTGAGGCTCTCGTATCTCCTGCATTGGCAGGAAGATTTTCTGCCACTGAGCCACCTGGGAAGCCTTGTGATTTGGGGAGTTTGGATCTATTAGGGAAAGGATGGGATGGATTAGGAGGGAAAAGACTGCCAAGGGGAGGTGAGAGAAGGGGCTCCTCTCCCCAGGACCAGCAAGGTGCCCATAGAGCCAATGCTTATGATTCTAGGGGAGAAGGACACCCGTATTCTCCTCCCAGAGCTCAAAATCTGAAAAGTTTCCTTTGGGGGTTGACAGAAAATTGCTGCAATGGGAATTGCCAAAACCAGCAGGTGGGATGTGAGCAGAAAGAGGTGAGGCTAAAGGCAGAACAGAGCGCTGAGAGCCACGGGGCACAGGGAGCCCCAGATGGCAAAGCACAGGGAATGCGCTTGTCCAACCTATGGTTCCCATGGGAACCCCGGACTGGGCTGGAGTTCCCGGACTGAGACTGGGCAGGTCTCATCCCTTTTGGCAGCTGCAGAGTCCCAGGCATCAACATGTCTGTCCAGCCCCAAGCAGAGAGGGCTCACGTCCCAGAAAGACTTGCCTGTTCATCTCATTTACTGTAACGATGGAGAAACCACCTTCTGCAATCAACTTAAGGTGCTTAGAAAAACCGCTTTGTCTCCTCCGTTGTCTAGGAGTCCAGGAGTCTAACAAAATGGAGCTTTGCCTTTTAAAGGTTGGGTGATTTCTCACCTCCAGGAAAATGGAGAAATTAACCATTCTAGCCTCTCGCCTTGTGACCCCCTCCAAACTTTAAAGAGGACAAGTGTGAATGGCCGTGGGACTTTACAGGCCTGCAGGTTAGATCTGCTTCAATCAACTAAAACGGACCCATGTTAGGGAGTCTAGATTTAAAATGTCATTTAAGGTTTTATGGTCAGACCATAAAACAAAACAGATTTATGATATAAATAAAATACAGTTAGAACTTGGTCACAAAAACTCTCTCTCTTTTTTTTTTTTCTTCTTATTTTGGGTACTATACTCTTTGGGGCCATGCCCTTTGTCTGAAAGGAAGACTTGTCCACATCCTACCCTATGGGAGAAGAACAGTAGCCTGCCTGCCAGCTCCTCTTTTTTCCAGCTGGGGTCATCTTAATTGGTCCCAAGCTGATCTGGAGAGAAAAAGGCTGGGATTCTCACCTGGAGCACTGACTTCCATTGTGACTGAAGAGCTGGGAAATGCTTTGGGAAGGGGATACGCCTCCCCTCACTGCAGGAGAAGGGCCCTCTTTTCACAGGCTGGCCCCATGCAAGTGACACCTGCTGGAGCAAAACGGTTCTCCTGCAAATCAAAGAATAAAAGCTGCTACCAGCTGCCCCTTCACTTTGCTCCATCCGTTTTTGGTTACCTAATTGAATCTCTCTCTTTCATTCTCCATCCTCGCGTCGGGCTGGCAGACAGCAGTGCCATTGGCGGCACAGTTCCACGTATGAATTGGCTGCCAGACTTGCTGTAGTCAACTCCTTCTTGAACTCTCTGCGTGCTAGTTCAGAGAGCACTGTTCTCCCATCATCCCACCATGGCACTTCCAAATAGCTGGATATAATTGGGTTCAGAGGAGTTCAAAGCCATGCTCCAGCATCCTTGTATCAAAGCTCATTGAACAACAGGGGAACCGTGCACTCAAATGCAGGCATGGGGTGAGGAGAGTTATTAGTGGAATACATTCAAATCTGTCACGCTAGATTCCTGGGTACACAACTGGATTTTGGTTCAGCTTTTAAGACTTCAGGTGTGGTCCCCAGGAGATGGCTCCTATAACCGCTGTAAAAATATCATTTGTACTAATGCACTTTGCCTATTTCATAGCAGATCCTTGTGAGACTAATTTCCTTTTTTTTTTTTTTTTTAATGTCAAGGCTTTCTCCAGAGATTGTTCATTCATTATATTTATTTTCTTGGACATGATTTTAACAGACATTCCCCTGAAGAGCTTGTGGCTATTAACTTTACGGAAGGGTTGCTCAAGAGACAGTTAAAAGCAAATGGTTTAAGTGGAAGGATTGGGCCACAGCCCCTCATGGGTATTCATCTGCCCCCAAACTCATTTCACTGAGTCTTCCTTCACAGGCCACACGCAAGAGGAGCAAGAGGAAAAGTCTTCTATCATTTGACAAGATGGTGGGTTCCAACCACTGCTAAATGCTAAATCCTGTCATGCTCTGATCTTTGTGGGCTGTACATTGGGATGCCAAGAACTATGTCAAAAGAGTGATATGGAGGGATTCAGGAAACGAATTCATAGGGGTGGTATGAATTGCATGGGTGTCAGATGGCTGTCTGATGTCCCTCATTTAATTAGAGTATCATCTCACCCTGCCATGGAAAGGTCCCCAGACATAGTCTTGGGAAATTTCACACTTTCCAGAGTACATATTGCCCATCTCTCACATTTAGGATCAGGGACTGGTATCATTAAATGTCTCCTGAAAAACTTCCTGTTCATTGAGGGACTTTTGTCCAGGACACAGGAGTCAGACGTCATCCATTCTGCATTTGAATACTTTCAGTGCCTGGAATTTCACCTTCTCCTAAGGCAACTGTGTCTTCTGTTTAACCATCTGAATTACTATAAAATTATCTTTTCATAGGACTGCATCTAGTCCCATTATTACCATTGTTTCAGTGTATCTTTTGGAGCAACAGACAACTATTTACTCCTATTCTCACAAAAATACTTTTTCCACTTTAAAAAAAAAATACATTTTCGTTGCTATTCACTATTCATGCATTCCACAGTATTGGGGCACCAGCAGTAGATCGGATCTGGGCCGGGGGCTGGAGATAGGATGTCACCCCTGTCTTCACAGGACTCAACATCCAGTGAGAATTACATTTATGCTAAGTGCCGTCTTTCCCTGAACTTACCTCTCTCTGCTTGAACTGTTTCACGTTACTCATTTCTTTCAACATAAAGACAGCATCCCCCATACACCCCTAGCACCTCTTATCATGATGCCATTGACATGTGCTGCCTAGAAATCAGCACAGATCCTCTCGTTCTGTCCCACTGCTGTCTGTTCTGGTTCTTCAACCTCATCCGGCATTCACAGGACACACCAGTGTCTCGGATTTGGTTTATGTTAACGAAAACCTAGTCTATCTTGTTCTGAAATAGGAAGGGAGGAGAGGTTGGAACAGGGCTGCGGGATGGCTATTCTTAATTGATACAATCAATCTTAGTGAAGGGAGTCTAAACTCAGACGCCAAACCATTTTGGTGAGAGTCCTTTCAGAATATCGCTCCAAGCACGCCTCAGACATAGCCCCGTCTCATCTCCCAGGCGATGCTGAGGGCGCCTGGATATCATGACAGTCGTGGTTTTTCCCCATACGCTACTGAGAACACACTTGTATTAATAATTGATAGCATTCACCTACGTGAATTTGAAGCAGGCTTAGCAAGATGGAAATAAAGCAAGTCACAGAACTGTGTGGCATCCTCCTGCTCCTCCTTCTCTGGGGCTCACTGTCTCTGAGCCACTCAGTTAAGTTTGTAAAGTCAGGTTCTCCATCACTCGATGGTTTTCAGGATTTATTCATTGTCACTTTAGAGTGACCTTCCCTGACCCCTTCATTTAAAACAGTGTGTACCAGCAACACCAAGTCCTTTCTCTTGATTTATTTTTTCTACCACATAACAAACTAACATTATACTATTTCTTATTTCCTTGTCTATTTTTCATCGCCTCCAAACCAGTATGAGCTCCAGGAGGCCAAAAACTTGGTTTTGTTCACCACTAAATCCTCAATACCTAAGACAATGTCTTGTACTGAACATTAGGTTCTACAGAGATTGTTTGCCGAATGACTGAATGAATGAGTGGATGAACATGCTAAGTAAAGGAAGAAATAACTGCCGTGTCTCATCCCAGGATGCAAGGCACTTGGCCTGATGACCTCTCGTTGTTCGGCCCAGCTCTGTGTTTTTGTTTTTTTTAATTGGAGGATAACTGTTTTACAATATTGTGTTGGTTTCTGCCATGCATCAACATGAATCAGCCATAGGTATACACATGTCCCTTCCCTCCTGAACCGCCCTCCCTCTCCCCACCTCCATCGCACTCCTCTAGGTTGTCACACAGTACAAGGTTTGAGCTCCCTGTGTCATACAGCAAACCCCCACTGGCTATCTGTTTTACCCGTGGTGATGTATATGTCTCAGTGTTACTCTTTGAATTCGTCCCTCTTTCTCCTCCGCCTACTGTGCCCACAAGTCTGCTCTCGATGTCTGCATTTCCACTGCTGTCCTGCAGAAGGGTTCATCAGCACCATCTCTCTAGATTCCATATATATGTGCTAACATACGATATTTGTGTTTCTCTTTCTGACTTACTTCCCAGCTCTATGTGTTATGTGTAATTGCAGCTCTATTTTATGACTGCTGTGCCTCATATGATCAGAGAAAATTGCACACATTTCACTCTGAATTTGTGGAGAAAATAAAACCCATCTGAAGATTCTACAGATTTCCCAGACCCATCTCTAGCCTGTGCTCCTTTTGCACTGAATCAGAGTCATCCGAAGAAGACCACAGCCTTGGAATTCAATTTTCCCAAACTTTCCCAGAAAACTACACACAGGCAGCACTGTGGGGGGGGGGGGGTGGGGAGGAACCTTTGGGAAGGCAGCAGATTAAAAAAAAAACCCTCAGATGTAATACAAAATATATGAATTTTTATCATTTTTAAGAATCTACACATAAGCAATATCATATGATATTTGTCTTTCTCTGTTTAACTTACTTCACTTAATACAATAATCTCTAGGTCCCTCCATGTTGCTGCAAATGGCATAATTTTTTTTTATAACAGAGTAATATGAAAAACATCTATTTCTGCTTTATTGACTATGCCAAAGCCTTTGACTGTGTGGATCACAATAAACTGTGGAAAATTCTGAAAGAGATGGGAATACCAGACCACCTGACCTGCCTCTTGAGAAACCTATATGCGGGTCAGGAAGCAACAGTTAGAACTGGACATGGAACAACAAACTGGTTCCAAATAGGAAAAGGAGTACGTCAAGGCTGTATATTGTCACCCTGCTTATTTAACTTATATGCAGTGTACATCATGAGAAATGCTGGGCTGGATGAAGTGCAAGCTGGAATCAACATTGCCAGGAGAAATATCAATAACCTCAGATATGCAGATGACACCACCCTTATGGCAGAAAGTGAAGAGGAACTCAAAAGCCTCTTGATGAAAGTGAAAGAGGAGAGTGAAAAAGTTGGCTTAAAGCTCAACATTCAGAAAACGAAGATCATGGCATCTGGTCCCATCACTTCATGGGAAATAGATGGGGAAACAGTGAAAACAGTGTCAGACTTTATTTTTGAGGGCTCCAAAATCACTGCAGATGGTAACTGCAGCCATGAAATTAAAAAATTCTTACTCCTTGGAAGGAAAGTTATGACCAATCTAGATAGCATATTGAAAAGCAGAAACATTACTTTGCCAACAAAGATCCGTCTAGTCAAGGCTATGGTTTTTCCTGTGGTCATGTACGGATGTGAGAGTTGGACTGTGAAGAAAGCTGAGCGCTGAAGAACTGATGCTTTTGAACTGTGGTGTTGGAGAAGACTCTTGACAGTCCCTTGGACTGCAAGGAGATCCAACCAGTCCCTCCTAAAGATCAGGCTTGGGTGTTCATTGAAAGGACTGATGTTGAAGCTGAAACTCCAACACTCCGGCCACCTCATGCAAAGAGTTGACTCATTGGAAAAGACCCTGATGCTGGGAGGGATTGGGGGCAGGAGGAGAAGGGGACGACAGAGGATGAGATGGCTAGATGGCATCGCTGACTCGATGGACATGAGTTTGGGTAAACTCCGGGAGTTGGTGATGGACAGGGAGGCCTGGTGTGCTGCGATTCATGGAGTCCCAAAGAGCTGGATCAGAGAAGGCAATGGCAACTCACTGCAGTACTCTTGCCTGGAAAATCCCATGGACGGAGGAGCCTGGAAGGTTGCATGGGGTCCATCGGGTTGCTGAGGGTCAGACACGACTGAGCGACTTCACTTTCTCTTTTCACTTTCATGCATTGGAGAAGGAAATGGCAACCCACTCCAGCATTCTTGCCTGGAGAATCCCAGGGACGGGGGAGCCTGGTGGGCTGCTGTCTATGGGGTCGCACAGAGTGGGACATGACTGAAGTGACTTAGCAGCAGCAGCAGCAGCAGCAAGCGACTGAACTGAATTGAACTGAACTGAACTGAATATGAATGAGGGCTTCCCAGGTGGTGCTAGTGGTAAAGAACCCACTTGCCAATGCAGGAGACATAAAAGACAGGCGTTCAATCTCTAAGTTAGGAAGATCCCCTGGAGGAGGGCATAGCAACCCACTCCAGTATTCTTGCCTAGAGAATCCTGTGGACAGAGGAGCCCAGTGGATTATAGTCCAAAGGGTCACAAAGAGTCAGACTCAACTGAAGTGACAACACGTACAAGCACACAATATGAATGAACTTATTTAGAAAACAGAAATAGACTCACAGACATGGAACACAAACTTAGGGCTACCAAAGAGCATAGTAGGGGAGAGTGGGGGAGAGGAGTTTAGGAATAACAGATACATACTGCTACATATAAAATGGATAATCAACAAGGTCCTGCTGTACAGCACAGAGAGCTATACTCAGTATCTTGCAATAGTTTATAATGGAGAAGAATCTGAAAAAGAACATGTATATAATATAACTGAATATAACATCCGAAACTAACACAACATTGTAAATTAACTACACTTCAATTAAAAATGGTTACAATACTAATAATGAAGACAAGTACAACACTTGGCAAAAAAAGATTACCATATGAAACAACCTATTTTCTTTTTTAATTTTGCATTGGGGTATAGCCCATTAATGATGTTGCAATAGCTTCTTGTGACCAGCCGTACATATACATGTATCCATTTTCCCTCAAACTCCCCTCCCACCCAGGCTGCCAAATAACATTGAGAAGAGTTCCATGTGCTATACAGTGGGTCCTTGTTGGTTATCCATTTTATTTGTTAAATTAATTTATATATTTTAATTGGAGGCTAGTTGCTTTACTATATTGTGGTGGGTTTTGCCATACATTGACATGAATCAGCCACGGGTGTACATGCGTTCTCCATCCTGAATCCTCCTCCCACCTCTCTCCCCATCCCATCCCTCAGGGTGGTCCCAGTGCACTGGCTTTGAGTGCCCTGTTTCATGCATCGAACTTGGACTGGTGATCTATTTCACATATGGTAATAAACATGTTTCAGTGCTATTCTCTCAAATCATCCCACCCTCGCCTTCTCCCACAGAGTCCAAAAGTCTGTTCTTTGTATCTGTGTCTGTTTTGCTGTCTTGCATATAGGATCATCATTACCATCTTTCTAAATTCCATATATATGCATTAATATACTGGTGTTTTTCTTTCTGACTTACTTCATTCTGTATAATAGGCTCCAGTTTCATCCACCTCACTAGAACTGATTCAAATGTGTTCTTTTTAATGGCTGAGTAATACTCTATTGTGTATATGTACCACAGCTTTATTTTCCATTCGTCTGCTGATGGACATCTAGGTTGCTTCCATGTCCTGGCTATTATAAACAGTGTTGCGATGAACATTGGGGTACACGTCTCTTTCAATTCTGGTTTCCTCGGTGTGGGATTGCTGGGTCATACGGCAGTCCTATTTCCAGTTTTTTTAAGGAATCTCCACACTGTTCTCCATAGTAGCTATACTAGTTTGCATTCCCGCCAACAGTGTAAGAGGGTTCCCTTTTCTCCTCACCCTCTCCAGCATTTATTGTTTGTAGATTTTGATAGCAGCCCTTCTGACAGGAAATACCCCGATCCTTAAACTCATCAGGTTCACTGCAATGTGCCTTGGCTCCTCTCTCTCCTCTCCATCCAGACCTCATTTAACAACTCTCCTCTGCCCTCTCAGGAGTGAAGAAATGAACCTGCTTTCTGATACAGAGCTGTTAGGCAGTTTCTACCATCTGCCTCCAAACTGAGCTTTAGCCCTCTCCTTGTATAAACAAAGACTGGTCAAAAGTTTGAGTCATCAATTGACATTACCCCCAGAGATACTAGGGAAGATGGAATTCTAAAGATAACCTTCCTAAGCTTCTTGTTCTCTGGTTTTCCAATCAAGCATGGATCAAGGTACTGCTGGGAAGAGAGATTGCAGATAGTTGAAGCTCTCGGTCAGTTGACCTTAAAATTCAGAGTCAGTCTGGGTAGACCTGACCCAATCAGGTGAACCCTTTAAAAGCAGAGTATTCTCTGACTAGTAACAGGAGAGAAATTCAGGTAGATTCAAAGCACAGAGGCATCTGACGCACCGTTGCTGGCATGAAGATGGAGGATACACATGAGAAGGATATAAGTGGCCTTGAACTCAGAGATGCCTCCACCTGACACCAGGCAAGGAAGCAGAGTACCTCCACCCTTCAACCACAAGGACGAAATTTGACCAACAACCTGAATGAGCTTGAAAGCATATTCTTCCCTGGATAATCCAGGGAAGAACCAGCACAGCCAACACCTTGATTTCAGCCTGGTGAAACCCTAAACAGAGACCCCATCGGAGCCAATCCAGATTTATGACTCATAGAACTGTGAGTGATAAGAGATGCTTTAAGCTGTTATCTTTGCGGTCAGAGGTTACTCTGCAATAGAAAACTAAGTACCACCCTCATTGTTTTCATCACTTCTTATGTCCCAGGCCCTTTGCTGAGCACTTTACATAATTATCTCACCTAATCCTGGCACCGACCACTGCTTGAATAATACAGACAGCCTTCCTTACAGGCCACAAAGGCCTTTAGATGGGATGGAATCTAGATGTCTGTACAACAAATGGCAGAACCGTAATTCAAATTCTGGCAGCCAGGGCTCTTAACTAATACGGATCTCTGCCTCCTTAAATTACCACATGTCAGGGTCCACACAGTGACTTCTAGACAAAGTCCTTCCTCCTTCCCAGATTCTAACTGGAGGGATGAGGGGTCTTCTTTCTTTCTTCCCATTACCTAATTGGATTGCGGCCTTTTTCAGATGAACTCTTTCCTAGATGCTCCACCACTGAGAACTTTTTCAACAATTAACTAGAAAAGAAGTAAAAGAGTCTTGGTGAGGCCAACCTCTCTTGAGAAGTGAGGGGTATTTCCACGCCTCACTCAGCGACCAGCTTTCACCTTCTGCTGTCTTGCAGGCACCACAGTTGGGACAACCTGGCACATTTTGGTGATAGGCAGAGCCTGGGTCAAATCCCTGAGGAACTGCTAGAAACTTGGTCTTCAAAGTCCAGACTGGACCTCAGGATGATCTGTCCACACGATAGCCCAGAACACTAGCTCTGGAGAACGTGTGTGTGTGTGTGTGTGTGTGTGTGTGTTTACACATGCACATGTGTGTGCTTAGTAGGCAGACACTATTACTTCCTAAAAGCTTTCTGCATCTTGGGTTTTGCAAATCACACATCCTCTTCATGTTGATGGGCTTCCTTGGTTGCTCAGGGGTTAGAATCCACGTGCAATGCAGGAGATGTGGGTTCAATCCCTGGGTTGGAAAGATCCCCTGGAGGAAGAAATGTCAACCCACTCTAGTGTTCTTGTGGAAAAATCCCATGGACAGAGGAGGCTGTCAAGTTATAGTCCATAGGATTGCAAAGAGTCATACATGACTGAGTGACTGAGCAGCTTCCTGTTGGTATTCAATGTCTCAATCTAAAGCTAAACAGAAAGGTCAAGTTCAAAGGGGAACTAACAAGGTCCATGTTGCACTGTGCCATAAATCCCTCAGCTTGTAGAGACTGAGAAACACAAAGAGAATGGTATTCTACAGAAACTGCGTGCAATCTGAAGAATGCAGTAGCAGTTTTCACTGAGAAATGTTTAATAGCAAGAGTAAAATACCCATTGTTGCTTTAGATGTTTCTCACCCTTCTTTGATTCAAGCAAAGTCAACTATCACACTGCTCCTTGGAGGCAGGTTGACCCTCCAAGCAGAGGTAGGGCAAATGCAAAAAGATTTGGGTTTGGGGGATAATTTGGTAAATGGGACTCTATCCCACCCCTGCCATCATGCTCTCTTCTGGGGTAGATCAGTTTCTTCTATAAGTAGTACTTGTGAAAGAGAGAAAAAGTATTTTCTTTTGAATTTTGGTAGAAAAAATACAGCAGAATCTTATTATTTCAGGAATATTCCAGGCTTCAGTGAATTGTCTCAATAGACCCACTGCTCCAAATTTAGATCTGATTCGATCTCAAGAATCTTATAAATCCTACAGCTGGAGAAAAAATATTTTTGGAGTGAAAGGAGGGGATCCATTTCAGTTACACATAAGAAAAAAAAATCCACCCATGACGGGAACAGTGGCTGATACTATCAAAGGGAGAGACTTTGGGGAGGGTACCAGGTCAAGGTCATGGTGGGGGAAAGGTTTATGGAAGAAATCGAGACACAGGAGACTGCAGAGAAGACTATAGGTCCCTCTAGTCTGGATTTCCACACCCAGATTATAGTTGATTCTTTTTATAAGCTGAAAGAAATATTGCAAATGGCTTGAATAATAAGTAATTCTTATTCCTCTTAGAATTTAGTAGAAGTCACATGGAGGGAAGTTCAGCATAACATTAAAAGGGCTGTGATATTAGAACTGGATTCAAATTTTGGCTTCACCAAATAATGTAAATTAGCACAAGTTATTTTCACTTCTATGCATCGAAGTGATGCTTTCTGCTTTCTGTATCATCCAGATGATAGCGATATGAAACTGAAATGAGATCACAGACATAATATAATCCTTGGCACAATGGTTGCTCTTGGAAGATACTGAGTAAATATGAGCTATTATTAAGTAAAAACAGGATGTGTGTGTGTGATCATCACTCAGTCGTGTCAAATCTTTAAGTCCCCATGGACTACAGCCCACCAGGCTCCTCTGTCCATGGAATTCTCCAGGCAAGAATCCTGGAGTGGGTTGCCATTCCCTTCTCCAGGGGATCTTCCCAACCCAGGAATTGAACACAGGTCTCTATCATTGCAGGCAGATTCTTTACCATCTGAGCCACCAAGGAAGACCCCCCGACCCCAACTCAAAAAAACAAAAAAACAGAATAGTCTCTAACAGTAAGAAAATATTTAGAGAATTAGTAAGTCTTGTGTGAATCACACACACGACACACTGAAATTGAACAAAAATAATGAAATGGTAACTAGGTTGTGATGAGACAAAGAAACTATGATAGACAGGAAAGGTCAGGGTAATGAGAAAAAGAAAAGAGTTATCTTCAACATCTTGACAAATATCTCCCATTGATGTCCATGTTCTCTGCTTCCCAAGGCGTAAGGAATAGAACTGAAGGTTGGGCATCTGTGTTTCCATTTACAACCACCGCTGGTCAGGAGCAGCCAAAACTAATCTAGAATACAACTCAGTGCTAGGCCACTGTGGCTCAACCCCTTTTGCAATTTGATCACCGCTCCTAACCTCCTATTTTTTTCTAGGACTAGGAGGCAGATAGGAGTCATAGGGAGAATATACCAGAGAACCTTTGTGTGTTTCAGAGCTGTGTTGAAATTAGCAACAGGTCTAGAACAGTCTCCACTGAAGGCAATACCTGTTACTTAGAAATGATGTATTAAAACCAAAATGGGCAATAAGAACCAGAAAGATGCAAATTGAGATTAGAAATATAGAAAGATAAAACCTTCTGGTAGACAGCCATGAAAAGTCAACACAAATCATCAGAAAGCTAGGGTAACTTTGACAATCAAAGATCAGAGATTAGGAATCTAGGAAAATGCACTGAATAATCTATTTGCAGGGCAGGAACAGAGATGCAGTTGTAGAGAACTGACTTGTGGACACAGCAGGGGAAGCAGAAGGTGGAACAAATTGAGTGAGTAACACTGACATAAGTACCCTATCATGTGTAGACGGCTAGTGGGAAGTTGCTGTGTCACTTCAGTGCACAGGCGAAATTAGCACAACATTGTAGAGCAGTTATATTCCAGTTAAAAACTAAAAAATCAGAAATTAACAAGAACCAAAGATGTAAAGCAAGATCATCTAGAGTTACCAGATTCAGCAAATAAAAATACAGGATCCCCAGTTAAATCTGAGTTTCTGATAAACCAAAAATAGTTTATACTGTAAATATGTCCTATGTGATATTTGGGACAGACTTCTATTGAAAGATAAGTGTGGTTTATCCAAAATTCAGATTTCATGGAGTCTCCTGTATTTTACCATCAACCAAGGAATGATGCTAAAGCTGAAACTCCAGTACTTTGGCCACATCATGCGAAGAGTTGACTCATTAGAAAAGACTCTGATGCTGGCAGGGATTGGGGGCAGGAGGAAAAGGGGACGACAGAGGATGAGATGGCTGGATGGCATCACCGACTCAATGGATATGAGTTTGAGTGCACTCTGGGAGATGGTGATGGACAGGGAGGCCTGGGGTGCTGCGATTCACGGGGTCGCAAAGAGTCGGACATGACTGAGCAACTGAACTGAACTGAACTATGCAAAGAAATCATAATTCACTAGCCATTAGCAGTTATGGTCACAGCCACCTAGAGCAGGAGGGAGCAGATATCCATGTCAGAGTTGTAAAGTGAGTAGCAGTCAAGTGCCCATGAAGGTACAGAGAGAGAAGAAAATGCTTATTAAAAAGTGAGACGCTGTGAGTGTGTGATGCTAAGTTGCTTCAGTGTGTCTGACTCTGCAACCGTTATGGACTGTAGCCCACCAGGCTCCTCTGTCCCTGGGATTCTCCAGGCAAAAATGCTGGAGTGAGTTGCCATTTCCTCCTCTAGGGGATCTTCTCAACCCAGGGATCAAACCCGTGTCTCTTATCTCTCCTGCATTGACAGGCAGGTTCTTTACCACTGGCGCCACCTGAGAACAAGCTGTGGTTCGGCCCAAAGTCAGCCAGAATGGCCTTGTTGTCATGGAATTGTGAAATTCCAGGGCTTCCTACCCTGATTCTGACCATTTCTCACTTTCCTTCTTCTGCTACCAGGCTAGGCCACTGCTTCTGCATTTATTCAGTAAATATTATTGAATGCCTATTACACATCAGGCTCTGTTCTGGGTGCTAGGTATGTTTGAGTGAGAGAGTGAAGTCGCTCAGTTGTGTCCGACTCTTTGCGACCCCATGGACTGTAGTCTATCAGGCTCCTCTGTCCACAGGATTTTCCAGGCAATAGTACTGGAGTGGGTTGCCATTTCCTTCTACAGGGGATCTTCCTGACCCAGGGATTGAACCCAGATCTCCCTCATTGTAGACAGACGCTTTACTGTCAGAGCCATCAGGGAAGTTCTTAGGTATGTTTACCAAGTGTATTTTGATCTCAGCATAAATGCATTAAATTCACCAGGATTGTTCTTAAAATGTAGGTTCTTGGGCCCCACATGAACTATAAAGGAATATGGGAATCTGAAGTGTTTGAGATGATTCTGAAATATTCAAATCACTGATCTACCAACTGTTTAATACAAATCTGGTATGTTAGTGCCTTTGACTTGTGAGAAATGTGCAGGAGAAAAGCAAAATGCAAATAATGCTGTCTGGAAAATTAAATATGTTTAGTTCGTACTGGGTAAATTTAAGGGACTTGCCCAAGCCACGTGGCTGGGAAATATCTGCAATGGACTCACAGGGTAGTTTTTTATCACAAAGAGCAGCTCTTGCTTCACTGTGACCTACTACACCCAGACCCTGGGTCTCCAAATAGGAGCTGATCAGTTACACATTAAGACCAGGGTGATGATGTAGCAGGATAACAACTGGGCTGAGACATGAAAAAGGGGTATTCATCCTTTTGGTTTATTAAGGTCAATTAGTACTTATTCTTTATTCTCTTTTTTCCTTTAAGTTTGCCTCAGCGCCGAAATGTACCTCTATTTTTAAGGCTCATGAGACTTAGTTGCCAACAGAAGGTGCTCTTGATTCACAGAGAGAAGCACTGCTCTGCAGAGTGAGTGTCAGAGCCTGTCTGTACACCTCACTGCAGTTCATGGAAACGAACCACATTCCATTCACTAACACCTGCAATCTGAGGACTCTCAAAGCTCTTAATAGTCAAGCTTTGCAGAATCTCACTGTATCATTTTGAAATAAAATGAGGAAGACGGTTTTATTCCCATTTTACAGGTTGAAAAATTAGAGTTGAAAAACCAATGATAAATTCTTTTTCTAAGCTCTGGAGGCAAAAATTAGACAAAAACTGAGGACTCCCCCACTGTTGCTTACCCCAACAGAATACATAGAATCCATTCCTCATTTCCACATATCTCCCTGTGATATGGAATTCACGGCACCCTCTTTCCTATCTTACCCACCACAGCTCCCAAACCAAGGACGACAGAAAAATAGAAGCCTACTGCTGAAAGATTCAGAATGAAGTTAGAATGAAGAATGTCCTAATATCTGCTTACAGCTTTGCAACTTTCAATGACCAAGTAGAAACACGAAGTATGATTTAGCTAATCCCTGAAATTAACCTTACAGAATTAACTCGGATATCACTTGTTCTGTCTTATCAAGAAGAAATGGCATCTCAGAGGGTTTAGGGATGAGACCTGGCAGGTACAAGTGACGGGATTGAGAGGACCAAACCCTCTCCCTGATCCCAGGACTGGAGCTCCTGCCACTTCAGTGAACTTTATAGGTGGGTCTGCTGACAATTTTCAAATTTGAAAGCCTTTGTCTATTTCACTCTCCCTTATAGGGATAGGATGCTTCTTTTATAAAAGAACATTTGCCAAGTAACAATGTTAAGATCGTTTCAGCTATACTCCAGCACAAAATATTTTTGGTGTTGAAAAGAAAGAAAACAATAATGTTAAAAAAAAAAAAGAACATTTGCCCCCAAAGCACCCCAAAGCTTCATAGGACCCAGTGTTTTCTGTTTAAAATCCAAAATTCACCAAGTCTGACAGCTAGAAAGAAGTAAAAGTACAAGGGTCAAACCTGAAAGGGAAAACGAAGAATAGCATACCAGAAAAGCTTAAGATTATTATAAATGTAGACGATTATAGCTTCCTCAGGTTTTTTATAAGTAGAATCTTTAATGCATAAAAATATTCATACATATATATAGACACACCCTTATAATAAACACAGAAGCACACTGTTCCCAGAATCTTTGGCTTGGCTAAAATATGATGATATTCTTAGTTCTTAGTATGGGGGAGAAAGCCTCCGAACACTCCAGGCTTTTTATAGCTCTGGCTCTGGGGCAGCATTTGCTGCAGTAGCAGCCCAGGGTAGCAAAGGAGCCAAATAATGCTAATGGGGCAAACAGAATGTAATTGCTTATGTGTGCTGGTTACATCCTGAAACAAATTGTTTCTTAATGCTGAGGTCAGACAGGGTTTAATTAGGAGAAATACAATTGGTGTAAAATTTTGCAGCAGGCTGCTTGTTTGGTGTCATGCCAAGTCAACATCTAGTCTCTCCAAATGGAAATTTTCATTAGAGGCCATTGGCAGCCCTAGTTAGGCTGAGTTTCAACTTTTCCAAGTCTCCTGGTAATGGAAACCTGAAACTCAGCATATCTCTTGCCTAATAAAGGGTTGTCCCCCTTGCATTTAACAAACACCTGAACATGTGCGCTCTGTCTTTCTCTGTCTTTCACATACCCAGCTGCCCCAGTTTCCCCACCAGCAAAACACACATTTCCTGCGGGAGCTGGATGAGCTGGATGAACCAAAGCAATCTTCCTCTTGTCTTGAGTATTTTTTCTTCCTTCCATATTCCCACATTAATAATCTTCGGTGAGCATATTACTACTTGAAAAATATTTTCATATGCATCAACTCATCTAATCTGACCAATAAAGCTCAGAGGTGAGCAGTTTTTATATTTATAGGAAAGAGACGCAAGGAAGGTCACATCTATGATTGGCTAAGAATAGATCTCAGATCTCCTGATTGTGGATCCACAGAATTCTGCACACATACACAGAATAGAAGAAACACTGAAAAGTCCAAATTTGTTCATGTAAATGAAGCATGTGCAAAACCATCTCTTTGTTATTTTCTTTTTACTTCATTTTATATAATATCTTTAAAAAAAAAAAAGAGTGAAAGGTGTTATAATTCAAAGCTGCAAAGATTTCTCCAAGATTTTGCAAACACTCTTTATTGGACTGACCCCTTCTTTTGTTCCCCCTCATTTTTATACATAGCTTTTCATACACTCAAAGATCTCCATTGATGCCTGAGGCAGTAATACTGCTATTTACATTAATTTTAAGAGCCTAGATCTTCACACCTTCAATAATAAACTTGTATCAGTGTTTCTAATATAAATCCTGTGTCTCAAAAGTGCTTAATTTATTTGGAAAATTCTGCTTCTAGGCTGCTATTGTATCTCTCTTTTCCTTTCTTTTTTTTTTTTTTTCCTTCTAGCTGAAGGCAGTTTTCATTACAGTGACAAAGACCCCACTATGTTACAGAAAATTGCACAGAGAGACCCCTCCAAATCCATCTACCCAACAAAAATCTAAGTCATTTTCCCCTGTAGTATCATATCAGCAGTAACCGTCACGGGTTTAAAGACATATGGGACCACGATTCCATTTTTATACATGGTTCTTACTTGCTGAGGCTCGGGCTCCTTGTGAGTTGAGCTACACTTCACTTAGGTGCTGGGCCTCTAGGCTCGAGCTGATGTGTCCAGTGAACGTCAAGGTAAAGTCCTGCACAGGGCAAGCGGTTACTAAGCATCCTCATCCTCAGTCCTGCTGGGGCCAGAAGGCTGTGGGAGATCCCACGGGGAGGGGGATCTGAGCTGCCCAGGACTCAGTCCCAGAGCGAGTTAGAGGTTGGGAGTTATTGAAACTCCTCCACCATGTGAGGTCTGGCGCAGATTTCATGATTAACTTCTTTCCATAAACTGAAGTCCCATTTGGCTTTACACTACAAAAGCCCCTCTTCTACATCAAACTAACATCAGAGATGAAAAGCACTCCTAAATTTGTTTCCTACACATTTAAATTTCTAGTATTTCAACAATTTTACGGTGGCAGTATTAATTCTTCCATAATGCTATTTGTTCCAGTACAATTCATAAACAGACATGCCGTTGTTCAGTTGCTAAGTTGTGTCCAACTCTTTGCAACCCCATGGACTGCAGAATGCCAGGCTTCCCTGTCCTTCACTATCTCCCAGAGTTTGCTCAAATTCATGTCCATTGACATGATGATGCCATCATGTCAGTAATATTATCTAAGTATCTCATCCTCTGCTGCCCTCTTTACCTTTTGCCTTTAATCTTTAAACAGATATACTTGGGAACAATTTGAGCATAACGTGAATTTTGTATTTTCTGACATTTTTTTCTGAGAAACAAAGAACTGCCTCCAACTGAACTGAGCAGCATGGAAATACACATGCCCACAGGTCAAACTGTTACTGAACACAAGTTTGTGTGCCTGACACACAATGAAGCCAAACAATACCCAAACACTGGAGTTTGGAGCGGACAAAGGTTTATTGCCGAGCGGTGCAAGGAGATGGGTGGCTCATGACCAAAAATCCTGAACTCCTTAAAGGATTTCAGCAAAGCATTTTTAAAGGTAAGATGAGAGAGGGCCGAGGATGGTTGTGAGAATCCTTTGTTCTTGCAGCTGTGAGGTAGGTCAGGTCACAGTGTTTCTGTAAACCTCCAGCAAGACAGATGTTATTGTTTATTCTGCAACTTTTTTATCTCTATGTGAATGGAAAGGTATTATACCCTTAAATGTCAGAGCTCCGAGAATGGGCTATCCGGAATATTTCAAGGTATAGGAAACATTCTCGGCTCGAAGCAAACGCAACAATACAAGGTTAAAGTAAAAGAAATAGATTCAATATGGAATCCGATTTGCTCTTGCCTATTAAAAAACATCTGCCAGGCACACTGGTTTACCCAGTGTGTTGTTCCACCAGGCGATGTTTTGTTATCCTTCTGTATTTTTTAAATTTTTATTAACACAAAACGAGACAAAAACCAAGTTCATCCATGCACACACACACACACATACACACACTAACGAAATATCCCAGACTTATCTATCTGCCCTGGTTTAAAATGCCAAGTAGTTCATGTAGGAATTTTTTTTTTTTTTCAAAGGACAATCTGTATTCAAAGACTTTCACTGGAAGTCACTAAATCCTGCAGAAGTGGCTCCTTCTGATGCTAGTAGTGGCTGCTTTAGTGATTTCAAACATTGCTACAATTTCAAATCCATAAAAGAATTTCCAGGTTACACAGAAGTTAATTAAAGAAGAATGACACATACTGCATCAAATTTTCAGTTTTGAGTAAAACAGGCATCTGCTATAAATGTATATCTTGAAGGACTTTCAACACAAAGGCAGAAAAATATGCCCAGGATTTAAGGCTGGGAAAGATCACGTAACTGTGATGTTTAATGCCAATGTTGAACCAAGAACAATAAGCCACGCCCATCTCCACACTGGTACTTTTCAAGCCATTTCAGATACTCCACTTCTCACAATAACTCACATGCTACAACCTTTAAGCCCACTTTCCCAAGTGAATAAGTTTTTTCAGGGCAAAGTGTCATTTTTATCTTAGTGTTCATGTATTCCATAAGCATTTAACACATCTGTAACAATGCTGTTTTTTTTTTTTTCTTTTGAAGTGTCTCTGAAAAAGTTTAATATTATGAGCCCCCCCCCACCCCTCAATTTCACTCTGCAGTTTTTACCATGCAGTTTTGCACGGCATGATGATTACTTAGGGACACATATGTCCATTACAGCAGAATGGACTATGATTAACATCTGGGTATGACACTTGTCTTTAAACATTTGAAATATCATGGGTTAGGGATTTCAAATCTAACATACCCAGAAATGAACTGGAGTTTGTAATATGAGTTTTAAACCAGAAATAAACTCCTATTTATTTCTCCATATTCTGTTTCACCCACAGTCACTTTCATCCAAATTAAGAAAAGGCTGCATCCTTTCACCAGCCCAGCCTAAAAACCCAAGACTTATCCTTGAATCTTCTCTTCACCTTACACCACATCCTGATGGTTTTATCTTCAGGACGTATCAATAGTCAGCATCGTTACTGCTTCAGAGTCACTGAATGACTCTAATAACCTCTAAATTTATCTCCTTTCTTCACTTTCCTGACCTACAACCCTTATCCAAGTCTAGTCTAAACCCAAGAACTAGAGTGCTTCTTTCACAGAAGTCAGACCAGGTCACTTCTCCGTGACCTCCGGAGGCTTCCCATGTCACTCTGAGTAGGACCCAGAGGCGCACAGAACCTGTGCTGCCCAGGTGCACCCCCGAGCATCTTCTCCTACCTCCCGTCCTCCAGCCCACACTATCCTAGCTGTCCTGCCGGACAGTAGCCATTCCTCCGCAAACCCCAGGGACACTCTCCTCACTGCGTACCCTGCCTAAAATGAGATTTACACGGGTGACTGGCTCACTCACTCCACTATTCCAGGTCTGTGATCAAATGTCACCTCTTCAGCACATCATTTACACTGAGCCCCACTTCGCTAATATCACTGTCCCCCCTCCCTGTTATTGCTCTCAATATCATTATCATATTCGTCTCCCTACATCAGCTTCTTGTTTTGTTTCTCATTTTCTTCCACTGGAATATAAGTCCCCTGAACACGGGGATTTTTGTCTGTCTTATTCTCTGCCATCTCCCTAGCTCCTAGAACAGTGCCTGATATACAGTGGATGCTCAATAAATATCTGTTCAATAAATGAAATAAGGGATTGGTCTCTCTTTGTGAAGTAAACAGGGGAACAATAAGGGCCAGTTGGCAGAAGTTGCAAGGAGACTCAACCTAAGAAGTTGTATTTCAACAATCCAGGGTGTTTCAGGAGATTAGAGAGTTCCCTGTCACCAGAAGTGTCTGTGGGGGGTCTGACCCTCCACAAAGGGGTGATGGGGCAAGGGCCCTGGTGGCCACACTACACCAGCGAACAAGCAACGCTGGGGCCCCTTTATGATGAGAGCCCATGATTCCTGCTACTGGTGCTGAATTCCCCACCACTTGCCTTCATTCCTCAGGAAGAGCTGGCACAAGCTCCATTTCTTCATAACCATTTAGTAGCAGAGGAAAGAGGCTATGTTATAATGAAAACTGCACTCCATCACATACAAGTTCCAAATAATGCACTTATCACCTCACCTGTCCCATCTGCCTCACAGGGTTATGGTGATCATCAAACAAGACATCTACGGAGCAGCTTTGGGAAAACAATTCGTTCGGTAGATGTGGCACTAAAAAGGCATCTATATAATGTGCTCCGAGTCTAACATCTTTTGAAATGTACAACTTATGTACAGCAATACCACAGAATAAGGTTTCCACCTCACAAGATGTTAAAGTATAATTATGAATGCTTTCTACACCGCAGCTAGAAAAAGAAACTCATTTGTTCAGAGAGAAAGCTCGCTGTGTTCCCAGGAATGAGGGAAGTTTGCAATGGTAATTTGTGGTTCTTATCGCAAACAGTATCTTAGTGGACAAAATGGCCCTCAACATAAGATAAATAACAACAAAATATCAATATAAATCTTGATAAACTCTATCAAGATTTACAAACTTAACTAGATCCCAAGGAAAAATACACATATTTTCCCCATGGAAATAAACTTTGGGGAGACACAGCAGATAAAATTCCAAGAGGCACATGCAACCAAATTAGGAAGACTCCATGCCCAAAAGTAGCCAGGAAAAAAAAAAAAAAAATCACTCTCCTTCCCAGGCCGCTAGTGGTAAAGAACCCACCAGCCAAAGCAGGAGACATGAGTTTGATCCCTGGGTCGGGAAGATCCCCTGGGAGAGAAAATGGCAACCGACTCCAGTATTTTTGCCTGGAGAATCCCCTGGGTAGAGGGAACTGGCAGGCTACAACCCACAGGGTCACAAAGAGTCGGACACGGCTGAAGTGACTCAGCTTATGCATACAAACATTCTCCTTAATCTCAGCTTGCAGGATAATTAAAAGGAAACTTGTTTGCAACTTCCCATTGACTTCCCAAAGTCTTTGCTGCTTTCATGGTCTTTTCTGTCCACTGCCAGCTCTCCCAGGGACTATAACTGGCCCAAGCAGAGCACAGAAAAGCCCCCAAGCCTTTTGGCCTCTTCCAAGCAATTGCATAGCACAGTTGGTAAAGAATCCACCTGCAATGTGGGAGACCTGGGTTCGATCCCTGGGTGGGGAAGATCCCCTGGAGAAGGGATAGGCTACCCACTCTGGTATTCTTGGGTTTCCCTTGTGGCTCAGCTGGTAAAGAATCCGCCCACAAGGCGGGAGACCTGGGTTCAATCCCTGGGTTGAGAAGATCCCTTGGAGAAGGGAAAGGCTACCCACTCCAGTATTCTGGCCTGGAGAATTTAGGACTATACAGTCCATGGGGTCGCAAAGAGTCAGATACGACTGAGCGACTTTCACTTCAAGCATTTCCACAGGGGTGGCTTTCTATTAATATCAGGGAAGGGGCATGGAGAAAGGAACTAAATACAATGGATGCTTGGGACTCATGGGAATTTTCAATCTCACTTTCCTAATTTCCTAAGATACAGACAACTCACCCTGTGTTTGTCTGCACGTTGTTCAGTGGCCCTCATGGCAGGGGGCAGGGACGGCGGGGGGGTGGGGGGCCGGTGCTTTGGGTGGGGAATGGTGGGTTGGTGCTGGCAACCACATGCACTCTTTCCTGGAACGGAAAGCATTCACTTCATTCTCAGAGAGGAACCTGAACTAATGAGCAAGGGTGTTGTCACGGCACTGTCCCACTATTCATTATCATCTAGCGTGGACAAGCAGCTGCCTTCCTGTGTAGTTGAACCTGGAGGAAAGAAGGAAGAGCCTTTCCCCTGCACGAAGGAGAAGATGGAGGCCCTT
Organism: Bos taurus; assembly: GCF_002263795.3. Taxonomy (NCBI): domain Eukaryota; kingdom Metazoa; phylum Chordata; class Mammalia; order Artiodactyla; family Bovidae; genus Bos; species Bos taurus. Next base: position 92,625,046 of record NC_037336.1, read on the forward strand.
GAACATCGAAGGAGCAGGCCTCCGAGGAGAGCCTGTGGTGACCAGTGGACTAGTGTTAGCAGGATGACTGCCCTTCAAAAGCCTTTCCCACAGCGATGGCTGTCCAGGGCCGAGACGATCCCCAGGAGCCTGGGGAAGCGCTGAGAGCCCTCCTCTTTGCATGCAGTTCAGAGAAGTTAGCTGTTTAAAGGCAGAGATTTTAGCTGAACTGGGAGCTTTGGCCTTTTCAGGGAAGAGACCCAAGAGACTGGCTGTCAAAACAGAAGTCTCTTGCTGAAACTACCTTAGCTGAGAAAGCTTGGGTAGTCAGGAGGGGCTGGAGGCAAGAAAAGGGGAGAGGAGGGAGGGTCAGCTCCCCACCACTAGAGTCTGGGGAACGTGCAGAAAGAAGGACAGGGGCCTGAGATGCACAGGGAAGGAATAAAGGAATAGACGAGTGGCTGTGTGTGTCTCCAAATGCATTTCCCCCTGGACAGAGTGTTGTGGCGACGAGTGCTTTTAAAAATTCATTAATTCAGTTTCACAAATAAGAAAGCAGGTTTCTCTGCTTTTCCCCTGATTGCATCTTCTCAGTTCCCCCGTTCTACCTGATTCTCTCCAACGTGACTCCCACTGAGAGATTGACATGGAGGAGCGGGGCTGAGAAACTGTACGGCATTCTGCACTTCTTTGCACTCTTTCCTTTTTAAAAATCGTGTCAAAGCTCCTTTCCTTCAGTAATCCTTGCTATCCCCTCAGGAGCTGAGTTAAGATTTAATTGTGAAATTTGCATAGTAACTCAGCAAATAAATTCTGCCGTCTCTCATAGACCTTTCACTGCAGAGGGCCATTTTGGTTATAAATCACTTATTTCAAGATCTCAACTGCATCAGCACTTTATACCCCCGAGGAAAGTGATAAGGGGGGTGGAAATCCAGTGGCATGTGGAGTTAGTATTTGGCTTTTATATCTCTGTGTAGAGCCGGGTGGAGGGAGAGGCAGGACTGAAAGCAACAAGTGCTCTTTCTACCTGTTGTTTATTCAGTGAGAAGCTTTGTGGTGACAGCTTGGAGTTCAGACGACTCCCAGAAAACCTCACACACCTCTTCCTCTCTCAGAACATGCATTCGTTATTCAGTTGCTAAATTGCATCTTGACTCTTTGGGACCCCATGGACTGCAGCACACCAGGCCTCCCTGTCTTCACCATCTCCCGAAGTTTGCTCAAACTCATGTCCGTGGAGTCAGTGATGCCATCCGACCATCTCATCCTCTGTCGCCCCCTTCTCCTCCTGCCTTCCATCTTTCCCAGCATGAGGGTCTTTTCCAGTGAGTCAGCTCTTCGCATCAGGTGGCCAAAGTGCTGGAGCTTCAGCTTCAGCATCAGTCCTTCCAATGAATATTCAGGACTGATTTCCTTTAGGATTGACAAGTTTGATCTCCTTGCGGTCTAAGGGGCTCCCAAGAGTCTTCTCTGGCACCACACATGCTAAGAAATCCAAAAGAGCAAGCAGAAGTTGAAAGTAGGTGTGATGATTCACACAGTAATTCCCAACTACTAGACGCTCATAGTAAAACATGTGGCGAAGAAATCTGGCAAACAGTGGTCCAAGGAGAGTTGTGTTCCTATGGAAACGTCAAGGATCCAGAAGATGATGTGTCCACAACTTAATTCAAGTCCACCTAGAGGTCTTGGGCCCCATTTTGAGACTCAACTCAGAAAAGAAGTTTTGTTTTGTTTTCTTCCCTCTTCCCCAGGCTGAAAATACTCTCAAATCTGAGCCATTCCAGAATGTTGTCAATCTGGTCATTTGGTTAAATCGAATAAAAATGATTTCACCAAATCCGAGAGAACTAAGCTTTTTCTATAATATCTTTGGTGGTGGTGGCAGTGGTTTAGTTGCTGAGTTGTGTTCAATTCTTGCAGCCCTATGGACTGTTGCCTGACAGGCTCCTCTGTCCTTGGGATTTCCCAGGCAAGAATACTGCAGTGCCATTTCCTTCTTCTGAGGATCTTCCTGACCAGAGATTGAACCTGCATTGCAGGCAGATTCGTTACTGAGCCAGCCACAAGGGAAGCCCCTGTTTTATTTTAGCATCGTCACTAGCTTCACATTTCTAGGTTGGGTCTAATATGAGTATAATTTAGACCATAAAGGCAGACAAACATGTTGCATGGCTTTGGTGACAGAAGAAAGAAAGAAGGATCACAGGAAATCAAGGAAGAATACAAGTCTAAAGAAAGGGAGGCTAAAGTATATTTGATTATTTACCCAGGTATCCAGAATCTCTGTCTGGAAACACATCAAAGTGTAAGTGCTACTGAGTAGAAGGCTGTGTCTGACCTACATGACATCTCTGTCTCTGAAAATTTGGAGGTCTCCAGGAAGGAAATCCTAGTAACCCCGAGTAACAACCTATTTCTCTGGACAATCAGCAGTTAAGCTGGGAATGAACCAAGGCTTGAGAATTAGTTTTAAAGAATCTTGTCACTCTTTAAGAGAAAAGTTACAAAGAACACACAAGAAATTTTATGCAGATAACTTGCATTCACCTAAAAATTTGAAGATTGATGATCAAACGCAAGCCCTGCAGTCATATTTCCTTCAAACAACTGATTTCAGTCCCTTATTTATTCTGAAGCTGATCAAAACATGGTGTCCTAATTTTCAAGTTATGCTTGTCAGCCCCGGGAGATCAGTGAAAATTTGAATTCCGCAGATGAATCAACAAGTCAGCATCTCTCAACCCGATGCTTATCTCCTCACTGATAGATGCCAAGTGGTCCTTCAGCACCAGAGCTTCCTTCACTTCCCTTTTCCACATCTTCCATTCAAGTCAATGTAAGTTTCTGGAATTCAATTTGAGCTGCTTTTCTTCTCCCGACTCTGTGACTAAATCAATAATAATTTTTTCCTCAAGAAAATGTTATCACAAGAAATCATTATGAATACAATATAGATATTAGCTACAGAAACAATACCTATTTGAAACCAACATCAGGCTTATGAGTGAAACACTAGTAATAATTAAATTTAAATTAGGAGTAAGAAAATGCACCTATTCTAATCCATTAGTCATCATTGTTTTGGAAATTCTGGCTAATGTAATAAAACAAAAAAAAATGTATAAGCTTAAATAGCAGGAGGTATTATTTATAAGTTATATGATTGTATGCTTAGAAACTCAATATATTTCATCAAAGATCAATAAGAATTAGTATCAAGAAAATGAGAAAGTGAGATTTTAAAAAAATATTTCATTTACTTTAGCAATAAAGGTAAAATTCCCAGGAAAAGAAGGAGAAACAAAAGTAGGCTAGAGTAGCAAAGAGAACTTCCTTGCAAAAACCTGGAATGTCAGAAAATCCAACAATGACTTTTCTTACCCTTCACTCCTATTCTTACAAGTAGATGCCTGGCAGTCATTGGAAACCACCACCCTTCTATAAAATTATGACTCTTTATTAAATTAAAAAGGAAACATATGGGTGCTGTTGTTTGCAAACCACATTCACTTATCTCAATGGTCTCAAAGGTTTACCGCTGCCTCCGTATTTTATTAAGCTGCTAGTCCACGTACAGGACCACACTTTCAGTAAACTTGCAGCTGCTCAATATAATACGCGAACAGGTGACTTAGAAAGGAATGGAGCATGTAAGATAAAGATGTCCCGCAGAACATCACAAGAAGGACTTTAAAGGAACAATAGCCTCTAATTAATATCCTCAAAGAAATTAAGAAGATATGAATTTAAAAAACAAGAACAGGACGGCATTACAGAAAATATAATAGGAAAACAAGAACGATTTCTTGTCAAGAAAAATAGTTTGATCAAACAGAGAATCTCATAGGATGTCTAGAAGATAAAAGAATTCTCACACAAAAGAAAATTAAAAGAGAAATGAAAAATATATGAAGTAAAAGGTAAGTGACAGAGTTGATTACTTCAGGAGGTAAAGTATTTGACTAGAGGAATTTCAGAGAGTGAACACAAAGAGCGGAAGGGAGGACATGAAAGCTATGATATAATAAAGATTTCTCAGAGCTGTGGAAAGACAGGAGTTGCCAGGATGAAAAAGTCCATGGAGAATCCTGAACGTAATGAATGTCAGTACATTCAACAGGTGGTCTCATCATAATACCAGAACTGAAGAGACCATTCCAAGAGCTTCCAGAGGAAAACAATCAGGTCACGGACACGGAAATCAGACCAGTGTCTGTTGCCCCACCTGGAACAGTGTGTGCGCGAGTGCCATGGAGCTCAGCTGACGATGTGCTGAAAGGAGTTCCGCTGCTGCTGCTTAGCCACTTCAGTTGCATCTGACTCTTTGCGACCTCTTGGACTGCAGCCCCCCAGGCCCCTCTGTCCGTGGGATTCTTTAGGTAAGAATACTGGAGTGGGTTGCCATGTCCTTCTCCAGGGGATCTTCCCAATGCAGAAATCAAACACAGGTCTCCTGCATTGCAGGCAGATTTTATTTTACCTCTGAGCCACCAGAAACACCCAAAAATATTTACCATCAAATTCTAAGCCCAGGCAGGCACCCCTGTCCCTTGATAACATACTGAAGAGATGAGCTTAGAAAAGGGTGAAATAGAGTGTTTGTCTAAACTTCAGGCACATTTTGGGCCAGAGTTGGAAGCCAGCTTAGACACGGAGTTTGATACAAATATACCGTGGAATATTACTCAGCCATCAAAAATGAAATAATGCCCTCTGCAGCAACATGATGGACCTAGAGATGATCACACTGAGTGAAGTGAGTCAGATAGAGAAAGATAAATGTCATATCACTTAAATGAAGAATATAAAAGAATGATACAAACGAACTTATTTACAAAACAAAAGCAGGCTCACAGACATCAAAAACAAACTTATGATTATCAAAGGGGAAAGGTGGGGCAGGGTGGATAAATTAGGAGTTTGAGAGTAACATATACATACTACTATATATAAAATAAATAATCAATATATATATAAAATAAATAATCCCTGTATAGCACAGGGAACTTTGCTCAATATTCTGTACTAACTTATATGGGAAAATAACCTGAAAAAGAATGGGTATATATTTATGTATAACTGAATCACTTAGCTGTACAGCTGAAACCACACAATATTGCATATCAGCTATCAGATCAGATCAGTCGCTCAGTCGCGTCCGACTCTTTGCGACCCCATGAACCGCAGCACGCCAGGCCTCCCTGTCCATCACCAACTCCCGGAGTTCACTCAGACTCATGTCCATCGAGTCAGTGATGCCATCCAGCCATCTCATCCTCTGTCGTCCCCTTCTCCTCTTGCCCCCAATCCCTCCCAGCATCAGAGTCTTTTCCAATGAGTCAACGCTTCGCATGAGGTGGCCAAAGTACTGGAGTTTCAGCTTTAGCATCATTCCTTCCAAAGAAATCCCAGGGCTGATCTCCACTCCAATTAAATTAAAATTAAATTAAGAACAAGAGATGGGGTTTGAGTGAGAAGCTGCATGTCAGCAATGAGATCCCAGCCCCTTTCCTGATGACTCCAAGGATACTGACAAAGAATCTGACATTCTATGGGCAGAAAAGTAGAGGATTCCTCTCCAAGGAAAATAATGAGCCCAGAGGAAGAGATACAAACTAACATTTAAGGCACTCCTAAGAGAAGGGCTGGTTCTCCACCCCTTCTCTGGTCCGTGAAGATCACTATCAGCAATCCCACATTTTCAGTACTCTTACCTTTACAGATGAACTGGCACACTGCTACTGCTAAGTCACTTCAGTCGTGTCCGACTCTGTGCGACCCCATAGACGGCAGCCCACGAGGATTTTCCAGGCAAGAACACTGGAGTGGGTTGCCATTTCCTTCTCCAATGCATGAAAGTGAAAAGTGAAAGTGAAGTTGCTGAGTCTTGTCCGACTCTTAGCGACCCCATGGACTGCAGCCTACCAGGCTCCTCCATCCATGGGATTTTCCAGGCAAGAGTACTGGAGTGGGGTGCCATTGCCTTCTCTGGAACTGGCACACTACCTTCACTCAATGTGTGATGGAAGCTGCACCATGACAGAAAGACAAAGAGGTGGACAAACAAGTTGGAAGATTTTGTATCAGTTGTTGAATTGTTGTTCAGTCGCTGTGCCTGACTCTTTGTGACTCCGTGGAATGCATCCCGCCAGGTTCCTCTGTCCTTCACTGTCTCCCTGCCTTTTGCTCAAATTCATGTTTATTGAGTTGGTCATACTATCTAACCATCTCATTGTCCGCTACCCTCTTTCCCTTTTGCTTTCAATTTTTCCCAGATCAGGGTCTTTTCCAATGAGTCCACTCTTCGCATCAGGTGGCCAAAGTATTAGAGTTTCAGCTTCAGCATCAGTCCTTCCAATGAAGATTCGGGGTTGATTTCTTTTAGGAAAGACTTGCTTGCATCAATAGGCACAATGACAGAAGACAGAAGTGGGGGAAAAAGCACTTGCAAAAATATTCTCAAATCCATAAAATAAGAACAGTAAATTATAAAAATAATACTCATTGAATAAGAAAGAGGCCTTAGAAATGAAAGTATGATAGTGGAAATTTAGTAAACATATTGGTGGAAGGTATGAAAAACAAGCTTAGAAAACCTCCCAGAAAGTAGAATAAAAAGTCCAAGAGATGACCAACATAAAACAGCATAAAATTACAAGATCCATGTAGAGTGTCCAGTATCCAAATCTTAGGAATTTCAGAAAGGATACAGAAAAAAAGAGGGGAGATATAATAAAATATCCTGGATATTAGTTTTCATCTTGAGAAATACTATGAAGTGTCCAGCCAGTTAAATAAAAATATCCTTACCAATTCAAGCCATTTTGACATTATTTAGAAGTATACACCAGGAGGAAAAAACATGTCAGAAATTTTCAGAAAACAAAAAGAAAAAACAGTCCACTCATAAAGGGGTCAGGAGTATGAATAGTAATTGACTTTTTAAAAGTCACACTGGAAGCTGGCAGACACTGAAATAGTTCTTCAAAGTCCTGTTGAAAATTAATTCTAACCTAGAATTCTAAGTGAGTCAAATTATTAATCGAGTTTGAGTACAAAATGAGAATATTTTCAGTTGGTACAAACACACCCATAGGATCTAAGAAAGCATATAGAATCTGTGCTTCTTCAAACCAAGAAGTAAACTAAAAGAGAGGTAGATACAGGTTTCAGTGAGCAGTGGAGGAAGCAGAGGAAATTTCCAGGATGAAGGTCTGTGGATGCTTCGAGAAGAAGCTGTACGTCGGGCCCAGTGAACCATCCATCCACATGGAGACAGGAAGACGTTCTGAGATAAATAATTGAACAACGAGATTCCCTGAGGTACTGGGAAGAGCTTATAGTTGTGTGATTAATTAATGAGAAGTTTACAGAAAAATAAGTGAAACAAATATAAAATCAGAGGGAATAAGTAACTCCAAGGGAAGCAGAAATTTACCAGAAAAGTTGACTTCATGTGGCTGAATGGTGAGCAAGCTTTTATCTGAACCCTGATCTCTTCTGGAGCTAGTCCTAAGTTGTAAACATGAGTGAATTCTATAACAGATGCAGACTTGGGGAGAATGGGAGTAGATGCCATACAGGAACTGCACAGACTCCAAGTAGAGGAAGATGACTTCAGGACTCAGGAGCACAGAGGTGAAGAACCTGGATTTTGCTAAAAATGGAGAGAAGAGCCACTTATGCTGAGACAGTGGTAGGGGCTGCTAAACATTTTTGCCTCATTTGCAAACTGAGTGACTATAAATTAAGAATGTTGACTAGGTAAATACATGGGAAAATGTTAAGGCTTTCCTCAGAACCATAAATTTCTATTATGAATGGGAGTCATTGATTAAGTGGTGTCAAAGGGCAAAAAGAAATAAATAAATAAAATTAAAACTATTCATATCTTCTTAAGTCAGATTTGGATGTTAAACATTATTTAGTGAATTTATAAAGCCCCAGCTTTTTGCTTAAAGACCAAACTAAGCAAACAAACAAATGCATTTTGACAGAAAGCATCTTGGACTGATGTTGGGGAAAAGAAAACACCCAAAATAACACAAATCTGCTCAGCTCACTAATGTGGCACCAGGCCCACTTGCATATTTCTCAAGGAGGACAATTCTTTTAGAAGGAATTTTCACCCCAGACCCTGGAATAAATTAAAAGTAGAAAGGCTGGATCGGAACACATGCAAATTCGGGGTGCACATCTGATTATGAAAGTGAGATTGGTTGACTTAAGCAATTCTGCTTTAATATTTCACTAATTAGGTAGGGGACAGCTCTGATTGTGATGAGATTGTCCCAGTCTATCTCAGATTTCCTAGGAGACACATTAATTAAAGCAATTCTCCTTCCTCATGAACTGAAACTTTACGGAGGCCAAGTGTACCTCCCCCACCTTCAAACTGTCACACACCCAACTCTGTACCTTTCCCCTGGAGAAAAAAGAGAGTGACAGCAAAAAAAAAAAAAATAAGAGGCAGAAATAGCATTGCAACCCTGGTAAGGTTGTCTGAACAGTTTTAGAAAATTCCAAACAGTACAGACACAGTAAATCACCAATGGCTCAGAAAGACATGACATGACAGATCTTGCTATAGCCACAGGGAGAAAAATACCATCAAACAAAAACTTTCTAAATGTAAATGTATAAAGCCCTATGCCAACGCAGGAGCTAAAGTACCATTTGACAGACAAGAAGAATTAAAACTAGATATACGTCATCACTTGTGTGTCTGCTCAGACCATCGTTCAGACATTAAGAAAGTCCCTGTGGTGACTGGCGGGGTGTGTGGTGTAGACATAGACAAAGGACACTTGAGGTCCTTCCTTTCAACTCCCTGCCATCACTGGCCGCGTCAAGGGAAAGCCATGGAATCGGAGTATGACAGGAAGAGCTCTTCCCTCTTCCCTTTTCACCATATCACCAACACACTCACTCATGTTGGGATTTGACAAACGAGAGAATGCAGCCAAGTAGGAAGAGCTCAGACTCTAGGATGAGATCAGTCTGGACCTGCATTTCATTTCTATGGCTTCTTGTATGTAATTTCTTAAGCAGTTTCTGGCCATGCTTCCTTATATTGAAAATGTAAATAAAAATATAAACTCTGCATATTTTGATCCAATGAAATAAAGTACATTAATTGTATTGACCTAAGACAGTCCTTGAGGCTTCCCTGGTGGCTCAGTGGCAAAGAACCCACCTGCCAATGCCGGACACATGGGTTGGATCCCTCTGTCAGGAAGATCTCCTGGGAAAGGAAAGGGCAACCCACTCCAGGATTCTCACCTGGAGAGTCCCATGGACAGAGGAGCCTGGCGGGCTTCAGTCCACGGAGTTGCAAAAGAGTCAGACACGACTTGGTGACTAAACAACAGTAACAACAAAATAGTCCTCACTATATGGAAGCCTTCCTAATATCAGCATAAATCAAAGGATCACACCCGCCCTTGGTCCACTCAGGACTCTTTAGGCACAAGGAGGCATAGGCAATAAGCAGAAAAGAGGAGATCAGAAAATTTCAAATATGCTTATTAAGCAATCCAAATTGAATGTCTTTTTTAATAAGCTAACAAACATTTCTTGTAAACTATATGACAGAAATCATCTCTATCTGTCAAATTTCTACCATTATCTAACAAAACTGTCATAACAGAGGGGAGATGCATTGCAGGATTCATCATAATTGGAATTAATTTAATGTACTTATTAGCTATATATACTGTATTGATGTCCATTTATTTTCAGAGAGAGCTCAACCTTTCTACCTAGGATTTTGAACCCAAGGCAACAACAGTTACTAATCTCTGATATGTATTCTCCAGTTCCTAAAGATATATCTGATTTAAAAATGGACATGCATGGTCCATGATATGGTTATAGGGAATTCTGAATTGCTAAGGCTCAGATAAGGACATCTACAAGAATCTTTTTGTTGGAAATTGTTCATAAAAGAAGGGAAATAGAAAGTAGGCCTTTCTACTAAAAAATAGGCCTTTCTAGTAAAAATACTAGGCCTCACCACTTACTTTCCAGAAAAGAAATTTGTACAGATTTTACTGAAGGTATCTCTCTTAGTCAGTTCAGGCTCCTATTTAAAAAAACAAAAAACACCATGGATTGAGTGGCTTAAACAACAGACATTTAGATCTCACACTTCCGGAGGCCAGGAAGTCCAAGATCAAGGTTCTGGCACGTCTGGTGTCTCATGAGACCCTCCTTCCTGGTTTGAAGACAGCTATGCTCTCACTATATTTTCACATGGCAGAAAGAGGGAGCTCTGGCCTCTTAGCCCTCTTATAACAGCGTTAATCCCACTCAAAAGGGTTCCACCTCCATGTCTAATGACCTCTCAATGGCCCCACTTCCATCACATCAGTAATTTGGACTTCAGCACATGACTTTGGGGGAGACATGGACATTCAGACCACTGCAACCTACAGTAGTCTTCTAGTAACTTACTTTGGCCACCTGATGCAAGAGCCAACTCTTTGGAAAAGACCCTGATGCTGGGCAAGATTAGCAGGAGAAATAGTGGGCAGCAGAGGATGAGATGGTTAGATAACATCGCTGACTCAGTGGACATGAATTTGAGCAAATTCTGCAAGACAGTGAAGGACAGAGAAGCCTGGCGTGCTGCAGTCCAGGGGTGGGTTGCAAAGAGTCAGACACAATTCAGCGACTGAACAGCAGCAACAAATTCTCTGAAACCTCAATATCCTATAATGGAATTTAAATCATTTCAGATCTAGAACTGTCATGGGATAGGGCACATGGCAGAGAGTTTTTGAGGAACCCCAGGAGACTCATGTGGCAGATGGCTGGGCCTGGATTTAGAAGCCATGGTCCTACTCTTCACTACATTTCTGTCTTGATTTGGAGAATAAGTATCTCAGTCTTCCCAAACCTGTTATATTTTCTTAATAAAGTAAAATGAATGATTCTCATAGCCTTACATCAGAGAAAGTCATATATAGAGCAATGTTAGAGGGAGGTTGTAATAGATGAGAGGAATGAAAATGGATGTGGGGAGGAGGACACAGCTGTGCTTGCTCTTGCTGTGACCTCTGCCTAGACTGGAATACTGTGCGGTGATGCTGGGAAAGATTGAAGGCAGGAGGAGAAGGGGGCGACAGAGGACGAGAAGGTGGCATGGCATCACCGACTCAATGGACATGAGTTTGGGCAAACTCTGGGAGATGGTGAAGGACAGGGAGGCCTGGTGTGCTGCAGTCCATGGGATCACAAAGAGTTGGACACGACTGAGCGACTGAATAGCAACAAGCCACCCACAGCCCCTAAACTTGCAGCTTCTGAGAAGAGGGGCACACGTCAGCTCTCTAGTCCTCTGTAGTGAAACCAGGGTAAGGATTCAGGGCAACTACACTCAGCTGACAAACAAGAAGAGAACTGGTTTTATAAGCAATGCTGTCAGGCTCTGTGGCTTGGCGAAAATGGGAATCAGGATGCATGAGTTTTCTTGGTAGACCCCTAAATAAGAGGTGTGGAAAGTTCCTATTGTCCAATTCTTTCCAAAACTTAGGGAGAAATGAGATTTAAGAGCACACCTTGAGAGAAGGTCTGGGGGATTTCTTATTTCATCTGAACCAATGTTTCCATTCCTGCAGTCTTCTAGGATCTGCAAGCCACACATTTGTATCTGCCCTCTGTGGCTTACTCATTGGCAATGTCTTTTTGGCTCCAATTCAAATTCATTTGGGTGCCTAGAAAGAAGTATTACTTGTTATAAAGCCATACTAAGATCGCTTCCAGCCTAAATACTTCTTTTTCTAAACCCAGTGACCCATGTTTGGGATGTCTTCATATAAAAAGTGACAAAGATTAAAGAAATACAGACCTGATGCTGGATAATCCAAAATTATACTGATACAATTTTTTCCATAAACCACTCCCCTTTTTTTAAGATATAGTAAATCCAAGTTTCTAAATGCATTAGGCTGAGTTTATCTTTAAATATCTTTGGTGAAAGTATGATATCTGTTAATTCCCCCTTCTGCTTCCCTAGCTCAAGACTTAGAAATACACACACGACCTCCTTGGAAACCCATTACAAGATAGGCCTTCCCTTTGCCTTAGTCCTTCAGCAATTTGAGAGGAGCTAAGAATGTTGGGCTAAGAACTATGATATTGAATTGTACCTGCAAGAGAGTTTTCTATAATAAAGACATACTTATTTTTGTACAGGGGAGAATGTTACTATTTAGCTTAGAGAATGTTCTGAAAGGTCTTATTTTAAATGTAGATAAAGGAAAAATGAGTGCATAAAACAAATTTAGGCTTCCAAAAGATTTTAGTGACTTTTTTGGGGAAACTTGGTGAATACATAAAGTAAGATGTGAAATCCCATTACGGGTTGTTAGAACTGGTTAAGAGACAGAAACTAAAGAACAGAAATCAATGGTCATTTCTCAGCCTTAGCAACGTTAATAGTTACTGCCTTAAGAATCTGATTACAGTTAATCCTCCTGTGCTAATTTTCTTCCATATATTTATTAACACCCTGGAAGTGCAAAATGTGCTGATAAAAAAATAATTACACAGTCTGTCAAGGGTAGGAGAAATTGTGGGGAAGGTAGAAATAAGTCACAAAGATGGCCAAGGAAAGAAATTCAGCTTAGATAAGGAAAAGTAATGCTACACTGGAAATCATTTTCCATAATCTTCCCCAAAATCCTTTAAAGTGAATATGAGATGTTAGAGGGATGCCATTACATAGAGCAAAAGTTCAGGGCTCTCTTGATTCTAAGGACCAAGTTCAGTTTCAGCCAGATCAGTTTAAACACAACAAAGCAGAATTCAGGAATAGTTTGAAAAGGGTGACCCAAGTAATAACAGGAAAGAAAGAAAAAAAAAAAAAGCCTTAACATGCTGTTCTGGGGAGAGATGTTAACACATAATAAGTTCAACATGGTCTATCTTGACTCCAAGAACTGGAGTGAATAATTGGAAACAATTGCTATACCTTAGCTGTACTTTGGATGATTCATGATTCACTGCAAGAATAGCTGTTCTAAAATATTATTTCCCTAACCTGTGCCTTCAAAATGGGTCAATTAATTCAAAGCTCCTCAATTAGCAAACTTAAAACACTTATCTATTAATAACTGTAAGTCATCAACAGAAGGGAGAAAGTGTTCAAAGTGAAGCAACGGAAACTTTGTCCTATGTTTTCAATATCATTTTTCCTCCACTTGCATACTTCCAATGACTTGGGGATCTGTCAGAATGGACCAGGATCAAGTACTCTGATTTCCTACCAGCCAAATATTATTTCTCCTTTCAGATTTAGTTTTTGACCCTCTGACTTTCCAATTAAGAGGATTGGGCCATGGTTCTGTTTTTAGAAAAGAGAAAACAGAGAAACTATGGCTCTATAAGTAGAACTAATCACTTTGCAGCACCTGTGTATCATCTGTATTTTGTGGACTCAGATTATGCTTCCGGAGAAGGCAATGGCAAGCCACTCCAGTACTCTTGCCTAGAAAATCTCATGGACGGAGGAGCTTGGTAGGCTGCAGTCCATGGGATCGCTATACTAGTCAGACACGACTGAGTGACTTCATTTTCACTTTTGACTTCCACACATTGGAGAAGGAAATGGCAAACCACTCCAGTGTTCTTGCCTGGAGAATCCCAGGGACAGGGCAGCCTGGTGGGCTGCCATCTGTGGGGTTGCACAGAGTCGGACATGACTGAAGCGATTTAGCAGCAGCAGCGGCAGCAGCAGCAGCAGATTATGCTTCAGCAAGAACCTGACTCCACGATGCTGTTGTCTACATTTCTGAATCATCTTTTCATTCCCAAACCAGGCAAATGATATAGATTCTGGGCACACAAACTTGGCTCATTTGCTGTAAATCTAATTAAAGTCTTACCAAGTGAATAAGGTCCCACAAAGGATGTAAGATGCCTATCTTCTGGATCTTCTTGAAAGATTTTCAAAAAAACAAAGTTTCCACTCAAAAATCAGCCATGGGGAGGCAGTTATAAGATGACAAAATAAAGATAACGCTGCATTTTTCTTTTCCTTTCTGTAAGCCAAAAACAAGGCAGTGAGGGGAGAAGGGGGCCCAAAGAAACACTGTTTTCCATGAAAATGGAATCACTTAGAACCCAAGCCAAAATATACATTAAAAATAAAAACCTGCCAAGTATAGTGAAAATTGCACCAGAGTGAAGGGGGCACCCAGAGAGGACGTCTGCTCCCATCCATCTAAAAGGACTTCTCCAAAGTGGGCTTCAAGAGCAGCTGTCCAGGGAGTGCCAAGGTGGGACCCCTGGAAAATGGCCACACACTTAAGGTTGGGGCCTGATAGGCTATAGCTGGAGAGTGGAGGGACCATGGGAAGCCAGCCCTGGCATGGTTTTGAAATCACTGCACAGCCTGGGGAATCCTAGTGTTTGAAACTGGAGTAATGTGACCGTATTCATTTGCTCGGGCTGCCCTAACGAAGTCCCACACACTGGATGGCGTGAACATTCAGCTCAGTCACGCGCTTGTGTCTGACTCTTTGGGACCCCATGGACTGCAGCACATCAGGCTTCCCTGTCCATCACCAATCCCGGAGTCCACCCAAACCCATGTCCATTGAGTCGGTGATGCCATCCAGCCAACTCATCTGTCTTCCCCTTCTCCTCCTGCCTTCAATCTTTCCCAGCATCAGGGTCTTTTCCAATGAGTCGGTTCTTCACATCAGGTAGCCAAAGGATTGGAGTTTCAGCTCCAGCATCAGTCCTTCCAATGAACACCCAGGACTGATCTCCTTAGGATGGACTGGTTGGATCTCCTTGCAGTCCAAGGGACTCTCAAGAGTCTTCTCCAACACCACAGTTCAAAAGCATCAGTTCTTTGGTGTTCAGCTTTCTTTATAGTTCAACTCTCACATTATACATGACCACTGGAAAAAACCATAGTTTGACTAGACGGACATTTGTTGGTAAAGTAATGTCTCTGCTTTTTAATAGGCTGCCTAGATTGGTCATTGGAGAAGGCAATGGCACCCCACTCCAGTACTCTTGCCTGGAAAACCCCATGAATAGAGGAGCCTGGTAGGCTGCAGTCCATGGGGTCTCGAAGAGTCGGACACGACTGAAGCGACTTAGCAGCAGCAGCAGCAGGTTGGTCATAGCTTTTCTTTCAAGGAATAAGTGTCTTTTAATTTTATGGCTGGAGTCACGACCTGCAATGATTTTTGAGCCCCCCAAAATAAAGTCTCTCACCGATTCCATTGTTTCCACATCTATTTGCCATCAAGTGATGGGACTGGAAGAAACACAAGCTGGAATCAAGATTGCCGGGAGAAATATCAATAACCTCAGATATGCAGATGACACCACCTTTATGGCAGAAAGTGAAGAGGAACTAAAAAGCCTCTTGATGAAAATGAAAGAGGAGAGTGAAAAAGTTGGCTTAAAGCTCAACATTCAGAAAACGAGGATCATGGCATCTGGTCCCATCACTTCATGGGAAATAGATGGGGAAACAGTGGAAACAGTGTCAGACTTTATTTTTCTGGGCTCCAAAATCACTGCAGATGTTGACTGCAGCCATGAAATTAAAAGACGCTTACTCTTTGGAAGGAAGGTTATGACCAACCTAGATAGCATATTCAAAAGCAGAGACATTACTTGCCAACAAAGGTTCGTCTAGTCAAGGCTATGGTTTTTCCTGTGGTCATGTATGGATGTGAGAGTTGGACTGTGAAGAAGGCTGAGCACCGAAGAATTGATGCTTTTGAACTGTGGTGTTGGAGAAGACTCTTGACAGTCCCTTGGACTGCAAGGAGATCCAACCAGTCCATTCTGAAGGGGATCAGCCCTGGGATTTCTTTGGAAGGAATGATGCTAAAGCTGAAACTCCAGTACTTTGGCCACCTCATGCGAAGAGTTGACTCATTGGAAAAGACTGATGCTGGGAGGAATTGGGAGCAGGAGGAGAAGGGGATGACAGAGGATGAGATGGCTGGATGGCATCACTGACTCGATGGACATGAGTCTGGGTGAACTCCGAGAGTTGGTGATGGACAGGGAGGTCTGGCATGTTGAAATTCATGGGGTCGCAAAGAGTCAGACACGACTGAGCGACTGAACTGAATGAACTGATGGGAGTGGATGCCATAATCTTATTTTTCTGAATGTTTAGTTTTAAGCCAATTTTTTCACTCTCCTCTTTCACTTTTATCAAGAGGCTCTTTAGTTCTTCACTTTCTGCCATAAGGGTGGTGTCATCTGTATATGTGAGATTATTGATATTTCTCCCAGCAATCTTGATTCCAGCTTGTGCTTCATCCAGCCCAGAATTTCACATGATGTACTCTGCATATAAGTTAAATAAGCAGGGTGACAATATACAGCCTTGACATACTCCTTTCCCATTTTGGAACCAGTCTGTTGTTCCATGTCCAGTTCTAACTGTTGCTTCCTGACCTGCATACAGATTTCTCAGGAGGCAGGTCAGGTGGTCTGGTATTCCCATCTCTTTCAGAATTTTCCACAGTTTGTAGCGATCCACACAGTCAGAGGCTTTGGCATAGACAATAAAGCAAAAGTAGATGTTTTTCTGGAACATGGAAACATATTGTCTGAGTTCTGGAGACTCCAAGTCCCAGATGAAGGTGTCATCAGAACGGGTCCTTTCTGAAAGTGCCTGGGAAGGCTCTGCCCCGTGCCTTTCTCTTAGCTTCCTGTGTTTGCTTGTCATCCTTGGAGCTCCTTGGCTTGTAGAGGCATCACTCTGGTCTTCCTCTGTCTTCACGTGGTTTCTCCTTTGTGTGTTTTTTTTCTCTGTGCCTCTTCTCTTCTCACAATGACACCAGTCATATTGGATTAAGGGTCACTGTACTCCAGTATGGGCTTCCCTGGTGACTCAGATGGTAAACAATCTGCCTGCAATGCAGGAGACCTGGGTTCCATCCCTGGGTCAGGAAGACCCCCTGGAGAAGGGAATGGAAATCCACTCTGGTATTCTTGCCTGGAGAATTCCATGGACAGAGGAGCCTGCTGGGCTACAGTCCATAGGGTCTCAAAGAGTTGGACACTACTGAGTGACTTTCACCATCACTAATCCAGTATGATCTCATCTTAATTTATCACACCTGAAATCAGCTTATTTCTTAATAAGGTCACATCCTGACATTCTGAGGGTCCAGAAAGAACAGGAATTTGGAGAAATACTGTTCATCCTTATACCAGGACCCAGGATGGTTGATATCTTCAGGTTTCTGGCAGAAGAAATTAAAAAATTTCTTTTTAGTGTTGCTCATGTTGAACAGGGACCCTTTATCCAATAACATTCAATATAAATCAAAATAATTCAGTTTCTAGGCTTCAAATAAAAGAAAAAGAGAGAAGAATCTTCCTTAGTGTACCCAAACTAAATAAATACAGGGTTGGTCAAAATGTTCATTGAAAAACCCAAATAAACTTTTTGGCCAACCGAATACCTAAGTACATAAAATAATCAAGCATCCATAAAGGTTAAAAATGAGTGGATATATGTATTAATATTCGTATAGCAAATTTGCTTTGTTGTGTTAGCCTGAAACTAATACAACATGATAAATAAATTATATCCCAATTAAAAATTTTAAAACTTAAAAAAAGAATAAAAATTAGCTTTAGACCTCTCTACTGAAGTCCTCAGGACAAGGTATTCAAGTTCACAGAATGAGAAAACTTAATTGTAGGATTTATGCCTCATGATATTACTACTTAAAAAGAAAAGCAATTTGCACAGAATATAATATGCATAACACTTTGAAAAGAATTAATGGAGGACTGAGATACAATTTGCGGGGGGAAGGCAGAGTTAAAAATGTTCCTCCTACCAACGGTATTCTTCACAGAGCTAGAACAAATAATTTCACAATTTGTATGGAAATACAAAAAAACCTCGAATAGCCAAAGCTATCTTGAGAAAGAAGAATGCAACTGGAGGAATCAACCTACCTGACTTCAGACTCTATTACAAAGCCATAGTTATCAAGACAGTATGGTACTGGCACAAAGACAGAAATATAGATCAATGGAACAAAATAGAAAGCCCAGAGATAAATCCACGCACATATGGACACCTTATCTTTGACAAAGGAGGCAAGAATATACAATGGATTAAAGACAATCTCTTTAACAAGTGGTGCTGGGAAAACTGGTCAACCACTTGTAAAAGAATGAAACTAGAACACTTTCTAACACCTTACACAAAAATAAACTCAAAATGGATTAAAGATCTCAAAGTAAGACCAGAAACTATAAAACTCCTAGAGGAGAACATAGGCAAAACACTCTCTGACATACATCACAGCAGGATCCTCTATGACCCACCTCCCAGAATATTGGAAATAAAAGCAAAAATAAACAAATGGGACCTAATTAAACTTAAAAGCTTCTGCACAACAAAGGAAACTATTAGCAAGGTGAAAAGGCAGCCTTCAGAATGGGAGACAATAATAGCAAATGAAGCAACTGACAAACAACTAATCTCAAAAATATACAAGCAACTCCTACAGCTCAACTCCAGAAAAATAAATGACCCAATCAAAAAATGGGCCAAAGAACTAAATAGACATTTCTCCAAAGAAGACATACAGATGGCTAACAAACACATGAAAAGATGCTCAACATCACTCATTATCAGAGAAATGCAAATCAAAACCACTATGAGGTACCATTTCACGCCAGTCAGAATGGCTGCGATCCAAAAGTCTACAAGCAATAAATGCTGGAGAGGGTGTGGAGAAAAGGGAACTCTCTTACACTGTTGGTGGGAATGCAAACTAGTACAGCCACTATGGAGAACAGTGTGGAGGTTCCTTAAAAAACTGGAAATAGAACTGCCTTATGATCCAGCAATCCCACTGCTGGGCATACACACTGAGGAAACCAGAAGGGAAACAGACACGTGTACCCCAATGTTCATTGCAGCACTGTTTATAATAGCCAGGACATGAAGCAACCTAGATGCCCATCAGCAGATGAATGGATAAGAAAGCTGTGGTACATATACACAATGGAGTATTACTCAGCCATTAAAAAGAATACATTTGAATCAGTTCTAATGAGATGGATGAAACTGGAACCTATTATACAGAGTGAAGTAAGCCAGAAAGAAAAACACCAATACAGTATACTAACACATATATATGGAATTTAGAAAGATGGTAACAATAACCCTGTGTACGAGACAGCAAAAGAGACACCAATGTATAGATCAGTCTTATGGACTCTGTGGGAGAGGGAGAGGGTGGGGAGATTTGGGAGAATAGCATTGAAACATGTATAATATCATGTATGAAACGAGTCGCCAGTCCAGGTTCGATGTACGGTACTGGATGCTTGGGGCTGGTGTACTGGGATGACCCAGAGGGAGGGTAGGGGAGGGAGGAGGGAGGAGGGTTCAGGATGGGGAACACGGGTATAACTGTGGCGGATTCATTTCGATATTTGGCAAAACTAATACAATATTGTAAAGTTTAAAAATAAAATAAAATTAAAAAAAAAATGTTCCTCCTTTTCAACCCTTGGAATCCACTCCTAAGCATATAATGTAGAGAGACCTTTGCACGTGTAAGAGTGAGCAGATTGCAAAGGTTCAAGGAAACATTGTTTATGCAGACCCCATACTGCAAACAACCTGAATAGTCATCAATAGGAGATTGTGTTATAGTTCAGAGTTGGAAAACTATGTTTATAAAAATCCAGATAGTAAATATTTTCAGGTCATACTGGTCTCTGTCTCCACTACTCATCTCTGCTGTTCTAAAAACCAGTCATAAACCATTTGGAAACAAATGGGAATGGCTGTGTTCCAATAAAACTTTATCTACAATATCAGGTGGTAAGCTGATATTGAGTAACCATTTATACATAATAAAAAATAAATAAATTGAAGAATGCACAAAATATAAATTGGTAGGATTCACACTAAAAATGGAAGACAACTTTAAGGGCTAAAAAAGGTGAATAAAGAAGTTGTAGTTAAAGGAATGTCAGAAAAAATACTTAAGCCAGTAAACCTTCTTTCAAATCCAGATGCAGGTATTAGTTACACTAGTAACTAATTACACTAGTAACTAATTAGTTACACTAGTAACTAGTTACACTAGTTAATTGGGCTGTGAAGGAAGGAACCAGATGATTCAAGGGCAACCAATGATCACTTAACAGTTATCCACTATGAGTGTATCAAGTCCTGGGTAGACACGGAGCAAATCCAAGGGGGAAAAAAAAAAAAACTGATAATCAAGCACATTGCACACATAACAGATGTTATCACTAGATAGTCGTTGAATTGATGAATGGATGAATGAGTGAATGCCAAGGTCAATATTGTTACCTTGGGCTGGACACTCAGTATATACCAATATATGAAGGACTCACACCTGCCACTTGAAGAAGTAAGCTGCGAAGTGCTCAGGGAAGGCTCTCATCTCTCTCTCTCTCTCTCTCTCTCTCTCTCTCTCTCTCTCTCTCTCTCTCTCTCACACACACACACACACACACAGATACTCCCTGACTCCCCTAGATACAAAGCCTACCCTAGACTTGGCAAACTGCCTTTTCTGCCCCTGTATCCCCCACCCCTCACAGGATTGAGCATCTAAAGTGAAGTGGAAAATACAGGCTAAAATAAAGCCATATTTGGGCACAAACCACGAGAGATGAAAAGGAGAGAGGCGTGCAAGCCCAATTAGAGAGTCTTAACTATAAAGTGTTATCAGACAGAGGGAGAAGACGGGCGAGCTGCAACCTGTCAGCTCTGCGAACCCACTCCAGGTGTTCGGCGTTTCTCCCCACTTCCCCCTCCCTTTCTCTCTCTCTAGACTAAGAAGAGGAGACACCCTCTGAGTCTTTTCAACGTGTCTGGGTGGGATTATTTCCCGTCACTGACAGATACACCCTGTACTGATGCTCCAGCCTTTAAGAGAGATAGGGAATCCTCAAGTTCATTCCTCACCACTTTGATGGCAGGGGCTGCAATTGTATTCTCCTACAAAGGAACCTCAACTAAGAGAGCAAGACAATGATGTTTCCTCATTCAGGGCAAGAAAGATGCTACAGGAATAAAATGGAAGGGTTCAAGCTTGTCGTACTCCTCCTGGAAAGTCATTCCATTGTCAAATGTTGGCCAAGAAGGAAAAGGATAAAAAGAGATGGAAAGAGAGTCCAGGAAACAGACTTTCACTGTGGTGTAGACTCTGGAAGAAGGAGGGCGCCTGCCTTCCACTCCCCAGAAGATTCAGGAGGAAAGGCTTCTTATAATTCTGCAGCCCAGTGCTGACAGCCCCTGGCATGTTTTCAACATGAGGTACATTAACAAATAAGGAAAAGCGTCCCCCTGGGCCTCTAATAACATTTATTTCATGCATCATTTCCTCTGAGGAATAGTAGCCCGTGTATTTTTTATTCCTGGTGTGTCCTGTCTAAGAAATAATGGCCGGGCTCACCTGTTTACTTCTGCATATTTTACAACCCTCCTTCAGCTTTGTTTGTCTTTCGCCCACTCTTTGTTTTCTTCCTCTGCCCTCCACACCAGGCAAGTCTAAATAAAAGGGATACAGATGTTAACATACAAGCCAGATTTACTGACTCCGTGGTGTTTTGGGCAAGACATCTCAAATCTCTTATGGAATAAGGCAGAGCAAGAATCCAGAATAAATAAATCAAATGGCCTGTGCAACGTAAACTGGAATTAGGATAAATAAGTGCAAAACATAAGTGATTCCTGGGGTTTACCAGCTCTATCGGTCCTGAGCACCCACCAGGTCTTCTTGGCTTTTCTACTGACCAGAGTTAGGCTGAGTCTAAATGTGCTGCAGTGACCAACTGCACAGGCTCTCCAGAGGAGAAAACATTCTTCTTGACCCTAGGATGGGGCTATTAGTCTCTTGAGATCCATGTCAGGTGATTAACAGATAATTCCACATTGCAATCCCTTTTCTACATTTCCTCACCAAACCCCCGGACCTTAATTCCTATTCTGGAAAGGAAATGGAAAAATGGATCCTTGCATAAAATCTCAGGAACTTTCCAGGAGGTGCAATGGTAAAGAATCCACCTGCTAATGCAGGAGACACAAGAAAAGCAGATTCAATCCCTGGGTGGGGAAGATCCCCTGGCGAAGGAAATGGCCACGCATTCCAGTATTCTTGCCTGGGAAATCTCCTGGACGGAGGAACCTGGTGGGCTAAAGTCCATGAGGTCACAGAGTCGGACACAGCTGAGCACACATGCATACACACAATTTCAAGGATCCTCTTCCCCCAACCCTTAGCCTCATAATACAATGAATGCCCATCAAGCACCCAGCCAGAGCAGGCAGTGGGAAGGCCCTACCTAGTCCTAGAACAGGCCTCACCCAGCTCTCTCCAAACCTCTTCCAGGGAAGCAACAATGCCGGGTGCCACGTATGCTCCAGGCTGCAAAGCTCCGAGCTGCAGTAACGACACAAAAAAATGGTCGTGATAAAATGTTAAATGTAGAACAGAATATGGAACTATGTCTACATTACAGTTATAACCACATAAAATGTATTCATTTGGTAAGAGAACACAGAAAAATGAAAATGGCCATTTACAGCAGTGGTGAATCACAAGCCAAGACTTTCTTTCATTTCAGTTTTCATTAACATATTGTGTTATTTATGTGACATGGGAAATAAATGCAATGTCTGATCATGTCAAGCTGCATGCTACAGTTAGCGCTGTAAGCGGAATCTGCAGTGCAATTTCCTCAAACCTACAAACACAAGGACAACACAGTCAGTTCCCCACAGCACTGGTCCTGCAAATCAGCCTGCAGAGCTAACTGGTCAAACTTTCTTAGCCGAGCCATTCCTTCAGACTCTCTTATCTGGCAGCTCTCAAGGAATTTGTAAGCTTTTGAGCAGTTCAGGAATAAGATGGCCATACTATTGTCTTGGCTCCAAATTTATACCAGAACAAAGGCATTTGTCTGCTGCTGCATTTTCAACCCACCAGAAAAAATGTCAAGTCTTTCACAAGTTGGTGCGTGTGTATCAAGCCATATCCTCATCACTTATTAATTGCCCAGATTAGGGGACGACAGAGGATGAGTTGGTTGGATGGCATCACCGACTCAACAGATGTGAGTTTGAGCAAACTCCAGCAGACAGTGAAGAACAGGGAAGCCTGGCATGCTGCAGTCCATGGGGTCGCAAAGTCGCACACGACTGAGCAACTGAACAACAGAAACCACAACAGATCAAGTTAATTGTATGCGAGGTTCTAAACCACTGACAGCTTTAAATCAGTTTAAGAAATCCTTGACTATTTTACCATGTGTTCGGAATGACACCCAAAACTGCAAAGGACTTGAAAAAAATAAAAGGAAAAAGGTCTCTGTCCTTGGCACTATCAACCAAGGAGGCTCAAGTTGGGTGTTGGGGACCACAGTCACAGAAGATTCAAAGGAGGTGAGCTGTGTTATACAAGATCCACTGTTTCCCACATTATGCCTGTGTAACCTAGGTCACTTTTGTTCACTTAAGAACCATTCTCTTTATTTCATCATTTGAAAGACCACAGAACAATGCTGCAAACCAGTTGCTGGGCACGTAACATAGAGTAAAGAAGGAAAGACAGGGGGGACCTAGATGGCAGAGTAATCCTTATGAAAGGGGAAAAAATAAGACGCAAAGTGAGTAATTAGGTTGAGAAAGAATTTGCATTGACAGTCCAGGAAAGATTTACAGCTGTAACCCCAAATTTCTTTCACCACTGAGGGCCACTTTTCTTACTTTTCTTACTTTTCTCAGAAGGGTGCACATTCCACAACACTTTGTCTACCAACCGCACAACGTTCATGGTTTTCAGATTAATTTGCTCCATCATTTCCATTCACTGACAATATGCAGAATTGCCAATGGAGCTTTAAATCATCACAAACTAACTTCTATGAGTACGTCTGATTTACAATGATTCCTTTCCACCCAAAATGGTGATTTTGTGATTAATCATCAGAGCCTTGCTGCAAAGAACCACTTGTTTTGATAGATTAAAAATAGCTCCATGGTCTCGTTATCTCAGGGTGCCAAGAGATGCAGGAATCAAAGGGTAGAAACCATGGAGGTCAGGTCCAGAGAGTTCAAGGATTCTGGCAGGAATGGAGAACAGGCTCAGCCAGGGGGCAGCTGGGCTTGAGGTGGTACGTGTGTTCAGGAGAAGATGCTCAGAGGTCCCCTGGAAAGCCCACGCTCACGGACAATGGCCGGGCAGCTAAGGAAGTCTTGCGAGAGCCAGATGGCCTTCCTATGTGTACTTCATTTCCATTTCCCAAATGCTTCTTAAATCTCTTTCACTATCTTTCCCAGCGTTCCTCAGAGAGTTGTGTTTTTAGGAGTCATGTTTGTTTCTGTCTTAAAGAAACATTGACTTACCGGTATTTTTCTGGATTTATAAGGTATGTTAAGGTGGGACAAATTGAGAGAGTAGCAATGACACACGTATATATATTTCCATGTGTAAAATAGAGAGTGGGAACCCACTGTATAGTGCGAGGAGCTCCGTTTTCTGCTCTGTGATGGCCCAGAGGCGGTGCGATATGGGTGGGTGGAGGGAAGCTTCAGAGGGAGTGGATATATGTATACTGATAGCTGATTCATGCTGTTGTACAGTAGAAACCAGTACAAAATGGTAAACCAATTACCTTCCAATTAAAAATAAATTAAAAAAAAAGAAACTAGAGGATATACCAAAAAACCCCAGCAACGAATTAGTAAACACAGATGTAGATATTAAATAACAATGTTGTATAAAATAAACTAAAATAAAACAATTGCCACTGTTACTTTCAAATTTGAACCTTCTGTGATTCTACTCTGGACTCAACTATATCCTGTATGCTACAATGGGCAAAAAAGGAAAAAGAAAATTTTGTACACCTTTACCCACAAGATGCTTTACACGTTGCAATCTAATTGAAGAGCAGAGTCTGACTTGAAGAAGAAAAGTGTACCCCTGCAGAGGGCTGTGCTGGGCCAGCGGCGTTCGTGAGCAGTGCTGTTGGAAGAGGGGGCTGCTCCAGGAGAAGGCAAGTCCTTCCCTGAGCAAAGCCTGTGGGTATAGAATCTTTCAGGACAGGAATTAGGGTTTAATCTATAATTAAATCACCATCCAGGCAGCCTTTCCCCAAAGAGTATCCCATAACATGTCAAAAGAGAAAACCGCTAGTAAAGGACTAGCTTTCTTTCACTTTGTTTAACCCACCCAGTCCTTGGATCATTTAACTGTAGAAATCATCTTCTGTGTAATATGTACTAAGATGCTTCACATCCTATTAACTCAATGGGAACAGTGAGCAGAGGGTTTAGAAAGTGGAAAAGTCTCACACAGGCTAAGCAGCAACTGGAAAGCTGAGACCAGAGATGCTGACTTAGGAAGCCGCGGGATTGACAGAGGAGATACAAAGACACAAGAAGGGAATTTAAAAGGGAAGTTGCATGATACCAGGAGACCCTCTTTCACTTTCTTGTTCCAACTTAATGATCATAACCCGTAGCTAAATTTTAATTCATGAATGTACCTATGCTTGTCTGATAGGTTATTGTGCATTTTTTTTTGACAGCAAAATAAAATGACACACTGAAATTAGTTTTCTGCTTCTTTTTCACTTGTGCATATTCCTTGAATAATCTTTTCCCAATGCCTATTGAAGAATTGATGCTTTTCAACTGGTGCTGAAGAAGACTCTTGAGAGTCCCTAGGACAGCAAGGAGATCAAACCAGTCCATCCTAAAGGGACTCAACCTTGAGTATTCACTGGAAGGACTGATGCTGAAGCTGAAGCTCCAATACTTGGCTCCCGGAGATGGCGAAGGACAGGAAAGCCTGGTGTGCTGCAGCCCGTGGGGTCACAAAGATTCCGACACGACTTCGTGACTGCGCAAGAACAGTGCCTCATGTCCTCAATAGGTAAGAGCGTTTTTCAGGTCCTCTAATCTGTGCTTTGTTTTTCTCAGTCGGCAGTTCCACTGTCTTCCTTCCCTTTTTCCCTCTTTCAACCTAGTTTTTGTTCTCCCGCTAGACCTATCTTAACCCATCTCCCATTAAGGAACCCGAATATCTAGCCATGTCTATGTACAACTGAGAAAGAGTCATGAATGTAGAAGAAAGGAGGGAACACGTAAGAAAGATTCCATTATACTTTTATTGGAAGGACTCAAATCAGTGAGAAATAGGAAGGGAAATAGGAAGAAAGCAGTTTTAGAAACACATGGCACCAATCAAGGGCCCCCGCAGTGAAAGAGTGGAGTCCTAACCACTGGACTGCCAGAGAATTCCCAGAACACACACTTTCAAAATCAATTTTACTGAAGTATAATTGCCACATAATAAAATGTACTCGTTTTAAGTGTACTTAATGTGCTTTGACAAACATACACGCATGTAACCATGACTACATCAAGATTCAGAATAATTTCATCCCTCTTAAGACTTTTCCTGTGCTTTCCCAGCTGATGTCCTCAATCCCCCTGGCCACAGGTAACCTACTGTCTGTCAGCATGGATTCCATTAACCTCTATCCATTCTATAAGTGAAACTATGCATAATCAATACGTAGAAAGACGACAGAATTGGCTAAAAGTAATAATGATAATTAAAATAATATGTTTACAGGCCTTCTCAACAGTTCATGTTTTCTACCGTATGGCTTAGATATTTATTCTTAGAGAAAATAAGTATGTAATGATGTCAGGCGCCCACTTTATCTCATCTCAGAAATACCTTATGATATTTCAGTGGTTAAGAGCTTTGGAGCCCAAATCTTTTGGAATAGAGAAAAGGAGAGTTGATAGGAACATCTAAAACTGTGTGTCTTTATATGTTAATATCAGCTTTATTTGTAATGGCCCAAATTGGGAACAACAAAAACATCCATCAGCTGGTGGACAGGGAAATAAATTGTGGTGCATTCATGAAATAAAAACCACTCAGTCATTAAGTGGAATGAACCACTAATATGCAAGCAACGTGGTTAGGTCACAAAACACCAAGGCTGACTCAAAAGCATACATCCTGTATAATTTCACTTATAAAATGGATAGAATTTAATGGGATCCATGCTGACAGAAAGTAGGTTACCTGTGGCCAGGGGGTTTGAGGACATCAACTTGGAAAGCACAGGAAAAGTCTTAAGAGGGATGAAATTATTCTGTATCTTGATGTAGTCATGGTTACATGCGTGTATGTTTGTCAAAGCATATTAAGTACACTTAAAATGAGTACATTTTACTATGTGACAATTATACTGTAATAAAATTGATTTTGAAAGTGTGTGTTCTGAGAATTCTCTGGCTGTCCAGTGCTTAGGACTCCACTCTTTCACGGCAGGGGCCCAGGTTCGATCCTTGGTCAAGGAACTAAGATCCTGAAAGCCATGCAGTGTGGTCAAAAAAGGAGTCGTGTGTTACATCTTTGGGTACCAATATTCCTTAGACAGGACTTCTGTGGTGGCTCAGCAGTAAAAAATCCACCTGTAATGGATTCAGGTTCATTAGACCTGGTTTCAGGCCCTGGATAAGGAAAATCCTTTGGAGAATGAAATGGCAACCCACTCCAGTATTCTTGCCCGGGAAATCCTGTGGACAGAGGAGCCTGGAAGGCTACAGTCCACTGGGTTGCTAGAGTCAGACATGTCTTAGTGACTCAGCAACAACAGTTCCTTAGAAAAAATGCTGACGGTTATTTCCTCTGCTTTGAAAAAGTTAAGGAAGGTTGACTACTTGGAGTTAACTGGGTTGAAGGGGCAAGTACTCCAACCCCAGGGACCTTCTGGACTGAAAGAGCTTTGCTGTCTGAGGGGCTAAGACATCCAAAAATCACCCACAAAAAGACAGTGGATAGAGGCAAGGACTTGAAAATCCTTGAGGCAGAGAAAGAGAGAATCAGCAGATCACCATTATCATAGAAAAAACAATAATGATCATTAATGGCACAAAACCAATTAATTAAGCAGTCCCATCTGAAACCCATGACTTTTTAAAAAACTTGTCGCTACAAACCATGTAGCAAAAATGAATTCAACAAAAACATTCCTTTAATACAAAGCTAAATTCATGAAAGAATAAGGAAATTTCCTAGAGGAAAATAAGAGGTGAAAAATGAGTGGTTACTGGTTTGGTGTGACAGGGGTTTTATTGGGTAAGCCAAGGGCTTCCCTGATGGCTCAGTTGGTAAAGAATCCCCTTGCAATGCAGGAGATACAAGTTTGATCCCTGGGTAGGGAAGGTCCCCCGGAGAAAGAAGTGGCAAACCACTCCAGTATTCTTGCCTGGGAAATCCCATGGACAAAGGAGCCTGGCAGGCTATAGTCGATGGGATTGCAGAGAGTTGGACATGACTGAGCAACTGAGCCAAACCAGGGTAGAAGGTGAGGATTGCAGCCGCATGATGTGGACAGTGTAACCAAGATGCCAAATGGATACATGGTCTTGAAAGAAGGGCATGATGTGGACAGTGTAACCAAGATGCCAAATGGATACATGGTCTTGAAAGAAGGCTGGCCTTTTGTCAGTGCTTGCTCTCCCTGGAAATCAGACTTTGAAACAGAGCTTAGTATACAGGATGGTTTCCTAGGGATCAATGCCCCTGGGAGAAGAGACAAAGTCAGGATTGGGCAGAAGGAGACCCTGAACCGCCACATCCTCACAGCAAGGCCTTAGCCAACCCCACAGAGTTCCGAAGCTGAATGGCTCTTCAGAGTTGTGTTTACTGGAATAACAGGACTCACACTGTATATCCCACTGGATGCAGGCTGACCCTGGGAAAGGGCATGACCTTTAGCTGATGACAGTTCACAAGTTTCCCCCAAAAAGGGATTGTGTAAGTGGGGAAATCTGAATACGTTCTAGTTGGTATTAACGCCAGTATCCTGGAAATGTAGACCACATCATAGCATACATTACACTGTTTCACTCAGTCTCTTAGCCTGATTAGACCAATTTTTTTTCTAGAATTAATAAAAGGTCTGCCCTCACATGGGTTTCAAGTTTGAATTTATGCTACTTAATTGGTTTGGGAGCTCTCAAGCAGAAGAATCGATCTAAAATCAGTCTGAGACTAGTAATGTCCTGGGTATCTAGCTTAATAAAACAGAAAATCTCTCTGGAAGTTTGCATCTTCAACCCAGGCAGCAAACGATTCACATGTGTAAGCCCCCCAAAGCATGAGCTCTGATGCAAAATAACAAAGAAATGAAAAAGTAATCCCCCATAAGCAAAAATAACAAGCAGAAGAATTAGATGCCTAAGAAATTCAGGTAAACAATTTATTTTTAAAAAATTAAAAGAAGGATATCTACATTATTTAAAAAGAATTTACAAAATTAAAAATATGAAAAAGCAACAAAAACTAAGGAATCATCAGTTATAAAAAATAAATTTTAAATATAATTAAACAGTAGTTTGTATACAGAGAAAGAGAAAACTGGCAAACTAGGAAAATATAACCAGAGAAATAAACCAGAATAAAGAGATGAAAAGAGATGAAGAGGGATTAAAAGACCTGGAAAATTGAGTAGGGTAAAACTTTGTCAATTAGAAGAGAAGTTAAAAAAAAGGGGAAGAACAAAACTGAAAGAGTTAATGACAGGATTTTCCAAAAAGGATGAAATATATGAATCCTGTGATTCATAGAATTAAAAGAGTCCAAACAGCAGAATTGTGTCTGGAGACCACCAAAGCAAAAGTAAGATCTTAAAAGCAGCCAGGGGTGGGGGGAGCAGGGAATCAACTTAAAGCATAAAAGTAATTAAAAGTGACAACAAAGATATGAGACAGCAAAGAATTTAGATTTTACAAACAACTATACTATATTTCAAAAAAAAAAAAAAATTGAGGGTGAATATGACCCAGCAGTTGCACTTTGGGGCATTTGTTCCAGAGAAATATATGTTCACATGAAATCGTACGTGAACATTCAGAACAATTCATCATAACACGAAACTAGAAGCTAAACAAATGCTCTTCAGTGTGTAAATGGTTCAACAGACTGCCATGTTAATGCTACGGAACACGACTAAGCAACACAAAGAAATGTGCCAGTGATACATGCGTGCATGCTAAGGCGCTTTAGTCATGTCCAACCCTGAGGCCCCATGGACTGTAGCCCACCAGTCTCCTCTGTCTAAGGGATTCGCTAGGCAAGAATACTGGACTGGGTTTCCATACCCTCCTCTAGGGAATCTTCCTGGCCCAGAGATCAAACAACATAAAAAATCAAAATTGGAATAAAAGAATGTTTAGAAAAAAATTAATTTACCCCTAATACATCTTCAGTGAAGGACCCTCTAGTGGACATGTTTCAATAAAAAGAAAAATTGTCTCGTGAGGGAAAAAAGGAATTGTGAACAAGGAAGCTTCAATTCAAATGTCAACAAACACTGACCATTTAAAAGGGTAACAATAGCTACCTGGTTTTGAGTGATATAATAACAAAGTTGAAATAAACCACTAAAATAACCGTAAGATGAAAAAGATTTACCCAAGATAAAATGTTTAAGGTCCATATGTCACTCAGGAGGAACATAGAGATGTCAACTTATTTTAAACTTTCGATCATGCATGTTACTATTTTAGAGATGGCTCAGATGGTAAAGAATCCACCTACAATATGGGAAACCTGGGTTCTATCCCTGGGATGGGAAGATCCCCTGGAGGGGAGCATGGCAACCCATTCCAGCATTCTTGCCTGGAGAATCCCATGGACAGAGGAACCTGGCAGGCTACAGTCCATAGGGTCACAAAGAGTCAGACACAACTGAGTGACTAACACTTTCACTTTCCACCACTAGGGAAAAAAAACAACATATCAAAATAAGATAGGAAAGCAGGAGTAGAAAGAACAAAATAAGGTGGTAGAAATAAACCCCCCAAATTCTCAATGACTGTAAATGGAATAAATTTTCCAGTTAAAGATTTGAGATCATCAGATTAGATTATCCTGAAAAATAAAAATAAGAAAATAAACTCCAGCTACAGTCTCTTTATGGAGAAGGCAATGGCACCCCACTCCAGTACTTTTTCCTGGAAAATCCCATGGACGGAGGGGCCTGGTAGGCTGCAGTCCATGGCGTCGTGAAGAGTCGGACACGACTGAGCGACTTGACTTTCACTTTTCACTTTCATGCACTGGAAAAGGAAATGGCAACCCAGTCCAGTGTTCTTGCCTGGAGAATCCCAGGGACGGGGGAGCCTGGTGGGCTGCCGTCTATGGGGTCACACAGAGTCTGACACGACTGAAGCGACTTAGCAGCAGCACAGTCTCTTTATAGAATTTTCAACTGAAACATAAAGACACTGAAAGTTTGAAAGGAAAAGGAAAATATTAATCAAAAGCCAGTGCATTCATATTAAGATTAAACAGTGGAGATTTCAAGACAGACCTTAAGACAATCAGTATCATTTTTATCAGGTGAAACAATAAATGTGCATTAATAAGACAAATCATGGTGGAGCTCTTTGATGGAATACTGCATAATCACTAAAGTCAGTGGACTAGAACAACATACAGCAATTGTATGGAAGAAAAAAACCAAATTGCATTAGAATAGACCATCCATGATATGTTTAATATAAAGTTTACAAACAAGTAACAATATTTTTTCTCAGCTTTCTACATTCCTGGTGATATTTGGCTTCCCTGGTTACTTTTTGCCTATGGAAACTGCAAAACCAAGACTCATCCTTTTATCCAGATCTCTCCCAGAATGGGTGACAAAAGTTCTTGCCTAGTCCACGGCTGAGTCAACTACACTAACAAAAGGACTATGAACCCCAAATGGTAAAGGTGGAGACAGCTGGAGTATTAGCTGCTGCTGCTGCTAAGTCGCTTCAGTGGTGTCCGACTCTGTGCGTCATTTTAAGTGGACAGTAAATGTTGGAAATAACCGTTCCCTTGGAGCAATTTCAGCTAGCATCTGTGCCCGAGGAGAAAAGGATAAAAGAAATTCTTCTGGAAAAAACATGGTGTCCAAAAGGTGAGGTCATAAATAGCACGCTCAGCAAATAATAGAAAATTCAAGCTGGAGTTTTATCAGCACTGGACCGTTCACTTCTACCTCCTCAGATAAAATCAGTATGGCTTATCAAGTAGCATATGAATTTAAATAAATAGAGATCTTACATAAAATGTAGATTTTAAAAAATGTTTTTTGATTAGGGAATGAGTATAAAATACTAGCTGAGAGCAGTGCATGTCCCAGGTTATACTTCTCAGTGCTAAAGCGTCTTCCTTGCAACCCGCTGATTCGGTACACAGTGCGTTTCCAGAGCTTTGCTGAATCAGCACCCTCGTGTCCAAAATGCTCATTCACATTTCACTGCAAAGTCCTGGGAACAGTGGACACATAGAGTCACAGCCAGTTTAAAGCAAACTGGAAAGCAAGACCACACATCTTCTGATCGTTATGAAAAAACAGAATCTTGGTCCCCAGGATCTGGAGAAATAATAGATCATCTATATTCAGGATGTGTGCCTGGAAGCCAGGAGCTCCTCACTGGAGTCCATGTGTCAGGAGCCCTCTTGCCATCAGAGGCGATCTTGCCCTCATCTGAGAGGCTGACGGCTGCATTTGATCAAGGGCACAAGGGGCTTCCGATCTTCCAGGATGATTCATATGCCGGGGGCTCATCTCTTTGCCATTGGTAATTCCAGCCTGTTTCACATTTGAATATGACAACTCCATTCCATAATTAGAAGGAGAGATTAGAGTGAATCAAGGGTTTATGATTAATAATAACTTCATCTGGGCTATTAGGTCTGTATTTTCTTTGGCTGTTACTAAAATACATTTCAGTGGAGAAGAATCTGGCTGCAGCTTTGTCTGCCTAACCCTACCCTACCCCCAAACCCTAACCTTCCCTCTATACATTCTCTATCTTGCTTTAAATATCACTGTGGAAATGAAATGCTATACAAGAGATTTTTTGAACTGTAGGTTCAACAAGGAATCCCCTAATTCCTATCTCCCAAGGAATATTAAGTAATTGCTTTATTTAAGCAGTAGCCTGACCGACAGAGGATCCTGGGAATCAACAAGTACCAGACAGATTCATGTATTTCCACCCTCCTCCTTCTGTGCTTCTGCTTTCTGTTAAAGCTGTCACTACCCACTCAGTCTCTCAGATCCAGAGTCTGTCTCTCGCCTGAGCCCATCTTTCTCTTCCTCCCCAACATCAGTCAAGCTCCAAGTGCCAAAGATTTCTACTGGTGTCTTCTGCCCCATACCTCCTCCCCAGCCTTCCTTCTTTCCCTCATCTCATTTCTGAACTATTACAAAAGCCTGCTCAGCACTTCCTTCTAGTGTCCTCTTAAATCCTAATTCTATATGACTAAGAGTAAACCATCTGTGATTCAAGCCTGCTCACACCACTTTCCTTGGAAAAATCCTTCTGTGGTTTCTACTGCCCACACTTTCAAGTATAAACATTTTAGATAAACAGGGATAGGCATTTACAAATGGCCCTGCCAACTGCCCCAGACCCATCCTCTAGATCTTTCATTTTCTACTTTTATCA
Organism: Bos taurus; assembly: GCF_002263795.3. Classification (NCBI taxonomy): domain Eukaryota; kingdom Metazoa; phylum Chordata; class Mammalia; order Artiodactyla; family Bovidae; genus Bos; species Bos taurus. The sequence continues at coordinate 92,658,578 of NC_037336.1, forward strand.
AAACAAATCTTTCCTGATATTATCAATTTAACTGGTATTTCGCTTTCTCCGGGGCCCTTCTCCCTGGGACTCCCACCTGGCACTGGCTGTTTTCCAGACTCCTCTCATCTTTCAACACAAGTCGACAGCCTCCTGTCCTCCAAGAATGCTTCGATAGCTATCTAAGCTGGGTAAAGCATCCCCATAACAGATAGGAGAATGTACCTGTAGCACCAGCGTGATTCTCCCTCGGCAAAGCCAAATCACCGTTATAGAGTCCAAGGCCATACACTAGGCCAGTAAATCGAAATGAGTTGTTGAGGCAAGGAATAGTGACTTTACTCAGAAAGCTAGCAGACTGAGAAGATGATGGACTAGTGTCCCAAAGAACCATGATGCCCAAGTTAGAATCCAAGCTTCTTTTTTACTAAAAGGGGAGAGGTTGCAGTTGGTTGGGGCAAACTTCTTGGGGTCAGAATATTTGTTCTTGCAGTTGTCCACAGAGGTCAGGTCATGATGTTCCCATTCATCTTCAACAAGATGAATGTTATTCTCTGTTCTGCAACTTTTTATCTCTCTGTGAATAGGAACAGGCTTCCCCAATGACTCAATAGGTAAAGAACCTGCCTGCAATGCAGGAGATGCAAGACACCCAGGTTCAATCCCAGGTTTGGAAAGAGCCCCTGGAGGAGGAAATGGCAACCCACTCCAGTATTCTTGTCTGAAAAATCCCATGGACAGAGGAGCCTGGCAGGCTACGGTCCATGAGGTCTCTAAAAGTCAGACAGGACTGGGCATGCATCCACCCTCATGAATGAGAAAATGTTACACTCTGAGCCTTGTGAATGGGCTATCCTGCATGTTTCAGGCTATGGGCAACATTCTTGCAGCAAAAGCAATAGCATACAAAGGTTAAAGTAAAAGGAAGGTTCAATATGAAGTCAGATTCATTCTTCCCTGTTAGATTACATGGAAACAATCTATTGAAATGATTTCCTGCAGTGTAAATTTTGCATCTTGTTCATCCCAGTGACTAGCATGATTAGGGAGAATGACAGGTTGTGAATAAATACATGCCCAGCATTCTTCTACACCTTTTCATGTGTGATTTCTTATTTGCTTAAAAGGCTAATTACCTGCTGATCAGGTTCTCCCAGTCCATGCGTGGGAAACACTAAGAGGAATTCGAATTTCCCGTGGAAAGCAACATGGACTCTCGGCCTCCCCCATGCCTCTCACATTTCAGTATCTCAAAGCAAGTTGAGGCGGACAAGGGAAGAAAACAGCTGAAATGAAAATGGTTAAGTTAATTAATTGCGAGCTTGCTTGTAGGACCAGCTCGTTTATTTAATCAGTTGCCTAGTAACCCTGCCTGCGTATGAGGTAAATCTGATCATCCTGCCTCTGAGCAAGTCATGGGCCAGTCTGTCTACCAGCCACCAGCACTCCCTTCCTGCTTTCACAGGTTCGAGTTGGAAACACCAAATTCGCCCCCTGCCCAAGAGCAGGGAGCTTGTGAGGTGTAAACAATATTTCCCCTCTCCACCTCTGTGCTCTGTCTCCCTCTACAGATTCTGCAGCTGAGGGACCAAGGTCTTTGCATCATCATGACCTTCACCTGGCGAATCAGAGGACAAGTAAAAGGACTTACATCTGCCTTCCTTCTAGAGCAACCTGCAGACCAGGTGCCAGACGCGCAGCCCAGCTCTCGAAACGATCACCACTTCTGTTCCCACATCGATAAACAAGTCATGTTTCCACACAACAGCGCATGTTAGGGCCTCTGCCCAGAGCAGAACTGAGAGGCCCCGGCAAAGAGCAGGCTTTGGGCTGTTGGTTTCGTGTCTGTGAGCTTTTCTGAGGGACCTTAAGTGGGAAGAGAGAATAAATGCTGAGTGTAATCACGAAAGACCAGCTCAAGACAAACTGTGCGGTTTGCTTTCCTGGCTGGGAAAAAAAAAAATAATAACTCACATACTGACAGGCAAGAGAGTGCCGAGGACTCTTTTGGTGCTAGATTTATTGGAGGATTTGACAAGGATTTGCTTGCAGTTTTTCACCCCCTTATGCTATTCTCTTTGCAGGTTGTTTTGAACGTCTCTCCTCCATCTTTATCCCGAGCCATCCTCGTTCTTCGGCCAAATAAAAAGGAAACATCAATGCAATAAAGACCCATGTTTCTGCTTCGACACACCATGACCACATTCTTATACTATTACGAGGTGGGCTTTTTTTTTTTCCTTCTATTTGTCAGTCTCTGTGGATAAAAGACTCCATCTTCCATAAAGAATTCCCACCAGAAATCTTTATAAACCCTCCATCAGAGAGACACTCTGCCATCGTGCTGTGCAAAAGCTAATCTAATTAAGACAGGATCTGCTAAATTTAATAGCCTGCTATGAATTTTTACAGACATCTGGTAGCTGGAAGTTGGAGCAGCTCTAACATATAAAATTCACATTGTCCAGATGACCAATAGAGGGTCAACTCTTTCCCTTCTTTGGGGAGCTAATATTATTTTGGTATGGATGTGATTTTTCAAACCATGATATCCTTACAGGTAAATGCGCTGGAAAGGACACTGAGGAGAGAAACTTCTAAATCTCTATTTTCCATCTGCAAAATGAAGGCAATGATATATCCATCCTGAGGTTCGTTTATGGATAAATTTGAAAATGTATACACGGGGCCCACTTCACGGGCAGCCCAAACAATGTACTGTGTTAGCAGACCCCTGGCTTGATGTGATACTCTGCTGTTTTCTCTTGAAATTCTTCATTTTTGAACAAGGGGACCTGAATACTTTACTTAACACTGGGCCCCACAGATTATGTAGTGGATCCTATGTGCATAAAATTCTCTGCATAATGCCTATAAGAATCGCAAAATACTTATTTCAAGGCTTTCTGTGGCGGAGCATGCGTGCTCACTTTCGACTTTTTGTGACCCCGTGGACTATAGACCCCCAGGCTCCTCTGTCCATGGAATTCTCCAGGCAAGAATACTAGACCGGGTGGCCATTTCCTTCTCCAGGGGATCTTTCCGAGCCAGGGATCTAATCTGAGTCTCCTGCATCTCCAGTATTGGCAGGCGATTCTTTACCATTGAGCCACATGGGAAGATCCCCCATACTATCCTCCTGACCAAATTATGAAATTTGAACTATGTAATAGGTTTTCAAGTAGGACAACTCCTTGACCAGCAGTTCTATCTAAGAAGCCCTACCACCACCTCCCCCAACAAGGTCCGTATATATTTGTAGAAAATGAAACCATGCTAATGTACAGATTACATTTCATATATGCCTAGATGCTTGTATGAGCAAAAATTACCAATTATACAAAACTCACAGTTGGCAAATTTTCCCTGACCTAGAGAACTAATATCAGGGATTGGTTTCTAGTGGGTAACCTAATTTCCACATCATTTTGTCCTTCTTATTTTTGTTTTGTCTTACCCCATGTATGTTTTACCAAAAAAAACCCTAAAGGGCTTCCCAGGTAGTTCAGCTGGTAAAGAATCCGCCTGCAATGCAGGATACCCTGGTTCCATCCCTGGGTCAGGAGTATCCCCTGGACAAGGGATAGACTACCCACTCCAGGATTCTTAGGCTTCCCTGGTGGCTCAGACAGTACAGAATCTGGCTGCAATGTGGGAGACCTGGACTCAATCCCTGGATTGGGAAGATCCCCTGGAGGATGAAATGGCAACATGTGCCATTATTCTTGCCTGGAGAATCTCCATGGACAGAAGAGCCTGGTGGGCTACAGTCCATGGGGTCACAAAAATTCAGACAACTGAACGACAAAGCACACAAAAAATTGTAAAACCTAGTTTTGTTTTACTTAGATCCCAATAACCCTATCTATACACATATATAAATATATATTCACTCCTAACTTTTGTTGTTTTAAAAGATACAGCTGGGTAAGTCATTCGTTGTTCAGTCACTCAGTCATGTCCAACTCTGTGCAACCCCAAGGACTGCAGCATGCCAGGCTTCCCTGTCCATCACCAACTCACAGAGCCTACTCAAACTCATGTCCATTGAGTTGGTGGTGCCATCCAACCATCTCATCCTCTGTTGTCCCCTTCTCCTCTTGCCTTCCATCTTTTCCAGCATCAGGGTCTTTTCTAATGAGTCAGTTCTTTGCATCAGGTGGCCAAAGTATTGGAGCTTCAGCTTTAGTATCAATCTTTCCGATGTTTATTCAGGATTGATTTCCTTTAGGATGGACTGGTTTGATCTCCTTGCAGTCCAAGGGACTCTCAAGAGACTTCTTCACCACCACAGTTTAAAAAAAACTGATGCTTTTGAACTGTGGGTAAGGCATAGCTTACTCAAAATCCAACCAACTGCCCAGGAATCTAGAAGCATGAAATCTAGAGTTCCATTCCAGACTCAAAGCCAGTATTTGATACATAATGGGGTTGATGGATGTTCCCTCTACTTCCATTGCATTCCATAGTCCACTTCCCATGGGAAAGAAAGGAAGGGTCTCATGTTCTTTCATTGGAGACTCCACCCACTGAGTCTCCTGGACTCCAGAAGGCACGTGCACTTGGGCAGCTCTCTGTATCACAAGAAAACAAGAAGTCTAGCAACCCACTGAAAATGTATGTTCTGACAATGTTTTGCTTCAGGGCCACTGAAAAACATAGTGCCTAGTAGGCTTTGAAGTGAGAGGTGGAATCCCTGTAGATGAGATTTTTCTGAAGTATCTGAATGAAAGTTTTTCCTAGCCACCTCACCAGAGCATCGGATGGATGACCTAGTGGGCCTGCATACTCAGTCACGTCCTGTGTTGAGCCCTGACTCTTTGCAACCCCATGGATGGTAGCCTGCCAGGCTCCTCTGTCCATGGAATTTTCCAGGCAAGAATACTGGAGTGGGTTGCCATTTCCTACTCTAGGGGATCTTCCTGACCCAGGATCAAATCTGTCTCTCTTGTGTCTTCTGTCTTGGCAGGCTGATTCTTTGCCACTGAGCCACTGGCAAGCTCCCTGGATGACCTTGGGCAATGACAAAAACATATGGCGCACACACAGTCAGCCTGGGTAATTACCATGTTAATAATTAAACATGTATTCAGCACTTTTTGTTGAATTCTATGGATTACCCAGGGGGCTTGTGGACAAAGGTTAAGTTGATTAGCCAATTCTCAAAACGCTAGTGCAAGACATTCCCTACCTCTTTTTGCCCTGAGTTCTAGTGTCTCATGATAAAACCAAGATATCCTCCTAAATGGAGGAATAAAATTCCTTCAGAATCATTGTACTCTATTCCTTTGGGGCAATTAGCTTTTAAAGCAAACAAACACAAGAAAACAAACAAGGAGAATAAGAGAACGTTTGCTCACTCTATTATATACGTTTCATAAATTACCTGTCTTTTCTGACAACAGTGCTACATCCAGTACTGGACTCCTTTACTGCTCTGGTCTCGGGCTGTTTCTCTGCTCCAGTCTGTGCGGGACCCTAGAAAACGGCTGCACAAGGGTGGGGAGGCACTTTGAACAAGGGTGCATGGCTGACAGTCAGTGGATATTAGAAAATGAGGGTGGAGGTCATCTCCTGCTTTTCCCAATGCCTCCTGGCTGTGGTTCTGCATGTTTGCAATTCCAGTTTCCAAAAAAATCCTGTGCAGGGCATAAACCATATCTGTTGTTCGAGCTGGAAGTTCCTGGAATTAAGTTGAGATCTCATAAACCTTGACTGTTTATGTGTCTGAGGTGACACCCTGGCATCTGTAACTATTTTGTGCCTCACTTGGCTTCACGTTCGCTTTCCTTTCCAGCAGTGCCTGGAACATAGAAAGGGCAGAATAGGTATGTGTTAAGCGAATAAATCAAGAGGAACAGTGGGTTCTAAGAGGCCCAAGGTACCTTTAACTCCATGCCCCATCTGTTTCAGCCTGTCTCTTACTACTGCTTGTCAGAAAAGAGATAACTACCTTCTTAGAGTCTTGCTAAAGAGACACATGTTGGCTGGTTGAGGTCAAAGCGGGGGCAGCATAATGGAACAGTGAAAAGCACAGACATCAAGCCAGATTCGCTGGAAAGGAATCTGCACTCACTACTTACTAACCATACAACCTTGCATAAGTGGCCTAACCTTTCTGTGCCTCATTTTCCTAATCTGTAAAATGGAGATAATAAAGTTCCAATATAATACAAATGTAATAGAATGAAATAGTTAATATTTTAAAGTGCTTAGAATGATGCTAGCACATAAGTACCATATAAATGTTTACTAAATGAATAAAATAAAAAATAATACTAATTCATGAATGACAAATAAGCTTTGGCATCAGAGTGAACATATGTTTACTGGTAAGAGATACCTGAAATCATGTTAGGAGGGAATTCAGAGCTACATTTGGGCTCAGATGAAAAGCAGAACCCTGGTAACTGATGATACCTTCATGGGGCTCTGATAGGGGAAAGGGCAAGACATGCCCTATTTCTGCCATCCCTGATATAAGTGTGGTTTTTGCTACGTAATATCTTCCCAAAACCAGGGGAAGTGAATCACAAGAATAGAAAGATTGAATAAGTATTTTTTGAGAATCATTTCTGTGTAGATATTATGCTGGATGTTAAAACACAAAGATGAGTAAGATAACCATTGTTTTCAAGCTATTTAGAGACCAGGAGAGGTGGGTCCGTGACTTAGAAGTTAAAACACAGTGTGCAATTGCAGAGTGCAAACACAGAGCTTTGAGAGCACAAGAAGAGGACAACTAACACACTCCACCACGGGAGGGGACACAGAATCTTTGGGGGAACCCATGTCCTATGAAAGATCATATGCCATTTGAATTGCCCTCTTGTCATAAACAACTATGCTAATGGACAAAATACAGGAAACAGTGGCCTTCAGACAATGGACAACAACCAGCACTGGACTGTGACCCCAGAGAGAAAGAGAACAAGGTGAATCCTCTGACCATTCTAGCCGACTGACCAGAGGCAGATTCAGTTCAAGTCACGGAGAGGACTAGCCCCAACAGAGCTCTGCTGTATGACCAGTGCAGTTCAGTTCAGATCAGTCCCTCAGTCGTGTCCGACTCTTTGCGACCCCATGAACTGCAGCACACCAGGCCTCCCTGTCCATCACCAACTCCCCAAGTTCACCCAAACTCACGTCCATCGAGTTGGTGATGCCATCCAGCCATCTCATCCTCTGTCGTCCCCTTCTCCTCCTGCCCCCAATCCCTCCCAGCATCAGAGTCTTTTCCAATGAGTCAACTCTTCGCATGAGGTGGCCAAAGTACTGGAGTTTCAGCTTTAGCATCATTCCTTCCAAAGAACACCCAGGACTGATCTCCTTTAGAATGGACTGGTTGGATCCCCTTGCAGTCCAAGGGACTCTCAAGAGTTTTCTCCAACACCACAGTTCAAAAGCATCAATTCTTTGGCAGTATGGTGGTGTGTAAAAGATAAAGATGGAGTCCAGGTAGCCGAGGAAGCTAGAACTGTGGGATGAAGTACGAGAAAGCAGGCAGTTTCACAGAAAGAAAACTGAGGGGCTCTATTAAGGGCAACCTTGAACTGTGGTCTCAGTACCACTCTGTTCACAAATTGTAAAATATATTCAAGGAAGGAAAAGAAAACATGAATGGGAGGATAAATATGGCTGCTATACTTGAAATATAAAAAAAAAATATTGAAATTCTAGAAATAATGTAAAATATCTGAACTAAAAATTCCTTAGTATCAATTTACAACAAATATCTTCAACTTATTAAAGTTTGCCTTCACATTATATTACCACCTTTCACATACAGTGTAAGAATCTTACAACAGTATACTTTCATCCTATCTTTGTGCATTGTTATCACATACTTTACTCCTGAATAGTTTATAAATCCCACAATAAATACAAGGCTATTGCTTTTTAACAGTCATCTTTTAAAGAAATTTAAAAATAAGGAAAGAAGTGCCTTTCATATTTACACACAGGTTTACCATTTGGAGCTCTAAACATTCTTTTTTCCAGGTCCACATATCCATCTGGCAAAATTTCCCTTTTGTTGTATAAGTTCTTTTAACACTTCTTTTAGCATGTCTTCAGTAATAAATTCTCTTAGCTCTTGTTGATCCTAAATTTTTTATTTTGTCTGCATATTTAAAAGATACTTTTTCTGGATGTAAAATTTTGGATTGACATTTTATCCCCAGCATTTCAAATATGCCATTTCATTTTCTAATGGCCTTCGTGACTTCAAATGAAAAATATGCTACCATTCTTTTCTTTGTTTCTGTGTTCAAATTGTGTCTTGTATCTCTGGCTGCTTTTAAAATTGGTTCTTTATCACATTTTTATTTATCACACATGATTATAATGTGTCTTTTTGTGTTTTTTGTCTTGTGGTTCTTCTGCTTAGGATCCACTGAACATGGATATCTGTTGTTTTAGTTTTCATCAGTTGGAAAATATTTCAGGCATTATGATTTCAAATGATTTTTCTTTGCCCCTACATTTCTTCTACTTTTGGGGAATTCTTTTCTCTGTATATTCATTTTTAATAGTTTCTGTTGCTATGGCTTCCAAGTCTCTGATTATTTTTTTTTAATTGAAGAGTCTAACTTGCTTAGTAATTGATAGAATGATTAAAAAATTAATAAAGCTATAAAATACTTGAAACTATTTTATACTTGATTTTTTTTTACTTGAAAGACTTTTAAAAAGTTTGCTAGTTGACATTTGTACAATATTCCACACAAAAGCAGAAAACACATTATTTTCAACTGCAAATGAAACATTCACCAGGCTAAATCATGTTCTGAACAAGAAGACAAAGCATAGTGAAGTTTAAAGGTATAAAATATAACCATATTGAAAGTAAGCTGCTACTGCTACTGCTAAGTCACTTCAGTCGTGTCTAACTCTGTGTGACCCATAGACGGCAGCCCACCAGGCTCCCCCGTCCCTGGGATTCTCCAGGCAAGAACACTGGAGTAGGTTGCCATTTCCTTCTCCAATGCATGAAAGTGAAAAGTGAAATTGAAGTCGCTCAGTCATGTCCAACTCTTCTCGACCCCATGGACTGCAGCCTACCAGGCTCCTCCATCCATGGGACTTTACAGGCAAGACTACTGGAGTGGGTTGCCATTGCCTTCTCCAGAAAGTAAGCTAGAAATCAATAAAAAACATATTTCTGAAAAAGTACCAAATATAAGAAATGTTTTTTTAAAACTCCCTTAAAAAATTAGAGAACTATTTTAACTAAATGAAAATGAAAACACAACATACCAAAATCTATGGGAAAACAGGTAAAGTATTTAGAGGGAAATTTTATTTTATTAAAACGTTCTATTAGAAACTTACAAATCTATGAAATCTATTATTTAATCTCATATATAAAAAATTAGGAAAGGGGGAGGGGGTAAATAAAACCCCAAATAAGCAGAAGAAAAGAAATAATAAAGATTAAAATGGAAGGTAATAAGATAGAAAACAGGAAAACTATAGGGGAAAAGATCAATATAATAAGAAACTAGTATTTTTTGAAAGATCAATAAAATTGATAAACTTCCAACAAGAGATTAAGAATGACAAAAAATATTAATATCAAATTAAAGAAAGAATACTACTACAGTTTCTACATGCTCTGAAAGCATTATATAGAATTATCATGAAGCATTTCAGCTCAGTTCAGACTCTCAGCCGTGTCCGATTCTTTGGGAACCCATGAACTGCAGCACACCAGGCCTCCCTGTCCATCACCAACTTTTGGAGTTTACTCAAACTCATGTCTGTTGAGTTGGTGATGCCATCCAATCATCTCATCCTCTGTCATCTCCTTCTGCTCCCACCTTCAATCTTTCCCAGCATCAGGGTCTTTTCAAATGAGTCAGTTCTTTGCATCAGGTAGCCAACGGATTGGAGCTTCAACTTCAACATCAATCCTTCCAATGAATATTCAGGACTGATTTCCTTCAGAATGGACTGGTTGGATCTCCTTGCAGTCCAAGGGACCCTCAAGAGTCTTCTCCAACACTGCGGTTCAAAAGCATCAATTCTTCGGTGCTCAGCTTTCTTTATAGTCCAGCTCTCACATCCATACATGACTACTGGAAAAACCATAGCATTGACTATATGAACCTTTGTTGGCAAAGTAATGTCTCTGCTTTTTAATATGCTGTTTAGGTTGGTTATAACTTTTCTTCCAAGGAGCAAGTGTTTTTTAATTTCATGGCTGAAGTCACAATCTGCAGTGATTTTGGAGCCAAAAAAAAGAAAGTCTGTCACTGTTTCCATTGTTTCCCGATCTATTTGTCATGAAGTGATGGGACCAGATGGCATGATCTTAGTTTTCTGAATGTTGAGTTTTAAGCCAGCTTTTACACTCTCCTCTTTCACTTTAGTTCTTTATTTTTTAGTTCGTTAGTTCTTCACTTTCTGCCATAAGGGTGGTGTCATCTGCATATCTGAGGTTGTTGATATTTCTTCCAGCAATCTTGATTCCAGCTTGCACTTCATCCAGCCCAGCATTTCTCATGATGTACTCTGCCTATAAGTTAAATAAGCAGGGTGACAATATACAGCCTTGAGGTACTCCTTTCCCAATTTGAAACCAATCTGTTGTTCCATGTCCAGTTCTAACTGTTTCTTTCTAATCTGCATACAGATTTCTCAAGAGGCAGGTCATGTGGTCTGGTATTCCCATCTCTTTCAGAATTTTCCACAGTTTATTGTGATCCACACAGTCAAAGGCTTTGGCATAGGCAATAAAGCAGAAATAGATGCTTTTGTGGAACTCTCCTGCTTTTTCAATGATCAAACAGATGTTGGCAATTTGATCTCTGGTTCCTCTGCCTTCTCTAAATCCAGCTTGAGCATCTGGAAATTCACATTTCACGTACTGTTGAAGCCTGGCTTAGAGAATTTTGAGCATTGCTTTACTAGTGTGTGAGATGAATAATTTTGTGCAGTAGTTTGAACATTCTTTGGCATTGCCTTTCCTTGGGATTGGAATGAAAATTGACCTTTTCCAGTCCTGTGGCCACTGCTGAGTTTTCTAAATTTGCTGGCATATTGTGTACAGTACTTTCATAGCATCATCTTTTAGGATTTGAAATAGCTCAACTGGAATTCCATCATCTCCACTAGCTTTGTTCATAGTGATGCTTCCTAAGGCCCACTCAACTTCATACTCCAGGATGTCTGGCTCTAGGTGAGTGATCATGAAAAATTTAGCACCAAGAAATTTTACAACTTGGATGAAACAAACAAATTCCTAAAAGACACAAATTATGAAAGTTTGTTTATTAAAACAGAAATACATAAGCTAAATAACCCTTTGCCTATTGAAGAAACTGAATTTGTAGTTAAAATTTCCATAAAGAATACTCAGGTCTGGATGACTACAGTGGTGAATTCTACCAAACATTTTAAATTCCACTTGTCTTCTGGAAAACAGAAAAAGCAAAAGTTCCTTCTAGCCCTTTTATGAAACCAGCAGAGTCTTGGTATCAGAACTAGAGGAAGATATTATAAGAAAAGAAAACTGTAGACCAAATTCGAAACACAGAGGCAAAAATATTTAACAAATTTCTAGGAAATTGGACTAAGCAATTAATGAAAAATTAATTCATCATAACCAATTGGGGCTTATTTGAAGAATCAAGAGTTGGACTAACATTAGGAAAAAATCAACTTTATTCACAATATTAACAAGAGAATAAATATATGTTCATTTCAATAGAGGAGCAAAAGAACTTGATAAAATTTAATATCTACTCATTAAAAAAAAAACTCTCAGCAAACTTTAAACTGAGCAATTTCTGGGTTACTATGAAGAGCAGGTAAGTAATGTGAAAGAGAAAATTATCTTAGCTGAAAAGAGAATTTGTTGGTAGATTACATTCAAATCCTGACAGATATAAAAAGCAAAACCTTAAAATCCAGGATTTTAGGAACTACCTTGAGTCAATGCAGAGAAACCTGATGGGCTGCAGTCCATGGGGCCACAAAGAGTCAGACACGACTGAGCAACTAACACTACTACTATGCTATCTTCACTGTCTTTCTTCTAGAAGTTCCAACTATCCCTATCCTGATTTCCCTTTGAGTGTGGAGGGTAGAGGCACGATGGAGGTACCTTGGTTGAGGCAGAGTCACTTGTTTTCCAATATCCATTTTCCCTTTCATTGTAGATTCCCCTTGCTTTCACCTTGATCCATTTTCCTTTTCATTGTAGATTCCCCTTGCTTTCACCTTGGCACTTGGCCACTCAGCCGTAGACTAACTACCCTGCTTGCACTGGTACTACAGATTTTCAGACTGGTGGGATTTCAGTGAAAACCACACATGCAAATCCTTGGTCATCTTCTTGGGCAGGCTTGTTTTGCACTTGCTCCTTTCTGTTGGCTGGAACAAGGCAAAGCCACCTGGCTAGCCTGGGTCCCTAGATGACTTGTTGCCTGTTTTGGTTGTTTTTTGTTTTTTTTCTATAACAGAGACATGAACCTCCTTCTTATGACTCTTTGTTATAGTGCATGCCCAGTATCATAAATACTGTGACGGTGTAACGTGCATTGGAAAAACTGTAGAATCTGCAGTCAGAAAAACCCAAGTTCAGAGTGCACACTTTCCACCCACCGAGCATGTGTTCCCAATAGTAGAGTGACAATAAAACTCTTCCAAAGGTTTACACGGTTACGGCTTTACAAGCATTATAGTGTCTGAACCTCGGTATTTATGGCTTATCATTAACTTCATTGGAGGTGGTTTAGTCACAAAGTCAAGTCCGACTCTTTGTGATCCCATGGACTGTAACCCACCAGGCTCTCTGTCCATGGACTTCTCCAGGCAAGAATATGGGAGTAGGTTGCCATTTCCTCCTCCAGGGGATCTTCCCCACTCAGGGATTGAACCTGGGTCGCCTGCATGACAATCAGATTCTTTACCAACTGAGCCACCATTGGCCATACACAAATGCCTACCAAAAGCCCTAGTATCTGGGCCCTTACCTTCCCTCCTCAGTTCTCGGAAAGGAACAATCACCACCATAAAACTCACGCCAAAAGCTGAGGACCATCCTCACAGGCAGGGTGGGAAGTCTTCAGGGGTTCAGCTTTCCTAAGCTTACTTGAAGTGAAGTCGCTCAGTCATGTCTGACTCTTTGTGAGCCCATGAACTGTAGCCTGCCAGGCTCCACAGTCCATGGGATTTTCCAGGCAAGAATACTGGATTGGGTTGCCATTTCCTTCTGGAAGGGATCTTTCCCACCCAGGGATCAAACCCAGCTCTCCCGCACTAGAGGCAGACTCTTTACCGTCTGAGCCACCCATCTCCCATCCATTACTTCGTGGAAGCCACGGTGACAACACCACTCTGTCCTGCTCTCAAATCATGTGCTTTCCCTGAGCTCAAAAAGCTAAAAATTGAAGACAAAACACTACCTCCATGATCCCCCAGATGGAGTTTCTGTGGTTTTAAAACCGTTGATGAGGAAATGCCTGAAAATAACTTCTCAGATGGATCAAGACCAGTGCTATGCAAGTCTTCCATAAACCCCTGGGGATGGTCCCGTCCAAAGAGATCTGTGCTCTGGATGTGCAAATTTCATATCCTCTGCAGAAATCTCAGACACACACTCGGCAACAATATCTCTCCAGATATGATGTACTGTAATGTTTACCCTTTTGAAGGAGTCACTTCTTAGTTTGCTACACAATAAATAAGCCATTTGTTTCACTCAAATCGCTTCACATAATAAAGGACTTGTATAAATTCAGCAGGAGCTCTGTCATCCCGAGGTGACGAGTTGGCATGGAAGAATTTATCTCTACCATCCACCGTATGAAAAGCTGGGGCTGCGCTTTTTCACATGGCAAAAACAGTGAGAAAGTTGCAGTTCTGGCTTGTGAATTTATCAAGAGCTGACTTCATGAAATCTTAATGAACAGATTCAAGCCAAGGCTGTGAATAACTCATTCAGGCAAACAAAGATGCATTAATGCAACATTAAGCCCAAGAAAATATAAACCTATAGGACCTGAAAATTTAGTCACTGCAGGTAAAATTAATAGTATCCTTTTGTGTATGTATATATATTTATATATGTGTATATAAATAAACTTGTATACACATATATACATACATTTGTATGTATATAGAGAGAGACAGAGAGACAATATATCTATTAAATAACATAATTCAGGTACTATGATCTAACATTGTACAATGAAACTTTCAGTAATGATGGACTTACAACTTCAGGTCAAAAGCTGCCCTTAGACTTGCCTTGAAAATTGCTGCCAGCAAGGGAAAATTTGACCTGCCCAAACTTTAGAGAGAATCTCTGAAAATATAATTTAGTATATGAAAGTATAGATGTGTAATATGTTGCAGATGCCCGATTTGTGTTTTTTTTTTTTTTCGTGGCCAGAGATGCAGAGGACCAAACTCGTCTGCCATCTTTGGGTGGTGTCTCTGAGTCAGGCTCTGTAGACACTTATGTCTTCAGGGTCGCCAGGTGGCCCCCACTCATTTCAAATATGCAGCCAGGAATGGCTGAGATCTGGGTGAATTTTCCAGCAAAACTGGGGTGGGGAGAAGGGAAGCATTTTGAGGAGCTTATTTAACCTGAAAGTCAGTTGACAGAGTGAAATTAAAGCACATATTCCTGGGATGAGGCTCAACACGTATTTGTGGGATGCTTTCTTATACGCCCCTCATACCCTACCCCAGCACAGTTTGGAAGGTGGGCAGTTTCACACTCCTTGGAGGTGAGGTTTTGCTCCTACTTGTCTAGTAGATAATAAGCCAGGACATAAACACACACTTTCTCCTGCTGGATCTCCTGCTTTTTCACTAGTACACAAGCCTCATGGTCTTTTAGTCCACCTTGTCAAGGATATATGGCTCTTTCCCTCCATATCACCTGCAAAGTGGCAAAGGCCAGAGCTGAGAGTGAAATGGAAAGGCTCTGTCCCCCAGGAATTCATCTGAATTGCAAGCGAGATTGGACTAGGGCAGGTTTCCTTGCTGCATCCATATGCATCCGGCTGGCACGACTCCTTTCTTAATGCTGCTCACATACCCAATTGAAATCAGTCTAAGCAGCTAGCTAGCACAATCTTCTTCTTAAATAAAAGTGCTTCACACTCAGAACATCCCAGAATGACAGAAAATGGACACAGAGCCACAGAGGTACCAACTGGACTATTTGAGCTAATGGTAGCTTTTCTCCCTATAAATATTTTATTATTAATTCTTTAAGCCATTAACATGAAACTCTTTACAATATTTTCATTTGGGAGGACTTGGTAAAATCATCTACTCGTCAGGTCATAGAACTGGAAGAATCTGTATGACAAATAAAAGTGATCGTATTTTGGTCGCGTGTGGTTAATTTTTCTTAGATAAAACACCAAGGAACCCAATATGGAAATGTCACAATTGCCTCCGAGTGAAAAACTCAATTTGAATATTTATGTCCATGAGGCATTCCCCAAAAATGTTTAATAAAGACAGAAAGATTGAGTCGTTGGTGTATTTTAATTTACAAAACAAAGAACATCTCAGAAATGTGATTTAGTTATTTTATTACAGACTTTAATTTCTTATTCATGCATCTTATTTTCTGTAACCCAAACAACAAGACATGTGTTACAAAGTGTCAGCATTGTCACAATTCATATCCTTTATAGTAAAACGTTGGCTATCTTGTGCACAGCCAAGCTGGGAGTCCATCAGTAATGAGGGTGTGTGTATATTCATGTACATGTGTGAAAGAGAGAGGATATTTTTATCAGTCAAGGTAAAAATAAATGAAATGGGTCACACTGCAGAAAAAATTGAATTTTCCCAGCATAGTGGCACTACCCACTATTTTCTTGTTTAAAGTACTTGTTATCTCTTATTGTTGTTGTTTTGAACTGTGGTGTTGGAGAAGACTCTTGAGAGTCCCTTGGACTGCAAGGAGATCCAACCAGTCCATCCTAAGGAGATCAGTCCTGGGTGTTCATTGGAAGGACTGATGTTGAAGCTGAAACTCCAATACTTTGGCCACCTGATGCGAAGAGCTGACTCACTTGAAAAGACTCTGATGCTGGGAAAGATTGAGAGCAGGAGGAAAAGGAATGACCGAGGATGAGATGGTTGGATGGCATCACCGACTCAATGGACAATAGTTTGGGTAGGCTCCTGGAGTTGGTGAAGGACCGGGAGGCCTGGTGTGCTGCAGTTCATGGGGTCGAAAAGAGTTGGACATGACTGAGCAACTGAACTGAACTGAACTGAATTGTTGTTCAGTTGCTAAGTTGTGTCTGACTCTTTGTGATCCCATGGACTGCAGCACGCCAGTCCTCCTGGTCCTTCACTATTTCCGAGAGTTTGCTCAAACTCATGTCCATTGAGTTGGTGAGGCTATCCAACCATCTCATCCTCTGTCACCCTCTTCTCCTTTTGCCTTCAATCTTTCCCAGCATGAAGGTCTTTTCCACCTCTATCCCTAAGTAGGATGTATGCTCTGTGAAAACAGAAGCCTTGTCTCTCTCATTCACTGTTTCCCATCACTCAAATCAGTACTCACTTCTTCACAGATGCTCAGTCAACCAGAAGCATGAAAGAATGGGTGAGCTCTCTCAGAAGTTCAATGTGTACAGACACAGGAGAAAATTATACCACAAGAATTCAGGCCCCAAGTGGCCCATGTAAACACACTCACGGGTTTTTTTAGTTAGGTCATTACCTAGTTGATTCATTAAGTAAGCTTAACTGTGGCGAAATACACCTAAGATTTACGACTATAGCCATTTTGAAGTGCAGAGTTCAGGGCCATTAAGTACATTCACCATCCATGAATGTACTTGTGTTGTGTTGATGTTGAATGTTATGGTTGTTGTATAATTATCACCACCATTCGTCCTCAGAACTCTTTCATCTTGCAAAACTGAAACTCTGTACCCATTAAACGACTCCCTATGCCTCCTTCCCCAAGCCCCCAGCAACCCCTCACTCTACTTTCTGTCTCTATGAGTTTGATTCATCTAGGTGCCTCATATAAGTAGAATATACAGTATTGTCTCCTGTAACCAGCTCCTTTCACTTACCATGATATCCTCAAGGTTCATCAATATCACAGCACGTCTCAGAAATGTCCTCCCTTTTTAGGCTGAATAGTATTCCATTTTGTGACATTAATATATTTTGTTTATTCATTCATCCATCAGTGGACACTGGGGTCACACTGGATTCTGATGGCACCTTCTTCTTTGTTTTGTGTGTTTAGGGTTCTGTTGTTTTATTTTGTTTTATTCCTTTTGAATGTATTTAGATAGGGCATGTCTTCTCCAAGTCTTCAGCCCTCACCCCCTCTCTTCCCTTGACTTCAGCCAGTGTTACCACTTACTCAGTGAGTCCATGCCTTTCAACAAAGACTAAATATTCCACTTGTTAAAGGGGCAATAGGAATAATCCATGTTATAAGTCAACAGTTAAACCAGAGAAGGATTTCTAACTAACTTCTTGCTAATTTTGGCAAGAGGATAAGAAAAATGTCCACTCCTTAAGCTAAGTCTTTTTTTTTTTTTAAGTTGATTCAACTCAATAACAGTTATCAATTACTCATAGCAGATAATGCAAGACAAAAATTTAATTTTGAATGGGAATCACTTAACTACTTAAAACCACAAGCCATGAACCCTAAAACAGCCATTCATACATAACATCATTGAAAGGGATTCAAAATTTAAATGGAGTGATTTTTATATCCATAGTTTATATACAGAATCAAAGGAAGAGTAGAATGTTACAACTGCCAATGCCTTTCTAAGTTCTTTAATCAAATTTTCTCCCTCCCTCCCTTCTTCCCTCACTTTCTTCCTTCCATCCTCCTTTCCTTCCTTCCTTCCCTCTTTCCTTCTTCCTAACAATGAAACAAGGAAGATATTGCTCTTGCTCTCATCACATAGATGTCATCACCCACAGAGGTAAACACGTTGCCTGTGTCTGAGATGGCATGGCCAGCTAGTGGCAGAGCCAATTCCAATACACACAGTCTGGCTGGCAATTGCTGCCCAAGTTTGAATCCATAGTTTGAGGGATTGCTCTCTGATTTCTAAATCCTGAATTATTCCATACTGTTCTGACCACTGACATGTCTGTCCCTGGGGGAAACTCTGGCAGGAATCAGGTAGACTGCCAGAACTCCCTTCGTTCATTCAGTGCATTTTTATTGAGAACCTATAATTTGTGAGACTTTGTACTAGCTGTGTGGATACAAGCAGAGAAACCAATACAGCTTTGACCCTTGTGACATTCAGAATCTCTAGAGGAGAAAATATTGAGCACATAGTACTCAAAATACTATTGTATTTCAACATGGAAATAGTAATAGTGATGACTATATAACAGCAAAGAGCAGGGGAATCTACATATGCCCATATGTGGGTGTGTGGTTCTTCTCAAACAAAGACAATTAGTATGAAGTGTCTGACAATGAGCATGAAGTATCCTGGTGGGGGGCATTCATTCATTCATTCATTCCATTTATAGACAGTCAGAATCTATCACTCAAAACTTTATGAGCACCTAGTATGTGTCTGCACGGTGCCAGGCACTAGGCCTAGAATGATCAATAAGACAGGCATGGCCCTTTACTGTAGAGTTTGCAACTTATTGGGGAAACATAAAAAAACACAAATAAAGGAATATACAAAATATTGACAAATACTGTTCGCATTCTGAAGGAAACCAAACAGGGGTAACATAGATAATGATGTAGTGGGGGAACCACTTCAGATAAGATAGTTGATAAAGCTTCTTTGAGATGGTAATATTTCAATGGAGTCTGAAAATATGAGAAAGAGCTGGCTGTACATGAAATGGAGGGAAGAGAATAGTGGCTAAACGGAACAGCTTGAGCAAAGTCAGGCTTCTAGGCCTTGGCAATAAGTTCAGGGGCTTCTTCTTTCATTCTTTCACCCTCTCTCTGTCTCTTCATCCCTTCCTTCATTCCTTCCTTTCTCTTTTTTGACATAATTAGACAAGATCTGATTTCCATTAAGAAGATGCTCTTGTTGCCATGTGAAGTATGGATTGAAAAAATAAAGTAAAAGTGTTAGTCACTCAGTCATGTCTGACTCTTTGAAACACCACGGACTGTAGCCTACCAGGCTCCTCTTGTCCCTGGAATTCTCCAGGCAAGAATACTGCAGTGGGTTGCCATTCCCTTCTCCAGGGAATCTTCCTGACCCAGGGATCAACCCAGGTCTCCTGCACTGCAGGCAGATTCTTTACTGCAGAATGATTCATCTGAAACACCAGGGAAGCCCAAAGTATGGATTCAGTCACTTAGTCATGTCTGACTCTTTGCGACCCCCTAGACTGCAGCACACCAGACTTCCCTGTCCATCACCAACTCCTGGAGCTTGCTCAAACTCATATCCATTGAGTCAGTGATGACATCCAACCATCTCTTCCTCTGTTGTCTCCTCCACCTGCCTTCAATCTTTCTCAGCACCACAGTCTTTTCCAAGGAGTCAGTTCTATGAATCAGGTGGCCAAAGTATTGGAACTTCAGCTTTAGCATCAGTCCTTCCAATGAATATTCAGGACTGATTTCCTTTAGGATGGACTGGTTGGATCTTCTTGCAGTCCATGGAACTCTCGAGAGTCTTCTCCAACATCATAGTTCAACAGCATCAGTTCTTCAGCCCTCAGCGTTCTTTATAGTCCAACTGTCACATCCATACATGACTACTGGAAAATCATAACTTTGACTAGATGGACTTTGTTGGCAAAGTAATATCCCTGCTTTTTAATACGCTGCCTAGGTTGGTCATAGCTTTTCTCCCAAGGAGCAAGCACCTTTTAATTTCATGGCTGCAGTCACCATCTGCAGTGATTTTGGAGCCCAAAAAGAAATAAAGTCTGTCACTGTTTCCATTTTTTCCCCATCTATTTGCCATGAAGTGATGGGACCAGATGCCGTGATCTTCGTTTTTTTGAATGTTGAGTTTTAAACCAGCTTTTGCACTCTCTTCCTTCACTTTCATCAAGAGGCTCTTTAGTACTTCACTTTTTGCCATAAGGGTTGTGTCATCTGTGTATCTGAGGTTATTGATATTTCTCCCAGCAATTTTGATTCCACCTTGTGCTTCATCCAGCCTGGCATTTCTCATGATGTACTCTGCATATAAGTTAAATAAGTAGGGTGAAGATACACAGCCTTGACATACTCCTTTCCCTATTTGGAACCAGTCCATTGTTCTATGTCCAGTTCTAACTGTTGCTTCTTGACCTGCATACAGATTTCTCAGGAGGCAGATAAGGTGGCCTGGTATTCCCATCTCTTGAAGAATTTTCCACAGTTTGTTGTGATCTACACAGTCAGAGGCTTTGGCATAGTCAAGAAAACAGAAGTAGATGTTTTTCTGGTATTCTCTTGTTTTTTCTATGATCCAGTGGATGTTGGCAATTTGATCTCTGGTTCCTCTGCCTTCTCTAAATCCAGCTTAAACATTTGGAAGTTCACAGTTCATGTACTATTGAAGCCTGGCTTGGAGAATTTTGAGCATTACTCTGCTAGCATGTGAGATGAGTGCAATTGTGTGGTAGTTTGAACATTCTTTGGCATTGCCCTTCTTTGAGATTGGAATGAAAACTGACCTTTTCCAGTCCTGTGGCCACTGCTGAATTTTCCAAATTTGCTGGCATATTGAGTGCAGCACTTTCACAGCATCGTCTTTGATTTCACAGCATCGTCTATATCGATTTGAAATAGCTCAACTGGATTTCCATCACCTCCACTAGCTTTGCTCATAGTGATGCTTCCCAAGGCCCACTTGACTTCACATTCCACAATGTCTGGCTCTAGGTGTGATCAATGGTGATCACACCATTGTGGTTATCTGGCTCTAGGTATGATCAATGGTGGTCACACCATTGTGGTTATCTAGGTCATTAATATCTTTTCTGTACAGTTCTTCTGTGTATTCTTGCCACCTCTTCTTAATATCTTCTGCTTCTGTTAGGTCCATACCATATCAAAGAGTCCAAAATGCAGTACTTGAGTGCAATCTCAAAAATAACATAATGATCTTTGTTCATTTCCAAGGCAAGCCATTCATTATCACAGTAATCCTAGTCTATCCCCCAATCAGTAATAAAGAAGAAGCTGAAGTTGAATAGTTCTATGCATATTTACAGGACCTTCTAGAACTAACACCCAAAAAAGATGTCCATTTCATCATAGTTAACTGGAATGCAAAAGTAGGAAGTCAAGAGATACCTGGAGTAACAGACAAATTTGGCCTTGGAATACAAAATGAAGCAGGGCAAAGGCTAACAGAGTTTTGCCAAGAGAACGCATTGGTCATAGCAAGCAACCTTTTCTAACAAGGGAAGACTCTACACATGGACATCACCAGATGGTCAACACTGAAGTCAGGTTGATCATATTCTTTGCAGCCAGAGATTGAGAAGCTCTATACAGTCAGCAAAAACAAGACTGGGATATGACTGTGGCTCAGATCATGAACTCCTTATTGCCAAATTCAGACTGAAATTGAAGAAAGTAGAGAAAACCACTAAACCATTCAGGTATGACCTAAATCAAGTCCCTTATGATTATACAGTGGAAGTGAGAAATAAAATCAAGGGATTAGATCTGATAGACAGAGTGCCTGAAGAACTATGGACAGAGGTTCGTGACTTTGTACAGGAGACAGGGATCAAGACCATCCCCAAGAAAAAGAAGTGCAAAAAGGCAGAATGGTTGTCTGAGGAGGTCTTACAAATAGTTGAGAAAAGAAGAGAAGCTAAAGGCAAAGGAGAAAAGGAAAAATATACCCTTTTGAATGCAGAGTTCCAGAGAATAGCAAGAAGAGATAAGAAAGCCTTCCTCAGTGATCAAAGCAAAGAAATAGAGGAAAACAATAGAATGGGAAAGACTAGAGATCTCTTCAAGAAAATTAGAGATGCCAAGGGAACATTTCATGCAAAAATGGGCTCAATAAAGGACAGGAATGGTATGGATGTAACAGAAGCAGAAGTATGGATTAGAGATACCATTTAGAAGCATGCCAAGCAAGAATGGCTGTGTCTCAGACTCTGCATTTTCATTGTTTTGTTTTCTTTGGATGTCCTCTTCCTCCTGAGTGTAAGCTCCACCAAGGAAGTACTTCTTATTTTGTTCACTGCTGTACCCCCAGCACCTAACAGCGCCTGCAACAGTCGGCACTCAAAACAAATGTGTTGTTATTGTTAAGTAAGATAATCAGCCTCCTGAAGAATACTCTTGAAATACTTATTTTAACACTCCAAGAGAATGATCAGGATAAATTAACAGAAACATTATCTATGGTGGGGATTTGCTTGTCCTAAGAATTCTCAGCCTCACTCTGCTTTCAAGCAAAGATTTAATATCTAGAGGCAGCAGTAAGATTGCAGATCACTAAGGCTTCATTACCTTTACAAAACAGACTACAGGGCATTTACTCCTGCGCTCTGAAATATTATCATAAAACCAAACCTCACTTGTCAAAACAAACAAGCAAAGTAAATTCCGTGAGGCATTATAGCCTCAATAGCAATTGCATTATTTTTACAAGCTAATTCATAAAACCAGATAATTCATAATGGCACACTCCTTCATAGATGTGAATGTCTGAGACTCTACAGCATTAATACATCAATGCAGATGTGTAAATAACTAGACTGATCCCTCAAT
Organism: Bos taurus; assembly: GCF_002263795.3. Taxonomy (NCBI): domain Eukaryota; kingdom Metazoa; phylum Chordata; class Mammalia; order Artiodactyla; family Bovidae; genus Bos; species Bos taurus. Next base: position 92,681,247 of record NC_037336.1, read on the forward strand.
AAAAGTGTTTTATTCTCATCATTATTGAATAAATATGCAATCTGAATAATTTACTTCTTCTTTCCTCTCTTGAAATAATATCTCTAAAGGTGAAAATTCAGATTCCAAAAATTAAGAAAAACTACATTCAATTACAGTCTGCCAAACTTCAAGAGAGGAATATGAATAATAGCTAATAACCGTAATAGTAATAAGAATAAAGTACTTGGTATGGAAGACTCACTACTTCATATGCCTCAGCCAATTAGTCACCCAAACTTTTTCGATTATTCAAGTATTTTGATGTTATGCAAGGAAAACATATGAATAAATTGACTGCATTTTTCTTTTCTCATTCAAATGTTTTTACTCAAAGTTATTGCAACTTTTAGAGGAGTTTTTGCTTTTAAAGGCTACTTATGCACAGCATGCTTTGATTTGATTCATTGTCACAGTAAAAAACATTATCAGTCATTTGGCTAATCTCTCTCTCCTACCCTATATGTGCATAGGATAAGTAAATCCCACAGACACTAACATAAAATAACACTTAATATGCAAATGATCATTTCTGTTCCAAATTTCTTTCATATTCCAACTTGTGTAAATATAGGAAGAGCCAAACTGGTTTGAGATCCAGCTGGAGTCTTCAAAAGAATCATTCTTTATATATATTATGTAGAAAAATAAACTCATTATAAAATATAGAAATATGTATCTTGATCATTATTAAGGGCCCACAGGGTCATGTTTCCAGTTTCAGTCGATCAGAAGTCCTCACCCGAGGTCAAGCACTGGAATTAAAAGAGCTCCTAAAATTAGAGTTTCTACTTTATACTAATGACAGCTTTGTTTCCAAGACTTAATCACAACCATAGGTCTGTATCCAGTAGGTGTAATGGGCCTTATTTCTTGATCCCTGGACAACATCTGCCTCATTTGGAATGTAAATTGGTATTTCCGTTTGAAATGATCATCTGTTTCTAAAGAGCCATTTTCAAACCAGTGTTTAGTAGGAAATATTTGACTAGCCTAAAATACAGTGTAATGCGAACTGAGGTGTGGGGTGGGAGGAGTGCTTGAAAAGGTGACAGATTATTGAATTGAATTGTGAAGAGAAGAAACAGGATTTAAAATAAATGGAATTGGAAAGAAATGAACAATATCTGCAAGCGCTCTTGAAATAAGACTCTATAATATAATATGAATTTGTTCTTGAAAATACCTTGACTTGAAAGCTTTTGAAATTCTTTGATGGAAATTGCTATATGAGTACAAAGCATTAACATTATTAGTAATTATTGTTATAAAACATTAGTTGAAAATAGCAACACGGGAATTTCCAGCAAGTTTCACAAGTGTAAATATCACATATCCTGCTAACGTTTTGCAAACAAATGAATGAACATATAGGCCAATTATTATTTTTACTCTTTTGGCACCTGGAGAACACACATTACAACCAGATGAGGAAAACTACGAAATGTATCAAGCTGCATTCGCTGGTTTAGAAACAGGGCTCTTAAAAGAAAATGACTTCATTGCCTACTGTGATTCCATTTAATCCATCTCATATATTCAGTAGTGTCATTTTGATCACCAACTACTTTCCAAGCCTCATGCAAGGAACAACGGTCAACAGGGCATCTGAAAAAGTCCCCACCTTCAAGAAGCTAAGAGCTCGGAATATTTACTCAAGTTTAACTGCCTTTATTATTAGTGGGTATAGTAGGAACAGTACTGTTATTACTGGATTTTTTTTTAAGTTTTTATTTATTTAGTTTTGGCTGTGCTGGATCTTGGTTGCTGCATGTAGGTTTTCTCTAGTTGTGAGTGGGGGTCCTCTTCGCTACAGGGCTTGGGTTTCTCATTTCATCGGCGTCTCTTGTTGTGGAGGACAGGTTTTAGCCATGTGGGCTTCTGTAGTTGCAGCATTTGGACTCAGTAGTTGTGGCACTAAAGCTTAATTGCTCCGTGGCATGTGGGGGTCTTCTGGGACCAGGAATTGAACCGGTGTCCCTTACATTACAATATCTTAACTTCTGGACCACCAGGGAAGCCCCTCTTTATTACTGTTTGACTGAGTCTCAACTCGAGTAAAATTATGAAATGTTTAATTTCTGGGCTTCTTGATATGCAGCCAAAGAAATTTCGGCCTTTCTTAGGACGCTCCGGCAGGGGATGGGCATGGTTCTCTATCTTCCTCCCAAATACAATGCAACTGTTTATCATTAAGTCTTAATAGGATGGGCTATTTCAAAGGACCTCTTACCTTTAACAATTTCTGCTGCTGCTGCTGCTAAGTCGCTCAGTCGTGTCTGACTCTTAGCGACCCCATGGACTGCAGCCTTCCAAGCTCCTCCATCCATAGGATTTTCCAGGCAAGAGTACTGGCTTCGGGTGCCATTGTCTTCTCCACTCTAGACCAAAATCTGGCCTCAGTGCATTTTTTAAGGGAGCCCCAAGCCCCAGGAGAAGTAAATACAATAAACAGTCAATGAAGATTCAACACTTAAGGGCCAAGATTGAGTGGAAATCCACAGGAGAGGTTCCTAACCCAACCCCAGGGACTTGGAAGAACTGACACAGGGGGTCATGTATACACAAGGAAAAACAGTATGTAGCTTCAAGTTCCTCAAGTGTATCCTGTGTATTGTTCAAATCAGGAAATTTCCCTCCAATCTGAACAGTTATCCTGGGATTCTCTCAATTTTAATTCCCACTTCTGTATTGTCAGAGTTTTAAGGGAGCAAAGGATAATTCCAGGAAGGATAATTCATCTTATTTCTACCAGGGGAGTTAATTATCCCCTGAACAGAGGAAGATCTCTGGTTTTAAGAGCTTTGTAAACGCAACACAAGGATGAGTTGGTGAAGTAAAACGTTCCTGGGGTAGTGGGGAGAGGAACAACCCAAAAAACAAAATGAGGAGAACGCCACAATACGTACACCAGGGTAGAGACAAGGAGAACCACAAGCTAATCTTGTGACTCCGCTAATTAGATGCTGGGGCTTTACACAAAAGCAAGGTGTGAGGAAGTTGGAAAGGACCCACTGGAATGGCACGCAAACCCGGACTGCGAAGTCTAGAGAAACTGGAAATATTTACTCTGCCAAAAGAAAGCTACGATGCAGTTTTGAGTCCGTGTGTCAGCATATAAAGAGGAGTGAAGGCAGGGACCACTGAACAAGCTGAAAGGGTCGGACGCCAGCAAGGGGATTAAGGTTATGGCGGTTCCAGGAATAATCACTTGTTCACATGCTTGCAGGAGGCCAGTAACCAGATATTGGTGATTTGATTACTGCCCGGGCAGAGGAGGTCAAGACCCCTGACACTGGAGCGAACCTCCCCACCCCCTCGGGAGCCATTTCTCCACAAGTCACAGGCCCCTAAGACAAGAACCTCATTCCAGCTCCTCTGCTCCCCCAGGCAACTCCACACCCTGGCCAATCACCCACATCAATAGCAATGATCCGGAGCTCAGAGGACAAGCCGCAGTCGGATTTCCAGTAAGTGACGGGCACAAAGCAGGCAGGACTGCTTTAGGGACTTTCCATTTTTTCTTTCTTTCTTTTTTTTGCTTTTCTCCTTAGGAATAGTTTAAAGATTCTGATTCTTTGTGTTTTTAAATAATAAAAGAAACACAAAAATGAAATCATACAAAATTCAAAACAAGCCAGACGTCCATAAAATATAGACCTGCCTTACCAAATATGGTGGTCGACAGCCTCACGGGGTTCAAGCACATGAAATGTGGCTGCTCCAAACTGAGACATACTGTCAGCCTGAGATACACCTGGATTTTCAAGACGCTGGATGGAAACAAGATCGTCAAAGATGACATTTGTAATAATTTTATACTGATTATATGTGGAAGTGATGTGTTGGATATATCAGATTAAAAGTATATACTATTAAAGTTAATGCCATCTGTTTCTTTTTTACTTCTTAAAATGTGACAACTAGAAATTTTAAATTGATGTGGTTCACTTACGTGACTCCTGTTACATTTCTGTTGAGCAGTGCTAAGACGGAAGATGAAATGTAAGTTTCCTTTTCCCCTCAGCGTTCCTGTCCCCAGAAAAAGCACTTGTAATATTTTATGTATTCTTAAAGGCTTTTTTGATACGCAGGCAGTTAAAAATGAAGCCATTTATATGTTTCTGTCTTTGTTTCTCACCCAAGAGCATGCCTAAGAGATTGCTCAGTGTGTGTTTGAATGCAAGTCCCACACTGTTTGCTCTTGCTGGGTGCCTGCTGCCTGTCGTTGTACAGTCTCTAAGTCCCGTCCCACCTCTTGCAACCCCACGGACTGCAGCCCGCTAGACTCCTCCATCCCTGGGAAGTTCCAGGCAAGAACACTGGAGTGGGCGGCCATTTCCTTCTCCAGAGGATCTTTCCGACCCAGGGATCGAACACACGTCTTCTGCATTGGCCAGTGGATTCTTTACCACTGAGCCTCTAGGGAAGCCTGCCTGCTGTGTGAATGTCCCCCGAATTCATCTACTGTTTTTTTCTTTATAGAAGTTCAGTTTTTTCACATTTCTATTTTTGTTTTTGTTTTAATATAAATTTATTTATTTTAATTGGAGGCTAATTACTTTACAATATTGTAGTGGTTTTGCCATACATTGACATGAATCCGCCAGGGGTGTACATGTGTCCCCATCCTGAACCCCCCTCCCACCTCCCTCCCCATCCCATCCCTCTGGGTCATCCCAGTGCACCAGCTCCAAGCATCCTGTATCCTGCATCGAACTTGGACTGGTGATTCGTTTCACATATGATAATATACATGTTTCAATGCCATTCTCCCAAATCATCCCACCCTCGCCCTCTCCCACAGAGTACAAAAGACTGTTCTATCCATCTGTGTCTCTTTTGCTGTCTCGCATACAGGGTTATTGTTATCATCTTTATAAATTCTATATATATGCATTAGTATACTGTATTGGTGTTTTTCTTTCTGGCTTACTTCACTCTGTATAATAGGCTCCAGTTTCATCCATCTCATTAGAACTGATTCAAATGTATTCTTTTTAATGGCTGAGTAATACTCCATTGTGTATATGTACCACAGCTTTCTTATCCATTCATCTGCTGATGGACATCTAGGTTGCTTCCATGTCCTGGCTATTATAAACATTGAACATTGGGGTACACGTGTCTCTTTCAATTCTGGTTTCCTCAGTGTGTATGCTCAGCAGTGCGATTGCTGGGTCATATGGCAGTTCTTTCATCAAGAGGCTTTTGAGTTCCTCTTCACTTTCTGCCATAAGGGTGGTGTCACCTGCTTATCTGATGTTATTGATATTTCTTCTGGCAATCTTGATTCCAGCTTGTGCTTCTTCCATCCCAGTGTTTCTCATGATGTACTCTGCATATAAGTTAAATAAGCAGGGTGACAATATACAGCCTTGACATACTCCTTTTCCTATTTGGAACCAGTCTGTTGTTCCATGTCCAGTTCTAACTGTTGCTTCCTGACCTGCATACGAATTTCTCAGGAGGCAGGTCAGGTGGTCTGGTATTCCCATCTCTTTCAGAATTTTCCACAGTTTATTGTGATCCACACAGTCAAGAAAGCAGAAATAGATGTTTTTCTGGAACTTTCTTACTTTTTCAATGATCAAATGGATGTTGGCAATTTGATCTCTGGTTCCTCTGCCTTTTCTAAAACCAGCTTGGACATCTGGAAGTTCATGGTTCACGTATTGCTGAAGCCTGGCTTGGAGAATTTTGTAAAGAAAATTTTGTAAGGAATTACTTTACTAGCGTGTGAGATGAGTGCAATTGTGCAGTAGTTTGAGCATTCCTTGGCATTGCCTTTCTTTGGGATTGGAATGAAAACTGACCTTTTCCAGTCCTGTGGCCACTGCTGAGTTTTCCAAATTTGCTGGCATATTGAGTGCAGCACTTTCACAGCATCATCTTTCAGGATTTGGAATAGCTCAACTGGAATTTCATCACCTCCACTAGCTTTGTTTGTAGTGATGCTCAGATATGCAGATGACACCACCCTTATGGCAGAAAGTGAAGAGGAACTAAAAAGCCTCTTGATGAAAGTGAAAGAGGAGAGTGAAAAAGTTGGCTTAAAGCTCAGCATTCAGAAAACTAAGATCATGGCATCTGGTCCCATCACTTCATGGCAAATAGATGGGGAAACAGTGTCACACTTTATTTTGGGGGGTTCCAAAATCACTGCAGATGGTGATTGCAGCCATGAAATTAAAAGACGCTTACTCCTTGGAAGGAAAGTTATGACCAACCTAGATAGCATATTCAAAAGCAGAGACATTATTTTGCCAACAAAGGTCTGTCTAGTCAAGGCTATGGTTTTTCCAGTGGTCATGTATGAATGTGAGAGTTGGACTGTGAAGAAAGCTGAGCACTGAAGAATTGATGCTTTTGAACTGTGGTGTTGGAGAAGACTCTTGAGAGTCCCTTGGACTGCAAGGAGATCCAGCCAGTCCATCCTAAAGGAGATCAGTCCTAGGTGTTCATTGGAAGGACTGATGCTGAAGCTGAAACTCCAATACTTTGGCCACCTGATGTGAAAAGTTGACTCATTGGAAAAGACCCTGATGCCAGTAGGGATTGGGGGCAGGAGGAGAAGGGGACGACAGAGGATGAGATGGTGGGATGGCATCACCGACTCGATGGACATGAGTTTGGGTAAACTCTGGGAGTTGGTGATGGACAGGGAGGCCTGGTGTGCTGTGATTCATGGGGTAACAAAGAGTCAGACAGGACTGAGTGACTGAACTGAACTCAACTGATTGCAGTTCTATTTCCAGTTTTTTAAGAAATCTCCACACTGTTCTCCATAGTGGCTGTACTAGTTTGCATTCCCACCAACAGTGTAAGAGGGTTCCCTTTTCTCCACACCCTCTCCAGCATTTATTGCTTGTAGACTTTTGGATAGCAGCCATTCCTACTGGAGTGAGATGGTACCTCATTGTGATTTTGATTTGCATTTCTCTGATAATGAGTGATGTTGAGCATCTTTTCATGTGTTTGTTAGCCATCTGTATGTCTTCTTTGGTGACATGTCTGTTTAGTTCTTTGGCCCATTTTTTGATTGGGTCGTTTATTTTTCTGGAATTGAGCTGTAGGAGTTGCTTGTATATTTTTGAGATTAATTCTTTGTCAGTTGCTTCATTTGCTATTATTTTCTCCCATTCTGAAGGCTGTGTTTTCACCTTGCTTATAGTTTCCTTTGTCATGTACATTTCTATTTTTGTAATGACATTGCTGCTCTATGTATACTTTAACTTGCTGGGTCAAAGGAAATAAGTTTTCATTTTGATAGTAACTACCAAACTGCCTTCCAAAAAGTGCCCACCAAATTACATTGCCACCTAGTACAAAGATATCCATTTTCCTACACCCTTATGAAACAAAATTTTGTCCAATTTGGCAGATAAAGTATGTATCATTTTAATTTCGTTTTCCCTGGTTACTGCTGAATTTTAGTATTTATCCATATGTTTATAACTAGTACCTTGACTAAACAGAAAACAACTTTATTCAGTCTCACAGCTTCATGTTCAAAATCCAGTCCGGATTTCAGACTTTTCCACGTTTTCTTCCTCTTCCTCATTTTTTTGTATGACATCTCAGACAAATTCTTTTGCACTTGCAATGACTAATAGAGAGCAAAAGTCTTTTCATCTCTTTCAATCTCAGGGGCAACCTTGTTTCAGGCACTAAAATGTCCAGTCCAGACTCATAAGTACATACTTCTTCATTCAACTTAAAGCTGCTCTGTTAGGCTGCCCTGGTGGATCAGTGGTAAAGAATCGCCTGTCAATGCAAGAAACACAGTTACAGTCTCTGGAACATGAAGATCCCACAGGCCTCGGAGCAACTAAGCCCATGCACCACAAGTACTGAGCCTGTGCCCTGCGGCCCAGAACCACAAGTACTAAGCCCACTTGCCATAACTACTACAGCGCATGTGACCTGGAGCCTGTGCTCCGCACCAGTAAAAGCCACTGCAATGAGAAGTCTGTGCACCTTTAGAGAAAGAAAGAAAGCAAAGTTGCTCAGTCGAATCAGACTCTTTGCGACCCCATGGACTGTAGCCTACCAGGCTTCTCCGTCCTTGGGATTTTCCAGGCAAGAGTACCGGCATGGGTTGCCATTTCCTTCGCCAGGGGATCTTCCCGACCCAGGGATCGAACCCAGGTCTCCCACATTGCAGGCAGACGCTTTACCCTATGAGCCACCAGGGAAGCCCGACTAGAGAGTAGTCCCCCAAGAAAAGCCCTCATACCAGGAAGACCCAGAACAGCGAAAAATAAAGAAAGAAAATTATTTATTAAAGAAATACGCCATCCTTCAGCTCCTCTTCGGGCTTTAGTCTTCCTCCCCGATCCCACCTCCTTCTCCATCTCCAGGGAGGCAGAGGCCAGTGCAGTGAGGATCTCAGTTCCTCCTCCCCTCCAGGATTCACTTTAACTTTTCAGCTGTGTGTGTTTTTTCTTGATGTCTGTAGAAGCTCTCTACACATCCTGGATATTAATTCTTTGTCTCGCTATATATGCTGCAACTATTTTCTCCCAGCCTGTCACTTTTTTTTTTTTTAACTTTATCGTATCTTTTACCAAATATAGACTTTGAATGTTGATTTATCAATCTGTTCTTTTAACTTCTGCAGTTTGTGTGCTTAGCAAAGCCTTATATACTTCATGATTACAGAAATAGATTCTTTTCTACTCTTACAAAAGCATCATTGAGATATAATTCACATGCATTACAACTTGCCTATTAAAGTATACAGTTCAATGGTTTTTATTATGTTTTCAGAGTCGTACGATCACCAGCACAATGGATTTTAGAACTTTCATCACTTTAAAAAGTAGTAGCCCCCTGTGCTTTAGCTGTCATCCCTTAGTCCTATCTCCACCAGCTGAAGATAATCACTGATTTACTTCCTGCCTGTATGGATTTGCCTACTGTGGGCATTTCACACAAATGGAATTATACAACATGCAGTCCTTTGGCTTCTTTCACTTAGCATAATATTTTTAAAGTTCTTCCATGTTGTAGCGTGTATAAGTTCTTTATTCCGTTTCACGGCTGAATACAATTCCATATTATGGATAGACGACATTTACCTGGGCATGCTACAATTCATGGTGGCTCAGGCAGGAGAAGGCGATGGCACCCCACTCCAGTACTCCTGCCTGGAAAATCCCATGGACAGAGGAGCCTGGTAGGCTGCAATCCATGGGGTTTCAAAGAGTCGGACATGACTAGGCAACTTCACTTTCACTTTTCACTTTTATGCATTGGAGAAGGAAATGGCAACCCACTCCAGTGTTCTTGCCTGGAGAATCCCAGGGGTTCGGGAGCCTGGTGGGCTGCCGTCTATGGGGTCCCACAGAGTCGGACACGACTGAAGTGACTTAGCAGCAGCAGCAGAAGCAGCTGCAGACAGTAAAGAATCTGCCTGTGATGCCGGAGACCTGGATTTGATCCCTGGGTTGGGAAGATCCCCTGGAGAAGGAAATGGCAACCCACTCCAGTATGCTTGTCTGGAGAATCCCATGGACAGAGGAGCCTGATGGACTACAATCCATGGGGTCGCAAAGAGTCGGACTCGACTGAGCAACTAAGCACACACAGCCCAGCAAAAGTTGATGGACATTTGGCCATTTCTTCTGCTGTTATCAATAATGGTGCTATGAACACTCACGTATAAGCTTTTGCATGGATGTAAGTTTTTAGTATTCTTGGGTCTTTACCTAGGAATGGAATTTTCGAGTCAAATGATAACTCTATGTTTAACTTTTGAGGGATTGTCAGACTGTTTTCCAATGTGGCTGTACCACTTTGTATTCCTACCAGCAGTTTATGAGGGCTCTAGTTTCTCTACGTCCTTGCCAATATTTGCTGATATCTGATTTTTTGATCCCAGTAGGTGTGAAGTAGTATCTCATTGTAGTTTGATTTGCATTTCCATAATGAATAATGATGTTAAACATTTTTCATGTGATTATTGGTAATTTTTGTATCCTCTTTGAAAAATGTCTATTTGAATCCTTTTCCCATTTTTAAATTGTGCTGTCTGTCTTTTTATTATTCAGTTGTGAGAATTCTTTATATATTCCAGATCTAAGTCTCTTATCAGACATAGGATTTGCAAATATTTTCTGCAAATATTGCATTCACTGGGTTGTTTTTTCACTTTCTTGATAGTGTCCTTTGATGCATAAAAGTTTTAATTTTGATGCAGCCTAAATTATCTATTTTTTTTCTGTTGGCTTGTGCTTTAGCATCATGTCTAAGAAGCCATCACTAGACCCAAGGTCACAGACATTTACTCCTATATTTTTCTTTAAGAGTTTTATAGTTTTAGCTCTTGCATGTAAGTCTTTGATCCATTTTGAGTTAATTTTTGTACATGCTTTGAAATAAGGGTCCACATTCATTCTTTTGCATGTAGATATCCAGTCGTCCCAGCACCATTTGCTTAAAAGAATCATCTTTCCTCATAGAATTGTCTTCATACCATTACTGAAGTCAGTTGGTCGTAAATGTGAGGCAAAAATCCTATAATTTTATTCTTATGTTCCTATAGATGTTTTTTAAGTGTTTATTTCATCTGCAATTTATTTTGAAGTTAGATGTGAGATAGAAATCTGGCTATTATTTTCTTAATCGGTAGCTAATTGGGACAATATCATATTTGAATAGCAGATTTTCTTTCCTTGCTGACTTGAAAATTCACTTTAACTTGTGCCATACTTTTTCATGTACATAGGCATATTTAAGAAGTTTCCATTGTGAAAACTCCACGTCCAGATGTTTATCCTTGTAACATTATTCTTCTTAGCCCTTGGTAGGGCATTTCAGTCTAAGAACTTTCTTCTTTTTTTCAGCAACACCATTTTCTTATCTTGCTTTGCGAGTAATTTTTCTCCCACATCATCTCTATTCCCTTCTTCTGGAAGAAATGGATACTTTTGGATCCATCCTTTATGCTTTAACTTTTGTTTCATGTTTTCTACATCTTTGTGCATTTCCATTATTTTCTGGAAAGATTCTTCAATTTAATCATTACACAAATTTACCCCTCATTCCGTGTATGTGTGTGTATGTGTGTTATTCTATGTTCAAATTCTCTACTTGACTGTTTCTAGTGAACGCAGTTTCTTCTTGCATCTTTCCGAGGACATTGCTGCTGCTGCTAAGTCGCTTCAGTCGTGTCCGACTCTGTGCGACCCCATAGACGGCAGCCCACCAGGCTCCCCTGTCCCTGGGATTCTCCAGGCAAGAACACTAGAGTGGGTTGCCATTGCCTTCTCCAATGCATGAAAGTGAAAAGTGAAAGTGAAGTCGCTCAGTCGTGTCCGACTCTTAGCGACCCCATGGACTGTGACCCACTAGGCTCCTCCGTCCATGGGATTTTCCAGGCAAGAGTGCTGGAGTGGGGTGCCATTGCCTTCTCCTCTGAGGACATTACTTTACTGTAAAAGTCATCAGTTTCCTGCCGTGGTAGGTTCTATCTCAGTACCTAGGTGTATCTCTGCATTCTTATCACAGACATACACACAAGCTAATTGCCAACACTGTATTCCTTTGTCTAATGGCTTTCTTTTGCCTCTGAAGCCCACATGGCTGCCAAAATTATAGGCTAGAGGAACTGAGGAATTAACTGGGAGCAGCTTTCAACTGATCACAGGTGGGAGTTGGTGAGTTGGTGTGCAATTACCGAAGCTCCCTCACCCTCAGGCTGGGTCACTCTGACTCGTGTGTTTGGATCGTCCCCAGTGGAACAAGTTCCAGTTGCTACAGCCCTGGATAGTTGATGCCATCCCTTTTACTGACAACTTTCCTGTGCCTTCCTCTCTCTCCTGATGATCAGAAAAACACTACCCTCTGGTCAGTGAAAAGCAGAGGAGGACACTGTGATATGAGGACGTGGGGTCTTCTCCCTGTGCCCAGATACTACCCTGGCAAGGAGAGGGAAAGAGAAACCCTAAGAGCCTAAATATTCACCTGAGAGAAGCTGAATTAACTTCAACATAATCTTTTATAGGAAAGAAATACATTTCTCTCTCACCGGCAGTTTTTCCTCCATCCCCAAAATGATGGGACCCCAAGAATAAGATGAGATAAATTACAGAAAATTAAAGGAAACAACATTTCTTTTTAAGTTGAAAACATCTCAGTGCAGCATCAGCCCCACTGCATAGAACAGGTCTGTGACAGTTACCGCTAAACACTGCAGACCTCTGGTCTGAACACTTTTAAAGGAAAGTTTACATGTTAGATTTTATTAACACTACTGACAAGGAAACTTTCTATGTCTTTCATGTCACAAATATCAGGAATTTGTGAAATGCTGGGCTTTGCACGTATTTTCAGCGTCTGCTACACTTACTAGATCATGGGGTGGAAACGTGGTGGAAGGGAGAAAGCCTACGGCTTCTGCAGACCATCAGTGACTTAGCTTTGCAATCAGAGTGGGAGAACAGGGTATTTAGGCGTCTTATGTGCTTCTTCCTCAGGAGGCACTTTCAGATGCTGCTGTAGATGGTCTGCCTACAGTAAGAGGCTATTAGTAGGATTGCAAGATGCCAACATGGCCACAAAGTGCACCTTCACTCATGTGAAGGATGTAGAGGTTTCTAAGGGAACAGCGTTAAGGAGGCTGACTCGGTAGTGCCATGAGTGCACAACAGTTTCAAAATGAAAGCCCCTCAACTGTGCTGGACTTCAGTTCCCTGGGTCAGGAAGAGCTGAAGCCACTGTTAGCCTGTAGGTGAAAGGATTGCTCAGGCCAATCAAGGGGAACAGAGCAAAGCTGAAATGACACAGAAAGATAATCATGGTTAGAACTAGGAATCTTGAAAGCAGGTGAAGGAAGGAGAAATGGATAGGAACATAGGAGAAAAGACTCTTAGGGGAAAATAGCCTGCTTTCAAAGAACCAAGAAACAAAAGCAACAGAAAATAAAATCAAAAAGGCCTGTTTCCCACTCCTTCACTTACAGGATTATTGCCTGTAGCCACTTCAAAGACTCAGCGATGGAGCTCACCCCCAGACTGTAGCCCACCAGGCTCCTCTGTCCACGGGATTCATCAGGCAAGAATACTGGAGTGGGTTGCCATTTCCTTCTCCTGGGGGTCTTTTTGACTTAGGGATTGAAACTGGGTCTCCCACATTCCAGGCAGATTCTTTACCATCTGAGCTACCTCAGAAACCCAACAATGTGACTAAGTAGTAACATGTACCTTATAGATGTGTATACTCAACTGCATTACAGACAGTCTCTCCTCTTCCAAGTGAACACAAGAACTTTTACATTGTGCTTCACGTTAGGGTAAATTGTATTCATAGATTCAGCATTATGTTGTATTTCGCTACCATCTGACGGCGGAGCCTGGTGGGCTGCCGTCAATGGGGTCGCACAGAGTTGGACACGACTGAAGTGACTTAGCAGCAGCAGCATCTGACTCTACCCTCTTCTCAGAGGTGAGTTCATGAAATGACCAAAATATTGTCTTTTTGGTTTCTTAGAAACTCCCCTTGAATTGGGGCTAATATGGGGCCATTCTTAGTGGTTTTTATTCTCTGGGATAATTTTTGTGAGAGACAAACCTCTTTCAAAGTGAAAAATGTTAGGGACTCTGCTGGAGGCGCAGGGCCAAAGGCCCCACAGTCCCAGTGCCTGGGGACCAGCTTTGATATCTGGTCAGGGAACTAGATCCCACAGGCCACAGCGAAGATCAAAGAAGTCACGTGCTGAAACTCAGAGCCAGCGCAGTCAAATAAACAAGTACAAATTTTAAAAGGAAAGTCAAGGAAAAAAGTTAATTGATGACTTTAAAAATTGGGGAGCATGTTGTCCTGTTAGATGTCTCCCTGAACTTGCTTTGTTGGGAACCATGACAGGTGCACCCAATCTGAGTAACTGATGATTCTTTAGCCTGAATTATTAACTCTTAAAAAGAAAAAGGAATTTATTGGCCAAACATATGCTTTCTTTGACTAATTGACCACCAGCTCATCTTGGGTTTCTCTCCTTGACTTACATCTCTTAGGTTCATAGAACAATTTATCTTTCTGTAAGATAGTGATAATAGGAACATTTTATTACCTTTTTCCCAGAAGTACAAGTGACTGTTATAATGAACACTTATCATCTTTATTAGTGATGAAAAATGCAAATTATTACCAATCAGTAAATGTTAAACTTATTTTTAATTATCAGGTAGCATTCAGTGTGAAATCAACTGCTTTGTTGGGCTCCCAGTTAAATCCTTTTATAAGCACAAGTGAAATACATCTGAAAAAACCTTTAATGTGAATTTCCTGGGACCCCATGTCTACTCAGCATTTCCCTTTATTCCGATTGTTCTGGGTCACCTGCTGCTTCAGCAGTGAGTCCCTCATGCCTTTGATCACTACACTGATGGGGCTTTTATAACACTTGATATTTATAATCAGAGGGCTGCGTGCAGGTTATTGTTACATATTCAGAATGTACTTTCCCTTTCAATGAGGATAATTCCCCTGGTAACAATAGAAGTGGTAGAGGCATTCAATGGAAGAAGTGAAACTCCAGTGGGACCACCTGGCATTTAGGTACATGGGACAGGATCCCGCTTTGCCCAGAGTGGTGGACGTTGGCTGGTATCTACTGAAGGGGAAAATGAAATGAGATCACATGAAATGAAGGCAAACTTTTATCTACTACAGAGAAAGAACCTCCTGGGAAAATATGGGCCTGCTAGGAAATAGTACTGGGTCGCAAAGGTGATTTATGCTTCCTGTAGTCAGTTCTGAACTCGTTCCCAGAACGGCATGAAGGGGTGCCAATTTGAACAGAAGACAAACTGTGCTCTCTGTCCATTTGAAATCACATCACCTACAAGAGTAATACAAATGGCTTGGATTTTTTATAGTCACTTACTTCTAAGGAGGTCCAAGGGCTTTCTAGCCATGATCTCATTTACTAGCATGCTGTGAACTCTATTCCCCCACGTTCAAGAGCAGGGCAACTTCCCTGGAGGAGAGAGGAACTTTCTCTATTCTGTTCTTCTCTCTCTATTTAACCCTCTGCACCAGCAAAAGGAAAATATATCATCTGTGCTCAAAACGATGTTTCCCCCAAAGAGCAGGATTCCTTGAGCCAGAAGACGTAAACCCAGATCTGGGTTCTGTCTGCTACGTTCCATCTGGATAAACTTTAATGTCTCTGGGCCTCAGTTTCTTTGTCTGTAAAACAGGTCCAACGACTCCTACCTTGAGGGACTTTTGTGTAAAATAAAATCGAGGTGAAATGTCTCCACAGTGTTTGGCAAATGCTTGGTGTTCGACAAAGTCATTCGTTTATATCATACATTTGTGCTAAGTCACCTCAGCCGTGTCCAACTCTGCGTGACCCCATGGACCATAGTCCTCCAGGCTCCTCTGTCCATGGGATTTTCTCCAGGGAAAAATACTAGAGTTGGTTGCCATTCACTTCTCCAGGGGATCTTCTCTACCAGGGACCAGACCCCTGTCTCTTAGGGCCACTGCACTGGCAAGCGAGTGCTTTGGCACTAGCACCACCTGGGAAGCCCCGTATTATACATTTAGTTGACCCAAAGCCCAGTACCAGCCTGCTTCCTCTCTCCCGTGCCCACCCTGCGTTTCCTCTCCTTCAAGCTCACCTTGTGGTATGAGTTTAGAAAAACGAAAGAACAGAGGCATGGGCAGGGGAGAAGTCCAGGCTAGGAGTTTTCCCACCCCTGTCATGAGTGGCATGGGCAGCAAGGTCCCTCCTCCTCACCCTTCTGCTCTTTCAGAGAGTGGGGAGAAGGTTGCATTCATCCCCTGCCATGGTTCTGCCAATAATCTCATACCATCACGATCAGGGACACACAGAAATTTACAGAAAGAGGAAAGTCAGTTCTTGTGTGTGCATGCTCAGTCGCTTCAGTTGTGTCCAACTCTTTGTAGCCCTATGGACTGCAGCCCACCAGGCTCCTCTGTCCATGGGATTTCCCAGGCAAGAATACTGGAGTGGGTTGCCATGCCCTCCTCCAGGGACCCCAGGATCGAACCCAAGTCCCCTGCATATCCTGCACTGCAGGCAGATTCTTTACCCCTGAGCCACAGGGGAAGCCCCAAGTCAGTTCTTAAAGGCACCCTAATGATGCTAGGAAATCTAGAAAGTTAGTTACTTAAAATTGGCATCTCTTGCTAAACAGTTTTAGACATATTAGCTTTTTTGATGTCTCATTTCATGGTACCTGCAGTGTGCAACACACCAAGCACTGTCCTGGACCCTAGGAGTCAGAGCCCTACCCTTGAGAACAAGAGAGTATCAGGGGGAAAGGACACATTTACGCATATGGAAAATAGAGTGAGCTCTACAGCAGTGCCAGCCTAATTTCTGTTCTTTCCTAGCCAAGCCCCACTTGCTACAGAAGTGAGTTGGGGAGGCAAGCAGTGGTACCCAGAGCATGTTTTTTGTCATTCAACAATTCCAGTTATGTCCTAAGAATTTTTTGGAGGACAGTAGCTATTAGCTTTGGAAGAAATAAATTACCCAGAAATCATCACTGTTTTGTTTTTTGCCAGACTCCCCTTTGGCATTACAAATTAGTTCTCACATTACTTCATAAAACGGTCTGAACTTTATAAATGCAATACAACTTAATTATCCATCCCTAAAGTGTTTTCCACAGTTTAAGAAGTCTTTGAGTGAAAGTGTATTTCGAGGGATATACATTCACATACAAAAATAGCTATTATTATTAACCTAAGTTTTGTAAAGAATCCTCTTGCCAATGCAGGAGACCTGGGTTCCATCCCTGGGTAGGGAAGATCCTCTGGAGAAAGAAACAGCAACTTACTTCAGTACTCTTGCCTGGGAAATCCCATGGACAGAGGAGCCTGGCAGGCTACAGTCCGTGGGGTAGCCAAAGAGTTGGCTACAACTTGGTGACCAAACAACAAC
This sequence comes from Bos taurus, assembly GCF_002263795.3. Lineage (NCBI taxonomy): Eukaryota > Metazoa > Chordata > Mammalia > Artiodactyla > Bovidae > Bos > Bos taurus. Next base: position 92,698,189 of record NC_037336.1, read on the forward strand.
AAAGTTTCATTGGAATGTTTTTATGATACCCAAAATACTTGTTTCCTAGGGAATAAAAATTCAAACCCAGTTGTATTCATGTGGCTTCACTGCAGATTGAACATTAATGTTGCAAATCGGTTTGTCAAGAATGCGTTCCTAACAGGCACACCACACCCCTTTCTGGAAGTTGTCTGGGAGCAACTAACCCTGCAGAAAAATCCCATACTAAACTAGACATCAAGGACCCCCAAACCTCCTTGCTGGTTTGGCTGCCGCTCTGCAGGATTTACTCTGACACTTTATAAACAGAGTGTATGAAAGAGATGTCTTGTCTGGTTTTGCTAGTTATCATTCTTTTTTTTTTTTCCTAGAACAATTTCAGAAAAGACCACAAGCTTGTGACAGAGTGAATTTGTGATCTTATCCAATCATCTGGGCTCTTTGCAGAACTTCAGTAGGTGGCAGCGTTTTGTTGATAAATGTTTTGTTAGCCAAGTGAACTCATTTAGTGCAACTGTTGCAATATTAATAAACTGAACTTATGATCGTGTTTGCCAGGACCAAAAATATTGCCGTTCTATCCAGCGGGTGCTCTTATCTGAACTGACAGCAGTGTTCATTGTATTAGAGATGGGAGGGGGGCTCGTGCAATTGTAAGTGTGCTGTGATGAGCAGACAGGGATGGAGGCAGGTGAGGGGATTGGGAAACGAGGCTTGAGGTGAGAAAAGGGAACATAAAGGAACTAAGGTAAGATGCCAAGCCCACTGCCTGGCTGATTGTAACAAACACTGGGCCTGCCCAAGTGTGCATTCCTTCCAGGCGCCCCACTGCGGTTCATACTGACCACATAAAGTGACCTTGAGGGTCCCAAGGAAATGGTGTGAGGGCCATTGATGAAGCAAGAAGCTCAGATTCCCTGCAGCAAACACGGGAAGGCTCACGGGGGCTGAGTAACCCTGACACCCACTTTATGAAGCCAGTCAGTGCTCCAGACATGTCTCCCGCTTCTCAGGGTCAGGACAGACACGTTGCATTTACCTCTCCAAATTTTTTTTTTAGGAGGAACCCCATGAGAAACTCTGGGGTGAATGGGTTTATTTTTATTGTAAACCGCTTCAAGCCATTTTATAGACGTTACCTCTCCAAATTAAAACAACTTCTGCCAACTATTGTGACCAATAGGAGGAGTCCCAGAGTGGCATCTAGAAAGAGTTGACAGTACCTCCTTTACCAGAAGCCTCAAACTGTCCCTCAGGGCTCTGTGATCTGATCCCAATCCATTGATCATCTCACCTTTCTTCATTGCCTTATCGAAACAAACCTTCCTTTGCAGATTGTAAAGTCCTGTCTGGTAAACAGAGGCTTGGAAACTCTTCAAAAAGTGCCCACTTTTGCAGGGGACCTGCAGAATCTACCGGTACACTAAAAGGTCTTCAGAGTGACCTGGACCAGTGACTCAGGGCAGTTCCTTTTGAAAATGTTAGACATTGAGCCCAGAATACGCCTTGTGCTAGCGCTAAGTCACTTCAGTCGTGTCTGACTCTGTGAGACCCTACAGTGGACTGTAGCTGGCCAGGCTCCTCTGTCCATGGGATTCTGCAGACAAAAATACTGGAGTGGGTTGCCGTGCCCTCCTCCAAGGGAATCTCCCCCACCCAGGGATGGAACCTGTGCCTCTTAAGTCTCCTGGATTGGCCGGGGGGTTCTTGACTCTAGTGCCACCTGGGAAGCCCAGAATATGCATTCAGTTCAGTTCAGTTCAGTCGCTCAGTTGTGTCCGACTGTGACCCCATGGACTGCAGCAGGCCCAGCTTCCCTGTCCGTCACTAACTCCTGGATCCAAATATGCCTTCAGTTCAGTTCAGTTCAGTCTTTCAGTCGTGTCAGACTCTGTGACCTCATGAATCGCAGCATGCCAGGCCTCCCTGTTACACACTCTTAATCCTGGAACTTCCCTGCCGCCAACTCTTTCACCTGCTTGAGATGTCACCTTCATCTGCCATAAAAGACATATTTCAAGAGTATGTTTAAACCCTTCCTCAACGATAAAGCCTTCTCTGCCCACCCCAGCTGGAGCGGACATCTTTCTTTCACGAACGTCCTTGGCGATTACCACTATGCCGGGTGCCTCATCCCGCTTTAGGTTAGTAAGACAGCGTTAGTGCTGCAACTGGGCAGTGCTTTTTGAAAGCTCCGCCCTATAAGTGCCTATAGGCCATCAAGGAAAACTTGGCTAGTGCCTCATTTACAATGCTTCCCATTTACACCTTTTAGGCCATGTATTTTTGCCTTCTATTAAAGTTTTCAAAACACCCTGTGTACAATGCTCTCCTCTCCTCTCCTGACTGCAAGCTCCTTGCATGCAAAGACCCATCATTATGATCTTTGTGTAACCCTAACTCAGTGACTTAAACACAAATGTCTTTTGGTTTAATTAGAGATGAAATGATGCTTTGATATTGAAACCAGCACGTTAGTCAGTCTCACTACAATCTGAGAAGGATCCCTTCAATTCTCTTTTTCAAGATGTCACCTCTTTGAAATACCATGATTAAAATCCCAAGCAAGACAAGATCTATGCATTCCACCCCAGCCACTGCAGTGCAAGACCCAGGCTTCTGAACAGTTACCCTAATAACTTACTGAACAATTGAAAATTATAGGATGGCTTTGTCTCCAAAATAGCCTGAAGCCTTTTTCTTAACATCAACTTTGTTCTTTCTACTCATAGTTTCTTGTTTCTTATTTCTAATTTCTAAGGCAAAGCAAAGACCATTGCATAAAGACATTCACCTCTTCCCTCCTTTCTAAATCCTAATAGAATAAATCAAGAATTTTGGAAGATACTGAAGTTGGTATAGAATACATTAGCTGGCTCCATGTGATCCATGAGAGCATGTCCTCTTTCCTAAGGCTATCTCAAGTTACTACTTGGCATAAGTTAGAACAGAAGCCCATTTTCTTGCACAATGTCTATTGCCCAGTATAAAATGCTCTGGCAAGAGTTTTATTAGTTTACCATGTCAGAGGAGTTAGGTAAATTTAAGAGAACATGACCTCCCACCTATAGGAGGCATTATCAGCACATCTTAGTATCTTCAGAGAACCCACAGTGAGCACATTGATGTCTTTGCTAAAGCTCTTACACAGAGAGGGAAAAGATGGCATGGCTCCAAGAGCAGACTGGCGTGTTTGAGCATGAAGCATTTCTACAGAAACCATTCTTTATGACCTCCTCTTGGATATACAGTATGAGGCAGGAAGGAAAAGCAAAGGGTTCTGGTGGCATTAAGTCCCTCCAACATGTTTTCCAGATACTTCAGAGGTGATTTTTGCTAAAACTCTCTGAGGTTTGGGTGGGAAAACAACCATCCTTCAACTTCTGTCCCACCACCCATAAGGTTGTGTTCTTTCACATAACATTGTAGCTCACATGACTGCCTTCCCTCCATGCCAATCCCTCTCGACAAAACCAACCAACTCCTGTGTGAGTGCAGGTACACACACACACTCACACACACACTCACACACATGGGTATCCTTGATCTGTAGATCTTCCTAACAAGAACAACATGTTTATGGTGAAGCTGAAAACTGAGTTTTACTTTAACAAAGATGCCCCAGATATGCACGCCAGAGCAATAAAACAGTGTGGGTGCTTCTTCCCAATGTTTAGGCTCACTTGAGACCAAATCACCATCGAATGTCTACACTAGCCAATTAAATTCCGCTCATCCATTCTACTTAAGCATCTAAGCTGCATTCTCTGAAACTCTGCATTTCTGTCAACCTAGCTCACCCATTACACTCAGAGAACAACTCATTGCTCCATTCTCCCACACTTTGGCCCACACAGATTCCAACTCATCGAGGCAAGCAAAGAACTACACTATGGACTGAAGAAAATAGTATATCAGAGGAAATGTTAATATCTTCCTAATGATGACAAAAATTAACTCCATAATTACGGGATGCTAGGCAGAAGTGTTTTTCATGACTTTCCCTCAAAACAGTTTCTCGAAAAAAAAAAGAAAAAGAAAAAGAAGAAAAAAAAAGAAGAAGAAAAAAGAAAAAGAAAAAAAAAAACAAAACAGTTTCTCACTCATATTGTTCACTCCCATGTAGCTGCACCGTTACTGCCGGGGAATTAAAATTATTATACAGTGAAGAGTACACGACTCTCCTATTTGTCACATTTTATAATAATTGGCCTAATGGAAGGTCTATAATTAACATTGCCAACCTTACATGTGTGGCCATTGGACACAGTAGAAGTACAATTCTTAATTTTAGGGTGTAGCCTTATATACATCAAGTTATAAAAAGGAAAAAGGGTCTGATTTTGATTGGCAACTGGCAAAGTCTCACTAATGCTCTGATTAATGATAAAATCTTAAATCTGACATTTCAGCTTGTTCTCTCAAGGTGTCATATTTTAAATCCCTCCCTCCTGGAGCATTGGGAAGCGAAGGAAATCGATTTTGCATCAGTGTGGCTCATTTGGCATGAAGAAACATTGCAAAATTCATCACAAGAGCCACTTCTTACTTTGCAGTTGAGAGAAGTTGTGCAGTTGTCTTGAATCCAAGGAACCAGCTGAGAGATGTGCCAGCAGGAGCAGTGGGCAGGAGTTTCAAATCTGAGTACCAGACTCACTTCTATCCCAAACTAGATGGCTTTATGCAAGTCACTTTTCTTCTCCGAGTGTCTGTTGTCTTACTGGCAAGAAGAGGCCAGATATTGGCTAAGGATCCTCCAGTTTTAACATCAACAATGGCATTAGCATTCTATGATGCTAATACTGGAAGTCACAAATGTTGTGTGACCACCAAAGCCCACAGAATTTTTTGAAACCTTTCCGAACAGATCTGACCACTTAACCAGAGAAATAACAGGGGGCCACTGGAGTCATACCCACAAAGGACTCAAGCGATAGGGGTGAAGAACAAATTCTGTTCTCTCTTATTTCTACCATCTTGAAAAAAAAATCCACTTTCCTCTCTATGTGCTACTTCTCTGCTCTCCTTCACAGCAAAAACCCATGAAAGACTTGTCTATACTTAACCGTCTCCAATTCCTCCTGTCTCATTCTCTCTTAAAATCTCAGCAGGTCACCTTCACCTAGGCCACCCCACTCCACTCAAGTTGCTCTTGTCAGAGTCAACAAAGACTTCCACATTGCTAAACCCAATCGTCAATTCTCAGTTTTCATCTTATTTGACCTTTCTCTACCCCCTCCACCTTGACATAATTTCCTCACTTAGCTTCCATGATACCGTGTCTCCGTTTTTCTAACACTCCTCTGGCCTTTGCTTTTTTCTCCAGCTCCTCCAAACATCTCTGTAACCTCTCATTTTGGGGGAACTTCAAATTTCAGCTTTTAAATTTCTTCTTTATCAATAACTTTACTTTAAATACCATATGTGCTAATGAACCTCCAGTTGTTTTCAACTAGCTGAGATAGCTCCTTTGAACTTCAGACTCAGGTATTTATCTGTCTGTTAATATCTGGATACCTAACAGCATCACAGATTTCCCATGTCAAGGAACTAAATTCCTGATGTCCTGTTTAAATCCCCGCCCTCTCAGTAGGGGTTATTTCATTCTTCCAGATGGTCAGGCCAAAGTTCATGGTGTGAACCTTGGTTCCTCCCTTTCTCTCACCTCCCACTCGTAATCAGCTGATAATGCCATTTATTCTACCTTAAAATTACATAAAGAATAAAGTCACTTGTCACTACTGCCACCACTAGCGCCCTTTCTGAGCTAATGCCATGTCTCATCTGAGTTACGGCAGCTGCCTTCTGACCAATTTCTGTGCTTCTATCTTTCCTCTCTGCAGACTATGGTCAATATAGCAATTGAGTGGTTTTATTATATGGCCACTCAGACCAGGTCATCCCTCTCCTTAAAATCCTGCAATGGTTTCCCCTCTCACTCAGATTAGAAACCAAAATCTTCTCTAAGACCTACAAGTCACAAGTAATTTGCCCCAGTCGCCGTCAATTCACTGACCTCATCTTCACGTAATCTCTTCCTTGTCGCTCACTCAGCTCCAGCTGCCTCTCACCCTGGCCTCCTCGCTCCTGGAACACGCCTGCTGTAACACCGTCTCTGCGCCTTCGAACAGCTATTTCCTTTGCCTGGAACTCTCTGCCCACACCTCATTCCTACCTGTTCTTCAGGTATTTGCTCAACTGTTACCTTCCAATGAAGCTTACATGGCTCTGACTTCTCATTTATAATTACAATCCACCTTTCCTCCTTGCTTCATTTGCCATCCATGACTTACATTTTTCATAGCACTAATAAACTTCCATACTAACATAACATCTAAAATTACTTACCCCAACTAGAATTCAAGAGACTTGAAATCTTTGTTTAGTTGACTGCTACATCCCCAGCAGCTAGAAAAGTTCCTGGCACAGAGTAGGTGTTCAGTTATTATTGAATGACTACATCTCTCCATTCCCTGTTCCCCCAGAGCATTCAGGTATTATCGTTTATGGTGATCTGCTCTAATATAAATTTGGGGGGAATAGATTGTGAGGGGATTAATGTTTTATATCTAAGTATTTTATATATGGTGATCATAGTTTTATTTCATTTGTATAATGGAAAGGTCCTAAATTTGAAACCAGGGTAGACTGATTTCAAATTCTGATCATGTTGCTTGTCAACTAAGTAATCTTCAGGGAAAAAATAAATTTAATATTTATTTATTTATTTGGCTGCTGCCGCCAGAAAAAATTATGAGCCAATTGTGGAATTGATGTAATGAGGGAGTCTGCTGCTTAGAGTTTTTGAGAAAATGTTATGTATTGACCTGTATGAAGATCATAGCACAGTGTCAGGCACGCAATAGCTGCTCACTAAAAATAGTCTTGTCTATTTGAAAATGCAAGAATTGATGGCCTTTCTATACTGAATTTGCAGAAATTAATCAGGTGGCCTAGGGCTCACATTAATAATAATAAAAACTAGGTTCCGTATATAAACCTGCTCTGCCCTAGCGAGTACTTTGATCAACAAGAGGAAATCTTACAAGAGAAATTTCCAGTATCAGCAATCATGGAGGAGATTCTTGCCGATGATGGAAGGAGAGACACAGAAGAGAGGGATGGAGCGGTCAGAGCATCCCCAGCCTCCTCACTCCTTGGGAACCGGCTCTCATTTGAACCCTCAGTGTCTATGCATCTCTGTGCCGTCATGGAGTGAGAGGTTGATTCCAGAGCACATCCCTGACTTCTGTGACACAGAGCGGGATTGCCTTTGAAGATGAAAATCCTACTGGAATGCCCCCCACAGAGATTAAATGCAGGAAGAGAGAAAAGACAAGCAGGCAGGGAAAGGGTAGAACAAAGAGAGATGAAACAAAGCCTGGGAACCATTGCTGGGGTAATAACTGCTGCATTATCACCTGAATGGCTAGCCTGCATGCCCTGTGGCATGTTAAGTGAGAAACTTCAAAGACTGTAAATACAAGAAAAATGAGAATGCTTGACCCTAACAGTTGGTATTCACAGGCAGGCAGCAGTTGGCATATACAGACTCATATTCTCCAGCCCACACATGCGGAGAGACACTTCTTTCCAACACCCCCTTTCCTTTAATAAGCCAATAAATATTGATTCTGACCTGGTTGCCACTTGTTCTCCTAACATCTTCTTTCATTGCAAGACTTCTCGAAACTATAAAAAGCTAATTTCCAGATTCCTGGTCTGGCCAGAAGGACTCAGTTTTTCAATCAGATCTCCCGGAGGTCTGATAGCAATCATTATGAATGAGCAAAGGCATTTTGTATTCTTCTCAGCTCAGATAGAGGGAGATGGGCTAGTCACCAACGGAGGCAAGGATGACATTAAAACACCAGTACTTGCTTCTCACCCTGGAAGATCATAGAAAATGTGGGGCAACAGCCTGACATCTAAAAAGGGTCACTGAGAAGTACAGATTTATGACTAAAACCATGATCAGAAAGTTGAAAATGATCTTTATTTTTCACTGCCAGGATTTTTTCTCAGGCTATGAGAATTTTGAAGAACATGACTTTGAGCAACATACATGAAGATTAAATTTGAGTTTTAGAAAAGCATCTCACTTCTGGAGACTCTCAACCAACCTTTTGAAGCAACTCTTTTCATTTAGCAGTCTCTCAGTCAGCAATAAGAATATGCTGAGAACCTACTGTATACCCAGGACTGAAGCAGTAGGTCATCTGGTCAATGGAAGAGAATGATAAGACGGTCCCCTAGCTCAAACAGATACTAATTGGAGAAACAAAACACGCATGTACTTTCAGAGTGTTGGTTCTTAATATTTGAGGGTCAAGGACCTGTGAGTGATGCTGAAGCTGAAGCTCCAACACTTTGGCCACCTGATGTGAAGAGCCAACTCGTTGGAAAGAGCCTGATGCTGGCAAAGATTGAAGGCAAAAGGAGAAGAGGGAAGCAGAGGATGAGACGGTTGGATGACATCACTGACTCAATGGACATTGACTCGACTCCAGGATTTTGTCCAGTGCAGGGCAGGGGAGCCTGGCATCATGCAGCACAGGGGAGCCTGGCATCCTGCAGTCCATGGGGTCACAAAGAGTGGTCCTCAACTTAGGGACTAAACAATAACAGCAACAAGGATCTCTAAGAATCTGATGGTAGTTACAGAAGTTCATTCTAGAAAAATTCAAATATGCATATAATTCTCTACTACATTGTATTTATTTTTAATATTATTTATTTTTGGCCACGCTGCATCTTTCTTGCTGCTCAGGCTTTTCTCTAGTTGTGGAGAGCAGGGGCCACGCTCTAGTTGCGGCGCCCAGGCTTCTCACTGTAGTAGCTTCTCTTGTGATGGAGCACAGGCTTTAGAGAACAGGTTCAGTAGTTGGGGTGCATGAGCTCAGTTGCTCCACGGCATGTGGGATCTTCCCAGATCAGGGACTGAACCCATGACTCCTGAATTGGCAGGCAGATTCCTTACCACTGGGCCATGAGGGAAGTCCTCTACTACATTTTATAGAGCTCCCACATCCGATGAACCCCTCTGTGACCCCAAGACAGGGTGAGACTTCCCATCACACCTCTGAGACACAGCACCTTTACTTTCTCTTTGGAAACACATGTCACGTGTTTGAAGCAGATTTCCTACTTTGTCACTAGCATCTAGTAGAGTTCTGTCACGTAATAAATATTGTTGACTGAATCAAGGCATCCATGAGTTTAGAATGCCTGCACTGGAGAATGTTAAGGAACGTGATGATGATCAACCATCTGGGCCACACCTGGGGAAACATTGATCATAGTAAGTAGGAAAGGCATCATGAGAAGATATGAAACTTGACCAAAGGGTAGGAGTTACTTGGGTAAGAAAATGAGCAATGGCTTTCACCAAATCACAAAATGAGAATGAAGACTCTTGGCGGTGGGAGAAAGAAGTGACGCTCTGGACTTGAGAAGCAAGGTGACAGCTGTCCTCCTACTGTGTTGGAGAGGAGGTCTTTATTTTAAGGATACCTGGGGTGCCTGGAATCCATGAAAGCCACAGAGAGGGGTTGGAAAGTAGGCAGAAACCTAGGAAATCCAGCATCTGAAACTCTTGAAACCAAAGCAAGACTGTACCACCGATGTGAAGAATCTTTTCTCCCAACATGCTTTTGATTTTGTGAACAGGATGCAAATTCTGGGGACCCAGCACTGATAGGGTGAACTCAGGTCACAAGCCTGCCCCAAGTGTACCACAAGCAAACACATAAAGAAAGGATTTTCCACCCACATCTTCCGTATTGGAAGTGGCACAAGAAGAAGGCATAAGAGGCAGGCACCAGGAACCACAATATACATGAAGCAGTTCTCTCCGAATGCAAATCAGATGCCAACAGTATTAGAGGGATAATGTAAATGTCAGAAAGCCAAAACCAACACATTTCTGAGTGACCTGGAGCAAGGTACCTAAAGTACCTTCCCGGGCCTGTTATATCATATGTAAAAATATGGATGGGTATAATAAAAACCACCTCAGTGTTTGGGGAAAATTAAATGAGATAATTTATGGCAGCTTTTAGCTTGGTGCCTAATGTATGTACCACACATGTCTATTATTATTGTTGCTGTTGTTATGTATCACTGAACTGGATATGGAGGAACAGATTTGGACATCCATGGGTATTTAACTGCAAATTTCCAAATGTATTCTCTATGTAGTTCCGCACCCTGAAGACACAGAGGGGAATGAAGAAAGAAAAGCTGGTGAATTGATGAACACCGCACACAGTCACAGCACGCTCACTCACCTTCTAAGGAAGAGATCACCTTCGTCACCTACGTTGTGAAGAACTCAGTCTTTCTTCAGGAAGCCTTCCTTTCTTCTGGGCTGTCTCAGCTTTATCCAATATCTTAATACCGAAGACTTCTCCCAACTTTACTATTTCCCAGAGCCTGGAGTTGAGTTTTTCTTATTCTTCCCCACCCCTCCAAAGTCCAGGCTGGTTGTCTGCCCTCAAGAAGGCTCTCCCAGACAGGCAGAACAAGGTTCAAAATCACCTCTGTCTGCCACAACCCCCTTCCCTTGAACCTACGACAGGGGTGTGTCTTTACCCAATAGTGACTTGAAGTGGATGCTGCTGCTGCTGCTGCTGCTAAGTCGCTTCAGTCGTGTCCGACTCGGTGCAGCCCCACAGACAGCAGCCCACGAAGTTCCCCCGTCCCTGGGATTCTCCAGGCAAGAACACTGGAGTGGGTTGCCATTTCCTTCTCCAATGCATGAAAGTGAAAATTGAAAGTGAAGTCGCTCAGTTGTGTCTGACTCTTCAAAACCCCATGGACTGCAGCCTACTAGGCTCCTCGGTCCATGGGATTTTCCAGGCAAGAGTACTGGAGTGGGGTGCCACTGCCTTCTCCGTGAAGTGGATGTGTACAGAGCAAAGTAACAAGTCCTGGAAAGACCTGGTTAAAAATTGTTATTGTTATTTGACTCACTTTTAAATGCTTCAGAGCCCCTCCACGAGGTATATTTGTTCATTTAAGAGACATGAAATGTCTCTTAAGGGCAGGATCTTCACTTTGAAGCAACCACGTAATATTAACCCATGGCAGGGAAGGTATGAGGAAGTCTCCTTCACAGACACTTTAACTGGTCTCTATCATTTCTCAGTGGATGCAGTTCTTCCCAGAGAAAAACATCCACCATCTTTTTCCTATATTCCTGCCCTCTTTCTGACACCTGGAAAGTGTGTTTAACAGTGAAGGATGAACCAGGCATTGGGGAATGAGGTCAAAGTTGTTAGGCGTTAGAAGAAACCTTATATTGCTTCCTTTTCCCACTTTTCCAAGCTTATATTTCCAGCTTTTTATTTCCCAGATATAAAATATATGAAGCAATACAACTGACCAAAAACTTTGAATAGTTCTTCTCATGTTCATCAGAGACCAACACATCGAATATCAAATTGTAACCATCTTCATAACTGCCTATTACTCACTGCCAAGAAGCAATTACAAAGTTTCATACATTCTTAAAAGGCTCCTTGTCCTGTCAAATCTGGCATCCTGACTCAAAGATACTTTATTGAAAGGAGCTCCCATCCAACAAATGAAGTGAGAACACCCACCTTATCTTTGGTGACCAAAGACTAACTGAAACTTAGGGCCACGATGTGGGTTGATAATGACTTTCCATCATCCTGAGCTGCCTGTGTAGAGTCTTTTTCTAAATCAGCAAAGATGGACACGACCAAAAACATACGGAATGACAAGCCGGGCATAATCAGAAAACCAAGGGACATTCTGAATGTACAAGGCTGAGGATCACTCACAAAGATGTTGATGTCCTAATGTCTGTTCATTTATCTGCTTAAATCAAAGGGTTAGTGGAGGAGGGGAGGGGGGAGGAGGAGGAAGCCCCGGCATGATTAACAATAGGTGCAAGCCAGGATGAACTAGATTAAACTGCTCCATATGCAAATTACACAAGTCTGATTGCATCAAACCATGCGCAGTTTAATGAGGATAGTAAGATGCCTTTATCTCTGCTTGGATATGATCCTAAAAGGAAGACGGTTCCCAGATAAAGCACAGTTTAATAAGGAGATTTTTCATTACAGACTCGAGGAGTATTTGCATTTCTCTCCCTCGCGCGTCAGGCCTTCTCTCTGTTTTGCACTCAGTCTCTTTCCATCTCTCGCTTCTGTTTTGCCCTCCCTCCATCAAACTCCCTCCCCGTGCTCCCACCAGCCTGTCTCTGATCCACGTGGCTATTCTGATGCCTCTTTTTTTTTTTTTTTCGGTAATTGAAGTCAGTAAACATTTGCATGTTGTTGGCATATATTTTAGGAATGTGTATACTCAGTGCAAATTAAAGAGAGTCCTACACAGATGAGATGAAAATCTTAAAAATGTGATCTGAGAAGTTATTTATCTCGGAGGATTTTCAATTTGTTTAATGCTGTCATGTTTAAAAATTCTTTAATTGGGTTATTTAACCATGTCCTGGTAATCGACTCTTCCTGTTTTTCAGTTTTGTTTTTCATTTTCGTCTTGTTGGATCACTGTGTAGGCTTACAGCACAGCCTATGAGCTGTGAAGCCCTTTTCCACCTCCTACTAACATCTAATCTTGGGTGAGTCATTTCTCTGCCTTCATTTTCCTCACCTATGAAATGGTGACAATAATTTCACAAAAGTATACAATGCGTGTAAAGCTCAGCACAGAGCTTAGCACAGTGAGTGTGCTCACTAATAGTTGTTACTCTTCACAGCACAGCTCTTCCAGAATAGTCTGGAAGTAGTCTGGTATGATGGTGGTGCTTTAGTCGCTCAGTCATGTCCAACTCTTTGTGACCCCATGGACTGTAACCCACCAGGCTCCTCTGTCCATGGGATTTCCCAGGCAAGAATACTGGAGTGGGTTGCCATTTCCTTCTACAGGGGGATCTTCCTAACCCAGGGAATGCCATGTCTTCTGCATTGGCAGGCGGATTCCTTACCGCTGAGCCACCAAGGAAGCCCACGTGTCTGATACACACACACTAAATTGTCTCTTGTGGACCAGTAAGGGAATTCTAGGGCATGCAACTCAGTTACGCTGTCCTGACACAATCCAGATCGTACACAGGCACACATGTGTGTACATGTATATTTTGTTTTGTGTACATATATACATGTGTGTACATTTTGTGTATCTATATTTTGTGTATGCATGTACACACGTGTACATGTATATTTTGTGTGTGTGTACATGTGTGTTTTGTGTATTTATGTGCAAACACATATCTATGTGTGTGTGAGGACTTCCTGCTCCTGCACTGAACAGAAAAAACAGCCCCGTATGAATTGTGTGAGCTGCTTCCAAAATTGCAGATAAGGTTGAATCCCTATTTGATTTTTATTTGTGTATTTCTTTGAAACATAATTAATACCTTAGATTAAACATAATCACTCTCAAATGAGATAAAATTGTGCAAAATAAGTTATTTTATTGGTTAAGAAATGCTGCATAGAATTTGCTTCTTTATGATTACTCTCAGACAGAAACCTCATTGAAGGCTAAACCAGGTTTGATTTGCTTCAATTTCCTGCTTTTAACACTGAGCCTAATACTTTCCAAGTTTTCAATAAATGGGGGTGGGGGGATTACAATTGCTGTCTTAGGAAGATTCCAGTGACAGAAATTTTGTGCATGGGAGGGGTGGTTAGGTACAACTGACAACAGTAAACCGTACGTATTTAAGTTTTAAAATTGTTTACATTTTGATATATGTATTCAATCATGAAGCCATCACCAAAATCAGGACAGTGAACATACCCATCACCTGTACCGAGGGGCACACTCCCACGCTGTGCGCCTCGGTATTCCTTCATTCTATGTCTTTCCCCGCTGGTCCTCACAAAAACACGGCCTGCTTTCTGTCAATGCAGATGAATTTGCTATTTCCGGTGTTCTGTATAAATGGAATCAACAGTTTGGATTTATTTTGGGGAGGGGGAGTCTGGCTTTTTTCATTCAGCATATTCATTTTGACATTTATCTATGCTGTTGTGTGTGTATCAGTAATCCATTGTTTTTTATTGATAAGTAATATTCCATAACACAAATATGCCAGAAAAATTTTTCGTAACCATTCACTCAGTTCAGTTCAGTCGCTCAGTCTTGTCCAACTCTTTGCGACCCCATGAACTGCAGCACACCAGGCCTCCCTGTCCATCACCAACTCCCAGAGTTCACCCAAACCCACGTCCATCGAGTCGGTGATGCCATCCAGCCATCTCATCCTCTGTCATCCCCTTCTCCTCCTGCCCCCAATCCCACTTAGTCTGTAAAATTTTTGGTTGTTTACAAACAAACCTGCTGTGAATACTCCTGTGAAATCATGTCTATGGACATCTGCTTATTGTTCTCCTGGATAGAATGACTGGATCATCTTGAAGGTGTGTGGTTAAAGTTTTAGGAAGCTATCAGAGTCGTTACACCAATTCACATTTTTGCCAGCAATCTGTGAGGGTTCCAGTTCCTCCACATGCTCACCGCCATGATATTGTTCATCTTTGAAAATTGGTACATTCTAATACATGTTTGTTCCCTCTCGGCTCTCCTTAACTGGAAGTCCATCTTTTCCAATATAGGTGTTTAATGATGTAAGTTTTTCCACAATGCTATTTTGTATCTCACAAATATTGACATGTCGTATTTCCTTTATTTTTCCAGATCAGAATTTTTTTCTGACTTCACTTCTGATTTTTCTTTTGCTTCAGTGGTTATTTAGAAGTATGTTATGTAGTTTATAAATATTTGGGCACATTCCAGAGATTTTTCTGTTACTAGTTTCTAACTTAATAGTGATCCAAAAATCTACTTTGTATTACTTAGATCTTTTAAAACATATTGAGACTTGTTTTATGGCCCAGATACGGTCTGTCTTGGTAAATGTTCTGTATACACTTGAAAATAATGAAATTAGTGGTGGTATTGGGTGGAGTTCTATAAATATCAGTTGGATAGGGATGGTTGATGGTGTTGTTCAAGTTTTATATTTCCTTACTGATTTTCTATCTGCTTGTTCTGTCAATTATTGAGAGGGGAATATTCCACTGTAGGGGAAAATTTTTACTATAATTGTGGATTTTTCGATTTCTCCTCACATCAGTTATATTAGTGTTTGCTCATGTTTTCTGTATTTTTTTAATTAGGTGCATTTATGTTTGAGACTTAGTGTTCTCTTGATAAACTGACTCCTTTGTTATTATGAAATGATCTTTTTTGTCCCTGGTAATATCCTTTGTTCTGAAATATACTTTGGTAATAATATAGTTTTTCCAGATTTCTTTTGATTACTGTTAGTATAGTATATTGTTTTCCATCCTTTTACTCTATTACTGTCCTCTTATTTAATGTGTGTCTTTGAAAACAGCAAATAGTTGGGTGTTGCTTTTGTATTCGATCTGACCATCTTTGCGTGTAGACCACTAATATTTACTGTGATTATCAATATGTTAATGTTTAAGTCTATCATCTTGCACTTTACTTTCTGACTGTCCCATCTGTACTTTTTATTGCCTTTTTTTCATTGATGATTTTTATAATTTTACTTTATCTCTTTTGTTGGCTTATTAGTTATAAATATGTTCTTATTATAGTGGTGGTTGTAGAGTTTATAGAATACATTTTTAATTTATCACAGTCTATCTTAAAGTCATATTATACTTATTTAATTTATGATATAAAAATTCTGTAATAGTAGATTCTCTTTTATCCCATCATAATCATTATGCCAGTGTTGTCAAAAATTTCACTTTTATGTGCATTGTTATTATTTCATTTAAACCTCAATTATATTTTAAAGAGGTTTAAATAATAAGAAAAAATCTGATGTATTTACCTATGTAGCTACTATTTCTGGTGCTCTTCACTCCTTGCTTCCATCCATAGAACCATCTGTTATTTTCCTACTGCTTAAAAGACTGCATTTAACATTTTTTATGTTGCTCTGCTGGCAATGAATTCTTTCAGCTTTTGTACATGTGAAGAAGGCTTTATTTTGCTTTCGTTTTTGAAAAACTGTTTCTAATGGGTATAGAATTTTATGTTGACTTTTTTTTTTTTTTTTGGTTTTGAAATATAGTGCCCTGCCACCTTCTAACAAGTCTTCAGGGCCCCACCAAGCTGGGCTTGAATTCAGAGCAAGCCTTCCTGTTCTTTCCTGTTGGGAAAGAATACAAGCACCAGGCAACGGAACTGAACACAAGCCCAACTTAGCAAACACAGTGAGGATTCAGGATCCAGCAACATCCTGGGCAGCCCCATGTATGAGTCACCGAGTCTGCTGGAACCAAGACTGATGCAAGATCCAGTACACAATGAGGACTGGAATCCTACTTCTGCCCAGATTGACCCAATCCCGGGTCTCTAAGTGGAAATTGTCCACTGGTGGGTGGACCCTGAGGGGACTAGAGAAAAAACAGGTAGGGAATACCCTGAGACTCACTAGAATAAAAATTTTAAGACATGATATGTATTTAAATTTAAACAGAATATGAATGACTCATTCACTGCATTTCCAGCCTTCTGTGATATACATGAGGCTTTCACTATATGAACAGAAGATGAATTTGCTTCTTACAGTTTATAATTGAGACCTCAGCAGACTCAGAGTAAATAATAGAATGCACTGCACTCCTTGTTTCTGTTTATCTGAGTTATGCACATGCGTAGCTCCACTGTTACAGGCAGCTGTACCTACAGTGACAGCAGCCAGTAAATGGATGAGCAAACCTATGTATCAGTGTGATTACAGAACATCTTGATCAAAATCTTTCTACATCCAAGGTGGTAAGCACTGAATAACGATTTGTAAAGAGGTAAGAGTTGCATGCATTTGCAAAGTATTTGATTATTCAGAACTGTTCTTTGCTCTTATTGGTGAGGATCTTGGTGATAATTTGATTGTTGCCTGAGGTTTGAGAGAACTGAGAAAATCAATTTCATTCTGTGGATGTTGTCCTTGAGTTATTAAATTATTTTAAAATTTAATTGCATTCTGAAGAGTTATTTTGGAGCTGTGATCCTATCAGAGTTCACAAGTGTATAGATGGTATTAATCATAGAGAAGAAACTTACCAGGAAGAAACCACATGACTAGCAAGAGCAATTGTATGTGCTGGGTGGTTTGGGCTCAGGACACAGGGCCATTGCATTCATTCAACATGTTTTTATCATTTTTCTGCATTTCAAATGGGTTTCCCTGGTGGCTCAGATGGTAAAGAATCTACCTGCAATGCGGGAGACCTGGGTTCGATCCCTGGGTTGGAACCTACTCCAGTATTCTTGCCTGAAAAATCCCCATGGACAGAGGAGCCTGGTGGGCTACAGTCCATGGGATCACAAAGAGTTGGACATGACAGCAACTAAGCACAGCACAAGCACAGCATTTCAAATAAAGTTTCTAATGGAAGTTTTGATAGCTGCTATAAACAATTCATGGTACCTTGTATATATGCATATGTGCAGGCTGAGTCACTCCAGTCATGTCCGACTCTTTGCCACCCAATAGACTATAGCCTGCCAGGGTCCTCTGTCCACAGGATTCTTCAGGTAAGAATACTGGAGTGGGTTGCCGTGCCCTCCACCAGAGGATCTTCCTGACCCAGGGACTGAACCCATGTCTCTTACATCTCCTGCATTGGCAGGTGGGTTCTTTACCACTAGTGCCACCTGGGAAGCTCCCTTGTATATATATCTGCAGATATTTACATTTATGACCCAGGATGTTATGCTGCCCTCATTCTTAGACTACTCTCTCTTCTCATGTTATTTGAACTAAGTAGACTGTAAGCCCTCACTGGATAAGAACCATGTGTTACAATTCTTCTAAGGCTGTGTACAAATTTACAAAATAGCAATTGGCTTTTAAAATTAATTATATTTTTAATGCTGTTCTTTGGTCTGTTACTCAAATGAGAACTCCAACTTGAATTGCCACCTGTGAATCCAAACAAAGGCTCAAACCTTCTTAGGAGAAGCAAAAGCAGTGAGCAACACTTACCATCAAAGCCCAAAGCTAAAATTTTAATTAACCTATTTTTTGGCAAATGATAGCCCCTATGAGTGTTGCACACTCTCTGTCAAAGTCCTTGAAATATTTAGTAATTCTAAGATATGTAGAGAAGAGTAAGTAAAAATAAAGCACATTGCTTTGTGTATGTGATGTTATTCTGTCTATATTTTAGACAGCTATGCAACTAATGAGTCCTGGGACCTCACGTGGCCTGGTTTCTGTATGGAATCTTAACAAAGACACATAGCCTAGCAGCTGAAAAGTAAACTTGAAAAGAGAACTCTAGTATTTACTTATGTTTCTAGAAAAGCATCAAAAGGGAACCAATTAATAATATACCAAGCTGCTCACATTTTTTTCCTTCTTCCCTCAATTCTGCTCTTCATAGCTTCTCACATCCCGCATCCAAAACTGACTCCCAGTCCCAGCCATATTGCTATTTCTTATCTTCTCCTATCTCTGATCTTTACCTAGGAGTCAGGCTAGCTTCTCTTGCTTTGCCCTCCCTTCAATCCCTGGGCCTCCGTGGCCTTCTCTTCCTCCTAATTCAACATCAGAGAAGATCTGGAACCAGGTTACTAAAGATTCATTTTTAATGGAGGAAGGGTAGGGAGAGAAGTAAGGTATTGAAAGGTGCTTGCCTGGTAGCTCCGATGGGAAAGAATCCACCTACAGTGCAGGAAGCCGGAGTTCAATCCCTGGGTTAGGAAGATCCCCTGGAGAAGGAAAAGGCTACCCACTCCAGTATTCCTTAAATTCAACCATTCAAAAAAAAAAAAAACCCACATCTTGCCACATGGAACTAGAATCTAAGAGAAGGAGACAGTTTGGCAGATTTTGACTACATGTGGCAGAAAATCAAGGTCCTAACAATACAGCAATGCAATTATCTGATAATTCAGTAATAGGATATTATTACCTGAATGCCCCAACTCAAATCAGTAAAGTGACATATCTCCAAATAGCATAATTCAAGCCACACAAGCCTTGGTCCCAGGGACAGCAAATAATACTGACCTCCTGCTTTGTACAACCCACAAGCTAGGAATGTTTTACACCTCTAAGTGGTTGGAAAAAATCAGTAGAAGGATATTTTGTGACACACAAAAATTACGTGTAATTCGAATTTCAGGGTCTACAATAAAAGTCCTATTGGAACCCAGGCACCGCATTCATCTACAAACTCTGGCTGCCTTCACACTACAACTGCAAAGTTAATTATTTGTCATGGAGATGGTTTGTTCCACAAAGCCTAAAATACTTACTATCTAGCTTTTTATGGAAAAAGCTTGCTGACCCCTGCTTATCTCAGAACACTCCAATCCTACTCAGTTCAGGAAATTACACTGGTGTCTGCTTAATATTTTGACTCCAGAATCTCATTCTATGCACCTTACATTCTGTGAAAAATAGGACACCACAGAATTATTTGCCCTGAAAAACTTCAAGCCTCAAGATGGCTAAGTCCATGAAGAAAGTGCGTATTTACAGGAGAAATACAGCCCTTGGTGCTCTGAAGACTATTAATATTTTCATTTTTATGAAAATAGGGCCAAGGACTTTTTTATTATTGTTATTATTAAAAAGTTAGTTAATAGCTAGACCAGAATTCATTTGCATGAATGACTGCCTTTGCTATTTCAATTGGATGCCAACTATCTTTCTTTCTGCTTATCACTGAAGAAGATATCCAATTATTTTATATTAAATAGTGGTTCTATTCTACCCTAGAGATGGCTGTGCTGCATGCAGAGGAGGTACTTATGGGGAAAGAGGAGACCCATGCGAAGTCATCTTAACTCCCTTCAGAGGAGAAGCACCATGTAGCTACTGAATGCATCAGAAAAATGAGGTTCCCTTAGTATTGCAGGATTGAACTTGCTACATTATGTGCATCTTAAATTGTAACATTATTCCACTCTGGTCTTTTTCTCCCTTCTTTCTTCTTACCTCTTTAAATTTGGGTTTGGAATATCTCGTCTTGTTCTTGTTTCATGTAAAAGCCAACTTCACTCCCTCCGCACCACCATCCCACCCCCCTTCCTTGTGTACTCAAGTCACTTGAAAACATTAATTTACCCAGCCTTGGAGGGAAAAGTACTCTGAGAACTTCAAGGTTACCAAATGCAAAAGCTGTCTTTTATTTATTTCACAGTCTGTATATTGAGAGCACAGAATGGAAATTTCAATTGTACAGATGTGCCTGTGCTTAGAAGAAGCGTTAAAAACAAGCAATAGGACTTCTTAAGACATTTTTTAAAAACAATATTATTCAGTTAATAGCCTTGTTTATATTAGGATAGCAGGCAGAAATGCACAGTTAAAATTGATTAAAAAAGAAAATAACCACAAAAATATATTATTGTTAATGGGTCTGAAAAGCTAAACCACTGGTAGGCATTAAGTGGTTGGCGTAGAGGGGGAAACATTTGAAGTTATCAAAGGAACAGTCTTGGTGTCAAAGAGAAAGAAGCCCCAGTTTAAAGAAGAGTTGAAGCTGCTACTTTTAAATGGTGTGAATTTTCAAGTCATCTGTTGAAATTTAGAAGAAACAAAAATGTTGAAAAGTTGACAGCTGAAGGAGGAGGAATAATTGGTGAGATCTAAGAATGAATCAGAACGTTCTGGGGAGCAGAGCTTGGAGAGAGCAATTCCCCTAAACTGGAGTTTCTCTTTGGCGTAAGAACGATAGTTTGGTCATGAGGACAACAACACACACACACTCACTCACACATTCACACACACTCACACACACACTCACTCATGCACACACACATACATGCTCACACACACACACTCACTCACACACACACACATACACACTCACTCACACACACTCTCTCTGACACACACACACTCACACACACACACACACACACTCACTCACTACCCTGGCATCCTATAGCAGTGTTTCAGGTCTTAAGCTGGTAGGTAACAGATAGACAGCATATTCTAGGTTCTGCCATAGGTCAGAAAAGTAGACATAAATCTTGGCTCCACCACCCATCATCTGTGTGAAGCATTAGGCAGTGTTATGGCCTGAATCACATCACGCACCCCCCTAGATTCACATGCTGAGGTCCTAGCCTCCCGGTACCATACAAGGGGACTATAAAGAAGGTGAAATGAGGCCTCAGTGTGGGGCTTAAACCAATCTGACTGGTGTCCTTATAAGAAGAAGAAATTTTGAAAAAACACTAGACACACACATGCAAGAAGAAACACCAGACAAGACACGCATAGAGGAAAGATCATGACAGACACAGCAAGAAGCCAGCCACCAAGGAGACAGGCCTCTTTGAGGAACCAACCCTGCCACACCTTGGTCTTCAGCTTCTCGCCTCCAGACTTCGAGAAAATAAATTTCTGTCATTTAAGCCACCAAGTCTGTATTTTATGATGGGAGCTGGAGCTGACTAAGGTAGCAGGCAACCAGGAAACCAAAATATAAGCTTCATGAAGGCAGATGTTTTTGTCCCGCTGGTCAGCCGCCATATCCTCAGAATCTTGACCAGTCCAGCCCAGCATGTAGTGGGCTCTCACTAAGCCATTATTGAAGGAGTAAATAAGTGAGCAAATGAGCCTCTATGTCCCTATTTCTGAACACAGAACCACCATAATCCTTCCACACAAAGTCCTGGCCAGTACCAAAGATCATACACAGGTATGTGTTTGTTTTACCCACAAAGCACTGCATGGAACATGTTCTTAATTATTATCTGTATCTCCATCATGGCAGCAATATATGGCTCGAGATTATTCCAAGCCTAAGATTCATTGTAAAATGAATAGGACTGTTGGTCTCAGGGGGGGTGGTGGGAAAAAATGAATTATCAGTTATTGTGTGGAAAGAATATAAGACGTGTTAGATGACAGACATTTTAGAATCGTTATTATTATGACTTTGTGTATTCTGGGGCTGAAAAGACACAGGAGTTCAGGATATACAGTTGTCAACACACCTCGAAGCAGTGGCAAGTGCTTCACACAATTAGTATCTGAATACACAATTATGGAACACAGGCAATTGGAAATCTCCATACGATAGGGGTCATTTTCACAAATATTACAGCACTTATTGTACCCAAGTGTATTTTTGCATAACTTGTAATATTGCAGAATTGCCTTCTGTTTTATAGAAAATGCTACTCAGGAATGCTAAGGGAAAAGAAGTATCAAATTTGCAAGTTAGGCATTTTTTTCCGCATTCAAAATATGACCACAAGAGATTGATGACAATTTAATTGCTTTGAAATCATGTCTTAGATACACAGTTCACAATTTTAAAGCAATGGATCCATGTTTAACCCCTGAATTACTAGCCCACAACTTCTTGGGTTCTGTCTTGTTTTCACCACTTAAAATTACCAAGGTTAATTTGATTTTAGGAAAGGGTGATGTGGAGACAGACATTTTGAATTTCATTTCTGTCTCTACTACTCTGGATTTTTAGTGACAGGACAGTTGCTTTAAGCCCTCGGAGCCTTAGTTTCCTTACCTGTAAAAGTCAAGGTGATAATGCCAATCACATGCATTTATGAACATGGACTTTAACTCTTTGTGACCCCATGGACTGTAGCCTACCAGGCTCCATCCATGAGATTTTCCAGGCAGGAATACTGGAATGGGTTGCCATTTCCTTCTCCAGAGGATCTTCCCACCCCAGGGATCGAACCCGGGTCTTCCACATTGCAGGCAGACGCTTTACCATCTGAGCCAACAGGAAAGCCCTAAAGTTAGACTGCTGCTACTGCTAAATCGCTTCAGTCGTGTCCGACTCTGTGCGACCCCATAGACGGCAGCCCACCAGGCTCCCCCATCCCTGGGATTCTCCAGGCAAGAACACTGGAGTGGGTTTCCATTTCCTTCTCCACTGCATAAAAGTGAAAAGTGAAAGTGAAGCTTTCAGTCGTGTCCCACTCTTCGCGACCCCATGGACTGAAGCCTACCAGGCTCCTCCGTCCAAGGGAAAGTTAGACTACTAGGATGTAAATCTGGACTCTCCCCTTGCTAGCTGTGCAGGGGACAAACGAATTAGTGAACATTTCAGGGCCCTGAGGTCCTTATTTGAAAGCTCGTTGCACAGACTGTAGGAGGTGGCACTATACAAAGGCGCCCAGTGAGGGACAGCTGAGTCCATGTGACCTGGCACAACCCTCAAAGTCTCCCCAGAGGAAGCAGGTACTTCTCTACCCAAAGATGCCATCTTCTTCCCCAAATCCTACACCCACCACCAGGAGGCACTGTTTCCTAATTTACACAATGTATGCTGTCGCTTAACCGCACCTTGTATCTGATTTTTGTACCTACCTTGCTTTGAAGATTAAATGAGATATGGGAGCCTTGCAATGACTTCATCCAGATCTCTGAGTTTGGCTTACAGGGTTACTGCCTGTAGGCAACCCTAGCCTCTGTTATGCAGCCAACTGGTCAACCCACACCCTTGCCTCTGAGCCTGTGAACTTGCAACTAACTGAAATGTCTTTCTACCCATTTCCTCTGCTGATCAGCTGTGACTCACTCCTCATGCTCTGAGGTCCTTATTTGAAAGCTCACTTATTTGAAAGCCAGTCCAGGTTCGATGCACGATACTGGATGCTTGGGGCTGGTGCACTGGGATGACCCAGAGGGATGGTATGGGGAGGGAGGAGCGAGGAGGGTTCAGGATGGGGAGCACATGTATACCTGTGATGGATTCATTTTGATATTTGGCAAAACTAATACAATTATGTAAAGAAGATGCTCAACATCACTCATTATCAGAGAAATGCAAATCAAAACCACTATGAGGTACCATTTCACACCAGTCAGAATGGCTGCGATCCAAAAGTCTACAAGCAATAAATGCTGGAGAGGGTGTGGAGAAAAGGGAACCCTCTTACACTGTTGGTGGGAATGCAAACTAGTACAGCCACTATGGAGAACAGTGTGGAGATTCCTTAAAAAACTGGAAATAGAACTGCCTTATGATCCAGCAACCCCACTGCTGGGCATACACACTGAGGAAACCAGAAGGGAAAGAGACACGTGTACCCCAATGTTCATCGCAGCACTGTTTATAATAGCCAAGACATGGAAGCAACCTAGATGTCCATCAGCAGATGAATGGATAAGAAAGCTGTGGTACATATACACAATGGAGTATTACTCAGCCATTAAAAAGAATACATTTGAATCAGTTCTAATGAGGTGGATGAAACTGGAGCCTATTATACAAAGTGAAGTAAGCCAGAAGGAAAAACATAAATACAGTATACTAACGCATATATATGGAATTTAGAAAGATGGTAACAATAACCCGGTGTACGAGACAGCAAAAGAGACACTGATGTATAGAACAGTCTTATGGACTCTGTGGGAGAGGGAGAGGGTGGGAAGATTTGGGAGAATGGCAATGAAACATGTAAAATATCATGTAGGAAACGAGTTGCCAGTCCAGGTTCGATGCACGATGCTGGATGCTTGGGGCTGGTGCACTGGGACGGCCCAGAGGGATGGTATGGGGAGGGAGGAGGGAGGAGGGTTCGGGATGGGGAACACATGTATACCTGTGGTGGATTCATTTTGATATTTGGCAAAACTAATACAATTATGTAAAGTTTAAAAATAAAATAAAATTGGAAGAATAAAAAAAAAATAAAAAAAAATAAAAAAATAAAAAAATAAATAAAAATGAAAGCTCACTTTTGCAGATGCTCATCCAGCAGTTCCCTGACTTCTGCCTTTCTGTGGCTAGAGAACACTTGTAAGGCGGTGGGCCAGGGCATCTCTGGATGTGCACCCAGAGACAGGAGCCTCTGGAGAGAGGCAGCACCAGGAGCTCTAGGCTGCTTGGAAATGCACTGGGATAGAGATGTCTCTTTGAGATACCAATTTCATTTCCTCCAGATAAATATCCAGTAGTGAGACCTCTGAATCATATGGCAGTTCTATTTTTAACTTTTGGAGCAAGCTGCGTAATGCTTTTCCCTAAGGCTGTACCGATTTACATTCCTACCAACAGTGCATGAAAGTTCCCTCTTCTGCACGTCCTCACCAGCACTTTTTAGCTCTTATCTTTTTCATGGTGGCCATTCTAACAGCTGTGAAGTAATATTTTGTGGTTTTAATTTGCATTTCCCTGATGATTAGTGATACTGAGCTGTTTTTTCGTGTTCCCGTTTGCCGTCTGTGTCTCTTCTTTGGAGAAATATCTGTTCAGGTCCTTTGCCCATCTTTTAATTGGGCTATTTGTCCTTTTGTTATTGATCTGTGTGAGTTTCCTATATATTTTGGAAATCAACCCCTTATCAGACTGATGCTTTGCAAATCTTTTCTCCCATTCCATAGGCTGCCTTTTCGTTTTGTTGGTTGATTTCTTTGCTGTGCCGTTCCACTTGTTTGTTTTCGCTATTGTTGCCTATGCCCTTGTTGCCATATCCAAAAATTTATTGCCATGATCAATTTTGAGGAGATTTTCCCCTATTATTCCTTCTAGAAATTTTATGATTTACTGAAAAATTTTATCTTATCTTTCTTATCTAATATCTTTCTTATAAGATATCTCTCTTATCTTATCTAATCTTATGTTTAAATCTTTAAGCCATTTTTAGTTGAGTTTGCACATCCTGTAAGAGAGGGGTCCAATTTCATTCTTCTACATATTCATATCCAGTTCTCCCAACACAATTTATTGAAGAGATTATCTTTTTCCCATTTTGTTCACAGTAGCTAAGATATGGAAACAACTGCAGTGACTGCTGACAGATGAAGAAATGTAGTAGAAATATACATACAGTGAAATATTATTCAGTCATGGAAAAGAAGGAAACGCTGCCATTTGCAACATGGATGAGCCTAGAGGAAATTATGCAAAGTGAAATAAACCAGACAGAGAAAAACAAATATTATATGATCTCAGTTAATCTAAAAAATTAAGCTCATAGGGCCAAATAAAAGAATGGTGGTTACCAGGGGGCAAAAAATGGGGATATGTTGGTCAAAAAATACAAACTTTCAGCTAGAAGATGAGTAAGTTCTGGGGATCTAATGTATAGCATGATGGCTATAATTAATAATATAGTATTGTATACTTGAGTCTTCCCTGGTGGCTCAGACAGTAAAGAATTAGCCTGTAATGATTTTGCTGAGAGTAGATCTTGTATTCTCATTGCACTCCTCCAAAATGTGATGGATATATTACTTGATTTGATTGTGATAGTCATTTCGCAATGAATATGTATATCAAACTACCATGTTATTCACCTGAAATATATACAATTTCCATTTGTCAGTTATATCTCAAAAAAGGAGGAAAAAGAAGGCCCAGGGAACCTTCAGCCAGGAGAGAGATCACGGATTCAGGGCTTCAGAGCTGCTACACTGTGTCAGAGTGGTGCTTCCCTGCCTGCTCTAGTATCTATGAATGGATTGCAGGAAAAGTAAGTCACTCAGGGTGAGGTTTTCAGAACCTGCTTAGGCTGAGTAACATTCTCAGCTCCAACTACTCAGAAATGAACTAAGCCACTTCCACTGATCAGGAGCTTTCCTGCAGGAGCCTGGTCTAATCTAGCATTTGACATGACTCCTGTCATGACCTGGCACACCAAGAGCCCCAAGGGGATCCCACTGTGTGAAAACCAAGCACATGTGAAAGTCTTTCTCTGATAGTACAGGGAGAAGGAGGAGGAGGAAGAGCACTTGAAGCCTTTAAAAAACTCACCCTCACTACAAGCCTCCACGGTAACCCTTTTCATCACCATTAAACAAACAAGCTAGCATTCAGGGAGGTTGAATAATTTGCCCAGAGCCACACAGCTAAAAGGACTTCCAGGTGGCTCAGTGGAAAATCATTGGCATCTCCTGCCAATGCAGGAGATGTAGGAGACACTGGTAGGGAAGATCCCCTGGAGTAGGAAATGGCAACCCGCTCCAATATTCTTGCCTGGAAAATTCCTCAGACAGAGGAGCCTGGCAGGCTACAGTCCACCGGGTCGCAAAGATTCAGACATGACTGAGCATGCACACACACACATACACACAGCTACTAATGGTTGAAGTCCAGATTTGACCCTCAAGCGATCTGCCTCCATTTTAACCTTTTTTTCCCATTTCATTCCAAACTAGATTCTGATTAGTTTAATGGCATTTCTGATTCCAATCAATTAGCTGAGGCTACACTGGGCCCAAGGCTTGCCTCCATGGTTAATTTACCATCTGTTGGTAATAATAGTGTTTAAAGATGAACAAAGATCTACTGTCTATCATCTACCATTCCCATCACTCTTATGTTGGCAGATCTTTCATTTGGTTTTTAACCATGGCTGCATTTGAAGTTTCTCTTCAAGCCCATTGAATGTACCTGTTTCATCTGATCTTAGAAACATTCAAGAAAGTTGTGAGCTGGAAGCTAAGACTAATTGCCTCCCTTCTCTTTCCAGGTCACAGTAACTATTGTAACAGCAATAGCAACAGCATTTTTCTGACAGGAATCCTTTTTATCTGTTAAGTATTCAAAATCGCTCTAAGTTAAGTGGTGGAGGAAAACTCTAAAGAGTTGCCATGGTTTAAATAAAACTGAGTGGAAAAAAATAGCAGAAAAAAACATCTTAATTTAACATACAAAGAGCTATATTTCAGTTCTATCCAATTAGCAGTGTTCAATATTATTAAAATCTGTTGACAAAAAAGTAACAGATGCTCCATTTTCCTTGATGTTAATTAATGAAGTTTTTACCTCTGAAAAAATTTGGAGAAACCGGATCTTTTATAATCAAATAGCTTTCGCCTACACAAAATCTACGTCTGGAAAAACATGTAAGTGTGTCAATATTCAAAAAAGATAATTATCCCGAGTTTTCTAGATCTTCATTTCTCTTTCTTAGTGTTCCAGCTTCAAATATGCACCAACTTCCATTGAGATAGATAGTGATAATAATTGCATGGTGGAAATCATTAGATATTTCTGGCTGACTCTTTTATGGTAGGGATGGCTCACTGGTAATGCTATAAAATTAGAAGATTGTTATAATGCTAACAAAGAACTCCATGAATTTTCAACGTATAGAGAACAGTTTTTGTGAATGTTGGTTTTCTAATTTTATTGTCAAAAACTTCAAACATAGACAAAAGTAAAATAATGCAGTGAACATCTAATTATCCATTAACTCAGCTTCAAGAATTATCAGTCCTTGGACGTTCTTACTTCATAACTGAAGTAAGTGCCACCCACTTCCCCGTCTCCACATTATCACTTTATGAAAGAGTATTTCAGTGTAAATTGCTAAAGATAAGGAATTCCTTATTTACACACAAGCAAAATAGTTCCATTACATCTTTAAAAATGACACCAATTTCTTAAGGTCAGTGTACAAATTTCTCTGATTATCTCATGCAGTTTTGGTTGTTTTCTTTAAAGCAGGAGCTAAATGAAGTTTAATACATTGCATTTAGTTGTAATCAGCGACACTAAGATCTTTCTGGCTTGCAATCACATATATTTCTCACTCAGGTTACACGAGGACTGAGCTGGGCTTGGCTGGGCTCTGCTCCATGAATCTTACGATACTGGATCCCTGGCTGCAGAAGCAGCGGCTATCTGAGCTCTCTGTTCTCAGAGCAGAGCAAAGAGCCAGGAGACAGGGCCAAACTATGCAAGTACATTGAAAGCTTCTCCCAGGACTCAATGTCTGTCACTTTCACTTACATTTCAATGACCAAAGCAGTGTTCAGGCTCAAATTCCATTTGGATCCCAGAACAATGCCAAAGTTTTGGTCCTGCTGAAGGTGAGGGAAAGGAGGTTTCTGAAACCTATGGAAGCTTCTATGATCTAATAAACAAAGACATCACAGAAAAAAAGCTCAAAGCATCCTGATCCATTTGCATTGATAGAGGCCCATCTCCATCATCCCTTCTCATGCCAGCATCTATAACTGAACCATTAAAACTGGGATTCCAAGGTCAAGGACCCTCAACTACTTAACATATGATGGAGGAGAGCCTCAGCCACAGGCCACCCCTGCATTGGGCTCCAGCTCCCATCCTTCTCATGAGAGTCACTGTCGCTGAAGCTCCATGGTTTCTAGTAGGTGCTATGACAATAAAAAGTGGCTTCCATGGAAAAAAAAACCTGTATTAAACCAAGTTACATTTTTCTCGGTCACAGGCTTTCTCAGAGACATTTAATACGTACATGCAGCTAAGTCTCAAAGATGGGGCCTTGCAAGAGGTGGTATTTCTCATGTGTTTGATTACAGGATCCTGTCTTCAGAGCATCTTGATGATACGATATCCTGAACAAAGTCTATTGGAAAATGCTAGCCTGTCTGAATGTCTGTCTTTTGAGCATAAGATGATTTCTGAAGAGCCTCCCCACTTCTTCACTATGCCGTTAATCCCACTGCAGTTCTGGCTTCCTCATCTGTCTGCTTTTCTACAAATCCTGAGGACTGACTGTTAAAGTGAAAGTCATTCAGTCGTGTCCAACTCTTTGCAACCCCATGGACTGTAGCCCACCAGGCTCCTCTGTCCATGGGATTTCCCAGGCAAGAATACTGGAGTGGGTTGTCATTTCCTTCTCCAGGGCCTGAGGACTGAACCCTGCTTGCTCCAATTTAAGTCTCTGATATAACTGGCAGGTGTGGGCTCTGGAGCACAGTTTTTATATAAAAGGTCCTCCAGTTTATTCTAATTGATCCTGTTATTGATTTCTTTAAAATAAAAGTCCATTTCACGTTCATTTGCTTCATGCTACTGATATGACTACAGGGAGCTGTTTATTTCATCTTCTCAGGTGTCCCCATGTCCATACATGTCATAGGATCACTTTACCATGGTTTCAGTCACTACTTAAACCAAATTATTTTAAGTCACTTCAAGTCCAGTAACACAGTTCCTTCCCAAACTGGTGATCATCAAAACTAAAGCAATTTGAACAGCGCATATTCCCAGACCTCTGCTCCAAACATTCTGACCCAGTGGTGGCAGAATGCCTGAAAATCTGTTTTTTTTTTTTTTTTTTTCAAAGTTTTTCAGGCATTTCTCATGGTCAGCAGCTCTGGCTTATGCAACATGGTTGCATCTCCTTCCCTGACATAACCGGAAGGCTACATAACTCCAATCCTGTCTGATCAATTCCCCCATGGAAGCATTACAGTTTAGAACCATAAAGTCTATTTGCATAAGCATGATTTTAAATATTCTAAATGGCATTCCCTTCCTGAACAATACTGTGATATTCATAAACATTTGTCACTGATGTTTCTTGATAACCATATAAATCTGAAGGCCTGATATTTTGGAAAACCTAAGGGAAAAAGCAATGCCCTCCCCTCCCCAAATGCTGTAATTTCCATCATCTTTTTCTAGCTAGTCATTACATAAGTGTTAAACTAGTCCTGGGTCAGTGAGCAGAGAGTTCATTCAAGGAACTCATTTATTTGGGGGGTTGACGGTCCCTACCCATGAGGTCCCATCCCCTTCCAGTTGTGGATATGGTTGGTGGTAAAAGTAAAGTCTGATGCTATAAGAAAAGTATTGCATAGGAACCTGGAATGTTAGATCCTTGAATCAAGGTAAATTGGAAGTTGTCAAACAGGAGATGACAAGAGAGAAATCAATACTTTAGGAATCAGTGAACTAAAATGGACCGGAATGGTGAATTTAATTCAGATGACCATTATATCTACTACTGTGGGCAAGAATCCCTTAGAAGAAATGGAAGCCCTCATAGTCAAAAAAAGAGTCCAAAATGCAGTACTTGGATGCAATCTCAAAAACAATAGAATGATCTCTGTTCATTTCCAAGGCAAACCATTCACTATCACAGTAATCCAAGTCTATGCCCCAACCACTAAAGCCAAAGAGGCTGAGGTTGAATGGTTCCATGAAGAACTACAAGATTCTCTAGAACTAACACCAAAAATGATGACTTATTCATAATAGGGTACTGGGGTGCAAAAGTAGGAAGTCAAGAAACACCTGGAGTAACAGGCAAGATGGCCTTGGAGTACAAAATGAAGGAGGGCAAAGGCTAACAGAGTTTTGCCAAGAGAATGCACTGGTCATAACAAACACATTCTGCCAACAACACAAGAGAAGACTCTACACATGGACATCACCACATGGTCAATGCTGCTGCTAAGTCACTTCAGTCGTGTCCAACTTTGTGCGACCCCAGAGATGGCAGCCCACCAGGCTCCCCTGTCCCTGGGATTCTCCAGGCAAGAACACTGGAGTGGGTTGCCATTTCCTTCTCCAATGCATGAAAGTGAAAAGTGAAAGTCAAGGCGCTCAGTCGTGTCTGACTCTTAGCGACCCCGTGGACTGCAGCCCACCAGGCTCCTCTGTCCATGGGATTTTCCAGGCAAGAGTACTGGAGTGGGGTGCCATTGCCATAGTAAAATCAAATTGATTATATTCTTTGCAGCCAAAGGTGGAGAAGCTCTATACAGTCAGCAAAAACAAGACCCGGAGCTGACTGTGGCTCAGATCATGAACTTCTTATTGCCAAATTCAGACTGAAATTGAAGAAAGTGGGGAAAACCACTAGACCATTCCATTCAGGTAGGACCTAAATCAAATCTCTTCAATTATACAGTGGAAGTAAGAAATAGATTCAAGGGATTAGATCTGATAGACAGAGTGTCTGAAGAACTATAGACAGAGGTTCATGACATTGTACAGGAGGCAGGGACCAAGACCATCCCCAAGAAAAAGAAATGCAAAAAGGCAAAATGGTTGTCTGAGGAGGCCTTACAAACAGCTGAGAAAAGAAGAGAAGTGAAAGGCAAAGGAGAAAAGGAAAGATATTCCCATTTGAATGCAGAGTTTCAAGAATAGCAAGGAGAGATAAGAAAGCCTTCCTAAGTGAAAAAAAAAAAAACAAAGAAATAGAGGAAAACAATAGAATGGGAAAGACTAGAGATCTCTTCAAGAAAATTAGAGATACCAAGGGAACATTTCATGCAAAATGGGCACAATAAAGGACAGAAATGGTATGGACCTAACAGAAGCAGAAGATATTAAGAAGAGATGGCAAGAGTATACAGAAGAGCTATACGAAAGAAAATTTAATGACCCAGATAACCATGATGGCATGATCACTCACCTAGAGTCAGACATCTTGGAGTGCGAAGTCAAGAGGGCCTTAGGAAGCATCACTATGAGCAAAGCTAGTAGGGGTGATGAAATTCCAGCTGAGCTATTTCAAATCCTAAAAGATGATGCTGTGAAAGTGCTGCACTCAATATGCCAGCAAATTTGGAAAACTCAGCAGTGGCCACAGGCCTGGAAAAGGTCAGTTTTCATTCCAATCCCAAAGAAAGGCAATGCCAAAGAGTGTTCAAACTACCACAGTTGCATTCATCTCACACACTAGTAAAGTAATGCTCAAAATTCTCCAAGCCAGGCTTCAACAGTACGTGAACCATGAACTTCCAGATGTTCAAGCTGGATTTAGAAAAGGCAGAGGAAACAGAAATCAAATTGCCAACATGCATTGGATCATAGAAAGTGAAAGGAATTCCAGAAAAATATCTACTTCTCCTTCATTGACTACAACAAAGCCTTTGATTGTGTGGATCACAACAAACTGTGGAAAATTCTTCAAGAGATGGAAATATGAGACCACCTTATCTGCCTCCTGAGAAACCTATATGCAGGTCATGAAACAACATTTAGAATTGGACATGGAACAAGGGACTGGTTCCAAATTGGGAAAGGAATACATCAAGGCTGTATATTGTCACCCTGTTTATTTAACTTATATTCAGAGTACATCATGCAAAATTCCAGGCTGGATGAAGCACAAGCTGGAATCAAGATTACAGGGAGAAATATCAATAACCTCAGATATGCAGATGACACCACCCTTATGGCAGAAAGTGAAGAGGAACTAAAGAGGCTCTTGATGGAGGTGAAACGGGAGAGTGAAAAAACTGGCTTAAAACTCAGCATTTGAAAAACGAAGATCATGGCATTTGGTCCCATCTCTTTCATGGCAAATAGATGGGGAAACAGTGGAAACAGTGGCCGACTTTATTTTCTTGGGCTCCAAAATCACTGCAGATGGTGACTGCAGCCATGAAATTAAAAGATGCTTGTTCCTTGGAAGAAAAGCTATGACAAACTAGACAGCATATTAAAAAGCAGAGACATTACTTTGCCGACAAATGTCCGTATAGTCAAAGCTATGATTTTTCCAGTGTGACGTACAGATGTGAGAGTTGGACCATAATGAAGGCTGAATGCCAAAGAATTGATTCTTTTGAGCTGTGATGTTGGAGAAGATTTTTAGAGTCCTTGGACTGCAAGGATATCAAACCAGTCAGTTGTAAAGGAAATCAATCCTGAATATTCACTGGAAGGATTGATGCCAAAGCTGAAGCTCCAATTGGCCACCTTATGAGAAGAGCCTACACATTAGAAAAGACCTGGATACTGGAAAATATTGAAGGCATGAGGAGAAGGGGACAACAGAGGACATAATGGTTGGATGGCATCAACGACTCAATGGACATGACTTCGAGTAGGCTCTGGGAGATGGTGAAGGACAGGGAGGCCTGACATTCTGCAGTCCATGGGGTCGCAAAGAGTCGGACACGACCGAGTGACTAAACAACAACAACCCATGAGAAAGTAACAGATACAACAGTGATGATTACCATAGCATAAATAAGAGTTATCCAGCTGATATAAACAAGCTCATGAGAGTATCTAACTAAGACTGAGGCAAGAGGTCATGAAAGGCTTTCCCAGGCAACTGATACGTGAGGTGAATTTTTTAGCAAAGGCAGAGGTTAGCCTGATGAGAAGGAAAGGGCTGGCATTGTGGACACCCTGTGTGCAAAGTTTGGGAGACAAGAAAAGATAAGTTAAAGATAAGGAAAGACCACTAAGGAACCACTATAGCTTTCTCCAGTCTATGCCCTGATAACGTCCATCCAAAAAATGGGTTTTCGTGGGTGCCCTGATCAGGGTGTGTGTGTGTGTGTGTGTGTGTGTGTGTGTGTTAGTCGCTCAGTCATGTCCAACTCTTTGCAACCCCATGGGCTGTAGCCCACCAGGCTCGTCTGTCCATGGAATTCTCCAGACAAGGATACTGGAGTGGTTTGCCATTTCCTTCTCCAGATCAGGGCATTGCGAAGGTTAAATTATCTACTTAATATGGAATGCTTAAAACAATGCCTATCACACACGAGGTGCTCAAATAACGTTAGCTAGTGTTATCTATTATCCGTGTATGTGACATAAACAGGGTAGAGAAAGATACAAAGATGTCATCCCAAATGCCATTTTTAGGAAAGTCTCTAATGCAGAACTTTGGAGGATGATGTTATTGAAAACAAAAGAAACGGGGCAAGATGATGTGGCACAGCTTTTGTTTTTTAAAACTGAATTTATTATAATAATTATTATTATTTTTTTACCAGAATGACACGTTGGTGTGAGAGTTCAGATCTGATTCACGGCATGAAGATGACATGTGACATGCCTGTGATCTCTACCGCCTGCAGAAGGCCAGTTGGTCCCTCCCGCCCATCCAGAGGGGGAAGAGGGGCCAGGGCGTTTCGGGCACAGGCAGCAATTAGAGTCGAAACCCAGAGCCTGACAGCCGCCGCTCGCGGGCAATCGACACCGCTTCCTGCCTCCGGCTGCTTAAAGCAGCTGAGGTGATGGGGCCTGAAGGCAGCGAGCGAACAGGTGGTAATTATGACTGACACGATGACGGCCTGTGCCGACATGTAACCGCGGAACAAAACACCGCAGTTAGCTAACAAGAGATCAGTGGAAGGCTTTTTGCTGGCTCTGTGTCTGCTGTCTGACACTTCCGAAATGGGAGGGAGAAGGAGGAAGGCATTGTCAGCCTGGGTATTCAGAGGTATAATAGGCTGAAGGGAGAATGCTTAACATTTGTTCGTTTCGCTGGGATTGTATCGGCCCCTGTTTTCATGTTGATGGTCCACGGTGCTCTTTGCCGGCAATTTTTCCTTTTGACGACGTGTCCTTTTGAATGCTTTCTTTGATACAGTATAGCTTGCTCACACTCAGCGTTCTGAGCAATTTTCAAACTGTTCTTGAATTTCTTGCTATCTCATAATATATGCAAAAGAGCCTTTTGTAATATAAACATTTTTTTCTCCCTCTGCCTTAAGTTTCCCTGGATATACTTTGCCCCTATATGAAGATAAGGAAAAAAAAATATTGGGGGCATATTCTTCCATCTCCCATCTAGTCAAAGCTATGGTTTTTCCAATAGTCATGTATGGATGTGAGAGTTGGACCATAACAAAAGCTGAGCGCTGAAGAATTGATGCTTTTGGGGTTTTTTTGTTTTGTTTTGTTTTTTACTATTTTATTTTTTAATTTTTTAAAATTTTATTTTATTTTTAAACTTTACAATCTTGTATTAGTTTTGCCAAATATCGAAATGAATCTGCCACAGGTATATGAACTGTGGTGTTGGAGAAGACTCTCGAGAGTCCCCTCTGTAGCAAGGAGATCAAACCATCAATCCTAAAGGAAATCAGTCCTGAATATTCATTGGAAGGACTGATGCTGAAACTGAGGCTCTAATACTTTGTCCACTTGATGTGAAGAACTAACTCATTGGAAAAGATCATGATGCTGGGAAAGATTAAAGGCAGGAGGAGAAGGGGAAGACAGAAGATGAGATGGTTGGATGGCATCACTGACTCGATGGACATGAGTTTGAGCAAGCTCCGGGAGTTGGTGATGGACAGGGAAGCCTGGCATGCTGCAGTCCATGGGGTCGCAGAGTCAGACATGACTGAGCAGCTGAACTGAACTGAACTCCCATCAATGCTTCTGTTGAATCTTTCAAAGTTACTAGCCATCATCACCTACAGGTATATTGAGCCCAAAGTCAGAAAAGAAGAAAAGAATAAATTCTATAATGTCTAATAAATGCATTATAAATACATTTTTCAATTATTTTATTCATTATTTGATTATTTTTATCATGTTGTCTAATAAATGCATTTTTATCTTCCCCATACTAGTTTTCCTTCAAAAGTTTTTGATCATCCCTTCCCTGTGTTAGTTCATCTAGTTTCACCAAGCTAAACCCTCCCTTGCCCTCTTGAAGTTGCCTCTTCAACTTCTGAATTGCATCTTCAACCACTGAATTCCTGGTGGTATGCCAGGACTTATGCACATGATAACTGCTGAGGGAAATGATTTTTTTGTTGTTGTTCTTCAAAGAACTAGACTTAGTCCCATCTGCCTGATACCATGACA
The DNA here is from genome assembly GCF_002263795.3 of Bos taurus. NCBI lineage: Eukaryota > Metazoa > Chordata > Mammalia > Artiodactyla > Bovidae > Bos > Bos taurus. The sequence goes on from NC_037336.1 coordinate 92,734,452, forward strand.
TCCTACAGATGTTTGGAGGAAGAACAGATGTGTCTTTGGGTATGGATAAGAGTTTATTAACCCCTTTATCACTCATTGTTCTGCACCAAGAATAACCCATGAAAAATCTACCTGAAGTTAATTAGCATGTTTTTTGTCCCAGTAATTACAAACCTGAAAATATCCTTATTTCTTTTCTCTTTGAGTTTGGAACTTTCTGTCCTGTATGTACATAACATTACAGTAAAAATACCAGATTGACAGTGCTGGGTGGGACAGTAGTGGTAAAGAAGTCACACTAATCGCTGAGGATTGGTGAGGAGTTTGTAGATTCATTCAAAGCAAGCTTCATTTTCTCATCATGACCTGTAAGCACTAAAAATTTTCAGTTTTTGCACACACACAAAAAAATCCTTTGAGCTATTTTTCTCCTCAAGTTCCTATGGGACAGTGCCTCCCTGATCTCCATCCTTGATGGTCCTCTCCTTTTAGGAGAATTGTTCTCTTTTCTAACTACCAATTCTCAGTCTACCCTCAACTCTATCCTGCCTACTTTACATTGGCTTGATTATTAACCTTCGAAGGAGTACGTCAAGGCTGTATATTGTCACCCTGCTTATTTAACTTATATGCAGAGTACATAATGTGAAATGCCAGGCTGGATGAAGCACAAGCTGGAATCAAGATTGCCGGGAGAAATATCAATAATCTCAGATATGCAGATGACACCACCCTTATGGCAGAAAGTGAAGAGGAACTAAAGAGCCTCTTGATGAAGGTGAAAGAGGAGCGTGAAAATGCTAGCTTAAAACTCAACATTCAAAAAACAAAGATCATGGCATTTGGTCCCATCACTTGATGTCAAATAGATGGAGAAACAATGGAAGCAATGACAAACTTTATTTTGGGGGGCTCCAGAATTGCTGCAGATAGTGACTGCAGCCATGAAATTAAGACACTTGCTCCTTGTAAGAAAAGCTGTGACAAACCTGAAAAGTGAAAGTACCTCAGTCGTGTCCACCTCTTTGCAACCCCATGAACTATACAGTCCATGGATTCTCTAGGCCAGAATACTGGTCTGGGTAGCCTTTCCATTCTCCAGAGGATCTCCAACCCAAGGATCTTCCCAACTCAAGGATCTTCCCAACCTAGGTCTCCTGCAAACCTAGACAGCATATTAAAAAACAGAGACATTGCTTTGCCAACAAAGATCCATATAATCAAAGCTATGGTTTTTCAAGTAGTCATGTAGGACATGAGAAATGGAGCATAAAGAAGGCTGGGACCTTGATGCTGATGCTGGGAAAGACTGAAGGCAGGAGGAGAAGGGGATGACAGAGGATGAGATGGTTGGATGGCATCACCGACTTGATGGACATGAGTTTGAGTAAACTCGGAGTTGGTGATCGACAGGGAGGCCTGGTGTGCTGCAGTTCATGTGGTCACAAAGAGTCAGACATGACTGAGAGACTGAACTGAACTGAGTCTAAGGGATTGTTAAGTGTCTTCTCCAGCACCACAATTCAAAAGCATCCATTTTTCAGTACTCAAAATATAAGGATAGCTCCCCAAATTTCCAACTTAAACTTTGTATACAGACTGGTCTTTAACTAGATATGGTCCCTTTATCTCAGATAAACATGTTCCCAAAAGCTTCTTCCTAAGGGTCCAAACTTAGTTCTGAAATCAGTTTGGTCTATTGGTAGCACTTTCTTCCCATATTCTTTCAAGTTGACAACCACTGGCATCATCTTTGACTGTTTTTTGATCCTTCTTTACTTACTGCATTGAAGATTTGTGTTTTGAAAGAAAATTAGAAACTGAGGCCAATCCTTATTCAACTGAGAATACCAGGGTCCCAGTAAAGTAAATTTCAAAGACGACCCCAACCTTAAAAGGCAGAATGCAGACTCATTCATCTTCACAACTGGCATTCTTAGAACACAAACGTGGGGCAGGAGCTGTCCGAGGTGCTGTGAATTCGAATTGAAATATGAGTCCCTATCGTTTTTGTGCTGAGCATCTAGTTTGGGAGATAATTCACAATCAGTTAACTAAGAATAATTCTTACAAGTGCAACAGTAGAATACATAGATGCTTACTATAGGAGCTCCACATAAGGACATCTGATGGTGGGAGAAGTAATGGGAGACACCAAGAGAAGCAGGAATTCTAATCTCTCGTATAGCTCCCCTGACCACTGCAGACAAATCTTTCTAGTACAATACAATTAGCGGAACAGCTCCAAGAGTCCTTAGGGACCATTGATTTAGAGAAAGCAAGGGGAGCTATAAAATTAACCATATCTTTCATTTTTAAAAAATAATTTTGAAGTTGATGTGTTGTATTTTAATTTTTTATTCAGTTCAAGAAATTTTCTTTACTTCTTCTTCTTCTTCTTTTTTTTTTTTTTTTTTTGCCACATGGCATGTAGAATCAGTTCCCCGACCAGGGATCAAACCTTAACCCCCTGCAGTGGAAGCACGGATTCTCAACCACCAGCCACCAGTGAAGTTCCTGTGCCTTTGTGTTCCATGTGCTATTGTGACTCTTTGCGACCCCATGCACTGTAGCCTCTGACATGGAATTTCCCAGGCAAGAATCCTGGGGTGGGTTGCCATTTCCTCCTCCAGGGTATTTCCCCAACCCAGAGCTTGAACCCACGTCTCCTGTGTCTTCTGTGTCTCCTGCATTGCAGGTGGATTCTTTGCCCCTGAGCCATAATTTTACTTTTATTATATCTGTATATGGGGGTGACTTGAAATTGCATTTTTATAAGCATTTTATTGAAGCATCACTCTGTAGGATGCTAACAGAAATCAACTTTGTATTTTCTGTTGCATTCCTTTCAAATACCTACCTCGGGCTTACTCTTTCCTGACCCTGAGTGAAAGTCCATCCCTCCTTGAGGTCAGAGTGCCCCTCCCAGTGGCCTCCCTGGGCAAAATCCCTTCAAGTTAGTTCAAGGTTGACTCCATCTGTCAGGCCCTTGAGTGGCCTCTGCCCCCTTCCCCCTGCCCCAGGGGGCATGCCTTCTGCTGGAAACTCAGGCTTCTCTGTCCCTGCCATCACTGACCACCGCACACCTCCCCAGAGTGTCTGTGTTTCCCAAACCCCAGAAGACATGGCAGACTGGCTGCTGGCCTTTCTTGAAGATCTTCAGTGGTGGAGACGAATGTCTGCTGGGGGTGGTGGAGAATGTACCACATACGGACCACGGTCCCTAAGCAGTCCTCAGGACCACACCTCTTTGGAAAGGCTATGGGCGGATGGCTGATGCTGACAGCTGGACTCGTGACCTCCTGGTGTGCAAGAGGTGGTCCTTTAGAAAGGGGGATGCTTGACAAGTCTTATGTGGTCCTCAGCGAGGGAAGCCTGAGCTGAGAGAAAGGACAGATTTCAGGAGAAGTCACATTTAGCATCCTGTCCCATAAGGAGGAAATCTAGTCTGACCAGGAGGGACCCTGGGAACTTAGAAAGCGAGACACTATTTTCATCTGTTGGGCTGAGGGCCTTTCCCACACGACCACCAAGGAGCTCTTGGCATGTGACTTAAACTCGCTTCCATGACTCACCCAATGAGATAACTTGCAATGCCCTTTTCTTATCAGGAACAAAATTTTGAAAGAAAAGTAAATATCTGAGTTCACCTAATTCAACCAGACCTAAACATTCAACCTCATTTTCTGCTTGTGGACAAGATTGTCCACAAACTGGAATTTTCTCTCTTTCTCTCTCTCTTTTTTTCTTTTTGTTGACTGGAATCTAGTATAATTTGGCCAAACCTCCATACTGGTACCTTTCAAAATTCCTACCTCCCTGTCAGGTCCTAAGATTCATAATGAAGACCACCTGCTAATAAGTTTTTAAAGGATGGATTAAATGCCTTTATTTGAACTTGTAGTTACCAGATTTTGGAACTGTGTGACATGGATTTGAACAGGGTTATTACTGGATTTTTTTTTTCTTTTTTAGATCCAGGCATTCAAAAATAGAAGTTTTCAAGAAAGTATTTCCGGGCTAAGGTTCTTAGCAGTGGGATTCCAAGGTCACACTCATGGCCTAAATGGCAAGAATAACAAAAATTGGTTTCATTAGGTAGGTCTACTTACACTATTAATATTAAAGGAGAAATTGAGGACAATCGAAATCAATGGGAGACCCAAATTCCTATTTTTTTAAATCATTTTGAAATACATGAAAAATGGGCCAGGGAAACACTATAAGTGAAATACTGGAAGGTAATTATAATTCTTAGCATCAAATAGACATAATCTAGACTTAAAATGGGCAAGCAGAACAGAATAAATTGAAATAAATAAGGGCTTAAGTCACTTAGGTTCTGAGATTCAAATCACATATTAAATATCCTAAATTCCATACAGGGGAAAATCACAAAAGACCTTTAGACAAACATTTTAATCCAGGAGCTCTCATAATAAAAATATGTGAGAATGTGAAACAGTAGTTCCCAGTGAGTCAGTAGCCCTTTGCCCTTGACCCTAAGTGACAGTGATGCCCAGAATGATGTCCTTCAGAGTCTCCCCCGATCACGATGCCAGAAACCATAGCTCACCCCACTGCCGATGGTCCTATGTTCCTGAAAACCATGAGACCGGCAAGTTCCAAGAAAGGGAACTTGAAACACGTAAGTCAAGGTTAGAAAATGTCTCAGACATCCCATGGACATCTCTTTCAACGCAGAGAATCAAATATTAATATAAAGATGACCCAGAGGAAGTTAGTGGAAATAGCTTGTTTTAATCATCTTATTTTTACCAACCTCCCCAAACATTTGGAAAAGTATCTAGATTCTCCATGGAAAGGAGCCACTGACTACATTTTCTTATTACTGATGAAATCTGTGCTTGTTTTTCCTAATCCAGTATCCTTGCCTGGAAAATCCCTGGTGGGCTGAAGTCCATGGGGTCTCAAAGAGCCAGACACGACTGAGCGACTAACAGCACTTCCTTTAAAGTGAGGAAACTGCGTGAGGTCCCACAAGTGAGTAAGGGAGCTTGAACCCACAGTTTTAGTTGAAAGGACATTTGAGTTTGAGTTAAGTAAGACAATTCAGATAAGATTAATATTAATACTGTAGAAAGAGGGGGTCTTAGAATTAGTTCGGAGAAGGCAATGGCACCCCACTCCAGCACTCTTGCCTGGAAAATCCCATAGACGGAGGAGCCTGGTGGGCCACAGTCCATGGGGTCGCTAAGAGTCGGACAAGACTCAGCGACTTCACTTTCACTTTTCACTTTCATGCATTAGAGAAGGAAATGGCAACCCACTCCAGTGTTCTTGCCTGGAGAATCCCAGGGACGGGGGAGCCTGTGGGCTGCCGTCTATGGGGTCACATAGAGTCGGACATGACTGAAGTGACTTAGCAGGAGCAGCAGCAGAATTAGTTGCTTCATCTGCAACTTAGTGTCTGCAGTTGATTCAGTACCACTGAAGCTGGCAGACCATGTTGACCTTCCTGCTTTCTGACTCTTCTGAGAAGCAGCAATGAGATCTGCTCACAGAGTTATGAGAGTTAAATACTCTTCTTTAAAGTGTCTGCTTCTCGATTGTATTGGATAAATGTCCTATTCATATTAGTAGTTTTCTCTTTTTCCCCTTTGCTAAATGTCTTAGTCCATTTGGGCTGCTATGACAAAAAAAAAAAAAAAAAACAGAAACTAGGGGGCTTTATAAACAGCAGACATTTATTTCATCCAGTTTTGGAGCAGGGAAGCCCAAGATTATGGCACCAGCATGGTCTCATTCTGGAGAAGGCCCTCTGGGTTGCAGACTGACCGCTTCTCTGTGTCCTCTCGTGACAGAAGGAAGGGGCTAGGGGCCTCTGTGCTGTATCTTTCAGGACAACACGAATCTCATTCATGGGGCTCTGCCCTCATGACCTGAGGCACCAGCTCCTAATACCATCACCTTTGTGGGTTTCAACATATGAATTTCTGGGGGACACAATCATTTAGACCAAATCACCAAAAACACATGGAGGAAGATCCTAGGTATGCAGGTAGGTCCCATCTTCAGCTGTGTTTCCATTGGCCCCAGCGAGTCTCAACCAGGCTGCACATTAGAGTCATTTGGGGGGAAGGTTTTTAAAATACTGGTTCCTAATCCCTACCACAGACCAACTACATGAGATTTTTCTGGGAGTAGACCTGAAGCATTAGTAGATTTCAGAAGTTCCCCACGTGATTCTGATGTGCCGCCAGAGCTAAAAAAATCACTCTTGACCTCTCTAAGCTGTTTATTTGCCATGTAATTTATGAAACTAGTCACTCTTCACTCTCTAGTACAGTAGCCAATGGCCACATGTGACTGGCGAACACTTGAAATGTGTTTAGTCTGAAATCTGGTGAGCTGTAAACATAAAATACACACCAGACCTTCAGGATTTAATACCAAAATAAGAATGCAAAATATCTCATTAATCACTTTTATATTGACTCTATGTTGAAATGATAATATTTTGGATATTTTAGGTTAAATAAAATATATTGCTATAATTAATTTCACTTGTTCCTTTTAACTTTTTTACGAGGCTTTTGGAAGACTACTGGAATATTTAAAATTCCATATGTGGCTCACATTATAAATCTATTAAACAGCACTGTTCTAGATCAGTGGTTCTCAAAGGTAGGATGTGTCAGTATCACCTGGTAGCTTACTAAAAATGCAAGCTCTCCCGCCCCACTCCAAGCTCACCAAATCTAATTGGGGTGGGGGGCAGTCACCTCTTTAACAAGCCCTCCTGACCATCATTCAGGAGAAGGCAATGTCACCCCACTCCAGTACTCTTGCCTGGAAAATCCCATGGATGGAGGAGCCTGGTGTGCTGCAGTCCATGGGGTCATGAAGAGTCGGACACGACTGAGCAACTTCACTTTCACTTTTCACTTTCATGCTTTGGAGAAGGAAATGGCAACCCACTCCAGTGGTCTTGCCTGGAGAATCCCAGGGACGGGGAAGCCTGGTGGGCTGCCGTCTATGGGGTCGCATAGAGTCGGACACGACTGAAGCAACTTAGCAGGCAGCAGGTAGCAGCCTGACCATCATATAGTCCCTTTGAAATGAATCTTCCTGATCTCTTCCAGGTGGTTGACAGTTTGAGACTGAAGCACCACGTGATTTTCTTTTGTGTGACATTAGAGGCACGAGTTCCTTGAACTAAGAGCAGCATGTTTGTTATGGATGTAGGGAAAACGCTTATCCAACTAAAAATAAAAGAAGTACAATTACATTTTAACACAAGATATTAGACTTTTGCCATTCTTGGGTCTCTTCATATTTTTTATATTACTTAGCTATAATTTTGCTTAGAATCTGTTAAATATAAAAAAGTCAAACACAGAAAATCACTTAAAATACATACCATGAAATTCATTTGGCCCTAGACATAATTATTGAAAAGGTGTGGATTGTTTTTGTTTTGGAGAGGATGGCACCAGTCTCTGACATATTTACTTGCTCCCTGATCTGTATATTTATGATCATAAGCTCTCTCTGGTTTCTCCAGAGCGTGTTAAATCTCATCTGTCAGCTCCTTTGTCAACTCTCCTTCGAGAAGGAAAAAGAAAATGACTCAAGGTCAAGACGCTCCCTCACCATGAGCAGTTTAACCTCATTTGTCAGAAAGGAGAATTGAATTCTCAAGAAGAGGCCCAAATTGGAAGTTAACATAATTAAACATTGACATTCAGTGAAAACGGAGAGTTGCGTCCTTCTAGCCCGAAAGAACAGGTGTTCTGAGCACCTCTGGAAGCTGTCTGTGGTCGCAAGGAACCCCCAAGCAGCAAGCACCAGTCACTCTGCTGAGCCCACCAGGGGTGAGCCTCCCACCCTATGGGCACTTGGAAGGGAATGAATGCATCTGAACTTGACTATTGATGAAAGGAGAGGGCACAAAAGACAAAGTGAAATCCTCCAAGTGAAGGGAGACAAAAGATAAAACTCGCTAATACCGAATTTTGTCTAGATACATTGCCTGGAATATTTCACACTGCATATGAAGAAGCTGAGAACAGTAAATACATATTTTTGGTTCTATACCATAAGTAAGACACAAAAGTGGCAGAAACAGGCCTAATCGGAGACTGAAAACCATGGCAACAGCAAGGAATCCCAGATCCAGTGCTTACCTATCAAAATCTATGGGGATTGTGATTACAAAAAAAGATGGCAGGTCATGAAAATTTAACCATGCAAAGGAAGAACTGTCACCTGAGTGAAATGAAAGGGAGAGCATCATTTATGCTCAGTATAAGCACCATGACTTCAGTTAATTTAAAGAATCTTCTAGAATATTAGCTAAGCATTATAGAGTTAAGTTTAAAATCAGATTATGAAATCAGCATGCCCTGGGTCTGAAATCCAATTCTGCCACTTGAAACTTTCAGGACCTTCAAGAAGTTAATTCTTTTATTAGTTTTCTTCTCTGGTAAAATGGTCTTGCTGTCATAGATCTTATGGAACTGCTGATAGGATTAAAAGAGATACATTTTAAATGTTGTATTTCCCCGGGTGGCTCAGTGGTAAAGAACCCACCTGCCAATATGGGAGACACAAAAGACGCAGGTTTAATCCCTGGGTTGGGAAGATTCCCTAGAGAAGGAAATGGCAATCCATCCCAGTATTCTTGCCTGGAAAATTCCAAGAACAGAGAAGCCTGGTGGGCTGCAGTCCATGGGGTTGCAAAGAATCAGACACAACTGATAAAGTGAACACGAATACATATTTTAGCTGTTAAATCTAAGTACCATGGCACCCCACTCCAGTACTCTTGCCTGGAAAATCCTATGGACGGAGGAGCCTGATGGGCTGCAGTCCATGGGGTCTCGAAGAGTCGGACACAACTGGGAGACTTCACTTTCACTTTTCATGCATTGGAGAAGGAGATGGCAACCCACTCCAGTGTTCTTGCCTGGAGAATCCCAGGGACGGGGGAGCCTGTGGGCTGCCGTCTATGGGGTCGCACAGAGTCGGACATGACTGAAGTGGCTTAGCAGCAGCAGCAGCAGCACATCGAAAGTACTCAATAATTGGTAGACATGACTTTCCTGGTGGCTCAGATGGTAAAGAATCCTCCTGCAGTGTGGGAAACCTGGATTTGATCCCTGGGTAGGGAAGATCCCTGGAGTGGGGCATGGCAACCCACTCCAGTATTCTTGCCTGGAGAATCCCAGGGACAGAGGAGCCTAGTGGGCTGCCTTCTATGGGGTCGCACAGAGTTGGACATGACTGAAGCGACTTTGCAGCAGCAGCAACAGGGCTTCCTAGGTGGTGTTAGTGATAAAGAATCTGCCTGCCATTCGGGAGACCCAAGGCAGGCAGGTTAGATCCCTGGGTCAGGCAGATCCCCTGCAAGAGGAAATGGCAACCCAATCCAGTGTTCTCACCTGGAAAACCCAATGGACAGAGGCCCCTGGTGAGCTACAGTCCATGGGGTTTCAGAAAGACTGAGATGTGACTGAGCACGCAGGCACAGGTATTACGCTACATATTATCCTGGTGGGAAAAGAATATTCAAGAATGTTAAACAACTTGCCCAGGATTACACAGGTAGAAAGAGATCTAGAGTTTATACCCAAATCTACTTGACTCTAAAATCCAATCATTCTACTCTACCAAGCAGTCCACATGAAATTCTTATTGTTGAGAAAAGGAAAGAAAAAAATCCTACAGTAGCTTTTTGTAAGGAGGGAATTTTTTTAATTTTTATAGATTCAAAGTTAAATTTTAACCAGAATAAATAGGAGTACATTACATGCAGGGATTACTAAAATGTTTCTCCATTTTTGAGCACTCTGAGCCTTAAGGCCCTTAAGCTCTGGGCTAATACTGGATTCTAATCAATGGCAACAGGAAAACTGGTTCTCAAGAGATTGGATATATCAGAACAGATGCCCAGTTGCATATATGTTTAATTTTAACAAATAGTTTTTCATAACTATAGGGTTTTCTATATTTATTAAAAGGAATCTGGCACATGAGAAAATATCAAATTGTGCTATTCCACCTCCATATGTGCCAGTTATCTATAAATATAGAAATGCAATAATTATCGCTAAAACTGTTACTTGTTAAATTTTTGAAAACAGATAAATTATGAATATGAATTTGAAAAATTATTTAAGGAGTTAAGAAATGGATAAGGATCTAGAATCACTAATTCTCTGAATCAGATGGGACCTCAAAAGCCATCTAGTCCAATACCGGAGGAGGTGCTTGAATTCACAATACAAAATGGTTTTCAAGCCTCCACTTAAATGCCACCTGTGACAGCAATCTCACTACCTGAAAAGGCTCTCATTTATTGTGGGATCACACTGTGTGCTGCAAATGCCTTCCTTGTGTTCATGCAAAGTCTGTTAATACTAATGCTACCAGGAATGAAACTACCACGGATGTGAGGCATCTTTTAGCAGCAGGAGACTCGTTACGTCATAGAATCTTTAAGACAACCTTATAAGATACTCACATTTACGTGGGACGCCAAATGAAGTGAAGTGAAGTGAATTCTCTCAGTCATGTCCGACTCTTTGCGACCCCATGGACAGTGGCCTACCACACTCCTCCGTCCATGGGATTTTCCAGGCAAGAGAACCAGAGTGGGTTGCCATTTCCTTCTCCAGAGGATCTTCCTGATCCAGAGATCGAACCCAGGTCTCCCGCACTTCGGCAGATGCTTTATGGTTTGAGCCACCGGGGAATGGCTGGTCTATGTGGCTCCAAGTCCCTTTCTCTTCCCACTGCATAGCAGGACTTACAGGCCCCAGGTGGCGATGGTACCAGATCGCCTCGCTCAGACAGCAGAGGGCATACACAATCTTGTTTCTGTTGGACACCTCCTCAAATACATGATCATCGTGTCACTGGCATCCTCTTCTCCAGTTAAATATCCCCTATCCTTCATTCGTTCTGTGCACATCATAAAGTTTGTGTTTCTTCACCTTTTTGTGGACACTTCTATGAATACATCATTTGCCCAGGTTTCTTTCCAAGCATGGCAACCGAAACTAGGTCCAGTTCACCAGGAAATGGCCTCAACTGGAGAACAGCCTCCCATCCTATCCTCGCTCTGGCTACTCTGCATCCATCCTAGAAAACTTCTAGCTTTCTTGGGCAACCCCATATCACCAACTCCTTTCATCTTTACAGTCAACAAACTCAGCAAACGGCTCTTGTTTCTGACCTTCTGTCTAATGCTTCCTCTCATTCTGTGCTGCTGCTCAGCGCTCAGTCGTGTCTAACTCTTATGTGACCCTGTGGACTGTAGCCCACCAGGTTCCTCTGTCCATAGGATTTTCCAGCAAGAATACTGGAGTGGGTTGCCATTTCCTACTCCAGGGGATCTTCCTGACCCAGGGATTGAACATGCGTCTTGCATCCCCTGCTTTGGCCGGCAGATTCTTGACCGCTCATGCCACCTGGGAACCCTATCATTCTAGAAAAACTGTAACTGTGTGTTCGCGTGACAAGCGACTGCTCTTTAGAGACTCCCCTCCTTGGCCCAGAGTGAGACTTGACTCAAGTCAATTCGAATCCTTCCCAGGGATATTTTTAAGTGTAGCAACAGATTTATTTCATTTCTCTTAACTAAATCAGAAACATGTGAGTCTGAATGTAGTTTGAGGCCAGAGTTCCTCCCTCCTGATAGAGAAAACTAAAAAACACAAAGGAGAATAATAAATGAGACAAATCGAGTTATAGCTGCACTCAAAGTCTAACGCCCTCATAGTTTGCTTGTAAGAGCCAAAAAACTCCCTCTTTTATGTCCAGGAAAGTTGTGATTCTGTCACTTGTGACCCCAGGAGTTCTAAGTTACTACTACCTTATCTCTGCTTGAACAATTGGTTGACTTTTTGGATTAAGTGTTGGTTCTGACATCTATTTAATAGTCTTAGATTCAAACCGTGTTTCCAGCTTATAAAAAACTTTGGAAGCCTAATTTGGTTATCCTTTCCAGCTTCATGTCACCTATAAATTTGATCATTTATCTAGCAGACCCCTCATCCAAGTAATTAACAAAAAATGCAGCATAGGGCAAAGCTATAGGAGAGGCCTGAAGTCAGTCATAAGACTCCTCCATCAAAATTGAATGAACCCATCAGTCAGCAGCACTCCATGGCTTAGCTGCTCAGTCAGTCAAAAACTGGGCCCATGTTCTTGGGTTGATGCTTTCTACAGCTAGTCTACACTGCAAGCTCCCAGCCCCCAAACACAATCTTTCTTCAATATGACTCAGTGTTCCCATCACTGAAGTACCTTCCAGGATTGTAAAGCGTAACAGAAACAAACTACAAAACAAAAAACAAAAAGGCACGGCATTGAATTAAAAGAGAGAAGGGAAGTTTAAGACTTGGAGAGACTCAGTTCCCATTCTATAGATGAAGAATTTGGGGTCAAGGCAGTTGGCTGTTGTCCTTCAGTTTGCTAAGGGTTAGAGTTATTGGATTTTTAAAACAATTAATGTGAAGAATTAAAATGCTTTTCAGCATTGATTAAAGTAATCATATGATTTTCTGTATTCAGCCATGTGCTTGTTCAATAGAAGAAAATGATTCCTCTTTAATAATGCTAGAATCAGGGCTGACTCAGATGAGAAATTGACTCAGATGGAGATGTGGGAGATGGTACTGAAAGTGGAAAGATGTTAAAAGTGAGAGGAATAACCAAATATAAACTTTATGCATTTCAAAATTGGACAATGCTGACTTTTGCTGGGCTTTGTCTTATGGACAGCAAAGTAGTGGGAAATGAATGAGTTTTGTGTTCCAACATGCAATATAAAGAGTAGTGCTTGGTGCCAAGCATATAATAGTTTCTCAAACGTTCATTCCCCTCCCTCCTTATTTTTTTCTTCTTCTGATAATATATTAAAAGATATAAAAATATCCATATTCACTTCAGAGAAGTAGGAGTAATAAAATTAAACTTTATGAAAGAATAAACAGAAAGTGGTACCTGCAATACAACAAAATATTCCTCAGTCTTGAGAAGGAAGGAGAATCTGACACATGCTACAATATGGATGAATCTGGACGTGATTTGTTAAGTGAAATTAAGAATTGTTAAGTGAAATAAGCCAGTCACCACAAAAGGACAAGTACTGAATGACTACCCTTATATGAGGAACCAAGAGTAATCAAAGTCACAGAGACAGGAAGTGGAAGGGTGGTTGCTAGGGACTGGGGGGAGGAGTTAAAGGGAAGGGGTTGTTTCATGGGGACAGAGTTTCAGTTTGGGAAGATGACAGAGCTTTGGATATGGACAGTGGTGATACTGGCACAATGGTGTGAATGTACTTGAACCACAAAACTGCACACTTTAAAATGGTTAAAATGACAACTTGTGTGCCATGTATCTTTTACTGCAATAATAAAAAGAAGCGTACCTCTTTTTTTAAAGTTAATTAAAGTTGGTGGGGTCTTCTGAATGTTAGCAATTCTGAATTAGAAATATAATCTAAGAATTTCCAAGCCACGCAGTCCCCCATGTGTCAAACCCCAGAAAGCCTAGGTCAGTTGTCAGGGGCCCACAGCGCATCCTCGTGGCTGGAACCACTGAGCCCAGCAGAAGCACAGAGGGAGGGCCCACTGCTCAGAGAGGGTGAGTCACCCATGCCCAAGAACCTGCAGTCTGCAGTGAACAGCTTGCATTCCAAGCTCAAAGGTACTGATCCTTGCAGCTCTGGAAGCTTTCATCACTCCCTCCCCAGGTCTGATAGGAGAAACAACAAGCTTAATCTTTTATATTTTCTCATTCAACTCACTCTAGTCCCAGATTTCTATCATTATAATAATAATAAAAAAAATACATGTCAGCTAATATCACAGTATTAAGGGAAAAAGTGAAAAGTGAAAGTGAAAGTCGCTCAGTCGTGTCCGACTCTTTGTGACCCCATAGACTGTACAGTCCATGGAGTTCTTCAGGCCAGAATACTGGAGTGGGTAGCCTTTCCCTTCTCCAGGGGATCTTTCCAACCCAGGGATCCATCCCAGGTCTCCTGCATTACAGGCGGATTTTTTTTACCAGCTGAGCCACAAGGGAAGCCCTATTAAGGGAAAACTTGACTGTAAAATCCTGCTCATCGTGGCTCATAATCGCCAGCTCCTCTGAACTCTTAGCTTTGATTGTCTGTACCATTCAATTGGCATTTAGCATCCAGGGCTTGGTGACAAATCTTTTTTCCTTTTTGGTCTTGTATTGTCATCTATCACAGTCAGAGCTGGTAAATTCTCTGACAAAATTTGACATCATCATTGCCTTGGGGTTGATTGTGCATCCCTCATCTGTAGAAGAAAAACACAGGCAGAACTTTTCTGTTATTGTTCAGCATATTTTTTCTGACTTTACTGTCTAAACCAGTGTAATCTAAATTGCCACTTAATATTTGAGACCTCTAGCCTCTCTCTCTGTACTGTTGCCAGAATTATCTACTTAAAATGCAGGTCTGGTCATGTCCCTTCCATGCTTAAAATCATCCCATTCATTTATTTGCTCCAAACATGGCATTTGAGTAACAACGAAGAAGACTTTGCGCCTGGCCTCAAGTAGGTTGTTGAGGCTGCATGGAAAAGAAGAGCTATTCTGGGGCTCCCAGAGCTCACAGACCAATGGAGAGACTCACAAGACACCTGCTGCAATGTGATGGGCATGCCAACAGATCTGGCACAAGGCAGGAATATGAGGTGTGGAGGGCTAGGGACAGCTTCACAGAAAATGCACTTTCCCACTGGATAACCCCTAATATGAGAATGTCCACTCCTCCACTGGGGAGTCCTTTTTTCCGTTGGATGTCAGTATTGGAGGCTGGAATTACGCATAACCATCAGTGTCAACAAGAGAAAGTTCTGGAGAGAGAACACTTTTGAAGCAGCTAATAGTCTAGGAGAAGCTATTTGCCATATACGTATACCTGACACAATACTCTTTCTTAGACTATGCACAGAGTTACTATAAATCCATAAGAAAAAACCACACAACCTAGTTTTTCAAAATGAGAAAAACACTTGGACAGATCCTTCAAAAAGGGGGCATCCACATGACCAATAAGCACATAAAGTGATGCTCAATGCAAAGAGGTATAATCATTAGAAAAATGCATATTGAAACCACAATGATGAGACTTCCCCGGCATTTCAGTGGTTAAAACTTCACCTTCCAATGCAAGGACGCAGGTTCAATTCCTGGTGGAGGAGCTACGATTGCGCATGCCTTGCGGCCAAAAACCAAAACATAAAATGGAAACAATACTGTAGCAAATTCAACAAAGACTCTTTAAAAAGTGATCCACATCAAAATAATTAAAAAAAAAAAACACAATGAGATATCACTCACACACTTGTCAAGTTGGCTAAAATGTAAAAGACTAAAAATACTAAGTATTGATGAAAATTTGCATTTTCCTCCACTGATGGTAGAAATATAAGTTATTATAACCATTTGGGGAACATTTTGGCCATGTATACAATGGTATAAGAATATTCACAGCAGTTATTTTCATGAGCCAAGAATTGGAAACAATTCAAATGTCTATCAACAGTAGAGTAAGTACATATACTTCAGTATATTCATACAGTGGCATACTAAGTAGCAATAAAAAGGAACAAACTTAAGCTACAAACAGCATTATAGTGAATCTCACCAACACGATGTTGAGGAAAAAAAGCAAAATGCAAAAGAATTCAAAAACAGCTGAAAGTAATGTATGGGGAAAAAAGATGCAAAATAGTGATATGCTTTAGGGGGTATTTACTGGGAGAAGATAGGATAGAATTTTCTGGAATACTGGCAGTATTGTATGACTTGATTTGGGTATGTGGGGTTGGGGGGATTCATCAGACTTTACAAGTAATATTTGAGCACTTTACCGTATATGTATTATTTCTTAACAGAATTAATTGCTTAAATGAATACTACCTTTGAACCCTGGGTATCTTAATTACTCCTGCTGCTTTCAGCTGCCATAGTCTCCAGCTCAGGTTCAAGGCCTCTTCTACTGTTGGAAACCCCTCTGTCCACGGTAGGTTGACAGAGTTTATATCAAATAGCCAAATTCAGAAATTCAAATTATTTCCCATACTCAGATTGAACCCTTTATGGTTCTCTATGGGACAGTACAATTTGGGTGATCCCCTCTCCTTGGTCACAAAGAGCAGATACAAACTGTTAAGAGACTTCATCCATGGACACCATTTTCCCTTCTGCCAGCAAAGTTGTCAGAAGGAGAGCTTGGAAGAGGAGACCATCTTCCCGGTAGACTGGAAGGACATTCTGTTACACGTCACACACAGTGCCTTTGAGTATTTAAAGCACTGGGCGTCAAGTCAGGGGCCAAGGCCCAAAATTTCTCCTCTGAAGGAAGTTTGCAGCCAAATTTAGCTGGGGTAGAAGTCTGTTACAGGAAGTTTAGGTCTCAGGCCAGCAGGAATTGAATGGTCTCCATCTTCTTAATTGAATGAGAAAATATCTGTAAATCTGCAATCCTGCAGCAGCGTCTCCAAGAAAGGTTCCTCACTTAAGAGTCGTCATTATTGATCAGGCTGGGTCAATTCCAATACCTGACAGGGCAGATGCAATTACGACAATAAGACCTGAGGACAGAAGGTTTCTTGGTGACATGACTGGCTCACAGGACTGTCTCATCTGCATCGACTGAGTCAGTGTAAGATAAAAGCATCAAGTTCAAAAGTTCTGAGAGCATCCAGATGGAAACGCCAAGAGAGGATTAAGCAAGGTTCCACCTGTCCCCCTGGAAAGTGCTCTCCAAGAGTTAGCAGAGCCATGCACCCTCCTGCACGCACAGCCAGCCTTTCCCCTCCCCACCTCTCTGCTCAGTGACCCCTGAGCAGCATCTGGCATCTATCTTCGATAGATCTCTTAACCACACCTTCAAATGTGGGTCCAGATAAAAATACTAAAGACAGAAAGGAATTATGGAATCAATCATTGTGTATTTTATTCTTGTTTGCATTGCCCTCCCATCAAGCCAGGAAGGTCTCTGTATTCTTTGAAGGACTCCAACATTCATCTCCAGCCATAGATAAACCTTCCATTGGTAACACTTCTAATATTAATATGAAACCTTGACAGCCTGATGTGAGCTTGATCCACGGGTATCTTTATCATGATTAGATCTGATGCAGCACAAATCCTAATATAGAACAGTGCTCCCAAGGGAACTAATGAATCCTCCATCCCCTGATGCTCTCTAAGCTGTTTACTGCCAGAAATCTTGGGGTGATTTTGCTGACCCCAAGGAAAAATAGCACAGTCGTGTTTGTCCTTGTGTCCTGAATATCTCCTAATCTTGGTTTTTTAAATACTGGTTCAAGACTCCTTTGGCTTCCCTGATAGCTCAGTTGGTATAGAATCTGCCTGCAATTCATGAAACCCAGGTTCGATTCCTGGGTCAGGCAGATCCGCTGGAGAAGGGATAGGCTACCCACTCCACTATTCTTGGGCTTCCCTTGTGGCTCAGTTGGTAAAGAATCTACCTGCAATGTGGGAGACAGAGTTTCAATCCCTGGATCAGGAAGATCCCCTGGAGTAGGAAATGGCAACCCACTTCAGTATTCTTGCCTGGGTAATCCCAGGGACAGAGGAGCCCGGCAGGCTACAGTCTATGGGGTCACAAAGAGTTGGACATGACTGAGTGACTAAAGACACACACACACTAACCCACAAAGAGCCTCTGGAATGCTTCAAGTGGCCCCAACTAACCACTGCTAAGACTAAGCTTTATTATAAATGGGCACTAGCTGAAGATGTGACTCCAATCCTTTGGGCACCTCATTCGAAGAGTTGATTCATTGGAAAAGACCCTGATGCTGGGAGGGATTGGGGGTAGGAGGAGAAGGGGATGACAGAGGATGAGATAGCTGGATGGCATCACTGACTCGATGGATGTGAGTCTGAGTGAACTCTGGGAGTTGGTGATGGACAGGGAGGCCTGGCGTGCTGCGATTCATGGGGTCGCAAAGAGTCGGACACGACTGAGTGACTGAACTGAACTGAACTGAAAGATGTGACCACTGTGATAGAGACATCTTGTATTTTAAAGGAGATTGGGGTGAGCCCCCAGAGCTTCACCCTAAACACATTTCTACAGCTCTGCTCTCTGGGCCTCATGAGACAGGCATTCAGGAGAACCACCATTCATCTGATGGGGTTTGAGATCAGGAGTACCACGTGCTGACAGAGTGGCCCTCTCTGCCTCTCAGAATCTCGGGTGAAGACCGACTTGTCAGTCTCTACCAGAAAGGATAATGAACCCAGACTAAAATAACTTGGTTAATAAATGTTGTATTAGGAAAATAGCAGAGCTGAACCTTGACGCATAACAGAGACTAGCAGAGTACATCCATAGCAGAATTCCAGAGCCAGAACTTCTAGGATGTGCTTGTTATCTCTTTGGAGGGAAGTAACAAGAATAGATTAAGACACACAGAGATAATTCTGAAGCTTCTAGCAATTCTATACCAGCCCAGAAGTCAGGCTGCTCAAGGCCTTCTGGTCCTACAACAAAGCGGGCCAACACATCTGTTTCTACAAGAGTTTGAATTCATTGTTTTCTGGAATTACGAAATTGGTGGAGAATCTGCAGATAAGTCAGGATGGGAATTGCCAGTTTGTTTCTGCCTGATTTTGAGCTCTCCGGGGGAAAGGAGAATGCAGATGTGGCCAACCTGCAAGCTCTCCTCGTTTGTGTCAGCAAGACTGTCTCATGCCAAGCAGCACGCTAGATTCTGGGGAATATGAGCTCAGCTTTTGACAGCTTGAATGTGAAATATCACAAGGCAATGGGAAATACGAGAGGGGAGTTCAGGCAGGAGGTCAGGGCTGGAGATAAGATTTTAAAGTCATTCACAGGGAAGACTTCCCAGGTGGTACAGTGGTAAAGAATTCACCTGGCAATGCAGGAGACAGTAAAAGACTCAGGTTCAATCCCAGGATCGAGAAGATTCCCCGGAGAAGAAAATGGCAACCCATTCCAGTATTCTTGCCTGAAAAATTCCATGGACTGAGGAGCCTTGGGGGGTTACAGTCCATGGGGTTGCAAAGAGTCAGACATGACTAAGCGACTGCACACACACACACACACACACACAGAGGAAACACACTACTGAAAACAAAGAAGTAAATAAAACCACCCAGACAGAACTTGTAGATTGAGAGCAAAGCAGGAGAGGGGGAGGGTCAACATTTAGGTGGAGGACGGGTGCCAGGGGGTGGTGCAGTGGTAAAGAACATGCCTGCAATGCAGCAGACGCAGAGACATAGGTTTGATCCCTGGGTCAGGGAGATTCCCTGGAGGAGGAAATGGCAACCCACTCCAATATTCTTGCCTGGAAAATCCCATGGACAGAGGAGGCTAGCGGGATACAGTCCATGCAGTCACAAAGAGTAGGACACAACTGAGCGCATGCATGCATGCGCACGCACGCACATACACACACACACACACACACACGCACACTCACGGCACCAGTGAGGATTATATGAATGAGTATCCATAGTGGGAGGAACATCAGAAGAAGAGTTGCAAGGAGGAAAAATAAATACTGATGTCAGGCCATTGAGAGGCCAGGTAAAAGGAAGACCATAGCACATGACTGGATTTGACTACAAGGAGCTGATCATTGTTGACCTTTCCCAGAGCAGTTTCCATGGAAAGGGGTGCGGTGGGGGGCGGGGCTGGCAGCAGAATCAAATTGTGTTGATGTGGCAAGTGTAGGTCAAGAAAAAGAAGCATCCCTTTTAGAAGGAGTCTGAAAAGGATAATAGTTGAGGGAGACACAGAAGCTTTTGTAGGATATTTTTTTCCCGAAGATGAAGGATATCTAAGTATATTTGTGGCCGGAGGCAGAAGAAGCCAGTGTAGAGAAAGAATAATTGAAGATTTAAGAAAAAGAGGGAATAATTGATGTAGCAGCCTTTGGGGAAACAAAAGGAGATAAAATCAAGTCCACAAGTGCCAGGGTAGAGTTTAGTTCAGTCGCTCAGTCGTGTCCGACTCTTTGTGACCCCATGAACTGCAGCACGCCAGGCCTCCCTGTCCATCACCAACTGCTGGAGTTCACCCAAACTCATGTCCATTGAGTCAATGATGCCATCCAGCCATCTCATCCTCTGACGTCCCCTTCTCCTCCTGCCCCCAATCCCTCCCAGCACCAGAGTCTTTTCCAATGAGTCAACTCTTCGCATGAAGTGGCCAAAGTACTGGAGTTTCAGCTTCAGCATCATTCCTTCCAAAGAACACCCAGGACTGATCTCCTTTAGGATGGACTGGTTGGATCTCCTTGCAGTCCAAGGGACTCTCAAGAGTCTTCTCCAACACCACAGTTCAAAAGCATCAATTCTTCAGCACTCAGCTTTCTTCACAGTCCAACTCTCACATCCATACATGACCACTGGAAAAACCATAGCCTTGACTAGATGAACCTTTGTTGGCAAAGTAATGTCTCTGCTTTTGTATATGCTGTCTAGGTTGGCTATTGCAGCCTGGCACTCTCAGCTGCCGCCCCTGACCTCGGATGTGGGGTAGCTGCTCTCGGTTAGCTTGCATCAAAAGGGAAAGGAAGGAAGAGAAAAAAACAAAACAAAACCCAAGCTGGTAAATCAGAGGGTAAGTAGTAGATGGCATTCATCCCCATGGTTTCAGGGCAGCAGGAAGAGAAGCGGGGAGCGAATACTCAGTTTCCACTGCTCAGAACTTTTCTCTTCTTCAGTTTGAGTGAGATCCTGGAACAAGCAAGGTGGGAGGTGGAACCTGGAGAGGACGTACAAGGAGGGGCCTGCAATCAGAAAGCAACGTTCCTAAGCTGGTTACAGCAGGGAAAGCTTGACACAGGTCCTATCTGGTCATGGCTGTGGACAATCCAGCACCATGGCAGACAATAAGGGAAGAAAATCAAATATTTTGAATCAAGACTTGAAAACAAGTAGGACATTGATTGGATATTAATATATAGCTGAGCTGGGCTTCCCTAGTGACTCAGATGGTAAAGAATCTGCCTGCAATGCAGGAGATCTGGGTTCTATCCCTGGGTGAGGAAGACTCTCTGGAGAAGGGAATGGCAACCCACTCCAGTACTCTTGCCTAGAGAAGTCCATGGACAGAGGAGATTGGGAGGCTACAATCTATGGGGTCACAAAGAGTCAGACACATCTGAGCAAGTAACACACACACACACATTGATGAGCATAGCCCATGGCCCAGTTCTGTATTTCCAACTTGAGCATCAACACCAAGGTGAATTTTTCAAGAAGTCCAGAGCTCAGCTTGGAGGACTGAATACAGCATCAGAACACAGGCTGGACGTTACAGAAAGTCACTATATGTTACTCATCCTGAGTTTTTGTGTGGTGCCTTCAGAGTTTTCCCATTTCTAAGAGTGCACTGTCTATCCTTTCCCCATTATTTTTATCCCATTGACTTTTCATTTGCCATCTCTCTGCAAAGCCACATACTCTCAGTCGGTTGTTGAGACTTGGGGAGAAAAGGGAGGACAGAAAAATCCCTCTTGGCTCAGCTCTCCATCCTTGTGCCACTTCAGCTTTTGACCATGGATGATATCCATTTACCACTGCTTTTCCCTCACACGCTGAGGGATGGGGAAAGGAGTCCATAATGCTTCTATAGGGCAATACTATGCCCACTCATCCTTACTCACCCTCTTTGTGTTCCGTGTTTGAATTCATCTGCCAAGGTTTGAAGATGATACCATTTCCATGAACTCTCTAGGGAATGCAGTGCTAACATAGAAGCTTCCAGAGAGGACCCACCCTGATCCCCAGGTAAATAATACTCCAATTTGCCCCAGTAACACTCCGGGATGCTGCAAGGCTCCAGAAACTGAGTCTGGCTGGTGAGAACTTGCTTTGCTTCCTCTCCACAGACAGCAGGACTGCAGGTGTATCGTTTAGCTCCCGCAGTGTGTCACCAAGGTGGGGAGTTGCCCCTGGAAGGCCAGCTCTGACGAGGGACACGAAGGGATCCTGGCCATCGTGCTCTCAGCCGGGAGCTGACATCACGTCCCCCACACTTGCACGACTTCCTCTCTGGGGCTGTCAATCTAGCACCTTTTGTGACAACTAAATCTACTGGAAAAAAATTCAAAATTATTTCAGCGGCAGCCAGCTTCTGAAAGTCTCCAAATGTACTTTTTTAGCTCTCTATTTCCCTTAAGCCATATGATGTCATTTGCCTCTCAATTCTTGGGTGCCAAAAATTCTGCTTTCATATCTTTGAAATTTGCCAAAAGAGAAAAACCTCACAATCTTAGCTTGGGTTCTTATCCACCAGCCACCCCCCTTCCCCCCCTCCAAAAAAAAGGGCCAAAATTACTTTCTACATGTTTTTCAAAGTAAGAATATCAATGACAAACTATCACAGCTCACAAATCCGTTAAATCTTTTACCGTGTCCCCCCTGTTTGGGCTAATGGGCTGCCCTAATTTTATTCAGAATTTTCATTTCAATCGCTTGTCAGCTGCCATTTCAGGAAACACCTAAAACTCCTGAAGGCTCGGATGTGACAGGTAACCAAGAGCCTGATTTTCACATGCAGTATACTTGGCTTGAGGATGTATTCATCAGTGACTTTTGAAGTCAGAACGTTTTCCCACTGATTTGGAAGTTTCATAGGTTCTTGTTATGTATTTACAGAAGCTTTTTAGCTCACCTAAAAGAGAGAAGGGGGAGAAAGCCTGCATTCTGCTTCCCTTTCTAATTACAGTCCCATTTCCTTAGCAAGTCCTTGAAAAAAGAATTCCCCAAGTCTCTAATCATCTCTCTAGTCATAATCTCCATAATTGTGTCCCTTCCAGATTCCTTCCTGGCACAGTGCAGAGAATGATTTGCTCCATGTGGTTTAAAACCTTTTATTTGATGCCAGTGAGGACTTGTTTTCACGGCTTGCCTTCTTGGTCCTTAATGCTACATTGGTTGCGATTGATCACTACAGGCGCCTTCCCTATCCTCCATGAGTGATTGTAGCTCTTGTTCCATCATCTTATTTTAGGGGCAGACTAAACTCTGCCTGCCAGGGTTATCACTCTGGGGTTCCAACAGGTTACTGCCTCCCCTCTTTCTTCATTTACCCGTTTAGTTGGTCAGTTCAAGATATAAGCATTTATGAAGAGAATTCTCTTTCCCCAAAATCCATGTCCCATGAAAGAAAAATCAGGATTGGTGGGTTTTCATATATTCTTCGACTAGCAATTCTCAAACATGGGCAATCGTGTCCTCAACCCCATGCCTACTCCGCAGAGGACATTCACCAATGTCTGGAGACATTTTGGGTGGTCACTACTTGGGGGAGGGGTTTCTCCTGGCCTCTAGTAGGTACGGACCAAGGATGCTGCTTCCTATCTCAAAATATCAAGACAACCTCCTGGCACAAAAATGTATCTGGGCCCACATGTTAATGGTGAGGAGGCTGAGAAATCTTCCTGTTGAAGAACCATCACCCAACCCCAATAAGCCCACAGAGATTGCTTCTTAGATGTCTCTGAATGCCCAGCCCCTAGAGGATGGGCACAGGAGAATCAGTTGTTGGTGGATCTATTCACTTAGAAACGCATCTCTCACAGGCATTCTAATGATTAGCAATCTTCGACAGTAGAAAATTGTTACTGACAGTCTACCTAAAATTCTCTTTGCTGCAGGTCAGACCCTTTCTTCCTTGCTCTGTTTTTACTTTAGAGGGAAATGGCTACACACCCTCTCCTGTGTGATTCATTAGCGGTCCAGACAGCCACCATCTGAACCCTGGGAAATGGAGTCAGGTAGTGAGAGAGGAGTAACTTATTTTCCTGGGAATTCTATTCTATTTCCTACCTTGGTTAAGGGGATATCTGCAGACAGTCAGGCTCTCTTATGCCTAGATTAAGGCTCTTTTAAAGAAGAGTCAAAACCCATCCTGATAAACTGCTGAGAAGGGTCTCTGGGGAGGTGGGAGCCATCTCCAGGGACCAGTGTTATGGACAAGGCTTTGGAGGACAGCTCAGAGGGTGTCCCTAATGCTCTTCCCAGACAGTCCCTGGGATATGTGCTCCTGAAAGAAGGGAGTCTAACTGAAAGCATGAGTTCAAGGGCACAAGTGGCAAGATCCAGGAGACAGCAAACAGAGTTGGTGACCACCAAGCCTGGGCTGCAGGCAGATGGAGGTGAGGAGGAAGTCAAGTGAGCCTTTGGGAGGAGCAGCTGGAAGGAAATGCACAGACCGTCCCACAAGGCACGACTTGGTGGAATTATGTTCTAGAGGAAAACAATAGAATGGGAAAGAATAGAGATCTCTTCAAGAAAATTAGAGATACCAAGGGAATATTTCATGCAAGGATGGGTTCAATAAAGGACAGAAATGGTATGGACCTAACAGAAGCAGAAGATATTAAGAAGAGGTGGCAAGAATACACAGAAGAACTGTACAAAAAAGAGCTTCACGACCAAGATAATATGATGGTGTGATCACTCATCTAGAGCCAGACATCCTGGAATGTGAAGTCAAGTGAGCCTTAGGAAGCATCACTACGAACAAAGCTAGTGGAAGTGATGGAATTCCAGTTGAGCTATTTCAAATCCTGGAAGATGATGCTGTGAAAGTGCTGCACTCAATATGCCAGCAAATTTGGAGATCTCAGCAGTGGCCACAGGCCCGGAAAAGGTCAGTTTCCATCCCAATCCCAAAGAAAGGCAATGCCAAAGAATGCTCAAACTACTGCACAATTGCACTCGTCTCACACACTAGTAAAGTAATGCTCAAAATTCTCCAAGGCAGGCTTCAGCAATATGTGAACCATGAACTTCCAGATGTTCAGGTTAGTTTTAGAAAAGGCAGAGGAACCAGAGATCAAATTGCCAACATCCACTGGATCATCAAAAAAGCAATAGAGTTCCAGAAAAACATCTATTTCTGCTTTATTGACTATGCCAAAGCCTTTGACTGTGTGGATCACAATAAACTGTAGAAACATCTTCAAGAGATGGGAATACCAGACCACATGACCTGCCTCTTGAGAAATCTGTATGCAGGTCAGGGAGCAACAGTTAGAACTGGACATGGAATAACAGACTGGTTCCAAATAGGAAAAGGAGTACGTCAAGGCTGTATATTGTCACCCTGCTTGTTTAACTTATATGTAGAGTACATCATGAGAAATGCTGTGCTGGATGAAGCACAAGCTGGAATCAAGACTGCTGGGAGAAATATCAATAACCTCCAATATGCAGATGACACCACCCTTATGGCAGAAAGTGAAGAAGAACTAAAGAGACTCATGATGAAAGTGAAAGAGGAAAGTGAAAAAGTTGGCTTAAAGCTCAACATTCAGAAAACAAAGACCATGGCATCCGGTCCCATCACTTCATGGTTAATAGATGGAGAAATAGTGGCAGATTTTAATTTTGGGGGCTCCAAAATCACTGGACGTGGTGACTGCAGCCATGAAATTAAAAGACACTTACTCCTTGGAAGGAAAGCTATGACCAACCTACACATCATATTAAAAAGCAGAGACATTACTTTGCCAACAAAGGTTTGTCTAGTCAAGGCTATGGTTTTTCCTGTGGTCATGTATGGATGTGAGAGTTGGACTGTGAAGAAGACTGAGCGCCGAAGAATTGATGCTTTTGAACTGTGGTGTTGAAGAAGACTCTTGAGAGTCCCTTGGACTGCAAGGAGATCCAGCCAGTCCATCCTAAAGGAGATTAGTCCTGGGATTACTTTGGAAGGACTGATGTTGAAGCTGAAACTCCAATACTTTGGCCACCTGATGCGAAGAGCTGACTCATTTGAAAAGACCCTGATGTTGGGAAAGATTGAGGCAGGAGGAGAAGAGGATGACAGAGGATGAGATGGTTAGAGGACATCACCGACTCAATGAAAATGAGTTTGGGTAAACTCCAGGAGTTGGCAATGGACAGGGAGGCTTGGCATGCTGCAGTTCATGGGTTCACAAAGAGTCAGACACGAGTGAGTGACTGAACTGAACTGATATATAACCATGTTAAATTAACCTTTTTTGTACCAAGCACTTCACAAGACCAGCCATTAGAAAACTAGAATAGCTGCACTGGGTCCATCAACCTTTTGTGACCTCATGGAGCCCACCACACTCCTCTGTCCATGGAATTGTCCAGGCAAGAATACTGGAGTGAGGAGCTATTCCCTTCTCCAGGGGATCTTCCCAACCCTTGGATGGAACCTGGGTCTCCTGCGTCTCCTGAATTGGCAGGTGGGTTCTTTACCACTAGTGCCACCTGGGAAGCCCTTTAACAGGCACTGACCACTCCCTAAAGAAGTTCTAGTGAATGATGAATGTGACTAATGCTGAGCTGCTTACTGGACTTCCCTCGACATCCACTGCAACAAGTCGTATGGAATGAACTCATGCCTTGACTGATGAGTTTATTGGGTCTTTCTTTAGATTTCCTCATGTATTTAGGAATTTTGAGTGAGAAGTTATCTGTTATTCTCTCTCCCCTTTCTCTCTCAATCTTTTTTTTTTTCTCCCTATGTCTCTTTCTCTCTCCTCCTCATTTATTGACCACCCCTCCACTTCTGTCTGGAAGTTTTGTGATCACTTCTCCCTGCCTCCTTCTTAGCACACCTGTCACCATTGAGCTAGTTCTAAAGATGACATTTCTGGGCTCCTAATCCATGGTGATACCAGGGCTATCCCAGATCCAACCTCCAGTCCAGCTGACCACCCAGCTCACTCCTTGGACATGTGGTAGTCATTCTGTCCTAGTCCATCCTTGCTCCCAGTACTACAGATCTAGGCAGTAGGTCCTCATAGATCCTAGGCTGGTCAGGTGCCACGTGTCCAGATGCCTCTCTTGGGCATGGGGCCTGGGGAGTGGGTGGTACCATAGGCTCTAATCAATGAATGTGGTTTACATGGCTTGCCTTATCATTGTTGTTGTTCAGGCTTGTCTCATAGGGAACACATTTAGATGTCAGTTCCCACTGAAGTTAAACTCTCAGCCACAAATCCCCTCTTCTGGCTTATAGAGCTATAGGTCAACTCCACTCAGCACATTAAATCGCTATTGTTTTTTAATCCCAGCTATTTTTTTCTATGCTCCTTTAAAGAATGTTTAAGCTTAAATTTCTGTATATTTGGAAAGACAGTGTGCTCTGAAGCATGAACCTCTATGCCATTCTGAGAGGGGGGCTTCCAGTGAGTGCTTAATTTTTATTTTCTTTTCCCAATTAGAGGAATAATGGATATTCATTGCAGAAAATTTGGAAAATGTTGAAACATATAAATCCCATAGCTCTGAGATAACCACTGCTAATACTTCAGCATATTTCTTTCAAACTTTCGTGTCTATAAATTTACACACAGACACATGCTGAAAAGATTAGTTCTTGCTGTACATTCAGTTTGGTTTTCTGTTGTTATGACGGATGACTGTTTTTCATGTATTCTAAATATAGTACCTACTCACTGGTAGAAAATTCATAAAGCTCAGAAGTACAGAGGTTATATTTCCTCGAATTTCACAAAAGGTAGTCACTGTGAAAATTGTACTATTTCATTCTTCACATTAAAAAATTTTGCATAATAAGATACATAGTTTTGAACTGTACATTTTTCACACCATTGTATTTTCATAATATTAGGAACATTTCCCAGATCATCAAAATATGGTTTGCAGTGCCACACAACTCAAGTTTTGTGCTTTTCCACTGCATAAAAGTCAGTGGTAACCTAAGATATATATATATTGTCACCCTGTTTATTTAACTTATATGCAGAGTACATCATGAGAAACGCTGGACTGGGAGAAACACAAGTTGGAATCAAGATTGCCGGGAGAAATATCAATAACCTCAGATATGCAGATGACACCACCTTTATGGCAGAAAGTGAAGAGGAACTAAAAAGCCTCTTGATGAAAGTGAAAGTGAAGAGTGAAAAAGTTGGCTTAAAGCTCAACATTCAGAAAACGAAGATCATGGCATCTGGTCCCACCACTTCATGGGAAATAGATGGAAAAACAGTGGAAACAGTGTCAGACTTTATTTTTCTGGGCTCCAAAATCACTACAGATGGTGACTGCAGCCATGAAATTAAAAGACACTTACTCCTTGGAAGGAAAGTTATGACCAACCTAGATAGCATATTCAAAAGCAGAGACATTACTTTGCCAACAAAGGTTCATCTAGTCAAGGCTATGGTTTTTCCTGTGGTCATGTATGGATGTGAGAGTTGGACTGTGAAGAAGGCTGAGTGCCGAAGAATTGATGCTTTTGAACTGTGGTGTTGGAGAAGACTCTTGAGAGTCCCTTGGACTGCAAGGAGATCCAACCAGTCCATTCTGAAGGAGATCAGCTCTGGGATTTCTTTGGAAGGAATGATGCTGAAGCTGAAACTCCAGTACTTTGGCCACCTCATTCGAAGAGTTGACTCATTGGAAAAGACTCTGATGCTGGGAGGGATTGGGGGCAGGAGGAGAAGGGGAAGACAGAGGATGAGATGGCTGGATGGCCTCACTGACTCGATGGACGTGAGTCTCAGTGAACTCCGGGAGTTGGTGATGGACAGGGAGGCCTGGCGTGCTGTGATTCATGGGGTCGAAAAGAGTCAGACGCAACTGAGTGACTGATCTGATCTGATCTGATATATATATATATATATATATATATATATATATATATAAAACCTAAGATCTTGAAATTTTTGAGTTTTGGAAATTCACTCAACCCTCAAAAAGAATATACATTCTTAGCATAATATGAATCATTATTTCAATCTCAAGTATATTATTGAAATTTTCTATGCCATTATTTGTTTTTTATCTCCAAGATCTTTGAAGATTATGTTAAAGACTTTCACTTTTCAATCAATCCATCTTTTTTCTTCTAATAAATTTTAATTAATGTGTTTAGTTTAGATAAATGTCTCTTAAAAGAACATTTTCATAATTAATGTGCATTTTATCAAAATAAAGGAACTCTGTCTTAATGTTTTGTCTTAACTTTAATAAATTTTAATCAATGTCTTAATGTCTCAATTTCTGTCTGGTGTTAATTCTGCCACATATACTTTGTTATTGTTGTTTCCCTGATATTTGAAAAAGATTTTAACTTTTCTGTTTGTTCTTAACTGATAAGCAATTCCTGTAAACAGATTATAGTGAGTTTTATTTTACTTTAATCTTTGTTCTCTGTTGTCATACATGATCTATGTGGACTTATTTTTATCATTTTATCACTTTTATTTTTAAGTTCTTTGGAGATGATTTTTGTTTTTTTTTTTGCTATTCAGAAAACATTTTTCTGCCTTTATCTTCTTTGGTAGTGGGTAAGTATATATTTTATTTATGACTTTCACAGTGGTTAGATTTATGCATTCAAAAACATTGTTCATTAGGGATTGAGTTCAATCACTGAAATAGAAAATCATCCAGACTGGGACTCACTGTTCTCATGAAACAGGAAGTCAGAACACTGAGAACTTGTGCACTGCTCCCCAGGGCCCCCCATATTTCAGGCTCCTCCTCTCTCTCTCTGTTTCGTCATCCTAAGCATAAGCTTTCATCCCACAAAGCCATCAATGTCCCAAAGGATGGTTATATCTTCGACCTCCCAACCACATTCCAAATGGAAAGAAAAACGGGGGAAGGACCAAGGAAAGGAGGAGGAGGAAGAGAAAACAGAGAAGGAGCGCACACGAAGGAAGAGGCATTGTCTATATCTGTGTAGGGAAACTCGCCCAGAACCTCAGTCAACTCTCCCTTCTGTTTCACTGCCTAGAACTCTGTCACACGCTACTTCTCTCTGCAAGGAGGCTAGGAAAGAGGATTTTTATTTGGGTACTTTGTCAGTCTGAACAAAACTGGGTTTTCCTTAGTAAGGAAGAAGGGTGAATATATTTTAGCAGAACAGAAATTGCCTATCCATTATTTCTAAAGTTGTCCAAGTCAAGAGTGAAAGTGTTTGGCCTGCTGCTGCTTCTCTTCTCCCACAGCCCCTCTCCTACATGACCACATTTTAATTCTTGGTATTCATGAATTTAAATATAAAATTTAAACCTTTTGTTCCACTAAATTATAATTTTACATTTTGTAACTTTTCTTTCAAAGATTTTAAAATCGCACTAAAGTGTTGCTGCTGCTGCTAAGTCACTTCAGTCGTGTCCGACTCTGTGCGACCCCATAGATGGCAGCCCACCAGGCTGCCCCATCCCTGGGATTCTCCAGGCAAGAACACTGGAGTGGATTGCCATTTCCTTCTCCAATGCATGAAAGTGAAAAGTGAAAGTGAAGTCGCTCAGTCATGTCCAACTCTTCTAGACCCCAGGGACTGCAGCCTACCAGGCTCCTCCATCCATGGGATTTTCCAGGCAAGAGTACTGGAGTGGGGTGCCATTCAAACATTATAAATCCTTACATTTATAATTATTGAGGTTCACTCTGCAGATTCTTTTAAGCCAAGAAATTGCCTGATTTATATGTTGGATTTTGGTTCTTTTCTTGATGGTCTAAAATACACGTCGACGTGATTTTTGAAAATGTGTATATATAGACGGTATACCTTGTGCTCTTGTATGTAGGAAACTCATCCTAGTTCAACCTTCCAGGGACGAAGTTGTGCATCACATTTGAAAATAACTAACATGAAAAAGTGCCTCAACTCATTTAGGCCCCTGGTTACTTTATAACCAATAATAAACTTGCTCTTCTCTTAAGGCCAGACTCAAAATTGTTTAATTCCAAAAACAATCAAGCAAAAATGTAATTCCAAAGGCACTGATGAATAGCACACATCCTTTCCAGTGGTCATGTATGGATGTGAGAGTTGGACTGTGAAGAAAGCTGAGCGCCGAAAAATTGATGCTTTTTTTTTTTTTTTAATTGATGCTTTTGAACTGTGGTGTTGGAGAAGACTCTTGAGAGTCCCTTGGACTGCAAGGAGATCCAACCAGTCCATTCTAAAGGAGATCAGTCCTAGGTGTTCTTTGGAAGGAATGATGCTAAAGCTGAAACTCTAGTACTTTGGCCACCTCATGCGAAGAGTTGACTCATTGGAAAAGACTCTGATGCTGGGAGGGACTGGGGGCAGGAGGAGAAGGGGATGACAGAGAATGAGATGGCTGGATGGCATCACAAACTCGATCGATGTGAGTCTGAGTGAACTCCGGGAGTTGGTGATGGACAGGGAGGCCTGGCATGCTGCAATTCATGGGGTCGCAAAGAGTTGGACACGACTGAGTGACTGAACTGAACTGAACTGAACTAAATGAATTTTTCTTTTAATACAGAGGCAGAAAACATATTTCACACCATCAATAAGATTTATAAAAAGGTATTTCTTCCACTACTCTCTTTCCTTAAAGTTCCATCCTTTATAGCAGTCTCTGTCTCACTGCATCTGTGATCCTCCTTGAGCATCTGGCTTTCTGTACTCTCCAAACTCTGTCCTTTTGCTTTTTATTTCCTTTAATTGAGATACGTGACATATAATATTATTAGTTTCAGATATACAACATAAGATTTGATATTTGCATATACTGCAAAAAGTCTTCAAAATTAGTCCAACTAACATCCAGGTATGCTTTTTATTTTTAATGCATTTTTAATTTATTCTTTTTGGTAGGTGGTTTATGGATTTTAACAAATACAGAGTCGTGTAACATTCAACCCAACCAGGAAACCGGAAACCTCCCTGCAAATGTTTTCTCATGCTGCCCCTTTGCGATCAAACCCTCTCTTCCTCTAACCTATGGCAACTACTAACCTGTTCTCCCTCTCTGTCATTTTACATTTTCCAAAATATTATATACATGCAATCATACGATATGTAGCTTTTTTTTCATTAGTACAATGCATTTCCGATTCATTCATGTTGTTGCATGGATAAATAGTTCACTCATTTTTATTTCTGAGTAATATTCCAGAATTGGATATTACACTACAGGGTATTTATCCCATCCCCAGTTTAACAAGTGCACTTATGTCTCCAAAAAGAGATTTATTCCACTCCTAACTCCCATTACCCGAGAATGTGATCTTATTTGAAACTAGGGGCTGGGCAGATGAATCAAGTTAAAATGAGACTATACACTTTAGAGTGGAACCTAAATGCAATAGCTGTCATCTTTATAAGAAAAGGGAAAGAGAGGTTTGAATACAGAGACATGGGAGAGATACGGGGAAGAAGGCTATGTGAAAATGGAGATGGACCTACGGGAGAAGCATCTACAAGCCAAGAAACATCAAGGATTATTGCTGAGTGCCACCAGAGGCTGAGAAGAGACAAGTACAGACTTTTCCCTGCTGCTGCTGCTGCTGCTGCTGCTAAGTCGCTTCAATCGTGTCTGACTCTGTGCAACCCCATAGATGGCAGCCCACCAGGCTCCCCCATCCCTGGGATTCTCCAGGCAAGAACACTGGAGTGGGTTGCCATTTCCTTCTCCAATGTAGGAAAGTGAAAAGTGAAAGTGAAGTTGCTCAGTCGTGTCTGACTCTTAGTGACCCCAAGGACTGCAGTCTTCCAGGCTCCTCTGTCCATGGGATTTTCCAGGCAAGAGTACTGGAGTGGGGTGCCATGGCCTTCTCCTAAGGACTTTTCCCTAGAGCCTTCAAAGGGGATAAGACCCTGCCAACCCCTTGGTTCTTGTCTTCTAGCTTCCAGAACTGTCAGAAAACAAATTTCTGTTGTTTCAAGTCACCCAGTTTATAGTACTTTGTTATAACAGGACTGGGATAAACTACTAAATAAAATAAAACTAATAAAACCACTTAGAGGATACTTGGGCTGTCCACAGTTTGGAGACTAAGTTATGAATGAAGCTGTAATAAAAACTCATCTTTAAGTTTTTGTGTGAAAATAAGTTTTTATTTCTCTTTAGTAAATTAGGAGTGAGATTAGTGTCATATGTTAAATGTATGTTTAGTTCATAAAAACATCATAATGTTCATCAAAGAAACCCTACCATTTTGTATTTCTACAAGCAATGTATGAGAACTCAAATTGCTCTTCAGCCTCACCAGCATTTGGCTTTATCAGGTTAGTTTTTGTTTGTTTTTCTTCCTTATTTCAATAATTGTATGGTGGATCTCATCATGGTTTAATTTGAATTATCTTAATAACTAACAATGTTGAATGATCTTTTCAGGTCCTTAAATGCCACCCATATATCTTCTGTGTTAAAAATATCTTTCCAAATCCTTTGCCCATTTCTTATTAACATATTCACTTTTTTATTGTCAAGTTTTGAGAAATGGTTATATATTTGGCTTACATGCGTTTCAACAGATATATACTCTGAAAATATTTTCTCTTAACATATGGCTAGTATTTTCATTTCTTTATTAATGTTCTTTGAAAAACCAAAGTTTTTAATTTCAAAGAAGTCAAATTTATTAATTTTATTGATAAATCAAAAGGTCTTAATGATAACAACAGTGGTGTGGTCACTCACCTAGAGCCAGACATCCTGGGGTGTGAAGTCAAGAGAGACTTAGGAAGCATCACTATGAACAAAGCTAGTGGAGGTGACAGAATTCCAGCTGAGCTATTTCAAATCCTAAAAACTGATGCTGCTAAAGTGTTGCACTTACTATGTCAGCAAATTTGGAAAACAGCAGTGGCCACAGAACTGGAAAAGGTCAGTTTTCATTCCAGTCCCAAAGAAAGGCGACGCCAGGAAAGGAAAAGGAAAGTGAAGTCACTCAGTCATGTCCGACTCTTTGTGACCCCATGGACTGTAGCCTACCAGGCTCCTCTGTCCATGGGATTTTCCAGGCAATAGTACTGGAGTGGATTGCCATTTCCTTCTCCAGTGGATCTTCCCAACCCAGGGC
The DNA here is from genome assembly GCF_002263795.3 of Bos taurus. Taxonomy (NCBI): domain Eukaryota; kingdom Metazoa; phylum Chordata; class Mammalia; order Artiodactyla; family Bovidae; genus Bos; species Bos taurus. Next base: position 92,768,265 of record NC_037336.1, read on the forward strand.
TTGAACCCTGGTCTCCCACATTGTAGACAGACGCTTTACCATCTGAGCCACCAACTATCAGACAAATGTGTTCATTTTCTATTTTAACAAGGCAATGCTCAAAACTCTCCAAGCTAGTCTTCAGCAGTACATGAACTGAGAACTTCCAGATGTACAAGCTGGATTTATAAAAGGCAGAGGAACTAGATATCAAATTGCCAACATCCACTGGATCATAGAAAAAGCAAGAGAATTCCGGAAAACATGTACTTCTGCTTCATTGACTACACTAAGACCTTTGACAGTGTGGATCACAACAAACTGTGGAAAATTCTTAGAGACAGGAATACCAGACCATCCTATTTGTCTCCTTAGAAATCTGTATGCAGGTCAGGAAGCAAGAATTAGAACCAAATAGGGAACAATGAACCAGTTCAAAACTGGAAAAGGAGTACATCAAGGCAGGCAATATATTGTCACCCTGCTTATTTAACTTCTATGCAGAGTACATCATGTATGTATGTACTCCATAGATCAGCTGGAATCAAGATTGCTGGGAGAAATATTAGTAACCTCAGATATGCAGATGACACCACCCTTATGGCAGAAAGTGAAGAGGAACTAAAAGCCCCTTGATGAAAGTGAAAGAAGAGAGTGAAAAAGTTGGCTTAAAGCTCAACGTTCAGAAAACGAAGATCATGGCATCCAGTCCCATCACTTCATGGCAAATAGATGGGGAAACAGTGGAAACAGTGGCTGACTTAATTTTGGGGGCTCCAAAATCACTGCAGATGGTGATTGCAGCCATGAAATTAAAAGACGCTTACTCCTTGGAAAGACAACCTAGGAATGACCAACCTAGACAGCATATTAAAAAGCAGAGACATTACCTTGCCAACAAAGTAATGTCAAGGCTATGGTTTTTCCAGTAGTCATGTATGGATGTGAGAGTTGGACTGTGAAGAAAGCTGAGTGCCGAAGAATTGACGCTTTTGAACTGCTGTGTTGGAGAAGACTCTGGAGAGTCCCTTAAACTACAAGGAGATCCAACCAGTCCATCCTAAAGGAAATCAGTCCTGAGTGTTCATGGAAGGACTGATGTTGAAGCTGAAACTCCAATACTTTGGCCACCTGATGTGAAGAACTGACTTATTGGAAAAGACCCTGATGCTGGGAAAGATTGAGGGTAGGAGGAGAAGGGGATGACAGAGGATGAGATGGCTGGATGGCATCACTGACTCAATGGACATGAGTTTGGGTAAACTCCAGGAGTTGGTGATGGACAGGGAGGCCTGGAGTGCTACAGTCGATGGGGTCACAAAGAGTCGGACAGGACTGAGTGGCTGAACTGAACTGAATGACTTTAATGGCAACAAACAATGAGGAACTAAAGAACAAAGGAAGCAAAGATGAAGGTGAAAGAGGAGAGAGAAAAAGCATACTTAAAACTCAACATTCAGAAAACTAAGATCATGGCGTCTGGTCCCATCACTTCATGGCAAATAGATGGGGGGAAAAATGGAAAGAGTGGCAGATTTTATTTTCTTGAGTTTCAGAATCACTGTGGATGGTGACTGCATCCATGAAATTAAAAGACACTTGCCTCTTAGAAGAAAAGCTATGTCAAACCTAAACAGCATATTTAAAAGAGATATCACTTTTCTGACAAAGGTCTATATAGCCAGAGCAATGGTTTTTCCAGTAGTCATGTACAGATGTGAGTTGGACCATAAAGATGGCTGAGTGTTGAAGAATTGATGCTTTCAAGCTGCGGTGCTGGAGAAGACTCTTGTCCAAGTCCCTTGGACTATAAGAAGATCAAACCAGTCAATCCTAAAAAAAAAAAAAAAATCAACCCTGAATATTCATTGGAAGGACTGATGCTGATGCTGAAGCTGAAACTGCAATAATTTGGCCACCTGATGTGAATAGCCGACTTATTGGAAAAAACCCTGATTCTGGGAAAGATCCAAGGCAACAGGAGAAGGGGGCAGCAGAGAATGAGACAGTTAGATAGCATCATTGACTCAATGGACATGAATTGAGCAAACTTCAGGAGATGGTGAAGGACAGGGAAGCCTGGCAAGCTGCTGTCCATGGGGTTGGAAATAGTTGACACAACATAGCTACTGAACAACAAAATAAATAACTCATTGTCTAACCCCATGTCACAAAGATTTCCTCTTTATTATAAACTGTGTGATTAACTTATTATATTTTAAATGCTTCCCTTTTATTCCTGATTTCTATCATTTGTAGCATCTTTCATCTTTCCTTTGGCAGTCTAGCCAGACGTTTATCACTACTTTTTTCTTTTAAAGTTCCTTTCATTTTCTCTATGACTTTTATACCACTGGTCCTTTCAGTAACAACCAGTACTGGCTGTTTTTCAAAGTTTTGACTCCCCTCCCCTGCCTGACTGCTGTTACTTTTCTGGGTCTTCAAGTAATTGCCTTTTGTGTTCTGTCCAGAGGTCTGTGTTTTCATAAGCAGGACAGAAGAGAAGTAGTAGGTGTCAGAAGGCCAACTCCACTTGCTTGATACCAGAAGTACATCATAGGTTCACTATATAGAGCATTTTGTCTATTGGCTTCTCCCACTGTTATTTTTTACTCATCACCTAGCTGACCTTTTTTTTTTATTATTGTAATAGCATTTACTTTAATAAAGTTAAGAGAAAGTAATGTTCCTTCAAGAATTATACCTATGGTTCCCAGTGGCACTTGTGGTAAAGAACCTGCCTGCCAATGCAGGAGATATAAGAAAGTCAGGTTCAATCCCTGGGTCAGGAAGATCCCCTAGAGAAGGAAATGGCAACCCACTCCAGTATTCTTGCCTGGGAAATCCAAGGACAGAGGAGCCTGGTGGGCTACAGTCCACAGGGTTGCAAAGAGTCGGACATGACTGAAGCCTGTACTAAGTTTCCCTCATGATTCAGATGGTAAAGAACCTGCCTGCAATGCTGGAGACTCAAGTGGTATCCCTGGGTCAGCAAGATCCCATGGAGAAGAGAGTGGATATCTCCTCCAGTATTCTTGCCTAGAGAATTCCATGGACAGAGTAGTTTGGCGGGCTGCAGTCCATAGGGTCACAAAGAGTTGGACACATCTGAGTGACTAACACTTTCACTTTTCACCACCATGGGCTTTTGATTTTCCAGTTTGTTAAATGGCATTATATATTAAAATCTTTGTAAACTTACATTAACACAGTCCATCATATGATACATGTCCACCATTCAACCTCCTGGTAAAGAAGTTTCAAGAGCCCACTTTTCAGAATAAGACTGAAACTACAAAACTTTAAATCAACTATCTGCTCTTAAGTTAGAATTGTTTCATACAGCTGAAGGATCGGTAGTCTATAAGAACATGTCTCTCCCTCTCCTACGAGCGTGTGATTAGAAAGGCACCATATGGTAGCAGTCTGTGTTTTATATATAAATGGGGTAGGGGGCGGAGGAGGAGTGAGAGAGAAGGAGATAAAGGTAGTTTTGATTGTTAACCAAGTATGGTAAGAAAAATCAAGATGAATTCCATTTCTCTAACAAACAAAACACCTACTGGGCAAGGAAGGCTGTGTAATACATGCTGGAGGAAATTCAAAAAATGTGTATGGCAGGTTTCCCTATTTCTAGGAGTTTGGTAGGACAAGTAACTTATACACGATAGTTTTAAAATAAGTTGAAGTGTGATAACACCAAGTTATCAGTATTAACCATAATGGGTATTCTGAAATGGAAGGTAGAATAGGATAATCAACATAGACTTCATGAAAAGATGGAATCCTTCAAGGAAAAGTGAGATTCTGAATTTTACTTATTGGAGGAAATGCAGAAAGAATAGACTGAATAGAGTGATGGTGCTCTACTCAGGAGAAAGATTGAAATTCCCAAGAAAATTTGATCAGTTATTATGAGAATAGACAATCAATAGTCCCAAACTTGAAAAGACTCACATGCTGGAATAATCAAATAAATAATTTAAAACAGCTTTAATGGCCATGCATCTTAAGGTAAAGGCAAACACTCCTGAAATACAAACTATAGAGAGGAAATATCACACATTTAGGTTTTAGTTGAGTGGTAGGAAATAAAAGTGGAAAAGTAGACTGGGGCAAGTTCATCAAGGGTACTAAAAGCTAAGGCAAAATTTAACTTGCAAGTTAATGAAGAGCCATCACCGAAGGTCGCTGAACAGGAAGAGAAGCATAACCAGAGCCATATTTTGGAAGACCTACGTGTAGTGTGCAAACTATGGTGACGCCTGAGTAGAGAAAAGCATGGAGGAAAGGACGTCAGCTGCATCACTGCAATGACGTGGACAACAGATACAAAGTGCTTAAGCTGGGTAACGAAATGAGAATGGAATGGAAAGAAGGTAGATGAAAGGTTTCAGTGATGGTCCTGACTGCCTTGGAAATAGGGAACGTAGAGGAGTTGGATAAAAGCAGAGAAGTTCACTTAGAAATATGAGTTTGAGTTGCTTGGTAGACAGCTTTTTAACCATGCTTATGAGCGCTGAAAATTGATGCTTTTGAACTGTGGTGTTGGAGAAGACTTTTGAGAGTCTCTTGAACTGCAAGGAGATCCAACCAGTCCATCCTAAAGGAAATCAGTCCTGAGTGTTCATTGGAAGGACTGATGTTGAAGCTGAAACTCCAATACTTTGGCCACCTCATGAGAAGAACTGACTCATTGGAAAAGACCCTGATGCTGGGAAAGATTGAAGGCAGGAGGAGAAGAGGACAACAAAGGATGAAATGGTTGGATGGCATCACCGACTCAATGGAGATGAGTTTGAGTAAACTCCGGGAGTTGATGGACAGGGAGGCCTGGAGTGCTGCAGTCCATGGGATTGCAAAGAGTCAGACATGACTGAGCGACTGAACTGAACTGAAGAGCAGAGGAGGGGGATTCCCCAGTAGCTCAGCGGTAAAGAATCTGCCTGCAATGCAGGAACCGCAGCAGATGTGGGTTTGATCCCTGGGTCTGGAAGATCCCCTGGAAGAAGAAATGGCAACCGAGTCCAATATTCTTGCCTGGAGAATGCCACGGACAGAGGAGCCTGCTGGGCTACAGTCCAGAGGGTCACAGTGAGTCAGACGCAACTTAGTACGCATGCACACATGCATGCACTGCTTCATAAGAGGCATGATTCAACTCTAGAGACAGAGAGGTAAATGGGGAGATCACAGTGTGGATGGAATTACCAAGGAGAAGAGAAAAAGGAAGAGGATAAAGCTGTGAGAGATAACCCTCTTTCTAGGGCAGGAAGTAGACAAGAGAGAGAGGCTCTGAAAAGGGAGAAAGGACATTTTTAGGAAGGAGTGACAGTGTTGCAGAGAGTTAAAGAGGGCAGATATTAAAACAGTTTACAATTCAGAGACCAAGGGTAATCTTTACAGGAGCAGTTTCAATAGAATATCAAAGGCAGAAGCCATGCATTAAGAAGCAGAAGCGAGGGGCTGTGACTGGGAGTAAAGGGGCACAGAAGACGATACATCCTTTTTGAAGTTTAGCAGCGAGGACCTGGGTTCCATGGATCAACCAGACAGGAATTTGACCTCTGGTGGGTAGACCTCATCAGGAAAAAACAACTGACCACCAATAACTCAAGGGAGGCAACTGTCCAGTGTTGTCAGATGTTTTTGATGATTAAGATAAAAAACAATGTGAAAAACAAGAAATGGAGTCAGGCGGAAAAAGTCTTCCTCATACAGAGTGACATGAATTTGCTCTTCTTCAAAGTCTCTCTCGTCTCCTTGCAGAAAAAGATTGGTTCCCCTGGCCCACTGTCTTTGTTGAGTTAATGTTGCTGCAGAAGGCAGAATGGTGATGGCAAATTCCAAAGATGCAGCCTACAAGGAAAGAACATGCTCTTTCCTAGCAGCTGGAGGGAACAAAAAGAAAAGCAATGATCTGGGAAGTTTTGATGGCAAGCAGATGTACCGCTTCAGCCTAACGTTCAGACTCAATGCCAAACTATTGCTCCAACAGCTTGTCTGCTTGGGAATTTCCAGGGGGCAGTTAGCTGTCTCCTTCTTCTCCACTCTGCTCCATGCCACAGTTCTTTCTAGCTCTCAGCACCTCCTCCTCGCCCTTCGTATCTCACAGCCACCACCTGCCATCTTATGACGGTGAGGAATGGGGCAGAAAGAGCCAAGGCATTTCAGAGAGCCGAGTGATGAGTAACTTCCTGCCTCAGACGGTAACTGGGGAACGTGGACCTCAGGACCTGAAGCTGACACTGGGGAGTGAGGATGTACTTACATCACTTGTTGCTCTAAGACTTTATATGTGAAAGGAGCAGTCAGGGGAAAGTGAGAAGTTCTACAGTACCTTGTTTCCGGGACCCGCCCTTCAGCTTTCACTCTGGAAGAGATTACATGGAAACTTCAGGGAGATGCTCCAGTTGCCCCATTTAAAAATTGCCCTGAAGTTACTTAACGCCTGTTTTGTAAGAAGTGGGAAGTAAATAAATGGTGATGGCCGTATCACCCTGGTGACTCTCACCCCAGTCGTCTCAGAAGCTTTCTCCAGGACACCGGGGGGCTCAGGTGCAAACACACCTCCTCTGGGACTGACAAGCGGTCGTCTCTGTAGGACCTTCTAAATCTAGGAATCGGTAAGGGGCAAGTTCTCGTGGGAAATGCTGGCCTGGTGAAATGGTCCTGACACCTCTTTCTCTCTTTCTCTTTTCTGTCCTCCTTCTACAGGGACATTTTAAATGAAGAGATTTCCAGCCAGGAGTGCCTTTGTCTGTGAAGGGGTGCAGAGAGCTGGGGGAAAAAAAGAGGGCAACAGAGTCAGCAAGGGGAGGAGAAAAAGACTAGAGGCTCATGACCCATTCTTCCTAAACTTAAAGTGAGAGGTTGCCTTCACTAGATGGGACACAATAGGGTAGGGACTGGAGACCTCAGTGGTTTGACCAACTCTCCCCTTTCTTCCCAGGTATCAACCTCTCTCAGCAACTCAAGGAAAGGGCCAGCAAATGGACAGGGTGCCCGAGGAGCAAAGGACAAAGCCCCACCTAGTGCCCCAGGGTGCATGGACCCCTCAAAGGCTTTCCTGGGTCATCAGGAAGGAGTTTGAGGGAGTTTAAGGGAGTGCGTGCGAGGGGTACACAGGCAACCCAGGAAGTCAGCAGTGTGTCAGGGCTCACGGTTAAGGGAAGAGCAGGAATGGGGTCATGAATTATGTAACCTGTAGGCTCCTCTGTCTGTGGGGGAGCCGAACTGTGTTCTTCCAGAGGAGGACCGTGGGAGGAGCTGGCGGAGGATGCGCGTGCTGTTGCCATGCGCTGGGTGCCCACAGCTGAGCTGGGATGGGAGGCCCAGCCCTGCTGTCGTGGGCCCAAGCAGGCTGCCGAGGAGGCCCGGATTGCCCGCGGTTGCACTCAGGCAAGCCTCAGAGGACATAAAAATCTGTTATTAAACATCCCGATGCTAACAGCACGAGTCTGTATTTATCCAGCGCTCTGCCAAAAGCCCAAGCCTTTATCCAGGAGACCAGAACAGTTGATCTTAACACCTTTGAACAGATGGAAAGTGCACAAATGGGAGACACAGGAATAGCGAAGCAAACCATACCTCTCCCGCTAAACTTGGCCCAGAAAGGACATAATGTGTAAAGGGGAACTGTCAAGAGAAACATCGCAATCTCTTCAGAAGTCAATGTACCTTTAATTTCAAAAGTACAACTGAGTACCATTTTCTAGACAGATGATCCCCCCCGTCATATCTCTTGCTGTTCTTTGGAAAGCTTCTGTTATTTCTCTTCCATCTGTTATTTTCATTTATTTCAGCTAGATTTTTCCAAATTGGAGGATCTTATTTTGGGAATGATATATTCCAGAGATGTTACCCCATTTAAAGAGAACGATTGTTTTTTTTTTTTTTCCCCAACTTGGAAGAGTATATTATGGGTCCAGGGGCAGGTAGTTTTTTCTAGGTTCAGAGACTAAGAGTCTTCTCTGTAGAACAGTGGCTCTGGAGCTCCTGATGGAGCATGGTGGGTGGGGGGTGGGCATGTTTGGCCCTTGGTAAGGGTCCCTCCCAGAACATCAAGCCCCGACGAGGAAGGCCTTCCATCAGGCCCAATGCTCCCTCCTGGGTTTTGGCACTCAGAGGAACTGAGTTAGAAATAAGCATGTATCTGTGATATCCCGGCATTCTCTGAAGGACTGGAACGTTTGTGAGAAAAGCAGAGAAGAGAAAAGCATGTACCTACTTGGAGCCTGATGATCAGAGGAAGAAAAAGATGTGAGAGCAAAGGAGGGAAGGGAATGAAGAGATGCCTCAAGGTCACTTCACACCCCAGGGAGAAGGGAGAAAACACCAGGACACCCAGACTGCCCACCCATAAGAGACATGAGAACGTTGAGGCCCCTCCCAGATGTTAAAACGTAGAATATGCGACATTTATCTCAGGACACTTCTCTCCGGTTGCTTTCTCAAGCCTCACTCCCCTTCCACACACAACCTACTCTGGGCCCTACCAGGATGGATCCCCGCTGAGTGCCACGTGCCGCGCGCTTCCCTGGAAACATACTTTGTCTGTGATGCCTGCCTCCGTGCCGTCTGCTCTTCCCTATGCCTGGCAGACTCCTGCTCATCTCCGCCAAGCCAGCAGAAATGTCATCTTCTCCAAAACCTTCTCCATCTCTCAGTCCGCATTTGTTACGGGTTCCCCCAGAAGTTTTCCCTGCACACAACCCCCATCTCACTTGTGGCACTTAAGATATTTTATCCTGTTTTCCCCTCCGGACTGTGCTGAATTTGGGTGGTCCATCCATGTTTGCAGGTGGGAGGAATGAAGGTCACCCAGGATGGGAGAAAGTACACTGCAGTAAGGAGTCACACAGCCTAGAATCAAGGAGCCAAAAGCTAGTCGACTGGATCAGCTTCGTCACAGGGTGTTATTTTAGTGACAATGTCTGCCGACATTCTCATTAAATGCCTCTGTGCTTCTCACTGCAACTTGGTAGAAAAATCATAAGACTCAGACCCAAGAGACATCAGTTCTAATATTGCTTCTGCAGTTAACTGGTTGAATGTTGTCCTAAAATTTACTCACTGTCAGTTTCCTCAGCTGTCAAAGTCATTGGTGTTGTTTTTTCCTCTACTTTATCTCACATGTTTTGTTTTTTTAAAAACAAAAACAAAAAAATGAATCGATGTGACAGAATTTAATGGTTGTACAGGGAAATGATAGTATCATTGAATTTCCTTAAATTTTGCTTCCTCCTCATCTAACCAAGCTTCTCCTATAAATGTGCCAACAATAATACCAATACTACTAATAAAATGCAAAATATTTCATTGTAGCTCAAAAGCTCTTGCTATTGTAGTTCGCTTGTATGTTGTAGGTATTAAGGATGTTCACAATAAATTGTTTAGAAAAGGGCATATTAGCATATGAAATAAAATGCTCTCATTTTAAGGTGTGCTTCTAAAAGAACAGGGAACTTCAGTGTTGGGAAGGGGAGGAGCTGGAAATCTACTGGCCCAACCTTCTGTCCTGTGATGAGGAAATCTGGGCCAGAAGAGGTCACATGGGTTTTGTGAATTAGATACAAGGCTGAGATTCAAACCCAGGTTGCCCATTGCCTAGTCTGTGCCCCATGGCCCACAGTGGGCAAAGAGAAGTGCCCAGGAAAAGGAGTATTGCTCTTACCACCCAACCCAGATGGGCTGGGGCTTGTTGGGCCAGTCTGCAGCCAGGCGGGCATCAGAGCAAGGCACTGCTGTCTTCAGTCCCCCTTCCTCCCTCTGACCAGCACACTGGCCTCGATACCCCTCATCTGCCAGCAACACCCTCCCTCCACCAGCCCATGTCCGTGTAATCAGCTCTTTCACATCCTTCCCGTCTTTGCGTCAACGTCACCTTCTCATTGAGAATGCCCTTTGCCCTTTTAAAACTGCAGCCCCTCCCCCAGCCTTATATTTTTCCATTACCAGCTTTACTTTTCTCCACAGCATTTTACCGACTCAATGGACATGAGTTAGAGCCAACCCAGAGACAGTGAAGGACAGGGAAGCCTGGTGCGCTGCAGTACGTGGGGTTGCAGAGTCGGACACGACTGAGCGACTGGACCACACAAAAAAAGAGCGTTTTCTTTCTTTGTTTGTTAATTGTCTGCCTCTTTCCCTCACTGGTAAGCTCCATGAGGACAAAGAAATTTGTCTACTTTGGTTACCACCATCCCTCCAGGGCCCGGAACAGTGCCTACATTGGCTCAAAAATAACTCTCGAGTGGACAAATGAATGAAGGATGACCTGCTGCAGCAATTATTTTTGAGAGACAGTGAGAGTGCGTTATTCCTCATCTGTGTCCTCTCTAAGTAAGAACCTGTCACTAAACACCTGGAGGGCTCCTCAGTTCCCAGTGCCACTTCAACCGAAACTCAGACTTGACTCATTATGCAAAGCTCAGAGAACTTATCTTTGGAAAACTCCCACCATTCGCATTACCTGATCAGAAGATAGCTTTTGGATTGTGTGTGTGCTGTGTGCTCAGTCGCATCTGAGTCTTTGCAGTCCCACAGACTGTAACCCCCAGGCTCCTCTGTCCATGGGATTCTCCAGGCAAGAATACTGGAGTGGGTTGCCATTTCCTCCTCCAGGGGATCCTCCAGACCCAGGGATCAAACTCATGCCTCTTGAGTCTCCTTCATTGGCAGGGTTCTTTACCACTAATGCCACCTGGGAAGCCCACTTTTAGGTTACTAAGGTTAACCAAAACAGCCTGAACTTTTCTGAAGATCACATCCTCTTTTAATGATTTAGCTGGGGCTCCAGAAGGTTATTTTTAATTTTGATTCATTCCTCACATAAACCCATTCATTGGCCATTGACAGACAGCGTGCCTGTCTACACCCACAGGCATCAAAATGGACGTGGGGAGCCAGGATTTGACAAGCCAGGCATTATCATCTTGAATCACAGCCACAGAAGTACTGACCAGAATGCAAGGTCAGAGGAATTTAAAGACTAGAGCTTCAGATCTAGCAGATCTCAGCAGAAGCAAGGCAGACAAATGGGACCTGCCAGCAGTGAGATGTCATTTGAGTAGAACCAGGTATGAGCTGAAGAGTCTGGACAGTTCAATGGTGAGATCAAGAATTCAGAGATTTACTACAAAGAACCTCTTAAGCAGGCTCTTGGTGAGCTTTCTTGAGCCAAAGACAGAGTCTTAAAGGTAGTAAGTTGTCAAAGATAAGAAGATGAGTATGGATGCTGGTAAGATAACCAACTCCCTGGTTTGCTGGGACCTTCCTAGTTTCAGCATTGAAAGTTCCAGGTCTCAGTAAGCACCTCCATTCTGGGCAAACCAGTGCAGTCAGGCTCCCTGAGTGCTCGGCTGGATGGAGATGAGAACAGAGGGGGTTCCCTCTTAGAGGCTTCATCTCAGACATACAAGACAAGGGCAGCAGCTGAGAGCAAAGGGCTGGGAGGTACTAAGGAGACAGGTGGAGAATGCTAAGGGAAGAAGGAGAAAATGATGGTCAGACTGTGTTGAGAAGGGGAACCTGCTTGTGCTTGAGGGGCTTCTCCAAAGGCCTTGATAAAATCCAGATGAATGGATGTGGTCAAGACAGCCACGCTGAGGTTCAGCCCTCTGGTATCCTTCAGAAAGGGAAGAATGATTCTACTCACGCTTACCTAATTTAGAGTTTGATGCATCCAATTCACCCTCCGTGTCTATGTCTTACCCTGCACGTAAGCATTGCGGAAACAGACTCAGTCTTCTTTAGGTCACTGCAGCAGCTCAGGACATCAGTGTCTCCTAAATCTCTCTGTCCTGAAACCCCTCAGCCTTCCCAGCATCCCAAATTCACAAGGAAAGTATTGGAAAATGGCTTTCCTGCTAAGAACAGAAAGTAATAACCTATTTTCTTTGCTTCGATCGACCCATGACATATCAAAACTGATTAAATTAATCTGTTGTACTTCAAATGCTTTAATACTGGTCATGTTTATCCACACTTAATGGAATATACATCGGAGGCTGTTTTTCAATAGCAGTGATGGATTTTCCCCCTGCCAGTACTTTCCAATTTATTTTATCTTCCAGCAGCAGAGCCCTTTTATTCAAACAGGAGTATACATGGTAGTCTGATATGTAAAGCACATAAAGTAGACAAAATTCGATCTGCTATGAGGAAAGTAGGTAGTGGGATCAGGAACCATCTTATATTCCTTGGCAGCACATGGGAGATCTCTGTGGAATCCTACCAGTTCTGAGGGCAGAGTTTGCAGACCTCTGACCCAGGCATTCAGGCAAAACAAACCAGTGCACGCACAAGAGAGGTCGTGGTAACAAGGAAAAAGCTTCATTATGCACAGACAGTATATAGCTCATGAGTGCTGCATACTAACCATCTGAGCCCTGAGTCAAAGGAACTGTCTTAGAAAAGCATATGCATTAATTATAAAATAAAACTGAAGGATAAGTTGGCCCTTTTCAGAAGAGAAAATATTTGGTTAAAAATACCAGTAGCAATAAAGCTCATCAATAGAATGGCCAAGTGCCAATACTGGCAGCTCCTGATTCATAGCTATTTGGAGCCCTACTGTTCCAGGCTCTGCCAACCATGACCTCTCAGAAAAGTTCTAAAGGAGTTCCCACAAACCAGTCTGGAATGAGCTGTTGAGAGTGGTCAACCCTTCCACTATGGCCAATCAGAATTTAGATACACATAACAGTTGTGACTTCTATGCACAGGAAGAATCAAGCCCTAAATGAATGAGCAAAAGAAATTTTGTTCCAGGATTGCCCTTAATCTTCTCCATAATAAATATGGTCAAGTAGGTACCTCTCCGTGACCACTCCAAGCTGAATGTGTCTTTTGGTCACTGTTTAATCACCAATGCAGTGAGAATTAGAACACCTGAGATAAAATAAACTACTTGTTAAACTTATCATTAGATGAGGAAATGGTTCCCTCTACTATGATGACTTAATTTTGTATAATGTGTTTTGTTTTGTTTAAAAAAATATATCATTCCAAAAATAAAGGAGGAAAATGCAGAGAGCCCACATCAAACCTGTAAAGGACCTACTCTACTCTGGATTCTATTGTGGTGTCTTCATATTTTCATGGATAAAATCTAATTATCTGCACTATATTTAGTGCATACTAAATATAATGCGTGGGCTTCCCTCCTGGCTCAGACGGTAAAGCGTCTGCCTACAATGTGGGAGACTCGGGTTCGATCCCTGGATTGGGAAGATCTCCTGGAGAAGGAAATGGCAACTCACTCCAGTACTCTTGCCTGGAAAATTCCATGGATGGAGGAGCCTAGTAGGCTACAGTCCATGGGGTTGCAAAGAGTCGGACACGACTGAGCGACTTCAATGTCAATGTCAAATATAATGCACTGATATGTGGCTTTCTCTATACACAAATTGAGGTGTAGATCGACTGTGTCAGTCCAGTAAGGAATTACGAATCTAGAACTTATATTCTCCATTAGATCTGAATTATTTAGGTTAGGTTTGGTTGTATGAGGGCTTCCCTGATAGCTCAGTTGGTAAAGAATCTGCCTGCAATGCAGGAGACACTGGTTTGACTCCTGCATGGGAAAGATCCTCCGAAGAAGGGATAGGCCACCCACTCCAATATTCTTTGGCTTCCTTTGTGGCTTCCCTGATAAAAAATCTGCCTGCAATGCGGGAGACTTGGGTTCGATCCCTGCATTGGGAAGATCCCCTGGAGAAGGGAAAGGCTACCCACTCCAGTATTCTGGGCTGCAGAATTTCATAGACTATATAGTCCATGGAGTCACAAAGAGTCCGAAATGACTGAGCGACTTTCACTTTCACTTTGGCTGTATGTGACAGAAAATACATACATACATACATACATAATGGTGGCTTAAAAGAGATAAAAATTGTTTTCTTCCTTATATAAATGAAGCTTGAAGGTCCTTTCAGCTCACGTTCCTCATTCTTCATCCTCAGAACCCAAGATGGCAGCATCTACTTTCTAGGCAGCCAAATAGAGACAAGGATGAAGATGTAGAGAGCAAGGGTGAGTGCCAGCCATCTCTTCAGAATGTTTTCCAAAACCTGCCTTGGATACTTCTGCTTTTAAGCCATTGGCCACAAAATCCCTGATCTGCAATGGTGGTGTCTAACTAGGGGCACTGCTTATCCCACTGGAAATGTTACAGAAATTATAAAATTCTAATAATTCTGGACTCTGGAACACATCTGGCATGAATGTTTTTCAGAAAAATGATTGTGGTCAAATACTGACAAATTTCCATTTAAAAGTCTGCTGCTAAGCTGCTAAGTCACTTCAGTCGTGTCCGACTCTGTGCGACCCCATTGACAGCAGCCTACCAGGCTCCCCCATCCCTGGTATTCTCCAGGCAAGAACACTGGAGTGGGTTGCCATTTCCTTCTCCGATGCATGAAAGTGAAAAGTGAAAGTGAAGTCACTCAGTCGTGTCCGATTCTTAGCGACCCCATGGACTGCAGCCTACCAGGCTCCTCTGTCCATGGGATTTTCCAGGCAAGAGTACTGGAGTAGGGTGCCATTGCCTTCTCCACTTAAAAGCCTAGTGGTAAACAAAAATAATATCATTACTAATGTGATCTACTATTTTACTGTTCTAAGTGTACTAAGTCACTCCAGTCATGTCTGACTCTTTGTGACTACATGGACTGCAGCCTGCTAGGCTCCTCTGTCCATGAGATTCTCCAGGCAAGAATACTGGAGTGGGTTGTCATACCTTGCTCCAGGGGATATTCCCTGACCCAAGGGTTGAACCCACATCTCATTATGTGTCCTGCATTGGCCTGCAGGTTCTTTACCACTAGCATCACCTGGGAAGTAGCACTCAAGCCTTTCCACCCCACCTTCAAAGTATGATGGTGGTAATACAGTCCATCATAAAGGAAATCAGTCCTGGGTGTTCATTGGAAGGACTGATGTTGAAGCTGAAACTCCAATACTTTGGCCACCTGATGGGAAGAGCCAATTCATTTGAAAAGACCCTGATGCTGGGAAAGATTGAGGGCAGGAGGAGACGGGACAACAGAGGATGAGATGGTTGGATGGCATCACCTACTCAATGGACATGAGTTTGGGTAAACTCTGGGAGTTGGTGATGGACAGGGAGGCCTGGTGTGCTGCAGTTCATGGGGTCGCAAAGAGTTGGACACGACTGAGTGACTGAACTGAACTGAACTGAATACATGTGAGGTCTCTAACACTTTTGCAGACCAGCATTTCTAAAATATAGCATTCCATCCTAGACACATCCTTTTCATAACAGAGGGGCACCCTGACTGATTCGTCATGGGCTGTGCCACCTGTACTGTGAGTGGGGATCCCCCAGGAGGTTTTGACAATTTGAAGACTGAAAGCATATCTTCTGAAAGGAGATTGGGATATGGAAGCAAATTATCCCTGTGTTCCTGTGGGATTATTTTAGGGATTCCCTTCAGTTACGTCAAAATGAAGTAAACATCTTTTCCTAGAATCAGGAGCTGAGATGTCAATGAAGATCTAAATTTTAATAATGTCAAAAAAGGCACAGTTGATGTATGTGGTTTTTATTTAGAATAAAGTATTTTATTTTCTGAGAATCTCAGAGAGTTCATCAAAGCAGGTCTGAGAGGCCATCACGAAGGCAGCTGTTACCAGCATCTGATTTTAGGAGTTTTCTTTCTTGCTTTGTATTATTTTCTATAGGTTACTCCCCAGCCTTTAGCTAAGGGACCCGGAAGTAAGGCTCAGTCTGAGAATTCAGCTCCAAGGGTGTGGATTACAATCAGCACAAAGAAAAATGGCAGCACTGGGTACTGAATCCCAGGCCAACTGGCCAGTGTCAATAGGGAGGTTTTGAGGCACATGAAAGCCTTCTTAAGAGAGTCCCAGAAATGCCTAGGAAAGCCCCTAAATTCCAGCCATTGTCAAGGTGATGAGGGAAATATAAATGCACTGGGGTGTCCCCACTGAGACGGAAATTGGATGCACATCTTGGGTGAATTTGATAAACCAGTTGTAAATGGCTCCTCCTGAGCATCTGCACAGGAGTTGATTTGCAGAAAAAACAATAAAGAGAATCAAGTATGTGGTTCCGAGCCTGGCCCTGGCCCCAAGGACCAAGGTTGACCCCTGAGATGAAGAAAACATTGCCCCCATTGCTACACAGAGCACTGGACCTTCTGGGGCCAGTGGGGGTGGCATGAGCAGACATTTGAGGCCTTGAGGAGTTGGAACCTGGATAGGGCTCCTACACAGCTGCACGGATTCCACAAAAGTGCAGGCAGGAAGGCGTGGTGGGTGACATCCACCCACAGGAGGCATTTCCGGAGGCCAAGAACGTCAAGAAGAGACTCCATCAGGAAAAGCTGAGGTCCTTCATCAGCCAGCAGAATCTACACTAAACCCTTCTCATGGCTTCATCTGAAACCTAGCAGGGGCCCAGGGAATGTTAAGGTCCCCCAAACAGAAAGACTGGTCCACTGGGGCCAGGAACTCACAATCCAGAAGGGGAGGTTGTGCTAAACGAGGTAAACAGAAAACACTGTGAGAACAGAGAGAAAGGCGCAACAGACAGCATGTCAGTTACAAGATCAGAGAAGACCTGCAGGCAACGCTTGAAAGGACGAAGAAGAAATGACACGTGAAGTGAAGGCATCTCTGATGGGGCAACAGTGTGTCCCCAGAGCACGAGGTTGGACAGAGCCTGAAAGCAGCTGGACAGAGCTCCATGTCCCCAGAGCCTGGGGTGGCCATGGACTGGCTACTGAGTAGTTTTCATCATGATCACCATAACAGTCTAGAAAGAAAATTCTTGTTGCAGAGTGGTGGGAACACAGGAGAGAGAATCGAGCAGGAGAGAAGTTAGAAAACCATTTCAGGGCACAGGTGGCTTGATGCTAACCCCAGTGGACAGATCTCCTTACAGATAAAGTTTTCTGTTGGAAGGCCATTTAAAGAAACTGAAATTTATGCTAAGGAAGAGTGTTTTGCTAAACGGTTTGAAGTTTCCTATGGGCCTTCCTGAGTCATCAACTGACTCATTCCACCTGCTCAATTTTATTATTAATTTTTTTAAAAAGTCTGATAACAATAGATTCAAAATTATGTTACACGTTTTGATTTCTCCCCTCCCATTGTATAATTCTCTCATTTTGCCCACATTTTGGCAGTTACTCTCACTATCCATGCAACAATGAGAAACATTCTTTTAAAAATATTTCCAACCCCCTCACATTCACATGAAATCGTTTCAATTCTAACTTTGTTTCAGTTCTTATATAAGATCCATTGCTGTCTAATATTAGATCATTTTATTACACATGACTAACTTCTACTGTATGCTAGAAGCTTGAAAGCTTCCTGATTTGAGCACTTCTCTAAAGCCAAAATAAAAATTTTTTAACGTGAATAATCAACTCTGATTTAATAATGTAATTATTTGTTAGATGTGGACTTCTTTTTTAACTTAAAATTTGATCACTTTGAAAAGAAAAATGTTTGTTGTAATTATGTATATGCGCATGTGTGGTTGTGCATTTGTGCTATAAATCTAGAGATCTGATCATCTAATTAGCACTCAACATTTGATAGAACTGAAATCAGAAACCCTACTTACCCTCACCTGGCCTTCAGGTGTGAACTTTAAGAGTAGTTAAGTATTAAAAAAAAAAAGAAGGAAAGAACTCACAGTGCCGCAGAGACATTCCACTTGAGTGAATGTTTTCTCCTAACCTTCAAAATACGGGTGAAACTGTCTTGACACTGAACACTGACTACTACCTTGGAATCAAAAGTGTGAAATAATCTTTGTCACTAATTTTGCCAAGTCCATATCAAATTGTCATGGTGAAAATAGTCTGAAAGATTATATATATAGGTTTAAAGTGAACTCGGAAGAGAGATAATTCCTTTAAGAAGGAATCTGATTTCCTTTCACGTAGGTTTAGGACAGAGGAGAAGAACAGGAACATGGAGAGCTAGGAGGACGAGAGGAGGCAGCCTCTTTTTCCCCTGGGGTGTTGAGTTCGGTGTAGCTGGCAGTCCTCAGATGTTATGACTTTCTCCCAATGACCAGACTTGTAATTTGCCCCTCAGGCCACTAGACTCCCAGTCTGGACCAAGTTTCCTTACCCCATGAAAGGAAGCACCTGCAGTTAAGCCAATATAGCAAACCATCTAAAAATGAGAGATTCTCTTACATGAAATTCTAGTGTAATCCAGTTTATTTCAACATGGCTTTGAGGGATCTTCAACATTTTAACATTTCATTCCAACTGAAAAAGATTGCATCTCAGCCTTCAGTTGTGGAGTGGCTGAGTTGCGAGGAGGTGAGGGAATGAAGGTGGTAGAAAAGAAAAATAGGAAAAGTCAACTCATGCTTAGAAGCACACTCTAGTGATATCCATGAGGAGAAAAAAAAAAAGACTTCAGATGGGTACAGAACTAAAGATTTTCCCAGCTAAAGCATTCAGTTGCCTTGCATTTGGGGGGAATTTTAGAAGTTGGGAGAGCCCGGGGGGCAGGACTGGGAAAATATCCCAAGAATATCCAAGAGGCATTGAGTCTCTTATAAAAAGATTGGAGAGAAAAAAACATCTTAATATATACATCTTTGAAAGAAAACATAAAGCAAAACAAAGTTAAAATAATCTCCTTGAAAAATCCTGGAAAGTGTCTAGCAGAAAAGAAATGGCAAAAAGGAAAGGTACAAATGTATGAGTCAGCATTTTTGTCATTTTATATTTATAAGGACACTGAGGTTTAGAAAGTTTAGGACACAGAGTCATCCATCGCCTATATATGTAAAATGACATTTAGATTGTCTTTTCTTAGTGGGTGGTCTTTTTTATACAATTTTATTTATTTATCTTGGGGGGCTGTGCTGGGTCTTTGCTGCCGCACAGGCTTTTCTTTAGTGGTGGGGAGTTGGGGCCACTCCCCAGCTATGGTGTGTGAGCTTCTCATTGCGGTGGCTTCTCTTGTTGCAGAGCATGGGCTCTGGGGCCCTCAGGCTTCAGAAGCTGCACTGCAAGGTCTCAGTCATTGTGGCTCCTGGGCTCTAGCGCACGCATGGGCTTAATAGCTATGCAGCACGTGGATTCCTCCTGGATCAGGGAATCAAACTCCTGTCTCTTTTATTGGCAGGCAGATTTTTTTTTACCACTGAGCCACCAGGGAAGCTCAGTGTACTGTCTTTATTGTCTTCATCAACTAGAAACAACAAAGATTTTCATAGACATGAGACTGACTATGGTTCTTTAAATCTTATTTTCTGCCCAAGACCTTACATTCTCGTCCTACAACTTCTCTTCCTAGTAGAAATCTCAAATCCCTAACCCAAGTTTGTGTAGGGACCACACTCACTCAATTTTAACCCAAAACAACTACATTAAGGGAGCATAATTATTAATAAAATGTTACTATTAATAACCAGTTATTTACTAATAATAATCAGTTATTAATAGTAGTGGATGTGGATGTGTGACTGATTATGGAAGTGAAGTGCGATGCTGTAAGAACAATATTGCATAGGAATCTGGAATGTTAGATCTAGGAATCAAGGTAAATTGGAAGTGGTCAAACAGGAGATGGCAAGAGTGAACATTGACATTTTAGGAATCAGTGAACGAAAGTGGACTGGAATGGGAATATTTAATTCAGAAGACCACTATATCTACTACTGTGGGCAAGAATCCCATAGAGAAAAGGAGTAGCCATCATAGTCAACAAGAGTCTGAAATGCAGTACTTGGGTGCAATCTCAAAAATGACAGAATGATCTCTGTTCATTTCCAAGGCAAACCATTCAATATCACAGTAATCCAAGTCTATGCCCAACCACTAATGCCAAACAAGCTGAAGTTGAACAGTTCTATGACGACCTACAAGACCTCTTAGAATTAACACCAAATAAAAGATGTCCTTTTCATCAGAGGGGACTGTAATTCAAAAGTAGGAAGTCAAGAGATACCTGGAGTAACAGGCTAATTTGGCCTTGGAGTACAAAATGAAGCAGGGCAAAGGCTAACAGAGTTTTGCCAAGAGAACTCACTGATCATAGCAAACACCTTCTTCCAACAACACAAGAGAATGCTCTACACATGAACATCACCAGATGGTCAGTAACAAAACCAGATTGATTATATTCTTTGCAGCCAAAGATGGAGAAGCTCTATACAGTCAGCAAAAACAAGACCGGGAGCTGACTGTGGCTCAGATCATGAACTCCTTATTGCCAAATTCAAACTGAAATTGAAGAAAGTAGAGAAAACCACTAGATCATTCAGTTCAGTTCAGTTCAGTTGCTCAGTCGTGTCTGACTCTTTGCGACCCCATGAATTGCAGCACGCCAGGCCTCCCTGTCCATCACCAACTCCCGGAGTTCACTCAAACTCACGTCCATAAAGTTGGTGATGCCATCCAACCATCTCATCCTCTGTTGTCCCCTTCTCCTCCTGCCCCCAATTCCTCCTAGTATCAGAGTCTTTTCCAATGTGTCAACTCTTCGCATGAGGTGGCCAAAGTGGAGGTGGAGTTTCAGCTTTAGCATCATTCCTTCCAAAGAACACCCAGGACTGATCTCCTTTAGGATGGACTGGTTGGATCTCCTTGCAGTTCAAGGGATTTGCAAGAGTCTTCTTCAACACTACAGTCCAAAAGCATCAATTCTCCGGTGCTCAGCTTTCTTCACAGTCCAACTCTCGCATCCATACATGACCACAGGAAAAACCATAGCCTTGACTTAGATGGACCTTTGTTGGCAAAGTAATGTCTCTGCTTTTGAATATGCTATCTAGGTTGGTTGTAACTTTCCTTCCAAGGAGTGTCTTTTAATTTCGTGGCTGCAATCACTATCTGCAGTGATTTTGGAGCCCCAAAAATAAAGTCAGCCACTGTTTCCCCATCTATTTCCCATGAAGTGATGGGACCAGATGCTATGATTTTCGTTTTCTGAATGTTGAGCTTTAAGCCAACTTTTTAACTCTCCTCTTTCACTTTCATCAAGAGGCTTTTTAGTTCCTCTTCACTTTCTGCCATTTGACCTAAATCAAAACCCATATAATTATATAGTGGAAGTGACAAATAGATTCAAGGGATTAGATCTGATACAGTGTCTGAAGAACTATGGACAGAGGTTCATGACATTGTACAGGAGGCAGTGATCAAAACCATCTCCAAGAAAAAGAAATGCAAAGAGGCAAAATGGTTGTCTGAGGAGGTCTTACAAACAGCTGAGAAAAGAAGAGAAGCAAAAGGCAAAGCAGAAAAGGAACAATAAACCCATCTGAAGCAGATTCCAAAGAATAGCAATGAGGCATAAGAAAGCCTTCCTCCATGATCAATGCAGAGAAATAGAGGAAAACAATAGAATGGGAAAGACTAGAGATCTCTTCAAGGAAGTTAGAGATACCAAGGGAACATTTCACACAAAGATGGGCGCAGTAAAGGACAGAAATAGTATAGACCTAACAGAAGCAAAAGATATTAAGAAGGGGCAAGAAAATATAGAAGAAATACACAAAAAAGATCTTGATCCAGATAACCATGATGGTGTGATCATTCACCTAGAGCCAGACATCCTGGAATACAAAGTCAGTTGGGTCTTAGGAAGCATCACTATGAACAAAGCTAGTGGAGGTGATGGAATTCCAGTTGAACTATTTCAAATCCTGGAAGATGATGCTAGTAAGATGCTTCACTCAATATGCCAGTAAATTTGGAAAACTCAGCAGTGGCCACAGGACTGGAAAAGGTCAGCTGTCATCCCAATCCCAAAGAAAGGCAATGTCAAAGAATGCTCAAACTACTACACAATTGCACTCATCTCACACACTAGTAAAGTAATGCTCAAAATTCTCCAAGCCAGGGTTCAACAGTATGTGAACTATGAACTTCCAGATGTTCAAGTTGGATTTAGAAACAGCAGAGGAACCAGAGATCAAATTGCCAATATCCAATGGATCATCAAAAAAGCAAGAAAGTTCCAAAAAAACACTTATTTTTGCTTTATCGACTACGCCAAAGCTTTTGAGTGTTTGGATCACAACAAACTGTGGAAAATACTTCAAGAGATGGGAACACCAGACCACCTGACCTGCCTCCTGAGAAATCTGTATGCAGATCAAGAAGCAACAGTTAGAACCAGACATGGAACAACAGACTGGTTCCAAATTGAGATAAAGGCTATATATTGTCACATTGCTTATTTAACTTCTATGCAGAGTATATCATATGAAATGCCAGACTGGATGAAGCATAAACTGGAATCAGGATTGCTTGAAGAAATATCGATAATCTCAGATATGCAGATAATACCACTTTTATGGCAGAAAGCAAAGAACTGAAGAGCCTCTTGATGAAAGTGAAAGAGGAGAGTGAAAAGCTGGCTTAAAACTCAACATTCTAAAATCTAAGATCATGGCATCCGGTCCCATCACTTCATGGCAAATAAATGGGGAAACAATGGAAACAGTGACAGACTTTATTTTCCTGGGTTCCAAAATCACTGCAGGTGGTGACTGACTGTAGCCATGAAATTAAAAGATGCTTGCTCCTTGAAAGAAAAGCTATGACCAACATAGCAGCATATTAAAAAGCAGAGAGATTACTTTGCTGGTATAGGTCCCTCTAGTCAAACCTATGGTTTTTCCATTAGTCACATATAGATGTGAGAATTGGACCATAAACAAAGCTGAGTGCCAAAGAATTGATGCTTTTGAATTGTGGTGTTGGAGAAGACTCTTGAGAGTCACTTGGACTGCAAGAAGATCAAACCAGTCAATCCTAAAGGAAATCAGTCCTGAATATTCATTGGAAGGACTGATACTGAAGCTGAAGCTCCCATATTTTGGCTACCTTATGAGAAGAACTGAATTATTGGACAAGACCCTGATGCTGGGAAAGATTGAAGGCAGGAGGAGAAGGGAACAACAGAGGATGAGATGGTTGGATGGCATCACCAACTCAATGGACATGAGTTTGAGTAAGCTCTGGGAGTTGGTGATGGACATGGAGGCCTGGCATGCGGCAGTTCATGGGGTTGCAAGAGTCAGACATGACTGAGCCACTGAAATGAACTGGTTACTATTATCTTCATCTTGATAATGAAAATTATTTCTGGAAGCAAGTAGAGCAATGATTTTTATTTCCAATACCCAGATGCGGCAACTGAAAACTTCAAGGGGCTGGTGATTGTTTGCTGCTAAGTCACTTCAGTCATGTCCGACTCTGTGCAACCCCATAGACAGCAGCCACCAGGCTCCCCCGTCCCTGGGATTCTCCAGGCAAGAACACTGGAGTGGGTTGCCATTTCCTTCTCCAATGCATGAAAGTGAAAAGTGAAAGTGAAGTCACTTAGTCGTGTCCGACTCTCAGTGACCCCATGGACTGCATGCAGCCTACCAGACTCCTCCATCCATGGGATTTTCCAGGCAAGAGTACTGGAGTGGGGTGCCATCGATTGGCCAAAGCCTAAATCATGGTTCTTTGCTTGCTTGTTTCCACATCTCAGTCCTCTCTCCCAAATACCTAACGTATAATTTAGAGTGTGATCTATAAAAATACAAACCTGTTGTAAAGGCAGGTAGCTCACTAATGGATTTCTATTCATACTTAATTTCTGCTGAATATAACTCTATGTTTTTGTTTCCCTTTTTTGTGTTTTTCCTCCTGAATCTATAATTGATGCCTTTGAACTTTAAAAAAGATGCTCCAGGGAGAACTATGACAAGCTTACGGATATCAGGAAACTTTGTACAAAAGTCCCTTTGGCATCTCATCCAGCCTTGAGTTTCTCTTCGAATGGGGCAATCTTTTATTGCCTATTAGGTAAAAAGACAAATGAATACATTTAGCCTTAATAGCATTCCTTTTCAACTATAATGCCTTTGCCATTTCTCTTCTTCCCTTTGTTTTCCCATCAGAATAAAACATTCATCCATTTATTCAGAAATGTACTTTGAGTGCATTTTATTTGCAAGGCACTAGGGGAAAGTGTTCTTGCCTGGAGAATCCCAGGGACGGGGGAGCCTGGTGGGCTACCGTCTATAGGGTCGCGCAGAGTCAGACACGACTGAAGCGACTTAGCAGCAGCAGCAGGGGAAAGTGAGGTGATGAAGCCAGTTGAACCAATGCTGAGTTGTAGCTTAGTCAGGAGGGCTGTGTCTAGGGAAGTTCCTAGACACAGGCTTGAGTCCTTATCTGGTTTGAGTCCTACTTTGTGTAATAATTAGGGAGATGCCTCTGACAGTCCTTCATGGAAGGCCAAGACTGAAAATTCAGGGGATATCCTTCAACTGTGGGCAAAGGCAAACTATTTACCATGGAACATGAGTGGGCATGTGTTATTCTACAAATATGGAGGTAGATAAAAAAAAAAAAATAGAGTTTAAACCAGGCAAAGCATATAGAAGAAATAACAGAGAAGTAAGAGAACAGAGTCCAAGGACCAGTCTGTCTAAGCCTGGAGCTTGATGACCAGCAGGTTCCATGTGGCCAGGAACAGCTCAAGAGTAAGCAGGCAGATACTGGAATCACAGGCCCTGGAAGATTCCACAGCCCAATGTGGCAGACTGCAATCAGTGTGGACCTGAATATCAGCTGAATGATGCTCAGGGGCCTACAGCCTCCTGGACCTGGCTTGTGTGCTGGACAAGCTGAGGCCAAGCCTTGCTACACTCAGGTGAACCATCTGGGACCAGACAAAACTATCTGGGAATAGTGTTGACTCAAATAGAGGCCTTCTTAGCTAATGCAAGAACTCTGTAATGAAGAGAGTTCAAGTGAGGGGATGATTGGTCCATAAAACCAAGGTCATTATTTCTCAAGAAGTAGAATATCTTTCCTGCCTAGTCTCCATTCACTGCGCTCATGTCAACCCCGATAGGGAACATGGGCTCTTTCTCTGGGTTCCCCAAAGACGTAGAGAGATGGAAACAGGAACACGCTGAAGTAACAAGTTCAAGTTAAATGTTAGGCCTTCCTTGTCTTTTTCATTTCTTCTGGTCATGACCATTAAGAGAAATTTCTCACTGACTAAGTATCTCCTCAGATTTCCAGACGGCCCCTCCCATTCTCACCCTTTCTCCTTCCCATCCCCTCTTTTCTGCCTCACCCACCTGCACAAAGTCAAGTTCATTTTTCAGGCAAAGGAGTTCTGCTATCTCTCAGGGTCACTGTTTCTTTCCAATTCAGTCGCTTGAGCATTCGAATGTGGCAGCATGTGTTCAACCAAGATATTTCACTTAGACAAAAAGGTATCTGGTCTAAGAATAAATGAGGATTCTCCCTTTTGGAGTTAAAGTTAGTTTTAATAGCATCCTTTTTCCTTTTCTATTACAAACATTTGACTATCCACCCACTTTAGAACTGCAAAACAAGCCTAGAACGTGAGAAAGATAAGATGGAAATTTAAATATATACAAACACACATACACACACACACATATATATATGCATACACAGGAAAAAAATATATATATATAAAAGAAGGAAGTATGATTGCTTGGTTCTGTGGGGTGGTTCTGGGATCAGAAGAGAACCAGAATCAAGACCTACTATATATTGAGTTCAGTACCTGGAGGTTGATGTTCTTGTCTTATTTGGCAGTGGCCAGGTCTCCTAAAACTAAGGCAACTCTGCGTCTGTGGGTAGAAGCCAACAAGGAGACTGGCATTAAATAAATGTAAGACTGAGTATCCAGACTGACTCTGAGTTTGGGGCTAACTCCATGCTTGCAGTAAAAAATAGCAGAATTGGAAAAACATAATTAATTTGAAATAAAATATAATGGTTAAATAAAATCCCATTTTGCCAGTCAATCCTCAGCAGACTACTCTTGGATTCAATCACAATAAACAACTGACATAAAGTAGACATGATTTAAAACATCTATCCCTGAGGATATATATTTTTTGAACCATAAATGAAAGTTGTTCAGTCAGGTCCGACTCTTTGTGACCCCATGGTCTATACAGTCCATGGAATTCTCCAGACCAGAATACTGGAGTGGGTAGCCTTTCCCTTCTCCAGGGGATCTTCCCAACCTAGGGATCAAACCCAAGTCTCTTGCATTGCAGGCAGATTCTTTACCAGCTGAGCCACAAGGGAAGCCCAAGAACACTGGAGTGGGTAGCCTATCCCTTCTCCAGCAGATTTTCCCGACCCAGGAATCAAACCAGGGTCTCCTGCATTGCAGGTGGATTCCTACCAACTGAGCTATCAGGGAAGCCATGAACTTTAATTATACATACTATCTTAAATGTACACATGTCAGAAATCCCATATAAAGGGAAATTCATAATCAATGTGAATCACTATACATTTTAAAATCATAATGCAATTTGATAAACCTGCAAATTAATTTAGCAGCAGTCATTTTAGGAAAGTGAATGATAAGGTGGCAATTTTATTTACTAAAGCTGACTTAAGCAGATACTTATGAATTCATTAAGGGGTGAATCATCTTCTATTCAACAAGTTCGTAGTCAGTATTTAGGACATGTGTTTACCATGGCAAATTAGGGGGAAACACCACCAAGCATAGCAGACACTTCAATAATGCTATTTAATTAAAATAAGAAGTTATGCATCCTGGGTCTTTTCTCTCACAAACTTATAATTATGCTAATAAAACAGCATATGTATTTTAATTTTTTACCTAATTTTAACTATGAAATTTGAAAATGTGAACATTATGAACAAAACTTATTGCAACCATATCAACTCAGGAAACTTTAAATACTGGGTTATGCAACTAATTCAATCTTACTTCCTTCTCAAGGGTTTTTAACAACTGTGAAAGAAAGATAAGCTGTCCTGTTTTTCAAGTTTGAATTAAAATAACTAAAGACCATTAAAACAAAATTTTAAATGATAAGCTCAATAATAACAATATTGGAAGGATTCTGCTATCCCAATACCAATCTGAATCAAACAATAAGCCATCAAGATATAGCAAATAATATATTCTTTTAGAAATTTCTCTTCCAAAAAAAATCAAAAGCAACAAAAAAGATATATGCACAAACATTCATTGCAGTACTAAAGCCAAAGAAAAAATGGAGACAATCTAAGCATTAAATACAAAAGTGGTTAAATTATGTATTTTTTAGTTGTTGAAACTTTATGAGGTAGATTAAATCATAACCAAAGTTTTTATTATAGTGTGAAGAAGTCCCTGTGGTATAATGAGAACTGTAAGATGACTTCTAAGCTACAGTTATCCTTACTATGGATGAGAAATGGAAAAGCAGGTAAGAAGACAAAATATAAGTGCTATTAAAAGTCTGTCATGAAAACTGCTCCAACGTGATCCTAGATCCTTCAAGTGGGGTATTATCTGCTTGTTTTTATGGGAGAAGTATCTGTAGGTAATGTAGATGCTGTTTGGAGGAGGAAATAAAAGAATTAGGCACATACATTAACAGAAAAAGAAATTGTATGGGGAAAATATCTTTATTGACTTATTCTCAAAATTAGAACATAGGAAATTATAAGGGCTGAGCAGATATGACAGCAAACACCCTCTTCCAACAACACAAGAAAAGACTCGACACATGGACGTCACCAGATGGTCAACACCGAAATCAGATTGATTATGTTCTTTGCAGCCAAAGATGGAGAAGCTCTATACAGTCAGCAAAAACAAGACCAGGAGCTGACTGTGGCTCAGATCATGAACTCCTTATTGTCAAATTCATACTTAAATTGAAGAAAGTGGGGAAAACCACTATACCATTCATGTATGACCTAAGTCAAATCCCTTATGATTATACAGTGGAAGTGAGAAATAGATTTAAGGGACTAGATCTGATAGACAGAGTGCCTGATGAACTATGGACAGAGGTTCGTGACATTGTACAGGAGACAGGGATCAAGACCATCCCTGTGGAAAAGAAATGAAAAAAGGCAAAATGGCTGTCTGGGGAGGGCTTACAAATAGCTGTGAGAAGAAAAGGAGTGAAAAGCAAAGGAGAAAAGGAAAGATATAAGCATCTGAATGCAGAGTTCCAAAGAATAGCAAGGAGAGATAAGAAAGCCTTCTTCAGTGATCAATGCAAAGAAATAGAGGAAAACAACAGAATGGGAAAGACTAGAGATCTTGTCAAGAAAATTAGAGATACCAAGGGAACATTTCATGCTAAGATGGGCTCAATAAAGGACAGAAATGGTATAGACCTAACAGAAGCAGAAGATATTAAGAAGAGGTGGCAAGAATACACAGAAGAACTGTACAAAAAAGATCTTCACAACCCAGATAATCACGATGGTGTGATCACTGACCTAGAGCCAGACATCCTGGAATGTGAAGTCAAGTGGGCCTTAGAAAGCATCACTACAAACAAAGCTAGTGCAGGTGATGGAATTCCAGTTGAGCTATTTCAAATCCTGAAAGATGATGCTGTGAAAGTGTTGCACTCAATATGCCAGTACATTTGAAAAACTCAACAGTGGCCACAGGACTGGAAAAGGTCAGTTTTCATTCCAATCCCAAAGAAAGGCAATGCCAAAGAATGCTCAGACTATTGCACCATTGCACTTATCTCACAGGCTAGTAAGGTAACGCTCAAAATTCTTCAAGACAGGCTTCAGAAATACATGAACCATGAACTTCCAGATGTTCAAGCTGGTTTTAGAAAAGGTAGGGGAACCAGAGATCAAACTGCCAACATCTGCTGGATCATTGGAAAAGCAACAGAGTTCCAAAAGAACATCTATTTCTGCTTTATTGCCTATGCCAAAGCCTTTGACTGTGTGGATCACAATAAACTGTGGAAAATTCTGATATGGGAACACCAGACCATCTGACCTGCATCTTGAGCCTGTATGCAGGTCAGGAAGCAACAGTTAGAACTGGACATGGAACAACAGACTGGTTCCAAATAGGGAAAGGAGTATGTCAAGGCTGTATATTGTCACCCTGCTTATTTAACTTATATGCACAGTACATCATGAGAAATGCTGGGCTGGAAGAAGCACAAGCTGGAATCAAGATTGCTGGGAGAAATATCAATAACCTCAGATATGCAGATGATACCACCCTTATGGCAGAAAGTGAAGAGGAACTAAAAAGCCTCTTGATGAAAGTGAAAGAGGAGAGTGAAAAAGTTGGCTTAAAGCTCAATATTCAGAAAACGAAGATCATGGTATCCAGTCCCATCACTTCATGGGAAATAGATGGGGAAACAGTGGAAACAGTGGCTGACTTTATTTTGGGGGGCTCCAAAATCACTGCA
Organism: Bos taurus; assembly: GCF_002263795.3. Lineage (NCBI taxonomy): Eukaryota > Metazoa > Chordata > Mammalia > Artiodactyla > Bovidae > Bos > Bos taurus. Next base: position 92,797,483 of record NC_037336.1, read on the forward strand.
GACGGTGATTGCAGCCATGAAATTAAAAGACGCTTGCTCCTTGGAAGTAAGGTTATGACTAACCTGGACAGCATATTAAAAAGCAGAGACATTACTTTGCCAACAAAGGTCCGTCTAGTCAAGGCTATGGTTTTTCCAATAGTCATGTATGGATGTGAGAGTTTGACTGTGAAGAAAGCTGAGCACCGAAGAACTGATGCTTTTGAACTGTGGTGTTGGAGAAGACTCTTAAGAGTCCCTTTGACTGCAAGGAGATCCAACCAGTCCATCCTAAAGCAGATCAGTCCTGGGTGTTCATTGGAAGGACTGATGCTAAGGCTGAAACTCCAATTCTTTGGCCACCTGATGTGAAGAACTGACTCATTTGAAAAGACCCTGATGCTGGGAAATATTGAAGGCAGGAGGAGAAGGGGATGACAGAGGATGAGATGGTTGGATGGCAGCACTGACTCAATGGACATGAGTTTGAATAAACTCTAGGAGTTGGTGATGGACAGGGAGGCCTGGCGTGCTGCACTTCATGGGATCCCAAAGAGTCGGACACGACTGAGCAACTGAACTGAACTGAACTGAGGCAGATATGAATATTGTTATGAGTTGCACACCTCAGTGTTCATTGTAGCACTATTTATAATACCCAAAATATGGAAACACGTAGAATTCCATTGACAGATGAATGGATAAAGAAGATGTGGTACATGTGTGTGTGTGTATCTTTATACACTCAATGAATACTACTCAGCCATTAAAAAAGAATGAAATAATGCCATTTGCAGCAACATGGATGGATCTAAAGATTTTCATACTAAGTGAAGTAAGTCAGAAAGAAAAATACAAATACCATGTGGTATCCCAGAAATGTGGAATCTAAACTATGACACAGATGAACATATCTGTGAAATACAAACAGACTCACACAGAGAAGAGTCTGTACTTGCCAAGGGTGGGGGCAGAGGGGAGTGAGCTGGGATTTGGGGTTAGCAGATGCAAACTATTATATAGAACAGATAAGCAACAAGGTCTTGCTGTGTAGCACAGGGAATTGTATTCAATATCCTGCAATAAACCATATGGAAAATAATATGAAGAGAATATATATATATATGGAATCACCTAGCTATACAGCAGAAACCAACACAACACTGTAAATCAAGCATGCTTCAATAAAATAAGTTTTCTGAAAAATATTGCTATGAGTGGAATTGCGTCCCCTCAAAAGATATGATCAAGTCCTAATCTCTAGTCCCTGTGAACGTGACTATCTGGAAACAGAGTCTTTGCTTACGTAATCAAGTTATGGTGAAGCCATACTAGATAAGGGTGGACCCTAACTCAATGACTAGTGTCCTTATACGAAGAAGAAAATTTGGACACAAACATACACACAGAGAGAACGCCGTGTGATGATGGAGGCAGACATAGGAGGTTTGCGTCTATAAGCCGAGGAGAGCCAAGGATTGCTGGTGGCCACCAGAGGCTGGAAGAGGCAAGGATGGATTCATCCCCAGAGTCTTCAGAGGGAGCATGGCTCTTCCCACACCTTGACTTTAGTCTTCTAGTCTCCTAGTCTCCAAGGTCTGTGAAAGAATATATTTCTGTTGTTTTAAGCTGACTAGTTGTTTTAAGCGGACTAGCTCTAGGAAACCAATGCACACATAAGCAAGGCGATTAATATCCAGCCATAATCTTTCTGGACTTCCCCAACAGATCAGTGGGTAAAGAATAGACCTGAAATGCAGATGACACAGTAGACTCAGGATCCATCCCTGGGTGAGGAAGATCCCCTGGAGAAGGACATGGCAATGCACTCCAGTATTCTTGCCTAAAAAATCCCATGGACAGAAGAGCCTGGTGGGCTACAGTCCAAAGGGTCACAAAGAGTTGGATACGGCTGAGCACTTGCAGTATACAATACGATAATCTATTCTATAATGTTATTTCCTGTCTACTAACACTTCTGAGGCAAGAAATTAAAATATTGTTCTTTATGTCTAATGAGAACTTTCCTTGCAAAGCTCTGAAAGTGAAGGGGCAGTTTGAAACTGTATGGGCAGCACAGTCTGCCCTTCAGAGCACCGATTCCATCATCCATCAGCTGTGACTTTCCATATGTTCCACCCTCTTGGTGCTTGTTCCTTGCTTTGTAAAATAGTGATAATAATGGTCTCATTGGACTATTGTGAGAACTACATTAGCTCATAAATGTAAAGCAATTAGAACAGTAGCTGGCCCATTATAAGCATTCAATAAATGTTAGCTATAATTATCATGTCTGACTAAACATTTTGGTCCCATTCCCATTTTAGAATTACAAAAATTTCACAGGCATATTTTTAGAATGCATATATCAATTTGTAAATTACTTATATATCACCATATCAACACTGCTTTTGCAGCTCCAAGTAATTCTCACCCAAATTGACTTTTGTAACCTCAGGAGTCCTGCTCCTCAGGGCCACCAGAAAGAAGAGTGGGCAGGAAGAAGGGAAAAAATGGCAAGAAAAAGAAAAGATTGCTAGTTGGAGCTCCTATGGAGTTGAAATTCTACAAAGCAGCATCAGGAAGGATCAAAGGGAATGAGGAGTTTGGACGAGGTTGTTTGACAAGCAGCATCCTCCACTGCCAATGTAGGAAATACGATGTTGGTCGCAGCTCTTCTCATGTTGACCCATAATTGAGTGAGAGCTCTGCTGAAGTCTGTGTCACCTCTGGTCCATAGTTTTGTGCTCACTGTGGAGCGTCCATGTGACCATGAATTCGAAAGTCATCAGGGCAGCTCTGCACAGCAGGCTCAAGTGAAAGGGTGAGCTGTCCTTGGGATAATTCAGCAAACAGGCAGCAGATTTGTCCAGTCTAACTGTTTTCATGGTGCTCACCAGCATCTGCTAACAGTTGTCAGTATCCGCTCTTCGCAGCTTCCCAGATACCTTAAATATTTATTATCCCCATAAGCACTTGGCTCATCTCTCTGGTAATTCTGCTGCAATTCCCAAGGCCTCTTTCTTTTATCTTACCTAATAGGACTACAGGAGACTGGGCCTCCAGCTAAGAAAAGGCTGGAGGTGAATAGCTCTCACAAGGGGGCGCATAGCTCGAGCCAGTGTCAGGGATTTTCAAAGAATAGCTCCTATTTCTGAAGGCCAAATCCCAAACTTACTCCTGTTGAGAAACTAATTAGCTATTTAAATGTCCCTGACTAATCTTCTAGACTTTCTTTTACAAATTAAGTACAAAATAAGACTGCCCTGATAACTTGTATACTGTGTAATTTAATAAAAAAAAAAAAAAAGTGTAACTTGCAATAGTATCCAAGTGTAATCCTTGTGGACTGGAATGTACCAGTCAAGGCTCATAGTCACCCAAGGAAGAGGAATAAATACAGGAGAGAAGCAAAGCTTGACAGATACCTGAGTTGTCAATAGAAACAAAAAAAAAGGGTTTTGTAGAGCAAAGGGGAACCGGCAGCTCATATTGTGAATGGTGTCGGTGCTGACACGGAGCTGGCACCTGAAAGAAATAGCTTTTATTGGATGTCAGCTTAAGAAGAAGAAAAGAAAGGAAACCAGAGAAAAAAAATTAGCTGAATGAGTACAAGGGAAAGGATCAATAACTCCCTCTGATGTTTTTTTGGCAAATTGGCCAAGAAGGGGCTGAAGTCTTTACTGGCTGACAATTCTGGCATCTTTCCCAAATAGAAATGTTGCAGCCAGAAAATGCACTTAGCGAATTTAGTGAGACAATTAGTTTGGGAATATGTATGAAAAGGCAGAGCACAGACTGACAAAATGACTGTCATCAAGGCGTCTGGGTCCACCCTGATGTCATGCATTGGTAACAGGTTGATGTCACCTTGTGGGTGAGAATACTTAATGCCCAGGTTGTGTGCTCAGCATCCAGTTGAGGTGGTGTGACCAAGTAATCTGTCACCCAGATCCAGAGGAGGTGCTATGAATAATCATGCTGGGCCATCAGCACAAACCCAGACTGTCCCAGGCAACCCAGGGTGTATCGACACCCTACCAGGGACACTTCACTCTCCCAGAAATCCACTGTCAAAGACTAGGATCTTTGACACAGTAGCTGCCTTGACAATATGAGCCTTCCCCCATAAGAAGGCATAGGAGAAGGGGGGAGATAACTTGAGTTCAAGCTATCATTCCTGTTGGAAACAACAATGTCCAATCACTTGCCCATCATCCATCAGGACAGCAGTCCTAGCCTCCTATGGTTTTTATACTTTTCCTTTTCATCTGGTCAGGGATATTTTCAAGCCAGAGCTTTCATTCTGGATTAAATAGGGGTAGGTGTGTGTCTTGCTATTAATTAAAATGTAAAACATTTCAGGCTAAGAGTTGAAGAATTGATGCTTTTGAATTGTGGTGCTGGAGAAGACTCTTGAAAGTCCCTTGGACTACAAGGAGATCAAACCAGTGAATCCTAAAGGAAATCAACCTTGAATAGTCATTGGAAGGACTGATGCTGAAGTTGAAGCTCCAATACTTTGGCCACCTAATGAGAAGAACTGACTCATTGGAAAAGATCCTGATGCTGGGAAAGATTGAAGGCAGGAGAAGCGGGTAGCAGAGTATGAGATGGTTAGATGGCATCACTGACTCAACAGACATGAGTATGAGCAAGCTCCAGGAGACTGTGGAGGACAGAGGAGCCTGCTGTGCTACAGTCCCTGGGGTGGCAAAGAGTTGAGCATGATCTAGTGACTGAACAAAATCAACATAGCAGTGTGTATTCCCATGAAGCTATGACATCCAGTATTCTGAAAAGAAAGGAGTGAACCAAGTACAGTCACGAAGTCCTAGTTTGCTTCCCCATGCAGGAATTCAGTTGGTTGTAGTATACCATTTTCATTAGCTCAATTTCCACGGCTTTCAGTTTTGTAAAACTATTTCATAATTATCATAGAAATGTAAGTTTTCCACTCCCTCATATCTATCTTTTGCTCCCGCCCCAAGCCGTTCAGGAAGTTCAATTTTGAATTGCAACTGATGCATATTTGCTTTTATTAAGTTTTAGTATCAAGTCATGAAAATAAAACAGAGACACTTGTGGAATTTCACCCACAGTCTGGAACATGAAAATTAGTCATTTAGCAGCTGGGCCCTTCCAACTAAAACTTTTAATTCAACCTAAGTGCTGCCTGCAGAGGCCAAGAGTTCTAACATCCTGTGATACGGCTGTCACTGAATCACAGTGGATTATACAAAGTACCACTACAGTAACATGTACAACATGTTGTACTGATACTTCCAAAGCGCTATCCCAAAAAGAGGCCAGTTTATCTTTATAAGACTTCTGTGAGGGGTCATAGTGAAAGCATTTGGGAACAGCTCAGTCAGTTCAGTTCAGTCACTCAGTCGTGTCCGGTTCTTTGCAACCCCATGGACTGCAGCACGCCAGGCCTCCCTGTCCATTACCAACTCCCGGAGCTTGCTCAAACTCATGTCCATTGAGTCGGTGATGCCGTCTAACCATCTCATCCTCTGTCGTCCCCTTCTCCTCCTGCCTTCAATCTTTGCCAGCATCAAGGTCTTTTCAAATGAGTCAGTTATTCGCACCAGGTGGCCAAAATATTGGAGTTTCAGCTTCAGCATCAGTCCTTCCATTGAATATTCAGGACTGATTTCCTTTAGGATGGACTAGTTGGATCTCCTTGCAGTTCAAGGGACTCTTAAGAGCAGATTAGAAACTGCAACAGAGGGAGGAAGCTGGTTGCCCAGAGCCACACTGTTGACTACAGACTAGCCTAGCAGTAGACACTGATGCTTCTGACTTTTGTACTGACCGATTTTCTAGAGAAACTCCTAAATTAATTCTGCCACCATCTTAGAATGTTAAGATTTGTCACCTTGTAATTCATCCCAGCCTCCACCCCCCAATTTCTAAAGGAATTTGCTGCTGATGTTTGGTCTCTATAACACAGGATACATCATTATACATTATACCCTGTAAGAAATAAAACCATAATATAACCATGTTTTTTAATGTATTCCTGAGCTGGTATTCAACCCAAGCTATAACCCACGTTTAGAATCCAAATATGAGAGTACTTGCAACTATTGTTATGTACCTTACTGAATTTAAAACCTTCAAATTTCCAAAAAGTATTTTCATAATCACATTACATCAACAATACTTAAAGGAAAATGGTATGAGCTCAAATGTATATGTAATTAAAGAGATTCACTTTATGAAAACTTTAAGTCACCCTGAGTGTATAGTCCCACATCACCAGTATAAGGACAACACCAGAAAATTTGATACAAACTGTCAGAATAATGATAAACATCTTCAAAAACATTTGCTAAAGGGATCACGATCATGTAATGAATTGTCCAAAGCAACAAACAGAATGTCAGAAGAGGGATAATCCAGGATCGCAAGCACAAGCTGGAACTGCCCAGATGAAACACTGGACTGTTCTATCCCTCTAGCTCAAGTCCAGAGCGGATTGGAGGAGAGGTCTGCAAAGGCCATATTGACGGAGCACAGATTTTAACAGGAGATGTTACGAATATTCTTATCTGACCATGACCTAACAACACTCGAACACTGGTCTCTTTGTGTGATAACTGATTCACAGTAAAAGAAGTTAAGAGAATAAAAAGAATATTTTGCCTACTTCTGCTAATTAAAAAAAAAAGTTGGAATAGGAGGCTGGGGAAAAGAAACTCTTTTGGGCGAAAGCCAAGGACAACCTCAAAGATCATCTTCAGAGACAAAAACTCGGAGGAACTATTAATACTTCAGGAATGCTGAAGCTTGGGTAACACGTGAGGTGATGGGTGGAGGTTTCTAACAAGAGAGGCTTGCTGATTTAGGGGTGGGTGGGTGAGGGGGCTTTCTGAAGCTAGGCCTGTTGTTTTTCATTTGTGTGTGTGGGCTCTTGGTGCTTTGAAGTTCTAGCCAGCAATGAAGAAGAGAAAAACTTACGCTGGTGTTTTCAGTTTGACAGAGAGCAGTGATTTAGGGAAGACTTCCCCCATATACGCACTGCATGTCTATGCCGCAGGTTTAAGCAGAGCCTGTAAGTCATCTTCTAACTGCATCTCTGAAATGAACGCACGTACTTGGGATCTCATCAAGTAATTCATGAAGCCATCATTAGCATCCAGCTACGCGTTTCCTGAACACAGCTAGAAAGAACATTCAGTTGCTTCTTATCTGAAGGGGCTAAAAACAACCAGCACTCGGCCCATTAAAACGTAAAAGCAGCACCGAGTCCTTTCATTTCGCTCTAATTCCTGGCACTGGCTTCGTGATCCTGTAGGGACATTCTCGTTAGGACTTGTTGCTTCCCCATTCAGCATTATTCGTGGCAAACCGTTAGGCCAAAAGCTATGCCCTGTTCTTTTGTTCTTGAAGGAAACATCTGTTCTTTTGTCAGGCAGCACATGCCAAAAACTCGGCAATTATAAGCAGAGGGCTCTTCAGGGAGTAGTCCATGCATCACACAGCCTGGAGCACAGACCTTGAAAACTTCCTGCACTCCTGTCCCCGCAGCCCCCTGGATGTTAGAGAATTGCTGGCTAATCACAGTGACATCCCTGCCCATCAGCCCCCGCGTATCCAGGCTGGAGTAGGGAGGAAGGCCAGTGAGGGTGTGTGGGGGTTGAGGGGTGGGGTGGGGTGGAACAGCAAGTGGGGGTTAATAATTGATGATGCTGCATTAAAAACCTGCCTCACTTGATAAGAGTCTGTAAGCCACCCACTGGGCTCTGAATTCCGCAAGCATGTGCTGGGGATGTCTAGCATCCTGTATCATACAGGCTGCTCACGGAGAAGGAAGAAAGAAGCTGGGGAAAAGAATCCACAGGGAGGCATGCAGAGAATGACTGAAGGGAGCATTCCAGTCCAGTCAAGGTGCAATGCCTCGCTCGCGTCCTTGGGTTTCAAGAGCTCATAGGCAGACTGAGGAGACTTGCTTCCTCAGTCTGAATTCAGGTTCCACCCACTGTAGCCCTCTAACCCTAGAAGAGTTACAAGCTCTCTGAGCCTCAGTTTCTCTATCTCTAAAATGGAAGCAGTAGTGGTGCGTGTGGCAAAAATTCACTAACAATACCCATAGTACAAAATAATAAAGCTGTAAAAATCTAAATTTCCATCTCCAAAAGTCAGAAAAAGTAAAGTAAACCCAGAAAAAGCAGAAGCAAAGAAATAATTGAGATTATAGTAAAAAACACATGAAGTAGAAGACAAAAAACAAGAGAGACAAAGTTGGGTCTTTGAAAATACTGATAAAATTGATCTCTTGCTATACTTATCAAAAAAAAAAAAAAACTAGAGGAAAAAATATAAATTACCAAAATTAGGAATTACAGAAAAGATAACACTAAAATTCTTGCAGAAATTAGAAGGTTAAAAAAGCAAACATCATGAACACTATTAGGCCAGTAAATTTGATAACTGAAATGAAATTAATGATTTCCAAAAAAACACAATGTAAGGAAATTGATGGTAGAAGAAATATAAAATATAAGTAGCTCTAGATCTAGTAAAGAAATTAAGTTCATAATCAAAATATTTTCACATAGAAAACCTCAGCCCAGATGACTTTAATGCTAAAGTCTATGAAACATTTAAGAAATTATTAATACCAGTCTTTAAACAAAAACACTCTCAGAAAATACAGGAGGACCAAACGTTTCCCAAACCTTTTCATGAGCCCACCATTACGCTGAAACCAAACTAACAGAGACATTCCAAGAAAAGAAAACTGTAAAAATCCCTTATGAACATATGTGCAAAAATCACCAACAAAATATTAGCAAATAGAATCCAGCAATGTATGAAAAGAATATGACACCATGAGCTGGTGCAGTTCATTCTGGAATGTAATGTTTGGCCCAACATTGGAGAATCAACCTATGTAATTTACCACATTAACAGAATAAAGAAAAAGATCTGAAGTATTTCAACAGATTCATAAATTGCATTTTGGAAAATTCAACAAGCGTTCTAAAATTCTCAGCAAACTAAGTATACAAGAAAACTTCCATGTCCAAATATAAGGTATCTGTGGAAAGCCTATAGTAATAGCTTACATAATGGTATTAAAAAAAAAAAAAATGCGGCCCCTGAAGAGAAAAGATAAGGATATGTGCTCTTACTACTCTTCACTATGATGTAATATGTAATATTGCTGAAGTTCAATAAGGTCCCTATATGACAGAGGTCTTCCCTGATAGCTCAGTTGGTAAAGAATCCACCTGCAATGCAGGAGACCCCAGTTCAATTCCTGGGTCAGGAAGATCCGCTGGAGAAGGGATAGGCTACCCATTCCAGTGTTCTTGGGCTTCCCTTGTGGCTTAGCTGGTAAAGAATCCACATGCAATGCAGGAGATCTGGGTTTGATCCCTGAGTTGGGAAGATCCCCTGGAGAAGAGAAAGGCTACCCACTGCAGTATTCTGGCCTGGAGAATTCCATGGACTGTATAATCCATGGGGTCACAAAGAGTCAGACACAACTGAGTGCCTTTCACTTTCACTTTCATGACATAGGTCCATATAGTCAAGGCTATGTGCTTCCAGTAGTCATGTATGGATATGAGAGTTGAACCATAAAGAAGGCTGAGCACCAATGAATTAAAGCTTTCAAATTATGAGTTGCTCGAGAAGACTCTTGAGAGGCCCTTAGACTGCAAGGAGATCCAACCAGTCAGTAGTAAAGGAATCAATCCTGAACATTCATTGGAAGGACAGGTGCTGAAGCTGAAACTCCAATCCTTTGGCCACCTGATGCAAAGAGCTGACTCGCTGGAAAAGACCCTGATGCTGGGAAAGATTGAGGGCCAGAGGAAAAGGGGGTGACAGAGGATGAGAGGGTTGGATGGCATCACCAACTCAATGAACTTTAGTTTGAATAAACTCCAGGAAGTAGTGAAAGACAGGGGAGCCTGGTATGCTACTGTCCATGGGGTTGCAAAGAGTCAAATACTACTTAGCAACTAAACAGTAGCAATATCAATAAAAAGCACAAAATTTTAAAGTAAGAAAGACAATTGTCCATATATAAAATTCTAAGAAATCTATAAAAAAATCTACTAAAAGTAGGTAAATTTAATAAGGTCATGAGTCAGGTCAATATACAAATTCAAATGCATACCAGCAATACAATACACCAGCAATAAACAATTGCAATTGAAAATTAGAAGAAAAAAAAAAAAAAAAAGCTCATCGGGCATCAAAAACAAAATGAAAAAATGTACTCAAAAATAAACTGAACCAAATTTGTGTCAAATCTATGTGCTGAAAACCACAAAACATTGCTGAGAGAAATGAAGGATATAAATAAATGGAACAATACATCATCTTCATGAATTGGAAGACACAGTATTAAGATAAGCATTCTCCCCAAATTGATCTCAGCTTCAAGGCAATCTTGATTAAAATCACATCAGATTCTTTTACAAAAATTAAAAAGCTACTCTAAAATATGTACAGGGATATACAAAGGACATAGAATCGAGCCAAAACAATTTTGGAAAAGAATAAAATTGGAGGACTTTCACTACCTGAGTTCAAAACTTCTAAAAGCACAGAAACCAAGACATGGTTTCAGTGTAAGGATACACAGAATAATGAAACAGAATACATTTCAGAAAGAAATCTAAACTCATTTGGTCGATTAATTCTTGACAAAGGCACTGATGCATTTCAATAGAGAAAGTATAGATTTTTCAACAAAGGGTGCTGAACAACTGGACATTGGTGTGAAAAAAAGGAACCTCAAGCCCCGTCTCATTCACAAAAATCTATTCGAAATGTATTAAAGACTCAACATGAAAGCTAAAAGCATAAAACTTCTAGAAATGTATACAGGAGAAAAATCTTTACAATCTTGGTATAGGTAAAGATTTCTTATGACACACACAAAATTAAACATAAAAGGAAAAACCAACAATACACTTGATTAAAAAGAAACCTTCTGGTCTTCAAAAGATGCCACTGAGAGAATGAAAAGGTAATCCACACCCTTGGAGAAAATGTAGATAGATACCTACCAGCCTACATACATACATAGATAAAGATAATCTTTTGTGAAGATATGCCTTCCTTTTTTAACATCTCCTCATCATTAGTCTGGAGAAGGCAATGGCAACCCACTCCAGTACTCTTGCCTGGAAAATCCCATGGGTGGAGGAGCCTTGTAGGCTGCAGTCCATGGGGTCGCGAAAGGTCTGACATGACTGGGTGACTTCACTTTCACTTTTCACTTTGATGCATTGGAGAAGGAAATGGCAACCCACTCCATTGTTCTTGCCTGGAGAATCCCAGGGACGGGGGGAGCCTGGTGGGCTGCCATCTATGGGGTCGCACAGAGTTGGACACAACTGAAGTGACTTGGCAGCAGCAGCAGCAGCATTAGTCAGTAACAAGATCTTCTAAAATTATTCCCCATTTTTAAAACATAATCAAAAGACCCAGATAAAGATTCTCTGGCCACAGTCCAGATAAAAGCAGAGATGAAAAAAGGAACACAAAGGTCTGTATGGACTAGGATTCCTTCAGGGTCAAGGTACAACCAGAGAAGGCCAGTTGGCTGACCTCTGAGAGGATTTCCATAGAGGTCACTTAAATGAGGAGGCTGAAGATTCGCCCTTGACACTGAAGTTTAAAGAGCAAAGTATTTAAAATCTTAATTTTTTTATTTAGCTTAATTTTAACTTTATTTGGGTACAGTTTACATACAATAAAACCCACCCATTTGGAGAATACAGCCTTATGAATTTCGGCAAATGGTAAAAGTAACATCCAGCCCAGCATTTCTCATGACATACTCTGCATGTAAGTTAAATAAGCACGGTGACAAAATACAGGCTTGATGGGCTGGATGAAGCACAAGCTGGAATCAAGATTGATAGAAGAAACATCAATAACCTTGGATATGCAGATGACACCACCCTTATGGCAGAAAGTGAAGAAGAACTAAAGAGCCTCTTGATGAAAGTGAAAGAGGAGAGGGAAGAAGTTGGCTTAAAGCTCAACATTCAGAAAACGAAGATCATGGCATCCGGTCCCATCACTTCATGGCAAATAGATAGGGAAACAATGGAAACAGTGGCTGACTTTATTCTTTTGGGCTCCAAAATCACTCCAGATGGTGATTGCAGCCATGAAATTAAAAGACACTTACTCCTTGGAAGGAAAGTTACGACCAACTTACACAGCATATTAAAAAGCAGAGACATTACTTTGCCAACAAAGGTCCGTCTAGTCAAGGCTATGGTTTTTCCGATAGTCATGTACGGATGTGAGAGTTGGACTGTAAAGCTGAGCACTGAAGAATTGATGCTTTTGAACTGTGGTGTTGGAGAAGACTCTTGAGAGTCCCTTGGACTGCAAGGAGATCCAACCAGTCCATCCTAAAGGAGATCAGTCCTGAGTGTTCATTGGAAGGACTGATGTTGAAGCTGAAACTTCAATGCTTCGGCCACCTGATGCGAAGAGCTGACTCTTGAAAAGACCCTGATGCTGGGAAAGATTGAGGGTGAGAGGAGAAGGGGACGACAGAGGATGAGATGGTTGGATGACCTCACCAACTCAATGGACATGAGTTTGGGTAAACTCCAGGAGCTGGTGATGGACAGGGAGGCCTGGTGTGCTGCGGTTCATGGGGTCGCAAAGAGTCAGACATGACTGAGTGACTGAACTGAACTGAAAAGTAACAATACAATCAAGATATAGAATCTTTTCGTCATCATTCCACCTCCAGTCCCAGGAACCACCAATCTACTTTTAACTGTGATGTTTTAGATTCTTTTCAGAATTCCATATAAAAGGACTAATACAGTACTCACTACCCTGTGTCTGGTGTTTTGTTTAGCATAATGCTTTTGAAAGTTTTCATTTCTGTGTTTGTGAGATATGCCACAATATGTTTGATGGACATTTGGGGAATTTCAAGTTTGGGGCTTTTATGAATAAAACATAAGCTTTTGTTTCACTTGGGTAAATACCCAGGAATGGAATTTCCGGTTTGTATGGTAAGTAGATGTTTTATTTTGTGAGAAATGGCCAAACCATTTCCCAAAGTGGTTATCACATTTTACATTCCCACCAGCAAAGAGGGAGAGATCCAGTAGTTCCACATTCTTGGTATTGTCCACAGTTTTAATTTCGGCCATTCTCCCGGGAGAAATGGTTTATCATTAAGACTTTAATTTGCATTTCCCAAATGGCTAATGATAATTGAGCATCTTTCCATGTGATTACTGGCCATTCAGATAGCTTTAGTAGAGTTTCCATTCAAAACTTTTGTCCATTTTTAAATTGTATTGTGTTCTTATTATCAAGTGGTAAGATTTCTTTGTGTTTTCTTGATGTTTGTTCTCTGTATATGTTTCCCAGGGGCCAGAAGATGTCTCTTCTTTGTGTCTCCCATATTCTTGCCCCTCTTATTTATGTTGTGCATTCGTGCTAAGTCACTTCAGTCGTGTCTGACTCTGCGAGACCCTTTGGACTGTAACCTGCCAGTCTCCTCTGTCCATGGGATTCTCCAGGCAAGAATACTGGAATGGGTCATCATGTCCTCCTCCAGGGGATCCTCCTGTCCCAGGGATCAAACCTGTGTCTCTTAGGTCTCCTATAGTGACAGGCAGATTCTTTACCACTAACGCCACCTGGGAAGCCCCTCTTATCTAGCTTAAAGGGGCAGTGATAGAGATAAGCCCACAACCTGAGCACCAACTAGGGATCAGCTCCAATCAGAGAACAAGAATAAGTCTAGACCCATTCCCTCAAGGGTCAAAGAACTCAGGTCTTAAAATATAGCAAGGCATTCTCTTACAGGCAGCTAGACTAAAATCACGGTGGGACAGCATGCCATAAAGCATAATCAGCTTTGTTCAAACAAAATTCTGTGTAGCGTTTATCTGATTTGGGCTAACCTTTGTAGCAGAATCCAGACATTACGTGTAATAGTAATTGCAAAGATTCTGAAAATCAGGCATTTAAAACTTTTGTTACATTTTTTGAGTACTCAACATTGATCTGAGTGTTTGAAAAATATGAGCTCATCTAATACAATGACTGTATGAGATATGTGTGATCTTAGGAAGGGCAGCATCAACATGACCTGGGAAAGGGTTAAAAACTGCAAATTCTCATGCCCCACCCCAGATGGACAGAATCAGAAACTCAGATTGACCAGGGGACAGCCAACTGATTTTGATAAGATTAAAATTTGAGAACCACTGATCAAAAGCATGGTGTTCTTGTTTAAGAGATATAGTTTCTCTTAGCATCTATTACCCACTTGATCAAACTTCAGTCTTTAAGCACTGAGCCTTTAACTCTGGATTTCTGGTGGAGACTTCCTTTTCATAAATCCTACCAAAGCTGGTTGTTGGCAGTGACTCTGTCCCAGCTGGTAACATTGCACTCACTGTGGCTGTACCGATGCTCCCTTTGACACCTGCATTCTTATCAGCATGTCAGATTTTCTGTTTTGCTTTTTTTTTTTCCCACTATGGCCAAAGAGGGGTTTCAAAGTCCCTCTGGCAGGAAAATCTTTCACCTGCTTTGAGGCACAACAGGAAGTCTATCTTTACGCAGCAACAAGAATGCCATGCTACGTGTAACCTCATTAAACATCTTCCTGTGAAATGCCTCAAGTAGGCCAGTCATTTGGGGCCACAACAGCTTCTCAGAAGAGGCCGAGTTGGCAAGAGTCAGGTGCAGAGGGAGGAGCAGACATAAACAATGAGCTCAGGGTTGTGTTTTTAATAGTAAAGTGTTACAGGTCTCCCACTTCTGAGCAACAAGCCGGGGGATGATCCTGGAGTTAGAACAGAAACAAGAGCTCCACATAAAACAAGAAGAGGTATCACCTTGCACACACGTGAACCTTGGCAGTACAACGTGGTAGAGGATCCACGCTTCCCTGGGGAGCTCAGATGTAAAGAATCTGCCTGCAATGCAGGAGACCTGGGTTCGATCCCTGGTAAAGAACCCCCCTGCCAATGCAGGAGATGTAAGTGATGAGGGTTTGATCCCTGGGATCAGGAAGATCCCCTGGAGAAGGAAACAGCAATCCACTCCAGTATTCTTGCCTGGAGAATCCCATTGAAAGAGGAGCCTGATGGGCTACAGTTCATAGGGTCACACAGAGGTGGACACGACTGAAGTGACTTAACCTATACAGGATCCATAGGAAGCACCGAAACGAGGGTGGGGTGGTGGGGGACCAGGGGGTCCAAGCACCAGCCTAGAGACTGCAGGGCTCAGCATAAATAGCTATTCTTCATCAAGAAATGAGTAACTTCAAGCAGAAAGTAATCAAGTTTCAGAAGTGAATTAAGAGGAGAGAGGGTGTGATTAAAGTTACCCTCTCAAGGAACTGGAAGGAAGATATATACATTCTAGTGCAACTGCCTGAACCTATGAAGGAAATCAGGTTCTGGTTGGAACCAAGTAATTTTCAGACCAAGTTCCACTGCTCATTAGGGGCAGAGCTGGGGACTCAGACCTCAGTCTCTTGGGTTCAATTTGTTTTGAGTGGTTAAAGTCCCTAGTTTTTCTGAAAAGTGCTAATGACTGAACTTCAGACAGGAGAGATCATTATGGACTAGAGGTCCTGAGGTCAATTCAACTATTAATAGAAAAATGAGGCCTAATTTAGGCTCTAAACTATGAGTATCAGAGCAGGTGTGAGAACCTGGCTGTACAGGATGCTCTGCAAACATCACAGAGTCCGAAAACTGTATCTGCAGCCCAAGGAACAAGGCTGTAACAGGCATGTGTGCATATGTGCCAAGGCACTTCAGTCAAGTCCAACTCTTTGCGACCCTATGGACTGTAGCCCATCAGGCTCCTTTGTCCTCAGGATTCTCCAGGCAAGAATGCTGCAGTGGGTTGCCATTTCCTTCTCCAGGGGATCTTCCCGACCCAGGGATCAAACCCAAGTCTCCTATGTCTCCTGAACTGGCAGGTGGATTCTTCACCACGAGTGTCACCTGGGAAGCCTGTAACAGGCTATCTCCTAAAAAGAAATGGGCTGACTTTTCACTTGGTGAGCCATCTCCCGTGGTCACAAAGTCTGCTTCCTGCTCAGCCTAACAAGAAGGCACGTGTCACAAACTCACTTCCCAGAGTTTCCCCCACAGATCATGCCTGCCCCTGAGTGAAAACAGGACCTCGGCAGTGTCTTCTAAGAGGGTTTTTAAAAGCAAGCTCACAAGAAAGCCAAGTGTCATTTTGGTGCTCCTAGAGAATAGATATGTCAGTTTGGAGTTGTGTCAACTAGTTATTTAAAAACTTATAATTAGGGTTTCTGCCCCGATTTGTATGCTAAAAAGGTATAGTCATTTTTTTGAAAACGTTATTGGTGATTGCCACCCCCAACTCAAAAACAAAACAAAATGAAAAGAATAGTTAAGTTCAACATGTTTCAATTACGCCCAAATAAAGGGAAATAAGAACAAAAAGCAATCCCTCTTTGTTTCAGCCTGTGAAAATCCATCTCATTATATTCTTGGGTCCTCATTTAAAGAATAACAGACGCAGTGGGAGTCCAATGAACATTAATGCCGCTATTGTTAACATCATGAATGGTGTGGGGCTTTTTCCTACCCAGACTCCACCTTCGGGAACAAAGGAAAGGAACACCGAGGTTCTGCTATTATCCAAATTGGTCTCTGGCACCCACTCTGGGAAGCGGCTGGGGCCAGCTGCTCTTTTTCAGGTAACCTCAGGGAACACACACATGCCGTTAACCTAACTGGCCACTGGGTGTGACCTCGCTCCACACAAAAGGAAGCTGAGCCCTTCCCTGGCAGAGGAAGCAGAGGCGTTCCCCAGCAGAGTTCAGACACTTGCATGTACACGCACACACTTGCACGCGTACACACTCCATGAAGCCTTTGCCCTCAGAAGGGAAACTTTAAACAGTCAGCTCATACTTGTGTTTAAACTTCCAAATAGCCGCTTCAGGTCAATTTTATTAATTTTCCTTTAGCTCCAGAATCTCTCATTATCAGGTCTTGATTAAAGGATGAGAAACATACCGGGTCTGCATTCCCAACAACACAAATCAAAAGAAATCACCCTCATCATGAACTTGCTAAAATGGAAAAGGAAAAAAAAAAATGAGTGAGTCTTCAAAAACTCACACTGGCTGGGTCTAAACACCCCTTGCAGCAAAATTTCCTTGTTGTGTGGGCTTGTTGTGTCCGACTCTGCGACCCTGTGGACTGTAGCCCACCAGGCTCCTCTGTCCATGGGATTCTCCAGGCAAGAATACAGGAGTGGGTTGCTATTTCCTAATACAGGGGAACTTCCTGCCCCAGAGATGGAACCGGTGTCTCCTGCATTGGCAGGTGGGTTCTTAATCAGCAGCACCACCATCTGTGCACCCCCAAATCCCAGCCTCGGATCCCCATGGCTCATGATTTCGGTGGCTGGATTGCAGACACTACTCTTCCCAGATATCTTTTGACTGGCAGAGCCAAATATCTTTGGTGTGGTGAATCAGACCCACATCCACTGCAATGATAAAGAAAACTGATTCAGCACTGATTATACACTTAGTTCCAAGCGACACAGATGACAGCAATGCTCAATGTCATCTCCTGATGCTATGGGAAGAGTAGGCTTTTTCTTCCCTTTTCACAGTACACTGTTTACATGGTAGAGTAGTACTGGAGAGATTAAATCCAGTATTGCAAAGAAAGAAACATGAAAAGGTAACCACTCACATTGTTTTTAACTCAACTTTCTAACTATCTCAAAATAGAAATACACACACACACACCCTAGAAGATGAAGCCCATTTTCTTTAATAGTGACCTATAGTTTAAATTGTATCATTCTCTTTGAGACTACATAAAGGGGCATTTATTTGATTGATATCATTTTTTCCCCAAAAGGTTCATGGTGCTTTTGCAAGGCTATATTAAAGAGTGAAAACAAATATATTATGTCTCCATGAAGAAGCAGGGTCCACATTGCCCTTAATTGCACATCCTATTTTTCTGGCATCTTATTTCAAACAAATCCCTAATGTGTGTGTGCAAGTTCAGAAAACATTTGTTGATTGCTAACGCTGTGACTGAAAATCAGCTGGAAAATGTTTTTCCGAGCTTGCCAATTCACCGAGATCAGCTAAGAGCCTGGAGTTCCTCCATGTTCCTTAGTTGAGGATATTTTTTTATAGAAATGTTTTTGTGGAGAGTCTAAAAACTGAACAAGAAAGCACAGTCTCAGAGCTCAGACTGAAAATCTTCAATGGGTCCTGGAGTCACTACATTTTTATACCAAACACAACAACTGACATTTCAGTTTTAAATAAAGAGTTGCATTCTATATAATCTTAGTGTTTAAGAAGAAACTTGGGCACAGTTAATAAAAACAAAATCAGTCTCATGGTCCCTAAGATTTTCATCCATGTCCTTTCTTAGCTTAATTTTTTTTTTCCAGAAAAAAAATGTGAAGTCATACTTGTGGCCAAGGGTGTACTAACAGGTATTCTAACATCCTGCAATAATAAAAGCAGTAGCTCCTTTTTTGTAAAGAGGAAATTTTAAATGGTGTGTTGTCTTTGTTAAGATGAAGCTCAGAGACCAGATTCACTTTGTACCATTTTTCTGACACCACTCTGAATTCCAATCACTTCTGATGGTAATGAACTAAAAAGTAACAGGGCAGTTGCTTTAAAGTTATTTTCCATGTCAAGCTGCAATGTGGGTTTATAAGCGCCATAGATAAAAATCGACTCAGAAACTACTGGTTGTTAATTTTTATCAATTAATAATCAATGGGAACCATTAGAATTAGTACCCTGGAATTAGGACAGTCTCTCATCAATGGGTTCAATTTCAAATGTAAGGAAGACTAAATTCTACATGAGAACAGAACTTGCTTTGTCTGATCCCTGCCTGCTTTTTTCCAGCTTAATCTCTCAACAATCCTGCCATGAACCCTATGCCAACACTGCCTGAACATACCCACTCTCAAACATCCGTATTTTTTGCACATATCATGGCCTAAAGAGCTTCACCCCAGGCCTCACTCTGCCTGCCCATCTTAACAAACTCTTTCACACCCTTTCAACCAAAGCAAAACTGTTGGCCCTTCTAGGAAATCTTCTCTAAAGGTCTTTTCCAGTGAGTCAGCTCTTTGCATTGGGTGGCCAAAGTATTGGAGCTTCAAAAAAAAAAAAAAAAAAGTATTGGAGCTTCAGCATAAGTCCTTTCAATGAATATTCAGGACTGATTCCCTTTAGGATTGACTGGTTTGATCTCCTTGCAGTCCAAGGGACTCTCAAGAGTCTTCTCCAACACCACAGTTCAAAAGCATCAATTCTTCAGCACTCAGCCTTCTCATGGTCCAACTCTCACATCCATACATGACTACTGGAAAAACCATAGCTTTGACTATATAGACCTTTGTTGGCAAAGTAATGTCGGCTTACCTGTAAACAAGGATAAAATGGAGACAGAATACATTGCCATCTCCCACGTGGTGGAAAGGTTCCCCTGCACATCTCAGTGAGGAAGCTTTTGAAGAGCACATCCTCTTAAAAAGGACCCATCCCTCTGTCAGAAATGGTCCTCTCTGGACCAACCCTGCTCCAGTTCAGACCATGAATTTTGGTACAACCCTTGAACAGAAATATAAGTGTCACCTGATCTGATTTTAGCTTAACCATTTTCAAACTCTAGTTTCCCTATAATCTGATTTGAAAATCTTACTCTGTTCTCTTTTCCTTTTGCTTTTTTTCTATGACTTTTCATTCCGGAGCATTTTATATGACTTCTCAGCCCAAAGCTTCCGGATGGGGCTTCATAGTTGAAGTAAAGTGGAGATTCCCCTTTTTAAAAGAGCTTATTTTTAAAACACGCTAAGTTATGAATCTTCTGTAAAAAAAATTCACAATTCATATTTCCATCACTTCACATTTAGAAAGATCTACTCCTTGTTGGTCAGTCCTATCACACAAACACATTCTAATCTGTTGCTTCTGTAACCATGGTGATGACCATGGCTCTGACAGTCCCCTCTGAGAGTGGGTCCCAGATCAATAGTGACGGCCTTGGATTCTTCAAATACTAATCTCATGTGTCCAACAGCCTACTATACCTATCTATTGGGGTGACTTGGCATAATTTTAAATAGGATTCTCCTACAAACCGAAAGCATCTACCCCTAAACAGCTCACCAGCTTTTAGCTGTTAATCATATATCAGCTTCTTTAGTCATGAAGGTGGAACATTTCTAGTTTCCTTTGCTTATTTTCTCCACCAAAATCAGACTTGTCCTCAGGTCCTGACAACTGTGTTTTCAGTTACATGGCAACTCACGTAGTTATTACATTTGTCGTTGTTTTTAGTCTCCATGTCTGACTCTTTTGCAACCCCATGGACTGTAGCCCACCAGGCTCCTCTGTCCATGAGATTTCCCAGGCAAGAATACTAGAGTGGTTTGTCATTTCCTTCTACAGAGGATCTTCCCAACCCAGGGATCGAATCCAGGAACATGCATCTCCTGTACGTCAGTAGATTCTTTACCACCGAGCCACCTGGGAAGCCCTAGTTACTGCATTGCATGCACCAAATGTAGTCCTTTCCAGTCCTTCTGAATTTTCTGCAACACCCACAAGATGCCAAAAAGCTCATCCCCATGCTGGTTTCCCAGCAAAGGACTGTACGGAGGCCATTTAAATATCCCACACTCGATTCCTTCCTCTAGTTTTTAACACAGTTAGGATGTATGTAATTCATCAAAATTTGTAAATATCAGATAAAGATTAAGTCACAACCTTCTTCATATCACTGCTTTCTAGGTTCACACTAAGCAGTACTTCCTGCTTGGACTATTGCATTCTCTTGTTGAACTCTTTTTCCCTCCCTGTGAATCTGTTATTTTATCTAATACATTACACACTACATTAATTTTCCTATATTATTTCATCTTGTCCAAAAACTCTTAATGGTTCCTCCTTGTTTAATGAAGTGAGAAAATCTCCTTTGCCTAGCATTTGGGTCTCTTTAAAATTTTAGGCCCAACCTATCTTTGCATCTCTTTATTACCCACTACTGTCCTAATTGTTCCTTTCCTTGGTATTTCCTGGCCATGGCTCTATCAGTGTGAGGATACTCATTTCCCATTTTCTTCTACCCTCCTGGTCCCCAGAGAATTTCCCTCCATTTGTTTTCAGTGCTGTGTGACCAGTGTGAAAGTTAAGTGAACCCTCTGGGCCTGGCATACTTCACTGAAGGTCTCTGTGAGGTCCTTCTTCTGTTTATATTTGTTTGTATTACTTATCTCTCATCCTCATGTCTTTTTCCTCTCCAATCACACAATACATATCCTTCTATGATATCTATGTATGTATATATTTATTTACATACATATATGTATAAAACAAAGGTATCTAGATATATATACATTTCTTTTAAAACACGGAGTATTGTTTTTGTGAACTTGAAACTTAAATAAATGATATTATGTTACGGTATTTTTCTGATCTCTCCAATTTGCCTCCTTTTGAGTGTAATGCCTTGTAAATCTAGGTCATTATCTCCATCTGCTGCATTTTTACTTTTACTCACCCCACCCTCTAATGTAAGTATCTAAGTTGTCTCTAGTTGCTAGCCAGTAAAATCAGTGCTCTGGAAAGCATCTTCATACCAACTTAATTCTACCATACATGTCAAATTCAAACCCAAATACCACCCCTACAAGTAAACTGCCATCAGAAATATACTTTCTCTTTTGAATCTTTCATTCATTCATTCATTCAAACAATATTTACTGAGTCCCCATTATAATCCTTATTACAGATTCTGGAGGTCTGGCAATAAACAAAAAATAAATAAATAAATCCCTAGTAGAGTCACATGCAGTCAGTTGTAGTCATATGCAATCAGTACAGAGAGGCAATAACCATATAAACCGGTGAAATAAATAGAATGTCACATACTGAAATGGGCTATGGAGGAAAACAAAACAGAGACACAAGACCGAAGGTCTAGATTGAGAGAGGGCTGTAACTTGAGGGAACAACACTCCTGGTAGAGGGAATAGCATGTGCAAAGGCCCTGAGGCAGGAGCACCTTAGGCACACATGTTCGTGGATGGCAAGTAGGCTACTCTGTCTGGAGGAGGGTAAGTGAGAAGAAAGAACAGAAGATGAGATCAAAGAGATTACCAGGAACCAGATAAAGTACTGTGGGACCCAAATTCTACTTACCTCAGCTTCGCTCACAGGACTTATCATTTTCAGGCTTTGTTAAAGTTTTATGGATTATCACCTCAACCAGATGATGTATTACTTACCTTTGGGAGAAAACAAGATGCAAAGGTCCAATCTGTTGTGAGTCTTTCCACCAGAAGACACATTGAGAAGAAGTAAAGAAGGTTGCATGAAAGTAGGGATGTATATGGAACCATATGCACAGTATTGGGCATTGTGCAAAGACTATAAGAGCTCTAGGCCAATATAGACAATTGCAAGAGTGATAAATACAAGAGAAAAATGTAAGAATGCAGTTTCATAAAAATATGGGTAGCAGCACAAATATAAGAATCAAATCCCTTAAAGGTATTCTTACTGCTCACAGAAATTTAATCTATTTAGGGCTCAAGTCATGTCATGGCAGATACATTCTCTGTCTGACTCTGCAAGATTGAAGTCTGCCATATTAGAATTATGTCTTGGTGCAACTGAAATAAAACCCAGTTAACTATGTATTAAATATATCAAATTTCATTTTCTCATGTAGACAGCATCAGATCAGATCAGATCAGTTACTCAGTCATGTCCGACTCTTTGCGACCCCATGAATCGCAGCACGCCAGGTCTCCCTGTCCATCACCAACTCCCGGAATTCACTGAGACTCACATCCATCGAGTCAGTGATGCCATCCAGCCATCTCATCCTCTGTCGTCCCCTTCTCCTCTTGCCACCAATCCCTCCCAGCATCAGAGTTTTTTCCAATGAGGCAACTCTTTGCATGAGGTGGCCAAAGTACTGGAGTTTCAGCTTTAGCATCATTCCTTCCAAAGAAATCCCAGGGCTGATCTCCTTCAGAATGGACTGGTTGGATCTCCTTGCAGTCCAAGGGACTCTCAAGAGTCTTCTCCAACACCACAGTTCAAAAGCATCAATTCTTCGGCGCTCAGCCTTCTTCACAGTCCAACTCTCATATCCATACATGACCACAGGAAAAACCATAGCCTTGACTAGATGAACCTTTGTTGGCAAAGTAATGTCTCTGCTTTTGAATATGCTATCTAGGTTGGTCATAACTTTCCTTCCAAGGAGTAAAAGTCTTTCAATTTCATGGCTGCAATCACCATCTGCAGTGATTTTGAAGCTCAGAAAAATAAAGTCTGACACTGTTTCCACTGTTTCCCCATCTATTTCCCATGAAGTGACGGGACTGGATGCCATGATCTTCGTTTTCTGAATGTTGAGCTTTAAGCCAACTTTTTCACTCTCCTCTTTCACTTTCATCAAGAGGCTTTTGAGTTCCTCTTCACTTTCTGCCATAAGGGTGGTGTCATCTGCATATCTGGGGTTATTGATATTTCTCCCAGCAATCTTGATTCCAGCTTGTGTTTCTTCCAGTCCAGCATTTCTCATGATGTACTCTGCATATAAGTTAAATAAGCAGGGTGACAATATACAGCCTTGACAATATACAGTAGACAGCATAGAATCAGGCAATACAAAACTCATGAGGACAGTTCATAATCATAAGAAAACCAGGTTTCTTCTATATTATTGCTCCTTAGCTTACGCTATTGACTCATGAACCAATATGGCTGCTTGAGCTCCAGTCATTACACTCACATTTCAACAAGCAGTAAGAAAGAAAGTAAGGGCATATGCCCTCCCTTTTAGGACACTTTCCCAAAGTCACACAGTGATACTTCCAAAGATCCCTCTTGGTTAGATCTGATTCCAAAACCACACCTTGCAAAGGAGATCAGAAAATACAGTATTTTTGTAGTTTCCCATAAAACTATCTCCCCTCACTTTGCTCCAGACAAGATTCTAGTGGCCTAGAAAGATACATAAATTATAGCAAGAGAGCCTGTTTTAAAATAAGTGAGAATGGAGAAAGCAACACACAGATAGTGATATTAAGGTAACCCTGAAATGAGGTTAATAAAATAATAACTATGATAGAGAGCCAGGTACTTCCTACAGGAAATTAATGAACTGGGTTCTCACTTTTCTAACAGAGAACCCAACGAAGGAAATTTGGTAAGTTACACAGTTCAGTTTCCACAAGATAAAAACAGGCTGATAGTTCAGGAAAAAGCATAGCTATTCAGGCAAGAGAGGATTTTTCTCAGGGGAAGGCTACCTATTAATTTTCACGTGGGAGGTAGCATTTTTTAAGGGAAGAAAGACTGGTGGAGTAGAGAGGAGGCTCAGAGTGGAGGATGGGGTGAGAGAAGACAGTGAACAGTATGAAAACTGTTTTTGAGTGCAGGGGCAAAGAGGATGGAGATGGGGGTCCAGGAAAGTAGAAAGCAGTGGGTTTAAAGCTAAGCACAGTACGCTGGGCCCATCAAGCTATCCAAACGACCCACATGAAGATTGCACAGTTCTATCCTCCTGCTACTGATCTAGCCCTTAGTTTACTCACAATTGCCGCCAGAAATGCAAAACAGATGAGTATTTCCAAAGATCAGAGCCAGCAGGTGACAGGAGAGGTGAAGAGGTTTCCATTTACTACCAACCAGTACTCTTGGCCGCCATTTCAGCATCCTTGAATTAGAAACAGAACATAGGAAGGCTTGTGTATGGCTTGTGGGGTAGAGGGGACTTAAGAGACACCCAACAGTTGAAGTCTTGGCGAGCACTCCAGTTTCTTAGATTGGGTTGCCCTGAGTAAACAACACAACTTTCTGATTCTTCATTTCTTCATCCATTTAAAGACTGTAATAACTTTGCTCATAAAGCTATTTTGAGAATCAATTCTGAAAGCACAAAATGTAAAGTTATTGCCCCATAATAACAGGGACTAACTAGTCAGACACTTACTTCTATCCTCCTAGAGCAAGTTCCCCAAGATAAGAGGAAATTGGATCATTTCACTCTATTGATTGTTTCCCTCATTGTGTGGAATCTGATTTGTTTGATGTAGTCCCACTTTTTTATTCAGAGAAGGCGATGGCACCCCACTCCAGTACTCTTGTCTGGAAAACCCCGTGGACAGAGGAGCCTGGTAGGCAGCAGTTCATGGGGTTGCTAAGAGTTGGACATGACCGAGTGACTTCACTTTCACTTTTCACTTTCATGCTTTGGAGAAGGAAATGGCAACCCACTCCAGTGTTCTTGCCTGGAGAATCCCAGGGACGGGGGAGCCTGGTGCACTGCAGTCCATGGGGTCGCTAAGAGTTGGACACGACTGAGCGACTTCACTTTCACTTTTCACTTTCATGTATTGGAGAAGGAAATGGCAACCCACTCCAGTGTTCTTGCCTGGAGAATCCCAGGGACGGGGGAGCCTGGTGGGCTGCCATCTATGGGGTCACACAGTCGGACACGACTGAAGCGACTTGGCAGCAGCAGCACTTCTTTATTTGGTGTTTGTTGCCTGAATTTTTGGTGTCCTATCCATGAATGAATCCATGGATCACTTATTGCCAAGACCAATGTCAAAAGGCTTTTCCCCATTTGTGTTCTAGGAGTTTTATAGTTTCAGGTCTTATGCTTATGACTTTAATACATGTTGAGCTTCATTTTTATGTACAGTGTAAGACAAGAGTCTAATTTAATTCTTTTGGTTAAAATAGTCTTTTTGTTCTTTGTCGAAGATATCATCCTTTACCCGTGGTGCATTCTTGGCATCCAGATTTGTTGACCATTTGTTCATGGATTTACTTCTGGGCTTTTTATTCTGTTCCACTGGCCTATTGTTTTACAGTCATGAACCTGTGTCCTACTTTGCCATGCCATGAACTGCAGCACGCCAGTCTCCTCTGTCCTTCACTATCTCTCAAAGTTTGCTCAAATTCATGTCCATTGTGTTGGTGATGCTATCTATCTCATCTCTTCTTCCTACTTCTCCTTTTGCCTTCAATCTTTTCTAGCATTAGGGTCTTTTCCAATGAGCTGGATCTTATGTCTGACTGTATGCCTTTACCATACTATTTTGATTATTGCAACTTTGCAACACATTTTTAAATAGGAAGCTAATGCCTCCAGCCTTGTTCTTTCTTCTCAAGATTATTTGGTTACCCTTAGTCTTTTACAGTTCTATATGAAATATAGGGTTGTTTCTCTAAATCTGAAAAAAAAAAATGCCACTGGGATTTTGATAGAAATTTCACTGGATCTGTAAATAGCTTTGGGTAGCAGGGACATTTTAATAATACTAAGTCTTCCAAATCATGAACACAGGATGTCTCTCTATAAAAAGCAACCTGTGAAATGGGAGAAAATATTTGCATTATCATATATCTTAAAAGGGGTTCATCTGAAAATATATAAGGAACTCCTATAACTCAATAGCCAGAAAATTCATAACCCAATTTAAAAATGGGTTAAGGATTTGAACAAATATTTCTCCAAAGAAGACATATAAATGGTCCGCAGACACAGGAAAAAAATGCTTAATGTCACTAATTGCAATTAAAATTCAAACCACCTAATAACTGTCAGTTTGGCTATTATTTTTTTAAAAAGACAACAAATGTCAGTGAAGAAGTGGAAAATTGAAACCTTATTACCTATTGGTAGGAATGCAATAAGGTGCATCTCTATGGAAAAGATCACTCAGTTTTCCAAAAAAAAAAAAAATTTACAAAGAATTACCATGTGATTCAGCACCCCCACATCTGCATATTAGTTTAAAAGAATTGAAATAAGAATCTCAAAGCGATATTAGTACTTTCATGTTCACTGCAGCATTAGTCACAATAGCCAAGGTGTAGAAACAATTTAAACATCAACAGATGACTAATTAAAGAAAACGTGGTATATACATACTATTCCCCCTTAAAAGGGGTGATTCTGCAAGACATGACAACACGAGTGGACCTGGAAGTCACTATTCTTAGTGAAGTAAGGCAGCCACAGAAAGACAAACACTGTGTGATTCCACTTAGACGTATCAAAAATGCTCCAGTTCACAGAACCCCAGAACGGAATGATGGTTGCCAGGGGCTGTGGGAAGAGAGGTTACTGATAACAGGCATAAAGTTTCAGTTGAGATGAAACATTCTAGAGATCGCTGTACAACGCTGTCCCTCTAGTTAACAATACTGTATTGTATACTTAAGAATTTGTTAAGAGGGTGGATATCATGTTAACTGTTCTCACCACAATGAAAGAATTTTTAAAGTAACATGGGGTGGAGGCGAAATTTAAGGCAAGAGAAGTGAGCCTTAACAGGGCTAAGGGTTAATTCAGAATCCTCAAACATCCACTTTGATCATCTGCCGTAAAGATGCATCTACCTAATAAAGGACCCTCTTTATTACTTAGACTCTTAAGAGAGTGTCTGTATGCTCGGTGTATAATCTTGGAGGACCCTTTTCCCCAATACAATGGGTACAGTTTCAGGTCAGTCGGTCAGTCGTGTCCAACTTTTTGCGAACCCATGGACTGCAGCAAGCCAGGGCTCCCTGTCCATCACCAACTCCCGGAGTTCACCCAAACTCATGTCCATTGAGTTGGTGATGCCATCCAGCCATCTTATCCTCTGTCATCCCGTTTTCCTCCTGCCCTCAATCTTTCTCAGCATCAGGGGCTTTTCAAATGAGTCAGCTCTTCGCATCAGGTGGCCAAAGTATTGGAGTTTCAGCTTCAACATCAGTCCTTCCAATGAACACCCAGGACTGATCTCCTTTAGGATGGACTGGTTGGATCTCCTTGCAGTCCAAGGGACTCTCAAGAGTCTTCTCCAATACCACAGTTCAAAAGCATCAATTCTTTGGTGCTCAGCTTTCTTTATAGTCCAACTCTCACATCCATCCATGACTACTAGAAAAAACCATAGCCTTGACTAGATGGACCTTTGTTGGCAAAGTAATGCTTTTTAATATGCTGTCTAGATTAGTCATAACTTTCCTTCCAAGAAAAAAGTATCTTTTTATTTCATGGCTATAGTAACCATCTTCAATGATTTTGGAGCCCCCCCAAAATAAAGTCTGCCACCGTTTTCACTGTTTCCCCATCTATTTGGGATGCCATGATCTTAGTTTTTTGAATGTTGAGCTTTAAGCCAACTTGTTCACTCTCCTCTTTCACTTTCATCAAAAGGGTCTTTAGTTCTCTTTCTGCCATAAGAGTGGTGTCATCTGCATATCTGAGGTTGTTGATATTTCCCCTGGCAATGTTGATTCCAACTTGTGCTTCCTCCAGCCCAGCATTTCTGATGAAGTACTCTGCATATAAGTTAAATAAGCAGGGTAACAATATACAGCTTTGATGCAGTCCTTTCCCGATTTGGAACCAGTCTGTTGTTCCGTGTCCAGTTCTAACTGTTGCTTCCTGACCTGCATACAGATTTCTCAAGAGGCAGGTCAGGTGGTCTAGTATTCCCATCTCTTTCAGAATTTTCCACAGTTTATTGTGATCCACACAGTCAAAGGCTTTGGCATAGTCAAGAAAGCAGAAATAGATGTTTTTCTGGAACTCTCTTGCTTTTTTGATGATCCAGTGGATGTTGGCAATTTGATCTCTGGTTCCTCTGCTGTCTCTAAATCCAGCTTGAACATCTGGAAGTTCATGGTTCACGTATTGTTGAAGCCAAGCCTGGAGAATTTTGAGCATTACTCTGCTAGCATGTGAGATGAGTGCAATTGTGCGGTAGTTTGAGCATTCTTTGGCATTGCCTTTCTTTGGGACTGAAATGAAAACTGACCTTTTCCAGGCCTGTGGCCACTGCTGAGTTTTCCAAATTTGCTGGCATATTGAGTGGGGCACTTTCACAGCATCATCTTTTAGAATTTGAAATAGCTCAACTGGAATTCCATCGCCTCCACTAGCTTTGTTCATAGTGATGCTTCCTAAGGCCCACTTGACTTCACATTCCAGGATGTCTGGCTCTAGGTGAGTTATTACACCATTGTGATTATCTGGGTCATGAAGATCTTTTTTGTATAGTTCTGTGTATTCTTGCCACCTCTTCTTAATATCTTCTGCTTCTGTTAAGTCCAAACCATTTCTGTCCTTTATTGTACCCATCTTTGCATGAAATGTTCCCTTGGTATCTCTAGTTTTCTTGAAGAGATCTCTAGTCTTTCCCATTCTATTATTTTCCTCTATTTCTTTGCACTGATCACTGAGGAAGGCTTTCTTATTTCTCCTTGCTATTCTTTGGAACTCTGCATTCAAATGGGTATATCTTTCCTTTTCTCCTTCACTTTTCACTTTTCTTTTTTTCTCATCTATTTGTAAGGCCTCCTCAGACAGCCATTATGCTTTTTTGCATTTCTTTTTCTTGGGGATGGTCAATGGGTACAAGATAACTGCTAATGGAAGTTCATCAATGCATTCAAATTGGAGAAATGTAGGCAGGACAAATCTGGCTATAAGTTGGATCAGGTTGTATATTGTGTCTATATTTTCATCACTGTTTTCCCAGTACATCCAATATAGTAGGCGATCAGTAAATATTTGAAGAGTTAATAAATACAGTAAAGAACACTGGGAATTCATATTTACTCCATTTACATATGTAAGTACATATGGTAAACAAAGGAAATATATATATATAAATATACACATATGTATGTATTTATATAGCTAGTGTTAGCTGTTCAGTCATGTCCAACTCTTTGTGATCCCACAGACGATAGCACACCAGTCTCCTCTGTCCATGGGATTCTCCAGGCAAGAATACTAGAGTGGGTAACCCTTTCCTTCTCCAGGGGATCTTGCTGACCCAGGGTTCAAATCCTTGTCTCATGCACCACAGGCAGATTCTTTACTGTCTGAGCCACGAAGGAAGCACTATATATACATATTCATATATACATATGTGTACATATATACACTATATATACACATATATACATGTGTGTGCATATATACACACTATATACATATATATACGTATGTATATATGTATACATATATGAATTGAAGTGAAGTCCGCTCAGTCGTGTCTGACTGTTGGCGACCCTGTGGACTGTAGCCTACCAGGCACCTCTGTCCATGAGATTCTCCAGGCAAAAATACTGGAGTGGTTTGCCATTTCCTTCTCCAGGGGATCTTCCTGAACCGGGGATTGAACCCAGGTCTCCCGCATTATAGGCAGACGCTTTAACCTCTGAGCCACCAGGGAAGCCCCATATGTATATATATATACATGCATATATATATCCATGTGCTGAAGCACTAACCTCCAACATGATGGGATTTAGAGAGGGGCCTCTGGGAGTAGACAGGTCATGAAGATGGAACCCTGAGATCAGTGCCCTTATAAGAATAAACAGGAAACGCCACGCTCTCTCTCTCCCTGTCTCCATCACGTGAAGTCATAGGGAGAAGCCAGGATGAGAACTCTCATCCGAATCTGAATCTCAGTCTGTCAGTACCTTGATCTTGGACTTGTCAGCCTCAAAACTATGAAAAATAATATCTGTCGTTTAAGCCACTTAGTCTATGGTATTTTGTTATAACAGGTTGAGCTGACTATGATATATATGAATGTTATTTGAAGAAACAGTAAGACAGGCAATAGAAAGCTGATTTTCACCTGACGGGTTCAAGAATATTATAAAAAAAAAAGAACAACCTTGAACCTTGAATTTAACCCTAAATCAATGTACCAAAAAATGCTAAAAAATGTTACTAGAAGTTACTAAAATCATCCAACAGTTCCATTTGTTATTTTTTTAGAATTTCATTTTTTACATTTGCTTGTATGGCTATTATAAAGTGCAAATATCAGTAAGTTCTATTTTATTTCCTCTTACCCCATAGGAAATATGCCATTCATTCATTCATGCATTTATTCATTTTTTTAACAAACAATTACTGTATGCCAGCTAAGAGTTCAAGCCCTATGCTAGGTAATTAATGAGAAAATTGAACACTTCAGCCCTCAGAGACTTCTGAAGTCTACCTCATGAAGGTATCAGTCACCTGCATAGGTAATCCTAAAACAATGGGTTAAGAATAATGGTAGAGGCAAAAACACAGTTTACAGCAGCAGCACGTAGGCTTAAGACCTGGTCTCCAATCAAAGAGAGAAGAAAAAGGATTTCTCTAGGAAGTGAATCTTAGATCACTCTTGAAATTGCCTGGAAACAATGTTGTCTTTAGCAAACGGGAAGAATTTTCTGTACTGCTTAACAGCAGCGTATTGCGTGGAGAGACACAGATGCCATGGCCAAGATCTGAATAAACACGTACCCTAAGTATGACATACCCATCACCGCACCTTCTTCCCAGGTCTACGGCAGGCATAGCTAATTGATCACAGCACTGCCAGGAACCCAGAGGCAGCCTCCGAATCCTTCTCACCCCGGTGCCTCTAGGGAGTCCATTTCAATCCGTCTGAAGGCAGGATGAAATCATCTGGCCATGTTTGCAGCAGATGAGGGGGAGACTTGGAGGTTACAAACAGGGAAAGCAAAGTAACCAAATGTGTGATTTAAAAGATCTCTGCTGTAGAACTGTGGATGGCAGATTTGGGACCATGCGGGGAAAACAAAAGTGAAAGAATATTGTTATATTTCATATATGAATCACCATAGAACATAGTCTTCCCATAACCTGTGTGCAAAAGGAACTTAAAAAGCCAGTGATTTGTAGCCCATAGAAGGGACTGGGTTGGCACTGTATTTGGCCCTATTACTGTACTGTAAATGCTCAGTCATGTCGGACTCTGAGACCCTATGGACTGTAGCCCACCAGGGTTCCTCTGCCTATGGAATTTTCCAGGCAAGAATACTAGAGCGGATTGCCATGCCCTCCTCCAGGGATCTTCCCTACCCAGGGATCAAACCCGCATCTCTTGCACCTCCTGCATTGGCAGGCAGGTTCTTTACCACTGCACCACTTGTAACCTGATTTTTGACCCTATAGTTAACGCAAATTCCAAAGGGAACAAATTCTAAAACTTCCCCTCAGAAGTTTCCACATATTGGCTATGCTAACATTTCCTCCTGGAGGATGAAGGTGCCAAAGTTTATTTAGAAGAAAAAAAAAAAAGTCATCTCACAAAGAATGCCACCTTTAAGGATGTTATTTGTAGCTACTGTTTTACCACCAGAGAGTAGAGAGCTAGAAACTTCAATAAGAAAAGCTCAACAAGAAGGGAATAATGATTTAGTTTGGTCGACGCTCCTGTTACAGCCAGAGCAGTTAGTGACTTTCAAAATAACCTCAACTGGGCTTGTTGAATTAAGAGACTGAACCATTTTTTTCACTTTTTTTTTTTTTTAATATCCCAACAGAACTGGCACTTGTCAGTCGATTTGTTTTTAATTCCCAGGTCTCTCTGGTTTGTTTGCAGCTACTATGTTTTGTTTTTTTTTTTTTTTTTTTTTTTTTTTTTTTCTTTTTTTCTTTTTAAGTGCATGAGGAAGGTTAGAGTTTTGATAATCCATGTCCGCCCAAAGGCTCCAGGGATGCAGGGAAGCAAACAGAGCTAAGTTGAGAAGGGGACGTAGCAGCAGGAAAAAACACGAGATAGAAAGGCCTGCTCTCATTACACAGGTGAGGCTTTCCCAGGAATGCTGGGGACGTGACAGATCAAGCGGAGGGAATCAGATACTGAACACCAGGCATTTAGTGAGAGGAGACAGGAAGAGGAGATTTGTGAGCTGGTTTTATACACGGGGAGTATTCTGCAGATTTGAGGCGCCTGGGCCTCTCATGAAAGTTTCTGTCGTGCTTATCACTGACAGGTCTAGACTTGAGGACAAAGACACCAGCCTGAAAGGGGCAAGACGTATGGGGAAGGCGAGGCAGAGCCCAGAGAAGGAGAAGGGGAAATCCCTTTCTCAGAGGACTCAATACTGAAGGTGTGAGAGCAGAGCAGAGTTGTGCCCTTCCCTTGAGAGAGAGGGAGAGAAAGAAAGAGGCGTTTATTTAAAGGTGGTTGAGGAGGTTGGGAGTCTGGGAACTCTGCCTCAACCCGCTATTTACAACCACATAACTAAAATACATGTGTGTGTGTGTTGCTCCAGTCGTGTCCGACTCTTTGTGACCCTATAAACTGTAGCCCACCAAGCACCTGTGTCCATGGGATTCTCCAGGCAAGAATACTGGAGTGGATTGCCAAGCCCTCCTCCAGGGAATACTCCCGACTCAGGGATTGAACCTGCATCTCTTATGTCTCCTGCATTGGCAGGTGGGCTCTTTATCACCAGTGCCACCTGGGAAGACGAAAATACATTTATATCACCACTGTTTTCTATTTCTTTTGTTTGTTTCAGGGAAGGGGCATCAAGGGAAACCAGAAAACCCTAGTAAGAGACACTATTAAGACGTTTAACTTCACTGATTTATGCTTATGCTTTAATCTAGAAAGCAATTAAAAAGAACTTTAATGGAAAAATGTGTCCCCCTCCCCGCACCCGCAAATCTATCAAATCTTGCAACATCCTTTTACCTTGCTTTCAATACCTAAAACACAAACCCTCTTCTTTCTCTCACGGAACAACTGTTAGACTCCAGGGAGCCGTGGGAGTGAAGAGTGAAGGAAGTTACAGTGAAGGAAGAGATGCAGTCACAATCACGCCTTCTGTCTGGGCAGGGCCAGGCCACTTCTACATGACCAACCATTCCAGAGTCAGTCACCACACAGGCAGGGTCCACACAGAAGTGTGTCAGAGGTGATCTACCTGAGGTGGGCATCCTAGAGCACTCCCCCTAGAGTGTCCCCTTTGCACCTCTAATCTCTCTCTTCAACATTGTCCCTCTCCCTATCCCCACCCCCCCAAAATTCCATCATCTCCGAAGGAAGATTCTGAGCAAGGATTTCTGACTCAGATAGTCCAGAGCAGAGCTTCTACAGGATAAAAAAATGTGTTTTTTCCTACTAATATGAATCACCCTCCCAACAAAACCTTGATCGGGTGGTTGTTGTTGTTCAGTCGCTAGAAGCAAAATTAGAAAATATTTGGAGTTGAATGAAAACGTCAATTGTTGTTCAGTTGCTAAGTCGTGTCTGACTGAGACCCCATGGACTGCAGCACCCAGGCTCCTCTGTCCTCCACTATCTGCTAGAGTTTGCTCAAATTCACGTCCATTGAGTCGGTGATGCCACCTAACCGTCCCATCCTCTGCCATCCCTTTCTCTTCAATCTTTGTCAGCATCAGGGTCTTTTCCAATGAGTCGGCTCCTCATATCAGGTAGCCTTAGGACTGGAGCTTCAGCTCCAGCATCAGTCCTTCCAATCAATATTCAGGATTGATTTCCTTTAGGATTGACTGGTTTGAGCTCCTTGCTGTCCAAGGGACTCTTAATCAGGTATTTTCTATTAATACAATGACTACGTCCATTTGTTGTGTTACTAAAAACTCTCTTCTTGGAGAAAAGTAAGGAAAGAAGAAGATAAAGAGACATCTCATTTGCCACAGGTATGCCTTCTAACTCTGTAATATTGTGTAATATTTCTTCACTTCTACACCCAGAGACATTAGTGGTAAGGCAGGTGAGGTGTTTCTTTTTTTTTTTTTTTCGGTTCTTGAAGGTTTCTGTTTTGACAAGACCTCTTTAAAGACCTGCCAGCTCAGCTGTAAAAACTTGCTGTGGATTGAAACTTGGCACTTACATTTGCAGTCCCAGAGCAGCATTTTTTTTTAACACTAAATTTGGACTAAATCTGTTAAGATTCTTCTTGAAATTGTGAGTGTAAAAATAAAACTCAGGAGCTTCATGAGTTCCTTGATATTTTGTGTTCCTACTATGTGAGGAAAACAGGTTCTGATTTCTCAAAAAAGACAAACTGCCAGTCTCCCATTAAAATTTCTTCCCTGGGTGTGTGCCTGCGTCTGTGGGCGAACTTATCTAAATATACAATATACTCATTCACGCATCACACGTGCACGAACTTTAGGCCATTTCGGATAAGGCAATGTTAGCACGCTTCAGGGCCCCCATCTCTCAGTCCCCATTGGGAAGCTGATGGGCGGGCAGGCCCAGAGGAAGAAGGAAGAGTATCAGAGTGTGCCTCCCTCTGCATCTTGAGATGGCAGGCAGGGGAGAAGAGAACTGGTGGTCCAACCAGGAGCACAGTCCCCCTGTCAGAGGCCCAGAGGAGATGGGGCAGCTGCTGTCGACAGACACTGCTCAGCTTGTCCACAGAGCCACTGGGTTCCTTCCATATGTATGTCTCTCCCGTCTGTGACCACCCACCAAAGGGTTAATGATAGCCATGCTCACACTCAACCTCCTCACAAGCTCTTTTTTCCTCAGCCCAGAGATGTAGGAAAACATATCTGTTATTTGCCTGTGTTTGGTTCACTTCTTTGTATTGTTTTCTCCTATATTAAGATGGTCCCCCAAGATAATGTTTAACGATGCATTGAGTGAAATGTCTCGTGCCAACCCCTGTTCTTTCCCCCTGGACTGTCACGGCCACCCCGACAACAACTCATTTGTGTTGGTTTCCACTGGGAACCTCAAGGCTTCTTGATGGAAAAAAAGGAGTAGAAGAAACTGTACCTTTAAATTCTCTTCATTTTATACCATTCTGCACCTCGCTTTTCTAGTTAATAAGTGTTCCATATTAGTGCTCAGAGACCTTCCCTGCTTGCACCCTATGCCTCCAAAGTCACACTGTGTCAACATGGTCAGTCATCCACCTGGTCTTCCGTATTTGTGCTGTTTCTAACCGTTTCTTATTACTAATAAACGATTATTTATATAATAACAAACATAATTAAATAATAACAAATATTGAAGTGATTAAGAACATGTTCTGTCTCTGTATTCTAACTCATACATTTATGCTTGTATCTTCATAATTGTTTTGTTTCTCCAACATTTGGAGTCATGTGATACATACATAAGACATGTATCTTATCTTCATTGTTTTATTTTTTATTGATCTAAGCATTTTCTGTCAGGATTATTTTCAAAACAGCTTATATTCCAAAGTTCGGACATATTTTTCCTCAACACTAAATTCTGTATTTTTGTTTGCATTCCCTCTTTGGCCCAGGAATTAGCACTTTTATTTTGCTTTCTAAGGGAGAGGGCCTTGTTCTGAAGATTCAATGCATGGTGGCCAGGTAATTTTGCTGTGCTAGTTCTATATTTCTACCTTATTAGAACTTACTGAGATTTTCTTTGTGGCTTAATTGGCATGTGATCAGTTATTTTGTGAAGAATGTATGAGCACTTAAAAAGTAGGAGGAGTTTTGGGTATTTGAAATATATCCAGAAGGGTTAACTTATTGTGTTGTTTTATTGTTTGTTTGGTTTCTTTTTTAATACTAAAAGAGGTGAGTTTCAGCCTCCAGTTATCAGTGAACTTCTTATATCTGCTGTGTTTTCTGTTTCAGGGAAGTTCCCACTGTCATCTGCTGCATAAATATTCTTAATTATTTTATCTTGTCTGAATTGTAGCCTTGAGCATTATAAGGTCTCATTTCTGTCATTATTAATGTTCTTTGGCTTAAATTCCTCCTTGTTTGATATTAAGATTATAACCTTTATTTCTATTTCTGTTTGCATTTTCCTGGCATAACTTTGTCCTTCTATTTAACTGTTCTTAATCATTTTTAGTTTTCTCTTTTGTATACAGCATAGAGTTACGTGTGCTTTGTAACCCAATCTGAGTTTTTTTAAGTGAGTTAAGTCTATTTTTATTTACTCATGTAACAGATAAGTATGTTCGCTAGGCTGTAATACCAATCCATATAATGTTTATATCTTTGTGTATGCATGAATATGCATGTTTAATTTTCACAATGTGCTCTCTTTTCTCCTTTTGGTTTGCTATTTTTAGTTTTTTGTTTAATATTTAGAAAGTTATTTGTTTTGTTCTTGGAATTACTTTACATTAAACTTTTATATAATGTCCTTAATTGTCTCTTTGCTTTAGATATTATATATTAGCTTCTTATTATAAGCAACAATTAGTTTGTAAGCTCTTCCCTTTCCTTCATCACCTAATTTTAAGCAATACAATTATTGTCTTTTATATTTGCCTTGTGCTATAAAATCAACTAAAACATTTACTTCCTGTTTTGTGAGCGTTGGATGATAATTTTTGACTCCCAGTTATCACCTCTGAAGCAAGTATGATCTTACAGAACTTTCAATCATTTTTTCCCATTCTCCCATTTTTATTGATACATTATTTCTATATTTTCAAAGGATATAAAATGTACATGTTATTTTATTACAATTACTTTTAACTTTCCTCTGAGTTAGATATATTTAATATGTATCACTAGCTCTTTTCCCAAAATTGCCTCAGTCCCATCTTGTTTGGCCAAAGCTCGTTCTCTAGTGGATTCCTCAGCAATATATGTTCAGAACTGTTGGTCTTTATAGCTGTGAGCAACTTGCTTGCATATAAAATGTTCAGATTATCCTTTTCCTCTTCAGATGCCTTATAAATTGTGTGATGATGTTTGCTATAGAATGTTGCTGTTGAGAAGCATGATGCCAACCTGATTTTCTTTCCCTTAAAAGGGCTTTCCTTTACCTGAGTGTCATAAAGATCTTGCTTTGTCTTCCACATCAAATATTGCAATCAGTGTTGAGTCAGCGTTAACAGTTTGGGGTCAGTTTTCACTTTTGGTAACACATTAGCATCTGTTTCATTTCAAGAAAATGATATGAATTATATATAGTCTTGATATTTGTTCTTTGTTCCACTGTGTTTATTTTCTTTTGGGGGAATTTCAATAACAGAAATTTTACATTTCCTTTACCTCTTCTCTATATCATTTTCTCCACATCCATTTTTAAAATATAGTCTTTTCCTATTGTCTCAGTCCTAATCTTTTTGTTCCCAATCACTCTTAAAACCATGACTATTTTGTTTTGTTCTGCATAATTTAGTTTTCATTTCTGAAATGGTATTTATTATTCTTTCATTATTTATGAGCACATATTAATGAGACATTTTTGAGACTTGGCTCTTACAAGGGTGGCAAGGCCTATATATATATATGTTAGTGTGAATACAATTTAAGAGCTTACCATCCCTTTCTGCACCAAGTTAAGCATTTAGCTTTAGGAATGGATATGATATTATGGTGACTGCTCTGAAAATCCTATTTCACAGGTGACCCACACAGTTTATTTAGTGAAATATCATAGAATATCATGCTAAGCTGCTAAGTCACATCAGTCATGTTCGACTCTGTGCGACCCCATAGACGGCAGCCCACCAGGCTCCCGTCCCTGGGATTCTCCAGGCAAGAACACTGGAGTGGGTTGCCATTTTCCTCTCCAGTGCATAAAAGTGAAAAGTGAAAGTGAAGTCACTCAGTCGAGTCCAACTCTTCGCGACCCCATGGACTGCAGCCCACCAGGATCCTCCGTCCATGGGATTTCCCAGGCAAGAGTACGGGAGTGGGTTGCTATCGCCCTCTCCTAGAATACCATAGTCATTTAATCAAATTAGTTCATTAAAGCAGAGAGTCAATTTTAAAATTATATATGAAAGCAATAATATATGTAAAATATATGTGAAATATACATGTATTTTGTGCTTTAAGTAAAAATATTTTTTGATTAATCAATAGTCAATCCCTGCTTACAACATGGATGACCAGTGATTAAAGCTCCACACCATTTCACCATTTCAAAAGCATGATTCACGCGCAATGTGAATTGAGTGTGATTCAATTCATTAGAAGTCTGTGACTTCTAATTTCAGTTCTTTAAAGTTGATGCAATGCAAGGCCCCCTGGGGAAGAATATGGAAGAGTTGATCTCTCAAAAATTTCCTGATAATTTAAATTCCTCTAATTCACACCTAAAACAACAGCAAAACTTTAATAATTTTTTCAAATTCTTATTGAAATATTTTTTGTTTTCATGGGCACAGCAACAATTTTCACAGTTATATTTCACTATATCATATAATGTTTAAAATTAAGATATATTGTTATAATAACAAACTCCACTAGCATTTACCCACTGACTCTTAGATCTAGAAGGAGCCGATGTGGGTGAGATACTAAAAAGGAGCCTACAGCCTACAGTGGGTGGGGCATCAGTCAGTATCTTTTAAAGAAAGAGTTGAAATCATTGGTTAATTTAGTGAGTCAGCTTTGAACATGTCAATGAAAAGAGTTTCTACTGCTTTGAGAGTTTATAGAGCTGTTCCAGGGCATCCAAGGCTTTCCAGAGCTTTTCATGCATTATAGAGGTGGGATGAACCTCTCAAAGGTTATACTCCCTACTTTGCTACTGGGATACAGAGATTCAGAATTCTGCTATTACATGCTCAGTGTTACAGAATTATGGCAGTCCCCACCTCACCCCTCTGTTCTTTCTAGTGCTGAGTCCTTCCTCTGTGCAATTCGTTTCTGTGATCATATCCTCACCACTTGCCCCAGCCTCTTCATCATCTTCTGTAGGGAGTTCATTGTGTTCAGGACCCTCTAAGATATGCTGTAGAGATTTTATTCCTTTGCTGTATTCCTCAGTATCAAGCCTGCATTCAAAATACCATCACTGTTAATTTTCCATTTTATTTTTATTGAAGCAGCTAAGTTGCATTGATGAGTTTCTTTCACAAGATCATTAAAATTCATTGTTTATCAGGGAATTCTGACCTTTAAGTGTTAAGAAAATGACTTGGACTCAATGTCTGTGCCCCCCCACCCCCGCCAAAATTCATTGTTTAAGCTCTAATACCCAGTGTATTGGGAGGTGGGGCTTTGGGGAGACAAACAGGTTTAGATGAGGTCATGGAGGTTTAAAACTCAACACTCAAAAAACTAAGATCATGGCATCCAGTCCCATCACTTCAGGGCAAATAGATGGGAAAAAAAATGGAAACAGTGGCAGATTTTATTTTCTTGAGCTCCCAAATCACTACAGACAGTGCCTTCGGTCTTGTAAGAAACTTGCTCCTTGTAAGAAGAGCTATGACAAACTTAGACAGCATTTTAAAAACCAGAGACGTCACTTTGCTGACAAAGGTCTGTCTAGTCAAAGCTATGATTTTTCCAGTAGTCATGTATGGATGACTACTTCCCTGGTGGCTCAGATGATAAAGCGTCTGCTTGCAATGCGGGAGACCCGGGTTCAATCCCTGGGTGGGGAAGATCTCCTGGAGAAGGAAATGGCAACCCACTCCAGTACTCTTGCCTGGAGAATCCCATGGATGGAGGAGCCTGGTAGGCTACAGTCCACGGGGTCGCAAAGAGTTGGGCACGACTGAGCGACTTCACTTTCACTTTCACTTTCATGTATGGATATGAGAGTTGGACCATAAAGTCTGAGTGTTGAAGAATTTATGCTTTCAAATTGTGGTTTTGGAGAAGACTCTTGAGAGTCCCTCAGACAGCAAGGAGATCAAACCAGTTAATCCTAAAGGAAATCAACCCTGAATATTCATTGGAAGGACTGATGCCGAAGCTGAAACTCCAATACCTTGGCCACATGGTGCGAACAGCTGTCTCATTGGAAAAGACCCTGATGCTGAGAAAGACTGAGGGCAGGAGGAGAAGGGGACAACAGAGCATGAGATGGTTGGATGGCATCACCAGCTTGATGAACATGAGTTTGAGCAAACTCTGGGAGATGGTGAAGGACAGAGAAGCCTGGCGTGCTGCAGTCCACGGGGTCACAAAGAGTCAGACACGAGTTAGCAACTGAACGACAACATCCACGACAATGAAGGTGGAGCCCTGTGATCAGACTAGTAGCCTCCTAGGAAGAGGAGGAGACCAGAGACTCCTCTCTCTTTCTGCCATGTGAGGACACAGCAAGTAGGTGGCCTTCTGCACACCAGGAACAGAGCCCTCACCAAAACTCAACCCTGCAGGCACCCTCTTCTCAGACTTCCTACTCTCCAGAACTATGAGAAATGAATTTCTATTGTTTAAGACACATAATCTAAATGATATTTTGTTAAAGCAGCCCTACCCAGCTAAGAAAACACTAAAACAGTCTCAAAGTCATTCAAATTAGCCTCAAAATAGTGTCCCTTAGCAGTCATGGGAAGAAATAGGAGGGCCAGAAGGGGCTGACCTAAGCCATTGCCTGAGGGGACAGTGGCATCTCCCACACAGGGGGAACTTCTGTGAGACAATATCACATATTGTGAGGTAACATAAATAGGGTTAAAGCAGCTAACTGTTTTTAGAGAACCGGAAGAACTTGAGATCCAATAGTTTTCAAAATATGAGGTGACCCATTCCCTCATTTCCAAAGCTACACACCGTCTGTTCCTCCTTGTTTGCTTTTTATAATCATGCTTTCTTTCTCACTTGTCTTCATATTTCCATTCCTCCTTTTGGAGGTTTTCACTTACAGATTTACAGACTGTGCCTTGCACTCTCTCAGTGAAGAGGTGTTACTAAACAGTATATAATAAACACAGAAAAGCCTTAGAAGGAAAATGTGTTTTGATATTAGATGGTAAAGTAATTGCTTATATAAAGGCACATTGATTCAGAGTTGGATGAAAGATCTCAGTGGGAGAAGCAGGTTAAAATCTATGTATATTATGATCGTATTTTTACAAGTAGAGAAGTGTAAATATAAATATGTATGCATATACATACACACACATATATATGTGTATATATATACCTACACATTGTATTGAATAAGTGAATGCTAAGAAAGAAAATCTGGAAGAATAAACGCCAAAATGTAAATGTTAATCCCCAAGAAAAAAGGAACTCAGATGAATATATGTTACAAGTATATCAAAACATATCTTAACCCACTACAGAGCTTAATGTCAGTCTGGTTTCTCTTGTACGCCTTCCAAGGAAATCTACTCACTGAAATACCAAAGCACCATTCATCTCCTGTGTGTAGTCTTGAGGGCATCAGAATCAGTCTTCAGAGTCTGCGTGTTCATAGGTCTGTATAATGGGGCGATACAAAGGTATTAGGGGAAATCATTAGTCAGAATGGAAGTTCACAAAATGTGAAAGATCACATTTTAAAGTCAGAACCAAAAAATATATGTATGTATGTGTGTGTATATATATATATATATATATATATATCAGATAAGATCAGTCGCTCAGTCGTGTCCGACTCTTTGCGACCCCATGAATTGCAGCATGCCAGGCCTCCCTGTCCATCACTAACTCCCGGAGTTCACTCAGACTCACGTCCATCGAGTCAGTGATGCCATCCAGCCATCTCATCCTCTGTCATCCCCTTCTCCTCTTGCCCCCAATCCCTCCCAGCATCAGAATCTTTTCCAATGAGTCAACTCTTTGCATGAGGTGGCCAAAGTACTGGAGTTTCAGCTTTAGCATCATTCCTTCCAAAGAAATCCCAGGGTTGATCTTCAGAATGGACTGGTTGGACCTCCTTGCAGTCCAAGGGACTCTCAAGAGTCTTCTCCAACACCACAGTTCAAAAGCATCAATTCTTCGGCACTCAGCCTTCTTCACAGTCCAACTCTCACATCCATACATGACCACTGGAAAAACCATAGCCTTGACTAGACGAACATTTGTTGGCAAAGTAATGTCTCTGCTTTTGAATATGCTATCTAGGTTGGTCATAACTTTCCTTCCAAGGAATAAGCATCTTTTAATTTCATGGCTGCAGTCACCATCTGCAGTGATTTTGGAGCCCAGAAAAATAAAGTCTGACACTGTTTCCACTGTTTCCCCATCTATTTCCCATGAAGTGGTGGGACTGGATGCCATGATCTTCATTTTCTGAATGTTGAGCTTTAAGCCAACTTTTTCACTCTCCACTTTCACTTTCGTCAAGTACAACGACCAATAAGACAGTATTTCTTCATCCTAATCATGTGTCAGTCAACT
Source organism: Bos taurus (assembly GCF_002263795.3). Lineage (NCBI taxonomy): Eukaryota > Metazoa > Chordata > Mammalia > Artiodactyla > Bovidae > Bos > Bos taurus. Next base: position 92,840,361 of record NC_037336.1, read on the forward strand.
AGAGGCTAACAGAGGGCACTTGCACAAGGTATCAATCTGCCTGGAGCAAATGCTACTCAAACACAAAAATCTTCTTTGTCAGCACACTGTCAAATTTAGAGAGTAAGGAATTATTAATACAGGGAAAATTTGAGGGTCTTTTATTGATTTATAAAATTTTTCTCAGAAGTGGGCCTAAAGCAAAGCACGGAAAAGAAGTTCAAGGCGCTATGAAAGTGTAAACTGAAGTTAAACTGGAACACCACTGTCTCTGTTGGTCCTGGTCCACTGAGCCTATATTGAAAGAATTCCTCCTACTTACCGACTTAGGAAGAGTAAACACGGTGTTGCAGGAGAGATGAGAAGAGATAAAAAGAAGGACAGTGTGATACAAGTCTGACTTACAGATGGAGTAGTGTTGATTAGAAGGCAAAGTATTGATATCCTGGTTTTCTTGGTTTTCTTTACCTGTGCTCTCCCTTCAAATAAGGAGAAGGGTGGAAATTCATCTGATTTAATAACAAGTAATCTCGAATAAGATCACAATCAAGTTGCCAACCATTCATTCATCCAACAAATATTTATTGAGGCACTGCCAGGTGCCCAGAGACGTGCTGAGGATGTAATAGACTCTGAGATGTAGTCTTTGCCCTCAGGAATTTAAGTTCAGGAAGAACTAGTTAAAAGTAGCATTTCCGTAGAAATCACTTTTCTATTTTTTTTCTTTCGGTTTTGTTGAGACGCAATTGACATACTGCACTGTTAAGTTTAAGGTATACAGCAGAACAAATTAACTCATGTATATTGCAAAATGATTACCACAATAAGTTTAGTTACCATCTCTCACTTCATATAGTTAGAAAAAGGAAAAAAATACTCCTTGTGATGAGAACGTGGGGATCTATTCTCTTAGCAACTTTCATATATACCATGTAGCAGTGTTAACTATAGTCATGGACTGTACATTATATCTGCAGTACTTAATTATCTTATAGCTAGAAGTTTATACTTTTTACCTATTTCAATAACCATTACTGAAACATTTTTAAGTTTCTATAATATGCTAGGTTCTATGTTTAGGAATACAGAAATAAATAATAGTATCTGATTTCTGTCCTGCAGGATATAAGAATCCAGTACCGATTCAGATATATTAACAATCAAACAAGCAAGCAAATAAGACATAAACCTCCAGATTTCATGACATTATAGACTCCATCCTCATCCTTCAACTAGAAACATGCTGAAATACTGAATAAAATAAATCAAAGGTTTTTTAAAAAATGAATTCTAAAGAAAGGAAATTCTCTGATTTCTAATAATTATAGAACTAAAGGATCTTTTAAAATATAAACAAAAAGTTTATAATAACTAATCACATATTTGCTTAAAGCCAATGCCAAAGGAATTAATAGGATTTTAAAATTTTATTTCATTTTTGATATTTCAGTGAATAAAATCTAAACTCTATAAGTAGAGGGTTATAAATGGGTTCTTTATATGGATAGTTTATATTCATCTAAGCTATTTTTTATCCCCCCAAAATTGCAAACAGCTCTATTTTTCTAATATAGAACACATATCTACATTTCAAATCAAGAAGATGCAGAAAAATGCAAAGAAAATTAAAGAAACCTTTTTAAATTCTAGCACTTAGGGATAACTACTTTTAACTTTCTGGTATATAAACATCCATATTTTTTTATTTGCACTCACTCATTAAAACACAATATGAGCAGATATATTTATTTGTACTATTCTTAATTTATAAAAATTTAGTTTCATATAGACCACTGCTTATTAAAATTAGAAATCAAGGAAACCTGTGACAATGAGAGCAACAAGACCCAGATGTTTGAAAATCTGATCATCACCCTGCAGGAGCTGGCACATACCAAGGAGAGGTCAAGAGAGGCCCCTGTCAAACCCAGCAACCCTTTTGAGCTACAGTGAGGTACTAGGCCCTAGCTTTAAGTGAACCCTAGACTTTATTTTTTGAGGCTCCAAAACCACTGCAGATGGTGACTGCAGCCATGAAATTAAAAGACACTTACTCCTTGGAAGGAAAGTTATGACCAACCTAGATAGCATATTCAAAAGCAGAGACATTACTTTGCCAAAAAAGGTCCATCTAGTCAAGGCTATGGGTTTTCCAGTGGTCATGTATGGATGTGAGATTTGGACTATAAAGAAATCTGAGCACCGAAATATTGATGTTTTTGAACTGTGGTGTTGGAGAAGACTCTTGAGAGTCCCTTGGACTGCAAGGAGATCCAACCAGTCCATTCTGAAGGAGATCAGCCCTCGGATTTCTTTGGAAGGAATGATGCTAAAGCTGAAACTCCAGTACTTTGGCCACCTCATGCGAAGAGTTGACTCATTGGAAAAGACTCTGATGCTGGGAGGGATTGGGGGTAGGAAGAGAAGGGGACAACAGAGGATGAGATGGCTGGATGGCATCACTGACTCGATGGACATGAGTCTGAGTGAACTCCGGGAGTTCGTGATGGACAGGGAGGCCTGGCGTGCTGCAATTCACGGGGTTGCAAAGAGTCGGACATGACTGAGCGACTGAACTGAACTGAACTGAACCTATATGCAGAGTCCAGCAGTGGGAAAAATGGGGAGGAGGATGCTTCTAATCACATAAACTAATCCACAAAGCAGCTTTCTTTTGGGGTGGAGGATGGAGGGTCTTGAATATTGGTATAGTGGAGGGAGATGGCCTGACTTCCATCCATCCCGCAACTAATCCCCTGCTGCCTAAGGGTCTACCCTCTGCGTGCGCCCCTTTCCTTGATGCCTTTATTCTCTTTGTGAAAGTGATATAATTCATTGTTAAATATTAAAACAATAAAGACCAATGCAAAATGTACAAATTACCTGAAACCCTCCAACCCTTAAATAACCACTGTCAACCCTTTGATGAATGTCCTTCTCAGTGTCCCTTACCTATGTACCCAGATAGATATATGTATAGATAAGAGTGAGAAAATATAAGTGTTGTTCTAAAGTCTGTATTTTTTCAGCAAATAATATATGTTGTAAGCTTCCTTCTATATCAGTAAATAAACAGCAGCAGCTAAAAAATATAAAATAAAATTAGAAATCAAGCATATGCTTTTTGAATTTTAAAATTGCCATTATTCACCAGTTTTGGGGAAAATCATAATGCAAAGCTTATAGAATATATTAAACAGAACAACACAAATAACCAAGCTCATATGATAACTTTATATCCAAATTCATAGGACACAGCTAAAGCTGTACATGGAGGGAAGTACTAGTTTTATATAATGTATATATAAAGGAAAGAACTGATCAGAAGGAAACAATGGATGTAACAAACACTCTTAGAAATAAAAAAGAAAGAATATCATATAGAGAAGTCATTTTAAATGCAAAGATTTACCAAATATTAAGAAATGCTGCTACTGCTGCTGCTAAGTCGCTTCAGTCGTGTCCAACTCTGTGCAATCCCATAGACGGCAGCCCACCAGGCTCCCCTGTCCCTGGGATTCTCCAGACAAGAACACTGGAGTGGAGTGCCATTGCCTTCTCCGAAGAAATGCTACTCCCTGTATAAAGCAAAACTTTTTGGAGAATAGAAAGGTCAAGCTCTTTAGCTCATTTCATGTAGAATAAAACAATTTTGATAAAAAATAGACAAAGATAATGAAAGACAGGAATATTATAGGTCAACACTTTTCATGAAAAGAGAAGCAAAAAGTCAAACTAAAATATTAGAAAATCACCACCTCACAGTCCTTAGAACAGCAACTATACAAAATTGCAAGTGTTGGCAAGAATGTGTAGAGACTGGAACCCTTGTGCACTGGTGGTGTGAATGTAAAATGGTGCAGTACATATCAGAAATGGTATGGTTTTGATCCAGCAATTCGACTTCCGGGTATGTATCCAAAGAATTAAAAACAGGATATCAAAGAGATGGTTCAATACCATACTCAGAGCAGTATTATTCACAAAAGCCAAGATGTAGAAAGCAATCTAAGTCTTCATTGATTGAGGAACAGGTAAACAAAATGTACTATATACATATATATATATATACACACACAAAAAAAGAAGTATTAGCAGTCTTAGAAAGGAAGGAAATTCTGACATGTGCTTTAAAATACAAGGGTCCAAGTGAAATGAGTCAGTCTGTTACAGAAAGACAAGTACTGCATGATTCTACTTATATGAGGAACCTGGAGCAGTCACATTTATAAAGAGAGTAGAATGGTGGTTACCGGGGCTGAAGGGAGGGAGGGATGGCGAATTGTGGTTTAGTAGATACAGAATTTCCATCCTGCAAGATGAAAGACTTCCAAAGACTGGTTGCACCACAATGTAAATGTACTTAAGAGAGCTGAAGTGTACACTTAAAAATGGTTCAGATGGCAACTTTTATATTATATAAATTCTACCTCAGTTTTTAAAATTAGCATACCAAATTTAACAGTGTGGGCTCAGCCCCACCCAACTCTGTGAATTCATGGACTGTAGCCCACTAGGGTGCTCCGTCCATGGGATTTCCCAGGCAAGAATACTGGAGTGGGTTGCCATTTCCTCCTGCAGGGGATCTTCCAAACCCAGGGGTCAAACTACCATCTCCTGTGTCTCCTGCATTGGCATGTAGATTCTTTACCACTGTGCCACCTGGCAAGTCCCTTAAATGGTATGTGACAACCTAGAGGGGTGGGAGTCATCTATGGATGTGACAGTTGGACCATAAAGAAGGCTGAGCACCGAGGAATTGATGCTTTTGAACTGTGGTGTTGGAGAAGACTCTTGAGAGTCCCTTGGACTGCAAGGAAATCCAACCAGTCCATTCTAAAGGAGATCAGCCCTGGGTGTTCTTTGGAAGGACTGATGTTGAAACTGAAACTTCAGCACTTTGGCCACCTGATGCTAAGAGCTGACTCATTTGAAAAGACCCTGATGCTGGGAAAGATTGAAGCTGGGAGGAGAAGGTGACAACAGAGGATGAGGTGGTTGGATGGCATCACTGACTCGATGGACATGAGTTTGGGTGAACTCCAGGAGTTGGTGATGGACAGAGAGGCCTGGCATGCTGAAGTCCATGGGGTCACAAAGAGTCGGACACAACTGAGTGACTAAACTGACTGAGAGGAGTGGGATGGGATGGGAGGAGGGAGGAAGGTTCAAGAAGGAGGGGGCATATGAATAGATATGGCTGATTTATGTTGATGTATGGCAGAAAACAACACAGTATGGCAAATCAACTATCTCCAAATAAAAATAAATTAATTAATTAATGGAAAAAGATTAAGAGCAGCAGAAATGATAAATATCTGGGTAAATATCAAGGATTATTTTTTCTCCTCTCAAGTTCATTATAATATCTTTGATTGCTGAAAAGCAAAAATTATAACACTGGAGTTGTCAATGCATGTAGATGTAATATTAATACATGTGCAAACTGTAATGTGAAGACCCAGGGGAGAGTAAAGGAACCTATTTAGTTCTAGGAGTTCTATCTACACTGTGTTTGAAGTGATAAAATATTTAAAACTTATATGAGAAAAACTTCAATTATAAATTTAAACATGAACAAAAGGAAAATTTAGATATGTACTATAATCTCAAACAAATGCTTAAAAGATGCAAAAGAGATTAGTTAATGTGAAATATTAAAATAATTTTAATAATCCAAAAGAAAGCAGGAGAAGGAAAACCTATGAGCAAGAGGACAAACTGTAAATTTCAATCTCATCAATACCAATATTTTTATTAAGTTTAAATGATTAATGGATTTAACATATCAAATGAAGGACAGAAACTGCCATATTCAGTTTTTAAAAGACCCAAATATATGCTGTCTAAAAGATACATATTTTAAGTATTAGCACATAAACGGGCTAAACATTTTAATGGGAAAAGAGTAGTTATATTAATATTAAAGTTAACTTCAGAGCATGAATATTACTAGAGATAAAGAAATACATTAAATAATGGCCAAAAAGTTCTGCAACAAGAAAACAGCAAACGTAAATGAGTATTGACCTAACAGACACCAAAACACACTGACAAAAAAGAAAAGAGAAAAGAAAAAGGACATTTTAAAATCTACAAATTTGAAGACTTCAGCACTCAAAGGAGTTATTTTGATAGAACAGAGACAGAAAATTAGTAAAGGTATAGAAGCCATGAACAAACAGCTTGCTCTAATAAACACTTATAGATAATTCATCCTACAATAGCAGAATACACATTCCTTTTGGGTGAACGTGGCATGGTCACTAAGACAGCTCATACTCTGGGTTATAAAATAAACCTTACATTTAAAAGGATAGAAAACACATAAAATATGTTTGCTGTCAATAATTGAATTAAACTTGAAATCAGTTACAGAAAGATAGCTTCCCAAATTTGGAAATCAAATAGCACACTTCTAAATAATAGTAATTCATGGGGCAGAGTGGAAGCTATAAGTGAAATTAGAAAATATTGGGGATTGAATGAAAATATCAATTGTTTTTGTTCAGTCACTAAGTCGTATGTGACAGTCTGTGACCCCATGGACTGCAGCACCCAGGCTCCTCTGTTCTCCACTGTCTCCCAGAGTTTGCTCAAATTCATGTCCATTGAGTTGGTGGTGCTGTCTAATTACCATATCCTCTGCCACCCTTTTCTCCTTTTGCCCTCAATCTTTTCAAGCATCAGCTTCTTTTCCAGTGAGTTGACTCTTGGCATCAGGTGGCCAAAGTACTGGAGCTTCAGCATCAGTTCTTTCAATGAATATTCAGGGTTGATTTCCTTTAAGATCAATGGTTTGATCTCCTTGCAGTCCAAGGGACTCTCAAGAGTTTTCTCCAGTACCACAAGTTGAGAGCATCAATTCTATAGTGCTCGGCCTTCTTTATGGTCCAACTCCCACATCCATACACAGATATGGAAAAAAATGGTAACTTTGACTATATGGACCTTTGTCAGCAAAGCAATGTCTCTGCTTTTTAATACATTGTCTAGCATATTACAAATGTATGAGAAGCCTCTCTTCCAAGGAGCAAGCATCTTTTAATTTCATGGCTGCAGTCACCATCTGCAATGATTTTGGAGCCCAAGAATGTAAACTCTGCCACTGTTTCGCATTTTTGCCCATCTATTTGCCATGAAGTAATGGGACCAGAAAGATGATGCTATGAAAGTGCTGCACTCAATATGCCAGCAAATTTGGAAAACTCGGCAGTGGCCACAGGACTGGAAAACGTCAGTTTTAATTCCAATCCCAAAGAAAGGCAATGCCAAAGAATGCTCAAACTACTGCATAACTGCACTCATCTCACACGCTAGTCAAGTAATGCTCAAAATTCTCCAAGCCAGGCTTCACCAATACGTGAACCGTGAACTTCCAGATGTTCAAGCTGGTTTTAGAAAAGGCAGAGGAACCAAAGATCAAATTGCCAAGATCTGGTGGGTCATGGAAAAAGCAAGAGAGTTCCAGAAAAACATCTATTTCTGCTTTCTTGACTATGCCAAAGCCTTTGACTCTGTGGATCACAATAAACTGTGGAAAATTCTGAAAGAGATGGGAATACCAGGCCGCCTGACCTGCCTCTTGAGAAACCTATCTGCAGGTCAGGAAGCAACAGTTAGAACTGGACATGGAACAACAGACTGGTTCCAAATAGGAAAAGGAGTACATCAAGGCTGTATATTGTCACCCTGCTTATTTAACTTATATGCAGAGTACATCATGAGAAACACTGGACTGGAAGAAGCACAAGCTGGAATCAAGGTTGCCTGGAGAAATATCAATAACCTCAGATATGCAGATGACACCATCCTTATGGCAGAAAGTGAAGAGGAACTCAAAAGCCTCTTGATGAAAGTGAAAGTGGAGAGTGAAAAAGTTGGCTTAAAGCTCAACATTCAGAAAACTAAGATCATGACATCTGGTCCCATCACTTCATGGGAAATAGACGGGGAAACAGTGGAAACAGTGTCACACTTAATTTTTTGGGCTCCAAAATCACTGCAGATGGTGACTGCAGCCATGAAATTAAAAGACACTTACGCCTTGCAAGGAAAGTTATGACCAACCTAGATAGCATATTCAAAAGCAGAGACATTATTTTGCCAATAAAGGTCCATCTAGTCAAGGCTATGGTTTTTCCAGTGGTCATGTATGGATGTGAGAGTTGGACTGTGAAGAAAGCTGAGCACCAAAGAATTGATGCTTTTGAACTGTGGTGTTGGAGAAGACTCTTGAGAGTCCCTTAGACTGCAAGGAGATCCAACCAGTCTATTCTAAAGGAGATAGGTCCTGGGTGGTCTTTGGAAGGAATGATGCTAAAGCTGAAACTCCAGTACTTTGGCCACCTCATGCAAAGAGTTGACTCATTGGAAAAGACCCTGATGCTGGGAGGGATTGGGGGCAGGAGGAGAAGGGGACGACAGAGGATGAGATGGCTGGATGGCATCACCGACTCAATGGACATGAGTCTGAGTGAACTCTGGGAGTTCGTGATGAACAGGGAGGCCTGGTGTGCTGTGATTCATGAGGTCACAAAGAGTTGGACATGACTAAGTGACTGAACTGAACTGAACTGAACTGAATGGGACCAGATGCCATGATCTTAGTTTTTTGAATGTTCAGTTTTTTTTTTTTTTAATTTTATTTTATTTTTAAACTTTACAATATTCTATTAGTTTTGCCAAATATCGAAATGAATCCGCCACAGGTAGACATGTGTTTAAACCAGCCTTTTCACTCTCCTCTTTCACCCTCATGAAGAAGCTCTTTAGTTCCTCTTCACTTTCTGACATTAGAGTGGTATCATCTGCACCTCTGAGGTAGTTAACACTTCTCCCTGCATTCTTGATTCCAGCTTATGGCTCATCCAGCCTGGCATTTCCCATGATGTACTTTGCATATTAGGTAAATAAGGAGGGAGATAATATGCAGCCTTGTTGTACTCCTTTCCCAAGTTTGAACCATTCAGTTGTTCCTTGTCCAGTTCTAACTGTTGCTTCCTGACCTGCATACAGATTTCTCAGGAGACAGTTAGGTGATCTGGTTATTACCATCTCTTTAAGAATTTTGCACAGTTTGTTGTGACCCACACAGTCAAAGGTTTTAGCCTAATCAATAAAAAGAGAAACAGATATTTTTCTGGAATTTCCTTGCTTTCTCTAAGATCCAAAGGATGTTAGCAATTTGATCTCTGGTTCCTCTGCTGCTGCTTCTAAGTCGCTTCAGTCGTGTCCGACTCTGTGCGACCCCATAGAGGGCAGCCCACCAGGCTCCCCCGTCCCTGGGATTCTCCAGGCAAGAACACTGGAGTGGGTTCCCATTTCCTTCTCCAGTGCGTGAAAGTGAAAAGTGAAAGTGAAGGCGCTCAGTCATGTCCGACCCTTAGCGACCTCATGGACTGTAGCCCACCAGGCTCCTCCATCCATGGGATTTTCCAGGCACGAGTACTGGAGTGGGGCGACATTGCCTTCTCTCTCTCATTCCTCTACCTTTCTCTAAAGTACCTTGTGCATCTGGAAGTTCTCAGCTCACGTACCGATGAATCCTAGATTCAAAGATTTTGAGCATAACCTTGCTAGCTTCTCAGGTGCTAGTGGTAAAGAACCCACCTGCCAGTGTAGGAGACATAAAAGATGAGGGTTCAGTCCATGAGTGGGGAAGACCTCCTGGAGAAGGAAATGGAAACCCACTCCAGTATTCTTGCCTGGAGAATCCTATTCAAGGATAGCCTGGTAGAGCAGCCTGGCAGGCTATAGTCCAGAGGGTTGCAAAGAGTCAGATACGACTGAAGCAACTTAGCACTTCTAAGCACTTGCTAGGAAGTGAAATGAGAGCAATTTTATGGTAGTTTGAACATTATTTGGCATTGCCCTTTCTTTGGGGTTGGAATGAAAACTGACATCTTCCAGTCCTATGGCCACTGTTGAGTTTTCCAAATTTGCTGACATATTGAATGCAGCTCTTTAACAGCATCATGTTTCAGGATTTGAAATAGCTCAGCTGGAATTCCATCACCTCCACTAGCTTTGTGCACAGTAATGCTTCTTAAGGCCCATTCACACTCCAGAATGTTTGGCTCTAGGTGACTGACCACATCATCCTTGTTATCCTGGTCATTAAGACCTTCTCTGTATAGTTCTTCTGTATATTCTTGCAACCTTTTCTTAATCTATTCTGCTTCTGTTACATCCTTACCTTTTCTATCATTTATCATGCCCATCCTTGCATGTAATGTTCCCTAGATACCTCCAATTTTCTTGAAGAGCTCTCTAGTCCTTTCCATTCTATTGCTTACCTCTATTTCTTTGCATTGTTCATTTAAGAAGACCTTCTTATCTCTCCTTGCTGTTTTCTGGAACTCTGCACTCAGTTGGGTATATCTTTCCCTATCTCCTTTGACTTTCACCTCTCTTCTTTTCTCAGCTATTTGTAAAGCCTCCTCAAACAACCACTTTGCCTTCTTGCATTTCTTTTTCTTTGGGATGGTTTTGGTCACTGCCTCCTGTACAATGTTACAAGCCTCCATCCACAGTTCTTCAGGCACTAATTCCTTGAATCTATTTGTCATTAGGGATCATAAGGGATTTAATTTTGATCATACTTGAATGTTTAATCATAAGGGATTTAATTTTGGTCACACTTAAATGGTCTGGTAGTTTTTGCTACTTTCTTTAATTTAAAACTGAATTTTGCAATATGGAGCTGATGATCTGAATTGCAGTCAGCTCCAGGTCTTATTTTTACTGACTGTACAGAACTTCTCCATCTTTGGCTGCAAAGAATATAATCAATCTGACTTCAGTATTGACCACCTAGTGATGTCCATGTGTAGAGCCATCTCTTGGGCTGTTGGAAAAGAATGTTTGCTATGACCAGCATTTTCTCTTGACAAAGCTCTGTTAGTCTTTCCCTGCTTAATTTTGTATGCCAAGGCTAAACTTGCCTGTTATTCTTGGTATCACTTGACTTTCTACTTTTGCATTCCAATCCCCTAAAATGAAGAGTATGTCTTTTTTTCATGTTAGCTCTAGAAGGCTTCCCTGGTGACTCAGATGGTAAAGAATCTGCCTGCAATGAAGGAAACCCAGGTTCAACTCAGGGTAAGGAAGATCCCCTGGAGAAGAAATTGGCAACCCACTCCAGTAATCTTGACTGGAGAATCCCATGGACAGAGGAGCCTGATGGGCTACAGGCCACAGGTCAGAAAGAGTTGGACACAATGGAGTGACTAACACTTTTCACTTTTTCCTCACTAGAAGATATTGTACATCTTCATAGAATATTAATGCAAAATATCAAAACATGTAGGATGTAGATAAAGCAGTGTTTAAATAGATGTGGCACTGAATACTTACATTAGAAAAAAATATCTGAAATCAATGACCAAAATTCTGTATTAAGAAACTAGAAAAAGAGATTTTCCTGCTGGTCCAGTGGTTAAGAATCTGCCTTGCAATGCAGGGGCCATGGGTTCAATCTCTGGTCAGGGAACAAAGATCCCACATGCAGCAACTAGGAACCAATGCAGCCAAATCAATCAATAAAAAAAAATTTTTTTTAAAGAAACTAGAAAAAGAAAAGCTAATTATTAATAAATACAAATCAAGCAGGATGAAAGACATAATATAGATCCGAGGGGCAATCAATAATAAAGTTCAGACAGAGCAAGAGAGAACATCAATGGGAAGAATAGTTAGAAATCAATAACCAAAACATATACATTTCTATTCTGGCTATAACGGACTAGCTTGTACTACACTAATCATCCCACAAAAAGGAACAATATAAATAAGCACAATACACATAAAATGTTTTTGCAACGAAGATGAATTATCAGAGAACTATCAGATTACCCAGAACCTGAGAGCTCAGGATGCTGGAGAAAAGGGAGTGAAATTCACATTATCCCAACATTCTGCGCCACTTTCCTCTCAGCTCATCTAACAATCTCAATGGGCTGCAGGACTTGCAACCTGAGAAACAGGGGATGGAACTTGGTAGATCACTTACTTTGCTTTACTGTACAAGAGTGGGGAAATTCTGAGAGCGGGGATAAACATTTTTCTCAAACAGCAGTTGCTGCTGCTGCTGCTAAGTCGCTTCAGTCATGTCTGACTCTGTGCAACTCCATAGCAGTAAGCCCTAGTTTTCAAGGTGGGATCTAGGTTAGTGGTATGTTCTTTTATTGACTTTTTGCTCCTTTCCTATCTCACTTTCTCTACTTCTTTCTTGAAATTTCAAGAATTACCACTGAAAAATACCACCTGAGACCACGTAGTTTTCTCAGTGTTTGATTTTCAGGGACCCTAAAATATCAATAACTCTGTTAGTAGCAAACAGTTAAAATATAAATTTTGAACAATGTAATCAAAACGTAACCTAATAGAAATACATAGAAACCACAAAGACAGAGAGTACTATTTAAAAATGCATTTTTAAATTTCTAAACTTAGCACAATTTTTGTATCTGTTGCTGATTCTAACTTCATTTCATTCTGATTAGAGAACACAGGCTTTAAATCCTTTAAAGCATTCTGTGTTTCACTTTACAGCCTAGCATGTGGTCAATTTTGGTAAATGTTCCATGTGTATCTGAAAGGAATTCACATTCTATATTTTGCAATGTGGTGTCCTGGATGGAATCCTGAAACAGCTAAAGTACATTAGGTAAAAATTAAGGGAATCTGAATAAAGCATGTGATGCCATCCAACCATCTCATCCTCTGTCATTCCCTTCTCAACCTGCCTTCGATCTTTCCCAGCATCAGGATCTTTTCTAATGAGTCAGTTCTTCGCAGCAGGTGGCCAAAGTATTGGAGTTTCAGCTTCAGGATCAGTCCTTCCAATGAATATTCAGAACTGATCTCCTTTAGGATGGACTGGTTAGATCTCCTTGCAGTCCAAGGGACTCTCAAGAGTCTTCTCCAACACCACAGTTCAAAAGCATCAATTCTTCAATGCTCAGCTTTCTTTATAGTCCAACTCTCATTTGCATACATGACTACTGGAAAAACCATAGCTTTGACTAGATGGACCTTTGTTGGCAAAGTAATGTCTCTGCTTTTTAATATGCTGTCTAGGTAGATCATAGCTTTTCTTCCAAGGAATAAGCATCTTTGAATTTCATGGCTGCAGTCAGCATCTGCAGTGATTTTGGAGCCCCAGAAAATAAAGTCAGCCACTGTTTCCCCATCTATTTGCCATGAAGTGATGAGACCAGATGGCATGATCTTTGTTTTCTGAGTGTTGATTTTAAGCCAACTTTTTCACTCTTCTCTTTAACTTTCAACAAGAGGCTCTTTAATTCTTCTTCGCTTTCTGCCATAAGGGTGGTGTCATCTCTGTATCCGAGGTTATTGATATTTCTACTGGAAATCTTGATTCCAGCTTGTGCTTCATCCAGCTTGGTGTTTTGCGTGGTACTCTGCGTGTAAGTTAAATAAGCAGGATGATAATATAAGGCCTTGACGTACTCCTTTCCTGATTTGGAACCAGTATGTTGTTCTATGTCCAGTTCTAACTGTTGCTTCTTGACCTGCCTGCAGATTTCTCAGGAGGCAGATAAGGCGGTCTGGTATTCCCATCTCTTTAACAATTTTCCACAGTTTGTTGTGATCCACACTGTCAAAGGTTTTGGCATAATCAATAAAGCAGAAATATATGTTTTTCTGGAATTTCCTTGCTTTCTCTAAGATCCAAAGGATGTTGGCAATTTGATTTCTGGTTTCTCTGCCTTTTCTAAATCCAGCTTGAACATCTGGAAGTTCACGGTTCATGTACTATTGAAGCCTGGCTTGGAGAATTTTGAGCATTACTCTGCTAGCGTGTGAGATGAGTACAATTGTGCAGTAGTTTGAGCATTCTTTGGCATTGCCTTTCTTTGGGATTGGAATGAATATTGACCTTTTCCAGTCCTGTGGCCACTGCTGAGCTTTCCAAATTTGCTGGCATATTGAGTGCAGGACCTTCAAAGCATCATCTTTTAGGATTTGAAATAGCTCAACTGGAATTCCATCACCTCCACTAGCTTTGTTCATAGTGATGCTTCATAAGACCCACTTGACTTTGCATTTCAGGATGTCTGGCTCTAGGTGAATGATCACACCATCCTGTTTATCTGGGTCATGAAGATCTTTTTTGTATAGTTCTTCTTGTATTCTTGCCACCTCTTCTTAATATCTTTTGCTTCTGTTAGGTCCATACCATTTCTGTCCTTTATTGTGCCCATTTTTGCATGAAATGTTCCCTTGCTATCTCTAATTTTCTTGAAGAGATCTCTAGTCTTTTCCCATTCTGTTGTTTTCCTCTATTTCTTTGCATTGATCACTGAGGAAGACTTTCTTATCTCTCCTTGCTATTCTTTGGAACTCTGCGTTCAGATGCTTATATCTTTCCTTTTCTCCTTTGCCTTTTGCCTCTCTTCTTTTCTCAGCCATTTGTAAGGCCTCCTCAGATAACCATTTTGCCTTTTTGCATTTCTTTTTCTTGTGGATGATCTTGAACACCGCCTCCTGTATAATGTCATGAACCTCTGTCCATAGTTCTTCAGGCACTCTATCAGATCTAATCCCTTGAGTCTTTTTGTTACTTCCACTGTATAATCATAAGGGATTTTATTTAGGTCATACCTGAATGGTCTAGTGGTTTTCCCTACTTTCTTCAATTTCAGTCTGAATTTGGCAATAAGGAGTTCATGATCTGAGCCACAGTCAGCTCCCCGTCTTGTTTTTGCTAAATGTAAAGAACTTCTCCATCTTTGGATGCAAAGAATATAATCAATCTGATTTTGGTACTGACCATCTGATGATGTTCTTGTGTAGAGTCTTCTCTTGTGTTGTTGGAAGAGGGTGTATGACCAGTGCATTCTCTTGGCAAGACTCTATTAGCCTTTGCCCTGCTTCATTTTGTACTCCAAGTCCAAATTAGACTGTTACTCCAGGTATTTCTTGACGTCTTATTTTTGCATTCTACTCCCCTATGATGAAAAGGACATCTTTTTTGGGTGTTAGTTCTAGAAGGTCTTGTAGGTCTTCATAGAACCGTTCAACTTCAGCTTCTTCAGCATTACTTGTTGGGGAATAGACTTGGATTACTGTGATACTGAATGGTTTGCCTTGATAACAAACAGAGATCATTCGGTCATTTTTGAGATTGCACCCAAGTACTGCATTTCAGACTCTTTTGTTGAGTATGAGGGCTACTCCATTTCTTCTAAGGGATTCTTGCTCACAGTAGTAGATATAATGGTCATCTGAGTTAAATTCACCCATTCCAATACATTTTAATTCACTGATTCCTAAAATCACAGCCCCACCCACCAACAGAAATTGGATTAAAGATTTAGTGAGCATGGCCCCACCCATCAGAACAAGACCCAGTTTCCCCACAGTCAGTCTCTCCCATCAGGAAGCTTCCATAAACCTCTTATCCCTATCCATCAGAGGGCGGACAGAATGAAAACCACAACCACAGAAAATTAATCAAACTGATCACATGGAGCACATCCTTCTCTAAATCAATGAAACTATGAGCCATGCTGTGCAGGGCTACCCAAGATGGACAGGTCATGGTGGATGGTCCTGACAAAATGTGGTCCACTGGAGAAGAGAACGGCAAACTACTTCAGTATTCTTGCCTTGAGAACCCCATGAACAGCATGAAAAGGCAAAAAGGTATGACACTGAAAGATGAATTCCCCAGGTTGGTAGGTGCCCAATATACTACTGGAGAAAAGTGGAGAAATAACTCCAGAAAGAACGAAGAGATGGAACCAAAGCGAAAATGCCCAGTTGTGGAAGTGCTTGTGAGGAAGTAAAGTCTGATGCTATAAAGAGCAGTATTGCATAGGAACCTGGAATGTTAGGTCCATGAGTCAGAGGAATCAGTTCAGTTCAGTCGCTCAGTATGTCCAACTCTTTGCGACCCCATAGACCACAGCACACCAGGCTTCCTAGTCCATCACCAACTCCTGGAGTTTACCCAAACTCATGTCCATTGAGTCAGTGATGCCATCCAATTTCAATATTCATTATTTGAGGCAATCATTGAGATTATGTTAAATTGGCTGAGGGATAAACACAACAACCAAAAGAACAGAACAGAAATCTTAGAAACAGACCCACACAAGCGCAGCCAACTGACTGTTGGCAAAGGTACAAGAGCAACTGAATGGAAGAAAGATAGTCTTTTCAACAAGTGGTGCTGGAGTGATTGGATATCCTCAGGCAACTAATAAACCTCTACCTAAATCTCACATCTTATACAAAAATTAACTGCAAGTTGATCATAAATTTACATGTAAAACTATAAAACTGTCAGAAGAAAACACAAGATAAAATATTTGGGACCTAGGGCTTATTTAAGAGTACTTAAATATGACACCAAATACACAATCTATAAAAGAAAAAAATCAACAAACTGCAGTTCATCAAAATTTACAACTTTTGCTCTGTGAAAGATCCTGTTAATAAGATGAAGGGATTTGCAATGAATTTGAAGATTATGTGCACAAACTACATATGTGACAAAGGACTCATTTCTATAATGTACAAAACTCTTAAAGCTCAATAGTAAAACAAACAATCCAATTAGAAAAGGGATATATCACATCCGGTCACACTTCCCCGATGAGGATACATAAATGGTGAATAAACACAAGAGAAGGTGTTTGCCATCACCAGGGATAACAGTAAATACAAAGAAGGACTGTGACGAGTTATCATCACACATTTATTAAAATAGCTGAAATAAAAGTGGTGACATCACATCCCGGTGACAATGCAGAGAAAATGGATTTCTCACGGCTGGTAGTAGGAACACCAATGATACAGCTACACTGAAAAAGAGTTTGGCAATTTCTTTAAACACAAAAAGGGTTTACATTTACAACTTAGCAAACCCACTTACACTCAACAAACACTCATGCATTGTCTCAAGAGAAATGAAAACTTAAATGTTCACAAAACAACTTTAGGTGGATGCTCAACTGATCCATATCTGGGGAAATCATTTGGCTCCCCCAGATAATATAGCACGCCTATGATGGTAGCTTCTCAATTCCAAATGCGGGTTCTATTAATAGTTTAACTTGACATTGCCTGCCTACATGCTTAATCTCTCAGTCGTGTCTGACTCTGCGACCCTATGAACTGTAGGAGCCTGCGAGGCTCCTGTGTCCAGGAGATTCTCTAGGTAAGAATACTGGAGTGGGCATTCCTTTCTCCAGGGGATACTCACAACCCAGGGATCGAACTTGGGTCTCCCGAATTGCAGGCGATTCTCAACTGGCTGAGCCACCAAGGAAGCCCCGACATCTCATGGCTGAAATCAGACTTTCCATTCTGCAAGATTTGTCACCATGGGCTGAATTCACACAGGTCAGCATGAAAGACTCAGTTCATGAGGATTTAAAAAAAAACCTTGCTTAAAATGAGACAGTGCTTGTAAAACTTTTTCTAAAAAGAAAAGGAGAATAAGAAGGACATATTTGGAGAGACAAAATGGCAACTGTTCTTAGAGAATAATATTCTAAATGTATCTGCATATTGTCTTCTAAAATAATTCCTTAATGGCCACAATGAGTTAGTACTATTAGTCTGAACTTTTGAAGTTTTGTCTGGGGGTAACACCGTCTGAGTACTTCCCCTTTCCTCATTGAAATGGTCAGGAACATAACGGTCTGAGAAGGAATAGAAGATTTAGCAAGGCTGCGGACTATGTCATTTATTCCATGTTCAAAAGGAATAGTAGAAAGGAAGCCAGGAAGATGTCTTTATTCTTCTGTGAGAATTCTATTGTTCATCCTGTTCTAATTAGGAAATCTGAACTTGAAAGGATGAAAAGGAAGCTCAATCAGTAGTATAAAAGTGTATCTTCTCTAGAAATGGTGCTTAACAATTTAAACGGCAGGCTTATCTATCCTGGACTGACTGACCCAATAGTTAAAAGTAATATTCTATAATACTGAAAACAGTCTGCAAAGCTGCATTTCTTGATTCATTTATGTTTCAAATTATAAGGCTGTATGGCAGAGAAAACACCGCTCATCTTTCATGACTGTGAGGTGGTTTAACTGAAATGTTATTGTGAAAACAAATTTCTCAGGTACAGAAAAAAAAAACTATGCTGTGCCATTTCCTCAATTCAAAATGAATTCATTTAGTTCTTAATCACAGAAAAGAAAAAAGCTCTCCAAATTGAACAAAAGGAAATGTAGGGGATTTCCACAAAAGAGAATTTTAAAATAAAATGAGTCAAAGGCTTCAAGAATACGTTCATTCCTCAGAGGCCCACCAGGGAGTTAATGGGAACTGTGGCCACAGCAATCCAGAATTAATATCTTACATTTGGAAAATCAACATGTTTGGGAATCTGAAAAGAGGACAGCTACGTGAAATGAAATCATCTTGGGTCATTATGTGCCTACAACATTCGCCCCACTCAGGCACACTCAGACATATGTTAAAGACATAACTGTCTCTACCTCCATTTGAGACTCTTTTCAATAAATGAAACTCCAACCGCAAAAGCAGTTGACAATGTGAAATTACAAAAAAAGCTGTCAGAAGGCCTGTGTGGGAGATACATTTGCCATAAGCAAAAGGGCTAGGAATCTGAGAAGCTTTTTAAATGGATTCAGAGACCTTTGAAAAAAAAAGGTCTCCTTCTCCAGTAATTGAATTTGACACCAATGTTCTTTGGATGCTAGGGCTGTACAGGGTATTTTCCCATCCACATCTAGGCTAAATTGGAGATGGTGACCTCTGATAGACTAGAGCAATCCAGGAAGTAATAGAAACCTCACTTCATAGAAACTAGTGACAGGTTGGGATTAAATGCTGGGCTGGCCAGGAACAGTCCAATTCCTTTTCAGGGAGCCAACAGGCTTCCAAAGGAATGGAGATTTTAAAAATCACTCTATAAATTCTTCTTTCTCCAACTTGCTTTAACTAAATCAAACATTATAATCTAAGGTCACCTCAGATTTAGAACATAGGCAAGCCTTAAATCCAAATGAGATGTTCTTGCTTTCTAAATTCAATACATTTTACAGAATTCAATAAAAGTTGATTAGGCCTGGGGCATTTACCCAGAGTTTATATATAAGGATGTTCCCTCAACTGTTATCTCAAATAGTGGGGGGAAAAAAAAAAACCTAAGTTTGCAAGAACAAGGGATTGATTAGGATAAGGTATGTCATAAAATTGGAAGTTTATGATATAATTTGAAATAGTCATTTTCTATAAGTTTCCAATGTACCCCATTGTGTTCAACATCTATAGACACTACAGTGTGATCACCGTCAGAAGTCTAATTAACATTAGTCACCATACAGGTGACCCACTTCCCTATTTTTCTCACCTCTAACCTCTTCCTCTCTGGTTACCACTAATTTGTTCTATTTTTTTGTTTTTGTTTGTTCTATTTTTTTAAGATTCCACATATGAGTGACATCATATGGTATTTATCCTTCCCTGACTTATTTCACCCAGCATAATACTCTCAAGGTTTATCAGTGTTGTCACAAATCCATTCCTTTTTATGGCTGAGTAGGACTCCATTGTGTATATAGCAGTTCAGTTGCTCAGTTGTGTCCAACTCTTTGCGACCCCATGGACTGCAGCATACCAGGCCTCCCTGTCCATCACCAACTCCCAGAGTTTACTCAAACTCATGTCCTTTGAGTCGGTCATGCCATCCAACCATCTCATCCTCTGTCATCCCCTTCTCCTCCCACCTTCAATTTTTCCCAGCATTGTGTGTGTGTGTGTGTGTGTGTATCACGTCATCTTTACCCATTCAAGTGTCAATGGACACTTAGGTTGTTTCCATATGTTGGCTGTTTTAAATAATGCAGAAATGAACATAAGGATGTATATGTCTTTTCAGATTATTGTAGTCATGTTCTTTGGATAGATACACAGAAGTGCAATAGATCATTACAGTAGTGTTTGTGTCATATTTCTTAACTTTTTAAGGACTTTTAATACTGTTTTCTGTAGTAGCTGCACCAATTTACAATCCCACAGACAGTGTACTAGAGTTCCCTTTTTTCCACACCCTATATAATATTTTGCTGCTGCTGCTGCTAAGTCACTTCCTGGTCTTTTTGATAACAGCCATTCTAACAGATGTGGGGTAACGTCTCATTGTGATTTTGATTTCCATTTCCCTGATAATTAGTGATGCTGAGTATCTTCTCATGTGCCTGTGGGCCATCTGTATGTCTTCTTTGGAAAGATGTCTATTTAGATCCTCTGCTCATTTTTCAATCAGGTTGTTTGTTTTGTTGTTATTGAGTTGTATGAATTCTTTATATATTTTGGATATGAATCATTTATCCAACATATATCTTCTCCCATTCAGTACATTGCCTTTTCATTTTTACGATGGTTTTCTTCATCCCACAGGAGCTTTTTAGTTTGATATAGTCCCATTTGTTTATTTTTTATTTTATTCCCCTTGCCTTTCTAATCAGATCTACTAAAACATGTCTAAGACTGGTGTCAGTGAGGGTATAACCTATGTTTTCTTCTAGGAATTTTATGGTTTTCAGTCTTACAGTAAGGTCTTGTATGCTATAAGTTACTGGTCTAGTTTCATTCTTTTGCATGTGACATTCCAGTTTTTCCAATACCATTTATTGACAAGATTGTCCTCTCTTCACTTTCTGCTCTTTGATCCCTTGTCATAGATTAACTGTCCATATATAAGTGGGCTTATTTCTAGGCTCTCAGTTCTGCTCCACTGATCTGTGTGTCCGTTTCTGTGCCAGCAGCATACTCTTTTTACTACTATAGCTTTGTAGTTTAGTTTGAAATCAGGGAGTGTGGTACGTCCAGCTTTATTCTTCTTCCTCAAGATGGGTTTGGCTATTCAAGGTCTTTTGTCACTCCAGTCAAATTTTAGAATTATTTGTTCTAGTTCTGTACAATACATCATTGGCATTTTGAGGAATTACATTGAACCTGTAGATTTCATTTTGTAAAATGGACAGATCAGCAATATTAATTATTTTGATCTATAAGCATGAAATCTTTCCAATTTGTTATCTTTTCAATTTCTTTTATCAGTTCTTATAGCTTTCAGTCTAAAAGGTATCTTTTAAAATAATATTTAATTAAATTTCTCAAGTTATATTATTCTGAAAGAGTGAGAATGTTGTACATAATGCATACATATATGTACACATGCATATAATAAAACATAAGAAATGATAATCACTAGGCATCAGATTACAAATGTTTCTTATGTTTTTTATTGCTTTATATTTATTTATTTATATAAAATTTTCCTCTGATCATGATCACTTAACTGGTACTGAACTTGCCTTCCCAACAATTATGAAAATGGACAAAATAGAGGCACTGACAAACAGGTAGTACAAGATGCAATCCTTTGGAGAGGGGAAACATCTAAGTCCAACTGTTGCTCCACAACTTCCCTGGTTTTCTGCCTAATCGTATTCTTTTATAGTTCAGGAAGGTGAAACCAAGCAGAACAATAGTCTCATTCAGTTGAGGAGACAGATATTGGAATTCCAGGCTGCAGAAGGAGGGAGAATTTTCAGAGCAGGGTATATAAGAAAAGAGAGTTTTGTGTGTGTGGTGGAGAGGAGTCTTGCAGATTCACTCGAGTGTTTTAACTAAGGACTGGACTGATTGTTAAAAGGGTAAGATTGTGCAAGACCATGCAGAGATGGCCTGCTACAAGGCTGAGAGCTAGCCAGTGATACCTGAGGTTGTGCAGTGTTAGGAGATATTGGAGTGCCATCTCAGTGTAATCAAGAAACTATACACTGAGTACAGTGGACATTCAGCTGACAGTAACCATGTGCTATAGTAAAAGGTACACCATACAATTTGGCCCCAAACTGAAATAGACCAATCTTCACAAATAATAAAAATAATCCTAACAGGATCAAAATAATTTAACTGAATTTAAGATCTTCCAAGAAAAAAAAATCCATCTTTTATAGCAAGATGATATAACCCATAATCTCTACAACATATCATTCAGAATGTCCAGTATCTATTCCAAAATTAGTAGGAATGCAAAGAAACAGGAAAATTTGACCTAAGAGATAGAGAAAAAATAGTTAATAGTAATACGTCTCCAAATAACCCAGTTGTTGGACACAGCAGATAAAACTTTAAAGCCACTATTACAAATATATTTAAGGTCTTAAAGGTAAATATGATTATAATGAAAAATGATCCAAATTTAACAGATAAGTATTGTAAAAAAAATAATTAAATGTAATTTCAATAAAAGAAATGTACAATATATGAGATGAAAAATTCAATGGATGGGCTTCATTGGAGAATTGGAGCAGCAGAAGAAAGAGGAGCAGAGAAAAGTGTCTGTGAATTTGAAAAAAGATCAATGGAATTTATCCAGTGTTAAGGACACAGAAGAAAAGAGTCAAAATAAATGAATAGAACCTCAATAATCCATAGGAGATAACAGTGAAAATAGAACAAAATTTTAAGGAAATGATAACGGAGAATTTCCCATATTAGGCAAAAAAAAAAAAAAAAATCAATCAACATAGAGTTCCAAGAAGCTAGTAAAATGTAAATAGGAAAAACACAGAGAGAATCACACCTAGGCACATCGTAGTCAAACTGCTGAAAGAAGTTAAAGAGAAAATCTTACAGCAGACAGAGAATAGCCATATATTATACACAAGGAAACAGCAGAATAAATAATATTTAATGTCAACAACAGAATCCATTAAAACAAATGGAATGGCATCTTTAAAGTGCTAAAGGAAGAACAAATGACATTCAAGAATTTTATATCCAGAGACAATATCCTCCCAAAATAAAAACCATTTTCCCATGATGAAAACTGAGAAAATTTGTCACCACCAAATCTTTACTAAGAAAATTCTAAAAGAAGTTCTGCAGGCTGGAGGGAAAATGATACCAGATGGAAATTCAAACCTATAAAAAGGGATGAAGAGCACTGAAAGTGATAATTGTGAATATACATATAAAAGACATTTTTTTCTTTTAGTATCTTCAAAATCATAACTCTTTAAGGCAAAAATTATACTATTGACTAAGGATTTAAAAATGTGTAAAAGTAATATGTATAATGATAACACAGAGTATGAAGAATAAATAGAACAGTATCAACCTAGATAGCATATTCAAAAGCAGAGACATTACTTTGCCAACAAAGGTTCATCTAGTCAAGGCTATGGTTTTTCCTGTGGTCGTGTATGGATGTGAGAGTTGGACTGTGAAGAAAGCTGAGCGCCGAAGAATTGATGCTTTTGAACTGTGGTGTTGGAGAAGACTCTTGACAGTCCCTTGGACTGCAAGGAGATACAACCAGTCCAATCTGAAGGAGATCAGCCCTGGGCTTTCTTTGGAAGGAATGATGCTAAAGCTGAAACTCCAGTCCTTTGGCCACCTCATGCGAAGAGTTGACTCATTGGAAAAGACTCTGATGCTGGGAGGGATTGGGGGCAGGAGGAGAAGGGGATGACAGAGGATGAGATGGCTGGATGGCATCACTGACTCGATGGATGTGAGTCTGGGTGAGCTCCGGGAGTTGGTGATGGACAGGGAGGCCTGGCGTGCTGTGATTCATGGGGTCGCAAAGAGTCGGACACGACTGAGCGACTGAACTGAACTGAACTGATTGCAAGGCTTTACCTTCTGAAAAGGACCAAATGTTTACTCTAAAAAGACACGGTAAACTATAGATGCACACTTATTTCTTAGGAAAGCCACTAAAAAAATAAAGAAGTATACCTAAAAATCCAATAGAGGAATATCATGAAATAATGAATTGCTCGAGAATCACAAAAGAGGGCAACAAGGATGAATGGAAGAAGAAACTGACAGGACAAACAGGAAAAAAACAGCAAAAGCTATTCACAACCAAGTGTTGTTTACAAGACATGCTCATTTAATGAAAAGAGACATATAGGGTGAAAAAATTTTAACTGAAGAGGATATAGCAACCAAACAGTAAGTAAAAGAGAATGGGAGTAGGTACATTAATATCAAATACAATAGAAATCAAGACAAGGAGAATTATTGGCATTTTTTAAAAGAGATATTTCTTAGTAATATAAGGATCAATTATAAGAAATGGCAGTCAAAAACATGCAGGAACCTAATCGTGAAGTTTCAAGATATATGAAAAAACAACTTAAAAAGAACTAAAGGGACAATAAATAAATACCTACCAATCGTGGGAGATTCCTAACAGCACTGTTCTCAGTAATTGATAGAACAACTAGGAAAAATTCGGTAAAGATATGGATGATCTAAACAATGCTACAAGCCACTAGTGACCTAACAGATATGGATTAAAAAATGTACTCAAAAATTATAAAAAGCACTGTCTTTCTAAGTACACAGGGAACATACAACTGGGTAATAACATAAGTTTTGATACATTTCAAAGATTGAAATATCACAGAATATGTTCTTTGACCAAAATAAAATTGAATTTTAGAAATAAGATACTTACAAAAGACTTGATTATTTGAAAGTGAAATAACATGCTTCTAAATGATCAATGAGTCAAAAAAGCTATGACAGAAATTAGAAAACATTTTAAATGAAATATAAGAAAATATAACATATCAACATTTGTGATATAACTAGTGATTGGCCAGAAATTTTAAGCTTTATTTTTAAAAAGAAAAATAAAAATTACTTTCTATTATAAAAAGTTAGAAAAATAACTAAACCCAAAGTTGATTGAAGAGTGCACTCTTAATAAAAATAAGAGTGCATGTCAGTGAAATAGAAAACAAATAGGAGACAAATTTAACAAATCCAGAAATTGGTTCTTTGAAACAATAAAGTTGCTAAACTCTGGCAAGACTGATTAAGAAATATAAGAGCATAAATCATGAAATCAAAAGCATACAATAGAGAAAATTAAGTCAGAAGTTAGTTCTTTGATAAGATTAGCAAGATGATAACCTGAGCAAGACAGATGAATTTTTAAATAAAGAAGACAATACACAAATTATTAAAATTAAGCATGGTAAAGGAGGTATTTCTTCATATTCCACAGGCATTAAAAAACTACCAACGGAGTATTGTGAACAACTTTATGTCAATAAATTGACAACATAGCTGAAGTGAACAAATTCTTTGCAAATGGCATGCGTAAATTAAAACAAATGAACCAGAAAATCTAAATCCACTCTACTTACTTAAGAATTTCAACTTTTTATTAAAATCTTTCTACAGAGAAAACTCAAGGACCAATTGTTTTCACTTGTGAATTCAAATGTTAAGGAAAAAATAATGCTAAATTTACATAAAGTCTTTAAGAAGATGGAAATGGAGGGAACATTTCTCATTCATTTAATAAGACCATCATAAACCTAATACAGAGACATGATGATTAAATTATAAGATTAGAAAGATTACAAAATAACTACAGTCCAATTTTTCTCATAAACATAGACACAAAGTCCTCATAAAAAAAATATTAACAAGTTGAATCCAACAACACAGAAGAAGGATGATACACCACAACCAAGAACAGTTTATCTCAGCAATGCAAGGTCATTTTAACATTCA
The DNA here is from genome assembly GCF_002263795.3 of Bos taurus. Lineage (NCBI taxonomy): Eukaryota > Metazoa > Chordata > Mammalia > Artiodactyla > Bovidae > Bos > Bos taurus. The sequence goes on from NC_037336.1 coordinate 92,865,906, forward strand.
AATTCCAATCAATGTAATCCACAGATTTAACAAAATAATAAACAACCACACAAGCATCTCAATTGATGAAGAAAAAGCATCTGACAAAATTCAACATCAATTTATCATAAGTACTCTTAAGAAACTGGAAATAGAAGGGAACTTCCTCAACCTGACAAGGGGCATTTTTGGAAAAAACTGGCTGTTGACATCATATTTATTGGTGAAGATAGAAAATTTTCTTCTTGAGATCAATAAAAAGGCCAGAAAGTCAGAATTCTATCCAGCAGTGTACTGCAGACCTTAACCAGTGCTAACTGACAAGAGATTTGAGAGGAAGAAACTAAAGTACATGTTTGCAGATGACTTGTCTTCATTAAAAAAAGAGAAATTTACAAATAAATACTAGAACTAAAAGTGAATTTATGAAGTGAAATACAAAATTACCAATTATCTTTCTATATACCAGCAGCAAGATTTGGTAGGTAAAATTTTATTAACAAGTCCCTTTGCAATGGTATCAAAACTACTAAAGCTAATAAGTAAATGCTGCAGGATCATAAGGATACGGAAAGAAATAAACACACAGAATAGAGATTCCAGAAGTAGACCCCAACTCAATCTCCAACTCAATCTATTTCAATAAGATATATGCACCCCAGTGTTCATAGCAGGAATATTTATAATAGCCAAACACAGAAGCAACCCACTGCCCACAAGCAGGTGGATGGAGAAAGAAATTGTGTTACACATATATACAGTGGAATCATTAAAAAACGAAATGTTTCCATTTGCAACAACATGGATGGACCTGGAGAGTATTACACTTAGTTAAGTAAGTTAGAGAAAATAAATACTGTGTATTTTCATTTTTCTGTGGAATCTAAGAAATAAAATATAAATAGGCTCACAGATACAGAGCCGAAACTAGTGATTATCAGTGGAAGAGGGTGGGGGAAAGAGTAAGATAGGTGAAAGGAATTATTCTATTTGGCAACCCCATGGACTCCTCTGTCCATGGGATTTTCCAGGCAAGAATACTGGAGTGGATTGCCATTTCCTTCTCCAGGAGCTCTTTCCTATTCATGGATTGAACCCAGGTCTCCTGCTTTGCGGGCAGATTCTTTACCATCTGAGCCACCAGGAAAGCCTAAGAGATACAAATTATTAGGTATAAAATAAATAAGATACAGTACAGGGAATGCAGCCAATATTTTATAATAACTTTATTTGTAGCATCATCTATTAAAAAACCTCAAAACCCTATGCTGTACACCTGAAACTATTATGATGTTTTAAGTCAACTATACCTCAGAAAGAAAAGAAGCAAAATAAAGCCTCCCAATGGAAAAGCAGTCAATTCCCAGAATAAGAAGCTCAAATAGAAAAAAAAGAAGAAAAAAAAAAAACTTTGTTAAATATAGAGAAAGATGACATTATTTGTAAGAGCAAAAAAAAAAAAAAAAAAGTGAAAATCAGAAGGAGATACACATGGTACATCCAAAACATGACTATGCCAAAAATTAGAAGTATGTGTTGATAAGGAAAGTTTTCTATGTTAAGGGGGCAGGGGACATGACAAATACCACACATAGAGCAATTTAATATTTTAGATAGTAAATGAGCTGTCCAGGAAATAAACGCACAGACATGAAAACCTATTACATGTGCCTCTCCAAGGGTAAGGAGTAAATGCTGATTCATGGGCAAGGACATGTTATCTGGGCAATGGTGACATGGAATGAGGACTGAATTGTGAAAAGAATCAGAAAAGGACTCACATGAGAGGAAATAGATGAAGACAATTAAAAAGCCAAATTTTACTGGAATATAGGTGAAAATTTCAGAATACTTGTACTTTCATTCCTTTATTGATGCTCATTATCAGTTGGTTAGGTAAGCAGTGTGGACAGGATAACCTACATAATACATTGTGTGACCAAAGTTTGACAAGCCAAATCTTACCACTTTATTAAAGTTTGGATTTTGGACAGTCCACTAGGTTTGGTCACGAGAATTTTAAATTTAACTTTTTTTTTTTTAAGAATGAACTGGATTGTGTCCAGTTGCAATGTGTCCATCATTGAAAAAGACAAAATATAAAAGTAAAAAATAAATCACTTTTATCACTGCCTTTAAAGATAACCACTGATGAAATATATGATTCTGGCACTAAAATATATGAGCATGGTACATATTTCTTAACAGTTGCCCCAAAAGATTGAGTCAGTTCAGTTCAGTGACATCACTCAGTCGTGTTTGATTCTTTGTGACCCCACTGACTGTAACATGCCAAGCCTCCCTGTCCATCACCAACTCCCGGAGTCCACCCAAACCCATGTCCGTTGTGTCGGTGATGCCATCCAACCATCTCATCCTCTGTTGTCCCCTTCTCCTCCCGCCTTCAACCTTTCCCAGCATCAGGGTCTTTTCCAATGAGGTAGTTCTTTGCATCAGGTGGACAAAGTATTAGAGTTTCAGCTTCAACATCAGTTCTTCCAATGAATGAACACTCAGGACTGATTTCCTTTAGGATGGACTGGTTAGATCTCCTTGCCATCCAAGGGACTCTCAAGAGTCTTCTCCAACACCACAGTTCAAAACCATCAATTCTTTGGCGCTCAGCTTTCTTTATAGCCCAACTCTCACATCGATACATGATTACTGGAAAAACCATAGCTTAAAACTGAGAAATCTGTATAGAGCTTCTTCATCTTTGAGTGCAAAGATATGCAAATATATATTCCAATCAACAATTCATGTACATTGAAAATAACCAATTAAAAAAAAATATCCTTCCTTTTAATGAAGGATAGTCATAAAATCTCCCCTTCTGTGTGACCACACACAATCCATACCTCCTGTTGAGCTCACTTCCCTTATCATTTCTGAGATTTTTCAGCATTCTCTTACAGTATCCACAAATCCATTCCAGTAGTTGGCTGTCCCTCTCATTCCAAACCCCTGCTCTAGGCTTCTCTGAACGTCATCATTGCCATCAAGTACTTTCTTTCCCTTAAAAGCTATGCCTTATCCAAATCTACATCATTCCAAGTGCGGTTACAGGTTTGACACTTAATTCCCTAAAGCAGAGCTGGAAAGAATGCCCTATACACTAACTTATTAGAAGCTGAGTTAGTAAAAGGAGAATGGAGTATAGATGGAGAAAAAAATTTTTTAACTCGTCCTTTAAAAGTCTTTGCTCCTTGTCTTAATCCATTCAGCCTGTTATAACAAAAATACCACAAACTGGGTACCTATAAACAAAAGAAACTTATTCCGCAGAGCACTGGAGGCTGGGAAGTCCAAGATCAAGGTGATGGGTTTCAGTCTAAACCCAACAGCTCCTTCTTGTCCTCAGCCAAAGGAAAATATTATTACAAAAATCTTTACAGAGATCCAATTTCCCCTACAATAAGACATATGAATATAACTTAATATACCAATATCTGAAGCAACTTCATTCAGATTTTGGTGCTGTTTCCAAGACTGAGATTCTTAATACATACCTGTCTCAGCATAAAAAGTCATTCCTTCCATCACTGGAAAGACAAATGGAGAGTCAGCTAGACTAATTCCAGCTGCCAACTCAAGTGCAGAGACTTTAAAGACCCCAAACAGCATTTTTTTTTCCATTGCCAACAATTTTAAGATCTAGATTTCACTCTAACCACACAGACACACAGAGAAAAAACCTCCCAGCAGTGTGAGAGCAGTCATTTGGCCCATATGAAGACCATATGAAGAGATGAAAATAAGAGCACATTTCTGTTTGAATTCACACTTCTTTGATGGCATTCTATTATTTATTCAGGATTTAAACTATTTGCCTAGCCTCTGACTCTTTGTTATCCTTTGCATCTACCACACCCTTCCTGGATCCGTGCTCTGTGTGGGTACCTCTGCTTCCTCCTACACACAGATCAGAAGAATCATAGGCCCAGAAGGCAGGAGCCATTAGATAAAGAAAAGAAGAATAACGTGAAATTTAGGGAATGGTTTCATTCATCTTCTGAGGGGGTTGTGTAGAAAGAGGTATATTTCCCTGGTCCCTATAGGTATCACCAGAGGCACTATTTGAATTCTACAAGCAGGATCCAGGACCAATTGGGGTCAAAAGGGCCCTACACTGGCCTTGTGTCAGTGTGTTCATTCCCCAGGCTCTTAATGCTTTCTTTGGAACCAAGCCCCCTGACTTATAAAATTTTAGAAAATCAGTTCCCCCAAATTTTGCTTTCTTCCATCCATTAAGTCAACAAAATGTATTGGCACCAACTGTGTCCCAGGAGTGGGCTTCCCAGCTGGTGCTAGGGGTAACAACCCACCTGCCAACGCAGGAGACCTAAGAGACGTGGGTTCCATCCCTGAGTCCAGAAGATCCCCTGGAGGAGGGTATGGCAACCCACTCCGGTATTCTTGCCTGGAGAGTCCCTTGGACAGAGGAGCCTGGCAGGCTATAGGGTCACACAGAGTTGGACACGACTGAAGCAACTTACCACACACACATGTGCCAGAAATTCTGCTGAGCGCGAGGCTCTTGCCAGTGAACCAGAACACTGTCCATACTTCCTAGCAGTGAACAGACTTTGAACAAATAATTTTGAAATAGAAGCTGCTTGTGTTATGTTGTATGTGAGCTCAGTCATGTCCGACTCTTTCTGACACCATGGACTGTAGCCCTCCAGCCTCCTCCGTCCATGGAATTCTCCAGGCAAGAATACTGGAATGGGCTACCATTTCCTATTCCAGAGGATATTCGCAACCCAGGAATCAAACCCATGTCTCTTGCGTCTCCTGCGTTGGCAGGCAGATTTTTTGCCACTGCGCCAGCTGGGAAGCCCAAAGCTGCTAGTGAGCACCCTACGACTCCTGCTTTGGTTTCCTTCCCTGGGCCTCCCTGGCTTACCGCAATAGCTCCTTCCTTTCCCACAGCCTCTTCCTGACCTCAACTCTCAATGCCCACATCCACTCTTCTTCCACCAGCCTCCTGGCTGAACAAGCCTCTGTCTATTAGCAGAGGCCAGTGTTACCACCTGCTAGAACATTTCCCTATCTGGATCCATCCTGAAGCCCCAGGCCTCTTTGATGCTGGCGTTTACCTCTAATCATCTTCTTCCACCCAAACCTGTCTAGTTTCCCATCAGTAACCAGCCCTAATTTGGAAAGAGGAAGGGGCCAGATAGAAGGGGTGCAGGCAAGACATTATCAGAAGCTGAGGGACTTCCCCGGTGAGCCAGTGGTTAAGACTGTGCTTCCACTGCAGAGAGTTACAGGGTTCAGTCCCTGGTCAGGGAACCAAGGTCCCGTGGACAAAACCAAAACAAGTCCATATTAAAAATGATAGAATTTTTAAAAATACAGAAGCTGAAACACGTGTAGAAAGAAATTTCTCTGTGGTAGGTTGTCATCTAATATCTGGCTTTCTAAAGAGTGATTACGTGTGTTATCTTTCTTATCTTCACAAGTGTATTTGTTATTAAACTCATCCAAATGAATAAATAAGCACATAACTTGAGAAGAGAATCAATCAGTCTTTAATTAAACAACTTGTTTTTCTCTCCCAGAAGTTGTCTCACAGAAAACTGTGTTTTGCATATGTGTGCATTGAGTCAGCTGTCAGAGTCAGATGCTGTGGAATGAAGTTCTTTAGTAGAAAACAGAGCATGAAATACCTGCATAGTGAAGTCGCTCAGTCGTGTCCAACTCTTTGCAACCCTGTGGACTGTAGCCCACCAGGCTCCTCCATCCACGGGATTCACCAGGCAAGAGTACTGGAGTGGGTTGCCATTTCCTTCTCCAGGGGAATCTTCCCGACCCAGGGATCGAACCCAGGTCTCCCGCATTGCAGGCAGACACTTTAACCTCTGAGCCACCAGGGAAGCCCAAAATATTCTATGTTATCACTGCTATGTGGAATCTAAAAAAAAAAAAAAAAACAATGTATATAACACAATAGAAGCAGATTGATGGATACAGAGAACAATCTAGTGGTTACCAGCGGGGAGAGGAAAGTAGGGGAGCAAGATAGGGATTCAAAGGTACAAACTACTATTGTATAAAATAAATGAGCAATAAGGGAACATTGTACAGCACAAGAAAATATAGCCATCATTTTGTAATAACTGTAAATGGAGTATAATCTATAAAGGTATCAAATCACTATTTACTTCACCTGAAGCTAATATAATGCTGTAAATCAACAATATTTCAAAAAAATTTTTAAGATACCTGCATAACTCACTTTGAAAGTGAAAGTGAAAGGTGCTCAGTCGTGTCCAACTCTTTGCGACCCCATGGATTCTACAGTCCATAGAATTCTCCAGGCCAGAATACTGGAGTGGGCAGCCTTTCCCTTCTAAAGGGGATCTTCCCAACCCAGGGATTGAACCCAGGTCTCCCACATTTCAGGCAGATTCTTTACCAGCTAAGCCACAAGGGAAGCCCATAACTCACTTTAACCACTTCTAATTAGTGGACCAACTTTATGGGTAGTATAAACTTGAGAGGGGTATATGGAAATATTTCTAATCTTATATTTTTAATATAGGTTATAATGGTCTGCACCACTAATCAACAGAAAAGAGACAAAAGCCAATCTCTAGTATAGAAATTATTGACATCACTGATTTTTAAAATTTTGATCCTTCAGTAAGTACAATAAAGAGAAAATTAATTTGTGGCTAGCCGTGCAAATTAAAACCACAAGTACCTTTGTTGGTGCAGTGAGCATTGCAAGATAAACAGTGGGCACAGAGTAGAGTTGCAAGGATTTATTTGCTGTATCTGCTGATTTTATACATAAGCAACAGCAGCAAATAATCAAATAAACATGCAGTAAGCACTGGGAGAATGTCACTGGAATTTTATCTGCTCAAAGCTTCAGGAATATGTCTTTTTCTCAATTTTATCAGTATATATATATAATATAGTGTCTTATGCTACAAGGAAACACTGATCATAACCTCACAAAAAAAGGTATATGTCATATCCTAGCAGAGATTTTACTCATTCTAATATTGTCAGCTGCTCTGTCACCAACAGATGGCGGCTGCTTTCCTCCCGTGTTTCCCTAAAGGTTCTCCTTTAAGCCACTGGCCAGAAATTTGGTCTGCAATAAGGAAGAACAGACTCAGAGCCTCATGAAAAGGACTCTGCCTGGTATTTTTAACAATTGATATTTTAAGGAATAGACTTAGGAGCTGGTATCTCTTATAAAATTGTCAGAGGTACTCAGGGTTTCCAGGATGCTTTTGAATTTGGTACCACGAAAGCCAAAACTCAGTTAAGAACAGCTGAATGAACTCAAGAACATCTCATTGTGATTATTTATTTTGGAATGTTTGTAGAGTTTTTATCATTCTGTTTTCTGATGGCTCTATGAGAAAGCCCTTTTTCTTTTACGTCAATTGATTTCTTTTTTCCTTTTTGTTTTGTGGTAAAATGTGCGTAACTATTTTTAAGTGTACAGTTCAGTGGCATTAATTACATTCACAATGCTAAGTAAACATCACTGTATCTACTGCCAGAACTTTTTCATTACCCCAAACAGAAACTCTGTAACAATTAAGTAATAACTTCCCATGCTTTGTCCTCAGTCCCTGGTAAGCTCTAACTTATTTTCTATCTCTATGGATTTGTCTACTCCAGATACTTGATATAAGTAGAATCATACAATATTTTATCTTCTATGTCTGGCTTCTTTCACTTAGCATAGTGTTTTCAAGGTTCATCCATTTTGTGGCATCTATTGGAACCTCACTTTTTGTGGCCGAATAGTATTTCCTTGTATGTATACCTGTTTTGTCTATCTGATCATCTGTTTATAGACACCTAGATTGTTTCCATCTTTTGACTATTATGAATAATGCTGCAATGGGCATTTGCCCTAAAGTGCCTATTTGAGTCTCCATTTGCAAATTTTGGAGAGGATTGATTTAGGAGAGGAATTGCCGGGTCAATTCTTGACCTTTGTCTGACCTCAACTTAATAACTATGTGCTTGCATTATGTTCTCTCTGACTCTTCAAAATTCAGAAAAAATATTTTTATTGAGTTCCTTTACTTTTAATGGCAATGTCGTTAGTTGCACGTGTTTAGTAAAACTAATCAGAATGTAACTGCACGAACTGAATGTGTAACAAAGGCTATACATGGAGTGTCATATATCAGAATAAATCTCATGTGATCAGATATGAAAAGCCCACCATTAATAATGAAGGGTAATACTTCATGGGTGGAATCAACTCCTTCAGTATTCTTCCAGGAACTGTTCTCATGTCTCACAGAGTCCCAGATGCACAGGTAGTAAGACAGGTCACCCCCTGGCAGGCCAGGAAGCTCAGAAGATTGAGGGACATTACAGAGAGAGGAGTTCACACAAATCTGTAGATACTCCAAGCAAAAGCTGATGGAGATGAATTGCCTGGGTTTGGCTTCAAAGCCTCAAAGTAGAAGAACAAATGCAATCGATGTTTTATTTAATCTCTGGAGAATAGAGACTATTTTTTTTTAAAAAATCCAGTCCTAGATTTCTTACAAAATCATGGACATAGTTGTTTTTATGATTTTTTATACTTGCTTAATACCATATGACTCCAGATTTGAAGATCATACCACAGTTTATACTTGCTAATTAACACTGAATGCTGTACCTATGAGAGCAGGCCAAAACACCATGAGATCACCCTTATTTGAACCAGGAATAGTCCCCCGGAGGTAGTTCGGGAACACAAAAAGAGAACTATTAGAAAAATTATCCCAAATTTGGAAATAGATAAAAAGATGGTCTCATGTTTCAAACTCATACCTAGAGCATTTTCTGATCCTCTAGGAGTATGTGCTTTAATCATTTACTATTAATTAGGGTATTTTACAAATCTATAAGGATAGTCTTCAATCTCTACAAAAGTAATAATTATTCAAATGATTTTTGTCCTGTGGCAATGTAGATGAAATTTTTTCCTGCGGATGAACAAATGGTTTCTGTTTGGGAGAGAGGATTTCATCTCAAAGGTGAGAACGGCATTGCCGTCATCGTGGCCTTGACCGTCTTGTGCATTAATCAGTTTTGTGTAATAGCGCATCCTTCCTTTCAGTTACTATAAATGCTTTTGCCTTGCGTACACTTTTCAGAGTTGGCTCACCACCCCATCAGTTAAATAAATCTCTGACACAGTGCTCCCTTAAAAGAAAGAAAATGCTAGAAAAGAACGGCAAGATTATAGCAAAGTTGCAGACTTTCCTGAAAAACAAGAAAGTCCAGATAACATTGGAGCAACAGCATAAAAATGTTCAAGAGAAATAACTGCCCACTTAGAAGTTACACTTAGTTCATACATCATCCTTGACCAAGGTAAAATAAAGATATTTTCAGACTCATGGTGATAAAGAGAGTTAACAACCTCTTTAAAAGAACTATTAAGGGAAATTTTTCAATGAGAAGAAAAGTAAACTACATAGGAATGGATGAGGTTCTTTTAAAAAAAGAATAGTGAAACTTACATTCTAGAGAGCAATAATGTGAAACTGGAGAAATTAAAAGTGAGCTTAATGTATATGAAAACTTTTTATCCTTTTGGAGAACAAAAAAATAATGAACAAGTCTCAATTTGTTTACAAAATTTAGCTGATTATATATTTTTAAATTTTAAAGTTACCAAAAATATTAGAGATGCAATTTATAACTTCCAAACCAGCACAAGGAAAAGTAAAAATAACCAACGTGAAGGAAATTCTATCAACCCAGAAGAAAAAAGAAAGGATAGTAAACCAGACAGGCAAAATTAGATACTGGAAAAAAGTACAACCACATCAGTAATCATTAAAAAACATAAATAAATTAAACTCATCTATTTGAAAAAAGGAGATTGTCGGGTGAATTTTATTCAGCTATATGGTGTTTTCATGAGATACTAAAATCTCCTTGGACTTCAAGGAGATCAAACCAGTCAGTCCTAAAGGAAATCAGTCCTGAATATTCATTGGAAGGATTGATGCTGAGGCTGAAGCTCCAATACTTTGGCCACCTGATGTGAAGAACTGACTCATTAGAAAAGACCCTGATGCTGGAAAAGACTGAAGGCAGGAGAAGAAGGGGAAGACAGAGGATGAGATGGTTGGATGGCATCACCAGCTCGATGCACATGAGTTTGAATAAGCTCCAGGAGTTGGTGATGGACAGGGAAGCCTGGTGTGCTGCAGTCCATGGGGACACGACTGAGCAACTGAACTGAACTAAAAACAAACCTCAAGAAAATATTGAAAGTAAAGACACAAAAACATATTCCAGGAAAATATGAAAAGCAATACAATACAGCATATTATTATCCAACAAAATAGAATTTAAGGTAAAATAGTTAATAGATATAAAAAGTTACACTGTAATAACCAAGAAAATTTTTCTAGCAATAAAGTATGAAAAAAATCACAAAATTACATGCACTCACTGCATAGTTTCAAAATATGTAAAGCCAAAAATGACAGGATTACAATGTAAAATTGATACACCTCTATCAAACAGAAAGATCTATTTCAGAAATATTATTGAGTCTAAATATTTCAATGAAATATTAATAAGCTAACTATAAGAACAAACATAAAATATTTGCTAAAACTGTTTTGCCTACTAGATCATGAAGGATATTGTGATTAATTTTAAAGAATTGATACTGCTGAGAACACATTCTCTTATGACAATGCAATTTAACCGTAAGTCAAGCAATAAAGAGATGATGAATATCATATGTGTCTGATCCAGCTTGATCTCTGTTCCCCACATATTATGGAATAATTCATAGGTTAAAGAAAACATCATAGTAAAAATAAGAACATATTTGAAACAAAAGAGCATTAAAACTACCATATGCCCAAACATGAAATAGAGCCAAATGTGACATAATTAGAGAATATATGGCCTAAATATATTTTTAGAGGAATACTTAAAATAAATGAATTAAGTAGGCAACCTATGAATCTGAGGGGAAAATCAATAAATTCAAAGATAAAAAGGAACTAATAGATATGAGCCAAATGAATAAGATTAATTAGAAAATGTAGAGACCATTTGCAAGACAAATTTTTTAAACTAATTACATAACTTTTTTTTTTTAAGTTTGGCAGTACTGATCAAGAAAAAGAAGAGAAAATACAAATAACAATTTTTGCAAAAAAGAAAGGGAAATAACTCTGAACACATATGATATTTTTAAAGCTTAATAGAGTATGGTGAACAAGTTCATGTGAATATATTTGAAAACATAGTCAAAAGTACAATTTTCTAGGGAAAAATGCAAATCACTAGAAGTTACTTTATAACCTTAACAGTATATAAGCCATAATTTTGTATAAGTTTACTTTTAATATCATCTACCAAGAATAGATACAAAACTCAGATCAGCTAACAGATCTTCAATGAACAAATACATTTTACATAATATATACATAATATATAACAATTTTAAAGAATAGGAAAAGGGAGAGATCTCCCTAGATATCAAAAGATGATATATACAATTCAAGGAAATCAGTCCTGAATATTCATTGGAAGGACTGATGCTGAAGTGGAAGCTCCAATACTTTGGCCACCTGATGCAAAGAGTCGACTCGTTGGAAAAGACCCTGATGCTGGGAAAGATTGAGGGCAGGAGGAGAAGGGGGTGACAAAGGAAGAGATGGTTGGATGGCATCATCGGCTCAATGGATATGAGTTTGAGCACACTCCAGGAAATATGAAGGACAGGGAAGCCTGGTGTGCTGCAGGTCATGAGGTAGCAGAGTCGAATATGACTTAGTGACTGAACAACAAGAGTTCAAGGAAGCAAAAGTATTTGCTTAGTCACTAAAGTCACGTCCAACTTTTTTGCAACCCCATGGACTACAGCCCCCCAGGCTCTTCTGTCCATGGGATTTCAAAGGCAAGAACACTGGTTGGGTTGCCATTTCCTCCTCCAGGGAATCTTTCCCACCCAGGAATTGAACTCGCATCTCCTGCATTGGCAGGTGGGTTCTTTACCACTGAGCCACCAGAGAAGTATAGTTAATATCATAAAAGCAGATTCAAAAACTTGTTAATTAAAATATTAGTAAATACAATCCATTAATGTAACATCTTTTAAAAATCAGTACAGTATAACAAAAAACCAAATAACCTAGTAGACTTTACCTCAGAAATGTAAGGATAATTTGCTATTAGAAAAAAAACTTTACAGATTAACAGATTAAGGGAGAAAAATGATTTCACCATCTAAATAAATGAAAAACAGAATTTCACCAAATCAATAGCTCACTAATCATAAGGACTCTATATACAAAAAATGAAGGTAGCTTTTGTAAAGTCTTAATAAGAATTTCTACCAAAAATCTACAAGATAAGACACAGATAGTGGAGTCATTTTAAAAACATTCTCTGCAAACACCAAGTTTAGAGTGCATGATACTAGAAGTCTTACTACTACTAAGTCACTTCAGTTGTGTCCGACTCTGTGCGACCCCATAGACGGCAGCCCACCAGGCTCCCCCATCCCTGGGATTCTCCAGGCAAGAACACTGGAGTGGGTTGCCATTTCCTTCTCCAATGCATGCAAGTGAAAAGTGAAAGTGAAGTTGCTCAGTCGTGTCCAACTCTTAGCGACCCCATGGACTGCAGCGCACCAGGCTCCCGCGTCCATGGGATTTTCCAGGCAAGAGTACTGGAGTGGGGTGCCATTGCCTTCTCCGACTAGAAGTCTTAGCAAGACAATAATAAACAAATGAGTTAAATACACAAGAACTGGAAAAGAAAAACCAACACTTTATTACTTATAGATAATACAATTATCTACATTTAAAAAAATCTAAGTTTGCAAAAACATCATTAAAACCAAATAAGACAATTCACAGAGATTTCTGAATTTAAGACCACCATAAAATCAGTATTTTTCTCTGCAACAGAATAAAATATTGTCTTAATATAATAATTTGTAAAAAAAAAAATCTATTCTATAAAAACTTGTTCTGTCTATCTGGAAGCCTAAGGCTTTCTTTCTTTATCATTCAGTTTTACAGATTTGGCCAGGACACACTTGGATGTCTGTCTCTACTCCTCAGTCCTCTTTGAAATTTCATGAGACTTCCTACCTCAGGATTAAGTCTCCCTTTTCTTTGTGAATGTTTTTCTTCTAATGTTTGTTTAGTTGTTATTAGTCTCCAGGATCTGTCTCTGTCTCTTCTCCCTCACGATCTCTGCCTCTTCATACATCTGCTCTGTGCTCTGAAATGGTTCATGGGCTCCATCCTCCAGTCCACTGATGGGGACCTCAGCCAGCTCTTTACTCATTATCACCAAAGGACTGGCACCCAGCAGGGCATCTCTCAGCAGAGATTTAAACAGAGCCCAAGACGCTACCAGCATCCAACAGCATGAGGCTGTGTACGTACAGCTGGCTCAGGAAAGGCAAGTAAGATTCCCCTGGAGAAGGAAAAGGAAACCCACTCCAGTATTCTTGCCTGGAGAATTCCATGGACAGAGAAGCCTGTCCTCTGTCCACAGGGTCTATAGTGGGCGGGCTACAGTCCATGGGATCACAGAGTCAGACACGACTGAGTGACTAACACTTTCACTTTCAAGACTTTACCAGAGTCCAACAGCGTAAGGTTGTGTACAGCCAAGTAGCTCAGGAAAGACAAATAGCAGGGAGCATGGGACATATAATTGGTTGTGTATTTCCACTCATGCGGTTGGCGAAAAGATCCCACTCACTTTAGCACCAAAATATAAAATATTACAGATACATTACAATATATGCAAGAAAAATGCAGAAAATCATTAGAGATACAATTCTGAAATATTATAGAAGGATTTAAGGACTAGATAAATGGGAGATATACTGTACTCATAGATGAAAATGGTCAACATGATAAAAATGTCAGGTCTCTCCAAATTAGTCTAAAATTCAACACAAAAATTGCACCAAAAATTGATTGAGTTTGGTGAAATTTGAATCTAAAATTCATATGAAAGATTATAAATTCAAGAATTATCAAGATAGCTCCAATAAAATAGAAGAGAGATGAAATTTGCCTATGATATGCCAAGGCTTATTTTAAAGTTTGAATAACTAAATAAACTTGATAGCATTAATAAATGCAATGACAGAATTACACATAATTGCAATAGTAGTGAAGGACAAGTAATAATCTCAAGCTTATTTGGGAGTTCAATAAATTACAGTGGGGTCAATCCACCAGTGGATAAGAGCAAGCATTTAAAAATTTTTATAGACCTTTTAACCAAAATTGGAATAAATATTAATCTTGACCAATATTTAATATGCAGACAGACACTGCATCCTTCTGAGGGGCTTGTGTCAGTAAACAGAGGTCACCTACAATGGGGTGAGTACCCCAAGCGAAGTGGCAGTACCACAACACAGAACTCCTCTCAGCCACTGTGAACAGACCCTTAAAATGCTCCAGATTAAGTTTACTGAGATAACACCATACTTCAAATACACTCACCAGACCGCTTACAGGAAGATCACGGCAGCAAAGGCACTGAACCAGAAATGCGTAAAAGGCTACAGATTGTCGTCCAGGTGGTTGACTTTGAAAAAGAGGACCTTTAAAATACAGTACAAAATTCACAATATTTCATAATAAAATAGGCAAGAGAGATGAAAATCTGTTGTTCTACAAAGAGGTTCACGGTTTAGTTGGTGGCAAGTTATGTAAAATAATTGTCAAATTTACATTTCAGCTACACATTATTTTCCTTTACAAAGTGACAAGTGTTCCCAGCTTGTTGACCTTCTCTATGACAAAAAACAGCTCTAAGTAGTTCGTTACTAAAAAACGTTTCCCCCCAAAAAAATCGCGTTTAATCTGCCCCTTAAAGAGTAAGATAACTTTTTTAAATGGTTGAAGAAGAAACTGCTTTTCAAAACTCAGAATGAATTAAACCATATGAAAAGGAATAATCTGGGCTGTTCCCCTGATTATGCAATTTTATTGCAATAACAATACAAATATACCTTCTATAAAACATGTAATGGATGCATATTTAAACTGGAGAATGCCACAGCTGAAAAATCCCATATGCCCCAACGAAGACCCAGCACAATCAAATAAATAAATAAATATTTTTTAAAAACTGGAGAAACATAGTTTCCTAACCTGTTTAACAGTCATTCAAATGAAACATTCCTGTAAGTTTTGAAGTAGATCCCCTGCCACGTGTGAAGTCTAGTGATGAACCAAACCCCCATTTCACATAGCGGGGAAAACAGATAGGTAGATTGATCGGCCAGCACCGCAACGCAGGAAGTGCCATGTGAGTAGGGCTCCTAATTCAGTCTTGAGGAGGAAATGAAAGCCTCCTGGACAAAGCAATATCATGCTGAAAGACACATACAAAAAGCTATGTTGGAGCGCTCGTGTTGTGCTCAGTAGCGTCCAACTCTGCAGCCTCATGGACTAGCCCGCCAGGCTCCTCTGTCCATGGGATTCTGCAAGCAAGAATACTGGAGTGAGTTGCCATTCCCTTCTCCAGGGGATCTTCATAAGCCAGGGATCAAACCCACATCTCTTGCATTGCAGGCAGATTCTTTACCAGCTGAGCCACAAGGGAAGCTCATTCTCTTCATTATTTTTTCTTTTATCTGAAGCCCAGAGATGTGAATATTTTTATTTCCTTTGCCAGTGTCCCTTCTGGGTATATCTCCCCCAGGAACCTCTTGGGACATATGAAATTTACTGGGTCCCTAGCCCAGTAATACTCAAATTTTAGTGGGCACACAAATCACTTGTGAGGGAGAGGAGTGTCCTGTTAAACACAGTCAGTTCAGTTCAGTCACTCCGTCATGTCCAGCTCTTTGTAATCCCATGGACTGCAGCACACCAGGCTTCCCTGTCCTTCCCCAATTCCCAAAGTTTGCTCAAATTCATGTCCATCAAGTTGGTGATGCCATCCAACCATCTTATCCTCTGCCATCCCCTTCTCCTCCTGCCTTCAATCTTTCCCAGCATCGGGATCTTTTTCCAATGAGTCAGGGTTGTTTCCAATGAGTCAGTCAGTTAAACACAATAGGTCTTGAGGAAGACCTCAAGTGTATGCTTCTGAAAAACTTCTAAGTTAGCAAGGTCCTATGCCATCTTATTGCCTGCCAAACTCTCCCCAATTTCCCGAAATAAGAAAGTACCTGGTTTCTGTAAATGAAATTATTACTTCAATCCAAGAAGATACACACACACACACACACACACACACACACACACGTTTAGTTGCTCAGTCTTGTTCAACTCTTTGTGAGGCTCCCCTGTCCTGGAATTTTCTAGGCAAGAATACTAGAGTGAGTTGCCATGCCCTCCTCCAGGGGATCTTCCTGACCCAGGGAGGGAGCCCATGTCTCTTGCGCTCAGGAAGATTCTTTACTGCTGCATCAGTGGGGATAAGATTACATGTAGTGTTATATACACAACATTACACATTATAAGTATATAAACTACATGTTATAAGCTGAATCATGCCCCCCAAAATTCCTGTGTTGAAATTCTGAACCCCTTATACCTCTGGATGTGACTGTATTTGGAAATATGTTCTTTGAAGGGATGGTAAGTGAAGATGGGACGGTTCGAGTGGGACCCTAATTTAACCTAACTGTGTCCTTATGGCAAGAGGAGATTTGGATTCACAAGGAGAGGCGCCAGGGGTGCTCACACACAGAGGAAAGACAGCGAAGAGGCAGCCGTCCACAAACCAAGGGGAGAAGCCCACAGAAAGACAGCGAAGAGGCAGCCGTCCACAAACCAAGGGGAGAAGCCCACAGAAAGACAGTGAAGAGGCAGCCGTCCACAAACCAAGGGGAGAAGCCCACAGAAAGACAGAGAAGAGGCAGCCATCCACAAACCAAGGGGAGAAGCCCATGGAAAGACAGCGAAGAGGCAGCCATCCACAAACCAAGGGGAGAAGCCCGCGGAATAACCAAACCTGCCAACACCTTGGTCTTGGACTCCAGAACCATGGGAAGTAAATTCTTGTTTAAACCACCCGTTGGTGGTAAGTTGATACAGCAGCCTTAGGAAACAAATACACTGTCGTATTAAAAGAATTTGCATGTGTGATTCACTGAGTGCCTGCAACTTAGGAAGTAATGAAAATAGTTCAGGTGACTGCAGGATGGAAATAGACACTTTCAAAATAGTCCATCTGACTTTCAAAAATGGAAACAGCGTGAATTCCAAAAATTGCAGGTAGGTACAGTTGCACTGAATTCCCTTGACAATGCTTTGGACAGGATTGTTAAACAGGTGGCTGGTGAGCCTTAGAAAATAGAGCCATAAAGGAAAGTCCAGGTTCCCTCAGATTAAGGCATGCTGAGCTACCCTCATTTCCTCTATTGATAGGTTAGTTGCTGGAGATCATGGGAAGGCAACAATCATACTGTATCTAGAGTTCAGTAAGATATTTTGTAAAAGGCTGTCAAATGATCCTTCAGAGAAAACAGAGAAATGTAGACTGAGCGAGGTTTGGCATCGGGTGGATTTGTGGCTGACTGAAATCTATGAACCTGGGATGTTAATCAAGGAAGCATGAAAAACGTGAAGATTAACTCCCACAATGAGACTTCCCTCGTGGTTCAGTCGTTAAGATGCCATGCTGCCAATTCAGGGGCACGGGTTCTATTCCTGGTCAGGAAATTAAGATTTCACATACTGTTCAGTGCAACTAAAAGATAAAAAAATAAATTAAATAAAGGCCTGTGGGGGTGTAAAAAATGTTTTTTTTTTTTTCAAGTCCAACAGATATGCCCATAACAGTGATGTATGTAGAATTGCATACATACATACTCTGAAATTACCTGTGGCAAAGATAGCTCACTGTCTTCCAATAATTATTTTCTCTTTCTTTCAGATAATAGAACAAACAAAAGAAAAGACTACTTCTTCCAGCCTTGTTGGCAAGTTGAAATAACCATGTGACTAAGTTCTATCCAATAGGATAAGAACAGATTTGATACGCTCTGGAAATCCTGTCCTTAAAGTGAAGAGGTGCCCCCTCTTCGCTTTTGCCCTTCATAATGATTAGGATATGAAGTTGTTGTGAGTGAACTTGGCCTAGGGATTGGGGAGAAATAAGATAGAAGGTAGCTGGATCTCTGAAGCCACAGAGCCTGCCTACAGCTCTAGACTTATACCCAGCTAGCTCAGAAAGAAATACACTTCTATCTTATTTAAGCCACTATTACGTTGCATCTCTGTTGAGCACCTGAACCATATCCTAAGTAACTGAGTATGTTTATCTGGTTGTCAGGGGACATTAAGCTGGGGAGGAAAACCAAACCATTCAACATCAACCAGAAAATCTAAATAAGCTGGAAGAGCGTAACCTCAGGATCCATTTCAACAATCTTGCATTTATGTTTAAATAATCAGTTGCATAACAAAATGTAGGATGCTCTACCATAAAACAAGGTCATGTGTTCTTTTTTTTAAGAATTTTTTTTAATCTGAGCTCAAAGCCACACTCTTAGGCTACAGTAAGTACTATGGTGTCAGCATCAATGATATTAAGATCCTCACTTGGTCCATTCTGGTCAGATGACAGGAGAACAGCCAGAGGGTGACCAGGACACAAGGGCACGGGCTGACCTCACAGGTGCACAAACAGAAAATGGGTTTATTCTCTCCCCACCCCTACATTCTCCCTTCCTCACCACTTGATACCTCACGCAAACTTCATAGCTTTAGGGTTACTTCCATTCATAATTAGAGTCACATAATTCCAAGCTCATTTTCATGTATCAAAACTGTCAGTCGTAATGAAGGAAAGTTGAGATGGAGACATTTCACCATGTGCCTTTGGTTTGTGAACCATAAATTCCAGCGTAAATCAAAAGTTCAATATCACATCCAACTCAAAGCCTCTCCCTTCCGCCGCTGCAGGTGGGGCTCCTGGCTCAAGGCAACAGGGAAGAGGGTACGACCTGTTCTTCCATCTTCTGTCCTGGCCCTTCTCATCCTCTTCTTCCACTCACTCGGCTTCTTTCAGGAAGAACAGGTCAGAAAGGGGGTAGAGAGAATAGAACACCAAAATAACAATAATAATAGTAATCATTTATCATAATAATGCTCCTGTGACTCGGCTGGTAAAGAATCCGCCTGCAATGCGGGAGACCTGAGTTCGATCCCTGGGTTGGGAAGATCCCTGGTGAAGGGAAGGGCTACCCACTCTAGTATTCTGGTCTAGATAATTCCATGGATTATACAGTCCATGGGGTCTCAAAGAGTCGGACACGACTGAGCGACGTTCACTTTCACTTTCACTATAGGATCAAAAGTCTTTCCATTTATCTGGAGCTGTGGACACTCCCTTTCTTGGCTCAGCTTCTGGCTGTCCTATTCTCCATCATGGCAGGAGCCCACTGCTGACCCACACACTGAGCCAGGCGTTCGTAAGTGAATCTTATACGAATCCCTAAACTACAGTTCCCTGACTTAGTAACAGATTCCACCTGAATTTTTGTTAACATGTTTCATACCCTGGTATCTGTGCAATGTAGCCCATGGCCTCCCTCTTGCAGGCACCCCAACCTCGGGGAGCAATTTGCTGGGATCCCCTCACACTCTGTCCATGGGCACCTCTACATTCCCCATGGAAAAAGAAAGAGGAAAGTCCAAAATGTTACCCTAAGTCTGTGGATCCCTATGCTAGTCCAATCAGCTGTCTCACTGAGCTCTCCTTTCTGTAGATGGCCTGCCACAGTAGAGCTTCCATTTCTTGTTGTGAGTGAGTGACAGTTGCTCAGTCATGTCTGACTCTTTGCGACCCCATGGACTATAGCCTGCCAAGCTCCTCTGTCCATGGAATTCTGGAGGCAAGAATACTGGAGTGGGTTCCCATTTCCTATTAAGTTCTCAAAAAGTATAGTCTAGTAGCTCTTCCTTCAAATGTGAGGGAATTTGGGGCTTGAAAGAGACCATTCATTGTCCCCCAAAATATGTTCTCCTCTTTTTTCATAGTATTAGGCTTTTAGCACATAGCTAAAAGCATGTAGTTACCCAATCAGCAACTTTATTTCCCTCATTTCATGGTAGCTAAGATTCTGGATTCGAATTTAGGTCTATCACATTAAGAACTTGCATAAGATTAGAGGGCAGAAGGCAGGTACAGACACCTTCTGGCTCCTGCTGCTGGTACAACATCAGGGCTTCTTCTCCAGACCAGGTGTTCTTGGCAGGGTCCCAGCTTGATAGTTACCTAATGTTGTTCCTTAATTTCAGCAGCATTTCTGTTTGTAACCATCTCTTCTTTTGTTTTCCTCTCCATTTAGTGTAAGAGGCAGGAATATGCCCTAAGGCAGCTTCAGTTGTCTGTGTGACTCCTCCTCAGTTGTGGGCCACCGAGTTCATCAGGTGCCTTCTCTACTTCATGTTAATTCAGGTGGCAGCCTTGCTAAACTTTCTGCCATTCTGTAACAGACAGAGTGTGCAGGAAGTTTTCCTCACCTTGCTTTCAAGGCCTCACCACAGCGTCATCAGAGGCCACTGCAATTCTAGGGCCAGTTCCTTCCTGGCTCTTTAATCATTCACGAACTCTCTCTTCAAAGTCCTTCCTGCTTCTGCCCACTGTCTACTTCCAAGGCCACTTCCACATTTTAGAAGTTTGTTATAGAATCACCCTACTTCCAGGTACCAAAATCTATACTACTTATCTATTGCTGTGCCATAAATTCCCACCAAGTATAGTGGCTGAAAACACAGTTTCTTTGGGTCAGTAATTCAGGACTTAATTGAGTGCTTGTGGCTCAGAGCCTCTCATGAGTTTAGGGTCAGGATGCATCATGAGCTGCACGTTTGTGTCCTTCATAATTCATATGTAGAAACTCTAATCCCTACTAAGATTATATCAGGAAATGATGCCTTTGAGAAGTTTAATAAGGTTCAGATGAAGTCGGGGGGGTGGGGCCCCTCAGGCTGTGGTTACTGTCCTTATAAGAAGACTAGACTGGAGTTCCCTCTCTGTGCCATGTGAGAACACAACCAGAGGCTGGCTGTCCATAAACCAAAAGAGAGTCCTTGCCAAGCATCAAATCTGTGGTGCCCTGAACTTGGACTCCCTAGACTCCTGAACTGTGAGAAATAAAAATAGGTTGTTTGAACTACCCAGTCTAAGGTATTTGGTTATAGTAGGTCAAACTAAGATAGGAGGTCAGCAAAGGCTTCAGTCATCTCAAAGCTTGACTGGGGCTGAAGAATCTAATTTCAAGAGGACTCATTCACATAGCTATTGGCAGGAAAGCCTCAACTCCTCACCTCATGGGTCTTGCCATGATTCTAAGACCAGGGCACAAAACAACCAAAAAAAAAAAAAAAATCCAAGATGATCCCAGAACATTGTTTAGTGCCAGAAAGTTTAAAAAACACACATCTTAATGACAGCATGTCCAGAGGATCTAAGGACAAATCTATAAAGGCTCCTGGTGGCCAAAACTAATAGGATTTAGGCAATAAAATAAATAAAACTACATTACTTTATCACTCAAAGAATAAAGTAAACATGAGTCCATGCTTGTATAAATAAATAATTGAATAAACAAAGAGAAAGGATAAAGATTCCTTAAGGAAGAATACCAGTTAATAAATATAGACGGAATCAGGAAAACAGAAAATCACCATTAGAATACCACAATATTTATTGCTGCAGACAAGATTAATTGATAATTGCTGAAAACAGTGAAACTTTAAGAACAAACAGGGTATCTTTTCATACTTTTATACCTCCCAAATTTACTAACTACTGTTGTGGTTTGAAAATATGACAACAAATCCCTTTATACCTCTTCTTCCAGGAGGTAGAGTGTAACACCCTTCCCTTTGAGTGTGGGTCAGACCTAGGGACTACATCTAATGAACAGGTTAGAGAAAGGGAAAAATAGTAACTTTTAGTGGAGAGAGCTAACAGACATCACCTTAACCAGCTGATCAAGGTTTGTATCACCTGTAATTTTGTTGTTCAGTCGCTTGGTCATGTCTGACTCTTTGTAACCCCACGGACTGCAGCACACCAGGCTTTCCTGTTCTTCACTATCTCCCAGAGTTGCTCAAACTCAAGCCCATTAGCCATAATTAGCCATGCTGATGTTAGGTGCCCACTGATATGACATAATGAGAAGGGCATGTCTCCTCTAATGTTCTTTCCTGAATCCATAACCAGTGTATTTATGAGAAAATATCAGATAAACCCAAATTGAGGGACATTCTGCAAAATACCTAACCACTACTCTTCAAAATGTTTAAGGTCATGAAAGAAAAAGAAAGAAAAATGGTCCAAGACGGAGGAAACTAAGGAGACGTGATGACTAACTGCAATGTGGTACCCTGGAACAGAAAATGAACATGAGCAGAAACACTTGGTAAACCTAAGTAAAGTCAGTAGTTTAGCTGATAATATTGACCGATGTTAATCTCTCAGTTTTGATAAATGTGCCATGCTTAGGTGAGATGTCAACCTCAGGAAAAGCTAGTGTATCAGAACACTTCATAGTGTTACTAACTCTTTAGTAAATACAAAAGATTTCAAACTAAAAAGTTAGGAAAACTAGGTATGGCTGCAAATCATATGGTGAGAGGTGCAGATGGAGATATCTGATCTGTGAGGTAGGAGGTCAAGTAATTTGCTGAGAAAAGTAAGGGTAGAACAAAGGGACTGCTGAAAGCCCTTATTACTTCTTGCCAGAAAGTCTACTCGGCATTTTAACAAATTACCCCCCCAAATCACCATACTGTGCTGTAATTGTGCCATGCCTACATATATCTGCCACCCCTGTGTTTTCTGGGCACGCTATAGTGATGTAAGAGATTCAAATGTACCTTTTCAGCAAAAGGAGAAGTTTCCTGATTGGTGGCCTGAAGCGAGAAGAGATGACCTTTCACCTGGGGCAAGCATGAATCCCAGCGTCCCTCTGTGTGATACCAGTAAACAGCACGTCCAGCCGCTGAACCCAGGATCTTAATATTTGGGACAGCACCTCTGTCAGATGGTCTGCTAATCATTGATACAGAGCGGAGATCAATAAGAAAAACATCCTGTTTACCCAAGTTGCATTTTTATAGTACCTTGTTACATTGGAATGCAGTTTATATCCTCTGTATTAGTAGGTATGTCGCCAGCATCTAGTTGAAGTGCACAAAAGCAAGTAACATTTAGCAGTAGCTTCATGATCTATCAAGAATGATGTCTTTATTTTTCACGTGTGATATGTCACACCACCCAGAGAGAAACTAAAACAGAGAGTGTAGGATACACACATACTACCCATAAAAACAACCATATTGTAACAGCAAAATATGTTTGTAAAATTGGTCAAGGAAATGGAATTTAACATATGCTGTTATCATACAAGCATTTTTAATGAAATAACACTTTGTATTTATATAGCACCTTTCTTCTAAGGAGCAAAAATATGGCTCAGATATTATTACTCATTCTCACACCATCCTTGACAGGTGGGTAAGTAGCAACATTTATACCAAGTTTTAATCACCGAGAAACCAAGACATGCATAGAAAGAGCAAACAAACCACACGCAATGAGCCAGAAAGTTGGAATTTTCCAGCCCCAAATGCCCAGTGTGTTCTACTCACTCTCTTCTCCAAAATCTTAAAAGCTAGTTTTAATACTAGGGGAAAAAAGAGAGAGAGAGAGAAACAGTTGAAGAATAAAAAAGGTTTTTAGCAGCTACTCAGAAGCTGATGGTAGAACCTAGATTAGAAACTGCTGAAAGTTAAAAATAGTGCCCAAACCTTGATCAGCTACTTGGGCAATCTATACTATAGTCCAGGAAAAATTAAAGTACCTTTCCAAAATATGATTCAAACTGTTGTCAACGCTTTTTGTAGATACCTGAGTGAAAGTAAAGTCTTTTTCTCAAGCAATTATCATTCAATGTGCAGGTGGCCACAGCAAATCAATTAGTAGTAAAGGGTAAATACATCTGAGGAGCACAGAAAGTCTTGCATAAAACATAACAAGACGGGAAATTTTGGATGATGGCTTCCTGAGAAGCTCTTCAAAAAAGTATTCAAAGGACAAAAGTTACTTTAAAGATAAATGTAGGCTGCAGACATAGTTGCTCCCCAGATGGCTCAGCGCTGAAGAACCTGCCTGCCGAGCAAGAGCCCCAAGAATGGTGGGTTTGAGCCCTGGGTCGAGAAAAAGCCCCTGGAGAAGGAAATGACAACACACTCCAGTGTTCTTGCCTGGAGAATCCCATGGACAGAGGAGCCTGGCGGGCTACAGTCCACAGGGTCGCAGAGTCAGAAATGAATGCGCACACATGCCTATCTATATATATATATGTATACACTTATGTGTATACGTGTATATATATAGACAGCTGCTGCTGCTGCTAAGTCACTTCAGTCGTGTCCGACTCTGTGTGACCCCATAGACGGCAGCCCACCAGGCTCCCCCGTCCCTGGGATTCTCCAGGCAAGAACACTGGAGTGGGTTGCCATTTCCTTCTCCAATGCAGGAAAGTGAAAAGTGAAAGTGAAGTCGCATAGTTGGAGCCTAAAAGTATCCCTTGAAATAAGAAAATTACTGTAGGATAAATTCTTTAAGAGCCATAATGTCTTTTAAAAGGTGTTAATGTATTTAATCTCCAGTTAACTTTAAGGTATCTAAAGATGTAGTTCCCCCACACACACCTTTTTTCAGATAAAATGCGGTGTCTGAAAATGTTTATCATATCCACCAATGTATTCAACCAATGTCAGCAAACCTAAGGAAAGCATCAGACGTAAAGAGAATAATGAAAATGTTCAGAAAACTTCTGAATCAAAGGGACAAGGAGGGAAAGTCACATTACACTCTAACAGCAAATTTCAATTATGTGAAAAAACAAATATATTGCAAATATATGCAGTCAATATTTATTAAGCACTTTTAATACACTAGGAAGGGTATAGCACCAGGAACACACATGAATATCTAACTTCATCACCACAAAGTTCCTTTGAGATATTCCCATTTTATATATTTAAGGAAGTTAAGGATGTTGTCAAAGGTCAGGCAGGTCTGAGGGGCTATATGACTCCAAACCCACTCCCTAAAGCTGCCTAGAACTTTCTTTCAGTTCTCAATTAGTGCAAAGAACTGAGTCTCATCTTCTGCTTCTTCCCCTGCACTGACAAACATCTAAAAGCCATCATTTTATAACACTGAAAACTTGGATTCAAAAATCCATTAAAATCTTACTTATGGAAACATTTCCCAAAGCCTGATAGCAAGTAATTCATATAAAAGCACATATTTTCACTACTTTGCTGTTCATCACTCTCAACAATGTGATTCCTATTTTGAGCTTCATCCTTTCCTATTTGACTGCTTTTAAACCTATCAAATTGTACCATGAAGCTGCAAATACTGTGAAGGAATAAAAAAATGCAACCAGCTTCAAGATAATTGATAACTCCCCCTTCAACAGACTAATTTATATGAAATATAGTGAATCACAATGATACACTTTAATTAATTAATTTAATTAATTATTTAGTTAATTAATTAATGCCCCTGGCAAATAAATTTCATTTTCTTATCCAGAGAGCTTCTTGGACCACGAAGGAGAGGAAAAAGTAATGATCCTTCAGAACTCTCTAACCTTCACAACAGTCAGAGGCCACCTTCAGGGGAGCATGTCCTCTGTAAGTTCACCAAGAAAATTAGGTCTTCAAGAATGCACTGCAATCCACACACTGGCCTCCAATGAGTCAATTAGGAGTGAGAGCCAGTGTTAGAGATAAGTAAATCACACCAGTTATCTTTGGCTTGATTTTTCTTCTTACATCCATCACTTCCATCACTGGATACATTTAACTTTTAATCTGACTAATCACCAGGGTTTAAAACTTCTGCTTTCCCAAGAATCAAAGCAAGTAAATGAGAAGGAGAAAAGGCCCATCTCCAAAGACCAATCCTGCACCCTTGGAATAAGGGCCTCTTCCCTTCACCTCCTTGGCAGCCACCACCGCTGGGCTATTTTCATTTACCTCCACAGAGGCGCCCCTCCCGTGGGTGGGTGCACACCTTCGCATCGCTCAGGCCTCCCTCCCGGCAGCCAACCCCACTGTGCCGGACCCACAAAGGAATTTCTCTTCCACATGAGCCACTCTTGGGTGGTCCTCTGGTTCTTTTCATTTTGAAGAATGGGAGAGATTTCTGCCTGAGTTATCCAGGTCTTAGGCTTCCATTCAATTCAGACCACCAGTAACGCTCTCCTGGGTATTCGTGAACGCACAATTTCTCCAGAGTCTCTTTCTCCAAGCACAGAGACCAAAGTCCTCTTCCTTTCCTGCCCCTGACTGCCTTCGTAATTCTCAAGCCTTTCGTGGCATTTGTTCCCTTGTTTAATCTTCCAGCAAATGCTTGTTTAACAACTATCTACTATGGTCCAGATACTTACCTAAGTGCCAGGAAACAAAGACGACTAAGAGATAGTCCTTGCCATAAATAAGTTCATGTTGCCGTGAGGGAGACCAACCACCCAGATTATTAGAGAACACAGTGGAAAGGCAGGAACAGAGTTAAGCCCAGGGCATCACAGGACTCTCAAAAATAACCAACCACCCAGCTGGGGACTCTGTCTAGTTCTCATTCTTCAGGTTGCATGTGTTTCCAGAGTTTGGTTTTATTAAAGTGTTTAAATCTTTCCCTTTCTGTCAGCCTTCCCCATAGAGAGGGGGACGTCAGAGGTCGCCCACCCTGACTCCCAGGCTGAATGGCCATATTGCTTTTCAGCCAACAGGTCATATATACCCATCTACCCCTTCTCATTATAAATAATGCCACAAACACCAGAATACTTACAACCCCTTTAATCAAACCCCCTCAACCCATGTTTGAGTTTTCCTAATTCACATAGGATTCAGGGAAGGTGGTTTTCTCAGTGCAGTGGGCTTAGAGTTGCTTTTAAAATCAACAGACATTCACTTCACCCTTTTGTCTCAACTTCTGATCTCATAAAGATGAAAAAAAAAAAAACCTTCATTCACCTTAATTCTTAGTCGCTAACATTATTCTGCATGCATCTTCAATGACCATCTTCAAGAGGGTCTTCCTCTTACCTATCTGGTTTGGGATTGCATTGGCCAACTTGAGAAAAATCATCTTTACTAAATTGGTTCTGAGAGTAATTGAAGCAGAGGACATATGCGGTCTCTTAGCGATTGTTTCAGCTATGCTTTCCGTTTTGATATTAACAGCCTAATTAGGGGTCAGATACATGACATTTTAAGGCCTATTTACTTATCATATATTCAAAACCTCCAATCAGCTTAGCAGCCTCATAGTCAATGTGAGTTGTCATTCTTTTTTCTCATCAAGATTCCTTCACAAACCAAAATACCATTATGCTGTTATCTTTCCTAGGGGGAGAAAAAAAGTTGAATGGGAAAGAAATTAAGCTACAGAGAGACAGAGACAAAAGCATGGGATCTAGACCGAAAGATCTGGTTTCAAGTCCTGCTTCATCAGTTATTCATTCCAGGGTTTGCCTCAAATTATTTAACTTCTTTGTGCCTCAACTCCCTCACCTATTTTTTTTTAAAGATTTCTTTAATATTTATTTATGTTTGGCTGTGCTGGGTCTTCATTGCTGCGCGGGCTACCCTCTAGTTGCATGCGTGGGCCTCTCATTGCCGAGGCCTCTTGTTGCAGAGCATGGGCTCCAGGGCCATGGGCTTCAGCACATGGGCCTCTCATTGCCGAGGCCTCTTGTTGCAGAGCACGGGCTCCGGGGCCGTGGGCTTCAGTGGCTGCGGATGCTGGGCTCAGTGGTTGCAGACAGCCGGCTCAGTAGTTGTGGCATAAGGATGCAGTGGCATGTGGGATCTTCCTGGACCAGGGACCAAACCCATGTCCCCTGCATTGCAAGGTGGATTCCACTTAACCCCTGGGTCACCAGGGAAGCTCTCCCTTACCTATTAAATGAAGAAAATCATCATTCCTGCCTCACAAGGTGTTTTCAAGGATGAGTGAAAGTCCTCATCTCGTGGACTCAGCAGGAGCACCCAGCCCGTCATTCTGAAAGTCCCTCCTCTGAGCGGCCCAGGCTCCTGGGTCCTCTCCTGCTGCTCTGGACCCTTCTAATCCTCCACTTCATGGCCTGCACCCACTGGAGTTCCTCAGGTTTCCATCCTAGACTCTTCCCTTTTCATTCTCAGCCTCTCTCTACCACATCTTGTCCACATCCGTGGCTTCAGTGCCAGTTACCTCCAAACTCTAATTTGAATTTCATACCCTTATGAGCAAAGATTTACAGTTGTTAGAATAGTTACTATCGTAGCTGCATTTGGGGCTATCTCACACTCAGCAGCCTGAACCGAGTTCAAATCCTCTCCTAAATTGGGCAGCCCTGCCTCTGTGTCCCCCGTCTCAGCTAATAGCACTGCTCACCCCTCTGGGTAAGCCAGATACCCAGGAGCTATCCTTGACACCTCATTCGGGCCCCAAATCCAACCGGCACGAGTCCTGCCCATTCTTCTTTTAAATTATATTTATTTATTTTTAATTAATTGATTGCTTTATAATATTGGTTTGATTTCTGCCATGCATCAACATGAATTAGCCATAGATACACATGTCCCCTCTTTCTTGAATGTCCCTCCCACCTCCCACCCTTTCCCACCCCTCTAGGTTGTTACAGAGTTCTGCTCTGAGTTCCCTGAGTCATGTAGCAAATTTCCACTGGCTATCTATTTTATATGTGTTAGTGTATGTCTCGATTGCTGCGCCGTGAATAAGTCCATCAGTAGTCCTGTCCATTTTGCCTCCTAAAGAACTCCTAAATATACCTTTCGACCTGTATCTCATCCTACCACTGATCGCAGTCACCATCACCATCTGCTCCTAAGCCACCCATCCCCCTCCTTCGTGTGCTACAGCTGGAGCGCCCTTCGCAGTGCACAGAAGTCCCGGTGTGGTTCCCCTCCTTAAGCCCTTCCACCGCACTGCATTGCTCTTTGGATCAGAACCAGCATTCACAGTGAGACCTGGACAATCGCACCTGAACTGGCCCCGGAGGCCTCACCATTCTCGCCCCCCATTGCTTTCCGTCTCCGTATCATGCTGCCTTCTTCCCACCCACCCCCCAACTTTGTCATCCATCAGGCCTCAGTTCAAGTTCACTTCTGCAGAATGGCATTTTATAAACCCCTGAATGAGTCTACACATTCTTCGAGACTTTCCGACCTCATGGCATGATTTCACTGCACGGCAGGGTCACAGTCTGTTGTTATCTGACAGTGTGTTTCTTTTCATGAGGTCAGTCTCCCGTGCTAGAGTGTGCCATCCAGCAGGACAGAAATGGGTAGGTCTCACTCCTCCTCGAGTTCCCAAGGGCAAGTCCCAGTGTAACTCCTGTATGTATCTGTTCATTATTCATGGGATTATTTATTAAATTATGAATCACTTCTTTAATTAATTAATACTGAGGTGGACCCACAGAATGGTTGAGCGCCCCACTTCCCCAGGCAGACTGCCAGGATCCACTTCTGGTTCTTCCACTTACTCGTGGTCTCATGTTGGTGAATTTGGCACTGTCCCCGACATCCTCTCTCCAAAACTGGGTCACTGGCATAGGAACCTCAGCAAGATGGCAGTTAGCTCCCCAGCAACTACAAGAGCCCATCTTTAACCAAATACCAAAAATACATTCCATGTTTTTTAAAAACATGTGCCTGTAAACATCAGTCATTGCAGAGGATATTATTTTAACAAGAAGAAAAGGTGGAGTCCCAGCCTGTTGTGTTTTGCTCTCAAGTCACGATCCTGACAGTACCTTACCCCCTCCTAGTGCAGGTGTCTCAGGGAACCTCGGTTTCTCGCTAGTTTCCTCTCCTGGAGCACCCCAAGCTCTCCAGCAGCTGACGCAGCTCGTCCTCCAGGAGAACTCCAGCCAGGCGCCGACCCGTTCCCCATGCAGGGAACAAGTCTGAGCCAGGCCCCTCTCCTGCAAGCAATCAGCACAGGCCCTCAAGCATGAGATTTAATTGCTTGTTCATTATTTTAGCTCACAGGGGCTACAAGAAAGCCAGGCATTTCCGAGCACATCATCCACCAGAACCCTGGGAGCTGTCAAGATTAAAAAATAACAACAGCAATGAGTGGAGTCCGTCTTGAGCAGAATGGCTCCAGGTACCCGTGACTCAATGAGAGGATCCCAATCAAAACGCATGGCGGACCCTCGCTGTTTTCTCTGCCCTTTCCAATTCTATTCGTGTGGGGAGGAGAGGGGCACAAAGAGACAAGAATTTGAACTCACAGCCCCCAGTGCACCAGTGTCCCTTTTCCACCTGATTGTATACTTAAAGTGCCTGCAAAGTCAATAACTTCCCATGGCTTCACAGCAAAGCCAAAAGATTAAAAGAGAGACATTGTCCTTTTGAAGATGCGGAAAGTAATAAGTGAGCAGGCTGAATCCTCTTTGGGTTTAAAAGCATGTGCAGTGCTAGCAGTTCTGCTTTAAGGTGTCAAAATTGCCTTAAATCTTTAGCTTTGTTATATCCCACTGCTACACAGATATAATAGAGCCAGGTTGACTATCTCAAACAATTTGGACATCACTTTTTCTCTCTAAAAACTTTGTTGAAATATATATATTAGCACAGACTTTTTCCTTGACATTTTCTGTTTTAAAAAAAAAAACAACAACACTATGTTTTCAGATACTTAAGAGATCAGGGTAGCCAGGCAGTGGCTCACTTAAAAAAAAAAAAAAATCATACACCAGCTATCAGGATTTGAGCACAAAGGTTACAACCAGTTTTCCTACCTCATTTTATTTCCTCCTTTGGAGCACATTTGACCTCAGCTGTCTTAAGGCAGAAAACTTCAACAAAGACAGGAGAACTATTTAAAGTGATGAAAAAGATTCTGAATGAAGGCTTAGGCCTTTGATGAAGCCTGAAAGAAATGCAGTGCTTAGGAAGTGGATAAAAGTCGATAGCAACCAGTCTTTGCTTTGGATGAAACCTTGATGGTGCACTTTCCCCCCAATGACCTTAAAAATAAAAACAAACAGAGACTTGCAAGTCTTCAAGCTGTCTGGTATCTGTGCATCGACTTGATGGACATTTACTGAATTTCAGAGGGTCCCTGTCCAACTCCGGGCTCCGTGATGGATTGGGCGATCTGTAACTGCACCAGGAGAAAATAGGAGGATGTAGGCAAGGGACAGAGAGAGAGAAACCTCCTCCCACTCACTGATCCCAGCACAGAAGGAAGACTCTTGTCCTGCAGACCAAGAGGCTGTGAACTTGTTCTGTAGGAGAAAAGATGGGGAAAATGTCCTGAAGAGAGAAGACCTTGAAAGGATGCTGCAAAGATGCCCCTTCTCCTTCCTCCCTTTCCATCTTTCCCTCCAAAGCACCCCACCCACCCAGTTCTAGATTCTAGAACTAGAACTGAGCTGAGGTCTGACAAATACATTTCCCAAAAACAGGTGGGGAAAAAAAAAAGCAAGGGCTCCAGACTGTACATGCAACTCATCCTTCTGTGTCAGAGAGACACAGAATGGCATTTCCACATCTGCCTGTCCTGTTTCCCTCGAACTGTGAACTATTTAAGCATAAAAGGCAAATGTTCCAAACAGCAAGATTCCCCTCACGCTCCAGTTAGATGCTTACTGGTGAATATTTACTTTAAAAAAATCATTATTTGGGTTCACCCTGGTGGTTCAGACAGTAATGAATCTGCCTGCAGTCAGGAGACCCAGGTTGATCCCTGGGTTGGGAAGATCCTCCAGAGAAGGAAATGGCAACCCACTCCAGTAATCTTGCCTGGAAAATTCCATGGACAGAAGAGCCTGGGGAGCTACAGTCCATGGGGTCACAAAGAGTCGAACATGACTGAATGACCAACACACAGAGATAGCAAATCAGGTTTCTGAACGTTGAATGGGAGGAACTGGGCTGTGCACAGGCAATGTGTATTCTCACCTCCAGCTTCTCAGCAACTGCAGGTCTTAGCTGGACTCTGCTGTTATCTTTGGGATGTTCTGTGCTCAGCTCAGAGGGCCAGCCGTGGCAGCAATCATTTTAAGAGCCAACTCAGGCACTCTGCTGGTGTCTGAACTGCCTGCACTGTTTCAAAAGTCAGGCTCACAGGAAGGAGCAATTTCTTAATGGAAAGAATTTGTTATCGGTTTAGGCCACAAGCCCAAATCTTTGAAACAGCGTGACTCAGATAGTTCAGCACTCAGAAAATTAAGGTTTCGTGTCCCTTGGTTTTATGTGAGGTTTCTTACTCTGTTGAGGCTGACAGCATTACATTACTAATGCCATCTTATTCCTCATTCACACAGGTGAATAGGACTTTCCAGAACCTACTATGTGCAAGAGGTAGTGGGAAGCAGGAAGACTAAAATTTTTAAACAGCAACTACCTTTGAGGAGGTTAATTAGTTACAGATCTTGGAATCATAAGAAAAAAATTTTTGACCTTTTTAGGTAACCCAAGTACTTTTATTTTACAGATGAGGAAATGAGGCCCTCAGCTATTCCCTACTGTGTCTAATAAATGGCAGAGTTAATTTTCAGACCCAGATCTGTTCGCCAAAATAAGGCCTGTCCCTTTCCACATCTCCAGGCCACAGAGGCAGGCCGGTGTGGTTTGCAAGGCAGGCACTGTGGCTGCATTGTAATCAGAAGCACACACTACTCTTTGGGCAGCCCTCATCTTCCACGGCCAGCCCCTGGCGGGAGCTTGTACACACACACTCACATGCTCAAAGAACACTCACCACTACATTTGTGGCTGGGATTGGTATTCTGGATCTACATTGGAGAAATCTGTGTGCAGAGTGGTTAGGCAACTGCTCAAGGTTAAAAGGCAGGAGAGGATTCAAACCCAGGATGCCTGACTCTTCCAACCCTTCTCAGCTCCCGTACCCCAGCAGCCTCACGTTCCATCTGCTTCTGTGGTCCTTTGTCTCATCTTCACAGACTTCCGGCCTCTTAGTTTGTACTGAGTAATGGAGCAGAGAATTCGAGAGATGAAATGATCTTGGAGGCCATCTGGCCCAGATCTCTCAATTTACAGGCGAGGGACAGGCCCAGCAGCATACCTGTGGCCTTGTGGCTAGCGCTGCTCAAGGTCTGGGGAGCTCACATTGAAGGAGAAAGACCGTGATTCTTTTCCCTCCTGCCTACATGGCCTATCCATACTTCGAAGCAACTTGGGTGTGGTCCAGTTTCCTCAGGCCTTAGCAGCCAGTGGGTGTTAATGAAGTTCCCATTATCAATAAGAATAAATAAGTTTAATTAAGCACCTCTTTAAGTCATACACGCATATTCGTCTGGCTGTGGGACACACCTCCCACCCTTCTCAAATCTTCACTTAGTTACCCTGGAGTCTAATTGGCCATCCCATTGCCCCCCTCAACCCACTACATTGGTGCTCACTACCCCAGATGGCTCTTGAGGGTGGTCCTCAATCATGAGCACAGCTGCTCAGCCCATCCGGAACAGTCTTGCTGTCCGTGGGGAGAGTGCTCCCTCTGGACTCTGCCTAGGTGTCTGATGCCTGAGTTGGAGGTCCTTGTTTCCAAGGAACTGAGGCTCTACTGTGATCCATGCTTGGAAAGATCTCTCTTCTTCCTCCAGATACCACTTGTCTATCTGGCACTAACACTGTTTGCATTCTTTGGGCTGTTGTGAGAGCCAACCGAGATAATGGATGTGAAGAACATAGCCGAGGCTGCTCCTTAAGTCAGGTCTTGGCAAATTTTAGTGTTTTCATTATGGTTTTGTTGCCATCATCACTATTACTTAAGTGTTAGAAAATTTCAGAGAAAGAGATCCTTGGATGCTAGAAAGTGGGAAAACTTAATTTCATATGGGTTCTAGAGTCAGAGAGGCCAGTATTTGAAGATTTGATAATAGAGATCAATAAACAGAGATTTGATTATGTAAACAAATGTACACAGGGAACCCAATCCTTCTGAACTCGGTTTCTTTACCTATAAGACGGGAACAGTAACACCTACTATGCATATTTATTATATTTTTCTGTAAGGAAAGAAAAGTTATTTAATTACTCAATAAGAAGTATATTTCATCTGTGGACAGAAAACAACTCAATTTACTTACCCACATAGGAGGGAAACATAGACGTACCAAAACTGTGTTAGTTGCTCAGTTGTGTCTGACTCTTCATAACCCCATAGACTGTAGCCCACCAGGCTCCTCCGTCCATGGAATTCTCCAGGCAAGAATATTGGAGTGGGTTACCATTCCCTTCTTCAGGGGATCTTCCCAACTCAGGGATTGAACCCAGGTCTCCTGAATTGCAGGCAGATTCTTCACTGTCTGAGCCACCAGGGAAGCCCACCAAGACCATAGATACAACGTATCAGTTATCTTTACTACAGTCCTTGACTTAGGACACTCTCAGTACACAAGAGCTAGTCTTAAGAATGTAAGACAACTAGATTCAAGTATGGCCTCAACAAGGAGCAGAAATAGGTCAGAAAATAGAGAGGATATTGCAGAAAGTGGAGAGGATATCGCAGGACGAGGGACAGCACGGGGACCAGCTTAGAATAAGGATGAGGATATCAGATATGAGTAGGATTTGGGAAAGGGGAAGGGTGAGCGAAATTCATTGGGAAACAGTGACAGGTAAGATGGGCTAAAGAAGCCACCAACACCAGGACACAGACAGAGGAACTACCAGAAATCCAACCATCCCAGGCACTAAAGCAGGAGAACCTGCTGAAATCAGAGCTGCAGAAGATCAGCCTGGCTGGCCAGATACGCTTAGTGCATGGAGCCAGGAGCAACTTGAGAGTGGTCCTCTTCCATACCTGGGGACAGTAGACTGAAAACGTTCTGTCCCCCTTCAGCAGGCACAGCTCAGCTCTCCCCTTCCAACCTAATTGGATTTCCCGTGGATATCCACTTCCCCCTCTGCGCCAAGATTCAAGGGATTCGCAGGTATGGATTCCATAAGGATTCTAGTCACTCACCTTCTACTGATTTTTCGCTTAAGACACAGTAGAAAATTATTGATGTTATTTCCTTGAAAACCCTTCCCTGCCTGTGCATGTCTGTGTCAATAATTGTCATGTTGGCAATTGGAAATGGGCCTTTGGCAGCTCGCCTAGGAATGTCAAATAGTCTCCATTAGGTTTGAAAGCTCTGAGTTTCAGTAATGGGTTGATACTCTACCTGATATGATTGTACAAAATTACATAATTGATTTCTGGGACACTGCCCCACACACATTTTACAGTTTCTTTTATTTTGTGCCTCAGAAGGCAAGTGTGCTTTTGTCCATTTTTCCTCAGTAAGAGGATTTCAAGTCTTGTTCCTGACTGGTCCAGATTAAACTCGGGTATTTTATAAGGCTCTACACTCTTTTTCTCAGTTATTTTACACATCAAAGTCTATGATTTTTCCACTGGTTCCGAGGAGCTGATAACTCAAAAGTGGGCCTAAGAATTTTATGCAAAACTCCAGCTGCATTTGGGAGGAAAAAAAAAAGAGCATTTCTTAATTGCTCAGTATTTGTTCAGTGTTTATTTTTTTGCTTTATATCGTTACATATAGTATTTGTTATATATCTTTAGAGCAGATTTGATTAGCACAACCATCTCTTTTTTAAAGAAGAGTGACCATATATGTATAACTGTATCACTTTACTGTATGCCTGAAACTAACACAACATTGTGAATCAATTGTACTCCAATATAAAATAAAAATTTTTAAGAATGGTGATTTCTAGCCTTGAGAATGCCTACAGTCAGGGAACAGTGACGAGGTGAGAAAGAACCGCCTGGTGTGCAATCCATTCTCTAGTTGTCGATGGATACAAGGACTAATGGGCTCCCATTCAGCTGTGACTGTACTGCCCGGGCCAAGGCAGAGAGGACAAGCTGAACCGGCAGCATTCAGTGACACCCGGTAATTGTCCCTACTATTTAAACAATGGCCATGACAAGTCCAATGTTCAGAGGGAAAAGCAGGAGGCATTAGGCTGAGAAAGTGCTGGGGAACTGTAGGTGCATTTTGAAAGAAACATCTTATACAAGGAGAAAGGAGGAGGAATATTATGAAATGCAAAAGGCATATAATAAGAAGAATGCTTTTTAGAAGATACTGAAAGACAAGAGAGACTGGATTTTTTTTTTAATCTTCTGAATGAAAATTATTTCATTTGCCTGATTAGGCTCATAAGCTGGGTGCTAAACTAAGTCACAATCAATTCATATTCAAATATCCTGACTTTTCAGACATGATTTTCAAACTGATTTTAATGATTTTAATTTTTATTTAATTACTTATTTATTTTTGGCTGTGCTGGGTCTTCACTGCTACACAAGCTTTTCTCTAGTAGCAGCAAGCAGGAGCTACCCTCTAGTTAAAGTACATGGACTTCTCACTGCCGTGGCCTCTCTTGTTGCAGAGCACAGGCTCTAGGACACACAGGCTTCAGTAACTGCGGTGCCAGGGCTCTAGAGCACAGGCTCAGTGGTTGTGGTGCTCGTGTTTAGTTGCTCCACGGCATGTGGGATCTTCCCGGGTCAGGACTGAACCTAGGTCTCCTGCACTGCCAGGCAGATTCTTTACCACTTAGCCACCAGGGAAGTGCTCAAACTGAAAGACCTAAGAAAACGTCTTTCTTCTTGAGAAACGCCTTTTACGCAGAACTTTTCAAAAGACTAATAAAAATAGACTGCTGTCAACAAATAATCCCCCAAATATTTCCAGGGACAATCTGGAAAATTCTATGTAATTAGGATCTCACACTATACCTTGCTAAGTACTATGCCCACAAGCAAGCAGGAGTCTCTTACCAGAGATGAAATATGTTCTTTATTCTGATGTTCAAGGGAATCTTGTTATAATATCTCAAAAACTACATAACAGATATGGTTTTATTGTTTTGAAGGTGACATTACCAGAAGTGTCACATTTTTTCTTAAGGGAAACTCAATTGAAGTTAAGTTTGTTTTGAAATTTTCACAACTTCCTCAGAAATACATGGGACATGGGCTGATGTGTTATGAAACCAGTGCTTATTCATTTTTCATACTCATTGATCGTGCAATGCTGATTCCAGTCAATAAGGAAAGATTGACTGCTCTATACTAGGCACAGCTGGAAAGCCAGTAAGGATACAAAAACCAGTACTTTAAGACAGTCCCCACCTACATGGAGCAGAGAAACCAACCAATATCCTAAAACAGAAAGATCATTCACTTGCTCTTTAATATAAGAAAAATCTACCTCCCAACCTCTCAAAAAATTTTCAATAGAAAAAATAAAATAGAAAAATTAAAAATTTCCAAAGAATTCAGCTCTTAGCTCAAGAACAAGCCATTGATAAACTCTGTTTTAGCCACTTTAACAAAATTGAGAAAAGAAATTCCTCTTAAAAAGCTAATGTTAGTAATTTTTCAGTGCATTTTAGGGGTAAGAGGTTTTTCTTTGACATATTTACTCAAAATGGCCATGCTTTTTCTCAACTATTCATTTTCTTTAGGCAGGTGCTTGAAAGTCAGCCATAGTTCTGACATCTGACTCTCTCATGTCCACATGGGAGCATTTAATTGTCCCTGTTAGACACACATAGCACACCCTTCTCAGAATCATGCCACATTCCCTTGGTCTTTCAGCCTGAGTCCTGAAGAGAGAAGACCATGAAGCAGAGCACCCAATTGGCCTTGAGTGACATGTAACAAGAGCAAGAAAGAACCCTTTGTTCTAATAAGGCAATAAGAATTTGGGGTTGTTTGTTACTGCAGCATAACTGAGCCTATCCTGATTTATACCTCCTTTTAACTTCACCCATGAAATGTTCTCAGGGTTTCTCTCCAAGGGGAATTGAGAAGGAAGAGAAGAAAATAAAAGCCCTCAGCATGCCACCACTGAGTCTGGGATTTCTGTGTGTGTGAACTTTTTTATGTTTCCCAAGAAAAGGAATGACTTCTCAGACCCAGAACATATGGAAGCTATGCCATTATCCTATAAGGGAGAGGAAGATTTTTTTCCCCCTATTTCTTAGAATGGTTAGATCCCTCCAGCTACCTCCTAGGCAAATGGTTCAGATTGGATGAGGACCAAGAGATGAGTGGAAAAAGGACCACAGAGAGGCACTTTCCAGGATCTGAGATGCCAATACCAGATGTCACAGGTCCACTCCCAAAGCTTTCTCCCATTAACTTTGTATGTGATTTCCCTAACCTTGTGGAGTGACATGCAGTGCTAGACACTAGACCCCCCTTTCACTAGTGAAGTCTAATTACCCTCCATCTTATTCTGTCTCAGACTCACCATGCAGACCTACATTAGACAGGCTCTTCCTCAAACATACCCACAGGCATAGAAAACAAACTTCTGGGTACCAAAGGGGAGAGTCAGCAGGGAGGGATAAGTTAGGAGTTTGGGATTAACAGATACACACTATATTATATATAAAATGGGCTTCCCTGGTGACTCAGATGGTAAACAATCTGCCTACAATGCAGGAGACCTGGGTTCTATCCCCAGGTTGGAAAGATCCCCTGGAGAAAGGAATGACAACCCACTTAAGTATTCTTGCCCGAAGAATCCCATGAACAAAGGAGTTTGGTGGGCTACGATCTATGAGGTCGTTAAGTGTTGGACATTACTGAACAACTAACTTTCACAAGTTTTGTATATAAAATAGATGAACAGAGTCTCACTGAATAGCGCAAGGAACTCTGCTCAACCTTTTGTATTAACCTATAAGGGAAAAGGCTTTCTTATCTCTCCTTGCTATTCTTTGGAACTCTGCATTCAAATGGGAATATCTTTCCTTTTCTCTTCTTTTCGCTTCTTTTCTTTTCACAGCTATTTGTAAGGCCTCCTCAGACAGCCCATTTTGCCTTTTTTGCATTTCTTTTCCTTGGGGATGGTCTTGATCCCTGTCTCCTGTACAATGTCACGAACCTCCATCCATAGTTCATCAGGCACTCTATCTATCAGATCTAGTCCCTTAAATCTATTTCTCACTTCCACTGTATAATCATAAGGGATTTGATTTAGGTCACACCTGAATGCTCTAGTGGTTTTCCCTACTTTCTTCAATTTAAGTCTGAATTTGGCAATAAGGAGTTCATGATCTGAGTGAGCCACAGTCAGCTCCCAGTCTTGTTTTTGCTGACTGTATAGAGCTTCTCCATTTTTGGCTGTAAAGAATATAATCAACCTGATTTTGGTGTTGACCATCTGATGTCCATGTGTAGAGTCTTCTCTTGTGTTGTTGGAAGAGGGTGTTTGCTATGACCAGTGCGTTCTCTTGGCAAAACTCTATTAGCCTTTGCCCTGCTTCATTCCGTACTCCAAAGCCAAATTTGCCTTTTACTCCAGATTTTTCTTGACTCCCTACTTTTGCATTCCAATTCCCTATAATGAAAAGGACATCTATTTTGGGTGTTAGTTCTAAAAGGTCTTGTAGGTCTCCATAGAACTGTTCAACTTCAGCTTCTTCAGTGTCACTGGTTGGGGCATAGGCTTGGATCACTGTGATGTTGAATGGTTTGCCTTGGAAACGAACAGAGATCATTCTGTCATTTTTGAGATTGCATCCAAGTACTGCAAATCGGACTCTTTTGTTGACCATGATGGCTACTCCATTTCTCCTAAGGGATTCCTGCCCACAGTAGTAGATATAATGGTCATCTGAGTTAAATTCACCCATTCCCAGTCCATTTTAGCTCACTGATTCCTAGAATGTTGACATTAACTCTTGCCATCTCCTGTTTGACCACTTCCAATTTGCCTTGATTCATGGACCTAACATTCCAGGTTCCTATGCAATATTGCTCTTTACAGCATAGGACCTTACTTCTATCACCAGTCACATCCACAGCTAGGTATTGTTTTTGCTTTGGCTCCATCCCTTCATTCTTTCTGGAGTTATTTCTCCACTGATTTCCTATAGCATACTGGGCACCTACCAACATGGGGAGTTCCTCTTTCAGTATCCTATCATTTTGCCTTTTCATACTGTTGATGGGATTCTCAAGGCAAGAATACTGAAGTGGTTTGCCATTCCCTTCTCCAGTGGACCACATTCTGTCAGACCTTTCCACCATGACCAGTCCGTCTTGGGTGGCTCCACACAGCATGGCTTACTTTCATTGAGTTAGACAAGGCTGTGGTCTGTGTGATCAGATTGGCTAGTTTTCTGTGATTATGAATGCAGAGTTCCAAAGAATAACAAGGAGAGATAAGAAAGCTTTCCTCAGTGATCAATGCAAAGAAATAGAGGAAAACAATAGAATGGGAAAGACTAGAGATCTCACCAAGAAAATTAGAGATACCAAAGAAACATTTCATGCAAAGATAGGCTTGATAAAGGACAGAAATGGTATGGACCTGACAGAAGCAGAAGATATTAAGAAGAGGTGGCAAGAATACACAGAAGAACTGTATGAAAAAGATCTTCATGACCCAGATAATAATGATGGTATGATCACTCACCTAGAACTAGACATCCTGGAATGTGAAGTTAAGTGGGCCTTAGAAAGGATCACTACGAACAAAGCTAGTGGAGGTGATGGAATTCCAGTTGAGCTATTTCAAATCCTGAAAGATGATGCTGTGAAAGTGCTGCACTCAATATGCCAGCAAATTTGGAAAACTCAGCACTGGCCACAGGACTGGAAAATGTCAGTTTTCATTCCAATCCCAAAGACAGGCAATGCCAAGGAATGCTCAAACTACTGCACAATTGCACTCATCTCACACGCTATTATGCTCAAAATTCTCCAAGCCAGGCTTCAGCAATATGTGAATCATGAACTTCCAGATGTTCAAGCTGGTTTTAGAAAAGGCAGAGGAACCAGAGATCAAATTGCCAACATCTGCTGGATCATCAAAAAAGGAAGAGAGTTCCAGAAAAACATCTATTTCTGCTTTCTTGACTATGCCAAAGCCTTTGACTGTGTGGATCACAATAAACTGTGGAAAATTCTGAAAGAGATGGGAATACCAGACCATCTGACCTGCCTCTTGAGAAACCTATATGCAGGTCAGGAAGCAACAGTTAGAACTGGATATGGAACAACAGACTGGTTCCAAATAGGAAAAGGAGTACGTCAAGGCTGTATATTGTCACCCTGCTTATTTAACTTATATGCAGAGTACATCAAAAGAAACACTGGGCTGGAAGAAGCACAAGCTGGAATCAAGATTGCCAGGAGAAATATCAATAACCTCAGATACGCAGATGACACCATCCTTATGGCAGAAAGTGAAGAGGAAAACTAAAAAACCTCTTGATGAAAGTGAAAGAGGAGAGTGAAAAAGTTGGCTTAAAGCTCAACATTCAGAAAACGAAGATCATGGCATCTGGTCCCATCACTTCATGGGAAATAGATGGGGAAACAGTGGAAACAGTGTCAGACTTAATTTTGGGGGGGCTCCAAAATCACTGCAGATGGTGATTGCAGCCATGAAATTAAAAGACGCTTACTCCTTGGAAGGAAAGTTATGACCAAGCTAGATAGCACATTCAAAAGCAGAGACATTACTTTGCCAACAAAGGTCCGTCTAGTCAAGGCTATGGTTTTTCCAGTGGTTATGTATGGATGTGAGAGTTGAACTGAGTGCCGAAGAATTGATGCTTTTGAAGTGTGGTGTTGGAGAAGACTCTTGAGAGTCCCTTGGACTGCAAGGAGATCCAACCAGTCCATCCTAAAGGAGATCAGTCCTGGGTGTTCATTGGTAGGACTGATGTTGAAGCTGAAACTCCAGTACTTTGGCCACCTCATGTGAAGAACTGACTTATTGCAAAAGACCCTGATGCTGGGAGGGATTGGGGGCAGGAGGAAAAGGGGACGACAGAGGATGAGATGGCTGGATGGCATCACCGACTCGAAGGACATGAGTTTGGGTAAACTCCCGGAGTTGGTAATGGACAGGGAGGCCTGGTGTGCTGCGATTCATGGGGTTGCAAAGAGTTGGACACGACTGAGAGACTGGACTCAACTGAACTGATAGGGAAAAGAAGCTGAAGAAGGATAGATAGATATATATGTATCAGTGAATCACTATGTTGTACACCTGAAACTAACACAACACTGTAAATCAAGTATAGTTCGATTAACAAAAATACACCTATTCTTCCCATCTTTTGAATCCCCCCAGCCATCCTGTGCCGGGTGTCGACTAGAGCCTCCGAGTCCTGGCTGTGCATGGGCTCCACCTGTGTGGCCTTCCAGTAGAAGGAGGTTCAGACTCAGCACAGCTGGGACTGCCCCTTACCACGTGTCCTTCTACATCACACTTGTGAGTCCCCTATGGACACAGTGTCGAAAATCACTATTGTGTAAATCTCTTTCTTCTCAGGTCACTGGGGAAATAAACAACTATTAATAACCATTGTTTGTGATTAGTAACAATTATTAATAACTAGTAATAATTATTAAAATATTATTAATACTAAGTATTATTAGTTGTTTATAATTACATCATTTTATAATAACTGTTATTATTATTAAGCCTATACAAGCAATTTCTGAGCATTAACACATTTAATTCTCACACTAATCCTATGAACGAAATACTGATATTATTCTAATTTTATAAACTCATCCAACATCACACAGGAGTTTGAGTGGGCAGAATAAGAACTAGAACCCAAGTCTGCCAAAGTTCAGGACTTCTTTCCCAAAACAGAATACAAACTCCTTTCCTTAAGCTAAGTCTCTTTGTTTTCTGTCAAGACCCAGCCACACCCAAGAGATATTACACTATGAGAGGGTGCCTGTTTCTCCTGAGTAGGGACTGGCCTGGTCCTCACCAGGCTGACTTCCTCTGAGTGAGCACGCAGGAAGACCACACTCCTGTCTCTGTGGACACAGGCTGGGCCTACGAGACCAGGTTCTGGCTAGTAGAATGTGAGCACCTTCCAGGCCTGGCCAGAGAGCATCTTGCAGTCTCTCCACACTAGTTCTGTATCCACGGAGGTCCCGTGTGTAAGACGGTGGCCTCACAGGTTAGAAGAGGCTGGGTGTCTACGCCATCTCTCAGAGAAGGATGCCCAGTCTGCACCAGATTGCCACAGGAGCAGGGATAAACCCAGACTTGTTAGC
This sequence comes from Bos taurus, assembly GCF_002263795.3. Taxonomy (NCBI): domain Eukaryota; kingdom Metazoa; phylum Chordata; class Mammalia; order Artiodactyla; family Bovidae; genus Bos; species Bos taurus. The sequence goes on from NC_037336.1 coordinate 92,908,980, forward strand.
CACTAGGATTTGGAGATTGCTGTTTTTGCAGCTAGTTTTCCTTATCCTGGTCAATTCACCTCCCCTACGGTAATAATATGGAAATTCTCATGAATAACTTATCAAGGAATTTCTCAAGCTCAGGACAAATATTCCAAATCTCATGTTCATCAACAATGTAAGTTGGCAACCTCTCAGTCATGACTCTTGGTTAAGTAGCCATAACAAACAATAATCCAATGATATCTCTCTTGCTGTCCACACAAGAACCCTCACCCCTAATAACTGTTCCTCCTGGAGTATTTCTAAGGTAATCAGCTTTTTCGTGCCATCCCATTCTACCTGAATATTTTGAGCTCTGTCTTAGAAAATCAATTCTGAAAGTCCCTATTTTAAAAGTCTCCTAAAACCATCCCATGTGTGGGTGGGTGAAACATGCGTTTGTTCCAGCTGCTCATGGGATTCAGAGGTTGAAGATGCTATTCCAGTGAATCAATGACAACTCATATGGGGCTGTTTTAATCAAATACTCACGATGCACCTGGAAAGAATTAACTTTTGTAGGTAACAATGGCAAGAATATAGAAACCCTCACTGTATTGTTGTACATGGAACATTTATTTTGTGTCATCTGAGGTTCTCAAGTGTCCCACAAGAGCAAGGCCAAGTAGCGCAATCTAAAAGCAAATGAATGATCCTTTTGGTCTTTTTAATCTAGCAATTACTGAACAATACACTGATTATCACCACGTGGCAGTCAGGGGGACCTAAGTGCATACTGGAGGATACCTTAGAATATTCCATAGGTAAAGCCTAAATCTGTCCCACGGATGTTCATCCACTTCAAATATGTTTAAAGAACGTTTGGCAAAATGCAGGGCTGGGATGTGACAGCTCTATGACAGATCCATTAAACAAAAAAGATAACAATGGAAATTGTACATCGCTTACAGCACAAAAATTAGCAATGGGCTCAGCGGTCTGAAGACTCAATTTGCAGCTTAGTGTTCTCATTTTTTTTTTAAGTTATTAAGCGAATATTGAGTTTTTGTCTCCCAGAGACAAAAGGAGAAAAACCTCCCAATAAGAGAACTTGAACATAAAGAGCAACATTTCATATGAGACTTATTAGACTTGCAGCAGAAACTAGAGGGAACAAAAATGTGCATACAACTGGCACTCTTCCGACGGCGCTTCACCTGAGGAACCTTTTAAAATAGCCAAAACGTTTGCTAAATCCTGCCTTCTCTTATTTGACGCTGGTTAAAAGCAGCGTCAAAAAGTTGTCCTAGGATGCTGAAAAAGAGAGTCACCTGAAATGCCACATGAAAACTCTGATTCCTCAGCCTCATCTTAGATCTAATGAGTAAAAATGTCAGGGCCTTGGCATAGAGCATTTTAACCATCACTGTGCAATTCTGAGAACCCCTAGTAGAGTCAAATCACTTGTGAGAGATTAGGCGAAAGAAAAACATCACGCACAGACAGGAAGCATTTTCCTGCAAGAGAACCCGAGTTTAATAGGAAATAATTTCTTAATTGAAATCTTAAAGATCAGAATAAATAAGATGTCATTAAATGTGTCCATCTAAGTAAAACAAAGATAGATGAAAGGGTATTGTGAAGAAAAAATCATTCTGCTTCTAATAGAGATAAATTCACTATTTAACTTTTTTGTTCTACTAAATGGAAAGAAAGATCTTAAAACGTATATAGATAGCAACTAGACAGACAGACAGATATTACAGTTCCCACTGTGCTTAGAAAACAGCTTAAGAGAATGCCTTTTATCCTTTATTTTATATTCGTTCTACTTTTAACTCCCTTCTGTTTTTAACAACAAAGACTCCAAAACAGTCAAAGGGGAAAGGTTTTGAAGTTAGCTATTAGAGAGACAGTTTCCCCAAAAAAAACACCTAGCACAATTCACCCTTCACATAAGAGAACTGCCCAGTGGGAGGTTAAATTCTGAGAGCTGTCTGGTCAGGACTGAATACTATACCTTTCCGTTTGTGCTCAGTGTCCTAATCTAGAGCATTCAGGTTACTGGGCACCCAGTCCCTTCATCATTGTTCAGAGCCTGTTGCCAAGTACCACTAGAAATAGACGTAACATGAGCAACGGAAACCATATTTTTAAAGGAAAAAGATGAGGTGCCCCACACTTTTAGACCACAGGAAGTTTCAGTATATTTAAACAAGAATGTCAATATAAGATCAAGTCAGAAACCCACAAGTGAAAATACTATAAGAAACTTGGTTATCTGTACATGGAACAGATTTCAGCTGCTCATTACAATTTATGATGACAACCATTGCAATGCTAACATATCTATGGCATTTCAAGGTGCCGGTGAGAGAAACATAAAAATATTAGTATAGAAATGGGCATACGGTACCCCTGTGTGTGTGTTAGTTGCTCAGTTGTGTCCGACTCTTTGTGACCCCGTGGACTGTAGCCCACCAGGCTCCTCTGTCCATGGGACTTTCCAGGCAAGAATACTGGAGAGGGTTGTCATTTCCTTCTCCAGGGGATCTTCCCGACCCAGAGATCGAACCTGGGTCTCCTGCATTATAGGCAGATCCTTTACCATCTGAGCTACCAGGGAAGTCCTATGGTACCCCTATACAGCAAGCAACCATAGCATCCAGCTGTAAACATAAGAGAGCAGGCACATTTTCTTTGGCTCTTCATGAAATCCCAGTGCCTTGCACACTCTTGACTCTTGTTGTGCATAAATAAAATTTTTTTGAGAAGACAGAATATGAAAAATCAGAACAAAATGGACTTTCCTAAAACTATCAGAAGAAATTCCAAGGTAAAACCTATCTTTGCACCGAATTTTATCAAGTTACTTCCTAAGTATCCTTCAAAACCTCCCACCTTCCCCCACCTTTGCCCTGCTCACCTTAATCCCAACCACCACTAGCTCCTTCCAAAACAAGAACCTTTTAAAGGATCTCTCTGCATCAACTTGAGCCCGTCTTCAATCTTTTGTTCATATTTTAACCACAGTCATGTTTTTCACACTGAAAAATCTGATCTTCACATACACACATACACAGATGGGGCCCACAGCAGATTAAACCATGATTCTCAGGGGTCTGAGGATCCAGACCAAAATTGTTAATGTGACTACCAACATGTCCATGGTCTTGTTCTATCCACATCCACATGGGAACCTTGTAGCGTGCTTCAGCCACCCGGCTGCTCTCAGTTCCTCTGATGTGCATGCCCCCGCTGCCCCAGGGCTCTGGCACTTGGTGCGCCTTCTACCTGCAGTGCTTCTTCTTCCCTATTCCTTTGCCTGCCTGCCTTTCTGTAATTACCAGTCTTCCTTCAGATCTCAGCTCACGTACATCGTCTTCAAGGGGAGGCTTTGTCACATCCTCTATTGCAAAGTCTGAAATCACCATGGACCTCTCCCTTGTAGCACTAGGAGAGTCATTATTTTATGTTCATTTATGTGATTCTTCGCTTAAAATCTTATTTTACTACACTGAATACTATATGAAGGCAGGGACTCTGTCTTTGAGCTTTACTCAACAATATATCCCCATAACCTGGCAAAGTGTTTAGCATTATAGTCAGTTCGCAAGAAATATTTGTTAAAGTCAAGAATCAGTTAGGAGACTGATGATTCAAGGGTGCTGTTGGTTCCATATTCTGAGCCCTAGGTTGGTTGTGGCTGTTGTTTTTAAGCCATAAAAGGTTCCCTCTAGTTAGTTAAACCACTGCATATCTAAATGATTTCACCAAAATTTCATCTCTTTGCCATGATGTGCAGTCAGATCCAGACAGCTGTTGGAACCAGAAGCCCAGAGCGAAGGGGTCAGACTAAGGAACTTCCAATAATACCTCCACAACATTTTTATAACTTCAAGAAGAAGCTTCTTGGGTATTTAGGCTAAAGCCACTGGTTCCCAAAATGGCTACCATGGAATCTGATTTCACAAATTTCAAAAAATGAAGTGTAGAATTATATGTCAGACAGCAGGATAATATCAACAGAAACAACTGGTATTTTTATGAGGTTAAAGTCTGTTCTGCTGAGATCCAGCTGACCAGCAGAATATACACAGAGATAGAAAGTTTCCAAAGAAACTTTTTCTCTTTTTTAATTAAATGTTCTTTCTTAGTTTATGAAGCCAAACACATAATATTCACAAGAATATTTGTATTAGTTAGTAAGTAGCTCTGAAGATTTTTCTAACTTCTAAAAAAATACTAAAATACTTATCTTTAATAAATATTAAATAAAAGTTTACATATATGTATAGAGAGAGAGAGAGAGAGAATTTGGGGATTTATTCTGTGCAACAACTTTGCAAGATAAATAAGTTGGTGTTATTATTATTATAATTATATACATGAAAAATCTAAGGCTTAGTTGTCCATCTGCTAAGTAGCTCAAGTGGGAATCAAATCTATCTTAGTCTCCCATGATCAACACCATTCCCTTAAAAAAAAGGGGGGGGGGTGATGATTTTGCAATGTGGTATATTAAGTATTTAGACCTAATTGAAAAGGTATAAAACTGATCAATTTCATACCACCCAGGTTTTTCCATTTAAGGTATTTTTCATATTTTTCCTAAAAGAGATTCTGTAGGCAGGGTTTAGAATTTTATTCCACACTGAGACAAAGAAGAAAATGTCTTCAGAGTTCCAAGCACGTTTCTTACTATTTCACTCACATAGAGGTCTGCTCTTCATTTTTTTTTTTTTCTGTTTCATTCAAAAAGCAATTCCACTACCAACCTGAGGTTAGCTACATTAATCTAATGTCAACTCCATTATTGTTAATTATTTTATGGTGGCTATATTTTAACAGAAGGGGGACAAAGATCCCTCGTGTCATTTGATAGCCCACCAAGAATTATATTGAAATAACTACATTGATTTCCAGATCTCAGCAAGCAACTAGGACATAATTAAACTTTTATCTCTGCAAATTTTGCTGTCTTTTTTTCAAAACTTGGTTACCTATTGTTCGGTGGACTAATCTTATTTTGCTTCTCAGGTGGGCCTAAAATTTCATTTGGTGCTTAAGAAATGAATTCAAATGAAAGACATGTAATATCTGGACATTTCTCAAATAAGAATTTCCATTGGCATATTTTCTTTCTGGGTTCATTTTTCCCCCCTGTTCCTTATTTGACTTTAATAAAGCTATATTCTATTGAAGTTAAATAAAAGCGTTCCTCTGAGCACTTGGAGTTAAATTAAAATAGCTGTAAATCTGAAGAAGCAGCCATTTAAAGAGTCTACTTGACCTACCTTAGAAGAAATAACCTGTAGCTACAGAAAAAGTGGGCTCCACTGAGACCCACTCTGTGAAACCAGCGCTGAGGTCCCTGGCTTTTTCCCTCTTGCAGCACATCTGTCATTACCTTGCTCCCTCCTCACCTCTCAGCACAGGCCTTAAACTTCATGAGAAGGAAACTTTCTCAAGATTTCTGGAATTTTTTTTTTTTTTTTCATTAAGGAAAAAAAAAAAAAAAAATTAGCAAGCAAAGGAGCAGTATGGTAAGGTAGGAAAGAAAAAAAATCCACTAGGCTGAATATAAACTTGAATTCATTTTCCCCTTAATTATCTCTGTCACAGAGCATAAGCCACGTTGTGCTCTGTGCATCAGTTTGCTCACCTGAAATCTACGGGACTAGATCAGACCCAGGGCCAGGACTAGGGGGACTCAAGTGAGATTAGTCACCCCCTGTGCAAAATGCACAGGGCCACCAAAACTTCAGTGTGAAAGTGTTGGTCACTCAGTCATGTCTGACTCTTCACACTCCATGAATTGTATAGCCTGTCAGGCCCCCCTGTCCATGGGATTCTCCAGGCAAGAATACTGGAGTGGGTTGCCCTTGTCTTCTCCAGGGGATTATCCCCACCCAGGGATCGAACTAGAGTCTCCTGCATTGCAGGCAGATTCTTTACCACCTGAGCCACCAGGGAAGCCCCTGTATGCAAAAGATCCATGATGAACAAAATAGAAAATGCTTAAATAAAGACAGGCTGAGGATCGCTGATTTTCCTTCGGTCTCGGCACAGCTCTGTTCCTCGTCATGATTTCGATCATCTCTAAACTCCTCTCTCTTTCACATTCTAGTACCAGGCTTCTTGTCCCCAGTGGTAGCCTGGACATGCATCACCACCACCCCCCCCAAACCTGGGAGATTCAAGCCATTGCAGCCCAGGAGGAGCATCTCCAGGGTGACTTATGACAGTGGCTGGCGCCTTCCTTTTAATTCTCCTCTGGCTGTCCCAGAGACATGGTGACTTCATGTGGCTCCACGTCAGGACGTCTGCTCATGATCAAGATGGAAATCAAAATCTCATTTCCTTAAGAGCCCTAGGAGGGCCTGGACTTCCAGCAAGCCACCTTGGGCGCCACCCCACAGCCCAACCTACTCTGACTGGATTAAGATGCAGCTTCAGACTGAAAAACCCGTGGAGAAACTTGCAGAAATTCTGGAAGGCTGTCCCCCACTCCTCACCTGTTTCCCTGCCCACCCAGCCTCAGGGAGGGTGACATCCGTCAGGGCACAGCTTCCAGTCCTCCAGAGTAAATCGAACCATCTTCTTTTGTTCCTGAGAGGGCAGGAGTGGGGATGGGAGTAATATGCCAGGGTGGGTGGGGACCCCCATAACATGACTCAAAACAAGTAAGGCAACTTCATAGAGATTCCCCAAGCTCCAGGGGGTTCCAGAAAGTGGAAGGAGGCCTTAGAATGCCCTTGAGGCTAGCAAGGGAGCAGTAAGATGATCTCCATGCTCCTCTAAGGGCAAGGGGGTCTCTGAATTGGAAATGCTAAGTTATTTGTCCAGATAAAGCAAGCTGCACTCTTTCTCAGGAATTTTAACAGCTTACTCTCTCTCTCTTCCCCAGCTCTCCATCAAATCCTGTTTACACAGCACAGTGTGGAATAGGAGTCCATGATGACCCACTTTTGTATAGAAGGTTAGTGTGGATGAAGGCAGGAACCAGGAAGTACTCTCAAGGATGCTTCCCTGGTGGCTCAGATGGTAAAATCTGCCTGCAATGCAGGAGACACGGGTTTGATCCCTGGGTCAGGAAAATCCCCTGAAGGAGGAAATGGCAACCCACTCCAGTATTCCTGCCTGGAGAATCCCATGGACAGAGGAACCTGGTGGGATACAGTCCCTGGGGTCACAAAGAGTCAGATATGCCACAGAGTCAAACACAACTGAGCGCCTTTCACTTCACTCAAGAAGTCCAAGGTACCACTGTGCCTCTTCCAGGCTAGCGCCGGTTTGCTGTTCTTTCAACAGAGGCGACTTTCATGAAACTAAAGATGTCTCTTTTTTCCTAAAACCATAGTTACTTAGATAATTTGCTCTGCTCCCTCTGTTTCTCCGGTAGGGCTTCCCTGGTGGCTCAATGGTAAAGAATCCGCTTGCCAATGTAGAAGAGGCAGGTTCGATCCCTGCGACAGGAAGATCCCCTGGAGAAGGGCATGGCTACCCACTCCAGTATTCTTGCCTGGGAAATCCCATAGACAGAGGAGCCTGGTGAGCTACAGTCCATGGGGTTGCAAAGAGTCAATCATGACTTCGCGACTAAACAACAACAACAACAACAACAACAAAATTTCTCCAGTAGTGTTGTGCCTTGTGATTTACAAGGGCTTCAACACTCTTGTTTCATATGTAAACCCTTATGCAAATTCTGCCAGCAGCCCAGCAAACTACAATTTTTGCATTAATGCTCCATATTATTCACATACAAAAGTTCCATTTAAATCTCATTAAGCCTGTGACATAAATCCAAACAAACTAGAAAATACCCCGTGAAGGTGGAAAAGTGACATATGTTTTCCAGTGCCCTGGCAGAACTAGGCAGAATGAAAAAAAAAATGATAAAGGTGCTCCCCATTTGGGACAATACACCAGTGGACACATATGTTACTTTTCTGCCTTTAACTGTTCACAGCCTTCCTGCTTTTATCTCAATACCATTTAAATGAAGTATTCATCAGCAACTGTTTCTGGTAATGTGACGTACGTGATTCAGTGAGACTGTGAGCCGTGTTTCTGGAAACACAGCAGTATCCTGGGAAAATCATAAAAGGTCTGTCTGCTAACGGCATTTTTTGATTTCCCCCTAGGCATTTCTTGGGGTTCGCAATATAATTTGTCTGTCATGTAGTATTAACAATATACCTTTCAGGGACTTAAAGATTAGTGGGGCCCCTGAGCTGCCTGTCTCAACTTGCCGAACACTGAACGTCCTTCATGTCATCGTGTCTCATCTCTAATCCAGTTTTTCCTTGAAAAACAATTATAGTAATATCCGCGGGTTATAGCAGCTTTGCAATAGTGCCTGGTACTCTTTAGGACCACTGCTAATTACCAATTATTCAACATTTTAATTCTGTAATGTGTTTAGTTTAGAGATTTGGGGGGTTGGGGAGAATCAGCTTTGGCCTTTTGCAGTTGCAAATCTGAGTTCATCTTCCCTCTTGATGTGAATAAGCACGAGTTCAGACTGGTACGTTGAATGACACTATTACAATATCATAATCATTTACATATTTTCTCCAAAAAATTGGATTTGGACATAGCTTTCAGCAGCTGCAGGAATCTCTCAAAAGACTTAATAAGAGTCACTAAATACATATGAAAGCCCCCGCCTGTTGAAAGTAGAGTGGAGTCTTCAGCCAATGTTTATAGCTCTCCAATCGCTCTCGCCAAGCCTTCCAGGGCTCCACCAGGAAAGATGACATGGTTGCTTCCAGCACCCGCTCCCTTGATCTAGTTCTACACCCTGTGGTTATCAAGAGTTACACATATACAGTTCCCCATCCGCATGCATTTTAGAGAAAGAGAAGTAAAGAGACACAGAGCAAGAAAAATGGAGACAGTAACCAGATAGGTAAATATGGGAAACGAATCGAGTCTCGCATGCCTACTGCCCAAAATGCACTGCCTTCACCTGCATGGCCCCTACGGGTCCCTTCTCCACTGCAACCCAGGTCCCCCAGCGGGCCACTCCACACCCCTCCCACACACACTAGGTGGCGCTGTCTCGTGGCCCGCCATCCCTGCACTGGGCACACTTCACACCCCTCACCTTGAAATCCTGAAGGCAGAACAGGGAGGACCATGACACCACAGCCACAACGCCTGGGTTTGCATCTCAGTTCTGCCCCTTACTGAGTGACACTGGGCACTTCCTTCTCTCTGCCTCAGTTTTCTCATCAGTAAAATAACTGGTTATGTAAATACGTTTTTTTTTTAAATGTTCAGGAAACTGAAAGGGCTTTCTAAGTGTTCAGTTCAGTTCAGTTCAGTTGCTCAGTCGTGTCCGACTCTTTGTGACCCCATGAAACACAGCACGCCAGGCCTCCCTGTCCATCACCAACTCCCGGAGTTCACTCAGACTCACGTCCATCGAGTCAGTGATGCCATCCAGCCATCTCATCCTCTGGCGTCCCCTTCTCCTCTTGCCCCCAATCCCTCCCAGCATCAGAGTCTTTTCCAATGAGTCAACTCTTCAGATGAGGTGGCCAAAGGACTGGAGTTTCAGCTTTAGCATCATTCCTTCCAAAGAAATCCCAGGGCTGATCTCCTTCAGAATGGACTGGTTGGATCTCCTTGCAGTCCAAGGGACTCTCAAGAGTCTTCTCCAACACCACAGTTCAAAAGCATTACCTCTTCGGTGCTCAGCCTTCTTCATAGTCCAACTCTCACATCCATACATGACCACAGGAAAAACCATAGCCTTGACTGGACAAACCTTTGTTGGCAAAGTAATGTCTCTGCTTTTGAATGTGCTATCTAGGTTGGTCATAACTTTCCTTCCAAGGAGTAAGCATCTTTTAATTTCATGGCTGCAGTCACCATCTGCAGTGATTTTGGAGCCCAGAAAAATAAAGTCTGACACTGTTTCCACTGTTTCCCCATCTATTTCCCATGAAGTGGTGGGACCGGATGCCATGATCTTCATTTTCTGAATGTTGAGCTTTAAGCCAACTTTTTCACTCTCCACTTTCACTTTCATCAAGGATTGGGCTATTACAAAATATCTGCTAAGAACATTGGACATATACCTTATTTTCTCTCAAGTGCATACCTATTACTGGAATGGCTGACCATTACATAATAGGTGTAAGTTTTAACTTTTTAACAAACTGCCAGACTGCTTTCCAAAGTTGTTGGGACATTTTACATTTCCACCAGCAGTGTATGAGAGTTCCAGCTCTTCTACTTCCTTGCTAATACTGGATATGGTCAGTCTATTTAATTTTTCATTCTAATAGGTATGAAGTACTATCTTTCTGTGACTTTAATTTACATGTCCCTAATGACTACTGTTGAGTATCTTTTCATGTGCTTATTGATCATCCATATATCTTCTATGGTAAATTGTTCAAATCTTTGTACAATTTTTAAATTGGGTCGTTTTCTTACTGTTCAGTTAAAAGATAAATCTTAGGCATATTAAAATTTTTAAGAGTTTATTTGAGAAAAAAATCAATTCAAATCAGGTAGCACTTTAACTTGAAAGTAGGAGCGCTCCCTCTGCAGAAATAAGAGGAAAGACTTTCATAGAGAAGATGCAGAATCAAAGGTAGGAAATTATTTGATTGGCTATCGCTTAAGTGTTGGGTTTCCCTGTGGCTCAGCAGCAAAGAATCCACCTGCAATTCAGGAGACACAGGTTCAGTCCCTGGGTCAAGAAGATCCTCTGGAGGAGGCCATGGCAACCCACTCCAGTATTCTTGCCTGGAGAATCCCATGGGCAGAGGAACTTGGTGAGGCTGCAGTCCATAGCATCGCAAAGAATTGGACATGACTAAATGACTAAGCATGCATGCACACACAGCTTAAGTGTTTGCTTTATTCTGAAAAGGCTTGTTGATTGGCAGTCCTTAGGTTTTTATTTCTTAACCTTGAGGCGTTTGTAGGCTTAGGTTTTGGTTTGCTTACATAGGTTGCTAAGGTTGAAGCACCTCAATCTAATGGCCTCCTTGTTCACTTTATTTTATAATTCCCCCATTTTGGACATCTTTGCATACATGAGAAATTGACCAAAAATTTGTTATTAGCAACATTCTCACTCACCATCAGGGTTGTTTTTGTCTCATTGTGAAACTTATAGGTTATAATGTCAGATTCATGGAAAAATTGTCTTCGCTGTTCATCTTGTTTTTGTTTGTCCAGGCTCAGAGAGACCACCTGATTCACTGCTGGTGGCTGCAAATGGGTGTTTAAGACCCTTGAGAGAATACCACGCACAAGAGAGACTGCAATAATGACTATCAGGAGGATAAAACCAACAGACTGAATTACTACTCTTAGCCAGAAGGCCCTATGAACCAAATCAGTTCATTATCAAATAAATCAGGAAATATACCTGAAGGAGTGTGAACTTGATTTAGCCAAATGGTGTGTTTGTTAATTTCTTGTATTTTGCTACAGTATCAGAGGTATTGATGCAGGCACAGCAGGTAATATCTGCCACAGCAGAGACTCCTCCTTGTTCAGCCAGTAAGTAATCTAAAGCAATCTGATTATCTAAAACCACCTTAGCAAGAAAGTCTAGTGACTTCTGTTGTACAGATGTGGCCTTAGCAATAGATTCAAGGATAATTCAGAGTTAAGGTGTATTTTCTTCCCAAGCATTGACAAAGAGAAAGCACACATTGGGAAAAGGCAAAAAGAAATAAAGGTTTCATATTGAAGATGAAAATCTTGCTCTGAGATCTTCAGAAAGCTGTCTGCCTCAAGATGCCATCTGCCTCTGAGGAAGAACATCTCTAATCAATTTTAATATTAGATTTTAGCTGGTATATAAGTCCAAGAATCTGGAGAAGCCATTTGTAATTGGGCAGTGCAGACACAAGGTTCAAGTCTGACTGCAGTCTCAATAGTGAGGAGGACCAGGTAGAGTACTTTCCAACAAAATTCAAGGGCAAATATTGTTCTTAGTGATTCCAAATCAGAAGGTGGGAGAAAAGTCAGACACATTAGTTTGGAGAGTCATAGCCAAGTATTTGAGGAAATTAGAATAATTCAGGATCTAGTTTGGTTTACAGGTACATGACAAAACAATTCATAGGACCAGAATTTAATATCCACAAGACTGTGCTATAGTTTCCTATTGAAACTTAATTTTCTCTTCTGTACAGTCATCATCATTTCTATCAGATACTCATGGTAAGACTGATTTGTTTTAAACTTGACCTGACTATTTGCATAAGTGAAGCAAAAAATAGTGATTGACCCTATAGACTTTGTTTAAATCATCTTTGCTGGAACTTTTCATGAGGAATCTCAAATTGGACTTTTAAAATCTCTTGAGGCTAAGAAGCCAAGCCCAGAACACCATCAGGCTTTACCTGTGATCTCTATAGAGAGATAGAGAGATTTGGGTTGATTCCACTTTTCTCAAGGTCCCCAAAATATCCTGAGAGTTTTAGGGCTTCCAGGAAGTGACCTTTCTTCCTTACTTTGTAAGGCTTGGAATTCTGTAAACTAGTTTTCCAAGGGGCTTTATTGGTTCCAGAAATTCAACCTTAGTTCCTTTAACCTATCTGTACATATGTGATTTTATGCACATCATTTATAGAGATGACATTCCAGTCAAAGTCCAAAGTCTTGATAATGTAATCAGTGTTTCTAATTGTGTCCTGTTATAATAAAACAGGTTCCTATTAAACTTATGCAAATAACTATACTACCCTGAAAATAAGAATATTCAATAATTTCCTGAATTCTGGAGGGATCAGGAAGGGGGAAAAAATAAATGTTTCAATTCTGTTAACAAAAGTATATGTGCCAAACTACTATAATTCATAGATTGATTAAGAGAAGAGGAATCATTCTCTGCCAGGTCTTGTCCCTGTTGCTGCCTTCACCACCTGCACTATGGCTTTCATAACCTGGCAATTCATGCGTTCCATGTCCTCCTCCTCCACCGCCATGGCCTCGACAAAGAAAATCCTCATCAAGCACGTGACGGTCATCAGCGGTGGGCTGATGGGCTCCAGAATTGCCCAGGTTGCTGCAGCAACTGACCACACAGTAGTGCTGGTGGACCAAACAGAGGACATCCTGGCAAAATCTAGAAAGGGTATCGAGGAAAGTCTTCAGAAAGTGGCCAAGAAGAAGTCTGCAGAAAACCCAAAGAGTGCTGATAAATTTGTGGCAAAGACTCTGAGCAGCATATCACCCAGCATGGGTGCGGCATCCGTGGTCCACAGCACAGACCTGGTAGTGGAGGCCATTGTAGAGAATCTGCAGGTGACAAACGAGCTCTTCAAAAGGCTAGACAAGTTTGCTGTGGAACACACAATCTTTGCCAGCAACACTTCTTCATTGCAGATCACAAGCCTAGCCAATTACACCAAGAGACAGGACCAGTTCACTGGGCTCCATTTCTTCAACCCAGTGCCTTTGATGAAGTTTGTGGAGGTCATTAAAACACCAATGACCAGCCAGAAGACCTTTGAATCTCTGCTAGACCTCAGCAAAGCCCTGGGAAAGCATCCTGTTGCTTGCAAGGACACACCTGGATTTATTATGAACCGTCTTCTGGTGCCATACCTCATAGAAGCAGTCAGGCTGTATGAATGAGGTGACATGTCCAAGGAAGACATCGATACTGCTAAGAAGCCAGGTGCCAGGTATCCCATGGGTCCATTTGAGTGCCTCGATTATGTTGGGCTGTATACTACAAAGTTCATCCTGGATGGTTGGCATGAAATGGATTCAAAGAACCCCCTGTTTCAGCCAGCCCATCCCTGAATAAGTTGGTAGCAGAGAATAAGTTTGGCAAGAAGACTGGAGATGGATATTACAAATACAAGTGAGCAGCTTCTCTGGCTCCAGGATGAAACCCCGTAAGCACATATGAGCAACTCCCCAAGTGCCCGATCATAAGAGACTACTATCAGCAACCATATGACAAAAAAATAGACAACTTGGAAGAAATGGACAAATTCTTAGAAAAGTATAACCTTCCAAAACTGAGCCAGGAAGAAATAGAAAATCTTAACAGACCCATCACAAGCACAGAAATCAAAACTGTAATCAAAAATCTTCCAACAAACAAAAGCCCAGGACCAGATGGCATCACAGGTGAATTCTACCAAAAATTTAGAGAAGAATTAACACCTATCCTACTCAAACTCTTCCAGAAAATTACAGAGGAAGGTAAACTGCCAAACTCATTCTATGAGGCCACCCACCATCACCCTAATACCAAAACCAAATAAAGATGCCACAAGAAAAGAAAACTACAGGCCAATATCACTGATGAACATAGATGCAAAAATCCTCAACAAAATTCTAGCAAACAGAATCCAACAACATATTAAAAAGATCATACATCATGACCAAGTGGGCTTTATCCCAAGGATGCAAGGATTCTTCAATATTGGCAAATCAATCAATGTGATACACCACATTAACAAATTGGAAGATAAAAACCATATGAATATCTCAATAGATGCATATAAAGCCTTTGACAAATTCAACATCAATTTATGATAAAAAACCCTCCAGAAAGCAGGCATAGAAGGAACATACCTCAACTTAATAAAAGCCATATATGATAAACCCACAGCAAACATTATCTTCAATGGTGAAAAATTGAAAGCATTTCCCATAAAGTCAGGAACAAGACAAGGGTGCCCACACTCACCACTGCCATTCAACACAGTTTTGGAAGTTTTAGCCACAGTAATCAGTGAACAAAAAGAAATAAGAGGAATCCAGATTGGAAAAGTAGAAATAAAACTCTCACTGTTTGCAGATGACATGATCCTCTACATAGAAAACTCTAAAGCCACCACCAGAAAATTACTAGAGCTAATTAATGAATATAGTAAAGTTGTAGGTTATAAAATTAATACACATAAATCCCTTGCATTCCTATATACTAACAATGAGAAAACAGAAAGAGAAATTAAGGAAACAATTCCACTCACCATTGTGATGAAAAGAATAAAATACTTAGGAATAAATCTACCTAAAGAAACAAAAGACCTATATATAGAAAACTATAAAACACTGATGAAAGAATCAAAGATGACACAAATACATGGAGAAATATACCATGTTCATGGATTGAAAGAATCAATATAGTGAAAATGAGTATACTACCCAAAACAATCTATAGATTCAATGCAATCCCTATCAAGCTACCAATGGTATTTTTCAGAGAACTAGAACAAATAATTTCACAACATGTATGGAAATACAGAAAACCTCTAAAAGCCAAAGCAATCTTGAGGAAGAAGAACGGAACTGGAGGAATCAACCTGACTGACTTCAGACTATATTACAAAGCTACAGTCATCAAGACAGTATGGTACTGGCACAAAGACAAAAATATAGATCAATGGAACAAAATAGAAAGCCCAGAGATATATCCATGCACCTATGGACACCTTATCTTTTAAAAAGAAGGCAAGAATATACAATGGAGAAAAGACAATCTCTTTAACAAGTGGTGCTGGGGAAACTGGTCAACCAACTGTAAAAGAATGAAACTAGAACACTTTCTAACACCATACACAAAAATAAACTCAAAATGGATTAAAGATTAAACATAAGATCAGAAACTATAAAACTTCTAGAGGAAAACATAGGCAAGGCACTAGAGAGTGTCAGAGACATAAATCACAGCAGTATCCTCTATGACCCACCTCCCAAAGTAATGGAAATAAAAGCAAAAATAAACAAATGGGACCTAATTAAACCTAAAAGCTTTTGCACAACAAAGGAAACTATAAGCAAGGTGAAAAGACAGCCTTCAGAATGGGAGAAAATAATAGCAAATAAAGCAACTGACAAACAACTAATCTCAAAAATATACAAGCAGCTCATGCAGCTCAATACCAGAAAAAGAAATGACCCAATCAAAAAATGGGCCAAAGAACTAAACAGACATTTCTCCAAAGAGGACATGCAGATGGCTAACAAACACATGAAAAGATGCTCAACATCACTCATTATCAGAGAAATGCAAATCAAAACCACAATAAGGTACCATCTTATGCTGGTGAGAATGGCAAATTCTACAAACAATAAATACTGGAAAGGGTGCAGAGAAAAGGAACCCTCTTACAGTGTTGGTGGGAATGCAAACTAGTACAGCCACTATGGAGAACAGTGTGGAGATTCCTTAAAAAATTGGAACTCGAACTGCCATACAACCCAGCAATCCTACTGCTGGGCATACACTGAGGAAACCACAATTGAAAGAGACATATGTACCCCAATGTTTATCACAGCACTGTTTACAATAGCAGGACATGTAAGCAACCTAGATGTCCATTGGCAGATGAATGGATAAGAAAGCAGTGGTACATATACACAATGGAATATTACTCAGCTATTAAAAAGAACACATTTGAATCAGTACTAATGAGGTGCATGAAACTGGAGCCTATTATACAGAGTGAAGTAAGCCAGAAGGAAAAACACCAATACAGTATATTAATACATATATATGGAGTTTAGAAAGATGGTAACGATGACCCTATATGCAAGATGGCAAAAGAGACACAGATATAAAGAAGACTTTTGGACTCTGTGGAGAAGGCAAGGGCGGGATGATTTGAGAGAATAGCATTGAAACATGTATATTACCATATGTGAAATAGATCACCAGTCCAAGTTTGATGCATGAAACAGAGCACTCAAAGCCAGTGCACTGGCACAACCCTGAGAGATGGGATGGGGAGGGAGGAGGGAAGGGGGGTTCAGAATGGGAGACACATGTACACCCATGGCTGATTCATGTCAGTGTATGGCAAAAACCACTACAATATTGTAAAGCAATTAGCCTCCAATTAAAATTAATTAATTAATTTAAAAAAAAAGAAAGGAGGGATCAGGCAGGGGAAAAAAAATAAATGTTTCAATTCTGTTAACAAAAGTATATATGCCAAACTACTATAAATCATAGAGAGATTAAGAGCAAAAAGGAAAAGATTTCCTTAAACTTAGAAAGCCGAAACATTAAAGAAACAGCAATCTTTCTAACAAAAACTCATGAAAACTTACAATCATCCTTATCTATTCAGTCAGTCCATGGTTATTAATTCTTGTGCTTGAATCCAGTTTTTCCTATAAGGTTCTAGAAATTATTACCCAGTTCAGCAATATGATCATAAAGTTATCAGAAATCTGTACTCTAGGATATTTAACAGAGTCCTTTCAATAAATCTCTCTGAAAATAAAGTCTTCTATAAAAGGATGAAAATAAAACAATAACTGTCTACAAAAAACTTGAAAAAAACAGCAATGGTTAAACATATGATGAGAGTTTGATATAAAAGTATAGTTATTTCTATAGCATACAACAGTTTAAAATAACAATTGAACAATGAAAGTATTGACCAATTTCTATGAACTGCAATTTCTGGAGTATCTATATTAGTAACATATATCTGTACACATATAACTTGAGGTTTATCATCACTTCTTATTTGATAATGCCTCTTTGGTAAGTTAATAATTTAACATACCAAATAAACCTAATCAGTTCAATATCTCTCTTGCACAAGGTAAGACACAAGTCCTTTGAGATTTCTCAGGGACCCCCCAGGAATTCTCAAAGTTAGTTTATCGTCAAAAAGATTCCATTTAGAATATGATATGGGGAAGTTGTCAAAATGGCAAAAGGCTTTTATATTTGATTATGTAAAACCACAGGTAATTATGAAATAATACTCAGTTATCTATTCAACCAAAGTGACAGTAGAAGATCGTAAAGGCAAATACAGAAGGTTATATGGTTAAAAAAAAAAAAAAAACTTTTTCTCTTAATATTGAGAAAACTCAGTTCTCCCATGTAATCAAAAACTTGATAAAGACAGTATGAAGCCTAGAAAATTTATTTTGATAAGACACTCAAAATCTATGCTTTTTAAGCAGACTACTCAAAGGGTAAAGAAAACTCTTTCAGAATCACTGTCAAGAGCAGACCAATAGTCCAAAGAAACAGTTCTTTTAACATCAGATCAGATCAGATCAGATCAGTTGCTCAGTCGTGTCCAACTCTTTGCGACCCCATGAATTGCAGCACGCCAGGCCTCCCTGTCCATCACCAACTCCCGGAGTTCACTCAGACTCACGTCCATCGAGTCAGTGATGCCATCCAGCCATCTCATCCTCTGGCGTCCCCTTCTCCTCCTGCCCCCAATCCCTCCCAGCATCAGAGTCTTTTCCAATGAGTCAACTCTTCGCATGAGGTGGCCAAAGTACTGGAGTTTCAGCTTTAGCATCATTCCTTCCAAAGAAATCCCAGGGCTGATCTCCTTCAGAATGGACTGGCTGGATCTCCTTGTAGTCCAAGGGACTCTCAAGAGTCTTCTCCAACACCACAATTCAAAAGCATCAATTCTTCGGCACTCAGCCTTCTTCACAGTCCAACTCTCACATCCATACATGACCACAGGAAAAACCATAGCCTTGACTAGATGGACCTCTGTTGGCAAAGTAATGTCTCTGCTTTTGAATATGTTATCTAGGTTAGTCATAACTTTCCTTCCAAGGAGTAAGTGTCTTTTAATTTCATGGCTGCAGTCACCATCTGCAGTGATTTTGGAGCCCCCAAAAATTAAGTCTGACACTGTTTCCACTGTTTCCCCATCTATTTCCCATGAAGTGATGGGACCGGATGCCATGATCTTCGTTTTCTGAATGTTGAGCTTTAAGCCAACTTTTTCACTCTCCACTTTCACCTTCATCGAGAGGCTTTTTAGTTCCTCTTCACTTTCTGCCATAAGGGTGGTGTCATCTGCATATCTGAGGTTATTGATATTTCTCCCGGCAATCTTGATTCCAGCTTGTGCTTCTTCCAGTCCAGTGTTTCTCATGATGTACTCTGCATATAAGTTAAATAAGCAGGGTAACAATATACAGCCTTGACGTACTCCTTTTCCTATTTGGAACCAGTCTGTTGTTCCATGTCCAGTTCTAACTGTTGCTTCCTGACCTGCATACAAATTTATCAAGAGGCAGATCAGGTGGTCTGGTATTCCCATCTCCTTCAGAATTTTCCACAGTTTATTGTGATCCACACAGTCAAAGGCTTTGGCATAGTCAAGAAAGCAGAAATAGATGTTTTTCTGGAACTCTCTTTCTTTTTTGATGATCCAGGGGATGTTGGCAATTTGATCTCTGGTTCCTCTGCCTTTTCTAAAACCAGCTTGTACATCAGGAAGTTCACGGTTCACATATTGCTGAAGCCTGGCTTGGAGAATTTTGAGCATTACTTTACTAGCATGTGAGATGAGTGCAATTGTGTGGTGGTTTGAGCATTCTTTGGCATTGCCTTTCTTTGGGATTGGAATGAAAACTGCCCTTTTCCAGTCCTGTGGCCACTGCTGAGTTTTCCAAATTTGCTGGCATACTGAGTGCAGTACTTTCACAGCATCATCTTTTAACATAGAGACAACCAAATTCTAATTTTGTACCAGGATATTTTTATATTAAGACTCATTCTTAAAACATTTAAATAAATCTAACCCACTCTTAGCCATCTTGACCATTCATAAAATTTCTTTTCCAAGACTCTTTTTCCATAAATTTTCTATAATGAAGTCGCTCAGTCATGCCTGACTCTTAGCGACCCTATGGACTGCTGCCCAAAGGCTCCTCCATCCATGGGATTTCCCAGGCAAGAGTACTGGAGTGGGGTGCCATTGCCTTCTCTTCTATAACTGTCCTATATTTTTTCCTCCTTCTTAGTCTGGAACAACCAGTCATCCTACTTAGGGCAAAATGATTTTTTCCCTTAACAACAACAACATGCCATTTATATCTTGGCTTATCCCAAAAATGCACTCTACTTTTCTTATGTACTCTTCATACATAGCTACTTCCCTTCATCCTTATTTCTAGAAGTTTTAATTACATGTATTGATTATAAGTCTTGGCTGTCAGAAACCAAAATACCTTAAATTCCTCTAACAAAATACCAAAAGTAGATTAGCTTATGTTCAGTAATTAATGCTTCAGTATTTTATCTTATTTGGAAACAATCTAGATATCCAATGAATATGCTTTATTTAACTTAATATAACTTTAATGTTTCAAGTTACCAAAAAGATTTTGGAAACTATTTTTATGTACGTGAATGTGAACGTGAAGTCACTCAGTCGTGTCTGACTCTTTGCGACCCCAGGGACTGTAGCCTACCAGGCTCCTCTGTCCATGGGATTTTCCAGGCAGTAGTACTGGAGTGGATTGAAACATAATTATTATTGTAAAGTTTTTAAATAAACGTTTATTTTATTTGGGCTTCCCTGGTGGCTTAGAGGTTAAAGCGTCTGCCTGCAATGCTGGAGACCTGGGTTCAATCCCTGGGTCTGGAAGATCCCCTGGAGAAGGAAATGGTAACCCACTCCAGTATTATATTATTTACTCTTATTTAAATTTCTTATTCTTAACAATTACATTTGGGTTACTCATAAAAATTTCATGAGACAGTAAACAACCATCATCATAAGGAATTTTTCTTGCTGACAAACTTTATAACACATAACATGAGCTTATCTGATTTTTGGCAAATCCAAGTAGAATAAAAGTTTCATGTCTGCATTATGTTTAATCTTGATAACTCCAAAGACATGCCTATTTTAATTAAAGCAACACTTAAACCAGTTTTTATTTGCTAAAGATTATTCCAAATCATGAGAACTTGAAAATCATTCGAGTTATTTTCTATAATTCAGGGGAATACTTAATTTATATACATGTTTATTTTTCCTTAAGCCGATTAAATAGAGCTCTTTTACAAATTTTGGAAACACTATCCATGGGTAGAAAAACCACACATCTATAACATATGTATATAGACATATATAAACATATAGACAGACTGAAACAGAGATCCTACAGATTTCATTTTAAAATCTTAGTCATGAGACAAGTACAATAATGCAAAACTCACTAGTTTATAAAAGAACAGTTGGATCTGAATTGTGTTTCAGGAAGATGAAAATAATTTGAAGTTTCCTGCTCAAAAGGCTTAAGCTTTTTACTAATATTTGTGGAGAAGACTTTTAACAATTTTATTCACCTAGTTTCCAGATAGCTTCCTTTTTCTTTCTGATAAGAATTACCCCACAGAAGTTTGCATTTCAAAGAGATGGCTCTTGGTTCTTAGAGAAGACCTGGTAGAACATTTACACCTCAAAGGCACAGAGAAAGGATGTAAGTTCCTCCAAAAGGACTTTTGTTTCCTAAGTCAAGACCTTTTTACAGTATCTGCAGACCTTTGAGATGAATAGGGGATGTTTGGGGATTGGTAAAAAGGATAGGTGAGCTTTGAATTGCTTCTAGAGCTATAATTCTGTTCTATAGAGTTCATTTGTCAGGCAAGTACAGTTGTTTTTAATTCCTCAAAGAACTGAGTTGCAATCTGGATGATATCAAGGAATTGCCCCACCCACCGAAATATTATCTTCAATTTTCTTATATATAACGTAAAAGAATTCCATCTAAGATGGAAATCAAAAGATTTCTGTGTTCTAGATTTAGAGTTATGTGTCTTTGGAATGCTTCAGTAAATTCTTCCACAATGGCTTCAAAAGTAAATTCTTCTTCAATGGTTTTGTTTTGTTTTTTCCCCTTGTGGGCATGTAATTTCATTCTAAGTTAGGGGGAAAGGTCTTTAAAATTTTTCTATCAAACTTTGAATATCAGTTTCCAGTTTGCCCAACTTCTGCCCATAGAATTCATGTTTAAAAAATCTTTCAAATATCTTTTTACCAGGTTTTACTTGGGACAAACAGTAAATATTCTGGCAGTATTGAACATTTTTTCTTAAAAAAAAAAAAAGGTATACCTACTAAGTGACTCAAAACCAAACCAAGTAAGGCTTACCCATGGATACAAGAGGCATTCCCTAAGAGGGTGCAAAAGATGCAGCCTTCCCAAGATCCAGAACCGCTACTAAAGACAACCAAAAGGAGGCATGATTTAGCCAGTTCCCATGAGATGGGCAACAGTTCACAGGATACTAACCACAAATGGCAGAAAGTCAAGTTCTGAGGACACCAAACAATACAAAGAAGAAAAAATAGCCCTCCTTGGGAGGGAAAGAACCTATAACCAAAGTATACTCCAAAAACAAGTGTCAGGAGTCTGAGTTTGAAAAGAAAAGGACAACATGAAATTTTACCTTCCTCTCTCAACCAGGCCCTATAGACAGATATTTGAAACAGCCGACTTTCATAGAAGTTCTTACCCTTCACCAGCTTCTGCCAGTTTTCCTCGGATTCCATCTGCAAGCTCCAGAGCAAGTGAGATGTCTCAGCAGGTCCCATCTTGGTCACCAGAAACTGTAGAGGAGAAAAAACATTTTTCTCTTTATCTTTTACATTGAATTCTTGGCTAAGATCCCTGTTTCTCTAGGGCATCAAGTAAATTGATAAGCTTATCTAGGTTAAAAGTTTCCTACTGTGGCTACTGTAATTAAGATTATCTTCAGTAAGTTTAATCTACTTGTTCAAACACAAGTGGAGCCATAATTTTTATACAGATAGTTAGCCAGAGTCCCAGGTGGAGGAGTCTCAGAGTCTTTGTAATCATAGGAACCCATATTCTTTCTCTTTTTTTTTTTTTGCCCCCTCTTGAAACAAAGCTTTGATTACCTGAGGCCTAACACTGGACCGAGTACATTTTAAGTTAGCTGCAGCTCAATCTTGGATGCTGTTCAGAAAAAGAAATGTGTATATAAAGTCTGAGAGTTCATAGCACAAAATCTGTGGGGCTCAAGTGAAACCAAATGACTCTGTGGGACCCTCCTAGGCACAAATCCTTTCTGTGTCCTCCATTTCTTATTTTCAGGCAGAAGATTTCAGCCTTCTTCCCTGAGCTCCAAAGGGCAGATTCAAAAGGCTGCTAATCAAGGAATGGAGTGAATGCAGGAACAAGGGAAGAGCAGTCAAGAAATAAAAGTGCAGCCTTGAGACAGGGTCCTGGTTTCTCTTCAAGGAATATATACAATATCTTTGAGTTCTTCTGTTGGAACAAAGGCCCCCATCCAGGTCGAGGATGGTGACTTCAGGCTGAATGCAAGATTATTGGAGCACAACCCTGTTAGCTCACCTCCAACCAATGAGAAGAAAGTCACACACCTTATAGCCCTCACCCCAAATTTTGCCTGTAAAAACTCCCCCTCCCCCCCGAGAAAAGGGAACCCTCTTGCACTGTCGGTGGGAATGTAAATCAATACAGCCACTATGGAAGACAATATGGAGATTCCTTAAAAAAACTAGGAATAAAACTAACATATGACCCAACAATTCCACTACTGAGCATATACCCTGAGAAAACCATAATTGAAAAAGACACATGTACCCCAGTGTTTATTGCAACTCTAGGACATGGAAGCAACCTAGATGTCCACTAATAGAAGTATGGATAAAGAAACTGCAGTACACATATACAATGGACTATTACCCAGCCATAAAAAAACAATGCATTTGAGTCAGTGCTAATGAGGTGGATGAACCTAGATCCTATTATACAAAGTGAAGTAAGTCAGAAAGAGAAAAACAAATATCATATATTAAGGCATATGCATGGACTCTAGAAAGATGGTACTGATGAATCCATTTGCAGTGCAATAAGGGAGACGCAGACACAGAGAACAGACTTATGGACATGGGGTGGGGTGCGGGGAAGAAAGAGTGAGACAAATGGAGAGGGTAGAGTGGAAATATATACACTACCATATGTAAAAATAGAGAGCCAGTGGGAATTTGCTGTATGACTCTGGGAACTAAAACTGGGGCTCTGTAACAGTCTAGAGGTGTGGTGGGATGGAGTAGGAGGTGGGAGGGAGGTTGAAGAAGAAAGAGACATATGTATACCTATTGATTCATGGCCGATTCATGTTGATATACAGCAGAAACCAACACAATATTGTAAAGCAATTATCCTTCAAAAATAAATAAATAAATAATTTTTTGTAAAAACTTCTCCAAACTCACTGGGGAGTTCAGAGGTTTTGAGCACAAGCCACCCATTTTCCTTTCATGGCTCTGCAATAAACCTTTCCCTGCTCCAAACTCTAATAACATTTTGGTTTCTTTGGTCTCACTGCGCATCAGGCACAAACTTGTGTTCAGTAGCACGAATATCTGAAAAGGACTTACTGTGATCTTCAAGAGCAGGAAGAGAACAGTGAGCACTAAGGGAGCAGGGACTTTCTTATGCCTGCTCTATGCTTGTTGCTCCTGGAGGCCATGAGGGCTCTCCACTTACAGCGCCAGAACAGTGAAAAGATGAACTAAAGTATATTAAACATTTTAAGGGTTTGCTTAAGCAAAAACCTATTTAAATCAGGTGATGCCAAATGCCAAGTGCTTAGGAATATTCCATCACTAAGAGCAAGGGTATAAACTTATAGAGAAAGAGCAGAAGCAAAGCCATGAAATTCCTTGATGAGACAATGGTTAAGCATTTGCCTCGTTTGGAAAAAGGTTAGTTGGTTGTTTGTAACTGGCAGTTCTTAGGTGTTGATTTCTTAACCTTGAGGCACTTATAGGCTTAGGTTTTGGTTTGCTTATGTAGGCTGCTAAGGCATCAAGGACCAACTCAGCTTAATGGCTTTCTTATTTAATTAAGTTAACAATATATTCTACTTACAAGTTCTTTATCAGATATGTGTTTTGCAAACATTTTCTTCCAGTCTGTGACTTTTATTTTCCTACTCTTATGAAGGAGTCTAAGTTTTTTATTTTGGTAAAATTGAGTGTTTTAATGAATACTTTTAGTGATATGTCTCAGCAATCCTCGACTAACCCCAAGATCATAAAGATTTCCTCCTGTGTTTTCTTATAGAAGTTTTATAGTTTTAGGTTTCTATTGGTATGACTTCAAGTTCATTAATCTTAGTTTCTTATTATCACTGCCATGTCAAATTACTATATGTATAATGTCAGGGTAAAATAACAATAGATTCAAGAATGCAAGGAATCAGAAGTTTTACTTCCCATGCATCTGTGTTTAAGATGCTATCATAGGACGTGGAATCCTGGGGAAAGGAGCCAACCCAGGGTAAAAATAACAAAAAGTCCTAGATTAAGCTTTGTTCAAAAGACCTAGCCTAGATCAGAGCAAGAAGAAAGAGGGAGAAGGAAGGTTTCCAGAAGAAAGGGGGAATAAGGGAGTATAAGGATGCTAAAAGATTATTGGACATACTCCATTATTTGAAAAATATCATAGTTATACATTGGATAAGTTTTTATATCAAAGGAAAAAAGTTTATAAAGAACATAAAAAAAGAAAATTTAAAAACTGAGCAATAATTAATTGCATAAAAAGAAAAAATTTGTACAAGAAAGGAAGTCTAATAATACTGTGACAGATATTTTGACAATAAAAAATATTTACTTACTTGTAATAATATAAAAACTGTCAGGTAATTAACCAAAAAATGTACTATAACTCAGTTTGGAGAATGGGTAAGTTGGGAAAGGAATTCTAGGGGGATAAATCTTAAATATCACCAGAGAACATTAAGAAATAGTGTCTAAAATTTAAAAAACCAACAATATAAGTGTACTTCTTAGAAATACAGAGGTAGATGCCCAAAGTTAACAGCCGGAAGTATTTGAACTGATTGCTTCCGGGCTGTGGGATGGCAGGGAGGAGGTTTCTGTGGAAGGCTGGAGCTAAGGAACTCTCTCAGAGAGTGAAGAAAGAAAACCAAAGACTGGAAAGTGCTTTATTTTTTCAATGATGTACATACATTACTTTGTTTTCAAAAATTCATTTTTTAAAAGAGTGGTTAAATCAAGCATTTACTATTCAACTGCTTGCCATTGAGTCTTATAAAAGAGCCTTTGGCTAAAGGAAATCAGCAGGGCAATATGGCCACCCAGGGTGAAGCCACTTCCACAGTGTTCGGCTCTTCCTTCATCTTGTGGGAACATCTCATATTCCATTTCCTCTTCAGGCCCTCTTTGACTTCTATTCCCATCTCTGCAATCTTCCCCACCCTAAAGGAGTCCCTGAGAGGCCACTCGGCTCTAAAATTGGAATAAATCACTGCCTTCAAAGGGCAAGTTATGCTTCTGACAGGGTGAACTGCATGAGGGCAGGGTGTGGAAGTGGTGGATTATACTCAAAATGCAGCCAGTTTATTGGACGTGGTGACACCCCAGGAGATGCAGCTCTTCTGCGGGCAGAGGCAGTTCTCTCAGGGTTGCTGGGTGATGGGAACTTGTCTATGGTCTTGTCTGGCTACTCTGTTCAGGGGAGGGGATGTGGTTGGGAAAAACAGCCCTGTTCAGACAATGCAGCAGCTGCCTTGACTAAGAATAGAATCCCATGTTTGATTTGAATTAGCCATTTGAAACAAGAGCAAAACAGCTCTGAAAGTACTACCATCTGTTTTCCTTTAAGGCTGGGTCATAAATAACAAGATGAAAATATATTTCCTGTTCTGGATTTGTGACCTGAACTGCCTTCTCCTGCGTTGTCACTGACCACTTCTGCTATCCACGCATATAACATTCAACGGGCAGCTGTTGGCTGTTGGCTGTAAGGTGGTTAGAATATGTTGGTTTGTTTTTCAGTGTCTATATATGAAGAACTCCTTTATTTCACCCCTCACTTGTTAAATAAGGAAATATAAATAAATTATTCTCTGTATATTTTTTAAAAAGCAATTCATACCAAATAGCCATGTGATCAAACTGCTGCTATTGCCAAGCACAACACTTTTGCTGAAGATTCCTGCCTTGTGGAAGGTTATCTTTCAGGTCAAGGTCAAAGTGAACTAGAAAGTAAGGGAGAAGACAGGGAACTCATTCTGCATCTAGAACTCACTAGCATTGACCTGCCAATCCCAGTAATATGAGGATGCAGAGAATAGAGAAACATCTAGACACAGAGAGAAAGAGAATTCAAAAAAAAAAAAAAGAACAAGAATATTTCTTCTTTCCATGCAGATCATCACACAGTACTTGCATCCTTCTTAGCTGGGACTTCCAGTAATTGTAAACTGTGATCTACCAGCTGTTTCTCCAGTTATCTTTTTAATTTTCATACACACACACACACACACACACACACACACACACACACAAACCCACCTCTTAATTTTGTTTCTTTGATAATTCAAAGGAAAAGGCCACGAAGGCTGGCAGGCCATTCCATTTATGCGCTCAGCCTGGTGAGCTGCCAATATATTCTGGGAGGCATTTCAAATGACAGACACGCAAACATGAAATGTACCATAAAGGGCTGTGGTTTCTGCAAGTTTTAGATCAGCCAGCTGTGAAAGAAACTGTACCTAACAGTGAATATCTCCACATGTTTAAATGCCCTTTTTAAATAATTTCGAAGCAAAAGACTTTTTAAAAGACTTAGAGCAACAGAAATCTTAGAAGGCACATTCCTGAGCTAACGAAGGCACTGAATTGGAGACCTGGTACAAATGCTGGGTGCCCTTGATGAAGCCAGACACTTGGCAGTGATGCATCCAAGCACAGCAGTCGTCACACCATCATCAGCTGAGACTTCATAATAGAAAGACAAGGTTGGGAAACCTGGTCATCTGATGCTTGGACTAATCCCAAATCTTCTGATGGGCTTTCCTGCTGCAGACTAGGCCCATCCAGACCATTCTGGACCATGCTGTCAGATTGAAAAGTGAAAGTGAAGTCACTCAGTAGTGTCCGACTCTTTGCCACCCCCTGGACTATAGCCCACCAGGCTCCTCCGTCCATGGGATTCTCCAGCCAAGAATACTGGAGTGGGTTGCCATTTCCTTCTCCAGGAGATCTTCCCAACCCAGGGATCAAACCCGGGTCTCCCGCATTGCAAACAGATGCTTTACCATCTGAGCCACCAGTTAGTTCAGTTCAGTCGCTCAGTCATGTCCGACACTTTGTGACCCCATGAATCGCAGCAGGCCAGGCCTCCCTGTCCACCACCAACTCTCGGAGTGCATCAAGTCAGTAATGCCATCCAGCCATCTCATCCTCTGTTGTCCCCTTCTCCTCCTGCCCCTAATCCTTCCCAGCATCAGAGTCTTTTCCAATGAGGCAACTCTTCGCATGAGGTGGCCAAAGTAGTGGAGTTTCAGCTTTAGCATCAGTCCTTCCAAAGAACACGCAAGGCTGATCTCCTTTAGAATGGACTGGTTGGATCTCCTTGCAGTCCAAGGGACTCTCAAGAGTCTTCTCCAACACCACAGTTCAAAAGCATCAATTTTTCGGCACTCAGCTTTCTTCACAGTCCAACTCTCGCATCCATACATGACCACTGGAAAAACCATAGCCTTGACTAGACGGACCTTTGTTGGCAAAGTAATGTCTCTGCTTTTCAATATGCTATCTAAGTTAGTCATAAATTTCCTTCCAAGGAGTAAGCGTCTTTTAATTTCATGGCTGCAGTCACCATCTGCAGTGCCACCAGGGAACACTCAAAAAAACAAAACTTCTGAAAACAAAACAACAAACCCTTCCCTCATCCACCATTTTGGCCCACAAGTCCCGAGTCTACCCTCTCAGTCTGGTCTCCCATGGGCACCTGCCCCAGCCACTACTCCTGTACCCTTGCCCCATCTCCCTCCAGAAAGCTGCCAGTCCATCCTCCAGACAGGGTCCCATCACACCTTTCCCAGAGTCTGCTCCACCACCCAGCCCGTGAGAACTCCATGTCAGAACAAAGAGATAAAAATGCTTGAGAAACACAGTATGTTGAGTTCCTTTTGGGGAGTTACTGTGTGTTCATCATAAAAAGACCCTGAGAAACAGGGACCGTTTTGTGTGTTAGCTGCTCAGTCATGTCCAACTCTTAGCGATCCCATGAACTATATCCTGCCAGGCTCCTCTGTCCATGGAATTTTCCAGGCAAGAACACTGGAGTGGGCAGCCATTCCCTCCTCCAGGGGATCTTCCCCACCCAGAGATGGAACCTGGGTCTCCTGCATTGCAAGCAGATGCTTTACCATCTGAGCCACCAGGGAAGCCCCAGGATCATTTTACTCCTAACAAAAGAGGGATTATTTTAGAAACCACTCAGGAAAACATGAACTCAAACTCCATTTCTTTCAGAAAATAACTTCTGAATACTCCATCCCATTGCCCTCACCACTCTGAACCTAGTAAAATTATTGTTTGCACACCTAGGTTCATATATTTGTAATGGCTGATTATGTACAGATGTCAAAATAATATTAATCGTAACCATAATAGATACCATTTAGGAAGAACCCGTTACTTTCCAGCTGCCATACCAGGTGCTTTGTAGATACAACCTCAGTTTATTCAGTTCTAACAACCCTGGAGATAGGTGCCATTATCCGCATTTTACCAATAAGGAGACCAAAGCTCAGAAACTTCAAAGTCTGGGTCACACAGCTAGCAAGCCAGTTCTGGGTCTTTGTGAATCCATACACCAAGCTCTCTTCTAGCATTCTATGCATTCAACTGGATGGCTCATCCTTAAGAATCAGAGACTGCCTTGCTTTTCTGAGTATCAGGCATGTGGTAACTTATCAGCATACATGTCCATTAATAAGATCAGCAATAAAACAACAGACTATACAGATTTATGAGCTTTGTAGATTCAATGTATATTCCACTATTTCCTCCACTGCTCTTTTAAAAAAATCTTTTAAATCTTTATTGAAGAAAATCCTGTATCTCCTAAGATAAATTCTTATTCTAGAATGAACTACCTAATTCTTAAACATGTTTGAAGCCATTACAACTTACTAGCATTCTTAGTAAGGGATGAAAGTAAAGTGAAGTCACTCAGTCGTGTCCGACTCTTTGTGACCCCATGGACTGTAGCCTACCTGGCTCCTCCCTCCATGGGATTCTCCAGGCAAGAGTACTGGAGTGAGTTGCCATTTCCTTCTCTAGGGGATGTTCCCGACCCAGGGATCGAACCCAGGTCTCCCGCATTCCAGGCAGACACTTTAACCTCTGAGCCACCAGGGAAGCCCAGTAAGGCATAGACATCTTTAAAAGAAAAAAAAAAAAACAACTTTGAGCATCCTGCCATAGGCTGGTACACCATAATGGGGCATGCTCAGGACACTCAGTATAGACTGGCAGATGATGACTGCTAGCCTCCTTCCTCTCTGATAAGGAGTAGAATCATAATTGGGTTAAATGCCTCAGTTACGGAGTTGGAGTCCTGGGTGGCACAGAATGGTGACCAAAAGCCAGATACCAGCACCAGACTGCCTGGGTGGAAATCCTAGCTCTTAGATACTGTGACTTTGCACAAGTTACTACACTTCTTGCTTGGCTTTCCCCATAGGTAACACGGGCAGAGCACTGGTGTGAGTAGTAAATAAGGTAATACATGCCAGGTACTCCCAAAGAATGTTTGGCATGCAGGAAACAACGGTGGTTGGATATTTTTACTCTATTCACGAGAGAGGAGCTCTTGGTTGATCAATCCCATAACTATTAAAAAAAAAAACAATAATAAGCTAAATAATATTGAATATTTCTACATGTTAGATACATTCTAAGTGCTTGCTATCAATAGATATCCTCTCATTCATTCCTCTTCACAACCTCGAGGTAATCATTATTTTCGTTCTCATTCTACAGATGGGAACTGAAGGCCAGTGATTAAATAACTTGCCCAAGGCCATTTCATAAGTGATGGTGCTGGACTGAAACCAAGCTCTGCCTGGGTGCAAAGCCCACACTGCTCCTCACCATTTTGTATGCCAACATACACATATACACACAAGGTCATCAGTCATAACAAAGCTATTGTGATGGTGCCTTTGGTCATGCCTTTCTCTGGGCTGCTAAGCTCACCTTATATTGTCCCCAACAACCCAGAGTCTACTCCTCAGTGAGTGAGACTCCTCCTGAGCACCTTCCTGGACACCTGCCTCTTATGTCTGAGCCACAATTAGGATCCCTGGACTCAAACACCCCATCAAGCTCTTTACTGGTTTCATGTCTCTCCAAATCCATGTTGCAACCAAGAGGGAAAAATATCAATACGTTTTATATTTTTATGTCACACAATCCTTAATAAATATTCATGGACTGATGAGCTCATTACTTAGTATATTGAGTTTTAGCTTCCATTTGGGTTTAAGACATTGTCAGTGACAATATTTGGGAGAAATAGTTTTTCTTATAAGACCAGTATAATAAGACCAAGTTGTTATACTCGTGGTTCATCTCTACCACGAGTATAACACCACCATAGTCCTTTCTGTACATTAAATCTTCCTGCCTGTTTTGTTAGGAGGTGTTATATTAAGAGCCATGTGTCCTTCATACTCACTTTTTGTCCAGTTTAGTTTCATTTCAGCATATACACTACATCTTATATCATCAGTAAAAGAAAAAGAACAAAGTTATAGCAGTGTTATTTTTAAAGATAAAGAAAAAATGAGGATTTAAGGATAGGACTTCAAAGTTAATTTACCAAAATCCAACTACATCCTTGACCTGTACAGACCCCAATAAGGCATTAATTACAAAAGGATTAACACTTTTCTCCACTGTAATAATGGAGTCCTCTGTCAATGGAAGGTGATAACAATATTTGCATTCATCCATTAGCATGGGATTCATAAATTATGAGAAAGGTCTTAACACTCTTCCGAAATGAAGTTAAGCAACCGGTGAAGGGAAAGAGATACTTTTATAGTCTAAACGGACTTAAACGATTTTGAAAAAGTCTAGCCCACTCCAGTGTTCTTGCCTGGAGAATCCCAGGGACAGGGGAGCCTGGTGGGCTGCTGTCTATGGGGTCGCACAGAGTCGGACACGACTGAAGTGACTTAGCAGCAGCAGCAGCAGCAACACTTTGTGCTGTGCTCTCTGCAAAACTAGTAGGGGCACCAGGAATGTGTTAACTGGGAATATTTATCCGACTTGCATGAAACTGGTGACACTGCATTGCAACTGAGTCCAACAGTATCATACAAGAAACAATTTCCTTGTTCTTTTGCACTCTGTACCCAGCCTTCCCCTTTCCTCTGCCCACTCTGATGACTGTCCAACTTCAGACTGACTGCAATGACTCAGTGAGAGAGATATAAATAGTTTCTTCCCTGAATGATTCAACATGTTACAGCCATGTTGGAACAGAGAATGCCATCAGCATGGTAAACTTGAGTTATAAACATCTAGAGTTATTTTTTCTTAACTAAATTCTGACACCAGTTCTCCTGCCTATCCCTTGAAATAGGATTTTGCACTTTTTGTGGAATGACACGATGCTTTAAAAATGTAACAAATATAAGAATACTTGGGCCAGGGAAAGAAAAAGGAGGATTTATGAATAGTATACACACCCTCAGTGGAATTTTTCTTACTCTTTGAAGTATGTCTTCCCATCTAGGTCAAGTCAGTAATGCTGCCAAAGTCTTTATGGGCATAAGGAAGCCTTTCACATGCTTATAACCTTGAAAGATGAATGGGAGGCTATCTAAGAACTTTCCTTACATGTTCATTTTTTCCTCCTTGAAAAAGATATTTGATTGAAAATAAAACAGAGTTGACAAAAGTGCCAAATTCCACCATATTTCTGTCTCTGTTTAAACTAGGCTCTTTTTCCTCACACTTCTGAGTTCTTAGGTAACAGAAGGGGACATGGCAGCAGAATGTTAGGGGCTGAGTGTGGGAAGCAGAGGTCTAAGTTGACCCCTCACAATCTTCATCTCCTTGTGTTGTGAACGTGATTGCTACATTTCATGGAGAAAAGAGATTTTGCACACATAATTAAAGTCACTAAGCAGATGACCTTGAACTAATCAAAAAGGAGATTATGTGCAAGAGCCTCAACTAATCACAGGAGACTTTAAAAAAAAAAAAAATGTTTTCTCCAGCTGGTAGCAGAAAAGGAAATAAGGGAGATGCGAAGAGGGAGAGGGATTCAACTTGAGGGAGGTTGGCTATCCCTGTGATGGAAGGAACCATGAGGTAAGGACATGAGTGTGCCATCTAAGAGCTGAGGGTGGTACCTCTCCAGTAATTAGTAAGAAAACAAGGATTTCACTCCTACAAGCACTTGACCTGCAAACAATCTGAATGAGCTTGGACGTGAGATGGGAGAGAAAGAGTCAGGGCACAACCAGTAAAAGAATGACATGACCATTGAGGAAAAGACAAAAACTGGTTAAAACCAACTAAGGGCCAAGATGGCAGAAGATTCAAGTTCCAACAGACCTTGAGCCTCATTGTATGCTTATTGTAACATATTAGCATGCTGAATGACACACCCATAGGTGCCATGACAAATTCCAAAGCTGACCATAAAAGGCCAAAAAGTGGGCAGTGGCCCAATTCCTGGCAATCTCTCCCCCTTCCCCCAAATAGTTGAAATAATCCTCCCACTTGTTAGCATATGAAATTCAGTTCAGTTCAGTCGCTCAGTCGTGTCCGTTTCTTTTCGACCCCATGAATCACAGCATGCCAGGCCTCCCTGTCCATCACCAACTCCCGGAGTTCACTCAGACTCACGTCCATGGAGTCAGTGATGCCATCCAGCCATCTCATCCTCTGTCGTCCCCTTCTCCTCCTGCCTGCAATCCCTCCCAGCATCAGAGTCTTTTCCAATGAGTCAACTCTTTGCATGAGGTGGCCAAAGTACTGGAGTTTCAGCTTTAGCATCATTCCTTCCAAAGAAGTCCCGGGGCTGATCTCCTTCAGAATGGACAAAACTAACCATCCCACATCCCTTCTGAGACAGACCTCATTCTGCCTATAGAATGTGTATCTCTCTAAATAAACTTGCTTTCACTCTACTCTGGCTCTTTCTTGAATTCTTCCTTTGCAAAGCCAAGGACGCTATCTTGGTGGCCTGTTCCAGGGACTCACCCAAGACCTGGGGTATGACTGCTTTCTCTCCGTTCTTCTGCAACAGAAGCATTCTCTCCAGAATCCCTGGTTTAGCCCACTTGGCCCCTTGACTCTGATTTTGTGAGACTCTAAGCAGAGAAGCTAGTTGCACCTACACAGACTATTGACCTATAAGATTATGAGCTAATAAATGGGTACTGTTTTAAGCTTTTAAATTTGCAGGAGTTTATCACAAAGCAATAGAAAATGAATTCACGTGGTATTAACTGAGAATCTTTCTCCAAACATTCCCACTACTCTCCTGCTCCAAGTTTCCTTTCCAACCAAAATATCTTCTTTGCTTCCTGAACATACCTTTTGCTTTCTGCTAGGCAGCCTTCACACACATTAACTTGCTATCTTGAAAGGTCCCTTTGCTGTTTAACCAAGGCTTTTGAGACCAACTTATAGCTTATAACCTGAAGAAAGGAGCCTGACACAGTTTTCTTTCCAAAATCATCTTCACCTGAATAATTCAATTGACATTCAATCATGTCCTGCTCCGTGACACCTTTTTCTGTGTGCTCTGTATTCTTTTATTTTTCCTATTTATTTTTTTGTTAATTAGATAGTAAAGCTCTTAAAAGCAAGTGCTTCTAATTTGCATGCCCCATTCTACCTAATACATCCCTTGTACATCACAGGCACCCAATAAATATTTGTTCATTTGTTTTGTTCTAAAGCACCTCTCTTTAATCTTAATGAGATTAAATGACACCAACGGTCCAAAGAAAACCTCATTAGCCAAGCGACGGGAATCTCAGCAGTGACCTGCCCCACATTCTACTTGGCCTTTCACTACCATGAACCCCAAGCACACTTAAACTGTCAAAATTAAAAATGTAAGTGCAAAAACAAGATAATCACAGA
The DNA here is from genome assembly GCF_002263795.3 of Bos taurus. Classification (NCBI taxonomy): domain Eukaryota; kingdom Metazoa; phylum Chordata; class Mammalia; order Artiodactyla; family Bovidae; genus Bos; species Bos taurus. The sequence continues at coordinate 92,943,671 of NC_037336.1, forward strand.
AAGTAATGTTTGCCAATTGATTTGTGCGACTTTCAATGACATTGTAAGCTCCCAACTAGTCCCTGAGCAGCCAATTTGCATAGAAAGGGATGCTCTCTCCATGGACCATATTTACCATGAATACACTCTTCGCATGACTGTGCAGGAGAGGGGAAGACCAGCAGAAAATATAAAGTATGTTGCGCTGAACATTGTGAACAATTAAGAAGGATCTACATAACAGGCGTGAAGCAGCAGAGGCCGGAAGTCACCCGCGGTGTTGCAAGCCAGGCAGATTTGTTTAATCCCTTGAAACACAAATAGGGCTTAAAATCTCAGCTAAGACATTTACTAAACTAAGTGAACCTATTTTAAAGTTTCAGGGAAAAGCAACAAGAATGCAATTTGGGAAAATAATGAAAGTCAACTTCGTCACAGCCCAGTGCCCCTCCTCTGCTGTTACTATCCAACCCTAAGCAACACGTTGCTCTGTCACCATCTGAAAATTCGACTCAGACTTTGAAAATATCACTGTATTTTTCTTTGTTTCTCAAAGGAAAATGTGAAATAAAAATCAATTTTACATGTAATTTATGTGCTCTCTGTTCTATATAGAATCATAGAACCTAAGGGCTGGCTAAGACTCTAACAAAGCTATTTTGTTTATTCTTCTCCATTAGGCAGGCCCACACTTAATCCTTCCTTGATAGGAAAATCTCTTATCATTTTTAAAGACTTTCAGAGAAGATTTCTTAGACTCTCTCTAACCCACTAAGGTAGTTAATAACTTTTCTTATTATCTAGCCTAAATCCTTCACACTATGCTCAAGACTCATTTCTTCTTGTCTGACTGTTCACTAGAGGTACAGGGAATAATTTATCACTCTCTTTCATATAAGAAACACTCACATACTGATCGTAATTATGGAATTAATTCTACAATCTCATAATGCAATATCCCAAGGTTGTTGTGGTTCTCTGCTAAACGCTCTGCAACTTCCCTTGCTTTCCTTTACCTATCAACCTCAAAAATGGTTGCTACCCTCTGTTAAGGACTTAATTACCTGGTTCTGAAGTCCTTGGTAGTTCTTGCATGTTCCAGCTCGGGCATCTGTCCAGGACCATATCTCAGGACTATGGGATGAAATAAATCATCCAAGGCTGTCCTCACACCTACAAATAATTTTATGAAGATAATTTGGTTGGAATGAGTATTGAAGGAAGCTATGAAATGTGAAAATAAGTCACAGAAAAGTTGTCCATATAGAAAAAAAAAGTGAAAGGAAATATATCACAATGCTAACAGTAGTTATTCCTGGATGATGGTAGGATTCTGTGGGTATGTATTTTGTCTTTCCTTACACCTTTCTAATTTTCCAAACCTCTTGTAATGCATTAATTTTTTTGAGAAAAAAGAGTAAATGGTATTTGCAATGTGTGTGTGTGTGGTAGAAAGGGTAAGAAGAAGTTGCCTAATGGGGTTACATAGGGAAGAGGTGGTGAGTAGCCCACCATGCCAGTTTTCATACCAAAAGCTGGTTGCAGAAAAGCCCTCGGTCCCAACCACATCTGGATGGCTGGTCACCCAACCAGGAGAGGGAACGGCACAGATGCTGCTGGGAGGGGGAGTCACACCAATGCCTTTATAGCTCTCACCAACTGGAAGCCACTTGACCCTTCCTGATGAGCTGCTCAGGACACTTAGATTTGTGGAACCCAGGCAACACCCTAGACGCATGGAAAGGTAAGAGCAACTCCATGTTCTCACCATGTTCTCTTTTTCATATACAGAGGCATGTTGCTGATTCAGGGCAAGGTAATAAAAGGATTTTATTCTTAAAGAGATGGGAATACCAGACCACCTTACCTGCCTCCTGATAAACTTGTATGCAAGTCAAGAAGCAACAGTTAGAACTGGACATGGAACAACAATGGTTCAAAATTGGAAAAGGGGTATGTTAAGGCTGTATGTTGTCATCCTGCTTATTTAACTTTTATGCAGAGTACATCATACAAAATGCCGGGCTGGATGAAGCTCAAACTGAAATCAAGATTGCCAGGAGAAATATCAATAACCTCAGATATGCAGATGACACCACCCTATTGGCAGAAAGCAAAGAGGAACTAAAGAGAATCTTGAGGTGAAAGAGGAGAATGAAAAATTTCACTTAAAATTCAATATTCAAAAAACAAAGATCATGACATCCAGTCCCATCACTTCATGGCAAATAGATGGCGGGCGGGGGAGCGGGATGGGAATAGAAACAGTGGCAGACTTTTTCTTGGGCTCCAACATCACTGTGGACAGTGACTGCAGACATAAAATTAAAAGATTCTTGCTCCTTGGAAGAAAAGCTATGACAAAGCTAGACAGCATATTAAAAAGTAGAAACATTATTTTGTCAACAAAGGCCCGTCTGGTCAAGGCTATGGTTTTTCCAGTAGTCACATATGGATGTGAGAGTTAGACCATAAAGAAGCCTGAATGCCAAAGAATTGATGCCTTTGAACTGTGGGGCTGGAGAAGATTCTTGAGAGTCCCTCGGACAGCAAGGAGATAAAATCAATCAATCCTAAAGGAAATCAGTACTGAATATTCTTTGGAAGGACTGATGCCGAAGCTGAAGCTCCAACACTTATGCCACTTGATGCAAAGAGCCAACTCATTAGAAAAGACCGTGATGCTGGGAAAAGCATCACTGACTTAAAGGACATGAGTCTGAGCAGACAGTGAAGGACAGGGAAGCCTGGCATGCTGCAGTCCATGGAGTTGCAAAGAGTTGGCTACAACTGAGTGACAGAATGACAACAACAATAAAGGATTTTAGATTGGATCAGAATAGTAGAGCTCAGACAGTAAAGCATCTGCCTGCAAAGCAGGAGACCTGGGTTTGATCCCTGGGTCGGGAAGATACCCTGGAGAAGGAACTGGTAACCCACTCCAGTATTCTTGCCTGGAAAAATCTATGGACAGAGGAATCTGGCAGGCTACAGTCCATGGGATCTCAAAGAGTCAGACTCAACAGAACAACTAATACACACACAGGATAGAAGATTCTAGGCTTATGTGTTTGCTTTGCTTTTGCTTTCTCTTCTCCTCAGGGCTCTGGAACTATGAATGCCAGGCCCACACATTCAAGATCCAACTTAAGACACAGATGTGGCTTCAGGTCAACATGGTGACCTGGTACCACATTAGGTTCCACACACAGGGCCACTCTGGGCAGAAGTGTGGGGCAGGAAAATAGCGTTGGCTCTGAACATGTCTCCACTCAGATCAGAATCACCCTTCCCTTCATCAGGAGCCTGCCACCATCCCAGGCCTTTGCTGCATGAAGTGCATTTATTTCCAAGTGTTGTGTGGTTATGGTGGAGCCCCAGGAGACAGTGTAGCTAAGTTGCTTCAGCTGTGTCTGACTGTTTGTGATCCCATGGATTGTAGCCCACCTGGCTCCTCTGTCCATGGGATTCTCCAGGAAAGAATACTGGAGTGAGTAGCCATGCCCTCGCCAAGGGATCTTGGCAACCCAGGAATCGGACCCCGCATCTCCTGCAGCTCCTGCACTGCAGGTAGATTCTTTAATCACTGAGCCACCAGAGAATCCCTTAGGAGACAGTGTAATAGTATTTAAAAGCAGAAGTTTTCGAGTAAGGCATATGCAACTCAGAGCAAATCCACAGACCGATCTTACCTTCAAGCCTTCATTTATACCCTGGGGTCGCTAGGAGTCAGACATGACTGAAGCAACTTAGCAGCAGCAGCAGCAGCAACAGCAGTAATAATGGGATTATCTACACTGTAGGGAATGCATATAACGTGCCTAGAGCAGGGCCCAGCATTAGTGAGCAGAGGCAGATATACACACACACGTACCAGCAAGAAAGAACCTCAAATCTAGCCTTCTTTACAAAATCAGTCTCAATCATTCATTAAATATTTACTGAGCACTCACTGAGGGTCAAACTGGGCTAAATAACAGGATACAAGATAATTAAGACATGGCTTCTGTCCTCAAGGAGTTCACAGCCCAGCACACGGAACAGATGTGAGCACAGCCTGGACTGTTCTCTGAGCAACAAAGCACGTGAGTAGTGAGTGCTGGGAAGAGTCACATTAGGGAAACTTACACAGGGAGTAGTGTTTTAGGATCAAATCTGTCAAATAATTTTTAACTTTTTAATTTTAGAAGTATACCACTTCAGTATTAAAAAATTCAAAACACATAAGCAAAACAGAGAAAAATAAATTAAAACCGTGTGTGGTACCCAGTGCCAACAGATAAATGATTTTTAGCATTTTTATATACTTGCATAATCTTTATATGTATATGGTATGCATGGCAAGTTGCTTCAGTCATATCGGACTCTTTGTGACCCTACGAACTGCAGCCTGCCAGGCTCCTCTGTGAGATTCCCCAGGAAAGAATACTGGAGTGGGTTGCCATTCCCTCCTCCAGGGGATCTTTCTGATCCAGGGATTGAACCTGGGTCCCTTATGCCTCCTGCCTTGGCAAGCAGGCTCTTTACACTAGTACCACCTGGGAAGCCATATATATATATATGGAAAATATTTATGTGTCCCTACTGAGGAATATCGGAGAAGGCAATGGCACCCCACTCCAGTGCTCTTGTCTGGAAAATCCCGTGGACGGAGGAGCCTGGTAGGCGGCAATCCATGGGGTCGCTAGGAGTCGGACACAACTGAGCGACTTCACTTTCACTTTTCACTTTCATGCATTGGAGAAGGAAATGGCAACCCACTCCGGTGTTCTTGCCTGGAGAATCCCAGGGACAGGAGAGCCTGGTGGGCTGCCATCTATAGGGTCGCACAGAGTTGGACACAACTGAAGCAACTTAGCAGCAGCAGTGAGGAATATATGATACAAACTATTTTGTAATCTGATTTTTTTTCACTTAAAAATATAGCCTGAACTGTCTTCCATATTAAGAAATATGAAAATAAGTACAACTTGCAAAGTGACTGCATAGTATTTTACCATAAATGCATATGTAATTGGGGGGGGGAGGGTGTGGCTTCCCTGGTGGCTCAACAGTAAAGAACCTGCCTGCCAGTGTAAGAGGTACAGGTTCGATTCCTGGGTCAGGAAGATCCCCTGGAGAAGGAAATGGTTACCCACTCCAGTATTCTTACCTGGAGAATCCCATGGCGAGAGGAGTCTGGCAGGTTGAAGGCCATGGGGTCGCAAAGAGTCAGACATTACTTAGTGACTAAACAACCAAAACTATCTTTCTTGTTGCCTGATTGTTTCCAAACAGTCATATCATGCCTCTCTCCTTCTTTTAAAAAAAAAAAAAAAAAAAAACCTTCTAGTTCCCATTAAATGAGAATGTCCAGCATAACTCAGTTGAAAACCACCAGTGAAAGTGAAAGTGAAGTCACTCAGTTGTGTCCAACTCTGCGATGCCATGGACTGTAGACCACCAGGCTCCTCCGTCCATGGGATTATTGCTTTTGTTGTTTAGTTGCTAAATCATGTCCAACTCTTTGGTGACCACATGGCCTGTAGCCCACCAGGTTCCTCTGTCCATGGGATTTCCCAGGCAAGAATACTGGAGTGGGTTGCCATTTCCTTCTCTAGGGGATCTTCCCAACCCAGGGTTTGAGCCCACCTCTCCTGCTTGGCAGGTGGATTCTTTATCCCTGAACCACCTGGGAAGCCCAACAGAGAGGATAGATCCCAGCAGAAAGAACTCCAAGGGCATCAGCATTCCAGCTGGAGTCAGAGGGGCTGAATTAAGGCAGCAGTGGCCAGACGGGGAAGGACCCAGCTGGAGACTCATGGATTTGAATTTACAGGACTTACAGGGCTGACCATGGGGCACTGAGTCAGAAGATGGTTGTGCCTTGATGGGGTGTTATCAAGAGAGAACCCAAGAACCCTAGGTTTGGGGACACATGAATATTATTAATTTCTTTTAGAACACATTGAGGTGGAAGGGCATGGGAGACTCTGACCTGGGGATGATCTGTTGCCAAGGCAGTGTCTCCAGATCATGTCTAGGGTGAAGTGGCTTTGAAAATCTTCACGAGATGTACACAGTGAAGCCTTGGGCGTGAAGAAGACCATCCAGGAATGGTGTGTTAGGATACTGACCCATAGGTGAGAACGGGTCATATGAGAGGAATGGTACAAGCTAAGGGGGACCTAGAGAAGAATATCTCAAACTCTGCTAGAGTGCACTCATAAAATGGGGGAAAAGACTTCTATAGTCACACAAGTTTGAAAACACAGAGGTGAGGTTTTAAGTGGGGTTCTTCACCGTAGGACAACTCAGAGGCTTTGCTGCTCATTAGAATGGTGCTTCTTCAAGAGATAAAGGTGGTGGATGGCATCTCCCAGACTTCTGCAACCACAGAATTCTTTCCACACGGGAAACCTGCTAACAACTGGGAGATCCCCTGCGTTCTGCAAAGGCATACAGGAAATGCTGACCAAGAGAAAGGCAGCAGGCACTACGCACAGCCCCAAGCTCAATTACTCACAGTAACAAAACAAAGCAGCTAATTTACTTTGTCTGCAAAATAGGTCAAATTCCAAAGGGAGAAAAGCAATAAAGGCGAGGGGTCCTTTAGTGCCAGATTTTCATTAGTTCCGAGAGTCACACTTCTTTACACTTTACTCTCTGAAATCCAAAATCAGGATGTCTCTAGGTGGTATCTAACAATCTCTGTCTGACCTGTGGCAATCATGACAGGGTTCTCACTGCCCAGGTGTGACCCAACATCAACAACTTGGAAAAAAAACTCCTGGAAAATGAGAAAGGCACTCTTGTAAAGAGCCTACAATCAAATGTTGGTGGGGAGTTGGGTCTGGGGTGGTAACTAAATGATGAGCCCCATTCCCGACCTAGGAGTCCAAGCTAGGTGAAGAGCCCTGCACCATGGCTTTGGGTTTTCTTACAGATTCTTTAAGAAACAACAACCGTCAATGTCTTCAAAGGAAGAGGCTGATATACACACAAACAAGGACATTAATGACGGTGAATGAAAAGGGATGCAGAAGAACTAGCCTTTGGATGGGGAAGAAACGTTAGAATACCACAATTACTCAGTTCCCTTATGTTTTCCTTTCTTCTGTAGGCAAAAGAGTGATAAATAATTAATTTAAAAAAAAATCCTATATCTAAGTCCAAAGACTTCAAATGAGTATCAAATGAATTCTAAGTGGTAAGAAAGCATCGTATCAATGTTTCATGGGCAGCAATCTTTCCTTCTCAGTGGCATATAAAAAATGGAGCATTTTAAGTCAATTGTGACTTAGAATTAATGAAATGGATAACTGGTTTTTAAGAAGTGTATTTTAGCCAATCCTTTCACTCTAAAACATTTTGCAATTCATTCTTAAATGGCTAAAATTCCCAAGGAATTTCAACTAATTACCATTAGAGTGAAATTTTGAGAATAGCCCTTGGTTCCCTTATTCTTCAGGGTTTCAAAATCATCCATCTCCTCTTCCTGGAAACCTCAAGCCAGTGACCTCCTGAAGCAACATCTCTGTAACAGGCTTCTGTCTCTAAGCTGTCCTGGACAACAAAGCTTTGCACTAGACCAATTCCCTGAAGAAAACCCAGCTTCCCCTTCTAAGTTTTTGTTTTCCTCTACAAATCTCTTTTTATAGTTGGAGTCAGTGGTAAGGCCATTCGGCCTCAGCTGATCTCAATTAAACCCTCTGTGTGAAGCAGAGGCTAGGGGTGACCTGGCGCTATCTCTCGCCTCTTCATTTCCTTTCTATAAAACAAGGGGACGAGATGAGACATTCTCCAGGTCCCTAAAGCATTAACATTCTACATTTTATGTTGACTTCTCAGAACAATCAAATGTATTCTTGATATTTAATTTGCATTTTATACAAACAAGTATATTATACTCACAACCATTTTGCATTAATAAGCAAATACCATTCGTTACAACTCTCAGAGCATACTGCCAAATATGGAAACACTCTGCAAATTAATATTTTTCAGAAGGTCATGTAACATATACTAGTGCCTCTCTGAATTATTTGACTTCTGTGTTTTAAAACGGTATTTGTTCTCACCTTGAAAGTAACTGGAGTGCCAGGTCTTAACAAAAGAATCATTCCAAGTTGAGATGGGCAGCTGTGATGATGTTAACCATTTATATGATTAACAGCCCATAAGATTGTGAAGTCAAGTTCCTGTCCATCTCCTTTGCTTGGTGTGCCCAGCACAGACGCGGCGCAATCATGTAGTAAGCGTCCAATGTGTGTGCATGCTCAGTTGCTTAGATGTGTCTGATTCTGCAACCCCATGGACTGTAGCCCGTCATGCTCCTCTGTCCATGGGATTTTTTCTGCCAAGAATACTGGAGTGGGTTGCCATTTCCTTCTCCAAAGAGTAAATGCTCAACACCTAGCTACTAAGTGGGGGGGGAAAAAAAAAAAAGAATGATCCAGTGGCATTGAAACAGAAAATGATGGCAAAATGAATTTTTAAATGCCTATTACATGTGTATTAATAGTGTAAACTACTACAAACAAGAACAGGAGACTAATCTTCCTTCTGAGTTTTGTTCCCTTGGGACATAGTTCAGAAACATGGTAACAAAACACACATCGTTATTGATCCTAGGGAAACAGGTGATTGATATTGAACTTTGTAGGACTATTTATCCTATACACATACAGGCATCTTCTCAATCACTAATTATAAACTGGACAGCCTCAACTGTAGCAAAAGGAAACTCCTAAACTGAATATTTGAATTTTTTTTAATTGTTGAAGACTCACTAGCACCTTGGGAGAAATACTGGAAAAATGTCAGATGGAGAACTGAACCTCTGAACGCCAGAATTAACTCTCCCAGTAAAATAATGTAAGCAGCTCCCCAAAGTCTGGTGGGAGGTGTCCTTTGGAGACAGAGAATTTACTTTTGCTAAGGAATAAAGTCTCTTCAAGAAAATTAGAGATATTAAGGGAACATTTCATGCAAAGATGGGCACAATAAAGGACAGAAATGGTATGGACCTAACAGAAGCAGAAGATATTAAGAAGAAGTGGCAAGAATACACAGAAGACCTATACAAAAAAGATCTTAATGACCCAGATAACCACGATGGTGTGATCACTCACCTAGAGCCAGACATCCTGGAGTATGAAGTCAAGTGGGCCTTAGGAAGCATCACTATGAAGAAAGTTAGTGGAAGTGATGGAATTCCAGCTGAGCTATTTCAAATCTTAAAAGATGATGCTGTGAAAGTGCTGCATTCAATATGTCAGCAAATTTGGAAAACTCATCAGTGGCCACAGGACTGGAAAAGGTCAGTTTTCATTCCAATCCCAAAGAAAGGCAATGCCAAAGAATGTTCAAACTATCACACAATTGTACTCATTTTACATGCTAGTAAAGTAATGCTCAAAATTCTCCAAGCCAGGTTTCAATAGTACGTGAACCAAGAACTTCCAGATGTTCAAGCTGGCTTTAGAAAAAGCAGAGGAACCAGAGATCAAATTGCCAACATCCACTAGATCATAGAAAAAGCAAGAGAATTCCAGAAAAGCATCTACCTCTGCTTCATTGACTACACTAAAGCCTTTGACTGTGTGGATCACAACAAACTGTGGAAAATTCTTCAAGAGATGGGAATATACCAGACCACCATACCTGCTTCCTGAGAAATCTGTATGCAGGTCAAGAAGCAACAGCTAGAACTGGACGAGGAACAATGACTGGTTCCAAACTGGGAAAGGCTCTATATTGTCACCCTGCTTATTTAACTTCTATGCAGAGTTAAATAATATCATGCAAAATGCCAAGCTGGATGAAGCACAAGCTGGAATCAAGATTGCTGGAAGAAATATCAATAACCTCAGATACACAGATGACATCAGGAACGTGAAAAAAGAAAGTGAAAAAGTTGGCTTAAAACTCAACATTCAAAAAACTAAGATCATGGCATCTGGTCCCATCACTTCATGGCAAATAGATGGGGAAACAATGGAAACAGTGACAGACTATATTTTCTTGGGCTACAAAATCACTGCAGATGGTGACTGCAGCCATGAAATTAAAAGATACTTGCTCCTTGGAAGAAAAGCTATGACAAAATCAGACAACATATTAAAAAGCAGAGACATTACTTTACCAACAAATGTCCATCTAGTCAAAGCTATCATTTTTTCCAATAGTCATTTACAGGTGTGAGAGGTGGACTATAAAGAAGCTGAGCACCAAAGAACTGATGCTTTTGAACTGTGGTGTTGGAGAAGACTCCTGGAAGTCCCTTGGACTGCAAGGAGGCTAAATCAGTCAATCCTAAAGGAAATCAGTCCGAGTATTCATTGGAAGGACTGACGCTGATGCTGAAACTCCAATACTTTGGCCACCTGATACAAAGAGCCAACTCATTGGAAAAGACCCTGCTGGGAAAGATTGAAGGCAGGAGGAGAAGGGGACAACAGAGGATGAGATGGTTGGATGGCATCACCGACTCAGTGACGAGTCTGAGTAAATTCTGGAGTTGGTGATGGACAGGGAGGCCTGGCATGCTGCCATCCATGGGTTTGCAAAGAGTCACACACAACTGAGTGAATGAACTGAACTGAACGGAAAGAATAAGCTGAAGACCTTGAGGTCTTATCTGATGGGGAGAGATGTATGTGGCACTGGGGCATGTACTCAAGGAGCCTCTATCCAGCCCTTGGAAGTTGATCAGGAGAGAAACAGGAAGGCTGAGACGCCTGCCCCATTGTAAGCAGAGAGCAAGGAGCCAGAGTAAAGCTGCCTAAGACCGTGGGAATGCCAAGACCATCAGGAAAGTGCCAAGTTACCCAGAGAAAAGGAGGACAAGGCGGTGTTTGAATTCCAGTACTTCCACTCGTTTGGTACTTTGAGGTCAAAAACCACTGGCATTTTTACTCAGGGACTTATTTATTCCTGATTTTGTATGTCTTGGAAAAAGGAGAATGACAGAAAATATTACTTAACATTGGAGATGTACACTCAAATTTTTCTAATGTTTCCTGACTAGTTTGCTGAAATCCTAGAATTTTTATAAATTATCTTGCTCACCAAAGCTCAAGAAATTCTTCTACTGAACTAATCTGGAGACTCTGTCAAAACAAAACAAGCCCCTTCTCATATGTCAGCAACTGCGGGTCTTTCCATACTCAAAGTATATATATATTTAGGTGCAGAAAAATAAAAGAAATTGAGAGGTAGTGAGCAGAAGAGAATGTTATTCTGATATTTTTCTCTGAAGAAACATTTGAATTGGGAATACTACATCTATCACAACAATAGAAATGTGTACCTTTCTATTTCTATAATGTATAATCTCTACATTATACCAATATATTTACCATTTCAGAGAAGGCAATGGCACCCCACTCCAGTACTTTGCCTGGAAAATCCCATGGATGGAGGAGCCTGGTGGGCTGCAGTCAGTCCATGGGGTCGCTAAGAGTCAGACACGACTGAGTGACTTCACTTTCACTTTTCACTTTCATGCATTGGAGAAGGAAATGGCAACCCACTCCAGTGTTCTTGCCTGGAGAATCCCAGGGACAGGGGAGCCTGGTGGCTGCCGTCAATGGGGTCACACAGAGTCAGACACAACTGAAGTGACTTAGCAGCAGCATTTACCATTTAGAGGTACTATCCTATAGACTTTTTGTCAGATTGGGTAATTTCATTGATCATACGTAATTAAATACCACCGGCTTTCCCAAAGGCTCAGATGGTGAAGAAACTTCCTCCAACACGGGAGACCTGGGTTGGATGCCTGGGTCAGGAATATCCTCTAGAGAAGAGAATGGCAATCCACTGCAGTATTCTTGCCTGGAGAATCCCATGGACAAAGGAGTCTGGCGGGCTACAGTTCAAGGGGTCGCAAAGCGTTGGACACGACTGAGCAACTAACACACACACACAACTAAATACTACAAAGTTGAGTGACAACTGTGACTTGATACTGTTATTCAAGTCATCGCCATACATCAGAGAGTCATATATGAACATATGCATATTCAGGATCCTAAAGGCAGCAGCACAGATTAAAAATTATGAGGCTAGTGGTAGAGTTGGAGAGAGGTATGGGCTTCCGTGGTGGCTCAGCAGTAAAGAATCTGCCAGCCAATCTAGGAGACATGGGTTGGATCCCTGGGTTGGGAAGACCCCCTGGAGAATGAAATGGCAACCCACTCCAGTATTCTTGCCTGGGAAATCCCATGGACAGAGGAGCCTGGTGGACTACAGTGCACAGGGTCCCAAAGAGTCAGACATGACTTAACGACTAAACAACAACAACAAAATAGAAAAAAAGATTTATCTCATCTGACAACTCTAATACTCATTCATCCTGAGGGAAAAATAAATTCCACTACTCTATCGATTATTATTCCATAGGAGTCTAGGATGTATATCTTCAGCAAGAGCTTCCCATTCTTTTGTTGGAGTTAAGTTGGATAAGGGAAGAGATGCATGCAAGGACATGATGGCTTTCTACTCCGTATGTGCATCACCTTTTCATCCTCCCTGCCTCTCTTCTGATGTGTGCCCTAGACAAGTTGGAAGCCATGCTGTGCTGGGGGCTGGAGGAAAAGGTTTAACTGATGGCCTCAGATCAGGACTACAGTCTTTTGTAAGCTTGTCTCTGTGTCTCCCCACACATGTCAGCTCAGAGAGGAGGAAGAGGCTGGAGCAGAGCACGTGCTGAATGGAAACTCAGCATGCTAGTCTCTTTTGACCCTGGCCTCCACGGAGGAGATAAGGTAACCTTCCAAACTACCCCCTGAAAAACAAACGTGATGAACACTAACACATCTGAGGTAGAATAAGTCAAACAGAAAGATGTCACCAGTTCTGAGAGACCCAGGTATTTCTACACATAGCATCTCCTGAAGAGCTTCAAATAAAGGCATAACAGATAAATGGGTAACCATGAGGCCAATATTACTTATCAAACTGGAGGAAGGGAAATTAGGATACACGCTGGAGAGGAAATTGAGAAAATTCAGAGCTTAACTACAATTCAATGCAGAGAGATTTATTTCTTTGTTCCCCAAAAATCATAGCTTAACCCAGTAATGGATTTTGTACACACATATATAAAATGTACTTCAACTGAGTAGAGCTTTTCAAATATGCAAATAAATTATGTCATTAAAAATAAACCCCTCTAGGTGCTCAAACCAGGAGGAGATTCCTAATCACTGATGAAAGAGCATTCCATGAGTCAGCAATAGCTATTCTATGGGCAAAAGATTAATTAAAGATAAATAAAAGTCCTGACTAGCTTCTTATATATGCATAATTATATATTAAATTGTATTCTACATATTATTATATTATACAATTACATATTATTCTTTTTATTATTTATATATTAATATTATAATATATTGTATATTATATATAATTGTATATAGTATAATGGTAGTTGTATAATATATATCATATATACAATATGTCTTTAAAGGCAGACCATGCCCAGAACAGTGTGGGAAATCACATGACATATGAATGTCACCCACTTACCTCTAGTTATGTTGTTGCATACTTGTGCTAAGTCACCTCAGTCATGTCCAACTATTTGCAACCATATGGACTGTAGCCTACCAGACTCCTCTGTCCATAGGATTCTCCAGGCAAGAACACTGGAGTGGGTTGCCATTCTCTTCTCCAGGGGATCTTCCCAACCCAGGGATAGAACTTGCATCTCCTGTGGCTCCTGCATTGTAGACAGATCCTTTGCTGCTGAGCCACTAGAGACACCCAGTTAACTCAATATAGATTTGGGACACTTCAGCTTATTTTGGGGCTTCCCTGGTGGCTCAGCCAGTAAAGAATCCAGTTTATTTCATATTTAATATTACTATTAAATATTTCCATGACTGAACAAAATATATTTTATGTTTAAGTTTCTTTAATCTTTCAGGCATTTTCAAAACATCTGAACAAAATAAGCAAAATGATGAAACACTTCAAAGAAGGCAAGCTATAGCTCCCATTTCTTAAAAAATTGGGAGAGGAGCTCTACACAATGAAGCAATTAATTTTTGGAGCAGCCTAGTTCAAAAAAATGCAACTGCTGTAAAATGTGCAGTGATGTTTCTCTTCCATTTATTAAAGAGAAACTCTTGTGAAATGAGAATTAGATTATTGAGCTATGAATGTAAAAAGGGAGGTGGAGAAAGATCTGAGCATGCATATGATCCAACGTGACTCTTGATATCAGATGACTATGTGAGCCTAGAAATGGCAAATTGTTCTCACTTTTTTGAATGGAGTTTTTTTGAATGCCACATATTAGAGCAGCAAAAGGCAAAATGAATGATGTTTTATATTTCTATATATATTTGGCTCTTGATAAAATATAAAGGATTAAATTTACCTAAATTTTGGGGTTTTTTTTCTGTTTTGATGAATTAAATTTGATTTCTTACAGCAATTAATTTATATGAGAAAGCTTTTATTGGTATTTTAATCCAAACTCATATTGTATCTAATGAACTCCTACTAAAGCTCCCGCAGTAGATTATAATTTTAAAACTGCATCATATTCACAATAGTGAGTCATCTTTGCCTTGAACACATAGCCAAAGTAGCTGTGTGTGACTCCAGCAAGTAATTAAAAAGTCCACAGGACTATTGGTTTCCAGTCTAATTTGTAAGGAGCTTGGAAGGTGTCACTTCCAATAAGAGGCCAGAGACCTGAGGTCACAGTGCAAACTGCTGTCTCAAAAATGGGAAAGATGCTGAAAATCGCAACTTACAGAGCAGAAAACTCCACAGCAACTACTACCGGATTAGAAAAACCTGACCAATCATTGAGAAATTGCTGGAGGTTCATTGTAAACAACTCCGAGAGACAGAAACTCCAAGGGGGATCAGTCATGGGGGGGCTCCACATTTTTGTGAGTTTTACCTCCAAAAGATAGACCAGGTTCTGACTATCAGAGGAAAAATTCCTCGTATCTGGAAGGTGGAGGGAAAAAGAAACCATTTAGGAACATGCTAGAACATTCTGGCTTTCTTAACAAATCCTTTCCTCAAAAGAAAGCTATGTAAAGATCCTAAAATGTTGGGGTTTGATCAGAGCTTAAGTGATCTGGGGGAAGGGAAATACTAGCTCATTCAGGCTATCAGTTTAGTTCAGTTCAGTTATTCAATCGTGTCTAACTCTTTGCGACCCCATGAATCGCAGCACACCAAGCCTCCCTGTCTATCACCAACTCCCAGAGTTCACTCAAACTCACGTCCATTGAGTCGGTGATGCCATCCAGCCATCTCATCCTCTGCCGTCCCCTTCTCCTCCTGCCCCCAATCCCTCCCAGCATCAGAGTCTTTTCCAATGAGTCAACTCTTCGCATGAGGTGGCCAAAGGACTGGAGTTTCAGCTTTAGCATCATTCCTTCCAAAGAAATCCCAGGGCTGATCTCCTTTAGAATGGACTGGTTGGATCTCCTTGCAGTCCAAGGGACTCTCAAGAGTCTTCTCCAACACCACAGTTCAAAAGCATCAATTCTTCGGCGCTCAGCCTTCTTCACAGTCCAACTCTCACATCCATACATGACCACTGGAAAAACCATAGCCTTAACTAAATGGACCTTTGTTGGCAAAGTAATGTCTCTGCTTTTCAGGTTATCACATCCCATCAAAGGGGGTAGGAGACTAAGAAGCACTTGTGAAGTTCCTAGCCCAGAAGAACAGGCTCACTGAGAGACTAAAACCTAACCAGAGGACAACAGAACACTTCCCTTCCCTATACCTCCCCTCCATGTCACTAAAGGTCCATTTGCCACAGCTCCTCCTCCCCAATACACTGTCATGTACAATCATCAAAAAATACTAGAAAACTGAATCCAATAATGTGTAAAAAGAATTATACACCATTCCCAAGTAGGATTTGTTCCAGGTATACAAGGCTTGTTCAACATTCAATTATCAACTAATGTAATCTATCACATCAACAGGCTAAAAAAGGAAAAATCACATGAATGGATCAAAAAATTCATAACAAGCAATGAACAATATGCAACACTCATTCATGATAAAGATTCTCAATAAACTAGAAACAGAGGGGAACTTTCTCAACTTGATAAAGAGTATTTCTAAAAACAAAAAAACCCTATAATTAACATCAGACTTAATTATGAGAAACTCAAAATTATCCTACTAAGTTCAGGAACAAGGCAAGGATGTCCCCTCTACAGCTCCTTTTCAGTACCATCCTGGAAGTACTAGCTTAATGCAATAAGAGAAAAGAGTAAGATAAAAATATACAGATTAGGAAGGATGAAATAAAACTTTGTTCACAGATGACATGATTGTCTATGTAGAAAATTTTAAAATTAATAATAGACAAAAAATACTCCTGGAACTAATAAGTGATTATAGTAAAGTTGCAAGATACAAGGTTAATATACAAAAGTCAACTTGCTTTCCTATATACTGACAATGAACCAGTAGAATTTGACACTGAAAACATAATACATTTTACATTAGCACTCCAGAATTGAAATACTTAGGATATGGTTTTTCCAGTGGTCATGTGGATGTGAGAGTTGGACTGTGACTGAGCAACAAAGAACTGATGCTTTTGAACTGTGGTGTTGGAGAAGACTCTTGAGAGTCCCTTGGACTGCAAGGAGATCCAACCAGTCCATTCAGAAGGAGATCAGCCCTGGGATTTCTTTGGAAGGAATGATGCTAAAGCTGAAACTCCAGTCCTTTGGCCACCTCATGCAAAGAGTTACTCATTGGAAAAGACTCTGATGCTGGAGGGATTGGGGGCAGAAGGAGAAGGGGACGACAGAGGATGAGATGGCTGGATGGCATCACTGACTCAGTGGACATGAGTTTGGGTGGACTCCGGAAGTTGGTGATGGACAGGGAGGCCTGGCATGCTGCGATTCATGGGGTCGCAAAGAGTCGGACATGACTGAGCGACTGAACAACTGAACTGAATCCCAATCAAAATCACAGCAAGTTATTTTCAAATATTGACAAACTGATGCTAAAATGTATGTAAAAAGGCAAGAGATCCAGAATAGCCAACACAATATTGAAGGAGAAGAATAAAATTGTAGGACTGACACTACTCAACTTCAAGACTCACTTCATTAAAGCCACAGTAATCAATACAGTATTGGCAAGAGAACAGACAAATAATGAAACAGAACAGAGAACACAGTAATAGACCCACTCAAAATTTTATTCAACTAAATATATTTATAGAAATAAAGAAAGAAAAGTTATCACAATGGAAAATAGTGCTGGAGGAGCTGGACATTCAAGTGCCAAAAAAAAAAAAAAACAACTCTAGACAGACCTTACATTCTTCACAAAAATTAACTCAAAATGGTTCATAGATCTAAATGTAAAACGCAAAACTAGGAAACTGCTAAAATATAACAGAGGACAAAATCCAGGTAGGTAACTTTGGATTTGCCAGTGATTTTTTAGATATAACCCCAAAGGCATGATCTACAGAAGAAATAACTGATAAGCTGGACCTCACAAAGTAAAAACATCTGCTCTGCAAAGGACTGTGCTAAAAGAATGAGAATACAAGCCACAGACTGGGAGAAACTATTTGCAATAGATATATGTGATAAAGGACTGCTATCCAAAATATACAAAGAACTTTTAATTCAGAAATCAGAAAATGAACAAACCGATTTAAAAATGAACAAAGCACCTGAACGTATGTTTCACAAAAGAAGATACACCGATGGCAAGTAAACATATGAAAAAAATGCTCAATATCATATATCGTTGTGGAAATGCAACTTAAAACAACAGAGATACCACCACCTATCTACTAGAATGACAAATATCCTAACACCACCAAATGTTGGTAAGGATGGGAGCAGTAAAAATTCTTACTCATTGCTGGTGGCAATGCAAAATGGTACAAGCTGGAATCAAGATTGCAGGGAGAAATATAAATAACCTCAGATACGCAGATGACACCACCTTTATGGCAGAAAGTGAAGAAGTACTAAAGAGGCTCTTGATGAAAGTGAAAGAGGAGAGTGAGAAAGCTGGCTTAACACTCAACATTCAAAAAACTAAGATCATGGCATCCAATCCCATCACTTCATGGCAAATAGATGGGGAAACAATGGAAACAGTGACAGACTTTATTTTCTTGGGCTCCAAAGTCAGTGCAGATGGTGACTACAGCCATGAAATTAAAAGATGCTTGCTCCTTGGAAGAAAAGCTATGACAAACCTAGACAGCATCTTTACCAGCAAAGGTCCATCTCGTCACAGACAAGGCAATGGTACCCCACTCCAATACTCTTGCCTGGAAAATCCCATGGATGGAGGAGCCTGGTAGGCTACAGTCCAAGGGGTCAAGGAGAGTCAGACACTACTGAGGGACTTCACTTTCACTTTTCACTTTCATGCATTGGAGAAGGAATTGGCAACCCACTCCAGTATTCAGGGATGGGGGAGCCTGGTGGGCTGCTGTCTATGGGGTTGCACAAAGTCAGACACGACTGAAGTGACTTAGCAGCAGCAGCAGCAGCAGCAGCCCATCTAGTCAAAGCTATGGTTTTTCCAGTAGTCATGTATGGATGTGAGAGTTGGACCATAAAGAAAGTTGAGCAACAAAGAATTAATACTTTTGAACTGTGGTGTTAGAGAAGACTCCTGAGAGACCCTTGGACAGCAAGGAGATCAAACCTGTGAATCCTAAAGGAAATCAGTCCTGAATATTCATTGGAAATACTGATGCTGAAACTGAAGCTCCAACACTTTGGCCACCTGATGCAAAGAACTGACTCATTGGAAAAGACCCTGATGCTGGGAAAGATTGAAGGCAGGAGAAGGGGACAACAGAGGATTAGATGGTTGGATGACATCACCAACACAATGGACATGAGTTTGAACAAGCTCCAGGAGTTGGTTATGGACAGGGAAGCCTGACGTGCTGCAGTCCATGGGTTCACAAAGAGTTGGACACAACTGAGTGACTGAACTGAACTGAACAGCTATTTTGGAAAAACACTTTTGCAGTTTCTTACAAAACTAAATATACTCTTACCACACAATCCAGCAATCACAATTCCTGGTATATAACCAAATAAGTTGAAAAATTAGGTTCACACAAAAACATGCACATGAATGTTCATAGCTTTATTCATAATTACCAAAACTTGGAAGTAACCAAGAGGTTCTTTGGTAGGTGAATGGATAAATAAACTGGTACATTTATACAATGGAAAATTATTCAGCACTAAAAAGAAATGAACTATTGAGCCCTGAAAAGACATGGACAAATCTTGAATACATTATTGCTAAGGAAAGAAGCCAGTGTGAAAAGGCTACATACTGTAAAACGATGGTGATAATGCAAAGATCAGCAGCTGTAAGAACTGGGGTTGGGAGAGGAATGAACAGACAAAGCACAGAGGATTTTTAAGTGAAATCCTAAAAGCTTTCGTTTTTATTTTAGTGAAAAGACTCTGTATGATACTATAACAGTGACTACACTTGCCAACACCCATTTGTACGACACAAAGAGAACCCTAAGGTAAACTACGGCCTTCGGGTGAGAGTGATGCCTCAGTGCAGTTTCATCGGCTGGAACAAATGGAACACTTGGCATAGGATGACAGCAGTGGGGAGGGCTGTGTGCACTCATGACCAGAAAGAATGGCAAATCCCTGAACTTTCCACTCGATTTTGCCGTGAACCTGAAACTGCTCTTTGTTGTTGTTTTCCAGTCGCTAAGTTGCGCCCGACTCTTTTGCAAGCCCACGACTGTAGCCTGCCAGGCTCCTCTCTCCATGCGGTTTCCCAGGCAAGAATACAGAGGGGGTTGTACTTCCTTCTCCAGGGGATCTTCTCAACCCAGGGATCAAACCTGTGTCTCTTGCATTGGCAGGTGGATTCTTTACCACTGAGTCACCTGGGAAGCCCAGAACACTGCTCTGAAGATAGTCTACTTTTTCAAATGTTAATAAATGTGTTTTATTTTTCAAAGGGGGGGCCCACAGTGAGCCCTTGACCTTTCTTTCACTTTGTTCTAATAAATGCTTATTAAGCATGTGGTATTAATTTCTTAGAGCTGTCTTAACAAAGTTCCACACATTGCATGGCTTAAACAGGAGAGTTTTTTTTTTTTTTTTTCTTTTTTGGACTTTCAACTTTTTATTTTGTATTGGGATATAGCCAATTAACAATATTGTGGTAGTTTCAGGTGAACAGCGAAGAGCCTCAGCCATACATATACATGTATCCATTCTCCCCCAAACCCCTCTCCTATCCTGGCTGGCACATAACATTGAGCAGAGTTCCGTGTGCTATATAACAGGTCTTGTTGGTTATCCATTTTAAATATAGCAGTGTGTACATGACCTTCTCAAAGTTCCTAACTATCCCTCCCCCACTCTGACCCCAGCAACCATAAGTTGGTTTTCTAAGTCTTAAACAACAGAAATGTATTGTCTCTCAGTTTTGGAGGCTAGATATTCAAGATCAAAGTGTTATTAGAGCTGGTTCCTTCTGAGGGCACTGTTCCATGTCTTCTTCCTGGCTTCTAGTGGTTTAATGGCAATCTTTGACATTCCCATTCTCTGATCTCATGTTCACATGGCATTTTCCCTGCGTATGTGTCTGTCTCCAAATTTCCCCTTTCTCTAAGAGCATCAGTCACCCTGATTGAGACTCATATACTACTTACCTGCAATAGCCCTATTTGCAAACATGGTCATGTTTGAGGTCCTTAATGTTAGGACTTCAACATAGGAATTTTGCGGAAACACTGTTCAGTTCATAACACTCTATGTATATAACACTGTGCCAGACTCTGATGGGAATTCAAAATATTTTGAGGTCGTCTCATAACATTTGTCATATTTGAGAACATGACAAACTTATGCACAACCATAGCCAAGTGCACAACTGATATTACAGCAAAGTAAGAGAATAAGGGCCAACTGAGAAGTACTCGCACCTCTGGCACAGCTTCAAAGGAGGGGTTTTCGACCACTTACCAGTTGGGTTGCACCACTCACGGGTTGGAAGTTTATGGACAAGCTCCCTAGAAGCAGGAGGGATCAAGCAGCGGCACAGCTGGGATCAGTAAGCGGGAACAAGTGAGAAAGCAACAGCTCTTGGCCTGCACTTCCTTCCAGGAGTCTGTGAGTAGCTGGGCATCTAGCACAGTAGGGGGCAGACCTAGGGAAGCAGTTGAGCAGGTGATAAAGCTAGAAAACCAGAGTTGAAGCCAAATTGCACAGAACCATGAAAGATAAATGTGGGCTCTGGGTGAAGTGAGGCCTCTGAAGTTTTGAAAACAGGAAATGAAGTAATGAAAGCAACATTTAAGAATGGTTTTTCTGGCAGAGGGATGTAGACTTCACTGGAGAGGATTCATTCATTCAACATACATCTGTTGCGTCTGCTCTCTCTCGGCGTGAGAAGAGCTAATATACAACAAACATCCTTTCTAGAGTGAAAGATCAGGTACACTCAAAATACCCATTAAGGGAGACAGGTAAGACTGAGATTTGCCTCTGTCTGTGGGATTTCCCAGGCAAGAATAGTGGAGTGGGTTGCCATTTCCTTCTCCAGGGGATCTTCCAGACCCAGGGATCAAACCTGTGTCTCCTGCTTGGCAGGTGGATTCTTTCACCCCTGAGCCACCTGGGAAGCCCGAGATATGAACACTTTCAGGAGACTCGCTGGCTGGTCTGCTTTTATCTGTGTGTGGTTTTTGTTTTTTTTCTCCCTTTCCTGAGTGTCATATGCTGCAGTTTTATTCATGAGTAACCCTTAAAACTCACTTCCATCTTTACTCTCGGGCACACTGCATGCTCTTACACTCAGTGGACCACAAAACAATCGTGATGGATCCAAAACTGCTCTCCAAAGAGGAACCAGGATGGAAGAAACAGGCTCTGTTAGAGCCACAGCCAACCCCCGTCATCAGAGACGCAGGCTCTCAAGGAGGAAAACCAAACATAATTAAGTAAAATCGTATTGCTCAAATTTCCAATTGCATAAATCAATGATATTTTCCTCAATACCATTTTGTAAACTCTATATCACATGGATTTATAGGCTTCAGGATTGACTGAGCCAACTACTATCCATGTTATATCAGCAGGTTCTGTATCTTTTGGTGTCAGCAAAAAAAAAAACAAAAAACAGTTACATTCAAGATGAAATCACATTGTATTTTCAAAGCACATGTCATCTCAAAAAATTATGCTTAGGCAGGATTTTTCATATAAATAATTCTCTACTGGGCAATCTATCAGAGGCTGGTTTTTCTTTTTCCTCTTTTTGTAAAGTTGGCTTTGTATGTTTAAAAAAAAAGAAAAGGATAAGCCTTAATAGCTCATCTCTAATAGCAAGCTTGGGAAGAAAAAGCAGAGAACTTTTTTCTGAAAAAATAATAATCTTTCTTAAACAAATATAGTTTATCATCTAGGTTCTTGATTCAATAGATGAACATTTTTAACCTTTATCTTTTATTAATATATATTACCTACAGTTGTATATATGAAGATTGTGTTTGTAGATGTCTATAAACAATCTATTGGCTTATTCATCCTTTCATTTTCTTGAGACATTTTTACTTCATTTCATGAAGTCACAGAATTTTAAATTTGGACTATTAGAGATCTGTTTTTGGTCCAGAATTTAATGTAAAGTTAAAACTCATCACTTTTCTTTGGATTCAGTGTAATTTCAATGCAATATAAGAATCTTACAGAAAAAATAATAAAAGAATCTCCTATTGATTTCTACCTTCTAATATCGCCAATGTGATTTTTTAAAATATTTTTCTAGTGTTTTCTCATATGTAAAAATTACAGTATTTGTAAAATTTGACATCCTTTTTTTTTAAGTTATGAGAGGTTTCCAGTAGCAATAGTCCTTCTTCCTAACACAAGCTTAGGGCTGCCGCAAGTCAAGTGGAAAGAACCGAAGTCTGGCCTTTGGGCAGGAAGCAAGGTGGCTTTGGGAGCATCTGTGTCTTTGAGGGAAGAAATAAGCCTGCTTGGATCAAGAGGAGCACATGGGGGAATCCTCAAAATTAGCCCTGGAAGAGCAGCACGGACTGGATTTGGAGGGTGGGGTTCTGGGTGAGGCCAGAGAAGGAGTCTGGACTTGTTGCAACAAAGCACGTGAAGCTGCCTTTCCGGCCAGGAGAGAAACGGGAAGAAGGCGCAGCTTCGGGAAGCACAGCTGCTGCTGGAAAAGGGCGAGCTGAGGGAAAGCAGGTGGACACCAGTGGCTCCCTGGCCGCCCAGGGAGAAAAATATGTAGGGAAGGGTCGTGGGGTTTCTTGTGGTTCTTTCTGTTTGTTTTTGGTGGTTTTTTTAATTTGTTTATTTTAAATTGAAGGATAATTGCTTTACAATATTATGTTGGTTTCTGCCACACTTCAACATGAATCAGCCATAGGCATACATATGTCCACTACCTCTTGAACCTCCCTCCCACCTCCCACCCCATCCCACCCCTCTAGGTTGTCACAGAGTACCAATTTGAGCTCCCTGAGTCATACAGCAAATTCCTACTGGCTCTCTCTTTTACATATGGTAATGTGTATGTTTCCATGCTACTCTCTCATTGTTTTTAGTGGTGGTGGTGGTGTGTGTGTGTGTGTGTGCACTTGCACATTAAACCCAGAGGAATATCTTCATTTTCTTGAAACACAGACTCTCTTAGTCTACCTTTCACGTGTTCACTTTTCCTAGACACAGGGGTGCAAGAAATATATCCTTCTCTTAGTTACTGTAAGAAAATCACCAAAAGTATTATGACAATATTTTTGTTAGTTGTTTCAAATCTATATATTCTGCTGTACAAAAATTGAGATGTTGGTCAATACTTGCATATTATAGAACATAGCTAGGCTGGCAGGGTTAGTTACCATAAAAATATTAGTTACATATGCCAACCACCTGGCTAGTAGTATAGAGGTGTATTACCGATGCCTATTATCAATGCCTATTTTCGATGGCATGTTATTAGGATCCTAGAGCCTGACTTGTCCACATACCTTCAAACTGTGTTCCCTGGAACTCTAAACATTCGTCAGAGAAGCTTCTGGGCCATTCACCTCCTTCCTTCAGCTAGAGCATCCCACCATTATCTGCTCCAAACTTACAGAGTTACTGTAAGTCTGAAGCCTACTAAACTAGTCCAAGCTCCTCATTTTGTGAAAAAATAATAATAATAATGAGATTTTAGAGCTCTGAATTGACTTGCCTCAACTCATACACAGCAATGAGAGGCAGAGTTAGACCTAAAACTCTCTGAAGTGTTGCCGTGGTTAAGGCAGATGCTCTCAAGTCTGAGGTCATAACAGGAACAGCAGGAAGTGAGGAGACAATGATGCAATTCTGCCTTGTGTCAAGCTCTGTGGTTCCACTGGTTAAATGCTTCTTTTCCTACTATTATGCTTGATTATGTGTGTGGAGGATCTGGAAGTTAAACCACTCATTTTTTTCTAGGAATGTTAAGAAGCTTTATTTTTTTTAACATGATGTATTCACTCATTCTGATTTTCACTCATCGCTGAATTCTACAAAATGCCCATTCCTTTCCAAATAAGGCAATAGCATCCCCTGACCATAAAGTCTGGTGAGACTTATATGGGGAGGGTGCCTTCTATTGAAAGTAGCATTCCATGAGCAATTAGGTAGTAAAAAGTAATCTGGAACTTAACCAACTCATACCCTTTGTATATCTATAGAATATGCATGCTCAGTCACTCAGTCATATCTGACTCTTTGCAACCCCCAAGACTGTAGCCCACAAGGCTCCTCTGTCCATAGAATTGCATAGGCAAGAATTCTGGAGCAGGTGGCCATTTCTAACTCCAGGGGATCTTTCTGAATCAGGGTTCAAACCCACATTTCCAGTGTCTCCTGCACTGGCAGGTGGATTCCTTATCACTGGGCCACCTGGGAAGCCCATCTAGATATAAATAAAAAGGAAAATTCAAAGGAAGGGAAACATATTTAATTACTTGGAAAAATTATCAAATATCAAAGCAATTATAATAAGATACTTCATAATGCTTAAATGTGATTGTTATGTATCATCATGATGAGTGCTATACAAAATGTAATGTTAATTTTGACCAAGGTCAAATATCAATTTAGTAATTCTAAACATCAATGCAAAGAAATAGAGGAAAACAATAGAATGGGAAAGACTAGAGATCTCTTCAAGAACATTAGAGATACCAAGGGAATATTTCATGAAAAGATGGGTTCAATAAAGGACAGAAATGGTATGGACCTGACAGAAGCAGAAGATATTCAGAAGAGGTGGCAAGAATACACAGAAGAAAGAAAAAAAACAAAAAAGAATACACAGAAGAACTGTACAAAAAAAGATCTTCACGACCCAGATAATCACGATGGTGTGATCACTCACCTAGAGAAAGACATCCTAGAATGTCAAGTCAAGTGGGCCTTAGGAAGCATCACTACAAACAAAGTTAGTGGAGGTGATGTAATTCCAGTTGATCTATTTCAAATCCTGAAAGATGATGCTGTGAAAGTGCTACACTCAATATGTCAACAAATTTAGAAAACTCAGCAGTGGCCACGGGACTGGAAAATGTCAGTTTTCATTCCAATCCCAAAGACAGGCAATGCCAAAGAATGCTCAAACTACTGCACAATTGCACTCTTCTCATAGGCCAGTAAAGTAATGCTAAAAATTCTCCAAGCCAGGCTTCAGCAATAAGTGAACCGTGAACTTCCAGATATTCAAGCTAGTTTTAGAAAAGGCAGAGGAACCAGAGATCAAATTGCCAACATCCACTGGATCATCGAAAAAGCAAGAGAGTTCCAGAAAAACATGTATTTCTGCTTTATTGACTATGCCAAAACCTTTGACTGTGTGGATCACAATAAACTTTGGAAAATTCTGAAAGAGATGGGAATACCAGACCACCTGATGTGCCTTTTGAGAAACCTGTATGCAGGTCAGGAAGCAACAGTTAGAACTGGACATGGAACAACAGACTGGTTCCAAATAGGAAAAGGAGTACGTCAAGGTTGTATATTATCACCCTGCTTATTTAACTTATATGCAGAGTACATCAGGAGACACACTGGACTGGAAGAAACACAAGCTGGAATCAAGATTGCAGGGAGAAATATCAATAACCTCAGATATGCAGATGACACCACCCTTATGGCAGAAAGTGAAGAAGAACTAAAAAGCCTCTTGATTAAAGTGAAAGAGGAGAGTGAAAAAGTTGGCTTAAAGCTCAACATTCAGAAAACAAAGATCATGGCATCTGGTCCCATCACTTCATGGCAAATAGATGGGGAAACAGTAGAAATAGTAGCTGACTTTATTTTTTTTGGCTCCAAAATCACTGCAGATAGTGATTGCAGCCATGAAATTAAAAGACACTTACTCCTTGAAAGAAAAGTTATGACCAACCTAGACAGAATATTTAAAAGCAGAGACATTACTTTGTCAACAAATGTCCGTCTAGTCAAGGCTATGGTTTTTCCAGTGGTCATGTATGGATGTGAGAGTTGGACTATAAAGAAAGCTGAGCAAAGAATTGATGCTTTTGAATTGTGGTGTTGGAGAAGACTCTTGAGAGTCCCTTGGACTGCAAGGAGATCCAACCAGTCTGTCCTAAAGGAGATCAGTCCTGGGTGTTCACTGGAAGGACTGATGCTGAGGCTGAAACTCCAATACTTTGGCCACATGATGCGAAGAGCTGACTCATTTGAAATGACCATGATGCTGGGAAAGACTGAGGGCAGGAGGAGAAGGGGATGATGGAGGATGAGATGGTTGTATGGCATTACTGACTCAATGGACATGAGTTTGGGTAAACTCCAGGATTTGTTGATGGACAGGGAGGCCTAGCATGCTGTGGTTCATGGGGTCGCAAAGAGTCGGACACGACTGAGTGAGTGAACTGAACTGAACTGAAATCTAAATATGCATGTATATTTTTCTTTTTGAGTTGACACAAAAACAGTCTTTTTCACAACTTTGAAACTGAGCCACAGTATTGTAAGGATTAACAGTGTCCACTCTGGTGATCTGGTGCCCAAAATATTCATGATGCTCTAGACTTGCTGCACTCTTATTGCTTCTGACATATCTAATGAAGTTAAGATTCTTATATTACTGTAGCATTTTATTAAAATCCTTTCCACCTTTTACCTGATGCTGTATCAGATAAACAGTCCAAAAAAACAAAAAACAAAACAAAACACATATTACATAAATAAAGCACATAATTCAGTATCTGTCCTCACTAAGCTACCATTTCTCAGCCAACCTGCTAAATAATCCCCAAACTGCCATCTCAACTACTAGGTAATTCCATTAAACACCCGATGCCCCTGTCCTAGGGCTTCACTGGTGTCTCCATGGTAAAGAATCCGCCTGCCACTGCAGGCGATGCAGGTTCAATCCCTGGGTTGGGAAGATCTCCTGGAGTAGGAAATGGCAACCTACTCCAGTATTCTTGCCTGGGAAAGCCCATGGACAGAGGAGCCTGGAGGGCTACTGTCCACAGAGTCATGAAGAACTGGACATGACTTAGCAACTAAACAGCAACAACAAAGCCCCTGCCCTTGTGAAGCAGTTCTTGAACTACATTGATCAAATCTGTGGCCCAACGTGGCATCACATGGCTTCAGCTCTAGCGCTTATGGAGTAACTTAGAAACTGAAAATACTTTCCATCCTCAATAAACCTAAGGGGTGAGGGTGTCCCATTACCTATTACCTCAGGGTCCACAGCTATTGTGGGAACATTTTAATGACACCCAAATTCCTAGGAATGATGCTAGAAATCTAAATAGATAATACACATCAGGACCTGTTGATCTGCTGAAATTTTTATCACCTGGGCATGGAAGGAAAGGGGACCTTCCTTTTCCCCATTTTCTGTTCTCCCCTTTGCCTGCTGATGAGCAGAAGAAACCTGCAACCTCCTCAGCTTTGTCTGGGCTGTGGGTGAGGCTGGTGAGCACAAGGGCTGAGAAGGGGATCCAACAGGACCAGGTAGTTCACTAGGGTGGGGATTAACCACTGAATAATTTCTAGATATAAGGCTTGAGCAACTCTATAGATGCTGATGATACTTGTTCACAAGTGGAACACAGGGAAAGCAAAAATATCTATCTTTTTCCCATCTCTGTCTCTATAAATGTGTAATTCAAAATATTCATTCTCAAAATTTTTAGTTTTAGGACTTTTTAAAATTCTTAAAATTTATTGAGGACCCCAAAGAATTTTGGTTCATGGGGATTTTATATATTGATTAATACATAATAGAAATTGAAACTGATAATTTTAAAATATTTATTACTTTACTTTTTCAAAAAATAATAAGTCTATCACATACTGCCAAAATTATTTGATTTTGTGAGAAAACAACTATTTTCTAAACAGAAAATAGTGACAAGGATGACATTGCTTTGTAGTTTCACAAACCTCATTAATATCTGGCTTAACAGAGCATAGCTGAATTCTCATTTCTTCCCTGCATTTAGTCTGTTGAGATATTTATTTTGGTTGATGCATATGAAGAAAATACAATCTGACAAAGATGTGCAGTTGGAAAAGGGCAGAGTATTTTATAGCCATTTAAGATAATTGTGGATATTCTTCAATACTGTGCCAAAACCCAACAGTGGTCATTTCTTAAAGGTTAGTTGGAATATGGAATCCAAAAGTATATTGATGAACTTTTCCCTGTGTGTGTTTGTATTAAATCCATTCATCACACTTCAAATGGATCTTTCACTCATGCACTGATCATTTGGAAAAGATTGGTTTACTGACTCATGCATGCCTTCCAGTTGTTGGCTCTGTTATTACATAATATCAAAAGTGCATAAACACATGAAAAGGTGCTCAACACCGCTAATCAGCAGGGAAATGCGAATCAAAGCCACAATGAGATATCACCTCATACCTGTCAGGATGACTATTCTCAAAAAGAACACAAATAACAAATGTGTGGAAAGGGTGTGGAGAAAGGGGAAATTTCACAAACTGTTGGTGGGAATGTAAATTGGTGCCACCACCATGGAAAGCAGTATGGAGGTTTCCCAAAAAACTGAAAATGGAACTACCCTGTGACTCAGCATTTCCACTCCTGGGTATATATCTGAAAACAAAAACACTAATTCGAAAAGATACATGGACCATATATCGGCAGCATTATTTACAACTGCCAAACAGCAGCAGCATTATTTACAACTGCCAAGATATGGAAGCAACCTAAGTATCTATCAACAGATGCATGGATAAAGAAGACGTGGTGTATATACACACAATGGAATATTACTCAGCCATAATAACAATGATATTTTGTCATTTGCAGAAACATGGATGGACTTGGAGGCATTGCGTTAAGTAAAACAAGTTAGACAGAGAAAGATAAATACTGTTTGATATCACCTATATGTGGAACATAAAAATATCACAAACTAGTGAATATAACATAAAAGAAGCAGATCCACAGATATAGATAACAAGCTAGTGGTTACCAGTGGAGAGATGAAAGGAGGGAGAAGTAGTATAAGGGTAGGGGACTAAGGTACGAACTATTAAACATAAAATAAGCTACCAGGATATACTGTACACCACGGGGAATATAGCCAATACTTTATAATAACTATAAATGGAGTGAAATTAAAAGATGCTTGCTCCTTGGAAAAGCTATCACAAACCTAGACAGTGTATTAAAAAGCAGAGACATCACTTTGCTGACAAAGATCCATCTAGTCAAAGCTACGGCTTTTCCAGTAGTCATGTACCAATGTGAAAGTTGGACCATCAGGAAGGCTGAATATCAAAGAATTGATGCTTTCAAACTGTGGTGTTGGAGAAGACTCTTGATAGTCCCTTGTATAGCAAGGAGATCAAATCTATCGATCCTAAAGGAAATCAAACCTGAATATTCATTGGAAGGACTATGCTGAAGCTGAAGCTCCAATACTTTGGCCTTCTGATTCAAAGAGCCAACTCATTGGAAAAGACCTTGATGCTAGGAAAGATTGAAGGCAAAAGGAGAAGGGGGTGGCAGAGGATGAGATGGTTAGATAGCATCACCCACTCAATGGACATGAATTTGAGCAAACCCCGGGAGATAGTGAAGGACAGAGGAGCCTGGTGGGTTACAGTCCATGGGGTTGCAAAGAATCAGACATGACTTTAGCAACTGAACAACAACAACAAAATAAAATGGAGTATAACCTTTAAAAAACTGTGAACCACTAGATTGTACACCTGTAACTTACATAATGGGCTTCGCTGGTGGCTCAGACAGTAAAGAATCTGCCTGCGATGCGGGAGACCTGGGTTTGATCCCTGAGTTGGGAGGATCACCTCAAGGAGGGCATGGTAACCCACTCCAGTATTCTTGCTTGGAGAATCCCCAGGGACAGAGGAGCCTGGCGGACTATACTCCATGGGGTTGCAAAGAGTCAGATTTATATAATATTGTATCGCAACTATACTTCAATAAATAAATATTTTTTAAAAATTCATTTATATCACCATGAACCTCACCAAAAATGTCTATAAGCATTGGGAAGCTGTCGAACTCATAGAGGCAGATTCAAGTTTCCCAAAATTCTAATTTTCACTTGAAAGCTCAGATTTTATCACTGGCAACAAATACTGTCAGTTGTTTTCCTAGAAGTGACAGGCTCCCTTCATTCATTTTTAAAAGAAAACGTCTGCCAAATATCCAAGTCTGAATAACCAGTTTGTCTGTCAGACATTTTCAAGCAATAGTGTTTCAGGAACAAAGCAGCTAGTTCAGCCCACGAGTCAATCACACAACTGCTCTTCCTACAGACAACCCTGGGGCTCCACTATGTAATGGAAGTGTTTCACATGTGCTTCCTGCTTTGTCACACGTAACACTAAAGAGATGTGTTCAGTTCAGTTCAGTTCAGTCACTCAGTCGTGTCCGACTCTTTGTGACCCCATGAATTGCAGCACGCCAGGCCTCCCTGTCCATCACCAACTCCTGGAGTTCACTCAGACTCACGTCCATCAAGTCAGTGATGCCATCCAGCCATCTCATCCTCTGGCGTCCCCTTCTCCTCCTGCCCCCAATCCCTCCCAGCATCAGAGTCTTTTCCAATGAGGCAACTCTTCACATGAGGTGGCCAAAGTACTGGAGTTTCAGCTTTAGCATCATTCCTTCCAAAGAAATCCCAGGGCTGATCTCCTTCAGAATGGACTGGCTGGATCTCCTTGCAGTCCAAGGGACTCTCGAGTCTTCTCCAACACCACAGTTCAAAAGCATCAATTCTTTGGCACTCAGCCTTCTTCACAGTCCAACTCTCACATCCATACATGACCACAGGAAAAACCATAGCCTTGACTAGACGGACCTTTGTTGGCAAAGTAATGTCTCTGTTTTGAATATGCTATCTAGGTTGGTCATAACTTTCCTTCCAAGGAGTAAGGGTCTTTTAATTTCATGGCTGCAATCAACATCTGCAGTGATTTTGGAGCCAAAAAAATAAAGTCTGACACTGTTTCCACTGTTTCCCCATCTATTTCCCATGAAGTGATGGGACCGGATGCCATGATCTTCGTTTTCTGAATGTTGAGCTTTAAGCCAACTTTTTCACTCTCCACTTTCACCTTCATCGAGAGGCTTTTTAGTTCCTCTTCACTTTCTGCCATGAGGGTGGTGTCATCTGCATATCTGAGGTTATTGATATTTCTCCCGGCAATCTTGATTCCAGCTTGTGCTTCTTCCAGCCCAGCATTTCTCATGCTGTACTCTGCATATAAGTTAAATAAGCAGGGTGACAATATACAGCCTTGACGTACTCCTTTTCCTGTTTGGAACCAGTCTGTTGTTCCATGTCCAGTTCTAACTTTTGCTTCCTGACCTGCATACAGATTTCTCAAGAGGCAGGTCAGGTGATCTGGTATTCCCATCTCTTTCAGAATTTTCCACACAGTTATTGTGATCCACACAGTCAAAGGCTTTGGCATAGTCAATAAAGCAGAAATAGATGTTTTTCTGGAACTCGCTTGCTTTTTCGATGATCCAGTGGATGTTGGCCATTTGATCTCTGGTTCCTCTGCTTTTCTAAAACCAGCTTGAACATCAGTACCAAGGGCCAAACTTTAATAAAATTAATAACTTTTTAATGCTGTATTAGTGGCTTCCCTGGTGGCTCAGATGGCAAAGAATCCACAAGACGTTCTTACTTGAAACTGGGATTTCCTTGGTTTTCTAGTTTTGTTTTTAATTTTTTGCATTGAATGTTTGGTGGTGAGGAATGGGACGAATACCAGCACACTTTGGGGCCACTGCCTTGATTCAACCATTAGGCACCAACAGTCTGTCTCATCATTGCTTTGGTACCATTATTGCAAACATTGCAAAAGTGGAAAAAAGCAAATGATATCTAACATTATTATGAAAACAGTTTTGACTCCACAGACTTCCCAAAACAGTCTTGGGGAGTCCCAAGGGTCACACTTTGAAAATCAACCTATCCAGGGCAAATTTATATTGATGAAGCCTATATATTTAGAGATATGAATTCCTTGGCAGATGCAACTGGTTAACTCAGTTGTATTCCAGCCACATCAAACTAATTGGGATTTTCCAAACACAGGGCTTCTTCGACCTCTGAGACTGAGGCTAGAATGTGAGGACATACCCTCTTCCCAAGAGTTCCCCAACTAGGCCTCCCCCCTCCTTCCTTCACCTCTCAGCTCACTTGTATACTCTTCCAAGAGGCCATTTCCTGAGCCCTGCCATGGCCAAGCCCCAATCCACATGCTGAAGTGCCCTCCTCTCCATTATCCTACAACCCTCTGTGCCTCTTTGGGGACCTTGTTCTCCAAGAGTGGTCCCCAGCCTCTCCAGGGGTTCTGTTAGGAGTGTGGAATCTTGGGTCTTACTCCAGACCAACTACCTTGGAACCTGCATTTCAACAAGACCTCAAGTGATCCCTGTTCTCATTAAGGTTTGCCAAGCACTACGAGTCAGGGGACTGGCCAACTTAATGGTATGACAGTTGCTTATTTACCTATCAGTCTCCTAGAAGACAGGCAGTTGTTGTTGCTAAGTTTCTTAGGAGGACCTGTGACTTAGGTGTTTCGGAGATGCCTGCTGAGTAGATGAAGGAGTGATGAACATGTTGAAGGGTATTTGTTCTTACATATTTAGGAATGATTTCTAAACCAGAACTGAAGCAGTTATCTGGTAAAGGATTCATTTTATCTTTATCAACAGCAGAAAACTTTAAACATATAGATAATAAATTAATTCACTTTAAGGTACTTATTTTTTAAAGTTACTTATTTATATCAGTTACACATGCTCCTTTATTGAAAACTCTATGGTTTTACAAGGAAATTAAAATATTCCAATAGTTTAAAAAAGGCAGATGCTCAAGGAATAAAACCATCAAAATATATATTTTTTAATTAGGCCCTAAATGTTGACCAATGAATCTTTATGACAATTATTGACTTTGTAAAGCTCCCCCTAGATTAATGTGCAATAGAATCTGTGCATCTAAATTTTTTTTCAATCAATGTTTTCATTTGGGTCCACCCCACCCCCCACCCCCAACTTTTTTTTCTACCTTTTCAACAAACAGAAGCCGTGGTAAGAGCAGTTTGTCATTTTTAAGGCATGAGGATTAGGCTTTGACTAATTGGAAGATTTGCCCATTATTTAAATGAAACTTGTTTGCAGTTTCATCATCCGTGTGGATCTAGAAAGGCCGTCGACTGGCCCATCAATTTGGTTAGAAAAGAATAAATGAATACGGAGACTGACAGTGTTCTCTCGTGGGAGGCTCTGTGTGGCTGTATTGTTTCTCCAGTATTAATTATCCACGTAAAAATAATTCACGACGCTGCAGTATTATCCGCCCGGCTCCCAGCTCCCCAGCCGGCCTGCCTCTCCCCTCTCCTGGCACATTTACAGCTCCCGATGTCAGCAAGTGCTGGGCACTCATGTGTTCAGTGTCAACAACACACCAGGAAATCAGGGCTCCGGGCAGCCCAGCGATGCTGGCTTTCGGCTGCCTCTGGAAGCGAAGCGAGCTCTCCTCCACGCTGCAGGAAGGCTTGTTTACCAGGCCGGCACCCGTTCTCGGCTTAGGGTTTGAAAAAGGCAGCGCCAGCACCTTGGGCATGAAGCCTGGAGATGAGGAGAGCAGGGAGGGAGGTGTCATTGGTAGGTCAGTGAGGAGTTCAGACCAACGAGACCACAGAACTGAAGAAAAGGGAGAGATGCAGAGAGAGGAGAGGGAGGGAGCCATCTCATCTGAGTCTGTGGAAGGGCTCCAAGCCATGCGCATTCAAGGTTCAACCTGGCCTCCCACGCACTGTGGCCGCAGTGGGCGAGGAGGGGATGCTACCGACCACTGACCGGGAAAGGCAGGTCTGACTCCGGACGCACATAGCAGAGGGAGCAGAGATGCAGACGCTCGCAGTACAGGGTGGGGGCAGTTCGACTGGGAACTGTTGAGATGAGGTTCAAAGCCACGGTGTTTCAGCACTGGAGACATCAAGGGGCTTCTTCTCTCTGCCCATTCAGACAGATCTGGGCATTCTCCATTACAATCTGAGCTCTGTATTAGACCCAATTCACAAACCGCTCTCGGGTTCAGTAACAAAATGTGTTAACAGACATTTACTTCTCACCGGTCTGGAGGCTGAGGGGTCCAAGGTCAAGGAGCAGGCAGACACGGTTCCTGGTGACAGCCCTCCTCCTGGCTTGCAGACAGCTGCCCTCCCCCATCCTCATATGAGAGAGAGAGAGAGGGTGCTTCTTCTAGAACACTGACCCCCAGCCTCACCTCATCCAAACCTAACTATCCCCAAAGGATCCATCTCCGAATATAATCACATCAGAGGTTAAGGCTTCAAAATGTGAATTGTAAGGGGATATTACATTCAGTCCGTAATACCGTTAAGAGTTTGCCTGCCATTAGACAATATACTGGAACAGTCTTGCTTTTTGCCTGTAATCTAAGTCATCCTCTGACACCTCTCACCATCTCCCTCTTGATAGACAGAAGTGGACCTTCATCACCGGATGCAGTCCAGGCCTCCTCCTCCTCCTCCGGCCTCAGGGGCTGCCCACTGCCCACTGACCCCACACCCCATGCTCCATGCACGGGACACACGCACTGTCCCTTCACACAGGACGACCCCTGCCTCCTCCCTCACCTGGTACTCCTGCTCACAACTCAGGACATAGCCTCATCCACCAGATAGACATACACCCTCGGGGCTCCCAGCACCGGGCCCTCTCCCATTCAGACCTGCACTCTCTGTCCCTAACACCCCTCTGAAGGGGCGCTAGGCATCCTCGCCTCCCAACACACAGCAGAGTGCCTGCCTCCTCTTCAGACAGCCTTCAAAGCCAGCTCATGAGATAATGAGGGTTGCCTCCTGCAACCCAGTTATAATAAATGAAGGGAAAGAGGTGGTGGGACACAAAGTCCTGGTTCTCTCCCCCTCTCCCTGGAAAAGGATGGCAGGTTTCTGATTTAGAGGGAAGGAGAGCAGAGTGGGGACAAGCAGATAGAGAATGCAGTCCTAGTCTTGGTCATCCTCTGTGGTCCTCACTCTTGCCCCACACTTCCAGTCAAGGGGAGGAGGGGTTTCTCTGCCAGGGGATCCTTGCCTGCTGTTCCTCCCTGCCGTCCCCCCCAAACCACAGCAGGAAGTTCAGAAGCTGGTATGGATCTTGGAGGATTCCATTCCCTCCCCCTGCCTTCCTTGGGTGTGTGTGTGTGTGTGTGTGTTGCTCAGTTGTGTTTGACTCATTGTGACCCCATGGAGGGCTCTCCTCTGTCCGTGAATTCTCCAGGAAAGAATACTGGAGCAGGTGGCCATTCCCTCCTCCAGGGGATCTTCCCTACCCAGGGATTGAACCTGGGTCTCCCACATTGTAGGCAGATTCTTTACCATCGTAGCCACCAGGGAAGCCCCTTGTCTTCCTTGGTGGCGCACCACATGTCTTCTGGATATGGGAATGCCCCAATCCAGGGAGGGAAAGTTTCTGGAGCCAAGAAACCAGTGACTCCAGCCTCTGCTGCTCTCAGCATCCATTCTACTTTGGGATCACAGCCAAACAACCCACCTCTACTCCCCATTCAATGAATTTCAGCTGTTGTTTTTGCCAGCTCTTTCCTTTTAATCTCCAGATGAGTGTGTTTTTTTGCCCACTCTGCAACTTTTACTCGAAAGTGAAGTTGCGCTGCCCAGTGCTGTAGAGTTAGTGGGTTTTTGCCCATGCTCCTGTGCTGGACTCTGGCACGTCTCAGAGTCTTCTCCCAGTGGCCCCCCACTTGGCCCCCAGATACCCTGTGGTCTTACATGTAGTAACGCTGCTGTACTGTACACTTCAAAACAGTTAAGACGGTAAAATTTCTGTTCTGTGTTTTCTGCCACAATTTTTAAAATACAAAAAGTTTTTCAAGTAAAAATAAAAATTAAAAAAATCTTGTGTTCAGAAATCTCCATGGTCACCCTCATGGGAGCAGAAAGTAATTTTCAGTGGACTATTCAATGAATGATCTCTATGTATTACAGGTTGAATTGTGTCCCCCAAAAATATATGTTCAAGTCCTGGGACCTCTGAATGTGATCTGACTTGGAAATAGGGACATCGGAGATACAATTAGTTAAAAGAAGTCATAATGGAATAGTGTGGGCCCCTAATCCTATATGAGTGGCGTGCTTATAAGAAGAGGAGACATACAGACACACACAGGGAAGAAGCCCATGTGAAGATGGAAGCAAAGCCTCGGGGGTGCAGATGCAAGCGCAGGAACACCAAGAATTCCTGGCAACCACCAGAAGCTGGCAGAGACAAGGGAGTTTCTCTTAGATCCTCCAGAGAGACCTTGGTCCTGCCAACACCTTGACTTTGGACTTCTAGCCTCCAGAACTACGAGATAATAAATTTCTGTTGTTTTCAGTCACCCGTTTGTGGTATTTTGTTAAAACAGCCTTAGGGAACTAATGCATTTAATACCATGCATATAAACCGTAGAATCTTTGGGAATTTGCTTGGATGTAGCACAAAACTTAATTTCTGCCCCTGCATGATCCCTTCTCTCATGAGCACAAATGCAGTATCTGTGCAGTGTTGATTCATCATGTTCTCAAAAGGGTCGCCTACGCCTCTCTGACATCACCTTAGTTTCAACACAAGCCTAGATCCTCTGACTTTTCCATCTGACCAGGTTCCTCTTGTCCCTGAATCATTTTCATTGCTTTTTCTTCACCTTCTCCTTCAGTACAACATCCTTTTTACACCAAAGTGATAAGAATTGAAAATGATATTCTAAATGAGACTCTGCTAGTCCTTTTACATAATGGTAGAAGAATTCCCTTTGACTCAAATTCAATACACTCTATTCACACCTCTGAAAGCTGTTGGTACATTTCTGTGTGGCTTTATCATTGTGGTTTCAAGTACTAGCTATTGTCACATAGGAACCACAGACTGTTGGAGGTTTAGAGGTTATAACCCATTTACTGTTCGCCTTTCACTTCACCATTTTTGAAATCACACACTAATGACATACATTTAATATGCACTCCACTCAATATTGCAAATTTTCCCTAGTTGTTAGGTCAGGTACACAAAGGGGAAGCCCCTTCCATCTCAAGGTTAGGTCAGGAATGAAAACTAACTCAAACACTGACTACGTCAGCCACTTTACATATAAGATCTTCACACCCCTAGGAGCAAGATGTTATCGTTTTGGTTATTTCCACTGTATACATAAAGACTTGAAAGGAGAAAGATAACTTGACTCAAAGTCACTGTGGGTAGGTAACACACCCGTGGCTGGACTCCAAGTTAGCTCAACTACAGGCCTACAGTCCTCCTCTGGCCCACACCACCAAAAAGCAGATACCGGTGACATTATTCTTTTCTGCCTGGGAAACACTGAGATCCAAAAAACATAAATCATAAGAAAAAAAGGCAGGGTGTTACCTTGGAAAGCACACTGCACTAGGAGTAAGGACCCCTGAGCTCTAGAATCAGCCCTTCTCTTAAGCTTCTCAAAACCATAAGCTTCTAAAGACCATGAAAGTGAAAGTCACTCAGTCATGTCTGACTCTGCAACCCCATGGCCTATACAGTCCATGGAATTCTCTAGGCCAGAATACTGGAGTGGGTAGCCTTTCCCTTCTCCAGGAGAGCTTCCCAACCCAGGGATCAAGCCCAGGTCTCCAGCATTGCAGGTGGATTTTTTTTACCACGAGGGGAGCCCTCTAAAGACTATAAAGTGCCTTTATTTATTTTACCCACTGCTGTGTGATGTTGAGCAAATCGCTGACCCTTTCTGGGCTTCAGACTTGTCATCTGTAAAATGAGGGGTGGGAGGAGGTGGTCCCAGTAGCTCCCAGGAAGCTTTCACCCTGATTAGCTCTGAAGCAGGGGTGCAGGCTTGGCCCCTCCCTCTGTGCCTTCAGTTCCTACCCCCGTTATGTACTCTGTGTTCATCGTGCTTAGCACAGAATACTTTCAATTTCATATTGTTTTCATTTCAGTTTTTTCAGATCTCTGGGTTTTCCCCAGAATGAAGGACATACAGCAAACAAGGAACAAGAAGGCTCCAATGTGCCTCTCTGTCAAATTCCCCTGTGGGCGGAGCCCAAGCCGCACTCACACTGCTGTGTCAGCGACAACGGGGCCATTGGTCCAGCTCCTGCGGCTCAGTTAGTCACCCCTGACCATGCACAGCCGTTACCATGGCAACCATTGCACTGTGCTCCGTGGAGGCCACGGGTCACCACTGCAGATGCCACCGCCAGCAGACCCACGCCTTTCTCCCCTCCTCTGCACGCCCTGACTCAGCATCGGAGGCCACGCGTCCCGGCCACGCGCCGCCAAAAGCAATCAGTCAGATTGAGGCCCAGAGTCAATGTAGGCGAGAAGCTTCTTTCCCTGTAACTCTACCACATCAAGAATGAGAACTGCACATAGGGTGGATACCTCTTCCATGTGGTGGGAGAGAACCCATCAGATGTTGCTCGGCTACACAGCGAATCTGTGCCCAAAAGAGAAAATTGGAAAAATGCCAACATTTCTTCCTTGTGCTATGAATTAAGCATTGTCCTCTCTGCAGTTTAAAGATAGGGATCTAAGCCTGCAGATGCTACCAGGGTCTTTAATATGTTTATAAATGACATGCCGTTCTTGTTACAAGGCAGCTTCCGGGTCAGAGGTCGGGGGTGGAGCCTGGGAGTCTGAAGCCTTTACAAGCTCTAGCGTGATGTTTCTGCTCCTGATCCATGGACCAAATTTTGAGTAGCAAAGCCTTAGATGACACCAGCTCCTATTGCACATAAAGTGGACCTTCCCCGATCACTGCCATTTATCATTTCAGTAAGGAATCAGAGTAAATATTAGCTGGTTCAGAGAACACATTTCCACAGGGCAGAGACTGCATCTGCTTGGAATAAAGATAA
The DNA here is from genome assembly GCF_002263795.3 of Bos taurus. Classification (NCBI taxonomy): domain Eukaryota; kingdom Metazoa; phylum Chordata; class Mammalia; order Artiodactyla; family Bovidae; genus Bos; species Bos taurus. The sequence goes on from NC_037336.1 coordinate 92,983,111, forward strand.
TAGCTACAATTTATTGAGAGCTTGCTGTTTGCCAGTGCGCGCGCGCGCACACACACACACACACACTCCATACAATAGCCTTTTCAATACAGTTGTTCCTTAATTAAAATTTTAACATAGGGAACAGAGGCTCACACCTGTTCTGTGACTTACCCAAAGCCACACTGTCAGCAAGGAGTCAGGCCGGGACTCAAACCCATCTGTCTCTCTGCAGACCCGTGCGCTTCCTCTCACCACGCTGCTCCTCTGCTAGGCTCCGCTGCCCCGGGCAGCAAACAGAAGGGCTTCCCGAAAGCAATGACCTTGTCAGGATTTTCTGGGTCCCTGATCGCCACCGCTTCAGTGTTAGTTGTCGGTCACTAACAAAGCTCCAGACAGGAAATCCCTGTATTCACCTCTGGTCAGCCCCATGGCTAACATCACAGGGATTTGGGTCCATTCACTGAACAACAATTTATTGAGTGCTTCCCACAGAAAATCAAGTGAAGATGAGAAGAAGCAAAAGATAAAGGCTCTGGCCTCTTCCTTCTAGCTCCCATGACTGATTTTTCATCTCTTCTTTTGTGAGTCTCCAGCAGCATCAGAGTTTTTGCCCTGGTCTAGGCCAGACTCTGCCTGTATTGTTGTCAGCTGGGAAAGCTGGCTATCAAAACCGAGCTTCAAAGGTGATACTGATAAAGACAAATTCCAGGGTGGGGGTGATGGGGTAATGAGGGTTCATGGCAGGCTGATCCGAACTGGGATAGAAAAGGGCAGTGTCTGGGGTCAAACATCTGGCTCAAAGTTTAACTCCAGCCCTCACTAGAAGGGTGGCATAGAAAAACAATTTAACCTTCATCTGGGTCAGGATTTTGGTGGTGTTTTTTTTTTTTTCTATTTTCCTCTGAATGGAAGTATTAACACCCATGTCAAAGACTGATGGTATGACGATGCCAGTTTCACAGAGTCAGAACATGACAGGTACTCAGTGAGGACTGGTTTCCTTCTTTCTGCCATTAAACTGGTCAACATGTGAAAATGAGACATTCAGGGTGAGATCCAGGAGAAGAAAAGGAGCTAAGAGCAGGTCAGAGCTGGGGCAGAAATTATGTCTGGTGCTTTGTGTGAGAGCAAGGAGACCTGACGGGGCAAGGTTGGAAAGACGGACACAGCAGACAGGCAGACAGCAAGCACAGGACCAAGGCCACGCTCGACAACCAGGAAGAACCAGGAGCCAAAGACTGAAGCAGCCTGATTCAGCCATGGGGATTCTCCTGGGCAGCGTGCTGGACCAACCAGCTTGTTGGAAGTCTTTGCTCCCCACCTTCCTCCTTTCCTCCCGTGCCTCCTGCCCTCCTCTGACCACGGAAACACATAGATGATCTTCTTAAAGAATGCCCACCCAGTGTGCGGCCTCCTGATTTTAAAGAGCATGTCAAAGGGCACGAAGGACTCTAACTGGCTCCCTATCTCTTCCTTCAGGTCTTCGGATAAATTTCCCAGTGTGTAATCTTTATCCATCAGTTGTAGGACATTGTCAAATTGTTATTCCCCATACTCATTTATGTAGAACACAGGCAGAAAAATACATTTTATCTCAGACAAATGGGTATCACCTAAACAAACACAGGAAGAGCAGGGGAATTTTTTCATCACTTTCCCGATGAGTGAGGCAGTCCTGGTTCCTCTATGAATTCAGACAAAGGCAGAGTTCTGCTGGATGGCCACCAAGCCAATGCTCTCTGCCATTTCCCCAGGCTCTCCTGTAATTTTGTAGAACTAGATGACCAAATTCTGGATGAAGTGTAGGTTGCAGCCACAGATGCCAATTCAGGTCTGATTCATGAAAGCATCCCACACAATCCTGTCTTGAGTTCTGAATGAGGTCAAGGAGGCCTGAAGCCAGGAACTGGCACAGCCACAGAGAGGAAACAGTCCTGGTCCCGGATGTGAAGTTTGGGCTAGCCACCTGACCCACAGTAGGCTGGGAACCAAGCAAGAAGTAAACTGCCATCAGGTTAAACCTTGACAAGAGGGAGTGTCTGTTACAGCGACTAGTATGACTCATTCTTCCCACACCAGCCATGTGAGCCCTTGACTAATGCTCACCAATGACTAGAGTCAGCCTGGCCAGCCTCAGTTCCACTCAGCTGCAGGTACTAAGGGCCTGCCTTCTTTGGGATGATTTATTGCTAACTAAGCAGCCGGCCTTTCTGCAGGTTCAGACCAGATTCCACCTCGGTTTGCTGTTCAGACACTGAAAAGTGACTGACAGCCAGGGTGATATCCTGTCCCCTTGTCCTGCTGCTGCTAAGTCACTTCAGTCGTGTCCGACTCTGTGCGACCCCATAGACGGCAGCCCACCAGGCTCCCCAATCCCTGGGATTCTCCAGGCAAGAACACTGGAGTGGGTTGCCATTTCCTTCTCCAATGCATGAAAGTGAAAAGTGAAAGTGAAGTCGCTCAGTCGTGTCTGACTCTTCTCAACCCCATGGACTGCAGCCTACCAGGTCCTCCGTCCATGGGATTTTCCAGGGGGATTTTCCACCCCACTGGAGTGGGGTGCCATTGCCTTCTCCGCCCCTTGCCCTAGCCAGTCCCAAACATCTCAGCTTCCTCACTGAGCCACCCTTATATCCCAACATTGAGTTCCACATCACAACAACCAATCTGGGCATTCCAGAAAGTCTCTGCCTGTGGATTAGGATGATGGAAGCAGAGGAAGAAAGGAGGGGGACTGCACTGGAAGGTAAACTCTATCCTTGGTATTGTTAAACTTTACACCGTAAAATTAATTTGGTTTTGTGGGACAGTCTGATATCTAAGACAAATCTACCACTCTCTTGTTCTATCAGAGGTTTCTGATTCTACATTCCAGTCTTTTCCAGTAACTGTTTCTCAAGAACAAGAAATCTCAAACTTTGACGTGTGTGCAAATTTCATGGGAATCTTTTTAACATGAAGATTTTAATTCCATCGGTCTAAGGTAGACTTCAGATTCCACATGGTTACTGACTCAGTGGACATGAATTTGAGCAAACTCCAGGAGATAGTGAAGGACAGGGAAGCTTGGTGTGCTGCAGCCCATGGGGCCACAAAGAGTCAGACAAGACTTAGTGACTGAACAACAACAAAATTTCCACTCTCAATTCATTCAGGGCAGTTTGCAGAGAGACAGGGTAGTAGAAAGAGAACACAGGCTTGTGTGCAGGTAGGTCTGGATCTGAATCATGACTTGACCACTTATCATCTACCTGACACTGAACAGGTTACTTTCCTGTTTGCACTTCCATTTTCTCATGAATAAACTAGACTAATCCTGAGTTGTTGAGTAGACAAGACGTTAACTTGAAATCCCTCTGTTACAAAGACTGGGCAACAGCAGGCACTCCAAAATTGGTGATACTGATTTAGAGTCCTCATATTAATACACTTGACTGTAAAAAAAAAAAATCTCAAGTTTCACTCAATTTTTTTGGACCCCAGTCATGCTAAAGAAAACCCAACCTCAGATATAGAGAAGTTTAGCACGGACTGAAGGAGGCTAAGATCATGCATCAAAGAAAAGCCTAGCCCATGTTCTCAACCCTAAACAGCTTTGCGATCTACACATAAAGGACCAGTGATGTCACTCATGGGAGTCAGTCCAAGGGCCAGCATGGGAGTCAGTTCTGTTAGGCATCTCCCCACCATGCCTGCGAGAACCATTTGTTGATCTTGTTGAGTTGTGTCCAACTGTTTGCAACCCCATGGGCTGCAGCACACCAGGCTTTCCTGTCCTCCACTATATCCCAGAGTTTGCTCAAGTTCATGTCCACTGAGTCGGTGATGCTATGTAACCATCCATCTATAGTATGGGAGAACCATACTATCAAGAAAATTACATTATTGCTCCACTTTTGTGTTTCATACGAATTTTAGTGTACAGCTTCTGTACAGTTTGTCCGACCATGCTTTGGAAGAGAGGCTCATCATTAAGGAATTGGGGGGGTGGGTTGGGGACAAGTACTTGTTTTACACTCACATGATACACAGCTTATGACTCAAGACAACCACAAATGTCATAGAAATACACAACAGATATGGGCTCAAACCCTGTCCTGCAGAAACAGCTAGATGTTAAAAAATAAAGTTGAATGTGGTATAACAGAACAACTTGCAGATCTTCGTTTGGGTGATCAGCCATTTCCCCTAAAAGTCAAAGACCCACAGGTGCTGCTACACTTTCTCTGCTCGAGGTTGGAGAACCGAGGCCATTGGAATAGCCTGGATGCCTGCTGCAAGACGCAGATCCTGGGCCCTTGCAGATGGGCTCAGTGGATTCACTAGAAGGGCAGCCAGGAAGCCACAAGTCAAACCAGCTTTCGAGGAAGTCCTCTGTCGACACACAGACTTTGGAAGCTCTTTTGTTGAGAGGTCATGGTTATTTACTCTTTAATGAAGATGCGACTACAGGACTTGCCATAGCTTTGACCGGGTACCTGGGTGTTCTGGAGACAGGTTTGTGACAAGGGTCATTTGGGAATTTGGGGCAGCCACAGATCTTCTGGAATGGGGAGAAGGGTGCTGCATAGAATGAGAAGCAGTGAGGGTGCAGGAGCGATGAATGCTCGCAGCCCTCAGGTTCAGAGACCCCCAGCCTCCCCCAACCTCTCTGGTGCAGCCCCCAGGGAAACCACACCTTCCAGATTCTCTCTCCTCATCCCCCATTGTCCTCCATCATCCTCCCCATGGAGCTCAGGTGCCCTCTTAAAGTCAAAATCCCAGCTTCCTGAACGACAGACTATGGAAGCCAATTCAGTTCTCCATTTTCTGTTAGGTGTCGGGGGTTTTTCCTTGCCTCCGGACAGAGCCAGTCATCCCCTCGGAGCACGACTCTCCACAGACAGGTATTGCTCACACCTGGACTGTTCTCCTGCGTGGCCCCACAGCATTCTGCATCAGCGGTTCTTAACCTTGGCTGCACAACTGAATCATGAAGGAGTTTTAAAAAATAATGATTCCTGGATTCCAACTCCAGAGGGTCTGAATTAACTGGTCAGAGGCGTGCCCTAGACACTGGCATGTTACAACGCTGGTGCAGGTGATCCTAATCTGCAGCCAAGGTTAAGAGTCACTTCTCTAGACCCAAGAACTGCTACACTGCCAGGAAACGGATGGGACCAGTGCCACTCAAAATGGACCACACATTAGAATCACCTGGGTAACTTTAAAACCCACCCAGTCCTGGGCCCCACTCCAGACCAAAGTAGTCAGAATCTACCAAGGTGCCAACCCAATGTCAGTATTTTTCAAAACCTCCGAAGTGAGGCTTACATGCAGCCAGGATTGAAAACCACTGGTGTAGACCAAAGGTGTGGCCAGAAGTAATCACTTGAGAAAGATGACCAAGGAATAAGGTAGAAGCAGAGGAGTAAGCAAAAATATCCTCCGCTTATGTGGCTGTAACAATGAAGATCTTTTTTTCAGACTGATTCTACTTCATCTATTTGCCTACCTTTTCCAGCTGTTAGCTGGTTACCTGCCTGCCAATATTTGTGTGTAGGTTCTAGGAGTTTACAGCCAATAAAGTGACCCCTGCAGACTTAAACAGGGCTATTATCTAGCACAATGTTGGTGTGATTGCTTCTGTATTGCAAAATGATTTTATCTGCTGGTCTTTCTCTCTCTCAGTCTGTGGGAGAGAAGAGAGCTCAGCAAACTAAGAGGAAGTTAACAAGCCTGGCTGAGAAAATTTATTTGCGATTTCTGAACATCCACTGCCTACTGTTCTTCTTTTCTGAACATTTGAGATCATTACCTAACATGCTTTTTCAATATATATATTTTATGGTGGATATTTAGGACTTTCGATTTTTGAAATCTCTAGAACTACTTTATTACATGTTTATCACATGAACCAAGAGCAATATACTGTTTTTAGAGGGGGAAACATCTGGCTCTAAAAACCAAGGTATATATGTTAAGAAGGATCTGGAGAGGTTTTTACAGCAAGACTAAGACCAGAATAACAAGAATGATCTGCAACTCTTTAATTCCAAGATTCACTGATTATCTCAATTGCCCTCATATTTTTTGGTTCAAATTTCCTGACTACAACACCTGTCCATTTTTTAAACTAAACTAGGGTTTAGTTATTGACTCTGCAATTTCCCCTAACCTGGGGTTCCCTGGTGGCTCAGATGGTAAAGAATCTGCCTGCAATGTAGGAGACCCAGTTCGATCCCTGGGTCAGGAAGATCCCTGGGTCAGGAAGATCCCCGGGAGAAGGGAATGGTAACCCACTCCAGTATTCTTGCCTGGGAAATCCCATGGACAGAGCAGCCTGGTGGGCCACAGTCCATGGGGTCACAAAGAGTCAGACACGACTGAGCGACTTGCATTTGACTTCCCTTTACCTGCAGTCTTCTCATTGCCTGACGTCACCTCTGTTTTCACAGGGTGAGTGACGAAAGGACAAAAGGAATTTCTGGAACTGTCAGTCCCTTTTTTATGTAGTGACTAGTCTGATGAAGTCTCAATATTGGGGAACTAAGAAATACTGCTTAAACTAATTTGGAGAATTATCTTTAGAGTCTAAGTATAATTAGGTCCAAGTTATGTGAGTGCTGTATTTTTGAATGCCTCCCTCCAATCCATCCCTCTTCCCCACCAATTGCATGTTGGCTTCCTGTTGTTGGAATTTTCCTCTCCAGTATCATTCCATCAGGTGCAGAATAGCTGAGTCTGAACAAAGAATTACACAAACAAGCCATATTTGCAGGAAGCAATCTGTCAAAATGATATGGTGATGGAGAAAGTCGGATTGTAAACAGGCTTATGATTACCAAATTCTGCTAGCTGAAGAGAAGTAAGGAGTAAAAGAATCTTCTCTCACACACGACCTTATGAAATGAGAAGAATTCCTAATAAACATCATTCTGACCTCTTCACAAAAGTCGCTCAGTCGTGTCTTTTACTCTGTGATCCCATGGACTGTAGCCAGTCAGGTTCCTCTGTCCATGGGATTCTCCAGGCAAGAATACTGGAGTGGGTAGCTATTCTCCTCTGCAGGGTATCTTCCCAACCCAGGGATCAAACCTGGGTCTCCTGCATCGCAGGCAGATTCTTAATTTCTGAGCCAACATAATTTCTTACAAAGAGTTAGGCACAATAGTAAAAAAAAAAAAAAAAAAGAATCAACATAGGAGCTATACAAAAAATAATGAAGTAGCAAAGAAAAATAAAAGAATCAAGAAAAAGCAATGCCAGGAATTAAAATGACCCAAGAGCAATTTTTTTAAGGGCTTCCCAGGTGGCGCTGCTGCTGCTGCTAAGTCACTTAAGCAGTGTCAAAAAATCTGTCTACCAATGCAGTGAGATGCAAGAGATGCAGGTAATTTTTAATTTCAAAAACACATTTAAAAAATTTTAAGTATAAATTCTCACAGAAATATTTTTGAATATTTCAAACTTCAGTGAGAGGGGATACAATGTTTTAAAGGCATCAGTCCTGCAAAATTCTTCTACTAAATAGAGCATTTTGATCTGCTCCAGGAGTGCACTAAATGCTACTTGATACAACCTCAGTGGAAGAAGGTGGTCATGAAATTTAAAATTCAGAATACCTCCAGTATCTACTTAAAAATACTACTCTCTTCCTGTACAGGGATTGGAAACTTATATTTGCTGTACTGGGAATTTTCATACTGTAATTTGTTTTTCTTCCCCTGAAAGAAGGGAATTATGAGAGAATTGAAAATGAGTAGAGAATGAGATCTGTTCATAAGCCATGTATTCAGTAGTTCAGCAAGTAATTCAGCAAGTAAATTGGCCTTGTCAATATGATCTGTAATGCTGGCATTGTGACCAGGCCTCCAATGCAACAACCTCCAACGTAAGAATGAAATTAGCATAGGAAGGACCATGCTAAGAGTTTCTGATCAACCCACTCCTAGATTAAGCTGAAACTAGTAACACTTACAGGCTTCCCTGGTGGCTTAGTGGTAAAGCATCTGCCCGCCAATGCAGGAGACTTGGGTTCGATCTCTGGGTCAGGAAGATATCCTAGAGAAGGAAATGGTAACCCACTCCAGTAGTCTTGCCTGGAAAATCCCATGAACAGAGGAGCATGAGGTCGCAAAAGAGTTGGAGACAACTTAGCAACAACAACATTTACAGAGCAAAGAGAAAGTGAATTGATCCTTTAACTGTTTTTATTAAAATCTTGCTTTCAATATATCATTATTAAACTCAATCTGGAAATATTGCTATCTCCATAGAATTTTAATTCTGCAAATAAGCTCTGGAAAATTCATGAGTATGAGAGTAGTGAGGTTGAATAGGTATCTGAGACAGGAATCTTAGCATCCATAATTATAGGTTCTATTATTTAAAGAGTGAATAAGCCAATTCAGATCATTTCAACAAACATTTATTCAGATAACTCAATATGAAGAGATCTATGATTTTACAAAGCTAAATATCCATATGATACTGAATATTATTCTATATTGAAACTAGAAGGAGCTCTAATAAACCCAGAAAATACATTTTTTGAAGAAGAGATACGGAAAAAAATGAGTTTTTGCTGAATGACTGTAACAAATACAGTCAGTTCTACTATAGGGTGACATGTGTGCATGCTTAGTCGCTCAGTCAAGTCCAGCTCTTTGCAACCCCATGTACTGTAGCCTGCCAGGCTCCTCTGTCCATGAAATTCTCCAGGCAAGAATACTCAAGGCGGTAGCCATCCCTTCTCCAGGGGATCTTCCCAACCCAGGGATCCAACGTGTGTCCCTTACATGGCAGGCAGATCCTTTACCACCTGAACCACCAGGGAAGCCCATCAGGTGACACGTGCTCCTAAATATCACCATCTCATAGTACTACGCAAAATCACACGATAAAAGCAGTAAGGGTTATGGAGAAAATGAGATTAGGGCACAAGACTCAAAAACTGAGTGCCATGTTTTTCCAAATTTGAAGATAAGAACCTATATAAAACATTAGTATTTGTGTTAAAAGGTTAAGAAGTTATGTATACAATAAACATGGCACACTGCCAGCCTAAGGTTGTGTGCCTCATGAGGCTGCTCTTTGTGAGTTGTTGTGAAGTGGTGTCAGGGAGGTCATCGGAACAGGATGGAAAGTGGTGACACGGATCACCCTGTGCATGGCTGTGGCCCGCCACACACGTGGTGGACAAGGTTGGCTGGCCGCTTTTTGAGGCATGTTCCTTTTGTGTCTAAGGCTTGGTTCAGTTGGGTGCAGTTTTCTGCATTCATGTAGTGTTTCTTACTGATGAAATCACACATACGCCGACATGAACGAAATTCACTTTGTGTTCAAATCATTCCCTAAGAGATCGCTAGCACTGGAACAAACTCATGGTTTCAACATAAACCTTAGAGCAGAACTGACCTACAAATATTTATATTCTAGTCTTTTGCAAAACAATGTTCTTCCTCCAAGTTTATCGAATTATTGTTCTTGTCTAAGCAACTCAAAAAAAATGATATTCAAAAAATTCATTGGTGATTTTAAAACAAGGACAATAATACCAGTTGCTAAAGCTGAAAGCCTGCCCCGCCCCCAGCAGCAGGGTCTGCGTTCCAGCAGCATCTTCAGGCTCCAGAGCAACCTGGTTTACAGCCTGTGGATAGAGACCCAGGCCCTGGGCCCCGACCCAAGAGAGGTTTCCTTTCTCCCTGACAATGAGTGCCACACACCTAACTACCTGGAAAAGCACTTCTTCTCAAAATACAGTGGCTCCCCCCTTATCCAAGGTTTTTATCCTTGGTTTGTTTTCTGAGGTTTTAGTTACCCACAGTCAACCATGGTGTGAAAATATTAAATGGAAAATTCCAGAAATAAACAATTCATACATTTTCAATTCTGCGTGGTTCTGAGCAGCATAATGAAATCTCATGCCCTCCCACCCCAGGACTGAGCCCTGCCTCTGCCTGGTGCCCCCACACCCATCAGTCACTTAGCAGTCACCTCCCTTACCAGAGCCACTGTCACAGGACGGAAGTGCTAATGTTCAACGAACTCTTATTTTACTTAATAATGGCCCCAAAGCACAAGGGTGGTGATGCTGGCAATTTGGATATTATCATTCCTAATTTATAAATTCAACTTTATCATATGTATGTACAGGGGAAAAAAAAGATATAGCATATGTAACATTTGGTACTATTCATGGTTCAGGCATCTACTGCCGCTGCTGCTGCTAAGTCGCTTCAGTCATGTCCGACTCTTCGAGACCCCATAGACGGCAGCCCACCAGGCTCCCCCGTCCCTGGGATTCTCCAGGAAAGAACACTGGAGTGGGTTGCCATTTCCTTCTCCAATGCATGAAAGTGAAAAGTGAAAGGGAAGTCGCTCAGTCGTGTCCGACTCTTCGTGACCCCATGGACTGCAGCCTACCAGGCTCCTCCATCCATGGGATTTTCCAGGCAAGAGTACTGGAGTGGGGTGCCATTGCCTTCTCCATCAGGCATCCACTAGGGGTCTTGAAATGTATACCCCCCCTAGATAAGGGGGACCACTATAGCATCGCATATTGGAGGAAGGGGGCGAACACAGCATCCTGCAATTTATCCTTCTTTCATCATCCCTTGCACAGCCCCTTAGAACAAAAGTCATCATTTGATTTATCAGTTTAACACTGGCCACCCCTGTCTCATATGCCATGGGCATTCTGGCACAGCAAGCAGTTAAAGCAGGCCCTTTAATATTTATGTAAAAACCTAGCTTTCCCTGAACTGGCTGAATTATTTAACCTGAGTAAGTGCACATTAGGTCCCAAGCTAATGGGTGACACACTTTTTCATATGGACTCCTATCCCAATAAAGTATCATAATGTCTGGCAGTGGTGAGTCCTGAGGGTGAACGAGTCTGTCCGTTCTCTGTAGGAGCTAAGCTTTCCTAGGTTCTATCGTAACGAGAACCCAGAGCAAAAGCTCCAAGAATATTCTGTACACATTTCTCTTCCAAGGAACACACACCGCCCAAAGAATGGCGCACACCACACACACCACTTTGACACTGACACCAAGGGTGTTTGCCTCGAGATAACTCCACCAACTTCTCTTTATGTGTTTCGACTTTGCTTGGCTCTGCATAAATTATTCTATGGGGTTTAATTCCTACAAAAGAGAATATAATCCAACCTTCTGCTATAAACGCAGCTACAATTTCATTCCTGTGCCAAGCAGCAGGGAGAGAAATCAAACAGTTGGCCCCCAGTGAATTAATCTATACGCCCCAGTTTCCTAACAGTAAGCCCGCCTCAGACAATAGATGGGGATTTAACTCTTTCTTGTCAAGTCTTCATCATAGGCAGGCAGATTGCACTCTTCTCGCTTCTCACCCCATTACTCACAAAGAATATCTTTTCCCATGAAACCTGAGCTAACATTCTCGGCAGCCAATGCAGGAATTTGCAGTAAAAAGTCAGGTTTCGCCTTCAGAGGCACATTAGCATACAAAATATGTCTATAGGAGGGAAAAAAAAATCCATCAATTGCAGGAGCTGTACTCCATTGTCTTAAATATTGCCATCCTCCATTAGAATGCTCACTCACCCCACCTTGGAGATAATGAAGGTTCAGATCATGGTAACGTTTGAAAGCAATCAAGGGCCCTGTGGAAGAAGGACATGCCCAAACTACATCCCAAGTAGATGCTGCAGAAATGGAGGGAGGTGTCTTTTAGACAGAAATCTCGATAAATGGGGCGCTGGGAAACCATTAATGACTGTACACTTCGCAAGAACTGTTCGAGTCAGTCAACCTCACTCAGGAACAGATAAACCCCAACACTAACCCTCACTCTGATGTCGGGAAGACAACTGGGTAACAGAATCCAAATTAAAGGGAAACAGGAGTCGTCGTACAATATCCTGAATTTATCGCATTCCGCCCAGCGGTCAGTTAGGCAGGCAAATGAACAGTTAAAAGGCTCCACTGAACCATAATCCCCAATCGTTATACTTAAATGGCTCCTCTCAATATAAAGGAGGCTCTTCAATAACCGTAGATCTAATTTCTGTTAATTTTATGTAACTCTAACGGAGTCATTAACATTCGTGGAACCCATTCCACATACAGCCCCTCCCTACCCAACTCCCCTCATTTCTCCTGCGAGCGTTTCTCTTGAAAATTTAATTATTACCAGTGGAATTCCTGCACTAACTAAAGGCTTTTGCAATCAAATCAATAGTTGATGAAAGAGTGGTCCGAAAAAGCCATCTTAAATGCAGCCTCCTCCTTCCTTTTCCTCATCATCCATGTGGCTTTTTTTCTGATAATACTGTTGGAGACCCTCAAAATAACATCCCTTTCAGGGAGTTAAAACGTCTACGTGTTATCCAGACGTAGCTATTATGTATTTATAAGGGCTCCCCTATAAGCCTCTTCTGGATTTATTAAGGGCTCTAAGGATCTGTTTGGTTTATACCAATGACCACAGACTGAGCTGAGAAATCAAGGAGGAAACACTCAATGCAGATCTGGGCAGAGAAAGAAATGTTCACAGGTATCGTAGCTACTGCAAGGAAAGGGGCCAATTTTCTGTGTTATTTAGAAATGGAAATAAGTTGTCTCAGCACCACCCCACCACCCCGCCGCCCCCGTCCTTGCCCTACTCTTATACCCCCCACCGTCCTGCTCTAATGGAAGAGCCCAAATGCTGTGCTGTCTCTCTGTGCTTTTCCACCTATGGAGAGTCTCCAGCACAAAATAACATGCCTTTGGGGAGAAAGAGATGCTTCAGTGCTGTGTCCTTTGCTGCTATTGGCGGGGTGGGCTCTGGTGCCTTCATTAGACAACGATTCTTGCACCAGAGATGGTTCTATAAAGAAAGCATTTTATCCAGGCCATGTGTATTGTAGCTCATGGCATTTTGCAACACTTCCCATATACGGACATTTTTGAGACACGTGGGACATGTATACTTAGGAACGGTTACCAGCTTCTCCAACAGGGTGGTCAACGGGAACTGCAGACAACGTGATTCGTGATCACACTGTGTACATTGCTAGACTACCAGAGGCCAGGCTGGGGAGGTGCATTTAGACGCATTCTCCGGATAAACATCCAGAGTTGTCTCCTAAAGGGCTGAGAGCTGACTCCTAACATATAGACCCAGGTGTGCAAACACGATTCAGACTCTCTAATCTCAGTGAGATGAGCCACAGTCACACATTATCTGGAAAATTTAGCCTGCCACTATTTTTCCTGCTAAATTGTCCAAATAATTACTTCAATTTTCCATTTCACTTTGACTTAGAAACCTAGTCACAAAATAATAACAGGTCATTGTACAGGGCAGAAGCTTATTTACTTATTTATTTATAATGCTCATCTATTGATAAGCAGCTCCTATGTGCCTCGCACTGGCCTCAGGAAGTTTTATTCTAATTGCAGTCAACACCTGGACTCTAGAAAGATCAGTGAAATGTGAACAGGGACTTCTCAAGAGCTGGATTTGGAAAGAGGGAATATGAAAATAATGCTATGATTGCTGAGGAGCCAGAATTTTATGGAAGCTTTCTGGAGGAGCCAGGCTTGACACAGACCCTAATAGACCCTTTTCCCACATCAAAACAGAGACTGGTGTCTGCGTGCACACCAAAGGGTAAATGGATGCTACTCACGGCCAGTGACAGCCAGAGCCACCAGCTACCAGGGACAGGGGAGATGGCGCCCTTATCACTGCTGGTCACTCATTCGAAACCCTCCAGGTCACATACTTTGCTTTCAAGCAGGCATAGATTGGGATCTAATTATGCGGAGGGAAGGTTGTAAGAAGAGAGAAGAAACAGGTGATGCAAACTAATGTGAGGGCTTCCCAGGTGTCACCAGTGATAAAGAACCCTCCTACCACTGCAGGAGAAGTAAGAGATGCGAGTTCAACCCCTGGGTCGGGAAGATCCCCTAGAGGCGGGCATGGCAACCCATTCCAGTATTCTTGCTTGGAGAATCCCATGGACAGAGGAGGCTGCCAGGCTACAGTCCATGGGGTTGCAAAAAGTCGGACACAACTGAAATGACTTAGCGTGCCTGAATGAAGCGACTTAGCACGCAGGCACGCACACACACAAACTAATGTGCAGTTCTTTGAAGAAGAAGTATAGCTTTTGCAAAAGAGAAATGTGACCCAGCGACAAAGCCTCAGAAGACAGTGTAGTTCAGTGGTTAGTTAGACAGGCTTTAGAATCAGAAAGTTCTGGGTTTAGATTCTGCCTTTCCACAACCTAGATATGTGCCCTTGGGCAAATTAACTTCTCCAGACTTCATTTTTCTAATCAGGACAACAGGGATCAAATAATCCCTATCTATTAATATAATTGTTCTCATCCACCTATGTTGTGAAGAATAAATTAGATACTGTGAATAAAACACGCTGCACAGAGCCTGTGCATGGAATGTTCAATAAAACTAGCTGTATTAGTAATACAAGTACTGCTACTGATGTTGCTAAATAATGTCTGGAGCTAAAGGTCAGTGCTTCAAGGTTAGAAATGAGGGATGAAAATGTGAATTTTCAGAAAATGCAGATAAGCAAACATTTTGTATGCTTGCTGATACAGAAAAAAATAGAAAAACTAATCATTTTGAATACAGAAGCCCTGGTTAAAGGAGAAGATCAAAGAATGTTTTTAGCAGCTATCTAGGGCCAGTTAGGACTCCAGCTCAGAAGACACATTCACACCTTTATCTCCGAAGTAGCCCATTTTCAATTCTTCCACTGTGTTTGTGGGTTCACTTGTGTAGCTGCGCAGACAAGCAGATAAAAATTTTAATGCAACTGCTAAAGGGGCTACCCATCACTGTCTTCCCAGCTGTGCGGTCTTCACCAAGGGATCTTCCAAGCACCGTCAGATTATTATGAGGGGAAGAACGCTGCTGCTGGTGTCTAGTCACTCAGTTGTGTCTGACCCTTTGCGACCGCATGGGCTGTACCCCACCAGGCTCCTCTGTCCACGGGACTCTCCAGGCAAGATTACTAGAGTGGGTTGCCATCTCCTTTTCCAGGGGATCTTCCCCACTCAGAGATCACACCCACATCTCCTGCTTGGCAGGTGGATTCTTTACCACTGAGCCACCTGGGAAGCAGGAAGAGAAGAATAATGAACCATAAATATTTGAGGACCACTGAGCAAAAGTGCAAGAAATTATCTACTACCCATTGTGTAGCCAAACCTAAGTACAAGTTAGTTATGGAATTTGAGATAACGTTGCGATTCATGGAGTCGCAAAGAGTCAGACACGACTGAGCGACTGATCTGATCTGATCTGAATTTCCCTGAAATATCAAAGCATATAATTTTCTGCCTAGTTACTTGTGACATGTAAATACATGTGATCTCCAAAAGGAGAAAGTAAGTGATGAATTTTCAATATCTAGCAGGGTACCAAGTACAAAGTAAGTGATCGATTTAGGTTGGTGATAGATGGTACTCCCTATTTTTAACATATATTCATCAAAAATTTCTCAGGAAAAAAAAAAAAAAGGTGTGCCACTGGAAGATGTCATTAATTGTACATTTCATCTTGTTATTTAGAAATTGGCATATCAATGCCTAAAATGAAATGTCCTTATAAAATACATTTAAAGCACTTCATTTACAAGTTACTGTATATCTACATATCACTCTGAATTTCTCCATCACCCAGGGAAAACTACAAGAGCATTTTTAACTCAATTTTACAGATGCAATCAAACATAAGAAATTTATGGGCAATGTCCGACTCTTTGCAACCCCATGGACTGCAGCACACCAGGCCTCTCTGTCCCTCACCATCTCCCAAAGTTTGCCCAAGTTCATATCCATTGCATTGGTGATGCCATCCAGCCATCTCACCGTCTGATGCCCTCTTCTCCTTCTGCCTTCAATCTTTCCCAGCATCAAGGAAAGACATGACTTCTCTCATCAGTCAGCTGTTCGCATCAGATGACCAAGAATACTGGAGTTTCAGTTTCAGCATCAGTCCTTCCAATGAGTGAGTATTCAGGGTTGATTTCTCTTAAGACTGGTTTGGTCTCCCTGCTGTCCAAGGGACTCTCAGGAATCTTCTCCACCACCACAGTTCAAAGGCATCAGTTTTTCAGCACCCTGCCTTCTTTACTGTCCAGCTCTCACAACCATATGTGACCACTGGGATTTGGAAAGTATGGAATCAAGACTAGAACCCAGGTCTTCCAACCAGTATCCACTCTTCATCGTATACTTTTCTTTTATGGAGTCATTATTCTAGGTGCAGCAGGGGGCAAGGCTGAGAGAATTAGTACAACCGTCGCCACTGAGCAGCTGGGGACACCGATCCAAGCCAAGTAACACTTTGGACCAAGTTCAGGAGCAGGAGCGCACAGGCGCAGTGGCAGCCAGTCAGGTGCACTGGCCCCAACTATCACTATCGGAGGAGGTGTGGAATATGAGCTCTGAGGAACCCTATAAGACACACTAAGGAGAACAGGATTTATTCCACAGGTAATTGAGAACTGTCAAAAGGGTTTTTAACGAGGGAGTGATGTAATTAAAAATGTGTTCCAAGTCTCAGCCTGGATTTCAGGGGGGAGTGCTGCAGGGTCTGCAGGCAGGGCCACAGGTGGGAACAGCCCCCGGGAACATCTTCTGTGACGGCTCAGGGCCGGCCTTGGCGTGCATTCCTCTAGGATGTGGACACTAACTCCTCTGCCAGACTGTGACTTCTCTGCAGCAGCTCATGCTTTATTTACCCTCACGCTCCCAGGCAGCATGGTACTGTGAGTGAGACTCTGCCGGAACTGCCTGCAGGAGTTCCCCTCCTCCATGGTCCAATACCAACAGGGACAGAACAAAGTGCATTACTCTGCAACCAAATACGGCTTCTCTTCCTACTTCTCTCTCCTGCTAAATGTGACACTACCGTGGCTCTCGTTTTCCTTTGGAAAAGACCCTGGTGCTGGGAAAGATTGAAGGCCAAAGGAGATGAGGGTAGCAGAGGGGAGATGGTTAGATAGTATCACCAACTCAACAGACATGAATCTAACCAAATTCCAGAAGATAATGAAGGACAGGGAAGCCTCGAGTGCTGCCGTGCATGGGTCACAAAGAGTCAGTTGGACACGACTTAGTGACTGAACAACAACAGCAACTTCTGAGAAAGCTTAACTCAAAGAGTCACTACCGCTCACCAGGCCCTCGAGGCAGGAAGTCTTCTCCCTCCTTCCATGAAAACACGCTACCCACTGCTTACCTCTGCACGAGGTCTTATCACACGGTATTAAATGCATTTATTTTCATGATACCTGAGGGCAGGGATGCTGCCTAATTCATTTATCTTTCCAACATTCAATACTTAGTACTTAATAGGTACCCTTTAAACATTTATATGTGTATTAATGCATACAGATTTTTTAACTAAATGATTAAATGAACAAATGGATAAATGTTGACAGATTTTTTTTCTTCTCTATCATCAACAGCATGAATTCAGTAACACCTACCTATAGAGTCTGACAGTAGATGTTTGAGAGATATTGGAACAAGTGTGGGTGTGTGTGTGCACACGCGCACGTGCTCACGTCTGACTCTTGGTGACCCCATGGACTGTAGCCTACCAGGCTCCTCTGTCTATGGAATTTCCCAGGAAAGAATACTGGAGTGAGTTGCCATTTTCTCCTCGAGGGGATCTTCCCAACACAGGGATTGAACCCATGTCTCCTGTGGCTCCTGCATTGACAGAAGGATTCTTTACCACTGAACCACTTGGGGAGCCCTATAGAAACACAAAGATTAAGGAGGGTGTGTGTGTATTCTAGTATTTTACAATCAATTTCATTATGTATGGTTACACTTCACACATAAAAAGCATCTTAGCAGTTAACTCTGGATGTGATTATGTATGTAGTGAGGTTTAGAGCCTATCATTAAAATGTAAATCTCCACATTCCTTAAGTGAATCAGAAAAAAACTTCACTGATATTGATTTTATTTCTCTTCCCTAGATCAAAACTTTAAGATCTTAAAAGCAGAAGTTAGAGACTTCTTTGGCGAATGGGTTAACATATAGCCTTTGACTTACCAACCAACCAAATACCCAGTTTACCAAGGTAGACTGTATTTGGCGGGGTTATTTGGGCAATCAAGGCTAATTAAGCCTATCATAGTAACTTTCAATGTCTTTATTTTTCCTGCTTAAATCTTCAAATTGGACATTTTGTTAAGTTTACCTGGAAATACTCTAAATAAAACACAATTGCTACTGTCTTAAATAGTGCAATGCCTGGAACAAAGGAGACACTTGACAAATACTTGTTATTGTCAAACAACTCCTCCCTGCTTGATTATATAATCCCTGAGAGCAGGAAGAGTATCTTATTAACAGCACAGCCCCATTGAGCCAAGCACTCTGCTCAATGTTGGCTGAATAAGTGTGTGCTCATGGGCATTTGAAATTGGGCAAGACAGACACATTCTTCAAACGGTATTTGTGTTGGTTCCATTACCTTAAGAACCGAGTTCATTGGTCTCTGTAGGTACCAGTCATTATTAAATTGAGCACTCTACTTGACTATTACAGGTACAAATCAAGTCCAAGCACACACACGCTAGCTTCCATCTGGCTCCAGGGACCTAAATGTGAAGTCTGAGGTATCACCTGAGGAGAAGTCAGTCTCCAAATCAGGGAATAGCAACAGTGATCCCTAAATGCTGGTTTTTCATCTGCAACAGTGATAAGTCACAAATAAGTAAAGTGAACAGTATTATTATCACTGTTAACTGTTTTGGATCACCATCTGTGGAAAGAACACAACAGAATGGAAATTGCTTCTATAAAGTATTCAATACAATTTAAACATCTCATGATATGCAATGGGGCTCTCTGAGATGTGCCAGATGCTATTAAATACAGCACGCTCTATGGGAAAATCATGCAAAGTACATTCACCAATTGAATTCTATTCCAGGGCATAAAGGGCCAAATACATAAATGAACCCCCACTACTTTGGTCCGTTGGGCATTTTTCCTCGTGGCTTTCAGATATAGAACATGGAAAATGAAAATAAGAGCAAATATAATGCCTTTATTTTTCAGTCAACAATATGCTTTCAGAGCCTCCCACAGTTAGAGCACAAAATACTACCACAGCGTGTACCCATCTCGCGTTTAACAAGAATGAGATTTTCTATTCACATTTGTATTGGCTTTGCTTAGTACAGCAGCCTTGGGAATTGTTTACTGGAGGAGACACAATGAGAAAGATGCACAGTAGCTAAAAATAATTACAGGCACCCATTCATTTGTTAAAACCATTTTAAAAGTCAACAGATACTGACTAAATTCAGGGAAGTTCTTTTAATCTGAATGTAGCAATTAATGTTTGCAAAACTTTTTCCATTTTGCAGAGACTTTTCACTTTTTTCATATTGCCCTTAAAAAAAAAAAGTACCTTACTTGCAAGATCCTTCAAGGTAGGATTAGGTAAGGCAAGTATTATTTAATAGACATACTGTAAACAGAAGGAAAGTAAGGTTCCCAGGGACTGATTGCTTTACCAAGGAAAACCAAGGAACAAGAACCTCACACCCAAGGGCTCCATGTATACCTTCTCCTCACACTCTGTATATTTTCAAAACAACCCTCAGGGCCTCTTTGAGAGCTGCCCACAGGAGAAGGCAGTGACTGGACTGGACTCCCTAGGTCCCCAGGCTCTGAGTATATCTCTTTTATGTATCATTCACTCGAAAACAAAATCTTTTCATTTAAAAAAAAAAAAGTTACTTTTTTAAGCTTATTAAAAGCCTAGTCACTAAACCAAGTTGCTATGAAAATCAACCTTTGCATTAAGAATATAGAGAAGAAAATCCACGTGTTGAAATTATAAGGCTGGGGAGGCAAAATCCAAAATATAGCATCCTGAGAAGAGGTCAGCTGTGAGAACAGGAGTCTAAACAATGCACCAAAATCAGGGGACACGGCCAATGTCTGTCAAGAGGACTTAGCATCAGGACCCACTTCCATGATGTCCTCTCAACGGGGGGCTATTCTTCCAGCCTGGCATATTGTGGATGCCTCAGCTCCATCTCATGTGAAAATGCTTTGCTCAATCGCCTGTCCATCAAACAGAACTAGTTTCCCTTAAGTGGGGTTAGAAATCGCTCATGAGGCTGCTGATATCTTTTGTAGAGGAAGACAGGAGATTGTTTTTCAAAGTTGTAAACATTTGTACTTAAGACCTGGCCTGGCTAAGGCTCCTGCTGACAGACCCATAGAGTTGAGCTAAAAGGCTCTTAAAAATGGAGCAGCCATTTGGTGACATCAAACACAGAAGAATTTTCCAGAGAGCCCCCTCTATGACAACAATGTATTTTATTCATACACCCTAAATCATCTTTCTGGTGGATAAGAAGCTAGCAGAGAGGTTGTCAAGAGAAGACACAGAGAGAATGAAGTAGAGTGACGGCAGCAGAAGAAATACGTGGATGAGACAGAATTCACAGGGGCAAATCGATGTGGAAACATCCCTGACAATGCGGAGGGCAGAACCAAGTGGCGCCATTAACAAAAGCAGTGCTATCGGGCTGGTGATGCTGTAAGTCCCTCACATGCGAACCTTCAAGTTGCAAACTTACAAAGATGAGAATGTGAATTCACATGTCCCATCACACACGTTATTCACGTGTCTGGCTTACACTGTCACGTGTGTGCACCCTCTGCAAGTGGTTGTGCTTTTGTGTATGTTCACTAACCTCAGATATGCAGATGACACCACCCTTATGGCAGAAAGTGAAGAGGAACTCAAAAGCCTCTTGATGAAAGTGAAAGTGGAGAGTGCAAAAGTTGGCTTAAAGCTCAACATTCAGAAAACGAAGATCATGGCATCCGGTCCCATCACTTCATGGGAAATAGATGGGGAAACAGTGGACACAGTGTCAGACTTTATTTTTCTGGGCTCCAAAATCACTGCAGATGGTGATTGCAGCCATGAAATTAAAAGACCCTTACTCCTTGGAAGGAAAGTTATGACCAACCTAGATAGCAGAGACAATTCAAAAGCAGAGACATTACTTTGCCAACAAAGGTCCATCTAGTCAAGGCTATGGTTTTTCCTGTGGTCATGTATGGATGTGAGAGTTGGACTGTGAAGAAGGCTGAGCACTGAAGAATTGATGCTTTTGAACTGTGGTGTTGGAGAAGATTCTTGAGAGTCCCTTGGACTGCAAGGAGATCCAACCAGTTCATTTTGAAGGAGATCAGCCCTGGGATTTCTTTGGAAGGAATGATGCTAAAGCTGAAACTCCAGTACTTTGGCCACCTCATGTGAAGACTTGACTCATTGGAAAAGACTCTGATGCTGGGAGGGATTGGGGGCAGGAGGAGAAGGGGACGCCAGAGGATGAGATGGCTGGATGGCATCACTGACTCGATGGACGTGAGTCTGAGTGAACTCCGGGAGTTGGTGATGGACAGGGAGGCCTGGCGTGCTGCGACTCATGGGGTCACAAAGAGTCCGACACGACTGAGTGACTGAACTGAACTAAACTGAACTGTTGTGTGTGCATTGTCTTGATGGGACTCACTGGGGTTGTTAATCGGCATCCACTTGGGCTTCTCTTGTGGCTCAGCTAGTAAAGAATCTGCCTGCAATGAGGGAGACCTGGGTTCGATCCCTGGATTGGGAAGATCCCTTGGAGAAGGACTAGGCTACCCACTCCAGTTTTCTGGCCTGGAGAATTCCATGGACTATATAGTCCATGGGGTCGCAAAGAGTCAGACACGACTGAGCAACTTTCACTTTGCTTCACATTGTACTATGGAGTCAGTAGTGTAAAATGGGAAATGCGTCCAGGAGTAGCCACACACTGGGGATGAGCTTCAAAGCCTGGGAAGAGAGAGAGAATTAGAAAACCTGGATATGAGAAGAAAAGATGACCAAGATGCTTAGAAACTTGGACTTTCTGTGTCAGAATACCTGAGTTTGAATCCCAGCTCCACCATTCAGTAGCCCTGTAATCTTATCTTGATCAGTCATTTAGCCTCTTTGTCCCTCAACAGCTTCATCTGGAAAATTAGAATAATAGTAGTTGCTGCCACTAGTGATAAGCATTAGTCACTTTAACATGGAGAAAGCACTCGGAAGGACAGTGGATACTTAGTGCTCAAGAAAATAATATTAGTGTTAATAATGATGGCAAAACTTATACTATTATATATAAATAAAACATATAAATAGATGTTTACATTTGAGGAAGAAGAGGAAAGAGAAAAGAGTAAAAGAAGAAGAAGACCCCATGGGCTGTAGCCTACCAGGCTCCTCTGTCCAAGGGATTTTCCAGGCAATAGTCCTGGAGTGGATTGCCATTTCCTTCTCCAGGGGATCTTCCCAACCCAGGGATCGAACCTGGGTCTTCCGCACTGTAGACAGATGCTTTACCATCTGAGCCACCAGGGAAGTCCTAAATATAACATATAAATAGATGTTTACATTTGAGGAAGAAGAGGAAAGAGAAAAGAGTAAAAGAAGAAGAAGAAAGAGAAATCAAAAGGGGGAGAATCTGTAAAGTGAGTTGTCATGGAAACAAAGAGCTGAGAGGATTTCAAGCTGGAGAAGTTCATGAACAATGTTAAATGCTAGAGCAAGGTCAAGGGAAATTATATCTGAGAAAAGTTCTTGGATTTTGGGGGTTGAAGGTCACTGATAACCTTCCAGAAAGAAGTTGCAATAGAATATTGGAAACAGTGCCAATGTTGAAGGGACAAAGAGCGGAGTGTAGGATAAGAAGCAGGAAGTGCCGACTAGTAGCTCAAGAATTTCAAAGGTGAAAAGAAGGGGAGTTGTTAATGGGGATAGCAGAGTATAGGGGATATGTGTTTTAAGATTGGAAAATATTAATATATCAAAAGACAGAAAAGAGAGTCATGGAAAGAGAATGCAGAAAAATTTGGAAGTGTAGAAAACTGTTGATGCTAGACGTGTGAGGAGGTAGAAGAGAATTCAGCCCATGGCACAGATGGAGGAACATAGAGGGGTGAAGGGCAGTTTCTTTCCTTGACACAGGAAAGGAGTAGGAAAGCAGAGCAGAAATACAGACGCGTGTGGAGAGGAGGGACACCAGGGAGCCAAATTTAAGCGGAAACACTCTTCATGTGAAAGTTGAATCGAGACCATCTTCTATGACTGCGTGAAGAATATTGGATTGAGAGTTTGACTCAAATAGAATTTAACTGGAGCAAAACCCCACTCCTCTTTTCTGTGTGATGTATTTAATAAATACACAGGAGATCCATCAACACATTTTTGTGTGTTGGCAACTCTTGGTTGCACAGAAGCAGGAAGCAGCGTGGCAAGCTGGTGAGGAAGGCATGACTGAGGTCCGGAGAATGGGTGCACTGGGACATGAGAGGGCACGAGGCTGAGACACCGAACCAGGACGCACGGGACAACTGTGAGCCAGGAGGGCTGCAGGAGCCGGAAGGGCAGAGGCAGCATAGGATTGCACGTTATATTAAGAATGCAATATGCAAAAGCAAGATTTGGGGGATGAACGATTGGGAGGATGGCTCTGGCTGGGAAGAGAGGTGCAGGGGGACAGGACCACAGAGCCAGAGATCCTAGGACCTGAACTACCCTTTGGTGATGCCTGCTCATCAGGCAGATGAGTGAGAGGGCAGCGGATGCCGAGGAGTTCTCAGGCCTGCCCTGCCTCCTCCAAGGAGACATACCCACTAACGCTTTTCCTATTTTTTCATTTGTTTTTCTCCAGTGTCAATCCAGGAATCAAAATGCAAAAGTAAATGGTAGAGCCATAAAAGGGAATCCCAATATTTGTCATTTTCCTTATTATTACTATTATGATTATTGCTATCATCCCTTCACTGTCATTTTAGAGGTCATCTCTGGAATGAAGAGAGAGAAATTCATGGGCTCTAAGCCCATCTTAAACTGGAACCACACGTTTTTATTTTTACTGTAGAGTCAGCTCATTGGTGCTGGCCAGGTGACTCCCACCAACAAAAATAACTCTTGTCCAGGACTTTCTGAAATAACAGAGACCAAAACACTCTTTTCTTGCACTTGCCAAAAAGCCTTGTGTGCTTCTATGGCTTACTTGTGCTTCAGCTTGGAATGCTCTTCCTACTCCTGAATACTCAGAAAACTCTTAACTAACCCCTCAAGTCCCCGCTTAAGAATTACTAGTTCTATGACGTTCCCCTTGATTCTCCCAAATAGCAAGTGCCACAGGAACAGGGTTTTATAAATATTTCCCTATATATGTCCTGTTGGCCTGAGACAGACTACTGGATACTTTTTCCAGCAAAGATCGATTTTTTTTTTTCCAGCAAAGATGGTTTTATTTGAGATCAGTAGAGAATTGCAGTTCAGGATCTACAACCATGGTGAGTCCTGCAAGGCAGGAGAAGGCTTTATAGAGAGGAAAAGGAAGTCGGGAGGGCTGGAATAAACAAAGGATATGTGGCCTTTCACTGGCTGAGTCCTTGCTGGACAGATACCAGGAAGGAATGAAATGACCTGTAAGAGATTTTATGTGCAAGAAGAGAATGAGATAATTCACCAAGCATTTGGCATTGAGTTTAGTAACTAAATTTACTAGCTAGATCAAGATAACTAAAGTGAAAGTCACTCAGTTGTGTCCGACTCTTTGTGACCCCATAGACTATACAGTCCGTGGACTTCTCCAGGCCAAAATACCAGCTGAACCAGAAGGGAAGGCCAGCCATACTGAAGTGGGTACCCTATCTTTTCTCCAGGGGATCTTCCCAACCCAGGAATTGAACCAGGGTCTCCCACATGGCAGGCAGATTCTTTACCATTTGAGTCACAAGGGAAGCCCAAGAATACTGGATTGCATAGCCTATCCCTTCTCCAGCGGATCTTCCCAACCCAGGAATCGAACCAGAGTCTCCTGCATTGCAGGTGGATTCTTTACCAGCTGAGCTACCAATTAAAGCCCAGCACACACTCAAAACACATCGAACTGGATGGGGACTGCATTAGTTGGGGTCCTCCAGAGATAAATACATAAGTATGGACACCTCCTATAGGAACTGCCTCACACAATTATGGAGGCATGGAAGGTTCATGATCTGCTGTCTGCATTCAGGAGAACCAGGAAAGCTGGTGTATAATCCAGTCCTAGTCCAAAGACCAGAGAACCTGGGGCCTTTGGATAAGTCCCAGTCTAAGTCGAAAAGACCAAGAACCAGTAGTCCTGATGTCCAAGAGCAGGAGACAATTATCCCAGCTCAAGCAGACAAGAGAGCAAATTCGCCCTTGCTCTGCTTGTCTGTCCTGTCCGGGCCCTCACAGGACTGGATGATGCCTGCCACGCTGGGAAGGGCCATCTGCTCTCTCCCTTCACTGGTTCAAATGATCATCTCATCCAGAAACACCTGACAGACATACAGTCACAGTGTTTCACCAGCGATCCAGGCAGCCCTCAGCCCAGTGCAGTGAGACATAAATCAACCACTGTAGGGACTGCCAGAAAAGGCCACTATAGAATGTAGAAAAGATAAATTCCCGCAGCTTGAAATCCTTGTAAATCTGTGACCTCCTATGCAAGACTCACACTACATCCTAATTACATATGGATATATCTATTTCCCACATTAAACTGAAGTTTCGAGAGTTGAGACTCTATATTTTCATCTTCCAACTCTAACACAATCTCTGGCACACCCTAGGCTCCTAATAAATATTTTCAGGATGAAGGAATAGGAGAATCAGAGCTGGTACGGCAGTGAGAGAACGAGCATGAGCATTCCTGTCATGCATGACAGCAAGACAGCTTCGAGCATGCACCCCAGCAATCTACCCCTCTCTGCTGGGTTTTGATGAACTTTAGGTAAGTTTTCTTATTCTCTCTTCTCCTCTGTTTATTCTTCCTTTCTTGCTTCACCGAGCATTAACGAGAAAGGAAAATAAGAGAGCTGGCCTTAAAAAGAATTTATGAGCAACACTTTCCCATCTCTCTGTGTGCACTGATGTTGCAGTACAGGTGAAGGGCTACTGAGGGGAGCAGAGGACTAGCAGAGTGTAAGGAACCAAGAAGTAAAAATAAAATACACACACAGTCACGCCAGAGGAGTTTGGAATTCAATTAACTAGCAAGAGCAAGTTGTGCATTTGTACTTGCATTTTGATGAATGCATAGATACATAGATAAAATATACAAGGCAACTACAAGTGAGTTTCTATAACCCAATGAATTATTTCATCAGACTTTCTGTCCAGTCTCGCTCCATAATAGGAAACAATAAGGAGCACTGCTAAGTGGTCTTTAACATTAAATTATTCTTTGCAACTGCTTATGGGAATGCCAAGGTGGATTTTGACCAAACTCTGCCAAAAGGAATCTTGTAAAATAGGGCACGGATCTCTGCAGGAATGGGTATTAAAGGGAAGGGAGGAAGGACGAACCTGCAGGAGTCAGGCTGTCTGTGGATTCCTCAGCATCACTTACCCCTGCTACAACCCACCCCGTGTTGCGGAGCTGGTGGTCTCATATCCACCACTCCAGAACCTCTGCCTGCAGGACTCCTTGTCAGACCCCACACAGAAGGGGTCACACATGCTCACACATGATCAAAGGCAGAAGAGAAGCCATCAGGGGGAGCGCTCCTCTGGGGAGGGGGTGGCCAAGTGAGGGCTTTGGCAGCCCAGGGGTGCTTCAGTCAACCACCATCTGTGCTGGGGGGTACTTCCATCTAGTGGCTTCCTGGAGACCTCACTACTTCCTGTCTCTCTAAAGGCTAAGTATTCCCCTGTACTAAGTCCCGTTCTTCTTGACTACCTGGAGTTCTTTTATATCTCTGACCGTCGTGATGATGCTGTTGTTCAGTCACTCAGTTGTGTCCGATTCTTTGTGACCCCATGGACTGCAGCACTTCAGGCTTCCCTGTCCTTCACCATCTCCCAGAGTTTACTTAAATTCATGTCCATTGAGTCGGTGATGGCATCCAACTATCTCATCCTCTGTCAGCCCCATCTCCTCTTCCCCTCAATCTTTCCCAGCATCAGGGTCTTTTCCAATGAGTCAGTTCTTCACATCAGGTGGCCAAAATATTGGAGCTTCAGTGTCAGCTTTAGCCCTTCAAATTAATATTCAGAGCTGATTTCCTTTAGGATTGACTGGTTTGATTTCCTCACAGTCCAAGGGACTCTTAGGAGTCTTCTCCAGCACCACAGTTAGAAAGCATCCATTCTTTACGGTCCATCATCGTGATGATATGAGAACTCAGACACCAGTACATTATTATTCTATGGGAGAGAGAACACACTTTGAGGATATCCTGCTGCAGGATCACCTTTTACACACCTGCCCCTCCCCTCCCTCATGGAGCCATTAGCAAGGCCTGCCTCATCTATCAGGTCAGCTCACATCCACCTCCTGACCCTGTGGTAATCAGTCCAGGGTGGTCCTCTCTGTGCCATACTCCCCCATGAGTGGGCAGCTCCCAGCACCCACCTACTCCCTATCTCCAGCACAAGGCCAAGGTTCTCTGTTACCTCCTACATTGCTCCCGTCCTCAAATGTCTTGCAGGGATACTTCCTTCCACCTCCGAGCTGATCCTCTCATGGTCCAGTCTTTCTGAAGCTTAGCCACACACCTACCACCTTTGCTGAGTGCCAAAGAATGGATGCCTTCAAAACTTGGTGCTGGAGAAGACTCTTGAAAGTCCCTTGGACACCAAGGAGATCAAACCTTCCCTGAGAGTTCAGTTGGTAAAGAATCCACCTGCAATGCAAGAGACCCTGGTTCAATTCCTAGGTCAGGAAGATCCCCTGGAGAAGGGATGGGCTCCCACTCCAGTATTCTTGGGCTTCCCTTGTGGCCCAGCTGGTAAAGAATCTGCCTGCAATGTGGGAGACCTGGGTTTGATCCCTGGGTTGGGAAGATCCCCTGGAGAAGGGAAAGGCTACCCACTCTAGTATTCTGGTCTGGAGAATTCCATGGACTGTATAGTCCATGGGGTCGTAAAGAGTTCAGACATGACTGAGCGACTTTCACTTCACTTCAAACCAGTCAATCTTAAAAGAAATCAACCTTGAATATTCACTAGAAGCACTGATGCTGAAGCTCCAATACTTTGGTCACCTGATGCAAAGAGCCTACTCATGGGAAAAGACCCTGATGATAGGAAAGATTGAAGACAGAAAGGGAGCAACAGAGGATGAGATGGTTGGATGGCATTGCTGACTCAATGGACATGAGTTTGAGCAAACTCCAGGAGATGGTGAAGGACAGAGAAGCCTGGCATGCTGCAGTCATGGGGTCGCAAAGAGTCTGACATGAATGAGCGACTGAAAACAACCACCTCTGCAGCCCTGCCCAAGTCAGCATACCCCCAGTCAGACCACACAGAGTGCAGTCAACAGCACATACCCGCACACCATGTGTGCACTCACCCCAGTTCCTCCCTTCATGCTTCCCCTAGAATGTCCTTACCTATCTGTCCAAACCCACTGCCTCTTTCAGGGACACCTGAGGTCTCAGCTCTGCCAGGAAGCCTTCTCCAACCACATGATGTTTCGTTAATGCCTTGCTCCCCTGAACTGAAATATTTAAGCGTGGTGGAGACTGCCTGCCAAGTCCAGCCCAAGTTGCTGACCCACAGACTTATAAGCTGCACACAAGGCTGTTGCTTTAAGCTGCTACATCTTAGGATGGTTTCTCTGCAAATGCTAACGGATAGACGTGGCTCCCTCTCAGGTCAGCCTGCAGCATGCTCTCCACAGGGCAACCGGTGATCTTTTGAAACTGAAGACCAAGCACCCCTTTGCCCCCACCGGCTTCCCCTCCATCATCAGCCCACCACTCACGTTCCAGTCACAATGGC
Source organism: Bos taurus (assembly GCF_002263795.3). Classification (NCBI taxonomy): domain Eukaryota; kingdom Metazoa; phylum Chordata; class Mammalia; order Artiodactyla; family Bovidae; genus Bos; species Bos taurus. The sequence goes on from NC_037336.1 coordinate 93,011,930, forward strand.
CTTTTGCTGTTCCCCGAACAAGCCCTGCATATTCCCACCTCAAGATGCCTGCATTTGCAGTTCCCTCCATCTAGAAAGCTCTTTTCTTAGAACCACATCTGATTCCCTCTCTCACTGCAAGGAGGTTCTCTACTCAAACGTCACCACCTCCAGAAAGCCTTCTCAGGAAACTCACTCCCAAGTGCCCTCTCTCAGTCTCTGCCCCCTTTCCCTCCTCTGCTTTCCTTGGTGTGGCACTCAGGTTGCCTCTGCACTGGTTCACTGGTTTCTTTTCCATCACTCTGAACTGGAGCCTTCTGAGAGCAAGGGTCCCAGTGCCGCACAGTCCTCACACCTGTAGTGCTGACCATGCCAACCTCAGAGCAGTGACTCAGGAAGGAGCTAAGGACTGAAAATAGGATCGATTCAGTTTCAATGTTTGTGATATACCAAGTCTGGTGTTTTAAGAACTCCAGTGAGGCATGTACGATTTGAAGAGTTTTCTGTATCTAAAAGCTTGTTGCCAATAACGAATGAATGAAATCAAATTTACAAGTCGTTCTTCTTTTGTGTAGCATTATAGTCATCTTGATGTGACCCTGACACAGTTCTTCCGAAGCTGTTTCCTTTTTATAGCACACTTCGCATAATTTAAGGACAACTCCATAAGATTTGTACAATTGACGGCAATGCCAGAAAATGTATCTCTATAGTCTCAGGATTTGCAGAGCTCGCCAGCTCCACGTAATGGTGATGTGCCTTGTGGTGAAGGTGTGAGACAGGATGCCCACACAACATGCAGTCCACTCTAGGAAGAGGGACTGGGGCCAGTGTTTCATGTCCAGATGCAGAACAAAGCACCGGCTGTTCCTTTTCCTGCCCTCAGCAGTAATCAGGAAACACAAAATTAAAGGGAGCCCAGCCTTCCTCTAGCTATATCTTATCTAAACTGGCCAACTAAAGATTTAGAATCCTTTATTATAGCTCTTTTAAAAACCAAAATATGCAAATTCTCATCTTTCTGAAGCTAAAACTGCCCACCTAAATGAGGTTGAAATGTGTTCAGCTCAAGTAACATAACTGAATTTAATCTGAAATAACAAATAAAGGACAATGAAAGTGGAGTTTGGGGAACAAAGCTGCTTAGAAATTTATATCAGTTCTCTACTCACTGTTAAATTTCAGTCCAGTCCTCATAGCATATTCTATAGATAAACAGTATCATTATTTGACTTTTTCAATGTTCTATGAATAAGTTAAAAAACACATATAGAAAATTTTTGTTAAATAAAAAATACAGTTAACAATAATCAAATGTCCCCTAGTTAAAATAGAAGTAGAACTCACTTATGTTGCAATAAAAGATTAATAAGTGATCTTAACATTAAGAACACATAGGAGTTTTGCAGAATTTTAAAACACTGTTTAACTGTTCCATAATAGTGCTATTTTTAATTACATGATGAAAGACTCTCTAAAAGACAAATTTAGGAATCCCTCCTTTAATACTACGAGGTTTGCAAGCACAGGAAAGACACTGCACAGATGTGCTCAGATGGGTGAGGCTGGGAGGTAGGCAGCATTCACACTACTTCTTCCTTTAAACACTCTGCCCTCCTTAATTTCTCTGAGTCAAGAGCCTATTAAAACAACATTTGCTTTATTGTTGGGTATTAAAATGACCTAGATGTGACAAAGAGAATTGGTCAGATGCCACAAAAAGCAACCAGATCTTAACATAAAGAAGCCAAGGGTTACAGAAGGATCTAGGGTTAGTGCCAAAAGACTCTACACTCTTATGCTTCCTCTTTAATAAAAAAGAATGTGAAATTATAAGTATGGAGTTGCTATTGAAGTACAGAAGCATATTTCATATATACTTGAGAAAGGGAATCTCAAAAAATTATAGTTAAAACTGACCAAAAAAACCACACATAGAGCATAAAATGCAACAATGCCATAATATTTTTACTAACTGAATAATTAACAAAGCTCTATAATACTTTTTTCTTCATTTTTGGCTGGATGTTATTTGAGCATCTCTTCATCAGGAAAAAAAAAAGTGTTGTGTATGTTCTACACAGAGAACCAAAAGATAGCTCAGCCTGTCCTCTTGCACAGTTGACAGAAAGATGCTGCATTAACAATTATATTCCTGACAAAGAGAGAACTTCCACTCAGCTAGGTGTTGATGAGAACCAAATCTTTAACTTACAATGTCATGTAACTGATGACATTTTCACACATTGGCCTCTGGCTCCATACATTTCAACCCTTGCTTCTCCTCCACCGCCAACGCATTTCCGGGATCAGCTGATGAAGCGCGCCAACTGCAGGCTGGCGTCTGACTCAGCACCTCTGAGCCACGACGCTGGGGGGCGGTGCAGTGAGTGGTACAAGCATTCCTGGAACTATTTCTGCACTGGGATAACTAGTGATGCCGGACAAGATACGGAAGTGACTACGAATCACAGACATGCATCCCACTAGACCCAAGGTAAATGTACTCCTGTCTCGCCTTTCCTGAGTTATCTCAAAATTGTCCAGGGCTTGACAGCAGCTTTCTCTATAATTGCCAAAACATGAAAGCAACCAAGATGCTCTCAGTAGGTCTCTCAGTAGGTGACTGGATAAACAAACTATGATACATCCAAACAATGAAATATGGTTCAGCATAAAAAAATTAAATGAGCTCTCAAGCCATAAAAGACAGGGAGGAATCTTAAATGCATATTACTAAGTGAAAGAAGCCAATTTGAAAAAGCTAAATAGTCTATGATTCCAGCTACATGATATTCTGGAAAAGGGAAAACTATGAAGACAATTAAAAAAATCAGTGATTGTCAGGGATGGAAGAAGGGAGGGGGAAAGTGGACCACAGAGGACTTTTACAGCAGTGAAGTTATTTCGTATGAAACTGCAATGGTGGATACACATCATTATACATTTGTCTAAACCCACAGATGAACTATGGTTGGAGGTTCATGGCATTGTACAGGACACAGGGATCAAGACCATCCCCATGGAAAAGAAATGCAAAAAAGCAAAATGGCTGTCTGGGGAGGCCTTACAAATAGCTGTGAAAAGAAGAGAAGTGAAAAGCAAAGGAGAAAAGGAAAATATAAGCATCTGAATGCAGAGTTCCAAAGAATAGCAAGGAGAGATAAGAAAGCCTTCCTCAGCGATCAATGCAAAGAAATAGAGGAAAACAACAGAATGGGAAAGACTAGAGATCTCCAAAAAATTAGAGATACCAAAGAAACATTTCATGCAAAGATGGGCTCAATAAAGGACAGAAATGGTATGGACCTAACAGAAGCAGAAGATATTAAGAAGAGGTGGCAGGAATACACAGAACTGTACAAAAAAAAACTATCCTCATGACCCAGATAATCACGATGGTGTGATCACTGACCTAGAGCCAGACATCCTGGAATGTGAAGTCAAGTGGGCCTTAGAAAGCATCACTACGAACAAAGCTAGTGGAGGTGATGGAATTCCAGTTGAGCTATTTCAAATCCTGAAAGATGATGCTGTGAAAGTGCTGCACTCAATATGCCAGCAAATTTGGAAAACTCAGCAGTGGCCACAGGACTGGAAAAGGTCAGTTTTCATTCCAATCCCAAAGAAAGGCAATGCCAAAGAATGCTCAAACTACCGCACAATTGCACTCATCTCACACACTAGTAAAGTAATGCTCAAAATTCTCCAAGCCAGGCTTCAGCAATACATGAACTGTGAACTTCCAGATGTTCAAGCTGGTTTTAGAAAAGGCAGAGGAACCAGAGATCAAATTGCCAACATCCGCTGGATCATGGAAAAAGCAAGAGAGTTCCAGAAAAACATCTATTTCTGCTTTATTGACTAAGCCAAAACCTTTGACTGTGTGGATCACAATAAACTGTGGAAAATTCTGAAAGAGATGGGAATACCAGACCACCTGACCTGCCTCTTGAGAAACCTATATGTAGGTCAGGAAGCAACAGTTAGAACTGGACATGGAACAACAGACTGGTTCCAAATAGGAAAAGGAGTACGTCAAGGTTGTATATTGTCACCCTGCTTATTTAACTTATATGCAGAGTACATCATGAGAAATGCTGGGCTGGAAGAAGCACAAGCTGGAATCAAGATTGCCAGGAGAAATATCAATAACCTCAGATATGCAGATGACACCACCCTTATGGCAGAAAGTGAAGAGGAATTAAAAAGCCTCTTGATGAAAGTGAAAGTGGAGAGTGAAAAAGTTGGCTTAAAGCTCAACATTCAGAAAACAAAGATCATGGCATCTGGTCCCATCACTTCATGGGAAATAGATGGGGAAACAGTGGAAACAGTGTCAGACTTTATATTTGGGGCTCCAAAATCACTGCAGATGATGACTGCAACCATGAAATTAAAAGCCACTTACTCCTTGGAAGAAAAGTTATGACCAATCTAGATAGCATATTAAAAAGCAGGGACATTACTTTGTCAACAAAGGTCCATCTAGTCAAGGCTATGGTTTTTCCTGTGGTCATGTATGGATGTGAGAGTTGGACTGTGAAGAAGGCTGAGTGCCAAAGAATTGATGCTTTTGAACTGTGTGGTGTTGGAGAAGACTCTTGAGAGTCCCTTGGACTGCAAGGAGATCCAACCAGTCCATTCTGAAGGAGATCAGCCCTGGGATTTTTTTGGAAGGAATGATGCTAAAGCTGAAACTCCAGTACTTTGGCCACCTCATGTGAAGAGTTGCCTCATTGGAAAAGAATCTGATACTGGGAGGGATTGGGGGCAGGAGGAGAAGGGGATGACAGAGGATGAGATGGCTGGATGGCATCACTGACTCGATGGACATGAGTCTGAGTGAACTCTGGGAGTTGGTGATGGACAGGGAGGCCTGGAGTGCTGTGATTCATGGGGTCGCAAAGAGTCAGACACAACTGAGAGACTGAACTGAACTGAAACCCACAGCATGTTCAACACCAAGAGTGGAAGACAGACCAGCCTGGCATGCTACAGTCCATGGGGTCACAAAGAGTTGGACACAACTGAACAACTGAGCACACACATACACGATAATATAAATAAACACACACACACATATATATAGGTATATACATGTGTGTGTGTGTATACACACACACACACACACACACACACATACACACACACATCATTAATTTTCCCAGTGTCAGCGCTTATTCTTTGGAGATTCAGAACTTCCTTGTCGGGAGAATCTATATAGCCTTTATCCCCCCTGAGGTTCTCTTCTGCTCTTAAGTAGGTTAACTCTCCCAGAACCTCATTTGTAAGTGGCATCAGATAAGCTTTGAACTGTTCTCCAACATCATTTTCATGAAGTTCACGAAATCCTGGCTCCTTTGCAAGAATTCAGTTCCACTTTGTAGTTGAAATATTTTGTTCTGTCATATGTTTACAATTTGGTGCAATCGGAGACAATATGGACCAGAAAAATACTGAGCCTTCGAAATGCATGGATGAGATGGAGGCGGATAGATGTGGTGTCACGTGTAGAGGGACATGAAAAGGGGGCTGGCACTGTGCAGTGTGCCAAAAGCACGGTTTCCCAGGTAACCTCATGGTGAGAGGAGCTCTGAGAGCCCTCCTGTATCTTTGCTTAGAACATCATTTCCCAAAGTGCATTCCAAGCAATTTTAATTCATGGAGATATTATTAGTTGATGCTTATAGGCAGGGGCTGGGGAAGAAAAAAGAGGAAGGGATAGGGGAAGTTATGGTTAAGCATATTTAGGAAACACTGAGTTAAACAGAGTGAAATAAATTTGAGCTCTGCAAGAGTTCTCTGAGACTATAATGCACCAATAATGTACATTCTGAATTCTTAAGAGTCAGGCACAATACGTAGTATTTTCCAAACATTGTTTATTTGATGATAAAACTGTCTTTTCTAGCATTTACTAGGATCAGTGTCCAGAAAAGCACACTCTAGGAAAAGCTGAATTAGGAGACTCTTTATGTAGATCTGACACAAGAGCCAAAGGAGAAAAACCATAAATTCCAGCTCTAGGACCTCTACATTAGTATGACTTCGTCCTGTTAAGTAATAACAGCAAGAACACAGCTTCAAAGTGTTTTGAGGCCAGGCCCGTGAAATATTATAGGAAAAGCACTAGACTAAAGAGAGAATTTACTCTAGTCCTCATGCATGTTTTGTTATCCAACTGAGTAGGGGGGGTAATCCCTAAGGTTCCTTGTGGCAGGGAGAACCAGAATCAATAGAAAGAGAAGATTCGGCAGCGGCAGATGCTAAGGACAGAAAGGGAAGGGCCAGTCAGTGTTGCATCTTTCAAACCAATCATCTCAGAAGTCAAGGAACTGAACACCAGATTTCTGCCCTCGTATAATGCTGGGCTAGCTTGTAACAGCATGTCACATGCACATATGCTCAGTTGTGTCCAACTCTTTGCAACTCCATGGACTATAGCCCACCAGGTTCCTCTGTCCATGGAATTTTCCAGGCAAGAATACTGGAGCGGGTTGCCATTTCCTACTCCAGGGAACCTTCCCCACCCAGGGACCAAACCCATATCTCTTGCATCTCCTGCACTGGCAGGCAGATTCTTTACCACTGGCGCTACCTGGGAAGTCAGCATAGGGACAGCCAACAGGCAGACTTCTTTGCAAAGGGCTTCCCTGCTGACTCAGATGGTAAAGAATTCGCCTGCAGGGCAGAAGACCTGGTTTCCATCCCTGGGTCAGGAAGAGCCCCTGGAGAACGGAATGGCTACCCACTCCAATATTCTTGCCTGGAGAATTCCATGGACAGAGGAGCCCGGTGGGCTACATACAGTCCATGGGGTCACAAAATGTGGGACATGACTGAGCAACTTTAACTTTTCTTTGCAAAGAAATAAACTTTTTTGAAGTTTTTTGGTTTGTTTTTTAAGATTGTCAAGAGACTCAGACAAGTGTAAATGCAGAATTGGAGAAGGGAAAAGAGGCACCAACAGGAAGGACAGTGGAGGATGCCAAGTCCATGAAGGATGAACAAACAAAGAAAGCAAGTAATACTGGGGAAACCATCCACATCCAAGGCAACCACCACACCCTAAACAAAACACCCAAACGACTCATCCCACAGTCAGCAAAGGTACTTTTTGAGTACAGTGATATTAAAAAGGCATTAACATGAAAACTTCTTATCTATTTTTTTTACCTGTTATTTATCATTTCTACCCTGCTTACATCCTAAGGAGGGTGAGTTGTATTACATTATTAAATCATATAGAAAAATTCGAAGTAAAAGATAGATCAAAACCAATTCAGAGGCAGGCATCTGGGTTTAATTAGTCACTGCGACTGTGCACTCCAACAGGCTTTCTGTTAGCCCACCCTGGCTTCCTAATGAAGGGAAGAATCAAGTCATCAAAAAGAGATTACTTTAGCTTCCAGGTTCTACATTCCAAGAAGACTATGTTGCTAGCCTGTTTATATAAGAAGTGACAGGTTAGGAAAGTCTTCATCTCTGATACAGTATTCCCCCATACCTTCATCACCCCTTCGGCCCAAACTTCAACGTGAAGGCCTCTCAGGGGGAGCATGGCCTGATGTGCGCCTATTCCATCCTGCAGAATTTCTTCAGACAGGAGTTCCAGGTTAAAGAAACTTCCATCTTCCTTTGCCATCGCTCTGGAAGGTGAAAGTTGAGATTGGGGAACCAGACTCATAAGAGGAGCTCTGGGTCTGGACGCTAAGCCAGGCCAGCTCCTGGAAGTGAGGGAGTGGGGGAAAAGAGGAACTGAGCTTCAGGCCGGCTCTGGTCCAGTTTATGAAGCCAACTGAGGCTCCTGTGTCACCTGGGGAGATTCAATAAGAGGAAAGCATGCTGGAACTCAGGCCTGGTCTCCTTGTGCCGTATGTCTCAGGAACTTAACACTGTTAGGTTGTAGGATGTATACGTGGGATGGATAAAGTCACAGAAATACTCGTCATGTGAATGATTTCTAAATAACACCACCCAAAAAAGCTACAAGAAAAATGTCAAATCAGCAGCAGCAGCACACTTACATGACACACCACAGTGTTCTTTCGTGAACTCAACCCATCCCAGGAGCTTATCATCGCATCACTTCCATTAGGAAATACCTGAGAAACTAAGATAACAAAATGCATACGCATTGAGTTTGTTTGCTTGTTTTTATTTTTCTCAACGTCTAGTCTACTCAATGCAGGGAATGATTTTAGAGACTGTAGATGAATGAATGGACAAAATTTCCCTTGAATTGTCTCCCTCAAATCAAAACTCAGTTGACCTTTCAGTGACTTACGGGTTGTTTTTAGAGTGGACATCCCCAAAAGGGCCTCAGTAATTAGTAAGTCTTAGAGTCTACTAAAGAGGAATTTCTGAGTCTTTGATGTAAAATGCTATGGTTTTTCCAGTAGTCATGTATGGATGTGAGAGTTGGATTATAAAGAAAGCTGAGCATTGAAGAATTGATGCTTTTGAACTGTGGTGTTGGAGAAGACTCTTGAGAGTCCCTTGGACTGCAAGGACATCCAACCAGTCAATCCTAAAGAAAATCAATCCTGAGTACTCACTGGACGGACTGATGTTGAAGCTGAAATACCAATACTTTGGCCACCTGATGTGAAGAGCTGACTCATTGGAAAAGACCCTGAAGCTGGGAAAGATTGAGGGCAGGAGGAGAAGGGGACCACAGAGGATGAGACGGTTGGATGGCATCACTGTCTCAATGAACATGAGTTTGGGTAAACTCCAGGAGTTGATGATGGATGGGGAGGCCTGGCATGCTGCAGTTCACGGGGTCACAGAGTCGGACACGACTGAGCGACTGAACTGAACTGATGTCAAATGCAGAACTGAAGTCCTCTGAGAAGACAGAGAAGCCTGGTTCTCACCTTCATGGGATGTCAGCCCAGTACCACACCGGGATGGTCCCAGCAAGGCCTAGAACAGGGATTCTCAACCTCAGCACTATTGACACATAAGAGGGATAAATGGTCCCTGGGTATGTTCCAGTGTCACCTAGCTTATAGTCTATATTGGGAACTTGAATAGAATTTGTATCCTACTGCTACATGAAAATTGCATAAATCTTAATTATGTTTGATTGGTTCATGGTGTTTTTCAGGTCTACTATATCTTTCTACTTTTCTATATATTCATTCTATTAATTTTTGAGAGTTTGATATTGAAACTCCAACTAAAAATCTTAATTTATCTACTTAAAAGTAATTGTAATATATAGTAGAAAAATAATTGTAACATATCGTGGAACTGTATGTAACTTTGTTATGTATTTTCCAAGTCTCCAGTAAATGTATTATCATGCTTTCATAACTTACAAAGAGAAAAAAAGAGGGCTAAATGCTTTCCTGTGGGGGAGGGGAGAGGCTGTAGAACACACAATAGGGTATTCAGCATCCTGCTAAATGGCCCCTACACGTCAGCAGTACCTCGGCCCAGGTATGGCAAGCATAATGTCATGCAGCACGGGAGGCGGGGGGAGAACAGACCCAGCTGAGCACCGGTGGCCCAGATGTAGGGCCAAAGGCTTTCACAAAAATTGGACTTTAAATCTGCCAAGTGCTCAGACAGATTTGGGGTTGCAACTCCCAGATTTCTAGGTCCAAAAAGGAAAGAAAGAATTTCAAAATTTTTTAAAGTTAAGTCTTACTGGTTGGCTAGCTCAACAATTTTTAAATCCCAATATGGCCCCAAGTGAATTTCTGATTTTCAATAGCTCTAAATTCTGATGAGCTCACCAAGATGTTAGCTGCCATAGGTAGCCCCAAGCACACAAAAACGGTCTTTTTAACATGACTAAAGCTTCACATTTTACCCAAAACGTTCATTATTTTCTTTAACTCTGAATGAGTTTTTCCTTTAGAACCGTCCAGCTAGGACAAAATCCAACTCAACTCTGAGAAATCTTAGCCAACTGGAGTAATTTTAGTTGATATGATCCTTTCTGATAATAATCAGGCAGGGGATTCATCAGTGTCTTATGGTCATTCCAATATGTAATATTAAGATTATGCCATGGGGGAAACGGGTGGGCAGGAGACGGAGTGGGAGCCTGGATGAGCAAATGCAAACTATTATATGTAGAATGGATAAAAAAGGTCCTACTGTACAGCATAGAGAACTATACTCAGTATCTTGTAATAAACCACAATGGAAAAGAAAAAAAGGATTTTGTCAGAAACACAGAAGTGGATGTGTGTCTTCCGAGTTCCCATGACAGGCAGATGCTGCTGCTGCTGTTGCTGCTGCTAAGTCGCTTCAGTCGTGTCCGACTCTGTGTGACCCCACAGATGGCAGCCCACCAGGTTCCCCTGTCCCTGGGATTCTCCAGGCAAGAACACTGGAGTGGGTTACCATTTCCTTCTCCAATGCATGAAAGTGAAAAGTGAAAGTGAAGTCGCTCAGTTGTGTCCGACTCTTCACGACCCCATGGACTGCAGCCCAACAGGCTCCTCCATCCATGGGATTTTCCAGGCAGGAGTACTAGAGTGGGGTGCCACTGCCTTCTCTGATGACAGGCAGAGAAGCACCCAAATTATCTAACTGCTGTAGTATGACTTAAAAACACATTTAATAGAAAAACAGCAGTGTTTCCCACCATGTAAATTGGATTTTGACTTGACAAAAAAAGAACATTTCTTTGCCTCTTAGAGTTTGACGATAGTATTGTGAAACTATCTTTGAGAAACTAGACTTTGAGAAACACTAATGGCCTGAAGATACACAATGAGGTTTTATAGATTGGCCCATAAAATATTCCTGTCTACATGTTAAAGGCCAATGAAACAGACATGAACTTTGGGAAATCTTTCGTGTTTTTCTTACATCATTTCATCGGTGTCCAGAAAGAGCAACGACCAATACTAAACTAATTTTACAAAAAAATCTAAATTGTTTTAGGATTAGGTTAAACACAGGGCCACAGATTACATAAATGTCCCACAGAGTGCTGCCTCTGTGGTTTGTAAGGGATCTAGAGCCCCCCTTTTTGAGTCTATCCTGATGGAAATAACACCTGAAGAGTTAATTTAGCCAAGACTGAGGCCCATTTCTCAGCAGAGGCTCTAAACTCTGCAGGACAGAAAGAAAAAGCCTCCTGGGACATTTTTAAAGGGAGCAAAGGGCTATTAACAGGCAGTTGGTTTACTGCGGTCCAAATAAGAGGCCAGGCATGTGCGTGACCCTCACAGGACCCTTGTAGAGAAATCCGGTGCAATTAGTCATCTGATCGTCAGCCAAGATCTGTGCCCCCCGAGATGACAGCATCCACTGTTGAGGCGTGGCAACGTCCCTAAATCTACCATCTACCTGTGCCATTGTTTCTGACAAGCAAGCCCAAAGATTCCTTCCAAAATCTATTATAACCTGATTTTTGGAAAGGATAAGTTGCTTATGAAAACATTGGAACTTAATAAGTTTACATATGAATCATCTGGGTTCTGTTCATGGTATTATCTCCGTAACACAGCCAGGCTGCGTGGCTTACTGGCAGGTTTTATCAGCAAGGAGACAGGCAGGTCCATCCACTGCCCAGAAACAACAGCCTTCTAGGTCAGCAGTTCCCAAGCCAGATTCGCTACATTAGAATCGCCTACGTGCATGCTCAGTTGTTCAGTCGTGTCCGACTCTTTGCAACCCCATGCACTGCCGCCCACCAGGCTCCTCTGCCCATGGAATTTTCCAGGCAAGAATACTGGAAAGGTTTACCATTTCCTCCTCCCAGGGATCTTCTCAACCCAAGGAGTCAACCTGCATCTCTCCTGTCTCCTTGCCTTAGCAGGTGGATTCTCTGCCACTGAGCCCAGAATTGCCTGGGCACCTGCTAAAAACACAGATGCCAGGTCCCCACCCCAGAAGTCCTGAATCCAAAGCTGGGGGAGAAGAATTCCTGGAATCTGTATTTTAACAAGCATTCAAAGATAATTCACGAGCACACTGGAGTTTGCCCCTCAAAAGAGTGATAACTTGACTTCCATCTTAGTTTCCTTGTGTCCCTGGTATCACAGCTCTCTGGCTGTGTTTGGTCAGTCATGGTGACCAAGGTTGATGCCAGGTTCAGTTTAGGAGGGGCTGATGCCTCTAAGACCCAGACATCCACAGCCCCTCCTAGTTCCCACTCTCCACCACAGCCACGCTTACTCGAGGTGCTATTTTCCATATACACATATGCACACACACACTTATAACATATAATAGAAGTGCTCACCTGACTCTCTTCTCAGGATGAACCTGTGCTGTGACTTTTCCAGAGATGCTAGTCTGACTCTCTGAATGAGTGCTGCATTTACCAGGGAAACACCAGAGCCTTGTCTCTTCTTTTCCCCCCTTGCCACTGCGAAAATCATTTCATCTTTAAAAGAGTCTCTCCACCCCTCTGTGAAAGCCTTACAAAAACTACTTATGGTCTATACTTGACATTAGCCCCCACTCTCAAGCGTCTGCTTATACGTTCTGATAAATAAGTAGCATCTTCTCATGCTACAAAGCTACAGTTCTTGTGGCCAAACAGCAAGCTCTATAACCAAAAAAAAAAAAAAAGGAGAAACCTTTGAGAAAAGAAAATGTGTACAAGGAATGAAGAGAGCTAAATGCATCCTTATTACCAAATCCTGGTCTTACATCATGTGACACAGGTCCTTTGGTTAAAAAGGAGATAGAATCCTTCTGAAGGACAACACATTCCTCAAGGAAAAGAGACTTCAGACACTTCTACTCAAAGCAATGAAGACAAACCAGATCTTTTCTGAGAGAGATGCCTACTGCATGCATATCTAAGTCTTCCTCTTAATTTCAGCCAGGTACCAAGTATTGTGTCCACCTTCTATCCTACAAATCAAATACCATCTCTGACTTCCAGACAATCCCAGCTAAGATTGTGCTGCTGTATGAAATAGAAATCAGAGTCTTTGACAACTTATGAGCAGGACTCATCATATGCTCCAGCTCGTTAGTATATGAACGTGGCTAGGAGACAGGGCAGAGAGTGGTGGAGCTCACACGTGCACAAATGTGTGTAAATGGCTGAGCATCCAGCACTACCAGAGTGTCCCCAGGAGGCATCTGCTGTGCCCAACAGAGTTGACAGCACGGTAGCCCAAGGAATGAAATTCTATTGGTAAAAGAGAGATTGTGCCTCAAATTCATTTAAAAAACTACACCCCCTCCCCCGTATTCGTTTGCTAGGCCGGCAGCGACAAGGTATCACAGACTGGGGAGCCTCAACACCGGAAACTGATTTTCTCACAGTTCGGAGACTAGCAATTGGAGATCAAGGCGCAGGTGAGGCTGGTTCTCCTGAGGCCTCCCTCCTCGGTTTGCAGACGGCTGTCCTCATGTGGTTCTTCCTTCTCTGTGTCTGTGTCCTACTCCCCCTTCTTATAAGGACATTAGTCCTTTTGAATTGGAGCCAGGATATGACCCTGTTTGAACTTAACTGCCGCTTTAAAGATGCTTTCTCCAAATGCAGTCACATTTTGGGAGGGAGGGAGCATGTAGATTCCATCCAACACAATTCAGCTTGTAGCCCCTTTTGTGCAGACCCAGAAACTTCAAGGTGCTGAAACGTCATACAGTAGAAAAAATAACCTTGTCTGAGGTAGCATTCCTGCAATTGTGGGAGATAATTTCCCTCATTTCCACAGGGGATACCACTGGGCAGCTGTCAAGCCCAAGGCTTGCCCAAAGTTCCATGCTGACTGCAGAAAATCCCACCCCAGCACACCTCCATGGGGCCTGGGGGCTCCCTCAGTCAATGGAAGATTCAACTGTGTCCCTGCAGCTCAGACAGCTTGTGGTGGGTGGTGTGGGAAGATTCAGGGAAACACCAGAGTGCCCAGAGGCCCACATGCTAAATCCAGTTAGGCAGTAAAAGTGGGAGGAAGTAAGGCAGAGATAAGTAGCAGTATAAAGCAGCATATAATAAGCACTGCCCGTGAATGCTGGGCATCCTTGTTATAGGAATTGAGCGGAATTCAGTATAGACCCCAGTGTCTACAGAAGGCTCCACAGAGCAGGCGGGGCTTGCCCTGAGCTGGACCAGTGAGTGAAGCATCAACATGGATGGAGTGTACTGTAGGACCTAGTAGCTGGAATGCAAAACAACAAATTTGAATGCTGAGATTATGAACTCAGAAAATGGGAGAGTGGTAACTGTTCCAGCAGAATTAGTAAAGTCAGAACCAAAGCATCAAGTACCATCTTGGTTGTGTGTTGATGAATCTGAGGGAAAGCAGTGCATTTGTAGAGAAGAGCTGCTGGCTTTTGCCTATCAGCATTCATTCATACTTATTTTCATGAAGCAGTGCCCTGATTGTAAGCTACCAAGTGTGGTAGAACTGATGCTCCTCTAAAGCTGTAGAGAGAGGCTCTCTCTTCCCTATCAGTGGCATGATGGGAAAACAAGAAACATGAGTACTTTGTAGATTCTCACTAAGGTCCTGACTCTCAGAGGATGGGTCCAATCCCAAGGAAAACAAAAAATGAGAAAATCCAGGGCCTCAGTCTACCATAGGAGTCCCTGGATCAAACCATACCTGAACCCACATATTCTGGATTTTTCAAACAATGAACTTCCCTATCGTTTAAGCCTGTTTAAATTGTGTTTTCTATCATTACAGCAAATATGCACATGTACACACATGCACAGTTGTCAACTGACAAAATATCCAAGAGCATGTACACACTGATAGGGTGGTGATATGAATTTGAGAAACCACTCAAAGAGGTCATAAGTGGACCAGGGAGAGAGGAGTGGGAAAAAAGATGACAACTAAGAATGGGATTAGGCTGAGGAATGTGAGTACATAGAAGAATGCTTATAGAAACTCATTTAACCAAAACTTTAACATCTCCTACATTCAGCCTAACTTGGATGTCTGAAATTCTGCAATTTTTTATAAGCATTATTCTTTTTTATGGTGTTCTGTTCAAATGTAAATAGATGAGGGACAGTTTATTCAGTCATTCACATCTTAGCATGAATTAATTTGAAAGAAAACTTTCTTATACCAGTAGAGCAATCTGGGCCCATACAGATTTGTTCAAAGCATGACGTGCTACGAATCAAACAGCTCAGAAGAGAGTGCTGAATACAAACTCTACCCTTTCACTATTCTTCTGTGAATTAAGACATTTTCCCTCCTTTTATCACCGAGCATAGGTTTCAAAAGATCATTGTAAAAGTTAGTCTTATTGTCCATGAGCTCAGACCCACAAGGTAGTTTTAGAAACCCACAATTGCTCACTTAGGATGAAGAATTCTAACAGCAACAAAACTTTTTAAGTAAAAACCTCATAGGGCAGATTTTCCAAGTAAATCATCAAAGGCAGAAAATATACATGAATATAAATATTTATAGATTTTACTAATTGAAAAATCTTGAGATGTCAGCATAAACCATGAGACAAGGTTTGTTTTGTTCTGTTTTGTTTTGTTTTTTAAAGGCAAAGAACCAACTAAGAAAAATGTTCCTACACACCTGGAACTCCATCTGAACCTGGCTGAGCCCTCTTTCCCCAATTTCTCTTCACTCATCGCTGCCTCTGGAAAGTCTTCCAGGATAACCCTGTGATCCTTCTTTATTGCAGGTTAAAATCATTTTTTATGAATCTCCATTTTCCTCCCTGAATCTTGCAAACATGAGGGCAAGGACTGGGACTATCTGTTCACCACTAGCACTTACCCCAGCTCTGGGCTATGGAGCTGGCTCTCATGAATTAATAAAGGAAAACAGAGGCTGCTGCTCTGAATGTATGAATATTTCTACAAATCATTGATAAAGAGGCAAACAGTGCAGCAGAGAAGCGGGCAAAGTGAGTAGGTTTATAAAAATAAATGCAAAATAAAATGATGACACCATTTACATTCATTTCCCCTCTCCTTTAAATTCAAAAAAAAAAAAAACCTACATCCTTTGGATGCGGGGAAGGTCACTGCAATTTTTCTGCAGGAGACTTGAGCTCTATGTATTGACATCTTTAAAATATACGTGCCCTTTATTTAGCTCAGCAATTCTGCTTTTGGGAGTATGTCCAAAAACTATATACAGATATGTACAAATATTTACCTATAAAACAATCAGTGCAGCGCTGTGTATAGTAGCGAACAAAAATCTAAATAAGCAGTAATAGAGGACTGGTGAAATTATGCACATTAGTAAAATGAAACGATATGCAGCATTCTCAGTTACCATTTCCTGGGCCCTTACTGTGGGCACTTACCAGGCACTGCCCTGAGCACTTAACACGCACTGTCTGATTTTCATCCTCAGAATGCTTTATGAAGTGGACATTACTGCCATGGCCATTTTCCGTGGGAGGAAATTGAGATTTAGAGAGGTGAGGTAATCTGCTCAAGGTGACACAGAGAGTACGGACCACAGCCAGAGTCAGGCTCCAAGGCCCGGCTCTTGATCATTAAGATCTCCACCCCCAAGTTATAAGCACCAGGTGTACATTTAGTGGCATGGAAAGGCATTCCTCTGTTCTTGCTATATTAACTAAAAAGACAGATTACAGAACAGTACCCAATATGATCACCTTTCTGTATTAATAAAATGCAAACTATACTAAAATATATGTATTTGCGTATTTATGTGCACACATGCATACCTGTGTTCATGTTTGCACAAAGATGAAAAGAATTTATACCTAAAGGTCATCTCAGGGTCGTGGGGTCATAGGATAATGAACTTTTCCTTTTCTTTTTACTTACTCCCAAGTTTCAAGGTTTTGTACAATAAATCACTTGTATTAATTATACTGTAAGTTTTGTGTTATTTTAAGTTGAAATCAAAGTAGCCTTAGAACTTCAGAGGAACTTACACATCACCTAATCTAATCTTAACAGCAAGAAGACCGAAGCCCAGAGAAATCAAGTGAGCTAATTTAACAAACAGGTTTCCCAAGTGGTTCAGTGGAAAAGAATCCACCTGACAGTGTAGGAGATGCAGGTTCGATCCCTGGATCGGGAAGATCCCTTGGAGAAGGAAATGGCAACCCGCTCCAGTAATCCTGCCTGGAGAATCCCATGGACAGCGGAGACTGGAAGGCTACAGTCCTCACAAGGAGTCACAAAGAGTCAGTCATGACTTAGGAGTTTCTCTTTTTTTTTTTTTTTAATTCTTTTTAATTTAACAAACAGAGCGAGGAGTGGAGTTGGCTCACTGCTGCCCGTGGGCCCTGGCACTGCCCTCCCTCATGAAGGCAGCTCACTACACTCTTCTGCACAGTGAAGATGACAGAACATGCTATGCAATCGTTCTCCTGAGCCCCCAAAAGCTCAGCCTCCCCCAGACGTGCATTCTGAGTGATACCTCAGTGCCCTATAAAACAGTGCTCACTGCAGACGAAAGGCCTGAAGGAAACACATCACAGCTTGGCTGTCAGATGGCCTCCAAAGAACCAGTCATTTTTTCTGAACCGTTGGCTTTTAACTAAGATGTGTGTCAGCATCCCCTGATGACCTTTTCCAAAGATGAGGCCCCCATGGAGGCTGACTCAATGGATACAAACCAGGGCCTAGGTCAGACTATTTCAAAACACTTTCCCATGTGATATTGATGTCGAACACTAGGCCCCCAGTTAAGGAACCTTGGTCTATATAAATCTTCAGGTGCATGTCTTAACAAGGAACTAGACCTTTGGTTGGTCTGGACCATTGGCTGGAACCACCGGTTGTACCTTAATATAAAGCTCTTCCTGTCTGCTGTTAGCAAGAACAGAGGCAACCCCTTCCAGTGGCCTCCTCCAGATGCCTTGTAACAGATCTGAGTTCTCTTTAGGTGTCCTTTTTAATTCTACAGAGAAGAAGGTTATGGAGAGCAAAGGAAATGGTGGCATCATCCACCATGTTGCTCAGATAGATCTGGCCAAACTCTGGATGGGGGGACACAGGGCTCAAGAGCAGCCTGTCAGGTGCTGGGGACCAAGGCACTGTCATCAAAGGAGGACAAGGCTACAGGAGGACCAGCCACTGCGCTGAAACAAGGGCTGAGGTGTCACACACAAACCAAGACCTTTGCACTGAAGTAGCCAGGCCCAAGGTAGACAAGGAGCTAGGACAAAGGCAGAGAGAGATGGCCCCATCCAGGACAGAACAGAAAACGTCTCCAATGCGATGAGATGCAAACAAAGGTGAGAAACAGAAGGAAAGAAACGTAAGAGAAATTAAGATGCACTTGTCAAACTGCAAAATGCATTATGCCACATTACCAGTAATTTTAGTGACTGCTCACTAAAGAAAGGCTTTCTTTAAAAAGAAAAATAGAACAGCTTTGTCTTAGTTGAATAATAATAGGGAGAATTTTAAATACTTGATTGTGTTTCTTGCTTTTTGACATTGTTTATATTTGTTATTTGTATATATTAATATGTAAGTAGATTTTAAATAAATCCTACCCAGGAACCATTTTTAGAAATTTTGATTTTTTTTGACATTCCTCTTTTTAACTAGACTACTGAACTCTGAAAAAAAAAAAAAACTGCTTAGGGATACATTATGATTGTAAAGAATATTACAGCTAACAACGAAAATTAAAATAATGAGTGTTTTCTTCTAAATTATATAAAATCCCTCTAACAGGGGAAGTGCTAATGGTTCTTTCAGTTAAAAGACTGCTGCCCTTGCTCATTAACATACACAAGTCGGGTATTTTTAAATCCTTCGTTACTTCACCATACCCAGGGTTGCTGCTGCAATGGCCAGGAATACCCAAATCCCACGGAATCTTGGGCAAAAGATGTCAGCTCAAGCCCAGCTGTGGGTCTCAGCTACCTACAAGGATTCGAGGCTGAGTTACTGAATGTCCCCTGGTCTGCATAATCTCCACGAAACATTGAGTCAATCCCTTGGATGGAGGCCTAAGACCTCCTTCTCTTCCCCTTCTGCTTAAATCTCCACTAACATCCAAGAAAGTTCAAACCCAACCATCTCAGCCTTTCTCTGACTCAAAGCTTTTCTTTCACAACTAAGAAGCATTTGGATTCTATTATGCCAGCAGTGTCACAAAAAGAGCACTGGTGTAGAGTCAAAAGGCAAAGGTTCAAGACACAACGAAGTCTCTGACTTGCATTTGTGATGAGAAGCCTCTCTGAGCCATAATCTCTCCCCGTCCACGTTAGCTCCAGGTTATCCATCGAGCTGGTGGAAAACAAATCCACCTTAAAGTCCCGGGGACCGTGCCCACCAGTCAAATGAGGGAGAGATAAAGGGAGACAAGACACCAGGTCGGCACTGGTCCAGAGGCTTGCCTGCCACACAAGAGCCTCTGTCCCTGCCCAAGGGGCCCGAGACCATCTACACGGAACTCCGAGGAGGCAGCTTTCCTGGCTGCAAACCTGCGTGAGTGGCTGTTGAAGACCCGGTCTGCTGAACCCAGGCAGCGAACACCCAGCTTTCTCCACGTGAGATGGCCAGTGAGCAGTGCTCCTGTTTTGTGGATATTTATTCATTGCATTCCTTGCTTGCTGCAGCTGGGACCGATTTGGTCAAAAAGAGGGCTCTGCAATACCAGTGTTAAACAAACAACACTAGGCCTGGTACTCTTAGATACATTAAAATTCTGTTTAAGCACAGTGTGAGGGCCTGAAAAACTCAGGCCGTTTCCTATGGCTGAGCGAACGCTGATAAGAGCTTTATCCAATTTATAAGGCAAGAGAAGGAAATAATCATGTGTGATGGAATTGGACAAATAATCCAGCTCCAAACAATTATGAACCATAATGCAATTACAGAACCCTGTGCCAGGATCCTGGCAGTACCCAGACTCTCCCCTTTTAAGAGTCAGTGATAGACCTGCTTCTGGGTCGGGGTTTCGTATGTAGCAGAGCAGCTCCCTTGCCGTGATCTATTGAAAGTCAGCCTTCAATACAAGGGTTTGTAAAACGGAAAAAAAAAAGTCAGGGATAACCTAGAATTTTGGCACTCACAGGAGTCATGAGTGGCCAAACAAAGGAAAAGTCAAGACCAAACCAATTGAAACGTGTGTGTGTGTGTGTGTGTCTCACACCCTTTCTTTTATGTTTGTGTAAACCAATTTCACAACAGTTCATAACTGGACACAGCCTACATTGCCCATCAAGACAGAAAGATTACTTCAATTGACATGCTAAGTTGCTATTTGCAACCCTTATGGGCTGAAGCCCTCCAGTTTCCTCTGCCCATGTGATTCTCTAGGCAAGAATACTGGAGTGGGTTGCCTCCTCCAGGTAATCTTCCCAACCCAGGGATCAAATCCATGTCTCTTACTTCTCCTGCATGGGCAAGCGGGTTCTTTACCACTAGGGCCACCTGGGAAGCTGTCAATTAAATGACAGCTCCCTACAAAATTGCAATTCTTTGGAGGAGAAATTCACATTCTACTGCTAGTTTCTTGGAGAGATAAGAAAGAGTTTCATTATAGAATTCACACAGCGGAAACGGATAAAAGTCTTCAGTGGACTTTCTGTTCTCCACTTAAATGTCTCCCCTTTCCAACCATTAACTTCGCCTCTCCCCACTCCCCCTCCTCTTTGGCCCAGAGCAGTGGGCTTTTCTCAACCGCAGAAGTTAGGTGACAAAGCAAGAGTTCCTCCCTCCAGTAACTGCTTGTGAGGCCCTACCTGCAGAGGTCAAGTTTAGAGGAAAGGCTGAGTCCTTTGTCTCCCTGGGTTGCGGTCTGGACCATGGTTTGAAGAGTGGAGGAGATTGAGCAGGAGGGGAGAGAGGGGCCACTGGGGAGCAGACCCATCTACTTCTTCACTACCCTTGACCCTCATCTAACTTTTAAGACAGCCAGTAGGCCAGGTTTATGGGCACAGATCATTTCGTTCATCTCTCCCCTTGTGTCTCCAGCCTATAACTCAGGAAGACTCGGGTTTTCTTTTCAGGCTCCGGGAGTCACTGGGACTCTAGGATCAGGTGGCTTTCCAGGTCCCCAGGGGAGAGAGGAAGACGCTGAAAGGACCTGGCCAACAGCCCCAGATCTGAGGTGCTGGCTCCTGACCGAGGTGGTTCTTCGTTCTTGCCTGAGCTTCTTCTGGACAAGCCCTACCCAGAGGATGGCCACGCCCTGAGCTCCACCGCAGGGCTCTTCCTTGACACCGGAGGTCCCTGATGGGAGCACAGGATGGACTCGGACCAGGCAGGCTCCCCCACCAACCACACCACACGCCCGTCACAGAGCTGGACCACAACTCTTCCTTCTTCACACAGTTGTCTGGGAGTCTCTAAAATTAAACCTCTCTCAGACACACACGCACACACACACACTTTGCTTTAAATGTCCTCAGAATAGAACTCCTCTTTGCTTTCAGGGAAAAGTTCAAAGCTTTAAATGGCTTGCAAAGCCCTTTGGATTTGACCTCTTGCCCTTAACACTCTCCACACCCCAGCCCCTTGGCGCTTCTTTGGGTCCCTTGAGCAACGAAGCTCTTTTCTCCTCAGACGCCAGCAGACTGGGTCTCTCCCCCTCCTCTTCCTCCACTCCGAGCAGAGTCCGCTTCTTACCATCCCTCAGGTGCGTGCTCAGTCGCTAAGTCGTGTCCGACTGTTTGCGACCCCATGAACTATAGCCCTCCAGGCTCCTCTGTCCGTGGGATTTCCCAGGCAAGACTATCAGAGTGGGTTGCCATTTCTTTCTCCAGGGGATCTTCCTAACCCAGGGATCAAACCCAGGTCTCCTGTGTCTCCTGCATTGGCAGGCAAACTGTGCCACCTGGGAAGTCCCAATCCTTCAGGTGTCACTTCAGTATTGTCTCCCCAGAGAGGCCTTTGTGACAATCCTTTGTGACAAACCTAAAAAACAGGCTTTCTACATGCAAACCTATGTGGTCCTAATTCTCTGGCTCAGCGTTTGACGGCAGTTATTGAAATTTGCAATCACCGATTTCTTTGTTAACTTTTTTACTGTCCCTCTAGAAGCCTACTGTTAGCTCCAAGATGGCAGAGTAGAGTCATTCACCTAACTCCAGCACTGTGCAGAGGGCAGGTTCCTGAAATCACATCATTAAAGGTATTATCATAACTTACACTGCTGTTGTATCTTTCAGACAAACCAAAGAAAGAAGAATTATCATTGCTTTATTTAAATGGCATTGAAGAGATAGCTGAAACTGGATATTTGTATGGTGAAGTCCTGGAAGCAAATATGGTAGATACAGTAGACAGGTTGGCAGGGTAGCTCTTGAAAACCCAGATGATAAGTCTGGGCTTGACCTTTACAACTTGATAGGAGCAATGACCAACTAAAACGCACTCAGAGGTCACATCCCAGAAATAGTGAAAGGGTTCTAAAGCTTGAACTGGTGAAGGAAACCATGACAAAGTAATGTCTTCAAACACCATGCCCAAAGAGAGGAGAGAAAATGGAAACCCACTCAGTATTCTTGCCTGGAAAATCCCATGGACAAAGAAGCCTAGTGGGCTACAGTCCATGGGGTCACAAGGAGTTGGACACGACTGAGCACAAAGAGAGCAGGTTATTTGGTTGTGATTGTTCTCATGGGCAAAATTGGGTCCAATAGGTGCTTGCTTCAAGGAACTGATTTCACCTCAATCAATACAAAAACAATCCTGTTAATACCTCAGACTGGCGAACAATGAAACCCATCACTTCATGAGGCAGTGAAGTCCCTATGGCTAGAGCGATAAGCAGGAAACCAAAGAAGATTATTGGGGAGATAATTTCTTTATCCAGCAAGAGACTGGATTTGTATGATCCCTTTCCACTTCAAGACTCAAAGGGCAATGGAGAGCCATCAAAAGTTGATGAGCCATCAAAGGTGATGAGATTTTTTTTTTTAAAATACAGTGTTATATTAGAAAGATCTGTAAAAGGTTTTAAAAATGAAAACTTTTTCAGTACCAAATGAAAGAATCAGAGGTACCTTGAGAAGCACAGGATCAGGATGGAGCATTATTACTCCAGACGAAATCTGATTTGACAAAAACAGTGTAAGAAAATAGTGTTTACAAGATCTGTCACAGGTATCAAAGTCTCCAAGATAACAACTTTCTTCATGACCAACATCTTTAATGATAAGCAGATAAAGGCCTCCGCATCAGAGATTTTAAAACATGTTTCAATAAGAATGACCCCTCACCGTAACATTCTGTGTGGGATACTCAATTACAGCGGTGTTCAAGATCAAAAACTTGTGGAATGTCTGATCTGTTTACATACATTCCAACCAGCAGTGGAAGAGATGTCTTCACTATAAGTAATTAAGGCTCTCTTATCCCACATTTAAATTTCAATTTCTAAAGGGGTTGGAGACTATCTGGGTCACATTTATCACTGTGAGCACCAAACTCTTACTTACAATTCCAAAGATACCAGCCTATTTTTTAGCTTCAGCATTACCTGACAGTTCTTTACCTGTTCTAGTCATGAAGGAAAAGCCATCATTCCACAAATACCCGCATGGCCAGTCCTCCAGGTGTTCACCCCTGGGCAATAACCAATGCATCTGCTCGACTGTCTCCCCTTTCCCTTTCTTCTTGTGAGTAAGAGAAGGGTCTCTGCAGTGGAGATGCCATCTGTGAAACCCTGGGTAGTGATTCAAAGATTTGCCAAATTATCCAACTGCTGGAACTAAATGGACTCTGCTCGGGGGTGGTATGGTTACAATTTGGGCTTGCCCAGATCCACAGGCATAGAGCCACATCATCTGGCACCTCCTCCACCCACAGGGAAATAAGCACCTGTTGCCAACTGACTTAATTTTCACCATTTGAAAACAAGCAAGAAACAAGTTTTTCTCTACTTGCTGTTAAACAAAATGCTTTGACTTCCAAGCTGGAAGCAGTTATGAGGGAGGAGAAAGATGGCAACAGCTGTGGTCAGTAGTCTGTGTGGCTTCCTTTGGTCTGGCCATGACCAGGTCAGGCAGCCCCACAGTAAATGGTCAATTCAAGTCTGTGATGCCAAGCAGAGCCATCATTAATCAAAAATATAACCTCACTGGCAGCATACTGAAATCTGTGTCAACACCTTTACAAGGGTTAAAAAGAGAGAATGAAAAATAAAAGGAAAGCCCAAGCCTCTTGCATTTCCATTTTGTATGTCAGTCAGCAAAGGGTTGTGTTTTTTCATCTTAATAGACGGTGACACCAGATTTATTTAGTCTGGAGGGAAAGTCAGCCCTTAAATACACGAAGTAATACTGTCCAAACCATAGCACAGGTGCCTCGGTTGTCTGAGGCAACGGATTTTTGGAAAGAGCAAGAGGGCTTTAGGTTAAACATCAGAAAATACTCCTACCTGTAAGACTTTGTAGCCACTGAAAAGGAGAGCCATTGAAAAGGGGTGGAGCTAAAACTGTGGCAAAACCAATATGCAAATTAAGCTGGTGATTTCGCTTCAGAGTTTGGTCAGAGAGGTTTAGCAGCTTCGTCTCCAAAGCTCTGATTCAAAACCACAATGTTCAGCAAGTCAGTGAGATTTCATGCTTTCCTCTGAAACCCACAACAATAAATGCATCTCCTGGTGCAATTCACACTCTTAGAATTTTCACTGAAGAACCAAACCAAACCATGGAACTCCATCTCAAAGCCCTGCTTCGACCCACAGGAGCACAAATTCCATTTAAAGGTTCAATAAAAAAAAAGAAGATTAGAGGTGGGGAATGCACATTAACTGCTGCATTTAAACCCCCACCACAGTATCTGAATGTGATTGAGGTTTCAGAGGGAACCCTACATGGTATGAAATGTAGCAATTATTAGTCTATTAACCTAGGATGGTGGTGCTGTCGAGTGCTTTCTCTAAAAGGAAGGTGGGGGAAATTCTTACTGCAAAGGTAAGTTGTATTTTTTTCCCCACTAGGAAAGAACAAAATTAAGAAACTGAAGATCTGCTGGAGAAGGAAATGGCAACCCACTCCAGTACTCTTGCCTGGAGAACCCCATGGACAGAGGAGCCTTGCGGGGCTGCGGTCCATAAGGTCGCACAGAGTCAGACACCACGACCTAGCCACCAAACCACAACAACAATCTTAAACTATCTCAGATGCAAAGACTTTCGAGTGGACCCCAAACAAAAGCTGGCAAGACAAGCATGATGTCAGTGATTCTCGCTGGCCATTTCAAGCTTGGGAATCAATGAATTTCTCAAATCCTGTCATTAGTGAGGGACAGAGAAAGAAAATGTGGGGAAGGAAACTAAGAAATAAAATTTTACAAAGATTCCCGTCTTAGTGACCTTCAGACACCAGCTCTGGAGAAAGGAGGTGGCCGCCAGCCATGCACTCTAGAGCTGCAGGTGAGGTGCCTCCAAGCTCACTACCCCCACCCCCACCTCCCTGCCTGGGATGCCAGGGAGGTCGGGCAGGAGGTGGTCCTCGCGCACCAGGTGAGTTGCTCCAAGATGGCGCTGCCACCCCCCACCCCTAGGTACTGTCTCCTTCACCACAGCAGCTAGTTAAGCCTTAGGCATTTTTTAAAATGCCCTCAAAGTGTGAACAGCGAAGAGACCCATGGAGTAACACCAGCCTAGAGAGATCCCGGGAGGCCAGGATTGCTCCCCATCCCCACTGCTATCCCCACCCCAACTCCTACAGGGAGACGGGAAAGAGGGCCCCTCCGAGGAGTTTTTCCTTTTAAAAGATGCTCGCTAAGTTGTGTCCGACTCTTGCGGCCCCATGGACTGTAGCCTGCCAGGCTCCTCTGTCCATGGGATTCTCCAGGCAAGAATACTGGAGTGGGTTGCCATTTCCTTCTCCAGGGGTTCTTCCCGATTCATGAATCGGGCTGGGTCTCCTGCATTGCAGGCAGATTTTTTACCAACTGAGCTACAAGGGAAGCTCTTAAAAGACGCAGGCTGACTCAAAGATGTCCAGGGAGAGGAGCCAGCTCAAAACGGGGTCCAGACATTCGCCTGTGTTTAAGCAAAGATAAGACCTGCTGGAAAAAACGGTTCACTCATCAGATGGCCCCGAATCCCAGCAGAGTGGGAGGAGGCCGAACAGCTGAGAAAGAGAGGAAGGGAACAGGATGTTGGTCAGCAAGTATTTATACAGATCCAGCTTCCCTTGTGGCTCAGCTGGTAAAGAATCCGCCTGCAATGTGGGAGACCTGGGTTCAATTCCTGGGTTGGGAAGATGCCCTGGAGAAGGGAAAGGCTACCCACTCCAGACTGGCCTGGAGAATTCCATGGACTGTATAGTCGATGGGGTCGCGAAGAGTCAGACATGACTGAGTGACTTTCACTTTCACTGGGGTTGGGCTCTGGGTACTAATCCGGGAAGGTAATTCTGCAAAATGGGAGCATACAGGTGCTGTATCTGTAGGCAACTTGACAAAGGGCACAGTCTAGGCAACTGAATAGAGATTTGTCCCGTCTCTCAGCCTACTGACCCACTTTCCTTGGGCTACATCTCCCCCAGATCCCCGCCCGCCCCCTTGCATCTTCCTATAGGAAGCCAACAGGGGGGGGAAAGAACCCCCCTGGATTATAATGTGGGTGGAATAAGCAACATGGGCCTGTTTGACATCTTTAGAGGGGCAAAAGTCCTCTCTTTGCCCAGAAAATCCCCTCAGAGCCAGCCCTCACTCCCACTTCCATAGACAGGTACCTCAAGTATGCTCCTCCAGCTCCCTGTCAAGGACCTGAAATTCTACAGCTAATCATTTATCTTGTGTGAAGCACTGAAAACATCTGCACCTTAAAAAAGGTAAGTGTGCTATTCTGGAAAGAGAATCCTTTAATCCATTCTTAGTAGACAAAGTGTTTTCTTAACGAGTATCCAGTCAACAACCAGACTGAGGTAGAAGAAAGTAGTTCAGTTCAGTCCCTCAGTCGTGTCCGACTCTTTGCGACCCCATGGACTGCAGCACGCCATGCTTCCCTGTCCATCACCAACTCCCAGAGCTTACTCAAACTCATGTCCATCATGTCAGTGATGCCATCCAACCATCTCATCCTTTGTCGTCCCCTTCTCCTCCTGCCTTCAATCTTTCCTGGCATCAGGGACTTTTCCAATGAGTCAGTTCTTCAAATCAGGTGGCCAGAGTATTGGAGTTTCAGCTTCAGCATCAGTCCTTCCAAAGAATATTCAGGACTGATTTCTTTTAGGATGGACTGGTTTTATCTCCTTGCAATCCAAGGGACTCTCAAGAGTCTTCTCCAACACCAACAAAAGAACCTAAATTGAGTGAATATTGAGAGAAAGTTCTGGAGCAAGACACACTGCCCAGGAGGAGTCCACGGAGGAAGAAGCACCATCCAGGTGTGAACACTCACATGCTTTTGGACACACAAGTTCTCTGTGATTTTAAACTGGCTTTAGTCACTTTCCAGAAGCCCAATGTAGCTGCTGGTAATTTTGTTACATCCACTGGAGTGATTATAAAGACCCAAACTCACACGATTGTTGAACAGTATGGTTGCCTCCACCCTCCAAGTGTCCATGGACATGGTGAGCCGCAGCCGTACGGCCTGAGCTTTAGCATCGAGCACATTTGGTTTGTGGCTCCCCAGGTGGCTAAGTGGTAAAAGAATCTGCCTGCCAGTGCAGGAGATGCGGGTTCAATCCCTGGGTCAGGAAGATCCCTGGGAAGAGGAAATGGCAACCCACTCCAGAATTCTTGCCTGGAGAATCCCATAGACAGAGGAGCCTGAGGACCCCATAGTGCATGGGGTCACAAAGAGTCAGACATGACTGAGCAACTAAGCCTGCATGGTTGGTTTGAATTCTAATTCTCCCACCCTTCTGCCACAACGGGCTGAATTTGAGTTTCAGCTTTCCCTCTGAGCAGCTATATGACCTCAGGCAAACCATATGCCACCCCTGTGGCTCTTCTTCCTCATCTGTAATCTGAGTACAATCCCATTAAAAAGTCCACACAAAGCCCTCAACACAGCGCCAGGCACCTGGAACAGTACATCCTCAGTCAAGATGAACTATATTTACTTTTTCTTATTATTGATCGAGATTTTAGCCAAGTGATTTTCCTTCTTTAAGCCTCAGATTCCTTATCTGTAAGATGCAGATAATCAGATGTATAGAACAGTCTTTTGGACTCTGTGGGAGAGGGAGAGGGTGGGATGATTTGGGAGAATGGCATTGAAACATGTATAATATCACATAAGAAATGAATTGCCAGTCCAGGTTCGATGCAGGATACAGGATGCTTGGGGCTGGTGCACCGGGATGACCCAGAGGGATTGTACAGGGAGGGAGGTGGGAGGGGGTTCAGGATGGGGAACACGTGTACACCCGTGGCAGATTCATGTTGATGTATGGCAAAACCAATACAATATTGTAAAGTAATTAGCCTCCAATTAAAATAAATAAATTTTTTTAAAAAGATGCAGATCATCATATCAACTTATCCATGAGTGCTGTGAGGTTTGTAAGAAACATATGTAAAGTGCCTAACACAGTATCTGAGATAAAGGAGCCACTCAGCAAAGGATAGCAGTGATGAGGGTGAGGAGGATTTCGGTGTTAATGATGTTCAAGTTAAGCCAGAAAATTCACAGGCATCAGTCCTAACCATCTGTTCCCAGACAAGGTAGACCTTCCACGCTTCACTCCCACTTATGTTTAGATGGAGATGATATTCATCTCACCACGTTATTTTTCTTTTGCCAAATCAGTTTTAAACCACAGTCACAAAGATCAAGTGGTCTAGTGTGAAACTGCATAGAACATAACCCAAATTCAGGAATCTCAGGTGTTTAGCTGTTGCTTCCTCTTCCCCTTTTTTCTAAGCCCTGATGTGAGGTAGTATCTTAGAGAATTGACTCATCTGCCCATATGTGTTCATTACAGCGGTTGCTAGGAAGTTATTAAGTAAATGGCTCTGCTCCTCACTCTCCATTATGCTCTCTTCTTGTTATTGTGAGACGGAATTAAGTGTTAGCCCTGTGCCGAGTTTTCATTAGAGTCGTTCTATACTCTTTGCTCTTTTTCTCTTCCCCCCTTTATCAGTAACTTTAGAAGTTAATCCTTTTATATTTAAGGGCTTGAAAGCAGATGTAAAAATTCTTGAGTATCTAGGGGGGAGGAGCTGGATTTCAAAATGGATTCAGCCTCTCCCTCTTCACTGTGTCCATAGTTAGTGCCTGGCTTTTTTTAATTTTCGAAATCCAAATTAAAACATCATCATGCTCCTATAAGCTTCACTACCTCTAATAATCAAAGAACAAGTTTCAACTTGACACAGGGATATGGCACTCCTGAGCCGCATTCACTGCCACTCCTTTCACTGGATTAGGTAATCATGTGTAATAAAAATGAAAATCTCCCAAGATAAAAGGAAAATAGTAAACACTAGTACTAAAAGTCAAAAAAAAAATTAAGTAAATATCCCACAGTCAATTTGGAAAACACAGGACTAGGTGGTGGTTATATTTTTTGCCACATTCCAAAAGATCTTTTTACGTGTTCCAGAGTGCAGAGTCAATATAATTTTTACTCCCTGAAGGTGTACCAAACATGTATGAAGGTTTCAAAACCAGCCCAGCAGGCTTTTCAACAGATGGAAACTGAAGTTGCACATTTCATTTCAGATACCTGTTTCTAAATCATTGATTTTTGTAGAAATGTCACACTGTACTGAAGAGAAGTATCTTTCTCAATAAACATATAGCAAACTTCCTAGAAAATGCCAACATTTTTAGTTAAGAGAGAAAGCTGCAGAAAAGCCCATGAAATTCAACTCACTCTCTCATCTCAAGCGCACAATATCCAGCGACTTCAATTACACACCAGCTTTCATCCGGCACTTCAGGAGGAGTTTCAAGCCTAAAACAAGCAGTGAATTGGCCCTACCCTGCTGAAAATTTGTGGGAAGAACAGTGGGAATCAACTACTTACTCTTTAGTTTCAATACACTGAGGAAAAGGGGTTAGACTTATTGCTTGGGGTAATAAGGCCAAAGCTGTAAGGGGTAAAAAGACTGCAGGTTTATACCTGTAGTTTTATTTTTCATGATGCTTTAACCTTCAGGCTAAATCTTCAAAGATTAGAACCAGTCCTCCAAGATAAGAATACAGGTTCAAATTCAGTGTCCCCACCAAAACTATCTGCATGTAACATACTTTTCTGCCATTAAAACAAAAAAAAAAAAAAAAAAAGGAAAGAAGGAGGAAGAGGAAGAGGGTGAGAGTAAAAGGAGAGATGGGAACTGTCAAAGCAGACGGGTTCTCACAAGGCCCCAGTCACAGTGTGGTCAGAGCCCAAGCAACACTGAGTTTCCAGCAGGGAAACAGGAGACAGACCAAACCAAGGACACATGTGGTTCTTGTTTGATTTCTTGTCCCAACAAACAGTAACAAGAGGTTATCTGAAGCAGCCCCCAAGTTTTAAATATAGACTGATGATACTAAGAAATCACGATCAGTTGTGCATTTTGATTATGTAAGAAAATGGCCATATTTTTAAGAGATGTATACTCACACATGGACAGGTGTGAAGGGAGATGATGGCTGGGGTTTACTTTACAACACTTAAGAGAAAAAGTAAAGACATGAATAGAGGAAACAAGAATGGGGAAATTCTAATTAACTATTGACTCGGAGTGAAGGAGAGGATGTTTGAGGACTTTGGAGTATGCATGCTAAGTTGCTTCAGTCGTGTCTGACTCTGTGCGACCCTATGGACTATAGCTCACCAGGCTCCTCAGTCCATGGAATTCTCCAGGCAAGACTACGAGAGTGGGTTGCCCTGCCCTCCTCCAGAGGATGTTCCTGACCCAGGGATCGAACCTGCATCTCCTGTGGCCCCTGCATTGTAGGCAGATTCTTTACCACTGAGCTACCTGGGGCTAGTGGTAAAGAACCCACCTGCCAGTACAGGGGATACAGGTTTGATCCCGGTGTGCTTAATAAGTCCCTGAAGTGCTGAGATGACTTATTAGAAGGAATAGTGGCATGCAGAGGGGCCCTGGTACCTGGAGAACCAGAAAGTGTTTCATAAAGGAAGTAACTTTTCAGCACCTCCCTGTCCATGTGGCTGCACCTGTCCTCAATCCCTGGCATAGTACAGAAGTGAAGTGAAGTGAAGTGAAAGTCACTCAGTCGTGTTAGACTCTTTGCGACTCCATGAACTATACAGTCCATGGAATTCTCCAGGCCAGAATACTGAAGTGGGGAGCCTTTCCCTTCTCCGGGGGATCTTACCAACCCAGGGATCGAACCCAGGTCTCCTACATTGTGGGGGGATTCTTTACCAACTGAGCCACCAGGGAAGCCCAAGAATACTGGAGTGGGTAGCCTGTTCCTTCTCCAGCAGATCTTCCCGACCCAGGAATCGAACCAGGGTCTCCTGCATTGCAGGCGGATTCTTTACCAGCCGAGCTATCAGGGAAGCCCCAGGGCATAGTGTAGACTATCAGCAAGTACTTAGGAATGATCAGTGAACACTCTTGCCACTGCCTCCTCCAAGACTGTCAGTGATTCAACTCTGCATCCAAGTGCTTCATCCAGTCATTCCTGGCCCATCAAGCTCGGGCCCCACCCCCTCTCCCATCTGTTCAACCTTCCCCTTCAAACTTATTCCAGTGAGTCCACCTCTCCAAACCTCCTCCAGCCTTGATCACACATGTCTCAGATGCACTTGTGCCCGGGTCAACAGCTCCAGAAATGGGAGGAAAAGAGATGGATGCGGGAGCTTGAGGTAGAGGCAGGGACAATGTCAGCAGCCACAGAGGATGTCAAGGGGGATCAAAGATGGAAGCCACAGGCCCTGATCCAACAGTAGGCAGATCTGTCCATAGTTAACGTTAGTCTCTCAGTCATGGCCAACTCTTTGCGATCCCATGGACTGCAGCCCACCAGGCTCCTCTGTCCATGGGATTCTCCAAGCAAGAATACTGGAGTGGATTGCCATTCCCTTCTCCAGGGGATCGTCCCAACCCAGGGATCAAATCCAGGTCTCTTGCATTGCAGATGGATTCTTTACCATTTGAGCTACAGCAAAGCCCATAGTTAAAGAAAACTGGTTTTTGTTATTAGGTCTCTGCACCCAAATCAGGTCTGCAGAGGAGGGCTGCCCTACTTTGAGAACGTTTCTCAGCAGCATTTCTTAACCAGGGGTTTCCAAGTAATCACATAGTGAGTTCAATTTATGTCCTCCAGGCCCCTGACACTGTTTTAGTTGGCATGCTTTCAGAAACAAATGTTAATACACAGATTTGAGTACACATAGGGGATCTGGGAGGTGACCATGGACTTGCAGGTGAAGGCCAGGTAAGATGTCAATAAGAGTGTGTTGGGATGAAAATTGAAACTTCGGGCCATTGGACTCAGTCCCATGGGCAACTCCGAGACTGTCCATTGATCCCATTCTGAGAACCCTCCCCAGGGGGCAGTGACTGGGATACTTGTCCACCAACTTCAGTCAATAGTTGACTGAGGACTTTGAGAAGGGGAGGGCCATATTAATTCCCCAGCAACCTGCCCTGCTCCACATGCCTGGCCTACCAGCTCTGGTAGCCAGAGAAAACCTTTAGACATCTAGTCATCAGTGTAGGAGCTAGAAGCTGGGCCAGTTTGCTTGGAGATTGTAGTGCTACTGGGATGTGAGCACCTTTCTGATAAACATCCCCAGGTTTATACCTACACACACATATATTAATCTGTGAAGTCATGTTTATTAAAACTCCAAGATGGAAAAAGCATCCATCTTTGCATATGGCCTTTGTATAGCAGGAGTCAACAAACAACACTACCAGCCAAATGTGGCCTGTTTAGCAAATAAAGTTTTATTGGAACACAGCCATGCCCCTTCATTCCCTATTGGTGGTTGTGTGCTGCAGTGTCAAAGTAGTTACCACAGAAACCATATGGTCTGCAAATATTTACTATCTGGCCCTTTATGTAGTACACCTTTTCCCATTGGCCTTTTTTTCCTGGACCATCATGCAAGAATAAGTTCAAAAGCAATCTCCTTTAACTCCCTCTCATTAGCCCTTCTACCCTCAAAAGAGATAGCTTCCTAACTTGTGTGTCCATCATGCCATACCCATTCTTCAATATGTCTCTTACCACACTGCTTTATAAACATTCACTTTCATATTTAACCCACCACCACCACAAGAACTCAGCTTTATTCACGTTTAGATACCTAATGTCCAGACATTTCAACAAATGCACAAATAAGATGAATTCATTTGGGGAAGTTCATCTCAATGGTCAGCTTCCCAGGTGGCTCAGATGGTAAAGAATCTGCTTGTAATGCAGGAGATCCAGGTTCAATCTCTGGGTTGGGAAGATCCCCTGGAGAAGGAAATGGCAACCCACTCCAGTATTATTGCCTAGAGAATTCCACAGACAGAGGAGCCTGGCAGGCTACAGTCCATGGAGTGGTGAAGAGTCAGACACGACTGAGCGACTAACACGCACACACGCACACACACACACATACCTCAACACCCATTGATTCAGCACTGTTTGGGTTTTAGAAAGTACAGACCACTTTCTCAGGATTCCCTATGTGGCCAGCATCCAACCCAGGCGGGTCCCTTTGTTCCTCGTCCAGGACTCTGCTATATAAAGACAAAATCAGGCCACATTACTGCCCCCGCAATGCATATGCTACATTTAACACACAGCGTTTTTAGAAGAGCAACTCAAGGTGATGATTTAAAACCTCACATCCTGTGATTGACCAGGACCTCCACACCTGGTGATTCCCTTCTCTGTATGTGCCTTGCAGCTGCTGCCACCAAGATCCACATCTCTGAAAATCCTTCTCCACCTACTAACCCACTGCTTCCAGGAATCAAACCTCAAAAGTCTCTCACAGGTAGGGCTCTGTGGCCTGTTATCTTTCAAAACCACCTTATGTGTCAGTAATAAATCTTTCACTTTCTGAAGAGGGTAAATCAAACCTTTGGACATCACTAGCAAAAAAAATGGCTTTTCATTATTTCTGCCTATTATAACCACAAGTGTTCAGATGGCACCTTTCAGAGCTGCTGAGACAGTAAACAGTAACAGAACATCTTTACTGCCTGATAACAAGAAGACACTTACCTTCATCAAAATAAATCTCAGCAGATTTCAACACCCTTGAAAGAGCTAGAGAGGATAAAAAAGAAAAACAAACCCTAGTGGAATGATATTTTATTTATATCTTTTATTTATGCCCTGCTTTTTAAAAATAGGCACCTCACACCCTAAATACAGGCAAAATCTGCTTTCAAACAGCTAAGGAAATTTGTTACCTGCTTTAGCAATATTTTTTATGTAATTCAGAAAAAGTTAAGGCAAACTACAGACTATAACCTCTGTCACAAACTTCTTAACAGCCCTAGCACATCTGAGGCCCGCTTAACCAAAAAATGAGGAATTTTTTTTTTAATATCCATGTCCTAAAAAATTTTAAGAAGTTATTTCCCCCTCCTCAGGAAAGATGGGGCTTACTTTTCAGGACTTCCAAAAATAGCGGCTTCTCCACTCTTCATGTCCGAAACCTACCATAATAAAAGGTGGTAACAATCTATGTCAAATGTATTTGTATTTCATAGATATGTGCTGCTGCTAAGCTGCTAAGTCACTTCAGTTGTGTCCAACTCTATATGACCACATAGACAGCAGCCCACCAGGCTCCCCCGTCCCTGGGATTCTACAGGCAAGAACACTGGAGTGGGTTGCCATTTCCTTCTCCAATAGATATGTGCAGTCTCTAGATATTTTGATGATACTTTTATAGTTGTTTCATATCTTTAAAATAATCCTTTATTGTAGAACACAAGGGGAAGAAAAGTTGGGCAAATAGTCTAGCTCAATTCATAGGTAAAGAAACAAAGTTCATAACAGGCAAGTATTTTCATCTCCACTTTTCGAACAAGGACGACACAGTCCTGAAAATGTTAAGTGACTTCCAAGTTCATGATGAGCACAGAAAAAATGCAGTCCAGACTTTCTGCCTTCCTATAGACGTCTTTCTTTGGCATTTGGCCGACATTTGCATTAAAAAAGTTCTCTTATTATATTCTCTATGCATTTCATATACTTTAATTAAATGAAAACAATGACAATAGACTATTAAGCTATTATATGTTAAGCAGCTTAAGATTATCACAAAAGGCACAAAATGAAATGACTGGCATTTTAAAGGGAAGTACTCTGATTTTCAACAACTTTACCCCCCAAACTTATTAAATATCTTAGTCTGGACTTTGCAGGAAGGGTGTACAAAAAACCAATCTGAACAGGCCTGCATAAAGTTTCAGAGATTGATAATGTTATAAAGTTCAGGCAAATATGATTTCTTAGATCATCTTTTCCCTACCTACTCCTCACTGAGGATGAACTCTGTCATCATTTAAGAACCCACCAACAACACTCATAAAACTGAAACAAAAAGTTTCCAGGAAAAAAAAGGTACAGATACACTTAAAATACCTTTAGCATATATTCAGTCAAGAATCACCACATGGACAATGGCTAAGCCAACATGTCAAGACAAATGTATGGAGAAATTTTTGTCACAGGAGAAAATTACAATATCCCAGTGGGAATTTTTTTCTCTATCTTTGGAAAAAGGTTTTTCCTGTGGAATTGAAAACAAGAAATTCTTATCCATGCATTAATAAGGATAGGGAGAACCCACTGTTAACTCACTTAGCTACAGATAGTAGCCCACGAGAAAATGATCCATTCAAATAATAATCTCTTAAAATGATATTTGACTATTATATACCCAATGTGGTTTGTGTTGGATTTAATTTCCATCTAAATTTAAAATACAAGAGACATCTAAAGCCATTATTTCATTTGGAGTTGAATGAAGTAAGTCATTTGAAAGTACAGTTTAATTTTTTCAAGTCATAGCATAACTAAGGGAGTTTTTATCATTTCTACTTTGGAAATACACAACAGCAGCCTGGGATACTTAAATGTAAAATGCTATATTATAAAAAGGAGCAAAATTAAGTCATCAGGTGTATTTGCTACATTAAGGCAAAATGAAAACTACTGTGATTAGAGCAGTTTGAGAAAAATGGATGTAAAACACTTTCCATTTAAATTATAGTAACAGCTACAATTAAAAGAGCACTTTGCTACTTGCTGGATAACAGGAAGTTTGTTTTTGCATGCTGTTTGGTGGTTTGGGTTTGGGTTTTTTTTTTTTTAGAATAACTTTTATTTTATTTTTTAATATAAATTTATTTATTTTAATTGGAGGCTAATTACTTTACAATATCGTATTGGTTTTGCCATACACCGACATGAATCTGCCACGGATGTACCCGTGTTCCCCATCCTGGACCCCCCTCCCACCTCTCTCCCCATACCATCCCTCTGGGTCATCCCAGTGCACCAGCCCCAAGCATCCTGTATCATGCATCGAACCTGGACTGGTGATTCGTTTCACATATGATATTATACATGTTTCAATGCCATTCTCCCAAATCATCCCACCCTCTCCCTCTCTCACAGAGTCCAAAAGACTGTTCTGTACATCTGTGTCTCTTTTGTTGCTTCGCATACAGGGTTATCGTTACCATCTTTCTAAATTCCATATATATGCATTGCTGCTACTGCTGCTAAGTTGCTTCAGTCGTATCCGACTCTGTGCGACCCCATAGACGGCAGCCCACCAGGCTCCCCCATCCCTGGGATTCTCAAGGCAAGAACACTGGAGTGGGTTGCCATTTCCTTCTCCAATGCATGAAAGTGAAAAGTGAAAGTGAAGTTGCTCAGTCATGTCCGACTCTTCGCGACCCCATGGACTGCAGCATTCCAGGCTCCTCCATCCATGGGATTTTCCAGGCAAGAGTACTGGAGTGGGGTGCCATCACCTTCTCCGATATATATGCATTAGTATACTGTATTGGTGTTTTTCTTTCTGGCTTACTTCACCTGTATAATAGGCTCCGGTTTCATCCACCTCATTAGAACTGATTCAAATGTATTCTTTTTAATGGCTGAGTAATACTTCATTGTGTATATGTACCACAGCTTTCTTATCCATTCATCTGCTGATGGACATCTAGGTTGCTTCCATGTCCTGGCTATTATAAACAGTGCTGTGATGAACATTGGGGTACAGTGCCTCTTTCAATTCTGGTTTCCTCGATCTGTATGCCCAGCAGTGGGATTGCTGGATCATAAGGCAGTTCTATTTCCAGTTTTTTAAGGAATCTCCACACTGTTCTCCATAGTGGCTGTACTAGTTTGCATTCCCGCCAACGGTGTAAGAGGGTTCCCTTTTCTCCACACCCTCTCCAGCATTTATTGCTTGTAGACTTTTGGATCGCAGCCATTCTGACTGGCGTGAAATGGTACCGCATTGTGGTTTTGATTTGCATTTCTCTGATAATGAGTGATGTTGAGCATCTTTTCATGTGTTTGTTAGCCATCTGTATGTCTTCTTTGGAGACACGTCAGTTTAGGTCTTTGGCCCATTTTTTGATTCGGTCATTTATATTTCTGGAATTGTGCTGCAGGAGTTGCTTGTATATTTTTGAGATTAGTTCTTTGTCAGTTGCTTCATTTGCTATTATTTTCTCCCATTCTGAAGGCTGTCTTTTCACCTTGCTTATAGTTTCCTTTGTTGTGCAGAAGCTTTTAATTTTAATTAGGTCCCATTTGTCTTTTTTTCCTTTTATTTCCAATATTCTGGGAGGTGGGTCATAGAGGATCCTGCTGTGATGTATGTTGGAGAGTGTTTTGCCTATGTTCTCCTCTAGGAGTTTTATCGTTTCTGGTCTTATGTTTAGATCTTTAATCCATTTTGAGTTTATTTTTGTGTATGGTGTTAGAAAGTGTTCTAGTTTCATTCTTTTACAAGTGGTTGACCAGTTTTCCCAGCACCACTTGTTAAAGAGATTGTCTTTTCTCCATTGTATATTCTTGCCTCCTTTGTCAAAGATAAGGTGTCCATAGGTGTGTGGGTTTATCTCTGGGCTTTCTGTTTTGTTCCATTGATCTATATTTCTGTCTTTGTGCCAGTATCATACTGTCTTGATGACTGTGGCTTTGTAGTAGAGCCTGAAGTCAGGCAGGGTGATTCCTCCAGTTCCATTCTTCTTTCTCAAGATTGCTTTGGCTATTCAAGGTTTTTTGTATTTCCATACAAATTGTGAAATGATTTGTTCTAGCTCTGTGAAAAATACCGTTGGTAGCTTGATAGGGATTGCATTGAATCTATAGATTGCTTTGGGTAGTATACTCATTTTCACTATATGATTCTTCTGATCCATGAACATGGTATATTTCTCCATCTATTAGTGTCCTCTTTGATTTCTTTCACCAGCGTTTTATAGTTTTCTATATATAAGTCTCTAGTTTCTTTAGGTAGATATATTCCTAAGTATTTTATTCTTTTCATCACAATGGTGAATGGAATTGTTTCCTTAATTTCTCTATTTTCTCATTATTAGTGTATAGGAATGCAAGGGATTTCTGTGTGTTGATTTTATATCCTGCAACTTTACTATATTCATTGATTAGTTCTAGTAATTTTCTGGTGGAGTCTTTAGGGTTTTCGATGTAGAGGATCATGTCATCTGCAAACAGTGAGAGTTTTACTTCTTGTTTTCCAATTTGGATTCCTTATATTTCTTTTTCTGCTCTGATTGGTGTGGCCAAAACTTCCAAAACTATATTGAATAGTAGTGGTGAAAGTGGGCACCCTTGTCTTCTTCCTGACTTTAGGGGAAATGCTTTCCATTTTTCACCATTGAGGATAATGTTTGCTGTGGGTTTGTCATATAAAGCTTTTATTATGTTGAGGTATGTTCCTTCTATTCCTGCTTTCTGGAGAGTTTTTATCATAAATGGATGTTGGATTTTGTCAAAGGCTTTCTCTGCATCTATTGAGGTAATCGTATTTTATTTTTCATATTTATTTTTCAATTTGTTAATGTGGTGTATTACAGTGATTGATTTGTGGATATTGAAGAATCCTTGCATCCCTGGGATAAAGCCCACTTGGTCATGGTGTATGATCTTTTTAATGTGTTGTTGGATTCTGATTGCTAGAATTTTGTTAAGGATTTTTGCATCTATGTTCATCAGTGATATTGGCCTGTAGTTTTCTTTTTTTGTGGCATCTTTGTCAGGTTTTGGTATTAGGGTGATGGTGGCCTCACAGAATGAGTTTGGAAGTTTACCTTCCTCTGCAATTTTCTGGAAGAGTTTGAGTAGGATAGGTGTTAGCTCTTCTCTAAATTTTTGGTAGAACTCAGCTGTGAAGCCATCTGGACCTGGGCTTTTGTTTGCTGGAAGATTTCTGATTACAGTTTCAATTTCTCTGCTTGTGATAGGTCTGTTAAGATTTTCTATTTTTTCCTGGTCCAGTTTTGGAAAGTTGTACTTTTCTAAGAATTTGTCCATTTCTTCCTCGTTGTCCATTTTATTGGCATATAATTGTTGATAATAGTCTCTCATGATCCTTTGTATTTCTGCGTTGTCTGTTGTGATCTCTCCATTTTCATTTCTAATTTTATTGATTTGATTTTTCTCCCTTTGTTTCTTGATGAGTCTGGCTAATGGTTTGTCAATTTTATTTATCCTTTCAAAGAACAAGCTTCTGGCTTTGTTGATTTTTGCTATGGTCTCTTTTGTTTCTTTTGCATTTATTTCTGCCTTAATTTTTAAGATTTCTTTCCTTCTACTAACCCTGGGGTTCTTCATTTCTTCCTTTTCTAGTTGCTTTAGATGTAGAGTTAGGTTATTTATCTGACTTTTTTCTTGTTTATTGAGGTATGCCTATATTGCTATGAACCTTCTGGGTGTTTTGTTTTGTTTTTTTTAAAGCTAGGTTGCCTTCCTAGAGAAGGAAATGGCAACCCACTCCAGTATTCTCGCCTAGAAGTCCCATGAACAGAGGAGCCTGGTGGGCTACAGTCCCAAGGAGTCACAAAGAGTTGGACACAACTTAGCAACTAAACAACAACAACAAATCCCAGAGCAGGCCGGTAATGCAGCCCTGCTCCAGCCCACATCCAGTCTTCCTGGATGGCTCTCCTGAGAAGCCAGGGCTCTGCAGAGCTCCGTAAAAAGGCCACAGGAAAGAAGAAACCCAAGAAACCTAATCACACCTGTATGGCCAGAAGGAAACAGATGCACGAATGAAAACATCCGTCAGACTCATGCAGGGGCAGCCTCGGCCCCTGTCCATTATCAGTCACACATGTCTATGTTCAGGTGGAGAAACTTTAACCCATCATACTGAGAAAGGCAATTTTTTTCATTCTTATTAGTTTTAAAAAGTAAAGATAATATTTTTTGCAAAACAGCAATACAGATCAGTCAAGATAGAAATATCTAGACTGAAAACCACATCCATCCTCTTCCCCTAAGAGCTGGTTGTTTCCCACAGAGCTTTCTAGAATTTTCACACATGCGAGAGAAGAACATGCCAGGCGTAGTATTCTGCCCTTTTCTCAATGGCTTCCAGAACTTTCGAGTAAGGGTAAAGTCTGTGAGCAAATAAGTGAGCAATAGTAATTCTCTATTACATTACATTTTATGATTTTATCTCTATTATATCATTATACTTTTCAGTAAAAAATTATTTTCTAATGTTTCTTCTGAACTAGGAAGAAAAAAAAACTTGTTTGAATTCCTGGGCAAACTCACCTTTATCCCACTCTCCAAAGATCCCAGCAGGACATGGAAAATTGGAGATGGACTTTTACTTGGCACTATAGTCAAGTCACTTGTCTGGGAAATCCCAGGGACAGAGAAGCCTGGCAGGCTACAGTTCATGGGGGTCACAAGAGTAGGACATGACTTAGCAATTAAACCATCACCACCATAGACAAGTCTGTATGGTGTTTCCCAGGCTTGTCTGATAATGTAAATTACCTGCGCAATGATTTAAAACACAGACAGTCAGGGTCTCTCCTCTGGAGACTTTTACTTTTTATATCATAGATAGGGTCGTTTGATCCATTTTTTCAAAGAACTTCAGGTGATTCCTATAATTGGGTGGTTTGGTAAACTCAAATTCAGGATTCAGTAGTCCTAAAAGAAAAAGAGAAGGGTATGGACAGAAATAACTCGAAAGAGAAACACATCATAAAGCAAAAGACACAAGCTAAGAAATATCCTGCCTCACTCTTTCAAGTCATTTCTGTGCAGACAGGAGACAAGGGTGACCATAGCTCTACCTTTCTTAGATTTCTTATGAGGTCCCTCTTTGTCATTTTGCATTACACCTACCTCTCTCCGGGTGGGGGCTTTCCTAGTGGCTCAGACGGTAAAAGAATCTGCGTGCAATGTAGGCGACCCGGGTTCGATCCCTGGGTGGGGAAGATCCCCTGGAGAAGGGAATGGCAACCCACTCCAGTACTCTTGTGTGGAGATTCCATGGAGAGAAGAGCCTGGCAGGCTACAGTCAATAAGGTTGCAAAGAGTCAGACACTAAGAAGTGATTAACACTTTCTTTCTCTCCAAGTAGTTATTAGCAAAACAACTTTTACATATCCCAGACTGGGAAGTCTGAATAGTTAAGAGTAGGAGATAGTGTGTCCTTCTGTGCAGGCCCTAGAATGAGGAGGTCCCTGGGTTCAGAGGTCAGCAGAAGAGAAGCCCAAAACTGATTCAGGGGATCTGTGTACTGACCAAAGTTCTGGAAAGTTGTTGCAAAATGGAGTGTAAAGGGGAAGAAAAAAATGATGGAAACTGTTTCTCTTTGCCGTTTATTATAATGTGACTGTGATTGAAGTCCCAGGAATCTCTCCTCACTATCCTAGGGCCTCTTGGGGTCGGGGGATGGGGGGGTGGATGAGACCACACTGCCTTGACTACACTTGTGACCAATGGTGACAAAACAGTGTTTCTGAAGGACTTGCTCATCTCCATCCCAGAAGAAGCCAAGAATCTGTTTCCTGCATTCACATGGACACTTGCTGGATGTTACACCTGAACTTCTTATAAATGAAGATCCCTCTTTCCCTTGTTATTTGCATGGGGGACTGACTCCACACGGCGCCTTTCAAGCTTGAAGGTCTAGGGTATAATTCATTTTATGATAAACAGGAATATCTGTTCATTTTAGCACTTGCCGCTGCAAGGAAATATTTCAAACACATTTGTAGTGAATGATCACACTGTATGGCACAGTCATATTGATATGTGAAGTTCCCAGAATAGTGAGCAATTAATACTGAACACACTGCAAATCACAGAGCCCAGGCTGAAGATGGAGTGCTGCTTCCACACCAGGAAATGAATGTGTATGCCAGACCATAAGAGAAATGCACTGAGGATCTGGGCAGTGGCTGCAGCACTTACGTGTACACGCAGCACAAAACACTGTACCCAGAGCAGGACCTACAGGAGAGGTGAGACCCAGAGGAAAAAGTGAAAGTGTTAGTCACTCAGTCGTATCTGACTCTTTGCGACTCCATGGACTGTAGCCTCTGTCCGTGGAATACTCCAGGCAAGAATACTGGAGTGGGTGGCCATTCCCTTCTCCAGGGGATCTTCTTGACCCAAGGGTCAAACCCAGGTGTCCGGCATTGCAGGTAGATTCTTTACTGTCTGAGCCACTCTGGAAACCCGAGATCCAGAGGGTGACCGCCTTATGCCCTATGTAAGGTGATATGTGGGGAACACAAGCTGGCCTTTGGCATCCCTCAAGCTGCCCCAGGACCCAGGTTGTAACAGGGCTCAACTCGAGAGAAAAGATTTTGTGCTTTTCTTAAAAGGCTGTTGGGTGGTTCCTTTAACAGTTACCTGTCTTGTGGCTTTTACATTTTTAAGTAGGTCATCTTTTAAATGTAGTTTGCTGTTTATCTAGAAACTCTGCCTCCTTAAGTGTCTCTTCTATCTATGCTACTGCCCAGGACTAACAGAATTACAAATACAGCAAAAGGAAAGCAGGATTATTTTATATTAAATAACGATTGCCTAACGTGATAATTTGGAAGCTAATAATTAATGCTTATGACCTTAATAATACACTGCATAATAGTGATTTAATAAATATCCTGAAGGAAAAGATATTTACTTCTCAAGAGCTTAACCTACTTTCATGAAGTAACTACCTTTAAATAAGCTAGCTAGATATATGTAGTAAACTATAATGAATAATCAAAAAACTATCTTCTCTCAGTGACAAGACATAATTATTAATGAATTCCAACACTGAAAAATAAAATGTTTTAGAATAATAAGGCACAAATATATAATAAAGTACTTATAATTACTCTATTCATATAAATTATAATTTTAAAAATAATTGGTTTTCTATATATGAAATAGATTTATTTATAGAATATAAAATATGTTAAAATTGAGAGAATAGCTATAATAAATATTGATATGATAATGATATTGCTTTTTTCTGTTTTCCATACTCAAGAAAACTTACCATCATTTTAACTTATCTGTTTAATCATTTTACCTTAACAGGAATATAATGAATTTAACATTTATGCAACACATTTTTTAAAATATACATAATATTGTAGAAAAGAATATTACATTTATGTACATGCCACTTAAATGTTAATATATTTAAGCTATATATATATATATATATAGTCTTTACAATTACAAAGTAATACATGCTCATTGAAAAAATATTTAAAAAACAGAAAAGAGCAAAGAATAAGAATCTGCCATAGTCATCACCCAGAGGTAACCAGTATTAATATGTTGGGATACAACTGACCCAATCTGGATGGGAATAAAATACGTCTTTATATCCTCACTAGAATTTTACATTTTCTTTAACCATCAAAGTAGACAATAAACCACAGTAGTAGCAACAGGCAGGTTATCTTAATAGAAAAGGAAAAATTAAAAAAAAAACACTGGTATTTCTAAAACTGAAAAATACAATATCTGAAATGAAATTTCACTGAATAGCCTTAACAGCTGATTAAACACTGAATAAGAAAAGATCAGTGAACCAGAACCCAGGTAAAATAGAAATTACAAACCACAGCAATATGAGCAATGCTTGTGGCCTTATCATCAAAAAGAATCACATTACAGTTACTGAAGATGAATTATCACATCATTTATATTCATCAATACTTTGAAATTATATTATTAGGCCTGTCACTAAATGGCATGTGACCTCTGATCATGGA
This sequence comes from Bos taurus, assembly GCF_002263795.3. Lineage (NCBI taxonomy): Eukaryota > Metazoa > Chordata > Mammalia > Artiodactyla > Bovidae > Bos > Bos taurus. Next base: position 93,055,908 of record NC_037336.1, read on the forward strand.
GCCAGAGGTCCAAGTGGTATAATTGTTGGTTTTGAAGAATGAAGGAGGCAATGAGCCAAAGAATATAGGCAGCCACAAAAAAGATGAAAAAGCAGAGAAATGGATTCTCCCCTCAAGTCTGCAGAAGAAATGTAGCTGTCCTGCCGACACCTTGATTTTTGCCCAGTGAGACTCATTTTAGACGTATGACCTCTAGCACTATAAAATAATAAATTTGTATTGTTTTAAGTCACTGGATTTATGGTAATTTGTTATAGATGCAATAGGAAACTGATTATAATGATATAGCTGAAAAGTGATAGAAGAGATTAAATGATATATAAAAATTTAGATTAACCTTAAAAAAGCAAGTAAGAGAGCAAAAGACAGAATAAATAGGAAAGACAAATATCAATACTTTTCAAAGGACATACAAAGTATGTCCTCTGACTATACTGTAATTAATTTGAAATCAATTTTAAAAATCTAGAAATTCCCCAAATATTTGTAAATAGTGTATCATACTTTCAAACAACCTATTGAAAAGGAAATCACAAAGGAAATTAGAAAATATCTTAAATTGAATAATTACTTATATCTAACATACCAAAATGGATGAGATGTAACTAAAGCAGTGCTTAGAGTAAAAATCTTAGCTTTAAAGATTTATATGATAAATGAAGAAAGGTTTAAAATTCATTATCTAGATTTTCACCGTAAGAGCTAGAAGGCAATGAATAATTTAAACCTGAAGTAGAAGGAAAAAATCATAAAGATCAGAACAAAATGAAAAACAGATAAATAATAAAGAAAGTTAACATAGTAAAAAGGTTTTTTTCTTTAAAATATTAGTAAAATTGATTAACCCTTAGCAAGACTGAAGAACAAAAATGAGAGCAAGAAACAAAAAATAACATACAGAAATTGCCAAACTGGCAGTTTTTAATATAAACATAAATTTATCCTGTGACCCAGAAATTACATTCCTAGATATTTACCCAAGTGAAAGTAAAATATATTTCCACAAAAAGACATACAATAAAGATAATAGCAGCTTTATGCATAATAGTAAAAAACTTGAAACAACCAAAAATTCCATCAACAAAGAATGGATAAACCATTTGTTTATAATGAAACACTACTTGGCAATTAAAATGAATGAACAGCTAATATATACAATTAGATATTGATCAAAGACAATAAACTAAGCAAAAGAAGGCAAATAGAAGATAATACATACTACATTACTCGATTTGCATAAAGTTTTGAAATAAGCAAAAAGTAAGCTATAGTTTGAAATTCAAAAATCCAAAAATGTTTGAGGTGGGAGAAAATAGGATTAGGTACTAGTCAAAGCTCATTGAACTCTACCTTAAGATCTGTGATTTTCACTATATATAAATTATACTACAGTTTTAAAAAAGCTAAACAACATTTAAAAAATCAAAGATCTAGAAAGAGAAAAAGGTTTGAAGAATTCCTGTATTCCTCGAGAGAGCCTATTGTCATCCTCTAAAGCAAGCTATGGAAGTAATTTGTTCCACTTACAAAGGCAGACCTTTGTACATTTAGATTTCCACTACTTGTAGTTATCACAAAGAAATCAAAATTGATTGGATGTTCAACATGAATGAGTGTTGCCTTGGTAAAGACCATTCCACAATTTAACGTTCTTATTCAAGCTAAGCTATCACAGCTTTCACACTGATATGTCACTAGAAAGTAAAATTTAACTTTAGCATGACTGTATTTAAGTGTCTTATTATTCAGAGTGATAATTTAAAATACATATATAGTTACATCAAAATTTTCTCTTTCAACATCTTGAGAAGTACATTTAAATATAATGTTCCTTTTGTTATCCTATTTTTATGCAATTAAAGACATTAAGAAGAAATTCATAGACTTTATGAGATTCCATGGAACAAAATAGGTGAAAAACTCATAGAATTTTTTTTTTAAAACATACAAAAATAATCTTAAACTTTACTTGAAGTACACATACAAAAATGGAATCTTTTTATACTAATAACTTGATTTTTTAAGTTTTCCTAATAATATAAAATAACATAAATCCACATCATTAATTTTTTCCAAGACAAATATTTTTATTTAATTGCATCATTTTCCATTCACCACATAGCCCATAATTTTACCGGTTTCTTGTATCTTGATAACCAGATTGCTTCCAGTCCTATAACTCTTTTAAAGAATAGATTCTTTGGTTAATTCCAGCATAATGTATTTGTATCTCTGTGTGGCTGAATCTAATCTTTGTTTCATGATTGATGAGAAATTTGACCCTCAGCAAATAGAGGAATTACAAATCCTGTGTGCTTAAGGAGAAAGGATTCCTGGGTTCCTATGACACTTCAGTTAGACATTTTCAAAGTTCCGGTTACATTCCAAATAATATATTTATTCAATATCCAGCAAATATTTTAGTGCCTTTTATGTGCAGGCATATGAAGAGTAGAAGAGATTACAAGTTTTGATAGGATGAACAGTGGAAAATCTCACTACAGAAGATAAAGCAGAAGACCATGCAAGTTATCTCAGAGTCTTCCAAGCCTGAAGAAGAGCAAATACAAAGGTCCTGAGGTAGGAATGTGCCTGATATATTCAAGGTGGAGCAGAAAGACCAAAACAATTGGGATGGGAGGAGCAAGGGGAGAGAGGTAAGAGTTTATGTCAGAGAAATAATAGCAGCCAGACTGCAAATGGCTTTATTGGTCATTGAAATGACTCTGTTCATTCAGTTCAGTCATTGAAGGGCTTAGAACAGAGTTCAGTCATTGAGGGGCTTAAAACAGAGAAGGGACTCGATCTTCTTACAAATCAACAGAATTACTTTGGTTCTGTGCAAAGTAAAGGCTGTAAGTGGATGAGGGGAAAAGCAAATATACCGGTTAAGAAGTTATGGCAAACCAAAGTGAACTACAGATTTAATGCTATTCCTATCAAACTTCAAATGGAATTTTTCACAGAAATAGAAAAAATCTACAATTCATATGAAACCACAAAAGAAACCCAGAATAGCTAAAGTAATCTTCAGCAAGAAGAGCAAAACTGAAGACTCCACATGTCCTGATTTCAAACTGTATTACAAAGCCACAGTAACCAAAACAGTATGGTATCTGCATAACAACAGATCAATGGAATATAATGAAGAGCCCATAAATAAAGCTACATATGCATGGTCAACTAATTTTCAGCAACAGCACCATGAATACATAGTGGAGAAAGGATAATCTCTCCCTTAAGTGGTGTTGAGAAAACTGGATATTCACAGGCAAAAGAATGAAATGGAACTTTATCTTACACCATAAACAAAAATGAACTAAAAATGTATTAAAGGCTTAACTGTAAGACGTGAAACCTTTAAACTCCTAGAAGAAAACATGAAAGAAAAGCTTCCTGGACACCAGTCTTGGTGATCATTTTTGGATCTGATAACAAAAGCAAAGCAACAAAATCAAAAATTAAACAAGTGAGACTATATCTAACTTAAACTTTTTTTGCACAACAAAGGGAAAAAGTCAACAAAATGAAGAGGTAATCTGCAGAATGTGAGAAAACATGTGCAAACCATATATAGTAAGAGGTTAATATCTAAAATATATAAGGGACTCCTACAACTCAATAGAAAAATAAAAAATTTAAAATGGACAAGGGACATGAACAGACATTTTTCCAAAGAAGATATATGAATGGCCAATATGTACATGAAAAGATTCTCAACATCACTAACTGTGAAGGAAATGCAAATCAAAACCCCAATGACATATACCCTCACAAATACTAAAATGACTATTATCAAAAAGATAAGAGATACTGTTGTGTTGGTGAGGATGTAGAGAAAAGGGAACCCTTACACACTGCTGGGGGGAATGTAAATTGGTACACCCATTTCGGAAAACAGTGAGGAAGTTTCTCAAAAAATTAAACATAGAACAATCCTACTTCTGAATATATATTCAAAGGAAATGAAGTAATTATCTCAAAGAGATACCTGCTCTCCCATGTTCACTGCAGCATTTTTCACAACAGAAAAGACACCAAATCAACCTAACCATTCATCACAGATGATTGGATAAAGAAACTTTTTTTATATAAATACATATATATAACATATAGTATACACAAGTGCTCAGTCACTCAGTCATGTCCAACTCTTTTGCCGCCCCATGGTTCATAGTTCCGACAGGCTCCTCTGTCCATGGGGTTTTCCAGGCAAGAATACTGGAGTGTGTTTGCCATTTCCTTCTCCAGAAGATCTTCCCAACCCAGGGATCGAACCCGCTTTCCTAATTGGCAGATTCTTTACCACTGAGCCACCAGAGAAGCCCAATGAAATATTGTTCAGCCATAAAGGAAGAAAATTCTGCCATGGATGACCCTGGAGGGCATTATCAGTTCAGTTCAGTTCAGTCACTCAGTCGTGCCCAACTCTTTGAGACCCCATGAATTACAACACTCCAGGCCTCTCTGTCCATCACCAACTCCTGGAGTTCACCCGGACTCACGTCCATAGAGTCAGTGATGCCATCCAGCCATCTCATCCTCTGTCGTCCCCTTCTCCTCCTGTCCCCAATCCCTCCCAGCATCAGAGTCTTTTCCAATGAGGCAACTCTTCACATGAGGTGGCCAAAGTACTGGAGTTTCAGCTTTAGCATCATTCCTCCCAAAGAAATCCCAGGGCTGATCTCCTTCAGAATGGACTGGTTGGATCTCCTTGCAGTCCAAGGGACTCTCAAGAGTCTTCTCCAACACCACAGTTCAAAAGCATCAGTTCTTCGGTGCTCAGCTTTCTTCACAGTCCAACTCTCACATCCATACATGACCACTGGAAAAACCATAGCCTTGACTAGATGGACCTTTGTTGTCAAAGTAATGTCTCTGCTTTTGAATATGCTATCTAGGTTGGTCATAACTTTTCTTCCAAGGAGTAAGCGTCTTTTAATTTCATGGCTGCAGTCACCATCTGCAGTGATTTTGGAGCCCAAAAAAAGAAAGTCTGACACTGTTTCCACTGTTTCCCCATCTATTTCCCATGAAGTGATGGGACCAGATGCCATGATCTTCGTTTACTGGATGTTGAGTTTTAAGCCAACTTTTTCACTCTCCTCTTTCACCTTCATCAAGAGGCTTTTTAGTTCCTCTTCACTTTCTGCCATAAGGGTGGTGTCATCTGCATATCTGAGGTTATTGATATTTCTCCCGGCAATCTTGACTCCAGCTTGTGCTTCTTCCAGCCCAGCGTTTCTCATGATGTACTCTGCATATCAGTTAAATAAGCAGGGTGACAATATACAGCCTTGACGTACTCCTTTTCCTGTTTGGAACCAGTCTGTTGTTGCATGTCCAGTTTTAACTGTTGCTTCCTGACCTGCATACAAATTTCTCAAGAGGCAGGTCAGGTGGTCTGGTTTTCCCATCTCTTTCAGAATGGTAAGTGAAATAAGCCAGACAGAGAAAGACAGATACTGTATATGACATCACGTCCATGTGGAATCTTAAAAAAATGCCAGACTCATAGAAACAGAAGAATGGTGGTCGCCAGGGACCTGAGACAGGCAAATAGCAAGATGCTAACCAAAGGATACAGACTTTCAGCTGGAAGAATTGTAAGTTCTGAGGGTCTAATGTACAGCATAGTGACTATAGCTAATAATCCTGTATCATACATGTGAAACTTGCTAAGAGACCTCACCAAAAAAAAAAGATAAGGATGTGACGTGAGTCCTTGGAAGGAAAGTTATGACAAACCTAGAGAGTGTGGATAAGACTGTTAGATAATGTCACTGACTCAATGTACATGAGTTTGAGCAAACTCCAGTAGATAGTGAAGGACAGGGGAGCCTGGCGTGCTGCAGTCCATGGGGTCACAAAGAGTCAGACACGACTGAACAACTGAAAAACAGACGTGAGGTGATAGACATGTTAATTAACCAACTTGACTGTGGTAATTATTTCACTATGTGTATCAAATTATCACACTGTACACTTTATATATATTACAATTTTATTTGTTAATTATATCTTATAGAAAGCTGTACAAGGAGGCAGGGGGAGAAGTTATAAAAATAACCTAGGTTATAACATCTGCTTCTCCTCCAGGCTGTAAACTTTGTCAGAGACAAGTATTATGTTTACTCATCTTAATATTCTCCAGTGGATATGAATCAAAATGAACAGAATATCCTAGTAGGATCTAGAGGCATCTATGAGTCATCAGAGGCAGGCATGATCCTATAATATGATGGAAAATTACACATTAAAATAAGATAGACTTTGGATTCAGCTAGAGTGATCTGTACTGCTTCTTACCAAGTTACTTAACCTTTCAAGAATCAATTGCCTCATCTGTGAAACTGTGGATGGTTCACTTAATTCCCAGAGCTATTGTAGAAATTAATAAAATGATGCCAGCAAAGTGCTGGCTAACAGTATCCAATATGTGGGACTATCTAATAAACCTCTCTAGATAGCAGTTTCCTCATCTATAAAACAGAAAGATTTGAAAAGATGGTATTAGAGTTCCCAATTAGTTTTAAGTCCTTGAATCTACAAGCATTCAGTTGGTCAACAAACATACTGACCTCTGTGATAAAGACTGAAGATACAAGGGTTTTCTTCAGTTCAGTTCAGTTCAGTCGCTCAGTCGTGTCCGACTCTTTGCAACCCCATGAATCACAGCATGCCAGGCCTCCCTGTCCATCACTAACTCCCAGAGTTCACTCAGACTCACATCCATCAAGTCAGTGATGCCATCCAGCCATCTCATCCTCTGTCGTCCCCTTCTCCTCCTGCCCCCAATCCCTCCCAGCATCAGGGTCTTTTCCAACGAGGGAACTCTTCACATGAGGTGGCCAAAGTACTGGAGTTTCAGCTTTAGCATCATTCCTTCCAAAGAAATCCCAGGGCTGATCTCCTTCAGAATGGACTAGTTGGATCTCCTTGCAGTCCAAGGGACTCTCAAGAGTCTTCTCCAACACCACAGTTCAAAAGCATCAATTCTTCGGCGCTCAGCCTTCTTCACAGTCCAACTCTCACATCCATACATGACCACAGGAAAAACCATAGCCTTGACTAGATGGACTTTTGTTGGCAAAGTAATATCTCTGCTTTTCTTACACTCTAAGAAATTGTTGTCCAATGTAAAGTGGGGACTAGTAAATGCTGAAATAAAAGAAGAGAAAACATGGCAAATATACAAAGACAATGAGAGATGTGCAATTCCACCCTTGTGCCAACAGCCCCATTTTATGGGTAAGCTAGAAACATGGCACATCTAGTGGAAGAGCAAGACTGAGGTCCAATCCTTCTAGCTTCTGGTTCTGATGAGTCCTGAGGTCTCATTCAGTTCAATGCTCATGCATCCCCTTGACCTTCACTGCAATATACCACACTTGTTTGCACCTGCAGAGGTAACGGAAGACTGTAGAAGCCAATTATTGACCAAAAAGATCTGCACCATTTTGTATGGATAGATGTGCCAAACAGCACTGTCAAAATATATTTACATAAAAGGAGTAGAGAAAAGGTCATTATGGAAAAGATTAATGTTTATTTTCCTGGCTTTACTGGGTTTAAAATCAGAAGCTTAACTCTTCATTAACACAGGTGATTAAGCTGATTACACTATTTTAACTAGCAATCGGTCAAATGGCTTGATTAGACTAATTTATTGTCATTATTCAGACATGCATATATTGAAGGTGTTCCTCCTTCCACAAAAGAAAAAGAAGTAGTTTGTGTTTATAAGTCCACAATCCCTCATCAGAAATCCTCCATAAAAATGGTTTCCTCAGAAATTTCTGGATTTCAGAAAGGTGATTTGGTACATACACCTTTCAGTATATAATGAAGAGTCTAGGAAGACAGTCTGTGATCAAACAAGACATATCAATTGCCACATTAAGCAAGATAAATACAGACTATAAAGAGCCTTATGTCCACTCCAGCCAGGTTTGACTGCCAAGTGAAACAGCTCAAATTTTGCCACTTGAAACAAAAAAAACTTTGGATTTCCAGAACTTTGGATTTTAGAACTGTAAGTGATTACAGACTGTTTTAATTTATGTAGAGCACAACTGGCTAATTCTCATCTAAAACTTCTATTGATCTATCTAGGTTATGCATGCTAATCAATAGCCAGAGCTATGATCAGAACTTTTTTTACAATGAATGTTGTGGACACTCAAAGAGAAGAAAGGAAGGGTACCCATGACGCTACTTCTTACTCTCATGCCCCAGCAGACAAAGCTAAGCAGCCATTACCTTTTCTGAGTCTGGAGCAGGAGATAACAAACCATGGACCACGAGCCAAATCTCACTGCCACCCATTTTTGTAAATAAAGTTTTTTGGAGCATAGCCATGCCCTTGAGTTTACTTACCATCTTTATGCTACAATGGCAAAGTTGAATAGTTGCAGCAGAAACCATATGGTCCAAAAAGCCGAAAATATTTACTATGGTCATTTACACACAAAAAAATATTTGCTGACTCCTGGTCTAGAGGCAGCTTCATAATCCTTACCTCAGTGCTCCTGTCAATTGCTGCCAATAGAGCAGTGGTGACAGCCAAGAAAAAACCTATTTTCATCCCTGGCATAGTAGGTCATAATGATTCATAGTAATCTCCATTAGTATAGAATGTACAATTTCCCTGCTAAAAGGGAATGCAAGGACTCCACTGTTTTAAGATTTGTTGATGAGAAGATTTATTGATAATAATAATAATTACACTGTGCACTTCTATGACATAATATACACAAATATCTCAGGTCTCCACAGCCATAATTAGACTCCTTTCCACTTAAAAATATGAAAAATATAAGACTAGAAAGGTTGGACGTTTTAATCAGAACTAATTGGCACAAGATCTGTTCAATTTTATATTTAAAAATAAGAAAACTGATGACTCTGGTTTTTCTCCCAAGCTTATCTTAGTGTGGTGCCATAATACCCTGAGGTGGGTTCACAAGCTGAGCAGTAGAGGAAATATTCCCAATATTAGATTCACCTCAAAGTGAGGCATGAAATTATCTTGACAAAATAGAGCTCAACATCAGTGGTTAATAGCTGGCCTATTCAAGTTTGTGTCAACATGAAAGAGCTTTTTATCTTGTCTCTGTTTTTATTCAATGTTAACACCACAGTGGGAACCTGTAGGGTTAACTACAGCCTAATGAATGAACGGATGTTCTTCACACAACCTAGAGCTATTTCCACACATAATTCACTCTCCAAGGCCACTCTGCCGACTGGCCATCCACCAACCAACACAGATGCCAATACTTGAAGAAATACAATGCTTTCGCTCAATGACTCTATGCACAGCCTTCTTCCCACTCAATGTGTGCAGAGTTCTGTCCTAAGCACTGTGGAGAATTTCTGGAACCATAACCCCTGCTTAATGGCCCCAATAATCTTACAATTTAATTGAAGAAAGAAGGCACACACTCATAAAAATTAAACAATTGTACAGACCTAAATAATTCCAGGCAATTTGTGATCATTTGCCAAACTTCAGGCCAACTTTCCAAACACTTCAGCATAAATCATATCATAGCAAGAGTTCAAAACTGTCTGGAAAATTCTTCTCATCTAATATCACTAATGCCTGTTTCAAACAGTGAGATTTTGATTTATTTTGACAACTATTTCCAATGTCAGGATGTGGCAAGCAAGTATGAAAAGATGAATAGACAGGAACTTGACAATATAATTTTATAACATGGATTTTGGAAATATTTATGGGAGAATTCTTTTATCCTATTTTTACTATCCATTCTCAAAGAGAATCTTGGACTCCCCAGATATTATAGGCTGCACTTAAAATGTGGGAAATGCCACACCTTCGTCTACAAAGGTGGAAATGAAGAACCAGAGCATTCAGGTGACTTCCCCATCACCACAATGACAGTGGCTAACCAACCTGGATCACTGGTCTAACTCTAAGCTGGTTAGGGAATGATGGGAAGAGTGGGTTACAATAATTTGGACCATATAAAATTGCAGTAATATTCCCGTTAGGCAAAGGCCTTACATGGGTCCAGGTCTATAGAAAATCCCGGATAAGAGCTAAGAGAGTAGCTGGGGTTTCAGGTGGTCCCTGAACCCTGGTGGTTCAGATGGTAAAAAAAATATGCCTGCAATGCAGGAGACCCAGGTTCAGTTCCTGGGTCAGGAAGATCCCCTGGAAAACGAAATGGCAACCCACTCCAGTATTCTTGCCTGGGAAATCCCATGGACAGAGGAACCTGGTGCACTACAATCCATGGGATTGCAAAGAGTCTGAGGTGACTGACCAATTCACATTTTCACTTTCACTTTTGAGTTAGTAGGACATTAGAGCCAGAGTATCTGCAACTGATTTCAGCCTCCAAAGGAGGTCTGATGAATACTGGGCAGGTTAGAGAGCAGTCTGGATTCATGGCTCCTTTTTCTATGGACAGAACTAAAGAAGGGGTTTACTTATGATGGAGAGAAAAGAGCCATTCTCCAACATTTACCATTGTTTAGGGTGACTAATCACTTTAGCATTTCCAGAACTCTCTCAACTTGGCACCAAAAGTCCTGCATTCCATGAAACCCATCAATGTCAGGGAAACTGGGATGGTTGGTTACCCTAAAAGGGTCATAGTTTGACCACCATGAGGAACTGGATATTGGAATTGGATAAACAGAACTGCTACTTCATAACAGTCCTCTCTGATGTTTAATGCATGCAGGAAGGCCTCCTGTACCTATTAAAGACTGAACACTCCTCCAATTAAGTTTTTCAAGTTTGTGACAAAAGCCATCACTACACAGCAAGTCTGCGTCTAGGGATTGTCAGATGTTGGCTAAATCACACCAGAGAAGCACTCTTTCTTAGAATAATCTTTGCTTGAGTTAATCTGGGATTTTTTTAGCCAGTTTAATGTGGAAGAAGGAGATCTCTTTGTTTCTCTTTCTATTATTTCTTGCTTGAATGGTACCTTTGTCAAAATGTCTATGATTATACACTGACAAGCACAGTGTAAGTCCTTATAGGTACTTCTTCCGTAAAGTCACTCAGTATCTTAGAAACTTTATTTTTAGCAAAGTGCTTTACATGAGAGGGTTTTTTTTTTTTTTTTTTTAAACGAAAGTATCGAATGCACAGGTGAGAACAATTCAGTGCTGTGCTCTGCAGGCTGGCCTTGTTCCATACCAACTCCTTCCTGAAACCATTCCCACCTCTATTAGTCGGTGCTGAGGAGACACAAGCCAGTTGGGATACTGGCCTGAACCCAACATCACCATCTTCTGCCCTAAAAATAAGACCCTGTGTCCCAAAGCCAAATATCAATGGACAAATGGAGTCTGGCTCAAACACTCGTTGTAGCTGACCATACGGGCTGGGCCATGTTAAGAGTTCTGGGAGCACCTCTGCAATCCACCATCTGCGTGGTCATGAGGAAGTCCTGTGACCTGCTTCAGTCTGGGCAAAGCGAGACTGCTGGAATGATGTCTAACCTCTGTCCAACCACAAAAACAGCTGCAAGTATGATCTACACCTTTGTATTGATGCGTGTCATCAAGATTTGCCTTGTTTATGCAGCAAATATTCAAGTGTCTCCTTCCTGCTTGATAGGCTCTGGGCCCTGTGCTGGGTGTCTACACCAGTAAATAACCAACATGACCCCTCAGAGTTCACAGTCTCATGGAAGAGAGACAATAAGAAGAAAACAAACAAGGCATAAGTATGAATTAAAGTGACCACACCCAGCGCCTGGAAGGGGGATAGCGAGGAGACTGGGGAGTCCCCATCAGATGGTTTCCACTTTTCCAGTGATCAGATCAGATCAGATCAGTCGCTCAGTCATGTCCAACTCCTTGAGACCCCATGAATTGCAGCGTGCCAGGCCTCCCTGCGGAGAAGGCAATGGCACCCCACTCCAGTACTTGCCTGGAAAATCCCATGGACGGAGGACCTGGTAGGCCGCAATCCATGGGGTCGCTAAGAGTCAGACATCACTGAGGGACTTCACTTTCACTTTTCATTTTCATGCATTGGAGAAGGAAATGGCAACCCACTCCAGTGTTCTTGTCTGGAGAATCCCAGGGATGGGGGAGCCTGGTAGGCTGCCGTCCATGGGGTCACACAGAGTCGGACATGACTGAAATGACTTAGCAGCAGCAGCAGCAGGCCTCCCTGTCCAACACCAACTCCCGGAGTTCACTCAGACTCACGTCCATCAAGTCAGTGATGCCATCCAGCCATCTCATCCTCTGTCGTCCCCTTCTCCTCCTGCACCCCAATCCCTCCCAGCATCAGAGTCTTTTCCAATGAGGCAACTCTTCACATGAGGTGGCCAAAGTACTGGAGTTTCAGCTTTAGCATCATTCCTTCCAAAGAAATCCCAGGGCTGATCTCCTTCAGAATGGACTGGTTGGATCCCCTTGCAGTCCAAGGGACTCTCAAGAGTCTTCTCCAACACCACAGTTCAAAAGCATCAATTCTTCGGCACTCAGCCTTCTTCACAGTCCAACTCTCACATCCATACATGACCACAAGAAAAACCATAGCCTAGACTAGACGGACCTTTGTTCGCAAAGTAATGTCTCCAGTGAAGAATGAGGTAAATTCACCAGCTAAGTGTGACTGGACAGAGAAGGAAAGAAGATTTGAGAAGAAAGAAAAAGGATAAAACCGTCCTCTCTGAGGGGGCCACAGGCAGATATGTGACCAGATGTCCAGGGAGTACTGGAAACCCTCCCAAGGTCTGAGATCAAGAATGTAAGAGGAATTCAGTCTTCTCAGTTGTGGTTTTCTTTGACAAGGCTCAGAGGCTCAGACAGGCAGAACAATGCACACAGCTGGGTTCATCCAGGCAGCAGCTCCCAGCCTTGACTGGATATTAGAACAACCAGGGAGCTTTTTAACAAACGCTGATACCTGGGCTCCTCCTCCAGACACTGGTCAACTCACCTCAGGGGCCCAGGCATGGATAATTTGGAAAGCTCTCTGGTGGCTCAGACAGTACAGAATCTGCCCATAATTTGGGAGACCCAGGTTCGATCCCTGGGTTGGGAAGATCCCCTGGAAAAGGGAATGGTAACTTACTCCAGTATTCTTTCCTGGAGAATGCTCATGGACAGAGGAGCCTGGCGGGCTACAGTCCATGGGGTCACAGAGTCAGACTAAAGTGACTTAGCACGTAAGCACTGGTGGTGTTAAAGTGCTTTAGATGATGAGTTCTGAAAAGAGAGCATCATAGCCAAAAAGAAGCAGGCATCTGCAAGACAATACTGACTGAGCAGGGATCACTGACTCGATGGACATGAATTTGAGCAAACTCCGGGAGATAGTGGATGACAGAGGAGCCTGGTGTGCTGCAGTCCATGGGGTTGCAACAGTCAGACATGACTTAGCGACTGAACAACGACCCAGAACCTAAGCTGGACAAAAAAAAAAAAAAAAACACGAAGAAAGCTTAGGGAGAATTAATGAACAGTGAGAAATTAGGGTGTTCAATTGACTCAATAAGGCCAAAGAATGATTATAGTGGGGATTCCTCAAAAAGTTAACTAAAAGAATAAAAAGCCTTTTGTAAGAGCGTGGGCATTAGCATTTCAGATATTAAGAGAATTGTAAAAGTTATTTTGGTGCAGAAATCTAAGATGTGGCCATGGGAGTGGGTGGCTAACCAGTGCAGAAAAAAGAAAAACACTGCGGATGAGAAAGTGCAGGAACTAAGAGGCCAGGATGTGGTACAGACCATCCACCCAGAGGCTGAGGCTGCCAAGAATCAGCACAGGGGTTGGGTGGAACAGAAGATGCTGAACTAGGAATTAGGTAGACAGTGAATGAGTGTGACAAAGACACAACCAGGGCCCAGAGGCAGTGAGTCAGGGGTTCCAGGAAACAAGAAATATTAGTGCAGAAATAAATCCAGTGGAGACTAGAAAGGCAATCTTTTGATCACCAAACCCAGAGTTGATTAAGAAGATAAACAAAATTGACAAACCTTTAACTAGACTAAGAAAAAAAGAGAGATGACTCAAATTAATAAAATTACTCTAAAAAGAAGAGACATTACAACTGATACCTCAGAAATGTGAAGAATCAGAAAGACTATTATAAACAATTATTTGCCAACAAATTAAATAAATTCAAAGAAATGAATAATTCCTAGAAACAGACAACTTAAGAAGGCTGAATCACATATATATATAAATATTTAATGAATGGATATATAACTAATGAACCATATCAAAGAGAAATTAACAAACAATCCAATTTACAATAGCATCAAAACAATAAAATCTTTAGTAATAAATTTAACCAAGGAAGTGAAAGACCTATGCATTGAAAAGTATAAGACACTAATTAAAGAAATTGAAGAAGACACAAATACCTGGAAAGACACCCCATATTCTTGAAATGGAAGAATTAATATTGTGGGAAGTCCATTCTAGCCAAAGTGACCTAGAGCTTCAATGTAATCCCTGTCAAAATTCCAATGGTATTTTTGACAAAAAATATAAAAAATTATTCTAAAACTTGTATGGAACCCCATATATATATATATATCTGATGGGATATTACTCAACCAGAAAAAAGAAAAAAACACTGCCATTTGTAAGAACATGGATGGACCTGGAGGGCATATGCTAAGTGAAATAAGTCAGACAGAGGAAAATAAATACTGTATGATGTTTATATGTGGAATCTATTCTTTTAAAAGCCAATTTCATAAAAACAGAAAATAAAATGGTGGTTTCCCAGGGACTGGTAAGAAGGAAAAATGGGGAGACTTTGGTCAAAGGATATAAACTTTCAGTTTTATGAAGAGTAAGTGCTGAGATTCTAATAGACTGAATGGTGACTATGGTTAATAATACAGTATTGTATACTTGAAAGTAGCTGAGTGTAGAACTTTAAGCATTCACATAACCAAAAATTTTTTTAAAAAGTTAACTATGTGAGGTGATGAATATGTCAATTATCTTGATCTTAATAATCACTTCACTATGTATCTCAAATCACCATGCTATACACTATAAATGTATACAATTATATTTGTCAATTATACCTCAAATAAAGTTGAAAAAAATTAAAATAAAGTAAAATTGCAACCCTTGCTTCTAAGGCTCCGTTTCCCATTCCCTGTTGTACTTTTCTCATCGCCCTCATTCCCAACCAATTATTGATGCTACCAGGCTTCCCTGGTAGCTCAGATAGTAAAAATCTGCCTGCAGTGTAGGAGACCCCTAGGTTGGGAAGATCCCCTGCGGAATGGAATGGTACCCACTCTAGTATTCTTGCCTGGAGAATTCCATGGACAGAGGAGCCTGGTGGGCCCATGACAAATTATATATTACAATTACATATCATGTTTGCAGTGTGAATTCCCCCTGATGTTAACTTCAGGCAGACAAGAGATTTTATCTGTTCTGTTCACTGCTCTATTTCCTGTGCTTAGAACACTGTCAGATACTCACCACATACTTGTTTAACAGATGACCAAATAAATGAATGAGGTAACCTCTCAGAGAGATGAATCCGTGCCCAAGGTTCACTCAAAAGCCTGTTTGAGCTGAGATTTGGAGGGAGGGGATGGGGATAAGGAGACAGGTCAGCGAGCAAGAGGAAGAACCAGAGTAGTGATCAAAACTTTCAGTCCTTGACTAGAAAGTGTGACTTTATTCTGCCACCCACCAGTTGGGGGAGTGAAGAATATTAATGTGCACTTTCTGCCTCCATCTGTGAGGCAGACGATGTGGGTGGGAAGTAAAAGAAATAAGGCAGGGACTCACACAGAATTCTACTCTAAGAAAAACGCTTAAACATTTGCAAGCAGAATGTGGTGCCGGATGCCTCAGTGGAGAGAGAGATGGTCATGTGAATGTTATGGTTTGCTGAATAAAATGTGGTCTCAAAACATGAGTCAGAGTCCCCTAGAAAGTCTGGAATTTCTAATAATTGAGTTTCCTCAGTACAATAGAAAAACATGACCTCATCTCTCCATATAAGCAGCTATGTTTTCCAGGGTAACACAATTCCAAATTTCTCTTAAAAGGATTTTACTGGAGGAGATAAAAGAAAACTGATGCTCATCTGCATTTTCCTGCCTAATGTCATCATTATTGCTTGGTTATAATTCTTGAACTGTCTCCTCCATTCAGGATTTGTTGACATTATTTAAGCTTGCAAAAATATTTCTGAAAGTCAAAGAGAGTCCAGGAACCAAGCCCCGTGCATGATAAAGATTTTTATTACAACTGAAATCATGTGGGTGATACCAGTTTATCCCTTGGGATTTCATGTCCCAGTGAGCAAATCCATATCTTCAATTGGCTCTGGATCTATAGGAGACCAGCCAAAGCTTAAACACAGCAGAGAAGCTTCATTACAGCCAAGGTTCAAAGTCAAAAACGAAGCACAGGACTGGCCCTTCTGGAGACAGCAGTTTGGGGGAAGAAGAGAAAAAAGAATTCTGAGTTTAGGAGTGTGTGTGCACACGTACGTGTATGTGTATTTGCATGTGTACACATGTGTATAATATAAACTCTAGTGTTATTTGCTCAGTCGTGTCTGACTCTTTGCAACCCCATGGATGGTAGCCTGCCAGTCTCCTCTGTCCATGGGATTCTCCAGGCAAGAATACTGGAGTGGATTGCCATTCCCTTCTCCAGATGATCTTCCTGACACAGGGATCGAACCCGGGTCTCCTGTACTGCAGGCAAACTCTTTACCATTTGAGCTACAGGGAAGACCTTAATATAAAGTTTAATTGAGCTATTTTCTTCCAAACATACAAATGGCCTTCAATTAAATAGCATCATTTAATTGTAAAAAATCTAAAATTCAAATAAGTTATGCAATGTGTGGGTTTATGATCTAAGAAGCATATATACAAGATTTTAGAAGCTCATGTCTGGGCAGAGGTGAACTACAACATAAGAAACAAGGCTGAGGTAGGGAACAGTTCAGGATTAAACTACTAGAGGAGCTTCCAGAGGTCCTGACAACTCAAAAAATCTAAAGGAACCAAAAATGGGCTTTGAGAAAAATGGTTCAGGAGTAGAGGAAAGTGATAAGTGATTTCCGGAAATGTATGAGCAAATCCATCTAGTCAAAGCTACGGTTTTTCCAGTGGTCATGTATGGATGTGAGAGTGGGACTAGAAAGAAAGCTGAGTGTCGAAGAATTGATGCTTTTGAACTGTGGTGTTGGAGAAGACTCTTGAGAGTCCCTTGGACTGCAAGGAGATCCAACCAGTCCATCCTAAAGGAGATCAGTCCTGGGTGTTCATCGGAAGGACTGATGTTGAAGCTGAAACTCCAATACTTTAGCCACCTGATGAGAAGAGCTGACTCATTGGAAAAGACTCTGATTCTGGGAAAGATTGAAGGCAGGAGGAGAAGGGACTGACAGAGGATGAGATGGTTGGATGGCATCACTGATTCAATAGACATGAGTCTGAGTAAACTCCAGGAGTTGGTGATGGACAGGGAGGCCTGGCGTGCTGCAGTCCATGGGGTCACAAAGAGTTGGACATGACTGAGCAACTGAATCAACTAACTAACTAAATCTGTGAGGGCTGGAAATCAGGAGAAGGGCCCCAGGTCTCCATGGGCAGGTCCGAGGACTGCAGGTCTAGTCAGATGCCACGGGCACTGAGATGGACAGTGTAGATAGACTGAAGCCAGGCTCCCCTCAGGGAAAGATCCTGTTGGTCCAAAATTAGGTTTGGAAGTGAATGAACTAGTGACAGGGCATCATCTTTCAGTCACTCATTCATACACTCAATGAACACCCACAGCAAACTCTTAATTTGGAAGTCCTGAGCCACCGTATATTAATAAGAAGTCCACCTACACTGGTGGAGAGATCACGCAGAGAAGGAAGGGCCCTGAGACTCCACAGAGAGAACAGAGGAGCCAATGGAGAGAGAGAACCAAGGACCCAGTTCACTCAAGCCTTATTCACAGCAACCTCAGCATGTGAGTCAAGAAGTCGTTTCGGACCTTCCAGCCTGCGCAGACAGAAAGAGAGCAGAGACAAGACGGTAAAGGTCTGCCTGCAATGCAGGAGATGCAGGTTCAATCCCTGGGTCTGGGAGATCCCCTGGAGAAGGGAATGGCAACCCACTCCAGCATTCTTGCCTGGAGAATCCCATGGACAGGGGAGCCTGGGTAGTATGCAGTCTGTACAGGACAGACTATACAGTCCTTCCTCCCATCAGGAGCTAAGAGTTATGTTTCCTCCCCTTGAATGTGGCATAGCTCTGTGACTGCTTCAGCTAACAGGAGGCAGCATATGTGAGAGGCTGGGGCTCCCAGGCCCAGGTTTTAAGGGACTTTGCAGTTCTTCCTTCCTTCTTGGAAAGCTTGATCTTGGGACACACCCTCCCTGAACCCAGCTCCTACATTCTAAAAGCTCAAGCCAAATGAGGAGGTCACTGAGATGAGAAGAGCAGGATTAGGGCCAAAAGCCACAGCTCAGTCTTGACTGACAGTCATCAACTGCCAGGCGTGCGAGTGAGTCATCTCAGGAGTTCCAGTTTCAACAGCCCCCAGATGACTGCAGCTCCCGCCAACATGAGGAGATGGAGAAATAACCATCTGGCTGATCTTACTCAACCCTGAGAACTGTGGTAGATAATAATTGGTGCTATTTTAAGCAATGGGATTGTGGGGTGGCTTATTATAGAGCTTTGTGTTTCCAAAATCATGGCAGATATTAATTGTTGGAATTTAGGAATGGGAATTTTTAACTCCTGAGAATTCTTGAAAATTCCTGAAATTATGTTATTTTTTAATACTTCTAATATTCCTTAAAACTTTACTCATTATTATAGATAGTTTTTTAAAGTTTTAATAAATAAGAAATATTAAATTTAGTAGTATTTTCAAAGAGTTAGAGCCTAGAATATTCATTGGAAAATATCAGCAAACATTATTGGGTAGTATTCAAATAAATGTAACATTTCAATCTCCTAGCAAGCACTAACAAAATCATGTGCCTAAATAGCCAAGTTAAGAGCTTATTTTGCTTCTAATACATATTATTTCTTGGAGCATCACTCATAAGATTTGCATAAAATATACTATGCATATAAACTCATTCATTTGTATTTTATTTTTAAGAAGGGTTCACCATCAGAAATAGAGCCACAAACCCACACTTATAACAGCATGGCTGATTAGATTGTGAGCAATTCTTTCTTATACATCCCTGTCCCATTACCCCTAAGTTGTTGACATTATGCATGCTTGTGCACCCAGTCCCTTCAGCGGTGTCCAACTCTTTGCGACCTTATGGACTATAGCCTGCCAGGCTCCTTTCTCCATGGGATTCTCCAGGCAAGAATACTGGAGTGGGTTGTCATGCCCTCCTCCAGAGGCTCTTCCCCACCCAGAGATCAAACCCAAGTCTCCTGCAGCTCCTGCACTGCAGGTGGATTCTTTACCACTGAGTCACCAGGGAAGCCCATTGACCTTTATACTTGATTCCAAGTATCACTATTTTCTGCTCTTGCTTTCTACTTGACATCAGTGGATTCCTCAAAACCAAGAACAATCTCTATGCTGTGTTCATCCTTATAAAAGTATGTTATTTTCTCCAATTTTCCTGATTTTATGACTGGCTTGTCTTGGGATTTATGATTCAGAAAAACATGTAAATTTCACAAGAAATCCCAAGAAAGAAATCCCATATGGAAACACTAAGAGATAACAACATCCATATTCAGCCTGAGTTTCTAGGTAATCAAACTGATAACAAATATGGTTTCTACAGTCACTGAGCTTAGAGATGAGTAAAGAAAATGAATACTAAACAAATGAGCAGAGAGATAACTATTCAATCACAAACCACCATGGGTCCCACAACCACAAGCAATGCCCTTACCCAGATGAAGATGGGAAGCTGCCAAATGAGAAAAAAAAAGAAAAACAAGCTGGACTCTATAAAACAATCTTGAAGAGAAGCCCCAGATCTTTGTACCATCAGCGTAGTGATTACAAAGTTACAGGGGGTGGTGGTGGGGTGGGAAATAAAGTGAACTCAACTGAGAAGACCCTGGTTTGGCAGTTGTTCTTAGAAGGGCCATTCACCATGAAGAATATCTGTTCAGTCACCACCCTCTACCAATTGGAGCCAGTATTTTGAAGCTACTGCAACCTGCTGAAGGATTCACTCAGCAAAGTGCTATGGTGAATCCTATTTTTACAATATCACTATATTTCCTCACAATTTACACCTTTTTTCCAAACCCATTACCTTCTCTTTATAGATATAATGCACTTTCACAATTAATGCTAATTTCCTGTGATTTGTGGTCATTTCTTGTGAATTCTCAACAAATATCTCTGTTGATGCTAGTAATTAGAAGGGAGGACAAAGGTCCTTAAACAGGCTTCCAGCAAGCATATCAGACCTTCCTGAGACATGCCCAGTTCACCACGTTCACCACTCACAGAGATGATTCACTCCACCTTCTGCATGCTTCCTGAGTTAATGACCCACTGACAATAAAGATGGAACCTCTGTAACCCGACCCCTGAGGACTTGGGAAGGTTCTACCATGTGAACTCGTCTAGGCATTTGCTGTGGCTTTAATTATGTCTAACTATAAAATGTGATAAGAAAACGACCTGGTTAATTTAAGAGTTCCATCAGTTTACGCTTTCTTGCTACTTACAAAAATCCCCTTACACCACCAGGCAATTTCCCATATAGGCAGAGGACAGATTTAAGAGTGACCAGAGCAGGACTTAATGCCATGGAACAGCCTATGCCGGCCAGCTTCAATCATTCCTGTCACTAAGCCTTGCTCTCCCCTTGTAAAATGCTGCATGATACCCATAAGCCACCACCACTTAGGACTAATTGTGAGATTCCCCAAGATGTAAGTTGAATTGCTGTGAGGAGAAAAAGCAAGAGGAAGAGATGGAAATGGACAGAGAATGCAAGAGATGGATTTTTTTTCAACCATGGCTAAGGAATCAGACGCAATTAATAATACTTAATTAGCCTGGCTCTATGAAATCCTCTCAAAGATCTGACTCAGTTAATGAAAATACCTTAAGTTTATATGAGAAATTGCTTTCCAAAAACATCATGCACTCACAGCCAATCCTCCAAACATCTCAGTATGGCAAAGGAAGGGGACAGAGAAATGAGTTGGTAACTAAGCGTGCCCAAGGACACGCAGGCAGAGGCACCAGAGGTTTGCTCACATTTTGTGATCTTCAATGCCAAGTGCATTCCTTCCAGAACACAGCTCCCCACAAAAAGTGACTCAGAATAATGAGCCAATTCACTTCTTCCCAACTCCCAATAATCACATGGTCTTGAGGCTTGGGAAGCCTCCTTCCCTACCTCTCCTGACCAGCCTCAGAACATTAACCATGATCCAAAGCTAACCTGAGAGTGAACTTGGAGGAGACTTGAGGGGAGTCAGTTTATTTTGGATTTAACCAGATGAATTTCAATCTCAATTAGACATCTTGGAACACAGTGTAAAATTTAACCTGGGTTATTTGATTCTCACACTTCATCAGTTGAATGGAATGAATTCTGATCTACCTAACTCCTCCAGGCAAAAGGCTGGTGGGCTAAGGTGTTTCCGTATTGTTGGCATGAATGTCTCTTGGGGAAAGCTATGCAGAGCCTTGTTCCAAATACTGAGGTGAAAATAGGAGTGGAATGGTGGGATGGATCTGCCCACACAACATCTTGGGCCCAAAAGGAAAATGGCACGCTCAAGCCTACTCTAACCCTGTCTATCCCTTGGGACACCGTAGGCTAATATAAGTTATGAGAAAATGCATAAATAGGCAGTGTTGGTCATGTTTGCAACTCCCTCTTAAAATCCCATGCTGTTGTTGTTGTTGTTCAGTCCCCAAGTCATGTCTGACTCTCTGTGACCCCATGACTGCAGTACATCAGGCCTCCCTGTCCTTACCGTCTCCCAGAGTTTGCCAAGTTCATGCTCATTGCATTGGTGAAGCCATCCAACTATCTCATCCTCTGATGCCCTCTTCTCCTGCCCTTATTCTTTACCAGCATCAGGGACTTTTCCAGTGAGTCATCTGCATCAGATGATCAAAATACTGGAGCTTCAGCTTCAGCATCAGTCCTTCCAGTGAATATTCAGGGTTGATCTCTGTTAAGATTGACTGGTTTGATCTCCTTGCTGTCCAAGGGACTTTCAGGAAGTCTTCTGCAGCACCACAGTTCAAAGGCATCGATTCTTTGGCATTCTCCTTCTTTATGGTCCAGCTCTCACAACTGTACATGACCACTGTGAAGACCATAGCCTTGACTATACGGACCTTTGTCGGCGGGGCAATGTCTCTGCTTTGCAACATTCTGTCTAGGTTTGTCATCGCTTTCCTGCCAAGAAGCAACTGTCTTCTGATCATGGCTGCAAGACACTGTCTGCAGTGATTTGGGAGCCCAAGAAGAGGAAATTTGTCACTACTTCCACATTTCCCCCTTCTATTTGCCAAGAAGTAATGGAGCCAGATGCCATGATCTTAGTTTTTTCAATGTTTAGTCTTAAGCTGGCTCTTTCACTCTCCTCCTTCACCCTCCTCAAGAAGCTCTTTAGTCCATCTTCACTTTCTGCCATTAGAGTGGTATCATCCGCATATCTGAGGTTGTTGATGTTTCTCCCACCTATCTTGATTCCAGCTTGTAAGTCATCCAGCCTGGCATTTCTCGTGATGTGCTCAGCTTATGGGCTAAACAAATAGGGTGACAGCAGACAACCCTGTCACACTCCTTTCTCAATCTTGAACCAACCAGGTTGTTCCACACAGAGTTCTGTTGCTTCTTGACCCACATACAGGTTTCTCAGGAGACAGGTTAGATGGTTTGGTAATCCCATCTCTCTAAGAGCTTTCCACAGTTTGTCATGATCCACCCAGTCAAAGGCTTTAGCATAGTCGATGAAACAGAGACAGATGTTTTTCTGAAATTCCCTTGCCTTCTCTATAATCCAGCGAATGTTGGCAATTTGATCTCTAGTTCCTCTTTCTTTTCTAAACCCAGCTTGGACATCTGGAAGTTCTTGGTTCAAATGATGCTGAAGCTAGCATGCAAGATTTTAAGCATGACCCTACTAGCATGGGAGATGAGTGCCATTGTCCGATGGTTAGCACATTCTTTGGTACAACCCTTCTTGGGAATTGGGATGAGGATTGACCTTTTCCGGTCCTTGGCCACTGCTGGGTCTTCCAGAATTGCTGACATAACGAATGCAAAACCTTTATGGCATCAACCTTTAAGGATTTGAAGTTCTGCTGGAATTTCATTGCATCCACTAGCTTTAGTAAGATCCCATGGTGGTGGTGGTGGTTTAGTCACTAAGTCATGTCCAACTCTTGTGGCCCCCCTGGACTGTAGCTAGCCAGGCTCCTCTGCCCACAGGATTCTCCAGGCAAGAATATTGGAGTGGGTTGCCATTTCCTTCTCCAAGTAAGATCCCATACTATCATTTAAATCCAACTATCTTATCTTCCCTCCAGGGACCCCTCCTTTCCCCACACTTCTTATACCTGGACTCTTCAACTCAACCAAGCCAATCTATGAAGCACTCATTCACAAGATACCACTTTGCTATCCTAGGCATGCCACATCACAAACATCCCCCTTTCAGGACCAACTACATAATTTGTGGGGCCCACAGCAAAGGTGAAATGTGGGTCTCCTTGCTCAAAAATCATTAAGAATTGAACGTGCTAACTACAGAGCAGTAAAACAAGCGTGGGGCCCTTCTCAGTTTAGGGCTGTGTGATTGCCTAGGTCACGTGCCCTGGCCCTACTGCCTCCTCCTGCATTGCAGATAAGATCATGCCCTCCTAGCAAGCTTCGTCAGGTAAAGCCAATCTCCATTCAACCAGAACCCAAGGGTTGATACGTTGATCTTTGTATTTATGTATTTTCTTACCAACAGGATTATAAAACCCTCTTTAAAAACAACCCCACGTTTTTATTT
Organism: Bos taurus; assembly: GCF_002263795.3. Lineage (NCBI taxonomy): Eukaryota > Metazoa > Chordata > Mammalia > Artiodactyla > Bovidae > Bos > Bos taurus. The sequence goes on from NC_037336.1 coordinate 93,079,877, forward strand.
TTAATCCCTCAATGGTTCATAGCATGATGCTTCGTGTATGTGTTATTGTGCTCAGTCACTCGTGTCCAACTCTTCGGAACTCATGGGCTGCAGCCTACCAGGCTCCCCTGTCCATGGAATTTTCCAAGCAAGGAAGCTGGAGTGGGTTGCCATTGCTTCTCCAGGGGATCATCCCAATCCAGGAATCAAACCGGTGTCCCTTGTGTCTCCTGCATTGGCGGGCAGATTCTTTACCACCAGTACTACATGGGAAGCACTAGTAAGTATACAGTAGGTATCAGTGAAATGATTGTTTTCTTAAGAAAGCTTCAGAACAACCCTGAGCTACGTTCTGACTCAATAGTGTTTCCGTGCTTGGCTCCAGCTCAAGCGACACCACCACTCCTGTTGAGCAAGCAATACTATATAAGCTGGGATCTTCAAGAGAGCTCCAGGGAAGGGGGGAAGAGGGCATCCAGAATCTGCCTGCACTGGACTCCATTTAATAGGTCTGCAGAAAGAACAGCCCCTGCCAGGAAGCCAAATACTCAACTGTGTTTGAACCTGGACTCCAAAGCTGTATAGCAGGAAGAGACAGGGATAAGGTCAGTAAATTGACAATATGGTTCTTCGGAGGCTCTGGGGGTTGGCAGGGAGATGTCCTCCAAGTGTTTCACTTTTAAGCCCACGTTCATTCTTGTGGCCATGGGTTGTAACTTTCCTGTTGTACTACATGGCCAGGTCTCATCAGGCAGATGTTTATATGCTGATGTCAATCATTTCTTTTTTGTGCCGCTTGCTCCTGCAGCCCACAGAGTGGAAGTGATTCTTACTCCTTGATCTATTGATGTTGGTTATTTTTATGACATTATTTTCTCTCACGCTTTGATACCTATCAAGTTCTCACATCTACAGTGAGCAGGGGTTTATCCCAGAATCAAAGCACAGGGTCGGTGCATCAGAAGAATGTGGATGAGAGCTGATGCGAGTTTTTTAAAGAGATTTGCCACCATCCATCATTTTTTGAATTTCCAACAATGGTGTTCTTGCATCTAACAGCACTCTTTGCAGAACGACAGCCAAATGCTTTGGAAACACTAGTCCATTCATCCTCCGTCATGAGTGAGCTCCATGTTAACTATTTATGTCTCTGTTTGGACATAAGAGAAAAATTAGAGAGATACCTCATTTTTCAGAAGGTCACCTTTCTGGCATCTTCCATCATTCAGTAGGCAAATGAGAGCTAAGAACCTCTGAGTGGCCAACAGATCCACCCAAGCCATTACAATACGTGCGCAAAAGAAGCCCTCCCTCTGGAAGCTGATTGTTGTGCCTTTAAACACAATTCTGATGAGATCAGGTATGTAGTTTCACAACCAACAAAAGACAAAGTGCTCGAATGGTAGGAAGAGAGGAGGGCACAGCCAGGCAGAGTGACCCCAGCGATGGAAAACAAACAGAGCCCGGGGGTAGGGGAGAGCCCCTCACTTCCAGAGGCCCACACACACCTGCCCCTGCAGACACTCTGCGCCTTCCCCGCTTGGGCAAGGCACTTTCACAGCCTCTACACATGCTGGGCTCAGTGTCTGGAATGCCCTTTCCCAGGGTCTCTGGTCATCAATGCAATGTACTTTCGCAGCCTCTACACACAGTGGGCTCAGTGCCTGGAATGTCCTTCCCTAGGGCCGGTGTCTGGTCATCAATCACCTACTCATCCTTTGAGATCCAACCCAAATACCCCCTCCTCCGTGAGACTTCCCATCATGTCTGTCCACCTGTGCCACTGCATCAAATGCAGATCATAATGTATGTTTCTGCCGTCCCTGGCCAAACTCAGCAGTTCCTGAGAGCAGAGGTTATTTGGCATATACCTTTGTAGCCACACGGCCTCAACCATGGTACATGCTCCATAAATATTTGCTCAAAGAAGGACTTACCTATGGAAAGTAGACAGAGTGAAAACACAGCAAACAGAAGTCCTGGCAGGGATAAAGATGTGGCCATCGAGAATGGTCATGGGGACACAGAGCAGGAAGGGGAGGGCGGGGCGAAATGGAGAGTGGCGCTGACATATACACCACCGTGTGTGCACTGGAGAGCCAGTGGAGGCTGCTGTAGAGCACGGGGGCTCAGCTCCGAGCTGCGTGCTGGCCTAGAGGGCTGGCATGGGATGGGCAGAGAGAGGCTAAAGAGGGAGGGGGCAAGTAGACACACACAGCTGATTCACTCTGTTGTACAGCAGAAGCTAACCCAACATTGCGAAGCAGTTGTACTCCAATAAGAAAATAAGATAAAAAGTAAAAACCCACAAGTCCCAGGAATTATCACCCTGAAATACAGCCTCTAGATTGAATGTCAACCCACACTGAGGACGATAAATTATTTAGGAAAGGTTAAGATATGTTCCATATCCTTTATGTTGCAAGGCAAGTAAGCGTGTAGCCTGTTTTTAGAAAGATTTTGATAATAACTATAGAAAAGTCATTTACTTGGAACACCTCACCTGAGTTAATATTTAATAGGTGCGGAGCTACCATCAATATCATTTACTCAGTGTTTGAACCAAAAGGAATGGGTATTTTTGAGACAGGAACTCTGACCCCTAACTTCAAGCTTCCCTTCCCTCTCGGCCCCAGCAGGAAGCATCGCATGACCCGCCAGAGGTGGACGACAGGCACATCCTCTGTTTAAGTAATGGAACCCAGAGGACCGCCGTCAAAATGCAGCCATCCGGACCGGTGGCTACTGCAGACACAGGGAGCTTTCTGCTCCCAAGGGAAGGAGATCCTGTTCCCTTTGTTCTTTTAGCACAATTCTGCTTATGGCTCAGGCCTAGGAAAGTGGATGGTGCTATCGAAATATTTATTAATAACCATATCACTTGTCCAAGCAAGCCATTTCCATTCCACTTTTCAAAAAGTAAGCTGCAGCGGCGGGGCCGAGAGAAGCACAGGAACGCCACCCGCCGCTTCGTCTCTTCACATTTAACTGCACCGGGTGACACATTCAAAATCCAGCCCCAACCATGCCAGGAGGTGACGGCGCATTATGAAATAGTAAAATCCGTACCTTTAGGGGAGGTGACAAAGCCCACTGCTTAATGTTTTCTGGGCCTCTTCCATGTGTCTGGCAGCACTGTGCCCTAAGTCTGGGGCAGTAAGCCTTTTTTCCAGAAGAAGACAAACACTGCTTCTAACTCCCATTCATGCTCTAACCTAGGAAGGCATCCCATTTTTGGTAACCATGTGACTTCAACTCAGTCACCTCCAGTTCTGTACCTTCACCTCTTGACCCTGAACTTCCATGACCCAGGAGCAGGGGAGACGAGCTGAACTGAGAGAGAGGCCGTAAGCAGCACGCCTGGTCACCCACCCACCATTTCCATTCTCGATGACTTTCAAGGTTAAACGCCTTCCTTTTCAAAGCCACAGCCATGGGCAGATTCATGGCAGCTCTGCAAAGCACACTCCAGTTCTGAAAACCTGCCCACTGCCACCACTTGAAAGGGAAGAACTGCTTTCATCTTCAGTGGGTTGCCAGACCAAAAAAAAAAACAAAAAACATCATGCCAGGCTGTAGCAAAGCCAGGCCAGGCTGACTGTACCGCTAAGAAAGAGCACCCAGACACCCAGTTTCAGGGAGACAGGTGAAACTGTGAGAAGGAGCGGGGCCAGGGCATCTTAACAGGGTCATAATGAGACCCAGACACCCCACAGATGCTTCCCATTCACCCCCAAGTACCAACCCAACATGACCCCAAGGAGGGACCTGGCCGAATGGTAGTGGCAGTGCTGAGTGAGGGCACTGAGAATGTGCTATTGTAATGGCCATCCCCCAAATCCTCTATAAGTAAAAAAATAATAATAATAATACTTAGCAAAGAATTTTAAAAAATGCAATGATAAAAACCTTTTCAATCTAATTCTATGACCAGGAAACCAGAAAGACAAGAACAAAGAAGGCATCCACAATCCCTAACTTTTCACCATGGCCTGAAAAAATATCGAAGGAGAATATCCTATCGAGTGTAGCTTATGTGGCACCAGATGATAAGCAATGTATAAATGTCCCTGAAACAGGGGAGGTGGAATTCATAGGCTAGATTTCTGGATGTTCACTGGTCTCTTTTTCTAGGAACTGACTGATACTTGCTAAGCGGGAGTGTCTTAAAACAGAATTGAAGAGGGTTGAGTCCTTGGATGGCAGGGAGATCAAACCAGTCAATCCTAAAGGAAATCAACCCTGAATATTCATTGGAAGGACTGATGCTGAAGCTGACCTTCCAGTACTTTGGCAACCTGATGCGAAGAGATGACTTATTGGAAAAGACCCCGACACTGGGAAAGATTGAAGACAAAAGGAGAAGTGGGCGGAAGAGGAAGAGATGGTTGGATGGCATCACGACTCAGTGGACATGAGTCTGAGCAAACTCCGGGTGATAGTGAAGGACAGGGAGCCTGGGGTGCTACAGTCCATGGGGTCACAAAGAGTCGGACACAATTCAACGAGTAAACAACAACCAGCTTTTGTTTGTTACATTTGAAAGGAAGCTTAGAGTTCATCTAGTCCAAAGACCCCTGTACCTGGGAGGTGGCTCTCAGACCCATGCCCCAGCCTTCACCATGGTCCAAGTTCCCAGCCGACAGGCTCCCAGCTGGCTTTGGCCAATGGGAAGCACTGGTTGGACACTGGAAAGCAGGAGGAAGGGAGAGGTCAGGGTACTGCTCCTCACTTTCTATGGCAGCAGGAGGTCCCCACTCTGAGGTTCCAGCCCAAACAACACCTCTCTCCACGGCCCCAGCTCTCTCAGGGAAGCTCCAGAGCAGCTTCAACACTGGCCAGAGTGGCCCAGTTTCTGGGCCCTCAAACCACCAGCTTTTCCCTTTGTCCCTCTAGTCCTATGGGTAATGCTTGTTTTTCATTCTAGTCTCCAATTGCCTTATTGGCCAACATAACCTGGATGAAATGCCCCCTGACTAGACTGTTGTTATTCAGTCGCTCAGTTGTGTCGGACTCTTAGAGACCCCATCGACTGCAGCACGCTGGGTTTCCCTGTCCTTCACTATCTCTCAGAGTTTGCTCAAACTCATGTCCACTGAGTTGGTGATGCCATCCAACCATCTCATCCTCTGTCAGCCCCTTCTCCTCCTGCCCCCAGTCTTTCCCAGCATCATGGTCTTTTCTCATGAGTCGGCTCTTCGCATCAGGTGTCCAAAGTATTAGAGCTTCAGCATCAGTCTTCCCAATGAATATTCAGGGTTGATTTCCTTTAGGATTGACTGATTTGATCTCCTTGCAGTCCAAGGGACTCTCAAGAGTCTTCTCCAGCACCACAGCTGAAAAGCATCAGTTCTTTGGGGCTCAGCCTTCTTTATGGTTCTAAGTCTAGACTTCCTAGAGTCCTTCTGGGGCCCCTGCTCCACCTTGACTGATATGCATGACATCTGAATCCTCTCCACAGTGTTTCTCTCAGGTATCTTTCTAAGCTCTGCTTAAATGCTTCCAAAGACTTGGAACTCATTACCTCACAAAGCTACATAGTCCTAATAGATTGGTATAAAAATTCTTCCTTATGCTGCCAAAGTGTGTCTCCCAGTAACCTTTAGGCCTAAGCTCCATGGGGGCGGGTAGGGGAGACCCCTTCAAGCAGCTCCATAGCCCACCCCACAGTTGTCTCCCTTCTTAGGCAAAGGCAAGGCTGGAGCTGAGTCTGTGGTCTGATTTGAAGGGCAATTAGAAGGGCCTTCTGAAATTCCATTTCTGATTCATTTTTTAAAATTAAAACACTGACACCTCAAATTTTTTGCATGCGTACATGCATGCTAAGTTTCTACTTTATAAAAATACCACATTAGGAAGAAAATGCACGAAGTTGCTATCACTTATGAAACTCTTCAGAGGAATTTATTCTATTTATTTCCTTAAAGCTGTTAGTCGAGAGCTGGGCCCTTTGTAAACGGGGTCTGGATAAACTAAAGGCTGGAAGAGCAGTGACTGGGGAGCAGCCAGGAGTCCTAGGGTGGAGGCAGCCTAGGAAAGTGGCCCAGGCTGGGGCTCTGAGCTGCCAAAGGGAAGCAAAGTCACTGGAAAGCGAGAAATTGAGAAAGCAGAAGGGAGAGACCCCTCCGAACAGCTTTGCCTCTGCCTCCTCCCCCCAGACCCCCAACCCTCCTCCTGCCCTTCTTCCCTCTGCATTTGGGCATATGGGAGCTTCATGGCCAGACCTACCATCACTCTGACAAATGAAACGAAAGAAAATGCCCATAAAATCATCGTTTGCATTTATACGTCCAGTTCCTACAAGTTTTCACAAATCTCTTTGGTAAGCACGGCAGGACTTTAGCAGTGCAGCTCAAGAAGATATTTAATCCAGCTGCCCCCTTCCCAGAAAGTAAACAGATAATAAAATAAATCTAATCAGCATTCCTTTTCACTTAGCTGAAATTAAATTTTACTCATCATGGGTAAGTGGCTAATTACATGTTTAGTGTAAAGAAAATTCCGAGGACATTCCCTTATTTACTTTCTTCTTGTGTCAATAGATGAGAAGACTGGCATTCAGATGGAGGTGGGAACAGCCGGCTGCTGATGCCAACTCACCTTTCACAGCCTGAATTCAGAGCAAGACAAAGCAAACAGTAGAGACACCAGAATAAATTGCCTTCAAGCCCAATCCAGGCAATCTGCCCATTGATTTGCAGCAAGCACAAGTGCTGATGAAATGGCTTCTGAAATGAATTGATCCCTGGGATCCAAGAGTGAAAAAAAAAATTCTTGAGTCATTACTATGCACTAGGCATTTCTTACATGGATGTTTCATCATAACCCCATGAGGTAAGTATTATTTTTATACTCATTTTGTGTGCTCAGTCGCTCAGTCGTGTCTGACTCTGCGGCACCATGGACTGTAGCCTGCCAGGCTCCTCTGTCCATGGAATTTTCCAGGCACGAATACTGGAGCAGGTTGCCATTTCCTGCTCCAGGGGATCTTCCCGACCTGCATTTCCTGTGTCTCCTGCATTGGCAGGCAGATTCTTTACCACTAGTGCCACCTGTGAAGCCCCAAACTCATTTTGCAGCGGTGGGAAGCAAAGGTTGAGAGGATAAAAAGCATCTCCAAGGTCAAACAGGTGGTAAATGAGGTATGGAAATCTGACGCTGAAGGCCATACTCTTAATTATGACATCGCCTTTGTGGCCAAGAGAGCTCCTTTCCTGACACTTCTCAGCTCCCATGTTCTCACACTAAGGGAACCCAAGAATTCTGAGATCCTATGTCAGTCATGAAAGTTTTCCTCAAAGAAAACTCACAACGGGAAGCTAAATCCCAGTACCGGCCATCCCTCACCTGCTCCATCTTCCTCGTTTGGCCTTCTTCCAGGAAAACGTCTGGCTCCAAAGGCACCTTTTGGGTGACAGACCTCCCATATGTGGCCTGTTTCTCAGTGCCATGTCACTCTGCTAAGCCTTCCAATCTGGAAAACGCGGTTGTATCCAGCACGCTGGCAGACAGAGCACTTTCCACAAAGTGTTTAGGGAATGAAGCAGACTGTACAATTCACAGGCTTGTTAATGAGAGCTGTATGTTTAATTCCCCACGCTCTAAGCAAGACCCAGGGGTATTCTTTTTTAACTCAGGAAAAACATAAATGCAAATAATTCCATACAAATAGAACTGTCCTGAATTGGAACTGCTCAAATGAGCCTATGCCCAATTATTCCAGCTCCTGATCATTACTAATCGAAGCTTATGTTTATACCATTACATTGTAACACACTCCAAACAAATGGGCTCCATCTCTGAAAAAGGGACTTTTGTCATCTTTTCTTTTGCTGAGCTTTATACATCCTAAGTCATTGTCAGCATCGTACTAAATTTTAAATTCAGTTCCTTTTTTTTTATATAACTGTTTTTGGATTTTATCTAACATAGTTAAACAAAATCTGCTTAAACCTAAAGACCTGAAATTGGTCACATGGAAACTCTAGATAATAAACAGAAAGAAACAAGTCAGATCACACTGTCCGGATAATGCCTGCAACATGGAAGAAAAGTTTTTTCCCTCCATTATGAAAAGTTCATCAATAAAATTATTGCTCAGCAATAGATGCTCTTATGCCTCGTGGCTCAGATGGTAAATAATCTGCTTTCAATGCAGGAGACCCGGATTCAATCCATGGGTTGGGAAGATTCCCTGGAAAAGGGAAAGGCAACTTACTCCAATATTCTTGCCTGGAAAATCCCATGAAGGGAGGAGCCTGGCAAGCTACAATGCATGGGGTCACAAAGAGCTGGACTCGACTGAGCAACTAATACTTTCATAAATGTTTTCATCAAAACATACCCCCAAATAGTTTCTCTTAGATTTTCCACAGAGAACAGAGGATATCATATTCGTTTTTGTTGACCTGAGAGACAGATGAGCAAATTTAGAGGATACTAAAGGCCGTAACAAAGTCATCAATTTGTGATGATGCCAAGCCCTCCCTGGAGAACAAGTAAGCTACCTGATTCCTTAAGTCTCTGAAGTCCAACCAGGGACACAAGAATAAAAGGTGTCCCCCTGTGACTGACTCATGTCGATGTACGTCAAACATCATCAATATTGTAAAGCACTTATCCTCCAATTAAAATTAATCAATTAATTTTTAAAAAATGAAATAAACTCTCTGCACTCTCTCTAAAAAAAAAAAAAAAGTGTCCCCAGCTGAGTTCAGACTGAAACAAAACCATAGCTAGGTCTTATAAAAAAACTAAATCCTTAGGAGTGACTACTAACAGAGAAGAAGCTGGATGGTGTGCTTCTGGTACATTTCCAAACTTCAGAGATTCCATCAAAATATCTTTCATATCATGCTCCCTGAGCCCACAAAATCTGGTATAGAAATTGGCACAGTGGGAGGTGATCCAAGGATGTCAGCCTTCCTGTGAATCCCTGTTCTCTCATGGCAAAGACTCTTCCCTCATCCCTACTGACACCTGTTCTTACCTGTAAATTAGTACACCATGTCCACCACACCTTCCCCAAAGGCAGAAGATGGCCTTCTTAGCTTCTCTAAATCAGTTATTTAATATTTAGTGAAAACATGGGCTGTTCTTCACCGGTGTGTTTCCTGACTCACAGGTCACCTCCTGATCCATTCCACTCCGCCTGCTCCAGCTTGATTTGGGCTGGAACACCTGCTCCTCCCCCATGTCCAATTTTTCCATTTCCGTCCCCTCCCTCTCTCCTTGAGTCCCCATTTGAACAAAGAGAGTAAGATGCTTTTTTGCTCACTACTTCCTGGAACTCCCTTGCCCCTTTTAAAACTTCAACTGTTCCATAGTATTTGGAAATTTTGAGAGATAAACTTGGGAAAGCCAGTGTTCTATTTCCAATCAGTCAGTCAGTTCAGTCGCTCAGTTGTGTCCAACTCTTTGTGACCCCATGGCCTGCAGCACACCAACCTTCCCTGTCCTTCACCAACTACCAGAGCTTTCTCAAACTCATGCCCATCAAGTCGGTGATGCCATCCAACCATCTTACCCTCTGTTGTCCCCTTCTCCTCCTGCCTTCAATCTTTCCCAGCATCAGGGTCTTTTCTAATGAGTCAGTTGGCATCAGGTGGCCAAAGTATTGGAGTTCCAGTTTCAGCATCAGTCCTTCCAATGAATATTCAGGACTAATTTCCTTTAGGATGGGCTGGTTTAATCTCCTTGCAGACCAAGGGAAGCTGAAGAGTCTTCTCCAACACCGCAATTCAAAAGCATCAATTCTCTGGGGCTCAGCTTTCTTTATAGTCCAATTCTCACAGCCATACATGACTACTGGAAAACCATAGCTTTGACTAGATAGAACTTTGTCGGCAAAGTAATGTCTCTGCTTTTTAATATGCTATTTAGGTTGATCATAGCTTTTCTTCCAAGGAGCAAGCATCTTTCAATTTCATGGCTGCAGTCACCATCTGCAGTGATTTTGGAGCCCAAAAAAATAAAATAAAATCACTCACTGTTTCCATTGTTTCCCCATCTATTTGCCAGGAAGTGATGGGACCAGATGCCATGATCTCAGCTTTCTGAATGTTGAGTTTTAAGCCAACTTTTTCACTCTCCTCTTTCACTTTCAAGAGGCTCTTTAGTTCTTCACTTTCTGCCATAAGGGTGGTGTCATCTGCATATCTGAGGTTATTGATATTTCTCCTAGCAATCTTGATTCCAGCTTGTACTTCATCCAGCCCAGGATTTCGCATGATGTACTCTGCATATAAGTGAAATAAGCAGGGTGACAATATACAGCCTTGACATATTCTTTCCCAATTTGGAACCAGTCTGTTGTTCCATGTCCAGTTCTAACTGTTGCTTCTTGATCTGCATACAGATTTCTCAGGAGGCAGGTAAGGTGGTCTGGTAATCCCATCTCTTGAAGAATTTTCCATAATTTGTTGTGACCCACATAGTGAAAGGCTTTGACGTAGTCAATAAAGCAGAAGTAGATGTTTTTCTGGAACTCTCTAGCTCCCAATTTAAAATATGTCCCTGGATGCTCTAACATCCACCAGAAATGAATCCTTCAACACAAGAATGATAGGTTCCAAGCCCTGGGAACTGATTATAGGTTGACAAATCAAATGGCAGTGATTTCTCCTACATCAATGAATATGTGTTCCTAACTCTCTTCATGTTACAGAACTTCATGCAATAAAAATAACAAAATACAGCAGATGCTGTTAGTGATTCAGCCACATCCTCGTACCCTCATCACTTCATAGCACGTGGACCAGACTTATCACAGCCTGCTCACGTGACTATCTTCTTTGGCTGAGGTCTCTGGCCTCTGAAGCCCTCTCTGCCTGTCCACGTGGAAGACTAGGGATGCTGGGAAATCAAGAATTCCCAGGAGCCACTCTAAGCAATATCTAACAGGAGTCGGAGCATAAATACCCCAGCTCCCTTGCCCCTCAGGTGGGATAAGTCAGGAGCACATGTTCTGAACTGGCTCCTTCAAACAGGAGTCGGAGCATAAATACCCCAGCTCCCTTGCCCCTCAGGTGGGATAAGTCAGGAGCACATGTTCTGAACTGGCTCCTTCATTTTCTTCAGAAGGATTAAGTTCCAGCTGCCACAGCTAAAACTGTCCTCACATGCCTTTGTTGGCTGTCTTCTCCTCCTGTCTCATCTCCCCACTTCCTTCCAGCATTTCCTTCTCCTCTCATTTAAATGACTTGCACTTGAGGTCTTGTTTCAGGGTCCTCCTCGGGTGACCCCAAAAGAAAACATGGGCCTATGGAACAATGGGGCTGGGTTAGACACCCCAAACTTTCTCTGTTTTCTAAGTAATATACCATAAAGTAGAAAAGTAAGAAGAAGGAGAAAAATAGCACTGTTAAAATGCCAAACATTTTAAGTCCTTAATACTTTAAAGAAAATAACATGATTTGGCGATTACCTTAACAAATAGCATGAATTTTTCTTTTTTCATGGAAGTATGCATGTGAAATCTATGACTTCTGAATTACAAAGAAGAGGTGGAAGAAATGACATCTGAATTTTTAGGATGAAATGCAGTGACATTAGAGGTAGATACTTATGGCTCATCATTCTACATTTTTTTCTCCTACATTGATTTAAATTAGAAATCCAGGTTTGCGGTTTTTTGCTGGTTTCCTCTTTTAATTACAAAACGTCTAATTTGCTGTATTTGGCATTAAGTCATCATCTTCCGTTCACTGGAGGTGCTTTTAAACCCCAGTTAAAGCATCATTTAAATAACTACCCCACTTAGGTAACTACCACACAAGTTATCTTAGAAGTGAGAATTTAATATAGGAGATTGCATAAGTGGGTAATGGATGACTGAAAAGGCAAAGGGAAAATCTGGGCAATTTTAGGAAGCACTCACCACTGCTCAGTTCGGTTCAATCGCTCATTCGTGTCCAACTCTTTGCAACCCCATGGACTGCAGCACACCAGGCTTCCATGCCCATCACCAACTCCCGGAGCTTACTTAAACTCATGTCCATTGAGTCAGTGATGCCATCCAACCATCTCATCCTCTGTCATCCCCTTCTCCTCCTGCCTTCAATCTTTCCCAGCATCAGGGTCTCCTTGAGGCTAAGGAAAATGTAGAGAAATGGAGCAGAACCCAAGAGGAGCATCATATGACCAAACCAGACTTCTGGGAAGAAGTTTCTCTGAGACACAGACTTTTCAGGCTAAAACCAGGAGAGTCCTAGGCAAACGGGCATGGTTGGTCATCCTTGAGGAAATCGTGGTGCCTGACTGGTGGTGATGCCTCAAGCACTTACAGGAGGGGCTCCACAGAGCTCGAACTCAGATCTCTGATTGGGAGGAACCTGCCAGCTGGCACTGCTACCTCTGCGCTGGTAAACAGATCAGGGTCCAGGAATGGAGGAAAAGACTGGAAACGGGAACCAACTGCTGCTCCAGGTTCAAGCCTCCATCTCCATGGACAGATCCCAACAAGAAGCAGCTGCCAAAAGGCGAAGCAGAAATATGGCTTGCTTCACAAAGCGGAGCACAAACAGCAGGTCTGAAACGAGAGCAACAGCTTAACAAGCAGCACAGCCACCACGATGTCCACGGCGTTCGTGGCTCAGGTCTCACTTCTCACTTCTCTCTCTCTGTCTCTCTCTGTGACCCTCTGTGTGTGTGTGTGTTTGTGTGTGTGTGTGTGTGTGTGTGTGTGTGAATCTCTCTCTTGTTGGCATTCTCTCTGATGATGACTCCTTCAGATCTACCACCTAGTCTCTCATTCTTATACCTTTTAAAACTTTTCATTATTTTCAGTTTCTCCTGAATACTTAAGACCTTCCTTTTTGCTCATCACTGGAATTCTTTATAAGGACTCGTTCATGTTTCCATTGCTGTATTAAACAATTTTTTAACAACAAAACCTGCAAGCTCAGGAGAATGGCATGATACACATGCGCAGAAAAACCTGTATAAGGATGAATTGAGGCACTAGAGAGAGGATGAGACGTGTGCTCCCCTGCGGGCTCTCACAACCACCTGCAAAGCATTTTCGCTGTCACCTGGTGTTTCTTGTTAGTGCAAAGCTTAGTTGCTGTGTGACAAAAAAATATCTCATTTGAGCAAAGCTGGTTTTGCATTTTGGTGATTTTATCACCCTATGTATCTGACCCAGAAGAGCCAATTCATGCATTAGAGATGCATTTTAGCAGAAGGCTTGGAGTGAGAGCCAGGGGCACCTCCTAGACCTGAAGTGGAGAAGGACAGGACGCCTGGCCTCAACCCTCTTGGGAGTTTCTCCACGTGTCTCACTGGAAATAGCTTTACAGCCTCTCTTATCTTTCCTATTTACCTACAAGACCACTAAGCCAACCTATCCCTCAGGATTTACTTGATAACATCTTAGGCAGCTTTCTTTACTGACTCTGAGCAGACAGGCAGGATTCACACAATGGGACTATCGCATCTGTATTTCCCAGGAATTCTCAGACTATTTCAACCACAAATACAGACCCATCAGGTTAGCAGAAGCAAGAATTCATGACCCAGGCCACACTCTCAGGTGCCCGAATTCCCCACCTCACCCTGCCTGAGTTCCTACCCCAGCCGCCCACCACCTTCCCAGGGTCTGATAAGGGTCTGGTAGTCAGACAAAAAAGCTAGAATCCTTGACTTGTTTTTTCAAACAACTTTACAAAGCACAATGTACTGCAATAAAGACTTTTAACGACTTTCATCTTCAAAGAAACACCAAATTATGTTATAATTTATCTGAAACTTTAAATTATTTCTCGGATTGTTTCATGTTTTCAGTCTCTTGCTTCACACACATTACTCACAATTCCTGAGAGGGTCTTGGATGTGAGCTCGGCATTGCAAAATAGGTCACTGGCGTGCCCGAGCCTGATTCCTGCAGCCTGCAGGATTCCTGCAGTTTCTATTTCAAATGTAAGCAACCATAAACTTTTTATTATGAAGGCAAATTTTCAGAGGCTTCTGCTGCATGTCTGGGACCAAGGCACCCCCATATATGATCAGAGAGCTGATCATACAGGATTGCCGTGAGGTCAACATATGAAACATCATCACCACTCAATTTGCATTTAGCTTTTACTTAATGATGTAGTCGTTGGACAGGCACTCACTGAACCAAGGAAACAAATATATTTCTGCCTTGAAAAGCACCAAGAATACAAAAGAACTTTAAATAAGTTTCTCCCAAAAAATCATTCTTCTGTCCTGGTGGGAAACATTTTCCACTTCTTCACAAGCAGGTTTCCTCCTGATTTGGGGGCTCTTGATTTTTACCCATGGCAGTGGAAGGCCCACCTGGGTCTTATACCTTTAATGTCAATTAGCCACAATGACGGTAAAATCTGAGATATGAAAACAGTTCCCTAACCACAAGACAAGCAGGTTTAGGGAGCACTCACACCCAGCAGCAGAAACCACATTTGGCCCTGGATCAAGGACAATTTTGATGCCAGCCAGTTCTAAGACCTTCTAGGACTAAGAGTGCTTCCCAGGACCAAACATCTCAGACAGGCTCTACTTCCAGTTCTTTAAAAGGTAGCAAGAAGTTCCAACCACCCCTTAGAAATACTCAGTGACCAGGACTTCCCTGGCTGTCCAGTGGTTAAGGCATCACCTTCCAATACAGGGGGTGTGGGTTCAGTCCCTGGTTGGGGAGCTAAAATCTCATATGCCTGGAGGCCAAAGGACCAAAGCATAAAACAGAAGCAACACTGTAATAAAATCAATAAAGAGTTTTTTAAAAAAAAGAAATAGTAGCCCAGAATCCTGGGAACAGGCTCAAAGGCTTTTGGGTAGGAAATTCATCAAGCACCATTAAACAAGGACGCTGATGTGCTTACGTCACAAAGTCGTGTCTGACTCTTGTGACCCCATGGACTGTAGACCTCCCAGCTCCTCTGTCCATGGGAAGTCTTCAGGCAGGAATACTAGAGTGGGTTGCCATGCCTTCCTCCAGGGGCATCTTCCTAACCCAGGAATCAAACCCAGGTCTCTAGCATTGCAGGTGGATTCTTTACCATCTGAGCTCCTTCTTCTTCTACCCTGTGTTATCCTGCAGTTTAAAGTGATGTGAGCAATCTGGAGGGGAGGAAAACCCCTTTTCCTTGCCATGCCCCTCCCCCTTCCTTGGGGGTACACAACACACTCCCCACAGGAACCACAGGTTACCCAACCAACAGTCACACCCCACTGCCAACATGAACCACAGGTCTTACCCCACTCCTTACACAAAGCACAGCTCATTCCAAACGCTCCATACTCACCTTTGAGATTCCAACAGATTCATTTCAGGAAGGATACGTAAGTTCTGAGCATACTGCAGGTGGTGGTTTCTTTATTTGATCATTTCATTTTAACTCAGTCCAAGAACATACAAGCCTCATGAGGAAAAGGACTCTGTTTGTCTCAGTGATGCTCCTCATCGCCTGTCTAGCACAAGACCTATCACAGAGTAGACCCAATAGTATTTGGTGAATGAATGATGTAAATGGAAGAAGGAAAGCATGCCCTAAAAGAAACCATTCCTAAGGTGATTTGAGCTATGGACATACAAAATCAGCCTAGGTTAAAACCCTTTCCAATATTAAAAAGGTATCTGCTTTTAAAAAACTTAAATTTGAAATTTTTAGTCTCTCCTATTTCCTTTGAAATTATTTCTGAAAATTATCATTTCCATTGCTTTATATGCTTTATATGTCAAACTGTGATCCTGTTTCCATTTCATATATATATCAATGATTGTATCACAAAGTGACACACGATAATATGCAAAACCAAATATGGCATGTATCTCTTCTCCCTGGACCTCCTTTCTTGAGGAAGGCACGAACACATCATTCAGAAACTGTGTTTGTCTCAGTGAGAAGCTCTGTGCAGGCAGGGACCTAACTAGATCACCATCACCTAATGCATTGCCAATACATAATAATAGGTAGTCAAGAAATATTAGGTAAATGTAATAGTTACATGGGCTCAGGGAATTGCTTCTATTAGGACATCCTTCTTTTCTATGAAAGACATGAGTCTTACTATTTAGGGTAAATCCAGCTTCCTCCAAGAAACCACCCACTCCAGGGGAGATGCAGACATAGAGAACTGACTTATGGACATGGGGCGGGGGAATAGGAAGGAGAGGGATAGAGAGAGTAGCATGGAAATATATACACTACCATGTGTAAAATTGATAGCCAGTGGGAATTGGCTGTATGACTCAGGGAGCTCAAACTAGTAATCTGTGACAACCCAGAAGGGGTGAGATGGGATGGGAGGTGGGAGGGAAGCTAAAGAGGCGGGGACATAAGTATACCTGTGGCTGATCCACGTTGACGTATTGCAGAAACAATACGATAGTGTAATAATCCTTCAGTTAAAAATAAATAAATGGTTGGATGGCATCACCGACTCCATGGACATGAGTTTGAGCAAGCTCTGGGAGGCAGTGATGGATAGGGAAGCCTGGTGTGCTGCAGTCCATGGGGTCACAAAGAATTGGACATGACTGAGCAACTGAACTAAACTGAAAAATAAAATAAATTAAGAAAATAAATCTTTAAAAAGAAGTCACACATTCAGCAATAATCTCTCCTTTCCTTATGCTCTCTTAGCACGTGGTATATACTTATCAAATTAGACTGAGAGCCCCTAACTGACAAGGACGTTCTCATTTTAAATTTTTTATTTACTTCTCAGTCTTGACTACAGCGCTCTCATGTGAAAGGGGCTTAGTTATAGTAACAGGAAGCTTTGTAAAGACCTACTTTAAATGATGGGCTTTGAACTATTTTAAGAGATTTCCATGATGAATTCATTTAATTCTCACTACAACCCTATGAGACAGTTAATATCAAGATCCCATTTTACAGATGAGGAGACTGAAGCCCAGAGACACACAGATAAATTACTGGCCGTGATTCAAATCCACATGCTCTGCCTTCCAAGACTACTCTCCTTAACTAGAAGGAAACAAAGCCAGCTAGATGGTCATTAACTAGTGAGAAGCTTACAGGATCAGCCATCCTTATGCACACAGGCACAAAAAAAGAACATAGCAAATAAAAGCAGTAATGAACAGACACGGCCTGTAACTCACATGACTACCACGGTAAGCCAGGAAGCCATGGATGCCTGTATGTCCCTGAAGGGGTGCTCTGAGGTCACCCATGGAGAAGATTTTACAAGGTTGTGAAATATTTCCATTCAACATTTCCTGTCTTCTTACCCGTCTGATAAGGGTTACACATCCATGCACAATGGATTTTTCTCCCATTCATCATTATATAGTGCACTTTAAGACTTTTCAATATTCAAGTATTTTAATTCAATACAAAATGTCCCTAATACCTCAACAAATAAACAAACAGGACGTGCTGTTGGATGCATTCTTTTTACAGACGTTGGAATTAATCACGAATTTTGCTCTTCTTTGTCAAGCACGCTTTGCCATCTTGAAATAAAGGAGAGTTGAATAGGTCACAGATTTGCGTTGAGCCTGAACTATAACCTAAATGGCTTGGGCTAAACATGCTTGTGTCTATCAAGATCTCAAGTAGCGTTAAAATGCAAGTGTGCTGCTCTTAAGTCATTTCATCGCCAGTATTACAGAGACACAGAACGACAGAATTTACCTATACTTCATAGTGATCCTAGAATATTCTGTGTAAGCCATGTGCAGGGTTTCAATTACAAAGAGATCCTGGGCAAGCACAAGTCAAACGTTCGTGCTGTCATTTATTTTTGACTGATCCCAAATATTGGCATCATGTAGTGATTTATAATGGGATAAAAATCTCTGCTTCGTGAGTGTGTGTTGAGGATTTAAGAAGATGATACATGGGAAGCATTTTACAGGAGTGTAAATCATGGATACTACCTGGTTGACAGGAAGGACAGAAAGTTTGCCTGCCCAGGCTTCCCCATCTCAGTGGCCGTTGCTCTGAGATTTGGAGACACTGGGGTCTGGATGTATTCCTTTGAAATGAGTCTACTTTTGTTACAATCTTACATTGTGTGATTTTGCAAAGGCAATTTTTCAACATCTATGAAAATTAAGCTATACATCCCCTTGGACCAAACAAACCTGCTTCAAGTAACTCATGCTCTAGATCTTTTCATGTGCATGTGACTCTTTGTGACCCCATGGACTATAGCCCACCAGGCTTTTCTCTCCATGGGATTTGCCAGACAAGACTGATGTGAGTTGCAACTTCCTCCTCCTGGGGATCTTCCCCACCCAGGGATCAAACCCATGTCTCCTGCATCTCCCGCATTTGCAGGTAGATTCTTTACCACTGAGCCACCGGGGTAGCCCAGATCTACTCACATCAGATCCCAAAAATGTATGCAGACTTGTTTGTAATAGCAGCCAAATGTCCAGCAATAAGGGATGAGTTAGAAAGTATGGCTTGGGACTTCCCTGGTGGTCCAGTGGTTAAGAATCTGCCTTGCAATGCCAGGGATGTGGGTTTGATCCCTGGCTGGGGAACTAAGATCCCACATACCGGAGAGCAGCTAAGCCTGCACCCCAACTACTGAGCCTGCGCACCACAACTAGAGAGTCTGTGCGCCACAGTGAAAGATCCCACGTGCCACAACTAAGACCCAAGGCAGCCAAACAAATAAATATTTAACATAAGTAAATAAAGCATGACTCATCTAAAGAGTGGACAGCTGTGCAAACGTGGAAAGGATGCATGATCAATTTGGCACCACACTGAGATAGATTGATAAGTGAAATGAGTAAGGAGCCAAACAGTACAGATAGGATGCCCCTTGGGTATTTTTAAAATAAGAAGCATACATATAAAACGGATATGTGCACTGACTATTTCAGAAAGGATTCCCAAGAATGTGGGGAGAGTGGTTACCCGTGGAACAAAACTAGAGATTGGGATCTGGTGGGAAGATCTACGTGTCTTCATTATATGCCCTTTGGCAGTGTTTGAATTGTTCTTACCACACTGAAGTGCTACGTTTTCAATTTAAAAACCAGACATTATTTTCCCTACATGATTAGGATCAACATTCACCAATCGGACAGCGTGACTTGCTTCCAGGCTTCCATGTGAGTTGAGTGTAATGTGGAAGCATAGGAGCTGGGCCAGGAATTCTGAACTCTGATAGGACACACACAGACACACACACACACACACTTTCAACTGGTGTGTGCAAAATCCCTTCGTAAGGTTGCTTGCTGACCTAAACAATCATACTTTTTGGGTAAAGTGTGTCTACCTGGAGGGAAGTTAAAAGCAAGCACAGTGGGAAGATTTCCCTGAAACTGCCTAGTGAAGAATATGTAGTTTGGGCAGGTTGGAACTTTTATTACCATTCAAAACATACCTCATCAAAACTGCCTAGAGAGAGGCTGTGCCAGGACAAAAACAAAACAAAACTTGAGCATTAATTTTTTAAAATATGCATTTGTTCTTATGTTTCATCTCGTAGATACTGGTGTAAAACACTTAAAGAAGATGTCCACATTTGAAAACCTAGGCATGTTGCATAACTTGTCTCTAATTATACAGGAATGAATTATTAAGTGAAAAATGTAATTAGATGTTTAAAACGTTACTGATAGCTCACACTAACAAAACAAACTGTGAATTATATTTTTTTGAGCATATGATTCAGGCACCAGTTTTATAGATTTAATGTCCTTGAGGAATATCAGATGTCCTCAAGATCTGGAGTTTGATTTAACTGAAAGATACAGGGAAAACTTTGTAGCCAGCCAATCCCCCATCGGCTCCATATCTAAAGAGGATCAAAAGCGTGCGTTATTCCAGCTAAGGTTAGCAATAATTTATGCTGAATAAATTATCTGCAGTTTAGCTGCTTTCAGCCAGGGGCACAAGAAGAAGTTATGCAATGCAAAAGGCTGCGCACACCAGCATGTACTAACATGCTGGAACCAAACCAGGCTGGGCCCGTCAGAGGTGACCCGAGCCCGGTTTGTTACGGACTTGGTGCAAAGCCAAGTCACTGGCTCAGCTGGGAGCTGAAGCACCTTCCCAGTTTCCACCCACTCACCTTGCCTAACCTATTCCTCACCTTGTCTGATCTACAACCGTGAAGTGTAGAAAGCATGCCTTAGAAATAAAATGGAAAACTAATCCACCATTTAGAAGTACAACATAAATACACATAGATGAAAGCTGCATGTTCAAAAAGATGCTGCAGATAAAGGTGACAAGAGGTAATTAATTTTCTAAACTAGAATGAATTCCAGATCTAGGGGATGCCTATAAATGCTGAGCCAAAGCTTTGGTACAGAAGTGGCAGGCAGCACGGGAAAAGTTCCAGAAAGATCCGCCCCAAGAATCTCCTTTTAGGACCTGGAGTTACATGGAGACTGGCTCAGTGTCCTTGCCCTTCTGAGAGAACCCAGCCCACCTACGTCTTTCTATGGTTGAGCCAAAAAAAGGCAAGACCCTTATCACAGGAACATGGGCTTAAAGTGTCTAAAAGGCAAATGTATTAGTATGTTCAGTCACCTTGCAAGCTAATGACTAGACACTCGGAGCACAGGGGATCATTATTCCAGCATATCATCAGTGAGCTCTCCAGAAAAGCTAATTAAGGGATCCATTAAAATGCTTACCCGAAAGTGAGGGTTTATCACAGAATCTCATTCGTATTTGAAGAATTTGCAAGATTTTCCCTCTGCCTGCTCCCGCCACCTTTCATTTCCTTTCCTGTGATCTCTAAAGATGAGCAAAATTAATTAGGGAGATTCTTATTTTCCTTTTATCATAATTTAGGTATCTCATTATTTCCCCCCTTCTCTAACACTGTTTGCTATCAACCTGACATGGAAACCCAAAAGAACTGCTGCTGCTGTTGCTAAGTCGCTTCAGTCGTGTCCAACTCTGTGCAACCCCATAGACGGCAGCCCACCAGGCCCCCCCATCCCTGGGATTCTCCAGGCAAGAAGACTGGAGTGGGTTACCATTTCCTTCTCCAATGCATGAAAGTGAAGGGTGAAAGTGAAGTCGTTTAGTCATGTCCAACTCTTAGCAACTCCATGGACTGCAGCCTACCAGGCTCCTCCGTCCATGGGATTTTCCAGGCAAGAGTACTGGAGTGGGGTGCCATTGCCTTCTCCGCCAAAAGAACTAGAGGCAGACAAATACTATTCATATATTCCTCTGTCAAGAGGAGCATCAGGTCACACTTGCCCAGAAAATCCCCTGTTCACTTCTTTAACATGAGAAGTTAGTTGTTCTTTGATCATCTTTAGGTCTTTAAGTGTCCTTTCTTGGCATCCTCCAAAGTAGGTGCACGCAAGGTGGGGACGGCATCCATCCAGTAGAGCTGGGAAGACACCCTACATGTTCTCTTTTACATTTCTTTTGTTCCCTCATCTGATGGTAATTTATATTTTCTGTATATATCTTACAATAGATAAAACATCTAGGTATCAATGAGATGGTTGGAGGGCATCACCAACTCAGCGGACATGAGTTTGAGCAAGCTCTGGAAGGTGGGGAGGGACAGGGAAGCCTGGTATGCCATACAGTCCATGGGGTCCAAAGAGTTGGACACAACTGAGCGACTGAACAACAATGGGAGCAATACTTACATATCATCTGCAAGTAAAAACAAATAATCACAAAGGAGGAATGTGGATTCAAAAGGTTTCACAGATGAGGCGGGCAGTCTTAGGGACCCGTGGGCCAGCCTGGAGGACCATGGCATCAGTTTAGGATCATCTGCCAAGTGCTGTCCACAGCCACGGGGAGCCCTGTGGTGTGTGTGCTCACCACAGCTCTTTAAACTGCTCAGATTCTATATCTGAAAAGAGTGAAAGGCAGCCGGATTCCCTAAGGATTCAGTCATCTGTGATTTAACCTTGCTCATCTCATATTCAGGAATTTTTAAGGGAAGGAATGATGCTAAAGCTGAAACTCCAGTACTTTGGCCACCTCATGTGAAAAATTGACTCACTGGAAAAGACCCTGATGCTGGGAAGGATTGGGGTCAGGAGGAGAAGGGGACGACAGAGGATGAGATGGCTGGATCGCATCATGGACTCGATGGACAAGAGTCTGAGTGAACTCCGGGAGTTGGTGATGGACAGGGAGGCCTGGCGTGCTGCAATTCATGGGGTCGCAAAGAGTCGGACACGACTGAGCGACTGAACTGAACTGAAGTAAAATTGCTCAATAGGCCCAGAGTGACTCCTCCCCCTACACTGGGAAAACTATATAAAACAAACAGAAAATGCCAAACTAACTTGTAAGTTGGCTCACTGGATGCACAGTCTAGCCTTCCTCTTTCCCTCAAGAGCAAGGTCTGAATTAGCACTGTCTTTTCTTTTTAACTCTCCTGGATTTTTTTCAGTTATAAAATAATATGTGGCTGCCATAACAAAGAAAGATAAAAAAGAAAGAAAGTTGCCTGTGATGGCATTTTTTTTTTTTTTTCTAAAATCAAAACTCTATAGAGTCAAGAATCTACTGAGAAAAATATGCCATCATCACAATGGCTATTGCTCGTCCTAATACGCCAGGGCTGAAAGAGACAGTCACCGTCGCACACAGTGGTAAATTTTGGGGGACTAACAAGGCATCAGACATCAAATTTTACATCAATGAATAACCCCCGATGAGCACATTTCTGTCAGTCAGCTCACAAAAGACCCTGGTGACTCGCGACAATGACAACATCTTTCTGAATACTAAAAGTATTTCCCCTTCCCTTAATCTTGGCATTTACTACACTACCAAATATTAATGGAAAATTGATTTAGTTATTTCTGATGCTTCGTCTATCTTATCTAGGAAAAGTCAAAGGGAATCCCTATGGATACAGACAGAGGGAACCGTTCTTTACACATTTTTGTATATGATTTGGAAAGCCTGAGAAAACTGACAAATCACAAGAAAAAGAAATTTGTGTCCTGTGGAGTAAAACTCAGTACCTGGAAATTTCACTGCAGGAAGTTGAAATTGACAGATAGAAACTAGACCAGTTTCATAATATCACTTCACAAACTCACAGTGAAAAACTGTTCTGAAAGTTTAGCTCTATTTCTCACAAATGTAATAAAATGACAGAACTCAAAGGGCATTAAGAGGTCATCTTTTCCAGCCTCCTGCCTCAGGCAAAGGAGGACTCCATCAAACAAGATAAATGACTGCAGGTACTGTTTTGTTTCCCTTTCTGTTTTTTAAATATTCAGAGAGATATTTAAATTCCTCTTAGTCACTTGGCTTGGCCAGAGTCCAATCAGCCTTTTAGTCACAGAACTTTTAATTAGACTTGCAATTTAGTCTCACTTTCTTTTGTTCAATTCTCTATAAAGGATGAATTGTTGATTGGTATATTGTAAGAATATCCATTGATATACTTGAAAAGAGTACTACTGCCTTAAATTTTCAGGAGTATAGTGAACTAGATACTCTAGCCAAACTATTTGCTACAAACGACTAAAAATACTTAATGAAATAGAAAATCTGTCTTCTAACTTGCATCAGTGAGTTGATAAGAAAGTAAGGAATTCTCAGAAGCAAAAATCCAGGTCACAGCCAGATTCTGAATGAAGACCAGAGCCCCAAAACTGCCTCTCAAACTGATGTCAATAGGCAAACCAGACGGACTTGAACTTGGTCTACGAGGCCTCAAGAGGTGCTGGAACAGCACACACAGCCTAAGATGGAACATAAATAGGAGGTGCACACTACACCCCGCATAAAGACACAATGCCAAAGGGCTGCATGCTCAACACAGGTAAACCAAACATAAATCCTCCGCTCTCCAGGAGAGCACAACGAAGATTATGTCTTGAACTTCAAAGCTGAAAAAAAAATCTTCCCTGCAAATTTTTAACCACAAAGAAGCCTGCCTCAGGTGAGCTTGGATTTCAAAGTTAAAACAACCTGGCATTCTGGGAAAACAGCAGTCTTATTCTAAAAGGATCCCAGGTTCGCCATGCCCTCCAAATATCTGGCTCAAGCAAATTTAAATCATCTATGAAGGACAGGACCCCAGCTTCAACAGAGACCTGGTGAGGTCCCCACAGATACGCACTCAGAAAATAGGCGCCACAGGGAAGTCACCAAGATCTCAAGGAAACAAGACACCCCAATTGTGGATTGAGTTTTTAGAAGACAGTAAGTTTCTGGTTGAATAAAAAAGAGTAAGATCATAAACTCATAAGTATTTGTTGTCTGATAAACTAAAATATCACCATTTTTCAGGAGACCCAAGCTTCACTACCACCAAATTATAGGAATAAT
This sequence comes from Bos taurus, assembly GCF_002263795.3. Taxonomy (NCBI): domain Eukaryota; kingdom Metazoa; phylum Chordata; class Mammalia; order Artiodactyla; family Bovidae; genus Bos; species Bos taurus. The sequence continues at coordinate 93,104,098 of NC_037336.1, forward strand.
TGCATACGCAGATTGATACATAAAGGAGGCTTGTTTATCTGTTGGTTTGACTATGTCTTCATTAACAATTTTCATTCTATCTACTCATGCACATGTATTGAATGTCCGCAAAAGGTGAGGGACCAGGCAGACAGATGTGGAAACGCATGGTCATTTCCCTCCAACGACTCATACCCAAATAGGAAAAATGAGAGACAGGAGTTAGTGGTTTCCTTGTTTTTCATTTGCTTAGCATCTATTAATTTTCAGTCAAGGCTATGGTTTTTCCAGTGGTCATGTATGGATGTGAGAGTTGGACTGTGAAGAAGGCTGAGCGCTGAAGAATTGATGCTTTTGAACTGTGGTGTTGGAGAAGACTCTTGAGAGTCCCTTGGACTGCAAGGAAATCCAACCAGTCCATTCTAAAGGAGATCAGCCCTGAGTGTTCTTTGGAAGGAATGCTAAAGCTGAAACTCCAGTACTTTGGCCACCTCATGTGAAGACTTGACTCACTGGAAAAGACTCTGATGCTGGGAGGGATTGGGGGCAGGAGGAAAAGGGGATGACAGAGGATGAGATGGCTGGATGGCATCACCAACTCGATGGACGTGACTTTGAGTGAACTCCGGGAGATGGTGATGGACAGGGAGGCCTGGCGTGCTGAGATTCATGGCGTCGCAAAGAGTCAGACACGACTGAGCAACTGAACTGAACTGAACTGAAGCATCTATTAATTTTTTTTCACATTTCATCAGATCTAAAAAATTCACCTCAGTATTATTTGCAAAAAGCTCAACATTATCATATAAGCCATCGTGATTTTTTTTCCCCCTAACACCCTTCCACCCAGAGCCTCCTGTCCTCCTGATGATATATTGTTTGGAAATATAAACATATAGTAAAATGATAAGGAAAAGCAAGAGAATGCTTAACATAATATCACATGGGTTATATTTGGAATAAGAAGGAAAAGGTTTGGACCCGGAGGAATACAAATATAAAAATAGGAATTCAATCCCTAGCTGGGGAACTAAGATTCTGCATGCCATGCAACATAGTCAAAATTTTTTTAATCTCTATATGTGTAAATATATGCTATATATAAAATACATACATATATATATATGTGACACATATATCTGTTAATCTTTTACATCAGGAAATTCTTTTATTTTGCCTTCACACATGACAAGATAGTTTAGGTGGGGACAGAATCCTGTTTGATAATTATTTTCCCTCAAAATTTTGCAGGTCTTGCATTCAGTATTGCTGTTAAGAAATGCAATGCCATTCTGATTCCCAATACATTTTTTTACTCTGTAAACTTCTCATTTCCCCTGTATCCTGGTATGTCATAATGAGCCATCTCTAATCATTCTTTATTCATTCATTATGATGGATACTCAATAGGCCTTTTCAACTGAAAGATTTATTTATTTCTACAGTTGTAGAAAATTTTCTAGTGCTAGTTCATTAATACTTCTCTCAGCTACACTTTCACTCGTCTCTGCTTTTTTAACTCATTAGTCACAGGTTAGACCTCTGGGATCAATCTTCCAGTTCTTATCTTTTCTCTTATTTTGCATCTCTTAGTTTTTTTGGTGTTTTGTTCTGTTCTATTTGGAGGAGAATTCAAGTTTATCTTCCAATCGTTCTATTGGGATTTTATGTCACCTATCATATTTTTAATTTCCAATAGCATTTCATCCTTTCTGGTTACTCCTTTTCCCCAGTGTCCTATTCTTCCTTCATATATGCAGTATCTCTCCCTATTTCCTGAACTAAATCTTAATTTTAGTTTTCTAGATGTTTTCTTCAGTTTCCTGCCTTATATCAATTTCTTCTAAAGTTCCTTTTTTCTCTTTGCTTTAGTCTCTCTCATTTCACAGATCTCCCTCCAATGAGTAGAAATTCTTGGTTGTCTGCTTGTATTTACAACAATCTAAGTGGAAGTTCTAGTTGCCTGGATTGGGCTTACTGGATAGTTTTCACTACAGTGTGACGGGCTATTAATCTAATCTTTTCATTAGAGTACCATAATGTCAATATGTAAAGGTCTTTTCTCTATGGTCATATTGTTTCTCCAGAGAAGAATCTATCTTCTGGCCCAGTTGGGTTTATGTGTGTGTGTTTAGTGAGTGGAAGCAGAGGAGGTTAGGATGACATGTCTGACTTCTAACATGTTAGTATTAATAACAGAGTAGGGGAAGGGAACCAGAGGTCACGTACAGACACTCACTTCATTCTTCGTATTTAATTATCCACTCCATCCTTGCCCTTCCCTATGCCTGTGCTGTGCTGTGCTATGCTGTGCTAAGTCTCTTCAGCCATGTTTGACTCTTTGCTACCCTATGGACTGCAGCCCACCAAGTTCCTCTGCGCATGGAATTCTCCAGGCAAGAATACTGGAGTGGGTGGCCATGCCCTCCTCCAGAGCATCTTCCCAACACAGGGGTAGAACCCACGTCTCTTACGTCTCTTGCACTGGCAGGGGCGTGTTTTACCACTAGCGCCACCTAGGAAGCCATATTCCTTGTCAGTAAATTCTAATTCTCTCTGGTTTCACTTGTCCAAAATACAAACCTCTCACGCCCTGCCTGTGGAATTTGTCAACTGGATGCATGGAATGGGGCGGGACCCAAGGAATCCAACCACTGCATATACAGTGTATCTGCCTGGTGCCTCTCTGCTCCCTGCCGTCCCATCGTGAAGCCTCAATATGTCCCTCCTCTTCAAGTTCTGGGTTGCTTGCTCCTCACAGTCTCCCTCTTGAGGGCACCTGGGATTGTTTCTTCCCTCTACGCTGCTCATTCAGCTACAGCTCTAGGCTTCTTTCATTTGCTGGTGTCTCCATTCATTTTCCTTTGTGTTTGTGGGTTTACCTATTTTTACTCCTTTCCAGCCATTTTAATTGAATTTGGGGACAGAAAGGAGAAAAAGAGGTATAGACATTTCGCTATGACTGCAAGGAGATCCAACCAGTCCATTCTAAAGGAGATCAGTCCTGGGTGTTTATTGGAAGGACTGATGTTGAAGCTGAAACTCCAATACTTTGGCCACCTGATGCAAAGAGCTGACTCATTGGAAAAGACCCTGATGCTGGGAAAGATTGAGGGCAGGCGGAGAGGGGACGACAGAGGATGAGATGGTTGGATGGGATCACCGACTCAATGAACACAAGTTTGAGTAAACTCCAGGAGTTGGCGAAGGACAGGGAGGCCTGGCGTGCTGCAGTCCATGGGGTTGCAAAGAGTTGGACATGACTGAGCAATTAAACTGAACTGAACCAGAAAGAGTTGAGTTGAATGGGATGGGTTATAACATGTGTCCATTATACTGTTCAGATTCTCTCTCAGACTTCCTTCAACCTATTTAAATATCTGGCTCCCATCTGAAAAGGCAGACACCGTGTCTCATCTCTGTTGTATTCTCAAAGCCTACAACAATACATATTTGTTGAATGAATTAAATAAATTCAGAGGGTTTAATTCTTGATCATCCACAACAAAATCATGACTACAATTTATTTGCTGAGCACCCTGAATATGCCAAGACCAAGTCTAAACACTTTACAGATATTATTTTACCCAATTTAACCCTCATGACAGTGCTATGATGTAGATACTATTAATCATGCTTACAGATGGTAAAATTGTGGCTCAGCTGAGCTAAATGATTTGGTGACAGACGTACAATTAGCTAAAATGTGACCCAGCATTCAGATGTAAATCTTCCTCAAGCCAGAAACCTTGCTTATTCCATCTAAGTCTTCCCTGATAGCTCAGCTGGTAAAGAATCTGCCTGCAATGCAGGAGACCCTGGTTCAGTTCCTGGGTGGGGAAGATCTGCTGGAGAAGGGATAGGCTACCCACTCCAGTATTCTTGGGCTTCCCTAGTGGCTCAGCTGGTAAAAAATCCACCTGCAATGTGGGAGACATGGGTTCGATCCCTGGGTTGGGAAGATCCATCTAAGCATGGTCCTCCCCACCAAAACCTGGCATCAAGAGGGAGCAGCAGCAAGACTACCTACACACAGGCATGGTAAGAAAGGGCTTAAATCCAGAAAGCATGTGCCAAATAGAGATGGGATAAAAAAGAGGCTTTGCACCAAGGTTAAAAGTCGTCAACCACTGACTTAAATTTGGCAGTTCAGACTCACAAACTACTTTTCAAATTTCATAATTAATGTGTGTTGCATGTAGCAGCTCTGAAAGTACTTTCCAATACATTATCTTGTTTAAATTGCCAAACAAGGGCTTCCCTGATGGGTCAACGGCTAAGAATGTGCCTGCCAATGCAGGAGTCATGGGTTCAATCCCTGATCCAAGAGGATCCCACATGCCACAGAGCAACTAAATCCATGCACCACAACTACTGAGCCTGTGCTCCAGAGCCCACGCTCTGCAAGAAGAGACACCACAGTGAGAAGCCGCCCACCACAACTGGAGAGCGGCCCCCACTCACTGCGACTAGAGAAAAGCCTGTGCAGCAACAAAGATAGAGCAAAGCCAAAAAATAATACATTTTTTTAAAAAGAAGCTATACTTCCAAAGTATAAAAATAAATTGCTAAACAAAACGATCAGAAATTGACTAGATGTGAATAAGGTGTTTTTAAAGTCCTGAATGAAGACTTTTTGAACAGCATTTTTATTATGCAAGGATAATATATTTCAGAAGAATATTTGAGTGACTAATACGACTAAAAATAGAGAAGTCAAATGCATACTCATTAACACAGTGAATTAAGTATCCCCAACTGTAAGTATGATTCTACATCATATTCCCCAGGAAAATATTTGGACTTGGAATTATCCGTTGAACAACATATTTTCATTCAAAAACATATTGAAATATAAGCAGCTCTCTCACGCTTGCTTTTAGAATCATCGAATTTTGGCTTTGTTGAAATTACTTCTCCCATGGCTTCAATTTTTTCTGCATACACAATTTCATACCCAAATTGTGAAACAAAAACAGAATTTGTCTCATGGCAAATGATGCCATGCAACTAGATTCAACATATTTTGAAGCCCGACTATAGATGAAGGTCTGTGCTAAGCATTCTAGCATATTTAAAGCTGAACAAGGCATGTTTCCAAACAATAAGGGAGGAAGCATATACGTACAACATAATACAAGGCGGGCGTGGGCAGCACTACTCTGGATATAGACACGCTGGCTGTGGGCGTTTAGAGAAGAGGGAGTATCAGAACCAAGTGGTTGAGGGGATGATGAACTGGCCTTGGAAGCATGGGGGCCCTCACCAGGCAGAGGCGGGAACAGAGGGCACACTGGTGCAGGGCACGGTGAGCACACTCCTGAATGGGAAGGAGGAAGCAGGTAACACCTGCATATCAGACAGAAGTGGCTGGGGCATGTTTTGGAGGCCTGGGGCCACCATCACAAGGTACTGCAAACTCAGCAGCTTAAAACAACAGAAATTTATTTTCCCAAAGCTCTAGAGGCCAAAAGTCCAAAATCAGGATGTCAGAGGGCTGGGTCCCTCTTGAGGCTCTGTCTGAGAAACCCCTTCCTGCCTTCCTCCTAGCTTCTGCTGGCAGCTGGCAACCCCTGTGTTCCTTGGCTTGCTGCTGCTAAGTTGCTTCAGTCGTGTCTGACTCTGTGTGACCCCATAGATGGCAACCCACCAGGCTCCCCTGTCCCTGGGATTCTCCAGGCAAGAACACTGGAGTGGGTTGCCATTTCCTTCTCCAATGCATGAAAGTGAAAAGTGAAAGTGAAGTCGCTCAGTCCTGTCTGACTCTTCGAGACCCCATGGACTGCAGCCTACCAGGCTCCTCCATCCGTGGGATTTTCCAGGCAAGAGTACTGGAATGGGGTGCCATTGACTTCTCCTTGGCTTGGAGCTGCACAATTCCACTCTTGGCCTCCCATCCCCACATGGCCCTCATCTCTCTGTGTTTCTGTCACCCATCTTTTTCTTCTTCTCTTCCCTCCCCTCCCTTCCCATTTCCTTCTCTTATTCTCAGGACTTATCTTTTGATTTAGAACCTGCCCTAACCCAGAATGACCTCACCTTAAGATCCTTACCTCTGCAAAGACTCTTTTTCCAATAAGTTACATTCTGAGGTTCATATTTTTATGGGGGCACAATTCAGACCTCTACAGGGTGCCTCTCACATAAATGTATAACTTTAAAAATAAATTTTCTGGGAATTCCCTGGCATTCCAATGGTTAGGACTCACTGCTGAGGACCCAGGTTCAGTCCCTGGGCAGGGAACAAAGATCCAGGGAACAAAGGTCACAAGCTACACGTCGTGACCAAATAATAATAACTTTCCTTGTATTTAATTTTGGTTATGAATTGAATCAAAAAATATCCAGGCAATAAATTCTTAAAGATAATCTTATGGCCATGTTTCTGAATTTAATTTTTAACCAGTTGGGAGGGTTTTGAGATCTTGGCCAGGGCCATATGACTGATTGCTGAGGGAGACTTTCCCAAACCTATCAATCATCACATGAGTGGAAATACCAGCCACCTCGTATGACTGGATTCACAGCTGTTCCAGAAACCGGTGTGAGTAATGCTGCCATGTGCAACTCTGCACCTCCCATACCAAGAGAACTCCATATTTGAAAAATGCTCTGAAAAATCCTAAACAAGGGACCAAGAGACATGAATCGAAAGCACTATAAAAATTAAGGAAGAATATAAAGTCTAAACTAATCCAAAATTTGCTTTATGCACAGGAAGCATTTAGAAGTTGATTCTTAAGAATGGATTTTGCAAGGCATTTCATAATTGCCTTAATTATGAAAAACACTTTTTATTGGATTAGAGGTGCAATTCGATGCTCTTTGGATTCTAGATAAAGGACTCAGTAATTGTATAAAATGATAGACAGGCTTTCAGGCTCTTGCACTTGTTTTCTGACTCTGATTTAAGTGTGAAATTGATCTGAAGTCTGTATGGGTCTTCTATCAAGTATACTCAAATGTAAGCAATGTGGTTTCATTTGCACTAATTCAGTACAAAATATCCTTTTGCTCTGCAAAACTCAAATGCATCTCTTAGAATAGAGAGTCCAATTTATGTCATGCTATAATCATAGCAGTTCTAAACTAATTTAGCACCCTGAAGAAGTTAATTAACATCATTAAAAAGTGCATCCAGTCAAGTATAACATGTGACCCAAATAAATAACTGAATGAACTTTCCTACTCTAGGGGTGACATGTTCCAAGGCTGTCCTCTTTCATCAGACTGGCCAACAATTGTTTGAAACATCTGACACCAACCACATTAGATGATTTTCATGAAGGTGTAAACCTACATGGCAGCCTAATAAACAACTTAAGTTTCATGGCTGACATTGATTTATACCTCTTCTAAAGACATGGTGCATGAAATGATCAGAACAGTCAATAACGCAAGCAAAATGTATGGGCTTGAGATAAGAGAGCAGAAAACAAAATCAATGCCTTCCAGCTATTAACAGCATGCAGCAGAGTTCATAATAGATGGCATTAAACTTGAACAAGTTGCATCATTCAAATACCTCAGAGAAACTGTCATTCCAACAGTAATTGCAAGAATAGCACTCACATAAATGAGTATATGTGGCTTCAGCTTGGTCACTGAAGGCATTTTACCAATGAAAAGCTGCTTGGATGAATTGTTTGGGGTGCATCCTTATTGCAAAAATTTTAAAGGAGGTCACTAGGCATACTAATAAGTATCATTAGGTACATAAAATTTAGATAATGAAGAAAGTCAATATAATGCTATAAACCTTCACACACAAAACAGATGCACAAAGGGCAAAGCAATCAGCCGCAAATGGATGATTTTGTTTTTCCTTTAAAGGAATGAAAATGAGTGGAATTAAATATTGCTATCTTGTAATCAACACAGTCATTTTTAAGCCCTACAGGTCAGATAAGTTTCTTTTCAGAAACATGAAAAGAGTTCTAGCCAAGTATTCGGTGTAGCTGAGTGGCTGAGCACATTGCCTTGGAGATCAAATCTACCTGTGCCTCTACCACTTATTAGCTTTTCCATTTAACCTTTCTGGGCCTCTGTTTATTCATCTGTAAAGTGAGATTAATTGTAAGTACCTCAAAGTGTTGTTGTGAGAATGTAATAACAGATGTTGGAGGAGTCCCTGACTAAACAGTTTCTATCTTTATTTTCAGTGTATGTATGAATTTAACCTTATACCGAATTTCTTAGAGACTGTTAAATGGACATAAGTACTTCAAAAGAAGGTCAGCCCTCAATAATCTCTATTTATTACAAAATTACAGTATTCAAATCCATAGCAGCTTACTTAAAGAAGCACACGGTCAAACTGCTCTCCAGCAATTTGAACACATTCAGGAGAGTGATTCTCTAACAGTGACACATTCGTGAACAGGTTTATTCTCCACTTCATATTTCTTTATACATTATCCAGGTAAAGGAGGATTCAGATAGTCCTCACTCACATTTTCCATTTAACCTTGAAATGATTTCAAGTATCCGAGGATCTTTTCAAATTCCAGGTCAGCCACCCACAGCTTTGCATCTCAAGATCACATTCTATCACCCACCAGTATTGCTGCGACTTCAATCGTGACGGCACCATTTGGAATTTTGACTGCTTTTTTTTTCCTTTAGGCAGCATGCATTAGTGAAAAGTCACATGGCATATTTCTAATGGCAACTGGTAATTCTCTGTCACACATTTGTATCAATTAGCACCTTTTTTTCTTGGTTTGTGTCATGAACCACCATTGCACTATGTGAACATTTTGTTGAAATACTGTAGAGTATATGGAAATGATCAATGTTAGGAATGCAAATGACTGTGTCTCAGGGCACTGGAACTAAAATATTGGCTCTTGGTGCTGGAGAAGACTCTTGGGAATTCCTTGGACAGCAAAGAGATCCAACCAGTCCATCCTAAAGGAAATCAACCCTGACTATTCACTGGAAGGACTGATGCTAAAGCTGAAGCTCCAATACTTTGGCCACCTGATGCAAAGAGCCGACTCATTAGAAAAGACCCTGATGCTGGAAAAGATTGAGGGCAGGAGGAGAAGGGGACCACAGAGGATGAGATGGCTGGATGGCATCACCAACTCAATGCACATGAGTTTGAGAAAGCTCTGGGAGATGGTGAAGGACAGGGGAGCCTGGCACACTGCAGAACGTGGATTCACAAATAGTCGGACACGACTGAGCGACTGAACAACAACAATAGGGTATCAGGGCTAAAATACTGGCTCTTGATAGGAAGTGAGCGTGGCCCTGGCCCTGGGATGTTAGTCAGCAGTTGAAATAGAAATACTCCCAGTGTCTCCACCAGCTGCAAAGATGATCCTACAGCAAAGGCTGAGAAGAACAGCTGCTGCTAGACCACGGTCTGCAGCACTGAGTATTCCTGTTCAAGCAAAGATCTCTCCACTGAGCTTCACAGTGAGTTACCACTGGTTCTTTATACCTGATTTTACACCTGATTGTTGTGAATTCCAGCACAAGAAGCTCTAGGAAGATCAGTGCATGCGTATATGCTCAGTCGCTTCAGTCGTGTCTGATTCTTTGTGACCCCATGGACTCCAGCCCTCTAGGCTCCTCTGTTCATGGGATTCTCCAGGCAAGAATATTGGAGTGGGTTGCCATGCCCTCCACCAGGGAACCTTCCGCACCCAGGGATCGAACCCACATCTCCTGCGTCTCCTGTGTTACAGACGGATCCTTTACCATTGAGCCACTGGGGGAAGCCCGGAAAGATTAGTACTTGAGGGTAAACTACCATCTATCCCTCGAACCCCCTGCCCTATACTAGAAAAAGGCTGCATAAAATGTAATTTCCCCATTCTTATTTTCTGAGTACCTACAGTAACAGCTGAACGGACAAACCTACAACTGAACACTTGGTGATTCGGAGACATAGTAGCCAAGCTGGGAAACTGATGGTCAAAGAAATGCCCCTAAATAATAATGCCACGAAAAATAGAGAACTGAATCACTGGTTTGATTATTTGGGTTAAATCTTTAAATCAACCCAGTGGTTTGAAAAAAAAGGAGGGTGTACATTTAATAACACCTGCTGCTGCTGCTAAGTCATTTCAGTAGTGTCCAACTCAGTGTGACCCCCATGGACTGCAGCCCACCAGGCTCCTCTGTCCATGGGGGTTCTCCAGCTGAGAATACTAGTGTGGCTGCCATGCTCTCCTCCAGGGGGTCTTCCTGACCCAGGAATCAAACCCACATCTCTTACATCTCCTGCACTTGCAGGTAGGTTCTTTACCACTAGCACCACCTGGGAAGCCCTAATAATCCCAGAACTTTCTCTCAAACAAAATCATATGTAAAAGAAAGAAAATGGTACACGGAGAACTATTAACTTTCAGGGGGCAGAAAGGATAGTGTGGAGCATGGGGCAGCTTTCAGACCCTCTCTGCTTCGACCACAACGGGCACTTGCCTCCAAAGACTTTCCAGTCCCATCAGAAAAGCAAAGATAACAACGATCCAATGACAGAACAATATGAGGGAATAGGCAGCTTTTCCATATTAAAGTGGATGATACAATTAAACTTTGTGGGAGTTCAGAGAAGGGAGGTGTTGTTGGCCCCAAAACAGCAGGGCCCACCAACCAGGCAGGCGCTTCTGCCAGTCACTGATGGGGTCAGTCTGCTTATCTGTGCCTAAATGCTACCTTCGTGCCTCTGACATATCACTCCCCAAATTCAGGTGCCCCGCTCCCTGCTCAAGACCCTCCATCTCGGAGTGGTTCAGCTGGACTGTCCCTAATCCATGATGCCACCACCTCACAGCACCCAAGCACCCCTCTTCCACTGACTACCTCTCACCATGAGAACCATCCATGATGCCTTGTACATTATCAATACTGAGGAAAAAGGCACATCAGGATCCTTCACATACTGCTCGTAATAATAGAAACTGGTCTGCCTTCTTTTGTACAAACTGTTTAACCCGTTGTCCTTCTAGAAATCCTTCTATGATGGTTTAGTCACTAAGTCGTGTCCGACTTTTGCAACCCCATGGACTGTAGCCCACCAGGCTCCTCAGTCCCTGCGATTCTCCAGGCAAGAATACTGAAGTGCTTGCCATTTCCTTCTCCTTTATTAGAAATCCTTCTAATAAAATTCTAATAATTTCACTTAAAGAAATTATCATAGATGTTGATAAGTTTTAGCTATAAGGATATTCATTGTTTATAATAGTGAAGCTCTGAAAATATCCAAAGTGTCCAATAATAAGGAATACATGGAATGGAATATAATGCAGACGTCAAATATGATGTAGTAAGTAAATACTTATGAATATAGAATATGCTTATTATACATTAAGCTGGATACATGATAGACACAATGTGATCTTACTGTATATATGTGTGTGTGTATATATATATATATATATATATACACACATACTATTATATACATACTATTATTTATATATACTATTCTTTTTATATATACTATTATTTTTTATATAAGCCCTATAATTTAGATATGTATATAACAGTAGTTTATATGCATAAAAACTGTCTGCCATCAAGTGAAGTACATTCATAATTTTACTTGATTGCTTTGGTATTTTTCTGACTTTTCATTGATAGAGGAAGCAAACCAAAGATGTTTATAATGACTATTCCTGCAAAACTAACATTTTCCTTTCTATAATGAAGTATTTTACACCCACAAATGAGTTTATGGAATAATCTATTAACCATCTAAGTATCTACCCCCAAGCTTGCACAACTCTATTTTCGAGTAACTTCGCTTTTAGCACAGGCATGTGAGAGATGAACAAAAGTAGGTCAGAATGCTGAAATGCTACATGGATTTACTCTCCAGTAATGAGAGGTTCCTTTCTGACCCCCTTAAACTCAGCTTTTAACTGCCCAGACTATCTCTAAAAGCCCCCTTCCTCCTAGCCTCTGCACCAGTAATAGTGACAGAGAATGTGGCACAAAGAACCGTGATTTCTCCCTCTTCAGGGCGCTGTTATCATCTGCTGCGGCACGCTGGCTACAGGGCTTGGGCCCGAGCTTGCACACAGCTCACCTCCTGATTTACTTAAATCTTTTTGCTTCTCTCAACCACAGGGAATGGGGACACTTACAGGTAACAACTGACAATTTGAGCAGAAAATACAGAGAAAAGCTGTGTAAAGCAAGTGGCTCAGATTATAGCTGTTGACTTCTAATATTATTTGATAGATGAGGCCGCTACAATTATCTACTGCTCATGGGTTCCATTACTGGAACAAGAAGCACACAAAATAAGGGCAATTTCCCCAACAATATATAGGACCACTTAACTTTGTCAAGAGCCATTTCTGCAAGTGAAGCCCTTCTTGTAAAAGACACGAAGATAATGTGCTGGCAACTTGACATGAGCATTTACTTCATCCCACATTAACTGCCTTTTTTTATTTCTGCCATGCTCTAGTTAAGGCCAAATTGGATATTATTTTTAACTAAACATTTGTTTTAAAATGCATTCTTATAATCTACCATTTTCCCCTAAAATTAAGTAAAAGGAAAAAGAACTGTAAGAAAAATTTGAAAACCCCTCACCAGGTGAAAGAGTGAACAAAATTTCTACCTTAATTTTTTCATTAACCTTCCTTGCAACTAGCTACCTCAAAACTATCAGGACAGTTTTCATCCTTGCAAAAAAAAAAGAAATCACTCTGAGGTTTAACCTTATGTTACTAGTTAGAGATCAAAAAGAAACTCTGTCTCTAGAGGAAGAAGAAAGCAATACAAGTTTGGAAGACAAAATATAAATAAATAAATAAGGTTCCTGAGCTGTGAACTGAGTGATTGCACCCATGTTAACTAATCATTAATTTTGCATTTTGAATTTGGATGGAGTCATTGGATGGGATGGGTTTCAGAAATGCTAGAATTGAACCAGGAATTATACACGTTCCCCCACCTCTGCCTTGGAGAATGGAAAGAGGAAGGAGGAACCTGAGAGAGAGAAGAAAATGTTTAAATCAGAAAAACACAGGATAACTCAGGATAGTGAGACTCTTATGAGGAATAAATTCCCATTCATGGTACTCTAGAATTGAAGTAGGTGGGGGGGCACTGGAAAGCTCACCCAAAGAGTCTTGATTTTGTCTCCCAAACAGAGTCCACGTGTGTGAGCTTAAATGTTGCCTTATTTCCTAAATTAAAATCTCCCTGATGTTTTTCCCTCTTTATTCTTTTGCTTTGATGCATTTCCAAGCCAAATTATGGGGAAGCCTAAAAAGCGTACAGGATATCTGTAAGACTCCTTTCCTTCCCTTTCCTTTTCTTTTTTATCCCACTTTTCAACTGCTAATCAGTAGAACAGGCCTGACTATTGGCAGGGCTGTGCTCCCTCTCCTCCTGCCTTGACCACATGCTATAGACAAATTCTCATAGGTACTTATCCAAGAAATGCCCAAGTCCCTTAAAATCTGGGTCACTGTGAGCATCCGTACATGGAGCAAGCTGGTCAAAAGGCATGCTCCTCCTCAATAATACTCAAGAGAGATGCTTAAGTCTGTACAGTTTAATTATAACATTCAAGATTTTTTTTATTATTCTTTCTCAGCTCCTGAAGTCTTTTAAGTCTCTTTTAAAAGGGCCTCGACACAAAAGGTAACTTCATCCAGGAGAGAAAGAAACTCACACTTGGCCATACCACTTCCACTTGGGCATTGATTAGATGTCTTTTTTTTTTTTTAACAAATTCAAAAAGAAAGGGGACACGATTTAAAACTAAAATAGAACCAGGCACATTGTACAAAGGATTATTTCAAGTAATTCTCCTTGAAACTATAACAAAGGAATGTTTCCTGGGGATTAAATGGACTGTCAGGTAATCAGAAAAGTTCTTTTAGGTTTTTCCTCAGGAAGAAAAAGAGCACTTTGGATGGATTTTGTTCCTGGCATTTTGTGACACTTTACAGCTTATTCCCTGGTGCCACACCGATTTATTTTATTATTCATGAGCTCCGTGAAGGAAGGAATGATCTTAGAGGCCCCCAGCTGGACCACGCTAATAGATCCTTCTCCTATCCTCCATCTACTGTTACTTTAATATGGATAAGATTGTTTTATTAATGAGAGCAAATGGGTTTCCTGAATATCAGCCTCTCCTTTGGTCACTCTGGAACCTGATATACTTGATTAATTGATTTTCAACTTTTTGGATACCACACCATTTTTGACATGGTACTTTTAAAAAAAATTAGGACATAAATAAACAAAAGCGGTACTTCCAGGAAGTTACATTCTCATGAAACAAGACTGACCTCCATTACTAATTGATGACGCTACAGTCAACTATCAATTATTCATGTCAAGATTATCCATGACACACTCTGTGGAGCATCCACTGTGGATTTCTAAACCCCAGGCTTTCCTCCTTCTCAACCATACAGACTTCGGGGACACAATGTCAGACATCTCACCATGCTATAGATTTAGCTGCAGGGGAAAGCAAGCCAACTTTCCTGTAGGTCTCAGTGTTCATTCAGGGACTGGGCATGGAGGACTTGGAACAAGGCGGTATGCTAGGCACTACGGGAAAAGATGAATTAAGTGTGTATCAAGCAAACCAGATGCCCACAGATAGGAGGGGCTAATTCTGCTGGTGGGAAGGAAGAGGAAAGGGTTTCAATGGAAAAAAGACACTTAATCTGAGTACTGAAAATGGAGTGGATGTTGAGAGGTAAGCCAAGGGAGAAGACATTCTACACAGAGTAGGAGCAAAGGCGTAGAAATGTGAAACAGCATGGTGCACTACGGATGTGATCATCGTTTAGTGTGGCCACGGGGTTGGCAGTGGGGAGGAGGGTATGAGTTACCTACAAAGATGGAGCTGCAGAGATAAGCAAGAAGTGGTCTCAACAGGACTTCTTTATCTTGGGATCTGAAGGGAAAGAGAGGAGTTTAGTGTGACCCCTCTCCTACTCGGTACCTGGCTTAAGGAACGAAGTAGGTTGCATCACTGAGACTGGGAAGGCTTGGGGGCTGGGGAGAAAGTGTTCAGGGACAATGAGCTCAGTTTGGGACATGCTTCTCACCACAGTGCTGAGAGCCATTAAAAGGCTACAACTCTTAATACAACACCTGGAGCCATTAAGAGCCATTAAGAGGCTATAACTCTTAATACAACACCTGGACTCCAGGGGTGAACGGTGTTGTTGTCTTTGTTGTCATTCAGTTGTATTTGACTCTTTTGTGACCCTCTGGACTATATCCCATCAGGTTCCTCTGTCCATGGGATTTCCCAGGCAAGAATACTGGAATGCGTAGCCATTTTCTTCACCAGGGGATCTTCCTGACCCAGGGATCGAACCTGCATCTCCTGCAATGCAGGCAGATTCTTTACCACTGCGCCACCAGAGAAGCCCCCAGGAGTGACTGCTGTTGGGCTAATAGCTAACTAGGGTAACAGATTATTCTCTCACACACCTCTGTTACATAAGATAGGTTGCCTGTAACATGTATAATTTCTTTAGGCTAAATGCAGGAAAAAAAAAAAAAAGTCACTCAGTCGTGTCCAACTCTTTGCAACCCCATGAAATGTACCTTACCAGGGCCCTCCCTCCATGGGATTTTCCAGGCAAGAATACTGGAGTGGGTTGCCATTTCCTTCTCCAAGGCTAAATGCAGATGTCTGTACAAATTCAGAGAGAAAAAATTCAAAAATCAAGGACTTACTACTTCTGTTGCCTAATCTCAATTTTTTCAACTGAGTGTAGCACTCATTCTTCTACTTTACTCTGGACATGTAGACACTACCTAGAGAGTATGTAGATAGTCTGGAGACAACTTCTCAGATCATAAAAAAACCACATCACAATTAACATTAAAGTTGAACCACACTGACGACAGAGGGAAATGGTACCAAACCATCTAGGAAATGTCACTAGAGTGACAATATGTTGCCATTCATGTATTCATTCATTCATTCATGCATTTATTCAACAAATATATATTGAAATAAACGTATTCATTCGAGAAATGTGCCCAGCCAGAGAATGAAGGAGACCACTAATATCCTGCCCTCTTGGAGCTGACATTCTAGTGGGTGGACACACATCAGATGTCAGTGTTTGGTGTAGGAAGAAAATGAGCTGGCATGAGATAGCCGGGGGAGACAGCGGTGTAAGTGGGGTGGTCCGGGGAGGCTCCCCGGAGTAGATCACACTCAACTCTAGTGGAGCTGAAATTTCAGTAGAGCTGAAAACTAAGGGAAAAAACAGACCATGGTCAGAGGGAAAACATTCCAGAAAGAAAGAGAGCAGATGAGCTAAGTCTGGAACTGGAACTGATCTGGGATGTTCAGGAAACAAAAAGAAGCTAGGATGGATGCAGCAGACAAAGGGGAGAACGAGGCAAGTGGATGCGAGGAACGCAAGGGAGCCAGTCCTGGAGAGATGGGGGCAAGAGTTTCCACGGGGTCAGGACCAGACTCCGGCCCCAGCCCTTGTCAGACGGACTTCAGTCATGTGACTTAACCTCTCAGAAACATTTTTCCCCCAAATCTATCAAAACAGGAATAATAAATATGTTTATCACTCAAAGAGTAAAGGAGAGAAATGATTCAAACTGGCTCGCACATAGGAAGAGCCCAACAAATGTTCGTTTCTGCCCCTTATCTTTCCTTCTTTGGACAGCAAAAAGGAAGCCCAGGTAGATTGTGCAATTTTTCAAAAAAGTGAGCCTTTTCTGGTCTAAATGTGTGAGGTTTTCTTTCCAGCAGTTCCTGATTCCTAGAGCTGACCTTCAGAACATCCTCTTCCAGGAACCCCAGGGGCTAGAGGTCAGGGTTGTCGAGATAGATCAGGTGATGTGATGGTGAAAAATGTTCCCAGGTGAGCCAGGAGACCTTCACATTAATTTCCTGTGTAACCCTGGCATTTGTGAGCTGAGGTCTCACAAGTTAAAAATAAAACAGTAGCTAACTCTGCAAGATGAATGCTTTTGAAAATCAACAATTACTTTGAGGTCCTTGAAGAAATGCAGGTTATTCTCCTTGATCTTCACCTGTTTATCACCCCCCTGGAGTTTGGGGCAGTGGTGGCGGGTGGGTGGAGGACAGGGGAGGCATCAGGGAATACAGAATATCCCTGACTTACCAACATTCCTCCTCAGCTCTTCTTGATGGCAGACAGAGTTGTTTCTGAAATTTTCTTTATTTAAGACTCTTTTCCTTCTTGGTCACCTCCTCATCCTCCGTTCGTCAGCCCCAGAAGGCCCAGACAGGCCTGGCCCCGCCCTGTGGTTCTCACTCCCTCCCTCCAGTTTTAGCATTTCTTCTCAAAATTAATAGCATTTCTTTTTCTCCATGACTAACACTCTGTGATTCCATGTCCTCCAGCCACACACAACAAACTCTGACTCAAGGGCCAGACAGCAGAGTTATTTGTCCCCAGGCTCTTCTGCTGCCTGTGTTTTGGTTGGGTACCCTGGCAAAAGAGGAGGATGGGGAAAACAGTCAAAGCTCACTCGCTGTCACAATCAGTGGACCTGGGGAGGTACTTACCGACTTTCTTTAAACGTTGGCAAAAAAAAACATTCGGAGTTGACGTATGTACAACTTTTGTCTCCATTCCCATGGAAACTCAAGCCTTAGTCTTGCTTTAATATTTGCTCAATAAAAAAGACACTAATGGGTTTTAGGTATAAATGATAAATTGCAGTGAGCTGAATGGTGTGTATGCCCCCCTCCAAAAAAAATCTGTCCATGTCCTAATCTCCAAGTGGTTCAGATGGTTTAAAAAAAAAAAAAAAAAAAAACCCACCTGCCAATGCAGGAGACACAGGAGATCCAGGTTCCAGCCCTGAGTCAGGAATATCCCCTGGAGAAGGGAATGGCAATCCATTCCAGTATTCGTGACTAGAGAATTCCATGGACAGAGGGGCCTGGTGGGCTACAGTCCATGGGGTCACAAAGAGTCAGACATGACTGAGCCACTAACAACTTTCACTTCCTAATCCCTGGGGCCTGTGAATGAGACCTAATTTGGAAAAGGGGGTATTTGGTAATATAATTAAGATGAGGATCATGAGATGAGAGAGTGTCCTGCATTAGCTGAGTAGGCTCTAAATCCAGGGACAGATGTCCTCATAAGAGTGAGGTAGAGCAAGATTTCATGGAGAGAAGAGGATGCAATGTGATCACGGAGGCAGAGATGGGAGGGATGCAACCATGAGCCATGGAGGCAGATTCTGGAGCGAGGCGGCCATGAGCCATGGAATGCAGGCAACCACCAGAACTGAGACGAGGCACAGAACGGACCCTCCACCAGAGCCTCCAGGGAGAGTATCGCCCTTGATTTTGGACTTCAGGCCTCAAAACTGTATTAACTAATTGACACTGATACCTTAGATGGTTACTAAACTGTGAGAAAATACATTTCTGTTGTTTTAAGCCACCGAATTTGTGGTAATTTTTTACAGCAGCTACAAGAAACTTATACACTGTGTTTAGAGGAAGCGTCTAAGATATGTGATTTCTTTTGGATAAGGGATTTTACATAATGGCTCCTCCTATCAGTGGACAATCTAAACTTGATCTTCCAAACCACAGACTCTAGTATCAAAACCAATCATCTGTGTTCTGGCAGAGGAACGGTGAGGCAGAAAATCCATGGGAGAAATTATCATAATGTGCATTTGCTTTACATCTCAGTCATCAGAAGATTTTCAGGAATCAGTCATTAAGGAGACCTGGAGAGTAATTCATTAAATGCTAACATAGTTTAACACTTCAGGGGGAGAGTGTTCTCAAATGATCCATAAATTTTCCTGCCAATCAGAGGTTACATAAACTATAAATAAACTTATCTTAATGAGAAAAAAAGAACTGAATACATTTAAAATAAGAATCCATTACCATGGTATTTTATGGCTATGGCTGAATATAGATACAGATTTTTATATGGTCAGTGACTCCATTCCCTTCCAGTATCTCACTGACCCAGGTTTCTAAACTGCATCAACTAAGCCACACTGTTATCGTTAAGGGTTATTAAAGTACAGCACAGCTCTCTCTCTTCTGCCTTACACACACACACACACACACACACACACACACACACCCTTCATTCTTTCTGGATTCCCAGAAAACCAGCGAGTAAGAACCTATGGGTACACCTGAGATACAGTGCACTCTTCAGGCAATGCCTCAACTGTCAAATAGCACAGACAAGGGCAGGCACAAAAAGAGGCTTGAGAGTGCCCTGGATCAGGAAGATCCCCTGGAGAAGGGAATGGCTACCCACTCCAGTATTCTTACCTGGAGAATCCCATGGACAGAGGAGCCTAGTGGACTGCGGTCCATTGGCTGCAAAGAGTTGGACACAACTAAGCAACTAACACATTTTTCAGGAGTGACTTCTGGTAATTATTACTTCTATCTGTTCAGTTGTTTCAGTATATCTAAGAACAGGAGTAAAGAGAAGGAGAAAAATCCCTGTGGACAGAGCAGACGTGCTGCAGATGGAAGTCTGCTGTCCCCTGAACATCAGACTGAGAGACACACAGTCAGCCCTTTAGGCGTGGCTCTGAACAGAGGGTCCAAATATCACTCACAAAAGCAGAGGAGAGACCCAGCACCATCCGGGCTCCTGTCTGTGGAAAAAATTAGGGTCTGGACACCATTCGATGCTGAGTAAAGAGAGGAAAATATTCACACCCGTGTCACTCAGTGGCAGAGTAACATTATAAAAATAATCTACTGCAGAATTCTGAAAATTTTTAGAAAATTCTTCTTGCATTAATGGAGTACAAATAAAACAAGTCCTCTATGTACATTAAAGAGTACCATCAACAAGAGGAATCATAATGCTTGTTGCTTCAGTTGTGTCCGACTCTGTGCGACCCCATAGATGGCAGCCTACGAGGCTCCCCCGTCCCTGGGATTCTCCAGGCAAGAACACCGGAGTGGTTTGCCCTTTCCTTCTCCAATGCATGAAAGTGAAAAGTGAAAGTGAAGTCACTCAGTCTTGTCCAACTATTAGCGACCCCATGGACTGCGGCCCACCAGGCTCCTCCATCCATGGGATTTTCCACGCAAAAGTGCTGGACTGGGGTGCCATGGCCTTCTCCGATCATAATGCTTCAGTTCAGTTCAGTTGCTCAGTTGTGTCCAACTCTTTGTGACCTCATGAATTGCAGCACGCCAGGCCTCCCTGTCCATCACCAACTCCCGGAGTTCACTCAGACTCATGTCCATCGAGTCAGTGATGCCATCCAGCCATCTCATTCTCTGTCGTCCCCTTCTCCTCCTGCCCCCAATCCCTCCCAGCATCAGGGTCTTTTCCAATGAGGCAACTCTTCACATGAGGTGGCCAAAGTACTGGAGTTTCAGCTTCAACATCATTCCTTCCAAAGAAATCCCAGGGCTGATCTCCTTTAGAATGGACTGGTTGGATCTCCTTGCAGTCCAAGGGATTCTCAAGAGTCTTCTCCAACACCACAGTTCAAAAGCATCAATTCTTTGGCGCTTAGCCTTCTTCACAGTCCAACTCTCACATCCATACATGACTACAGGAAAAACCATAGCCTTGACTAGACGAACCTTTGTTGGCAAAGTAATGTCTCTGCTTTTGAATATGCTATCTAGGTTGGTCATAACTTTCCTTCCAAGGAGTAAGCGTCTTTTAATTTCATGGCTGCAGTCACCATCTGCAGTGATTTTGGAGCCCAGAAAAAGAAAGTCTGACACTGTTTCCACTGTTTCCCCATCTATTTCCCATGAAGTGATGGGATCGGATGCCATGATCTTCATTTTCTGAATGTTGAGCTTTAAGCCAACTTTTTCACTCTCCTCTTTCACTTTCATCAAGAGGCTTTTGAGTTCCTCTTCACTTTCTGCCATAAGGGTGGTGTCATCTGCATATCTGAGGTTAGTGATATTTCTCCTGGCAATCTTGATTCCAGCTTGTGTTTCTTCCAGTCCAGCGTTTCTCATGATATACTCTGCATAGAAGTTAAATAAGCAGGGTGACAACATACATACAGCCTTGACGTACTCCTTTTCCTATTTGGAACCAGTCTGTTGTTCCATGTCCAGTTCTAACTGTTGCTTCCTGACCTGCATACAAATTTCTCAAGAGGCAGATCAGGTGGTCTGGTATTCCCATCTCCTTCAGAATTTTCCACAGTTTATTGTGATCCACACAGTCAAAGGCTTTGGCATAGTCAAGAAAGCAGAAATAGATGCTTTTCTGGAACTCTTGCTTTTTCCATGATCCAGCGGATGTTGGCAATTTTATGTCTGGTTCCTCTGCCTTTTCTAAAACCAGCTTGAACATCTGGAAGTTCACGGTTCACATGTTGCTGAAGCCTGGCTTGGAGAATTTTGAACATTACTTTACTAGCGTGTGAGATGAGTGCAATTGTGCGGTAGTTTGAGCATTCTTTGGCATTGCCTTTCTTTGGGACTGGAATGAAAACTGACCTTTTCCAGTCCTGTGGCTTAGGACATAATAAATGAAACAAAATGTTGTAGAGACAAGAGGAGAAAAGGCTACTGTATACACCTTTCTCTTGAAGAAGGGAAGACAAGCAGAAGAGCACCCTTGACCTCTGAGTATGACACCTACGGTCAGAATATGCTCCTGAAACCTTCAGGGGAAACAGCAAACGTGAACTATAAGCAGAACCTGCTTGTTTCTGTGATTGCTCTGATGTCAAGCGTTGTGATAAGCATGAAGAACTTTCCAAAACTTTTCAAGAAATGAAAACACAGCTTATATCCACAGTTTATATAAAAGTCAAAGGAAGCACAAAGTAACAGAAAATAAAATGCATTGCATATAATAGTAAATTTAAATTAATGAACTGAGAATCGGCAGGTTATGGAAGATGAAGAGAGGAAAAAAGGGAGAGAGGAAGGAAGAAGGAAGAAAGAAAGGAAGTGAGGAAGGAAGAAGAAAAGAAAGAAGGGAGGGGAAGAGAGAAGGTAACATAAAGCAAAATGTCCTCCAAAAAGTCAAAGAATAGAGAAAGAACTATCAGGCAGTCATGTCCAACTTTTTGCAACCCCCTGGACTGTAGCCAGCCAGGTTCCTCTGTCCATGGAATTCTCCAGGAAAGAATATTGCAGTGGGTTACCATTCCCTTCTCCAGGGGATCTTCCCAACCCAGGAATTGAACCTGGGTCTCCCGCATTGCAGGCAGATACTTACCACCTGAGCCACCAGGGAAGCCTTGAAATAATAATAGGAGTAAAAGCAAGACTCCAAGATGAACATCATGTGAAAGAATTCAAGGGGGAAAAAGAGACTAAGTACTTGTGGAAGAACAAGTTCATTTCTAATAACTCATCTTAAGTAAATTACTACAATACATTCAAAGAGAGAGCTCCAATAATGATCATTGCTTTCTCTTTATAATATAAACAAATTGAAAATAACCTAAGTGGCTAACAACTCATCAAATAAAATACTGTAAAACATAGAACAAGATATTATGGAGCCATAAAAATATGT
Source organism: Bos taurus (assembly GCF_002263795.3). NCBI lineage: Eukaryota > Metazoa > Chordata > Mammalia > Artiodactyla > Bovidae > Bos > Bos taurus. Next base: position 93,126,549 of record NC_037336.1, read on the forward strand.
TTCACAGGCTTTTTTGGTAACTTGAGAAAATACTCAAGATCTATTCTACAGTAAATTAAAAACAGGTTGCTCATCAGCCTATATTATACAGGTTGCTCATCAGTCTATATTATATGATCTGATTTTCTTTTTCAAAAAAATATTTATTCACTAACACCAAAAAAAGTAATCACAGTGAATTATGTGCATTCTTGGACATGTCTTCCCTAGGTACATTTTCTTTTTCCTGCTGTGTCGATTCTCTATACTCATGTCAGCAAATAACTTTAAGGTGGTCTATGTCTAAATATTGTTAAACCAAACACTGTCATACCTTGCTTATTAGATAAAATTTGCATAATATATGTGTGTCCAGTCACTATGTCATCGCCAACTCTTTAAGACCCCATGGACTGCAGCCCACCAGGCTTCTCTGCCCATGGGATTTTCCAGGCAAGAGTACTGGAGTGGGTTGCCATTGCCTTCTCCCCACCTGCTATTAGTTCAATACTATTTCCAAAATTAAACAATATAAAAAAAGAATTCCCAGAATAGAGACCAAAACAGAAAAACAAGTTCTGTATGTAGGCTAAACCGCAGCAATAACGAGAATATGAAAGGTGATTAGACAACATTGAGAGATCAGCTTTCATGGTTTTCCCCTGCATTTCCATATTTCTGCAAAGGTATGGAATATTCCTTGATTACAGTTAAGAAACGGCAACTTTTTATTGTACTGCATTCTCAATAGGCTCCAGTGAAGTCTTAGAACTGACATGACAGACAGCTCATCTCAGCACTGGATTATGACCCCCAGGGTAAGTTTTAAGAAAGTCTTCTGAATTCAATATATTCCATGGAAAGGGACACAGTAAACTCACTAACAGAGCACAATGATACATATTTAATCATCAGGGAAGGAAAGAAGAATTAATCCAGAAAAGTTAAGAACCTGGTCACCTGAAGTAAACATGAAAGAAACATCAAAAATGGAAACACATAAAAATGGCCAAATCTGTTATAAAACATATCACCTATCTAAATAAAAGGTAAGTGCACAGATGAAACTTGACTACTGAGAATTTTCAAGGACTAGACTGCAAATACTAATCCATACGATGAAGAAATATTTATAATACACATGGAGCCCATACATACATACTGTGTGAAGCTTCCCTTGTGGCTCAACTGATGAAGAATCTGCCTGTAATGCAGGAGACCTGGGTTCAATCCCTGGGAAGATCCTGGAGAAGGGAATGGCTACCCACTCCAGTATTCTAGCCTGGAGTATTCCATGGACTATCCATACATACTATAGAGAGTTTATAAACAACAATCTTGGTATTAAGACATCATCTGAATTTTTAGAAGTGGTGAAATATTTTATTTTAAATATGCACACTAGCAATGGAAACTCTCCAGCACATCTTAAATTTCACCACATCCTCTTCTTCAACTGCTTTCTGTAAATAGCAGCAATTTTGGATTCTGCAGATGGAAGATGCCAGGGTAGCATGGGACCTCACACCAAGTTAAGATCATCCAGACCAGAAGAAAGATATTCTTTGTTGATATATAAAAAAAAGAACTATGTTCAAAAGCTGTTAAGTTAAGCATTACAAACAAGCTGAATTCTTTTTTAAAGTCTGTGGTATATAATCATCTATTTTTTACATAGCCTTTTCCAAGCCGAAATTCAGAAAACCCCAGGAATGAAGCTTTGAGATACATCATTGGAACCTAACACTCTATCAGTCACAACCATGCTCAGCTGCTTCAGTTGTGTCTGACTCTTTGCAACCCTATGGATTGTATCCCGTCAGGCTCCTCTGTCCATGGGATTCTCCAGGCAAGAATACTGGAGCAGGGTTGCCATGCCCTCCTCCAGGGGATCTTCCTGACCCAGGGATCCAACCAGTGTCTCCTGCATCTCCTGCATTGCAGATGGATTCTTTACCACTGAGCCACTAGTGAAGCCCATCAATCACAATGGAAAAAAGTAAATCCCCTGGGTCCATAGTCATCCAGGTAAAATTCCCTAAGTACGAGGCACAAGGAAGGGAGAGAACAAGGAAAGGAGAAGCCACGATCTTCCTCAGCTCACACTGGAGGGCCTCCATTGCTGATCATATGGTCAAAAGGGAGCCATAAATCAAGGCCCTGGGAGAAACCTACCGGGGTAGAGTAAGGCAGCGGTGTGAGGATTTAATCAGAGAAGTAAGGGCCGCCACTCTTGCTCTACTAAAACTCAAGTAAAGCATCTTTAAGGTTTTCATGCTGAAACAGAAGAAGCATGTGAAACTAGAAAAACTGACACAATAGCTGCTTTACGATGTCTTGAAACTCTGCAGGTGGGTAAAAGTTAAAAAGCAGAGTCTAACTTTGACCAGGTGAAGCAGTAATTAATAATACGTAAGACGAGTGAGTGGTTATGCTTATATTCTGTGTAAAGCCCCTCATAGAGCTCGATGTGGGCTTTCAGAGTCCATGTTCAGTGATTAATCGTTTGGGCTACCAGAATACTTTCTTTAAGAGAAATCTTTTGAACAGGAGCATCACAGGTCACTAATGCAGAAGAAAAGGAGAACAGTCCAGGGAAGTACCAGAGGTGCAGCACTCACCCACCAGGCCCCAACCAGTCCAACAAGCCACATGTGGACTCCATAGAACACAGCTTCAAAACCATTAACCTGGTCCCACGCTTTCTCTTACAACTGAACATAGAAAGAAAGAAGTATATTGGGGAGGAAAAATTATGACTATAACATGACCAGTTCTTTGAGTCTCACACATTCCTGCGACAATCCATCTAGGCACTTCCTGGAAAGATCCGTAAACAAGATACCACAGACGGGATACTGAGGAGGGATCTGTGGGCCATAGAGCTTCCTTTGCAAATCCAACCTATTTCAGTATTCAAAATTGTCGACTTAGAGACTGGGAAGATTCACCACTTAACTAAGGAAACAAATTTAGACTTTTTTCCTAAAAATAGATGGCAAAGGCAGAAAAATGGTATCTTCAACATGTTGACAGAAAAGTAATTGACAACCAAGAAATTGATACTCATCCAAATTATCATTTGAGTAAAGACAACATAAAGACACTTCAAGGCATATAAAGACTAAAAGAATATACCAGCCAAGGATGTTGTTTAAACAACAACAAAAAAAGAATGCAGCAAGAAAAAAGAGAACCCAGAAGATGTGGAACTTGAGATGAATGGAGAACTTTGTCAAAGGCAACAATTTTATTAAGTATTGTCTATTTAAAAAGTAAATAACAACTCTAAACTACAACAGTCAATAACAATTGTTTAAGTACATGTGTTAATATCCTTGTAGTCATTGAGAGAAGAAAATACTGAATAACTACAGACTTATTTTAAAAAAAAAAAAAGGATAGTTAAGTAACTACCTTAAAATTAAAAGTAACCTCCAAACACTGAAAATACACTTTGCAGTTTCCAAATCATCTGAAGAAAATGAAACATTAAAAACTGTAGCAACATAACAAAAATCAGGGAAAGAAGAGAGGTGGCAAAGGAAAAAGGTAGTAAAAGGAAACACAAAATAAGATGGTGGAAATAAGTTCAAATATATAAGTAATCTTAATGATTGTACTTTAATGGCAGAAAGTGAAGAGAAACTAAAGAGCCTCTTCAGATCAGATCAGATCAGTCGCTCAGTCGTGTATGACTCTTTGTGACCCCATGCATCGCAGCACGCCAGGCCTCCCTGTCCATCACCAACTCCCGGAGTTCACTCAGACTCATGTCCATTGAATCAGTGATGCCATCCAGCCATCTCATCCTCTGTTGTCCCCTTCTCCTCATGCCCCCAATCCCTCCCAGCATCAGAGTCTTTTCCAATGAGGCAACTCTTTGCATGAGGTGGCCAAAGTACTGGAGTTTCAGCTTCAACATCATTCCTTCCAAAGAAATCCCAGGGCTGATCTCCTTTAGAATGGACTGGTTGGATCTCCTTGCAGTCCAAGGGATTCTCAAGAGTCTTCTCCAACACCACAGTTCAAAAGCATCAATTCTTTGGCGCTTAGCCTTCTTCACAGTCCAACTCTCACATGCATACATGACCACAGGAAAAACCATAGCCTTGACTAGACGAACCTTTGTTGGCAAAGTAATGTCTCTGCTTTTGAATATGCTATCTAGGTTGGTCATAACTTTCTTTCCAAGGAGTAAGCGTCTTTTAATTTCATGGCTGCAGTCACCATCTGCAGTGATTTTGGAGCCCAGAAAAAGAAAGTCTGACACTGTTTCCACTGTTTCCCCATCTATTTCCCATGAAGTGATGGGACCAGATGCCATGATCTTCATTTTCTGAATGTTGAGCTTTAAGCCAACTTTTTCACTCTCCTCTTTCACTTTCATCAAGAGGCTTTTGAGTTCCTCTTCACTTTCTGCCATAAGGGTGGTGTCATCTGCATATCTGAGGTTAGTGATATTTCTCCTGGCAATCTTGATTCCAGCTTGTGTTTCTTCCAGTCCAGCGTTTCTCGTGAGGTACTCTGCATAGAAGTTAAATAGGCAGGGTGACAATATACAGCCTTGATGTACTCCTTTTCCTATTTGGAACCAGTCTGTTGTTCCATGTCCAGTTCTAACTGTTGCTTCCTGACCTGCATACAAATTTCTCAAGAGGCAGATCAGGTGGTCTGGTATTCCCGTATCTTTCAGAATTTTCCACAGTTTATTGTGATCCACACAGTCAAAGGCTTTGGCATAGTCAAGAAAGCAGAAATAGATGCTTTTCTGGAACTCTCTTGCTTTTTCCATGATCCAGCGGATGTTGGCAATTTGATCTCTGGTTCCTCTGCCTTTTCTAAAACCAGCTTGAACATCAGGAAGTTCACGGTTCACATATTGCTGAAGCCTGGTTTGGAGAATTTTGAGCATTACTTTACTAGCGTGTGAGATGAGTGCAATTGTGCGGTAGTTTGAGCATTCTTTGGCATAATGAGGGTGAAAGAAAACAGTAGAAAAGCTGGCTTAAAACTCAGCATTCAAAAAGCTAAGATCGTGGCATCTGCTCCCATCACTTCATGCAAATAGATGAGGAAAAGTGGAAACAGTGGAAGATTTTATACTCTTGGGCTCCTAAATCACTGCAGATGGTGACTGCAGCCATGAAATTAAAAGATGCTTGCTCCTTGGAAGGAAAGCTGTGACAAACCAAAACAGCAGAGACATAACTTTGCCAACAAAGCTCTGTATTGTCAAAGCTATGGTTTTTCCAGTAGTCATGTACCGATGTGAGAGTTGGACCATAAAGAAGGCTAAGAACCAAAGAACTGATGCTTTAAACTGTGGTGCTGGAGAAAACTCTTGGACAGTAAGGAAATCAACCAGTCGATCCTAAAGGAAATCCACACTGAATATTCATTGGAGAGACTGATGCTGAAGCTGAAGCGCCAATGCTTTGCCACCTAATGCAAAGAGCCAACTCATTGGAAAAGACCCTGATGCTATGAAAGGTTGAGGGCATGAGGAAAAGAGGGCAACAGAGGATGAGATGGTTGGATGGCATCACCAGCTCAATGGACATGAGTTTGAGCAACCTCCAGAAAGCAGTGAAGGACAGGGAAGCCTAGCATGCTGCAGTCCACAGGGTTGCAAAGAGTTGGACGCGATTTAGCAGCTCAATGACAACAACGCTGGAGGACTTCAAAAATAGTTATTATGTAGCTGATTATTATAGCTTTATAATAAAATCAAGAGAGGCTGGAGTATTTGTGTACAGATGAACAAATGATCCTATGGAAAGTAAAAGGAAGCCTAGAGAAACAAACATGCCTATGTGGAAGCTGTATATGTGGCAGGAGTGGCAGCACAAATCAGTGGGGAAATGCTCAACTTGTTATTGAAAGGTCCTGAATAACTGACTACAAAGTGTGTTGGGTGCTGGGGATAAGTTGATCCCCATCTCACACCATACACAAAATTAAATTCAAGGTAATTAAAGATTTAATATGGAAAACAAAATCCTAAAAGCTTTACAGGAAAATATAAGAATAGATACGTGTGGACTTCAGGTAGAGAAGAATTTCTTAGACAAGATAAAAAATACAAAACGGAAAAACTGGTAAGTCTGACTATCCAAATTAAAACTTCTGTTCAACAAAAACATGATGAACAAAATTAAAAGACAAGCCGCAGGTTGAGAGAAAATATTTGCCTCATACAGTCAAAATAATTGACTAGAAACCAAGTAATACAAATAACTCCTAAAAATCAATCAAGAAAACAAACAAAAAAGGACAGTCTAAGGGGATGTGAATGGGAAGTGAGCAAAGGATATGAAAAGGTAATTCATAGAAGAAGAAAACCAAACGGCCAACCGATATGTGTAATTACATCAAACTCACTAGTAATCAGAGAAAGACACATTAAAACAATAATGAGATACCGTTTCACACACTTCAGGTTGGCCAGTATTTATACTCTGACAAAATTCTGGTGAGGGATACTGTGGAAAAACAGGGCTGTCATAGTCCACTGTCTGGAGCACAAATTCCTATCAACCTTCAAAGAGCAATTTGAAAATACCTGTACCATGACTCAGCACATTTCACTCATAAACTATGCCATAAAACAGAAGTTCAGGACCCCTTTACATTCTTAAAAATCATTCAGGACCCCAAAGAACTATTATTTATGTGCATTGTATCTATAAATATCAACATTATTAAAAATATAAATGGGAGATACCTAATACATGTTAAGATACCATTTCTCCAAAAAAATAACTATATTTTCTAAAACCAACAAAATTTAGTAAGGCTTTGCAAATCTCTTTAATATCTGGTTTAAACAAGGCTGAATTCTCAGATCTGCTTCTGCCTTCAGTCTTCTGAATTAGGTTTTTTGGTTGAAGAATATGAAGAAAATTTAGCCCTGTAATTGGAACAAATCATTTACCCATGCATAGTTGTGTAACATGACGGGAAATACTGATGTACTGAGTTCTACAGACCTTCCAAGTGTGGACACACTTCATTCAGTTCAGTTCAGTTGCTCAGTCGTGTCCGACTCTTTGCAACCCCGTGGACTGCAGCACGCCAGGCCTCCTGGTCCATCACCAACTCCCAGAGTTTACTCAAACTCATGTCCATCGAGTCAGTGATGCCATCCAACAATCTCATCTTCTGTTGTCCCCTTCTCCTCCTGCCTTCAATCTTTCCCAGCATCAGGGTCTTTTCCAATGAGTCAGTTCTTCAAATCACGTGGCCAAAGTATTGGCGTTTCAGCTTCAGCCTTAGCCTTTCCAATGAATATTAAGGACTGATTTCTTTTAGGATGGACTTGTTGGATCTCCTTGCTGTCCAAGGGACTTTCAAGAGTCTCCTCTAACACCACCGTTCAAAATCATCAATTCTTTGGCAATCAGCTTTCTTTGGGGAAGGAAATGGCAACCCACTCCAGTATTCTTGCCTGGAAAATCCCATGGACAGAGAAGCCTGGGCGGGCTACAGTCCATGGGGTCACAAAGAGTCGGACACAACCAAAGTGACTTAACACACACACAACCGCTTTCTTTATAGTCCAACTCTCATATGCATACATGACTACTGGAAAAACCATAGCTTTGACTAGACAGACCTTTGCTGGCAAAGTAATGTCTCTGCTATTTATACAGTATCAAAAGATATGTTATTTATTAACTTTGTGTTGTGTTGTGCTCAGTCGCTCATTTGTGTCTGATTCTTTGCGACCCCATAGACTGTACACCACCAGGCTCCTCTGTCCATGGAATTCTTCCAGCAAGAATACTGGAGCGGTTTGCAATTTCTTTCTGCAAGGGATCTTCCTGACTGAGGGATCAAACCTGAGTTTCCTGTGTCTCCTGCATTGGCAGGTGGATTCTTTACCACTGTTCCAAGTCAGAAAATGTCTTTAAGTGTTAGGAAATATCAACCTCACAGTGGCAAAATTTTCCAAGATTCTAAGTTTCACTTGAAAGCTCAAATTTTATCATTGGAAGAAAACACTGCCAGTTGTTTTCCTTGAAGCGAAAGCCTTTCTTTATTCATTTTGGAGAAAATGTCTGCAGGCACCCAGGAGTTTATCCGTCAGTGCAGGACAGCCAGTCTGTCATTCTTTCAAGTAAACTGTGTTCCACGAAAAAGCAGCTAGTTCAGCTCGTAACTTAAACAGCTGCAGTGTGCAGCCAAAGGGTTATACGGACACTCCACTCCGTGCCAGACAGAATTTTAAGACATGTATTCAAGAGTTGAGATTTAATAAAACTAATCCATTTTGTTAAACATTAAGATTGTTTTATTAAGTACTCAATGCTTCACCAGGGACATTCTTAAACGAATGACTTTCTTCTCTGTGAGTGCAGAGTGATGAAGAAGAAAATGACTGCCAGCACCATTTCAGCCATTTCTGATTCATTCTGAAGCAGCAATGGGTTCACTAATCATTGCTTTTCCCCATCAGTACAAATATCAGCACAGTGAAAAGGGCAATTGACATCTTAGTACGACCATGAAAATAGTTTCAATCTTGAAGACTCCCTGGAAAAGGTAACATGGAGCCCAGGGAGTCCATGGGCCACACTTTAAGAAGTGTGTGAGGGAAACTGTCCTAGGGAAACTTACGCATATGAACAAACAGGCATTATCAGTTCCACATTACTTGTATTACAAAAAGCTGGAACCCATCCAAATGCCCATCAACAGAAGAATGGATAAACAAAGTAGCATACATTCATCCAATGGAGCACTAGGCAGCATTTAATCCTCAGTGAACTAAAGTTATATCCATCAACATGAATAATTCTCATTAACATAATGAGCAAAAAAATTTACAGAAAAATAAATACAGTATTATGCCACTAATAAAAAGTCAAAAAGTTTGAAAATAATTCTATACTATGCTAAATACTATATGTTAATACCCTATACTGAAAATATAAAAACATGCATGGGAATGGGAATAACAAATCTTGAGTTTCTGATAATAGTTTAAGGGGGAAGAAATAGAAATAAGATCAAAGAGAAGTTTATAAGAGGGTTCAATTGCATCTTAATGTTTTATATAACCAAAAAATATATCTAGTAATATGGCATCATGTTAAGATTAATAAAGATGTATGATAGGTATTCCCAGGTGGTGCAGTGGTAAAGAATCCACCCACCAATGCAGGAGATGCTGGAGATGCAAGTTTGATCCCTAGATCCCTGGAGATCCCCTGGAGAAGGAAATGGCAACCCACTCCAGTCTTCTTCCTTGGGAAATCCCATGGACAGAGGAGCCTGGTGGGCTACAGTCCGTGAGGTTGCAAAGAGTTGGACATGATGACCACACACCTGTTAGGTATATATGTGTTCTTTACGGTAACTTCTATTCATGTGTATATATTTGAAATCTCTCATAATTTAAAAAATTAATTCTAGGTTTATGAATTCTTTCTTGGAGCATCCTTTCTGCTTTTAAGATCATCATTAATAAATATAAAGTTGATTAAACTTATGTTCCATAGATTTGAATGCAGAGAAGAATGAAATTGCTTAAAATGTGCAAGTTCTATGGACAAAGGATTGTCTTCAGAGGCTGAGAGCAGACCTGTCTCTATATCACCAGAGAACCTCCAGAGCCAGGGAGAAATACTATAGGACTGTTCCATTCTTGATTCCTGCCCACAGCCTGATTATTTGTGAAATTCACTAGGATTCATTCACACTGACAATTCTGAAAAGAAAAGAGAAGAATCTTGCAGACATGCAGAGTGGGTGTTGCAGGGAGAAGGGGGGGCGGATATCACATGTTACAGTGAAAGTGAAGTCGCTCAGTCGTGTCCAACTCTTTGCGACCCCGTGGACTGTAGCCCACCAGGTTCCACCGTCCATGGGATTCTCCAGGCAAGAATACTGGAGTGGGTTGCTAGTTCCTTCTCCAGGGGATCTTCCTGACCCAGGGATCGAACCCAGGTCTCCCACATTTCAGGCAGACGCTTTAACCTCTGAGCCACACATGTTAAGGGGGTACCAAATGCCATAGGATGAAAACTGCCACAACATGTCTAAGCCCTGCAAACTTCTGCAAAAATACTAACAGGATTAATTTCCTTTTGTATTGTGATTTAAATTCAGTGAACTTTAATCTTACGTGTGAAGTCTTAACTCTCTCCTAATTAAGAAGCTTTTGCATATGTTATTTGTTACACATGTTTCTAGGGAGGGGGGGTTTTGTTGTTCTTAAAGAGATAGTATTATATCCTTCAAATATTCATGACTCCTTGATTAATCACAGAAAAAATAAGCTACCCTTTCGGTTACTTTCCTTATCATTTTATCTCCCATTTCATTATTAATAGGACAGTTCCCAGAATGTGAGCAGAAAAAAGGAAAGGAAATTAAATATAATTATAGGAATTTTACTAAGGAGTTTGACTTAATAAGTAGAAATTGCAACTATTAGATATTTTAATTTTATGGTAACATATCAGTTTTATGCATTCATTCCCTGGTTTTACCCTATCCCAGTAATTAACTTATAGTCAATGTACTCAGTCGCTCAATGGTGTCCAACTCTGCGACCTTATAGAGTGTAGCCTGCCAGGCTCCCCTGTCCATGGGATTCTCCAGGCAAGAATACTGAAGTGGGTTGCCATGCCCACCTCCAGGGGATCTTCCCGACCCAGGGAACGGACCCACCCCATCTCCTGCATTTCCTGCATTACAGGTGTACTCTTTACTGCTGAGCCACCAGGGAAGCCCTTTAACATTTACATCAGTGAGTTATTGATAGAGGGGCAGTGAACATAAGGATAATGGTCACTCCAGATAAAAGGAAAAAGAAGACACAGTCCAGTGACAAGCTCTGAAAAAAAGAAGCAAGATGCCCATCCTTCTTTGCATTTCAGCAATGAGAAGAACTGAGGGCTGAGCTCTTTCTCTTTAGTTTATATTTGCACAAAGTATCCCAATCATTGGAGAAGGCAATGGCACCCCACTCCAGTACTCTTGCCTGGAAAATCCCATGGACAAAGGAGCCTGGTAGGCTGCAGACCATGGGGTCGCGAAGAGTTGGACACGACTGAGCGACTTCACTTTCACTTTTCCCTTTCACGCATTGGAGAAGGAAATGGCAACCTAATCCAGTGTTCTTGCCTGGAGAATCCCAGGGATGGGGGAGCCTGGTGGGTCACCGTCTATGGGGTCGCACAGAGTCAGACATGACTGAAGCAACTTAGCAGAAGCATCCCAATCATATTTACAGACGCCCTGCATATTATTTATTCCTCACAAATATCTTATACCAAAGATGGAATATTTAAGATGTGGATCAGATGGTGATGAGTTCTATACCCTGGCTCAAACCATATCATCCCAATACTGCAATCAGTATTTTCTTCCTGTGAGTTAAATCCTCGTCCCATCAGTATGCTTATCATCCACAGCAAATCAAGAAGAAACAGGGTAAATGAGATTAAGAGGGAGTACTGCACTGGGTCTCATAGGAAGATGTGTATTAAATAAGTAATTGTCAAGGTAACAGGATATTTAAAGTGACTTTTGCTGGACTTAAAGCTGAGGACAAAGATAAGTCACAGAGAGAGAGATGAAACTGGACCAAGATAAACCCTCAGGATTTATCAAGAATCAGCCAACTTCATTTAAAAAATAAATAAGACCAGGGAGAGAAGATAAGACTGAGAAAGAAACTAATAATACAGCTGGATGAGGGCAAATACCATGAGTCTTCCCTCCATCAGTAAAGAGCTCCAAGAGCTCGTCTCCTAGAAGTTAGGTTTGTCTTCAGCACCTTCTCACACTGGTTGGCCATCTGCTTGTTCAGTGGGCTTGCTCATCCGCCCTCTCTGGGATGGGGGCGAGGGGAAAGGAAAGGACTGGAGAGACCACAGCAAGGCAGGGAGTGGGAACTACACAGAGCAACCTGCTTTCACCCGTTGGTGTGGTGAGATGCACGGCTCTTCCTGACCGGGCACATGGAAGGGGCCACATGGGAGCCAAGTTGCAGGACCTCTGTGCAAGGGGCTGGCCTGGCCATCCAAGCAACTTTCATTCTCATGCAGAGGCTGTGGGGTGTTCCACAGAGGCAGGAGCTGAAGAAAGCTTCAAAGAGGTCAAGAAAAGAAATGACCTTCCATAGGGAAACCTATACAGGAGGCTAGAGACCTCTGAAGAAGTCGCACCCTTAGAGAGAGCCATAGGATTTTAAGAAACTGAAGGCCTTAATGGGCAGGGGGGAGACAGTGAGAGGCGGGTCCCTACCCTTCCCCACTGACCATCCTTGGCCTGAGCTGAGGAGTCAGGGGGTTTAGAAGGAGGAGAAAAAGAACATGTTTTCAACTGAACTGACATGGATTTTTAATAACTGAAAGGGATCACAGATCTAAGAAATCTGCCTAAACTGGAGTGGGGGGGATAAATTGGGAAATCGGGATTGATATATACATACAAATATACATAAAATAGATAACTAATAAGGACCTATTGTATAACACAGGAAACTCTACTCAATACTCTGTAACCACCTATATGGGAAAAGGATCTAAAAGAGAGTGGATATATGTGTATATATAATTGATTAACTTTGCTGTACAGCAGAAAAGCATACAACATTGTTAAAAATAAAAAAAGAAAGAAAGAAAATAAAAAACAAAGTAAAAATAAAATAAAATTTAAAAAGAAAGAAAGAAAGAAAATAAAGAAATCTTCCAGAGTTATAATTAAGGGCTGGGACTGGAAGAGTCAAAAAAAAAAATCAATGATTAATACAGTAGTTGAAAGAAACAAAAGCAAAAAACCTCAAATCATGTCTTTTCATATCCTTACCAAATTCAGACTGTGCAATAAACTGACTGCATAGACCACTGAGTGTTGGGAGAACATAGAAAGGGGTTGTTCAAGGGGAAGAATGTAGGATGAGGAGGAATTAACCAGGCAAAGGTCAGAGCAGGTTGAAGTGAGGGGGACATGTGGAAGCAGCAACTCTGAGTAATCATGGCAAAGACGCTGCATTTACTAATGCACTGAAATGAATAGCATTCGACAGACAAACTGCTCAATTTTTGTTTCCATGCTCCTCTGCACCCTACCTTCAACCTTCAAAGAGAAAGTGGTACTTAATGCCAGTTTATAGAGCACTGCTGAGTTAGGGTGTGGGCACAGTCATGATTAACAGCACGAGCTCTACAGCCAAAATATCCAAGTCAAATTCCGGCTCTTCCGCTTAGTAACTGTATGCTTCGGTTTCCTCGTCTGTAAAATGCAGCGACCATAGTACCTTCCGCTTAGTAACTGCATGCTTCAGTTTCCTCGTCTGTAAAATGCGGCGACCATAGTACGCTCTTCCACTTAGTAACTGCATGCTTCGGTTTCCTCGTCTGTAAAATGCGGCGACCATAGTACGCTCTTCCACTTAGTAACTGTATGCTTCGGTTTCCTCGTCTGTAAAATGCGGCGACCATAGTACCTTCCACTTAGGAAGGTTGAAAGGATTAAATGAGATGGCTAGAATAATGCCTTCCATTTAGCAAAAGAGCAATAGACGCTGTCAGATGATTAACTGAACTAATGTACATGAACGCCCTTAAAAAACTTAAATTAAAGGTGCCTAATGAATTACCATGATTGAGTTTTGATGCTGTTTAATTCCATGAGGCAATTCTCTCACGGAAGTGCTCTATCTGAAGGAAAACATTAAGTATTTCTGTTCAGATGCTACACAAAATTCATGGCAGAGAGAACTCTTTTGAGGAAACTTCCATTTACTTGACAAGAAATTGATTTTCCTGGCTATTTTAAACATTTCAATATATGAAGCATAATCAAACCCATAAATACATAAATAATAGCCAATCACCTATAGGCCAACACAAATAATATACTCTGAATAAGTACACATAATGAATGTAATCCACCAACGGCCCTTCATTTTAACATTCTAATGAAATCATTCTGTTGCAAAGTTGGCATCAAAGTTATCTGAATTATAACTAAGTACATAGTAGGTGCTCAATAAATCTCTGTTGAGGCTGATGACGACACAACAAATCCTGTATATTCAAAGAGATGGTTTTTCATTCTGAGCTTTTTTCCTCCAATGAATGACTTTCAAACTGGTTTCTAAATGTGTTTACCTCCCTCATGAATCCCATTTAGTACAGGGACATGCTGGATCACTGTCATGAGCAACTGAAGGACAAAAATCAGAACCACCATTTATTTTTCTGTTAAAACGAAAACTGCACCATGAATTTTGAACAAATTTAATGCATAAATACATATTTTGGGTGATTCAATGCCAGCTTATCCAGTTCAAATGCCGCCATATCATAAAACCAACCCACCACTGTCACTCACTCACACTGTCAATACCTCAAGTTATTTCACATACATTTTCATTTTCCCTAAAGGGTAGATACTGAAACCTACTCATCAATACTTTCCGCCACAGAGTCCATAACCACAGCGTCACAAAGTTGTTGTCACTTTCTGCTGCCCTGTTGCCTCCTTTAGGCACTCAGCCTCAGCGACTAGGATCAGTACCCAGAGTGCATGCATGCTCAGTCACTTCAGTCATGTCTGACTCTGTGAGACCCCATGGACTATAGCCCGCCAGGCTCCTCTGTCCATGGGATTCTCCAGGCAAGAATACTAGAGTGAGTTGCCATTCCCTCCTCCAGGGGACCTTCCCAACCCAGGGATGCAACCCACATCTCTTATGCCTCCTGCATTGGCAGGTGGGTTCTTTACCACTAGCACGACCTGGGAAGCCCGGTACCCAGGCAAACGTGTACGTTTATAATGTATCTGCAGTACACATCCAATCTCTTGCCATTTTTGACACATTTAAATTAAGTGTGGCTTTCTGTAAAAATAATATGGTCCCAGGTTGGTAAAAAAATGGAGACTGAGAAGAAGAAAACTTCAAAGTGATATTAGGTTATGCCTCCAAGATTACAGATGGGAGAGAGAAGGAGGAGAAGGGAGGAGGACGGTGGGGGGTGGAGGGAGGGAGGGAGAGAGGATAGACAGAGGAATGGATGGAGAAGAGACGATAGATACATAGATAACAGAGGAGAGAGAACAAGATAGAAGATACAGAAATATTTTTAGATGGAATTAACAGATATGGGTGGAAGCTGAAAGGAATCAGAAAGTTTGATTGTATAACAAGTCAATTTAAAAGTACTGACAGACTACCGCACAATTGCACTCATCTCACACGCTAGTAAAGTAATGCTCAAAATTCTCCAAGCCAGGCTTCAGCAATACATGAACCGTGAACTTCCTGATGTTCAAGCTGGTTTTAGAAAAGGCAGAGGAACCAGACATCAAATTGCCAACATCCGCTGGATCATGGAAAAAGCAAGAGAGTTCCAGAAAAACATCTATTTCTGCTTTATTCACTATGCCAAAGCGTTTGACTGTGTGGATCACAATAAACTGTGGAAAATTCTGAAAGAGATAGGAATACCAGACCACCTGATCTGCCTCTTGAGAAATCTGTATGCAGGTCAGGAAGCAACAGTTAGAACTGGACATGGAACAATAGACTGGTTCCAAATAGGAAAAGGAGTTCGTCAAGGCTGTATATTGTCATCCTGCTTATTTAACTTCTATGCAGAGTATATCATGAGAAACGCTGGACTGGAAGAAACACAAGCTGGAATCAAGATTGCTGGGAGAAATATCAATAACCTCAGATATGCAGATGACACCACCCTTATGGCAGAAAGTGAAGAGGAACTAAAAAGCCTCTTGATGAAGGTGAAAGAGGAGAGTGAAAAAGTTGGCTTAAAGCTCAACATTCAGAAAACGAAGATCATGGCATCCGGTCCCATCACTTCATGGGAAATAGATGGGGAAACAGTGGAAACAGTGTCAGACTTTATTTTTCTGGGCTCCAAAATCACTGCAGATGGTGACTGCAGCCATGAAATTAAAAGACACTTACTCCTTGGAAGGAAAGTTATGACCAACCTAGATAGCATATTCAAAAGCAGAGACATTACTTTGCCAACAAAGGTTCGTCTAGTCAAGGCTATGGTTTTTCCTGTGGTCATGTATGGATGTGAGAGTTGGACTGTGAAGAAGGCTGAGTGCCGAAGAATTGATGCTTTTGAAGTGTAGTGTTGGAGAAGACTCTTGAGAGTCCCTTGGACTCCAAGGAGATCCAACCAGTCCATTCTGAAGGAGATCAGCCCTGGGATTTCTTTGGAAGGAATGATGCTAAAGCTGAAACTCCAGTACTTTGGCCACCTCGTGCGAAGAGTTGCCTCATTGGAAAAGACTCTGATGCTGGGAGGGATTGGGGGCAAGAGGAGAAGGGGACAACAGAGAATGAGATGGCTGGATGGCATCACTGACTCGATGGACGTGAGTCTGGGTGAAGTCCAGGAGTTTGGTGATGGACAGGGAGGCCTGGCGTGCTGCGATTCATGGGGTCGCAAAGAGTCAGACACGACTGAGCGACTGAACTGAACTGAACTGACAGACCGAGTTTGTGGTCATCAGAAAGTCCAAATAACACAAACAACAGTGTTACTTGCTAAGGGTTTCCCCTGCTGCAGGCACTGCCGAGCACCTCACCTACACTCTCTGTATGGATTATCTCATCAACTTCTCAGAACCTTTTCAAATTACAGAGCAGCAGCTCAGAGAGAAGTGAGACAGTTAAGAGGCATGAGCCAACACATCTCGGTAAATGTGGTCTAGGGAACAAGTTTTAAACCCTTCCCAAGAGAGATATCAGGGCCTCAGGATTAGTGGGGAGGGGACTGAGATGCAATCAGCACTGTATACCCATGGACTATTGGGACAATTTCTCTACACACTCTTTGATTGACAAGATACCTCATTTCAGAAACACTACCATGAATTTAGAAAATATTTTAATGAAATTTACTGTACTCATCAGAAGACACCTACATACATTCGAGAGTGCTAACATACATATGATGCCAGAAATACAATGATTCAAGTGATGGATAATGTTTATTGCTTACAAAATGGTCATCCGGCACAATGTGGAGCCCTAGAGCGCTGGCAGATGGCAAGCAGAGATAGTTCCAGACTCCACACTCTCTGGCTGGGTCACCTTCATCACTGTGAGCCTCAGCTTCCTTTATCTAGAGAATGAGGGTAGTAATACTAATCTCAAAAAGTTACTGACAATTACATAACATTTATTAGGGTGAATCATAGTAAATTGCTTACATACAACTGTTTTGACCAACAAAAATGGCAATTTCTGTGGTTCCACCTACTACGTATACAGCATCCGGTGCAGTCTGACTCGTCACATCGCAGTGGAGGACAAGGAGGAGGAGTTACCAATTCACAGACACAACCATAACTCCCAGGCTCCCCCTTCCCCGCCCACCCAAGTGTCCGTGGCCACCAGCAGAGAACAGGAAGCCTGAGAATCTGTTAGAGAAGACTCTCTACAGTTGGTTTTGCTACCACCATTGAAACTTTTGGTTGGGTAAAAAGCTGAATTGGTTACTAGGAGGTTCAAGGGTGAATTGAATGTATTACCTAGCTCATCTGTGCCTGTAGAAGGAGTGCAGCTGAGGGATGGCATTATCAATGAAGCATATTTATTTGCTTAAACTGTGGCTGCACTGGGTCTTCATTGCAGGACACGGGCATTTTCTCCAGCTGTGGAATGTGGATTCTAGAGCACACGGGCCCAGGAGTTGTGGTACTCGGGCTTAGGTGCCCTGCAGCATGTGGAATCTTAGTTCCCTGACCAGGGATGGAACTCACACCCCTTGCATTGGAAGGTGGATTCTTAACCACTGGATCACCAGGAAATCCCCCATGAAGCACATTTCTGTTGCACATGAATGGGAAGAGGGCTGAAGGAGGCAAAAATACAGGGACCAAGCCTCTCTATGGAATCACATGGAGAAAGCCAACAAAAGGTGGACGTGGAAGTCCAGGATTACACAGCCTGCAGACTTCATGGGGGACACGTTCTTTGGATGCTATTGCTATGACAAAACTCTCCCTCTCTTTCCTGTTTTACAGCAAAAACTGCTGGCTGGTAGATTACTGTTGAATTCTATTTCCAACAGTAAAGTCTGGGGCAGGGTGGGGGGCACGTGTGCACATAGGGAGCAGGGAGCTTCGTTCTAGGCTGATGTAGGTTTTGTCCTTTTATTCTACTTTATAATATTGTCTTGCTGCATGTTTTAAACCTTAGCACAGGTACGAATTCAAGATTTTTGATCAGCTATGTACCACCTGCCAGGACTCAGTATGCCTCACTCACTGACAAATAGACAAATCCCTTGATTTCTTCCTTCCCCTGTGATATGGAAAATGCACTTGTCAACATAATAAAAGAATGCTGGGAAGTAAAGCTTCATGATCAGTGTCACACTAGACTAAGACTTATTTATGTTGAACATAGTCATCAAGGTATTAGAGCCTATTTTTATTAACAAGCTTCATCCTTTTCTAATTTTCAGAACCCCACAAAATGATGTTTATATAATAATCCTGAAACTTATCAAAATCAGAGTTGCTAGCATAAAATTATTTCAATATCATAACCTTATCATTTACTGTATTGTTAGTTTCGTGCAGCAATAATTAAGATTCATTTTTGAAAGCCTGATTTATAAAATGCAGTACAAGTAGAGATGAATAATATCTGATCATGTCACCAAACAGCTCACAGTTTAATTTAGTATTTCTAAAACAAACAGATAGGAGAAGGTGTAGCATCGAGGACCTCATCCACCAAAGGTTCTGATTCAGAAAGCCCGACCTGGGGTGCAGAGTTCAGCACTCCCTGCGCTCGAGAAGCACATTTTATGAGCTAGACAGGCCACTGAAAAGCCTCTGACCACACAGACACATCATCGTTAGGGCTTTGAGCTGTTCCCCAACCTTCTCACAGCCTACAAGACAACACTAGCTCATAGAAATTAATAGTGAGAAATTGCTTCTCGAAGAAGGACCTACTTTAACACGAAATTAGTGCCATACTGGGACTTCTTCATAGTCAACTCCAGCTAAGCAATTATATTTAGGTTAGATACACTCTGAGTCCATATAATTTAAGTCTGTTCCATTTCATACTCCCTGTAGTGAACACCAAGAAGGGCCTGTACATCAGTCACCACACCTTCATATTCTGGAAGACCGATATTAGTTCGCTATCAAACATCCTCCTTTCCTGGCTCTGTAACCCTATTCCTTTCATCTCCTTAGCATCTCCTCCTAAGGTTTATTTCCCAAACTAATTATTTCCACTACTATCCTCCAGATCCTCTCCATATTACCTAAACCTTACAATCATTGGCAACTCAGAGCTGCCATTAACCCACACCGTGATTTTATGTGAAACAGAAAATAGCACCCCTTCCTTAAGACATTTTACTTCCATTTCATGGAAAACTGTCACAAACACTAATTTTGTTAAGACAAGTTACTGCTGGCAGAAATTTGTCCTAATCAGTATACAACTATGTAATGTCTGTAACGTGACTGGCAGCCACATGAATAGGCAGACAGATAGACAGACACGCAGACAGATCTAGGTTGCCATGTTCTCTCTGAACACCACAATTGGTGGCTCCTGGTGGCCCCTGCACATAAACTGGGGCTTCCCTGGTGGCTCAGATGGTAAAAAATCCACCTGCAATGTGGAAGACCTGGGTTCAATCCCAGGGTTGGGAAGATCCCCTAGAGGAGGGCATGGCAACCCACTCCAGTATTCTTGCCTGGAGAATCCCCATGGACAGAGAAGCCTGGCAGGTTAATGGGGTCACAAAGAGTCAAACAGGACTGAGTGACTACGCACAGCACAGCAAATAAACTGAGATTTCCTAGCTGGCACTAGTGGTAAAGAATCCATCTGCCAATGCAGGAGACGCAGGAGACCTGGATTTGATCCCTGGGTTGGGATGATCCCCTGGAGGAGTAAATGCAACCTACTCCAATATTCTTGCCTGGAGAATCCCATGGACAGAGGAGCCTGGTGGGCTATGGCCCATGGAGTCACAAAGAACTGGACACGACTAAAGCGACTTAGCCTGCGTACACGCAGATAAACTGGAGACATTTGTTCAAAAAATTCTACGCTAGGTCCCAACACTGATAGCTTCCACCACCAAGGAAATGGAGGTGGGATAGATCTCTTGATGATAATTATAACTTACATCTTCAGGCAAAATTCTATTTTTCCCTAAGTTGCTCCCTTGTGGGTGGAATGTTTGGAAAAGGTTGGATTACTGGGAAATTAGTCTTTTTATAGGCACCTTATTTATGGGAAAGAAAGTATAGTGTCAGTTCAAGTTCTCACTATTTATCTAGAGAAAAACGAAGGGTGGGTAAAATCTGCATAAACACAATGGCCAAGAAATATTTTGTCAAGAAGTAAACTGCAGTGTACAAGGATGTGTAATAAGGGCTGTAGATGTGCCTTAATCTCCAAAATGAAGTGGAGAATTAACGCAATCAGGCTTTCTTTATTTTTTCCCTTTTTTTTTTTTCTCCCACTCTCCTCACTTTCAAAGAAAAGGACTATATGAATAATTGAAGCTAGGGGATTTTTTTCCTTGAATAATTCAGGAAATTGCCTCAATTTTTCTCTTGCTTTTCACTACATTTACTTGTGTAGACTCAGAACACATCTGCATAATGAAACAACACTGCTACTGCACAATCAACAAAGTATTTTTTCTCTTGCCTTAATTTTTCAATTGATTGTGTGACACTTAACCATATCAACCATGCATCGATCTGAACTCTTAAGGGAAAAAAAAAAGACTGGACTAGCCATGGTCCTGCCAAACCCTTAAGTTCTAGCTGCTTGAGCCAAGTGTCCAACTATTTCAAAGCAGTGAGCGGCATTCTTTCCAACTAGTATATTTTATTATGTTATTAACAAAGTTGGCCTATCCCCTTATAAATCAAGAGGATCTCAACTTAATTCTGGAGAAACTGGACACAAGACGATGCAAGAATGATTCTAAACTTCTTTTGAAAGCCAGTAAAAACGTTGATTGGCATCAGATCTATCACAGATCTGTATCAGAAATTTGGTTTCAGATTCAGAAATGGCTTTGGGTCTCCACAAAACACCTTGCCTTCGTCAAGTAAGCTCAGCTTATAGGGGTTTATCAGTAAGCTTTCTGAAGTCAGACTTAACACAAAGATTCCTGTTTGCATCTACAACAAGATTCCTATTTAGATACTACCTCATTACTGAAATGGAATGCTGAAATGAAAGCTGAAACTCCAACACTTTCGCCACCTGATGCGATGAACTGACTCATTGGAAAAGACCCTGATTCTGGGAAAGATTGAAAGCAGGAGGTGAAGGGGACGACAGAGGACGAGATGATTGGACGGCATCACGACTCGATGGACATGAGTTTGAACAAGCTTCAGGAGTTGGTGATGGACAGGGAAGCCTGGAGTGCCTCAGTCCATGGGGTCACCAAGAATCAGACACGACTGAGTGACTGCACTGAAGTGACTCATTACTGAAAGTGTTTCAAAATGTCCAAAGTGGTGACAAATATTTCAACATATCTTTTCAATCTGGTTGCTGCATAATTCATGGAAACTTCCCATGTTGCTGTTTCTGAATAATTCTTCCTCACTAATTAAGCACTAACAAGACAGATGCACAATCTTGGCTTAGTCTAGTGGCCTCCTCCTCAACAACACAGCCATAGTTGTTGACTCAGAAGGAAGCCTAATGTCAAGGACTTTTCACCCAGATGGAGGATGTGGCTTGCTTTCCATTGCCTTGCTTTATTAAACACGGCATGGTCCCTGAATGAAAATCAACCCTGGTCCAGCAGGGGGCTGAATTATTAAATATCACCACTGTTAATGTCTGCATGACATGTGTATGTGTTTACATGAGAGTGATTGATTGATTCACTGTTCTAGAATTTTAACCTCTTGCTTCCCTCTCCTCACTTCCTGGCGATTATTTGTTGCTCCCTACAGCTCCATTTGGGCTTCTCTGGTAGCTCAGTCAGTAAAGAATCTACCTGCAATTCAGGAGATCACCTGAATGCAGGAGATCTGGGTTCGATCCCTGGGTTGGGAAGATCTCCTAGAGAAAGAAATGGCAACCCACTGCAGCATTCTTGCCTGGGAAATCCCATGCACAGAGGAGTCTGGTGGGCCACAGTCCATGGAGTTAAGAGTTGGACACAACTTAGTGCCTAAACCACCACAGCTCCATTTATTTTCAATTCAAGTTTTTTTTCTTTTAGTCTTTCTTTCCTTCTTTTCCACCTTTCTTTCTTTTTGTTGTAAATACATTTTCCCCTTTCAGTCTTTACCTTTTTGCTGACTATCTGCAATACACTATTTCCTCCTTGAATTTTCTTGTTGGAAAAACACTTCTTAGCTTTGACTCGACTCATGACTCAACCCCAGCACACATAGGAAAACTCTTAAGCCTCTTGCTCTGCTAAGAAAGGCTATATATGTCTTCAATCCATTCTGAGTTGATGTTTGTGTATGGTGTAACATACTGGTTCAGTTCCACTTTTTTACATGTTGGGTTTACTAACCCAACACTATGGGTCAGTGTATTTCATCATCCCCTGGAGAAGGGAATGGCTACCCACTCCAATATTCTTGTCCAGTTTTCCCAGCACCATTTATTGAAGGGACCATCCTTTCCCTATTAAATAGTCTTGCCTCTTTTGCAAAAATCAATTGACCAACTACGAGTTTATTTCCAGGCTCTCTACTCTGTTCCATTGATCCATGTGTCTACTTTTATGCCAGTACCATACTGTTTTTATTACTAAAGCTTTGTAATATAGTTCAAAATCAGAATGTGTGCTGCCTCCAGCTTTGTTCTTTCTCAAGATTGCCTTGGCTGTTTAGGGTCTTTTGGATATGTTAATCGACTCAATGGGGACAATCTTTTCAAATGTATGAAAAATGAAGTGAAACTGCTCAGTTGTCTCCAACTCTTTGCAATCCTATAGACTATGGACTACCAGGCTCCTCCGTCCATGGAACTCTCCATGGCAAGAATACTGGAGCGGGTAGCCGTTCCCTTCCCCAGGGGATGATGAAATACACTAACCCACAGTGTTGGTGCAGGTGATGCAACTAAATGCTTGGCTCACTGCTTGGCAAGATGGCAGTATTCACCACGTGAGCTATCATATCAGGACACATCTTCTAAAGGAGACAAGTGCGCACCATGGTAAGTGCTGCAACAACCATCTTAATGGCAATCACAGCCACGACAGCTGAGCCCTGATGAGCACTGACTCTGTGTCAGGCACAGTCAAGATGGCTGATTTCCTCGTGGCTATGATGTCTGCATCCTAGGGGCAGTGGCTGGTCTCAGATACTTGGCAGACTCTTCTACCTGCTGCATCCCGTGGAAACTAGATTTGGGTGCAATGGGAAGGGGAACAGCGGCCCATGCATGTCAATGGAAATGTGATACCACAGTTAGAGCACCAAGAGAGGACTCAAAGTGTCAAGGCCTGCAGAGCAGAGAAAATGTGCATGTGGTGAACACCAACTAGGAGACGCTGCTCTTCTGGACTGATTAGTCTAAGTCCCCAAAATCTGACTGGAGAGTGGGGGGTGCCAGCTATGCTGGACCCCCAAGGACTCGGCAGTTCACAAGTCCCGTGTGCCGACTTTTGCCGCAGGCAAATACAGATGTTTCCAGCAT
Source organism: Bos taurus (assembly GCF_002263795.3). Classification (NCBI taxonomy): domain Eukaryota; kingdom Metazoa; phylum Chordata; class Mammalia; order Artiodactyla; family Bovidae; genus Bos; species Bos taurus. The sequence goes on from NC_037336.1 coordinate 93,150,211, forward strand.
CACTCACGGTAGGCTGCCTTGGAAAGTTTAACCTCTGGTCCACTATGGCCTATCCTAAATGGGTAAGCAGACCTGCAGGTATTAATTAAACTTATGGTTCTATTTATTGTAGCACTCTGGGGACTGAACAGACAGCAAATAGCAATAAGTACTTCTGAATGTTCTCTTTGGCTTAATTACTGTTCCATAGTTAGTCCATCAAATTGATGTACAATCAACAAGGCTGCACTTAGTTACACTGCTCATTTAGAGTGAGTGTTCAGGGGCTGCCAACGTCTTTCACAGAGTGCCTGCATCCACTGGAGAGTCAAGACAGGACAAACCCGAGGAGTCCTTTAATCTAGCCCATCACACACCAGTCGGGCAGGGAGAGTCTCTCTCCCCCAGCCAGCACCTTTCTTTTTACACATCACCTTGGATTGGCACTGGAAGGTCCTCAGGACTAACTATATCAACACACGCAGCCTACCCAGGGCACAGGGAAGGGCAGAGTTATCAAGCATCCCCTGGCTTTTAAGCCCCATATACAACCACCACAGACAATTAAAGGATAGATTCCTGAGATCTAAAGGCACTTCAGAGGCTTCTAATTCAACCACCTCATTTTATTCAAGATGAAACTTGGATCAGAGACGCAAAGGGCTTGACTAGGTCACACGATGTCTTAGTAAGGGAATATTGGGTTGCAATAAAGAGAGATCCACTCAAGGTAGCTTAATTAAGTAAAGGAATATTTATCATAAGAATACTGAGGACTCCCACAGAATTCAATCATGGCTTTGACAGAACTGGAAAGTCACCAGCCTCTTGTTTCTTTTTCCTCCTGAACATCTGCTCCCTTCTCATATCTGTCACACTCTTAATTCTTGCCCCTCACAACTTTGGTATGAGTTGTCATCGTACCAAAATCTGCTCCCAACTTCAAAGCCCAACACCTTCTAACCACAAGTTCCATGTCTCTTCCAATTTGGCAAATTATGAATTTGATTAGCTCATCTTGGGGACAGAGCTCAGGAAGGATACAATCCACTGTGGCTAGGATGCTGGGCCAGTCAGGCCCACCCCTCAGAACTGTGGAGGGGAGTAGTCCCACTGGGGAGGAATGAGACAGACACCCGAAGGAGTAGTAGTCCCAACAATCACACCCACGCTGCATCTAGAACCCTTCCTACCACATTGCATGTGTGCGTGCATGCTCAGTCACTAAGTTGTATCTGACTCTTTGTGATCCCATGGACTGTAGCCCACCAGGCTTCCCTGTCCATGGTATTTTCCAGGCAAGAATACTGGAGTGAGTAGTCATTTCCTTTCCAGGGGATCTTCCCAACCCAGAGATTGAACCCACATCTCCTGTGGCTCCTGAAACTCCTGAATAGGTAGGTGGATTCTTTACCACTGAGCCACCTGGGTGATGGACAGGGAAGCCTGGCACGCTGCAGTCCACGGGGTAGCAAAGAGTTGGACACAACTGAGCGACTGAACTGAACTGTACTGAGCCACCTGGGAAGCCCATATTATATTATTTCTCAATTTCAGTGTAAGGATTATCTTTCACTCAAAGGGGAAACAGTTCAAGGCTATAATGGCTTAAAAATGGTGGTTGTACAATGGTGGCCTTAGAGTGACCAAGTGCAAAACTGGAAGTAAATCATTGCAGTTACCTTGCTTCTTGAATCTCCATCAATAAATACATTAGAGAGAGACCATCAGGAACAAATACAAATAATCAAAACATGAATGTTGGACTTCCTTCTCCATTTTCCTCATGAAAATAGCATGTTTCAGTGGTGTTAAAAGACCCTTATCAGGTCTTGTAATCCAAGTGATGACCAGAATGCCATAAAATCACTTTCCTCTCTTGGAAAAAATCTAATAATGATACATAACAACCTCCAAGTATCTGAACTGTTTCAATTTGCTATTACTCTTTAGGAAGGAACAAACTGTGTGGTTTTAAATTCAGATTTTAGTTCTCTTTCTATTTCCTCCCGTACATTAAATTTCCTCCTAGTTAGTGAATGAGGCAAATGCAACACTCATTCTTCCCTCCTGACCTACCTCTTTTGCTTGACTGCCTCTTTCCTTCTGCTCTGTTTTAAAGGGGAAATAAGAGAAAGATTAAATGAACCCATGTAGGCAGTGAAGGCAAAAAAAAAGAATGCAAATTATAAATATTGGGTGAGAGCTTGGATTGCAGTGTTTGAAAGGAAAGTCGTGTAAATAGGAAAAGGTGCTGAGCCAGTGCTTAGAAGAACCATCCCTGGGCCTGGGTGTGGGACACAACAGCTGTTTGACTAGACAGAGTCACTGTGGGTCCTGAGTGTGGTTTTGCGGCAGCGTGTTAGAAGAGACCTCATTTCAGACACGCCTGGCCAGAACTTCATAACGCTCAGTCTCTCTAGAAGGCCCTGTCCACCCCCGAGACTGTTACCACCTGTGGGGCCGAGAAGCAGAGGTCAGAAAGTGGAGACCCTTGTTCAGTTCCTGCTTCCGGCACCAGCTAGCTTCTCTGCAATATACTTAGCACCCCACCCTCTTTCCTCACTGCAGAAGAGAAACTTTGGATCGGAGGACCTTTGATCAAGGTCAAGAGCAAGACCCTTCCAGATTTCAGGCTCTGAAAAGTCCTATGCATACTATGGACACTCTTCCCAGAGAAATGCACAGACATTCCAAGTGCTGTGTACACTTTTAAGGCCATCATCTACCTGCCGAACCTCTTATAGACCCATAAACCTCAACTTAATATCCACTCAATTAGACAAATTCTAAGGTACTTTCAGGTCTGGGAGTCTGTAAATACCAATTATCCCCAAATGTCGCTAAGAGTCGGACATGACTGAGCGACTTCACTTTCACTTTTCACTTTCATGCATTGGATAAGGAAATGGCAACCCACTCCAGTGTTCTTGCCTGGAGAATCCCAGGAACAGGGGAGCCTGGTGGGCTGCCGTCTATGGGGTCGCACAGAGTTGGACACGACTGAAGCGACTTAGCAGCAGCAGCAGCAGTACCTATGAAATGAAAGCATTTCAGTACTCTGTAAAGCCTGAGAGATCATCAGTTCTACTCCTTTTACAGATAAAGAAACTGAGGATCAGAGAGCTTGGACTCTGTGATCAGAGCCTCTGAGGCTGGAATGAGAACCTGTGTCCTTCAGCTCAGGTTCCCTGGCACAGGTGTTACCAAACACAGGTGAGGCCTGTCTTCTGGGGGCTGCCTAGGCTACAGCTTCCCCACTCCAGGAGCTCTCTGTTGCCCTGGGTCTGTTGCCCGAATCTCCATCTTGAAGGAGCTGACAAGATATGGTCCTGGAGTTGCATGCATTCCAATGAGAGGCTGGATGCCACTTTGACAACTAAAACATCTATTGGTTGCAGCACCAGCGAGTACTAAGAACTGTGAAAGTGTTAGTAGCTCAGTTGTCTCTGACTCTTTGCGACCCCATGGACTGTAGCCCTCCAGGCTCCTCTGTCCATAGGGTTTTCCAGGCAAGAATACTAGAAAGGGTTGCCATTTCCTTCTTTGGGTGATCTTCCCAACCCAGGGACTGAACCCAGGTCTCCTGCACTGCAGGCAGATTCTTTACGATCTGAGCCACCAGGGAAGCCCAGTGTACAAAACCAATGTGTGGCCTGCAAAGAAAATTGTTCTGCATGGTTACATGTGTACGTATGGCCAAGTCCCTTCACTGTACACCTGAGACTATCACAACATTGTTCATCAGCTATGCCCCCAATACAAAATGTTTTCGGTGTTAAAATAAATCAATCAATCAATAAAATTTTTTTTAGAAAAAGAAAACTGCTCTGCAACAAACAATTCCACCTCAAAGGGCAGATAAACGTGATTCTCACATGCTGTTCCAAATAGCACCAGCAGAACTCCACCGATGCCAAACAATCCAGAAAAAAGAACACGTGCCTCCTCTTGGATCAGTTTGAGCAATCGCTTGAGAAGACAACAGAGAGTTCGTTTCTGCCCTGTCTCACCTAAAAGCTCAGGCTTTTTGATAATAATACTACAGAGTCGTGTCACATTCCATAAATCACATGTATGGGAGGAAGGCTTGAAGCATTTTCTCAGATTTGTATAAAATCCAGATTTTTTTTATTTTTTCTTTTTTGCCAGTCTCGACGAGCAGTGGGTGTCTGGGTAGGTGGATTGAGTGACATGTTAGTGAGAAAGTTCCCTCCCTGTGTGGAGCTCCTCGGAAAAGGAGTCAGAGAGAGAGAGAGCACTTGAGACAGTGACAGGCAGAGCATGTAGCGCTGCTGCCGAGGAACAGGCGCTTAAATCTGTCAGAATCCCGAATTCAGAGCAGCGCTGGGACAGAGACGAGTGAACCAAACTCTGTCAACCTCTGTCAGGCTGTGCCTTGTCCTGGGTAAGCCCCTAGGAAGCGTCTCAGACCCTTCTCTCCTCTCCTGCAACGTCCTGCGGCCAGTGGAGACCCTGGCGGCTCCTGGCCTGGCGAGAGCATCCGGCCCCTTCCTCAGTTCCCAAGGGAGTGCCCCGCCAGCCCTCCGGGGCACGTTACCTCCTCTACCTGCCACATTAGAAAGTAAACCCTGTGAGCCGCCAGAAACTGAGAGTCTGAGGACATGCCGTGGTGGCACAGCCGTGACACGCGAACAGATGGGAAACTTCTCAGGAACAAAATGTGCACACAAAAAAACGGATCCTGGCTTTGAAGTGTATATTCACGGTGCCGCTTTCAAGTCTTCTGAGAAGCCCAGGCTCGAATGTGACCTACTTAGCGGCGTTCTTATTTATGTCTCCGACGAAGGAGCTGTATATTTAGCAAATGAGGACTCTCCATCGCCCACGCCGGCTTCTTCACATTTATAGAGCCGAGCAATTTTCGCTTGTTAATTTTTCCCCAGATTGTCTCCATAAAAGTGGATATATAAGTTAAACACTGTTAAAAATCCATGAGTTCCAGGAATCCTGCATAAATGCACTCAGACTTTCATTGAGCGTGTGGGTTCATGTTGCTTAAAAGAACAAGAAGGAGGCCGACAGTCGAGCCGCGTTTGTTCATCTTCTCGCAGTTGGCAAACCAGCTGCCTGGCTTGTCTGTTATTAACGCTGAAGTTCAGATTTACAGAGGCTCCAACATGCAAACTGTGTAAATTTCTGCTAGCAGAGTCTACGTGTGCAAAGCGAGGTATAGAAGCGAAGCTATTATCTAGCTGACACAAGCCAAAATAGAAATTAGTTTCAATTATCTGGGTTTTCACCAAAAAAGCCTTTTTAACCTTCATTATTATCAGCATAATTACCTTGACTCTCACCCTTTGTACATGTAATCAAACCGTACAGTTTTAATCCCTTGGAACAAACAACTGCCTCAAATCTATTTTGGAATCAGTGGGTATAGAAATACTAAGTGAACTACATACACATAAAAAGCCCACCTTGAAAAGAGAATGTTGACTCTGGCAGCTTTGCTGAAAGGAGTCTTCCAAAGAGAAATCTTCTCTAGCAAAGTAGTTGACACAAGGATGTCGCATCCCTCAGCAGTGAGATTCACACTCCCTTGGATTTTGCTAGAAACAGAAAAGATCAATTTGAGGGAATTTAGACCCACTGTTTCCACGCATGCTAGAACAAATTATTTTACTTCCGGATAAATTTGCTAATACCACCCCTCCTTACTGAACAGGGAAAAGACAGATGAGACTAAAAAATAATAAATAGAAGGTCTTAATATATTATGTACTTTCTCTTCCAATTCTCACTACAGGTCCATGTTCAGTGTTTAATAGCATGACTTTATCAGCACAGCTGTCATCTTCTCAATTAAGCAAATGTGTGTGGAAGACCCGGTTGTGCTCAAGGTTGTCCTCCAAGCACCCCACGTGCTCCTGAGCTGTGGCCACGACAGTCAGATTCTCCTGCACAAGCACGGGGCCCAGAGGCATAACAACCATCATCATCACCATCACCACTTTGCTTGGTGACACTCAGCAGTGATCTCATCTGAAAGTGTGACCTTGAGATACGTGCCTCAGCCCCCTGTTTCTCACCCCAGACCTTGTGGCTTCTGCTCCGGTCTAAACCTAGAGCCTTCCTCCCTCCTCTTAAAACAATAAGAGCTCCATTTCTAGGTAATACTGTTGACTGCAGGCCTGCTAAGCTGGCATCCCCTATTTAACCTACTTAGCTCAGCATGGTTAGATTAAAAATAAACACGTGCATCCAGGATGTTTCTCTTATCTCCAGCTGGCTCCCAGGTCACGCTAGGAGAGTTCACTGGGACACAGCAGGACCCTGGACCCAGCTCCTGTAGTTCTGGCGGGTGGATTTATGATGCAACATCAAGGCTCACATACACCTGGTCTCCATGTTTCAGTGGGCCTGACACCGGTGTGAGGACTAAGTTAGGTGATGCTTGTGCACGGAACTCAATTAATCACTGGCACAAAATAAACAATGGTGGAAGAATATTGCTGCAGACTGAATTATGTCTCCCCCAAAATTCATTTGCTAAAGCCCTGGTCCCCAGTGTAATGGTATTTGGAAATGGGATCTCTGGGGGCTGATTTGATCTAGATGAGGTCATGAGGGTAGGGGCTTCCCTGGTGGCTCAGCGGTAAAGAATCTGCCTACAATGCAGGAGTCGCAGGAGATGCAGGTTCGATCTCTGGATTGGGAAGATCTCCTGGAGGAGGGCATGGCAACCCACTCCAGTATTCTTGCCTGGAGAATCCATGGACAGAGGAGCCTGGTGGGCTACAGTCCACGGATCTCAAAGAGTCAGACATGGCTTAGTGACTTCGCACGCACACACACACACACACACAGGAGGCTGAGTCCCTCAGGATGGAATCAGTGCCCTCACAGGAAGAGATCTCAGAGACCTGCTGCCTCTCCGTGCCACGTGGGGATGGATCAAGAAGGTAGCCAACTGCAAGGCAGGAGAAGACCCTCACCAGGACCCTGACGGTGCTGGCACCCTGCTCCTGGACTTCCAGCCTCCAAAACTATGACAACTCAATGCCTTTTGCTTAAGCCACAGCCCATGGTCTTTTGTCACAACACCCCAAGCAGACTAAGACAAATATGTCCTCATCTTCCTTGTACTTTATTCCTTCTTAGCCCCCTCCATTCCTCATTTTTCCAATTGTTAGCAACATTTCCACACATATAATTCTATGCTTTGAAGCTCTTTTCCTTCCTGAATCAATCTGAATATTTTGAATTACAAGGAACTGAAAGTTTGACCAGGAACCTACTATGTGCCTGATGTGCAAGGCAGAGTCTTATAAGACCCCCATGCCCTCTAGTTAAACAACTGCCCTGGGTGTTCCTGGGAGCTGCCTGTAAGTCCTGCTCGCATCAGCTGAGATGCTGAGTTCAGAGAGTGAAGCAAATGAAATACAGCTATGTTGGCTTCTGCTCCATTAGGAAAGGGAAAAATCAATGTTTGCCAAATGTAGAAGGACAAAATCAATAGCAAAAGAAATTTTATTTTCAACCTTCTAAGGGAGTATTACAAAGAAGAGAGAGTGAAAATTATTATTATTTATTGATGTATATAGCACCTTCTGAAAGCCTCAAAGTGTTTTATGGAATTACAAACTGCCTTCGTCCCTCTCTGGGTACAGATTGCTTTGTTCTGCTCGTACGCAGCCTCTCCAGAAGGGGCGAGTGGAGGAAATACTAGAGCAACACAACACCACAGCTATGGGGCTGATTTCTTCAAGGTGGTGACTCATCTATTTATGAAAAAATCAGAAAGTAATAATTACTAGCGCAATGAGCTTACCACACTCGCATCTTGGGGAGAGTTCCTGAGGAAGACGCCACCTCTTTAGATTTTAAGTGGCATCATAATATACGTGGTTTGGCAGGAAAAGGGGGAAAAAACCCTCTCCCCACTTTTCTCCAATGTTTTTTCATTGGAACAAGCAGCACATTTGGGGAGAATCAGCCACCTGCTGCCAACATCTTAATGCAGTTCCTGGCAGAGGAGTTTTGATGGATGGCTTCAAAGCCTGGAGTGTAAACTACTGAACAAAACTTTCAGGAGGATGAAACGTCAAAAGAGCAAGAGGCTGCAGGAAGCAGGACTGCTGGAGGCTGGCGGCTGTCTGAGAAATCCACAAAGGGAAGAGTCAAAATAAAATCCTGCAAGGATAGAGTGATTTCAACTTTTCAATCTCCTCTCACCTGGTTTTTTTTTTCTCTCTCTCATTTCAGTTCTCACAATCCTTTGAGGGAAAGAGAGGGCAGGAATTATTAACCCCATTTTACAGAGGTTCCTAGAGTGTAAGTGACTTACCCCAAATCACTCAGCTCTTTATTGGCAGGGCCAGGGATGGAAGCTGGTCTTCTGGACATTTAGTCAGAAGAAAGGTGAGAAATTAAGGAGCTCAACATGCTACCTCAAACAGGAATGCCCTCCCCAGCATCCCTGAGACTCAGGCAAATCTGGGGATGCGGGATTCATCACTTCACAAAAATTGCACTTCGTTTTTAAATTATTATTCAGTCTTTCAGTTTTTAAAAGACAAAGATCAATGTCTATATAATGCTCACTGATTTCTCCTCACTGTGCCATCTAGAATAAGCCAACCTAGTCTCACTCGCACTTGAGGACCCACAAGGGAGGGAAAACTGCTGGGTCTACACCATCATCCATGCTTGGACAAACATCTCCAGCCTCCTCAATAACCATTCCTAGAACAGGGTCTCCAGATGTCTTCCTCTCGTATTCTGGACAGTTTCAATTTGTCTCTATTGCATACTAAACTATTATGCCTGAGACAGCAAGACTGTGTCCTCTCATTTTCTGGATGCTCTCAGACTTGCTCTTTCACACCATGGACTTCAAGTGACCCACTCAAAATCCAAGGTGTTTTCCCAGCAGCTGGAGATTTTCCAGCCACCAAGCCTGTGTTCTGCACCTGTGCATTTGGTGACTCGGTGAAAGACTTGACATGTAGAACCATCACATTCTCTCTTCTTATTCACGCCCCTTGTTTCAGCCCAGCACTTGTTTATGATTCTCGAGACTGCTCTCTAGCGCACTGTTTATCCTGCACAGATTTGTGGGTCAGTCTTTTCATGTCTTTGTCCAAATGATTCATAAATCAATCCAATGAAACAGAGCCTAGAGTAGAGTCCTATAAGAGGCCACGGTTCAGCCCCTCATTGGTTAGTGTTAGCTCATTAACTCATATCCTTTGTTTATTCAACTAGGAATGAATTTGCTCAGTCAGTGTTTGGTTCACATACTTCATTTCAGGCACTGGTCTAGGGTCAGCCACAGGCAATCACTGCAAAAGGAATGAAGTATGTGAAATCCCCTTGGATCCACTCCTTTGGGATCTGCTTTTCTTTTTGTCCGTGTATCTGGGCTTCCCCTTAAGGACCTGTTTGGTACTGGGTTTCCCCTAAAGCCTGATGCCGGTCCTCCCATCCTTGTAGTCAACTTTCCTCTAAGGTCGAGTGCTCCTGGTTCTTCATCCCAAGAACCAACTTGTCCACTAGAGACCAGTCTCTGCTTGAAAGCTCTCCCTTCAAACCAGCTGATGTTATTATTCCCTTAGATGTCCTTTGCCCTTGAGGCTAGCCCATCACTCATACAACTTCATTGCTGAAAAATTTTCATTGTAAGAAACTCTATCAAAATCCTTAATAAAAGGAACATCTGCCATATAATAGCATCCTGCAACCTATGAAGTCTAGTGACCTTATTAGAAAGAGAAATATGTTCACCTTTATATGACTGGGACTTCCTTGTTGATTCAGACAGTAAAGAATCTGCCTGCAATGCAGTAGACCTGGGTTCAAACCCTGGCTTGGAAAGATCTCCTGGAGAAGGGAATGGCAGCCCACTCCAGTATTCTTGCCTGGAGAATCCCAAGGACAGAAGTGCCTGGCGGGCTACAGTCCATGGTCACAAAGAACTGGACACAACTTAGCAATGAAACCACCACCTCCACCACCACTGTATGACTGCCAGAATACAGTTTGTATACATGAAGCAAACTCTTTTATAGGCTTAGCTCCCTCTTCTGGAAACTATCCCTCTTTCACACACCATCTGCATAGCTTTTATGCCATCAATGTTATCCCAAGCCCAATATCAGTCAGTCAGTCCTGGTGGTTAATTGCCCCAAGCTAAGTCAATCACATTTTTTTTTTTTTTTTTTTTTTTACAGACAGTAGTAGGAAAACTGAAGCAGAGCAGCCAATTTCTCTTTAGTGACTGAACTCAAAATGTGGTGCCTGGAAACTGGGGACACCACGTTTACAGTCATATTGGCCGGGGGATGCCTCCTACTGGTGGGGGGAGAGAGGACAGAAAAAGAGGGAGACAGAAGGGTGGGGAGGTACAGAGACAGCCAACCAAACAGAGAAAGACAAGAGAGGAGAGGGGGTGTTACAGAGAGAACAGACCAAGAGAATTTTAAAACCCCAAGATATTGGTCCCTGTTTTGCCTGAGATGGGGCACATTCTTTGACTTGGGTTCCAAGAATCACCCAAAACCTTCTTTAAAAATCCCCCTTTTTGCCTAAGCTACTTTGCGTTCACATTCTATCATTGGCTCTAAAGAGTTCTAAGCGATGTGGTGAAAGACACTAACCCCACCCCAGCCAACTGCCCCACCTTTCAGGACTGCACCAGTAGAATCCTTCAAGCTCATGCAGTCCTACAAAGAACTTCTAAGCTTACACAAAAGAAAGACAAGCAAATAAATATGTCTTTCCCTCACCTTCCCGATCTGAGATCAATCAGCGCCATGGGCTTCCCTGATAGCTCAGTTGGTAAGGAATCTGTCTGCAATGCAGGAGAACCCAGTCTGATTCCTGGAGAAGGAATCAAATATGGTCCCCCACTCCAGTATTCTGGCCTGGAGAATTCCATGGACTGTGCAGTCCATGGGGTTGCAAAAAGTCAGACACGACTGAGCGACTTTCAGGGCCATGATACCAACAGAAAGGCAAAACTTTATATTTTTTCATCTTCTCAAACAGTGTACCAGCAACTAAACTGTTCCTTTCCTTTCATGTGATTATTTCAAAGTCTACTTGCATTTCCTTTTCGATAGCCTCTTCACGGCACAGGAAAGTCCCTCTACCAGGCCACTGTCCAATCCATGGACCACTACAGGCTGAAGGGAGAGAAAAGTTGGAGAGACCCAGGCAGCTGAGTGTGTCTGCTTATTTTGGTTGCTTTGAGTTGAGCCATGAAGGAGTTTTCCAACTGATCCGACCCTCTGGGCACAAACATTTCACAGTCTTGTCAAGCTTTGGTCCTCAGCCCAGCTTTGGTCCAAGCTGGTCACAGCCCAGACAGGTGCCCTAGTAAATACCTGAGACAGTCACTTTTTTATTATACTTCCCAGTTACATCAAAACAGGCTTCCAAAATGTAGACAGGGCAAACATTGAATGACCTCTCCACAGTTCGAAGTTCAGTCAGATTCACAAACACTGACAGCAGCTAAATATAGAAACGGCTCCATCCTTCTGATGCCAAAAATTGTGTTCAGAATCTGCTCCCAGAACCTCAGTGTCACAGGGAAGTCACTGCCTTCCAATCCAGGGGAGGATGGTCTCCCTCCAGACCAGCCTGGGCATTGCTTAGCAACGTGAACATGATGACCATCATGTCAAGATTATAGTGATATTCCCAGCAGTTTTATTGAGGGTAAGCCTGCACCAGGATGGTCAGGTGGTTAAGGCATTGGACGTAAGATTCAATGGACATATGTCTACATGGGTTCAAACCCCACTCCTGGTAGTTAGTTTGGGGCTTCCCAGGTGGCGCAATGGTAAAGAATCTGCCTGCCAATGCAGGAGACACAGGAAATGTGGATTCAACCCCTGGGTTGGGACGATCCCCTGCAGGAGGAAATAGCAACTCACTCCAGTATTCTTGCCTAGAGAGTCCCATGGATAGAGGAGCCTGGCAGGCTACAGTCCATGGGGTCGCAAAAAGTCGGACACAACTGAGCACCCACACACACACATGAACAGGCATAAAGGGCATAAAGACAGAGAATCGGAAACGAGGCCATAACCCAGCAAGTGAAATGTAAGTCTCCTTTAGAGCATGTTGTTCACTTAAAAATTTTACAAGAGTTTACAGGTTGCCCTGCCCAATCCCCATGCTAAATCACCTCTTACCAAGGCAATTTTGTGCCATCTCACCAATTTATTCCTTCACATTTTCATTTTCCCCATGGTCTCAGTCCCCATTCTTAGGGACTTATCAAAGTACTTGCTGTAGGACTCTTGCTAGAAAATGACCAGTCCTTACAGGTGTTAAACACTTGTTGGACGCTCGCAGAAACCTTGGTCTGCTCTGCTCTTTAAAAGCAAAGGATGGAGATGCTTACCAAGCATTTTCTGAGAAAGGAGTGTAAATTGCAGGAAACGGTGTGTAAATTAAAGGAACTGCCTAATATAATTAGCCACACAGGAAATGTAATGGGCCTGGAAAACAAAAGTGTAATTTATGAGGAAATATCAATTGGAATAATGTAAATAATGGGCTTTTCACTGCGGTTTCTATTACTTGTGGAACTAAGCTAGTCATTAGGCAAGGAAGTGCTTATCCAAGTCTGGAAAGGTTCTCTGAAGGTGTGGCTTTAGAATGTCACACGACCTTCAGGAAAGATCCTTAATTAATTGTGTGAGCTTTGCAAGAAGCATATGGACCCAGCTGAGTTTCCCACTCCTCCCACCAGGCCAGCAATACCTATACAATGTGGCCTTGCTCTCAGCCAGGACCTTCAGGGAAATATCTCTGTGCTTTGCATCCATCTGATGGGGAACCTCTCCACTTTGGGGGCACATTTGTCAGTTTCCTTCCTAAGTGGTCAGATACTGGCAACACTAATGTGTCTGATATCAACCATCTGAATTATGATTATTATTGGTGCTCTCCTACGCCTCTCCATGAAACAATTTAGCCAACTCCTCATCTTCACCCTCACCTTTTCTCTCTTTTGAAATAGTCTCTCGCCAGGAAAAAAAAAAAAAAAATCTACGTATTAAATAAGCTCAGTGGCTTATTACATAAATGGAAACATAACATAAACTTCTAAGTAATGATGGGCCACGTAAACTTTAACAGAAGCTCACGGTCATAAAGAGACCTCGTCTAATTAAAGAAAACAGCCTTAACTTGTATTGCTTTAGTGTAGTATTTTTTGTCATAAAAATCTGACTGTTACTTACCCTGATGATCTTAACTCTAGATTATAACAGAAGGGGCCAACAGGTAACCCAGAAAAATCATGGTGGTGAAATGCAAACCCTCTCAAGTATCAGTGTTTCTGAAGTTCTTTAGGTTCAGATTCCAAATGACAGGAAGCTAAACAAATTATTAAATGCAGCAGAAAACAATATGAACAATAGGTAGATTTTACACTTCTGCTCTTCTCCATCTGCTGTCTTCTAGGCTAAGGAGACCTGCTCCTTCCTACAGCTGCAGCCTCGACTGACCCTCCTATCTTCCATCCCTCTTCTGAGTCCCTGGGGTGGGTGCTTCAGTCTACAGGGGCCCAGACCCATGGAGGCTGCCTCCAAATGGGCCCTTCTCCTGTGCCTCCAGCCCCACAGCTGGCTCCCTCCTCCAGTGGGAGAAGTAGTCACAGCACCACACCCCCTCGCACCCTTTACAGAAGGGAGCATCCCTCCGCAAAGCCGTATCCCACTCTACCCCACACCACAGGGCAGCCATCTTCCCTCCTTGCCCCCGCACCACAGGGCAGCCATCTTCCCTCCCTGCCCCCACGTCACCGGGCAGCCATCTTCCCTCCCTGCCCCCACGTCACAAGGTAGCCTGCAGGGTTCATAAAAACTGCGCCCCCTCACTCCCAATGCTGTAACTCTAAACACCTCAAACACTTGTTTCCTGTTCAACAACTCAAAATAAGAAAGTGGAAAAGTACATTCTAGAATACTGTTTTACTTCTCAGTCCAAAAATGGTCAAAGGTTAAAAATTCAGTTCTCCAGACCTTTCTGATCTCATCAACAGATCTTTTATGACCCTGATAAAGAAGGGTGATGGGTTTCTTGACATCAACGGTGCTAAAGGTAAGGGGATTAACATTTATATCTACACAAAGAAATAAAAAGGCCCAGCTTCTTCCGTATTCTTATTTCTGGCCATCGCAGATATCCTTCCTTATAATTACTTGGGCTATTGCTATTATAGCCATCATTTTCACTATTTACTATTATGGGTATTTAGAGGCTCATAAAAAATGTGAGCTTCCTCAATGCTTAAACAGCACGAGAGATAAATCAGAAGCACAGAGCTTTGGCTGACACCGGATGAAACCTGACTGGGAACAGCTGGATTGCTCTCTTGACTAAATATTTACAAAAGGCGTGATTATATCACGGAGCGACACTGTGCGAATATAACAATTTATCAATCATCTTGTTTAACACGGAGCCCCACAGGAAGGGCTACATTCCCACTTAACAATAAGAGTCTACTGTATGCTAATTAATTTACTTACTTTCACTTAAGGTTATTTCAGACGTGTCTGCCCTTGTGCTTTTATAAAGCACATTTTACACAGAGACCAAACAAATATTTTATAGGTAAAAAAAGGGTTGGTGGTGTGCGATGTTAACTTTAAATCTTGGCTCACACTCAGTCTTCTGGGGGTTAGAGTGGAGAAGAGTGGACTTGTTGAAGCATATTCGAGGGCTCTGGCTACAGAGGTAGCTGCTAATTCTGGAGCATATGAGAAAAGTGAAAGGACAAAGGCCAGCAGTCTCTGGAATTTTAATTTTTTTAACGTTAACTGGTTGTTATTTCCAGACACATGGTCTCCATGTGGTAGGTCTACCATTATCATTCAGTTCAGCCTAGGGGTGTGCTTCTGCAGAAGGAAGCAGAATGTAGTTCCAACCCTCAGGTGACCTTCAGTGCAGGGGTGGGGCTGGGGTGGAGGGAACTGGATGAACTTGTCCTGACTCACACCACATCACAAGTAACACAGGTGCACAAATTTCTAGAAAACCAGTTAGGAGAGAAATTCTGGGAAGATGGCTGCGTTGTCAACAGCACCGGTTTGGATCTTCCAGAATCTCTCCATAAAACAGGAAGAGCATGTAGACGGCAAAACCAAACACATTGATAATATCTGTGATGAAACTAGGTGACAAGGTTTCTCCACAAATCCTAAAATACAAGTGTGTGCATGCGTAGTTGCTTCAGTCATGTCCAACTCTTTGCAACCCTATGGACTATAGCCTGCCAGTGGCTACTGCTAAAGTACCTGATGTTACTGGCACTTGTGAGGCAGAAAGCAGAGAGAAGGAACAGGGCAAGCCTGCAAGCAGGGGAACCCAAAGAAACAAGAGGTATCCCTGGAAAGTGTGGTGGTGAATCACAGAAGAATCTGGAAAGGTTTATGCCTCCCACAGAAGGTGAGTCCCAAGGGCCTGTGGCAAGAAATTTGATGGGGCTCTCTCAACCCTCCACACTGACTAGCTTTCTCTCCAGGTAAGGCCTCGCCAAAGGAAACAAGGTTAGGAATGTAACAAACACTGAGCAGAGTAAGGACAACAGAGGCAAAGGGAAGAGAAAGAGCAAATAAAAGTGGGAGCAGGAAGAGGGGAAACAGGAGATCTCAGAAAGCAAATTGTTTCCTGTAACACTGGACAAAAGCAATGTAAGAGGGAGCTCCACAAAGTTGGCAAAGTTCTGTGAACTCATCCACCTTCTAAAATTCAGGAAAAGTAAATTCACATAAAAATGAGTGATCACAAAAGATATGGGTCAATGTCCATAGAAAGTGACTATCAGAAACAAATGAAATGTTTATGAGAATAACGTGACAACTGACAAAAAGGTATGCTAGAAAGACGTTAAAACTTTAAAGTACTCTTCCAAACACACCAAAGACATTAAGAAAAATGATACAAGATTTGAAAGAACAATAATCCAGAATTAGAAAAACTCAGAAATGAAGTGATAAAACTCATGAAAAAAATTATACATAAAAAGTCATTTTAGAAATAATACTGAATTATAAGGAGCATAAGAGCAAATAAATACAATAAAAAGTGCCTTCAGAAGATAAAAGGGAGGATTTTTCATTAAAAAATTAATGTATAAAAAGATTTTTTTTATAAAAAGACTTTTAAAGAATCAAGAGAAATTAATGTTGAAGATAAGCAAAGAAAATATAACATGTGGATAGCAGTCATCCCCAGAGTAGAAAACAGACTAAGGGAGCAGAATAAATAATAAAAATCATAACTCAAAAAACCTTGTCTCAAATTAAAAAGGAAAGGTGTAAACTCTATATGTTTACATATTGAGAGACCTCTATATGTCTTTAAGAATATCAACCCAGAAAGATCAACATCAAGTGACATTTTAATAGAATTGCTGGACTTGAAAGAAAAAAAGAAAAACTCATTTGGACATTGGACAGAAGAGCATATGACTTAGAATAAAATTAGGTTTTCATCAAACAATTACTATACTCTCATCAGGATTTCCCAGGTGGCACTAGTGGTAAAGAAAGCCACCTGCCAATGCAAGAGACATAAGACATGAGGGTTGGGAAGATCCCCTGCAGGAGGAAATGACAACCCACTCCAGTATTCTTGCCTGGAGAATACCCATGGACAGAGGACCCTGGCAGGCTACAGTCCATAGGGTCGCAAAGAGTCAGACACAACTGAAGCAACTGACTGACTGACTGACTGACTGACCGTAGCAGCTCTTGTGACAAAGGGAAACAAGGAAATACATTTCAGATACTCAAAGAATGAAAACATGCGTCAAAAATTTTATACCCAGAAAACCTGACCTTCAAGTAAATAGGGCACAAACTCCTGTTAACACACAAACCTCAGAGAACCATGGTGCCATGATGCGGCCTTCTGAAGGAATCCATTAGAAAACAAGATTTAAAGAATGACTAGAGGGACATCAACAAAAAGACCTGCGATGAGCATAAACATGGAATAAATTAGCAAAGTGAGACTAAAAGGGAATTTAAAGGGAGAGACTGTATTAATAATATGCAGCAGTAAGTGATCTGGCCGTGTAAGTAAAGCATAATAATTTTTCAAATGGAAGAAGAGGGATAGCATATTTCCTGTAAATTGGCAGAAATCTACAAGTCTCTGTATACAGAGACTTGAGCAGACTCAGGCTTGATCCTTTTGAAAGACTATATAGATGCTGTTATTACATTAGGAAGAATATAATGTCTGGGTTTCTTTTTTTCTCCAATGCAAAAATTATTTGATTCTTTTTAGTAATTTTATTGCACTGTTTTCAGTAACAGAATTGGTTATGTACTATTAGTATTGTTATCCCTGTATATTTTATGTGTAGGATGCAATAAAGCAGATGAGTAAATCCTGACAGGATTGGGAAAACAGCAAGATATTCCTATATTAGAACTGTGTTGTGCACCCTGGGATCACTCTGGACAGTGGGGCCTTCTTTACAGCCTGGAGACTGTAAGGACAATTCTTTACACATGTGCCATATGCACGAGAGAAGGAGTATAAATACACCAAGGTCCTAAAATCCCCAAACTACAAAATAGGAAGACTTACCAGAAAAGAAATACAGCTCCATGCGAGAATATTTATTCATGTTTACATTGCTGCAAGTTTAAATAAATGTTCCTCTTTTCTAAGTTTTCTCTTTAGAACTTAGTTCTCTGCAATACAAAGAAATAAAAGAAAACAATAGAATGGGAAAGACCAGCAATCTCTTCAAGAAAATTAAAGATACCAAGGGAATATTTCATGCAAAAATGGGCACAATAAAGGACAGAAACGTTATGGGCCTAACAGAAGCAGAAGATATTAAAAAGAGTTGGCAGAAATACACAGAAGAACTATACAAAAAAGGTCTTAATGACCTGGACAACCACGATGGTGTGCTCAGTCACCTAGAACCAGACAACCTGGAATGTGAAGTCAAGTGAGCTTTAGGAAGCATTACTACAAGCAAAGTTAGTGAGGTGATGGAATTCCAGCTCAGCTATTTCAAATTCGAAAAGATGATGCTGTGAAAGTGCTGCATTCAATATGCCAGCAAATTTGGAAAACTGAGCAGTGGCCACAGGACTGGAAATGGTCAGTTTTGATTACAATCCCAAAGAAAAGCAGCCAAAGAATGTTCAAACTACCATACAATTAACACTCATTTCACATGATGGCAAGGTAATGCTCAAAATCCTTCAAGCCAGGCTTCAGCAGTATGTGAACCAAGAACTTCCAGGTGTACAAGCTGGATTTATAAAAGGCAGGAGAACCAGAAATCAAATTGCCAACATCTGTTGGATCATAGGAAAAGCAAAAGAATTCCAGAAAAATATCTACTTCTGCTTCATTGACTATGCTAAAGCCTTTAATTGTGTGGACCATAACAAACTGTGGAAAACTCCTAAAGAGATGGGAATACCAGACGACCTTACCTGTCTCGTGAGAAACCTATATCAGATCAAGAAGCAACAGTTAGAACAAAACACGGAACAATGGACTGTTTCCAAATTGGGAGAGGAGTACGTCAAGGCTGTATCCTGTCACCCTGCTTATTTAACTTATATCCAGAGCACATCATGCAAAATGCCAGGCTGAATGAAGCTCAAGCTGGAATCAAGATTGCCAGAAGAAATATCAATAACCTCAGATATGCAGATGATACCACCCTAATGGCAGAAAGCAAAGAGGAACTAAAGAGCCTCTTGATGAAGGTGAAAGAGGAGAATCAAAAAGTTGGCTTAAAACTCAACATTCAAAAAACAAAGATCATGGCATCCAGTCCCACCACTTCATGGAAAATAGATGGGGAAACAATGGAAATGGTAACAAACTTTATTTTCTTGGGCTCTAAAATCACTGCAGGTGGTGACTGTAGCCATGAAATTAAAAGATGCTTGCTCCTTGAAGAAAACCTATGACCAACATAGACAGCTTATTAAAAAGCAGAGACATTATTTTGTTGACCAAGGTCTGTATAGGCAAAGCTATGGCTTTTTCAGTAATTATGTACGGATATGAGAGTTGGACTGTAAAGAAGGCTGAGCGCCGAAGAATTGATGCTTTCAAGCTGTAGTGTTGGAGAAGACTCTTGAGAGTCCCTTGGACTGCAAGGAGATCAAATCAGTCAATCCTAAAGGAAATCAACCCTGAATATTCATTGACAGGACTGATGCTGAGCTGAAGCTCCAATACTTTGGCCTCCTGATTGGAAGAGTTAACTCATTGGAAAAGACCCTGACTCTGGCAAAGATTGAAGGCAAAAGGAGAAGGGGGCAACAGAAGATGTGATGGTTGGATGGACATGAGTTTGAGCAAACTCCAGGGGACGGTGAAGGACAGGGAAACCTGGCATGCTGCCGTTCATTGCATCACAAAGAGTTAGACACGACCTAGGAACTGAACAACCAAAAGTTTGACACTTAAGGCAAGAATGAAGGAACTGAGATGGAAACTTAGCCTCTTAGACACCAATGACAAGACAAATCTCAAACCCAAATGATGAGGTGATTAGCAAAACCAGCTCTGTTGAATTAACTCAGTTAATTATATGTAGCAGTAATACCTAGTCCCATTAGCTCTCACTGTGTGCCAGACACTGTGTGCTTATTTGCATTGCTTCCTTTAATCTTCACCAACACCCTTTTGAGGTACAAACTATTTTAAGCCCCATTTCACCAAAGAGGAACTGAGTCCAGAGATGGAGTAGCTTGACCAAGGTCACACCATTAGATTCAGACCTGTGTTCTCTCATGCCAAAGTCTCTCACTAGGAGCTCTCTGGTGTAACTGCTGAGGAAAACTGCATCATGTTAACTTGGGTTGTTATTCTGGTTCTCCTTGATTTGTTTCCAGGAGTCCTGGAATAAAGCATGCCATTTAGACATTGTGACACAGATGCATTTGCCCTGGGTGGACCCAACAAGACACCCCAAATCCAACCAAGATGCTGGGGTGGGGCACTCCGATGGCATCCAGCAGGCCACTCACTAACTGTAGTGCTAACAGTGGGGATGGGAAAGACGTAAAGAGACGCAAGTTCTATTCCTGGCTCGGGAAGACCCCCTGGAAGAGGGCATGGCAACCCACTCCAGTGTTCTTGCCTGGAGAATCCCTGGACAGAGGAGCCTGGTGGGCTACGGTCCATGGAGTTGCAAAGAGTCAAACACGACTGAAGAGACATAGCACACATGCACTTAACTTCTCTGTTTCCTTACTGATAAAATAGCAATCTAAAACATCTCAGCGCACAATAGTTCTTGGCAAGATTAAATAAGGTGCTATGTATACAACAGTCTACAAACATTCCAAATCCATCTCCCTCATCCCATGTCCCCCACCACCACCGTGGACTTCAGTCTCACAGATGCACGACATCAGGCCACAGTGGGAGTGTTGTCTGAGGGTGAGGCCACTATTACATTTGGTTTGGTTTTGCTGCTTTTAAAGCATCCACCCATCACCCCAAGTTCAACATATCTGGAATATTTATCCTTACAGCATTTTCAAAATTGGTCCAAACTCTCCAGTGGAATCTGTCCTGGAAAGAGTCTCTCTCTCCAAATAAGTCATGGTCATGAGAAGACACAGACTGTTAGAGCCAGACTTCTCCAAATATTGTCTGGAGAGTGGGCCTTTGAACAAGAAGACTCAGCTCATTCAAAAAGGGTCCCCTGCCTCCTGCAGTGGGATGGAAAAGGGAAACAGCAGCCAAGCAGATGCTTCCCTGGGCTTCCTTCCTGTCTAGGCTGGGTGGAAGAGAGATGCAGGAGATTTCTTTGTTCTGCCCCAGCTGCCCCACTGGGGAGGAGCAGCAGAGGAGGCTAAGAAGGGGCTACCCCACCTGTCCTGCCCATGGAGTCCTGGGAACATATACATTCCCTGGGGACTGGCCCACAACCCCCTCCCCAAGCCCTGCAGTCCTCAGATTTCACCATCCTGGGGGGAAAACAAGGGAGATGTTAAGTGCTATTTAAGGTTTCTCTGTCTTACCAAAACCCTTTGTAGGAGATTATTAATGTCAAAGGAAAACCAACCTTATCCTCACGCCTTCTTTCCCCCTGAAATCAGACAGGCCTGTGCTGGGACTGCCTACGTCATGGAGCACCCAGGGAAGGTGGCCACAGCCTCCACTCCCCGCCAGGCACCAAGGGACTTTGCAACCCACTCTAGAGAAAGGAAGCTTTCTCCCAACCCCGCCAGAGGCATGCGGGCTCCCTGGGTTAAAATACAATTATTAGTCAGGCTTCTGATATGTAAAGAACTGGAATAAGAGAGATAGAACTTACAAACCATACTACTCGTAGCTTTTGGGGGTCTTCAAAATGCCCAATTTTATCTTAATGAGAAGATTCCTAACCCAGACAAAACTTCCTCTCAAACTCTTACTACTTGTAACCCATAAAGTATATTTTTAAAGACTTGGACAATAAAGCATTATAATTCCTACATAGGGTTTAACTGAGAAAAAGAGTATTTGTTGGTCATTCTTTCTTCCCTCTCTTTGTGTGTGTTTGTGTATAAATGATGCAACTTTAAAACAATATACTCTAACGGTACTGGTTTGGAGACTCCTCACCTTCCAAGGGGCATTCAGACTTGGCACATTCAGGGTTCACATCTCAACAGTGGTCCCTGGGAGGCTTTGATGCTGGCACCTCACCCCCTAACCCCTCACTGCTGTGAGCCGGGTGCTCCCATCGCTCTGCATCTCTGTGTCCTTCCTCTGAAATCACCACTTATTGCTACATCAGACTCTCAAATCCTCCCCGGAGGTTCTTGGACTTGACTGTGTCTCACGGATAACACCTCAAACAGCCTTGGCTGCCCTGCTGAGGCTCTGCTATCTCCCCCACGTGAGTTGGGGAAGCAGCCCTCCACCCAGGGAGTCACTAGATGTTACCGCCTCCTTGCTCCCCTGACCCAGCAGAAAGCCATGGAGCTACTCCTCGGGGCTCCGGTTCTTATAGGCCTGCTTGAAGAATTCCAACTCTGTAGGCTGCCGATGTGGGGCCCGGTGTGCTCCACAAGGAATTCTCAAAGAAGATGGCAAGTCCAGGAGTGGGGGTCACGGTGCTGAGGCCCAGGGTGGGCCCTCCAGGGGCCCTGATGGACACAGGCCCGCTGACCACGGTGGCTGTGATCCTGGAGGGAGCTGACATTAAGTCTCCCCAGGGCCCCTCTGCTGCCCCTGGGACCCCCGGTGTGTGCTCAGGTGCTTGTCAGACTCCAGGTCCCCGCTCACCCCGGGGCCGTGACGGGTGACTCCCTCATTCCCTGGTTCCCCAGCATCGCCAGAAGAACATCATCAGCCCATCGGCCTCCTAAACTCCCAGAGATGCCTTTGTCACTTGGCATGACTGCATCTCACTCTCTGATCGGAACAAGTTCTCCTGCCATTTTTCCTCTGCTACCATTCACGGCATGTTTCCACTTATGCCGAAGGGAAAGGACACTGCGAACCCTGCTTTGCTGGGAACGTTCAGCCTCTGTCTAAAGTCTGAGAAACCACCCTGGGGAGGCACGGCGTGTCCCACCCATGTTAGAGCATCTGACATCTCTGGGAGCTCCAGCCAACAAGAGGCTGAATTACAGTGAAATCCACCTGATCGCTCTGCTCCTTGACATGTCTATACCATACATTAATGAGGTGTGTCCGACTGCAAATGCAAAACCATCTAAAAATAGATTCTCCCCTGCATGAGTTTAAAGCCTTGAGGCTCTTCTTCCAATGTTGATTACCTTGGGTTTGCTATAACCAAGATATAAACACAGGATATAAAAACAAGAAAAATAATCTTTTAAGGTTAATAGCTTTGAACAATTAGTATAAATAATCACACATTTGATATTTTCTGCAATATTAATTTTGAAACTGAGCAAACAATTTTGCTAAGCCAAAGTACTCAGCTGACTAAGAATTACTTTTTTTTAATCCTCATTCCAACCAAGGAAGTGAATACGTAACATTAACTGTGTCATTCACCATGTTAGACCTCAGTCATTTTGGTCCCTCAGCCATTTTGCCCCCGTTGGCACTGATATTTAATGGTCATCGCTTCATGAGGCTAGAGTCCAGCCATGTTCATCATCTGACCAAGAAGCAGCCTTCCCGTCCTTAAGCTCCAACTGTGCAGAAAACACTCAAGCGTTTGTGGGCTCAGGAGTGGAGCAGAACGTCTCAAGGGCTTTAAGAAACAATGTCACCCTGATGTTTTTAGCCCCAGGACCTAGCACAGTGAGGGGACGGTAGTAGGTGCTCAACACTCGACTTGACTGCCGAGTAGGCAGCATCTACGTGGACAAGCCGGAGAAGGCAATGGCACCCCACTCCAGTACTCTTGCCTGGAAAATCCCATGGACGGAGGAGCCTGGTGGGCTGCAGTCCATGGGGTCTCGAAGAGTCGGACACGACTGAGCGACTTCAATTTCACTTTTCACTTTCATGCATTGGAGGAGGAAATGGCAACCCACTCCAGTGTTCTTGCCCGGAGAATCCCAGGGACGGGGGAGCCTGGTGGGCTGCTGTCTATGGGGTCGCACAGAGTTGGACACGACTGAGGCTACTTAGCAGCAGCAGCAGCACATGGACAAGCAGACAGAACATTTAGTCATTCCCGCCCACTGCAGCTGGCTTTTAACCTGTGCCAGAGATAGGACTTACATTTTTATATTTCCTCTTCCCAGGATGAGGCATGTGCATCTATGTGCTGCTCTTGCTCATGGGGCCATGAATAAACCCCAGTCTGACGACTAAAGCCTAGTGCTTAGGAGACAGAGAAGCTGACCTGAGGAATCAGCTGAGACACTGACAGGTGGCTGGTTCCCCTCGACCAGGCTGAGACCAGGGCCCGCCCCTCACCCCTAAGAGAGAGAAGAAGGGGCAGGCAAGCACCCTTGCATCTGTGGAGACGGCCGAGACCCTACAGGTGGTGGAGGAAGTGAGAGCAGCCGTCCTCATGTGTCTGAAGTTGAGCCCTTAGGGTGCAGAACCCTCAGGGAGACGGCCCTAGCAACAAAACAGGCCCTGATAGCTGGCTGCCAGGACTGCCCCCTCGAAAAGCTCATCTACTAGAAAAACTCTCTGTTCTATGTTTTCGCTGAAAGTTTGACTCTTCTTTTATAGTTTAAAAGTTTTAACTGAAGTCATAATTGTTTGGTTTATTCCTGCTGGCAGCTAGAATGAGTCAACTAATTTCTAATAAAATGAGAAAAAATTATTTTCAGGGAACATTCTATAATTCTTTTTGGAGATATAAATGTAATCATGGTCAAAATTGCTAAAAATAATGTTTCTTAATCCCAGTACCCTAAAAATATATTCACATTTAATAACTAAAGTATTATAACTTAATTATTATTATATAACTATTTTATTCCATGTGTAGTCTCTAGACCACCCATATTTTATCCCTGTTATCTCTGTTTTCTATAATGCAATGTGATATAAATGTAACGTAGTGCAATGTAAAGAAAGGAATGAAATTCTTCATAGACATTCATTTTTAATGCACTGTAATCATTTTCCCTAATTGATTAAGATCACAGCTCTCTAAGGGCTTCCCCTGTGGCCCAGCTGGTAAAGAATCAAGATCTGGATTCAATCTCTGGGCTGGGAAGATCCCCTGGAGAAGGGAAAGGCTACCCACTCCAGTATTCTGGCCTGGAGAATTCCATGGACTATGGTGCATAAGGACTGTAAGTCTCTACCTGTAACTCTCCATGGGGACTACAACTCTCTAAATATTGCAAACACATGAGATCCAAGTCATACTAAACAGGAAAATAGAAAAAAAAAAAGGAAAAGAACTGCCTTTATTGATGAAAAATATAAAATATTTTTTGCACAGAAAGAAAAGGTTGTATCGTTTCAGTTTTAAAACTTGAAAAGTAATTTCTGGAATAAAATTTGTGATTGAATTCAGAAAGTTTGCAATTGCATCTTTAAAGCAGTTGGTCAGTTTACTACCAATACCTATAAACCTAGTCAGTTTCCCTTTTCTTTTATCTTTGAAAGATTAAAGAATCCTGTAAACCTCAGCAGGAATAAAAATTTGACCAGATGGGTTTTATACTGGGAATGCAAGGATAGTTTACTATTAAGGATTGTATTATACGACACATCACATCAAAAGATCACATAAGAAAAACTTCACTCAGTGCTGCTGCTGCTACTGCTGCTAAGTCACTTCAGTCGTGTCCGACTCTGTGCGACCCCATAGACGGCAGCCCACCAGGCTCCCCCATCCCTGGGATTCTCCAGGCAAGAACACTGGAGTGGGTTGCCATTTCCTCCTCCAATGCATGAAAGTGAAAAGTGAAAGTGAAGTCGTCACTCAGTGCAGTCAATGCCAAAAGCCGCTTGGGAATACTCTACTCAAGTCCTGTTAGAAAGAAAACAGGAGGAAAGGAGGAGCAAAGAAAGGAAGGACAGACTGGTAGAAGGACCCCACTACAAATCATCTATATAACAAAGTCTGTGTATCTCACATTACCAGTTAACATTTAATTGCAAAACACTAGAAGAACCCAGATAAGAATATCTGCTAACTCTAACTGTGTAACATTCTGCTGGTAAATGCTAATTAATCAATAAAACATGAAACAAAAAATACACAGATGATGTTTTGTAGCATGATATATAACATGTTACAGATTATTTTTATATTTGAACACATTAATTATAGCAACTTGTAAATAATACGATTATACATACAAAAAGCAAGAAATGTTCCTATAAACCTTGAAAACACCATTCAAGAGTTCTTAATATGAGCTATATATACAATAATTAATAGCTTTGTGTATTCCAGCAACAAACAGAGGTTCTAAAGGAAGGGAAGATGATGCACAGAAAAATTCTAGAAATAATCTTATGGTAACTGTGTGATATTTGTGTGAAAAAAATCTAAAACTCCCCTGATGCACATAAAAGAAGAACTGAATGCGTACAGCAGTAGAGCATGCGCCTCAGGAAAAGACAGCAAAGATGTCAATCACTGGGATGCAAGGAACGAGAGAGGGGATACCCAAATCACTGATTCAGAAAGATATCTGAAACAATAAAAGATGTAAATGGCTGGGGAGGTTTTAAAGAAAACTAGCAAGAAGAATTTGGTTCTGTCAGATACTAAACCGTATCATGAGGCTAACTACAGCAGCATGAACCTGGCATAGTAACCACTCTGCAGAGCTGCAGACTGAAAACGGGATGCCCACAAACAACCCCCATATATATGAAGCTCATAAGTGAAAAGAAACCATCCCAAATAAAGGAGGCCGATTCAAAAACTCCCACCAAGAGGATTGGCTGTTTCGGAAAAAATCAGGCTTGAGCTGAAATTCAACTGTACAGCAACATAAAATCCAGATGTATAAAAGAGCTGATGTTTCAGACAAATACAGAGACAGAAGGACACAGAGAAAAAAGAAAGGAAGAAGGAAGGAGAGCTAAGGAAAAGGGAGAGAAAAGAAAATGTGTCACAAATGTAGACAAATTCAAGATAGGGCTGGACTTTCTAAGCATAAAAGCAGAGAAGAAAAAAATCTTTAAACATACAAAAAGATCTGACCAGGTAAATTTTTCACAAAGAATTTTCAGCCTGTTTTTAAATATGGAAAAAAATGTCAACCAACAAATCAGGAAAATTATTTGCTGTATGTCTAACAGATAAAATTTATAGACCTCTGTTAAATCAATAGGATTCACATACATATAATAATCATATATCACTTTTTTTTAATTCAAAGGAACTTAATAGAAATTCATAGAATGAAAATTTTAATTTCCAAAAACTATACTCAGTAACTGATGAGTACACAAAAATATGTTTACTTTTGTGGTATTTTGCCCTATTGAATTGGCAAAAATAATTTTAAAGTAAAACACCTCATTAGAACTGATTCAAATGTATTCTTTTTAATGGCTGAGTAATACTCCATTGTGTATATGTACCACAGCTTTCTTATCCATTCATCTGCTGATGGACATCTAGGTTGCTTCCATGTCCTGGCTATTATAAACAGTGCTGCAATGAACATTGGGGTACACGTGTCTCTTTCAATTCTGGTTTCCTCGGTATTTCCTCAGTTCTGATGAGGTGGATGAAACTGGAGCTGATTATACAGAGTGAAGTAAGCCAGAAAGAAAAACACCAATACAGTATACTAACACATATATATGGAATTTAGAAAGATGGTAATGATAACTCTGTATGCAAGACAGCAAAAGAGACACAGATGTATAGAACAGTCTTTTGGACTCTGTGGGAGAGGGAGGGGGGGATGATTTGGGAGAATGGCATTGAAACATGTATAACATCATACAAGAAATGAATCGCCAGTCCAGGTTTGATGCAGGATACAGGATGCTTGGGGCTGGTGCAACTGGGATGACCCAGAGGGATGGTATGGGGAGGGAGGTGGGGGGGGGTTCAGGATTGGGAACACATGTACACCTGTGGCAGATTCATGTTGATGTATGGCAAAACCAATACAATATTGTAAAGTAATTAGCCTCCAATTAAAATTTTAAAAAATAATAAAATAATAAATAAATAAAATAAAAAATAAAGTAAAACAGTAATTTTAAATGCTGGCAAGTGTTCACACCATAAAATGGACATTCTCATACACTGTTGAAAGGAATGCAATGGAAACAAACTTTCCAAACAGCAACTTGGAAATATCTACAAGGAGTTTTTGCCCAGTAATTATACTTTTGCAAATTTATCCTAAGAAAATAATCACAGATATGGACAGAGATTTATGTTCAGGAAAGTTAATTATGCATTATTTATAATGGTGAAAAATTGGACCTGGTCTAAAAGGAGAAGGGTTGAATTTATTATGGCATATATTGACTGTATAATGAAATATAAGTGATATAATAGAGCTATGAAAAATCATGTTTCGTAAGACTATGTAACAGACTGCTGAGAATATGTTACACAATGTCAGGCACAAACTTTTGTGTAAACACCAAATACACAGACACACAAACACATGAACTGGAAATAAAGACACCAAAATATAAACAACAGCTCTTTCTGAGTAGTTAGGTCATGGTTCATTTTCTTCCAACAGCTATTGGAATTCTCTAAGTTATCTAAGTTATCTATATTCTCCAAGTTATCTAAGATAAATATATGTTACATTTAAAACATTGTCTAAGTCAATAATCAATGCTTACTTTGTGCCAGGCTCTAGTCAAAGCATCCAGTATGTATTATCTCATTTAATTCTCTCAACAAACTTGTAGGTTAGATAATGAGTATATTATCCTCATTTTATCAGTTAAGAACTAAAACTAAAGGAGGGTAAGTAACTCACCCAAGGTTACACAATAGACAGTGGATAGGCGGCAGGTTGCAAGTGTGAAGTGGGTAAACGCAGGCCCTATAACTGCAAAGCCCACACACTGCTACATCAGTCTACATCAGCGATTGTCAAACGTTCTGGTCTCAGATCCCTTTATGCTTTTAAAAACTACTGCAGCTCCCCCATCAGAGCTTCTGTTTAATTGGTTATTTCTATTGGCATGTCTCAATATCTACCATATTTAAAATGACAATTTTTTAAAGTCACCTCAAAATAGCAATGACAAACTCATCACATGTTAACATAAATAATACATTTTTAATTTAAAAAAACTCTAATTGCAAAACAAAAACAAAAAAAATGCATTGAGAAGAATGGAATTATTTTATCTTTTTGAAAATCTCTTAATGCTGGCTTAATACAAAAGAACTGAATACCCATATCTGCTTCTGGACTTAATTTATTGCAAATTACATGTCATGTTGTCTCTGGAAAACTCCACTATAGATTCATGAGAGAATAAGAATAAATAAGCCAAAAAACACTTATTATATCTGATCATGGTTTGGACACAGTGGGCTTCTTGATAGAGTTTGGGTGACTTCTAACGACTTTGGAACCACACTGAGAATCACTAGTCCACACTGAGTTTAAAAAAAGGAAAAAATGATAAATTGACTAAAGAGTGTTTATTGTGTATTAAACACTCATTATCACTTCAGATTCTGAAAAGACTCCAGCACAACAGTTCACAGGGAAACAGGGATTCACGAGCCCAGGGCAAAATTATCTTCTAAGATGCCAGTAGCCTCCAACCCACTGGTTGAGCTGAAACAAAAAATTGAATCAGAATAGAGTTCTGGAATTGTTAGCCTTGTACTGCTGCTGCTGCTGCTAAGTCGCTTCAGTCGTGTCTGACTCTGTGCAACTCCATAGACGGCAGCTCACCAGGCTCCCCCGTCCCTGGGATTCTCCAGGCAGGAACACTGGAGTGGGTTGCCATTTCCTTCTCCACATCTGATCAAAAGAGGCAGGAGACTGGGCATGCCCAGCAGAGAGAATCAGCCCCAAGGAGCCAACCCTGCTTCAGACAACCAGAGGAAAGCTGTGTGAGAAGCCAGTTCACTGCGTAAGAGAAGTAGGCTGTAACAAGTCATCAGTTCATTCAATGGACATTTCTTGACCAGCCACTAGTTTGGGCATTGTGCCAGATGCTGAGACAGAAAGTGCAGAGGAAAACAATCTCATGTTCAGTTCAGTTCAGTTCAGTCGTTCAGTCATGTCCGACTCTTTGTGACCCCAAGAATAGCAGCATGCCAGGCCTCCCTGTCCATCACCAACTCCCGGAGTTCACTCAGACTCATGTCCGTCAGGTCGTTGATGCCATCCAGCCATCTCATCCTCTGCCGTCCCCTTCTCCTCCTGCCCCCAATCCCTCCCAGCATCAGAGTCTTTTCCAATGAGGCAACTCTTCGCATGAGGTGGCCAAAGTACTGGAGTTTCAGCTTCAGCATCATTCCTTCCAAAGAAATCCCAGGGCTGATCTCCTTCAGAATGGACTGGTTGGATCTCCTTGCAGTCCAAGGGACTCTCAAGAGTCTTCTCCAGCACCACAGTTCAAAAGCATCAATTCTTTGCTCAGCTTTCTTTATAGTCCAACTCTCACATCCATACATGACCAGAGGAAAAACCATAGCCTTGACTAGATGAACCTTTGTTGGCAAAGCAATGTCTCTGCTTTTGAATATGCTGTCTAGGTTGGTCATAACTTTCCTTCCAAGGAGTAAGTGTCTTTTGATTTCATGGCTGCAATCACCATCTGCAGTGATTTTGGAGCCCCCAAAAATAAAGTCTGACACTGTTTCCACTGTTTCCCCATCTATTTCCCATGAAGTGATGGGACCTGATGCCATGATCTTCGTTTTCTGAATGTTGAGCTTTAAGCCAACTTTTTCACTCTCCTCTTTCACTGTCATCAAGAGGCTTTTTAGTTCTTCTTCACTTTCTGCCATAATCTTGTGTTCATCATCACTCAATTCCTAGTACCGAACTCAGTACCTCCCACATGATAGGTGCTCAATAAATGCTGAGGAGAGATGGATGGATGGATGGATGGATTGAAGGATGGATGGAGGAGGATGGATGGATGGATGGATAGATGAACCAGCCTAGCATCTGCCCTCAAGCAGCTCATCGTCTATTGAGGAAGACAGACATATAAACAAAGAATCGCAACACCTTGTAGCCAGTGCTTGACCTGAGGTGAGCAACAGATATTCAACAAAATGTAATTTCCAGCAACTGCCCATGAACACCAACACCTTGAAGATGCTGAGAGATGGCAAGAGGAGGAAGTTGAAGTGGGCTCACTTCTGGGGGAGAAGTACTGGCAGGAGCCAGGCCATGTGTGGAGGCCTGGCGCTGGCAGGATGAGTGGGTACTGGGTCATGGCAAGGACCCAGTCCCTAGAACTGAGCCTGGCGTGGTGGCTCAGGACTAGGGGAGAAGCCTAGTTACTAGAACTATAGTAGACAATTGGAAAATGAGGAGTAGTACATTCGACCTAATCTGATGGAGAGTTAGCAGAATGCCCGAACCAGGCTTTCTACCAGCCCTTCTGTGTCGTTTCCACAGCCGGGAACAGAGCTCAGCCTTCAGGGAAAGACCACTCAGCCACAGCACAGGGGGAAGCCTGGAGGGCAGCGGCCAGACAGAGGCTCTCTTCTCCTACCCCACCACCTGCCTCTCTCTAGGCAGCCGTGTATAGCTAACCATTAACATTAATGTTCAACCACTGTTAATATTCAGTTCAGTTCAGTTCAGTCGTTCAGTCGAGTCTGACTCTTTGCAACCCCATGGACTGCAGCACACCAGGCCTCCCTGTCCATCACCAACTCCCAGAGTTAATATTAAGTAATACTAAAATAAATGAAACAACAGTTGCATGCACAGCCCAGAGGCCAGAGCATAGGCACTTGACTACATTTTAATTCAATGATATAGACAGATAATAAAAACATCTACTGAACTTCCAAAAGCAACCAAGGCTGTAAATGTTCTTAGAGTAGGGGTAACAGTCAGTCATTTAAGTCACTCAGTCATGTCCAACTCTTTGCGACCCCATGGACTGCAGCACGCCACGCTTCCCTGTCCATCACCAACTCCCAAAGCTTACTCAAGCTTATGTCCATCCAGTTGGTGATGCCATCTAACCATCTCATCCTCTGTTGTCCCCTTCTCCTCCCGCCTTCAATCTTTCCCAGCATCAGGGTCTTTTCCAATGAGTCAGTTCTTCGCATCAGGTGGCCAAAGTATTGGAGTTTCAGCTTCAGTATCAGTCCTTCCAATGAATATTTAGGACTGATTTCCTTTAGGATGTGAAAATGAAGTCACTCAGTCATGTCCGACTCTGCGACCCCATAGACTGTAGCCTACCAGGCTCTTCTGTCCATGGGATTTTCCAGGCAATAGTACTGGAGTGGATTTCCATTTCCTTCTCCAGGGTATCGTCCCAACCCAGGGCTCGAACCCGGGTCTCCCGCATTGTAGACAGATGCTTTACCATCTGAGCCACCAGGGAAGTCCTAATATAGACATAGAATAAAAACATCTACTGTACTTCAAATTCCAGAAGCAACCAAGGCTGTAAATGTTCTTGGAGTCAGGGGATAAATAGGATGAAAAAATGTTCAGAGCTGTGTAGGCAGAAGCAACATAAAATTCTCAGTCTAAAAATAGTTGGCTTTGTTGCCACCGTGTTTTTGTTTGGTTTTGTTTTGTAAGAAGTAAAACCCGTTCTCTTGCATTTCTAGGTATGAGAAAGGATTTGCAAACTGTAAATAAAATCTAATGAGCCCGAATGCTCACCATGTAACACTCTTCACACCAGACTTTCCAAGGTACCTCTCCCAGAAACCAGAACAGCTCAAGGGTGGCAAGTTAAATAAACCCATGTTAAGTTATGACCAAAAGTAGAAGCTCCGCAGCCACTGAGGTAAGAGAGGAAAAAGGGGTCTACAGCCATCTGCACACGCAACTAACCCATGGGGTTTTGCTCCCCTGTGTGTGGATCAACAGCAGGATAGTGCTACCATATCCCAGAACCTTCTCTGGCCTGTCCCACCAGGAGAAGCACACAAGATGTCTATGTAGTGGGCTTCCCTGGTGGCTCAGACGGTAAAGAATCTGCCTGCAATGCAGGAAACCTGGGTTACATACCTGGGTCAGGAAGATCCCCTGGAGAAGGGAATGGCTACCCACTCCAGTATTCTTGCCTGGAGAATTCCATGGACAGGAGCCTGGTGGCTATAGTCCATGGAGTCTCAAAGAGTCAGACACAACTGAGCAACTAACACACACACACAGCAGGTAACTAATTCTCTGGTCTGATGTTTATGTAATAGATTCACTGTGATGGCAATAGGAGTTGTTTTCAGTGCCTTGTAAGATCAATCAAAACTACAACAAATAAATAAATAGAGCTGGTTATCAACTGAAACAAGGAAAAACAACTGCCCCAGCCAATCTGGCTTTTCAGATTTGAAAGCTTTAGTAAAGTCCGTGAGGACACCTACCAAATGCAGAATACAGGCTATTACAAAGTCTTCAAAGAGAGAAAGAGAGAGACCCCATTGATTGAAAGCAAGGCAACAGAGATCAAAATATGCCCCTAGCGACACAGGGCAAAGCATCTTGCACTTCATACTCTGTTTATTTATAAAGAACCCCAGGCTGTAACGCAGTGGACTGTATAGCCTGCCAGGCTCCTCTACCCATGGGATTCTCCAGGCAAGAATACTGGAGAGGGTTGCCATGCCCTCCTCCAGGGGATCTTTCTGACCCTGGGATCTAACCCGCAACTCCCGCAGCTCTTGCATTGGCAGAAGGATCCCTTAACACTGGTGCCACCTGGGAAGCCCATAACTCAGTGAGCACAGCTACAGACTCAAAGGCCCCTCTGCCTCCATCATGCTCTTCAGGCAGGACCACAGGCCCCAAATCTCAGCCTCTTAAGAGCTTAAGAGAGAACTTGGGGTCCCACACGGTAGGGAGGGAAGGACAAAAGGAAAAGAAGGAATGAATGAAGGAACTGTTTTCTCTGCTGAACTTGAAAATCAAAGAAATTTTTCCCCTTTCAGGTGACCTCTGTCAGCTCTCTTTCCCAAGGTAAATTTCAAATCCACTAATCTCACAGGCTAATATTAAAATTAAATATGGCATACTGCTTCATATAACATTTCTCTCTATGTGGCGATTCTCAACACTGTATATTTACCTAAGCAACTCCCACTGGAGTTTCACTTTGGGCCAGATCTAATAGTCCAAGAAAAGGGGATTACTACTATTTATATATGACTTAATCACACTTGCAAACTGCCTGTCCTGTAAGTATAACTCACTTTAGGCAGATGCACACAGAACAAGCCTTCAGCTCCAAGATCTAAGCAAGATGCTTTCAATTAACTAAAGCTGCAGTACAGTAAATGATACCTTGGGAACCTCAAAGAGACTGCATCTTCCAAAGGGCCCCATTTATGGGAAGTGGGAGCATAACTTAGGCACTGGAAACACTCGGCTCAAAATAATTAAAGGAGTAAATGGGCTTGCAGAATACACTTGCTTCAGATCTGCCTCCCAACTTGGACATGCTTTATTAGACCTAATTGAAATTGTGGGTAGATACTCGAGGAAAAAGTTTCCTGAAAGAAATAGGAAACCACATTAAATTAGAAAGGATTTAAGTATTTTCCTTTATACAGAATCCTGGTTTACTTTGAAATAGTGTAATATTATAATTTGTAATAGTGAAACCAATTCTTAGAGAACTGAGTTTCAGAATGGAGGTGGGGAAATAAGACAAAGTGACCTAGCCAATCAGCAAGAATAATGCAGCAATCCATAAATAAATAAATAAGGAAGCAAAACTTTAGAACCAGTGAGGAGGAAAAAAAAGATCAGTGATTGTCAGAGATTCGGAGGAAGGCAGAGGTGAACAGGTGGAGCCCGGCTGAAACCATGCTGGATGGTGCTGTCATGGCGGATGCCTAACATTATGGTTTTGTCAAAACCCACTGACTGTACAACACAAAGTTGGAACCCTAAGTAAACAGTGGACTTCAGCTAATTAATAAAATGTATCAGTACTGGTTCATTAATCTCAACAAAGTTACCAGGCTAATAGTGCAAGATGTTATGACAGGGACCACTGTGGGGTGGGGTCAGCTTCCCTGGTGGCACCAGTGGTAAAGAATCTCCCTGCCAACGCAGGATATGAAAGAGAGGCGGGTTCATACCCTGGGTCAGGAAGAGTCCCTGCAGAAGGAAATGGAAACCTAGTATTCTTACCTGGGAAATCCCACAGACAGAGGAGCTGGCAGGCTGCAATTCGTGGGGCCGCAAAGAGTCATTCACAGCTGAGCAACTGAGCGTGGCACTGTGGGGTTAAGCACAGGGGAACTCAGTACTCTCTGCTTGATTTTCCTGGAAGGCAAAAATGGCCCTAAAAAATAAAGTCTATTAATTTTTCTTAAAAGGAGTGGAAGGGGAAAAGGGAAGATGGAAGTTAGCTGAAGTTAGGAGACCAATATAGAATCCAGATAGGAGAGAAAACAAATGTTGAGACTTCGGTTGTTGGGGTACTAAATGTCAGGACACAGCATGAAGATGAGCAGCTGCGCGCCCTCCACTTTCTGTTCAACT
This sequence comes from Bos taurus, assembly GCF_002263795.3. Taxonomy (NCBI): domain Eukaryota; kingdom Metazoa; phylum Chordata; class Mammalia; order Artiodactyla; family Bovidae; genus Bos; species Bos taurus. The sequence continues at coordinate 93,185,229 of NC_037336.1, forward strand.
TTCTTCAGGCTAGTGCGCTACCTCAGGGGTACCTATGGTCAGGATTAGGAGCCTTGCTGTTTTTGTTGTATACCTTTAATAGGACAATAGTATTTATTGATGAGTATACCTTAGAATATAGAAAAGAAAAACTGTGCTTCCTGAAGATGATACTTGAAGAGATCAAACTTAATATCTACCTACTTTGGCCTAAACATTGATACTTGCATTATGAAAAATAAATACATAAATGAAATGCCTACTTACTGGGGAAGTTGAAGACCCAGTTTTGCCACATGCCCTGAACTGAAAGTCAAGCAATTTAAATAGCTGGAATTTTCTTTTCTTTTTTTAATTCTCTTTTTAAAATTTTTATTGGGGTACAATTGATTTGGGCTTCCCAGGTGGCTCAGTGGTAAAGAATCCATCTGCCAATGCAGGAGACGCGGTGTCGACCCTTGGGTTGGGAAGATCACCTGGAGAAGGAAATGGCCACCAGTATGCTTGCCTGGGAAACCCTGTGGACAGAGGATCCTGGGGGGCTACAGTCCATGGAGTTGCAAGAGTCAGACACGATTTAGCAACTAAACAACAAAACAATTGATTTACAAAGCTGTGTTAGTTTCAGGCATACAGCAAAATGAATCTGTTACACATATACCCACTCTTTTTTAGAGTCTTTTCCCGTATGGGACATTACAGAGCATGGAGTAGAATTTTCTGTTCGATACAGTAGGTCCTTACTAGTTATCTACTTCATATACAGTACTGTGTATGTGTCAGTAACAATCTTCCAATTCACCCCTCCTTCCCCCAACCCCTCCCCGCCATCCGGTTAACCATAAGTTTATTTTCTACATCTGTAACTCTGTCTTGGTTTTGTAGAAAAGTTCAATTGCAGTAGATAGAACTTTCTTATGGTTTTCTAATTTTCTCAAATTATTCTTTTTTTTAAATTATTTACTTTATTTTTGGCTGCACTGGATCTCCGTTGCTCTGCACGGGCTTTCTCTAGTCGCATTGAGCAGGGACTACTTCTCACTGTGGTCCACAGGCTTCTCACTGGGGCGGCTTCTCTTGCTGTGGGGCGCGGGCCCTGGGATGCAGGGGCTGGAGAGTGTAGGCTCAGTAGTTGTGGTGCAGTGGCTTGGTTGCCCCGTGACAAGTGGAACCTTCTGGGAGTGGAGATCAAACACGTGTCCCCTGCATTGGCAGGCAGATTCTTATTCACTGTACCACCAGGGAAGTCCCTGATTTTCTCAAATTCTGTATAAGCTAGTGTCACTAATACACACTTGGGCCTCAATTACCTACTTTCGTTAGGCATTTTTAGAAATCTAAATTAAACACATGGATTGAGCCAATTTTTTGACCTAATTTTTAAAATTTCACTGTGAAGTTTATTGTAAACACTAGACATCTAGTTTCTTCTATTTATTAACAGTGATAGCTAACACTGCTTTAAACAAGAGAAACAAGTAGCCAGATAATTTTTTAAATGAGTTAATTCCTATTTTATTCTCATTACAAGAGGAATCATAAAAGAATGAGAGGCACTATTTTTCCCCTTTGCTTTTCACTCTGCCTGGATGCTGGTGGTGGGGTTCAGCTAAGGCGACTCTAACATCCCTCTTATTTGAGGACCAGAGACATAGACGCCAAGCAGGCACCTGTCCAGAAGGCCCTCACCCCCTAGGATCGCATCTGCACACAGAGACGTAAGAGGAGAGGTGGCTGCATGTGCTGCTGCTGGAGACCGAGGTGCTTCTACCTGGGGGAGGGGGTGCTCCAGAGGACGGGGAATGGAGATGAGTGGAAAAGGTGGGTCCCAAGAGGGGCTGGGGCCTGTGCACAGTTCCCATGAGGCACCCGATGAGCTGAAGTGAGATCTCTGTGCTCCACTAGCCACCAGAACAGAACCACCAGCCTGGGCCAGGACACCTCACCGGCACTGGTGGTGGCAGACTTTAGAGCTTTTCTTCTGTTTTCTGGAACTTTCATGTGGTCCCTGATGGGGGAAGGCAACCAGGCTCTACTGGCTTAGGAGAATCAATTGTTAAATTTTCAGGCCTTTTGTGAGCTGGTTGGTTAAACACGGTCATTATTTTAAAATGAAATCATAAAAGCTTAAAACTAAATAAATTATATTAAATATAAGAAGCAATAAATACTTAAAACTAATCACTTCTTCAGTATTTGACTAGATTGGACTATAACTAAAATCTGTGCTCTTGGAGTCCTTTACCCTGGCTGTACCTGAGTCGTAGAAATACCATCATGGGGATAGCTCTAGCCAACTCCGTGTGCAGTGATGTCACTTTGGTAGCTTGCCACCAGCCTGGATGACAGTGTTTATACCGCAGAAATTAGCAACCCCTGCCCATCAGCAGCAGCAGCAAAGCAGGGTGTGATGTTCTAAGACCAGGAATTAGCAAACTATGGCCCACACGACAAATCCAGCCCACCACCTGTTTTTATATATAAAGTTTTATTCGAATGTAACCATACTCATTCATTTATGCCTTGTCAATGGCTGCTTTTCCTGCTTCCTTTCTGCAACAATGGAATTGTGTAGCTGAAACAGAGGTATAAACACTGCTATGTATAAAACAGATAATAATGAGCAACTACTATATGGCACAGGACCCTCCACTCAGTGCTCTGTGCTGACCTTAAGAGGAAGTAAATCCAAAAAAGACGGGATATACGATTCACTTTGCTGTACAGCAGAAACTAACACAACATCTGAAAAGCAACTATACTCCAATAAAAATTAATTTAAAAGAAAGAAAGACGGTATGGCCTGCCTTCCTGGTCCTTTACAGAAAAATTTTGCTGACCCCCAGAATAGACTTAAGAAAGTGATGGATAAAATGTTAATAATGCAAATTAAACTTTAAAATGTGTTTTATCTGTTGCCTGGAGTTGTGTTTGAGTAGCACAAAAAATTTTTTTAAATATTCTTTAATATTCAAAACTGTTTTCCAATTCAGTAAAGAAGATACCTATATCTATTGATGTTGCAAATTAATGAAGTTCCAAAACACAGCCTTATTATATCACTTCCATATGACTGAGCAATAAAATTGAAACTATCAGCTGATACCTGTGTCCTAACTAAATTCAGCATCCCAGTTGTTACATATTTAGCAACAAGATCACCACTGCATCCTATGACTGACTTGCGCACCATTTTGGTGGATGACAGGGATTTCTGCTGACTGTCTGGTTTTCAAAAAAAAGAAAGGATTCTCACACATTTCTTGCAATTAAGTATTGTGGAGCATATTTATAAACTGCAGTATTTAATATGGCATTGAAACTTCACAATAGTATGATGAGTCTGGAATTATAAAGTCCATTCAATAGGTGGAACAGAGATTAAAAAGGTTAAAAAACATCACCCAATGGTGAAGCTAGGATTCGCACCTAGATTTCTTGAAAATCTGAGCACACCGACTTCAAATTATACCTTTAGAAGGCACTATTAGAGAAAATACACCATCATTTTTTTTTAAGTAACAGTGAACTCAGTTATAAAGTAAATTTGTATTTTATTCATTTCAATATAAATATACATGAAAAAGTTCTATGTGGAACTTTTATTCTATAGGCAGTGTTTGGATTCACCAACCCCTTGAAATAATTCAGCAGTGACCACAGAGCTCTGCAGTCAAATGCTGGAAACTTTGGAAACAATCACTGTCATTTTTCTTTTTTTTTAAATATTTTATTTATTTAACTGCTGCATGCTGCAACTAAAAAACAAAAGATCCTGTCGCTTATCTGTAAGATCCCTCTGCTGAGAGACCAAGTTCCCCACCATATACTTGATCCGTGACTTTGCTCCCTTCCCCATAAACTGCTGTTCACAGTCCTTCTAGAATAGCCATTGGCTTCTTTCGATATTCCATCCAGCCTGGATTGCAGTGTGGCCCCTGGGGAATGTCTTGCATACTTTGGGGACCCTCCAGGGCAAAAAATTGAGGGTGGAATGGCTGCTTGCAAGGGCTCAGTGGTGAAAGAGAACAGACAGACAGACTCAGGAAGTGGAAAGCAAGTCGGAGTGACCAAAGTAAAGGATGTCAGAAGGGAGGAGTAAGAGCCCCGGGAACAGTTTTAAGTAGGTAAGTTACATGGTCTGATTCATGTTGTTTTTCTTTTTATTTTTTAATGATGTCACATCTGTGAACCACTGACTGTTACCATATCCAAAGCTTCACCTTCCGCCCAGAGATGAGGAGGCAGGGCCCAGCCGTGGAGACCTCTGGGGAGGCCCACACCAGAGGGCAGGAGAGCAGAGTGACCAGAAGCCTCTACAGAAAAAGTCAAGGAGGAATCCAAGTGTAACAGGCCCCAGCATGAGGGGGCCATGAGCCCACAGCCAGGGCTCGGAAGGCAGGCGCAGGCGACGCGGCGTCTCCTGGGGGATCTGGCCCGGGTGGCTGGCCAAGGCGCTGCTGTCGCCAGCTCTGTCTGGTGTGCAGCCCAAGAGCCTGAGCGGAAGAGCCAAGTGTAAAGGGATATTCTGGACAGCAGTGAAAACTCCATTGTCCAGAAAATCAAATTCTTGGTTTTTTTCTTTCACTTTCTTGGGTCATTAATAGGTGTGGTTTTGACAACAATAGACAAAAAAATAATAATAATAATAAACTCAGTAATATTCAAAAATTATTTAATTCAAGAAGGTGAATAGTCCTGCAGTGGGGTCCGGGGAGGGGCAGCAGGCACCATGTTGGGCTGGGAAGGTGGCAGAAGAAGCCCCTGAAGCAGCTCAAGAAGCAGGCCTAGGACATGGATGAGGAAGACAAGGCATTCAAGGGGAAACAGAAGGAGGGGCAAAAGACACTCAAGGAGCTAAAACCAAAGGCCCAGGTGAAAGGCCCCCTGGCCACGGGTGGAATTAAGAAGTCTGACAAAAAGTAAGCTGTTCCTTGTGCCTGAGGCAATGATGACCCTTAGTTCCATTCCTGTTCAAACATCTGGATTCCCAGCCATGATATCCGTTGCCACCTATAGCTGGAATCCAGTGTTGTCTTGGCACCTACTGTACATTTAAGCATAAGCTTTTGTTTAAAAAAAAAAAAAAGGTGAATAATCTGGACAAAAGAAGCGTGGAGGGGGAAACTGCATTATTCTTTATATCTACACCGTGTGTGATGCCAAGTCCTTGCTACACATTAAGCCCCCAACCTCCGTGCGGTAGTGAAGTTCAGGTGAGTGTTCATTTACTGCAGACAGAACAGGAGGGCAGGTAAGTCCCCATTGCCACCCCTCCACCACCCTCCAGGAAATGCGGAAGGAAGGCAGGGAAGAGGCTCAGATGCTGGACTGCATTATTGGGCGAGTAGAATCTTCTTGCAGTGGCACCCCACTCCAGTACTCCTGCCTGGAAAATCCCAGGGACGGAGGAGCCTAGTAGGCTGCAGGCCATGGGGTCGCTAAGAGTCGGACACGACTGAGCGACTTCACTTTCACTTTTCACTTTCATGCATTGGAGAAGGAAATGGCAACCCACTCCAGTGTTCTTGCCTTGAGAACCCCAGGGACGGGGGAGCCTGGTGGGCTGCTGTCTGTGGGGTTGCACAGAGTCGGACACAACTGAAGCGACTTAGCAGCAGCAGAATCTTCTTGCATGTTTTACCCTTGAAATGAACGCACGTCCTGAACAGAAATAAAGCTGGACAAGGTGCTGTGCCCTCCTCAGCCACGTTTTGCCTACCAAGTCCCTGCTTCATCACTAGGGTCTCACACATGCTCCTAATGTTACACTGAAAACAATGTCAGGAGAGTCGCCGGGTGATCACCTCATTGCCAAATCCCCTGGCTCCTTTTAAGTTCTTATTCTCCTTCATTTTCATAACACTAGACTACCTACCCTTGTAACCAGGCCTCCATCAAAAAAAAAAAAAAAACAGAATGATTTGATGTCTACAATATGCAGATTGAAGGAAAGGCAGGAGGCCAAGACAATATTAGTGTTTCAAGTGTGTGTGTCTGAAACGTGTTGCCAAAACAGAAACTGGGAAGTGGGGAGGGAAACGTGGTTTGGGGGGGAGAGTTAAGATCCGTTCAGCAGGTTCCTGGAGACAGAGAAATCCAAATCAGGGCAGGGGGGCCCTTGAGACAAAAAGAATTGCACAAGGCCTCAGAAACAATGCAGCCGTGTAGAGAAAAAAGATAGGCCGCTCTGAACTCCGCCCCCTCCCCACCGCCCACAGACAAGCCTTGCTGAAACAGGGCTTATTTTCTCTAGTTCGACACTGGCTCCTTGTTGACTGCATTCTAAAGGCCTCTCTGCCTGCCTCCCCGGGTCCCATGAAAGCCTCTCATTTACCCACTCGATTGGAAGCTGCCTTCAGACAGAGGGGCCTGCGTGGGGCGGGGCGTCTCTCTCACCTGGAGGGGTTCCCTTCTCTCCTGCCCAGAAGGTGGGTCTGCTTATCTCAACCTTCTCTCCCACCCTCCACAGCCTCCAGCTCGCATTCTTTCCCCCTGCCTTTTCTCGGGATTCAGCAGGAGCACAGAACTGATTTCTTCAAGACTTACTCTGTTTTCCCCTCCCTTTGCCTGAGTGCTCACTTTTTCCCCAACTGTATTGACAACAGAGCTGTCTTTCACCACGTCTGTGATTCTCTGACACACCCTGAGGTCAAGCAAGCAGGGAATATATTTTTGGTTGATTGACTGAGAGCCTAATATGTAAAAATGTGCCTCGGTAAAACTAAAAAAAAAAAACTGATCATTTAAGTATCAAAGGAGTTCCTATTTGCAGAAATGAAATTATCCATTATATATTCTTTTCTATTGTGATAAAATAGAATAACATAAAATTTACCACTTTAAAGTGTACATTGAGAATATTCACACTGCTGTGCAAATATATAGCCATCTCCAGAACTTCTTTCTTCTTTCCAAATCGAAACTCTACCCATGGAACAATAACTCCTCATCTCTTCCCCACCCACAACACATCTGGCTGGGGCTATCTACTTTTTGTCTCGATAAACTTGACTCCTTTAGGTACCTCATCTATGCGGAATTACAGAGTACTTGTCCTTTTGTCTCTGATCCATTCCACTCAGCAACTTCAAGATGACTGCATATCCTTTCAGCTAGTTCCCAGCTTAACTCAAAATTCATTCATTTCTAAATATTTGACAACTGGCATGGGAAGAACAGTGACCACATGGAAAGAAATTAGGACTAAACAGAACAGGTGTGGGCCACAAAAGACCCAAACCCCTACCCCACTTTCAAACTGGAACTCTTGCACGGCTTCTCAAAGACGTATCTCCTTTGGAATATAAGGAACGCCAAATCTGAAGATAATGTAGTGGAAGAAACAGTTCTGTGCCCAGCGTGGTATAAATTCTTTATCATCTCATTTAATCTTCAGGACAACTCAGTGAGTCACAACCATATTATCTTCATTTTACAGATGAAGAAACCAAAGCTTTAAGAGGCCAAGTAATTTGCTCCAAATCACAGCCAGTAAATACTGGAGTTGACACTCAAAACACTCACACTGATGTCTATTTGACCCCAGACGCCTCTCCCTTAAACACCCAATGCTTACTCCCCAGGGCCCCACTCCACCTGGAAGAAAGGAAAGCAAGAAAATCAACTCGATAATCCAAAAGTGAGACCTGAAAAGAATGGCTTGTAGTATTTAAGAAAAGCATGCTGAGAAGGTGACTTTAAAACAGGCTGAGTGTATAAATTGTGATCAGACTATTAACGTCTCTTTTAAAGAAAAGAACAAATGTGCTTCAAGGGTAACAGAGGAATCTCATTATTAGATGGGTTATCATAAAGGTTGTGAGTCCCCTTCCCCCAGAGACTGCAGGAGGAGAGGCGGGAACCTGTCGAGATCAGGCTGCCTGGAGGCAAAGAGGTGAACCAGGCAGTCTAGGGGGACTCCCCCAGCATCAGAAGTCCCCGAGGTAATTCTAGTGAAGCTTTTGAGTTCCTGGAAGAAAGGCTTCCTAGAAACCCTAGGTAAGTGTCATAAATATGCATGTGTATTTTATCCTCTGTCATCAATATAGTCCTACTGGGTGGGGTGCATGTTTGACACTTTCAAAATTTAGGGGGCAATGTCCCCTTTGATTGCAGGGCATTCTGCAGTGAACCAACTTTCAAACTAACTCCAACTTCCATTCGAGCAGTGTCTTTTAAATTCAGACTGGTAGGTGTGCCTTGAAGTGAATATTTCACTGAACAGGGAAGATGCTAGCTTTTCATTTTAATGTCCTTACAGCTGGTTCGATATGCATTGCCTCAGAGGCTGAGTTTGTCAAGATATGTAAACAGCAAAACCCAATGTGCTTTTCTGGGAATGACCCAGGCTACTGAGGCAGATTAAGTGTATGGAAGGTGACTCCCAGGACATTTTACACACAGAACTTCTTTACGAGGAAAAATGAAACTGAGAGCATGTGCATTCCCAGAGACAGGACGCATGTAAACACAGCCAGCATTCGCAGGGATAAGTCTCTGGTCAGAGATGAGATCTGTTTCTAGAGCAGACACATCACTTCTATCTTACATTCATTCTGCCAAATTCTTTAAGCCTCTATGGCCCATGCTCACTTTCCATTCTTTCTGTGGTTGTAAAGGGATTCCAAGTGAGGTCCACCTCCTTCTACCAACCCTTTAATTTGAGAAGGGAGCTTGTTGGCCACTGGCAGCACATCTGTCTCCTTCTCGGGTCCTCTACCCACCCCAAATCTCCTCATCTGTCAGGGTGAAATCCTCAGTGCAAACAACGTTTCAAAACTGCATGCTTCCTACGGCCTCTGAGATAACTTCACCTGAGGCTTTATTCAGAGTCTCATTGTTTAAAAATGATATTTCTTATGTCATAATTATGTAAACGTCTGTGTGGATTCGGACTGATATTTGCTCATCTTTATGCAAAATGGAATTGGCTCCAATGCAGTGCTGTTAGGGTAGGGCAGGGGAGGGGTGGCAAATAATGGAGTAATTTCCATGAATATTGAAATGTGGAAATTCTATCTTCTACAAATGTGGCTATACTGAATCCCGAGCATGAATGTCTTTCTGGCATTTACGGAGCAACTGATGTCAACGATGTATTTCTCATTTTAGAATACTGTCTTTTTCAGGACACATTCATTGTATTGATGAAAGCATAGGAAGCTTTTGAACTATCAGCAGTTTTTTATTAAGAGGAGTCAGAATATATATATATATATATATATATATGTATAATATGTGTGTGTATATATAGACACACAACCCCCAAAATCGACCACGCAAGGCAATCCAGTTATTTCAGCTACCTTTTCAATCATGAGGGACAGGGCAGCACCAGGAGAGAAACTAATGATATAGAAATACACAGTGACTATTAAGATGGACAGACGATCAGGCAGTTAGGTCATGACCCGGCCATTCTAGGGGATGCCTTCTGTCTTCTCCCAAGAAGACATTAACACATTTACATTCATGTACCACCAAGCTGCTGAATGGGTATCATTTAAGCAGCTGGATTAAATGGGTAAAGATAACCTCCCAGAAATTCACCCCAAAACCAAAGCCAAACTTAAAAATCCATAGTTAGTGTTCATGGTGGGGATGTAGCCTTGGTTTCTGGGAGACTTCCAGACTTCCAAACTTGATGCTGTCTGTTCTACTATAGCGTCCTGGATGAGTCATGACAATTACCATACAGAAGAAGGTAACAGGGACAAAAGGGGGCTATAAACTTGGAGACAACATTTCCTCTTAAGGTTGAACTATAAAATTGATATCTGCAGACCAAAGAGACATGCAGGGTCTCCTAAAACTAGAGAAAGAAAGACCCGCAGGCTTGTAGGACATGACTGTCAACTGGCTGATGAGGTTAAATATCTAAAGAAAGAATACATCAGTCAGGAGGGAAGGACGGTCATGGAAAGATGGAAAAGAAGGAGACTCCCGACTTGACTGAGAGGGGAGAGCTGCCTGGTCCAGACACCCAACAGCCGTCCCGGGGGCAGGCCAGCTTCTCTGAGAAAGATGACTAGGGTGGGTTCTCAGAGCCCCTTGTTAGGAGTCCATGCTCACCTGCAATCTTCTGATTATAATGCACCTTCCCAGGTCACGAACACATTTCAAAACAATAAATCAGCATTTTGGTCTACACCATCGGCCTTCCTGAGTTGGGTTAATGTGGGTCCATCCCCATGAGACAGAGCCACTGAAAACTGTCTTCCTCCATTTTTCAGTCTTTCCCCATTTCTCAAAACAACGAACGCACATGATCTACAAGAGTAAACATATAAGGCACTGTTGATCACTCTGTATGAATCACTGTGACAACACCACAAGGGCAACAACAAGAATAAAAGTATTCCGTTTGGGGGAGAAATGTCTAGTAAATTCCCCATTTTGTCATCTTACAGGCAGTTTGAATGCGGAGCTGGAATTTTCTATTTTATGTTTATTTTGTCCTTCACAATGCCTGGCCCAGTGCTGGGTGCTTTAGCTTGCAGATAGGTGTTAGTTTATCAAGCGAGTGAAGAGCAGCAGCTGGACGACATATTACCACCACTGCGACTGCATGACGCAAACCAAGCCTCGGACACCAGTGGCCCCCGAGGGGTGGTCCTGACATCCAATCAGAACCCAGGCCGCTGCTGTCCCCAGAGGGCAGACAGCTGGGTCACTCGCTGCGTTTCTCTCAGCCACATACTCTTTGGGCTCCGGCAGAGCATGTGAAGGAGGAGGAATTCCTGGGGACACAGGGGTCTGACGGTGAGCTCACACTTGCTCGCCCTGGACGTCTGCTGAGGTCACTGCTGGTACGTGGCCATCTCTGCGTTTAGATGTGACTGTAAGCGCCACAGTGAGAAAGCATTCAGTTCTCTCTCCCTGTTCACTGGGCGAGAAAAGATTTTTCATTTCATACATCATTTACAACTTGCTGCTGTGATTCTAAAAAACCAGTGGGCTTTATCGAGTTAATGAGCAAGAAAAACATATTTGGTGAGCGTGTTAATTTTTTGAATGTTCTGTGGAGCCCAGGACATTAGGCAACGTGCACAGGGCAGCTGGGCACACCGGGGAGCCCCCGTCCCCTCAGATTCATTCCACTCGGCTATGGGGGCACCTGGCTATTTACTAATAAGTCAGAAAATGGGTCTTAATAGAAACTAAACAGCAAAGGCATCATTCACTTTGCATTCTTTTAAAAAAAAAAAGCGGGGAAAAGACAGGGGTGCGTATAGATTGGGAAGGGGAACGAGGGAAACTTCTGCGATATTGGAAATGTTATATCATATCGTCACTAAATGATGGATACACGAGTGTTTACATACGCTTTTTTTAAAAGCTCAAGCTATATACTTGAGTAGTGCTCCATATTTTTTGCTTTACTGTATGTCTATAATACAACCACATACACACAAAAAAAACTTTACCTTGGCTGCTGCTGCTGCTAAGTCGCTTCAGTCGTGTCCGACTCTGTGCGACCCCAGAGACGGCAGCCCACCAGGCTCCCCCATCCCTGGGATTCTCCAGGCAAGAACACTGGAGGGTTGCCATTTCCTTCTCCAATGCATGAAAGTGAAAAGTGAAAGTGAAGTCGCTCAGTCGTGTCCGACTCTTAGCGACCCCATGGACTGCAGCCTACCAGGCTCCTCCATCCATGGGATTCTCCAGGCAAGAGTACTGGAGTGGGGTGCCATTGCCTTCTCCATCACTTTGCATTCTCTGCACCATCTCCACTTGGGAACATTTGGGACCTTGGGCAAAAGTCACCATTAACCTGAGGTTCTCTTCCACCTGCCAGTCTTCACAGCAAGAAAGAGGAACAAGTCAGCGGCTACGAGGACAAATCAGGTCAAAAAAGGGAAGAGAGCTCACTGACCCTCAGAGCTTAGGATCTGTTAAATGATATAAGATGATCTGTCTAAAGAATGATGTAGTAATGAAGGTGAAAGCCCACACACTTGGATGAAAGGGCTTTGTCAAAGGACCAGGATAAGACAGTGAAATAAGTCTTAATTTACCAGAGGATCCTTTTAGAGCTCTTATTCTTATCTATCAAAATCTCTGATACTCCAGCCTAGTTAAATACATCTCAGAATTAATCTGCCTGTAAAACCACTGGACCAAGAGCATCACATCACATTTTACAGTTTCTCTTTGAGTTTCACCTTAAGCTGGACATTTAAGACTGATCACCAGCAAGTTCACGGCACTGACAAAACGCATAGCCAGAACCAACAGGGCATGTATGTATTTTTCTCATCTCTTTCCACACATGGTAGATGAGTAGACTTGGGTCTTATTAAAGAGGGGGAGACATTTGAGCTATCCACTATTCAGTGGAAACACAAAACGACAGCTGCCACTTCACGGCTTAGAACATTCAGCATAAAATCGACAAAGAGTAGGGACAATATTTTAGTGTTATTCAATTCATTTAAAGACAGTCAACTTCTGGACCCCCACCTATCGCAAAGATAGCCAGTCATAAACACATACATGCACACGCGCATGCACACACACAGTTCACAACTCCCAAAGAGCCTGAAAGTGGCAGGTGGCAGGTGGCAGGGAAGACAGAAACTGGCTGTTTTCTAGATAAGACAAAATGCAAAACAGTGTATTTCAGAAAAGACATAAAAGAAGTATCACTATTTGGGAGAGGAACATATTTGTGTTTTGTTGGAAAATAGAAATAAAGAAACGGTTTTGTACTCCGATATTTCATGGCATCTTGTATTCTCTTTTGCTGTGACTGTGATAAACCTCTACTTAACCAGACACCCAGTTTGCAGTAACTGAGACCACAGCCAAGCCATTATCTCGGGAGGACTGGGACTCACTCACACCCTAAGAGGGGCTCTATCTCTGATGCCTGGTAAATGGTTAGGAATGTCAGTAAGAATAACTTTTTGCAAATAATTTTTGGAGAAACGGGAAGAAGAGGGTTGAGAATGCAGCCAGGGTGAACGAGGCCAAGGAGAGTGGGCTCTCGGCACAACACTTCTGTGTGTGTGTGTGTTTTCAGATTTATTTTTAATTGGAGGATAATTGCTTTACAGTATTGTGTTGGCTTCTGCCACACAACAACGTGAATCAGCCGTAAGCACACACGCATCCCCACCCTCCTGAGCCTCCCTCCCCATCCCCCCTCCAGGCTGTCACAGAGCACCCAGCTGAGCTCCCCGTGTTATATGGCGACTTCCCATTGGTCGTCTGTTTCACATACAGTGACGACGTTTCAGTGCTACTCTGTCCATTTCCCCCACCCTCTCCTCCTCCGCTGTGCCCACAAGTCTGTTGTCTCTGTCTGCATCTCTATTCCTGCCCTGCACATAGGTTCATTGGTACCATTTTTCTAGATTCCATATATATGCATTAATATACAATATTTGTTCTCTTTCTGACTTACTTCATTCTGTAAATAGGCTCTAGGTTCATTCACCTCACTAGAATGACTTAAATGAGCTCCTTTTTATGGCTGAGTATTATCTCATTGTATGTATATACTACAACTTCCTTACCCATTCATCTATCAGTGGACATCTAGGTTGCTTCCATGTCCCCGCTATTGTAAATTGTGCTACAGTGAACACTGGGGTACATGTGTCTTCTTCAATTAAGATTTTCTCAGGGTATACGCCCAGTAGTGGGATTGCTGGGTCACACGGTAGTTTTATTCTTAGTTTTTTAAGAAATCTCCACACTGTTCTCCATAGTGTCTGCATTAATTTACATTCCCAACAAGAGTGTGTGCATGGTTTTAAATGCTCTCCTCGGATGTCCCCCAGAGTAGGAAGGACCACCCCACTCTCCCTGCATTATCCCACATCCCCTCACTCCACAGGCTGTACCAGAGGCAGATGGGTCCAAGAGTCCGCCCTATACGTGGACCCAAAGGGACACACTACATGTCCTGCAGCACAACCCTCACTCAGGCACAAAACAACTCCCCATCTAAACCTTAGACTCACTCTTTTCAGCCCAGAGAAATAGAAGCTGCAGATCTAAAGTATAAAAGTAAGGCCTGGCCAGGCCACTCTAAAGGAAACCTCAAAATTCCCAACTAAACTCACATAGGTGGGGAGAAACAGTAGTAAATCAGAGAGGGAAGACCCAGGCAAGAGAACGCTGCCCAGAGCTGACCTGGGTGGGGAAAGAATATTCTGGTAAGGCTAGAAGAGGGCCTGCCTCCTTCTCACTGGAGCACTGGTTGGAAAGGTCACCTAGTTCAACAACCATGAGGCCACCCAGCTCTCAGTTAACCCCCATGGTGAGACCCCTGTGGGTCACAGACTCATGTAGTCCCCTTCCCTTGAGTGCAAGTGGAACCTGGAATGTCTTTCTTGCCCACAGAGAAGAGCAGAAGTGACTGGATAGTCCTTCCTGTGATTATGTCACATCCTACCTCCATTCTAGCCAAGGGAATGAGATTCTCTTCATTGGCTTGGTAGGCAGAATGATCACCCCTACCCCAGCAAAGATGGCATGCTCTAATTCCAGAACTCACTGGGTAACAAAAGAGACTCAGCAGATGTGATTAAGATTACAGACTTCTAAGGAGATTACTCTGGATTATGTGAGTGGGCTCAATCTCATCATATAAACGATTAAAAACACAGAAATTTCTCTGGCGGGAGTCAGAGAAGTGCTGCAGTAGAGAGGCAGGTGAGATGTGGCCAACAGGAAGCTAGAGAGGCTCCCAGAGTCAAAGGATTTAAGGCACTGTTGCTGGTTCTGAGACGTAGGGGCCAAGTACAAGGACCAGAGAAAGGTCTCTAGGAGCCGAAGGTGGCCCCCAGTTGACAGCCAGCAAGGAAATGGGCTACGGTCCTACAACCACAAGGAACCGAATCCTGCTAACAACCAGAGTGAGCTTAGAAGCAGCTACTTCCCCAAAACCTCCAGAAAGGATCACAGCCCTTGTGATCACATCTTGTGGGACCCAAAGTAGAGAAACCAGTTGATTCCAACTGTGCCCAGACCTCTGCAGAGCGGCAAGCATAAAGTAATACACTGGTGTTGTTTTAAGCCACTACCTCTGTGGTAATTTGCTGCAGCAGCAATAAGGACTGCAGACTGGCCTTGAGGAAGTACGCTTTCATGCTGTCAGAGCACCTAAGAAGGAGCTGACGGTGTCACCAACAGACAGAAAATGGGACCCACACCAAGAGCAACTGAATTCTGCTAACTACCACATGAACTTGAATGAGAACTCTCAAGTTCCAGACAGAAACTGGCCTCACCTATATTATGACTGCTGCCTTATGAGACCCCAAGCAGAGGACCCAGTTAAGCTGTGCCCAGATCCTGACTGATGAAAACCATCCGATGATAAACGTACTAAGCTTGTTGCTCCTTGGTTACACAGGTGTTGGGAACTAACACACCCTCTTCCAAAACTGTGGGTTTATGCTTCTTCTGGACCACCTCAGCCCAACACCTACACCAACAGTTTCTAATTCAGGATTGAGGCCAGTGCAGAGACTGGTACATAACATATTAGAGTTTAGGATACAGATCTAACGTGACTGGCACCTATAACATGCAAATATAGACTTTCTTATTTCCACCAGAATTAAAATCAGATGCCTCTAAGATGGAAGACCACACTCTGCTCTTTCCCATTAACCACGGTATCACCCTACCTTCCAAAGGTGACATGGGCTCTATGATGAGGACACAAAGAATCGTTAATTCCTTTTTTACCAAGCCATGTAGGAATATTAATCTATCACTTTATTTCAAACATTGTTCTCTACAGTATTTTGTCCAGCTTGCCAACACTAACATGCGGAACTCTTTTGTGTTTAAGTGATAGAAACTCCGATTCAAACAGGCTTGAAACATAAAAAGGGAAAGACTGGAAAGTCGGATGCAGGCAGGGCTGCAGCCATGGTCTCTCTCCAGGTGAGTTCTCCTCTGAGTTTGTGTTTTTCCCCAGCTGGCTCCTCCCTTGTGGCAAGATGTCAGCCAGTAGCTCAAGAATTCACCCTCCTTTCACCCCAGAGGTGGCAACACAAGTTCAGGGCCTGACTCTCACTGGCTCATTTAGGCGTGTCAATCCTGGACAATCACCATGAAGAAGAGAGGGTTTGCCAATGGCCAAAAGCCAGGGGTATAAGGTGAGTGGGTCCCTTCCCATCCCTGCAGACTGAGACCAGGGAGTGGGTGCTTTCCTTGAATAAAAATTAGGGAGCAGCATCAAAAGAAGGACGGCAAACGTCAAGTGGGCAAAAGCTCTCTGTTTGGTGAGCCACCTTACTTCCCAACTATGACGCTAACTGGCATTGGGCAATTTTCAAGCACCCAATGAAGTTTCTAGGAGAAAAGCTATCCTACCACAAGGGCATCCATCCATATATGTTTTCTGGACTATGCCGTGTCCTAGAAGGTCCCTTCCATCTTTACAGTCTGTGATTCTAATCTAATTGGAGCCTAATTGGAAAACCTGTCTAGTCTCCCAACACAAATGTTTTTAAAATTATTCTGGGGGGCTTCCCTGATTTCCAGTGGTTAAGACTTCATCTTCCAGTGCCAGGGGTGCAGCTTCGATCCCTGGTCAGGGAGCTAAGATACCACATATGCCTGGTGGCCAAAAATCCAAAACACAAAACAGAAGCGATATTGTAACAAATTCAATAATGACCTTTAAAATGGCCCACATTAAAAAAAATTTTTTTTTTTTAAATCAGTAAAATGAAATTATTTTTGAAAGGAACATTCACCTGACTAACTGAACAACCAGCCCCGTGACTCCCTAGGTGCCCCTCCTGGGTCAGCCCCTCGCCTTCTCTACGTTCAGTCATCTGTCCCTTGGTCCACTGCTATGAACACTCAGACATGGGCTCTCTGGATGTCCCTGTAAAGGGAGGGATGTGCCAGGTGGCGGGGCAGGGCGCTGAGCCTGCACTTTCTCTGCTCCCCAAACTTTGTTTTTCAAAAGCCAGTTTCTTCAAACAAAGCAGTTACGAGTCCTGAGTCAGTTGAAGTATAAAAACAAAGATACTTCTGAGTTTTCTAAACACACACTAAAAGAAAGGTTGTTTTTTTAACTTTCAAAAAAAAGCAATGAATTCTTTTGGTGTTCAAATACAGCCCAGCAGAATTTAGCTACAACTTTCCCCTGAGTGCTATTTTATGACTGAGACCAGGCACCAAAATTTTTTCATGTGAAAGGATTTTTTTTTTCTTTCAAGAAAGAAAAAGACATAGTTGGAAGAAAATGAATAAAAGAGCTAAACAGGAAAGCGCTCCCAACCATGGAAGTGACTGATGTTAGGATTACCAGCAAATGAATTGTTCAGACCTTCCCTTCGAATGTCATTTTTGGATCCAGATGATAATTTTAGCAGAAATCACTCAGACTTCCTTGAGGTAGAACCATCATTAAATTTTTAACCCATTTCAGAGATGCATTGTACTGTTCTGTTCATAGTGCCCTGTGTCTTCTTTAGCATAATCTGAGGGGAACCCTTAATCTCCCTGCAAGGGTGCCATATGTATTATTTTCTAGTACCTATGTATAATTATCGGTTATTTTAATAATCAATTTCAGTGGAACGGCAGGATTTGCTTCAGTTGCATTTAAATCCTAATAAAGCTCAATAAGAAGAAAATGAGAAAGAAAGAGAAAATATCGTTCGGAGGATTAACAGAACACTCCAACAAAAGGGACCTTTTTAATTTTCATGACATGATAAAGTGATAGCCTTTTGAATAGACAATTAGGCTCATAAACCTGATACACCAAGGGCTTAATTCACAAACACACGTTGCCACTAATATTATACATTTGCAGAGAGCTGTATGCTTAACAGGATTAGGATGCAGCAAATCATTCATTATTAATGGGAATCCACACTGCCTGGGTCTTCATCCCTAGACAGACCAGTATTTAAATCAAATAGTTTAGCACAATTTCAGGAGCTTAATTCACATAGAGATTGCTCATGGGGAGATCTGGATTTCCTTGCACAGAACAGGAGATCTTTCCTGCCTGCCTCAGCTCCTGCTGCTAGAGGATTTAGATTCTGGAAGCTTTGTGCCTTGCTCTGTCCACCCCAAAATAAGAAATAACCACCTGGCAGGCCCACCTCAGGAGGTCATTTGCTTCCCCAAGGACTGTAATCCGTACCAGATTCCAGGCACACTGCTTGTACTTCTGCTTGGACCGGCAGTTCTGTAAATGGGGGGCACACACCTCAGGGGACTTCAGACCCAACGTGGTGTAGATCAGAGGGAACTCACAGAGTCGTCATTTCAACACCTCTGTCTCAAAGGCACCGTCATCCACGGGAAGGATGCAGAAGACTTCCCTCCTTTGCCTCAAGGAAAAACTGGCTCCACCAGTGAGTACCAACACGATGTGACTTGAGGGAAGGCAACAAAGCAGGTTAGTCATCTTTATTACTGAGTGGCTAACTTGTATCAAGCACAGAGTGACCAAATGCCCCAGATCTGTTGGGACTGAAGCCTTCCCAGGGCAAGGGATTTTTAGGTTTAAACCAGGAAACTTCTGGGCAAGCTGGTCACCCTTGCTGTTCAGTCACTCACTCGTGTCTGACTCTTTGTGACCCCATGGACTGCAGAACTCCAGGCTTTCCTGTCCTTCCCTACCTCCCGGAGTTTGCTCACATTCATGTCCGTTGAGTCAGTGATGCCATCCAACCATCTCATCCTGTCACTCTCTTCTCCTTTTGCCTGCAATCTTTCCCAGCATCAGGGTCTAGCACAGCTTTACTCTTGCCCTTATTCCATAATGGAGGTTCACTGTGTCCTAACATTCATGTTCTTCTCAAATGTATGAGAAAGATGCTCCCATTTTGAGATGAAGAAAATCAGCCCCAAAGATGTTAAACAATTTACTCACCCATTTTGAGATGAAGAAAATCAGCCCCAAAGATGTTAAACAATTTACTCAAAGTCACAGCCAGGAGAGCTGGGATTCAATTCCAGATCTCTCTGGAGGCTCTGACGGTCACCTCCAGCTCTGCTTAGGCCACCAAACACCAGCTAAGCTGGAGTGCCGTGCTGCGCCCCAGGGTCACAGGCTCCACCACATGGGCACTTGAGGCTTCCTAGGTCTTAAAGCTTCAGATCACATGAAAACTCAGCAGGCCCTTCAGCAAGGCCAAAGGAAGGGCCAATCCAACCAGCATGTCCCCTCCGGTTCCAGGGCACAGCAGAGACCATCCTTAATCTGGAAGAGCAGGAAACATCAAAACCACCAGGGATATTTTCCCAAATAAAACTCTTTCCTCCACCAGTGGGGGGATTTTGAGTCAATAGGCTTCATGACGTGAGAAGCAGATAAAAGATCCCAAATTCCCCCAGATGGTACACAAAGCCATGAGAATTCCTTCATCCTGCCACCCTGGAACAAGGACTTCATTCTCTACGATAGGTAGCCACTGTGTCTCATAAATGTGACTGGGGGCAGGCCTAGCAAGCTTCCTTCAGCAGTCAGATAGACCATATTGAAGGCATACTTAGCGGGGAGAAAAAACATCCCAGCTCTGCTACATGACCCTGGATGAATCAGTGGATCTCCTGGGGCATCCACTTCCTGTCTGCAGCGTGGGGAGGATGCTAGCACCTCTCCCGGGAGAGCGGACGTGAAGTGCCGAGCCCACTGACCCACATGTTGGTTCCCATACCCGTTCCTCCACGGCTCCCTGCTCAGCCTTGACCGAGAATCTGAGCAAGCACACTGTTTCATGGGGGAGGAGGTTCCACCCAGGGGACAGACATCAGGGGAACCTGCCCCTTGGCTCAGGCCAGTGTACATCTGTCCATTTTCATTTCACTCTGCATCTCGACTACCTTGGAACAACAGCATCCTTCATAACCTCCTGGGAGTGAGTCCAATGAGAGAGGCTTCGCTGGGTACAACTGAGAGGTGAATCGATCAACTTGAGAAGGAAGACATTAAGTGGCTGATTTCCCTCAGAAAAGGTGTGTTCTCTTTTCAAAAAGAGATTAATCAAAGTTTCTTTCACTAGCAAGAGCACAAACTTCATGAATCAGTAATTATGGGTAACACTGGGTAGTAACAAATATTCAACCTCTAAGATCCAGAATTCTTCAGGTCTGCCATGTCCCAGATGGGACACTTTCTAGTTTGCGGAAGAACACGAGGTTTGATCTGTGTAATTCCCTCTTGAGTCTCCTTTTCAAGTTTCTTGGCCTCTGGAGGTCCTCAGGACTGAGTTCAAGTTCTTCTTTCTCATCCAATGTTTCTTCATTAGAGGATCTCATCCATCCTCATGTGGGGTCTAAACCCAAGCTTCATTTCTGAGGTTCAACAGCCATTCTTGACTTGGAGATCTACAACCATCTCAAATGCAGCATGCCTGTTATGGGTTTAATTGTGTTCCCCCCACCCACCCACCCTCCCAAAAAAAAGATATAACCCCTAGTACCTCCAAATGGGAGTTGACTGCAGATGTCAGTGACTGAGGAGAGGTCACAGTGGAGTGTGGTGGGCTCCGAATCAACATGACTAGGGTCCCTGTGAGAAGACAGAGATGGGCAGACACAGAGACTCAGGGAGACGTCCCAAAGACAGAGGCAGAGGGCGCAGCGATGCTCCACCAGCTACGGAACACCTGCGGCCACCAGGAGCTGGATTGGGTGAAGAGGGGTCCTCCCCGAGAGACTTCAAAGACAGCACAGCCCAGAAGACACATGGATGCCAGACTTCTTGGCTCCAGAAGATAAATCAAATAAATGAATTGCTTTGCTTTAAGACACCCTGGAGAAGGAAATGGCAACCCACTTCCATCCTGGAGCAGGAAATGCCAACCACTCCAGTATTCTTTCCTGAAGAATCCCATGGACAGAGAAGCCTGGCGGGCTACAGTCTATGGGGTCAAAAAAGTAGGACACAACTGAGCAACTAAGCACACACCCAAGACCTAGTGTGTGGCACTCGGTTCCAGCAGCTCTAGGAAGCTAACACAATCCTGGCCCAGGATTCCAGTGTCCCCTCAGTAAACAGGGCTTCCTGCATTTGGCTGTACCCATCAGGAGCAATACAGGAGACCTGGGTTCAGTCCCTGGGTAGGGAAGATACCCTGCAGAAAGGAAAGGCTACCCACTCCATTATTCTGGCCTGGAGAATTCCATGGACTGTATAGTCCATGGGGTCACAATGAGTCAGACATGACTGAGTGACTTTGACCTTCATCAGGAGCCTGGGCCACGTCCGGGCCTGGCTGCCTCCCTCGCTGGCGCCCTGTGCATCCAGCCCAGCCCAGCTCTCTGCAATCCTACGTCTCCTCTTGCAGCCCCACCACCTCCACCTGGGGACACAGGCGACGCCTAAGTGCTTCCCATGTCTGCTCTGCCTGCTGTGGCCTCTCCTCCATGGGAGAAGACAGACAGACCCTTCTAAACGTGGGGCACCACCCTGCTTATGAACCCTGGGTAGTTTCCATGGCAGGTCAGATGACATGGGCTGTGGAACCCTGGGTGACGGCTTTGCTGCCCTTTCCAGCTCATCGCCAGTCACCTTGATGGCTAACTGGATAACACTGGCCTTCGGGCCTTCCTTGGAGGGTGGGGGGTCTCCCTGGGTCACCTCCATTCATCACAGGTCTTGGGCCCAAGCTATTTCCTTACAGAGCCACTCCCTCTCTCAGCCCTCCTGTGAGAATCTCTTCATTTTTCCCTCCTGGCATTTGTCACAGTTCTCAGCCACACATTCATTCGCGTGGGGATTATTTGCTGTTGCTGTTGTGGTTTTTTCATGTCTTTCTCACCCTCACAGCAGGCCCCACATGACCAAGGAGAAAGTCTATTTGTCCTCCTGGTGTTGGCGGAGTGAAGAACAACGCTGGCTCCTCAGAGGTGCTCTATAAATACTGAGGAATCGCCCGTCGTAAACGCCTCTCTCTGCAGCATGACATGGGACAGGGATGCGCTGACTCTCAGGTCAACACGATCAATCGGGCACCAACACGAACTCACTGTGAGAACTCAGAGCTGCCAGGAGACCTGGCGTCACCGACTGCCACCTGTGGGGACACGGCTGGGTCCCTGGTTTCCTGAGTTTCCACAGCTTAGAGCCTGCTCCAGGTCATGGATTCCTGGCTTGGGATACTGCCTGACTGGCTCTTGGCACTTGGCGAAGCTCTTCCTGAAGAGCTTCTGAGGTGATCTGAGGAGACCAACAGCCACCCCTGACCCTGTGTGGGAGGCCCTGGAAGTCTCATGTCACAGGGCAGAACCAAGTTCCCACAACTGGCAGGGCTGGCTCTGCCCTCCTCCCTGCTGGAGAGAGTCTCTGAGTCCAGCAGAAGAGAGCTGTCAGAGAACTCATTCTGGATAAAGCAGTGAAGACTTGAACCAGACACTGGTCCTACCACACAGGGTGATCGCCAAGCTCTATGAGAACCTCTTCCAGGGTCACAGACCAATTTCTGATAGTGTCATCAGCCGTCACAGGCAGGTAAGCATAACCCTCAGAACAAGAAGAGAAGCAGAGCTGAATGTCTCCTGCCTGCCAGTCATTAGGGCAGTTTCAGCGATCCACTGCAAGTCAGACAAAACACTGGATTCTTTTTTTTTCCACCAAATCTATAAGAAATTTTCATTCCTTCAACCTAGCAAAGAAGAGTATTCTAACGGAGCCAGGGTCTCCACCTCTGAACTGAAGCCGCTGCTCTGGTATAGACGGTTCAACACTTGCCTCCCCTCTGCTTTTCCAGGCAGAAGATCCGAATAGACGAAGAAAAGCCAAAGCAAGAACGGGTTGATTTGCCAACTGATTTATCTGTGCAGCACTTGTAGTGATAAGAGCTGCACCTAAGAGCTACTCAGAAACTGGGATGGAGGTCACCGTGGTGACTGGCCTCAGCCTCGTGACGGGCCCAGCACTACAGTTTGGAGACCAAAGGTGGCCACCCCATCGCACGGTGCCTTCCTGTGCGCACCAGGCTGCGGCGGCTCTGAGACGTTTCTCCCTCTGAACAAAAAGCAACTCCAGCGAGAGTCACCAGCTCCCTCCGCACCTCTCAAGTCCAGCATCCCTGCCTCAGCCCCCATCACCATCTCCTGTGTCTGGGTCCCCAGCCTCCTCAACCCCCTCCAAGTCAGAAGGTCTTCCCAAATATAAACCTGACACCTACAATTTCCAAGCCAAACTGCAGCTGAGGCACCTCCTTCAACTCACACGGCTGCCACAGATGTTGAATTTTTAAGGGATGCGGCAGAATTCAACAACTGTCGGCACAGTGCAAACCATGAGTTCAGGCAGTTCTCGTTCTCCTCGTTGAGATCACCCCACACTCTTTCCAAGGACAGCACATCTCTGTGAGTCTGGGTACCCGGGCTGACGTGACAGAAGCAAGCATCTTGCTAAATACCCCAGAGACATGAAAGCGAGGACTCAGCAGATGCTTCTGCATCAAGGTTCACAGAAGCATTATTCACAACAGCCAACAGCGGGCAACAACCCAGACAGAGGAACGTCCACCAACAGAGGAACAGCGTACAAAACGTGGTGCATGCGTACCACAGGATGTTATTCAGCCCTAAACAGGAAGGCAGAACTAGCACACGCCACGACACAGACTAACCTGGAAAGCATCACGTACATGAGACGAGCAAATACGAAAGGACAGACACCGTATGATTCCACTTTTCTAAGGCGGCTGTGTGTTAGTCGCTTGGTTACGTCTGACTCTTTTCAACCCCAAGGACTGCAGCCTGCTAGGCTCCTTTGTCCTTGGCAAGAACACTGGAGTGGGTTGCTATTCCCTTCTCCAGGGGATCTTCCTGACCCAGGGATCGAACCTGGGTCTCCTGCATTGCAGGCAGATTCTTTACCATCTGAGCTGAGGTAGCTAGAGTAGCTAATTTCTTAGAGTCAGAAAGAATAATGACCGGTCGGGGTTAGTGGAAGGGAAGATTGGGGAGTTAGAGTTTAATGGGTTTGATGGTGGTGGTCGCACAACATTTTGAATGGGCTAATGCCACTAAGTTGTACACTTTGAAACCGTTGCAATGGCACATTTTATGTTTTGTCTGCATGCGCACTGTCACTCAGACATGGTCAACTCTTTGCAACCCCATGGACTATAGCGCAGTCTGCCAGGCTCCTCTCTCCATGGGATTCTCCAGGCAAGAGTATTGAAGTGAGTTGCCATTTCCTCCTCCAGGGTATCTTCCCCACCCAGGGATCAAACCCACATCTCCTGCATTGGCAGGCAGATTCTTTATCACTAAGCACCTGGGAAACCCTGTGTTTTGTCTATTTTACCACAAAAAAAGTAAAATCTGGCAAAAATAAATATGAAAGAGGAAATAAGGGTGGTGGTGTCCAAAAGGATTCCAAGGTGTGAGAAGCTCTTCCATGCTCAACTAGTAAGAAATTGTGCTTTAAAATGCAATTAAAATTTTTTTCATTCAATTTCTGCATATTAATTTTCAAAAGGCCACTAAGTTGCTAGGGCATAAGTATTTAGTAGGCTGTTTAAATATAACTACTCAGTCAACTGAACTGTTAAATATTCTTTGGGACCGTGAAAAATTACTAAGATACTAGAAAGTCCTGAACCAAGACAGATTCTATGAGGTCCACTCACTCACAGGACCAACCCTGAATTTCATCCACCCCCAATTTACAGGAATTAGAGAACAGAAGAACATGCTAAATGATACCACCGTGAGCAGGCAGTATATCTAAATTGTGGAGAACACTATAGAACCCAAAATAAATAGCATTCTTCAACAAATATATTGCAGAGAAATACAAGGAGAAATAGAAAGAGAGATGCAAGGGGTACAGACTATAAAATACTTCAGAAATATCAATGATTGTAACATATGAATGTTACTGGATCAAAAAAAACTGTAAGAAACATTTTATACAATTTCCTCATTTATATATAAAGTCAGTTTGTGTATATGTGTGTGTGTGTATACATATAGAAATAAGGAGAAACTTAAGACTGGGTATTTAGTTATTTAGGGCTTCCCTGATGGCTCAGGTGGTAAAGTGTCTGCCCACAATGTGGGAGACCTGGGTTCAATCCCTGGGTTGGGAAGATCCCTTGGAGAAGGAAATAGCAACCCACTCCAGTACTCTTGGAGAACTTCCCTGGGGGCTTAGATGGTAAAGCATGTGCCTGCAGTGCAGAAGACCTAGGTTCAATCCCTGGGTCAGGAATATCCCCTGGAGAAGGAAATGACAACCCACTTCAGTACTCTTGCCTGGAAAATCCCATGGATTGAGGACCCTGGTAGGCTTCAGTCCATGGGGTCGCAAAGAGTCGGACACGACTGAGCAACTTCACTCACTTATTTAGTTCTTTAGTGTTACTTAGAACTGTTACATAATGATGTTGGTTAGTCAGCAAGTCATGTCTTACTCTTTGTGATCCCACATTCTGAAACGCATCAGGCCTCCCTGTCCTTCGCTATCTCTTGGAGCTTGCCCAGGTTCATGTCCCCTGAGTCAGTGATGCTATCCAACCATCACATCCTCTGCCACCCTCTTCTCCTTTTGCCTTCAATCTTTCCCATAATAATACCATGGTTATTTTTTAAAGGAGTTCTTATCTTTCAGAGCAAAGAAGGCAATGGCACCCCACTCCAGTACTCTTGCCTGGAAAATCCCATGGACGGAGGAACCTGGTAGGCTGCAGTCCATGGGGTCACGAAGAGTCAGACAGGACTGAGCGACTTCACTTTCACTTTTCACTTTCATGCATTGGAGAAGGAAATGGCAACCCACTCCAGTGTTCTTGCCTGGAGAATCCCAGGGACGGGGGAGCCTGGTGGGCTGCTGTCTCTGGGGTCACACAGAGTCGGACATGACTGAAGCAACTTAGCAGTATCTTTCAGAGACACATATAAAAATGTTTATGGAAGAAATGACAAGATGCCAGGGACCTGCTTCAGAATAATCCAGGTAGAGGTAAAGGAGAGTGAGCAACAGAAGAGAGAAGACCAAGTGAGCTGTGAATTGACCACTATCGAATGTGGGTGATGGGGGACTTCCCTGGTGGTGCTGGGGCTAAGACTCTGTGCTCCCAAGGCAGGGGGCCCAGGTTCAACCCCTGGTCAGGGAACTAGATCCCTGCACACTGCAATGAAGATGGAAGATCCCATGTGCCACAACTAAGACCAACTGGGAGTAGTCAAACAGATAAATATTAAAAAAGAAAGAAAGTGGGCGATGGGCACATGCAGCTTCAGTTCGTCATTCCCTGTGCTTCTAAACAGGCCTGCAGTGTCCCACTTCCCAAGCTAAATGCATGTCTTCTGGCCAAACCCTACTGGTGCTGCCCTCCGCTCTGCCTTCCAGGAAGACTCCCGTGCTCTCTGGATGAGCTCCCGACGGGCAGGTGCGATGCCTTGTCTCTGCTCCCCCTCTGCCCACATTTCCCACCAGCATAGCCAGGCTTCCTCTCCCCTCCTGGCCCCCATGCCTAAGGTGGCACATGCCTGCCTCCTCCTCACCTGCCAAACCCTCTGCCTTAGACGGCATCTTCCCCACCTCTCCTGGGCTGCTTTCACCACGCCCCCGCACCAGCACTGGATTAGGAGCTTGTCCTTGATGCCTCCAGAGAAACATGTTCTCCCTACCACAGAACCTTTTAAACAGTAGCGCTGTAAGTCCCCTACATACAAACCTTCAAGTGGCAAACTTTCAAAGAGGCAAACGTGTTTCCACGTCCAATCGAGTAAGATCGAGTAAGTGAGTTCTCATGTCTGGCGTACATTGTCCCGTGCGTGCATGTTCTACAGGTGGCTGTGGTTTTGTGTACTTTACGGTACAGTACTGTATACAGTCATGCACCATCAAGCCCATGATGTCCGGAAGCAAGGGGGTGAAGACTGAATTGAACCCAGCAAGGAACCAGAATCTGTGCCATCAGCATCAGGTGTGAGTGAAATTGCAGCTTGCCCTCCATCTCCTGTTGCTGACAATCCTTCAGTTCTACTATCTCCCACATGAGTTGCTCTTCTTGCCTGTTCACTGACCCTGGCCTCTGTATGGCACCTATTGTACTGTACTTTTCAAGGTACTGTCCTATAAAATGGAAAACAATTTTTGTGTTTTTATGTATTATTTGTATGAAAAGTATTATAAACCTACTACAGTACAGTATTGTAAGCTGATCATGTTAGTTGGGTTCCCAGGCTAACTCTATTGGATTTATGAACAAATTGGACTTAGAAACATGCGCTCAGAATGGAATTTATTTATATGTAGGGGGTTTACTGTCCTTCACTTTCTTGTTATCTCATTGAACTGAGCATCCAATACATACTAGTTACCCAATAAACATCTGTTGAATGAAGAAATGATTCAAAAGCAGAGACATTACTTTGCCAACAAAGGTCCATTTAGTCAAGGCTATGGTTTTCCGGTAGTCATGTATGGATGTGAGAGTTGGATTGTGAAGAAAGCTGAGAGCCGAAGAATTGATGCTTTTGAACCGTGGTGTTGGAGAAGACTCTTGAGTGTCCCTTGGACTGCAAGGAGATCCAACCAGTCCATTCTAAAGGAGATCGGTCCTGGGTGTTCTTTGGAAGGAATGATGCTAAAGCTGAAACTCCAGTACTTTGGCCGCCTCATGCAAAGAGTTGACTCACTGGAAAAGACTCTGATGCTGGGAGGGATTGGGGGCAGGAGGAGAAGGGGACGACAGAGGATGAGATGGCTGGATGGCATCACTGATTCAATGGACGTGAGTCTGAGTGAACTCCGGGAGTTGGTGATGGACAGGGAGGCCTGGCGTGCTGCAATTCATGGGGTCGCAAAGAGTCAGAGATGACTGAGTGACTGAACTGAACTGAACTGAACTGAAACTGAAAAATTATCATTATCACTTATTGTTCTCTCCTGGGGCAGTTTGCCTGGAGAAGGCAATGGCAACCCACTCCAGTACTCTTGCCTGGAAAATCCCATGGACGGAGGAGCCTGGTAGGCTGAAGTGCATGGGGTCACTAAGAGTTGGACACAACTGAGCAACTTCACTTTCACTTTTCACTTTCACCCATTGGAGAAGGAAATGGCAACCCACTCCAGTGTTCTTGCCTGGAGAATCCCAGGGATGGTGGAGCCTGGTGGGCTGCCATCTGTGGGGTCGCACAGAGTCAGACACGACTGAAGTGACTTAGTAGCAGCAGCAGGGGCAGTTTGCCAGCTCCAGGGGCCCCATTATAAGGCTTTTTTGTTATAGGAAGCTTATTTTTTTGTTATAGGAAGAAATGGATCTCCCCTCCTACTTGAGACGAAGGACTTGAAATGGCATCTGTAAGAAGGAAAAAGCGTGCAAGTGTCAGGCCACCTCCATATGTCAAAAGCTGGAGACATGAGGGATTGAGCCAACCTTGCAGTTTCAGAAAAGCAAGACCCTAATGAAGCAACAGGACCAGGACAGGCCCTTGTCTGATTCTGGGAACCATGACTCCAGAGAAATCCCACCCCTCAGCCCCCAGACACTCACCCAGATCTGCGAGTCACTTCTCCTGGGCCCTCAGTTCTCTCACTCGCCTCCTGAATGCTTCTTTTATGCCTCACGTCTTGTAATTCTACCCCAGTTCCTGGATCTTTCAGACATCAACAGTCCTTCAGTTGTTCATTTTGCAAGAACTACTCATTGATCACTGAAGATGTCCAAGGCCCACCAGACTATGTGTGGGGCAGGGAGACAAATCCCAATGTGAACGTGGCTCTCAAAATCTCACAGAGGAAGATAAGACAGGCACAGAAATAACGACATTGTCACACAGAACTTGACTAGTGGAGAAGAGGCGATGAGGCAAGATGCATGGGAGGTCACAACTGCACCAGAGTTCTTCCAGATGGGGTGCCTTAGGAGGAGAAGCAGGACTTGGAAGGCAGCCCTAAGGTGGGTGGGGTTTGGACCAGTGGCATGTTAGTTAGGATGCTTCACCGGCAAGGGACAGCAGCTTCAGCTGGGTGCTAACCAGCCAGGGAACTCGTTCTCTGGCTGAACCCAAAGACAGGTGTTCTCAACAGCTCAAGCCAATGGGTCCTCCCCCACTGCTGTGCCCAGGTGGGTTCATCATGGAGCCCCTCTCCAGGAACAACAAAGTTTAGAGGCCCATTCCTGAGCCAATCCTGCCTGCCTGGTCACCAGGGTTGGAGGGCAGACGCAGCTGCCATCTGGCCATTTCCACCTTCTGAACTAGTCGGGCGGATGTCTTTCACGTTCTCCCCACCACTGAGGCAGGCTGCGGACCAAAGAAATGGCCAGTCAGGTGGTTCCAAGCAGAGGTCTCAAGACAAGACAGATCTGAATTCAATTCCCACCACGTCTTTCCTCTACCCCAGTGGCGCTGAGTCCCGGCCACATGTTAGAATTACCTGGGCCTCATCCCAGAGAAATTAAATCTAAGTCTCCTGGGGTTGGGATCCAGACACCTGTGGTTTTTGTTTGTTTGTTTGTTTTTAAGTCTCCCAGCGGGTACAGATGCCTGGTGAGGGTGAGAAATGGGACTCTTGCTCAGGGGTTCTCCAATTTTAGCAGCAACAGAATCATCCGGAGGGCTCATTAAAACAGAATGCTTCAACCCATAACTGAGTTTCGCCAAGAATTTGTGTTTCTAACAAGCTCCCAGGCAATGCTGCTGCTGCTGCCGGCTGAGACCATGCGGCCCCTGATCTTGATCAAGTCGTTATCTGTCTCAGAGCCACAGTCTCCTTTCTCATCTGTGAAACAGAGATAATAATATTAATAGCCGCCTCACCGCTATTATTGAAGGGATTGGAGACAAGGTCCATCAGGACAGAGCACGGGGCTCACAGAGCTGCTTGCCGATGCTCACGAGACAGGAGACAACGCCACCAGGGACACTGCTGTCGGCGTGCCAGCCGGCGGCCTGGGTGTGACCGGGGCTAGGGCGGCGCTCCCTCCCTCTAGTATTCGTTAGCACCAAAAAGAGGTGCATTCGTGCACTGGTTCTAATTCTCTAGAGTTTTCTTATAGAGTGATGCTTATCAGAGGAAAAACATCTGCTCCACTTTCTTTAATCTCTAATTTATCTAATCTCCCTTTGTAAAAAGGTATATTGCTAATGAGTGAATTTCTGCCAAGGGAAAAAAATGCTTGTTTCAATTACTTAATTCTTCTCATTGACTTTACCCTCTGTGCTGTAATATCACACCACATAAATATAATGAATAGGCCACTTTTCCCCTGCATCTCCATCACTGGCTACTGATAAAGGGACCTTCAGAAAAGACAGATGTCACTTTCCATGTTTCGGCTGGAAGCACCAAACACCCACTGTTTGAGTACATCTCTTCCTCGGACAAGTGTCCCTACTCAGCCCAAGGCACCAACTGGGGAGAACCCTCCAGTGACAGTGACCATGGTGGAGAGCGGCCACCAGAGGGCGCCCCAGAGCAGCGCAGCCTGCCCCCTCCAGGGCCAGGGACTGGCCACCCGGGCACTGGAGCAGTCTGGGGTGTTTATTTCTTCCTTGGAAAGGTTGGCTTTTTTTCCCCAGAATCTGCAGACATCTGCATGTGTGTGTGTGTGTGAGTGTGAGTGTGTGCTTCACTTTTTAAAATTTTAGTAACCAAATAATATGATGTGCTCCTACGTGTTTATGAAAATAAATGAATAAAATGAATAGAATAGAATCAAAAGAAGGAAAATGAAATTTTAGAATTGTACTTCTGTGGGGTGGGGTGGGGAGTTGAAGGCCATCTCTTCCCTTGGCAGAGATGAACCCCTCATCTGACAGAGAGAAACCTGAGGACCAGGGAGTTCACACCATCCTCACTAACAAACCAAGGCCAGACCGCTCCCAGACCTCGCCTGACTCTGAGCCCGTGTCCTCCTCGCCACAACCCCGACCACAGCCAGAAGATGCAAAGGCCACCAGAGACACCGGTTAGCCCCAACTTCCTCTTATTCTGTCCTCTGGTATCCCACTAAGCAAATCAAAAAATTAACATTTCATATTATAACCTGAGTTTGTACCAGATCTTGCAATGTTAATGACACTTGCATTCTTTTTTTTTTTCCGCAATTTTTTTTGTATTGTGGTAAAATAATATAATATGCACCATGGTAACCATTTTCAAGTGTCCAGTTCAGTGGCATTAAGTACATTCACAACGTCACACATCACCACCACCATCCGTCTCCAGACTATGTCATCTTCCCAAACTGAAACCCTGTCCCCATTAAACACGAACTCTCCATGTCCTCCTCCTCCAGTCCCTGGCAAACACCCTTCTAGTTTCTGCCTCTATGAACTTGCCTGCCTGTTCTAGGCACCACATGAAAGGAGAACAATAGAACATTTGTCCCTTTTGTGCCCGGCTTGTTTCACTGAACACGACGTGCTCAGTGTTCAGTCATGCCTCAGCGTGTGCCCGGGCTCCCTTCCTTTACTCAGCTGAATAATACTCTCGCACTTTCATTCTCATAGCTGACACCCAGGAGAAGGCTGCCAGGAAAAAATGGAGGGCAAGCCACACCCTCATCTTTCCCACAAGGAATCTGAGCTCCTGGCTAATTCGTCGCACCCTCACGGTGCAGGTCTTAGATCCACATGAGGGCTTCTCGCTCACGTCCAGAGCTCTCAGCTCTCCCCGGGTGCAGGAGACAGGCTTTCCCGTCACTCCCCTGCACACTGACATGGAGAGACACTTCTTTCTGGGACGCAAGTGCGACTCCCCAGCAGGGAGAGATGAAAAGACCAACTAGGCAGAAACAACCCCTCACACTAACATTTACAGGGATTGTACATCCTGACCACAAAACTCTTCTACAGACCTGGTTACAAAGGTAAGGAAACTTGGGTGGGGAGAAAGGGTGCAATATTCAGGCTCAAGCCAAGTGAAGTGGACTCAACAAGCTGCCAACTGCACCAAATCCCTTTAGGCTTTGAAACCCCTCTCTGGCCAGAGATCCGACTGAACAGGACTTGGGACAAAGCTCTCAGGGGGCACAGGTGCTGAGAGCCCTGATTCTGGTCAAGTGCCCTGGGGCAACAATTCACATGAGAGAGTCCAGTTAATAGACAGCTGCATCCTGAGTCAGTCAGGAATCCATATTGCAAGTGGATCTTGTAACCCACTCTGGGTGTGATGACAGCCCCATTATTGAGCTACTATTATTAGCTGCCTCTGTGCTTTTTGCACCCTGCATCACTCAATTCCAATACACACTCCAAAGGAAACGAAAGCTTAAACCCCAAAACTTGCTCTTGTTTGAGATTCCATGGCTGGCAAACGTAGCCAGGACTCCCAAGTGGGGTCTTCTGATTGCGGAACACACACTGGCCCCTGCCAAGCTCACTTAGTTCCTGCAACTCATCTCGTCCAGCCAGCAGGGGCAGCCGTCCTTGGCAGGTGGGTACTCCCCCTGCAAACCAAAGCTTAGGCATCCCAGGCAAGTCAGTGAGCCCCAGTGGGGCATGTTCTTCAGGCTGGGCCCTGCAGCAGGTGCTCTAAGGCACCAGGGTGAGGCAGGCCTGGCTCCTCTGGAGCTCACATCTCACAGACAGATACTTGGTGAGTCCTCTCTTTGACTTATCAGGCTTCAGTTTGGAGAAATATGGAATATCAAACATGGTAATTCTCAGCTGTGTATTAAAAGAAACTGAGAAATTTTACTTTACTGGATGGCAACTGATGAGAAAACAGAATGCCTTGATTTTTACTAAAACACTCTGTGCAAATCTTTCGAACTTCATGTGAGATTGTGAAGACATCTCGCATTCCGTGACATTTGTCATCTTGGTCCCCATTAACTTCCAGTACTGAAGGGTATTATCATAAGAAGGGGTACTGCCTTGACTCTGGCCAAGATTTGTTTTAAAAATCAAATGGTGGGTCTTCTGAGACCGTATTTACTCTAGAAAAACCGGGAGAAACAAAAAAGAAGGCTCTGATCCGTCCTGTTTTGTTTGATAAATACTGAATTTTCTTGAACTCCAAAAATTTACATAAGATGAAGCAACATTCAGAAAAGGTTGGCTGATCCTAAAAGGATTAAAATCTGTCTCAGTGGTCCAGGAGCCCTTTGTAAGTTCAGCTGCTCGTCGTCCTTGACGATATTTGCCAATTTTCTGATGTGAAAACAGCGGAGGTGTTCAGTGCCGCGCCTCGTTCGCGAGTCAGCAGACACGGTGGTGGAAAGAGATGCTGACTTTTACACACTGATTCCCCCGGCTCCCACCCCAACGCGTTACCAAGGAAAAGGAGGCGTGTTCTCTAGTTTGTGGAGAGGCAGGAACACTTGTATCAGCCACCTGAGAAATACAAGCGAAGGGTGCTTTTCCTTCCACTGGATAGCCTGAGACAAAAACAGGAAAAATTTATTACCCATGGACAGCGTTTTAATATCTGTGTACTCCACGGGTTAAAAAAAAAAAAAATGGTGACATAAAGAAAGTTACTCTCAGGTTAACTTTTAGGTAATACCTTAAAAGAAATTGAAAAAAGAATTCTGTTACCAACAATATACTAATTGCACCAGCTGCCTACTTGGTAGAATGCAGCCACATGGATGGCTCCACGGAATCTCAAACAGAACATCCTCAAGACCAAACTCGTGATATTTTTGGCCCAAATGGTGGTATCTTGTGTCCCATTCGTCAGTGATTCATTTTCGTTCAGTAGCATCAGGCAGAATGGAGGGGTCATCCTTAAAGCTCACTCTCCCTAGGCCCCCCTGTCAATCACCAAGGTCACTCATTTCATCTTCAAAACATTCTCACACGCACTTCTCCCCACACCCACTGCCCCCTCCCCAGTGCAGGCTCCTGTCACTGCTCACCTGGAGCGTCCAGAGAGAACAGGCTTGCACCGATGAACCTTGGCATCCACTTTAGTCCAGCCGCTGCACTTTCCAAAACAGTCTGATGATGTCCCCACCAGACACGTCCACACAGAAGACTCCTCCAGGGCCAAGTGGAAGGAGGCCTCGTCCGAGCTACTGCTGCCACTCTCAAACGTGTGACTTGCCGTGACCGATAGGCCGTGACCAGTGGCGGCGGGTGCCATGACTGAGGAAGAGTCCCAAAGACATTTGGGGGCTTTATTCCTGCTCTTTGCACTCTGCCTTGAGAGAGGCCGGACCCCCTATTTTGAGCTGCTTCTTCAACTTGAGTCCTGCAGTGTAGTGAGGACGTTAGAGTGCCCCATAGAGCACAGCTGGCCCACAGTCAAGACATCACACAAGCAAGAAACACACATTTGTTCCTAGAAGCTCATGAGATATTAGGGTCTGTTTGTTACACAGCATTAGCAGCTGGATGCTAATATATGGGGCTTCTCATTACCTTTAGGTATTTCCTTAGATGAGCTTTGCTTCCCCACACCAGGCCTGTGGCCCCTGAGATTGCAGCTTAAAAGTCACTTGTTCAAGAAGATGTTCAAGAAGAGAAAGCCACTTTTTCCAGAAGATTTCAGAGAAGTGACCTGATCCCTCAATCTACCACATACTTCTCCTTCATAGGTTGTATCAGATCTGTGATTTTACATTTACTTGCTTAGTCATTTGAATGCACTCTCTACTTCTCCTTAAAGCACTAATCACAACTGTAATTTCTCTGATTATTTATTTAATGCATACCCCTCCTCCAACCATCACACATTCAAATACACACTCTTGAAGTCGCCTAAGAATACTTTCTGGTTTTGCTAACCACTGAAATTGAGAGCCAACAAATTGGCAGCAGGTAATAGATGTCCAACAAATTTTTGTGAATGAATGAAATGACTCATAGGTGACCACGCACCGGTTAAAAGTATATTGTGAAATGCAAATGTGATAATTATTAAAAGCATTTGCTGAACAGAGTAAGATGATGACACGCTATTTCATCTATGAGCGATGACCAGATTACCGTAGTTGAGACGCCTGTGTGCACACATATCAACTCCATCCCAGCCTGCAAAGAGCAGGTAGTAAGTAGTATCTCAGTCTTGTATCAGGTGGCCTTACAGCCGTGGTTCCCAAACCCTCTCATGCATCTGAATCACTTGAAAGCCTCATTAAAAATACAGATTACTAGGTCCTACTCTACCTCCGAGGATTTCTGGTTTAAGAATATGTACCACTAACAAGTTCCAGGCAGTGCAATGTTGAGAGCCTGCACTGAGAAGTACTGCCTTGGAATTCACAAAGAATTTTCACTAGGGAGATGAGAAGAGAGGACAAGCAACTTCCGTGGCACTGGGATGTTGTGCCGGTCATCTCATGGGCTCCTGAACCCGCCGTGGTGGACAGTTATCTCATCTGGGCCCACCTCCACTCCACAGCCCGCCCACCAGCTGCTTCTACACCAGCAGCCAGAACCTGCGCTCCAAAATGTCCATTCTCAAACACCACGTCATCACAAACAAGCCGCAGGAACACCAGGAATCGCAGTTCAATGTCCCCGTTTCTTCTTTTATATTATACTAGTGCTGGTTCCAAATAGGAAAAGGAGTACGTCAAGGCTGTATATTGTCCCCCTACTTATTTAACTGATATGCAGAGTACATCATGAAAAACGCTGGACTGGAAGAAATACAAGCTGGAATCAAGATTGCCGGGAGAAATATCAATCACCTCAGATATGCAGATGACACCACCCTTATGGCAGAAAGTGAAGAGGAACTAAAAAGCCTCTTGATGAAGGTGAAAGTGGAGAGTGAAAAAGTTGGCTTAAAGCTCAACATTCAGAAAACGAAGATCATGGCATCCAGTCCTATCACCTCATGGGAAAGAGATGGGGAAACAGTGGAAACAGTGTCAGACTTTATTTTTCTGGGCTCCAAAATCACTACAGATGGTGACTGCAGCCATGAAATTAAAAGACGCTTACTCCTTGGAAGGAAAGTTATGACCAACCTAGATAGCATATTCAAAAGCAGAGACATTACTTTGCCAACAAAGGTTCGTCTAGTCAAGGCTATGGTTTTTCCTGCGGTCATGTATGGATGTGAGAGTTGGACTGTGAAGAAGGCTGAGCACCGAAGAATTGATGCTTTTGAACTGTGGTGTTGGAGAAGACTCTTGAGAGTCCCTTGGACTGCAAGGAGATCCAACCAGTCCATTCTGAAGGAGATCAGCCCTGGGATTTCTTTGGAGGGAATGATGCTGAAGCTGCAACTCCAGTACTTTGGCCACCTCATGCGAAGAGTTGCCTCATTGGAAAAGACTCTGATGCTGGGAGGGATTGGGGGCAGGAGGAGAAGGGGACGACAGAGGATGAGATGGCTGGATGGCATCACTGACTCTCTGGACGTGAGTCTGAGTGAACTCCAGGAGTTGGTGATGGACAGGGAGGCCTGGCGTGCTGCAATTCATGGGGTCACAAAGAGTCAGACACGACTGAGTGACTGAACTGAACTGAATAGGTATGTGTGCTCAGTGAAATTGGGAACACACTTCCAATCAGTAAAAGGTTAAATTCACCTGTGCTTTAAGAATGAGCTATGAGCATGAAAAGTGGCTAGCCTCAAAGAGACCACGAATAACAAATGTTGTAAGGAAGCTGAGAAAAGGAACCCTTGTACACTGCTGGTGCAGCCACTGTGGAAAACAGTATGGAGGTTTCTCAAAAAGCTAAACAGAACCACCATAATGAGCCAGGAATTCCACTCTTGGATCTATATCCAAAGAATATGAAAACAACACTTCAAAAAGACACATGCAGCCCAGTGTTCACAGCAGCACTGTTTGCAACAGCCAAGACATGGAAGCCACCCAGGTTCACCAACAGATGAAAGGATAAAGAGGTGGGGGTCCAGGCTGAGGACAGGCTTGGAGGGCCTGGTGGGCCCCCAGCATCACCAAAGTTGTGCTACCTGCTGGTAACAGGACCATCTCCTCTGTTTCCCCTTCCCTCTAGGGCTGTCTAAATGTCACGGTCACTGGCTGTTGGTCACTTTTGTCCAGTTACTGTAATGGGCTTAGTTACGGCCCTCAAAATTCTTACGTTGAGGTCCTTACCCTCGGTGCCTGAGAATGCAACTGGACTTGGAGATGAGGTCTTTGAGGAAAACATTAAGTTAAAATAAGGTCACGTGGCTGGCTCCCAACCCAATATCGCTGGTGTCCTCATAAGAAGTAAAAGTGAAAGTTAAAGTCACTCAGTCGTGTCTGACTCTTTGCGACAGCATGGACTATACAGTTCATGGAATTTTCCAGGCCAGAATACTGGAGTGGGTAGCCTTTCCCTTCTCCAGGGGATCTTCCCAACCCAGGGATCGAACCCAGGTATCCCGCACTGCAGGCAGATTCTTTACCAGCTGAGCCACCAGGGAAGCCCAAGAATACTAGAGTGGGTAGCCTATCCCCTCTCCAGGGGATCTTCCTGACCCAGGAATTGAACTGGGGTCTCCTGCATGGCAGGCAGATTCTTTACCAACTGAGCTCTGAGGGAAGCCACGCCGTCTGCATGTTGAGGGGGGAGGCCTCCGGAGAAGACAACCCTGCCCGCCCACAGCTTGACCTCACACTTCCAGGCTCCGGAATGGTGGGGAAATTAACGTGTTGTTGAAGCTCCCCCGCACCCTCAGTATGTAATATGAGTTTACAGCCGTCCTGGCCTCCATGTAAAGTGGAGTTGTAAGATGGGGAAGATGCAGCAGAGAAGCAGCCCTGCCCGCCCTTGCAGGCTAAAGGACATGGCCTTAGTATAAACAGGAGAGGGGGTCTCTGCACATCTGTGAACCCGAGGTTGACAAGGGCCACGCTTTCTGCAAAATGGACTGAGACAGGGTGACAATGCAGGTACCCGATTTGGGGTTAGCCTCTCTCCCCCGGGAGATGCCCACCTCACCACTGAAGACCGATGACAGGTGACAAGGCAGATGACGCTATCGGGGCCATTGATAACACATCAAGCACTGACTGGGATCCACACAGTCATCCCAAAGATATGTGTCATGTCAGGCAGATACATAACACATCAAGGAGACTACCCACACAGAAATCCTGATGGAAAAAAATGATTTTCTCATGAAGTTATCTACCAGTTATTTGTCATAGAATCACAACATCAAAGACAAAAACAAAATCTCAATAATGCCTTAATTAAATAAGCAAACACTTCAGCAAAGTAAGAAGGGAAGAAGTAAAAATTAGCTGCCCTCTCAGTCGGGACGGAGGCCCAAGGCTCCTCTCAAGGGTCAGCCTCACTTCCACCAGGCGCTCGGCTTGTCCTCTGCTTCCCACCATGGAGCCCCTCCCTGCTCTCCTGAGCACCCAGAGCCCTGCCTTTCTCTGAAACCACCATGGCCCCAGCTCAGGGCCAGGAGATGCGAGGACCTCCATGGTGGGGGAGCTCCTCCCGGACCTGCCAGGATTCGGCTTCACACAGGACCGCCCCCAGCTGTGGACACACCCAGGACACCTGTCAGCCACAGAGGAGCCGAACAGCCAACCACACAAAACAGAACCATGGAGCCCTGCAAGCCACTGCGTGCAAAGACCGGGCAAAGCAAGGGCAGGGGCAGCATTTAAGGACAGGCTCCGGGGCCTGGAATCCTTAGTCACTTGTGAAAACATGCTGAACTAATCTCATAGATGCCATTCCCTTCTCCAGGGGATCTTCCCAACCCAGGGATTAAACCTCGATCTCCTGCATTAGAGGCAGAATCTTTACCACCTGAGCCACCAGGGAAGCCCCCTCATAGATGCTGCATGTACCTATCTGTGGCTATTCCCGGCCCCAGTGTCCTCTGTTAACTTTTGATGCATAATCAGAAAGATGACTTTTCTTGAGCCCCAAGTCCCACATTGTTTTCCACATGCACAGTCCCTGTGTGGCTAGTGGAACTCCGTCCACCCCACCCACCACGCCTGCCTTGCCACCTTCCACTGTTGGTGACGAATGTCCAGACCCCCCAAGAGAAGGTGGTGACAGGGAAGGGCATTGCTAGGATTGCACCCTGATCAAAACCCATTTCGATCCCTGAAATGTGCGTTTCTCACTGAATCCCAATGATTCACACTTGTTTTAGGATATGATTTAACATGAAATGTGCAACATTTATTTTGTGACACTCGGGTTTGGTCTGTACACTGATTCCACAGTGCGAATCCCCACGGAGGGCGGTGGTGGAAGACTGGAGCTGGCAAGAAGCACTTTCCTCCCTGGAGAGCAGCAGTCCCATCCCAGAGAAACCACAGGGGAGAGGAAGCTGGGGCACGGGGCAGGAAAGTGGCCGGACCCAAACTGGGGCCCCCAGGAGGCCTGTGCGGGGGGCACAGCCCCACACCGCAGTGTGGTGAGCGCCAGCCGAAGGCCAGGGTCACCTCCCTCCTCTCTGACAGGCAAGAGGACAGCCCCCTGCACTCGTTTCATCTTTCCTGAGGGTAACAGTGGCTGAGAACGCAGGCGTCAGAGCCCTGTATTAGCTCAACCCTGAATCTGCCATCTCCTGTGATACTCTAGACCAATCCTCTTCAACTTTTAGTAGATTTAGTTTCCTCCTCTGGATATCAGGATGGCAGCACTTAACCCCTGAACTGAAAGTGTTAGTTGCTCAATCATGTCCAACACTTTACAACCCCATGGACGGTAGCCCACCAGGCTCCTCTGTCCATGGGATTCTCCAGGCAAGAATACTGGAGTGGGTTGCCATGCCCTCCTCCAGGGGATCTTCCCGACCCAGGAATTGAACTCCACTCTCCTGCACTGCAGGCAGATTCTTCACTATATGAGGCACCAGGGAAGCCCTTAACCCCTAAGAGTTTGTGAAAATTAAACAAGGTAACTTGTGTGAAGTACCCAAGATTACGATGGCAGATAAGTGATTGATCAACAGTAGCTGCTGAAATCATTTATAGTTATTACCATATAGGATTCTTACAAAGATTAAATAAGGTGATGAGCCCTGTTGTGGTTGTAATAAAAGATAGAAAAGTCAACTAGCATTGCACTCATTTCACAGGTGAAAAAACAAAACAGCCAAAGTAAAGGCACTGGCACGCGGCCCATCAACACGGAAGGTCAAACCCCAGCTTCCCAATCCGCACGCGCTGGTCCCCGCTGCGGGCCTGTGCTGGCGCTTTCGGGGAGCCCCAGGGAGAAACCCCACAGCCATGGCAGCAGGCACAGCAGCGGCCCTTCTCATCAGCTCTGCTGACGGTGCGCCAGGGAACACTGAGGCTGGCACGTGTCTCTGTGCTGAAGTTTCTACCTTGTGACCGCCGGCTTGGTCTATACCTCAGCCCCACAGTGCAGTAAAACCAAGGCAGACCAGGACAACACGTCACAGCTAGGACTAGGGATACACACTCGACACCACTGCCTCGCGCTGTGCGGGGACTCCACTCAAACGCGACCACACACGATACACTGGGAGTGATGCTCCCTGCAGTTGTGCAAACTGTGGGCTGAGGGGTTAAAAAAAAGAAAGAAATTACTTCTTTCCTCCCGAAAGAAGAGGGAGACTGAACAGAAGAGGAACAAATGAATGACTCATGGAAACAGGGATAATCAAGGGGTTTTCTGAACGAGAAGCGCTAACCTCCATTCTTGTTTGTCCGAGAGACTCAGTGGTGGGTGACGCAGTCCTACGCTGGTACCACACCTACATCCACCTTAGGGTTGATGGCACTTTGTTGCATCGAGGGATTAGGGCACAGGTGAGCTGGTAAATCCTTAACAACTTGCTCTCTGGGAAATGAAAGCTTGGTAGGCAGTATTTCCAATTCCCGTGCTGTAAATACTTCCATCGTGGTCATTTCTAAGCTACCAATATGACCTACTGAGGCAGAGCTGCGAAGGAATGCACATAATTGGGGGCCAGGACTGCAAGAACACAGAGAAAAAAGAGGGAAAACAACAAATACAAGAGCTAAAAAGACAGGAATTCAACAAGATTAAAATCCAAAGACAGGATGACAACAAAAAATGAAAGCAATTCTCAAGAATCTGTACATATAATTGAAAGGATGTTGTTTCCTGCTGTGTGTGTAAATTTACACAATCCAGTGAGCTAAAAGAGGTGGAGATATCCAAGAGTCACCCAAACAATGCAAAGAGATGGAACCTAGAAGCCAAAACGGCAGCAAAATCTCAGCCAAAAGCATTCATGAGTGGCTGAAGAGAAGCCGTCTAAAACATTTTTCTGGTTTATGAATATAAGTAAAACTGAGCTTCCCCGGTGACTCAGCGAAAAAGAATCCACCTGCAATAGAGGAGATGCGACAGGAGCCATGGGTTCCATCCCTGGGTCAGGAAGATCCCCTGGAGGAGGAAATGACAACCCACTCCAGTAATCTTGTCTGAGAAATCCCATGGACAGAGAAGCCTGGCAACCTACAGGACACTGGGTCACAAAGAGTCAGGCACAACTGAGCGACTGAGCATCCACACAAGCAAAAGTACTGGAAGAAAAATCAAAAGCTGTAAGATTCTCTGAGCTTAAGAACGGAGCATACAAACCCAAACCCTAAGGGATCTTCAGTTGTCTCTTGTAAACCCAGAAGATTGCTCCTCCTGCCTGCTTCTTCCTCCTTGAGATGAGTGTGTTAATGATGAATCTCCCAGGCCATGGCAGTGTACATCTACTTGTTAAAACAAACAAGCAGACAATAGAAACTTCACTGAGGGCGTTCTTTCACCTAATATTGTTAAAGCTCAAGGTTCAAAAATAGCTTTTCTTTCAGAAAGATCAATTCTCAAATCCCTAAAATATTGACCAAATAAAACCCCTGAAAAACAATTTTAAAGAGTGCCATTTGAAGGTATTCCTACAATGAATAAATAGTTTTTCAGACCACATCTCCCATCAACAGCTAGAAAACGTGGAAAAATATGAGAAATATCTGTTCAAAGGTATTAAGAGGACCACCAAGGAAGCAAAGACTTAAAAGACCAAAATCCTTCAGGAGAAAGCTAGCCACTTTTTCCCTGCAGATACTTTTATTCGAAAGTAACAGCCGAGAAGCTGAGCAACAATTTCAAGGGTCAAACAGAGCTGGAGAGACAAAGATTAAAATATAGGACTCATGAAGAAGGAGTGTCCTTTCCAACTGAATGAGGCTTTCAGTTGGGACCCTTAAAGTGTTATTCTTTGAAAAATATGTTTTTCCATGTAGAAGTACATGTAAATATACTGTCATTGTTGCTGTTGTTCAGTTTGACTCTTTGAGACCCCATGGACTGAAGAACGCCAGGCTTCCTTGCGGGTCAGTATCTTCTGGATTTTGCTCAAACTCATGTCCACTGAGTCAATGATGCCATCTAACCTGCTATCCAATCATCTCATCCTCTGCTGCCCCCTTCCCCTTTTGCTTTCAGTCTTTCCCAGCATTAGGGTCTTTTCCAATGAATTGGCTCTTCACATCAGGTGTCCAAAGTATTGGAGCTTCAACTTCAGCATCAGTCCTTCCAATGTATATTCAGGATTGATTTCCTTTAGGACTGACTGGTTGGATCTCCTTGCTGTCTAACGGACTCTCATGAGTTTTCTCCAGCACCACAGTTCGAAAGCATCAGTTCTTCAACATTTAGCCTTCTTTATAGTCCAACTATTACATCCATACATGAGTACTGGAAAACCCATACTTTTGACTGTATGGACCTTTGTCGGTAAAGTGATATCTCTGCCTTTAAGATGCTGTCTAGGTTGGTCATAGCTTTTCTTCCAAGCAGCAAGTGTATTTTAACTTCATGGCTGCAGTCACCATCCACAGTGATTCTGGAGCCCAAGAAAATAAAGTCTGTTACTGCTTCCATTTTTCCCTGTTCTATTTGCCATAAAGTGATGGGACCAGATGCCATGATCTTAATTTTGGGGGTTTTTTTTGTCTTTGAATCAACATTTTTTTTTAATTTAACTTTACAATATTGTATTGGTTTTGCCATATATCAAAATGAATCTGCCACAGGTATACATGTGTTCCCCATCCTGAACCCTCCTCTCCTCCCTCCCCATACCATCCCTCTGGGTCGTCCCAGTGCACCAGCCCCAAGCATCCAGCATCGTACATCGAACCTGGACTGGCAACTCATTTCATATATGATATTATACATATTTCAATGCCATTCTCCTAAATCATCCCACCCTCTCCCTCTCCCACAGAGTCCAAAAGACTGTTCTATACATCAGTGTCTCTTTTACTGTCTCGTATACAGGGTTATTGTTACCATCTTTCTAAATTCCATATATATGCGTTAGTATACTGTATTGGTGTTTTTCTTTCTGGCTTACTTCACTCTGATCTTAGTTTTTTGAATGCTGAGTTTTAAATCAGCTTTTTCACTCTCCTCTTTCACCCTCATCAGGAGGCTCCTTAGCTCCTAACATGCAGGCCCTTATACAGACAAAGCTGAGCTTGAGCAAGCTCAGTCCCTACACTTACTGCTGTAAGAAGAGCAAATCCTCTTGGAAGGAAAATAAAAGCATTGAAGTCTCAAGTAATCTCCAAGATTTTATATACAATGTCTATAATTTAATCAAAAGTAACT
This sequence comes from Bos taurus, assembly GCF_002263795.3. Taxonomy (NCBI): domain Eukaryota; kingdom Metazoa; phylum Chordata; class Mammalia; order Artiodactyla; family Bovidae; genus Bos; species Bos taurus. The sequence goes on from NC_037336.1 coordinate 93,228,630, forward strand.
AGGAAGATTCAATCAATAAAAAGACAAGGATAGACAAAAACCAAAAGAAACGAAAATACAAACAAACCCACAAGAGACTGTGATATTTGAATTATATAAATGTGAAAATTACTATGATTAACATGTTCGAGAAAGTAAATGAGAATATAGACAACGTCAGCTAAGAACCAGAAATTATTTTCTTAAAACAAGGAACAAAGATAAATCTTGAACAGGAAAATCAAAATTAAGAATCCAATGGATGGATTTATCAGCAAATTCAAAATGGTAGAACAGAGATTTAGTCAAGGAAGATAGTTAATAAGAAAATATCCAGACTAAAGGACAGAGATTCAAAAGAAAGGAAAGTACAAAATATAATCAATGTAAGAGATATGGGACAACAAGAAAATGTCTAGAACTGGCACTCAGAAAGAGAAGAGTGAGAATATCATGCATGCCTGGAGGTAGTAAGAGACTGATATGGGTTCCAGTTCTTTCTTTCCAGTTCTTTCTTGTGGATTCCCGGTTCTTCTCTTCCTCTCTATCTATCCTATCGACTTCAAGCTACAGTGCCAGGAACAGAAGGAACAACTTCCTCCATTTAACTGGTTCAGGAAATTTCATAAGGCAATTTCAAACCCCAATACTAAATCTGTGTGTGTCTGTGTGTGTGTGTACATGTATCTCCTAGTGGTCCGGCCTCTTTGATTGAAACTTAATGCAGGATAGGAACAATATTTGAAAAGATAATGGCTGATACTTTCCCAAAACTGATGAAAGACACCAAAACACAGGTTCAAAAAGCATGACCGATTTGTTCCCCAGCATGACAATTCTAAAGACACACACATCATAGACAATATTTCTAGAAACAAAAATCAAATAGCATATCTTAAAAGGCAGCAAAAGAACAGCAAATTCTGGCAATGAGGTGTAGCTACAGGAACTTTTATTCACTGCTGGTGAAAATACAAAACAGTATGGTCAATTTGGGAGAAATTTTGGCAGTTTTTTACAAAACTAAATATACTCTTGCCATACAATCCAGCAATCATGCTCCTTGATACTTACCTGAATGAACTGAAACTTATATCCACACAAAAACATGCACATTGATGTTTCCAGAAGCTTTATTTATAACAGCCAAAACTTAGCCACAGCCAAGACAGTCTTCAGTAGGTGAATGGATAAACTATGATAAAACTGGAAAATGGAATATCATTCACTGCTAAAAAGAAATAAGCTATCAAACCGTGAAAAGACATGGAAGAAATTTTAAAGGATATTACTAAGTGAAAGTCAGTCTGAAAAGACTATATACTATATGACATTACATGTTACATGGCATTCTGGAGGCAATGGCACCCCACTCCAGTACTCTTGCCTGGAAAATCCCATGGATGGAGGAGCCTGGTACGCTGTAGTCCATGGGGTCGCTAAGAGTTGGACACAACTGAGCGACTTCACTTTCACTTTTCACTTTCATGCATTGGAGAAGGAAATGGCAGCCCACGCCAGTGTTCTTGCCTGGAGAATCCCAGGGGTGGGGGAGCCTGGTGGGCTGCCGTCTCTGGGGTCGCACAGAGTCGGACACGACTGAAGTGACTTAGCAGCAGCAGCATAGAGACAGTAAAAACATCAATGGTTGCTGAAAGACAGAATGGAGGGAGGGGTGAAAAGGCAAAGTACAGAGGATTTTTAGGGCAGTAAAGGTTGTTCTGTATCATACAACAACACTGGATGCATGTCAGTATGCATTGTTCCAAAACCACAGGATGTACACCACCAAGGATGAATCCTAAAGTAAGCTATGGATTTGGGTGATAATGATGTGCCAGTGTAGGCTTGTCAATTGTAACAGACGTACTACTCAGATGCAGAACGCTGATAGTATGACAGAGGGAGATGAGAGGTATGTGGGCACTCTGCACATACTCAGTTTTGCTGTGAAGATAAAAAATAAAATCTATTACCAAAAAAAAAAAGGCATGTTAAAATCAAAGGAGCAACAGTAAGATTGACCACAGACTTTTTAATGGAAACAATGCGACTCAACAGACAATAAAATATTTCAAAAAGCTGAAAGATACAACGGTCAGCTCCTAGAATTAGAGGTTGTTATACCCAGGAAAAAAAAAATATTTAAAAAAAAAAAAGCAAGATGCTTGGGGATGTATTAATAGAAAGTTATAAACAGCATCACTTCCACACCAAAACAAGGAAAACCTGGACAATGTGAAAGCTCATTACATTCATCAGAGAACTCAGGTTGCAAGACAATGAAATGACTCAAATTTTAAGGAGATATATATATATATATTTTATATATACACCTTCAGTCAAAGAGTTCTTGTTTGCCTGGGTAGATGCAAGTGGATACTAGTGAGAGAGTTCAGCTACAGCAGCTGATGACCTGCTGAAAACCAAGGTGTGTATACCACCAAGTGCACAAGGCCCCGGGGAGTCCAAGAAATTGGAGGAATCAACATCCTATTCAGGGGTTTTGTCCATGGACCCTACCAGGAGCTCAAGAACTTGCAAAGAGTCCTACAAATGTCCAGACCTGGAGGAGAGCTACAAACCACCCACACTCTTGTGTTCTATCTCCTCGATGAAACAAAAGCCTCCATCTGTGGAGAGAAGGGCAAACTGGAGCACTAGAGAAAACAGTCTGCAGCTCACGGAAGGGAGCTAGGAGAAAAGGCCCATCCCCGCGGGAGAGTCAGGGGCAAGGATGTGTGGGGCCCAGAGCTGCGGTCAGAGGATGACACAGGTGCAGCTCTCTCTCTCCCCCTCTTACTCTACGTACTAAACACTTATTGTTCGTTCGATTAACACAATCCAATTATCTTCCAGCTTTATTGAGGCAGATCGAGGGCAAGAGGAGAAGGGGGCAGCAGAGGTTGAGATGGTTAGACAGCATCACTGACTCAAAGGACGTGAGTTTGAGCAAACTCCAGCAGATGGTGAAGGACAGGGAAGCCTGGTGTGCTGCAGTCCATGGGGTTGCAAAGAGCTGGACGCAACTTTAGCGACCGAACAACCAAGGTGTACAGTGTGATGATTTTCTATACCTATATATTATGAAATAAGGGTGCTCCCTTCTGCGCTCCTCAAGCTGGGCCCTGCCTGAATTTGATGGAACACCCCCCACCCCTTACCTCTAAGGCAGCCCACGTGTTTCCAGGATTGCTTCAGCTCGCTGGAAAGTTCTTTGTTTCTGTAATTGCAGGTCGTGGTCATGTATAGCAATGTCAAATAAGATTTACTCACATTTTAAATGGCCATAAGCAAACGTGTGTACCCAAGTCCTACCTTAGTGGCCGCTGAGCGTGGCCACTCCTGGAACAACAGCAGCATGCAGGAAATGCATTTCACAGCACAATGAATTACACACTTAAGGGGAAGCAACCGTTCCTAAGCACTGAAAGGATGCGTGTCACACTAAGAAACATCCCACGCACAGCCATGAACACTTGCATTAGGGCCAATTAATCACAGGCGATATAAACTCAGAGGGGCCCTGAACTTGCTCTCGGGGATAAAAGTGGAGGTGGGGGAAGTGAGGAAGGAGAAAGGAAAAAACATGGCTTTGTCTGCTAAATGGAAACATCTTATAGGAGAGTCGACTGACTTTGTTAAGAATGAGTGACCCCACACACACTTTATTCAATTGAATATCTTTCACCATCTAAAGCACAACAAATAAAAAAGAGAACGGACGGGGGATGGTTTAAACATAAGGTCACTGACATTGCAGACCACCATGAACAGAGCACCATGAACAGGACTTACCAACGTGCAGGCATCAGTGGGGCTTACTTGATTTCAGCCCAAGTAAAATTCAGGTAGCATCCTAACATCCCAGCACTCTCCACTCCCCTCCAAACAAATCCAGGGAGGGAGATGTACAGGCAGCAGGGCACACGGGGGAGAAGGCAATTGAGGTGTGTTGTGAAAAATGGCTCTGGTACCTCCAGATGGTTTTGATCACAATATGCTTGACTTTTATGGATTTCATATTCTCCTTTGATAAACCCTTCAATGGCCATTATAACCCTCTCTTCTTCAACTTCATTCCACGTCCACCGTGTGATTACATGAAATCTCTGACCATGGGTGCTTCTCCATCACAGAGGATAAGAAGTCCAGGGTAAGAAAGGAGGCACCCCACCTGAGCTCTCCCTTCCTAATACCCTCCTGGCTACTAAACATATTTGCTGTTCAACCCAGCCAGCACATCCTAAGGCCTACTGTGACCAGACATGCTGGGATCTGAGACTACAGGGAGGAATAAGGTCTGACCCTCATCCTCAGGCAGCTCTTAGTCCAAAGAGGAGCAACAGACACACCAACTGACTTCATGGTGGCCATAAAGTGTGACTAGTGTGAAGAAGGCAATGGCCACCCACTCCAGTATTCTTGCCTGGAAAATCCCACGGACAGATGAGCCTGGTGGGCTGCAGTCCATGGGGTCGCTAAGAGTCGGACACAACTGAGCGACTTCACTTTCACTTTTCTCTTTCATGCATTGGAGAAGGAAATGGCAACCCACTCCAGTGTTCTTGCCTGGAGAATCCCAGGGACGGGGGAGCCTGGTGGGCTGCCGTCTATGGTGTTGCACAGAGTCGGACACGACTGAAGTGACTTAGCAGCAGTGTGGAGTCACTTTGTTCAGTGACTGAAAAGACACTGAGCACCAACCATGACCACCTCTAATGGCTCCAACAGCAACTCACATTTTCCCTATGAAAACCAACTCGTCCATCCTTCCCATGCTTCCATCAGCTGCTGCTGCTGCTGCTGCTGCTGCTATGTCACTTCAGTCATGTCTGACTCTGTGCAAAATTTTCACACTACTGGCAGGAACACAAAATAGTATGGCCTTTGGAAACTGTTTTGCAATGTCTTTAAATATATACTTACCATATGACCCAGCAATACTAATCCTAGATTGGCACCCAATGGAAATGAAAACTTATGACCACACAAGCACTTGTACTTAAATGTTCATAGCAGCTGTACTCAAAGTAACGAAAATTAGAAACAAACATCCATCAACTATTGATAAACATTGTGGCATGTTCATAAACAGAATACTACCCATGAACAAAAAATAACAAACTACTGATACACACAACACAAATGAAAGAAGACATACACAGTTTCAAGAAAAAAATTATTAAAGTATATAAATGATTTTAGGTTTGAAATCTTTGAGGGTACAAAAACTAATAATTCAGAGCATGTTCCTAAATGATGAAACCAAGAACTTTCTCGTTTTAGAACCAGAATAGCATCAGAATAATGACCATAGTACAGGTAAACTCAACTGGACCATAGGTCAGTCCAGGTTTACTTTATGATTGATGTTGATGGTGTTTTCCTAAAACTGATGATAAGCCCATATCTGTTGTTGTTCAGTCGCTAAGTCGTGTCCAACTCTTTGCAACCCCATGAACTGCAGCACACCAGGCTTTCCTGTCCATCACCAACTCCTGGAGCTCGCTCAAACTTATGTCCATCAAGTTGGTGATGCCATTCAATCATCTCAACCTCTGTCATCCCCTTCTCCTCCTGCCTTCAATCTTTCCCAGCTTCAGTGTCTTTTCAAATGAGTCAGCTCTTTGCATCAGGTGGCCTAAGTACTGGAGCTTAAGCTTCAGCATCAGTCCTTCCAATGACTATTCAAGGTTGATTTCCTTTAGGATTGACTGGTTTGATCTCCTTGCAGTCCAAGGGACTCTCAAAAGTCTTCTCCAGGACCACAATTCGAAAGCATCAGTTCTTCAGTGCTCAGCCTTCTTTATGGTCCACCATATAAAACTGATGACAGGCCCACACTCAGGCTATTTTAAGGAGACCAGACCAATGCCCACCAAATTATGAAATTAATTCATGCTACAGTGTTAATGTGATACTGATCCTGGGTGTTTTAGAAACAACCCAAGTTAGGGCTGACATCCAGTCCTTTGCCTCTATAAATAGTATCAATGACAGCAAAGAAGGCATTAGAAGACCTGGACTAAAGATTTTCACTTCCCTTTTTCTCTGATCATTATAGTTTCAAACAAAAGTCAACCCACACTGCTGAAACATAAGAGTTTTGTTTCGTTTTTTTTTCAAATGTCTAAATTGTCCTGGCCACTTCAACTGGTGCAGCTTAACTTAGTCTTAGGAGGAAGACACAGAGGAGCTTTCCATGGACTTGGCCTGGCAAGGTTCCAGGTGGGGTGGAGTAGAAGGTTCTAGTTCCTTTTGTACTTCGCTTAGGGAAGAGATAGGAGTTAAGAGGAAATTAATCCCTGTTCTTCAACTGAATCATAAAACATTTTCTGTTAATAAACAAAGAAGAACTTTTAAGAAGGAAGATTGCAGACATCACTGTTCTCTCATGTTGCAAGCACAAGTATCTTTGGAAAACAGATCCAGAGATCCTGTAAGAATGGTGACTATTTTCTTTGTTCCCAAAAGAATCCCACCCCTCAAATAATTACACAGTCATTAAAGAGGATCTCAGGACTTTTTCATGGATTTCCAATAACATCGAATATCTGCCTATTTTAGGATACTCAGGGTAACAAGAAACTATTAACCTAACAACAGGCATTTGGGGCATATTTGCAGCCTATGGGGCTTGGAGGTTATTTAAAAATAAGCCATTTTAAATCCCACCTATAAACTGAAAAATAAATATGTTAATTCTTCTGCCATAACCTCACCTCAAGTGACTACCCAGCTCTGAACCAATTATTTCTCAACCCTAGAAAAGTCACTAACCTCTTGGGTTACAGTTATCTTCACTATACAGTGAAATTTAGACTGGATTAACATTTCTCAAAAGTTCACATGGATCAGAATCACCTGGGAAATTTATAAAATGAAGATTCCTGGGCTTCTACCCCAATAACTTGATTTATTTGACCAGGAATGGAGCCCAGGAATCTATATTTTATGCAGTTTTCTTAGGTGATTCTATGCAGGTGGGCCATGGATCTGAAACACTCAATTAAGATACCTGATGTTTCTTTCCAGCTCTATTATCTTATGATAATGCCATTTACAAGCAAAGCTACAGATGGAATTGGTATCAGTAAAGCCAATATTGCTATCAAAACCTGAGCCAGAATAAAACATCTATAAAAAAAACAAAAATTTTAGAGAAAGGACATTGAGTCCATAGCCAAAAACAGATTAATTTTCAGCACTTTACATTTAAACAGCTAGACAATTTAAAAACACATTATTTTAAGTGTCATCATATTTGATCTTTATAAGTGAAAGATTCAAACAGAAAATATGCATTTAACCATAAGGATAAAAAATGACATCCTTTGCACAGTTTTCCTCAGAAACATGCACATTTTTATATTAGATATTTAACAGAGAATAAAAATCAGAATCAACCTTTATGAGATGGGGTAGGAGGCGGGAGGGAGGTTCAAAGGGAGGGGCATGTGTACACCTATGACTATTCATGTTGATGTATGGCAGAAACCAACACCACTGTAAAGCAATTATCCTCCAGTTAAAATTTTTAAAAAAGAAAAATCACCCTTAATGGACATGGAAAGGCAGTGTGGCTTAAGACCACCTCCATGCCCAGCTACTCCAACTCCAATGCCCAACCACACCATCTCCGAAGCCCAACTACTACCCCTCGCCCCTTGTAAAAAGGACCTTCCTAGCTGGAACTTGACATTCTACAATGGAAGTTGTATTCTTTTGCTTTTAACCCATGCCCAGGATTCCAAGCTGGCTGTAAATATCCATGAGGGACTGAATCTGGGGTGGCAAGAAGGGGCTCCCGAACTACCATGCCCCAACCCCCTCCCATACAGACGCTGGTCACTGACCCTGGCAGTCTTCCCTCTGAGCTAAGAGGCTGCAGAAGCTTCTTCAGCGCAGTGCTCAGGGAAGTTGCATCCATTTGACTCGAGTTGCCCTCAATCTTCTCTGTCACTTAAAATCTTCATTCAATAAACATTTATTACACAACACTAGGTGACAGGCAGGAGGCCTAGACGATCTTCTGAGAAGAGGATAAGGAAGGGTAGAAAAATATACTAAAGTCATCAAAGACAAACTCCATGCTACTTCACAACTTTGTCAAGAGTTGGGCATGGTAAAGTTATAGACTGTGCCTACTGATGGGGAAACAGATACATAAATCGTACTATATCTAGAGTAGAACAATACCCAGCAGTGAACATTTAACTATAGCTACAAGCTACAACAAAGATGAATCTTGGAACATGAGTGATTTAAAAAGGAGGAGGAAGAGAAGAAGAAAAAAGGCTATTCCCTTTTTTTGAGAACCATGGAATGTAGGGGGAAGGATGCGAAGAAAGCACCTACGGAGACCAAAGATATTACCAGTGTTCCATATGTGGGGTCGGCTGGTGGACGTTTAGGTATCCATTATATCCCAGTAATTAATAACATCCAGACATGGATTAGTAGTGAGACTATGGTATGAAGCAAGGATTATGGTTAATCCAATTCTGTGCACTTAAGTCCATTTAGAAAGGGCATACTGCAGCAAGTTTGTCAAGAAAGTGGACTAAGAATCTACAAAAGCTTCTGTTTACAGATTCCTCGGCCCAGCGTCAGGAATCCACCTCACCCTAGGAATTCTGTCAGGAAAGAAAGCGATGTGGACAGGATGCACTGCAGAATGGGCAATGTGTGAAGTTCAATCGACTGGCTTGGGAAAACGTCTAGAAGCCAAAAAGTCTTGAACCATTTTGGTGAATTGAACTCATGCTACTCGTATTTTCTTTAGTTTTAAAAGGAAATCTGGAATACTCTTAGGAGCACTTTAGTTCTGAAATTGCTGGAGTCAATAAAAGAAATGTAACACAACTCATCCTAAAAGAACAAGAGAACTATATTAACAGATTGACAGTATTCATAGGTTAATTAGGAAATCTGTTGGTGCCGTTAGGAAACTTGGCACATTTTAATTCACAGTGACATTCTCAAGGTATAGGTATAAGCGATGTTCATTCACTAATAGTGAGATGTCACTGAGCCTGTGAGAGACTAACATCTGAAGGGCGCCTACAGTCAGGCAATGTGGGAGACATGTTCTGGACCGCTATGGATGTTTTCCAATCAAACCTACGTCTTTGAAACTACTCAGGGTGCAAAACTGATGCACACTTGAGTAGAGATGAAAGAAAGGAGTTAAAAGAAAACGGCTATTAAGCTGATTTGAAATTGGTTAAAAGGAATCATCTAAGCAGCTCTGTCCCATGGCTAACATTTTAAATATGGTCACCACAGCTGTAAGGGGAGGTTAGAAAAAGCCCTCTTAATTATTTAGTATGTTATGTATTGAACTGAATTTTAAAGAGTCAGATAAAAGAATAGATAATTGGCATAAGCACTGAAAATACAGTGACCTAAAAACTGAGAGATGGCTTTCAGAATGGTTGCATCTTCTTTTTTTCGTTTAGTTTTATTGAGATATAATGGCGCTAGTGGTAAAGAACCTGCCTGTCAATGCAGGAGACACAGGAGATGCAGGTTTGATCCCTGAGTTGGGAAGATCCCCTGGAGGAAGGCACAGCAATCCACTCCAGTATTCTTGTTTGGAGAATCCCATAGACAGAGGAGCCTGGCGGGCTACAGTATATGGGGTCGCACAGAATTGGACATGACTGAAGTGAAGAAGAACTAAAAAGCCTCTTGATGAAAGTGAAAGTGGAGAGTGAAAAAGTTGGCTTAAAGCTCAACATTCAGAAAACGAAGATCATGGCATCCAGTCCCATCACTTCATGGGAAATAGATGGGGAAACAGTGGAAACAGTGTCAGACTTTATTTCTTTGGGCTCCAAAATCACTACAGATGGTGACTGCAGCCATGAAATTAAAAGATGCTTACTCCTCGGAAGGAAAGTTATGACCAACCTAGATAGCATATTCAAAAGCAGAGACATTACTTTGCCAACAAAGGTTCGTCTAGTCCAGGCTATGGTTTTTCCTATGGTCATGTATGGATGTGAGAGTTGGACTGTGAAGAAGGCTGAGCGCCTAAGAATTGATGCTTTTGAAGTGTGGTGTTGGAGAAGACTCTTGAGAGTCCCTTGGACTGCAAGGAGATCCAACCAGTCCATTCTGAAGGAGATCAGCCCTGAGATTTCTTTGGAAGGAATGATGCTGAAGCTGAAACTCCAGTACTTTGGCCACCTCATGTGAAGAGTTGCCTCATTGGAAAAGACTCTGATGCTGGGAGGGATTGGGGGCAGGAGGAGAAGGGGACGACAGAGGATGAGATGGCTGGATGGCATCACTGACTCGATGGACTTGAGTCTCAGTGAACTCCAGGAGTTGGTGATGGACAGGGAGGTCTGGTGTGCTGCAATTCATGGGGTCGCAAAGAGTTGGACACGACTGAGCGACTGATCTGATCTAATCTGATCTGAAGTGACTTAGCCAGAGAAGGCAATGGCAACCCACTCCAGTACTCTTGCCTGGAAAATCCCATGGACAGAGGAACCTGGTAGGCTGCAGTCCATGGGGTTGCTGGGAGTCGGACACGACTGAGTGACCTCACTTTCACTTTTCACTTTCATGCACTGGAGAAGGAAATGGCAACCCACTCCAGTGTTCTTGCCTGGAGAATCCCAGGGACGGGGGAGCCTGGTGGGCTGCCATCTATGGGGTCGCACAGAGTCGGACACGACTGAAGCGACTTAGCAGCAGCAGCAGCAGCAGCAGCAGCAGTGACTTAGCATGCACGCACTGTTTAAGTTGAAGGTGCACAGCATAAAGACCTGGCTTATATATATCATGAAATGATCACCACAGTAAATTTCGTAAACATTCATCATATCATAGAGTGAGACAGACACACAGCTAAGACGAGAGCTGACCCCAAAGCATGGGACCCCCATGATCAGGGCAATGGGCATTAGAGGCAGAGCACCCCCTAGAAAGAGCCTTCTAACTGGACGGCACCACCACGCTGGGGGAGAGGAGCCCTGCAGGATGGTCCGTATGTTGACTTGGGCTGGCTTCCTCATTGGCACTGTGGCCCCCGCCTTCAACTGAGCTGGCACCCTACTCACAAGCATGTCTAAGATCTCCACTTTGCCTCTTGAGACTGGAGAACTCTCACCTCCTGCTCAGGATTCCCTGTGGAAGAAGAGAAGGGGTTGTGATGGGAGGGTTTGAACTGCTTCAGAGAAAGACTTTCAACCAATCCTGGTTTTGTCCCCACCTATCCCTCCAGAAAGTTGCTGGAAACTCCAATTTCTGAGGCTTCCTCAGATCTGCGGCTCAACTCCACCTGCGTCTGGCCATCTTCCTTGGCTGGCTCATGTCTGCAAAATCAGCGACCGTGAGATATCTGACTTAGACCCTCCAAAATGCGGCTGCTTGTAGCTCGTGTCCTCCCCAGTTCTTTCTGCCCCATGAGTCTAAGCCTTTCTCTGCCTTTATTATCATCTTAATGCAATTTTCAGAGGAAGTGACTACAAAACACATTTGTTCCATCTGCCATGCTTAACTGGCTCTTCTGAAACAAAAATACGTTCACAGGCAAGAAAAGCGTGTGTCTAAGCCCGTATGTGATCTATGAGTTTTACACAGGATATACTTGCAACCTGCAAAACTCAGGACCCACCAGCTCTGACTAAACAAGTGAGCTGTGCCCCCACTGCAGAACATTTCTGTCAAGTCTGACCCCTTCAATTATGCAGTCTCTTTTCATGTTCAGAGAAGAGTGAGAAAAGCCAGCCAGCCAGCCTCAACTGTTCGTGTCTCCAGTAACAAGGCCATCATCTGAGCGGGAGTTAGACCATTTGTCGCAAGGCTTCACCACTGTTATTTTAGGGCGAGACTATGAAATGGTGCAGCCTACTAAATTGTACCATTGCCAGAGCTCTGGACACTCTGTAACTTCTAAATTTTGAAACTGTAAAATAGAGGAAGAATATCTCACTTGTAAAGGAAACGGATGTGATTTCTTGCCCTAGTCTTTAACAAGGGCAAGTTAACCAGTTAACCAAGCCAGTAGTCCGGGCTATTTATGCAGCCCAGAGGGAGAGCTGAGCTGATTTCTGATACTAACTGGATGAGCCGTTACCTCATTTGACCCAGCTCTCTGGCGTGGGCACTAAGATGATGGGCAAGAAGAGACTGGGATGGCAGATAAACACAAAGCCTGAAGTCCTGTCTGTTCCCTCACACCCACCAGAAAAGAAAACTGTAACAAAAGCAGTTTCCTAAGATATCACCTTCATTGCTCATCCCAGTGTGGGAGACCCTCAGAGCTTCTTTGTCCACTCCCCAGTCCCTTCCTCATTTGAGACCTAAACCATCTGATTTCCCAAAGAAAATTTCTATAAATTAAAATAAAGAATAGGAATAAAATATGAAGACAATCCACACATTTTTAACATGCTTTCTTGTAACAGATCTTATGCATGCTGGCTACTTTGCAGTATTTTCACTAGAGAACAGAGAAAGCCCACCTCTCAGAGCCCCTACGGGTGAAAGAAAAGGTCATACATGGATTTCATCACTGCCAACCATCTCAGATATAGATAAAAAAGTGGGTAAAGATGGTCCACGTCATGGCTTCAAGGAAACACAAATTAAATCAACAACAAGGTACCACTATCACGGAGGAGTTAGGCAGTTTATGAACAAAGCTAAACATACTCTCATCATATGATCCAGCAACATCACTCCTAGGTATATGCCTCAGTTCAGTTCAGTCGATGTCGTGTCCGACTCTTTGCGACCCCATGAATCACAGCACGCCAGGCCTGCCTGTCCATCACCAGCTTCCGTAGTCCACCCAAACCCATATCCGAGTTGGTGATGCCATCCAGCCACCTCATCCTCTGTTGTCCCCTTCTCCTCCTGCCCCCAGTCTCTCCCAGCATCAGAGTCTTTTCCAATGAGTCAACTCTTCACATGAGGTGGCCAAAGTACTGGAGTTTCAGCCTTAGCATCATTCCTTCCAAAGAACAACCAGGGCTGATCTCCTTTAGAATGGACTGGTTGGATCTCCTTGCAGTCCAAGGGACTCTCAAGAGTCTTCTCCAATACCACAGTTCAAAAGCATCAATTCTTAGGCGCTCAGCCTTCTTCACAGTCCAACTCTCACATCCATACATGACCATAGGAAAAACCATAGCCTTGACTAGACAGACCTTTGTTGGCAAAGTAATGTCTCTGCTTTTGAATATGCTATTTAGGTTGGTCATAACTTTCCTTCCAAGGAGTAAGCGTCTTTTAATTTCATGACTGCAGTCACCATCTGCAGTGATTTTGGAGCCCAGAAAAATAAAGTCTGACACTGTTTCCACTGTTTCCCCATCTATTTCCCATGAAGTGATGGGACCCAACACCATGATCTTCGTTTTCTGAATGTTGAGCTTTAAGCCAACTTTTTCACTCTCCACTTTCACTTTCATCAAGAGGCTTTTTAGTTCCTCTTCACTTTCTGCCATAAGGGTGGTGTCACCTGCATATCTGAGCTTATTTATATTTCTCCCAGCAATCTTGATTTCAGCTTGTGCTTCTTGCAGCCATTTCTCATGATGTACTCTGCACAGAACTTAAATAAGCAGGGTGACAATATACAGCCTTGACGTACTCCTTTTCCTATTTGGAACCAGTCTGTTGTTCCATGTCCAGTTCTAACTATTGCTTCTTGACCTGCATATAGCTTTCTCAAGAGGCAGGTCAGGTGGTCTGGTATTCCCATCTCTTTCAGAATTTTCCACAATTTAGTGTGATCCACACAGTCAAAGGCTTTGGCATAGCCTAAATGATGTTAAAACGTATGCCTACGTCAAAACCTGCACATAGATATTTATAACAGCTTTATTCAACCCCAAAGTGTGTCTGTTTTATTTGTTTTGTTTCAAGATTTATTTATTTATTTTTTGGTCACACCTTGCAGCATGCAAAGATCTTAGCTCCCCAACCAGAAATCAAACCCATGCCCCCTGCAGTGGAAGCACAGAGTCTTAACCACTGGACCATCAGGGAAGTCCCAACAGCTTTATTCCTAACTGCCAAAACTTGGAAGTAACTGAAAGGTCTCTTGGGAAGTGAATGGATAAATAAACTCTGGTACATCCAGAAAATGGAATATCACTCACCAAAAAAAAAAGAAAAAAAAAGAAATGAATGCTTAAGCCATAAAAAGACACAGAGGAAAATTAAATGTACATACTAAGTTAAAGAAACCAATCTGAAAAGACTACGTACTGTATGATTTCAACTACATGACATCCTGGAAAAGGCAAAACTATGGAAACAGTAAACAAATAAACAAGATTTGTGGTTTCCAGGGTTTGGCTGGAGGGAGGAATGAACAGGAGGAGTACAGAGGATTTTGAGGGCAGTGAGATACCCTGTGTGATACTACACTGGTAGATACCCCTCATTTTATGATTTTCAAGACCTACAAAAACCACAGAATGAATAACACCAAGACTGAAACCTAATGTAAACCATGGGCTTGGGGTGATAATGACATGCCGCTGTAAGTGCATCAGCTGTAACAAATGCACCACTCAAGTAGGGGATATTGATGGGGGGAGGCTCTGCACGTGGGGAGGCAGGGAGTGTATGAGAAATCTGTACTTTCTGCTCAGTTTTGCTGTGACCCTCAAACCACTTTAAAAAATAAAGTCTGTTTTTTCTTTAAGTGAATTCATCTCACCACAGTGACCAGGTTCTATCCACAGAACTTGGCCAAGCTTGGTCTCCTCTTCCCCATCCTAGGGAGAGAAATCGACATGGTCCAGACTTTTGAAAAGAGAGAACAGGTGGAAGGGGGAAAAAGGAAGGAAATGAGTGAGAGAAGAGGGAGGAACCTCACCAGCAGAGGGCTGAGAAACCAGGATGGGCTGCAACTAGTTATGACTACACTGGTTTTCCATTGCTGCAAAACAAATTAGCACAAAGGTAGTGGCTTCAAACAACACATACGTATTACATCACAATTTCTCTGCATCAGGAGTATACCAAGTGTAGCTGGTTCCTCTGCTCATGGTCTAACAAGATGGCAATCAAAGTGTCAACTGGGCTACATTTCATCAGAGGCTCAACTAGCAAAAGACTTACTTCCAAGTGCCCCCAAGTTGCTGTCAGAACTAGTCTCCTTGAGGCCGTGGAACTCACAGGCACTTGCTTCTTCAAAGTGAGGAGAAAGAGTCTCTGACCTCAGGAAGGGTCCTAGACCCTTCTTTAAGGACTTTTGCCTGACTAGGTCAGGCCCACCCAGGATAATCTTTTTTATTAACTCAAAATCAACTGATTTGGGTCTTTAATTAAAAGCCCGTCCATCTTTGCTATATAACATAACCACAGGAGTGGCAGCTCATCTCCTTTGCCACGTGTTGTGGACCAGAAGAAAGTCACGGTTTCAACGAACACTTGAGGGCAGGCGATTATGCAAAGACATGACTCACCGGGAATCACCTTATGGTATGTTCACCACAATTACCCTACATTTTCCTAAGCAGAAAGTAAAGGGAACTGTTGGAAAAGATTTTTCACTTATGTCAGCCTTTGGTGTTTATGAATCATTTCCTTATTAAACTATAAAAAGAACAGATTAATTAATTTAGGGCCTGGCTAGGAGAGGGGAGTGTCTCCTAATCTTTGGCCAAGAATTACATTCATATACGTTCATTTGAGGGCTTCCCTTGTGGCTCAGCTGGTAAAGAATCTGCCTGCAATGCAGGAGTCCCGGGTTCGATCCCTGGGTTATGAAAATCCCCTGGAGAAGAGAAAGGCTACCCACTCGAGTATTCTGGCCTGGAGAATTCCATGGATTGTATAGTCCATGGGGTCACAAGAGTCAGACACGACTGAGCGACTTTCACTCCATATGTTCATTTGAAAAGAGTGCAGAACACAGTAAATACCCTGGCGGCATTTTCACTGTCAGTCACATGACCCAGTGACAAACGGCTAGACGACACATTTCTGAGACAAACAGGGCAATATTTTAAAATGAGTCATGCACTTTCCACCTTTCTAAGCACATACCTGCCCCTAGCCTACTCCATCTGAAGCATCTGTCTGCCTGGAGGATGGTTAGGACTTGGTACCAAAAGAATGCCAAGGGAAAGACCTTGGCTTTTAACATACAGCAGGGATTCTTCAAGAAAGTGCCTGGAAGAATAGGGCACTGTCTTGGGAAAGGTCGTCTGTGTGCCTTAACCTCCCCTGTGAGGCATCAGGGGCAGTTTGGAGTTTTGGTAGAGAGGCTCTGGGCTGAGAGAGCACGGGCCACGTGTGGAGCCTGAGAAGTGGGATGAGGTAGCCCACAGCAGGCCGGACAGAGGATGCAGCTGAGCGCCTCCCAAGTCAGGGAGGAGAGCCCACTGGGTGAAGCTGTCCCCAGCACAGACATCACTGTGCAACCAAGGGCAAGCTGCTGCCGCCTGCCACAGGGCCACTGCCCTGGTGCCAGAAGTAAAGATACTGGTCCCAAAGACCCCAGCTCTTCCCAGCTGCTCTAACACAGAATAAGACATGTGTCCACTCATATACCTGGACATTGCCTTAAAAAGAGAACAAGGAAAAGCGGAGGATGAGAAATTGACCACATGGAAAGAATGATCCCATTTATATAAAATAAGCCCATAAAACAATACTATAACTCTACACATGTAAGGTTATAGAAGTGTGTGTGTGTGTGTGTGTGTGTGTGTGTGTGTGTATTATGTGTGTGTATAACTCAGGAGGAAAGGGGATGGGCCTGAGAACAGGATGAAGGTACAACTTTATCAAATGTAGATTTCAGAATTATGCATGTAATCAAAGCTTATTGTACAAAAGAATCATTTGGGAAATTTTTAAATACACATTCTCTGGCCCTACCTTAGATCTTCTGAATCAGGCTCTGTGAGTGAATCAGAAGAAACCTCAGGGCCAGGCTTCTAAAAGGCATTTTTAAAAGGAATCTCAGATGACTATGCTGCAGAGAGAGATCAACACCCATCTGCAGACCTGCATTTCAGAATTGCTGCACAAGATTTTGTTTGCCCAAGTGCTGATTAAAGTTTGTCAACAGCAGACATGAGGTTTGAGTCATATCTGAAAGATCTCAAGATCTACCAAAGCAGAAAAACACTTGCCTCCAACTCCCACACTGAAAACCTTCACTAGAATGTGAGCTCTGTGAGACCTGGGGTTTCATCTCTTCCACTCCACTCTGTACAGCCAGTACCCAGAACAGGAGCTGTCACAACGAAGGCCCTCGATAAATACCCAGTGAGTGAATGAATGAGTGATGATGGGCCTGCAAACACATCCACATCCCTAACAACAAACAAAACAGCCAAGTGGAATGGGAGACCCATCATGTCATCAAAACTCTAAGGACTTCATTTCATTCCCTTTTTTCTCAGCTCAAATACAAATAAAATAGCTTCTCCTTCTAACGCAGCCAGGTCTCAAGAGCAGCATCCCTTCTCTCCATGGCTAACCTGGCACTCTGCCACACGCACCACAAAGAAACATTAAACTAGACTCCGAAAAGCCTTGCAAAACCACACTTCTACTGATGACTCTAAAGGAGTCCCCAAAGGGAGCCTCACATGATATACACGGAGCAAACTTCCCCCAAATCACATTTCCCGGTTCCCCACATTCCCCTAGAAGTCTTCACCCTGCACAGCTGCTCCCGCAGCCCCGCATCGCTCCCCCAGCGCCGCCCCCCACCAGCCTGCCCTGCCTCCTTCCTGCTTTTCCTCGCCCTTCACTCCTGCCTCCTCTGGCCTTCCTGGTCTTTTTCACTCCTCTCTGGGCTAAGTCTGTCGGTTGTGTCCGACTCTTTATGACCCCATAGCCCGCCAGGCTCCTCTGTCCATGGGGATTCTCCAGGCAAGAATACTAGAGTGGGCTGTCATTCCCTTCTCCAGGGGATCTTCCCAATCCAGGGATCGAACCCAGGTCTCCTGCATTGAAGGTGGATTCTTTACCTTCTGAGCCACCAGAGAAGCCCAATTAACTTCACAGTCCTCATACAGTAACCTCACACTGTAAGTTACAGTAACTTCACACTCCTCATACAGTAACTTCACACTGTAAGTTGCAGTGACTTCACACTCCTCGTACAACTGATGCCCTCAGTGCCCTGACCTTCTCCCTCAACCCACTTCCCAGATCAGCTGGAGAAAGGTCCTGTGATAGTTCAATGGGAGACGAAGAATCAACATCATCTTCAAGAGGTCAACCTTCAACTTCCCTCCAGGAAGTTCACTCCACTCTCCTTGGTCACCACACTTGTTTGGCAGCCCAACAGGACTCTACTTCAATGCCAATGTCGTCATCCTACACTTATTATTACGCTGTCTGCAGTTGCTCCCAGTTTGTTCCATTCACGTCTGTGTCTGTGTATGTGTGTGTGTGTATGTGGGTGTGCACTTCTCCCCCACAAGAAGACTGTAAGATTCTTGAGGACAGACACTTTGCGTTTTTATGTCTCTTAGATTCCTTCCACAGCTGATCTCCACGTATTTGCTGGATAAATATTTGCTTATTTCCTAAAGGGCTTCAGGTAACACTTTTGCCTTTCTCTTCCAGAAAGAATATGCCTGTGGAGTAAAAAGGCAACCACGTCATCTCTGAATACAAAGGACAACTGTGTATGTAAATATATGATAGGAATAGTCATTCAAACATGAAATTGATCCTGGAGGACTCATAAAATAAACTGTAGGCGACCTGAACGTCTCCTGTGGATTACCAGCCAATTAATTCTACTGACACTGTACAAGGAATGGTTTACATTAAAGTAGTTTTTGAAAGTAGGCGATGGTAAGTCATCGCCCATTATCTTCTTCCCGCTAATGTGAGAAGTGTGTCTGGCTACTGGGCCAGATTTGTCTCTGTGGCTATGCCCTGCTGTAGACAGAGAAACCCCAGCCAGGAGAGATTACGCCTGAAGAGTCCAGATTCAGGGAATTTGTCTTTTCCCTCCAGCAGCCCCCAAAAATACCTGAGAAAGAGCTACCAGAGAGGGAGGAGGTGACCGGTATGGCATAAAGGGAGATCTTAGCGGGGGTTTTAGGCTCATTAGGACCGAATGGTGCAAAATAGTCAAATGCTGGAAAGTAGGTCAGTGGAAAAGACAAGATAGACTCAGTGAAAATCATACGTGCTTTTCCACCCTGATGCAAAGCTATCCTGAGTCACAGCAAATGTTGTTGTTGCGGTCTCACACACTGTCTGAAATGCAAATGGACAGCGAGAAGCTGTGCAGGCCACCAAGAGTGGCCAGGACTCTCAGGCCCGCAGAATGGTGTCAAGTGCAGTTCACACAGAGCAAAATTAATGCTGGAAACGAGAGGCAAAGTTCACTTATAAGCAACTCTCTAATGGACAATTACCTCTTCTCTTTTCCTTCATTTCTCTTTCCTTTTTTCCCCCCCTAACATTAAGGTACAGTAGGCAGTAGAGGATATGAAGGAGACTGCAGTTTTATTTAGTCTGGCAAAGAAGGCAGCTTTTATGCATTTTCTGAGGTGTGTATAATTACAGGTGCAGTTAATGTGCTTAAGAGCTTAGGGGAAGCAATTGCATATGAAAGATAACTTCCTAACAGACAGCTTTATTACAGCCAGGCCAGCCGCCTCTCAGCTCCGGAATTACACACACATCTCCCTATTTCCCATCCCTCTTGTCCTCGAGGTCAGCTCTGTTAAAGATGCGGGCACCTGTGGAAATATTTGGCAGGGAGTGAAGCTGGGCCCTGAGACTTACACATATGCTTAATACAGGTCCTCAAATCCCATGGAACACAGTGATGAAGGGAAGCCCTCAGGGGAGGCTATGCCCAAGACTCTCACAACTAATACCTCACTGACACCTAAAAACTGACACTGAGCAACCACACATCATTTCAAGAACACAGATGAGGCGCTCCACTGGAGCCATTTTTAAATGGAGATGAGATTTTAGTAGCATCAATCAGATAAGCCCATTGAACTGGGTACTGGTCAGAGCCCTGCTGAAGGCCCGCTGATGCCCTCATTCTCCTCCATTGGGCCAGACGACCAAGTGACGAACATCATGTTTACCAAGGGCCCAGGATCTGGGAGGAGGAATCAAAAATATATGGAAAACTCAATGTGGGTCAATTCTTTCACAGGGCAGACATGGAGATCAAGTCAAAGGAGAGAAAGAACAAGAAGGAAATGAAGAGCCAGGAACAGAGGGAGAAAAACAAAGGAGTTGAAAGTCAGCCGGTGACGTAGTCTCCTCTTGCTCCCCCCCTTCTCTCCCCATCTTTCCCCATCTCTATGTGTCCCTCTCCCTCTCTTTCACACACACACACACACACACACACACACACACACACACAGATGTGCCAAAACAGTCGTACATAACTAGGACCAGACCCAAGGATACAGAGAAAGACAGAGAGACACAGACATAAAGACACAGAGAAAAGCTACAACTTGAACTTCTTCCCTTCAAAGGCTGAGTCAGACGAATGCTTATTTAAAAAAAAAAAGGGTTGTATTTGTGTGAACGTAAGCAGCGTCAGTGATACCATCTCCTGGTACTCACTGCATGTTCTGGCTGAACTGGAACCAAGAACACCCTGTCCCTTCCACACAGGCCGTTAGTGGTCTGGGAGAAGCAATGGCCCAAAGCCTAGATTACATGTGACACTTGACAGTCTATATTTTCTAGTCTCTCTTACGATTATCCTCTTTAACTTTCTGGAGAGGCAGAAAGCCGAATGCGTAATGCAGTTTTTAGTCTTTTACTTTGCTCCTCGATTAACTGAGGCCAGTTGACATGGCTGCGTACCATATGCCTCCCCTCAAAAAAACACTGGTCCTTAAAGTCAGCAGTATTGTGTCAGAAGCTTCAAACGTAAAGGGACTAGATCTTAATTGTTCCCACTACAAAGAAGAAACGAAAATTATGTGATGGAGCTGTTAGTTAACCTTATGTGGTAATCATATTGTACTATATAAATGTATGAAATCAACAAGGTGTACACCTTAAACTGACTCAGTGTTATGTCAGTGGTATTTCAATTTTTTAAATATTGTTTTCACAAAGAATTCTTCAAACAGCCCCTCCTCTCACACCAGCACCCCCATGCCACAGTTGCTCCACTCTCTTACTGGGTTAAGCGTTGTGAACACAATGGCTAGGATGATGCCAGTCACCCTGCTGGAGCCAGGGGCACAGAAGAACCAGAGAATACTGTGCTACTTCTCCACTCAGGGTCATCTCATGATCCAAAACGGCTGCTGGACTTCCATGCGCAAAAGCTGAGACCTTCTCCAGCTGAGTCAGCTCTCCTTAAGTAGCCTTCTCGGAAGTATCCTTGTAACTTTCTATATGATAAATATGTGCTCTGCTGTGCTTGGTTGTGTCCAACTCTGCGACCCCACAGACTGTAGCCTGCTAGACTCCTCTGTCCATGGGGATTCTCCAGGCAAGAATACTGGAGCGGGTTGCCGTGCCCTCAGGGAACTTAGCAGACTGTTCCGAGCAGCCCCGTGCCTCACGCCTCAATCTTCCCTTGGCAGACATTCAGTTCCTGCGTCCCCAAGCTCCAGGCAACACCCATCAAGCCCTGTGATTTTCCTGAAGTACCCCCCAACCCAACATAGCTAGTGGTGTTGGGAACCGCCCTTGTGGCAGGCTGGGGATACAGCACACTAACCTCCTCCCCAAACAATTCCTCACCATCAGCCTCGGGCTTCTTGAACCATCTTTCCCAGAATTCCCCTCCCTCTATGGTTCTGGGCTAGAGTTGGCCACAAGACAAAACTTGTAGATGCACAAGATGGAAGTGAAGTGGAAGCCATCATTTTTGGGCCCTGAAGACACCCTGGCTGGGCATGTAGGCAGCTCGCTGGTCTGTGGTCTCCCTAGCTGCCGAGGGGTGACACCCACATGTGCAGCTCCTCTGGTTCCCCGGGCCCAGCAGGCATGCTGCTCCAAGGCAGAAGCACTCCCTTTTCCTGCTCTGAGCTGGACTTGGGGAGCCAGGCGCTGGAACTGGTTTGGCAGGATTGAGTTTTCCTTGTGGCGGGGGTGGGGGGTGGGAGGGTGTCCCAGTTCATTCTGAGGGTTTCATTGCCTCTTGGTTCTCATCCACATCCACACTCCACCTGCTGGTCCAGGAGATTCTCCATAACTTCAGGCCCACAGGCAGATAAGGAGCAAGCGAGCAGAGGCTGCCCCGGGGTCTCCCGCAGCTACATGACACCCAGTCTGTAAGAAACCCCAAGGGCCCTCACAGCAGTTCTGCTCCTCTGAATGAACCCTGACCAAGACCCCTGCCAATTGACTTCCACTCCCCTTGTGCAGCTGAGGCAGGTGTGCAGGGGGCCAGGGCTGGCAGGACTCCCTTTGCAAGTCCTACCTAGGCCCTCTAGCACCTCATTTTAGAATGTGGGTGCGCATGACAACCAATATTTGTTCCCAGCCTGTGGGGCTTCACCTGAAACGCAAGAGATGACAGAATGTCAAACACGATTCTTCCCATGTGCTAACTGATAGACTAGCTGCTGGCTCAGCTGTAAAGAACCCGCCTGCCAACGCAGGAGACACAGGTTCGATCCCCGGGTTGGAAAGATCCCCTGGAGAGGGAAATGGCAACCCACTCCAGTATTCTTGCCTAGGAAATCCCATGGACAGAGGAGCCTGGAGAGCTACAGTCCACTGGGTCACAAAGAGTCGGACACGACTTAGTGACTAAACAACAACAACATTAGATCTAGATTGACAAAAACATAGATACATCCCTAGAGCTTTTCTATCATGCTTCCCAGAGAACTCAGGCCACGGGGCTATGTAAAATCACACAGAAGAATAATGAGGTCCCAGCCACTACAAACTCTCTTGGTTCAGATGCTATTTATTGGAAATACGAGCCAAACCCACTTTATGCTAATCTTCCCCTACATTGAGTAATATAATACTATAATGCTCGGTATAAAAATGTTCTAAACACGATCCTATTAAACCTCAAACATTATTTTTAATTTTCAAAAATGGAACTCATTCTTGGAATGGTTTTTCCTACCAATATGTGAACATTTAGATATTCACTTTACTTTAAAAATTATTTAATAAATTTGAGTATTTTTATTGATTTTTTTTTAATTGTATTTTCTTTTGAGGAATTTTTCCATTTAATTTTACATATTGATTTAGTTTTAAGTATATGTTTGTAGCATAACAGTAAATGAAATATTCCTTATTTTGGAAATTAAGGTAAATATTTAAATATTATCTTTACAAAAGCATATGCCCAATAGGACAGCATTTCCCAAGTCAAGTTTTATAAAATGGAATACTAAAAAAGTGTTAATTAAACCAATAAAGTTTTTTTTGTTTGCTTGTTTTTGTTTTTTTGTCCAGCAGATTTGGAATACATTGGGTTAAAAAGTTCAAATTGGTTTCTTTACCTTAAGACTCATCAGTGAGTTTCCTTTGCTGGCATGCTTAACCTCACCAAAAGGATGTATACAGTGTAGGATTTTCCAAATGGATTTACCAATAGAAACTTTTTTGGTAAAATATCTTGAGGAACCAAAATACTAAGGAACACACTTCAGGAAAGTATCCCTGGAAAGTTACACAATATCTCAAAATAACTGGTAACGTTTAAATATATTTGTATCATGTTGTATACAGACAAGATTTATGCCATACACTGGCTGCATGTCTTGACTATGATTTATTGAAATCACTATTTTATCATGACACCTCCATATCTCCAGTGAAAAAGAATAGTAAGAATACCAAAGCACACTTTTAAGATTACACATAAATAACTAATTGGGGGGGAGTTACTCCTCATACACAGCAATTTCTACAGAACTGACTGATGATAACATGACTTTGGACTTCATTTACCAAACACTTCTCTCTAGCCTAAATGACACTGTAAGACAGGGGTTCGGCACAGACACCTGAGAAACAATGGTAATAACTCTGTTTCAAGCTGTAAGATGGAATAAACAACCTGAAAACCTTCCACTTGAAAAAACCTTCTCAAATACAGATGAAGCGTAGCAAATACTCTGTTAAAAGGACAGCTGAACTTACAGTGTAGTAAAGCAACTCCCCAAGGGCTAGTAAAGAATTAAGAATTAGAAATCAGAAAGTTAAGGTCAGCTATGTTGAAGCAGGAGAGGCTCCACGCAAACCAAGAGACAGGTTAGAACATCTCACAGGAATAGGTGACAAGACCTTAGTCCCAACAAGACTGAAAGTTAAAACTGAGACCCATAAATGAAGCCAAGACTTTCAAACGACTACATTCCCCATGAAAGGATGAATCGGAGGCCAGGGGGGAATTCATCCACTGGCCCAGAGAAATATCAAGGAAGTTTTTAATTATTGGCCTGAGCTTTGGCTGGAAAAAGATTATGCTGAGAATTTGAAAAAAAAAAAAAAATGGACCCACTTCTCACTCTAGTTTTTGGCTTAAATGTATAGGTTTACATGGTCCAGAAACCTTCAGGCCAAGAAATTAAGATGAAAATGTTTCCAAAATGCTAATATCTTTAAGGTGTCTGGCAGAAGAAGACTCAAAACTACCCTGAAGGAGCGTATCCCAAACTCAGGCCACAGAGAAATGCACAGATAACCCCACCAAGGACACGCATGTGACCTAGAATTTAGAGACATGCGCCTGATAAGCCCCTCTGCGGGCGGCAATGGAGACACATAGGGAACAGACTTGTGGACACAGGAGGGGGTGGGCAGGGCGGGACGAATTGACAGAGTAGCATGGAAACACATATGTTACCACATGTGAAATAGGTAGCTGCTGGGAATTCGCTGTCATGACTCAGGGAGCTCACACCCGTGGTCTGTGACAACCTAGAGGGGTGGGATGGGGTGGGAGGCGGGAGGGAGGTTCAAGAGGGAGGGAACATACGTATACTCGTGGCTGATTCATACTGATGTTTGGCAGAACCCAATACAATATTGTAAAGCAATTATCCTCCAATTCAAAATAAATAAATGTTTTTAAAAAGACAGTGAGACTCAGAGAAATAAAATAACTGCCCAAGAAAAAAATCAAAATCTGTCTATATATATTTTTATACTAGTTATGCTTGCTGCTGCTGCTGCTGCTAAGTCGTTTCATTCGTGTCCGACTCTGTGCAACCCCATAGATGGCAGCCCACCAGGCTCCACCATCCCTGGGATTTTCCAGGCAAGAACACTGGAGTGGGTTGCCATTGCCTTCTCCAGTGCATGAAAGTGAAAAGTGAAAGTGAAGTCGCTCAGTCGTGTCCAACTCTTAGTGACCCCATGGACTGCAGCCTACCAGGCTCCTCCGTCCATGGGATTTTCCAGGCAAAAGTACTGGAGTGGGTTGCCATTGCCTTCTCCGCTAGTTATGCTTAGAACATAATATTACAGAAAGGTTAGAAATATAAGAACAGAGAAAGGATACACCAGAAAAATACAAACCAAATGAAAGCTCGTTTGTGTGTGTGCTGACTGGCTTCAGTCGTGTCTGACTCTTTGTTGACCCCATGGACTGCCACCTGCCAGGCTCCTCTGTCCATGGGATTCCCCAGGCAAGAATACTGGAGTATATTGCCATTTCCTCCTCCAGGGGGCTTTTCCGACCCAGGGATCAAACCCAAGTCTCTTACGTCTCCTGCACTGGCAGGTGGGTTCTTTACCACTAGCCCCACCCGGGTATTATGTTCTGTTCAGGATACCCAATTAGAGACAAGGGATGGGAACACTGGAGAGCTGCACTAAAGGGAAAAAGCACACATGGAAGTTTCAGAAAATGCCTGCTTAAATCCAAACCAGTGGCCATGGGTTTACACGGTTTATGATTAAAGGAGCTGAAATGAGTGTGTGTTTACAATTTAGAAAGACAATTAGAATAGCCTAAGAGCCTTCTCACCAAAGAGTGATTTTCACTGAAGCAAACCCAGGACAAGGGAGAGAATTTAAAGTAAGGTCACAGAAATGTCTCTCAGAAGCCCAGAGACTGCATACAGCTGGACTCATCGTATCCTTGGGAACAAGGCCACTCGCTCCACCTCTTGGGACCCCCACGGCTCGCATCCCCTTCCAGTTTCCTGCCTGTCCCCTCTCCTCTCCCTAAAGACCACTTTCTAGGTACATCCATCAGCTTGCCAGGTCCCCAAGACAGCCACTGCAGACGCTAAGTCTCCATGGCCTGCACACTGGCCGCAGTCTTTCTCATTTTCATAATTTCAAGCTACAGAAAAGAACCGAGCCATAAAAGACCTAAGTCCCCAGACAGCACGGAGCCAGGAGCCTCCTACCCTTGCTGGATCATCCCAGGCCAAGGGAAGTGAATGATCTACTGGGACCTGGCCTTTTAGAGCAAGAAAGCCTGCGGGCAGAGAAGCCATAACAGAACTACCCTCTACACTGAGAACCACTCTACTCAATATCTAATTGAGTAGAAGAAAACAAGGATGTCATTTGTGAGAGGAGACATTAAGGTTAATAAATAAGAGCTTATCTAATGGAGGGAGGGACTTCCCTGGTGGCTCAGACGGTAAAGAACCCGCCTGCAATGTAGGAGACCCAGGTTCAATCCTGGGTCGGGAAGGTCCCCTGGAGAAGGGAAAGGCAACCCACTCCAGTATTCTTGCGTGGAGAATCCCATGGACAGAGAAGCCTAGCAGGCTACAGTCCAAGAGGTTGCAAAGAGTCAGACACGACTTAGTGACTAACATGGTTTTCACTCATCTAGGGGAGGAACTGTGATTGCTTGCATATTCATTCAATGGGCGTTTATTAAACACCACAGGCCAGGAACTGAACCCAACCCAGGTGATACAAAGGTATGAAGTGCCACCTGCAAAAAACTCAAGGGTGACAGAATGCATTATTAAGAAAAGCTGTGCCATTTGCTTCTCAGGAAAATTACAAGAATGGTCCTTCTGGAGAACCCTGAACACAGCAGAGCCGCAGGCACACAAGCTATTCTTAAATGTCCTCTAAGTGACACCCAGTCCTTGCTTGCACGAAGCTCTACACGTGAGCCTTAGGTTTCGTGTTACTTCTGGGACCATCCACTTCATCTTAGGAAATCACCTGCCAAAGGCAGCTAGAAATGAGTCAGTCACCTTTGTGAATTATGGTGTTTCTTCTAACCGAGTTCATGTACTATCCAGTCGGTTTTCTCTTTCAGCATAGAGACCCGGGATCTACCAGTAGGTGGAATCAGAAGCAGACAGGTGTCTCCAGTGTGAGGTTACTTTGTTACCACTGGAGCCATGTGTGCCACAGACACAGGGCTGCGGGGTTTACACAGTAGCCCCTTGCTCTGGGCTGCTCAGCAAACATCACAAACATATTAGCCCTGATGCACTAGTACATTTCTACAATAAAATTCTATTCCCTGGTGGGAAAGTTAAAGCTGGGTAAGAGGACTTAACCTGCTGCATGGAATTAGCGATGAGCGAGTTCTGAGCTCCTAATTCCCAGTCTCGGTGTGGGAAACAGAAAACCTACAGCCCAGCAGTCAGAACTCTCCAGGCACAATCCCAGCATCACCTGTTTCTAATTATCCATGTTTGTGTGATGAGTTCCTGATTAGGGTCAGAGTCAGGAGAACAGAACCAGGAGAAAGCAGAGGTCATAAATTTCTTTTGCTGTCAAGTGCCTGCAGGGCGCTCCGGGCCAGTCCTGCTCAATGGTTCGGGCCATCCCCCAGCAGTGACAGTCCCTTCTCCACGGCTGAGCAAGCCTGCCTCGGAGGCACCTCTGGACAGCATCAGCCGGAACTGGGCTCACTTGGGCCTCAGGTTCTCGGCCATGGAAACCCCGCCAAGTGGCTTTTTTTGCTTGTCATGTCTCTCTGATTGGCTGAGAGCAGTTAAAGGAGCTCGATGGGGAAAGATAATCGGGGGCTTAATTCAAATTCAGTGGGACTTTGGAGCATCACCCCCCTGGAGTGGGAAACCCAATCTAACCCCAGCCCACACTGGCGCCCTTCCAGGGAGGTTTCATTACCAAAAGCAGCAGAAAGGCCGCTTTTGAACAGGGCTCCTCTATAACACAGCCCTGCTTGGAACCCAAGGTCAGAGGTTCAAGGATCCCTGGGCAGAGCCTTAGATGAAGTGCTGAGTGCTTTTCCATGAGGAAGACCCTCCTCAGAGTCAGCAGTTTTGAGAACAACTTTATTTCCACTGCTCTGTTCCTAGAACGCATCACTGTGAGAGTTTTTTCCCCAAAAAAATAAATGGATCAAACTTGATGTAGCATTACATCAAATGAGGTCCATTGACCTTTTTAATTCTTTTTCTCTCTCTAAGAATAGCTGACACGTATCTTGCCAACCACCTTTCTACCCAGGAAAGTGAGTCAAAGTGCCCTGCGACTCCAGGCTGCAGTCCCACCATACACGTTATATTTGTTAACTGTGGGACCTTGGGAAAGCTAGTTTACACAAGCCTGTTTCTCCACAGCTAATGTACAGGATGGTAGCATTCCCCAGGTCATGGGTGTAAATAGTGAATGAGACAATGTAACCATTTGGCAACCATCACAGTAGTAACTGTTTCAAGTGAAAAATCATCAACCAAGATGCTAACATTAGTGATTAAAAGGATGATAAGAAACAGGATATTTACATAGTCTCAAAGAAGCTGCCCAGGAGATACTTATTAAACACCCAGGGGAAAACAGTGGCCTCACAGAGAAGAAACAAGACACCACCCTAGTGAAGGCACCAACAGCTACAGCGTCACCACTAATGGGACAGACCTTACCACACGCCACCCCGTGAGCAGGACTGAGAAGAACACACAGCACAGCCGCCCACCAAAATCTCACGGTCTCAGTCTAGTCTGATGGAACACCAGGCAAACACAAACAAGAGACTGCAAACATCTGGCCTGTATTCTTCAACACAAACCCTCCCCCGCCCTCGAAAATACCTAGCCAAAGGGTTTCTCTAGATATGGCAATTATCCTAGATGAACGGGGTGGTCCCAATGTAATCACGTGGGGCCTGAAAGCAGAGACTGCCTGCCCTAGGTGTGCTCAGATGTGATGACGAAC
Source organism: Bos taurus (assembly GCF_002263795.3). NCBI lineage: Eukaryota > Metazoa > Chordata > Mammalia > Artiodactyla > Bovidae > Bos > Bos taurus. Next base: position 93,257,655 of record NC_037336.1, read on the forward strand.
GACACATCAGAGTGATGCAGCCATTCAAGAGGGGCTCAACCCAACTGGCCATTGCTGGCTTTGCAGACAGAGGAAGGAATCACATTCTAAGGAATGCAGGAGGTGTCCAGAAGCTGGAAAAGGCAAGAAAACAAGTTATGCCATAGAGCCTCCAGGAAGGAGCACAGCCCTGCGGACACCTCAATGTTAGCCCAGTGAGACCATGCCAGACTTCTGACCCACACAGATATAAGACAACACACTTAGTTGGTGAAGTCACTGATTTTGTGGTAAACCGTTACAGCAGCATGGGAAATTAACACAATGAAAGAAAACAGAGAAGGATGATCCATTGCAGCTTAAAGGAAACTAAAAAGGCATGACAAATACATGTAATGTATGATCCTGGACTGAATTTGGACCAAATATAGAAAGTAAGTTGTACAGCTGAAAACTCTAGTATAACCGTATCAGTGTTAATTTTCTGATAGGGGTCATTGTGCTAGTCATGGAAGAGAATGGTCTTGTTTTAGGAAACACACACTGAAGAATTTAAAGAGGCATCAATATTTGCAACTTATTATCAAGTGTTTCAGAAAAAATGTGTGTATGTGAGATATAGATAGATGATAGATAACAGGCAGACATGATAAACAGCAGGTAGGCTGATACATAGACAAAGATATGGAGAGAGATGACAGATAGATACATAGATAGATGGATATGTTCAGAGAGAGAAAAAGAAAGAAGCCTGGTAAAATGTTAGTATTTGGTGAATTGGGGTTCTGAAGAGTATTCAGAAATCCTTTGTACCATTACTGTAACTTCTTCATATGTCTAAAATTTTTCAAAGAAAGAAATCTGAAATACTGAAAAGTGAAATATACATATAATTTACTCAGAACTCAGCTGGCACCCAGAATATTTCCAGTGAATCTAGACTTCTCTTATTCTTCCTGGGTTAGGCATCAGTGCCCTCCTTGTCCAGGGCAGGAGAGAACAATTGGGGCACAGTGGTTAAGAGCATACATTTTGGAGCCAGGTTGGCTTGAATCCTGGCTTTGTCCCTGACTAGGTGTGTGACTTTGGACAAGTTACTTAACCACTCTGGACTGCACTTTTCCCACCTATAAAAGGGCGGGGGGGGGATACCTACAGCATATTAAAAAGCAGAGACATTACTTTGTCAACAAAGGTCCATCTAGTCAAGTGAAGTGAAGTCACTCAGTCGTGTCCAACTCTTTTCGACCCCATGGACTGTAGCCTATGAGGCTCCTCCGTCCATGGGATTTTCCAGGCAAGAGTGCTGGAGTGGATTGACATTTCCTTCTCCAGGGGATCTTCCCGACCCAGGAATTGAACCCAGATCTCCCACATTGCAGGCAGATGCTTTACCATCTGAGCTACCAGGGAATCCCCATCTAATCAAGGCTATGATTTTTCCAGTGATCATGTACGAATGTGAGAGTTTGACTATAAAGACAGCTGAGTGCCGAAGAATTGATGCTTTTGAACTATGGTGTTGGAGAAGACGCTTGATAGTCCCTTGGACTGCAAGGAGATCCAACCAGTCCATCCTAAAGGAGATCAGTCCTGGGTGTTCATTGGAAGCACTGATGTTGAAGCTGAAACTCCAATACTTTGGTCACCTGATGCGAAGAGCTGACTCATTTGAAAAGACCCTGATGCTGGGAAAGATTGGGGGTAGGAGGAGGAGGGGATGACAGAGGATGAGATGGTTGGATGGCATCACTGACTCAATGGACATGGGTTTGGGTGGACTCCGGGAGTTGGTAATGGATAGGGAGACCTGGCGTGCTGTGGTTCACAGGGTCACAAACAGTCAAACACGACTGAGCGACTGAACTGAACTGAACCTACACCAAGGCTGAAGACTTAAAAAAATGATGTATATACAGTACAGAGAACAGTCTTAGGCACATAATAAGCTCTACATAAATAGGGCTACTATACAGTGGAGTCTGAGAAGGTATCAGGAGAACCCTTGTCTAAAGAGTCATCTGCAGACTTCTCCAGCCTGCAGCTGGGGTTCTACTCCACTCAGAATTTATTTACTGCCTAAATTCAGAGTCTTTTCCATTTTTTAGAGATAGGTATATAAACATATCTGCTAGAGCTTTTACTAAGAACAGATCCTATGATAACAGAAAGAGAGCACCCAACAAATAACATGTCAATAAAACATAGAGACAAAAGAATGCTTGAGCATTGCTGGTGGGAATGTAAATTGGTGCAGCCACTATGGAAAAGGGTATGGAAATTTCTCAAAAAATTAAAAATAGGACCATATGATCCAAACATTCTATTCCCGGGTATTTATCTAAATAAAATGAAAACACTAATTTGAAAAGATATATGCACCCCTACGGTCACTGCAGCACTATTTACAATTGTCACAATATAGATGCTAACTAAGTGTCCACCAACAGACGAATCAGTGAAGGTGTGGTACACACACGCACACACACACACGCACACATATATAACAGAATATTATGCAATCATAAAAAAGTATGAAATCCTGCCATTTGCAACAACATGGGTGAACCTAGAGGGTACTATGTTTAATGAAATAAGTCAGAGAAAAACAAATACTATAAATACCATATGATTTTATCTATATGTGAAATTAAAAAAACAAATGAACAAACAAAACAGAAACAAATCCATAGAGAACAAACAGGCGGCTATCTGACCACAGGGTGGGGGAGTCAGACAGACAGGTGAGGGAGATTAAGAGTTATGAATGCCCAGTTGCAAAATAAATAAGCCAAGGATATGGAACGGTACAGTGTGAGGGACAGAGTCAATAATTATGTAACACCTTTGTATGATGACAGTAACTAGATTTACTGTGGTGATCATTTTGAAATGCATAGAAATATCAAATCACTATATCACATGATAGGAACTAACATAATATCATAGGTAGATTATACTTCAAAAACAAGCAAACAAACCCATAGGAAAAAAGAGATCATATTTGTGGTTACCAGAGGTAAGGGCTGAGAGGAGGGGGACTGGGATGAAGACCACCAAAAGGTAGAAATTTCCAGTTATAAGGTAAGTAAATACTATAATGTATGTGCTAAGTCACTTCAGTCGTGTCTGACTCTTTGCAACCCCATGGACTGTGGCCCACCTGGCTTCTCTGTCCATGGGATTCTCCAGGCAAGAACACTGCAGTGGGTTGACAGGCCCTCCTCCAGGGAATCTTCCTGACCCAGGGATTGAACCCTCGTCTCTTACGTCTCCTGCATTGGCAAGCAGGTTCTTTATCACTAGCACCACCTGGGAAACCCAGGGATATAATGTACCACGTGATAAATAAAATGAATACTGAAATATATTATATATAAAAATTAATAGAGTAAATCATGTATTGCTGGTAGGAATGCAAAATGGTTCAGCCACTATGGAAAACTGTGGTGCTTTGATGCTTCCTCAAAAAGTTAAATATAGAATTACCATATGATTCAGCATTTCCATTCCTAGGTACATACCCAGAAGAATTGAAAACAGGACTCAAATAGAAAATTGTACACCATGTTCACAGCAGCATTATTTGCAATAACCAACAGGTAGAAACATTTCAAATGTTCATCAACAGATGAATGAATGGGTAAACACAGTATATACATACAACAGAACATCATCCAGTCATAGAAAAGAATACAATTATGATACATCCTGCAATATGGAAGAACCTTAAAAATGTTATGCTGGGACTTTCCTGGTATTTCAGTGGCTAAGACTCTGTGCAACTAAATGCAGGGAGCTCAGGTTCAACTGTGGGTTGGGGAACTAGATCCCACATGCCCCAGCCAAGTGTTCACATGCCCTAAAAATCCCACATTCTGCAACTTAAAAAAAGACCCCACGTGCTGCAACTAAGACCTGGTGCAGCCAAATAAATATTTTTCAAATGTTATACTAAATAATGGAGAAGGAAATGGCAACCCACTCCAGTGTTCTTGCCTGGAGAATCCTAGGGACGGGGGAGCCTGGTAGGCTGCCGTCTATGCAGTCGCACAGAGTCGGACACGACTGAGGTGACTTAGCAACATACTAAATAAGCTAGACAATAAAGGACAAACACTGTATGATTTCATTCATATAAGGTACCTAGAATAGGGTTCATAGGGACAGAAAGTACAATGAGGATTATCAGGGGCTGGGAGGAGGGGAAAGTGAGAGTAAATAATGCTTATTAGTGCATACACAGTTTCTGTTTGGGATGATAAAAAAATTTCTGGAAACAGTAGTGATGATTGCACAACACTGTAAGTGCACTTAATTCCACTGAATTGTATACCTAGAAAGGGCTAAATCAATTATACTCCAACAAAAACTTTTAGAAAACAAAAACAAATAGCTAAAATGCTCAATTTTACACTATAGTTTACCACAACAAAAATGAATAAATAAAATCATGACAGAGACAAAATTTTCAGTAGAAGGCTGACAGATGAAATTAAGGAAGTCTCCAACGAAACACAGCAAAAGAGCAAAGAAAAAATGGGGGCGGGGGGTAGAATCCAATATCCAGGTTAATATCCAAACAATAGGAAGTCCAGAAAAAAAGAACAGGAAAAATAGTGTAAAGAAGGGGTGAATTCCAATGAAATCATTCAAGGAATTTCCCTAAATCGATGGATATGAATTTTATATTGAAAGCACCCACTGAATACCCAGCAAGCTGACTATAAATGGACCACATCAAGGATTATCACAGGAAAAGTTCAGACCCAGGAGGCAAGGGATCAAGAAACTGAGCAACCCAGGGTCTCAGTCCCCTTGACTCTAGAATGGTCTGTGGGGCCCCAGGCTCAGCCCCAGTGCATACGGAGTACCTGGTACAGGGCAGGCAGTCAATAGGTATCTATCTGCTGAATGCATGAATGGGCAAGTGCATATGCGCCACGAGGCACGTCAGAGTTCATAAGCATTCACAGAAAGTCGAGATTACAAACTTGGGGGGACGGGTTGGCTCAATAAGCATGTTGAAGAACATTCAAAGTGATTCTTACATGATGAAGAGCATTTCAACAAGCACAGACTAGACAGCAATATGAAGACAGGCATCTATTGGGACAAAACAGAAGCAAACCTGGGGTCCCTAATCAGGCCAGGACGACTAAAGTGAAGGGAGGACAAAGATGGGAGACGTGGCTGGACAGGTGGCACGGAGGTGCTGGGCCTACGCCAGCACCCCAGGCTGGCCTCTGAGCAGGAAAGCAGGACAGACTAAGCAAGGAAGGATCCCCAGATTCTTTCCAATTCACTCAGGTTACAGATTTCAACACCCTGCCTTTCTTGATCACGTGCGTGTGTGCACATACACGGGTGTTTAATGACGATGAGTTCAGTGCCAACTTGCAGACTGCTGAATCAAGCACCACGCATGCCTACCTGTGAGTAATAAATGACCCTTGCCCTCAAGATACTCAGATTCCAGTGGAGAAGACAGGCACCCTTTTCAGCAATAACAGACTAAGCCGGAGCCGGGAGGAGGGTGGGGAGGAGGAGAGCTGATACAAAGTTAGCAGTCTCACATTCTCAAAACAAAACACATGACTAACAGCTCAGCATCCTTGGCACAGAAGATGTTGGACTCATTGATTCTTAGAAGCAGAAAACAGACTGGCTGCACTAAAAAGGAAGTGTAAGTTGTAAATCCCTTACCAGTATCAGGGCTGTGCTAGGAATCATTTCTGGTTTCTGTTTCAAGATATTTATTCCATAAACTGGAAAATAGAGGGGTCCTCCCCTCACCTCCCAGGCAAGGGACTAAGTATTTCACCTTTTATATCCCTCTTTACAGTGCTAGGCACTCCAAACATATTCGTTATCTGATAACTCAGTTTCTGAAAAGGTGGACAGACCATAAACAATCTCAGGCAGTAGGCTGAGCTAAAGATACCGCAGCCTCTTCACTGTGAGAGATCAATTATAATCTATTAGTTCAACAATTCTCATCCCATCAAAATTAAAAAATAAAAATTATACATCACTAATGAGCTACTCTGCTACACTGGGTCACAATCTGCATTTTAAAGTACCTATATTCACAAGTGCAGGGTATGCTGAACTTCACTGGTGTTATTGTTACTGACTTTCTGGTAATTAATGGGAATTTTTCAAATTGTCTAAATCTCTATTTAAATGATTTATATAATGGACCTTCAAAGTTGCTGTTACAATCTATCACATTGTAATGAAGTAACTTAGGTGTGTTTATTACCAATTTATAGTGAATAAGGCAGACTGGAGGTGATAAAACTTTACTTTTTTCTGCTGCTTTCCTTACAGTTCTAACATTCTGTGTTAGAACGTAGCATATGACACATCTTAACACATGAGACATTTGTAGTTTGAAACCATAGATATTTTATTTAGGGTGCCGGCCAGTCCCTGGTGATTTATGACATTATTTCATTACAAATTGCTGTAAGGACAACCACTGCTCACCCACGAGGTGCTGTGCATTTACTCATAAATTTTCTGGAATGAGATAGTGTGTGTGCCAGGAATGATAGAATACTGTTTATATTTCCCTCCTCCAATTCTCTTAAAACAAAAGGATGTTTTAGGAAATGTAGTTTAGGAGTCCTGCCTGAGTCCAAGCTAGCATGTGCATATCTTAGGTGTAGGCCAAAGCAGAGACATCATGACCTCTGCTTAACTTTACGAAAAACAGGAATAATATTCATTCCATTTCTCTATCAGTGTGGCAGGACATCTACAGTAATAAAGCAGAGTTCGTACAGAAATATGAGCTCCTTTAGGGCCAATAAAGCCTTATTCAAATTTGTTACTCCCTCTAACTCTATTGAGTTCAATGCCTGGCAAATGGCAGTTGCTCAGTAAACACAGAATTTGAGTTAATCTATCTAAGTCTTTAAGTTGTGAAATATATATTTGAAAAATAAAACCAGTGACCAAGACATCTTTATTTGAAGGGTGCATACCATAGGGAGGTCTTTCACCATCATAAGATATTTGTAATACTATCTGAGGTTTTGAACATAATACACTTTGCATTCTTGATCTTTTATCTTTCATATTTCTTAAATATTGTAAATATGCAAAATGATGATCTTTTTCATCTGACTCATTTTGAGAGAACATAAAGGAAATAACCTTTTTAAAACAAAGATTGTTTTGTAATGATTAACAAATACAGGTATTTCCTAATTCAGCAAGTTCAAATGTATGCAAGTAGAAACTTTTCCAACTCTATGGGAGTTCTCTATACCAACATTTTTGTGAATTGAAATTTTTATAATGAAAATGTTTTAAGTTAGAACTATTGAGTTTACTAGTTGGCCGTGTTATGCAAAGATTCACCCAGAATTATCAGACGTCCAAAGTATTTTTTCACTGAACCTTTAAATTTCTTACCTTATGTCTTCTCCCCTTTTGTGTTCATCTGTTTTCTTTCATCCAAAGTATTTTCCAATACCTTGTTTTTTATCAAGCGTTTTTTATCAAGACTTCAAATTTAAACTTTGTGTGTCTGAAAATGGTTTTTGTCCTTACTGGATTTCTTTAGGGATAATTTACATATTAATACAACAAATTGAATCCATTTAGATGACTTTCATTATGTGTAAATACTCATAACACTCCCATTACAATCAACATACAGACATTACCATCACTTCTAAAAGATTATTTGTGCCCCTTTGCAACCCACCCCTCCCTCTGCCCCAGAAAATCACAGATCTGCTTTATGTCATTACTGATTATTTTACAGTTTACATAAATGGAAAAATACAGTTCATACTCTTTGTATCTCATTTCCTTCATTCAGCATGATTTAAAGATCCACGTTGCTGCATGTTTCCAAAGTTCGTTCCTTTGCACTGCTGAGCAATACTCCATACCCTGGATACACCAACTATTGCTTATCTACTTACCAGTCGATGGATATTTTAGATTATTTCCAGGTATTTGTCTATTGTTATTAAAGCTACTATGAACATTTCTGCATAAATATTGGTATGTATATATGTGTGTGTGTGTGTGTGTTTTCAGTTTGGGGTGGTAAATACCTAAACGTGGAATACCTAGACCACATGCTGAGTATATGTGTAACTTTGTTAAGACACGAATGTACAGGTTCCCAAAGTGGTTGTACCACTATGCTGCTGCTGCTAAGTCACTTCAGTCGTGTCTGACTCTGTGTGACCCCATAGACGGCAGCCCACCAGGCTCCCCCGTCCCTGGGATTCTCCAGGCAAGAACACTGGAGTGGGTTGCCATTTCCTTCTCCAATGCATGAAAGTGAAAAGTGAAAATGAAGTTGCTCAGTTGTGTCCGACTCTTAGCGACCCCATGCACTGCAGCTCACCAGGCTCCTCCATCCATGGGATTTTCCAGGCAAGAGTACTGGAGTGGGGTGCCATTGCCTTCTCCGCTATACACATTCTCAAAAGCAGTTCATTAGAGTTCTACTTACTCGACATCCTTGACCAAACTTGGTATTGTAGGTCTCTTAATTTTAGCACTTCTGTAGTATATAGTGGTTTCTCATTATAGTTCTCATTACAATTTTTCTTGATTTTTGCATTTCCCCAATGGCTAATCATATTAAGCATTTTTTCAAGTGTTCACTGACCATTCTTTATTTCCCTCTGAAAAGTGTTTGGCTCGAATATTCATTATTTTTGTATTGGGTTATTTGTACTTTTATTATTGAATTGTAAGAGTGTCTCATGATCTTGGAAACAAGTCTTTTGTCAGATAAAGTGAAAGTGAAAGCCACTCAGTCATGTCTGACTCTTTGCAACCCCGTGGACTATACACAGTCCATGGAATTTTTCAGACGGGAATACTGGAGAGGGTAGCTTTTCCCTTCTCCAGGGGATCTTCCCAACCCAGGGATCAAACCCAGATCTCCCACACTACAGGTGGATTCTTTGCTAACTGAGCCACCAGCGAAGCTTTGTCAGATATATGTGTAGCAAATATTCCATTCCCTAGTTTTTCTTTTTCTTAACAGTATCTTTTGGAGGGCAAAATTTTTAACTTTGATAAAGTTCAATTTATCGATTTTTTTCTTTCACTTTCATGTTTACTTGTGTCCTATCAGAGCAATTTTGTCTTTCTTACCGACTCGATGGACATGAGTTTGGGTAAACTCCGGGAGTTAGTGATGGACAGGGAGGCCTGCTGTGCTGCAGTCCATGAGGTTGCAAAGAGTCAGACATGACTGAGTGACTGAACTGAAGGTCAAAAATATTTTCTTCTGTATTTTCTTCTAGTTTTATATGCCTTCTTGTTTTGTTTGTGTTTGTTTGGGGTTTTGTTTTTTACACCTATTCTGAAAAGATGATTCAACCAGGTGTAGAAATCCAGCATGGCAGCTGTTTTCTCTCAGCACTTTTAAGGTTATTATTCCATCATCTGGTATCTCATGTTGCTGAAGAAAAAATCTGCTATTCGTCTGATGTTGTTCCTTTTAAGTAATCTGTATTTCTCTCAGAGATCTTTCTTTCTTTATTCTTGCTAGACTGTAGTGTCACTAAGTTTATCTAGGCTTTTATGCTCTATTTAACAATTAAGATGCCTTTTTCATCCCAGGATTCATGTCTACCTTTAATTCTAAAAAAGTCTTAGCTGTTACCTTTTCAAATATTGCTTCTCTCCCATTCTTGCTATACTCTCTTAAGAATACCTATTAGTCAGTTCATTTGCTCAGTCATGTCCAACTTTTTGCAACCCCATGGACTGCAGCATGCCAGGCCTCCCTGTCCATCACCAACTCCTGGAGCTTGCTAAAACTCATGTCCATCAAGGCAGTGATGCCATCCAATCATCTCATCCTCTGTCATCCCCTTCTCTCCCCACCTTCAATCTTTCCCGGCATCAGGGTCTTTTCCAATAAGGCAGCCCTTTGCATCAGGTGGCCAAAGTATTGGAGCTTCGACTTCAGCATCAATCCTTCCAATGAGTACTCAGGATTGATTTTCTTTAGGATTGACTGGTTTGATCTGTGTGCAGTCCAAGGGACTCTCAAAGAGTCTTCTCCAACTTCTCCAACAGTTCAAAAACATCAATTCTTCATTGTTCAGCTTTCTTCATGGTCCAACTCTCACATCTATACATGACTACTGGAAAGACCGTAGCTTTGACTGGTACAGACCTTGTTGGCAAAGTAATACCTCTGCTTTTTAATATACTGTCTAGGTTTGTCACAGTTTTCCTTGTAAGGAGCAAGTGTCTTTTAATTTCATGGCTAAGAACGTAACAATTTCCCAACTTGCCCTCCATGGCCCTCTTAAATCTCCTTTCATGTTTCACCTTTTTTTAACCTCTCAATGTTGCATCCCAGGTGACTTGCAAAATTCTACCTCCCACCTCACTTCCACCTACTATAGCCAGTCAATATTTCATTTATGGGGGCTGTTTTTATTTCAATGATAGTATTTTCCATTTCCAAAATTTCTGATGCATTTTTATTTACATTCATCTATTCTTCATTTAACTGCCTACTTAAGTCATGTTTTGTAGTTGTTATTTTATGCTACTAAAAAACTATGAAAGGAAAGTGAAGTCATTCAGCTCACGTCCAACTCTTTGAGACCCCATGGTCTACCAGCCTACCAGCCTTCTCTCTCTATGGGATTTTTCAGGCAAAAAGTACTGGAGTGGGTTGCCACTTCCTTCTCTAAAATAACTGTAGCTGTGCTTATTTTGGAGTAATTTTCAGATTCCTCTATTATATTTAGCTTTTCGGATAGGAGTTCCTCCAATTTTGTTTGACAATTCATACTGCATGGGAGTTGCCTCCCTGAATCTCTGCTACTAAAATGCAGTTTTATCTTGAGTGGCCATGTGCCTGGCCAATAGGTCTGATTGGCCTAAGTCAGTTGTGAATATTTCTTTCCCTTTACCATACATTCCATGCCCCAGTCTCCCCTGGAGCCAAGGGAAGCCATGTGATCCAGTTCTGCCTAAAAAGACATAATGTAAATTCTGCTTGGGTGCTTCTGGGAAGGCAGGAATTGTGATATTTGGAGCTGCAGCAGCCATCTAACAACCATAAAGCAAAAAACAACAGACTCAGCAGAAAGGAGACAGACCTTGGATCCTTGATGGAGATGGATCCTTGGATCCTTGCTGGGCTGTTAGACCATCCTGAGACAACATGCCTCCAGTTCTCACTATTGAGAAAGATAAATGCCTGTATGGTTTAGGGCACAGTTACTTGCTGCTAAAATTATCCCAAACTGGTAGAGGAGGCTTCCCCACTTGCAGCAATAGGATGCCTCAGTCTAACCCCGAGGAGTACTACAGCTCAGAAGTGCAGTCTCGCCTCGCTGGGTGTTCCTTGTTCCTGACGCCAAGCCAGGACAGGACTTGGTCCACGTCCCAGTCATGCAGGTATCTTGCTTCCGCCCTCTGCCAAAGGTGAGCAGCTTGTTACCTGCTGAAACTCCAGATGGGTTGGTTGGAATGTTCTCAGCTTCGTCACAGGCACAGAAGCACAATGCCAGCTCTGGCTTCATGACAGGAGGCTCAAGCAAGACTCACCACTCACCTACCTCTGTCCCCCTCCTACTTTGAAATCCTTGATCCCAAATTTGCTTCCTTCATCCCCACCTCTCACAGACTCCTAGGTTCAGCCAACCTCACTGCTTCCAGACCCTGCTTCCCCTGGTCCTGGGAGGTTTTCCTCTTTTGCTTCAGTACAATTAAACAGTTCTAACTTTTCTTTATAAGTCATCCATAACTTCTGTATGTGTGGAAAAGAAGAAAATTTTGCACATCTACTCACTTTGACATCTTGCCTAAAGTCCATCCCAGTGCATGTTTTAATTGTTGTATTCCCATATTTGAGATTCTTACAATAGGCTTACTCTTGTAAGTATTTGGAAATGCAAAAAATATAAAAGCAAAAATCAACATTAATCTGTCACCACTGTTAACATTTTGATACATTTCTTTCCAGTATTTTTTCTGTGCATACATACTATTTCATAAGATTGTGGGACTAATGTAATACACAGGGTTATAGCTTGCCTTTATCTATTTAATGTATTATAGGCATTTCCATATATACATAATGTTTCTAACATATATATTTAAAACAAAACAAAAATCATAGATACAGTAAAAAGAATGGTGGTTACTAGACAGGTGGGCAAAAGGGGTGAAGGGGGTTGAGAGGTACAAACTTCCAGTTATAAAATAAATTAGTCATGGGGATGCAATGTATAGCATGGTGACTAGGGTCAATAATACTGAAGTGCATACTTGAAAGTTGTCAAAAGAGTAAATCTTAAAAGTTTTCATCACAAGAAAAGAATAATTTTTTGAAACTTTGTAGGGTGACAGACAGAGAAGGCAACGGCACCCCATTCCAGTACTCTTGCCTGGTAAATCCCACGGACGGAGGAGCCTGGTAGGCTACAGTCCATGGGGTCGCGAAGAGTCGGACATGACTGAGCGACTTCACTTTCACTTTTCACTTTCATGCACTGGAGAAGGAAATGGCAACCCACTCCAGTGTTCTTGCCTGGAGAATCCCAGGGACGGGAGCCTGGTGGGCTGCCATCTATGGGGTCGCACAGAGTCAGATATGACTGAAGCGACTCAGCAGCAGTAGCAGCAGCAGGGTGACAGATGGTAACTAGCCTGACTATGATAATAATTTTGTAGTGTATACAAATATTGAATTACTATGTTGTATACCTGAAACTAATATAATGTCATATGTCAACCACACCCCAATAAAAATAATAAAATGTTTATCAAATATATAAAATATATAAATAATATTCTGTTATAGATGTCTATATATCATATATACCATAGAGATCTACCATAATTTCCCTACTCCTCTATTATGTATATTTTGTTGTTTTTAATTTAAACCTACTGTACATAATGTTGCATCATAAATATTTCAATATTTCCTTAGGATAGAGTCCTAGAAATAGGATTACTGAGACAAAAGACATGAACATGTAAAAAATACATATACATATTGCCAAAGAGCTTTCCCACCACATGTTCATCCTCTCAGACTCTGAGTGTAATACTATTTTAAACTTGCCAATTTGAAAGATAAAAAAGTCTCACAGTTCTTTTAATTTACATTTCTTTGATACTCATAAGTTTGAACATTTTTCATATGTTAATTAGCCATTTGTCTTTCCTTCCAGTGCATTTTAAATAAGATTGTATTTACTTACAACTTTGCAAAAACAGTTATTTCACAAATCAAATCAAAATACCTGATTTTAGTGTATAAACCAGCCTCAAAAAAGATAATGGAGGACTGGGAGTTTGGGATTAGCAGATGCAAACTATTATATATAGAATGGATAAACAACAAGGTCCTCCTGTATAGCACAGGGAACTATATTCAGTATCCTGTGATGAAGCATAATGGGAAAGAATATGAAAAAGGATGTATATATACATATATACACACATATATATGTAAAATGAAACCACTTTGCTGTACAGCAGAAATTAACACAACACTGTAGATAATTATATTTTAATAAATTTTTAAAAATATGTTTTAAAAGAGATAATGGATATTTCTCTTGCATAAGGTGAAATGCTGTTTTCATTGTATTTCAGGTCCAAGTTATAATTAGGCTTAGTCTTTAGGTAATTTACAATCAAGGGTATAGGAGTGGATAGAAAACTTGTATTTAAAAACAAATGATCAAATTTTTCATGTTATATGGAAATATCTATACCTACATGTCTATACAGATAAACACATATATTAAGTGTGTAATTATATACCGATAATTTGTGTATATAATTCACCACAGATGGAGATGATTTTTGATCTGTAAACCTTAATATATTTCCATAACCTCTGGTCATGTGCAAACTTGGCTTGAAACCCATTAAAAACTTCAGTTGATGTGCCCACTTGAAAATTTTACCAGCCACCATTTGTCTCTGAAACTACAAATCAGGCCTAACAAGTATCTTATAATGAGCTAAAGACAAATGCTATGTGGTTGATTTAAAAGAGTCACCACTGCACACTCTCACTGAGAAAGCAATAGGCATTAAATAGCGTTTATAGAAACTGAAATGCTAAAGTGTTCAGGAAGGTTAAGGGGGAAATAAGTCTGACTGTTCGTCGATTTCAAGCAGCACTGAGGAGATGTGACACTCTTCTGAGGAGAGGAGCAAGAAAGGCCTGATGTTTGGAAAGACAGTAAAGGGGAAAGTAAGTTATATGTGGGACTTGAGAGACCTCTGGGTCCATCCTGGCTCTGCCACACACGGGGATGTCCTTGCACATAGCACTAGACCCTCTGCTCTCATGACCTCACAATTTTACTTTTAGGATTTAATAGCAACTTGCCCAATATCCATCCCGCAGAGGACAGGCACTTAACAGGCATAGCACTTAGTATTATTACAACGGCAAAGCATGACAACCAGGAGGCTGGACACAGTGACATTCATGGGGAAACGTGGCAGGGACGTTGTGGAGCTGATGAGCTGGGTCTAGGGTCACAGGAGGGCGACTGGAGGTGGGGCCAAGGCTGTAATCACAAAAGAGCTTTCGAGTGACCATGAGGCAGTTGAGTCCCTTCAAGGTCTATGGCGCATGACATGATGAAAAGAAATCAAGAGACTCTCCTGTTGCTGTAATGAAAACAGCCTGCTGGGAAGTGTTTCACTGCATAATGAAAAATCACCTGGCACTGCGCAGGGGACTGTGACCTCACAGGATAAACAGGACCCGAGTGCCCAGCTCCAGGTGGGGGGCCAAGCTCAGCCTGCAGCACCAGGCTCACTGTGCTAAGATGTGACTTTTACAGTGACTTAGGTTAGAAGTAGGCTGCTGGGTACAGACGGGACACAATAAAAACGTGCTAGGTGCTCAGACCAAAGCTGTACATTTCTGAATTTGGTCCCTTGCTTATCACAAATAATTAGGCATCACTGCCTCTGTGATGTTGGCTTCTCAGATGACACATTTCTACATGACGGTACCAGTCAACCTCTGCAGCATTTCCAAATTCCAAGGCAGCTTGTTTGTCTCATATTTTCTTAGACAGGTTTATGAGGACTCACACAGAAGTCTACTAAGTAAGTACCTAGAAGAACATTTTAAGTTAAAACACCTTCAATTATAATGATTTTTTTAAGTATAGAAATGCTCCCCCAGTGTCACTATAGAATGACACTCCCCCAGGTAAGCAGAGAAACCCTGCTGTGTAACCCCCACCCAAGTCTGCCAATCATAATTTACCTACCATTTGCTACATCTAGGGGAAGGTCTTATGTTAACTCAGAGTTAGGGGAAATGCTGCACCAGGCTTCATTAGTTTATTATTTGAAATAATGCTTAATTCCCTTCTTTCCTCTTCTACTCTGTTTCTTTCTGCTTTTTGCACACACTCAAATATATAAACATTCACTATGAGTCCATTTCTTAACATACAATTTTTCTTTTCCTCAGTAAAAACCTGGAAAAATCATACCAAAGAGTGAAGATGAAAATTTGATCTTTTTCAACCACTATTCTAAATGCATACCTTGATCATTACCAAATTATTTCACTAAAGAATCAACCCAAGGAAAGTAGAGTTATTCTTTCCATCTTTTATGAAAAAACTTACATAATAGTTTTTTAAAGTGTTTTCTCATGTCTTCAATATAAATTACAAATTCCCTCTCGAGATAGTCTTGCATATCTCAGACCTGATTAAGTGGATGAGCAAGAGGTCTATCTCAAGACAATCTCAATCATTTGTAGTTTGCATTTTTGTTAGTGAAACTTAGCTTTGGTACTTCTTAAACAGGGAAGAATCATTATGGAGTCTGGGAAGGAACTAGCAGGAAATGTACAAAAGTTAAATCTTGGAATTTTAGTAATACTTGTCTCACCAATAAGGCATTAATAGTAATATCTGCTTCATGTGATTTTGTCAGGACTAACTAATATCACATATATGTTACACTTATTTTATAATGCTATGTTTTATGTATTATACACACACACACACACACACACACACACACACACACATATACATTAGAGAGAGAGGCTCACTGCATAACAGGCAGTGAGCACATGATTACTATCGTCCCCCTCCCTACTTCTTCATCACTATTTCTTTGAAATAATAACATGGAATTTTTCATCAGAGAGCCATGAAAATTCACGATCCTACAGGCACCTACTAACACCCTTCCCCCATCTCCACTTCAGACTCCTGTCTGAACCTCAGCTCTCCAACCTTGCAAGGACTCAGAGGATTGTAGGCAGGGGTACTTAATAAATATGTATTGATGATAAGCCAATATCTGCCATATCACAGCAGCTTTAATAGATCTGCCTCACTCACAAAAACAAGGGCTGGAGAATGTAGAATAACAGTCAGAGGCTCTGACAGCCCATCTCTGGATTTCAATTGGATCGCCCTCCACACAATTTCTTCCATGACTGCACATCCATCTTGAAGTGGTTCTCCGAGTATTCTTTCGGGATCCGCCCCAGTTCCCAACACACACAGTCAGGGTCTGCTTGCTTTAGTGGCCCATTTTGTACCCACCATTCTAGTTCTATCTCAGACTTCTTGCAGCATCTGATCCCAGTGTTGCCCTCTATCCTCAAACCCGCAACCCCAGGTAAAACACCCACTTCCTACTCCCCTCTCCCTCCCCCGCTGTCCCACTCTGCCGCTGGGAAGGAAAACCAGATACTCAGACACTTCAGGACTGGTGTTGTTCAGCCAAGTAAAACACAGAATAACTTCTAGAAAGATCGAATTGCAAGAGTATCCCGGATGTACCACATCCAGGTCATCCTCTCGGGGCGTAAGGGCCGCGGTCAGCACACGAAGCCAAAGTCACCAGTGGTTAAGTGAAGAGATGGCGCTCGAGGCCAAGAACCAAAGATGGACCCAAACCAGCAGGCGTCTTTAATCAAAGCTACATAACACGCTTTCAGCCAAAGATGTGGACCCCAGTTGACCCAAAGGTTTACCTTAGTCACTGAAGAAGAGGTGATTCCCGGAAGTTCAAGTACCCCTGCAGGTGGCAAGGAAGGAAACAGCGCGAGAAGAAGACCACGAGACTGGAGACAACGCGAGAACATCACGCAAGAAGACCACGCAAGAAAACCACGCGAGAAGATCGTGCGGCTGGAAACAGAGCTGCCGGGGGCAGAGCGTCAGGCTGACGGCGTGAAACAGGGCAGAGCAGGCCGCGACCTGAGGTTCTTGTGGCGGACAAGAGCCTGGGCGCCGAGGCCCTCGCCGGGTGTTCATTAACAGGCCCAAGGCCATAGTTAGAGAAAACAAAGACAGAGCACGGCCAGGTCCCTTCAAAGCCTCTGGCCGACGAAAGGACTGGTTCAGA
Organism: Bos taurus; assembly: GCF_002263795.3. Lineage (NCBI taxonomy): Eukaryota > Metazoa > Chordata > Mammalia > Artiodactyla > Bovidae > Bos > Bos taurus. The sequence continues at coordinate 93,275,016 of NC_037336.1, forward strand.
ACTGAAGCCCGCGACGAAGCTGTCGCTTCTCGGGTCCACGGGTGGGACGCTGAACATGCAGCAGACAGCGCCCTGCGTCCAGGTCAGGCTTCAGCAGGGCGCGTGGCCCTCCCTGAGTGGCTCCCACGAACGGGCCCAGCGTCCAGCTGTTGAACGAAGCAACTGAGAAACCTAGGAGTGCTGGGATTTCAGCCAGAGCAGGTGAGGAGACGGTGTGGAGGGCGGATAGGGAGAATCCAGGGAGCCTCCATAACCCGGCTCCCCACCCCGAGGACGTCAGGGCGGTGGTCAGGCAGGTTTGGCGGAACCACAGGACCGCGGGGCTGGCCGCTCCAGACTTCTCCAGGTCTGGACTGGCACGAAATAGGTCAGCACCGGATCAGACCCAAAACGTGATCAGAGGCGATGGGCGAAGTGGGTCAGTCCCCTGCACACCAGGCTTGGAGGAGACCATGAAGCTCACTTAAAAGGACCCGGTCTTGTTTTCCCCTCTAAAGCTGTCCACACCCAGCAAGAATGGTGCTAAATAAGTGCTTTCCGGTGCTCCCTTCCCCGGGACAGATCCTAATAGCTGTGTGATCATTGCTGGCCCAGACTTGGTCATTGCGTGCAATGACCTCTCCGCAGGTGCTTCCCAACTCAGTGCAGGTTTCCTTGGCTCTTGTATTCTTTTACTGACTCAGTGACCATCTGCCACTGGGTTTTTCTCCTAGATGGGTGGTGGCCACTATTCGTTCAGTTAGCCCATCTCCTGGGCTTTGACAGTACAAAACTTGTATCTAGCCTTTTTAACTAAAGTTAGATTCAGCTTGTGTTTTGGCTCTTAAGATTTTGACAAGTTGGCTGCCCTTGCTTGAACTTCTCTCTCTGCAAATCCAAGGTCTACTGGAAATCTGGAGTTGTCACTTTTTCCCCTGGGCAATCAACTGTACAATCACACGGAATGCTTGCTGTTGCCAGTAGTGTAACTCTGGGGACACAGACACCATATAAGTCTGCCGAGTTTAAAAAAAAAGTTGGGGGCGGGGGGGTACTCGTAACTTAAGAAGCTACCAGGGTTTCAAGTGATGGCCTTCAGGAGCCCAGGACTGCTGAGGCACTAACATCCGAAACGCTTGCTGAAAAGAGACATAATGTGTATTGGCATTATCAGCAAAAGCACTTGAGCTGACTCTGTTTTCATATTCCTTAACCCAAATTCCTCTGAAAATGAAAGTAAAAATAAAGCGATACTCCTCATCATTTCCTCCAGACCTTGGAGTCTGGATTAAAGAAAATCTGCTGATTTTGCTGACCTTCACAAAGGTGCCATGGGGGTGAGGAGAGGGAATTGTTGCATCTCGGGCTGGTGTGGGTCCTAATAGCTGAGCTTAGCTTGTGCTTTAGATATTTTCTTTCAAACTTGCCTTTTTGCTGTTGCAGCTGGGCTTGTCAGTTTTCAGTACTAATGGGTTGTGATGGGGTGTCAGGGGAAGTCAACAATCAATGCTTCGGGAAAAAAAAATTGTGGGAGGGGAGAGCATCACTGCCGACATGGCCAGGAACGGAAGTTCAATGGCCTTCTTTTGTAGAAAAAATAGACAAGAAATCCTGTGCTGTGTTTTGCTTTTAAGACTAGTATAGATTTTTATTCTTTGAAGACTGGGCTGTGTGCTCTTCCCCACCTTATACTTGCCTATCAAAAACATACATTTTGGTTTTTAAATAACTATTTTACAATATAGTTAAAATTGTAATTCATGTTGCGGGTTGTAGTTATTTCTTGCAGGGAGATCAAACAAGATAAGGAAATGTCTACTAAAACAGAAGCATAAGAAAAATAGTGTGAAATGGCTGGGGCTACCTTGTAAAAGAGGCCTCTTTTAGGGAAAACTCATTTTGGCCCCAATGTTGTGTGACATGAGAATGCCATTACAGTAACACTCAGCGTAATGATGCTAATGTGAAAACATCAATGCCTCACTGCAGTTTGCATCCAGGGCCAGACATCTCATTGAAAATGTTTTCTTACTAATAATTCAGTAGAACCCTGTTATGACAGTGATGTCAGAATGCAAGAAAAATATTTCCTTCATAGGTTGCTTTATTCAAGTCATATATCAGGGAGTATGCATGGGAAGTGATTTGATCAACAATCAAGTGTAATATAATCTATGATAGCCAAGAACTTTCTAAATAAGGGTTTACTGTACTTTTTTACATAAGTTATATTTATGCCAAGAATCCCAAAGTGGTTATCAAGTGAAAATATTCCAAATTAATGTTACATAATACATGAATGCCTACGTTTTGTGTGATTCAGAGTAAAACTCAGCGTCACACCCTGATTTATTCACCTTATAAATCCAGTTCGGCATGTCCCAGGTTGTCTTAAATTTCCTTTAAGTCCCTCTGTATTCATCTTTCTTTTTAAAATTGAAAAATTTAGTTACAGGGAAAAATGTGGGAAGTTTCTGAAGTTGTAGTGAAATGAAGCTCTGCTAATCCCATATCCCTGCCCTTTATTATGTTTTCTTCCTTCACCATACTTCACAGTCTTACCCAGCCCGATTATTACTTTCAACTTCAGCCTTTCTGTATTATCAGGAATTTAATAAGCATATAGTATTTTAATAATCAGATAAATAACACACCTAGTTTAATCCTTAAAAAATTATATTATCCACCGGGAAGGAGTAGATGTACTTTTTATATTCCTCATATAATTACAATTGAAAAGTCTGAACAGCAATATATATAATCTAGTAAATATGTCATTATTATTAATATAGTCATTATATATTTTTATTCATTATATAAATACTATATATATCATATATTCATTTATTATATAAATATATTTATATATAATTATATCATTTATATTTGCTTATACTATATGTAATACTTTCATTTGTATAATAATTACATGTAATATATATAACACATAATAAATGAATAAACAATATAAATGGCAACCCATTCCAATATTCTTGCCTGGGAAATCCCATGACAGAGGAGCCTGGCAGGCTGCAGGCCATAGGGTTGCAAGAATCAGACAAAACTTAGCAACTAAACTACACATATCATATGTACATATATAAATCAAACTCAGAAACTCTGAAAAGTAGAGGGAAGGAGACAGACTGACTTAGCACCTTAGGACTTGAGAATCCAGCCCATGGTGAATTCCCTGGGTTTTATTTTTGTCTTACATATTACAGACTTGAAACTAGAAAAGCTGGCAACCCTGAAATGCCGGCAGATGCTAACCAAAAAAGTCCCAACAAAAGCCTGCCCTCTCTAACCAAAGGACCAGGAAACAGGCAGCTTAACAAGACAGAAAACATTTAAACAATGACCTCTCTACTCCACTCAAACACCACAGATAAAACTGTATTCACACCAGCAAAGGTTGACTGGGAGTCTAGACCTCCACCTTCAAGAGGCTGTAAGAAGGAATCCAGTGCTCTCATTAGGGAGCAATCAGGAAAGACCAAATAAGGAGTCAGGATATTCATCCCCACCAAGTGATAATCAGACTCCCCACCACTTTGCCCATGAAGTGCTTATCAGTAGAAATCACGTGGGGAACCAGAACTCCCACCTCTGCCCAACAGTACTGAGGCAATGCACCCAACTTCCCTTGCCACAGCAGTGCAGAGAAAGCCAGGAAACACCAAAAGTTTAAATATTTATGTCCAGAATCTCATAGCATAATACAAATATGCCCAGCTTTCAATTGAAAATAACCCTTCATCCCAAAAATCAGGATGATCTCAAACTGAATGAAAAAGGACAATCTATAAATGTTAACACCGAGATGACAGAAATGTTGAATTATCTGACAACGATTTTAAAGCAGCCATGACAGAAGTGCTTCAACAAGCAATTATAGTCATGCTTGAAAAAATAGAAAACCTCAACAAAGATAACAAAGGAATACAGCTCTACATACATAAATTTAAAAATTTAAATGGACCACTTCTGCAAAAAAAAAAAAAAACATTGTCACAATTCACCCAAAATTAGTTTTGGCCCAGATGATTTCATTAAAGAATTATGCTAAACATTTAAATAAAAATTAACACCAATTTTACATAATCTCTTCCAGAAAATAGAAGAGGAGGGAACACTTCTCAGTTTATCTTATGAAACTATTGTTACCCTAATACTAAAATGAGAAAAAAAAAACAGTACCACAAAAGAAAGCTTCAGACCAGTATCCTTCATGAAAATAGATCTTAAAATCCTTAATAAAATACTAACAAATAGATCTCTGCAATATATTTAAAAATTGGATATACCATGACCAAGTGGGGTTTATCTTAGGAATGCAAGGCTGGTTCAATATTCAAAAGTCAGTCAGTGTAATCCATCATATTAAACTAAAGAAGAAAAGTCACATAATTGTATCAATGCAGAAAAATCTTTTGAACATATTGAACACCCACCGATGATAGAATATCTTAGGGAAAAACATCCTACTCATTCTTCTATGACCAAATAAACTCCTTTACTTACTGGTATAATCTCAGGCAAATATTTACTCTTTCTAATTAACCTCTCATCTGAAAAAAGGGGGGAGTAGAAATGATATCTAACTCACTGAGTTGTTGTGTGAATTATTATTATATACACTAATTATTAGTAATTAGAAGCAAGCTTGTTAAGTCATGTTCTATGAAATGGCTTCTTTCCTGGTTTTGCATACTCAGCGTCAGAACCGAGGCTTCAAAATTGGATAAGACCCTCTTAGTTCAAGTATCTACCTACTACAATACATAAAGTTCAGTTCAGTTGCTCAGTCATCTCTGACTCTCTGTGACCCCATAGACTACAGTATACCAGGCTTCCCTGTCCATCATCAACTCCCAGAGCTTGCCCAAACTCATGTCCATCAAGTCAGTGATGCCATCCAACCATCTCAGTCCCTGTCATCCCCTTCTCCTACCTTCAATCTTTGCCAGCATCAGTGTCTTATACCTAAAAGTACAATACCTAAAAGTGCTCTTTAATTCAGAACATTATAGGCATAGCTCATAGGGATTACAGGTACAGTTCTAGACTACAGCGAAAAAGCAAATGTCACAGTAAAGCAAGCCACATGAATTTTTTGGTATATAATGTTTACACTATGTTGTTGATGTTGTTTAGTCACTCAGTTGTGTCCGACTGTTTTGTTTTGCTCCCAGTGGACTGTAGCCCACCAGGCTCCTCTGTCCATGGGATTTCCCAGGCAAGAATACTGGAGTGGATTGCCATTTCCTTCTCCAGGGGATCTTCCTGACCCAGGGATCGAACCTGCATCTCTTGGACTGAGCCACCCAGAAATCCCATTTACACTATACTGTAGTCTATAAGGAGAAGGCAATGGCACACCACTCCAGTACTCTTGCCTGGAAAATCCCATGGACAGAGGAGCCTAATAGGCTGCAGTCCATGGGGTCAGTAGGAGTCGGACACGACTGAGCGACTTCACTTTCACTTTTCACTTTCATGCATTGGAGAACGAAATGGCAACCCACTCCAGTGTTCTTGCCTGGAGAATCCCAAGGACGGGGAAGCCTGGTGGGTTGCCGTCTATGGGGTCGCACAGAGTTGGACACGACTGAAGTGACTTAGCAGCAGCAGCAGCAGTAGTCTATAAAGTGTGCAATAACATTATGTCCAACAAAAGCCAGTGTGTATACCTTAATTTAGAAATACTTTATTGCTAAGAAAAAAATGCTAATTGCCATCTGACAATGCAGGATTGCCACAAACCTTCGACTTGTAAAAAACACAGTATCTGTGAGACACGGTAAAGCAAAACATGACAGAACAAGGTGTGCCTGTATATGCAGCACAGAAACGTAAATTGTGATTAAAGCGAAAATAAAAGAGTATCATGCATATTTTACTATTCAGCTAATTTAGACATTATATAAAATAAACTAGAAATGCTTTATAGTAATGCTCTTGTATAAACTTCTAATCACTCCTTAATAAACGATTGTTGAAACCTTTAACCAATACAGATAATATTAATAATAACAATGATTAATAAAAGGATCTCGCCTTGTCCACATTTTCCTTTTCATTGTATTTTCCAAACCCCGCTAATCCTCTGCTATGTATCCAATACAGTTCCTTTCCCATGTTAAATTGTTCAGGGGTAGACTCTTCCTTGTCTCATTGCCTTATTCCTATTTGCAGAAAATTCTTAGTCTTTGCAGATTAAGATTAGCTTATAATGTGTATTTATATACTGATTAACAATGCCACCTCTCCACAGCTTGGACTATCCTTCAATATATTAGGTTGGTGCAAACATAATTATGGTTTTAAACCATGAATTTTAAATCATTATGACTAGTCTTAAGCACATCTTTATTAATCAAAATAGGACCATTACAATCAACATATTTTTGCCAATGAGAATTAAGTTTGCTTATTCCTGTAGCATAAAAATCTGTGCTTCAGGAACTCAGTGAACTCTTGGAAAGTATTTTCTGCATCCTGCTGGTTATAGAAGCTTTTTCCCTGCAAAAAGTTGTTGAAATGCTTGAGGAAGTGGTAGTCAGTTGGCAAGAGATCAGGTAAATATGGTAGATGAGGCAAAACTTCCTAGCCCAGTTCGTTCAACTTTTGAAATGTTGGTTGTGCGACATGCAGTCGGGCATTGTCATGGAGAAGAATTGGGCCCTTTCTGTTGACCAATGCCAGCCGCAGGCATTGCAGTTTTTGGTACATCTCAGCTATTTGCTGAGCATACTTCTCAGATGTAATGGTTTCACTGGGACTCAGAAATCTGCAGTGGATCAGACTGGCAGCAGACCACCAAACAGTGACCATGTCCTTTTTTGTTTTTTTTTTTGGTGCAAATTTGGCTTTGAGAAGTGCTTCAGAGCAGCTTCTCTGTCCAGCCACTGAGCTGGCCATTGCCGGTTGCTGTACACAATCCACTTTTTGTTGCACGTCAGAATCTGATTGAGAAATAGTTTATCATTGTTGCATAGAATACAAGAAGATGACACCTCAAAATGATGATTTTTTGTGAACTGCAGTCAGCTTCTGAGGCACCCACATACTGAACTTTTTCACCTTTCCAGTTTGCTTCAAATACCAAATGACCGTAGAATGGTTGACATTGAGTTCTTTGGCAGCTTCTTGTGTAGTTGTAAGTGGATCAGCTTCAGTGATGACTCTCAATTGTTGTTGTCAACTTCCAGTGGCAGGCCACTGCACTCCCGCTCTGGCCCTAACTACTCCACAATGGTGCAACCTTAGGAGGAGCTCATTTTCCAGCTTTGGCAGAAAGAGAACCTCTTCTTTTGGGGTCCAAGCTAAAAATGGATTCCATTGCCCCAGTTGAACAGCAGTGTCCATATCTTGCATTATGTGTATTTTGATTAAATTTCTTTCCCAGTTGCAGGAGTTCAGAAGATTTACTATATAGTGATTTTGAGCTTGGTGCTGTTGCTGCTGCTAAGTCGTTTTAGTCGTGTCCAACTCTGTGCAACCCCATACATGCCAGCCCACCAGGCTCCTCTGTCTCTGGGATTCTCCAGGCAAGAATACTAGAGTGGGTTGCCATTTCCTTCTCCAATGCATGCATGCATGCTGAGTCGCTTCAGTCGTGTCCGACTCTGTGTGACCCTGTGGTCAGCAGCCCACCAGGCTCCTCTGTCCACAGGATTCTCCAAACAAGAATACCGGAGTTGGTTGCCATTTCCTTCTCCCACTTTGAGCTTATCATTGTGCAAACCATAAATGCTCAAAAAATATTGAATAAATAATCTCTACTGGCACCACAGGCCAAGCTGGCCTAAAAGGACACATGCACACTCCAAACACATGAAAGTGCTGGATAAACTATTTTTTTAATGCATAGCCAAACTCAAAACCAAGGAAAGGAAATCCCCAGATGTCAGACATGAAGAACAACTCAAAGAAGATGAATGCGTGGGAACCGAAGCCAAACACATGACAGGGTACAGCCTCAGAGGCCGGGGACTTGCATTTTAACTCCTGCCTTGGAACAGGAGACAAAACCCTGGGCCCAGGCAAGGCAGGGAGCAAAAACTCAGTTCCTTTATAAAACTAGGAGTCATGACGCTTTGCCTGGATTGTGACAGTGAATTTAGAAACTCAGCACATCAGTTTAGGGGTTCAGCAAAGAAGACTGCCATCAGCTTAGGGCAGTTGGTAGGAAAGGTAGTCTTAGGAAGTTGAAACCAGGGAGCTTCTGTACAAATCTGCACTGTTTTCATGGTGAGAGAATCACAAATGAGAAATTCATTCAAACACTAGGACAGCAATTCCATTTCTTGGTATTTATCCTAAGGTATTGCCAACCGGGTCCTGAAAGGATAACTACACCCATATTCATGGCAGCATTATTCACAATAAGCAAACTGTGGAAGCAGTCTAGACGTCCATCAGCAGATGAATGGATTAACAAAATATGGTATATACCTACAAAGAATATTAGCTTTTAAAAAGGAAGGAAATTCTGCCATATGCTACTGTAGGGATGAAACTGGAGGACATTATGCTAAGTAAAATAAGCCAATCATAAAAAGACATATACTGTTAATTTGTCAGTGGGTGTATAGGTTGCTTCTATGTCCCGGCTGTTGTAAATAGAGCTGCAGTGAACATTGGGGTAAGTTAGTCTTTCTGAATTATGGTTTCCTCAGGATATATGCCCAGTAGTGGGATTGCTGGGGCATATGGTAGTTTTATTCCTAGTTTTTTAAGCAATCTCCATACTGTTCTCTATACTGTGACTATATTAGATTACATTCCCACCAGCAGTGCAAGAAGGTTCCTTTTTCTCTACATCCTCTTCAGCATTTATTGTTTGTAGATTTTTTGATGGTGGCCATTCTGATTGGTGTGAGGTGATAACTCGTAGGAGTTTTGATTTGTGTTTCTCTAATTAGGAGCCGTGTTGAGCATCTTCTCATGTGTTTGTTGGCCATCTGCATGTTGTCTTTGGAGAATTGTCTGTTTAGGTCCTCCACCCATTTTTTTATTGTGTTGTTTGTTTTTCTGATAGCTAGCTGCATTGAGCTGCTTGTATATTTTGGAGATTAATCCATTGTCCCTAACTGTCTTGCCCACCACCCTTACCCCCTGGAAATGGCAAAGAGCTTTGCCAGCATCAGTGGCTTATACCTAAAAGTACAATACCTAAAAGTGCTCTTTAATTCAGAACATTGTAGGCATAGCTCATAGAGATTATAGCTTATATAGATTATAGGACAAACAGGCTCTGAGACAAGGAAGGAGCAAAATCCTCTCGTGTAATTTAGGATAGACTTGATAGCAAGAAAGACCAAGAATGTTTCCTGTCAAATGCAGCAGATAAGATGCCATGGTAGATACACCTGGTCATTTGCATTGCCAGAGTACCCTTGGTCCACTTAAAGTTCAAATCGTAACTGAGTTCCAGGATACAGTCTGTTTGGAAGAATCAAAGCCAGGCCTTGAGCTTCAGCCAGAATTATACTGCCAAGGATAAACATAGAAATGTATTCTCCCAGAAGTCCATGGATGTCTTTTATACTTCATCTTGCCCCTGTCCTAGTGAACAATGAATTGAGTACACACCATACACTAAACTCCTGGGATCCCTCAAGTGCCATCCATTTTCTAAAGCAAAGGTGGCAGTCTTTTCCTGTAAGGAGCCAGACAGTACCTAGTTCAGGTTTTGAAGATCATAGCATCTCTGTTACAGTTGCTCAACTCTGCCACTGTGGCACAAAAGCCACCAAAGATAATGCATAGACAAACAAGTTGGCTGTGTTTAATAACACTGCATTTATAACAACAGGCAGTGTTTTGCCAACCCCTGTGCTAAAACAACAATCCCCAAAGTGGATTGAATCCACCTGAGCCTTTGGGTGTGTAAAGAAGGATCACAACTTTTGTTTTTATCACCAAAAAAAAAAGCCAGTAAGAAATTGTTAATATTTAATATCAGATGACATTTGGTGCCCACATTTAATCCAGTGTCAGAAAATAAGAGGTCACACACAGAGGCACAGAACTGAAAGAAAAAGCTCAGTTGGTAAAGAATCTACCTGCAATGCAGGAGGCCCCGGTTCAATTCCTGGGTCAAGAAGATTGCTAGAGAAGGGCTAGGATGCCCACTCCAGTATTCTTGGACTTTGCATGGGAGACCCATGTTTCATCCCTGGGTTAGGAAGATCCCCTAGGGAAGGGAAAGGCTACTCATTCCAGTGTTCTGGCCTAGAGAATTCCATGGACTGTATAGTTCATGGAGGTGCAAAGAGTCAGACACGACTTAGCAACTTTCATGTGGAGACAAAGGGTCTGAAAAGCCTGAAAATAAAATAAAATCCTTTCCTGTTGTTAGTTTCTATTTTCAGTAATCATTTGTCAGGGCATCTATCTGGTGGTTGGTAAATAGTATCAGAGTATAGTTACCAGTTTGACTACCTTATGAGAAGTGGTAGAAAATGATGTGGTTTTGAGGGGAAGTAAAAGTAAAAATCACATTGGGCGAGGTGAGGTGTTAATTGTAGCAAGCATTTGGCCTGTTATTGAAGGAAAACAATAGAATATTTAGAATTAAGGACAGATTTCACTTTTAAAAGTCAGTGAATACTTGATCCATGTAAAGATTTAAAGCAATGAATACCTAATAAAATAGGGAAGACTGAAGCAGGGGAAAGTTTATCCTTTACTGTAAAAAAAAAAAAAAAGAAAAAAGTGTCTTGTTTTTTAAAAGGAGAGGGAATGTAGAGATTTTGTAGGAAGAAGGGAGGGAGGAAGGGAGGCAGGGACATTATCAATATCCACCACCATGAGCCGCCACTCCTTATCCTACTCACTTCTCCCTTTGCTGCTGCCTTTCATTGAAACTGTTTACAGGATGAAACACCACAACAAACACACTGAAGTCCTTCGCTAGTGGGACCCTCCACTGTGGAAGCTCAACCAACTCCTAGATCACAGACTTTGGGGAACCCTGTTCCCGTGAACCTATTCATACCCAGTTAGCCACTGTGGACCAGTACAGAATGTCCCAATAAAATTGTTCCTCCAGAAGTCATCGTACCATAGCTGGACACCTCCACACACAGCTGAGAATGTGTGTGTAGTGCACGTCGTGCAGCCGCATGTCGGCACCAAAATGTCTGCCTAACTGAAAGGATCTGAAGTCAGTACTATCAAGAATTATAGTCTAGGCCATTAACAACATTAATTAAGTCCTTGTTTTGAGCCAAACACTCTGCATAAGTGATTTAATATATTAGGTCATTTCATCCTTACAGCAGCCCTAGGAAGTAGATATTCCTGCTGTTCCTGATTTTACAGAAGAAGAAACCAAGGCTCAAGTAATTACCACAGGCCAAGTAAACGACAGAGGCAAAGTTTGACTCCTGAGACTGCCTTCTCAAATACTATACCAGTGGTTCTTAAGTGTTAATATATGCAAAAATCATATAAAATACTGCTTAAAATGCAGACCTCACTCCAAAGATTCTGACTCAGCAGGCCCCATGTTTGCCCTGGGAATCTGGTTTTTTGTTTGTTTGTTTTTGTTTTGTTTTCAATAAAATACCCCAGGTGATTCTAATTTGAGTAGTTGGTAGCTTTCAGTTCAGTTCAGTCGCTCAGTCGTGTCCGACTCTTTGCGACCCCATGAATCGCAGCACGCCAGGCCTCCCTGTCCATCACCAACTCCTGGAGTTCACTCAAACTCACCGTCCATCAAGTCGGTGATGCCATCCAGCCATCTCATTCTCTGTCGCCCCCTTTTCCTCCTGCCCCCAATCCCTCCCAGCATCAGTCTTTTCCAATGAGTCAACTCTTCACATGAGGTGGCCAAAGTACTGGAGTTTCAGCTTTAGCATCATTCCTTCCAAAGAACACCCAGGGCTGATCTCCTTCAGAATGGACTGGTTGGATCTCCTTGCAGTCCAAGGGACTCTCAGGAGTCTTCTCCAACACCACAGTTGGTAGCTTTGGGGGACACATATTGTACTCTCATTGTATTACATCCCTTAAATTGGTATTGTACTATAACTAAATAAATTGAACTATATCTCAGAGTTAGCAGTTACTTTATAAGTAACTGTCCTCTCTGATGTTATGAATCAAGGGAGAAGCATGCATGCACATATTCAGACTTACAGACTTATTCAGACTTATCCTCTGAAAAACCAGAGGATATGGTTTACATTACAGTATTAATATTCAGTTTACAGAAAGATTCTTTGCAGTGAGAAATTTCCAAAACAAGGTGCTACATAGCACTGCCTATAAACAAAACTTTAAAACAAAACAAAAAGCACTGCCTATTGAACAAAACTATTTGGCCACTAAAACTGAAAAATTAATGGCATAATTCCCAATGCATAGAAAAACAGACTACTGAATGCAATTTTTAACCATTTTACTTTTGTCTACCCTGTATTTTTCTTAAACTTCTAATGTTTGTACCACTAATCTGCCCTTGAGGGTGAGTTGACAACAAGGCAAATAAACATGGACCAAAAATCATTAAAGAAAAGACTCAGAAAGAACTAATTGTGTCACATTTGACAGCCTGCTCTTCTTTGAGGATTTGATGCTCCTGATTTTATATTGTACTTACATGGCAATATAAAAGGAGGTAGTTCGTACCTCCTGCTGGTAAAATTGTGCCTGCATCATAGGATACTACTGAATGTATCTCTTTATCATGGGTTTGTACTGGAAAGCATTTCGAGACTTCCAGGTACCCTGCCACCTGAATGAGATTGTGAACAACTGGCCTATTTCCTGTCAACGTGATTCTGTGTACACCATTCAATTATATACTTTTTAGGATCACATTTATTATGTAATACAAAATGTGAAAGAAAGCCTTCTCTCATTGTTAGTTATTAGTAAAATTGTTGTTCTCATAGTTATTTTCCCATTGCAAAGCAGCAGTGACAGAACCCAGGAAGGCCGCATCCCTTAGAGAGGTGGAGACGGGGACTGTTGCCCTGCGCTGCTGCGGGTCACCACTCTACTCTGCAGAACAAGGACATCTCTCAGCAACGAAAGGGCAGTTAATGGGAGGAGCCCAGCAGGGGAGCGGAGAGGAGGGGGCGATTGCTGGAAACTAAACCAGACCTCTGCTCCTGGCTGTTGGCAGAGAGACTGGAATGCAGAGGCTGTGGTGATGACTAAATGCAGATTCTAGTTGGAAGTTAAGAAAACTGAACTTCACTTCTGGAGAGCGTCGGCTTCAACAACCAATTGTACATCAAGGCCAGTAGTCTGTGAAATGGCTCAGGAGTGAGGACTGGACATTAAGTGAAAAGAACAAAATGCCTCCAAGAGGGCAAAGGCAGGTGAATGCAGGGCTGAATAAAGCCCAGTGTGACCTCCATCACGTGGATGGAGAGGGGCCATCCCTCAGAGCCTAGTGCCCACTCCTCTTCCACTCCCGTGGAGCCCTGTGCGTGTCAGACTGCCTTCCCCTCCCACATGGGTGAGTTACAGATCGCTCCTCATCTTTCATTCTGTGCATCTCAGACCAGCATGTCCAGAAAGATGCTGGGTGATTTGAATGGGCTTTTAGATGCCTTGACTTGATTAAGCCCATATTCACCTCGGATATGCCTGAGCGACTGAACTGAAGAACACCTCACAAAGCAGCCAGCCTGCGGGTGGAAACTGCCACAGGACAAACTGCACGTGAAGTCAAGGGGATGCGGAAAATGCAGTTTGGGTCAAAAGAGGAAGGAAGCTGTCCTGAGGAACATTCAGCTTGAACTGGCAAAAGACAGTGGACAAGTGTTTGAGGAAAGGTTCTGGAGGAGAAGAGAGAGAAGCTGCCCCACTCTCATGCTTGCATGGATTTATACCCTCCCCTGGTCAGCTTGGATGGCACCACCCGGGCATGAGTAAACTATGTTAAATTGTGTTGGAGAAAATTTTTTGTCAAAGTCTTTATAAAGTGTTTAGGCACATGTGCCAATTTCATGTCTGTTGCACTATTGTTGTGGTTATGACTGCTGTAATTCCTCACTTAGAATAAGGATGGCTTACATTAATTGGACACTTTCTATGTGCCACACACCATGCTAACATCACATACATTATTTCATCTAATTCTCACACCAGCCCAACAAAGGTAGGCACTGCAGTCTCTCTTTTACAGATAAAGAAGTTAAAACTGAAAAAGATAAAGTGATTTGCACTCACTCAGAATGAGCAATCCTGGGGAGCACAGTTGCCTGTAAGGACCTTAGGGGCACCCTGTTTTATAAGCACAGCATAACTGGTACATATAAAAATGCCTCCCAAATCACTGAGATAAGCTTACATCATTCTCATGGAAGCTATTCATGAAAACAGGTGTTTAACACATTTTAGAAAGATTGCTATTCACAATGATGAAAACAAACTAAATTTGGGTGCTCAAAGAAGTGGAGTTCAGTCAGCTGGAAAATAGAGTTATGGGGAACAGCTCATCCCTGATGATGCTGGATAAATGAAGTGTTACCATATTAGTAACAGGAGGAGGAGGAGCAGCACGAAGGCGATTAATAATATTAGTCAAGCTGCAGTGGACAGACTGGGACAGGAGAGAATGGAGAATTAGGGGAACGTCTGGGAATTTATCTGTGAAATAGCCTCAGAAGTCCCGTGCTTTCCCACCACCATCACCAATTGCTCAAGTGTAATGATGTGTCCAGGTAACGTATTTATTTCTTACAACAAACACTTGGCTCTTCTCTCGTTTTGAACCCCCTGCCTCTGGGTTCCTCTGTACTTTGGCACCGGCAGCGTTAGAGAATATATATGTGCTGCAGCCCTTGTGCACAGTACAAGGCTATAGGGAAAGCAAACGGATTCTCCTCATCTGGTATATTGATGCCATGCAGCAGAAAGCCAATAAGAGCATGACCTTGTTCCACACACAAATACGTTCTTTTAACGGCTTTTCCTCTAAGGCAGCAAGTCTGCACCGGCAGGGAGAACAGAATGAATTTTCCTTTTAAGAAACATGTAAGATGGTGCTCGTTTTCCACAGTTTTTTTTTTTTTTTTTTTGCCTTTTATTTTCTTCATTTCATAACATAAATGTGTTAAAGCGTACCCCTTTTTGCATATAATGATACTGACTAAGCCATCTTGCTGAAGGGTCTTTCTCCTCAGGCTGCTGGTTTGGTTCTAACTGGTGCTGGAAATAGAGCCCAGCCACAGAGATTAACGCCAACTCAGATTTTTACCACTCACATTGAGGACACCATGTTTCTGCTTGTGTTCCTGCCTGACCTCTTGACTGCATTAGACTTGTGGATGTATGGATGGACAGAAAAACAATGAGATGCTGCAGGTCAATAACTGCTTTCAAACCAGTGTTATAATTAAGAAAGCATGGGTTTGATTCTCCTGCTCCTACGTAACTTTTTGAGGTTGTGCAGAGGTGAGACTGATTTATGCCACAGCATACCATGAATAAAGCTTTCAAAGAAAAGTGTAGCCACAAATGTTGTGTTTAGTTTACATATATATTAATAGGTAGTCCATGGGGTCGCTAAGGGTCGGACACGACTGAGCGACTTCCCTTTCACTTTTCACTTTCATGCCTTGGAGAAGGCAATGGCAACCCACTCCAATGTTCTTGCCTGGAGAATCCCAGGGACGGGGGAGCCTGGTGGGCTGCCGTCTATGGGGTCGCACAGAGTCCGACACGACTGAAGCAACTTAGCAGCAGCAGCAGCGTACATGTGACTGTCCTCATACAGCCTAGGAGCTAGCATCTCAGCATTCTGCATTCTACACTTCCCAGACACCTACTATGTGCTGGGAGCTCATCATTCAAAGACTAATAATAGAAAAGAAAAAAAAAAACCTGCAACCAAAGGGGCAGTGCCACAAAATAAGGATTCAAGGATACTATTTTAAAGACTGTTTCCACACTGTTCTGTGTTTCAAACTGAAAACCACCCCTTTCCCCCCTCTGCGCATGGATCAGTCAAGAACAAAAGGAAATATTTCTGCTTTTTTTCCTTTCTTTCCAAGCACCTTGGGAAGAGCCAGGCATGGAGCCAAAAAGGAGGGAGATGTTACTAAGGGAAAAAACCATCCTGTTTGACTTTGATGGGGAAAAAAAAGGAAAGAAGCAACTGCATCATGTATGGAGGCTTGAATGAGGGTATATAGGAAAAGAGTGTTTTTATGGGTAACTGCCATGGGCGAAACAGCAGATCTAATCAAAAGCACTACACACGTGGATGTTCCCCGCCTCTGGGAGAAGGGAACTCTTACAACGGGCTGGGTTTCAGAGTTTTTCTTCTTCAATTCAGCAGAGGGTAGACAGCCTTACAATGCATAAAATATTCCTCACAGCCTCGCTATCCTCCAGGGAAAAAAAAAAAAAAGACTACTCATCACTAAGACAAACCATTAATTCCAAATTAATTCTAAACTAATAAAATTCTCTTATCTTCATCACACAGGTGAGTTGTGGTGTGAATATCCATGCGGTTCCATACATATGAGCAGCCACGAGTTGTCACTGCTATCCTCTCTCCCAGCCAAGTAGCACAGGAAGTGAGTCTTGGCTTTGGGAAACAAAAACGCTAAGATAAATTATCCCCTCATCTCTTTACCCTCCCTGCCATTCCCTCCTTTTGTTTTCCATTTGAAGCTGATTATGCCTAGATAAGCCCACCCAGGGAATAAGCAGTAGCAGGCTTCCCAGGTTCAGTGGTAAAGAATCTGACTGCCAACACATGAGATGGGGGTTCAGTCCCTGGGTGGGGAAGATCCCCTGGAGGGGGAAATGGCAACCCACTCCAGTATTCTTCCCTGGAAAATCCTATGGACAGAGGAGCCTGGCGGGCTACAGTGCATGAGGTCGCAGGGGTGGACACAGGAGGCCGCCGCAGTTCTCACCTCTAGAGGGCGCTGTACACCCCAGTCTCAGGAAGCCTAAGGAAGGAGTGTCTGCTCTTCATATCCGGTTTTTGGAAAGTGTAAGCAGTGAACAAAGCTGAACAGGCAGGAGTGGGAGAGGGAGTTACGAGAGGAGGCAGGACAGAGGCGGAAGGAGGAGCAGAGCTCTCCTAGCAGTGCTCCACTCGTCTCCAGTGGCAGACGGTGATTGTGCTAATTGGCTCTGTGCTCTGCCCTACGTGATGGAAAAACAATAGCAACGAAAGCAAGATGAAACCAGAAAGCAGGAGATTCTATATGATCAAACACAGCCCTGCACAAGAATTCTGCGTATTGGAAGGTCAGATAAAAGATACCAAATCCACCAGGACACTTCTTTACCGGACCCACAAATGGATGTGTTTTAAAACGGATCCATACTCCTCAATTCTCTTTGACCGAATAATCTGACCACTGTGGCGAACAGTGATAGTGCAGTTGCTGCAAGCCAGGCACCGTGCTGTGTGTCCGTGTGGGTCACCTCATTCACTTCTAGCAAGGGTGTTAGTACATCTTATGTATGAGGAAACAGAGACTTGGTGAAAACTCACCCAAGGTAACACAGCCAGCAAGTAGAAAAGCCGGGATTTGCACCCAGCTCATCAGACCCGTGTCCACGTCCCTAACTACTCTGCTGGTTGGCTGCTAGATGCCATGCCTCTAGCAATAGCTGGGGGCGGGGGGTGGTGGTGCACGGAGTCAATGGCCTTCAAAATCCAAATGCTAAAATCCAACTTTATTGACCTGCATCAGTGCTGGCAAGATGGTAGAGTGAAGCTGCCCCCAATTGTCTGTTCTTTCTTCTTTAGCAGATGCCAAAAGGTACAGGAACATACAACAGAAATAAGGCTGTGTGAAAAGTTAGTGAGACCACCCCCCTTGGAAAAATAAAAAGTTAAGGCCAGGAAATCAGTCTCCAGAAACTGCACTGAGACCCAGCAGCTAGGATATTCCACAGATCTTTGCCCCAATTTGAGCCTACTTCAGGCTGTGGGGATCAGCGCAGGCTGGATCCACCTCCACTCACAAGACCCTCCGTGTCCTACTCTGTCTCCACCAGCTCCTTCACGACTCTAGTCCTGTCCCCCTGGAATGAATCCAATTCCCTCAGACTCATTTGCTCCCCACTTTACTGAAAAATTCAAGGCCCTTTTACACAAATCTTCGGTTCTTCTCTCCTCACCTTGCCAGTATGCTGTTAGCTCCACTTTTCAGGGTTTTTCCTTCTTATAGCAAAAGAGATGTTATTCCTCCTTTTTCCAAAGCTAATGTCTCCTGCCTACTCAGTCACCTTGAATCAACAATGATCCCCTCTTGCACCTTCATCTGACCTACTCTCAGCCTCTTTCATTCTGCTTGCAAGCCTATGGTGCCTTCACAATCTAATAAATATAACAAATTATGAATAAAATTTTCACACCTTCCTTTTAACCATGCCTCTGTCTGTAACAAAGTTTACACAATTTTCTGCTAGAAGAGCCACCTGGACCCTTGTTAGTTATGCAGATTCCCAGGCACTTTGCCCTGGATATCAACCCAGCAGGTCTGAAACAGGCATGGGAAGCTGTGTGATTGGGCAAGTTTGGGAATCACCTCCCTGCAGGCTCTCCCTTCTGTGTCTGCACACACTGAACGTGGGGTTACAGCTGCTTCCTGCTTCCTCACCTCCTGCTTACTCGTAAGCATATTGCAAAGCTTCCACCCTAACAATAGCTCTCCTGTGGGAATTTTGTAGTGTGACAAGCCAAGTTGAACTACAAGCCAGAATTTCCTAACCTGCATGGCTCCAAGTGAGGTCATGACATTTGTGAAGTGGGAGTGAAGCTGCAGGCTTTGGGGCTGGTGGAAGTCGGTGGGGGCCCAGGACCTGCTGGCTCACGTTAGTGTGAAGTGCACTTCGGCCCAAAGCTCCTCCCTCTGTGGGTCTGCCCCTGCAGCTTTTTTGAGTCCTGGGTCAAGCAGGTGTGCAGGCCCATGGCAAAGGGCACTGCCTTCTGCAGGTCACTGGGTCACTCATCAGGGTCGGACGTGGGAAGAGACAGATGCAGGTTACAGTTTGCCCTTGTGATTTCACTTTGTCCTCGGTTTCCCCCGCTCGTATCCAACTTTTCTCCTCAACTTCTGGCCCCCACTAATGATTTCATTAATGACCCTGTCACAAGTAACAAAGAGAACTCTGATGCCTGTTACATGCAATGGCAAAATAGTCACTAACTTATCACCTGTAACAGTTGTCTAAGTCTCTAGAAAATAAGGCTTTGTGTGATCGAGTACTGCTATAATAAGTTTTGATACAAATAAAAAATATAATACAGTTGGTACTAGAGAACTTAGCAGAAGAAAATGATAAATTTGGGGTCTCTAATTCCCAGCTTTAGGCCTGTAGGAAGGACAGTAAAACTTCTAAACTGCCCTAAAGGAGCTCTTGTCTCCTGGAGCCAAGATTTTCAGAGGTGGGGACCCAAAGTCCAGTCCTAAGGACTGCTGAATCATAAAGAAAATTGAATTCACAAACTTGCAGGATTTTTTATGTGAAAATCATAAAACCTCAAGTTTAATTATGTTAAATTGTTACTTGTGTTTGACCAAAATAAAATTTTTTTGGAAACTAATCAAATGGGTCCCTCTTCAAACTGTGATTCTCAAACTTTTTGAATTAGAGGGACCTTTTAGCATATTCAAAAGCAGAGACATTACTCTGCCAGCAAAGGTCCGTCTAGTCAAGGCTATGATTTTTCCTGTGGTCATGTATGGATGTGAGAGTTGGACTGTGAAGAAAACTGAGCACCAAAGAATTATGCTGTTGAACTGTGGTGTTGGAGAAGACTCTTGAGAGTCCCTTGGACTGCAAGGAGATCCAACCAGTCCATTCTGAAGAGATCAGCCCTGGGTTTTCTTTGGAAGGAATGATGCTAAAGCTGAAACTCCATTACTTTGGCCACCTCATGCGAAGAGTTGACTCATTGGAAAAGACTCTGATGCTGGGAGGGATTGGGGGCAGGAGGAGAAGGGGATGACAGAGGATGAGATGGCTGGATGGCATCACTGACTCGATGGACGTGAGTCTGAGTGAACTCCGGGAGTTGGTGATGGACAGGGAGGCCTGGCGTGCTGCGATTCATAGGGTAGCAAAAAATTGGACATGACTGAGCAACTGAACTATTTAACATATTACGAATTTTACTCCTCACTTCAGTCAGCACACACATAGAAACACATGATGGTGATTATACTTTTAGTGTCTTTTGAAAGGGAAAATAAAAAAAGGAAAGACTATCAGAGCAGGAATTTGGACCTGGAAACTTGAGATAGTTTCTGCCAAACCTTATTTGTCAGTGGAAGCAGCCCTTCCTTCTTATCTTGAGTTTTCTCTGAGCTCTTCCTGTACCTGAGGAGTCTGCAAGGGTCTTCATGAGGCAGTGGCCTCACAGCAGATTGCTGGTTCTCCCCAGGACCTACCCACATCCTTCTCATGGTTTCTTGAGCAGACTCAAATCCTGGCCAGCCTCCACAGCTAAGTACCAAGTGTGACCCAAGAGGAGGTGCAGTATGCACCCAAAAAACTGAAAGGGTTTATGAACTTTTATCAACAGCATCCTGGAAAATGTGTTTGGGAATGAATCCTACAGGTATTGGATCAGGGTAGAAAGAAATAATTGGATTGGGCCAAATTTTGATTCTATGTGTTAACTCAGGCAGCTGCATGTGGCTCTAAAAGTTTGTGTCGTTGGTTTCCTCAAACATAGAAACAAAAATGTCCTATACAGAATGGAGTTTAAATGCCTGAACTTCATTAGTAAACTTTAAAAGAAGACATCCAGAGGCTACAGGGGATCTGAATTGTAGAGGAGACATATTACCTAAGACATGTTCTCCCACTCCCTAACTATGCCTGCTGGGAAGGTTCTGGGCTCACCCTTCATCAAGGCTGTGAGAAATGAGTTTGTGAGGGGCACCCTGGCATCTTTGAAGAGCTCTATGGTGGCCCTTCTCTACAGGTCAGGAATGACAGTGGGAACTACTGCCATCAAACTACCAAATTCATTGGGGATAAGGAGTTCCAGGTGGCAAAGGGCTTTAATGACAGAGACAAGATTTGGCAGGTTACCATAATGGGTAGGAGAGCTAAAGCAGTAATTAGAATAGCTGAACCATAAGAATCTTTGGCATTGACTTACTTATCTTGGTATCTCTGGAACTGAAAGGAATGTATGACTTACTGGATCTGGTGACAAGTCTGACTTGAATCATCATTTGGGCAAGTTCACCATCCCAGGGCCCCTTGAATAAGGGTTGGCTCTTTCCCCCTGAGAAAGATCCCAGCTTGATTAGCTGATAATTAACTGACACATCTCCCAAGAGTCTGCTGGGACTCCTAATTGCCAAAATTCTTGACTATGGACTACAGCACTTAACACCATGGACCACCTCCCCATTGAAACTTCCAGTTCTTGCCATCTCTCCAGCATCGTATGTTCCTGCTCCTTCCTCTGAAACTCTCTCCCAGGTTGGCCTTTCTAGTCCCTGAATACAAGCATCACTATGTTTCCATCTTGGTCCCTTTCCTCATTTCCTAAAACACTTGTTTCAGTAATTCCAAATGCCTGTATCTCCTCTACAGGTCCCAGTTTTTTCCTCAGTGCATCACCCCTGCTTTTTGGTTACCTAAACATTAAACATCTGGATATACTGTTACCACCTCAAAATCATTCCATATCTGCTACACACTAAACATTTGTATCCGCCCCAGATTCTGGAGAAGGCAATGGCACCCCACTCCAGTACTCTTGCCTAGAAACTCCCATGGACGGAGGAGCCTGGTGGGCTGCAGTCCATGGGGTCACTAAGAGTCAGACACGACTGAGTGACTTCACTTTCACTTTTCATTTTCATGCATTGGAGAAGGAAATGGCAACCCACTCCAGTGTTCTTGCCTTGAGAATCCCAGGGACGGCAGAGCCAGGTGGGCTGCCGTCTATGGGTCGAACAAAGTTGGACACGACTGAAGCGACTTAGCAGCAGCAGCAGCCCCCAAATTCATTTGTTGAAGTCCTAACCTCCAGTGTGGCGGTATGTGGAAGTAGGGCCTTGAAAGGTAATTAGCTCCCTTGGGTGGGGCCTTCATAAATAGGATTAGTGGCCTTATAAACAGGACCCCAAAGAGCTCTGCTACCCCTTTGCCACCACGTGAGGCTACACCAAGAAGCTGTCATTCTGCAGCTGGGCAGAGGGCTATTACCATATCCCAACCATGCTGGCACCCTAATCTTGGACTTCCAGACTCCAGGACTATATGAGTTACATTTCTGCTGTTTGTAAACACCTAGTTTGTGGTATTTTGTTATGGCAGCCCAAAGTGACCAAGACAATATCGTTTTTCCTTATTTCCATATCGGTAATACCACAGTCTTCCCAGTCAGACTTAAAACATTAGACATCCTTGACCCCACCTTCTACTTCTCTTCCCATGTCTAATCAGTGACAAAATACTAGAAATCTTATTTCAGTCTCACGTGTTATTCGAAACACAGCCCAAACGCAAGTCCATGTTATCACTGGAGAAAATAAAACAGCCTTCCACTTCCATTCTCTCTCCCAGTCATCCAGCCTATTCTTCATAAACCATGAGCTGTTTCAGTGTGCACAGTTTCACTATTCAGACACCCTCCACCATCCCTACCTGCCTACAAAATAAAGTCCAAGCTTCAGAATTTAGTATTTTCCCCCTTTAGTGATAGGCCCTGAACCTACATCTTTCACATTCCGACATTTTCAGGGCTTATACGTAACCAATATTCCAACCAAACTCTACTATTCCCTGAATATGACTTGTATGTTCCCAGTTCTACATCTTTATTCACGACATTCCTTCTGTCTGCCATGCCTGCCTCATCTCCACCTGTTCACTTATTCCACAAATACTATTGAACATCTCTCATGTGTAAGGCCTTATGCATATCAAGGGATTACACTTACTTTGTGTTGCTCAGAATCTGCCTGTAGAAATCCTATGACTGCTATTAAGGCTAGTTCACATCGCCACTGCCTCCATGAACTCCTCCTGGCCAGAAGTGACCACCTGATCATAGTACTGTTTATCTCCCTCATGGTGTTTATCAGTGCCAGATGCTAGTGATTCATTCCTCAGGGCCCTTATACTTGCTGTTCTTTCTGCCCCATGTGCTCTTCCCAGACTCCATATAGTCAGATCCTTCACTTACTTAATTTTCTGCTCAAATCTCACATCCTCAGGAAGTGTTCTCTAGCCACCCTACCTAAAATATCCTCTCTACTTTATTTTTCTTCTTGAAATTCAGTTCAGTTCATTCGCTCAGTCGTGTCTAACTCTTTGCAACGCCATGAATCGCAGCACACCAGGCCTCCCCGTCCATCACCAACTCCCGGAGTCCACACAAACCCATGTCCATTGAGTTGGTGATGCCATCCAGCCATCTCATCCCCTGTCGTCCCCTTCTCCTCCTGCCCCCAATCCCTCCCAGCATCGGGTCTTTTCCAGTGAGTCAACTCTTCGCATGAGGTGGCCAAAGTATTGGAGTTTCAGCTTTAGCATCAATCCTTCCAATAAACACCCAGGACTGATCTCCTTTAGAATGGGCTGGGTGGATCTCCTTGCAGTCCAAGGGACTCTCAAGAGTCTTCTCCAACACCACAGTTCAAAAGCATCAATTCTTTGGCACTCAGCTTTCTTCACAGTCCAACTCTCACATCCATACATGACCACAGGAAAAACCATAGCCTTGACTAGACGGACCTTTGTAGGCAAAGTAATATCACTGCTTTTGAATATGCTGTCTAGGTTGGTCATAACTTTCCTACCAAGGAGTAAGTGTCTTTTAATTTCATGGCTGCAATCACCATCTGCAGTGATTTTGGAGCCCCAAAAAATAAAGTCTGACACTGTTTCCCTATTTCCCATAAAGAGATGGGACCAGATGCCATGATCTTAGTTTTCTGAATGTTGAGCTTTAGGCCAACTTTTTCACTCTCCTCTTTCACTTTCATCAAGAGGCTTTTGAGTTCCTCTTCACTTTCTGCCATAAGGGTGGTGTCATCTGCATATCTGAGGTGATTGATATTTCTCCCAGCAATCTTGATTTCAGCTTGTGCTTCTTGCAGCCATTTCTCATGATGTACTCTGCACAGAAGTTAAATAAGCAGGGTGACAATATACAGCCTTGACGTACTCCTTTTCCTATTTGGAACCAGTCTGTTGTTCCATGTCCAGTTCTAACTGTTACTTCCTGACCTGCATATAGGTTTCTCAAGAGGCAGGTCAGATGGTGTGGTATTCCCGTCTATTTCAGAATTTTCCACAGTTTATTGTGATCCAAAGAGTCAAAGGCCTTGGCATAGTCAATAAAGCAAGTCCATGAATCAAGGCAAATTGGATGTGGTCAAACAGGAGGTGGCAAGAGTGAACGTCGACATTCTAGGAATCAGTGAACTAAAATGGACTGGAATGGGTGAATTTAACTCAGATGACCATTATATCTACTACTGTGGGCAGGAATCCCTTAGGAGAAATGGAGTAGCCATCATGGTCAACAGAGTCCAAAATGCAGTACTTGGATGCAATCTCAAAAACAACATAATGATCTCTTTTCGTTTCCAAGGCAAACCATTCAGTATCACGGTAATCAAGTCTATGCCCCAACCAGTAACGCTGAAGAAGCTGAAGTTGAACGGTTCTATGAAGACCTACAATACCTTTTAGAACTAACACTCAAAAAAGATGTCCTTTTCATTATAGGGGACTGGAATGCAAAAGTAGAAAATCAAGAAACAAGTGGAGTAACAGGCAAATTTGGCCTTGGAGTATGGAATGAAGCAGGGCAAAGGCTAATAGAGTTTTGCCAAGAGAAAGCACTGGTCATAGCAAACACCCTCTTCCTTGAAATTATCCATACTTTAACTGTGTGTGTGTGTGTGTGTGTGTGTGTGCATGTGTGTGGTTTGTGTATTGTACATGTATGTCTCCCCCAGTGGACTATAAGCTCCATAAAAACAGGGATATTGTGATATTATATTCCCAAAATTGTCCTTTCAAGACAGCAACCATCTTTCCCTAATCACAACACATAACTACAAAGTTTAGTTTATATGTTCTTTGGAGCAACCAGATTCTTAGATGAGACTTCCTTTCCCCACTAACTATATCCACAATCAGAAAAAGAAACATACGTGAATTTTTTCTCTTCTCCCCAGGTCATTGATTTTGATTTGTTTTTTTCCTGGTTATACCTAAATCAACTACTGCCCTCTCCCTAAGCCTAACACTGTATCAAGTAAGAACTAGATATCTCTTGAATAAATCCCCCTCCCCAAGAAACAACCTCTTGTATATATTTTCCACTAATCAGTATCCTCCAGATGGTCTAAAATATTGATGGGGCTAACCACTGGCCACAGTTCTTTTTTAGAGCAGCTGCCTTCCACAGGGACTCCTAAAGTCCCTTCCCACAGCACAGCCAGGAGACCCAGGAACTGAAAAAACAGAGAACCCTACTTAAAAGCAGAAACAAAGATGCTCAGCCACACAACTGCCTGACTTCAAGTCAGAGCCACCCCTTGGTGTCTCATTAGCTCTAGGAGAAGCGAACACTGGAAAAGGGCCTCTGTCTCCTCCCTGAGTTCTCCAGAGCCTTTGTCCTTTAATTCTGTGTGTCTCTTGGAGTATTTTTTAACCATTACTGACTGGACAATGGGGCTCTGTTGGAGTGTCAGTCATCCTAAGTAGCAATGATAGCTTGTTCTTCCATGATACATCTGTCTGAGAAGTGGATTGGGTAGCAAAGGTGTTTTGCCCATTCCTTTTCCATGGTATGATAATGAGCGGAGGACTTCCCTAGTGGCTCAGACGGTAAAGCGTCTGTCTACAATGCGGGAGACCTGGGTTTGAGCCCTGGGTTGGGAAGATCCCCTGCAGAGGGAAATGGCAATCCATTCCAGTACTATTGCCTGGAAAATCCCATGGACAGAGGAGCCTGGTAGGCTACAGTCTATGGGGTCGCAAAGAGTCGGACATGACTGAGCGACTTCCCTTTCCATGGTATGATAATGAGCACCCAGCAGAAAAAGGCAGCCTTGGCTGCTGCTGCTTTTTTTTTTTTAATGTATTTATTTGGCTGCGCCTGGCATTCAAACTCTTAGTTGCATCTTGTGGGATCCAGTTCCCTGACCAGGAATTGAACCCAGGCCCCCTGCCTTAGGAGCACACAGTCCCAGCCACTGGAGCCCCAGGGAAGTCCCCAGCCTTGGTTTCTCTAATGCAATGGTTGGCCCTATGAAAGACCAAACTCAGAAAGGCCCCTCAGGCAGGGAAAGAGGCACCCCCTGCCTAACACTACTGGGACACCCAGAGCAGAGCATGTCAAGACAGTGGGCTCTGCCACTCAGGCTTTCATGAAAAAGCAAAGCCAGGACAATCCCTTTATGTGACTCTGCAACATCAGTCACTTCCTACCCTTTGATTTGTGCTTCATCAGAAAGCCCTTTGTTATGTATTTGTGGTCTCACAGGGTGTGCATTTCCCTGGCGCACGGTACACACATCTGTAGCCTTCATCACCAGTCTTCATCAGCTGGTTAGGTCCCTGGCTTCTCTAAGATTTGGTCTGTATGAGTGACTTAATTATCTAGCCTCAATTCATTTAATTTACCACAGAATCAGCCCAATTGAAAACTGTCAACCCAAAGAAATTATTTGCAGCTCCTCCGATGTATTTCTAAAGGGAATAACAGCCTGTCACTTTTAGACAAGTTGCCTGATTTCTCTGGGCCTGTGCTCCCTCACGAATAAAATGAGGCAGGTGACTCTGACGCTGGCTGCATATTAGAATCATCTGGGGAACTTGTAAACCAACCATGGGGCCTGGACCTCTCCTTCCCAGACCAATTAAGTTAGAATCTGGGGGGAAGGAATGGAGGCCTAAGCCCCAGTATTTTTTAAAAGCTCCCCAGAGGATCTGAACGTGCAGCCAACATTGGGGAGCAATCACCAAATTGGATGATCCCTCAAAATGCTTCAGCACCAACCTCACTTCACTCTGCAGGGCCCCATGATGCACCATCAGCAGCGGCTTGGGTGACTGGGTTTGAGAACCATGTCTAACAATGGCTCGCTCTGGAGTGAAAGGAAGCCACAAGATTGTTTACCACCCAGCGAAGCCCTGTAGTCCAAAGAAAAGGCTGTTACCATCAAAATGGCCTCCTCAGAGGCTTATTGTGTCTGTGGGGAGAAAGAACCCAAGGTCTTCAGGATTCTCTGTGGACCTTGATCTCACCAAGCAAGGCCCAGAACAGATAGTCTGGACCCACCATGTAAGGCAGCCCTGCCTCTCATAGGTCACCTCACACCTTCACAGCAAAGCCGCCCTAAGTCCCACCTCTCCTTATCTGTTCCCTCCCTGGTCTGTCTCATTTCACTCATCCAACAAATATCCATTCTGTGCTGGCTCTCTCAACAGTCACTGTTCTGGGCCCTGGGGATATATTTGTGAGGAGAAGTAAACAAGAAAGAAAAGAGAGCAGTAGGAGGGTGAGGAGACAATCCAGGGAAAGCAGAAGGGAGCATTCAGTTCAGTTCAGTCGCTCAGTCGTATCTGACTGTTTGCGACCCCATGAATCACAGCACGCCAGGCCTCCCTGTCCATCACCAATTCCTGGAGTCCACCCAAACCCATGTCCATTGAGTTGGTGATGCCATCCAGCCATCTCATCCTCTGTCATCCCCTTCTCCTCCTGCCCCCAATCCCTCCCAGCATCAGGGTCTTTTCCAATGAGTCAACTCTTCGCATGAGGTGGTCAAAGTAGTGGAGTTTCACCTTTAGCATCAGTCCTTCCAATGAACACCCAGGACTGATCTCCTTCAGAATGGACTGGTTGGATCTCCTTGCAGTCCAAGGGACTCTCAAGAGTCTTCTCCAACACCACAGTTCAAAAACATCAATTCTTCGGTGCTCAGCTTTCTTCACAGTCCAACTCTCACATCCATATATGACCACTGGAAAAACTATAGCCTTGACTAGATGGACCTTTGAAGGGAGCATTAAGGTGAGTGAACTAATAAAAGTGATCAGGGTAGGCCTCGTTAACAAGGTGAAATCTGCACAAAAATGTGAAAGATGTAAACAAACAGCCCAATCAAAAAATGGGCAGAAGGCCTAAATAGACATTTCTCCAAATAAGACCTACAAATGGCCAACAGGCACATGAAAAGATGCTCAGTGTCACTAATTATTAGAAAAATGAAAATCAAAACTACAGTGAGGTATCACCTCATACAGTCAGAATGGCCATCATCCAAAAGTCTACAAATGGGGCTTCCCTGGTGGCTCAGTGGTAAAGAATCCACCTGCCAATGTGGGGGACACGGGTTCGAGCTCTGGTCCGGAAAGATCCCACATCCAACAGAGCACCTAAACCCATTCTCTACAGCCCAGGCACCACAGCTACTGAGCCCGCATTCCTTAAAATACTAAAAATAGAGCTACCATATGATTCAGCAATCTCATTCCTGGGGATATATCTGGAGAAAACTAACTTGGAAAAAAAACATGCATCCCAGTGGTCATAGAAACCCTATTTACAATAGCCAAGATATGGAAGCAACCTAAATGTCATCAAGAGATAAATGGATAAAGATGATATGCACACACACACACATATACAATGGAATAATAAGCAGCCATAAAAAGAAATCATGCATTTGCAGCAACACAGACAGACCTGTGTTGTCAGGTCCACGTGAAGGCCCACTTCAAGGCCATGTGAAGTTAGAGACAAATATAATATGAAACCATTTACATGTGGAATTTTTATAATGATACAAATAAACTGTTATGAAACAAACAGAGTCACAGACATAGAAGACAAATTTATGGTCACCAAAGGGGATAGTGGGGCAGGGGAGAGAGAACTTAGGAGTTTGGGGTTAACATATATGCACTACTATATGTAAAATCGAGAAACAACAAGATCCTACTGTATAGCACAGGGAACTCTAGTCAGTGTCTTATAATAACTTATAATGGAAGAGCATCTGAAAAATGCATCTGAATTACTTGCTGTACACCTAAAACTAAGACAGCATTGTGAATTAATTATACGTCAATATTTTTTAAACTGTTATAAATAAATACTAAAAAAAAAAAAAAAAAAAGTCACCTTTTCCTCTACAGCTCTGTTCCACACAGAATACAGCCTTATAATGTGGTTATTCCACATACTAGTCCCTTCCTCCGCTAAATTTTCTGAATCTTCCTTCTCAGGACAGCGCATGTAGTAGACACTGGGAAAAGGTAGAAATAAGGTAATAGGAGTGTCTTCTCTGATTATCTGTAATACAGTCCACTTCTCTCTCACGCACACACCTTGAAGGTTCTCAGTTCCACTTTTAGGTCAAATGGGCTTAACTGTATAAAATCATAGCATTTTAGAATAGGAAGAGTCCTTAGAAATCATCCAATCCAAATCTCTTATTTTATAGATAAGGAGTCTCTAGCCTGAAAGTCAGGGGTTCTCCCAAGTAGGCGAGTGGCAGACGTCTCCCCAAAGGTCACACTGCAGCTGAATGAGCTGTCACTGCCACTTAGGAACACCAGCCAAGCCAGCCACACCCTGACAGTGGCCGCTTAAACGCCTGCCTCCAGGGCCACGCAGACACAGGAGCCACAAATGGTCTCCTGTGCACCCCTGTGTTCTCCATGGCACCACAGTCCTCTCCAGTTCCCTTCAATTCCTGAAGTTTGGCCAAATCAATTTATAGAGAAGAGTTTTTCTATAACTGTGGTTTTCTGTAATGAACCTGCCTGCCCCTTGACTTCTCTCTCAAAGAAGACAGAGTAACAACCGCCTGTAACAATCACCTTAAGTGAGCAGTGAATTTATAATAAAACTGAAACCTGTCATAGTCTTTCCAACCTTCGTTAACCTGTGCTCTCTCTGATAAGCACAAAGTCACATATGCATTCAGTGGTTTTAAAGCTGCAATAAACAAACCATGGCTAAACATAAAACAGTAATTTTTAAATGCATTTTTTTATCTTGAAAGATGCTTTAACTGAAAAGTCACGTAAATATTAATAAGACACTAATTCTGCTCACCTACTTGCTCTCTAGCTTGTTGAAAAGGAAGAAGTCAGAATTTTTTTCATTTTCCAAATATAAAATACCATAATATTGACAGTGCTTTTCCAAAACAACATAGAGTCTTATTATTAGGTGTTAACAGGAGAAGGCAAAGCTGTATTTTAAGCTATGATGACCTAAGAGTTAAATGATGCCAGAAAACAGCAGTTTCTGGAATGAGCACACAGCTTGGAATCAGGCACTATGATTTTTAATTCAGATAACAGGGGCGCTTGGCAGGAACAGCTTTACCAAATCTACTTGATTTGACTACTACAATCACAAGTTCTGAAACCTCAACCTGATTCCCAAGATTCGTGAGATCTTAGGGCCTGTCCTCAGCATCATCCATGACCTGCGTGGAAAAAAGATGAATGGAAACCAAGGGCCATGTGTGTAGCCTTTAAAAAGAAAAGATTTCTGCATCTGCACTCTGCCAGAGGCTTATAATAGAACCTCAGATAATAGCCAAGCTGGGAAATAGGCAGGGACCTGCAGTTTCATACCCTGGAGGAAGAAATCATATTGTCAAGTAGTGAGAAAAATAAAAATTGAAAATGTTACCAACAAGAACGTTGGACTGAACGGCAGACTATATTACATTTTGTTGTCCTTTGTATTCAAAGATAATGTGCCTGACAGTAATTGTTCTCTGAGTCTTAGAATGTAGCTTAAATACCAATGGGAAACTCAAGAGTCTTTTCCATGCTCCATAAATTGTCCCATGGTTTGCTGCTGTTTTGTCACTGTTTGTTGCTTTGCCACTTAGATTCATGGTTAACCTGAAGCCTTTGGTCCAAGAAGAGGGAGCTCTTGCCTTCCTGCCCACAGTAGGATGATGGGCTCGTGGCTATGGTTTAATAGAAGTTGATGCTACAAAGAATAGCCTGGGGAGGAACTCTTGCTGTAGGAGGGATGTAACTCCCAGCCGCCCTGCTGCCTGCACCCCACCCTAGTAACCAAGGAAACAGCGGGTTATGATAATGATGGGAAAAGGGCACTGAGTAGGGAGCATGAGCCAAGCATCCAGTCCCAAAACCCTGCCTGCCCAAATGAAACACTGCTTCAGAGAAAAGATTCACCCTCTACAGCTGCCATCGTCAAGCACAGTAACCAAATGTACTTACCTTATCTGATTAAATTCTCATAACAACCATGCCATATGAGGATTGTAGTCATGATTTACAAAGAAGACTGAGGTCCAGAACAATTAAGGTATTTGTCAAAGATCAAAAGTTAATAAGGACAACTTCTAGTGTCCAGTCCAGCATGAAAGGAACACTTAAGTCACCACTCTGTTCTGACAAGTAAAATGCTGAACTGAAAAAAAAATCAACAACTCTTAAGATCCATCAAAGAAATGAGGTTACATGGCAAACTGTTGTCCCCGCCCCCCGACCAAAATGGAAAGACAGACAAGCAAACACCAAGACTCACAACTTACAGCAACAAACCCCCATACGCGGAAAACTCCATGGAAACCAGAGCCAGTATAGGAAAATCTGAACTGTAATTAAGGAAGTGCTGGAAGCTCAATGTGGACAAATCTCAAAGCTAAAAACTCCAGGAGGACCCAATCATAAAGGTGAACATTTCTGAGTTTTAATTCCAGGAGCTGAATTAGATACTCATAGTAACATCAAAGATGAATCCCCTTGTGCTTCCAGCAGGACGAAGAGAAAAAGAACCATTTTGACATACACCAAAGCATTCTATTTTTATTTAAAAGGGCCTGCTCTCAGGATGGATACTTAGGTTGCTTTTTGTCTACATTTTATGTTAAATCCCTTAGCATATTAATCACCATTTTTTAAAATTCCTTATCCGATAATTCCAACACTCCTATAATATCAGACTCTGGTTCTGATTCTTGTTCAGTCTCTTCTGTCTGCTTTTGCTTTTCAGTCTGCCGTGTAGTTTCTGATGCACTGGGAAAAGGGACTATAGTCAAGAGGCATTTAGAAACGTGGTGGTTTCCCTGGCGGCTCAGTCGATAGAGAATCTGCCTGCAACGCAGGGGATGCAGGGGACACAGGTTCAATCTCTGTGTTGGGGAGATCCCCTGGAGGAGGAACTGGCCACCCAATCCAGTAATCTTGTCTGGAGAATCCCATGACAGAGGGAGCCTGGTGGGCTACAGTCCTTGGGGTCACAGAGAGTCAGACATGACTTAGCAACTAAACCACCAATGTGGTGGTAAGGTGCAGGGGATGAAAGCATTCTGCAGTCCTATGATTAGCTCTCAGTTTTTGGGTGAATCTGTGTCTCTGGCCCATGAACTTCACCAATACTTCTCAGGACTTTTTCTTTCCCCTTTAAGTGGGACAGGATGTCTACAGGAGCCTGGAGTTGGCTATTTCCCTTCCCCCAAGTGGTTTCAGTTCAGTTCAGTCGCTCAGTCATGTCCGACTCTGTGTGGTTTAGGTGCTGGTAAAATAGATTCTCCTGAGAGCACCATTAGATTTGGAGACATTACCACCTCTTTATGAGAAATACACAGATCCAACAGGGAGAAAATCAGTAAGAACATAGCTGAACTCCACAGCACCTTCAATCAACTGGATATAATTGACACTGTAGACTACCTTATCATTCAATGGCAGATTCTATTTCTACTCAATCTTACATGGAACATTTAACACACCTAGCAAATTTAAAAGAATAAAAACCATATAATGTATGCTGTCAGACCACATGCAATTAAACTAGAAATCAATTTTGTGAAAGGTAGATGGAAAAATCCAAAATATAGGAAGATTGAACAATACATGACTAAATAACACATGTGTCAAAAAAGAAATGTTAAGAAATTTTTTTTAATATTTTGAAGTAAGGGAAAATGAAAATAAAACATCAAAATGTGGGATGCAGTGAAATCAGTACTTAGAGGGAAATTTATAGCATTGGTTGAGTGTTCATTGGAAGGACTGATGCTAAAGCTGAAACTCCAATACTTTGGCCACCTCATGCAAAGAGTTGACTCACTGGAAAAGACCCTGATGCTGGGAGGGATTGGGGGCAGGAGGAGAAGGGGACGACAGAGGATGAGATGGCTGGATGGCATCACCGACTCAATGGACATGAGTTTGAGTAAACTCCAGGAGTTGGTGATGGACAGGGAGGCCTGGTGTACTGCTATTCATGGGGTCACAAAGAGTCGGACACGACTGAGCAACTGAACTGAACTCATTAGAAACTAAGAAAGATCTAAAATGGATAATCTAAGCTTCACCCTAAGTACACTAGAAAGAAAAAGAATGAACTAAATCCAAAGTAAGCAGGAGGAAAAAGGTAAGAATTAGACTAGAAATCAATGAAACTGAAAAGAGGAAATCAATTTTTTTAAAAAAAATCAACAAGCCAAAGATGGTTCTTTGAAAAGATCTAAAAACTAATGATCTTCTGCTGTCATTCAGTCACCAAGTTGCGTCTGACTCTTCACAACCCCACAGACTGCAGCATGCCAGGCTTCCCAGTCCCTCAACATCCCCCAGAGTTTGCCCAAGTCCATGTCCATTGAATCAGTGATGCCATCCAACCATCTCATCCTCTGATAGATAATCTTCTAGCCAAGCCAATTAAGAAAAAATAGAGAAGACACAAGTTACTAAATGACAGGAAAATCACTACAGATTCCATGAACATTAAAAGGATAATGGAGAATTATTATGAACAACTCTGCTCACAAACTTGATAACCTAGATGAAACGACAACTCCTTGAAAGACACAATCTGCCAAAATTCATACAAGAATAAGTAATCTGAACGGGCCTTTATTAAAGAAATTAAATCAATAATTAAGAACCTTCCAAATCAAAAGCACCAGGCTGGAACACATTCATCAGTGAATTGAATATACCAGTTCTCGAAGTCTCAAGAGCATAGATAACACTTTCGAACTCATTCTATGAATCCAACATTACCCTTATATACCAAAAGCAGACAAAGACATTACAAGAAAAATACAGACCAATACCTTTCATAAACATAGATGCAAAAAACCATCAACAAAGTATTAGCAAATCTAATCCAACAATGTATAAAAAGCCCAACCAGGAGGAATTAACCCTAAGTATGCAATCAATTGAAAATCAATCTGAAAAAAATGTAATCCATCATATCAACTGGAGAAAAGGAAAACCACATGATCATATTAATAAATGCAGAAAAAGAACTTGACAAAATCCAACACCTATTTATGACAAAAACTCTCAGGAAGTCAGAAATAGAGGGGAACTTCCTCATTTTGATAGAGAATACCTACCCAAAAATACATATATCACTAACATCATATTTAAGGGTGAGAAATTCAAAGCTTTCCAAGAAGTATCAAGATAAGGTTAGGATGTCCACTCTCACCACTGCTTATCAGCATCATACTGAAATAGTAGCTAATGGAATGAGGCAAGAAAAGAAAGAGAAGTTACACAAATGAGCATGAAGAATTAAAGCTGGCCTTGTTACAAATGACACATTCATCTATGTGGAAAATCCTAAAGAATCAATTAAAAAAAAAATCCTCAGACTAATAATTGACTATAGCAATGTTGCAAAATATAAGGTCAATACACAAAAATCAACCACTTTCCTATATACCAATAATGAACAAGTGAAATTTAAAATTAAAAACATAATACCATTTACATTAGCACCCCCCAAAATGAAATACTTAGGTATAAATCTAACAAAATATGTGTGAGATCTATATGAGGAAAACTGCAAAAAAAAAAAAAAAAAGATGTGAATTAAAGAGGAATTAGATAAATAGGGAGATATTCCATGTTTATGAAGAAGACAATATTATCAAGATGTCAACTTGATCTACATTCAGTGCAATCTAGAATCTAGCAACTTATCTTATGGATATAGACAAATTGATTCTAAAATTTATATAGAGAGGCAGAAGATCCAAAATAGCCCACACAATATTGAAAGAGAAGAAGAAAGTTACAGGATTGACACTATCTAACTTCAAGACTTACAGTAATCAAGACAGTGTGATATTGGCAAAAGATGAGATGAATAGATTGACGGAATCACAAGGAGAGTGCAGAAATTAACCTACATAAATTTAGTTAACTAATCTCTGACAAAAAATCAAAAACTGCAGTGGAGCAAAGATAGTTATCTCAACAAATAGTGCTGGAAAAACTGGATATCCACAGGCAAAAAAAAAAAGAATCTATACACAAACTTTACACATCTCACAAAAATTAAAGTGGACCACAGATCCAAATGTACAATGAAAAACTATAAAACTATTAAGCTAACACAGAATCACTTTGGATATTGTGACAACTTTTGGATATAAAACCAAAGGCAGAATCCAGGAAAGAAATAATTCATAAGCTGAACTTCATTAAATTAAAAACTTCCACTCTGTAAAAAACAATGTCAAGAGAATGAAAAGCCAGGCCAGAGTCTGCTCAGTCGCTTCAGTCGTGTCCGACTCTGTGTGACCCCACGGACTGCAGTCCACCAGGCTCCTCTGTCCATGGGATTCTCCAGGCAAGAATACTGGAATGGGTTGCCATTTCCTTCTCCAAGGCCAGAGTCTGGGAGAGAATATTTACAAAGAGACACATCTGATAAAGGACTGATTCATACAAACAAAGAACTCTTAAACAAGAAGAAAATGAAAAACTCAATTTAAAAATGGGCCAAAGACTTGAACAGATATCTCACCAAAGAAGATATACAGATGCCAAGGAAGTATATAAAAGATGCTCTGAAGTATATGTCATTGTTGTTTTTAGTCGCTCAGTTGTATCCAACTCTTTTGTGACCCCCATGGACTGTAGCCCTCCATGCTCCTCTGTCCATGAAATTTCCAAGGCAAGAATACTGGAGTGGTTGCCATTGCCTTCTCCAGGGGATCTTCCTGATGGGCATCAAACCCACATCTCCTGCACTGGAAGACAGATTCTTTACCACTAAGCCACACATATGTCTTTAGGGAAATGCAAATTAAAACAAAAATGAGATGCCACTACATAGAATGGGCAAAATCCAAAACACTGGAGCACCAAATTCTGGCAAGATTGTAGAGCCCATATTGATGGGAATGAAAAGAGGTATAGTCACTTTGGAAGGCAGTTTGTCAGTTTCTAACAAAACATACCCTTACCCGATCATCTAATAATCAAGCTCCTTGCTCTTTCACCAAATGAAGTGAACACTTATATTCTCACAAAAACCTACACTTGGATATTTATAGCAGCTTTATTCATAATTGCCAAAGCTTGGAAATAGCCAAGATGTTCTTTAGTAAGTGAATGGATAAATAAGCTGTGTTACATCCAAACAATAGAATATTATGAGGGGCTTCCCTGGTGGCTCAGTGGTTTAAAAAAAAAAAAAAATCCACCTGCCAATGGATAAGAAAGCTTTGGTACATTTACACAATGGAATATTACTCAGCTATTAAAAAGAATGCATTTGAATCAGTTCTAATGAGGTAGATGAAAACGGAGCCTATTATACAGTGTGGAGTAAGTCAGAAAGGAAAACACCAATACAGTATATTAACACATATAAATGGAATTTAGAAAGATGGTAATGATGACCCTATATGCAAGACAGCAGAAGAGACACAGCTATGAACAACAGACTTTGGACTCTGAGGGGTGATTTGAGAGAATAGCACTGAAACATGTATATTATCATATGTGAAATAGATCACCAGTCCAAGTTCGATGCATGAAACAGGGCACTCAAAGCCAGTGCACTGGGACCACCCTGAGGGATGGGATGGGGAGGGAGTTGGGAGGGAGGTTTGGGATGGGGGACACATGTACACCTATAGCTGATTCATGTAGATGTATGGCAAAAACCACTACAATATTGTAAAGTAATTAGCCTCCAATTAAATCATTTCTTTCTAAATCTGCCTGCCAATGCAGGAGACATGGGCTCGATCGCCAGTTGGAGAAGATCCCACATGCTGCAGAGCAACTAAGCCCGTGTGTCACAACCATTGAGCCTGTGCTCTGGCGCCTGGCAGCTGCAGCTACTAAGCCTGTGTGCCACAACTACTGAAGCCCACGGGCCCTAGAGCCTTGCTCTGCAACAGGAGAAGCCACTGCACTGAGAAGCCGCCTACAAGTAGAGAGTAGCCCTGCCCTCTGCAACTAGAGAAGAGCCTGCACAGCAACAGTGACCCAGAGCAGCAAAAGATAAACGCATTAATAAAGAAAAGTATTAAAAAAAAAGAAACGAGCCATCTAACCATGAAAAGAAATGCACACTAATAAGTTAAAAGAGCAAGCTGAAGAAGTTATATACTGTATGAGTCCAACTATATAACATTCTAGGAAAAGCAGAACTATGAAGACAGTGAAAAGATTAGTGGTTGCCAGAGCAGTAGCAATGGGGAGGGAAGGGTAAGTGGGTGGTATGGAGTATGGAAGATTTTTAGGGCAGCGGAACTACTGTGCATTATACCATAATGGTGGATACATATCATTATACATTTGTCACAACTCATCGAATGTAAAACGCCAAGAGTGAACCCTAACACAAACTATGGACTTTGAGTGATAATGATGTGTCAGTGCGGGTTCATTAATTGTGTCAAAGGTAACACTGGTGTGAGGTGTGGATAGTAGGGGAGGTTCTGGACAGTGGGGACAAGGATATATGAGAAATCTCTGTACTTTCCAATTAATTCTGCTATGAACCTAAAACTGCTCTGAAAAGATAAAGTTTATTAATTTAAAAAATTAATATGTGCTGGAGCTAGAATTTGATCTCAAGTAAATTTAACTGTAAAAATCTTTGCTTAATTCGGCAATGTAACAGGTCTCTAAGATTAAAGTAGCAGTTCCCAAGCAACTGAATTGGGCCCTGTAACACTCCCTATTTCTTTGGCCCTTTCTTCTTAAGTGTTCCCAGTTTTAACTTTAAAACAGCCATGGGGATTTTACTTCTGTCACCCAAGACACACAGTGAAGAACTAGACTACACTATAACTGTACCACCACTCCACGGACAAGGCTGTCTAGGAAATGCTTTAGTCACACCGAGCAATACTCAGTTCTAATTTATCAACTACACACTGCTATCCAACAAACCACCCCCAAACCTAGTGGTTCAAAAGTTTATCATCCACATGGTTCTGCAGGTTGGTCAGGCAGGTCTGCTGCTGCTCCCCAACTATGCCAGTTCATACAACCGTGTTCATCGAAGGACCAGCCGTGCTCAGCCGAGATGGCTGAGATATCGGAGCCTTTCTCACAGTCCTTTATGCCAGGCTTGTTCAAAGCATGGTAGTCTCAGGGTTACAAGAGAGCAAAAGTGGATGCCCCAAAGCCTCTAGAAATCTAGGCTCAGGAGGCACTCAGTATCTGCCTTTTTCTATTGGTCAGATCAACTCACAAGCCAGGCCCACAGTCAAAGGATAGAGAAATGTACTCCACGTCTTACCTGAAGGAGTTTCAAAGGTACACAAATACAGGGAAGTGTACTTCAGTGGGGCTATTCTTGTAACAGTCTACCACGTAATATATATTTTATGTGTGGGAATGTGTGAGTATATGCACGAAATGATTTTTTTTACATCTGAATTTGAAATCATGGTATTTGCTTTACAAGTTTATTTATATAAATGTAGTTGAGTCATAATACTTTATGATAGTCAGCTAGTGAATGGCCTGTAGTATATTTGGCAAAAGTAATGAATTCTTAGTGATTTGAGATTTGCCTAGAGCTCCTCACCATAAAATGTTTCCTGTGAAGTAAAATGATATTGCTGAGGAATTTTTGTGGAAATTATAGGGTTTATGGGTTAGCAAAGTGAGAATTAATGAGGTTCCTCTGTCTTTACTGCAACCTAAGAACTAGAATTCTTATAAAGAAATTAGTTCTAAGAGTGAAGGCCTTTTTCAAATCATCCTGGCCAAGATGACATCATATTGAAAGCAAAAGCTGTAAATGCTTAACTTTTGCTATTATAGAGATTATTTTTATTGCAGTGTATAACTTTTATTAATTAAATTTTCATACAAATAACTGGGCAATAAAATTATTTATAACCTAAGTGTATGTCTCTAATCTTACTGTGTAATATATTTTTTACAAAGGTTTGAGTCGATGTAAGCTATAGTCTCCTATCTTTATTTCTCAGAGTCAGTTTTACTAGTTAAATTAAGACAGTTTTATACATTAGAGTATAAAGTGCTATTTCTTAAGATATTTGTGTGTGAAATAAAATGTTATTTTTACTGTCTTTAGAAATGTGTAAAATGAGTGATTATAAAAATACATCATAATATCAATCATCTTTCATATATTAAGGGAGTTAATAACAGAGTTGTTCTGAGGAATAGTGAATAAGATTGTTCTAGCTAGAAGACACTTAACTTTACATATAGAAGCAAGATCCAATCAAATTAGATTAAGACTTAATTTATAGTACTATCCTAATTGTTCAATAGTCTTTATCAGGCTAAAAGTTTTGACCCTGTGGATGATGACTTGAGACATAATGATATAGTCAGTTTCAGAATAAATTACACATTCACGGAAAATTAAAAATCTGTGTGCAGAACACTTAAATGTATTAAAAATTTCAGTAATTCATCTTGTGAAATCTTTCTCCAGCATCAAGTCTGAATGCCATTCTGCCAAAAAGCTTAAAATGTAAAATGGTTATAGGGGATACCTAGGGTAGCTTCCAGAGGAGGGAGGAGGGGGAGAAAAGGGAGTTGCTGGAGATGGATTGTGGTGATCATGGTACAGCCATGTGAAATGTACTTAATGCCACTGAACTGTACACTTAAAATGATTAAAATGGTAAATGTTATGGCACATAGATATTTCACCATAATAAAAAATGTAAAATGAAGTCAAAATTCTGTAACTACAAGATAAATACAAATACCTCAGAACGTTTGTAGGTACAAAAGTAAGCAACTTGTAGAACAGAATATTATCAACATCAATAAGATATTAAAGTACAATAACCATACAAGTAAAAGAAAAAAAAATCACTTCTCAAAAATAGCAGCTACTGCCGCTCTTTAAAACTCTTTAAAAGGGTCAGTCATATTCAAGAGAAGCCTTTGCTGAAAGACAGAAGTGGAAGTGAGCTCAATCTGAAAAACAGCTTGTAGCTTGAAAGGTGACTAAGTGATGACTTCTTACATTTATCACTGTTTAAATTATTTTTAATGTCCAGACTAGCTTAAATATCTCTGTATCTAGGTGTCTTTATAGAGCGCAGTGCAAAATTAGTAACCTCCACCCAACATTTCAAAGACTTACAATTCCAATCTCCTTTCTTTTTAAAAAAGTTATTGAAATATAGTTGATTTACGGTGTTATGTTAATTTCTGCTATACAGCAAAGTATCCAACCTCCCATCTTACTATATTCTCACGTGCCCTGGCCTTCATCTGGCTAATTCCCAGACATTTTTTTCCTAGGTCAGACTCTCTGAGGCTTTCCCCTTCCTTCTCCATTCCCTGACTGCTGTCCTTGGAGTTTTCATAATCACTCCAGTCTCACCATCAACCTTTATCTGATTACCTCCAGGTCTTTTCAACAAACCTAGAAGCTGTCGAAAGGTTCATCTGTGTATCCCCAGGTCCTAAACAGCATCTGGCACACAGTAGACAGATAATACTTGTTTACTGAATGAATAAATGAGGAAGGAAGGAAAACAGAATTGAAGAAGAAAAGGAAGGATTGAAGGAAGGAAGAAGTAAACAGATGGCAAGCTTATGAAAAGGGCCCCGTTTCATGAACCAGGCTTAACCCCAAGAACACTGATCTTGGCCCCAACTATCTAAAGAGAATGAAGCATAAGAGCAACCACGGAGATGATGCAAACCAAGCCAGAGATAGCAGCACGGGATGGCACACAACCTTGGCGGGCACCTTCTGAGATGATATTACACTTCCCAACTTTGTGTTTTAGAAAGCAGTTTCTGTTCCAGCAGGTTGTTGTAACTATGGCATTCAGAATAAAACATCCAAAGGATCTGTGAAGAGTAGTAGCTGACCTGTCTGCTCCTGAAAAAATGTTTTTCACCAGTCTCATTATATGTATGTCTACATATATACATCAACCATCTCAAAAAAATTTTAATCTATTTAAACATTTTATAGTAAATTAAGAAAAAGCATAAAAACGTTGTAAGTACTTTTACAAATTAAGCTGAGATCTACTGATTTGTGAGCTTGAATTGACTTCCGGCCCACACCTTTCATTCCCTCGTGCCCTTCTTGGGTGAAATTAACCATGACAGATTGGAAACTTTGGATGACCACTGCGGGCCAGGGAAATGAAGCCCATGGGTAGGCGTGCAAGTTTCAGAGAAAAGAACGCTGTGCCCAAGTTCTGTTCGTTTCTACATGAAACCCATCGCTTACTCTGAACCAACAACCAAGGGCACTGTCTGTACCACATATAAGAGGGTATTATAAACACTAAGACCCCAGATCTGCTCATTTTGGTGCCTAAATCGGAAAATATTTGGCCTCTTGAACTTAGCATTCTGAAAATCCCAAGAAAGGTAGAACTACACCAGAAAGAAGCTGAAGAAAAAAAAGAATTTCTATGAGCAAAGGCCAGCTCAGCTCAAACCCTAGAGAGCTTCTTCCCTCCTAAGCACATGTTATAGAAAATAAACAATATTTTCATTTAACAACAGATGGTTCAACACTCATTGCTATGCCAGGACCTAGCAGTGCATAAATGGCTTCTCCTTCTTGGAAAAAGCATCCTCTTTTCCCAGTTGGACTCCAAGCCCCTAGAGAAAAGAGCTTACAAAATTCTGTCTTTATGTTGCCAGTACCTGGTTTAACCTTCCGGAGTAAGGGCTAACATGATATTGTGGGTGGTGAGGAATAACCCAGGGGCAGGAGAAAGAGCAAGGAAGAGACTGTCAATCTCCTAGCTTATTTCACTTACATTTATTACAACAACGGGCAGGTTTAGTACCTACTATAAAATTAAGATATTAATAAAAGCTATCATTTGCTCATTTATACACTTATTATTTATTATGTCCCAGGGTTCTATGAGTTGACTGGGCTCAGCTGGGTACTCTCTGCTTCAGATCGTTCATGCAATTACAGTAGGAAAGCAGCTGGGGCTGAAGTCATCAGAAAGTTTAACTGAACTGGACTACCAAGGTGGCCAACTCACTTGGTGGGCAGTTGATGTTATCTGCTGTCTGGGAACTCGTTGCTGGGAGCAATTACATGTTATCAAGCTGAGCACTACAGGTAACCTGGCCTCCACACGCTTCTCGAAGAATGCAGCTGGGTTCTAAAAGAGAGTGTCCCAAGAAGGAGCATTCCAAGAGACCCAGGTGTAGAAGAATGAAAGATTCTTAGGATCCAGCCTTGAAAGTCTTCAAGTGTCACTTCAGCTGCAGTTCAGATTCACAGCAGAGACTACAGAAGAGCACGAATAAAGGAGGCATCCTGGGTGGGGGCATCTTAGGAGAAGGAAGACATTTATATAAAAACATATATATAAGTATCTCACAGTGTCTTACATATATTATGTCATTCGCAAAAGCCCTGGTGGGTAGGGATAAGCATCCTTCATCGTACAGATGAGGAACCCAAAGCTCAGAGAAGCTAAGTCACTTGTTTGAACTTACCCAAAAATCATCTTCCTTTTTGAATGGATTTCCAAGTGTGGTCAGTGTGTGATCTGCTACTGTCAGCTTGACTCAGCTCTCTCTACTGGTTTCCTAGGTGTGAGGTTTGGTTCTCAGAAGCACTGTTATGAATGAGAAAGGAGAAAAATGCCCTTCCTCCAAGCATTTTATCATCTAGTGAAGCCAGAACAAATTCAGGTAAGAGGAGGTGTTGCTTGAACAAAGAAATCTCAATTTTGATAGATCCTGCTCTATCCAAACAACTGCAGTAAATATTGGAAATATACAGGGGAAATTGTCCTGAAAAGCCCCCTTGCTCTTTTTTGTGTTCTTTAGA
Source organism: Bos taurus (assembly GCF_002263795.3). Classification (NCBI taxonomy): domain Eukaryota; kingdom Metazoa; phylum Chordata; class Mammalia; order Artiodactyla; family Bovidae; genus Bos; species Bos taurus. The sequence continues at coordinate 93,318,034 of NC_037336.1, forward strand.
GAGTCTGAAAGACAGGGTGAAAACAAGAAAAACAGGAGAAAGGGGTGAAGACTGGAATGCCCAGCTGGTTGAGGAGCCTCTAGAGACCATCTAGAAAAGAAGGGGCCACCACCCCTGGCAGCTGAATTCCCTCCCAATAATGAAGGAACTTCGTTAAAGTGTAAACATTTAAACGCTATTGAGTCCTCTCCAAGAGGCCATGCAGATAGGGTGCATACTTGTGTTTCTGTGTTAAAGAGTGGGTTTAAAAGGCCTTTTTCCCTTTCCCACTGTAATAATAAGTAAATAGCTGTATAACCTTCAACCATTTTTATCACATCGTTGATCACTCTCTCTACCTACAGGGCAATAATTTTCCACTCCACAACCCAATCAATATGCTATCTACCACAGTTAACTGTCCACCCTACCCTCCTCTTCACATTCACAAAATATCAGATTTTTTTTTTATATCACAACTTTTTTTAAGTTTCAGACCATTTAAATCTATGGTATCTTCCAAAGCTGTTAGTTTAGTTTCAATTAAAGAAAAAAAAAAAAAGCAAGTATATATGCTCTGGCTCTCAACTGTTGAAAGTCCGAGTTTAGTTTAAGAACTTGAGTCACAGCACACCGTATTTGTCCCCTTGTGCCTCGCTACTGCAGCCCTGGGTGTTTTGTATAATGCATGAGTGAACCCCGCTTAGAAACAGAAATGCATTTTCGGTAAGTATTTATTATGTTGTTCTGCGCATACAGCTTTAAATTTGCCTGCTGTAGCTTGAAGCATGACACAAACTGTTGGTCTGCTGACTGCCTCTCTGGCAGCAGCACACACAGAAAATAGATTGCTAAGGGGTTTTTTTCCCCCTCCTCCCCCTCTCCTCTCGCCTCTTTTTTTTTAAACCGGTCGTGAACATTTTTTAATCTTGTGGCATTTTTAATCAACACGTATTTCCTTCCAGGACCTATGATCCTCTATTGATTCCCATTAAAATGCTTTTCTTTTCTTTGCCCCCTCTGCTGATCGAATTTCAGATCAGCCACAGGATATGCAACTAACCTTCCGGCACTACTGAACCCAACCGAGCGAGGGTGATCAAAAGGCTTGATGCATTCATTAAACATTCCCTTCGCCCGGGCTGGAGCTCTAATGGAAGCTATCTCTTTGCCTTGCAATTTTCCCCCCTTTTTGTCTTTCCACCTCCAAAAAAAATGTTTTTTGCCTTTGATCGCAGGGGAGGGGGTGGGGGAGAACATAAGAACAAAAGAGACCTATCTTTTTCCCCCGGGCTGACGTCAGTTTGATTTTACTGACAACTATTCGAGCGTGTGTAGCAGTTGGAAGCGGCCTCTTGCCCGCCCCCGCCCCCGACACCTTCCACTTTTGGGGAGAAAACAAGACTTTTGGCGTCTCCGGAGACGCGCCCTGAACATGGCCCGCTCGGACGCGGCTCTCGATGCCCTCCCGCCCGCCCGGCAAAGGGCATTCGAGGCTTATTTGTGTGGCACGGTCTCTCCTGGGGCGGAAAACACGCGGCGGGGGAGGAACGGGCGCGGGCCGGGCGGGGAGAGCAGGAATGTCTCCTCCCAACGCAGGGAGGAGGTCTCGGGCGGGGAGCTGCGTCCCCGCCGGCGCGCCCGTGCGGGCTCCGGTTACCGGGCGGTCCCCGGGGGCGGGGGCGGGTGGGGCGGCGGCCCGAGGGCCCCCGGGCGCGCGGGGCCGGGCGCAGGGACCCGCCACCCCCGCGGGCGCGCTTGCGCGGCTCTGCCCCACGCCCGGGCCGCGGCGGCCTCGGCGGCGCCAGCTCCCCGCTCGGCGAGCGCGGCGGCGGCGGAGGGCGGCCGGGAAAACCCGGGCCGGAGCCGGCGCGGAGCGGGCCGGGGGCGCGGCCGCCGCGGAGGTAGGGGTGGCGCGGGGCGGCAGGAAGAGCCGGAGAAACGTCGCCGGCTACGAGGCGTGCTCAGCGCGCGGAGGCTCCGCTCCCGGATCGCGCACGTGGTCGGCGGGCCGAGGTGCCCGGCGAGCCGGGCCCGGGAGAAACTCCCGGTCGGGTCTCGGAGCCAACGCCCCCAGTGAGGGCGCAGCCGGTCCTACAGCTGAAGCTCTATACCCAACCCAGACTATTTGTGGAAAAGTCATCTTTTCCAGGCTTTCGCCGAAGAGTCGTTACCTCTAAATCCGGAGGGGAACGTGCGTCCATTTCACCGAGAAAGAAAGAGGTGAAAAGTAGAGTCCGGGGAGATGGTATTGGGCGTGGACCCGCGCCCGGGGACCACCCGCTGCCCCTTCCCCTGATCGCACCTGTGCCGTTCCTTTATTAAAGTCACCACCTCGGGCTCTTACTATCAACAAATTGGCCAGATCAAAGGCGAATTTGAAAATGGGTCCCTTACCTCAGGATCAGCATCTTTTATTAAGGGAAAACTTGCTGCAAATAAAGTCAACCCGTGTCGGCCGGGCCTGTTGTTCCCCTGGCGCCTCGCACCTTCCTCCATCTCGTGTGTTCACCCATCCACCTCCTCGAGGGCAGAAGATTCCTAGAGGGTGGATGCCAAGGCTGGTTACTGTATTGTATGGTATGGTTTAGTATGGTATTGTATTCTAATATCTACATCAGCACTCCAGAGCTTACTTACCACAGGTGCTGAATAGATGTTTCCTCAATAAGCCCGTAGTTGCGGTAATAGTAAAGCGCTGAGAAGCACGGACGGAAGGACAACTAATTTTGACTAAGGGGCCAGAGAAGGCTTCTTGAATAAACAGACCAACCCCAGATGACAGGAAAGACTGTTCCATGACCAGAGAACACCCCCGGTACAGGAGGGTCCTGCAGAGGGTAGGGATGTGTTGGGTCTGAACGGGGGAACTTGGGAGCACCATGGCTAGAGCTGGAAGGCAGTGAATGCCTCTCTGTAGAGGCAAAAGCGGTCACAGGCATTATAAGAGATCTAGAATAGGGACATGCAAGTGTAAAATAAAATAAGGAGTATGGACATATAGGAAGAGAGAAAAGAAAAATAAGGAAAGCAGTTTATATGTGCATTTCAGAAAAATTATGTGAAAACAAAAATGCCAAGGAAAATCCCCGTCTTGAAACACTAGGGAAAACAAAAAATTATTAGCATTTGAGGGAGGGTCCATATGGAAGAGAGAGAAAAGGCTTTGATTAAAGAGCTTTGACCATTATATAGTGTTTCTCATAGGTGAAAACGTGAATTGGTTAAGAAAAATAAGAATAGCTCTTAGATATCACTATTGGGAAAGAAATGGAACTCAAAGCAACAGAACAGCGATACATTGAAAAAAAGGTAAATGTTATTTATTTTGTAAATCATTAAGGAATTCTAATTAAATTGCAGCACAGTCGAGAGAATATTATGCAACCGTTAAAAATGAAGTTTATTTATTGGAAAGATGTTCCCAATACATTGCTAAGTGAAGAAGCAAGTTATAAGTCAGCACCTCTGGAAAGACATATCTAATACATTAGGTTAAAATATATATTTTTAATTTAATTAAAAAAATAAAATGTTAGCAGTGTTCCCTCTCGACGTTTTGATTATTAGTCATTTTTCACTTTCTTCAAACCCATAAGCACTGTCTGAATCTTAACAATGTGCAATTACTACTTGTTTAATTAAAAAATAAATGTGATTAGCTAATCACATTTTAATCTTTTAAAAATGTATGTGGCTTTTTCTTGTGAAACTAAAGTGACCCGCGCGGCATTGGACATCCTCATGGCAGTCTGGAGTCGGGCTGACCTGAATGCTGCAAAAAGCAGCTTTTTCCCCTGTGCCATCGGACTCAAGCTACTTCGAGACTTTTCTGTGCCTTGAACTGTGAAGTTGATGGTAATAATAGTCTCTCCCTAACAGAGTTGTCGGAGAAGGCGATGGCACCCCACTCCACTACTCTTGCCTGGAAAATCCCATGGACGGAGGAGCCTGATGGGCTGCAGTCCATGGGGTCTCCAAGAGTCAGACACGACTGGGCGACTTCACTTTCACTTTTCATTTTCATGCATTGGAGAAGGAAATGGCAACCCACTCCAGTGTTCTTGCCTGGAGAATCCCAGGGACGGGGGAGCCTGGTGGGCTGCCGTCTATGGGGTCGCACAGAGTCGGACACAACTGAAGTGACTTAGCAGCAGCAGCAGCAGCAACCGAGTTGTGGTGAGGAGTGAAAATCATATCTGTAAAACGTTTAACACTGTGCCTGGCCCCCAGGAGGTGCTCAGTGAGGGGCAGCGTTCATGAAAGAGTAAAGAGCACAGGCTTAAGAAAATATTTTTCTTCTCAGATGCTCCCTCTGCCTACAGAAATTCCTCCTCTCCCTCCCAGAGGGTAAGACTGAACTTCCTCCTCCAGCTGACATTAGGAGTGGCCATGTGACAGACTCTGGCCAACAAAATGAGCAGAAGGAACACGTGTCGGCAGAGAGCACTCTGCCACATTCTCTACTCCCATCTGCCGCGATAACCAGCACTCCCATGGAGGGGCTGCTCTGTTTGCCCGAACCCCAGAGTGAGGAGAAGCAGAGCCTCCAAGCCGCTCTACAGACATGGAGCCTGAGTGAGGATAAACCTTTCTTGTTGTCAGCCACTACAACTTGGGGGCTATTTGTCACAAAGCCTGGTTTAACTCATGCTGATTGACACAGCCATTGACTGACTTGTTTCCGGACCTTAGGAAAGTTAGTTAACCTCTCTAGGCTTCCATTTTTATCTCTGTAAAATGTGAATGTTAGTACTTCCACTGCATAAAGTGGTTGAGAGAATGAGTTAATGTATAAACCCTCCGCCCCTGTGCCTGGCACCTGGGGGGTACACATGCGATGAAGGGACTGTTGTCGTCTCACCAGGAGGGCTTACATCCCCGGCTACGAAACGGGATCAGGCCTCTGTGCCAAGGGAATCAGTTGACACTTGGCACATGGCCTTTCTAGCGTTGGATATGCTCTTACTGTAGCCATACAAATAAAGATACGCATAAATAAGAGATAGAGCCGGTGCAGGTAAGAAAACTCACTCAGATGTTATTGATAATCTCCTTTCCATCCTTGGAAGACATGCCAAATGGTAAGTCTTAGTAGTCAGCAGCCACATCACCACTAAATCACTCTCCCATGACAGCCAAGAGAGTCCTTTCGGGCTTAGGAACACTGAAAGAGTCCAGTGACCCTCAGGGTCACAGGTAGTGAGTTACTCATGTGAATGTGACTTAGAGGAATGGCTATAAGGATAGTGACCACCCCCCAACCCCGCCCCCAGTATCTTATCCTCTCAGAGTCTTAAAAACACAGTAGTCTCTAATGCAAGAGAGAAAAAAAGAAATCTATGTGTCTGGATTGTTTTAATGCTCTGCGTTCTTCCCAGCTTCGACTGGGAAGTGAGAAGAGCATGTGGCCGTAAAAAATATTTGCTTTTCAGAGCATAGAAAAGCTTTGTTTCCATTGCTACACAGTCAGGAAGGCTTACGGTTCTGACCGAAAGTGAACAGTCCTCTGAGGCATGTTTGGGCAGGAGGCCAGACACCTCAGAGGGCCAGGAGGAATGTAAAGAGTGGCTCTTCTCCCCCAGGGGCTCAGCGGGGGTTCTGGGAGCACCTTCCCACTTTGGAAAGGGATGTGAGTCCAGTAAAGTTCTCAGGCAGCACACAACGGAGCCTCTATTACCTGGATTTCAGTTCCCCAAGGCTACTGTGAATGAGGCACTCAGAAACCTCTCCACTCTCTTAGGAAGAGTAGTGAGCCACAATAGAGTAATGAGGAATGAAGAGTCTTGTCTCCCCATCTGCTTTATATTTAACCAAGTGGTTCCCCATCCATTTGCTCATTCCGTGCTTACAATGAAAGGATCAGCCGAACAATAGGGAAGTGTCACCGCCATTGTACCTCTAGTTGAACAACAGAAAAGCATAGTGTCTTTCTGGACATTAAGTATTCCACCAACACAGGAGGCGAGGCAGAGTTACTTCTGGGACTTAGCGGCCCACCTGAAAAGAAGGCCGTTGAGCAGTTGGCACACAATTTAACTATAATACAGGCCTGAGATTTCTGTGTCCGTCACAACCAACAAGCAGCTGCCTCTCCATTTCCAAAGCCGTTACACTGATCTACTCATTAACGACCATGCCCTTGGATGACTTTCTGCTTCCTAAATTCTGCAAACAGCCTCCCATCCTCTGTGTTGACACCCAACTAATCTTCCTAAGCATCACTTTCATCATGTCACTTGCTCACGTAAGAGTCTCCATCGCCTAAGAACAAGCTCCTAGACCCATAAGTACAGGTCCTGTGTAGGCTGGGCCCACCCGACTGCGTTGTTAGTCTAGTTGAAGTCCATTCCCCAGGTGCGTCCACTCTGGCTAGAATGCCCTTCCTTCTCCTTTCCACAAATCAAAATTCTACTCACAAGGCCAGCAGATGTCATAGCCTTCATGAAAATGTCATCAGCACCTCCGGCTGACAAAAGTTTTTCCACATCGCTGAATTTCAGTAGGTTTTCTACAGTTCAGCACAGTCATCTTCAAAGTAGGTACACTTACTCCTCTGGGGCTGAATAAGGCTTTCCAAAGAAACTTGCGGACAAGAATATTTTGAAGGAAACAGCCTACCGATCTGAAATGCAGTATATGCTTTTTATTAAATAGCCCTGCCTCACTTCTTGCAATGGTCCTTCCCTCAGTTTACAAGAGAAAGGGGCCCCTCTCATTATTACCAGTCTTTCTAGGGTGCTTTGCTCTTGAGTTTAACCTCCTGCCCCAGGAAAGGAAAAAGTGAAAATGTTGGTGTTGGTGTAAGTGTAGGGGAGGTGAATGGGTCTAGGAACTGTGCATCTGTTTGTTAGCCTCACTGTGACAAAGTCCCACAAACCAGTGGTGTGGACAACAGAAAGGTAAATCCAAAATCTAGGTGTGGACAGGGCTCCTTCCCTCTGAGGGCTGCGAGGGAAGCTTCCCTCCCAGGCCTTTCTACTCGGCTGGCGGCCTGCCGGCTTCTCCCCAGTGTCTTTACATCCTCCTCCCTCTGTCTCTGTGCCCTGGTTTCCCCTTTGTATAAGGCACAGTCCTAGTGGACGAGGGTCCATTCAGGACCTCACCTGAACTACTTGTATCTGCAACAACATTGTTTCCAAACACAATCACCTTGGGAGGTACCAGTGGTTGGGATTTCAACATGTGAACTTTGGTGGGTACACAGCTCAACCCATAGAAACTGGATAACAAATCCTCTGCACATCAGGTGGTTTTTCAAAAAAAAACTGAAGGAAAAAATTGTGAAGACGTCAGGTCATTAAAACCATCATTTGATAATGGATTACCATGTGATTTGGGGCAAATAAATCAGGAGTTTCAAAAATTGAAGGACATTTATATAACAAAACTCCATTTCCATCTCTTTAAGAACAAGGACTTTTCATCTCTAAAAAATGAAAAACAGAATGGCTGCTAAACACTTTGTCTTTCTAGTGATAAGTAATATTTATCCATACTACATACAATGTTTAAAAAAGGACAGCATCATCTGTTGTATTAAGTGCAAGCTTCCAATAAGACTTTAATTTTCATGTTAGTGTTTATCAAAATGTTCTATTCATTTAGGTTGTTTTGAGCAATTGTGTAATACTACTAGTCAATGTAATGATAACCTAATCCAGAAATCACTTAGACCCTATGGTTACAGGAATTTTTAAAGTGTATAAATTTAAACTTTTATACAAATGTTTGATAGATTAAAAATATGATGGGATATTCAGTAAAAGATGTTCAATCATAAACATGACACTAGCATAAAATGTTGAAGGGGAAGTAGAATGGGAATAAAATTTCAAACATGGAAGGCATGGCAGAAGTAGAGGGAAAGCAGGAAGTTACATATAGTTTTTGCTTGCTAAAGAGAAGCTTGTGGGTTTATTTCTTAAATGGATGATAGTGGATAGCAAACTGTTACAAGATTTAAATTCCATTTGGATACATTTAAAACTGATGGTTTTAATTAGATACTGTTGTCAGCTATTAATTGCCATAAAGATAAGACTAAACCTTTAAAAAAAAAAAACTGATGTAACCATTTAATTTTAAAATGTCAATGTTTACAATATGCTACAAATTATATTCTTTGCACCTGTTTAAATTATGATAAAATTATAAATATCAAATTTTAAATATGCAAAGAAGAGCATAGTTTTCTGAACTATTTCAGGCTCTTTGAGCAAAGACTTTAACTCTTCTAAAGTGCCAAATTCTGTGTCGTTCTTTAGGTGTCTGGGTGATTCAGAACGTGTTCTGCTGCAGCTCGCGGTTAATCCAGAGACGTTTACTGACATTGGGTCTTAACCTGGTGCTGTCACCGTTTCCAGCCACAAACGGAAAGGTGGAATTGGATGCATGCTGGCCATCTTGAGTTCCTCTCTGACTGAGAGACAGCATGGCAGCTTGAAAAGTTGCCACAGTCTTCAAACCACAGTGGGATACCACTGGACACCTATTAGGATGGCTGTATCAGAGAGAATGAAAAGAAAGAAAGAGAAGGAAGGAAGCAAGGGAAGGAAGAAGAAGGGAATGAGGGAGGGAAAGCGAAGAGAAGGAAAGAAAAGTGCTGGTGAGGATGTGGAGAAATGAGAGCTCTTGGGCAGTGCTGTTGGGAATGTAAAATGGTGCAACCACTGGGAGAGACAGGATGGCAGTCCCTCAAAAAACTAAAAATAGAATTTCCATGTGATCTAGCAATTCCATTTCCAGGTATACACTCAAAAGGATTGAAAGCAGGAGTTCAAATAGGGATTTGTATACCAGTATTCCTAGCATTATTCACAATAGCCAGGAAGTGGAAACAACATATATGCCTATCAACAGAAGAGCAGATAGACAAATGCAGTAGATGCAGACGTAGGCGTGTTTTCAGGCTGAAAAAAGAAGGAAATCCCGACATGTTACCACATGGATGAACTGTATAATCTTTATGATAAGTAAGCTAGTCACAAAATGAAAAATATTGTGTTGATTCTACATATATGAGGTACTTTGAATAGTCAAATTTACAGAACAGGAAGTAGAATGGTTTCCAGGGGCTGGAGAGAGAAAAATGGGAAGTAATGGCTTAATATCAATATTATTGTTACAGCATCTTATTGTTTAATAGGTAGAGAGCTTCAGATTTGCATGATGGAAAGACTTCTAGAGATGGATGGTGTAATGGTTATATAATATTAATGTACTAAATGCCACTTTTAAAATTGCACATTTAAAAATGGCTAAAATGATCAGTTTTATGTCCTGTAGATTTTACCACATTTTTTAAAAGTACATGTTCTCTGAACTCAGAGGGACTTAAAGTCAAATCCAACATCTGCTAGGTGTGTGACCTTGAACAAGTTTCTTAAACTCCCTGAGTCTCAGAAAGGACACAAAAATGCCCAAGTTGGGGAATTGTTACGAGAATTAAAACATGAACAGATCTGTGGTGACCCTGAGGTGTGCCACAGAGATGGTGGATGACCGTGATCCTTCAGGGATCCTTCAGGGGTGACCATGCCAGTGTCACTGAGGTGTCACTGCCCCAATGCGACGGTGGTGACTGCGGGTGGCCCACAGGCACAAGCCTCTTCAAGCATCGCCCGCAGTGGAGCTGCCTCACCCAGAGTTCGTAGCCCCTCTTGGGAGACAGCAACTGATGCTGGCTTACAGGTCCAGGCCTTCGCCTCAGTCTGGGAGCACACTGAAGGGCCATCCCAACCCCACAGCTTCCAGCAGGACCCGAGAAGTAAACACACGTCTGCCTCTCCCCAGGCCCGCTTCTCTCACCTGCTCACAGTCACGGGACAATAAGTCTCCAGCATGTAGAGCTCCACCTCGGGCTCTGTTTCCAGGTGGCCCTCCTCAGCCCAGAGTTTCCTGAGAGCTTCCCCTTGTCCTCAGAGTGAAGCCCGAAACGCTCATAGTTGCGTGTCTGTCCCGCTGCTTCTGCCCCTCCTTCTCCTTCAGCCCATCCCAACCACCCTGGGCCTGCAGTGTGCGTGCCGTGCTCCTCTCAGTCCGGCCCCTGTACGCTTGCTCTTCTCTCTACCTGGGACACCCATCCTCACGGCCGTGCACAGCTCATTCTGCTCCTCTAGCTCACATCTTCAGAGCTGCTTCCCCTAAAACATTCCCTCAGTTCAGTTCAGTTGCTCAGTCGTGTCCGACTCTTTGCGACCCCATGAATCGCAGCACGCCAGGCCTCCCTGTCCATCACCAACTCCCGGAGTTCACCCAAACTCATGTCCATCAAGTCAGTGATGCCATCCAGCCGTCTCATCCTCTGTCGTCCCTTTCTCCTCCTGCCTGACGTCAATCCCTCCCGGCATCAGAGTCTTTTCCAATGAGTCAACTCTTCACATGAGGTGGCCAAAGTACTCTCAAATCCCTCTCTGTCCCTTTACCTGCTTTCCTGGTCTTCACCACACATAGCATAATGTGAAGTGATTTTGTATACCCACATGCTCATAAGCACCAGAATGCAGGTTCCCCAAAGGCGGGGTCCTCTCCCTCCTTCAGCCTGAGGTGTTCCCAGCAACCAGGATGCCTGGCACAGAATCGGCACTTTGTGAAAAGCATTCATGAATTAGATGATGTACTATAAACACATCAGTCCTAAAGGAGATCAACCCTGAATATTCACTGGAAGGACTGATGCTGAAGCTGAAACCCCAATACTTTGGCCACCTGTTGCGAACATTGGAAAAGATCCTGATGCTGGGAAAGGTTGACAGCAGGAGGAGAAGGGGACGACAGAGGATGAGATGGTTGGATGGCATCACCGACTCAATGGACAGGAGTCTGAGCAAACTCCAGGAGATGAAGGACAGGGAAGTCTGGTGTGCTGCAGTCCAGAGTCAGACAACTGAGTGCCTGAACAACAACAGGAGGGCAAAGCGCGAGTCAGGGGCTCGACAGGTGGTGTCTAGAGTCCTTCTTTTTGTATTCCTTTTTATAGTACTAGCACAAAATCACTCAATAAATACATACGTTTTAGCTGGACTTGACTTGTTCTAAAGCCCACAGTGAGGGGGAACTGAGGTGATTCTTGTCCAAGCTGGCTGGCTGGCTCCACGTTGTTTGAATGACCAAGATTCTAGCACATCGTGTCAGGTCTTCACTAAAATTAATTATAGTCAGACTCCACCCATCACTTCCACGGGAGAGAAGAAAGCAGCTTCCCACAAAAGTCATCCTGGCCACTGTTGGGGGCAGAGGGTCACTATGAGGCCTATGTGACATCCCTTCACGCTGATCATCGAATACCGTAAATATGAGATCATCTTCTAGAAACTATAAGAAAGGGGGTAATAGATAGGATCTCTGCCCCCAAATCACTTAAAACCCAAACTTGTCAGAGCAGAAGAGAGGCCCCCTTACTTCTCCCTGTTCCCTACCAGGTCTCCACCGCCTTTGACAATGTCCTCTCTCGCCTCAAGACTGGCGGGAACATATTTCCTGGCATTCCTACGTGGCTGACATCCTTGTTCTTGGCTGCATGATGACAGCGCATTTTACAGATTATCTGGGACACAGTGTCTCCTGCTTTGCCACAGCCAGGGAGACGCGCATACGTACTTTAAAAATGCCTTGTTTCCTTACTGTAGTTATGTATCTCTGTACCGCAAAGCCAGCCCTCAGGATGCTGTGTAGAAGCTGGTGATAATTCTTGGCTCTTCTTTTTGCAGATGCAAGAAAATCTAAGAAAGGTAAGCTATGTCCACTGCCACTAGGAGTGCGTACGAAGGAGGACTGCCTGCCAGCACGGCGTTAGGGAAATCCAGCTCATTTTGTAATTTAATCCCCAGCACAACACTCTGAGGTAGGTAGTGGTATTGTCCATTTACAGATGAAGAAAGAAGGTTAGAGATTAAGTAATGTATGCTGGGTCACCCAGATGGTAAGTAAGAAATCAGGATTTAAACTAAGCTTTCTCTGTTTACGAAGACACTTCTAAGCCTACGCTATACTGCTGTGCGCCCTCAGGCTGGTTACTTAACTTTTTTGGGCCCAAGCTTGGTTAACGACCTTAATAGCTCCCACTCTACCCTGGATACCATTAAAAAAAAAAAAAACGTAAAAAGTTGCCCAACCAAATTACAAATATTACAAAGCTACAATAGTCATAAAGTTAAAAGAGAATGGTAAGGAAAGGAACAGTAGAGTTCAGAAATAAAGTCAGGTATATGATGAAGGGACCATTTCGAATCATTTCAAATGGAAGAAAAATGGATTATTCTATAAATGGTGTTGGGAAACCTGGTTAGGAAAACAATTAGTTGGCGCACAATAAGTGATTGTACTCTGTACATTGAGCAGTTATGATCTAACACACGTTGTCCAGCTCCTGTGTGACTGTGGAGAAAGAGTTTGGGGATCACTGTTTGAGTTCTGGACTTTCTAAGTATCTTGTCTATACGGCACTCTGATCTTAATCTGTCACGCGATCTCACAAAATACTTCCAACTTACCAAGTGTTTTCACTACCCTATTAGTGCAGGGTGGGTGCTGTTATTTCCATTTTCTATGTAAAGTCACTGAGGCTTGGAGAGGTTAGGTTCACAGCCGGCATGCAGGGAGAAACTTCAACACCGGTTTACTGATTCCTTGTCTATTATTCCTTGTGTCACCATCTTACTATCAGAGTCAGCGTATAATCTCTCCCTCACTTTCACACCCACGCAATATAAACCCTGGAAGACAAATAACATCACTCCATTAACACAACAACTATGTTAATTTCTCTGGATTCCTGATCAGTTTGTATCCATAACACACATATTTAACATAATTGCAGTCATAGTTTCATTACAAGTTAGTGGCCCATTTTCCCACTTAACACTGTTATCCTAAGTCGTCAGTGCTGTTCAGTTTTGAGCAAGTGACTGATGCACATCTTGACGGTCTCTCACACGCTCCTCTCCGTTAAACCCATCCATGTAAATCTCCATTTCTAACCCAATTGCGTTTAAATGAATTTCTTTCACAGGAGTGAGTGCGTGCAGTAGTGTTCCTCAAACAGGCAGCCGTTTATCTCCCTTCCCTCAAGGACAAGTCCTGTTTCTTTTCCCAGTCCCTGGGTCACTCCACATGCTCAGTGTGTCTGGTTCCCTCTGCTTTCAGAGTTTCTCTCCAGGAACTCCTCTTCTGCAGACTCTCCTCTGGGTATAAGCAGCGGAAGGGGGCGTCTGTTTGCCTTCTGGGAGTTGATGACCGTTGTATTCACTCCGGTTAAGGATTCTCTCGCCATTCCTTTTTTAACCTGTGGCTTCCCAGTTTAGCTTCCTCAGGACAGTCATCACCAAAACTGTGATTCACCCGCATGGTTTCCTCCCTGGCCAGGGAGAAATTTCACACTGAACATTTTCATCACCATTATGTATACAGTATGATTCATGGAGAACAGACTCTGCTTAGAGTATTAAATAAATCATTGTTTTCAATCAGCCACGCTGGTTGTTTAAAGAGAGACACATTTCTCATACTTAATGCTCTATTCTCCCCATTTCAAGAGATGAAAATGGCCTCATGGAAACATACCCTGAGTTGACTGGTCTCTGTTTAAAAACAAGTATATAAAGAGAGACGTGGGGAAAAACACATTTTTTGATCAGTGCCTGTCCTAAATATTCATAAGGTCAAGTTCAGTCTACTTAAGGAGTTATAAGGTCTCAACTAGGCACTACTTAAATAGGTTGTCATCAAATACCTATGGAATGTCTGTGCACAAGTCTTTTAGATCTTGAAAGGACATATACAGTCTCTGCTCTCAAGAAGTCGAATCTCTACCACCAGTTGTCTGGCAGACACACACACTGGCAAAAATCTGCCAAAAGAGGGTGAGATAAAAAGAAGGTTGTAACATTTTTACAAAATGTTGATTTAGACCAGGGTTGTAGCTGTGAAGTGCTTTTACTTAATTGAAATGGAGATAATTAAGCTACAGAATAATAATAACAACAATAATAACTGGGACAGATGCTGTTGTGATTTGGTTTTGGTTTCGGACAGTTAGTTGTAAAACATTTGTGCAAGACGAAGAGTCAGAATTGTTTTTTTTCCTTTTTTTGTCCTAAGAACATACGCAGTCAACAAAGTCAACTATTTTCCTTTTCACCATTATGGAGCCTTTCCTGGGGAAAGGAGCTCTAATTCCATTTCAGGAGCAAAGAAGGAAGATGTATGATTTAGTACACCCCAGATTGATTGTAACTTTTCATGACTCAGCAAAGATGGGTTAGGAATGTCCAAGTATATTGGAATGTTATGCTTCTGTGAGGCATAACCATTGCCAGTAGTTGAAAGTTATGGTAGCTGTGATTCAACAGGGGAGCAGCAGCCTCGACCTGAGAAAAATGTAGCACTGTAGTAACAAGCCAAATTGCTGGCATTGTCAGGAGCTGTGATTTCACTTTATTGATTGTCTCCTGTGAAACATGAGGCTCTTTATTTGAATCATTTGTATAGGTGTCATATCAGGTTAATTGCAAAGCAATTGGATTTAATAATAATATAACTGTGTATCCATGTACATCGATTCCTAGAATCATGAGATGTGAATTACACTTGATCATGAGGTATTGTGATCCAATGCGGTGGGATGAGCCAGTCCCAGGCTGATCGTGTAAATGTAAGCAGCCCAGAGTGAGCTTTAACTTATATGCCAGCTTGGATTGTTGCTGCAAATATTTTATAGGTCTGGAACATGATTAGTTATAAGTGGGATGCCCTTGAACTTGAATTGTTTGAAAAAGCATAGCTTTAGGTTGAGTTAACGGTGTTCTGTTAAGATTGGTACCAGTATAAACACAGAGAATGAAGGCTTTCTGTTGGCCACACTTTCTTACACATTTTCAAGGTTGTTGAAATTATTTTGCTCTTAGTTGGGCTGCTTTGTCCTTGTTAGTCCACTGAGTAAGGAATGTAAGGTGGTTCTCAAAGTGGACAGAAGTTCTCTGAAAAGCAAGGTCACATACCAAATAAACATAGCAATGACCAAGTTCACCATTTCATCACAGCTAAAGAAACAGCATCATTATAGATTTGCATGATTATATTTATGTTTAAAATTAGTGGATATTTTCCACTTTTTCAGTTGAGGACATTCCTTTCCAAGAGGGTTGAAACAGGGGAAAAAATAGATTCTGTGGGAAAACTTCACATTCATATGTTGAAAACAAAGCTTGAGGGAAAAAATTAAGACAAATCTAAGTAGGAATGTTTAAGAGGTCTCAGAGATAGAAGGAAAAGGAGGAGGAGGAGGAGAATGAGGAAAGAATACGTCAGAAAGTAGCATGTAGTAGCACAGAATATATGATCTGTCACAATGTCGGCACTCAATGAATGGTTTTGAATCAGTGACCTGATTAAACCAAGATATTTTAAAAGTTGTGAAGAAAGTTAGTAATGAATCTCAATATATTGCCTAGATTGCTGTCTTTAATGCACTTAAACAGGAGCAAGAAACATTTTTGTCTAGGCCAAACTTCGCTATGTGACAAGTGGAAGTATTAGTCGCTCAGTTATGTCTGACTCTTTACGACTCCGTGAACTGTAACCCTCCAGGCTCCTCTGTCCATGGGATTTCCCAGGCGAAAATACTAGAGTGGGTTGCCATGCCCTCCTCCAGGGGACCTTCCCGACCCAGGGACCAAACCGAGGTCTCCTGCATTGCAGGCAGAGTCTTTACCATCTGAGCCAACAAGGAAGCCCTCGGTGTGTGAATTTACATTAAATTATTGTCTTCAACAGTTATATTCACTTTGTCTATCATTTTAGCTAGCACACTTGCCACAACCTTTTTTTCCTGTCATTTGGCATTTTGTGGCTCAGCTGGTAAAGAATCCACCTGCAATGTGGGAGACCTGGGTTCAGTCCCCGGGTTGGGAAGATCCCCTGGAGAAGGGAAAGGCCACCCACTCCAGTATTCTGGCCTGGAGAATTCCATGGACTGTACGGTCCATGGGGTTGCAAAGAGTTGGACACAACTGAGTGACTTTCACTTCACTGGCATTTTGGAGAGATCACTGGGAGAATCACTGACTGCTGCAGTTCATCCAAACCAGAATGTAGAACCATTCCCCTAAACCTAAATGCATCTCATTTCCCTTCTGCTTCAGTGAAGCCAACTTTCTCAGCAGCTTAAAGACAATTTAGGGGAGGGTGGTACCAAATCAAAAACAAAACTAAATATATTTAATAAGTGTATTTATCTAAGATATAACTATGTTTATTAGTGCCCACAGGTTGCTCTATGAGCACAAACCCTACAAAGTGGTTTTTAACAATTTTTCAGAAACAGGTTTGAATGAATGTGTTAATTGGCTGAGACACAGGTCCTGTCTAAACACTAATGAATTATATGACCATGTGTTCAGAGCTGCTGTGACCCACAGTCGAAAGCTGAGTCCACTGAAAGGAACAGCAGCGACAGGAGACGAGAAAAGAAGCCACTTTTAGCTGTCACAGATCTCTATTTGGTATGAAGATAGTGATAATACTGCAGACTTAGGAGGACTCAAAGAACTGAAAGTGGAAGTCGCTCAGTCGTGTCCGACTCTCTGCAACCCCACGGACTATCCAGTCCATGGAATTCTCCAGGCCAGAATACTGGAGTGGGTGGCCTTTCCCTTCTCCAGGGGACCTTCCCAACCCAGGGATTGAACCCAGGTCTCCCACAATGCAGGTGGATTCTTTACCAGCTGAACCACAAGGAAAGCCCAAGAATACTGGAGTGGGTAGCCTACCCCTTCTCCAGTGGATCTTCCGACCCAAGAATTGAACCAGGGTCTCTTGCATTGAAGGAGGATTCTTTACCAACTGAGCCATCAGGAAGCCCTAAGGAAGGAACATAGACAATTCTAACAGTGAAGTGTGAGTTACACACACTATCCAGAGGAAGACTTCACATTCAGGAATAAAGTTCAGTGCGTGGTATTTTTTGGCGTAATGAGGATAACAGGAATCAGAATCCTTCTGTCATGCCCACAGTCGCATCTCTTTGGCCTGTGATTTCACCATGTCATTGCCAGACGCTGGATTTTCTTAATTAAAGTGAGACTCTTGTTGAATGAAAACAATAAAATGAAAAGATTCAAGTAAGAATCAACAGAAGAAAAATGACACTAAAGCACTGAGTCTTGCCTTACTGTTCACACTTTTTTTAAATTTTATTTTATTTTTAAACTTTGCAATATTGTATTAGTTTTGCCAAATATCGAAATGAATCCGCCACAGGTATACATTTGTTCCCCATCCTGAACCCTTCTCCCTCCTCCCTCCCTGCTGTTCACATTTTCATGTAGCCCCTCCTAAATGCTCCCATATAGTACAGCAGTTTTTAACTGTTATGATGAATTTTGGACCCAAGAAAAGTTAAAAATGATCAAATGTTTTCCTTCTATGGAGATGCTTCCTCTGAATGAATTCATGGTTTTACATTCTATGTATTCCATAGGCACCTTTTTCTTTGTTCACAAACATTTTATTCATAGCCTAGAAACACACACACACAAAAAAAAACCCTGAAAATCTAATTTGCTTTTAGTTCTTGATGGGAAAATCCCATGGACAGGGGAGCCGGGTGGGCTACAGTCCACAGGGCCACAAAAAATAGGACATGACCGAGCAACTGAACACACACACACTCTCTCAGTCCCCACTCCCTTTTTCTACCTTATTTCTAGTGCCTTGTCATAGGAGTAGAGAGAAACAAGGAGTCTACAGTTTGAGCAAAATCTCACTGAACTGCTCCGCCCTCCAAAACCTGTGTCCTGTGCCCGAGGGGCAGACACCAGCTGGAAAGACGAGGCTGGGGAGTTGGAAGGGGGAGGGGAGGGGGCACCACGTGACCTGGCAGCCCTCTCTTAAGCTCGAGTTTCTAACTTATGAAAGATTTACAATTTTTATCCTGTCCAGAACAAGTAGTACCATGACTATTGTTTCACAATCTATGCAGCCAATTGCACGTACTGATTGCGTGTTTCTTGTTCTATCACATTTCCAACTGTTGCAAACGTTTTTTCCCCTGGGAGGTCAGGATGTCATATGAGTTTACCATGGGGCTGGGGGGTAAGGAAGGATCTGACACCGTGGACAGATAGCCGTCTATCGGACGATGGGAGATGACGCTTACTGCTGCTCTGCCCCAGTCCCAATGCCTGCTCTGATTAAGCACTGATCCACTTGACTCATTGCTTAGCCATCCCCTATTTCACTTCCATGCACTCGTTCATGTCCACATTGACCGTATTTCAAACCCACCAGCTCTAGCAATTACGAACATACCTGGAGGATCATGCTCATATTTGAAATCAAAACTGACTCAGAAGACCTAGAACATGATAGTCATATACAATGCATTTCTTCCTGCTCATCCATCCATAAAAACCTACCCCATTTCTAGGGACTCACTTAAGTGCTCCTCGTTCAAGAAAACTCCTTTTAACTATTCCAGTGTTACCTGACTCCTGTAACTCCTAATAGTCTGTAAAATGTTGCCTTATATTACAATGGTGATTTATATCTACTGAATGCATTACAATGTTATAACCTCATCCACACTTTTTTTAAACCATGTAATATAAGCCATGCACCTGTTATTCTGATAAAAATGTAAAAGAGGGAAGTTTTTAAAAGTATGCTACATGTATGTCATATATATGTATATATATAAAAACACTTTTGAAAATGGAATTAACACATGGCTTTCATGGTATGTATAACTGTTTGCTATTATTTAAGCACTATTCAGCACGGCATGATATATAGTGTTGTAGTTTTTCATTATCTAAGGCAGTTTCTATTTATAAATTATTTTGCCTACCCGCTTGGCACTCCAAAAAAGACACATCTGTAATCAATTTATTTAAGCAATTATAGATGAAGGCATAGATTGGGGAGGATCTACCTGAAGATCCTCTGTGTCAGTCAGAAATTTCAAACCCAGATGAGAACATTTATATGGCGCCTATTTCCTGTGCCATTCTAGAGGCACAGTAATATTATCTGATAATCAGTGCCCTATATTTTTCTTGCCTCCTTGTTTACGATCTCTATTTTCTAATAGCATTATGCCACTTTGGAGTTTGGGGATCAAATATTACCTTCCATTACCATCTAGATGGTAGAATGTCTTTTACGATGTCCATTATGATCTGGAATGTCTTTTGACATTTTCTACTTGAACAAATACAAAGAACAGAGAATTTCTAATATCAATACTCACTTTATCAAAAAGTTCATTTTTACTGTGAACTGAAATCTGATCCATTGCCTCTAACTTCTTTCTTTTTTTTTATTGGAGTATAGTTGATTTAAAGGGAGAAGGCAATGGCACCCCACTCCAGTACTGTTGCCCGGAAAATCCCATGGGTGGAGAGCCTGGTAGGCTGCAGTCCATGGGGTCACTAAGAGTCAGACACGACTGAGCAATTTCACTTTCACTTTCCACTTTCATGCATTGGAGAAGGAAATGGCAACCCACTCCAGTGTTCTTGTCTGGAGAATCCCAGGGATGGGGGAGCCTGGTGGGCTTCCGTCTATGGGGCCGCACAGATCTGGACACGACTGAAGTGACTTAGCAGTAGCAGCAGCAGTTGATTTAAAATGTTGCGTTAGTTTCAGGTATATAGCATACTGATTCAGTTGTGTGTGTATACTATATTCTTTTCCAGATTCTTTTCCATTATAAGTTCTGACAAGATATTGATTATAGTTCCCTGTGCTATACAGTAGGTCCTTGCTGATCTATTTTGTATATAGCAGTGTGTTTATGTTAGCTCCATGCTCCTAGTTTACCCTTCCCCCCCCTTTCTCCTTTGGTAACCATAAGTTTGTTTTCCACATGTCTGTTTCTGTTTTGTAAATAAGTTCAATTGTATCTTTTTAAAGATTCCACATATAAGTGATATCAAATGATACTTGTCTTTCTCTGTCAGACTTACTTCATATACTATGATAACCTCTAGATCCATCATCTATGTTGCTGCAGATGGAATTATTTCATTCATTTTTATGGCTGAGTAATATATATATATATGAAAGTG
Organism: Bos taurus; assembly: GCF_002263795.3. Taxonomy (NCBI): domain Eukaryota; kingdom Metazoa; phylum Chordata; class Mammalia; order Artiodactyla; family Bovidae; genus Bos; species Bos taurus. The sequence goes on from NC_037336.1 coordinate 93,338,082, forward strand.
AGGTGAAAATGAAAGTTGCTCAGTCATGTCCGAATCTTTGCAACCTCATGGACTATACAGTCCATGGAATTCTCCAGACAAGAATACTGGAGTGGGCAGCCTTTTCCCTTCTCCAGGAGGTCTTCCCAACCCAGGGATCAAACCCAGTCTCCCACATGCAGGCAGATTCTTCACCAACTGAGCCACAAGGGAAGCCCATATACATCTATATACACACACACACAAAACACAGTCTTCTTTATCCATTCGCATGTCAGTGGACATTTAGGTTGCCATGATTTGCATTTTCCCTAACTTCTAAACTTTGGACCTAGATATGCTCTGTGAAGGAATAAAAATAAATGTACTCCCACTTTTCCATGAAGCCCTTCACCTTCATACATGTGTAGCTTTTAGCCTGTTCCACAGGAGTATTCTCGTCTCCAAGCTAAACATACTCAACTCTTCTTGTGGTTCTTCTAAGCATTTCAGCTTCCTTCTCCTTCATTCATTCAATCAAGTGTCATTGAAGATCTATCATGTTTAAAGCATCATGTTGGGTACTGTCTACAATGATGAGCAAAACAGACAGAGTTCTCTTTTGGAACCGACATGGATCTCAGAGTCAGGACCGGGAAGACAGACATTCATCACCTAATCACACCAGTGGGTTGATAATTAAAAGTTCACATTAGTGCTCTGAAGGAAAAGAATACAGTTCTCTGCAAACATAGGACAAAGGAAGCCGACCTAGGCTGGGGGGACCAGGAAAAGTTTCTGGGTAGAAGTGACAACCTAGCTGAGACATGAAGAAATAGTCTTCATGGAAGACAGGTTGAGAACATATAGAAGGATCCGCATGTTCAAGGACCCTGAAAAACAGAGTGTGTGGCCTGTTCAGAGAATGGGAGAATAATGTGTTAGAGTACAGGCAGTGAGCGGTAGGGAGGTGAGAGTTCAGACATCACCAGGACTCTTGTAGGCCTGCTAAGTTTTTTATCCTCAGAAAAATAGGAAGTGACTGAAGAGTGTGGTAATTTGCATTCTTGGTCACCAAATATTCCGGCTTCACCTCCTCCAGCATTTCTCCCTGAGAAAAGATTATGCATCCCTCCCTACTGAACTCAGAAGAGACTTTGCGGGACTTCCCTCGTGGTCCAGTGGATAAAAATCTACCTTCCAGTGCAGGGAACACAGGCTCGATTCCCAGTCTAGGAAGATCCCACATGCCGTGGAGCGACTAAGCCCACAAACCTCAACTACGAAGCCCACATACCCAGAACCTGTGCTGCACAGGAGAAGCCAGCGCAATGAGAAGCCAGCGCACCACGAAGAAGAGGAGCCCCCGCTGGAGAAATGCCAAGCACCATGACAAAGACCCAGTGCAGCCAAAAATGAAAAATAAGTAAAATTATTTTTAAAAAATAAAAAGAAGAGACTTTGTGACCTGCCTGCCAGTGAAATGCGGGCAGCGGTGACATGTGTCCCTTTCAGACAGAAGCTTTAAGAGCCAGCAAGCAGATCACACTTTCTCTTTGGTCACTGTCATTGCCATAGTGACCAGCAGTCACACAGAGCCTGCTTCATCAGCTTGAATCCCAATGTGGGCTTTCCACGGAGCAAAGCCACAGATATGTTGTGAATGAGCAGTAAGCTGCTGCTGTTGAAAGCTAACGAGATTTCTGTGGTTGTTACTACAGTATTACCTAATTTATCCTGACAGATACAAAGGATTTTGTGTGCCCCGAGGGAACGTGACCAAACTTGTGTCTGGAAAAGATGGGCAACTACTATTCAGAAAGCCCAATAGATTATTTAAAAGAAACAAAAATAGGTTCTGGAAAACAAATCAGGCATTTATTACATTAAGCCAAGTAATTGCACAATGGTGAACACAGAGATACAAAAATGTAGATATAGCCGAAAGCTATTTAGGAGGTAAACTTTTGAGGGTTTGGGGATAGATTTGGATCCTTGGCAGAAAAGCAGAATGGAGAGATGAGGGTATTGGGGAGGATGCCGAAGTTTCTGGCTAGGTTTCCGATGAACACTGGTGACTTACGATGAAAATGGGCAAAGCTGAAAGAGGACGACACTCGAGGGAAAAGACCGCGCAGTTTAGAACGTGCTGAATCCGTGGCGCCTTTGAGACGGCAAAGGTTGTTGAGTGAGCAGTTGGCTCCAGGTTTAGGATTCAAAGGAAAGGTCAGGCTGGAGAGAGAACTTTAGGAATCACTGGCATAGAGGTGGTAACCATGGGAAGCAGTGAGTTTGCCAGGTGGAGAGTCAACAGTAACAACAGAAAGAGAGAGAGAGCACAAAGAGAAAAGGATTTAGGAATAAGTGTTGAGAGCGCCAACATTTAACATCCGGGTGATAAACTTATCAAAAAGGATTAGCCAGAGAGCAGGGAAGAGAATCAGAAGGATATGGTGCCCCGCGAGGTAAAAGGAAAGAGTGTTTCTCACAACGGAGAGAGTGATCCAATGTCCAGGCTGCTCAGAACTCAGGAAAGATGGGACCAAGGACTCTCCACTGGGTGGAGCAGCGTAAAGGTCCCCGAGGCCTTGGCCACAGCCGGCTGTTGCCAGAATGGTGAGGTGCCACACACAGCCCCGGGGTCCCTGCTGGCTGCTGCTCAGGACGCGAGCCTGGCCGGGCAGGCATTCCACGCACAGCCTCCCCGAAGCAGGGACAACCTCTAGCATCGGTCCTGCTGACAGGCGCGCACCAACATTCACTCACACACTCCTGTGCTACCCAGTTGTGTGTCCCATTTCTCCACCCTCTGCAAAGGTTAAGAAAAAAACTCTAGCTCCAAACCATGATAAAACCATTATTTAACATCATTTTGTGGGTATTTAGGAAAATAAGATTAACTACACATGCCATGACATTCAGTTACAAAACTCAACAAACACTCAAAAACTTTATTCCTATTAACTTAATCTAATTAAACGTAAATACCAAAACCCACATGGAATGTTGAAAAAAAAACTTTCTGCTGATTAAAATATACATATGTTCTTTTAAATTAGAATAGTTTTGTTTTCTGGGGGAGGATTGAGGAGGTAGGGATAAAGAAAGAATCTCCCTTATTTTTTTTAATTTAAGTATAGTTAATTTACAATGTTATGTTAGTTTCAGGTATACAGCAAAGTGATCCAGTTTTTCGTGTGTATCTATTCTTTGTCAGGTTCTTTTCCATTTTAGGTTATTACAGGACATTAAACAGTTTCTTGTGCTATACAGTAGTACCTGTTAACCTCAAACTCTTAATTTATCCTTCTCCCACCCCTCTTCTCCTTTGGTAACCATTTCTTATTTTTCTTAATTCCTGGTCCAGATTACTCCTCCAAGTATCATGACTACATATTTCTGGCTTAATCACTTATAAAATAATCTTATTCTTTTTGTCTCTTGAACTGCCTCTCAGATCCGGCCTTTTCTCCTCTATTTCTGCCACCTCTTGCTTCTGTCTTTGCCCTCTCTCCAATGCATTTTGCATAAGTGCCTGCCTGCCAGAATCCTATTCTTAAAAATTCCACTTTAATAATTTCTCTACCCCTTCAAGAACTTAGAGTGGCTCCCTTAGTTCCCATCACGTGAAATTTAAAGTTAGAACACTGGACTCGGTACAATCTATCCTCATCCGCTACCCCATCCCCCACACACAGCACAGTTTCTGCTCCATTCAGGCTAACATCAGAACCAGGGCCCACACTCCGATTTGCCTCTTCTCTGTGCTTTGGGACCCGCCTCCCCTTTGGCTGAAATGCCCTCTGCCAGTCCCTTCACATAACCAGACAAACTCATCTTTCAAGGCCTTGTAGGAAAATCTGCATGTAGAAATTTCTTACCTTCTTTAAGAAATTTGGCAGTTTTACCACATTTTATGGAGACTTTACGTGAATCGTGTCATGGAATACTCAGAATAGCCCCTTCAGTAGACAGCATTTTGCATATGATGAAAGTAAGGATTAAGTTCATCTGTGGAAAAGCACCCAGCACAGTGTCTACCCATGGTAAGGAGTTGGTAAATGCTGACTGTCGTTACGCTTACTAGAGAGATTTAGTCATTCTTCCAGGTCACACAGCTGTAAGTGAAAGAGCTAGAACTCAAACTCTGGCTTCAGAGCCCACTCTTGCACTTTGACAAGTGCAGCAATGCTCTGTCTGCCCTGCTGCTACCTTGCCAGCCTTCCTCAGCTGTTAGAGTCAACAATGATTCCTGCTGTCTGAATTCCTTAGCATTTGGAGTGTCTGGTTTGTACTTGACGGCTCTCTTGCTTGGACTTCTCTTTTTCCTCAGTATATGTCTTATGTTACTAAAGACTAGTGGTGTACAGACAAACGTCTACCAACCAGCTCTCAAAGAGGTGAAGGGGCTGATTCATAGTATTTGCTGATTTCAGTGGTATGAATACTGCTACCATGGTTAATTTCAAGATGTCGAAGCAAAGTCAACCAAGTCATAAAATTCTTTCAATTTTATCCATTGGTTCGTGTGACTTGGTGATAGCTGTCTATAGCACATCACTGGTGCTAAGGATTAGATATTATACTGTATTCTCTTGTTTCACTTAGTGCCAGGCTTAGTGCTGAGCAAATAGGATGCATGACCATTATATTTGGAGATTCAAGGTTGCAAATCATCTATAAACATTTCCTCAGCCTACTTCCCAAAATCAAGTTGAAATGATGATACACAAAAACTAGTTATTTCCATAATAGTGCTTAAGCAAGAAAAAGTGCCAACAGTCAATTAGAAAATTTGACAAATTTATGAAGGACAAAAAAGGAGATGGAAGCCTATTGATAGATAAGCCAGAGGAAACCACACATTGAAGCTAGCACCAGTGAGGCTGCCATGGAGATAGGAACCGTTCTTCTCAGCAGGGCTCTAAGCTCAGCAGTTACAGAGTGCTGAAGTGGATAGTGGAACAAATGACCAGGATAACTAATTAAAGGTTAAGGAATACCTGAACCAGTCTGCCCACTGCCTCCTGTACAGGTTTTGAGCATTGTGTCCCTAGTTACAGGTATCAGAATTGCTTTTAAAACCAAATATAGGGCTTCCCCGGTGACTCAGCGGTAAAGAATCCACCTGCCAAAGCAGGAGATGCAGGTGCCATCCTTGAGCCGGGAAGATCCCACATGCCAGGCCACAACCACTGAGCCTGTACTCTGGGGCCCAGGAACCGCAACGACTGATGCCACAGGCCGCAGCTACAGAAGCTTGTGCGCTCTGGAGTCAGTGCTCCACAGCAGGAGAAGCCACCACACCGAGAAGCTCGTGCACCGCAACCAGGAGCAGCCCCTGCCCGTCGCAACTAGAGAAAAACCTGCACAGCACTGAAGATCCAGCACAGCCAAGAAATAAATAAAAACTACTTAAAAAAAACAAGTACTTAAAAAAAAAAAGTATGTTTTTCTGAGAAGGACTACCCCCACCCTAACCTCACAATGTGGATATCTGAGGCTGAAGAAATAAGAGCAGAGCCTGTGAGATCTCAGACCTTTGAAAGGACTCAGAGGGGAAAAAAAACTGGATAGAATGAATTAAGGTTTTAGCAGCCAAGTTGTAGAGGAAGGCAAAGGAAATCTTCAGTGGCACAAATGAAGAGAAACATCAAAGGCAAGGCCTTACGTGGAAGCTGAGTGGCTACATCTTTGCAGCTGGGGGTGACCACGTGATACAGTTCCGGCCAATGAGAGGTAAGCAGAGTGGGCTAGGGATTTCAGGGAGAGTTTGGTTTTCCTGATCTGGAAGCCATTCCTTCTTTCTTGTTGCTTTCTTCTCCCTTTTCCCACCTGGACTGTGGCCATGAGGCTGGAAGCGAAATAGGCCAGTTTGTCACCATGAAACAAGCAGAATGGTAAAAGCCATTCCTTAAGGATAAAGAGGTAGGAAGATATAAGGAGCTTGAGGAAAAGGACATGGATGACAGTATTTCTTCCCTGCTCTTGCTATTTCCAACCTTCTTATTACGTTAGAAAAATGAAACTCTTCCAAATGAGGACACTATAGTAAAGTTTGGTTGCGTTGCTAAATAGTGTCTTGTATGTCTGGGATCTTGGATGGGAGAAAAACACCTTTGAGAAATGGCAACTCCAGGCCTGAGTGCATGGTGGCTGAATTTATACTATATGCTTGACTCAGGAATCCTAAGTTGAGAAATAAAATTTAAAAATCAAGTCAGGATATTTGAAACCTTATCTGTAAGCAGTAAAAATGTACATGCACTCCATGGGGATGTTTTCACATCTCCTGGGAAGGAAACATAATTAAAGATAAGTTCATAGTCAAAAATTACAAGGTCTATGAAAGAATAAACTACCATGGGTGAGTCAACAGATACAGCAGGGAGGAGAATCCGCACTCAGAGAACTACATATAAAAGAACATTCTGAGAGACTATGAAATGCCTACAACATGACTAAAGATATAAACCAAGGCATAGAAGACAGGGAAAAAAAGAAGACAACATAAAAACAGAATAAACAACTCTGAAAAAGAACAAAATTGAGTCTCTATAAATGAACATCAGAGTCACTGAAATTAAAAATTCAATGGAAAGGGGAATGAATACTTAAGACAAAAATGAAGAAAGAATCCACAAACCAGAAGATAGACTGGAAGAAATTTCTCAGAATGTGGGACAGAAAAACTATGAAATTGTGGCCAAGAGCCATAAAAAACAGATCAAGAAGTTTCAATATATATCAAGTAGAAATTTCAGACAAAAAAAAAAAAAAGAGAAAGTGAGAAAGAGATAATATTTAAGAAAAATTATACCTGAGAATTTTCTAGATATAAAGCAAAACATAAATGAGTCTTCAGATTTCAGAAGCATGCACACATCCCAGCAGTATAATTTTTAAAATTCACAATTTGATATACTCTGGTGCAACTTTGGAATGTCAATGATAGAAAAAAAAAATCTTAAAAGCAACCAGATACTCTAAAAACAAAAAGCAAAAAAGTGTACAATTAGACCATCGTCAAACTTGTCCTCAGTCACCACAGATGTCTACAGGAAGCAAATGGCCTCTTTATGTTGCTAAGAGGAATAATACTCATCCTAGAATTCTATACCCAACTAAATTTATATTTCAGACTGAGTGAAGCAGAAATTTCAAACCAACAAAGTCTGGGAGTTTCCCACTTATCAACTCTTCCTAAAAAATCTACCATAAGGTTTGCTTCAGTAAGAAAAACAATTGAATTCAGAATAAAGAGGTAGAGACCATAAGGATGAATAAAGAAATTGGTAAACACATTGTCAAAATTAAATAATGATTTACTGTAAATAATAAAACTGATACTAATCTGAGAGGACTTTAAAAATAAGGTAATACTAATACACCAGTCTAATACTAATTAGTCTAATACATTAATACATGAACTGTAAACTTCCAGATGTTCAAGCTGGATTGTGAAAAGCCAGAGGGACGAGAGATCAAATTGCCAACATCTATTGGATCATTGAAAAAGAAATAGAGTTCCAGAAAAACATCTACTTCTGCTTTATTGACTACACCAAAGCCTTTGTGTGGATCACAACAACTGTGGAAAATTCTTCAAGAGATGGGAATACCAGACCACCTCAAGTGTCTCCTGAGAAATCTGTATACAGGTCAAGAAGCAACAGTTAGAACTGGACATGAAACAACAGACTGGTTCCAAATCGGGAAAGAAGTACGTTCAAGGCTGTATATTGTCACCCTGCTTATTTAACTTATATGCAGAGTATATCATGAGAAATACCAGGCTGGATGAAGCGCAAGTTGGAATCAAGATTGCAGGGAGAAATATCAATAACCTCAGATACGCAGATGACACCACCTTCATGGCAGAAAGTGAAGAAGAACTAAAGAGCCTCTTGATGAAAGTGAAAGAGGAGAGTGAAAAAGTTGGCTTAAAGCTCAACATTCAGAAAACTAAGATCATGGCATCTGGTCCCATCACTTCATGGGAAATAGATGGGAAAACAATGAAAACAGTGAGAGACTTTTATTTTGGGGGGCTCCAAAATCACTGCAGATGGTGACTGCAGCCATGAAATTAAAAGACGCTTACTCCTTGGAAGGAACGTTATGACCAAACTATGTCTAGTTATGACTAGACAGCATATTAAAAAGCAGAGACATTACTTTGCCAACAAAGGTCCGTCTAGTCAAAGCCATGGTTTTTCCAGTAGTTATGTATGGATGTGAGAGTTGGACTATAAAGAAAGCTGAGTGCCGAAGAATTGATGCTTTTGAACTGTGGTGTTGGAGAAGACTCTTGAGAGTTCCTTGGACTGCAAGGAGATCAAACCAGTCAATCCTAAAGGAAATCAGTCCTGAATATTCACTGGAAGGACTAATGCTGAAGCTCCAATACTTTGACCACTGATGCGAAGAACTGACTCATTTGAAAAGACCCTGATGCTGGGAAAGATTGAAGGCAGGAGGAGAAGGGGACAATAGAGGATGAGATGGTTGGATGGCATCACCAACTCGATGGACATGACTTTGAGCAAGCTCCAGGAGTTGGTGATGGACAGGGAAGCCTGGCGTGCTGCATTCCATGGGGTTGCAAAAAGTCGGACATGACTGAGCGACTGAACTGAACTGAATACACTAGTCAACAATCACACAAATCACTGTAAAGGAAGATCTGAGTTTAAACAGTCATAAAACCCAGTGTTAGTTTGGAGGAGAAGACATATTGATTAACTTTACATTCTTTTAACAATTTCTAAGAATAAACATTAAAAGAATAGAAATAATAACTTTTAAATGAAAAGAAGAAAAAAGGAAATTCAAAAAAAGGGAACTTGAGATATTGACAGTTGAATAAAAGGCAAAAAATGAAGCAGATGGAAAAAAGCAAAAATACAAAACCTAAATAAATTCTAAAATAGAAAATCCAAAAACATAATGTTGAGTGAGACATAACATACATTATACAAATATGAATGTATATGTTAAAACATGAATCAATATAAAATTGTTAACGGACAGATGAAAGTGAAAAGTAAAAGTATTAGTCCCTCAGTTGTGTTCAACTCTTTGTGACCCCATGGACTGTAATTCTCTTGTCCATAGAGTTTTCCAGGCCAGAATACTGGAGTGGGTAGCCATTCCCTTCTGCAGGGGATCTTCCCAACCCAGGGATCGAACAAGGGTCTCCTGCACTGCAGGCAGATTCTTTACCATGTGAGCCAACATGGTGAAAAAAATATGAAAATAAGGATAGGAAAGACCACCAGTTTCAGAATAGTGGGTACCTGTGGAGGGCAAGGAATGAAACTGGACTGAATACAAGTACAAAGGCTTTAATGTATGTTCACATTCTTTCCCTATACTGTGAAACAGAAAGAAAGAGAGGAAGGGAGGGAGGGAGGGATAGATGGAGAGAAAGGGGGAATAAAAAGAGGGAAGGAGGAAAAATGATGAGTCATTCACCCTAAGGGTAATTCTACACAAACAGGCAACACACGAAAACTGCCCCCTTAACAAATCAAAATGTACAGAGAACATAGCGTGAATAAACAGGAAACAAAACTTAGGGAGGTTGATTTGATAAGTTTATCTTCAGTTACTGGTAGTAGCATTAGCGTTCTATGTGCAGAGGTTTCTGAGAGAGAAAATGAATTTCATTTGCAAAAGAAAAGATTGATATTAGAGTGAATGAATCAGGATTATGTGACTCTAAGGATGTTTCAACCTTTAATAGAGGTTAGTATAGACATTTTAGAAGAGTCTTGTTTCCGTAAAATATTTACATATAAGAATGATTTGACTAATAAAAATCTCTTTCTGAAGGCAAAGTGGTACACTAGATGGCTGTTCTCCAACGTGTTGGCGTGCAGACGTCTGGGTAAAAGAACCACAAGTGGTGAAAGCCCTCCATGGGATGCCTCCAATTCAGAAAGTCACGAACTAAGGAAGCCCGGCACCCACTGCTGTTCACCACAATTTTGACGAGAAGAGGGAAGGGGATGGGGAGGAGGAGGGGAGAGCCCAGGGAAAACTGCATAAACCACTCACCTACTTTTACCTGCTGCTGCTGCTGCTAAGTCGCTTCAGTCGTGTCCGACTCTGTGCGACCCCATAGATGGCAGCCCACGAGGCTCCCCTGTCCCTGGGATTCTCCAGGCAAGAACACTGGAGTGGGTTGCCATTGCCTTCTCCAATGCAGGAAAGTGAAAAGTGAAAGTGAAGTCCTCAGTCACGTCGGACTCTCAGCGACCCCATGGACTGCAGCCCACCAGGCTCCTCCATGCATGGGATTTTCCAGGCAAGAGTACTGGAGTGGGGTGCCATACTTGTTCCCTTTTTCTCACTCAGGCAAAGGGTTGGATGCAAAAAGAGAACTGGAACGAGCTTTTTGAAAAACAATTTTTATTGTATTTATTTTTGGTTGCGCTGGGTCTTCATTGCTGTGTGCGGGCTTTCTCTAGCTGTGGCAAGTAAGGGCTGGTCTCTGGTTGTGGTGCATGTTACAGAGGCCAGGCCCTAGGGTGCACAGGCTTAGTTGCTCTGCAACAAGTGGGATCTTCCCAGATCAGGGACCGAACCTGTGTCTCCATTGGCAGGCAAGATTCTTGACCACTGAGCCACCAGGGAAGATCCTGGAACAAACTTCTAAGGCAATCGCTTTCTATTATACATTTCCCCTTCCTACAGTTTTCCAGACAGCTGGCCTCCTGAACCCCCGCCAGAGTGCAGAGAAAGTAGGGTCTAATTACATTCCTTCCAACTCAAGCTGGCCGTGGGGACAGTATCAGTGGGAACATTTGCTCATGGGTTTTATTGTTAAGCCTCATGGCAGCTAGAAAGGCAGCCCTGCCCTTTGTCTTTTGTCACAGTGATGGTGCAGATTTCCACCCAGACACAAGGACCACCAGGCAGGACAACCTGGGCCGGCCCTACACTCCCTCCCTGCTTCCCAAGTGGCCCCGTGACTACTTTGAGGACCATTCTGCCACCCATTCTGAAAAGTCATTTCCCCAACAATTCTCTTTTTTTCATTGAGGTATAATTTATATATTACAAAATACACACATTTTAACTTAATTCTATTAACTTTGATAAAATTATACTCCCATCTCCATCAGGGTACAGCATAAAATCACTTTTAAAGGAAAATTATTTTCTGGATGGACCCAATAGCAATGAAACACAATGGCTTCTACTTCTGAATCTTACACTTGCAATTTTAGAAACAGTATCCAAGGCTTGAAGATAATGAGCTACAGAGTAGTAAATAGTACATTTTGCCCCATCTGTAAGAATAGTTCTATTTTCCATAGTCATTTAGATAAGAAACAGAAATGCTATAAATCACTGTAAAGTGACTTGTACTTTAAAATACAAATCTTAACATTTGTCTGCTGAAAAGTGATTAATCATACTTTATTTTCTTTTCATATTTTCTTATAATGCCACATGAATAAGCCGATATACCTTATCTTCTTTCCTATCTGAAAAAAAATCTGGATTAACAGCCCAGACTGAATTCCATGCTAGCAACAGGGGTCGGTCAGTTCAATTCAGTCGCTCAGTCATGTCCGACTCTTTGCGACCCCATGAATCACAGCATGCCAGGCCTCCCTGTCCATCACCAACTCCCGGAGTTCACTCAGACTCATGTCCATCGAGTCGATGATGCCATCCAGCCATCTCATCCTCTGTCACCCCCTTCTCCTCCTGCCCCCAATCCCTCCCAGCATCAGAGTCTTTTCCAACGAGTCAACTCTTCACATGAGGTGGCCAAACTACTGGAGTTTCAGCTTTACCATCATTCCTTCCAAAGAACACCCAGGACTGATCTCCTTCAGAATGGACTGGTTGGATCTCCCAGCAACAGGGGTATGGAGCTACAAATGGTTCTCTTTAAATCAAACAAAATAACAACAAGTATGGGAACACCTTACTCTGTAGTTTCTGTATTTGGGTTTAAACCTCTCTTCACAGGCTTTTTTCAAGTCTCTGAAGCATTATTAAACGATCCTACTATTGACTTTCCGTGACTCAGTCCTGGTGAAAGTGGAGTGACTTGGACCACTGACGACTACAGTTCACTCGTCGTCTGAAGGACAGTCACAAAGCCTGGGCTCATTCCTACAAGCATCCTTATAATTTACATGTCGACTCCTGGAAATAGGAGAGGTGGGAAATAGGACACAGAATTCAACTCATCTCTCTTACTTAAAATATAGCACTGCTGCTATTTCTGTTGCTTATCTTGGGGAATTTTGTTAAGTATTGATATATTTTGCTATTCAGCATTAAGTTGTATGCCTCATTTCTACCTTTGAAATCCAAATTTCCAAGTAATCACTTTTAGGAAAAAATCCTCTATTTTCAGCTTCATTCTCCATGGACCATTTATTTGTGATGCCGAGCCACTGAGTAACTTGAAGTTACAATAAGAATTTGTCATGCCAGTTTCCATCTTAACAAGGAAGGCTTTTAAGACAAACCAATTTTTGTTAAATGGATAAAAGAAATGAACAAGCGTTTCACATAAGAGTGGGAAAAGAATGGTCTCATAACTTCAACCTTGTAAATAATTGGAAAAACGCAAATTAAAATCACAATGAGACACCACTTCAGCACCCCATCAGATTAGCAAAAATTTTTAGTCTGACAATACCAAGTGTTGATGATGATGAAAAACTATAGAAATTCTCATACAAACTGGTAAGCCTACACACATTATAATTTATGTGGGTTTTAAATGACTATATGTCATGTGACTATGTTAGATGATATTAAATTACTGTTAATTTTCTTAAGTGTTAATTCTGAAGTATTTGGGAGTGAAATGTCAAGATGTCTACAACTTTATAAAATGGTTCAGCATAAAGAATGTGGAGAGAAAAGGAAAGAGAGAAAACAAGTGTGATTAAATGCCTTTTTAAAAGTAGAGGGCAAACTATGGGGGCAGAATCTGTAAGTCTGAATTGTGACCTGGCCATTTATTGATTATAATCTGGGTAATTTTGCTCTCTCTACCTCAGTTTAGTTATCTGTGAAATGGGAGCGATGGTGGTATGTACTCAATAGAGTTGTAAGCATTAAATGAGGTAAGTCATGTAAAGTACTTAGAGCAGTTGCTGCTTTGTCATAAGCCTTCAGTCAATGTTATTACCTCTGTTGGCTTCATTCTGCAGATGATGTCAGTTGAGACTCAGAAAAATGATGTAACTCGTTCATTACCAAAACTGCTACTGGAGGTTGGAGCTGGAAGAGCTGGAACCGTCAGGAAGCTCTTCTGCAAGTCAGCAGCAACACACACAGCAGCCCTCTTTACACCAGCAAAAACCTGACACACCCAAGTGCCCATCTACCGGAGAATGGATTGCTAAGTTGTGTTACACTTCTGTACTAGAACCCTATACAGCCAAGGAAAGGAATAAGACAAGTTAATGTGAAAGGGAAAGTGAAAGTCGCTCAGTTGTGTCTGACTCTTGCTACCCCATGGACTATACAGTCCATGGAATTCTCCAGGCCAGAATACAGGAGTGGATAGCTTTTCCCTTCTCCAGGGGATCTTTCCAACCCAGGGATTGAACCCAGGTTTCCCGCATTACAGGCAGATTCTTTACTAGCTGAGCCACAAGGGAAGAGTATCAAAAAATTGAAATAAGTTAAAAGCTGTTATTTTATCTTTAAAGATTTTAGCTGCTCGAGCAACAGAAGGACTGATTAAGCCCACTAAAACTACCATGAAGAAGATAAGTAAAAAAAATGTTTTGGTTCATAAACACTTTGTACTTCATCACAGCATTTTCCATAAGAGTGAGAAATTACTATCTAAATGTTTAACAGATGAGTAGTTATATAAACCAAAGAATTATTCCTACAGTGAACTAATTTGTAACCATTAAAGTTGCGTCTTTAATGAATATTTAGTGATATGGTAGAATGCCCACTATATAATGTTGAATTTTAAAATATAGAATATATTTTATTTTATCCCCAAACATTAAATACAAATATACAATTGACCCTTAAACAACTCAGGGGTTAGGGGACATGACCACACCCCAGCCCTCCTGCAGTTGAAAATCCATATAATTTTATAGTCGGCCCTCTGTATTCTCAGTTCCACATTCATGGATTCAACCAACCACTGATCAAGTAGCACTATAGTATTTATTGAAAAAAAAATCACACGTAAGTGGACACAAGCATGTGTGTTCAAACTCGTGTTTTACAAGGATCAACTGCATACACATATATATTTGTATGTGTACACATATATCCATATAATAACATGTATATACCTATACCATGTAATGTACTTATATATATTCACATATGATACATAAAAATACATACATCTCATAGAAGAAAAAACTTGGAAGATTATGGTGGTGGTGGTGTTGTCACTAAGTCGTGTCCAACTCTTGTGACCCCATGGACTGTAGCCTGCCAGGCTTCTCTGACCATGGGATTCTCCAGGCAAGAATACTGGAGTGGATTGCCATTTCCTTCTCCAGGGGATCTTCCCAACCCAGGAATTGAACCCAGGTTTCCTGCATTGCAGGCAGATTCTTTACCAACTGAGTTATGAGGGAAGATTACACACAAAAACAAATTTTTTAAAGTGAGTTTCTTTGGATGGAGAGATGGGAATGACTTTTCCTTTTTATTTTCATTGCTAATTTGGATTTTATTTCTACAGTGAAAATGTAAAACTGGCAACTCTCAAGAGTAAGTAGACAGGGTCTAATTAAGTCATGGATTGTGCACCTAGAATCCTGACACATGTGAAATTCTTCACATGTGTCTATAAGAAACATCTACAAGAAGGTCCACAGCAGCATTGTTTACAATGGGGGAAAGTAGGAACCACCTGTCCTGGGTGAAATTCTTCACATGTGTCTATAAGAAACATCTACAAGAAGGTCCACAGCAGCATTGTTTACAATGGGGGAAAGTAGGAACCACCACCATCTCTCAACAGAAGCACATCCGTCCAGACAGTGGATATCTAGGCAGCAGTTAAGAGGACGGAAGCAGAGCTACTGTAATCAAGGGTATCACAACAGGGCTTCCCAGGTGGCTCAGCGGTAAAGAACCTGCCCGCCAATGCAAGAGATGTGGGTTCAATCTCTGGGTGGGGAAGATCCCCTGGAGAAGGAAACGGCAACCCACTCCAGTAATCTTGACGGGGAAATTCCACGGACAGAGGAGCCTGGCGGGTTACAGTCCATGGTATGGTGAAGAGTCAGACACAACTCAGCAACTAAAAATAACAAAAATCAATACATACATAACAAAAATATTTTTAATGTGTGACCATGATAAACATCAATTCATAAGAGGGATGTGAGGAAAGGCAATAAGATTAGGAAGGGGACACATGGTGTGGTGGGGGCGTCGATGACACTTGAAAAGCTTCATCTCTTGGGCTGAGTAGTAGATGCTTGTTATATATTAATAATTCTCTGTGGGGCTTTTGGTATGCCTGAAATGTTTCACAATAAAAGTTATATAATGAAAAATTCAAATGTATCTCTAGAAATGAAATTCATTTTCATTTCTAGAAGGTGCAATCATGGACTTCTGGACTACTTAAAATATTTTTACATCTTCATTTTTTGGCATAAACAACAATTCCAAAGAAGAATAATTATTTTCTGCAAAAATAGAAATGACTTTAAATAAGTATATTTGATTACAATTACTGCCCAATTTTGTTCAAAACTCAAACGATCTTCACAGGGGAACAAAGTTAATACATATGACACCCTCTCTAAAAAAATGCATACTTAAAAGAGGGAGTTTAAAGGAAGGCATTGAATCTGGAAAAAGTAGTAGTTCTTCTATTCTTTCCATATATTCTAAATGTAGAGGGAATCTGTGCTGGGAGAACCCCATGGTGTTGAAGCTGCGCTCCAGCCTTGGCATGGCCAGTGATCCCAATCCTGGCCAACGTGTCAGGAGGCAGAATTACACATTTGCACATGGTTAAACAGTTTCGTCAGTGAAACAGATTTAAACTAGCTTTCAAAGAAGGAAAAGAAAACATTCGATGCATTCCACGTTTTCCCTAAAGTATACTGTACCTTCAAGTTATGCTGCATTTTGCATTCCTTAGAGCCCCCCAAAACTATTTAAATTGTGCACATAAATCATTCTATCCCTTGTGAAATATAGCTGCCTCCTCCAAGAGAAGTAAGGGGCGTCCTGTCCCAAGTGGCTACACCCGGGGGTGAGGAGCCCAGCTCAAAGAGAATCAAAGGCAGGTGAGGTGAAGGGACACGCATTCCGCCTTGAAAGCAGAGTGGAGAGCTTCGGGAACGTTCTCATGGTTTCTGGATGCACCACAGGCTTTGGGCTAAAAGCCCATGTTTTTAAAGCTGGTAAATTCTGCCTCCTGATGACACGCTTCTCAGCCATTCCAGTAGGTGGGAAGTGGAGGGTTACAAGGGCAGAAAAGATCATCCAAAAAGAGGACCGAAGAGAGAAACTCAGAGCCAAGCTGGAAAAGGTGACGACCACCTGAAATCAACAATGATATAAATGGCGGGGGTGTACTCTCCCAGCAAAGAGGCTTTCCTTTCACCAAAGAATCCACCGCGCGGTGCCTGTAACTCTGCGACGCGACGTGATTGACAGCAATTCTGTTTACACACCACCCGCTCCGGGAACCGCGGTCCAGCGTTCACAAGCCGGTGCCTGCGTTCTATTCTAGACGCTTCCTCTGGGAAGGAGCGGCCTGCGCGGGGCGAGGCGGGGCGTCCGGGCCTCCCCACCCGGCCCCCACTCGCTGGGGAGGAGGGAAACCGGTTCTCGAGCCAGCCTACCCGGGATCTGGCAGAGGAGGGCCAGGCGGGGCTCGCAGGAGGCTGTGAAAACACCAGGCATCTGGCTGGCACGTCCCAGGGCCTCCCTCCCAGCGCCCCGACTCTTCTGTCTGCCTTACTGATGAGGGCCTCTGAGAATAGACCCCAACCCTGCCCCACGCCCAGCACACACACACACACACACACACACATACACACACACCACACGCAGTCACCTGCAAGCGCACCCACACACACGTCCCCTGAGCAGGCAGGCGTCTCCAGTAGGTGCCCCTCTTTCTCTGGAGGTGCTTAGTAGCTGAATTGATCGGTGCTCCAGGCCCTCCCTGAAGAGGGGGTCAGAATTCGGCGTCTAGAAAGCCCTGGCCCAGGCCGAGGGAGGGAAGTCCACCTTGCCTTCGGTTGGCCCCAAATCGCCCCTTTCCTTTGGGGGCCTGGCTTTTCTGTAACTAAAAGAGCTACGTCCCACGTGAACCACCACTCAGCTGCTTTCCGTGGAGTAACGGTGGGCTCTTAGGTTCAGAGTCAAGTCCATCCCCTATCAGGACATGGGCACCATGCTAGGCACCTGCACGAAAATCAGCTCACCTTGTCCTCATGCAAGGTTATGGGACTGTAACTCACTTCTGCCTAGAAAGGTGAGGGGAAAGGGTTTCGTAGGTCCTGCCGCGTGTGTCAAGTCGTACAGACTAGCTCAGGCTTGCCGGCCTAGCTTTTTAAAACTCCCGAGTTTCAATACTACGGAACCTAGACGTGACTTCACCTTGACCTAGCCTTTTCCCCTCCAACCATTTCTCTCGAGCAGTCTTCCTGTCCGCCGCCGCCGCCTTTCCTTGTCCTTTTTCTTTCTGCTCCCTTCCTCCACGCAGTCACTTTTTTTTCCTACACGCAGGGTGGCTGGAGAGCGGAGGATGAAAGGGCGGCACGCGGGGGAAATCTTATCCCATCAGGAAAGGATGAGGGTAGAGCCGGGGACTTCTGCTCCTGCTGCCAAGTTAATCTGGTACGAGAACCAGCCGGGTCGGGTCTGGACATGCTTTTCTGTTCTGCAGCTCAGAGAGGTGTGGGTTTTTTTTTTTTTTGTCACTTTAACTTCAGTGATCTTCGGTGCCCCTGAAGGCAAGTAGCGCACCTGAATCATAAAGCTTCAGATGAGTCGAGTTCAAAGTTTATTTTCCCTTTTTAAAGCCCTCAATAAATTAGGCCAAAGGTAGATTGGAATCCAGCCTCTTGCCCGGCCGTTCCCCTGGGATTATTAAGGTTGGCTGAGCAATCTGCTCTTGAGAAACCAGGTGTAAGGAGACCTGGGCGGAGAGATCGGGGAGTTGTTTGTGGAACTTTCTTTCTCTCTCTCTCTCTCTGTCTGTCTCTGTGGCCGATGCCGGAGTCTTTCTGGAGCAGTCCTGCGGGCGGGCCGCCAAGGCTCTGTGGTGTAGTCCTGGCGGACACACCAGTGAGGGGGTCACTGAATCCAGGGCTGCAGGCTCAGGACACCTCTGTACCCGCCGCCTGCTTACCTTCAGCCTCACCTTTAGAAGCCCCGTTTGCTTATATTCAGAAAGTAATGCTTCAGAGCTCTGCCACCAACTTGAGTTGTTAGGATTAAAGGGATGTATAACAGTCAAAATGAACTTTGTGCACGAAGCTAAGTTGATCCTAAAGAAAGCAATTAATTCTCACTGTTCTCTGTTTCCCTTATCTTTATATGGAATCTTTTTTTTTTTTTTTCTCCTTGCTCTCTAATGTTTTTACACTGCCAGCCAAATAGTTGTTTCTTTCTAAGACCCTTAAAAATTACAGTGTCAGGGATAGGCAGCCATTCCTCTTTTTTGCCCCCTCTGAGCATGTGTATCTGCAAACCTCCTGCTATAGCAACTAACGTGCTTTTTGAAACCAAGCTGCAGAGATGCCATTTGCTCTCATTTTCCAGGTTGTGCTGCTTCCCCGGGGAGTGCTCAGAGACCCTGGGACACGTGTGTGTGTGTGTGTGTGTGTGTGTTAAGGGACAGGAACTCAGAGCTGCAGAAGGAAGATGGCACGAGGTGGCTTCATTCCAAACCTCTGCAATGCCCTGCTCCATCAGACCAAAATCCTGTTCTGGAAGATCCACCCACTCAAATCCGGTTCCCAAGAAAACAACTGACAGAAGTAGGTGGGAGTGGGAACTATGGAAGGATCAGCCCCCCATGGGATGGGCTGGCCCTGCTTACCAATGCCTTCCTTTTGAACGGAGTGGAACTCAGAAAAAAGAGGCTTTCTCGCATGAAGAAAACAAAAGAGAAAGCAAAGTACTTATCAAAGATAAAGGAAATCTTTTGCACTCTGCTTTGTACTGTGATCTAAACCTACTGGAAGTCAGAGCCAAAAGAGCTGCAAACCCAAATTGACAAGAATATCATGCTGTCTTCTCCATGGGGTTTGAAAAAAGTTGAGAAATGACTTCATTCCTCACGACCCTCCAGGACATTCTCCAATGATCTTCATGGTGGTACCAGCTGTTTCTGTACCTCTGGTTATTTACTAGAGGGTGTTCTGCATAGAGAAAAAAGATCCCTTTCTACTTTATTCCAATATAGTGGTCATTTTTTATGGCCCTTTATCTCAGTGGTCCCCAAAGCATTTTACAGAGGAATCTAAATCTATCCATTATTAAGGGGAAAATACAGATTTTTAGGGAACTGAAATGAGAAAACCCTTTGGCTGGAATAACTTATCCTTTATTTCACAAGGCTCTCAGTAACATGGAACCTATCTAAGCGGCAAATAGATTCAAAGTCATAGAGAAAATGACCCAAAGATTACATTTTGTTTTTACTATTCCATTAGGTTCTTTGAGTCAATTTAGAAAGTGAATAATATTCAAAGTGGGGTAGTCTTTCACTTACACCTTTACAAATCAACATTGACACATGTCCTTAAATAAAATTAAAAACCGACTCCTAATCATTTAAACCATGGTGGGAAAAAAAAAAAAAGCATTTGTTATAACCAGCAAACCAAAGGGCCATTCACAGAGTAAGAGGTAGATGAATGAGACTGAAGGGGAAGAATGGGGATTAATCTAAATTGCTAAAATTCTCTTTTGGTAAAGATTAAGTTGCACCAAATATCAATCAGTTTTTTTGATGATAAGACTATCAAGCTTGTTTCATTAAACACTCTCCCATCTCTTAGAGCTATCTAAATAGGATTTTCCCATTTAGGCCCCTATCAATCCAGATTTATGAATATGCTGTAACTTGGGAGATCCTTGTATCAAATATTAATATTTGTATAGTTATTAAAGTATTTGATGATTTGCACAGGGACTCTCAAATTAAATATAGCATGTCATTTATAGTCTTTTCAAAGACTATAAATGGAAAATTATTTTCTAACCTTTGGTCTTTGCTGGAGCAACTTGCAGGATGATTTACATTTTAAGCAGTATATATAATAATGAAACACTGTTTAAAAGTACAGCATTTAGGCAAAATCTTTTACATTATATAGTGCAGTCGTTTTTCAGACTGCGTTTATCCAAGGACTCTTTTCTAAAAAAATTAAGTAGAAGCCAAATAAATAAAACAGATAAAAAACAGTGTTGCGGGGAGTGGGCGGTGGGGCAACAGGTTTTAGTATTGATATTGTTAACCTTTTCAAGGGCTACAGAAGCACCTTTGAGGAACACTGGAGTTCTGGGAAGTGTGAAAGCCAGTGTAGTATTGTAAAACGTATTAAAAAGAAAAAAATAAAGGGCGTGTTGGAGATGACATACCTCTTCCTTACAACTGTATGTGTGTATTTGTGAAATCTGACTCAGATAATATCTGACTACTGTCTTTATCCTTCTTGCTCTCAGGTTGCAAATTTTGTGGCATTTTATGATAGTGCAAATGGATTCCATATTATGAGTTTCAAACTCTTTAAAAAAAATCTTAATAAGAGGTCAGAGGGCATGTTAGGGCAAACTACATGTGACCTCCATGAAATTATATAGATAAATATTTCTACTTTGTAGAATAACAGTAACATCTCAAGAAATGGTTGTCAAATTATGATTAGGACTTTAGAGACTATTTCACCCCAAGATTCTGATCTTTTTTTCATTTGAAAATACTGGAAGTTGAGGGATCTAAACACGGTTACAGGAGTAAATTCCAGACAGTAACACAATTATCTTGCCCTGAGTCACACACTTTTCCCACTCTTCTGTGTGTTGCATTGTGTAAATATCAATATGAGACTTTTACAACTTGAAAATATCAGAATTAACTATTGACTGAAATCAGTTTAATATTTCTACGTTTGTCTAGCCTAATCCAGTCTGGTTCATGTTCAGTCACAGGCAAGAAACACAGCTTGTGTTAGATCAAAGATCATGAAAACATCCTTAAGCAACACATGTCTCCTGCAAAAGGATTTCAGGAAGTCATCCAGGGAGACAGAGAATACTAGAATACAAAAAACTTCCATGCCTTCCTTGGAAAGTAGAGGTTGCATAAAGCATGCTACGAAGACAAATTAGGAAATCCAAGGCTGAGATTGGAAGGCTGAAACTTTGGTTTGGAAGAGTCTGGTCCTTTCCCTTCCACTGAGAGCTCCTCTCACACCTAATTCCTTGAGCAGAAAGTGGGGAAAGACTGATCCAGAGGCTGACCTTCTCATAAACCCAGAGCAAGAAATTTGGGGCTGGATGCAAAGGTCTGTGATTGTTGATGTATGTTTTGTGTATGTACTATCAAAATAAGGGAGGTTTACATGGTTTTTAACTAGTCCGGGGTATTTGTGCCTATGCCACATACATTTTCAAAATTACGTTAATTGGATATTTTATTTATAAGTCACATTTCTTTAAATATACCATTCTCTGCTCCAGGCTAAGTCAGAATTGTTTGTTTAGGTTCCTTTTGAGCTTTCAAGAGAAATAGTAGAGAAGGATTTGCTATGAACCAAATTAATACTTTGGATTCCATTCTTGGTTTTTGGCAGCTTTGTTTCTGCTGGGGACTATTAGCTCCTGTAACACTGGCTGTTGTGTGCCTAATTGTATATACAATTATATTACATGTGTTTCAATATTTATAAATGCAAATGCTTTAGAGCAAACAACTACCATAGGCTTCAATGAGGCAGCCGAACAAGGGGGCAGGTCTGTAGGTGAGGCTGTTCAGCCAAGTCTACAGACAGTGAGCCACAATGGGTCTCCAGCTGGGGGCTTACCTGTTGTTCAGAATGGTTTGGTAATTGAAAGATAATTGTCTTCTCAAAAGCATCTGGGGTACTTAAGGCAATGATGATGTTTGTTATCCAAGTTATTCAGATTACATTATCCAAGTTGGCCTTGATTTTTAAATTATATGCTGTATTCAGCATATAAAGTTTCCTCAGAGTAAAGCTGAAAGGAAAAAGAAAAATGCTTATTGTCTATGATTCACCTGTACACCCTATTTCACAGGACTGGTGTGAAAAGCAGGTAAATTTGAAAATTGTAAGGGATGTTGAAAACTGTAAATGTTGATGTAGATACTTGTCTGAATTATATTTCAGCACTGAAGTCAAGAGAAAATGTTCAGACGACCACTTCAACCCACTCCAGTAAAAACATACACAACTTATTGGGCTTTCCTTTAACAGTTTTACTGATGTATAATTTACATACTGTAGAATCCACTCATTGTAAGTAGTAAACAACTTACTGACTTTCAGTAAATGGATGCAGTTGTGCAGCCATCACCAGAACCCAATTTTAGAACATTTCCGTGACCCCAGAAAGTTGCCTCCTGCCCATTAGCAGTTAATCCCTTTTCTCACTCCCAGCCCCAATCACTGGTGTGCTTACTGTCCTGTAAATTGCCTTTCCTGGATATTTATATAAAGAGAGTCATACAGCTGTTGTCTTTTCCATCTGGCTTCTTTCATTTAGCATACATTTTTGAGATTCTCCCATGTTGTAGCATGTATCAGTACTTGGGTCCTTTTTATTGCTGAGTAGAATTCAATTGTATGGGGAAACCATGTTTTGTTTATCCATTCATCAGCTGACAGACATTGGGGTTGTTTCGAGTTCTGGGCTATTATGAAAAATTCCACTATTCCACTATTCCACATTCACATATATATCTTTGGACATATGTTTTCATTTCTCTTGATTAGTGCATAGGAGTGAATTGTTGTATTTCGTGGTAAATTTATATTTAACTTTTTAGGAAAATGCCAGTCTGTTATCCAAAGTGGCTAAATCATTTTTTTCCCCATCAGCAATATATGGAGGTTCCAGGTTCTCCACATTCTTGTCAGCACTGTATATTGCCTGTCTGTCTTTTTTATTATAGTCATCCTAGAGGTACGTAATCATTTCTCACTGCGGTTTGGATTTGCATTTCCCTAATGACTAGTGATCTATTTCTGCGTTATTGACTATGCCAAAGCCTTTGACTGTATGGATCACAATAAACTGTGGAAAATTCTGAAAGAGATGGGAATACCAGACCACCTGACCTGCCTCTTGAGAAACCTATATGCAGGTCAGGAAGCAACAGTTTGAACTGGACATGGAACAACAGACTGGTTCCAAATAGGAAAAGGAAAGGAGTACGTCAAGGCTGTATATTGTCACCCTGCTTATTTAGCTTCTATGCAGAGTACATCATGGGAAACACTGGGCTGGATGAAGCACAAGCTGGAATCAAGATTGCCGGGAGAAATATCAATAACCTCAGATATGCAGATGACACCACCCTTATGGCAGAAAGTGAAGAGGAACTAAAAAGTCTCTTGATGAAAGTGAAAGAGGCGAGTGAAAAAGTTGGCTTAAAGCTCAACATTCAGAAAATGAAGATCATGGCATCCGGTCCCATCACTTCATGGGAAATAGATGGGGAAACAGTGGAAACAGTGTCAGACTTTATTTTTCTGGGCTCCAAAATCACTGCAGATGGTGATTGCAGCCATGAGATTAAAAGACGCTTCCTCCTTGGAAGGAAAGTTATGTCCAACCTAGATAGCATATTCAAAAGCAGAGATATTACTTTGCCAACAAAGGTCCATCTAGTCAAGGCTATGGTTTTTCCTGTGGTCATGTATGGATGTGAGAGTTGGACTGTGAAGAAGGCTGAGCACCGAAGAATTGATGCTTTTTCACTGTGGTGTTGGAGAAGACTCTTGAGAGTCCCTTGGTCTGCAAGGAGATCAGCCCTGGGATTTCTTTGGAGGGAATGATGCTGAAGCTGAAACTCCAGTACTTTGGCCACCTCATGCGAAGAGTTGACTCATTGGAAAAGACTCTTATGCTGGGAGGGATTGGGGGCAGGAGGAGAAGGGAATGACAGAGGATGAGGTGGCTGGATGGCATCACTGACTTGATGGACATGAGTCTGAGTGAACTCCGGGAGTTGGTGATGGACAGGGAGGTCTGGCGTGCTGTGATTCATAGGGTCACAAAGAGTCGGACAAGACTGAGTGACTGAACTGAATGATTAGTGATATTGAACATCTTTGTGTGTGCTTATTAGACATTAGTGTATCTTCCTTGTTGAAATGTCTATTCAAATCTTTTGCCCATTTAAAAAAACTAGATTGAATGCCTTATTATTGTTTACCTTATGTTGCTTGGTTTTTTTTTTTTTTCACTGTTAATTACCAGGTCATTTTACACTCACTTGTGGCTCTTGTATTCTGCTGGCTTCCACTATTACTAAACTCCTATATTGTTGTTTACCTTTTAGTAAATGCATTTTCTTTCCCCAGACCTGTTTATTTTAAAATTTTTAAATTGAGGTGTAATTGACATGTAACATCATTTTAGTTTCAGATGTATAGCATAATTCAATATGTGTATATATTGCAAAATGGTCATCACAATAAGTCTAGTTAACATCCATTGCCATAAATAGTTATAAAATTATTTTTCTTGTGATGAGAACTTTTAAGATTTACTCTCTTAGCAACTTTCAAATATGCAATACAGTATTATTAATTGTAGCCATCATACTATATATTATATCCCCAGGACCGACTTATTTTATAAGTGGAAGTTTGTACCTCCTTTTGACCTCCTTCAATTTAACAGTCCTCAACCCAGCCTCTAGCCACACCAACCTATTCATCATATGAATAAGCTGTTTTTTTTAGAGTCCACATATAAGTGAGATCATATGGTATTTGTCTTTCTCTGACTTATTTCACTTAGCATAATGCCCTCAAAGTCCATGCATGTTATCACAAATGGCAAGATTTCCTTTTTATGGCTGAATAATACTCCATTGTATCTTAACATGTACCGTATTTTCTTTATTCATCCATCAATGGACACTTTCTCCAAACTTGATTTTTAAATTACCTCAAGAGAATGAGCACTTGCACTTTCTGTACTTTATTTTTTACAAACTAGGCCTCCAATATAAAATTATCACACAAATGATAAAAAGCTCATCATCTTTATGGTAATATTTTCAACACACCTGGTATCATAATTTAGTGAACTGAATTGAATTTTGTTTCTTTATTACTTATTTTGTACATCAGAGTTTTCAGATTTAAAACCATTTTTGAGAGGAAGGAATACTTCAGAGTATAAAGTTGGACAAACAAATTTAATTATGAAGAAAAATTAAAAGAGATTCTGAGGAAATATTAATATTTTATGGTAATTAATACATTTAAACAAAATTAAAATTTTAGGTATTTTTTTCTGCAAATGTCCCTAAGTCCCTTAACAAAAATAGCAAAACACAAAACATAATTAATCACAAATAGTCAATGCTCTCAAGTGTACCTACAAGTGAGTAGAAAGTGAGGAGAAAGCAAACTATCATCAGTACTCTGGACCCAAAATAAAAGATTTCAAATTATCAATATAGATTTACTTATGTATAAGCCTGAGTGTAAAACAAAAACAACTTTTCCTATAACTGGTAAATAATAGGGGGGAAAAAAAAACTTTTAAGCCTTGCCTGGAAGGATGCCAAAGATATACACTTGAGAATATTTTAAGGTAATTAGCATTTTTGTCTCTGTGTCAGTAAAAATAGGCTTTTGCCTGCTACTAATTTTCTTTGGGTTAGTGAGACCATTGTATGAATGAAGGGCTGTTAAAGGCCATTTATATTGTGCAAACAGAGGCACAAATTAGAGGGCATGTTAATAAGGAGAGGGGGCTTATGAGTGCTCAATTATGAGCCCAGAACCTGTTTCTATTTTAGGGGATAGAAAACACATCAATCTTGCTTTTAGAATATTTTCAATTAAAATGAACAGCACATGGCACACTAAGAACCAGCAAAGGCTGCAGCCATGTGGATTTTGAATAATTCTTACAAACCATCTTAGTATCAAAACTGAATACGTATAATGGGCTGAAATATAATTTGGGATCCCAGAAGACCGAAGTCCCTGAGCTGCATAAGAAATTCTAAAGGAAGAGAAGTATAAAACTGGACCATCTGTTTCACTTTTTAGCATACAACCTTTGGAGTAGAATATTTGGAGGAGGATGCTGTTTAAAACCTGAATAGGGATGAAATATAGTGCCTGTACTCCCAACATGTCACTAACCTCCTCTCTCCTAAGTATAATCAATAGCGTCTGCAAGCCTAGTTCCCCCTGTGAAAAGCACAGCACAATGTTAGCCGAGCAGAGGTTCATGTCTCCCTCCACCAAGACAATAGTGAGTAGATTTCTCTCTGGCCCTAGGCAGTGCCTCCTGCCTAACTGGGGGTGCAGAGGGAGGTGTCCACTCTGCACAATTTGCATGTACAACTATTTGTATCAGCGGCATATCCAGTTTGCCCCATTTTAGCCACTACTTCCAATCACGTAAAAATATGTAATTTTATATGTACTTATGAAAACATTTCAAGATGCCCCCAAAGCTGTGTTTTCCCCTATATAAAATACCTATTTTAGAATTACAGCTAACAGGTAACCAGCATTCACATGGTGTTCATGGAGTGGAAAACCACTAAATAAAGCAGCAAAGGGTGACAAAAAGGAATGCCTTTGGTCTCAAAGCAGAAAAGCCATCACCCCCCAAGGCTATTCAGTAAGTCCAGTGCTGAACTTCTGCAAATCATGATTGTATTGGACTTTTGGCCTTTCTTTTTCCGGTGGCGCTAGTCCTCTCTTGAAATCTTTGTAACTATTACGGCTGAAGTGCCATTTAAAGAAAAAGAAAGGCAAAGAAATGAGCTAAAGGAAGCCATGGTGAGTCGTTTGTCAATGTATCCTTTCTTGAGCTCATGGGGGAATCAGGCTTGATGGTGGTGGGATCACAGGCTTTATTTTGAATTTGTGTGTTATAACCTTAAAGCTTTCTTCAAGGGAGATACATAGGGCTCATGCCTGATATACAGTGTCTGTTGCTATGGAAAGGTTTGTGCTTAACCATATTACAGTGTTCTGTTAGGAGCAGGGAAATCGGGGTATCAGTTCATCTCTTTTTAAAACCATACCTTTTATGGGATAAAACAAAATAAAACAAAAATGTGTACAGCACATACTTCTGACATTGGGAAACAGTTTTAAGGGCCTTTTTGTATTGTGTGTATCAAGAAGTTATTCTGCACCCTAAGATTCACAATAAGTAATGCCATACATGGCAATTACTCAGAGTGTATTAGCTAATCTCCTCTGATGTTTTCATCTCTAAATTCATTTCCTTGTGACATTTCTCATTTCTACCTGAATATCTGCTGTTGGCTCCACAAGACAGCTTCTCCTTTGTGCAGGTTGCCTAGTGCCCCATTCTTAGTGAAGAGTTTCATTGTAAGATGGCACCATGAGTGTTCACTGACCCTGAGTCCTCTGTTCAAAGATGGAAAAGTGGAGGCTGTCCTGCCATGAAAATCTTGGCTTTTCTGGGAAAATGAACCATTGCTTAATCCAAAAATGTTCAGCTTTCACATCTTTCTTTGTATCCAAGATGGCAACGTATTGTTTGTTTCGTGTTTCAAGAGGAATATATTGTATGGTGCTAACTCCTACCGTTGTAGGAACATTTACTGGTTCAGAGCTTGGAGCCTCAAGTCAGACCACCAGGATGTGCATTTGGATACACCATGTGTAGCCTGTGTGATCTTGGGCAGTCTCCTGAACCTCTCTTCGCCCGTTTCTGCATCTATGGCACTGGGTTAATAATAGTATCTATTTCGTGTAGTTGAAGTGGAACTAAATGAGATAGTTCTGGTAAAGCACTGAAAATAGTGCCCGGCACATAGTAGGTGTGCAGTGTTTGTGTATTATGATGTTGAATGTCTTCATCATCCTGCAATTTTTAATCTTGATTTTCCCACAGATATGCAACCATTTCCGTTAATTCAAAAGAATTTTAAATGGCAGAATCTGGAGCAGGGTGGCAGGATGCTTGGAAAACATGGGGATGGCGGGGCTTTGCTGTTTCCCCAAAATAATACTAAGAGTATAATTGAAGGTTTCCCCATACCTGTAAGGACCACTTTGCCTTTCAGTCTGCAATAACGATGATTCCTGCTTTGCCCATTGTCCTGCTGAAAGCTCCTTTTTGGTTCCAGATAATATAAATGTAAAAACAGTTTGTCTAGAGGTGTATGTGTTACATATGCACACTCAGTCGTGTCCAACTCTGCAACCCCATGAAATGCAGCCCACCAGACTCCTCTGTCCATAGATCTTTACAGGCAAGAACACTGGAGTAGGTTGCCATTTCCCCCTCCAATCTTCCCAACCCAGAGACTGAACCCATATCTATTGTGTCTCCTGCATTGTAGGCAGATTCTTTACCGCTTGAGCCATCAGGGAAGTCCATATGTGTTACATATATCCTTACAATTTGTTCACATCACTGCTTTGTTAACAATCTTTATATGTTATTAAAGGTAGAAAGAGGTTTAAAATAACTTTGATAATTTAACCCAGTACATGCAAGGTTTTACCAGTATCCCAAGTAGAGTAAATGGAGATATATAGAAAAAAGACAAAGGGCTCATTTTGTGCCTATTCAAACTGATGCCTGAGCTTTCAGCCCAGACCTGGAATTCATTGTCAGTATTTGGCATTTATCCACGACCAGTGGAACCACTATTAGTAGGCCTGTTTTCTTTTCTCAGAACATGATTTGGTACTGTCAAGTCAGTCTAGCTACAACTGAATGGAATTTTTTTTCTTTAAAGTTTTTTTTTTCTTTGCATTTTGTTTATATACTGTCTCTAGTGAGGTCAAATCCCCCTGTAAATATCATCTAATTTATTCTCATAACATCTCTAAGAGATAGGGTGCATTTGTCTTTATTATTAGCATCTGGAGAGTCACACTCACTTTGTTGGGAATCACCAGGAATAAATCTCATGTAGACACTAATGGAAAAATATAATAGGAGATAAATATAGGTATGACTGCAAATGAAGATATTTTCCCACCTTTGAAATCTGTTGACTAAAAAGATAAAAAGTGGAACAACTTATGATGATTGAATAGTAATAAAAAGCAGCATTTAATCTAAATCTTTCCTTCCCATGATTACCGCATGCTAAATATTACTCAATACTAGAGAGTCTGCTGATGAGCTCTGTAAATGTTTTCCAATAAAATTAAATAGATTAGATTTGGAAAGCGAATGCTAATGTTTCTAAGGATGTTAAAGAGTCTTCTTTTAAAACTTCCCTGAAAAATCCAGCTTAGGACTGCATCACAGCATCATCAGCCTGAGCAGTCGTTATTTCCACGAGGACATGCTAGGCAGAGGCAACCAACATGTTCGAGAACTTCTTGTCATCTCCGACCCGATGTTGCTAATTCTCTTCATGTATTTCGCCTGCTGCTTTGTTTTGGTTGTCAAAGTTTGTTACTGAGACAAGACTAAGATCATCCCACTCTGACAGCCTGAGATTGAGTTGGCATGACGCACCATGAGGTGAGTCTAATTGCTGTTAATATTGGAAGGATGAATAATCCTATTAAAAAGAAGAACAGTTACAAAAAAGTAAATAAGGGGAAGCAAGTTTAGATTACATGAAAGAAGGACAGCTTGATGAGGAGGAACCCATTAACCTGAATGGAAACAGTGCTTTGCTTTCAATTTAGCAGGCATGAGCCATACCGCATTCATACTAAATTGAAACGGAAACAATTTTTCTGATTTATTTATAGACTTAAATACTAGGTTTCCTTATATGTGAAAAAAGAGACCCCACTGTGATTCCAAATTGTTAATAGAAGACAAAATGCCACGTTAGGTAGGTTTATGGGAAACCTTCATCTTGTTCCTTAGGTATGATTAATGAGTTAAAAGAGGTAACTATTAGGTGGAGAGGGCAATACTCCACATCAGTTTGCTTTCCAGACATGATGTGCATGTGCGTCACCTGGGATCTCGATCGAGTGCAGATTCTGACTCAGCAGCTCTGGGATAGGGCCCCAGATGCTGCACTGGAGAGGCTCCCAGGGGGCTGCCATGGAGCACAGTCAGGACCACTCTCGCAGAAGTCAGGCTCCAGACAACTATTTCAAAAAGAAATCTGTGCAAGTACAGTGTGACTTGCCTTATCATTTCAGGAACTTGAGGGCATTGGGATAACAAACCCCAAACCACCAGCTTTGTTAAATGGAGAGAATGCGCCAACTCGGAGCATCAAGGACTCTCTTAAGGACACCTTGAATTTCTGGGAGAGTTGAAGCTATAACGGAACAGTGTGGAAAGGCAGAATGTCTCCTGGTTCCTGTTGGAGCTTCACTCGTGACCCCCTCCAGTCCCTCCTTCTCTGTGGCCATCGTCTTCAGACGGCCACAGAAGTGCTAAAGTAGTCCCTCTATATGATAGACTTCATACTTGAATTCATGAGGCCTTAGCAAGACAGAGCGTTATGCATCTCTTCCTTCATCCTCCTGCAAGCCAAGTTGTTAAGAGAACACCACAGCAGTCTCAAGCATGCACATTTCACCCATGCTGTCTGTGCCCAGGACATGCAGTTTATCGCTGGTTACATACTGGTAAGATCATCTGATACCCCCAGCACGAAGTCTTGTGTCATGGGCTCTTGAATACACTAATCTTTAAAAAGAATTTTTTATTGATGTATAGTTGAATTACAATGTTGTGTTAATGACTGCTTTATAACAAAGTGACTGAGTTATACACATGTACATTCTTTTCCACATTATTTTCCGTTATGGTTTATCACGGGATATTGAATACAGTTCTTTGTGCTCTACAGTAGAATCTTATTGTTTATCCATTCTTTGTATACTAGTTTGCATTGACTAGTCCCAAACTCCCACCTTTATTCATCTCACCTCCCTCCCCCTTGGCAACGGCCAGTCTATTCTCTATGTCCCGGATTTTGTTTCTGTTTCACAGACAGGCTCATTTGTGGCATATTTTAGATTCCACATATACGTGATATTATATGGTATTTGTCTTTGTGTTTCTGACTTACTGCACTTACCTTGATCATCTCTATGCATCCATGTTGCTGCAAATGACACTGTTTTTTCTCTTTTGTGGCCAAGTCGTATTCCATTGTGTATGTGCACCACGTCCTCTTTATCCAATGAATGCATTAATCTTAACCAAACCCCAGATAGCTGAATAAGAGGGAGAACATAGAAATACTTGAATAACTAAGAGTACATTTGAGTCAGGAGAGCTTTAAATGGGGAAAATATGTTTCAAAACCTTGACTGCATGTTAATTATGCTAAATTCTGAGTGATCAAAAACTATCATTTAATACTTATCCAGTAAGTACGTAGTGAAAGTAAAGTCGCTCAGTCGTGTCCCACTCTTTGCGACCCCATGGACTGTAGCCTACCAGGCTTCTCTGTCCCAGGAATTTTCCAGGCAAGAGCGCTGGAGTGGGTTGCCATTTCCTTCTCCAGGGGATCTTTCCGACCCAGCGATCGAACCTGGATCTCCCGCACTGCAGGCAGATGCTTTACCGTCTGAGCCACCAGGGAAGCCACAGAAAGTACATAGGGACAGCATAAACCTGAAAAACAGATGGTAGGAAAGCTGATTACAGCTATTATATATGAACAGTATGTGCATGTATGAGTCTGCTCAGGCTGCTATAACAAAATACCACAAACTACAGACATTTAGTCTAAAATAAACGTGCTGCCAACTCAGTTCCTGGTGTGCAGACAGTTACTAATCCCATCATGAGTAACCTCACAAAGTGCTTTTGCATTTGCTTCTATTAGATTCCTAGGGGTCCTGATTCATCACTTCCTCTAACCTCAATTATCTCCTGAAGGCCCCGTCTTCAAATACCATCACATTAGAATAGAGCTTCAACATACAAGTTTAGAAGACACATTTCCATTTCAGTCCACAGCAGTGCATTGAACGTTGATGAAGATATCAGTTACTTTGCAATTATAATACAAGCACAAAGATGCTTGTATTATTCTTGCTTCTCAACTTATATTTGTTCCTTACATTTGCTGTCTTTAAAGTCATAAGTCTATATGTATATCATCCTGATATCAAGTCTGGAAATAAAGTTCCTTCTGATGGTTTCATCATATTATTGAAACTTATTTGTTCTAGAATGAATTTATTCTTCCTACTCACATAGAACCTTTTAAAAATATAGTTGTGACAAATTTACTGACTACTAACTCTTGTAATCCTACCCTGCAGGGACAAATTTGGTCCAACTCTATGAAGACAAATGTACTTCTAGTGTGTTAGAAAATATTTTTTCATTTTCTTATATACACAACTAGAGAGTGAGCATGGTGGACAGATGGACATGGAAAGCCTGCCTTCCTAGTACAAATTCATGGAAGGCATGGATAGAATGAAGCAACAAAACTCCCTGAATGTCAGAAATAAAACAAGAAACCAAAGCCAAAGAAATAAGTATAAGCTGATGCTACAAGGACCCATGGGGGTTTTAGTCCTGGATAAAGATTTGTGGAGATGAGGATGGGATGGGAATTAAGGCCTCAAACACATTGGGTAGGGAAGCTGAGGCCAGTCCCCTGCAGAAAGTCTAGAGCCTCAGAAGGCGAGTTAGAGAAACACCACTTGGCCTGTGCAAGGAGCAAGGAAGTTTGCTGTTACTGATCCCTAGAGTGAGCACAGGTCAGGGAAGAGACATCTGCTGAGAGAAACTATTAATAACACCAGCCTGGTCACATATGGAGAGGTCTGAATTTATACTATTTGCTTAGAACACTAACCCTAAGTCCATTTTCTTGGAATGGACCCCCTAAGTCAGTAAAGTAACATAAAACAGGGCCAGAGCCTTGAACCCCTAGGAATCTGATTGTAGCAAATGCAGAAAGGTTACTTTCACAACCTAGGGTTCAGAAACTGTCTTAATCTGCTCAGGCTGTGGTAACAAATATCACAGATTGGGTGGTTTACCTAACAGAATTTATTTTCTCACAGTTCTGGAGACTGGAATTACAAGATTGAGGTGTTGGCAGGTTTGGTTTCTCCTGAGGCCTTTCACCTTGGCTTGCAAACAGCTGCGTTCTTGCTGTATTTTCTCATGGCCTTTACTCTATGTATGGAGCCTTGATATCTCTTCCACTCATAAGGAAAATAGTCATATTGAATCAGGACCCATCCTTATGACCTTAATTAATGTTAATTAGCTCTTCATAGGCCCTATGTCCAAATATAATCCCACTGGGGGTTAGGGCTATAATGTATGAATTTAAAGAGAGTACACAATTCAATTCATAACAGAAGTCTCATGAAAAACAACTGAACCCACTGAAGATGAATTTACAACAACAGCAAAATGTTTTAAAGTACACAAGGATTACGACCCTAAAGGAGAGCAATCAGAGGCAGAAATAAGGAGAAGGACCAAAATAACTATAGATTGCAGATCAAAACCAAAGACACTCTAAAGTAAATAAAAGAGCACAAAGATTTTTTAAAAAAGACTTGAAAACATCATGAAACAATAGGACACCATGAAAATTAATAGGCAGATTTGTAAAGAAACAGAATGTCTAGAAATGGAAATTGTAGTCATTAAAATCTCACTAGATAAGCTAAATAGGATATTATGTGTATGTGTGTGCTCAGTCCTGTTTGACTCTTTGCAACCCCGTGGACTGTAGCCTGCTGGGCTCCTCTGTCCATGGGATTCTCCAGGAAAGAATACTGGAATGGGTTGCCATATCCTCCTTCAGGGGATCTTTCCAACCCACAGATCAAACTCTCATCTCTGGCATCTCCTGCATTGGCAGGTGAATTCTTTACCACTGCACCACCTTGGAATATTAGTCACATCCAAAAAGAAAATTAACAAACTGAAGGATACATTTGAGGAAATCACTTAGAATGAGGTATAGAGAGAAAGAGATGAGTGGGTCAGAAATGTAGAAGATACAATGAGAAGGCCCAATGAACATGTCTCATGGAGACATAGAGAGTAAAAAATGGGAGACAGGCAACTTTCAGAACAAAGTCAGTAAAAATTTTCATAATGAAATGCCAGAGTCCAAAAGTGGAAATACACTGATTCTCAAGCAGCAAAAACAAAAGTTAGTGTATATCTAGCTGGAGAAAAATCCAGCAATTCTAATGTTTCCCACAAAGGGAATTTCAATAAATAACAGAAAAACTGGATTCATATGTAACATATTCTCTGATCATAATGCAGTAAAATTAGAAATTAGTAACAAAACAATAGCTGCTAGGAAAATGAAAATTGCCATAGTATCAGTAAAAAGGGTCCGGATAACACAAACCATATTAAAACATGAACTGAATATTTTAAGCTATCTCATCACCTCAATACATACAAGAAAACAAAACTTTAAGGTTTTTGGTATACAAAAAATTATTTTTTACAGTTGTTTGTAATTGATTATTTACAATTCTGGCTTCATGAGCAAGTATTTTTCCTTTGCCTCATGGC
Source organism: Bos taurus (assembly GCF_002263795.3). Taxonomy (NCBI): domain Eukaryota; kingdom Metazoa; phylum Chordata; class Mammalia; order Artiodactyla; family Bovidae; genus Bos; species Bos taurus. The sequence goes on from NC_037336.1 coordinate 93,372,717, forward strand.
TATTCCTGAGACTATTTTGTTAGTCTCTGTCTGACCTTGATATTAAAGGACTGTATTTTATTGGAACTTTACAAACGTACTTTCACATACATCCTATCAGCATCTAGTCTCTGCCTCTTGGTGAGACAACTTAGAGATGTATTTGCAACGCCTTTAACTAGCACGCAAATCGCTTACCAGTATGTGAATGCACAAATACTACTGGAGTCAGAAATTTCTTGCCAAGTGATTTTACTTTCTTTGATAGCATACAGAGACCTCATCAAGTATGCCCAGTGAGTAGAGCTTTACAGAGGAAAATTACTGACATTAAGGATGGACTTGAAGACAGTATTTTTCCCCCAACAGTAAGTATTAGATACATGTTATAATCGATTTGTTGTTTAATTGACCTAATTCTGAGTAGCCTCAAAATATGGTATAATGGAGCAGAAACAGCATACATAGAAAAGCTTATTTTTCATCTAATACCTGACTGAAAATTAAATAGATTTAAGAATGTGTACCATTTGGGGGAAAAAAAATATTTAACTGACTTTTAAAACATGATCCTTTTGAATTTAAGTTCCCTTAAGACCTAAAATTCTGTTGAAGATTATGTTCATGTAATTTCTTTACTACATCACCGAGAGAGGCCTGCTTTGGGAGGTTTTTGTCTCTGAATGTGTTTCTAGTGAATTCTGCTTGCTGTTCCAGGGGGGCAGGCCACTGTGTCTTGAGAAATGTCGCATAGGCCCAGTAGCATGCCAACCCCAGATGCAGCCGAATGGCAGAGCATTTGACATAAAACTCTCTCAGTGCTTGTTTATTTATTTCTGGAGTATCCCTAAGGTGTCTGCTCTCCTTTTCATCCTTGTTGTGCTGTTTCTGCCCAGAGCCACATTGGTATGAACTCTTTCCCTCCACAGGCTTCCACTAGAAATCCAATCAGGCCAGTATTCTTAACGATTTAGTGCACCTGGTGGCTCAGAGGGTAAAGCGTCTGCCTGCAGTGAGGGAGACCTGGGTTTGATCCCTGGGTCGGAAGATCCCCTGGAGAAGGAAATGGCAACCCACTCCAGTACTCTTGCCTGGAAAATCCCATGGATGGACAAGCCTGGTAGGCTACAGTCCATGGGGTTGCAAAGAGTCGGACCCGACTGAGCGACTTCACTTTCACTTTCTTGATGAGTTACATCCCACACTCCCTTTCACTCCACAGCCCGTCTCTTACCCCATCCCTGACCCCAGGTTCCCAGCCATCTCTCACCCCATCCCTGACCCCGGGTCCCCAGCCAACGGGAGTCCCAACTTCTCACACACTCACCAGCCCAACCTTCACTGGAACTTCGCTCTTTCCTCCAGGATTTTCTCAATTCAAACCTGTTTGCCACTTCCCTCTACTCCCGCCTATTAACCAGGGTAATTTAGTCAGCAAGCCCAAGTCCTCTAGCTTATCCAGAACCTAGTAAACTGACAGCCCTGCAGGTACAAGAATTTATCCTCAGAAAGCAAGGAGAGGTACAACCAGAAAGAATTTCGTTACGTATAAATGTTTTATTAAACTAGAGATAGGGACATTTTGCCCCCAAACCATGTTTGTCTTATGAATAAATTAAAATGCAATATAAAGTAATTTTAAAAGAAATACAGTCACCTGACAACAGGCTTGTTATATTTCCACATTATTACTAATATACCTTAACTTAAATTTGAGTTTATTTTGGGATAGACAGACACTTCTGGATTAAAACCCCATGGATCTGGCTTTCACAAAGTCCAGACAGCACCTGACTCAGACTTCAAATGCTTTTAATTCAGTTCTCATCCAAATTAACCTCAACAAGTTCTCAGGAAATATCAGTTTAATGAATGGAAGGGTCAGTAAATGCTACAACTTCCAGATTCCTTGGGTCAAAAGTCTGCCTATCTTCTGATATATCTTTTCTTTTTTTCATTTACTTAGTCAAAGACAAAAATACACTAGTGTCCCTTGCCCAAACCAAAAAAAGAAAAACAAGGAAAATAAATATAATAAAATAAATAGAATATTATAATATTTTTTCAAATAGAGTGTGTGTGTGTGTGTGTGTTAGTCGCTCAGTCATGTCTGACTCTTTGTGACCTCATGGACTGTAGCCCGCCAGGCACCTCTGCCCATGGGATTCTCCAGGCACGAATACTGGAGGGGGTTGCCATTCCCTTCTCCAGGGGATATTCCTGATGCAAGGATAGAACCTAGGTCTCCCTCATTGAAGGCGGATTCTTTACCATCTGAGCCACCAGGGAAGTCAGCTAGGGTAAAATAAATAGGAAATGAAATAATATTTTAAATAACCCTTACTTCATTCATATTTAAAAGTAAACTAAAAATGCTTACTTTCCAACATATTTTAATCATCAGATTTTACTTTAGTCACTTCATTACAACGCCTGCAAGTTTATATAGACTCTGTGGTGGTGGTTTAGTCACTAAGTCATGTCGTACTCTTGCAACCCCATGAACTGTAGTCCGCCAGGCTCCTCTGTCCGTGGGATTCTCCAGGCAAGAATACTGGAGTGGGTTGCCATTTCCTTCTCCAGGGAATCTTCCTGACTCAGGAGTTGAATCCATGTCTCCTGCATCGCAAGCAGATTCTTTACTGCTGAGACACCAGGGAAGCCCTATAGACTCTGTACTCCAAGGGATAATTCATTTCTTAAGATTATTCAATTGATTAAAAAAATAAACCATCAGAAATAATCTGAACCTGAAACCATGTTTTGTAAACACAAGTAAACAGTTACTTCCACATAAAATTCTAGAATTGTTAAGTTCATAGAATTTTAGAGTTTAAAGCATGGAATAATATGATTCTTAGAGATTTAGAAAAATTAAAGAATTTCATTTTTCATAAACCCACCTTTTGCATTTAGGTTACTTCATCCAGCCTCAATGTTCTAATTTTCCAGCAATAACAGTTTGATGAGTATTAGTTAAATCAAGTGGGTTAAAACACTATTACTGATAACCATATGCCCAGTGATTTGAGCCTTAAACAATGATAAAATTGTGTACGAAATCTAACAATGATTAACTTTTAAATCAAGTCTATTTCCCTCAAAATATATAAAATTTCAGAAGATGTGTGAGATAATTTGGGAGAGTATGGATTAAAAAGAGGGAGTCTGAAATATGTCCCCCAAAGAGAGAATTACAAGTGATAAAGAAAAAATTTGGCAAAGTAATAAAGGAGAAAGTTCTGAGTGAGGCTTGAAATCCTCATGAATGTTCTATGCTTTATTCTCTTAATTTATTTTTTCTTAAAGATTTCATAAGAATGAAGATGGTGATCATTATTCTTTGGTTTGTCATTGTTCTTTCCTAATAGATTTCATAAGAATGAAGATGGTCATCATTATTCTTTGGTTTGTCATTGTTCTTTCCTAATTTTTTCCTTCTTTCTGAAACATAAATCTATCCTTGAGATAAGGACGGTGTATTAAAGTTACATCAAACAACTATCTTAAAATTAAATCAAATAGAGGAATGCATTTTTTGGGGGAAATTGATTAAATCAAGGTTCCCTAGTGAGAGATAAAAATAGAAATGATTTTAAATCAAATTCACTCTGGATAAGGGATCTACTGGTAAGATTAGAAATATCCTTTTAAAGCAAAATGTTTATTACACATTCTTGGAAAAACATTTTCAATACATATGACAAGGTGTTAATTTCTTTAATATCCATATATTCTTACATGTCAATAAAAAGGTAAACAACTTTAAAACAATAGTTTTCCATGTTTGCAGGGAAAAAACTGGTAAGCAAATAAAAGTTCAAGTTCAGTTACAGTTGAAGAAATGACAATTTCTAAAACTGAAAGTGAATTTTCTTCTTTCATATTGCCAGGGATGAAAATATTTGTTGTGGGTGTGGAATTCTGCAGTCTCAGATTCATCAGTAGGAGTGTAAACTGATACAACCTTTTTAGAGCTCAATTTGGCAGGATGTGTTAAATTTTAACATAGGAATTTTGTTTTTAAATTTAAATAACATATCCTTTGATCTTACGATTCCATTTAGAAATTTTCCTTATAGATTTTTTTACACACATGAACAAGAGTAATCATCGCCATATATTTGTAAATAATTTAAAAAAAAAGAACCCAGCTGAATATCCATGAATGAGGATCTGGTTCTCTTAAAGATTATGGCACATCTGTGCTTATATGCAGATGTTTAAAGGAAGGAAATAGAGCTATATATGCTACTAGAAAGAAGTCCAAGATAAAATGTTTCATGTAAAAAAAAGCAAGTTGGAGAACATATATTCTAATCCCATTTGTCTGAATAAATATTTTATGAATATTCTCTGGAAAAAAAAAAAAACATTGCAAGTGGGATGGTTAGAAGCCCTTTGCTTTGTACATTATTCTGTCCTGCACCACGTCCTTTATTTTCTCTCTCTTTCATTTTCTTGGTGTTCTGTTTTATTTCTTCGTTTGCTTGGTTGTTGCAATGAGCATCTATTTTTTTATAAAAATGTAATAGCTAATGGTGAAAGTCATTTTTACCTATCGTAACTATTTTGTTTCTGTGTCCCTAAACTGGCTGCGAGCCACAACATCTGGACTTTTTCCAACAACAGGAACAAGACCAGGAATGTTGTCAGTTCCTATTTCTCTTGTCCCCTCATAACATCCCTGGTGGACTCTTCTTTAATTGCTGCCTATAGAGAAAAAGATGCCTCTGAGGCCAGAAGATGCTTAGGAACTTGTGTACACCAGGTCAGAGGGGAAAGTGGGCTTTAAAACCAGAGTAAAGAGTGCTTTGGCAAAGAACATACACTTATGTATGGCCCCTTTTCACCTCCTCTCATATTGTCTCACATAGCAGCCACTAAATACGAGTAAGCGAAAATGGAGAGGAATTAAAGGCACAAAATGAAGCTAATATTTTGAAGCTATCTTTGATAGGATAGATTCAATTCCAAATAACTCTTCCAATTCTAAATAGCAGCACCAACAAGAACCAGGATTGCTTCACATCATGTAGACATCAGTTATGCGTGGAGAGAGAAATAAAATATTCGTGCTGCAGGAAAGTGACTCTTACAGACTGAAAAGCAACTGTGATTCACTTACAAATGCTTATTTCAGTGAGATATTCTGCCATTGGACTCAATGCACTGGGGAGAAAAAATAAAGGAGAGAAACAGGTAGTCCTAATCGCTGTTTTTATTTTTTTTTTTTCTAATAGTTCTTTCTTATTTTCTAATAAAAATTGTTCTTATTTTCTAATAGCTGTTTTTATTTCTCTTATTTTCTTATTTTATCAAATTCTCTTGCAAACGCCTTTGTAGGTAAAAGTCTATTTCAGGAGACAGTACCTTGGTTGAAGCTGCTTTTCAATAAAGAGGAGGATGGATTAATCTGTCCTCTTTCTAATTGCTTTGTGAAGCCTTCCCTTCTCCCTAATCTCACTGTAGTTTCTCAAGAAATGAGGCACTTACATATCCCAAGGGGTTAAATGGAGATTTCTGCTGCAGAGGGTAAAGTAGGGAGTTTGCTGCATTAATCATTGAATAACATCAATCAAGCATCCGCTTGGGCAGTTAAATTTCTGTTGAACAAAGTACAGAAGTACCTGGGGAATGTCTCCCTCTTTGTAAGTGGTGTCATTAGACATCTGTCATGAAGGCCTTATAAAAATAGATTTGGGGATGCAAACAAAGTCATTTCAATGCTAACACAATTGTAGGCACATCCTGAGTAATATTCTATAAAAATCATTGAATTAATAAATAAAACTGTAAAATAAATTATTGTACCAATTTCCTAAGGAAATTCTTAATTACGTTCTTACTCCAAATATGTGTGCTCATTGCAACAAGAATTATCTTCCTTAAGCACTATTTTGATCTTTCAGACTCATTTTAAGTAACTAACAGGTCCAAATTTTTGCTCTCATAAAACCCATACTGCTGGTCCATGTTGAAATGTTTTTTGACAATTGGTTATCATCTCCCTAAATCCCCTTTTTAAAAATCGTTGTATATTTATGTTATCTTTGCTAGCCTAGAACACATGTAAATCTGCCTCATTACTTGCTTCCTCCAGTCCAAATGCTCCTTTTGCCATCTGCAGTGCCTTTTACCCTCCCCTTCACCATTCCAGATCAATCCTCTTATTGACACTTGTATTGCGGCCAGATTTGCAGGGTTTAAGTACAGAGCAGTGTATGTACAATAATAAAGTTACAGAGCATTTCATTTCTGTTCTACACAGCTTCATGTCAGCTCAGGCATGAGCACGTCAGAGGCAAACGCTGCTTTCGTGACTTTCTTAATTCTTCTCAAAACGTTTAACCTATGCAAGAGGCCTGTTAGCCAACTTAATGTCAAGGATCTGATAACATCTCAGAAAAAGGTCAAAATGACTTCATATGAAAATAAAAAGAAATGATGTATTGATGCTACTGCTAAGTCACTTCAGTCATGTCCGACTCTGTGCGACCCCATAGACAGCAGCCCACCAGGCTTCCCCATCCCTGGGATTCTCCAGGCAAGAACACTGGAGTGGGTTGCCATTTCCTTCTCCAATGCATGAAAGTGAAAAGTGAAAGTGAAGTCGTTCAGTCGTGTCCGACTCTGTGTGTCAAATATTTACAAATCCACCTAAAATTCTAATGAAGTTCCAATTTAAGTGCCAACTGTGGGATTTCCCTAGTGATGTAGTGGCTAAGTCTCCATGCTCCCACTGCAGGAGGCCCGGTTTCGAGTCCTGCAGGGAACTAGATCCCACAACTAAAGGATCTTGCATGCTGCCATGAAGACTGAAGATCCCAGATGCTTCAACTGTGTCCCAGTTGCAGTAGATCTATGGGTTTTTTTGTTTTGTTTTGTTGGAACATATTTTTTAAGGCACAATTCACTATGAGAAAATTTTTAAAAACCTGTTAGGAAGAATATAGCACATCAGTTATTATGCAAATACATAAAAGCTAGAATAATTAAGGCTATGGCACTGGTGGAGGAATAGATATGTAGATCAAATAGAACACAACTGGGATTTTAAGATGATTCATGTACATACAGGGAATTTAATTTTTCCTGGAGATAACATCTTGTATCAGGGGATAAAGGATGACTTATTCCACAAATGTTGAAATATCTGGTTAAACTCTTGGAAGAGTAAAAATTTAGATCTCTTCCTTAGAACAAAATAAATACCAGATGGATTAACAGTTTCAAAGTAAGTCAAAGAAAACCAAAACAACACACAAAAGTATTAATGGATATTGTAGGCAAATACTTCTAAACTTGTAAGAAAACAGAACTTTCTGAAAAAAATGATACCAAAGAAAAAATCAAAAGAGAAAATCCTGATAAAGTTTTAAAATTCTGCATAAAAACACCATAAACAATGTTTATCAATAATGAACTGCCTGAAAAAAATATTAAAGCTATGTAAATCAGACAAAGGGTTAAATACTCTCTCTCTCTCTCTCTCTAGATATATATATGTATATAGTCTTTTAAAATCAATGTGAAAAAGACTACCTTGATAGAAAAAAAGATCAAGGAACTTAAAAATAGTAACATATAAAAGAAAAAACACAAATAGCAAACAAATTTTTAAAAATCTCTAACCCATCCTAGAAATAAAAAAATACAATCATATTCTTGGCCTATCTTATTGGCGAGGATTGGAAAGAATGATACTTAATGTTGGAATGGGTATGGAATAACGGAGCACTTTTATACCTGGTTAGTAGAAGAGTAAAGCTGTACAATCTTACGGAGTAAAATTTGGTGCTATTTCTCAAAAGCCTTTAAAAGAATATATCACATGACTTACACATTCCAGTAGAAGAAATGGGGAAATACATGCATAAAAGGATGCTTATAGCAGCTGATCATTATAGCAAAATACATAGGAAAACATGTTATTCAGAAAAATTCCAAATAGTAGTAGCTTAAATAAGGTAGAAGTGTGTTTCCCTGCCCTGTAAATAAAGTCCTGAGATAAGCAATCCGTGATCAACAATGACCCAGTTTCTGTCTATCTTGTGTCTACAGTTTTTTCTCTATGAGGATTCTACCTTGAGGTCTAAGATAGTTATTTGATTTCCAAGCATCTCATCCATACACATCAGAAATCATATCTGAAGATACACTAGGAAAAAATAAGAGCAGAAAAAACACAGGTCTCCTCTTCAAGAATATTTCCTGGCAGTTGAACGGACACGCCACTTCCATTTGGTCACACACAAATTGCAAAGGAAACTGGGACATAAGCCTTTATTCCAAACAGTACCTTCCAGCTAAAAAACTAGAAGTTTTGTTGCTAAGGAAGAAGGGAAGAAAAGATGTTAGGAGATAACCTGCAGTCTCTGCCAAAGAGCCAGAGTGCTGACTCACAAATGGTTCAACAACAAATAAAGCATGGTACATTCAGACAATGGATTATTTATCTGTTTATCTCGTACTTATCTATCTAGTCATATATGTTTTCAGTGTTAAAGTGCTTTTGGTTTCTAAAATATTAGAGTATTTAAATTACCTTATTGTTTTTTTAGCTTCTGACCATATTGCATTGTGATATGAAATGTGCTCTGTTGTGAAATGAATCCTTTGGTGTTTGTGTGACTGGACTGTGGTCACTCTCTGCTAATTACCTGTTTTCTTTCATTATTGGGAGCAAGATTCTGTATATGTCCATTATAACAAGCATATTGTGTTGTTCAAGACATTTTATACTTCCCAATTATTAGTGGACTCTCTATATCAGTTTCTGAGATGTGTGTTAAAAAATACCCACCATGATGGTGGAATTTAAGTTATTTTAATATGTAATGTTATTTGTCTTTACATATTTTTGAGGCTAGGGTTTGGGGTGCATGCAGGTTCAGGATTATATTCTCTTGGTAATTGCTTTTTTATGATTATGATTTTTTTCACCTAATATTGTTGCCTTAAATTCTGTTTCATCTAATTAATATTGCTTTCCTCCCTTTATTTGTTTACTATTTACACGGAATATTTTCCCCATAATTTTATTTCATACTTTGAGGGTCATTGTCTTTCATGCTTGCAAAAGACATACACATAGTATTTGTATTTCACTTCAGATCAGTTCAGTTCAGTTGATCAGTCGTGTCTGACTCTTTGTGACCCCATGGACTGCAGCACACCAGGCTTCCCTGTCCATCACCAATTCCCAGAGCTTGCTCAAACTCATGTTCTTTGAGTCGACAATGCCATCCAACCATCTCATCCTCTGTTGTCCCCTTCTCCTCCTGCCTTCATCTTTCCCAGCATCAGGGTCTTTTCCAATGAGTCAGTTCTTCCCATCAGGTGGCCAAAGTATTGGAGTTTCAGCTTCAGCCAATTCATATAATTCCTGCTTTTTAACAGATGAAGTTAATGTTTACATTTTTAGTATTGCTGTAGTTGGATTTATTTATACCATCTTATTTTGTGTTTTCTATTTACCATATTTTTTTACTATTTGATTTTTTCCCTCATTTCCTATTGAATTGATTGAGTTCGTTCCCTTTTCCCCCCTCCAGTGTTTTGGAAGATATATATTCTATTTCTTTCAGAGGTTACCCTTGAATTTTGAATATGCTGCACTTGACTTAAAGGGCAAAGTTAATCAATAGCTCTGATCTCTCTTCTCCTATATTATTGCTGTTTAGCTTATTAGTTTCACCTGTTTTTAAAAATCTCTCCAAATTAGCCATTATTATTAAGGTTGTAGGGTATACCATACATGTGCTGTACTCAGCTATGGCCGACTCTTTGTGACCCTGTCGACTGTAAACCCCCGGCTCCTTCTGTCCATAGGATTTTTCAGCAGGAATACTGGAGCAGGTTGCCACTTCCTTCTCTAGGGAATCTTCCCAACCCAGGAATGGAACCTGCCTTTTCCTGCATCTCCTGCACTGCAGGTGGATTCTTTACTGCTGAGCCATCAGGGAAGGCCCATCCCATACGTTGTACTTCTCTGGAATTCAGAATCAATTTGGAGAAAGAAGGGAGGGGAGAGGTAGGAGTAACAGATAGAAAATCAAGATACAATATTGGCTTTATTTCAGATAAAGCTGATGGGAGAAAGTGGTTTTAGATCAGTGGCCAGATGGGCTTGCTGATACTTTACTCCTGAAATAGATGGACTGAGCCCCTTATGGCGCAGTGCAACACCAGAAGGTTTCCCTAATAAGGCTGGTCGCTCACCACCTGGACACAGGCGGACTAGAGCTTTCTTTCAGTCGGGCAGGCAGTTCTGAAGGAGAGAGAACAGCAGGGGGGTGAGGCAAGCATCTTACTTGGATCTTCCTCCTCAAGCATCCAATCCCCCTGCCTTCCAAGAGACATGGTTAAGGCAGAAGAGAGAAGTTGAGAGTGTTCTTATATTATTCCTTATGGAGACTGGGGTGGAACTGTTCTCTTGTCTATGGGTGTGTAAGTGGGAAGTAATTGTTCTTGTCAGTAGTGTTTGCTGTAGTCCCCATTAAGGCCGATTTACCCTGAAGCTAGGGGTTGTGCTTCAGGGCCCTTAATGTGATAGCCCCTCTGGAGGCCCTGGTACCAGAAAGAAGCAGCAACTCCAAGAAATTTGGCGGAATGTAGTCCTGACAGCCTGGAGGTCATTCTTTCCTGGGGGGTGGTCTTGGAACTGCAGGAGATGGGGCAGGCGATGGGCACGTTTCCAGTGACAATCTACACTCGATGGGCCCTGTGAAGCGTCAGCATCTCCCCAAGGAGAAGAATCCAACTGAGACACTGCTCCACTCTCAGCTTGAGGGCCATGTGACTTGGCTTTGTGGTCACCTTGGCACACCCCACTGCTGAGAACTGCCCTGCCAAGGTAGCGGGTAGGAGAGATACTGGGCGTGGTGAAACCCAGCCAACTTTGGTCAGCCTGCTGTGACCTAGGATGAAAGGACTGGACTTAACTGATACTCCCCGACCACCAATAATGAGGCTAAAGTAAACTTTCCTAAACTATGACTGATGAAAAAAAAAAAAAGAACACATTTTGACTATGTTAGAAGACTGGTTTATCTTTCTACTTTATATAAGTGATATTTAAAAGTAATTATCACAGTAAGAGGTGGGCAAAGAGTATGCAAGGCTTGGAGGCTCAGTGGTAAAGAATTCACCTGCCAATTCAGAAGACTTGGGTTTGATCCCTGGGTTGGGAAGATCCCCTGGAGAAGGAAATGGCACTCCACTCCAGTATTCTTGGCTGGAAAATCCGATGGACTGAGGAACCTGGGGGTCTCCAGTCCATAGGGTCACAAAGAGTTGAACACAACTGAGCAACTAAACAATAGAAGAGTATGTAGCCAAGAAACAGAAACCAATTTTCACTTCCATAAAGGAAATAAAATTATGATGAAAATAACTAAAGATTATATTACATTCCTGGATATTGTGAGGTTTTGTGGCATTTAGCGACAGTTTAGATTTTTATCTGTTGTGATTTATATTTTCATTCTAAGGTAATATAAACGTTTGCACCAAATTTTCTATTCATACTTTGAAATTCTTTTCTTAAAAAGCCCAGAAAATGTGGATTCACCCCTGTTTTTTCCAGTTTTCATTTTTTTTTTTCCTTTGGACTAAGCAACTTTTCAAGAGCCTGTTCTTAATTCAACCTCTTAATTCCAGATATTCACCTTGGGTAGACCCAAAGTCATGTCTCTTGTTTCTGTGTAAGGTTTATTATACTCTATTTCTGTGTAAGGTTTATACCCTATTTCTCCATGGGCTTCCCAGGTGGCGCTAGTGGAAAATGTAGGAGACATAAGAGATGCAGGTTTGATCCCTGGGTTGGGAAGATCCAGGACATGGAGGAAGGCATGGAAACCCACTCCAATATTCTTGCCTGGAGAATGCCATGGACAGAGAAGCCCAGCAGGCTACAGTCTATGGGTCACACAGACTCGGACACGACTGAAGGGAGTCAGCATGCATGCATGACCATGACCCCATTCTCTAAGTGCTGGTTTTATCAGGCTAGCCTTACAGCTCGAGCTACCAGAGGATTTCTATTTCTTCCTTCATAGCTCAATTGTCTGCTTACTTAGAAACACAATTATCAGTAATTTATTTTATTGATTATAGTGGTGGTGCTTTAGTCACCAAGTCGTGTCTGACTCTTGAGACTCCGTCCATGGTATTTTCCAGGCAAGAATACTGGAGTGGGTTGCCATTTCCTTCTCCAGGGGATTTTCCCCACCCAGGGATCAAACCCACAGACCCATGTCTCCTGCATTGCAGGCAGATTCTTTACTGCTGAGACATGAGGGAAGCCCTTTATTGATTATATTTTACTCCCCAAAGCTATGTGTTTATTATGAGTGTGTCTGTATCTGTCCCTCATGTTGCTGAACCAGTAGTAACAAAAAAAAGTCTTGATTTACACCCAAATTTACATCATATTTAAATAAATAGTCCCCATTGAGTGGGATTACAGGTGCTTTGGATTTTCTATTAAAACTTTATTTTATTGTTCACACTTTATACAGTGACTATGAAACACATTAGTTGAAAATATTCTTAAATTTTTTTTCAATTTTGAAAAGAAAGTTTAATGAAAACTAGATTAGGATATCATATTACCATATAGTTTCAGAAATTATTTTACCCAACTGTCTGTGTGAATCAGGGAGAGAAATCAAACAAAGTTTTAAAATTATTTTACACTTGACTTTAAAGTGCATTACAATTGGTTACAAACGTCACCAGTTCAGACTAAATGAGGAAGATGAATCTAAGTTAGTCTAAAGTCTGAATATTTTTAATGTTTTTAAAATTTCTTCAAGTAAATGCAATAAATGGAACAAGAAATGGAGTCCATTAAGCAAGGTTCTATGTTCTACAATAAAAAATATTGTTTTATGTTTCTAAATAGATAAATATTCTGCACTCCCATTTCTACTCCTCAGTCCTTGTATTTACTAGTCGTTACCATTAAGTTCAAGCAAGCCTCCTTGAGACAGTTGGACAGATAACCTTAAAAACTATGCATTTATTTGTCTGGCTGTGTCAGGTCTTAGTTGCAGAGTGTGGGATCTTCAATCTTCATGGCAGCATTTGCGATTTTTAGTCGTGCTAATGCGGGACCTTCACTTGCAGTATGCAAACTCTTATTTGTGGCGGGTGGGATCTAGTTCCCTGTTGTTCAATTACTCAGTTGTGTCCAACTCTTTGCAACCCCATGGACTGCAGCACACCAGGTTCCCTGTCCTTCACCATCTCCCAGAGCTTGCTCAAACTCATGTCCATTCAGTCAGTGATGCTGTCCAACCATCTCATCCTCTGTTGCCCCCTTCTCCTCCCACCTTCAATCTTTCTCAGCATTAGGGTCTTTTCAAATGAGTCAGTTCTTCCCATCCAGAGGCCAAAGTATTGGAGTTTCAGCTTCAGCATCAGTCCTTCCAATGAATATTCAGGACTGATTTCCTTTATGATGGACTGGTTTGATCTCCTTGCGGTCCAAGGGACTCTCAAGAGTCTTCTCCAACACCACAGTTCAAAAGCATCAATTCTTTGGTGCTCGGCTTTCTTCATGGTCCAACTCTCACATCCATACATGACTACTGGAAAAACTATAGCTTTGACCAGATGGACCTTTGTCAGCAAAGTAATGTCTCTGCTTCTTAATATGCTGTCTAGAACTGTGGTGTTAGATAAGACTCTTGAGAGTCCCTTGGACTGCAAGGAGATCCAACCAGTCCATTCTAAAGGAGATAAATCCTGGGTGTTCTTTGGAAGGAATGATGCTAAAGCTGAAACTCCAGTACTTTGGCCACCTCATGCAAAGAGTTGACTCATTGGAAAAAGACTCTGATGCTGGGAGGGATTGGGGGCAGGAGGAGAAGGGGACAACAGAGGATGAGATGGCTGGATGGCATCACTGACTCGATGGATGTGAGTTTGAGTGAACTCCGGGAGCTGGTGATGAACAGGGAGGCCTGGCGTGCTGTGATTCATGGGGTCGCAAAGAATCGGACACGACTGAGCGACTGAACTGAACTGAACTGAGGTTTGTCATAGGTTTTCTTCCAAGGAGCAAGCGTCTTTTAATGTCATGGCTACAGTCACCATCTGCAGTAATTTTGGAGCTGAAGAAAATAAAATCTCTCACTGTTTCCACATCTATTTGCCATGAAGTGATGAGACCGGATGCCATGATCTTCATTTTTTTAATGTTGAGTTTTAAGCCAGATTTTTCACTCTCCTCTTTCACTTTCATTGAGGCTCTTTAGTTCCTCTTAGCTGTCTACCATAAGGGCGGTGTCATCTTCATATCTGAGGTTATTGATATTTCTCCCAGCAATCTTTATTCTGGCTTGTGCTTCATCCAACCCAGCATTTCACATGATGTACTCTGCATATAAGTTAAATAAGCAGGGTGACAATATACAGCCTTGATATACTCCTTTCCCAGTTTTGAACCAGTCCATTGTTCTGTGTCCGGTTCTAACTGTTGCTTCTTGATCTGCATATAGGTTTCTCAAGAGGCAGGTAAGGTGGTCTGGTATTCCCATTTCTTGAAGCATTTTCCACACTTTGTTGTGATCCACACAGTCAAAGGCTTTAGCATAGTCAATGAAGCAGAAGTAGATGTTTTTCTGGAATTCTCTTGCTTTTTCTATGATCCAACAGATGTTGACAATTTGAGCTCTGGTTCCTCTGCCTTTTGTAAATTCACCTTGAACCTCTGGAACTTCTCCATTCGTGTATGTTTGAACCCTATTTTGGAGAATTTTGCTAGCATTATTTTGCTAGCATGTGAAATGAGTGCAATTGTGTGGTAGTTTGAACATTCTTTGGCATTGCCTTTCTTTAGGGTTGGAACAAAAACTGACCTTTTCCAGTCCTGTGGCCACTGCTGAGTTTTCCAAGTTTGCTGGCATTTGAGTTGCAGCACATTCACAGCATCATCTTTTAGGATTTGAAATAGCTCTTCTGGAGTTCCATCACCTCCACAAGCTTTGTTTGTAGTGATGCGTCCTAAGGCCCACTTGACTTCACACTCCAGGATGTCTGGCTCTAGGTGAGTGACCACACCATACTGCCCATTCCAAATTATTGGTGGTCCCAAGTTAGAAGAAGTAAGGAAAATGGTGCCTGTATTACGGGTTAGGTGTGCATGAACTAGCCACAGGAGGCCAGAACAGCTTGGCAGGGTCCAACCCTGGAATATGACTCATCTATTTAGTTGAACGGAAATGACAGAACCAAATTCAGCCCAGGAAACTGGGAGAGGTGCAGCAGTTCAGGCTTCTCCTAATTTCAGAGAGCATAGCCACTGGCCACAGGACTTCCCTAACTAGCTAAAACCAGCTGAAGATGACTCCCGTTTAGTCACACTTATTTTGTGTCCATTCCCAGATTCTTCATTTACTGGTTTCATGAGGTTAAGTTATTTCAGTTCACCTTTTTTCATGATTCTTATCCCTATACCTGCGTTTCCCTGGTGGCTCAACTGGTAAAGAACCTGCCCTCTAATGCAGAAGATGCAAGAAATGTGGGTTTGATCCCTGGGTCAGGAAGATCACCTGGAGAAGGAAATGGCAACCCACTCCGGTAATTCTTGCCTGGAAAATTCCATGGACAGAGGAACCTAGTGGGCTACAGTCCATGGAGTTGCAAAAAGTCAGACATGACTGAGCACTCACTCAGGCACACACATCCCTATACCTGCCTCCTAGGATCTTCATGAAGATCAAATGAGACGATGCATGTGGAGACCTTGGCCCCACGCCCTGTCTCCATCCCACAGCAAACACTCATCATCATTGTACAGTTACTCTAGTAAGTAACTGTAAGCAGTAGGTAAGCAGTAGGCATCAGGGAGTGTTCAGTAAGGAGGAAGATGATGTTTGGCAATCCAGGCAGTCAGGCAGCATCAGATACAGCTGTCAACAGATACCAAGGCCACAGCCATGAGCCAAGAGTGGACGGACCAGACTCCAGTGCCAAGGGAGGATGGGAAGTTAAACTGCTGTAGTGTAAGAGCAAGGCAGTACTCCCAGCTCAGGATAGAATAACAAGCAGGATTCAATGACTGGGACCCAAGCCCAGGAAACAAGACAAGGATGTGTAACCAGCAAACCTCGTGGAGAAAATGAAGACTGACCTCGGCTACAAGCCACAGCATAGCCCTGGGCCACCAGCAGTAAAGCGGAGTGGATGTCCAGTGTAAAACTTCTGGCCATAGCTTTTGAAATCTGCCATATGCCTCACCCCACTCCAGTTAATTCATGACTGGTCCTTGAGCCAGAAAGGGCTCTACCTGCTGGAGAAGATTAATGGATTTTTTTTCAGCTTTAGTTTGATTTATTTTTGAACATGTATGATTCAGAAGTGAAAGCTATACAGAGAGGTACACAAGGGAAGTCTTGCTTACAGTGTCCTCTCCACTCTCCTCTCCTCCACTTCCGACAGATAACCACCCACTACAGAGAGTTATCCTTTCTGTGTTTCTTTTTATAAATGCAAACATATATGTGTACATATTCTTACCCCCCTTACCTCTTATACAAAAGGTAGCACGCTATATATACCTTCAGTTTTTTACTTAGCAAAACACCTTGTAGACTTCTCCACACTGGAAGATGGAAATCTTTGTTCTGTTTCATGGCTGCATAGAACTCCACCATATGGATACATCACAGTTTTAAATTATTTATTCATTTATTTGGCTGCCCCTGGTCTTAGTTGCTCCACGTGGGATCTTCGGTCTTCACTGTGACGTGTGAGATTGTTAGCGGCATGCCAATTCTTAGTTGCAGCCTGTGGGATCTAGTTCCCTGATCAGGGATTGAACCTGGTCCCCCCACATTGAGAGCATGGAGTCTTTAGCCATTGGATCACCAGGGAAGTCCCACACCACAGTCATTTTGAACAAATTTCCTATTATTGCTGAGCACTTGGGTTGTTTCTCATCTTTTGCTATTAGAAACAATGGCACAAAGCATGATCCTGGCTACATACTATTTTGTACTTCTAGAAGGTATCAGTAGGAGAGATGCTTAGAAGGGCAGTGGCTGGTCAGAGGTAAGCTCATTGAAAATTCTGCTCATTATTACCAAACATTTCAAAAGGAACTGTTCCATTTATACTAGCAGTATATGAGAGTTCCTGTTCCTCCACAGCCTCACCAACAATCAGGTCAAACTTTTCAATTATCACCAAGCTGGTGGGAAGGTTATAATTCTGGAGTCTAACGAAAGGTGACGGAGAAGGCAATGGCACCCCACTCCAGTACCTTTGCCTGGAAAATCCCATGGATGGAGGAGCCTGGAGGGCTGCAGTCCATGGGGTTGCTAGAGTCGGACACGACTGAGCGACTTCACTTTCACTTTTCACTTTCATGCATTGGAGAAGGAAATGGCAACCCACTCCAGTGTTCTTGCCTGGAGAATCCCAGGGACGGGGAAGCCTAGTGGGCTGCCGTCTATGGGGTCGCACAGAGTCGGACACGACTGAAGCGACTTAGCAGCAGCAGCAGCAGCAACGAAAGGTGAACTATACTTTCATAAAAGCCACAGTAAGTAATGTTTTATTATTTAGAGTGGTCCTTCTTTCCTTCTTTTCCTTCTTCCTTTAAATGCCATCAATCCAACTATTTTGTGGTTAGTTATGTGGGTTTAGTTATATATCCAAAAACCTAAGGCGTTCTGGCTATGGTGAATTAGACTGGCTTGTGTAGGTAAGAAAGATGAAGAACTGAAAGTTCTGACTGATGGCTGGGTTCTGGACTTCTCCTCCCCTGGGGCCATCTTGGCTCCTAGCCACCCTCTAGCCTCTGCACCAATACGTGCTGGGTCTCCTCCACACTGGGCTGACCTCCAGTGTCTGAGCAACATCTCCATGTTCATTCTCTAACCGCCGGTAGCCCTCTGGCTGCCGCCTTCCCTGTGGCACGTGGGATGCGGTGGGAAGAGTTTTGGAAGACATGCATGTTAGTACAATAATTAGCAGACTAAGAACAAAATCACCTTGAGAGTTGTCACACAGAGGCCCCAGCCAGGGTGACAAGTTTGTGGAAGAGCACATGTTATTTCCAGTAAGTTTGATTTTCAATGAATGGGGTCTAGAAGGATACATCTTCTTCTACCTTATATTTTTCTCATTTGGACTCTAATCATCGAACATGGTTTTGAGTAAACTCCAGGAGCAGGTCTAAGGGTTTTTATGGACAAAGGGGAGGCTCTTGGTGCTCAGGACTGGAAGAACAGATGCCAGCAGGGAGTCCTGGGTGTGCTGGCATGTCCACCTCTCCATCCTGGAGACGATGCTCCCACTTGTTCGAGGCCCCTGCTGCCGATCATGTGGCCACCTTCACTGGGGAATTTTCATATGGAGGCTGCCACAAGCCAGACTAACACTTTTTGAGACTGTGAAATAAATATATTTCCCCCAACTTTGAAATGTAAAAATTTTCAAAACAAAGAAATAAAATCAGATCCTGACAGATTAAAACAAGGCCGAGATGGCTCACATATCACACTAGCATCTTAAACTGGGATGAAAAAAAATTAGAAGTTAAACTAAAGTATCTGCAAAGTTTAGTCGCTCAGTCATGTCCAACTCTTTGTGACCCTAAGGACTGTAGCCTACCAGGCTCCTGTGTCCATGGGATTTTCCAGGCAAGAGTACTGGAGTGGGTTACATCAACTCAGCTATGACTAGCCTAGTTTTAGATCAATCACACTAATAATTTTATTCTTTGTAGTACAAAGAATATTTAGTATATGTATCTATTTATTTTAATTATCTTGGGACAATGGGCTTCCCTGGTGGCTCAGATAGTAAAGAATCTGCCTGCAGGAGACACAGGTTCAATCCCTGGGTCAGGAAGATCTCCTGGAGAAGGGAAAGGCAACCTACTCTAGAGCTCTCTGAAATTATAGTGAGAAAGATTTTGCAACAGAATATTTTAGTTATAGCACCTTAAAAAAAATCCTAATTCTATAAAGTGGCCAAAAAGTCATTTTTGCTAGTTAGAGGCTATACGTATTTGTTCCTCTTCACAGAAATCTTCTTTTCATGTTGTTCTAGGCATCTCTGATACTACCAGCTGAAAATTACTGAAACATCCATGATAGCTATTCTTCTGTCTTTGACTCTTGTTACATGGAGCGGAGAACTTTTTTTCATATTGTGCCAAGGCAAAATTCCCCATTTGTGAATTCCCCATTAGGGACCCCAAGGAGGTCGTGCTCTGGGACATTCTCCAGCTCCAGGAGAGAATGCTGATGCTCTGTCTTGCTGCAGGAGGGAGGCTGGCTCACTTTCCTGTGCCCACACCAACCACCACGAAGTGCATTCAGATGAGCAATGATATGGTTCCACTGAGTGATCTTCTCAAATCACCACCTATATCCTGCCATGTGGAGGACTCTGCTTAATTTCCTTAGAATAACGTATTGATTACTAAGAATGCAGTCTCATGAGCAGGGACTCTTTGGCACCTCAGAAACTGTCAGAGGAGCTCAAGTATATCAGTCACACTGGTACCATGCTGGAGGTAGGGAGGGGATGTTGATGTTGACCTATGGCCACTTTGACAGGTTCAGAGGTCATTCATTCACTCAACAAACACTAATGGAGGACCAGGTCCTACATCAGGCCCTGGATATTGTAAAAATGTGGGGTGCCCTCCTGGAGCACTCAGTCTAGGGGTGGAGACATAAAAATTCACAATATAATAAAATAAGGGCCCAAACAGTGACGTCCACAGTTGGTCTCATAGCTCACAGGGTCTGTTCCTCTTGTTCTTCAGTCACTAAGTCATGTCTGACTCTTTTCGATGCCAGGGACTACAGCACTCCAGGCTTCTCTGTCCTTCACTATCTCCCGGAGTGTGCTCAAACTCATGTCCATTGATGATGCCATCCAACCATCTCATCCTCTGTCGCCCCCTTCTCCTCCTGCCCTCAGTCTTTCCCAGCATCAGGGTCTTTTCCAAGAAGTCGGCTCTTCACATCAGGTGGCCAAAGTATTGGAGCTTCACCTTCAGCATCAGTCCTTCCAATGAACATTCAGGGTCGATTTCCTTTAGAATTGACTGGCTTGATCTCCTTGCTGTCCAAGGGACTCTCCCCCTAGGTATGCAGGAATTGTGATCAGAAGACTTCACAAAGGGAAGTCTTTTGAGCTGAACTTCAAAAGACCAAAGCACTTGACCAAACAGTGGTAAAGAAAATAGAAAGCAGCAAATGTAGAGGCAGGGAGGTATGAGGGAGTCTGGCGGGGCAAGTAATCAAAAATGTAATTCACAAGGGACGACATCTCAGAGCAGGTGAGCAGTGAGCCAGACCCTGGAGGAAGTGGCTGGACATGCAGCAGAATGAAGTGCATGGAAGGAGGAACCAGCCAGCCTGTATCAGGGCAGAGAGGGCGCCATCTCGGCCAGGTTAAGGCTGTCCCCAGGGTCACCAGGGTGAGCTGCCTGGCTTCAGGGAAGCGGCCCTGAGAGAACAGGAGCAGGTATATCCTCGGGGTCGGGGGCTGGTGGCTCAGAGGAAAAGGTGGTGAAGGGAGAAGAGAAAGCACAGAAGCTTTGGGCTAGATGGCCTCAGGAAGTCAGAGGATGAGAAAAACAATTCAGAGACTTGAGAGTAGGCACCAGCTGGTTCATTTGTCTCCTTTTGCACATCAGGAAGTTGGAATCTCTACCAGTCTCTGTTTTATGCCCTTGAAACTGTCATTCCATCCATGCCTTCCAGGTGTTTCATCCCTACTTGTCACTTAGAAGAGCTTAGATAATCTGAATAGACCACCCCCAACTTTAACAAGCTTTTTAAAATGGACTTCCCTGGTGGCTCAGTGGTAAAGAACCCACCTGCCAATGCAGGAGATGCAGGTTTGATCCCTGGGTGGGGACGATGCCCTGGGGAAGGAAATGGCAACCCACTCCAGCTTTCTTGCTTGGGAAATGCCATGGACAGAGGAGCTTGGTGGGCTACAGTCCATGGGGTTGCAAAGAGTTGGAAATGACTGAGCAACTAAACAACAACAAACTTTAATAAAACAGGAGTAGAATGAAAATCACAGAACACTGTGCTTCAGGTTTCAATATATGTATTTCCAGAAGATTGAAACCAAGGAAAGCCAAGAAAAGGCAAGTGGATTTTCCTGGGAGAAATTAGAAATTGGAGATGAAACTTTCCCAGTGGCCAGGTAAGATTACAAATAATCTTACATAATCCCTGGAAGGGATTATAAAATAAAACAGAGGCCGGTGGACAACTGTCCAGGGGAATGTATCCATGGAAGGTCAGCACGAAAAGTTACTCTAAAGCGCAAACTTGAAACTAAAATTTTTATGACTTCCACGCATTATCTCACATTAGTAAGAGGGTCTAGCCCAGTGAAGGACAAATGTATCACAGGATACATTGCAACTTGCAACACTATCTTTTCAGATCCTGTGAGATTTCTAGTAACAGTGTGTCTAGCTATCTCTGGAAGTCTCTGTCTGTGGTTTTTCTCCCTCCCTCTCTGTTTTTTCTTCTCTCTTTGTGTGTTCTTCCAGTTTCTTTTTTTCTGTCTTCTTTTCCACAGGACCCACCGAGGAGGAGGCAGATTCTCAAGGCCATGCCCCTACCCATCCTTGCACTGCAGCCAGACCCAGTGACCCTGGACTGCAGGGCAGGGGTTCCCTGTGTCCTTCCCTCTGGCTTTAATGCCAGCATCCTTGTAGAGTGGAGCCGGGCCACTGTGCTTCATTATTGCCTCCAAAGCAAAGGTGTTCCACATCATCCACTCTCCTCTGTAGCCACAGAATCACGGAATGATCTTCGGCCTGGAAACACACCCCCATGCTGTCTCCCCCCGGCCTCCCTCTCCCCATCAGTGCCTACTTTGATCTTCCAAGGGTCAACGTAACACAGCCATGACAAATCCTGGGATTCCAGCCTTTAGGAAATGCTTGAGGCTCTGCAAGCCTGAGCTTTTCAGATGGAAAGCAAAACTTCTTCAATATTTAGATATGCTTTCCGCCCATTCACATGTTATGCTGTTTCTGAGGGTAACAGGATTTTCCAGGAAACAGAATTTGTCCCAGAATTCGGACACGACTGAAGCAACTTAGATGCTGACGAACAGGAGAAATGTTTGGCATTGAGTGGAGTGTAGCTGATTCATCTGAAATCACATGCCAGACACCCATTCTATTTAGAAATTAAAATACACATGCACACACACACACCCTACTGACCTATTTTGTGTGTGTGTATTCAGTCATCTCTGACTCTTTGCAACCCCATGGACTGTAGCCCGCCAGGCCCCTCTGTCCATGGGATTTGCCAGGCCAGAATACTGGAGTGGGTTGCCATTTCCTCCTCCAGGGGATCTTCCTGACCCACTTAACCTGTTTGCTTCCAGGCAATATGTTAAATGCTTTACATATAGTCTTTCATTTAATTCTTACTCCCCAAAGAATTGTCGTGTCTCACAAACATTCTGCTGCACAATAAGGTTAAGTAAATGGCAAAACAGGCACAGCCCATAACTGTGGAACTGGGACACGAATCCAGCTTCTCTCTGCATTCAGGAACCCCCCGAGGTAACACTTTTCATGTGGTGGGAAGCAGTTTTCCTGCTTGCCTCCTAGGTTGCTGAGTTAATGAACATATAGAGCCTTAAAAATCTTTTTCAATAAGTCATCTTAAAAAGTGCCCCTAATCATCTTTGTTTTTTCTCGGAACTCCCCAGTTTGTCTATGTCATCCTCGTAATGATGTGCCCTGAAAAACCATAGTGGCCTGGTCTATTTTCATTTCTCAGCCTGTGCAGGATATAAAAAATAAACAGCATATGGTGAAAAGTTAATGAGATTAAAAAAAAATAAGTTCACTTAAAATAATCCATGGGCTTTTCTACATGTGTTCTTGGTCTGGTTTCAAAAACCACAGGAGTTTTACTATGCTTTAGAAAAGGATGAATATTTGCATTGTTTCTTTTGGGGTCAGTGGGAAACCAGTCTTCTAGAATCAGCACTAATAATCATGTTGTTTGTAAATAAGTGCTAAACTAGTACAAACCAAGACTACTGTGATGTGCCGCAGCGTTAAACACGCTCAAAGCAGCACTCCACACTGTCTCCAGTTACAGCATCACACGATGCTCCTTTAGTCAACAAGACCAGTGAAGTCTTACCTTCCCTCTGGCTTTACTACCAGTGTTCTTTCGTAGTGGAGAAGATGGGAAATCAGACAGATAGGTAGACCTGACCTTTTAAGAAAAACTTCCCACACCTTGAAGCAAATAAAAAAACAAAAAGGAAGTTAGGAATCCTGTCTTTATTTTAAAAGTATAACCATATGAAAATTTATGGCTGCTTGAGCTACCTCAGTTCTCAGTACTGAAAGAAACAAGTAATTTGAGAATGCATGTAAATAATTTTATGTGCACATTTGTCAGCCACAAGGTTCTCTCAACAATTAAGTGTAGAGCCCACTGTGGGTCCAGGATTGTTCTGTGGAGGATGGAAGAGATTGAAGACAGGGACTTAATGGAATTGGTGATCCCACTAGAGAGATGTAAGGCCCTTAAACACTTCCCTTGTGCCAGGCACTGTTCTCAGAGCTTTGCAGGAATTATTTAGTCTAATCCTCAGAAGCCCAGAGAAGTAGGTACTATTATTTTCCACAGGAGGAAATCAAGGCTTGAGAGGTTAACTAAACTCTCAAAGGGTTGTTTGAGAATTATATAAGACACCATAACGCACTATATCAGTCAAGTGTAGATTTTGTTTTCTACTAAAAAGAAAAAATCCAAACAAAACAAAGCAAAAAAAAAAAAAAAAAATTAGTAGCTTAAACAGAAGTTTACTTCTCTCTCTCATAAACCAAGTTTGGAGGTAGAAAGGAACCAAGCCAGCACCACAGCTGTCCTTAAAGACATGGGCATACCTACCTCCAAGGAGTCTGGGAAATGTGTAGATGGTTTTTTACAGAAACGTGGGTTTCTCGGACCAAAGGTGAGAACAGATGTTAAATTAGGCAACCTGCATGTCTGTCACATGAATGCAAAGTGCTGGGCACCGGATAAACACAATAAATGCTAAGCAATAATCATTATGAAACTCAAAGCAGCCCAGAAGTGGCGTGGTTTATTAAGTACATCTATTTCTGCCTGAAGTTTTCCCTTTACTAGACTCACACCCTATCCTTAAATAGGGATGAGTGAGAAGAAGGGAGTATGTGCTGGGTGCTCCAAAGTCTGCCTTCTGGGAGCACTAACTCCCAGGGCTGGCCTCTCCTTTTTCTCCTCCAGACACGTGAGGTGGTTTGCCCTACGGTTTGCACCTGTGGAAAGGTAGCAGAAAGCCAGGTCATGACACAAAGCAAGGATGCTGCCCAGGCCTGGGTATGTTCCAGCCTGGGCTCCTCCTTTCTTCCCGTGCCCCCTTTCAGGGACTGCAGATGATAGCTCTGGCCTCTCGCAAATGCAGAAGGAGCAGGGCAGTCATACTGCATAACTCCAGGGGATAAGCAGCCACACTGGACACAGGTGTCCTTTATGTCAGTGATGATAAGCACAACAGTCCTTGGCGCTGTGCAAACAGGAGGCTCTGGGAAGGGGGCAAACTGTAACTTATGGGTTGAGTGTCAACTCATTTGGTTTATTTGTTTCAAAGAGTTTCCCATGGATCATCTCAACTTTACAAATTCCTAGGTAAGAGCGACAGCTCTGACAGCATAAAACATCTACAGTGTATGGATCTGATGAGTTTTTCACAGCTTCTTAAAACTTCTAAGCTGTTTTTAGGCCTAAGATTCTATTATGGACAGAGCTGGCTTATCAGAGCAGTTGGATGGTTAGGATAGATGGATAGGGTGAAGTGGACAGGATGGTAGGGATAAAAGCTGGAGTTTCCAGCTACTTCATCATTGGTATGGATCAGGAAGCGGGGGGTGGTGGGGAGATGATAAAAGAACGGAGACGTGGGAACTTTACCTTTCCATTTCCTTACCCCTATGATTACCAAAGTCTATCAATATGTTATCTCCTTGCCCTCTCTGCCATGGAGGGCCGCTGCAAGCATGCAGGAGACTGTGCAAATTAGACACCCCATCCTCAAGCAGGACTCAATGGGTGGCAAGTAAGGCTCTGGCTGAAGACCCCACTCACATCCTCGGTTGGAAGCCCTTGGTCGGTGAAAAATCCACACATTCTTAAATTGTGGACTCTTCGGAATCACTTCACTTACCTCCATCCCCACGGTCCCTCCTGCCTCCTTCCACCTCCACCATCTCTTATCTCTCACATGGAGGATGCTCCCTCAAGACAGAGAACTGGGAGAGAAGCACAAAGGCTCTCAAATTTAGGCTTCGGCGTGGTCCCCAATTACGGTTATCCCTTTAGTCCTAGAGATACAATGACTAGACGGAAAGAAAAGATGCTGATCCTGCTATTTGTTTTTAGACTTGTGATCCATCAACAGACCACACAGCCTGTGGGGCTCTGTGAATTAATGAAAACTACGTCAATTTCAGAGGTAATTCTGTGGAAAGCACATTTGTATCGCCTCCTATTTTCTAGGCTGAGTATGTTTTTTAAAGTGTAACCATTAAAACAGACTCACTTTAGGATGCTCTTTTATTATTCTTGAGTGTCCTTGTGCACGGAGAGGCTCCGCACTTGAAGGAGGCGGGCTGGACGCCCAGGGCCCGCCCCCGGCCCACGCCCACTCTCTCCGGCCCCGCCTCTCTTCCCAGCAGCCCGAGGGCCGCGTGACCACCCGGACCCCGGGGTCAGCCCCCGGGGCGCGGAGGCCTGGCCCGAGTCCCATCGCGCGGCGCTCGGGGGACAAACGCGGGTGTAGCTGGGCTGCGGGTGGGTGCGGGGGCTGGCTCCGCGCCTCCTGCCGTCCGGGACGCCCTTTGCCTTCCTGCCTGGGTTATTTCTCCTCGCTCTTCGGGTTTCAGCCACGTTTCCTTCGGGAAGCCTTCCCTGGGGCCCCGGCTTGCGTCAGCGCCTTCGTTCACTTCCCTCGTAGAGCCCTGCGCCTTTTCCTTCCCAGCGCGTTGTCTCTGCGCAACTAGACACTTTTGCGTGGGGTCACTTGATTAGTGGCGAGCTAGTGGACAGTGCTGGAAGTTCCTTTTTTTAAAAAAAAATTCTCAGTGTGGTGGCCGCAGAGTCGAGCACAGGGCTGGTGTGGAGTAGGCAGGCCTCGGCAATTATCTGCTGAATGAATGGGGTTGAATCAAGAAGCCGCCTGCCCAGCTGTTCCTGTAGTTTATCCTTTGGGAGGGAAAACTTTACCCCACATCGTCCCTGAGAAAAGCAGGTCACCAGCACCACAGACAGAAGGACAGCCTGGGAGGAGACGTCTGAGGGTCAGACAGACGCCAGGGAGGCCACTGACTTAAGTCCTATAGTAACATGCTACAATGTGGAAATATCCTTTAAGTTAGGGAGAGAAAAAAAATATTTATGCTTAACCACTTCGGCATTTCTAGAGGAATGCCCTGATAAACAAATTCCCCAGTGAAATTATGTCATTTGGTGTAAGAACAGCATATAACCAAATCCTTTGGCCCTTAGGAGAACAATCAAATGACTGTCAGTAATTTACCCTTCAGAGTGCCAACTGATTCTCTTAATGAATTAGGGACAAAATGAAGATAAGGAGAGTGAAATAAATGTCACAAATGTGTTACGTTAATGCACGAGTTATTTATTATTTGGAGTTTATTGTGCTTGATAGTTTTATTGTAGAAATTTATATGTACTAAGAAGCAATAACAAAGATAACCAATAACAAAGATTCAGGCCTTCAGATAAGTTGCTAAAATCTTTCCAGAAAATTGAGATTAGCTCTCTAAATGATTTCCTTTATATTCTTGACTAATACAAAATGACCTTAAATATGTTTACTTTTTGAGTATTTACTTATGGGAACTAGAGTGATGTTATCAATAAAGTGCTTTTATTTAAGCAGTAGGTTATCAGTGACAGAAGCCATACAGATGAATGTATGACATGATGTAATCATTGGAGAGAATATTAAAATACATTAGTAGGTGCTCAATAAGTGATTGTGACGATGGCAAAACGAGGACAATCCTGGGAATAAACTGAAGAAATGCCATTGAACACACATTTGTCTAAAAGTTATAGAACATTTCTAAACTAGGCTGTAATAAAAAAATTATTACACATTCAAAATGTGGACACTCCAGTATAAGATACATAGTACAGCGTTCCAAAATGTATTAAAGAAATAAATGTAATTTATTTCATTGCTGTTACTACGTTTCCAGGGACTTTGGAGAGGAACTGGAGTGGTCACTGGTGAACCCTGGAGAAGGAAATGGCAATTCTCCAGTATTCTTGCCTGGAGAATTCCATGGACAGAGGAGCTTGGCGGGCTGCAGTCTATGGGGTCACAGAGTTGGACACGACTGAGTGACTACAACACACACACACTCACACACTCACTCACTCTCTGGTGAACCTGACTTAGGGTTCTGGAAGTCTAGTTCCAGCATTGGTGGATTCCAGCATCACTTCAAACTAGACTGAGGATTAGGGCGAGGTGCCCAGCCGATGGCAGCCAACAAGGCAGAGCTGCAGGGAATGCTGTTAGGTGGGAAAGTCTGAACTCACGTCTTTTCTGGCCAGATCCTCCATGACGTTTCATGGCAGCTCTATGTATGTCTAATGAGTGTGTGTGTGTGTGTGTGTATGCTCTGTCATGTTCGACTCTTTGCGATCCCAGGGACTGTAGCTAGCTAGGTTCCTCTGTCCACGGAATTCTCCAGGTAAGCATACTGGAGTGGGTTGCCATTTTCTTCTCCAGGGGATCTTCCTGACCCAGGGATTGAACCCATGTCTCCTGCACTGGCAGGTGGATTCTTTACCACTGCACCACCTGGGAGATGATAAGATAGCCTCGTGGACTCAATGAACATGAATTTGACCAAACCCTGTGAGAAAGTGGACAGAGGAGCCTGGCATGCTGCAGTCCATGAGGTCTCAGAGGCACACGACTTAGCGAATGAACAACAATAAGTATGTTTTAGGTAACAGTTTATCTCCCCTGTTGAGGACAGAAGGAAGCTAGTATTTTTCTTTTTATTCTCAGGGAATGTCACAAGCTAGATTCTAGACAAGTTTGTTGAAAAAAAAAATGTGTAGTTTGTCCCTCTCCCCATCCAGTTTATTATCCCCTCTATAATATTCTTAGTAAATATAGTAGTGCTCTTGTTAGTCAAGAGTCCCCACATGTCTTTAAATTATTTCTTGCCTAGATTTTTGTTTTCAGATCCTAGTTGTTTTGCATCCTAAATTTAACAACTATTACATTTGCATAGTTGTTTCAAGTCAAATGCTGTATCCCGTATCTTGCATTTACTCCGTTATTCACTGCTAACATCTAAATCAGAGATGTGAAAAGGACAATTGTTTAGTGCTTTTTAAAGTCCCTCACCAAGATAAGTAGGGAAATCCCATTAGCTCCATTCATAGCATTTCTCATAAATCTAAAAGGAAAGCAAGTATCCAAAGCCTTATTCTTTAATAGTTCTTATTTGTAAAACTTTTGACAGGGCTTTAGTCTAAATTGGTTGCAAATTATGTAAAGAACACTGAGAAATATCATGGATAGTGAATCGTGATAGTTTCAGTTATTGAATAAATAACCAGAACAGTAAAAGGGGACTAATCTTAAAGCAAACAGTGTGATGAGGCAGAGAGAACAGAACTGTGGCATTCTTAAACTACCATCTGGCTCAATCCTTTTTAAGTGGGCAGGTTTGAAGAGCCTTTTATTCAGTGCCCTAAAACTTATTCAGAGGGAATCGTATTGGAGTATCAGGTTTTCATAACGTTAACCCCCACCCCCCCCAAACCCAACCCCATTTTTGTAACCAAAAAGTAATGTTTAACAAAGTGCTGGGTAATCCTCTGGCTAACCGTGAGGGTGTGGGGCATTTGGTGGGGGTCAGGTCAGCCGCAGGTAGGGGAATCCCACTCGGCAGCTTTTGGGCCTTCACCTCCTCAGCTCCTTCGTGGCTAGAGTAACTTATTAATGTCAATATGGTTTGAAATTTAGGCAAGAGGTGTAAAAATAAAGAATTCATTAGGAAAAATGAATGTGGTCATTTCCAGTACTTTATTTTCCATTTGAAAACTACTGTAGAGTCTCCATATAGGATAATCGAGGCAACTAACACAACAGAAACTATAATCTACAGCTCGAATCGTGCTTTTTGAAACTATTACATGACTTTGCTTTTGAGAAATGTGAACCTATTACATGACTTTCTAACAGACCTAACAATTGCAATTTTGTTTATTAAGTCCTGGATTTTTAAATGAAACTGTTAAGAGGCTTTTCTTTTGTTTTCTCAAGAAGGTGTGTTTGAGAAGCCTAGGTTGAATAAAGAGGAGCCCACTACTACTGTCAGGGACGCTTTTGAAAAGGTATTTTAGCATTCTCTGTGGTTTAAGAGACAAAACCAAGTCCTGCCGGCTTTGTGTCGTGCTTCTCCCACAGACTGCAGTGCCTTCTGTCTGCTTTAGGGTGTGGCATCTGCCATTGGGGAGGAGAAGCTGGCATGTGTCGCCTTTTATAGCAGACTGACTTCATTGTGCTGGGGGCCTCGATTTCATAGCCTCTTGGTTCCAATCTTCTAGTTCACTTGCTGAAGCAAAAGGAATTAAAAGAGATTTCGACCTATATACCTAGTTTTTTTTTCAAGTTTCATGATTTTTCTATATAGAAAAAAAGTGTTAAGAAAAGGGCCAGAGGTGAACTTGGTGACTCATTTTCCCTTTTTAGGATTAGTTGTGAAAATAAGCCACAAAATATGGCTACACTTGTAAAACTGATGTTGATATATTTTATCAGTTGGAAAAAATGTATTTTTATGACTATATGTGTACATTTAGTTGGACTATAAATGTCTAAAAGCATAAATATGTAATTGAGTTTAGAATATATGTATAAACACATACGCAAAACAGACATATATTTGTATTTGCATATGAAAACTTAAAAAATTCAACTTGTGTGGTATCATCATGTAATTAGTATGTATTTGACTATATAAAGGGAGAAAATCCAGGAGAAAATGAAAAGAGGCACACTGACAAAGATGTAGTATTCTCTTGGCAAAAACTGATGAATGATTTGGCATGAATTCACCTTACATTCCTCTTACTCACTTACACTTGATGATATAACTCCTGTTTTCCAGTTGTTTGCATAGATTTGCAATTTGTTGTTTCTACATTCTATATAGAATGACTCTTGGGTATGCACCTGATTCCCCTCCTCCACCATCAGTCTCCAGTTTTTCACATCTATCCTTTTCTAGTTAGTCAAGTAACATATTTACACTTGGTCAAGCAAACAAAAATAACCACTGCAGTTGAAATAAACTAAAATAGCCTTTATGGAAAGCTGAAGAATTAGATGATTTTAGAAAGCTACATTCTACCAAAATCATACATATCATTTCAGCTAGCAGGACTTCTTGAAAGCTCTGGTTTCAGATGCTTTCTCTCTGTGAAAACTGAGTCCACACTAGTACAACTGAGCTATTGTTTAGGTTAAGAAGTCCTGCTTTGGAAGATATTCAAGATGTTACTAGGTGACAGATTCACAATAATAAAAACATTTAAAACATCAAAAAGTGATAAAACAATGGATAGTATTTGAAGAAAAAGTGTGAAACGTTTTTGCTGCAGGATTAGATTTGATGGATTTACATCATCACTGATCTTATGTTTATGAAATATAACATATTTTAGTTTTGTTTCACGTTACTTAGAAATGAACTCATATCAAGAGGGTTAACTGTGCACATAACCTCTAAAATAGGATGAAAGGCGTCATACAGATTTATGAAGACATGAGATAAACCTTAGCTCTTGCTATTATGGCACCAATAGTTAAATTTCCACATGCAAGTTGTTGGGAGCATAACACATCACTCTACACATTTGAAGGCTTTCCTTCAGAGAGAAGACAGGCAAGTGCATTGTGAGAAAATGCTCCTTTGGGAATACTTTTGTGTTTTCATTAATAAAGCCTACGTGGGCTTCCCTGGTGGCTCAGATCGTAAAGAATGCAATGCAGGAGACCCCAGTTCGATCCCCGAGTTGGGAAGATCCCCTGGAGAAGGGAATGGCTACCTACTCCAGTGTCCTTGCCTGGAGAATCCCATAGACAGAGGAGCCTGGTGGGCTATAGTCCATGGGGTCGCAGAGTCTCAGACAGAACTGAGGGACGAAGCGTGCAGGCACACACACACTGTCTTAAAAAAAAGTTATATCGGCATTTCTTTGGGGCAGGTGCAGTCAGTAATAAGCATGTATTGAGTACCTGCTGTGTACAGGGCACAGAGCTCCTGGAATGAGGCTAACCTTCAGTTAAAACTCTTTGCTAATTTTGCAGTTTGAAGAAGTTGTGGGAATCACACTAATGGCCCGAAATCAAGGGAGAGAGGCTAACATGCTGAAAAATTACATAACTGTTGGGAGAGGCAGTGCTTTTGCACAGATTGCCCAAATATTTTCTTTATCCGTCGGCTCCTCGTAACCTTTGAGGCCAACAGACAACTTTGTTCCCCGGCCCTTCTCTCCCTCTTTTGTCTGCTCGTCAGACTCGTTTTCCACCTTTGTATCGTGTCTTTTAGTCGTGAAAACAAACACGCGAACGCCCGGTTGGCAAGGCGACGGAGGCACGAGGGGACAGTGCAGCCTCCGGTCGCCCCACGCCCGCCGCGCTCCGGACGCCAGCGGCGCGGACCAACCCGAGCTCCCCAGCCCGGGGCCGCCGGTGCCCGCGAGGCTACACCCGGGCCGGGTGGGCAGGAGGGCGCAGGGCCCGCGGGCCGCGGCGGCCCAGGGCTGAGTCCAGTCCGCGTTTTGCGAGTGCGCCCGAGCAGAGAGAAGTGGATAATAGTTGCTCGGGCTCGCCCGGCTCCCTCTCAAGCCATGCTGGGCCCGAGCGGCTCAAGTCAGTCGTGTATTTTTACCCATATCCGGGGTAGAGAGGAAAAAGAGAAAAAGTTTCATTTAAACCTGCACTAAAAACTTTCACCCTGAAATCACACAGCGGGAACAGGCCCAGACCGTAAGGCGTAGACTCCCGGTTCGGCTCCGGCGGGGCCCTTGGAGTGAGGGGAGTGGGGAGGGGGCTCGCTCGATTCCCGTCGGGGCGTGTGGATGCGCACAGGAGGGGCCGCGGACTAAAAAGTGGGTTTTATTGTCTCCCCCCGCGCGCCGCCCCCCCCCCCCCCCGGCCTCGCCACGCCGCGGCGATCATGGCCGCGCGGGCAGCAGCAGCAGCGCGGGCGGGCAGCGGCGAGCGGCGGGCGCCCCCGGGGCCGCGGCCGGCGCCCGGGGCCCGGGACCTGGAGGCGGGGGCGCGCGGCGCGGCGGCACCGGGACCCATGCTGGGGGGCGGCGACGGCAGCGGCCTGAGTAATGTGCACCACCACCCCCTGCACCCCCGTCACGAACTGAACATGGCCCATAACGCGAGCGCCGCGGCCGCGGTCGCAGCCAGCACTAACAGCGCCAAGAGCGGCGGCTCCGAGGCGGAGGGTGGAAGCGCCACCGCGCTGTCCTCCTCCTCCTCCTCCTCCTCCGCCGCCGCGGCGGCTGCGGCGTCCTCCTCTTCCTCCTCGTCGGGCCCGGGCTCGGCCATGGAGACGGGGCTGCTCCCCAACCACAAACTGAAAACCGTTGGCGAAGCCCCCGCCGCAGCGCCCCACCAGCAGCAGCACCACCACCACCATCACCACCACCATGCCCACCACCTCCAACACCACCACCACCACCATGCCCACCACCTCCACCACCTCCACCACCACGCACTACAGCAGCAGCTAAACCAGTTCCAGCAGCAGCAGCAGCAGCAACCACAGCAGCAGCAGCAGCACCAACATCCCATTTCCAACAACAACAGCCTCGGCGGCGCGGGCGGCGGCACGCCTCAGCCCGGTGCCGACATGGAGCAGCCGCAACATGGAGGCGCCAAGGACGGTGCCGCTGCGGGCAGCCAGGCCGAGCCCCCGGGCCAGCCGCTGCTGAGCAAGCCGGGCGACGAGGACGACGCGCCGCCCAAAATGGGGGAGCCGGCAGGCGGCCGGTTCGAGCAGCCGGGCCTGGGCGCCCTGGGCGCGCAGCAGCAGCAGCAGCCGCCGCCGCCAGTCGCCGTGCCCGGGGGCGGCGGAGGCGGCGGCGGCGGCCCGGCGGCCGTCTCGGAGTTTAATAATTACTATGGCAGCGCTGCCCCAGCTAGCGGCGGCCCCGGCGGCCGCGCTGGGCCTTGCTTTGATCAACATGGCGGACAACAAAGCCCCGGGATGGGGCTGATGCACTCCGCCTCAGCTGCCGCCGGAGCCCCCAACAGCATGGACCCCCTGCAGAACTCCCACGAAGGGTACCCCAACAGCCAGTACAACCATTATCCGGGCTACAGCCGGCCCAGCGCGGGCGGCGGCGGCGGCGGCGGCGGCGGTGGAGGAGGAGGAGGAGGAGGAGGCAGCGGAGGAGGAGGAGGAGGAGGAGGAGGAGCAGGAGGAGCGGGAGCTGTGGCGGCGGCGGCCGCGGCGGCGGCGGCAGCAGCAGCAGCAGGAGGCGGCGGCGGCGGCTATGGGGGCTCGTCCTCGGGGTACGGGGTGCTGAGCTCCCCCCGGCAGCAGGGCGGCGGCATGATGATGGGCCCCGGGGGCGGCGGGGCCGCGAGCCTCAGCAAGGCGGCCGCCGGCGCGGCGGCGGCGGCGGCGGCGGCGGCGGCGACGGGGGGCTTCCAGCGCTTCGCCGGGCAGAACCAGCACCCGTCGGGGGCCACCCCGACCCTCAACCAGCTGCTCACCTCGCCCAGCCCCATGATGAGGAGCTACGGCGGCAGCTACCCGGACTACAGCAGCCCCAGCGCGCCGCCGCCGCCGCCGCCGCCGTCGCAGCCCCAGTCCCAGGCGGCAGCGGCGGCGGCGGGGGCGGCGGCGGGCGGCCAGCAGGCGGCCGCGGGCATGGGCTTGGGCAAGGACATGGGCGCCCAGTACGCCGCTGCCAGCCCGGCCTGGGCGGCCGCGCAACAAAGGAGCCACCCGGCGATGAGCCCCGGCACCCCCGGCCCGACCATGGGCAGATCCCAGGTAACCCCCGCGCCGGCCGGGCCTGCTTCCGCCGCGGCGGCCTCGCCGCGCGCCGCGAGCCCTGTAGTTTCTTTTCTTTCCGCGTTACTTTTTCTGCGTCTTCGGCCCTGGTGGGGGTTGGTGGTGGTGTGTGTGTGTGAGGCGGCGGTGGGGAGGTGGGGGAGCGAGGCGCCCAAAGCCATTTTAACTCGCGGCTGCCTCGCTCCGAGGCCCGGCGGCGCGCAGGGTCGGAGTGCGCGGCCCGGGGCCCCGGGGGGCGGAAAGGGGGTCCCCTCGCCGAGGCCCGGGACGGGCGCCGCGGTGGCCGGTCGCCGAGCGCCCGCCTCGACACCCCCGCCCTGGGCGCCGAGCCGCGCGGCCGGGACCGCGCCACCGGGAAGCCGTGTGGGCGCTGGGGACCGTTCGGGCAGCTTTATTTTATTTATTTATTTATTTTTACCACAGAAATAGGCGCTCCGGGCCGGTAGGGTCTGAGGAGGAATAACTGCCCCCCGCTTCTCGGGTAGCGCCCACCATGAGCTCGAACTGAGGAAAGAATGAGGAACTTTGTCGTACCTCAGGCCACACCGCGTTTTTCCCTCTTATAGCTCACAAGGTGAAGGCAGGAGAAGAAAAAAAAAAAAAGGTTAGCTTTGTGGCAGCCGAGCGTGTGTTTCGTAGTTGTGCCCAGGCATTCGGCGATATTCGACGCGGGCTTCGAGTTTTGAGCGTTTAGTAGCCAAAAAGAGTACCCACGTTTTACAACGATGGGGAGGAAAACGACCCTAAAATATATCGATTCATTCCCAAGAATAAGCCGGGGAAATCCATTATTTGGCTTGCAGGCTGCTTGAAAGGAGTCACCTTCAACGGACAGGCTGCGTTAAAGGAACACATTCCGGTTAAACTGAACTTATTTGGATCGTGGGTTAGGCGTACGTTTTTAGTCAGCGAACCCAGGGAGGGAGCAGACCAGAGAAAATGGATCTTTTTGGATCAGATTTATTTGGATTTTTAATTTCCGCCCCCCCCCCCCCCCCAAGTCCTTCAGCGTTATTAGGAAGAGTCCTGCACTCTTGCTGTTTCTCGCTCGGAGGCTGAGCCTAAAGACTGGCTTGATCTCCTTTGCAAGGTTTGGAATTTGAATTGTGGAGGTAAACTGGCTGTAATAGTCTCCAGACAGCTGCCTCTGAGTTGACATCTAATCTGCCATCTGATTGGCTCCCCTCTCACCATTGGGCATTTAGCACTGCTGATGTAAATAGAAGTGCTGAGCAGTACAGTCACAAAAATTCTTGCCACAAATAATAACTGAGCTCTATTACATGCAGATGTAAGGTGGAATATTATTTAAAGCTTAAATTATTATGAATCACAGTTACTAATAAGAGGATTAAATACCTAAAAACATTACACTAGTGTCCAGTATTGGGCACTTAGAAAATTCAGCTGTTTGACAGTCTCAGCATGGCCATTGCATATCTCATTCACTGTAATTGTAGGGTGAGGATACGGCAATTGAAAAAGAATTAAACCAAAAATTTTACCAATTTCTGGATTTGGAAAGCTTTTATAAAATTACCCTTTATGGATTAAACCATGAAAAAATTTGGAATTATGTCATCACAAGTAGTTTAATATAAAATTAAAACTTGTAACATTAAAAATGTCATGATTCTGATAGCCAGTGGTATATTTTAGTAATATTAGCTTTATAACAAGATTAAAACTATATTTCTGGTAAGTTGTGCTTTAACAATCCTGATCGTTTTTAGATGTTAGTGTATGAGGGGTTTCAGTTAGAATGGACGTGATGTTTAAGAAAACATGAAATGGGGAAACTATAATAATTTTTGGAGACAGCAATTAGTTAAAAGGGAAGAAATGGACGTTGTGAAATTTAAAAAATTATTTTGTATTTGCTTCTGATTTGGAAGCAAATGCCTCAGGACTCTTTTCCCCCCCCTTGATTATTTTGCTAGATTAGGTTATATGAGCCTTATTTGAACTGCTTACACAGTGTTTTAGGGAAACTGTATTACATGCAAATTGTGCTGGGTTTCTTCCAAATAGTTTTTCTTTCAGGGACATTAGAATTTTTTAAACTTTTTTAACGTTAAAATATGTTAAAAAGGAATAATGGTGGCTGTAATATCTGTTTTTATTTAGCTCATTTACTTTAGGAAGGTGCATTTTAATAATAAGCGTATTTTAGATGAGAGACTTGTCAGAATGTGTGCATTACTGAATTTAACAGATAATCATGTGAATCCCAGGCTGAGGACGTTGGGAGTCCACTCCTTTCTAATCTTCAGTTAGTAGAGTTTTACTGTTAATGATAATACATTTTCCTATTCTTCATAGAAAACTTGGGATTCTGATTTTTTTGATTTGGATAGGTGAAAACATAGGAAAACTTTGTGTAAATAAACCCATGTAATTAATTTTGAAAAGATTTGCTTTGTCAGCTTCCTTTTAAAGGGACAGTTTAGAATTCACATCTCTGTAAACCAGTAACGAGGATGATAGAGGCAGATGCAGGTCGGTGTTACTTGCCGGTATTTTTTCGTAGTGGTACCAGTCATTTTAAGTGTTTTGTTTTCTTGGGATGAGAGTGAATCCTTTATGTCCTCAGTATGACCCTTAGGAATAGCTTTTTTGTTTTTAAGGGGGAAGAAAAATGCTGGGCGTGTGACCTAGATTCGCTGATTTCTTGTAGGTACCATACCGTGTAACATGTGGCATGTGTCTTTTTTTGGTATTGTTTCTTTTTGGAAGGCTGCTATTCTTTAGTATTTGTTATGATAGTTATACTAAGGACCAGTTGTTTGTCCAAAACATTGGATTACTATATAACTGTAGGTCATGAAATACTATTAAATTTTCTCATGGCTTTTAACACGTTTAGTTTCATTTTTGATTTAGGAATGGTTTACATTGGGTGGCAATGTTTTTGTAATTGAGAACAAAACGTGTGTATATTGTAACGGGAGGGTCTTTTTTAAAAGTGAAATAAGGCATTTTACAATATACTTAGTGGGTTTTTGTGAGATTAAGTATTCAGATAAAGCAATCTCAAAAGGAATACTGAGGACTGCTCACATAACTAAGATTTTGTGATGTCCATATTTGTGCTGAATTTCATTAATCCTATTTTAACTTTAATTTTATAGAATATAATACAACATAATTTTTAAAAAGCCTTATTTACCATTAAAAGAAAACTGATTAGCTGATTTCAAAGCAGTAAGTTTTGTAAGTAACCAGACTTACAGGCTGGTTCCTGATTACCTTAAAATTTAAATAAGATACATTATAACACTCTCCCACTTTCCCCGCTCAGTGCAGTTATCCTATATGATATGTTAAATCTTGTAAAGAAATATTTGTGGACTAAATTGATACATTTGCTGAGCTATGACTGGCCAGCTGCCCCATCTTTAAGAGGAGGTGGAATTGGCAACTGTGGTTCATTTAAAAAACAAAGAAAATACAGTGAAAAATGTCAACTGTTTTCTGTTTTTCTGGGTTATCTGAAATGAAATTGTGCATGGCTTAAAATTGTTTTCATTGGGGATCCTGATTTCTGTGTACTTTTGCAGTTTTTTTTTTTTTAAGGCAACTACTCTGTATGACAGCTGTCACTTAAATTTATGTTTATATTAACACAAAATCAATACATATATTCCAGGGAACAACATATTCTTACCTTGCATCTGTAATAAGAAACCCTAATCCCTCGTTTTTCTTTGGTTTTGTTTTTTTATCTATATTCAGGAGTGAATTTTTGGCAAAACTTTTTATACTCGTTCCATTTTTCCCATGTCATGTTGTATCAGAAGCATCTGAATTGTGTTGTGGATATGGAAATATTCCAAATCACACCTAGACACTTGTACTAATGAACTACCCTCTAACTACCATTTTCTTTCATTAAAACTGTAAGAATAACATCTTCACTCTGGCATAAAAGTATATATTAATTCTGGCTTGAGAACCGATTTAAAAAATGTAAGACAGTGTAGAGGAAGTCTCTTAATATACAACCCATTTGGTAGTTTTATTAGAAATAGACACATTTTAAAGAAAACAGATGTAACAGAGGGTGGTTGAATTTTCAGGTCTATATGAATGGACTTTATTACTTTATAATTTGGAGCTGGGTGTATTTGAAAAAAAAAAAAAAAGAATTCTGATGTAATAGGAACTTACTTATTTCCCTAAGATAAATACCAGTGTGACAGGCAAACCAAAAAGATGATCATTTATTTAACCCTCTTCTCTTCTAGCAAGAAAGTAGTTTACATTAAAAAAAAATTTTTTTTGAGGGGGGGGCGGTGGTTTCTATAAAATTTTGCAACTTATTTTGAAGACTGACTTGGAGATGTAAATTTGGGGCAGGTTGGCATAGGAAACTATTAGCTTTTTGCCTCTCCCGGGTGGAGAGGTTTTTCTTCCTTCTCTGCAGGAGCTTGACACTGCTCACTTAATGGAGCTGTGTGCTTTGATCCATATTTGAGGAAAGGGAACTAGTATTTCATTTGTGTCACTTTCCTTTTGGGCTGTGTGTAGATATATAAATTGGAGTCTTAAATATTTGTGTTTGAAAGAACTGTTCTGTGTTTCTTAAAACAGCAGATTCATGGAGGCTCAGAATGAGTATTAATAAAACTCAAGTCCCATTAATTTTGGGGATAATATATAGATTTTCAAAATGGATATTACAAAAACTTAGGACATTTTACAATCCTCTTTTTACTTGAGGGCCATATTCCTGTCCATGGCCTTTTGGGAATTGGGTAGTTTTCATCACGTGCCTTTTTAGAGGGGTCTCCTTCATCAGGAGATCACTGTGGGTGTGTAAAGGAGAGCTGCGTTCTTGCTTTGTGTGCATGCTTGAGACCGAGGAGTCCCAAGTCCTGGTTTCCCGGGGTGTGGAGTGGGGGCAACCAGGCAAAACTGCTCATCCACCAGGGGCGTGTTTATGTAGGTGTAGATCTGTTACACAGTACTGCTTTTTCCAGTTTGAAGGCTGTTTATAAAAGACTTGAGCGGCCTTTTTTGGTTTAATTGAGTGGTTGAGTGAATTAATTTTGACCTAAAATGTTTTTTATATGGTGGTGACTTTTTCTCTTAGAAATTTGCCTAGAATGACTTAGGTATAATTACCTAAATATTATTAAGCATCCACTTATTTTGCCGTATGCCACTGGAATGAATGAAATTGTTGATGTAAGTATACTGTAGTTGTAACGATTCATGTTAATTGAGTGACGTGAAGTGAAAGTTGCTCAGTCTTATCAGACTCTTTGAGACCCCATGGACTATCCAGTCCATGTAATTCTCCTGGCCAGAATACTGGAGTGGGTAGCTTTTCCCTTCTCCAGGAGATCTTCCCAACCCAGGGATCGAACCCTGGTCTCCTGCATTGTAGGCAGATTCTTTACCAGCTGAGCCATCAGGGAAACCCCTAATTAAACTCACTAACTGAGTGAGTGAGTTTATCAAAGTAAAATATGTGTTTTCACAGGAGGTTTTCAACACATATGTTCTATTTTCAAAGTCTTTAACTCCAAGTAATTCTAAGAAAACTGTTTCCTTATATTTACTTAGTTGAATAGGATCCAGTAACCAGTTTTTTAAACCTACTTCTGGATAGATCAACGCCAAGGTAAAAAGGTCCATCCGTGTAGTCAAGGCCATGGCGTTCCCAGTGGTCACGTCCTGTTGTGAGCGCTGGATGGTGTGAAAGGTGGAGCGCCAAAGGATTGATGCCTTCAAACTGTGGTGTTGGAGAGGACTCCTGAGAGTCCCTTGGACAGCAAGGAGGTCAAATTAGTCAGTCTTAAGGGAAATCAACCCTGAATACTCGTTGAAAGGACTGATGCTGAAGCTAAAACTCCAGTGTTTTGGTCATCTGATATGAACAGCTGGTTCACTGGAAGAGTCCCTGATGCTAGGAAAGATTGAGGGCAGAAGGAGAAGGGGGCGTCAGAGGATGGGATGGCTGGATGGCATTACTGATGCAATGGACATGAACTTGGGCAAACTTCAGGAGATGTTGAGGGACAGGGAGGCATGTCGTGCTGCAGTCCATGGGGTTACAAAGAGTAGGACATGACTGGGCGACTGAACAACAACAACAAGGATATTAGAAGGCTGTGGAGTTCAGTAGGTGAACTAATGATGAAATTGATCTGTTTCTTGATTGATATTCATTGCTAGGAAAGAGACTAAAGCCGTAAAATCTTAAGCATGTCTCATCTATCCATAGAATCTCTTATTTTTGGTAGGATGGCAGCAAAATCTGGAGTAGATCTATCACAGCAAGGCAGTCCTTTTGAACTGAAGTATGGAGTAGGTTTGGCCTCTGTTACCTCCATTCTGTTAAGATGCACTTCCCTGTCTCCTTGGGCCTTGATAAAAGATGAAATTTGAGAATCAGAGTAGAAGTTATTCCTTATTAAGTGACTCTAGAAGGGAAGCTATATTTGATGAAATCCAGGAGAAAATTCTAGACCACTTTATTTTTCTAAATATGGGATGCTAAAAAAGCTATATATGTGTATTTTTTGGTTGTGGCAGAACGTACATTACATAAAATTCACCACTTTAGGGTACAGTTCAGTGGCATTAAGTACATTCACATTGCTGTGCAACCATTGTTCCATCTATTTCCAGGATATTTTCATCCTCCCAAATAAAAATGAATAAATATTTTTCTTCCCTTTTTTGTCAAAATTTAAAATTGTTAGCTATTAACATGTAAATAAAATAAGCTTATTTTTATAACCATTAATCTTGCTACTTCATAGTTTATGAGTAAATCCTCCCTCCAAGGAACAGTAATGGTGTTTTTGGTTTGTTTTTAGTCCATTGCTTCTAATTCTAACTTTAGCGTAATTGTCCCTGTTTTTGTCAGTTTGGAGATGTGCATTGTGTAGGTTAGTTGTTTCATTGTCAGTTATGGTATTAAAAGCTGAAAAGCAACTTTTCGAAGCCTTTCTGTTTAAAGGTTTGAGGTACTTTGTTGGGAGAAATCTGGGACTTTGTTAGATAATAGGATATGGAAATGAACTGTTAGCATGATCATTTATTTCTCTTATCCCCTTATTTCTCTTCATTTTTTGCATTTTTAGCCTCTTTTTAAAATGACTGGTTTTACCTTTCTGTTATTAGTGGAGATCACTTATAATGATAATTTTTTAAAAAGTGTATTTTATGTTTTAAGGCATCTCACCCCCTAACCCAGAGCAAGCAAACCAAACCACGTGCGTGTTTTCAGTGTTCTGTGCCCCAGGTTTGTGCATCCCTCCTCATGGTTTTATCATCCTCTGCAAAACTGCAGAAAGTCTTTGTAGGTGGAAAAATTCCTAAATTAAGACGATTGGCCTTTTGATGAAATGTTCGAGGCAGCTGCAAAGGGATATTTCTTGGGCCCTGGTTAGTCTTTCTCATGAACAGGCTCTGTGTGTGTAAAATATTGGCATTGTGTTTCGGTTACTGTTGATGCTGATATGTGGTCACATCTTTATACGATCAGTGATGTACTTTAACCCCAGATTCTCCAGAGGGCACAGAGAAAATGAGCTGTGGTTTAAGAGCTCATACTGGCAGCAACAATTACTTCTCAAGGTGTAAACATTTAGCATTTGTGTATGCTGTGAGGTGTACAGCAGGTAAATACCTACTGTATACTATCAACTGGGAAATATTTATTTCACCCACTTTCTTAATCAGCCGTGTGCCAGCCGCAGGGGGTAGCCAGGCCGTGGGGCTCACTCCTGCTCCTGTGTGCAGCTTAGGCCAGAGACATCCTGCCAGAGCCTGCTTCCGCTGTGCCTGGCCTTGGTAGTTTTGGCATCTCGTTGACTTAGAACCGGCTCATTTAAACAGTGTGCAAAGAGCAACCATGTGGGTCAGCAGTCTGTTGGCCTGCCTTTTTTGGGCGTGGGAGTGGATTTTGGCAAAACAAATAATTGTAGATTGTTGTGATAGAGACGATGTGGGCTAGTGACTCTTCATGTCTACCAAATAGTTGTTGGCTTGGTGCCAGAGCAAAATAGCGATCCACTACAGAGAATAATAACTAGAAGAAGAAGAGGATCACTTTGAAATTTACATAGAGAGGTTCTTCTTTTTCTCAGTTTTCTACATTATATGGGCTCTTGGGGAAAAAGTTAAAACAGTCTGCTCAGATTTAGGAAGATACTTAGATGGCTAGAGTATTTTTGGTAACTGTTTAGATAATGTATGCTGGCTGAGGAGTAAATTCAGCTACTGCTTCTGGGTCCTGAAATAAACCTCAGAAAGCAAAGCATTGATGGTTAGTGGAGGATGTTTCAGAATTCTTAGTATCTCCTGTTTCTTTTTGTGATGAGCATCTCAGAAGTGAAACCGCTCATAATACTTCAGAGTCTAATTTTTGGAAATTGTTGGTAATTCTGAAATTTGTCTAGAATTTGTCTATAAAATTTCTGAAATTTTAAGAGCAGATTTTAAGATTCAGGGACCATATATTTATGCATGCGAGTAACTTACTGATCGTATTTTTTTTTAAATAATAAATTCGCTTCACCCAGTGAATTATTAGTGACTTTGGAAACAGAAAGGGAAAACATGGCCACTGCTGAGCAAGTATCTTTCTTACGGGCCAATTTCTGAGGGAGCTGATATGTTTGAATATTAGTTTGTTTCTTGTGATGATGAGGGTTTATGAGAATATAAATGTATCACAATCTGTCCCGACGTAAGGGAAGGGTCACGGGCTTGGAGTTGGTCAGACCTTGAATTCTTCTGGAGGCTTCAGTGCTCGTTTTCTCGGAGATCTGACAGGACTCAGTTTTCCTTCTCGCACTGTGGCCTGCTAGGCGGGGTGACCACCGAGAGCATAGCCATCGGTCCTGTAGCATCTTTAAGTGGCACCACTGGTCTACCGCGGCTGTAGAAAAGGGGGCCCGGGATCTTGTTCTCTGCCTAGCCCTGCTGCACTCAGGGTGCGGTTGAGGACAAGCCTCTGCCTCCATCAGTTAATGACCCCTAGTCCCTTCCAGCTATAAAACCCTGTGATGCTTTGAAATGTTTTTAAAAGAATATACTGCCTAATCAGTTATGCACCACTGAATATCTTATTAAACTACACTAGATCCCAGACATGTTCAGAGAATATCAACTGAGCCCAGTGCAAATACACAGATTTTGTGAATTCCAGAGTAATTCCCCTCACAAAATGTAGTTATGTGCTGATTGGACTCTTGTAAATGGTTACATGAAACTGCTTTTGGTTTGCTGGTAGAGCCCAGGGGAGACCGACGCCTTTAGACCACGCCACTGACCCCTTCGATATTCTTCTTATGTATTAGGAAATTCTGTTCTCTGGCCAAGAGTCACTTCTTTTTCTTCTGCCTCTTAGGCCTTTCCACTTTAATGGTCTGCAGAAAAGACTGTCTCTCTAGCGGAAGTACTTTTTTGCAAGGAACAAAGTTTCAAAAATTTAAAATTAGCTTCTCTGACGTTCTGAGTGCTAAGCCTTGGTCTCTCATTAGTTAAGTAACTTGCTTCTGTATCTGCTTCAGCTTCACTTCTGTATGGTTCAGATTTGGTCCTTAGCCAGATTATAATTTACATATCATGGAAGTTTAGGACTGCCCTCAAAGAGTCAAAACCGGAAACGTAAAATCTGAGAATGCCAAGGGACTGCCTCAAATATGCAGAGAAGAGCAATTTTTCTTTTTTATGCTGAGATTTTTAAAAGTACCAGGGACAAAATTTAATTCTATTATGAACAAATACTTAACAAGCACCACTTAGTGCTTAAGATACAAAGAATAAATATAACATATGATCTGTAATTTTCCCTGGTGAATTATCAGAAACCCCTGGTGTCTTACAAAGTGGAAATTAAAATGAATGGCTACATTATTCTTCTGCAGTTCTCTGCAGAAAGACTATATCTGTCAGAGTGCATCATCTTATTTGAAGAGTAGATGATAATGTATCCAAACGGAAAATTTCCTGTTGAGTGTGTTATTATACATTTTGCTATTTGAT
The DNA here is from genome assembly GCF_002263795.3 of Bos taurus. NCBI lineage: Eukaryota > Metazoa > Chordata > Mammalia > Artiodactyla > Bovidae > Bos > Bos taurus. The sequence continues at coordinate 93,416,869 of NC_037336.1, forward strand.
GTGGAAGGTCAGAACACTTGGAGGTGGTTCTTAGGTGCTGTGACACTGATGAGAAAGTGATCTTAGTTTGGATGTTATTTTGGGTATCATGCAGTGATTTTTTTTCTGCTAAAGAAATGACTTTATAATATCAATACCGTGAAGGATTTAAAATTCAGTTCATTGACCTTCCCTGAACAGCCTTCAAAATGTTGGGGCTTTGGGACTATCGATTTATGTCAGCGTAGTGAGACCTGGAGCGCCAGGCTGCTGTTTTTGCAGGGCCTACTGGGTACTTGGCTGCGGGTTGGATCCTTTGAGAAGTCTTGGCCTTTAGCTAGTCCTGGTCTTTAGCAGAGACCAAAGGCAGGTAGGCATGCTACACAGTACAGTGTGCAGGTTTAGGTGGGGGGGGCTGAGCTGTTAGAGGGGTACCTCGCAGACCAGGTTGGCGTGGGTCTGAGCAGGAAAGCTCTGTTGTACAGCAGGTCTCGTAAGCTAAGATCCATTTGAGGATCAGAAGTTGACCACGTGAAGAGGTGTGGGGATGAAAGCAAGGGGCAGAACCAAAGGAGTGCAGGTTGGAGAACCTGAAGGCTGGGCATTTACTACCTGTGTGACCCTGAGCAAGTCACTTCACCTCTCTAAGGTTTGTAGCTTCTTCATTTCAAAGAGATGGGAAAGAATTCTTAGTCATGGAATTCTTGGGAGAAGTTGATTTGACGATATACTGGTATACTGCCTGGCAAGGGTAGGGATGCATGGTAAGGAACTGAAATGAGCTAAGTGTGATTCTGTATTAGTCAGTTTAACAGCCTATTGGTCTTTCCTCTCGGAACAAATAGGTTAATATTTGAAGCTTATTTCTAACCCAGGCAGTGTCAGTTTCTTATTGCCCTGTATGTCATTACCTTGCCAGGAGTTTAGGAAAGGTTATGAGGCAGTTGATCACATTTCTAAAATGTCTCCTGTAGTTTCCCCTGTATTTTGCAGTCATATGTTTCCTGGTAAGGAAAAAGAAATTCGGAAGGTTAGTAATTAGAACATTTAATTTGACCACCATCAACAAACCTTTAATGATGTTGGTGTAGGGACACTGTATTAGTTAAAAAGATATCCAGAGAATATGGGAAAATAGTTACACATCATGGTGTTCATTGTTTAGCATAGAGGAGTATTCTTAGATTGCTAAATGAACATCAGCAAGTAAAGTAAATAAAGATAGCTTGTGGGATATTTTTATTTTACTTACTATTCAGTTTGACTAGAAATATGGATTGAATTATACTGTTTATAGACTGGCCTCATAAAGCAGTCTAGATTTTGAGTTGAAGGTAATTTGGTGGTAGGCAGACAATTTGCAAGTTGGTGAAATGGATCTTTTGCTTCCGATTAATTTTCTCTGGTTTTTAAACAAGTAGTTTAACTGTTGAAAAGTTAAAAAAAAAATCTTCGTCATGTTTGTAACAAGATTGTGGGGTGTGAAACCCTTCCCTTCCCCTACTCTGGGTGCCAACTCCCTTCCACTTCCTGAGGCTGGATAGACATAGCTCCGGGAGGCCATGCCAACCAGCCTGCCTGCTGGTGGGCAGAGGTGCACTTCGTGGACCGCTTGGCTGTTCCCCTTGGTTTCTTACCTGGTACCCAGTGTGTGTGGCAGGACTTTGTCCTTCTTCCTCGCCTGAGATATCTGTCAGACATGTGAGCATTTTAAAAGTGTTTCACTTGTATTCAACGATTCATTAGTGAAAATAGAACATAAAAAGCAGTTTTGTGTTTTGTCTTTTACTGGGTATGAAAATCCTATAATTTTCCATGCTGCTCTATTATTAGTGAAGAGAGAGAGAAGAATGGAGGGAGAAGATGGATTTTATTTAAGACAGTTATATTCTGATAACTTGAAGGAATGTGCTTTCTCAGTGTAAATACCTTTTCTTGATGTTTAATGGTTCTTTGAAAAACTAATGCAAAAAAAAATTTTGTAATCAGCTATTTGAGCCAACTGGTCATCCAATGGGGTGAGTTTTACTGTCCATGTGTCTAGAAATTTCACATAAATGCATCTTGTGAAGCGGGAGATGTACTAGCCTGGCTTACCCGGTAAAGCTGAAATCTGGGTTTGATTTGCATGTGTGGTATTTTTTAGGGACTTCAAAGTTTCACACATGCAGTAAACGAAGTAGTGTGTACCGCATCACATGATCAAAATATTTTTCCCCTTGCTGCTGCCAGAAGCTATCTATTGCTTTTCAACATTCTTACTTGTTGGGCATCATGCCAAGATGTTTAAGACAACCCCTTACGTGAGCTGTTCCATTCTTAACCTCTTTGACTGAAGTGCCATGACCTTCACATATGTAGATTAGCCATGTGCTCTGTGAATTGAAACTTGCTGCCTCAGGAAGAAAGGGTTTTTCTTTTTATTCCACTGGGAATGTGACAGCCATTCATGCCTGACCTGGGCAGAGGTAATGCAAGGAAGTTGGATTCAAATGGAACGTGGACAGATACCACAGGGAGGCAGGCAGGCTTACCTCCTTGTCTAGCGTGAAACTGTCTGTGGTGTGGGTAATGTGCTGATGTGAAGGATCCAAAAAGCAACACATACACAGAGAGAGGGAAATAAACGTGGGAGTTTTGGAACAACGTCCTTTTAAAAAAGGAAACGGTCATTATGGGCATTTCTAATTAGTTTTAACTTGACTCTTTCTCTTCCAACCTAAATTTTTGAAACCTTTTTTTGAATTTTTGTGTATTCCTTAATACTAGTCGAGAATTAAATAATTTTAATTTTGTAGGCAAGCATGGGCTTAAATATATTTAATTTAGCTGAGTCTTTGAAAAGTAGAAGTCACTGGAATGTATCGCGCGTGTCTGGAGGAATCAGCATGTTGCTTTGCATTACAGAAGTTTGAAATGAATCAATAGTCGTAGATATAGCTTTAGAATCAATAGTCGTAGATATAGCTTTACTCACGTGAGAGTCCTTCCTCAGTTTTATGATGAATGCAAGTAACGAACAGTGAATTTGGGGATTTTTATTAGATAAACCTAGATTTAAAGAATGTTTACCTTTGCTCTGTTAGTAAGCATACTTGACATTAAAGTCAGATTCAGTGTCAATAATAGTCACGGCACTTGATTGGGTTGATGTGATAGGGTATTGAGAAGGAAAGCTCTTAGAAGAATCCTGCATCTGAAGTGATACTCCAGCAAGTTTCTTAGGAGAAGGAGGGGATGATGAGGGCACTGTGAAATGTATGAGTGCTTTTGTGTGACTTTCAGAGCCCAGCCTTTCCTGTGTACATTAGAGCCTGTGAAATGTTATGGGTCAGAGCATCTGTTATGGGCTCCGTGGGAGGCGTTGTTGATACCCAGCTCTCTATGGGGTGCAGAATAGGACATCTGTGTGGGGAATACGCTTAATGGACACAGTAGACTAAGATGGAAGGAAAATTATCCTGTAACTTGAGGAAGTCTTGCTTCTTTTCCAAACGAGGACTAAACAAAAAAATTGGCAAAAGTGCCTGGTCGTGATCATGCAGGATATGGGGCCTTTCATGGATTTTTGTTAACATGGCAGACATCGGGAGGGATGGTCTGGGATGATGGCAGGACTTGTGTCTGACCCACATCTTGATGTGCAGTTGGGAAGATGGAGCAGCACGTGCGCCCACAGGATCAGGTTGATGCGAGGGTGGAGGTGAGGAGCAGCAGGGCAGCCACGTGACTGAGGCGTGGACCAGTGCAAGTGGCCTTCCTGGGGAGTGGCCTGCTGGGCTCCTGCGAAGCAGGAAAAATGGCGAGGTGCCAGTGAGTCCGCAGCCAAATCTTAAGTGATTTCTCCTTTTTTTTTTTTTTTTTTAAAAAAAGGGTGGCCTGTGTAAGACTGTATCGTGGGGACATATGAAATCAGCCTCTCATTCCTGTCAGGCATGATTGGCAAAACTCTTACAAACACTCTGCTTTCCACTCTCGGCCTCCCAAATAGAGACATGCAGATTCAGAGAAGGATTTTTAAAAGAGTTAAGTAATAGTGAGCTAATAAGGTCACTGCTGTGTTTGAACACCTCCTCTGTGTGCCAGGCAGGTTGCATAGAGTAATTGCAGTCCTCCCAGTCTTCCTGTTTCATAGACAAGTAAACTGATAGAATTAAGAAGTTTCTTCATGGAGAAGGAAATGGAAACCCTCTCTAGTATTCTTGCCTGGACAGGGGAGCCTGGCAGGCTACAGTCCATGGGATCGCAAGAGTCGGACGTGACTTAGCGACTGAAACACCATAGAAAGTCTACCCTCAATTTGGCAGCAAGTGACAACTGTCCTTAAGATTTCTTTTTTTCCCCCCCAATAGAAAAAGAAAACACTTGGAAAATGAAAATAATAAATTTTCTATTCAAACGTAAAAAAAAAAAAGTTTCTTCAATACCCCAGTTTTGTCTGATGCTAGAGCCTACATTCTCTCAAGTGAAGGAGAGGTTCTCAAACCTGGTTTTCGGTCATATTTTGCCCAGGGAGGTAGACAAGGTCCCCAGGCCCCTCTCCCAGGATTCACCGGCTCTTAGTCTGTGGAACGGCCTGTACACCCATGTTTCTGCCACCTACAGGTCATCAACAAGCTAGAGGTAAAGTTTAAACAGACGGCATCATCATTAAGATGTGTAGAATTTCCTTCTTAGAATTGAGGAGCTTTTAGTGATTTTTGGCCCCAGGGTCATACCAGACAAAGGAGAGGAAGGAGTCCGGTCCAAGGGCATGTGATGGCTATTGGATTTTTCTGATGGTGTCACTGAACATTAATTTACATCCGCCTGTTGGGGGAATCTCTGTCCCATGATCTGGGTCACTGCTTTAAGTTGAGTTTTCGAGGGAGGCTGTGAAATGGTCTGTTGACATTTAAAGTGGAGCACAGATTCTCTTCTGTCTGGGGTTGTTCACATGTGACTGTAACTGAAGGATGGGGCAGGGAGGCGATGGACCCGAGTAGAGAACAGTGTCTACTAATATGTGCTTAATAAATAGTTTTGGATAAGAGAATAGAGGAATGTACTGGACAGCATCTCAGGGTCCCTTGGTGTTAGGAGTCTAGAAATCTGTAAGTCTAAGAATGTTGAGGAGAGGACACGTGACAAACAGGGCCCAGGAGACTGGAGAAAAGGGACAGCAGAGGCAGCTGGAGGAGAGGATTCGAGAGGGAGAAAGTCATTACAACGGAATGGCATTATGTGCCCAGAGTGAGCTCCTGTGGTGGGGGCAGTTATAAGACAAACTCCCAGATGAGCATATCTTAAATTCATTGGGGTGTTGATGTATAGTTAATAAATATAAGGCAGAAAAATCCTCTAATTCTTTGGTGAGGTTGTATCATGACACAGAGGCATGATTATTTCTGTTCTTGCTCTTGCCACGTAGCCATTGAAGCTGGAGTCATTGATGCTGGGAAGCTGTAAAGAGCACCCCATCACTGGACCCAGGCAGGTTCCTCGTTTCGGTTATGTACTCGGTCGAGGAGCTTCTAGGCTGGCCAGGATGTTGCGATGGGTCCTGAGGCCTTTTCAGCCTTTCTCTTGCTAGCTACATCTGATGGTAAGGTGCAGTACTGGGGAACTTCCCTTTCATGTCACCACGTGTTTCTCTCTCTTAAAATCTGTCAATAAAGCCAAATCTCACAGCTTTGGAAAAAAATCAGTTTGGCTCAGACCTTCTTTTAGACAACTGATGTACGTTGAATTTCACTTAACCAGTGGCTGCAGAGTGTTAACCCACTCCAGTGTTCTTGCCTGGAGAATCCCAGGGATGGGGGAGCCTGGTGGGGTGCCATCTGTGGAGTCGCACAGAGTCGGACACGACTGAAGCGACTTAGCAGCAGCAGCAGAGTGTTTGAGAATTAGGAAAGATCACAGTCCTGGCTGTGCATGTCTGTTTCCTGGGTTTTCAGCTTGTGTTTTCCTCACCTCTCACTTGCTCCTAAACCTGAGGCTGAGAATATTTCCAAATGACGTACCTCCATAATGCTGTTTTTAGCTTAGAATTAACTGAAGGGTTTCTTGTCTCTTGTTTCCTATTTTCTAATGATATTTTATTTTGTTTTATCATTTATGGTAATATATCACTACTACAATATTCATGGATTTATAGTTTTTGGAGTTAACGCTGACTGTACCTAACCCATCTCAAGCAAATGAATTAACAGCCTATTTGTAGGCACGCACAGAAAGGAGAAACTAAAACAGAAAGAAAAGACCAAAACAAAACCCGTAACGTGCTTTTTTAACCATATGTCACAGGCGCGTCCTTTTCTCTAAGACTGGACCTTTAATTTTGTTCGGTTCTTCACGCTTCTCAAGGGGTGGGCGCATCTGCATTTTCATCTTGCTCATTATGATGTGAGGTATCTTTTGCCCAGAAAGCGGACACCTGTCTGTCTGTCCTTATCCTTTCAGAGAATTTCTGTAGGAATGTATCATTCGTCTAGTTCTGGAGTTTTCAACATGCAGTCTTAACATTCTATAACAGCTGAGAAAGCCCTAAGAAAATAACTGTCAGAATGCTAGTGAACTTGACTCTGCCAGAGAAGAGTAAGGCCATTACCGCCTTGTTTTCAGGCACAGGCGATAGTTACTGGGTTCCCTGAGGTAACTTTCCTTTGGCCATGGTAAAAGGACAAAGCAGAGAAGCTAGTCATGCAGCGTGGGGAGCCGTGTGAAGCGAGCACCTGTGGAGGCTGACAGGTGAGCGGCAACGCGTCCTGCCAGGACACAGAGAGGAGACTGGCGGTGCTAGCTGGTCCCTTGGACCTTCTGAGGGACTCAGGGAGAAGCGGGTCAAACCTTACAGGCCTTGGTGTCTCTGAGAGTCTCAGACCCTAATCTGTAGGAGAGGCGGTGAGTCTGTGGGGTGGGGACATTGTGAGGGATACTCTCCAAACCCCGAAGACCCTGCGGAAAGAGTGGGCATCCAGGGCTGGAGCAGGCGGAAGCTTTGACACAAGTGGCAGCTACTGTGCTGCTTTAGGCGCTCGCTCGACTCATCAATAGATTGTTGTCATGGTTCAGTCGCTCAGTCGTGTGCTACTCTTTGTGACCCCATGGACTGCAGCACACCAGGCCTCCCTGTCCATCGCCAACTCCCAGAGCTTGCTCAAACTCATGTCCATCGAGTTGGTGATGCCATCCAGCCATCTCATCCTCTGTCATCGCTTTCTCCTCCTGCCCTCGCTCTTTCCCAGGCATCAGGATCTCTCTCTAGATACTGATACCCGTTGCACACCTGCATCCGCTGTGTGACAGATATGTTAGGTGCTAGCAATAAGCAGTGAATAAAACCGAAGCCCTGCTTCCATAGGGTCTGTCTTCCAGTGAAATGTAATCCCAGAGATAGCAGAACCACTCATCTACAGCAGGGTGGTAACTCTTTAGAGTAGGATGAAGAGCAGCCCAGGGGAGGGCAAAAGAATTGAGCATTTTCGTGGTAATGAGGCTATGTAAGAATATCTGTACATCAGTTTGTAAAGGAGCCATCGTGGTTGCCTCTATAGTCTCTTAAAAATGGCTCGGTACGCACCCCTGTGTCCCAGGACAGTGATCGCACAGCGTTTTTACCATCAGTGGATGAAGTGGCCTGGGGCAGACCCAGTGCTGTCTTCAAGCTGGGAGGAAGAGGCGGTGCAAACCCAGCGTCTGGATCTGACTCCACAGGGAGAAATCACATGGTCTGGTAACTTTTTGAAGGTGTTCAGTTGCTTTTGAATCATCCTGTATATTTAGTAACAGGCTGTGGTTTTGGACATGTTGGGTTTGAGATGTGTTCCAAACAGCTAAATGGAGATGGTCGTAGGCAGAGAGAAAACAGGGATCTGGAGTAGAGGAGGGTGATAGGGCCTGGAATATAAATGCAGGTTCTCAGCGAGGGGTGTCAGCTGAGAGTGGGGTTCGTGAGTGCTGTCGGGAGCACAAGTGTAAGGAGAGGGTGGCTGAGGGACTTTGGGAGAGCACTAATGTTGAGTGAGAGGGAGGCAACCCCAGAGCTGTGCAGGGAGATGGAAGCGGTGGAGCAGGCTCCACAGGGGCCACGGAGGACAGAGGCTTCCCGGAGAGAGGCAGGCACAGCTGTGGCGAGCATCGCGGGACGGGTGGGGAAGAAAAGGAGCTGGCATCCAGGTCATTTTTTTTGTTGGTGACCTGTGGGAGAGCAGGCGGGAGGCCGAGGAGCAAATAGGAAAGGAGAAGGAGGCTTTGGGATGGCTGGAGGAGCAGTGGGGTTATTGTGTTTGTTTAAAAACAACAACAACCCGCCAAAACCTAACTTGAAAGCAGGGTGGAAATGCCACGTTGCTGTGCTGCCGTCTTTGTGCCCAGGCCAGTGCTGGGTGCTCCTCCCTAATGTCCCTTGCTCTTCTCCTCCTCCCGGGACACTGGGCACAGCTCCGCTGGGCATAGGAGGACTCACCCGCTTCCTGCGTCCCCAGTGCCCGCTGCAGCCCCGTTGGCAGGACTCGGTGTTTGCCTTTTGAGGGCTGCACGTTGTTGGGTGAGATCTTAATCCTTGAGAGCTCCTGAGACCCTTGGTAAGCTGGCTTGTGAACACGAGATGTAAGTCAGCTGGTCTGATGGAGCTGTCTTTAATGAGTGGAGAGACTTAAGACGCAGATGGTTTCATCGGGGAAGCTAGCTCTGGCTTCAGCGATAATCTTAGGCAAAGGCAGTGGTCAGTAGTGGTGTCTGTTGTTAAACGTTTTCTCATTATTCCCTCTGAAATCTTGGCATTTGAGATCTGGCATTTCAGGATTGGCCACTAAAAATTCTGGAACAGTTTGCTCTGTGTGTATAAGTTTGTCTCTGATACTGAAATTGTTAATGAAAGACAGGTATGTGTCCTCTGCCGTATACTTACAGTGACACCATTCTTTAAATTATAGCTCACATACCCATCCCCTCTTCACTATTACAGACTATAGGTCAGAGTCCCTCCTGAGATAAAAACCTCAAAGGGAACCTCATTTGCTTTTCTGTATTACTGAAATATTAGGTATTGAGTAATTTGTAATATATACTTTGTTGAATAGTTACAAGATGTCAAGCACTGTGCTAAGAACCATATGTGAATTATCTATGAATTCAGTGCTATTGTGTCATACCCATTTTACAGATGAGTAAACAAAGGCACAATCTAGAAATGGCACAGTCACAGCATGAACCCAGGCATCTGTCTGCTCTGCTTCTCAGATCCTGTGCTGTCTGTATTTACACTCAGCAATTATTAGCATGAGTAGATTTGGGTGAGTGGCCTGAATTTATATTGTGGAAGCCATCATTATAGTTGGCATTTTTTTTTTCTTGCTTGTTGCAATCACATCATTTGATATTCTATGAGGATATTGAAAAGTTGATGAAGAAAGATAGCTCCTTTCCACAGATGGGTATCATTTGGTTAGAGAGAGAGAGAAAATAGAATCTTCCAAGAAGTCACACAGTGAGTAGGTGAAACGGGAGGTCTCGTGTTCTTCTTGGTGTCCTCGACCGAGACTTCCCCCTTTGCCTGTGGCACACATGTCTCCCCGTTAGGAAGCAGATTTGAACTAAAGTGTATTTCTTTTTTGATGAGAACATGAAGGGGATCTTTGTTGTTGTTCAGTCGCTCAGTCACATCTGACTCTTTGTGACCCCATGGACTGCAGCACACCAGGCTTCCCTGTCCATTACCAACTCCCTGAGCTTGCTCAAACTCACGTCCATTGAGTCGGTGATGCCATCCAGCCATCTCATCCTCTGTTGTCCCTTCTCCTTCTGCATTCAGTCTTTCCCAGCATCAGGGTCTTTTGTAATGAATCATCTCTTTGCATCAGGTGGCCAAAGTATTGAGTTTCAGCTTCAGCATCGGTCCTTCCTATGAACACTCAGGACTGATCTCCTTTAGAATGTACTGGTTGGATCTCCTTGCAGTCCAAGGGACTCTCAAGAGTCTTCTCCAGCACCACAGTGCAAAAACATCAATTCTTTTGGTGCTCAACCTTCTTTATGGTCTAACTCTCACATCCATACATGACCACTGGAAAAACCATAGCCTTGACTAGACGGACCTTTATACTTGTTTGAGCTTTCTTTACCATTCCCCTTTCCAAAAGAGAAAACTCAGCATCAGGGCACATAGCATGACTGAAGCATCTTTTTTCCAGCAGACAGCCTTTTTATCATTAAAAATACTCTCTAGAGCTGCTCTGTCCAGTTTGGTAGCCAGTAGCCGTATGTGGCTATTCAAATTAAAATTAAATAAAATAAAAAATTCAGTTCTGCAGTTGGACTAGTGACAGTTTAAATGCTTAAAAGCACAAATATAGCATAGACTAGAACTTCGCCATTGTTGCAGAAAGTTTTATTGGACAGTGCTGCTCCAGAAACTGGTTGCCTCTCGTAGTTTTGTAAACAATTTAAACACATGATCGTGTGCACTGCTGTTAGTAAGTACAAAATGTAAGCCTCTTGAATTTTTGGATGGTTATAAATAGGATCCTGAATAATCATTTTCAAAACTGTCTTTGTTATCAGCAGTACAGATGTATTCTGATGATCCACAATTTAAGAAATAATGAAAAAAATCCAATGGAACAGTATAAGAAAGAATTTCTTTGTCTGTTTTGGAGTGGTCTGCCCAGGTTTCTGCCAAGTTGCCCGAGGAAGAGAGGATGGGGAGGGCTTCTGTGTCGTCTGCCGTGTTTAACAGGAAAGGTGTTGTTGCTGTTTGTACCCGAGCGTATGGGGGGCTTTTTAAAAAAACTTTTAATTTTATGTTGGAGTATAGCTGATTAACAGTGGGATAGTTTCAGAAAGACAGCATTAGGGACTCAGTCATACATATACATGTCTCCATTCTCTCTGTGAGGGGCATTTTGATTTGATTTTGTTCTGTATCCTCTGCAAATAAATGTAAGACTGGTTAGTATTTTTTTTGTCTTCTGCAGTGTTTGAAGGGAAGTACTTGATTTCTGTCTATGTCACAGTTTTGAACTTTAACCAGTGGCCGGGTAGTTGAAATAGGTTGTGCGTTTTGCTGCGGAAAAAAATCGAATTGCTTTCTCAAGGTTGACTGAAATGTTTTAACTCTTCATAGCAAATGAGGCGTGAAGCAAATTGTCAAAAGGATGGAGACAGAATTATCACAGTACCGAATGTTTAACTGGCTGTTGATGCTCCACCGAAGGTGTGAGCCGGGCAGATAAATGTGTAAATGGCACCTTTCTCCTTTTCTCCTATCTGATTTCTTGCAGCTTGTCTTCACTAGAGGACCTCAATCTGTGTCAGAAAAGTCATGGCCCTTCTGAGAGGGTTAGATTATAGTGTTGCTAGGAGGAATCGTTAAGAAGTCCTATAGGCTATGGATTAGAAGGAATAAACTTCCTGTTTGCAAACATTTTGCTTCACATCATCATGAGATGAAGCAAAAATAAATTTTTTGTGTCTCTGAAAGCTTGATGATGAGTGAAGTCTGTTGGTGGTTCTCGATGCCTGTGTACTCAATTCATTTGCTGTGCATTTAGTTTGAATAATAATACTTGTACTGAAAGATAGTGAACTGTTTAAATCATGGACCTCTTACTTTTAGAATATCAAATGTTAATTTAGGGGATGGCTGGAAGTTTCCTTTAATACGGGGCATTTCATATTTTTGGCTATTCCTCCTTCACTTTTCATTTTGAAGCTCCTCTTTAAGTTCTTAGAATTCATTAAGAGAGAGCAAATAGAAAGTTACAGCTCTCCTAGCCTCCTGGGGCTTTTAATTTCAAACATGGAACATGGAGCTTAGAATGGCTAAAGTAGATATTTCACACTAAGTGTGAAAGGAGAAGTATTAATAAAGAGAAAGAGTATGCATTGGTTTTGTTTTTCTGTGGCTAAGTATAAGTTATTTTTATAATTTTAAGTATTTTTAGCATCTTATATGCAAGGGGATGTATGAGTATATGTGTACATATACATTTATGAGTATGTTGTCTTATGTGTATGTGTGTGTGTGTATACGTATTTACTATAACTTCAAGTACAAACAGTAGTGCAGACTATAACCTTGTCTCACTGATACAGCTGTTAGTGCTTTGCATCTTTCCCTCTGCTTGTTACTTTTTTGGGTGTATGTGGATGACCACTTTTTTCATCCTCTTTTCTACTTACTGCTGTCGTGATACATGTATGTAAGGGGTGTTATAAATTGATTATACAGCATCCAAGCACCCATGTTTCCTTTTTATCAGACCGACTTCGGTATGTGGAGATGATGGAGTTACTTTGGCATGTGATTTTGTATATTTATTAAAAAGTCTTTCAATGAAGATAGATGCAAGAGCCAGCACTTTTATTTACGGAATGCAATCCACATTTAGAAGTTTATGTAATAGAAATGCATGTATAGTTCCTGTGAGTTTTCACATATAAAGAAGTAACAGGTCTTCAAAGATGGTAGCGGATGCTGCTTGCCTTTTTAAGAGGAAACGCAAATATTTTCCTTTCCCTTCCCTTCCCTTTGATGACTTTCACCTTTGAGCTAACTAGCTGTCTGTCTGTCTGTGTGTCTGTCTGCTGTCATCTTCATCCCTCTGTGTGCATATCTGTCTCGTATAGACTTACGTTTGCTTTTGTTTTTGCATTTATTTACGACCTGCCTGCCTCCCACATCAAGTGCATTTTTCAGTTGCTTTCACAGCCTGCTCTTTCGTGTTTTCATTTTGTCTTTTTCTTTTTTTTCCCTTTTCCTTTTCTTAATCCAGTTCTTCCTGTCCCTCCTAAGCTGCTCACATTATAAGCTTCAAATTCCATATCCTGTCCTGAGTGGACATTCATGTAGTTTTTCCTATGTCTGTTGTTACTTTTTGCTGATGAGTATTAAAGACCTGAAGGCAAGTGTAGCATGAATGCTTACCTTTCTCCTGCTTCTTGCTGGGCAGTAGGTTTAGCAGGGGAGGGAATGCATAGAATAGTCCAGCATATAAGGCATTCAGCTTGAGCTCTGCCACTTACTATGTGTAAAGAGGTGATCAAGTGCTGGGTTGTTTTGAAGATTAAATGAGGTAGTCCACATAAAGCATACAGAAAGTGTTTTTAAGTGCTGACTGCTACCTATTACCATTGCCATTATGGAGGAGGCAGCTCTACACTTGATGCAGGACTGGGTGTTGTTTTGACTGAATACTCTATGCTCTCAGGGCTCTTACCAGAAAACTTTTTTTTTTTTTCCTATTCAGTGGCTACCTTTGCATAGAAAAAAAATTTTTTTCTATCCAAAGGCCACCTTTGGTTTTAATTTTTTTTTCTTTTCCCTACCTGGATGGAAGAAAAAAGTAGCAAAGAGTCCCATACATTTGCCATTTTGAAACCTTGTGATGTGATTGTTTTCCAGTTAGAAAGCTCATTCCTAATTGATATAATGGCTCTTTTGCCTCTATTGCAATCACTGAATTAGGTTCAATGCTGCACCTTAGAATCTTAATGTAAATCTCTGTGCCCTTATTAGTAAAATGGAGCTTATGTGAAGTGCCATGAGGTCTTCCATAAAGGATAAACTCATGTACTACAACATATCTAAATAAACCTGTAGAGCGTTAAAGAAATAGATTATGGCCTTCAGAAAGTGCTTTTAGTTCCTGAAGTTGCTGTGCCTTGGTATGCGCTCAGCTGAAGAACAGGTTCTGTCTGAGGCGTTCCTAATTTCACTAGAGCTGGCTTAGAGATGTTCTTCCCTCCATGCGTCCTTTCCTCTAGAAACACATTTCACAGAAAAATAGATTTCCCGAAGCTTTTTTGCATCACATTTTCAACCAAAGTTTAAGTGTGCGTTGCTTGATTTTGCTTGGTAATAATAACTTTGCAGATCACTTAATTTCCAGAGTGTTTCCATGACCTCGTTCTCACAGTCATCTTGTGAGGGCTGGTTAATGTCCCCGTTTTATGTATGCGGAAGCTGGGGCACAGTGACTGGGTTAAGGACGCAACTTGGATCTCTACGAGATTTTGTGCCCCAGATCTGAGCTTTGGCACCGCACGCCATCTCTGTGGTGCGGATGCTATCTGTTCAAGTGACTGTCACACTTAGCATTTAGATCCGGTTGGGACAGACTTTTCCTATTAAGGGCCAGGTAGTAACCTTTTCCGGTTTTCTGGGTGTAGTCCTTGACTTCCTGCTGATGGTCCTCTAAAATTGTGACAGTCTGTGAATGAAGGCTGAGGTTGTGTGTCCACAACAGTACGGACACAGCCATTTGAATTTCATGTAATTTTACATGTTGTAAAATATACTTCTTTTGATTCCCACCCCCCCGCCCCCCTACTGTTAAAAATGTAAAAAGCATTCTTAGCACATTGGTCGTGCAGAAACAGGTGGTGGACCAGACTTGGCCTGTGGGCTGTAGCTTGCCAACCTCCAGTGTAGATCATGATGTAGACAGGACACAGTTTTCCATTTCAGGTTCAAACCAGATCTTTCACGACCCCTCCCCACCCTGTTAGCCGCCTTTATTTACACAACTCTCTATTCTCTGGGATTTGGGCTCCAGTAGCAATGCTGAGCTGGCATGGAGCTGTAAGATTTTAAGTCCTTCAGATGAACCTGAGGTCCAGAGGGAGTGAAGGGATCACCCAAGCTTAGAAATCCCATTAGTGATAGAGCCTGTACTTATTAAACCAGGGTTCTTGATTCTCCGTACAATGAGTTGTTTGTTTTTTACTATGATTTAACTGTGTTTCTTCATGTTCTAAGTGCTCTGTCAATTCCTTAGTTTCTCCCGCAGTGTTTTGAGTTTTATTCTGAAGATTTTTTTTTAAATTATTCAAGTGTAGTACATGAAGACACTCTTCTATAAAAGATTCGGACACTGGCAACATGCACATTGGATGTTTAAATTTCTCTGTGCTGCTTCCACTTCTCAAAAGTATGCAGTCTTAATTTAAATGTGTTTTTTTTAAATCTAGTTTTTTCTTTTAAAATACTGCATATGTACATACGCAGCTATATGAACATAAACATCTAGGTATCCGTCATACTGTACATATTTTGGGACTGGCCTTTTGCCCCATTGAAGCCTCTTTCAGACACATCACAGTGGTTTTATTTTTTTCCTCCGGGTAATTTTGTGTGTGTGGTGTGTGTAGAGGTTCTCTTTTTATTGTTTAAACAGTCACCAGGAAAAACAAAACACTGTCATTTCTACCGTGGGCCACTGAGCCATTTTGGAATGTCATTGTCTGCTGAGGCAGTTGGCCGAGAGGATTTGCCTGGAAGGACCACGAAGGGTCTTCAGGCACCAGCTCCTCTTTGCTTTCTTTCCTGACACCCTCCCTGCGCTCACTGTATGCTGCGTGACAGGCTCTTACAAGGAGCGTCTTACACAAACGCAGCCTTTTCATCGCTCTGCTGCCCCCGATGCTTTAACCCTACTGTAGTCCAAAGCTGAAGTGAGGGGAGACCTTTCAAAATAATTGAATTCAGTAATTGAAATTTCAAAAGTAATTGAGAGGAGATGAGAACATTTCCTATTTGGAAGGCATCTGCTCAGGTTTTTTTTTTCCTTAAGTTATTTTCCTTATATCTAGTTAACTTCAGAAACAAGAGCAAGAAGAACATGGTGGAGCGGGTACCACGATTGGGATACTTCTAAGTTCTCATTCCTTTTCAGGTACATGCTAAATAGATAGTCCGGTCAGATGTAGACCATAACTTTGTAATTAAAATCTCTAGGAAGAAATAAGGAGCCGCCTTTGTGTTCTTGGCACGCTGTCCCGTGGTGCTCCTGTGAGTGTGGGCTCTGGCCAGAACTGATGTGACCCGGAGCAGCCCTGGTTGCTGAAGGATTTGTAATTCTCTGTCGCCCTGTACTGCAGATTGCCATGAAGTCATACGTTTTCCCCTTTCAGTCTTTCATACTTGATTTTTTTCAGTTTAGCTGAAATTTAAGATTTCAAGTACACTCAATCTCCACAGTTAATGAAAATTGAAAATAAAAAACAGCTGTGTTGTTTGTTAATAAGGATTTTATTCATTAGTTGCACAGATTATTTGTTGATCTGGTTTTAAAATATAACTGAATATCCTCTTGTTTTTACTTGATGAAAGAAAAGAAAAAATAAACATTTAGGCTTAACTGTTTAAATGTTTAACTGTTTTTAATAAACAGTTAAAATCTCTGTTTTAAAAAAACAGTGTGAAGGAGTTTTATTTCATTGGACTGTGGGGAGAATAAAGTTTGTACATAGAAGTTTGTTTTGTGTGACTCTCATTAAAGTTAATCAAAGTCACATGGCTGAGCAGATCTCTGAACGATTACTTGTTGGAGATTTTTATTCATTGTCTACATTTACTCAGTTGATTTGCTGTTATTCTTTTAAAACAGCAGTAACCGAATGTAAGAAAGCATTGGCCGTCTTATTTTTGGGCTCCTGTGTGTTATCTGTTCTGTGCACCAGGCCGGTGCATAAAGGCTCATGTGTTTTGGCTCTGATTGCTGAATAGCGTCGTGTCGTGAAGGCCCTCCTGACTGTGGAGAAATGGCACAGGACCCACGATGAGTCTTCCGGTCTTTGCTTCATAGGCTTCGTGAAAGATGCGGTCGTTCTGTACACAGGAAATTATAATGGGGTATTAACATTTTATTAACCCAGAAACCTGTGTATAAATTCAGCTGCTTTTCTTTTTAAAAAGGAGTTTTACAGTTGTAAAATTTTAGCCCTATTTTAATTTTGAAATCTAGATTAAACATAATCCCTGGAGTGCTCTTTCACTGTTGCAGTATAATCTTTTCATATGATACCTGATTTAGTTGGAAACAAATTAGTAACTATGCATGCTTAAAGGAAGCAATTTAATAAACAGGATTTCAGAGAAACCTAATCAGACTTGTAAAATGATACTAGCAAATCAATTGCGTTATATGGAACGACTAGGTTAGATGTAGCTTTTAGATAAGTGTGGGCAAATCTGCGGCTTCTGTACCACCACTGTCAAGAGCATTTAAAAATTTGCCTTTTTTACTTAAAAAAGGAGAAAGAATAACTCCCCTTTCCCCTAAATTTATTGGTTCATTCAGAAATGGTTCAGAAATAACCATGTCAAGTCACTTGGTCTGAGGCCAACCAGACAATAAATCTGGCTACAGCTGTGACATGGTCTCTCAAATTAGCTTCCACATGCTGGACAAGGCTTGTTCTTGGGAGACGGGCAGGATGTGTTACGTGGTAAGGTAACAGGAAAAAGGTAAAGAGATACAGCCCTAAATGTGAGGATTTAAGCAACCAACTAGGAAACCTCTGTGGCTGAAAGCCATGGAACAGGATTTAGAAATGAGGTAAAGACTGGCAGGTGACACAGGTTCTAACCTTTGGGTACCCTTCATATGAGGTACAGGAAATGAGAAGTAGGCAGCTCCCATTTTAAAATCATTTACAAAAAAAAAAAGTAAAATCACTTACATCCATTATCAGCACATGTGTATATACTCTTAATGGTTTCCATTAGTTTTAACTACTTATTTTTAATTCACAGTTTTGTTCACATTTTCTTACACTAGTATCACTGCTTAGTACTTCTATTTTTTGAGTTAGACTTTACATTGACCTTTCAAGCATATTATAATTGACTTATTCAGTTTACAGGTATACATTGTGCTGGGGTCTGGGGTATAAAAATTTAATACCTGCTTGGCAAACTATTCTGTTTTGTAGAGGAGGAAATTGAAGCCTAGAGAAATTGAGTGACTTGCCTCATCTCAGGTCCCTTAGATGGTGAACGAGAATTTGATTCCTGCTCCAGTTGTATCTCGATTACAGTGTGGGGGTGTTTCCTTTTATCTTTGTAAACTGTCTGGCTGTTTAACCTGGCCTCTGCTGTTGAGGACACAAGTAAACAGAAAATTGCAACAAAAACGTCTAAATACTATAATAGAGGTTTCCTCAGAGTTCTCTTAGGTCATAGAAGACACGGTTTTTATTCTGTCTGATGCTTTCAAGATGAACTTGATGCGGAACGTGATCCTTGAGTCCAGGTTTGAAGGATGAGGAGGAGTTTGCCCAGAAATGGGAAGTGTAAAGAGCCCCCAGTAACTTCTGGGACTGTATGCTTTAGGGCTTCCTGCCAGTGAAAATGCTGAGGACCGACGCCAGAGCAGCAGCCATTTCTGCCTGGGAGGAGGTTAGGGGCAGTGGTCTGCTTGCACGTGGAAGTGATGGCGAGCCGTGTGGAGAGTATTCTTGTCACCAAGTTGTGGATTAGCTTTCATAACAAATTGCTACATAACCAATTGAATGTCTTAAAATAGCGCACATTTATCATCTGAGTTTCTGTGGTAGGGAGTCCAGGCACGCCTCCATGGTCCTCTGTTCAGGGTGTCAGAGGCTGTAGTCGAGGAAGCAGCTGGGCTGCATTCTCATCTGGAGGCTTGATTGGGGAAGGCGCCCTCGGACTGCTGGCAGAGCTCCTGTCCTCGTGGCTGTGGAATTCATAGCAGCTTTCTTCTCAGAGAGGGTCTGTGCTGCTGGGGGTCTCTCACTTCTGGAGAGGCCTGGACCTTCTTTTAACGGGCCCATCTGATCGTGTCAGGCCCATGAGGATATTCTCAGTTTTGATTAACTGAAAGTCAGCTATATTGGGAATTTTAGTTACCTCTGCAAAATCCCTTCACCTTTGTGGTAATCTCTGGGTTAGATGCAGGTCACAGGTGTTGCCTGTACTGCAGAGGAGGGCATAGCACAGGACTGTGGACCCTGGGGGTAGGGGGCAAGAATCCCATGGAGCCCTCTCAGAATTCAGGTTCTGTGCTGAAAGTAAAAGTAGCAGTGGTGTGTCTTAGTCTTCTGTAATAGACTAGTGTAGAGTGGCTTAAGCAACAGAAATTTATTTCTCATGGTTCTGGAGTTCTGACGTCTAAGATCCTGGCACCAGCGAGACAGGTCCCATTCTGAGGCCTGGACTCTTGGCTTGCACACCTTGCCGTGTGCTCGCACGGCCTCTTGTGTGTGCCTGGGGAGAGAGAAAGAATGCCCTGGCCTTTCATCTTGTTACAAGGATGCCAGGTCTATCAGATTGGGACCTTCCCTTGTGTGTTCATTTTCACTGTTGTTCCCTGTTTACGGACCCCGTCTCCAAACACAGTTACACTTGAGATTAGAGCTTTAACATGGGACACAATTCAGGTTAGAAGAGTTTTCTTTTCACAGTTTTTTTTGTATCAAGGAGCATTAATTGGAGTAGCTTGGAGGGGAAATCAGATGCCTGGTAGAGACTCCTTCCCTGGAGGACTCCAGTCAGACCCGGGAGATCCTGACTCCATCGTTCATATTGCAGGATAATCTTGGGCGAGCTGCCTAATCTGGGAGATGGCTTCCTTTACCCAAACACTGGTTTGTAGTATTGACTGCTTCACAGGGTTTTTTGTTAGGATTGGTCCTGTTGATTGTAAAGCACATTGCACAGTGCTCAGCTCACAGTAGGCTCTCATTAAGTAGTAGCTGTTATTATCATATTTGTGCCTTGATCTTTCTGTATATCTTTTTCATCTTTTATTATCCATGTTAAATGATAAATTTCCCATGAATCTTTCCATTTCTTGCAGCTGGAATTACTACTTCACCTGAACTCTCATAGGCCTTTATTTTCCTCTGTCCTGTGGTGTTTACAAGTGTATTTCTACCTTGCATTGCTTATATATATCTCATCGCCTCTGTTATGATGTATGTTTTGTAAAGTCAAGGACCATCTTACACATCTACTTATCTTTTATGGCAACTTACACCTTAATGTCTGTTCAGTTTAAATAAACTTGAATGAATGGATATGGTCTCTAGCTTGTTGCCTCTTTTATCTAAATCCTTGTTAACCTATTATAATTCACGCCTCTTTTGATAAACATAAATTTTGTCAAACCTCTTCCAGCGTTCAGATACATCCTATCAAAAGACCAGGTCCCTATTCCCCAATTCCTTTGAAAAGATAGCTAAATTTTTCCTGCACATCCTCACCAATTAAGATTCTTTTTTAAAATCAAACTCTACTTTTACATAGTATGGTACATATATAATACTTCCCTCTTTCCAAATGGAAAATTATAATCCTGAATATGTGTTTTCAACTGCATCCTCCTGCCAGTGTAATTCCTGTTTATATAACATTTGTCCATTTTATCTTCTGAGTTCCTGCTCTAAGCCATTTCTGACGTACTGTAGAGCCCTGTCCTAGGTAGTAGTGGTGCCGGCATGAAACGTTTAGGTGAAGTCTCCACCCTCTGCACAGGCTTGAGAGAATTCGGTCCCGGTCGTCCCCCCGCCCCTTTTCAGTTCTTTTGTAATGAAAGGTATTGAATCGATAAAGGCTTCAATATGGGAACCCTGTTTTCCAAAACAGTTACATTGTGTGCAGCTTAAGGAGTGATCCTGCTGCTGCTGCTGCTAAGTCGCTTCAGTCGTGTCCGACCTCTGTGCGACCCCATAGACGGCAGCGCACCAGGCTCCCGCGTCCCTGGGATTCTCCAGGCAAGAACACTGGAGTGGGTTGCCATTTCCTTCTTCAATGCAAGAAATTGAAAAGTGAAAGTGAAGTCGCTCAGTCGTGTCCGACTCTTAGCGACCCCATGGACTTCAGCCCACCAGGCTCCTCCATCCATGGGATTTTCCAGGCAAGAGTACTGGAGTGGGATGCCGTTGCCTTCTCCGTTAACGAGTGATCCTAGGCATCCCTTCTGCTCTCATGATGCCTTTCCAAAGTTGAAGCACTTTTTGTAGATGTCGCCTAATCAAAACGGAGGGCACCCTTGTGAGCCAAGTAAAAACTGAAAACTCTTGCTCTTACTCTGGCAGTGAGTGTGACCCGGAGGTCAAGAAGGGGCCTGCCCTTCCCAGGCCCCGCCCCCTCCCCGTGCTGCGCTGGAAAGACTTTGCCTCACGTTCTCCAGCGGTGAACTTGTGCTCTTAGCAGGCTGTAGTGGGTACAGCGTGCCAATTAGCTCTCTTTACCAAGCTAGCAAACAAAACACGTTCGGTCACAAGATAATAGAGCAAATTTATGAGGTGATCTTCCTTTTAAAAGGAAATCTGTGGCTGTACAGAGGAATCAAAATTCACTGTATTGAAAGGAAAGTAAATTACCTCTGGTCTCCCGAGGAGGCCTCTTTTAAATTCAGAGTGACCCATTTAAAAGAGGCCTTCATTGGAATTGGATTGCATTGAATGGGGATTGTTTTAAATGAGTCCCCTTGTAAACTAGAGAAATAATTTTCAGCCTTTGAAAATGGCTGGGTGTTGTGGTCCACCGTGCTCTTACGGAATGCGGAGAATGTGGGCGATGCACCTGTGAGCTGGGAGGGTGCAGGATGTAGGGTACGTTCTTTCTGCAAAGGAAAATTAATGGTAAAGAAAAACAGAATCTTTGGCGGGTCTCATGCTCACAGGGGTCCATTTGAAAATACGGTGACAAAGGTAACCTGGTCTCACTTTTAATAATAGCTTAAAAATTCCCTCTTTTCTATCTTGTTCTATAGTCTTCCTATCCTTTTACAGAGAAAGTACTTTTTAGCCTAATTTTTGTTAATTTTTTGGACAGATTTATAGGTGAAGATCCATCAATTACTAGTAGACTACTAGATATTAAATAGTGAGCAATAAAGGAAATCTAAAAAGTGTGTATCTAACAATACTAGATTCTGTTCTCAAAAGACCGAATGAACATATGCTAATGTGTGTTTTTGCATATGCTTAAAATAGATATATTTTGGTATTAGTCATAAACTCCTAAAATTTCTGGTCATGCCTTTTTTATTAGAAAAGTGAGAAAGGCAGAGTCTGTGAAATTGAGATGGTTAGCAGTGGACAAGTAGTCTACCAGACTAATTTAGGGCTGCTCTTTATCAAGATATAAATATTTTATGACATAGATTAAGATTTAACTCTAGAGGGGAATCTGTGCTTTTTACATTCTAGTTACTATTTTAATATAGGAAAAAACCTTCATGCCCTGAACCCTAGATTTGTATGTTAATTTAGCAGAAGGGTATTGATATACAGTGTAGTTAGCATAAAACACTTTCAACTTTTTCTAAGGCTGAACTGGGTAATGTAACTTCTTTGGTTTTCTTCTTTCCTCCCTTTCACCCCTCACCCATTTTTAAAATAGCAGTGCTCTTCATACTGTCAGAATTTCATGTTGTGACACCCTACTCAGAAGTATGACAGCAGGGTAATGACAGCAACTGCCTCCTGAGAATCAATCAGGCAATTAATTTTGTAAATGAAATGCTGATTATACAAAGCTTCACATGAGAGGCCCAGTGATTAAAATCAATTTAACAAATTGTTTCAGGTGGGACTTGATTAATAATTTTCCATAAATGCCAAAGATATATGACCAGCATACCTTGTTGTTACTCTTACTATAACAGCTGCATGTAAAAATATCTTGTTGCTCCGACTGCCCAACTGTGTATAAGTACCTGCAGGTAAGCCAAGCACTGTGTTGTCCTCACACTCTGCTGTGGAATGCGTGTGCGTGCACACACGCGTTCTCGCGCACACCCTTTTGTTGCTTGTCCACCTACACAGAGCTAGCTCACAATGAAAATGAAATGCATCATTGCATTTTTGTATCAGTTTATATTTTCCAAGTGTTTTACTTAAAAAAAACAAAAAACAAAGCAAAACTGAAAACTTGCCCAGACAGCTTTGGGTCTGACCAAGTTAAATAGGTCTTTTTCTCTGTTGTAGAATGTTTTAGACTTTTCTCGTGCTGACATATATTATGTATCTCAAAGAGTGCTTTATAGACCTCTTCCCATCTTAATTACAGTAGCAGCTATAAACATAGTTTGGAAAGTGATGTCTTAAGAATGTTAGGAATGGTGACACTGTAGCCTGGAAATGAAAAATACCTCTGTTCGAAGCATTACAATTCGAGTCCAGGAGAAGTCTCACGTGGAATTGGAGCCGCAGTTGGATGTCTTTCTCACATTCATGTATCAAACGTTTATTATGTGCCTATTAAAGCCAGACTCGGGCTCAGGTTTCATAGCTTTTATTACTTGTAATTCACACATCTAGGAAGGCAGTATAATATTATTTAGGAGAGGGTGGCTTGCAGAGGTAAGGGTCAAGGTGCACTTGAATTCTTTTAGTTTTTTATTAATGCAATAATAGCAACGATAATTTGCTCATTGTGTATGAGAAGTTGGGTCTATAAGGGGAATTAGGAGGAGGGAGATGCTGTTTAGAGAGTTGCAGTTGGTTAGCGTCTCTTCAATAAGAGAGTCTCCGTAGATGACGGAATCCTTTATAGTGTTACTTTTGAAAAAGAAAGCTTTCTCTAGTTTACAGGTGGCCAGAAGTATGTGGGGTGCATGGGCCTTCTAGAAGGGGATGTTCCCAAGTGCATGGGCCCTGCGGTGTGCACCGGTACAGCTGGGCAGGTGTAGTGTGGGTGAAGACCTACTGGGCGGCAGGCGTGTCACCCGTAGGCAACCCTGATTGTTTGCATGTTGAACTTTGAATTCTGTAGACCCCTGTAGAGCCTTTCTCTCTCCCTGTTGACCTTCAGGGCAGATAATTGGCAAGATTTCTGGAACAGAAAGGAGAAATAACCTCTAACGTCCACGTTCCTTCTGATCCTTTACCATGACAGCCGAAAGTTCCGTCAAGGAGGCGGATGATGACTCTAGAGTTCCAGAATGCTAGTGCAGTAAGAGACCTGTTGTAAGAGTTCATTTCTCAGTCTCTCCCTTGCCACATGGGGCGCAGAGGAGTGAGATGGCCCAGGAGTAATCTAACGTTGTATCGGTAACCAGGCACGCCCTATGTGCCAGGCCATGTTCTGAGTGTTCTGTGTTTGCCGTGTTGTGGAAGACTTACAACCATGCTGTGAAGTGGGTACTGTTACCATCCTTACCTTTTCAGAGGAGGAAGCTGGTGGTCAGAGAATTGAAGAGCAGGGTGTAGGCCAGGTGGCCTTAACTCCAGTCTGTCCTGGGCCTTGCTCCACTGTCTGGAAGCTTCTTCCGGGCCTCAGGCTGAATCCCTAGAGAGTTAGGCTCCTTCGGCATAGTGAGCATTTGAACTGGTAATTAGTTGGTGGTCTTGAAACCCTTGGCTTCCTGCAGCTGAAGCCTTTGTCGGGGACAGTTTTGATATAGTCCTCTTTTTTGTTTATTCTAAGATTTAAAAATCCCAGACGTGTTTTCATTTGGGTCGTTGCTTTCCTTCTTTACACCTGAGAACTTGATGGTGGCGTGACTAGGCGAGCTGGTCTGCTTGGACCCTTTGTAGGGAAGAGGTGGGAGCAGGGTAACATGTGCAAGTGGTTATAAAACTACTTTCTGAAACTTACAAAAATGACACGGAAGAGCTCTGGGTTAAAAGATGGCGTGTGTCACGTCTTTCAGGGCTGGGCCGAGATCTTTTGAAAGCATCCTTAAGAAAGCCAAGGGGGCAGAGCCTCATTAAGTCTTGACTGGGGGCGATAACCTGCAGCCATGATTTGTAAGAAAGTGTCTCTGCCAGGGAAGGGGGATCCCCCACTTTTTTTGAGAGTGATTTGTGTGTGTGTGTATGTGTGGAATGGAAGCTTCCTAAGAATTTGTAGAAAGATATCCCTAAAAGTTTGTGTTCATCATGTGTTTTGCCAACTTGAGTACTTTAAATCAAAGCACAGCAACCTCCACCCCTTCCCAGTTAGTCCCACTTTATCACGCTCACTTCTCTTTTCTGTCTGTCCTGTGCTGTCTCCTCGTGTTTTGAAGGTTCCTTTGCCCTGTGGTCCTCCCACGCCGCAGTGCCCCCCAACCTGCCAGAGGCCCCTGATGTTGCACCCTCTTAGTTCTGAGCACCTGCAGACTTGCTTGAAGACCCCTTATGAGGGTTAGTGATTCTTTTGGTTTTCAGTTACTCCTGTCTTTCCTTTTTGCCCCCCTTCCCTTTTTTAGCTTTTATTTTGAAGTAAGTCACATTTGTAGGAAAGTTACAAGACTAATACAGAGAAATCCCATATACCTTTTATTCATCAATTTTTAACATTTTACTATTGAGTTTATGTATGAGTCTACCCACCTATCTGTCTGTCTACAGCATATTTTCCCTGAATCATTTGCGAGTAGGCTGCATACATCTTGCCCCTTTAGTCCTTAGTATCTCCACGTCCTTAGTAGCATGTGTATTTCCTGGAAACAAGGTTTTTCTTTTATATACCTCAGTGCAGTCATCACTGTCAGGATGCTTAACCTGGAAGCAGTACTTTTACCTACAGTCCATGTTTTAATTTTGTCGTCCTAATAGCATCTGTATAGTAATCTTTCCTTTGTTGCAGTATCCCGTCTGGAACTTTTATGTTGCTTGTAGCTGCCTTGAAACTCTTTTTTCAGTCTATAAGATTTGGCTGTATATGAGTCATGTTAAGTTTTTTCTTTGAGTAGTCACATTACAATAAGAGTCAGTGTACGCTTTCACTGCACTGTGGCTCTGAGAAAGTAGATCTTAAATAAGGCCCTGTCTCTGAAGAGAGCATTTTACACGGAGTGAGGGGGGGGGTGGGGGCTAGGTGGAGCTGTAGCTTGTGTATCAGCACAGCAGGCATTCTTTGTGCAGAGACAGGTAAGTCAGTTGCTAACATTCATCATATTTTAGTGGCATTTTCTTTAATGGCAGTTTAAAGTTGTTAATTTTAAAAAAGTAGATAAAATGCTTTGAAAGAGGCACGATGTCATCCATGGAGCTTGCTGGAGAAATCAGTAACTTTTCTGATTTGTCCTTAGGTACAGCTCTGATAGGTCTGGAATTGTTTATCCATGTAAACCACACAACAAGTATCTTTAGACTAATTGTCTTCTTGAGGGTGGTATTATGTTCCCTTGAAAGATGGGAAAACTAAGGCTTTGAGCACTGGAATAATTTACCCATCGTGTTTCACAGCTAGTCAAAAGCAGGAGAGGGATATGAGCTTAGCTCTACCTGAACAGTGCCAAACTTTATGTAGTTCCACTTTACTGGAAAGAGTAAATTGGATCCTGTTTTTCTTTTTTTTTTCCTGTTTATTTTCAAACAGGATCCTGTTTGCCATTAAAATATGATGAATGTTAGCAAACTGATAATTTGTAGTGGCTGGCCGGCTATTCCACAGGGTGAAAGATTCTGAGGCTTACTGGACGTTGGGGAAGTGAATGCTGGAGTTGATAAGCAGTGCCTGTCTTACGTATATCAGTAGAAGAGTGAAGGGTATCCATGCCTCCGATTGATAATCTAGAGTTATACCTCCATATAATAACGATGTTAATCTATCACTATTAAAAACCTGTCATATGCTGAAACCTGACTGTCTTATCTCTAATTCTCAAACAACTCTATAGTAAAGAGGTAATGTTCTTGGTGTAGCTGGGATAACTGAGATGAAGTTTAGTTAAGAGGTGAACTTTCTTTTTTTTTAGCATCACACAGCTTTAAAAATGGTAGGGTTTAGATTTGAGTTATTCTCACAAAAGCTTGCTTTCTTGATTTAAATCTGTGTTTATATGGGAAATATACCATATTATTTCCCTTTCTTAAATAAGAGCCTGCTACTCGGTTGTCAGTAGTAGTACAAGGATATGAACAATATTGCGTACTTTGAGATGTAAATTTTAGAAGTTGTTAACACCATGGTAATAGTTCTACAGTTGTTTTGGATGGTGAGAATAAGAAATCTGAGGAGAAATGGAATATATTTCCATTACTGTTTTGACATTCCTTTTAGATCTAATTTACTCTTGAAATAAAATATATACACACTTTGATTTGTTCATAAAATCATTGTTTGCTAAATGAAATTCAGAAGTGTAGTTGAGTCAGACAGTGATTTACTCACTGAATTGACTTACAAGTTGCTGAACTTGAGGGTATTAGGCAAATGATAGGTTTTGCCAATTTATAAAAATCAGGTAAAAACCAGGGAACCAAAACAGCCTTATTTTGTGGACATATATGCTGTTGTGCCAAGACGATAGCTACCAATGGGTTTAATATTTGTTGTCCTCACTTCCCTATTCCTTTTCCTGTGGGGCAGTCCAGTTGGGGACTTTTATTAGGGCTTCCCTGATAGCTCAGTTGGTAAAGAAACCGCCTGCAATGCAGGAGACCCCAGTTTGATTCCTGGGTCAGGAGGATTGGTTAGAGAAGGGATAGGCTACCCATTCCAGTATTCTTGGGCTTCCCTTGTGGCTCAGCTGATAAAGAATCTGCCCACAATGTGGGAGATCTGGGTTCGATCCCTGGGTTGGGAAGATCCCCTTGTGAAGGGAACAGCTATCCACTCCAGTATTCTGGCTGGGAGAATTCCACGGACTGTATAGACCATGGGGTCTCAAAGAGTTGGATATGCACGACTGAGTGACTTTCACACATGAAGTCATCATAAAAATACTCCTGCAGACTTCGACGAGTTCCGTGAAGGAGAAGCACAGTGGTTTTGGAGAGGGCCATGTCCCAGTCTGGCGCTCAGGGAGGGTTCTCTGAGGGCAGGGCTATAGCACTGAGTCCTGCAGGAGAGCGGGGTTCCTTCTTCATGCAGGGAACTGCTCGGCTGAAGGCCCGGTGGTGGGCAAATTTGTGGTTTCGCTAGAGGCCCACAGAAGCCGGTGTGGTCGGAGGGGGCGATTTCCTGTTGGCCGCAGTGATGTGTCCAGATGACCAGACTCGGCGAGGGGGGTTGGCTGTGTTGGAAGGGAGGCGGGGAGTCGAGAGCATCCTGGATTCAACTGTGCATCTGGATGGGGATGTGTTTCACTGAGAGCAGAACAGAAGGCATCCTAGCTATCCAGGCAGGCATGTTGGATGGCAATTGGATATAGAACTCTGAGGCTGAGAGAAATCAGCGAAGGGTGACACATTTGAGTGGCACAGACGCGGGGCGGCAGTGGAAGCTGTAGCTTATGTGCACTTGGGAAGAGTTTGCGATGGTGTGTCACTCTTGGCCTCTTGTCCCTGTTGACCGTCCGAGGCCTCAGGCTGCTAGAGCCCTTGCTGTTTAACTGGCGATGCGTGTTGAGGAGGTTGCTGCTTTCTCTGGTCAGCAGAAGTTCCTCATGCCAGGCATTGTGCTGAGTGCTAGGTATGCAAAGATGAATAAGGCAGAATGTCCACCTTTGATTAACAATATGCTGCAGAGACAAGAAAATAAATAGACTGAATTATTGAGTGGTTTTTGCTCTGACTTCAATTTGTTAAGAGGAAAAGCAAAAAGATTTAGGAAATTCTCACTATGTGATAAATCATGTGGTACTTCATTTAATCAGTCCCCCAGCAACACCAGAGGTGAACACAACTGTACGGTATTAAGTGTGAGCTTGATTCTACGGAGCTAATAAGTGTATCTGTAGATTCACACCCAGGTTTGTCTGACTTAAGCCACCTCCCTTTCCCTTATACCTTTTTGTCTCATTCTAAGCGTTTTTCTAAACTTTGGACTGTATGGTACATTAGGAAAGATGGAGGAATTTGAAGTGGGCAAGAGGTTGTCACCCAAGGGCAGACAGGGACTTGTGCTTGCGTAACAAGTGTAGTGAATGAGTTGGTAGAGAGCTGTGGATGAATGGGAAGGATTTTCCTAAGGTTTCTGAAGACGACCTTCTTCCAAGCATTGTGGTGCCTGGATTTATGTCAGTCTTTATGAATGGCACTAGCAGTTAGCCAGGCCTCTGTCCTCTCCTTTGAGAGTATACTCCTCTTCAGTATTTTTATCAGTGCCCTGGAGGAAGGCATGAATGAAATGGTGTGCTGATTTAATTGGTGGTTGACATCAAGATAGGAAATGCAGTTAATATGTTAGATGTCAGGCTAGAATAGTGACCAGATACATACCAAATGAAAATAGGCAGAGATAAAAACTTCTGCCACTAGGGTCAGCTAACCAACTGTGTAAGAGAAGAGGGGGAAGGGAGGGTTTAATCTCAACTGGATCAGGGGTGCGATGGGCCTGTCGACTGACAGGTCTGAGGCCAGGTTTGTACTCCTGTAGGATCTGGAAGGGAAGCAAGTTCCTTCCCATAATATGTTTCATGTTAAGGGGGTTCAGAATTGGCATATTTTGCTCAGAAAAGGGAAATAGATATAGCTATCTTCAAATATTCTTCAAAAGGATCAAAGTTAAAAAAAAAAAAAAGCAGTGGGTGTAAATTATAAGGAATGGATTTTTATTATATAGAAGGAAGAAATTAATAACATTCATGGTTGCAGACACTTTTAGGGGATTCATACATTCATCATGTATGGATCAGTGGGGCTATTTTCAATTCTACGATTCTGTGTTTCACTGACAAATCTTTTATCAGGGTGCCTTAAGAGCTGTGATCAAATGATAATGTATGAAGTGCTTTGGAAATGCAGGGTAGATGTTGGTCATCATATGATGATGCCAGTCAGGACGGGCTTTCAATGGGTTTCTAGAGGATGTTATATGATCCTTTGACACCATATGCTAAATATGGGATGTATATACATCCTGGATGTATTTTTTTTTAAGTATTCTAAGAGTTAAGAACTGTTGCTGATAATTGTCACTTGTTATTGGTAGTTTATGGAAGTTGCTTTATGCATAGGTAACAACATATTACTATTTTGTTTCTAATCTTAATGATTCTGAAAAGTAAGAACCCAGTGATATTTTAGATTTGGGATACGTGCGTATGTGTACAGAATTGTTGCAGATACTGGTTAGTCCATCTTACTTTTTATTTTCGAGAACACTTATGTGGCTGGTCCTCATCCCTGGGAGTCATGAGGCACTGTGACCATCGTGAGTCACCTGTGCTGTTTGCTGAGTGTGTGTGCTCGGTCAGCTCAGACAGTGAAGAGTTTGCCTACAGTGCCGGTGACCCAGGTTGGATCCCTGGGTCGGGAAGATCCCCTGAAGAAGGGAATGGCTACCCACTCCAGTATTCTTGCCTGGAGAACTCCATGGACAGAGGAGCCTTGGTGGGCTACAGTCAACAGGGTTGCAGAGTCGGACACTACTAAGCACGTATGCTGTATGCTGAGTGAGACACAAAAGGGGCAAAGCACGGACATGGCCCTTTTAGTCTCCTTGGGGGTTAACTAACATAAGAAAAATGGGAAAAAAACCTCAAAACACAGTACATGAGTTAAATATCAATATAAGGCAGCCCAGAAGTCGGTTACAACCTGCATAGGAAAGATTCCAGCAGGCCCCAAAGATAGTGTTCCTGGGCGTGGTGCCGGGGCAGCTCTCTGGTCCTTGAACCCGGGCTTGTGTGAACTTGGGGTTAGACAGGCGAAGGGGAGAGTGGGAGCATCCTCCTGCTGCTTTGTGCTGAAAGTGAGCGTGGGGGTGCAGGGTGGAGGAGGCCCAGTGTGGGAGGCCCAGCTGTGTGAGCGTGGGGGTGCGGGGTGGAGGAGGCCCAGTGTGGGAGGCCCAGCTGTGTGCGCCTGGGGGTGCAGGGGTGGAGGAGGCCCAGTGTGGGAGGCCCAGCTGTGTGCGCCTGGGGGTGCGGGGTGGAGGAGGCCCAGCTGTGTGCACGTGTGGGTGCGGGGTGGAGGAGGCCCAGTGTGGGAGGCCCAGCTGTGTGAGCGTGGGGGTGCGGGGTGGAGGAGGCCCAGTGTGGGAGGCCCAGCTGTGTGAGCGTGGGGGTGCGGGGTGGAGGAGGCCCAGTGTGGGAGGCCCAGCTGTGTGAGCGTGGGGGTGCGGGGTGGAGGAGGCCCAGTGTGGGAGGCCCAGCTGTGTGAGCGTGGGGGTG
The DNA here is from genome assembly GCF_002263795.3 of Bos taurus. Taxonomy (NCBI): domain Eukaryota; kingdom Metazoa; phylum Chordata; class Mammalia; order Artiodactyla; family Bovidae; genus Bos; species Bos taurus. Next base: position 93,447,570 of record NC_037336.1, read on the forward strand.
CGGGGGTGGAGGAGGCCCAGTGTGGGAGGCCCAGCTGTGTGAGCATGGGGGTGCGGGGGTGGAGGAGGCCCAGTGTGGGACAGCTGTGTCCCTTCCACCCCACCCCACCCCCACAGCAGGCCACAGTAGTGTTTGCAGGATGCCTGGGAAAAAACAGAGGCATTTTATAGTTATATTTAGACATCATCACAGAAAAGTCAACATAGATTGCTTCATGATGTGACAGCCTCTACTTACAGGTCACGCTGGCCGGCCCTGATCGTTATCAGCTGATTTTTCGCACAGCTGTAATTCATGCACATCACTCTTAAAACAGTTGACATTGTTTTATATGTACTTTTCCACGTCCCTGTCCATTCCACTATGCCAATATATTATGGCCTGTTCCTTTAGATACTTTTAGTCCCAATTCCATTTTCATTATAATCATGAGACAGGTATTCTTTCTTGCATTTGGTGAGTGAGAAAACTTAAGGACTGAGCACCAGATTTAGAGTTACACAGTGGTAAGTGGTGGATAAGGGTGTGGACCCTCTCTGTGCCCACAGCCCGTGCTTTCCCCCTTCAATATTGAGAGTCATGTAGCTGCAGACAAATGCAGATAAATAGCACCACTTCCCCATTTGAGAGCGTCATGGTTGGAACAAGATATATTTTCTGGAGCTTTGCTTTCAAGCTTCCTATCGCATTACCCTTCAGAAAGAGTTTACCACTGCTTTATACATAATAGTTCAAATAATCATTTACTCACGTTGGGTTTTATTATTTTCACCATTTCATATGTAATGGACTATTCACAATTTTTGTTTAGTTGATGGTAAGAACATTTTTCCAAATAATGATTCTAAAGGGGGACAGTTTTTCTTTCGCTGAGCTCTTGTTTAATCCTGATATATAGATGTGATTATAGATGAAGAATGGCACCCCACTCCAGTACTCTTGCCTGGAAAATCCTATGGATGGAGGAGCCTGGTAGGCTTCAGTCCATGGGGTCGCTAAGAGTCGGACACGACTGAGCGACTTCCCTTTCACTTTTCGCTTTCATGCATTGGAGAAGGAAATGGTAACCCACTCTAGTGTTCTTGCCTGGAGAATCCCAGGGACGGGGCAGCCTGGTGGGCCTCCATCTATGGGATTGCACAGAGTCGGACACGACTGAAGCGACTTAGGACGATAGATGAAGAAGATACAGTTTTCTTTCTCTGGGTTTTTTGATGTCTTTCTTTAATTTGTAGTTTAAGGAATTTGGCTGAAAAAATTGTGAAATGTTATATTCATAAAGAATCTACTAATAAGCTATCCCCTTAACTTGGTATTTAGGAGTGAACACTGTTCCCTGGTGGCTCAGACAGTAAAGCGTCTGCCTACAATGCGGGAGACCCAGGTTCAATCCCTGGTTCGGGAAGATCCCCTGGAGAAGGAAATGGCAACCCACTCTGGTATTTTTGCTTCAGACATCCCATGGATGGAGGATCCTGTTAGGCTACAGTCCTTGGGGTTGCAAAGAGTTGGACACGACTGAGCGACTTAGCTTTCACTGTTAACATAGATATCTTTATTATAAATACTTGGGTGGGTAGGCATACTCTGAAAGAGTGATAATGAGGGAGTATCTAAGTATAAAAACTTCTCTAAAGGCTGCTGCTGCTGCTAAGTCGCTTCAGTTGTGTCTGACTCTGTGCGACCCCATAGACGGCAGCCCACCAGGCTCCCCCATCCCTGGGATTCTCTAGGCAAGAACACAGGAGTGGGTTGCCATTTCCTTCTCCAATGCATGAAAGTGAAAAGTGAAAGGGAAGTCACTCAGTAGTGTCTGACTCTTAGTGACCCCATGGACTACAGCCTACCAGGCTCCTCCGTCCATGGGATTTTCCAGGCAAGAGTACTGGAGTGGGGTGCCATTGCCTTCTCTGCTCTAAAGGCACTAAAATATATATAGTGACTTGTTCTTTAACTTGTATAATCTTTAAAGGGTAGTTGGATTTCCAGACCAGCCTCTGAAAACCTATTTAACCTATAGTACAACCTACCTATGCTACCCAATATGTCCAAAATTGATATTTAAATATATATATTTAAAAGATATATATTTTACTCTTTCTTATTTAGTATTTCTGGGGATAGGAAACTTTCTGAGGCATTGGAGGATATAGGCAAGAGTGGCAGCTTCCCAGAAGATCTAGGAAAGGGTGTGTGTGTGAGAGAGAGAGAGAGAGAGAGATGACTCATAGATACATAGCTACATATCTAAATACATACATATCTGAAAACTTGTTTGAATAAGGAGGAGTTAGTCAGGTAATAAAATTCATCAGAAGCTGAGTAACTAAACCAAGTAACTAAACTAGTTATTTTAAGACCTCTCTGAAAACGGGCTGTATACACTGTTACTTTAAAAGCACTTATTTCACAGAATTGAAGTCCACACTGCAGCAGTTGTGGAATGGTACCTAGAACAGAAAAATGTGCTTGGAATAACATATTTAGAGAAATAGTTGAGGACTGTTCTTTATGTGGGTGTCTCTGCTGCTGCTGCTAAGTTGCTTCAGTAGTGTCCGACTCTGTGCGGCCCCATAGATATCAGCCCACTAGGCTCCCCCGTCCCTGCGATTCTCTAGGCAAGAACACTGGAGTGGGCCTCCATTTCCTTCTCCAATGCAAGAAAGTGAAAAGTGAAAGTGAAGTTGCTCAGTTGTGCCCGACCCTTAGCAACCCCATGGACTGCAGCCTGCCAGGCTTCTCTGTCCATGGGATTTTCCAGGCAAGAGTACTGGAGTGAGTTGCCATTGCCTTCTCCAGTGGGTGTCTCTGCTGCTGCTGCTAAGTCACTTCAATCGTGTCGGACTCTGTGTGACCCCATAGACGGCAGCCCACTAGGCTCCTCTGTCCCTGGGATTCTCCAGGCAAGAATACTGGAGTGGGTTGCCATTTCCTTCTCCAATGCATCAAAGTGAAAAGTGAAAGTGAAGTCACTCAGTCATGCCCTTAGCGACCCCATGGACTGCAGCATACCAGGCTCCTCCGTCCATGGGATTTTCCAGGCAAGAGTACTGGAGTGGGTTGCCGTTGCCTTCTCCAGTGGGTGTCTCTAGTATAACATAAATTATATGTGAGAATTGAAAATGGTGATACTTTGAAATACTTCCATCAATAGAAGGATAGATAATGAGAATACAATGGTTTTGCATTAGATATGACTATGAGCAGTGAATTGTTTTTTTGGAAAAGCCTTCGATTTGATTTGGGTTTTGATTTCTTTAAGGAGAGAGTAGTACAAAGCAGAGGTTAAGATCCTGCAGTGGTACATACTCAGTGTTAAAAATAGCGAAAGTACACAGCAGGATGAATTTAAATTGTGGATGAATATTTAATAATAGGCCATAAGGAGAGAAGGTTAAAATTAAATAATTTGCACTGTGTAAGTATCTGTTTTCATATCTGAAGTCTCACTGAAAGGCATCTGATGCATTTTGAGAGGTAGAGATAATCTGTGTATTTCATGCTTTCGATTTTCAGAAATCTCAGGGTTAAGCTAACATTTTGACATGGGTGCAAATTAACTGAATTTTAAGTAGGGCTGTGAGAGTTTATGGCACTGATGAGAAAGATATTACAAAACAATTTCAGTCGCTGATAAGATGAATTTGCTGCACTGTTATCTATAGCATTAAAATATACACATTCCAATCATTTTCCCATGTTAAATTTCTGCTTTAATTAAGCCTGTTTGGGTCGTGCACTGTTTAAAGTCAAGTGAGCAGACCTTTCCTATGCCCTGTCTAATTCAGATTGAATGTGAAGATAGGGCTGCCTTGGGCCCCATATTGGAAATTTAGCCTGAAATCTGATTTACTCAGCCTCTCTATGGGCCATTCATTCACTCTGCAGATTCTAGCATCCCCAGCTCAGCCTCGATTTTCACACTTCCACAGAAAGTTTTATTTTACCTTTTGAAAGTAAATGTGGAAAATCTTTACATTTTGTTGTTCTTAGGCATAAATTCTAACTTGAAGCATTCTGAGAAAACTTAATTCTTTCTTTTCAATTTTAGTTTCATTACATGAGGTCGTCATATGTATATGTGTGTTGAATGTGAAGTCAGCACCATTTGTGACATCAGTATATTGTTTGAGCAATTTCTATCGTTCTAAGTAAACATTTTTCTTGACTGGTGAAAGTAACACAGTTAAAATTCCATGAAATTGTGAGTTTTGAGTAAAATCATTTGGCCTACACATATTTTCATTCCGGTGAGATCAATTCCTGGCAAATTTCTATGAAGCTCTCAGGACGGAATCAGCTGTTTCTGTAGGAAGGCTTTGTTAAAACTGAGACCTACCTGGATGCTCCCCCTCACAATGCCTCTAGGATGTCCGCTGGGTTGCACTGTAATCTTTGTCCAGTGCGTTCTCCTTCAGTGACCTGGTCACCTCTCTCGGACAGCTGCCGACACATGTCCACTCTGCCTCCAGTGCCTTGCACCATGCACACGGTAGACCCTTAGTAAATGTGTAATGAGTGGATTACTCAAGGCACTGCAGTGAGCACCAGGGTACCTACCGCTAAGAAGGTAGGATGGCAGAGATCGTGGGCAGCCTTGTATGTGGGGTAGGAGCATAGGAGGAAGGAGTCTTGGTGGTTCGTGTAGCCTTGCATGCTTGGGGTGTAGGGTCTGCACTCCTGGCTCCCCCTCACCTGCTGTTTGCGCTCAGCTCCTGGTCTCTTGGCATTGCCCTCGTCTCTGCCATGAGCCTGCCCTTGCCCAGGGCAGCAGTTAACCGCCCGGTCATCAGTGGAGCGTCAGGTGCAGCCCACGCGTTAGGACTCATCTGTTGGCCACCTGGGCTGCAGTTGGCGTATGTCTCCACCTGCTCCCTTCTCCAAAGCACCACACTCTCCAATTCCATTTTCTGACCATTCCTCTGGCCTTGCTGTGGCCTCCTTTTCCCTTCTTCCTTAAGTGATGTCAGTCTCTCGAATTTTGTCTTCTACCAGTTGTTCTCTTTTTACATATTCTCTCGGGGTAGTTCCTTGGGTTTTACGTGCTTCATATTGCCGAAGACATCCAGGATTTATTGAGGTGTGCTGTGTGCCAGGTGTGACTTGTGTCCTGCAGGTGCAGTATGAGTGAGCAGAATGGAAATTGCTGCCCTCCAGGAGCACCTGTCCTCGTTCTCCCACTTCCCTACTTATGACTCGAGGGCAGACCTGACTCCCCAGGCTGGAACGCATCGTGGCACTTCTGATATTGTCACCTGGACTTCCTTTTGGAATTGCAGTTTTAACATGCGGAAGAGTGAAGGCTCCCACCCCCCAGGGAGGGTGGATCTGCTTCTACTCCGGCACGCTGCTGGCTCAACCGGTGTCTTACCACCTGTTAAGCCACCCTTGCCACCTGTCTTCTATCATTCCCAGGTCGAGTTGCTTCCATCCTGTTCCTTGAGTCTGAGCGTGCTTTCTCCCACCACTGCTAACGGCCCAGGACCTCGGCTCAGTGGCCTGCTGGGGCAGTCCAGCCTGGCTCCAGGCTGCTGCTGGGGCGCCGCCCTTCCGAAAGCAGATGTGACCGTGACTCGATGTTAAACGCACCCAGTGGTTTCCCCCAATGTGCAATCGGAAGCCTTTCAAGTGACGCGTGAGGCTCACCCACTTACTGGTGTCGGCCCGCTCCAGCTGCTGCTTTGCTTCGCTGGGGTCTAAGCTGCTTCTGTTTCCTTGCACGTGCCAGGCAGTTCATCACTTCATGGAGCCTGTGCTTGATGCCCGATGTTTCTCCTGCTTGGGGGTCCTCTGTGCCGTGGCCCTCCCCACCTTGAACATGGCTTCTTCCGTCAACCCTGCTAATCTTCGAACCTTCCTGAGAGACCCCGTGTCCTCCGTGTGGCCCACAGTTGGGCCTCAGAGTCTGGCCCACAGTTGGCATCAGCATGTGGTTCTGGAAGGAAGAAAATATCTGTGGGTCTTTGTAGCACCGCGGTGAGGGACTTCCCCCGCCACCACTTCACTCCTTTGAAGCACCCCAGGCATGAAAGCCCAGGCTGAGGCTCCAGTTCGGCCCTCCTGAATGGCCCTTGCTCTGAGGCCCATGGGCTGACTCACCAAGCCAAAAATAAAACTCAAAAGTCCAGTTTTGAACTGGTTATGTTTGGTAAGAGCCTTACTTGCATTGAGAAGGTGGCTTATGACTCACAGTCTGGGTGCTTATTCATGTCACTAGTGATCTTTGAAAAGTTTTGCCCCAGACATTCTGTGTTATCTGAAATCTATCCTTTCACTTTCTAATGAGCACTCAGACACATTAATGTTTGATCAGGACTTGCAGACTCAGGTCTAAAATAAGGTAATTGTTCTAAGAATACTTTGAAGTCAGGAAGGGTTCCTAACCACTCACTATACTTTGCTTTTGTTACTGGGAAGCTGAAAGAGCTGGGTGAGGTTAACTATCATGCCCGTTTCCTGTGTGCATGGTAGAATTTTAGATGAATGCAAAATCTTTCCATACATTGTTTGTTCCAGATCCCTTTTAATTATTAAAGCCTTGCTAAAAGTTAAAAAATTAAATGTCTTGTATCCACATAGTTTTTTTTTCTTAAATGCTTTTCTGGGTTTTGTCAGGTCATTGTTTTTCATATTTTCACAAGTAAGGAGAGTTGCATTTTTAATGTGTATGTTAGCATAATAGACATTTCTGTCTCTGCAATAATGAGGTAATAAGCCTATGTCTTCTTTTACTTCTTCACAGGGCAGCCCAATGGATCCCATGGTGATGAAGAGACCCCAGCTGTATGGCATGGGCAGTAACCCTCATTCTCAGCCACAGCAGAGCAGCCCTTACCCTGGAGGTTCCTATGGCCCCCCAGGCCCACAGCGGTATCCAATCGGCATTCAAGGTCGGCCCCCGGGGGCCATGGGAGGCATGCAGTACCCCCAGCAGCAGGTTTGTGCTAGTTTTTACTCCACTTCCTCCTGCACTTGCTCCTAGTGTTGTCTTTGTCTTTTCCTGTCTACTGAGGGTTAGTTTTGAGACAGTTGGGAAGCATTTCATGGATTTTCTGCTTTTTAAAAACTTTCATAGTTTCTTGAAATGATCACAGGTACAACTGTTTCCCATCTCTTTTAAAAGTAGGAAAAGTGAGCTTAGAACAAAGTGGACACAGTTCCTGTTCTATTTGAAAGATTGACCGTGTCGCCATTGTGCAGCAGATTATATAGATCGGAGCCCCAAAGTGAACTTGGCTTTCTAATATTTCTGATGGCAGACAGTGTCAGATTTTGAGCTGTGAATAAACTTCTTAAGGTGAAGTTTTAAGTCATTTAAAGGTTTTTTTTAATAAAGATGGCATCAGCTTAAGTTTTCTTCAGTCTGCCCAAAAGTTATTTTGCTTTTATTTCTTCTGTATCTTTTGAAACAGCTTTCTGTGTTTCTTGTAAGAGAATTTCGTGTGTATCACTTCTCCTAGGTTTGATGAGTTTTGTGTTTTTACATAAAACAAGCAAAAAAGACTTTCTGCTCTTAAAAAAAATATTCTCCTTTTTCTGTAGGATCAAATAGTTGGAGTTACCTTAAATGACCATCTGCCTTCTGGCAGTAGTAAGCCCTCAGTCTCTTGGACCCTGGAGAATGTATTTTTGTAATGTTGGCCTGAGGAGATTCAGACTTGTTTCAGGTTTAGTTACTAGAAACACCAGAAAGGCTGATTTGTAAATTCCCACACCAGGCCTTTAATCCAACAGTATACCAGCCTGGTGCCCACCTGGGTGTTTTCCTGTTCCCAGATAGGTTATCCCAGAGTGCTACCAGCAGCCTGCTCCAGAGTCTCACAGTTGCTTTCTCTCAGGAAGTTTTTCTCTATGTTTGATGAAAAATCACTGGAAAAAACATAGAACTTTGGTTCTCTACAGTGGATGTATGCTGTATCATACTTTATATACTCCGTAGCTGTGTCTAAAGGTTCACGAATAAGTTTCAGAGACTGAAAATTGTCTTCCCTCTTTATCTTAGTTTGTCCTTCAGTGATACTTTTATTTTAAGGCGGTTGTAGGGGAAGATAGAAGCAGTTCAGCCTTTGAATCCCAGCTGTTGGTTCTTTAAGTGCTCTTCATTCTTGTTAGAAGTTCTCACCCCTTGTTTATTAAATATGGTGTGTGAGTCACTCAGTCGTGTCCGACTCTTTGCAACCTCATGGACTGTAGCCCACCAGGCTCCTCTGTCCATGGAGTTCTCCAGGCAAGAACACTGGAGTGGGTAGCCATTCCCTTCTCCAGGGGATCTTCCCGAACTAGGGATTGAACCCGGGTCTCCTGCACTGCAGGCAGATTCTTTACCGTCTGAGCCACCAGAGATTGGCCACTCAGAATTCTAGCAGTCGCATACTTAATTGTACTTGTGATTTTTTTTTTGAACATTACTCTTTTCTTCTAGTAATATTTTGCCACCTAGAATAAAACTCTTTAGTTGAGACTGCTAATTATGAGGAGATAATTTGTAAATGATTGAAAAGTTAGGTGAGAGCTGTAATCCCCCCCCCTTTTTTTTTTAAGTTTTAAAGCTAATTTCCCCATAGATGAGGGGAAGAAGGCCCAGGCAGGCAACTGCTCAGGTCCTGATCACCAGTTGGTTTGGGGCTGACAGTTCTGTGTGGGACTCTGGCCACAGGGAGCGAGCAGGGGCAGTGGGGCAGTGGAGGCCGCCGCTCCCTCTCCCTGTACCTTCCTTTCTGCCACATTTCCCTGAAGGGAAATTTGGAGAATCATTTCCAAAGGAGCTCTTCACGGCAAGCTACTGGATGAACCTTTTCCTCTGAATGAGTTAGTCTTTTTTTTTTTTTTTTTAGATTAATTAATTTATTTTAATTGGAGGATAATTACAGTATTACAATGGTTTTTGCTGTATATCAACATGAATCCGCCACAGGTATACATGTGTCCCCTCCATCCTGAACCCCCCTCCCTCCCCACCTTTCCCTCCAGGTTGTCACAGAGCACCAGCTTTGGGTGCACTGTGTCATACATCAAGCTCGCCCTGCTTCTTCTACACATGGTGATGGATATGTCTCAGCGGCACTCTCTCGAATCATCCCACCCTCTCCTCTCCCACTCAGTCCAAAAGTCTGTTCTTCATGTCTGTGTGTCCTTTGCTGCCCTGCATGTAGGCTCGTTGGTACCATCTTTCTAGATTCCATATATATGTATTAATATACGGTGTTTGTCTTTCTCTTTCTTGAATGAGTTAAAGTCTTGTTAGAGGTTTAAGACATTGGCTTATTTTGCAATCCCAGAGTGGGAGTCTTAACATTCTTCACAAATGTGAAGAATGATTACCTGGGAATATTTTTTTTCATTGTTTCCTTCCCACATACATAAGGCTAAAAGTGGAGGATGTACACTTTTAAAAGTGGAGTTATGTAGAATAACCGCAGTTTTCTTCGCTTTTTTTTTTTTATTTACTCCCCATGGTTCGTATATGCTTTTGAAATCCAATAACTCTTGGATTTATTTGAAGGGACAAATTGCTAAAGATTACTCACCAATGTTTTAGCAAATTTTTAATTAAGATTTTAGATTAGATATTTTACTGCTAACCAAAAAAAAAAAAAAGCCTAATTCTGTTCAAGCACAACTCTTTCTGATAATGAAAGGAAAATAGGGTATCTGCTAAGAAACTGAATGCCCTGGCTATCAAACTTCCATATTTGGGAGTTTAATCATAATTGAAACTTGTAAATAATCTGTACTGCTCTTTTACTTTTTCATTTAATTATAGCCTTGAAATGACATATCTTGTTTTGAAATCTAAAAAGCTAAAAAGAACTGCTAATGCATGTTTGAGTGTGTGTAACATTTTAAAGGGGAATCATACAGCGTACTCCCAAGTTCATGTGATCATAGGTGTAGGCTAATTAATAGCTTTGGAAAGGAAAAAAAATGGTGCAGGTTTTGGTGAAGGTTATTAGAGCACATTTATTTTGTTAGCTTTAGTCTGTGTTTGGTAAGGAATATTCAGTGAGTTGCTTTATTTGCAAATTTTGGATAATTATAAATTTGGTCTGCAAACAAGGTCCTGGCACAGTGATTGGCTACTGGTCCTATCCTTCTTCTCTTAGGCTAAGGCAATTGGCCAAGGATTGTTGTGGTCATGACTGCTGGTGTTCTTCTGGGAAAAAGTTGGAAGATAATGATGACATTGAGTTTTTATTGAGTGGACATCACCACCTAGGCATGGCTTTACTTTGGACGACCTCCAAAGCTTTCTGTGCTTGGTTTGTGAACCTCTAATGAGCTGAATCCAGTTCATTTAATATTGCTCATATATTTCTGCAAAGGATTAAAATGCAGGAATTCAAGTTTGTAAATTGAGTTGCCCACTTACCAGCTGAGTGGTAAGTTGTCTTTGGCTCAGGGGTCACAGTTTTGATTCCTGGCTGGCATTCTATTCCTGTGATAGGAATTTTAAATGAGTATGTGTTTGAAAGAACCACAGTGCGTATATGAAATTTAACATGCTGAGTATCACTGCTTACTTTTTATCTCTGAGGGTCAGGGGGAACTGGCCACTGACTGTTGGATTTTAGTGACCTAGTGATTCTTGATTTGTATGGTGATAATTTTATTTTTGAAATATACTCATGACTGGGTCTTTGAAGCATGACCTGATAATAGTACATCATTTTGGTATTTATTAACTGGAACTAGACTTGTGGTCTTTCACTTGCTGATTCTCTCACATCATCAGGCAAATACATAGCTAAACAGATTAGTTTTGCACGGTGCCCTGGAAACTAGTCTACTTGGGTTTTTATTGAGCTGAGAGGGGAAATGAATTTTCTATGCCTCTGTGAAGAATGTTCTGCCTCTAGGCTCCTGGAATTCAAACCTGGGATGGTTAACAGAAGTACACTGGTTGATTTCATCTAATACAGAGCTACATAGAGGATATATAATCTGTGGGGCTGCTAGAATCTGCTTCTGTTTTTTTAACTTAGACACCAGTGTGTCTTTTGCGGGATCAGGGATGTGGGTAAGCAAATGTTGTATTTCCTTTTTCTTGTCCTTTGTGATTGTAAATGTGTACATAGGCCTATGCTGACTTGCTCTAAAAAAGATTTTTCATAGAAATGGCACCAAGAAGAAATAGCTTACAGAAGCAAAGTTATATTTATTTGTGTCAAGCAGAGTTCAATCATGTTGTCTGAGATTTTTCCTGAGTTATCAAGGGTTAATTGAATTGATATTTTAACTCTTTGTATCTTGTTGCAGATGTTTGTATAACCTGATACCTGTTGGATTATAAAACCAACCCTGGAATTATAAAACAGGGAAAGAGAAAGAGGGCAGAGTGGGGATTTTAAGTTCATGAGTGCTTTTGTAATGGGAAAACATGACTTTTTAGTTTTGAAACGCACATGTGTATTGTAAAGACCTTTACAACAGCAAGAATATGGACCATGGCAAAATTAAATAGAATTTGTTATTTTTGTTAAGGTGACCCATTTGCCCTTACCACTTTCAATCTAAATAACAACTGAATTTAAAACTGAGGTTGTTTTGAAAAAGACTTTAAAAATGAATAGATGTTTTAATTTGTGTCTTTATCTTCTACACCCTCTGGATATGTATTTTGCTATGTGTTTTTGGAGTGAAATATTTGTTTCAGAACATAAGCATTTTATTTGGTACCATCCTAACAGCCAAAACACTTCTTCCAGGGCAAATGTTTATTTTGGCAGCAGATGTTTCTAAAAGGAGACAAACATTACAATTGTTTGGCTAAAATAAATGTTTTCTTTGGGGTTATTAAGGAGCCAAGTGAGTTCTAGGATTCCCACCTATGTTACTTTGTATTGTCAGTTTATTCTGGGGAAAAAATTGCTTTTTAAAATATAGTTAAAATCAAAACATACCTTTAGCTGTATTTTTTAAAAATACAGTTTGATATAGTTTAAACAATGTTTTTGAAAAGTTAGGAAGAATGGAGTGATGAGGACTGGTAAAATTCTTAAAAATTCCAGTTTTTTGACATGAAATGTTCATTTATACTTAGGCTCTGAATCCTAAGCATGAATTCAGTGTGCTCATTCACTTCAGTCATGTCCGACTCTTTGCGACCCTGTGGACTCTAGTCAGGGCTTCATTTTGCTTTTCTCTCTAAACAGCGTAGACCTCCTATATAAGGAGCATAACAGGGTGTGATAGGGTGAGAAAGAAAGGCTTGACAGTGAAGTAAATGAAGGCTTAACACAATGGAGAGGAATGGGTGCCTGGTGTCTGTTTTACATTCAGAGTCTTAATTTTTTTTGATAGTTCATATTCACTCAGAGACACCTACCTGGACAAAATATACTGTAGTTTAGTCGCTGAGTCCTGTCCGACTCTTTGCGACCCCATGGACCATAGCCCGCCAGGCTCCTCTGTCCATGAGATTTCCCAGGCAAGAATACTGGAGTGTGTTGCCATTTCCTTCTCCAGGGGATCTTCTCTACCCAGAGATAGAACCTGTGTCTCCTGCACTGGCAGGTGGATTCTTTACTGCTGAGCCATCAGAGAATCCCCAAGTGATCCACAGATTAATGTAATTTCTATAAAAATCCCACAAGATGTTTTTAAAATATAGATAAGCACATGATAAAATGTATACAGAAAACCAAAGGAAAAATGGCCATGGGAAGCTAAATCATTTTTAGAACATATAAAGAAGATAGAAATACATATATTAAACATGTATTTTATATGTGTAGCTATATACACATATAAACACACATTAATAAAAAAGGGTAAACTTTTGGGCTAGTAACATAGTGAATGCTTTGAGATTTCTTTTGCTCTCTTACAGCATTTTTATCTAAGAGACTTGGAGCAAAACTGTTTTGCTTGTACACCTGAAATGTTTGGAACTCTTTCAGTGGATTGCAGATTTATATAAATAATCGCCTTTTGTTGGCCACATTTTGTCTTGATTTCCTCAGTTGTTCTTCATCAGTGAATATGAAGGTATTTAAAGTTTACTAGCAAATACATTTACACCTCACATTTCTGCTTCCAAGGAGATAGCAGATGCTACTGTCTTTGATGCCAAAGTTCCCTGTAGATGGAGTTTTGTACCAAGAAAATATTTTTGAAAAGATCTGTAGGTATGGTAATTTTTATTTGTGCTTTAAAATTTAAATTTCTGGACTATATGGTTTTAGTTACTTCTTACATTGTAGTTAAATTTCAACATCTTCTAAAGCATTCAATGTGACATTTTTAACAGAGGTGTGTAAAAGAGATCACATTTTGTTGTTTATTTGCTAAGTCGTGTCTGACTCTTTGCAACCCCATGAACTGCAGCATGCTTTGGTTAAATATAAAGTTTTAAATCTTTAGCTTTTTTCCTTAAAAATGAGGAAAGACACGGTTTTATGCTTGAAAGTTTAATGAGAAAATATGAAATGATTTCTTTTGTAGTTTGGAAAGCTACTTTTATAGTAGGAAGTTTATACTGATATATGTGTGTGTGTGTATTTTAAGCAGACGTTTACATTGTTCTAGAGATGCTAAAGGTTCTATAGGTGTATAGAGCCTATTCTCTGCTAGTAGCTTATACCATTTTGTCAGTTACATATGAATCTATTGTTTACATATATAGACTTTAAACCTAAAATATCTGCTAAGCTTCTCTATTATACTTCTAGTTTTAGTTGTAAATCTCAAGTATATGTTTTAGGTAGCATTATACTTACTTGAATATACTCTACATAAATTTGGTTTATTTGCTTTCATCAAAGAAACAAGTATGATATTTATGTGAAAATTTAAGCAGTTCAGTTAGCACTGACAGTTGATAGCAGTAAAATCAGCCAACCACATTTCTTCAGTGCTCCCTGAAAAACAAACAGCAGCAACAGAAACACCAGAAGATAAACTGAAAGTTAAACTGGGTGGCATAGCTTAGGCCATTGGTTCTCAGCCACTGTCCTACAGTGCAAGAATTATACACAACTGAGTGAGTGCACGTGTGCACATAGACACACACCCAACCCGCCCACCCCCCCCACCCCACCCCCCCAGTTTAAAACCTCTCAGGATGTATGCCCATATCAATTGCATCTGAATATAAGCGCTTCCTGCTTTCCTGGTTTTCTGAGCTCCACAGGTGACTCCCCCTGTGCAGCTGAGGTGAACAACCAGGTATCAGAGAGCAGCCCCAAAGCAGCTTCCTGGTGTGCAGCTGTACTCAATGGGTGCTCCTTCTCTAGTCCTCCTCCAGTGAGTCAGAGACTCACCACTGCTGAAAGGGTTAAAGAACCAGGAGTTGGGACAGTTGAGTCCTTGTCAATTAAATGCTCCATCTGTGTGCAATATTGGAAAAATCTGTATCTCACTCTGCTCATCTGCTAAGTGGTTCTGACTATAAGATCTCCCAGCTTGGATTTTCCTTTTAAAATAATCATAAGTTAATGTCTTTTTGTTTTGGATTTTGGAGTCTTGTCATTTCAAATAGTCTTCTGAAATTTATGGGTTGATGCTTGACAGGTTGTACTAATACAACTACTAAAGCAAATTCTTTAAAATTCTTTCTAAAGAAAGCTGTATCTTCTTCAAAGATTAACAAATTGTTGTAATCAGTACAATAAATTATTTTCTAACTATTTTTAAAATGAAAATTTTCTCAGTGAATGTCTTTCTTCTGAATACCTAATGTGTGTTAGATATGTAAATTTTTTAATATGTAGAAAATCTTAAGATTGAGATACTTGCTTTACTTGGAACCACAAAAAGAAGCAAAGAGAGCCAGTAATTACTTACACATTTTACACATTATAACTTTCTAAGTAGTTCTGAAAATAGTATATGCTGAACAACGTTGGGATAAGATGTAGCAGTGAATTCTAAATAGAAATAATACGTGTTAAAAGGTTTGTTCTCTGCCATTCCTTTAACTCCTCTTTAACCTCCACGAAGAAGAGTTGGATGGCTTTGTTTTTTTTAAAGCAGGTTTTTTTCATAAGGGTAAAAGAAGTCTTTTATGCTCCGGGAAGAAAGTGAAATTCTTCCTGGTAAAAGAGTTGTTTATGGCAGTGTGATTATTTTTATATGCAGCACATTTATTAAGGCCATTTGCCCTTAGAGTTTTGAAACATCTGTAAAAGTTAAAACTGTAGTTGTGAATGGAACTAGAAAAAGACGTTAGTAGAGGGAGAGAAGAGAAGAAGGATTGGTGGGGGCATGGAGGGAAGAGGGGACTCAGAAAGAGCAGGAAGCTGCAGGAGTCTTGTTTCTCCCGGGGAGGCCGTGGACGCCTCACTAGCGCAGGGGACCTTGCTCGGTCCAGGTTTCTCTGACCTCAAGAGGAACTCTGCGTGAGCCAGGTGTTAGAAAGTTCCTGGACACTCTGGAGCTGGGATTTGAGTGTGGTTAGTGTGTACATATAACATGAACATCCTTTGCCTACTAATAAAGCCCCAAACTCAAACTCTATAACAGTAGCAGGTGTTAGCCAGCTTCCCATTTCCCAGATACTTTTTTTGTAGGGAAAAAAACAAAATCTAGAAAACAGATTGCTCCAAAGATTTAGCCAAATTGGTCTCCCTTTATTGGTATTAAATCATTAAAAGAATACTTAAAAAAAAAAAAAAACAACAAAACTACCAAACACATCAGTAGAATTGGCTCTTCACGGTTAGTCAAAGGCACTGTCTTTGTTCTAAGAAACATCAAACATTCAGAACCTCAAAGTAAGATGAGTAGCAATAGCAAAAAAAAATTATTGGAATTAAAATGCAAAAAATCTATCATTGCTGAGGTAATTAAGATTTACTTAATGGCCCTGAGACTGAAAAAAAGTCTAGTTCTGCCTGGATGGTTGTAGGAGCTAGTCCCAAGGAGGGCTGGGGAGATGTCTGCTGGGAAGGAAACGTCAATTTGAGATGCACCACAGAAGAGACAGCCAAGCAGAGAGAGTTCCCAGCACTAAAAGCAAAAAGTCCCTTTCTCCTGTATTTCATCACCATCATTGCTGCCAGAGAGAACTGAAGGAGAGGTAGGGGTCAGAACAACTTTTCGTCTGTGGGCTTCGGAATACTTTCATAAAACAGTCAGCCAGAAGGGAAACTTCCCTTTCCTGTCATTGCTCTGCTGCTTTGAAATTTCCAATAAGATTTGAGATATCCCAATAACCTGGGTATTTGCATCTTTGGGGGTTCTTCCCAGCATTCTGGGCTTCATAAAGAAACATGACTTCCCTTTTCTGCTTCCCACCTTATGTCCCTTGCCACTGGTCAGCATCTTGGAAATGAGAAGATCTCATTCCCTGGTAGGTGGCCAGATTTTGGTGGTTGGGGAGGGGAGGAAAGACAGAATTCCCTTCCACGGGCACTGGGCTGCCAGAGAGCTCCCTTGCTTGTGCGCTGTTGGCTCTGACTGAGCTCTCCCCCATTCCTCTTCCTTGCTGGCTTCAGAAATAAAGGGAGGAAGGAGGGGTAACTGGCCCCGTCTTCACAACATCAGGTGCATCTCAGCACAAAAGTCTGAGAATGGCAGGTAGAGGACGTTTTACTCACGCGTGCAGCAGGTCACAGAGTGATAAAGTGCCAAATGAGCAATGAAGCAGAGGGATCCAGGAGGCGTTCAGTTCTGACCACTGCTGCCCAGGGCTGCAGAAGTGGGGCAGCCGGCAGCATCTAAGTCACACCAGCTGTGGTCAGTCCATCTGGACGAGTTTAAGTCCTCTGGGGGCATCCTAGCTGCAAGGGAGGCTGTGGGTTTGAGTTCTGAATTCAAAACTTGAGGGCAGAGCTTTTGGTGGTGAAATCTTTGTAGAGAACACTTGACAGTTCCAAAGGTTCTCCTGTGTAAAAAAAATCCGCTCCCCCTCCTCCTACAGTCTTCCTGACTCAATAAATGGCAGCTTCGTGCTTCTGCTTTGCTTGCCCAGACCAAAACTTCACAGTCATCCTCTCTTCCTCAGCCTTTCAATCTGTTAAATAATCCCATTGCCCCTTCTTTTAAAATAGATCCAGGAACTCACTATTTCTCTCAGTCAAAACCTTAGGGCTACCATCCTGGCCAAGCCCCCATCTCCCATTGGGATTATCATAGTGGACTCCAGAATGTTCCATTTAGAGGGTACACTTGGCCTTGCCTTTGGACTCCCCTCTTCCTTCAGGGTGCCCGAGGCTGCACTCCTACCTGCCACCCCTCAAAACTGCAAACCCTGTCCTTCCACCATGTCTTTGTGTTGGTTCTTTCTTTGGCCAGGTCTTTTTTGTAAATCATGCTATTTCTAGCTTTCTGTTCAAAGCCATGTTAATTTGAGATGCCCTCTCCGACTTATTCCAGTGAAGTCACACATTTCTCCCATCAGGCTGCTCCTCTTCCTCTGTGGTGCTCATCATGCCCTCCGTGGTGGCTCACTGCACCAGGGTGCTCCTCCCCCTTGATGGTGCTCACTGCACCAGGTCGCTGCTCCCCCTCAGTGCTCCTCCCCCTCCGTGGTGCTCCTCCCTGTCTGTGGTCTCGCGGCAATGGGCCCTCCTCCCCCTCCATGGTGCTCACTGAGCCCGGGGTGCACCTACTCCTCTATGGTGCTCACCACGCCAGGGTGCTCCTCCCCCTCCGTGGTGCTCATCACGCCAGGGCACACCTCCCCCTCGGTGCTGCTCACCATGCTGGGGCACTCCTCCCATTCCATGGTGCTCCTCCCCCTTTGTGGCACTGTGGTGCTCACCATGCGGGGCTCTCCTCCCCCTCTACGGTGCTCACTGAGCTGGAGTGTGCCTTCTCCTCTGTGGTGCTCACCACGCCGGGGTGCTCCTCCACCTGCGTGGTACTCCTCACACTAGGGTGCTCCTGCTCCGCCATGGTGTTTCTCCGTTGCTGTGGTGCTCCTCCTCCTCGGTGGTGCTCACCACCCGAGCATGGCTGCTCTCGTTAGGACAGAATCTCCGGATCGCAGGAGCTGGTTTTTGCCTGGCTGTAGCCCTTGTCTTCCTCAGTGACTCAGTGATAAGAAAAGCCCTGCCTGCCAATGCAAGAGACATGGGTTCGATCCTGGGTCAGGACGAAGAAGGAAATGGCAACCCACTCCAGTATTCTTGCCTGGGGAATCCCACAGACAGAATTGATGCTTTTGAACTGTGGTGTTGGAGAAGACTCTTGAGAGTCCCTTGGACAGCAAGGAGATCCAACCAGTCCATCCGAAAGGAAATCAGTCCTGAGTGTTCATTGGAAGAACTGATGCTGAAGCTGAAACTCCAGTACTTTAGCCACCTGATGCGAAGAACTGACTCATTTGAAAAGACCCTGATGCTGGGAAAGATTGAGGGCAGGAGGAGAAGGGGACGACAGAGGATGAGGTGGTTGTATGGTATCACCGATTCAATGGACATGAGTTTGGGTAAACTCCAGGAGTTGGTGATGGACAGGGAGGCCTGGTGTGCTGCAGTCCACGGGGTCACAAAGAGCCAGACACGACTGAGCGACTATACAACAGCCAGCCCATCGTCTAGAGCAGTTCATGGCACTTCACAGACATTTTCAAACCCCTGGAGGGAAGAATTTGCAGAATTGTAGTAGCCTCTGGCCAGTGAAGTCCGTCGACCCCAGTGCCGAGAGGTGCAAGCAAGGTTAGCAGCTCATCTGCCACCTGAGCTCGGCCCGGGGCGGAGGGGGGCTGGGGCCCGGGGTGGCGCGCGCTCAGCGCCACCTCCCTGTTGTCTGCCTGAGCTCAGGGCTCAGGTCCTCTGCTGACCGGGTCGGAAGCCTGCTGCCAGCCTTGGAGCTGTCCTTTTAAACCCCGTTTTTAGACTTCAGAGGAGGTTCCAGAGGCTGGTTTCCTGCTCTTGCTTACTGCACTGTATGTAGTGCGGGGTTTGCCCTCCGCTTGTTGGTGCGCACCCCGTGGACTGGGGTGTAGGCAGCTGCTCTCTAACTGCGGGCGGGTGCCTCCCTTCTGGATTCCGGGGTGCTGAGTGTGCTGCTCCAACAAGGACAGGCGAGCAGAGATGGCAGCTCAGAGCCAGACTGCTGCAGGTGTGATGCGAGCTCAGCTCTTCCCCCTAGCCCTGCTCATCTGACAGGGTTTATTGAAGGATATACCGTCCCGTCCCCGCCCCATTTCCGCCCCCCCTGCCCCCCCTCCCCCCACCCAAATAGTTAGGATGCCGTTTATAGAAAACAGACGTTTTCCGGTAGGGATTTACTGCCCCGCCGGAGGGAAGAGAATTCCTTCCCAGTGGAGGCAGAACTCTGCCCTGGGTGGTGGAAGTACGGGGGTTGCGAAGTGGTGGGGGGAACATTTTACATCCACGCTTAGACGGGATTTGTGTAAAAGTCAGTGTTTATTCATGGAAAAAAAGCCTTAACTGTGACATTTTAGTTTTCCCTAAGTGGAACTGATAAAAGTTGAACTCACTATTCTTAGTAGACGTGCTTTAAAGGGCCAGAGCAGTTTTCTCAGAACCTCAGCCTTCAGAAAGGCTGTCTTGCCCACAGAGATTTGGAACTGCAGCCTGTACACCCACCCTGTACTGTGGCTTGTTCCGGGAAGCATGAGGTGGGAGCTGCACATAGAATGCAAGTACACCTCGGAGTAAAGAAAGGTGATTTAGATGGAACTTAAAAAAAGTCATTGCCATGCGGTTTATTCTGGTTGAGGATGTATACCAGGTAAGAACATTTTCACTTTTAAGGAAGGTCAGGGTTCACTGGTCTCCCCCTGCCCCCAGTTAGCATCGTCATCTTCCTGGGCCCATTTTGCTATGATCATCACGGGAGATGGTCACGGGGTGACAAATAACAATCGTGGTGCAGTTGTTATACTAAATACCTTTGCATTGTTGCTCATTCGCTCAGTCGTGTCTGACTCTCTGTGACCCCATGGACTGCAGCATGCCAGGCCAGGCTTCCCTGTCCTTCACCGTCTCCTGGAGCTTGCTCAAACTCATGTCCATTAACTTGGCTTAGTTCTTGGCCATGCTTCTATTTATCTCCATTTAAAAATTGCTATTAATAACAGTAGCTTGGGTTTCTCAGGTGGCACTAGTGGTAAAGAACCTGCCTGCTAATGCAGGTGAGGTAAGAGACGTGGGTTTGATCCCTGGGTTGGGAAGATCGCCTGGAGGAGGGCATGGCACCCCACTCTAGTATTGCTGCCTGGAGAATCCCACGGACAGAGGAGCCTGACAGGCTACAGTCCATAGGGTCGCAAAAAGTCAGACACGATTGAAGCAACTTAGCATGCAACATTTG
This sequence comes from Bos taurus, assembly GCF_002263795.3. Taxonomy (NCBI): domain Eukaryota; kingdom Metazoa; phylum Chordata; class Mammalia; order Artiodactyla; family Bovidae; genus Bos; species Bos taurus. The sequence goes on from NC_037336.1 coordinate 93,467,796, forward strand.
TTAGGGCTGGTTCTCTGTCAGGCACTAGTTTTCTTGCTTCACATACATTAACTCAGTCCTCATGATGGCCTTTCAAGGTAGGTGTTAGGATCTTTAGTTTATAGATGAGGAAACGGAGGTGAGAAAGAGGTTCATTCATCAGGTTCAAATTGAGGTGCCTATTGAGTGGCACAGCACGGACTTCAGATTCTTGGCTCTTGAACTCTGGGCCCATGCTGGCGCTACATTTTATGATACTGGTGAAACTGGAATGGTTCTCATCACTGAGACTAGGGTTCATTGGAGTACTTGAATAATAAGACATTATAGTTAAGGCAGCTTCATTCTGACATTGCATATTAGTTTCATGGAATGTCCTTTGTGAGTTTTATCAAGTTGGAAACTGAATGTTACCTCCCATGTCTATCACACTTAGAATTTTTTTTTTAATTGAGGTCAAATTCACATAACATAAAACTAACAGTTTTAAAGTATACCATTCAGTGACACTCAGTACATTCACACCATCACCTTTCTCTAGTTTCAAAACATCTTTGTCATTGCCATGAGACCCCCTGTACCCATTAAGTGTCACTTCCTAGTTTCTTCTCTTCCTCGGTCTCATCCATGTGACAACCACTAACTTGCTTTCTGTCTCTGTGGATTTACCTGTTCTGAATATTTCATATAAATGGAAGCATACAATATGGGTCCTTTTGTGTCTGAGTACTTTCAGGGACTGTCCCAGTGGTAGCATGTATTGGTGCTTCATTCCTTTTTTTGTCTGAATGTTACTCCACTATGTGGATAATACCACATTTTATTTATCCATTCATCTGTTGATGGACATTGGGTCATTTCTACTTTTTAGCTATCGTGTATAGTGCTATTATCAGCATTTGTATACAAGTATTTATTTGAATGCCTCTTTTCAGTTCTTTTGGGTATATACCCAGGAGAAGAATTTCTAAGCCATATGGTAATTGTGTGTTAAACTCTTTTAAGGAGCTGCCAGACTGTTTTCACAGCAGTTGTACCATTTTACATTAGAATCGCAGGATTTTAGCCCTGATCTGCTATTTACTGAGGCCAGAGCGTCTTACCAAACCCCCTCCATATATCACACAGTTCTTATCAAATCTATGAGGGATGTACTACTACTTACTTTGGCTGTGGGGAGACACGAGTGGTTAGGCAGCTTGCCTGAGGTCATACAAGCATTAATTGAGAATTCTGCTTTTCCTTTAGATAGATGACCTTAAAGACCACCTAGCCCAAGGTGTCTTTGTGTTCCACTAGTGTTAGGCAGGATCATTTTGGGTAGCATGTATATACAACATTCAGTAACACTGGATTGTATAGTAAGAATTCACCTGTCCGTTTTGTCTTTCTTTTGAACTGAGATGTGTTGAACACCGTTCCCAAACTTCATGGCCCCCCCCTTCCCTTTCTTCATTTTCTAAAGAATAGGCCTCAGTCTAAAAGCCTTGGGCAGGCATCAGCATCCAGTTAGAAAGTAATCAAAGTGTATTGTCTTTATAATACTTAGTTTTGTGATCTCCTGTTTATGATAAGTAATACTGGTTTTCTATTTATGGTAGTAAACACAAAGTTTTCTTTTAAAATAACTTAAATTAAAGTGGTGACTGAAAAAGCTCATGCTATACGTTGAGTGCACACACTCGAAGGTTAGCTCAGCGTACACACGTTGAATGTCTGCCTTGTGTCCTGTGCTGCACTAGGCACTGAGGAATGTATAGCTGACCATATTCAGGTCTTTGTTCCCGAGACGCTCTGCAGAGAGCTAAGTTGAGTTGCTTACTCACTGAGTAGTGCGTAGTGAGCGCAGGTACTGATGTTTAACCGCGGCACTATGGCAACAAGCAGAACACATTGGGGTATCACTGGGTGGGGACAGGAAGAGGGAAGTGGGCATAGTGTTGGACTATAGGTGTGAATACAGACTGATTCTAACAGGTCCCTGCATGTGTGCTCAGTCATGCCCGACCCTTTGCGACCCCATGGACTGCAGCCCACCAGGCTCCTCTGTCCATGGAATTGTCCAGGCGAGAATACTGGAGTGGGTTGCTATTTCCTTCTCCAGGGGATCCGACTCACGGATCGAACCCTAGTCTCCCATGTCTCCTGCATTGGCAGGCGATTCTTTACCACTGTGCCACCTGGGAAGCCCATAAGAGGTCCCCACTGGATTTTAAAAATTGGTCTTTTGGATTCAGATAAATACCATTATCTCATATACATGCCCATTAGTTTTTTTTTTTTTCTTTTTTTGAATTATTGAATTAAGGGACTATTATCAGGATCCTTAATGGTTTGTTCACTTATTGTCACCAGACATTTATTGGTAACTGTAGGGAAACTCAAGATGCTCAAGGAAAGCCATGTGTAGGTACTTAGACAAATGTGCGCTGAGTATGTGGAGTAGATTTGGGTAACATGCTCCAGGAATGCTAGAGCTGCGTGGGGGAGGGGAGGCAGCTTCCTGGAGTAGGTGCGTTGGACCTGAACATTGGAGTAGAAGTTCGCTGGGTCTGGAAGAGGAAAGCAGGGGTGCTTCTCAGTTCAGTTAGGCTTTAAATGATCTTTTCATGAAATTTACAGATTTTTTCCACATTTTAAGTTTAAGTACAAGCATAGATTCTAACTTTTATATTTTTTTCTCGTGCTCCCAAATTTTCCTTTCATCTTTGCACATCTTGGTGCCTTGATGGATCGGTTCAGAAAGTACCAGGGCTCCTGCATGCAGGCTGGCTGGATCTTGTTTGATTTTTAAGGGGAGAAGCTGTCTCTCCATTGTTAGGCTTCCAAAATGGAGAAGATTATTAAAATAAATGTCTCAAGAGGGGATGGAAACATAGAATTGTTTTAATAAGTAGACCTTTTAAAAATGGCCTTTGATTTCTATTGACCTTATTTTCTTATGCCTCAGATTATTATGCAAAACTGTGTCTGCATCATACAGTTACGCCTCTGTAGCAGTTTATACTCAAATAGTGAATATTCACCTGTGCAGTCTACATTGCTGATGAATTTTGCTTTTAGAATAGGAACCTGCCAAAAATCTCAAGTAATATTCAGATAACATAATCAGGACTCTGAACTTTAATTCTGGTGTGTTTAACTAGGTAAATGATGATATGGAAATATATAAAGAAGCTAAGTTTTGAATAAAAACTTAAATATTGTTTATTTTCCTCCTTAAATGAATTTACTAGTTGTTCGCCTCTGACCTCTGCTTTATAAATAGGAGTGTAAAAAACTGCATCTTTCATCAATTTTTCTGATTATTGTCAATTTTATCTGTTATTATTGGATACGACTGAGTGACTAACACATTGTCCTGATAACATATTAATAGATAGCATATCTTTTCGTGTTTTTTATTACCGTTTTTATTAGTATCCATTGCATTGTTTTTATATTAAATGGCCTTAAATGATATTAAAAATTAGTTACATGGAAATCCAGGGCAACATATGAATTAAATCAGATGATTTCTTTTCAAGGTAAAGATGGAAGGGATGACTTACCTTGTTTTAAGTTGATTACCTTATCCTTATAATTCTAATATGATTATGGAAGGTTGAAAATCCTAGTGAACCCTAGTGGCTCATCTGCCATTTGGAAACCCGAATGTGAACTTAGGTTTTGGCTGCTTTGCCAGATATGCATACTTCAAACGCTCCTACAGATAACATATGCTTGTTATATCCAGCAAATTATTTATAAAGATTATATTAAGAAGGAAATCAGTGTCAGTGTCAGTTTTTGTAAATTTTCCCTTGTTCCCATTGCAGTTTTACTTTAGTTTGGTCTGGTGCACGGACCATGGGGTCAGTCTGATTGGCTGGGCAATGAATGCAGCTGAGCTCAACAATCTCTTCTTAATGGATTATCATATTCATTCTGAAGGATCTTTCTTCTTTGTATTTAAAAAAATGCAGTGTGCTTTAAAAATTAGTCTCACAGATATTTAACATTGGTTGAACATCTGGCTACAAATGAGGAGTATTAAAGCGGGTCTGCAGTGTGCTTCCCCCTCAATAGGAAGGACTTGCCATCCAGGGGCTCACAGTCTAGTAGAGGAGACATCTAAATGAAAAGTTGCCTCAATATGTGTACACAGTTTAAAAAATAGTATTATAAGGCTTCTTGAGAAAAATACCAATCTCTCCTTGCCCATGAGTTTCATAACCTGGAGGCATCCATTTTTAACTCATAATGATTTATTCTGGTCCTTAAATCCATTTCTAAATGACATGATTATATTGGTATTTTTTCTTTTTTTCAAATTTAGACTGTATGTGTTAATTTTACTATGTAAAAGTTAACTCTTTTACACTGTCTTGCCTTAAAATTCCATTTCTGATACCATTAAGGCTAAATCAGCATTCATTGTTTACATTAATAAGACTCTATAAAATGACTATCTTTAGTTGGGACATGAACTATGAATATAATTCCTCACTTTACAGTTGTTTGTTATCCTGGAGTTGATAATTGCCTCACTGTTTTATTTTTGAAAAGTATATTTATATATATCACCAAATGATCTTCATCCTCTGATAGAACTGAACAGGTCCTCTCAGTAAGGTAGACCCCATGAATTAATCAACTCTGTTCAATGTTTTTCATGTTCTTGGATGCCCACCCTCTTTTAAATAGCTGTTTTATATTTGGAGAAATGCCTTACATTGAAAAACTCAGCTTCTGCACTTCAGAACCCAAATTCATAGCCTCCCGTGCAGCTAGGATGCATTCACATGACTTAAAGTCTTTCAGTTAGACTGACCATGGCAGATTTTGATCTGGAATGAAGCATGTTGCATATTTCCAAATTTCTGTGGCTTTGGGAAGCAGTGGTTGTGTCCCCAGGCAGAATGGGAATCTGTGTGCCTCATTCTCCTTTCTAAACTCCAGTACTCTCACATCTTGCTGCATATGTGTAGTAAAATTTCCCTTAACCATCATTCTTAGAATGTCTTTGGCCTGAATCTATGTCTTCGTGTATTTCCTCATTTTAGCGGCTTATATTCTCCAGTACCTGGAGGAGGGCAGGGCAGCCTGCTCCAGTATTCTTGCCTGGAGAATCCCCGTGGATTCTTCGGAGGAGCTTGGCGTGCTACAGTCCATGGGGTCACAAAGAATCGGACACAGCTGAGCGACCAAGTGCAAAGCACAGCATGTTCTCCAGTAACTCCTTAAGAAGGGTGCAGGAGAGGAAAGTTTCCCTGCATGTCAGAAAGATGTGTTTTCTGTCACTATACGTGACTGGTGGTTTGGTTGAGAATAGAACTCTAGGTTGGAAATAATTTTTCTTTGTAAATTATTGTTTGATCTCTAATTTTCTGTTGAGATATCTGTGCCTTATCCTTTTTATGTCACCTAATTTTTCCTCTCTGGTGACTTTAAAAGCTTTTTCTCTCTCTGATTCTAAAATCTTGATGAACCCTGGAGTTGAGATTTTTCTGTTCATTTTGCTGAACCAATCCAGTGTGAAACTCAATTCTGGGGAGTTTTGGGAGAAATTTGGGAAATTTCTTTGACAATTTCCTCATTTTGGTTTTCTATGCTCTGTCCTGGAACTGCTTTTAGTTGAATGTTAGAAATCCTGGATTTGTTTATTTATTATTTAATTCTTTATGTTTTAAACCTCCCCTTCTATCCTTTTTCATCTCTGTTTTTTTTGTTGTTGTTGTTGCTCTATTTCCTGGTAGATAGTCTTAGTTTGTTTTCTAGCCCTTCTGGTGTGTGTTTTTTTATTTCTGTTTTCATAGTTTCACTTTCCACAAACTTATTTTTGTCTTAACTGCCTTTTTAAAAATCCTGTCTTACTCTGTTTTTCCTGGATGCAGTAGTTTATCTCAGTGGAAATCATTTTAGGATCTCTGTTTCTGAAGATTTGCTCCGTAGTGTTCTTTGTCTGTTTCTTTGAGTCCTTACTGTCCTTACACTTTCCTGTCTTGCCTGTTGGAGGTTTTCTTGAGTCATCTGTTAACAGTTTGGTGCCATGGACAGAAAACTGAGAACTGATGGAGAGCTCTGTGTGCTCACACAGGCTTGTCCACTGTGAGGCCTTGTTGATGGGGAGGGGATCATCCCCTCAGATGTTGTCATCTGTATTCACCCCTCCCTGCAGTAACTCATCCATAGAGGAAGTCAAGGCATGTGGAGGCTGAATGTGTGTTTGTATGCGTGTTTTCCATTTAATCCTCTCTTTTCCAATGACTCCTCTCTACTGCCAACCCCTCCAGATGGTAATCCTCTTGACTTCTGACAGGACTGGGGTGGGGATTAGCAAAGGGGGCTCTGAAGACTCCTTGCAGATACTTCACCCAGCCCCCTGCCACCCTCTGATTCTGAGTCTTTGGGGTTCTGAGCTTTAATTAGTTTGCTTCTTATCCTCTCACCTAGAACAAATTAAAACTTTAATTATCACTTGTCTGTCTGCTTTACTCCTTTCCAGAAATTTTTTGACCTCTCTTATCTGCTGTCATCTCATCTTAGGTTTTCTTTGTCCTTGTGGGTTTATAGTTTAAAACAATTCCTTTGCTCTTATTTTAGTGGGGTTCTATGAAGGGAGTAGAGATAAGCAAGATTATTTAATCTGATGTGTTTACTGCAAATCTCTAGGAAGACATCTTTAATAAAGCAGTTTTCTTTCTTACAATCTGTTGTGAACTTAAGAGGTTTTCACAGTGTGCTGCCTGGTAATACAGTAGACTTCAGTGGCTCAGAGAGTCTGCAGACTGAGAGGAGACCTATGAATAAATGAATTGAACAGCACAACTGGGGTGTCCTCTGGTTGGCATGGCGCCTGGCCTGGGGAGACTGTGTGAGGCGGGGGTAGCCTTTGTTTAGATGAGCCAGGAAAAGCCTCCTGGAATTCAGGAAGTGCTGCTGGGGGGAAAAATGATCTCCCCAGCTGTGTTTAGGATGGAGTGAAGGGGAGGTCAGAAGTAGGAAGGCCAGTAAGTCTCTCCTACCAGCCAGCGTAGTGACCATACCCTGTCTGGATACAAGCTCCGAATGAAGAGGAACCAAGAGGAAGAGTCTACAAAAGGGGGGAAAAAAAGTTGGAGATCAATTGCATGTGAGAGCAGACATTTTAATGACACTTAGGTCAAAGATGATCTTAGTGTTTTCAGTTTTAAGGATATATTGAACGTGGATACATTCAGTAATAAAATTATTAATACCAATCTGCAAGTAGGTAACATTCTTTGGTTGCCCTGTGCTTTTAAGATGGGGAAAAAAAGGGCAACTTAAGTATAATTTTGTAAAGCTTATATTTAGAAATAAACTCTTGACTGTAGTTCTGGGCCCATCCACATTCTGGGGGCTGTGAGCAGCACCCTCATCCCCACACGCACCCTGGGACCCTCCAGAGAAGCCCATCAGTGCAGCAGTTAAAGAGAAGTGGCGGCGCTTTCGGCTCCATCACCGCACCACTCTGTTTTCAAAATGGAGAGTAAGAATCATGACCAACTTCTGACAGCCTTCAGTTCTCAAAGAAAGGTGAGACGATTGAAAATCTTACTATTGCCGATGTTTCACATTTAATTGTTAACAATAAAGGATGAAACTAAGAGCACTTTCTGATTAATACATACTTATCCAGAAAATGACATTGACTGTAGTGGCGAGATCCCTGAGCCCTTGGGCATCCCGCTGTGATCTTGCTGCTCGGGAGTTCCGTCTGAGGGAACAACTTCATGGTATCTGTATGTGTGGCCCAGTGCCAAGACCAGTGTGGAACTGAGAGCAACAGCAGCAAACCGTTGGGGGAATTATAACAAAAGTCAAGTTGGTGGCCTTACGTGTCAGGAATAAAAAATAAAAAGAGTCCCGTTTATTTGGCCAGTGCCTTCACGTTGCCATTTATTTAACTGTACATAGTCTTTCAAGTGATTGTGCTTTTTCACAATGAAGTCTCTGCCCACTTTTATCAGCTTTCACAAATGTAATCTTTTTATGTCTCCATCACTATTAAAACACTGATTGGTAATAAGGATACTTGCGGGAAGTCTTCCATATCGACCAGCATCCGGGCTGGAGGTGGTTGTTATTCTTCTCTGAACGTTTTGGTGCCCTAGTGTTGGCCTCATCTTCAGGCCCCCTTGAGTTAAAAATACCTGGTGTGTGGTCCTGCCAGCTGGCCAGAGGCCAGGCTTTTTATAGCTTCGTCTGGCCTGGGAATGGAGCTTAGCTCCAAGGGGAGATGTTAAAGTGGCCCTGTGGGTAGGGTCTTCTGTGGCTTGGGGGGCCCTGCTGCCATCTTGTCTTAGATTTGTCATCCTAAATAAAAAAATACAAGAGTAATCCCCTCCCCCATATCTTCTGGTAAGATGTTTGTTAAACTAACCAAGGAGACAACTTGAAGTAAATTTTCCCGTTATTTTTCAAGCCTGTTATACCATCTGCTAGAGAGAAACTTTGCTGTCTAAGTACATATACTTTTACTAATTAATTGAGCACCAGGTTCCTAGTGAAACATGTTTATTAAATGTCAACAACTTGGGGACATTTAGTCTTCATTTTTGGTCTTCTGTGTCCAGTGGCATTTTCCCTAAATTAAGTCCAGAATTTCCTTTCGACTATGCATGTTGCCTTTTATTCTGATTTGTTGCTTGGTTTCTTCTGAAGTTTTCATTTGTTTCTGTAATTCTTCCCCTTCCTCCCAGCAATACCTGGAAAGTCATTTTTATCTTCTTTTCTCCCTGCCATCTTTCCTGGGTCTATTTCACACACCAAAACCATGGGATTAAAATTAAAAAATGCCAGTCACGCTTTATTTAGTTTTGTTATTAAATTTGGTGGAGTGAGGTCTGATGATACAGAATTTTCATTAGAAATAATTTTCAAGCCATATACTTCAGTTAGTCATGACCTGTGACCCAGTGCTAAGATTTAAGTAACATTCTACTATTTAATATTTTAATTCGTAGAAGCTTCTGCATTTATATAGTTTAGAAGAGCCAAATTTAAACACCTCTTTGTGTAAACTCTTTGGGTCTTTGTATGTTCTTCTGTCCTGAAGAGCAGACAATCCATTAATTTTCTCCCTCCTCTCTTACCACTTGATGGAAAGGGAAAAAGAAGAAGAAAGACCAATATTTGTCTGGGTTTTAGGGAGGGGAGAAGTTTTTTGTCTTGTTTTGTCTTTTTAAAGCTCTTAAGGAGCGTGATTGGTAAGCCGATTGTAACAGTTTGTGTGGACCCAGAGGAAGGGAAACCGTGTCATTGGCCCTGACACTGACGATTGAAGGACAATTGTTCACTTTCTCCTACGGATTAAAAATGCATGAGAATACCTTTCTGACACTGAGTTTGCTGAAACATCACTGCTGTCTTTTTTTGTAATTCTCCTGTGGATGTTTTTGCACGAAGTGATGTCTGTCAGAGCTTGAAGTATCCTTGCAGAGCTGTCTTTGAACAGGTAGCTCTGGACAAGTTTTAGCACCTACATAGTTACTCGACACAGGGCTGCCTGTCACTGGGAGAGAATGTCTTGCTTACATGTCTCTGAGTTGACGGGCAAAGAACTGTGCTAGTTTATATACTACGTGTATATAATTGCCACCTTCTCATTTGAACCTTCACTTCTTTTTCTGAAAACAGAAAAGATGGGACACACTGGTGGAAAATCTTCAGAGTGTAGGAGTGATTATGATTAGATTGGAGAGCCCCCTTTTTTTCTGGTCAATATGAATTTAGGTGTTTTGATTATGACAGTTCTGGTGATTTTGAACTCCAGTGTTCTCATTCAGAACTGATTCTTCACAAGAAGCTGAATACATATTTTTCTTTTGGAAGAATTGTTTCTAAAGTACAGTGGCTTTTGTAAATTAATATTGTGAATTCTTAATTTTGTAGGATGGGAAATCCATAAAAGCAATCTTATTTTTCATGTCCTTTATATTCATAATTTCAGGAGGGTTAGTAGGTTTAATGAATTAAGACCATTTCCAAGTCTTGTTGCTGCACATGGTATTAGTTTCCAGTAAATGAGGTACATATAACTCCAAATGGATATGCTTAATTTCCAGGGAAATGACGAACTTCAAGTTTGGGGTAAATGGGACACTAGTCCTATTTTCCTTTAATTTTCCTGATTATAAAGTACTACTTTTGTAAAATATTAAAACATTTTTTGAAATGCCTACTGCAGAAAATAAAAGACTAAAAATCCTCTGAAATTTCACTTCTTGGAGATAAGTCTGATATATGTAAAAGTTTTAAAATAGTAGAATATACATATTCTTCTACACCACTTGCTTGCCTTGCTTAATAGATCTTAGACATTTTCTACCTGTTTCCATTATCCATATGTAGATAATATTGCTCAGTATTCCTTAGAATAGGTATATGTTCATGTATTTAACCAAATTTATGAATGAGGAATTTGAGTTGATTTCAGTATTCAACTATGACGAATGATTTTGCAAAGAATGCTCTTACAGTTGTGTCCTTATGAGATTACTTTTTAAAGATAAATTCCTAGACAGTAAAATTGGAGGGTCAGAGAATTGAGGCTACTCTTCCTGTAATCGGAGGAAAACTGTCAAAACCCAGGAATTCAGCTTTGGCCTGTCATCTGCTTTTTAAAGAAGTATTCTTTGACTACATCATTAAGATTATGGGACTCTAGGTAAACTGCATTTTGAAGGGGGAAATCTCCCAGGATTAAGTTCTGTTTGGAAATGGGAATTTTTGTCACTTAACTTTCTCAGATTATCTTTGATCTGCAGTTGAACAGCCTTTCTTAATAGGAACTGAGTTCTAGAATATTTAAATTTTATAATAGATGATTAGTAAAATGATGGGCTTCCCTGATAGCTCAGTTAGTAAAGAATCCGCCTGCAATGTAAAAGACCCTGGTTCAGTTCCTGGGTTGGGAAGAAATAAAATGATAAATACCGTCTATTTGGTGTGAGCATTATTTCTTCCTGTTTTATGATCCACTCTGAATTCTGTAATACTAGGAAAACTTTTTTGAACTTATTCACTGCCTTTGAGTTCTTTTTGATTTTGTAGTCAAGTAATAGTGGAAATCTATAAAGTGGATAATGTTTATTGGTCAGAAATTTATTGAACACTCTTCTCTGCGCAGTGCTCAACAAAGTGGGAGAAAGTTTCTGTCCTCATCCAGGTGGGGATTTGATTGGAGTTGCAGGATGTAAATGCCTTCAAGGATGGAAAATAACGTGAGGTAGAATGGGATAGATGGAAACACTATAGTATGCTGTTAGACTAAACGTATAGTCATTTTTAGTAATCACCACGTGGCTCCTCATTGTAATTATCAGAATTCCAGAGATAAATATTTAATGTACCAGAAGTTTAAGTGATTTTTTTTCTCTCTGAAAATTGAAGTTAGACCTAGTATTTCAGAATTCGTTCTGTGTGGAAAGAATTGTGTAAATTATCCCTTTAGGCACATGACAGATAAGTAGTTCTGCTTCAGTTGTTGCAACTGTTCTTTTTTTTTTTGGCCCAAATGATGTGGGACTCTATAGACATGTTTGAAAGGTACTGACTGACCGGGTTGAAGATGTTAAACTTGCTTATTATCCTTTCTTTGAAGCCATATTGAATTAAAAATCAAAAAGGACAATGGCTTTTTTTTTTCTGACAAGAGAGATGTTAGGTGTTTTCTGTAAAATGTCCAGATAATGTAAAAAATATAAAGATGTAAAAATTCCACTGTAGTCCTTCCACTCAGATATTCCTAACAAGGTGCTGTATGAATCTCTAGAACCTTGCATATATAATAAATATTTATTAACAGTATTGAGCACTATTTTATACACATTCTGTGCGGTCATATAGTTTATTACTGTGTTAGAATGGACAGGTTCTGGTATTTGAATTCTCGGAGAAGGAAATGGCACCCCACTCTAGTACTCTTGCTTGGAAAATCCCATGGTCGGAGGAACCTGGTAGGCTGCAGTCCATGGGGTCGCTAAGAGTTGGACACAACTGAGCGACTTCACTTTCATTTTTCACTTTCATGCATTGGAGAAGGAAATGGCAACCCACTCCAGTGTTCTTGCCTGGAGAATCCCAGGGACAGGGGAGCCTGGTGGGCTGCTGTCTATGGGTTCGCACAGAGTTGGACACGACTGAAGTGACTTAGCATAGCATAGCATAGCATTACACATGGAAAGAATCGGTTACCTTGGGCTCTGTTTTTGCCAGAGTCTCCCACCTCTCACCCCCCCAGCAGTAGGGACTGTTCCCAAGTCTTTAGACCCCAGAAAGGGGGCACAGAACTTTTGAGTCTGAGGAGGAAACATCCCATACACCATGTAATTATTAAGGGTTCAGCTTATTGCTTCTTATTTTGCAGCTTCTGTTTTCTGATTTGATTTTAGTGCTCCCACATTTTAATATTATATGTAAGAAATAACAGTAAAGAGTCTATATTTTAAGGAGGAATATATTTTGGAAGGGATTTTTCTTCTTCCAACAGTAAATTAGACTCCTTCTGAGGCTCTGGATCTAGGTTATTGCAGGGTTTGCCTTCTCTAAGCTGGAACTGTCCAACTGTTAAGCTATTTCAGACCTGGCCTATCTTTCACTTTCAAGCTCCAGAGATAATTTATAGCTGCAGGGTGTCAGGAGTGGGTTTGAATTGGGCCTGCACAATGTAACATGGAATTTTGCAAAGATTGCTAAAATTACTACTTCAGCACTCAGATGACTAAGTACAGTAAACTTCTTACACAGTTAATTTATTTGAATATTTACTGATGGAGTGCTTCATATAGAATACTAAAATAATGAAAAACCACCAGCACGCATTCAGAGCTGATTTGGCTTAAAAAAAAAGTCTGGTTTGGAATATAGCTATTTAAATGCTCTTTAGAAAAATTGGCAATAAAGGGATTCCTCTGGTCTGGGATTAGCCTCTTATTGTTTAAGGGTATTAGAGATGTATTGTTATCTCTTAGTGTTAAGTTTGTCTAGAAAAGGGACATTTCCAGTTGTACATGTTATTTATTTATGTGTTTTTATTTATATATACTTGTTATTTATGTATTTCCTAATTGGAGAAAGTTATATTTCTGTTCTTTATCTCTGGAATAAGCATATAGCATCTTTGAATCAGAATATTTTGTTTGTTCAGTTTGTAGTAGCTTTCATAAATTTGTGTCTGTGTTTAACGCCTCTTTTAACGTAAAAAAATTGAGAGTGAGTTATTGGACTTCATTAATATAATGTTTTCATAAGAATTAGTCTCCTTAGACTATGACTGTTTTCCATCCAGAAGGATGTAATTTTTCCCTCTCAGAACCAAAAATTTTACCATTAGCAGATGTTTTCCCAAAACTGACCACAAGAAAACTTGTCAAGACTAACTCAGAGGATTATACAGAAGATTAAACTATGATTTAATTACAACAATTGACTCTCTGGCTCTATTAATAGCTAATGACTTATATTTTCCTGTGCCTGTGAGCTATGCTTTATTGTGTTATAGAGCTCTCAGATATAGTCATAGTGTTCCCAGAGACAAGATTCTTTCTTTTCACTTATGGTTTAGTTTTATACTTGATGTCTTTCCTTCCCATTTAATTGGGGGAGCAGAGGAAGTTTACGAAACAAATTTAGGTTTGAAAACCCAAACCTGCTTAGGCCTTCGTGAGCTTGTTGTAAAATGCAGGGGATCCTGTTACAATGCTGATAGGAGGGAGAGTGCCCAGAAAGTTTTAGTGTTACCTTGAGGAATGTACCATACACATCATTTGCACAGTAGGTAATCTATTTGACGGGTGGAATTACCAGGACCATGGTATAGAGTGGTAGTTTATAATCTTAGAGAGTTTAAGGACTGGATTAAGAATTAGAACTTCAGGATTCCAGGCTTAGCTCTATGCGTTAAGTCCTAATTAGCCCACTGGAATTATAGTCCTTAAATCAGGCTGTATTGTTCCGTGTTGTGAGACTATAGATAAAAGTCTGTGTGAAAGTGACTTGAAATACTTAGATATATTCTCTGAGACAGTTTTGTCATTTTAGAATTCAGAGTGTCTGAGAATGAGCTTTATTTCTGCCCTGGGCATGATAATGGACCCTAATGGTAGATCATTAAGATGGTCAGTTTGGGGCCCAAGCTTCCTTTCCAGGGAGGCTTTGCCTCCAGATCACCCTGTGGGTTGAGGCCGAGGTCGGGTATGGCTGGAGCCTGTTAGAAGTCTGCTTCTTTGTCTTTCCGTTTGGGCATTCTGTGGTGGAAAATGCCCAAGTTTCTTAACTCCTGTTTCTTCTGAGTTGCCAACACAGTTGTTCTTGTTTTATATCATGTCACTTTTGTGACACACATACTCACTGCTGTTTGCTTTTGAACTCTCAAGCTCACCCTTAACTTCCGGGAGATGTTTTTTGCATCTGTAAGTTAGGTGTGATAGTATTAATCTGCCTCCATAGTGTGATTTTATTAGGGTTAAATGAGATGATACTTGTAAAGAATTTACTGGTAGAACTCACTGGAAAACATGTGTTTGTGTGTATGTGAAAAACGTTATATTTTCAAAATCATGGTTCTTGAGTGACCTTTGAATTGTGACATTAACAAGTTTCTTTTATGAACCAAAGCTACCTTATGAGTAGTACCCTATCCTCCCTGTTTTCTTTCTTTTCCTTTTCTGTTTATTTGGCTAAGGATCAAACATAGTTGCCAAAGGGAGCTGAAATGAACTTGAAACAGCTGTTTTCTTTGGGTTTGAGTGATTATTGATTTTTATTTGGAGATTTTTCCATGGAATTCAGAAAATTAAGGATCCTCCCACCCATACCCAAGGCAGTTTAAGGATCTTTGAGTGGATGGAAGGCAGGGGTTAGGTGATGATGGAGTATCAGAGCGTGCTGAAGATTTGAGTGTCTGGTTCATTTGTCCAGGCTTATTAAACAGCCTCTTCAGACCCAGTGCATCTCAAAAGTGATCAAACTGTCTCAGGATTCGGAGCATCTAGACTGTTCTATTCCCTATACTGCTTTAGATCTTTCTGATCAAATGACTGAGGATGCACGCCCCCTCCTCCCCTGGATCTGGTAAATGGCTAATAGTTTCAGACTCTGGAAATGAGCTAATGCATTGCAGTCTGGTTATCGTGTTTGAGTGTGTTGGGCGTGGATGAAATATTGAAAGATTCGGGAAGGTTTTATTATGTTGAGTTCATTTCTTTTGTGAAAATGTTACAGCATATTAACTGCTATAATTACCATAAATAATTAAAGCAAAAACATGAGCATCAGACTAAATGAACAAAATGTGTTGGCTGGTAACATGGGCTTCTGTTTGTTTCATTACTTTGTCCTGTTAACTTCCAGTTAACCGCTAGGCAGTTTTTGTCCACTTGGGCCACTTTAATAAGGCTTTTGTGATAAACGGCTAGCTCAGGGCTAAGGTAAGTGGGGTGGATGCTTCTCATATGGGATGGAAGTGTGTGTTAAAGTTAAAATCCACTCTGTACTAACACTACTGGTGTCAGTTTAACACGAAGGGATGGCTGAATACAGGTCAGAAAGACTTGGAATACTGTCCAATTTTGGAAGAACAAGTTTGTAACAGTATCTAAGCTATTATTAAGAATTAGCAATGATTTTCAAAGTGTATGCATGATAATTTAAAAGCAAGTTAGTGAACAAATTGCTCTTTGATTTTCCAAAGCTGGGGATTTAACCAGAATTAACACTGAGAGTGAACTTGAGCTATAAAAGCATTACTGTATACAAGTGGGTACAAGTTTACGTTCTGTAAAATATAGAGTATTTCTTTTGTGGAAGGTGTATGTTAAACTAGAGCATTTTGATTGCAACACACGAAGTATAGCAGACCTGTATGTTCACTCTGTGTGTTTCATATGCCCTGGTTTAACTGGTGTTTATTTCATAAATAAATAACCATTTGATCAAACTACAAGTTTACTTTTATGTTTAGCTTCTCTGTTTTGACAGAATATCACATATTTTAAAGCAGTGTTTCTGATAAAACTTGTAAAATAATCTTTTATAATTATATTAAGATGAAATATTAATAATCAAGCCAAACAATAAGTTAGCCGTATGAAAACTGATTAAAGCAATGAAGCTTTAAGTTTACCAAAACAGTTCATTATTTTGAATGGAGCCCTAAATCTGGGTGTGTGTGTGTGTGTGTGTGTTGTGTTTGTATATTTATTGTTTAAAATACCACGGTTAGAGATGGGAATATAGAATCCTCTGATTTGTATTAGAGAAACTGAAATTAGCTCTAGAATATAGGAACTAGCTGATTGCTCTCTTATTCTTGGGATCTTTAGAGATGCTGCAGTACTCTTGTGAAAAAGAATTGTTGAAAATACCACTATGACAGTATAGACTATAGTGATTTTTCTGTTAACAAATTCATAAGGAAAGATTTTGATTATATAATCTACTGTTTTCATATACTGAAATTATAACTGTGTTCATGTAAACTGGAGGCCAATAGATTAACAATGGGTTGTGGAGTCATTCTGCACCTCAGTTTCTTTGTAGGGCTGTTATGAGGTTTAAACATGTTCCAGTTTAAACATATCGAGTTTTTAGAACAGTGTTCAGCATAGGATAAACATTCAGTATGCATTAATCTAATGTTAACTGAAATGAACTTATTGCAGATACCATATGGAAAGATGTGTGTATGCTTAAATAAGTACATTCAATATAGTTGACCCTTGAATAGCATGGATATGAAATCCCAGGTCCATTTATATGCAGATTTTTTTTTACTAAACATGCATTAGAGTGCTACATGCTTCATAGTTGCTTGCATCCTTGGATGCAGAACTGTAGGGTCAGAGGCTGACTGTAAAGTTACACATGGATTTTTAGTGCCCCAACCTCGTGTTGTTTAAAGGTCACCTGAATGCACAGAACCATATGTACATGTGTATATGATGATCATGTAACTAACTTTTTAGAACACATTGAATAATGTTAATATAAACACTTAAAATCCCCCAGTGTGTGCCATATGCTGTATTTAGCACTTAACGTAACTCCTTCAACTTCATAGCAATCCTGTGAGGTATATACTGTCTCGTTTTATAGATGATGAAACTGAGGCCTGGAGAGATTAATAAGTAACTTTTCATAGTACCCATAGGAAAGAAGCTGGAATTCATTCCAGTCAGTGCTGCTCTAGACTCTTGCCCACTAAGCCATGCAGCTTCCTCAGCATCACACACCAGCTTTTGTTTGTAGACTAGATAATCATATGTGGCTCAGAAGGCAATGGCACCCCACTCCAGTACCCTTGCCTGGCAAATCCCATGGACGGAGGAGCCTGGTGGGCTGCAGTCCATGGGGTCGCTGAGAGTCCGACATGACTGAGCGACTTCACTTTCACTTTTCACTTTCATGCATTGGAGAAGGAAATGGCAACCCACTCCAGTGTTCTTGCCTGGAGAATCCCAGGGACGGGGGAGCCTGATGGGCTGCCGTCTATGGGGTCGCACAGAGTCGGACACGACTGAAGGGACTTAGCAGCAGCAGCAGCAGCCTCTAATAGCCATACATGTATGTGTGTTATATGAACACACATATATCATACCCCATGTGTGTGTACACACAAACACACGTGTACACATATATACACACATGTATACACACACTCAAACATGTATGGGTATAAGAGACTCTGGTATGCACACACATGTGTGTATTTGTACATTCATATACATGCATGTACAGACAACACATGTACATATATGTATGCACACACATCATAGCCTGTTTGTTATATTGTATGTATATATGTGTTTCTCTTTGTACGTGTATTGTCACACGTGTGAAAATAAATGTCAGCTTTAAAATGCTTTGGTCTAGTAAACCACATTGTTTAAAAATACATTGCTTTGCTTAAATGTAAAACGTATCAATCATTTTGTTGAAACTGTGGTATCAAATGTAAAGGGAAGACACTGCAGGGAAAAAACGAGAAAAATGATTGATGTGATATCTAAACTGAGCATTTGAGAAATTGACGCTGAGGCGCTCATGATACAAGTTTAGGGTGGGGCCTCTGACTTCACTAGTTTATTCTAAGGTTGTAATGGCTCAGAAAGGCCTGTGTTAAATTTATGGGTGTCCTGCAGTGACAGCTGTGATTGAGGAAAACTTCTCTTTCCCGCCAAGGAAAAGAATCACAACAACTAAACATCAACTTAGTAAGATTTGTACAGTTTGTTAAGTGCTTTTAAACCAGGAATCTCACTTGAACTTCATTGTGGCTCTGTTAAATAGTATCTGGAGTATTACCATTCTCAGATGAGGAAATTGAAGTTT
Organism: Bos taurus; assembly: GCF_002263795.3. Lineage (NCBI taxonomy): Eukaryota > Metazoa > Chordata > Mammalia > Artiodactyla > Bovidae > Bos > Bos taurus. The sequence goes on from NC_037336.1 coordinate 93,486,111, forward strand.
AGGATAAGTAACGTTCCCAGGATTATACAATTTTGAAGTGTCAAAAGGTGAACCTAGGTTTTCTGATAACAAAAGTGTGTTCTTTTCCTGCTACTTACATTGAGGAGACTGTCCAAACCCTATCCTCCCCACATAGAGGCAGTTTGTGGCCCCTTTGAAGCTGAAATGCCAGGCATAAGCCACTTGAAATTAAAGGACAGGTGGCCCAGTGGATGGAAGGAGAGGCCCTGGTGTGGCTGTGGCCTGGGTCCAGACTTCTGGCGTGGGGGTTCCGCCAAGCTCTCCTGCGCGCCAGCTCTGTGACTTGTTTGCATCCCTGGGCTCAGTGTGAGGGACGGCTTTTTTTTCCTGAAATTTCTAGTTGAAATGGAAATTGGAGGTGGACGTGGAAGTGAGAGAGGGGCTGAGGAGCCATGACCAAGGCGCTGGTCACCTGTTCCAAAAGTGCTTTCATTTTCATTTTTTACTTGGGTTTGAAGAGAAAACGAGGCAAATAGCTTTCTGTTCCTTTCTGTTCTTTATCAATACAGTAGTCAGTTTTCCATTTGAAATATAAATGAATCAGCAATGTCTAATTTATTCCTTCTCTGTTATCCTTTTAAACCTTTGGCCTTCAACCTGATGAGAGGATGTGCTGGAGAGCAGCACCTGTGTTGATGCCATTGGCATTGCCACCCACTGGCCACAAAGGGATCAGAGGTAGTATTCTTTGGTGACTTCAATAATATTTAGATTTTAGTTTTTCGGCTGTTTTTTCTTAAACATTCCAGTGTTTAACTGGCATTTTGTAGTGCAAATATGAAAAAGAAACTGTTGGAACTTTTATTTTTTATAATTTCTACACCAGTGTTTTATATGGAACCATGTGTATGGCGGCTTTTCCATTTGTGTTAACCGGGACTAAAGTTTTTCTAGATTAAAAAACTGTAGGTTGCAAAACATGTGGTTTTTTTGCATGTGCAGTTATTTCTTTATCACAGAGTCGTCCTTCCAAGCCTGGTCTAAATGTGCTTGAAAAGTACCATCTGCTCCCTGCAGTTTGGAGAGGGCACAGAAAGACTAAGGTGGAAAGCTGTCACTTCTAATATTTTCATTCAAACTTTCTCACCCTTCCTCTAGTTATATAATCGCATGCAGCAGGAGTTGTTAGCCATGTGGTCTTATTCTAGTTTTTAAAGGGTGGGGGGCACCGGGAAAGACTGTTTTTTAACATGGTACTGACGCAAATTTGAGAATCTGGTAAACCATAAAAAGATTCAGAATTTAACCTCTCTGCTCAGTAAGTTAGTGACTAAGTCCATTGTATAAGTGAGATGAATATGAGTAAAAACATTTCTATTTATGAATACATTTTCTTAGGCAGATTTCGCTTTCTTAACAATTTTTAATGTTGTATTCTCAAATTTCATTTTATAAAGTTAGTATAGAATAAATTTAATGATTTAATAGTTCTTTATAATCTTGTTTAATGTTCAAAATTTATTATAGATAATATTGGAAGGATTTTAGATTGCTTGCATAATTTATTTTTTAATGTACCTTTTTTTAATCTTAAAAATTGATTGATTTTGGTTTTGATTGGAATGAACAGCCACAATAGCATTTGGAAGTGAAATAAGACGGAAGCCTGTTAGCGTAAACTGCCAATAATTTCTAATAGTCAGGAACAAGAAGACCATTAAAAAAAAAAGTGGGATTTATGCCAATAAAAAGATAGTAAGAGCAAATGATAGGATTACTGAAGTCCAGAGCTGTAAATTTTGTTCTTCCTGTAAGTTAATTATCTAACATCTATACCAAGATGAAGAAGATAGTTTTATCCTTTCATTTTCTTGGGAATTATTGTATGGGAAAAAAAGAATTTCAGTCTTCAGTTGGCTAAATGATAGTCTTAACTTCCATTTAATGGAGCCTTCAGTAACTCCCATAAAAGATATTTAGTTAAGATGTCAATAATTGATTTTTGAGGGACAGCATTCTATATTTCTCATAATGAGAACAGAGAACTTAAAACAGAAATCCTCTTTTCCCTGCTATTTTGTTTCTAGACTATGATAACTTGAGTGTCTTTAGGGAAAAAGCCTTTGGTTTATTTAAGCACCCCTTTTGTGCCACGGTATTTGCCTTTTGTGCAACCAGCATTGGGTAATTTCTCTAATATAACAAAAACTTGGTTTTATAAAAGAGATACATTCTAGGCCCTTAGAGAACAATTGAAGAGCCTTAGAGCAGGTCTGTCAACAACTTCATGTAGTGTGATAATTAGTATAATAGAGGTTTATAAAAAGAGCTGTGGGGATCACAGATGAGGGAGATATTGATTCTATGAAAGCTAGAGTATGAAGGCTTTACAGGAAAGGAAGGTAGTATTTGAACTAGACTTAGTGAGAACAGCAGGTGTGTGTGTGTGTGTGTGTGTGTGTTTCATATTTTTGACAGTGGAAATATTTTAAATCCTAAACTTGACTGGTATGTTGATGAAGAGTAATCTGATTCTTACAGGGCTAAAGTTGCTGGAGAATGTGTCAGGAAGTCTGGATTGGGAAAGTAGATTACAGAAAGGCTATGAATGTGAGTGGTCTTATATACTGCTCCAAGGCATTTGAGCGTTACCATATCTAAATAGGAGAGTTTTCTTTTTTTGGAGGAAGTTTTACCTGGGGAGTAAGTGTGAAGTCTGTGTCTAGAAAGATGATTGCTGGTGGTGTGGAGGGTAGACCTGGACTGGGAACCTGGAAGAAGGGTCAATAACAAGGAAGTTACCCTACTTAGGCCTTGAGGGGTAGTGGCTGCCTGAGGTGTATTTAATAGTTGAATTCATGGATCTTAGTAACTGAGTATCAGGTGAGGCAAGGGAAAGGTTTTAAGATAGTTCTGAAGTGTGTAACTTGGGCACCTGTGTAGATGTCAGTATAGAAATAAAGGAATCTAGGAGAAGGAGCGATCTGAGGGGAGGTATTGACTTTAGTTTTATACAAGGAGTCTGCAGGAAACTGGAGTTTTCTGTGGGCAGTTGGAAATACGGGTCTGGGGATTGTGAATGTTGAGGAAATCTGAGGTTCTATTTTTAAGTCAGTGTGTGGCTCAGTGCTTCTGAGCCCTGGCATCCTTTTAGAATCAAGTGGGGAATTTTAACAAGGGTCCACAGTGAATCCTTCCCCAGGGAGTTTGTTTTAATTGATCTAGAGTGGGTCCTAGACCCTGTGTAATTGATTTAGAGTGGGTCCCACCCACCTAGAATGGGTCCTAGAATCTTGAGAATCTGTATTGTAGGTCCACTGTAGAAGCCATAGGAAAGGAGCTGCATTGCTGAAGGAAAAAAAGGAAAGGGGACTGGGGACAAACCAGGGGAACCGTAGCACTTAAGGGGTGAGTGGCTAAGAGGAGACAAAGTATAGCAAAGAAGACAGGGCGGCGAGAGGAGTATTAGGGTCGTGAAAGAGATGAGTGTCCCTTACAAAGGAGAACCGAGTGGCCAGCAATGCCCCATGCTGAGACGGAGTGGCTAGAGATTTTCTTCCCTGTGATTTTTAGGAAAACTAAATTGCAGTGGTTTGAGGAGTGAATGAAGAAGGGGGCAGTGAATGTAGACTGTTCTTTGAGTTGGCATGTGATTGCTGGCCTCCTGTGTGTCCACCTGGGTGCTGGACCCTGGCAGTGGGAAGTGGTGACTAAATTACTTTCCAACCTCGATGAGCCTGTAGTCTTGGAAGGTGGTGATTCTGATCAGATGATGAGGCAAGTTTTGTAAGATGAATAAGAGGCATTATAAAAAAAATGTAGGACTTGTGTCTCTGACAGAAAGAATAGCATACAGGTCGGGTGGGGAGTGCTGTGTGGCGCCAGCCAGTCTCGCTTGTTACTGGGACCTCTGCTTAGCTGCTTGCCGGCCCTTGCTTTGGATGATACTGGAGGGGGTGCTAGTCATGGAGAACTCGTAATGTCAAGTTGGGGAGCTTTACTTGATCCTGTAAAGCAGTGTGGAGCCTTTCTAGTTTTAAGGAGTAGGGGGCGGGTGGCTCTTTGAAATTAGCATTTTAGGCAGGTCATTTTCTGTCTGCTGCTTGGTGGGGAAGAAAGATTTAAAGGGAAGAAACCTGGAGATAGGGAATGATCTGTTCTGAGTTTAGCCACACGAAAGACCACAATAAACGAAGGCCCCAGTTCGTGAGTATAGTGATGGTGAGGATAAAAAGGAAGAGGGTGGGACTGAGTATTTTTGTCTCCCCATAATTCATATCTTGAAATCACTGTGATGATTTTAAGAGGTGGCAGCTTTGGGAGGTAATTAGGTCACGAGGATAGAGCCCTCATGAATTGGGGTTAGTGCCCTTATAAAAAAGATCCCAGAATGAGGACACAGTGAGAAGACAACCATCTATGAATCAGGAAGTGGGCTCTCACCAGATATCAAATCTGCTGATGCCTTGTATTTCCCCATCTCCAGAACTAAGAAATAACTTTCTGTTGTTTATAAGCTCCCTGGTTTATGGTATTGCTGTTATGGCTTGAAGAGACTAAGACAAAATCTATATGGAAGGTAAGCTAGAGATTGATTATGTTGTGGTATGAAGGTACAGGATGGGAGAGGAGGGTGTTAGATAATTCCAGGTTCCCTGGTTTGGGTGGAAGAGAAGATTTGGGGACCATTAACTCAGAGCCCGAATTCAGAAGGAGAGACAGGTTTTGAGGCGGAGGAGGACTTTGACTTTGGATATGATGAGTTTGGGGTGATTGTGTTAGTTGTGTATAGTGATGGTAGTAGAGTGTTTTGTATCTCTTTTTTCCTTTTAGAATCTTAAACATATTCACTCTGTTTTCATAAAGTTTCCTGTGAAATACAGAATGTGAAATACAGTATGTTTATTTTACAGATGGGAAAGTTGAAGCAATTAAAATATTAAGTGACTTACCAAAAATATAAAACAGGAAGTGGAACCTGGGTTTGTGAATATCCCCGTTCTGTGATTGAATTACATATTGTAATTACCAAAAATGCATTTTAAATTGTTGAATGAATAAGTGACTCATTTTGATCTCACGATTCTGCATTTTCCAAGCATGTTGGTTGGGCACTGAACTTCAACAATCCCTGAACTCTTCCACTGCACAACTGGATACATGGAGCTTGAAGAGGGGAGAAGAGATTCTGCGACCTCTTACTTCCTTTCTGCTCGAACATTCTGTGTTTCTAGACTTTCAGTGCCATCATCTTGAATTTTTCTTTGAAGTAACTAAAAAAACAATGTTCAACTCTAACAGATGACTTATTTTCTATCCTTTTTTTCTTCAAGTAGAGAATGGAAAAATTATGTCTGTAGAACACAGTCGGCTAGAAATTGCCTATGAGAACTAGTTCTATATTTTCTTAAAATTAATCTTCTCCCTCATAGCAAAACCTCATGTACTTAAAGTAATTGAATGGGCTGCAGGGTATACTGGGAATTGTAGTTTTCCACTTCTTTGTGTTCTGAAGATTAATAATCTTGGAGCCCTCTGAGGGAGATAAGGAGAGGACGCTCTCTGACAAATTGTTATCTTGTCTTTCAGAAGTGTGCTTTGAGCACTGAGTATACCCTCAATGCCTCCCCTGGGCTTTTTGCTTGATTCTAAGTGATGGTAATATAGAAAGGATGGCTTTTAAATTTGTTTGGTGTATGATACTGTACATCTTTTCCGCTTATGTCTTTATTCTTTTAGCCTAGTTTTTAAAAAGTTTTTATTCGTATCAAGGTTATAGATGTAAATGGTTTACAAAGTCAGTGGTTCTACAAGAGTGGCCATCAAAAACAGTAGTCACTTCTTCCCATCCCCCACTTGCCTTCCCCAGAGGCAGCCACTTTGAACTAGCTGATTTTTCCAGGATGCCTCCATGTTTTTGAATAATGTACTTGAATCGCTACTTTCAGTTTTAAGATTTATCTGTTGATTTCTTCTGGAAGATGACAATTTCATTCTCTTTTTCTTACCCTGTCCTCGCCACAAGCATGAATCCTTCATATCAGCTCATCCTCCCAATATAGCTGTGTTATGATTTTGATTTGATCACTGTTCTGTTTACGTTACTGAGACTGGGAAACTGTGCAGCAAACAGCCATGTAGTAGACTACTGTTACCCTTTTCTATACAGTTCTTTTTCTTGGAGTTAATAATTGATTTTTCTTGAATTATCTGCATATACTTATAACTCCATTTAAAATTTTTTATCAGTTATAACTGTCCATCTTTTGTTGTAAGATATTCAGGTCCAACAGGTACATTATCCATTTTATCTTCTAGAGATATCTCTGCTAGAGCCTCTACCTTACTCCAGTCTCTCAGGTCCCATCTGTATCTCATGTACACCTGTTATCCACGGTGTCCCTTTACTTTCATCTTGGAGTTTCCCTTCACCTCTCTGGATCTTTGGCTTCCTAGACCCTTCATGTTTCTTGTTCTGATGAAGCCCATCCTGTAGTAGCTTTCTCAAGAATGGTGCAGGGAAGTAAAATGTTAAGATCTTGAATTCTGAAAAATGTCTGTATTTTACCCTCATACATGACTTAAAGACAGCATATTAAAAACATATTAGACAACATGTTAAAAACATATTAAACACATTAAAAAGCAGAGACATAACTTTGCCAACAAAGGTCCGTCTAGTCAAAGCTAAGGTTTTTCCAATAGTCATGTGTGGATGTGAGAGTTGGACTATAAAGAAAGCTGAGTGCCGAAGAATTGATGCTTTTGAACTGTGGTGTTGGAGAAGACTCTTGAGAGTCCCTTGGACTGCAAGAAGATCCAACCAGTCCATCCTAAAGGAAATCAGTCCTGAATATTCATTGGAAGGACTGATGTTGATGCTGGAACTCCCAATACTTTGGCCACCTGATGAGAAGAACTGACTCATTTGAAAAGACCCTGATGCTGGGAAAGACTGATGGTAGGAGGAGAAGGGGACAACAGAGGATGAGATGGTTGGATGGCATCACCGACTTGATGGACAAGAGTTTGAGTAAGCTCTGGGAGTTGGTGATGGACAGGGAAGCCTGGCATGCTGCAGTCCATGGGGTTGCAAAGACTTGGACACGACTGAGCGACTGAACTGAACTGAACTGATGACTTAAAGATTGACTGGGAATAGAATTCTGGAACTCATTTTCCTTCAGAATTTGGAAACAGTTACTCACCTGTCACTTAGCTCCCTGTGCTGCTGTTCTGAAGTCTCAGGCCATTCTTCCTGCTTCCTGACCCTCTAGGTAACTCTCTCCTGCCTAGTGTCTGTGAGGCCTTTTCCCTTCCAGTGCCCTTCAGTTTCATCTGGGTCCCTTTTTATCCACGGCCCTTTGCACTCCTTCAGTCGTGGAAAATCGAATTAATTTCTTTGATCTCCATTGCCCTCATTTTTACTCTTCTCCCTTTCTATAACATTTTTCATCTGATATTGGACTTATTGGATTTGTTACTTTCTTATCTTTTCTACTATTTTCTGTGTCATTCTGTTTCCATTTCTGGAAGGGTTCTTCATTCCTTTAAGTTTTTAATTTCCAAGGCTCTGTCTAGTCTTCTCAAAATCCCTCCCTTCCTTTCTCCCCTTTTCCTCCACTTTCCTATTTTTTCCTGTCATTTAAAAAAATTCTTTGTTGTTTTAATAGAATCCTGTTCTTGTTTCAGGGTAAATTATTTTATTTCTTTGAAATATTAATGATTGTATTTTGTTTTATATCATTTCATTGTCTTCTGGCTTGTCTTTTTTTTTCTTTGTTTTGGTCTCTATTTCATGTTGAAGACTTTCCTCAGCTGTCAGTTATCGTTGGTTGTCTGAGTGCCTTGGCTGACCATAGGTTCTACTGTGGGGTACCTGGGTGGGCTGTTGAAGAGAATTTGGGATACCCCTACTCCTGCCCCAGAACATAGTTAGATCTTTCCTATTGGGCTGGTCTGACTTACCAAGGGGAGAGTATTGTTTGGCAAGGTTGTATGAGGGTATCTCAACATTCAGTAGATATTCTTATAGTACTGCTCTCGCAATGGTCTGGAACTGCTCTTTCTCCTGTTCTGGGAGTTCTCTGGACTTCTAGGTTGAGAGGGGTGCTGTGCTTACTGGGAGAGGTCTTAGTCAACTTTTAACTCTTGGTCCTTGTTTTAGGCACAGGCTCACTAACCTTCTCCACCCCCATCCCCCAGCATACCGCCTCTTTGCTCTCAGAGATACCTGGTACCACCAATTTCTAAGTCTTGTGAAGATTCTACATTGTCAAACTGTGTTGGCTAAGTTAGTCACTATGTAGTTGTCCGTCTGTTTTTGCATTCACAATGTTGTTGCTGTTTTTGTTCCTATTATGAGTTTGTTTTATAAAAACAAATGAAAAGCAAACTACTGTCGGTTTTGTTTTTAGGAGAGGATGATAGTAGATGTGTGTTGAATCTGCCATGTGTACCCAGAATCTCTCTTTAGGTTATAAATATGTACATTTAATTTGTAGGTCTGACCCAAGCGTGCTACCTTATAAATATCTTGTAATTTATGTACATAACTGTGGGTTACAGGCTGTCCAATATATAAACAGAATTGTCACAGACATTAAAATGTAATTAACAGCTACAAGAACTGTCTACACTCTGTGATCTCTTTTGAGTGGTTTATACTATTTGCAAGTTAAATGCAGTCGATTTTGCAAGCATCATGGAAGTCATTTCATTTAAATGTGATTTCGTGCATTTTATTTTCTATGCAGACATCCAAAAATGACTTGTGACCATGGTCTTCTGTGTTGACGAATTCCCCCTTCAACATGGCTTGGCACAGCGTTCATTTGCTGTCGTGGTACTTGTTTCAGAAATATTTTCCTTTAAAAGCATATATGGACAGACTAAGCAGGGATGTGCGCACGTACAGATAATCCATCCTTGCACCGTTGGCGTGTCTTCCTTGCTTCGAGGTACAGTGGGCTTGCAGCCCGAGAAGGGGCGTGGCCCCGCCGGCTCGGCGTCTTGCGCGTGCTCCCTGGCGCCTGACCGCGGCGCTGCCTGTAGCTCCCGGCGTAGATGGGGCTGGAACCTCTCTTTCTGCGCCCTCCCGTGGCCAGCGTCCATCCTTGATGACCAGCAGAAGGTGTGCAGGTGATCCTTGAGGACCTACCATAGGGTGGCAGAGGAGGTTTCCTCGCTGGCTATTAAAATGCAGGTGTTCAGGCTGTCCGAGGTGCTGTCCTGCGAGGTCTTGGAGTGCGCGGTAAGCTGTCAGGGGCTGGGAGGCCGGTGCTGACCAGCCGGCCCGGCCTGGGGACCGCCTCACCCGGCTGCGTGTGGACCCGGCGTTGGGGCGTGGCCGCCGGGACCCTGGTGTCTCCCTCTCCTGCCCGCGTGGAGCGAGAGGCGGGAACTCGGCTCCCCGACGAAGGCCCGTCAGCCTTTGCAGTGGAAAATTGGATTCTGTGACCGAATGTGCAGAAGAGTTACCAGACTCTGTCAGTATCAGAAATAACGTTTTCAGTCAGTTTGGTTCTGTGTGGACAACGACTGAATATATGGTTGTGAAGGTTGAGAACACTGCTCTGGGGTACTGTTTAATTTTCCCATGGGCAGTCTCGGGCGTCTCAGGCCCGGCCTTGGAGTGAGAGCCAGAGGCTCCACTTGGAGGGGGACATTTCCTCCCAGAAGCCTCGTGGCTTCAAGCCCGGGGCCCCTACCTTCCCGACCTTGCTCTGGGCATTTCAGGCCGAGTACAAGCTCCTCTGTAGCGCACATGACCTTTGGGAAGAGGACAAAGGGGAAAACCCCAAATGTTTGTTTCAGAAATTACCGTCCGGCCTGCGTGCTCGCTTCCTCTGGGAGTGTGGCCGCCGAGGCTCCCGTGAGGCTCCGCTGCGGTGCCCTCGGTCCGGTCACGTCCCCGCGGCGGCGTGGGCATGACGGGCCTGTCAGTGCGCTGTCCCCGCGCGGGAGAAGCGGCTGTGTCCCAAGTCCCGGCCGTGAGTGAATACCTGATTTATCACTTTGGGTCCATTTTCCTCATGGACTTTATTTAATTTGTTGGGCTATTTGGGTAAATTGTAACGTTAAAAAAAAAAAGCATACTCAACCACTATCCTCCTCCTGTGGAGGAAATTGAGTTTCTTTAGTGTTTATCACTGATATAGCTGGGTGCTACTCTTGTATTCTTATAATGTTAGGATAAATATTAAGGTGCTAAACCTAATATGATGAAGAAATGACTTTAGAAAATGGAAATGCTGAAAAGCTTCAAGACAAAACAACATAATAAATATTCTCACACCAAACCTATTCGGAGCAGTAAATTGATGTCTCTTTTAGAAATAGAATTTAGAGACAACTTTTAATTTCGGTTATTAAATATGGTATTTTCTGTTTTATTGATGTGAAATTGAAAGATTCAGCAGAATAATAAAAGATGAGAGACTAGTGAAGACTAGCGATTTTTGAGATAGCAAATTTTACTTGAGGTATCTAATTTTAACTGGTTGAGGGAGAGACATGATAGTTTATAAAACTTCTGATTTAAACAGTAAATTTAGTCTTTTCTCTTTGAACGTATTAAATTATCCATTTACCAACTGAGATTTTCAATTTCATTTTAATCGATGTAGTATATATACCGTGTATATATATTTTTCAAGAAGGATTTAAAGACTTGGAAATTAATATTCAAATTGGTTTCAGAGTGACCACATTCTCAGGTATAATAATTTTAGCTTTTTTCCTGGAAGATAATTACCAAGACAAGACCAAAAGAATACCTTTTGTGTTTTATAGTCACCTTCTTTCTTTGGTACAGTTCACTCATCTTCCATTGCCTCAGCATCTGGCTATAAAAAGTGAATAATAATATTTATTTGAAATTTGTATATCCATTTTTGGGTGAAAAAAATCTCTATTATTAGAAGGTAAACATTGAGGAACACAACTGTCCTATAAATATTAATGAAATTTTATACTCAAAGTAATTTTAAGCTGTTACTCTGTACGAATTTGATTTATCTGAAAATAGGGAATTAAAGAAGGAAAGTGATGTATATTAACTAGTCTATCTAAGGGGTTGGGGCATATAAAGATCTAATTTTATGCTATTTTTCTTCACACTGATTTAGTAGACTTTCAGGCATGCAAGAGGAAGCCAGCCACCAAGAGTCAGATAATATGTAAAGAGACAGATTTGTCTAGAGTGAACTATAAAGTGGATTGCTTTATATCAATTTTTATGCGCCCACTGAGATTCTTTAAAAAAATTATACAAAAGGTACATTCCTATGGGGGAAAATTGGTTCTGAGAACCACTAGTAAAATCATACTTAACTTTAGACATCTGTTGAAAATGCATATTTAAATATCTTTTCCAATATTCATTGCAACAAAATAGTGCAGTCGACAATTATAGATATTACTGATTTCCCTACACACCAGGGACCAGTGGGAGTGGGACTGCAGGAGGGCAGCCAGTCAGGTTGTTGTCTTTTTTTTCCAGTCATCCAGCCGGTCTGGTTGGGTCTGGACTCTGCTTCTCCTGTCACTCCTGCTTACCTTCTTCATTCCAGACAGTCCTAGCTCTGTAACGCCCTGGATTACAGTGTCTGAAGAAGCTGAAAAACTAGTGACTGAAATGCCTCCTCCTGGTCCTGGCTTGTAAGTGGAGACGGGCATCCTGCATTCTGATGGGTGATAATAGGAGAGGCTGGACAGAGCTCCCTGTTTCACTGGCAATTTCAGTCAGCCTCCTTTCTTTCTCCCAGCTACATGCATTTATTATGTGATAGCAAGTCCCTGTTCTGAGCCCCACTCCTGGCTTGTGTTAAGAGACAGGGCTCTGGCAGGGACTTCCCAGCTGGCATTCTGATGGCTGTTTATAGCTAGACCCTGCCTGACCCTGGATGCAGTGCATCCAGCTGGCGCCAGAGGCCAAGGACATCTGGAAATGTCCTAACTTCAGGGCTTAGGATATAACATGGAGCATATATATTTGCTGTCCAACCAATTATCTAGGTTAAATTTTATTCATTGTCTTTTTATCTATGTGTTGTTTAAAGGGTTTATTGTGGTTTAGTGGCTCCGTGTTGAAGAGCTTGCTTTGAACCAAATCTTGTCAAAGACTGTGTGTGGTAACTTAGATGTTATGATGGCAAACTGGATTCTAGGTTTTGCTAGGAAAAGCAAATACGTTTTAAGCAGTACTGAAAATGGTAATGTATATCCTCATAAACTCGGAGAGGAGATACTAAGTATGTTACATTTGTACATTTTACATATGTTGAAATAGTTTAGAAAATTGTGTCACTTTGGACTCTAGACCCAATCAAAGTTAGAATATTTTACTAAACATTGCTTTCTTTCAACAATATTTAGGGATGATTCTGTTCAAAAATTCCCTAATAACATCTCACAAACAACCAGAATAATTCTGAACCTGTTTTATGTTTGTGTTCTTCATTCTTGTTTGTGATACCTAGGACCTTTGGATATCCTATCATGTTTGAAAGGATTTTAGTACTTAGTAAGTTAAAAAAATTTATTTATTTATTTATTTATTTTTGGTTCTTGTTCTTCATTGCTGCACTGGGCTTTCTCTAGTGGCAGCGAGCGGGGGCTACTCTTCGTTGCAGTGCATGGGCGTCTTATTGTGATGGCTGCGCTTATTGTGGAGCACAGATTCTTGGCCCAAGAACTTCAGTCATTGCAGCATGCAGACTCAGTAGTTGTGGCACACGGGCTTACTTGTTCTGTGCTGTGTGGAATCTTTTCAGACTAGGGATTGAACCCCTGTACCCTGCATTGGCAGGTGGATTCTTATCCATTGTACCTTCAGGGATTGGTGATGTTGAGCACTTTTTCATCTACATATTGGCCATTTGTATGTCTTCTTTGGAAAAACGTCAATTAGGTACTTTGCATTTTTAAAAAATTGGATTATTTGCTATTTTGCTTTTGAGTTGAATGAGACCTTTGCATCTTTTGTATAAACCCCTTATCAAATACATGGTTTGCAAATATTTTCTCTCATTCTGTCTTTCCAGTCTGTTTTCTTTGCTCTGCAGAAGTCCTTTAGTTTGATGTGACCCACTTATTTTCGATTTTGTTGGCTTTGCTTTTGGTGTCTTATCCAAGAAATCATTGTCAAAACCAGTGTTAGGGAGCTTCCCCCCTTTGTTTTCTTGTAGTTTTCGTGTGTTTGATGTAAGATACAGATCCACTTTGATTTTTTACACATGGATATCCAGTTTTCCCGATACCATTGCTGAAAAAGCTATCTTTTCTCCATTGAGTGTTCATGACATTATTGTCAGAAATTAATTGACTATGAACATGGTATTATTTCTGGGTTTTATATTCTGTTCCCCTGTTGTGTGCCTGTTTTTATGCCAATATCATGCTATCTTATTTACGATAACTTTGTATTATAGCTTGAAATCAGGAAGTATGATGCTACCAGCTTTGTTCTTCTTTCTCAAGTTTGGTTTGGCTGTTTGGGGGTGTTTTGTTGTTGCATATAAAGTTGAGGGTAGTTTTTTTCTATATCTGTGGAAAATGCTATTGAAATTTTCTTTCTCTCTAACTCTGTCAGAAACCAGGGAGCATGACTTTTCTTGTTTTTTGTTCCTGTCACCTCATATAGTGCCTTACGAATAGGAGGTCTTTGGGGAAAGTGTGTTGAATAAATGGGACTGGGGCACAGATTTTGGTATTCATGTAAAACTAACTTGTAGGTTAATGATTAGTTAATTCTGGGTTAGGCCACTGGTATAATAGGTCAACTCATGATACTGATATATAAGTTCAAGGTACGTAGTTTCTTTTCTCTTAGGAAACATCCTTCTTGTGGAGAAGGCAACTAATGTGGGTCTATTTTTATTGCTTTAAACTTAAATTTAGACATGCATATTGTAGTGAACTTTGCTGTAAAGTTTAGACACTGGTTTTTGAAAGGGAGAAACAGTATCTCTCAGATTAGGTGAAAATATGAATTCATGTCATTGAAGATCTAGAATCATATACTTGAAATCTATAAACCATGTAATTTCGTAGAGTCTGTTTCTTCACAATTAGTTTGTAGATTACGGCTGTGATACACAATGCAAATTATTTAGTAGATGCAGTGGAGTCTTGGACACTGTTTCGATATCTTAAGCACTTTGAGAATTTTTCCTAATGTACATGTGTTTGCCTGATTGTATCCTGAAGGATAAGCCTGGTCATCCATCCTGTCATCTCTTTTTAGTCCCTCTCTTGATAGTCTCAGGCCCCACTTAGCTTCATCTATCTTCTTCTTGAGGCCATGACTTCTGTCCCTAACCTGCACCCAGCTCCAGGCTTGCCTTTTCAGCTGCCTGCTAATGAGTTTATCAAGCCGTCTCAGAAATTGCTATTTCTCCATTGGTTTATTTATTTCTCTTAACAAAACCATGGTATCCTCAGTCCCCTGGGCAATGCCAGAGACATATTTGATTTTGCCCTGATTTCCTGTATTGGTTAACTATGTGATAAAAGAGGAGCCTTGGCCCTAGGTATGCTAGATTCCTAGTCTGGCTTGTTCACTTTTTTAGGTGTGTGATGTGGAAATCACTCATCTGGGTAGCCTTGATCTCCTCATCTGTAAAGTGAGGATGATGGTCTCTAGCTCATCAGGTTATTGAGAGAGTGAAGCAACATGGCCTAAGGTCTAGCATATAGGTCCAGCATATAGTATATAGTAGCCTCTTGAGAAACCTATGTACGGGTCAGGAAGCAACAGTTAGAACTGGACATGGAACAACAGACTGGTTCCAAATAGGAAAAGGAGTACGTCAAGGCTGTATATTGTCACCTTGCTTATTTAACTTATATGCAGAGTACATCATGAGATGTGCTGGGCTGGAAGAAGCACAAGCTGGAATCAAGATTGCCAGGAGAAATATCAATCACCTCAGGTATGCAGAAGACACCACCCTTATGGCAGAAAGTGAAGAGGAACTAAAAAGCCTCTTGATGAAAGTGAAAGTGGAGAGTGAAAAAGTTGGCTTAAAGCTCAACATTCAGAAAACGAAGATCATGTCATCTGGTCCCATCACTTCATGGGAAATAGATGGGGAAACAGTGGAAACAGTGTCAGACTTTATTTTTGGGGGCTCCAAAATCACTGTAGATGGTGATTGCAGCTTTGAAATTAAAAGACACTTACTCCTTGAAAGTTATGACCAACCTAGATAGCATATTGGAAAGCAGAGATATTACTTTGCCAACAAAGGTCCATCTAGTCAAGGCTGTGGTTTTTCCTGTTGTCATGTATGGATGTGAGAGTTGGACTGTGAAGAAAGCTGAGTGCCGAAGAATTGATGCTTTTAAAGTGTGGTGTTGGAGAAGACTCTTGAGAGTCCCTTGGACTGCAAGGAGATCCAACCAGTCCATTCTGAAGGAGATCAGCCCTGGGATTTCTTTGGAAGGAATGATGCTAAAGCTGAAACTCCAGTACTTTGGCCACCTCATTTGAAGAGTTGACTCATTGGAAAAGACTCTGATGCTGGGAGGGATTGGGGGCAGGAGGAGAAGGGGATGACAGAGGATGAGATGGCTGGATGGCATCACGGACTCAATGGACATGAGTTTGGGTGAACTCCTGGAGTTGGTGATGGACAGGGAGGCCTGGCGTGCTGTGATTCATGGGGTCGCAAAGAGTCAGACACGACTGAGCAACTGAACTGAACTGAACTGAGACCTTCAGATTGGAATTCCATCTAACACTCCTGTCAGTTGTTAGATTATCCTTTGAGAATTATTCTGTGGACATGAACTCTGTACTAGCCCATCCCCTCATGTCCTTCTGTCTTTGTCTTTCATTCTTCTTCTCACACAGACTCTGCCTTCTTAAATATGCCTCACGCTTTTTATTTTGCCACTAGTTTTTATATGGAAGTTTTGTTATCTTTACCTCTTTATCTCTGTCTACTGAGATGTGGCTGCTGCTGCTAAGTTGCTTCAGTAGTATCCAACTCTGTGCAGCCCCATAGACGGCAGCCCACCGGGCTCCCCCGTCCCTGGGATTCTCCAGGCAAGAACACTGGAGTGGGTTGCCATTTCCTCCTCCAATGCATGAAAATGAAAAGTGAAAGTGAAGTCGCTCAGTCGTGTCTGCCTCTTAGCGACCCCATGGACTGCAGCCTACCAGGCTCCTCCGTCCATGGGATTTTCCAGGCAAGAGTACAGGAGTGGGTTGCCATTGCCTTTTCTGCTGAGATGTGGACCATACCTGTCAGTCAGTTCCTTTCTCCTTTGTGGAGCATGTCTTCGTTTCCAGAATGTGTCATAAGTGTGTTTCATCATGGTAGATGCATCTTGACATAGGATACTTTGAGTACTGGTCCTTTCTCCTTGGAATCTTTAAGAGCAGAAAGGAGCCATATCTTGACTTAATCGCTGTGGCATAAAGTAGAATAGCCTGCAAGTAGTTACCAATCAATTGAATAGTTGACATATGATATCTTATTAATAGCTGCTAAAATTTACCAAATAGTTTAAAAGACCGTCTTTAAATTGCCTCTTTGAATATATGGGTCTAGTGGTATCTAGATTAATATTTGAGACTGATAAGCATTTATTCATTGTTCTCCTTTTCCTTCTTTACATTGACTTAAGTACCATTGCACTTCAGTATGTTATGTAGCAGAAAATCCATTATGTAGAAGGAAAAAATTCTTTAGTTTTTTAGGAAATGATTGTACTGCATGATCAGATTTCAGAACTTTAGAAATTATTAATTAAGTGCTATAAACTTTCTTCATATGTGTGGCCATCTTTCAGTCCTGTTGGTGACTTTATTCCCTAGGAAAGTATAGAACCATTTGCTATTTATTCAAAATTAATAACGTTTATAATTCTCAGTGATAAAAGCTGAGTCAAGTAATAGAGATACATGACCATTCAGAACTATATTCTGGATTAATGTTTTTGTTATTTCTATTTCATACTCTGCATTTTAGTGTGAGAATAATGAAAACCCTAAAATTACTATAGTTTTTCTACTGCCAAATTCTTCTCACAAAGTAGAGATGCCAGACTTTGTCCAAATTTAAATGATATCATGCTTTTGCCAGTAAGCTATTGTTTAGAATGAGTTCCTTAGGGAAAAAAGTCACAAAGAAAGCTGTACTTATTGAAAATGTTTTCTTTGTTTTCTTTTTCTTAATAGAAGGATGGCTTACTGCCACATTCTGTTGTTGTTTAATGTTATAGAGGTTTTACTGCAGCTCTGTTGGTGATTACAAGCGTGCTACATTTTGGCTAACAAATATAGTAAATGTGATGAAAATCCCCTATGTTGTACGTTTCTCTGAATAACATGTTTATATAACATGCTAAATACTTCTGTTGAAAGAATTGCTTTCCTGAAAAGAGGTTGCAAATTCCTTTCTAGATTTTCAGTGTTTCTGAAGTGTATTATTGAATATTCCAAATTTTATGGATATTTAAAAATCATCCTTAAAAGTTTTTGTTTGCACACACTATCCTTTTTGAAGTCAGGGCTCTGCAGAGATTGAGAATTGTATCTCTGGATAATGTTATTTTCTTATTATATCTACAAGCCTCTGCTGCTGCTGCTACTGCTGCTAAGTCACTTCAGTCGTGTCCGACTCTGTACGACCCCATAGATGGCAGCCCACCAGGCCATGCCGTCCCTGGGATTCTCCAGGCAAGAACACTGAAGTGGGTTGCCATTTCCTTCTCCAATGCATGAAAGTGAAAAGTGAAAGTGAAGTCGCTCAGTTGTGTCCAACTCTTAGCGACCCCATGGACTGCAGTCTATTAGGCTCCTCCGTCCATGGGATTTTCCAGGCAAGAGTACTGGAGTGGGGTGTCATTGCCTTCTCCCACAGCCTCTACATGGAGTTATTTAAAGGTTTTTATATATATTTTTTGGAGTCAGTAGCACTGATGTGACCATGTAGACAGAGTACTTGCACAAACTAATATGTTTCTGTTTATGAAGTGGCACAATGGTGGTGGGCTGACCCTGCTAGCGTCAGCCCTTCTGTGGACCTCATGCTGAGTTCTGGCTTCCCTTGTGGTGTCTGGCCTGCCTCGTGTCCTCCAGACCCTGCCGCATCTAGATGTCTCCTGTAGCTTCTGCTGTTCCATGTTGGTCCAGTGACACTACCCTGGACTGTGGCCTGCTCAGTTTGAGACACTGGTTTCTGATTGCCAGCTGGCCATCTCCACCTGGATGTATTTCTCAAAACTCAGTTCTGAGTATCCCATTGAATTGTCTTTCCCCCATCCCATCATTTGTGCCGTAAAATCGTGGTGCAGCTCACTCATGTAAGTCATCCATCTGGAAGTCATGCTTGGTATTCCTCCCTTACAACCCACATCCAGCTGATCACTAATTCCTGCAAATTACTCAGACCTTTTCTTTTCTTTCTCTTCATGAGTTGAGTTCTTTGCCGTCACTGTGTGGGCAGTTGCTGTTGCCTCTCAGCAGTGTCCAATTGTCTTTCTCCTGCTTTCAAGTCATCCTCACTTTGAGGTCCATGGACCCCTGAATGTTCACAGATGGACTTCAGAAGCCTGTGGATTGTTTGGAGTAAAATATTAAGACTTTTATGTATGTGTGTAGTTGTATTTTTCTGGTCGTTATAGCAAACTCCAAGAGATAGTGGACAGAGAATCCTGAAGTACTTGCAGATCATGGGGTTGAAAAGAGTCGGTCACGAGTTAGTGACTGAATAACAACAATATTCTCGATGTATCTATGAACCCAGATGGTTAAGAACCAATTTTTGTGTACTTATTTCTTCACACGTAATCTTCACAAGTCTTCACAGTTATCTTGCTATAATGTAAATCTGATCTATTGCTCTCCTACTTACAGTTCTTTAGTGAAGTCCTGTCTTATATAAAATATAAACTTGGTAGCCTGATGGCATAGGAGAAGGAAATGGCAACCCACTCCAGTAGTCTTGCCTGGAAACTCCCATGGACGGAGGAGCCTGGTAGGCTACAGTCCATGGGGTCTCGAACAGTCGGAAATGACTGAATGACTTCACTTTCACTTTTTACTTTCTTGCGTTGGAGAAGGAAATGGCAACCCACTCCAGTGTCCTTGCCTGGAGAATCCCAGGGATGGGGGAGCCTGGTGGGCTGCCGTCTATGGGGTCACAGAGAGTTGGACATGACCGAAGTGACTTAGCAGCAGCAGCAGCCTGATGGCATGGCCCTTATGAACTTTCCTACCTTATCTTCTCCCAGCCCTCTCCCTCCTTGTGTCTACACATCAGTCCACTAAAGTTTTGTAGTTTGACTATATACCATGCTTGTTTCCCACTATTCTTTCTGTTTGAAATTACCCGTTCTGTGTCCCCCTTCCCTGTTTGCTTACTTTCTCAGCAAGTGAAGTCTTCCTGGCTCACTGGCCCCCAACTACATTTAGGCAATTTCTATTTTAATTAAACTTCTTTCCCTATGTTAAAATTATTGATTTATATTGAATCGTGTCTACTTCTTAACCTGTGATCTTCACATACATTAGAACCGCCTGCTTCTGAAATCTCATTACATGTTGAACTTCTCACATCACTGCATTTATTCTTGACTTTTGATTAGTTGCTTAAAATCTTATGAAAGACTTGGTTCTTTTCCTGCTTTTGACTTGATCAAGAGACTACCCATCATCATGTGTATCACGATGGCTGTGTATCATGTTAACATCTTCTCTTTTTCCTTTGCTGTGCTACACATTTTGAAGTTCTCCTTTAGTTTTGCTACTTATCTTTTCTCCCGTTTCAGAAATTGCTTCTGTCAGCCAGAATTCTTGGTTGTAAGCAATGAAACTCAGTTTGGCCTATTCCAACCAGAAAAGGAAATATTGGCAGGCTAGTGGGAATCCACAGAATAGCCAGGAAAGTGGAAAACTGGGCTCACAAGAAGGGAAGGCATATGGGTCCCTACCACACTGTGAGGATGATGACAAGCCTGGGTCATGAGGACAGACGGCATTCACAGTCACTCAGTAAGTGGCACCACAGCTTGTCCTCCACCATCACCCCTGTTGGTCGCTTGGTAACATGCATGTGTGATGTGCATGCACAGTCAGTTGCTCAGTTGTGTCCGACTCTTTGCAGTCCCATGGACTGTAGCCCACCAGGCTCCTCTGCCCATGGAATTTCCCAGGCAAGAATACTGGAGTGGGTTGCTATTTCCTCCTTTAGGAGATCTTTGTGACCCAGGGTTTGAACCCACATCTCCTGCAGCCCCTGCATTGGCAGGCAGATTCTTTACCACTACCTGGGAACAGTACAGCCCCCATCCCCTACTTCAGATGACAATCACAGATCCAAATTACAGATCCAGAAGTTTCAGCAGCCCTTTTCTTGGGTTCCGTTAATTTGTTAGAGTGGCTCACAGAAATCAGAGAAGCATTTCAGTTACTAGATTACTGGTTTGTTATAAAAGATGTAATTCAGCAACAGCCAGATGGAAGAGGTGAGTAGGTGAGCAGGAAGGGGTGGGGCACCCGCTGTCTTGAGTGCTCCATTCTCCCAGCACCTCTGCGTGTTCAGCCACCTGGGAGCTCTCTGAATCTGTCCTTTGCAGTATTATGGAGGCTTCATTACATAAGCATGATTGATTAAATCATTGGTCTTTGGTGACTGATGCAACTTCCCGCCACTGTCCCCCTCCTTAGGAATCAAGGGGTAGGACTGAAAGGCCTACCCTATAATCGCTTGGTTGGTTCTCTTGGCAGCCATTCCCCAGCCTTAGGTGATTTTTCAAAACCCTAACAAAAGACACCTCCTAGGCTCTCAATTAGCTTCCCAGGTGGTGCAGTGGTAAAGAATCCATCTGCCAGTGCGGGAGACATAGGAGACATAGGTTCCATCCCTGGGTCGGGAAGATCCCCTGGAGGAGGAAATGGCAACCCACTCTGGTATTCTTGCTTGGAAAACTCCATGGACAGAAGAACCTGCTGGACTATAACCCATAGGGTTGCAAAAGAATTGGGCATGACTTAACAACTGAGTACCCATGCAGGCTCTCAACACTTAAGAGGTTTCAAGGGTTTTTGGAGCTCAGTGCCACAAATGGGGACAAAGACCAAATATATACATATATACATTCTTACTTGAAATCATCACATCCTATCACAGTCAATGAGGAATTATTCAGATACTAGAAGTGTTCATAACCTGGGTAGCCAAATGGGTGGACAAGTGTCTGCCACACTGCTGTTCTGCCACTTGGACTAGACGCACTTCCGGAAGTTTTTACTGGTGGGATATGTGTTATTATCATGTGGTTGTTTACATAGTGGTTTAGGAAGCTTTCGTTTAGAAAGTTTTCATGTCAGCATGCCATTCAGTGAGGTGGAGGGAGTATTGTAATAATACTGTTTTATGAGGAACCTGGTGGGCAAAGAAGTAATGCAGTCTGACAAAGAACTTGTAGCTGTTCATGCAGAACTGAAGCTTGACCTTGTGCCTGCCACTCCAGAGTCCATGCAGCCTGTTTCCACTGCACCAGCCTACAAGTCCCAGAGCCCTGGTGCAGTGCTTGTCGGGGCTCAGGAAAGTGTCTTCACAGCATGTACATTCAACACGCAACCTCTTCCTAGGACAGTGATGTGCACGCACAAATCTGGTTCTGCGAAGGCCAATTTGGCACTAGCTGTTCTTGTTCTGTCTACTTGTATTGTTCATTGTTGTAACATCTCTCTGGTTGACTGAAGCCATATGTCATTCAAATGGAACCTGGACTTTGGCATTGGCCTGGCAATCACTAGGCTGTGGAGTACAGCAATAACAATTAGGAAAACTATCTGTTCATTAAACCAGTGGAATTTACAAGCCCTTTTGTGACTGAGCTCCACACCTCTACCCTCTGGAAAATGAGAGTACAGTCGGTTAAGCCCGCGTACTTTTTTCCTTTCTGTGAATTGTTTTTTGTTTCACATTTGTTATTTGTTTCACATTTGTAGATTACTGTAGAAGCCAGGTAGATTAGCACTTTAAAGGATTATAACATTGGAAAATATGGTTTGGAAATAAATTACCTCAAAACAAGTAGTATGAGAAGTGTTTATGTTGATTTTTTTCCCCATATCATATTAAACACTTCTGCTTTTATTGAAGAACATTTCTTAAATTCTTAATTTGAAGAATATTAGATAATTTTTATGTAATAGGGACAGTGGGTTTGTATCTTACTATTTTTTATAAAGTATAGTGTCGCTTCTTGCTGTGAGTTAAGGTATAATCTTGATACATGCATATATACACAAGCTGGGGCAGAGGTATATGTGCTAAGCTTAGTATTCCTGTGTTTTAGACTAGGGATCTCTCACATCTTGTAGGGAAAACTGAGAGTAGACTCTTTCATAATGATGGAAGGAAAACAAAGCAAAGACAAACAGCAAAAATCTCAAACCCCCTCTGCATTGGTAGATGGCTGAGTGTTGCCACAGTGGAAGAACTCTTCCAAACGTGGGAAGGTTTTAGAAGTCTGTTCTTCTAGGAGCCCACATTCTCCCCTTGCCCTCCCTGGTGTATTTGAGGTGTGAGGTGGGGGCCAGGTGATGAGAGAGTGCCAGGTTACTGGTGCCAAAGGGCGAGGAGGGTGAGAGCATGAGTCTAGGAGTTAGAAGAAATATATTTTCAGGGGAGCAGGGCATCATAAAGTGAAGAATCACTCTGTCATTAGTTGGGAGAGTCAGAGGGGAAGACGGATATGACAAGAGGGAGAAAGGAGCGGGTAGAAATTGGACTCCTGATCATGAAGAAGAAGGAGGAACCTGTTATGTGATTGTGTGTCGTGTGACTGTGTTAGAGACAGAAGCCCACTCCAAAGCCTTAACAGGAAAGTTGATAAGTTGGTGTAGTGTTTAAGTTGTCAAACATAATGCTTCATATTGAATAATAAAATTTTATAAGTATTTAATAAATACGTTGTATAAAATTTGCATAAGAAAAATGCTTTTGGTGAGGTGAAGTTGCTCAGTCGTGTCCGACTCTTTGCGACCCCACGGACTGTAGCCTACTAGGCTCTTCATCCATGGGATTTTCCAGGCAAGAGTACTGGAGTGGGTTGCCATTTCCTTCTCCAGAGGATCTTCCCGACCCAGGTCTCCCACATGGTAGGCAGACGCTTTACTGTCTGAGCTACCAGGGAAGTCTAATCCTTTTGCAGTAGAAATCAAATTTTTCTGGCACGACTCCATTGCCAGCAATGGGATTTATCAAAACTACAAACGCCAGCACGTTGAATATTTCAATACTGTACTCAATTGTTCATATTTTAGCTATGAAACAAATCAAATGTAAATGCTTAATATGTATACAAATCCACAGATTCTTCACAGAAGAAAACAATGGAAGACTGATTTTCTACATGTCACCTGTTCATTAGTTCTTCACTAATGTGTCTTGAGTTATTTCAAATATAATGTATACACCACTACTTATGTTTTTCAACATTTTCTATCTAGGTCCTAAAGGGTATAAACAAGGATGCATACAGTCAGGTTGTTTTTATAAACTTTTGAGGTTTCTTCTGTTATGCATCTTACAATAATGAATATAAGAATAATGAATATAAAAAGACAAAAGATGGCTTTTGGTAGGTGGTGTTAATTTTGTATAGGAAACATATTACTTTGACAGCAGTTTGTCTAGTTGTTTTCTCTAATGTAGAGAAAAAGGCCAAAGAGAAGAATTTGGAACCTTGGTAGAGAAAGTGCTGTAGGCTTGATGGAGGTTAGAAGGGCTTTGAAATACAGGAGGTTGTGTATCTCTGCAGCTGCACTGTTGCCATGTGCTGCCCTGGGCCTGCTGGAATTTCTGCAGCTCTGCCAGTCTTGTCACTGGGCCCAAGCGAGCCACCGCGAACCCCTAGCTGCTCTGGTTCCTCCTCCCCTGCAACCCTCACCTTGGCCGAGAGGTCTGGAACAGCCTGTCTGTGGGCCCTCCTAACCTTAGCAAGCTGATTTTAGTCACTGAGTGCCAGGGTAATCCTCCAGTTGCTTATCTGGACCCAGATGAAGGTTTGATATGTGGTACTTGAAATTTTGGATATCAGATTTGAAATTCATGATATGCCAAAACAAACTGGAAGAAATTAGGTAATTTTTAGTAGTCTTATTTTTCAAATAAACAAATACATATGTATGTAGTATCACCTATACCATATTCATGGTCTTTCTCTCAGTGTGTTCACGGGTGATGTATTGTCTTCAATTTTGTATCAGTCACTTTTCAGGGCATCTGAGGAGTGCATGGGTTCCTGTATCTCAGTATTGACTCCTTTCATCACCCATTATTGAAATTTTAGTCTAAGTGGTACCAATTGGGGCATGCTTAGTGTTTGTTCATGTTGATTAAAGGGGAGCAGTTACAGAAATAATTTCTAAATGGTAGGTATTCTTTAAAAATTACTGCATGGTTTTGGAATGTAGTATTTGATTTCAGAGAGCAGAAAGTTTACCTCCTTACCAGTGGCTTATTTGGGTTACCATGAAAAAGATGTGTTCTTGGCCAGTATGTGAGGAAACATCCTGAAGGTGTGTGTGGTGAGGGGGAAAGCCTTAATGCACTGAAAATGTTCCCAAGGGCAAGTTGCAGTTGATACTTAAGAGTTAACTATAACTCATTATCTTGGGTGGTAACTCATGTTTATGTTTTAAAATGGAATGTACTCATTTATTACAGAGTCAACCATTCATACAGCCAGTGCTTTTTTTTGGGGGGGGGGGGTTGGTTGTTTGTTTAAGCATCTGCTGTGTACATAGTGTGGCCTGGGAATTAATCAGAATTCCTCTCTATCATTACCTCACACTGCACTGAACTGTTTATGCCTCATTCCCTTAATGTTTCCCTTCTTTGCCAACTGGGTTTCTGTTACTCAACAGAGAATCCTCTTTTTTCTCTTCTCTTGCCAATTGAGAGTCAAGTCCTCTGTCCAGGCCTGGGACCAATACTTCTGATCTGAACAGCATTTCCTAATGCTCTGGAACTTGTCTCCCCACCTCTTCCAATGAAAACTACCTGCTTCCTTTTCTGCTGTCCTTTTGTTATTGCTCAAAATCTTTTTTATTCTGAATTGTAAACATATGTTATTTTTCCCTTTTGTTTGTAAGCTGCTACATGCAGGGATTTTGTAATATTCGTATTTCTATCTTCTATAGCGCCTCAGGTGATTCTTTGACACTTTATTATTGCTCAATAAAATGTTGAATCAATACATGTGATATAATGGAATGTATAGAAAAGTTGGAGATCCATTTGGGAAAACAAAGCAGAGGTACATGTACCAACTCTAAGGGTGCCTTGCTGTAGCTTTCTCTTTCGGTACTGCAGCCTGAATCAGGAGACCAGACAGCTATCACTGATTCTGTCACCAATTGACCATCTGCTCTTAGATCCTTCATGGAGAAGGCTCTCTGTGAAAGAAGAGTGACTGCCCTTTCACAGAGTTGAATGAATCAGCAGTGTGAAAGAAGTTCGGAAGCACTGTGTGTGTACATACGAAGTATTGATCCTGTCATGAATTTGGGGAGTGGTTAGCTGATAACCAACTAACTCTGACTCGATGGACATGAGTTTGCATAAGCTCTGGGAGTTGGTGATGGACAGGGAAGCCTGGCGTGCTGCTGTCCATGGGGTTGCAAAGAGTCGGACACGACTGAGTGACTGAGCTAAACTAGCTGATAACAGTGAACAGTTTTTACAATGACATCTTTCTGGTAGTTACTGTAGTAAATTGTTTTGGAGAAAAGAAGCTGATAAGCCTCATGCTATAATTTGTGGTATAGGGAATTTCACATGGAGGCCTCAGGGTAGAGAACAAAGTAAGGTTATGTATGATAAAAGAGCACAAGGAAAGTTCGAAGAGAGGGAGAGTTCCACAGCTTAATTTCTGTATTTTCTAAAGTTACAAACTCAGTGAATACAACTGTCTTCAGGTTCTTTTGCTTCCCAGTGTCAGTTGGTCAGGGTACATTTGTGAGACACTGTCAGGTTCCCTGTTCTTAGAACATTCTTGCCCACTGCCTTTCTACCTATAATGAGATAGTCTTTCTTGTGAGCATTTGCTTTTTTAATTACATGTTAATTGTCCTTATTCTTCTTGGAAATTTTAGGCAGTCATAGTTATAATTTTTTTCCCATGTGTTTGCTCCAGAGAGATTATTTGTGCAAATATTCATATGAATCTGATGAAGAACTCACTGCTAGGGAGCGTCAGAACTGTCCCAGGGACACGGTGGTCAGGATTTCCACAGTGAAGGTCTTCTCTGCTTCCCCACCCCCAAATAGATATATTGCCTTGTCCTTATGAGGTTTTACTTTTCTTCTTTTGGGATCTGTGTGGAAATCAAAAGACGTCATAGCTCGGACTTCTGTGGTGGTCCAGTGACTAAGCCTCTGTGCTCCCAGTGCAGGGGGCTCAGGTTCAACCCTTGATCAGGGAACTAGATCCCACATGCCGCAACTAAAAGATCCCGTGTGATGTACCTAAGACCCAGAGCAGCCAAGTAAAGTAAAGAAATAAATATTTTAAAAAAGAAGTCATAGCTCTTCTCTATACTCTTTATATTTAAAATTTTACTCCTGTCTCATTTTCCTTGCTTTGCCTCCTCTGGAATTCAGTTCATCCTGTACTTTTAATCTCATTTCTTCCTTCCAGCTGTAAGAGAGCTGTGTACCATCTCTGGCACTTGCCTCTTGCTCACCATTGCATGCTCTACTTCTCCCGAGTCTGCTCAGGACACTTACCTGCTCAGGCTTCCTGTCTCTTCTTCACCCATTCTTGCTGTGACTCCTAATTCCTTCTAGGAGTTGCTGTCTCCTTCTCTCTGAGCAGTAGACACTGCTGGTGGGTTGTTACCTTGCTCTGTTGCAGTTTGCCTTCTCTCTGCTGGTTATCTCCTGTTGAACTGTTCAGCCTGCTCAAATCAGCAGTAGTTGTGTTTCTCTGGCAGTGCATTGTGTATCAATGGCCCTGCAGGTCAGGGAAGAGGAACTTGAGGAACCAATATCCATGGACACTGATTTATTCTGATACACTATCGCTTGGAACAGCTTGCTCTGAGAGGCTCTGAAAAAATCATCCTTGAATGCAGTGTTTTTAAAAATTATTCATTGTGATCTATTAGTGTGGCAATGAATGTATATTAAGCAAGGTATATTAAGCTGCAGCCAGAAATTTTTTTAAGAGATTTGAATATGAAAAAAAATGAATGCATCACAGTGTAGTAAGGATGTCATGTGTGTTCAAGGTTGTGATCTAAAACATAATTCTTCTTTTGATTTGGAATCAAAACATTTGAAAGCCATTGGTCTGATAACCTTTAGTTATTTTTAGCTCCTTTGATTCCTCACCTCCTTTTCTAATGGAAATTTTTAAGTTTTTTTTTGTGTGTGTTTTTGTAGATGAGACAAAGTAGAATTAGAATATGGCCTATTCACAGGGCAGCTTGATGGAAAATCAAAAGCACAGTTAACTGATTTACCAGTTGCAGGGCAGGTCGCTTGCCTGCCACATGGATCCACGACAGGGTGTGGTTAGGGCAGCAGCCCATGTCCCGACAAAGCCCCCAAGGAGCCTGCAGTGAAGGCACCACCTGGAGGCTCTTCTGCAGGTTTCATTCAGGAGGATTAGGACTTTTTCAGCACCCACACCCTCACAGTGGGTTTGTCCTGGACATATGGGGTGATCAGAGTCCCACCAGAGTGGGGAGTGGAGGACAGTGGAAAGAGGTTTTAGGAGACATCAAATGACCAGATACTAGTGTTGTTACTTCTTTTCTCTGGCAGTAAGAAATAGCTATAGGTTTTAAGTGATTGTTAGTTATCGAATGTGATTAACATCTCTGGTTAGAAAATGACCGTTTTTCACTAATGCCTCATTCCTGGTCTTGATATTGGGGAGACTTCCTGACCTCAGTGTTTTCTTGCTACTCTGATGGCATTGCACTGGTCTTGTAAACAACATTCTTGAAAGCAAACTTAAATATGTCACATGTGAAGCCGTCTGGACCGGGGCTTTTGTTTGCTGGAAGATTTTTGATTACAGTTTCAATTTCCATGCTTGTGATGGGTCTGTTAAGATTTTCTATTTCTTCCTGGTCCAATTTTGGAAAGTTGTACTTTTCTAAGAATTTGTCCATTTCTTCCACGTTGTCCATTTTATTGGCATATAATTGTTGATAGTAGTCTCTTATGATCCTTTGTATTTCTGTGTTGTCTGTTGTGATCTCTCCATTTTCGTTTCTAATTTTGTTGATTTGATTTTTCTCCCTTTGTTTCTTGATGAGTCTGGCTAATGGTTTGTCAATTTTATTTATCCTTTCAAAGAACCAGCTTTTGGTTTTGTTGATTTTTGCTATGGTCTCTTTTGTTTCTTTTGCATTTATTTCTGCTCTAATTTTTAAGATTTCTTTCCTTCTACTAACCCTGGGGTTCTTCATTTCTTCCTTTTCTAGTTGCTTTAGGTGTAGAGTTAGGTTATTTATTTGACTTTTTTCTTGTTTCTTGAGGTATGCCTGTATTGCTATGAACTTTCCCCTTAGGACTGCTTTTACCGTGTCCCACAGGTTTTGGGTTGTTGTGTTTTCATTTTCATTCGTTTCTATGCAAATTTTGATTTCTTTTTTGATTTCTTCTGTGATTTGTTGGTTATTCAGCAGTGTGTTGTTCAGCCTCCATATGTTGGAATTTTTAATAGTTTTTCTCCTGTAATTGAGATCTAATCTTACTGCATTGTGGTCAGAAAAAATGCTTGGAATGATTTCTATTTTTTTGAATTTACCAAGGCTAGCTTTATGGCCCAGGATGTGGTCTATCCTGGAGAAGGTTCCATGTGCGCTTGAGAAAAAGGTGAAATTCATTGTTTTGGGATGAAATGTCCTATAGATATCAATTAGGTCTAACTGGTCTATTGTATCGTTTAAAGTTTGTGTTTCCTTGTTAATTTTCTGTTTAGTTGATCTATCCATAGGTGTAAGTGGGGTATTAAAGTCTCCCACTATTATTGTGTTATTATTAATTTCTCCTTTCATACTTGTTAGCATTTGTCTTACGTACTGTGGTGCTCCCGTGTTGGGTGCATATATATTTATAATTGTTATATCTTCTTCTTGGATTGATCCTTTGATCATTATGTAGTGACCTTCTTTGTCTCTTTTCACAGCCTTTGTTTTAAAGTCTATTTTATCTGATATAAGTATTGCTACTCCTGCTTTCTTTTGGTCCCTATTTGCATGGAAAATCTTTTTCCAGCCCTTCACTTTCAGTCTGTATGTGTCCCCTGTTTTGAGGTGCTCAAACTCTTCCAGAAAATTGCAGAGGAAGGTAAACTTCCAAACTCATTCTATGAGGCCACCATCACCCTAATACCAAAACCTGACAAAGATGCCACAAAAAAAGAAAACTACAGGCCAATATCACTGATGAACATAGATGCAAAAATCCTTAACAAAATTCTAGCAATCAGAATCCAGCAACACATTAAAAAGATCATACACCATGATCCAGTGGGCTTTACCCCAGGGATGCAAGGATTCTTCAATATCCGCAAATCAATCAATGTAATACACCACATTAACAAATTGAAAAATAAAAACCATATGATTATCTCAATAGATGCAGAGAAAGCCTTTGACAAAATTCAACACCCATTTATGATAAAAACTCTCCAGAAAGCAGGAATAGAAGGAACATACCTCAACATAATAAAAGCTATATATGACAAACCCACAGCAAACATTATCCTCAATGGTGAAAAATTGAAAGCATTTCCTCTAAAGTCAGGAACAAGACAAGGGTGCCCACTTTCACCATTACTATTCAACATAGTTTTGGAAGTTTTGGCCACAGCAATCAGAGCAGAAAAAGAAATAAAAGGAATCCAAATTGGAAAAGAAGAAGTAAAACTCTCACTATTTGCAGATGACATGATCCTCTACATAGAAAACCCTAAAGATTCCACCAGAAAATTACTAGAACTAATCAATGACTATAGTAAAGTTGCAGGATATAAAATCAACACACAGAAATCCCTTGCATTCCTATACACTAATAATGAGAAAACAGAAAGAGAAATTAAGGAAACAATTCCATTCACCATTGCAACGGAAAGAATAAAATACTTAGGAATATATCTACCTAAAGAAACTAAAGACCTATATATAGAAAACTATAAAACACTGGTGAAAGAAATCAAAGAGGACACTAATAGATGGAGAAATATACCATGTTCATGGATTGGAAGAATCAATATAGTGAAAATGAGTATACTACCCAAAGCAATTTATAGATTCAACGCAATCCCTATCAAGCTACCAACAGTATTCTTCACAGAGCTAGAACAAATCATTTCACAATTTGTATGGAAATACAAAAAACCTCGAATAGCCAAAGCGATCTTGAGAAAGAAGAATGGAACTGGAGGAATCAACCTACCTGACTTCAGGCTCTACTACAAAGCCACAGTCATCAAGACAGTATGGTACTGGCACAAAGACAGAAATATTGATCAATGGAATAAAACAGAAAGCCCAGAGATAAATCCACGCACATATGGACACCTTATCTTTGACAAAGGAGGCAAGAATATACAATGGATTAAAGACAATCTCTTTAACAAGTGGTGCTGGGAAAATCTGGTCAACCACTTGTAAAAGAATGAAACTGGACCACTTTCTAACACCATACACAAAAATAAACTCAAAATGGATTAAAGATCTAAACGTAAGACCAGAAACTATAAAACTCCTAGAGGAGAACATAGGCAAAACACTCTCTGACATACATCACAGCAGGATCCTCTATGACCCACCTCCCAGAATATTGGAAATAAAAGCAAAAATAAACAAATGGGACCTAATTAACCTTAAAAGCTTCTGCACATCAAAGGAAACTATTAACAAGGTGAAAAGACAGCCTTCAGAATGGGAGAAAATAATAGCAAATGAAGCAACCGACAAACAACTAATCTCAAAAATATACAAGCAACTCCTACAGCTCAACTCCAGAAAAATAAACAACCCAATCAAAAAATGGGCCAAAGAACTAAATAGACATTTCTCCAAAGAAGACATACAGATGGCTAACAAACACATGAAAAGATGCTCAACATCACTCATTATCAGAGAAATGCAAATCAAAACCACTATGAGGTACCATTTCACACCAGTCAGAATGGCTGCGATCCAAAAGTCTACAAATAATAAATGCTGGAGAGGGTGTGGAGAAAAGGGAACCCTCTTACACTGTTGGTGGGAATGCAACCTAGTACAGCCACTATGGAGAACAGTGTGGAGATTGCTTAAAAAACTGGAAATAGAACTGCCTTATGATCCAGCAATCCCACTGCTAGGCATACACACTGAGGAAACCAGAAGGGAAAGAGACACGTGTACCCCAATGTTCATCGCAGCACTGTTTATAATAGCCAGGACATGGAAGCAACCTAGATGCCCATCAGCAGATGAATGGATAAGAAAGCTGTGGTACATATACACAATGGAGTATTACTCAGCCATTAAAAAGAGTACATTTGAATCAGTTCTAATGAGGTGGATGAAACTGGAGCCTATTATACAGAGTGAAGTAAGCCAGAAGGAAAAACATAAATACAGTATACTAACGCATATATATGGAATTTAGAAAGATGGTAACAATAACTCTGTATACGAGACAGCAAAAGAGACACTGATGTATAGAACAGTCTTATGGACTCTGTGGGAGAGGGAGAGGGTGGGAAGATTTGGGAGAATGGCATTGAAACATGTAAAATATCATGTAGGAAACGAGTTGCCAGTCCAGGTTCGATGCACGATGCTGGATGCTTGGGGCTGGTGCACTGGACGGCCCAGAGGGATGGTATGGGGAGGGAGGAGGGAGGAGGGTTCGGGATGGGGAACACATGTATACCTGTGGCAGATTCATTTTGATATTTGGCAAAACTAATACAATTATGTAAAGTTTAAAAATAAAATTAGAAAAAAAAAACAGGAAAAAAAAATTAAATGCAAAAATAAATAAATAAATATGTCACATGAATGGCTGGAAATTGTCCCCCACCCCATAATATGTATATTGTATCCTTTAAATTTAAAGGATTTATTAAAGTGAAAATTATTGTGATATACTGTTTGAATTCTGGCTTTTTCCTTTTAAAGGTAATATAATAAATTGATTTTTTAATAGTTAAAGTAGAATTAGCCTACTGTCAAATGAGAAATGTTTTAGCCCACTTATCTTTATTTGCCATTGAACTGAAGGGCTGTATTTTGGTATGATTATTTTGTACCCCTTCATGTTTTAGCAAAATAATTAAACAACTTTTGTGTTACCCCAGAGTCCCCCGCAAAGGTGCTTGGAATGGATAGTCTGAGAACACATCCGTGTTCAAGTATAGTTTTGTTGGGGGATAATTATAATTTTGATTATTTATTGTGTTTCAGAACTGAATAGGTTAGAATGTCTACTTTAATGATTTAAAATAAATCATTAAATATAAATAGAGGAGACGATAGAGAAAGAAGTCAAACATTTAATTTGTTGAAAATTCTACATTAAGTAAATCTTCCTCTATCCACCCCCAAGTGTCTTTCTGTTAATGATTTTTAAATGTCAACGTCTTATATTTTTTCCTGACCAATCTTTTGGGAATATTTGGCACATGTGTTCCATCTGATGAAATAAAAAAATTGCAGACCTCAAGGGAAATAATTAAATGATTTTTCTCTTATATAAACATTTGCTTTGAAATATATTTATATTTGAAGGGCTTTGATATTTTTATCTAAAGCATCATTTCCTCATGCTGTCTCAGCCTCATAATGAAACTTCTCTTTAAATTATTAATATTATCCAGTATCACAAGTTTATCGTATGGGTTAAATTTATGTGCCAAATGACTCAGCACAAAGAGCCTCCCCCTTCCTCCCTTTTGCCTTGAGTATATATCTGTGTTGGTAGAAGTTTTATGTCTCAATACTTTTTGATTTCAGCAGTTAAAACTTAAAAAACATTTTGTGTACATTTCTCATTTGTAACCATTGTGTTTTTGCTCACCTGTCTTCCTTTTTTCAACCCCTTCCCACTCCAGCTGCTTCTCCGATGTTTGGCCTCCCCAGTATCCTTGTCTGTTCTTCCACTTCTCTTTGCTGGAACAGAGAAGATCTTTGGAGTGTCCTTTGCTCTTCCTGTCCCAGCCTGAGCATCCTCCATGCTTCCCCTACATACTGCTCCCCACTCTTTCCATTCAATGACTGGGCATCCTGGGAGAGTGGAATGAGCCCTGGTTGGGGAGGGGTGTGCGTGGAGAGCATAGTTTTTATTTGTGACTGTAGCTGGGTGAAATTGTGCAGGTTTCCTAACCCTTGACCCTAGCTTCTTGATCTTAATAAGGAGAGGGTTGAACCAGTCATCTCTGAAATCCCTACTGGTTCTAATAGTGCATAATAAAGTAATTTACAATAAAGTGTAATTAGGCTTAGTCTTCTGAGGATGGGGAGATGGATGTATATTTTCAGCTTAAAACAATAGCTTAATGATCCAAATATGTGACTGTGTGTGTTGTCTGTATTTTTCAGCATTTCTACCGGCCCTCTTCACCCAACCCATCTCAGACTATGATCCAGGGAATAAAATGCAAGGAGTCCGTTTTTCAACCACTAATGTACATATACATGTTCTCTAGTCTTACCTTTGCGTGTGAGGTTCAGGAAAGATATCACTGATTTTTTAGAGAGGATGAATAAGTAGTAGAAACATCTCCCAATAGGACTCCTTTATTTGCAGTCCTCATTATTTGTTATGAGTTCATTCTGAAAGTTAGGGCAAAAAGTGGCCAGCTAGTTATGGTTGTTTGAAGCCTGTTCTGTCTCTGGGTAGCACAGGACAAAGTCTGCAGCTGTCTCCTCTCCGAGTCAGTGTCAGTGCCTCTACTCGGGGAGAATGCCGGTCAAGGTCCCCATACTGGCTCGTCCCCTGGGACTGTCTATTCTTAGATCCTTCAGTCTACTGAAGTCTCAGAGTCTCAGAGGAAGCCAGGTTTGGGTTTTGGCCGTGTTATGTATAGAAGTCTGTCTTACCCTTTTGAATTACCATTACTATTATTTTTCTCCATTCATACATTTTTTGCCATATACATAATTTACATTTGAGGGTGGATAGATTAATGAGTACAAGTTTCTCCTTTAAAAGATATAGAACACCGTATGTTTTTAAAGGATCACATTTTAACATAATATTGTTTTTTAGATGTCCATTCTTGAGGGGCTGGGTGGTTTTGTACTCACATTTTTATGAACTCAGTTACTAAAATCATTCCTTTCCTCCCTCCTTCCCTCTCTTTTTTGCAGGGGAGCAGGAGAGGAAAAAATATAGAAAGGATATACAAAACAACTAACCCCCTCACCCCCAAAAGATGAACCTTAGACTCTTGGAAAAATACAGTCACATTGACTCTTGAAAAATAATCACACACACACGGAATTTAAATACGTGCACTCACACACATAGAATTTAAATGGGTGGTATAAAATCCTCAAGGCAGAAAGGGCCTGCTGTGAATCATCTCTCTCCTCATGTTCCCCCACATCATGTTCCCCCACATCATGTTCCCATCCACAGAAGATACCAGTTGTGTGTCTCTCCATTTGCTGTTTTAAAATTCTAGTCTGATTCTGGTAAATCCCTGTTTTCTCTGTTTCTCCTGCTCCATGGTTATCTCCAGTAGAACAGTCCTTTGAATCTAGCATTCACTGCACATGTTCCAGTCATGCGGTTACAGAGTTGACATTGCAGCTTCAGCAGAGGTTATCTCTCTAAAATTCTCTGAAATTCCCCTTTGGCACATCCATTTTGGCAGCTGGGTTTATATGGGAAAGTGGCAAAGCTCTTGGCTCCTCTTTTCTGCTTTATGAAAATAGAAATCTCTGGCCAGAAGGGCAGCTAGGCAAGAAGCTATAGATAGTTCCCATCAGTTGCACTGCCGAGTTTTTCCATTTTTACCTGTAGTAAGTAGTATTCTCACCGTGTGCGTGTGGACCAAGTGGTGGTTTTTAAAAACATGAACATACTGTAGCCTCACACTTAAAGTCTTGTTAGAAAACCCTGCTGTTGGAACGTGTGTGTGAGGTCCTGCTGCACTGTTTTGGCTTTTGATTTTGTAATCTCTTTATATATTTTTTAAAGAATTGAAACCACTCAAAGACTGTGTTCACCAATTCAGATACTGAAAAATACTGCAGTTTGGGCAGTAAGATGACAAGAAAGATGGAAACTCCAGATTGCTTTTCAGTGAGGTATATTCACTACTAAATAAACAATATCATGTGTCTGTTTTCTAGGTTAAGTGCTTTCCTGAATGGAGGCACCTGAGGTCCTGTGAGACAGCTCAGGCCTCTTCTTTTGCCCTTCCTCTTTCCTTCCTTCTTTTCTTTAAAATTATTTTTAAGTAGTGTTTTCTAGGAAAATGTTGCTTCTGTTAGCAGAGTTGACCTGTTTATTACTACAGATGGCTTTCAGGGCCCTTCTTTTCTTTCTGTACATACTGTGAACTCTGGGGAAGCTGGCCTTCATGCAAGCCATGTTGATGAATTTCCATAGTTCTGATTCTGTGATTTAAAAATGACTACATGTGTTTGGTATGAAAAATACTTAGTTTTTGTTTTGTTTTAAATGTAAATAAATACTGATAAGCTAGATGTCAAAGCTTTTGCATTAGAAATGAGCAAGGCTCCTTTTACTATTAAATTTTCTTCCTGCCAGTATTACTATTTATATTAGTAAGACATATAGACTCATGGGTGAATTTTTCTCCCCATGATGATTTATGAAAGATGAGACCACTTGTTTTGGTATGCAGATTCTGTTTGTTTCAAGAATAAGGACTCTGAATTAATCTTTTACTCTTAGGTTGACCCCTCACCCATTCATAGTAGTTGGAAATATGATCTTTTTTAAGCTAAAATGTTTAGAATGAGATTTATCATCTTGTACTTTGCATACTATTTTCTCTCTGAGGCCACAAATTTTTTTGTTATGCTTCTGTTTTGTCAAAGAAGCGCACAGTAGACCTCATAAATCTGTGATATCAAATGCCCTCGATGAATCCTTGGGAAGAAAGTGTTTTAAAGTGCATAATTAAGGCACTTGAGCATAAAACTACAATTATACACTTGTGTGTTAATTTTGTGTACAGTAAGACGTTATTTCAACACTGGTTGTAAATGAGAGGAAGCATTTTACTGCCCGTGAATGCCTGCATTTTATGAATGCTTAAACAAAATGTCCTCAAATTGGCTGACCTGGAAAGAAAGGTGAAAACATCTGTAGTTAGGAGGTAGAAGAGAATACAAAATTTGTAGTAGAGGTTTCTTTTAAAAGTAAATACAAGAGTGATTTTACTTTTGTGTACAGCCCTGCTTGCTGTGCCTTTGGAATCATTTATGCTATTTTAGCTGCTATTATAGCTGCTATAATAGCTTCACTGCTATTCCACAGTGAAGGCTAACAGTGAAAGCAATTTAGATGAGGCAATGAAAATAATCAAGGGACTTGAGGGCAGAAAGCAGTTGACAAGGAATCTCTGATCGAGGAGATTTGAAGGCATTGGTTGGCATTGACTGACCATACATTTTTTAATCAAGTTCCAGGTAGTAGCATTAGCGGACAGCGGACACTCTGAAGCTTGGAGTTCATTTTATGAAAACTGAAGGATGTAGCACTTTACAAAATGGATAATAATGTTCCAGAGCTTGTTACCCTCAAGAGGTATCCTGGACTAGAAATATAAATTAATTTAAGAAGAGTATAAATAAATTTGTGGATAATAGAATAGTGATTATGCAGAGGAAATAAAGGCTGTTGAGGACATATCTCTGACTTCTGGAAATTGAGGTCATGAAAGGCACTGCCACTAGTTCCCACAGCCACGTAGAGTATTCACTCTGCAAAACGTTGGTCTGACCTAGTATTCATTAAGCTGCGATTGGCTAAATATAGAACAGTTGGACTTAGAATAAGCAGTGAAATTTTGTAGGTAATTAATAATTACAAAGACAATCCAAGAGAGATTACATGTATATTATTCTCACTGTTTATAATCTTATATTGTGTGTACCTGATAAGGAAGCTTTAGAAAACAGAATTTATCATGAGAAGAGCTATTGCTGATAACAAATGAGAACTTTTCAATTTAGTTTCACAAACCAAAAAGTAAATTTATTTTCTGATACAAAGTAGAAAAAATTTTTTTACACTAAGGGAGTGGGCTAAAGCAGCCCAGATATGTTGGTTATTTTTCAGCCTGTTAAACAACAGCAGTGTTTATGGTCCAGAAGTTATCTGTTAGGAACAAGGGCATGGACAGAAATGGAAGTGGGCTCCATAGCAACGGGAGCTGTGTAACCAGCTCCTTTGTGTGATTGGTCATTAAGCCTGTTCTGCTGGAGTTCAGACACTGTTTGACCCTGGACTGTTCTGCCCACTCTTCCAACCCCACGTTGTCTTTTTTCTGTTACTCAAGGGAAACTGGATGAAATCTGAAGGAAAAGTGCATAACAGTCAATATTCTGTGTACATTTGATTGTCAGTTTTCAAGCATGAAGGAGTAATTTCAGGAATTGTGGAGTTTCCCCCACCCCCACCAAGCAAGCTTAAGGACAAGATTTAGTTTTCTTTTTATAATAAGAAAGTGAATTTTAAAAGCACCTAAATTGTTTAAAAGTCCCAGTTGGGAACTTAGTTTAAAGGACTGTAGGTAGATTGCGGAGCATTTGTAGGATTTTGACCTTGTAAACTTTATTACCTTCTAACACATTATTTTTGACTGGACATGTTGACATAATAAAATTTTCTCTTGCAATTTGTTCAGACACACATAGACTCAGCATCTAAATTCCTTGCTGTGGGGACTTTTCAGTCTGTCTCTTTTGTATGAAAAATAGCATTTACTCTTCCTGTGAAATTGGAAGCCAGTAGAATTTGCCACAGTAATGACTAAAATGTAGCTGCTATGAGCTCATGATTTTTCCTGTGCTTTTTGCTTTCCTTTTTTGTAGAATGTGCCTGGAAGAATTCAAATTTATGGTCAAAAACAAAAAGTAAGAGGCTATCTGCTATTAAGTATAAATTATTATAATAATATACTTTTCTGATAATTCTTAGAAAGGCAGCAATAATTAATCCAAAAGAAATTGCATTTAGTTCTAGAATCATGAAAAACTCAGAGTTGGCTTAGGAAATGATACATAAGATTTGATGTATATACTTCTGGGCTATTTATGCTATACCCACCACTCATATACAGATTTTCATATTAAAAAAAATGTATGTATGGAGTAGGAAATGGCAGCTCATTCCAGTATTCTTCCTTGAAAAACCCATGGACAGAGGAGCCTGGAGAGCTACAGTCCATAGGATCCCAGAATGAGACAGGAGTGAATCACACATTCATGCACGTATATGGTTTTGTAACCTGCTACCCCTTACGTCCCTCCCCAGTAATCCACGGACATGCTTTCTTCCTATTCAATACATATTATGTACAATTAAGATTCATTCATTTTAATGGTTCTGTGATACTTCATTGAATAAAATATCATTACCCTCCTCCTTTAAACCAGTCTCTCTTGATGTACTTTAACCATTTAGGCTGTTTCACTCTTGAGTGGGGGTGCTGTCATGGGGCTGTCGTGACCTTTTTGCTGCACATATCTTTGCATACTTGTTTTATATTTTTCCCTTAAGGTAAAATTCTCAAAAGCAGAATTCTGAGTTAAAGAGGTACTGTTTCTATATATTGTGCATTGTGCACGCAGTACATGCTCAGTCATATCCAAGTCTTTGTGACCCCATGGGCTGTAGCCCACCAGGCTCCTCTGTCCATGGGATTATCCTGGCAACAATACTGGAGCAGATTGCCATTTCCTCCTCAAGGGGATCTTCCTGACCCAGGGATTGTATTCCCATCTCCTTCGTCTCCTGCATTAACAGGAGGATTCTTATCACTGAGCCACCAGGGAAGCCCATATATATTGCGACTTTTATTAAATATTTGAATTTACATACTCGTTGCAATTATTTCAGTATTAATTGCTATGTAATATTTTCAGTTTAGTTGCTCAGTTGTGTTTGACTCATTGTGACCCCATGGGACTGCAGCACGCCAGGCTTCCCTGTCCATCACCAACTCCCAGTGTGCTCAAACTCATGTTCATCGAGTTGGTTAGAATTATGTAAACTGAAAATATGAAAACTCCCTGTTAAGCGTCTCGAAATAGTTACTCTTTTATTATCAAATAGGAAACTTATATCTAGGCCTAAGTAAAGCAGAAGTGGTTTGACATAAATACATTATAAAAAATGTGAAGTCAAAAGTTTGACAAAGTGTGGATACCTTCTTTGTTAGTAAGTGTATGTACATATTTTAAAGATATACATACAGTGAAATGCTCAGATCTTAATATATGACTTGATGGGTTTTGACAAATAATGTACAACTTTGAACCTACCAGACCAGTTCAGATACAGAATATTTTTGTTCCTCCCAGGAGTTTGCTCATCCCTCTTTCTATCTAGTCCTCTTATCCCATAACCACTGTTGTGACTACTAACACTATAAATAAGTTTTCCCTGATTTTGAATTTCATATAAATATACAGTGTGTTGATTGTGTACATGTAATATAGTTCTAGAGGAAAGTATAGATACCAAGCCAAACTGTTCTTCTTAAGACACATACTGGAGTAAGAACAAGAAGTCTTTCAAAAGAATGAAGTTGGACCCTTACCTTACACTATGCATAGAAATTAACTCAAAATGGGTCAAACCTAAAAACATAAGAGCTAAAGCTGTAAAATTCTTAGAAGAAAACATAGGGGAAAGCGTTATGACTTTAAATTTGGCAGTGATTTATTGGACATGAAACCAAATGCACAGGAAACAAAAGAAAAGATAAACTGGAGTACATCAAAATTAAAAACTTCTGTGCATGAAAGGACACTATCATGAGAACAAAAAGGCAGCACTCAAAAGAGGCGAGACTACCTGGAAATCATGTATCATTTATGGGATTAATATCCAGAATATATAAAGTACTCCTACCACACAACAACAACGAAAAACTAACAACCCAATTTAAAAAATGGGTGAAAGACTTGAATATCGTTTCCAGGAGAATAAACAAATAACTGATAAGCTTGACAAGAATGCTTAGCATCACTAATCATTAGAGAAATGAAAAGCAAACCTGTAATGAGTGTGATACCACTTCACACCCATTAGGATGGCTAGTACAAAAACAAACAAAAAGCAGATGTTATCATGGATGTGGAGAAATTAGAACCCTTGTGCACTGCTGGCAGGAATTTAAAAATGGTATTCTGCTATGCAAAACAGTATGGCAATTTCTCAAAAAATTAAACATAGAACTACTATTGTTGTTACTGTTTAGTTGCTAAGTTGGGATCCCATGGACTGCAGCATGCCAGGCTTCCCTGTCCTTTACCATCTCCTGAAGTTTGTTCACATTCATGCCCGTTGAGTTGGTGATCCTGTCCAACCATTTTGTTCTATGTTGCCCCCTTTTCTTC
This sequence comes from Bos taurus, assembly GCF_002263795.3. Lineage (NCBI taxonomy): Eukaryota > Metazoa > Chordata > Mammalia > Artiodactyla > Bovidae > Bos > Bos taurus. Next base: position 93,526,669 of record NC_037336.1, read on the forward strand.
TGCTCTCAATATTTCCCAGCCTCAGGGTCTTTGCAGTGAGTTGGCTCTTCACATCAGGTGGCCAAAGTATTGAGCTTTAGCTTCAGCAGCATTCCTTCCAGTGAATATTTGAGGGTTGATTTCCTTTAGGATTGACTAGTTTGATCTCCTTGAAGTCCACAAGACTCTCAAGAGTGTTTTCCAGTACAATACCAATCTAGCAATTCTACTTCTGGGCTGGGTAAAAGAAGTGAAAGTAAAAGCTTGAACAGATAATTGTATGCCTATTTTCATAGCAGTACTATTTCACAATACTATTAATACTATAAGCAGTACTTACAATGCTTATACTTATCAGCAATACTATTCACAACCTAGACAGCATATTAAAAAGCAGAGACATTACTTTGCCAACAAAGATCCGTCTAGTCAAAGCTGTGTTTTTTCCAGTAGTCATGTATGGATGTGAGAGTTGGACTTTAAAGAAAGCTGAGCACTGAAGAATTGATGCTTTTGAACTGTGGTGTTGGAGAAGACTCTTGAGAATCTCTTGGACTGCACGGAGATCCAACCAGTCTATCCTAAGGGAAATCAGTCCTGAATATTCATTGGAAGGGCTGATGCTAAAGCTGAAACTCCAACACTTTGGCCACCTGATGTGAAGAACTGACTCACTAGAAAAGACCCTGATGCTGGAAAAGATTGAAGGTGGGCAGAGAAGGGGACAACAGAGGATGAGATGGTTGGATGGTACCACTGACTTGATGGACACAAGTTTGAATAAGCTCTGGGAGTTGGTGATGAACAGAGCAGCCTGGTGTGCTGCAGTCCATGGGGTTGCAAAGAGTCAGACACTACTAAACGACTGAACTGAACTATTCACAGTAATCAAAAGATAGAACAACCCTTTTAGTATTGAACCCTTTTATTTTATCCTTGAGGCTTCCCTGGTGGCTCAGATGGTAAAGAATCTACCTGCAATGCAGGAGACCTAGGTTCGATCCCTGCATCTGAAGATTCCCCTGGAGAAGGGAATGGCAGCCTACTCCAGTATTCTTGCCTGGAGAATCCCATGGGCAGAGGTGCCTGGCGGGCTGTAGTCCATGGGGTCGCAAAGAGTCAGACATGACTGAGTGACTAACAGTGTCCATGATGGATGACTTGATAAACAAAATACTGTTTGCATTAAAAATGGAATATTTTTTAACCTTAGAAAGGAATGAAATTCTGATACATGCTATAACATGAGTGAACCTTGAAAGTGAAAGTGTTAGTCACTCAGTAGTGTCCAACTCTGTGACCCCAATGGACTGTAGCCTGCCAGGCCTCTCTGTTTATGGGATTTTCCAAGTAAGACTATTGGAGTGGGTAGCATTATCTCCTCTGGGGCATTTCCTGACCCTGGGATCAAACCCAGGTCTTCTGCATTGCAGGCAGATTCTTGACTGTTTGAACCTCTAGAGAAGCCCAAGTGGAGTTATTGTTTAATGGCAATAGAATTTTATTTTGGGATGGCGAAGTTTTGGAGATAAATAGTTGTGATGGTTGCACAATGGTGTAAATCTACCTGATGCCTCTAAACTGTGCACTTTATGATTAGAATTCCATGTATGACTATAGCAAAATCTATTTTTCTCATTTACCTACTGTGCTGGAATTAGATTGTGTCTTCTTTCTGTCTCTTGTAAATAGTCCAATGTAATATCCTTATTGGGACACATGGGAGTGTTTCATGGGGATGCATTTACAAAGTGAATTGCTAGGTCTTAGGGAAGTGCACCTTGAAACTTAGTGGGGAGACCCTTTTTATCAAACTTCTTTAGGAAGGAAGAGGATGAGAATATAAACCTTATTTCTTCAGTTTTGAAGGATGAACAGAGTTCAGGGTAAAAAGTAAAATGAAAAATGAAGCCTGGAATTCTGCACATTTAACATGATACAGAGATTTGAAAGTTATTGAGCATATCCTTTATCAGAGTAGTTTCCTAAAGCAAATACTTATAGTAAATGAATGATTTTTAGCTATACTTTGCCTCTCTAATACTATTTGGAAGCATTCACATTTCTTTGAAAATTAAGATAACTTTTTTTGTTACTGTGTATGCACATGTTGCTGGAAAAGGAAATGACAACCCGCTCCAATATTCTTGACTGGAAAATCCCATAGACAGAGGAGCCTGGCAGGCTGCAGTCCACAGGATTGCAAAGAATCAGGCATGACTGAGCATAGATGATCGCACACTCATGTTCCACTTCAAAATCCTCTTTATTTAGAAATGAGAGAAATTTTTGTTTTTCTTATCTTTAAATAACAAATAGGCATCGTAGGCATTTTCTGGAGATTTCCTTTTGGCTTAGTTTAGTGATAAATATCCAGTACATTTCCTGGGTGGTAATGCCCTAGAGAGTTAGCTGGTAATGGTCAAGGCTTCTCCGCTGCTGTAAGTATGAGGTTTGGGGTGTTTGTTTGTTAGATTAGGTTGAGCATATGTGTATCAAAGACTTGGATGGTACAAGTGATTTCAGTTTTATAATGTTTTCCATCCTTAGTTTAAAATTTTATATAATATTAACTTTATTTAATAATCCATTGAACAACATTCATTTATTCATCCAACAACCATTTATTGAGTGGCAGGCCCTCTTCAGGAGGCATACCACAGATATAGGAGTGTGTAATCAAGTGATGAAGACAAACAGTGGAAACAGGAACATATCAAAGGTCAACTGACTAAATCTAATAATCTCCCCTGTGGTAAAATAGAATCAGAAATGGCATGAGAATGATGGTGGTTTAGGCCGGTCAGGGAAGGAATGGCATCTGAGACAGAAGTGCTTTGTATCCTCAATTTTCAGCATCCAGTTCCTGAAACTCAGTAACTCTTGGTTAAATTTCACTTGAATCCAACAGTTTGGTAATCTTCATTGTTGTTAAGTTGCTAAGTCATATCCAGCTCGTTTCAACCCCATGGACTGCAGCACGCCAGTCTTCCCTGTCCTTCACTATCTCCCAGAATTTGTTCAGACTCATGCCATTGAGTCAGTGATGCCATCCATCCATCTCATCCTCTGTTGTCTCCTTCTCCGCCTGTTGTCAATCTTTCCCAGCATCAACGTCTTTTCCAGTGAGTTGGCTCTTTGCATCAGGTGGCCAAACTATTGGATCTTTACCTTCAGTATCAGTCATTTCAATGAATGTTCAGGGTTGATTTCCTTTAGGATTGATTGGTTTGATCTCCTTACAGTCCAGGGGACTCTCAAGAGTCTTCTCCAGCACCACAGTTTGAAAGCATCAGTTCTTTGGCACTCGGACTTCTTTATGGTTCAGCTCTCACATCCATACATCACTACTGGAAAAACCATCACTTTGACTAGACAGACCTTTGTTGCCAAAGTGGTGTCTTGCTTTTTAATACACTGTCCAGGTTTGTCAGAGCTTTTCCTTCCAAGGAGCAAGCATATTTTAATTTCATGGCTGCAGTCACTGTCCACAGTGATTTTGGAGCCCAAGACAATAAAATCTGTCACTGCTTTTGCTTTTTCCCACCTATTTGTGATGAAGTGATGTGACTGGACACCATGATCTTAGGTTTTTGAATGTTGAGCTTTAAGCCAGCTTTTTCATGAAGTAAGAGATAAATAAAGACTCCCAGTAGCCAAAATAGATATCACAAAACTTGAGACAGTAAAATGTACTTCACTCATGGACTGGCCCTTCAGGCCTTCATGACAGTGTAGTATAGTAGGTTTCTCTGTCCTCAGCAGAGTCTGTTAAAGATGGAGGTCAGAGTGACAAGAAGTGGCTGAATGCCTTGATGGCATGTGAGGAGCCAGCAGTGTGGGGCCAGAGTTATTCTGAGCTTTGGTTAGACAACTTTTGGAGTTGGCTCTGGGGCATTCCTTGTCTTATGGCTCCGTTCTTCAGTTTATGTTTCTTAATAATGATTGTTTGGTTTAAAATGTCAGAAAAGCATCTAATAGATTTTTGAAAGCCCTACATCTAAATTGATTTAAAGCAAAACATTATTGATCATTAAAAAATTAAGACATTAGTTCCTGACAATTGAGGTATTATATTTAGAAATTGGTTTTTAAAGGTAACAGTTAATAATTAGTATTTAGAGATAGTGCTACAACTTGTAGTTTAATAAATAATAATAGAATATGTGTAGAATTCCAGGTAGAATTATAATATTGCTGGTTATTATATTAATAGGAATCAATAGAAGAGGTAGCCCCATTTTGCAAATGGAGATGTAAGAGATATCATTATGTGATTGATTATATTCACACAACTAAGGTATAGGAGGACTTGGATTTAGGTTTCGTAAATTGCTAATACAGAAATTCTGTAGGTAGATGAGCATTTTAGTCACCTCTATTCAGTTGTGTCTCCCATGTAAGGACAGTGGACCACATGCAGTTGCTTGGCTCTAGGCCCCAGGTCTTATAGCCCACCTGTACCATGTTATAAGTTATCCCAGGCTCTCAGAGGGTTAGATGCCAGTTAGTTAGTACCACATAATGAGACCATGTATCTAAAAGGATAACAAGTGGATTTTTAATTGAGGAAAACAGCAACAAAATCTCCCAAGCAGGTGCTTTTGATGGTTTTCCCCATGACGTTTATTGGGGTCAGCAGATTGTTGCTACGGATCCATTGTGGAATTGCTTACGTCCCCACCCATTCTACCTGCCTCACCTGCACCTGCCTTGCTTCCATGCTTTTCAGAGTTGGGATAGGTGGTTAAAGGATGTAGTAAGCTCATGGCTGCTCTAGTGTTAGGAGACTAATGCAATATGTCCTCTTGTTGTCTTGCTTAGAAAATAGAGGACCCCCACCCCCTGCCCTGAAACAACACTTCCATATTGTGTTTAAGGGTTTCTGTAAACCAGAAAGTCAACATATTAAAGTGCAATTCATAGGGGAGTTGCTGGCTGTGTTGACTGAGCTTTACAGTCATTTTAACACTGGCAAAGTGTTACCCTAACTGCTTCAAATCAAACTGCAAAGATGCTCGTGTGAAATATAGTATTAGATATCAAATCAAACATATGGGTGTTGAACGAAAGGATATGTGTTGTGGTAGTATATGGTATTCTAGCATGTGGAGTTGTATTTTATGGAAATTCTTTGGCTTGGCTCATGGCAGGGACATACATTCATTATGAGACATCAAGCTGTAAAATAAATAAAAGCAAAGAATTCAACTGTGCTGTTGAATGGTTTTCAGTACAAACTTGTCTGTTCTAGTAACTTAGGATCTGTGTGATGAGAAGCATTTGTAAGTCATTGTGGCCAAATGTTTTGTCACCATTGCTAGAAGTTTGAACATAATCTAGATTAGGTCAAAAGGAGTATGAACTTTAGCATTTTGCAGTTTTTTCTTTTTACTTCACAGTACATATTACAAATTACTGTGCTAATTGGTCTTAGAGGCAAAATGTTTAATATATTCCTTACTCTTTTTCCCTCTCATTCAATATTCTGTAGTCAATTTGTTTTTTAAGTGTATATCTGGAACTGATACTTAATTCTTAGAAGTATATAGGCTTATGGAGATGAAGTTCTTGGATTTCTCAAATGAACTATATTGTGGTATTAACAGTGACTTCACCATTCTTGTCCCAGGAGTGCTTTTTGCCATTCTGATACCTTGTTTTTCTTTTCCTCTCCTGTTCTTTCTCTCAGTTAGGGAAAAAAAAATGTGTCAATAGATTTCTGATTTGATAGAACATCAAAAAATATCATCAATGGTATATTTATTGCATGAGGAAGAACTTCTCTTTGAACAATTTCAATATTTTTTTAGGTTCATGTAACTAGAAATGGAGAAGACCCATTTTAGGTCATTCTGTCTATATCTTGGGTATTTCCAGCTAAGTGCTTCCCTGGTAGCTCAGATGGTAAAGAATCGTTCCATCCCTGGGTAGGGAAGATCCCCTGGAGAAGGGAATTGCAACCCACTCCAGTGTTCTTGCCTGGAAAACTCCATGGACAGAGGAAGTTTATAGACCTGGAGGTCTATAGTCCATGGTGTCACAAAGAGTTGGATACAACTGAGTGACTAACACTTGGACACTTTACATCATTGACTGTTTATCAACTAGGAAAATACTATTCTTGTATAGCTATGAATATCTTGCTCATATTGATAGTTACGTTGTTTGGTATACATAGTATTGTTTTCTAAATGTGTTTCATTTTATTGTAAAGCAGTGTTGCTTCTTTTTAGCAAAAATAGTAAATGGAATTGCTAATGTAACTGGTATTTGCTAAAATGTAATTGAGGCATTCTGACCTTCGTTGAAACAAACGTGTACCCAAATCACAAGCATCCTACAAAATTTTAGTAAGGGATCTTGAACTGGAGTTCATTTTCATTTGTGTATTGCATAAGAATGGATTAGTATAATCTTTCTCTGACTTCCTTGGCAGAAGCAATTTTTTTGATGTCAGTATTCGGAGCTTTTTACCCCCTCTGGATTTTTGTGAAATTATCACTATTTGATATCTGATAAAGTATTTTTTAAAGCAAAGTTAAATTATCTTTTGTCTTCATTGATAGTATGTGAGGAGAAGGCAGTAGGCCGATTTATTTAATGGAGAGAATGTTAAAAATTTGAATTCAGTTGCTTAGCAAAGAACCTGCTTCACGTTGCTGAATCAAAACCATATTTGATTTTATTGAATTGCATGTTTAGACTTTCTCTCACTTGCCCGTCTTGACTCTTGACAGATGCCAGCTCAGTACGGACAGCAGGGTGTGAGTGGTTACTGCCAGCAGGGCCAGCAGCCTTACTACAACCAGCAGCCGCAGCCTCCGCACCTTCCCCCGCAGGCGCCATATCTGCCCTCCCAGTCCCAGCAGAGGTACCAGCCGCAGCAGGTGAGCACATTCCTGGTCACCAGGCCTCTTTCCTGTGTTCAAAGGCCACCCCGGGTTCTGAGACATTTTCCTGTCCCACTTAGAGAATTTCTGTTTTCAGTGGGAAAAAATGAAGTTTTGAGAAAATGTAGAACTATATCCTAAATGTTTGTTTAAGAATGGATGTTTGAGATTGAAGGGTGGGAAGAATGAGTAGCTTAATAGCTTCTTACATTACTGGTTAGTGACAGCAGAAAACGTCAGTCATTACATGTTCTTTGTCATGTGTATTCCGAATCTTTGAAGAAAGTGCTCTGTCACTATGTTGAGGCTTATTGAGGAAAATGGTTTTATTGATCATTTAATCTTGCTAGTTGGCACATACATGGTGTTTTTATCTTGAGCTTTCTTTTGATTTGTTTTAATGGTAAGTGCTACTGTATCAAAAACATTGTTGCCTTTGGCAGTATTATTCTTCCTAAACTAGTTTATAAACAGATAATCACTTCAATTACAATATATTAAAATACTGAAGGGAATCATGTACTTTGAGTATGTTAAACAGTTTCTAGTTTAAATTAGCCTCATTAAATACTCTTTGAGGTTATTGGGCTACATATTTCAGCTTACATGATTTGTTGAAAAATAGTACATATGCGTTGGGTACAGTGATTCAGTTTCATCTTGTTTTAGAGATTGTCACCGAAGATATTAAAAGGCATCATGAACTCAGGACCTGTACTCTGAATTCAAATAGAACTTTCATAGCACTTTCAGTCATAAGCGTAAAATTGTAACTTTGCATTTTGTATTTTCCTCTCTTCTTTCTTTTTTGTGGGTGGCAGTGATGAAGATAGGGGAAGACAGTGGCACTGACTGTTCAGTCTTCAAAATGATTCCTAGACAGCTTGGAGTGATTGCTGATGCTAGGCAAAGTATATAAATATATGAAGCTTAATTTTAACAAATTCAGCTGATTTCTTAAGGATTTTATTGGATTCTTTGTAGGCTTTTTCCATGTGATTTTTATTTAAGAGTTCCAAAAAGAGTTTACAGCTTTAAACAAAACAGTGTAACAGCTGAGATTGAAGAGGCTATAGAATCTTGTGTTTTGCATATGTGTTGACTTCCTTGGTGGCTCAGACGGTGAGAGCTTCTACCTACAATGCAGGAGACCTGGGTTCGATCCCTGGGTTGGGAAGATCCCCCGAGAAGGAAATGGCAACCCACTCCAGTACTCTTGCCTTGAAAATCCCATGGATGGAGGAGCCATGGACGGATGCTACAGTCCATGGGGTGGCAAAGAGTTGGACACGACTGAGCCACTTAACTTTCACTTTCACTTTGCAAAATTTAAAGCAATTTATAGATGTAGGAATGTACATTATTTCAAAGTTATTTAGTCTGTTCTTTTATTAAAATCAGGAAAATTAAATAACTTATAATACCATTTCTTTTTAAGTGAGAGACTGGTATCTGGGTTTATAATATATAAAGTTAAAGATTTTTTCATGGGCTTTCAGAGCCTTATTGAACTTCTCTGTAGACAAAATGTTTTGTCATGTTAACAAAGTTTAAGAAGGACTCAACAGAGATATTGCATTAGTCATTTTACTTCAGTGTGCTAAAATGAATCTGATTGTAAAACCAATTTGGTTAAGGATTCTGAGTGCCTGTCATTTCCTTCAAGACCAAGTTCAAAATTTACTTCCTTTATGAAGCATTCACTGATGTCTTCTTCCACATGGCAATTAGTTATTTAATATCCTTTATATTTAAATATTTAAAGCATACTACAGGTAAAATCTTATTTTAATGAGTACAATTCAAATGTGCTTAGTTTAGGTCTATTTTATGCTGTCAGCGATACTACCATTGTTTTATTAACTTGAATACAATAAAGTATATGTCAGGAAGTGAAGTTAAGTCGCTTAGTCGTGTCCAACTCTTTGTGACCCCTTGAACTGTAGCCTACCAGCCTCCTCCGTCCATGGGATTCTCCAGGCAAGAATACTGGAGTGGGTTGCCATTTCCTTTTCCATATGTCAGGAAGTACTGTATAAGAATGACTCGATGTAAATACTTTTTTTTTTGATATATTCTGAGGAAAGTCAATTATTTCCCAAAGTATATTGGAATTTTTTTCTTGTTTTCACTATAGAATGCTAAATATTTTTTAAGTTTCTATAAACTCTTTTGGGACAAAGAAGTGGAAATCAGAGATATTTAGGGACCCCAGTCAGAGGGTCTGGTTTTACAGGAACAGTTTTGATTTTTAGGGAGTTAGATATTTATATAGATTGGGGAAGTTTATCTTGGAAATGACATCTAGCATTTTCCATATAGTTAGTACCTCCAAAACTAGAATAACAACCTCCCCCCAATCTATCCCAAGACAAAGTAAAAATAACCACTAGAATATCTTCAAAATCAATCTAACTTTTAATAAGAATTTTTTTTTATAAGAATTTTTAATACTGAGTTCACATTTAAAAAACGAAGAAACTCAACTATTTTTACTTAAGAAGCCAATGTTTCATGACAGACAGAGCATTCCTTCCTGTAGACTTTGCTTTTCTTTCTAGACATTGCATGCATAATCTGTTGATTTTTGAACTAGGAGATCATCAGAAAGTATTACTTTGTATCTTTTGTTAATGTGAATGATGCAAAAGTTAATTTTAGAGTTCCATTAAGATACCTACCTTTGTTTCTTTAACACTTTTTAATGTGTAATGTTCTGAATAATCAATACATTCCCATGTGTCAAAAATTTAAAAGTACAAGGAAATGATACAGATCCGAGTCCCCCAACACAGTTCCTCTTGCCTAGCTCACCAGCAAGCTCACCTTTTGCTAGATAACCACTTTATTATGTTTATTTAGTTTCCTTACAAAGAAGCAAAATACCATATTTTAATTGTTAGCTCTGCTGCTGCTGCTGCTGCTGCTGCTAAGTCACTTCAGTCGTGTCCAACCTCTGTGCGACCCCAGAGACGGCAGCCCACCAGGCTCCCCTGTCCCTGGGATTCTCCAGGCAAGAACACTGGAGTGGTTTGCCATTTCCTTCTCCAATGCATGAAAGTGAAACGTGAAAGTGAAGTCGTTCAGTCGTGTCCGACTCTTAGCGACCCCATGGACTGCAGCCTACCAGGCTCGTCCATCCATGGGATTTGCCAGGCAAGAGTACTGGAGTTGGGTGCCATTGCCTTCTCTGATTGTTAGCTCTATTTTCACACAAATGTTGGTACACCATAATATACTATAAACATTCTTCTCTTCTTTATCACCCCCCTTCCCCACCCACTTAAGTATATTTTCTATGATCTTTGCAAAGTAGCAGTAAAGCCATCCTCCATTCCTTTTTATAACTTCATTCCATTTTATGGACATATCGTAATATATTTAACCAGTTCTCTTTCAATGGGCGTTTAGGTTATTTTTAGTTACTTGCAGTTCAAACAACTCTGCCATGATGCTTTGTATTTGTGTCAGTTCGTAAATGTTCAAGTGTATCTGTCAGATAAATTCCTGGCTGTGTCAATGGGTACATGTGGTTGTAATTTTGCTAGATTGTTCCTCTCAAGGGTTGTACCAATTTATACTCCAACCACTGATGTATGAGAGTACCTACACATGTTCCAGTAGCATGATTTTAAGAATTTTCTGGATTTTTACATGGTCTCTTTTTTATAAGTTTAATTAAATCTGTGCTTTACTTTGACTATGTCTTACTTTTTGTCTGATGAAGCCAAACAGAAGATTAAAAAATTTCCTCTTAAGTATTCCTTTCGCTAAGTCTCTCAAATTTTGTTATGCATTATTTTTATTCTCTTTTAGTTCTAAGAATGTTCTTACTTCCTTCGTTCATTTTTTAAAGACTGTTTTATTGAGACCTGGGTTTCTGTTTTATTCCCTCAGAAGGATTGGTGTATGCTTTTGCCAGTTGCTTGTGGACACTAGTCATTAGGAATCATATTTCGTATTTTATTTTCTAAAGTTTTATTATATAAAGAGATCTCAGTAGAGTGATAAACAGAATAATGGAATGAACACTCACATGCCAGCATAAGTTCCTTCATGTACTAGCCTAGCCATATTCAGATATCCCCAATTGTCATCAGAATGCCTTTAAAGTTCATTCGTTTCAAGCCAGATTCAAATGACTGTTAATACATTGATTTGATCCTTACATCATTTTTCTGGATCAGTTCTGTCTTACCCCACTCCCATTCATCCCCTTGGCATGTTGAAAAAAACTTGAGTTGGTTTTCCTATGAAATGGCTTTGTCTGGATGTTTTCCCTTGATGTGGCTTAATTTGTTCATCCGGCCCTTCTGTTTCCTGTAAATTGGCAGTTAGATCCACAGGCTTGAAGTTAAACATTTTTATTTGTGATTATTGTAAATCATGTCCTCAGCATTTAGGTTGTGTCCTCAGCATTTAAATCATGTCCTTAGCATTTCTGTTCAGTGGAGGGGTCCATGACCCTCCTTTTGAGAGAAAGAGCCTCCAGTGGTTCCAGCCCCAGGCTGTCTGGTGACCATCAGCTGTCTTCCAGCTGAGGCGTAGAGCCATTATGATGAAGATAGACCTTCCCTTTTGGACTCTGTCCAGATTACTCACCCACAGAATCTGTGAGACTAATACATGCTGCTGTCTTTAGGCCACTAAGTTCGGGGTGGCATGTTACACATCGTTACTGACCGATATGATTGAATACTTCACAGCTGATGCTGTTGAGAGTATTACATCAGGAGATATACACCCTAATATTTTGTTGTCCTACAACAAATAGTGTTAAGATTGATTGGTGGGTTCAGGTGGTATGGCCTTTGGGACCATTTTAAATGGAATTCTTTTCTTGAGGTTTTATAGAGTGCACCATTAAGTGTTAATTTTGACCAGAAACTCTGGTCATGGTTAGCCTGTGGTTGCTAATTCTCAAAGGAGTCATTTAAAAATTCTTCCTACCTCTCAGTATCAAGTTCAAGACAGGTATTTTTCTTTTCTCTTTAGTGAATGCTCATACATGATGGATATAGCCCTTCTTAATCCCTTGTTTATTTGAGAGGTATCGTCTCATATTTTGCTCCTTTTTGGCGGCCCTAGATTCCTCCTTTCTTCTGTTCCCTGTATAGTCATCAGCTGGAAAGTTAAAATCTATAACAGAATTCAGCTTCTATTGCTCTCTTACTTTCCATGTTCTTGGTTTATTTTATGTGTTCTTGGTTTCACTTACATTCATTCCGGGTTTGTGATCCATTTAAAAAGGCACGTTTCCCAGTGTTTTCAATATTTCAGTTATAGACATTTACAGTATCCAGTCTGCCACACTGCTGGAACTGGTAGTCTTTTCTGTTTTCTAGTTGTTTATTTGATGTCTTTTATACAATTTAGAACTATATAAATTGCAATTTAATAAGTAATTTAGAACATATTAATTTGTTGTTGTTGTTCAGTTGCTCAGTTGTATCTGACTCTTTGTGACCCCTTGGACTGCAGCATGCCAGGCTTCCCTGTCCTTCACCAAAATGAAACTTTCCTACTGCCTCCTTTTTCTTTTGAAATATAAAGAATATGTTATAAAAAATATGTTACCTACACAAAATCCATGGAAACTCTGTTACTATGCAAAATTTTAAACAAGTCAGAAAAATGCACTAACTGGTATGGAAAAGTGAAAGTAGTATGTAATAAAATATTATATATTTAACTAGATTCTTGTGTATGACTGCACTGAAGGCTTGTGAAATTAATGTTTGCATGTATGCGTGGTGTCAATGTGGACCTGGCAGCCATATCATGAGGCTGATAGAGGAGTGTGGCATCAGCTTCCTGGATGTCAGGCTAGGGTTGTCAATGGGGAGATACCGTCTTCTAAGACGGAGAACCGCTCTTGGTCAAAGTCCAACTGAAATAAAATATAATCTTCCCTCGACGTACATGACGGTAGTTTTATTCCTGGAAAATTCAGTATAAAGTTGTTTTAACAATACTTTGTTCTTATATGCAGAATGGAGTTGGGTTCTAGGCTTAGACAAATAGCTGTGGGCGGCTGCGACCGGCACATTTAGCGCGGGCGGCTACCCCATGGCCGAGGTCAGGGGCAGAAGCCGGGAGGACCCCATGCCCAAGAGGAAGAGGCCAAGAGGAGTTACCCCACGTCTGAGGTCAGGGGCAGTGGCTGAGAGTGCCAGGTTGCGATGATGCAGGCACGGCCTAGAGGAGCTACCCCACGTCCGAGGTCAGAGGCAGCAGCCGGGAGGAGCTACCCCGCATCCGAAGTTAGGGGCAGTGGCCGAGAGGAGCCACCCAACGTCCGAGGCCAGGGGCGGCAGCTGGGAGGACCTACCCCACGCCCGAGGCCAGGGGCAGCGGCCAGGAGGAACAACCCCACCTCCAAGGAGCAGTGGCTGCGCGGGCACAGAAGGGCTTAGAGGAGCTACTCCACGTTCAAGGTCAGAAGGGGTGGGGGTGAGGAGATACCCCTCGTCCAAGGTAAGAAGCAGTGGCTGCAGGTTGCGGGAGCAGCTGTGAAGAGATACCCCACATCCAAAGTAAGAGAAACCCAAGTAAGACGGTAGGTGTTGCAAGAGGGCATCAGAGGGCAGACATACTGAAACCATAATCACAGAAAACTAGTCAATTTAATCACACTAGGACCACAGCCTTGTCTAACTCAATAAAACTGAGCCATGCCTGTGGGGCCACCTAAGTCGGGTGGGTCATGGTGGAGAGGTCTGACAGAATGTGGTCCACTGGAGAAGGGAATGGCAAACCACTTCAGAATTCTTGCCTTGAGAACCCCATGAACAGTATGAAAAGGTAACGTGATAGGATCCTGAAAGAGGAACTCCGCAAGTCGGTAGGTTTCCAGTATGCTACTAGAGATCAGTGGAGAAATAACTCCAGAAAGAATGACGGGATGGAGCCAAAGCAAAAACAGTACCCAGCTGTGGATGTGACTGGTGATAGAAGCAAGGTCCAATGCTGTAAAGAGCAATATTGCTTAGGAACCTGGAACGTCAGGTCCATGAATCAAGGCAAATTGGAAGTGGTCAAACAAGAGATGGCAAGAGTGAACGTCAACATTCTAGGAATCTGCAAACTAAAATGGATTGGAATGGGTGAATTTAACTCAGATGACCATTATATCTACTACTACTGCGGGCAGGAATCCCTCAGAAGAAATGGAATAGCCATCATGGTCAACAAAAGAGTCCGAAATGCAGTACTTGGATGCAGTGTCAAAAACGACAGAATGATCTCTGTTCATTTCCAAGGCAAACCATTCAATATCACAGTAATCCAAGTCTATGCCCCAACCAGTAATGCTGAAGAAGCTGAATGGTTTTATGAAGACCTACAAGACTTTTTAGAACTAACACCCAAAAAAGATGTCCTTTTCATTATAGGGGACTGGAATGCAAAAGTAGGAAGTCAAGAAACCCCTGGAGTAACAGGCAAATTTGGCCTTGGAATATGGAATGAAGCAGGGCAAAGACTAATAGAGTTTTGCCAAGAGAACGCACTGGTCATAGCAAACACCCTCTTCCAACAACACAAGAGAAGACTCTACACATGGACATCACCAGATGGTCAACACTGAAATCAGATTGATTATATTCTTTGCAGCCAAAGATGGAGAAGCTCTATACAGTCAACAAAAACAAGACCAGGAGCTGACTGTGGCTCAGATCATGAATTCCTTATTGCCAAATTCAGACTGAAATTGAAGAAAGTAGGGAAAACCACAGTGGAAGTGAGAAATAGGTTTAAGGGCCTAGATCTGATAGATAGAGTGCCTGATGAACTATGAACGGAGGTTCATGACATTGTCCAGGAGACAGAGATCAAGACCATCCCCATGGAAAAGAAATGCAAAAAAGCAAAATGGCTGTCTGGGGAGGCCTTACAAATAGCTGTGAAACGAAGAGAAGCAAAAAGCAAAGGAGAAAAGGAAAGATATAAGCACCTGAATGCAGAGTTCCAAAGAATAGCAAGAAGAGATAAGAAAGCCTTCCTCAGTGATCAATGCAAAGAAATAGAGGAAAACAACAGAATGGGAAAGACTAGAGATCTCTTCAAGAAAATTAGAGATACCAAGGGAACATTTCATGCAAAGATGGGCTTGATAAAGGACAGAAATGGTATGGACCTAACAGAATCAGAAGATATTAAGAAGAGGTGGCAAGAATACACAGAACTGTACAAAAAAGATCTTCACAACCCAGATAATCACAATGGTGTGATCACTGGCCTAGAGCCAGACATCCTGGAATGTGAAGTCAAGTGGGCCTTAGAGAGCATCACTACGAACAAAGCTAGTGGAGGTGATGGAATTCCAGTTGAGCTATTTCAAATCCTGAAAGATGATGCTGTCAAAGTGCTGCACTCAATATGCCAGCAAATTTGGAAAACTCAGGAGTGGCCACAGGACTGGAAAAGGTCAGTTTTCATTCCCATCCCAAAGAAAGGCAGTGCCAAAGAATGCTCAAACTACCACACAATTGCACTCATCTCACATGCTAGTAAAGTAATGCTCAAAATTCTCCAAGCCAGGCTTCAGCAATATGTGAACTGTGAACTTCCAGTTGTTCAAGCTGGTTTTAGAAAAGGCAAAGGAACCAGAGACCAAATTGTCAACACCCGCTGAATCATCGAAAAAGCGAGAGAGTTCCAGAAAAACATCCATTTCTGCTTTATTCACTATGCCAAAGCCTTTGAGTTTGTGGATCACAATAAACTGTGGAAAATTCTGAAAGAGATGGGAATACCAGACCTCTTGATAAACCTCTATGCAGGTCAGGAAGCAACAGTTAGAACTGGACATGGAACAACAGACTGGTTCCAAATAGGAAAAGGAGTACGTCAAGGCTGTATATTGTCCCCCTGCTTATTTAACTTATATGCAGAGTACATCATGAGATGTGCTGGGCTGGAAGAAGCACAAGCTGGAATCAAGATTGCCAGGAGAAATATCAGTAACCTCAGATATGCAGATGACACCACCCTTATGGCAGAAGGTGAAGAGGAACTAAAAAGCCTCTTGATGAAGATTCAGAAAACGAAGATCATGGCATCCGGTCCCTTCACTTCATGGGAAATAGATGGGGAAACAGTGGAAACAGTGTCAGACTTTATTTTTGGGGGCTCCAAAATCACTGCAGATGGTGACTGCAGCCATGAAATTAAAAGATGCTTACTCCTTGGAAGAAAAATTATGACCAACCTAGATAGCATATTGAAAAGCAGAGACATCACTTTGCCAACAAAGATCCGTCCAGTCAAGGCTATGGTTTTTCCAGTGGTCATGTATGGATGTGAAAGTTGGACTGTGAAGAAAGCTGAGCACCGAAGAATTGATGCTTTTGAACTGTGGTGTTGGAGAAGACTCTTGAGAGTCCCCTGGACTGCAAGGAGATCCAACCAGTCCATTCTGAAGGAGATCAGCCCTGGGATTTCTTTGGAAGGAATGATGCTAAAGCTGAAACTCCAGTACTTTGGCCACCTCATTTGAAGAGTTGACTCATTGGAAAAGACTCTGATGCTGGGAGGGATTGGGGGCAGGAGGAGAAGGGGACGACAGAGGATGAGATGGCTGGATGGCATCACTGACTTGATGGACGTGAGTCTGAGTGAACTCCTGGAGTTGGTGATGGACAGGGAGGCCTGGCGTGCTGCGATTCATGGGGTCGCAAAGAGTCAACATGACTGAGCAACTGAACTGAACTGAAATCTAAATGAATGCTGGGACTTTGGAAATGAAAGTGGGATGTGGTGCAATAATCTGTTGGATCAGTCTCTCTTATACATCATGGGACAATCTAGCATTCTTACCTTACACTCTTAAATTTCATTACATTTCCTTATCCTTGTGACAACTAGCTGCCCCCCTTGAAATCTTATCACTACAGATAACTTGGGCTCCTTCATTTTTTTTCTGAAATAAAATGTATACATAATATGAGTTTCCTACATACAAGATTTCAGTAGACATCAGTATAATGTAATTCATGTATTACATGTACATTCATGTAATAGAAAGGACAGAAAGTTTATAATAAAATATTGTTTTTCCTAAGTAAATGCTCAGATGTGTCTACATTAGAAGACTTGTAAAATAGTCAGCGGCTTGCATCTATATAATAACCATGAAGAGATACAAGTGACAGTGATATAGTTATATTGCACAAACAACTCAAAATTGTGAACAAAGTTTCCCTTTGATGGGATTTATTACCATACAACAGAGATTATGTGAAATTAAAATATTGAACATTTAAAATAACATGCTCAGCAGAGTTGTTGAATAGAAAAAATGTGTTACCCCAAAGTGTGGAGGCCTCTAAGTTTGTATATAAAATACACACCACAGTAAAAATCAGTAAGTAAGAATATTAAGTTGTTGAACAGAAAAAATGTGTTACCCCAAAGTGTGGAGGCCTCTAAGTTTGTAGATATACACCACAGTAAAAATCAGTAAGAATAGGCCTTATTCTTTCTGTTGTCGACCAAGAGATTAACTAATAAATGCACGTACGTTCACCATCAAACATTTTATTTACTCAACATGATATTTCCTTCTTTCAGAAGGCGTTAATTTTTGAGTCTTTAGAAAAAGAATAGCTATTTGAAGAAGTTTCATGCATTTGGAAGCATTTTTTTATCCTAGCTTACTTTCTCAAACTGCTTTACCCAAGATTTAATAATTTGGTATAGTAGAGAAAATTATGGTGCCATAAATTTTAACTTTTGTTGTTGTTTTAAAGTTTCCATTTTATCATTTTGGGTTCATAATAAAATCCCCAAACACAGGAGCCAGGCAGGCTACAGTTCATGGGGTTGCAAAGAGTTGGACACAAGTTGGACTAAACAACAACTACAAAGTTGATGTGTAGGTTTGTTTCCTGGTTCTCTGTCCCCTCCTGGCAAACTTTCATTACCTTCCTGTCTCCTCCTTGTACCTATAGACTCATCATCTTTCCCCTTCTACTTCTAACTGAAGTTCTACTTTAGATCTACTCTTGTGAGATGCTGAAGAAGAGGTCATGTTTTTATCGTGGCACAAGTTTTTCCCAGATCTTCTACCCACTGCTCTTACTGGAAGCAGCTGCTAGGTGTTGAAGGCAGTGTTCCAGGATCTGTAACGTGAAAGGAGTCGCCTGGAATGGAAACTAGACTGTCTGTCAATACCCTTTCCTCTGACAGTGATCTTGTGCCGACTCAGTTCAGCTTCCAGGACCGTGACAGTTGGCAGTCTCGCAGAACACCATTTCCATGGCTTTAAACTACACTGTTGTTTTCATAGCCAGAAGAAAGTCTTTCTTTCCTTAGAGAAGGTTTGTAGGAGGTAACTCCATTCAGATTAAGTTTCAGTTTACTTAAAGAGGATGTGTCAGGATCTTTAAAAAAAAAAAAAAAGACTAAGTTAAAGCAGTGAGAGAATTTCAAACTTTACCTTTTTAGGTATAGTTTTTTTTCCAACTGATAGAATTATCTCAGATTCTTGAGAGAAATACTGGGTATACTATGAATGTGTACTTCTCAAGGTACAGCTTTTATTTTTTTAATATTTTTTTAAACCTCAGGCTTATTGGAAAAGTTGTAGAAGACAGAAAAAGGAAAACATAAACTATATATTGAATCCCTTTTTGCTTGGGAATGTTCCGTATGCTGGGAATCCAGAGATTAATAAGACATTGTGTTTGAAGTGAAGGAATGAACTCCCAGTTGAATGAAAGGTCAACACAGGCAGATGATAGCACAGTGGGAGAAGTGTGTTTTCAAGGCATGGTGTGATACTACGTGTCTCAGAGGAGGTCTGGGAGAATGAGTAAGAGTTTGCTGGTGAGAGAAGAAATGATTTTAGGGTAGGACTAATTCTTTGTTAGTGAGAACAGAGATAATGCCCAACCCTGAAGTGATACTCAACAAGACTCTGAGATTGGTTTCAGTATCAAGGTCAGTTAGAAGGAACATATTAATTATGCTTGGGACTGATGCCTTTCATTGTTTTTTCCTCAGTGATTAAGAATGAAATAAAAAGTTAACCGTTCAATAACTTTTTAAAACAAAATAGTTCTAGCTCAGCAATTCACTTGTAATAGTGGATCGCTCAATAAATAGTTAAGTGGAAGTCTGAAGTCTGTATGTGCATAGGTAGAAATAAGTGTTTATATTTTCTAAAATACTGCTTTGTTTGGACATTTTTGTGGACAGAATTTTTCAAAAGGTGATGCAGTAAACAAAGAGTTTGGCAAATGGGCATTGTTTTGGGAAAAGGTGATAGTATTGGACATGAGGGTAGCATAACTTCAGAATTAATAACTTGCCTTTGAAGTCTCTGAAGGAGCTCAGATGTTAATTAGCATGTTGACATTGATTCATTGTGGAATAAACATTTCTTTATTATTATTGCTTATTACTTATCCTAATCTTTGGTTCTTATTATTTATAAAACAGATTGTTCATTTATAAGCCCCTTCTGTTCAGCAGCTTTTGGAGAAAAGCATAGAAGGCCTGTATTAAGTTACAGAAGTGCTTGCATCATTTGCTTTATAAGATTTTGTTGTCAGAGCAAAGATGAGGACATTTAGTTTGCTGCCACTAATTGCCTAGATTTGGATATTAACACAGGAGTCTTTTAATTAACTTGATAATAAAAACTTTCGGAATGTTGATTGATGAAGACACTCTTTGCTTTAAAGGAGATTGCTAGTGAAGCCTGGAGTTTCCTTTGCATCTGACTCTCCCTCTTGGTGACCTTGCTTGTAGTTAGTTGTCAGGCTTTGAACCAGGGCTGGGTATTTCCTTTTATGTTTGAAGAGCTTGTGAGCATCTGAGGAGAAAACTTTTAAGTTACTTTCAGGTCTGAACAACGCCCGCTCCTAGACTTGATTTCTACTTGTTGGCTTGTGTAACCAACCATGTAAGTGCTTCTCTACTCAGGTTGGAGCCACTCTGAGGGCTCAGGTGGTGCTCAGGTTGTTGGAATCAGCAGCCTGCTTCGCTCTCTCTTGGCTGGGGTGGTCAGAGCTTAGGAAGATGGGAATGAGAACATGACTTTTCCTCTCTATCTTACTTTTTTCTCCCTTGGGAGACAGGACAGTATATTAAAAATTCAGCACTGATTTTGAATATACTATAGATATAATTTGCTGCCATCGAAGTTTCGATTCATGTAGAATGGCCAGTTCCATGTGTATATTTGTGTTTGTGTTTTGGTTTGGTTCTTGTTATTCCTGAAAGCTTCTTAAATAAACAAATAGAAAAAACTACTGGAGAATGAAGAAAAGCATTTTGATAATATTAGAATTTGATATGAATGTTTTGCTGTAAAAATCAGGGTTAGCCTGTGCAGCTGTACCTGCCTGGGTCTTTGCTTTTATTTTATTAGAAGTGGGGAAAAGGAAGAGAAAAATTCTTTTAATACTGATTATTTCCAGTAATAAAGCATTTTTGGCTCTTTGATGGAGAACTTTGAATAGTTATTTTTTTTTATGCTTTGGATTATAACTGTGACTCTGTGTTGGATTACAATTTGATAATGCTATTCATGGTCATGTTTAAAATATTTAAGAAAAAAGTTTTTTTTTTTTTCCTTTCAAATACCAGAATTAAAGGAAAATAAAGCCAATGAAGAATTATATGGTAATAGCAATATTTTCAATACTTAATTTACTTTTAGAAAGGTAATTAGAGGCTTCCTCCTGAAAAGAGTAACCTGAAAGCCACAGGCAGACCTGGAGCCTGTGTGTGTACAGCCTGGTTCTGATTTAGGCTCTGCTCCATGCTGTCCAGCAGCTGCTCATCAAAATATCAGGCTTACCTAGAAATGGGCAGAAGATCAGATCCGCTGTCTGTGAATGTCTGCTGTGGTGATAAAAGAGGAAAATCTTACATTGTTCAAGATATGTTTTATTAAAATCTGAGGAAAAATATCAATCCCAAGAGCAGGATTTGGTCTAAAAATCATTTAAGCTCCACACCATTCCCTGTTTCTAATGTAGCTGTAATAGGGGGTGAGCTTTCTGGGTTCTTCCCCTCACTTTTTTCTCCCTCCCTCTTCCCCTGTCTCTGTCTCCGTCCCCAGTAGAGATGGTGCTGTGGGGTTGGACTGGATGCGCTAACCTTAGGTACACCGGGGACCTGTTGTCTAACTCTTTATCCTGGTTGCCCAGACTTGGCCAGCGCAGGGAGGAGGAAGCCTCTCCTAGGTAGGTGGGGATACTCGGTGGAGCCAACACTCAAACCTGATGTGAGTCTCTAGGTGCCCCTTCAACCTCTTCTCTCTGAGGACTCCACCCCCACCCCCGCTTTCCCCCACCAGTACTGAGGGATGCAGTTGAGGATTAGGTCATGCAGTTAAAAGCAGCATTGAGGCCCATTATGTTTATCCATACATTTCTTTTTGCTTGATATTTAAATTCTGACACTAGAGAGAGGAAAGGATTTTTGTTTTTCCTGGATTGCTTTTTGCTGCTCTTAGCTGTCTTCATTTGTCTTTTAATGCTCATTTCAATTTATTGAAGTACATAAAATAAAGTAAAACATAACTTACATGTATAGCATTAAAATTCTTCCTTCATTAATTTCTTTGATTTTAAAAATTCTTAGAGTAACAAGCTCCACGTATTTGTATCCTGAAAGATGGTTATCTGTAGATGTTTGAAACATCAGATTACTTTCAGAATTGTATTGCTAGTGTGGGCAATGACCACCTTTTTCTCCGTAAGGATAGCAGAACCAGGTTCGTCTCGCTGACTGATTTTTCTCAAGAGTGCTAGACTTTAGGGGAGAGGAATGTATTCATGTCTCTTTGCATTAGCCTTGGGGAGGTGAAGAAAGGATGGAGGTTGAAGTAAAGAGGATCCGTTGGATAACTATACAGCTGTGGTTTTCTAAAAGGTTGGGGGAAAAAAAATGGATTGTCTGCGTCAGAATCACCCGGAGTGTCTGCTCAAGTAAGCTCTCCCATCCAGGTACTAACTGGGCCTGGCCCTGCTGAGCTTCCGAGATCAGACACTATCAGGTGCGTTCAGGGTGGTATGGCCCTAGACTAGACTCAAGTAAGTTCTCTTACACCAGAACGGTTCTGGGGTGTGGAGGGTGATGAGGAGGGAACCTGGGAGTCTGCATTTACCTCTGACAGGCAATTCTGATGCATTCCCACCTTTGAGAGCCATTGGAGAGCAGAAGCTCTAACCAGTACTTTCCAGTGTCTTTTACTCTAGCATGGTGGTTGGATATTACCTCATATATCATATTAATAATAACCCTCAGGTCATATAGCAAGTGATACCTGAATGTGGTGAGGCTTGGTTTTGATCCTGATTCTGTTTTAATCTGAAGGGTTTACTGCCATCATTATTGCTGTTTACAGTAGAAATACATTTTGTTCCAGAAATAGGCTGGTATTCAAGCATTTAAAATCACTGATATGGGCTTTTGCATTTGTTAACCCAGGGTTTTTCAGATTTTAGTGAGCATTAGAATCTCCCAGAAGGCTTGTTAAAACACAGATGTTGAACTCTATATATACTCAGAGTTTCTGACTCTATAGTTTGGACCTTGCATGAGTCACTCAACCTCTGTGCCTCAGTTTCTTCATCTGAGAAAAGTACTTCGTGGAGTTGATGTCAAGACCATAAGCGTTTACTGAGTGAGTAAAGCACTCTGAAGAGTGCCTGGTGAATAGTAAATGTTACATAATCACTAGCTGCTGCTATCAGTGGACCATGGTCACCACCGGATAAACTCCCAGTGGGTTCAGTGAAAATTTTTATTCTTATTCTTAAATGTGGTATTAGATAATGTAAATAACAATAGCTGACATTTATTGAACATTTAAATGTGACAAGCACAGTGCTGATGCTTAAAGTTAGTCTCTCCTTTAATCCTAAGTATGACTTTTGGAGACAGTTCCTATATCTTGGTTTTATGGATAAGGGGATTCTTCACATGGTAAGTTATAAAACTGGGTTTTCTTTTTGCTGTGTGTATTATTATTATTACATATACTGTTATTCTCTATAAAAAGCACACCCAAATATTTACTGTGGCTCATTTGCTTTGTGAGTTTAAGAAAGTAAATCAATCTAATAAAAATCTTAGTTACTTTAGTCCTTAGCTTTTGAGTATCTTCATATTTCTCTTCAGTATTTTAGGAGAGGTGAAATTTAGGCAACCATGTGGCTTCCCTTTTCCCTCTTGACCCCTTGTTAGTTTAGGAAGAAGTTCTTGCAAAAAATAGAATACAAGAAAGGATTTTCTTAAGTTGAATGCCAGAGTAGTGGCCTCCAGGGTCCTAACTTGATTAACATAGAGGAGGCAGCTGCTCTCACTGGCAGGCCTCTCTCTAATCTCCAGTCCTCTCAGGGTCCTCTTCACTGCAGGCGTAGGGGCAGCTGCCGCCTCAGGAGCACTGGTAGGTCCTGTGTTGTAGTAACGTTCTTGTTGATGGCAGGGCTCAATTGTAATGAGGATCTATTATCTATAAATCAAATCCCTTACAATTATATAGTGGAAGTGAGAAATAGATTCAGGGGATTAGATCTGATAGACAGAGTGCCTGAAGAACTATGGACGGAGGTTTGTGACATTGTACAGGAGACAGACATAAAGACCATCCCCAAGAAAAAGAAATGCAAAAAAGCAAAATGGTTGTCTGAGGAGGCCTTACAAATAGCTGAGAAAAGAAGCGAAGCGAAAAGCAAAGAAGAAAAGGAAAGATACACCCATTTGAATGCAGATTTCCAGAGAATAGCAAGGAGAGGTAAGAAAGTGATCAGTGCAAAGAAATAGAGGAAAACAATTGAATGGAAAAGACTAGAGATCTCTTCAAGAAAATTAGAGATACCAAGGGAACATTTCATGCAAAGAATATAGGACAATAAAGGACAGAAAAGGTATGGACCTAACAGAAGCAGAAGATACTAAGAAGAGGTGGCAACAATACACAGAAGAACTGTACAAAAAAGATCTTCATGATGCAGATAATCACGATGGGGTGATCCCTCACCTAGAGCCAGATATCCTGGAATGTGAACTCAAGTGGGCCTTAGAAAGCATCACTATGAACTTAGTGGAGGTGATAGAATCCCAGTTGAGCTATTTCAAATCCTGAAAGATGATGCTGTGAAAGTGCTGCACTCAATATGCCAGCAAATTTGGAAAACTCAGCAGTGGCCACAGCACTGGAAAGGTCAATTTTCATTCCAATCCCAAAGAAAGGCAGTGCCAAAGAATGCTCAAACTACCGCACAATTGCACTAATCTCACACGCTAGTAAAGTAATGCTCAAAATTCTCCAAGCCAGGCTTCAACTTTATGTGAACTGTGAACTTCCAGATGTTCAAGCTGGATTTAGAAAAGGCAGAGGAACCAGAGATCAAATTGCCAACATCCGCTGGATCATGGGAAAAGCAAGAGAGTTCCAGAAAAAACATCTATTTCTGCTTTATTGAATATGCCAAAGCCTTTGATGGTGTGGATCACGACAAACTATGGAAAATTCTTAAAGACATGGGAATACCAGACCACCTGAACCTGCCTCTTGAGAAATCTGTATGCAGGTCATGAATCAACAGTTAGAACTGGACATGGAACAATGGCCTGGTTCCAAATAGGGAAAGGAGTACATCAAGGCTGTATATTGTCAACCTGCTTATTTAACTTCTGTGTAGAGTACATCATGAGAAACACTGGGCTGGATGAAGCACAAACCGGAATCAAGGTAACCTCAGATATGCAGATGACACCACCCTTAGGACAGAAAGCGAAGAAGAACTAAAGAGCCTCTTGATGAAAGTGAAAGAGGAGAGTTAAAAAGTTGGCTTAAAGCTTAACATTCAGAAAATGAAGATCATGGCATCTGGTCCCATCACTTCATGGCAAATAGATGGGGAAACAGTGGAAACAGTGACAGACTTTATTTTCTCGGGTTTCAAGATCCCTGCAGATGGTGACTGCAGCCATGAAATTAAAAGATGTGTACTCCTTGGGAGAAAAGTTATGACCAACCTAGAGAGCATGTTTGATTTAGCATGATTCCAGCATGTTAAAAAGCAGAGATATTGCTTTGCCAACAAAGGTCTGTCTCGTCAAGGCTATGGTTTTTCTAGTAGTCACGTTTGGATGTGAGAGTTGGACTATAAAGAAAGCTGAGTGCTGAAAAATTGATGCTTTTGAACTGTGGTGTTGGAGGAGACTCTTGAGATTCCCTTGGACTGCAAAGAGATCAAACCAGTCAATCCTAAGGAAATCAGTCCTGAATATTCACTGGAAGGACTGGTGCTGAGGCTGAAACTCCAATAATTTGGCCACGTGATGCGAAGAACTGACTTATTTTAAAAGATCCTGATGCTGGGAAAGATTGAAGGTAGGAGGAGAAGGGGACAACAGAGGAGGAGATGGTTAGATGGCATCACTAACTCGATGGAAATTTTGAGTAAACTCTGGGCATTGGTGATGGACAGGGAGGCCTGGTGTGCTGCAGTCCAGGAGGTCGCAAAGAGTCAGACACGACTGAGCGACTGAACTGAACTGAATGAGACTCATCAGAAAATATTATAAAGCAGTTTGGACAAGCCTGTTCCTTTTAAAAAAGTTTTTAAAATGAAATAATTATTCATTTAAATTAATAGAAAATAAATGATATTCTGAATCTAGCCTTCGGAGTCATCAGTAAATATAGTATATTACAGATAATAAGGTTTTAATATAAGCTTAGAGTCTTATAAGCCTATGAAATCAGTAGCAGTGAAAAACCCTTTGAACTTTGGACCTATGATTTTTTAAATCTAATATAAAAGATTTTTGGAGCAAGGATAAAGGAAGATGCAGGGGCAAATATTGATATGGACTTAGAATTAAAGTCACTTATCATTATTCTAAAACATAACCAGTCATGGTATGTTAAAAAAAACACAAAACCATTCAGTTCCTATTCCTGAAGTATTGTGTGCCTAAACTATTCAAGCTGTATCCTGTATACTCTTGCCTGAGCCTCCTCAGCTTCACTCAGTCCAGTCCAGTTTCCAGAGTAGGAAACTGAACTCAGGAGTTTTTTCAGGTTGCACAGCTAGTGAGGAGTCTAGATTGAAATTTGAGCTTGGGTGGGTTTAACTCAAGTGCTCATGGTCTTTGGCGAGATTTGTGGCTGGAAAAGGCATCTTGGAGTCAGTGAAATTGGAAACTGGGCCTTTAAGAGGGTGGGCCAGAGTTAGTGGAGAGCATTATTAGACTTAGGCAAGGAGGACAGCTTGATCAGTAGGTGAGGTCCAGAAAGGGTCACTAAGTCAGAAGTAAGGAGGGTTTTACCTGGGGAAGGTAAAACTGGGGGAAGATGAAACTGGCAAGGTTAACTTGGTTAAGATTATAGAGAGTTTTTTTTTTTTTTTTTAAGACAGTTAAGTGTTAGGATTAAATAGTGCAGCAAATATATTACAGATAAAATGGGTTAAGAAACAAGGATATCAGAGAAGGAGAAATATCCAGTGACATCACTTATATTGTGTAGTCTAAAAAGAAATGATACAAATGAACTTAACTTAAAATACAGAAACAGACTCTCAGAGAACAAACTGTGGTTGTCTTGGGGAAGGACAGAGGTGTGGAAGGCATGGAAGGGATAGTTAGGGAGTTTGGGATGGACATGTACACAGTGCTATATTTAAAATGGATTACCAGCAAGGACCTACTGTATAGCACGTGGAACTCTGCTCAATATTATATGGCAGCTTGGATGGGAAGGAAGTTTGGAAGAGAATGGATACACATATATGTATGGCTGAGCCCCTTCCTTGTTCACTGAAACTATTACAATATTGTTTAATAATAAAAACCTAAAAAATAAAGAAACTTAAAGATTAAATGCTCAGTGCATAATGGGCTTTTTTGGAGGCTGAGGGCTGAAGGCAAGGGACCAATTCAGAAGTTATAGTCAGAAAGACTGTAAGTTTTTCAGGTGAAATCCAGTATCAGCACCACAGTCTCACCCCAATGCTGGACTCCTGAATTTGTCTTTCGTACCATTATCTCCATTTTTCTTTCAATGGACATTTTCAAACAATGAACAGAAGTAGATGAAAGTATAATGGGCCCCATGAACCCGTCACTCACATTTCAATAATTATATGGCTAGTTTCCGAGAAGGCAATGGGACCCCACTCCAGTACTCTTGCCTGGAGAATTCCATGGACGGAGGAGCCTGGTAGGCTGCAGTCCATGAGGTTGCTAGGAGTCGGACACGATTGAGCGACTTCACTTTCACTTTTCACTTTCATGCATTGGAGAAGGAAATGGCAACCCACTCCAGTGTTCTTGCCTAGAGAATCCCAGGGACAGGGGAGCCTGGTGGGCTGCCGTCTCTGGGATCGCACAGAGTCGGACACGACTGAATCGACTTAGCAGTAGCAGCAGCATGGCTAGTTTTGTTGTATGTAAACTTTTTCTTCCTTTACCCCCAAACCCCTGCCCTCAATATTATTTTGAAGTAAATCCCAGATATTGTATCAGTTAATCTGTCAATATTTCAGCATATAGTTTTATCTAAAAAAAGAGAAACATAATATAGTTATTACATTTAAAAAATATTTTTTCATACCAATTATCCAATACTCAAATTTCCAGTAGTTTCATAAATAGTCCAATCTATGGTTTTTCCAGTAGTCACTTGTGGATGTGAGAGTTGGACCATAAGGAAAGCTGAGCGCCGAAGAATTGATGCTTTTGAACTGTGGTGCTGGAGAAGACTCTTGAGAGTCCCTTGGACTGCAAGGAGGTCAAACCAGTCCATTCTGAAAGACATCAGCCCTGTGATTTCTTTGGAAGGAATGATGCTAAAGCTGAAACTCCAGTACTTTGGCAACCGGATTCGAAGAACTGACTTGTTGAAAAAGACCCTGATGCTGGGAAAGATTGAAGGCAGGAGGAGAAGGGGACGACAGAGGATGAGATGGCTGGATGGCATCACTGACTCAATGGACATGAGTTTGAGCAAGCTCTGGGAGTTAGTGATGGACAGGGAGGCCTGGTGTGCTGCAGTCCATGAGGTCGCAAAGAGTCAAACACGACTGAGCAACTGAACTGAACATAAATAGATTAAATGTTTTTGTTTTATTTACATTATGGGGTAGTTTGAATCAAGATTGAAATAAAATCTTTATTTTAATACCTTTTCATATCTGTTGTTTTCCTCTTAATCTCTCCTTTTCTCTTTCCCTCTCTCCTTTCCTTTCTACTGTTATAATTTATTCGTTGAAGAAACTAGGTCTTTTTTCTAGTAGAAGTTCCTACAGTTTGAGACTTGCTGATTGATTAGCTATGGTTTAATATATCTTTTGGTCCTTTTTAATTTCCTTAAATCGATAGAAATACAGGGCTTTATCAAGCACCTGTGTGCACACTCAGACACTCAGTGTGCCCAACCGTTTGTGACCCCATGGACTGTAAGCCTACCAGGCTCCTCTGTCCATGGAATTTTCAAAGCAAGAATACTGGAGCTGGTTGCTGTTTCCTTCTCTAAGGGATCTTCCCAACCCAGGGATCGAACCCATGTCTTTTGTGCCTCCTGCATTGGCAAGCAGTTTCTTTACCACTGTGCCACCTGGAAACCCCTTAGTGAGTTCATTATCAAGTTTTTTTAATTTCCTGCAAAAATATTTCATTGCAGTTTTGTTCATTAGGAGGTAAAGGATGTCTTGATTTTTTCCCATTTTTGGTGGCACCACTGATACTCATGATAGTCTTTTCCCTCCGTGCCTCTTAATTTCCAGTATTTTTACTACATTTTTTTGTAGTCATCTTTTTGCCTTAAGACTGCCAGTAACAAATAGCAAAATGTGTTTTATATAGCACATGCTACCAGGCAGTGTAGCTGTTAACATGATAGATATTCTTGGATATGAGCCCAAGTTTTGTTCAGTTTTATGTTTGTCCTCATACATTCATTTTTGTATTGCTGTGTCTGATTCTAAATGTAAGCTCTTAGAAGGCATTCAGTCAGTAATTCACCAGGCTTTTGAGTGCCTGTCAGTGGTCAGTGCTGGGAACCCAAGAGAAAGTAAGAGTCCAGGTCAGGAGATATACAAACAGATAACTCATTTAAAATGCTTTATTTTAAGAGTACATAAGAAGTTGTTGTGAGGTAGTTGTTTGGGGGAATGGAAGAATTAAGTTCTGGCAGGATCTTGAAGACAACGATGCTTTGCAGACACAGCTGGAAGAGCGTCCACCGGGACCAAGAGTGTTGCATGTGTAGACAGGTGGCCCCATGGGAGCCTCTGAGCAAGCCAGTGGGTGAAGCTGAGGACTTGCTGTGGGCCCCAAGGAAGGCGGAGATGACACTGTGGGGGCAGCTGGAGGCTGACGGGCTTTTCTCTACCAGACTAAGGACTGTAGGCCTCATTCTTTAGGCATCATAGAGGAGGCCTCTCCACACATCAGCACACTGTGGTCGTTTGCATTTTTGCAAGCTGGCTCTCCTGGTGTAGTGAATGTCGCGCAAAGGGGCTGGCAGCTGGAGGGAGGATGAAGGGGATGGAGCTGACAGTGACTTTAGGGTTGCTCATGTGGCACAGGTGCTTCAGTCATGAAGGCGGTAAGGAATGTGGGATGGCTCTGAGAAGTCCCATGTGGATGGGAACACCCTTGACCAGGTGATAACCTGAAGGAAGGGTGTCAGAGTTGAGGAGGACAGTTAGGAGAGTGATGATGTCCCTTGATGTGAGCACAAGAGACTCCTTCAAAATACAGTAAAAATACAGGGGACTTGAAGTAGAGATTCAAGAATCATGGAGTCTTTGGGTGAAAGAGAGGAACCAGCAGAAGACCATTAAACATAACCTGAGGAGGCAAATGGGTCTTTTACCTTGCTTTCCATCAGCCTGTGGACCTTAAACAACTACTTGATGATAATGAGTCATACATTGAGTGGCTTTGTATTCAGATTTGTGGGGAGTTTGAAATGTTAACATTTCTTTTCATAGTATTATAATTTAATATTTTGGAAGTGTTCCACATATAAAATGCTTAAGATTAATACTTTTTGAAAAGGTAATGTAGGAGAATAAGTGGAAGCCTAGGATAATATTTTTAAAAAGTTAAGATTACATCCAATCCTTAGGATAGTACTTGAAGCTTCCAGTTGTTTGTAGAGTGCAATTAGGGGAGAAAGGAAGATTAGTCCATCATATTGAGATACTAGCAGTGTGCTCAGACACTAGCTGTGCAAATTGCTTAAGGTTTTTTTTCCTCGTGGTGAAAAACAATATGATTGTTAATAGGGCCTCTCTCCTGGGTTATTGTAAAGGTGGACTGGACACAGTACCTATCATAGAGCTCTGCCTGAAATGTCATCTGTCCTAGTTATTAATCTTTCCGTTAGGGTGTTCCTGAGGAGGCAAGGGGGTGGTTGATTGCACCATTCTTGAAGTGGATACTTTATAGGTTTACATTGCTTTCTTTTTGGAAAGGATATTTTAAATTTATCTACCTGCAAGGGAGAAAGGGAAAGATATATCCAACTGAATGCAAAATTCCAGAGAATGGCAAGGAGATATAAGAAGGCCCTCTTAAGTGAACAATGCAGAGAAATAGAGGAAAAGATAGAATTGGAAAGACTAGAGATATCTGCAACAAAATTGGAGATACCAAGGGAACATTTTGTACAAAGATGGGCATGATAAAGGACAGAAACTGTAAGGACCTAACAGAAGCAAAAGAAATTAAGAAGAGATGGCAAGAATACACAGAAGGACTATATTAAAGACCCAGATTACCATCATGGTGTGGTCACTTATCTGGAGCCAGACATCCTGGAGGGTGAAGTCAAGTGGGCCTTTGGAAGCAACACTACAAACAAAGCTAGTAGAGGTGATGGAGTTCCAGCTAAGTTATTTAAAATCCTAATAGATGATGCTGTGAAAGTGCTGCACTCAATATGTCAGCAAATTTGGAAAACTCATTAGTGGCCATAGGACTAGAAAAGGTCAATTCTCATTCCAGTCCCAAAGAAGGGCAGTGCCAAAGAATGTTCTAACTAGCGTGTGACTGTGTTCATTTCACATGCTAGCATTGTAATGCTAAAAATCTTCAAACTAAGCTTCAGCAGGACATGAACCAAGAACTTCCAGATGTTCAAGCTGAATTTAGAAAAGGCAGAGGAACCAGAGATCAAATTGCCAACATTTGTTGGATCATAGAGAAAGCAAGAGAATTCAAGAAAAATATCTACTTATACTTCATTGACTACTCTAAAGCCTTTGACTATGTTTATCACAACAAACTAGAAAATTCTTAAAGAGTTGGGAATACCAGATCACCTTACCTGTCTCCTGAGAAACCTGTATGCAGGTCAAGAAGCAGTTGTTAGAACTGGCCATCGAACAATGGATGGTTCATAACTGGGAAAGGAGTACTACAAGGCTGTGTATTGTCATCCTGCTTATTTAACTTCCGTGCAGAGTGTATCATGGAAATGCTGGGCTGGATCAATCACAAGGTGGGATCAAGATTGCCAGGAGAAATGTCAACAACCTCAGATTTGCAGGTGATACCACTCTGATGGCAGAAGGTGAAGAGAAGCTAAAGGGTCTCTTGATGAGGGAGACAGTGAAGAGTGAAAAAGCTGGCTTAAAACTCAACATTCAGAAAACTTAAGAGATCATGGCATCAAGTCCCATAACTTCCTGGAAAATAGAGGGAGAAAAAGTGGAAGCAGTAATAGGTTTTATCTTCCTCAGCTCTAAAATTACTCTGGACAGTGACTGCGTGCGTGTGTGCCGAGTCACTTCAGTGTTCAGCCACAGTCCGACTCTTTGTGGCCCTCTTAACTGTCACCCACCAAGGTCTTTTGTCTATGGGATTCTCCAGGCAAGAATATTGGAGTGGGTTGCCATGCCCCTCCTCCAGGGAATCTTCTATACCCGGGGATCAAACCCGTGTTTCTTAGGTCTCCTGCATTGGCAGGCAGGTTCCTTAAACACTAGTGCCACCTGGAAAGCCCATGATGACTGCAGCCATGAAATTAAAAGACACTTGCTCCTTGGAAGAAAAACTATGACAAACCTAAACAGCATATTAAAAAGCAGACACATCACCTTGCCAATGATGGTCTGTATAGTCAAAGCTATAGTTTTTGTAGTAGTAGTGTACGGATGTGAGATTTGGACCATAAAGAAGGCTGAGGGCTGAAGAACTGATGTTTCGAACTATGGTGTTGGAGAAAACTCTTGAGAGTCCCTTGGATTGCAAGGAAATCACACCAGTCACTCCTAAAGGAAATCGACCCTGAATATTCATTGGAAGGACTGATGTTGAAACAAGCTCCAGTACTTTTGGCCACCTGATGCAATGAGCTGACTCCCTAGAAAAGACCCTGATGCTGGGAAAGATTCAGGGCAGGAGGAAAAGGGGATGCCAGAGGATGAGATGGTTGGATGGCATCACCAACTCAATGGACATGGTTTGAGCAAGCTTTGGGAGATGGTTAAGGACAGAAAAGCCTGGAGTGCTACAGTTCATTGGTTCACAAAGAATGGAACACAACCGAGCAAATGAATGCCGATGACCAGTCCTCCCACCTCTCTCCTGGTGTGTTTGCTGCTTTCTGTACTGAGGTTAGGCATATTGTGATGCACTTTGCTAGCCTCCATCACAATTTTAAATGTGCCAGCCTTTTGACAGATATCCCCCTTGTGGAGACTTACGTTGTTGTTGTTTAGTGGCTAAGTCGTGTCCATCTCTCTTGTGACCCCGTAGACTGCAGTCTCCCAGGCTCCTTTGTCCATGGGGTTTCCCAAGCAGGAATACTGGAGTGGCTTGTCATATCCGCCTGCAGGGAATCTTCCTGACTCAGGGATTAAATCAGCATCTCCTGAATTTTCTGCATTGGCAGGTGGATTCTTTACCACTGAGCCTCCAGGGAAACTGATGGAGATTGATGCCGCAGAAGTATTTCACCTGAAGTTGTATGCACAAGGATGTTTATTATAATGCTGTAATAAGTAGAGAAAGACTGGGGACAGCCTAAATGTCCATCAATAAGGGGACTGGTTAAATAAATCACAGAATTAATACGATACTGTGTAGCAAAAGAAAAAGAATAGATATTTAGGTGCAGATATAGAAGGAGATATATTACATCTATTGTTACGGGACCACAGCGCAGACTTTACAGAACAAATCCGCTCAGTTGTTTTGAAAGATAAAGGGTTTTAAATTCACTTCATACTTGGTTGTGCCTTGAACAATTTGGAACAATAAATAACAGCCTGTTAACAGGAACTTTTTCGAGGGACTCCTGGAAAGTAGGAGGACAACTTTCTTTTCTTTGTATCTTTGTATCTTTTGAGGTCATACATGCCATGGGATTATTTTTCTGTTTTGAATTTTTTAAAGTGTCCTTGACATTTTATTCCACATTCTCTTCATAGTCTCGTATTGCCATCGGTACTTAATGAATTTCATTATAGAAGGAAACAGAAGTACTCCTGCTCTTGGCCGTTATACCAGAGCTAGGTGACAGTTTTGGTCTCATCCCTCCTCACAATAACACAGTATAATTGCTGTTTCCTTCCTGGTCACGCTTCACACTGTGAGATGTTAGGCACCCGGCAAGGGGAGTAGTCCCTACAAGATGTTTACTAAATGTTTTGTTGTCGTCGTTCAGTCGCTCAGTCATTTCCGACTTTTTGCCACACCAGGAAGCATGCGCTTCCCTGTCCTTCACCATCTTCCAGAGCTTGCTGAAACTCATGTCCATTGAGTCTGTGATGCCATCCAACCATCTCATCCTCTGTTGTCCCCTTCTCCTCCTCCCTTCAATCTTTCCCAGCATCAGGGTCTTTTCAATCAGTCAGCTCTTCCTATCAGGTGGCCAAAGTACTGGAGCTTCAGCTTCAGCATCAGTCCTTTCAGTGAATATTCAGGACTGATTTCCTTTAGGATTGATTGGTTTGCACTCCTTGCAGTCCAAGGGACCATCCAAGAGTCTTCTTCAACACCACAGTTCAAAAGCATTAGTTCTTGGTGCTCAGCTTTTTTTACTGTCTAACTCTTACATTCATACATGACTAGTGGAAAAATCATGGCTTTGACTAGATGGACCTTTGTCAGCAGATTAATGTCTGCTTTTTAATATGCTGTCTAGGTTGGTCATAGCTTTTCTTCCAAGGAGCACGCATCTTTCCTGGCTGCAGTCATCATCTGCAGTCATTTTGGAGCACTGTTTCTCCATCTATTTGCCGTGAAGTGATGGGACTGGATGCCAAGATTTTAGTTTTCTGAATGTTGAATTTTAACCCAACTTTTTCACTCTCTTCTTTCACTTTCATCAAGAGGCTCCCTAGTTCCTCTTCGCTTTCTGCTGTAAGAGTGGTGTCATCTGCATATCTGAGGTTATTGATATTTCTCCTGGCAATCTTGATTCCAGCTTGTTGTTCATCCAGCGCTGCATTTTGCATGATGTATTTTGCATATAAGTTAAATAAACACGGTGACAATAAACAGCCTTGACACACTCCTTTCCCAATTTGGAACCTGTCTGTTGTTCCATGTCTAGTTCTAACTGTTGCTCCTTGACCTACATATAGGTTTCACAGGAGGCAGATCGAGTGCTTTGGTATCCCCATCTCTTTTAAGAATTTTCCACCATTTGTTGTGATACAAGATAATTAATGTTTAGACATGGCAACCCACTCCAGTATTCTTGCCTGGAGAATCCCATGGATGGAGGAGCCTGGTGGACTACAGTCCACGGGGTCGCAAAGAGTTGGACACGACTGAGCGCTTTCACTTTCACGTGGAAAAAGTAACACCTAACGTGAAAACTTTTGAAACACATGTGTACATGCCCCTGTCCCAAGCTCCTTTCACACCTTTGCTGGTTTGTGAGTCTCTGTTTTACCTTTGATCTATAACATGAAGAAGGTTAAAGCCAGAATCTGTCAATAGTGAAAAGCTTGTGGGTGAGATGAAGAAAAATAATACTGATAAAGGACTCTGGAAGGGTAGTCCACACTTCCTTGTGTGGCTCCTTTGTGCTCTAGTATTATAGTGTGGTATTCTCTTAAAGAGTCACAGTTGTGTATTGTCACAGTCACAGTCTATGTGTGAACTTATGTGTAAGCTTGTGTGCAGTGGTTTAAATGTGTGAATAACCGAGATTGCAGTGATATGTTAAGCATAAAGGCTGTTCTCTGTTGTTATTAGTTTATAAAATACAGTGCTGGATGTATTTATTTTCTGATACTGACATTGCCTTCGTGTTGTCTGTTAAATTACTTATTCCTACTTACTCTTCCTGAGATGAAAATAAGTACCTACCAGAAAATAAATATAGCTCTGAAGAGGAAAAAGCTCAGGTTTGTTAAGAGATGTAACTTTTTTGTCTTTATTAAAGCTGCCAAATGTAGACTTTATAGTCCCAGTGTAAGTTATATATGGATGATTGTTTTAGGGTAAAACGTGGTACCTTTTCTGGATGTTCTCTCAATTAAATTAATCCTTATGTTCAAACATAAATTGAAGCAGAACATGTTCCATTTTCAGTGATTCTCACTAAATTTTGTTTTTGTTGTATTTCCATCTATATTTAATAATTGAGAGCTTCTTGTGGTTAGGAATAGTGTTTGAGACTTTTGTGAAATCTAATTATTTTAAACTTTTAAGCCTTAAAAAGTGAAATGTAAAGTCATAGTGAAATTTTCTGATGTCTTTCATAGTCTATTCAGCGTTGCTTATTTTAGAGGGGCTAGTACCCAATTTAAAATGTGTGTTTACTGTAGTTGCAGTAATCTTTTCCAAGTTGTTTAGAAATCAGTTCATTTAGCTACAAAGAGAAAATAAAAAGAAATTTAAAAGACTTATTAGCACAGGGCATGTGAGCCTGCCCATTTCTCTTTATTAACAGTTTACTAAAATGAGTGTCTAACCACTACCCATAAATCGTGTGCACACGTGTGTGTTTGAGCCACAGGTGGGGATCTGCTCATTTGTTTGCCCATTGTGAGGCTGTCTTGTGCCGCCTTGGGGTTTTTGTAAAGGGTGAAGGTCCCTGAATGGAGGCCTTGTGCCCTGCCTGGTTTTGAAATCTTTGCTCTTAATATAAAGGAACCTGCAGGACATGCAGTTGGAAGTCTGTGTAACAAATCAAAGTCTGGGGTCCAGAAGCAAGTGGAGTGTGTGTGTGTGAGTGGGAATCGTCTTTCAGCCTTGGCTTTTGTCCCCCGCAGCCCAGTTGTTACCGTCTACCAGCAGCCTGATTGAAGAGCTGCTGTTTTAAATATTCTCCGATTGCATGTGCTGGAGACTTCACCTAAATGTTACCAGATAAAAGCCTGGACAACTGGGTGTAATTTCTTCCAAAAGTGTAGGGCATTCTGCACTACTAGATGTCTTGACCTGTTGTGTATATAGGGAAAAGGAGTTGGTTGGGAAATGCTATATTGTTGGCATGCTCTTTACCTCAGAGCCTCTTTAAAGGCAGTCTGCACCAAAACTTTGCTAGGTAAGTCTGGTTTGTACAGCTTGTGTACTTTTAGTACCAGCTGTTGGTCCAAAGTTTCTTGGCTTCAGAAGCTGTGTAAGTTCAAGTGTATACTGTATGAGAAAGGGGTGGGGCAACAGAAGCTTTTTATAGGGTTTCAACTCATTACCATTAATTTCTAAAGTAGTATTTTGAAAATTTAACAGGGGAAGTAAAACTTATATATAATGTTTCTTTAATATGTATTTAAACTGACAGGGAAAAGAAGAGAATTTTATTTTCAAGTGATATTTTCCGTTCTTTTTTTTCTTCCCTATCAGAAACTGGTTCTTCAACTTACAGTGCCAATTAAGAAATGCTATAATAAGCATTTTACTTTCTGTCCTGCTATTTGACTTCAGGTGTAAATGGGCCTAGAATGTTTAGTAACTAAGTGTACATAGTTAAACAACTAGAGAGCTGACATCCAGTAAGTTTGGTGTGATATTTGGTTTGTATAATATTATTTCAGCATACTGTTAAATCATGCAGAATTCTTTCTGGAAAAGTATTCAAGAGGATGCCAGAAAGGCCATGTTAATAATAAGTTTCTGTACTTCAGTAGATTTTGAGTGTGTTTTCTTCCCCACTACTGTTTCATGCTTTATTATGGTTCTTTGATAACTATGCTATGTGAATGTATGGAATTCTATATATGAGTGTTTATTGGTCTTGTAGAAACCTCAGGATACTGTCAGCTTAACTGTTGTTTTATGGGTTATTGAGAGGACATCTTAAAAGTCAGGTGATAATAAAGTTTTCATTGATTATTTTAACAGTTTCAAGGTAATATTAAAGGCAATTCAACCAAAATAAAAATTAATAATATGAACTTTTGGTTTGCTCTAAGAGTTTAGTTATTGCTAGCTTTCTTTCCCATCTTTTACTGACTGTCACCTTCCTGCAAAACTCAAATACAGTCTTTAGTTTGTATGGTCACATAATATATTTAATTGTTAATTATACATGTTTTTGCTCTTGATGATATGCTGCCTTCTTGGGTATTTTATTTTTGCTTCTGAGAAAGTGTTACAGAAGTGATAATTACATGTATATGTCTGCTTAAAGTAACATAAGTTGATACTTTGTGATAAGCCTTTGCTTCATCTTAATTACCAAAGAAGCTTATAATTCATTGAGATATTTCTTTATATTTGTGTTTGTTTAGGATATGTCTCAGGAAGGCTATGGAACTAGGTCTCAACCTCCTCTGGCTTCTGGAAAACCTAACCATGAAGACTTGAACTTAATACAACAAGAAAGACCATCAAGTTTACCAGTAAGACAGTTAATTGATTTGGAAATGCAGTGAGTTACGGATTTCTAAAATTAGCATTTGCTTTTGTTTATTGTACTTTGTATTAAGACTTGGGGGACAAGTTTCTAGATTTCAGATGTATTTGTGATTTATTAATTTTTGAGCATTTCCTTCTTAAAGGAGCTGTGTAGTTCTGAAAAAGTCTATTTCATTAGTAGGTCTCTCCATGTCCAATGTTGTAGGTATCTCTGAATCCAGTTGGAAGCCTTTATTTGGCTGATAGGTTTTGTGGCAGAAAGATGTTACTGTTGTACAGTTGTGCTTTGCATAACATGGTGCTTCCTGGTAGTGATTCAGAACAGAGGTATCTATATAAGAGTTAAATGGAAAGGAAATTCCCATTTGGCAAATAATATAAATGATGAGATAAAGTGTCTAGTGGTAGTTTGAATTTCTTCAGAGACTTTATGTCATGAGAAATGACTTAATCTTTTTTTACTCAAAAGAAAGTATTTTAATTTAAAATTGCAAAATATAGCTTCTAAGTGTTTCCATTAGCAAATCACTGTATTGGGCCTGTTGACTATGGTAGTAGCTGAGTTACAGGTTACATGTTAATTTCCTTTAATAGTTCATCTGTGCTTAATTTTCCTTTTTCCTCCCATAGGCAACCTCATTTAAATTAAAATGAATTCCTTATAAATTAAAAGAATATATGTGTGCAAACAAATTTTTATATTTATTTTCTTGTTAAAATATGTTGACTTAAAGAACTATTGTTATTGCTTAATCTCTATTAAGAGATAGTGTTCAAACTAGCCATGATTGTAATTTGAATTTCAAATATGTTTACATTAAATAAGATTTATCATATTGTTGCTAAACATTTGAGAACCAGCATTTGTGAAGAATGTTATATGTGACATACCCATTTCTAAGTTACATATGGCCTTAGAGTAGAAGGTAAGTAGAGGCTACATGATATATAATATCTTTGCATCTGATGCACATGTACTTGAAACTATAATTTTTACAGATTTTATTTCTATGGTGGGAGGTGCGTAAAATTTACTGTGGTCATTTTTTTAGTTACACTGAAATATTTATTGTCTAGTTATTTGGTTTTTAAAGGAATGAAAAAGGTAATGGACTCTGTTTTATGCTGTAAACTTTTCTCTTCAGCAGATAATCCACAGTTTGGTGAAGCGTGTGTGTTTGTCTGTGTGCGTGCATGCAAATGCACGTGGATGCTGACGATAAATGCAACATTTGCTGAATATTTGGAAGTTGGCTTGTGGTTTTAGGAAATTTAAATTGACTCATGGAAAGGTGGACAGTGAATTCTGCTTTTTTCCACTCAGATTTTTAGTGTTTTAGATAAGCTCATCCTTATAGGTTTCTCATTGGCTGGTGATATGTACCGTTTACCGGTTGGAAAGTTTGTTATAAACTGATGCTGGTTTTCTGCATAGGTCTAAGAGTAGTTTGCAGTGTACTGCTTTCTTAATATCCATTTGATCTTTTGGGTCACTTACTAGGCTATGCTTCTTTTCATTGCTCTGCTTTGGAATGAATGGTTGATGTTCAGCTAACTCTATAGCATAATTAGGGGAGGGTTGGGGTGGCAAGAAGTGTGGTAGTCCCAGAAAATTGAAGAGTTCTGCTTTGGGATGCTGCTTTTTAAGTCAATTATTAGAGAAGAGACTCAAAGTATTTTAGGAAATGAACTAGTATATTCTTCAAGAAGTTAAGTCTTCTGGATTATTCTATTTGTATATGTATAATGGCTTACCTTCTTCCTTAATGTTTATCTTGCCTCCTCCCCTAGAGGATTTAAGGTTGCTTATAATGTAAATCTTCTTATGAAGCTGTTGAAAAAAGAAATGCCCTGATCGGTATTTTCTTTTTGTTTTTTTTGGTAACTCACAGATAAATAGGATGCTGATTGACTCAATAACATTTCAGTAATCTTTTTTTAGAGATGAAAGTTTCCAGGTTTTATGGTGACTACATAAAAGCATCAGTTACTGAATAAAGGAAAAATCGTAGAGCAGTTGGTTGTACCCCCTGCCCTCAGTCTGTTAAGATAAAAATTGGCTTTATTTAAATGAATTTTAGTGCTCTACTTTTCTTTCAGCAGGCTTTGTTTGTGTAGAAACGTTTTCTATGTAGGGTTTACAAATATATTTTTATTTATGTAAATGCTGCATCAATATGTTATATAAAACTAAGGTAATATCAATTTGAGGGAGAGATTTGTTGTTATTCTGTACGGCTCTAATATCATGTATTTTTACTCTTACTAAATATTTTAGTTCCCTAACTTGGGTAAATTGATTGAATAAGTACCATGAAACTATATATATTTGTTATCTTATCTGAATTGGTTATTAAATCTTTTGTGGATTTAGGCTGTGTTTTTTCCTTTTCAAGTGTCAGTGATAAAATTTTGTCTTTTTACTGAAGATTAAAGGCAATCCATCATATTTTTAATCTTTTGTTTTGTAATTTTGAGTCAAATTCAGGCTCTTACCTGTTCATTTAAGAATATGTGGTAAAAATTATTCTAATGTATAATCAAGTCTATAACCATTGTATATGTGACTATAAGAAGGAAGCTTCTGAAGTAATTGTTTCTTAATTTTTTGCTTAAATTGAGTTAGACTGATAAGAGTTTGTAGTGTTTTCCTATAGCTCTGCATGTTTGATATTTTCTTTAGTGTATTTTTGTTATACAGTTAACTCACCATTATAAGAAATCAAGGTATTTCCTTATGCTTGATCTAGAATTTGATTCTCTCAGCAAGCTGTCCTCTCACCATGGTTTAAATTGGTATTTGTCTATATTTGCATGTCATTAAATTCTTGATGATCTTCAGTAGCTAATGCAGTTTTGTTTTCTGGCTGACAAGGCTCTTTAGATCATCCACGTAAAGCCAGTGACACGTAAATTAATATTTGTTGTCTTGCTGTCTTGGGGCCATGACCAGTAACGTTTACTTTTCACTTAATGCACTCAGACCTAAGCTCGGAACAAATCTTCTGAAATAAGATTTCTATACTAATTTCTTTCTTTCTTAATCATATAACCTTTTTCCTGTTGAAGTTCATTAGCTTACATATCCTTGATGTTACCATTATTAAGAAATCTTAGTATATAACATAATATAAGAATTAGCTTGAAGAATTCTGTCTCCTTGGGATATTACCACTTAAAATTTTAGCACATTCTATAGTTCTTTTCTGCCTCTAATATTGATATGAAATGAAGCCATCATTAAGCAAAATATACAGTGGAATGCTAAAAAAAACTGTTACAGCTTATCAACACTTTTATTTTGTAAACATTGAGTGTATCTTAATTTACACTTTAAGATAACTCCCCAAATGCAATTTTAATACATTTCTGTTGAGTCTTTTTAACTTTTTCATCACTTATGGCATTTGCTAGTAATCCTCTTATTGCTTTCATAGTTGTCTTGCCTGACCCTCTTATCCCTAAGAGACGAGGATCTTTTTTTTATAGTATTTGTTATGTTTTTAGGTCAGTTCAGTCACTCAGTCATGTCTGATTCTTTGTGACCCTGTGGACTGCAGCATGCCAGGGTTCCTTCTCCATCACCAACTCCCAGAGCTTGCTCAAACTCATGTCCATCGAGTTGGTGATACCATCCAACCATCAAATCCTCTGTCATCCCCCTCTCCTCCTGCCTTCAATCTTTCCCAGGATCAGGGTCTTTTCCAGTGAGTCAGTTCATTGTATCAGGTGGCCAAAGTATTAGGGCTTCAGCTTCAGCATCATTCCTAAAAGAAATCATTCAGGACTGATTTCTTTTAGGATTGACTGGTTGGATCGTATTGCAGTCCAAGGGACTCTACAAGAGTCTTCTCCAACACCACAGTTCAAAAGCATCAATTCTTTGGCGCTCAGCTTCCTTTACAGTCCACCTCTCACATCCACATGTGACTACTGGAAGGACTGATGTTGAAGCTGAAACTCCAATACTTTGGCCACCTGATGCGAAGAACTGATTCATTTGAAAAGACCCTGATGCTGGGAAAGATCGAAGGCAGGAGGAGAAGAGGATGAGATGGTTGGATGGCATCACCAACTCAATGGACATGCTGCTGTTGCTAAGTTGCTTCAGTTGTATCCAACTCTGTGCGACCCCATAGTCCAACTCTGTGCAACCCCATAGACGGCAGCCCACCAGGCTCCCCACGTCCCTGGGATTCTCCAGGCGAGAACACTGGAGTGGGTTGCCATTTCCTTCTCCAGTGCGTGAAAGTGAAAAATGAAAGTGAAGTCGCTCAGTCATGTATGACTCTTTGCGACCCCACGGACTATAGCCTACCAGGCTCCTCTGTCCAAGGGATTTTCCAGGCAAGAGTAT
Source organism: Bos taurus (assembly GCF_002263795.3). Lineage (NCBI taxonomy): Eukaryota > Metazoa > Chordata > Mammalia > Artiodactyla > Bovidae > Bos > Bos taurus. The sequence continues at coordinate 93,568,702 of NC_037336.1, forward strand.
TGGAGTGGGTTGCCATTTCCTTCTCCACAATGGACATGAGTTTGAGTAAACTCCGGGAGTTGGTGATGGACGGGGAGGCCTGGTATGCTGCAGTCCATGGGGTTGCAAAGAGTCTCACACGGCTGAGCAACTGAACTGAACTGGAAAAACCATGGCTTTGACTAGGTGGGCCTTTGTCAGCAAAGTAATGTCTCTATGCTGTCTAGGTTGATCATAGCTTTTCTTCCAAGGAGCAAGCGTCTTTTAGTTTCATGGCTGCAGTTCACCATCTGCAATCATTGTGGAGCCCCAAAAAACAAAGGCTCCAACTGTTGCCACTGTTTCCCCATCTATTTGCTATAAAGTGATGGCACTGGATGCCGTGATGTTAGTTTTCTGAATGTTGAGTTTTAACCCAACTTTTTCACTTTTCTCTTTCACTTTCATCAAGAGGCTATTAGTTCCTCTTCACTTTCTGCCACAAGAGTGGTATCATCTGCCTATCTGAGGTTATTAATATTTCTCCTGGCAATCTTGATTCCAGCTTGTGTTTCATCCAGCCCTGCATTTTGCATGATATACTCAGCATATAAGTTAAATAAGCAAGGTGACAGTATACAGCCTTGACACACTCCTTTCCCAGTTTGGAACCAGGCCATTGTTCCATGTCCAGTTCTAACTGTTGCTTCTTGACCTGCGTACAAGTTTCTCAGGAGGCAGATCAAGTGGTCTGCTTATTCCCTTCTCTTGAAGAATTTTCCACAGTTTGTTGTGATCTACACAAAGGCTTCATAGTCCATGAAGCAGAAATGTATGTTTTTCTAGAACTCTCTTGCATTTTCTGTGATCCAGTGGATGTTGGTAACTTGATCTCTGGTTCATCTGCCTTTTCTAAATCCAGCTTGAACATCTGGAATTTGTCAGTTCACGTACTGTTGAAGCCTGGCTTGAAGAATTTTGAGCATTACTTTGCTAGTGTGTGAAATGAGTGCAGTTGTACGGTAGTTTGAACATTCTTTGGTTGCCTTTCTTTGGGATTGGAATGAAAACTGACCTTTTCCAGTCTTGTGGCCACTGCTGAGTTTTCCAAATTTGCTGGCATGTTTGCAGCACTTTCACAGCATCATCTTTTAGGATTTGAAATAGCTGGAATTCCATCACTTCCAATAGCTTTGTTTGTAGTGATGCTTCCTAAGGCCCACTTGAGTTCACATTCCAGGATGTCTGGCTCTAGGTGAGTGATCACACCATCGTGGTTATCTGGGTCATGAAGATCTTTTTTGTATAGTTCTTCTGTGTGTTCTTGCCACCTCTTTTGAATATCTTCTGCTCTGTTAGGTTCATACCTAATTATTATGTTTGACTCAGTAAGTGTTTTCTAATAGAATTTATGTAAGAATTGTTAAATACATTCTTCCCCCAGCTTCAGAATTTTCCTTTTAATTGCTTATAGAATCTTTCCCAAGGTATCAAACTGACATCCAAAGAGCATATATTCTCCATATGCTACTTATTCTAAAAGAGTATATGAATGTGATATCTGTATTGGCAGGATGGTTTTATTTTTAAAACTATTTTCTTTTATTGTAGAATGACATTTGAGTTTACTTCGATAACCTTAAGCTCCAAGAAAAAGTGGGCACTTTTGTAGTATTAATCTAAAAACAGTTTGAAAACATTATTTTCTTAGTAATATATATTTTTAATTGTGAAAATAAATAAATTGACAAACAGTAATCATAATTTCAGTAATACAGTACAAAAATATGTTGCTAATGAATTATTTATAAATATATATAAAAATTTTAAAAAACAGGTTTTGAATTTTTATCTTCCATGTTTTAAGCAAATAGTGCTCTCTCCTCTAGGGAGTCTTTAAGAGTTGTGGATACTCCTCAGTTTAGAAATATCTTAATTTGTTTTTTCTTTAGCGTGACCTGCCACCGGTTTGTATTTCTGATAGTAGGTCCATTATTCTGTTTACCTAAGATACAGACTAATGTCAGTCATATTCAAAAGGCCTTTGAAGGCCCATCAGGTCATTAAAAACCTCGTTCTGACCTTTTCTTCCTTAAATAGGAAACATTTAAAGAGGTTGACATGAAGAGGGTTTGAGCTTTCCAAGTTTAGTAAAAACTCTAAATGTCCTGTGGAAAATAGGGCTTATGACACTTCTATTGAGTTTGCAATTAGAAGGAAGTATTGAGGATTACATAAAACATTTTTTTCCACTTTGTGAAAGGAAGGAGGTAGTAAATGCTGGTTGTTCTTTGAAATAGTGTTAAACAGGATGTTGGAAGCCTGAAAGAGAATGGTTGGAAAGCTGTTATTACCAGGAATATTCTTTGGGGTTAGGCATTAGCAACAGAGCATGTAATCATTTGCCTTTACCGAAAAAGAGTACTCTATGTATGTGTTTATTTTATTAGTCTTTAATGACATATGTGGGGTTAGGGGTGGATTGTCATGCACTTTGGAAGCATGTAAGAAAAGTTATATGCTAATAAGAACATTTTAAGTGTGTGGATTTGATAATATAGTTCCTGTGAATGATTGGAAACTATTGGAAAAAGCTTTAGTAAATGGAGCATTTTTTAAAAACTGGGTTTTGCATTTTATCAAGTTCTCAACCCATCTAAGAACACAGATTATTAAGATGATCTTAACCTGTTAGTTGGCAGGTTTTTGTAAAACTTAAAATCTGTCAAGTAAGAATTAGATGTATGGCTACTGAATGAACTTTTAAAAAAAATTTTTTTTTACTTGTATCTTGAGCTTGATTTAAAGGTTATCATTAAAAGGTTAAGAGCATAACTGTCATTTGTTGATTGTTCTCAAATCATCCTGAACATTTAAAAAATTCCAAGTTAATAAAAGAGAAGCTTAATCTGTTGTTCCCTTAGCCCATTGTTCAGCATTGATTATCCCCATGTGCAGCTGAAGACATCATGTGTTGGTTATCACTGTTTCCTAGGTGTCATTAGACTGTGTTGAGTCTTGGTGTCATGGAAGAGTTGTAGAAAGTGGGCACCTGGTGAAGGGAGCAGGAGGTTCTCTTAGGATGTGTCTTGTCCACACGAGTGTCCGTAGACACGGTTAACCATTTGGCACAGTTTTGAAACTGAAGGTACAGACACATTTTAATACCTTGGAGAAGTGTTAAGTGGAGCACAGCACACTCTGTTTCTTAACTAGGATTTACCATATTTACAAATGTAATTTTAGCCTCTGATCTATGCTATATGGAGATGTCAATATTTTTCAGATTAAATTTGAGAGAAATATGAAAAGACCTTGCTTTGAAGTCCTAATTTAGAAAAAATGATAGTGACTTTGACAGATGTTTATTTTCTAACATGGATTATTTCTTTAAGATGTGATAATTTGTAAGTTTATCCCCCAGAGTATTTTTGTGATACTTTGAAAATAGAGGAAACAGTTGAACTTCAGCAAGGTAAGAAGTCATAGGAAGTGAAAAGGTATGTTTCTCCCTCTTTCAAAACAATCTTCCACTTAAATGTTTGTTCTGTAAATGAATGTTCAATAAAACCTCACCAGTTTGGATTTCTTCCAGGTTACAGCAGGCTAAATATATGGAAAGTCTGAATAAATAAGTATTTTAAAAGAACTATAGTTTGTTTTTAAATAACTCAAATGGTTGTGTGCAAAGTGTTTCTAAATTGAGATCTTTTAGTCCTTTTGAAATACATGGGTAATTCTAAATTCCTTATAGCTGAGATATTTGCTTAGTGGCAAAATGTTATTTTAAAAAAATCATCTAATTTTTAAAAGCATGTTTTAACTAAGCATATCCCCCTGCAGACCTTTTCACATAATATTCTGAGGCTTTCCATTTAAAAATTTGGGGGAAATGAATTTTAACCCATTTTATGGAACTGTCAATTCAAAAAAAAAAAAAAAAGGATTCCCATAAAAAATACACAGTAGCTAAAATTGGAGATGAAGAGAGGCTAAAACATAACTGATTTTCAGGATATTGGTTTTGATAATAGAAGGATAACTATGATCTATAGTTGATAAATGAGGCTCATTAAGTAAGGGATGATAAATGCAGATATTCCTGGCTAATAGAAAAGTCGGCATACATATTTTGCTGTAACAAAGGGGAGACTGGGAGGTTCTGACCAGCTTTTGGCTCTTCAGGGGCCCTGTGTGAGACCGTGGAGCCTTCTCTGTGGCCTCACAGGCTGGAATGCATGTAACTCTCAAGTCTGTCAGCAAACAGCCACAGAATCATACCTGGACGTAAGCCTGTCTTACCAGAGCTACGGTCTCTGAACAGAAGGGGGCAGGCAGCAGTGTTGGACTTTTGTACAAACCACAAAAAGCATTGTGTGTGAGGGATCCTCATATGTGGGCATGGGACCTCAAAATATGATTTAATCCATTTTTGTTGAATCTTTTGAACTTTTTTATCCCTTATGGCATTTACTAGTCATCCTCTTATTATTTTATAATTGTCTTGCCTCTCCCTCTCACCCCAACAGACTAGAATCTTTTCATAGTATTTATTATGTTTTCAGTAAGTATTTCATAATAGAATTTATATAAGAAGTTTTAAATAAGTAGATCGTTGTCAGTGTAGCTCCTTTGAGTTTTAATTTTGATTTTTTTATGTGAGAACAAAAAAATGAGTGATGTTCAGAAGTACCCTTTTTTATTTTAACCTACCGTTTCTGTCTCTATAAATGGTAGTTCTTGGCATGTTGAGCTAGAAAGCCTCCCCTTTTTCTTCCTAGTGCTTCTCCTGTTCTATCCCGCTAGAGGGGTAGCAGGCTTCCTCCAGATTATACAGGCTTAGCCATTGTTAAGACTTTGAATGCATTGAACTTTATATTAGCCAAGTTAGCTGGGAAGTAAATTTTAATTTGCAGAGATCTACTTTGTAACTGGAGGCACAGGTCTGTTTTATGTAACAAGAGATATATAACCAGCAGGAACTCATAGTAGCATTTGTGAACTGGTTAATTGCTCTTATTTTTCTTTTGAAGTGGAGGTAACTATTTTTAATAATAACTGTCGGTTTAGGAAAGGAAATAAATATATAGAGAGAAGGTTCTTACCTGAGAGCAAAAATTTCTATTCTTCCTTCATAATGTAAGATTTTCGAGTTGTCTCTCTCTCATCTTTTTTCTCTGCCTTCGCAAAATTGTTGTAAAATAACTGAATGGTCTTGTTTTCCTTTGTTTGGGTCAAGAAATTTTAGCTGAAAATTGTTACTGTGTGAAAGAAGATTATTGACTCAACAAGCCTTCAATTTTCCGTGAATAACACCCCCACCCCCTAGCTTCAAGAACATGCCGTGCATGCATTCTATTTTAAAATATAGACTGTAATTTAAAACAGGCAGTTTGATGCCCCACTGAACTTTGTTTAAGCCTTGAATAAAAGAGGGGAGAAAAAAGCTTTAAGCCACAAAAAAGTGACTAAGCTTTCACAACCACTTTTCTTCATAATACATTTTATGGAAAAAAAAAAAGCTTCCAGGTACTGATGTTTTCTCTTTCCTTATGACCTGCATTTTATCCAGTGTTAGACTGTGGTGTTTGCATTTTTTTCTCTTTATTTCATTATCGGCCTGTCATTCACTGTTTAAAGTATTCAGAGTAGTGTTCATTTGCACTGGAATGTGTGTGCTGTGTGTATCTGTGCATGTTGTCCACATACAGTGTGTATGAGAAGACTGATTCTAAAACTGAACACATAGTCTTTAGTATTCACTTATTGATAGCTAATTTTCTAGAGTTCTCTTGTTTTAAGTAGTACCTGATTATTAGACCAAAAGTGAAAGTGTTAGTCGCTCAGTCGTGTCTGACTTTTGCGGCCCTGTGGACTGTGTCCATGTAATTCTCCAGGCAAGAATATTGGAGTGGGTTGCCATTCTCTTCTCCAGATTAGTAGATAGACTGATATAAATGTTTAACTGTAATTATTTTTTTACTATCAGATCATTATAAAAATGATTCACTTAGAAGCAGTTTATATTACTTGCCTCCCTTCTCACAGAATGAAAGTGAACAGCTTATAATGACTTGTATGGAAGGAATGATGACTTCGTTTTAATAAAATAGTATATTTTGAACTGAAAACCTGTTGTAATGATAATGGCTGAATGGGAAACAGAACTGAGTCTCAGCCAAGGTTCTGATCTTGAGTAGTTTGTGTCACTGCTCAGGATATGTGTGTCTGAAAAGTGAATGTTAGAGCATGTTCCAACTTCTAGATTTTACATTAAAGGCTTTCTTTGTTAGTATATAAGAAAAGCACTGATAAAAACGAACTCTCTGCTTTCAGGAAGAAATTAAATGAGAGAAGGGCAGCCGTCTAATAATAATCGTCAGTAATGGTCTGTGTATGCCCTTGGTGGTTTCTCTCCCATTCTTAGGAGCCATTTGCTTTTGAACATATTTAGGGATTTGAAAGTGAAAATCACTTAGTCATGTCCGACTCTCTGTAACCCCATGGACTGTATACTCCATGGAATTGTCCAGGCTAGAATACTGGAGTGGGTAGCCATTCTCTTCTCCAGGGGATCTTTCAAACCCGGGTCTCCCACATTGCAGGCAGATTCTTTACCAACTGAGCCACCAGGGAAGCCCAAGTATACTTGAGTGGGTAGCCCATCCCTTCTCTAACGTATTTTCCTGACCCAGGAATTGAACCAGAGTCTCCCGCATTGCAGGCGGATTCTTTACCAGCTGAGCTACTAGGGAAACCCTTAGGGATTTAGGGATTTGGGGTTGCCTGATTGAGAGCCTAGCCTTATTCTTTAGGTCATTGGGGAGCCATGGGCCTTTTTGTGGACTCTGTCTCTAACTTCTCAGGAATTGCAGAGGTACCCCTCTCTCCCCATGTGATCAGTCTGAGAGTCTGAGGTATTTGAGTCAGGGACATATAGGGAGGAGAAAAGTTCACAGAGAAATTGAGAAGTACATATTCCAGATTCTTTATGAACTCCTGCTAAAGCAGGGGTTTGGGGGTAGTGGGGGGTGGGTAAAAATGACAAAGCTGCTGCAGAACAATGAAATCTTGTCACTGTGTAATGCAGAATCTAATGCCTTTTTCTCCTGGACCAGTGGGAACTCAGTAGAGACAGTTTTCTGAACTAAGATGATAAGGCATGAATGGATTTTAATTTCATGCTGGTGAAAGAAAGGCCCTGCTAGTCTATATCTGAGGACTCTATTTACTTCTGACACTCCAGGTTTACATTTATATATCATAAAGTAGTTTAATAATAACTCTGCTTTCTCAACTGAGATTTACCACCAGTGGAAATATAGTGACCCAGGAATATAAAAGCCACCATTTCTTTTTAATGAACCCAAACCAGTTTTAATGCCCCCCTGCATTTCTACATTATGTTTCTCTGTGTTTTCTAAGGCTTTGGAGCTTGCTGGCTTGATCTGGGTAGAATGCTATGCTATTAATACAAGTCTTAACTTTACCTGTTACTTTACTTCTCTTTCTGTCAAAGAACATAATGGTGTACCTTGAGGTGGTTAGCACAGACGCCACCTGATCCACAGGTAAATGCCTTCTCTCAAAGTAGGCTAGAGTTACTGAACCTGGAGACCACCGAGTGACAGGCCTGTACAGCAGTATCTTCCTGCTCCCATCTGAAACCTGCCCTGATACTGATACTCTTCTCCTTTTACAAAATTTTCTAATATAAGTAGGGATTTTCACTGGTCTCTATTTTTTCCATGGATTTGGGTGGTTGAGTGCAGTGAACCACTTAATAACCTTCTGCCACTACAAATATGTGGTTGGTCTTTTGTAAGTATCTGTATCTAGAGAAAATTTGGCTTCAAAATAATAATACATGAATTATATGTAATAATTTATTATCATTTTAAAATATCTTGTTTTATATAAGTAAAATTTTCAATTAATTGACCCTGGAAACTGCTAGTAACAGAAAAGTAAATATGCCCAGAGTAGATTTTTAGTGAATATCCTAGGTAAAGTACATAAACTTTAAAGACAGGACTTCCTGACATCTGTTTTGCCTCCTCGAAGCCACATCCCACCCCATTCTTCTATTTTTGAATGTCTGCGACTTTCAGGTTACCAAGACAAGTGAATTATACCAGGCTTTTTAGTTATGAAAAGCCTTCATTTTCAAAGTGTGCTTATTACTGCCGGAGACAGACAGCTTTAGAGCTCTTGTATTATCTCAATATTGAGGTGAGTCAAATTATTATATTACCAAAGGTAAAGTAGATGACCAGTGCAAGTTTGATACATGAAGCAGGGCACTCAAAGCTGGTGCTCTGGGACAACCCAGAGGGATGGGGTGAGGAGGGGGCGTTCAGGATGGGGAGACACATGTACACTAGTGGCTGATTCATGTCGATGTATGGCAAAACCCACCACAATATTGTAAAGTAATTAGCCTCCAATTAAAATAAATAAATTTTTAAAAGTGATAGCAGTGAGAATGCAAATGGAGACTGTTGTGGAAATAAAAGGAGGGGTGAATGGTGGATGCTTTTAAGGTTTTTGAGCTTAGTGACCAGGAGGTATGATAGTGTTGGTGACAGACAGAATGGTGGTGGGGAGTTGGTTTGGGGAGAAATGAATACCTAGAGATTTTTGAGATTAAAAAGCGTAATAACTGAATAACTGTGCTGGAATTCTAAAGCTCCTATAAGAAAGTAAGTCAGCTTTGCTCTCACAGCCTTATTTTTTGTATAGTTCTTTATATGAGTTAAAAATGGTTGCATAGGCTTTAACTTTACATTTCATTTAAATTCTTGGAGATGATATGAAGACTGTCATATCAGAGTTTGTGTAAATAACTCAGCAGATCATTCCAGAGAGTTTCTAACTCTAAGTGGAATAAGACAAAAGAGTACAATCTCAAGAAATAGATGAAACTTTAGTATTTTTTTTTTCTTCAGTTGACATTCATGTCTTGTCTCATTTTCTTTGCTTTTAGGATAGTGTAGTAAGTTATACCCTAATATGTTACTTTCCTTAGATAGGTCCAGGTTGTTTTATATTGCTGTGTTTGGTTTACTTTTGAGTGATTTAGACTTTTTTTCTTGCTGTACCAATTCATTTTGGAGGAACATTCATTAGTTACCTCATTATAATTTCTTCTTTCCATAACTTGTTTTGAGTATGTGTGTTTGTGAGCCTAGTATACAAATTTATGTCTTGTGGCGGCGGGTGGGGGGCAGTGTGTGTTTTCTTCTTTAATGGTGACAGTGCGAGGGGGCAGGGAACCTAGTTTTAACATGCTGTTTTTGAAAGATGTTCTCTTTTACTTTAGAAATCGTTGACCCTTTGAGCACCGAGAGTTTCTGTGATACACTGGAATCCCAGCTGAGGAAGTGAGATCTCAGGGATATGACCTTGAACTCTAAGGGATACTCTCTTGTTTTTTGTCAAGCTTCCCTCTCCCCTACATTTTCTTTACTTTTAAAAGTGCTGTAATTTTCACTTCCTACATACAGAGCAAAGGTTTAATATAAATGAGTTCTTAAAATGTGTGTATTTTTACATATTTAATTTGATTCAGGTTTTTAAAATTCTGTTTCCCAAATGTGAAAATGGCAGGAAACTTACCTCGCAGTTTGACAGCAGCAGAGCTACTTTGAGTCTGTAGCTTATTCCATTATAGCAGCTGCCTATATGCCCACTCCTCATGTCCTTATGAACTTTGATTGTTAAACCTAAAAGTCCTTCTTTTTTAAAAAAATAAACGGTTTTATCAATTTGATTAAATTATGAGCATCCTTGAATGAATATGAATCGCTTCAAATTTCCCCAAGTTTTTACTTTTCATGGTTACTGCATTTATGCTTCTCCTGAACTATCATGCCTAAATGTTGACACCCTCAATTAAGGCACAAGATGTCACTTTACACGGAAAAACTCAACTACATTTAACAATCATTTATTGATAGCCTCCTTTGTTTAAAATTTTATATTAGATGTAATAAAATAAAAATTTTAATTATTTTACCAACTTATTAGTGTTTGTTCTTTCCTGTAAAAATTTAGGGGCTTCCTAGGTGGCAGAATGGTAAAGAATCCGCCTGCCACGCAGGAGACGCAGGTTTGATCCCTGGGTCAGGAAGATCCCCTGGAGAAGGAATTGGCAACCAATTCTAGTCTAGTATTCTTGCCTGGAGAATCCCATGGACAGAGGAGCCTGGCAGGCTATAAGTCTATGGGGTCTCAAAGAGTTGGACATGACTTAGCGAATAAGCATGCCATGCACACATGTGAAATAACAAGATATCCTTTTAAGTCAAATATATAACATACTATGTCTGTCTGCGTCTCTGTCTATCTAGTGACATGCCTAATTGATGTAGAAAATAATTCCTTTTGAATTCTTCTTTTTTAATCTCAACTGATTTCAGTGAGGTTAAATAAATATGTTGTGAATCAGGTTATATTTTGCACAGGAGAAACACCTGGTTTTTCAGTATTGCTCTTTCAGAGAGTTGTATTTATTGATGTTTAAAGTATGCATCCTAAATAAGGCACTTTTGCAAATGGTTAATTCATGTCAACTCTGTTAAGCCAGCAGTGGAAGCTAGTGATAGGACAGATGATACTGGGAATGAAGATGACTTTACAAATATAAATAGATTTAGATACTGTATTTTTTTTCAACATTACTATCTTGTGATGTGTACATGCTAAGTCACTTAAGTTGTGTCCGACTCTTTGCGACCCTATGGATCATAGCCTGCCAGTCTCCTCCGTCCATGGGATTCTCCAGGCAAGAGTACTGGAGTGGGTTGCCATGCCGTCCACCTGGGGATCTTCCCAACTCAGGTATCAAACCCGTGTCTCTTATGTCTCGAGACTGCATTGGCAAGCAGATTCTTTTTTTTTTTTTTAAATTTTATTTTATTTTTAAACTTTACATAATTGTATTAGTTTTGCCAAATATCAAAATGAATCCGCCACAGGCATACATGTGTTCCCCATCCTGAACCCTCCTCCCTCCTCCCTCCCCACACCATCCCTCTGGGTCGTCCCAGTGCAACAGCCCCAAGCATCCAGTATCGCGCATCGAACCTGGACTGGCAACTCGTTTCTTACATGATATTCTACATGTTTCAATGTCATTCTCCCAAATCTTCCCACCCTCTCCCTCTCCCACAGAGTCCATAAGACTGTTCTATACATCAGTGTCTCTTTTGCTGTCTCGTACACCAGGTTATTGTTACCATCTTTCTAAATTCCATATATATGCGTTAGTATACTGTATTTATGTTTTTCCTTCTGGCTTACTTCACTCTGTATAATAGGCTCCAGTTTCATCCACCTCATTAGAACTGATTCAAATGTATTCTTTTTAATGGCTGAGTAATACTCCATTGTGTATATGTACCACAGCTTTCTTATCCATTCATCTGCTGATGGACATCTAGGTTGCTTCCATGTCCTGGCTATTATAAACAGTGCTGCAATGAACATTGGGGTACACGTGTCTCTTTCCCTTCTGGTTTCCTCAGTGTGTATGCCCAGCAGTGGGATTGCTGGATCATAAGGCAGTTCTATTTCCAGTTTTTTAAGGAATCTCCACACTGTTCTCCATAGTGGCTGTACTAGTTTGCATTCCCACCAACAGTGTAAGAGGGTTCCCTTTTCTCCACACCCTCTCCAGCATTTATTATTTGTAGACTTTTGGATCGCAGCCATTCTGACTGGTGTGAAATGGTACCTCATAGTGGTTTTGATTTGCATTTCTCTGATAATGAGTGATGTTGAGCATCTTTTCATGTGTTTGTTAGCCATCTGTATGTCTTCTTTGGAGAAATGTCTATTTAGTTCTTTGGCCCATTTTTTGATTGGGTCATTTATTTTTCTGGAGTTGAGCTGTAAGAGTTGCTTGTATATTTTTGAGATTAGTTGTTTGTCAGTTGCTTCATTTACTATTATTTTCTCCCATTCTGAAGGCTGTCTTTTCACCTTGTTAATAGTTTCCTTTGATGTGCAGAAGCTTTTAAGGTTAATTAGGTCCCATTTGTTTATTTTTACTTTTATTTCCAATATTCTGGGAGGTGGGTCATAGAGGATCCTGCTGTGATGTATGTCAGAGAGTGTTTTGCCTATGTTCTCCTCTAGGAGTTTTATCATTTCTGGTCTTACATTTAGATCTTTAATCCATTTTGAGTTTATTTTTGTGTATGGTGTTAGAAAGTGGTCTAGTTTCATTCTTTTACACGTGGTTGACCAGATTTCCCAGCACCACTTGTTAAAGAGATTGTCTTTAATCCATTGTATATTCTTGCCTCCTTTGTCAAAGATAAGGTGTCCATATGTGCGTGGATTTATCTCTGGGCTTTCTGTTTTATTCCATTGATCAATATTTCTGTCTTTGTGCCAGTACCATACTGTCTTGATAACTGTGGCTTTGTAGTAGAGCCTGAAGTCAGGTAGGTTGATTCCTCCAGTTCCATTCTTCTTTCTCAAGATCGCTTTGGCTATTCGAGGTTTTTTGTTTTTCCATACAAATTGTGAAATTATTTGTTCTAGCTCTGTGAAGAATACTGTTGGTAGCTTGATAGGGATTGCGTTGAATCTATAAATTGTTTTGGGTAGTATACTCATTTTCACTATATTGATTCTTCCAATCCATGAACATGGTATATTTCTCCATCTATTAGTGTCCTCTTTGATTTCTTTCACCAGTGTTTTATAGTTTTCTATATATAGGTCTTTAGTTTCTTTAGGTAGATATATTCCTAAGTATTTTATTCTTTCCGTTGCAATGGTGAATGGAATTGTTTCCTTAATTTCTCTCTCTGTTTTCTCATTATTAGTGTATAGGAATGCAAGGGATTTCTGTGTGTTGATTTTATATCCTGCAACTTTACTATAGTCATTGATTAGTTCTAGTAATTTTCTGGTGGAATCTTTAGGGTTTTCTATGTAGAGGATCATGTCATCTGCAAATAGTGAGAGTTTTACTTCTTCTTTTCCAATTTGGATTCCTTTTATTTCTTTTTCTGCTCTGATTGCTGTGGCCAAAACTTCCAAAACTATGTTGAATAGTGCTTTTTCATTATACTGACCATTAAACTGACCAGTTTTACTTCTGAATTTACCTATAACTATTACAAACCTAGTTTCTTACTAAAATATATAAAGTTTAATGTAATTAATACATTTTGGGGCCTCAGTGACTGAATTTTTTTGTATTGTGGCATTCCAATATAAAGTGTGACCGAGATATTGTATAACTTAGTGACCACATTAAAGAGTATAGATTTTTTTTTTCATGTACAAAAGTGTTTAAAAAACAGCTTGGATGTCTTTCAGCATGTGTTCCTATGAATTATAAATAAATTTGTTTATTTTTAAATATACCAATGGCCCCTTTTAACTCAAAAGAGTCCTGTTGAGAGAGAGGTTTTCATTTCCTAGGATGTTTTTATATAGAATTTACAACCTGGGTGCTTCTAAAAAAGGTTTGAATTGACCTACAGTAAAGTATTTGTTTAAACTACTGAAAGTGGAATACAAACTTTTAAAAAATGTTTTAAAAAGGTAGACACAAACAAACCATGACAATGCAATACCAGAAATAACTTAAACTTAAGACTACATTCCTTACTACCAAGGTAGAAGGGGGAAATGAGGTTATGTAATTTATAAACAATGAAAAAACATTTTTAAAAGAAGGATTATCACTTTTCCCCTATTATTTTTTAAAAGGAATATGCTATAAAGGAACATATAAAATTCTCCTGTTAAAATAATGAATAATGCCAAAATATGGGTTTTCTGGGTTTTTATAATATAAAAGAAGTGTTTTCTTCTTTACTTGGGATGATTTTCCAGGGCCTGCATTAGGCATCCTGCCACATGAATGAATGATTGGCTCTTTTTTCTGTAACTTGCTCAAGTCTCAAAATTATAAATTCAGCAGTTTTGTCCAAATTAGTAGCTTCTTGAACCATTTTCATTTCACATTTTTAAAAATAATTATTTTGTAAGCATATTATATATTATAGAATGAAAGTCGAGTGAGAAAATAGTTCAGTTGTAAAGAGAGTATATTTTATCAGTTTTTTGAAGGACAAATAGTATTTTGTTTTGTACTTTGGCATTTTCCTGTTGTTTGTTTTTATGGGAGAAGATTGATAATCTTTGTGTTATAAGAGACATTTGGACTTAAGGTTAATTGATGAGGCTGATGATGTCCTAAATTTTACAATACAACATTACACTAAATGGTTTAATTATCATTACTCCCATTTATATCTTATGGCAAAATTTATGCAGTTTATTTTTCTTGACCATCTTGGCTTGAGTTCACTGTAAAGTTGGAGATCTATTTTTCCGGAGAAAAAGAATAAATCCATAATGTGTCTAGTTCCTTCAGAGTTATAGTGGGGAGGAATGTTAAAACAGGTGTGATGTATCTATATCTACACACCCTCTTCCCCCCTGCCGCCCAGCTCTCAGGACTGGCCATGAGAGAACAGCTCTATTTTGGTAGTTGTGTCTTGTGCTTTACAGAGAGTGGGTATGGGTAGCAGGCCAGTGACCCAGTAGAAGAAAAGGATCTTGACAGCAGCCTGGTTTTTAGTCCACAACTTTTCTTTTTGGCCATTCAGCAGCCTTAGCAGGGCTGGGGAACAGAGTGGGCCCTTTAGATCTGTTGAAAAGGGACAGCTGTATTAATGCTTCTCTTGCTGTAAAGAAACGGGACTTTTAGTAAATGGCTACCCATACCAGTATTCTTGCCTGGAAAAAGAGGACCCTGGAGGGCTCCAGTCCTTGGGGTTGCAAAGAGTCATATACAACTGAGCACACACATACAAACCAATAAACTGAATTTGAGAAGAAGAAAACTTAGCATAACAGCAGTAGCATTATAATACAGCGACCTCTGTTCATTTGCCGGCCTGTCAAGTCATTTTTAACCTCCTTCAAGTAAAAAAAAGTCCTAGTATTTTGTTAGTTCCTCCTTACAGAGAATGAATCTTCAAAAAGACTTTAACTCCAAGTTTTGTACTTCATTTGTTGTTGTTGTTCAGTCGCTAAGTCATGTCCTACTCTTTGCAACCCCATGGACTGCAGCAGGCCAGGCTTCCTTGTTTTTCACTGTCTCCCAGAGTTTGCTTGAACTTATCTCCATTGAGTTGGTGATGCCATCCAACCATCTCATCCCCCATTGCCCGCTTCTCCTCCTGCCCTCAATCTTTCCCAGCATCAGGCTCTTTTCCACTGAGTCAGCTCTTCACATCAGTGGCCAAAGTATTGGAGCTTCAACTTTAGCATCAGTCCTCCCAATGAATATTCAGGGTTTATTTCCTGTAAGAGTGACTGGTTGGATCTCTTGCAGTCCAAGGGACTCTCCAGAGTCTTCTCCAGCACCACAGTTCAAAAGCATCTAGTTCTTTTAGCGCTTAGCCTTTTTTATAGTCCAACTGTCACATCTGTACATCACTACTGGAAAAACCATAGCTTTGACTAGATGGACCTTTGTTGGCAAAGTGATGTCTCTGCTTTTTAATACGCTGTCTGGGTTTGTCGTAGCTTTGTCAGGATTTCATTGCCTGTAGGAAAATTACTTGCTCAGGATTTTGTGGCTTTCTCAGCTTATAAAGTTTTGCGCTTTAAAAAATTTTTCAGCTGCAAAATCATGAAATAACATTGTGTCAGCTTTATGGGTTTTTTTTTCCTTTTAAGACACAAAAATGTATAAATTGGCAAAAATTTTTCTAAGGACTTTTCCCTTCAGTGGGCTTAGAAAAGTATCTTGAGTATGTTGGGAATAGATTGGGTGGTTGGAAAACAGCTCCAAGAGTTGGGTAGCTGTTCTCCAGAAGCTGAAGTGCACAAAGCGATTTTGCTCCCTTAGCTGGCTGCTTGAGCTTAAAACAATGTTTGACAAATGCTGGAGTTCACAAACGTAGGAGTAGCAGTTACGGAGGTGGTTTTGCAAGTCCTTTGGAACATCCATGCACATCTTCAGTCGCTCTTAATTTGAATGAGAAACAGGATGGTGGAAGCTATTTTTATTTTCTCCTGGGAGCAAGAGAAAAGGAAGGCAGAAGTCTGTACCATGTAATTTTAAAAAAAGAAAAAAAAATTAAATTCCATTGAGATTCTTTCTTGTTTACTTTTTGTTTTACTCTCGCCATCTCCTAGTGTGTTTGACTAATGTAAGTCTTCCCCCAGGAATATGAGAATATATGGTACAGTCCGCCTCATAACCTTCCTGGATATTTTTATAATTTATCATCAGCTGACACTGCCTGGGTAGAATATTCTTACCACTCCCTCTGGCTGCTGGAAGTCTGAAATTACATCTTTGTCTTTGAAGTCAGGCATACTGTTAGCGTTGCTATGGCGACAGGGTGGGTAATGGAGTCCACAGACAGGAGATTGGTATTTAGCGTTTAAATGCTGCTGTACACAAGGCCTTGATTTTTAGAGTGGTTACTGAACTATACCCTTTTAGTAAATGTTTAAAAATTACATTTTTACATGGTCTTACTAGATTAATAGTCATGGTTTATTTCATTTTAACTGCAAGGATAAAAGCATTATTCCATTAAATGGGTAGGTTTTTTTTTTCCTCTTTTGGTTTATGCATTATTAACACAGGCTTTCCTGTTTTGCTTGTAACATTTTATAGGCTTTTTCAAACATGCAGTCAGATTTGCTCTCTTGCTCCTTTATTTTTGGACTTAACTCATTGTGGGCCTGATCTTGCAAGATTTCAGGAGACAAAGTTCTGAGGAGGAACTAAGCTTTTAAAATATTAAAAATGAATGGTGTATATTTTTTAAAGCTCTGAATAAAACAGTGATAAGTGATCAGTCTTTTCCTGTGAATTGCAACAGTAACTTTATTTTTCAGTGTTTCTTTTGTTTCAGGTTTCTGTTTAATCCTTCTCTTATGCTCTACCCTCACATGGGATATTGAAGGAGAGACTCTTTACAGTTGTGAGGAACTGTGGGACACCTTATAAAGGTTTAGTGCATATAACTTTTCAGGTTTTAATAAGTTATATTCTCTCACTTATTAAATATGATCTGAAGACAGCTGCGTATATTTACATGTTATTTGTTGATTCTTGATTGTTTTGTCATTACAATCATGGTGAATCTTAAAATTTCATAAAATATATACATGTCCCTCCCTACCTGATATGTAAATTGCTTCTAAAACATAATTTTGAATGCCTTTTGCAGTGGAAATTACTACTTCATAAAGTATTTTATTTCTGATAATTTAAATTGTTAGGGAATTCTTCCTCATAGTAACTTGAAATGTTCCCTTGGATTTGTATTCTACTTCTGTGTCTTTAAACCACACAAAATAAATCTATATCTGTCTTCTGTATCATGGTTATTCATGTATTTGAAGATAGTTTTTAACCAAGTTTTTACTAGGCTAACTAACTTGTTCCTTTAAGTATTTTACCAATTATGGGGGTTCAGGTCCCTCTACTACCATGTTCGTAACTCTTTGATAAACTTCATTTTTGTGTAAGCACCTTGAAATATGAATCCAAACCTAAACTAAATACTCCAAAGTTATGGCTAGTATAGCCACATATATATATATATATATATATGGCTATATACATCATATATATATGATGTGTAACAGCTGCATCCCACACTGGCACTCTAGTGGGAACTATTCATACTACTAAGGCATAGGTCTCATCCATCCTGCACCCGAACCCAAGTGTAGTTTTCACATTTACACTTCTTGAATGTGGTCTTGTCTGAAGCCATAGTTCAAGCCTGCTCATGTGTAGTTGGATCCTGTATCATCCATTGTCAGTCAGTTCAGTCACTCAGTCGTGTCCAATTCTTTATGACCCCATGGACTGCAGCATGCCAGGCTTCCCTGTCCATCACCAACTCCCGGAGCTTGTTCAAACTCATGTCCATTGAGTTGGTGATGCCATCTAACCATCTCATCCTCTGTCATCCCCTTCTCCTCCTGCCTTCAATCTTTCCCAGCATCAGGGTCTTTTCCAGTGAATCAGTTCTTTGCATCCAGTGATTAAAGTATTGGAGTTTCAGCTTCATCATCAGTCCTTCCAATGAATATTCAGGACTGATTTCCTTTGGGATTGACTGGTTTGATCTCCTTGCAGTCCAAGAAACTCTCAAGAGTCTTCTCTGCCACAGTTCAAAAGCATCAATTCTTTGGTGCTCAGCTCTCTTTATAGTCCAACTCTCACATTCATATGTGACTACTGGAAAAACCATAGCTTGGACCTTTGTCAGCAAAGTAGTGTCTCTGCTTTTTAATATGCTGTCTAGATTGGTCATAGCTTTTCTTCCAAGGAACAAGCGTCTTTTAATTTCATGGCTACAGTCACCATCTGCAGTGATTTTGGAGCCCAACAAAATCAGTTCTCTCACTGTTTCCATTGTTTCCCCATCTATTTGCCATGAAGTGATGGGACTGGATGCCATGATCTTAGTTTTCTGAATGTTGAGCTTTATGCCAACTTTTTCACTCTCCTCTTCACTTTCATCAAGAGGCTCTTTAGTTCTTCTTTGCTTTCTGCCATAAGGCTTGTGTCATCTGCGTATGTGAGGTTATTGATATTTTTTTCAGCAATCTTGATCCCAGCTTGTGCTTCATCCAGCCCAGCATTTCTCATGATGTACTCTGCATATAAGTTAAATAAGCAGGGTGACAATATACAGCTATTTAGTATAATTCCTACTTTTGTGTCATCTGTCAATTTTATCTCATAATAACTCTTGATATAAAAAATTAAATGGACCAAATGCAGAACTTTTTAACATTCTGGTTTTGCCATTCATCCAAGTATAATAATCGATAATAATCTAGGTCATACCCAACGTGTTAGCCACAACACTACCCTAAGACACTTGGTCAGTGGCTAGGGTGAGTATCCAGAACAAGTAGAACCATATTCCTGTTGTGTATCCTATAGTACTACTTTTCAGAATTATTCCTTGTGGGTTATATAGGATTTTTGCAATGAAATAATACATGTAAAAGCTTTATAATATTGAAACTTAAACATAATTTGCTATGGAGATAATTTTAGTTTTATTAAACCTAACTTTTCTCTGTGAGAGAAGAGAATCTACTTTGTAAGCCAGTTAACATTGCTGCATCCGATTATATGTAGAACAACTTGTGTTCATTCCCAGAAGGGCCGTAGCAAACAGAACCCTGACTGTCATAGGTCCAAGGCAGAAGAGAGTGCCCCTGGTGGTTGGGAGTCTTAGAAATGAAGCTATCCCATTTGAGCGGCCTAAGATTTCAGGTAATGAGACCCAGAAGCCATGGCATAATTCTGTCAGGATGGTCACTGGAGATAGCAGGTAGTGGATGCACGGGCCTCCTCTACTACTTCCACATTTCTTTGTATTTATCTGTGTATCTGAGACATGCCTCAGGCTTCACTTTCCATCAGCAGCTGTTCGGAACTGTGGAGGTTCTAGGTACCGGGGAAGTTAAAATGGGTGTAGTGTCTTCTGAGCATCCAAACCTTGGAGAAGATGTGTGCCAGGGGCCTGGTACTGGGACAGAGACCAGAGTACCTGCTTCTTAGGATAGGGGGCTTTGCCTCCTTGCTCAGCACTGCCTGCGCCAGGGAAGGGTACGGGTGAGCCTAGTAGGTCATTAACAAAAAAGACATTCTTTTGTGAATGGGTCCCAGGCCCTTTCATGTATTCGTGGAGGATAGGTACACAATTTCTGCTTCAGTTCAGTTCAGTTCAGTCACTCAGTCGTGTCCAACTCTTTGTGACCCCGTGAATCGCAGCATGCCAGGCCTCCCTGTCCATCACCAACTCCCGGAGTTCACTCAGACTCATGTCCATCGAGTCAGTGATGCCATCCAGCCATCTCATCCTCTGCTGTCCCCTTCTCCTCCTGCCCCCAATCCCTCCCAGCATCAGGATCTTTTCCAATGAGTCAGCTCTTCGCATGAGGTGGCCAAAGTATTGGAGTTTCAGCTTTAGCATCAGTCTTTGCAGTGAACACCCAGGGCTGATCTCCTTCAGAATGGACTAGTTGGATTTTCTTGCAGTCCCCTTAAGGGACTCTCAAGAATCTTCTCCAACACCACAGTTCAAAAGCATCAATTCTTTGGCACTCAGCTTTCTTCACAGTCCAACTTTCACATCCATACATGACCACTGGAAAAACCATAGCTTTGATTAGATGGACCTTTGTTGGCAAAGTGTCTCTGCTTTGAATATGCTATCTAGGTGACCCTTAAGCTTCTCTAATTGACCAGAAGCTTTGGCTTGAATTTGAGGTGAGGGAAGGGCAGATTCTAACTCCACTGAAAGTCTAAATGAGAGCTTCATCAAAGGAATCTCCCCCAAAGGAAAAGTATGGGTGAGTTTTAGTTCTGGATATTTCCCTGTTTATAGCATTTGTAGCAAAAATTTATGTTATAGGAACTTTTGGATAGTCTAGATCATCACTCTCCAATAGAACATTCTGCAGTGTTGGAAATACTCCGTATCTGTGTTCTCTGACAGCCATGTATTACTATATAGCACTTGAATACAGCTAGTGTGAGCAATTGAATTTTAAATTTTAATTAAATTTAAATAACCACATGTGGCTAATAGCCACCATAATTAGGCAGTGCAGTTCTAGATTATGGATCCTGTGTAGTCATGTTTTTACTCCAAAGTGGATTTGGTGAAAATAATAATGTGCTTATTTACATTAAGGCATTCAAGTTCTTGGCATATAAATCATTGATTTGCAGTGCATTCTAAACTAGCATTTAAATGTAACTCATTCGTACACGTGTACAGGAGAGCATAGGTACCAAGATATTTTAGATGTAGAACTTTTCTGTTGTACAGCTTTGGCATACAAGTTGAAAATCAAGATTGCAGCAGTAAGGATAACTGTACACCCCATGAATGAATGCTGTGCATTTGAGTGCTATTTTAGAAGTTAGAAATCTGACATGCCTATATGTCTTTCTACTTGCCTGTTTCTCTGGACTTTCAATTATCAATATTTACTGGAAATAACTGTCACAGAAGTGGATACAGTAAGGGCATCCCCCCGTACGGTAAGGTTTTCTGCCCCCACCTCCCTCCCACATACACAGTGTGTCAAGGTGAGTTTAGACTACGAGGAGTGTGGGCCCCTGGGCACAGAGACTTGAGGTCAGGCAGGGTGGTGTGACCCGCGGGGAGCATAGCATGTCACGTGAGGTCCCAGGATTCTGGTTGCCCACAGGCCCCACAGTGCAGGGTTAAGCTGGGGTGTGGAATGAAAAGTGTCTTAAGCCTATCACTTGACATCTTTCTCGTAACTTGGGTGTCATGTTTGAGAAATAGGTTAGGGTTGAGCTTGTGGTGCTGTCAATAATTGCCCTTGAATGTGGACAGAGTTTACTGATACTTAGGATTGTTTTCCTTCTATTTAATTGTAAAGTGCCATAAGGAGTTTTCTTCCATGAGTCTCAGATAATTTTATATGTAGAGCATGAGAGTAGGTGACAGTTTCAAGGCAAGATATTGGACTCTTGACTTTTTCAAGCTGATTTCCTCATTTGCCAGGTGGTGATAAAGAGGATAATGCCAGTGAAACCTGGATGTTTCACTCAGTCCATATCACAGCCACTTCCTGGTCACCCAGACAACTGGAATATTGTACCTGTTAGAGAATTTGTATGTAAATAGTGCCTTCTTCTTAGATTTAAAAGCAGCTGCTTCATTCACTTTTTAAGTGCTCTACATGTTTAGAATTTTTATAAGAACTATATTTTACATTCAGAATAATGTAGTTAGAATAATGTGTTCCAGGATTTCCGATTCACTCGTCACTGCTTTCAGAATTGAACTTTTGCTTGTTGTCTACATTCATTTCACTAAATACTATATTCTAACAGGCATGGCACAGTCAGTGTGATGTATCTGTTTTCTTATATCAAAGGGTTAGATATTTACTGTTTGGGTTTTTTTCCTCCTGCCTTAGTTGTTATCCCATACCTGGGAACATCTTTTTATTTTTAAACTGTTTACCTCTCCCCACCTTCCACCAGGAAGAAAACACTAGGAATAAGTAATAATAATTTCTCAATATTTGTTTGATTTGGTGGCATACTGTACACTTCAGCATCAAAAGTAGATGGATGGTTTATTATTACTAGTTGTTCTTACTCATTCCGTCTATAAACCTAATTTGCTTTATTTATGATGGGAGAATGGGAATTTATGAATTCATTTTACTAAGCAATTCTTGAGTCTTTGTAGTATGCCATTATGATGGATACATTCCTGTTTTGAAGAAAGATGAAGAAATCCAGAGTCCCCAAGATTATGAAGCGCTTTTCGGCAAGTGTGTTCTGTTCTGATATGTATGCATTTACCCATCGGTCTTCAGTATTTCTTTTGAATAGTCATTATTTTAATTATAGTTCAGATTTCTCTTTCCTCTTTTGAGAAATAGTAGTTCTCTCTCCCCTCACCCCTTGCCTTTTGGAAAAGTTAGTAATCTGGGTAATTTCTATTAAGAAACCTCTATTAAAACCAAGGAGTGATTGTAGTCCAGCTAACGAAGCAAAGCACAAAAGAAGATGAGGACAGGAGCAATAGGGAGTTAGTTCACTAATGAAGCAAAGTACTTTGAAACGTAAGGAAAAATAAAGAAGCCCCCTTCTCTTTCTTCCAGCCTGGTCTTTATCTGGAATTTTTAGTTATATAGAATCATTAATTACTTATATATGCCTCAAACTAAACACAAAACCTCAAAGACAGTTTAATTATCATACTTATTTGTTAATAAGATTATGGGAAGGTTATTAAATGAGTTGGTGAGACTTGCACAAGAAAGATGATCTGCAAAAATGGAATTCTTTTAATAAGAATACTTGGCTTGTGTTCTTTTTTAATGGTTGAGTATAATATTCTGTTACTTTGTTTAGTCTGTGAAGGAGGAAAAAGCAAGAAAATGACCATGTCTTCACTTTGTGGACATAGGTCTTGCCTAATTTGAGTTGTTCATTACCCTGTGTAGGGTTTCATTCTTAAAACCTCTTCAAAGGGTGGATGTATTGTCTTATTTATTACTTTAAATAAAATTTTAGTAGTTTACTGATATTTTATAAGAAGTCTCTCAAAAGAGTGTAACAGTGGTAGAGTTGAGTTGTTGACTACATTATCTTCAGTCAGCCCTTTTAAATATAGTGTCAGTTTTTAAAATATGGATCCTTCCTCACATTCCCTCAATAAAGAAATAATATTTAAAGTTTTAGGTTTCTCCCACTGTAGTTTTCTTTGTTTGTAGTTGAGTTGGATGAAATCTGTAACAGCACTGCTCAGAGTGAGAAGTGACTGAGCAGATACAGATGAGGCATTTGGCTATTAAAACTTTGTTTCTGCTGAGAAAGCACCAAGGTATGAACTTAAAATGGGGGTGGAGGAAGCGTAAATAATGATTTCTTCTTGTGGTCGCTCTTTGTTGATCTAAAGGGCATTTAAAGAGCACTCAGTCAGTCTGGTTGTTGGAAGAGCATTTCGTTTTCTCAAATCAGGGATAGTCTACTTTTTGAATGAGTTGAGTTTTATTGACTTTCTTGCCCCCACCCCGGCCCTTCTTTAATTGTGACTGATGCATGAGAAGTCTGCACACCACGCCTCTTTCTCTGGTTTGCTCTGTGGCTGCCCATGTTTCCTGGTTAAATTTTCATTCAGAATTGTCTTTGAAGATCATGCACTTCTTGATTACCCAAGAACATTATGTTCACCCTAAACTACTGTTGTGATTTTTTGAAAAGCTGTATTTCACTTAACTTTACAGTTCCTAAATTTCTTTGATTAAGAATAAAACAGTAATTTTTGTTTTCTCATGAGGAATTAGACCTTCTACATGTGTGATGTGGCATCTGTTTGTATGACAGATGTCCTTTATTGACTCATTGTAAATAAGTTCCCTTGTGCATTGATATAATGGAATTATTGTTTTAAAAATAATTTATCCAAATTTATAGTAAGCAAAAGTTATATTTTCATTTGGTAATTATATTCAATCAGCAAGAAATAATATGCATAGACTTTGTTTTATTGACAAAATGTTGCCCTTAAAAGCACTATTTTTGTTTATGAGCAGTTGTATTTAGTTTGTGTGGGTTTGGCGTACATTCCTTTGAGTCGGTTTCCATAGGGCAGCTATTGGCTAAAGCCTTAAAAATTAAAGCAACAATTTCACTTCTAGTCTTTGCATTTATTTTTATGTACTGCTGCTGCTGCTAGGTCACTTCAGTCATGTCTGACTCTGTGCGACCCCAGAGACAGCAGCCCACGAGGCTCCCCCATCCCTGGGATTCTCCAGGCAAGAACACTGGAGTGGGTTGCCATTTCCTTCTCCAGTGCATCAAAGTGAAAAGTGAAAGTAAAGTCGCTCAGTCATGTCCGACTCTTAGCGACCCCATGGACTACAGCCCACCAGGCCCTCCGTCCATGGGATTTTCCAGGCAAGAGTACTGGAGTGGGGTGCCATTGCCTTCTAGGCCAGCTGTTAAATGGGAGAGAACCCCAAATTACTCTCGAGGTAGAGGGGGAAAGAGCCTGGTAAACTAGGAGAAGGTTTGGATTTAGCCAAGTTACAGGATTTTAGAATTATAGGCATACAACACTTTCCTGTGTTTTTTAAGGCTTGAACTTAGGTGATTTTGTTCAGTGAAAAAGCAGAATTATTTCCTGAGCATCTTATGAAAAAGAGCACTGGGGAGTCTAGAGGGCTTACTGTGTTTTCTTATATACAGTTTGGGGTGCCACTCTGCAAAATCGTTGCAAAATGGGCCACCTTTTTACTAGTTAAAGAGTAACAGGTAGTTGTAAAATGGAACATTGATTTCTAAATCTGAAGTTGCTGAGTTCTCACAGGAAAGGTAAGAAATCACCCTCCTAGAAATCAGAGAAAGAAGCCCCAGGGCCCTCTGCTCTTGTGGAGATGTGTTGCTAACTTAGAGCATCGCCCAGCATGGGAGGCCTGGGGTCAGTGCTCCCTCTGGGGCTGAGCTTCCCAGCTTGGGGAACTTCATCAAAACCTAGAACTAAGCTAGTTTTTAGCCTTACTCAACTTTCTTTCACTGTCAGATTTCAAGCCAAACCACATTTTAAAAATGTGATTCTGTTCCATACAACTGAGGTGTGTATTTTGGAGAGTGAAATGAAGTGACCAGTAAGGACCTTTGGGAGGCGATGAATGCTGACTTAGAAAATTGTGACTTTGGCTTTTCCACGTGAAGCCGAGGTCACTTCCTTTGCACAGCATCAGGTCCAGCCCTTCAGCTGCTTGCTGGCTGTTGCCCTTTGGCAAGTATCACCCCTCCAAGCCTGTGTCCTCATCTGGGGTGACAGACTTGGAGCTCCTCCAGGAGCACGTGTGCCAGGCCCTTTGCCGGCTCCTGCTCCCTCTCTCAGGGTCACCCCTTGAATCCTCCTGATAAAAACTTGAAATTAGGCGTGAAGGGCAAGATCACTATATGCATAGCTTTTATCTCCTGTTGAATGTGAAATCCATACTCAGCTAGTATTTGCTAGTTGTTTCTTGAACTAGAAATAAATGGCCACACCAGGCTAAAGGATAGCTCTCGGTCTCATCTTGTATGGTTGAGTTTTTGTTTACTGAGGAATACATTTTTTAAAAAGAAAATTTATTTCTGTGTATTCTAAAATAAGAAACATGTGGGGGTGGGGAGAAGTAGCCTGCCAGTATTTTTTCTTACAAAAATAAATCAACTATTTTTACTAGAAAGAATGAATATGCTGATTTATTTCCTTCCTAGAGTAATTCTATGTATATATATTCATATATATTCTTTTAAAAATACTACGGAAGGGTAAATGGCAATTCAGCAGTAAATTCAAATTTCCTTTTCCCCTCCTTAATTATCTTTAAACAATTCTTTCTAAAATTTCAAAATAAAACCAGGGCAAAATGCTGCTCAGTGTTTCTTAATTTTGTTTCTAGTTTTAGAAGGTAGTGTTTCAGAAATTTGTACCTATGTCAATTTCTTTAGCTTATAGTTGACATAACTTAATTTGATAGGTTCAGTTTATTTTAGTATGTTTAAAAATCACTCTTTGTTTTACTTATACTTTAACTGTTACATTCTTGCATCAGATAAGGAATGTAGAGTTAGATCAGGAAATAAAGAAGCCTACAGTTCAGTGATGAAAGTTTTCTTTGTTTAAAAATAGCTTTACTGGTTATGTTAGTGATGTTAGTAATAATATATTTATTATAAAGTTGAGATTACCATTTTTTGTACCTTAGATTTTTTTATCTGTGTACATTCATTGATAATTAATTTTTTTTAGAAAAACAGGGTTCCTATCATCTGTGTGCTATCTTATAACCTGCTTAGAAAACTGAACATAATTTGTTATCAAATATAGTTGTATGCCATCATTTTAAATAATTGCATAGTATCCGTATGGAATGATGAAAGAGCACATTTAAGAAAATATGCAACCTAAATATACTGTATAATTAAGCATTGCAGTTTTGAGCTGTCTTCTTTTTGTATATTGATCTTTAGTGCTCAAAATGATATTTATATTTTATAAAAACTCTGAATGGTATTTATTAAGAATGATCAGATACTACTTTAAACCAAGACCATGGAACAGTTTGTTATATAAACAATTCCTGAAAACAAACTTTTTCTCTGGATGTGTTTATTTGAGATTCCTCTTGTTTATAGAAACTGTATCATGTTTATTTTGAAAAGAAAAAATTTTGATGTGCTTATAAGGGTAGCAATCTGAGGGGGATGACAGATAATCTGGAGCATGAACTAGGCATGGTGTAAGTCTGGGTTCTGAGACAGTTTTCTCTTCTCTCTGTCTTCAGAATAAACACGTGCTTGTCAAGTGTGGGAAGACACTCTCATGGATAACACTTGAATGAGAAATTGCTGCATACCATGCTTTTGTTTCTATTTCAGAATCTTTTCTGTGTTGGAGAGAATCATAGAGATTCTGCTTTCGGGCTTGCTGTGTCCCGTTCTCTCCTTTCCAGGCCTGGCCTTGTCTTGGACTCAGCTGCATGCCTTATTAACTCATCTTGCAACCTCTGGCTCCTCAGAAGTAGGAGCTGTCAAGACTCCCTGTAACATCAGTAGTATGAGACTTGTACAGATGTACTATATATGCTGAATCAGCTTTTTTACGTCCCTTCCCAATGAGAAAAGCAGGCACTAACTCTCATTTTGAAAATTTATTGCAATTTGTTGGGGATACTTCAGAGACCACTCTGCTTGTTTGACTAATGGCCAAATGGAAGCTAATAGTCTGTTTGGGCCAGTGAAGCCTAAAATCCTACTAATTTCTTCCCCTGACCAAAAAAAAAAAATCTCTTCATGTTTATATTCCAAGACCATTGACTGACTAATTTGATACTTTGTGTAGGGAAAATTGGGATAGGATTATTTGTGAGCTTTATGGTTTTAAAGTTGTTTTCAATAGCATAATCATATGTGTGTACTCAGGTCATAGAAGGTTGCCTGTATGTGTTTATGTGCTTCTGTGCTTGTGAACATTGTAAATTTGGAGTTACGGGTTTTGCAAGAAAGAGGATATGTTTTTAAACCATCTCTTTGAACAGCTTAACCTCAGTTGAAGTGTAGATTCTCTTATTTGGAAAGGCTTATTTTTCATATTTTAGGAAAACTCACTAAAGTTCATGTGGTCTATAAAGGTTTTGTTTCAGATATTTGGCGAGAGTTATTCTTAGGTTCTTTTTTATTTTAGCTTGTAGGAACTGAAAAATATATGGACAGTCAAAATATTAACATGGATGAGGTGCTAAATAAAGTATAACAAGCACCAGAGGACATAAGGATGTGTTAATCTCAAAGCTGCATGATGATTTTTGTGTTTTGAAAGGTTCACTTTTAAATTGCTGTACTTAATTACTTTCCAAATGAATATTTCATAATAGTTATTTTTTCATTGGATATACATCTACATATGTATTCTGTTCCCCATGTGTTAGACACTGGTTAGCAGCAGTTTGAAATTCAGTTATCCACTGCCGCCCCCACCTGTTTTTTTGCATAGAGCAACTATGATTGAGTTTTTTATTTAAAAAAAAATACGGTTCAAAGTAATAAAATTTAGCACTGCTTTCATAGGTTTAATGTGGCAGCACAGTTTATTTTCTAAATTTTATCTAGGCTTGTCCCTGTTAAGAATATGACACTGGTGTTTTCCACCTTCGCACAAATGCTTCTGTTCATCTGGATGAGGCCTGTTTCTCTGAAGTAGCTATCTTTCTTAGCCAGTCTCCCTTCTACTTTATCCTCAGTTCAGTTCAGTTCAGTCGCTCAGTCGTGTCCGACTCTTTGCGACCCCATGAATCGCAGCACGCCAGGCCTCCCTGTCCATCACCAGCTCCTGGAGTTCACTCAAACTCGCATCCATCGAGTCGGTGATGCCATCCAGCCATCTCATCCTCTGTCGTCCCCTTCTCTTCCTGCCCCCAATCCCTCCCAGCATCAGAGTCTTTTCCAGTGAGTCAACTCTTCGCATGAGGTGGCCAAAGTATTGGAGTTTCAGCTTCAGCATCATTCCTTCCAAAGAACACCCAGGGCTGATCTCCTTCAGAATGGACTGGTTGGATCTCCTTGCAGTCCAAGGGACTCTCAAGAGTCTTCTCCAACACCACAGTTCAAAAGCATCAATTCTTTGGCGCTCAGCCTTCTTCACAGTCCAAGTCTCACATCCATACATGACCACAGGAAAAACCATAGCCTTGACTAGACGGACCTTTGTTGGCAAAGTAATGTCTCTGCTTTTGAATATGCTATCTAGGTTGGTCATAACTTTCCTTCCAAGGAGGAAGCGTCTTTTAATTTCATGGCTGCAGTCACCATCTGCAGTGATTTTGGAGCCCCAAAAAATAAAGTCTGACACTGTTTCCACTGTTTCCCCATCTATTTCCCATGAGGTGATGATACCAGATGCCATGATCTTCGTTTTCTGAGTGTTGAGCTTTAAGCCAACTTTTTCCACTCTCCTCTTTCACTTTCATCAAGAAGCATTTTAGTTCCTCTTCACTTTCTGCCATAAGGGTGGTGTCATCTGCATATCTGAGGTTATTGATATTTCTCCCAGCAATCTTGATTCCAGCTTGTGTTTCTTCCAGTCCAGCGTTTCTCATGATGTACTCTGCATATAAGTTAAATAAGCAGGGTGACAATATACAGCCTTGACGTACTCCTTTTCCTATTTGGAACCAGTCTGTTCCATGTCCAGTTCTAACTGTTGCTTCCTGACCTGCATACAGATTTCTCAAGAGGCAGGTCAGGTAGTCTGGTATTCTCATCTCTTTGAGAATTTTCCACAGTTTATTTTGATCCAGTTTTTCTTAACAGCATGCAGAGTGTCATTTAAGAAAAATTACTGTTGATTATTCCCTGTTTTTCTAGGAATAAACAAAATTTGCACTTCTGTTTAGGAGTATATATTTATAGTAGTAGAAAACTTAGAATACCTATATTAAGTTTAAAACCTTAGTAATTTCCGTATAGGGGAAAAGCTTTGTTATACAAATAGAAATAACTTTGTAGCTTGCTAATTATCTTTGGGGGGAATTTGTGAACAATAAAACTTTTTTTGTTGTTAGCTTGAGTATCCAGAAGTCATATTTAAATGCACTTTGGAGTTTATTGCTGGTTATGTGAAAATTTAACAATCTTTTCTATGATCTGAGACTTTTCAGATTAAACTTAATTAATTTTGTCTTTAAGATGTAGGTAGTATATACTTTTTGTGTACTAATTACTGAGCTATATTCTCTGTGTATTTACATGCTTTGCTTTTATTTACTGCTTGCTGATACAGTACTAGCAGAACTGGATGGTATCTCTGGCCTCAGCAGAGAGACTACCGCTTCTCATACTATCTGAGATATTTAGGATATGCTACCCATTTTCTTTCCAGTGAATGGGATGAGTCTCCATTTGTATATACTTTTAACATACCATTCAACCAGGTAGACCTACAGCCAAACAAATTGTAGTTAACAGTTTCTTGCTTAACTGGAAATTCATATTAAGACTTTAGTGTGGGCAAATATCTTATTATTTATTGGTATACATTTTATTGGGCTTCCCAGGTGGCTCAGTGGTAAAGAATCCACCTGCAAATGCAGGAAATGCAGAAGTCGCTGGTTCTATCCCTGGTTTCAGAAGATCCCCTGGAGGAGGAAACGGCAACCCACTGCAGCATTTTTGCCTGGAAAGTCCCATGGACAGAGGAGCCTGGTGGGCTATAGTCACAAAGAATCGGACACAACTTAGTGACAGAGCACAACGAGCGTGGTGTATTTTATTACTTTTTGGTATACTGCTGTCCACAATACACTAAGGCTTTAAAATCTTGTTAGTCTTTTTATTTTGAGAGTGCGAATGCTTTGAAGGAGCGGTTTCAATTTGTGGAATAAGTAAAGTACAAACAAACACAGGTATCTTTTAATAGCCTCTTTTTCTAGCTCTTTTGATAAGTTAGTCCATTTCCTTTTTCACTGTATTTGCTCTTTGTTAATGATAATAATGTTGTTCTACTTTTAAGTTGCCTTGATTAAAGATTTTATCTTAGCCATCATTACAGATACATAAGCCTATTCTTTTTTGGACTTTAAAAGAGTCAAAATATTCTTGCTGTTTTTCGAAATATACCTTTCATTTGAACATTTGAAGATAAGCATTACTGGATACAAATTAGTTTCATACATGCATATGTACATGTATACACACACACACTTTTTAGATAAGAATAGTCATAGAATTAAGACAAGAATCACTATAGGAAATATCATTAAATAGGTATGAAAAAGTCATAAAGATTTATCAGCTGTCATCAATGACATTAATGATTAATTTGGAAATGGAATTTTTTCCCTCCTAATGCTTCCCTTTTTTGACTGATTTTCACTGCTCTCTGAATGATGAATAAAAGAATGAGAGAGAAAGAGGGAAACAGTGGGTGTATATTTGTACAGTTGGTGCATAAAGTTTACTTGTTTTAAAATACAGTACCTTATATATTTCATTTGAGATAAAAATTTCTAATCTGCTGTTACAGGTTAAAGCATATGTTGTGTTTTTATTGTTATTATCAGAGTGAAAATTGAAGCTTTAGACTTTTCTGAATGTATTTAATATTGTTTAAATTGAGCAGTGAGTTGAAATTATCTTTTCTTAGAAGATCAACTTACAGTTGTATTTGAAACATCAATATTGTGTGAACCTCCTTTGGGGGACTTGCAGTTATTTTGACAGTGGTGGAAATAAGATTCACAAACAACTCTGATTCATTCAATAGGGAACTCAGGTACAAAATTTATTTTTAATTTCAGTTAGGTAAATCTTTGTAGTGCTATGCTATGCTGTGCTATATCTGACTCTTTGGGACTGCATGAATGTAGCCAGCCAGGCTCCTCTGTTCATGGAGATTGTCCAGGCAAGAATACTGGAGTGGGATGCCATGCTGCCCACTCAGGGGATCTTCCCAACGCAGGGACTGGACCAAGGTCTCCCAAATTGCAGGTGGATTCAAGAATCCTGGAGTGGGTAGCCTATCCCTTCTCTAGGGGATCTTCCCAACCCAGAAATTGAACTGGGATCTTTTGCATTGCAGGTGGATTCTTTACCAGGTGAGCTACCAGGGAAGCCCAAATCTTTGTAGCAGATATACGCAAAATTTAGATGTGTGTAGGTTTTTGGGCACTGAATTTGTTTCCTGTTCATTATGTCCTAGGAGCAAGGATTGTCCTTTCTTTCACGTTAGGTTACTAGTGACCTTTCCCAGTCCCTGTGTTCCTTCCTGTGCCCGCTGGGTTGGCATGCAGCACTGCCAGTGTGCACAGAGCCCTTCTCTCCTGTGTTGTTAACTAGACACCCTTGAACACCACACCTGGGTGTTGTCCATCACCTGGAAATGACTCTGTTAAACCATTGTTATAGGTAATGCTACTTGGTATCCAGTATTTTAATTTTAGTTACTGAGTATTGTGAATTGAAACAAATATTTGAATGTTTTTGTTCATTTTGCCCTTACATTACAAATGTTTTACAAAAATGAGGGTAAAATGGGAAATTGAGGATGATAATATTAGTGATGAGAAATCTGAAAAATATAATACCAAGATGTGAAACATTTGCAGAAGATTCATTGCCCCTTAGCAAGAAAGTTACTCTTCCTTGGAGATAATGTTTTAGAAGGCAAAGTGTAAATTTAAGCATTTCTTCTCTTCTTCCTGCATCATTTTCATGCTCATCTTCTTCATCGTCACCATCACTTTGTCTGGTATAGAAGCCCCATTGGGATTACCTTTGCTCTTGGGTTTTGTATGTGTTTTTAGAAATTTCCAGTGTGAGTGTGGGATGACGTCTAATTTCAAAAGTGGTTATACGAATGGAGTCGCTGAGTGGTTATAAGAATAACCAGTGGTTATAAGAATGGAGTCTGCTGAGGTTAGTTAGATCTGCATTTGAACCTCAGTACCACCAGTTCTAGCCCTGTGATCTGAGCAATTTATTTGACTTTTCACCTGTTTGTTTTGCTGAAAATGGGAATAAAATTCTTTTTTCACAAGATTATTGTCTGGATTACTTAAGATCATGTATGTACAGCACCTCAGTTAATGGTAGCTAATTTTTTTTGTTAATGGTTATTTTGGCTTAAAGTTCTGTGCTGGCTGCTTTGTGTGAAGAAATAGGAACAGATCTCTGACAACTTGTGAATGGAAGAACCCAGACACATGAAGGCTGGGCCCTCAGCCTGCAGTTGGATGACTTTTGCTCCAGAGGAGAGCACTGTTGTGAAGGATGGTTAGCTTCTGGTGACATTGCTACTGTTTATATGAGTTAAAATTGTTCTTGAGCTGAGAAATTTAACTTCAATTTAGTGTATATCTAGAAAATGCATTGTAGGTTCCAAAGAACTTGACTTAGAGATGAAGTTGAAAAATGTAACTTTTTTATAAATTATTTCAAGAACACCAAGTAAAAACATGCCCTGCTATTAATATCTCAGTTGATTTTATTTGTGCTTGTGTGGAACAAAATTTTCCAGAAAATATTCAATATGAATGCAAATCTCTATTCAGAATAAGTTTCTTGGTCTAGGCTAGAATTACATCTCATTCTAGCCCAAGGGTGGATAGTGGTTCGAGTTGTACTGTTGGACTGGTTGAAATTGTGCTGTACTTTCCCTCTGAGTGCTGGTATATGTTTTAAGACTACCAGCTAGAGAAAGGAGTGTAGTTTGAATTAATTTTGTTTAAGCCACTGAACTTCATGGTAGTCAGTGAGCCAGAATTTTCTGCATTTATTGCAAAGGAGTGTCAGGAAGAAAATTTAAAGACCCTTAATAGTACAACAATTATTTTATGTATAATAGTTACCCAAAAGCCAAGTTAATTAACTTTGTGTCCTGCCGTACTAAGTCGCTTCAGTCATGTCTGACTCTTTGTGACCCTATGAACTATAGCCTGCCAGTCTCCTCTATGGGATTCTCCAGTTGAGGGAACTGAATTATTCAACCTTATTCCAGTGGTACTAGTTTTATAGCTGTTAATCTCTTAAGTACAGAAATATGAATTAATATATGTGAGCTTTATGTGGCTAGAGCAACTTGAACACTAGAACATTTATTGAAATAGCTAAAAACATACATCATTATTATATCCTGATTTTCTAAGGAAGAAAACAATGTCTAATAACTTAGAAGGCTCAAAAACTTCAATTTAGTTTTTTTTCTATCCTGCTTACTTTTTATTCTATAATGCTTTTTTGAGTTGGCTGGTACAAGACAAACCAATTCTAGGTTAAAGCAATTCAGATTTTGTAAGGAAAATTAATGTTTACCTTTTCAGTGTCAATTAGTGAACTATAGAATGTAGATGTTATGCAGAATTTTGTATTTAATTACTATGAATAAAGGCTCTGAATTTTTGGAACATTACTTTTGGTTTTACATTTTAAAAAATGTGTGACATTTCATTCTTTAACACTCAAAATGTACTTTACAATTTTAATCAAGATTGCTTAGTAAGTCTGCTATGATGTTTTAAATTTTAAAATATTAGCAATTTGTTCTAAACTATTTTAATCCCATTTCATTAATACTGCCAAAGTTTCGTGATTAGTAAACAACATTGAAAAGAGAGATCCTTAGTTACAGAACAACTGCTTATAGGTAGTGGTGAAACATTATTTAATGTCCTGTAGTCCTCCTGTCAGAGAAGGCAGTGGCACCCCACTCCAGTACTCTTGCCTGGAAAATCCCATGGACAGAGGAGCCTGGTAGGCTACAGTCCATGGGGTCGCTAAGAGTCGGGCACAACTGAGCAACGTCCCTTTCACTTTTCACTTTCATGCACTGGAGAAGGAAATGGCAACCCACTCTAGTGTTCTTGCCTGGAGAATCCCAGGGACAGAGGAGCCTAGTGGGCTGCCGTCTATGGGGTCGCACAGAGTCGGACACGACTGAAGCGACTTAGCAGCAGCAGCAGCAGCAGTCCTCCTGTATTGTTGTACTTCTCTCTCATTTTCTCTCTGTTCTCACTGACATGATAGAACAATTTGGGTACCTTTTGCCTTCAGCTGCCTCAGATTTTGCTTTGGTTCCCTGAGTGTCATGAAGTGTGTTTGTGTCTTGCTCAATACTGCCTGCCTGTCAGTTGCTGGGCAGTTGCTGGGTTCTCTCTCGGCCTTGTATTGACCATCCTGCCTATTCCTGAATCTCTAGTGGAGAAACATAATTTTACCCTTGTTTGTGTCAAAGTGTGGATGGCTGATTTTCTCTGGGGTGCTGATTTTCCTCTCTTGCTACTGATTTCCTTAGCCAGGGAAGCTTTGATGCTAGGCATACATATAAACAACAGACTACTGTGTTCTTATTCATCCTCGTGTGTCCTAAAATTCACTGTAGATGACATTCCTGGAAATTTATTTCTAATTATTAATAAGAATAATTATCATAGAGTGAAAACAAATTTGGGGTGGCCTTGGGCTTAGGATTCAAATAGATTGAATTCAGACATTCTTGATTGCTTTTACTTGCTTGTGATCTTAAAATAATTATAACTTCTTTGAAACTGCCATGTCTTCAGTAAAATGAATCTCCTATACTTATTGATAGAAGATTATATGAGCTACCTAATGCAAAGAGCTAAGAGTCCTTCTTACTTTAGGACTTTATTCCCATGTCATTTAGCCTCAAGCTCCTTATCTTTAAAATGGGGATAGTAACATGTAGCATCATGTAACAGAGTTACTGAGCAAAGTGTGTGTGTGTGTCCAGAGACAACCTCTGAGTCTTCTGCTCAGGACATCAGTTAGGGCCGGGGTATCATCTAAGGCATGGGGTTCTCCTTTAAGCTCCTGTGGTTGTTGGCAGAATTGATCTTCCTTACAGCTGTAAAACTTAATGGCAGCTAGCTTTTTCAAGGACAGCTGGAGGAAGTCTATCTGACCCTGTTAAAAGGGCTCCCCTGATTAGATCTGGCCCACCCAAGATAACCTCCCTTTTAATTAACTCAAAGTCAATTGAATAGTAACCTCAATTTCATCTGCGAAGTCTGACCTTGCTATATAATGGGACTTAATCATGGGTTTAATATCCCAACATATTCACAGGCCTCTTCTGTGCTCTTGGGGAGAGGATTATTGAAGGTACATACATCAGGGTCTGGGCATCTTGGGGACCTACCTCAGCAAGGGAGTGGATTGGGAATGATTTACAGTCCTTAGTTTATAGAGTCCTGAACTTTTAACAGTTTTTGAAGAGTAACAGTTCAAAAGCTCAAGATAATTTTTAAAAAAATTTTACTTGACAGGTAAGTAAGAACTCCTAAGTAAAAATTACAAGATTGGAAATTCTAGAAGGAATTTTAGTTCGTATCTACGTAGTCAACAGTAGCAGTTCAAATTTTCTTGAGCACTTAGCACCTCTGAGGGATTGACAACCAAAAGTAAGAAGTAAATGGCCTAGGCTGGTAACTTTATTTCCGAGATGGGGGTCACAGGGCGGGGGTTGGGGGGGTCAACTGAAGGCCGCTGGGAGCCGGGTGGTTTGCTCAGTGTCAGCCCAGTGAGTGAGGGGTGGCAGTGAGCTGTCTATTTCACCTACTGCCCTCCCCTTTGTCTCTCTGAGTACAGATCTACATTATTCAGAATTTTTCCTTAGTAATCTTAGTAACTTAGTTTCCTTAGTAACAGTGAAGGATGAACATTTAGTAAGCAGGTAAGACTAAACTTGAGTACTGTAGTTTGAAATCAGTCCCCTAGGCTGAGAAACTTACCGATGAAGCTTGTTAACATAGGAGGCTGTCTGTCACATCTTTTCAGGGAGACCCTTGTTCTCTCCTTAGCAATCATTTAGGACTCAGGTGAGCAGTTGAATTACAGCAGTCTCTTCATGTTCATAATGGGATTGAATCTTTCCAAAGGAACCTATGGAACTCAGACATGGAATTGACTGTGGTTCAGAGATACTTCGGAGAAGGTAATGGCACCCCACTCCAGTACTCTTGCCTGGAAAATCCCATGGACGGAGGAGCCTGGAAGGCTGCAGTCACTGAGGGTCAGACACGACTGAGTGACTTCACTTTCACTTTTCACTTTCACGCATCGGAGAAGGAAATGGCAACCCACTCCAGTGTTCTTGCCTGGGGAATCCCAGGGACAGGGAAGCCTGGTGGGCTGCCGTCTATGGGGTCGTACAGAATCGGACACGATTGAAGTGACTTAGCAGCAGTAGAAGCAGCAGAGATACTTCTCTTTGAAGTAAACAGTCTTCTAACAGAACCACCAAAAAAGGTTATCCTAGGAATTCTAGTTTAAAAAAATTCTGTTAAGAGGACACTTTAAATTCAGGATTTTTTTTGTATTTTGATTCTTTTGAAGGAAATAAATGGAAGAATCTTAGAAATAAGTCATTGTTTATTGGTTCTCACCTATTCAAACCGTGTTATTGTAGTCTCACATTATATATTGGATAAGTGAGAAGTGTTAGTCTAAGGTGTGCTGTGCTGCAAGTAGCCTTTGGGCATGAGTGGCTATTGAGCAGTTGAAGTGTGACTACACAACTGAGGAGCTGAATTTGAAACTTTATTTAATGAATTTAAAGTTAAGTGAGTACATGTGGTTAGTGGCTGTCATATTGGACAGCACAGAGTATAGAATGTTTCTCTTGTCACAGCAAGTTCTTTTGAGCAGTGCTGGTGAAAGTGAATGTGGTTTATAAGTTCATTTAATAAAGAGCCAACTAAATGAGTTTTAATATCCGTTCTGGTTCTCAAATTCTGTGCTTTAATTGTTTCCTTTAAATTACTTTAAATGCATTTTAATAGGATATGTAGGCTTATTTTATTAGTGAGTGTCTTAAGTTGCTCATCTTCCTGAATATATATTTTTACTTTTATGCACTGAAACCAGTTTTTATTATTGATTTAAAAGGAACTTAAGGTTTTTTAAGCATCACAGAATTCCCACTATTAAAAAAGTTAGAGGCACATGAAATTAATAAAAGAATATTCCATTTATATTTTTAGCTCTCCAAGACCATTCCATGAATGAATGTGCCTGCTGTCCCCATGAACATACTTATTTTTGGTTTGGCTTGATTTACTAATTTATCTCAATAGTTAACATCAAATTTATTTAAAAATTCTTTCATGACCATTTAGTGACAATTCTTTACTGTGATTATGAATAGAAAAGAAAATATTGAGAAATTTATTTGTGGTTATTATGAAAACGTGCTGTGGTCTATGTGCTTTTGTTTTATTTCCAACTCCAAAACTTCCTGGCTATTCTGTTTAGTTTTTATATGGCTTAAACAGATTTTTGTTTTAAGTTTTCTTTATGGAACATCTTTCTACAACATCTTGTTTGACCAAGTTAGATGTGATTTCCCAAAGGGCACCTGACTTGAAAAAATTATTCATTCAGGGACTGACAGTGTCCAGATTTTAGGACCAAAAAACCCCAGAGAGGATGGGGAGGAGTGAAGTAAAAACTGTAATGTAGTTTTGAATTTTTAATTTTCACTGTGGGTATATTTCAAAGGTGTCTATGTACGTTTTACTTTTAATACTCTGAATTAAGATGTGCAGTCTAAACAAGTTCATATTGACTACAGTTCAGGGATTTAAAGCATGTAAAATTTCTAGGAGCTTTGGCTTTATAAACCTTGTAATAACGAAGCCATAAGAGTGCTACAGTCATTACTCATACTTTCTTATTTCCTCACAAGGAAAGCTTTATTGACTCTTCTTTCTGCAGCATACCTTATTTTAAATCTTGTTGAATTATGGTTATCAAATAGTGTTATAGCAAATAATCTTGTTCGGTTAATGTGCATGGAAGGCTAATTATGTGGCAGTAGAGTGCAAAGTGTTGCAATTTTGTCTAAGATTGGAGAGGGCAAAGGTTAAATTGTTCCTTGAAAACATAAAGAGACAGAATAGAAAATGACCTCCAATACTATTCTCTGCCATCTTCACACAAGACATTATGTCAGTGAGATTCAGATAACTAAAAAGCCAAATGAAAGCATGTATAAAAATCTCCTCTATCTTTCAGTTTATAACTCAGTGGGTAGCTTCACCTGGAACATAGAATTTATTGGCTGTGATTTGTTATGTTGTTTTAGTAGCAACCTCAGGGTTTCAAATATACATTTTTACTTATCACAGCCTATCTTCAACTTTTATTATACCACTTCACAGGTACTGTAAGAACCTTAGAGTAGTATACTGTTTTCTTGCCTTGGGCTTTTTTGCTATTATTGTCGTAGGTTTAATTACCTACTTAAACATTTTATTTACCCTCCATTTGATGGATATTTGGGCTTCCCTGGTGGCTTAGATGGTAAAGAATTCACCTGCAATTCAGGAGACCTGGGTTCAATCCCTGGATTGGGAAGATCCCCTGGAGGGAGGGCATGGCAACCCACTCCAGTATTCTTGCCTGGAGAATCCCCATGGACAGGGGAGCACTTTTTGGTTATTATGGATACTTCTGCAACAAACAGTCATGTGTGAGTCTTTCTGTAGACATAATGTTTTCATTTCTCTTGGGTAGTTACCTACTAGTGGAATTTTGCTAGGTTGTGTGGTAAATTTCTGTTTTAACAATGTAAGAAAGTGCTAAGCTGGTTTCCAAAGTAGCTGTATACCATTTTACATTTCTGCCAGCAGCATTCTTCTTCACATCCTCACCAACAAGTATTTGCTTTCTCTTCTTTGTAGCTCTTCTTGTGACTGGGGTTTTAATTTGTGTTTCCCTAATTGCTAAGGATATTGGACCTCTTTTCATGTGGCATTGACCATTTGTATACCTTCTTTAGGGGAAATGTCTATTCAAATCTTTTGTCATTTTTAAATTGAATTTATTTTGTCTTATTGAGTTTTTGAATTCTTTATATATCCTGGCTATCAGATATATATCATGTCTATCAGATATAACTGGCAGATATTTTCTGACAGTCTGTGGTTTATCTTTTCACTTTCTTAAAAGTATCTTTTGAAGACTCCCTCCCTTAAGGCCTTTAATTTTACTGAAGTTCAGTTTATCATTTTTAAAATCACTTGTAGTAGTTTATGTGTGAAGTGTATGATTGATTGATTTTTGATAGATATTTTCACTGAATATAGAATTCTGGTTTGACAGTATTTTTCTTTCAGTACTCTGAAGATATTCCTTGTTGTCTTCTGGCTTCCATTCTGTCTTGTTCTTTACATAACATGTGGATGTGGGGTGTGTGTGTGTGTGTCCCCTGTTGTTCCCCACCTGCCAACCCCCTTAATATTATCAACTGGGTTTAGGCAGTTTGATCATGGTATGACTGTAGTCATATGTATAACTCTGTGGCTGTAGTTTTATTTGTCTTTTGCTTGGAGTTCATTGACTATTTTGAATCTGTGTGTTTAGAGTTCATCAAATTTGGAAACTTTTCAGCCATTTTCTCCCTCAAAACTAATACCGAGAGAATATTATTTCTTCCATAAATTTTGCTATTGTCTTTGAGTTTTACTAAGTAAACTTGTGCTAGACATCATTTTAGTGTTGTTTTTAAAGAAACACCAACATCCCAGTATATAGTATAGAACCCAGTTCTTCACCATGAAAAATCTTCATTCTTCTGCAATACAAATATTAAAGACTGTTGTGTGTCATTATGTAAAGTTATTTTCACTGTGCTACTTTATTAGGTGGATCTTTACTTAAAATCCTATTTAGTTCCTTGGTAGGAGTATCTTCATTAATATAATTAAAAAAAGAATTTGAGAGTTTTGTTAATTTAGAAAAGAACCATTTCTTTTGGAGAATCATAAGTTCTACCCTCCAGTAGGATATATTTAAATGTGATATATTGTTTTTTCCAGCTACACATTTTCACATTTTTTTCAGACTTTCTTATAATAGCAGAATCAAACTGTTATTCTATTTTCTCCAAATCTCTTTCCATTTTTTATGCAGATGGCAGCTGACTCAAATGTACATGATAGTACATTTACATTTTTAAGTTAAAAGTAAACCTTTTTTTTTTTTGCTGTTGAATTGCTTAATGAATGAAAGATTTAAATGCCTTCAGTGCTTATGTCTTAGTTTGTAAAATGAATAATCCTGAAAGCTAGTAGTGTTAATGATATTACCTGATTGTGATTTTAAAATTTTACTTTTGTAGTTCTGTCAATACTGTTTCCATATTATCTGCTTAGAGTATCATTTGAAAATTCTTGATTAAGAGATCCCAACTTTTCAGAGACAATTATATATTGTATTATGTTATGATAAAACGCACATCTAAAGTAACTGCTGAAATGCCTATTAGTGAAAGTCACTCAGTTGTGTCTGACTCTTTGTGACCCCATGGACTATGCAGCCCGTGAAATTTTCCAGGCCAGAATACTGGAGTGGACAGCCTTTCTCTTCTCCAGGGGATCTTCCCAACCCAGGGATCAAACCCAGGTCTCCCACATTGCAGGCAGATTCTTTACCCAGCTGAGCCACAAGGGAAGCCCTCTGAAATGCCTAGTGGAAAACTTTCATCCTTTCTAGGTCAAGTTCCCATGAATCCTGTTTCCCTTATACAGAATATGCTGTTGGACAAACTGACTCAGATGTATACTCTCCATGTCCTGCCACGGGGAGAAACTACCCAGCCCACTGGCAGGTGTGGGAGGCCAGGACGGTGCTACTCATTTGCTTTGCTGCTGAGGTATTAGAAATTGCTCCTTGTTCTACCTGAATTTGAGTTTGGTAATGGTCCAGGAACTTTAGAGATTTGCATGAAGTACACACATGGATTATTTTTAGTCAGTTGGTTCTTCCTTTTACATGCTGAATGCAATGTAGCTTCTCTTTCTTCTTCTTCTTCTTTTTTTTAACCACCCAAGTTAAAGGACTCTAAAGAAACTATCTGTAAAAGTTTAGTATTTCTCGTTAAACATTCATCATAATGTATAATGCTTAGATCCATAATTATAGTGTTGTAATTTGACTAGTATATCTGGGAAAGAATGGAGCTCCTTTTTATGTGCCAGGCACAGTACTGATTATTGGGGTGAAATTCATGGTGCCTTCCCTTGAGGGGGTGTCCAGTTGACTGGCAGAGACACTCCCTGCAGTGGTGCTGTGGAATGAACTCTGTGCTGTTGTCTGAGGTTCTGGAGGAGTCCCCGTGAAGGTCACTGTGCAGCTGAGGGAAGGCCTTTCAGACGGTGGAGAGGGCCTGCCCTACAC
Source organism: Bos taurus (assembly GCF_002263795.3). Taxonomy (NCBI): domain Eukaryota; kingdom Metazoa; phylum Chordata; class Mammalia; order Artiodactyla; family Bovidae; genus Bos; species Bos taurus. Next base: position 93,610,445 of record NC_037336.1, read on the forward strand.
AGCAGTGTGGAACCTGCACATGGCAGAGGGGCAGTAGTTTTCCATATGCCAGTAGCTGAGATTTTAGCTTGAAGCACTGAAGAGACTTCAACTTGTAAAGTAGTGCATAGATCTTGGTTGATGGTTTTGGAGAAAATTCCTTTCATTTTTTAAGGCAGGATCTCAGAATTTAAATCCTATTCATTCATTGGAAGAAACAATTTCATGGTAAATCTACTCAGTATTTATCTTGATATTAGCATTTTGGTATAGAACTCTGTCATTCCGGCAGTTGAGTGAAGCCACTGTGCTTGTTTTTAATTCATGACTCAGCAGAAAAATCAAAAGGTGTCTAATATCTCGAGACTTCTAGCGAGCATCCTCTCCTGTGTAACCCTGTGTATGATGCCTGTGCTGTCCTGACTGTGAGAACCCATACGGCTCTTTCTTTAAGATCGCCCTCACACCCAGTTTACCTATGGATGTGCAGGGCGGGCGAATTTTGTCTTGGTTGAGTTTGGTATTATTGAGGGGTGGTAAAAGCAGGGACTCCATGGACGTGAACTTAAGCAAACTTCAGGAGATGGTGAGGGACAGGGAGGCCCTGCATGTTGCAGTCCATGGGATCACAGAGTCAGACACAACTGGGGAACTGAAAAAAAACAGAAGTGGGGAAGGGGAGGTCGTTAATGGCCTAGTTAACTGAAATTAGGAAATGGACAATGTCTGCCTTTCTTCATGTCTGGTGCATAGAATAAAACATGAGAAAACTGAGTTAAAGGCACATATCTGTCCCTTTTTCAGTTTTCAAAAATAGACAAAATTTAGAAAACTATAACTCATGGGTGACATTAAAAAGTCAAACAAAACTCTTTTTATAGAAAATTTATATATGTCTATATATCCTTAAATTCATATTCATACAATCGTTAATATATGTTATTTTTCAAATTCTTCAATTTGGTATCTTTTAATGATCTTTGAGTAGATGACGATTATAGATTGCTTTATACCCTCTCTTTCCCACTCTTCATCACCCTCCCAATGTAATTATATCTTGACTTTTGGTTAAGCTAATGTTACTGTTTTCATTATTGTTTCTTTTAAAATACTGCCCATATTAAGATAAACAGTATTCTATACTATAATTACACTTTCTTGGATGACTTTTAGTGTTGCCTGGAGTTAAAATTTGCCTCATTTTTTCCTCATGGTTTGTTTTCTTTGAACACTCAACTAGATCTTTCCTCATATTCCAACAGCTCAGCCCTAAGACAGTTTTCCGTACTGTCGTACCTGTCAGATAATTTTTAAAACAACATATTTACTTATTTATTTATTTTTAAATTTCCGATTGCACTGGGTCTTAGTTGCTTTTGCACAGGCTCTCCCTAGTTGCAGTGAGCAGGGGCTACTGTTTGGTGGTGTGCGGGCTGCTCACTGTGGTGGCTCCTCTTGCTCTGGAGCACAGGCTCTAGGGTGAGCAGGCTTCAATAGTTGTGGCCCACAAGCTAGTTGCTCTGAGGCATATGGAATCTTCCTGGACTGGGGATCGAACCTGTGTCCCCTGCCTTGGCAAACGGGTTCTCATCCACTGTGCCACCAAGATAGTCCCAGATACTTTTTTTGCAATGCCGTTTGTTTTCCTCCCAAGAGACTTAGAATTTTCAGTCTCCTATCCCATTTGGAAGTGGGTGTTACTTTTAGATGTACACAGCTGTCTCCTGGGATTTCCCTTCTTTATTTTTCTGACTCTTCTCTTAGCCTCTCATATATGGATTTTCTGTTTCATGAATCACTTACTTGATTGTTCAGTCTTCAGTAGCTTCATGAGAAACTGTGCTTGGGAGGTAGAACTTTCAGACTTCATTTTTTTAAGTTACCTTCGGTATACCCTCACATTTAAATTGTTTGGTTAGGCTAGACAAAAATAATCTAGGAATGGTATATAATATTCTCTAAATTAAAAAAATAAAACCTAACTTTTGATATATTGCCTTCACACATTTTGTGTTGCTATTGAAAAATTTGATGCTGTTTTGATGAGTGGTCCTTTCTTCATGTGTTCCTACTCCCCCTTACCTTCCAGGCGCTATAGGATTTTCACCCATGTTCTAAAATAACAAAGTATGTTTCTTTGGATTTTTATTGTTCTTCACTGTGCTGGACACTGAGTTTCTACTAGCCTTCGTTTCTGGGCAATTATGAGATTTATTTGATGATTTCTTTCTCTCCCTTTAGCTGTTTCTGAAACACCTGTTTGTTGGATTTGGAAACTAGATTGATCTTTTCTTTCTTCTGATTTTTCCATTTCTTTATTGTTTTCTAAGTGGTAACTAACATTGACTTTACTTACAACCTGATTATTATTTTTTTATATTTTTATTTCAAGGTGTTTATACTTTGTATCTTTTTATAGCATTCTTTATTTCATGGATGCAATGTCTTTTTATTCCTCTTTGAAACAGAATGCTATTTTTTTTAAAAAAGTTTCTTCTATTCCTTGTATTGTCTCTGTTTCTTCTTCTTCTTTTTTTTTTATAATGTCTCTTAGGCCAGAGGCTTCACTCAATAGTGTTCATATTTGAACTGCTAATGGGAAGCTCTCATGTGAGCTGGGCTTGTGGACTGACAAGTGTTGCTTTGGGCCACCTTGTTGTCAGCCAGCTTTCTCCCTGGGGACTTCTCAGGTTCACGTGTGAAAGTTTTTTTTCCCTGGAGTTCATAGTTGATTTTTTCTGGGGAGGTACCTATAGTCTCCTGCTTGGAGAGATGGTGAGTGATGTTTACACTTGGATGCTGACGTTCTGGAGCTGGATTAGGGAAGGGGTTCAGGTCTCAGCGTTCAGTACTTATTTCATTCCAGCATGTTGCCATCTCCTAGTCTGTCTCCTTCCTGGGAGCCCTGAACATTTCTTATTCCATGTCTACAGACACTCTCCCTTATCTAATGGGGATGCTATGTAATGGTTCGATGCTTTGGTTTTACGGACTTTAAATTAATTACCTTGGTTTTAGCTTGGTGATCCCAGTTCTCGACTTTTCCAGGTTGTGCAGGCTATCCTGGCTTGTTCTTTATTAATAGCCTACTTCTTGTGCCCCGCAGATGTTTAGGATTGGCCTTCCTTCTCTCTAAATTGTTTCTCATTCATCCTTTTGCTTTTATATCAGCATGTATTGTTGGTAATATAATATTCTTTAGACTAACAGATCCCCCCCAAACCTCATTTTATTAAAGCAGCCGTTTTATTATCTCTCACTGTTTCTTTGGGTCACGAATTCAGGAAGGGTGAGGTTTTGGCTAGGCATCTCTCATGTGGTTGCAGACGAGGTATTGGCTGGATTTGGGAGGAGGGCAGAGAGCAGCTGGCGGTTGGCTGGCTGTCTCTTTGTGATATGTCAGAGCAAAAGCTTAGAGACAGGAAAACGTGTAGCGTGTAGCCTGGCTACGGGAGTAGTATGGCCTCGCTCCAGAACTAGGAGGAAGCCATGGGAGATGGGCCCATTAGCTTAACCATCCCGAAACTCAGGCTTTTTTGTGTCTCAATCTTCTTTTGTGTCTTTTCAAATCTCCACTTGAATCTTCTCTCAAAATACAATTTTAAGATTCTTATTTTTGTCCCACAGGGCTCTGACTCTGCACTTTTAAAGGTACCTGAACAGGACTGTGGAAGAAAGGGAGTTCTGGATAAATGAAAAATGCTCAAAACAGTGATTTTCCAAATTGGAATTTGGATCTCTTTGGACCTGTTTGGTGTCTACTGGCATTTTAGGAATTCTCTAGGGTGTGTCATAATGATTTGATGTTACTGGAAAGTAAAGTGAGGAAAAGCAGCTCTCCCTGAATTCTTTGGAGAAAGTTCCAGGGAGTGAAGCAGCAGGTGGTGCAGGTGCTCCATAGAAGCTCTTGTGCGTGAAGCTTCAACACAGATCTGGAAAGAAGTCAGAAAATTTAGCTCATAAAGAAACAGAGTGTGTTTCAGAGACTGACTCCTTTTGCAAGGAAAGACTTTCGTTTCCAAATAAACACAGTAGATTATTATCAAACACTGCTTTATTTCTTAAAAAAAGTTCTTAGGAAAGAAAGCATCAATGTATTTTAAACATTTTGAGAGTCAGGCTGTTGCTGTTAAGAGCACCCCATAACATATTTTATTGATAGCAGTCTTTGAAGGAAAGAAGAGCAAAGAGAAGTGAGAATATTGTGGTGTGTTTCTGTAAAAATTGCTAAAATTATTAAAAATTTATACTTTTTGGATTTTTCCTTTATAAAATCAATGTAATATCTCCTGCCCTTGATAAAGCTTAACTGGCAAAATCTTATTTAGTGTTTGTATATAGAGTGTAAGATCAGATCAGTCGCTCAGTTGTGTCCGACGCTTTGCAACCCGATCAGTTGCAGCATGCCAGGCCTCCCTGTCCATCACAAACTCCAGGAGTTCACTGAGACTCACGTCCATCGAGTCAGTGATGCCATCCAGCCATCTCATCCTCTGTCATCCCCTTCTCCTCCTGCCCCCAATCCCTCCCAGCATCAGTCTTTTCCAATAAGTCAACTCTTCGCATGAGGTGGCCAAAGTACTGGAGTTTCAGCTTCAGCATCATCCTTCCAAAGAACACCCAGGGCTGATCTCCTTCAGAATGGACTGGTTGGATCTCCTTGCAGTCCAAGGGATTTCTCCAACACCACAGTTCAAAAGCATCAATTCTTCGGCACTCAGCTTTCTTCACAGTCCAACTCTCACATCCATACATGACCACAGGAAAAACCATAGCCTTGACTAGACGGACCTTTGTTGGCAAAGTAATGTCTCTGCTTTTGAATATGCTATCTAGGTTGGTCATAACTTTCCTTCCAAGGAGTAAGCGTCTTTTAATTTCACGGCTGAAGTCACCATTTGTAGTGATTTTGGAGCCCAGAAAAATAAAGTCTGACACTGTTTCCACTGTTTCCCCATCTATTTTCCATGAAGTGGTAGGACCTGATGCCATGATCTTCGTTTTCTGAATGTTGAGCTTTAAGCCAACTTTTTCACTCTCCACTTTCACTTTCATCAAGAGGCTTTTGAGTTCCTCTTCACTTTCTGCCATAAGGGTGGTTTCATCTGCATATCTGAGGTTATTGATAGTTCTCCCGGCAATCTTGATTCCAGCTTGTGTTTCTCCCAGTCCAGCGTTTCTCATGATGTACTCTGCATATAACTTAAATAAGCAGGGTGACAATATACAGCCTTCACGAACTCCTTTTCCTGTTTGGAACCAGTCTGTTGTTCCATGTCCAGTTCTAACTGTTGCTTCCTGACCTGCATACAAATTTCTCAAGAGGCAGATCAGGTGGTTTGGTATTCCCATCTCTTTCAGAACTTTCCACAGTTTATTGTGATCCACACAGTCAAAGGCTTTGGCATAGTCAATAAAGAGAAATAGATGTTTTTCTGGAACTCTCTTGCTTTTTCCATGATCCAGCAGATGTTGGCAATTTGGTCTCTGGTTCCTCTGCCTTTTCTAAAACCAGCTTGAACATCAGGAAGTTCACGGTTCACATATTGCTGAAGCCTGGCTTGGAGAATTTTGAGCATCATTTTACTAGCGTGTGAGATGAGTGCAATTGTGTGATAGTTTTGAAAACTGACCTTTTCCAGTCCTGTGGCCACTGCTGAGTTTTCCAAATTTGCTGGCATATTGAGTGCAGCACTTTGACAGCATCATCTTTCAGGATTTGGAATAGCTCAACTGGAATTCCATCACCTCCACTAGCTTTGTTCGTAGTGATGCTTTCTAAGGCCCACTTGACTTCACATTCCAGGATGTCTTGCTCTAGGCCAGTGATCACACCATCGTGTTTATCTGGGTCGTGAAGAGCTTTTTTGTACAGTTCTTCTGTGTATTCTTACCATCTCTTCTTAATATCTTCTGCTTCTGTTAGGTCCATACCATTTCTGTCCTTTATTGAGCTCATCTTTGCATGAAATGTTCCTTTGGTATCTCTGATTTTCTTGAAGAGATCCCTAGTCTTTCCCATTCTGTTGTTTTCCTCTATTTCTTTGCATTGATCGCTGAAGAAGGCTTTCTTATATCTGCTTGCTATTATTTGGAACTCTGCATTCAGGTGCTTATATTTTCCTTTTCTCCTTTGCTTTTCGCTTCTCTTTTTTTCACAGCTATTTGTAAGGCCTCCCCAGACAGCCATTTTGCTTTTTTGCATTTCTTTTCCATGGGAATGGTCTTGATCCCTGTCTCCTATACAATGTCACGAACCTCATTCCATAGTTCATCAGGCACTCTATCTATCAGATCTAGGCCCTTAAATCTATTTCTCACTTCCACGGTATAAGCAGGGCAAAGACTAATAGAGTTTTGCCAAGAAAATGCACTGGTCATAACAAACACCCTCTTCCAGCAACACAAGAGAAGACTCTATACATGGACATCACCAGATGGTCAACACCGAAATCAGATTGATTATATTCTTTGCAGCCAAAGATGGAGAAGCTCTATACAGTCAGCAAAAACAAGACCAGGAGCTGACTGTGGCTCAAACCATGAACTCCTTATTGCCAAATTCAGACTTAAATTGAAGAAAGTAGGGAAAACCACTAGACCATTCAGGTATGACCTAAATCAAATCCCTTATGATATAGAGTGTAAAGAAAGGTTTTTAATTCAGAGTGAGTGTTCCTGTTCAAAAGACAATACATGAATCTGAAAGAAGTAAATCTTTAAATCTGAATTACAAGGCTGTCTGCTCATATTTAATTGACACATGTTTAAACATGGTTTGTAATGGATCATTTGCCATTTAACTGGCATTAACGACCTCAGTTAACTCCTGTTTTTATATTACATTGCATGTTTATTTTGTGTTAATTTACTTTAGTATTCAGCTTCCTATAGACATAAAAGTTTTTATAGATATAAACTACTGTGTATTGAATCTTGCTCTTTTTATTATCAAAACTTTTGCATATGCTTTTTATATAGTCTGAGAACATGAACCATATTGATAATAAAACTTAAACATCTGCACACTGTTGCAGAACTTAATTCTGTAAGAGAACTCCCACCAAAGTGTCCTGATACTGTTCCAATCATCCTGAGAAATTTGTGTCCTGCCTTTCACCTTGAATCAGCCCCCAGAAACTGATTTGCTCACTAAAGGGAAGCCAGAACAGAACCTTTACAGCTTTCATTTTGAGAGGAGATATCCCATTGTACCAGGTAATTTCAGTACTAGTATTCTTACCTCCTGCTATTTTTCTTTCAATTTTTATCAGCTTCTACCAAATTTCCTTTGCTTGCCAGGCTTTTGTCTCTGATGTGTCAAGATTCAAACTGGTTGGGGAGGAGAGCGCTGAAGGCTGTCTAGCCCTTCTTTTCAGAGTTAAATTGAATTACTCCTCTACACTCAGGTGTCATGGTTTCAGGGCTGGATTTTGTTAGCCACCCTCACCTTTCTCTCATCTTCTTAAACTAGTCAAGTGAGCAAACCTGTGTGGGATGGCATTGCATTTCTACTCATTAGGAGACACTCTCTTTCTCTCTCAAACAAGTTCATGACTGAATTTTATCAAACACAAACTTTTGTCTCAGTTCTAATTTGTGTTTAATGAAAATTTTATATTTCCAAGTTTGCTTGACTATTTCTAAGCATTATTCAAAGTGTAGCCTTCTGCTAACTAACATTATCTACAGACGAGTGAGCCAGGACTGGATGTTTAGACTCTTAGGTTTGAATTTGACTCTGCTATTCACTTGTGCAAATTGTCCGATTTCTTTGTGCTTCAGTTTCCTTGCCTGTCAAATGGTACAATAATACCTTTATGTTAGCTTAAGATTAACATGTAAGGCACTGCTCAACACAGCAGTTACTTAGTAATTAACTAGCTGTTGCTGTTCCTATTATTATTATTATTATTAAAGACTCTTTTACACTGACTGCAGTCAACTTTATTTCTTTAAAGCTAGAGCTACCATTTTTGAAGGGTTTCTGTTAGCATAACAGTAGTAAAAATGATTTAAAAGATTAAAGCACAAACTGCTGGTAATTCCCTTGTAATTCTGTAGTTAAGACTGTACTTTCACTGCTGAGGATCCAGGTTCGATCCCTGGTTAGGGAAACTTAAGATTCCACAAGCCTTAAAAACCCAAAAAACAAAACCAAACATCCCTCCCCTCCCCCCGCACAAACTGTTTACTCACTGGAAGTAATTTTTAAAACACTAGAAAATATAAAAGGGATGGTGGATACTTGGCTTTCTTCCATTCCAGAGAGATAGTTGAATACAGATAAGAAATTTATCTATTTCCTGAAATAGAGGAAAACAACAGAATGGGAAAGACTAGAGATCTCTTCAAGAAAATTAGAGATACCTAGGGAACATTTCATGCAAAGATGGGCTCAATAAAGGACAGAAATGGTATGGACCTAACAGAAGCAGAAGATATTAAGAAGAGATGGCAAGAATACACAGAAGAACTGTACAAAAAAGCTCTTCACGACCCAGATAAACACGATGGTGTGATCACTGGCCTAGAGCAAGACATCCTGGAATGTGAAGTCAAGTGGGCCTTAGAAAGCATCACTACGAACAAAGCTAGTGGAGGTGATGGGATTCCAGTTGAGCTATTTCAAATCCTAAAAGATGATTCTGTGAAAGTGCTGCACTCAATATGCCAGCAAATTTGGAAAACTCAGCAGTGGCCACAGGACTGGAAAAGGTCAGTTTTCATTCCCATCCCAAAGAAAGGCAATGCCAAAGAATGCTCAAACTACCACATAATTGCACTTATCTCACACACTAGTAAAGTAATGCTCAAAATTCTCCAAGCCAGGCTTCAGCAATACGTGAACCGTGAACTTCCTGATGTTCAAGCTGGTTTTAGAAAAGGCAGAGGAACCAGAGACCAAATTGCCAACATCTGCTGGATCATGGAAAAAGCAAGAGAGTTCCAGAAAAACATCTATTTCTCTTTATTGACTATGCCAAAGCCTTTGACTGTGTGGATCACAATAAACTGTGGAAAGTTCTGAAAGAGATGGGAATACCAAACCACCTGATCTGCCTCTTGAGAAATTTGTATGCAGGTCAGGAAGCAACAGTTAGAACTGGACATGGAACAACAGACTGGTTCCAAACAGGAAAAGGAGTTCGTGAAGGCTGTATATTGTCACCCTGCTTATTTAAGTTATATGCAGAGTACATCATGAGAAACGCTGGACTGGAAGAAGCACAAGCTGGAATCAAGATTGCCGGGAGAAACATCACTAACCTCAGATATGCAGATGAAACCACCCTGCAGAAAGTGAAGAGGAACTCAAAAGCCTCTTGATGAAAGTGAAAGTGGAGAGTGTAAAAGTTGGCTTCAAGCTCAACATTCAGAAAACTAAGATCATGGCATCTAGTCCCATCACTTCATGGGAAATAGATGGGGAAACAGTGTCAGACTTTACTTTTTTGGGCTCCAAAATCACTACAGGTGGTGATTGCAGCCATGAAATTAAAAGATACTTACTCCTTGGAGGGAAGGTAATGACCAACCTAGATAGCATATTCAAAAGCAAAGACATTACTTTGCCAACAAAGGTCCGTCTAGTCAAGGCTATGGTTTTTCCAGTGGTCATGTGTGGATGTGAGAGTTGGACTGTGAAGAAGGCTGAGCACTGAAAAATTGATGCTTTTGAACTGTGGTGTTGGAGAAGACTCTTGAGAGTCCCTTGGATTGCAAGGAGATCCAACCAGTCCATTCTAAAGGAGATCAGTCCTGTGTGTTCTTTGGAAGGAATGATGCTAAAGCTCAAACTCCAGTTACTTTGGCCACCTCATGCAAACAGTTGACTTGTTGGAAAATACTCTGATGCTGGGAGGGATTGGGGGCAGGAGGAGAAGGGGATAACAGAGGATGAGATGGTTGGATGGCATCACCAACTCGATGGACGTGAGTTTGAGTAAACTCCCGGAGTTGGTGATGGACAGGGAGGCCTGGCGTGCTGCGATTCATGGGGTCGCAAAGAGTCGGACACGACTGAGCAACTGAAGTGAACTGAATTGAATCTTCAGGGACTACAAGTTTTTGGAAGTTTTCATAGCTGAACTACACACAGCCAGTGCATAAACTGAAGAAATTCTGAAGTTTTACTCTTGGTGGATTGTCATTTAGTAAGGATTCTTGAGTCACAGACATTTGGGTTTTAATCCCAGGTTGCCCACTTAGCAGCTGTATGACTATGGCCAATGTACTTAGTATCTCTAAACATCTCTAAACCTACGTTTCCTCATTTCCTCGGCTGTAAAATGCAGATGATAGCTCATGTCATGGCTGGTCTGAGGAGGTGGTGAGATAACGTCTGCCATTCTCTTACTAGTATGCACACAGAAAAGATGCTTGGTCAAGAGAGGTGGTGGTCACAGCTGTAGACATAATCGTATTTCTTGTCATTTCGCATTATATCAAGAACCTTCTCTATTGCTGCCATGTGGGGCATAGTACTAAGAAACAGTGATCTAGTATGTAATCAGAGACACCTAAGCTTGTAGTTTATCCCATCGGTATGATTCTTGCCAGTTAATTTGGGTTTTTTTTTTTTAAACTTTACAGTGAGTAGTGTAGCATTTCTTACACTAAAAGTATTTCTTTAACTTTGAATCAGTGAGCACTTAAAGAGCATGTGCTGTCTTGCCAGGCCCTGGGCTTACCGTTCTGGAGTGCAAACACAAACAGGATGTGGCTTTGGTCCTTCAAGAACTTAGTCTAGTGAATTGTAGAATCAGTGAACTGGATAGAGAGCCAAGACAGATTTTCTTAACTTTTTAATTTATTTTATGTTTTTGCTCTTTTGCCCTTATTGACCATAATTAGGTATCATGGCTGATCATATTTTACAGCCAAGATGATTAATAATCACACCAATAGTGATAACAACAGCTAACAGTGATTGAAGGTTTCCTTATGAGCCAGGCACTTTTGCAAGCATTTTACATATATTGACTCATTCTCATTTTCACAACATTCCTGTGAGGACTGTTATTAGATAGATAGATAGATAGATAGTGAAGTCGCTCAGTCGCTCAGTCGTGTCCGACTCTTTGTGACCCCATGGACAGTGGCCAACCAGGCTTCTTCGTCCATGGGATTTTCCAGACAAGAATACTGGAGTGGGTTGCCATTAGCGCTGTTTTATTTTCAGGCTCTGAGGAGCAGGAAGGAGGAGGAGGGATAGGCTAACCCACTCCAGTTTTCTTGGGCCCCTGTGGTGACTCAGACGGTAAAGAATCCACCTGCAATGCGGGAGACCTGGGTTTGATCCCTGGGTAGGCAGGATCCCCTGGCGAAAGGAACAGTTAGCCACTCCATTGTTCTTGCCTGGAGAATTCCGTGGACAGAGAAGCCTGGCAGGCTGCAACCTTTGGGGTCACAAAGAGTCAGACACAACTGAGAGACTTTCACTTTCACATCACATCAAGACATAAATGTCAGGGTCAGCATTTGAACCCTCGAAGTGTACTTTTGCTTGGAAAATCCCATGGATGGAGGAGCCTGGAAGGCTGCAGTCCATGGGGTCGCTAAGAGTTGGACACAACTGAGTGACTTCACTTTCACTTTTCACTTTCATGCATTGGAGAAGGAAATGGCAACCCGCTCCAGTGTTCTTTCCTTGAGAATCCCAGGGATAGGGGAGCCTGGTGGGCTGCTGTCTATGGGGTCGCACAGAGTCGGACACGACTGAAGTGACTTAGCAGCAGCCGCAGCAGCAGCAGTGTAGCCCCACAGAACCTACTATGCTGGCCTGTAGTGATATTCATGAGGAAATGAGGGTTCACCTATATCTTAATCTAGGATTGTTGACAATATTGCAGCAATTTAGAATTAGAGAAATCTACATTTCTTATATCTATCTTGAGTTTCAAAAATTTAAAGGATACTTTCATGAATACAGTATCAGAATATTGGCTCTCAACTTAATCAAGAATAATTGAAACTTAATGTTTTCATAAACATAAACAGTAATTTTTATAAATGTCCTGATTCCCCCTCCCACAAACATTGTTGATACTTCAAAATTTCTGTTGAAATTGGGTGCAGTAATTGTAAACTGCTCTTTATTTTTTCCTTAATTTGCTCCTTATGGATATGTTTAAGTATAGATGTTTAAATTCTTAATACTAAAAATTGTCCAAAAATGTGTAACAAAGTTGTTATCCTAATTTAGTAACAAAGCAATATTTTAAGACTCATCAACAAAGTTACAAAGATACATCCCTTTGGTTATGAACAACAATTGAAACATAGTTTCTTAATTTTTCTGGGGAAAAAAAAAAAAACAAAAAAAAGAGAAATATTTCATATGTGTTAGGTAGTATAATATGTAATATTTTAACATATAATAACTGTACAGATAATATATAAATGTTAGATGTTCTCACCTTACCTTTTTGCTTTGGGTTTATGATTTTTCAGCTGTAAACAGTTAGTTACACATGTAGACACAAGCATACTTGTGTTTGTGTAGCCCTCCATTTAGGAAAGCCATTTGGTCCCATGGCAGTTTCTGTTTCTCCTTTTTAAGTTTGCATGTTCGAGGGGAAAAAAAAATCTGACTGAACAAAAAATGTTATATATTAATATCATGTTTTAAATGTTCCTTCCTACTTGTTCAAAATCATTTAAAAATTAAGATCATAATTTAAAAATGAAAAGCCAGTTACTTTTGTTTTCCTTTCACAGCCATAGAATGTAGAGTATGGTTAGTTTATTTTCAGCAATTCTCCAGCTTTGTTCTAAATACGTTTTCCACTTTGGTGTCCCTCTTTGTGCATCCTCTGTTTGTTTTCCTTATCAGAAAATGAGCCGAGTGAACAGAAGGCCAGCACCAGGGCCTTGCCTTCTGGAGCGGGAGGTTTTCAGCATGGGCTCCCATCTGTTGGGCTTGTTCACTGATAAAAACTTGGAGTAGCTGTCTTGGCTCCCCACACATGGCCTGTTTCTGCTGAGAGGCCACTGGACTTTGGACAGTTGTTGGCTTAGCTGTAGACAAGTCCCGTTAGGCTTCTAGGCACCACAGTGATGCGGTGGTACAAAGGTTAAGACCAGGTATTCGTCTTGAATGAGCCACCAACTACAGAAAGAATGGTGGGGAACATTCTTCTGGTAGTCAAGTTTATGTATTAGATTAGGAAAAACAAAAACTAACCACGATTGAGAAAACAGGACTCAGTGAACTAAAAAGACACACCTTATTAATAGGTCTAAAATTCAAATGCCTCCTGTAGAGAATTGAGATTTATTCAATGGTGGGTGTTCTGATTGTAACAAAAGGTAGGGGAGATTTCTTTCTATCCTCAGACTTTTATCAGAATTATTCTTTTAGACACACAGTGTGGTGATCTGGAACACAAACATTTCCTGTTTTATGAAACATTTGTGTTACTTCATTTTATATTAGTTTGTAGACAGATATGTTACTTGGATATAAAAATATTTTAGACCTTTAAGGTCTTACTATTATATCTTTTTAATTTCTCAAAAATATTGATTCTTCCAGGTGGCTGTAGTGAAGTTATGTATACCTAATGACAGTACCAAGGCTGCTTTTGTATCAGTACAACTCTTCCAGCATTCAAAAATTTTCTGAGTGCAATAGAAATAATATTTATTCTGACAAGCTTTGATTGGAACCATTGCTGTTTCATAAAGAGTAGAAACAAAAAGTGTGTGTTTTTTTAAAAACAGTCTATTGACTTGTGATGATTAGCTTTTGAATTTGTGTTGATAAACATGTAGACAATACATTCTAAAATTTGTAAAAATCAGATTCAAATTTCAAAAATTATCTCTCTATATTTCTTGTACCAATTATTTACTGAATAGCTAATGATGTCATCGAATGACACTTATTCAAATTATAAAATCAATATTTATTAAATGTCCTAGGTTGACAAAAGGCTGTTGATTACAAAGGAATGAAATTTGGTGTGTAGAAATAGAGTTCTGTGTTTCCACTGTTGGGAAACTTCCGTTCATGGATTTCTGTTTTTGCTTTTTCTAAAAGTATTATTTGAGAATATTCGACACAATGACAGTGGAAGAAGAGACTTATTTTAATTATTTCTTTTCCCTTTATGACTCATTTGACTTAAGGAATTGAATGACTCACTCCTTTACTTTTGTTCAAAGTATTGTAAAGACAGGAACTCTGCTCATTATGTATGTTGGTCCACTTTCCCTTTTAATAACATGTTGACTTACATGTAGTGCTAGGTGGTCTTAATGCAGAATGCACCAGTGGGCTTTCAACGTATAATAATAGCAGTTTGACTCCAAAGAATGCCTGTGGTTGCTTATATATGTGCAGAAGAGTTTATGGGGTACATTTATTGATTTACTCCCTACAAAGGAGGGAACAGTATTTAAACATACAAACAAAAATATATTAATAAAATGCTTTTCCCTAGTAAAAGCTCACTTGTTAAACTTGGGTAGTCAGAAGCAGCTTTTGTTGTTGTTGTCCTTTTAAATTTTTTAGTCATTAAGAAGGATGAATGTGTGTGTGTGCGTGCACATGCTCAGTCAGTTGTGTCCAACTCTTTGTTACCCCATGGACTGCAGGCTCCTCTGTCCATGGAATATTTCAGGCAAGAGTACTGGAGTGGGTTGTCATTTCCTCAGGGATTTTCCCGACCCAGGGATCGAACCTGCGTCTCCTGCGCTGGTAGGCGCACCCTCTACCACTGCCCCCCGACCCCCCTGGAAGCCCTGTTACTTCCAAGAACTATTATCATTGCTAGCTATTTCATGTCACCTTACTTGCTCTCTCTCTAGTCCCTGCACTACTTCAGTGAAGTTAGTGACCTACCCAAGACCCATCACATAGCTGTTGACATACAGAAGACAGCTTCCACGATTTGTCCTCTACCACTTCCTCTTGTTGGAAGACATGCTGCCCTCTCCTCTTTATGATCTGGGTTTCTCTCTCCCTAGCTCTGTCTCTCTTTGAAAAGGTTCTTTACCCTGAGTTCCAAGCCCCCACCTGCCCAGCCATGCATGGGTGAAACAAGGGGCAGAGAAGTCAGGGCACGTGGACTCTTCAGTGAGTTCTCCCTGGGGCTCCCCTCTTTTGTGCAGGCTTGTGAACAGGAAGTTGCTGAACTTCTCAATTGAGTCCCTTTGCAGAGAGAAGCCGAGCAGTTCCAAGGACGTGGCTGTGCCCTGTGCTCCTGGGCTTCCAGGTGCCCCAGTTGTCCGCTGAGGGCATAGAAAGCCAGTGTCTCCCGGGATAGGCTGAGATGTTTTGCACACAAATTCCTGAAAAATTAATTTTATTCTCTTTTCTCCCTTGATTTTTTTCTTACCACAAAGAACTCTTGTCGCATCAAAGGTACAAAAAGGGCCAAGAGGAGAGTGTTGATAGCTCATCTGAACCCTATCTTACAGCTGGATTGAGCAACCCACTGATGAGGTGCTTTATGGACCAGAGAGGGTCTTCAATGAGTAGCAGAGGTTTGGAAACTCTTCACAGTGATGGCATTACAAAGATAAAGTATTTGTTGGCAAGTCATATATGATACTGTACTATGCCGTGTCTGCTCTGTGCTGAGCCGGCGATGCTGGGCACTGTTCTAAGACAGACAGCTTGGAACTAGGTCCTCAAACCTGCACTCTATAACCTTTTGGAGCCTCAGTTTTCACATATGTGGCTAGTGCATAGTTCTTGTGAAGATGTGTTCAGTGACAGTGTGCTGGAGGATTAAATTGTAGTTAATGCTGTACTAGCTGCTGTTAAGCTGTCACCAGGTTGGCTGGACAACCTGCTTGCAGCCTAGTAATGTGTTATTGTGTCATTGCCATGGAAGTGGAGTTGCCAGATGAAACCTAGGACAAAGTTGATTTCAGACAAGTGATGAATGAATAATTTGTTGAGTGTAAGTAGGTCCCATATATTGCATGGGACATGTTGCACAGAATATACTGTTAAGTCTGACAATCCCATATAGAAGAAGAATTCACTTTGACAATGAGAAGAGACCTCTCTCCCGTGAGATAAGCTGCTGAAAACCTCAGGACCCTACATCTTTGGAATTCTTCATTTTTAGCTCCTCTGCATATTTAAGCTCTTCAAAACTCAGTTAAATCCTTTAACCCTGTGTCAAACTCAAGTATCATGTAAATAATAGAAATATCTTTTATTGACAAAAATCTTAATTTTCATTAATTTTGTCCTTAATGAAGGTTGGATGATGATGAAGTAGTCTGACCAGAATGTAGACGCCCTTACCGTTCCTACTAGTGGTACAAAACCCATGAGGAACGTGTGCATGGCCGAGCTCTAACCCAGATGCAGATTTCTTTTTCTGCAGTGAGGAGTGTCTTGATGAGATTCTGGGACAACCAAATGGGGCTGAGTGTTCTAAGATTTTCCCAAAGCCTCCGAAAGGGGATCCTATAAACCCATCACCAACACTTTCTTGGTACCTGGTTAGAGACAGGATGGCAGAATGAAAGAGGAATGAACTTCTGGAGCCAATGCTCAAGGCTTCACTGTGAGAGCTGGACTTAATTTCTTATTTCTCTGGTCCTCAGTTTATTCACTATAAAATGGGGATAGTATCTGCCCTCAAAGGATTGTTTGGGGAATCAAAGTAAATGATAAATCAAAGTATTGAAAGTGTTTTATAAATTGTACTATATTTTACAGATAAAGAGTATAATGGTTTTTAGTATTACTGTTGCGCTTCATTTTGTTTCTCAGAAAGTTTTATCAAGTGTTTTAGCTTTTGTGAAAGTGAAAGTCACTCAGTCATGTCTGACTCTTTGTGACCCTATGGACTGTACAGTCCATGGAATTCTCCAGGCCAGAATACTGGAGTGGATAGCTGTTCCCTTCTCCAGGGCATCTTCCCAACCCAGGAATTGAACCCTGGTCTCCCACATTGCAGGTAGATTCTTTACCAGCTGAGCTTTAAGCCTCAGCAATGCTTTGTATTGAATTAGATTTTTTCCTGCATAACTGTTAATAAATTTTGTGGATTGGAATTATGGTTTCATAATGGCTTCCTGATTTCTGTGTGTGTGTTTTTAAAAAGTCTACATTTTTGCTTGAAGTGGCCATGTTAATATTTAATCCTGATTATTTATTATAAGGACTTAAGTTTCACAGTGAAAATATGATGACATATGATGTTGATGTCAGAAAAAATTGTGTCATTAACAGAGAGCATGCAGTATGATGAAGTTGAACCAGGAGACCTGGTCGTTAGCATTATGTATGACAGATAGATTTTCAGTAATCTCAGTCTCCAGGGAATTATCTTTTTAAAAATTTCTCTAATATCTTTTGTTTTTATATAATATTTGTTTAAAGCTAATAGATTTTATAGAGTTGGCTTTTTTTTTAAATAAGAACAGTTTGTTTTTTTTATATATTTTAAAATTTTAAATTATGAAAGTGTGACAACACAATTACGGAAGACTTGGAAAATACAGCACAGGGTTACATATAGTTCCACTATATATTGCAATTATTTTTTAAGTAGATAAACTAATATTTTTAGTTGGAATTTCAATATCAAACTCTCAAAAATTAATAGAAAAAATAGAAAAGTAGAAAGATATAGTAGACCTGAAAAGCACTATGAACCAATTCAACATAATTAAGATTTATGCAGTTTTCACACAACAATAGGATACAAATTCTAATCAAGTTCCCATAGACTGTAAACTAGAAGACACTAGAATATATCCAGGGACATAAAACAAAGTGAAAAAATTTCATGGTCTAAAGTTATTGAAGTCATACAGAGTTTGTTCTGTTATCACTGTAGAATTATGTTAGAAATCAGCATCAAAAGATTCTTGAAAACGATCCACATACATTCAAGTGCAGTGTGACATTTACCAAGAGAGATTTTCGACTTAGCCTTTAAAAGCCTCAGTAAAATTAGACTGAAAAAAACACAGAAGGTGATTGCAGAGAAGAAAGCATTTAAATGAGAAATTAGTATTAAAATGATAAATTAATATTAAAGATGCTTTAAACAAAAACTTCCAGGAATCATTTTTTAATCTGCTGTTTTCACAAGCACGTTATGAATTGATGTGTGCTTTAGAAAACACCAAAATGTTCTTAAAAGTTGTGATTGACTATGTATATTATGCCATTCATTTAGATAAACATTTTTTTCTCTTTTTGAAAAAATTTAGGGGTTGAATTTAACACACATCTCAAAATTATAGAGGTTTATGTCTGTATGACAATTTCCTCTGGTGTTCTGTCTTAAGAGCCCTACAATCTGTTACAACACTGTAGTCTTATTTCCTATTCTGTATACGGCTGGGGATTGTTATTATACATTTGGCATGGCTTTTACCTTATTATGAAGATAGAACTTTTTTCTTTACTTTCATAGTATATTTTTATTTTTTAATTTATTTCTAATTGGAGCTTACTTGCTTTACAGTACTGTATTGGTTTCTGCCATACATCATGCCATGCATGATACAATTCTTTGTTGTCATTGTCACTAACTCTTACCTTTGGATAGCATTTATAGGTTTTGCCTTGTTATCTTACTAAATATTTACAGTTACCAAGAGGTAAATATGGCAAGCATTTTTTATCTTTATTCCAGATAAGAGGTAATAGGTGTAGAAAATGTTTTATTACAAAGTTTGAATGGTAAGTGGAAGAGCTGAGATTTAAACACATGTATTTTAACTTCTTTTTTATTGTTATTTCCAAGGTAACAACTGTTCCCACAAGAACCTTCCTCCCGTCATTTCTAGAACTGTACATTTAAGTTTACTTCAACATAAAGAAATGAATTTTAATATTTAAAGATTCTCACTGAAAATTGATTTGAAGTTATTTGATTTTAAACATATTATTTCTAAAAGTTAAAAAAAACACAAGTATATAAAATAAACTATAAGCCTAGAACATCATTATCCCAGGAAGTCATTTGTCTGAAAATGAATTCTCAAAGTTGTAATTTTAGTATGATGGTATGAATAAATTCGCATATGGGAAAACATTTGGGGGTATGTTCCTACTTTTTTCTAATGCTTAAAGCAGCCATATCATCTTTTAGGTTGTCACTTTGGTAGTCTGCTGTTCTCAGAATACAGAGTATGGATTATGGGTACTGGGGAGTGTGGTGTGATTCTTAGCACACTGCTTCTGGGTGTGGGCAGAAAGCAGCCTGAAATGTGCTTGTGATGTGAGCGAGTCATTTACCTGGACCTGGCTTTTCTCTTTTGACTCCCAATTTTTTTCTCTTTTGAAAGAATGTGGGAAAAGTTCAAAGAGGTTGTACGAGTATGGAATGATAGGGGTGTGGAGCTGACCAACCCCACAGTCAATATTTAGTACCCAATTATCCCTCATCCTGAGGACAGGGGTTGCTTTCTAGTTCTGTAACTGAGTCAGGAAGCGTAGTAGAAACAACAGTGCACCTCAAAGTTTGGTCTGTGTACCAGTAAGGTAAAAATTAACCACTGCGTTTTCTCTGGTTCTGTGATAAAATGGTTAAGTCCAAGCCAATCTGCTTGAAAAAGAGGAAAAGAAGATGTTCTCTTCCTCCAGCTGTGATTGTATGTGGCTCTTCAGGAAAGATTTCTTTGTACTCTCAGCAGGTTTGAGTGGTGTGAGAATATGTTCCATGTTTTTCAACAGAGTAGTTGGAAGGAATTTGGGGTGGGAAAAGGAAGAATGTTTGTATGTCCTGTCTTCAGTGATGCTCTCAACCTTGTGTGGGCTATTCACAATGTTCCTGGCCAATGACTTCTAACCCAGGATGCCATGGACATAGTGCAGGGGACCCAAAATGTATGTAGTTGTGTGGAGACCGAATGCATGATGAACTCCGTGTTTACGTGTACTGTGTGCTCTTTGAATGGAGGAAGCTGCTGCCATGGTCAGTACATTTGGGTTGCCATCAAAGGCTTCATTTTATCCATGTATCCTTGGGACATTTAATCAGTAAAGCCAAACCATGCAGCTGATGAGCTGTGTGACATTGGAGAGGTCTCTGAATTTCTCTAAGTTATGATTTCCTCATCTGTAGAATAAAGGTAATCATACCATAGTTTTTGTGTCAGGGCAGCCTGTATCTGAGCCTGGCAGCTGAGAACCGCAGTCAGGCTCTGTTGCGCTGTCATTCTTATCATTGTCATCATCTTCCCCGTGGGCTCAATCACAGTTACTACAGAGAGTTGCTCCCTTGTGAGGATTCAGAATGCTGTTGCTCTGTCTTCGGTTTCTGCTGTTGGTTTCACACACTGATGCTGGCAGCAAAAAGCTGAAGGAACAAACAGGCAGCACGACATTTGGTGGCGATGTTCACGTGTTGGGTGCTGTGATGTCCAAGGTCGTGCACATACAGGTGCCTCTGAGCCACATCAGAGGCCAGTCTTCAGCAGACGTTTAGGACCTGCTTTTCAGTGCGATACTAGGAACAGTCATGCAGTGACTGGCATGCTTGCTTTCAAGGAGCCTGTTTTAGTGGAAGAAGGTGATTGGTAAACAAATAGATGTACAGAAAATGGCAGAGAATGATGACTGCTGTGCATAGAATTAGATGTGACTATGTGAGCAGGTGGCTATGTTGTATGGTCAGGGAAGACCTCTCAGAGGAGATAAACTTTTAAGCTAGAAATCCGAAGGACAAGGAGCCAGTTCTGCAAAGATCCTAAGTGACAGCATTCCAGGAAAAGGGAGTAAGCAGGTAAAGAACAGGCTGTGGCACTGGAACGGGAGGGACATAACTGGACTCAGGTCACAGGGGGAAGAGAGGGCAGAGTCAGGTGCTTTAACTGGTTTTTACAGAGCGAGTCCACATTTGAGGTTTTCTGTGTTATGTTGCTAAATAATTGAACTCCAGGAAAATCACTGTGCACCAGAATATTGGGCAGCTTTGCCTCTGAAAATTTTTCTTAGTTATCAAATGGAGATGTTTTCTGTTTGTGATGGATGTATGAGTATTACTGTGGACCAGATACACATTGAAAATATAGAATAGTAAAATAATTTTAGAATATTTTTCTAATTTTGCCTTTGTATGTGGTTATTTGCTTGGTATTTAGTGCTCTATATAGGTGTGGAATGATGGTCTTAAATTTCTCACCACTGTAAACATACTAGGGGAAGGGTGATTTCTCCAGTAATTATGATGGATTTACACTCTTTCCAGATACCTACTTTAATAAGGCATGGCCAGGTTAGGAATGAGTGTTACAGCACCATTCCAGGGCATTTTAAATTGGCTATTTTTATAATCCTCTTTAT
The DNA here is from genome assembly GCF_002263795.3 of Bos taurus. Lineage (NCBI taxonomy): Eukaryota > Metazoa > Chordata > Mammalia > Artiodactyla > Bovidae > Bos > Bos taurus. The sequence goes on from NC_037336.1 coordinate 93,631,701, forward strand.
GGTCCCTCAGAACTTTGTACACATTTAATTTCTAAGGGTATTCTCTTAATGCCATCTAATAAGGAAGCAGAGGGTAGGGGTTAAAAACTTGGCTGAGCATACTATATTCCAGATTATTTTTTAAAAGATCTCATTGCAGCAGCCCAGCAAAGCAGGTTGAAATTGTCTCCCCTTTTTAGGTAAAGAAACCAGTGCTTGCTTAGAGGCCTAGGACCCTGTTCATACATTTCATGATAGCAGAGCCAGGACTTGAAATCAGAGTTCAGGGTCCCTCCCAGTTGTCATGGATAACTGAGAGGTACTGCAGGTTTTGTGTGAATTATTTTTTAACCAGCTACAGATGGCTATACTGTTCTGAAAAGGCAAAATGATAGGATACTGAAAGAGAAACTCCCCAGGTCAGTAGGTACCCAATATGCTACTGGAGATCAGTGGAGAAATAACTCCAGAAAGAATGAAGGGATGGAGCCAAAGCAAAAAGAATACCCAGCTGTGGATGTGACTGGTGATAGAAGCAAGGTCTGATGCTGTAAAGAGCAAAATTGCATAGGAACCTGGAATGTCAGGTCCATGAATCAAGGCAAACTGGAAGTGGTCAAACAAGAGATGGCAAGAGTGAATGTCGACATTCTAGGAATCAGCGAACTGAAATGGACTGGAATGGGTGAATTTAACTCAGATGACCGTTATATCTACTACTGCAGGCAGGAATCCCTCAGAAGAAATGGAATAGCCATCATGGTCAACAAGAGAGTCTGAAATGCAATACTTGGATGCAATCTCAAAAATGACAGAATGATCTCTGTTTGTTTCTAAGGCAAACCATTCAGTATCACAGTAATCCCAAGTCTGTGCCCCAACCAATAACGCTGAAGAAGCTGAAGTTGAAAGGTTCTATGAAGACCTACAAGACCTTTTAGAACTAACACCCAAAAAAGATGTCCTTTTCATCATAGGGGACTGGAATGCAAAAGTAGGAAGTCAAGAAACACCTGGAATAACAGGCAAATTTGGCCTTGGAATACGGAATGAAGCAGGGCAAAGACTAAGAGAGTTTTGCCAAGATAATGCACTGGTCATAACAAACAACCTCTTTCAACAACACAAGAGAAGACTATACATGGACATCACCAGATGGTCAACACTGAAATCAGATTGATTATATTTTTTGCAGCCAAAGATGGAGAAGCTCTATACAGTCAGCAAAAACAAGACCAGGAGCTGACTGTGGCTCAGACCATGAACTCCTTATTGCCAAATTCAGACTTAAATTGAAGAAAGTAGGGAAAACCACTAGACCATTCAGGTATGACCTAAATCAAATCCCTTATGATTATACAGTGGAAGTGAGAAATAGATTTAAGGGCCTAGATCTGATAGATAGAGTGCCTGATAAACTATGGAATGAGGTTCGTGACATTGTATAGGAGACAGGGATCAAGACCATCCCCATGGAAAAGAAATGCAAAAAAGCAAAATGGCTGTCTGGGGAGGCCTTACAAATAGCTGTGAGAAGAAAAGGAACGAAAAGCAAAGAAGAAAAGGAAAGATATAAGCACCTGAATGCAGAGTTCCAAAGAATAGCAAGAAGAGATAAGAAAGCCTTCTTCAGTGATCAATGCAAAGAAATAGAGGAAAACAACAGAATGGGAAAGACTAGAGATATCGTCAAGAAAATCAGAGATAACAAAGGAACATTTCATGCAAAGATGAGCTCAATAAAGGACAGAAATGGTATGGACCTAACAGAATCAGAAGATATTAAGAAGAGGAGGCAAGAATACACAGAAGAACTGTACAAAAAAGATCTTCACGACCCAGATAAACACAATGGTGTGATCACTAGCCTAGAGCCAGACATCCTGGAATGTGAAGTCAACTGTGCCTTAGAGAGCATCACTACAAACAAATCTTAACTAAGATTTTTATTTAGATTAACCAAACCGCCCCCCAAACAAACAGAGAATGTAGAAGTAATTATATATTTAGGTTTATGAGCACCTAAATGCCAACTGTGAACAAGGCATTCTCCTGTCCTTCATCAGCTGACTCACAGTTACTTTTGCACCTCTATTCTAAGACTGCCAAGTCAAAAAGATTTCATAATTGTAGCTCACTTAATACCTTGAGGCAAATGTTTAACTTTGAGAAGTTAAACATGTAACTTTTTATGAAATTTTAGTATTTTATGTTTCCTTTTTAAGGTCTCTATATGTCTAATTTTGAAGGAAACTTCTGCCAAAGGCATCTTTACCTTCTTTCTTCCTACTACTTAAAAAGAAGTTTTTTAGAATCTTCTCCATTAATCTTAGATTCTAAAACCTCCTACTCTCTAGGAAGGCTAAAAAATATTCATATGCTAAATTTATTATGCAAAGTTGGCTCTTGTAACAAACAAATTTTTGCATTTATAGGAAGGATACGGACGTAGTCTATTAATCTACCATACTGCTATCTCACCAGAAGCATTTGCTGGTTCCTGAGGTCTCCTCATTCTTGAAACTTTTTATGGTTGTGTTAAATTTGTCTTTTGGAAATACTTTTAAGTTATAATAAACTCATTTGATAGAACTGTGAAATAGTGTTTGAAGTGTTTCAATTTGGTCTTCATGAAAACATTCATTTGATCATCTAGTCCATTTTTGTTGCACCTGCTTTAAGTAGAGAAATAGAGTAACAGACAAGAAGCAGATCCTCTTACATGTTACTTTACTGGGACAGAACAGTTTGCAGGTAAAATGCAAACTGATAAAATGTTGCATCAAGAAGAAACATAGAATTACACACAAGCAAGGTGTTAATCTGTTATTAAATCAGGGAGGCATGTATGTAATCTCAGAACTGAAGGAAAAGTAGTGAGCCACAAGAATGAGAAGAGAACTCTAGGAAGAGGGAACAGCTAAGATCAGGTAAGTGGAAGCATGGAATAATATAGGAATTTCAAGTAATACAGTGTCCACTGGTGAAGGAAGCTAGAAAGTAGACGACTAGTGCAACTCCACAAGAGCCTTTTAAATTCACGTTAGTTTAGCCTTGATCCAGAGAGCATGGGAAACTTTGGAGAGGAGATTCTATCTTAATCTAGAACATAACCTGAGTACACTTGAATTTCAGAAAGATCCTTCTGACCGCAGTGTAGAGCATGAATTAGAGGGACTGTCTGTGTACGGCCATCATGACCTCACAGGTTACACAGCATTGACTTGTAGGAAGCATAATGTTATGGTCCAACCTCTGTTTTTAGTGCAGGACTCGGCGATGTTAACACAACAGCTCTGGAGAAGCTGTCGACACTGGGAGTTGAGACTATGGTGATCTCGGTTTAGGCAGCAACCTTAGAGTTGAAGAAAAGCAGAATGAGTTTTTGACGGAGAACAGCCACAGGTCTTAGAATGGATTCCTTATGAAGGTGAAGGAGGGACAAATTAGGAAGACACCCAGTTTTCAGACTTGGCTTATCTGAGTGGATAAGGCAACACAGGAAAAGGAGTGCTTTTACAGTTTATAAAGGTCCATTTATAGTTTCTACCCCCTTTTCACAAAGAAATTGCCCATCCTGTGCAGAGGGACAAGGGCAGCTTTGTTAAGTAACCTTGCAACTTCTTCCACTCTGCCTTTTCTAGTACACATTCAACTAAGGGCATGACCATGGTGGTTTTTACTGAAATGTCTCAAAGTTGGAAAACTAAATATATACCTCCTCTCCACAAAGAGCTTCAACTTTATATTGTTTTGTAAATTATATGTTTGCTAAATGTTTAGTAAGTGTAATCATTTTATGACTCCTAAAATGTTAAGTGAAGCCATTTTGTTTCTCTTGTGAATAAATATTAGGAACAGATCTAAGTAATAAAATACCGTAATTTTACTTGACTTTATGAAGTGTAATTTATTGAAATAAAGGCTCAATGGAATACTGAGACCAAATAAGGATTTTTAAATTTTTAAACATAAGTTGTAATTTAAAAGTTAAAAATGGTCTCTTTTATAAACCCACAGGAAAATGATTTTTGTAGTATATTGCTTACTAATTTTGTTAATCTTCATTAATGAATGTAAAAAGAATGTAATTGTTTCTCAAAATAGGAGAGAAATTATCTATAGAAGAGTAATACCTGTCCTTACCTATTTTCTGTATATTTTAAAAATTCAGGGGCATTTTTGACACAAGATTCATTTTCACCAAACCAGCATTTGAAAAATCTTGATTCTAAGAAAGTCCACTTCACCAGTTTCCAGGAAGAATCAATAATTAGTTAAACTAAAGATGAAACCCCAACAACCCACACTTTGTGAGCAGGTACATTTAACATAGTATGTTTTGTGTTCATGTGAAAGTATTAGTCGCTGAGTTGTGTACAACTCTTTGTGGCCCCCCCTGTAGCCCACCAGGCTCCTCTATCCGTAGGATTCTCCAGACAAGAATACTGGAGTGGGTTGCCATTCCATTCTCCAGGGGATCTTCCCAACACAGGGATCAAGCCCAGATCTCCCACACCGGCAGATTCTTTACTGTTTGACCTGCCATAATTTCAATCTTTTTAATTGCTTTTCAAAGTGTGGCCAGCATTTTAACCTTTTCCCAAATTGTCTCTATGCTACCTCCTAATTCCCAGAATTGAGCTCTGAGCTTGTTTTATTTAGGTCACTAGCCTTGTTTCTCGGAGAAGGCAATGGCACCCCACTCCAGTACTCTTGCCTGGAAAATCCCATGGATGGAGGAGCCTGGTAGGCTGCAGTCCATGGGGTCGCTAAGAGTCGGCCACGACTGAGCGACTTCACTTTCAGTTTTCACTTTCATGCATTGGAGAAGGAAATGGCAACCACTCCAGTATTCTTGCCTGGAGAATCCCAGGGACAGAGGAGCCTAGTGGATTGCTCAGTGGGGTCTCACAGAGTCAGACATGACTGAAGCTACTTAGCAGCAGCAGCAGCAGCAGCAGCCTTGTTTCTCAGGCCATGGAATTAAGTACTGTAGCTACACTGTTGCTTTAAGAGGCTTACTTACAGCTTCTCTTCTTTTGTCCTTTCTCTTACTGGCCCTCTTCCTTTCCCTTCCATTCTCCATTCCCCTTGTGCCCCACCAACACCCCACCCCCAATCCAAACAAAAGAGAGCCATCTTTTTTCTTCCAGCTTAAAAAGTTCACAGATACCTTGTGTTGCTGCTGCTGCTAAGTCGCTTCAGTCGTGTCCGACTCTGAACCCCACAGACGGCAGCCCACCAGGCTCCCCCGTCCCTGGGATTCTCCAGGCAAGAACACTGGAGTGGGTTGCCGTTTCCTTCTCCAATGCATGAAAGTGAAAAGTGAAAGTGAAGTTGCTCAGTCGTGTCCGACTCTTAGCGACCCCATGGACTACAGCCTACCAGGCTCCTCCATCCATGGGATTTTCCAGGCAAGAGTACTGGAGTGGGGTGCCATTGCCTTCTCCATACCTTGTGTTACCATTATAGAAATCCATAGCACATATTACCTCATGAAAGTTTCTTACCTCGGAGACCTGATTTAAAGACCGTTTGGAACCATCTCTACACTGTACCATTGATGTGCAGTTTTATATCATCATTTCATTAATGTTATGTCAGAATCTCAGTGTATTGCAGGCCCTTTTATTAAAACAAGTGCTGGTGGGGAAAGTAGCTCGATGTAATGTGCCTGATATGGATTACTGTCTCATATTCTCTTCTCCACCCATCCCCCATACCCACTCCCAGCATTAAGGTTACCATTCTAAACAGAAAAAAATATGTTTAAGGAATTGTAGCATACAGTCAAATTTATATTATTTTATAAAAATACTGCTGTTGTGCAGAGGTAGTGTGTCATTGGAAACAAGTATCAATTTCAGTTCTGATTACGCTGTCCTTTGGATATGCCTCAGCATTCTTAGAAAATAAGCTACCAGCAAATACAGGTTTTATTTATTTCAGTTATTAATTGTAAAGAAACATCTTCAAGTTTTTTAACATTGAAAGGTATCGATAAGAAATGTGTAATCAAAATTAAAATATTTTAATTTGTTCAAAATTCTCAGAACAGCATAATATTTGTAATAGATTAAAGAGGAGCCTGTGCTGTTATCTCTTTCATAAAGAAGATTTTAGCACACAGCTGCAGTTTCTAGACAGTGGTTTTATTTCAGAATGGAAAATGATGTTAATGTGGATCTTATCAAAGAATTTGTCTTTTATTACAAATGAATTTAAATACATCAGTACCGAAAAATTTATTGTCTTTATCACTGTGTCTCAGTTGATACCTATGTTGCATATTTCAAAAGGCATAGTTATTTCTCAGAATTTATGAAAATGAGGAGTTTATAGATCCATAAAACAGTTTATTTCCAAGTTTAAATAAGAACTGTATGCCTCTCTGAACAGTAGAGCATCAAAGACAAAGAGAATGTCTTGAAAGTAACTGGATAAAAAAGAACAGGTCACCTATAAAGAAACAGAATGGTAACAAATTTCTATAGTGCTGTGGAATCCAGAAGTAGGAAAATGTCTACAAAGTTTGAATTTAGAAAAATTATTTTAACTGACATTGAAGAATTGTAATAAAAATGAAAATATTTAGAGATAGACAACAACTGAGGGAGTTTATCACTGAAAGACCTCTACAGTTCCTCTAAGAAACTTCTGTAGGATATAATTCAAAAGAAAGAAAGATTATCCTAGGAGGAATGCCTGAAATGTAAGATGAAATAACAAACTGATAGAAGGCACAATTATAAAGCAAACAAACATGATATAAAACAATAGTGGTCTAATTTGTGGAATTATAAGTAAAAGAATTGGTATGTTTTTCAACAAGAGCATGTAAGCTGGGATGAGGGAGATTGCAATTAAAGTCCTTTTACTGTTCAGAAAGTAAAGAGATTTTGTTTAGTTAAATATGTTTTAAAATATCAAGGGAAACCACTGAAAGATTAAAAAGAGTGAAAAATACTACAAAACAGTGAACTGGGGGGTGAGGAGACAATAAGATGGGGTTCTACTAGTCTGGTAGTAGTCTTACAAAAACAAAATAAACTGTTCTCAACTAGAGCATCTCAGGGCTTTTAAGATCATTAGCAAATCTGAACAGTGAAGTGATGTTTTTACTCTTAAATAGCTTAAATTTGTTTACAGTAATTGATACTGAAGTTACTGAGGATTTACTATTGTATGTGAGATTACGAGTCCTAAAAAGATTGTTGACATTCATGGGATTGCTAGGTGCTTAGCTTATGAAATAAGTATCGTAGATGAAAATAGGAGTGCAGGTAGCTTATATAGTATGTTAGTGTTGAGTAATTGTCATATGTTTTTCTGTGTTCTCTCTCCTGCTTTCTGAATCTAATAATTGCTCTCATTTATTGAGTACCACTTTGGTCTGGGCACTTTGCTACTTGTTCTACTTATTTATTGTCTGTAGTTCTTGCAACAGCTCTGCGAACACGGGTATTATTTTGTCCATTTCACACAGTAGAAATTAGTTGTTGCAAGACGTTACCCTGATTAGGGCTCCATAGCTGACCAGTAACAAGGGAGAGTCCAAACCCAAGTTAGCTTCACTTTAAAGCCTTGATACTCTTGATACTCTTTCTGTAGCAGATTCCCCTAACTCTTCAAGTGTTTTTAAAGAAATAAATGCCAGTAGTGCTTTCTTTTTGTTATTTTTGTTAGCCTGTGAATTGTCTCTCTCTCTGAGAGGCAGTTGTTTTGTTAAAAAGAGCAATAGGGGAGACTGTATGGAGACATGTTTAGAACACCTTCACGTATGCTCCAGGAGAGCCAGTTCTTCAATCCTGTATTTATGGCAGAATAACCAGAGAGCTCTGCTCCAGAGACTTGAAAGCCCTGAACAGTAGAACTGGTAGCAATTATATTTCCTGGCCATAGAGAAATGTGACCCAGGGTGTCTTTGAGTCACCACCACTTGTGTTCAGACTGGAAGCATTTGTGATATGCACTCTTCTGCATCCTTTAAGCTGTACTATCAGTGCCCACATGAGATGTCCCTGATTGGTTTCCCATCTAGGGGACAAAACTATCGGGTCTGTATAGCTACTCTGTTGCTTTGTTTGAAGGAGGTGACTGTTCATCAGAATCCTGATTCTCAGAGCTGGAATCTGGGGTGAAGGGGAGGCAGTGACATCTGAAACATCAAAACTTCCTATAATCCCAATCTGCTAACTCTGAGGACACCACATTGTACGATCCCCACAGCCTTTGGAGACGTGTAGTTGCCCTGGGAACCAGACTCCCTGCTCAGAATGATCTACTTTCCGTGCCCACTTGTTTCTCTTCACTGCTTTGCATGCACATGCAAAGGTTTAATTTTGTAAAAGCTCCCGGTCTGGTGATAACACATTGGTATGAAAAAAAGAATATAAAATGTCTAGTTAATATTTTGTTATATTGATTACAACTTAAAAAAAAAACTTCTTAATATGGTGACTAGAAAATTTAAAATTATGTATGTAGATCATATTTGTTACTATTCATATTTCTGTTAGATAGTGCAGGTCTATAACATTTTCAAACTCAATATCTTTATCTTTGGCCCTGATTCTCACACCTTAGTTGAAAATTAGAATGACCTGGAAGCTTTAAAAACTCATCAAACCCGAGTCACACTGCAGTCATTTAACAGTGGAATCTCTGAAAATATGATATCTGAAAAACTCAGATATCATAAGTAAAGCTTAACATCTGATTTTTATAGGCTCCTATAAATCCATGAACCCTTCTCCCCATTTTCTTTCTTTTTTCCCAATAATTTTTATCAATTTTTAACTCTTCTGGTTATATTCATTAATTGAACAATCTTTACTGTTCTTCTCATATTTAACTTATGTTCCTTGTGTTACATTTATTTAACTTTATTTCTTCTTGCTTGTCTATTCTATAGAGTATGGATTAATATATTTGAAAGAGAGAATATTTAATTCTAAGAAGTAAAAGCTGTGAGAGATGTAGAGTTTCAGATTACTCTGTATAAAGTAGATTCTAGAGGAAAGGGCTGGGAAGAGGCTAGTTAAGTTACTTTAGAGTTGGCCTCTAAAAAAGTGTCAGGAAGTAATTTTTTAAGGATGTGAGGGATTCCATGGTAGGTAGTGTTGTGTATCAGGACCATTGACAGAGGTTTTCCTTGTCAGAAGCTCGTGGTCATATCTTGATTCCCAGAGGGAGCTGATTCAGGTTGAAGAACCCTAAACAGGCAGTTGTGGGAATACTAGGGTGGCACCTCCTAGTAGACTAGGAGGGCTCCATTCTCAGCAGACAGGTGAAGTAGAAACCACAAACAAAGTCATTTAGATGAAGAATACGTGATAGGTATACAATCTACATTTTGGTAGATAGAAAGGTATTTTGGGGGCTAACGGCAACCTGCATGGTCAAGCTGCTGACGCACAACTGGCCTTGTCTTTGGTTGCCTCTAACCTAAAGATTCCTCAGTTTGTAGCTGAGTCACACCAAATATAGATATTGTACAAGACATTATTGGAATGGTACAGTTTAGTCTTGATTTTCTCAAACAACTATGTTTGTGGCCTTAGACAAGTCATTTAACCTGTTGGGCTTTCGCTTTCTCTGCCCCATCTATGAAGTAAGAAGTGTACTCAGTATCTAGTATTTCTTTCATATCTATGAATACCCCTGCAGTTACCAAGGAAAGCAATGAATGTGCTCAAATAATATGTATGATAGAAATATTGTGTTTTCAGATAGGATGAAGTTTGTGAGCTAGTCATCTCATGGGTCTGACATTGCCTGCGGCACCTTGTAGAGGTAGTCAGTGCCTACCAAGCTTGATCTCAGCTTAAGGTACTTGTCTTCTGAGATGATCCAGGAACTAGCAACTCTAGTCCCTGCTATTTAGATACCATACTTTCTGAAGTATATTAACTCAGCGTTATTCGTTTTGTGTGGCAGCCAAAAAAGAATTCAGTATCAAAACTTTTGCAGCCTGAATATAGGTCGCAGTTGAACCTAATGATAAAAAAATAAATTCTAGGAGTAGTAGTATTGCTTTACATCTACTTCATTTGGTTGGACAAAAGTTATTTACCAGATTATGTAATGATCACTGAAGACAGGATCTGTCATGAGGCAAGAATTTCCATGTGTTTTTTGCCCAAAGTGAGCCTGGTATCCAACACTCACATTAAATACCATGTGAAGTTTTTGGGTGAGTATGAATTGGAGATTGAGTGGTACTTGCATACAGTCTCATGAACTTAATTTTTTTCTGTGTTTACTAGAAACTGATTGCACCGTAGAAAAATTAGATGTCAGCACAAAAGCAACTCAGAGGCATACCTGGATAGAATAGAAGTGACAAGCAAAAATCAATTAAAGAGTCAGCCACATGGGTATATTCAGTAACTCTGCCAGCACTGTAGGAATCTTATACCCAAAACCTTGCTTGAGATCAGTGCTTTGACTAATGTCAAATTAGTGCATTGCTAATACACATACAAAAAGCCTTTGGGCATCATGATACGTTTGCTGCTGTTACTGAATATTTGCTGTATGTTTTAGTGTGTATTTGAAGGCTACTTTTTGGGGGGCTAGTCCTCCAAGGATGAGACTTGGTAAAAAGCAACATTGTATTTTTCACTACTGAATCCAGAGGAGACCAGAGCTTAGAAACTGTTGAGAGAGCATATGACTAAGGCTGGGCCAATCGTAAGCCCTTGCTTGGTTAAACCATACAGAAGTTGAGAGTCTAGCAATATTGGAAGGATTGTGTGTCCGTTATTATAAATGCTGGTGGTGATGTTCTGGGCAACTAATTTCTGTTGACCCATCTCCCTGGTTTCTTACCTTTTTTTCTAATCCTGGTCCTCTACAACCAATTCTGTGAACTAACCTAATATTATTTTGTGAAATTCCCTCCTACGATAAATTAGATAAACTCAGTTTCATTTCTTTTTAAGAACTCTGATTAGTATAGTTTGTATACTAGTTACCATAGAAGTTTTTAATAAGGGAAAGTATGCTATGAATCACTAGTAACTTGAGTTCTGCTAGGTAAGTGATGAGGTGGTCTTTCTATACTTACATGAATTAAAACTTAATTTGTAATTACATTGTTATGGGATATTAGCATCTTTTTGTCTTACCAGTTATTGCTACTAGACTTTATAGATGTAAAACTTCATATGAGAGCTTCTAGATTTCTGACAAGCGTTACTTTATACGATGCAGTGTGGAGTGTTATCAGCTCCATTAAACAACTTTTTGATAGAAGGGTGATCATCTAGCATTTAGTTCAGTATGAACCTATAGATGGTATGACAAATGGAACCGTTAAGTCTCCTTTGTAAACTAAAGGGCGATAAACCAAATATGTATTTCAGTTATTCAGCAGAATGTATTGATTGACTTTTGTCAATACAGACTTTGCTGTCTCTATATTATGCCAAGAATAAAAAGATGCAGAGTAAAATTTGTTGTTCTGTATCTTCTAGGAACTTTTGCAGGCTGAAGTAGAAAACAAATAATCAGATCATTATAATTCAGTATTTTGAGAGAGAGTTGGCTAACCTGACTGCGATATAAAATTGGGAAAGAAGAGATGGTATTTGATGTCATGTGCATCTTTTATATAAAGAATATTTCACACAATATTTGCTATGTATGTGGCAGACAGTGTTTGTGGAATTAAGTTTGAAATGTGCCCTGAAGAGGAAAGAGTTGATGAGAGCCTGAATTAAAGAGAAAGAGGGCAGTATGATTTCTGATTGGAGCCATATCAGGAGATATGGATAAATTACAAAGTTTTGAGCTCAGGCAAACTGGTAGTTAGGCATTAACTGAACAAAGAGAATACAGAAGTTGGTTTGAGATCAGTGGAATAAGAGAAAGTTAGTTTAGCTTCTGACTTGCTAAATTCAAGGATTTTGAGAGACATTCTCATGAGACTTTTCAGTGTGCAGTTGGAGAGGTCTGGTCAGTCCTGGACCTGAACTAGAGGAAATACAGATAAAGATTAAGGATTAATCAAAATGTTTGATGTCAGAAGCCATGGTGGTGAACAAGTGATAAGAATGTCCATGATAGATCTGTAAGGAAGAGAGAGGATTTTCAAATTGACATTTTTGGAGCTGGTTAGATTTATTTAAAAGGCATCCACCCTTGATAGAACCTGGCACTCATTTGGTCCTCTTGATTTAGAATTTAGCGAGTGCTGCCTATCTAACATTGCATTTGCTGTCATATTGTCTTCCCTTCACTACTTTCATCCCCAGCATAATAGTAAAATTGTAGGAAATGCTCTACTGTCTTTACTGTGCCAGTCACAGCATTACTCCATCCTACCACTACATTCTTCCCACCCTTCAGAATGAAAGGCAGATTATGACCAGATTCCTGCATCTTCATTGTCCTTAAGTCAGCAAAAATGCTCTCAGACTGATCAGAGCCTCTTGATATAGCTGTAAGAGACTTTCTCTAGGGACAGCATCTCACAGATGGAAACATGTTTCTAGTTTGGTTTAGGGAAGGGTCAGGAGAAATGGTTTCTTCATTTCTATCTCTCAGAAGATATTTGACTAATTTATATACTTGAGCACTTGGCTGTTGTTTTTACATTATTACAAACATTTTGATGTTAATCTTTATAGATCCTCCTTTAATGTTTTGTATTTTATTTCCATATCAGTAAAGGAATCGCTGATACACTTTATGCAGTGATGTCTTTAGTTTTTTAAAAAAGACATCCACCTCAGTATAAATTTAAACTATGTCATCCAGTTCCACATAGTTTTGTTATTTTTCCAAGATATCTATTCCTATCGAGTATGGCTGTTGACTGTTTGAATTGTGGCTAGTCTAAAATATATGCTGCAACTGTATATTATACATCAGGTGTTGAAGACAGCATACAAAAGGTCAACTATCTCATTTATTGTTATACTGAGTACACATTGAAATGGCAATATTTCAGGTTTATCGAGTGAGATAACATAGTATTAAATTACTTTCACCTTTTTTCTTAATGTGTCGCCATGAAAATTTTAAATTACATACGTGGTTGCAACATTTCTATTGGACAGTGTGACTCTAATCGACACCAAATGCACCTCACTCCCCTGCACTCACCCCAATGAATCGCTCCTGCTTGTGGACTTGTTAGTGAGTGATTGCTCTCGTTTCTGATGTCACTGCCCAATGTGGAAGCCTTTGGTAATCTAGCAACAATTCTGATGGTTTTTAAAACTACCTTTGTTGATTACAGAGAATTTTGCAAAGGGCAAATTGGGGAAATAATTGAAATGTATTGAGCTACTGAAAAGTAATACTTGGAACCAGTAAAACCATCTATTGAGGACCACAGGAAGTTGTTTTTGTTTGTATGGGCTGTAATTTCTATGAGAATAACTATTGGATTTTCTAAAACACGTTTTTTTACTTTTTTGTTCCAAAAGGGATTTAAAGTAGTCAATTTTATAATGTAAGTAATTGATTGACACTGTATTAGGAATCCAAGAGTAGTATTAGTTACTTTAGGAATTTCTCATGCTAGCCAAAATTCCAGTGAGATAAAAATTCATGGGACTTCACTGGCTGCCCAGTGCTTAAGACTTTGCCTTCCAGTGTATGGAGTGCAGGTCTATCCCTGGTCAGGGAGTTGAGATCTGACATGCCTTGCAACCAAAAAACCAAAACATAAAACAGAAACAATATTGTAACAAATTCAATAAAGACTTTAAAAATGATCCCCATTAAAAAAAAAAAAAAATGTGTTCCTCTAGGTGATTACTGCTTATCCCTCTTATGGTCTGTCTCCTGAGACCAGACCTCATTCACCTAGAAACAAAACCTGTTACAGAGGACAATCCGTAGGTGAAGAGGACACACGTTTAGGGATGTCTCACCTTCTCAGATTACGCTTTAAAACTGAAAGTAAACATAGCTCCAGCTCTGTCTGTTTGGTGCTGATGTCTGCAGGGTGAACATCTAAAGTGGAAACTGAGTTTATTACTAGGGAACAGAGTGTTCAAAATTAAGTTGTAAATTTTAAAAATGACCTCTTTTATGATGATACAGAAAACTGCCTACTTCCTGGACATACTTACCCTGCTACAGTTATTTAATGATTACCTGTCTGCGTATGAGAGAGAGAACCCTCAGGTCTCAACCTTACTCCTGTTTTACTAATCAGGATTTGTATCGTGAGCGGTATGAGAATGTCTGATTCCTAGCATTTATCTCTTTTTAAAAATTTTTTGCTTAATTTAGTACCTACTATGTGTAGCACACCTTCTAGGGGTTTTATGGGTAGGAGGACATACATAAATACACCTTGCCTTCAGAGATCTAAGAGAAAAATAGACATGTATGATTACATATAAAATCATATCAGTCCAACCCAGTACTGTACAAAGTGCAGTAATTTATTAGAATAGAAGGGGATTAAGAAGGTCATCTTGGAAGAAAACATGGAGATTTCAAAAGGGCAAAATTATAGGAAAAGTAAAGGGCTCTGTAGGAATACAGCCACCACCACCCACCCCCCACCACCCAATACAGTAGGTTCAGCAAACAAGTCACTAAAGGAGTGAGTACAGGGAGATGAAACTGAATGGCAGATTAGAAACAGATTCCCAATGAGATTCCCCAGGGCTCTTACCCCAGGGTAAGAAGTTTGAACCTAATTCTCTTGATATTAGGAAAGATTTTTAGCAGAGTGACATGTTCAAATCTGTGTTTGCTGAAGACAATATAATGGGGTGCTGTGAAAGATGATGGGTGGGAAAAAGCCGGAAGTCAAGGAAGCCTGTTTCAGTATTTTAGGTTTTAAAGGGGAGATGCAGCACTCAGTTAAGACACAGGTAACAGGAATAGCAGCTAGGATGGATCTGAAAAATTCAGATGTGGGGAGTGATTGGATGATGAGCAAAGTTAACTTTAGGCAGGTGCTATTTAATTCTCCTAACAACCATCCCGTCACTGTACTTTATACATGAGGAAGCTGAGGCAGAGATGCTGAGAAACATGCAAGCCAGTGCTTGGAGGAATTACAATCAGTCCCTGGTAGTCTTGCCTGAGCCCAAGCTCTCAATTTCTGTTTCTCCCTCCTATGTGGAGAAAAACAGTTCTGAGGTTCTAACATTCCTAGCCTTGTGGCTGTTGCTTCCATGAGCAGTGGGAGGACCTTGTCTTTTTCAGATGGATGCCCATAAAGGTTCTGTTTCAGGCTGCTCCGTTCTCTGATTCTGTATGCTTTTTTATATATAATAAGCTCAGTCATCCATTCCCATGAACTCAACTACCATCTAATTGCCCATGACTTCACATTCTTTAGTAAAGGTGCCCTGACCTGTACTTCTGCTGCCAGCTGGCTGGTTGTCTCCTCCTTGGGGTGTACCACAAGCATGTGAAAGTAAACAGCCCCAAACCAAACTCATTAGTTGCTCGTTAATGACATAACCTTACTATCATTTAGCCCAGCAAGTTGAAAACTGGGACGTCATCTTGACTACTGTCACACAGTAGTCATTATCTCATTAGAACTATCTGAAAATCTCATTAGGTCCCTTTAAGCACTTTTTCCCCCCTTCCTTTGTCTTCTAATGTGTGTGCATGGAAACAGAAATACATATATACATAAGTACCTACCTACCAACCAACAGACATAATTTGGATAACTGAAAAGAAACCGTAGACCAAAAAGTAGCTATGAGAGGGACAGAAGGAGGGAGAGACTAATTTCAGAAAGGAGGGAATAGTGCATGTGTAACTAAGGAAATGCCAGTGACTTATGGTTTCAAAAAACTTTAAGATTGAAAACTATTTCGTGCAAAGTATGTTTTAGGAAAATTATTGACATTCAGAAATAAATAGAATGAGTATAATTGTTTTGAACATTTCTTCTCTGATGAATTTACTTAAAATGGATTTCAATACTTCTCTGAATTCTTGTATTTCATCTTTGTAGATAGCAGCATTTATGCTATTTATATGTTACTCTTTTACACTCTTATAAAAGTTCAATATTTCATAAGGGATATAACTTGAAGTTAAAAAATAAAAAGTTTGTGGGCAAATCTTTTGTGTTGGTAAAATGTTGTTATAATCATGTAATTGTAAATTGAGACCTAAAAAATAGATATGAAATCCAAAATAAATTTAATGAGCATCATCTTTTTTTATTACCCTAAACTTTAAAATTTGAATAAGGGCTTGTGTTTAATCTTACCTATATGCAACCATGAATGTTTTTCTGTTATTGTTCCTAGGTAGGGTTAAATGAGAAATGGTTTCATATAAACAACAATGAAACCTAATTTTAGCCATTTTTCTCACTCAAATTGAAATTCATAATCTTACACATTAATGATTTAAAATTCTAAAGTTTCCTCAAAACTAATCTTGTCTAATTTTTATTGTTTCCTCAAGCCATTGTTACCTCCCTCCACATAACTCTTGTTTGTAGCTCAGTAATTTTTTCCCATTAATGATATGTGAGTTTATGCTGTATATATTTTGTTTTAGTAATCTACTTGATTCCTTTGTTTTCTTCCAAAAAGAAATAATATGGCATTCTATGTTATAAATTATGTATAACCTTAATGAGTGACAGAATGCTGCTAATTTGTAGACTTTGGTAGTTAAATATACATTTGGAAAACTAAAACTTTAAACATTTGCTCTAAAAAACGTTTTACTGGTGATTTTTCAGATGCAGCGATGCTAGCAAGTGCTGAGCTGGAGTCGCTTCCTGTGCGGCCCTCCCTAGTCCTTCTCGCTAGCGCTGGTCCTTCTCCGTGGCTCTCCCGGGCTCTGGCTCCAGGGTGCCTCCTGCTTCTCCTCTTTCCTTGCCTGTCAGCTTTGGCGTTAATCATTCATCACTCTAACAGTTTATCTATTTTTATTCATTGCCAAAGTCTGGCTTTGGAGAGTATGGAATATTTGAAGGAGAGAGAACCTCTTTATAGCCATTAGCCCTGATAGGACTATTTTCGTTTTTCTATACATTAAAAACAACTCTGCGTTTGTTTTTTTCGTTTTCATAACCAAGATATGTTGAGCAATTAATACACCCAGTGGTTCGATTTGGCACTCAGGACAATGTTTAGGAAGAAGGTACAAGGAAACCTGAAAGGGGTCGGGGCGGGGGACAGGAAAGATTTAAGCAAGTTCAGAAATCCCCTTCGTTCCGCGCGGAGCCCCAGGAATCCTGAGTGTATGCTCAGAGGTGTATGCGGCAGAGCCTCCACGGAGGAGCCTGGGGGAGCGGGCAGGGCAGCTGGGGCAAGGTTGTGCAACAAAGCTCCGGGAGGGAGCTCCCAGCAGGCCCCGCGCCCCGCCCACCGCTCCAGGTTTCCCGGCAGGCAGCCTCCGCCCCGCCCTCCCCGCCCACCCTCTCCTCCCCTCCCCTCCCCTCCCCTCCCCTCCCCGCGCCTCCTGGGAGCTCTGTGCTGGGGGGGCGGGGGCGGAGTGGGGAAGGGGGGTGTCTTCCCGCTTGACTAGGCTGAGCCCCAGCCTCCGTGGCCATTTTCCCCGAGACTGGCAGGACCCTGGGTTCCTCCTCGGGAGCTTTCTGCGATCCGGAAAATTGGCAGTCTAGGCAGTAGGTGGCAAGTGCCTTGTCGAACGTGGTTCTGTAAAGTTTTGCTGACACAGCTTAACATTTAAACGAAACACACCAGCTGGATTGGTGAAGGCAGAGAGCGTTTTTCCTGTGCCACTTCGGGCCCCAGTTCCACTCAGAATTGCTTCATTTGCCCCCTAACCTTCTCCTCCTCCACCAGTTTGGCTTGCCAAAAGCTGGGTGCTTTAATTTTTTCCGTTTCCTTTGGTGCGTCTCTCTTTTCACCCCTCTTCCTCCTCCGCTCCATCACCACCCAACTTCTTGGGCTGGATAAGTTGCAACTCGTTTTGCATGATTAAAACTGAGTGCCTGATGGTGGAAAAGCACTGAAGGAGCTGAGGAAGGTCAGAGCCACTGCCCAGGCCTCTAAACACAGGGCGGGGCCGACACTCAACCCTCTTGACAAAAACAGGGCGGGGCGGCAGACGAGGGGCGGTGTCAGAGCCCACAGCTGCCAAACATTGGGCGGGGCCGTGCCTGTGGACAGGGCGGGTGGAGCCTGAAGCCCAGGCCTATGAGAACTCAGCTGGACCGGCGGGTGAGGGGCGGGGTGGCCACCACCATTGGCTGCTTCAGGGCTGCCAGGAGTCAGGCTGACCTAGGCTAGGGCTGCTTAGACAGGCACTTGGTTTCCATTTGTGTCATAACTGCTGTTTGGAGCCAAGTACATGCTCATCCACCTTCCTTGGCAGGAAAACCAACTCCCAGCATTTTTTTAAAAGCTGGGAGAAGGGTGAAGGAGGGATTGACTGGGGATTTGGGGTTAGTAGATGCAAACTGTTACATACAGAATGGGTAAACAATAGAATCGTACTGTAGAGCACAGGGAACTAGATTCAATATCCTGAGATGAACCATGATGGAAAAGAATATAAAAAATAATGTATATATGTGTGTAACTGAGTCACTTTGCTGTACAGTAAAAATCAACAACATTGTAAATCATCTGTGCTTCAATTAAAATTTAAAAGCTGTGGAAGGTCTAAGCTTGTGAAGTTTTAGCTACTGCATGTTTTCCTGCTCATAATTAAGTGCTAGAGGCTTTTTGAAATACTCTTTCTGCTGTTTAGCCTTTCTCTTTCGTGAAGACTTAGATTAAATGTTCTCGTTGATCACCTTCTCTAGGAGTTTTAAGTAGAATGTTGCAATTTCGAGATCTTGGACATTTTCAAGTAAGCTAAATGTCATTATAGTTAAGACTATAGTAGGTTAATTAAAATATGCTTTTAATTCAACCAATAACAATCAACTATGGCCAGTTGGTTTTTTAATTTTTTTATTCTACACTATGGATATGTAATTTGTAAAGCTTGTTTACTCATTGATGCTGTTTACAATAAATAGTTTACTATTTGGTATGTTTGCTTTCTGTCATATGCAAGTCAGCTTAATCTTGGAATTCTGGAAATTTAATTTGATGATATAATGGGAATGTAGTTTTGAGTTAATTTATCACTATTGATGTAGAGGTGAAATCAAGGAAATGTGTCTTGAAGAATTGAAGAGAAATGGCCTTGAATAGTTCTGAATATTAACCTTCCATTTGCTTTTATGCCTTATACTGTTATGTTTATTGTGGCAGATGAATATGTATAATATTTTCCCTTGCATTGTGTATACAAACGAGATTTTGTAAAAACTACTAGAATCCTAGCAGGGATGTTTCTAACTTTGATCATAGTTGCCTCCATATGACATTTGCCAGTTCCCTTTTAAATTAAGATAAAATATTTTTCAAGTATTTTGTTAAAAGGAATGAGTAATATACTAGAGTATGCTATTGAACACCTCCTCACAGTATAGTGTTAAGCCTTTATTGGTGATCATCAGTAGGTCATGATAACAGCTCTTTTTAGATTTTGAGCTACAGTCTTGTGTAATAGTGGTTCTGGTAAATTAATTTTGAGTTGACAAGCTTTTTAACTCTCTGACTTTGTGGATATTGAATTAATGGACAGGCTTAATTTCTATATATCTCAAAAATGATATCCATAATTGCAAAAGACAACAAAATGAACCCTTTCATATAAGTTGATGGAATTTAAAAATGATATAACATGAATTGAATAAAAAACAATCTCACTGCTTTCACATCCTCCCAGCAGCATATTCCATGGTTACATGAAAGTGAAAGTGTTGGGTTGCTCAGTCCTGTCTGATTCTTTGCAACCCCATGGACTGTATCTTCTGTCAATGGGATACTCCAGGAAAGAATACCAGAGTGGGTTGCTATTCCCTTCTCCAGGGGCTCTTCCTGCCCAGAGATCCAACCTGGGTCTACCATCTGAGCCATCAAGGAAGCCCCAAAAGAAAGGCAACCCTGGATGGATTACTCCCTAATCCCATCGGTAAAAATACATCTGAAATTGTAGGTACATCAAACTTTATTTAGAAGTCACCATTCTGTTGTTAATCATAAAGTCTTGGTTTCAAAAATCCTAACACAATTAAGTTGGAGAAGGCGATGGCACCTCACTCCAAAACTCTTGCCTGAAAATCCCATGGATGGAGGAGCCTGGAAGGCTGCAGTCCATGGGGTCGCTGAGGGTCAGACACGACTGAGTGACTTCACTTTCACTTTTCACTTTCATGCATTGAAGAAGGAACTGGCAGCCCACTCCAGTGTTCCTGTCTGGAGAATCCCAGGGACGGGGGAGCCTGGTGGGCTGCCATCTGTGGGGTTTCACAGAGTCGGACATGACTGAAGCGACTTAGCAGCAGCAGCAGCAACAACACAGTTAAGTATCAGCGCAAAAGACATACCTATTTGGATAATCATTTATGCCCACTCTCTCCAAGTTTGTTTCTGTTTGCTCTGAGCATTTGCCTGGTTTGTAGCAAACTATGAAATTATACTTTGCCTCTCTAGTATCCTAGTGTGAGTATTACTCCTCCAGGTTTTTCAAAGGGAGTCTTAAAGCAAATAATAGATTTAAGTGAGAATTCAAGCAAATGTCTGATTTGACTAATCTTGCATTTAGATTTTAGATCTAAGATATATATACACGCATGTGAACGTACACACACCTGCATGTACATATGTTTACAGGCCTTAGCTATCTCAGTTTATTTTTACTTTTGACTTTTACCCATTTCCCCATTTTACAGAATAAGTGAATTTGTATTAATTGGTAACAGCTCTCCATTTTTTTTTTTTTTTTTGGTAATAAAACATGGCATTGAGCTCACATATTGTATGAGTAAGTTTATCCACCTGTGCAGAGTTGTCACTGAGCTTGTGATCTTCTTTCTGGAAGAAATTTGTTTTATAGCATTTTACTTCAGCAGTACTAAAACCACTGCTCTGTGGAAACCTTGGCTCCATAGCCCTCTGTCATGAATATGATGATAATGCAGTTTAACTGTTTCAGCAATTGAAGTGGCTTTCGTCCCAAACACTGTTTGTATTCCTGTTAATAAAATCAAGATTTGAATCATGGTTTTTCCTCCTGTGCTCATGCTCCTTAATATCAGTTACTGGAATTTCCCATCTAGACCAGGGATTCTAACCTCGGTACCACTGGCATTTTCGGCCAGATAATTCACCGGTGTAAAAGGACAATCTTGTTCATTGCAGAACCATGAACTACCAGGAGCAGATCCCATCCTAACCCTCATTGTAATGACCAAAAATGCTGCTGCTGCTGCTGCTACTGCTAAGTCACTTCAGTCGTTTCCGACTCTGTGTGATCCCATAGACGGCAGCCCACCAGGCTCCACTGTCTCTGGAATTTCTCAAGGCAAGAACACTGGAGTGGGTTGCCATTTCCTTCTCCAATGCATGAAAGTGAAAAGTGAAAGTGAAGTCGCTCAGTCGTGTCCAACCGTCAGCGACCCCATGGACTGCAGCCTTCCAGGCTCCTCCGTCCATGGGATTTTCTAGGCAAGAGTACTGGAGTGGGGTGCCATTGCCTTCTCCGAAAAATGTTGCTAGACATTGTCAAATATCCCCAGACTTACTAAGAGGGAGCGGGGCAAATTTTTTCCTGGTTGCCAAGTAGCTATTTGTTTGTTTGACTGGTTAATTTTAAGTTTGGTTGTACATTTTTAATTTCAGAGACTTCGTTTTTGTTTAAAAAGCTGAAGACTTTGTATGAATAAAACTGAGCCTGGTTAATTTAACAGTGTTGAAAGGGCCTACCAAGAGTAATATTTCATACATTAAAAATCAAGCTTTTCACCCTTGAGACTGTATTTCAAACTTTTGAGTACTTTATAAGTAGAAAGTAGTTTCATGGTGTAATCTCAGTAACTCTGAATTTTCTCAACATATCTCCTAGAGTTACTGGAGCTGGATTACAATTTAAGCATTAACATGTGGCCCTTTAAGAGGTGTTTGGTTTTTTTTAAGATTTTAATTTTAGAAACTGAATTTAGAATTTCTGAGCTATAGGTACTGTTACGAAGAGGTTAAGTGTTATACTTCACATCTGAAGATTGTGTACCATTCTTATCTGAACTTGTACATAATACTTTAACTTCAGTGTTGGCTGTACTTTTGATTTTAAGTTGATTTGCTGGTTGTCATGTTGAGATTCAAACTTATATGCAGTTGTATTAAATATCAAAAATTTTCATTAGAAACACAATCCCGTTTTTGTTTTAAAAAACTAACCTAAAGTTATTTCTGCCTGACCAGAACATTTCAAAAACCTCAAATTTCCCCTACCACAAGAAGAATCTAGCTAACTCCAAATCATGCAAAAATCTGTAGAAATTATCACCTGAAAATTTCAGTCCTATGATCTGGAACACTTTATCAAAAAAAAAAAAAAAAAGATACACTCTACAATGAAAATCACAGGTGTTTTGAGGATGGCTTTCTGGAATATTATTTTAGTTCTTATCTGCATATTTGGAAATGGTAACATTTTCTGAGTACCATTAACTACTATGATGATATGTGATGAATAGTACTCTAGTAAAACCTTAGAACATTTTTAATGGAAGTTTTCCATCACCCCAGAGTTCCACTGTGCTCCTCCGGGGTCACCTGGCTCCTGGCAATCACTGATCTGTTTGCTTTCTTGAAAGTTTTGCCTTCTCCAGAATGTCGTAGAAATGGAAGCTTATAGTAGGCAGCCTTTTGAGTCTGGCTTTAGCTTCTTTTACGTATTAGTACAATACATTTGTGATGCATCCGTCTTGTTGCTTATATCAGTAATCAGTTCCTTTTTTATTGGTGAGTAGTTTTCCATTGTATGGATATAGTCTGAAATTTCGTTTATCCATGCACTAGTTGATAGACATTTGGATTGTTTGCAGCTTTTGACAGTTTTGAGTAAAGCTTCTCTAAATATTCTCATACAGGTCTTCAGGGGAACATGTTTTCACCTCTCTTAAGTAAATGCATAGAAGTGGGATTTCTGAATCATGTTGTAAGACTACCTTATTATTTTGCTGCAGTAGATTACTTTTCAAAAATCAGTTCTCATGGTTGAATCCCATGATTTTAAAGAAATTGCTCATGTTTTCTTTTGCCATATGATACTACTGTTTATGGTAGAACCAGAGGATTCCTCCTTGATAATTTATTCTTTCCTGGTGTGGCAGTGGTAAAGAATCCACCTGCCAATGCAGGATACATGAGTTCAATCCCTGGGTCAGGAAGATCCCCTGGAGAAGGAAATGGCCAATCCACTCCTGTATTGTGCTTGGAAAATCCCGTAGACAGAGAAGCCTGACAGGCTGTAGTCCATGGGATCTTGGGAGAGTCGGACACAACTTAGTGACTAAAACAAGAAACAACAAATTTATTCTTCCAGAGAGTAGTCTAATCATATGCCACCAGTATTTTAGAAAGTGACTTTATTATTTATATCAAGATGTGTCCCGACATGAAGTAGCGATGAGAGTGTCACTAACAAGTGTGGTATCTTCCTTCTCCTCTGGGTCAGTCTGTTTCTAAGCTGTGTCTTTTCATGTTTCTGTTGGTTGTTTCCAGTCTAACCTGAGCCTGTGTCCTCAGGCATTCAGCTCTTCAATAAGCAGATGAGGGTTTGTAATTATCTTCTCCCTGACATTTTTCTGCACTGAAATGCCCATGTCTTGAATTACCAACATTTTTTTAAGATTAGAGATTCTTTAGAGACAAGGCCTCTATGGCCCTTTATTATAGAAGATTAATATTGAATAGTTTTGAACTCAAAAAGGCATGAAAGTAAACTTGGTAGCAAAGCTTTTTCACACAACTAATACCTGTCTTTGAAGACTTCCTCTTTTTCTTGTGCAGTGTTTTTCTAGACAATATTCTTGTTTTGGGGAGAGAAAGACTGGGCAGACAGGAATAGTGGTATGCTGTTAGTTGCTTGCCTTGAAAACTTCAACTCTTCCCCTCACCACCCCCTCAATTTGCCTCTGTCAGAACTTCCTGTACTAACCTCAGTTTCCTTCACATACTTCTACTCTTTGCTTAAATTTTTTTTTTTTTTTTTTTTTACTATTGTTACCCTTTGCACATTAGAATATCTTAAGCAGTTTATGTGAGAGAACAGTTGAGGTGACATGATTGGTGTGGACAAATTCGTCTTGGACTAATAGCACTTTAGATAATGATGAAAAGAATTAAAAAGTGATGTCTTTTCTAAAGATGTCTTAGTTGTGCAGTTACTAGTTTTACCGAATTAAGTAGGTAGATTCTTTAAAGTAAGTCCCATCTAAACAAGACTTAGTTTTAAGGTAAAAGTTAAGGCTTGTGTCTCAATTTAAGTATACTGAACCTTACATTCTCTTCTTTCTCTTTGGTTGAATTATCTTTCTGTTCCAATTTGATAATCAAGATAGTCTTAAACAGTTTATATTTTGAAAGACCTTGAAGATACACTTAAAGCTCAACATTCAGAAAATGAAGATCATGGCATCCGGTCCCATCACTTCATGGGAAATAGATGGGGAAACAGTGTCAGACTTTATTTTTCTGGGCTCCAAAATCACTGCACATGGTGACTGCAGCCATGAAATTAAAAGACGCTTACTCCTTGGAAGGAAAGTTATGACCAACCTAGATAGCATATTCAAAAGCAGAGACATTACTTTGCCAACAAAGGTCCGTCTAGTCAAGGCTATGGTTTTTCCTGTGGTCATGTATGGATGTGAGATTTGGACTGTGAAGAAGGCTGAGCACTGAAGAATTGATGCTTTTGAACTGTGGTGTTGGAGAAGACTCTTGAGAGTCCCTTGGTCTGCAAGGAGATCCAACCAGTCCATTCTGAAGGAGATCAGCCCTGGGATTTCTTTGGAAGGAATGATGCTAAAGCTGAAACTCCAGTACTTTGGCCACTTCATGCGAAGAGTTGACTCATTGGAAAAGACTCTGATGCTGGGAGGGATTGGGGGCAAGAGGAGAAGGGGACGACAGAGGATGAGATGGCTGGATGGCATCACTGACTCGATGGACGTGAGTCTGAGTGAACTCCGGGAGTTGGTGATGGACAGGGAGGCCTGGCGTGCTGCGATTCATGGGGTCGCAAAGAGTTGGACATGACTGAGCGACTGATCTGATCTGATCTGATCTGAAAGATACACTGTGATAGAAGTCTGATTGTAATCACTATTCCAATATTTTTTAGACCAGTCTACTTTTTAGAAGTATTTTAGGGTAAATAGATGTTTTTTCATATTTAATTTTTTGCACATGCAGATCCTGGTGACGGAGTGAGGGGCTAGGAACATGCAGACAGGAAAGACGGCAGCAGAAAAAGAAGCTGGTGGCTGGCAGTCAAATTAATAATGTACAAGCAGCCCTATGGAAGCAGTGATAAAAGTTTAATTTGTTGACCTTCAAATATTTTTGTTTTGAAAATACCTTTCCATTCTCATCTAATCAGTTAAAATCATCTTTGTTGCATCTGCTACCCCAGGCAGAGTGGTTAATTTTTACAAATGCTTTATTTGTGGGTCTCTGCGGCCTATGTGTCTATAGCACCTCTTTTGAATAATAATTGTATAACAGTTTTCAACTTTCTTTTCTGATTTTGATCTTAATGGTGGGCAGGACTGGAAGAGAGGGTTAAGTATGGTCAAACAGTACTTTTGCTAAATTTTTAACTTTTATTTTAGTAGATTTATTCAGTCATTTTTTAAAAATTAATTTTCCTCTTTATGAAATTAAAATGAAGAAAAGAGTTTATATTTGTGGCTTATGTTTTTAGTGCATTTAAATTTCTCAGACTGTAGTAAATTTGATAAACTTTTTATATCAGTTATGTATGAATGAGTAGATACTTATTTAAACAGGGAAGTATTGCTTAAAACTGCATTGAATTATAACAATTCAAAAAGAATATGACACAATGTAAGATAAGATAATAGTATTTAAATTGTTATAAAGTCTAGAAAAACTAACACCTGAACTGCCTGGATACCTGAACTGCTTTTGTATTTTTCTTCATCACATCTCCTAGAACTTAAGGACAATTGTGTAGAAAATCTTATTTAAAAAAGATAAGATGTGAACTTGAAGAATATAGGAAAAGCAATCAGAAAGAAGTGATAATGTGGTGAATAGTGTTTTACTGTAGATAGATTTTCTACATTAATAAAATACACTTTGCAAAAAGATCTAAAGTAAATATTAAAGCATTGCTTTTATTGAAAGTATGACCTGTTTCAGAAGTTTTGTTTACAAATTTACATTATTTATGTACACTTATTGCATTAGAAAAAGCCAAAGGAAATCGTGAATATATATATATATGTCTATTCTTTTATAATTCCATAGTCCATATTTCTTGATAAACACTGAGTGTAAAAATGATTAACTGTTATATCATGTGATTTCTACTGGGATAGCCCCAGATCTACAAATCTGTCTGTCCTGTAACTGGTAGAGTTACACTTGGGCACCTATTGTACTCTTTGATCTCAAGGAGACCCCCTATGGAGTAAGCACGGTCTTGGGACCATTTAAACCTTATTCTTCTATAGAATGCATCTCCATCAGTATCCTTCAAGTGATGACGTGCCACATGAGGTCGGGCATTCCTACCATATGCTGTGCTGTGGTCAACCCACTTAAGTACAGAGCTCAAATTTTACCAAAACTTATTTAAAAATTAAATTTGAAAAGATTATAAACTGTGTTCTTTATGAAATATTTACTATAGTCATTTCTCAGTATAATTCTAAAAGAATGATTACATTTTAATTCAAGAATAGGGATAAAATATCTGTCTTTGAGCAGTGTTCTTACTTTATTGCCATCAATTTTAAAATTTAATCCTTTTAAAGGAAATTAAAATTTACTCTTGACCAGAGAGACAAAGCTTCCCTGAGAGCTCAGTTGGCAGAAATCCGCTTGCAATGCAGGATTCCCCAGTTCAGTTGCTGGGCCAGGAAGATCATCTGGAAAAGGAATAGGCTACCCACTCCAGTATTCTTGGGCTTCCCTTATGGCTCAGCTGGTAAAGGATCCGCTTGCAGTGTGGAAGATGTGAGTTCGATCCCTGGGTTGGGAAGATTACCTTGGAGAAGGGAAAGACTACCCACTCTAAGTATTCTGGCCTGAAGAATTCCATGAACTGTATAATCCATGGGGTCACAGAGAGTCAGACACGGCTAAGCGATTTTCACTGTCCCTTCACATTCAGAGAGATAAATACATCAAATGCTTACATACCATCATTATATTTAGTAAAACTGGATTTTGACTTTTTAATAACACTAGTGTGTCATGTAAGTATGTATATTGTCACCTAGATGGAACATAGACTTTAACTTCTGTATTTATATAAGGTGGAGGATGTTTTCAGTCTTCATAGATCTTACACTTGTGACATGGAGCTATATCAAAGTGTGGTATATAAACATGTATTCATATTTTCATTGTGTTACAGTCCTCAATACATTCATTCATACCTACTTATTTGCTCAACAATTTCAGGGGCTTCTTCTCCATGTCATATGCTTTTTTCTGGATAAAAAACTTACAACAGTGAATGACATGTGCAAAGTCCTTACTCTTGTGAAGTTTACATTCAGCAAAGGGATAAACAAGGAAATTTCAGGTGGTGACGCTAAAGAGGGAGAAGAGCTCTTTCAGAAGAGAACCTTTAAACTAAGGTGTGAGGATTTGAAGGAACCAGTGATAGATCTGATAGCACAGCGTTCCAGGAGGCGGGAACAGCAAACGCACAGGCTCTGAGGTAAGAGAGGGCCATTTTGAAGAACAGAAAGGAAGCCAGCTTAGGTGGAACAATGTGTGCG
Organism: Bos taurus; assembly: GCF_002263795.3. NCBI lineage: Eukaryota > Metazoa > Chordata > Mammalia > Artiodactyla > Bovidae > Bos > Bos taurus. The sequence continues at coordinate 93,659,494 of NC_037336.1, forward strand.
GAGGAGAGTGTCAGGACTGGGGATCAGAGAGGCAGGCAGGAGCCACTCTGTTGAGCTTCTTGTGGACTGAGCGTTTTATGGTCTTGAGAGGTTTCAAATAGAGAGTGGAGGTGGAGGAGGGACTTGCCTGTGTAGACACTGTAAGCACTTTCAGAACTGCCTGTTGTATTTAATGTTCTAGCCTGGAGCTCAACCCGTAGGTATATGACACCTGAGAGCCTTAGTTAATTGTGCTATGGAACAGACCAACCGGTAGCTTAGTGCTCAGAGCGACCAACTCTTCTTTAGCTCTTGATTCTTCAGTTTGCCAGTCTGGCCTGGGTAGTTCTTCTGGTTTCTGCTGGTCTCATTCTCCTCTCTTCTGTTAGCTATACTGATCTGCTAAATGGCTCTCTCTATACTGGTCTGCTAAATGGCTCTCTCTGCTTCTTGAAGTTGACTGGCTCATGGCTAGGGTGACGTGGTAACAGAACCATATGTCTCTTATCTGCCGACTAACTAGCATGCGCTGGTTGACTTCCAAGAGGCTGGCTAAAAGTAGGCATTGCCTCTTGAATGTTAGACTTGGAAGTGGTACACTTTGCTTTCTGTTGCTGTATTCTGTTGATCCAGGCAAATCACATATCCAGCCCAGACTAAAGGATTTGAGAAATTGACTCCACCTGCATAGTGATGGCTATTTTTGCATCCTCTTCTGTATTCAAGGTCTGTTTTCTCTGAGCCATATCATGAGTTTGTGACTGCTTTGAGAATCTCAAGTGAAGGTATCCTCACCCAGTCAGAGAACATAGCTAGAAAGGGGAGTGTGACCACATGTTCACAACCTTTGTTTTAAACTTAGCCTGGATATGAAGATACAGCTAACATTCTAGTATAGAAGACACTGTGAACATAACACTTGAAGTGAAAAGTATAATTACAACATATCTGTCATTTGCCTTCAAATTGTAGTGCACTGTATTAAGTAGAACAGAAATGATTTTTGGTTACAAATGAAATTTACCATTGTTATTAATACTTATTGGTTTCCTATATAGGTATAAGTTTTTAGCTAATTTTAAATGCATTCAGAGAATGGTTGTTCTACTAAGAGCACTTAACAGTAGAAGGCCTCATTGTGAGTTCTATTACCAGCTAACCAAACACCTAGCAGTTTCTGCAAGCTGTGTCCTTGGGCTGTCATGTGGCCTGTACATGCTAATAAGGAGAATGAGGAGAATAATAAGAGAAGAATGCTACCAGGGTTTTACATGTCTTAAGTGTTCATTTTTTAAATAGACTACAAAAAAGTAAATAATAATGATAATAGTGGTGGTAATAGTAACTGTATTTAAAAAGGCAAAATAAATTCTTTGCTTGCTAAAATTAAACCTTTGCCACCCAGTGTGAGCTGTCTGTGTGCTTATGTGAGAGGGAGAAGAAGAGACGTGGGGGACAGAGGGCTCTTCCTATAGTCTAAATTGTCATAAATCCTGCAGCAAATTTGGAGATGAATTTGTTTATTAATGTCTGCTTCTCCTTCTTTTGGGTAAAACTGTGTATAATTGTTCTAGTTGGTATATTGGTCTTTTTGGATAAACCAAAGGAGACATAGCACTCTTTAGTATTTTTACCCCTTAAACATCAATCGAGGCAAAAATTATTTTTTTAAAGCATCTGAATTCTTAGTAATTTACCTGTGGACAAATATTGTAATTGCAGATTGCATCAGATTCATCTTCTCCTCTCACTTCCACCTGCCTTTGGGTTGAATGAGCCATGGATAATTTTATTTTTCTCATCCCTACCTGGAATTATGTTAATGTAAATGGCAACCCACTCCAGTATTCTTGCCTGGAAAATTCCATGGACAGAGAAGCCTGGTAGGCTACAGTCCATGGGGTCGGAAAGAGTCGGACATGACTGAGCGACTTCACTTTCATTTTCATGGTAAAGCTATGGTATATATGATCACTGGAGAAAATAATGGATTATTCTGCATCACAGTTATTTAAAGGAAAATTAAAGCTGAGTCATCTCTTCCCCTTGTTATTTCAAATAAATTACAGATAGATTAAATATTTAAATGTAAAAAATATAAAGTGGAATGTATTAAAAGAAAGCATGAAGAAATATTATAAAGTCTGGACTAAGCAGGATATTTCCCAGCATGGCACATATTCTAGAAGGCATGGAGGGAACAAATGAATAGATTTAAATATTTATAATGTCAAGTTTCTGTTTTTAATCCTACTTTTAAATTTTAATATGTTAAAAGCATTTATAAACTATTTCTTGAAAGCTGAGTTATTCATGATTATGTAACAAATATATCATATTATTTATGTTAATGTAAATGGCAACCCACTCCAGTATTCTTGCCTGGAAAATTCCATGGACAGAGAAGCCTGGTAGGCTACAGTCCATGGGGTTGAAAAGAGTCGGACATGACTGAGCAACTTCACTTTCACTTTCATGGTAAATTATGTAACATAGATCATATGAATATATTATACTTCATATATATTATTCGTTAACCGTTCCCTATGTTTGTGCTTTTTTCTAATTTGTCATTATTTTAAATAAAGATGTACTATACATACTTAATTCGAGAAGGAAATGGCAACCCACTCCAGTGTTCTTGCCTGGAGAATTCCAGGGACAGGGGAGCCTGGTGGGCTGCCGTCTGTGGGGTCGCACAGAGTTGGACACGACTGAAGCGACGCAGCATACATACTTAATATATAAACACTTGATCATAAGTCAGATCACAAAGATTTCTCTAGCAAATGGATTGCTAGGTAAATGGGTGTGAATATGTTTGAGGCGTTTGATATATAATGGAAAACTGTATTCTGGGAAGGCTAGTCTTATTTACATACCCAATCACAGGTATTGGGGCTTCCCGCTGGCTCTGCGGTAAAGAATCTGGCTACAATGCAGAAGACGTTGGTTCAATCCCTGGGTTGGGAAGATCCCCTAGAGAAACCCACTCCAGTATTCCTGCCTGGAGAATCCCCATGGACAGAGGAGCCTGGCGAGCTACAGTCCGTAGAATCGCTAAGAGTTGGACACGACTGGAGCAGCTGAGCACGCAAACACACACACACACACACACAGATGTTGAGGGTTCTAGTTGTACACACAGGCATTGAATAAGACTTTTACTTACATTTCTATGGTTATTACTGACATTGAATAATTTATTGAATGCTTTTTAATGTTATCATTTGCATATTTTATTAACTAATTCCTTTAAATTGAATAAGAAAAACACATGTATTGGTGGAAAAAATTTCTTATTATATTGTGAGACAATATACAATGAAAAAAGGTCTCTTTCTTGAGGCAGTCACTAAAGTGTTTCTTGCATATCTTTTCAAAATAGTCTATCAGTCATATAGCTGAATCTCACTTTATTTTTAACACAGATATTAGAGTGTACACTGTTCTGATTCTTTTCACTTCATATGACATCATGGAAAATTTTCATTATCTACACAGATAGATTCACCTCCTTTTAACAGCAGTATAATATTCTAGGCTTAGCTGCATGCTGCAGCTGCTGCTGCCGCTGCCGCCGCCGCCTCCAAGTTGCTTTAGTCGTGTCTGACTCTGTGTAACCCCAGAGACAGCAGCCCACCAGGCTCCCCTGTCCCTGGGATTCTCCAGGCAAGAACACTGGAGTAGGTTGCCATTTCCTTCTCTGATGCATGAAAGTGAAAAGTGAAAGTGAAGTCCGCTCAGTCGTGTCCGACTCTTCGAGACCCCATGGACTGCAGCCTACCAGGCTCCTCCGTCCATGGGATTTTCCAGGCAAGAGTACTGGAGTGGGTTGCCATTGCCTTTTCTGAGGCTTAGCTGCATGAGAAGTTATTAAATCCCCTTATTGGTAAACATTTTGTGGATGGTTGTATTCAGCTTTTTCCTGTTACAGATAACTTTGGTAAGCAACTTTGTATATCTTTGTTTTTATGCTTGGATATCCTGGAATTGTTGGGCTAACACCTAATCACATGCATACACATTTTGGTGGATGTTGCTGCTGCTGCTGCTGCTAAGTCGCTTCAGTTGTGTCCGACTCTGTGCGACTGAGCTTTATTTCAGTATATGTTCTTGTCAGTACAAGGCCATGATCTGAGTGATTTCTCACATCATTGTCAATATTATTAACATCTTAGTTTTTAATCTTTGGTAATCTGTGGTGAGAAAATAAAATAATGTAAGTTTTAATTTGCATTCCATTAATTGTGAGTAAGAATCTGTGTGTGACCATAAATCATCATCATTTGTTCCCTTTCTTTTTGTGATAGTGTGATCCTGATTTTAAAATATTTTCTTTTTCTTATAAAACAGAACATAGTTTTGGGCAGTTTTATTTTTTTACATATATATGTATCTATTCTTTTTCAAATTCTTTTCCCATTTAGGTTATTACAGAATACTGTGCAGACTTCCTTGTGCTGTATAGTAGGTCCTTGTTGGTTATCAGTCTTAAATATAGTGATGTATACGTGAAAATGCTGCTAGATATTTGTTTTTTTCTGCTTTAGAGGTGTAGAAAGGGCTTTGAAAGTGATTAAGAAGGGGTAAGGTACAACCACTGCTACTTCCAAATTCATGAATTCACATTTTCCCTATTTTCGTAATAGAATGATTGGAAATTAAAATGTTTTATTTTAATTTTGGCAGAGGGAGGGCTTGTTAGAGTAATTGGAAGAGAGAAAAGCCAATTGAAGGCTTTTTGCTTGATTAGAATGAAAGAACTATGAATGGTGTAGCTGCTTCTGAACTTTGCAGATTGAATTTCCACAGTGATTTTAGGAATTCTCTACAAATGGAATCCTTTTAGGCACTCATGTTATAAAGTGTTGATTATAGCATCATCTGAAAGAAGCACAATTTAATGGAAAGGGCCTCATCCTGTACTTAGGAAGTCTCTGCTTTGTTAGCCCACATGTGCGTGCTCAGTCACTTCAGTTGTGTCCAACTCTTTGTGATCCAATGGACTGTAGTCCGCCAGGCTCCTCCATCCATGAGATTCTGTAGGCAAGAATACTGGAGTAGGTTGCCATTTCCTTCTCCAGGGGATCTTCCAGACCCAGGGATGGAACCCGCCTCTTGTACGTCGCAGGTTCTTTACCATCTGAGCCACGTAGTATGCCATGAAGTATCCCTTCATACCTTATACCTCAAGACCCCTTGAGAAGTTCTCTCTCCCAGTGTTGTCACGTATGCTTCTCATTACGGTATTGAGTTATCTTTGCACTTGTTATAGCATCTGTATGGAGAAGGAGAACATTGGGTATCACATCTTAATTTTAATTTAGATAAACCTGTGACCTTTTTCTTGATGATTTTATAATACTGCCAGTACTTAGGCCACCTCATGCGAAGAGTTGGCTCATTGGAAAAGACTGATGCTGGGAGGGACTGGGGGCAAGAGGAGAAGGGGACGACAGAGGATGAGATGGCTAGATGGCATCACTGACTCGATGGACGTGAGTCTCAGTGAACTCTGGGAGTTGGTGATGGACAGGGAGGCCTGGGGTGCTGCGGTTCATGGGGTCGCAAAGAGTTGGACACGACTGAGCGACTGATCTGATCTGATCTGAAGTGAAAGTCACTCAGTTGTGTCTGACTTTTTGCGACCCCATGGGAATTCCCCAGGTCAGAATACTGGAGTGGGTAACCTTTAACTTCTCCAGGGGAACCTTCCCAACCCAAGAATCGAACCCAGGTCTCGCGCATTGCAGGCGGATTCTGAACCAGCTGAGCCACAAGTCTCCCTAAACTGAAGATTAAAGAGAAAAATGACACCATGAGCGATCTCGTCTAGTCATTTCTGAATTTGAATTTATTTTTAAAGTGAATATTTAAATGGATTTCATCCAGGTAATAATATCTTAGTGAAACTCGCTTTTTATCTCATACAGTAGTGAGTACATGCCTAACATCCAATAAATATCCAGAAAGTCTATGTTAATGAGTAAGGTAAATGCAGACAGTCAGCACTCTATCCTCCCACTACATTCTTAAGTCTTTACACTGAGAATGTACTGATTTTTTCAGTTTTACATTCTTATTTTAACTTAAAATTGAGACTACTTTATAGCCAATATAAATTTGCTGATGATGGTTGTATAATAACTTAACTCCCATCATACAAGCACAAATCTACTTCTGGCTTTGTATAGGAATTATAGGTGTTAGGCTTGTGCAATAGAAAATACTTACCTTATTTTTGTTTTTACAAGATTGAAATTTATTATAAAAGAACCAGAAAGCTTAGCTGATTTCTGTTGAGAGTGAAATTGAATTACTACCACCTGAAAATCATGTGTGAAGGCTGAAATACTCCCTTACTCCCACTAGAGGGGGATTCCTTCCAACTTAGGTAAAAAATACTCTTAGAAACAGCATGAAAACCTTTGGTTTATTATTATTAAATTAAATCTATTTAAATTTAATCTTTCTTTTTTATTAAATTAAAATTAATCTCGTGTTTTAAAAATCAGCTGTTTTTTATAGGTATTACAATTGAAATCTTATAGACACAGATAATATAAAGGATACTGAACTAAAGTGCATATGTATTTAAACCATAGTGCTTTTGAACAAACCATAAATTTTTAAAATTTGCTTTAATTAAACTAGTTCACACTTAGGAATTTCAGAACATCATGTTGAGGCCACCTGACTAGGGTAGAGGATGAGGCTGACTTTTGAGATCCACTTCCTTACACCAATCCCCAAGGTCTCTTATCTACTGACAAAGCTTCTTGGAGAGTTCCTAAATTTCTGCTTGAAAGCTTTGGTTTGCTGTCATCTCAGGTTGTCAAATATATTAAAGCCATATCTTTATACAAATTTCTATTTGCTATAGAATTTTCTCTCTTAAGCAAATGCAGAACTCACTCTGCATATGGTTTTTGCAGATTTAAACATATATGTTTTTTAAAAACAATTCTATTCATATTAAAATATCAAATCAAGAGTGAGTGTACCTAACACTGAGGTATTCACATATAAAGTATGTATATAATTCAAGAGTAAATGTCATATTATGTAGCTAAGTACCTAAGACTTGGTGAATTTGTTGCTTGTGCTTTCCTTTAACTAAAGTCTCCAAATATTGATTAGAAGCTTTAATGTAAAAATGTTTGGGGTTAGTAACCTAGTGTTGTGAAAGGCCCAACTTAGGAAATTGAAACATATGTAAATTGCAAATAACTGAACCCCCCCCCCCCTTTTTGTTTTCTTAAAGTCTAAAATAAGATCTAGTCTCTAAGTCTGACAGTTAGCTTTGGAAAGTTAAGTGTAAACAGACATGCTGTCAGTGACTCTCATAATGATTTCATGCTGTACGTATCCAATATTCAGTCTTTATCCTAAAATCACATTTGGTATCAGCAACATACTTTTTTCATCGAAACTAGGCTGCTTGTCTTCTCAGTGCCAGTCATGCATTTCTCCTGCTTTGCACCCCAGTCTCTGTCAGACACCAGGTTGTGGTGAGCCTCACATTCAGTGAACCAAGTGGAGGGAGCAGTTTGTTTCTTCATTTCTTTTTTTGACACTTTACTTTCATGCTGGATGACAGTCTTATTGAAATGATCTTATTTTTCCTCCCCCTAGCTAATTTTTTTTTTTAATTGCAAGATACATTGGATGGCCTTTATGTCTTCTACTTAAGTGCCTACTACAAATGCCTAATTTTAAGATGTTTAAAACTAACCGTGGCTGATTCATGTTGATGTATGGCAGAAACCAGCACAATACTGTAAAACAATTATCCTCCAGTTAAAAATAAATAAAAGAAAATAATAAACAGTGAAGTCAGGCTAGTCTGATATTATTGCCCCACCCCCACTGTCTTCCCTGGACACTTAAGAAAATATTCTTCTTTGTTCTATTGCTTTCTTTTCTTGCCCTTTTCCACCATATACTGGCATTTTAATCATCAAATACTTTATAGACCAGACTGAATAATTATGTTTAAAAAACTGTAATTATCAATACACATCTTATTTTAGACGCAGCTCTTAAAATTCATGTTAATGAGCTCTGTCTTCTAGTGTGTGAGACTGATAAGCAGTTTTGAAGTTTTGCCATCATTTCACAACTTGTTGCTTAGACTCTGCCTGCTTTTTCCTGAGTGTTGCTTTCAGGAACTCTCGCTCTGCAGCATTCCCGAGATTCAGGACTACCCACTCTGATGTGAGCGAGACAAGAAATGACTAGCAGCTTCAAAGCATAATGGAATTGCTTTACAGAGCATAACTTTCCCATCACTGTCTGTGAACGATCAAAAAGTATATGCAACATCTTGTGATTTAAGTAAGAAGGACGATTTCTCCTACCTCCGAGATCATTTTGAAGAACTTATACCACCACTTCAACATGGTGGCAAATATATTAATTTGATAGGTGCTCAGCCTATTGTAAAACTGGAACCCAGGGCAGTGACCTGGATTTATACCCTAGTCTTGAAGAGACTCACAGATCTCGCTCTCTTGACACCTGATGTAAATCAAATACCAGCTTTCTCAAAACTTAGTTCCAGGCCATGCCTGTGCTCTGGTGTCTGTGGCTAGACTCAAAGAAGGTGTTTGATAGTGCCTAAATTATTTTTTCCTTATGATTTCAGGTTGAAGTCTTGACCTCGGAGGATACTGCCTTTGGACTCAAGGTGTGTAGTCTGATATAGCTTATTGTATAGGTTTCATCAGCTCCCCTAAGGGATTGGAAGGCTCAACAGAGAGGACTTCTTTTTTTAATCAAATGGTGAGGTCCTAAAATCTTCCCGAAGTTTAAGATTTCTTTTTTATTGGGATTAAGATTAGATTTTGGCAGTGTCTCCTTTTTCTTCTTTCTTTGTTGTAGAGAATATGAGAAGTAGTACAGGGAGCTTAAGGTTTTATTTAGTAACAATTGACTTTTAAATTTGAATTAGCCCTGGAATAGAATTTACTGAAATTCCCTCCAGTTTGGGGGCTGTGAAATTCAACCACTGAATGGTATCAGAATGCTGTGTTTGGTTCATAACTCTAGCTTCATTCATTCATTATCCCTACTATTTATTGAGCCCTTATGTTCCAGTCATAACTAAATTAAATCTCAGCTCCTGCCCTTGAGTTGCTCATAGTTACTTTGTAGGTTTTGACCTGTAAACAGATAAATTATCCTGTGGGCGATTGTCCCCATGCTAGAATTACACCAAGGATTGTGGGAGTGCGGTGAGCTGAGCAGGAAGACATTTTGGGAGGTTTATCTCTGGGCAGAGCTTGAGGGCTTGGATTTTTAGGCAAGAGAGGACGGGAAAAAGGAGAGCTGTTTTCAGGTCAGAGGAGGACTGTGAAAAAAAATCAGAGGGAACTAAAAGTAGTTAAGTTCCGCCCCTGTGACAAGATCTAAGGTTGAACTTTTGAATTTTAGAAAATGCGAAGCTATTGAAAAATTTAAAGTCAAGAAGGGGTTAGATTTGCAACTTAGATGATTTTGGCCCCTTTGCGGAGGTTGGACTTGCCAGAGACCAGTGAAGGGCAGTTGACTGAGTCAAGTGAAAGATGATGTGGGCCTGACCTGCCATGGTGGAAGAGGAGAAAGATCCTGAAGCAGAAAGCCTGTGGGACCTGATGATCACAGATGTGAAGGATGAGGAAGGCAAAGGCGCTGAGGGTGAAATAAGGAATAGATTGGCTGCACTGAAATACAGAGCATGAAGGGAGAAGTTACAGAGTTTTATAATTACAGTCTTCCAGACCTGTAGCTTTTTATTAGATTTACTTACCTTTTGTACATATTTGCTAGTAATTCTTAAACCAGGTAACTAAACTAGTGAGGACTTTTTACTAAGGGAGCCAGACTTTACTTTCATATACAAGGACTGCATAGTTGCCATCAATTACTTTGAAAGTCAAAGTTTCAGAGGATAGTTGATGACAATTTGAGAGGACAAGGTTTGAGAACTCTTACTTGACCCCTGCTTTCCCTCCTAGATGCTTGACATTTTGTTAGTGCAGTTGAGTAGTTGTACAGGTTGTACAAGTTAAGCTGCAAGTACAGGTGGATGACATTGTAATACTACCAAAATCACAACTGTTTACAGGGTTATAAGCTTAGCACAAGGTATTACATTATGAATAAATACAATCTAAAAGTAAAAAGATATTAATACTTTATAAATATTTAGTAAAGTAACAAGTTTTATATCCTTAAAATGCTTTTTATGTCTCTATATCTAAAACTACTAAAAGAAAATTTTAACTATAAATAGAGCTTATTCAGTATGATTTGCAGTATTTGACATATGGCCATCTTCTGAATTTTTCATTGTTTTTGCTTAATACCCAGCATGCATGCAGAATATTCATTGCATATTTAATAAGCATGTAGGGTCAGTTCCTGTGGACTCATCTCCATAATCCCTCGTACTTACTGAGTGTGCAGCAGGCTTGTGGAAGATGATTACACCAGCAACTCCCATGGCCTACCCTACTGCGTAATGACTTTGCATTTGTTCTGTAGCTAAACTAGCAGATTGCTTTTGTAGCCTTCAATCCATTTGTAGGAACACAATTGAAAGTTTTTCCCAGTAATTGAATGATTTTTAAAGAATTGGATTCTTTTCACTTTTGCGTATCTATTCCAAAGTGTTTAAACACAGAACTAAAAATGACAGATATGAATATTTTTATTGTTTCATTATCTGTAAGTCAGCAAATATATTTTTATCTTGTTTCTTAAAAGATCTAGGTATTCAGTATTGATCACTTATATGCAGTTGGCCTTTTCTCCTATCTTTACACTGGGAAAAAATAACTCAAGTATCTGATTTACTAGTAACATGTTAATGGCATCTTCTTGGTGGATGAGTAGATCTCAGGAGTGTCTGTCTGTCCCATATATGTCCCGGATTCATTTAGTGATCTTTAACATGGCCTTTGTCTCTTTATCTTTTTATGGCCCCTATCTAATTACTTGATTCTTGTTTACTTCTCTTTCTCTCAAGTCAAACTAAAATCTAAAACTTAATATCTACAAGCATGAATTTGTCAGTCTCACTAGAAAATGACTTAAGCGTCTTGGGACCCAAACAACCTATTTCTGCTTATGAATGTGGGGAGACTATAACCCAGGGAAACAGTTTTGCAGTCGTTCAAAACTATCTGCCTGTTGTGGCTCTTTTAAGATGAATTTTTTTTTAAGTTAATCTAATGGGAAATGACTGTGCTCTTTCTTCTTCTTCACAATTCTTAAGTTCACACAAATCCTGACTCAGTGTTTTGTTAGGCTTATCTCAGTCACTGGTAACTTAGAATTTGAATTGGTTACTGTTGCATAGTATATTAAACACTTCAGCTGTTCCTAGTGGTTCTGATTTTTTTTCTCTGAATTTGGTAACTGATTTCCTTGAGGTTGTTTCTAGGTCTAGTGAAATGCTTAGTTAATTTAAAATTATGTGTACTTAACAAACAAGAATTTCAGTAAACAGAAGAAATGTTTCAGAATTTAAAAGTGAGCAGAGATATGTGGAAAGGAAATTTCTACAAACTGTAAACTGCTGATTTTGACTTTAACTCTGGTTAAGACCTGAATATATTAAAAAGTTTTTAATTCTATAGAATAATAAATCAGGAATCTGAGGGACAGTTAACACTGGTTGCTTCTTTTTACAAGATAAGTATGCCTTCTGTGTCAATAATACACTAAGTAAAGGTGGTAGTGATAATGCGATGCCTAGTCTAGTGCCTAGTGAAGTCGCTCAGTCGTGTCCGACTCTTTGTGACCCCATGGACTGCAGCCTACCAGGCTCCTCAGTCCATAGAATTTTCCAGGCAACAGTACTGGAGTGGGTTGCCATTTCCTTCTCCAGGGGATCCTCCCAGCCCAAGGATTGAACCCAGGTCTCCCCCATTGCAGGCAGACACTCTACCGTCTGAGCCACCAGGGAGATGATAAATCAGCTAAGCAAATATATATAAAATTGTTAAACATAGAAAAAGGCTAAAAATTTCACTTTGTTGCTTATGGATTCTACAAAGAAATTTATAGTAGAGAAGTAAAAAAGAAGAATGAGTGAAATATCTCTGGGTCATTGAAAAAGATAAATATGATTTTTCCATAAATTTCTTAAGTGATCTCATAGAAATCTAAATAAATCTAAACTTAAACATTTCATGACCATAAATCTTTTACCTTCTCATTTGTTGTAGATAGCTATTAATCGGATCAGATCAGATCAGTCGCTCAGTCGTGTCTGACTCTTTGCGACCCCATGAATCAGAGCACGCCAGGCCTCCCTGTCCATCACCAACTTTCGGAGTTCACTGAGACTCACGTCGATCGAGTCAGTGATGCCATCCAGCCATCTCATCCTCTGTCGTCCCCTTCTCCTCTTGCCCCCAATCCCTCCCAGCATCAGTCTTTTCCAATGAGTCAACTCTTTGCATGAGGTGGCCAAAGTACTGGAGTTTCAGCTTCAGCATCATTCCTTCCAAAGAAATCCCAGGGCTGATCTCCTACAGAATGGACTGGTTGGATCTCCTTGCAGTCCAAGGGACTCTCAAGAGTCTTCTCCAACACCACAGTTCAAAAGCATCAATTCTTCGGTGCTCAGCCTTCTTCACAGTCCAACTCTCACATCCATACATGACCACAGGAAAAACCATAGGCTTGACTAGATGAACCTTTGTTGGCAAAGTAATGTCTCTGCTTTTGAATATGCTATCTAGGTTGGTCATAACTTTCCTTCCAAGGAGTAAGTGTCTTTTAATTTCATGGCTGCAGTCACCATGTGCAGTGATTTTGGAGCCCAGAAAAATAAAGTCTGACACTGTTTCCACTGTTTCCCCATCTATTTCCCATGACGTGATGGGACCGGATGCCATGATCTTTGTTTTCTGAATGTTGAGCTTTAAGTCAACTTTTGCACTCTCCACTTTCACTTTCATCAAGAGGCTTTTGAGTTCCTCTTCACTTTCTGCCATAAGGGTGGTGTCATCTGCATATCTGAGGTTATTGATATTTCTCCCGGCCATCTTGATTCCAGCTTGTGTTTCTTCCAGTCCAGCGTTTCTCATGATGTAGTCTGCATATAGCTATTAATAAGTTAAGAATTATAAAGAAGCAAGATTTTAATATTTAATATTATTCACCTTTTTATTCTCTTGACTGGCAATAATTTTTAATTGTTTTCTTTGTAAAAAATATTTTCATTTATTTATTTTGCTGCACCAGATCTTAGTTGCAGCATGCAGGATCTTCTATATTCCTTGCATGCAGGATGTTTTAGGTGTTACATGCAAGCACTTGACAATATTTTTTAGTATTTATTTTAGGCAACTAAAATTTATTGTGTTAATACTAAATTTGTTACTCTTACATGTTACTTTTTATCCACATCTTGGTTGATTATGTATCTTAGGAAAACATGACATCAAAGTTGAAAGGAGTCTTCTTACCTCCAACTAACAAAGCCTCAGATGTACCGAGTCCTTAAACTCACTCTGAGCCTAACCTCATGCCTCACCTTCCCCTCAAACGCTTTTCCATCCTTGTTGTGTTTGACATTTATTCTCCCTTGTAGACTCAGGTTATATACATGCCCTACCTCTACCGTGACTTCCCTCGGTATCACAGACTTCTGAGCTCTCATCCTCTGAGCTTATACAATACTTACCGCCTTTGAAACGTATTTGGAATTTCTCTTCTGCCAACTTGGTTTTCTTTTTTTTTTCTTTTGTGTATGGGAGACAGCAAGGTCTGACCTGGCCCAGCTCTGTTACGTGGCCCTTTGCCCCAGCAAGATTGTAAGCTTGAAGACTCCATTTTGTTCATCCTTTTCTATCCATGTGACTTGCATTTGGTTTGCAGTGAATAAGTGTTGCTGACTAGGTATCATTGTATTGCTTGCTTAACAATCATGATTAAAAGCAAAAAAACTTGATATTATCATATTACTGTGCCTTTTCCCCCCTATTTTATAATTTTTTTCACTGATTTTTCCATTATTTGGCTTAATATACTTGCTTGGTGTTTTATATTGAAACTCTGTAGAGCTCAACTGAAGAAAAACCTACTCTTTGTTAATGCCTATTGAATGATTCTAGTTGACACTGATAACTTGTTGGTTCCAATTTGTTTCACTATTAACTTAAATTTAAGTTAATAAAGATATTAATGAATTCATTGAATTTATTCTGTCATTCTCATGCTTTTCATTTCAACAAATACCTGTGGAAGATACATGTTATGTGCTGGGAATGCAGTAGTAAGAATTATAAATCCTTGCTTCCATGGACCTTACATACTTGACACAACTTTTGGAATGATTTTATTCCAGGCAGAAATTCCAGGATAGATACAAATTTATATTCTCCTTTTGTATTTAATGTTCTGCTACTCTATGGTATAATTGCTTTAATTGAATCTGTTGTATTCTAGAAAATGGAATAGGATTCTAGTTTAAAGCTTACAAATGATGAAGGCAATAGTCATCTGTAAACAAAATTTCAAAATAAAAGTGAAACTTATTTTGTCTTTTTAAAAATAAGTTACTTTTAATTATGGAAAATTGTCTAGGTGGAGGGTTATATTTGGTAGTGACTTCAGTGACTTTTGGACTTACTCCTTTATTTTGACATCTGACCATTATGAAAATCTCTCTCTTTTCCTCCTTCATATAAAAGTAAAAGTTATGATGCAATTTGTATCTTATCTAACTGCTTGTTATAAGGTCTAAGAGGGAAGTAGAACACAACCTTGGTAGCTCATCTCTGAATGGACTCCCTTTACTAAAGAACCAAAAAAGTGACCTTGGAGAAAAGTGGGAGGAGGTTCACTTGCTATTTTTCTTTTCTGGACAATCCAACTTACAGGACTCAGCCTAATCAGTTCTCACTGCATATTCTGTCATCTAGAACTGTGCTGTCTAATACAGTACTTACTAGCCATGTGTGGCTATCTAAATTAATTAAAATTAAATTTAAAATTTATTTCTTTAGTTGCACTATGTAGATACATTTCAGTAGCTACATGTCATTATTAGCTACCATATTGATGGAGTACATACACAGAACATTTCCAACTTGAAAAAAAGTTCTGTTGGCCGGAACTGGTCTAGAAAAAAAGTTTCAAGAATTCACATGATGTAAGACATTGTAACATAACACATTTCACAATTAGAAATGTTTTAATTGATTAAAAAAGAAATGTCCTGAGGATTAGAGCAGATTAGTAGAGAGCAGAAGGAATTTGCTGTTCTAGTAAAGTAACATAAACCAGAGGGGATGTTCTATTTGGTAAAAAAAATATGTGTAAAAAATGCAGTAAGGTTGGCATTTCCCATTGGATTTTGAGAGCAGAAAGATTTTAAACTGGGTAATGAAATTAGGCATCCTTCTGGTTGTGACTCTTTTAAGTGGGTCATTAATTCATTTATTTACCTGGGGTTATGTCTGGCAGGCTATGAGTTAGTATTTCAGATTTAGAATATTTCACTTTACATGGTAAAGAGATTTTACCTGTTCAAATATCTTTTCTTTGTTAATGTAGCCACATGAAAGCATACATAAATCTTCTGTTTAAAAACACATCTTTTTTAAAAATTGTGGAAAAAATAAAAAAAATAAAAAATTGTGAAACCATTTGACTTTGGTTCTTCTAATCTCTTTCCAGGATGTATTTTCTAGTGAATTTACTTGGTTAACTCTCTAAGATGGGTGTGAATAAAGCTTAGGTGAAAAAGTATATTTCAGTTAACAATGTCAGTGAAATGAACCCAGCAAACATTTTCTTTTTGAAGTTCATAATCTTATGAACTCATTATTTTTCATAATATGATGAATTTATTTTTGCATTTAAAATTTTTTATGAATGGAAATCCTTAGAGGAATAAAGGACAAAGCTTATTCTTTATTGTTCCAATTAATGAGTTTAAAATGAGAGATGTATTGGTAAAGCAAAAGAATTTCTGTTTCTCTGTAAAAGAAAGACTGGAGGAGGAGAAAAGAAAAACAACTCCATAGCAGTTCTCAAGTCCCGATTTGGGAATCCATGTTGAGTCCTTCCCTTCTTTTGTTAGAGAATTTCCCAGCCTCTCCTTCTGCCATCTGCTGGTGGTTTAAACACTTACAGCTTTGGTTTTAAAATAAATGTCCTTTTTTTCTTATTTAGAAAAGATTTGAGGAAAATGTTCTATTTATACTCATCTGTAATACTTTGGTGTAATTTTACTTGTTTAATTATCTTTTTAAAAGCTATTTTAGCTTCTTTTCCAACTCTATCTTTAGAGGTGTATGTGAATATAAAATTTAGAAAAAAAAAAAAAAAAAAGAACATTTTGAAGGCCAAAGCTTATACTATTAAGAGATAAAGACAGACTAACTGATGAAAGATCTCAAGGGCCACACAGAGGAGTTACTTGACATTTGTTGGTGGGCGATGTCTTCTCTAAATTCTGAATTTGGATTAACTATGAAACAGCAACTTTGCCCCACTCTTTTGTAATTAAGACTGCTTGATCTAAAGTGAGGAGACCTATGGTTTACTTTTATTTTAAGTCATAGCATAAAATTGGAAAATTGATTTCTTGATATCACCAAAGTTCTTTCAGCCCTAAAATGCTGCATGTCTTCCATATTCATTAGGTTGAATCTTCAATTCTATCCTATTTTTTTATTCTTCTGATTTCTCCCTGTGTTTACTAGTTGAAGCTATTGTCATTGTCTTGGGAAAATGAGACTTTTTGTTCAAGAACGTATTTTACAAATGAAATAAAGCCAGGCCAAATTTTTAAAAGAGAAACAAAGTATAGGGATTTGATTTTCTGCCATCCTTAATCTTCTGTCTTAACTTCCTTTCAAGCCACCTTAACTAATTATAGAGCCTTAGATTCATGAGTCAGTTATTTGTTCTTTGTTTTGTCAAAGAGGAAAAGTAATCCAAAATATTACTCTGTTTCTTTTCAAAATGAATGAGGCTGAGGGAGGTAACATGACTGTTTTTAGGTCCTTAGTGGCAGAGAGGAAAAAATTCAAGCTTCTGCCTCCCAGGCCAGTGCCCTTTATACAAAATTACAGCAGTGCTTATTTTTAGTCTTCCCAGTACTGGAACTATAGATTAGATTGAATCTTACGGAATTGACATTTTTACAGCTCATAAATGGTCCAGTGTTGGCAGTTTCATGTGGCTCGGTCCAATGTATTAGGGTTCTCCTATACATTTTAGATCTACATTTTAGTAGTGAAAACACTATTTTTATTTAAAAGCTGATATCCCATTTGGAATGTTTCCATGCATTCTGTTTGAAATATCACATGATCACAAGATGTTTGTGGAGTTTAATTGTCATGAAAGAAATTGCTAAGCCCCATAGCCCAATGGAGAATACACTCTGATGTTATATACAAAATCAGAAATATTTATCATGGCCGAGTGGGTTCTTAGTGTGATAGGAGTTCCGTTTCTTCTAGACCAAATGCTCTGTCAGGTGATGGTAGCGGGCAGACTCTTTGGATGGACTTCCTGACTGTATGGCATGGGCCGCTAGATCTACTAAGTGTATTTGTATAAAAATGTTTGTCCTAAAGGTGGTGAATATGGGAAACTGAGTGTAGGCAAGCAGAATTCATCTCTGCTTTTGTCAGGCTTGCATTGGTTTTTAAGAAAAGATATTAGGAATTAAGCATGGCCTCAAGTGCTGTGGATCTCAAAACTGATCTTTTTAAGGGAGGGAGGAGTTAATGCTTGAAAGAAAGCTTATTTACTTGCATATTCTGACATTTGATTGACTGTTTTTCTACTGGGACATTACTTTGGCACTATTTCCTGAGGACTTAATTTTCTAGTAATAATAAAAATGTGCATATATTCTCCTTATCCCCACCTTCAAACACCTGTTCATTGGGATGTGCACAAATGATTAGAGACATGTTTCTGGGCTTGCCTAGAAAATTCCTTAGCATAGAGTTACTGTGACCATATTAATAACATCAAGCTGCTTAAGATTTTGTTGGGAAGAAGCAATTACTCCAGGGGAGATGGAGGGGTGATTTTGATTGCATGTGTTTTACGTTCTCTCCTATGCCAAATTTTAAAGCCAGTTTTGTTTCTTCAGATGGTGAAAGCCCTCCTCTTCCCTTAAATCTGGCTTTTACCCAAGTCATGTCAATTTTTGCAAGTCAGTTGAGAATGTCAAAGTGACTGGTGTTGAAAGAGCCAATATGTTGGAAGATGCTTAAAGCCAAGTAGAACATTTATATAAATTAAGGAATATATTAGATGATTTTTAAAAATCAGATTTGAAAAAAAAACCTGTTGAATTAATAACTTGCATACCAGATGTATCACTGATAAATACTTGTAACAGATATTCCCCAATAAGCAATAAAATTACCATTTTACAACTGAAGTAATCTATCCTGTGGGTACATTTGCAAAGATACGCCAACAAAAATACATGCAGAGTTCTTGAAGTAATAATGCAAATAAAACATTTCGTATTATAATTTTAAAATAACAGGATTAGGAAACAAGAAAAAGTCTGGGAGACTATTTGTTATGTCTACATTCTGCTTTTACTCTGGTTTTTTGGCAGTTGGGTTTTTGATATTGTATTACTGCCTTAGCGTCTCTGTGTGCGTTTAAGGGCCGAATTGTCTGGCAGAATTGTGGTTGAAAATCTCACAAATTCTAAATAATAAAAGTCAAAAATATATCTTAGTTGCCTCGTTGCGATAATGGTCTATTTTAATATTTTCCTGAATTCTGCTGATGTCACGGCTACCACTGAATCAGTAAGCAGAGAGTTTTGCCGTGTATAGTTTATTCACTTGCACACAGCCACAGTGTCCTTGCAGTGTGCAGTGATTGTGTGGTCCCACATGCCAAGTCACAGGACTTGCTGCTGTGATTTGTTGCCCACTTTGCCCATGAGTGGGCACTGGCCTCCATCTGAGCAGGGAAGCCTTCTTTCCAGGCCAGAACTACCTCTGGTGTGGCTTTCCTTTGATCTTAGGTGGAAATGTGAAAGGAATGATTCAGGGGAGGAAGTGAAAGATGTACAGGGAATTGTAGGTCTCATGCTCTATGTGATCAAGTCAATTAAATCCTACGGAGCTACACATTACAATTTAAGGCCCTTATTTGGCTGCCTCCTAAGATGCCATGTACATTTTTCTAAGAAATTCCTCTTAAACTCCCTCCACTCTTCCCAAATTAAATTTTCATTTCAGTATGACTTTCTTATCTCTCACTGAGGGGGAGAGGGGGTGAAGAATGGAATGAGAACTAAATATAGGCCTAGATGGGCTATTACACATTAAATATCATGGTAAAATCAATAAGCTTCTAGAAAGTATTCAAACGAATTTACTGAACATTTGTCAGAATTTAAAAATACGTATGTTTATTTATTGCATCTTAAATTTGTAATTTTCTTCTCAATTTCTCACATTCCTGTTTTTGACTTATTTAATTTTTAATTCCTTTATCGAGGTATAAGTATATTTTCTTCATCATATTGTGTTCAGTTCAGTTCAGTTCAGTTCAGTTGCTCAGTCATGTCCAACCCTTTGCAACCCCATGAATCGCAGCACACCAGGCCTCCCTGTCCATCACCATCATACTGTGTTAACCTGTATTTAATGTCATAGTTTTAAAAAATATTATTTATTACTACAATATAAGAATAACAGATATTCGATTTAAAAGTATATCCTGTGACAAATGAGTAATTTGGAAAGAATTTGGGAAATCCTGATTTTTTTAGGGTACAGAAGATATCTTCACCATGTAGACATGGGAAGGGCTTCAATTTTGATGGTAAATAAGTATCTTTATAAAAAATTGAGTATTTTGTTTTACCTTATGTTAGTCACGAAGTCAAGTAGTGATATCATTCATAAAATGACTTTTTTGAATGACAGTGGAATTTTTCATTGTATGCTATTTAATAGTATGTGCAAACATGTAGAATCACAAGTATTAATAAAGACGTGTATGTGCGTTTTGTGAATAGTTCCTGCTTTTGCACATGTATTTGTACATTCTTTTTTATTTAAACACAGAATGTATGGAGAAGTTGACCTCCCTAAAGGATAAGTTTGAAAAGGAAGGAAATGGAGATCTGCCAGGCTTGTTGGCTAGAGTCATGGACAAGAGCAAGGCCTGTCTGAACTGCCACTCAGTTTTTATTCTGCGAGTTTGCAGGGCTGGTGATTAGAGTGGCTTTCGCCCAATTATGCTGTGATTATTCTGCTGCACTGTAATTGACTGGGGAGATATGCTAATACCTGTCATTTGGGATGATAAAAGATGAGCGGGGGACGCAATGCATTATTTAGCTGGCTGTGTGATAGATGAGGGATGCGCAGAGTGCTTTAATTGCTGAGAAGAGAGGTTAAGCTGAACGAACGGATGAATTAGAAATGAGTTTTTTTTATGGCTTGTGGAAAAGTGAAATAAAGGAAAATGTGCCTTAAACTAAAGCAGCAGATAGAAATGAGCACAACGAAACTAGATCCAGGCAGCTTGCTTTATCAATTTAAATATTAACGAAAGGTGCCGTTTAGACTTCAGTAAATAATAATTGGAAGTAGATATTATAATAGATAGTCATATTAAGCAAAAACATTTGTTAAAGAAATTGTTTTTATTTGAGATGACAATATTTGTGATTTGTAACCTCGTAAATTCATACTGTATTTTAGGTTATATTGAAATGCAGTATGCAGCTATTCCGAGTTGCATGGTTTGTATCTTTTGAATGTTAGCTTAGAAGTATCTAGATTTTTTGTTTCTGCATATCTTTCAGTAAATGCAGGTGGAGGAAGGCAAGAACGGAAAACAAAAAAGAATGTTTGTAATACTAGCAAAATGTAGTAACAGAATTGATGAGCGAGAGTGTATGACTAATTCTTGAGTGACAGGATTGAAGACAGCCAGTGATACATTTTTTACATGCTGTACACTTGGTATTTTTATGGAAAAAGAATTTATGAAAGAGTGGTGTTTTCCCTTTTGTATCATTTCCTTTTGTCACACCCATGTCTAATCTTAACAAAAGTATATAAAAATGATCCATTGTAATCTGCATAGTTATTTATATGATTTGTTGTTAGTGTTTTACTTCATTTTAGCTTTGTGCATTTAATAAGTAGGTAACTATTTTGAGAATGCAGGCAGACCAGCAGTTTATGAAAACTGTTGGAAGCTGAAGGCTGAGGCCTTTCCCACATTGTAGGTTTTCAGACACACTCTGCTTTACCAGATCATGATGTGGGAGAATGTTGTCCTCAACTGTGCTATTTTGTCTTGTAGATGAAGCACCGAGAATACAGGTTGAATAGCAGAAGTTGTACTTTTTGTAAAACAAAGAAAATGACCTTATATATTGTTGCATTATCTCCAGACTGTCCAGCTTCTCAGAGCCTGTGTGACTCAGCTAGTAGAGCAGAATTTATCAGGGAACAGCTTTCAGCCAGGTTATTGAATGGTAATGGATCTGTCTAGAACAAAGCAACCTTTTGGAATGGATGTCAACTGCAGACAGATGCTATACTCTGCTGCTCAAGTTTTGTTGGAGCTGATCACTTTTGCCCAGTGTAATTGATACCTCTTTTGCACATTCCTTCCCAAACAAAGTAAAGTTTCCTCATGGATGTTGTTATTCAGTCTCTTTCTTAGAATTCCCAAGTAGACTCATAACTATCTAACTCTTTGAGACAGATAAAATATTAAGGATTGCTTCTAAGATTAAGAAGATTAAGAACATCTTGTAAGGCTTAGTGAAAGTTACAAGGAAAAGATGCAATTAAATGGACAGAGGTAGGAACAAACGCAGCAACTTATGAACAAACAACAGCACTGAAGGGCAATGTTTACAAGCTTTAGGTACACTAATTTAAAATTTTATGTTTTACTTAATATCACCTTCATCTCAATAATGAATGATGGAAGCAGCACTTTGGAGATGTGGTATCTTGCCTTTTTTCTTGTCAGTATAAAAAGAGTAGTATACAAACTGATTTAATTTTGTACTTCTTTTAAAAAATTACTAGCAGTTTATTGTTTTTCCTTCCTGGTAGGCAGTTATTCAATCCTGAGATACTGTGCTTAAATCTTGGCTATAATTATCATCCTTGAATGTAAAAGTGATTCTTAAAGTTCTCCATTTTGAAAGGTTTTGCTTTGTTTAATGTAGTCAGAAAAAAAATCATATTTGTGGCTTTTGTTGTTGTTGTTCATTTGATGTAATGTGTCTCACTATAAATTTGAAATTGTTCTTTTTTACACAGTTGTCATGTCACCATTTACCTTAGATTTAAGTTCTTCCCCATAGAAATGCTCTTTCTTAACTGAGAATTGTAACATGAGACAACATAAACTTTCTTAAATTCCCTTAGCATCCTTTAATATCCTTACCATCCAGTTGAAGGGCTTTTTTTAAATGATGGTGAATTATAATGTTTTTTAAATAATATGATTATATTATTTTATAAAATTTAGAATAATATAGAATTATTGCCACAGGAGACATTATTATACAGTTCATTTCTCTTGTGTTATAAAGGTAGCAAATGAGACTCATGTGAGGACATCAGACCCACTAGCCCTAGAATCTCCTTGCTCCTAATATGGGGCTTTTTCTTTTATGCCTGTGGAGATGATTTCTGCCTAATGAGCAAGATATATGGAAAATAGTTGTGTATGCTATCCATGAAGGGGTAAAGAACCATCGCATACACCTGCTTTCTGGAGGTTACTAGTACAAGTGTGGGTGCTCAAGTTAGTTCAAACAAATCATTGAAAAATACATTTCATTTTAACACAAGATGTATTTATATGTACCTCTCTCTCCATCCATCTTACGTCTTACAGTTGTCTCAGTCGTACCTAATTCTACAATTATTTTTTAGCAATTCATTCAGCTTTAGTAGAGTTTTCTCCACCTCCCCTCTTTTCACTTGAATGCATTAATTGGTTCCATATTCCATTAAGTTTGACAACTGGAGAAGCATGTAGCATAAGCACATTTAGGGGAGACACAGCAACTGTTAGGAAGCAGGCACCTCGACAGGCATAGGTAGAAAGGCTGGAAGGCAGCCTCCCCCCTCTACAACTTTGCACGATGTCAGGAGGTAATGAAGGCTTTGTTAATATATCCAGTGAGCTCCTCAAGTTTCTACTCTGTGGACCTGGGAGACAGACACTGCTTTCCCTTTGAGGTCTCTTTTACAACTACTGGTTCATTTCCTTGAAAAGGAACATAGAATTACTTTTCCTTCTGCATCCAGCCAGGTCCTCAATAATGCACCACTAAAAAGATAAGAGGTCAGTTCACATATTAAGATTTTTATGGTCTTGATTTTTTTTCTTGCCAGTAAGGTAATGTTTGTTTTTTTTCCTGTCTCTGTCATGTAAATTTTTGCTTTGAGACAAAAACGTTAATGTAAATAGTTACCTTAAGTTTCAAGGCTTTAGCGTCAGTGTAATATCTCCTTCTAATATTTTGTCTTTCTTAAACTTATTATAACACTCTTGATGAGGATAGGAAACAAAATTTTTAAAAAAGTAAAATTTAAAAATTCCTACAGGTGCCCTCTGGTTAGATTTGAAAGGAAAGAAAAATTGGTAATGTATTAGTTTTCTACAGCCAAATAACAACTTACCACAGATTTAGCAGCTTAAGATCACACATTAACTGTCTCATAGTTTTCATGGGCCAGCCATCCAGTTCTGGGGTGCTCTGCCCAGCATCTCACAGGGTCGAGACTGAGGTATTGCTGGGGCTGAGATCTCGTCTAAGCTGCAGGTCTTTCTCCAGGCTCACTGATTGTTGACAGAAGTCACTTCCTTGTAGCTCTAACTCTGAAGTCCCCATTGTCTTGCCAGTCATGAACCATTCCCCCATCACATGGCCCTCTGCACAACATTTTGCTGCCAGGAGAGTTTTTTTTTTTTTAACCAATCCATTTTTTAATTCTTAAATTCTCGACATTACAGAACTAAACTGAAATTTATTAACATTCCACTCTTACATTTCTTATCGACAAACAGAAATAAAATTCATGAGCCAAAAACCCAAAACAAAACTAAAAACAGGGAAAAGCTTATAAAACTAAATATGGATCCCAGCATTAACAGCTGAACAGAGAATGTGATTTTTAAATTCTTAGCGGATGATAAAGTTGTGGAGAAACTGAACAATTACAAATTATTTAAAACCTGGAATCACTGACCAGAAATTACACAGTTGGATCATGGGAAAACAGCAGAAAGGGTTATGATAGAACCTACACTGTTCTAGCTGCACCCCATGCCCTTCTCAGAAGAAAGCCTGGCATTGATTAGATATTGGGCCAGACTAATACTGGCAGCAGAACCAGTGATAGTAACCTGCCTACCAGTAGAGCCTTCCACTGGGTTGGCAAACACTAAGCACTAAGAATAGGAGCCATCCAAAATTCTGCCTACTACGGGTACGGGTTCACATTTGCTGTCAGATTTTAGGGATGAGAAGGTTTTGTCTGCATGTACTCAAAGTATCGTTACTGTGAATTTTTTTTTAAATGCAGTTCTGAGGAAATGAAAGTGGGGTATAATAGAACATGTTTGACTGACAATATTGAAAATAAACGATGAGCACCTTTAACAGGGTGATCCATCATAACAGCAGTTTTATTTCTCATATCGTTAGCTCCTGAGGCTTTGCTGTAGAGCAGGAGTAGTTTCTTCTTGTGGACTCCTACTGTGCAGTTGATGTACTTCTGAGACAGGTGGAGAATGCTCTGCATGGCTGTTTGCAGCGATTACTGCAATTTCTTCTTCCAGTGGATATGCTTTGTTATGATCCCAAGCATCTTCACAGGAGTGATGATATTAGAAAACCAAGTGTGGCGATTCTGGTTAGTTTTATAGACTTGCACTGCTAACTCTGCTAAATAAGGGGAAAAAATTCACTCACTATTAAATAAAAATGTTTTGACAGTCAAATTTGACTAGTCATTTTTAAAGTGAATAAGAAACTTCGGCTTACAAAGATCAAGTTTTAATTTTTAAATAATTATTGTATTTTCTCCTATGAATTCTATGGATCAGGCCCAGATATGATATATAAAAAATACAAACTACCTTTTTCCTTTTTTGTAAATCAGTCTTAACTTATCCTACTAACATTATGTACCCACATAAAGATATTTTTAATTTATCTTTGATACCTACTTCCTTTCAAAATTCCTTTAGAAGAAAATGATATATTTTAAGTAGGATTTCTATTCACTTGATTTGAGTCCTTTTGATAGAGGACTTCTCTTGAGCCAAAAATTTAAACTGGCATAAGTGAAGCGAATATAATGATGTTTTGAAGTTACTTTGGAAATGTGACAAAACTTTAGTTTTTTAAAAAAAATTTTATTTTAATATAAATTTATTTATTTTAATTGGAGACTAATTACTTTACAATATTGTATTAGTTTTGCCATACATTGACATGAATCCGCCATGGGTGTACACATGTTCCCCGTCCTGAACCCCCCTCCCACCTCCCTCCCCATCCCATCCCTCTGGGTCATCCCAGTGCACCAGCCCCGAGCATCCTGTATCATGCATCGAGCCTGGACTAGAGATTTGTTTCACATATGATATTATACATGTTTCAATGCCATTCTCCCAAATCATCCCACCCTCGCCCTCTCCCACAGAGTCCAAACTTTAGTTTTTAAAAGTAGTAAATATTGGACTTCCCTGGTGATCCAGTGGTTAAGAATCCACCTACCAACCCTGGTAGCTCAGATGGTAAAGAATCTGCCTGCAATTCAGGAGACCCTGGTTTGATTCCTGGGTTGGGAAGATCCCCTGGAGAAGTGATAGACCACCCACTCCAGTATTCTTGGGCTTCCCTTGGTGGCTCAGTCGGTAAAGAATTTGCCTGCTATGCAGGAGACCTGGGTTTGATCCCTGGGTTGGAAAGATCCCCTGGAGAAGGGAAAGGCTACCCCCTCCAGTATTCTGGCCTGGAGAATTACATGGACTGTTCATGGGGTCACAAAGAGTTGGACACAACTGAGTGACTTTCAGTTTCACTTTTCACTTTTACTTTGCCAACGCAGGAAGGATCCCACATGCTCACAGGGCAGCTAAGCCTGTATGCCCTAGAGCTCTGCTCCACAGCATAAGCCACCACAGTGAGAAGCCCACACACTGCAACTGGAGAGTAGCCTCTGCTTGCCACAGCTAGAGAAAGCCCTCATGCACCAATGTGGACACAGCGCAGCCAACATAAATACGAAAAACTAATATTTACTGCACTTATTTCTAGAATCAAATAAAAATCAGAAGGATTATATTTAGATAGGGTTGATGATGGCAACAACATCCATCATAACTAGAATAGGATGACTTTCTAGCATTACAGAGGAATTACTAATGTTGGCATAAAAATTGCTAATTTTGCTTCTTTTGTAGAACTTTTTGAGTTTCAGTGGAGTATTTTACAGATTCATACCTTTTTGCAAGTGTGTGTAGCCACAAGATGAGCTGTATAGCACTTAAGAAAAGCAGTGGGCCTAGTATGACAAGACGAATACTACTTAAAGCTAAAGTGACAAAGATTGTTCAAGCTACTGCCAAGGCTCCCTGTGCACCAATCCCTCCAGTAGGGTTAGGGAGTTAAGACAGATTCAGATGCCTCCTTGGATGACACCAAGCTTTTCTCTGAAGTATTGTCAGCATCGGTTCCTTGCACTGCTTTCTCTGTGCTAGACTTGGCTTTCATTTCCCACCACTCTGAAGGCCGCCTTTTTTGATGGCATATTTAATAAGAGCCAGCCTCGTTATCAGAGAGGAGGCAGCTGTTACACGTGGGTTCTTGTTTTGTTCACTCATTGTTGGGCATTAACGATGCTTGTTCTAGCCGTCATTGACTCTCCCTAGCAGTTGGAGCAGAGAAGGCGATGGCACCCCACTCCAGCACTCTTGCCTGGAAAATCCCATGGACGGAGGAGCCTCGTGGGCCTCAGTCCATGGGGTCACTAAGAGTCGGACACGACTGAGTGACTTCACTTTCACTTTTCACTTTCATGCATTGGAGAAGGAAATGGCAACCCACTCCAGTGTTCTTGCCTGGAGAATCCCAGGGACGGGGCAGCCTCATGGGCTGCCGTCTATGGGGTCACACAGAGTCGGACACGACTGAAGCGACTTAGTAGCAGCAGCAGTTGGAGAGATGGGGCGGTAAAGCCCATGTCAAGTGCCGACTGGTTACAGCACAACAGGGCACCATGGGCAGGGAAGTGCCATGTGGTGAGGATGCTATGGCCTTGAAGGACATTTGCGTTGCAGACGTTGGAGAAGCATCACGAACAGACAGGAATGAATAGACGGATTTGGCTGGGGTGAATGACTTTTGTGGGAGAGAGGTTGGAGGGCTTTGCTTGCCTAGATGTTTCATTGTGTTTTAGCATGATGAGATAGACATCACCAAAGGTGCTACAGCTTGGAAATGGGTTTAAAAAAAAAAAATTCATTTGCCAATAGGATCTCTTGACTTAAGAAAAACTGGATTTGGAAAAGATACTGATTAGTTGGATGTCTTCAGTTTTTTAGAATTAAATAAGAAAATATGAAAGTGCTTGGAAAATAGTAAATTAATATATAAATGAAAATTTTACATTATAGCAGCTTGTTATATAATAGATTTACATCAAGTCAGAAATAAAAGAAACTGGTGAAATGACTACATTAGCTAGTAAATAGTTTGACAAAATAATCAGCCCAATCAGTTCATTGCTTCTTAAAGAAATAGTTTGAGTTACGTATTTGTTCTTTGCTTTATTGCCATAAACTTTCATTGTGTAGTGAGTTTGTTTGCAAATGCTCAATAGTATACTATAAAATATGAGATTTGTTGCAGATAGAGTCTGAGTAATGGAAATTAGTCAGTTGGTAAGTTAAATCTTTATTCTTGATTTTTTACAAAAAGTTTGATGGGATTAGAGTGTTGGCGAGCTCCGAGACTCATTTCACCCAACATTTGTGAATTGCCTTCAGTGGGCCGGGCCCTGTACAAAGCCTGGGGTATAACTGAAGAGCGGAATGCAAGTGACTCCTGTCTCCCTGACTGCTGCCTGACTGCAAGTGGTAGCCTGGAAATCTGCTTCCTATCTTGGGAAGATTTTGTGACAGAACTTTTTTGAGAATCGGTGATTCTGATTTTTGACTACATATTTCCAAATTCACAAAATGCTTTGCAGGGGTTTAAATGAGATATAATGCATTTGGTTTGAAGGAGAGCAGTGAAAGGAGAAATTCATTTCAGTGCTTGTTGCTTAATCAACATCTACACTGCCACTTCATATCAGTGTCTGTCCTTTCCAAGTGAATTAGGTCTTGTGGACAGCACGTCAAGAGGACGTGTATTGTTCCTGGCAGGGCACTTGAATTTCTAATTACCAGATTCCTGACTTAATTGCAATTACCTGGACACCCAGGCAGGGTGAACTTTTGGAAAAGAATGTAATTAGAGAAACAGGAACTTTGCTGCCAACTCCTTGTCTAGATACTAACACTAAACAGAACACTGATAAGTTCACATCTGCAAAGACAGCCCATCAGATGATGAAAACAGTTCTTAAAGTATATTATATATAGTACATCTCAGCTTTGGATTCATAAACAAATGTAACGTTAAAGCAGAGAAGATTCAATTTTTGCTTTATAAGTGTATAGTATGCATATGTAAATCTTTTCAGAGTGGGTAAGTATCAAGAGTAAGTGAATTATTTATTGAATACGCCCTCTGTATGAACTCAGATATTACATACTTTGATTAATAAATGTAAAATCTTAAGATTAAGATCTATAGTCACTGAAAGGAAAAAAAAGTCATTTTCCAATACTCAGTAACTTCAACAGTAATTTTTCTTAAATAACTCTTTTCATTAAAAACAAATTCACACAAATGAAAGTTTCAACTTAATTACAAATACAATTTTAAATTTATTTTTAAAGCATTTTATTATCTTTAAAACAAAATCTGAAATACTTTTCCATTTCTCTCATTTCCTCATCACTTTCAAGAGTCCTCACATACTGCCTTAGCAGAGTCACAATCTTGAGGTGGTAATAAATATCTACTTATGGCTTATTTTACACATTTTTGATTCAGTCCTTAACCCTCTGCTAATTTGCTGTTCTCGGCTTCTCTGAGCTATGTCCTTCCTTTCCATCTCAACAAATCCCTTGTCCACACCAAGGTTAATTTTGTCCATCTATGGTTAGTTAACTCATAAATGATCTTTTACAGCTTCTTCCCCATGGAGCTGCTGGTCTTTTTCATTTTTAGCCTTCTTCAAAAATGGTACAGAGGGGAGCAACCCCGCCTTCTGTGCCGTGGCAAGCCTATGGACAGCAGAGGGTGGTGGGCTGCATCTCTCCTCCCAGAGCTCTTTACTCAGGCTGTTCCCCAGCGTAGATCATCGTATTTATGTCTACTGCAGCTTAATTCCTTCTAATTATTTAACAGTATTAAGAACATCTCCTGTTTTGTATATTTTTGCATACATTTTATCATTTTTATTTTTATAATGGTAAATAAAGAGCAAAGACTGGAGCCTGGCTGTGTTTGAATTTACATTGTTAGCTCTTGAGTAATAAGAATATATAGCAGTAAAATGTTAAATGGGAATTATAATAGTAAATACCTCAAAAGTTGTGAAAATTAAGTGAATTAGTTTTGAAAGGCACTTTGAGTAGTAGCTGGCAGAGAGAAGCACTGTTTGTTGTTGCTGCTGCTGCTCTGTTTGAGTCTCTCTTATGAGCCCTGCAAGGGAGCTGTGGTGGGTATGTCTGTTTCATAGTGAGTAACACAAAAGCGCCAAGTGGCTAAGTCACCTGCTCAACATCAGACAGCTGATAGTGGATCTGGACACTGGGCTTATGAATTATGACTTTTCCATCTTTCCATTGAGGATTTCCAGATTAAAAAAATAAATTATAGATCACCAGTTAAATGGATAACCTTTTAGTATTTCATATAAATATGTCCCAACTATTCCATGGCATGTACTTAATACTAACAAATTATTTGTTTTTTATCTGAAATATGAATTTAACTCGGTTCCTGTATCTTATCTGGTGACCCTAATTCATCTATTCAGAGTGTCAGCTCTGTGCCTGTCCTTAAATGATGATCCAGAAATTTAAGGGATAGGTGACTAAACCCTTTCTGTACTTTTTCATAACACAGAAAATTGGTATTTGTTTTTCACACCACTCAATTAAGGAGAATTAAATTGAAGTGTCTATGCTATAGTCTTCCTAAGTCAGCAGTATGTTGTAGGTGGAAAAATATTTTTATGAGTAAGACATCATAGTAAATTTTTCCAGCAGCTAATAAACACTGAGTTTGCAGTGAGATAGGCCCTGTTCACTGCCACTCTCTGGAGATAGCCATAGGTTTGACAAAGCAGTCGTGATAAGCTGACTCTCCTTTTCCAAGTACAGCAGTACAGCATTGGGTGATTGCTTTTGTTTTCTGTTGCTATTTTGCTTACCTCCATTTCTGTTTTTCCTTCTGTGAATTGTTGTAAATTACTGTTGGCATGAGTTTGGTTACAGAGTTTTTAAAACTTCTCATAGAAAGTATGTAAAGTCGGGGTACCAAGGGAAATTTGTAACAGTGGTCTAGTCAGGACTCTGTCTTCCTGTTCCTTCTGTATTTCTGATAATGTTTTAAAATATATTTTTAAAGAAGTCTTATTTCAGAACAAGAGTGATGGTTTAGTCACCAAGTCATGTCCAACTCTTGCGACCCCATGGACTGTAACCTGCCAGGCTCCTCTGTCCATGGATTCTCCAGGCAAGAATACTGGAGTGGATTGCCATTTCCTTCTCCACAGAATAAGAGTGGATGGGACCAAACAGATCATCCTTGCTCTAGGGTTTGAAGGATATAGAGAATATTCCGTATGGCAGCTCTTCCTGTTTTCCATCTTAACAGATTATACTCAAATGCTTCAGGACAGAGTATCTACCATTTACTGCTGCTGCTGCTTCTGCTGCTAAGTCGCTTCAGTCGTGTGTGACCCCATAGACAGCAGCCCATCAGGCTCCACCATCCCTGGGATTCTCCAGGCAAGAACACTGGAGTGGGTTGCCATTTCCTTCTCCAGTGCAGGAAAGTGAAAAGTGAAAGTGAAGTTGCTCAGTTGTGTCCGACTCTTAGCGACTCCATAGACTGCGGCCTACCAGGCTCCTCCGTCCATGGGATTTTCCAGGCAAGAGTACTGGAGTGGGGTCTACCATTTACTAACGACAAGTAAATACAAGATACTTTGAAAAGTACTTTACAGCACATAAGAGGTAGGTGGTATAATGCCACTTTTACAAACGAAGAAATAAGCTCAGAGATTAGGTAGCTGATACCAGAGGAAATGTAGTTAGTAATAAAAAGCCAGTACTTTTCCCATGCCACCAAGATGCTTATTTTAAGGGCCATTTGGCTCTCTGTCAGAGATTTTTTTGTTGAGTATGCTGTTAGTGATTGGTCTAATGCAAACTGGATTGAATTCAGTATTAACTACTGTGAGAGGTGATTCTGTAGAAGAACAGTATATTAACTTACCAGGTGTTCATGAGTTAAACGTGAGTTATAATAAAATATGAAACTCTCATTATATATACTTCTAAGTCAAATTTCCTAATTATAATGGTTGTTTATGTATGGGCTTCCCAGGTGGCATTGGTGGTAAATGCAGGAGATAAAAGAGGGTTCGATCCCTGGGTCAGGAAGATCCCCTGGAGGAGGGCATGGCAACCCACTCCAGTATTCTTGCCTGGAGAATCCCATGGACAGAGGAGCCTGGCGAGCTAAGGTTGATAGGGTCACAAAGAGTCAGACCTGATTGAAGCAACTTCACCTGCACACATGTGTGGTGGGCAGACCTGACAGCCTCTTCCTTGTAGAACTTTCAGATGACTGGGGTGTTTCCAGAGAATTATAATTCTTCATGGTTCATCACAGAGTGACACTATTTTAGCAAATGTGCTTAAGTCCAGGGTCTGATTCTCTATTCTGTAAGGCTCAGAAAGCAACTTTATCAGAAGGATACCAAGAGATGATTGAACTATCTCTCTGAAGAAGACTCACTGACCACACTAGTTGGCAAGGCAGTGGTCTTCCTGGTGACAGACCTACACAGGAAGAGGCCACTTTGTGAGTATGGCCTCAGAGTGTTGGATGGTTACATAATGTGAAGGTTCTGTAGTATCAGATGGTTCATAGTATCAGATAGCCAGACACATCCATTCCCACATAAACATTTCATGTTGTTCTCCATGCTCCGTTATTATGCAGTAATCTTGTGTTTCTGTTGGGCTGGATTCTTCTCCCATTGTCAGCTTTTTTTTTTTGTATATCCTCTGTGATTTTTCTTCTTCTGTGCTTCTACTGCTCGTCAGCCCCTCATTTGATCAGTTAAGTTTCTTTTAAGGTAGATCAGTTTAACTTGTATGATTAAAGGAAGGTGTCTAAGCCTGGGCATTTACTTTGCTCTTTAAGGTAACTTTACATAACCTTCAACAGCATTAACTGTTTTTCTTGTATTTATGACATTGAGAATCTAAAGCCCATTTCTTAAGAAAGCTTGTTTAGCAGTGTCTACTTGTAATACTGAAGAGCAAAAGATAACATTTAGAGTCTGTATTGTTTTTCTAATTATGTGTAAACCTTCTTTGTAGCATTTCTTCTGTGTTTGGAATATATTGTTGTTCACAGTGAAGACTTTTGTTTTAATTTACCCTTCCAGACCTCCTCATTCATGAGTCCTTGTAATCCAATTCAAAGTTAGTCAAGTGGCAAATGTTCAATGCTGGCTGGATTCATAGAAAAGTCTTCCAAATGCTTCCTTAGCAACTGTTAGCCTGAAGAGTATCATGCCCCGTTGTCCCCACATCATCACCTGACTCACCCGAATGAAACATACTTAAGGGATATTTCTCAAGTCTCTGCTTTTTCAGTGTAATCCCCAATCTTTCACTAGAACCTTGTCTTCCTCTTTTACCTTGAGGTCTCTCTCTTCTTTCTCACCCACTGCTTCTTTTTGGTGTCTTCTCCCTTTCTTTCTTTTTTTGTACAAATAAACATTAGAAGGAATTACATGTCTTTTGGGTTTTTTTTTAATTGAGAACTGAATTCAGTTCTGAATAATCACTCTGTCATCAAGTCCAACAATAGCTTTTGCACCAACTTTAACACATTCTCTACTGAAGTAGTTTGTTTAAGCTAACAAAGAAATTATTATTTGCAAGTAGTTCTATTTTCATATCTGAAATGTATAAAGTATTTAAGCAAAAAGATTATGGAGCAGCTTTTGTCATATTTGGGGAAATATATATTTCCAAGTTGCTGTCTAATCCATTGTAACCATGCTAAAGTCATGTGGTGTAGCAAGTTAAAAGAAATTCAGATTAATGAAAATTTAAAGGAAAATATGAGACAAATGGAAAATGCTCTCAAATATAATAATACTAAAGGTAATAAAGGGGGAAAAAAGTTCTTTTAAGCTAGAACTACTTTGATTGCCAATTGTGTACCTTAATTGGGATGTATCATTCACTACTTGTATACCATTTATACTTCTTTTTATTTAAATTCGAAAACCATCTTTAATTGATGAAATGTGCCTTTATGTTGTAGTTATTTCCAGATACATCAAGCACTGCTTATGTCAGTCTTTGACTTCGTGGCCATGTTGGTCTTTGACCCAGAACTGGTAAATGAACCCTGCAGGGAAATCATTAGAGAAGTGGAACAATTGTGGTGTTGGGGTCAGGGGTCAAACCATTACCTACCCATAGGAACTTCCATTTAAATTGGACTCTTGCTTTTCTGAAAGCAGGTCATATATTCCGGGAGAATGCTGAAAAAAGAGCTTGGCACATGTCGGTGCTAACCTATCAGGATGAGAGAGGATGGGCAGGAGTCCAGAGATGGGTGATTTGTTGTGGTGGTGGTGGGTGTTGTTGCCTTTATCCGCAGTGTCACGACAAATGACTGTGGTTGTTATCTCGAAGTCAGTTTTTTTAATATAAATATTGTGGAAGTATAGCAGAAGTACAAAAAAGTGCAAAAATTTTAAGTTTGCAGCTCAATGTGTTTCCTAAAGTGAACACACACGTAATCAATACGCAATCAGTCAGTACAAAAAACCCCACCAGAGCCCTGGAAATACTTTTTGTCCCTTTTGCATCATCATTCCATTTACTTCTCAGTCCCCACCCAGGATTACCATTATCCTGAATGATCATCAGTGATACTTCAGAGTCCATGGGCACCAAGGGTAATCCATTCTTTATTTAGTTTCACTACAGAAAACAGTCTTAAAAATGTCAAAAGTTTTGTGCAAAGAGAACACATACCTATTCAAGGAGTTTATATCAATATCAGTTTTTACTTTTTCAT
Source organism: Bos taurus (assembly GCF_002263795.3). Taxonomy (NCBI): domain Eukaryota; kingdom Metazoa; phylum Chordata; class Mammalia; order Artiodactyla; family Bovidae; genus Bos; species Bos taurus. The sequence continues at coordinate 93,693,938 of NC_037336.1, forward strand.
ATACCTATTAAAAGAAATTTTAGAAGTGATGGGTGTCACGTAAGAGAGTATTTTTTCCTTTGCATTGAAAAGCAGTAGTTCACCAGTTACCTACCAAGAATATCAGAAAAAAGGGAAATTATAGTTGTCCTTTTCAATTTTGTTTTAACTGTTCCTCCGTATGTATTTTCTTATATATATATGTATATATGTTATATTTTCTTGTATATATACATTTTCTGAGGACTATATATAATCTAAGAGTTTTAAATTGTCTCCTGACATTAAGTAATAGATACTGATTTTAAAATATGTAATATTAAATATCAAAATGAAGAAAATCTTGATTCTAATGACCAGAACAACTTCCTATGTGCGTGAAATACGAAGTGAACCAGGGTCAGCCCACAAAGCCCAAGCTTCTAACTGCTGGTTCTTTCCAGCAACTGCTTTTAAAAGTAGAAAATAACTTTTTTAAATGATAAAAGTACTTTTAAAATAATTAGGTTGAATCAGGCTGATGCACTCTGCTTAGACAGAGTCCCCCCACCCCACCTCCCAAGACCTGAGAAAGAGGCTCAGTTTTCTTCCAACGGAGGCACCGTGGACTAGGGGCTGCATCTGTGCAGAAGGGTTTTTTTTTTTTTTTCTTCTCACAAAGATGCTTCCTGTCAAAATGTATATGTCAGGTTTTCCCTGATGTTTAGCTTACCAACGTAAGGGTAAATCTTAAATAGTATTTATTATTTGCCAGGTCTGCCCCAAGTTTCTCTCCTTTGTTTGCTTTATTTTGCACATATAGTTATGAGTGTACTCATTTTGTTCACCCAGAAACTGCTTAAACACTTACTATTCATGTTACACTGTGTTTTCTATTTTCCTATCCTTTGTTACTTTCTCTCATTGTCTTTTGCTCTCTCCTTCCCCCTTTTCTTTCTTTCTGTTCTACTAGATGTAATTGTACATCTACTAGATGTAATACGTGGCCAGCTTTTCCATAAATTCAGTTAATTTCACTGTTCTCAGGAATTTAATTTTAGTTTGTACTGTATCCCATATGTTTAAGACCTAAAACAATTATAGATACTTCAGAACTCAGAACTCTATAAAATAAACTGTTTACCGTATCAGATTGCACTGGGGATCCATTGCAGGTTGAGAACTGTGCTAGATCACAGATGGTATACTTCATGGATTATGATTTCACGAAACAGTCTGTCTTCACAATTTGCTCCTCTTCTATTTCACGCTCGTGAATCCTATGGGTAATCAGTAGCCAGAATGAAAAAAAATCAGTTGCTTTGTCAGTTTATGTGATAAAATGTTGTTGTTTATTCGCTCAGTCATTTCTGCCTCTTTGTGACCCCATGGACTGTAGCCTGCCAGGCACCTCTGACCATTAGATTTCCCAGGCAAAATGGAGTGGGTTGCCATTTCCTTCCAGGGGGTCTTCCCGATCCAGAGATCGAACCTGAGTCTTCCTGCATTGGCAGGCAGATTCTTTACCACTGAACCACCAGGGAAGCCCCAAACATTTATTTTATTACTGTTTGGATTCCCTCTGAACGGAGTCGTGCATTCCTTTGCCGTGTTAGAGGCAGACATCCTGCCCAGAGTAGGTCACAAGGTAAGAGGCCAGGTATATGCTTTCTGTCTGTGGCCGTGGGAAGTACTGCTCTCTGAGGTGCCACTTTATGATTCTTGGTTTATGGACTTGGGTGTATCAGCTATTGTGATTCACGCAAGGAGATGGAGTGAACAAAAAATTGGAGAACTAGAGAAAACATTCTGTGAGGCTCAGCAAAAGATAGAAATTAGAAAATAAAAGATTTGTTTTAAATCACCAAAGAACCTATTAAACTGTCCTACTGTCGTGCATCTTGGGACATCTCTGCTACATGGTTTTGCATGTTGTTGTTCTTTTTATCACTTACAAAGTCGTATCTTTATTGCTCAGTGAAACAGGAGATTTTGAGATAGAGGCATGTACCTAGATACATAATGTGAAATAATAACTATTAGAAAATGTGCTCAAGTAGATATAGTGTGCTCTCATAAAGAGTAACGCACTCACGTGCACATACACATGCACACTCTGTCCTTTGAAATCTTAAATGAGGTTATCAGTATCGTCATGCATGCATGCATGCTCAGTCCTGTCTGACTCTTTGCAACTCATGGACTGGAGCCCGCCTGACTCTTCTGCCCATGGGATTTTCCAGGCAAGAATACTGGAGTGGGTCACCATTTCTTACTCCAGGGAATCTTCTCCCCCCAGGGATCAAACCTGTGTCTCTTGTGTCTACCTGCATTGGCAGGCGAATTCTTTACCCTGAGCCACCTGGGAAGCCTCAGGTATTAATGTCAGTAGTTGTGTTTTAATGAATATACCTCGAAAACTGCATTATAATGTAGTCTGTGTCTATAGAAGCTGTGCATAATTTAATTTAGCCTCTCTGGACCTTGGTTTTACATTGTATAATAAAAATGCAGGATAGGAGTAAATGTTTACTGAAGCTTCATTTACTTCTGAAAATTCTGTACAGTTCATGACAGTCCATCTTAAGTGTTTCTCTTCCAAAGGAGTCAAACTTTGCTATCCCCACATTTTATTACTTATCTCCTAACACATTTGTACCTGAAATATTAAATAACGAGCCTCAACAACTCTTAAGACTTGATGAAGTCTAGTTTGGCTAATACTAGCATGTGTTCGGAGAAGGCAATGGCACCCCACTCCAGTACTCTTGCCTGGAAAATCCCATGGACGGAGGAGCCTGGTAGGCTGCAGTCCATGGGGTCATGAAGAGTCGGACACGACTGAGCGACTTCACTTTCACTTTTCACTTTCATGTATTGGAGAAGGAAATGGCAACCCACTCCAGTGTTCTTGCCTGGAGAATCCCAGGGACGGGGGAGCCTGGTGGGCTGCCGTCTATGGGGTCACACAGAGTCGGACATGACTGAAGTGACTTAGCAGCAGCAGCAGCAGCAGCATGTGTTAGCTGTTGAAGTCTAGAAATAGGTCCTTTTATTTTTTATATACTACTCGTGCCCTAAGGGTGTCAGATTTGGGAACCTTGTTATTACTGTTAACAGAATATTCAGTTGTACGTTCCTGAGAACATTTTATGGCCTAATACTGTCAACCATGGGTGACTTGGTTATAAAATTACTAATCAAAAAATGTAATTTGATGTTTGCAGCCCACTGCAAATTTAACTCCACAAATGTCTTATATAGGCTACAGTTAATGCAGTAACTTAGCTCCGTCAGAAACATTCTATAGAAAAGCCCAATTTTCCCCACCAGTGTAAAGTAAGGCCTATCTCAGTTTCTTACCACTCTTGAAACGTTTAAACTCTCCTCTTTTCAGCATTTATTCATGTTTCTTGGACCAGTAATGTTATGCTAGTCAAGGGCAATCCTCTGTGAATGCTGAGAACATAGACCAATTGCCAGTATCTAAAGCAAACATGGAGAATTTTCTCTGTGAAGAATTCAACATCAGCTTGACACTAATAATCATGAGTGGTAGGTAATGAGAGGCTGCAAGCCAGTGAAAAGTAATTCTGCAAACATACCTTTCTTTGTAACACACCAGCACCTAATAGCCCAGTTTCTATAACTAACTGACTGCACAAAATGGTTTTCCAGCATCCTAGCCTCCAAGAACAACTTGCTACTCTTAGAAACTTGAATTATTCTCTTAAAGGGGATGATGTAGGATGCTTAGAATTTTTTAAATTTAAAAATTCACAAATTATAAAAGGGAAAATCATCAGGGAAACAAAATGTTTATTTTCTTGATAGAGGCTGACAAGTAGGTCAGTTGGTGCATTTTTTAGTTGTGCTTAATTAAAGATACATATGCTTAAAGGTACGCTGTTTTGCCATACTTTAGAATAAAGACTAGAAGGAAATATGGTAAAATGTTGTATTTGGTTAACTTAAATAGCAGCAATGTTGAGGATTTTTGTTTTCTGATTTCTTATTTGTTTATATTATTTTAAGATATTTATCTTATTTTTCTTTTAAAAGAAAATAAATGACACCATGTAGTATGTTTTTATTGCTGTTACTGAAGTCTGTTTTTGTTTTGAGTCAATAGTAAATGAAATCAAGTTTATCAGATTTTTTTCTCGTTTGAATTAATATGTGTATTGAGATAATTGGAGATTTGATGTTCTCAGCTCTTTTTAGAATACAAGGACATAGAATTAAGGGAGAATTGAGATGTTCATCTCATATTTTAAATATTAAAAAACTAAATCTCCTGTTTTATTGAGAAGCATTGATTAGAGCTCTTAAGATGTAGATTTGTCTTATGTAAAAGGTAATGTTTAGCTTTAAAGACCCAATAATACATTCCTATTTTTTACTTGCTAAAAATTAACATCTCTATCATTAGTAGATTTGTACCCCCTTTTTTCTTACTAGTTAAAAGTCCTCAGTAAAATAAAGTTAACAGTAGATGTCACTTCATAATTGTAATAATGATCACACAGCTGTGCTTTCCTCAGTTTATAACACATGTCAGCATCAGTTTAGGAGCTCAGCTTCATTTCCTGCCCAGATAGAATTCTGCAGACTATTATTGTGGTGAGAAAGCAGAGTGTCCCGTTGGTCACTGCTCAGCTGCGAAGGCCAGGAGTGGAGGTGCTTCAGTTCTCAGAAACGCCCGGCTGAGCTCTGCCTCTGGCCATGCTTCTGTCCTTTTTATATTTTTTACTTGCTCACTTGTTTTCTTACTTACTTTTCAAGTATTTTTCTTTGCTAGATTAAGAACCATTTTATTTATGAGTATCTGAATTTTCGAGGAGGAACTTTTACACTTAAATGAACCTGTAAGAAGCCCATAGAAAAGCAAGTGCCTGCAGCGCTAATAATGAGAACTGACAAGGCAATCCTGCTGGGTTTATTTATGACCTTCTGCCTTTGTTAGCTCTTGTGAGAAATTCCTTTCTAACCATAACAATATTGTTGGAGTTTGGCACTGTATGGAGAAATCCTACCGAGCCCCAGGGCCCACAAACTGGCACTCATTCAGCTCATAACAGATTGCTATGCTTGTTGTAGTTTTACATTTTTCCTTCATTCCTCTTTTATTTAATTCATAAGTAGTTTTCACCAATCTTTATATGCATGCTTTAAAAAATATACTGCTTTTATTCTTGGAGCCAAAATCCATTTTTTCCTTAACATGATGTCTTATCTACTTAGCAGTGTTGAGGATAATTCAGAAGAGAATGGAATACAGAAAGACAAGAGGCAGGTGTATTTAGCACAAGGACAGATCATAGAAAGTCATATCACATTCTGCAAACTGGTGGACCATAGTGTCAGTCCTCAACAGCCACGTATGGTTACTCATTCTCAAGTTAAAGTGAGCTCAGCAGAACAAATTTACCTCTGGTTATAATTTTATGACACTTAAGTTATTATTTAAACTCCATTTCGGTACTTTAAGATCCTGTTTGGCTTGCTTGCTTTCTTTTACAATTTCCAAATGAAGTGGGAGATTTAAAGACATCAATTCACAAAGAGAATTGTGTTTAAAATTGTAGTTTTCTTTGGAAGTAAAAGGAAATCAATAATTTTGAACACGTAACTCTTAACAACAAGACCCTTGACGGCAGTGTTCTGTATGGAGTTATTTAGACCATAGACAACAGAGAAACCTGAAGCAGGGTGGTATTCCGTGGTTTCCTATTAACCGGTCCTGTTTCTTCAGTGTTGCCAACAATGACAGATTTATAGTCGTATTAGATTCTCTCTGAAATACTGATAGGCATGTGACTTCTGTTTCTTCTGAGATTCCTTGAGTTCAGGGTACCAGCTTCTTGGGGAACCAGCTCTGCAAGACCCATGTAACTAAAAGCACCCATGTCTGTGTGTGTTGAGTGTTCAGTTTTAGGGGTTACAGTGTCAGTCTGGGACTTCTGTATCATAAGGCCACACTGTTAAAATCAGTATTTATATTTTTGCTTTGTTCTATTTGCATAAAGGCTGGGTTTTTTTTAAAGTTTTTTTGGCCATCTGACTATGTACAAGCAGACTTGCTAATGAAGACCATGAGGAAATTTTTGTTAAAATATCTTACCCTGATAAAATGTGAAAACTGTGCACAGGAGCATAATTTTTATTTGTCCAACTTTGTCTTGTTATTTTATTACCATATACTTTTGTATTAAGTGTTAACATCTATTCTGAAAATACTAATATTTTCGCTATTTATGAGATTTGGTTATACTCATCAAGCTTATAAGTGAAATATTTTTCTAGAAGTCATTTGTAAATTCTTTATTCTGTATTGAAAATGTATTTTTACATGATAAACAGGGTTTTTAAAAAAGTGTTAAGTATTTGAAATGTGTATATGGTAATGTGTATGTATGCACTTATATACATAGTAGCTATTTATTGAGCATTTACTGTATGCTTAGTTTTTATAATTATATTTAATTTTCACCATGGCATAATTAATTTTTCTCCCCTATTGTAGATGGTGAGCCTGAGGCTCAGTGAAGTTAAGTAACTTGCCCAAGATTAGGGGAAGTTGGTGGAGCCAGGACTTGATTTCAAAATGCCCTTACTCCAGAATGTATACCTACCTTACAATAAATATTTAACGAGCACTTACCTGGCACCAGGCTTCATGCTTAGTGCTTTATATACACCGTTTACCTCTCTGAACTCTCCGTGAGACACTGTGAGGTCATTTTTTCTGTTGTGCCTGTGCTGCATACAGATGAGAAGTTGTGGCTGATGGCGCTCAGTCGTTTGCCCAAGTCCTCTGAGTCAGTGAGAGAGGAGCTGGGATTGGGGTCCAGCCAGGGTGTGGTCCCAGAGCCCAGCTTCCCCATAACTTCCTACCCCCAATACAATAAAAATATTCCAAACAAAACTAACATCTAACAAATGCATTTTAAAAGCCAGTCATTAGAAGGGGGGAATAAGATGCAGAGATTCAGAAGGAGGTGTCATTGCACTTTCCAAAGATCTTTAGGTTGCTGAAGAGTCCAATTTTATATCAAAACTTATGATTTACTGGGATAAAGAGGAATTCAGCAATGTGATGGTCTTGCGAGTCAGGCTGTTAAGGTGTCTCCCTTGTTCAAAGGGTTTAGAAGGCAAAGGAAATGTGAATTTTACCATTCTGCCTTTCAGAATCCTATCTCTTAATTTGTTTACACCTTCTTTGAGACCATTTAAGGTAGACTAAAGTGGTCATCAGAGAAAACTCTTTATTCTTCTTGGTGACCTGAGAACATGGTCCAAGCAACAGGATAATGACCTGTAAGTGTGAGGTACAGTAATACCATTGCCTGGCATACAAATGGCTCTGTCAGGAGGTTCAGTTCAGTTCAGTTCAATTCAGTCGCTCAGTAGTGTCTGACTCTTTGCAGCCCCATGAATCACAGCACGCTAGGCCTCCCTGTCCGTCACCACCTCCCAGAGTTCACCCAGACTCACATCCATCGAGTCAGTGATGCCATCCAGCCATCTCATCCTCTGTCATCCCCTTCTCCTCCTGCCCCCAATCCCTCCCAGCATCAGAGTCTTTTCCAATGAGTCAACTCTTCGCATGAGGTGGCCAAAGTACTAGAGTTTCAGCTTCAGCATCATTCCCTCCAAAGAAATCCCAGGACTGATCTCCTTCAGAATGGACTGGTTGGATCTCCTTGCAGTCCAAGGGACTCTCAAGAGTCTTCTCCAACACCACAGTTCAAAAGCATCAATTCTTCGGCGCTCAGCCTTCTTCACAGTCCAACTCTCACATCCATACATGACCACAGGAAAAACCATAGCCTTGTCTAGACAGACCTTTGTTGGCAAAGTAATGTCTCTGCTTTTAAATATGCTATCTAGGTTGGTCATAACTTTTCTTCCAAGGAGTAAGCGTCTTTTTATTTCATGGCTACAGTCACCATCTGCGGTGATTTTGGAGCCCAAAATAATAAAGTCTGCCACTGTTTCCCCATCTATTTTCCATGAAGTGATGGGACCAGATGCCATGATCTTCGTTTTCTGAATGTTGAGCTTAAAGCCAACTTTTCACTCTCCACTTTCACTTTCATCAAGAGGCTTTTGAGTTCCTCTTCACTTTCTTCATAAGGGTGGTGTCATCTGCATATCTGAGGTTACTGATATTTCTCCCAGCACTCTTGATTCCAGCTTGTGCTTCTTCCAGCCCAGCGTTTCTCATGATGTACTCTGCATATAACTTAAATAAGCAGGGTGACAATATACAGCCTTGACGTACTCCTTTTCCTATTTGGAACCAGTCTATTCCATGTCCAGTTCTAACTGTTGCTTCCTGACCTGCATATAGGTTTCTTAGAAAGCATGTCAGGTGGTCTGGTATTCCCGTCTTTTTCAGAATTTTCCATAGTTTATTGTGATCCACACAGTCAAAGGCTTTGGCATAGTCAATAAAGCAGAAATAGATGTTTTTCTGGAACTCTCTTGCTTTTTCCATGATCCAGCGGATGTTGGCAATTTGATCTCTGGTTCCTCTGCCTTTTCTAAAACCAGCTTGAACATCAGGAAGTTCATGGTTCACATATTGCTAAAGCCTGGCTTGGAGAATTTTGAGCATTACTTTACTAGCGTGTGAGATGAGTGCAATTGTGCGGTAGTTTGAGCATTCTTTGGCATTGCCTTTCTTTGGGATTGGAATGAAAACTGACCTTTTTCAGTCCTGTGGCCACTGCTGAGTTTTCCAAATTTGCTGGCATATTGAGTGCAGCACTTTGACAGCATCATCTTTCAGGATTTGAAATAGCTCAACTGGAATTCCATCACCTCCACTAGCTTTGTTCGTCGTGATGCTTTCTAAGGCCCACTTGACTTCACATTCCAGGATGTCTGGCTCTAGGTGAGTGATCACACCATCGTGATTATCTTGGTCATGAAGATCTTTTTTGTACAGTTCTTCTATGTATTCTTGCCACCTCTTCTTAATATCTTCTGCTTCTGTTAGGTCCATATCCTTTATCCATGTCCTTTATCGAGCTCATCTTTGCATGAAATGTTCCCTTGGTATCTCTAATTTTCTTGAGATCTCTAGTCTTAGATAGTGTGGGTAAATGTGAAATGTGCTAGAATTCAAGACCTAACTCAGGCCCTTATCTATTGATAATCATCATCACCGTCACCATCATTAGTATTATTGATATTAGAAGTTTCTGTCTGAAACTCTGAGTAGGTTTATAAGCACCTCTTTTGGAAAAGTAGTTTTGAAGTAATACATTATAAAATGGTTATATGTTCTTAGGAAGATGTGTTATATAAAATGCCCCTTAGTGCTAGCACTTGAGGTATTAAGTGACCAGCTGCCCCTGTACAAAGTTGAAAACAACCTTTCATCTCATTGAGTCTGTAAATCATAACTGAAAATGAGGAAACATTCATGTTTTTAAGTTTGCCTTTGAGGGGAGTGTTGCATGTACTGAATTTCATTGTTGTTGTTCAGCCACTCAGTCGTGTCTGTCTCTGCGACCCCATGGTCTGCAGCACACCAGGCTTCCCTGTCCTTCACTAGTACCCGGAGTTTGGTCAAACTCATGTCCATTGAGTTGATGATGCCATCCAACCATCTTATCCTCTGTCTCCCACTTCTCCCACCCTCAGTCTTTCCCAGCATCAGGGTCTTTTCCAATGAGTCAGCTCTTCGCATCAGGTGGTCAAGGTACAACAATAGCCTTTACACAACATTTCCATCTGTAATCTACTCAGGCTGACTATGTTAAAAGATTTTTTTTGAATTCTCTACTTTTTTTCTAAAACCCTCAGAAGTCTTAAAAATGATTCCTATGGAAATGTAAAAACTTTACCTTAAGTAGTGAGTCATTATGGTTATTTTCCTTAACCACTTTCCAGTACTATAATTTTGTTATAACTTCATTGTTAGAATTATTGTTGAAAACCTGTGTTCATAAACACAGTGCAGGCAGTCTTTATCTTACTCAGAGCTCATGAATGTTCGATGCGGCTAGGTCAGTGCCGACCGGGACCAGGAAACTGGGGAAGGGTGCAATTCCCGGCCTCCTCTTCACTTTGCAGCCATGTCCTTCTGCTGACGCTGCGGTCTGGCTCTGTATCCCCAGTGACTCAGTGGTTTAGGCTCTCTAACCCACTGCCTCTCCTCTATGGTTACTAGTGATAACAGCTCACACTTACAGAGATGCTGCAGCACTAATTCTTTTACGTATAACTTCCCATTTAATTCTCACAACAACTCTTGTTGGCAGATACTAGCATTTCCCCCATTTTATAGATAAGGGGAGTATGAAGCACAGAAAGGTTAAGTATGTTGCCCATGGTCAGTGTCAAAGTGGTCAAAGCCAAAGTCTGGAAGTAAGTGGTCCTCCTTCAGAGTTTGCAATTGTAGCGAATGCTGACAGTTCATTAAAACTCGACCCGGGAAGTTCTGTAGTAGATACGTATGATGCAGGACCATGGAGGAAGGGGCTGGGCAGCTCATTCTGGTGGTGTAAATGTCCGGGGAGGCCTTACCAGGTGGTGATGGAAGACTCTCCGAGGGAAGCAGGGCTTCCTCGAATGAACCGCGCGCAGAGGTCCCTGGAGCAGCCTCTCCCTCTGATCCACAGATGGTGCTGCTGCCTCTCTTGTCGCCTCCTCTGATCCCGGCTCCTGCTGCTGCTCTGGCCTGAATTCCACCACCAGGTTTACAGTCCACTCCTTTCTTCCATGCCTTCTCTTCTGTGTCAGATACATACTGCCACATTCAGAGTTTTTGTTAGCTTTCTATCAGTATTGTTTGTGAGGTTTATATTAACATTTTTAGTTCTAGGTCATTCAGTTTCATTGCTGTATAGTACCCCATATTCTGAATAGATCTCTTGATTTTATATCACTGGAAAATTAGATTGTCTCTCTCTCTCCCTTTTTTTTTTAAACAATACAATACTGAAACAGTGCTACTATGCTTACATATGTCTCCATATGTGTGTGTGCCAGTGTATAAACCTAGGAGTGGACATCCTGGATCATAAGGTAAATGCATCTTCAGCTTTACAAAATGCTTATAAATTTTTGTCTAAAGTGGTTATTCTAAGTTACATTCCTCTACATGTGTCTGGAAGAGCATAGAGTGTGTATTTTTCTCTCTCCAATGTTTTATGGTCATGAAATCTCAATTGGAAGAAGAATTGATGCTTTTGAATTGTGGTGCTGGAGAAGACTTGAGAGTCCTGAACTGCAGTAAGATCAAGCCAGTCAATCCTAAAGGAAATCAGTCCTGAATATTCATTGAAAGGACTGATACTGAAGTTGAAGCTCTAATACTTTGGCCACCTGATGTGAAGAACTGACTCATTAGAAAAGACCCTGATGCTGGGAAAGATTGAAGGCAAGAGGAGAAGGGGACAACAGAGGATGAGATGGTTGGATGGCACCACCAACTCAATGGACATGAGTTTGAGCAAATTTTGGGAGATAATGAAAGACAGGGAAGCCTGGCATGCTGCAGTCCATGGGGTCACAGAGAGTCAACACAACTTAGCAACTGAACAACAACAACTACCATTTAGTGCTGACAGAAGTATTACCTGATCACTCCTGTGGTATTCTTCCCCTAAATCCGTAACCCCAGCCTAACCAGGAGAAAACACTAGACACAAATTGAAGAACATTCTACAAAATACCTCAGGAGTGCTCTTCAAATGTGTTCTGGTTGTGGAAAACAGGGAAGGATTTGAGAAATTGTCACCGATCAGAGGAGACTAAGGAGACAAGGTGAATAAATGTGATATGTGTCCTGGAACAGGAGGAAGACTTTACTGTAAAGGCTGCAAATTTGAATGAAGTCTGTAGTTTCATTGATAGTATTACACCAATTTCAAGTTCATAGTTTTAATAAATGTGCCCTGGTTACCATGTAAAATGTCAGCGTTAAGGCAACCTGAGTGAAGGAACATCAGTACTGTCTTTGCTGCTTCCAGGTGAGGCTAAAGTCATTTCAAAACAAAAGGTTTTAAAAATTCAGTGAAGTATGTAGAATAAGTATGTATGTTCATATGCCTCATGTGACTGGGTAAAATGTCAAAAAATGAAGTTTTAGTATTAATTCTACAGCAGAACTTCCAGTTACTCCATGTAGACCTGGTACAGTTTGGGAGCTATGTTTTTTTCTGTTTTTGTTTTTCAAGTTGCTAATTTATTTGCAGTTCCTATGTCTTATTGAAGTATTTCATTGCTGTATACTGAAGAAATAGAGGTCTCTTGAGGGTTCATGCTTTTTTGTTTTTAACTTTTATTTTCAGAATTTCTATGTGCTAAGCACTGTACTTTTAAGATATACAATAGTTGTTTTTTACCTTGAGAGATGCAAAAGATGGTGTCTATTGCTTTTCTGCTGTAAAGATTTATGATATACTTTCAGTAATAAAACCTCATATCAGTAGACAAACTCTAAATCTTACGTATTTACAGATCTTGTTAGTTTGTCAGTTTGCTTTTAAAGCACATGGGTCATTCATACTTACAGTTTCATACCTGGTGTTGATATTTGTAAAGCACCAAACCATAAGCCCACATACCCACATCCCTGTGCCTGCGTGGCATGAGCTCATTTTCCTCCTGTGTAACTAAGATGTCTTTTCATACTGTTCGTGGAGTTCTCATAAAGAAAGCTGAGTGCCAAAGAATTGATGCTTTTGAACTGTGGTGTTGGAGAAGACTCTTGAGAGTCCCTTGGACTGCAAGGAGATCAAATAAGTTAGTCCTAAAGGAAATCAGTTCTGAATATTCATTGGAACGACTGATGCTGAAGCCGAAGCTCTAATACTTTGGCCATCTTATGCAAAGAACTGTCTCCTTAGAAAAGACCTTGATGCTGGGAAAGATTGAAGGCAGGAGGAGAAGGGGATGACAGAGGATGAGATGGTGGGTGGCATCACCGAGTCAATGGATATGAGTTTGAGCAGGCTCCGGGAGTTGGTAATGGACAGGGAAGCCTGGTGTGCTGCAGTCCATGGTGTCGCAAAGAATCAGACATGACTAAGTGACTGAACTGAACTGAGACTAGATGTCTTCAGAATTTTGGTTTTGAAATAGAATATGCAGTTAAAGAATATAATCTGTTAAATTGTTACTCATAAGTAGTCTTTAGACATTGTTGTGCCATTTTAACGGTAAAATCTGTATCCTTAAAATTGTTTTAGCCATTGATTCTTAAGTATAAATGAAAGGAGTAAGATGACTGTAGGCTCATGAAATTTTCCAATTAGAAACCACACTAATATTTAACCCAGGCTATAGTTATTTAAGCACTTTTGCTTTTGTTCACCTATATATTAAGTTTTATATAGTACTAAAATGTATAGATTTTTAAAAAATATTTTACAAATTTATTTTTGAATGGTACCTGCAATTTTAATCATGTTTAAAGCAATCTGTGTTCATAAACATTTGAAAACATGAGGATTTTGGGTTTTGTTTTGTTTTGCTTTACAATGTTTAACATTTCTCATTTGGCACTACACTGTATTTTTTTTTTTCCTTGTTTGATAATATTGGAACTCACCTTTTAGACCTCTGTTGGCTCCCTAATTCCTAAAATTGTAAGTCCATATTCCTTGGCCTGAGCCTGTGAAGTCATTCACAACTGTCCCTGGGTGGCCTCTTCAGCTGCATCCTCACTCATTCTGCTTTTCCAGCCTCCCCCTTCTCACATGGCATAGTCTCCCATAGATTTTGCCTGCACCCATGGTTCTCTCTGCTCTCTACTTATCACTCCTCACCTGGACCCGTGACAGACAGCAGCCCCTGGCCTGATGTGAGCTGGCTGAAGACCTACCATTCTGTATTCCACAACACTTGTTAAGTCACCCATCCATCACAGAATTTCTGCTTTGTCGTTGAACTTAAACCTGCTTAGCTGTTTCTCTGTCTCCATTGATACTCCATGAAAGAAGGACGCTGAAGTGTTCAAGACCACCTGTGCAGGCCAATTTAATTGTAAAATGTCATCCACATGAAAAAATGGTCTACCTTTTCCCCTACTTCCTCCCACCTACCCATCCCACACCCCCGTATGCAAACCTTAGAGAGGGCCTGCCTGCCTGAGGCTGTTCCTAAGACAGTACAAATATCCCTCCTCAAATTATTTAGTATTCTCACTTTATTATATAGCTTTAGTATCACCAGTAGTCTTCCATTTGTATTAAGTATATTCTTTAAGATTTCATTGTTCTTAAATAACAAAGGGCCGGCAGTTATTCACATGTGAATCTTTTTTAGTGTTTTCAGCACTGTTTGGGGCTTTGACTTGAGGTCAGGAAGGGTCCTGGCTATTTCAGACAGTGAAAAAGTTAAAAAACATTTTGAATGGTAGGAACAATGGGCTAGAGCTAACAAGATGTTGTAGGCTCCTCATGAAAGAAAATGCACATAGTATCTCTGCTATAGAGAATTGTGGTTATAGTTGTTACCCCTAAAAATCATCAGATCATGATCTTGAGCATCAAATCATCAGGATCATCACCTGAGAGGGTAGTCCCAGGATTATAACCACGAAGGGCAATGCTATTTACAGATGAAAATTATTCCCAAATTCTATACAACTAAAAGATAAATATAAATTTTCTTACCAAGTTATTTTTAACTTCAAGACTGTACTGTGTTTGCACAATATGATAAACACTATTTGTTGAGTCTATTTGTCGTTATTCCTACTCTACATAATGTCTGCTATTAATAGCAGAAGAGCAGAGACTCTCCCTGGGCAGACTTCAAAAACTGAGAATAATTTAGGGTCCGCTTGAGGCCTGTGAAGTGGAAAAAATTCCCTTACATGATGCATATTTCATACTTATATTGTTTACCACTTCTAAATTTAGAGTGGCAATTTGATATCAGGGGTTTTAGCCGAAGGAACTTTGTGGATGGCTTTTATTTAGGTGGAAAGTTTTTAAAAATCAAAGGAAATAAAATCATTATAAAATTTTTTGCTTATGATAGCATGCTTAATTCCAAATCCTGTTTCTGTAAAGTATCAGTTCAGCTAATTATCTTGTAAATATCCCTTTAAAATGAAAGTTACCGGTCAAGGAATCTTTGCTTAAGAGAGGATGCAAATGAATCAGGTGAAAGTCGTTTCCCCAAAAAGTGGTTATTGGCTACCTCTCTTAAAATGAATTCTGACTCATTAATTTTCCTTGTGTTATCCCTGGCTTTGGATATGAGTTTGTCATCTGTTGATTTTGTGACTATTTTTAAATTAGGATCAAACATTTTTTTCCAGTTGACATCATACATACTAAGGCTAAGAATTGTATATAGCATGGACCAGAGGAGCCTGGCAGGCTACAGTCCATGGGATTGTAAGAGTCGGACATGACTTAGCAAGTAAACCACCATCACATATAATGAAAAGATAAATATTTGTTATTTGGATATGTTTAAGTAGAAAGTAAGATACATATTTATATAACTTTGTAAGAAGATGCTTTGCAGGCCTAAAACTTAGTGCTTGGTAGGATTTTATTCGTGGATTCTTTCTGTGCCTTTCAATTTTTAATTCCTTTACACCGGAAGTCTGAGCTTTTAACTCATTTGCTGTCTAGACAAATGAAAGCAGCAGGGACTTTGGTGGATGTCTTGAAGTACACTGTTATGTAGGTTTGTGCTGAAAAGAAGCCTACAAATATCATGGAAGTTAAACAGTCACTGTGAGGTTGTTCTTTTTGTGTATATATGTCAGTCAAATTATTGGCTCAATTCTAATATCAACCTCAAGGTGTATTTGTATCACATGTCCAAAATCATAGTTCTGAAATAAGGTTGGAGGGTATGAAACGATTTTACAGTGTGTTTCCAAGGAGCTAAGCATCTAATGAGCCTGGGTGCTTGGCCTCCGGGATGGTAATTGGAAACAGAGGGCCAAGAATTCATTGCTAAATTTTAATGGCAATCTCAGTCATTTTCATTAGAGCATTTTTGGTAAATATTTAGAAATGTTTGCATGTGCTGGCTTACTTTGTATGGTGTTTGCAGCTGTATTTTACTGTAAAGCTTATAAATTCAGTGACACTCATCAGTGACCGGTCAAATCCTCCTCTCTTCAGCATTGTCCTTAAGAAAGTTAGGGCCTAGTTGGAGAGAGAGAAAGAAAAACTACATGCCAGGATTTCATACTCAATATTCTAAAAAGGAGAATAGACACTATTTCTGCTTTTGAAGATAACTGACTTTTTTAAAGACCATTGAGCTGGCATTTTCACCTGTGCTTCAAACCCATGGGAAGTCACAGTGAGAAATCATTAACTGTATCCTATTAAAACCCTTAAACAAGAGACCTGAACTTGTCTCATTGATTGAAATATCTTCTCTGTTTCTAATTCAGTGTTTATCCTCATACTCTCTTGGGGCTCTTCTGAGCAAGAGATGCCCAGTTCATGTGAGGCTTAGCAGTTTTCTACCAGTGGCTGATATAATACTGTCAACTAATTGTATTAAGAACCATAGCTGAGAGTATTTTTGAGTTGATCTGCTTTAAAAAAAAACACAAACCCACTTATTTAATTAAACAAGGGAGTAAAATTTTCTGACTTATTCCCAGTTCAAGACAGTAAGACATCACCAGTATTGACTGAATTTATCCTTTAGCAAGCTGACTTATTAGATAAACTGAATACCATCAAAACCAAAGAGGTCTCTAGATGTAGTGAAGTCATGATATATGAATGTAAAATATTCTTAGGAAGGATCATGTACAATTTGTATTTATATTTATACTTAATGTTGTATGCCTATTTTATATTTTGTAGAAATTTAAAAATTCCTCTTGTGCTCCTTCCTGGCACTTGTTCTATACATTCTGTCATCACTGCCCTGGCCCATCATGTTGAATCAGAACATATCTTTGCTCTATGTTAATTCATCAGTGTTTCTCTTGTCGGAGTCTGATAGGATTGTTACTGCTCTCAGGTGGCATTTCATTCTAAGCACAGTGAAATCTCTTGTACTTGTCACTTAGGTTAGAATGAAAATTTTACATGGGCTGAAGGTGGAAGGATGATGGTTACAGAGGGGCAAGTCTTTGTGGGGAACTATGATTTAAATTACATTTTAAAGTAAAACAAGCTTTTCCCCAAAAAAAGCATTGATTTTCTAAATATAAACTAACCATTGATAGTAGGGACTGTATTATTTGGGGTATGCTGGAAGTATTCAGTATTCTGAGTGATGTCAGATATTGAAAACCCAACTTGATAGCAAGACTTTATCAAATCAGATTGTCATGGCAAAATACCGAATTTACTATGCATGAGCATATGAAGCCACTGCCTTACCCTTCACTCCCTCAGTAAAGAGGGAGGATGCAAGGAATGCTGTGGGGCAGAGGGACTCCAGCCCCTTAAAGGAGTCCTCCCTGCAATTACCTTGTCTGCCAGTTCCCAGCAAGACAAATGGAAGCACTGTAGCTTGAAGGTGCCTCGCTTAGAATGAGATGCAGGAAGGTCTCTCTGTTCTTTACAGGCATCATAGATCTGATGGTACTTAGAAAAGAAGAATAGAGTTGGTGCCCTGCTGACTAAATTGTCCTCTAGAGGGGTATTCGTTACAGAGCTTCTTTGTTAACTAGGCTGAATGTTTAAACCACTGTTGAACTTCTTTTATTAACGTGTTTTAAGATAGCTATACATATGGATACCCTAAGTATCTGCAGGGCGGGAATATTTCCCTGTAATTTACATATAAAAGTTACGTGTGTGTATAACAGTAATACAGAAATTATACCTTTTTATTACTCTTCTGTTACACTGAGGTGTAGTCAGCACTGAAATTCTGATGACTTGTGAACACTAAGAAAGCCACCGTTTTTATATTTTTCTCTTGATATTTCTTTGATCAGCTTGTTGAATAACAGAAATGTTTTTCATGCCTTTGCAGCTTGAATGAAGCTCTCTTAACACCCATCCGTGTCACTTTTTCAACCATAACAGAATTTTAAGGGAGAACAGGGAAGGAATTTATAGGTAGTGCAGAGAATTTTTAAATTTTCCAAGTAACAGTTTGTTTTTTATGAAAAAAGATTTGCATAAAATTATTTAATTTCAAATAATGATTTTTTTTTAAAAATTGAATCTGTGTCATCTTTTCTGTTGAATTCCATATTGTAGTATATTAGAAAATAATGATTTTATATCTAGTTACCTACCAGTTTTTTTTTTTTTTTTTTTTCTTTAAAGAAATCATGAAAGGCGTATTTCCTCCCAACTGATTCTTACGTGATGGACCCTTATTTATGAATAATGCACATTTGTTAGGTAATAGGTGTCTGTACACAGAGCCCACCACCCATTCTTAAGTAGGGGCTCCCTGAGTTAGTCTGATACCGCTAAAGAGGAGAATTCTATCTGGCGCCCAGTCAGTGTTTTCCAGACAGGAATGAATGTGGAGTCATTCCCTGTTCCTGGTGAAGCCTGTGTGCACATAGGTCACCATGCATTTCGGCTGAGACCTGTCTGTCCTCCTCCTGTTTCCCCATGGAAGAGGCAAAGACATGAGAGGCCAGACTAGATACAGCAGGTCAGCACTGTTTTCTATAAGGGCCAGAAAGTAAATACTATAGGCTTTGAGGGCCATAGTCTCAATGTAGGTCTCCATTGTGGCCCCAAAGCAGCCATAGACAGCACTTCAGAGAAATTGCTGTGACTATAAGATGTCCTAGTAAGATGTTACAGGACCCTGAAATTTGAATTTCAAATATTTTTCATGTATCACAAAGTATTACTCTTCTGATTTTTTTTTCAGTCATTTAAAAATGTGTGGCTTATGGGTGGAGCCACAATAGGTAGGATTTAGTTTTAGTCCTCACATAGCTTGCCATGCCCTGCTTTGTGGAGCCCACAGGTGTGCCCCTTTGCACTTTTGTGAACTCCCTGGTGGCTCAGACGGTAAAGCGTCTGTCTACAATGCAGGAGACCCAGGTTCGATCCCTGGGTTGGGAAGATCTCCTGGAGAAGGAAATGGCAGTCCACTCCAGGACTATTGCCTGGAAAATCCCATGAACAGAGGAGCCTGGTAGGCTACAATCCATGGGGTCGCAAAGAGTCAGACACTACTGAGCGACTTCACTTTCACTTTATATCAGGTTAGGAAGGGAATACGTTGGGGATAGGTACTTAAAGAATTATTCAGGACCCAGCTATCTTCTACACCTGGAGAGAGGCCAGCATTCACCCTGCAGCAAGAGGAATGGGTGGAATCCTGTCCTGTGGTCCCTGTCAGCCTGCACCTCACTCCTCTGCATGTGTGTACTTAAGTTTTATTTGGAGGAAGTCAGATAATTGTGTTAATTGCTAAAGTGTAAATACTTCACAATTGCCAGGAGAAATATCAATAACCTCGGATATGTACATGACACCACCCTTATGGCAGAAAGTGAAGAACTCAAGAGCCTCTTGTTGAAAGTAAAAGGGGAGAGTGAAAAAGTTGGCAAAAAGCTCAACATTCAGAAAACAAAGATGATGCCATCTGGTCCCATAACTTCATGGGAAATAGATGGAGAAACAGTGCAAACAGTGACAGACTTTATTTTGGGGGGCTCCAAAATCACTGCAGATGGTGACTGCAGCCATGAAATAAAAAGACGCTTACTCCTTGGAAGAAAAGCTATGACCAACCTAGACAGCATATTATAAAGCAGAGACATTACTTTGTCAACAAAGGTCCATCTAGTCAAGGCTATGGTTTTTCCAGTAGCCTTAGAAAAGACCCTGTTGCTGGGAAAGATTGAGGGCAGGAAGAGAAGGCGATGACAGAGGATGAGATGGCTGGATGGCATCACCGACTCAACGGACATGAGTTTGGGTAAACTCCGGGAGTTGGTGATCGACAGGGAGGCCTGGCGTGCTGTAGTCCAAGGGGTCGCAAAGAGTTGGACACGACTGAGCGACTGAACTGAACTGAACTAAATACTTTCTACATTGTACATAGTATTTTTCTTGCATAATATTCTTCCTCTGTTTCTACCTGGCTTCACAAAAAGTTCTGAAAGTCTGAACTGAACTGTTGTTGAACCCAGTCATCAAGTTGAATACAATGTTTTATCTGCTGAATATATGCAAAACCATCCGTCTCATGTGCCTTAAGTAGAGATATTTATATTAATATATTTTTTTCTCTGAATTCTGAAAACATGATTCTGTTTGTCCCATTTTATTTTGGAGCTCTGATGATACTTTTTCTAGGGGTTATATTTTCAGTCACTTGCTACTGTTAGGTTTCTCACTCATACGCTCAATTATATGACATTGAAGATTACTGTGTTTTACTTAGATGTTATTCTTCTTAGTATAAGAAATTTTTGCTTTTCTATAATCATCTTTTTGTGAGGTTCTCATCTCATCAGCTATTCTTTAGTATGTTTTTAATCATTGGCAATTTGGCTGTTAAAAAGAGAAAAGTTAATTGTATGATATATGGTTAATAGATAAACTTTCTAGGAGTCTTGGATCCTCATCCTGAGTTTATGTTGTGACATTTTGGGGTACCCTGAAGAGCTCTAACCAGCTCTGCTTTAGTGGCCCCCTTTGCACTGCCTGGTCTACATTCATTCTTCAGGTCCTAAGCATCTTCCTCCATCAGTTTCCAGAGCCCTAGTTTTAGCAGTCCCAGTGGTAAGCAGTGAGGTAAAATTAAACGATAAAATTGTGTGAGTGGAAGATGTCAATTAGGGTTGAATCTGCTTTACAGACAATACCATGACCTAGTATTTCTGATCCCATTCTGCAGTATTTAGTTCTAAGTTATCAAGACAAATATCTTTTATCCTGCTTCTCAGCCTTTAGGGCTCATTCAGCACCTAGTTCCAGGTCTCATCTCGGTTTGCAGAGTCAGTGATGTGGGAGCCTCGCCACTGCCACGGGCCTGCACTGTACAGAGCTCCTGTTGGTGGGAACCCCATTTGGGACCTCTGTGTCCAGCCGTGAGGTTCTGTCTCCTCTCACTCTGATGAGGGCTCAGAGGACAGTTTTCTCGTTTCTCTTCTCTCCTGTCATGATCTTTGGAGGCGCTGTCTGTCCTCAGTGTTGTAACTGGTAACAGTAACCTTGACTCTCTGACCTTTGTTTTCTATGTCTGTCAAATGGGAGTTTTAATATCTGCCTTAGAGGGTATTATGGTAAAGTTACAGGATCTTAAAGATTGTTTGTTTAGCTTAAAACTGTTACAAAAAGTAAGTTATTGGAGAAGGAAATGGCATCCCACTCTAGTATTCTTGCCTGGGAAATCCCACGGACAGAGGAGCATGACAGGCTACAGTCCATGGGGTCGCAAAAGAGTCGGACACAACTTAGCGACTAAACAACAACAAATACAAACATATACTATACCAGTACTCAGTGTTCACTGCTAGGCCAAATAATATACTTTGGTTGCACTTCCTTCTGGTATGGTACCTCTTGTTTTTCTAGAGTTAATAAACAAATGACTGTTTCAAAAAAAGGTAGTAAGTTATAACATTAGGACTCATTTCTGCCAACATAACTTCAAAGGGATTTATTTTCATCATACCAGATAAAAATACACATCACTCTTCTATTTAAAAGAGAATTTTTGCATTACCTAAAATATCAGAATTTCTTCCCACAAGGTTAGGTTACAGTTAGGTTACAGTTTGGATTGCTATTACATTAGAAGATCATATTTTGAAATTCAGATAGCCCTCCAATATTGATCTTTAAGTAGGAGGATCCAAAGCCTTTAGTTTTTAGTTTACTGAAGTGATCCTGTATGAATCGGGCATTCCATTCAGATGGTAGGTACATCACCACCTAGCATGCTTTTCCTGTGAGTCTTTGACGGGTTTGTTGGACTAGGTGCTGACAGCTTAAAGGAAAGCTGTAAGACAGTTTAATGAAAGGTACAAACTTTTTAGCGATAGAGTAGATCCTATGGATTTAACTTACAAGAGACCTCATTAAAGTCTTCTAATAACAAGTGGCCGTGCTCTGAATTTGGGGTGTTCTCTAGAAAAACTCTGAAAGGTTAACCGGGTTAAGATTTTCAAATAGTGTTTTGAATAGGTATTTGTCCAAATATGTGTTACTCCATCAATGCATGCTATTTCTTTCCTCCTTAGGACCTGTCTGGCTCCATTGATGACCTCCCCACGGGAACGGAAGCAACTTTGAGCTCAGCAGTCAGTGCATCTGGGTCCACGAGCAGCCAAGGAGATCAGAGCAACCCAGCTCAGTCACCTTTCTCTCCGCATGCATCTCCCCATCTCTCCAGCATCCCTGGGGGCCCATCGCCTTCTCCTGTCGGCTCTCCTGTAGGAAGTAACCAGTCACGATCTGGCCCAATTTCTCCTGCCAGTATTCCAGGTATTCATTTCTTAATAATTACTATTTTACTCTGTAATAAATACAGACCTAGTTTTCATCAATAAAAACATACATACCATTATTATTATGTTTTTACTGTTTAAAAACCTAATGATGGGACCATGATTAGAAGTTAGGAGTATAACTGCATACAAGCATCCTAGTTCCTAAGTATACTCAACTAAAGCATACAAGCATCCTAGTTCCTAAGTATACTCAACTAATGAATATAAACACTGATTTAGTAAAATCACCTGTTACTTTCAGTTTGCATGTTTACCTTAACTTACACCAAAAAATTACTTATTCTCTTAGGATATGTTTCGTAGTGATTTTGTTAAATAAGATCCTCTGTTGATAAGGTGAGATTACTGTGGAAGTTATTTTCTACAGTATTTTTAATGTTCATGCTTATCACTGTTTTAATTTGCCAGCATACGTTCACGGCCTTGTTACTTATACAAACTCTTACCTTTTAGTTTTGATAGAAGAAGTTCATGTTCCATTAACCTCTTGCATTAGCTGTTTCCGTACTCATACTCTTGTAAATCTTTTGCTTCCTTTATCATATACTTGGGGTTATTTATTTGTTTGTTTATTTGTCAGTTGCCCCATCCTATTCCAGCTTTCTTTCTTATATCAACCAGCTTTCCTTTATCCATCAAATAGATGTAAATTTTTTTCTGTGTAACTTTTGCTAGCATGATGTAGGTGGCTGCCAGAAAATACTTTTTACTCATCTGTCAGAATTACTATTGAATTGCTGATAAATTTTCTGATAGTTTATTCTGTTATCTTAAAAACATGGATAGTAATTTTTACCCCATCTTATTATTTTGCTCTTTTTATTTTTAAATAAAAGTTTTGTATATGTATATAAACATATAAGAACATATGAAAAATGCTAATTATGAAACAACTATCGAATGAGTACTCGTGGCTCACCATCCAATTTAAGAGCTGGAGTTGTTGTTTTTACCTGTGTGTTCCTTCCTGTCTTCAGCTCTATACCTCTCCTCTGCCTCAGATATCCTCTGAATGTATTTTAAATCATTCTTTGTGGATTATTTTGGGTTCTAAAAGAGTATAAATGAAGTATATATTGTTATTTTCATTTAGTTTTGAGTTTTATAGAAATGTATTACATTAAAAATGACTATATAATTTATCAGCCACGTTGAGAGACTTGAGCCTATAAGGGTTGCTAATAATAATTGCAGTAGAACATATATAAACCAGGAAGATTCTGGGCAAATCATGAAGTATAGTTACATATGTAAAACTATATGTGGTCCTTTTCCACTTAGCTTTTTTGACTAAATGTTATGTTCCCAAGATGCATATTTTGAATTACATATAATTTAATATATTTTTTGAAGGCATCTTAATTTTCTTTCAAAAATATTTGCTTGTCCTTATAATGGTTGTTTTAATAATAAAACCTGGATTTACCTGCTTTTAATTTTTTTAAAGCTATGAATACTCTATATTCCAGAATTCCTTAGACAATTTTTGGTATTGAGATGGTTTTTGAGGTCTTACCTGCCTAAACATTGGAAAGTTATATGTAAAATACTATATTTGTCAGTGAACTGACCCCATTTTTCTGAATTGCATCAGAAAGACTTTTCTTAGTAAACTAAATGAAAACTTTTCTGAGATACAAAAATATTTTAGTTTTTCATTTAAAATCCCTAATACGGGTAGTTCACAATCTGGTGGTTTTCATACATATATTTAGCATTCTAGTTGGGGATTTTGAAAGTTTTATTTCACTGTTTGGATTTTGATGCTGTATGGAACACACACAACCCAACAAAAGAGCTTGATTTGGAGGGCGTGATAGCACATGTTATAGTGGAAAGTGAAGTCGCTCAGTCGTGTCCGACTCTTTGTGACCCCATGCACTGTAGCTTACCAAGCTCCTCTGTCCATGGAATTTTCCAAGCAATAGTACTGGAGTGGATTGCCATTTCCTTCTCCAGAGGATCTTCCCGACCCAGGGATCGAACCCAGGTCTCCCGCATTGTAGACAGATGCTTTATCATCTGAGCCCCCAGGGAAGTCCTGAGTCTGGTACTCAGTCGTGTTTTGCATAGGATAAAGTTGTTCAGCGAACTGTGATTCTGATGACCTATTATTTATTGTTCAGTTGCTAAGTCATGTCTGACTTTTTGGGACCCCATGGACTGCAGCACTCCAGGCTTCCCTGTCCTCCAATATCTCCAGGAGTTTGCTCAAATTCATATCCATTGAGTCGGTGATGCCATCCAACCACCTCATTCTCTGCCACCCTCTTCTCCTTTTGCCTTATGAGGCCTATCCTTCACAGGACCTTCAGGGCAGGAGCTGATTGTGATTTTTCTCTGTTAACTTCTTGGAAAGTGGGTTTTCAATAGAAAACTTTTAGCTTTCTTGGAAACTATGTTTAAGTCTATTTGTTTTGTAAACTTGTGCCAGAAATTCTAACTGCTCAGGGCCAGGGCCTTCACTTCATCTCATCGTAGTGCAGCCTGTATTACTCTGCATGATGCTCGGTAAGACCATTCAGTGAAATTTAGTACAGGGATGAAATTACACAGCAAAAGTTCCACTTGTTTTCAGAGGCATGATATCCAGGTAAATCCAGAATTATCTTTGCTGAGTGTGAAGCTGTATAGTAATAGAATCATGTAAAACATGGAAAATAGAACATTTCTTTAATATTAGTGTCATTCTAAGAGGAATAACCACTTGCAAAATCTGGCAAGCAGTTTTGGCATCTATTTTCCTTTCTCTCAGATGGAATTATAAGTAACATTTGAGCTAGAGAAACTTTCTTAATCATCTGATCCCACCTCCTCGTTTTATTGCCACTTGGCAAGCTGCTAAGCCTCCTTGTGCCTCAGTTTCTGTGTCTATAAAGATAATAACCACATCTCACAGGGTTACTATAAAGATGAAATGTGTTAATGTATATAAAGCAAGCTTGCAGTAACCATTCAGTGCATGTTAATTGTTGTTGTGATTACGGTTATTGTTGTTATTCAAAATGAGATGTAGAGACTTGTCCATGATCATTACTCTCCAGAGTAGCACAGGGGGTTTGGGCTACAAGTCTGAATCTTACACCAGTGGTTTTCTTGTACCATTCAGAGGACATGTATATAAAGCTCCCAGTGATGACTTGCTGAGTTTACTGAGATTATTCAGTAGGACCGCTAGAACTAGCCATGAAAGCATAATGTTTCACAAAGTTGAATCCATTTTTCTCCTAACTTGAAAAAAAACAACAGGTAGGTCAGTGGTTGCTCTTCTGAGAGGTTGAGTCTGAGAAAGTTAAGAGGAGACAGAAGACAAGCATTTTTTTAAAACCCTTGCTGCACTCAAGATTGTTGGCAAATCGATTTCTGTGTGATGTGATGGGCAGGCAGTCTAGCATAAAATTTATCAATAGATGAGCAGATCAGAATCCTGGGTTATTTCTTACACTTTCTGCATATATTTAGACAACATCAGTCCCACCCTCTCCCTGTTCCTAGCCAGGGCTGCCACACTCACTTGAGCAAGTTGCTTGTTGGACCAGGGATGTGGACCAGAGGAGTAAGTGGCAGTGAAATACGGCAGCTCTCTGGGGAGACAGGGCGCCCTTTTGTGATTCACACAGAGGGGCCCCAGAACTGTCAGCACTCTCGTCCTGGGCTCTTGGTAGTCATCCTTGAGGCCCGAGTCCACATGTCACCTGTTTCTCTACTCTGTTCCGTAGCCACACCCAGGGACATTCAAACATGCATTTTTAACAGATGCTCATCAGAAAACTTTATGTGGTGTTATTTTATGGGGATTTGTTAAAAATCATGCCATATTTTATTGGGGGAAAAAAAACGTGGTCTTCCCCTCCCTTTAGTCTATCTGCCCTTCTTTTAAAAATTTTTTTAAAATATACTTTTGTGAACTATGTCATAAATAATAAAACCACACTTTAGAGATAATATAAAGTTGATCATTTGGGGTTTATATTTAACTAAATCCAGGCATGCTTCCTTAGAGAATAAATGAGCCCTTCAGAGCTGATTTAGTAGTCTCACCTCCTTTCCCCATCTCTAGCCCTGATGTTAAGTTTTGTTGGTCTGTACATTAGTCTGGAGGGCTGCAGTCCTTGGGGTCACAAAGAGCTGGACACAACTGAGAGACAGCACACACACACACGTTAGATTCTAAGATAATTTCTAGTCTGTCTACATTTGCTTCTGAGTCTGAACCAATGAAACAAAAATGTCCGACAGAGATTACATGGTTTCTCACCCTGGGCATGATCCTCAGATTGCTTTTTGAAAACATCTGTTTGGAATTTCCCTGTATTTTTCTGTCTGTAGCCGTTTGCTTTCTTTTCTCCCTCACCCTTCTTCCCATTCCCAGCACTGACTGGTTTTCCCTGAGCCTACTTCTCTCCCATTAACTCCTGCTGTATCTTGCTGCCTCCTCTCCATGTGTCACAGATTGGCTCTTTCAATCATTGTCTCTCCAGCAAGTCATTATTAAAATGCACAGCTGTTGTGTATCTGATTGCTGGGGTGAGGTAAAGCCAGCATGTTATGGGAAGAGTCTTCCTAGCATGGCTCTCCCTGGGTTTGTTGAAGAAGAGCAGTCATTTTTTTCCATCTCTGCTCTGGTAAATGAAATCGACAGCTAATGATAAGTATCACAGAGGTGGATAAACAAAAGCCCAGGAAAGCACCCCGAATGGCTGACTGTGTTTCTTGCCTGTTAAACCGTTTCTCCGCCCACTGCACGTTCGCCCTCCTGTCATGCTGCCTCGCGAACATTGTGAGTGTCATGGGAACAAGTACTGTGATGCGCTGGCACGACATCGGCCCTGGCATATCCCTAACTCAGTGGGGCTTTCCCTTCCTGCATTCTTTTGAAAAGCAGGATGGAGATTTTCTGTGCTGAGTAGCCACATGGATTCTCTCCCTTTGTCTGCACATTACTGGGCTCCAGCATCACAGCTGTCTATGGTTAGGGGGGAAAGGATTCAGCTTGGTGGTCTAATTTAAACAAGCGTTTGAAAATAGAAATGTATATTTTATATGTTCATTCAGTGCCATTAAACATTTTCTAGGTTTTTACTTAGTGTTTCATTTCTCATTCCTCTTCTGATTGATGTTTTTATATTTAGAAAAAGAAATTTCCCCATCTTTCTAATTGTTAGTATGTGTGTATGTACACATTTAAATAAAGTAAATCTAACCTAGGGTGCAGTTGATTCTGAAATGTATGATAGTAAACATTTTGTTTTCCTTCTAATAAATGATCCCATTGCATTGCTTCCTGGGTTACAGCCAGGAATCAAGTTATGTACCTCATTTAAGGAGAATAAACTGTTGGGTCTCGAATGTATTGTGTAGTTCTTACACTGGGCCTGATTCGTCCTAACACAGTGTATTGTGTAGGTCTTACACCAGGCCTAATTCGTCCTAACACATAGTGGAAGCTGACGCAGCACAACATCAGAATGCATTGCTGTTGCCAAAAGATTTAGTGAATGTTAATTTCACTTGTCTTGCCTCCAGAGCCAACCATTACAGTTTACTAACAAAGCAAAAATGTAAATAAGCCGAACTTTTTTATTTTATTGGACAAAGGCTTTTGTCAGCTTTTTTCTCCATGTGCTGTAAGCAGCAACAGTGTTTAAATATTAAGAACGGTGAACATCAGTGGGGGACGGTGATAGGCAGGCAGATATTAACTGTTCATAGCCTGATAGACATTTTTGTCTATAGAAACTTTAAATGTTCAGACTGTTGAGGAGAGTTCATTGGTTTTATTATTAAAGATCTAAGGATAAAAACTGTAAATTCCTGAACATATTTCCTGCCCCCTCCCCACTTTTTCTTTTTAAGGGTTTGTACCAAATCCAGTTTTAGGTAGAGTTAATCACTTTCTTCTGACAGCAGAGGGCTATTGGTGATAATAAACTAGGACCAAAGATAAAAAAGTAGGTATTCTCATTAATGTCATGATAAAGAGACATTTGTTTCAAACCATTCTTTTTCTGGCATAGTATTAGATGTTTGTTATGAGAAGACCAATCAAAGTCAACATTTTCCTAGCTGTCATAGACAGAAACAAAATAAAATTTCATCAAATATGAACGTAAAACCCCCTCCCTTTAAGTTGTATGTCCATTGCTCTTTGCCGTGTCTCACCTCCCACCTCGTCCTTCCTCAGATTGACTACTGGCCGGAAGAGAGCATGAGGCCATGGGTCAGAGTATCCTCAGTGCTGAGCGGCTGGAAAGGAGGAAGGAGGGCAAGGGGAGAGTCGTCTTTCATCAGTCTCTCAAGCTTGCTCTGATCTTTTTCCATTCGTGGCGCACCACCTCACCCCCCGCCCCTCTCCCGGTTTCCTCCCTTTGCAACCAGCTGGAGCCTTTCCCTCCTGAGCTTCTCTGCACAGGCACCTCCCCGGGCGGAGCTACTCTGTCCTTCTTTCCTTACAGAGACTCATACCTGCCAAATAAGTGGCTGTCCTTTGAAAAGGATCACGGGTTTTAAGAGCCTGCAGAAATGGCTTTGCCAGAGATCGCCCTTCCGCTCTCATAAAGCACCAGTTACTTTATGGTTAAGCCTGATTCTTTGAAGCTTTATCATGTCAGTTCCTGGATGGTGAGCGATGCATCTAGTGTACCAGCTACCAATAATGAATTTGTGCCCCTCAGGAAAATCTCAGACGCTGAAAGAATGAATTCCGAAGAAGGTGGCACATAGTAGATTAAATATGGAAGATAACTCTGGGCAGCGTTAAGGTATATTTAGAGTTCTTCTGTATAAGTATTCACCCGCTTTACTCTCTGCCTCAAAAATGAGAGCTAAGTAGATTTCTGTAGGAGCTGATATAGTTGCAGATACAAACAAGAAGATACTCTGGTCAAAAAAAAAAAAAAAACAACTAATTTTCTTGCTTAATTTGACATTCAGACAACCAGATTCTGGAAGGATGCTATAATGGGAAAGAGAAAAATGAATTGCAGTTAGGAGTTAGTCATAGGCTGGAGTGAACAGGAAGGATTTTAGTAAGAGGAAATGATAGTTCCTGGTCTAATTTATCAAGATTAGTACCTGTGAAATGAACACCGGAGGATGCAAATCAGTGTCTCTCTTTTTTAATCCATTCCCCTTGGATTTTAGAACTCTTAGGGCTCAAGCCCAACCCATTCTAAACAAGTAATTTTTATACTTTTTAATTTATCCTTGTTTAATAAAACTCAGGGTAAAGTTATGAGTTAATTTCTAAAAGTGCTTCTAAACTAGTTTCCTTTCAAGATAATATTAGAATCGCTAAAAATTTTTATTGAAAGTCTGCACAGTCACCCTACCTGGTAATATTATTTTGAAACATCCATCAAGTGTTCCTTTTTGGCTTCTCGTTAAGTGGAAATCCTGCAACAGCTTGTTGCGGGAAGATGCATGCTGCTTATTGGCAAGCTGTGCAGAGAAAAAAAAATTCTTAAGCACAAAATGCCATTGATATATCCATGTTTTTAATCTGTGGCAGCCCAGAAAACATCGATTCAGCAGTTCTACACACCAAAGAGAACTTCAGCCAGTATTTTTTTTCCCTTACAAAGTAAAATATTTGTGTTATACAAAACAGTAATTTCAGATCCTTTCCAAATTATGTTTAGTAACGCTTAAGAAAGCAACAATGTATTTTGTCTTTTAGAGAGCTGCAGTGGCAAGGTTACTGGTTATTAGAGCCTCCCCCTTTAAGATACTAATTTAGAATGCAGCCAGGATCCTGGCTGTACCTAGGTCTCCTGCTGTTTCTAAAGGGCAGGTTCCCCGTTGCTGACCAGCAGCCAGGTCCTTGCATTGGAAGCAGCTGCTCTAGCGTTCTTAGCTACTCTGCCCTTTAGAGGTCGCTCCTGACCCAAGTCAGGTATTCTGATCATTGGGTAATGAGTTTTTTCTCCTCCTTTCCAAAAGCAGAAATCGTTCCAGTTCTTCCATCTGAACAAATTTCAAAGTAAGCCTTTTATCCTCCTCTCACATTTAGAAATGAGAACAGTGGGATTTTCTCAAAATACACAGTCCCACTTGGTTTTGCTCCCCACTCTTAGTTAAAATTAAGTCATGCAGTTCAGTTTAAACTCTCCTCTCATTTTCCATTTCCTTTCTTTGATCTTCCGCGTATGAAAATACAGGAAAGCCTGTGTCACCAGGGTGCTGTTTTGTGCCTCATCCAGCTCTGTAAGCTCAGCGGTGACGAAAGTGCTGACGTACTAGATCCAGCAGTCCACTCCCACTTCTCCCCTATTTTTTGGTTTTTTTTTTTTTTTTTTGCTTTATTCACTGAAGAAGCACTTCAAAGCCTTGTTTGCCATTTATTTTCATTTCTTGAGCTGAGTAGACTGATACTGCTCTCATCTTCTGCTTAACTGACTGACTGCTGTTGCTTCTTGAACCAGCAGTGCACTGCCAGTGTTAACGCTATTGGCATCGACCTGTTGTACTCTCTTCATCACTGGGAATGAGGAATCGGAAAGGAGGGGCACAAAAGTTTTTAGGAACTAGTTTTAGCCTAAAAGTAGAAGTTTCAAAAGTTAGTTTACTACATTTTGGAAAATGGTGATAAAGTGAATAGTTCTTCCAGTCAAAATGTTTCTGAAGTTGATTTCCACTAACTTTTTATGTGTTACTCTACTTTCTAAAGGGAAAAAAAAATGGTAGTTGTGAAAGGAACAAAACTGTTTTACATGGAGTGTCATGTTTATTTCCCTATCTTCTGATAACCCTGGAGCCAAGATTATTATGATGTGTTGATTGATTATAGCCGTTAAGTCTCTTACTAATCAGTTTCATCACTTACTCTCAATTCACACTTAACACCTTTGATTTCTCTTCCATAACAGGGTGATATGGGTTGTCATTGACTAATGAAGAACAGAATTGGTTTCGGCAAGAGACAAACGGAATGCCGACACCAGTCCTAAAATGCATTAATCTTTAATAATCCACATCTGCGTGTTTATAAATGATATAACCAGAGATTGTTAATGTTGATACTCTCTTTTCCAAACAGAAAGTGACATAAGAGTTTGTACTTGCAAACTACGTTAAATGCGTATAGCTGAATGCCAAGAACGTGACCTTGCTGAGGATGCCAAATGTATTAATTCATTTAATTTTTTTTTTTTTTTTTTGCTAGTAGCATGTTGCACTTTTGCTGTTGGGAGAATTAGATGATGTTCTGAGGAGAGCCCACTAGCCAACTGCTCATTTTCTTCTTTTAGTCATTAATTCATAAAGTGCTCGATGCAGCTTGCTGTGGGCATGTTTCTAGAATTGAAGGAATAAAGCCATTATAAATAGTGCTGCGATGAACATTGGGGTACACGTGTCTCTTTCAATTCTGGTTTCCTTGGTGTGTATGCCCAGCAGTGGGATTGCTGGGTCTTATGGCAGTTCTATTTCAGATTGCTTCTTTAGATGGCAATAATTAGGGACCGTGTCTCTAAGAAATTAATATTCGAACAAGAGGCTCAGTGAATGAAGGTCAAAAGCAAGTCTAGGAGTGAAGTATCCAGGCAGAGCAAAGAGCGAGTACGAAGGCCCTAAACAGGGGTGTGTTTGAGTGCCGGGCAGGGGACCCAGAAGGAAGTCTTTGGGGCTGAAGCATAGTGGGGAAGGAGAGATGGAACAGAATGATAGGTGGTTAGATTAGAGGGCAACCCAAGACCAGCTGGAGAAGGCAGTGGCACCCCACTCCAGTACTTTTGCCTAGAAGATCCCATGGACGGAGGAGCCTGGAAGGCTGCAGTCCATGGAGTCGCTGGAGTCGGACACGACTGAGCGACTTCACTTTTACTTTTCACTTTCATGCATTGGAGAAGGAAATGGCAACCCACTCCAGTGTTCTTGCCTGGAGAATCCCAGGGACGGGGAGGCCTGGTGGGTTGCCGTCTATGGGGTCGCACAGAGTCGGTCACGACTGAAGTGACTTAGCAGCAAGACCAGCTTCTATAGGGTTTTGTAGGTTATGATTGGAATTGAGGAATTTAAGAGTGATGGTGGAGAAGGCAGAGAATGGCAATGATCCAGGACAAACTGTAAAAGGGTCATTGTGGCTGCTGAGTGGACTACAGAGGGGCAGGGCAGAAACAGCGGGACCCATTAGGGGGTTGTTGCAGTAGCCAGGGGGAGGGTGGGGGCTTGATCATGGCTAGATGTGTGGGTAGCAGTAGTGGGGACAGGATGTTTTTGGCCTGAGAGATTGGTGGTAAACAGTGGTTCTGTCCAGTGGAAGACAAAAGAAGGAGTAAATTTTTGAAAGAGAAATCTGGAGTTTGGTTTTTATGATGTAACATTTGAGAAGCCTGTATGGCATCCAGAAGGCGACTTTTGAATAGGCAGCTGGTTATACGAAGACTCTGGATTCCGAGTAGAGATCTAGGCTGGAGAAGAAAGCCTATGAGTCATTAGGGATCTAGATGCTGTCACCCAGGACTCCTGTCCTGCACCACAGTCGCTTGGAGGGCCAGTGAGAGCACAGATGGCTAGACCCCACACCCAGTTTCTGACTCAGTAGGTTTGGGTGAAGCTGGAAAATTTGCGTTTCCGGCAAGTTCCTAGCTGAAGCTGAAGTTGCCATCTGAGAGCTCCTGATCTGGGGAATGAGTGAGGTCAGTGGTTCTCAACTCTGGGTACGTGAAACGTCCTGGGCCGGACCCCAGAGATGCCAGCTTAATGGGTCTGAATGGAATACTCTGTGGTAAGCTGTCCAGGTGATTATTATGTGTAGCCAGGGCTGGAAGTACTGAGAGAAGAATTCTGAGGACTGAACCCTAGGGCTCTCCAAAATGTAAGAGACCATGAAGAGGAAAAAGAACAGCCAGTGAATGAAAGGGAAAATAGGGAGAGTCTGGTGCTGTAAAAGTGGTGCAGAGAAAGATTTTGTGGAATGTGAAAGGGACCACTTGTATCCATTTCAGCTAACACTTCCCTTGACTTTTGAATAGGCAGGGCATGTTTTAAAAGGAAACTAGTACTCCCAGTTATGATCATGTATGTATGGGTCATAGAAAAGCTTAGTGATAAATAGCTCATTTGTTATGGGGCAGCATATTACCTTTTTTTAAAAAAACTTTCTATAGCTAGGTTCTAATTCAATTGAAATTGTAATGTCATGAGAAAAAATCTTTATGATAAAATAATTGTTATAGTCTCAGGCCTAATTCAGTTAGTAATAGAATCCCTTATTTTCACAGTTGTTTCTTTAAGTCTGTTTCACACAAAATCCAAGAATCACGTTATTTAAATTCTACTTGCAAAAAAGGAAAAAACATGTATTTTTAAGAGAGTTGAACCCCAGTGCATAGTTTTTTGTTTGTTTAATGTTGCATGTTACTTTTTCTGGAAGTGGACAGAGTAAACTAGTTTAGTATTCCCTGTTTCTACTAAGAGTGGCTTTGGGTCAGATCTTTCCTCCTTCAGAACTGAATTCCTTTTGCCTGGATCCATCCTGCCCGTTACCAACTGTCAAACTCCTACTTAGCTTTCAAGACGCAACTCCATTGTCTTTTCTTTTGCAAGGTCATACCGATTCCTCCATACCAAAAGAGAGTCCTACTGTCTATCCTGTTGTTCAGGGTCCTCTAGCTAGCCCAGGAGCCTCTTGAAGGCAGTGATCATTGCTTCCTTTTTACCCTCAGTGCCAAGAACAGTGCTTGACAACTAAAAGGCACTCCAGAAATGTTGGCCCAATTAAAGAGTTCATAATTCTCTTAGAATAAACAAGTATTCAAGAAAAGAAAATACTGAAATTTATAACTTACATGGCCTTTCATCCTATGGCTGGAAGCCATCTTTCTGCATCTGTGTTTCACAGTTTATGTGCTAAGTTGTTTCAGTCGTATCTGACTCTTTGCAACTCTATGGACTGTAGCCTGCCAGTCTCCCCTGTCCATGGGATTTTCCAGGCAAGAATACTGGAGGGCAAAAATGCCCTCCTCCAGGGGATCTTTCCAACCCAGGGGTTGAACCCACATCCCTTATGTCTCCTGATTTGGCAGGGGAATTCTTTACCATAAGTGCCACCTGGGAAGCCCACAGTTCACAGTTCATGGGATCATTCTATTTGCCTTCCCTCTGGGAAGAGATTCCACTGTGATAAGATTATTCTGTTTTCTTCCTCTCCAAAACAGAACCTGAAATAGTGGTCCCAAAATCTGTCAGTTTAAACCAGACCTCTTCATATGTAGACCCTGCCTGATTCTAATCCATCATGTACAGAAATTGTGTCACATAAGTACATAGCAACATTCTGGGCTTGTGTATTGTCCAGTTTTTTTCATTATCTCATCTTTTTTTAATAAATATCTGTTGTTAGTAACTAACCATATCTTCAAAGAAAATGGCCAATTAGAAACATATTGACTCTTGGGAGGGTTTTGTCATTACCCAAATAGTATTCTCGTTTCCAAGTATCCATGGTCAGCACTGGCTAGGTAAACATGAAATGTTAGCTAAGGGCTGGAATTTATGTTTCAGCAATACACAAATACTAGGCTCCAGATATGTGAAAGTGACAAGCCGAGGTAGGTAAGAAACACGTATTCATGAAAAAGAAGGATACTTGCTGAACGTTTATTTAAAATCTGAAATAAAAGAGGAGATAAAAAACACATGAGGATGTGATCCAGAACGTCCTCCTTCCTGTTTGTGCTGCAGCAGTTAATATCCTGCTCTCTCGGAGTGGCCCCTGTATCAGAGGCGCTGCTGACCTGGGCTCACCCACCAGGCCCCTCTGCAGGTGCCTCTAGAGTGGTGCTTTGCCCATAGCCTCGTCATCCTTTGTTCCTAGGAGGCATACTCCTGAGCTCATCACCGCTGCCCACCCCGCCCCACCGGCTACCCCAGTACCTTTAAGTAAAAATAATAGAGGGTTGGTTGTGCTGCTTAGAACATAGAGATTTCAGTCAGAAGCCTTGGGTTTCTTTTTAAACTTTTTCAGCAGATTACAGTGCTTTCACTTTTGCTGTTACAAGTTGTTTTATACCAAGGAAGTTTTATCATGACAGTAAGCTCTCATTATTAAGTGTAATTATAAACGCAGTGAATTTTTAAACACTTTGAGAAAATAGTGTTTTATTTTAGTACATGCATTAATTATACACCTATATAGAAAATACGTAGAAACCATGTCACCTGCAATGCCAGTATTTTTACTGTCAGTCCCAAATTTATATATACTATGCCATTTTCCTAAAATCCCAGTAAACTCCCAGACTGTATATCTTTTCCTACTTTCTTTCATCCAGAAGTAGCACAGAAATGCCTGTGGACTGACCATGTGTCCCACCTTGCTGTCTGGAAAGCGTGGGCCCCCTCCCTGCAGGGTCTCTGTGTGTAGACTCCTCTTTGGGTCCCTATGGTAGATGCCAAACATCTTGACACAGGTGAGCATCAGCATGTGGGTACTTTCCATAGCTACTTATGTTTACACTTGAGAGTTGTCCTGACATATTGGGATCCAGAATGAGAAATTTGTTGACAAGAGGGGATGGAAGCAAGTGAAACTATTATTAAAGGAAAGAAAGTGCCTTGGCTTTCAAAAGGCCTGTCTCTATCAGGCAGTATAGAGCAGCGATCAAGTGGAAAAAAGGGAGCAGGCAGGCACCTCATCTAATCTTTCTCCCGGGGGCCCAGGTGGACAAATTGGCAACCCTGTTCACAGCTTTTTTTCCCTCTCCCCTTTGTACCATAAGAACTGCTAATCGGATCCATGCTGCTGCAACTGTGGTTAGTTATTAACAGAATAAAAGCAGATTTCTTCAAAAGAACGGGTGGGGGAAACGACTATTCAAAATTGCAAGGTTGTTAGAATCTTAAATGCACAGCAGTCGGTTTTTTCCCTTATTCTGAATTATACGATGAATACAAGTCTTTCATCTGTCACTATACCCATTTCTTCAGAAGGCAGCCAGATATTACGCTTCTCAAAGAAAAAAGGAATCCTAGAAAGAGGAAAAATATTGAGGAGGAATAAGAATGGGTAAGAGTAGGGGGAAATTAAGTTTTATTTTTATTAATTTGTCCTCTCAAGAGAAATAGAAACTTGCCTGCTCTATGATTTCCCCTCCCCTGCCTCTTACCTTACATCAAAGCAAGGATTAGAACAGATTTAGCTGGTAGCTATTCTGCATTTTGTGTCTGGTGTTCTGTAGAAGTAAAGTTCAGAACCTACCTCTTTCTTACAGATGACAGAGTACTGTGGATCTAGATTTCCAGGTGGAGGACAGGCCAGCTATGTTATATCCAAACAAATCTTCTCTTTCCTCAAAGATTTTTCTGCACCTTAAAGATTTTTAAATTGTATACCTGAGCTTTAAAGCTGATGGAAAGGGTGTATGTTGATGATGATGCTGAGTACAGGCATTGAACAGATTTTCAGCATGGTAGTTTGTATATTTCAGGGTGTCTCTGATGTTCATAAGGGATACCTCCTGAGATCCTCAAATATCACAAAGATGGAAGTGGCTCCTGCTTTCACCCAAATTAAATCTTTGGTTATAACATGTCTTCACACTTAAAGTTGATAAACTTTCAAGGTTTTGTCTTTTATTTAGTGGTATTGCTCACAAAGAAGCAGTTTTTAATCACTTGACCAGAATTGAAGGAGTAAAGATCTGAACTGAATGGCACTGGGAACAAAGTGAGCACCCTGGTTAAGCCACATTGTTCAGGTCCCTCAACAACTGTAGCACAAGATTGAAAATCATACCTCAGTAAAATCAGACCCTGCCCCTCTCTCACACCTTGTAGGTCTTTTAGGAATAGTCCAGACTAAGAATGTTACATTTTAGTGCTGAGTATTTCCTGTATATGTTTAGGGCTCTGGTTTATCTTGAGTTAAAGATTTTAGAGATCGGAATAGTAAAGGCTAATAGTCTGCTTTGGAACCCGTCTATTGTTGCATGTCCAGTTCCAACTGTTGCTTCCTGACCTGCATACAGAGTCTTAAGAGGCTGGTTCCAAATAGGAAAAGGAGTACATCAAGGCTGTATATTGTCACCCTGCTTATTTAACTTATATGCAGAGTACATCATGAGAAATGCTGGGCTGGATGAAGCACAAGCTGGAATCAAGATTGCCGGGAAAAATATCAATAACCTCAGATATGCAGATGACATCACCCTTATGGCAGAAAGCAAAGAAGAACTAAACAGTCTCTTGATGAAAGTGAAAGAGGAGAGTGAAAAAGTTGGCTTAAAGCTCAACATTCAAAAATCTAAGATCATGGCATCTGGTCTCATCACTTCATGACAAATAGAAGGGGAAACAGTGGAAATAGTGACAGACGTTATTTTGGTGGGCTCCAAAATCACTGCCCATGGTGATAGCAGCCATGAAATTAAAAGACGCTTGCTCCTTGGAAGAAAAGTTATGACCAACCTAGACAGCATATTAAAAAGCAGAGACATTACTTTCCCAACTAAAGGTCCATCTAGTCAAGGCTATGGTTTTTCCAGTAGTCATGTATGGATGTGAGAGTTGGACTATAAAGAAAGCTGAGCACTGAAGAATTGATGCTTTTGAACTGTGGTGTTGGAGAAGACTCTTGAGAGTCCCTTGGACTGCAAGGAGATCCAACCAGTCCGTCCTAAAGGAAATCAGTCCTTAATATTCATTGGAAGGACTGATGTTGAAGCTGAAACTCCAATCCTTTGGCCAACTGACGTGAAGAACTAACTGATTTGAAAAGACCCTGATGCTGGGAAAGATTGAAGGCAGGAGGAGAAGGGGATGACAGAGGATGAGATGGTTGGATGGTTGGATGGCATCATCGACTCAATAGACATGAGTTTGAGTAAACTCCGGGAGTTGGTAATGGACAGGGAGGCCTAGCATCCTGCAGTCCATGGGGTCGCAAAGAGTCGGACACGACTGAGCGACTGAAACTGAACTGAATAGTCTGTTTTACCTCGTATTCCCTGACTTGACTTACCACGCGCCTTGGAGAGAGCCTTTTAGTTTCTTACCTCCAGTTCTTTGTAGGAAAGTGTCTACCCCAAAGGACTTTAATGAGTGTCATGTAGTGAGGTTATCCAATGGGCTTCCTCATGAAAGACATTAGGTAGCTCTAGTACTTAATCAGATCAGATCAGATCAGTCACTCAGTCGTGTCCGACTCTTTGCAGCCCCATGAATCACAGCACGCCAGGCCTCCCTGTCCATCACCAACTCCCGGAGTTCACTGAGACTCACATCCATCGAGTCAGTGATGCCATCCAGCCATCTCATCCTCTGTCGCCCCCTTCTCCTCTTGCCCCCAATCCCTCCCAGCATCAGAGTCTTTTCCAGTGAGTCAACTCTTCGCATGAGGTGGCCAAAATACTGGAGTTTCAGCTTTAGCATCATTCCTTCCAAAGAAATCCCAGGGCTGATCTCCTTCAGAATGGACTGGTTGGATCTCCTTGCAGTCCAAGAGACTCTCAAGAGTCTTCTCCAACACCACAGTGAAAAAGCATCAATTCTTCGGTGCTCAGCCTTCTTCACAGTCCAACTCTCACATCCATACATGACCACAGGAAAAACCATAGCCTTGACTAGACGAACCTTTGTTGGCAAAGTAATGTCTCTGCTTTTGAATATGCTATCTAGGTTGGTCGTAACTGTCCTTCCAAGGAGTAAGTGTCTTTTAATTCCATGGCTGCAGTCACCATCTGTAGTGATTTTGGAGCCCAGAAAAATAAAGTCTGACACTGTTTCCACTGTTTCCCCATCTATTTCCCATGAAGTGATGGGACTGGATGCCATGATCTTCATTTTCTGAATGTTGAGCTTTAAGCCAACTTTTTCACTCTCCACTTTCACTTTCATCAAGAGGCTTTTGAGTTCCTCTTCACTTTCTGCCATAAGGGTGGTGTCATCTGCATATCTGAGGTGATTGATATTTCTCCCGGCAATCTTGATTCCATCTTCTGTTTCTTCCAGTCCAGCATTTCTCATGATGTACTCATTGCATATAAGTTAAATAAACAGGGTGACAATATACAGCCTTGATGAACTCCTTTTCCTATTTGGAACCAGTACTTAATACCAGAGGGCAATTAGAAAACTTCTGGTTTGAATCCAGTGGGCCAAGTAAAATAATAATGTATAATAGCAAGCTTACAAAAAACAAAACCCAGAGAGTTTATAGTACAACCCTTTGAGGGCATAATTTTTATGTAAAATGGGTGATAGGCCTTTGCACCTACTCTGTGTTGGACTTCAGCGGTGAGGTTAATAGTGAGACTCATAACACTCATAACAGTGGAGGGAATAGTTGGAAACACAACACAGCAGGTATTTGCATGTTTGGAGTGAAGATATGTGGTTCTTGTAAGGGTTCTGTCATGTTCTTGGGGATTTCTTCATTACCTTCATGCCGTAGAAATACACATGTTATGCCTCTGCAGTACTGATTTTTATTTTCAGGAACCAGTGACACATCAACAGTTTGCAATTTCTTGGGTAAGGACTTGGGAAAATCTTACCCTATTTTGAATGAACTTTTGAACCATAAGACAGAGAAAGGTTTGTCATCCAAGGTTCATGTTTGCTGTTTAAAGTTGAGGGAGCAGGTTGCTATGGCTCTTTGTTCCCATTTGGAGGGTACAGGAAGAGGAAAGTGTTCCTTTCTATTTTATACTCTAGTTTGAGATAGAGTTGGTTCATAGTAAGGTATTGTGTTGACAGCCTGTTCACAGCTGGCTTTCCACCTTCCTTACCCTGATACAGCACCTCCTGGTAAGAGTGAGATCCTATTTAAAACACTCCAAACATTAGTAAATACTGGGAGTCCATAGTCAAGTCCTTTAGTAAATTGTTCACTGTAAGCACTAAGCTGCATCCTGAGCAGATTCCACATTTTAAATGTCGCTTTGGAGCACACTGGGGTAGCTGGCTTCATGAATCTGAATAAGAAAAAAAAGTTTTTCCCTTTATTGAAACAGATTAAACAGGAGACACCTACAGAGAGATGCTATACTCAAAATAATTTATGGATTTTCCAAAACATCTAAATAAATGC
Source organism: Bos taurus (assembly GCF_002263795.3). Classification (NCBI taxonomy): domain Eukaryota; kingdom Metazoa; phylum Chordata; class Mammalia; order Artiodactyla; family Bovidae; genus Bos; species Bos taurus. The sequence continues at coordinate 93,734,335 of NC_037336.1, forward strand.
TTAAGACTAGGACATTCATTGAATTTATGGATTATTGAAAGCTCATTTTTCACTCACACCATTGCTCTTAGGTGTTATGCAGATATTTTGGTTTACTATAAAGATGACCGGGGAAGTCTTTGCTGCTTGCATTGCAGAACTGCACTATCTAATCACATTGATTTGGATATGATCGTAGATAAGATGTTCAGTGATTTCCGTAGATATAGGGCCCACCATGCTATCCACCATTGCCATCTATAAAGAAAATCATGTTTGTCCTTTATCACAGCAAAGAAAGGATCCTAACCAATACTTTGTGTTAGGATCAGCTATTTGTAAAGAGGCCTTACAAATAGCTGAGAAAAGAAGAGAAACAAAAGGCAAAGGAGAAAAGGAAAAATACACCCATTTGAATGCAGAGTTCCAAAAAATAGCAAGGAGAAATAAGAAAGCCTTTGTAAGTGAGCATTGCAAAGAAATAGAGGAAAACAATAGAGTGGGAAAGACTCTAGAGATCTCTTCAAGAAAGTTAGACATACCAAGGAAATATTTCATGCAAATACAGGCATAATAAAGGACAGAAATGATATGAACCTAAGAGAAGCAGAAGATATTAAGAGGAGGTAGCAAGAATACACAGAAGAACTCTACAAAAAAGATCTTAATGACCCAGATAACCACTATCATGTGATCACTCACCTAGAACCAGACATCCTGGAATGCGAAGTCAAGTGGGCCTTAAGAAGCGTCGCTATGAATGAGGTAGTAGGGGTGATAGAATTCTAGCTGAGCTATTTGAAACCCTAAAAGATGATGCTGTTAAAGTGCTGCCAGCAATTTTGGAAAACTCAGCAATGGCCATGGGACTAGAAGAGGTCAGTTTTCATTTCAATCCCAAAGAAGGGCAATGCCAAAGAGTGTTCAAACTACCACACAATTGCACTCACTTCACGTGCTAGCAAGTAATGCTCAAAATCCTCCAGGCTAGTCAACAGTACGTGAACTGAGAACTTCCACATATTCAAGCTGGATTTAGAAAAGTCACCAGAGATCAAATTGCCAACATCCATTGGATCATAGAAAAAGCAAGAGAGTTCCAGAAAAGCATCTACTTCTGCTTGATTGACTACACTAAAGCCTTTGGATATGTGGATCACAACGAACTGTGGAAAATTCTGAGAGATGGGAATATCAGACCACCTTACCTGCCTCCTAAGAAACCTGTATACAGGTCAAGAAGCAACAATTAGAAATGGACATGGAACAACGGACTGGTTCCAGATTGTAAAAGGAGTACATCAAGGTTGTACATTGTCACCTTGCTTACTTAGCTTGTGTGCAGAGTACATCATGCAAAATGCTGGGCTGGATAAAGCACAAGCTGGAATCAAGATTGCTGGGAGAAATATCAATAACCTCAGATATGCATATGACACCACCCTTATAGTAGAAAGCAAAGAGGAACTAAAGAACCTCTTGAAGGTGAGAAAGATGAATGAAAAAATCTGGCTTAAAACTCAGCATTCAGAAATCTAAGATCATAGCATCTGGTCCTATCACTTCATGGCAAATAGATGGGGGAACAATGAAAATAGTGACAGACTTTATTTTCTTGGGCTCTAAAACCACTGTGGACAGTGACCGCTGCCATGAAATTAAAAGACCCTTGCTCCTTGGAAGAAAACCTATGACAAACCTAGATAGCATATTAAAAAGCAGAGACATTACTTTGCCAACAAACGTCCATTTAGTCAAAGCTATGATTTTCTAGTAGTCATGTATGAATGTGAGAGTTGGACTTTAAAGAAGGCTGAGCACCAGTGAACTGATGCTCTTGAACTGTGGTGTTGGAGAAGACTCTTGAGAGTCCCTTGGACTACAAGGAGATCAAACCAGTCAATCCTAAAGGAAATCAACCCTGAATATTCATTGGAAGGACTGATGATGAAGCTGAAGCGCCAATGCTTTGGCCAACTGATGTGAAGAGCTGACTCATTGGAAAAGACCCTGATGTTGGGAAAGATTGAAGTCAGAAGGAAAAGGGGATGACAGAGTATGAGATGGTTGGATGGCATCACCGACTTGATGGACATGAGTTTTGGCAACTCTGGGAGATGATGAAGGACAGGGAAGCCTGGCGTGCTGCAGTCCACGGGGTCACAAAGAGTTAGACACAACTGAGTGACCGAACAACAACAACAACAAGGACTTTGTGTTTTAGAAATGAACCCCACTCCAGTACTCTTGCCTGGAAAATCCTATGGATGGAGGAGCCTGGTGGGCTGCAGTCCATAAGGTCGCTAAGAGTCGGACACGACTAAGCGACTTCACTTTCAGTTTTCACTTTAAATGCACTGGAGAAGGACATGGCAACCCACTCCAGTGTTCTTGCCTGGAGAATCCCAGGGACGGGGGAGCCTGGTGGGCTGCCGTCTATGGGGTCGCACAGAGTCGGACGCGACTGAAGCAGCAGCAGCAGCTGCAAAATATAAGAAATTATATCCTCCAGAAAATCTATAAAGTCAGACTGTGGCAAAGGAGTCTCATGTTCTGCTTGAGAGAGCTGATTTCCATAACGTGAAGTATGAGGATGTATTAGAAAAATGCAACCCAATGTCTTAGTTTGGGATGGACAGAATTGAATAATGAATGACAGTGCAAAATGAAAATTGATCATGACTGTGATGTATTCGTAATTGATAGCAGTAATTTTTACAACGTATACTTTAAAAAAAAAACAACAGCAACTCCTCACTAAAGTTAGTGACTACCAAGATTTCTTAAAAACTGGGAGAATAATTCAGTTGCTAATTGCTCAAAATTCTATATATAAAATATATATTGATTTTTGTAGCAGCATTCCAGGAAAAGAATGTGGTCATAGAATTATTCACAAAATGGAAATATTCCTCATTTCTTCTCAATATTCAACAACAGCCTCAGCTGGCAATTTAAATCACATAATTTTTAGGTCGTGTGTTTTCTAACAAGCCTGTGTTACCCTTATTAATTTAAAAAACTAAATTTAGATCCAAGTTTTTGTCACTAAACACCTCATGATCCCCACATACCCTAACGATCTTTATTGAGCAAGATGGGCTAACAAAATCGTTAAGGTCTCTGTGAGTCAATGTGTCATTTCATGTTAATTTTAAGAAGCCAATCCTCTTGAAATACTAATGGTGAAATATCATTTAGTACAGTGCCTTGTATATAGTAAGTACGGAGTGGTTTTTCTTTTTTTTTTTTAATTCCTTAATTTTTTATTCCTGGTACCACTACCACAATTTACAGGGCAATATACCTGGTGTAATGAAAAGAAAAAGAAAAAGACAAAGCTAAAACAGATAAAAGACCTCAGGAAGGTACATCTAATTGACACTACATTGCATTAATCAATAGCTGCACTTTTTGCACACTGTGGCTATGACAGTCCTGAACAAGAAGGGTTTCCTGTTTAAGCTGCAGTAACTTTTCTGACTATGGATCATCGTTCCTTCTGTGGCAGATTTTTACAGTTCCTCTAACGCATTTGGGACGACTGTCTCAAAGTAACCTGCAGCTTTCCTGACAACTCCTCGCTCTCCTGCTAAGAACTATAGCCCTTTTCTTCTTCTACCATATCCACCACTTCCACCACCAGATCCATAACCACCACCATAGGGACTGCCTGAGCTTCTTCCACCAAAACTACCCCCTTTCATGGGTCCATAATTTGACTGCTGTTGTCCACTATAATTTCCAAAATCATTATAGTTTCCACCACCACCATAGTTACCTCCAAAATTTCCTCCTTCATTGTAACCATCATATCCTCCACCACCACCACCATATCCACCACCTTGGTTTCCATATCCTCCTGGTCCACCACCACCGTAACCTCCTCTACTACTATAACCAGGACCACCGCCATAGTTGCCACCACCCCCTCCAAATCCATTATATCCACCATCGCCTCCTCCATAGCTCCCTCTGCTGCCACCACCTCCACCACCATAGCCTCCTCTTCCACCAAAGTTTCCACCACGGCCAAAGTTTCCTCCACCACCTCCAAAGTTTCCTCCACGACCCATAAAGTTGCCAGATCCACCTCCACGACCTCTTTGTGATCCAGCAGATTGCATCTCTTGTTTAGAAAGGGCCTTTTTCACTTCACAATTATGCCCATTAATGGTGTGGTATTTCTGAACAACAATTTTATCAACTGTATCATGATCATCAAAAGTTACAAAAGCACATCCTCTCTTTTTCCCACTCTGCCTGTCTTCCATAACTTCTATGGTTTCAATCTTGCCATAGTTTTCAAAGCAGTCTCTCAAATTATATTCTTCTGTATCTTCTTTAATACCACCAACAAAAATTTTCTTCACTGTTAGGTGGGCACCAGGCTTTACAGAATCCTCTCTAGAAACAGCTCTCTTTGGTTCCACTACACGCTTGTGCGGTCGAGCATACATCGCTGCATCCACTTCTTCAACACAAGAATAAGTCACAAAACCAAAGCCCCTGGAACGTTTTGTTTTGGGGTCTCTCATCACGGAGTGGTTTTTCTTAATGTCATTTTTTACATTCAACTAAAACCATCTCCAATTTATGTAAGAAATTGTTAAGACAAATAAATATGCTTTCCAGATGTTGCTATGTCTTTATCCACTTTTTTCCAGTGTCAGTTAATGTAGTAAAATTGGAGAGGGAGAATGGATTCCAGGCAGGAAAGTTGAAATCAGGTAGTGTCTGTCATTAAAACTCCAGATTTACCCTGTTGATTAATTATATCATTATTCCATCTAGGTTGACTAAATCCATCTTGTGAAAGTGAATTCACTCAGTCGTGTCCAACTCTTTGTGACCCCATGGATTATACAATTCATGGGATTCTCTAGGCCAGAATACTGGAGTGGGTAGCCTTTCCTTTCTCCGGGGGATCTGCCCAACTCAGAGATCGAACCCAGGTCTCCCACATTGCAGGTGGATTCTTTACCAGCTGAGCCACAAGGGAAGCCCAAATCCATCTTAGGTTGATTTTTTTTTTTTTTTTTAAGTGACAACAGAATGAAGGGAAGCAATGCTTTTCTCCTGGCCACTACAACTTTTGAAAAATGAGATTTCTGGGTATTTCTTTGTCTATTAGTATTATTTAGAGATAGCATGGTATTACTTTTAAAAAGGTGAGTGATTTGCTTGCCAGAGGCTGTTGTAGTTCAGAGTTAGTGTGCTTGTTCTTACTGAGTTCCTGTTGTTGTATGCTATAGTAATTTAGAAAGGAATTAACCCAGGGAAATTTTGGCCTCAATAAATGATTAATGTAGAAATCCTATTTATCTCATGTTTATTCTCTGCTGCCCCAACACAACAGTGATAGAATATAAGTTAAATATGATTGCATCTGATCAGTAGTTCTGATTTATTTGTTTCAGTCTGGCCAAAGAAAGTTGGGAGCATAAAACTGCAAGGAATTGCTTCTCTAAAAATATATCTGCTAAATGCACTTGCCATTTAAATCTTACAATTGCACTCGAATTAAGTGCTGGGGAATCCAGGGCACCCTATACTAGATCTGATTTGGAAGAGGGCACAAACGAAATTCTTACTGGCATTTATTTATGTAGGCCTCTTTACTAAGTTTGGAGGGTGCGCTGGCTTTCTAAGTCATCACTGTTGTTAATAAATGCCATTTGATGTTTACTGACTTTCTGAGCAAGTGTTCCTGAATGTTTCTTTAATGATATTGTAGTTTAGTATAGGGATCAGCAACTACCACCTTTGGGACAAATCCAGCTTGCCACCTGTTTTTGTAAATAAAGTTTTATTTATGCTGCTCTGTTTACATGTTGTCTGTGGCTTCTTTTGCACAACAGCAGCTGAGGTGAATGGTTGAGACAGAGAACATATGGCCTGCAAAACCTGAAATGTATCCTGTCTGGCAGTTTATAGGGAAGAGTTTGCCTGTTCCTACTCTGGAATAGTAAGATAAAGCTACATGATCACTGATAACTTATAAAGATCTAACTAACTATTAGTCTGCACTTGGTTTCTGGAGTAATCAATCAGCCACACATTTATTTAATCAACAAATACTTACTGAATGCTTACTTATATGTCTGGTTCAAAGGATATAGTAGGGAAAGAAACAGAGTTCTTAGTACTCACATAATTTATGTTCAGGTGAGAATAGGACAAATGACACAGAGAAGTAAGATAAGAACTATGGGGAGTGTTAAGACTGTGTTGCCTATAAGAAACAGAACTTAAACTTGTGAGTCCTGACTGCCCCACCATCTTGGTCTATGAAGTATACCAGGCTGTAATATATTCATGTCTTGGGACGTCCACTGTAAGTTATACAATTACTAGATGTGTGCTAATTAACCAAAAGTATACTTATTTGCCTGTCTCTCTCAGTTTTGTTATAAACTAAAATCCTAATGTTTTGTTCTTTCAAATGTTTAATTGATGATTATTTTGATTTAGTTCTTAAAAGCTATTTTTAATTAGAAAAATTCCCTCAAAACCTCTTCTAGTGTTAAAATTCTAAGGAAAATACTAAGCTAACCAAATACAATAGTGTGTGTGTGTGCAGTTGCTCAGTCATGTCCAACTCTTTGCAACCCCCTGGACTACAGCCCACCAACACTCCTCGGTCCATGGAATTTTCCAGGCAAGAACCCTGGATTGGGTTGCCATTTCCTTCTCCAGGGTATCTTCCCAACTCAGGGATTGAACCCAGGTCTCTTGGATCTCCTTCACTGGCAGGCGGTTTCTTTACCACTGAGCCACTAGGGAAGCCCCAAACTCACGATTTTATACACACACAAATACTGAGGTATAGAGTATATATGTACACATTGGTGTACATGATCTCTTCACTGAGAGAGGCTAGAAGCAGTAACTCCTCAGAAATAATGAGTAGGCCCAATGCCCAGATTTTAGTCTCTTAACACCATTCTCCACTAAAAAGAACCAGAGCTCTGAGGAGAGGTGACTGATTATAGAACTGGGGTGAGGAAAATAAAAGATGAGCCTGGAATTCCTTGTGACTTCTAAAAAATAAAGATTTGAAGGAGCTTCTAATGGTCAAAGCTGGAACAACTTGAGCAACAAAATAATGGCACAATTGAATTTTAATCCATGAGTGTGTGAGTTTTCTGTTCAGTATGACAAATCACAATTTAGCAGCATAAAGCAACACACATTTATTGATCTCGCATTTTCCCTGGTCATGAGTCCATTCACAGCCTCACTAGGTCCTCTTCTCAGGGTTGAAAGGCTCTAGTCCAAGCAAGTGTTGGGTTGTCTCATATTCATCTGGAGGCTTAACTCAGGGATACTTTGCTTCTAGTCTCATTCAGACTGTTTGGAAGAATTTGTTTCTAGTGTTTGTAGAAGTGAGGCCCTGAAGTTCCAGAAGCTGCCTTGTCCTTGCCGTGCAGCTCAGTTCCCATCATAGAAGCTTACTTCGTCAAGGCCATCGGGAGCATCCTTCAGCTCAAAGAAGGCCTAAGCCATTTCTTGGCATCATGCCTCACAGGGTTACTTCCCGTTTGATTATTTCAAAGTCAACCAATTATGGACTTTAATTATGTCTATAAAATCCCTTTAATTTTGCCATATAAAATAATTTTAGAAATGATATCCCATCACTTCTGTTATGTTCTTTGATTAGAAACCAAGTCACAGGTTTTGCCCTCAGTGAAAAAGGGCAATCAAACAGAAGTTTATTAACATTAAAAAAAAAAAAATTATAAGTAGTATGAGGAAAAATAAATTTATGTACATAGAAGTAAAATTATCAAATTGTATATAGCAATATATGAATAATATATCATGATTTGTATTTCTGTAAAGCATATATCATAAACTTATAAAATAAAAATAATTAATTACTTTAAAAAGAAAAAGTGGAGATTACATAGGAATTTGACTCATTGGAAGTCATTCTCTGATGTGTCTGCCACATTGAGTCCATATGGATAGAAGCAGTCTAATAAATATCTAAACAAGTGGAGAAGAAGAGATAATTCTTCCTCATAGTAGATTCCCATTCACAAACGTGGAAGGAAAGAGGGAAATAAAGAATTACCATTAGCAAGCACCATTGTAGTAAATGCTGCAGACAGGATTCTCTAATGGATGCTAAAATTAGTGGGTACAAGATTGAGGAGACAGAGAATTTGCAGAGTCTCAATATCTCCCCTAAGATACTCATCAACTACAAAGAGCAAAATGCAGTAACTTTTTATTGGTGCTTGGTAGACAACAGCTTTGCCAAGTAATCAAGGCAAAAGTCACCACAAGTGAAACGTCAATGTCATTAACCTCTTGGTAGAATGAACTGAAAAGAGCACAACACTTTTGTCATACTCGTCCCAAAATGCATTACCTTGCTTCAATCCTGACACAGTAACAGACTAAGCCAAATTGAGGAACATTCTACGAAACGACTTATCTGAACTCTTCAAAAGCATCAAGGTCATAAATATAAGGAAAGACAGATTAGACTGAAGGAGACCGAGGAGAAATAACAACTAGATGCAGTCTGAGACCCTACAAGGGAAAATGAAGCACTGACTGGAAAAAATGGTAAAATTCAAATATCTTTAATAATTTCTTACCATTTTAAGTTCCTCTTGATAATTATATAAAGGTTCTATAAGGTGTGATCACTAGGAGAGGTGGGCTAAGGGATATACGACAGCCCCTTATACAGGTGGTGCTAGTGGTAAAGAATCCACCTGCCAATGCAAAAAATGTAAAAGATGCAGGTTCTATCCCTAGGTTGCGAAGATCCCCTCAGGGAGGAACTGACAACCCACTCCAGTATTCTTGCCTGAAGAATCCCATGGACAGAGGAGTCTGACAAAGAGTTGAGCACAACTGAGCACAGCACTCTTATACTGGCTTTATAGCTTTACTCTGAGTCTTAAATTAATTGCACATAAGAGCTCTTCTGTAAAAAATTTTAATATAAGCTTGTGCTTAGAATTTTAAGTTGGCAAAAGCAGACATTAAGGTCATTTACTGATGTTTCATTTTTTAGTTGCACCAGAAATTTTGGACAGTATTGTGTACATAGCCATTGAAGAGTGAATATCTCCATGTGAAGTGGTGAAATTTGTTCTACCTCACAGATAGTGCTTACGTCACCACGTTGTGCTTACGTCATCATAGACACAAACTAGGGGGAAAATGAGACTTTTCTTTAAACACTTAGTTTTACTGTTAAAGCCTTCTCATGAATTTGGTTTATTTATTACATATGAAACATTCTCTTTTAAAATAGTTAACCACACTTTGTTTAAAAGGTTTTACTTAACATCATACATATGACATATAGAAATCTGTGGTTCGAGAGGTGTTTAGTCATTTCATTTGGTTCAAAAAGCTCTGAATTGTCTTCTTTATATGGACAGTGGACAGAAATGGATCATCTGTATTACATTTCTCAAACATGTTTTCTGATCATGTCACAGTCATCTGCTGTGACTATGCTTTATACCTATGCTAATGGGAGATGAAGTTATTTCTTAGTAACTATGAAACTACTGATGGAAAGACAGGGATTGAAACCAAATGGAGAATTTAAAACAGTTTGGGCAAGTCTATCGTTACCATGAAAAGACTCTTTGTTTCTTTAAAGGACAGATTTAATAAATGAGTAGGTAACTCATAGCTTTAAAGCGAGATCTCTTAGAAATGCACCAGACAACCACTAGTGCTGCTTTTATATGGCAGTATTTTATAAATTCATGAGCTTTCTTACAGCCTTTTTTATGTTTACTTGAAATATGGTATATAAGAGCAGTGCCTGGGGCATGTATAGTATAAGCAGTGGTGTCCTTAGAATCACTGTGTTTTGTTTTGTTTTGTTTTTACTGTCATGAGTCTATGAATTCAGTCTGTCATGTAGAAACAAACAATCATTAAAATGTAAGCACTTACTATCTTACTGCAATTGATTCCCCAGTGACATTTTAAAAAGTCAGTATTTGGCTGCAGAGTGCTTTAAATTTCTAAATGGACTGGAGCTTAGGGGCCGTAGGGTATTTCATAGGAAGCACATGACCCTGAGTGGACACATAGCAACTTTTGTGTATCTGTAGCCAAGTTGATGGCAGTGTTTACCCTAGAAGTTGTTTTTACCCAAATGTAAGTATTTTTGCTTTATTTATTTGGTACTAATACTAATTTACTGCAGATGTCTAAGAGTAAATAAATGAATGAATTCATTCAAACAGACAAATTCATTCAAACAAAACACAAATGAATCCCTTTGAGGATTATGCTAAATTCAACTGCCTTTGTTACTTTATAGTACTTTTACTCTCAGAAATGTATCTATACTTCTGAGGCAGAAAGTGAGCTGATTGTTCTTAAGCTAAAAAATCATGTCTCTAGACCTCATATAATTCACTGTCTGTCTTTAGTTATAAAGTTTTTTGTTTTATTTTAATAAAGTTAATTAAAGTGTTTTGCTTTAATTCCTATTCTCAGATTAAGGACCATGAAATAACAAAGATTTATTAATTATTTGTTATGCTGATGGAGGGACTAAAGAATTAAACAACTTGATTCCTGTCTCATGGCGCTTACCTTATAGTTTGAAAAGACAAAAAGCAAAAATTAAATGGAAATCAAATAGGTGGTAAATAGACACTATTGCTCTGTTAGCAATAAAGATTAAAAGGTACAGAATAGTGTTTCTTCTTTAGTGATAATGTACACTATATTTTATAGTTGTGTGTCTTTTAATTGAGCTTTCCTTCTAAGTTTTTGTGGAATCTGTGATTGACTTAGAAGTTTTTAGAAGTCAGTTGTTATTGCTATATTAAGTAAATATTACTCATGAAAGATTGTTGGCCACTATGCTGCCTGCCCACTTGGGAGTCCGAGTTGACTTCATCAGTCTGGGATTTTGTTAAACGTATTGTAGAAGTATGTCTCGAGATTTGAGCTTGTAGATTGATTTGTGAATTTGGGAACTCATACAGTAGAAAATTGAACTTTTCAGGAGGTGATTTGATAAATATGTTTATGCATGCTTCCTCTTTGTTTTACAAAAAAGTATAAAATATCACTCTCTTTGAGCTGTATGTTTTTCTTTGTGGAGCGATACCTTTTGTGATCATGAAGATTAAATACATTTAACTGTGTCTTGGGTTTTACACAATTGTGACATTAATGCAGAGGGTTCCCTATCCCCACTTCCTCTCCTGTGTTTTTACAGGAAGTCAGATGCCCCCTCAGCCACCTGGGAACCAGTCAGAATCCAGTTCTCATCCTGCCTTGAGCCAGTCACCAATGCCACAGGAAAGAGGTTGGTCTTCAGTTCATATCTTACATACCTTCGTGTTTTGAGTGTGTAAGGTTTAAGTGAGTTTGCTACCTATGTACCTGCTTATACACATTTTTTTAAAGGCTATTACATTTTCTCATCAGATGAAAGAAATACCTAAGAACCTACATATAACAATAAATACTGAAAAGAAGGATGGTTTCTGGTAGATTGGGTGGTTTTACCAAATCCCAGTTCAAGGTCCAGAGAATCTGCGTGTCCACATAGAACCAAGAAGTATAGTTTAAACATTACTGCAGTCTGATATTTGATCTAGCTGTGTAAAGATGACTATTAATGATTCAATTTTGATATTGGTCCTAATGAAGTAAAGTGCATCTGTTTAGCTGTTTTGATCAATTACTTATCCCATGATATTTAACAGTAAATTTTTAAATGCATAGTAAAACCTTATCTTGTAGAATTATAGGATCTCAGAAATGGAGCTGACCTGGAAGACTGTAGAGTCCATTCATCTCAATTTATGAATAAAGAAATTGAGGACTGTAGAGGTTCTATATGACCTTCTCATTCTCAGAGACTAGTTCGTGTCAGAGCCAGAAAAAGCAATGTGAGCTTTTCCTGAGCATTCAGGTTGTCCCGCATCTGCAGACTCTGACCTTTCACTCAGTTCTGCAAGTTGACCCCCATATATTATTGCCTTGACTGAGGCCTTAGTCCTTCATCAGTTTGCTTCTGTCTTGTTTCCCCCTTTTGGAGGGAAAGTTACTCTTATTGAAGGTGGAGATGGTGATTTTAGTCCAATAAGTGTAGACAGGATTGACAGGCGTGCTGCACCATCTAGTGCTGTGCCTGGTCACCGCCTCCTACTGCCCACGAGTCAGGCCTTGCCCACCTGCCCCGCCCCCCACAATGGAGATGCCACTTTCCTTCACTCTACTTCCTCTCTCACTTGCCAGGAAGACAAAAGTTGCTGGCTTGGTAGCTAGTATTTAAAGGCTCCTGACCCCTAATGTTTATAATTATTTCTGTATGAGTTGTAAAGATGATAATTTGTTTCTCATTAGATGAACTTTCAGTTATTTTACATACTAAAAACTCAGCAACATGTTATTTAGAAAGTAATACCAGTAAAAAGATGGATTACCCTTATCTCTACATCATTTGTGTTAAAATAAATGTTTAGTAGGAATAAAATGAAATTTTAATTTCTAATACCTTTACATATTTAACTTTTTATTATCATTTAATGTGCAGTTAATACTTTAATTCCCTTATCAAAATATTATGATATGTTTTAATAATGGAGTAGTAGTGGTTTTTAAGCTTTAGAGTGCATGAGAACCATCTGGAGAACTTGTTAAGCTGGATTACTAGGGCACACTGCAGGTTTCTGATTCTGCATCAGAAAATCCACATCTCTGACCAGTTCCCCAGTGCTGCTGATGCTGCTGGTCCAAGGACCATACTCAAGAACCACTGCTTTATAATGATGCTATAGTGTGTTTTAATCATTGTATGATGTGTGTATTTGTTTCTCTATCAACTTTCCACTGTGGCCTCCTGTAAATTGGTCTTGTATGTCACATCCTCTCTATAAATCGCTTGTTCTGTGTTAACTCCCCTATGGCTCTGTTGTCTGGGAAGCATGACAGACGCTTCTGGAAGGAGCCCTGGAGCCAAGCCAGTGGGAGTTTCCCCAGACTCCCTTTTCGTGGCTATCGTTTGTACCTGCCTTGTGGTACTGGGTCAAGGAAGTGAAGTAAAAAAGAATAGAGAAAATTATCCTGTACTGAAAGCCCACTCAGGCCAGACCCAGAGCTAAAATGAAGATATTTGTTGTTTCATTTTCACCATAAACCTGTAACATCATTCCTACTGGGAGAATTCTGCTTATTTTGTAAGCATTGGAAGATAAGAGGTACTTTATTTGGAAATCCTACAATAAACCTTTATTGCTACAAACTGAAAAAGAACCCCTCTTCTACATTCTCCAGTGTCTTTTCAGCCCCTTCCACCTGATACACATTTGAGAAATTTTAAAGTGTAGAATGCTGAATGTGAAGGACAAGATGACAGGAAATGTAGTTAAATCAAACTTTTAACCTTGCAAGACAAAATCCAAGGTATTCCTCTGGTGTCACTGTATGGAAACCACTTGTTGATATGTTTGAGTTTTTTTCCCCCTCTTATGTATAGTGTGATTTTGGTAACTAGTAGTGGATACATAACTGACAACCAGGCTAGTTTTAATGACCATTTCCTTCAAATAGTAAAAGATGACTTTTATAATGTGCTAAATCTGAATTGATTTTTATGAACATGTTCTTCTAACTTCCCTGAGACTGTGCTGGAGGCACCATGTGCATCCCTTGGATGGTGCTTTGCCGTGTATGAGTTAAATTTCCTCTAAAATTGGGTAGCAAGTACTTTTTTTTTAATGACTTTGTTTAAATCTAGGAAGATATGTTAGCTGCTGCCTGATAACATTTGATCATGTGTTTTAATGGCAGATGACATAATCATTTTAAGGATTTGATACAATAATGAAAAGCATTTTTTGTTTGTTTTACCATCATTTGGTATGTACCAACAATATATATAGTGCAAAGTAAATCTAAGAAAGCCTTTACTATAAAATTCCCCAGTATTGATTCCCATGTAATTTAACTTACTTTATACCTTTATCGGAGAAGGCAATGGCACCCCACTCCAGTATTCTTGCTTGGAAAATCCCATGGACGGAGGAGCCTGGTAGGCTGCAGTCCATGGGGTCGCTAAGAGTCGGACACGACTGAAGTGACTTAGCATATACCTTCATAAGTTATATACCCTCTGCCCTTATTTAAGGAAGTAATGAAAGAAGAGGAAAAGAATACATTGAGTTAGCATCTTATTTTTAAAAATGTATTCTTTCTCAGAAACCATGGTCCCTGATAAACAAGATAAGGCACAGCTTCTGTACTGCTGAGTGCTAAAATAACCAAGCTAAACACTTCCTTTTACACTTATTTGTTTTAACAAGATTATAAGAGAGTAAAATTCCACAATTATACACATTTTCTTTAATATACCCATAGGAGATAGATTTACTTTAATGGCGAACAGTCCAGAAACACACTTGCCCAGAGACACCAGCACAAAACAAGAGACTCAGGAAAGCCTGCTTTCCTGTGGAGTGCAATGTTCTGGGTCCTTCCCACACTCCTTGCGGGGGTCAGCCGGGCTGACCTACCACCCTGGTGCTCAGTCCCTTCAGGCTCAAGAAGTTGCTGTCTTGCTCTGCTGTCATTTTGGGGGTTTGATCTTTATATTCCCATTCAGGAAGAACATTTATTAATAAATTACATACCCTGTTGAGAATTTTGCAAATCTGAGGCTGTCCTAGGGTCTGAACCATGCTGGTAGCAGCAAGGCCATCTCCTTGTCCCGAGGTTGAGCACAGAGTCCGTGCTCCATCTAGACCTGGGACCCTGTGGTGCCCACCCCCTCTTTACTTGGTGGTCCTGGTGTCAAGTGTATCAAAAAGCAGCAGTCACAAATTCATTTTCCCACATTGTGTGTAGGCAAAAAGAAGTGTATCTATAGTTTTCTATTTTCCATCTACAAAGGTGTATGTGGGTATGGCCATCAGAATTTACAGGAAGGAGGGAGACACTCTGAAGATCTATTGACTTCTTTATCCTTATGTAGTATTATCTCCTCTACGTTTCGTGTACTTCCCAGTATAAAACTTGATGTATACTCTCCTGTTTGCATACTATGTGGTGCTTCTTACTAAGTGAATAAAAAAAGTTCTTTGGTATTAACTTTTTTATTACTGATGTTTGTTCTTTTTAAACGTCAAAACTTCAGCTTAGTATTGCCATTGGTTTTTATTTAAACTAAATCTTTCCTCTCTAGACCTCATATAACAACATGCTCTCACCCAAAAAGTCAAATACTATGACTTATATGAACTAAGGCATTGGAAGAATAGTTAAGATAACCCTAAAATACTGAAATATATTTTACGAGAAAACTGTAGCCAACATGTTTAGATTCGCTATATCCTTATTTCTTAATCTTGAACATATGTATCTTAAAATTTGAAAAGGGCAGTAAGAAATGGCTTACTAGTAGAGTGTCCTGTTTTCTAGCAGGGAATATAGGATAGCCATCTGAGTAGATAAATAAGTATAATTATTATTAACATCAAAATGATCACATTTTTAACCTCTGTAAAATGTTAAGCTTAATGAAACTAGCAAATGCCCTTCTAGTTTATTGGATTAGCAATTAGGTGAAAACGTTTCGAGAAGGCTTATTTATTTGGACAGATGTAGAGAGGTTCGGAATTAATTTTTTGAAAACCTTTTAATTGAATTCCCTTTTAATTTTCACAGTGGTGTCTAGTTAAATATTCATGTTAGTGCTAGTGGTTTTCTGAAAGTCTGAACTAGATCTGGATTCTCAAAATCAACATAGGTTATTTAACCCTTTTCATCTAGTATGCCAGCAGGGACTTCCTTAGTGTAATCCCATAGTATTTGAATAATTAGAAGGTAGTAATGAGGATTTAATTAGTCCTTGAGATATGCTGAAAGCAGAACCACTAAGAACCTTCCCTTTTGGATATGGCTTGCAAGCAGAATTGATGCTGCTCCCAGACTGTGATGTGCTAGGAAATATATTCTGTTGCTGGAGGCAATACTTAGGCACCATTCCGTGACCATATGGAGGGCGTCCTGGGTGAGATTTTCCAGAATTATCGGGTTCCCCCACCCACAGCCTTCATTCTTGTCCAGCTACAGGACAACCTTTCTTCCTCTCTCAACTGTTTAAATAGGTTTATAGTTAAAGTCTACAGTATTACTGTACCTAATTGAGAATTGTCTTTTACTGTATCAGTGGTGCCAAAATTAGACAGCCTAGACAAGTTGTGTCGGAGAAGGCAACGGCACCCTACTCCAGTACTCTTGCCTGGAAAATCCCATGGACAGAGGGGCCCGGTAGGCTGCAGTCCATGGGGTCGCTAGGAGTCAGATACAACTGAGCGATTTCACTTTCACTTTTCACTTTCATGCATTGGAGAAGGAAATGGCAACCCACTCCAGTGTTCTTGCCTGGAGAATCCCAGGGACGGGGAGCCTGGTGGGCTGCCATCTGTGGGGTCGCACAGAGTCGGATACGACTGAAGCGACTTAGCAGCAGCAGCAGACAAGTTGTGTAGCTATTCTGTAGTTTCAGGACAAGGAAAAAAATAACAAAATATTGCAGTTTTACGTATCTTGAGTATTTAATCCAGCCAAACTTAGTTCTTGACAGCTGTATGTCAGATGAATCACAAAATTCTCATCTTTGGAATCTGATATTCACAGTGATATTTATCAGTAGCTCCATTTTTATAAACACAAATGGTGCCATTTTCCAGACAAAGTATGTAGCAAATGGGTGAGTTCAGGCATTTAGATGTCCTTTTTGTGTGCTACCATGAGAAGGTGAATCAGAATCTGTGTACTTTGAAGTATAAGGTTTCAAACTTAGGTATTTTATGCAGACTGAATAGAATATGTCTTTGTTCTGTTATTAATCCCAAATGTTAAATGCTTTGATAAGTTTTATTCCCACTCGTTAATGGTGTATGTTAACTTCTTTTCAGCATATGAGTAGAATTCCTCATCAAATTTCTAAGCACATTCTATTTGGACGGGGTAAATCTTTCTCTTCCTTTTTAATGGGAAGGACAGGAAAGAGATCTCTTAAAATAAATCCAGTGTCTTTCTGTAGATTAGACTGAACTCTTGAGGGCCAGAACCAAATCTTATTTATGCCCTGCATCCTTATGCTACAGCAGCACCTTCTATATAATAGGTGCTCAACAAAGATTTAGTTGAACGACAGGAAATAATTCAGCCTTCACAACCATTCAGAAGTTTCAGATCTATTCAGAGCACAGAACAACCAAAGAACAAAATGTTTCTTGCTCTGAAATTAAGAAAGTGTACCATATTGACATGTCTTCTTTCAGTTTTACCATTATAAGTCATTTGCTGTAGCACAGTGTTTCTCTCTCTTGCACCAGATTAAAGCTACCACTTCCATCTTCCATTCTTCCAGAAATATTTCTACAATCATACAGACAAGTGTCAGTCTGAGATGGGGTGCTCACACCTGGAGCCTCACAGTAAAGTGCATTGTCCAGAGGCCAACCATGTTCTTTACAACCCCAGAATATTTAAAGGGAAATAAGTAAAACTTTGGAAAAGTTTTTAATGCTGCTGGCTTATTTCCTAGTGATATGCACACCAAAAATCAGTTTTGAAATTTTTAAAATTATTTTTGTACATCTTAATTGACCTAACTCAGTTGCAAGAACAGATTAACCAGTAAGTACAGAAATGGAAGAGACCACCGAGATGATGGTTAAGGAGTTGGAAATGAGATTGTGTGTGTGTGTGTGTGTGCAAACTACAGAAATTATTTTGTCGCTCTTTCTCTGAGGTTCTCAGAGAAGGATCTCCCAGTCGACCTGTCTGTTTGTTCTTGCATGTAAAGGTTCTTATCACTTACATTGTGAGCATACTAACTGTAAAATGATGCTGCCTTTCAGGACAAGGGTATTGTCAAAAAGAGAAAATAGATTCCTTTCCTCGAGCCTTGTTGTGTAAATATAATAGATCAGCGTGTTAAGGCATTCATGACAGTCTACCCTCACCCCCAGATGCAATTAATTTAGCCTCCACTCTTAATTGAGGATCCCTTTTTTATAATCGGTGGCAGATGAAAATAAACTCAAATGGGAGGTACCGTACAAGAGAGACCATCTAAGACTTGTTTCTAATTTCTTCAGCCCCAGAACTCTGCCTCTGGGCTGGATTGTGGACCAAACCAAAGCTAGTCAGTAATGAAGGGAATAGAAGTATAGGAATTGTTTGAGGGTTAGCACTGAATTCCTATTAAGTCTGCTATCTAGAGATCTGTTCACCAAAGAGCTCAGGGAAATAAATACCACTACAATAAAAATCATTTTGTGTTCGTTGTAGAATCATCAGTCTGAATTTTAGAATATTTTAAAAGAAGCATAGTTTTGTTACTTTTGTATGTGCAGTAATTTATTTGAATTGCCAATTAAAGCTTATTTTTAATAGTTAACACTCATTTGTAATTGGCTCATTATTCTTCCATGAAAGTATTTGAGAACATCTGGATCTTAGGTAAATTCAGCATTGTGTATTGTGTGCACTTATTTATAACAACATGTTTTCTCCTGTGCTTTATGGGTCTGTACCTCAGTGAAAGACTGCTGTCTGCTTTGTTCCCCAAGCCAGAAAGCTTGAAAGCATCCTTGATGTCTTTTTCTCTCCCATCAGCTCTACACTCATCACCTTGTTCTGCGGACTCCACCCCTCAGTGGTTTCTCACATCCTCCTTTTCTTGGCTTTCACTGGCATGATCCCAGCCCACGCCCCTGAGGCTCCATCAACACCTCCCAGCCAGTCTTCCTGTCAACTTTGCTCCCTCCACTCTGCTTTCCAGGCTGCATCCAAAATGGTCTCTCCAGAAGAATGGTGACACCGTGTCATTCCCTTCATAAAAGCCTTTAAGAGCTTGCCTCTGCCTATAGAGAAAGGCCTTCCTGTGCTTGGTCACGGGGGCCATCTCACCCACCCAGCCTCCCCTTTTGGGCTCGTTCTTATCACTCTCCTGCCTGGTGGTCTCCAGCCAGGGTCTTCTGGACCTTCACGTGCGCTGCTCCCCAACCCTTGTGCCACCCACTCCTCAACCCTCCTTCCTCCCCGACCTGTGGCCCCCAGCCCATCTTTACTCCTTTCATATCCTCCAAACAGCCTGACACCTCGTAGGTCCTTGAGTCCAGTCCAGGTTTCCTGCCAGAACAAAGAAGGAAGCATCGCCTGATCGGCCAGCACTGTCCCGCGCAGGCAGGCAGTGCTCAGGAGCCCTGGAGAGCTTACCGCTGGAGCTCTCTCCTCAGGGAGAGCTCTGTGAGGACCAGGACCATGGGGCCTTGGCCAGTGTCTTACTCCAGTGCTTCTTAGATACATTCTTTTCCTCATCTTAATCTTCAGGGAATCTGGGACCAAAAATCTGGGTTTAGGTGCAAACTTACTACTAACTGGTTTTGTGACTTTGGACAAGTAATTGAATTTCTTCTTCCTCATTTGTAATGGGCTTCCCTGGTGGCTCAGAGGTTAAAGCTTCTGCTTCCAATGTGG
The DNA here is from genome assembly GCF_002263795.3 of Bos taurus. Taxonomy (NCBI): domain Eukaryota; kingdom Metazoa; phylum Chordata; class Mammalia; order Artiodactyla; family Bovidae; genus Bos; species Bos taurus. The sequence continues at coordinate 93,753,826 of NC_037336.1, forward strand.
GAGACCTGGGTTCGATCCCTGGGTCAGGAAGATCCCCTGGAGAAGGAAATGGCAACCCACTCCAGTATTCTTGCCTGGAGAATCCCATGGACGGAGGAGCTTGGTGGGCTACAGTCCACGGGGTTGCAGAGTCGGACACGACTGAGCGACTTCACTTTCATTTGTAAAGTGGGGATCAGAGTGTCCCATGGATTTGTTGCATGGATCAAATGCAACCTTGTATCGAAAAGTTATCTACTGGATGCTTGGGGCTAGTGCACTGGGAAGACCCAGAGGGATGGTATGGGGAGGGAGGAGGGAGGAGGGTTCAGGATGGGGAACACATGTATACCTGTGGCGGATTCATTTTGATATTTGGCAAAACTAATACAATTATGTAAAGTTTAAAAATAAAATTAGAAGAAAAAAAAAAGAAAAGTTATCTATTGCAAAGCACTGTGCAAATACTAGTAATCATAAGCATCAGGCACAGATGACTGTTGTGAGACTGGATTGAAAGCCTGAAAAAGTTATTTCTTTGCTTCTTCCAGCAGGTAGGGACACATAAAATTGGCTTCACCCTCAGCACTGAAGTTGACTTTTGCAGCTAAACTCCAAAGAATTATCTAAGGAAAGGCCAAATAGTTTGCTCCCGTCTGCCATCTGGGTAGTCAGTCCAGTTCCTCCCCTGACTCTGATTTTCCCGATGATTGATGATGTCAGTAGCTGAGAAGGCTTCATGGGGGCGGGTGGGGAGGACTTAGATGCTGTCGTTTGTGCCTCTGAGTAGAGGGTGTGGTGGTGACAGGAAAGGGAGAGGGAGCGATTGTGCCAGTTAACCTGAAAGCACAGCTGGGAGAACACTGGGCGGCCTGGGTTATAGCCTTGAACGGGTCATTAGTTTCTGTCTTCCTTGGAGCAGTTCGTGTTGTGAAGAGAAGCAAGCAGGCAACTAAACACTGAAGATGTTAAAATGTAACAAGAATATTCTTTAAAATCTATTTTTCTCTCCAAATGGGAATCTGACACCTATTTGCGATAAGAAATGGTTCTGTGTTTACAGTTGGAGCCTCTGCTAAGGTGGTGCAGCATGTGACCGTGACTTCACACATGTGGGGAAACATCTTTTATTGAACTGCCCTGAAGAAACAAGGCAGTTCTTCTGTGAATGTTTAACAGATGCCAACATGAAAATAAACCATCCATGTGCCAAAGGAAAAACGTGCCTTGCCTTTTGGTGGCTTGTGGAGCCTTGGGTGTTTTGTGGGTGTCCTGACCATGCTCAAGAGGCCCCCCTGACAAGGCGCTATGCTCATGTGGACTTGGTGCTGGGCTCACATGCTCCTCTGCGGTAGCCGGAGCACTTGTGCTCTCTCTTTGCTGTTCTCTTTCATGGGTGGGGTGAACCATGATCTGGGTCTTGTGCTTAACGCTGTTTTTTCCATCAGGATTTAAGGTCTCCATTGCTTACATTGCAGAATTTGTTGTCTTGCATGAAGAATGAAAGGACATACAGTTGGAGGCTTAGGTCCACATTTAAATGCCTTCCAGTTTAATTTTCTGAAATTCCTTGTATTTGCTCCATTACTTATTCGACATTTTTTCTAAGTCAGTTTTCTAACACCCTTCAACTTAGAGATGCATTTTCCGTGGATGGCCCTTTAACCTATCAGTGATTGTTTTGGAGTTGTGACAGCCCGTCGTTGTCTGTTGGATTCATGGAGCTTTCTTCTCTGTTTTTCCATGGAGCATTTCCTCCAGATATGCTTTAAGGCCTAACTATAATTTCATCTATTCTTGAGAATATTTTAAATATTCTTAAAGATAAGCTGTATCTCTGTCTTGTCCAGTGAAGAATTTTTCCTCATTCATACCACATAAAAATATTCTATATTCATTTTATCTCTTAAGTGGAAAATGTGATTTGTTTATAATGACTACATAAATCAGTTCCTTAAAAAAATTTTTTTTGATCTGCCAAGGTTTAGACAGTCACTGTGGAATTTTCTCTTCTATAAGAATTTTCTTTTTTGCAGTTAAGAGCATCATATAGCATTTTTTTTTCTAAACCAGGAAAAATATCCACTTAATAAGCCACAAAAATAGCATGTTGAAGAAAATATTTGAAAGGCCTTGAAAACTCATTTATCTAATAATGATGTGGATAGACATTTTGGAAATACTAATTCTTTGTTAGGCCTGTTTTCTAAGATTCCAAGATAGTAATATGTTTTCTTAAAAACACATTAAGGAAAACAGAAGCCTCTTCAGCTTAGTCTTTAATACTAGCCTCTGTATAGATTGAAGTATTAATAACATTTTCCTAGACTTAACATGACTTCTACTGCCATGTAATAGAATAGATTGTCTAGGAATTCTCCACTGATCCGAATATCCATAGGAGGATGACCCCTGTGAGAATCATTCTTAACCTGAGACTGAGTGACTCCAGATTGGGTCCTGCGGCCCCACCACCAACCCTACTTTCAGCTATTGGGTAAATGGGAAGTGGTGTTCAAAGAATCGTCAGATTATAATGAAATATCTAAATGAACCCCTGTGCCTTTGGAATGAACTTTAGAACAAGTTGTTAGCCCCTTACTAGGTGGTGGGAACAAGTCTGGCCAAAATTGGGCCTTTATCACACAAGTTCAAGGTTCCTCAACAACCCCTCAGCTGAAGACTGATATGCCCTTATCTGGGGCAAGGTCTAGGAGGTTCTCTTTATAACTGGAAATAGAATCTCCTTTCACAAAAACCTAATAGATTGATCTATCCGTTGCATAAAGTGTTTATCCAGCTAGTGATTCATATAGGTCCATGTGACTCAGTAATAAACAAAATTCAAGATCCTTCCCCTTTACATTGAGAGTTTGTTCAGGCACTTGACAGGACTCTTGACATCTGTCTCACCATCTAGGTTTCTTCTCTTTCTCTTCCTCGCCCCCTTCTCTTTCCACTCCCCCGCTCACTGTCTTAATAGGCAAACTCCAGGGACCCTGCAAGATTAGGAGGGATGTACACTGAGTCTTAACACCGCTCAGAACTAATCACTACTGTAGCTATTGATTGAATGGCCTGAAACCGAAAGGCTTCTGTTTTCTGAGCCAAGTAACATGGCCAGCCAATTATTTCTGGAACTAGCTATCAGGAAAAGGGCACTGGCTTCTGGATAGTCTGCTGAGTGAGGAAGGCTGCCCATCAGCTATAACTGGCTCTGGTGGAGGATGGAGCCGGCCAGCCCAGCACAGTGACGCAGAGCTGGGTGCACTTGGGCAAGGGCATCGAACCATTTGCCAGGAGACCACAGGGTGTGGCCACTGGGAGAATTAACCACGGTCCAGGAATTTGAAGCACTTTCCAACGTTGCCATGGTGCATGGTTTGAAAGGAAGCCTGGCAAGGGAAGCTAGTTTGAAAACTTGGGGTCACTCAGATGGGTAATAAATGGTGGGTTGTATTTAAAAATAATATGAATAATAATACCTGTCACTTACTGAGCCTCTGCTGTGTTCAGGCACTAAGCTGTATGCTTTACAAAGCATGTTCACATTTACTCTTATGAGGTAGACTCAGTAGTCATCCACCTTTTTCAGAGAAGGAAATTAAGGCTTGACTATTAACTTGCTGAAGTGTCCTGACCATAAGTGGTGAGGCCAGAACTTGAATCTGCAGTGACAGTGGAGATGGACAGAGCGGATGTATTTGGCAGATATTTAGGTGATAGAAATAATGGTGCTTTCTGGCCCATTAGGCTATCAGCCGTCAATTGTTCCTGCCTTGAATAGCTGTCCTCTTTTTGCCACAAATGATTACTTGAACATACTCTGAACGAGGAGCCAAACCATCACATTTATTAGACTGTTTTCCCAAAGTAAAATAAATGGATTCTGAATGAAGATGTTTTCTTATTCATTAAAAAACCTGTACTATTTGGTTCCAGTTCTGTGCCAGTCACCTGGCTTGGTCCAGAGGAGACAGATGCAAAGAGAATGTGTTTGTTTAAAGCCTCAGTGCTCACAGTCTGGGGGAAGACAGTCACCCCCACAAATAATGATAAAACTGTGACAGCTGCTCTCTGTTAGCTAACATACAGCATAGAAAAGTATCTTTTTTTCTGAAAGACCAGGGAATGCCATGGAAGCAGCAGGAGGAGAAGCCAGGAAGGACTGCATGTCAGTCTCATGGTGGTAAATGAGGCACTAGTATTTAACACTAGTATTTAGGCACTCAGTATTTAACAGAGGACACAGTCTAGCAGTCTGTTTTCAAACTGTCTCTCAAGCATGGGTTTTTTAGTTGAAAATATATATATAAAATATCAGAGATCATTGCACATAATCAGGGTAGAAACTTTTTTATGAGGCATACAGTGTATGTGTGAATACTGAATGTGAATATATAGACACATATGTATACTCATATATACACATTGAATCTTGGCAGGAGATATATTTCTTTACTATGGATTGTGGTAAAAAAAAAAAAATACTTGAAAGTGGTTTCAGTGAATTAACCTCTGTGAGCTTCACTGTCTTCATAGCTGTTTTGAAGTTTAAAAGAATAATGAACAAAGCCATTAGCATATAATAGCTGCTCATTAAAAAGTCAACTGTTATTAGACTAGTGAATAGTCAATTGCCAGGAACATGAGAGATGGTCCATAAATATTTGTTACGTGGATGAATGTATGAAGAAGGTAAGTGAGGTAAAAACGTGAGTGATCGAATCAGAGTGGGCACTCCATGATGACCATGTAGAAATGATGGGTCTGGAGAAATAGTCAGGTCACATTTGAAGAGACTTGACTGCTGGACTGTTCAGCTTCATTCTGTTAAACAATGGAGTCAGTGGCTAGTTTTTGAACAAACACTTGAATATCCCTGGAGAGATGAGAAAGGATGTAATCCATAGCATAAAGTGGAGGTCCTGTCTTGGGTACTAGGAAGAGATTTCCTTCTGAAAGGAGGAAAATCCATAAAGGTAGGACATGGATGTTGGGGTACATAGGTGAGAGCAGGCTGTCTTAAGGGTGGCTCTGCCTTTTCCTGTGGTCTCTTTACATTTAGCAGCAGGGCTAGCGGAAGGCTTCAAGAAAGGGATTCGAAATGTTAACCTAACCATAGGCAAAGTGAAAGTGAAGTCGCTCAGTTGTGTCCGACTCTTTGTGACCCCATGGACTGTAGCCTACCAGGCTCCTCCATCCATGGAATTTTCCAGGCAAGAGTACTGGAGTGGGTTGCCATTTTCTTCTCCAGGAGATCTTCCCAACCCAGGGATAGAACCCAGGTCTCCCACATTGCAGGCAGACGCTTAACCATCTGAGCCACCAGGGCAGCCCATAGACAAGACCAGAGCAAATAGAAGGGTGCCCAGTGACTACTGGGATTCAGCTGAATGCACAGACTTTGGCTTCCAGGAATGAACATTGCAGCATCCACTTCGCTAGTCAGACCTATTCTTAGTCTTATTCAGATCCAGTTAGATTTACCTGCATCCTACCTTCAGCTAAGGGCTCAACTTAAACAGGACTTCAGGGAGACCTCCCTTGTCCCCAGTCCAAATTGACTTCCCTGGTGGCTTAGAGGGTAAAGTGTCTGCCTGCAATGGTCAGGAAGATCCCCTGGAGAAGGAAATGGCAACCCACTCCAGTAGTCTTACCTGGAAAATCCCATGGATGGAGGAGCCTGGTAAGCTACCATCCATGGGGTGGCAAAGAGTCGGACACAACTGAGCAACTTCACTTCACTTCCAATACCTTCAGAGTACCTATACTTCTGTTTTCTTTTGCTTATACTTACTCCTAGTTGTTTGTTGGTGGCTGTCTCTGCCATTAGAATGTGAAGTCCACGGGGCAGAGCCTGAGTGCTCACTGTTTACATCTCCAGCACCTAGCATGCTGCCCAGAATCTGTCTCAGTTACTTTGTGATTTTATCATTTTTCCCTGTTGATAAGTTTTATTGTCTACTCAACTGAATTGTAATTCTTCAAAGACAAGGATCACATCTTTTACTTTAAAAAAAAAAAAATGCTGTTTTTTCTTAACTGCATTTCCATGAATGCCAGAGTAAAATTGGGGCATGCTGGTAGAAGATTTCTATGTCATTATTGTGGGTTGAGTTACCAGTGTGATAGCTTAGATCAGAACACACGCAGTGAATGGCTTGTAGCATCACTAAAAAGGCAACAGTAATACCTTTGTATGGCATTCTCATGGTGTTTTTCAGTTTAGAAAAGTACAGCCACACATGTTTTTCTTGTTTGATTCTCCGAATGCTCTTATAAGCCAGAATAGGAAATGCACTCACTGTTTTATACAAGAGAACCTGTGGTCCACACAGTGGATAGTGGAGGCAGCCTCTATAATCCACATCTGGTTCCAAGCAGATGGCATGCATGCATGTGTGTGTGTGTGTGTGTTTCCTATTACTGCAGTACCTTTCCTTTCAGAATAGAGCTTCCACTTCGTCAAGTTTGATTGTACACGTGTTTGTGGTCACATATACATATAATGAAGGATTCAAAAATAGTAAATCCACTTATATAAACCTTCTGTGCATATACTTTATGGATGAAATGTGTAAACCATATTTTCATATAAAGTTTCTAAGATTTCCAAATAAGTTCTTTTATATAATGTGAATAATAATTATCTAAATTAGTACTTCTTTCCAAAGTTTAATTTTTCCATGTTATATTATTTGCCAGTTCCATAATACACCTAGTAGTTCAACAAGCTTTTATACTATATGGGAAATTAACTTTATACTTCCTAAATTTTCCTTACTAGTTAGTTTGGTTTTTTAAACTCAGATGGTTAATAACTAGAAAAATTACACAACTTTTTTATTTTAAAAAAAAGGCTTCATTCTTCTAACCGTCAGTTTTTCTATTCATAAACTGTGCTACAACCTGCCATTTTATAATAACTTTCTAAAGGAGGCAAAATACAATCAAACGTGTCACCAAAAATAGAAAATTCTTGGTTGAAATTTATTTTTTGGAAACATTTTAACATTTATTTCATTCAAAATAAAGGTTAAAATAAAACAAAATGAAGACTGTCCCCCAAATAAATAGACATGCAAATTACAGACCTGAATTAGATACTTTTTAAAAGTTTAAGCCATAATCATGGAGAACTAGAAGTGTCTCTACAAATATTGTATGTCTTCCCTCTCTGCATTTAACACGTGAGGAAATGGAGACAGAAAGGCTAGGTTAATTGCTGTATTCTGCACAGCGAACATGGAACGCCCCCGACTGATGTCCTAGTCCTTGCTGTCATACCATGCCGCCTCTCTTGCTTTTCTTTTTTGAACATATTAATAATAGTAACAGGTAGTGATTATTGAAAGCTCGCTGTGTATGTGTGCCAGGCGCTGTTGTAAGTTTTTTGCATGTATCATCTCATTTAATCCTCACAGCAACCTTATGAGAGAGATAACAATTGTCCCTATTTTATAGATGAGGAAACAAGTAATGGACATGCAGATCTCTATATGCAGGATGAAAAGTAGAAATATTTCTTTTTTTGTTATCGTCTGCCTTCTAATTTTTTATTAATTTGTTTAGATTATGACTATATTCAATAACCTTTTAAAAATATGGTTATATACATAATGGAGGCTTCCCTGGTGGTTCACCAGTAAAGAATCCACCCGTCTGCCAATGCAGGAGATGAGGTTCAATCCCTGGGTTGGGAAAATCCCCTGGAGAAGGAAATGGCAACCCAATCCAGTATTCTTGCCTGGGAGATCCTGTGGGCTGAGGAGTATGGCAGACTACAGTCCATAGGGTCACAATGAGTTGGATCCCACTTAGCAACTAAACAACAACAATCCATAGTGGAAGTCGTTTTTAATAGGATTGGTGCTGGCCTTTAATCATGATGATATATTATGTATCACTGTTCCTACCTCCTAACTAGTCTTCTAACCTTTAGCCTTACTTTCCCTCAGTCCTTTCTTCATGCTGCATATTATGGTGGAATTAGCTTTTGAAAATGCAAGTCAGATCACATTGTTTTCCTGCCAAGACTGTGTATGGCCTTTGCCAGTGTTAATCAGACCAGATTTTCATAGGATTGCAAATGCAAAAGTTTTGGTGAACCACGCAGCTATTTGGTAATAACAGCTGAATCTGCAAGATGAAATGCTTCCTAGTCATGACATAGAGTGGCCAACAGAAAATGGACAAATGATATAAGTAGTTCTAGGAAAAGAGTTGAAACTGCTGTAAAATAAAATGTTCAACTTTACTCATGATAAAGGAAATGCACAGTCTAACACAAACAAATTATAAAATATCCCTGAAAGGATACATTAAAAAACCACTTGCCTTTGGCCAGGGAGACTAAATGGTAGGAGACAGGAGTATATATTTTTTTAATCTTTTGGAATTTGTAGACAGTTACACAAGTATTGGAGTAATGTGGATCCCACATACTTAAAAAATGAAGAAATAAAAACTAGCTTCTTCATGCTGGTTGGAAACTGCTCCTGAATATGTGGAGTGTTCAGAAGTTAAAATATACTCATAGCAATTTATAAACCAGAAAATTATCATCATCATCTCTTACTTTTGTGTATCACATTTCAGATTACAGAGCATTTTCATGTGCCATTTCAGTTATCTTATAGCAACCTCATCCACATTTTAAGATGAGGAAGCCGAGCCTCAGGTAAATTATGATTCACCTAAGGTCACACTGCTAGTTTTGATCAGTTCACACACTGCAGCATATTTACATAAATATGTCTACCCTACTAGATTCTGAGCCATCGACACAAGCAAAACTATAATCTAGGCCTTCTGTTCCCAGTTAGCTGCCATTCGATGATTATAGCTCAGAAAAGAGTCAGGGAAATTATGTCACCTCCTTTCATTTTCTTGGGAATTACATGGAAAGGGATGAGTCTAACCAAAAAATAAAACAAGATTTCAGAAACCTCTTGTAAGTAGTGCCATTGTAAAAGCATACAGAGAAAAGAATGGAATTTTTTTTCTGTCTGTATTTTCATTTTAATCTCTATAAAAGGAGGTGGATTCCATACGCCATAGAACCTTGTCTCCAAGTTGTAGAATTTGATGTTGTTACATATTCCATTTGGATTAACTTTAACATTTCACCTCTTTAGGAGCCTTGTCACAAACTTATTTTCTGCAAAATTCCAGTGATGAGTGAGATGACTCAACTGGATCATGGCATCATATATGTACCTATTTTTAAGGACTGAATTAAGAGTCAGAAATGATGAAATAACTTGCCAGATAAGAATTCTTAGAAGTCATTTGAACAAACCTTAAGCTTATAGTAAGCATCTGAGAGGCAGCAATAACTTAAGGATGTGCTATATTACACATGTTCTAAATCCTTCAGCGTGGACACTTCTTGGTTGAAGTGAAATTTAATGCTAAAAAAAGGACACATATTATTTTCCTTAACTAATGAAGAAGAAAACAGTCATTCTCCAAAGAGAGAAAGGAAGAAAAACTTACACAATCTGTATGGAATTCAGACACATTTTTTTATTAAACAGGACTCTGTATGAAACTCTTGAGAATTTTATAGTAAGGCTTAGATAAATATTTCATGTTACATCTGAAGATGCAATCATTTATAGTAATTTTAGCACTCTGATTTCTGTTTGTTTTCAGATTTGAAAAAGCAAACATTTTCTATGATGATTTATATCTGGGAGCTGCCAATTGAGCCCAATTTAACAAGCCTTATCTTTATAAATAAATGAAATAGGATAATAAGGAACAGCTCTACTTACTTGTATTTTATGTCTCTCTTTTCAGACAGAAGCAGTGTTAGAAGATTTTTTTTTTTCTTACTGAAATGTAAACCATGGCCTTTGTAAACGCCTTACTCTTTAACCCTCTAAATGTAAGCTGATCTTGGATGCAGGCACCATCTTTCCCTCCGGCTGCCTCAGGAGACTCTCTGGAAGCTACTGCTCTTGGTTCTCCAGAGCAGATGGAACCCACCCAACTCCATGCTTGCCACTGTTCTAGAGCCTTCAGCTGACAAGCGGGGACTCTCACCAGCTCTAACCCCTAGGTTCTGGGAATTGTTTTGCAAACTGCCCTTTGTTAGTTTGCTGGTTTGATAATTTATCTTTTTCTTAGATACATGTTTTAACATGGGATATTCTTTGTCTAAATGTGTGTTCACAGTTCATCCTGTGTATAATACTTGCTAATGTTCGGCCAAACTACTGATGAATGGGGACATACCTTGACTATAGTCTTTCTCAATTGAAAGATGGATTTTCTTTATCCATTGGCCAGTTATCTGCTCAGCACCTACCATGTGGTGCTCAGCACTCTGTGTACAAGAGGAATTTAAAATTCGTTCATTCAGTACATAGTTGTTGCACCTATTACGTGCAAACATCCAACTGGGCCCTGAGGGTACAGCAGGGGTCACATAATATGATCCCTGCCTTCCTGGGGCTTATGTTCTCATGGGAAGAGAGAGGTTAAGTGAGTCAGAAATAGAGTAAGCTGATTACAGGTAAGGAAAATTGCCATGAGAAAAGGAGGCACCATGAGGGAGGGCAGACCTGGAGGATGGGAAGGAACCCGCAGTAGTAGAAGGTTCTTGGGAGAGGGGACCGGAGAGAGAGAGAGACTCTATCATGGGAAAGAGCTTGACGTTGTCTTCTGGGAAGCATGAGAAGGCCGTGGATTTCAGGGTAGTGAGGAGGAGAGAAAACTATAGGAAGTGGGGTTAGAGTGAGAAAAGCAAACCTCAGACCACACAAGGTCCCAGAGACTATAGTCAAATGCTGGCATTTTACTTCGGATCCAGTGATCCTGGGGACAGGGGTGTTAGGCAGAGAAGATAACGCTCTAATTTCTAATTTCCTTTTTTACTCCTGAAAACCTGGCAGCTTTGTGAAAGTGAACCAAAAGTCACAAAACATGGGGTAGGCTGAGAGGGGTGAGCCAGACCATGACAAGGTGTGGGGGGAAAGACAGGAGCTTTTATAGACATGGAAATGGAGAAGAGAGATGACCCGACATGCATTTCAGAAGTAGAGGCAACAGACGTGCTGATGGCTCCATCGCACCATAGGACGGGGTGGGAGGAAGGATCACGGGGGTTGTGCTGGGGACACCATGGGCAGAACTTTGCAGGAGGAAGTCAGAGTGTATTTGGAGTAGCAGAGTACATTTCAGACCCTCCACCTGTGTGCAGTATCCCCTAGGGAACAGTGTGAATCAGGTGGTAAGTCTCAGCACTGCAGGAGTCAAGGTGAGCAGCTGTGACTCCAGGAGGTCAGAGGGAAAAAGAGAGTTCTATGCAGAGGAGAGCTGGGTGCTGTCCTGGGCTTGAGAGAGGGCTGGGGTGTTTGAATGGCAATATGCAGCCCTGAGATCCAGAATTGAGCCAAGACTCTGAGGGATGCACACACCATGTCCAGCCTGGCAAGAATGGATGTTAGGAGAGGTTAAGGTTACTTGCCTGTTATCCCTCTTCTCCTTTCCCTAGTTTAAGTGTTAAATCCATAGTGTTCCTAGGAACCCTAATGAGAGACTCGGGTAGCCCCCCGGGCCCTCTCGCATCATCCACACTGGGTTGAGATGTCTTTCCGTGTTGCGTAGGGGAATCCCACAACCCCGATCTTCTCCCGTCCACCTTGCACACAATTGCATGTCCACTTCTGTCACCTGCATTTATATATTTCCATTTATTTCTCACTTAGGTTTTATGGCAGGCACACAAAGAAACCCTCAGATGTCTCAATATGGACCTCAGCAGACAGGACCATCCATGTCGCCTCATCCTTCTCCTGGAGGCCAGATGCACCCTGGAATCAGTAGCTTTCAGCAGAGTAACTCAAGTGGAACTTACGGTCCACAGATGAGCCAGTATGGACCACAAGGTAAAGAAAAGTTTCTCCAGAATGCAGTCAGTAGGTTGTAGAAATTTTGTTACTATGCGAGTCCTTTCAAGACCTCAATGTTATAAACATCTCTTAAGATCCCATTGTTACCTGACAGATCTGTGAGGTTAATGCAAACCACAGCCCTTTGGTTTCCCATAGTGATGGGAAGAATAATTATAGCAACTATTCATTAAGCATTCATGCATCAGACACTCTGGTAAGTGCTCTTCATACATGTGTTATTAATAATGAAGGAGTGAACCCTTGTTTCTGTGATGTAGCTGTAAATGCTTATTGAGAAAGCAGCACAGGCCTTGACCTCAAGAAGTTTGATTCAAAACTTAGGTTATTCTGTTGAGTCCTGATTCTGCCCCTCCCTGTCTGTAATTACCTTTGTAACAATGTGCTCCCTACTCAGAAGGATTGCATCCTATTACTTTTCCTCCTAATCTGTCCCCAAAGTGCTCTCTCAGATAAATAATAGTTCTAATTTTCACAGTCATTGCCAGTTTTACTCTTAGAAGACAGGACAAAGCCTGAAATGGACATGTCTTTCAAAAAGGAAGATAAGGCATGAGTAGAAAAACAAGTGGAACCATGCCCAAAACGCCCCATTTACATTCTGCCTTCCTGGACATTGATGTCTGTTTTGTCTTACATGTGCAGAATCCTTTCAGCAAGGTTTTTAACCTGATACATATTTTTTTCTAAGTCACTTCTAGCAATAAGGAATTTGAATTTAGCACCTTTATATTTTGTTTATTTAAAGTAGACATTAATGGATAATTTAGAATGAGCTAATCTGGCACAATTCCCAGAGTTTCCTCACTTCTGAAAATACCAGGAATGTTCCAAGTGAAGGCAGTGCCCTCTAGGAAACTAGTACAATGTTCACCACGCCTCCACAGCCAAACCAGGTCCCCTGACTTACTAAAGCTGTAATGTTTCTCCCATCCAAGTACTAGCCAGCCCGACCCTGCTTAGCTTCCTAGATCAGACGCGTTCAGGGTGGTATGGCCATAGACAAGCCTTAATATTTCTTAGACTGTCCATCTGGAAAACGTGCTGTGCTGATGCCCTTCGAGCCTCTCCAGCCACAGAAGTACCTGCAAGGCCAGACGATTCTTTAAGGAGGAGGCCAGGTGCCATCTCAGCTTTTTACCTGGTATTTCTCAGGAAAGCTGTCCTTACCTCATAGTTTGAAAATTCTCTTGTTTTCTGAAGATCTCTTTCTGAAGGATTTTAAACACCCTCAGTACTATCAGTGTAGCACCATCACCTCACCTTATGTTGCCCTGTTATTTTGTATTCTAACTATTTGTGTTGTTGGGAAACTGTATTAGAACACCCAAAACAAATGTTTTCCATGGCCCTTTCTGCCTCTGTCCATGAGCATGTAGTGAGAGTGATATAAACGTGGGTTTGACTTTATTCCCTACCTGCCATGTCATAAGTAGATTTCTGTGTTATTAATTCCTATAAAAGCTCTAGGAATTTAAGGTCCTGGTTGACAGCCAGGGTCTGCCTAGTTCCCCATCAGCCAAGGTAGTTGTGACATGTAGCAGTTTGTTGCTGAGCTAAGGCAGGACGTGCCACTCAGCTGTAAGAGTGCCTGCTTGCCCTCTGTGCCACTCAGTGGGCATCTTCAAAACTGGGGGAACTTTGACGATCTGGAAAGGACAAAAACTATAGTGAAAATTGGGAAAGCAGCTTATAAGTTGTGACACGCACAGAAAATGTGAACTTTTACTTAGAATATAACTGGAGACAAGGCCAGGGCCTTATTCTCAGAGTTAGGGGTGGCTAGGGCCTGGGACTTACCAATGCCATTCCAAGGGTTTCATGTATATAATCTTGAAAACTGGCCACTCTACTCTGAAGTACTCTTGCAATCTCACCCTCTGCTGCTCTCAAATAAGGGAAGGTGGGAAGGCAGAGCCTTGGACTATCTGATGAGGCTTGTGTGAATGGCTAATAAAGCACTCATACTTTAGGAGTTAGCTAATAACACAGAAGGTAATTTCCATAAAATGGGTTTATCCTCTGAATAAACCCTCAGTTTTCTGGAATCGTTGAATAGTAAGATTCTTGATTTAATAGCACTGCTCCTGTGAGAGTTCTCACCCAACCTTTGGAAAATTGCTTACTCTCCGGGGTTTACTTTTTCTATAGAAAATGAGAAAATTAGATTGTGTTACCTTGGAAATTGCTTCTAATTCTAATGTTCTGAGTCTAAATTTTGCTTCGACTCCAGCACCTTTTTACATTAATGTGGCCCACTGGATCCACTGCATAACAGTTTGGATATATAGTCAAGAAGGTTGTTGTTTGGGAATTTTTTGAGGTATGAATACTAAGTTTAGGTTGGACAATTTAAACTAAGGCTGACAGTTTCCACACGTGGCATGTTCTAACTTTGCGCCCTAGGCAGTGTTCTCCTTCCAGGTGGCATCTCCGGCATACTCTGTGCTCCCCCCACCCCCTGGGCTTCTTGACTGGCTCCCGAAGCGTGGACTGAAAATCCGTTTTCTGGTGCTCTCGGTTCAAATCTGAATTGTTTACTTTCCTCCTTGTATTCCCCCTGTCGTCACTGAACAAATGACAGGAAATGACAATCATAACTTGTATTACTCAATCCAAGAAATATTCTTACCTTTACCTTTCTCTCTTGATTGATCCTTTTAAACAGAGACCCAAATGAAGTATTTTTTTTTCTTTCTCTTGATTAACTACTCAAATTATTAGTAGAATATTCAGCTTCCATCTTTGTTACAGGTTTTGATGTCTGGAAAGAATCACTTGTGCAGAGATCCACAGAGTCGTCGTCATATCTTCTCTGTTTCTAGCTAGATGGCTTTCTTCTGTGTTAATGTTTTTAAGAGATCTCGGGGGAAGATACTTTACAGTCTCTTTTTGCTAAACCTTTTTGTTGTCAGGAATAGCTTCTTCAAAATTATTAGTAACAGCAGCCAACATTTATTAAACACTACTGAGTCCTGGACTTGGTGTTTTTCATATATTAATTCATTTAATCCTCACAACATGCCATGTTATAGGTACCACTATTATTCCACTTGATAGACAAAGAAACTGAGGCATGCATCTCATAAACACCTTTGCCCAGGGTACACAGTGGTCATACTGGGATTCAAATTCAGGTATACTTTCCCATTTTTCTTCATTAACAGGAAACCTGTAATGTCATCCCATTTTTCAAATGAGCAGGTTAAGTAATTTACCCACAGTCCCACAGCTGGTCAGTGCAGAGCCAAGGTTCAAACCGAGAAAGACTTCAGAGGCCACTCAAGAGTGCCTGCTGTGTCATTTCCCATGACTTGGATACACTCCTTCCTGCTGGTTCCTTCAGTGAGCTGCTGGAGAGACAGAAGACAGACTATGAGCCTTCAAGGAGCTTTGGGGAATATAGGCTTGAGATACACCAAAAATACTAGAGATTAAGAAACAGATTCCTATTAAGAGGAAATTTTTTTAATGTATATTAATACTATAAATTATTAAATATACAGATGGGATGAAGCCAGTCTAAATGTGCAAAAATGTTTAATTGCAGTGTATTTTATGAAATAGTGCTTTTCTACCTTCAAGCAGACACATATAAAATAACTTCCCTTACAAAGTGTTTGCGAGTAGAGAGGGCCAGAGAGACTTGGCTCTAATAAATAAAAAGGAATTCTTTAATTGCTGTGTTAATTATTAATAAATGAATTTGTATGTGGAAAAGGGAGCCGAAATCCATTTCATCTTCATAGCCTTTCTATTTCCTAAGGACAGACACTTTCTTGTTCGTATGTTCTCTAGGAACAGTGTCTGTCACAGACTGTCCACAGATATTTTTTGCATATTTGTCACTAATTGCAAAAAGTGAGGGCCTAGCCTTAGTTGTGGAAGGAATTGGGAGTATTTTCTTGGGCAACCGATAGGAGTTCTGAGCCGTGATTCCCCTCTAGGTGTCACTCCTGTGTGAGTGTCTGGGGCCCCCATGTACAGCTGTAGACATTGCACACCGACTCAGCCTTGGTTTTATGCCTTAATTTGTATAGTTGTCTTAGGAAGCAGGGAGCTTATAAGAAGATGAATCTGACTAGCCTTTATTCCTAAAGTACTTTGTCAGAGGTGCTTTTCAGAAGGGTTTAGAGTGCTTCCCTCTAAAATAAATCAGATCCCAGTGGAACTCTTCCTTTTCCTTCATTCATTAAAAGTCAGCAATGGCAAACTTTAAATAATACCTAGTTGAAATGAATGCAGCTCCAAAATAGTGAATTGCACATTAATAATCTTATAAGTGTTTCAAGTCAAGAGGAACAACATATAAATGTCAACCAGTTGGCAGCCCACCAGCTACTGCAGAGAGCCTTCTAGGCCATGGCAGCCTTGGGGTCACCACGACCCATGATTTTAGTCCCCACTCTTGCTCTTAAATTAAGCTGAATTCAGCCTATCTTCTACAGAAGTGAGATGTGTCTGCCACATGGATTTATTCCCTCCCCCCACCCCCGTGGACAGTGCTGCTAATTGGAGATCTTGTTCTTTGGCTTTCCAGAGGCTGGTTTGTGTGCAGGTCAGTCCTGCATCAGTTTCACTCATTTCTCTCCTGAAACAGGTTGCAGTGCTCTTGATCGTTTACTTCATCCTGTTAGGTTAACTTGATTTTTTCGTTAAATGGACAGTGCTAGGGATAAGTATTAATTCCATAGTCTGTAAGGCTTTGTTCAAAAATTTCTAAATCTTTATCTTGCTCATAGTAGGAAAAAACAAATTGTAGCAGATCATATTATAACCAAAGGTGATTAATGGCCTCATCTTTTGATGCTCAAATTTAACCTTCAAGTTATAAGGTTTAAGCTTGAATTTTTCTTAGCAGACTGATAATCATTTTGACTTGACAAAAACCTGAGAATTAGGCAAGAA
The DNA here is from genome assembly GCF_002263795.3 of Bos taurus. Taxonomy (NCBI): domain Eukaryota; kingdom Metazoa; phylum Chordata; class Mammalia; order Artiodactyla; family Bovidae; genus Bos; species Bos taurus. Next base: position 93,770,637 of record NC_037336.1, read on the forward strand.
GTAAGGAAAATTTAAAGTACAAATCAACTTCACAGTAAGAAAGAACATACAGCAACATGAATTTTGACTAGTGTGAAGATAATTATTTCACTTATTAAAATCAACAGCACCTGGGGTGCCAGTGTCCCCTCCCCTCACGGTCATCCTGTGAACTTGGACCGCCGGCCTGGATCAGGACAGTTGGTGGCGGTGTAGAAACGCAGGATGTGGACAGGCTGCTTGACTTAGTCTTAGCAAGCTGCCTTTTCCTGAGGCTCACAGCTCTGCCATTTTTTTAATTGCTTTTTTTAAAAGAAATGACTAGTGTTCAATTCTGTAAGCATTGGCACCACCGGTCCTTTCTGAAGGCTTCCTGCACCTGCTGTCAGGTGAAGCAGATCAGAGCCCTCCCTGCAGGGGGCGCTATTCCCCCACCATCCGTGGGTGTGCACAGGGCGCAGCAGCTCTGAGCCCAGGGAGGACGCAGGTGCTCAGGCACCTGTGACAACAGTGACTCTGAGAATCCTTCCTTCCTTACCATGGGGCTTTTACTGTTTCATGCTGAATTTGGCTACTGAATTAAGATGATTTTACATTTTTTTAGGTCAGTAGTTACTTTTTCTTATGCTTTACTCTGAAATAGATTTGAATATCTGTGCATATTGAAAGTAAAAGGAGGCTCATGATACAATATATAGTAAAAAAGAATTTTGCTGGTGGAAAGTTATCTTATCAACATTGGAGCAGCTTCTGTCTGTTCCTTGACAGATTCTAATCATTGTTAGCGTCCAACAGTAGTTACCGTGAATATTTTTTCCCCATAGCAACCACAGGAGATAGAGAGTTTTATGTTATACCCTTTGTGCAGATGAGGAAACTGAACATTGTGGTGACCAGTGTCTTTGTGAAGGTCACACACAGGCAAACATTTATGCCCTGCTCCTTGAGAACCTGTGCTCCTCTCTTCTCTCGTTGCTCTGAAGTCAGAACCAGCATCCGACTTGCCCGTATGTTCCTGGGCCTGTGTGTATGTCAGCCTTGATGGTGGTGGAGAGGCGCCGACATGCCACACAGCTCCCTCTCCACGGCAGCTCTCCTCAGTCACCCTCTCAGGGGAGCCTGCCCTCTCCACACTGTCCAAGCTCTCCCTGCTCCGTTTTCCATCAGAGCACTTGGCACTGCATGGCATGGTCTAGATTTATCTATTGACCTATCTCCTGCCACCAGAGTGGAAGCTCTCTGCCTTTGCTCACTACTACATCATCAGCAATGAGCAGGGAGCGGGCACAAAAGAGGCTCTTAAAAACTATTTCCTGAATGGATGGAGACAGTATTCCAGAGATTCAGATCCAGTGCTCCCTCTTGATGCTGCTTTGATGCTTGATGCTTATTAGGTTGACTACTCAATGCTTAAGAATTATCTTTGGGAGATGGCACTAAGGATTGTTGTCTATTTCTCTCTGTGCTTCTATATTTTCTGTATTGAGCTTGCATCACTGTATAATTACATTTTAAAGGAGTTAATTTTTATAACATAATGGGAGAAAGCTACCAAAAGTGAAACATTAAAGTCATACTGTAAGGTAATGAATCTTTCCATTTCTTTTACAAGCTTTATACAATACCGTATTGCTTTTGCATTTCGAATACTTTTTAAAATGCATGTTGACCCGTGGCGGATTCATTTTGATATTTGGCAAAACTAATACAATTATGTAAAGCTTAAAAATAAAATAAAATTTAAAAAAAATAAAAAAATAAAAATTAAATTAAAAAAAATAAAAATAAAATGCATGTTGACCTAGGAAAAATGTGGTGCCTCATGTATCAGTTCAAAAGATAAATTATCTCAATTTTCACAAATAGTAGGGTTTACTACAACTTGGGGTAAGTGCGCTTTCATATTGAATCTGTGGTCTTAGCTATTCAGTCAGTTTCTGTCCTAAATCTGTGCCTGAAAGCATAGCACCATGTGATCATTCCGATTAGAAAAGTAGCATTGGAAGAAGGTTTTTGAAATACAACTTTTTTACACAGCAAGGATCTTATTTAGATGAAGAATGCTCTCAAAATCATTTGTCATTAGGAAAATGAAAATTAAAGCCATAACAGTATCCACAACACAGCTACTGGAATGGCTGATATTTTTTAAAATTTTGCAATATCAAGGATGTACAGTAGAGCACTTGGAACTCTCATATGTATCGTAGTAGAGTTTCTTACAAAGTTAAAAATGCACTTAATGTACAAAGGTAGCAGTCATCCCTAGAGTTTACCAAGAGAGATGAAACATATCCACTGGGAGACCTGTGTGCAAATGTCAGCAGCTTCAGTCACGATTGCCAGAAACAGGGACAGCCCACATGTCCCCAGAAAATGGAATACTGCTCAGCAGCAGAAGGGAGCAAACTCCTGATATGCACAGCATTATGGGTGAATTTCAGAAGCACAATACCGAGTGAAAGGAGCTAGACTCAGTACTATATGAGTCACTTTACATGACATCCTGGGGAAAGCAACACTGTAGGAACAGAAATCAGACCAGTGGCTGCCAGGGCTGGGGACAAGATTGACCACCAGATGGCAACTCTTTGTCCTGATAGAAATACCCTCGCCATGTCTTAGCTGTGCTGGTGGTCATAGGGCATGTATGCATGCTAATGCATAGAAATTCTGCCTCAATAAACATGACAGATGTAGTAGTAAATGTGTGTAGTAGATAACCATAAAAAGTGCTGATTTAAACCTAATTCACAAATGTGTTCATCATAATATATAGCTAATTATTCATTTTTTTCAAGTGTCTATTCTGTGATTTGTGCACCGTTTTACCCTCCACAGCAAAGGGAAATAATATAGGACCTTGCATGCAGTACTTGTTCCTAAGTCATTGTTGGATGGTTGAAACCAAGAAGCAAAATAAGCGGAAACATTTAATAATTCCATAGGAGCCGTAACCTTGGAATATTAATATTAACTAGCAAATTTTAAAATTGCGGAGTCAGGTATAGAGTTATTTGTGATCCTCCTAAAATAATGCTGAGGATGTGAATAGAGTGTAGCTCCTGCTTCCGTTATCTGGTGCTTGATTACAGCTCCCGGTAAGTTAAAATCTGAATTCATTTGGTGACCAATTTTCCAAAGCTGGTGTGCCAAGATGAACCCACTTGAAAACTGTGGGCTCTAGGACTTGGCTGCAAGGCCCGTCCAGCTGAGGTGGGCTGGCCTAGCATCTGCTGCCTTCATTGTGCTTAATGCTGGACCCATCTGTTTTCTGTCAGAGCCAGTGCCAACAAATTACTAATCTATTAGAGAAACATGGAAATAAGATTGCACTCCTCATTCCTGGCTTTTCCTCTCATATTTTGCTTGGCTTACATATTTGGTTTTTATTTATTTTGGGGAGAAAGATACATTATTGAGTAGGTAAAGTGAGGGGGGTGTGAATCATTTTTTACTCCTACACATTTTTAAAAGATTATGGAAAAAAGATTATATTAGTGATTATTGATAATGTTATTGTTGATGATCATGGTGATAGCTATAATTTATTAGGTAATTCTATGCTTGGCACTGTACTAGTCACTTTCTGCCTATTGCCCGTTAATATTGTTACTTTATCTGTCAAAACTCATGTTCCAAGAGGTTAAATAAGTTGTCCAAGGTGGTTCCCCTAGAAAGTGTCAGAACCCAGTATCAAATCCAGTTTCTACAGCCTGTGCTTTGTCTGTTGCTGCCTCTTAAGCCCTTTAAAGCCTTTAGAAACCATTTTTATCCAGGCATGTGAGTTTAATGAGGAAAGTCTTTTAAAGTTTCAAGGAGAAGAAAAGGGAACTTTGTATTTCTTCCACCAAATAGAGGCCTCTATAATTAGAACATACTCTCTTGACATGTGCTTTTGAGTGCCAGTTTGTGAAATCAGCCCAACTGATTGAGGGAAAATAAGACTGGGAGCCCAGCTTTCAATGGGCCTTTCTAAGCACGAGTGCACACATGCATGTGGGTGCGCGTGGTGGTTGTGCTCTGATGCATATTCTCCCGGATTGCAGAACGGTTCCTGCTGTGCAGTGAAGACCAGCTGTGGAACTGAGCAATGCTACTGAAACAGAGCTCTTCTCTTCTTATCACATAAAATGAATGAGAAAGATAGAAGACGGGGACAGGGGTACTGAACATCTCAGGTGTTTTCCTTTGTGGTTACTAAAATACAGCCCCTGATTGGCAGTTAAACCCAAGGTGCAGGAACCCAGAGGGACAATATTTCTCTGTTCCAAGTATGAGCAGCATTCTACTTCAACTGTAAGCAGGATTTAGCAAAACCAAGGACCTTCCTCTTATATCAAGTGCATTATGGGCTTAGTCTGCAATAACCATGTAAATGCTTGTTTTCTGAAACAAGATTAAAAGTCATTGCATTTCCTTGGAAAGCAAAGGGTACATATGTTTTCACTGAATAAAGTTTCTTACCAAATAAGTTACTTACCAAGTGTTGAGGGAGGGAGAGTGGAAACTAGCTACAGAGGAACAGGAAGAATATGTGGATTAATTTCGTTTGCGTTCAAGCTACAAATGAGTTTATTTTTAATAAAAGCAAGAGCCAGGGAAGAGCACTGTATCTCACTGATGTTATCAAACAGTCTGTAGGGAAGGGCTGAGAGAGGACGGGGTGGCGAGGGGTGAGCCTTCATCCTGCCACAGAGCAGAGTTCTGAGGACTGTGCTCTGGGAAAGCACAGGAAGAGGGGAACACAGCATCTTGTCCACTGCTCTGTGACCCCCCCATCCAGTGTGAGCATAAGGCGCCCTTTCCTCTGAGATGGTGCCATGGGAAAGTAGACGGGGATCTTCCATGTGGTCCCATGGGACACATGAGCAGCTTCAAAGCAGCCTCAGAACTTTTTATAAAGAACTTCAAAATTGATAAACAGTGAATGTTTGTTTACCTTTTGTGTTATGTAAGTGGCTCAGTCATGTCCGACTCTTTGCGACCCCGTGGACCCACCAGGCTCCTCTGTCCATGGAATTCTCCAGGCAAGAATACTGGAGTGGGTTGCCATTCTGTTCTCCAGGGGATTTTCCCAACCCGGGGATCTAACCCAGGTCTCCAAATAGATTCTTTACCATCTGAATCACCAGTGTTTACTTACAAACAATATCAGGTTGATTATTTCTGCAATGGCAGGGTATCTTCTTGAAAATACGGTTTATAGTTGAGGTGCTGCTGTAAAACACTGACTCGCATGCAACTCAGGGGCACCTGATGTGATTTGTATTGAACTTCTGCTGTCCCTTCTCCTCCCTTTGATTTTCCTGCCCATTCCAGCTCCTCAGATGGCCAGTGCCTTGCTCTCTTGTTCCTCTCCAGCCCTTGGACTTCCAGGAATACCCAGGGGAAAGTAGCTGCCACCTTTAACAGGTCACTTTCTGTGCTGATGGAGCACTTTCTTAAGGAGCTTGTCCCAAGACTGGTCTGTCACAGGGCTCAGCAGCTTGTGGCCACTCTGGCCAGCCACTGTGTTTGTAAATAAAGTTTTATTGGAACACAGATGCTCTGATTTATGTGTGTGTCACCTCTGGCCACATCAAGGCAGCAGTGGCGGTTTAGTTTTGACAGAGATCATCTAGCCCACAAAGCCTAAAATACTCACTCTTCATATACTTCATGGGCAGCCATGTGAGAGAGAGAGTTCACGGGCAGCACCTAACAAAGAGCTGACATCAGTCACTGTTGAAAACTCTGGGCTTCTTACAGATTTGTAGGTGCCCTTAAAGAAAACCTGCTTTCATGATTGGGACCATGCTGTTATGTCGGTGTGGTTTTCTGTTAAGTATTTGAGAGGCCATTTGGGTGCGGCTAGCAGAATAGGGTATTCAGACCACGGTTTTGAGGCCTGTTAGCCACATGACCTTGGGTCAGGTCACTCTGCATATCGCCTCAGGCTCCTCCTCCCTGAAGTGAGGACGCCAGTGACTGGGCTCTCTTAAGCTTGACATAAGGATGAAAGGAGGTAATGCTGAGAACTTGGAGCTGAGGTTAGCACACAGGAAACATGAATTGCTGGCTTTTATTGTTGTTGCTGATCTAACCCAGTTTCTGCTGGAAAAAGCTGAAGAAGCCCCTCCTCACCTTCAGAATACGCTCCAGGCTGGGAGGCCTGGTGAGCGGGGCCCCCCCTGCGCCCTTCTCACAGCCGCACTAGCTCAGCAGTGCCTTGCTCTCAAGTTCGCCCTCGCTGTCAGCGCTGTTGTTCACTGCCTCACCGACGGGGGCTCTCTGTCCTCTTCTGCGTTATTATCACCCCGCCAGTAACCTCCAACCATTTCTGTACCCGTATTTGAGACACTTTACACATATTACATCATTTAATCCTAACAGCAACTCTTCAAGTAGACCGAAATAAAGAGGATCCTCTTTTTTAAAAGAAAGAGAATGAAACCAAGAAAAATTAAAACAACTTACCTAAGATCCATGGTTGGTATATTCACAGAGTTTTCACTCAGCCCCAGTTCTCCCAGATCCCAGAGCCTGCCCCACACGGATTTCTGGGTCAAGACCCAACATGGTTTTTCAAAGACCTTCACTCAGTGCCTCCCCCCTCCGCAGATGACCCCCTGTATCCCTACCCTACAAGGACTTACTCTTCTTTCTCTTACACGTTTTACAGTGCATTATCTTTTCTGTTTTTGCTTTTGTATTTTTTCTTGTCTTTCCCCTGCTACTTCACCTTGTACACACACACACACTCACACACACACATACGCACACTCACACTCTTATGCTGTGAACTTGAGTATAGGAATTGCATTGTATTGAACCTTACATCCCTTGTGCCTAGAACAGTTACGTTGTGTAGATGAGATTCTTCCAGGAAGTGGTAAGGACAGGTAGAGAAACACTAATCCATACTCTCCAAACACTTCTCCTTTTAATATATTTCATTTCCACAGTCACTTATTGGGAGGCAGCATATTTTATTGGTTAATTACATTTGTTCCATAATCATTTGGCTTGAGCTTGAATCCTAACCTACTAGCTCTTGATTTTCCTCTTTTGTCAATGCAGTCATGGTCGTATCCATATTTCATATAGTTATTGGAGGAATGAATGAAATCATAGGTGCAAAACACTTAACCTGATATCTCACACATAGTGTGCATGGTTCAGCAGTTGTTGTTACGAAGTGGCATTATACATGCCTTCAATTTACTTGACTGTAATTTATGTACCCTCAACCAAAATAAAAGGTGTGGAAAGAGAGAGAAAACAAAACTATTGAACTAGTCCAGGCCATCTACTCCAGGAGCATGTGCCCCATGTGAGCAGGGATGGGAGGGTGACATTGCAGACGTTTATCTCAGTCTCAGACCCTGCCTGCTTCCTGTAGTGCCACCATCCTGCTTTGCTGAGTGCCATGCTTGTGCTTAAAATTTATTTATAAGACATGGTGCCGGGTACAACACAACCACTTTATCTGGTGCTCAAGCGAAAAAAAAATGTCTCTAGACACCAGAGAAATGCCGACTGGGTTGGACTAATTGTAGGTTTCCACATGACCCCTCCTGTGGGGTTTTGAAGGGTAATTTTGATCATATGTGCATGTTTCCTTATACCTTCTGAACACTTTATTGTCATGTGGTAGTGGAGAAGGCAATGGCAGCCCACTCGAGTACTCTTGCCTCGCAAATCCCATGGACAGAGGAGCCTGGTGGGCTGCAGTCCATGGGGTTGCGAAGAGTCTGACACGACTGAGCGACTTCACTTTCACTTTTCACTGTCATGCATTGGAGAAGGAAATGGCAACCCATTCCTGTGTTCTTGCCTGGAGAATCCCAGGGACAGGGGAGCCTGGTGGGCTGCTGTCTATGGGGTTGCACAGAGTCGGACACAACTGAAGCGACTTAGCAGCAGCAGGAGCAGCAGTGATGTACTGGTGCAATCTCAGATTGGAGTACACCTAGGGACTGGGGGCTAAAATAATTATTTTGCTTGAATTTTGATAATAGCATGAGATGTTGAATGAGCTGAAGCACCACTCAGCACTCCGTCTGTATCTGTGCAGAGATGGTTTCAGAGTTCAGCCTGGGTTTCTCTCCATGTTTCAGTGTCCTGTGTGGCTCTTTGCCTTTGGAATGTACAGAGATCATGTGTTTTGAGACATCCAACCTCATCAGCACCAAAGGGGAAGGGTTAATGAGGATAATGACTAATATTCTGTGTTGATCACATCGTTGGACCAAAAGTACTTCCAGTGAATATTTTCACAAGTTCAGATATTAAGAACAAGGCTCTAATTTGTGTTTGATTTTTGTTTAGGTAACTACTCCAGACCCCCAACATACAGTGGGGTGCCCAGTGCAAGCTACAGCGGCCCAGGGCCCAGCATGGGCGTCAATGCCAACAGCCAGATGCATGGACAAGGGCCAAGCCAGCCGTGTGGTGCCATGCCCCTGGGACGAGTGCCATCCGCAGGCATGCAGAACAGACCATTTCCTGGAAACATGAGCAGCATGACCCCCAGTTCTCCTGGCATGTCTCAGCAGGGGGGGCCAGGAATGGGGCCACCAATGCCAACCGTGAACCGTAAGGCACAGGAGGCAGCTGCTGCAGTGATGCAGGCCGCTGCGAACTCGGCGCAAAGCAGGTATGCCGTTGGGCGGGCAGTCTGCACAGACATGTGCACACGCACGGAGCCAGAATTGGTCATCCTGTCAGTGGGGGTGGAGAGCAGCAGAGGGCCACTGTGCTTGGCCTCCCCTTTTGTGTTACATGTTCTCTATCAGAGAGGCCAGAGAAGTAAATGATAGACTGTGTTCTACGAGACATGGAGGAAGGAATCCGTCAGTTATAGGAGGTTATTTGAAATGGCTGAGAAGAGTCACTGCACCTAGCCACCCAAAGCCAGTGGTGCAGGGTGCCTCTGTGGCTCCATTTAACACAGTGAAGCTTAGGCAGGAGGGTATAAAGCCTAGAAACTGGCCCAAATCTAAACATTCAAAAAGAACGCCTCCCTTTTTTGTTTTTAACCTCACTGTAGAAATCCTTATGAAATAGGAACTTTGTATGTGCACATATGTGTATTGTGTGTGTTTGTCTAAATGTATACGTGTGAGATTTATTGCTTCATGTTCTTATGTTGTACTTTTATTTTTCTGGGCATATCTCTCTCTCTGTCCAAGCCAAAAGGCAGTTAGCAAAATAATGATTGTATTTCTGAACGTTTAAGTTGATAGAGCAAGGCTTTAGCCTCAATTATTTACTTGTTTTTAATCCTGAAAAAAGTCTTGAAGTAAATACTTGACCTGTTTTAAAATAATTGAATTAAAAGTTCATGAGGCAAAGTGACTATGTTTTAAAAGACTCAAATGAAAAAAATGTTTCAATTTTGTTTAACATATGTTAAGATGTTTAAAACAAAGGACACTGAAAGATATGTAGTCCATGGGGTCGCAGAGTCAGACATGACTGAGCGACTGAACAATATGGTATCTTCAGGAGGAAAAATAGAAGATTCTGATTTTGTCAAGGTGGAATAAGAGTTTGTGTGTGTGTGTGTGTGTGTGTATGTGTGTGTGTGTGTGTAAATGTATCCTTTTGTTACTTTTCCTCTGAAGCTGCTGTTTGAGAATGTCAGGGACCCTTCCAGTCTCACTATTTGCTCTACAAAATATTTCCTTTGAGGAATCAAAATGAAAGTCAGGTTCTCTCTCTTACCCCCTCCCCCTACCTCTCTCACTCTTATCCATGTTACAGTGACTTAGAATCTTCTGAACCCCAGCACTATACCTCTGAACTGAACTTACACAGGCTGCAGAGAGAAGGTTTTAATATACCTGTCTGTGAGCACTGGTTGGGCCCATCCAGTTGAAGTTCTAATTTAGGTTTAAATGAATTGTCCATTGTCACAACTCAAAAAATACACAAGTTATTTCCTTTTTAAGGAGAAAATATTTGATTGCATATGACATGAAGCCTTGAGTAGTGAGCTGGGAAGACGAAAACTGTAGAAATTAAGACATAGTTGTTTGATGAAAAAGCTTTGCTGTGTTCCCTTTCTGAATCAGTTTATATATAATTTTATATAAATTAATATACAAGTATACATCCAAGCATTTTCAGTTTCTTTTTCTAATCAATAGACCATTCCAAAGTCTTGCCTTCATGTTCCGCCCATCAGAGCTCTAATATGGAGTATCAGGCCACCCTCTATAAGCCACCACACCTTGGTGTGGAGATAACGTAATGGACAGGGGGATTCATACTTGTCTATAGAACAAATCCAAAGAAGCTGTTCTTCTGTTCTACTTTAGGCCACCATACATTAGGTCGCCTGCTTATCCCAGCCAGTCTGGGGCTGGCGGACGCCCCATGTTTTCTTCCCAGCACCCCAACTATGGCAACTCTCAGGCTCCCATGATGCACCAGCCTGACCAGTACGGGTAGGTAGCCACACACCCTGACTTGCTGCGGGACCTGGGCATTTGTTTAAACTGTTAATGAACATGCCATCTGGCTGCAAAAGGAACACCCAAAGCAGGAGGGTGAAAGACCTAAGAGAAGATCCATCTCAGAGGGGGTTGTCTTTTACTTTTGTTTGTTTTGGGTTTTTGTTTGTTCTGTTTCGTTTTTTCATTCTCCCCGGCAGTACTGTGGTAGTTTGGTAGACCTGCATGTTGTCCCACCCACCCCCCGATTCTGTCTCTGCATGGCTTCGGCATGGCTTCTTTCCTTCATGCCTGAGAGGGAAACAAAAACTTTTATCTGTGTAAAAGTAATGAAGTCACCCGCTCTGGCGTCATGTCCCCCACCGTTCTTGTCGTGTTGTCTAGGTGTGTTGTGCAGCACTGTTATCATGACCATGTTAGTGTCATTCCTGCCACAACAGCGACCTGCTCCCACACACCCCCTGAATTCAGAGAGCAGCAGGCTCATTGACGAGAGCCCCACGCAGGAGGCAGGGCTGAGGTTATTAATAGGACTTGGGAGGGTCTAGTGACATCACTGAGCAAACATCTGTATCAAAGATTTCTATTCTTTCCTTCTCCCAAGGAGGATTAGAATATCGAAGTCACCGGGAAAATAAAACCCAATAATCCAACACAGGATTTTTTTCCCCAAACACAGTGTTGCCATGTTATTATCAGTTTCAACACAGGAATTACATACAGCAACAAAAAGTATCTCTCTCCTTTCCTGCTACAAAACTGTAATATCAGGCTGTCACTGTCTTTATGTTAGTAAATAATCTTAAAGTATATTATTATTGTGTGTTTAAGCAAAAATATTGTTAGTGATCTTATTTAACATATAGTAATGATAAGATTATCTCGTGTAGATTGATTTGTGTTCAGGAGCTGCTTTCAGTAGAAAGATAAAACATTTTTGTAAAATAAAAAACAGGGAACAATCAACTAACTTTGTTTAAAGACTGAACTTACGTAATTGTGTTTCACTACTCATTATGAATGTATGACGCAGCTTTTTAGTAGCTTTATGTTCTATACATCTATTAGGCAACAAGTGCAAATGATAATTTTGCCACTGAAAGTTCTAGATCCTGTAAACACGGTCCTAATTGTCACAACAAATAAAGACTTCTGTAAACATAATCCTAAAATTGAAATAAGTATGGAATGAGGTAAACATACTTATTTTGGAGAAATTGCCTTTCGTCTTTTTTCCTTTCTTGTGCTACATTCAAGCTCACTTCCTGAGTTGGTAGGAAGATAAGAGGGGAGAAAAGCATTTATCATCAGCTGCTAATCCATAGGCTCTGTCCTTGACCAACTCAGGAGTCCTATTTAGACCCACAAAGCTAGTTTGGCTGGGCCTTGCCAAGCCACATTAAGCAGCTGTGTAAAATGAATTTAAATGGCATGCATCAGAGTAAAATCTCTTCCACTGGGGCAGAAAATCAATGTTCGCCAACCAGCACGAGAAGATCAGATCTGCATTTCAGCCAGCAGCATCCAGATAGCTTCCTCAGAATTCAGCACCTCCTCCTTAATTAAAAATAAGGAAAAGAAAGATGTTGGCGTGAGTCCGTAAATTGTATGAAACCCACTTGGCAAAGGCTCATCCTTGCAGCCCCATTCCTATTAGCTCTGAATTTTGCCGTTTGTGTTTACACTATTCTTTCTGAAAAAGAAAGTTTTATTTCTATTTTAAATCTTAGTTCCTTCGCAATAACCTGTAACCTGTTGTGCCCTCCCTTTTTTTTAAAGCAGAAGCTTGAATGTGAGAAAGCATATGTAGTACATGTTTCAGTGCTGGTGGTTAGGAAATTTGATTTTCAGCATTGTTTTTGCTTTACCTAACACCTCCTCACAGCAAATTGTGTTTTTGCTTTTGTTTTCTTTCCTCATGGATATAGCTCTGTGAGGTTAAAGTTAGGGTGGCAACTTGAAAAAGCAGTTCACTAAATGGCAGATTTTAGGGAAGAAATAGCTCAAATCTTTCAAAAACACAGTATTCAGAATTTGTTATAATGTCTTCTTTCTCAAGTCAGAATCCCAAAGGGCCTAGAGCCTATGAGGGAATCTGAGAAAGACAGATTAGTGATGAAGGGAGGGAGTGAGTGTGAGAGAGAGAGAGTGTGTTTGTGTGTGCATTTAGAGACAGAAAGCTAACTGCAAAAATGAAGGATTATGGCAATTATGCTTTAGAGTTTCTCAACTAGTTGGATATAAGATAGTTTAGAGGAAAAAAAACAGATTTAACTAGTTTTACTATTTCCTTTCTTAAGAGTGACACTGAGTAAGTTAAGGAACATATGGATGAATCAATTTTTGTCACCTTTTGAGTGAAGGACTCCCTCATTCTGATTTTCAGACAATTTACAATAGAATGTTATGAATCTTACTGTTCAGTTACTAGATTAGCTGCATAATACTAGCCAGTAAATTGAAATGAACAGTTTATATGTAATATCTGTCCAGGCTACCCCCCCATACACACTTGATATACTTTTTACTCAGAAGATGCCTTGCTGTATTCAGTTTTAAAACATTTCTAGATAATGTTCTGTTCTTTTGAAGCCATGAGAAGCAGAGAGTGGGAAATACGAGTTGTCATACTAAAAGCCTAGTCAGAGCTGGCAGATGACGTTCACATTCAGTCCAATTCTGGCGGCAGTGTGTAGCATCACTTTGGAAGAATTCTGAGACATTGTCAAAGTGCCGGCGAGCCAAAGTTGGCCAGCAGTTTAGGAAAGATGTTGACTTACTGCTTGTAAAGAAGCATGTCCATGAATCCCAAGCTGTAACATAGTCCTTCACATTTGTTGAATGATTGACCTCTGTGCTTAGCACGCATATACACACATGTGAAATCAATTTTCCTCAGTCATTTAGTGTGTTTTACTTTCATTCATTCCTTCTAGGTGCCACCCACCTGGTATTGTCCAGCAACTGACATTTTTGCTCAATACAGCTGATCTGTGGATTTGGATATTTCGGCATTATCCAGATTTTTTTTTTTCCTTAGAAATGAGCTCCAAGGAATATGCATGACTTCAGTGAATTTACAGAAGGTCTGGCAAGCCCTAGATCTTTAGGCCATGGTAGATTTTTATTCCTTGAAATCAGCCAGCCAGAGCACCTCCTGTAGCTCAACCTTAATCAAGTCTCTAGTATCTTGAGATGGTCTGTGTCAAAGTCCTGGCACAGAACTTTAGAGTAGTAATATTTTCATCAGAATTGATTCCAAGAGGATATAGAGATTCACTTGTACAGTAACAGAATTTTAGAGCTGGAAGGACTTTAGATGTCATCCAGTCTGTACCCCTCAGTTTTACGATGAAGGAAACCAAGACCTACAACATTACTGCCATGGTTATTTAGTTACAGGAGGGGCAAAGCAGACCCCAGGGCCAGTCTCCTGGGCCTACTGCTCTTCCTGCTACTTAGTACTGTCTCTTTAGATATTCTTTTTTTTAAAAAAAAAGCTCTCTTAATTTTAGTTCTCTGTTATATCCAAAGGCAGACCTACTATTAGAAAGCAGATATTCATCAGTGTCTTACTGGCGACCCAACTTTATGTGTCGAGGTGTGGACTACTTGTCTTCATCAGAGGCTCTGTTTTGTCTGAAAGGAAAGCAGTGCTCTGCTGCTCCCCACGTAGACTCCCTGCGTGTCACAGGGAGTTTGTTTCTGGAGCCACATACTTCATGAGATGGAGTGACAGTTTACTTGGTGGCACACAGTTGGGCTTGAATTTCTATCCTTTTCACCCTTTGATTGCTGCCAATTACACTTTAACATTTTGCATTTATTCTTGAGACTGGAGTGTAGCTGTTGAAGAATTCTGAGCCATGCAAGAATAGAAACAGAAGTTGGCATTTTTACGAATGCATACATTTTCATGATGCTGTTACAAGCCATATCTGTCATCCTTTTCTGTCCCTGAGAAACTCCCCAGTGGACTAACTGAATATCAGATGGAGGAAGACTCTTAGACTGCTTAGTTTTGTTTTGTTTTGTTTTAAAAAGGGAGCAAAAATGAGTCAGTTTGAAAAGTCTCATTTCTCCTGTCTAGAAGGAATTGTTATTCTGGATATCACAACCCTGAGTCTGGAGACCTGCATTTTAATTCTTTCTTAAGTCATACTGAAAGATCAGATAACTGAAATTTAAATGCTTTTGCTTTTAGTAAAGTAGGAGATTAGAGATTTTAATTAATACTGTTTTTCAGTCTTAGCCACTCTTTAACAAGGTGAATAAATTTCATTAAGTCTTGGTAGCTGGATCAGTAGCAACCTAACTATTGGTGTTGGCACAGCTGACTGTTCTGTGAGAGTCTCAGCAGTGGTTTCTCTGCTTGGAAACGGCACACACACACCTAGGCGGGTTGGTGTGTCCTCGTGGGCCTCCATAGGCACTTGTGTCTGTCTTCTGTGCATGTGCACACACACACATGCACACACCTTCCAGCAACTATTCTTTAGTGAGGTGTATTTATAATTCATTTTCCCTGTTGCTATTTGCCAGCAAGGCACTTTTTCTCTATTATTTCCTTGAAGCCAGTGTGACGCAGTTGTGCTGATGGGCAAGGAGCCACTGATGTGGAAACATAGTAATGGAGATAGTGCATTAATGTGTCAAAGAGAAGGGGAAGAAACGTATGTGTGTCAGGCCCCAGCTATATTGGGCTTGAAGGGCTCTGAGTGATTTGTGTTAACTAAGAATTTAGCCCTTTGGATTTTGGCCAATTAGGTTTTAAAGTAATAGCTATGATCTGAAAAGCCATGTTATTGAAAGACAAAGCAAAAAGATTTCAAAGACTTAAATAGAGTTTTAATTTCTGCAATTAAATATAAGCCTTTGCTTTAACACTTAAACATGCTTTCATTTTTAGCTCCTTTTTTCTTTCAAAATTCAGAATTTGAATGAATATTACTATGTTGGTATTTTAAGATTATGATTTCAAATCTTTCAGTTTCGGAATAACTATGGCAGCCATAAACTACATTTATTAGTCTTCAAATTTAAAAAAAAATTAGTAAAACACAGTTTTTAAAAGACCAAGATCTCATTAAAGTTTAATGAGACCCAGGGAATCAAAGTATGAAATGTACAGCAAACCTTTTAATAGATTAGAGTCTGTGAAGTTCCTTAAATGACTGGATATTACCTAGAGAGATTTTTAAATAAAAACACACACCCTCACCCCAGTCTCACATCAGTGAGGCTCGGGAGCCTGTTTATTGTTGTAAACTGGGGGGTTCTGGTGTGGGGACCAGCACACTTCTGGGGCCTCCGTTAGAAATTCCTGCAGCTGAAGAGCCCTAATGAAAAACACAGAGGGAGGAGACAGGACAAGCCCGAGCTCAGATGACCTGTGCTTTGTACCTTGTAGACACTGGCTGAAGACAAACGTGGACCAGAGCTGGGGACACTAGGTAGAATTTGGAGAGACTGATGTTTAAATAGACCTGATACCTTAACTCAGGCTTAGGCGATCTTTTGTCTCATTTTCTACCTCTGAGTATCCTCTCAGATAACAGTAGCTTCCTGATACTCTGATATTCCAAGCTCCCCTCCATACCTAGACCTGCTTTCTCAGAAGGTCTCCTGTCCGTGTCCCAGTCTGAACCTCTTACAGGGTGCCATCCTTGCTGCCTAAGCGAGCTCACAGTGGCATGTGTATTGGATTGGGCTCTCTAACCAGATGGCTCTCCCATCGGTGGAGCTCATGCCCCTCTTCACTTATCCAGGCAACTTGTCTTCGTGTCTGACCTCATGGGCTTCATGACATCTCTGCCTCCACGTACCACATACTTACACCAGACAAACAGATTATCATATCTAGAATCAGCACTGCAGTCCACCCATGAAAAATTCAGCAATAGAGCCCTGTCAGTCCCAGCTATTCAGAGCTGTTCAGGTGCGGCTGTTGAGTGATCACAAATATGTCAGGTAGTACTGCTGGCCTCAGCCCCAACCTGCAGGGCTCTCAGGCTGAAACCCAGAAGTGTCAAGTGGTTGCCAGCCTGAAATCTCATAACCTCAACAGAGTGTTGGACTGAAGGCAACAGGAAGAGTTTATAAGTGATGAAGAAGATGTGATCCAGTCTGGGGCAGGGGAGGTGTCGCGGGTGACCGTGTGAAGATCATAGGTGGAGAGGAGGCTGGATTCTCTGACAGCTCAGAGCACCTCTCAGCTGGTAGCAGCAAGGCTGTGGGAGCAACTCCCTGCGGCTGTCCCGATCTTGACCTTCATTCTTATTTTGAGCTCCATTTCCACTGTATAGATGAAAATACCCAACCGTAAGGTGGTGCCATTGGTAAAGAATCTGCCTCCCATTGCAGGAGATGCAAGAGACATGAATTCAGTCCCTGGATTGGGAAGATCTCCTGCAATATGAATGGCAGCCCACTCCAGTGGGAATTTTTCTTGCCTGAAAAATTCCATGGGCAAGAGGAGCCTGGCAGACTACAGTTCATGGAGTCACAAAGGGTCAGACATGACTGAGCACACATAAGATTTTGTCCCTTGTTAACTCTTATTGGAATGGTTTTGACTGTTAAAAACTTACCGGGAGGAACTTGCTGGATCCTGCCTCTCCTGCTTCTTTGAGCAGGTGAGACAGACATAAAGAACTATAGTTTTGCTCAGCTGCCCCTAATTTTGAATAGTGTTTCACCCAAACAAATTAAGTAACTTTGTAGTATTGATATGTTTCCTGACACTGCAGCCCTGGATAAGTGCATTCCTCCTTAGAGGCTTTTAGTGTTGCTGTAGTAAAGCATATGAAATGCAGATCTCAGGACTCAAATTCTGTTTGTTTTTCAGCCAACAGACTGATCCACTGGAGTCTAAGAAGTCTAAGAATGGTTCACTGGGGTGTAAGAAGTCTAAGAATGGTCCATTAGGGTCTAAGAAGTCTTAAGAATGGCCTGTTAGGGTCTAAAAAGTCTGAATATGCATGCGATTTGTGCCCTCTTGGTTGTTCCCTCCCAAAACGGTACACGGGTCAGCTCGTTTCCAGCTACTAATTGGCTCCTCAGTACCTGTCATGCTGGTTTGCTCCCTGTGTACGAGGTTCCCGTACCTCCAAGGAGACCCATTCCTGTGTCAGCTCTCCCTTATGGCTTGTACACATGCAGGGCGTGTCTTGGTATGAGGCTGGGAACTCTTGTCACTGACAAAGAATAGTCCCCTTTATAAGTCATTGGAGATCTTGAATGGTATTATGATCTCAAGATAAACTTTCTTAAAACAAAGACCTTGAATATCATGCAGTTAGAACGGGGCACTTTTTTCTTTCTATGGGGAACATCAGTGGTAACTCATTTTTTCTTTCACAAGGTTCAACAGATCCCATTTTTACCAGACAAGGGAACTGTGCACCAGTTATGGCTTATTAGAGGCTGGTTAGAAGCCACAGGTGCCAGCATCCACAAAGGTCCGGGGTCACCTCTTGCTCCAGGAAAAACAGGTTTGGGGCCCAGTGCTGCCCCCTGTGGCTTTCTTAACACCCTGCACTTCAGTTCAGTTCAGTCCAGTCTCTTAGTCGTGTCCAACTCTTTGTGACCCCATGGACTGCAGCATGTCAGGCCACCCTGTCCATCACCAACTCCCGGAGCTTACTCAAACTCACGTCCATTGAGTTGGTGATGCCATCCAACCATCTTGTCCTCTGTCGTCCCCTTCTCCTCCCACCTTCAATCTTTGCCAGCATCAGGGTCTTTTCAGATGAGTCAGTTCTTCGCATCAGGTGGCAAAAGTATTGGAATTTCAGCTTCAGCATCGGTCCTTCCAATGAATATTCAGGACTGATTTCCTTTAGAATGGGCTCGTTGGATCTCCTTGCTGTCTAAGGGACTCTCGAGTCTTCTCCAACACCACAGTTCAAAAGCATCAGTTCTTCGGTGCTCAGCTTTCTTTATAGTCCAACTCACACTTGCACTTGAGAGAATCATTGATGTCAAAATCTCTGAATGTAGCATCTTCAAAAGGGAGACTTCTAGACATTTTTTTATGATTGCCAGTAAACATTTCGTAATAACAGTGGGCTGAACAAACCAAAATCAACTTTGAGATGAAGAGAACATTCTCCGTTATCAATTACCAAATTTCAGGCAGCCAGAGAATTTTTGCATTTTCTTCACACCCCAACAAGGAAGTCTCTCACTTCAGAAGCCTGGAGCTCTGTTTGTTCTCCTAGCTGCTTTGCAAAACAAGGTGAAGACCAGTCAGTGGCTTTAGGAACAACTGAAACTAGTTACCTACACTGAGACAAAAAGGAAGTACTAAATCTCCAAAATTGCACAGCTGGTGGCATTTTCTAGTGAGTGCCAGGAACAGGACTGAACAGATTGGAGCCCTCTGAGAAGTCTGCACAAAGTAGTTAACAAAAAAGGGAAACAAACTTTCTGATATGGGCTTTTAGAAAGTTCAGGATGGCATATGCAGGATCCTTCCGCACTTGGTCGTAACAATTTCACTGAGATGCGGGGTGAAGGAGACAAGTGGAGACAGGCAGGAGGAACACTTCAGGCACAGGCAGGCCCTGTGGGCACTGCCATGTTACACAAGCCCGCGGCAAAGACCTGCATAGGAAAAGTTCCGCTTGGAAGAGTTACCTGCAAACATGCACTCACCAAAGATGGTTCTGGAGAACAGGCTAACCGTCATCACCCCCTCTACTGGAAGGGCCTTCTTCATAGAGGTGTCGAATGTTATTACATTCCTCTTTGCCCACCCTTAAAAGAAAAGAACGTAAATGTGTCAATTACCAAAGGGTTTGGGGGGTTATTAATTCACATCTGGGAAATGACTGATGACTGTTGCTCTAACCAGTTTGTTGCTGGCATCATACCCATTTCAGTTCTCGCTAAGGGAACAGGCTGCCTTAGAAAGAGAATCATGTTCACAACAAGGGGAAGACCTTAGAAAACAGATCAAGAAGCCTTGTAAAGGGCATCCCTGCCTAGGGAGGAAGGACGAATGAACGAAGGGACTCACCCTCTGCTTTCCAGACTTGCGTCTCTAGCTGCCTCTTGGCCATTGCCTCGGGCAGCTCAGGGCCACGCAGACCCTATATGTCCAGGGCCCAGCTCCTGTCCCCTGACATCTTCCCTCAACAGCAGCTGCCCTGCACCTGCCCCTCATGCAGCCAGGAGATGTCCCAGCCACCATTTCTTTCCCCACAGCATCTGACTCATCACCAGGTACTGCCAGATTACGTCTAAGGTAGCGCTCAGCCTCCTGTTGCTCCCCACTCAGCCCAGCTCCACGCACCGCCTTCTCTTACCTGGACTCTCATGAGAGCCTCACACTTGTTGCCCTGTGTTCACTCCTTCCGCCTCAGGTGTGCCCGCAGAGGACCATGCCTCTGAAATACACATCCTTTTCTGCCATTTCTCCCACTTAAAACCCCTAACCTCTGTCAGCTCCTCTGAGGGTACAGGCAAAAGAACTGAAGCCTCGTGTGACCTGGCCCTTCCCTCCTTCTCATCTGTCTTCTCTCCTCTCCTCTCCTCCATCACCTGATTAAGTCCCATTCCATCCCTCAGATCTCACCTGAGGAGAGGCTCGGGCCCCGTATCCCTTCCTCAGGGAACGCGCCCTGACCCCCTCAGGTGGGCCTGTCCATGCCTAAGGCTCAGGCCCCGTATCCCTTCCTCAGAACGTGCTCTGACCTCCTCAGGTGGGCCTGTAGATGCCTAAGGCGCTCCTCCTGCCTTCCCTGCCTTTCTCCTTCACCTCTCAGTGAAACTGTTTGCATCTGTGCAGCCATGAAATTAAAAGACGCTTACTCCTTGGAAGAAAAGTTATGACCAACCTAGATAGCATATTGAAAAGCGGAGACATTACTTTGCCAACAAAGGTCCGTCTAGTCAAGGCTATGGTTTTTCCAGTCGTCATGTATGGATGTGAGAGTTGGACTGTGAAGAAAGCTGAGTGCTGAAGAATTGATGCTTTTGAACTGTGGTGTTGGAGAAAACTCTTGAGAGTCCCTTAGACTACAAGGAGATCCAACCAGTCCATTCTGAAGGAGATCAGCCTTGGGATTTCTTTGGAGGGAATGATGCTGAAGCTGAAACTCCAGTACTTTGGCCACCTCATGCGAAGAGTTGACTCATTGGAAAAGACTCTGATGCTGGAAGGGATTGGGGGCAGGAGGAGAAGGGGACGACAGAGGATGAGATGGCTGGATGGCATCACTGACTCGATGGATGTGAGTCTGAGTGAACTCCGGTAGTTGGTGATGAACAGGGAGGCCTGGCGTGCTGCAGTTCATGGGGTCGCAAAGAGTAGGACGCGACTGAACTGAACTGAACTGAAGCACTCCCAGTGTGCACACTTCCCCATGATCCACCCAGTGTGCTTGCTATTGGCCACTCCCGGCTCTGGTGGCCTGAGTTCTGTTTGCCTTTGTCCAGGCCCACTGGTGTGCTCCTTCCTCCCTTCCCCTCCCACACCCATCGTGAACACATGACTGTAACTGTCAACCAAGCAGAGGGCATTTCTGAGTAATTTTGTTATTGTATTAATAGCATGTCTTCCTGAGTGAAAAGGGTGCAGTAGTTTCATTAAGAGTAGCATGTGGCTGTGCATCTTCCCAGGAGCCTACAGTCGCTTAAGTCACTGGCACTCGCCTTTGCTCTTTGTCTCAGTGTCAGTGCCACTTTACCTTCACAGGGTTGATTGCTAGCCAGAGCAACTGGCTTGTTGGGATTATAACATGATATCACCCCTAGAACTGTAGTTGTGTTTTTTATGACAGGTGTATTCATGGATTAGCCACACCAAAAGTGGGCTGAAGCTTAAACACCTTTTGCTTTCCTTCTGATTGTATTGTTTTGGGGGCAGAGCTAGTGATTTTCACTCTTCAGATATTAGATTTAGAATACAGTAAGTCCACTACATATGAACAAGTTCCGTTTCAAGAGGGTGTTCATAAGTCCAGTTCGTTCATAAATCCAACAAAGTAAGTTTGTAAGTCCAAGCTGCATTTTCACTCATGCCTTATGTTGATGACACACACGTTCACATCTTTGAAAGTTTGCAACTTGAAGGTTCGTATGCAGAGGACTTACTCTAATCTTGACTCTGTGTGTCCCTCTTGGTATTGCTTTGGAAGAGCTGCTGTGTAACTTAGGTTGCAAGTCTGTTTCACCAGTGATCTGGAGACATACGTGCAAAATGTTTCTTTATAAAACAATTGAAATAAGGCATCCTGTGTGATATTGTGTATGCAATAGGAGCTCTCCAAGGATAAACTGCTGAAATTGGGCTTTTCAGAGTTTCATGTTCTCAGTTCTGATAGCTTTGGGTTTTAAGTGAGAAAATGCCCTAAATTTCAGTGTTAGTCTCATTTATTTTTTCAGTAAGCAGTCTTTTCTGGCTTTAAACTTAAACTATGTTTCTGGCTTCATAACTTAAACTAAGTCCATGGTGACAGTTCATATAGAGAAAGATACGTGCGTTTGGTGGTCATGCCATTCTGCAGTAAAGCATGCTCTTTTTGAGCGTAACTCGGGAATGGTGTCTCCAGTGCTGGAACTCTTGAGAGTGGAGCTTCCCTCCATGTGTCTTTGCCACTGGGGCTTTATACTGACATCACTCACATGGTGTCTGTTTCCAGCATACTTCTGTCTGCCCCTGGTGGGTTGGTTGCTAAGCCATGTGCGACTCTTGCTACCCCATGGACTACAGCCCACCAGACTCCTTTGTCCATGGGATTCTCCAGGCAAGAATACTGGAGTGGGTTGCCATTTCCTTCTCCAGGGGAATCTTCCTGACCCAGGAATCAAACCCAGGTCTCCTGCATTACAGATTCTTTACCAACTGAGCTGCAAAGGAAGCCCTCTGTCTACCCAACACCAGAATCATCTACAGACTTTATTTTACTTTACATTTTATTGTAGTTGACTTTAAAAAGAGATATTTAGAAATGTGTGGTTACTCTTTATTGATTTCTTAGTTATATTTCACCTGCTAAATTCAGACTGTAGTGGGAAGCTGTGTTCTCCTTTCTGTTTTCACAGTGAACCATTGGAAATGGTCACTTTAAAAATCTGTGTTTGCTTCTGGAATTTTTCCCACAGAGCCAGCCCATTATTGGCAGATTTATGTGTCATGTCTGAGAAATCTCCCACATGAATAAAAGGAGGATCTGTGAAAACCTGCTGGTGTGTGTGTAGACTGAGGAATAGGGAGGAACAGTGCTGGATGGAAGTGCAAACGGGCAGGCTCTGTGTCTGAATTATTCTCGTTGTGATGACCTCCTTCTTGTCAGGGAATGACAGATCTTAGACACCTAGGTCTAGTCCCAGCTGAAGACTGATTAAAGTTCCTTTGGTTCATTCTGCAAGTCCACGCTTCTAAATGACAGCCCCGCCCATCACATCTCGACACTTCCAGTGGGGGGTCATGCCAGGCTGTACCCTGGCCCCACCAGCACAGGGCCGTGTAGTAAGTGCCTTGCGGCTTGTGGAGCCACCAACAGTCATTTTCACAGCACGCAGACCAATAGCTGCCCCAGCAGCGTAACAGCAACAAAAAGTTATTTTCAGGTGTTTATCAGCCCACCCTTCTCAGACGTTACTGCCACAACCATTGTGGGTAACGAATCTATGGCATCAGGAGAGCACCATTCATGATAAAAACCATCTGAGCCCGTAGACCCACTAGAATCCACAGCCCAGCAGTTCACACACCCGAAGATCAAGGTTGGGGCCCTTTGCTGTTCCATTTGGGCAGCATTTTATGTTGAAAATGTTTCCCTTGTTGTGAGTTTGTATTTTCGGCTGTTTTTGTTTTGTTGTTCTTGTTTCCTTTTGAAAAAAAGGAACTGTCTGGTGACTGCTTTGCACTCCTGATTCTGTTCAGAGCACTCCAGATGTTGCAGTGTCAGAAAGAGCTGGAAGTCCGTGAGCACCGCCTCCGGTCCTGAAAGTGGTCAGCGGCCCAGCCGCATTAGCTTTTTGTCGTGAGCCCTGGAAATGCTCTTGTCGGTGGCTCCACAGTAGTTGGAGCACTCAGCCTAATCAGAGAGGCCACCATCTTCTGTTTCCTTCCAAAAAACAAATTGTCTCCATTTCCAAAATTCAACAGAGACCATTGAAAGCTCTTTTTTAGTATAAAGCCCATTTTGCTTGTTCAAAATTACCAATAGTCTTGGCAGTAGTTTCCAGAGCAGTCATGAATAGGATTTCTTCTGTGATGATGACAGACTGGCTCTCTCCCCCACTTAGACAGGTGGCCAAGTGTGTACTCATGAGCACGAATGCCCTGCTCTCCTGGGAGGGCTCGTTTCCCTCTCAGCTCCTTCCTGGTTGGATACCACCCAGGAGGCCTGTAGCCCCCAGGATAAGTGCCTTCCTCGAGGTCAGTGTCCAGGGATTGATCTGTCCACTTCCACCACCTCTCACTGTGTCCACCTCACTGAGTTAGCCCTCCAGGAACCCAGAGAAAGTGCCGCTCTGGTTTGTCCCTTCCTACAACAAAAGAGGGCGGCAGAGGATGAGATGGTTAAATGACATCACCAACTTGATGGACATGAGTTTGAGCAAACTCCAGGAGATAGTGAAGGAAGGACAAGGAAGCCTGGCATCCTACAAGTCCATGGGGTCGCAAAGAGTTGGACACTACTGAGCGACTGAATAACAGCAAAAGCAATACAACAAAAGAGAAGTGTGATAGATGCAAGGAAGGTACACAGCAGGCTGCCTTGTCCCATGGAGAGTCTGCTGTGCTAGGGGGCCCTGAGAGAGGATATATAGTATAGTGGTCTGCGAGCAGGCTTGGGGGCATCTCCTTCTGCCACTTACTAGCTCTGTGTCTTCAGACAAGTTGTTTAATCTCTCTGATCCTTATTTTCTTGCTCTGTATGTGACCATAATGCTCCCTTCTTTCCTCCAGGAACTTAAAAAATTACATGTATAAAGTACCTAGAAATCATGTTGGGCATATTTGTCAGTACTTAATAAATTACTAATATTTATCATCATTATCAGTTCCTCCATGTTCATGTGGAAGAACTGGGCTGAGAGTTTTCCTCCTGGATCCCAGCAACAGTGGATGGTGTCACTAGTGACAGAGTCAAGAGCCCTGGCTTTTCAGTCTGACTTTTAAAGCAAGAGGCATAGTTTCATCGAGGACCGTTCTAACCAGCAACTGACAGCCACTGCACGGACCTTTAAATCTTGAACTTTTTGTTATTTTTAAAACCTGTTAATGTGCACTTTCATCATCTTATGGTGATTGAAGATGCAGACTTGGGGGAGAAATAATAGATTAGAATTGGGCCTTTGAGGTTACTTAATTTAACCATCTACCTGGTGGATTTTATACTCTGATTCTTTTTTTCCTCCTCAGTCATAAACAAGTGTGCCTAAGAAACTGTGAGTTTCATACACATGTTAGTTTCCCCAAATGTGAAACTGAATTTGGTGGAAGCTTGAAAAGGTATTCATCTATCCAAATGCCCATTCACAATGATAAAAACTTTTTCTGTCAATTCATTCATTTAACAAATACTTTTTAGTAGCTGTAATGTGCTTATTTGTACTTCTCAAGAGGCATACACTAGAAAAGCCAAGACGTGAACCTAAATTATGTTAATATACAAAGGAAAGTGCAGAAGCTATAAAGCTATAAAAGGCACAGAGTCTAGAGAAGGCAGAGCTTCCAGGTCAGGGAATAAGGAGGGCCTTCGTAGAGGAGGTGACCCCTCAACCTGGATTTTGAAGGACGGGGAAAGTTGACTGAAACTTGAAAGCAGTCGCTGACTTGGAAGTAGTCTCCAGAAAACACAGCCTGTTCATAAGTCAAGGATGCTCTTCATGTGGTTTATCAGCTAAGAGAGAATGATCCCAACAGGTGCTACTTGTTTTCTTGTGAAACAGACATAAATGTTAAATTGTCACGTTGAATGAAAACACCCTAGAAGAGAACCTAAGATACTAAAGTTAATGCCAATAATCTACATTGTTGATGTTTAAAACCCTAACTGTATAGGGATATGTTCATAGCTTCTGGGCAATGTGAAAGTGAAGTCGTTCAGCCGTGTCCGATTCTTTGTGACCCCGTGGACTATAGCCCACCAGGCTCCTCCATCCATGGGATTCTCCAGGCAAGAATACTGGAGTGGGTTGCCATTTCCTTCTCCAGGGGATCTTCCCGGCCCAGGGATCAAGCCCAGGTCTCCTGCATTGCAGGCAGACGCTTTAACCTCTGAGCTACCAGGAAGAAGCTATCTGGGCAGTGTATTTATAAGTATTTGACGACTTAGAGATGAATCGGAAACCATCGGGTGGTCTTAGACGTGTTCTAATGACCTGCAATCTAATCCCTACCACCTTCAGGGGGACTTAGGTGAGCTGAGAATTCAAGGCAGAAATAACACTCCTTCCTCCCAGAGCCACACTCAAATTAGCCTTTCAGCTCTCTAGAATATTCTTTCCAAGCCATCATAAGTGTTAGTTTGTGTAGAATTTCTCTGAATGGTTGGTAAAGAAAAAAACCACTCAAACCCTTGATACTTTGAATATTCAGCTAGGTGAAGTTTGAACTTCTACCAAGCAGAAAGTTGAATGCACTGAAAATAGCTGCACTTAAAGAATAGTATTTTTTAATGACCTGTGTTAATTTCTTAAGTAATCTCTTAAATTTTTTTTTTACTGTTATGCATTAAGAACCACAAAATGACAGTTTAATGGAGGTGGAGGGGGTTTTAATCATAATTAATTTGGAACAAATAAGCCAGATGTCTGTGCATTTTTCAGTTCAGTTCAGTCCCTCAGTCATGTTTGACTCTGCGACGCCATAGACTGCAGCACACCAGGCCTCCCTGTCCATCACCAACTCCCAGAGCTTGCTCAGACTCATGTCCATCGAGTCGGTGATGCCATCCAACCATCTCATCCTCTCGTCCCCTTCCCCTCCCGCCTTCTTTCCCAGCATCAGGGTCTTTTCCAATGAGTCAGTTCTTTGCATCAGGTAGCCAAAGTGTTGGAGCTTCAGCATCAGTCCTTGTAATGAATATTCAGGACTGATTTCCTTTAGGATGGACTGGTTGGATCTCCTTACAATCCAAGAGACTTTCAAGAGTCTTCTCCAGCACCATAGTTCAGAAGCACCAATTCTTTGGCACTCAGCTTTCTTTATGGTGCAACTCTCACATCCATGCATGACTACTGGAAAAACCATAACTTTGACTGTGTGGGCCTTTGTCGGCAAAGTAATGTCTCTGCTTTTTAATATGCTGTCTAGGATGGTCATAACTTTTCTTCCAGGGAGCAAGCGACTTTTAATTTCATGGCTATAGTCACCATCTGCAGTGATTTTGGAGCCCAAGAAAATAAAATCTGTCACTGTTTCCATTGTTTCCCCATCTTTTGCCATGAAGTGATGGGACCAGATGCCATGATCTTCGTTTTTTTGAATGTTGAGTTTTAAGCCAGCTTTTTCACTCTCAGCATTTTTAGCCCTCCTATCAGCTTTACTCCTTAGAGTAAATGTTAGTAGCCAAAACTCTGATAAGTTGTTTTTGTTTTTTTTTAAGTGTACTATTTACATAAGAAAAGCTTGACTTCCAACAGTGGAGTCTTTGCAAGATTTTGCAGTATTGCCATTATCTTTCTTTCTGTATCGTAATTTTCCTGGGAAAGTTAAACCACTGTGCTGTTCAAACCTCTTCCTCTCTCTTTCCCTGTCTCATTACCAGCAGTTAGAGGAATGACATTGTGTGACAGTTATCTCCTTCGGTTCAAAGAATACCCTTTTCCTCTTTGCAGGATTTAAGAGAAGTTTGTCTTTCTCAGAGCATAGGCACAAAACTGCTGCTAAGTCGCTTCAGTCATGTCCGACTCTGTGCAACCCCATAGACGGCAGCCCACCAGGCTCCCCCGTCCCTGGGATTCTCCAGGCAAGAACACTGGAGTGGGTTGCCATTGCCTTCTCCAATGCATGAAAGGGAAAAGTGAAAGTGAAGTCGCTCAGTCGTGTCCAACTCTTAGCAACCCCATGGACTGCAGCCTACCAGGCTCCTCCGTCCATGGGATTTTCCAGGCAAGAGTACTGGAGTGGGGTGCCATTGCCTTCTCCACACTATCTCCATAGGTTTGCTCAAACCCATGTCCATTGAGTGATTGATGCCATCCAACCATCTCATCCTTAGTCACTGCCTCCTCCTCCTGCCTTCAATCTTTCCCAGCATCAGGGTCTTTTCCAGTGAGTTGGCTCTTTGCCTCAGGTGCACAGAGCTTCAGCTTCAGTCCTTCCAATAAATATTCAGGACTGATTTCCTTTAGGATTGACTGGTTTGATCTTCCTGCAGTCCATGGGACTCGCAAAGGGTCTTCTCCAGCACCACAGTTCAATAGCATCAGTTCTTCAGCTCAGCCTTCTTTATGGTCCAGCTCTCACATCCGTACATGACTACTGGAAAAACTATAGCTTTGACTATACGGACAGACCTTTGTTGGCAAAGTGATGTCTCTGCTTTTTAATACTCTGTCTAGGTTAGTCATAACTTTCCTTGCAAGGAGCAAGGGTCTTTTAATATCAGGGCTGTAGTCACCATCTGCAGTGATTCTGAAATCCACGAAAATAAAATCTGTCACTGCTTCCACTTTTTCAAACCCATTATAGAACCAGATGCCATGATCTTAGTTTTTTGAATGTTGAGTTTTAAGCCAGCTTTTTGCCTGTCCTCTTTTACCCTCATCAAGAGGCTCTTTAGTTCCTCTTCACATTCTGCATTAGAATGGTGTCATCTGCATATCTGATGTTGTTGATATTTCTCCTGGCAATCTTGAAGTTCTACAAAAAGAAGTGGAAGTCTGATGTTTACTGTGTAATTTTAATATAGGGAAATTGATGTGTTTTTAATAGTACCTAATTGCCCATGTTAAAGGGAGTTTTGGAATTTCTTTCTCCAGTATTCATTATATCAGAAAATTTAGGTCAAAGTAAAAAATTTTTAAACATTTTCACACTGCCCATCTGCTTTTTATTTCTTGACTTTTGGTTTTTGATGCAAGGGTATTCAGTCATGTTAATGAAGAATCAAATCTTTTTAAATGTTAGAAATTAATTTTGCTTGCTTTTGTAATTCCTGTTCTTATTTCAAGTTCCCCCTTTCCTTTTCATATTCCTCTCTATAAATCATAACCTGGAACACCTGACATGATTATTTGTGGAACTTATATTATTTGGAATTTTTACATGGTGCATTAAATAATTACTGAGCAGTAGAGTTCAGTCTTTTGCTTCAGGAAATAAATTATTTTAAGGGAAGAAGAAAAATAACGGCCCAACCCCTTACATAATGACTGCCACGGTGAGAAATGACTGCCAGGTAAACTGCGGCTCCTGTGCGTGGTCAGTATACGTATGCATGTGCTTTCTCTTCATGTAGGCAAGGCGGCTTTCCTGGCATGAATCAGAGTGGACTCATGGCTTCCAGCTCACCCTACAGCCAGCCCATGAACAACAGCTCTGGGCTAATGAACACCCAGGCGCCCCCCTACAGCATGACGCCCAATATGGTGAACAGCTCAACAGGTAACCTTGGCAGCTCCCTGCTTCCAAGGGCTGCTCTCCCCCTCCCCTCTCCACCTCTCGTTTGCACCACTGAGAGTGTAGACGCAACCTGAGCGGTCAGATCATTTGGTGAAAAGGGGGGAATACTGCTTCTCTTGGTTACTTGCTCCATCTGTTAAGTCTTAGGGACATTACATTTTATGTAAATTATTTTATTCATTCTGTATTTGTGTGATATGTGGGTGTATTTCAAGTGTCGTTGTAGATTGCTTGCAGAGTATTTACATACACTAAGCTCTCTTTATCTTTGGACATTATTGGAAGATCCCATGACAAAGTCTGTAGTCTCTGTTTGTTGGTGGTGGAGATAAGCATTAAAATTCATACCTCAAAGGAAATGATTGAAGGATAGGACAAGGTGGTATTTGAAAGAGGGTTTGGTTTTTTTGCATTTAGGGAAACTCAACCTTTAACTGTATACATGAAAAAAGTTGTTTTTAAAGTGCTATTCGTAGACTCTGTTGAGAAATCATGCATTTTTTAACAATTTGTTTTAAATTTTTCATGATACTTAATTTTTTCTGAATACTTCATGATCTCAATAATTGCATTCTTAGCGAATCTAATCTGATTAGCAGACTAAGAGTGTTGTGGCAGTTTGTGGAAGTAACAAGAATGTCTAAAACTGTGCACATGTTCCACATTCTTAGACCCCTTAGGTCCTGAACCACCTCCTTAAAATCCACCTAAGTATCCAGGGATGATGAGCACTGCTCTTTAAATGAGAAAACGCTGATGTATTTCACCTGACCTGTTAACTTTTTCTGACACCTACATTTTCGGTAGGATGCCCTCTTGCAGTTAATCTGAAACTTTGCATAGCCAGCTGTGTGTCCTGCAGTGCTTTATGATGTGTTAGGAAAACCTCGTGAGTCAGAGGCTGGGCTCCCACTTATTAACCTTTTTTCATTTCCTCTGCCTTCCGCCATCTTTCTAACCTCTCCATCTGTGAAAGGCCGCCCCAGGAGCTGTTGTCTCTTGATCAGGAAGGACAGACAGCTAGAGACTGGGCTTGCATCCCACTGAGCATCCAGCGTTTGTTGCTTTCTAGGGCCTAATTTAATAGTGTCATTCCTGTTCACTTCTCCTTAAAAGTTTATGGAAGAGGAAAAAATGGAAACTATTGGTGAAAATCAGGCTTTTCAAATAAATAAATAGCCCTTCCTGATGTTAAGCAGTCATTCATCCTGGCAAGGTAGAGGTTTTTACATTTAAGATGAAAGATGAAAAGCTTGAACTGTTAGCTAGAAGCTTTCCCTTTCCTTCGCAGCACCGTCCCAGGTAATGGTGTATTTGGGTTATGACATTATGTGTTTTGTCTGGCTTGCTGAAATAAAATTACTTTAGAGCATTGAAACTGCACAATAAATTTTCCCCACTATTAGCAGCACTCATTTTTCCCTTTTTTCCTTTGGACCTAGAGCCACAAAAATAACCAACAACAAATAGATGCCCTGCCTAAGAAGATTTATGTATTCCTGAGTAGTAACCAATTTAATGGAGATTCACAGAGAGGGTTTCTTTTTATTATTATTATTATTATTCAGATAATTCAGCTATTTGTTATTTCGTACAGAGGAAATGTTCAATGAAAGGCCATTTATCCTCATGGTCTTTTGTATGGGCCAGTAGTAGTATATTTTTTATTGCATTGTGCATTTTGAAATACTGAATTTTTAATAATTTAAGCATTTATTAAATTTTCCTCTACCCATTTATATGATTTGATTTCAGCTTTATTAAGTCAAGTGTTACCTGATAGAAAGTAATCATCCAGCATATCCAAGGAAAATTGATGACTTAGCATTTACTGTGTGTCTGTTGATGGATACAGGTGAATCTGCTTAACTGCCTTACAGTCTCTGAGGGACATGGGAATGACAGAGGAGCCCACAATTACAGTGCAGCTCCTGACAAGAGTTGTGGTCTGAAGGTGTACACTTGATTTGTCTAGATTTGTGCTTGTCTAGACTTGTCCATGGGATTGCCAGGAGTCAGACACGACTGGGCGACTGAACTGAGAGGTGGGCCAGAAATGGCTTGGATCATCACTACCTCAGTCTTCCTGGTTTGGGCCCATGGAGATAAATTACCAGTAATAACAGCAAAACATTTTCTCCAACCATGGACACTTTTGGATAAAGTACAGATAATACAAATGATGGCCAGTGGTGTTTTAGGAACCTCAGTTAGCAGCTCATGCAACCAGCATTCCAGCATGTTCTTTGCTGAGTCCGGACAGTTGTCCTGTAGACAGTGTGCTAGGCCAAAAAACAAGTTCTCCTGTGTACTGTGACAGATTGTTACAAGCGTCAGTGAGCAAGTGATTATTTAAATGGAGTCAGTGTGACTGAATGTGGCAATTCTCTCCTCCCATCAGATGCAGGGAGAAGTGGGATGGTAAGCAGTGGGGCTTGTTTCCCTCTAAAGAAGTGGTTTTAAAATAGATATTTGGCCTAAAAGATTAGAATTATGTATTACCATGGGAAAAATTGCCAATCGAGTTTAACCTTATTAAATATATCCTTATATAATACTGGTGCTGTTAGTTACATTGTACTTATTCATGTTTCATTTTATAATATCATTAGTCGTATAATTATCTACATATAAACCATTACCTTAAAGAAGATACCTAAATTCTAGAAAATATATCTACCATCTGTGATTCTAAGTTCGCCTCAGCAGAAGTCACTGCACAAAGTCTTAGCACATTTCCATCCGAATAACCTAAGAGAGTAAGTGATCAGCCTTGTGGCACTGTAGCCAGGCACCACCCTCTTGGAGGCAGGTCAGCATAGGGAAGTTTCAGGGGATTATTTCAAAGCTCTGCTGACCCAGCCAGAGAGAAGTGTTTCTCCTGAGCTTTTCTCATACCCTTTGTATGTGTTAACTGTATTCTCTATATATTTGCTACACATAAAAACAGTGAATATCTGCAAGTGTATACACTTACATAGACCCTTTTGTGTTTTCAAAAACAAGGAGTTAAACATTTTACAGAGTATTTTATTTGCCATGAAAAAGAACTATTTGTGTGTTTCTGGTCCTGTTTTACCATCTTCTGGGAATAAT
The DNA here is from genome assembly GCF_002263795.3 of Bos taurus. Taxonomy (NCBI): domain Eukaryota; kingdom Metazoa; phylum Chordata; class Mammalia; order Artiodactyla; family Bovidae; genus Bos; species Bos taurus. Next base: position 93,802,746 of record NC_037336.1, read on the forward strand.
TTTGTAGCTGTGATGGGAGACTAAGTCAAGGAAGCTGGAAGGGTAGGAATGAATGTTTAAGTTCACTTTTACTCTCACCATATGTTTTTTATGTTCTTGTTGAATATATTAAATCCAGGGTGGGAAAGCTGCCTTAGGACCTTGACCCACACTTACTTTAAGAGCTCATTCTTCTCTTAAATTCCGATAGTAAAGCCAGAGGCTAGTACTTGAGATGTATATACAGTACCCACACAGCTCTCTCTATAGTCACAGGTTCTTTACTGCCCCTTTTCATGTCTGAACTTTACATATGGGATTACTGATGTCAGTAGGAGGAACAGTGCTTTGATTTAACACATCCTTATAATACTGGGGGTCTTTCTCTTCTGGAAAAGGAGAAAAAAATAGTGCCCTGGGAGACATATGGCTGTTTGCAATGATTCTCTGAGAATTCTGGTAAGAAGTAAAAAATGAACTTTTTAACAAAAGGAACAGTAAAAGCCACAGTAAGGAAAGACCTTATGATCCATTTGGTAAAATAAAACACAGGAGACTCAGGTTTGATCCCTGGACAAGGGAAGATACCCTGGAGGAGGAAATGGCAACCCAGTCCAGTATTATTGCCTGGAAAATTCCATGGACAGAGGAGTCGTGAAGAGTCAGACACGACTGAGTATATGACACTCACACAAGGCAGGAGTACAAAGTAAAACTGTTCCTTTATATTTTGTACTTACGTTTCTCTCAAAATAATTTTTAAAAAATACTTAGGTTTGCATACCCTGATGCCCATTTTAAAATATATAATAGAAAATGAAGAAATTTGGGGGATTTCAAACCCCTATATATGCTTATATATTCATCTCAGTGTGATTTTTAAATCACTCTAAATTGTCACTAATTATCATAATTCAATAATTGGCCTAATGCTTTATGTTAAAAATAATTACTTTTGTGTACATTAACACATTTAATGCATGAAGAAGGAACTACTAAGAAATTACTAATTCCTATTTTTCAAAACTCATATTCAGGCATAATTTATTATAAATACTGACAAACTATTATAACCTTAGAAGGAGCAGGACTTAACAGAAACCCCATGCCCATGACTTGCCACTTTTTTCTGGAATTGTGTGATTATCGTTCCTTTGAGCCCACTCTGGGAATAGCTGGCCAAGGACATGTGGACTTTGGTAAACAAACCCTGCTTTCCACATTTGCCCTGCTTTTTTTTTCTCTTCTCTTCTTCTCAAAAGGGGGTTTCTTCATGTAAAGATGTTCCCAATTTCATATCCTGGTAGACCCAAGAGGTAAAGCTTCAGGAAAGCCATCCGCTACTTTGCACAAGGCTGTCTTCTTGGTGTAATATCTCTCAGCTGCTTTTTTGAGGTTTCACACATTCACAAAAATAACCACGTTTTTAGCTGATCCCAATAGATTTTTCTCTGCAGCTGCATCACTTGAAAAAGCTTTTTGTTTCAGTTCTTAAAGTCTAAGTATTGAAAGTAATTTGAAAAAAGAAAGAAAGAAAAACATCCCAATTATGATTTGTGTGTGTGGTGATGACTTCAAGGGCTGACTGGGCTGCATATGGGCTTTGAAAAACAAGCCAATGTGCCCATGGAAAATACAGGCATTTCAGAGTGCATCATTGAGTGTGCTGATGTAAACTCATGGGCACGTGGCCGGGTAGGCTTTTTTGGCAGGACCTCTGGTCTCAACCTGCAGTGATGCTAACGATATTAGCAAATTAACACCACCAAGCTTGCCAGCTAATTCGCCAGAGCCCTGCTCACTCTCTCACTGCTGTAATTAAAACTAATTATTTTCTAAAACATAGTAATACATGAATATGTGCAATAATCATTTTGTAGTGGGCAATCTGTGGAGCCTTTTTTTTTTTTTAAGCTTTTTTCTTTTTTTGGCACATTATGCTGCATGTGCATGGCAGTGGTTGAGCCAGCACTTTGATTCGCAGAATGTGAAATGGGTCCTGTTCATAAAACCTCGAGTTTTATTTTCTTTTGAAATGGGAATGTTTTCTGGTTTTCACTCATTTATAAGGCTCGTAATTCTCTCCCCTCTCACTTTCTCCTTCCACCTCTCCTCACTCTGGCTCTTCACACAGCTGGGTGGTGTGGCACTCACAGCCCAGTGCCGTGCAGATGGTTTGCACAGTGGGGTTCTATAGGAATTCAGCAGTTATGCCCTGGATAGCTACACTGATTCTCTACTCTAGCCTTGTTCTTCCTTTAAAAAGAAAGCTAAACCCATATTTTTAAGTTAAAAATGTCTATTAGTATTGCAGGTAAAATCAGTTGACCTTTGGGAACCTTTCATTCTATAGCCTAAATGAACCTAACTGAATTTCTGAGCTGGGAGCTAGAAGATGAGTCTTGCCTGGGATCGCAGGGTTGACTTGAGCTGGTGTGGGTGTCTGACCTGGGCTTTTGAACTGCAGCTGAGGACTGATCTGTGTACATCCTGCCCCAGAATGAAAGGAAACCAGCCCCATTGCAAAGTAATTAGAAATCCTCTCCTTCACAAATGACTTTCGATGATTGCTTTTAAAATCATGTTACAACCGTCTTCCGTCCTTGTAGCCTAGGCCATATGTAATAGATGTGACTTTTGAGTGCAATAGTATTAAGTGGTAAGTGATTTTACAAACTATGGATTGTGTGAATTTAGGAAGTTAAGAAAGCAGTAAATCCTCTACTCAGCCAGTGAAAATACACACACCCAGCCTTTGCTTCCAACACCTAATTAGCAATTTGGTCGTTGAGCATATTTCTATTTGCACCTCCATGATTAAAACCGTAATAATTTTGAAAACATAATATTGATAATAGTTGACTTTCGGTGGCCTAGGGCTTGAGTTAAATGATTGCTTTTCTCCCCTTAAAGATAAGAAAGAATTGCAAGAATCCGTTGCTACTTAGATTACAGAAATTAGCATTCTCTGAGTTACAGTTTCTTTCTCCTTTTTTTACTTTCCTTCCTTGGAGGGAAATTCGGGTGCCCCATCACTCGGTAGCTTGTGTTAGTGAGCACAGCCTGACGAGTCACTCGTATAATCCTAAACTTTCTCTCCTGTTTTCAATTAGCATCTATGGGTCTTGCAGATATGATGTCTCCTAGTGAATCCAAACTGCCCCTGCCCCTCAAAGCCGACGGTAAAGAAGAAGGCAGCACACAGCCGGAGGGCAAGTCGAAGGTACTCCTCTCTCCTCTGCACGTGGTGTGGGGCCTGCTCGCTGAAGCTGCCGTGTGCTCTCCTCTCTTTTCATTTGGTTTCTTCTCTTCTGCATGCCTCCATCTTGTGCGACACATTTGCAGTCTTCTTTCCCCACCCCCTTCATGGTGTGGATCTGAAAGTTACTAGTTCTTATGGCATTTAACTGGGTGTGGGAGGGGGCGGAGGGACATGACCCACCCAGAGAAGTGCCTCGGGGGTGGGGAGAAGGAAGGGGTCTTGCCTGGTTTTGATACTTGCAGCCATTTTCTCTGCCTTCAGTTTATAGCTTCCTGTTTTGGCCGCCTCAGCAACAACAGCATACTTAATATTTTGCTTTCCTGCCTTATTTGATAAATAAGGTGAACAGCTTTTTTTTTTTTTTTTTTTTTTCCTTTCTTTCTTTCATAAGGGGTAACCCATGCTTAGCATTCCATGTAAGCTTGAATAAGCATGGTGGCTTAGTGGTCTTATCCAGCATCCAGCAAACTTACCAAGTTTACTAATTAAGAATGTTGTTTTAATACCTTTATATGTGTGTGGTTTTGTGTGTTTGTTTGTACATGTCTTTATATATATATATATTATATATAAAAATTAGTCTGTTAAACTGGATGTGCTTTTTGTTATTTTAAATAAAGTTTGCCCTACCTTTGTCATTTTTTTTTTTTTTATTCCTCTACCACAGGATAGCTACAGCTCTCAGGGTATTTCTCAGCCCCCAACCCCCGGCAACCTGCCAGTCCCTTCCCCAATGTCCCCCAGCTCTGCTAGCATCTCCTCATTTCATGGAGATGAAAGTGATAGCATTAGCAGCCCAGGCTGGCCAAAGACTCCATCAAGCCCTGTAAGTGGCTCTGGTTTTTTGTTTTTTTTGTCTTTTTTGTTTTGTTTTGTTTTTTTGGTTTTTGGGGGTTTTTTTGATAATTAATTCTACTTTAATGCTTGCTTATTAATTTGTTTTATAAGACTTTTTCTTCATAATTTATCCATGAAAGGATTTTCTTCGTAATTATACTAGTAACAAAATGAGTAAAGTTTGTATGCATCATAACATAAGTTGATTGCTGATAATGAAACCACTGATATAAAGAAGCGTCTGTAAGAAGCATGTGATTGTGCTACTGGGCCCAAACTCCTTCACACAGTGATTTTGTTTAAATGTCTAACCCATTGTGCGCTTCTGGAAGATCTTTAAAATGAGTTAACTGTCCATTTACGTGGTAACTAATAGCAGCCATGGAATAAATGATAAGTTTGGCCTTTGGACTAAATCTTTTATAGGCTATTGTGTCTAAAACATCTTATGTCACAACTACCTATATCTTGAAAACAAATACTACACTCTGGGCACAGTTCAGCATGTTATAGCCCTACTTTGTTTCAATCTAGTTGTCAGAAAATAACAGAAGATTTGTAGAAATGTTAGCATATGTGAATATTTGGAATGCTACTCATAGATTAATATGTGCCTACATTAGAATCATATGAGATAGAAAATTTATATCCTGTGCAAGCATGCTGAGAATCTTAAAATTGTTGATTTTATATGATATTTTTAAAAAGTGGGAATGTGTATATAAGGGAATTTTTTTTTTTTTTGCCTTAATATTCTTCTATCTATAGAACTAGGCTTTTATTTTCCTACTAAAGAAATTAATTCTGTGCCATTAAAGATGAAGAAGAATGGCACTGTAGTAACCTTTATTTTACATTCATATAGGGAATCAAAAGATCTTTAAAAAAAAAACTGAACATGTAATTACTTGCCAAGAAGCCTTAATTAATACGCTAATTTTTGTAAGACAATGTATTGAAGAGCACAGCTCAGGAAAAGCAAGTTGGAGGGAAGAAGACTCTAACTGCAGAATCTGGCAATCTAGTCAAAACCCCACAAGGAGGCTGCTATTAATTATCCATTCACTGGTTTAAACAGATAGAGCTGAAGGTTTGAAGATTTGGTAGTTCCAGTAAATGTTTGTAAAATTCATGTGGAGCTCTACTATAACCAGCATTTTCCTTTTCAGAGGAAGAAAGGGCAATATTCACTGTTACCTCTTCTCTAGACATGTGTTTCGCTTTTTCAACAACCAAGATGAAATGAAAAAATGCTTCTAGTATGGAAAGAGAGAGTGCAGCTTCTTAATTCTGATATCTGTGTTATTTGCTTTGAGTCTCAGAAGGCAGCTAACATGGGGAAGGGGGTTGTCCCATAATCTGTTCTGGTTTTTCTTTTCATTAAAGAAAAAACAGTTTTGAATCAGTAATATTCTCAAGTCAACAAATAGAACCCTATGTATAACTTTTCAAAAACATTTGTTTATTGGCTCAGAGGGGAAAATTTCAGAGGTTGAAAATATCTTTAAAACCTTAAGATAAAATGGACAGGAATTTAGCATTAAGTCTGCTAATGGAAAGAGGGGAGAAATTCAGAGAGAGAGGAAGGGATTTCAAGTAGGGTAGGGAACTGATGTTAGAAAATAAGAGATGACCAATAAAACATGAGTGGAGAAAAAAAAGATTTTTCTTAAAGACTTCTAATAGACCCATACTACATGTTTAAAATTTCCATCTTGCTGATTTCTGGATAATAATGACTGAGATATTTATTATATTTTAAGTTATTGTCACGTTATCTGTATCCAGTAAGTCCATAGGAAACTATTATCAAAACCCTTCCTTCTACTTAAATATGAGAAAGAAAAATAAACTGAATTATTGATTTAATTTTCTAACTGTAACATAATCATACTTAAAAATCACATATTACTGTCCTCTTTTTTCTATATAGTTCTACATACATTATCGCTCCCTGTAAATAACCACTTTTTACTTAAAAATTCACGATCATACTTCTGGCTCCAGTCATAGAAAAAAAAAACAAGGGAGGATGTGATTTGAGGTAGTGAAGGTGTTAGAGATTGCTTTGTATTGAGTAAACAACTCCACACTCAAATGAAATGCTCATTCAAGAAGGGAACGAAAGGAGATTGTTATGAAGGACCTCAGATTATCTCTACTGTCAAATCACTGCAGATACATGTTGAAGAGTATTTAACTTCTCTTTCTGAGATGCAACTTTAAATTGTACTTAAAATTGCTCCTCACAGTGTTCCTAATAAAGCTTGTCTAATAACAGACCTGAAATGAACTAAATAACAAAGATGTTCTATGCTTTGACAGTGTGCTGTGGACCAACAGTTTTGTTACAAAACATTCTACAATAAAAATAAACATTTGCACATACACATGCATATACACATATTACCAGGCATATGGTAAAGACTGCTGAAATGTAAATCTGCCTCAAAGATTTGAGGAAACGTCTACTTATAGACTTAATTAAGTTATATGCAAGGAAAACTTTTGTGGCATCATAATAATGTCTTGCTGTAATTTTTCAGCAATCTCCATTTTTTTTTCTTGCCTCCAAGACAGTGTTTCATGCAGTAAGATACCATTTTTACAGTATCAAAGCAAAATGAGGTGTTCTAGTGGCCTGGAAAAGTTAACTATCTTCCTGCAGGCCTAGTTTTTTTTTTTTCTTTTGCCCATTGTTGATGAGTAGAATGTAAATGACATTTATCCAAAGGTCACATCAAAACTAATGTCTGAGAACAAAAAAAGTGCATGTTGAGCCTAATCAGTGATAAAGTGTATAGTCTTTACTTCTAGGGCTTTTGTTTTTCTTAATATCATTTTTCTCTGTTTGGACACCCAGATACTAACTTTGGGAATGGGCTAGGGTGTCACCTGGAGACTGGGAATGGAGATGTTACTTGTCCGCCAATCCCTTCTCAGCTTTCAGTCTTATTAGACTGTGTCCACGTTCACTTAGCACCTTGCTCACTGAAAGCCTATTTATAGACTGTTTTAATCAGCTGTTAATTCTTACTTGGATGGTGCCAGACTTCTCAGACCTTTCTCATTCATAGGAGTATTCACTTATAGAATAAATACCTACTGAGTACCTTCAGTGTGCTGTCACTGTCGGTGATGCAAAGTCAACACAGGTCCTGCCCTGTGGAACGTAAGGTCTGGTCAGAAGAGTGGAAAGCAGACAGCTAATCCCACGCAGGACACACACCTTGATGCCCTGTGAGGCCAGGTGCCACTAAGGACAAATAAAACTAGTGATGATTCAGACCAGGGAGCTGACCTCAGAGGAGGCCTCTTCTAGGACCTGACACATAACTGAGGCTTGACCACTTTCTTTTCATAAAGATACCTTTTCCTACATTACGGCACCATAAAGTGCATTTTTAAAGATCTAAAAACTATGAAAAATAAAACTATTAAAAGCAATTATCTTCATTAAGGTTTTCTCATTTTATGAGAACAAATTGAGATATATAGAAGTTAAACTTAAGTTCATTTAACAAAGAATGGTAAGAAAAGGTAAACTATGGATAGTCAAACTAAGTGAATCATTCCTTTAGACCCATTTCAGTTTATGAGAATGCAGTCCTTTCATAAATAAGAGCAAACACCATAGTCTCATTGCTTGGGTCATGATGAACTGTTCTCCTGGAGCCCTTCCACATTTGGGGTTTAGAGAGGACCAGGCCAGAAATAGCAGTTGGTTCTTATATTCAGGATGTTGGTGGAGCATTTAGAGTAATTGTAAATTGAAATGATTGACTTTATATCTCTTATTCTTAAATTGAATCTCAAATTTTTACCTCTCAATTTTTCACAGATGAAATAAAAGGGGGAGGTTCATGGTGGTGGTGGTTTGTTGTTATATTAATTGATTTTATGTGATAGTGCTTTTTTCCTCTGATTCTTATTTCAGATTTTTATTTTTTTAAAAGATTGGGTCCATTTTTTCAGTGTGCCTCCCAATAAAGACAAAAAGGTTTTCAGCACTAGGATTTAGAAACCTCTTGTTAATAACTACCTCATTAATGATGACAAAGCTGCTGAAATGTTCCCAGGATGAGAATGTGGTATAAGATGTGTTAGAACAGTTTCTTTCCCTAGTCAGAGACTCCTTGGATATAAGAATATGATAAAATGTACAAACTTATTTGGATATGGAATGTGTTCTATATTTCTGGTATATACATGAATTTATAAGACATATATAAGAATATGTATATACATTTTAAGTTCCTATCTAAAGTAACTGTTAGGTGACTTGCTCTTTAGCTTCATCAATATAAATTGTAAAAGGTCACAGTTTTTTTTTTTAATCCTGACACTCTACAGTTTTTATTTACATCAGCTGTATCACCCATTTTTATATGTTTTATATAAAGATTTTATGTTTCAATAATTCTAAAGCTGAAGGCTTAAAATTTTAGCAAAAATAGCTTGGGAAATTACATGTTACTTGGAAGGACCTCTGCCACCCATCAGCTTGATTAGTTTCATTCTCAAGCATCCTTTCTCAGGCCCTAGTTTTATTGGGAATCACTTTGCTAAACAAGGTAGCATCAAACCTTAATGACAGTTATGTTATTTAACTCACCATCCCCATTTCAGGTCACATGTTTAAAATTATGTTGAGCTAAATATAACGAAAAAGAGTTAAAAAAAACTTCATCTAACATAATACTATACATTGCAAATGATAACCTAGTAAATAAACATGACTAAATGAAATATATTATTATTCCAAGGAAATATTTAATTGAGAATTTACAAGTGATTTTGCACAAGAATCCCACAGTTTCAGATATTACAAGTATACAAATATTGTTACAAATACAGAGACATAAAAGAAAGGGAGAATATACAGTTGGGCTGTTTAGAACAAAAAGTATTACCTTCCCAGATCACATAATCCAGAGGGTGAGCTTCAGGTGTGCAGAAACAGCCACTTCTGACATTTTAGTATCAAATATAAAATTAGAAAAATGAAAGACCAAGAATTAGAACATCAGTATAAACCAAATGGGCGCATAAAAGTAAACGTTCATAAATAAGCTGGGAGTATGAAATCTATTAAAATTACCTTGACAGAAAAGTTCAAGAAATCTTAAGTCAGGAAAGCAGATCATTCTGAGAGAATGCTAGTAACTGGCCATCAATTTAGAAGGCTCTCACATGTAAAGCGCACACCCCACTGGGTCCAATGACATGTGACCTACTTTGTATTTTTCAACACACATCACGTATGTGCTCTACCTCCATATGATTTAGTTTTAAAAAAGCTATACATTGGTCATTCATGTTTGACAAGGAAATGTAGGCGTCTATGTAATGAGGAGGGGGGCTCTATAATATTACAGTTGAAACTTTAAACTCATTGTGGCCATTCAATGAACTTGCACCTTTTTTAAAAAAAAGAAAAAATTACATGAGGGGTCATTGGAGTCTTGCCTTCTGGGATTCAACGCTTATATTGATAAAGTAAAAAAGATTTTTGTTCTGTTCTGTTTTTCAAGTATATAAAAGGGGGAGTTTGGGCCCTTTAGTTAAAGCCAAAGTTAATTCTTAATTGAGAAAATGTATACTTTGTGCCTGAACTAGTAGCCTTCATTCCTGATTGTTGTGTGATAGCAGTAGTTTTAAAATTTCTTCTCTTCTTGTATTTGGTAGCTCATTACTTTTTTTCTCACCTTCTTCCATTTCCCTCGGCCCGCTTATGCCCCATCTCCAAATGCTGCCCTGGGCTCTAGAAGTCCAGCTCATCCACCACCACTGGGGAAAAGATCACAAAGGTGTATGAGCTGGGGAATGAGCCAGAGAGGAAGCTGTGGGTGGACCGCTACCTCACCTTCATGGAGGAGAGGGGCTCCCCGGTCTCAAGTCTGCCTGCAGTGGGCAAGAAGCCCTTGGACCTGTTCCGACTCTATGTCTGCGTCAAAGAGATCGGAGGTTTGGCACAGGTGAGAACAGCTGAATGAGGAGATGTTATGGATGAGCTTTGAATATGCAAACGTGAATGTTTTTTTTTTTTCTCACAAAGAAAAAGCTGAGCCTCTAGGAAGGTCACTTTACTGGATCCATGTTCACGTGTGGCAGCTGGGGGGCGGGGGCTGTACTGGGGTCAGGGAACCCGATCTGCCACCCATTCGCAGAGTGACCTCAGTAGGTCATTTATATGGACTCAATCATCAACTGTAAAATGAGACATTTGAGCTAGGTTTTTGCTTCAAGGTCCCTAACAGCTCTCGAATTCTGTGGAATCTGTGTTAGAATTTCGTGGTAAACAGAAATGTTTTGCAAATGACTAAATGTCTAGATCAGATAGAAATCAAATTCGCTGCTTCCCTCTATCCAGAGCAAGATAACAAGAAAACTGGCATCCTTCTACGACCATGTCCGCTGTACCGGGTGACAGGAGGGGCAGTGCTGTCCTTTCCCACGGCTGGGGGCACCCAGGTGCAGAATGCCCAGAGGCACTCCTTTTGGGGTTGTGCAGATGCCTCCCATGCACTTGCCCCTTCATTCTGTACCCTAGGGGCCACATCCTCGTTTCCCTCTTCACAGCCCTGTTTTTACCACTGAGGCGGGTTTGTGTGTCCAATATCCCGAAGTAGGGAAAACCACTAGACCATTCAGGTATGACCTAAATCAGGTAGGTCATACCTGAATCATAATCCCTTATGATTATACAGTGGAAGTGAGAAATAGATTTAAGGGCCTAGATCTGATAGAATACCTGATAAACTATGGAATGAGGTTCGTGACATTGTACAGGAGACAGGGATCAAGACCATCCCCATGGAAAAGAAATGCAAAAAAGCAAAATGGCTGTCTGGGGAGGCCTTACAAATAGCTGTGAAAAGAAGAGAAGCGAAAAGCAAAAGAGAAAAGGAAAGATATAAACATCTAAATGCAGAGTTCCAAAGAATAGCAAGAAGAGATAAGAAAGCCTTCTTCATCAATCAATGCAAAGAAATAGAGGAAAACAACAGAATGGGAAAGACTAGAGATCTCTCTAAGAAAATCAGAGATACCAAAGGAACATTTCATGCAAAGATGGGCTCGATAAAGGACAGAAATGGTATGGACCTAACAGAAGCAGAAGATAATAAGAAGAGATGGCAAGAATACACAGAAGAACTGTACAAAAATCTTCACAACCCAGATAATCACGATGGTGTGATCATTGACCTAGAGCCAGACATCCTGGAATATGAAGTCAAGTGGGCCTTAAAAATCATCGCTATGAACTTAGTGGAGGTGATAGAATCCCAGTTGAGCTATTTCAAATCCTGAAAGATGATGCTGTGAAAGTGCTGCACTCAATATGCCAGCAAATTTGGGAAACTCAGCAGTGGCCACAGGACTGAAAAAGGTCAGTTTTCATTCCAATCCCAAAGAAAGGCAATGCCAAAGAATGCTCAAACTACTACACAATTGTACTCATCTCACACGCTAGTAAAGTAATGCTCAAAATTCTCCAAGCCAGGCTTCAGCAATATGTGAACCGTGAACTTCCTGATGTTCAAGCTGGTTTTAGAAAAGGCAGAGGAACCAGAGATCAAATTGCCAACATCTGCTGGATCATGGAAAAAGCAAGAGAGTTCCAGAAAAACATGTATTTCTGCTTTATTGACTATGCCAAAGCCTTTGACTGTGTGGATCACAAGAAACTGTGGAAAATTCTGAAAGAGATGGGAATACCAAACCACCTGATCTGCCTCTTGAGAAATTTGTATGCAGGTCAAGAAGCAACAGTTACAACTGGACATGGAACAACAAACTGGTTCCAAATAGGAAAAGGAGTACGTCAAGGCTGTATGTTGTCACCCTGCTTATTTAACTTATATGCAGAGTACATCATGAGAAACGCTGGACTGGAAGAAACACAAGCTGGAATCAAGATTGCCGGGAGAAATATCAATAACCTCAGATATGCAGATGACACCACCCTTACGGCAGAAAGTAAAGAGGAACTGAAAAGCCTCTTGAAAGTGAAAGTGGAGAGTGAAAAAGTTGGCTTAAAGCTCAACATTCAGAAAATGAAGATCATGGCATCCGGTCCCATCACTTCATGGGAAATAGATGGGGAAACAGTGGAAACAGTGTCAGACTTTATTTTTCTGCGCTCCAAAATCACTACAGATGGTGACTGCAGCCATGAAATTAAAAGACGCTTCCTCCTTGGAAGGAAAGTTATGACCAACCTAGATAGCATATTCAAAAGCAGAGACATTTGCCAACAAAGGTTCGTCTAGTCAAGGCTATGGTTTTTCCTGTGGTCATGTATGGATGTGAGCGTTTGACTGTGAAGAAGGCTGAGTGCCAAAGAATTGATGCTTTTGAACTGTGGTGTTGGAGAAGACTTGAGAGTCCCTTGGGCTGCAAGGAGATCCAACCAGTCCATTCTGAAGGAGATCAGCCCTGGGATTTCTTTGGAAGGAATGATGCTAAAGCTGAAACTCCAGTACTTTGGCCACCTCATGTGAAAAGACTCATTGGAAAAGACTCTGATGCTGGGAGGAATTGGGGGCAAGAGGAGAAGGGGACGACAGAGGATGAGATGGCTGGATGGCATCACTGACTCGATGGACGTGAGTCTGAGTGAACTCCGGGAGTTGGTGATGGACAGGGAGGCCTGGCGTGCTGGGATTCATGGGGTCGCAAAGAGTCGGACGCGACTGATCTGATCTGATCTGATCTGATCCCGAAGTAGAATGGAGAAAAGGGTCCTCAGGGGTGACTGCCTGCTGCATCCTGGGCACCATCCTTTTTCTTGTCACTTCTCTCTCAACACCCATGGAATGCAGAGTCGTCAGCCCTGAAGAAGAGATGTAACAGATTGAAGTACAGTCGTCCCCTGGGGTCCACAGAGCACTGGTTCCAGGATCCCCACAAATACTGAAACCCTGTGAGCTCAAGCCTCTTTATTTCTGGAACCTACACACCACCTCCCATATACTAAAGATCATCTCTCAGTTACTTATACCCAATACAGTGTAATGCTATGTAAATAGTTGCTGGTACAAGTTCAAGTGTTGCTTCTTGGAACTTTCTTTGGGGCAGAGTGGGGGTTTTTGTTTTGTTTTGTTTTTTCAATACTTTCAGTTCACAATTGGTTGAATTCACAAATGCAGAACCAGGGAACAGGGAAGGCCGACTGTACAAGAATGTTGTGGCCCAGGGATTCTCAGGGTAGGTGGTGGGGCCAGGTTTGTTTGATTGCGAAGCACATGCCCTTTATCTACCCTTGGTTCTCCGACCTAGGTGTTCATAGCAGCACCTGGGAGCATTTAAAACCTGTCAGTTCCTGAGCTCCCTCCCAGACCAGTGAAAGGAGCTGCTCCGGGCCTCAGGTGTTCCGGGCCTCCCTATCCAAAGGTAGGTCAGCTGATGCGCAGGTATCACTGAGGACCCACCCTGGTCTCCGGGCTGCAGGGGCGTGCAGGAGAGGCTTTTGTTCTCAGCCCTCCCTGAGGAGCCTCTTCCCACCCAAGACTGAGGCCTCTAAATGAAGCAATTAGAGCTTGACTCCAGATGGCGTAATCAGATGGGATCACAGGATGCAGACCAGGTGTGACCAGGTGTGGGTGGTGGCCAGCGAAGGCTTTCACCCATCTCACAGAAGCAAGGAACCGTCAGGACACCTCACTCAGCCAAGTGGACTCCCAGGTTGGGTCTGTGAGCAAGATGCTGCTGGCTTAGCTGATGAAGTTGCTTGAATGTAGTAGTGATTCCCAGCAGTGAGGCCTTGGCTGCATTGTCACTCACACCCCATCAGATGTGGTTCGAACAGGTGCTGCAGCCCCAGAGGAATCAGCTAAAAGCCTTGCTTTTCAGAGTGTCCCAGGCAGCACTCTGCCTGCTGTTTTAGAAGCAGTCACAGGCCTGCCCGTTGCAGCCTGGCATTCAGTACCAAAAATGGCACTAAGCATTCCCAAGAGTATTCTCTGGTTTCTCATGCACCATTTAATACTAAGTAAATGGACATAAAGAGCTTTGTGAGGAAGTTTGAATCCAAAAATTGAACATTTCATTCAAATTCACTGTCCCTTTAACCCATGCTACTTAACACAGGACACATCTAAAGGCAAAATATTCCACAAGCATTTGCAGGCCTTCATGTTTCCTTCGTGTGTCAGCCTCGTGTGACATGTTCCCATTGGGAATCAATCAAAAAGTTAAATCAGTTCCTCAAATCTTATATAACATTTGAGGATTCCTTTCCTTTCTTCTCTTTTTGCAGTTGTATTCCCTCCAGCCTGAGTGTAAGTGGGAACACTGGATGGTCCTATGTGCCCCTTCCCAAGCCCACTGGTGCTGCCATGTCAGCTAGCTGGTGTCTCCACAGCTCAGACAGGGTTGATGACTTGCGCTGGACTGTTAGATTGGGCTCATTTGGTTGGGGCCTCCTTCACCCAACACTACAAGAAAGCCTCATGTCAAAGACTGGGCATGAACAGAAATTATAGGCTCATCTTTCTAGAAGCTTGTGGCTGTTGGAAGGAGACATTGTTTTTCTTATTAAGGCTCAAATACTTAAATTGCAAAATAATTCTGTTATTGCTTTTTAAATTAGTTTTTAGACACCCTTTTTTTTAAAAAAAATATGAGTGAGATGGGGGTGAGCAAGAGCGCCTTTGCTCAGATAAATCACCGGCTCCGAGCAGCACCCACTCTGGCAGACTGAGGCATTAGAAGATGCACCGGGCAGAAGAATCTCCACGAGCAATGCTTTTTATGTAGCTATCAGCAGGTTCCTTAATGGTTTTATAACTGTAAATGCTGTCTATGCACTACTGAGTGGGAGTAATGAGCATTAGTTAAAAGAGGCAAATGAAAAAAAAAAGTAAACCAAGATATTAAGTGCTTTTTTTTGTTTCCTGGCTTTAAACAAACCACTCTGCTGCAAACCAGTGATCCTGCCTTTTTTTTTTTTTTCCGGCTAGGTTAATAAAAACAAGAAGTGGCGTGAGTTGGCAACCAACCTAAATGTTGGCACTTCGAGCAGTGCAGCAAGCTCCCTGAAAAAGCAGTATATTCAGTACCTGTTTGCCTTTGAGTGCAAGATCGAGCGTGGGGAGGAGCCCCCGCCGGAAGTCTTCAGCACGGGCGACACCAAGAAGCAGCCCAAGCTCCAGCCGCCATCTCCTGGTAAGTGGGGGCGCTGCAGCCGGGAGCCCCTCCCGGGCTCTGAGATGGCCACTCAGCAGAGCAAACAGGACACACTGGGGTCTGAGAGAGGGGAAGGGACATCCTGTCTTCTCTTGTTCGTTTAACTGGACCCCATTAGCAGTGCCTAAGGGAAGGAAGAATGAACTGGGGATATTGTGTTTCTGCTCTGCACTTTGAAGGTGCCGATCTTTTGCTTTACCTTTTCTAGTCAAAGTAGACTTCAGGTTCTGAGTTATATACCTTAATTCCTTATACAGTTATTTTTAAATATCCCATCTAACTATCAAAATGTCTTCCCATTAACCTGTGCTCATACTGGAAATGCACCCTGCAGATTTAACAGCCAGCTTCCACCAGCTCTGCCTCTGTCGGAGATACTCAGATTTGTACACAGCAAAATGAAATTTGGACCTCATATTTAATGTTCCCTGCCAAGCAAGTTTTTGCTTGTAGCGAAGTCAGCAAACTTTCATGATAAAGATCTGTATAGCCCTGTTTCTGCGAAAGTGGAGTCCAAATTAGCTTTGAGCTAGAGGTCAGGAATCTAAGCAAATACTGCTTGGGAATAATGGTGATTCACTTGAATTCACAGAAGCAAAATCATAAAAATGGTACCTGCCTTCTCTGCTGTCTCTCCACTCAGCTGTTGGACACCCTGCCGTCCTTTCGGCTCTCCTGATGGCTTCTGTTCTACTGTTAGCATTTCAGATTTGAAATTACTGAATCACTGTATTCTGATAAATCCAATATTGAAGATGAGAAGAGATTTGAATCATCCTAAGTTCTGGGTGACCTCACTCAAGTTAAGTTTGATCATTCTGTGGTCTGTTTCTGGCTGTGTCCAAGCCCTGTGTTGGTCACACTTGCACACACTGTCCTGCATATGAAGTGGCTGATTGTACCTGCCACATCCCCCAACACTGTTATGCAGTCAAATGATCATAGCCAATATTTCTTGAGCACTTAGAGTGTGCCAGGGCTTTCCCGTTTAATCTTCATATGAGCCCTGTGATACAGATACTGTTCTAAAACCCCTGAGAAAACCAAGACACATACAATCTCAGCAGACTGGCCCATTGTTGCTAATGAAGGGGAGAACCAGGCTTTGATCCCAGACATCTGGCTCTAGAATTAGAGAGCCAGGTGTACCTACCACACTTTGTGCTTACAGCAGTGCTGTAATAGGTAAACTGTTCACACAGAAAGTGGTACCTGTGAGCCAAAGAAAGGCGTTGTTTCTCTTTTAATTACTTGCTCTAGCTGATATCTGGAGGGCAATGCTAATATCTAATCAAGAGATCTCAAATAAATACTTTTAAGGCCCAGGGTACATGTGTAATGAGCACACCTCAATATAGATCTGTTGGTTCTAAATCCAAGTAGAGAAGTTCCTCTCTCTCACCCCGTCCTTAAAGATCCACAGACTTTTCCAGTTATGGTGGACTTTAAAAACTGTGAAATCTAATTTCGAAAATCTCACAACATTACATTCAGTTCACAGAGTAAAACAAGCTGCCTCTGAACAGCTCTGAAACTATTTTTCCAAAATAAAAACCCAGTAGGGTGTAGGGACCAAAGTGGTGATGTCTGCAAAGATCTAAAGATATATTTTATTTGCCAGGAAAGAACTCATGTCACTGAATGGTCTGTACTTCTGTATGGAGAATAGCTCTCCCAGTGTGCATCAGCTTCAGTGCAAGAAATCCTGCTGAGGTATAGACACTTCAGAAAGTACAGGGCCTGTGCTCTGAACAGTCAGCTCTTTCCTCTCCCCCTACTTTATTTTAAACTATGATTTTTATGGCAACATTATCGCTTTAACTGCACAAAAGAGCTCGGATTGCAGGCGCACCTCTGATAATACATTCTTCTCAGTAGTCCAAATGGAGCCCGAGTCTGCGAAACAGGAAGCGGGAGGAAAGCTTCCTGAATTTAGCCGTTCAGCCAGTGCACAGCCTGGAGGGCATAGTGCAGGGTACACGGGGCCAGTCTGCCTGGCTCACGTGTTGTGCACACCGCTCAGCAAGAGGACAGAAACGTGGACCAGGCCGTGGGGCAGTGAGTAACGCCAGCCTCTCAACCAAAAGCCAGGCGTTGCCTCCAGCATTCCAGACCTATTATTAAGGAAAATGTTTCTGAAACATTTATTGTCAGAGAAGGGAAACAAATAATTTTATTCCCAAACCTTTGCCATGTTAGAGCCTTATATACTACAAAAAATTTTAATTGATTTTCAGCCAGAATTTGTGTTCTTTAAGTCAGGTTTTTTCTCATAAGAACCTAACTGTAGCTTATTCCTTACCGATACATCCAGGCAAACAACTAAAAGATTCCTCAGAAACATTCTAGATTCTTTTTTCGAATGTTCATTCTGAACCAACTTAAATCCTAGATGCTAATGACTTAAGGTCATCCCCCTGTGTTCCAGTTCGGATGTGATACGGCTGATAAGATTTGAAATTCAGTCCTGTCAGCCTCTGAAAGGTGTTGCCCCTTAGCCCTGGAGCCTTCACCCTGATCTTCACTGTCAAGTGGCTGTGTGGCTTCTCACCCCAGAGATCCAGGTTGTGTCTTTGGGTTCTAGAGCAATTCGACCAAAGGAAGGCTCCTAAATGAAACCTGAGCAGGGCCTGGGGGTGCGGGTGCATCTCTGAAGTCCTGGCGGGGCTCTTGTTATAACTGACTGTAAAAGTTAGTGAAGATCTAATGAACAGCCACAGGGGTCCAGGGCCTTAGCTGACTGTAAGCTAGAGTGGGGTAGGGGCAGGGTAGGGAGGGGACCTGGCTGGGAGGAATGGGTGGCGGGTGGTGGGAGGAAGCTCCACTTTCAATTAGTAAGTCTGTAACCAAAAACCCATCCATCTTTGCTGGCAGGTGGCTGACTGAATTTCTATTATTAGCTGACAGGTGATGTCACAGAGCCTGTCATGGATCCAACTAGGGAATCCTCAGTGGAAGATAAATGAAAAAGGGCTCAGGTTATAAACAGAGGTGCCCTCTGGGTGACCTCTGGTTGCCGTAGACCTGGGACTATCAGCTATGCCTCATCTCCCTACCCTCCTTCCTGCAACCCCAGCCAGAACTAGGGCACCGGGTCCATGCTGTGTAAATTATCTTCCCAGCTAGGAGTCTGGCCGTTCTGTCTGAAGTGTGTGAATGTACTTAACCTTCAGTAACCTTTCCATTGTTTACTTTCCAGTATACATTTGTAGCTTCTGGCAAAAGGTAGGGATATCCTAGAGAGCCAGCCTGCTCTGTTAGCAGCTTCCAGAGGTTGCATTCTTTTTTTTTTTTTTTTTTTCCCTGAAAGGAAAGGAAAACACACTGGCAAGAGGGGAGAATATTTCCTTTTTTTTTTTTTAGCTGTAAATGTGAATACTTGTAAATAAGGGCCATTCTGAACTCACGGTCTTGTGAGCCGTGTTCCAAGGAAGCTGTTCTGGCTTCTGCACAGTCTGCTTCTTGAGTTTAAGAAATCAGTTATTTCCCCTGCCAGTTCTGTGGGGCAGTCATGTCTGTAGGGTTATCCTTATATATTTGTAAAAGACTCTTACTTCTTTCTTTCATTATATCTACTTTTTAAATATGCATTTTTTGGTGAAACTCTGGAAATGCATACTTGGTACACAAATATAATAAACTGAATTTGGTAAAACTCTGATCTGGTTTAGAAGCATGAGTTGGTAAGTTTTTATTTTAAGGTATCTACATCTAAGAAGGTATCTATAGTTGAAGCTAGTCTTCCCTGATTCACTCTAGTCCTGTGCACCCAGGGCAGGTGTTATGGAAAGCACCCTCTGTTGGCCAGTCCTCAGTATTCATTCCCAACCAGGCCCCGACCGCACAGACATGTAGGGTCGGCTGAGGCTCTCTGAGTAGAAGTGATAGACCCCATTTCTTACTCACTCATAGCGCACTCTGTCATCTCCAGGGTTTGTGTAACTCAGTTTCCCCTAAAGTAAAGTGTGGTAATTGTACAGTTCGTTAACTGTAGATAATAATATATGCAAATTGTTGTTTATAAGCAACCAGCAATCCTATTTGTTAGAATTCTGAAAGTATTGTGTGTATGTATGTGGGCAGAAATTCTTATCTTTTTCTGTCAATTTGATAAATTCCAATGGTAGGAAACAGCACACAATATTCATTCAATTAGTATTTGTTTAATTAATAAGTGAAACCAATACCTATCTAACACCTAACATGCTAAGGACTATGATCAGTGATAAAGCAAGAGCCCTTAAAATATTATGTTTTAAGGTGGGATTAATTTTTTACATGAATCCTACTTAAGTTTTAAAAAGATCTGTTCAATACTGGGCTCGGTTATTATAGTGTAATTATAGTTAAAGCCAAGTCTTATTACTCTGATAATGACATTCAGTTCAGTTCAGTTGCTCAATCATGTCCGACTCTTTGAGACCCCGTGAATCGTAGCACGCCAGGCCTCCTTGTCCATCACCAACTCCCGGAATTTACCCAAACTCATGTCCCTCAAGTCGGTGATGCCATCCAACCATTTCATCCTCTGTCATCCCCTTCTCCTCCTGCCCCCAGTCCCTCCCAGCATCAGGGTCTTTCCCAATGAGTCAACTCTTCGCATGAGGTGGCCAAAGTACTGGAGTTTCAGCTTCAGCTTCAGTCCTTCTGATGAACACTCAGGACTGATCTCCTTCAGAATGGACTGGTTGGATCTCCTTGCAGTCCAGGGGACTCTCAAGAGTCTTCTCCAACACCACAGTTCAAAAGCATCAATTCTTTGGCACTCAGCTTTCTTCACAGTCTAACTCTCACATCCATACATGACCACTGGAAAAACCATAGCCTTGACTAGACGGACCTTTGTTGGCAAAGTAATGTCTCTGCTTTTGAATATGCTATCTAGGTTGGTCATAACTTTCCTTCCAAGGAGTAAGCGTCTTTTAATTTCATGGCTACAGTCACCATCTGCAGTGATTTTGGAGCCCAAAACAATAAAGTCTGACACTGTTTCCACTGTTTCCCCATCTGTTTGCCATGAAGTGATGGGACCGGATGCCATGATCTCAGTTTTCTGAATGTTGAGCTTTAAGCCATCTTTTTCACTCTCCTCTCACTTGCATCAAGTTTTTTAGTTCATCTTCAGTTTCTGCCATAACATTAAAGAATTCTAAACCAATACGACTTGTGTAAATAACAAATTATTTCATAGCTCCAAAAACTACTGTTACTGACAGCATAGACACATCCAGATGTGGGAAAATGATACAAAGCTCATTATTAATTTGTACCGTTTCTTTACAACTTAAACATTTCTCATTGCCTAAGACCTCGATAATTTTTATGTTTTTCTAAAACAGCACAATAGTCCATCAAATTGATAAAACAAACTTTATGTCCCATTTTTCCTTATTCTTAGACATTCAGATTATCTCCATTATAAACAACACTAAAGTAAATTTTCTGTCTAAAACCTTCTTTATATTAGATGATTTTCTTGGGATAAATACCCAGGAAAGCATTTACCCAGTATTTTACAGCTCATATCTGAAGTGCGTTTCCAAATAGTTTAGAAAAAAAAGCTTTTACTGATTTTCACCATAAACAATGTAAGACAGTTAATTTTGCTGCATCGTTACCAGCAATGGATATTGTTACTCTCTCTACATGAGATGGTGTCCTATTTTTCTTTCCCTTTTAAAAAAAAATAACTATCAAGGATGAGCTCACTTGATAACCTCTAGTTTTCTCCCCATTTTTTCTTGGTATCACTACTATCAGCTAACTCAGGATCCTTGCAAGGTCCACAGACCCCCCAGTCAACTGGCAGTAATTCGATGGCAGAGGTTCCAGGTGACCTGAAGCCGCCTACTCCAGCCTCCACCCCTCATGGACAGATGACCCCAATGCAAGGTGGAAGGTATGTTAAAAGATCTCTGTGAGCCATACAAAGTTAGATTTGTCTATCTTTTAGTTTTCTGGAGCAGACTTTAGAGAGAGAGAAAATGGTGTTCTGTAGTGAGTCTTTAAATATTGACTACCACTCGTTTCAGTCATATAATTTACTTTGGATGGTGTTCCCATGTACACAGATTTCAAGGTTGGCTTATTTTCTGGATCAGCGTTTGCAGGTGACTAATGCTCTGTGGTTAAGCTTTCATGTCTCTCATCTCATCAGAAGCAGCACTGTCAGTGTGCACGACCCATTCTCAGACGCAAGTGAGTCATCGTTCCCCAAACGCAACTCCATGACTCCAAGCACCCCGTACCAGCAGGGCATGAGCATGCCAGACGTGATGGGCAGGATGCCCTACGAGCCCAACAAGGACCCCTTTGGGGGGATGAGGAAAGGTAAATGCCAAGGGCCCTCTGCGCAGGGTTGGTCCAGAGGGCGTTCTCCATCCTGTGACTGACTCACTGACCCATTCGAGACGTACTGGAGCCCCACTCCACAGCCTACTAAATTTCCAGCCGTGAGGAAAGTACTTAGCATTTCTGTGCCTCGGTTTCTTCATCTGGAAATTAGGATAATAAGGGGTCATGAAGAGGAGCTGAGTTAATGCACATAAGTACAGGCCTTAGAAGAGTGACTGGTACATATTGTAAGCAGAGGTGCTCTTGATGCTGCCCCAAGTCAGCATCAGGCTTGTCTTAAGGCATGGGCTGGGTGCTAAGTTGGTAAACCAGACAGGCCCTTGTGGAGCTGACGGGCTACAAACGAGATAAAAAGTAAGGTAAACCACGTATATGTGACTAAAGATGGTTTTTGACAGAAGAAAGGAAACAACCAGGAAGAAAGGACACAAAGAACAAGGGCGTGGCGGCGGGGGGAGGGGGGTGGCAGTCATGGAGGAGGGGCCTTTCCTTGGGAGGGAGGGCGGACAGGGTCTCTGGGGACGCAAGCAAGGGGCAGGCGAGGGGCGCTGAGGCAGCAGTGAGGCTGGTGTGCGTCGGGGGTGGAGGCTCCTGGGCACAAAGAGCCGAGGGCCGTGCTGAGGACGTCCAGGCCCCCAGGTCCAGAGCCTTTCCACTTCCTGCATGTGCTGACGAGTTTGGGGTTTTTACGCAGGAAGTGAGGTGACTGGGTTTTTGTTGTTGTTGTTAAAAATAAATGAGTAACTATCTGGACATTTATGGAGAATGTATTGGAGAGAAGTGAGGGTCAAGTTGGGGAGACCACTGTCAGAGTCCTCAGAGAGGTGAGGAGTTGGGGTGAGACCAGCAGGGAGAGAGAATGGAACCACTCAGTATATGTGTGGGGAGGGGAGGGTAGAAACAGCAGGACGTGCCAATGGATTGAATGTTGAATGTGGGGTTAAAAGAACCAAGCGATGGTGACTGAGAGGTGGGCAGTCAGGCGACAGAGGGAGGTGAGGGTGGCTGTCACTGCCTGTGGTGTGGACACCTGGGAATGAACAAGACAGAGAGGAAACCAGAGTTCACTGTAGATGTCGAGGCAGTGAGGGGTAGGCTGTGTGTCTGGAGCTGGGCAGAGCACTGTTATTGGGTGTAATCTTGGAGAACCAAGCAGAGAAATGGCATCAACAACTGTAGGATGGACAAGATCCCCGAGAGCTCTCACTGACATGAGCAGACACCCAGGCTGGGCTTTTCTCTTGCGTGTGTCAATCCCCTGCGGTCACTCGGCCCGAGACCGCAGGTCTCTCAGCCTCTGCCCTCTCTAGCTTCTCCACTGGCACACAAGCTCTACGTGCTGTTGACATTCTTCCTAATGCAGCAGAGTCCTGTGAAATTGAGGCATGGTAGGACTATTTCTGAAATACATACAAAAAAAGTAGTGAATGACATTTTTATGGAAGTATTTATTCTGGGATCCCTTAAATAATAGTGCCTTTACATGACTTTTTGATAACATTGTTTTAAGTAGAGACAAGCATAAAGCCCTAAAGCCTTGGTTTTGACAAGTATTATGGAGGAATGAAATGGCAACCCACTCCAGTGTTCTTGCCTGGAGAATCCCAGGGATGGGGGAGCCTGGTGGGCTGGTGTCTCGGGTCGCACAGAGTCGGACACGACTGAAGCGACTTAGCAGCAGCAGCAGCATGGAGGAATGAAAAATAAAAAAAGAATCTCAAAAATTTAAATGTTGGGCACATTACCATTTAATTAAATGAAATTCTATTTTATATGTATTTCATATACCCGTTACACAAAACAAGATAATCTATAGTTTTTCCTTTCAAAAAGTTTGAGCTGCTTATTTCAGGTATAGATTTTTCAAAACATGCAATAAATCCATAAGCTCAGAAATTCAAGAGCTTTGTGAATGTTGGAGTTAACTGTTTTCCTTAGTGATATGAGATGCTAGAAAGAATGTGTTGTTGGTGCTGTTGGTGGTTGTATAATACCTTTAAACTCTGAAAATATGACAATAACATGGAAAAATAATTACGCTTTGGAATCCAGTTTCAAAGTTATGGAAAACTATTCCAATATCCTATTATGCTATATTTGACAGCATGAGTTCTATTTCTTTTGTCTCCTTATGCCTATATTTTTTTAATGAAAATAAGTGTGGTGGTGAAGAGGAGATGACTGTGGATTACCTTGCTCTAGGTACCAAGTAGCTCTATAGAGTGTTTTCATCCACTGTGTAAATGATACAGTGGCTCGGCGAGAGCCCTGTCTCACATTTCCCCCATGTATTTCAGCTTACCTGCTATCTTCCACTACTGACATTTTTAGTACCGAGTTAAAGCAGGTAAACAGAAAGCCCACAGGAAACAGATTTTCTTACAGCCCTACCCCTGTTACAGTAAAGTTTTCCATTCCTCAGTTCACCATATTCTGTCAGTGAACTTGGTGGGGCTCTAATTTTTTATTTAATGACCAACATCAGTGGATATCACACCTGTTGTTGCTGCTGCTGCTGCTCCTGTGGTTGACCTGGAATGTGGTGGGATGGTAGATAAAAGAGCCTCCTCTAAGACCCAGAAGCCCTGAGTAGCCTTGGCCCTGCCTGTCCTCCTGCCTGCCTTCCTCACCTACTCACTCATTCATCACTGATCGAGGAATTGATTGCTTGCTTTTAAGTAAACAGTAAGTGAATATTTATATACTGTTTAACTTAACAGTATATAGTTTGAATATTTATTAGTATCCACAGATACAATCCTACTTACTCTTTTTAATGCTCTAGTAATTCATGGTTATTTCCTAATACTTTGTTATTATAAATAATGATACAGTGATTATTGAAGTATAGCTAGCTGTTTTTCACACTTGTAGAGTGTTGCTGTGAAATAGATTCCTGGAAGTAGAATAACAGAATCAAAGAATAAGAATTCTTATTTTGTTTACTGAGTACTATTTGTAACAAACTTTTTCCCCTGTTTAATTTGTACTGTTGTAACAAACTACCCCAAGACTTAGTAGCCTTAACAACAGCACTCAGTCATATCTCACAGTCCAGTGGTAGGTGGGGCGGCTCTTGACTCCACATGTACTCAGCTGGGACTCTGAGGTGGTGACTGTCATCCGAAGCCTGGTGGAGAGCTCTGCTGAGCGCAGGTGCCACCTGAATGGCTGGTGTCATCCGGAGGCTGGCTGGGAGCTGAGCTAGAGCTGTTGACAGGGACCTCCTCCTGGGGCCTTTCCACGGAGCTTCTTGGGCGCCTGGTGCCATGGGAGACAGGCTCCAGGAAGGAGTACTCCAGGAGCCACAGCCTCACTTGCAGTTTCTTACAGCCCTCTGCCATATCACATTTGCCAGTGCCCCAGTGGTCAGAGCTGGTCATGACATGACCAAGCCCAGCCTCTCAATGTATGGGGATTCCACAGGCTATGAGCACCCAGAGATGTCCTTCTTTAGTGGGGGGGGGGGGGGGGTGTCACCAAAATATAGCCTTACCATAGCCGGTATTGTCAAAAGTTACACCAATTTAAACACTCTTAACATGATCATGTGGACCCTCCAACTAAGAATGATTATTATCATTTTAATGTTTGTCAGTCAGAAGGGGAGAAGGGGAAAAAGCCTCATCTTGGATGTCCTTAATTATGATTGAGGTCATGCATCTTTTTATATCAGTTTAGTCACTTAGTCATGTCTGACTCTTTGCGACCCCATGGACTGCAGTGCGCCAGGCCTCCCTGTCCATCACCGACTCCTGGAGCTTGCTCAAACTCATGTCCATCAAGTCAGTGATGCCATCCAACCGTCTCCTCCTCTGTCATCCCCTTCTCCTCCTGCCTTCAGTCTTTGCCAGCATCAGGGTCTTTTCCAGTGAGTGAGTTTTTCACATCAGGTGGTCAAAGTATTTGAGTTTCAGCTTCAGCATCAGTCCTTCCAATAAATATTGAGGACTGATTTCCTTTAGGACTGACTGGTTTGATCTTCTTGCAGTCAACGGGACTCTCGAGTCTTCTCCAACACCACAGTTCAAAAGCATCAATTCTTTGGTCTTTCTTTATAGCCCAACTCTCACATTCATACATGACTACTGGAAAAACCGTAGCTTTGACTAGATGGACCTTAGTTGGCAAAGTAATGTCTCTGCTTTTTAATATGCTGTCTAGGTTGGTCATAACTTTTCTTCCAAGGAGCAAGTGTCTTTTAATTTCATGGCTGCAGTGACCATCTGCAGTGATTTTGGAGCCTAAGAAAATAAAGTCTCTCACTATTTCCATTGTTTCTCCATCTATTTGCCATGATGGGACCAGATGCCAAGATCTTAATTTTCTGAATGTTGAGTTTTAACCCAACACTCCTCTTTCACTTTCATCAAGAGGCTCTCTGTTCCTCTTCACTTTCTGCCGTAAGAGTGGTGTCATCTGCATATCTGAGATTATTGATATTTCTCCTGGCAATCTTGATTCCAGCTTGTGCTTCATCCAGCCCAGCGTTTCTCATGATGTACTCTGCATATAAGTTGAATAAGTAGGGTGACAATATACAGCCTTGATGTACTCCTTTCCCTATTTGGAACCAGTCTGTTGTTCCATGTCCAGTTCTAACTGTTGCTTCCTGACTTGCATACAGATTTCTCAAGAGGCAGGTTCAGTGGTCTGGAATCCCCATCTCTTTAAGAATTTTCCACAGTTTGTTGTGATCCACACAGTCAGAGGTTTTGGCATAGTCAATAAAGCAGAAGTAGATGTTTTTCTGGAACTCTCTTGCTTTTTTGATGATCCAACAGATGTTGGCAATTTGATCTCATTCCTCTGCCTTTTCTAAATCCAACTTGAACATCTGGAAGTTCACTGTTCATGTACTGTTGAAGCCTGGCTTGGAGAATTTTGAGCATTTACTAGCGTGTGAGATGAGTGCAATCGTACAGTAGTTTGAACATTCCTTGGCATTGCCTTTCTTTGGGATTGGAATGAAAACTGACCTTTTCCAGTCCTGTGGCCACTGCTGAGTTTCCCAAATTTGCTGGCATACTCAGTGCAGCACTGTTACAGCATCATCTTTCAGGATTTGAAATAGCTCAACTGGAATTCCGTCACCTCCACTAGCTTTGTTCGTAGTGATGCTTCCTAAGGCCCACTTGACTTCACATTCCAGGATGTATGGCTCTAGGTGAGTGATCACACCATTGTGGTTATCTGGGTCGTGAAGATCTTTTTTGTATAGTTCTTCTGTGTATTCTTGCCATCTCTTCTTAATATCTGCTGCTTCTGTTAGGTCCATACCATTTCTGTCCTTTATTATGCCCATCTTTGCATGAAGTGTTCCCTTGGAATCTCTGATTTTCTTAAAGATATGTCTAGTCTTTCCCATTCTTTTGTTTTCCTCTATTTCTTTGCATTGATTGCTGAGAAAGCCTGTCTTATCTCTCCTTGCTATTCTTTGGAACTCTGCATTCAAATGGGTATATCTTTCCTTTTCTCCTTTGCCTTTCACTTCTCTTCTTTTCACAGCTATTTGTAAGGCCTCCTCAGACAACCATTTTGCCTTTTTGCATTGCTTTTTCTTGGGGATGGTCTTGATCCCTGTCTCCTGTACAGTGTCACGAATCTCTGTCCATAGTTCTTTAGGCACTCTATCAGATCTGATCCCTTAAATCTATTTGTCACTTCCACTGTATAATTGTAAGGGATTTAATTTAGGTCATACCTGAATGTTCTAGTGGTTTTCCCTACTTTCGTCAATAAATGGAAAATAACTTCAAAATGGAAAGTAACTTCAAAACTGGTTCTACTGGAGGTTGATGTAAGAGCATGTAAGATATGAAGTATTTGGAATACCTTATAAAGCAAAATATATTCTACCAGTGTCAAGACTTCTTTATTTGCATCTCTCAACCAAAGACACATTTTTCAGCTCACAAAATTGTAATCAGCTTTTATCTCATGCAACATAAAAGTAACCTTCATAGGATAAAGGCAGGTGTTGGTAATAGTGTATATCAATTAAGATTTGCATTAAAATGTTTTTTTATTTGCCTACAGGCTAGTTTCTGGGCTTGACCCAATTTCCTTCAGGCTGTGAGCAAATGCTAATTTGCATATTTGACCTAATTGACACTCTACCCCTTGTTAGAAATATCTCATCCCTTCTTGAGCTGTCCTTACTCCTTCATGATTTTCTTCATCCTGATTTTAGAGTAAGTCAGTGCATGGGTGGTTGTTAAGGTTTTCACTTTTTTTTTATTTTTCCTAAAAGAGATAGGAACTAACTGTATACATATCTCTTCCTTACAAACTACTTCATGAGATGATATTACCAACCTTATTTTATAGATAAGGAATTAAACTTAGAGATTTATCAACTTAACCCAAAAAAGTATGGATCTGGGCCTGTATTTGTTTCTTATGTTACTGATAACAAATTACCACAAATGGCTTAAAACACACAACATACACATATGCTCTCCAATTTCTGTGGGTTCTCAGCTCAGGGTCACAGTACAAGTCAAGCTGGGAGCCTGGATTCCATTTCTCTGAGCTCGTAGTTGTTGGTAGAACTTAGTTCCTCACAGTTGCTGGACTGAGGTCCTGTTTTCTTGCTGACTGTCATCTGGGGCCTTCTCTGCTTCTAGCAGTTGCCTTCCTTCCTAACACGTGGGCCTCTGACCTGCGTGGCACTGCTTTTCAAGGCCAGCGGAGAGTGTCTCTGACCTGCTCTGTCTCTTAACTCTAGATGCCAACTTAAAGGACCCACATGGGTGCTCTCCCTTTTGGTTAGCTCAGCGAGTTGATTGGTGACTGTAATTACATCTCTGAAATCCCTTTTGCCCTGCAATGTAGATAATCCTGGGAGTGACATCCTGTCCCATTCATGGGTTCACCCCACACTCTGGGAGACTCATACAAGTTGTGTACGTGAAGGGGGCTCAACTTAGAATCCTGCCTCAACAGGGCCCATCTTAACTTTAGACCTTATGCTCTTTGATCGGTATTGTTATCTGTCATATTAAGGATAACAGCACTGACTAGAAAGGGATGTTTGGGCCCTTTGGCATTTGAAAGTGCTTAATTTTTTGTCTGTTACTGAAAATATTTCAGTGCCTGGAAGCAGCGAGCCTTTCATGACGCAAGGACAGATGCCCACCAGCAGCATGCAGGATATGTACAACCAGAGTCCATCTGGAGCCATGTCTAGTCTTGGCATGGGGCCACGGCAGCAGTTTCCCTACGGAACCAGTTATGACCGAAGGTGAGTGTTTCCTAAGATGAAGATGAGATGACTTATTCGAAACTGTGCTTTCCACACACACATCTCTGAGCCCTAGCAGCTGATGTCTGCTTCCTGCTGAAGTTCGGTAGGACTGTACGTGTCAGACGGCTGCCTTCAGTCGATGACTGTAACAGGAACTGGGGAGAAGGACGTTGTCCCCAGGCCACCAATACAGCCGTGTTTTTATTAGTGAATTTTAGAAATATGCCAGGGCTGGGCTGGCCAGGGCACAAGTCTTCTCCCTAAGGATGCAAGAGCCAAGGTTGTCCCAGCCACTGTCACCACACCGAGACTGCCGCTCCAGGGTCCGTGTGTGGCTCCTCCCTTGACCTCAGTGCCTGCCCTCCTCCCCACAGGCTGAGGTCTGGGCAGGTGCCACACTGGGCTGTCAGCAGGCTCGGGCAGCAGTGGGTTCTTGGTGACGTCTTCCAGGCGTTGTTTTTTCAGGTGTTCCCCCTGTCCCCTGCGAACATTTTAAACTGAGAGGGAATGCTTTGCTCCTTAATAAACATCTGATAAAAGCCAGGGTAGCTTTTCTTTTCTCAGGACATCCCCTTGATACTAAAATGGCAAGTAAGGATGCATTACTGGCCCAGATTATTTTAATAAGATAGAATGAAAGTCGTTGAAAGGTCTCAGAGAGGAAGCTGTTCCTCGAATAGTGGCTTAGGGTGGACTTCCTTTGTGAAGAAGGCCCCTGACCGTGGTCCTTACCATGGAAGACCTATCCCTTGCTTGTCATGTTCATTACCTCCCTAACGGAGACTTACTTAGAAACCAAGCCTTCAACTGAATATTTCATTTTTAAAGAAAACCAGTGGAGGTAAAGTAAAGCTCTTTCTCTGACTGTTGCTCTGAGGCAGGCCTCAGGACAGGTGTGGTTTTCATCATTTCCTTGGCGGGGCCTCGGTCCACACTGCTCCCTCTCAGTCCACATGCTGGGTTTTGTAGGTCCAGCTAAGCAGTCAGGTGTCCCTGGTTTAATACAAAGGAAAATTTTGGTTGGAAAAATCACTGTTTTACCAAATCAGGTTTCTTTCTAGCATTCTCTGTGAGCCTGGTTTTTGAGTTACACAATATCGCATGCTCAGAGCTACTTTGTACTTTTTAATAGTGACTGGGGAATCTCAAATTCTCATTCTGACCTTCTAATGAAGGTTTAGTTGTGAAATCCGCCTTAGTCACTTAACCGCTGTGTGAAGTCTGATGTACCAGATCAAGGATTTTTACTAAGATTTGGTTTGTTTTTGAGAGTCCAGGAAAAGCTTTTGGAGGGGGAAGAGGCAAGGGATAGGCTGATGAGATCAGAAGGAGAACAGTCGTCCTCGGACATATATTCTTAAAGGAACCTGAGCAAATATACTTTTCTGAAGTGAAGTGAAGTTGCTCAGTCGTGTCCGACTCTTTGCACCCCCATTCCAGGCAAGAATACTGGAATGGTTTGCCATTTCCTTCTCCAGGAGATCTTCCTGACCCAGGGATTGAACCCAGGTCTCCCGCATTGTAGGCAGATGCTTTACCATCTGAGCCACCAGGGAAGATATATAGTTTTCTATTTCTTCTCAGATGCTTTCTGGAATGCAGCATGGCCCAGGTGTAGAAGTTATTTTGGCCTTATCACATTAGGATTTGAGCTTCCCGGGTAGCTCAATGGTAAAGAATCTGCCTGCCAATGCCATGAGTTCGATCCCTGGGTCGGGAAGATTGCCTGAAGAATCTCTATGGACAGAGGAGCCTGGCGGGCTACAGTCCATGGGGTCGCACAAGAGTCGGACACGATTGAGCGACTAAACAACATTAGGATTTCCTTCATTAAGTTTTCTCTTCTGAAAAGTGTTACTTGTTCAGCTTAAATTTCATCCACATCAATTATACTTCTTTTCTCCTAACTATAAGCTTGCCTCCAGATTTCAATGTCATTAGCAGAAACTTCCCTTGTCTGTTTTACATGTGATGTTCTAAATTTTCATTTATTTTCTTTCTTATTCTCATTCCTTGACCAGTATTGTTTCTTACAAAATTCAGTATACTAACTACATCAGTTTAATTTCTGAAGTTTCAATTCTGTTGTTCTTTTAAACATGTATTTTTATGGTACTTATAATTTCTCAATATGAAATAAAAGTATGTTTATTCCCATTTTAAGATTTAACAGAAGTACATTTAAATCATCCCTATTATCCTTTTTTTGTTGTTGTTGACTTTTGGGGCCATAGAACTTTGAAATTTTGAGTAGTTATGTCTATACCAACTTAGTATCGTTTGGACTGATTTTGAAGGATTCCTTTAAAAAACTTGCACATTTTATACTCAGGATGAGGAAATTAGAAACAGAAACATTTTCCACGTTTATATGTCAATACTCTGGTGCTCCTAGAAATACTGCTTTGACTCTTAGGTTCTTCTGTTGTTTCTCACGCTCGTTAATGCCTCACTTCAGGGTGTGTCATGCGCTCCCTGGTCCCTCAGTAGATGGGCGGGGCCCCTCCTCAAAGACAGAGGGTGCCAGCCCATCCAGTGGGACTCCTTGCCCCACCGGCCAGGGCTTGGCAGCACTCCCAAAACGGGTGCTGTCCTCCTTCCACTGGGAGGGGAAGTGCTGCTGCTGCTCACAGTGCCTGTCAGGAGGAGGCCATGGAGGAAAGACAGCATGGAGTGTCCAGAAGTGGGCTCTTCCTCCCTCCCTTGGCCCGAGGTCCACGGTCAGTGAAGTTTTCTTTGAATGCTTCATTCTAGGCATGAACCTTATGGGCAGCAGTACCCGGGCCAAGGCCCTCCCTCAGGACAGCCGTCATATGGAGGACACCAGCCAGGCCTGTACCCACAGCAGACGGTGAGTTGGCAAGCAGCGTGCATCTCTGTGCTTTCTGTTTAAAATTCAGACTCACATACTTCTGAAGACTTTTAGGAAGTATAACCAAAATGACATGTAACAATCAGGTTATATTTGCTTATGCTAAAAAGTATTCTTAGGATTTTGAAATCAGTAGGTTAGAAGTAGCTCTTGAAAAGGACACTCATCCTTGTAAATAATAAGCCCAAATTCAAGTATATTTTAGACATATGTCTACTCTATATACTATTATATCAATTGACATTTTAGCACAGAAATTTGTCAATATATTTTAGTGAATATGTAGGGTGAACAGCTTAAAATATTATATGCTAATAGTGAAAGTTGATCTCTTTTAAGAATAAGATTATTTAAACTGTGTAGGCTAGGTGTGTAGGTGCGTGCTGTTGACAACGTGCTGCAGCTCAGCAGTTGCGAGGTGTGTGAACTAACCACGGCTAACACAGAGGAGCGCACGTCAGACACAGGAATTTGCTGTCGCTAAACAACTCTTCAGGTCTAAGACCTCTTGTAAAATAGAAGGGGTTTTAAACATTAATTTGACCAGAGCATGTTTGTATAGAGACTTGTATCATCAAATCAGCACCTTAAACAGTGTTCTGCCATATGCGTGCCTCCGTCCCGCGCTCTCATCAGGAGCTTCCCACCCCATCCAGTGGTGGAAGCCACGGCCTCCTGGGAGGAGAGCTCCGTGAGGCCGTACCAGCCCTGTCCTCAGAGGTTCTCCTGGAGGAGACCCACATCAGCTGGAGGCTGGGGTGGGGTTCATCCAATGTCAGGTGTCGGGCACAGGTCAGAGTGAGGAGCCAAGCTGTGTATGGAGGCATTTCTGTAAAGTTAGGCCCAAGGGGTCTGTTTAGTCCCGGAGCCCTTCAGGCTGGCCCTCAGAGCGCTCCGTCACTTGTGGTGAGGTCTCCAGCTACCTACACAAGCCATCCCCGTGATCTCCAAGCCCCAGTTCTGCGCGGCCTGTGTGGTAGTCACCCTCTCCTTGCTCTCCCAAATCCACCTGGAGAATACCAGGAGAGGAGGCTGGTTTTTTCACCCATGCCCTGCTCTCCCAGATCTGCCTGGAGAATACCAGGAGAGGAGGCTGGTTTTTTCACCCATGCCCTGCTCTCCCAAATCTGCCTGGAGAATACCAGGAGAGGAGGCTGGTTTTTTCCCACAGAAGTTTTGAAGTACACAAACAGTACGTGCAGTGGTTTGTGTAGTGCTGAGCATCACACATAAACTGTTAGTCTGTGGACATGGGCGCTGCCCATATTCATTTTGAAATGAACATTCCACCAGGTAATAACTATTTTGCCTGATTTAAGTGCGTGATTATACCTGTAAAAGCACATTAGTGTGATCTGTCTCTGTGAATTTTCAGAACTACAAGCGCCATATGGATGGCATGTATGGGCCTCCAGCCAAACGCCACGAGGGAGACATGTACAACATGCAGTATGGCAGCCAGCAGCAGGAGATGTACAACCAGTACGGGAGCTCCTACTCCGGCCCGGACCGGAGGCCCTTGCAGGGACAGTATCCTTACCCCTACAACCGAGAGAGGATGCAGGGCCCGGGGCAGATACAGCCACATGCCATCCCTCCGCAGATGATGGGCGGCCCGATGCAGTCGTCCTCCAACGAAGGGCCTCAGCAGAGCATGTGGGCGACCCGCAACGATATGCCTTATCCCTACCAGAACAGGCAAGGCCCTGGCGGCCCCACGCAGGCCCCGCCTTACCCCGGCATAAACCGCACCGATGACATGATGGTCCCTGATCAGAGGATAAACCACGAGAGCCAGTGGCCTTCCCACGTCAGCCAGCGTCAGCCTTACATGTCCTCGTCAGCCTCCATGCAGCCCATCACGCGCCCGCCTCAGTCGTCCTACCAGACGCCACCCTCACTGCCAAACCACATCTCCAGGGCGCCCAGCCCCGCCTCCTTCCAGCGCTCCCTGGAGAGCCGCATGTCTCCCAGCAAGTCCCCCTTCCTCCCCTCCATGAAGATGCAGAAGGTCATGCCCACCGTCCCCACGTCCCAGGTCACCGGGCCACCCCCCCAGCCGCCCCCCATCAGAAGGGAGATCACCTTCCCTCCTGGCTCCGTGGAAGCCTCACAGCCAGTCCTGAAACAAAGGCGGAAGATTACCTCAAAAGATATCGGTAAGCATTCCCAAAGCTCTGCTCCTGAAATGATTTCCTGTTGCCATCTAGAATTTTAATTTTGGGTTAGATGTAGTTGGATAACCTCAAAGGGATGAAATTCTGTGACTGCAGACTATCAGGACGTGCTTTTGTGCAGGAGCAATAGTTGGAAGGCACTACTCTGAACTGAGAAGGAGAATTAAAACGGATTTCTTGCATGTGAGTGTTACTCGTGTGAGAGGGCAGAGCCCCAGGTGAGAGATGGGGACTCCTCGGTAACTGTGGACTGTATTTTGGGCTTAAAGATTTTATCTTAACCAAACACATAATCTCTGCCGTGTGTGCTTAAGATGCTTAGTGTTCCACAGCTGCAAGGCTGATGGAACACTAGGGTGGCCTGAGAAAATTTGACAGCAAGCCACTCTGTAATTTTGGTAAGGACATAAAGACAGTGAGTTCCCCTTGGAGCAAAACCAGAAAACTGACTATGCTACATAGACAGACACATAATATGCTATATGGAACTTCACATGTGGATAGAATTTAGGTGATCCCTGCAGCACTGTTGACAGGACCAAGGAGCTCTTTCAGGTGAACACCAATGTCATACACGTTTATCCAGGTGGAATCTTGTAAATCCTAATTAGACATTTGGAAAATCTGGGAATACACACAGTTTTTCTGCATTATTTTTTAAGTACTTTTAACACAGCTAAGGAAATAATAGAGTTCAGTTTTATCCAAACTTTTTTTCCCAAAAGTCTCAAAATCACGTGATTCAAAGTTCTTTGCAGTGATGAGAAAATTAAATATTTTAAAGATATGACCATTGTTTATAATCATTGGACATTAAGGGCAGGGGGGCGGTACGGGGAAGTAAGGCATTCTACACAGAGGACGTGCTGAAGGCAAGAGAGAAACAGACCCTGGGCACCGTATTACATATGGTAATATATATGTAAAAATATATGCATGTATTTAAGTAAACGTGTGTGTGTGTGTTAGTCACTCAGTCATGTCTGACTCTCTGTGACCCCGTGAACTATAGCCTACCAGGCTTCTCTGTCCATGGGATTTTTCAGGCAAGAATATTGGAGTGAGCTGCCATTTCCTTCTCCAATTTAAGTAAAAAAATACATTTAAATTTGAAAAAAAATTCTCAGTGCATGTTATACCAGCCTAGGGAAACTTACGTTCCTGATGTTAAAATGAAATTTGCCCTTCTATTATGCAAGTATTATGTGCCTCTCTTAGAAAATTTGAAAATTAGATGAAATTAAAATAAAAGTGGACACCCACGGCCCCTCCCACACAGGAGTTGGCATCTGGCCTGGCTGCTGCTGTGGGGAGTTCCAGCTGCTCACACCATGTGCTTCCACCAGTTTCCTGAGATAGCTTCCCTTAAAATTTCAGACACACGATGGACCTCCCCTCCAGCCCCATCTCGTGACAAATCTTATAAACCTTTGCTCTCATCGTTCCTCTTAGCCTCCATCTCAGGCCAGGCTCCTAAAAAACCAGAACCGTCAAAATGCTAGTACTTGTCAACAGCATGCTGTGTGGTCCAGAGCTCAGACAGAAGACGGCATGGAAGAATGAAAGCTTTCTATCAGTGAGCATGCTGTTTGGGAATTAAATTTTGTTTATATTCTGCATACTCACCAGCCTTCTGAAGATGCTACCTTGACACATTTGTGAATAGAGTCAAAGACGACAAATACAGAAAGAATCATTCCCACTTCTGTTTAACCTGCAAAGCAGAAAGCTCTTCACCTACAGAAGTTTCTGAGTCGGTTGTCAACCTCCACGTGAAATGACCATGTTTAATTGTCCCTTGGAACCTTGGTTTAAATCGATATTTTAACTTAACATTCTGCTTTTTCTTCTTCTTTTGTTATTTTCTATTCTTTCATGCGTAGAGTTAATATTAATCATGTCCTTATTCTTCCACCCATTTTTAGTTACTCCAGAGGCCTGGCGTGTGATGATGTCCCTTAAGTCAGGTCTCTTGGCTGAAAGTACTTGGGCTTTGGACACTATTAATATTCTTCTCTATGACGACAGCACTGTCGCTACTTTCAATCTCTCCCAGGTAAGCCAGCACCAGTCCAACTGAGAAGCAAATTAGAAGAAGAAAATAAAGTAGTGTATAATGCTTAAGCTAATGCCTAAAGCAGGTAGGACTCCCCAGCTAAAATTTTTTATCATTACAGTTAACTATAAACCAACATCAATCAGTGTATAGCTGTCTGAGAATTTTGTCTGGAACAATAATTTATTTCAGTCTTTAGTATAAACACACATGTATATTTCTCATAAGAAAACAGTGACCTTGTGTGCACATGCATGTGTGTGCATAGAATAGACAGTAGTGGCAAAATCAAACTGTTGTTTATAATGAGCATTAGCAGGCCAGTGAGAATTAATCCAAATGTAACATAAAGTTACGGCTGTAGTCAGTGTTGGAAGAGACATCACCATGCAATAAGTTGCAGTGAGACCATACCCTGTTTTTCAGGGGGACCTAACATCTTTCTATTAATTAAAAAAGTATAAAATTTAAAAAGACTGTTTATATTACAGAAAATATATAGAGAGAGAGTGAAGTAAACAGTTTAATGAACCCCTTGTACCATCGTTCATGCAGTAGTAATGAAGTCATGGTCAAACTTGTTTCTTGATGTGTTCCCTCCCATTTCTGCCCCCCTCTAGTTTATTTTGAAGCAGTCATTTAAAAGCCTCCTACCTTTAAAAACCCTCCTTTGATCTGTGCTAAGCTTGAAGTAGCTTCTAGCATAATAGCTGGAAGAGAGAAGGAGCTGAGGATTAGGAAAAAGGCCGAAGAGCCAGCTGGACTACAAATTTTTTTAAGAAATATTTAGAAACAAAAATCAGAAAAGGTCATTTTCCCTACTGTGTATGAACAACTCTGCTTTTGTTGAAAAAAGCCAAAACATCTAATTCCCTCCCTTCTGTTGAACTAGGACCAGAATCTTCCACTTCCTCTTCTCTCCTTTAACTCCTCATTTTAGCCCTGAAAGGCAGTTTTTCAGTTGATACCAAGTATATTAATAAGATCATAAACATCGCATGAAGTCCATTTTAATAGAAAATAAGTATTAAGAACATATACTACCTTTGCTAGAGTAATAAATTTCCCTCCTTAGGCTGGGTGAGCTGCTGTTGAGCACAATTTTTCATAACCAGCATTGCTTCAGCAATTTTCCCTCTTCCCTTGTCCTGGGAAAAAATTAAGCTTTATGTTGGGGGCGAGATGGGAAGGGGTGACATCCAGACCTCCACTTAAAAAATTGTGCCTTCGTACCCTAAAAGCAAGCTCTACCTGGCTGGTACTTGGGTGTCCCCTTACTTCTTTATAATTGTTTCAAACTACCTCGCGGGAAACTTACAGCCAGATAATGAAATTATAGTCAATTTCCATAACACCTATCATTAAGAAATCCTTGTTTACTTACTTATCCTTCATCATCCCTAAATGCAGCAGCATTGGTATTGAGGGAGGGGAGTATGTTGGTTCTCTTGATATAAACATCCGCTTAAAGGAAACAGAGCTGGTTCTCAGAGTTGCTTTTGTCTTTCGGCTGGAGTTGGGAATAGCTGAAATATAAAAGTGCATTCTGTGAAACATTCTCATTCATTTATCTCAGGGACTAAATTGATTTGTTTCTAATTTTCTGTGTTTATGAGCTACTACATTGCTGAAATTATCTTCTCCCCAAAATATATGGAGAATGTAAATTAGAATAACCTGTGGCACCTAAGACAAAAATAACCATAAAATCCTAAGAATAATAACCATAAAAATCTAGGCAAGCAGAGTTTCAGATAAATAAAAGAGGAGAACAGACTCACTTTGGGTGAATGAGTCTATAAAATCCACGTTCCCACTCTTCTAGTAAGAATGGTACTGTGTCTAAGCCAGAAACAAAGGTAAAGAACAGCAGAGCACTCCCTCGGGGATAGTATCAGAAATGGGAAAGTAACAAGTAAGTTTTCATGTTAATGGTGTAAGAAAGTAAACACCAAGTAAGAAAGATAGTAAGTGTTTATTAATGAAAAATTCAGGAAGATAGTTCTAACTTACACATGGTTTCTTTTTCTTGGCCTAGCCAAAAAAAAACATTAAAATGTGAAAATAATCATAGAGATGCATGGCTAGCTAGCAGGATTTTCACCCTCTCAGTCACACTGGAGAGGTTATGACATTGTACCTCTTCTCTTTCTCACCCTCTCCAGTTGTCCGGATTTCTCGAACTTTTAGTAGAGTATTTCAGGAAATGCTTGATTGACATTTTTGGAATTCTTACGGAATATGAAGTGGGAGACCCCAGCCAAAAAGCACTTGATCACAATGCAGCAAAGAGAGATGACAGCCAGTCCTTAGCCGACGATTCTGGGAGAGAGGAAGAAGATGCTGAATGTATTGAGGAGGAGGAGGATGAGGAGGACGAGGAGGAGGAAGACAGTGGGAGGGCGGAGACGGAGGACAGGAGCAGTGCAGCTGTGGCCTCCCCCGATGCCACCACAGATCTAAAGGAGAAGCCCAGGCAAGCCAGTAAATTTGACAAGCTGCCAATCAAGATAGTCAAAAAGAACAACCTGTTTGTCGTCGACCGCTCTGACAAGCTGGGTCGCGTTCAGGAGTTCAGCAGTGGACTTCTGCACTGGCAGCTCGGCGGGGGAGATACCACTGAGCACATCCAGACTCACTTCGAGAGCAAGATGGAGATTCCTCCTCGCAGGCGGCCGCCTCCCACTTTGAGCTCCACAGGCAGAAAGAAAGACCAGGAAGGCAAAGGGGATTCTGACGAGCACCAAGAGAAAAGCATCATCGCAACCATTGATGATGTCCTATCTGCTCGGCCAGGGGCTCTGCCTGAAGACGCAAACCCTGGTACCCAGACCGAAAGCAGCAAGTTTCCCTTTGGAATCCATCAAGCCAGAAGTCACCGCAACATCAAGCTGCTGGAGGACGAGCCAAGGAGCCGGGACGAGGCCCCGCTCTGCACCATCGCACACTGGCAGGACTCGCTGGCCAAGCGCTGCATCTGCGTGTCCAATATTGTCCGGAGCTTGTCTTTTGTGCCTGGGAATGACGCGGAAATGTCCAAACACCCGGGCCTGGTGCTGATCCTGGGGAAGCTGATTCTTCTTCACCACGAGCATCCCGAGAGAAAACGAGCGCCGCAGACCTACGAGAAGGAGGAAGACGAGGACAAAGGGGTGGCCTGCAGCAAAGATGAGTGGTGGTGGGACTGCCTCGAGGTCTTAAGGGACAACACGCTGGTCACCTTGGCCAACATTTCTGGGCAGCTAGACTTGTCCGCTTACACGGAAAGCATCTGCTTGCCAATTTTGGATGGCTTGCTGCACTGGATGGTGTGCCCATCAGCAGAGGCACAAGACCCCTTTCCCACGGTGGGACCCAACTCTGTCCTGTCGCCTCAGAGACTCGTGCTGGAGACGCTCTGTAAACTCAGCATCCAGGACAACAATGTGGACCTGATCTTGGCCACGCCTCCGTTTAGTCGTCAGGAGAAATTCTATGCCACGTTAGTTAGGTACGTTGGGGATCGCAAAAACCCAGTCTGTCGAGAAATGTCCATGGCGCTTTTATCGAACCTTGCCCAAGGGGACGCACTGGCTGCAAGGGCCATAGCTGTCCAGAAGGGAAGCATCGGAAACTTGATAAGCTTCCTAGAGGATGGGGTCACAATGGCCCAGTATCAGCAGAGCCAGCACAACCTCATGCACATGCAGCCCCCGCCCCTAGAGCCCCCTAGCGTGGACATGATGTGCAGGGCGGCCAAGGCTCTGCTGGCCATGGCCAGAGTGGACGAGAACCGCTCCGAGTTCCTTCTGCACGAGGGCCGATTGCTGGATATCTCAATATCAGCCGTTCTGAACTCTCTGGTGGCATCTGTCATCTGCGATGTACTGTTTCAGATCGGGCAGTTATGACATCAGTGAGAAGGCAGCCTGTGTGAGTGAAGACTATAGAGGCTCCCGTGTAACTGGCTGTGTTCTGTTCTTGTTTCTCCAGCGTAGGACGAAGGAAAGAAAATCTTTGCTCCTCTGCCCCATCCACTATTTACCAATTGGGAATTAAAGAGATAATTAATTCGAACAGTTATAAAATTAATATTTGCTGTCTGTGTGTACAAGTACATCCTTTCGGGGTTTTTTTATTTTGTTTTTTTTTTTTTTTAACCAAAGTTGCTGTCTAGTGCATTCAAAGGTCACTTTTTGTTTTTCAGATTTTCTTTTTAATGTTCTTTTCCATGTCATATTGCATTTTTGGGGGAAGCAAATTGACTTTAAAGAAAAAAGTTAACGGCAAAAGATGCTATAAGATGGGAAAATTTCACCACACTGAGACAAAAAGGCGAAAACTTATCGATTTCCTAGCTATGTTATTCTTCAAATAATGAAAAAATTGCAACTGTATCCCATCGTCCAAAGCTCTGTGCAATAGAAATTTCTAGGTAGGATAGCGGGGGCTCACGAAGGTGTGTCAGGCAGCGGTTGAAGTAGGAAATGATACTGGTTTCTCCACAGGAAAATGGTTACATTAGGCTAGGAGCAAAATGGTTTTTTTAAGTTAAGATTGAAAACATACCTGACAACGATGAATGGAAATCGCTTCCTCACCACTAGCGTCATGTCTGCTGTCTGTCGTTTGACCTTCCACATGACAGTTCTTCACAATTCCTTTAATCATTTTTTAAATATTTTTTTTACTGCCTTTG
The DNA here is from genome assembly GCF_002263795.3 of Bos taurus. NCBI lineage: Eukaryota > Metazoa > Chordata > Mammalia > Artiodactyla > Bovidae > Bos > Bos taurus. The sequence continues at coordinate 93,843,403 of NC_037336.1, forward strand.
GGCTGTGATGTATATAGAAGTTGTACATTAAACATACCCTCATTTTTTTTCTTTTTTCTTTTTTTTTTTTTAGTAAAAAGTTTTTAGTTTCTTTTTCATGATGTGGTAACTACGAAGTGATGGTAGATTTAAATAATTTTTTATTTTTATTTTATATATTTTTTCATTAGGGCCATATCTCCAAAAAAAAGAAAAAATACAAAAAACAAAAACAAGAAAAAAAAAACAAAAAAAAGAGGGTAATGTACAAGTTTCTGTATGTATAAAGTCATGCTCTATTTCGGGAGAGCAGCTGATCACAATTTGCTTCATGAATCAAGGTGTGGAAATGGTTGCATATGGATTGATTTACACAATGGTTACTAGTACAGACAAAAAAAATACAACTAAAAGGAAGAAACACAACTTCAAAAATTTTTCAGTGACGAGAATCCACATTTGTATTTCAAGATAATGTAGTTTAAAAAAAAAAAACTTGATGTAAATTCCTCCTTTTCCTCTGGCTTAATGAATATCATTTATTCAGTATAAAATCTTTATATGTTCCACATGTTAAGAATAAATGTACATTAAATCTTGTTAAGCACTGTGATGGGTGTTCTTGAATACTGTTCTAGTTTCCTTAAAATGGTTTCATAGTAACCAAGTTAAAGGGGGGAAACAACCCTGTACTAACATAGCCCCTCATTATGAAACCCTGAGGTCAGGAGGGACCTTTAAGGGTTACCTACTTTAGAGTGGGGAGCAAGAGTTTGATTTTCTCAAAGGATTTCAATAACTGGCCTTTGTTTGAAGCAGTCAACTCTGACAATATGGCGGTCTGAGAATTTTCCGTGTCTGGGGGCGGTGGCTGCCAGCCCGTGAGGTGGGATCACTGGCCTGACAGTGTAACACCCTGCCTTTTTCTAACCCCATCCTAATTTCGATCAGAGTTCAATCTATTCTGTGTTTTTCCTGTGTGCCTCAAAGTTATTTTGCATTTAGTTTACTCCACCTTGTATAATATTTATATTGTGCAATGTTAAAAAGAATATGTTATATTGTATGTGGTGTACATAGTGCAAAGTGATTATTTCTATTTCAGGGCATATTAATATTCTCATATTCCTTCCTGTCCTGGTGCACAGTAGCTTTTGATTACTAGTCACTTCTAGTTTAAACTTAATTTCTTCCTGGGTCATTGACTGTTCTCGTGTAACAATCGATTTCTTTGAAACTGCTGCAGAGTTAAACCATTAGCGGACACCCTTCTGACTCTACCTCTTCACACCACCCTGCCAATCTCAGCAGACTCAAAACTTCCAAGTTTATTCGCCAGACCTGTTGTCTGGGTGCACATTACTCACAGTAATACATGGAAGAGTTAGATGAGAGCGCTTGGTTACAATGAGAGGGTGGAATGGGACTCTCGTGTCATAAAAGGTTTTTTTCCTGCAAGCATTCTCATCATCTGTCAACTCCCACATTACTCAGTCGTCTTATATAATAATGCAGCCAAATTTATGTTGAATTTAAAACCCATTTATAATTCTACTTTAAATTTATCTGCTTGCTAGGAACAGATTCTAGTGCTCCAAGCTTCAAATTTGGAGATTTGTAAGAGGGAATTCAATATTATTCTAATTCCTCTCTTACAGAGTATGAATAAAAGGTGTATACAAACTTTGAAGTTTGTCAATCAAAAGAGTGAAATATTACAAGAGACTGTTGTTGTCATGGTTTGAGTTGTAATCAATATCTAGAGTCTGACCACTGAGCAACAAGATTTTACATACTGATACGTGATGTAATCTCTAGAATAATCCAGGAAGATTTTAGCATCCTTTCTACATTCTTACCCCAGAATGAAGACTACAGAAGCCCGTGAAGAACTTACAGCCTGCCTGACATCATCTTGCCTACAAACTGAGTTATTGCTTTGTCCTAAAAATTAGTTGGTTTTTTTCCCTATGAGGCTTTTCAGAAATTTACAGGATGCCCATACTTTAAATGTGTACAAAAAAAAAAAAAAGATTAAAATAAAGGTGCAAAGAAAGTTTAGTATTTTGGAATGGTGCTATAAAGTTGAATGTGTTGGTATTTGAATTTTTTAATGTCACAGAGGATATTACTGGGTGGCATGTGTGCAGAAATAATTATTCAAATGTTTTATTTAAGATCAAGAATGATATAGAATCAGTTTTTGTTGGTGAATGTGGCCTATTCAAAAACTAGTTAGGTGGTTTTTTAAAAATTATAATAGAGAATGATTTTTTAAAGGGGTTATGAACAGTTTGATAATGCAGAATGTAAGCTATTAACTACCTCTTTTACGAAAAGAAGATGGCTTTCGCCCTGAAATCATTCATTTACCAACTGTTGGAAATACTTCATTTTTTATCAAACACCATGTACAAATTCCCATTATCTGTTCACCTGCAAGGAAGCAAAGAGTATTATAAAAGAGCCAAAGTGACCAATCAAATAGTCCATTTTCTTCTCGCTGAGTTTTGTTTCACTTTCTTACCTGGGACACCGAGCACAGCTGCCTGATCAGTCTGCGCTCCACCACCCCCATCACCTCCCTCAGAGACCCTCAGAGTCAAACGAGCTTTTAAAACTGCCAATACATATTTGGGGGGGATAGTAAATAACCTGCTAAGATGTCACACTATTCATTACTTTAGCAGAAATGCATTGAGCACGTGCTGTGTGCGAAGCTCTGTTCAGGTGCTGAAGGGTCATTCATGAGCAAAGACCCTGATTCAGTTACGTTCTGGTTGTTCTTGTCAGATAATTGTAGAAATAAACTCATCTTCCAAATCCAGTGTTTATGCATTAAGAACACTGAGTATGTATATTTTGTTGACTAAGAAATGAAGTGAGGCTCTAGCTATGGGAACCAGAGTCTGGTAAGAAGGGGTCTGGACTGAAAGAACTCAGCCACGTCACCATGTGGCCTGACCCACATGCTTTTGAGTCTAGAACATGCACTGGGCAGCTGGTCTGCAGCCCCTTCCAGCTCTGCAGTGTGACTCAGGCACCCGTTGCCCTTCCCACTCTGCACACGAGGGTGCTTGTGCGTTCTCAAGTGCAGGGGAAAAACCCAGAGTCATAGCCTGGCACCCAGTGATCCCAGCTTACGCGATCAGCCCTTGGAAGTTCAGAAATTGACTGAAGCTATACAAGGAGACCTTGTTTAGGGCTTTTTGTTCTGAAGTCCCACAGACAGCCACATGTACCCATGCCCATCTCCAGTCACCACGTTTCATGCTTCTATCCGTGGATTTGTGGTCCTTCTTTTGTTTTATGATGATCCAAGTCATGCAATCCCCTCAAATGCCAAAGTTAAGTTAATCTACTTCGGGGTTTAAATACATGAAACCCCGAGCGGAAGTTGGGGGAAGACCATCTAATGTGTCCCAAAGTACAAGACTCCTCTTTCTTCCTGAATCTGATTTCAAGGACTTATTTTACCCCAGCTTTTTCTAAAGTATAATCTAAAGAACAGAAGTGATCTCAAAACAAAACCCACTCCTTACATATTCTCCTCTTGGGCATCTATAATCCACAGTATCACTTTAGAGAGTCTGAGAAATCCTACAGAAAAAGAAACCTTTTTATCCCAAGCATTTCCTGACTTAATCAACCTTGGAAGTTTTTTAAAATCCATATAAACATGCTGCCGAAGCTTGGGAAAATAATGGCATTAGCTGAGGAGCGTGCCTAGCTTCTAAAACGCCCATGTGCCTTGCTTATCCTCAGTGTATTCTTATTTCTTCCACTGAAATTGAGATATCCTTGAAGGAGATGTCAAGGAATCTTCTCTTGCTGTCTCTACAACCTTCAGTGAACGAGCTGCTTAAATTCTTTGAATCTCAATTCATCACCTGTAATTCAGTGTAACACCTACCCGAGGACTGGTGAGCATTAAATTGGATAACTGTATAGAAGTCTTATAACCTAAGTGATCACTGTGTATTGCATACGCTTTCCCTTTGGTGAGTGCCCTAAAGTGTACTTCACGTAATTTAAAAATCTGGCCTAAGAGAGCATCTTCCCATTTTCATAGTTACATAGTTTGTGTGGCTTTTATCATTTGGGGATTTCTTGTAAAAGCCATAAAGACTCAGTCTATTGATTGGCTGTTTAGTGCCAAGGGTGATGGCATAACTCTTCTACTGAGTGTTCGTTTTAGCTGTTGGACATCCAGAGGTGGTAGGAGTCCTCGCCTTTCATTCTGCAAGCCTAGGGGGAGACGTGTATATCTCTGGAGCACAGTGCAGTTGTGCAGTAAACTTGCCCTGTCCTGTCCTGGGGGGGGAAAAGTGGCTTATAACATTTTAGGGGTCAGATACCACAGGGGGGCTGATCATAGTGTTTTCTTTGCTATTCCTTTCATCTGATGCACACAGCAGAGAGCTTCCCTAAGAGAAAAGGGACTGCAGTCTTCACACTTAGCTGGAAATGGGCCATACTTCTGTGAGCTATAGAAGTGGAATTCAGGATGTTCTTCATTTCCATGTAAGCTTAAGGTCAGGTAAATAAATAAAGCCTGCGCTTTGATCTTCTGCGGAAATTTGGTATTTAGCTGGGCCTGGATCTGTACGTTGGACAAACTAGATTTTCCAAAAGACTCACGGAACCTAAACTTGGATTCAGTCCCTTGAAGATATCCTTGCTCAAACGAAAGCAATTCCTCTAGGCCTGAACCAGCAGCGGGTATAACACTGCTTCCTGGTAAGTAGTGATTACGTTTGGATGTTTTTTACACTTGAAAGAATTTCACAGCTATTAGTTGTTCTTTATAGAAGCCTTAGTATAGAACATTATAACATCCGTTCTCCAAAAACAGAATCACAGGCTGACACACAAAGTAGTTGGAAACAAACTGAGACCACCCCTTTCCAAGAATGTATATTTGTCTTAGGAATGTCTTCAGCTTTATGCAAAATCTAAAGAAGGGGACTTTTAAAACAGAAGCCATGAAGGATATTAGCCATAGACTGAAGGAGGGAGAGGGGGCAAGGTGGGAGTGTCTTGCAAAGTATCAGGACAAGACATAATGGCATATGCTCACTTAGCATCTTTGCCTCTGCTAAAGGGAACACAGTCCACACTAAATCAAAATCAAGAACGTTGGGCAATGCTCTGTCCTTGTACAACAGGTCCTTCTGATAGTCTCACTTTACTGTTGTCATCTTCACAGTCCTCAAGAGCTTCATCTGCATGTTTTGTGTTGAGAAACAAATAAAATTATCACCCACTCAGTGTTATAAGCAGCCCAAGTTACAGGTCTCAGCCCCCCACACCTGCCTGGGGTCTCCCTTCTACATCCAAGGGTTGTGTGAACGCCTGTGAGAAAATCATTATTATATCCCTTCTGGACACAAGATGCTCCAGATGCCCAAGTTAGGTTTTCAAATATACCCTAAGACTTGGAATAGAAAGTAAATTTTCTAAAAAAGTATTGTTGGACCCAAGGGCTTTCATAGATGATGAGAAATTAGGATTCTAAAGAAGACTCTTGAGAGTCCCTTGGACTGCAAGGAGATCCAACCAGTCCATTCTGAAGGAGATCAGATCAGCCCTGGGATTTCTTTGGAAGGAATGATGCTAAAGCTGAAACTCCCGTACTTTGGCCACCTTATGCGAAGAGTTGACTCATTGGAAAAGACTCTGATGCTGGGAGGGATTGGGGGCAGGAGGAGAAGGGGACGACAGAGGATGAGATGGCTGGATGGCATCACTGACTCGATGGACGTGAGTCTGAGTGAACTCTGGGAGTTGGTGATGGACAGGGAGGCCTGGCGTGCTGCAATTCATGGGATCGCAAAGAGTTGGACACGACTGAGCAACTGAATTGAACTGAACTGAAATCCCAGGTAGCCTTTAAATTGAAATCATCTAGGGAATGGGCCTGTCCAGAACGAATTGGCAAGTCTTAGGTTGACTCGGGGGCTATTGGAGTTTACCACCAATTAATAACTTTTTTGGTGCCCCAGCCATATAATATTGAGGGTTTTAATTCTGTAATATTTTTTCTTTCCAGTTTCACTTTTCAGTCACCCAAAAGAGGGATAAAAAGGGACATGTGAGGAGGACACCGGTTGCTTATATTTAGATCATTGCTTTAAAAATGCTGGTTTAATACAAGCAGTTATTTGTTCCCATGGGGAAGAAAAATGACATGACATCTTCTGCACATTTAGGATGAATACACTTGAAGCTTGATAAAAAATTTCCCCATAAGTGCAATGCTTGTTTTGTTGGTTCAGTGTATTTTTCACCAAATGGTGTGAACATATGGCCCGTACTTCTCTTGGCCATAAGATCTGAAGGGAGAAAACTCCTGATGGCGAAGAGCCATGGTGATTTATCGAGATGAGTTTCAGTTCCAAAGGGGAGCCTGGAGTGATGGCCTCTCTCAGCCAACTCCTGACATGCAATCCCCTCTCCCCACATTTATGTCTAATGTCTGCTTCCATGGGTAATAGATTGGAATGCATCTGGAAAAAGAAGGGTTTTGCTAATTAGTGGAATTTCATCTTGGTGGACCTTGTTTTCAGAAATTAAATTCGTATTAGTTTGTGGGCTCGAGTGCTGGGCAATTACATCCCCATACAAACCGGCATCTCCCACCCAGAATCATCTGTAAGGGCCAATGTTAAATGGTGCGATTCCTCAGCGCCTGGAAATCGTGTTTCAGTTCTCACACTCAGGGAACTGAAAGGTTTTTGGAGAACACTCTCCTCAAAGCCTCCCGCCTGCCTTCCTTTATGGAGGTGGAGGTGAGAACTGCTCTCCACACAGGAAAGGGTGCTTTTGTGGCATTTCCCATGGCTCTCACCATCCCCGGGAGAGGCCTGCCTTCCCAGCTCGCCTGCCAATGCGCCCCCGATGCCCTCTGGCCCTCCTCACCTCCAGGACAGAGGGCTTTTGACCCTTCCACCCTGCAAGGGCACAGAGGTGGGCATGACCCAGCACCAGTACCTGCCACAGGGAGCAGCCAGTCACGTAGGCCTCAGCCCAGCAGGGTCTTCTCGGGAGCAGCGTTCCTTGTGCGCTCCCACCACCCAGTCCGGATTCGCCCACTTCCGTGCCTCTGCCGATCCCTTCAGCGGAATGCAGGGGGGCCTGAACCTGCCATCTTGCATGCACTGCTGCTGTCGTTTAGTCGTTCACTCACATCCCACCCTGTGTGCCCCCGTGGACTGTAGCCCACCAGGCTCCTCTGTCCATGGGATTTCCCAGGCAAGAATACTGGAGTGGGAGGCCATTTCCTACTCCAGGGCATCTTCTCAACCTGTGGATCAAACCCACGTCCCCCGCATTGGCAAGTGGATTCTTAACCACGAGCCACCAGGGAAGCCCTTTGCATACAATAGGCACTTATTAATCATAGCACTTTTTCATCCCATCACATGCCTAAAGGGAGCCACAAGTCAGCAAGTAAGAACCATTCAGCGTGATGTGTGCTGCATTCATAAGCAGAGGATACAGGGGAGGAACCCAGCTCTCTTGGCAGGACCAACCTGAGAAGGCTTCCTGTAGGAGGCTGCCTGAGTTGGAATAAGGCTAAGAAAAGGAGAAAGTGTTCTTTCCCAAGTAAATGGCTCGACGTATCATAAAGTTAGGAAAGATGCCTGGGCATTCTGGGATCTAAAAGAAATCCAAAATGGTTCAGTGGCAAGTTTTGAAGAGATGTGAAGGAGGAGGGGGTGGGGGTGCCAAGGATGAGACTAGAGAGGTGAGTACAGGACCTCCAGAGCCCTGCATCCCCCTGAGAAAGCTGGGTATGAAGGATTCAGTGAAATTAGAGCTCAAGCTGGGTATGAAGGACTTGGTGAAATTAGAGCTCAGCTTAGCAGTTTTTTGCAGTATTCCATCGAGCAATGCTGAGGGCTGGTGAGAGCAGCTACAGGAAACGAACGCACGGGCTTCTTGACCTTTTGGTGCTCACGGAATGTCCCGGGGTAGCTAGTTGTTAGTGGGCAGTTGCACACGGAATCCGGAGAAGGCAATGGCACCCCACTCCAGTACTCTTGCCTGGAAAATCCCATGGACGGAGGAGCCTGGTAGGCTGCAGACCCATGGGGTCGAGAAGAGTCGGACACGACTGAGCGACTTCACTTTCACTTTTCCCTTTCATGCATTGGAGAAGGAAATGGCAACCCACTCCAGTGTTCTTGCCTGGAGAATCCCAGGGATGGGGGAACCTGGTCCAGTGTTCTTGCCTGGAGAATCCCAGGGATGGGGGAACCTGGTGGGCCGCCGTCTATGGGGTTGCACAGAGTCGGACACGACTGAAGCGACTTAGCAGCACATGGAATCCAGCGCCCACACAGAGGCTGGGATGAAGATCTGGGTGTCATGTGCATCCAGGGGGTCAAGTGGATCCCGGGGCAGTGTGCTGACTGGGGACACGTGAGGGCCGGGCTTGGGACTCAGAAGGAGAGCACTGAACGGAGAAGCTGGGGAGGAAGAGCAGAAGCTGGGGCGGGGAGAGGAGAAGCTGGGGGTGGGGGGAGGGGAAGCTGGGGGAGTGGGAGAGGGGAAGCTGGGGGAGTGGGAGAGGGGAAGCTGGGGGAGTGGGAGAGGGGAAGCTGGGGGTGGAGAGGGGAAGCTGGGGGGAGAGGAGAAGCTGGGGGGGGAGGAGAGGAGAAGCAGGGGGGGAGGAGAGGAGAAGCTGGTCGGGGGAGAGGAGAAGCTTATGGGAAGAGCGCAAGATGGGGGAGGAGAGGGGGAAGTTGAGGGGCAGCAGGGAAGCTGGGCGGGGAGAGGAGAAGCTGGTGGGGGAGAGGAGGAGCTGTGGGGGAGAGGAGAAACGGGGGGAGAGGAGAAGTTGGGGGTGGGGGGAGGAGGAAAAGCTGTGGGGGAGAGGAGAAACTGGGGAGAAAGAGGAGAAGCTGGTGGGGGAGTGGAGGAGAAGCTGGTGGAGGAAAGGAGAAGCTGGCGGGGGAGAGGACAAGCTGCGGGGGAGAGAAGCTGGGGGGAAGAAGAGAAGCTGGGGGGAAGAGGACAAGCTGGTGGGGAGAGGAGAAGTTGGGGGCGGGGAGGAGGAGAAGCTGTGGGGGAGAGGAGAAACGGGAAAAAGAGGAGAAGCTGGTGGGGGGGAGGAGGAGAAGCTGGCGGGGGAGAGGAGGAGGAGCTGGTGGAGGAAAGGAGAAGCTGGCAGGGGAGAGGACAAGCTGCGGGGGAGAGGACAAGCTGGGGTCGGGAGAGGACAAGCTGGTGGGGAACAGGACAAGCTGGTGGGGGAGAGGAGGAGCTGGGGGTGGGGAAGAGGAGAAACGGGAGAGGGAAGAGGAGAAGCTGGTGGGGGAGAGAAGGAGAAGCTTGGGAGGAAGAGGAGAAGCTGGTGGGGGAGAGGAAGAGAAGTTGGCGGGGAGAGGAGAAGCTGCAGGAGAGGAGAAGCGGGGGGGGGGGGGGGCGGGGAGGAGGAGAAGCTGGGGAGAAAGAGGAGAAGCTGGGGAGAGGAGAAGCTGGGGGGAGCGGAGTAGGAGAACTCGGGAGGAGGACCCCGAGGCGGAGGACACGAGGAGGGGCGCCGTGCGAGGCAAGGGCGGTGCGGGCCGCGCATCAGGGGCAGATGCTGCGTCCAGGCTCCGGCGACAGGGCGGTCGTTTCCCCGCCGGCCAAGGTCGTGTCGGGCCTCACTCCAGACCCCCCCAGAGAGCACCCAGGGCCGGGTCGGGCCCCCCCTTTAAGAGCTCCTCGGAAGCTTCGAGAGGCGCAGCTTGCGGCCGTCGGCGAGGCGGGGAGTCCTGCTTGCCCCGCAGCCCTGACTCTTCCGAGCTGCTGCTGCTGCTAAGTCGCTTCAGTCGTGTCCGACTCTGTGCGACCCCATAGAGGGCCTCCCACCGTGCTCCCCAGTCCCTGGGATTCTCCAGGCAAGAACACTGGAGTGGGTTGCCATTTCCTTCTCCAATGCATGAAAGTGAAAAGTAAAAGTGAAATCTCTCAGTCGTGTCCGACTCTTCGCGACCGCATGGACTGCAGCCTACCAGGCTCCTCCGCCAATGGGATTTTCCAGGCAAGAGTACTGGAGTGGGGTGCCATCGCCTTCTCCGCCTCTTCCGAGCAGGCAACGGTAATTGTACTCGCTCCTCGAAAACGGTGGGACCAAGGAGACGAACTGGCCGATAAGCAGTGTCCTCCAGCCGCCCTGGCGTCCGCGTCCCGGGGCAGGGAGGCCCGCCTGCCCCGCAGGGTGGAGGCCAGCGGCCCGGCGGCGGAGAAACCCGACCCTGCCGGCCCGGCGTCGGTTTCGAGGCGGAGGACGGCCCTGGAAGCCGAGGCACCGGGGACCTTGCGCCGCTAGTCCCCGGCCGCGGGGTCCACAGGCACCTTGGGCGGCCCCGACCGCGGCCAGGATCCGAGGCGCGAGGGGAGGCGCCGCGCTCCCTGCCGGCCCGGCCCGGCGCTCTCCAGCCCCCGCCCCGGGCCGCGGCGCCTCCCGGCCGCCCTGCAAAGCCGCCCGGACGGCCCCAGGGGAGCGCCGAGGCCCGCGGCCCCGCTTCCCGCTCGCCACCGCGGGAGGGCGCTCGAGCGCGGCCGGGCGACCCTGGGGCCCCGGATGGCCGCCCTTCTCTCTCCCGCGGCCAGCGAGGGCCTCCCCCTTCCCCGGGCGACCTCCTCCCGGGTCTGACCTTCCCCCCGCCCACCCAACCGGGGCCTCCTCCCAGGTCTGACCTCCTCCCCCTGGGCCTCCTCCCCCTGGGCCTCCTCCCGGTTCCGACCTCCTCCCCCGCGTGGCCTCCTCCCCTGTCTGACCTCCTTCCCCCCACCCTCCCCCGCCCCGGGCCTCCTCTTTGGTCTGACCGCCTCCCCCTGGCCTCCTCTCGGGTCTGATCTCCTCCTCGGTCTGACCTCCTCCCCACCCCGGGCCTCCTCCCGGGTCTGACCTCCTCTCAGGTCTGGCCTCCTACCCCGGGGCCTCCTCCCATGTCTGACCTCCTCCCCCGTGTGACTTCCTCCCGGGTCTCACCTCCTCCCCCAGGGCCCTCCTAGGTCTGGCCTCCTCCCCCCACCCAGTTACCTCCTCCCCAACGTGGCCTCAGGACCCCACTGCCCCTGCCCTTCCCTGACCGCGTGGACACCGCCAGGCCCGGCGGTGCTCCCCTTGCTGCTCCGCCAGGCTCTGAGCCGCTCCTGTGCTGAATGCTCCGTCGTAAATCTCAGTCCCTCCTTCCCTCTGGGTTATTTTGTTCTTTATTTTCCTTATAATTTCTTTATAAGAAATTGTTCTTTATATTCCTCATTAGAATATGTGTCTTCATTTCTGTTTGTTTTGTAAAACATTCAGGTTATCCATTTTCTTAGAACAGGCCTTCAGCTCTGGTGGCTGTGTGATCGTGATCAGGATTCTTCCTTTTCGTTCCTCACCTGTGGGTGTTGGTTTCTGGGGAGGGGGGGCGCTGCTTTACCCAACCCTTCCCCCCTTCTTCCCTTTGCTAACGGTCTCTAATGATCTCTAATGATTTCTATATCTGAGCAATTTTCTTCTGTTATTTCTTCTTCTCTGCTCCTTTGTTTACTTTTGGAAGCCCTGTTATGCAAATCTGCCCCCAACAGATACTCTTGTCAGTTCAGTTCAGTTCAGTTCAGTCGCTCAGTCGTGTCCGACTCTTTGCGATCCCATGATTCGCAGCACGCCAGGCCTCCCTGTCCATCACCAACTCCCGGAGTTCACCCAGACTCACGTCCATCGAGTCAGTGATGCCATCCAGCCATCTCATCCTCTGTCGCCCCTTCTCCTCCTGCCCCCAATCCCTCCCAGCATCAGGGTCTTTTCCAATGAGTCAACTCTTCGCATGAGGTGGCCAAAGTACTGGAGTTTCAGCTTTAGCATCATTCCCTCCAGAGAAATCCCAGGGCTGATCTCCTTCAGAATGGACTGGTTGGATCTCCTTGCAGTCCAAGGGACTCTCAAGAGTCTTCTCCAACACCACAGTTCAAAAGCATCAATTCTTTGGCCCTCAGCCTTCTTCACAGTCAAACGCTCACATCCATACATGACCACTGGAAAAACCATAGCCTTGACTAGGCGGACCTTTGTTGGCAAAGTAATGTCTCTGCTTTTCAATATGCTATCTAGGTTGGTCATAACTTTCCTTCCAAGGAGTGTCTTAATTTCATGGCTGCAGTCACCATCTGCAGTGATTTTGGAGCCCAAAAAAATAAAGTCTGACACTGTTCCCACTCTGTGATCTTCCTCTTTTTATCTTTCTTGTTATTTCCTCTTTTCACACCTACATCTTCTTCTAAACAGTCAGAGAATTTCTCCAGGTAATTAGTTTGCAGTGCAATGTTAGTCGCTCAGTCATGTCCAACTCTTTGCGATCCCATCGACTTGCTGGTCAGCCTCCTTTGTCCGTGGAATTCTCCGGGCAAGAATACAGAAGTGTGTTGCCATTCCCTTCTCCAGGGGATCTTCCTGACCCAGGGATCGAACCCAGGTCTCCTGCATTGCAGGCAGATTCTTTGCCATCTGAGTCACCAGAGAAGCTGGCTTTCTGCAACATCCAATACATAGCTCACTGCTTCCACGGACCTAAGAAACAATGAGTAATTAGTGTTTTACTTCTAGAAACAAGATTTTAAACATTTGAGATGGTTCTCTTTTCATCGATGCAATTTCCTCCCTGGTCTCTTTGAGACTGTAAAGTTTTCTTCTTTCTTGGAGAAAATCAATTTCACAGGAAAATACTTGTTCACATAAGCTCCCTTATTGTAGGTTTCTGAATCTTTTTGTATGTTCAACTATTTTTCTCCATAGTTTATTGGATTTGAGATGGGTTTTGTTGGAAACTGTATTAAAAGGCTTCAGTCCCACACAAAGGAGTAAAGAGAAAGCTTTATGTTTTCTGTTTCTGTATTTTAATTTTGTTTCGCTGGAGGCTCTCTGAGCCATAGACGAGAGAGTTGACGTTGCACTGGAAAGAACTGAGTGTCGTGCTTAGGTGGCTTCCGGAAGCCGTCCGTGGACATTTGCTCTTTTAAAAATTTTTGGTTATTTATTTTTGGCTGTGCTGGGTCTCCGTTGCTGCCTGGGCTTTTCTCTAGTTGCGGCGAGTGGGGGCTTCTCTGCAGTTGTGACGCAGGGGCTACTGCTTGCAGCGGCTTCTCGTCGTGGAGCGCAAGCTCCGGGGCACGCTTGCTTCAGTAGTTGTGACGCTCGGGCTTAGCTGTGCCTTGTCATGTGGCATCTGCCCGGACCGGGGATTGAACTCATGTCCCCTGCATTGGCAGGCGGAGTCTTAACCACGAGCCCACCAAGGAAGTCCTGTAGTGGGCTTGTTCTGCCCACCCGACACTGGGATGGGTGGGTGGGGTGCAGGGGTCACAAGAAATAGGAAAGAGCTCCATGAAGGTGGCTGGGCAGTGTTGTGTGAGTGTGTGGGTGTGTGTCTGTAAGTGTGTCTGTGTGTGTTGCTTACAGGCCTTCTCTAACTGCTGCTGCCACCTCCATGAGAGGCCCTTATGGAAATACCCCGTTTTACTAATCACAGTGTCCTTTGCAGGTCAGGCCTGGGGGTGGAGGCCAAGTCGGGGCTCTCTGCCAACGTTTCCTAGGTCTTTCCCAGCCCTGCACAGGGCAAGGGAAACCAGAAGTTCAGTAGCCTGGGGTGGAAAATTATGTCCCAGCTCTTACGTTTCCCTTTTGGAATTTAGGGGAGCTTCCTTCTGTGATCTGACATGGCCAGGTTTTCATTATGAAAACACTGTATCCCGTATCTTTTTAAATGACTTTTTATTTTTAAATAACTATAGACTTACAGGAAGTTACACAAATAATACACAGAGGTCCACAGGTGTCTCCTTCACTGGCTTCTCCAGTGGCAACGTCTTAGCTAACTATATTCAGTATCAAAACCAGGACCCTGACGTTGGTGCAGTGTGAGTGTCTACGCCGTACCTCTAAACATGCAAAGATAAAAGAAATGGCTGTTTCCCCCACCCCAGGTCCCTCCGCCTCAGCCCCCAGGGCCCTCGGTCCCTGCTGGTGCCAAACTTCCACCCCTCTGGGGGCGCGAGGAGGCCTCCTGGATTTCTTGGTGATGAGCTGGTCAGCGGAGCCGGCTCCCTGTGCTCAGGACTCTTGGCCTCCATGTCACACACGCTAACCCTCCAGGACCAGGCTTGGGGTCCGGGGCCCCCAGGCCTCGGGTCAGCCCAGGGCTCCAGCTCCCTCATGATGCTCCCTCACGGTGCTCCCCCTGTAGTGCTCCCTCACAAATGACCTCTGCCCCGGGTGCCCCCCTCCAGCCAGCAGTGCTTCCAGCAGCCCTGGGAGGGAGCTGTGGCCCACCCTTGCTTGCCAATGGCATAAACCGTGGACTCATTCAAGCAGAAACAGGGACTACTAGAAGGATATCAAGTGGCTCATAGAATCCACAGAAAGACAACCAGGCTCAGCAGAAGGGCAGGGACCACAGGAGGGTGGCATCTGAGAACGCGCCAGCCATGCGCGGGGACCGGGCCCCACTCTGAGACCTTCGTGCCAAGGCTTCGGCAGTCAGGGGACACTGGCAGGGACAGGCGGCGGCATGGCAGTGGTCTGTGAACGGCGTGCGCCCCTCCATGTGGCCCTCCTTCGACACCCTGTGACATCCTGACAGCCTGCGGCTGTCCTGTCCACGGGGCTCACGTGGTCAGCGGGATGGTGGGTGGTGCGAGGAATTCTTCCTCTGTTGACGCTCTGGACAGCTCCTCGGGCTAGCAAGGCTCCTAAGGGTGTGGTGCTTCCCTGGGAGGGTGGCGCGGGTCGTAATGGGGGCTCAGGTGCTCCTGGATGGGGCTCAGGACTCAAGGTGGGTACAGAGTGCATGAAAGTGAAAGTGTTAGTGGCTCAGTCCTATCTGACTCTTTGCCATCCCAGGGACTGTAGCCCGCCAGGCTCCTCTGTCCATGGGATTCTCCAGGCAAGGACACTGGAATGGGTTGCCATGTCCTTCTCCAGGGGATCTTTCTGACCCAGGGATTGAACCCGGGTCTCCTGCATTGTGGGGCCGATTCTTCATCATCTGAGCCACGAGGGAAGCACAGAGTGCATAGATGCCAGAAAAAAACGGGGTCCCCTAGTAAGGGGGGAAAAGCAAGTGATTTGGGCAAGGCCCAGGGTGGGAGTCCTAAAGAATAGAATTCTGACGGCAGATGAGGACGTGGTCTGAAGAACACGTAGGCCAGACAGGTGTGGGAGCGTCCTGCTGCCGAGGAGGCTGACAGTGAAGCAAGCAGGCGGTCGGTCGTTAGAGCCGGGTGCTGGCCTGTCTCTCGAGTTCCCGGTCGTCGGCCCCTGCTGTTACCCCTCAGAGCAAGCTGGTCCTCCAGGGGGCCTCCCCGGCCTGCAGACTGAGGAAATGAGAGCTACGATGTTCAGCGGGCCTCTAAGACTCATCGAAGCAGTTAGAACTTTCCCGAACGGCCTGTCCAGAGAGGAGGAGGACAGAGGAGGTGCTGAGGGCGAGGGCTGCGGGGGTTGTGAGGGATGAGGAAGCCAGGACGGGCCGCCGCAGGGATGCGGGAGACCCGGAAAAGGGGCGGTGGGCCTCTCAGGAGCCGGTGCAGACCCCATTGCAGCCCTCCTCTGTCTCTCTGGCCACACTCCTCCCAGCGCTCGCCCCTGAGGCTTCCCCACTTGGTCCAGGTGTGCATTTGTGCCACTCACTGGCTCCAGAGCTGCACCAGGGTGGGCACGGCCTGCGGGGCGCCCGGCCTAGAGCCCCCGCGGCTCGTGCCGCCCGGTGTCTGGGTTGGGTCCCCACTGAACTACCCCGGAGAAGTGGGTTTGAGGGACATGCTTCTGATAGAGCAGAGGAGCTGGCCTCCTCCTGTTGTTAGCACCAGACAGTTTAGGAAGACTCTGGCCCCTGAAGGTTCCCTCTCTAGCCCTGCTCCGTGTGGTCTTCCCCCACCGCCCAGGTCGGCCAGCACCACGGGGAGTCTCATGGCCGCGCCAGCCCCTGTCACTTCCTTACCCCAAAGGCACTGCGTCTGCACCTGCCCTCAGCGGGTGCCGCCTGCCCCACTGCTCGGAGGAGGGTGGCCCCGGTTGGTCTGGGAGCGTGTGACACCATCGCGGGGCTCCACGGTCCTCCGTCCTGGGTCCTCCTTGCTGCCGTGGCCCCGAGTCCCGTCTACTGCCCTCCATGAGCCTGTCCTCCGCCCTTGCTCAGAGCTCCTGGTCAGTTTTTCCAAGCAGCCTGGTGGTGGCAGGTCAGTGTCAGGAAGGGAGGGCAAGTCTCACCCAGCAAGGGGAGGAGGAAAGCCCCGTGGGAAGTGCTTCCCATCCGCTTCTCCCTGGTCTGAATGGGGGACAGGAATTGGGATGTTGGAAAAGCAAAGCGGTACACAGTCCCAGGAATAAGAGCGTGTGGAAGCGTGGAAGGGGTACTGAGTCCCAGAAACCACCCACATGTACCAGAATCCATCTAGGGTCTGATTATTAGCAAACCAGGTGCCAACTGAGGCCTGCAGGCTGCCCTTGGCCTTCAGCAGCAGCATCTTGTTTCACAGGGTCCGCCAGCAGGCTGAATCCCGGGTGCAGGGCCGGGAGCCACCACTTGGGTGCCAGGGGCCAAGAAGGACAGCCTTGACCTGGCCCTGACCCCGAAGCTACCGGCTAATGAGAAGCCATAGTTAGCAGGTAACCTCACAACACTTCCTCACTTCCTGCAGCCTCCCCGCCATAATCCGACCTTCCTCCGGTGCCCTTTCCTTAAGAGGTTAACAAACACATCCATTGTAGAAATTTGAAAAGCATGAGAGCATAGAGATAAAATTTTGAAACAAAAATTACCTGCAACTCTGGCACTCAGAAATATCCACTTGAAAAAAAAGTGTTCAATTTTATAAGCAAATTTTTAAATTTATTATATCATGAGCCTTTTCGTGTCATTAATTTTTCTAAAGTTTGAATCTTAGTGGCTGCCTTGGGCTCCATTTATTTCACCAATCCCCTATTGTTGGACATTTATGTCTTTTCCAAATTTTCACCACCATAAAAAATGCTGCGGTGAATGTCCTAGAAGATAAATCTCTGTGACTATCTCTAATTAATTCATTAAGATAAATTCCTGGTATAAATTCCTGTAAAAACAATGTATCAAGTGGGATGACTATATTTAAAGCTATTTGGACACATTGTCACGGTACACGCAGAGGAAATCACATCTTTGAAAATCCCAAGCATACAAAGGGTCCAGCTCCCTGACCCAGCCCGCTCTATCTTTTTCCCCTAAATTTGATAGACAAAAAAGACCTTTTATTGTTTGGTTTTCATTTCTTTGTGAACACAATTGAATATTTTAAAATACATTCTTAACTCATGTTTTGTCTTTTGGAAAATTTCTCTCTGTATCTTTTGTTGATTTCTCTACCAGATTATTACTCTTTCATAAAAGTATTCCTGACCTCAGTCTCCTTCTCCGCAAAAAGAATCGCTTGGACCAAATGACCTCTTGACCCCAAGGTCATTTCAAAGAGCTCAGATCTTCCTCTCTGCTGTTACCCTCCCCTCATCAGCAGCCTGCCCAGGTCTCTAAACCTATCAGTGTAGCTCCAGGAAAACCTGAATTTCAAATGTCAGCCTGGGTTGAGTTTCACACTTAAGTCAGGTGGGTGATCAGACTCACAGCTCTGAGTGGGAGCCAGTCTGTCCCCGAGGAAAGGGTCCAGGCTGAAGTCTCTGAGTTCCACTGGGTGTGGGCAGTCCTACCTGCTGCAGAAATGCCTGATGGGTGCCAGCCTCCGCCCCTTATCAGTTGAGGAAATGATGACACATCCATAAAAATGTAAATCTTGTGACATGGAAGAACTTATTTTTAAATAAGAAAAGCAGACTCCAGGAGAATGGAAGCCCTTGCACACGTGCTCCCGTGCACACTCAGAGAATGGCATCTGGAAGCACGTTCTGCAACGTAGTAACAATTTCCATCACTAGGAAGTGGGGTCACCAGTTTTCACTTAGTTCCTATAATTTGTGCTTTTCCACACAAATGTGAATATTGATCGGTGAGCAGGGCTGCTTTCCCTTTCCTTTAAGGTAATGCCCACATGTGAACCCCAGGGCAGCTGCCCGCTGAACTCAGGTCCCCGGGGCCACGTGTCAGTGGCTTCGGGCAGCTCTGGGTGGAACCTCGTTACGTTGTCTGCTGGGTTTTGTTGGCCCTCGTCAGCCCTCAGAGGCCTGGCTCCGGTGCGTAGAAGAGGGTTTCTTCAGAAAGAATGTTCTCCCACTGGGTCTTTTGGGGTCTCTGCGCCTGGTGCCACAGCCTCCTGAAATAGGGGTTCTCGGGGGACAGAATTCAGTGCTCTACCCTCCCAGGCCAACAGGAAAACATGGTCCAGGAATTCACCATTTACCTGCCTGGCACAATCGCCCCACCCTCACACACACACGCGTGTGCACATGCATGCTTCTCAAAGCAAGACGAAGCCGACCTCTTAGGCCCGGGGTCTCTGGCTGCCTCTCCACGGCTGGTTTTCTGAGGACCTAAAACAGCTGTATTGTTGTGACAACTGGAATCAAGGCTGCAGCCCTGTCAGGGAGGGGCGCTGGTGAAAGAGATGTTTAGGCACTCCTGCGATGCTGCCTGTTGTCCTGCACGCCCAGAAGTGGAGGAGTGGACTGGTGGGCTGTCTTTAGCTTCAGGTTGCCTTCAGCTGAAGACGCGGGGATCAAGCACCTTTTAAGTAAGCAAGTCCCTGGAGAAGGAAATGGCCACCCACTCCAGTATTCTTGCCTGGAGGATTCCATGGACCGAGGAGCCTGGCGAGCTCCAGTCCACAGGGTCGCAAAGAGTCAGACACAACTGAGCGTGCACACACGCAAGTAAGCAAGTCAGGGCTCACGAGTGAGGGTCCACTCAGGGCCAACCTCTGTAGGCTGGGAGGCCACTGCCCTGTGGCCTCGGTCCCCAGACAGGCCTCCTTCATGCAGGACCTGGGGGGGATGCCTTGGGTCATAGCAGCTCAGGGTCATAGCAGACAAAAATGCCCTTCCAGGCCCCAAGAGGCAGCCCCCCACATTCCAGAGTGTGGGAAGAGAGCTGCAGGCTGGGCTAGGGGAGCAGGGAGAGCCCGGGTCTCCAGGTCTGGAGTCGTTTCAGTGACAAGTTGTTTCACAAACGTGTCACTATCAAGGTTCAGAACTGTTGACACCTGGGACTCAAGTGACGGCTCAGAGAGGGGCCTTTTTGATGATTCTTTAAATTTAAGAATCCTAGTTTTCCAGTTTCACATGTCAATAGTCGGAGACGGGAGAGTCAGAAAGATCTCAAGCAAATTAAACTTTCACCACCGGCGTGCGCGTTTGTGAATGGGAACTCTGATATGAATCTCTGATTAAATGGGGTGATGTTGGCGGGGTCCTTTGCTCTTGTGGCTGGAACGGCAGGAGCTCAGTAGGCCGTCACTCTCTCCTTCTCCTGATGCCCGTGAATCAGAACCAGGGAAAACCCACGGGGACCCAGAGTCAAGGTCCGGTGAACAGGGCAGGACTGAGTGCCTGCTGGGGTGGCCCTGGCCGGTGACACGGGGCAGAGATGAGCCCCTGGTCTAGCAGGAGTGTGTTCTATGAGGAATAGAGCAGTTAGTCAAATAATGATAATCACGACAAAGTTAGAGACTAACAGGCAAAGTGATCTGGGAGTCCAAGGAAGGAGAGTCAGTCATTTGTTAGTAATAAACTTACGATGTAAGTATTGCTATTATGTATGTTACGTATTATACATACATGCCTGAAATGTGGTGGATGATGTGCTCCCCAGGTGGCACTAGTGGTAAAGAATCTGCCTGCCAGTGCAGGAGATGCACGAGATGCGAGTTCAACCCCTGGGTCAGGAAGATCCCCTGGAGTAAGGAACGGCAGCCCACTCCAGTATTCTTGCCTGAAAAATCCCATGGGCAGAGGAGCCTGGCGGGCTACAGTCCATGGGGTCACAAAGGGTCGCACACGGCTGAGCAACTGAGCACGCACGCACGATAGATGACAGACAGACGGACAGATGAAAGATGTCTGTTGTGAACCAGGAGCTGTGCTCATGGTGTGAACAAACCAACCTGGATGCTGCCCTCAGGGCCTCTCAGTGGAGCGGGGGAGACAGTGAGCAAGAAGACGAGGGAAAAAAACACAGTTACAGATGGGAACGCATACGACAAAGAGAAGACACTGAGGTGACACGGCGGAAGGTAAAGAGGAGGTTCCCATGTCGATGTATCAGAGAGGGCCTCTCTGAGGAGGTGACAAAGTCGAGCCCAGAGGATGCCACCATGGGACACGTGAGGGACAGGGGACCAAGAGGGCCCCTGGCTTGGGAGGACTCACAGTGTCCTGAGGAGAGAGCTGAAGAAGGTGGAGTGAGATAGGGCTGGGGGTGGGGGCGTCAAGGAGGAGTCTGGCTGGACCCGGAGAGCCTCTCCCAGGACGGGGCGTTGGGGACGGTGTCTCAGGACAAGACAGGAGGCAGCCCCGGGGGTGTGGGCCAGGGTTCAGCCGTCAGAGACCACAGGTAGGAGCTGGCCAGGGGCCCAGAACGAGGCTGGACAGGCTGTGGGCCTCTCAGAGAAGAGCATCATTGTTCTCTAGGTGCCTTCCAGCCGTGGGGGAGCCAGACCAAGGTCTCAGGGCAAAGGAGTCAGAGGTCTGCACCAGCAAACATTCACTTTGTCGACTCAGAAAATACTCGAACCTAAAAACTGAGAGTTATGTTTGATTTGGTGGAACGTTTTTAGGACTTAAGCCCAGAAGGCAGCATCTCAAGTAATATTGCGAGAACTGGTTTGAGGAGGTGAGGGGAAGAGCCAGGTTATATATTTTGCAACAGAGGGCAGGTAGTCCGAACGTCAGAAGTTTTCTTTAATGTCTCAGGTTAAGGAATTCAGCACTTATCTACGTATGGGGAGGTGTCTGGGCTCACGGAAATCGTTCCCTTGACAGGCACCGCAGCAATCCGGGGCCAGTGTCCTTTGTGCTCACGCCCTGAGTTTCCTCAGGGCTCACCCTCGGGAGTGCCTGTGGGCTGGTGGCCACTCGATGACAGGTGCTGTCCTTCTTGAGTTTCCTCCAGCTCACCAGCTCGCCATGTTTGGTGGCTGCAATCGCTGATGAGTGTGACATCCCTGTTTACTGATACGGCAGGAAATAATTCCATTTTGCAGCTTGTCTGCCGTTTTTATTTGGAGCTGTTCTTTCATCCAGGGCCACTACAAGAGTGTCTGCAGGGCACCGTGTTTGCCCCATGCCACCACTGGGGGTGGGCAGTGAGGGGTAGGGGGGGATTGGTGCTGTGTCCCCACCCCCTCTGGAGCCAGAGTGTCCCGGGCTGCCAGGCGAGGGCCTGAGCCCAAGCCGTGTGGCCTGGAAGACCTCCTGTCACCCCCCTGCCGCCTTTCAGCTCCAAATCCACTTGCTCTGTCCAAGTCTGCAGAGAAAGCCCGAGTGAGGGCAAGATGAAGACCCCTCCCAGTGCCCGCCCACCTGCCTGAGCTCCACGCACCCTTATACCCGCTTCACTCTCGCCCCCAGTGCCCGCCCTACTCGAGCCCATTTCCTGGGGGCTCCCTGCTGCCCTGGCTCCAAGGGCACTGGGGGCACGCAGAGCACAGGGGGTGTGCTGTGGGCACAAGTAGCCCAAGACGTTCCCACCAGGGCTCAGGCTGTCCCTTCACAGGCAGTGTCCCCTTGGAGACATGGCCCAGGGTGGGCTCTCAACTCAGGGGGGCCAGACCCCTCCATCCTCCCGCCCCCTCCTCTGCCCTCAGACTGCAAGATGGGCGCCTGGTGTAACCCAAAGCTGCAAAGAGCCGCAAGGGAGAGCACCCTGAGCACGCCTCTGCTCTGATCAGGGACGACGTGCTTTCCCAGGCGCCTTCAGCAGGCTTCCTTCGCACATGGGTCTCACCTCTGGGAAAGTGAGTGTCTGGCCCTTTCTGCCCCTGTTGGGGCTGCTGAGGGCACTGGGGGCTGTGTCACCTAACTGCCACATTTATCTTAACTTTCTCTAAAGAGGCCATTTCAGTGCGTATGGTACCATCCAGCCACGCATAACAACATATTTGCCTTACACTTAAAAGTTCTCTTTAAAAAAAAATTAAGCTGCAGAATACTGTCTGAAATTCCTTTCTCCATCATAAGATGTTAAAAAGTCAACCAGGAAAAAAGAGTCAACCATAACACTCCCCACCCTCTGCCTCGGTGACAGTAAGAAATTATAAAACACAGGTGTCAGTCATTAGAGACCTGGTGCTTCTGCTGGGCCCTTTGTACTCCCCTGACGCCCTGCACCTGCGGTGTGACGTGGGGCTTGTCACTTGACCTCTCTGAGAACCGGTTCACTCACCTGTAAAACAGGAGTGACGATGACAGCTTGACGCAGAGGGTCCTCGTGAGGGTCCTGGAGGTAACGTCTGTCGGTGTTTGTAAGGCCCTGAAGGCCACCAGAGGAAGCGTGGCCAGACCACTGGTTGTGCCCCAGTCATCCCAGCTGTTGCCTCCCTCACCTGAAAGGCAAGGAAGGGGAGTCAGAGTCAGATCACACGGCCAAGGATTCTGAGCAGTCCAGAATCCTTCAGACTGAATCCTGCATGAAGCAATCTTCCCCCTTCGTATTCCTGTGCGGGGTGCTCTCAGCCTGCTGACGTGGGAGATGTGATTGAACAACCCGTGTGGGCACTGAAGTAAGGCTCAGCGCACCGACACGCGTCTAGACTGGAGCTTACCCTCTGCCGGCTCAAAGTCAGTGCCCAGCGCTGACCCTCCGTGCACGGGACCATGCTGATCGCCGTCTTCTTCAGCTACTAAGCCAGGTTTACCTCGCAACACCCCAACAACACAGGGGCTAGAAGCCTGTCTCCAGCAGAGCTTCTCTCGGTTGGACACGGTGGTCAGGGGCCCCGGGCCTGGCTTCAGATCTTAACTCCACAGTCCATTAGCCCTGCGTGTCGGCTTTCTCCTCCGCCATACGGGGTCGGGGTGGACCATCTACATCTTGGCGAGGTGGGGTGGGCTCCATCTGGTGGCATAGGGCTGACCTGCCTGGTGCAGTGCTGGCACCTGGAAACGTTCAGCGACAGCCGAGGGCAAGGCCAGCGCCACCGTCAAGGCTGCCCATGTTGTCGGGAGCGGGGCCAGTCCCTGCACATTATGCTCTGGCCCCGTGCTGAGCTCTGTCTTCCGTGAACCTGGGTGTGAACGTCAGATCCCTGCCTGTAGGTTGGGCCTCCGGATGGGGCGACAGCTGTGGGTCATTTTCACAGGGAAGTGAGCGGCCCTGGCGAAGAGAGAGACCCTATATGTCTGCTGCGCCTCAAAAGAAAACTTTACATTTTAAATTAACAGCATGTCCATGGCCGGTATTTGTGGTTACTACCTGTAACGTAAATCTCCTTTAGAGATGTGTAAGAACAGCATACATAATGAAATATCAACAGGAAACTTGATTTAAAGTGGCTTTTCATTAATATAACAAATGAAGTGTACCAAAAATTGAAAGTACATTCCTTTGGGCCTAATTAAAACACTGAACAAAATACATGTATGTCTGTATTTTAAATGAAGACATTCAGCAGCCAGAATTAGCTCCCCAAATGAATGCAGATGGGAAAGTGCACTGAGTGTGTGGTCATCAGGAACACGGCCCCTCCTCCCCCGGAGGCGTCTCAGGCGGGCGCCTGATTTAGCAGCCTCAGGAGGGGTCAGGTGAGTTCTGTTTTAAAAATGTCTCCCTCTACACAAGTGCCTCCCAGGGCTACCTTCTGGTCAGAGGGTTTTCCGAGCACCTCAGAAGGTAGCCAGGAGCTGGGACGTCCCCTAAAGGAGAAGGTCCTTGGCCCAGTGTCTGTGGGGTCCACCTGGGAGGAATCGGTGACTGGTGCCAGGAATTGGTGGGCTGCTTCTAAACGGAGAGGAGCACGGACTGGCAGGGCGTGGACCACCCACGCTGGCATCTGGAACAGGAGCCCAAGGGCAGCGTGGCAAGGATGAGGAGATAACAGGAGACACAGGAGCCTGGGGTGAGCCACTGGCCTGTGTGGACAAGCGCTCCACTGGATGGAGGGCAAGGGGTGGACGCGCCATTTGCCACGATCCTCACTCCCACTCTTTGATGGCAGTAAACTCCGGGGTGCACTGGAAACCCAGGGGAGTCGGGGGCGGCTCTGGCCAGAGTGGGACCCCTAGAGTCTGCACTCCAAGGCCAGGGCTGGGGCGGGGAGGTGGGGAGGAGAGTGACTCCCTGGTGACGATTTGCATCAATGGCAAAAGGCCTGACACAGTGACCTGATGGAGAGATCCCGCATCCGTCCAGGGGTCCCCTCCGCCATCTGGGACGGGCCTTGCCTCCAGGTTGTGGAGCAGGACTTCCAAGCACGACCCTCTGGGAGAGGATGGGCCTCTATGCTTTGGGGAAGTACCTCCTGGCCCAGTGCGAGCCCCAGCGGGAAGTGAAGTTGTGTGTGTGTGTGTGTGTGTGCATGCACATGTGCTAGGTGTTAGTGTGAGCAGGAGGCCTTGGAAAGATGGACTCTGCAAACAGCGACCACGCCTGCGCTGGCTGACCGCTGACCTACGCTCCCATGAGGGCAAGGCTGACCCCTCCGTTCCTCACCTGTCCATGGAGATGCTGCTCCTTGCAGGATGCGTGAGAGGCTTGAATTAAGCACTTCACATGAAGTGGTGTTCCTCAGAGCAGTAAGCGCTTCATGATGGTTCATTATTCCCGTTATTCTCGAAGTTACGGGCACCTATTCCAGTCTCTGGGGACCGCTGGGCAGTGAAGCACCACGATGATAATTGATACTTGAACAGCGCTCTATAACTTACCCATCACTTTCAGGGGCCTCATCTCCTGTGACGACGGCCTGGATGTCACTCCTCCCTTCAGGGAGGAACAGGTTCAGAGGGTGTGGACTCGCCCCGCATCACACAGCCACTGAAGGGTGGGAGCAAAGTTCCCGTCTGAGGGTCTGCCTCTGAGCCCTTTGGCCCCCCACCCCAGGGCTGGGGGAGGAGCTCGCGTAGGGAACCTCAGAAAGTGCTACAGAACTGACAGAAGCTTCCAGGCTGGGGAAGGAGAAAGTGAGCCAGGCAGCGCGGGCGCTGACGGCAGTGTGAGCCTGACCAGGACCGTCCCCTCCAAACACCCGGAAAACGACCATCTCTGCTTCTGCCCAGTGATGACTGGTCTCCATGGTGATGGGAGGACCCAAGCCCCAGGCCCAATCTCTCCCTTTCCGGGCCATTTGTTGGGAGGCTGGTGGCTGCTACCAGAACCTCTGCATTTAATTGGAAGCGTGCGAACGGGCATATAGTGACAAATTCTGGGCTGTGGGCGTCATTCGGTCTCAAGTTGACCACACGCAGCCTTTTGCGTTGGAAGATGCCGCCCTTTCCCATGAACACAAGCCAAGATGGAAACACCCCACCAGCCAGGACTTTCCCCCGGCCTGGCTCTAGGGAGAGGCTTAGTCACGCGTGGTGGGAGGCGTTCGTGTACTGGGTGGGGTGGATCCTGGTCATGACACTAACTCGAATGTTCTCCATGAACAGGCCGAGCAAGCTTTCCTGTCCACTGGTGATCGTCTCCATGTCCTGTCCAGCAACTGAGTCACACCCTGCTGCTCCAGGAGCACCATCTCCAAGGAGTCTGGTCCTGTGATGGGGTCACATGGGGGTGGTTGTGGAGGGGCGGGAAACCTGCCTGTTCGGGGAGAGGTCGAGGCCGAAGAGGTTGATTGGGTCTCTTGCGCCATGAGAGGCAGTGGCCTGATCCCAGCCTTCAAAGGCAAAGGGGACCCAGGCGTGTGTCAAATGAGGGGAACTAGAGTGTATTCTTGCACGCACGCAGGAAGTCCTGCTCACACCTTGGGGAGCACTTCTGAAGCTCGCTGCTCCCCAGGAAGTGATGGAGACAGGAGATGGAGCTGGACTCCAAGAACTCTTGGGCAGACCTGAGCACCAGTGAGAGACGAGGTGTTTGAAGGGCAGTGCTGGTTCCCACACCACTGAGGCAGAGGTCAGGCGGCCTGGTGAGCCGTCCAGCAGGGCCTCCAGACCGCTGGCCGCCTCCCACCCTGGGGTGCTCTCACAGTCCCAGACTTCGCATAGTCTATTCCCTGTCTGCAACACCCTTCCTCTCACTCTTGAGTTTCAGGACTCAATCCTACTGAACATTATTGTGGATTTGAGTGACATTTCAAGGAGAGAATTGGCCAGACTGGAGCCAGATTGGATTTGGGTTGAAAAGAGCAAGGGAGAGAAAGATGTCAACCTTGGTCACATGTGTTTGATGTTGGAGTACCTGGGGGCTGAGGTTGTTGTGGGTTGTGGGGAAATTGGAAGTGGAGGGGTCGATGAAGGGGGAGATGATTGCCCTCCTTTCAGGATGAATTTCCCTGTGAGTGAAACATTCATGGGAGATCACCTGGGGCCACTCAGAGAGGCTCTGTGAGCACAGGCTTGGGTGGGTGACCTGGAAGTAACTCAGGTTGCTGGTGGCCAGACCTGGGAGAGAGGGTTCAATTCCTGGGTGGGGAAGATGCCCTGGAGGAAGGCATGGCAACCCACTCCAGTATTCTTGCCTGGAGAATCCCACGCACAGAGGAGCCTGGCAGGCTATAGTCGGTGGCGTTGCAATGAGTCGGACACAACCGAGGGACTAAGCAGAATACAATACACGTCAACCCCTGCTTTCTTCACTGCTCTGGAAGGGAACCCAGAGCCCCAGGAAGCCCCGGGATTGAAAATGGTACCCATTGCTCCAATGTAACAGCTGAAACAACGAACCAAATCAGCCTTCTTCAGCGCTTGCAGTTCTAGCTGATGGTTTGAGGAAGAGACCGGGAGCTGAGTTGGGATGTCCAGAACCCTGCGCACACCCCAGCCCCTGCCCCCTCCGCAGCTGGGGTGAGGCCGCCTTCAGTAATCAGAAGAAAACGGGTTATGAGGTGGACGGAAGACGAGGTGTGTGTCCATGGGCGGCTGCCCTCCACGTCTCAGGCCTAGTCCACACGGCGGACAGCACGGCTTCCTGGGTCATCCTTAACAGGGCGTCCTGACCGCCTGGGAGGGGGTTACAGGCCAGTGCCGAGCGGGGCAGAAGGTGCGAGCGAGAGCAAAACGCCCCTTTCCAGGGCTATAGAAACAGATCGGGAAGCAGTGGGCGCTTCCCATGCCAGAGAGGAGGGGCGGAGGAAGGCCGAGAGTCAGGATGCGCTGGGGCCCCGCTGGCGGGGGTGACCTCAGCGGGGTCGGGTCCGGAGGTAGCTGGGGAGGGGCGGGGAAGGGGGCGATGGAGGGGTCCCCGCGAGGCCTGGGGGCCTCCGGAGCGCGACCCCCGGACACGGCACAGCGTGGTGATCGCGGGGTGACCCCTGGACACGGCGCAGCGGGGTGATCGCGGGATGACCCCCGGACACGGCGCAGCGGGGTGATCACCCGCACTTCCCGTCAAGGTAGAAGTCTGGGCACCCCCGCGCCTGCCTCTCCTCCATCCTAGCGGTCAGCTGGGCACCCGGCCGCGCCGCAGTGGAAGGCGGGCGCGGAGGCTGGTGGGGTCCCTGGGCCGAGAAGGCCCAGCCAACACCTGTGCGGGGTCGCGGCAGGGACGCCGCTGCTCTCGCAGATTCGGTCCAGTCTTTCAGCGACTCCGGGCCAGCGCCCCGGACCCACGCTTTAAACCGGCCGTGTGGGGGTGCCCATTTCGGCCGTGTGAGGGTGCCCATTTGGCACACCCCGCCCCACCGCGGGGATGGTGCGGGGACTGCGCACCCCTTTGGTGTTTGACTGACTCTATCCCTGGAAGTATGTGGTTCCCATGTTTCAAAGAACTGGAAAGATTCATCAAGCTCCAAAGATTTCAAATAGCTCTTTTAAAAGCACTTTGATGGTTTCAGTGCAGACACATGAATTACATATCCCTTAAATTACACAGGGTTTTAAATCTAAGGGAAAATGCCTTCGGCAGGATGGATTGGCGTTTTTGTCTTGTGTGCGTGTTTTAAGTGTGTGTAACAACCGTACGTATTCAGGTGGATGATGGAAAGAGGAGAGGAGGCATCAGGCGCAGGAGGCTGAGACTGCCTGCCACCTGGTCCCTGGCCCCCCCATCACCCCCACCCCCCAACCCCTAATCCCCCATCACCCCCACCCCCATCACCCCCACCCCTCATCACCCCCACCCCCAACCCCTAATCCCCCATCACCCCCACCCCCAACACCTAATCCCCCATCACCCCCACCCCCAACACCTAATCCCCCATCACCCCCACCCCCAACACCTAATCCCCCATCACCCCCACCCCCATCACCTTCTCCACCCCTAACCCCCCTGCCCGAGTGGCTCTCAGAGCAGAGGAGTGGCACACACTGGGCCCTTCCTGTTCCTTCTGGACAGGGGCAGTGCCATGGCCGCATGTGGCTCCCGAGGGCCCACAGGACAAGCCTTCACCTCTTTGTGCTGTCTCCACCCAGATCAGTGGCGAATGAATGAATGATGCACAAAACAAATGGAGCGATCCCATCTCCACCCTGGCTACACCTGCAGCTTGCCCACAACCTAAAATGATTCACCTTGTCAAGTCTCCCCAGGTCAGACCTTCAGGATATCAGCATCAACCGGGTGCCCTCGCCTGGGATGGGAGGCAGTTTGCTATGCGGTGGACTCAGGCTTTGGAGTCAGGCCACCTGGGCTTGAATTCCTGCTCTGCCACTTCTCTGGGTGACCTCTTTAAGTCTTCAGGGCCCTCATCTATGAAACAGGAGCATGGCGGTCCCTTAGTCACGGGTAGCTGTGAGGGTTAATCTAGATACGTGTGAAACACTTAGCAAAGGCCAGGCCCACAGGCTTCTTTAGGAATCATCAGATCAGCTCAGTCGCTCAGTCATGTCCAACTCTTTGCGACCCCATGAATCCCAGCACGCCAGGCCTCCCTGTCCATCACCAACTCCCAGAGTTCACTGAGACTCACGTCCATCAAGTCAGTGATGCCATCCAGCCATCTCATCCTCTGTCGTCCCCTTCTCCTCCTGCCCCCAATCCCTCCCAGCATCAGACTCTTTTCCAATGAGTCAACTCTTTGCATGAGGTGGCCAAAGTACTGGAGTTTCAGCTTTAGCATCATTCCTTCCAAAGAAATCCCAGGGCTGATCTCCTTCAGAATGGACTGGTTGGATCTCCTTGCAGTCCAAGGAACTCTCAAGAGTCTTCTCCAACACCACAGTTCAAAAGCATCAATTCTTCAGCGCTCAGCCTTCTTCACAGTCCAACTCTCACATCCATACATGACCACAGGAAAAACCATAGCCTTGACTAGACGAACCTTTGTTGGCAAAGTAATGTCTCTGCTTTTGAATAAATGGTAGGAATTCTCTGGTGGCCCAGTGGTTAGGAGTCTGTGCCTTTACTGCCCAGAGCGCAGGTTCGATCCCTGGTCAGGGAGCTAAGATCCTGCAAGCTGGGCAACACGGCCCCAAGAAAGGAATAAATGGTAATTCTAGTGATAGTCAAGGCTATGGTTTTTCCAGTAGTCATGTATGGATGTGAGAGTTGGACTATAAAGAAAGCTGAGCACCAAAGAATTGATGCTTTTGAACTGTGGTGTTGGAGAAGACTTTTGAGAGTCCCTCGGACTGCAAGGAGATCCAACCGGTCCATCCTAAAGGAAATCAGTCCTGAGTGTTCCTTGGAAGGTCTGATGCTGAAGCTGGAACTCTCATACTTTGGCCACCTGATGGGAAGAGCTGACTCATTCGAAAAGACTCTGATACTGGGAAAGATTGAAGGTGGGAGGAGAAGGGGACGACAGAGGACGAGATGGTTAGATGGCATCACCGACTCAATGGACATGAGTTTGGGTAAACTCTGGGAGTTGGCGATGGACAGGGAGGCCTGGCATGCTGCAGCCCATGGGGTCTCAAAGAGTCAGACACGACTGAGCAACTGAACTGAACTGATAGTAGTGATGGAATATGCGGGGATAATGGTGGTGCTGATGGTGCTGACGGCAGACACCCCTCAAGCTCTTTTAGCTTCAGGTCTCAGTGTCCCAACCCAGCCCTTCTGGTGACTGTGCCCGTGACCTGTGCCGTAAGCATTGGTGCCCAGGCCGTCTCCTCCCATCATGCTGTACTGATGATGGTTCCCCAGAGCAGGTATCCTGTTCCTCTCTCAGGCCCAGCCCAGTGGGCAGGAATCAGCCCCCACCCACCCAGCTCTGCGGTCTTGCAGAGTGGTGGGATAGCCCCCACCCCCCCAACGCTGACAGCATCCTCTCCTGGGGCCTAAAGAGATTCATCTGCTGATGCAGTCGGTATGCAGACAGACAGGCGGGCTCTCCCGCCCTGCCTGGTCCCGGGGGACTTTGCAGGAGATAAAATGATAAACTGTTTGTTAGAACAATACATATGGGAATGAGATTTCCCTAGAAGAGGGGTTTGGGAAGACAGATTTAGGGGTCATGGTTCTTCCAGAGAGGCAGAAAACATTGGTGAGCAGGCCCTGGGGATGGGCCAAGTCCACCCAGACAACTTCTGGTTTCCAGGGCGTCCCTGGAGCCGCTACCAGAAAGGAAAGTCCCCTTGAGCACACTTCACCCTCCGCCCCGGGAGCCCTTGGTCCCTCCCACTCACCCCTGACTTGACAATGTGCTAGTTCCTAATCTGCTTCCTTTGGGAACTTGCTCTGTGCATCTGCTCGTTCCTGTGGTTCCTGTTTGCTCAGCCCCAGTTCAGTTGGGATTGTAAGGATCTGGAGGGCAGACTTGCTTCATCAGAAGTCTCACAAAGCCCTTAGCAGACAACAGGGGGCCCCGTATTTGGCATCTTGCAGGCATCTAGCACCGTGCCTTGCCCATCCTAGGCGCTGGCTCTCTGTGTACCGAGTAGACAGATGCTCATTGACCACGGTGAGGGTGCGTGCCATTTTCTCTGGGCAGGCTCCTTCCCAGCTCAGGTGGCATCAGATGCCATGTGCTCCAGGCCATAGTTATGTTCAGGTGGGACCGCTGGCAGCTACCCTGTGAGATGCCCCTGGGGGTGAGTCACCTGGCTGTTCCCATCATGCACCTCATGTTTTAAACCCAGCCTGAGAGCTCCTGGAGGACTCCTTGCCTCCCTCCTCTCACTCACAAGGAAGACCCTTGTGATGTTAAGCAATCAATATTATTAGTTTTTTTTTTTTAAAAAAAACGAATTCCTCATGTAGTCAGTTTTCATTCCAAATTCAGAAACGCTTCAAATCTCGAAACCCTCCACATCAGAACATCCTGTTAAAAGCACTAACTTTGCATTTTACCCTGTGATTCATCATGGACTGGGGGGCGGCCGAGGGTGGGGACAGAGCTGGCAATCCCAACAAAGCGCCACCGTCGCCCTAATCTCTCTCTATTACGAAAATGGATGGCAAGATGGGGATTACTGCACCTATAAATCAGCGTTGTGTTCTGGATAATCTAATACATTTTTCAAGTGTTGTTCTCGCCACTTGGCACACACGGAACTGCTCAGCTGGCACAAAGTTTGCAATCAATCTCCCCTGCCCGCTCCCCACCCAGCCTCGCCACCTCCTCTGAACCTTCCTCATATTTTATACAGAAACCAGTTTGGATTCCCGGGGCATTCCAGCCAGTAAATGCTCTGAAGATTCATCTTTATGGACTAGCGGCCCAGCCTTGCAGCATCTCAGCTTCTCAAGATGAAAAGGAATTTTATTTGGTGTGTTAGGCTGTGAGAGGAGCGGATGCTGGCAGTTCACTCAGTTCTCCTATTACCGCATGTGCTCTTCCCCAGAGAGGAGAGACAAGGCCCCAGAGACGGCCTCAAGGCCGGGGCCCTCAGAAAAATGAGCCTCCTCCCTTCCCTCCCGTTCCAAGGCCCGCCTAGCAGTGCTAGCCCTGGGAGGCTCCCCAAGACCGAGAGGGGTGGGGATGGGAGTTGACCACATCCCAGCTCAAGTGTCTCAGATGGTCCATGTTAAGGACCCCAACCGGGGTCAGGGAAGAGGGACCAGGGATCCAGTAGATTAAGACAGCTGTTGGGGGAAGGGCACGGAAATGAAAACAGTTGCGGTTTTGTTTGCTTTAAAGCATGGCCCTCATAATAAACACACACAGCGAATGTGCTGAGCAAACACCTCGGCCGTCATCAATATGCGGGGGCTGTTTATGGCCTCATAAACTCTGGAAGCAAGTGATATTGTCTTTTAAATCAATGGCCTCGTGGACAGCCTTGGAGCTCCAGGAGGACAGGACACCCAGGCTGCTCCAGCACCGAAATGAACGGCTGCAGCGGTGGCTGAGTGGTGCTTGGTCACCGCCCCGGGGCGTCAGGAGCCCGTCTGGAGGACGGGGGGCATCCCGAGCGTGTGTCTGCGGCAGGATGCCCGGCCAGAACACCTGGGAGGCTGAGGGGTGTCCTCCCCTGGGAGCCCGGCGACCCAGGGCCGCCAGGGTGTGGAGGGAGCCAGTGGGGGTCTGTCTGTCCTTCTGCCACTACAGACTGTGGGTCCCGGAGGGTGGCCCGGGTCCCTCTGCTTTGGACCCCCAGCCCTCGTATCAGGCCCATTCAGGGTATACGAGCAGGAGGCAAGGAGACCAGGCAGCCAGGTGTCAAAGGTGGTCACGCAAGTGTTTCTAGGGGTGGATTCTGCATGGAGGGCCCCAGGAGATATGCCCATGCCCTGATCTCCTGTGAACCTAACTTCATTTGGAAAAATAATCTTTTAAAAAAAATGTTATTTATATTTTGGCTGTGCTGAGTCTTCGTTGCAATGATCGGGCTTCTCTTACTGCAGAGCACCGGCTCTAGGTTACAGGCTTGGATGTCCCTCGGCGTGTGGGATCTTCCCAGACCAGGGATTGAACCTGTGTCTCCTGCATTTGGCAGGCGGATTTCCTAACCACTGGACCACCAGAGAAATCCCTGGAGAAAGAAAATCTTGACATGAGATCATCTGGAATTATCTGGCTGGGCCCTGAATCCTGACAAGTGTCCGTAGAGGAGAGGGGCAGAGGGAGGTTTGAGACCGAAGGCAGAGGGTACAAAGGAGACGTGGAGGCCCTGTGGCCGCAGAGTCAGCGAGTGGAGCGTTGCGACTCCAAGCCAAGTGGCACCCAGGGCTGCAGGCGCCCCCAGAGAGGCGTGGGCCAGACGACCCCCACCCCAACGGCTGCCCCCGGCCTTGACTCCAGACTTCTGGCCTCCATACCACAAGAGAATACACTCCTGTTGTCTTAAGCCACTAGGGTTGTGGTAATTTGTAACAGCAACCACAGAGACTAAGGCACTTCTCTTCCCCAAACTTGGGCTCAGAAAGGCAACGTGCTTGCTATTGGGTCTTCCAGTAGCCGCCTCTACGTTCTGGGTTCTGGCTGAAGTGCTCAAACTGGTGGGGACAGCCCCACACGGCAGAACACGGGAGAAATCCAGCCCCCCTGCCCTCCTTTCTTGGCCCCAGCGAGTGCCCTTATAATAGAACCGTTCAAAGCACAGGTGGCTTTGTACGCCTCAATTTGTTAACCTGCTCCACTGCTCCTGCCGGGGAAAGCATCAATTAAAGCAGCAATTGCCACTGGAATTTCACAGAAGGCACACGCGGGCCTGGGGACGGGTAACAGGAACCTGTGATACAGGCGTGGTTGGCACCTGGCAGCCAGCGTCGCCCTGCCGAGACCCCGCCACCTCAAGCTCTGCGCTGGCGCTCAGCTCCCGCCTAGAGTGTGTCCTGATGCTTCTCACTGGTTTCCTGCAAGCGCCCACCCCCTCCCTGAAGAGCGGGCAGCACCCAAGCCTTGTTGCTGTTCAGTTGCTCAGTCATGTGCAACTCTTGCAACCCCATGGACTGCAGCACGCCAGGCTTCCTGGTCCTTCGCTGTCTCCTGGAGTTTGCTTAAACTCATGTCCATCGAATCGGTGATGCCATCCAGCCATCTCATCCTCTGTCGTCCCCTTCTCCTCCTGCCCTCAATCTTTCCCAGCGTCAGGGTCTTTTCCAATGAGTTGGCTGTTCACATCAGGTGGCCGAAGTATTGGAGCTTCAGCTTCTGCATCAGTCCTTCCACATTTTGAGTGTGGTTTAAGATCAAGTTCTCTGCCTTAAAGGATCAGATTCCTCAAATCATTCATACCCAGAGACAGAGTCCTTCCTCTCACAATAGGCTCCCAGGAGAAAGGTAAGGGCTCCGGAATGACAGTTTATCAAACTACAATGAGAAAGAGTTAGGCTCAACAGTGTGAAGTTGTCAGTATTCAAATGCTTTCTACCTAGAAGAGTGGCAATATCATAAGGTTTAACAGTAACCTTAGCTCGGGGATCTGGAATGCTCAGATCCATGTGGCCACGGTTGTCCCCTGCAGCTCCCATACATGCGAAGCCCAATTATAATCAAAGAGGTACTTGGTGAACGATGAGCAGGAGTGAGGTTTCTGGGTGGGGCAGGGCAATGAGAAACAAAAAAGCAGCCATGACAGCTGTCAGCTGGGAGCTGGCATGGCCCTCGCAGCTCAGCCGTGATGTTCTTTTGTTGAACAAACACAATTTCAGTGAACACCAACATCGAACAAGGTCACTCTGTGACCAGGATGGAGAGAAAACAAGGCCACTCCATAATCATGATTGAACACAGACAAAAAAAAATAAGCATACTGTTTAAACCACCAAGTGAGCACATGTCCGTCCTTTCCACCTGGCATGACAGCCATTTCTCTACCAATTACAATCGCACATAAAACGCGCTGCCCAGTCATAGCCAGTTTCAATGTTCTGGGTTCCAATCCAGAACGATTGCCCCAAACAAGCCCAAATCCTAAAGGAAGCCCCCCACCACCTCCAGTCCCCTTACTCAGATTCTCCAAGGTTCCCCACAAGATGTCATCTCCCTGGTGGCCAATACCAAGAAACCCAGCTTTGTTCAACCGCGCATGTGTTCCAGGTCTGTTTGGCTACTGGGCGTTGCCAACAGCATCGGGCTCTGCCAGCCCAACCTGGCAACTCTGTGCTGAGGGTCGGCTTGCCGCTCTACAGTACCATCACCATGCCCAGCATAATCACGTCCACCATCACCCCAACAGTCCCCACCACCCCTCTGTTAAGTGATTGACGTGCATTTCATCTTTTCATCCCTCTTCAACTCACAGAGATAAGCCCAGTTATCTCCATTTCCCCAAGTAAAGCTATGGTGGCTCAGAGAGGTTAAGTAACTAGCCCAAGATCACACAGCTAGTAAATGGCCAAGAAGCAGCTTGAAACCCCAGTTGCCATGTACCCTCTACTGCTTCCCACCCAGCAACGTGCCCCAGGGCTAGACCGAGACGTGCCGTGCCCCCTCCCCGTTCCCCTCTGCCGTCTCCCCCCACTTCCCCTTCGCTCGGATATGAGCTGCCAGTAGCTGCTTCTGTGACCGCCTTGTGCAGTCCTGGCTGACCTGCATCTGACTTGTAAACTGCTGTGTTTCTTTAAGGTGGCTTTGCACATGTTTGCTCTGGCCTTGCGTGTAGGTTTCATAATTGAACTTTTACAAGAAGACTATTTCCTCCACATCCAAGTGCTCAAGTCTCTCTTCCTGTTGCCTCCACGTGCCAGATGCAGTGAACACATAAATTCTTTCTGGAGCCAAGAATAGAAACTAAGATTTATGACTTTCAATCTATTACTGTAACCCGCAGGATCTCTAACTCCACATATCCTTTATTTCACGACCGTATTTTTCTTTATAAATGGCCCCTTTTTAAGACACTCAGCTGTTGGGCTAAGAGGCCCAATGCAGAGTTTTAAATTCAGATGATTCAGGCTGAGAACATACTCAGCATCTGAACTATGGTTGAAAAATACCCTTTTTACATGCTTGAGTGAGTCCCGGACAGCTTAAAGGATTTTCTTCAATTTCCAAAAAAAAAAAAATAATTCACTTCTGGAATGATGAAAAAATATGATAAATTTCTACACAAAAGTCATGCCTTGAGAAAGAATAGCTTATGTGGCTGGGAAAACCTGAGGTTTTGAAAAAAACGCAGCCCAGCCTGCCAGCAAGGCTTCCACAGACTCGTCACGTGTACATCATTGGTGTTTTCCAGAGAGTCAGGCTCAGGTGGGGCTAGGGCAGTCCCAAGGCTGAGCTTTCTTCTTCAGATGCGTGTGTGTGCGTGAAACACTCACTCAGGACAAAGAAACTGTAATTAGACTGGCCATAACGTATTTCAAATTATATTTGACATTATCAAATGTGAAAGGAGGACTTTTCTGGTTAGGAACGGTGGAATGGGCTCTTGGCGCCGTTCGCAGGCAGTGCGCAGCCCCCATGCTGCAGAGGCGTCTAGAAGCAGCCCTGGAAGTCCTCGGAAGGCGCGTCGCGGGCTGTGGCGGCCGCTCCTGCCTGGCCGCTGGGTGCCCACGCTCGGAGCTGGGAGCGCTTTTCTGGCTGTCGCGGTGGTTTCCTGCCGTCTGTCCCCAGCTCTGGGCCTGGCTCCTGATGGGGCCTCACCAGGCTCCCAGACCTGCTCTCCAGCCTGGGTCCCCTCCAGGCCCCCTGACCCAGGAGGGACACCAAGAGAGGCCGTGCCCCGTTCATGTGTTCCTGAGAAAAACCTCCAGACCGGGTCAAAGCTTCCCTCGTGGCCTGAGTACCCAGCGACTCTTCTCTCCCCCCAACGCCTCATTTGGAAGGAAACATAAACTTGACGGCTCCACAGAACCGTTGTCTCATCCGCTCTGCTCAGAGCCAACGCCCCCTCCCTGCGAAAAACAAAAACACAGAAACAAAGGAAGAGCAGCCAACATCGCCGTCTCCCAAAGCCCTTGGACAGCTGCCGGGGGAAGAGATGCGCTTCTAGACACATCCAGGAGGCTGTCTTGTTTTCCTGTTAATATCGCACGGTGGTGACTGCAGTAACAAAAGCACTGGAAGGCTCCCGTCTCACCACCCGCCTCTGCAGCCCCGTCGTGCACGGGATGCTCCCCACCCCCGATGTAGCGTGGCGGGCCCGCGGCAGGGTCTGTTCTGGCCTCGAGACGTCAGACCCTTGGAGCAGAGGCCGTGGGCTGGCCCCTCCACGCAGCCCCCGCGCCCCGCACCCACCCTCGCCCACCCCGACTCATCCTTACCCCCCCAGCTCATCTGATCCAATAAGGTGAGCCCCCCGCGGATCCCCCAGACCCCCACCGCCCCAGGGGGCGCCTCCAACACAGGCTCAGGCACCAGCCGCGAGGCCCAGATGCATCAACGCCTGCGCAGCCGCCCCAGCCATATATTGATTTTTGTTACAGCCGCGAGGCCCATCCAATTAAAAAGCATCACCCACCTGTTCCAAGCCTTCCTTCTTGCCAAGTGTTTGCGGCTGGCAGAAAACAGTGCTGTTGGTTCAACGTGGCCTCATTTCCTCTGCTGGTCAGAGTTTGGAAGCCCCTCCTGATGCTGAAAAGTCTTGAGATGGATTCTCCAAGGTGATATTAACAGACCCTTGAGCCTAGAGGCGGGTGGGGCCAGGGCCTGTTTCCTTGTCTGGAGCTGGAGTTGCCACTGTCTATTTTTTTTTTTTTTTAGTATTTATTTATTTTAATTTTGGCTGCACTGGGACCTTGCTACTGCACCGGGGCTTTCTGAAGTTACAGCAAGTGGGGGCTGCTCTCAAGTTGCAGCGCACGGGCTTCTCACTGCGGTGGCTTCTCTTGCTGTGGTGCAGGGGCTCCAGGGCACACAGTCGTCGGTGTTGCGGCTCCTGGGCTCTAGAACACGGGCTCAGTAGGTACGGCACAAGGACTCCGTTGCCCCACAGCACGTGGGATCTTCCCAGACCAGGGATGGAACCTGTGTCCCCACCCCCTGCATTGGCAGGAGGATTCTTAACCACTGGGCCACCAGGGAAGTCCCTCTGACTATGTTTGAATTTCTGTCTGGGGTTATTGACACTGGCCAAGCTGCTGAAGAGGGCAGGGGGAGAAAGGATGATTCTGCAGGGGTAATTCCTGCCCAGGAAGTAGTGATTATTAACTACCAGGTGGATGGGGAGTAGAGCGAGACAGGGTAGCCATTTGAATTTTCAGAGCAAACCGGAAACATGAGCTTCTTAGCATCACATAAACATGAAGCGTGAAAGACAAATAGAAGCAGGACACATACGTGCCCCCAGGAGGCCTGTGTATGTGTCTCTCTGAGAGATGAGTCTCCTGGTGGAGGCAACAAATACATTGAAAAAGATAGGCACTGATAACTCAGACAAACCTGGGTTTCAACCCTTTTTCCAGCTGTGTGACTTCAGGCAAGTTACTTAATCTCTCCGAAGGCCATCATCTCTAAAAGCTGGTGAATAATACCTTCCTTTAGAGATAAAACAGCATTCTCACACAAAACTTCTGTAAGAGTACCTAGCAAGCAGTGATTGATGGACAAAAATTTA
Organism: Bos taurus; assembly: GCF_002263795.3. Taxonomy (NCBI): domain Eukaryota; kingdom Metazoa; phylum Chordata; class Mammalia; order Artiodactyla; family Bovidae; genus Bos; species Bos taurus. The sequence continues at coordinate 93,881,771 of NC_037336.1, forward strand.
ATTGTACTCTGTAGTTTTCTGCAACTTTCAACACTCTTCCTAATGTCTATTTGCACAAGTCTGGCGGTATCTCAAGGTCTATATTTAACTTTATTCCCTTCTGGTTCAGGGTAGCAAAGAAAGAAGTTAAATTATGCACAGAAAAAGATTCACTGCCAAACCCTACTTTTCTTCTTAGAGATACTCTTTATGTCTCCACACTTCTCAAGGTTTCCTTTTACACCCAAATTTCTGTGCAGGGACCCAGCGATACAGCAACACAGCTGTCCATGGCGGCGGGGGGTGTCTCCTCTCAGGGTTTGCTGTTGTGTCGTTTCCTTCGGTATGGTCTTCACGATGTTGCCACTAAGCGCGTGTGAGCAGGGTGTGATGCACGCGTTAAGCCACAGGCTGGGGAATTAACCCGCCTGCCTGGAACCTCTGACATTTTAAAATATATTTATTCATATTCTGTTTGGCTGCATTGGGTCTTAGGTGCAGCATCTTCATTGCAGCGTGCTGGCTTCTCTCCAGTTGTGGCCCAGGGGCTCTGAGCGTGGGCCTCTGTGGTTGGGGCACTTGGGCTTGGTTTGCTCCAGGGTATGTGGGCTCTTAGTTCCCAAACCGGGGATTGAACCCCCATCCCCTGCATTGGAAGGCGGATTCTTAACCACTGGACTGCCAGGGAAGTCCCGATGGAACCTTTACCATTAACTCGTTTTGTGATCCAGGCTCTCCAGGTCTCAGTGTACTTGTCTATTAAATGGAGATGACAAGAAGGGCCCCCCTTTCCTGGGACTGTTGATTCAGGACGACTGAGCTTTAGGCTCCTGAAGACAAATTAACCATTATTTTGCCATATTGCACTCTCCTGAAATAACTTTTTATAGGAGGTAACCAAATTATTTCTGACTCAGATTTGAGATCCCATTGCCTGCCTCCTTGCCAGAATGTGGTCAGTCTTTTTAACTTAGCCATTCTAACAGGGATGTAACTGTCTCGCAGTGGTTTTGATTTGCTTTTCTCTAAGGAAGAAGGTTTTGAACATCTTCATGTGATTGTTTGCCAGATGTGTATCTTCTCTGGGCTTCCCAGGTGGCTCAGTAGTAAAGAATCTGCCTACTAATGCAGGAGATGCAGGTTCGATCCCTGGGCCGGGAAGACCCCCAGGAGTAGGAAATGGCAACCTACTCCAGGATTCTTGCCTGGGAAATCCCATGAACAGAGGAGCCTAGTGGGCTCCAGTCCATGGCTTCACAAAGACTCGGACACAACTTGGCAACCAAACAACAGCAGCAACACATCTTCTTTGGCATTATCTAACAATCTGGCAAATTGTTCAAATCTTCTATCTAGGTTTTAGTTGTGTTATTGTCTTTTTTATTGAGTTCTGAGAGTTTTCAAAACTTTCTTGGTACAAGTCCTTTATCTATAAGTATTTTGCAAATATTTTCCCCCAGTCTATTGCGTGTCTTTTCATTCTCTTAGCATCATCTTTTAAAGAGTTGAAATTTGTAATCTTGATAAAGTCTACATTATAAATCAACTATGTTCCAATAACAACTAAAATAATAATAAAAATCAACCACGAGCTAAAAATAATCTTGATAAAACCCAATTTATCACTTTTTTTTCTCTTATGAGTCATGCATATGGTGTGTTGTAGCTAAAAAAATCTTTGCCTAAACCTAGGTCACAAAAATTTTTCCTATGTTTTCTTTGGGAATTGTTATAACTTTAGGCTTTGCATTGAGGTTCAAGACCCATTTGGAGTTAATTTTTGTATATGGCGTGAGATTTGGATGGAGGTTCTTTTTTTAAATTATGAATGAATGTTTGTTCCAGCATCATCGGTTGGAAAGATTATCCTTTCCCCACCGAGTTGCCTTTGCATCTTTGTTGAAAATTAATTGACCCATCTTTGTGTGGGTCTCTTCTGGAGAGAGGCTTGATTTTCACTGCACAATCCGGTACTGAAATTCTGTGCTTCTGGCTTCAGCCCTTTGAAACTCCTCCCCATGGTTTCCAGACAGGCCCCCGTCTCCCCTCACACCTCAGCACTGCTTGCTGTTGAGTCCCCAGACAGCCCGCATGGGCTGCTCTTCTACATCCCTCAGGTCCTGGAGCCTTGCCCTTGTGGGGCTTGGCTGCCGATGAGCCCACAGATGTCCCAGAGCTGGATGGTCCCAAACCGTGTTTTCCAGGAGGTGTCATATACAAAAGCGCACTCCCCACTCTGGCCCATAGACCCAGATGCCCAAGGGACTCTGCAACCCTGACCAAGCTGGTGGGCCCAGAGCCCCCTCACTTCCACCCACCCCAGTACCCCACCTCCCATCCTTACCTCCCCTTATCTCCAGTCAGGCTGGAGAACCTTCAGGAGAAAGATCAGTTAAAAGATCCCACCTGTTGTTTGGAAACACGGAAAGCTAATCCCTCAGGCAGCCCCATCTCAGCCGCCTGGGGAGGGCTGCACAGAGAGGAGGGAATATCGGAAGAATCTCTTGCTCATTTCCCCAGCAGTTAGGAAGCAGATGAAGCCAGAACTGGCTCTACACTTGGCAAAGCACCTGGACACAATAATATGCTAATAAAATGATTAAATGTCTCCACAGCGAAGCCCCAGTGCATTTATTTACCTTTTACTGACCTCTGATGAATGTCTGCCAAAATACTAGCACGACCCGGAAAGGCACAAGCGAAGTGTCTGCCACCAGGCAAGGTTTAACCTGACCTTGTGGTTTCCTTCTTCCCCAAGCTGGAGAACCCAGGGCCATCATCCCCACTCTTTAAGCCATGTCCCAGTAGGTCATTGAATTGGTACTGAACTGCAAAACTAACAATAAAAACGCTTCCTTTTTTCAAGATGTTCGTTTGTAAAACTGGGCTTCGCTTGTGGCTCAGCTGGTAAAGAATCTGCTTGCCATGTGGGAGACCTGGGTTCAATCTGGGTTGGGAAGATCCCCTGGAGAAGGGAAAAGCTACCCACTCCAGTATTCTGGCCTGGAGAATTCCATGGGGTTGCAAAGAATTGGACACGACTGAGCGACTTTCACTTTTTAAAATTAATCAATTTATTTTTGGCTACTCTGGATCTTCCTTACTGCGAGAGGGCTTTCTCCAGTTGAGGCAAACAGGAGCTACTCTTGGTTGCGGTGCTCGGGCTTCTCACTGCGGCAGCTTCTCTTGCTGCGGTGCACAGGCTCCAGGGTGGGCGGGCTTCAGGAGCTGCAGCACACTGGTTCAGTAGTTGCAGTGTGCAGGCTTAGTTGCTTCTCGGCATGTGGGATCTTCCTGGACTAGGGATTAAACCCATTGAATCTGCACTGGCAGGCAGATTCCTATCCAATGTGCCACCAGGGAAGTCCAGATGTTCCCTTTATCAAACAAAACTGGTCTTCGCTCAGGAGCAACGCAGGGGGCTGTGTTCCTTCCTCAACATCCCCAGCTCTGGCTTAAGGATGGCGTGCCACCAGCATTAGGACATTCAACTAACTGGAAAGCACGTGGTCTGCAGCTAGCAGAAAACACATACCAAGAGAGTCCTACCATGGTGTTCTGCAAACAAATATTTTTAAGTCCGGGGGTGGGGGTTGATGGTAAAATTCATTTGAGAAACCTGTCTACTTTATTCCTCCTGTAAAATTCATAGCATACTTTATCATATTAAGACTCTGGAAAGTTCTGATGCAGCAAATTCACTTGTTGCACTAAATTCACCTGCAAATTTCCCAAACTTACTTAAGCTAAGAACACTTATGTGTTCTAAGGAAAGGAAAGTGAAGTCGCTCAGTCGTGTCCGATTCTTTGCGACCCCATGGACTGTAGCCTACCAGGCTCCTCCATCCATGGGACTTTCCAGGCAAGAGTACTGGAGTGGGCTGCCATTTCCTTTTCCAGGGGATCGTCCCAATCCAGGGATCGAACCCGGGTCTCCCACATTGCAGGCTGATGCTTTACGGTCTGAGCCACCAGGGAAGCCCTGGTGTTTTAAACTGTGTTTTAAGTTCCATGTTTTAAACCTAGTATTTATTAACACCAGGGAACTCAGTTGGGAAATGATGTTCCAAAGAAATTGCATAAGATATTTCCATGAAAGCAGTGTCTGTTGCTCTGTTCTGTTTAACCCACTTCTTAGAATCAGAAGGCGGCAGGCCCGGGCGCCGGGCGGTTCCCTGGTGGCGCAGCAGCTGTCTCCTTTTGGAGCTGCGCATCAATTCTCCCCTCCGAGGGGGTGGCCCGTGAATGGTGAGAGGATGAGGAGTTGGGGCGCTCTGGCATTCCCAGCTTGGGATGCAGAAGGAAATAAAGAGGTCTTCCAGCCACACGGGATGGGGGTGGGGGGAGAAGCTCCCCCCCCACCCCCCTGCAGAGCCTGGCAGTCAGCCAGGTCATTAACTAAGACTGCTCAGGAGCCCCTAGGTCAGATGCCCACCTCCCCGAGTTCGCACAGCAAGTTTCTAGCATATGCCTTTTTTTCTTTCCTCTCATGCCAGTTTTCCAAAGAAATTCATTTCCCTACCCCCGCCCCCAGTGTCATAACTGAATTAAAAACGTTTTTCCAGCTCACTTTCTCCAGCACTGCATCCCTATCCTTCTCCAAACTCGTGTTTGGGAAGGATGGGGTCAGCCATGGAGCACTTCCAGGCTTTTAGGAGGTGTCAGCCCCCCCAAAATGGCATCGCTACAGGAGCGTGGCTTCTGCCTTAGTTTAGCGCCTCCGCTGCCCCTAAATGCAATGCGATTCTGTGCTGCCGGGCCGGGGACCGAGCTGTCCCCAAACCCCCGCATCAGCAGCTCAGGCCACACTCCTCTCCCCTCCGCCAGTCTCTCTCTCGCACAGCTCTTTGCTGTCATCTGGAGCTCGGCGCGCTCATTCTAATTCTTCATGCCTTGTTATGCTGTCCATTTCTTAATCTATTTATGCTGACTTTATTTTTAGTGTGCCTATTGTGACGGCAGATCCTGAAATTGCCTGGGTTGTTTTCTGAAAATGGCCGTTACCAAACCATCACGCAGGCCCCGAATAGAATGATGTCAGCCCCGGGCGGTTCCCTGGCGGCGCAGCAGCTGTCTCCTTTTGGAGCTGCGCATCAATTCTCCCCTCCGAGGGGGTGGCCCGTGAGAGACGCGGAAGGCCGCCGTCTCGCCGAGAAGGCTCGCTGCTTCTCCTTTCGGAGGATTTCTTCAAACATTAATAAATTCCCTCCCCTCTCCCTATCTTTTGTTGGCAAACCATAAAAAATGCAAATGATCCAGAAACCCATTAATTTTTAGAAGGTTGCAGCTGTTCTTCTGTATTCACAAGACACGCTGGGTACATGTAGGGTGTCTGTGGCCACAAACACGTGGAAGACGCTGTCCGTCAGAGACGCGTCACAGCTCCAGATACGAGCCATTACTCGGCCGTGGACACGCAAGCCGATTGCTTTCAAAGTGCTTTCCACACCCAAAGTATCAGGAGCAGAGGCAATAGCCCTCTTGTATATCCAATAGCGGGGCTTCCCAGGTGGCGCTAGTGATTAAAAAAAAAAAACAAAAAACCATCAGCCTGCAATGCAGGAGACCTGGGTTCGATCCCTGGGTGGGGAAGATGCCCTGGTAGCACTGTGAAGTTCCTCTTGCTTGGGTCGAGGAAATGCCCCGTGGAGGGCAGGTGCCAGCACTGACAGGCTGTCCTTCTGGTTACCGTCCAGGTGAGGGCCTGTTTTCTTAAGCCCTAGGGATCTGTTGCGCTACTGCTGCAAGCCGACTGGTGGAACTTGGTTAGACTTTGAGCTCATAATCACACGCATCAAAGCCTTTCCTTCCGGTGGTTCTCGACATGTCACAATAGTTAGTATTCCTGCAAGAGAACACGGTGGGTCTTCCTTCCACCTTCCGTAATCCTCAACCCGTGCTCGTCATGGCCCACCCAAAAGCTCTTCTTTCTTTCCCTATTTTGCCTCCCAGGAGCATCTGGGTTTGGTGGAGGGAGGGATTGGGGATCCTGTGACATCAGCCTCCCAGGAGCATCTGGGTTTGTTGGAGGGAGGGATTGGGGATCCTGTGACATCAGCCTCCCAAGGGACACTGTGTGGATCGCAGCAGAGCACGCAGCCCAACGACTGCTCCGGGACCAGGCACGTGACCCCGTGGTGACCAGTGAGGCACAGGGCAAGCCTGCTGAGGGGCCTCCTGGCAAAGGCTTGCTCCATCCCAGTTAAAAAGACAAAGTCAATTAAGGAAAAAGTCTTTTGGTACCTTCTTTTTTCTGTCTCAAGAGAGCGATCTTGTGTGCTCTCGGACGCTCGTGGCTGTCCTGTGACCATGAGCAGCAGGACTAGGATAGACAGCCTGGTGCTGAGGCTGAGGGAGTGGGACCCAGGAAATCATCCAGCCCCTGCACCCACCCCGGACCTGCTGACCTCCAGACCTCCAGCCACGGGAGACAGTTGCCTCCCTTCATGCTTAGCTACTGGGTGTCAGGGGTTTTGTTACAGCATGTCAGAAGCATTTCTGACGGATGCGAGGCTATCTGGGTTGGAAAAGACCTTATAGTCATTGTCGTCTGGAAGCACAGATCTGGGCTGCCTGGAGCCGTCTCTGTCATTTCCACCAAGTGATCTTCTACGCTGTGCTTGAATGATCAGATGAGGAGAAGAAGGAATAGCTTCCTTGTAGATCTCCCAGGCTACTCCTGAGCACTTCTGCTGGGGAGTCTTCCTGACATGATGGGGGAATTCAGTTTGCCAGAGTTCAGAGTCAGACAGGCTGGAGAGGCCAGACGAGCACATGGGCCGCTCCCCCAACAAGACGCGGGGTGTAGGGGCTGAGCCCACCTGTGAAGGGCAGGGAACACAGAGCAAGGCTGCAGGGAGGAGGTGCCCAAGGGGCAGCCACGGAGGTGAGCCCTGCCCCCAGCTTCTCCCTCGTGAGTTACTCTGGAGGGTTATTCTTTAAACCCTCTTATTGAAATATGATTCATATATACCGTAACAATTCACCCACCTAAAGTGTACAAGCCTGTGTCTTTTTAGTGTTTTCACAGATACGTACAATCATCATCAGAACCAATTTTGGATAATTTTCATCAGCCAAATAGAAACCTTTAAGTTTTGCTCCTCTACTCAACACCTCCCCTGCCTCCCCCAGGCTCAAGTCTAATCTTTCCATCCGTATAGATTTCCCTGCTCTAGACATTTCATAAAATTGAATCATACAATAGACGGTCTTTTGTGACCGGCTCCTTTCATTTAGCATAATGTTTTCAAAGTTCATCCATGCTATTCCAGCACTCATTTCTTTTTACGGCCGAAAAAGCACTCCACTGTGTAGCTCTCCAGCCAGTTCTGGTTATTTTTGGTCGTTGCGTTCTGTAAAGTCCCCATGAACACTGAACTAGCAAATAACTGCATCGCTGCTGGTGGGCAAACACAGGGTTGGGTTTCTGTGAGCCTCTGGCCACCACAGACTCATCAAGTAGTCAGTACATCACCTTGTTTTATGGTATTTCTGTATAAAGACACCTTATTTGATATATATTGCTGACTCATTAACATCGAGCTCATGGCCAACAGCACAATAACTCAAATCTGAAAGAGCAGGGGGCTGGGGGAGAGAGGGTTGCCCAAGAGAAGTCATAGGACAGACACACCCGTGTCAGCCCGATGACAGGTTTCCGGGGCCGAGGGCTGGGGGGCCGGGGCTGGTGGGTGGGGTGGGCTGGCTTCCAGGACTGAAACCAGGTAGGCCCAGATGGCTGCTCACCCTTGCTGCCTCCCTGAGAGCTTCTGCTCACCCACAGCCCTGCTTCTACCCCCTGAGGTCAGAACAAAGCCTATCCTCCTCCCTCTCACACGACGACCTTTCCAGCGTCTAAAATCGCATCTTGGATCCTCACAGGTTCACAGCCCTTCCTCGTGTTGCACTGAATGACAGGGGCCACTGGCCAGTCAGAGTGAGTCTCTCCCGGCCCAACGACCAGACTTCACTTTCCCAGGCTCTCTGGCAGGGAGGCGTGGCCACGGAGGTTCTAGAATGTGAGCCGAAGGCCTGTGGCCACTTCCAGACCTGCCACTCCCAGTCCCTACACTCTCTCGGCTTCACTGCTGGAGGGGGGCTGACCCCCGCCTAGGAACACAGTGCCTACCTTTGTTTGTACCTGCGGTCATTTATTTGTGGGGGTCTGTCTTTCCCACTTGAATGTAACCTTCACGAGGACGGACACCCTCTCCCCTGGGGGCATGACGCTTGGTGAAGTGAGTGAGCGTATCCGGTTCTCACCTGTTCCTCTTGGTGGCCCACTCCCCCTTCTAGTGACAGCAGCAGCACCCCCAACCCAGGCCTAAAACCCCAGGCAACCCCATGGCCACAGAAGGGAGAGGCCTGAACCCACCCCCAGAACACCTGGGGGTCACAGGGGATGGCAGCTTTCTTTTTCCCTGGTGTCACCTCATTATTTGTCAGGTCCATCACTTCAGCTTCTGTCAGTCCTCATTTCTCTGTGATTTCTTAATTGATGATCATTTATTTTCTATAATCAGCTCATTAAAATTTTTTTTGGAAGAATTTTCTTCTGTGTTTATCAGCCAAAATGCCAGGAGCAGGTACATACTGTTAGAGAGGGCCACCCAGGTCTGGACCAGGTGCTGGGTGACGGGACTGAGATAAGGAGGTGCTGTGTGGGTTGAAAGCCTGAGGCTGTCTGTAGCACCATGCTCTTTCTGGAAAGAAGTTCGCCTTCTGCGGACAGGAGTACGGAGTTCAGGGGTGGCCCTGAGCAGCCAGGGTTCTACCTAGTGCCTCACATAACTGCCCGCCCCTAAAACCATCACCACGCCCACCACTGTCGTCATCTCTGCATTTACGGGCTGTGTATCAGGTCCTCTTTGATGTTGTTTAGTCGGTAAGTTGTGTCTGACCCTTTGTGACCCGATGGACTGTAGCCCACCAAACTCCTCTGTCCATGGGGATTCTCCAGGCAAGAAGACTGGAGTGGGTTGCCATTTTCCGCTCCTGCGGATCTTCCTGACCCAGGGATCGTACCCTCGTCTCCTGCATTGGCAGGCGGATTCTTTGCCAGTTGAGCCACCTGGGAAGCCCATGAGGTCCTCTAGTAGGTGCCTTACCCACAAGATAGTCCAGAAGTAGCACTCTGAGGCCAAAACACTTTGATCACAGATGCAGCAAACCAGCACAAGTTATGAAGGCATAGGTGAAAACATAACACGTATGACCCTCACCCCGGCGCACGTAGCCAACAACCAAGTACATCAGGGACGCGTGCCAAGATTTACAGGACAGCTGGGGGGCGTCCGCACCTGCTCTAGGCCTGACGAAGCTGGGAGCCGCATCTTCTCCCTGCAGATCTGGGGATCAGCTGGACGCTTCTGCTCTGGTGTGCACGCCTGGCCCAGGCTCAAGGGGTGCCAGCTACTCCAGTTAAGCGTTTTCTCACAGTGATGGCAAAAGCACAAGTAATCAAATGGGAACAGACAGGGTCTCCAAGGAACCATCATGCCACCCTCCCAGGTGCCAGTAACTGAAGCGAGTCACACGGGCCAGCCAGAGCCAGAGAGGCAGGCACACCTCGCTCACTGTGACGTCACTGAGGACACACGGTGGTTGTGACACGCTGAGTGTGTTAATGATGCTTGACATGCCCTCCCGTTCCTTCCCAGCTGGTGCTAGGGATAAACCCGCCTGCCAGTGCAGGAGATGGAAGAGACGCGGGTTCCATCCCTGGGTTCAGAAGATCCCCTGGAGAAGGACATGGCAACCCACTCCAGTATTCCTCCTGGAGAATCCTGTGGACAGACGCGCCTGGTGGGCTGCAGTCTGTGAGGTTGCAAAGAATTGGACAGGACTGAAGCCACCTGACAGGGCACACCCTCTCCCTCCACGTGGTGGGGGCCCCCAAGCCCCCCTCCTCTGCTAAGACACCAGGTCAGGGTGAGGGCTGAGGGTGGGCAGGGAGGCAGGCACGTGGAGAGGCCCTCGTCCAAGAACCCGTCTACTAAGGGCTCAATTTCTGTTTCCGTCAACTGCCAGCTCCGTGATCTCCGGCAAGCCACTTAACCTCTCCCAGCTTCAGTGCCAAGTACGTAAAATCAGGAATAATAACCGTTCTGGAGAAGAGGATGCCCTGGCCTTCTCGGATGCGTGGATGTGTGAGCCCTGGCCTAACACAGGGCAGGGGCTCAGGAAATGGCCGTCTCTTCACACTCCGGCTCTCCTGAGCGGTGGCAGGGACTGGGGTGGGCGAGTAAACAGCTCTGAGTCTTCCTAAGAGCTGGTCTCTATAGAAGGTCAAGCAAAAGGCTTGTCAACCCGTCTACTAAGGGCTCAATTTCTGTTTCCGTCAACTGCCAGCTCCGTGATCTCCGGCAAGCCACTTAACCTCTCCCAGCTTCAGTGCCAAGTACGTAAAATCAGGAATAATAACCGTTCTGGAGAAGAGGATGCCCTGGCCTTCTCGGATGCGTGGATGTGTGAGCCCTGGCCTAACACAGGGCAGGGGCTCAGGAAATGGCCGTCTCTTCACACTCCGGCTCTCCTGAGCGGTGGCAGGGACTGGGGTGGGCGAGTAAACAGCTCTGAGTCTTCCTAAGAGCTGGTCTCTATAGAAGGTCAAGCAAAAGGCTTGTCAGTGAGGAGGGGCGGGAAATGCCCAGGTGAGAAGAAGCAAAACCCAAACAGGACTTGACTCCTGGAAAAGGCACAGGTGTTTGGCATTCATGTGGGGAATCCGGCCCCTTCCAGAAGAGCCAAACAGAAACTGGAGGAGACGATGGGCTGGGGTGTTACTTCACACCGGCTGTTTGAAGGTGGTGGTGGGGGGCACCAGGTTTGTCCCGTCGGGGCTCTGCTCTCCTTAGTTGCAACGTCCAGTCACAGTCTCTGGAGATGGGGGGCTCTCTCCCAGGGTCCCTGCATTAGGAGCCAGGAAACCCGCCCAGGCTGGGTCACGTGCCCACTCCTAACCAATCACTGCCAGGGATGTTAACATGCCCTTGACCTTGGACCAATCAGGGTTCAGCCTGGGGTCTTTTAGGAAGGAAAAAGTGTGATTTGGGAATGCCCTGACGTGGTGAGTGTGTGGGCATGAAACCCGAAGGCTGTGCTGGAGGCCAACAGGATGTCCCGGGCAGGCTCAAAAGGATTCAAAACCGAAGATGCCTCCACGTGTAGGCTAGCACCAGGCTCTCAGGTGAGAGTAGGCGGTGGGCCGGGGGAGGGGAGTGGATAGGAGAAGCAGGGAGGAGGGTTCAGGCAGCCGACTCCCTGGTGGGGGCCGGCATCTGGGGAGGGTGGTCCTGGGACCAGCATTGCTGTAGCGGCGGGGGACGCCCAGCGCGCACCCCTGAGAAGGCAGGTGCCTTGCCCGTCTACCACTTCTTCCATCGTCTTTAGGAAGGAGGCCCCCCGGGGGAGCTGGGTTTCCTTGGCATCATCTTCCTGGAGCCAGAGGGTGGGGGGGTGGTGGATTCTGCATGGGCTGCTCCCTACCTATGGGTTCAAGTCCAAGGGGATTTCCAGCTCAAGGGGTGGGGTGGGGGTGGGGATAGCTTCCAGGATATGAAGTCAGAAATCTGGAGGGAGACCGAGGGCTTGAATACTCTGAACCCAAAGCTGCGGCCCTCTGTTCCCAGGGGGCGTTCTTTCTGGTGGGTGATGGGGGTGTGGTACTGGAGAGGCTGGGCGTCAGAGGTGGGCCCGAGAAAGGTGGACCTCAGACCCTGCAGCTCCAGCGTCTCAGCTGACCCCTAAATCCAGGTGCTTCTGTTCACGTGTAAACTGGTGAGGGCAACCCAGGGCTGTGCCACTGCCTGACCGCTGACCGTGGAAAGCATGTAAAGTCCCTGCAGTCATGTCCAACTCTTTGCAACTCTATAGACTGTAGCCCACCAGGATCCTCTGTCCATGGGCTTCTCCAGGCAAGAAGACTGAGATGGGTTGCAGTGTCCTCCTCCAGGGGATCTTCCTGACCCAGGGATCAAACCCATGTTTCTTACATCTCCTGCATTGCAGGCAGATTCTTTAGAGCCACCAGGGAAGCCCCCCTGGACACACATTCCCCCAGAAATTCTGGAGTCAGCAGGTGTACTCAGGCACTGGTGACTTTCCACAGCATTTCCAGTAGCCCTTGATGGGGGTGACCACTGGGGTCTTTTTAGCAGAAGGCAGGCCCTGAGGCTCAGGCTGGGGTTTTCAGGACACTATTAAAGACTTTCCAAGGCCCCCAGAGACCTCCAGCCCAAGTACTCCGGACTCCCTTTAAAATTTTTTTTAATTGAAATCTAATTCATATACCATACAATTCATCCATGGTATGTGTACAACTCATTTTAGGCCCTCTTTTGACTTCATTCCTTCTGATGGGGTGGTGTGGGCAGTCCTTGCCCTTCAAAGAATCCCCCTTTGGTGAAACCCCTGACCACCAGGCCCCCAGGATCCCTGAACTCCAGTCACCAGGAAATAACAGGACAGAAAGACCTAAGCAAGTTGTCTCCCCCATCCTCTGCCGTGCACCCCTGGTTTATAAAAAGGACTTAGCAGGCAACCCAATGTAAAGCAGGGTAGAGGAGTTGTATAGGCATTTTTCAGAGGAAGACGTATAGATGGCCCCCGGCACATGAAAGGATGTTCAACATCACTGATCATTAGGGAAACGCAAGTTAAAACAGTGAGTGACCACTTCACCCTGGTTAGAATGGCCATCGTCAAAAGGGTACCAAATAATAAATGTTGGCAAGGGATGTGGAGAAGAGGGAGCCCTCATACACAATTGGTGGAAAGTAGATTGGTGTAGCCACTATGGAAAACAGTACAGAAGTCCTTCAAAAAATTAGGAATAGAGCTACTGTATGATCCTGTTATCCCATTTCTGGATGTTTTTCCAAAAAATATGAAAGCATACGTACCCAGTGTTCATAGCAGCATTACTTACAAGAGGCAAGACATAGAAGCAACCGACATGCCCACCAGTGACTGGATAAAGAAGATCTCTCTCTAATATGTATATGGAATATTATTCAGCCATAAAAAGATGAAATCTTGCTATGTATAACAACATGGAGGGAATCTTGAGAATACTATGCTAAGTGAAATAAGTCAGATGGAAAAGATAGACACCATGTGATTTCACTCATACATGGAGTATAAAAAACAAAACAAATGAACACACCAAACCAAACCACAATATGTTGATACAGAGAGCAGAGTGGTGGTCAACAGAGGGGAAGTATGCCAAGGGCACGTGGGTAAAGATTATGGTGATGGATGGAAGCTAAATCTTTGGTGGCCAGCCTGCTGCAGGGTGTAAGGAGTGCAAATATAATGTACATGTGAAACTTACTTAAAAAGTGAAGTTCTGTGAATTAAAAGGGACCCAGACATGTTATTTCTGAAAGCTCTTTGAAGCCCCAGAATAGAATAGCACGCGCACACACACAGGACACTAACAGGACATGGCAGAGACACTGACAACTGGAGCGAACTTGTGAAAAGGGAGAAGACCCCCATCCCGTTAGAGAGAACCTTGTAAAGGACTTGTTTTGAGGTAAATTGCTCGGACCTGTGGAATCCTGGGCTTCCAGGTGTCACAGTGGTAAAGGATCTGTCTGCCAGTGCAGGAGAGTTGGGCTCAGACCCTGGGTCGGGGAGATCCCCTGGAGAAGGACATGGCACCCCACTCCAGTATTCTTCCCTGGAGAATCCCAGGGACGGAGGAGCCTGGTGGGCTACAGTCCACGGGGCGCCCAAAGAGCCGAACACGCCTGAGCGCACAGCCCACACGTGGAGGCTCCTCCTCCATCCTGTGGCACTTGAGTCCCTTCTGGTTTTACTCCCGGTCCCCTGAGGCCCTGGCCCTTCTTTTACTCTGTCAAGCTCAGTGAATACTGAGAAGAACTTCTGGAATGAGAAGTAACAGGAAATGTTGTATTTAGGGTTTGGTGTTCCAGTCGGTCCTAAATTGAGCCCCCCATCACTCACCGGACTATATCCCAGAACTGGTTTAATGATGATAATATTCATTTGACAACAAGTAATTGAATGTTATTTTCTGCCTTGCCCCAGAAAGGGTCAAGTGCTATTTTACATTTGAAGCGATTATTGTTGTGATCACAGGACTGGCTGGCATTAGGAAGGTGATACTCTAGGAAGAGTGTCAGAGGCTCCTGGACACTTTGTCCCAGAACCCACAGTTTAAGCCAGATTGGAATTTTTAACACGTCCCCTCACCTTTATATTTGCTTTTTGGAAGTTAAAATCATACTGTCTTTGAGCATCTTTTCCTGGTTTGGTTAGGACGTTCAGAAAGCAGGTTTCTATAGTGTTGAAGGCGGACTCACTGATCGTTTTGATGATTTTGAATCTTTGGCTTAGAAAATGTAGTGGGAAAAATCGCAGTCACAAATCATAGGAACAAAAATTGTAACTCTATTTTTCTACAATTAAACTTAATTTTTATCCAGAATCCTATTTCCCTTACTCCAGTATTCTGGCCTGGAGAATTCCAGGGACTGTATAGTCAGTGGGGTCGCAAAGAGTCAAACATGACTGATCAACTTTCACCTTCACTGCTCTATTTCCCTCAAATGGCAGAAAACCTAAGTTAGGTAAATTACAGGTTAAATGTGGACAATTTCATCATCCAGCAGCCGTTTTGTGCTTGTTCCTGTTCAGTTGCCCAGTCGTGTCCGACTCTTTGTGACCCCGTGGACTGCAGCACGCCAAGCTTCCCTGTCCTCACCATCTCCTGGAGCTTGCTCAAACTCATGTCCATTGAGTCAGTGGTGCCATCCAACCATCTCATGCTCTGTTGCCCCCTTCTCCTCCTGCCCTCAGTCTTTCCCAGCATCAGGGTCTTTTCTAGTGAGTCAGCTTTTCACATCAAGTAGCCGGAGTGTTGGAGCTTCAGCTTTAGCACCAGTCCTTCCAATAGGATATTCAGGGTGGATTTCCTTTAGGATTGACTGGTTTGGTCTCCTTCCTGTCCAAGGGACTCTCAAGAATCTTCTCCAGCACCCCAATTTGAAAGCGTCAGTTTTTTAGGGTTCAGTCTTCTTTATGGCCCAGCTCTCACGTCCATACATGACTACTGGGAAAAATCATAGCTTTGACTGTACGGACCTTTGTTGGCAAAGTGGTGTCTCTGGTTTTTAATATGCTGTCTTGGTTTTTTAGAATCAGGGTTTTCCCCTTTCCCTTGATGGCATCTCATTTTGGGGGCTCCTGTGCCCATGGGGGCTTACAGAGTGTGGTGGGTGACAAGAGGGACCCAATTTTCACTCTCCCTGTATCAAGAGTGCCCTTGCACTCTGACTTCAACCTTGAATGTGTGACTTGCTTTGACCAATGAGATGTTGCAAATGAGAAGCAATTCGAGGCTCCAAAAGCACTTGTATGTTTACAGTCTCTAGATCTTTCTCTCTGCCGTTACCACTAGGAGCGCCAACCTCGTCTGCGGACCCCAGAGATGGATGAGAGGTGCGTGGAGCGGGCCTGGCTCACTCCGGAGTGGTCCAGGCTGTCCTAGATCCAGCAGCCCCAGCAATGAGAGCCAGCCCGGCCACAGCTACTGCAGCCCGGAGAGGCTTGTTTCAGGTGAGCCGTACACACCAGGCTTGTGGTGTTTGTTACATTGCATTTTGGAGGCTGTGAATGAATGGACACATGAGATGGTATTTAGAGGAAGCATCCGCCCCACTTGCAGTAGCATTTGCAGAAGTATGACATCTTTCTGTTGTGTTCCAGAATTGATGTCCTTTCCTAATAAGATCCCTGGCCAGAACCATCCACCATTGGGGTCCACCAGGGTGGGCACAGTTCCATGTGGCCTCAGGCTTGCAGGGCTCCCTAGGATGCCCATGGCCTTGCCTTCTGGGGCACCAGGAGGGCGACCCCCCTCCACCACTTCCCTGGGGCTGGAAGAGACTCAGGATATCAACCAGCCTCTCTCCTGCGGCCCCAGAAAGCACCTCAACTCTCCTTGACCAGTCCTCAGTGGCCTGGATTCTGTCTGTGCGCTGGGATGGCCCGCAGGCCCGCGCCCTCTGTCCTCCGATTCCAAAATCCTGCCTTAGTGATCTGGTCCCCTCGAGAAGGATCTGCATCTCTCCTCAGTCCTGTCTGGTGTCCCTATGGTCCTCCCTGCTCCTTCTCCCTGGACACCAGTCCCCTTCTAGGGCGTCCCCACACCTAGACCCCCTCCCCCCAGGCTGGGCCATCTTCAAGGGGGCGGGGGCGTGGTCCTCTGACTCCCAGTGTGGTGCTTATTTTTTTATTTTTAGTTTTTTAAAAATTAACTTATGTTTGGCTGTGCTGGGTCTTCGCTGCTGCAGGTGGCTTTCCCTAGTTGTAGAGAGCAGGGGCTGCTCTCCAGTTGCGACACGCTGGCTTCTCTTGTGGCGGACCGCAGGCTCTAGGGCGTGCGGGCTTCGGTAGTTGCAGCTCCTGCGCCCTAGGGCACAGGCTCAGTAGTTGTGGTTTGCGGGCTTCGTTGCCCCACATCATGTGGGATCTTCCCGGACCAGGGATCAAACCTGTGTCTCCTGCATCGGCATGCAGATTCTTTACCACCAGACCACGAGGGAATCCGCAGCATGGTCTTTAGGGCAGTGCTTCTGACTGGATCTCTTCAAAGCTTAGTCTTTTGACTGCCGAACACCCAGCACTTGCTTTCAAGATGGTTGTCTCTGTGGGATTCGAGAATCGGGTTTAATCTGAAAAACCAAGAACTTGGCCTCTCTGCCCTCCAGTGTCTCCAGGTTCTTTCTATTTTCTGGGCAGGGTGTGCTGCCGAGCTTGTTGGAACAGGCTGGTGACTTGATCCAACAAAGAAAAACATGAAAGAAACCAGTTTATCCCCTCATGAGAATTTACTCTAAGGTGATGGGTCGATCAGAGTTTGGGACAAAGTCAGTGAAGAGTCTGGGCAGGAAGCAATGAGAGGTCGTGCGGGTAGGGCTCGTGGGGCACTGGTTTCCGTGTCTCAGGGCCTCAGTCCCTTAGCCTCTCACAGCCTCAGCTTCCTCCTCTGGAACACAGGGTGGGACTGGGTGGTTGTTTTGGTCTGTTCCAGCTTGGAAGTCCCATGATGCTAGGATCCACGCCAAGAACAGCCAAGGCCAGAAGCCAGATTTCTGCTCTCACTGAACTGATCCCCTCTCCTTCTTTAAGCTGGCTGCTTTCCTTACAGTTTCCGAGTCTTATCAGTTCTGTAATTGTAGTGCAGTAGGTTGACCCTTGACCTTGGGTGCAGCTGGACCCCATGTAAATATCAAGAGTGTAACAGGAAAAGGATCACGGGCTTTGAAGTTTGACCAATCCAGGGTTTACGTTAGATGTTCAACTGAAGATAACTAATAAATTCCCAGCTGACAGTGGTTTCCACCATCCGGACATTTGCTGCTCACTCAACAAGAAGTCTGGAGGCAGGAGATCCTCAGAGTGGTTGGACAGTCCAGCTGTATCATCCTGGCCCTGGGCACGTGCCAGCGTCCAGTGCATCTTCAGCTAGTTGGCTTTATCCTTATCCGCTCTTGCATCCAAAAGGCTGCCCCAGGCAGAAGCCTCACCCTCTCACAGCCTGTCCGCAGGCAGGCAGGAGAGGTGGAGGGTGCTAGTCTGCCCTCTTACTGTTCTCTCCTTTCTACTAGGGAGGAAAAGTCTTGGCCGAAAGTTTCTGCTCCTGCCACTTTCTTTCCCATCTCGTTGGCCACAGTAGATCCCACGCTCACCCTGTCCCGACAGCGGCAAAGGGGAACAGGATTCCTGTGACCGGCCAGGACCCATCAAGAGCGCATCTCCTGGACTGGCCAGTTGCCATAAAAATCAGGTACCATTGGCACAAAAAAGGGGGCTGGCCACTCACAGGGTCTGTTCCCCCTGCTTTTAAATTTGGGTATCATTTAATTGTGTGATCCTGAACAAATCACTTGGCTTCCCTGAGCCCCCTTGTCAGCACCTGAAAATCACAGATAACCCCACTGACTTTACAGCTGTGGGAAGCATGAGTCAGGCCACGCGGGAATGGCCCAGGACATTTGAACATCCCCTGCACGTGCCAGCACTCAGGCAGCGGTCACCTTGGCCTTCCTAGCAGCGCTCTGAACGACAGCCAGCGAGGGCAGTTTTGCTGAGCTGTCGGTTCCCAGGTTCCAATTTCCAGAAACTCCATTTCCAGGACAAGATGCACACGAGCGCTTGCCAAGGCCAACACGTTTGGCTGCGTGTTTACCGCTGTGACACCTGCTGCTCAGACGGGCCCTGTGCTGTTTTGTACATAATGGTTTTGGACAGCGGCTGCTGCACATTTCGTCTTCAGATTTCTTAGGGGGCAGATTTAGCATCTGGCAGCACGGCCTCTGACTGCGAGGCGTCTCGAGCAAGCGCTGTCGCTGGCCGCGAGCTGGGCTCGGACTTGCATGAGGGGAGAGAAGGGCATCTGCTCGGAGAGGCACAGCCGCCCTGCCGTCCACACTCCCGCAGGGTCACTAACAGCCTCTCCAAACACAAACATCAGGCAGAACTCCAGCACTTCTGTTCCCTCACTGCCCACAGCCCAGCCCATCAGCTCTCTAAGGCCCACCCCCTTCCCACATCTCCCCTTCTATATCCCCAGGCCAGGCCACCTCCTGGTCCGCCCTGCAGACCCCCCGGGACCCTGGTCCCTCTTGGAGCCTCCATCGCAGGTACAGGCGGTCCCCGACTTAGGGTGGTTGAACTGAGGATTTTTCAAGTTTATGATAGTGTGAAGGTGATGCACCCTCAGTAGAGACCGTACTTTGAATTTTGAGTTTGCATCTCTTCCCAGGGGTCTGGGGCGTGCGGGACCATCTCTTGTGATGCTGGGTGGCAGCTGCAAGTGCAGCCCCCGTGGGGCTGGCTTCACGGGCACCACGTCGGAGTTCCCCTGCGTCTTCCTCTGTGGTCGCTGTCTGGAAATCCTGAATACTTGGTGAACGAGACCCACATCTTCATTCTGCACTGGCCCCTGCGAATCATGTCCTGTCCTCACACCCTCCTGCCGCTCTCCAGCCCTCCTGGTCCCAGGAACACCCGAGCTGCCTCTTTCTTCCCTGGGGGCCGTGGCTGTTTCCCCAGCTCTTGGCTGGGTCCCTGCCTTCTCAGAGAGGACCCCCCTACACCCCACCTGTCTGCTCATTTTCCACCACCGCCTGTCCCCGCCCCCGATACACTCCAGGCTCACCCTGCCCCATCACACCAGGGTCCGCAGAGTTCAGACGGCGCCTGGGACAGAGCGAGCTCTCAGTGCACACGTGCTGAGCCAGTGAGTGAAGGGCGTAAAGCAGCTGTCAGTTCCAGAACTTAAGATTCTGTTTGTGGCCTGAGAGTGGTGGCTGTGGAAGTTAGAAAGTGCTGCTCACAGAAAGAGTTAACTTCTCTGTGGCTTTGATTTGGACCGGGGGTCATCTGAAGGAGAGCAGGCGGGCGCAGCCGTCCCCTTGGTGGGACCAGCTCTGGCTTCTGCGGAGATGCGATTAATTGAATATTCTGCAGTCAGTGAAGGGCTCTGATGATTTAATAAAATTAGGAACTGAAATAAGGGACTCTGCCTAGAAGAAGAGCACTTTAAACACACACACACACCCCCTACAAACACACACACCTACAAACTCACAAACCTACACACTCACACACCTACAAACTCAAAAACCTACACACTCACACACCCTTACACACACACACCTACACACACACCCCCTACACACACACACACCTACACATACACACATGTACAAACACACATACACACACCTACACACTCACACACCCCTACACACACACACCTACACGTACACACATATACCCCCACACACACACAGCCCTACACACTCACATCCCCCTACACACACCGCTACACACTCACACCCCCTACACACACACCCCTACACACACATACACCCCTACACACATTCACACACCCCTACACACATACACAGTCACATACTTACACACACACACCCCCTACACGTACACACATATACAAACACACATACACCTACACACACACACCCCTACACACACACACACCCCTACACACATACGCAGTCACATACCTACACCCTCACACACCCCTACACACACACACCCCACACACACACACAGTCACATCAGATCAGATCAGATAAGTCACTCAGTCGTGTCCGACTCTTTGTGACCCCATGAATCGCAGCACACCAGGCCTCCCTGTCCATCACCAACTCCCGGAGTTCACCGAGACTCACATCCATCCAGTCAGTGATGCCATCCAGCCATCTCATCCTCTGTCGTCCCCTTCTCCTCCTGCCCCCAATCCCTCCCAGCATCAGACTCTTTTCCAATGAGTCAACTCTTCGCATGAGGTGGCCAAAGTACTGGAGTTTCAGCTTTAGAATCATTCCTTCCAAAGAAATCCCAGGGCTGATCTCCTTCAGAATGGACTGGTTGGATCTCCTTGCAGTCCAAAGGACTCTCAAGAGTCTTCTCCAACACCACAGTTCAAATGCATCAATTCTTCGGCGCTCAGCCTTCTTCACAGTCCAACTCTCACATCCATACGTGACCACAGGAAAAACCATCGCCTTGACTAGATGAACCTTTGTGGCAAAGTAATGTCTCTGCTTTTGAATATGCTATCTAGGTTGGTCATAACTTTCCTTCCAAGGAGTAAGCGTCTTTTAATTTCATGGCTGCAGTCACCATCTGTAATGATTTTGGAGCCCAGGAAAATAAAGTCAGCCACTGTTTCCACTGTTTCCCCATCTATTTCCCATGAAGTGGTGGGACCGGATGCCATGATCTTTGTTTTCTGAATGTTGAGCTTTAAGCCAACTTTTTCACTCTCCACTTTCACTTTCATCAAGAGGCTTTTTAGTTCCTCTTCACTTTCTGACATAAGGGTGGTGTCATCTGCATATCTGAGGTTATTGATATTTCTCCCGTCAATCTTGATTCCAGCTTGTGTTACACTCATATATATATAGAGATACACATATCTATACATACAGTCATACATATACACACATACCCACATATGCATGTACATACACACATCCATACATATACATACATACCCTATACACACACCCACAGCTACACATGTGTATACATACAGACACACACATAACCTGTATCCATATATATATACACACCTACACACATGTACACACATACATGCACACACATAACCTGTATCCATACATATACACACATATACATATGTATACAGAGACACACACATCTACACATGCAGACCTGCACACACACACACGTACCCACATATGCATATACATACACACACCCATACATATACACACATACCCTCATATGTACATGTACACACACACACACACAACCTGTATCCATACATATATACACACACCCATACATATACACACATACGCTCACACACACACACATGTACACACATACACACACACATAACCTGTATCCATACATATATATACACACACACGGAGTATAAGGCAGTGTTCATCTCTTCTGAGCAGCTGCGAGGTTCTGGCGGCAGCTGGGAGAGGGGCTTGGCCCCCGACTCCGAGGGGCTCCCAGGGCAGTGGTGGGTGCACCGTGGGTGCACCCTCCTCCCCAGACCCCCAGTCCCCAGGCTCAGGGAGGCGGTGATTGCAGCTGGCCCAGGCCTGCCTGCTCGGCCCAGGTGGCCTGAGAAACACCTTGAGGTCCTGGGTGAGCTGCAGCGCCCATCTCGGTGTTCCGTCTCTTCTAGAAAAGGTCTGAAACAGATTCTCTGTGTGAGACAATGCAAAATCACCGTCTCCTCTGAGGAGGCCTGTCCCTGGCCTGAGAGTGACCCAAGGCCGCGCGGTCCTCAGCCATCACCTGCCTAGCCGGGGTTCAGTGAGTGCTCAGCGGACAGGAAAGTGCAGTCTTGCACGAGGCAGTTGCTCCGTGGACGTTCAAGGTGGGCAGTGGCCGCCTGGCAGCCATGCTGGTTGTGAACACAGAACGCACACAACCAGTTCAGGCTGGGAGGGTGGACTGAGGTGTGAACACACAGAAACAGCGAGAGGCTGGAAAAACGGACGCAGGATCAAAGCCTCAAATCCCACCACGCCCTGCCATGGGGAGCCGGCTCCATGATGGCCCCTCTCCCCCGCCCCGCAGTCATCACCTCTCAGATGCCCACAAAATGGAAGCCCCTCACCCACCCTACTGAGCCAGCTTCCACATCGCTCAGCTCTGGGCCGAGGCCCTGCCCGGTCCTGGATGCAGCCTGCATCCAAGGCGCAAGGGGGAGCTGGGAACTCGTCTTGACTTCTGCATGGAGCAGTCAGGACTGCCAGCGTGGGGTTTCCTCAGGACAGAAGGTTGTTGGAAAGGTGAGGGGTGGCTTCAGCTGGGACATCTGTATGCTGCAGGGAACCTTGGCACAGGAATGAATGAATGAATGAGTAAATAATAAATGGAGGCTTTGAAAAGTTCCTAACGGCAACCAAGGCCTTGGTTTCTCTGTCCGAGGCCCATTTGGCATCAGTCCTTGTGACAGTGGTAGCGTGGTGCCCCCGGGGGGAGAGTGTGGCGGCCCTGGGGGACGGGTTATGGGTGTGTGTGCGCGCAAGCAGGCATGGCTGCAGGTGGAGAGCCGCTGGGGACCTGGAGGTCAGAGGTGGGGTCATTGAGGACAGACATCCTGAACCAGGCTTTGCCTCAGATATGCAGATGACACCACCCTAATGGCAGAAAGTGAAGAGGAACAAAAGAGCCTCTTGATGAAGGTGAAAGAGGAGATTGAAAATCTGGCTTAAAACTCAACATTCAAAAAACTAAGATCATGGCATCCAGTCCCATCACTTCATGGCAAATAGATGGGGAAACAGTGGAAACAGTGACAGATTTTATTTTCTTGAGCTCCAAAATCACTGCAGATGGTGACTGCAGCCATAAAATTAAAAGACGCTTGCTCCTTGGAAGAAAAGCTTTGACAAACCTAGACAGTATATTAAGCAGAGACGTCACTGCTGACAAAGGTCCATATAGTCAAAGCTATGGTTTTTCCAGTGGTCATGTATGGATGTGAGAGTTGGACCATAAGGAAAGCTGAGGGCTGAAAAACTGATGCTTTCAAACTGTGGTGTTGGAGAAGACTCTCAAGAGTACCTTGGACTGCAAGGAGATCCAACTAGTACTAGTCAATCCTAAAGGAACTCAATCCTGACTATTCATTGGAAGGACTGATGCTTGAAACTGAAGCTCCAGTACTTTGGCCACCTGATGCAAAGAGCCAGTTCATTGGAAAAGACCTTGATGCTGGGAAAGATTGAGGGCAGGAGGAGAAGGGGACGATAGAGGATGAGATGGTTGAATGGCATCATCGACTTAATGGACATGAGTTTGAGCAAGCTCTAGGAGACAGTGAAGGACAGGGAAGCCTGGCGTGCTGCAGTCCGTGGGGTCACAAAGAGTCAGACACAACTTAGTGACTGAATGACAACCGCACCGCTTCGAATGTCACTCTAAATACCAACGGTGCGACTTCCCCAGTAGACTGTTAGGCAAGTGCCTGAGCGCTGCCCAGGGGAGATAATAATAAATGGTCATGTGGTAATCTGGGTTGTGCCTGGTGCTAAACCATACCCTGAAATCTCTGATCTCTAAATATACTAACCTGGTGAGGGAGGCTTATTACCATCCCCGCAGGTGACGACAGAGGCAGAGAGGCCAAGTCTGGCACACAGCCAGGGAGGAGGAGCCCGGATTCGCTCTCACTCCCCGCTGTCACTTTCCAGCTGTGGATGTGAGTTCCCACAGACTGACTCCCTACACAGCCACATGTGCTACCAAAGACCGCCGCAGCCAGTGACTGATTAAGTCCAGCGTGACGAGACTAGGTCTGTAGAGGACATAGTTGTCCTCCAGAGGGTAGGGTACCACTAGGGAGCCCAGGGGGCTTCCCTGATAGCTCAGTTGGTAAAGAATCCACCTGCAATGCAGGAGACCCCGGTTCGATTTCTGCATCAGGAAGATCCGCTGGAGAAGGGATGGGCTACCCACTCCAGCATTCTCGGGGCTTCCCTTGTGCCTCAGCTGGTAAAGAATCCACCTGCAGTGCAGGAGACCTGGATTCAATCCCTGGGTTGGGAAGATCCCCTGGAGAGGGGAAAGGCTACCGACTCCAGTATTCTGGCCTGGAGAATTCCATGGACTGTATGGTCCTTGGGATTGCAGAGTCAGATACAACTGAGCAACTTTCACTCACTCACTCAGGAAGCCCAGAAGGCCTCCCCCAGGCTTTGGAGGGAGGGGGCCTCCTACACCCCAGCTGTCTGAAGAACAGGGTGAACCCCTCACGTGCCTGCAGAACCTGTGTGGACAGGGAACTGCCTCCAAGCCGACCCAACAGCCGGAGGTCCGCAGGCTGAACATAGAAACTGCAAGTTCCCTTTGACCACAGGGCAGGTCTCCGGAGAGAGGGCGCAGCCACAACCGAAGGTTCTGAAAAAGAAAGCCTGTGCTTGAAGACTGCTCTGGCTCACAGCCGAACCCCCGCGTGCCTGGTGAACTTGGTCACCTCCCAACAGGAGCTCAGGGTGTAACGTGCGGCAGGCTTCTGTGCATCTGTGCGTGCACACTCCGACTAGTTTTTAGAAAAGAATTGCGGCAGGATATAAGAAAGCAAACAGCATTTCGTCTAGATATGGAAGAGACCCAGAAAAATGACTTTTTAAAAAATCAAGACTAGAATATGAAGTTGCAAGGGGTTGGGGGGGTGAGTGGGCTTCGGGACTGCAGGCGATCTGCAGATGGGGTGCTGAGATTCCTCGGGGCGGAGAGGGAAGGGGCCCCTCACCGCCTCCTGACCCGCACGTGCTGTACAGTCTCCCTGCTTCCTCCACTGCCATCTTTCTAGGTCAGGAGTCCTGCTTCCAGGCTGCTCTCCCGGGGAGCCTCCCTCCTGCTGTCTCCCTTCCTGCCCTCGATTCCTTGCCCTTCTCCACGTTTATTTACAGTCGCTTTCTCTTTCTGAGGCTGCCGGGGCTGCTCAAATAGGCCAGGCCCCAGCCCTCCCCGACCTCGACCCCAGCCGCCCCGAGTGGGCCCTGGGCAGGCAGCCGGGCGTGGAGGCCGGTGTGGAAGGAGGCCTGGGGCGAGCTGAGCGCTGGCCGCTCCTCCAGAGCTCGGGGACCGCTCTGACCTCCCTCGCTCCTCCTGGCTCGTTTATAATCAGCTTTTCCATTATCTTGCAGCGAAGCCCTCTCTGAGTCCCATTAATTGCCTGTAGCTGCAGCTGGGTGGTTCATTTACTCTTTCTAATTTGGAGGATGCAAGTGGTTTAACCCTTGTTTGTTATTTTAAAGCTTCAGGGGTTTTGTAAACTTTGGAGGCACTAAAGCCAGAGTGGCCAGACACGTGCTCACATGAGTCTAAGCACACACACCGTGGTGCACACCACGGCACACACAGGGCGGACTTTTGGGGTGAGGCATTAGGGAAGCAGGTAATTTGATTTGAGAGGCTGGAAGTAAGGGCAGCACCCATCCCTCCAACCCAAGGACACTGACATCACCTCCTCCATCACCATCACCACCATCACCTCCACCATCAAAACCTTCACCTCCATTGCCGCTGCTCTCACCACTATCCCCATCACCTCCACCATCAAAACCTTCACCTCACCCCGAGGCCTAAAATTCCACCATCGCAGCTTTATTCCCATGGCTTAATTATTGGCTTTCTTCAGCCATTCTCTCTGAATTATGTTAGTGTAAAATAACAAGGCCCAGACCTGCTTTTCTCAGTGACTGAATGTCCCCAGGAGTAAGAGCCAGTGGGGAGGGCTCTAAAAACTTCGGCTAGCCAAGAGGTTTGTTCGGGTTTTTCCAAACCATGAGAAACTGGAACAAACCTCTTGGTCAACATGATAAGGTTGGAAAAAATGTGCATGGGCGTGTGTGTGTGCATGCATGCACATGCAGAAACATGTCTTATCAGTTAAATTTGAAAAAAGCCTACTGACCCCTCTGCGACAGGATCAAAGCTTTTATTATTCATGTTTCCATCTTAACAGAGCAAATCATAAGTTTCTTAGGGAGCAGATTTTTAAAAACTGATTGATTGTGAAGATAAGTGGTTCTCAGACCTTATCAAACAAGAGACCCACCCAGAGGGCTTGTTCAGATGTAGACTCTTGAGTCTCCCAGCCAGTAGGCTGGAGTGCGGCTCCGTGATCTGCACTTCTCACCGGTTCCCAGTGATGCCACGGCTGCTGCGGTGTAGGAACCACACTTGAGACTCAGTCCAGTAGATGAAAACACACTTCTGCACACACACACCACATACATGCGCACACATGCACGCGCGCACACACACACACAGACACACACACGCACTTGCTGAATGCATCAGCCCTTTCTGTGTAGAAATTCCTGCCCTGTGTAGGGCTTGAAGAATGTGAATAAAACTAAAATACGATGGAGAGCTGAAGACATACCAAGGTCATTTGACCAGCT
This sequence comes from Bos taurus, assembly GCF_002263795.3. Classification (NCBI taxonomy): domain Eukaryota; kingdom Metazoa; phylum Chordata; class Mammalia; order Artiodactyla; family Bovidae; genus Bos; species Bos taurus. The sequence continues at coordinate 93,908,227 of NC_037336.1, forward strand.
GAGAAAAGTAGTGTTATGAGGCAATCGATTGGCCCAGAGATGTGGATGAGGGGCACTTACATGGAAAATATGAAATTTCAAAGTAAAAGAAACATAACCTTCCCTAGGTGCGGGGGTGAGGGTGCTGGCCCAGCAATTCAAGAACAGTGGAAACAGGGAGGTCAAAGGTGACTGAAATGACCTTGGAGCAGGGCAGAGAGGTCCAGGGACAGAGAGGCCCAGGACAGGGGACCGTGAGGGGGCCAAGGAGCTCCAGGGGCAGTGGGGGCATGGTGGTACAGCCCACACCTGTCTCCAGACACAACAAAGACCCCCGGGAAGGAGGCTGCCCGCTGAGGCCGTGAGAGGCGAGAAGCCGAGTCAGCAGCCTGCTTGCTAGCTCCAGCTGAGGCCCCCGAGGTCCTAGCAGCCTCGTCTACAAGATGCCGATCATCACACGTGCTTGGCGGGATTGCTGGGAGGATTTTGTGAGCATCTGCATGCCCACGTGCTCTGTAACAGAGGTGCAGGTCCTATGTCCAGCTCCAGGGAAGGAGGAGCCACTTACAGCTTCATGACATGTTTGTTCCTTGTCTCAGACCTGAGACTTGTTTTTTAAAAAGGAGTGAACAGATAAGTTTGGATGAAGTCTGGGGAGGACTGGGGTCAGGGGTGCAGCAGCAGCTACTGCTCTCACCGCTCACGTCCCCTCTGGCCTCTTGGTGTCCAGAATGCTGCCTTCTGACATGTTAGTCAAAAGGTTTTCTGTTTTCCAGTTCAGTTCAGTTGCTCAGTCGTATCCGACTCTGTAACCCCATGGACCACAGCACACCAGGCCTCCCTGTCCATCACCAACTCCCGGAGTTTACCCAAACTCATGTCCATTGAGTCAGTGATGCTATCCAACCAGAGTCTCTGCTAAAAATGCAACTATCCCTGGGAGTGGCCCCCTTGAATTGAAGCCCCTAAACCCCGGGTGGCATCTCCCGGTGCCCTCGCAGATCTGGGCTGGCTGGTGAGCCTCACCCTGTGGACCGCAGGTACAGATTCAGCTGTTCTTTTGATTCTCTGAACATCCAGGGAGAAAGAAGCAGCCAGAAAATACAGGCCGAAAATTGACCTCAGCCTCAGCATTCAAGGGGCAAGTAAGCCCATTTGAAGCCAACCCTGAGGGTTCCAGACGCCAAATATGGGTTTTTCCCAAGAAGACATTCAGAGATCTCATGACTTCTTGAATCAGCTCCTTCTCTGCCCTACGCCATCACACCCCAACATTAACCTGGGTGGTTGGGTGTGGGTCCGAGCATGTGGCCCGAGGGCTCGCTAACTGCTGTGTGCGGGATGCTTGGGGAGCGTTTGAATGTCTCGGTACCCACATGGCCCCCAGACCAACTAAATCGGGGTCTGGAGGGTGACCTGGGCAACAGCACGTTCAGACCCCTCAGTGATTCCATGAGCAGTCGAGTCTAGGAGCCCACGGCCTGGTCTGCTCTAGGCCGAGAGGAACCTGGGTCGAAGTCCTCCTGCCCTCCTGCTGTGTGGCTTCAGGTGAGTCACCTGGAGTCAGAGCCTCCGTGTCCTCACCTGCGACGGGGTGTCCCTGGCTCGAGAGGGATGCAGTGAAAGAGCCCGAGACGGGTGAGGCCTGGCGGGGAGAAGCTGCCCTCTGTAAGTTCAGAAACCAAGGTACCAGGCTTTGGAGAGGGGGCCGCATCCCACCTGGAAAATGAGACGGTCAGATCAGACATCACTTTGACGACAAAGGTCCATCTAGTCAGAACGATGGTTCATCTAGCAGTCATGTACGGATGTGAGAGCTGGACCATAAAGAAGGCTGAGCACTGAAGACTTGATGCTTTTGAACTGTGGTGTTGGAGAAGACTCTCGAGAGTCCCTTGGACTGCAAGGAGATCCAGCCAGTCCATCCTAAAGGAAATCAACCCTGACTATTCATTGGAAGGACTGATGCTGAAGCTGAAACTCCAATCCTTTGGCCACCTGATGCGAAGAGCCAACTCATTGGAAAAGACCCTGATGCTGGGAAAGATTGAGGGCAGGAGAAGGGAGCAACAGAGGATGAGATGGTTGTATGGCATCACCGATTCAATGGACATGAACTTGGGCAAACTCCAGGAGATGGTGAGGGACAGGGAGGCCTGGCGCGCTGCCATCCATAGGGTTGCAAAGAGTCGGACACGGCTTAGTAACTGAACAATAACAGGTTCCCTTGGGCTCTTAACACACTGGGAGTCTGCAGTCAAAAGGGGTGAATTGCAGGTGGTCCCGAATCACCTTGAAAGTGATTTCCCCCCAGCAGCTCAGGAAACATTTGAATCCCTGACTGAGAAAAACGGGGCCTGCCAGCTACCAAGTTAGCCCCCCCAGCCCACCCCACCCCCGCCTCTGCCCCATCACTCAGCAGACTTGCCGTTCAGCCTTTCTTTGTCACCAGCCCTTTCATGTCCTGGCTGAACAGACAGGCCGAGCAGTGACCAGTCACGGCCATGGCCTCTCAGGTGGGACTTCAGGCCAATCAAGGCTGCCAGGCTCTTGGGCCCCGAGGAGGGTGTTGAGGACCACCTGGAGCAGGAGTCCAGGGCTTAGTCCTGTTGGCCTTTGGGTGGCTAAGCCTCCACGCCTGGGTCTGTCCTGCGCATGCGGGCTGTTCAGTAGCATCTCTGGCCTCTGTCCACTAGGTGCCAGTAGCAGCCCCCGAGTCAGGATAGAGGTGTCTGCAGACATCGCAAAAGGTCCCTGGGGCCAGAATCGCCTCCGCCCACCCCTCCCCAAGTGGAGAACCACTGTTCTAGAGGCCCATCCTTCCAGACTGGATGCAGAAAGGAGAATGGTGTTTTTTTCGTGTGTGGATACCAATTCATTTTGTTTCTCAAACTTAGTCACAGGAGAGAGAAGGGCAGAAGTGTTTCTACCCAAAGATAGGCAGGGCCAAAGAAAAGGGGGCAGGCATGGGAGGTCCTTCAAAAGGTGGAATCAGACCCCAGGCAGCTGCAGCCTAGTAGAAACTTTACCCACCTAGGGCATGGGCTGTGCCAGCCTGGGGGACAGGTGCCCTGGGCCACTCCTGCTCCCCGGAGGTTTCCGGAAGGAGCCCTCACTGGCCTGGGGGCTCCCGGCTGCGTTTTCAGCTGCAGCCTTGGTGGTGAGATGCTCTGAAGGTCATCGAGTGGAAGAGCAGGTTACAGTGGTGCCAAGAGGGTGTGATCCGTTTGGGAAAAAGAATACGTGTACACACACAGGGCACAGTGGCGGCACCAAACCGAGATGTTAACACTGACGGAGGCTGGGATTTCAGGCGTTCACTTACTTGCTTCTCTCTTTTCTGCCTTGAACATTGTAGTTACTGGCAGCAAGGGGGAAAAAAGTCACTCAAAAAAGTAGAGAAAAGCCAAACACTTGGGCAAAGTTACATCAAACCCAAACTGCCAGACACACTGCTGGGATCTCAAAGAGGCAGTGGCTGGGCAGGTGTGCCCACCTCCAGCTGTGACTCCGACGATGGGGTGGGGAGGGCAGTTGTTGTCCAGTCACTCAGTTGTGTCTGACTCTTTGTGACCCCATGGACTGAAACACACCAAGCTTCCCTGTCCTTCACTATCTCCCGGAGTTTGCTCTAACTCACATTCATTGAGTCAGTGATGTCATTCAACCTTGTCCCCTTCTCCTGCCCTCAATCCTTCCAAGCATCAGGGTCTTTTCCAGTGAGTCAGTTCTTTGCATCAGGTGGCCAAAGTATTGGAGTTTCAGTTTCAGCATCAGTCCTTCCAATGAATATTCAGGAATAGTCCTTCCAATCCTTTAAAATTGACTGGTTTGATCTCCTTGCTGTCCAAGGGACTCAGAAGAGTCTTCTCAAGCACCACAGTTCTAAAGCATCAGTTCTTCAGTGCTCAGCCTTCTTTACGGTCCAACTCTCACAACCATACACAAATACGGGAAAAACCATAGCTTTGATTAGACGGACCTTTGTCAGCAAAGTGATGTCTCTGCTTTTTAATATGCCATCTAGGTTTGTCATAGCTTTTCTTTCAAGGAGCAGGTGTCTTAATTTCATGGCTGCAGTCACCACTCACAGTGATTTTGGAGCCCAAGAAAATAAAATCCATCACTGTTTCCATTTTTTTCCCCATCTATTTGCCATGAAGTGATGGGACCAGATGCCATGATCTTCATTTTTGAATGCTGAGTTTTAAACTGACTTTTTCACTCTCCTCTTTCATTTTCATCAAGAGGCTGTTTAGTTCCTCTTCACCTTCTGCCATAGCGGTGGTGTCATCTGCATATCTGAGGTTATTGATATTTCTCCCAGCAATCTTGATTTCAGCTTGTGCTTCATCCAGCCTGGCGTTTCTCATGATGTACTCTGCATATAAGTTAAATAAGCAGGGTGACAATATACAGCCTTGATGTATTCCTTTCCCAGTTTTGTTCCATGTCAGGTTCTAACTATTGCTTCTTGACCTGCATACATGTTTTGCAGGAGGCAGGTAAGGTGCTCTGGTATTACCATCTCTTTAAGAATTTTCCATTGTTTGTCGTGATCCACACAATCAAAGACTTTAATGTAGTCAGTGAAGCAGAAGTAGATGTTTTTCTGGAATTCCCTTGCTTTTTCTATGATCCAACAGATGTTGGCGATTTGATCCGTGGTTCCTCTGCCTTTTCTAAATTCAGCTTGTACAACTGGAATTTCTTGGTTCATGTGCTGTTGAAGCCTAGCTTGAAGGGTTTTCAGCATTACCTTACTAGCATGTGAAATGAGCTCAATTGTGCAGTAGTTTGAACATTCTTTGGCATTGCGTTTCTTTGGGATTGGAAGGAAAACTGACATTTTCCAGTCCTGTGGCCACTGCTGAGTTTTCTGAATTTGCTGACATACTGAGTGCTGCACTTTCACAGAATCATCTTTTAAGATTTGAAATAGCTCAGCTGGAATTCCATCACCTCCACTAGCTTTGTTCATAGTGATGCTTCCTAAGGCCCACTTGACTTCACACCCCAGGAAGTCTGGTTCTAGGAGAGTGATCACAACATCATGGTTATCCGGGTCATTAAGACTTTGTTTGAGGGGGGAGGGTAGGGGCACCCACAGTGGGGATGAGGGGGTGCCCTGGGGGCTTGGGGGGCAGAGGGAGCCTGCAGATAAGGAATGGGAGCACGCCGGGGTGCACGGGTTCTGGATGCAGCTGGAGGCCTGGTCCTGGGGAAGAAGACCCTACACGACTTTGAGGACCACGCCTTCGGGGACTGTCAGCCGCCTGGGATGGGGTGGGGGTGGGGGCGCGCGTGTGACCATGTGGCTCTGGCCACGCGTCTAGGACGCGGGTCTGAGCCGGGCCGCCTGGGTCCCGGAGGCCCAATGGCCCAGGGTCAGGGAGTGGACGCAGAAGGGGAGGAGGAAGCAGCAGTTGGGGACCGAGCAAGCGAGGGAGGCCCGGGGACACGAGGTGGGCTGGTGCCCGTCCTCCAGGTAGAACGAGCCCGAGTCCTGGTCATCGTGTCCCGAGATGAGAGTCTCAGCTCCGCCGCCCCACCCTGCGCGGGCCGGGCCCCCCGACAGCGCCGGGGTGTCCCCGCGGCCGGTCCCCGCGCCCGCAGACCTCGCGGCGGCGGCGGGGCCGGAGCTCGGCCGCCCTCTGCTGGGAGAAGTGTGAAGTGCAGCCTCAGGTCGGGAGGGCCCCTCCCCACGGTCCCATCCAGCTTGCAATCTGCGCGGAGTCACTGAAAACACAAACGCGGCAAGACTGGGACAGGGGGTGTAGGCGGGTCTTCGGAGGAATGGCCCTCGTGGGAGAGCGGGAGAGCGGGAGAAGCTGAGATATCCTGAGACGGGGACGTTTGTCCAGTATGTGCAGCGTGCTGGGTGCAGGGAGGGCGTGGGAGGCAGAGGAGCAGACGTGGGCCCGGCTCCCCTAGGAGCCGATGCATCCTGAGATGCGACCAGGGAGGCCGCAAGCCTGGGGTGGGAGCAGCCCGGTGGGATGGGGACGGTAGCGCATGGGGCTTCAGGCTATGGGACGCGTGTCAGTGCGGAGCATACAGGCCTTGTATCTGTTTCTGGCGTCAGCTTCGAACGAAAGAAATTTATTCTCTCAGAGGAAATTTATTCTGGAGGCCAGAAGTTCAAAATCCAGGTGTCCGGAGTGTCACTAGGCTCCTTCTGAAGGCTTCGGGGGAGAATCTGCCTCCTAGGCTCTGGGGTTCCCTGAAATCTTTGGCGTCTTGACTTGTAGAGACATGGCTCCAATCTCTGCCCCCACCCCCCACCCCCCGCAAATCTGGTCACATGGCCATCTTCCCCACATCTGTGTCCCTTCTCCTAGTCTTATAAGGACACAAGTCATATTTGATTATATCTACAAAGTTGCTGTTTCCAAATAAAGTCACCTTCATGGGTACTGAGGTTAGGACTTGAATTTACCTTGGGGGCAGGGGTTACTGTACCTGATTCATCCACATGGGGCATATCAGGCAGGCAGGAGGGAGCCTGGGCTGCACTGCAGAGGCAGAGAGGATGTGGGGAGATCTAATCTAATCCTAGAGGTGCTGGGCAGGCAGGAGCCAGGCTTGAAGACAGGCTTTGGGAGGTGGGGGCTCTGATTCTAGAAAGGGCATCAGGGCATTTCTGCTTCCCCTCCTGGGAACTGGACTGGAGAACTTTCGGGGGGTTTGATCAACCTATTTATTTTTAATTGATTGATTGCTTTACAATATTCATTTCTGCCAGACATCAACATGAATTAGCCGTAGGTGTATATATGTCCCCTCCCTCCCACCTCCCGCCCGTTCCCACGCCTCTGGGTTGTTGCAGAGCCCTGGTTTAAGTTCCCAGAGTCATACAGCAAATTCCCACTGGCTGCCTATTTTCCGTGTGGTAATGTACATGCTTCCACGCTCCTTCTCCATTCATCTCACCGCCTCCTTCCTCGCCCCCACCCTAGTCTGTTCTCTGGGTCTGCGTCTCCAGTGCTGCCCTGCGAATAGGTTCACAGGGCAACGTTTTTTTATTCTCAGTACTTTTTTTTTTTTTTAAAGCTCCACTTTTGATCTAGTTAGAAGAGTAATTCACGGTCACTGGGGAAAAAAAAAATCAGTGCTGTATAGGGTAAAAAAGATTTTCAAAATCACAGGAACCTCAGCACCCAGTAAGAACTGCATGTAAATAGATGCATATGTTTGTATGTAAATACTTGTGATGACGTTGTTTATGGTGAGACTCATGCCACATAGCCGACCTTTCTGCAGCTGAGACTTCTGCCAGCACTTTATAAATTTTAGTGCTATAGATTCTTTTTAAGAAGGCTATTCCTAGCTCAAACTTTGATCCACAGTTAGCATCAGTGTTGCCCCTGCAAGTGGCAGGTGCTTTGCTTACGTGCCCCCGAAGATGAGGAAGGTCCCATCTCACCAGGGGAGCCCAGGTGGGTGTTGGGGGAGGCCACAGAGAGGAGACCCAACGAGGCCAAATAAGGAGAACCATTCCTGGAAGGAACCTGTGGCTCAGGGAGGGGGTGATATTAATACTTCAAGTGCAATGTGCCTAGAGAGACAGGGATATTCAGGCTAGCTAAGAATAATCCCCCGATTTCAGATTTGGGTGAGGTGCTGCACGCAGTCAATACAGGAAGTAATGATGCTTACAAACCAGTTTCTCTTGAAAAGTTCCCAGTTGTGAGTCCAGGATTATAGCAGCCCAGGGTCTTTCATAGAAATAGAAATTTTAGAACTTGTCAGTGCACCAGACATCTTGCGTTGAATTTATCACAGACTCCAAGTCAGGCCTTCAGATAGTCCAGAAATAAGAAAGCAACAATGGGAAGATTTCAGCAATGTTAATTTTTATAACTTACATCCTATCGGCTTCTGAAAAGGGTTTGAGGCTGCTCCCAATAAAAGACATGGAAGCACAATAAGGTCGCTAAGATGGAAATAGAAAGCTGGAAACTCATGCAGGAGGAAGAAGGTGATAACATTGCTATGACTCAAGGTTGAACTTGGTGCCGAGCATCCGGGCAGCTAAAGCAAAGATGGAAACACGCAGCCTGGCGGAAGTTTCATTGTCTGGGTGGAGAAAATAAAGTCGCAGTCGGTGTATTAGTTCTCAAAGGGACACAAGAGCATCTCCAGTCCTGTGTTCATTTGGTGACAGCGACAAGGGCCTCTGCAGCCTGAGGGCAGAGGGTGACTTCAGCGCTCGGCTCCAGGAGGGCCTGGCTTGGAGGGGGGCCCACCTGGCCCTGGGTCTTTCTCTGGGTCTTCCCAGAGAAGCCTGCCCCACAGGTATTCATGCCCCTGGGGCTAGTAGGGTGCCGGGTGTCGTCTGGTTGTCCACACACGTGTGCAAGCAAGGCCCTGGCAGTGCAAGGTGAGGCCAGGGCTGAGCGGAGAGCAGGAGCCGCCCTGGGTCAGGCCAAGGTCTCTTCCTCCATCCATCCTCCATGGTCGAAAGAGCCATCTCCTCCACCACCACCCGCCCCCCAAGTAAACCGGCAGTACTCAAAGGCGGGGCTCTTTATTTAATCACCATCGTGTCCCCCAGGACCTACCAGGCACTTAATGATTGTGCTTCATGTGAACGAACGATTGAAAGGAAATGCCAGTTTCAGAACGTCCCAAACTCCGAAAACCCCACAGACACCCCATTGCTTAGAGGTGGTATCCCAGCTTCTCAGGGGTCAGCCAAGGCCTTTTATAAGCAGACTCACTTCCCTCTCGGCCAGGCCTTCCCCAAGTCCGCCTTCCTGGGTCCTCCTTACCCAGCTTACAGCACCCCCCACCCCTTCCAGGCTGTTCTCCCAGGTCTGTGGGGGAAGGACTCAGGTCAGGCTGACATTACTGTGACCTTGTCTCCCTCTCCAGGAAACAGCTTGGGGGCTGAGATGGGTCAGACATGTCCAGGTGCCCACTGTCCATTTCTGAAGGACTCCCTTGCGTTTGTGGGGGTCTGTGTCCCCCGGGGGCAGGGAGCGGAGGTGCCCGTCCCACGCCTGCTGCCTGGGCGAGAGCCAAGGTCCTGCCTGGGAAGTGAATCGGTGGTGACGAGAGAGGCGGGGAGACACAGGGTGGGCCTCGGATGGTGACTGCCCAGGCGACGGGTTTTTTTCAGTCGGGTGAAAGCTGAGTCAGGGGTGCCCGAGAAGGTTGTTTAGCAAAGATGCTCTCCTGTGACAGACACCTTTTGTCCCCAGCACCATCCTCAGAGGTAGACACTAACAGGGCCATGGTTCTTAGGTGGTGGTCCCCGAACCAGTGGGGTCAGCGACCCCGGGAACTTGTTAGAAAAGGCAGATTCTCGGCCCACCCCGCACCAGCCATGGACACCCAACCTGTGGTTTCTCAGTGATCGGGTGCTTCTCGTGCGGGGCTGATGGAGGTTTGAGAACCAGGGTGCCCGCAGAGCTCTGAGGGGCAGGAGCCCTCCTTTCCGCAGGGTCCCTGGGGTGAACCTGGGGTGTCGCGTCTCCTCTGTCCCCCGCTTAGAGGCCTGGTGGTCTGAGCGCTCAGGGATGCGCCGGGGTGAAGGGGACCATCCCCTGCAGTGTCTGGCTCACCAGCAGGTGTGGCCTCCAAAGGCCAGGCCCGAGGGGCCCCACGAGGTGCACAGGGTCAGGAGGCCCAGGGCTCGGGAGCAGCCTGCATATGGTGGGGTGCAGAGGGGTGCGTGGGGAGCGGGGAGGCGGAGCTCACAACTGACACAGATCTTCTGGCTGCCTCCACAGCACGGGCGGGGTGCTCCAGGCCGGATCGCCGCCTCAAGCATTTAACCCTCCCAACATGGACGGGGGAGTTTCTCTACCCGCTTTAGAGGTGGAGACAGCGGGCCTCGGCGTGTCATTTGCTTACAGTCATCCCAGCTGTCAGTGGAGGGCCTGGGTTTGGGGTTAAGGCCAGGGAGGCTAGGGGAGCCTGGGAGGGTGGGGAGGAGAAGGAAGGGACTCAGACCTCCCCTTCCCGCTCCGAGTGCGATGTGAAGACATCTATAAAGGTTTATAATGAGGTTTGCTGCAGAGATGTTCGCTGGCCTGTCACGGTACTGCAGACACGCTCCCTAACTGACCCTGCACAGGGACTTGGGTTGGGAACTGATCCCCCAGGCCAGGAAGGCCGCTCGCAGCTGGGGAAAGAGCGCTGGGCTGAGCTCATGGCCTTGCCAGGGTCAAGGGCACAGGCCTTAGGAGAGCAGGCCGCTGAGAACAAATCAAGCCCTCTTCAGACAGAAGAGAAGGTGCTGGCAGACTGTTACAGGAGCCACTTGAGAAGAGGTGACAACCGAGCAGATCCCTGGGCCACAGGTCCTTGTTCAGGGAGAGGAAAGGGCTAGGGCTGGGGCTGGCGTGAGGCGCCTGGGAAGCTCGCCGAGTCTCCCAGGGAGAACCCGGCTGCTCCCGGGCTGAAGCACCCAGAGAAACTTCCTCAGAACCCCCAGAACTAGGGACACCCACCCCCAGCCTTGACCTTCTGCCAGCCACGAGGTCAGGAGGACTCCCCCGGTTGGAGTGAGTGCTCCTCCAGTTTTGGGGAGGAGGACCTGGAAGGCCAGCAGCTGGAGAAGGTGTTGGGGCATCAGAAGACGGAGGCCAAGAGGGACTGGGGGAGGAGAAGGGCGGCTTGGGCGCTGCTGCGGAGCTGGAGGCGCTTCGTCTTTATCGGGAGCACCTCACGTTACCAGGTGCTGTTTAGGAACGTCTCCCGCGGCAGACCACACACACACGGGCGCTCAGAGCTCCCTGCCTCCTCCTCCTGTTTGTTCGCTTTCGGCTGCACTGGGCCTGAGTTGCTTGGCTCAGGCTTTCTCTAGTGGTATATTTGAACAAATGAATATATGACCAAGATGTGCTGGTCATATATTGTGCTGGTGAATGCTTTTCTCTCGTGAAAAAGTGCCCTGTTCTGTAGTGCTGACTGATACTTGTGATATTAATACTCTCAGCATGGCTGATTTCAGCTACCAGTCTGATGGTAATTAAACTTTGGAGTTAGAGAGACATACCCACAGGCCTCACTTTGCAGGCCAGCTCCAGCAGAGCACTGATGGGTAATTTCACAACCCAGTTCGTTAAATTTATTGGTTATTAGGTGATTGTATGCAGTATTTGAAGAGCCTTTGTGTTGTTAACTTAGCATTTGAACACTAGTTTACTTAGGGCTTCCCTGGTGGCTCAGACAGTAAAGAAGCCACCTGCAATGCGGGAGACCTGGGTTCAATCCCTGGGTGGGGAAGATCCTCTGGAGAAGGGCATGGCAACCCACTCCAGCACTCTTGCCTAGAGAATCCCATAGCCAGGGGAACCTGGCCATCTACAGTCCATGGGGTCACAAAGAGTCGGACACGACTGAACGACTAAACGTAATCTCTAGTTGCAGGGAGCGGGAGCTGCTCTCTAGTTCCTGCGTGCGGGCTTTTCACTGCAGTGACTTCTTTTGTTTTGGGGCATGAGCTCTGGGTGAGTGGGCTCAGTAGTTGTGGCACACAGGCTTAGTTACTCCGAGGCATGTGGGATCTTCCCGGACTAGGGATCGAACCCATGTTGCCGGCGTTGGCAGGCGGGTTCTTAACCACTGAACCACCAGGGAAACCTTGCCTCCACTTAGCTCAGGGATGCTGCCACCCAGCCCTGGGCCTGCCCTGTCACTGATCACCACTGGATGTGACCGATGACCAGAGCGGGTGGCATAGTTCCTGGGGTACTAAGAGCAGGTGATTTAGAAGTTTGGAACCACAGAGAATAATGTCATTGCATGCGGCCAGAACAGTTCAGGGCCCGTAATACTGTCAGCCTGTGGTGGATTTGAGAGAATGGTTTTTAATCTTAGTCCTTAAAGCCCAGGCACGGAGTGCGACATGACACGCTGATGCCGGAAGGGCTGATATTAACCTGCCAGCCCGAACCTGTCTAACATGCCCCGCACCTCTGTCACACACAACCCAGGGAGACCAGCTGACCCGCGGGCTTGCCATGCTGGCTAATTAGCGTGTGATGGCCCACGGCTCAGAACGATTTAGCGACAAGTGTAAAAGTCAGGTGAACTGCCGAAGCTTACATCAGAGGCGCAAGTTGGGTGGATTAGGGAGAATTACTGGACCCCTTTCCAGGGCACACCAGGCTCACAGGGAGATGGGCGGTGGGCTGGTTTCTGCCCAGCTGCTTCAGTGGGCAGTGCTGCGCTTGTGTCCAAGCCCACGTTGCTCTGTGCCCTTCCTGCTCTCAGGACTCTCAGAACTTGCCCTCGGGCTCTGGCTGCAAAATAAAATTCTCTGCCCCAGACAGGAGGAAGGCGCCTTGTTTCTAGATGACGTTGCCAGCGAACGGGAAGAGTGAGGCTTCTAAAGTGAAGTGAGAAGTCACAGGGATCTTTTTGCTTTTGAGATGGTTTGTCTTCAGGGAGAATGCTCCCCAGTCACACCTCTGGGAGCCTGACCAGGTGCTACCCAGCCAGACTGGACACGAGGTCACCCCGAGTGACACTTGGGCTTCCAGGCCTTTCTTCCTCTGTCCCTTCCTGCAATTCAGAGCTGGTGAAGACATTAGTATCTTGCTTTTTAATTTTTCATCTCTGGACTGTCTCGTCCTAGGACTGGGAGTTGGAAACCCCAGCAAGGGCCCAGGATCTGCTTCAGAAACTGGTTGGTCGTCAGTTTCTGAGGTGCTCGTCTTTTCTCATGTTGGTGGCTGAGTAAATGTGGATGAGAAGGCAGGTGTCCGCTTCTTCGGGAGCTGGACCTGTAGGCCCTGGACTCGTGGGCCCCCTTCCGGGCGAGGAAGGCCTCCTCCTCCCCGCCTCTCTCTCTGCTTCATCCCGGCCTCCGTCTTTCCCCTACTTCCTTCCTCTTTGCTTCCTGCCTTTGCTTCCTTTCTCCCACTTCCTCCTTCCCTCACATCCTATATTCACTAAGGGCTTAAGAAACTCCACAAGGATGAATACATGCCTTGCTATCAGGGATATAAATGTCTCTCCAGCGTCCCCTGACCCTGTGTTTTTTAACTAGCCTTTCCCTCCCTGCTCCTTCGGTCATAACCTGGACCGTTGAGAAGTTGAAGCAGATGCTCCCCTGTAAAGATTCTGGACGCTACCCACAACTCATTATCAGTAGACGTATCAGAGACATCACACCTGGACAGGTCCCATTCTCTGCACAAGGTATATGTGGAGGCACAGGGGAACCTGGGCTCTGTTGAGTTAGAGCCCGACCTGCAGGGCGACGTGCCACCCGCCTCCAACTCGAGATGAGCCCGGATAAAACTTGTGGGGTGCTTCCTTCTAGATTCACAAAAACATGGCCTTTGGTAATTAATCCTGGTGACGCCAACACAGGGATCCCGCCTGCCCTGCATTCTTAGCCCCCATGGTGGAGCCTGTCTCATCCTTTAGTGTCGAAGAAAAGTCTCCCTTTAAACAGGGAGTTGGAAGACTTGCTAAAGTGCTGTTTCTACAGATATTTTACTACCATCATGCGTAGTGAGACTATGAAAAAGAGAATCACGGCTGGCGTAAGAGAAGCTCAGAGTGCAGGGTTTCCTCACTTATTTTTTGACAAGGTCTGATTTTACCTTTGTATGAGATTTACTACTAGAATTTGGGCTTCCCTAGTGGCTCAGATGGCAGAGAATCTGCTTGCAAGGCAGGAGGTCCGGGTTTGACCCCTGATCAGGAAGATCCCCTGGAGAAGGAAATGGCAACCCACTCCAGTATTCTTACCTGGAGAATTCCATGGATAGAGGAGCCTGGTGGACTACAGTCCATAGGGTTATAATTCTTATTTTTGTGACAAGGTCTTATTTTTCCCTTTGCATGAGATTTACTACTAGAATTTAGTTTTTTAACCTCTATCCCAGCCGAAGGATCTCTAATTAGCTGTGGCCACTGCGACTGAAGGGCAATGAAAGGATACAGGCAAAGGTGGTGGCGGTGATGGCGGCGGTGATGGACTGTCACTGCTCAGTAGTGTCCCGGTGGTCCAGGTGAGGCTGTCCACCCTTCGGGTTTCCCTCAGCGTAGCAAGCAGAGGCAAACAGACCCGACAAGGACAGCTGGAGAAGGCAACGGTAGGAATAGAAGGAAACACCTCCCATCACCCAGGTTGGCAGAGCCAAGGGGACTCTGCAGAGTTTGGCAGAGCACGTTAAACCCAAGCTTTCACGCTAGTTTTGTCCACTTGTTCTTCTCACGCGGTGGGCCCTCGTGCCGGAGCTCCCGGCAGCGCCCCGGCTGTGTCCTCTGGCGTTGTGTTCTCTGTCAGGCTGCAGACCTACATTCCCCTTCAGCCCCAGTGTCGGGCGGCATGAAGGTGAATTTGGAGGGTTTTCAGGTAAGCGGGTAGAAGGTGTTCTACAACATGTTAAGCTTCCTCAGTCTGCCTGATGTAGGTTCTTAGAGGAGTCTTATTGAAAATGGCTTTTACCCTTCTGTCAAAGAACATTTATATAGAATTTTTTTTTTTTTTTTTACTATGGTTTTCTTTTTTAGTTAAGTGATCTTGCCTCACCAAAGGCAAAAGGTGTCACCTAGCTTATGTAAAAATAGAAATTAAGGTCCTGAATCACTCCGATACTTGGGCAGAAAAGTTGAACTCTGTGTGCGTCCTGGTAACTGTACTATTATAATTTTCTCCAAAACTGAGTTATCTGCCCGCAGATGAAATCTGCCATCAGCCTCACTCGCTGTTACAGATTAATGTCACTGCTTGTGGGAGACGCTGCCTTCCCTTCCAGATTCACAGAAGCACAGCTTTGATAATTAATCCTGATAACACCAACACAGAGACCGACATACCTGACATCGTACTCAAGTGACTCGCAGAAAGGAAAAACGTCTCACTTGAACATGGTAAAATACTATGAAAATGTATATTTTGCTAGCTTTCATGGGAGAAACTTTGTATTTTCCCTGGCTGATTTTCATTTGGACTTAAGTGTTTGTTTTGAAGGCCATACAGAAGTGAACCTGGGAGAGATTAAATTTTGCCCCCAGTGAAGTCACTAAATTCAGTGGATTTTAATTACTTCTGTCCCCCTGGGCTTTCCCCACCCCACTTCATTTCTCAGACGTTCCCTGTAGGTTGCAAGGATTAATTTGCAAGCCGGGTCCCACACTATCCATGAGACGAAGCAGAATGTACGACAGGCGAGGTGATCGGGGGCCGCCCTTTGAGCGCCTGAGGTAGGTTTTTCCCCGTGCCAGCCTGTGTTGGTGCAGATGGAGTGGGGTCACCCGCGGCCACGCCTCAGCTCCGCGGGGCCCAGGCGGCGGCGGCTCACTCGCTCTGCTGTTTCTTATAGAACCCAGCCGCTGGGCAGCCTGTGAGGCAGGGCCTGTGACCCATTTTTCATTCCCAGTTTGTTCACAAACCACATTTTCTTGACTCTGAAAACAACAGCAGCCCATGGATATGTCTTTACAAGGCAGCTAGAACTTACCAGAATACGTGTTTTTTTTTTATCCTGGCACGAATCCCGAGGTCTTGGAAGCCGCCCCTCCCTGCCTGTCGCATTTTCCTCTGTATGTTCTGCACTGCTTTCTCTAATAGCTCTTTTGGCGCGCAGGGTCTAAATGTAAAGCTTAACGCTCAAGCAGGGTGCGCAGCACTCTTAACGGGAGCCGCCTTAACGCTGGCTTGCACGTGAAATGGAAATGGCTGGTGTTACCCACCCTTTACAGAGTTTCTAGTGCTCAGCCTCCATGAAATGGATTGCTTATGGGGAGATAATGTCTGTTCTATTCCTTTTTAAGTCTGTGAAAAATGTCATCCTGGTTAATAGGGTGATTAAAACTCTTTATGCTCCGGGAGATAAATGTGATTATGTTTGTCATACTCTACCCGAGACACAGACAGCAGAGGAGGCACACTTGAAATTCCATAACATTTCCTCTCTTCCATATCCAGGAACATTCAGAACTCAGTACACAGATGGTACTTCACATAAAGAATAACATTATCTGTTAAACATTTTTCCTTTCCATTAACCAATTTAACAATATGCCTCTGGTATAAATGGAATAGACAAATGACTACATCTTCTGATATCTGAGTTCTGACTGCAGGAGAAAACCACTTTACTCATACTGCTTCCTTTTAACTTTCGTCTCTGTTACTTTATTTTTACTTTGAAGATGCAGCTGGAGCCTCTTGGTGCCTGTCCCCATCAGCCTCTCTGCAGCAGGTGATTCACCATCACCTATGGGAGTCCCCCGCTACCTCTCGTATGGGAAGGGCTGTGTAAACGCAGGCATGTAAATGTTGGTTCCTTTAGGCCTCCGCGCGCGCCCACCAGCCACCCAGGCTGAGACTCTCAAAAGGGACAAAACCTGCTCAGTTTTCCTCCCGTCTTTGCTTCCTTCATTTCATTCAAAGACTAGAGGTATTTTGTTGCAGAGATTTAGTTAAAAATGAAAGGTGGGTGAAGAGTTTTTGCTACTTTACATACCCTGATAAATTTCACAATCCTTTTTAAAAAAGTCTTGGATTTTAAACAGGTTACATATGAATCCCAGACGCTGATTACACCTGTTTAATTAACAATACTGCAATTTTAACAGGGTAAGATAGTCCAGAGAAAAATGTTAATTATGTACTTGACATTTAAACTTTTTCTTAAAACTAAAGGTTTCATTATAAGAGATAAATTTCAAATGTACTTTATTAAACTGATTGCTAATTAGAGCCTAAGCAATTATAAAGAAAATACACAATGATATTCAACCAGAGGTTATTTTTCTGGACATACTGACATAGTAAACGTTTCTTTAAAAAATTTTAATTCACCTGGAGACTCAATACTCAGGCAGGTACATTTCTGGTTAAAAATAGTTGTTAAGATAGGTTATAATTGGTCTATTTTAATATTGACAACTGAGATAAAACTACAAACTGCCAGGCAGTGTTTAGGGGCCCAGAATCAACTTGTCAAAAAAGGACATTTTATACACAGAGTATCATTGTTTTTGCATGATTATCCTTTCAGGTTATCACAATCTGTTACTGGCGGCTTATCTAAGAAGGTACAGGTTTACAGGGCCTTAAAGTGATACCTAGCGCACACACCACAGCGCGCGTTCAGGGCAGCAGCGCCACGCCACTGCCTGAAGGGCGGGACTCTTCCAGGAGCGAGTCCTCCGCGCTCTGACAGCCACATGCTGACAAGCAAGTCTGCTAAAACTTATTAACTAGACACACTGAGGTACCACTTTCTGTTTATAAAGATTTTCCATCATACATAATTATTTTCTTCAGGTAGAAAACGTGGCTTTCAACTTTTACAGGCATGGAAGTATTTCCCCTGGGATTTCCTTCACCTAGAGAAGGTACCCATGTGGTTATTTTTAAAGAGTCTTCCTAACTTTTCAAACTTTGCTAACCCTAACCCCCTCCCCCTCCTGTGAACATAACCAGATCAGCTGTAAAGGAGCAGCACCCAGTCATGACGGCAGGCTTCTGTGAGGACGCTGAACGCCGTCCATCCCAGAGGCTCAGTCAGCAACTGCGTGTTCCTGAGGAGAGCTGACTCAAGTCCCTTCGGGGCTGCGGCAGCTCCAAAGCCAGCCTTCCCCGAAGCACTCGTCCAGACTTCATCCACCATGCTCCTCTCATTTGGATCTCAGTGCTTCCTCCCACTCAACGGCCGACTCAGAGTTCTTGGGAATTGCTGGAAATATCGACTGCATTTTATTTCGAAAGTCTTTCATCTGAAAGATGAAAAAAAATCAGTCATCAAATGTTAAAAGATGGGGAAAAGAGCAAAAATTAGAGATGGACCCCGTTGCTGACTGACTGATACGCCATTGCTGTGGGTACCAAGCAAAAGAAGACCAACAAAAGGAAAGACTGTCCTTGCTGCCTTGGAAGACAGCGAGACAGACCTCATTTCTTCCTAGTATAAGTCTGCTGCTGCTGCTAAGTCGCTTCAGTCGTGTCTGACTCTGTGCGACCCCATCCAGGCTCCCCCGTCCCTGGATTCTCCAGGCAAGAACACTGGAGCGGGTTGCCATTTCCTCCTCCAATGCATGAAAGTGAAAAGTCAAAGTGAAGTCGCTCAGTCGTGTCGGACTCTTAGCGACCCCATGGACTGCAGCCTACCAGGCTCCTCCATCCACGGGATTTTCCAGGCGAGAGTACTGGAGTGGGGTGCCAAGTCTACTGGGACTTAAATAACAAAACTCTAAGTCTGAAAGGTAACATGCTCTCTATCATCAACCCTCAATGACATTTACTTCCTACCAGAAGACAGCCTATGTTGTTGACCTTCATATGTAAAGATGCACTTGAGAATGGGATGTCCATCTAAATACATGAATCTACTGAGGCTATGCAAACCTAGAAGAATTTGGGGGTCAGAAGGAAGGAGTGGGGAGAGGAAACTTCAGTCGCTCAGTCGTTTCTGACTTTGCAACCCCATGAATCGCAGCATGCCAGGCCTCCCTGTCCATCACCAACTCCCAGAGTTCACCCAAACTCACGTCTGTCGAGTCAGTGATGCCATCCAGCCATCTCATCCTCTGTCGTCTCCTTCTCCTCCTGCCCCCAATCCCTCCCAGCGTCAGGGTCTTTTCCAATGAATCAACGCTTCGCATGAGGTGGCCAAAGTATTGGAGTTTCAGCTTTAGCATCATTCCTTCCAGTGAACACCCAGGACTGATCTCCTTTAGGATGGACTGGTTGGATCTCCTTGCAGTCCAAGGGACTCTCAAGAGTCTTCTCCAACACCACAGTTCAAAAGCATCAATTCTTCGGCGCTCAGCTTTCTTCACAGTCGAATTCTCACATCCATACATGACCACTGGAAAAAGCATAGCCTTGACTAGACTTGACTAGATGGACCTTTGTTGGCAAAGTAACGTCTCTGCTTTTGAATATGCTATCTAGGTTGGTCATAACTTTCCTTCCAAGGAGTAAGCGTCTTTTAATTTCATGGCTGCAGTCACCATTTGCAGTGATTTTGGAGCCCAAAAAAATAAAGTCTGACACTGTTTCCATGTTTCCCCATCTATTTCCCATGAAGTGGTGGGACCAGATGCCATGATCTTAGTTTTCTGAATGTTGAGCTTTAAGCCTTTTTCACTCTTACTTTCTTCAAGAGGCTCCTTAGTTCCTCTTCACTTTCTGCCATAAGGGTTAAGGAGGAATCAATGAACGGCAGATAGAGTAGAATGTTCTTATGCACCAACAGTGTTGAGGAATCTACGTAAAGGTGTTCCCGGCAGACAGTAACCTGGAATCGCACACCTGGAGCAGGAGTTTGGGGGATCCTGACATGCAGGGTCAAGTCCACCTCTGCACACGGCCCGAGGGCAGGGACACTAATTTACAGGAGGTGGGTAGTCTTTACCATAGGTGACGCTAGCTCCACACCTATTCATTCTTCACACCAAGCTGGTCCTGTTCTGAAGACACTACTCCAGAAGCACGGGAGCACAGAGCTGCAGTCTTCCTGTCAGCCACACCCCAACTGGGCTTCCCCAGTGGCTAGGCAGCAAAGATCCTGTTTGCAATGCAAGAGACTCTAGTTCGATTCCTGGGTCAGGAAGATCCCCTGGAGAAGAAAACGGCTATCCACTCCAGTATTCTTGCCTGGAGGACCCCATGGACAGAGGAGCCTGGCGTGCTACAGTCCATGGGGTCACAAAGAGTCAGACACGGCTGAGCAACTGAACAACAACTCAACCATTATTTCTCGAGGATACAGATCTCCTCAAACTGAAGCAGCCTGGATTCACAGCAACATGTGAGTCATTTCTTGGAGTGACTGTTTGAGAGTCAGCTAGTATTTTTTTCCGTTAATGTTGATGCTTACTTAATTTCAATCAGAAGCTGAACCCTTGTGCTGTTTCCCAATTCAGGAGGTGCATCCCCTTCGGGACTTGTCAATTCCAAGGCATTTACTCCAGTCATGGTAGCACCGCCGTTAGCACAGACCCTGGTATCAAGTAGACCTCTCTGTTCAAAGCCCAACTCACCTGCTTGGGGAGCCTGCTTACTCTCGCTAAGGGGCAGATTTCATGTGTGCAGGATGGAGATACTCGCCGGCTTACAGAGTTGAGAGGACTGAGGTAACGCACAGAAAGGCACAGCTGGTGGTGCTCAGTGTACCTTAGCTGTTGTCACTGCAGCAGCTTCAAAATACGGTGTTCCAGGAACAGAGCTCATGTGGATGTAAGCATTATGGTATGTTTGTCAAAAGCATTAATTTACAGTCACATCATGGTTTAAGTATTCTGATACCTGAAGACACATAAGGTTATCTATCATAAGAGGTCTGTAGGTCCAGGACCGCCCTCTCCACGTCTGGGTCCCAGACACCAGTCTTGACACACACACCCCATGGTATTTATGTCTCCCCCCAACCCCCTCTTCCATGCAGCTCTCTAGTTTGTACTGTGATGAACCCTGCATGAAAGGTTTCCAGCTAAAGGCAGTACTCTGTCCCTGGGCGTCGGGGGGACGACTGGAAGAAGTTCTCTAAATAGAGAGTCCTGACAGTCGGGCCGTCAGAGTCACAGGGGATCACCGTTGGGCTGGGGGCAGGGATGCTAAATGTCTAGGGTGGCCCACAAAAAGAGCTGCTTTGTCCAGAACGCCCAAGAGTGCCCCCTTGAAGGGCCTTGCAGACTTTCTCGGTGGAAAGGCACCTCTGGCCAGGGTTTGCAATGTGCTGCTTGGTTTTTTCCTGTCGCCTCTCTCGTGGAACATCTGTTACAGCCAAGCCTAATGACAGGGTTTTCTGGTGGGGTATCAGCCACCAAGACATGAACAGAATCATCTACCGTCCCGCCTTCTCGGGGAGATGGAAGGAGGTCAGTCGCTGCGAAGGCGGAGGCAGGAATGTGGTTAGGGTTAGGTTGTGCTCCCATTTCCTCTTCTTGGCCCATTCTTTTTTCTTTGATCTGATTTCCCAAGGATGATTTACTTGTTCCCAGGATCGTAAGTGAGTAACTGAACCATTAGAAGGAATCATATCTGAAAAACAGCCAACTAGGAACAGACAGGCTTCCAAGCCCAGTGAAGGGAGGGAGACAAGTGGGATACAGAGCACCATGTGGCCCTGTATTTACAGCCGTGGAGGAGTCCAGCCAACACAGCGGAGCAGAAAGACCTGAGCACACCTCCCAGGAGCACACCAGTGTCACAACTACCTCCAGAACCAGCACCGATGAAAAGACTGGAACTGCCAGAGAAGACCTGTTACCACAAAAGACGTGAAGAAGGGCCCACAACAGGACGCGGGGGAATGGTGGACCGGTAATACAGTTAAGCCTCACATCCCCAGGTGGGTGACCCACAGAACCAATACTCTGCACAGGCTCTCCCAGAGAAGCGGGAGTTCTGGCCCCATGCCAGGTTCTGTAGCCTGGGGGTCCTTCACCAGAAGGCAAGTCCCCAGGGAATCTGGCTTTGAAGGCCAGTGGGGCTTCATTTCAGGCATCCCAGAGGACTGGGGAAATAGAGACTTCATTCCTAAAGGATGTACACAGCATCTCACAGACTCCAGGATCCAGGACAAAAGCAGTCATTTGACAGGAGCCTGGTCAGCCTAGCTGCTGGTCTTGGAGCATCCCCTGGAGAGCTAGGAGGCCACTGCGGCTCACAGTGGGGCACAGACACGGGGCAGCCATTCTTGGGAGCTCCCTCTACCACTAGACACTGGTACTGGTGGTGCCAGCGTGGGACCCTCCCTGTAGCTCCGCAGCGCCAAGACCTGACCCACTGCTGGGATACCTCAGGCCAGGCGAGCCCCAACCCCCGGCAGGCAGGCTGCCTTAAGACCTCTGGAGCCCAGTCGCCTCATTTAGACACAGCCCTGTCTACCAGAGGGTCCAGGACCCCGCTCCACCCATCAGTGGGCAGGCACCGGCCCCTGAGTCCCCTGGACCCGGCCCTGCCGTCCAGGAAGCCTGATCTTGCCTCCAGACCAGCCGCCTCCACCAGGGGCAGGCACCAGATGCAGGAACACTACAGTCGCGCAGCCTGTGGAGCCCGTCTCCCCAGCACTAGGCCAGCCCAACTGAGTCAGGAACCGTCTCCCCTGCCTCCCCAACCCGCCCAGGGACCCAACAGCAGCCCTGAGACCCATAATCAGACCCAGGGCCAGTTCCGCCTGCCAGCAGAGCAAGCACTGAGTCAGGAACCGTCTCCCCTGCCTCCCCCACCCCACCAGGGGTCTGACAGCAGCCCTGAGACCCTCGGCCCTGTAACCAGACTCCAGGGCCGGCTCCGCCTGCCAGCAGAGCGAGCACTGAGTCAGGAACCGTCTCCCCTGCCTCCCCGACCCCACCAGGGGTCTGACAGCAGCCCTGAGACCCCCGCCTGCCGGCAGAGCGAGCACTGAGTCCAGGACCTGGTTTCACCCTGCAATGGGCAGACAGCAGCCCCAGAATCTTCTAGACTCTGACTCCACACGCCAGTACTAGCCCCAGGGCCCCCTGAGGTTCTGCAGTCAGCTGCCTCGTGACCCGGCCCAGCAGCTGGCAGCTTCCACACAAGGGTCTGGCAACCAACTGGACCGGAGGCCAACCAAAACAGTACAGTACTGACACAAAAACAGACACGCAGATACTGGGACAGAAGAGCCTAGAGAGACACCCATGCAACGGTCACTCAATCTGCAACACAGGAGGCGAAAACAGAATGGAGAAAAGACAGCCTCTTCAGTAAGTGCTGCTGGGAAAAACCGGACAAGTGAAAGAATGAAATTAGAACATTCTCTAACACCATACACAAAAACTTAAAAATGGGTTAAAGACCTAAATGTAAGATTGGAAACTATAAAACTCCTAGAGGAAAACATAAGCAGAACATTCTTTGACATAAATCACAGCAATACATTTTTAAACCTGTCTCCTAAAGCAAAGGAAATGAAAGCAAAAATAAATGAGACCTAATTAAACTTAAAAGGTTTTGTACAACAAAGGAAACAATCAACAAATAAAAAGACAACCTACTGAATGGGAGAAATGATATGACTGACGCAGGGTTAATATCCAACAAATATAAACAGCTCATACAGCTCATAATTTACAAAATCAAACAACCCAATTAAACATGGACAGACGACATGAATAGACATTTTTTCAGAGAGGACATGCAGATGGCCAACAGGCTCATGAAAAGATGCTCAAGACCCCTGATCATCAGGGAAATGCAGATCAAAACTACACTGAGGTAACAACTCAGACCTGTCAGAATGGCTGTCTTCAAAAAGAACAGACATAACCAATGTTGGCGAGAATGTGGAGGAAAGGGAACAGCTGTACACTGCTGGTGTAATCCGGCAAACTGGGGTAGGCACTGGGGTAGGCACTGAGGTAGGCACTGTGGGACACAGTATGGAGGCTCCTCAGAAAACTGAGAACAGAACTACTGTCGACTCAGCAACTCCACTCCTGGGAATGTATCCAAAAAGCACTAATTCAAACATACAGACAGCCCAGTGCTCGTTTAGCAGCATTATTTACGATTGCCAAGATATGGAAGCAACCTAAGTCTCCATCAACAGATGATCGGATGAAGACAATGTGGTATGTATACACTGTGATCAGCCGTAAAAAGGAATGAAAGTTTGCCACTTGCAACAACGTGGACGGACTTGGGGGGTCTTATGCTAAGTGAAATAAATCGAACAGGGAAAGACAAATACTGTACAATCTCACTTACGTGTGGAATCTAAAAATATACAACAGACTAGTGAATATAACAACAACAAAAGAAAACAGACTCAAAGATACAGAGAACAAACCAGCGGTTACCACTGGGATAAGGGAAGAGGGAGGGGCAATATAAGGGTAAGGGATTAAGACATACAAACTACTGGTATAAAATAAGCTACAAGGATATACTGTACAACATGGTATTTGGTCAGTATTTTATAACTATAAATGGAGTATAACCTTTCAAATTATGAGCCACTATTTTGTACTCCTGTTACTTATATAATAGGGTGTATCACCTACACTTCACTGAAAAAGCCTTTTAAATTTTAACAGCTGTGGAAATGGAAACCCAGCATCTCCTTATAATCAGGGCCTCAAGTCACTTTCAGCAGAAAGGCTCACAGAAAGTTTCTAAGCTTGTACTATTCAACTATTTAACTATGGATAGTTAAATGAAGACCTTTAGTTTTTTCCGCCTGTTTCAATTTCTGATATGCAGATCAGAGGTGTCGGTCCTCTCTGTGATACTCTATCACAGGTCAACAGAACATTCCTCTGCTTAAAAATGTGCTTGACAAAAGACTTAGGGACTGAGTACATTTAAGCAAATTATAAAGTAAATATACTGAGTTCCAAGATAATAATTACAGCTATTGCCACAAAACCATCTCCTACCCTAACACCAGAGAAGTCTGGCGAAGGCAGGGCATGTTGGGGACCTGAGTGTCCATCCAGCAACTCAGTCTCACTCCGAAGCATTTTCTAGACTCTGGGATTCTTCCTGCAGTCCTCCTTATCCCTCTTCCTCTCTGACCAAGAATAATTTCTCTCTGGTTACAGACCACAAGCCTACCCTTCTAAACAGGGCCACACTGCATACTGCCCAACTCCAGGATGCTCTCCTCAAAGACTGGGACACGAATGGCACTGCTGGGCAGTGAGCCCACTCCTCCAAGAACCTCATCCTTGAGTCCCAGTGTTTGTGTCCAACAGTGCTAGGCTGTAATATCATCAGAAAGTAGCAATCTCTTCAACAGTACGTGAACTGTGAACTTCTAGATGTTCAAGCTAGATTTAGAAAAGGCAGAGGAACCAGAGATCAAATTGCCAACATCTGTTGGATCATGGAAAAAGCAAGAGAGTTCCAGAAAAATGTTTACTTCTGCTTTATTAACTATGCCAAAGCCTTTGACTGTATGGACCACAACAAACTCTGGAAAATTCTTAAAGAGACGGGAATACCAGACCACCTGACCTGCCTCCTGAAAAATCTGTATGCAGGTCAGGAAGCAAAAGTTAGAACTGGACATGGAACAATAGACTGGTTCCAAATAGGGAAAAGAGTACATCAAGGCTGTATATTGTCACCCTGCTTATTTAACTTATATGCAGAGTATATCATGAGAAATGCTGGGCTGGAAGAAGCACAAGCTGGAATCAAGATCGCTGGAGAAATATCAATAACCTCAGATATCCAGATGACACCACCCTTATGGCAGAAAGTGAAGAAGAACTGAAGAGCCTCTTGATGAAAGTGAAAGAGCGGAGTGAAAAAGCTGACTTAAAACTCAACATTCAGAAAACTAAGATCATGGCATCTGGTCCCATCACTTCATGGCAAATAGATGGGGAAACAGTGGCAGACTTTATTTTGGGGGGCTCCAAAATCACTGCAGATTGTGACTGCAGCCATGAAATTAAAAGATGCTTGTTTCTTGGAAGAAAAGCTATGACCAACCTAGACAGAATATTAAAAAGCAGAGACATTACTTTGCCAACAAAGGTCTATCTAGTCAAATCTACAGTTTTTCCAGTAGTCATGTATGGATGTGAGAGTTGGATTATAAAGAAAGCTGAGCACCAAAGAACTGATGCTTTTGAACTATGGTGCTGGAGAAGACTCTTGAGAGTCCCTTGGACTGCAAGGAGATCCAACCAGTCCATCCTAAAGGAGATCAGTCCTGAATATTCATTGGAAGGACTGATGCTGAAGCTGAAACTCCAATACTCTGGCCACCTGATGTGAACAACTGACTCATTGAAAAAGACCTTGATGCTGGGAAAGATTGAAGGCGGGAGGAGAAGAGGACAATAGAGGACAAGATGGTTGGATGGTATCACTGACTCAATGGACATGAGTTTAAGTAAACTCCAGAAGTTGGTGATGGACAGGGAGGCCTGGCGTGCTGCAGTCCATGGGGTTGCAAAGACTCGGACATGACTAAGCGACTGAATTGAGTAGTCTCTAAGGCAGCAGTTCTCAGAGTATTATGACAATAGGAAAATGATTACAAGGAATTTGTCACTAATATGGATTTTCTGATTGATATTCTAGGTTTAGAATAGATTCAAGATTATGTCTCCAATAATGTTACTACTCACACTCACACTGCAACAGCTTTTTGGAAGGGCGATGTAGCCAGTATGCCAGGAATGAACCATGGGATATTACTACACATTTACCGTGTCTGTCTTGGCAAGGAAAAGAACAACATGAAAACTTTTGGTGTTACATATAGTGTGCTGAAAAATTACTTAAAAGCTGAGGCTATGTCCCCAATTTAATGAATCTGAGAAAACCCTTACAGCATCTAATAAATAGATAGCTAGTGGAATTAAGCGCTCCAAGTTCTAAAATGTCTTTGCCACTGTATAGCTCATTTAGCTTCAATTTTCTCACTTGCAGGTACAGGATGGCTGCCAGCCTCGGTGCTAAGGTTAAAATAATGAAGCTTTATAGGACCAACTGATGAGAAAGCCTTTGGATATATCAATAATTACAGTGCCAACAGGAATTCTGAAGAACCTGGAAATTCAGCTTCTTCATAAAACCAAGTAAGACTATAAATGTTGCCTGAACAACAATAATGTCTGCCATTCAAGATCACCTATGTGCCAGACTCACCAAGCAGGAGGCTTTTATGTAGCCTTCACAATTCTGGCAGAAATGAAGACCACCACTTTATATATGAGAAACCAGAGGTCAAAGAGGTTAACCCACCCATGGTGATCTGATTTGTAAGTACAACTGCCTCACTGACATCCAGGCTCTTTCCCCATACCACTCTAGTTCTGCGACCTGGAAAGACCTCTACAACTTCTACTCATGTGCCCGCTTTCCCTAAAAATGACTTAGCTTGAAATATGTACTTCTTGCAGTGGTGACCATGTTATACAGAATGCTAAGATGATGCTGTGAAAGTGCTGCACTCGATATGCCAGCAAATTTGGAAAACTCAGCACTGGTCACAGGACTGGAAAAGGTCAGTTTTTATTCCAATCCCAAAGAAGGGCAATACCAAAGAATGCTCAAACTACCACACAATTGCATTCATTTTACATGCTAGCAAGGTAATGCTCAAAATCCGTCAAACTAGGCTTCAGCAGTACATGGACTAAGAACTTCAAGATGTACAAGCTGGATTTAAAAGTGCAGAGAACTGGATGGGAGGGGAGTATGGGGGAAACTGGATACATGTGTATGTATGGCTAAGTCCCTTCACTGTTCACCTGAAATTATCACAACATTGTTAATTGGCTATACCCCAATACATAATGTTTTTGGTGTTAATAATAATAAAAATTCCCGTGGCATTTTTCAAAAAAGAAAAAAAGAGCAGAGGAACCAGAGATCAAATTGCCAACATCCGCTGGATCATAGAAAAAACAAAGGAATTCCAGAAAAACATTTACTTCTGCTTCATTGATTACACTAAAGCCTTTGACTCTGTTGGATCACAACAAACTGTGGAAAATTCTTAAAGAGATGGGAATACCAGATCGCCTTACCTACCTCGTGAAAAACCTGTATGCAGGTCAAGAACCAACAGTCAGAACCAGACATGAACAATGGACTGGTTCAAAATTGGGAAAGGAGTATATCAAGGCTGTATATTGTCACCCTGCTTGTTTAACTTACACGTAGAGTACATCATTCAAAATGCTGGGATGGATGAATCACAAGCTGAAAGGAATCAAGATTGCTGGGAGAAATATTAGTAACCTCAGATATGCAGATGATACCACCCTAATGACAGAATATGAAGAGGAACTAAAGAGCCTCATGATGGAAGTGAAGGAGGAGAGTGAAAAAGCTGGCTTAAAACTCAACATTCAAAACACTAAGATCATGCGTGGCATCTGGTCCCATCACTTCATGGCAAATAGGTGAGGAAACAGTGGCAGACTTTTTTTGGGGGAGGCTCCAACATCACCGCAGGTGGTCACTGCAGCCGTGAAATTAAAAGACGCTTGCTCCTTGGAAAAAAAGGCTATGATAAACCTAGACACCATATTAAAAAGCAGAGACATCACTTTGCTGACAAAGGTCTGTCGTCAAAGCTATGGTTTTTCCAGTAGTCATGTATGGATGTGAGAGTAGGGCCATAAAGAAAGCTGAGCACTGAAGAATTGATGCTTTTGAACTGTGGTGCTGCAGAAGACTCTTGAGAGTCCCTTGGACAGCAAGGAGATCAAACCAGTCAATCCTAAAGGAAATCAATCCTGAATATTCATTGGAAGGACTGAAGCTGAAGCTCCAATACTGTGACCACTTGATGGGAAGAGCCAACTCACTGGAAAAGACCCTGATGCTGGGAAAGGTTGAGGGCAGGAAAAGAGGTCAACAGAGGATGAGAATGGCTAGACGGCATCACCAACTCAATGGACATGAGTTTGAGCAAATTTGGGGAGATAGTGAAGGACAGGGAAGCCTGGCGTGCTGCAGTCTCTGCAGTCTCAAAGAGTCAGACATGACTGAGTGAGTGAATAATACTTCTCTACCCTCTTGAAGTTAGGCAACTATGTGACTCATTCTGGCTAATGAAATATGAGTAAAAGAAATCTGGGCCACTTCCAAGGTGAAGCATATTATTTCAAGTGTTCCAGCCTCCCGGCCTCTCTTCCTTTTCCATAGCAATCAGGGAACCTGTGTGCTGCAGTGGTGCCTCAAGATGAAAGAAACTTGAGGTATGAAGCCATCCTGTGGAGGACAGGTTCCCTAGAGAGTTGCATAAACCCAGTGAATTTTAGGAAAGAAATAAACCTTGAAGCCACACAGTTGGGGATTATTCTTTTACTGTAGTATAACCCAGCCTATCCTGACTGACACAGCTGGTGAAGAGAAATCACAGAACAGACCTAAGGCAGGCTCTGATGTCCTTCACTATTATGTTAAATTTGGCTTAAACATGGGAGAATAAAAACTTAAAGGTTGGACAAAGGGAAAGAGAAACCTGGTGTTAATTAAGCTTAAATAGGTTTTACAATCACCTGGAAAAACCAAACCACCACTCTTCCCTTCAGAGAGCTCAGCACATTGGTTAATCCCATTATATGACACACCTTCTGAGGAAATCAGAACATTTTGATATTTTCAATGAACTAGTGTGGGAGTTCTGATCAGCTTGGTTAAGTGAAGAGTTAGTTTTTTGGGGGTGGATTATAGTCCTATGTCTACTTAATAAAACTGGACTAAGCAGGACTAGGCTTAATTTAGAGAGTAGCTGCTGGTATATTTCAATTTTTGATTAGGCCTGTTGATACCCATATAAATCTGAGAATGTCTGAACGTACCATGTAAAATTACATGGTATGTTCAATATTCAAAATGAATTCAATATTCATTTGCATTAGGAAGGCTAAGATTCTCGTTTTCTAAGTTATTAGTCCCATTATTTAGGTAAAGGTCAGACAAGCATCTTTCTCCTAAACCTTCACCGTATCACATCCATATAGTCTAAAATTTGTAGTAAAGTCAATTGATTTAGGAATAAAAAGTGAACATGTAACTTTCTGAGCAATACAATCCCTGAAGTACTCATTAAAAAATGGTCAATTATTATGACAATGATTAACAACAGGGCACAATTCAAAAGCAAAAGCTTTCTGTTAATGTGCAGTAAACTGAGCAACAGGGATGACCCTAGAGTGTCTTAGGGCCAGGGCATGCTCTGCAGCTAAGACTCAGCCCAATAAGAACAATTTATAACATGCTTCTTGATTTAAGGTGCTAACAGGTCAGGTTCTCAGCAGCAGTTCTAAAACTATTTCAATCAGGCTTTATTTTTAGTAACTGAACCACCTTTGACTGTCAGGCCTCTTCCTAAAAGCTTTATATTTTACTGCACTAAATAATAAAAAAATTATGACATTTTGACTCCACTTGTTTGACTTCATATGACTAGAATGCTAGATTTCTAATTTTAAAAGATATGCAGCAAGCAACAAAGATTTATTGTATAGTACAGGGAACTATAGTATCTTGTAATAACCTATAACAGAAAATCTGAATAACATATATATATATATATATAAAACTGAATGACCTTGCTGTATACCTGAAACACTGTCAACTATACTTCAATTATATATATATATATATATATATATATATATATATAAAGAAATACTTTATAATAGTTACCAACCAAATCACTACCATTTTCACATTTTACCTAATGATCCTGCTTCACTGGCACACATAGATGAGCATGCACAAACACAGAACACATAGGACCTGCTTGCACTCCCACTTTATGATGCTTTTTTTTTAAAGCCTGGGTGATAGATTGTCATAGGGGAATGAAGATACTGATGGCTCAATAACAGAGCTTCCATGTATACGTTTATTTTCACACTGCATAGGAAGTTACTTATAAGTGAACATAGGTATAAGGCACTCAGAACAAAAGAATGAACATGTACTTAAAAGAATCAGAATTTCTGTAACACAACAAACACCTGCATCCCACATTTTTTTTTTTTTAACAATTGGCAACTCTACATGCACACACACACATAAAGCAAGGACTGGTAAATCACTGGTATAATGACTGGTACAGTTGGTACAATCATTAGCACCTTATTTGATGCTGTCACTTAGGAACTGTTAAGTATAACCTAGCATCTGGATGCTAAATAAAAGTGGGGGAGGGGGGAGGCTAAATAGGGGAGTCACTCTACCCGTTTCCAAATTTTAGGAATTCAAGTTTATTCAAAAACTAGAATACACAAGACCATAACCACTATCTTTCTTCAGTAACTTCAGAATGGTAGGTAGTTTTAAACAACTTTAAAACTTAAGCTCCTTTTGAATATCCCAAAGTGTTTTTGCACTCTTCTGCAGACGAGCCTCTTCTTCAGGGGCCAACTTTACTTTTATAAGGTCAGTAATACCACTCTCCCCCAGGATACAAGGAACACTGAGGAATACTTCTTCATTTATTCCATAGAGACCCTTAATTCTGGTGGAAACTGGATGCACTCTCCTAAGATTCTTCAAAATACTTTCTGTTAGGTCAGCTACAGACAGGCCAATGGCCCAAGAAGTATAACCTTTCATTTTAATAATCTCATAGGCACTAGCAACCACATCTTTGTGAACATTTTTCCACTGCTCCGGATCTTTATCAGTTCCTATATCTAAGTTCAGTTCCTTCAGAGGGACACCTGCGATGTTCACTCCACTCCACACAGGAACACTTGAGTCTCCGTGCTCTCCAAGGATCCACCCATGACAGCTTTCAGAATGGATACTAAGCCTTTGCCCAATCAAGAAACGGAAACGGGCAGTGTCCAGATTACAACCACTTCCAATAACACGGTTTTGGGGAAAGGCACTCAACTTCCAGGCTACGTACGTCAAGATATCCACCGGATTGGAAACCACAATCAGTTTGCAGCGCGGACTGTACTGAACAATACTGGACATCATTAATTTAAAGATGGCCACATTTCGCTGGACTAAATTAAGGCGTGTTTCTCCTTTTTCCTGGCGTGCACCTGCCGTGATAATCACGAGGTTGGAGTTTGCAGTGACAACGTAATCTCTGCTGGAAACAATGTTTGGCATTTTCACGAAAAGGCTGCCATGCTGAAGATCCATTGTCTCACCCTTCAGTCGGCCTTCATCAACATCCACCAGGGCGAGTTCATCGCTCAAGCCTTTTAACAGGATGCTGACGGCACAGGCCATGCCAACCGATCCGGTTCCTACGATAGAGATCTTACTGTTGCGAACAGGCTCCTCTGAGGTGAAATTCTTCATCAGCTCACACTTGACCGTCGCCATCTTGGACGCGGGGGCCACGGCCCAGGCGCCCCCGAGGGGGGTGGCTGCCGGCGGGCAGGGGCTTGGGGCCATTCCCAGGCACAGGAAATTCGCCCTCACAGTGCCCGCTCTCTGGCTGGCCCGCAGGATTCCCACAGTCCAGCTCATGGCTATTCACTTGAGAAGTGAAGGCAGAAAGCAGCAGGTGCCCTTAGAAACTCCAAAGGAGAGAGCTGTGACCGTTGGCCAGTTCTCAGCCCGCTATGCGGCTGCGCAAAGCCGAGGCCTCGCGACAGCCCCTCCAGCTCGCTACTGCGGCTGCGCAAGGCGGGCTCAGCGCGCGTGGCCTCTAAAGGGCCTCTATAAAATATCAAGAGGGGAGGCTATTTCTAGCAAATGAATTCTGGAGTTAGAAGTTTTAGAAACCCATCAATTCTCTAATGCATTGGAGATAGAATTACACATACTTAGTATGTGTAATGAGCCAACCCAGATCCTTGGGATTACTTTTCTGTTTTTACGACATATTCCAATAAAAATATTTCCATTAAATACACATGAAAATACAGTTAAATGTTCTTAACGATATTCCTGCCAAGGATCAACCAGGTGCGAATCCTTTGTCTCCCAATGGCCTCCTGCACCATTTTCCTGCATCTGCGGGAAAAGCAGGCCTTCTGTTTCCCGTTGTACCCATTTCAAGAACCTTCTATTTGGAAAGACTTCCGCTGCCCTTATGCCTATTAGGACCATAACTGTGGGGGAGTCACAAGATCCTGACGACAGAGGGAAGGAGCCCACTGTGAGCCAAACAGTAAGAACTCGGAGGGTTACTTATCTCTCATGAAAAGGAAAGCTCCTGGTCAAGAGTCCCGATGACAAATGACTTCTCAAGTAAAAAGATGATGCTGCAGCTGCTAAGTCGCTTCAGTCATGTCTGACTCTGTGTGACCCCATAGATGGCAGCCCACCAGGCTCCCCTGTCCCTGGGCTTCTCCAGGCAAGAACACTGGAGTGGGTTGCCATTTCCTTCTCCAATGCATGAAAGTGAAAAGTGAAAGTGAAGTCGCCCAGTCGTGTCGGACTCTTAGCAACCCCATGGACTGCAGCCTACCAGGCTCCTCCACCCATGGGATTTTCCAGGCAAGAGTACTGGAGTGGGGTGCCAAAGGTGATGATAATATATCTTAAATGTCTTTAAAATGGCAAATTTTGACCCAGGCACAAATCAAATTGTGGATTAAAGTAGTTAGTGCAACATGGCATCAGTATATCTTACATTCCTCTGCATATCTCTGGTCAGTCTTATGAACTTCCTTTCACATTTCTAACAAAATAAAAAATTTACATTTGATGAAACAGTGTACATATATTTGTATACACATACATACACACACACCCTTAAGCCCAATAAACTATGTAAATCCAAACAAAAATAATGGTACTTTCTCCTCACTTATATAAACAAAAGTCTGACCATGTAATGATTTCTCAAAGCTTTCCTGTCATATAAGAAAGTGGTATGCTCTCCCCTAATGGAGCTCTTGGGCTTCCCTGGTGGCTCAGTGGTAAAGAATCCACCTGCCAAGCAGGAGATGTGGGTTCAGTCCCTGGGTCGGGAAGACTCTCTCTCGAGGAAATGGCAACCCCCTCAAGTATTCTTTGCCTGGGAAATCCCATGGACAGAGGAGCCTGGCGGGTTGCTGTCCACGGGGTCACAGAAGAGTTGGACACATGGAGCAACTAAAGAGCAACGACAAATGGAGCTCTTGGATATGCAGGCTCCTCACAGGGGAGAAAAACCACCTGTGTATATGTACAGAAAAATACCGTGTTTGATGACATGGCTCGATGGCATCACCGACTCGATGGACATGAGTTTGAGTGAACTCCGGGAGTTGGTGATGGACAGGGAGGCCTGGCGTGCTGCGATTCATGGGGTTGCAAAGAGTCGGACACGACTGAACAACTGAACTAAACTGATACATACATACATTCCATTTTAGAATACTAAATCTTGAAAAAATGAGTATTTTATATTCAGACTTGAAAACCTATTCTCACTCTTCCTGCCACTGAGCTGCAGTCCAGGAAGAGAGGAACAACAAGCAAAGGAGTTGCTGCTGCTGCTGCTAAGTCGCTTCAGTCACGTCCGACTCTGCGCGACCCCACAGACGGCAGCCCACCAGGCTCCCCCGGCCCTGGGAGTCGGTGAGGGGTGAGAAAAGTGTGGTAATTAGCAGAGCTCCTGCATCATATTTCAGGATGACTTGCTGGCACCCTGTTTAGACAGTACAGCATAAGCTTCATGATACACAAAATGGTAACAGCACCACATATATGAATTCTCTTCACCCTGGTGGTCAGATATATGGTAACCATTTGTCAAATTAAAAAGCGGAATCCTTTAAATGATCTTCATTTAACGGTGGCTGACATCTTAAAGGAATCCTCTTAAAACACCAACTTCTGATACCTACTGTTTCTTTTATCTGAGTCATAGCTTAAAATGTTTTAATCTAATGCCTGCTCCCACCTTCTCCCTACAATGACTCCTTTCACCAGTCATTTTCCTTATAAGTGTTCTTGAGGATGAAATTCAAGGACATAAAGACTTAGTTAGATGGCTTCTTCTATATTAATTTTCTTCCTAGAATTTGAACCTGTGTAGAAATACAATCACTATGACAGCTGCCTCTTCAGTTTTTCCCCTTAGCCACAACTAAATCAATTTTGAAAAAAAATAACACTCTATAAAAGTATCTCAAATGCAGCCATTTATAATAAGTCTTGAGATAAGAAGGAAAGAACTAAAAAAGATGAGATGACTTCAGTTCAGTCACTCAGTCGTGTCCGACTCTTTGCAACCCCATGAATTGCAGCATGCCAGGCCTCCCTGTCCACCACCAACTCCCGGAGTTCACTCAAACTCATGTCCATCAAGTTGGTGATGCCATCCAGCCATCTCATCCTCTGTCGTCCCCTTCTCCTCCGGCCCCCAATCCCTCCCAGCATCAGAGTCTTTTCCAATGAGTCAACTCTTAGCATGAGGTGGCCGAAGTATTGGAGTTTCAGCTTTAGCATCAGTCCTTCCAATGAACACCCAGGACTGATTTCCTTTAGAATGGACTGGCTGGATCTCCTTGCAGTCCAAGGGACGGACTCCCCAAAAATGGAGAAAGTCAGCTACAGTTAACCAGCTCCCTAATGACCTTCTATCTTAGGTGGCTCATTATTCCTTTTGAATGGAAAATCTAACTCAAATTATCTATTCCAAATTCACTTTAATATTACAGCTGATGGCAGGATTATGCCATAATACTATTGGTTACAGCACTTAGGAGGGAGGAAGCAGGAAATAAAGATGACCAGCGAGCAGCTGAACCAAGAATGGTTGTAAACTAAGTCACCTGGACTTTCATCCCTAGCTCTCGATGCCCTTTTTCTCTCTAGGAATCCAGTTCAAATATTCTACCCTCTCCTAAGTCTTTTACAGTCTCCCAGGAAGTAACTTTTTAAAAATCTGCCACCACTGTGTACCTCTCTCCATTACAGGATTTATCACACACAAACGTAATTACTTATGAAATTGTCACTCGTCAAAGGGAACACCTTTTATTTAACAGCATATCTTTATCCTCTAGCACAGAGCTTGGTACATGAACAGGGATTTAGTCACTGTTCATGGTAGAAAAGAATGAGGAAATAACTACAGAACTGAGGCAAGTAAGGCTCTGGGGGCTAACAGGTGAGAATAAGATGGAAAGGCAGGGCTGGAGAATCCACCTGGTGTGGAGTTTTGAATAAAGGGGTAAGGAAAATGGTGCCTATTTGGGGTTTTTTAGCAAGGTTGATACAATAAGTTTCAGATAAAGCTATGAGTAAACTAAAAGATTTCTTAATCCCTTTCAAAACTAGTATCTACCTTTACCAAATTAGAACATAAAATTAAAAAAGAGTCTACAGTGCTAGAAACACAGTAAAATAAATATGCAATGGCAGAAGGAATATTTTTATCCTTTGAAGTTATTTAAAATATTCTGTTCTGTGGAAAGTTTTAAAAAAATAATCCATGTGCAAATGGATTTGAAAAAGAAAAAAAAGATGCAACGAGGGTTGTGTTAATTTTACAAGCTACAAACTCACCAGCATGCAAGCGGAGCGTTATATAAACACAATTATTTTTTAAAATCTTGTGATTTAAAAATCCTAACAGGCAAATTGTAGTTTTTAAAAAATTAGTGGGCTGTGATTCTATTGCTCATAAATAACTTTGTAATCCTCATGTGGGGGTCTTTACAAACCACAGAACCTGAAAGTGTTTTCTTTCATCAGCAATAGTGGGACGGCTCGGGGAAGGACAAAAGCAGGGCCACAAAGCTCTGTCCCATGAATAGAACAAAGGTAGAATGTCAATTCAAAAAAACCCAGGGACCAACTTCCTACTTATGGTATTCAGATACCGTAATATCAACTGGCAAGCTGCTCGTATTAATCATTAAAAAGGACAACATGAAAACATGGCACAAAGAAACTAAAATTCATTAATGTGTGTTTAAACACACTAAATCATATCTAAAAAGTGAGAAAGAGCCCATGGTCAAAAAATTAAACCGCATAGGTGCTGTTTACTAAGTCAGCTCATTTATTCTCTGCAATTGGACTAACAATACACATAATACTGTAGTCCTCAGTAACAATAGCTTTACCCATCCCCCCCAAAAAAAAGACAGACACAAGAATGTTTGTGTATGGAAGTTACTTTCAATTTGAGGTAGAAACTTAAGTTATCTTTATAAAAAAACTCCAAACTGCCAAAACAAATTTAATTTCATGTTGTAAAGGTTAAAGCTTAATTTGCCTCCATCAAGGCCATGAACAGGGTCAACAGCAGCTGGGAACAGTAAAGAGGGGAAGGGGTGTTCCAGGTGGGCAATTAGCAAGGACAAGGCTCAAGAACATGACCTTTCAGCAGGCGTAGACCTCTGACCATGACAAAGGATAAGAGGAACAGCTAGACTCTCAACTGTGGCACTCCTGACATTTCGGACTAGACTATTCTTTGTGGCCTGTCCTATGCACTGTGGGATGTTTAGCAGCAGCCTGCAACGCAGGAGATGGGGGTTCGATCCCTGGGTCGGGAAGATCCCCTGGAAGAGGAAATGGCACCCCACTCCGGTATTCTTGTCTGAGAAATCCCATGGACAGAGGAGCCTGGCGGGTACAGTCCATGGGGTCCCAAGAGTCGGACAGGACTTGCAACTAAACCACCACTGACCTCCATCAGTTATGATGGCCGAAAGGACCTCCAGACACTGCCAGCTCTCTCTCATGGCTGGGGGTGGGACCCAGCAAAACTGCCACCCACACCTCCCCCACCCCCAGCTGAGACTCAACGGGTTAAAGCATAAGCAGGGGCCGGGTCAGAGAGGGACTCATAAATCGCATCAGGGAACCTGGAACGTACTCTCAAGGGAAGAGGGAGCCACTGAAACAACAAGGTGGCGTGGTCAGATTCCCCCCCGCAGGGCACCTCCTCCACACAAGGCTCTGGTGGGTGCCGAGGACACAGCAGGGAACAAGGGAAATGAGGGTGCCACCCTCTTAGAATTTAGGGGTTTTTTTGCAAAGACAGAAACAGTTTTTAAGTGGTTAGTGTTACTTCATTTTGCAACAAGCATTATGAGGAAAAGAAAATAGGGCAACACCAGAGAGGAACTGAGAGGAGGGAGTGAAGAGGCTCTTGCATTTGGACAATTAATTAGATAGTCTGGGGAAGCATCTCTGAGGAGGGGAAATAAATCTGGGTTGAAACCCTGGATGGCCACGTGGAACCAGCCGTGCAAAGACCCAGGGAAGGAGTGTCCTGGGCAAAGCCAGAAAGGCTCTATGCAGAAACAGGCTGGTGTGCTGAAGGAACAAGAAGGCCCAGGGCCAGGTGAGTGTAGGGCATGGGAGGGGTCCTTGTGGGGGCTCAGGTGAGGTCAGCGAGGTTGGTGGGGCTACATCCTATAAGATTTCCTCAACAGGAGATGCTGAAGGGTTTCTAGATAAGTGAGTGACATGATTTGACTTACATGCGGGAAAAAATTCTAGGGAAAGTGAAGCTGAGATACGAGATAAGAAACCATTTCAATATACCAGGCAAAAATGGAGGTGGAGAGAGATGAAAGAGCTGGGCTATGTTTAGCAGCAGAGCTAACAAACACTCATGGTTTAGATGAAGGGAAAAGATGGGAAATGAGAAAATCTAAGATGATTCTCTGCTGGGTTTTTGGCTTGAACTACTGGGGAGATGGGAGTGGCACTCACTGAAATGGAAGAGACTGAGGGAGGAGCAAGTTGGGGAGAAGGTGAGGAAACCCAAGAGTTCTGGTTAGGACCTGGGGCTTTGACATGCCGTGAGACACAAGAGATGGACCACGTGTGGTTTCAAGGCCAATCTGAAGGTCAGGCTGAACTGTATATGTGGACACTGTCAAACTGTAGATTGCTTTTAATCACCAGCACCAAGGGCTGAGTTCAGATGGAGAACAGGGGCCCAAGTACGAAGCCACCGGACACGCCAATGCTTCAGGGTCTGCAGGGGAGGAGCCGGCAAAGGAGACACACACAGGGCGAAGTGAAAGGCGCAGAAGCCGAGAGACAGCGTCCACGGAGGGGAGAAGGCTCACTTGTGTCAAATGTTGCTGAGAGATCAAGTAACAGAAGAGTAAAGACAAGACCTGGACCCGGCAACACGCAGGGCACCGGAGCCCTGACACCAGCAGTTTCAGGGGTGCCAGGAAGGAAACTGGACTGAGGATAAACGGGGCAGGAAGTGGAGACAGGGATCACAGGCAACTCTTTCAGGAAATCTCTTCTATGACAGGAAGCAGGCAAATGGGCTGGTAGCCAGAGGAGAAGAGAAGAGTTTTAGATGGGAGAGACTAGAACGCGTCTCTACACACTGCAGCAGAGAGAAAGCCGTTGATCAGCAAAGGTTGGGGATAATTACGGGAGCGAGATCCTTGGGCAGAGGCAGGTGGGAGGAGGTCGAATGCCCTCGTGGGGGTGGGGCTTTGCAGCAGCATCTCTTGGGTCTCACAGGCATGTCAAAAGGCCCACCATACCCATGGAGAGAGATGAAAGAGCTGGGCTATGTTTAGCAGCAGAGCTAACAAGCACTCATGGTTTAGATGAGGGGAAAGATGGGAAATGAGAAAATCTAAGATGATT
The DNA here is from genome assembly GCF_002263795.3 of Bos taurus. Taxonomy (NCBI): domain Eukaryota; kingdom Metazoa; phylum Chordata; class Mammalia; order Artiodactyla; family Bovidae; genus Bos; species Bos taurus. Next base: position 93,947,132 of record NC_037336.1, read on the forward strand.
CTCTGCTGGGTTTACATCCAGGTCTTGTCTTTACTCTTCTGTCACTTGATCTCTCAGCAACATTTGACACAAGTGAGCCTTCTCCCCTCCGTGGACGCTGTCTCTCGGCTTCTGTGCCTTTCATGGTACGGCTATAGGCGGAGGTGACTGGTGCAGCCTACCTCAGCTGCAGGCAGGTGTGGGGAAGATGAAGCCCAGCATGTCCTAGCCGCATGTGGAGAAACACCATGGCAGGGCCAGTTGGGAGGCAGGCAGAACCACCGTTAGCTATAAGACGTGTAGGGCAGGAAGGTGCCCCCAACCCCAGGACTGTGGGGGTGGAGTAGCAGCAAGACTTGGTGACACATCAGTCTGAGGGGGGAGAAAGAGTGTGGTCATGAATGAAATCCAGCTTTTCAGTCTAGGCAGCACTGCTGGATGATGGACGCTGCTGCCATTCACCAGGAGTGATGCTGGGAGTAGGCTGGAGGGTGAAATGGGAAGTAAAGGACAGTTCGAGGGGAACTACACCTGACCCCAGCGGACGTCCAAGATCAGTGTCCAGTCAAATGCGCCCACGAGCTAGGAGTTCAGGGCTCTGGCTGGAGATGCAGTCCTGGCAGCTGTCTGCATGTGGAGGAAGCCACTGGGATGACCAGAACCATGGAGAAAATACAAGGGCAAAGGAGGAAACAACAGGAAACAGGATGGTGGGAAGTGGAAAACAACAGCCCAAGCAGGACCATGAACAAGTACAAAAAGAACAAGAGCTCTGAAAGCCCCAAGAGTCTTGTCACAGCTAACACTGGTTAAAATTGTTCGAAGTATTTCAGTCAGGAAAACTAGAGAGAATATTTCATATTCTGATCGATGAACTGAAAGTCAAAGTGTTAGTCGCTCAGTCGTGTCCAACTCTTTGTGACCCCATGGACGACAGCCCGCCAGCCTCCTCTATCCATGGCATTTTCCAGGCAAGGACACTGGAGCAGGTTGCCATTTCCTTCTCCAGGGGATCTCCCCAACCCAGGGATCAAACTCGGGTCTCCTGCATTGCAGGCAGATTCTTTACTGTCTGAGTCACCAGTGAAGCCCAATTGATATATTTTTTTTCATAGTTTTAGATATTTGTAAGTGACTAACCAATAATAGGTTGGAGTAGGAAACGGCAACCCACTCCAGTATTCCTGCCTGGAGAATCCCATGGACAGAGCAGCCTGGTGGGCTACAGCCCATGGGGTCGCCGAGAGTCAGAGGTGACTGAACACAGCACAGCAGTCAGGAGTAGGTACCTCTGAAAAGAAAGCTTAAGGGGCAAGCGTGCGCTCTCAGGTCTTCACTCCACAGGCTCTGGCTAGAGATCAGCTCACGTGAGCCCAGTTTTCCACGCTCAGTGTAAGAAGTAAGGACAAAGGAAAAGACAACATGTGACATCAAGGCTGCCAGACCTCCAGTGGCATTAAGACTGAGAATGTTCTTGAGATAATTAGGCCTGATTTGTGTCAGGCGTGGAACAAGAAGGCTTCTAAGGCAGGGCTTATCTTCCCTGGTAACTGTTGCACATTCTTACTGTATAAAATGCTGGGGGCCCTATTTTACTTATAAAAGGAAACTGATGGGTTTTTAAAAGAAGAATCTTGGCAATATGCCAAAACAGCTGAATCCCTTCTTCCCTCCTGCCTTGGCTTTAAAAAAGAAAAAGAAAAAAGAAAGTACATCAGTCATTATCTCCCATTTTAAGCTGAGCAAGCCCCTTTGACTCGGTCTCCCTGTCACCAAACTGCTTCTCCACGTTCACAGAGTGCTTCTCACCACCAGGAGGCCAAGCCCATTAGAGCTGCACTGGGGATGGGAAGTAAGGCGTACAGAGATGTTCTTGTCACCTCAGACCGGAGTTTAACCCGTGCCAGTGCCACTTCCAATTAATTTAAAAATTATTCCAGGAAAAACATTCCTCAATACTTAAGCTGTTTGAAGGCCCGAGAGCGTGACAGATGGAGTCATTTCTGCAAGGTCATGATGACGTGTTCTGAGTGGTCAAGGAGGTACCATCAGGAAGAGGAAGCCATGATGGGGCTGCTGACAGGCGGTAAGCAGAATAAGAAACTGAAGCTCTCTTCCTGGAGGCAGAAGCTGGTAGAAATCTCTGGAAGCACTGAAACTAGATCAGGCGAGGACGTAGAAAAATGTTTTAGCCTCTTTTCAGACTTCCCCTGCAGACCACTCAGAAGTGGCTACCAAGAAACCATTTGCCAGAAGACTCCGATTTGTTTTTAATCTTTGACCTAAACCAATGAATAGTATAGAGCATGAAGGCTGCTTCCTTCTTAGATATCTTAGAAGTGGAAAACCCTAAAGCTTTCCCTTAGTTTTATTTTACGTATGGCGGTGGAGCATTCACCCTACAATGCTGCTTTCATCTGAAATAAGTGAACATAGTGCAAGAACAAATGCACTTAATACGAGATACACCAGAATGCTGGTAAAAACTGAAATTAGCAGAGTCGAGAGATTTGACTGTAATTAACAAAAGCCCTCAAGTTGGTCATAAGGTAATTAAGAAGTGGGCCTAAATATTAATATAAAAGTATTCCTAACAACAGCTACCAAAAAGAGACTGGAGAAAATAAGTTTTATTTGCGTACACCCAATATTGTCCCAGGGATGAGGTGTTATAGTCCTTCCTGTAAAAGATCTTTCTTAGAATACATTCAGATGGCCAACAGGCACATGAAAAGATGCTCACCACCACTCATTACTAAAGAAACACAAATTAAAACTACAATGAGGTACTACCTCACACCAGTCAGAAAGGCCATCATCAAAAAGTCTACAAATAACAAATGCTGGAAAGGGTGTGGAGAAAAGGGAACTCTCCCACAGTGCTGGTGGCAATGTAAATTGGTCCAGCCACTATGGAGAACAGTATGGAGGGTCCTCAGAAAACTAAAAAACAGAGTTGCCATTACGATCCAGTAATCCCACTCCTGGGAATATATTAACAGAAAACTGTAGTTCAGAAAGAGACACGCACCCCTGTATTCACAACAGCACTATTTACAACAACCAAGACATGGAGACAACCTAAACACCCAGCAACAGATGAGTGCATAAAGATACGGTGCACACGTGCACAACACACTATTACTCAGCCAGAAAAAAGGACAAAACAGTGCCACTGGCAGCAACACGGACAGACCTCAGTCAGTTCAGTTCAGTCGCTCAGTCGTGTCCGACTCTTTGCGACCCCATGAATTACAGCACGCCAGGCCTCCCTGTCCATCACCAACTCCCGGAGTTCACCCAAACTCACGTCCATCGAGTCGGTGATGTCATTCAGCCATTTCATCCTCTGTCGTCCCCTTCTCCTCCTGCCCCCAATCCCTCCCAGCATCAGAGTCTTTTCCAATGAGTCAACTCTTCACATCAGGTGGCCAAAGTACTGGAGTTTCAGCTTTAGCATCAGTCCTTCCAAAGAACATCCAGGACTGATTTCCTTTAGGATGGACTGGTTGGATCTCCTTGCAGTCCAAGGGACTCTCAAGAGTCTTCTCCAACACCACAGCTCAAAAGCATCAATTCTTCGGCACTCAGCTTTCTTCATAGTCTAACTTTCACATCCATATGTGATCACTGGAAAAACCATAGCCTTGACTAGATGGACCTTTGTTGGCAAAGTAATGTCTCTGCTTTTGAATATGCTATCTACATTGGTCATAACTTTCCTTCCAAGGAGTAAGCGTTTTAGACATAGAGGTTATCATATTAATACTAAATGAAGGAAGTCAGAAAGACAAATACCAAAGGATATCGCTTATATGTGGAATCTAAACTATGACACACATGAACTTATCTACAAATTAGACAAAGGGAGCCGACTTGCAGTTGCAGGGGGCAGGGAGGGCTGGCTTGGGAATCTGGGACTAGCAGGTGCAAACTAATATACAGAGAATGGATAGACAAGGTCCTACTGTAGAGCACAGGGAACTACATTCAATATCCTGTAATAAGCCATAATGGAAAAGAACTTTTAAATAAGATCTTCCTTAGAACAGGAAAGGGCTGCCCTGATAGCTCAGTTGGTAAAGAATCCGTCTGCAATGCAGGAGACCCTGGTTCGATTCCTGGGTCGGGAAGATCCCCTGGAGAAGAGATAGGCTACCCACTCCAGTATTCCTGGGCTTTCCTGGTGGCTCAGCTGATAAAGAACCCACCCGCAACGCGGGAGACCTGGGTTCAATCCCTGGATTGGAAAGATCCCCTGCTGAAGAGAAAGGCAACCCTCTCCAGTATTCTGGTCTGGAGAATCCCATGGACTATAATAATCCATGGGGTCGCAAAGAGTTGGACACGACTGAGCGATTTTCACTTTCACTTAGAACAGGAAAAATCAAATGACAACTTTTAGAGAGATGTTTAAAATATGTTTGTTTTAACATGTTTAACTTTTAGTTTTTTAAAGAAAAAGAGGTCTGGGCTTTTGAGAAAAAAGCAACCTATAATAAGGAGGAAGACTGGGGCTGTAGAGTATGCACGACCCCAATCACAGATTATTCCCATAAAGGCCTGTACAGCAGCAGGGTCTTCAGAGAGACAGGTAAAGGAAGACATTTTCCATATGTCAGACTGGCAAAAATTTCAGAGTAACAAAAGCTACTAATGGCAAGGATGCTAGGAAACTTGTATACATTGTTGATATCTTCTAAATTTTATATATTTTCCTGGGGGGACATTTAACAACAGATATCAAAAACATTTTTTAAAAAATACACTTCGATTCAACAATAACATCTTGTCTTTAGAACACATTTCTTGACGAAACACAGTACAAAAAGATGTATGCCTACAGAGGTTTACCATGGTGTCTGACAGTAAAAAATTACAGTCTAAATGCTGCTGCTAATTAAGTAAATTATAACTTACAATTGAGCCCCACATAGCCATTAAAGTAATGGAGAGTCACATACTCTACTATGCAAAGATGTTCCTATGACTATTCAGTGAAAAAAAGTTCTAGAGTAGTACAACAGAAAAATATTTTACAATTATATGAACATGCCTATACAAGGTCTAAATGGATGTTTCTACTATAACAAGTGATTACAACTCAGAGATTTCTGGTGATTTTTTTTTTTAACTTTTCTACAATGACTTTTTAAGCAATGTGTACATATTTTTTTTACAAAACACAAAACCATCTTTGTTTAAAAAAAGATAGGCCCTAAATATTTTTCTTTAAAAATAAATACCAATATATATAAATAAAAACAAATACTTCTTATTCCATGGTTAATAAAAAACTCCATTTATAAGTTGATTTTTAAAATAAAATCTTGGGACAACTTAAAGTATTTCACAATAAATGAAAATGTTTCCATTCATGGTTTTATTACTATCAAGGTTTTAGCTCCTGTGAAGACAACTGCAATTGACTTGTAAATTTTAACTATACCAAGTACCATGAATATATTCTATACAAACTACAATAAATGTTAGCAGTGGGTGATTCTGACCAGTATTTTGAGATAACCTCACCTCAAATAAATGTAGAACACAGGTCCATTAGGCATGAAAAGCTATAACGATTTCGATCATATTAATCTGGAATTTTTTATACACCTAATGCTTTTCTTTCAAAGGGAAGAAAAAAAAAAAACCAAGACAGTCTAACCACAAATATGCTCAACCTCTCAGTCTATACCGACTATAAACAATAAAGGTAAAAAAGTTAACATTTAAATAACTGCAGGTGGCATGGTTTTTCTTTTGACAATTGAGGGGTCACCAGTTAGTATCACTAATGCCCTTATTTACTGCCTGAAAAGCATTTAATCTCCACAAGTCTCTAAACTTAACATGAACCCATACTAAATGTTCATTCTTTTCACAGTTCAGATGCTGTGATAAAATAATCACATGATAAAATACCATAATTCAAAGTAAATGATGAGCCCATTCTGAGCAATCAGGCCATGCCCACAGCTGGTGAGCAGGGTGGAATTGGTGTGGTGATGCCAGGCTGGACCTGCACTGATTCTGACTTGAAGGTAGGCAGGGGCCCCACTTTAAACCCTGGACACCCTGATCTGCTTCAGCTGGCTGACAAGATAGCTTCCACTAGCTCTCTCCTTTTTTAGAATCTCTTCTTAAATGATCTACCATTGTGTAAATTAAAATTTTTTCTTTATATCTGATACATTAAACATGTTCCTCGTGAAATGAACTTCTACACTAACTCTGAATAAACAACGAGTAAATCAAAAATGTTTCTAAGAAACCGAAGAGCTTTGCTTTAGGGCTTCCCTGGCCACTCAGTGGTAAAGAATCACCTGCCAATGCAGGAGACACCGGGTTCGACCCCAGACCCAGGAAGATCCCACAGGCTGTGGAGTAATTAAGCCCGTGGGCCACAACTATTGAGCCCACCTGCCCAAACCACCGAGTCCATGTGCCGCAACTACTGAGGTTTTCATGTCCTAGAGGCCGAGCTCCCCACTAGAGAAGCCACCACAATGAGAAGCCTCTGTGCCGGGAAGGCAGTGCACCACAGAGAGTAGCACCCGCTCACCGAAACCACAGAAAGGCCCACGCAGCAACCAAGACCAGCACAGCCAAAAATAAAAATCAGTAAATAAAAATTTTTAAAAAGCTTTGCTTTAAGCATTTTCAACATGGTCCCTTTAAGGCCAGCAGATGGAGCTGTGAATTAAAACAGGGAACGCGAGCTACTCTAGGTCAGCCACTAGAGGGCACCCTTTTTTATGGAACTGGTTTATACCAGAGATTTATTTACAATTTAACTATCTGAAGCAGGAATTGATTCTGATTTATATGTGTTTATCTAGAATGACCATCTCAATACTAAGTAAATGCAAAGGCTGGGACCATTTTTGCTCAACGTTTTTTGACTAAAACTTTTCCTTCCTCACAGAAGAATATTTCCTAGTTCAGTTCAATCACTGTTGTATCCGACTCTTTGTGACCCCATGAATTGCAACACCCCAGGCCTCCCTGTCCATAACCAACTCCTGGAGTTCACCCAAACTCATGTCCATCAAGTCGGTGATGCCATCCAGCCATCTCATCCTCTGTCGTCCCCTTCTCCTCTTGCCCCCAATCCCTCCCAGCATCAGGGTCTTTTCCGATGAGTCAACTCTTCACATCAGGTGGCCAAAGTACTGGAGTTTCAGCCTCAGCATCATTCCTTCCAAAGAAATCCCAGGGCTGATCTCCTTTAGAATGGACTGGTTGGATCTCCTTGCAGTCCGAGGGACTCTCAAGAGTCTTCTCCAACACCACAGTTCAAAAGCATTGATTCTTCGGTGCTCAGCTTTCTTCACAGTCCAACTCTCACATCCATACATGACCACTGGAAAAGCCATAGCCTTGACTAGACGGACCTTTGTTGGCAAAGTAATGTCTCTGCTTTTTAATATGCTATCTAGGTTGGTCATAATTTCCTAGTAAGAGGCAGTAAATAGTAATAAAAGTTCATCCCTGGAATCAGGGCAACCTCACAGTTATCATCAAAACTCTCTAAATGCAGAACTGAAATATACCATACTGCTCTCCATAAGCCTCAGAGCAGAGCCATCCAACAAGAATTTCCTTGGAAAATCACCCATACTGTCTACAGGGGAGCTCTGTCTTAGCTCAGTGCCAGGCTGAGGGAAGGCCCACATTTGTCTTTTGAATAAACAAATTAATAAACACCGTGGCTTTTAAGAGATGTATCCTAAAAAATTACCAGTGGGTTCACTTTTCTGTGAGACTTCTCAGACACGGCAAAAGTGCCCATCTAAAGAATCAATAGTGCCAATCAGAAAAGAATTCTGCCCCTCAGATATTTTATTTGGGTAATAATCTCTCATCAGTGCCATAAAACAAAGTCCACATTCTAGACACTAAATAGCACAGCTGGGGGACACGTGTGCCCCTGCGGCTGAGTCATGTCAATGTATGGCAAAGCAACACAATACTGTAATTAGCCTCCAATTAAAATAAGTAAATAAATTTTTAAAAATAGCACAGTCTAGCCCATAAAGCCCAAGTTCTCAAGCATATAATGTAGAGCCTAATTTTGTTGGTCTATGAAAATCTGGATTGATTCTTTATGACTCTTCTAAACCAGACTGTTCATATTTTTAAATACCTTAAAACTTCACTACTTGATTTATGACCTACGCTGCACTCTAGAAACATTATCAGTTCCATGCACTCAATGTGATGGCTAACAGACTGCCATTTTCGTAGAAATCAAAAACTTAATAACGACTCTTATTTGCATCCCCCCCGCCACACACACAGAGTTCATGTGTGGTCAAGGAGGCTTTGTGAACTCCCCAGCAGTTGTGCTTTATAGTCAGCATAAATTAATAAAACCTAGGACTATTTTTTAAAAGCAGTATTACTGTTAAAGCAATACATATTTAAGAGTTACAAAGAAAAGTAAAATAAGAAATCGACCCACACACCCATAATTCATTCACATATTATCACCAGACATATTTCCTCCCAATCTTTTCCATTTGTTTTCAAATAACGGCTCTCATATTATAGGAGGAAAGAACGGCCCGTCCTATACCAGACTGAGGTCAATTATAATGTTAGGAGATGAGGTTCACATTGAAGATACCCAGTAAAATCTGTCAAGTTATCAAGACTGTGGATCACGCCACAATCAAAAACCAAATTCACTCCCTCCGTCCCCTGCCCTGGCCCCTCTGACCTCCTCCTTTATTGTCCATCTTAGCTAAGGGAGGTAAAACTGGAAACGGGCTAGGTTCTGCAGACCATCGGATATGCCTTCAAATCTTGACTCTGCCAATTACAAGCTGTGTAATCTTGGGCAAGTGACTGACCTGAGTCCTCATTTCCTAATTTATAACATGGGAGATATTAATACCTGCTTCATAGTTACTGAGAGGATTAAATAATCTGCTATGTCTGAAATGTCTGGTACAATGCCTGAAATGAAGAGATTTTATACTGATCAAAAGGAAAACTGAGGTGTCTAAAAATCATCAAAAAATCTTCCATCACAAGTTCTCTAACTTTTTCAATCAATCCCTATTTTATTGGTATAATGACTACTGATTGGGCAGTTACTTTAAATATAAAGATTAGCCTAGGAAAAAAGCAATGTCTATTTGCTAACGTCTATTTGTCTATCAGTATATTTTAAGTCAAAAGTACACTAATGCCTATGTAGTTATGATTAAACCAAATGTGAACAATTTAACAATAACACCTGTTACTCCAACAACTCCCGCACAACCCTTGCATTAATTTCTCCATGCCTATCAGCACACACTATTGTCAACCCGCAATCTGGGAGACCTGGGTTCGATCCCTGGGTCGGAAAGATCCCCTGGAGAAGGAAATGGCAACCCACTCCAGTACTCTTGCCTAGAAAATTCCATGGATGGAGGAGCCTGGTAGGCTACAGTCCATGGGGTCACAGAGAGTCAGACACGACTGAGTGACTTCACTTTATCAGCACACACACATGCTGTTAATTCAACCAATTTAAAAAACAAACACTCTCTTGATCCCATCCCCCCTTATAGCTACGACTCCATTTCTTCCTTTCCCTTTCGAGCCAAACTCAAGACTTGCCCATACTTGGCCTCCAATCTCTCTCCTCCATTCTCCTTCACATCCACTCCACTCAGGTTTACCCACCAACGACGCCACATCGCCAACTCAGCAAATGATCAGTTCTCATCTAATGTGAAGTGTACCCGGCATCCACCTTTTTTCACCTGGATCCAGGTCGCCATTCTCCTGGGTTTCTCTACCTCTTTGGTAGGGAAACCTCCTCAATATTCCTCAACCGCTAAACCTTAGAAACGCCCAGGAGCTCCTTCCTCAGACCTTTTCTCTTTCTGCTCTGCATTCACTGCCTTTGTGAGCTTATGTGATCTCTTGTTACAGAAAAATCCCAACGAACTTTTTGGCCAACTCAATACTAGCCACATACTGATGAGTCTTTAATTTATACCTTCACCTTGACCTCTCCCCTGAATTCTATATCTAACTGCTTACTTGACTCTCCACCTGGCTCCTGGCTATCTAAAAGCTCTCCCAAACTCACAAGCTCCAGACTGGGCTCCTCACATGATCCTCTAGCATCTGTTCCACTCACACTGGTCCCGTCCGTTTCCTAGTTGCTCAGACCAAACCCTGGAGACATCCTTGACTTGACTTTCACCTCCAACATTCAATTTATAACAAATCCTTATTGCCCCTACCTTTGAAACACTGATATATCTGGAACTTCTTTTCATTAACTCTGCTGCGGGCACCCATTCTAAACCACAACCAACTCTCATCTGTCATAAAGAGCCTGGTCCATAGAACTTCCCATTATTCTGAATGTACAGCTCTTTAGCTTGGAGTATAAATTACACACACACAGGCACTAAGTCTTTTTCCAATAATGTGTAAACACATTAATAATTGAAATAACAATTTTAAAATGCTTTAACTATTCTACAACGATGTTTATAAATATGGATGTCAAACAGCATAGAAAGCTATTCCAAATTAAATAATTTTCCTGAACAAGTAGCTCTCGCCAATTTATACAGAACGACCATTTGCTATGAATTAGTCATTACTTTAATTATATTTGAAGCTTTACCACCTTCAAATATTTAAATTATTTATATGATTTACTAGTAATGACAAGCTGCCTAGTTATTAGCAAGAATTGAGGCGATTCTGTCATCACTTCCCAAGACAGTAAATAAACTATATATAAATTTGAAAATCTGGATGATTTAGGCAGGACAAAATAGAATCAACATTCCAGATACCAACTATAAGATTGTAGTTACTTACACTGTGCACTCCTAAAGCCTTCCAGACTGCGAAGCTGATCACACCGACCCCACACCAGGCATAAAGTGAGCCCCATCCCAGGGCTCGCAAGGCCAGGGAAGACCCGCTCTCTGGTAAGGCAGCTGTGGCCATACTTCCCTGCAATGAAGACAGAAAGGTTGAGGTAAAAATCATCACTTTGAAAGAATAAATATTTGGAGAGTGTTTGAAATTAATGACTCTCTGGTAAGCACCATGATCACTGGGACACTGGACCAATCCAAGTTCAAATTCCAGCTCTGCTACTTAATAACTGCATAACTTAAATCACAATTTCTCTGACAAACATCTGAGTGTGCAAGGCACCGTGCCAGAAGTCAAGCTAGGTACACAGAGCAACTTCTCTCTGACGAAACACTTCGGTCCCGGGTGGGGCTGGGGGAGCAGCCACCTAGAAGTTATGACCGAAACGGAGAGGGCAACAGCAGCACTGCGTGTACGAGCAGGGCGCTACGGATCCAGAGGCGGCGGCCACCAATCCACCTGTGGGAAAGGGAAGTCCTACTGAGTGTGGTTAGCTACTCCCAGATCTCCTGTTTTATGAATAAGCTGCACAAGTGGTATTCATACACTAAACGTTTCTTTTCACTACTGATACCAATGATTAAATCAGACTGATCAGAAGGACCAAAGCCACATTTTTCCTTATACCGTTAAATGACCGTGAATCCTATTTCTAAATGAGATTAATTTTCTATAAGATTGCAGGACTGCAATCTCCCAGGGATCCTGTATTTCCAAATACTACATAACAGTTAACAATTATATATGAAAAGAAAAGTGAAAAGTGTTAGTTGCTCAGTTGTCTCTGACTCTTTGCAACTTCATGGACTATAGCCCGCCACAGTCCTGTCCATGGAATTCTCCAGGCAAGAATGTTGGAATGGGTTGCCATTCCCTTCTCCAGGGGATCTTGCTGACTCAGGGATCGAACCCAGGTCTCTTGCACTGCATCAGATTCTTTGCCATCTGAGCCACCAGGAAAGCCCCAACAATTATATATAGCTTTATATATATATATATAGACAGGTAGATATATGTATATATGGCTTATATTGCTCCCTTACTATATGACAAGCACTGTTTAAAGCATTTTGCATGTATTAATTCACTCAGCCTCACTTACTATGATCCTCATTTCACTAAAGACCAAACTAAGGCAGAGAGAGATTACATAACTTGTTCAAGGTTTCACAGCTTATAAAAGCTAGAGCACTTCAGCAGTCTGGCTTTATAGACTAACAGGAATTTGCCATTCAGTCATTTCTCACTTCTGATTCTAAATACAACACAACACAAAATGTAAATGAAAGTATCTTTTTAAGTGGAAACAAATCCACAGTGTAAATTAGAATAAAAACTATCATTACTTAGGGTAATTTAAATATTCACACTGCTGAAATAGACAAAGATGTGATGATACTTATGGGTCTACTTGAAACCAACTATGGGACATTCCCACAGTTTGAACTGAATATGAAATACAATTTATCCTTTGAAAAAATCTTAAAGGAAACGGTAGAATTTAGGAAATATTAAGAATTTATTATTTTTCTCCATGCGCCTGTCTGCTAAAACACATTAAACGTCAACAAACAAAAATAAAAATTTTAACTTCCTCAAAAGCTGAATCTTACTTTTTTCTGATTATATAATCACTGAGGAAAATTTGGTATGTATAAAAAATAGGATGAATAAAAAAAACTTCCATCTTATTATCCAGTAAACTATGGTAAATATTTTGACATTTTAAAAACAACTTAACACCACTAAAATGTTTTTAATCTTCAACTTTCATCTTCTCATAGTGTCAAGAACTCAAATATTTTTAAAGATTACACCGCACTGACACCATAATTTACTTAGCCATCAATTATTAATATATACTAGTTTCAGGTTTTTATATTAATTTTTTTGTATTAAAAACTTCCTTGTGCCTAAACACTTATCTACATTTCTGATAAAGTCCTTGGGGAAAATTCCTCAAAACAGAATTACTAAGTGGGGGAAGCATGAATATTTTATAAGCTGATAGACATACAAAGTATTTTTCAAAAGGTTGTACTAAGTTACAATGCTGTTTCACGAGGACCATTTCAAGCTAGCCAGCATCAGATGGTCTCAGGAAGACTAAAAACACAAAAAAGAAAGACTATTTATATTTCTATTGTTACTGAGAATGAGTATTTGTCCAAGTTATGAGCCAACGTTTATGCCTTATGAATTGTATATTCATGTTATATACTTAAAGTCTTCTAATTTGTATATTCTTTCTATATTAATGTACTCAGAAGCCCTATCATATGTGCTGTAATATTTCCCTAGTTTGTTTTTTTTAATGATGGGCTCTTACTTTCTTGACCAAGGATGGAACCCACACCCCCTGCAGTGGAAGCGCAGTCTTAACCACTGGACTATCAGGGAAGTCCCGGGTTAGTTTAATCTTTTTATTTTGCTTGTTTGTTTTTGGTCAAAGATGCATTCTAAAGATTTTAAGCTAACTGGCCTCATCCAAGTGACAGTCATTTCTCTTTCCTTTTAGCTATACTTTTGTTTAAAAAACTTCTTTACCCCCAGCTTTTTCGTTCATCTGATATTTACTTTAGTCCTGTTGGAAGCTGGTAACTAAAGGGAGTTCACTTCCCCAACAGTTTAGCAACTACCCCAGCACCATTCTATGAATTAATCCTTCTCCTCTTAAACTTTTTTGAGAAAATTACATACAGAGGTTTGTTTCTAAGCTATTTTCATACTATGAATTTTATACCAGAATCACATAGATGTAATTACAGAATCAGAAAAAGTCTGAATATTCAGAAAGTGTTTACATCATGCACATTACTTTTTGTCAAGTATTTCTTAAGTTTTTACCTATTCATTCTTCCAGAAAAACCCTAGAACATTTTGTCAAGAGTCCTTCCAACTCCCACTCACCTCATTCACTGACATTTTCATTAGAATGACATCAAACATTAGCTAACTGGTAAGAGAAAATCTGTAACATCCTTTCATCTGGAAATATATTTTCATTTATTCAAGTCTTTTTTTTTTAGAAAATTGTCTTTATATTGCTCAACCCATTTATTTTTTATTCAATCCATTCTTAAAGGTTTTGTATTTTTTTAGGCATCTATTTATGATTGAGAATGCTATTCACAGTACATAGAAACATTTTGTTTATCTGTATCCCTATGCCTAAAACCTAACAGATTCTATCTAAAGACATACTTTTTGCAGAAATAGCCTTGTCCCAACCAGATTCTCAAGAGATTTTCCTTAGCCATTTTCTATGATGAAAACAATATACTCTCTTATCTTATTCCTTTTCTCAGGCTGCTATAATTTCAGTGGTTCCCTAGACACTACAGACCTCACATAAATACACCAACTTCTAACTGGCTTATTTCCATCCAGAAGCAGTATCATTAACCAAATATTATTACACCAGGCTCAGTTTAGGTGCTCTGGCTTAAGTTTTATTTTTGAAACTTAAATTAAAAATTTTGTATTTCCCTGAGGACAAAAACTATATATGTTATAGATATACATAAATCTTTTTTAAAGTCTACATAAATCCACATGTTTTGCTAAGTAAAAAAGGTAACGATGGGTTATAAACACAACCCTTAATAACACAGCAATACTTCCAACAAAATCTTAGGTTTGCTAAACTTTCAGATTTTTTAAAAGGTACATGCTCTATTTGTCTGTCAGTCTCAGAAACTGACTGTGAGGGAAGTGAATTATTATCAGCTACTGTCTATATACTCTAAAACTAATTTTAGTTGAAGTGATGTTAAAAATTGATTTGTTCTTAAGTTTTTAAAGCTCTAGTCACCAAGCTTTACCCACTGGAGTTACATGTCACATGGCCTTCATACAGCCTGCTCAGAGTTTTAAAAATGATCACTCACTGACTGGCAGCAGCAAAGACTGACTTGCCAAAAAATGATGTTGCTCTTTAGATATAACTACATGCGCTAGTCACATATGTATAAATCAAAGCTGTATTTTTCTTCAGTGCCACGTTGTTTATTCTTTTCATTTAACTTAAAATGAAGGCGTGTACGCATGGAAGTTGATTTTAGCAAATCACAATGCAGTTATGATCCTTAAAACCTAAAATAGAAGAACTGTTTTCTATTATTTTGTATATTTATAATACCTCTTATGCTTAAATGCACGGTGCCTTTTATATTCTATGTATTCTTAAGAAGATTTAATCTATTATTCACAGATACAGAAACTATCAAGAACAAATCGTTCAGTTGGTCAGAAAGTCAACTGCTTCCCTAAGAATAAGGTTCATGTTTTTGGTTTTTTTCTTTTTCAGTTTAATCTTGGGATGAATCTGATATAAATCAAATTCTGATATTTAAAAAGAATGTTCAATCTAGCTATTTCTCCCGCAGAGCATTCTTAGCTGATATATTTTGCTATATTCTTTACATCATAGAAAGAGCTGTGTTGCATTATACCAAAGTAAACATTTGTTCTTACAATTTCTCAGAAGTTATAGCTGTATCAGAAAGATGATGACTCACCCTTTCTGTCTGTTCATTACCTAAATGGGTCTTGAAATAACTCAGTTATTTGAAGAATATTTAACTTCCAAAAGAGGATGTGCTCAAATTTCCTGATCTCAGGATCCATTTATACTTGGATTCCAAAGATTTCTGATTATGTGAATTAAAATAACCATCCTACAAAACATTTAGCACAAAAAGAGGCAATGTTTTACATTTTTGCTAATCTTTTAAATGTCTGGTTTAACAAAAGAGCTTTATTTTCACACATGCATCTATCTATATTCAATCTGTTGAAATGTTTTTTGGTTGAAGTACACAAATACTCAAGGTGGTAAAGAATCCGCCTGCAATCTAGGAGACCCAGGTTCAATCCTCAGGTTGGGAAGATCCCCTGGAGAAGGGAATGGCTACCCCCTCCAATCTTCTTGCCTGGAGAATTCCACGGACAGAGGAGCTTGGTCGGGTACAGTCCATGGGGTCACAAAGAGTTGGACACAACTGAGCGACTAACACTTTCACTTTTTTTTTTATACAAATAGAATCTATCCTCACACAAGTATGTGGTTGGAAAAAGGAGTATCTTAATAGCCTTTCTTTGATATATACCCAAACTTGACAAATAGTTTCTTAAAAATGATCTGCAATATGGAATAAAAAATCGTATCAATAAATTGTTGTACTTTGTTACATTAAAATCCATTGGTCTATTTTGCATTTTGAATGGAACTTTCATTCACGCATCATGATCACTGAGAAAATAACTGACTTGCCAGAAGAAGTTATCTTTCAAACTCCTGACATCATTTATTAAATATTAAAATCACATCATTAATATCACTACCAATCTCAGAAAAAAGCTTCAAGTGTTTAAGCAGCTGGCAAGTTCACAATGGCAGATATAAGTTTTCTAAATACAATTTTTACCTATAAAGGGTAGAATTTTATTAGTGGTGATACATACTAACAATTGCTCGCTTGAAGAGAAGGTTCATTTTGAAGAAACGTCTACCTACTTCTGAATAACTACAGTTTGTCAGTTGCTCTTTCAAGTGAAAACAATATATCATGAAAAAAAGTGGCTAGTTCAGACTGTAACTCAATCACACAAGTGCTTTATTTGAGAAAAACATATTACTTTGGTATAATGCAAAGTGCTTTATGTGTACTTCCCATTTCTTCACACAGACCTTACAAAGAGGTTATGTTCAAGGGTCAAGATAGTAAAAATAATTTTACTGCTTCAACAAGGATATTCTTCTGCAAAGATGGCATTAACCACAGGTGCGCAAAAGGAAGACCACACTGCCTGCCAGTACACCTGGGGCCACTGCCTCAACTACAGCACGGCACAGCACTTCTATCCTTTACTGCTTCTGTACCATTGGCGCAAGTGTCTTAACAGGACCACAACAGTAACTGACTTTACAGACCCCCCAAAGGGTCTCAAGAATCCCCAGGGTGCTGTGGGCCTCAGTTTGAAAATCACTGTGTTAGATCATAAAGGCCATATCAAGATATTTGATATCAAAGGTATTAAATCTTAGAACTGCAAAACAGAATGCAAAGTTGTGAACATGTGTTGTTTTTTTTGTTTTTTTTTTTGAGAGAGAGAATTGCTAGCTTTCATCAGATTCTCAAAAGATCTGTGAACCAAAGGTTATCATGTTAACTTGGATTTAGAAATCAACCAAAACTCCACTATTAAAGCATCATTATCACTCAGGTTTCACTGATTTCTGCCTCAAGATACATATTTCTGCTCGGAAAATATTCTGTAACATAGGGAGGAAATGACCATGAAGTTCCTAACAGTGATTTGGAAAACTCCCTATGAACCCTGAGAATATTCAGAGGAGAAACCAAATGCACTTATAATGTGGTCTCCCACCATTCTTAGGGCTTAAATATAATTATAAGATTATTAAAGATAAATACAAGTCAAAAAGGAATTCAACTGGTTTATGATTTTTCACATAGCACTTTTTCCAAAGAAAATATCAAATTGTAATTATAGTTACTTGTGTGATTATTTATATAACATCTGTCTCCCACACCAGACCTAGCTTCCTGAGGGGTACATGTTCTGTTCATTTTTGTATCTCTTATACCTAGCTAGCACAGTGCCTGCACATAAAAGATCCCAAATAAACATTTATTTTATTTATTAAACATTTAAATTTATTGAAGAAATAAGTTAATGGATAAATAAACCATAAGATGTAGGTAGGGTAGAGACAGGACAATGCAGAAAAACAACCACAATGGGAAGAAAATTACTCAACTTGTCCATGACAGGTGACTGCTCAAATTCGCTCACGGAATTAGGGTCTTCTGCCCTCAGTTGGTTATACTCATTCAACCAAAATTTATTGAACACATACTACGGGCTAAGGGCTTCCCTGGTGGCTCAGTGGTAAAGAATCCACCTGCCAACGCAGAAGTGGGTTCGATCCCTGGGCGGGGCAGATCTGTGAAGGAAGAAATGGCAATGCACTCTAGTATTCTTGCCTGGGAAATCCAATGGATAGAGGAGCCTGATGGGCTACAGTTCACGGGGTGGCAAAAGAGCTGCACACAACTTAAGTGACTCAACAACAACTACACAACAGACAACTTTCTAGGGAGCGGGGCTGCTGTACTGCACAAACGTGCATGGTGTCCAGGTTCAAAGAGCCGGCCTGTTTCTCACCTATACCAAGATGCACTATATTCCAACATTTTAACATCTCTGAGCCAGAAATAACTACTGTAGTGCTGTCTCAAGAATAATATTGGCGCTTTTTTGGGTGTGTGTGCTACATACAATATGGGGCCTCTTACAACCGAGAACAATTTACCTAGATTTAGCTTTAAGGTCATGTTGTGAATAGGAAATGTATTGGATGAGCTTTCAAAGTCTTGCTCTGCTAACAGTTTAAAAAGCACATAATTACTTCTTTTAAATGAAAATAAAGACAGTTGATTAATCTGTACCCTTCTTGAATCTACGAAGTCCACACTGGTTTACTTCTTAAAGTAATACGAAAGGCCATCAACACTTTCTATTCAAAACAGCTGCCACTGATTTGTAAACAGTAATTGTGCTACCAACGGATTTTTATGTCACAAACCTTATTGAACCACTCAGGACTTTTCTTTTTAGCCAAAGACAATGTTGTGGCAAATCCAGCTAGCATTCCTGCTGCAGCAGCAGAACCAAGGAAAATTCCACCTGTCAAGAGTTTCGGCGGCAGGAAGAAAAAACAAAAAACCTGAAGTTAAAAAGATGGACACAAATAAGTTTCAGATACTATTTAAAAATCAATTTCGAAATTCGAGAAACGATAGCTAAGAAGCTCCTGGCAAAGGTAAATGATAGCGGCTGTGAAACCTGCGTGGCCGCACGACCCCTGGTTCCTGAGGCCATTCTAGTGTAAGTGTCCCAAGAGTACAGAATAGGCACAGGGTCTCTTACCCTCTTTCTCCCGAGGACGAAAAAAGAGACATTGGGAGTTAGAAAGGGGAGGTGCTGTGGGCGGGGGGGAGACATGAGAGAAACTACAGAGGGAACGGGGTAAATGCAGCCTATACAGAACAGCCACTAAACTCAGGGCACTCAAACCAAGGTCTCCCCCGGCAGCGTGTGCGTGGGAACGCCCGCTCCAGCGCAGGCTAGCGCCCCGGGTGAGCCTGACCTGACACCCGCACCTCGCCACACCACACCTTTAACCAGGAAAAGCCGGTCATCGGCAGACACCGAGGCCTCCGGCTGAGAGGACGGTTCAGCCGGCCCTGCGTCCCCCGCCTCCATGTTTCTGAGCTTTCGCTACTGCGTCCGCCGCCAACTGGACCCGGGTAGAAACGAGCGCGAGATCGAAAAGAAAGGTTCCGCTGCCACCTCCCTCTGTGCAACCCGAATACCGGTCCGGAGAACGACCTCTGCACGCAAACCTTCTCTGCTGCCCTCGGGGCCCGGGCGAAGATGCTGTAGCTTGCACCCTGGGGGGCAGTGTCTTCCACGACTGTCTAACCCGGGAGGATCATTTGCCCGCTCCAAGGTGATGATCGCTGCGCTTCAATACCGTACCTACTTGAAACACTGCTAGGCTCTGACTCTAGGAGGCAGTGAGGGGTCGCAGATTGCGCCAGGAGCCTAGTCTCAGCCTGGTTAGAGACCCCGCAGCTCGGTTTCACGATCGGCTTCACACTGTATCCAGGGAGTTGGCTCAGTCTTTCCTCCGTACTTTGCTGGGAAATTTCGTAACCGTAAAGCTGTCACTTTAGATGTAAGTGACAGGGTGAATATATGCTTTCATTTCTTTGGGGGAAATACCTAGAGGTGGAATTGCTGAGTCAGAGAACAGACATATACTTAGTTTTATAAGAACTGACTCATTTGAAAAGACCCTGATGCTGGGAAAGGTTGAGGGCAGAAGGAGAAGGGGACGGCAGAGGATGAGATGGCTGGATGGCATCAACGACTCAATTGACATGAGTTTGAATAAACTCCGGAAGTTGGTGATGGACAGGGAGGCCTGGTGTGCTGCAGTCCATGGGGTCGCAAAGAGTCGGACATGGCTGAGCAACTGAACTGATAGGTTTTATGCTTGTAAGACTGCCAGCCAGCCCGGTAGAGATGCGCTTCCTACCCCCAAGGTTTGATTGATCGGCCATCCGAGGGGATTGGATGCTAACTGAAGTGAATGGCATAACCCCCGCGGGGAGAGCAAAGGACCACCCTAAGGAGTTGCTAACTCGGAACTTCAAGGCAGCCCTAGAACGCTCACCATCTGCGGCCAGCAGACAGACCTGATCTTCAGACTCCGGGGCTCGTTTGCAGACACTGGTGGATTCATTAAATGGCCACTGAGAGGAGGAAGCTGGAAGCCATGGAAAATCTTTTCAACCTCTCAAACACAGACACCTGACGTCATCCTTGGAAAAATGAGGCAATCTGTCATTCTTGTTAGTTCTGAGCAACAACAAAAGCCATGAACTTCTTGAGGATGGGAATGGAGATCTCTGTTCATTTTTACATGCCCCGGGTCTTAGGGTATTACCTGGTCATGTAAAATAAATTTGGGGTGAATGAGTAAGGGAATGCATCAGTTAAAATGCAACTAATAGCCCAAACCTGGGCTTAGGTCCTCAATTGCTTCTAAGCTCTGTGAACTTGATTGAGTCTCAGGTACCTCAGTTTCCCCACCTGCAAAATACAGAAACCGATAGTACCCACCTCACAGTATTGCTGTAAGAATTAGATGAAGCAAGGTAAGTAAAGTGCCTGGCCCAGACACTCAGCGTATCTCAGGTCTAATTATTATCCCCCTCAATTCCAGTAGCTGTTTGCAGCATTGATGCCCAGGTCCTATCACTGAAGATGGCGGCTCTGAAGGTCCAAGCAGGACAGATTACAAGCTCAACAGGGCTTCTGACAACGAGCCAGGTTGAGCACTCCTGCTCTGTTTAAGTTTCTGACTGGGAGAAATCTCAAAGAATTTAAACTTTGGATTCTTTGGAAGCACAGCGTCAGCATCTGAAAGAGCTCTTTAAGTTGGCAAATGCTAAGCTAATTTGTTTAAGGTCAAAAACTCTGGGATTGGGGACTAGCAATTGGCTGTCAACAAACCCACACAGAAGAAGGGCTTCCCCTTATACACAGTGACCATAGCAGCTACTAATAACATTTATTTAGTGTTTTCTGTGCCTCTGACATTGCCCTAAGTGCCTCAAATGAATTATCTCATTTGATCTTCTCCATTGTGGACCCCCCAAAAAATATTGCCTGGTGTTTCAGTAAACAAAGAATATTGCCCTCCATCCAGCCATCAGCCACTGCAACTGCCCCAACGGTGCACCCTGAGGTGAATTCGGATGGAGAAAAACAGGATACTAGCCTGAGATAGTTAAGGTGCATATCAAAGGAATGATTTCAATGAGCCAGTCTCTTGCGTCTTCTCATACAAAGAAAAGCACTAAAATCAACTTGAGATGTCTTGTTTTTTTGTGATTACCAGTAATCTTTTGATGTTCCACTACTTATTTGTTTTTCAGCAAAAGCTCCTCAATATCCTGGCTCCTCCCTTACTTCTTTTGTAACAGTTCCTCAGAGCTATCTAAAAGGCTGACTTCCAGGCTATTTAGTCCTTAGTAAGGTCCTTAAGAGAAGGCAATGGCAACCCACTCCAGTACTCTTGCCTGGAAAATCCAATGGACAGAGGAGCCTAGTAGGCTGCAGTCCATGTGGTCACTAAGAGTCGGACACGACTGAGCGACTTCACTTTCACTTTTCACTTTAATGCATTGGAGGAGGAAATGGCAACCCGCTCCGGTGTTCTTGCCTGGAGAATCCCAGGGACCGCGGGGCCTGGTGGGCTGCCGTCTATGGGGTCGCACAGAGTCGAACACGACTGAAGTGACTTAGTAGCAGCAGTAGCAGCAAGGTCCTTAAGACATAATTCAACTTTTCGGTTATGTGTTTTCAGTCAACACCATAAACTTTGAAAAACTAACTTGCTCAACACATATAGCTGTTAAGCAGCAGAGCCAGGATTTTAAAGCAGCCCCACCAAGTCTTTATCCACTGCCGAGGGGCCCTCAAGCTTGGGGTTGATAACTGGAAGCACCTGGAAGGGCTTGCTGGGCTGTACTCAGTCGCTCAGTTGCATTGGACTCTTTGCGACCCCATGGAATGTAGCCCACCAGGTTCCTCTGTCCATGGAATTTTCCAGGCAAGAATACTGGAATAGGCTGTCATTTCCTGCATTAGGGGATCTTCCTAATCTAGGGATTTTCAAACCTGCGTCTCTTTCATCTCTTGCATTGGCAGGTGGATTCTTCACCACTGGCCTCACCTAGGAAGCCCTATCTCTGCCTTACTTACAGTTCACATCTTTAAAATCCATATGAACAGACCATTGAACAGTACTGAAATTGATTCAGAAATTTTAAAACTCCCAACAAACAAAAATGCAGGACTGCTTTAACACTTGAAATTCTCTTCTCGCAAAACTAGAGAGGAAAAATGCTGGTTCCTCAACTCTCCCCATTCTTTGATGTCCCCTGACCAAAAGCATAGACATTTTTTTATTTTAAGGATTATATTACTATTTACCATAAGAAACGGAAGAGAGGTAAAACATCTTTAAAAGTTACAGCGTCCGGGGCTCTGGAGCCTGTGTCTATTTTGAGATGGCAACCTCAGACCCTGTGGGCATCTGTCTGTCCTGATTCCTGAGGACGCGGTTCACAAACTCCTCCCTTCTTTCTAACTCCTAAACGTAGAGGACAACTTTCCTCCTTCCTACATGAAAGCTCGTTTTCCTGGTAAAGAGAAGGTGGAGGGGCAATTCAAGCAAACAGCCAGATACTCTGCCTTAGAGAGCAATTTGCATTTTGAGGATTCTTGTCAGACACACACTTTGGAGAGGAGGGACCGAGACCTACTTGGACAAGGCGAGCTTTCGAGGGAATTACAACCCCATTCCTCACTGGCCCCAGCTTCCTGTGCCTTGTTCTCTCCCAGGCCTGGCAAACATGCCTGATACAAGGGTGGAGAGTCCCTGGCCCAGAGATTAGGCATCCCAGGCACCACAAGTTAGAAAGCTTAAAGACTGTTACCCAAGGTCTCATATTTTTACAGGGCCCACAATTGGGTATTTCAGGTGCAATCTGAATAATTGGTCTGTTCTAGGATCCCTGAAATCTCATCTAGACTGGTTTCTATGGAAATGCTGGATACAAGCTCCAAACAGGAGACTTGCAAACATCTGGAGCATAGTGTGTTTATAAGACAGGGACTCTAGTTCTAAAAGAGCCAGACAGAGCATTTCCAAGTGGAAACCAGTGATCAGAAAGTTCCTAAATGGTGCACCATGCAATTCAAGCGGGGCTGCCTTTTCAACGGAAGTATGAGTCCCTTTCAGAAAAATGTAATAGAACGGTCTGGCAAGCAAAAGAGGCTGCTGGGAAAACAAGTTCATCCAAGACAGACTCTGTTGCTATTTTGGTGTTAGTTTTTAGTCAGCTCAGAGTCCATACCAGTGATGCCTCTCATCACATTCTTATTTCAAACCTCTTGGCCCCTGTAGGTTCTATTTCAAATTTTGACATCTAGGAACCTGTTAGCATTGCAGTTCCCAGAATTTGGGTAGCCCTAGCTCCAGCTAGTTCCAAACACTGATGGGCTTTCCCCTCCAGCTATTTAAAAAAAATATTTCTTGAGAACTTCAGTTTTGCCCTATTTAAAGTATGAGGTTGAATTCTTTTTAAAATCTGATAAGGATCACATATTGGCCATGCTTCTTGCTGCTTCTTGATTTAAGGTAGCTGTCAAAAATGTAGTGCAGAGATCTTTAAAAATTATTGCCTAAGTAAGTGTCTGCATTCCCAGGTGGCACAGTGGTAAAGAACCTGCCTGCCAATGCAGAAGATACAAGAGATGCAGGTTTAATCCCTGCATGGGGAAGATCCCCTGAAGTAGGAAATGGCCATCTACTCCAGTATTCTTGCCTGGAAAATTTCATGGTCAGAGCAGTCTGGTAGACTACAGTCTATGGGGTCACAAAGTCACTCAGGCACAACCGAGTGACTGAACACAGCACACAGAAGAAAAGATCCATTGGATCTTACACAAATCTATTAATGGAGGTCACCTTGAGGAAAGGGCGGGGTGAAAATTTTTTAATTGTATGTCTTTTACTTTCTACCTTAATAAGTAAAATGACTAAAGTAAAAGTGAAAGTCGCTCAGTCATGTTCGATTCTTTGCAACCCCAAGCACTATAGCCTGCCAGGCTTTTCTATCCATGGAATTCTCTGGGCAAGAATACTGGAGTGGGAAGCCATTCTCTTCTCCAGGGGATCTTCCCAACCCAGGGATTGAACCCAGGTCTCCCGCCTTGCAGGCGGATTCTTTACCGTCTGAGCCACCAGGGAAGCCCCAGGGAATCAACATTTTTATGTATTTCTATAATGTTAAATCATTTTCAACAAGGGACTTGTTACTTTTATGTAAAGGGGGAAAACGGAAAGAAAACAGTAAAAACGTTTTAAAACAGATCACCTATTTAAAAGACGAATTTTCTATTTAAGTAGAAATATTATGTAGGTTTCCAGAATAACTCACCAGACTCTGCAGTGGGCTATCAAGTGACAACTCTTGGAAATCATGGAAGCAAGAGTGAGAAGCATGTGTCAGAAGGAGACTCTAGGCTAGTTGGGAACCCTGCCTAGAATCTGCATCCTACAATAAACTACCAGAGCCTCTTAAACTCTTCCCAGTACCTGCTCTGGATTCCCAAAGTTACAGCTATTTGGAAGGGCACGGCAATCAATATCATGCAATCTAAATGATAAGTATGGTAATAATTCCTCTTCAATGAGCTGAAACTAGACTTCCAAAGTTTGAGTCTCATTACTCACTTTGGGCATCTCATTCCTTCGTCTCAGAATTGTAGTCTATAACCACAGTTCGTAACTGTTGAATAATATGTCTGTCTTCATCAGGATAAATGAAAGTTGCCATTATAGGTTCTTTCCTTTCATTGTTTCTTTATTACAGAGAGTATCCTATCTATCTTTTCTCTATGCTATCAGTTGAGTTGTTATTGTTAATGATAGACCAGAAATCTTTTTGAAAGCTCTTATATTTCACTCTCCACTAGATATTTTCCTATGAAAGAGTCATGCGCATGATTTCTTTAACTATGTTCCTCGACTTCCTTGTGAGGATCAAATATGATCACATTTGTTCAAGCATTTTGTAAATTGTCAAGTAGTCTGGCAACATGAAGCAGGATTATTTTTAGTCCCGTGTGTGTATCCCAGTCATAGAAAACCCTCTAACATTGCCAAAAGTAAAATAGCTTTCCATTTATGCCAGCATTATTCACTGCTTCACAACCCATTTTGAACTAGAATAAGAAAAATGCTCGAATTTGCTTTTTGTCTAACATCATTTCCATAGTTGAAGACAAATGTAAACAGCAAGTAACGTCATTAGCAAAAAAATAAATAAATAAAGTGAGAAATGTGCAGCAGAATGTGTTCCAGTATCAAACGCAAAGTTCAGCAATGCCAAACGGCAATTACTTTTGCACCAACCTAATATTTCGCATACGGCCCCACGTTTCCTTCATGTTTACTAAGATCCATGATATCAACCACCAGTGTCATTGTAAGGTCCTCAAATAAGACAGAATTCAACTTTTAGGTTAGGCGTTTTTTCAGTTGACACCATAAACACTGAGAAACTAAGTTTCTCAACGCACACAGCTGTTAAGGGACAGAGCCAGGATTTTAAAGCAGCTTCATCAAGTCCTTATCCACTGCGGAGGGATCCTCAAGCTTGAGGCTGATAACTGGAATCACCTGGAAGGGCTTGTTGACAACCAATTGCTGTGCTGTGCTCAGTCCCTGCAGAGAAGGCGATGGCACCCCACTCCAGTACTCTTGCCTGGAAAATCCCATGCACGGAGGAGCCTGGTGGGCTGCAGTCCATGGGGTCCTTAAGAGTCAGACACAACTGAGTGACTTCACTTTCACTTTTCACTTTCATACATTGGAGAAGGAAATGGCAACGCACTCCAGTATTCTTGCCTGGAGAATCCCAGGGATGGGGGAGCCTGGTAGGCTGCCGTCTATGGGGTCGCACAGAGTTGGACACGACTGAAGCGACTTAGCAGCAGCAGCAGCTCAGTCACTCAGTGGTCTCTGACTCTTTGCAACCCCATGGACTATAGCCCCCCAGGCTCCTATGTCCATGGAATTTTCCAGGCAAGAATACTGGAGTGGGTTTCCACTTCCTCCTCCAGGGGAACTTTGTGACCCAAGGATCCGACCTGCGTTTCCTGCATTGGTAGATGGATTCTTTACCACGGAGCCACCTGGGCAGCCCAACTAGTATCATTTGTGCTTATTATGTGTATTGTGTTTATTTTTATTAACTATCCCTCTTATTCTGATGTATTAAAGATAATTAACTACAAAATGACTGAAAAACAAGTTCTCACATGTATGATAAAAGAGTGACTATATGAACTAGAACAAGAAAACTTTCTGGACTAAGTGAGATGTTTAGATTGATTTTAGTTTCACTCATTCAGCAAGTATTATGAGCACCTATTATGGTCTTGGCCCTGGCTTTACTGTGGTGGAGTCAAAAGGCACAACCTTTGGTTTATTGGAGCTTGTAGTTCCCTGGCCCTCACTTTTCTAAGTGAGAATTTCATCAAAGCACTTTTTTGCTTCAACCTTTGTGATTGATTTTCTTTCTAGCTGTATTTTTTCTATGTTATGCCTCAAAAAGTAAAATATGGACTGAAGGGAAATTTTTATTTCTTGCTTTTGAAATCCACACTGCTCAAAATCACCCCTCTAAATAGTAACTATCATTGCACACGTGGTTGTAGAGAGCCTAGAAGATCGGTCACCATCTGTCCTGGACTGTGCGAGCGTGCATCCTAAGTCACTTCAGTCGTGTCCAGCTCTTTGTGACCCTGTGAACTGTAGCCTGCCAGGCTCCTCTGTCCATGGGATTCTCCAGGCAAGAATACTGGATTAAATACTGGTTGCATGCTCTCCTCCAGGGTATCTTCCCTACTCAGGGACTGAACCTGTGTCTCTTATGTCTTCCGCATTGGCAGGCAGGTTTTGCTACTAAGCCTGTGCTGGGATCTTGGAATTCAGAGCAGGGCTTGTGGAGAATGGGCTGCCTCCTAGAAATATGCTCAGCAACTAAGACCCCAACAAATGATTCAGTAGCAAGCAGGCTTGTTCTGGGGGACAAAGCACATGCCTAAGGAGTCATAGGAAGAAAGGCCTTCACTCCAGGTGGTCTAGTTGTGAGATGAAGCAGGAGGAATTCTAAGTCATTAGTATGGCATCATGAGATGCAGGGCAGGGGAGAGAGTCAGAAGTTCAGACAGGAAGGTTGGCATCAACAAGACACCTGCTCATGGAGAAGTCCTGACCTTGGGCAGAACGAAAGACCCAGAGATGGTGACTGATCATTGCAAGGCACAGATCCAGTTAAAAGAGCAAGGGCATTTTTAAAAAGAGCCCGTGGTCAGGAGCCCTGTTGTCAGATCCTGAGCCCTGAGCATCAGCAGGACTCTGTAAGTCACAGGATGAGTTGAGAGGCCCATAGTGTGTAGACAGAACCTGATCAGGTCAGGGTGAAGGCCTGGGTACTCAGGTCAGGTCAGATCAGGCGTGGAGGGCTGGAGGAGAGGAAGGGAAGCAGAAAAGACCTTTGCTTTGTTCAACTTGTTCATTTTCAGGAGGGCCTCCATCCAGGGGTCAGGTGAGACTGGAGTTCAGTCTGCAGTTCACTCACCAAGACTGGTGCCCTCATGCAGGGGCACAGTTGCTTTCGGGAAGGGGCGCTTTCTCTGGTTCATGAAACAGTATCACAGGAGTCAGGACTGGCTTTGGAAACATATTTGAAAACTTGATTTTCAGAAGCTAGGAACCAATTTAAAATATCCCTCCTGATTGGGGTATATCCCTTACCTGAAGTGTGTGTGTGCGAGGTAAGTCATTTCAGTCGTGTCAGACTCTTTGCAACCCCATGCACTGTAGCCTTCCAGGCTTCTCTGTCCATGGGATTTCCCAAACAAGAATACTGGAGTGGGTTGCCATTTACTTCTCTAGTGGATCTTCCTGACCCAGGGATGGAATCTGTGTCTCTGCATTGGCAGGTGTGTTCTTTACCACTAGTGCCAGTTGGGAAGCTCTACCTTAAGTGTCAGTTCAGTCGCTCAGTCGTGTCTGACTCTTTTGACCCCATGGACTGCAGCACGCCAGGCCTCCCTGTCCATCACCAACTCCCAGAGCTTACTCAAACTCACGTCCATCGAGTCGGTAATGCCATCCAACCATCTCATCCTCTGTCGTCCCCTTCTGCCTTCAATCTTTCCCAGCATCAGGGTCTTTTCCAATGAGTCAGTTCTTTGCATCAGATGGCCAAAGTATTGGAGTTTCAGCTTTAGCATCAGCCCTTTCAATGAATATTCAGGACTGATCTCCTTTAGAATGGACTGGTTGGATCTCCTTGCAGTCCAAGGGACTCTCAAGAGTCTTCTCCAACACTACAGTTCAAAAGTATCAGTTCTTCGGTGCTCAGCTTTCTTTATAGTCCAGCTCTCACATCCATACATGACTACTGGAAAAACCATAGCTTTGACTAGATCGACTTTTGTTGGTAAAGAAGAGAAGCCTGGTGGGCTACACTCCATGGGGTCCCAAAGAGTTGGACATGACTAAGTGACTAACATGCATGCCAGAAATGACAAATGCCTTAAGTGTATTTAGGCAGAATAAAAAAAAAATCTTAAGAAAGATTTCAAAGTATCTAGAACTAGATCGCATAAATAATTGCATGACTCGAGAATTGCTAAAATGCATATAGATTCACAAAATGTCCAGAGGTGAAGTCTAGGGGGGGGGTGTTGTTCTTGTTTTTCAAAACTTCCCAGATAACTCTGATCAGCCTGGTTTGGAGACCATTGCTGGAGAATGAGGTGAAGATGCAGAGACCCATTCCTTCCCTATGAAACAATTCTGGGCTTCTGTCATCTCTGTTAGTTCTCCAGATGATTTTGACAAACACCAAACTTTGAAAACCACTGTCTTAAGAGAGATCAGAAGCCAAATATCAGAACCTTCGGTGGGTTGTTTGATTTTAATGAGGATTGCTATCGATTTTGCACGATCTTTTGAGACCTTCGAGTTCTCTTTTGTATTACTCTTGCCAGGTAAGGTTTTCATCACAATGATTCTGAAAATAATAGTAGAATATCAAGTTCTCTGTGAAAAGAAAACTGATTTTTATTCACTGGTTTGAACCCCTGCAAAAATCACAAATAAATAGGAAATAAGTATTGTAAAAAAAATGCATATAAATTCAAAATGCATTTTCAGAAAGTAAGTCAGAAAAATGTTGCTTCCAAAGAATGCTCAAACTACTTGAATTTGCACAATTTGAAAAAATATACATGTGACCTTTGGACAACTTTTTATAATTTTGGTTCACCAACTATTGCACTCTGTATTTAAAAGAACAGTCTATGATTACTTCTCACTGGGCCATATGTTTTCATTTTCGTGACATATTTTATTGAGATGTCTTTCTGATTTACTCTTTTATTTAAATTAATAACCTTCTAGAATGGGATTATATAGCATGATAAAATATTTCACTATATAGTAAATTATATGCAATTTAAAAGAGAATGTTTTATCCAGGTCAGCTGTACAAGGCCCAATGCCCTTTTAGAAACATTCAGCACATTTGATGGATTCATTGCTGAGTGCACTATAAATAAATACCGCCTCAAATTCCAGACAATGAAAATGTACTAGGGGATACATCAAAGCTACCACCATTAATGACACCTCTTTCAAGGTGAGAGAAAGAGCCTGGACTAGTTGTCTGGAAGCCAGGTCAATTTCCCATCCCTGCCAGGCATGGGGGATGACTGTCTCTATGTCTCTTCATTCGGGCCTCATTGTTCTCTGTAAAATGAGGAAAGGAGTGAATAGATCAGCACTATTTAAAGTGTGTTCCATGTCATGTCAGTTCCCAAAGCTGTTACTTTCTATCTAGACAAAAAGGGGGAATGTGTTCAGATAAGACTGGCAAACAAAATGTAACCGATTGCTTTGCTTTAGGGATTCCCAGAGTCTCCAAGTCTTCAAGAATTGATGCTTTTGAACTGTGGTGTTGGTACTCTTGCCTGGAAAATCCACGGACGGAGGAGCCTGGTAGGCTGCAGTCCATGGGGCTGCTAAGAGTCGGACACGACTGAGCGACTTCACTTTCACTTTTTACTTTCATGCATTGGAGAAGGAAATGGCAACCCACTCCAGTGTTCTTGCCTGGAGAATCCCAGGGACAGAGGAGCCTAATGGGCTGCTGTCTATGGGGTCTAACAGAGTCGGACAAGACTGGAGCGACTTAGCAGCAGCAGCAGCAACTGTGGTGTTGGAGAAGACTCTTGAGAGTCCCTTGGACTGCAAGGAGATCCAACCAGTCCATTCTAAAGGAAATCAGTCCTGGGTGTTCATTGGAAGCACTGATGCTAAAGCTGCAACTCCAATACTTTGGCCACCTCATGCGAAGAGTTGGCTCATTGGAAAAGACTCTGATGCTGGGAGGAATTGGGGGCTGGAGGAGAAAGGGACGACAGAGGATGAGATGGCTGGATGGCATCACCGACTTGATGGACATGAGTCTGAGTGAACTCCGGGAGTTGGTGATGGACAGGAAGGCCTGGCATGCTGAAATTCATGGGATCGCAAAGAGTCAGATACGACTGAGCGACTAATCTGATCTGAACTGAGAGTCTCCAAGTAGAGAAGGCAGTAGGCAGACATTGTGTAGGGAGCCTGACCACAGAACCCTTTGTTTGGGAGCATCATGTACACTATAGTTTGAGAAACTGTGAACTAATTGATCACTAGGATTGTTTCTGCTGTCTCCCTCCGAACTTTATGATTGTAGTAAGGTTTGGAGACATGAGGCTATTCCATTTAGGGAGCAGAGAGCAATGCTTCCCCT
Source organism: Bos taurus (assembly GCF_002263795.3). NCBI lineage: Eukaryota > Metazoa > Chordata > Mammalia > Artiodactyla > Bovidae > Bos > Bos taurus. Next base: position 93,978,061 of record NC_037336.1, read on the forward strand.
TCTTACAGCTCAAGGTCAGATCTAAAATGTAATGTGTCCACCCTTCAATTAGTCTGAACCCAAAGGGTGGTTGGGTTAGTAAAGACCAGATTTCACTCAGGAGTGGAAGTTTTAATTCTACTTGAGCCAAAAATAATATCTCACTTTCCCATGTCAAGTTTAGAGCTATGCTTCACATTCTAAGAGAGAAGAAATAAAACTGTTTGTTGGAGGGGTCAGGGGAATGGGAAATCCAAAAAGGTCATGAATAATCTATCATTCCAATCAATTAGGAAGAAAAATGCAGTCCCCAAAGCACATTCTGAATTCGTACAGTTGAGAAACCAAAATAGATTGACTTACAGTAGAATTAGATTTACTATTTCAAGCCCTGCTATATATTTATCCTTATTTGGTTGCATTTCATGGAGTTTCATGACTATGAAAATAAGAGTGACCTTATGAGATCATGGGGTGGACTATCTTATATCCAGGAAGGATTTTACTGAAATTCTCCTAATTACAGCTGCAGGTCCATCTTGACTCCTGGTTGTAGAGCAACCAGTTGGCTCAGACCCATTCTACATTCTACATAATTTCTCTTAAAGGATTACCATGTGCTGCAGTTATAGGAGTGGGACATACTGGAAAAATCCAATGGTGTGTTGTTATAGGCTGATCACAGCCTCAGCTTCTGGGGGACACTTGCAGAGGTTTATAGGTTTCCTGTCGCACAATCATGTGACCCAGTTGCCCTGGCCAAAGCAAACTGGGCCAGGATCACCACCAGACCCAAAGACCACGTCATCTGTAGGCCAGCAACTGCCCCACAGGAGCCCCGTTTATTGCATGGTTCCCTGGATCTGCAACACATACGAAAGCCGTGATCCGACTACTCCCCACTCCTGAAACCCTGCGGGTCTCTGTCCTCAAGTCCTGAAGCTGTCCCCCAAGGTCTCCTATTCAGCTCCTCTTCCTCTGGCATCCACCATGTGCTGGCATGCTTATGTGTGATGCTGTCCCTAGCCCTTATGGCCTCGTGGCTAAAATTGGGAAAACGAACTCCTCTCTAACATAAAATTCTTTTGCATCAGTAGATCATTGAAGAGCTGCACACCTGTGCCCCACACTTCCCCACTCAACACACCCTCTGGAAGCCAGGGCCCACACAGCTGCCAGGAGCTGAGCGGCTTGCTGTGTTTCCGATTATTACCAGCAGTGGGTTCTCGTACCCCACACTCCACCTTCAGTCCATCATGCGTGTCCCTCCAGGAGTCACATCTTATTCCAGGCGCTGGCTTTCTCCTTGTGTGCTGTGTTCCACTGAAGCACATCACGGATGGGTCAAAGGGGATCATTAATCACTGTGGATTACTAGTATACTGTTTTATTTCTGTAGACTTTTGACAAAGTCCTTTCTTTCATAACTCTATCAATAAGATGGCTTGTATTTTTAAATTTTTTTGTGTTTGTATTTTACTTGGCTGCGTTGATCTCAGTTGTGCCACTTAGGACCTTCAGGCTTCGTTGCAGCATGTGGGATCTTCAGTTGCGGCAGGTGGGATCTAGTTCCCTGACCAGGGGTCGAACCTGGGGCCCTCTGCATTGGGAGCATGGAGTCTTAGCCACTGACCACTAGGGAAGTCCCAGTCAGGTTGGTCATATTTGAAGCTGGTGAGCACCGATTCCCAGAGAGTACTGATTTATGTCCCACTTGGAAGGAAACAGGGCTTCCCTAGTAGCTCAGTTGGTAAAGAATCTGCCTACAATGCAGGAGACCTGGGTTTGTTTCCTGGGTCAGGAAGATCCCCTGGAGAAGGGAATGGCAACCCACTGCAGTACTCTCGCTTGGAGAATTCCATGGACAGAGGACTTGGTGTGCTACAGTCCATGGGATCGCAAAGAGTCAGACACTATGCGACTAACTTTCCTTTCCTTTCCTTTTCCTGGAAGGAAACACCTGAAGCCATGCTGTGGATCTCTCTCCTCAGCTCTGGCTGTTTCAATGTATTTGTAGATAACTTGAGCCTCGACCTAAAGGGCATGCTTGTTACATTTTACAGAAGGCACACAACAGGGGTGCACCTGCTTGCGAGGGGTCTGCCAGTCAGCTCTGGCATCTCTGGTCCATGTCTATGGGAACATCCTCAGAGAGTAGGGCAGATGCAGGGGATGTAACTGGGATGAAGGGAAAGCTTAACCATGTCATCTAAGAAAAGAGTTCAGGGAAAGTGCTAAAGGAGGAAGGGGACTATCCCAGAAAACACGGGGAAAAGGGTGAGCACGTAGATTAGGTTTCATCACTGTAAGTAAGAACCTTCTGAAAATGTGAAACGTCCCCTAAATGGATTTAAGAGCCTTGAATTTTACTGTTTCCTTGTCCCTAGGGCTTTCTGAGCAGAAGTAGGGTTAATATCTGATGGCAACGAGCTAGAAGAAATTCTTGCCCTCGTGACAGGTTAGAATATCCCAGAAGGCTTATGTCACAGGACACGGGCCAGCTCAGCTCTGCTCGTCTCTGCAACTTGGTTTTGTCAGCAGAGCAAGAACAGATTTGTCTCTCAGGGAAGAATCACATTAATCAGGCTCATGAGTCCAAATGCCAACTTAATACTGTATAATGAGAAATATAGTAAGAACCATAACAGGAAGGCAGATAACAATCAGAAGCTTGTGTTGACACTGCCACCACCCCCCCCCCGCCACCCCGCCGACTTTTTCAGGCTGTGGCAGATCAAGGAGCCAAAAAACAAGGTAAGGAAAACTTTTAGAAAGAAATGAGGGTTCAGTAAGGTGGACGGCTGTAAAATCAATCTTAGAAAAATCTTTCATCTTTCCTATATATTAGGTACAGCTGATTAAAATACAAGCCAGAGAAAAAAGATCCCACTCTGTGTTGATCACAAAACTTTACTAACACACGAGAAACTTGGAATATACCATAGCTCTGGTTCAAAAAACTTAACCTGTAACAAGCTGTCAATTCTTAAAACTTGACAAAATGATTCAAAATTCACCTGAATAATAAACATTCAAGAAGGGCCAAGAAATTTTTGAAAAAGCAATATCACCAGGGAACTTTCCCTGAAATGTTAGAATGCATGGTAATAAATTTAATTAAACTACCAACAATACAGGGGAGACTAACTAGATCTGTGGAACTGAATAGAGTGTATTAATAGCTTACTAAACAATGAAGATATTTCACATCAGTGGAGAAAGTCCAAAAAATGGTTTTGGGACAACTGTCTGATTATCTGGGGGGAAAAAAAAAGTTTAATTTCTATTGCATGTTACAATGAAACTATAAAAGTAAGGAAAGAAAATATAGATGACTATCTACTGGAATGCAGCCTTGAGTTGGAGAAGAACTTTCTAAGTGTGAAACCAAAGAAATAGATATAGACCAATTTGACTATTTGTGTCTTAAAACTGCTCTGTAGTAGAGAGTGCAAACGTGCCTGCTTAATCCCATCTCCTCTTTGTTTTTGCTGCTGGCAGTACCCATGGGACCACTTCTGTCCAACAGGCATAAGTAAGAGTCAGCTGGTATTGTCTCTTCCTCTACTCTTTTTCCTCTGCTTGAAACAGAAACTTGACGACAATGACACCCCACTCCAGTACTCTTGCCTGGAAAACCCCATGGATGGAGGAGCCTGGAAGGCTGCAGTCCATGGGGTCGCTAAGAGTCAGACAGGACTGAGCGACTTCACTTTCACTTTTCACTTTCATGCATAGGAGAAGGAAATGGCAACCCACTCCAGTGTTCTTTCCTGGAGAATCCCAGGGACAGGGGAGCCTGGTGGGCTGCCGTCTATGGTATCGCACAGAGTCGGACACAACTGAAGCAACTCAGCAGCAGCAGCAGCAGCTGCAGCAGCCATTTAGTGACCATAAGATGACAAGCAGGAGGAGGCCAAAAGAGGGCAAAGATGTGAGCCGTCACATTGTCAACCCTTTGAACCAGTTCCAACAGCTTGCTGTCTATACGGTGCTTGTTGTGTGAGAGAATAAGTCTTTGTTTAAGCCAGTGGAGTTGGTTTCTTTGCTACTTAAAATTCATTCCTGAGTCTGAGCTTAAGGCAAAATATCATATTTCAGTAAAAGTCAAATAACAAACTGGGAAAAGTATCTGTAATATATGTCTAAAAGTTAATATTCCTATTGTTATAAAGAGCTCTATAATAAATGAGATAAATGAAAAATGGGAAAGAATATGAAAAGGGGCGTTAAAAAGTTCAAATGTCTAATAAATGAATGAAAAATTCAACTTCACTAGTAATCAGAAAAATATGTTAAAATAGTAACCTAATCTATAAAAATTGGTGAACACTGGAACAATTATAATATTTTTTGGAAAGCAATCTGGCAAAATATATCAAATGTCTTGGAGTGTCCATGCCCTTTGGGAAACTGCAGAGAAATGGCTCAAGAGGCCCAAAGATGTGCTGTGTTTGCTGCAGTTCTGTTGCTAATTGCAAAATGATGGAAATGGCAAAACTGTGCAATAACACAGCTCTGGATAAGTAAATTATAGAATTGCCCATCTTAAAAATTATGTATCCATATAATCTGCTGTATTAGAGGTATATTTGTTGACACACAAAAATGTTCACTATTCATTATTAAGTGAAGAGCAAGATGAAAAACACCTCAATAAGGATGAAAGATTTCTAAGTTTATCAATATGTATGTTTGTGTATTTATGTGTGTGAAAACGGCATGGAGGAAAATGTATTGAGACATTAGCATTATCCCTGGGCTTGGCCCACATTTTCAGATTATTTCCCTAATAAACATGTATTGCTTTTGAAATAAGAAAATCATTACTGTAAGAATATTTCTTGGTGAGTGCAGAGTTGAAACACAGGGAATTAGGATTGATTATTTAATGGTATCTGGCTGAGATTAACTGAGGTGTTTGTCTCATTATAAGGCTATCAGAACATTTTGAGTTATTCAAGCTTTTTCCCCTGCAAAGTAATTCGTTGGACACAGCTGAAGCTTTTGAACTGTGGTGTTGGAGAAGACTCTTGAAAGTCCCTTGAACTGTAAGGAGATCCAACCAGTCCATCCTAAAGGAGATCAGTCCTGGGTGTTCATTGGAAAGACTGATGTTGAGGCTGAAACTCCAATACTTTGGCCACCTGATTCGAAGAGCTGACTCAATGGAAAAGATCCTGATGCTGGGGAAGATTGAGGGCAGGAGGAGAAGGGGACGACAGAGGATGAGATGGTTGGATGGCATCACCAACTCGATGCACGAGTTTAGATAAACTCCAGGAGTTGGTGATGGACCAGGGAGGCCTGAAAAGCTGCGATTCATGGGGTCGCAAAGAGTCGAACACGACTGAGTGACTGAACTGAACTGATGTTTGTTTCTGTGATTCTCCTTTGACTGACCATATGCTGGCTTTAGATCGTTTAATGTTTCCAGGCCAGCTAAGCTAAGCCGTATAGGTCTAAGGGTCCTTCTGCTTTTATTTTTTTATTTTTTATTTTTCTCTCTCATTATCACTCTGCACCAGGATGTTTCTCCCTACTCTGGGGACCCCTCACCCTTAGTGTGGGAGTTATATTTAATTGCTATTAAAGCAGCTACCTATATATCTTAGTAGCTAATATGTTGTTCACCATGTCACATAAGCAAAATGAATTTGTAGGGCTTCTCTGGTGGCTCATTGGAGAAAGAATCTGCCTGCCAATGCAGGAGACTTGGGTTCGATCCCTGGTCCAGGCAGATCCCACAGGCCACAGAACAACTAAGCCCATGCCCCATAACTATTGGAGCCACAATTACTGAGCCCACGTGCTGTAACTACTGAAGCCCGTGGACACTACAGCCTGTGCTCCTCAACAGCAGAAGCCACTGCGATGAGAAGCCCACGCACCACAACTAGAGAGGAGCTCCCCGCTCACCGCAATAGAGAGGAGCTCCTGCTCACCACAATAGAGAGGAGCTCCCGCTCACCGAAATAGAGAGGAGCTCCCGCTCACCGCAATAGAGAGGAGCTCCTGCTCACCATAATAGAGAAAAGCCCGTGCATCAGTGAAGACCCAGAGCAGCCAAAAGCAAATAATTGAAAAAAAAAGTATTTGTGAAAGAAGAGCCTAAGGGTCTTTCTGCTTTTAAAGGAACTTCATTTCTCTGTTCTGACCCAATCCAAGGGAGTTAAAGTTGAATTCTTTGATATGCAGAGTCTAAAAAGAAATGATACAAATGAACTTATTTACAAAACAGAAACAGACTTAGAGAGTGAACTTGTGGTTGTCTTGGGGGAAGGTTGGAGGTTAGATAGGAAGTTTTGCATCAACACGTACACACTGCTATATTTAAAATGGATAACCAACAAGGACCTACTGTGTAGCACATGGAACTCTGCTCAGTGTTATGTGGCAGCCTGGATGGGAGGGTGGATACATGTATGTTTATGACTGAGTCCCTTTGTTCTCCATCTGGAACTATCACCACATTGTTAATCAGCTGTACCCCAATATAAAATTAAACTCTTTTTTTTTAAATTGAACTCTCTGAAAGTAATCTTATTTCCCTGGTTTTCAAGATTTGGGGGAAGGGAAATGAGGGTAAGCTTCATGGGGTAGCCCCTAAATATTATCTGAGGGGCAGATATTGGAATCCTATACAAAGATAATTAGTACTTTGCCTTAAAGTGGGAACGCAAATGAGAAATGATCAAATGATCTTTTGATAACTCAATTCTGTGAATTCCTGTTCCGACATCTAATTTCCCATTTATCACATTTCTTAAGACATCAAGCCATGAGCATAGATGGTATTTCCTTGACTGCATTTCTCAATCTCGTTTCCAAGCAATACTAAAAATGACTATTTCCCTTAAGGCAATTATTATTATGACCTTGCAAAAGCTGCATGTGCCAGTTGGAGATTCTCCAGAATTTCTTTTTTAATGATGGAAAATATTTTATTAAACTAAGAGCATGACTGATAGGGAAGTAGGTTGCATGGGAAAATATTGAAATGTATTATAATTGCATATATCAACCAGGGTCCCAGAGGAGATAGAAAACTTCTCAGGTGGTTCAACAGAAGATTCCTTAACGAAGGGACTGGACAGTGGAGTGGGCAGGGTAAGAGAGTTCGGAGCACCAGAAATGAAAACAGCGGGAAGCTGTGATAGACGCTGGCCTGGTAGGAAGTGGGGGGCCCGGTGAGAGCTGGACTCAGACAGGAGGTGCTCGCGCTGGCAGAAGGTGTGTCACGGGGACACGTTGCCACTTGCTGAGCCAGACAATGAAGCGTGAAGGGAACAGGGGAACACTGCCTGCTTCCTGCCTCCATTGCCCTCTGCTGCCAGATCCTATCAGTTCAGTTCAGTTCAGTCGATCACTCGTGTCCGAATCTTTGCAACCCCATGAACCACAGCACGCCAGGCCTCCCTGTCCATCACTAACTCCCGGAGTCTACCCAAATTCATGTCCATCGAGTCGGTGAAGCCATCCTGTCAGAAACCCACCAAAAGGGATCCCATGAGAGCTCCTCGGAGCATGGAGAAAGGCAGGGAGGGTGAGGAAGGGATCAGAGGGCACAAGTAGAGAAGGACCCTCTCCCACCTTAAAGGACATTCTGTTCTTTGCAGGAGATAACGCTTCAAGGACAACTTTGGCCATGCTCAGCTATGCTTCCTCAAGTTTTATCTAGGTATGTTTTAAAAAATGTGTCATTTGCAAGAGATTCTTAAAAAATAATCCAGCCCACCAGAGTCTCAGACAAATACACTGTTATGGACTGTAAGTTTGTATCCCCCTTCCCTCCCCACCGCTCAAATTCATAGCTTGGAATCCTAACCTCCTGCGTGAGGCTACTTAGAGGTGAAGCTTCTGGGAGGTCATTAGGTTTGGAAGAGATCATGAGAACGGGACTCATGGGACTAATGTCCTTGTAAGAAGAGGTGGAGACCTAAACTCACTCTCTCTCTCTCTCCACATGGGGAGAGGGTGGCTGTCTGCAAGCCAGGGAGAGAGTCCACATCAGAACCCAACCAGGCTGGCACTTTGATCTGAGACCTCCAGATCCGCAGAACCATGAGAGTTAAGTTTCTGATGTTAAACCATGGCATTCTATCATAGCAACCTGAGCTAAGGAAGACACATATCTAAAATGAAAAACACAACTATTGAAGATGGTGGTTGCTTGTTCAATCGTGTTGAACTCTTTTGTGACCCCATGGACTGCCCCCACCAGACAAACTCCTCTGTCCTTGGGGTTTCCTAGCAAGAATACCAGAGTGAGTTGCCATTTCCTCCTCCACGGGATCTTCCCAACCCGGGGACTGAACCCACGTCTCTTACATTGGCAGGCAGATTCTTTACTGCTGAGCCACCAGGCAAGCACTGAAGATAGTGATAGCTATCGTTTATCAAGCACATGCTCAGTGCCAGGCACTGCCAAGTGCTTTGCCTGAATGAGCTCCTTTAATCCCCATTTGACATAGGAGGAAACTGTTGTCTAAGGAATTTCTCCTCTCTTGCTCCAGATCACGCAGCTAGCCAGAGTGGAAGCTTCTATCACTGGAGGGCAGACTTGTTGGAACCAGAGCAGGTGCTGCCAAAAAACAGCAGACAGGAGGTGCCAAAGTGCCCAGGGTGCAGGGATGGGTGTAGTGGTTCTCAGCCACAGGAAGCTGTGTGCGTCTGAGGGACCACTGGGGAGTTCTGGTAGGGTCGGTCCATCACCAGCTGCACGCTCCCCAGCACACCGTGGTGGGTGGTTTAGTCGCTCAGTGGTGTCTGACTCCTTTCGACCCCATGGACTGTAGCCCACCAGACTCCTCTGCCCATGGGATTTCCCAAGCAAGAATACTGGAGTGGGTTGGCATTTCCGTCTCCAGGGGATCTTCCTGACCCAGGGAATGAACCTGGGTCTCCTTCCTTACAGACAGATTCGTTACCGACTGAGCCACCAGGGAAGCCCTCGAGCACACAATAGCTGCTCTAATGAATTTAATACATGACCAGCACCTGAATGAATCGTGACATTCTTTCACTCAGTCACCTCGTGGTCCCTTTAATCAACAGGAAGTCTACCTAAATGTTTTTAGATCAGTGGTTTGGAGGTGTGTCTGAACACAGAGAAAGGTTGCCACTTTGGGTCTGGATTACTCAGGTCAGTAGCCCACTAGATGGCCCCACCAGAACAAGGTGCAGCTGGGCCAGTATCGTTAGCCTGATAACAGAGCCAGGTGGCGGCAGGACTTCAGCAAAACCAACCAGACGTAATTTCAATGTCTGGAAGAGGTGTGGCCTGGCCACAGCGGGGAATCAAAAGAATTCAAATTCTAACAGGCAGTGAGGAGTTAGAGAAGGTTAACTGAAACCTTAACGCAGACGCAGGTTTCCATCACCCCATCAGGCAGTCGTGCTGAACGAAGATTTGGAAGATTAGGTCATGCTACCCCTCAAGCCCAGGCTGGCCAGATCTTCAAGATCAACATCGCCTGTGAATAAAGGACTTGAAGTCCCTCAGTGTCTGACTACAAAAGCTCACAGGTCCACCATGGCTGCAGGTATGATTGTCTCGGTTAAATGCAGGCTCTGACAAATGTAGGCTCCTCTGGGACTCGCTGCCAGGACAATAGCTGCTGTGTAGTTAGTTGCTCAGTCGTATCTGACTCTTTGTGACCCTATGGACTGTAGCCCAACAGGCTCCTCTGTTCATGGAATTCTCCAGGCAAGAGTACTGGAATGAGTTGCTGTTTCCTTCTCCAGTGGATCTTCCTGACCCAGGGATTGAACCCACGTCTCCTGCACTGGCAGGTGAATTTTTTTTTTTTTTTTTTTACTGCTGAGCCACCAGGAAAGATAATAAGTGATTTCAACACCTTGAGAAGACAACCCAGGTTTTGGGGAATGATGAAATTGTTCCCTCAATGGGTAAACTGTATTTCTAGTCCTAGGAAAGTTTAGAATTAAGCATGGAGTTGTTAAAGTCAATCAAAACATCATATTCATACTTTTTTTGTAGTTTAGGAATACATTTAAAATCCCTGAGGAACTCTCCTTGTGCCTGGCTTTGACTGTAATGAGGGGATTGGATGTGTGAGCACAAAGACAGGCTAGCCTTGTGACTTCAATTTTAAATGTGTAATTAAGTAATTGACTTTAGACTTGTGATTTAAATTAAGTACAAAAATTTGATTAAATTTATAAACAGTATTGGAATGTTTAAGTGAACTGAGAATCACACTATTTATAGGTTTAATTTATTAGATTTATTACAGTTGTTTTAAGTACTTGGAAAGGCTTTGCTGTTTAGGATAGGCATTTGAAGCAGTTCAAAAGAAAATGGAATACATTAAATTTATAACTGCAGTTTTACATATTTGAAGGAATTTAATTAACCAAGATGTAGATGAGAGTGATTTCTAAAAGTTTAGTCTCTTTAACTTAATATAATTGGTCATCAGTGAAAGAAAAAGTGAAATTAATTATTCTTGTTTTACCAGATGTATAAATAGCCCGAGTTGTAATTTGAACTTGGAGGTGCAAGGAAAACTCAGTGTGAAATTCGGGCATGGCTTCCTCCTTTCCAAGCCCCTTACATCTTTGTCCAAGAGGCTCGGGGTCCCTGTGGCTTTATGAGGCTTTATGAGATTAGTGGAGAGGCTGCCCAGGCAGGGAAATGTGCAGTCACCTCTCCTGAAGGGACGGGGGACTTAAACTGCTTACAACGTCAGAAGGAGATCTGGCTTTGTCTCTGGGGAAAGCCCAGTTACTGTTCCTAAAAGAAATCTCAGAGACAGGGGCCAGCACGGGATACAGCCAGACTACCCCTGAGAGAGCTCAGGACACCTCACCCACCCAACACGTACCCACTTTACACTTTTAAAAAATATATATTTATTTGACTGTGGCGGGTCTTAGCTGCAGCATGTGGGATCTAGTTCCCTAACCAGGGATCGAACCCAGGCTCCCTGCATTGGGAGCCTGGAGCCTTAGTCACTGGTCCACCAGGGAAGTCCATACTTTACACTTTTGCCTAGATCAGAACTCTAGTCCTCGAGAAATATTAGCTACTACTATTTGTCCAGACACTGTCGCCGCTTACCTCTGCCTCAAGTTCATTTGGTAGCTGGTCTAAAGGAATTATAATTTGTATTTTAAAGACAATGAATACTACTCAGCTTTTAATAAGGCATGGATCTGTGGCCTGACACGATATAGCAGAAGGTACACTCATCTAACTGGCGCGAATTAGAAATGGAGTGACGTATTTTGAGCCAAGAAATTAAAAAGCCCCCAAAGGAAAGAGTTGGTACTGTAAGACTGACACACCAGTTATATCTGAGTCATTCACTGGAATCTCCAGCTAACACTCACACCTGGGTGCATAAATATACAGCATCATCCCCAAATATACACCATGAGTCACAGAAGGACAAGGATGACGTCAATGTGACGGGTACCAGATAAACACCTATTGACAAGGCTGGACACACAGGGGTTACATCTAGGGTCTCATAGCTGGTTATGATAAAGCAAGTTTCGGTTAAGATAAAATCTAAATTATGTGGATTCCAGTTAAATGGGACAGGGACTTAGTAAAAGATACGTTTCTCCACCAACAGTAAAGGTACTTTTCTCCTCCAACACTGATAGTTTATTTCAGACCCCAAATTGAAGTGGTATAATTAATATGCATCTGCATAGACTTACTAAGACATGCTAACATCCTTTAGAAGCACCACCTTGCTGTAACTGATATAGAACATATCTGTAATTTTCCAAGGCAATCAAAGGATTTCCAGTTGTTAGCTTACTTTCTTAAAAATGTACTGACAGTAAAAAAAAAAAAGAATCTATTGGTAAGACCAGCTTTTCCATCTATCAGTTAGATGCATTTTCCTTGATCAGAAAGTGAAATGGGGGCCATCTCTTCCATGTTGGCTGTTGCTGCTGGCAAACAAAGTTATGCATAGATTTAGTTTATTCTGAAATGTCCAGTCACTAGTGTTACAAGTTTTGAGTGTTTTTGTGAGATGGCTGGCTGGCTTCCGGATATCTGGACTGCCACTGTGATGGGATATTTCTGAACTCAGCACTTTCTTGATGGCCTCCTGCAGCCTACTTGCCTGATCGTGGCTGAAGTAGAACTCTCCAGGAGACCCACTTTGTTGGTCTTGCTGTGGGGAGGGTCATTCCTGGAGGGTCATTCCTGGAGGTCAGCCTGAAGAAAGCTCCTCCATCCTTTCAATAATTCTTTTGTTTTTTAAAATTATTTGGCCACACCGTGGGGCATGTGGGATCTTAGTTCCCTGACCAGGGATCAAACCCGTATCTCCTGCATTGAAAGTGTAGAGTTTTAAGCACTGCACCACCAAGGAAGCCTTACCTCTCAACAACTCTTTAAGTCTGAGTTCCTTGTATCGCATCCTTTTCTGCCGAAGATAACTGGAGTGGTTTCTGTCTCCTGGCTCTGAACTCCGACACAGTGGAAAGGAGAAAAGGAGACAATTGGAGGAAAATCCAAAGAAATTATTGATGGGACTTGACGAGAAGTGGAGACAAGGCAAAGAGAGGTGCCTGAGAAGGTACTTGGAAATGAGGAGCACTGTGAACCCACATATATGGGGGAGGTGAGGCTCGTTCCATCTTAGACTCTGCATTTGTCACGTTAATGGACCAGGAAGGACAGATGGCTACAGAAGGACTGGAGAGTGACAGGCCCTGGGGACAGAGATTTAAGTTATCAGCAAAAATCCAGTAACTGAAAGTGTGTAACGAAACTCTTTGCAGAAAACATTGTAGAGAAAAGAACCAAGAATAATTCTTTATAGTTTTATATTTTCATACTTTTAAAATAGGGCATCCCTTGGTGGTCCAGTGAGCAGGACTTGACGCTTTCACTGCTACAGCACAGGTTCGATCCTTAGTTCAATCTTTGGTCAGGGAACTAAGACCCTGCACGGTGTGTGGCATGGTCAAAAAAAAAAGTTTGCTTAACATAGAAGTATAACAAAAAAGCACACATCTTGGGTACTCAATTCAAGGAATTTTCACAGAGTAAACAAAATTGAGCAAATAAAGATATAAACCATTACTGTCACCCAGAAACCTCCCTTGTGCTTCCTGCCAGCCCAAAATCCTTCCAAAGGTAATCGTTATTCTGATTGCTATCACTGCATATTTTTTCCTAGCTTCTGAGTTTTATAAATGAAATCATGCAGTATGTAGCTTCCCTGGTGGCTCAGGCGTAAAGAATCTTCCTGCAAACCAGGAGACCGGATTCGATCTCTGGGTTGGGAAGATCCCTTGGAGAAGGAAATAGCAACCCACTTCAGTATTCTTGCCTGGAAAAATCCCAAGGAGATGGAGGAGCCTGGTGGACTACAGTCCATGGGGTCGATTGCAAGGAGTCGAACATGACTGTGACTAACACTTTCATATAGTGTGTATTCTCTTGTATCTGCATTTGTTTTTGTTTTTGTTTTAACTCAACATAATATTTGTGGGATTCATCCATGCTGAACATTTACCAATAGTCTGTTAATTTTTGTTGCCATGTTGTATTCCATTGCATGCCTATCCCATAATATAGTTATGCATTCTACTCTTGCTGGATGTTTGTGTTATTTTCAGTTTGGGCTATTGTGAATAGTGTTACAAAAAACATTCTTCTTGTACACGTCTTTTGATGCATTTCTGTTGGGTATGTAACTAGGAGTGGAAATGTTGAGGAGCAGGGTATTCTGCCAAACGATTTTCCAATATGGCTTTTTTAGTTAACTTTTACTGCATCACAGACCACCTGGAAATGTAATGACTTAATAGCTCATTGTTCTTTTGCATCAGTGTAATGGAATGAACTCATCCGAGATAGCTTGTTCTGTGTGTGTCTTCTGGACACGGTACTGCATTAGCAGTCAGCTGGTGGCCTCAGACCCCTCTCTGGCAGTTGGCTGGTTGTCTGTGGGAGGGGCGGAGCTAACTGGACAGTGAGTCACCCGTCATACAGCAAGCCACCCTGGGCTCATTCATTGGCGGGTGGTAGCAGAGTTGCCGGAGAAGGCAATGGCACCCCACTCCAGTACTCCTGCCTGGAAAATCCCATGGACGGAGGAGCCTAGTAGGCTGTAGTCCATGGGGTTGCTGCGAGTCGGATACGACTGAGCAACTTCACTTTCACTTTTCACTTTCCTGCATTGGAGAAGGAAATGGCAACCCACTCTAGTGTTCTTGCCTGGAGAATCCCAGGGACGGGGGAGCCTGGTGGGCTGCCGTCTATGGGGTCACACAGAGTCGGACACGACTGAAGTGACTTAGCAGCGGCAGCAGCAGTAGCAGAGTTGCCAAGAGCAGCAGAAGAGAGCAAACTCCAACACACTAGCTCTTTTCAAGCCTCTCCAGGTATCACATTTGGTAATGTCCCATCAGCCAAAGCATGTCCCACAGCCAGGCCCCATTTCAAGGAACCTTCATAGACCTTTTGGAGGCATAAACAGCAAAGTCAGTTGCAAATTGTATGTGTCGATTGCAAATGCACACACAGATGGGAAGGATTTGTGGCCATTTAAAAATCTGCGAAAGGATTTGTTCCAATTTACACCCCTAACCAGCAGTGATGAGAGGTCAATTACCCATGTCCTCACCAATCCTGGGTTTTACCAATCTTTTTCATTTTAGCCATTCTGCTGGGTGGGTGGTAGCACCTTATTGTGTTTTTAATTTCCACTTTCCTGGTGACAAAGGCTATCAAACACTTTTCATGTGCTGATTATCTACTTGAATATACTTTTTTGGGAAGAGCCTATTCAAGTCTTTGGTCCATTTTTAATGGAATTATCTGTCTTCTCAACTATTTATAGGACTCACACATATACAGACATATATATTCATGATTTATGTATTCTCACAGCTTGTTGCTTGCCTTTTCATTATTTTAATGGTACTTCTGATAAATAGTTCTTTCCAATTTTCATCTCCTACTTTACATTTAGTGTTTGGGATTCCTATTTAAGAACTCTTTGCCTAACCAAGCGATGAGGATATTGTTATTTTCTAGAAGCTGTATTGTTTTGCCTTTCCCAGTTAGATCTATGATCCATCTGGAATTGATTTGGGGGTACATGCAGAGGATTAGGGTTAATCTTTTCCCATATTGATCCACCACCATTTGTTGAAAAGACTACCTTATTTTTTTCTGAGCTCTCTGGTTTATTCCAGTGACCTATTTTATTTCCTTTCACCAATACCACAGTTATTGAATTCAGCTTTCTAATAAATCTTGATGTCTGGTAGTGGAAGGTTTCCAAGTTTTCTTTCTTCATCAACATTGTTTCCACTTTTCTTGGTCCTTTGCATTTCCACATAAATTTTAAAATCAATTTGTCAATTTCCAACTTCTCAGTCACCTACAGGCATTTTTTTGGGTGGGCGGGGGAGGGGGGGGTGGGTTGCAATGATTGATTGCAATACTGATTGCTTTGGATAGAATTAACCCTTAAAAATGAGTCTTCTAATCTTTGAATTTGGTATATTCTTTCATTTATTTAGGTCTATTTACAATTCTCTTAGGAATGTTTTGTAGTGTTCAGTGAAGAAACCTTGTGCATTTGATTTATTTCTATCAATTTGATGATTTTGCTGTTAAAAGGGCATTGTTTGTTAAAGTCCTTTTTTTTTTTCTGTCATAAAGAAATAGTGTTTCCTCAAAGCTGTTTTATTGCTGCTTCTTTGTATTTTTTCCCTCTATTTTCTCTATTTAGGATTTTTTCTCTTTCAACTCCAGCAATCTTACTATGACATGCCTAAGTGTGGTTTGCTTTTGTATTTTCTGGCTTAGAGGTCACAGAACTTCTTGAATCTGTGGCTTGATGTCTTTTGTCAGTTAAGGGAAATAGTTTCTGCCCCATTCCTTCCCCTCTCCTGGAATTTTAATTACATGTATGTCAGAATTTTCCACCATGTCCCATGCATCTCTCACACTCTATTCACTATTTTCCTGTCTTTTTTTCCCTTCTCTGTGCTTCAGTCTGGATTTTTGAACTGACCTATCTGCCAGTTTGTGAATTCTTTCTTCTGCTTTTAATCTATAATTAAATCTAATTTTTGAATTCTCAATTAAGTTACTGTATTTTTCAATTCTAGAACTGCCATTTAATACTTTTTTAATAGACTCCAGTTCTTGGTGAAACTCTGTATTTTTAATAAGTTTCCATGACTATTTCAATCATAGTTATTTTCAAGCCTGGGTCTGAGAACCTCAATGTCTGGATCACACGTGATTCTCTATTGTTTTTTTCTTTTTTCTCTTGAATTTTGCTTATTCATCATATTTTCTGGCATGCCTGGTCATTTGGATTGAATGATGAACATTTTGTATAAACAACATAGAGACTCAAGATGCGGATTACCTTCCCACAGAGAAGATTTACTTTAAGTTGACAAGCACATCACCTTGGTCTGGTCTGAGCTGACCAGAGGTGAGTTTTAGGTTTTGTAAGAGCTGTTTTCATCTCTGAGTTACCATACCCTTCCTCTCCGGGTAGGACTCTTCAGGGGTCTGAACTGAAAGTTTATAGAGTATGTGCCTTCGTTTTTGGAAGGTTCTGAACTGCAAGTCTTGTCTTCCTAGCACCAGCAAACCACTTAGACCATGATGATTCTTTTAGCCTGAGAAGCTGCCTGTTGGGTGGTTGCTTGGGTTTTTCCTTCTTGGACTGTGCCTGCTTTGTTTGGGAATAGGTCAAAGCCTGAGGGAAAATGCAAAGGGAAGGAGGAGAGCATTTCTCTAGAATGCTGTCTCCTCAGATCCTTTCAGTTTGATAGCCCTGACTTTCACTTTTTGTCTCCCCAGCCCAGTGAGGCTCCTGCAGCACGAGATTATCTATCTATTCTCTGCTGCTGCTGCTAAGTCACTTCAGTTGTGTCCGACTCTGTGTGACCCCATAGACGGCAGCCCACCAGGCTCCCCCGTCCCTGGGATTCTCCAGGCAAGAACACTGGAGTGGGTTGCCATTTCCTTCTCCAGTGCATGAAAGTGAAAAGTGAAAGTGAAGTCGCTTGGTCGTGTCCGACTCTTAGCGACCCCATGGACTGCAGCCCACCAGGCTCCTCTATCCATGGGATTTTCCAGGCAAGAGTACTGGAGTGGTGTGCCATTGCCTTTTCCACACCTCAGCAAATTCCCTGAGGAAAAGCATAGTGACAACCATCTGACTCACCACAATGTTCTTTTTTTTTCTCTCTCCAAGATGACGCTTATTCCTTGGAAGGAATGTTATGACCAACCTAGACAGCATATTAAAAAGCAGAGACATTACTTTGCCAACAAAGGTCCGTCTAGTCAAAGCTATGGTTTTTCCAGTGGTCATGTATGGATGTGAGAGTTGGACCATAAAGAAAGCTGCTGCTGCTGCTGCTAAGTCACTTGATGCTTTTGAACTGTGGTATTGGAGAAGACTCTAGAGAGTCCCTTGGACTGCAAGGAGATCAAACCAGTCAATCCGAAAGGAATCAATCCTGAATATTTATTGGAAGGACTGATGCTGAAGCTGAAGCTCCAATACTTTGGCTACCTGATGTGAAGAGCTGACTCACTGGAAAAGACCCTGATGCTGGGAAAGATTGAGGGCAGGAGAAGGGGACGACAGAGGATGAGATGGTTGGATGGCATCACTGATTCAATGAAAATGAGTTTGAGTAGGCTCCGGGAGTTGGTGATGGACAGAGAGGCCTGGCATGCTGTGGTCCATGGGATTGGGAAGAGTTGGACACGACTGAGCGACTGAACTGAACTGAAGATATTGACCTCTTCAGTTCTGGCAAGCTTTGGTTATTCTCTGTTGTTTTAAGTTTGTTTTTATTTGGAGGGTGTGTTTTTTATAGCTGCTTTAATGAGAGAGTTGGACTTTCCAGGGGGCACAGTGGTAAAGAATCTACCTGCCAGTGCAGAAGACGTGGGTTCGATTTCTGGACTAGGAAGATCCCCTGCAGAAGGAAATGGCAATCCACTCCAGTATTCTTGTTGGAAGATCCCATGCACAGAGGAGCCTATCGGGCTACAGGCCATGGGGTCGCAAGAGTTGGATAGGACTGAGCTACTGAGCAAGCGTGTGTGCGTACACACACACACACACACACACACACACACACAATGGAGAGCTAGCTTGTTACAAGCTACTCATTTATAGATGTGATAAGCTTCTCATTTCTTAATGTTTAAAAAAGAGTATTATGCAAAGGGAAACTTATGTTGCCCTTGTGCAAACATCACTCAGTTCTTTCGCTCCCGTGTGAGCCTTCTTGACATGCTTCTGTGTCTTCTGAGCCTGATTGCATTATTTGACATTTGGCCTCAAGCAGATCTGGAAGAGTTCTGACAATTTGGTCACAGCTTTTGTAAATTTCCATTAGCCGCTGGGGACCTGAAGTTCCCCAAACTGATCTCCAGGGAGCAGACTGGCTTCCGTGGCTGGGAGAGTGACTCTGGAAAGTTAGACGTTTCTTCAAGAGTGGGTAGGGGTGGTCCTTGCAAAATCTATGGGGATAAAATATGGGTTCATGTCACCCAAAATTTAACAAGGGCAACTGGCTTAAATAAATAATTCCCTATTAAGATATGGCTGTTGCTGTGTTGAGGGAAACGGTTTCCATAGGAAACAATAATAAAAATAGCATTATTTTTAAACTGAGAAGAAATGACACTTTGGCATCCAGATTTTAAAATAACACAGAAAAACAGAGGAAATGTTTGAAGATTAAGCTATTTTGGTTTTACAGCATCCTTGCTGTACTCTTTAGATTACATTACCTGGAACCACAAATTGGATGGTAATCCAGGATTCATGTAATGAATTCTGGGGATGCTGGAAACAAGGGTTGTGAGGGGGTGGTGGTCTACCCCACTCTTAGGGACAATTAAAGTTGCAATCATTTTAATGTCTTATTTTATAATCATAATTTAGAAATAAGGATTTTTTTCAAATTATGTAATCTTCACTGTTTTCAAAATTAAATTCCTCTGAAGAGATGGAGAAGAGGTCATCCTTATAACAAGGAATATGCTTGAAAGAGGTATTGAAACATCTTCAGCCTTTCCTGCAGGTCAAAAATATAAAACTGACCCTAGAATCAAGGGGTCAGGGAACTAAGATCCTGCACGCCCTGCAGCTTGGCCAGAAAAAAAAGAAAATCTTCGTGCACTCTTTGAGACTTCCTTGATAGTCCAGCGGCTAAGACTCTGTGCTCCTAGTACATGGAGCTCAGGTTCAGTTCCTGATTGGGGAACTAGATCCCACATGCCGCCACTAAGAGTTAGCATGCAACTGAAGAAAGATCCTGTATGCTGCAACTGGGATGTGGTGCAGCCAAATAAAATTTAATTAAATTAAAAAAAAAGAATAAATGAGCTCACTTTGTGCCCTTTGGAGATCCAGAAATGACCTTAAATCAAGTAATCTGTGTAATCTCAAGCAAATAACATAGCTTTTCTTCATCTCAGTTTTCTCTGATATTAGTTATCCCTAATAAAAAGGGAAATTAAGTACTCACCTGACTGAAATTTGGGGATTGCATAAAAATTAAATAAAAAATTAAGTAATGTGTGTAATATGCTTCTTGGCGCATGATTCTCAGATACATGTATTGTTTTATATGTATTATGTTATATATGTAATGAAACATATATGATTGCCATGCATTGATGATATGCCATTCCAGGGCCACCTGGAATGAAAGGAGAAAGAGCCGTGCCTCACATACTTTCTAAACACATACCCTCTCCCTCTATCTCTCTCTTTCTCTTTTAGTCTATTTAGCTGTTTTTTTAATTAATAAGCTTTACTTTAAAAAATAATTTTATTTCTATATTTATTAGTTTTGGCTGTGCTGGGCCTTCACTACCGTAAGGATTTTTCTCTAGTTGCAGCGAGCAGGGGCCTCTCTCGAGTTGTGGTGCTCGGGCTTCTCATTGTAGTGGCTTCTCTTGTTGCAGAGCATGGGCTCGAGGACTTCAGCAGTTTCGGTATGTGGGCTCCAGGCACAGGCCCAATAGTTGTGGTTCAAGGGCTTAGTGGCTGCAGAGCATGTAGGATCTTCCCAGAACACGGATCAAACCTGTATCTCCTGCACTGGCAGGTGGATTCTTCACCACTGAGCCATCAGGGAAACCCCGGTCTATTGAGTTTAATTGTGTCTTCATCCCAAGGGAACCTGGCTAATAGGTAGGGAAACTAGACAAGAAAGCATGTCCCTTGGTAGTCACGTAAGCTTATAAACACTTTCCTGTGACATCATGGAGCCTTTCTAATAACAGACCTTGCTGCTTGCTGTCAGCCCCTGTGCCATTCTAGAGAGGCTACAAAGTGATCTCATTGTCAAGGCCTTTGGGTTATAGAAACACCTTTCCCATTCATCAGAGAGTACAGGCTAACTGACAATACACACGAGAATGGGTCCCTAAACATCTCAGGTGCCATGCAGGATAGAGAGGTTTGGTACATGTTGCTAAGGTACTCTTCTCTGGGTTTCTAGGGTAACAGGCATCTCAACATCCCCAGGTTTGGATTCAGGCTGTTCCTAGTATGATGATGATGACAGTCTGCTGCAGTACCTGAAGATCTGTAATTTTTAATACCTCTTCACAACTTTGCTGTGTTCCTTCCTCACTGCCCATTCTTTCCACAAACTGGCCCCACCACTTCTTCAAAGCGTTCTCAGAAGCCAGAGTGACGTCCTAATTTCCACGTGCAACATCCTCCTGCTAGACTGGGCAGCCTTTCTCTGTGACATTTCACACGGGGTAGTGCCCTGTTCCTTCTAGAAGTCTGCCCTTCATTGGCTTCTTCAGAATTATCCTCCAAGACTTTTTCCTCTCTGGACAAGCTTTCTTTGTTGCCTTGCTCGCTCTCATCTTCTGTCCCTTAAATATCAGCATTCCCCAAGGTTCTGCCCTGTGCTACATTCTCTCCTTGCTCTATATATTTATTCCCACATGAATCCATCACTCACATGCTTATTAAAATAATGAACCAGTGCAGAAAAGCCTAATGGAGAAAGTAAAAAAAAAAAAAATCACACAAAACTTTAGAGACAACATTTGTCACCTGTCAAACTATATTTAAGCATTATAGTGCAGTATTTTTATCAGAATTGGATCACTCTATGCATGTGTTCCATAGCCTGCTTTTTCAAACTAGATACTGTGGTTTGATATCATTGGTCAACACAGGATTTTTGCCATAATTTTAAGTGTACCATATTGTATCAGTTGTTTGGTAGGGCGGACATGACAAAGTATCACAGACCAGGGGACTTAAACAATAGACATTTACTTCCCCACAAACCTGGAAGCTAGAAGCCTGAGGTCAAGGTGTCAGCAGGGTTGGTTTCTTAGAAGCCTGAGGTCAAGGTGTCAGCAGGGTTGGTTTCTTCTGAGGGCTCTCTCCTTGGCTTGCAGATGCATCTTCTCTCTGTGCCATCCCGTGATCCTCTTCTGTGTGTGTTTCTGAAGAAGGATCAGGGCCCAGCATCTTTAAAGTCTGCATCTCCAAATACAGTCATGTTTTGAGGAACTGCTGAGGAGGGTTTCAACTATGAATTTGGGTGGGAGGGGACACACTTCAGACCAGAGCACATAACAGTTTTTTGAAAATAATTCTTCATTCATACCATTGTTTTCCCCAAGTATTTAAACAATGAGAGTTGTCTCTTTTTTGTCATTGCTATTCAGTTGCTAAGTATGTTGACTCTTTGCAACCCCACGGGCTGCAGCACGGCAGGCTCCTTTGTCCACCTCTACTCCAAGAGTTTGCTCAAATTTGTGTCATTTGGTTGAGCTGGTGAATCTATCTAACCATCTTATCCTCTGCTGCCCACTTCTCCTCTTGCTTTCAATTTTTGCCAGCATCAGGGTCTTTTCCAATGAGCTGGCTCTTCGCATCAGGTGGCCAAAATATTGGATCTTCAGCTTCAACATCAGTCCTTCCAATGAATATTCAGGGTTGGTTTCCTTTAGGATTGACTGGTTGAAATTCCTTGCAGTCCAAGGGACTCTCAAGAGTCTTCCCCAGCACCGCAGTTCAAGAACATCAATTCTTTGGTGCTCAGTCTTCCTTATGGTTCACATCCATACATGACCACTGGAAAAGCCACAGCTTTGACTATATGCACCTTTGTCAGCAAAGTGATATCCCTGCTTTTTAATACACTGTCTAGTTTTTTCATATTAATAGCTTTCCTTCCATGGAGCAAGTGTCTTGGAATTCTGTGGCTACAGCCACTGTCTGCAGTGATCTTGAAGCACAAGAAAGTGAAATATGTCACTGCTTCCACTTTTTTATTTTATTGATAAATAAAATTGCATATATTTAAAGTGAACAATGTGATGATTTGATAAATGTATACACTGTAAGATGATTACCAAAACCAACCTAATTAAACCATCCATGACTTCATATACTTGCCATTTTAGGGTTGATAATGATCCTGAGTAAATTTCAAGTATTAACACAGTATTGTTAGCTTATAGTATAATCATAGTGGTGTGGAAGAGATCTCCAGAATTTACATCTTAATTGAAGATGTACACCTGATACCTCTTCACAAACAGGAAATGCTGGTTTTAATCTCAGAACCAGTCCTTTTCCCCAACCAGGAAGGGAAGAGTCCTGGATTCTGGGTCCCCCTGCCCCAACTTCAGTATCTCCCGGAGCTCCCTGTGACTGAGCTCTTTCTGCAAGTGGTGTAGCTGTGCCTTTCCTGTGCCCTTCACAGCATTAATTTAAGGGCACCTGAGGTCACGCAGGAGAAGGTGGGTTTGTGGTGACGGCACGTGTAGCGCAAGGAGAGTTGTCTTTCTTCCTTGATTTTGGAATTTTCTTTTCTTGCCTTTGATTCAGGGTGAGTACAGGTCCAGATCGAATGTCAGATCCCGTGTGAGTCACGGTATCCACCTGTGGCCCCTCGCTCCATCGTGTGCACCATCACTGTTGAGAGTGTCCTGAGTTGCCTTCCGGATGCGACATTTAATGCCAGAAACTCGTTCTCACCTGTCTCTGCAGTCCCATAGTCTGCAGCACATGCTTGGGACTCTGATGGGTAAGACACAGTTCAACAACATCACTCAAATTTATCTTGGGAACCCAAAGTTTTTAAAGTTCAGGCCTTAAATTCTTCATATCAGTTAGACTCCTCTTGTCTCCTTTTTCTTCTCCATTCTCCTCTTCTATAGTCTTTTTTTCTTTTTTTAGCCTACAAGAGATTTTTCAAAGCGTTGCTATAAGCTCACTGAATATCTGCGAGATATCAAAGCTTAACAAAATGGAACTTTTGTTACCTACTTTCCCATTTGCCAGAAGGATGATAAATGTTTATCAGACAAAAGCTTGTTGAGATCATGGTAAGCTTTTCTTGTGCTGATGGATTTACACGTGGACAGAGTTATCATGGGGGCTTGACAATATTCACGTTCAACTTAGCACTTTAACCTATTTCCATTTTTCTACTAAACTAAACATATCTGGAAAAGACTCTGATGCTGGGAGGGATTGGGGGCAAGAGGAGAAGGGGACAACAGAGGATGAGATGGCTGGATGGCATCACTGACTTGATGGACGTGAGTCTCAGTGAACTCCAGGAGTTGGTGATGGACAGAGAGGCCTGGCGTGCTGCGATTCATGGGGTCGCAAAGAGTCGGACACGACTGAGCGACTGATCTGATCTGAAACATATCTTTCTTCTGTTTCAGGTATTCCTTCTTACAAAACGCCCATATTTTGCCTAAACATCAGCAATCAACCTTGCTAATAAAGCGTTGCTCTGTATCTGAGTATCTGGATGTCCCTCATCAGTAGAGGACAAAGCCAGAAAGAGACTCACTAATAACAGAATAGGAAATGTCAAAAGAGAAAGTCCCTTACCTTTGGTGGTTTCTGGAGGATAGATTTTTAACTGAAAAACATATTGTTTGCAAATTCTTGTATTCATTGCAAAACAAATTGGGGTATAGAAATACAAAGGTAATCTCTGTTCTTCCAAAAAATATTAAGAAATACTGCAGGAATACAAAAAGGTTAGATAATAATATATTAAAGATATAAAAACTCCCTCTTATAATCATACAGGTTTCCTAGGTGGCTCAGTGGAAAAGAATCCACATACAATGCAGGAGACGTGGGATCTATCGATGCGTTGGGAAGATTCCCTGAAGGAGGAAATGGCAACCCTTTCCAGTATTCTTGACGGGGAAATTCCATGGACAGAGGAGCCTGGGGGGCTACAGTCCATGGGGTTGCAAGGAGTCAGACAGGACTGAGTAATGAACACTTTGACTTTCTACTAGTGGACGTACAGTTCTTCTAAGTTTTAATTTTTTTTTTACTATTAACAGCAACAACAACGTTTCAGTGAAACAGGACAATGCTGGTGAGGAAATAAAAGGTGAAAAACAATCCTAGTTTATTAAAACACACACACACACAAACACAAAAACCTTGGAACCTATGTCATTCCAGAGAGGATGTAAGATAAACTTAACAGTTTGAAATAATTTTAAACCCAGAAATAAGCCTGTACTAGAATAAATTAAACTGTTTCTGAAGGTGAAATATAACTATAGGAACAATATAAAGTTATAAAAATGAAAACTTCCTGAAAATATATTAGAACAGCTATAAGTAAGAATTGGAGAAGGAAATGGCAACCCACTCCAGTGTTCTTGCCTGGAGAATCCCAGGGACTGGGGAGCCTGGTGGGCTGCCGTCTCTGGGGTCACACAGAGTCGGACACGACTGAAGCGACTTAGCATAAGTAAGAATATTCTGGATATTTTATACCCAAAGCAGGGATAACCTTTAGATTTCATTAGTGTACAGTTATGCACGTGTCTGTAGAAGAATAAGGACCCACTGGTTTTCTGAATTAGCAATCAGGTTAATGACCCCCCAAAGAAATCCTTCCGAGTGAGCGGACATGTGTATATAATTCTCAACTTCCTTTTGAAAGAAAATGATAGAAATAGTGAAAACTAATGAGAGAAGGAAAAATAATAAGAATACAAGTAATACCTGCTTGTGAACTCACTATTGATGAGCACTTTCACATGTTTGTTTGATCTCACAACCAACACTTGAGGTGGGCTGAGTTCAGTTATTCATTCCGATGAGGTTTTTATTTCCCACAAATGCCAAGGATGCCAAGAAAAGTTTGTTCTTGGACTTGGTTTCCATGTATTCAGAAAATAAATAGAAGTCAAACAAGCCATTTTACTGACTAGCTTTAGTTCAGAAATAGCATTAAACATTTCTCAAAAGCCATTCTTTACAGAGGAGACAAGACATTTTTGAAATCCACTTTGGATTCTTTTGAAATTCTTTCTAAGTAGCATTTCTAGTTAAGAGAGTGTTTCTTTGTTCTGCTCACATCCTTTGAGGAGCAAATGGGTATCGACTGTCCAGATGTAGGTGTTTTGAAAACCAGGCTGTGCTCTCACCATTGTAACCAGAGTTGCAGAACTCAAGAGCTTTAGTCATCCGTGTCTTCCTGCGAGGGTTAAATCTGAGGCGTGGTAGAACTGTTTCTCATTGCCCTGAGGAAGCTTCTTTTTTCCCCATTTTATTACTGGTTACTGTTCTTTTGCATATTTTATAAGTAACCAACAAAATTGTTTTGGAACCTTTGTACTTCATAATTTTTTGCTTCTTTAAAATGCTGAGTCCATACATTTTTGCTTCTCAGTTCATAAGTGCCTGTACTTTGGGGTGTCAGTTTAGCCTTGGGCTGGAGGCACATCTGGCTTTATCCTGCACCTGCAGCTGAAAGCAGCATGAACATGTTTCTTTGAAATTCTGTGAGGAACTGCAGGCCCAGAAGCAGCAGCAGGTGTCACCCAGACAGATATCTTGTAGTTTCTGCAACATCACCTTCATGCCCATGGCTGAAATCTGATGAGAGCCCCGACGTGGATTATACTGTGAAGAAACACCAGACAAACCCCAAATGGACTGACATCGTACAAAATTAGTGGTCTGGTTGTGGTTTAGTTGCTAAGTCATGTCTGACTCTTTGCGATCCTATGGACTCTAGCCCACCAGGCTCCTACGTCCATGGTATTTCTCAGGCAAGAATACTGGAGTGGGTTGCCATTTACTTCTCCAGGGGAGCTTCCCGACCCAGGAATTGAACCCAGGTCTACCTACATTGCAGGCAAATTCTTTACCGACTGAGCTACGAGGGAATCCCAAAACGTCAAGATCAAGAAATTAAAAGGAGGTGAAATTGTTTCATATTGAAGGAGTAACTGCTAGATATGAACCTGGGCTGGATCTCGAACTAGGGAAGATCAACTATAAAGAGCATCATTCAGACATTTGATGAAATTGGATTATGGTCTGCATATACATGTGCATGCATGTGTGCATGCTATGTTGCTTCGGTCGTGTCCGACTCTGTGAGACTCTATGGACTGCAGCCCGCCAGGCTCCTCTGTCCATGGGATTCTCCAGGCAAGATTACAGGAGTGGGTTGCCATGCCCTCCTCCAGATCTTCCTGACCCAGGGATTGAACCCACATCTCTTAACGCCTACCTGCATTGGCAGGCAGGTTCTTTACCACTAGAGCCACTTGGGAAGCCCCATATATGTTTGCCTATAATTATATGAACCTCAGGAAAGATATATACTAAGTTGTTAACATTGGTTACTTGGGAAAGAGTGGGGATTGAGGATGAAAGGGAAAAATACCACACTTCAAAAAAGCAGAAAGGATGAATAGCACGCGTGACTTGATTCCATTTTTGTTAAGTAATAGATATGTGTATGTGTGTGCATAAAATGAATTTCATGAGGATGGTCAACAAAGCCTTAATGACTGTTATCTTAAGGTGATCAGAATTTGAGCAACTTTTACATTTTTCATATTTATGTGTAAGATAATGTTTTTTAACACAATGGTTTCCAATGCATGTTTATTGCTTTTATTAAAATCTGAAAAAGTAATTTTCTTAGCATTCGAAGAGCCAAGAAACAGTCACTGGGGAAATTATAAGAACATTTTGGATTAAATTTTTTCTGCCTCATCCAATTTTCTCTTGCAGTGCTGAGTTTATTACTTTAAACATCTTACATGTTTTGACATAAGATGTTCCCAGATGTGTGGAGTACATGTAAAAATCCGAGCAAACTCTCTGGCTTGGAAGGAAATAGGTTGCCTGATTGATGTTCTGAGGAATTTTGTTTGGTATAGGAGCTTCAGCAATCACTTCCTAAGCTAAATATCAGTTGCTCAGTTGTGTCTGACTCTTTGTGACCCCATGGACTGTAGCCTGCCAGGCTCCTCTGTCCATGGGATTCTCCAGGCAAGAATGTTGGAGTGGGTTGCTATTTTCTTCTCCAGGGGATCTTCCTGACCCAGGGGAGAGATCTTCTCGAACCCAGATCTCCTGCACTGCAGGCAGATTCTTTACCATCTGAGCCACCAATTACTTCCTGCCATCCCTGAACTCTCGGAAGAAATCCTCTGGCATTCTCAAAGTTCTTCAAGGACCTGGTCCCTTTGACTTGGGCACTTTCACCACCCAGGTGCACTCCTCCTGTCCTCCAAAGGTATACAAATCATTGCTGGGGGATCCCAATGTCCTCCCTCTTCACTGTGGAGACCACACCTTCTCCTGACTGGAGGGATTCTAAGAATGACTGACGTGGGTTTGTGGACTGCTTTGAACAGGACTGGCCACCCACTCCAGTATGCTTGCCTGGAAAGTTCCACGAATAGAGGAGCTGGGCAGGCTACAGTGCATGGGGTTGCCAAGAGCCGGACACGACTGAGCAACTAACACACTTTGAGCTGCTCAGATGAAAGTAACAAAGCTCTAATTTTGTGAGTAACATAACCTGTGTTGTCAGTAGACTCACTGAGGCAGATGAGACAAGGGAAAGACCTGCCGGAATTAAAGATGCACTAGCATTCCAGGGAGGGCCAGCTTGGAGCTCTCTGGGCTCAGGGTGGTGATGGCCATGGTAGCTCTAGGAGGGCGGTCCCGTGTAACCAAGATGAAGAGTGAATGTCCCCGGGAGTTCTCAGCTAATAACAAAGCTCAGCTTCCTCTCCCCTCAGGAGGGGAAACAGAAGGGCAGGTTCTGTGCCACTTCCCACAGTGGCTTGGAGGGTCTGAGCTCCAGCTGCCCACAGTGGGAGCTTCTCGGGGCGAGCCTCACAGGCTCCTCCTTCCCTAGCTCACTTCCCGATTATCTCAGCAGTGTTTTCTGGAATCTTCTCCCAAGTAAACTACTTGCCCTTGAATCCTTGTCGATTTCACTCTAATTGGAAACATCGTGTGTTTTCCCACCCTTCCCATTTCCTTGAGAGCCTAACCCCTTTCAGATCAGACTCTTTGTGACCCCATGAATCGCAGCACACCAGGCTTCCCTGTCCATCACCAACTCCTGGAGTTCACTGAGACTCACGTCCATCAAGTCAGTGATGCCATCAAGCCATCTCATCCTCTGTCGTCCCCTTTTCCTCTTGCCCCCAATCCCTCCCAGCATCAGAGTCTTTTCCAATGAGTCAACTCTTCGAATGAGGTGGCCAAAGTACTGGAGTTTCAGCTTCAGCATCATTCCCTCCAAAGAAATCCCAGGGCTGATCTCCTTCAGAATGGACTGCTTGGATCTCCTTGCAGTCCAAGGGACTCTCAAGAGTCTTCTCCAACACCACAGTTCAAAAGCATCAATTCTTTGGCGCTCAGCCTTCTTCACAGTCCAACTCTCACATCCATACATGACCACAGGAAAAACCATAGCCTTGACTGGACGAAACTTCGTTGGCAAAGCAATGTCTCTGCTTTTGAATATGCTATCTAGGTTGGTCATAACTTTCCTTCCAAGGAGTAAGCGTCTTTTAATTTCATGGCTGCAGTCACCATCTGCAGTGATTTTGGAGCCCAGAAAAATAAAGTCTGACACTGTTTCCGCTGTTTCCCCATCTACTTCTCCTAACCCCTTTAGTCCTATCAAATTCTGAGTCCCGGAGTCCCACTTTGCTACAGTCTAGGTCTCAGAGATCTCTCTTTTGGCTGAAATCAAGATATTCTTCCCTCCTCAGTTGGCAGTCAGCCACGTATACTCTTCCATTGTGCAGTGGAATCAGACATGCAAACCTAGCCACCAATCCTGACTCTGTTACTTACCAGCTGTGAAACCTTGGACCAATGACCTAACTTCTCTGATCTTTGGTATTATCCTCCGGGAAAGAAGATAATAATCCTTACCTCATCAGGTTGAAAGTGAAACTCGCTCAGTCGTGTCCGACTCTTTGCGACCCTATGGATTATACAGTCCATGGAATTATCCAGGCCAGAATACTGGAGAGGGTAGCCTTTCCCTTCTCCAGAGGATCTTCCCAATCCAGGGATCGAACCCAGGTCTGCCACATTGTGGGCAGATTCTTTACCAGCTGAACCACCAGGGAAGCCCAAGAACCCTGGAGTGGGTAGCCTATCCCTTCTCCAGCAGGTCTTCCTGACCCAGAAATCAAACCGGGGTCTCCTGCATTGCAGGCGGATTCTTTACCAACTGAGCTGAGGGAATTGCCTCTTGATTTGATAAGCTAAATGTATAGCGAACCAGGACACTGCCTAATACAAGAAGGTATTCCAGAAATAATAGTGATCTTATTATGTAATTTTCTTTCATTATTTACTTTCTCATGTGTCTCCATCTTGTTTTCCCAACCAGACTATAGCTTCTCTGCCCTATTCAGCTTCTTTTATCATACTGCTTGCAAGTGACAGGCACTAAATAATCACTAGTTATCAGTTTTCTAAAGCTTTAAATCAAATAACACACTCTTTCAATTCAAGGTTCGTTTATAAATTGCTATTCTGAGGCATTTTCAAGGAATTTTTTGCAGGTAACACCTTTTCTGGACCTCAATCTTCTCACACACAAAACAAATGTTTGGTCTCTAATTCCAGACGTACTGGGTCTTTATAGCATTAAAATATGGAATCTATATTTTTTAAAATTTATTATATTGAAGCATAGTTGATTTAGCCTTCAGAACCGTAAGATGTTACATTTGTGTGTGGGTGCTAAGCAGCTTCAGTCATGTTGGACTCTTTCTGACCCTATGGACTGTAGCTCATCAGGCTCCTTTGTCCATGGGATTCTCCAGGCAAGAGTATTGGAAGGGGTTGCCATGCCCTTCTCCAGGGAATCTTCCTGACCCAGGGTTGGAACCCTCTTTTCTGTGTCTCCTGCATTGGCAGGAGTTCTTTACCACTAGCGCCACCTGGGAAGATAATTGATATACAATGCTGTAGTAATTTCTACTGTACAGCAAAGTGATTCAGTTATACATTCTTTTTCATATTTTTTATTTATTAATTGGGGGAAAACTGCTTTACAATGTTGTGTTGGTTTCTGCCATACAACAATGCAAATTAACCATAATTATACATACATCACCTACTTTTTGAGCCTCCCTCCCCTTCCCCCAACCCACCTTAGTAGCTAGGCTCCTGGACAGGGGCCTCTCCACGTGCCTGCCTACCTCCCTGCCCCACCCTCAGCCCCGACCCTGACCTGGCTTTGCAGCAAAGGTGGGGAATTTGGGGTCCCCCATCACGTGAAAGGAAAGGGTGTGCTGTGAGTGTTAGGTTGCTTCAGTCATGTCCAATTCTTTGTGACCCCACAGACTGTATGCAGCCTGCCAGGCTCTTCTGTCCATGGGATTCTCCAGGCAAGACTACTGGAGTGGACTGTCATGCCCTCCTCCAGGGATGGAACCCAAGGCTCCTGTCACCTGCATTGGCAGGAGGGTTCGTTAGCACCAATGCCACCTGGGAAGACCAGTTAATAGCCATGGTGGTGGTTTAGCCGCCATTGTTGTTATTCAGTCACTCAGTTGTGTCTGATTCTTTGCGACCCCATGGACTGCAGCACACAAGGCTTCTCTATCCTTTACTGTCTCCTGGAGTTTGCTCAAACTCATGTCCATTGAAACCCTGATACCATCCAACCATCTCATCCTCTGGGTCCCCTTCTTTTCCTGCCTTCAATCTATCCCGTAAGTTTGAGCAAATATGGAATAGGAAGAAGCAAGGAATTCCTAGGAAGACAACTGCAAACAATCATATCAACTTATCTAGAAACTTGCTTGCAATGGGAAATTTAGAGATAATTTTTAAAGAGAGAGTTTGTTATCCTCCAACTAAAAAATAACTAAAATAAAAAATAAAAGTATAACCAAGACTCCAAAAAAAATTAGATCTTAATTGAGAACAAGAATAGTCATCTTTTTTTAAAGCCACAAAGTCAATGGATTTAGTATATTAACTGGACACCTGGAGAAAATGTGTTTGCAATAAGTCAGATAACATCCCATTGATCCCATGAGCTAAAGGAAAGGAAAGCATGGGAGAGTTTTCATTGGAAATGTCTGAGGCTTGCCATGTTTCTCTAAAATAGTACAGCCAGAGTACTTCTCTCTTTAATGTGCTCATTGGTCAAACCAGTCGAACCTATTTCTAACCAAGATCCTACCCATCCTCCAATATGCTTCAGAATGGACCCTTGTAAATATTTTTTATTCATGACTCCTAATTTCATTTCATATTCTAATTGCCATTCCCGCCACTTTTTCCTCATTACAGGAAGCTCTTCCAACTGGCCCCAGTTCTTTTTCTCTCTTGATTAAACCAAATCTCATCTCCCTTTGAAAACTGCTCACCTAGGCAGTGTTTAAGGGAAATTCTCTGGGCTCTGGGTTCGATCCCATCTCTGCCACCTGGCGCTTCGAGACTTCTGGCAAGTAGCTGCGCGTTCTCTTAAGCCGGATACAACAGTGTCTCGCAGGGTTGTCGTGAAGATTAGATAAAGAACGTGTGTCATGCGGAAAGCGCCCCAGCACAGGAAAGGGGCAGCCATCCACACCGTTCCCTTTGTTGGTTTCCATCTCCAACGGAGAGCACCGGCACGCTCTGTACCGCGCCTCTCCCGCCCTCGTTGCGGAGCATGCAGGGATTTGTAGTTTTTTGGTCCCCTAGTTGCGGTTTCTCTCGGAGCAGCGGCGCGAGAGGAAGAACTACACGTCCCACTGGGCCGTGAAAGGAAAGTGGGGCGCGGAAAACCGAGCGTCCCCGCCCGGCAGGCTTCGCTCCTGCGGCCCACCGGCTATGCCTGCGGCGGGAGGGCTCAGACCCCGCGGCAAACCTGGGGCCGAGCGCCGGCGCCGATCCGCGGGGACCGCCCGGCTGGGGCGGGAGACCAGAACTGGCCCTGCCACCGTGGGAGCGCGCGGGGGTCAGGGGGAGAGAAATAAAGCGAGCAAATTGTGGGCGCCCATGGGGGAGAAGAAGTGAGAAAGGGCAGGGGAGGCAGCAACCCACGCAGAACCGGCTGCCACCGGGGGCTCGTCCTCCGGAAGGGAGTCGAGGGCCGGAGGGGGACCGAGACCGATTTCGCTGCCCCCTCCTCCCCGTGGAAACCTGGAAACCCTGCTTGGAAGCCGGCGGGGAGGCGGAGATCCCCCCGCCCTCAGCTCCCATCCTGGATTCTGGCCCGCCTTGGCACGCCCCTACCCACCCTGTCGCCCGGGCGCCCCCATCGCCTTCCCGGGCAGCATTAGAGACCCCCCCTCCCCCGCTTCCCAACACCGCGACCGGACCACGCGCCCCGCCGGGGAGGGTCACGCCTCCGCGCCGGTTCCTCGGGCCCCCGGGACTCGCAAGAATGGGTTTGCGTGTTGCTGCGTAAATGTGTGTCCCCGAGGCGGCTGCGACCGCGGGAATAAACCGGGAGGAGAAGCGGGGAAGCGGACAGAAATCTGTGGGAGAGCGATCAGCGGGTATCCGGCTGGAGCGGCCCTGGGGCGATGGTGGAGGGAGCCCAGTGCCCACCCCTGCCCCGACACTGGCCTCGCCGGGCCCGCTGGTGGGGACCGGGGCGGGGGCGCGGCAGTGCCCGTGCGGACTTCGCGGGGCGAGAAGGAGGGGCCGGAGGAGGAGCCCGGCGGGCGAGGCGCGGGCCACCGCCCACCGGGCGGGGAGGAGAAGGCGGACCCGTTCGGAGCTCGGCGCGCGCGCCGGGGCTCAGCCTTGCAAACAAGTGTCTGTGGCGCTCGCCCCGCGGCCCGGACACAAGCGCTTCGCCGCCCCCCGGCGGCCCTCCTTGTGCCGGGCCTGGCTCCTATGGGGCAGGACCGATCCAGCCAGCCCCTGGGCGCGCAGTCCTCCACCCGCCGCCGCCGCCGCGACCCTCGGGCCGGGCGGCCCCGGCAGCTTCAAGCGGGGGCCGCGGACTCCGCTCGGCTGCCAGGCGCGCCGGCGCGGGGTCGCCGCGCGATCAGCGGCGCCCAGGCTGTCGCCGAGCCCGCTCCCGACAGAATAACGTGCTTGGTTTCCCCACCCACCCCTGGGAGGGGTTGCTGGGGCCGCGAGCGGCCTCCCAGTTTCCATCGCTCTCTCCTGGGGAGGATCCGCCGCCGGGAGGAAGGATTAGAATAAACCTGAACCGCGGCGCAGAAGTGGCTCCCGGGGAAGCCGGCGCCGGGGCCGCCGCCTCGTGTCCCCTCGGGGCGCAGCGCTCGGGGGTCGGCGGGCCGGAGCCCAGGCGCGGCCCGCGGGCCGGGGGCAGCGGGACCGAGCGAGCGGCCGCGCGAGGGGGCGGGCGCGCGGCCCACCGGGGGGCGGCCGGGCAGCCCCCTGCACCCCGCGGGGGCCCCGAGCCCCGGCACGCGGGCTGGACGCGAGCGAGGACCGCCGCCGCGGGCTGCGGGCGAGCCCCGTCCCTCTCGGCAGGGGATCGGGCTATGACAGCTGGGCGCCCCAAAGGGTTAACCTGGGTGTCCTCGGCAAAGTTGTCGCCGAGCCGGGAGCCCGCGTAGGGGCCGCGGCACCAAGGCTCGGGGGGCGGCCCGGCGGCCGGCGGCGGTCGTGGCTCGGCGGGGCCCGCGCGGCCGGGGGGCTGCTGGGGGTGTGCGCCCCCAGCCGGCTGCCCTCGTGGATGCCTCCCGGCGGCGGCGGGCCCATGAAAGACTGCGAGTACAGTCAGATCAGCACCCACAGCTCCTCCCCCATGGAGTCGCCCCACAAGAAGAAGAAAATCGCGGCCCGGAGGAAATGGGAGGTTTTCCCGGGAAGAAACAAGTTCTTCTGCAACGGGAGGATCATGATGGCCCGGCAGACGGGCGTCTTCTACCTGACCCTCGTCCTCATCCTGGTCACTAGCGGACTCTTCTTCGCCTTCGAGTAAGTGGCGGCGAACGCTTCCCCGACGCCTGCACCCCCTTGATCCCTGACCCTCCCCTCGATACTTTCGTTTTCTAGAAGCCTTATCTGTTGTATATCGTTATATAATACAGACAACCCCCCCACCACCACCTTTTTTTTTTTTTCTTTTCTTTCAAAGGTCTGTTTGCTGGTCCGTCCCCAGAGATAATGTAGCTCTGGCTCGGGCTCTAGAAGTGGAGGACAGGGCAGAGGGGGACACTTGGAAGGTGTATCTGCCTTGTTGCTCCCGAGGGTTGAGTGGCACTTTGGCAGGTGGCTGATTCTTGGCGCTAGCCCGATTCCTGGAGTTTGGGGAATAGCAGTCCAGCCCAGATGTAGCCTTCTGTAGGAAGCGGGAAGGAGGTAGATCCATAGAGGGGATCCACAGAGTTGGCTTCCGTTCCTATTCAAGAGCTGTAAGGGCATCATGTTAAACTCGGCTTCCTAAATCTTCTAAACGTCTTTGCTGAATATCGAGAAATCTTGGTTGGTTGAGGTCTCAGAGTGTAGGCCACCCCATGTGGCCTGGAAGGATAATTTCATTTTTCATTCCCCTTTAGATGTTCACTCTTGGTCAACAGTTTCTGATTTACT
The DNA here is from genome assembly GCF_002263795.3 of Bos taurus. Taxonomy (NCBI): domain Eukaryota; kingdom Metazoa; phylum Chordata; class Mammalia; order Artiodactyla; family Bovidae; genus Bos; species Bos taurus. The sequence continues at coordinate 94,012,878 of NC_037336.1, forward strand.
ATCAGGTTTCTAAACGCTTCACTGTTTTTAAAAAAGTTTCAATAAAAAAATGTTCCAAGCAAACACTTTTCCCACCCCTTCCTGATATTTGCAAACAGGTTAAAAAGGAGACTGTAGGCCTGTTTTCAGGAAGAGTATGACACTGCATGGTAACTTCTGACTCCAGAAACAATACTTGGGGACTTTAGAGCTTTAACTGGAAAAAAAAAAAAAAAAGTACATGCATGTCTTCTCTGTTTTCAGGAAAATCAGATTGGCTGGTAGCAACTATCCTCCTGCCAACTAATGAGGGATCTTCTTACTTATTAATAGTGTTAGATAAAGTAGTTTAACCACATTCCAGAATCAATTTCAGTTGCTCTTATTGGGTCCAACATTTGCAATGCAACTTCTTATGTAATTCTTGGTATCTGATGTTCAATGAAACTTGTAGCTACTACTCCCCACCACCATTTAAAAAAAAGCAATATATTTATTGGGGGTTCTTTGCTTTTGCTGTATCCTGGTTATTATGGGGCATGATAATGCTTCCTGCTTCTGTTGGGTAGGGTTCATTAAAACTTTCTGTGTGTATTTACTTTTGTCTCTGATAAGTATTAATAGGCTCTGATTTTTTGCCTGATGTTTGATATTCCAAATGCTGTCTCAGTCAGAAATGGATGACAGTGTAATACTATTCACTTAAAGCCCTCTGACTCTGAGGGGAAGCATTTTGCATCTGAACATTGAGCCACGATGAACAATTTTAACAGGATTGAGTTAGAACAGGTGAGGAGAGAGAGCTCAGATGTAAGCCTCCGCCTCCCCCAGCCTTTCTTTCAGACAGCCCCTCCATTTCTGACTATGCAAAATGCTCAGGTCTCTCCCAGAGGTTTTAACTTTGGTGCACCTTTGAGACTAGCTGGTGGAGTCTGTCGAGGGGACAGAGGGCTGGAGGGTCAGGGTGTGGAGAGGCTTTCCGAATGACCCGAGAAATGCCCTGTTGTTGCTGCTTCTGTTCTCCTTGCCTTCATCCAGAGTCATCCTCTGGTCCTTACAGACCTGGGCAACTGGAGCGAGGGGCCATAGTTTGCAGCAGAGTCGTAACACATTTCGGCACTGACTTGATGATTCCATATGGCTGAACAGAAACGCCATTCTTCTAATGGCGGCTTTCATTACAGGGGGTCCCCTAGACAGTGTTCACTGTGTTCCTAATGTTAACAAAGTTTTCAGTGGATCTGTATTGCCATCTTTGCTCTTTTTAGTAAGGTTAAGAGTGGAGAAAGTGGATGAACTTTGTGATTGCATTGCACAGCTTCAGCCACAAGTGTGTTACATGTAGAATCATGAATATTTCATCTTCTCTAACACAAATCCCCACAGGATGGTTAGGGGTCCCCTCCAGTTATTACTCACCATCTTTTATTTTCTTCTTTTCACACACTGCTTTTTACTAAACCATCATAAATTCATTTCTACTTCTTCATCTCTCTGTGTGTTTCTTCCAAGAGTTCCCCAAAGTCCTCACTAGCAGGTTGTTAGGGATTTTTTTTTCTGCGTCAGTGTTAATGGATGGCTGTAGGAATAAACATGTGCACTGGGATTTTGTTAGCTACTGTCAGCAGCTTCATTTTTAGATCGGCTCTACGTGTATGTGTATCTTTGGTGTCCATGAGCGTCACTTCAATTAGGTGATTTCAGATTTCAAGGAAAGAAGGCTCATCGCAGCGCGAAACCTCGGTTGCGAAAAATCATAGGGCCATTCAAACTATAGAATATTATGCTTTGGCAAGAATATTTGTCCCTGTATTGCTTTTAAGTTCATTACCGTTGGTAATGCCAGAGTGAAATTAATTTGACAGAGTCTCAGAGAACCAATTAGTCACATGCTTGGGAAATGAAATGCCAGTAGACTAACAGAGATCAAGACAGAATGCCAGTTTTGTTTTGCTCATTGTCTGCCCTCCTTCTGCCGTTCCTCAGTTATTTATTGAGCATATACTATGTGGTTGCCTGTTTTGGTGAATTTCATGTCTGGATAACTTTAATATTAGCAGAGTTCCATTTTTAAACATTAGACTCTGTGCTTCTCCATTCTGTCACACGAAGGCAAATATGAAATTTGAAAATAAGACATATAACTTCTAAACTCAGTTTTAGACCTCCTTTTCCTGCAACTCTTCTCCACCCCACCTCTCCTTTCTAACCTTTAGCAGATGGACAGGGAAGTGGACTTCCTGGAATGCAGCAATAGGTATTGATACTGTCTTCAACCCTGGAAGAAAGGCCGGGTAGAATGTTATTCCCAACTTGAAGATGAAGTGACAGAGGCTTGGAAAGCAACTGCCTAAGGTCACACACTAATTAGTGGTGGGGCTTCAGGCAGCAAAGCCTGTGACCCTTCTGATGGTCTGGGCTGCTCCTCTTCCATGTGTAGAATAGTGGTTACAGGTGTGTGTGCATATTGGCCAGACAGATCCCAAGATTCTGCCCAGAAGTATGACCCTAGACACATAATTTGACTCTCCTAAGCCTTAGTTTCCCAGTCTGTTAAATGGGATTAATAATATCGACCGTTAAATGTTGTGAAGATTAAAAGAAGTATATTTAGTACAGCATCTGATATGTACCATCTACTCATTAGATGGTACCTATTATTAGAGAAGGGCTTCCCAGGTGACATTAGTGGTAAAGAACCCACCTGCCAATTCAGGAGACGTAAGAGATGTTGGTTTGATCCCTGGGGAAGATCCCCTGGAGGAAGACATGGCAATCCACTCCAGTATTCTTGCCTGGAGAATCCCATGGACAGAGGATCCTGGTGGGCTATAGTCCATAGATTCAGAAAGAGTCTGACATGACTGAAGCAACTTAGCATGCATTATTAGAGCAATAGCCTCCCAGGGACACTGGTCCCCCTTTCTGAGAACCTGTGAAGGAAGAAGTATGGGGGTTATGAAGCAAGCATGACAGGGATAGCATATTAGGGCTGAAAAAATGTGGAACCATGCAGCCTGCGGTTGAAACAGAGGAGCAGCTTTTGCCCCGCCCCTTTTATCCAGACCCTGAGCAAGAACAGGGGAAACCTCCAAGAAGCAGGGACCGGATTTCATTTCCATTTTTGGAGCTACCATCTCAGAATGGAGAAGACAGAAAGAAAGCAACTAGAAGTCCACCTAAAGCAGCTCTCCAGTCTTTGCCAGTTAGGGCAGGGCTGTTTACCTTTGGGCATCTTTTATCTGACTTATAGAGGGCTGGTCCAAAGTGACAGCATTCCATGGGTGTTTAAGAGGGAAGGGAGGAGGTTGGTTGCAGTGCTATTGAGATGTCTCTCTATTCCTTGCACTTATTGAGGGCTGGCTCATCAGAGACTCTCTGCAGCGTCCTCAGACTCACACCCCCAGAATAGTCATTTGAAAAGATCAGTGAACATTATCAATTTCTTTCTCTCTGACATACACACACACAGCCCACTTTAGAGTTGAAAATTTGAAGGGAAAAAAAGCAAAAGTCTTTGGTCCTAAAGTATTGACCTTTCATAGTCTCTTGATCACCAGGGCAGAAAGGAGGAGATGAACTGGGGTGCACATGATGTTCTTGTTTCCAGGAGCACCCCTTGAGGCCAGGGGAGCAATGCTCAGATCTTGGAGTTGACCGTCCCCTGCTCCTGTGCTGTCACCACGGACAGTTTGGAGATGTTACTAGAGCTGAAGCTGAGATTGCGTTAGCGTTCTTAAATTTCTCCTCACTGAGAAGTCCGTTGGTGATTCTTTAAAAAAAAGTCATGTTTTCTTCTCTCTTGTCGTCCCCTTGCCTTCCTTCCCTTCGTTACTTCCTCTTCCTCCTTCTCCTCCTTTTTTTCCTTTCTTTGGCTCCTCCCCTCTGAAATAACTGGTAAATAATTGGTAGTCACTGGAACTGGAGTCCTGTTTGCCTTGAAGATGGAACAAGAGACTGTCCCCCATAAACAAAAGTGTGATTTCCAATAATAATGTCTCCCTTTTAGATTGGAAATCCTTTATTATCTAGTAGAGGGTACTGCCTTATAATATCTAAAGATAACCCATTCATTATGCGTGATTAACACGTGGAGAAGGAAATGGCAACGAGCTCCAGTACTGTTGCCTGGAGAATCCCATGGACGGAGGAGCCTGGCGGGCCATGGTCCGTGGGGTCGCAGAGAGTCGGACACGACTGAAGTGACTGAGCACGCACGAGACACATAAATTCCGTGGGGATAGGGACTCTGTCTTGTTCACTCGTACTCCCCCAGAATTTATAGTAGCACCTTGTGCATAGCAGGCTCTCAGTAAATATTTATCATTTAATGAAATAATGGTAAAATTGAAACACACTGAAAAACAACTTCTGCGTGCTTTGGTTTTTCATTTTGTAAAGTTGGGAACTTTAATAAAATGTAGAATTAATAATATCTTATAGAACATTTGCCTCAGAAACATTGATTATAATGTAATTCAGAATCAAATATCATCCTTTTTCAAATGCATCAGTTGAAACAGAAGAAATCAAAGATTTTCTTGGTTACTTAGAAACTAATGACAGAGTTGGGATGTTCTCTTCACTAACCAAGATTTCTATTTTTTTTTTCTGTAGGTTTTAACTAAACGCTTTAAACAAACAAAGCACTCTGTGATATATATGAAGGTTACCCAACAACCAGCAGCACCTAGAATAATTTTACGTTTTACAGGGTCTTGACTTTGGATACTTGAATTTATATAATAGGATTCTTAAGAATTCTATCGCCTCCTTATATTTCACTGTTTTCTCTTAGCTAGTGACACCACGTTATGCAAAAAGGACTCCTGTAGGTTCCTATAATAGGGTGATGATCGTCAGTTATTTAATGGGCTGTATCTACATGCATGCTTGCTTGCTCAGTTGTGAACGACTCCTGTGACCCCGTGGACTGTAGCCCACCAGGCTCCTCTGTCCATGGGATTCTCCAGGCAAGAATACTGGAGTGGGTTGTCGTTTTCCTCCTTCAGGAGATCTTCCCAACCCAGGGATCAAACCCACAGCATCTCCTGTGTCTCCTGCATTGCAAGTGGATCCTTTACGCCGCTGAGCCATCAGGGAAGCCTGTGTCTACATAACCTGGAGACTTTTCTTTTGCAGTACAATGCTGCTCATAATTTATTCAAAGCAGAGTTATTATTTCTTAGCAAGGGAACTTAAATTCAGGGTTTCAAGGAAATGTGCTCCTTGTTTTGTAGATGAGGTTGTTAGGAAAGGGAAAATGGTGGTGGTCAATAGATGCTTATGGTCTTCCCAGTGGCTCAGTGGTAAAGAATCCACCTGGCATTGCAGGAGACACAGGAGGTTCGGGTTCGATCCCTGGGTCAGGAAGATGCACTGGAGGAAGAAATGGCAACCCATTCCAGAATTCTTGCCTGGAAAATCCTATGGACAGAGGAGCCTCGTGGGTTATAGTTCATCGCATTACAAAGGGTTGGACATGACTGAGCCCAAAATCAATAGATGCTTTAATTAGATACACCCAGAAATTTGAATCTGATAAAATGTCAGTTGGTTCAAGTAAGAGCTGGGGACCTTCTTAATGCTTTTATTTAGTTCTTCACTAAATATAAAAGTTGGTCCCAATTCAAACTAATTTTTATAAACTGGATGATCTTTCTTCTGTTTACCCCCTGTTTAAAAAATGTAGTATTAGATTGATACAGAAGATTGTATGTAACACACCTGCAAATTTGAAATAAAATATTATAAAGAGCACCCATGAAACTGCCACTCACTCAAGAACCACATTAATATCAGGGCTTCTGAGTATTACATCCTCTGGGTTTCAGCCCAGGGCCATAAATTCCCTGAGGTCATCAGTACCTGAGCTAGTCATTATTAATGCCTTGCCTTTTTACCCTCAAGCTTGTTGAATGTATGCATTCCCCAATAATAGATTGTTTCAGTTCAGTTCAGTTCAGTCGCTCAGTCGTGTCCGACTCTTTGTGACCCCATGAATTGCAGCACATCAGGCCTCCCTGTCCATCACCAACTCCCGGAGTTCACCCAGACCCACGTCCATTGAGTCAATGATGCCATCCAGCCATCTTATCCTCTGTCGTCCCCTTCTCCTCCTGCCCCCAATCCCTCCCAGCATCAGAGTCTTTTCCAATGAGTCAACTCTTCGCATGAGGTGGCCAAAGTACTGGAGTTTCAGCTTTAGCATCATTCCTTCCAAATAACACCGAGGACTGATTTCCTTTAGGATGGACTGGTTGAATCTCCTTGCAGTCCAAGGGACTCTCAAGAGTCTTCTCCAACACCACAGGTCAAAAGCATCAATTCTTCAGCGCTCAGCTTTCTTCACAGTCCAACTCTCACATCCATACATGACTACTGGAAAAACCATAGCCTTGACTAGACGGACCTTTGTTGGCAAAGTAATGTCTCTGCTTTTGAATATGCTCCCTAGGTTGGTCATAACTTTACTTCCAAGGAGTAAGCGTGTTTTAATTTCATGGCTGCAGTCACCATCTGCAGTGATTTTGGAGCCCCAAAAAATAAAGTCTGACTGTTTCCACTGTTTCCCCATTTATTTCCCATGAAGTGATGGGACCAGATGCCATGATCTTCATTTTCTGAATGTTGAGCTTTAAGCCATCTTTTTCACTCTCCTCTTTCACCTTCATCAAGAGGCTTTTTAGTTCCTCTTCACTTTCTGCCATAAGGGTGGTGTCATCTGCATATCTGAGGTTATTGATATTTCTCCCGGCAATCTTGATTCCAGCTTGTGCTTCTTCCAGCCCAGCGTTTCTCATGATGTACTCTGCATATAAGTTAAATAAGCAGGGTGACAATATACAGTCATGACGTACTCCTTTTCCTATTTGGAACCAGTCTGTTGTTCCATGTCCAGTTCTAACTGTTGCTTCCTGACCTGCATTTAGTTTGGCTTATTTTTCTATATAAAAATTTTGAAGGGACTCCCCTGGTGGTCTGGTGGCTAAGGCTCCATGGTCCCAATGCAGGGGGCTCAGGTTCAGTCTCTGAATAGGGAACTAGATTTGCATGTTGCAATTTAGAGTTAGCCTGCTACAACTAAAGATCCTGAATGCTGCAACTAAGACCTGGCACAGCCAAATAAATAAACATAAATATTTAAAAAATGCATATAAATAAAATTTTCTTATATATAGAAAAGTAATGAAAATCTTTTATTTAAAAAAACTCTCCCTCCCTCCTCTCTCCTTCCCTTTTCTGACCTGTTGAAGAGTAAGTTTCAGATGTCATGCTCTTTATATCCATATTTTTCTGCATGTAATTCTTACAAGAAAGGATATTCTCTTATACACACACAGTATTAGTATCCATTTCAGGAAATTTAATATGGGTACGATAGTCTACATTCAAACTTTGCCTCTATCCTAGAACCAGTGGTTAAAGTTTATCATCGTGATATTTGTTTTCTGTTTATCTGTTTTTTTCTCTTTTCTTCCTTCTTGCCTCCTTTTAGATGAATTGCCTATTTTTAGCATTCTATTTTATTTCCTTTAAAAAATGTGGGCTATATTTCTTTGTATTTTTTTTTAGTCGTTGTTTGAGAAATTAGAATATGCATCTTTACTCTTTAATAGTCTGCCTCCAAATAGTAATGTTGAACTTCAAAACTAATATGAGAAACTTATTATAGTTCCACTTCTTTCACCCTTTGACTCTTATTCTCATATAGTTTATATCTGTGTATGATACAAACCCAATAATGTGATTATTTAAAAGCGGTCAGTAGTATTTAAAAGAAACATAAATGTAAATAAATATATATATATAAAATGAATAGACTTTAAAACAAAACCTGTACACGTATATAAAATCTAAAAGACACATACACTTGTACATATATGAAAAAGCGATACTTTTAAGTAGAATTTTGTATTTATTCTCACATATGTACCATTTCTGGTACTGTTTATTTCTTTAAATGCATTATTTCTCTTGGGCCAAAGCGCGTTTTAGCAGTTCTTGTGTGCAGGTCTGCTGGTGACAAGTTCTCTTAGCTTTTGTTTTGATGGTGGTTCTGCCTTCATTTTGAAAGGATGTTTTCACTGGATGTAGAATTCTAGTTTGACAGTTTCTTTTTTTCCTACCAGGACTTTGAAGATGTTAGCCCATTGTCTTCTGGCCTCTTTAATTTCTAAGATAAGTTAGTTTTTATATTTTCTATTTCCCCCTGTATGTAATGGGTGATTTTTTTTTTTCCAGCTGACTTTCTTTTTTCTTTTTTCAACAGTTGAATGAAGACATACTGAGGTGTGGTTTTTCTTATAGGGATCCTGCTTTAGATTTACTAAAGTTTCTTGGATCTGTAGATTGATATCTTGAAGTTTTGGTAACTTTCCGTCCACTGTTTCTTCAAAAATTTTTTGTCCTATTCTCTCTCCTTGCTTGGATCTTCATTAATTTATGCATGATACCATATTATATAGTCCCATACATCTTGGATTTTTATAATTGTTTTACTTTTTTTTTCTCTTTGTGTTTCAGTTTGAATACTTCCTGCTGGTCTGTCTTCAAGTTTACTGATGTTTTTCTCTGCTGTGTCCTGTCTATGATGAGCCCTCTTTGATACCTTACTTTTTGTTCTGAGCATTCCTGTGTTTGAAAAACTAGTTTTTAAACATGAGTTAAGAAGAACAGTTTCCATTCTTCTGCTAAAAATTTCTGTTTGTGTCCATAATTTCTACTGGATCCTTTAACACATTTTTTGTTTTTTGGTAGTTATTTTAGAGTCCTTGCCTTACGATGCAGTATATCATCTCTGGATCCACTTCTTTTGGCTGTTTCTTCTCTTGACTGGGGCTTACAGTTTCTCCCTTCTTTGTGTTCCTCATAATTTTTGATTGCATGCTAGATATTGTGTGTAAAAGAATTGCAGAGGCTTCAGTAACTTAAAAGGGCATGGACTTCTTTCAGGCCAGCAGTGTGTGGGCTGAGTCAGTCTCATTTGTAATTGAAATGGGTGTGACCTTTGGTGAAGCTTTAGTTACATTCATGTAATCACTGACTAGATATTTTGAGGGAAGAATAAGAACTTTCCCTTTAGCAGGGACTGGGATCTGAATCCTGATAAAAACTCTTAATGCTCCACAGCTCAGCACCAGCTTACTGAGCTGTGGGAGATTTGTTTTTCAGGCAAAATGCCAGCTTTTTGGGTTACTGGAGAGCTTTCTTTGTAGTCCTGTCCCTGCGTCTGTACCTAGGACATCTTTTTCTGCCCAGCTGTTTGCTCTCAGCTTTTGAGTGGCTGCTACAGTGCCCTGGGTAAAGGCGTGAAGTGCCTGAGAGAAATTCTTCTCATTTTTCTACGCTCTGACCCCTGCCCTATCCTTGGGAAAGGTCCCATAAGTGTCAGGGCAGATCTTTCGTAAGTGTCCTGCCCCATCCCAAGCTTTTGGTGTAGTCTTGCCTGTATTCGGTGATGATCCACAGGGAAGAGTTGGCTGGTGGTACAGACCTACTCTGTGGCTGAGTCTCCTTGGAATTCGAATCCATATAGCAGTCCACATGTGGCCATTAGCCTGGTTAAAATTTTGCTGGTTTTTCCTTAACTCCTGTTTATGGTGGATTCCTGTTCTCCCTGCCATTTGGTAGGAATGAAATCTACTCTTGGCCTTTTTTTTCTTTGGGGATGGGCTTGACACATTTATACTTCTTTGCATCCTCAGCTCCCTGATATATTTTAAAAACTGTGCTTTTGTAGCTAATCTGGCTTACTCTCATTGACAGAGTGGGAGTGATTGCTCTTACAACTTTCAACTTGTGATTTTTTTTTTAACGTAATGTTGTGTTTCTCAGATTCATTTATGTTGTTGTACATCTATGTAATTAGTTTTTATTGCTTAAATATTTGGTTTGTATACATATGCTCAATTTATTCATCATACTCTTTCTAATATTTCTTTGACTTCTCACTGGTTCTTGGCATTTACTTTCACTTTATAGAATATGCAAGACTGCCTCCGCATAGGCTTTGATTTCTTCTGAAGGGTGTCCTGGCACTGCCTGTGATATCTAGACCCAAATGTTTAGGTCTGGGTAACAGAGAGTTTAGCATGGGATGCATTCTGTTATGCTTCTACATGATGATATTAATAAAATATTTATAAAAGTGATAAATCATGACTATCAATTAACCATTGAAGTTGTATACAATTAAGAGCAAGGTTTAAAGAAATATACATCCTTACTATTTGACCTAAGTAGTGCAGTGGTAAAGAATCTGCCTGCTAATGCAGGAGACACAAAAGAGGTGGGTTCAATCCCTGGGCTGGGAAGATCCCCTATTGTAGGAGATGGCTACCCAGTATTTTTGCCTGGAAAATTCCATGGACAGAGGAGCCTGGTGGGCTGCAGTCCATGGGGTTGCAAAGAGTCAGATATGATTGAGTATACAGGTATATGATGAGTGAGGTACTTAATCACAGATTTTATCTTCATCATCATAGTTTGATGCTAGTTTTTAATAGATTTCAAGAGAAAGCTTTAGGTTTTCCCCCCTCATTTACAACACTCTAGGTTTGGAAGCTCTTCCCTGATCTCATGCCTGACTTAGACACAGCCCCTCAGAGGACTTGTAGTTAAGATTCTGTTATTGACCTCTTCTCATGTAGCTGCTTTTCTTTGACAGTCCTGATAGAAGGATTTCTGACTGAACCTGCCAGCCCTCCCTGCTCTTATAGACTCTTTGGTCTCCCTGCTCTACTTGAAAGAGAAAAGTCTTTTCCCCTTTCGTGATCGGCCCAGAATGAAGGGAAACGTGATGGCTGTGTGTGTGTGTGTGTGTGTGTGTGTCTCCTTTTCTCTGGACTCCATTTCTCCAGGCGGTAGAGGTTGTCCTCTCCTTCATTTAGGCTTGTTTTGATCCCTTCCTCCTTTACCCTTCCTCTGAGAGCTGTCCTGCCATTCAAATGGACTTCCCCGTCCCCTAGAGAGTTTGGAAGTCGACTTGCTTTCAAGGGAGACTGTTTTATTTTAGAACATTTTAAACATGTTTGACCAGAACCAACTATTAAGAAATGTGAATTTCCATACATCTTCAAACTGGGCTTTCAGAACTTCTGACTTCAGAGGCCAACTGCCTGGTCTTTCTTCTGAGAACCATCAGAAGGTGACCAGGCTGGGTAGGGTGGCTGATAGAGGAGGGTGTAGCCAACGGTCTCGGGGGCTGGGGATGTGGTCTGCCTGGAGATAGTCTTATCAGTGGGGGAGTGGCTGGCTGTCCCTCTCATTTGGGAAAGAGCTTAAGCTTTAGAGTCTGCTCTCTTTTGGTAGCTTTCAGGTGCTTCTGATGAAAACAGAGGAATAGCTTATTTTAACACAAAACACTGGAGTCTGTGAGAGGCGTTAGTTCCACTTGCTGTGATGGAAAATTACTGCGTCTCCTTGTACAGATAGCAGAAATAGGTTGGGTCCCCACAGTGTGTGTTCCTGGCTATTTCCTTGACAAAATCCAGTGTCCTTCCTCCCCGCGCCACCCTCCCCCCTCCCCCGCCGGCCAGTTTTTCTTTTTCTTTTTCTCTCAGTGGTATAAGAGTGTGTGACTATTTTTTTTTTCTCTCTCTCCTTTTTTTTTTTTAAAAAAACTTTTATTTATTTATTTTTGGCTGGGCTGGGTCTGCATGCTGCGTGGGCTTTGCTCTAACTGCGGTACGTGGGTTTCCCATTGCAGCAGTTCTCTTACTGTGAAGCACAGGCGTGTCTCGGGCGTGCAGGCTTCAGCAGTTGCAGCTCCTGGACTCTGGAGAGCAGCCTCAATAGTTATGGCGTGAGGGCTCCGTTGGCATGTGGCATCTTCCCGGATCAGGTATTGAATCCGTGTCTCCCGCATTGGCAGGCGAATTCTTTACCACTGAGCCACCAGGGAAGCCCAGTGATCTGATCTTTCAGCTTATATAATCAATGGCACTTGTTGTCTTGAATGGTACTGTTTTGGGGTTTTTAATGCTGTGAATTTCCCATCCATCCCTTCTTGATGGCAGATAAGGGCATACTTGAACATATAAGCCAAAGTGAGGTTAAATTCTGCAGCTCTATATAGTCTGTTGGTCTTTCTACCCAGGGAGAAGAATTCTGTACTCAGGTTGTCTCACACCTATCAACTTGATATAAATTTCCCTGCTCCTTTTTAAGATAGTGAGCCATGCAAATTAAACTCCAGAATGGTCCCAACACACACATTCAAATGATGATTTCTACTCTGTTCAGGAGAGCTGCTGAGTTCATGTTTATGTACCTATTCCATTAGCTTTAAGCATATTTTGCATAGAATATTTCAAAAGGTATGCTCTTGTCTTTTAAAAAATAAATAGATACTGAAAGACAACTCTGTCACAAAATTATTATTTAGTCAGGATTAACACTGAGTAACATTGTGTAACAAGAACCTTTTTGGCTCAAAATAAAAAAATGGTAAAAACTATTACTTAGAATTATTAATTATGCCTTTATGGAAATAGGAAGCTATTATATTATATATTTATATATATATTTTTTTTAATGTGGGCCATTTTTAAAGTTTTTATTGAATTTGTCACAATATTGCTTCTGTTGTTTATGTTCTGGTTTTTTGACCTTGAAGCATGTGGGACCTTACCTCCTCCACCAAGCGACTGAAAATACCCCCCCTGCATTCTATTTTCATTTAGAAGTTGAAGTGACAGCCAAACAGAGTCCCACTCATTTATAACTAAACTCTTCCGCCTCTTGGCTGTGGATAGTTAGGATTGATCGATCGGGCTAATGTCGTCTCCTAGAATGTGAGAATAATATTCTCCTTTCTAAAGAAGGTGTGAAGTTGTTGATTCTAGACTGTTGTATGGGTTTGTTCCTGCCACCCAGTGTTGACCCTAGTTATTGTCAAGAAAAATACGAAACGTTCCTGAGTGGGAGCCTGAATCAGCACACAGGGGAGAGCTGCAGCTTGGAAACAAGTGAAGACGCCTTTTCCTTTCTCCTGAGTCTCTCTTTCTCCCATATGAGTTTTCTCTTGCTGTCGCAGCAAATCACCAGACACTCAGTGGCTTAAAATGACCCAGATTTATTATCCAACAATTTTGTAGGTTAGAAGTCCAACACGGGTCCCCCTGGACTGAAGCCTAAGTGTCCGCAGGACATTCTCTTCTGGAAGTCCTTGGGTGGTGTCCACGCTGGCGCCTTTTCCAGCTTCTGAAGCTAATGTGCAAACCCCTCTCTGCCTGTAGAGCCATCAGTGTCCCCTCTCTGGCTGCTTTCCTTCTGTAATCACACCTGCCTCTGACCACGGCCAGGAAAGGCCCTCCACTCTTACGAGCAGACTTCCCTGGTGGTCCGGTGGCTGAGTCTCCGTGCGCCCAATGCAGGAGACCTGGCTTTGATCCCTGGTCCGGTAACTAGATCTCACGTGCTGCAACTAAAAGATCCCCCATACCACAGTAAAGATCTGATACAGCCAATTAATTAATTAATTAATAATAAAAAGAAGAACTCATGTGATTAGATTGGGCCCATACCCAGTATAATGCCCCAACTCAAAGCCTTTAATCACAGCAGCAGTCTCTTTGGTGATGTTAGGTAACACATTCACAAGTACCAGGGTTAAGACTTGAAGGTCTTTGCTGCTGCTGCTGCCAGGTCGCTTCAGTCGTGTCCGACTCTGTGTGACCCCACGGACTGCAGCCTACCAGGCTTCTCCATCCATGGGATTCTCTAGGCAAGGTCTTTGGGTGGCTGTAATTCTGTCTGCTACACCCCCAACCCTTATCATTTCCATATTAAACTGGACTTGAAATGCTGAAGACTTTTATACAGCCTCAAAGAAGGGCTTGTTAATTAGACATCATAAAATGGGTACACAAAGTGGGCCCCTTGTTTATTTGCAGAATTCCACAGAATTCCAAATGAGATGAGGCAGAGTATCTCAGGGACGGACTGAAATTGACTCACCTGGTTAACATCACAGGTAGGGTCCCCAGGGAAGCCGACTCTAGGACAGATTTGCCTGTAGAGCATTTAGCAGGGAGCACTCTCGGATCAGCACCTGTAAGGGGGCAAAGGGAGCTGCACCGGGTAGACAAAGTCACTGTCAAGTCTGTGGCCCATCTTTCTGGCCGAGGGAACAGACTTTTATACCCCTGCATTGAAGGCAGGAGGAGAAGGGGACGGCAGAGGATGAGATGGTGGGATGGCATCACTGACTCAATGGACATGAGTTTGAGCAAACTCTGGGAGATAGTGAAGGACAGGGAAGCCTGGCCTGCTGCAGTCCATGGGGTCTCAAAGAGTTGGACACGACTGAGTGACTGAACAACAACAATTAACCAGTGTTAGATGTTGACTGCCCCAGGAAGGGGACACGACCTCTGGTGGTTTCTGAGATAGACTGTCTTGAAGCTGGCATATGCCAACATCCCCAGCAGCTGGGGACATGGGTGCTTCTTTCCTGAAAGAATAGGTGGTGGGGTGGGAGCAGGAGGGGAGGACGATTATCTGTCTGCCTGATGACAGCATCCACTACAGTTAGGCACAACTGAGTCCTGCAGGTAGCTCAGCCGCCCGGAGGGATGACCCAGGCTTTGTGGACAAACCAGCCGCAGGGAGAAAGAGGGAATCCAGCCTAACAGGCGGAGAAGGCGATGGCAACCTGCTCCAGTACTCTTGCCTGGAAAATCCCATGGACAGAGGAACCTGGTAGGCTGCAGTCCATGGGGTCGCTAAGAGTTGGACACAACTGAGTGACTTCACTTTCACTTTTCACTTTCATGCACTGGGGAAGGAAATGGCAATCCACTCCAGTGTTCTTGCCTGGAGAATCCCAGGGACGGGGAGCCTGGTGGGCTGCCGTCTATTGGGTTGCACAGAGTCGGACAGAACTGAAGTGACTTAGCAGCAGCAGCAGCCCAACAGGCAGCAGGCAGGATCAGGGTGGCCCAGAGATTCAATCTTGTTTGGAGACAGAGAGGTGTGTCAGTGGAGGGCAGGGTCTTAGGCTGAAAGGCTGAGGTTCAGTGAGAAGTTTGATGCCCGGGGGGCTGGATGGGGCTCTAAGTGCCAGGAGAGGCTCTTGTTCTTGAGGATTCGAGAACAGAGAACCTGACAAGACCAAGGTGGGGATGTGTTTCTAGGACTGGACATGGTGTCAGAGTAGAGTCGCAGCCTCCTGGCAGAGGGAAGCACCCCCAAAGGCGGGGCTTCTCTGGGTTTGCATCTAAGGGCCAGCCTGGGTTTGGGGATAGAAAAGAGTAATGATGCTAGAAACCAGGCTGAACTTATAACTCAGTTTCTTTCTGAGTGCATCAAAGACCTGTCTCCCCCAAAGAAGATTTTTAAATATTCCATTGTTTTCCTCCCCTCGGTCTACCTAAGACAGGATAATGGAAGTAATTAGTGATGCTCTAGAAAAAGACTGGGAAGAAGTACTGTCTGTTCTGAGTCAGGAAGACTGGAATTATTTTATAGGAACACAGTACATTGTATCCAGTGAAACTATTTCTTCTTTAGAACAGATATCGCCATTCTTATTTATTTTCCATTTTTTTTCTATTTGTTTAGAGAAAGGCATTTTGTAGTTAGAGTGATTCCATTGTCAATAAGGCCGCTGTTTGCATCTCCATGGACCAGCACAAGGGAAGAGAGGCAGAGCTTTGCCTGTATATCTGTGTGATTAACATAAAGTTTGACAAATAGCCTGCTCACTTTCTCAGTATCCACAGGTTAATTCAGGCTCCAGAGAAAAAAATGGCTTTACTTGAAGTGTCTGGTCTAATACACTGATCAACATAATGACACTTAAGGAACCTGTATGATTTTCTGGAGAGAGCCTCGTCCTGGAGAGTGGTGGGGCGGAGCCCGACACAGCACAGCCCTGCAGGCCTCCCTGGGCTCCCCAGCTCCTTGTCTTCTGTTCTGCTGCCCCCTGCCGTGCGCCCACCCACCGCGGTGGTGGGGGTGGGGGGCCTGAGTGTTCCCTCTGCACCCAACATTCCAAACTGCGGCTTTTTCAGTCTTTAGGAGGGTGACCTACACCGAACACTACATCCCTGATATCCAGGACACAGTCCCAAGAAGAGATGAAAATTGTACAAAGCTGCCCTTCTCTAACCGTGCGCAGGGAGCCTTATTCTATTCTACCCTGTTGTTTTATTCTAGGATATTTCACATAAAAATGCCTCTTGAGCCACTGAATAGATTTCATGACCCATAGCCTAGCACCCTCCACATGCTGTCCCCAGGCCTCCTGTCTTCACCCCCAACTGTACTCTCCATCTGACCTCCTCCCACTTGCAACCTTGCCCGGGTGAGGCCACCCGCAACCCATCTTTCCTGCTCTTACTCCTGCCCACGTGCCTCCCCAGGCCTTCCCGACGCCCCGGATGGTGATTCTTCCCGCGTGTCTGGCAGGCAAGGTGCTCCCTTCCTCTCCGAGGACCGTGGGCTGGATGAGCACTCAACCTGGCCCGATGGCAGTCCCTCTGTTCCCGTGCCTCTGGACTGCTGGGAGGCACAGGCAGGCACCAAGTCAGTGCCTCCGGAGCTGCATGAAAACGATAATGTCCTTGGGTGACGGGCCAGCTGAAACCTGCCTTTCCAAGGTTCTGACATCTGTTTCCAGGTTCCCATCCAGGCGTGGAGTGTTGGCGTCAACCGCCTTCATTATTGATGTGTCAGACGATGAAGACTTTCTGCAAGAGGCACTGCAGGAACACCAATAACCCAGCATTTAGACGTAGAGGTCAAAGATAGAAAGCTGGTGTTTCAAGTAATGGACTTCTAAAAACTATTTTTAGAAGCACAGAAATATGTAAACACAAGTAGTTATCAAAATAATGCTTTTCCCATGATTCATGTTGACTCTGGTCAATCTCTTGGCAAACCGTGTTCTAGAATTTTACTCGCTGCATCTGGGAATCCTTTTCTTTTACTTCTGATTTTGTAATAGTAGAACTGTTTTTTTTTTTTTAATCTCCCCATTTTGCAGATGAGAAAACTAAGGCCTGGGAGACTAGATGACTCATTCAAGGTAACACAGAGGCCTAACAGCAGAGGCAGGGTGAGAATGTATGTCTTCTGATTGCCAGCCTAGGCCTCCCCTGCCCATCATCCCTTCTTGAGGTAAGGGAGGTAGTGAGAGGAAGTGTGATTTTTCTCCATCCTTGTAACTGTCAACAGATCTTGTCTTCAAGATGAAATCCTTTTGAAAATTAAAAAAAACAATTTTTTTCATGTGGACCATTTTTTAAAGTCTTTATTTAATTTATTACAATATCGCTGGTGTTTTTGGCTATGAGGCATGTGGGAATCTTAGCTCCCTGACTGGGGTGCGAACCCGCACTCCCTGCATTGGAAGGAGAAGTCTTAACCACTGGATCGCCAGTGAAGTCCTGAAAATTTCTTGCTTTAAGCTTGTATTTCTTCCTTGGGAAAAGTGATGAGTGAGCCGCTATTTCATCTCTCATTCTCAGACCGGTACATACTATTGCATTCTGAACTGTATCTGTTGCATTTCACGATAAAGAATTACGTTCATCTTCACCTGAGTTCATAGAGTTGGCTGTATTTTATAGCACCTGCTTTCATTAAAGTCTAAGCACATGCAAGAAAATGCAAATACAGTTCCTAATAAGCGCTCTTGGATGGGAGAGGGGTTTTTAACAAAATTTCTTTGTCTTGTCCCTTCCAGCAAATACCATTTTGCTGTTTCACCATCTATGATGAAAGTAAATAACCTTCTAGGTAATGAACAAAAGACTACATTTTGTGAAACTTGTGGTCATTTAATTGGATTAGAATGAAATAGTCACCGGCGTTCCTTTATTTTTTTCTTCCATTTTTTAAAACCTTATCAGCCTGTGAAGGAAATGGCAACCCACTCCAGTATTCTTGCCTGGAGAATCCTGTGGACAGAGGAACTGTTGGGTCGCACAGAGTCGGACATGACTGAGCGACTTCACTTTCACTTTTCACTTTCATGCACTGGAGAAAGAAATGGCAACCCACTCCAGTATTCTTGCCTGGAGAATCCCAGGGACAGAGGAGCCTGGTGGGCTGCCGTCTATGGGGTCGCACAGAGTCAGACACCACTGAAGCGACTTAGCAGCAGCAGCCTATGAAGGGGCCTTCCCAGGTGGCACTAGTGGTAAAGAACCCGCCTGCCAGTGCAGGAGACCCAGGAAACGTGGGTGCGATCCCTGGGTCAGGAAGATCCCCTGGAGCAGGGCATGGCAGCCCACTCCAGTATTCTTGCATGGAGAATTCCCATGGACAGAGGAGCCTGGCGAGCTACACTCTAGGGTCTCAAAGAGTCGGACATGACTGAAGCCATGTGGCACACACGCAGCCTGTGAAGAAGCCAGTTTCTTTCTTCCCTGACCCACGGACTCAAGGCCTCTAGGACCCCAAACTCCTGCACTATTGCTCCCTTAAGCATTCCAAAGGGCTGGCCCGAGAACCCTGCCTTCATTTATCATGTTATTTCTCTGGGAGAACACATTCCCACTTTCAAACTCCCGACGTAGGAATTAGCTTTGGGTGCTGCCTATTCACCAGAAAAGAAAGCTCATTTCTCAGGAGCTGATTAGCTAAGCAGAGCTCATTAGCTTAGCTTAGTTTAGCAAGTATGATCTCATTAGCTAACGTGATATCATAACACACATGCTTGCAGTGGGTCGGGGAGAAGGCGAGGTGGCCAAGGGAGGCAGCTCACCCGCTGCGGGGCTGCGGGCCCCGGGGCTCCTGCCAGACCAGTGGCAACCTGCGCCCAGACGGTGCCTGGTGCAGGGGGCACTGCCAGGTGCACAGCCCGAGACTGGTACCCAGTGTGGCACGGGGGCGCTGCCTGTCAGTGCCAGGTGCCTGTGAAGGGCTTTCGTGCTTTATCTTGCTTGATCCTCACACGACCCGGACGCTCGCTGCTGTTATCAGTCCTATTTTACAGATGAGAAAACAGATTGAGTCACCGGTCATTGGAGCCTGTTGTCCATAAAACAGCATTTGCTAAAAGTGGCAGATGCCTGTTTTGGGCCGAGGTGTAGGGCCGGGGAGTTTGTGTCCTACTCTGCTTTAGTCCAGCAATGATTCAATATTCTTTGCTCTCTGGAGACATCCTGCTACTGACAGAAGTAGACTGTGAGTAGATACTGTGAGTTGCTTTATGGAGAGTCTCTCTCTGCATTTCTCTCCAAAGTGCAGCTGTGTGGGACTTCCCTGGTGGTTCAGTGGTTAAGACTCTGCACTGTCAGCACAGGGGATGAGGGTTCAATCCCTGGTGGTGGAACTAAGATCCCACAGGTGCTGCCCAACGATGAAAAAAAAAAAGGCACAGCTGTCTGAAACCTCAGGTTTTTCCTCTAAACGTGATATAGTAATAGCCTCTGGCGGTGATTGGCGGAGAAAACATTTCTGGAGCTTTTAAGCACTGTGCTTAACTCACTGCCACAGATGACTTGTTTTAAAATAAACTTTTAATTTTAGTGTGTTTTTAGACCTACAGAAAAATTGTGAAAATAGGTAGCTTTTTAATTTGCTTGTTCATATTTCACCTCTTCCTCGTATGCTCTTTAGCCATTGATAGATTTTTTCTCCTTGGGTGTTAAGAGCTCATGAGTAAATTCTTTATGCACTACTGGCATTTCAGGAAAAAAGATATACACAAGTACATTAGAAACAGTGGGTGAAAAAAACAATTCTCCCAAGCCAGCCCGTGCTGTACATTCTTCCCTACATGCCTTCAGAGGTGGTGGAGTTCAACTTTGGTGTGTGAAGAGCAGCAAAGCTTTCTCTCCTCTGTTTCCTTTATTTTCCTGGTTAATTAAAAATATATATATATATATTCCAAGTAGCTCAGGAACATTTTATCTCAAGGTCTGACTCCAGAAATGTGAAACAAGGAGAGACACCCATCTGGGAACATTTTTGTATCTCCAAGATCCTGTGCGACACCTAAGTAGGTTCAAAAAAGGTTTTCAATATTCTTTCCTCATCAGTTCAGTTCAATCGCTCAGTCATGTCCAACTCTTTGCGACCCCATGAATCGCAGCATGCCAGGCCTCCCGGTCCATCACCAACTCCTGGAGTTCACTCAGACTCATGTCCATCAAGTCGGTGATGCCATCCAGCCATCTCATCCTCTGTCGTCCCCTTCTCCTCCTGCCCCCAATCCTTCCCAGCATCAGACTCTTTTCCAATGAGCCAACTCTTCCCATGAGGTGGCCAAAGTACTGGAGTTTCAGCTTCATCATCAGTCCTTCCAAAGAAATCCCAGGGCTGATCTCCTTCAGAATGGACTGGTTGGATCTCCTTGCAGTCCAAGGGACTCTCAAGAGTCTTCTCCAACACCACAGTTCAAAAGCATCAATTCTTCGGTGCTCAGCTTTCTTCACAGTCCAACTCTCACATCCATACATGACCACAGGAAAAACCACAGCCTTGACTAGACGGACCTTTGTTGGCAAAGTAATGTTTCTGCTTTTGAATATGCTATCTAGGTTGGTCATAACTTTCCTTCCGAGGAGTAAGCGTCTTTTAATTTCATGGCAGCAGTCGCCATCTGCAGTGATTTTGGAGCCTAAAAAAATAAAGTCTGACTGTTTCCACTGTTTTCCCATCTATTTCCCATGAAGTGATGGGACCGGATGCCATGATCTTTGTTTTCTGAATGTTGAGCTTTAAGCCATCTTTTTCACTCTCCACTTCCACTTTCATCAAGAGGCTTTTGAGTTCCTCTTCATTTTCTGCCATAAGGGTGGTGTCATCTGCATATCTGACGTTATTGATATTTCTCCCGGCAATCTTGATTCCAGCTTGTGCTTCTTCCAGCCCAATAAATTTGACCAATAAACCTGACCAAGTGTATGTATGATGATGATTTAGAAAGTATGTTGTGTTTTTAATAACTCCACTACATATTTGCATAAGGAACTGAATTTGGAGCAACGATTTACTCAAATAGAAATATTTTTTTTATCATAACAGCCTAGCAATGGTTTCACTTTACAAGTGAGGCTGTGGTTCAGTGTTTAGACATACTGATTGATCTGAAAAAAACAAAGCATTATTAAAAGAAACTTTGTCATGATTTTGTAATAATTCAGTATGGGGTATCAGCTGAGAATTCTGGGTAATTATTCCCCAGCCCCACCCCGCTGTGACCTGTCTTTTCCTCTTTGTTCCCTTTTCTATTTGGAATATGCCACCCTTGGCATCATTTGTTGAATTAAGTCTTGTCCTTTTGAGGGAACACTCTTTTAAATATTAATTCCCAAGGGGAGAGGTAATACGTTAAGTTTGTATTATGCCACCTCCAGAGTGTGTGTTCACTTGTCTCTTTCTTACCAGGCCTGGGGCTGTGAATAGGAAGCTACTTTGGGGGATGGTAGGGATGGTGTGGTTTGACTCAGAAGGGAGGGGCCCTGAGAAGCACAAAGGAAGAGGAAGTAGGTTGAAAGGATTCCAGCCAGAGTCACAGGGTCCCGTGTGTCTGGCCATTCTGACCCTGTGATGGGTTCACAGGTTTTGCTGTAAGTGGGGTCATGATTATTATGTTGAGTTTATGATGCTGATAGACCAGGACATTGAATTGATATGCCTTTGGTTGAGTATGATTTCAGAAAAGTTTAGCTCCAGAAATTGGATGGAATTTGGCTTGTTGAGTTAGTAGAGGACATAGTCCGAGACTCAGAAGGAATATCCGTTTAAGCCCGAGGTTTCCCACAGAGCATCCTGATTGCTCCGTCACTTATATGGTACCTTTGTGTAAATTGGAGAAAGTCATTCCTTCAAGGTGGTTTGTTTCCACCTGTCAGTAAATTATCACTGTGTAAATATTTTTTATTAAAACAAAGACATTTCTATGCTGGAAAATTATTAAAGCTATAACTCTGTGATGTCTACAGTGTGAATGCTGCTGCTGCTGCTAAGTCGCTTCAGTCGTGTCTGACTCTGTGCGACCCCATGGACTGCAGCCTACCAGGCTTCCCCGTCCCTGGGATTCTCCAGGCAAGAACATTGGAGTGGGTTGCCATTTCCTTCTCCAATGCATGAAAGTGGAAAGTGAAAGTGGAAAGTGAAAGTGAAGTTGCTCAGTCGTGTCTGCCTCTTAGCAACCCCATGGACTGCAGCCTACCAGGCTCCTCCATCCATGGGATTTTCTGGGCAACAGTACTGGAGTGGGGTGCCATTGCCTTCTCCACAGTGTAAATAGTGCCCCTTAATTGTAATGCTTTTGTTTAGTGCCCAAGCTGTACAACTGAACAGGCAGCCCTCCTTCTTTTTCTCTAGTCTTCCTCTTCTTCCATTTCTTCGGCAATGATGAGTCCTCACTGACCTACCAGCCTGAAGTGCAGAAAAGCCTGTGCCTATCTGCAGGTCAGAAAAGGAGGCAGGGAAAAGGAAGATAGAGTCCTGCTTGTCGAACATCCAGGTATCCGCCATTAGTGTATGCATTGGCTTTTCATTTAAGCAGCACCATTTTCAAACCTTGGATTGGGAATGCCCTGGATATATAATAATATTTCCATAAATATAAGGGGTACCCATGATGGGCCAGGAATTTGGATGTGTGCACGCTCAGTTGCTAAGTTGAGTACAAGCAGCATCCCAGAGGTGACGTCTGGATGGGGAGCCCTCCACCCCACGGTACGGTTGTCATTTGGGTGAAGGTCCTAGGCATGTCATATTCTCCCAAGGTTTTGCTGGCCTGATTTCCCTTTGTTCAGCAAAAATTTATTGGCTGCAAGAAAACTTCCCATCTAGCCCTTAGAAGGAAAACACACTCTTAATGTTCTTCCAATTATGAAATTAAATTCTCCAAATAATTGTCTTAGACTGCTTAGACCAAGCTACTTTTCATTGGAGAGGACACAGAAGCTATCTCAGGCTCAAAGTAAAAGCAAAAAAATTAAAAAATGAACTCGGGTGCTTTGGCCACATAATTGTAATAAAATTGGTGTACTTTCAAGAAGGGCAGACCTGGGTGCCTATGTGTTCATTTAATTAGTCTGATGGGACAAGCACTTCTTGTTTGCCTGGCTCTATGTTCTGTATTTATTTCGAGTTGATTAGGATGGCATGTGAACTTGGAAGTAAATAAATTTTGATTGGGTGGATTGCTTGGCTAAGTAAACTCACCATCTACTTCTCAGAAATCAAATAATCAGGAAGCAGGTTGTTTTTCTGTGAGTGCTCTGTGCTCTTGTAAGTACTGTTGTCATGTGGCTAGGAAATATGAGAGTCTTTCCTCAAGAAATGATAAAGGCCAAAGGTAGAACTGGGCCCAAGAAGGAGCCAGATATATTAATGATGATAAATCTTTAAGGGGTCATTTTGTTGGCTGGATCTGATATGAAGGGGATATGTCTGTTTTATACATCCATTTTCAGCTAGGATTAGGTTTATTGTGGATAATAAAAAAAAACACCCCCCAAGTAACTGACTTGAGATAAACGTTTATTTTTCTCCCATATAAAATGTTAGAGGTCAGCAGTGCAGGCCAGGCAGCTCTGTCCCACAAGGTCTGCGGAGACCCAGGCTCCTCCCTCTTATCCTTTCCTTATTTCCTGGGATGTCACCTTTGTTCCTGTGATCAAGATGGCAGCCAGGGCTCCAGCAATTGCATCTGAGTTCCAAGCACCAGGATGGAAAAGAGAAGCAGAAGAAGGGGCCAAGAGGGACCCCAACTGACTCCTTTAGAGCTGCTGCATGGCCTCCCCCCTTGCATTCCATCTGCCATGTCCTGATCATCAGGTCCTACCTACCTGCAAAGGCGATTGGGAAATGAGTCAGATCTGAGCTTCTGAGTGCCTGCTTGACCTTCTATGACAGAGGAAGAAGAGGCAAACTGTTCTTCCTGCCTCTGTGTCTGGGGAAGTGGCTGTGTTGAATTCACAGGGTGGCAGTGGATGGCACCTTCTGAGGCCAGACTGGGTGGGACAGGAGGCGGGCCTTCCGGGGCACTGATGCCGGGGCTCCTCATCCTTCTGGTTTTGGAAGCTCTGATTGGATGCTGCCTCCTGGGGGCCAGGTCACCCTCCCCTGTGGCTGCCCTCCGCTCTTCCCAGCATGGACAGTGCAGGTCCTGTGCTCCCAGGTGACCTTCTCTCTTCCATCGAGGAGTTCGTGGGGGGCCCAGCCACTCTTTTAGTAAATGCCTTCCTCCATGGATGCTAATGGAGCAGCTACACAAGCCCAGCGCTAGAACATAGCAGGTGACAGAAGACACCATGCCTCTGGCTAGTGGGGAGACTCCAGAATCCACGGAAGTGGTCAAACAAGTGAATTACCCTCAGCCTGCTTGTTTCTTCTTTCTCTTCACTGCCACCATCATCCTAGGAGAGTGTTCTGTGGTTCCTGATGCCTCCACGGGTGTGGTGGCCTCCTGGTGGACAGGTTTTCTCCTCCTCGCTTGGCCGCTGTCCTAAGAGGTGGCCAGTGCCTCCTGGGAGCGGGCCTGGCTTGTCAGCATGTCCCCAGCGGCTTCTGTTTGTGGCTGGGAGCCTGCCCAGCCCTATGGCATCTGGTTTTCATTTCTAGTTTGGGATCCTCTGGGTCCCAAAGGTCAGCCAAGCTGCAGTCAGGAAATATGTCGTGCTTACGGTGTAATCACTTCCCACTGAAGGTGGGAAAACTCTAAGGGTAGAGTGTACCACGTCATTTTAGTGTTATTCGGGCGTGGGGAATACTTGTCTAGGGAAACCGGCTGGTTTTGTTACAGCGTATTAAAAAAAAAATGATTTCTGAGTAAAAAAGTAAGAATTTATGTATTAAAGTTTGCAGACTTTGGAGCTAAAAATAATTTTAAAAATCTCATCGCAAACTCAATTATGAGACACCTTAGAAAGGCTTCCCTGGTGGCTCAGATGGTAAAGAATCTGCCTTCAGTGTGGAAGACCCAGGTTCGATGCCTGTGTCAGGACGATCCCCTGGAGAAGGAAATGGCAACCCACTCCAGTATTCTAGCCTGGAGAATTCCGTGGACAGAGGAGCCTGCCGGGCAACAGTCCATGGGGTCGAAGAGTCAGACACTTTCACTTTCAACAGTCCATGGGGTCAAAGAGTCAGACACTTTCACTTTCACTTCACTTTACAAAGAACAGGCTCTGAAGAAACAGTTAAGGAAGTAGTCCATCAGACGAGTCCAGTTCTCTTGGAAGCGCTGTGTGGTGTGACAGGTGAAGGAAGCCGTAGTGAAGGAAGCGATGGATGAAATGTTACCTGCCTTAGCAGGATACTTGACTCCTTCTTTTAACACTATGAGCAGCGAGAAATAGCCCAGGCCTGTGGCTCATGGAACCACAGTTGATGAAAATTCCTGGGAAACTTTTTTTTCTTCTGTATTTTCCACTTATATTTTTGACCACGCCTTTTCAGCTTTCTTCAGAGATAGTCTTTATCCAGGAGAAACTTAAATGTTTATTTTCTCTTAGATTTTGACTTGGCAATCCTGGTGAATTTCATTTTTATCTACTAAAAATCTGTTTTCCCTCCTGGGAGAGGATTGTATTTTGTGACACCTCCGAAGTCAGAACTTAAGACTTGTTTTGACCATGGGAATGTGAGCAGTGTTTGTTCTTTTTTAGAAATTAATTTTTATTGGAGTATAGTTGATTTACAGTGTTATTTTAGTTTCAGGCGTACAACAAAGTGATTTAGTTATATGTAGGAGAGAGGAGCCTGGTGGGCTACAGTCCACAGAGTCAAACTCGATTGAAGTGACTTAGGACGCATGCTCATACATAGATATGCTCTTTTTTAGATTCTTTTCCCATGTAGATCATTACAGAGTATTGAATGGAGTTCCCTGTGCCATACAGTAGGTCTTTATTAGTTGTCTATTTTATATTTGTGTGTTAGTCACTCAGGCGTGTCCAACTCTTTGTGACCCCATGGACTGTGGCCCACTAGGCTCTTCTGTCCATGGGATTCTCCAGGCAAGACTACTGGAGTGGGTTGCCATTTCCTCCTCTAATTTTATATGTAGTATTGTGTATATGGGAAGCTTTTAAAATGCCAACTTTTGCCTCTTGTCTTAGACCTAGTGAATCAGTGTCCTAGGGCTTGGGTTGATGTAGTGAGAGCAGTGATAAAACTCGGGACATGTTATTTATTCAAAGCTATCAGTAGGTAGAAGAATTATTTCCAAAGTCTCAAGAGGTTGTTTATAGTGTAAGATGCCATTTCCATAACATTCTTGAAATGACAGCATGTAGAGATGGGGGTTAGGGACAGGGTGGGAGGCAGTGACTGAGACAGGCCATAGCAGGGGTTTCCTTGTGTTGCCAGGACACTTCTGTATCTTGGTATATTATACATGTGATAAAATGTCATAAAATTATATGCAAAGACACACCAAATAAATGAGTGCATGCAAAAATGGTGCAGTCTGAGTAGAGCTTGTACTCCAGTTCACGGTGCTGCGCCCACCACCCTCCTTCAGCCCTGTAAGATGTCACTAACGGGGCAGGTGGGGTGATGGGTACTTTCTTACATAGAAAACATGATCTGAGAGAAGCAGCTTAGGAGAACAAGAAGAGGAAGGAGAGAAATGAAGAGGTTGAGTACTCTGCACTATTTTTACAACCTCTTGTGAGTCTATAACTATTTCAAAATCAGAAGTTAAGAACTTTCCAGGTGCCTCTGATGTGCAACCACTGGTTGAGGGCCCACAGTCATTGGATGTGCGTGCCCTTGTTGGCTGTGGGTGGATTCGGGTGAAAGTGACGGGGGCAGGAAGATCAGCCTTGGAGCTGAAGTTTGTTGACTGTGTTGTCAATGGCTGCTTGATGGGATACACTTTGCAGTGGGAATTGTCTTAGCTTGAAGTGATCATTGCGTTCGAAATTCAGGTGAAAGTGATGATACAACTAAGTGATTTTGGTCAACTAGAGAATGAAGGGTCATAAGAACAAGATCACCTGTGAGGGGAAAGAGTCCAGTGCATAACACAGGTTGGAATCTAAGCAGAATCATGAAGCTCTAGGAGTCAGTTTGAAGGAGAGCAGCAGTGAGCATAAAGACTTGGAAAGGAAGGTCTTGGAAAAAAGGTACCAAAATGAGATTTTTTTTTTTTTTTTTGCCCCAGAGGTTACAGATACGACAGCTTCTAGATCTATGTGCTTTAGAGCGCCAGCGGGTTAGCTGTTTGGGATTGTCAGTAAAGTGAAAAGGTTAGCTGACACTTCTGAGCGGCAGATTGAAGTGTGGCTTCAGGAATAAAGTCTTGGAAGTGAGGGAGAGAGTGCATGAGGGAGGGAGAGAACCCCCTTCTGTGAAAACGTTTAAATGCCAAGGGTGGCATCCAGCATAGACTGAGACTCAGTAAGGCTTTGTAGAAGTGATGGCTATGGGATCCCACTGGGAGGGGAGAGGCAGCCAGGTAACTGCCCGTCAGGTCAGGACTTTGTCCTCACGACATCTAACACCTGGGAGACACCTCTCTAAAATACAGAGATGAGAAGCTGCCAAAGATGTATGTGCAGAGAGCGCATGGATGGACACCCTTCCCTTCATATCCCATCACCTGTGTCTCATGGGTGCTTTGTTGCTATTGTTAAGTCGTTCAGTCGTGTCTGACTCTTTGCAACCCCATAGACTGCAGCACGCCAGGCTTCCCTGTCCTTCACTGTCTCCTGGAGCTTGCTCACGGTCATGTCCATTGAGTCCGTGATGCCAGCCAACCATCTCAACCTCTGTCACTCCCTTCTCCTGCCCTCAGTCTTTCCCAGCATTAGGGTCTTTTCCAGTGAGTCAGCTCTTCACATAAGGTGGCCAAATTATTGGAGCTCCAGCTTCAGCATCAGTCCTTTCAATTAATATTCAAGTTCCTTTAGGATTGACATGGGT
The DNA here is from genome assembly GCF_002263795.3 of Bos taurus. NCBI lineage: Eukaryota > Metazoa > Chordata > Mammalia > Artiodactyla > Bovidae > Bos > Bos taurus. Next base: position 94,040,706 of record NC_037336.1, read on the forward strand.
GCTTGCAGTTACAGTTTCTCTAATTCAATGTTATCAGTAATGGCACCCCACTCCAGTACTTTTGCCTGGAAAATCCCATGGTTGGAGGAGCTTGGTAGGCTGCAGTCCATGGGGTCGCTAAGAGTCGGACACGACTGAGCGACTTCACTTTCACTTTTCACGCTCATGCATTGGAGAAGGAAGTGGCAACCCACTCCAGTGTTCTTGCCAGGAGAATCCCAGGGACGGGGGAGCCTGGTAGGCTGCCGTCTGTGGGGTCGCACAGAGTCGGACACGACTGAAGTGACTTAGCAGCAGCAGCAGTACTCACTGGTGTGAAGTCACTGCCTTAGACACTTGGCCTGAGGAGGGAGAGTTCTTATTTCATAGCTTTAAAATTACCTGAAATGGGCAATGTTCTTTCAGAATGATGTTTTTAAAAAAATTCTTCTTAAGGTATCTCTCTTTTGGAGCATTTCTTTAAAGTCAGAAGACAGCCAAAAAACTTCTCACATTCAGATACTTAGTGGGAAGGATGTGTGGGTGATGGAGCGCCTTCTATACCGCATTTTCTAAAATGTCCTTTTCTGGCTAAAGCACGTCTCCATGGAACCTCAGAACTCTTCTCTACCCAGAAATCATTCTTTTCTTTCTCCAGAAATGTGCCTGAATCCTGGGTGCCACCAGTGGTGGCTTCTTACGGACAGTCCACTCACTCTGGGTTATAAGTTTTCTATTAGATGCCATTGTATGCCTTGCCCTCAGGAAAGGCGAAGGGGTGCCAGAGCGTGGAAGACACTGTGGAGGTTTCCCAATGCATTTCTTTCTGCGCTTCTCTACTGTTGGTAGAGATTCATGCACCACTCCCATTGCCATGAGACAGACAGACTGGGTTCCATTCCAGGTGATGTGGGAACTTGCCCTGCCCCAGTGACTGCCTTGCAGATTTATTCAGTGTTTTATGTAGATACATGTGGCACTAAGTCAAGGGAATACAGTCAACAAGTGGTTTTGGATGCTTGTGTTCTAGGAACCCCCACATATATGTGTTTTACGCATGCAGTATTTATTATGGCATGTGTTAGTTGCTCAGTCGTGTCCAACTCTTTGCAACCCCACGGACTCCTCTGTCCACAGGATTCTCAAGGCAAGAACGCTGGAGTGGGTTGCCATTTCCTTCTCCAGTTATTACATGAGGCATTGGAAATTAACTAGCAACTGAGACAGGCAAGGTTCTTATACTCGTGGGGCTTGCAGTTCGATATTGTGTTAGTCTGCGTCCTTGGAGAAGTGGAGGCAAAGGGATCACCGGTGCCTGATTTTATTAGGAGAAATGCCCTAATTGGGGGCAGGGGCGGGAAACAGGGAAGAAGCCAGAAATGTGGGAGAGTCTTTGGACCTGCAGGTCTGACCCCAGTGAAGGCGACAAGGAGAGAAACTTGTGTAGAAGCATCCTGTGTGGTCTAGAGAGCTTTGGCAAAGCTGCTGGAGAGTCTTTGAGTCAAAATCAGAAGACAGGGGATCTCAGGTCTCCCAGGAAATGGTGTGTCTTAGTATTTCCTCTGCTGTCTGTCACTGATTGGGGCGGTCCCTGGGAGCCGTGGCCCCAGCATGTGCACCCCGCAATGGATGTCCAAGGGCAGCAGCTGAGGCTCTCCTTAGTCCATGACACTCCTTCTCAAGGCTGCCGTGGAAAGGGCAAAGATATTAGCAAAAACACACAAAAAAATGTAACATTAGAGCCGTAATGAACTCCGACAAAAGCCAAGCATACAGTGTCAGGAGAGTGTCATGGGGCTGTCTAACCTGTTGGGAAGGGGGGCTAGGGAAAGGGAACCAGGCCAGGGCAGGCTTCCCCAGGGAGCTGAGGTCTGAAGAATCTGGAGGAGTTAACTAGGAAAGTTGGGGAGGAGGCAGCTCTTCTTGGGGCACTTTGCAATGATGGCTCTGGTCTGAGTGTGGGAGTTGCTGAGAGGAGCAGGGGTGGGCGAGGGAGAGAGTTAGAAGGCTGTCAAGGAAAACCTGGTGGGGCGTGAACCAGGTGGGGCAGAGAAGATGGCAAGGGGTGAGGACCCCTTGGAGAAGGGAGAGTGGGCTGTGCTTAGATTGGATGTGGGGGTGGGGGGTCATGAATGATTCCCAGGTTCCTGCTTTGCAGCATTGGGTGCATAGGGAGGGGTCGGGGGGCCGGGCGAGAGATGGAGAGGGAGTGTTTGGACTTGTTGAGCTTGGGATGCTCTTGTCTAACCTGTGAGTCACCTGTGTCTCTCAGGTAGTGATGTATCTAGGGAGAAAGTTTAAAATGAGGGCAAGGCCCTCTAGGATTTGAGAGGTCGAGCTGGGGAGGATGTCACAGTTACTGAGAAGTGGCAGAGAGGGAGGCGGAGGATGGGAGGGGCTGGCGTGGGACAGGAGTCGGGGAGGAGAGTGTTTTGAAGAAGGGGTGGTCAGCAGAATTGAATGCCGTGCTGAAAAGGATCGCCGCCTTGGGTAGTACGGAGGTGACCTTCACAAGGACTGCTGTGATGGACAGATGGTCCAGACTGGAGTGGGCTGAGGAATTAGTAGGAGGCAGGGAGCAACCATCTCTTTAAAAGTTTGGCCATGAAGGGAAGACCAGCAGTAGATCGGCAGCTTCCTTGGGAAATGGGCTTCCCTGGTGGCTCAGTGGTAGAGAACCCACCTGCCAATGCAGGAGACAGAGGTTCCATCCCTGGGTCGGGAAGATCCCCTGGAGAAGGAAATGGCCACCCACACCAATATTCTTGCCAGAGAAACCCCACGTTCAGAAGAACCTGGCAAGCTACAGTCCACGAGGTTGCAATAAGAGTTGGATGCGACTGAGCAACTAAACAACAAAAACAAGAGCAGCTGAAAGAGGGATGAGGCTGAGAGGCTTTTTCTCCTTCTTTTTTAAACAGTAGAGACTGAAGTTCATTTACAAGAACCCAATTAAGTCTCAGAGGAAGGGTCGGTTTACTTGGCAGTGCGGGGTTTCCCGAGAGGGCAGGACAGGCGGGGTCAAAGCCCAGGTGGAGGGCTTGGTCTTGGGAAGAGGGACACTTCTCTCTGTAGTCAGAGAGAGGAGACTCGGAGGAAGACAGATTCTAAATATGGAGCTGGCAGTGGCCAAAGGTTTACTTTAAAAACCCCATGATGTTCTCATGTGCGTCCCTGACCCGGCACATTTGCCTTGGACTTTAGCCTGAATGATGATAACAGTGTTTCATATTTAGTACCTAGACCCAACTACATATGAGGAAGTTGTCCTGTGCTTTTTGCGGCAGTATTTCCTGTAGCTTTTAACATTGGCGATGATGTGGTGGACAAAATTAAACTCTACAGCTATACCTTTAGTACTAAATGCTAATAGTGCTTACCAAGGAAGGGGCGGGGGGGTAAGAAAAAAAAGAAGAATGTGGTGGACCATTTCAGACTGAGCAGAGCAGAGAGCAGAAACATGCTAAACACGTCCGTTTTCACTCAATGGGTTTTTTAACTCAGTTGCCCACCAGCCCGGTTTAGGTGGTAGGGGTCGGGGTGAGGGTCACTTTAAATGAACCTGGGGCCATAGCTGAATGGCCCTCACACCTGCTGGAAGCTTCTGTGGTGACTGAATTCCCTGCAGGTTCTGCAGAGAGGCAGCTAGCCAACCCTAAATGCTTTGGGCAAGGGTCTTCTTAGTGGAACCTGAGCCAGTTCTCTTGTTTGCATGGGCTGACTTGGCCAGGTAAGGAAAAGTCATCACCTGGGATAGAAACTTCCAGCCACCTTGATCAGCCCATCCATTTCCAGGAACCGAGGACCTGGGCTCCTTAACGTGACAGAAGTTCGAGCTGTGCTTCTTGTTCTTCTTTCAAAAGGGAGGGTGATCATCTCTAGTTGCACCCGTGTTGCTGCAGAAACAGACTCAGGCGCAAAACAGACTTGTGGGTGCCAGGAGCGGGGAGGGAAGGGAGGGATGGAGCCGGAGTTGGGGGTTAGTAGATGCAGACTATTCCATTTAGAAAGGATAAGCACAAGGTCCTACTGAAGAGCACAGGGAACCATATTCAGTCTTCCGAGATAAACCGTAACGGGAAGGAATATGAAAAAGAATATACATGTAGGTGTATAACTGAGTCACTGCCGTACAGCAGAAAATTAGCATGACGTTGTAAATCAACTATACTTTAATAAGAAGATAAAGGAAAAGGCCTAGAGATTGCTTCATAAGTTGGGATGTCAGGTGCTGGGCAGGGAACGTTGTGTTGAGCTTGTTTCTCTAAGAATACAATCTAAAGCGACCTTAGACACTCGATGGTATGAAACCATAAGAGGTTCACAGAGACGGTACTGGGTTCCAGCTGTGTGCCCATGGCCAGCTCCCTTCCCCTCTCTGGGCTTTGCCTTCTTCCTCTGGAAAAATGACTGAATGGCCTCCACTGTTGTCTAGACAAATTATTGATATTGTCTTTATTGCCAGTTTATCAAAGAACCTTGCAAGAGATAGGAAAGTATTAAAAAAAACCACCACTCAGATGAATTTATAGAGGCGGGAAGGGAAGGAGAGTGGTAAATAAAGAATGAACAGATCCCTGCAATGAATACCGGAGTGGGTAGCCTATCCCTTCTCCAGGGGATCATCCCGACCCAAGAATCGAACCAGGGTCTCCTGCATTGCAGGCGGATTCTTTACCAACTGAGCTATCAGGAAAGCCCTGCTTATGGAATAAAGAGTGGTAACTGGGTCATATTAGGGCTTTTATAGAACAGGTAGGATGGGCTTCATGGGAGAAAAGCTTATCAGAAAAGAACTTGTCAGAAATCTGACATCCATTTTGTAAAATCCTGAAAGACTTTAGAAAGATGGATTAGAGGTTGGTGGTCAAAAGACCTCCACGGGAGGTATAATTTTCTAACCTGAAAAAATACCAAAGAGAACATGTCAGTCCCTTGGTGATTCTGATGATGAGCCAGGACAGTTGGCAGCCCTGGGTCTCAGGAGATGGAGCCTTGAGTGCAGGGCTCCTAAAAGCAGATGACATGAAGTTTTAAAAAAACTACATTTTGCTATTTCTTTTCACTCTGCAATTCCTCTTCCTGTCTGAAACATTCAAACGAGGCTTGTTTCCTTGGGAGATTTTTTTTTTCCTTTGCATATAATCAGGCACACATTTTCAGTGTTTCCAAACTGTTTATTTTTCTTGGATCCTTCAAAGGTACAGCAAGGAGGCAGGTCAGCTCTTTGTACGGTGAACCTATATAAAGCCGTAAAGTAGGTCACACTTGCATATCGGGTATGGCTCTGCCTGCCTCTTCTCCTCTGTGGGAATAATTGATCTAGAAGCACCCGGGTGGAGTTCTCAAGGACTGTTTCTTCTATTCCTAAGATCCTATGTAACATGTGCGCTTCAGTCGCTTCAGTATGTCTGACTCTTTGGGACCCTATGGACTGTAGCCCTCCAGGCTCCTCTGTCCATGAGATTCTCTAGGCAAGAATACTGGAGTGGATTGCCATGCCCTCCTCCAGGGGATCTTCCCAACCCAGGGATGGAACCTGCGTCTCCTGTGTCTCCTGCATTGCAGGAGGACATTAAATAATTTCACTTGGGTGGAAGGTGATGTGATAGGAAAAGGGAGGGGTTCGCGGGAAAGATGTCCTTCAGCTTTTGAATGAGTTTCTTCAAGGCTGGAGCACAATTCTTCGATGAAGGCTAGAGAAAAGTTCTTGCCAGCCAGGATTTTAAGTGTAAAACTGATGAAAGAGAAGCCAAACACTGTTGAAGACACACTGCTCTAGTCTGCTGAGACTAGAGCTCTGCACACATCCACGTGTTTGGCATTCAGTGCGGATGGACAGTGAGTCCGAGTTACCTTCACGTGGCCAGGACTGTCTAAGAAATCTTCAGCGTGAACTTCGAGTTGATGTGATGGAACCGCTGGCTGAGGTGGGATAGTTGAGCCCAGCTGTGCAAGATAACAAGGCCCTTCAGACCAGTTTATTCGCCGGGCAGCTGTTTTTATCTTCGTGATTGCCTTTAGCACTGCTGCCACCACCCTGGGGACCAACTGTGAATAATACATAATGACTTCCCTTTGGCATGTAGGCCACCCTAGCTCAGAGTCACCAAGGAGCTCCTGCAAAGTCATCTGGGGGCTTCCCTGGCAGCTCAGTGGTAAATAAGTAGATAAAATTATCTTTAAAAAAAAACGCTTGGTTTTGTGGGGGCTGGGCTCAGAATCTCATCACGGATTTGTGTCTGCAAAATGCCGGGCTCAAGTGGGGTTCTGGGGACACCCCAGGGAACAGAAGGAGGCCCGGCCCCCAGTGGAGCAGTGTTGGGGGGTAGGGTGGGTGGGGGCGGGGGCACAGTGGAGGAGGGGTGTGGCGGTGAAGACACAGGAACAGTGAGAGCTCAGCTGGGGGGGGGGGGGTCGGGGGAGGGGCTCCTGGGAGACGGTAACGCCCCAGGAAAGGCATCAGAGAGAGTCAGAGGAGAGAGGGGAATTCTCCTGGGGTTGATGAGAAAGCTCCCTGCAAAGTGGGGACCACAGCCCTCCTGAATGTTACTATGTGTTGGGACAGGGCCAGTCATTTTGGTGGGGAGGTAAACCTCTGTGTTTCTTTTTAATAACCCCACTGGAGCATGATTCAAAATTGGTATCTGTGCCGAGTGAAGGTAGTTTATAAATGCCCAGTAGATAAGCTGGGCCCTAAGAATGAATCTTTTTTTTTTTTGGAGGGGGGTGTTAGTTCTAAAAGGTCTTGTAGGTCTTCACAGAACCGTTCAACTTCAGCTTCTTCAGCATTACTGGTCAGGGCATAGACTTGGATTCCCGTGATATTGAATGGTTTGCTTTGGAAATGAACAGAGATCATGTCACCCTGCTTAGTTAACTTATATGCAGAGTACATCATGAGAAACGCTGGGCTGGAGGAAGCACAAGCTAGAATCAAGATTGCCAGAAGAAATATCAGTAACCTCAGATATGCAGATGACACCACCCTTATGGCAGAAAGTGAAGAAGAACTAAAGAGCCTCTTGATGAAAGTGAAGGAGTAGAGTGAAAAAGTTGGCTTAAAGCTCAACATTCAGAAAACGAAGATCCCGTCCCATCACTTCATGGGAAATAGATGGGGAAACATGGAAACAGTGTCAGACTTTATTTTTTTGGGCTCCAAAATCACTGCAGATGGTGACTGCAGCCATGAAATTAAAAGATGCTTACTCCTTGGAAAGAAAGTTATAACCAACCTAGATAGCATATTCAAAAGCAGAGACATTACTTTGCCAACAAAGGCCCGTCTAGTCAAAGCTATGGTTTTTCCAGTAGTCATGCATGGATGTGAGAGTTGGACTGTGAAGAAAGCTGAGCGCCGAAGAATTGATGCTTTTGAAGTGTGGTGTTGGAGAAGACTCTTGAGAGTCCTTTGGACTGCAAGGAGATACAACCAGTCCATCCTAAAAGAGAGCAGTCCTGGGTGTTCACTGGAAGGACTGATTCAATAATTTGGCCACCTGATGTGAAGAGCTGACTTATTGGAAAAGACCCTGATGCTGGGAAAGATTGAGGGCAGGAGGAGAAGGGGACAACAGAGAATGAGATGGTTGGATGCCATCACCGACTCAATGGACATGAGTTTGGGTAAACTCCAGGAGTTGGTGATGGACAGGGAGGCCTAGCGTGCTGCGGTTCATGGGTCGCAAAGAGACACAACTGAGCAACTGAACTGAAGAGTGAATCTGGAAAACTACATAAAACCTGGATTATCTTAAAATTATTCTTAAAGTATTGGCAGCTCTAGTTTCTCAGAGGGTAACAGTGGTGTGGATCATTGGTAAAAGTTTTGTTTGATTTTGGACTTTGTGTGCATCTGGACTGTGTCTTTTAAGTTTTGTTCTGGGTAGGCAAGGTGAAAATTAGCTTGTTCCCCGATTCACACTGACAGCAGGTAGCTAGAAAGATGATAAGGTTTTTGAGGACAGGGAGTGAAAAGAACTAAAAAAAAATGAACACTTTCTTGTGGCTAACCTTAGAACGTGTACATAAAGTCTCACGTGGATGAACTTCTAGGCACTGTTTTTTTGTATGTATATTTTCCATGTGAGTTTCTGTGGATTGCTGAAATCCTTTGGCCTTAATGAAGGCACTTTTCATCTTGATTTAAGAAGTTGTTATAAGTACTTCCTACATTAAAAAAGTCAGATAGTCCAGAGGCTATCAAATGAAAGCTAGTTCACCTCCTCTTTGGTGCTTCTCCTCTATTTGTAACTCCTAGCAGTTTTATAGTGTCCTTCCAGAAATGCACATGGAAGTGTGTGTATGTGTGTGCATGGGTATAAAAGCATATATGTGTATGTGTATATATGTTTGGGGATTTCCCTGGTGGCTCAGATGGTAAAGAATCTGCCTGCAATGCGGGAGACCTGGATTTGATCCCTAGCTCAGGAAGATCCCCTGGAGAAGGGAATGACTACCCACTCCAGTATTCTTGCCTGGAATAGTCTATGGACAGAGTATATGCATATACTATGCAAATGGTTTTTGTCAGCTAATCACATATCTTGGGTATCTTTCCCTATCACCATATATAGAGCCTCTATCTCTTTTTAGGGTCTGCATAGCATCCTATAGTAGAGATGGACCACAATTTACTTAGCCAGAAAGGATTTCTAGGTTTTCAAGTTTTTAAGGCTATTGTTAAGTAGGCTGCAGTAAACATCCCTGTACATACACAATGGCACATACATGTGACTTTATCTATGGGACTGAATAAAAGGATGTTAACTGTTACAGAAAATGATGACTTGAACTGATGTAAAGTGGTGAGACCACTGCTTCCAGTGTGTCCTTCCCAGGATGAGGAAGCCTTTCCTAGAAGACCACTCAGTCATGTCTGACTCTTTGCAACCCCATGGATTGTAGCCTGGCAGACTCCTCTGTCCTTGGAATTTCCCAGGCAAGACTACTGGAGCCAGTATTGCCATTTCCTACTCCAGGGGGTCTTCTGAACCCAGGGATCGAACCTGCCTCTCTTGCATCTCCTCCTGTGGCAAGCGGATTCTTTACCACTGCACCCCCTGGGAAGCCCCAGCTGGTCCCATTATCCAATCTTATACCTCTCACCAACTTCTGAGGGAAATGCATGTTGAGAAGTCAACTTTTATTCTCGTTAAAAAGATAAAGTCCCACAAGTGGGATTACCGGGTTAGCAATTTTAATGCTAAATTTAAACATTTCCTAGACTGCTTTAGGAAGATGTGGCCCCAATTTATACTTCTGTAGGCATAAATCAGGGTTAGGCAGTTGTTCAGGAAGCGATCTATGGACCTGAGATTGTTGAACTTTGCTTTTGGAGCCTGTCTAGGAAACGTGACATGTTTTTATTTAACTGTTCATTGTCAGGTGTGTGCGCCCTTTAGAAAGGATGGCAAAAGCATGGGGGAAAATGACGCGTTAAAAACTGTAGGATTGGACACGCGGGTGGACAAGACCTGTTCGTACTTCAAGGCCAGAAAGAGGCCTTTAAATTATTGATAGATGAAATACCCCACGGCTTTGAGTCCTTTTGTAATGCACAATGAAAAACAGACTCCTCCACCCGTCCTGCTCTCCTCCCCTCGCTCCAACTCCACTCAGTATTCCAGAAACACAGTAGTGGGGTCTTCAAAGATAGACGTTTTGAATAATTCACCAAGCGTTTGTTGCCCTGTCAATCGGAGCCCCACATGTGTGCTCTGAGATAAGAGCACTGAATTGAGTAGGGAGTGTGGTGGGGGGGCGGTGCGGAGGGGCTAGTGAGGGCACTTTAGTGATTAGATCACTGCACTGGACTGTTGAAGAGTCAGAGTGATTGAACTCTGAAATTCTAGAATGCCATCCTTGTACTCAATTTAAAATGCTCTCAAGGGCTGGGAGCCCATCTTGTGGGACTTGAAATAGGGCTGGCAGTTCATGAGGCGTGGGCTCCCCAGATGGGCAAAAATGAGCTTAAATTTTCTGGCTTCTTCCTCTTGGGTTGTCCCTCCAGTCTGGTCTATGACGATGATAGTGCAGTACATTTATTACGATGAATCACCTGATCAACCTATACTGATACATTAACTGAAGTCCATAGTTTATATTAGGGTTCTTCTTTGTGTTGAAGTGTGGTATGGGTTTTAATAAATGTATAATGTTCAAGCACCTTCAGTTCTAGTATCAATCTATTATCAGTGTTGCTGGTATTGTGGAGCCTGAAAGAGAAGTTAAGAAGACTTTTTATAAAGAACTTGGAGTCTAGAAGTTTTCTATAAACCAAGGTACCAGCACATTGCCTGCTCAGTAGATTGTGGATTATTGGAATATTATGAGCTTTGAGAGCTTGATAGAAAAGTGTTAAAAAAGAAAAATGACAACTCACATTTGGGTTGTATTTTGCATAATTATCTCACCCGAAAACTCATGCATTCATGCAGCATTTCCTGAAGCCCTTCTAGGTTTCAGGAGAGCCTTTTAGCAGCTCCCCAGATGGGGGGTAATTTATTTCCACTGTGCAGGTGAGAAAATGGATGAGGTGGAGGAGTAACTTGAACCCAGGCATCTGGTTCTCAGTACAGAGCCCTTTTCACCGGGCCACACTGCAGCCTGGTGGGAAAAGCCGTTTTTCAGGCAGCTGGAGACATTTCTCAGGATGCTCTTAGCTCAGCGATCTTAATTAAGGGGATCGCAGTAGCAGAGGAGAGTGGGTTGAGGGCAGAATGTCAGAAAACTCCCCATGTCATTAAGATGAACATGGACATCTGTCCAAGTGTTACTGTTGGAGAAGCAATGCCAACTCTTTTTTCTTTAGACATTTCCCATACCTGTCTAGTGCATGTTCCAGGATTTATTTAAAAAAAAGAAAAAAACAAACCTGCATCTCCACTTCTGGATTTTGCACCTCCATCCCACCCTTCCCAGATTTAAGTGAATAGCAGGAGACCAGTTCACTCCTGTGAACTCAGCCTCTGGTGTGGTGTTACCAAGGGAAGCAATTAGCTCTGATTATATGGTGGGAAGGTGTTCAGTGGAAGGTTACTAGTCTTAATAAAACCCAACTTAATTAAAAACTTCTCATGGGTCATTATTATTTGAGCATACTGTGTGGTCTATTTTTATTTAATGATTTTTAGAGGGGTCTCATGTTTTTAAGCACTACTCCCCCCGCCCCCTTTATCAGAGCAGGTACGGTAAACCGTGATGACCAGGAGGAAGAAGAGCTAGTATGTGTGAGGCATTTGCATAGACCTATTCTGTGCTTTTTTTTGAGTTTGGATTTTTATATTTTGTACCTTTTTATTCTTTTGCACATTTCTTTGTGAAATAGAGTGACTCTTTCATAATCTGACTACCCTGGTGGCCTTTTGTCTGCAGGAGTAAGGATCTGTGTAGTTTTCAGAAAAAAGCAAAACAGCTTAAATGTATGCATTTCAGTTACTTCACTTCCCTCTTTTTAAAAAGCAGTTGATTTACTTTCTTAGGCATTCCCCTTTTTGGTTGATAAGGAAATGTTTCTGTTTCTCAAGGCCAGACAACTAGACTGTGAGATTGTTTGTCAAGAGACACACATACCTTCCCTCAAGACAGCTGGTACTTGAGTGGGTAGAATTGAATGCCATTGGCATTTGTTAGCTTAATAAGGTCCTGAAAATAGTATTGACCTTGGATTCTAGTCATCTCTCCTGTGACAATAGGCCTTAGTTTTTCCACCTCAAAAACGGGTAAAATGAAGCCAATGGACAGGTTTCTAATGAAGGAACTGACACTGATATTTATGTGTTAGAGTCTTTTTATTTTATATGCAGGAGGACTTTTGAAATTCTATTTCCTTTTATTTAGAATTTGTGATAATTCATGCAACACCTGGAAAGGCTATTTTACCTTTTTGTAGATTGTAAATGAAATAGGACAAACATCCAGAGGGAGATATATGAAATATTTAAAAGAGCAAACTGTTTTTCCAACTCCTGAAATTTGTTTACCCCTTGAAATTGAAAGTAAGAAGTCTGACTGTATTTTTAAAATACTGAATTGAAGCCTCTCTTTAATTCAAGTGGGTGAGGCTTTGCTGAGTATTGCAGGATTTCCTGAATATGATTCTTTTTAGCAAATATAACATCTAGGTTAGATTGGGATTGAGTATTCTGACTTGTAGATATTGGTGGAAGTCTGAAGAGACTTTAAAGTGTTCACTTGTTATATCTGAGGTTCTTTGACATAGGAGAGTGGTAAAGTCTCCATTATGTAAATTGGGAGAATGACTTCCAATCAGCAGGTTAACTTTTTTTCCTTAAAGTTAAAAAAAAAAAAATTTTTTTTTTGGCCTCACAGCATTTGGGATCCTAGTTCTCTGACCAAGGATCTAACCTGCGCCCCCTGTGTTATAAGCTCGGAATCTTAACCACTGACTGCCAGGGGAGTCCTCGAGGTTAACTTTTGAGAAATACAGCTTCTAAGTTGCTGAATCGGGTTTCAGAGTGCTGGCCTAGACACCCCATCAGTGCCCTATGTCTACTCGGAAGCAAGCTGACCTGCTGACCTTTGAGGTCAGCTGGGTTTAAACTTGTCTTCTCCAAGGCACAAGCTGCTTTCACCTGCGTTTTAACAGACACATGCCTTGTGCTGAAAACAAATACAATCCTCCTTCCTATCAAGCAACACATTCACTGAAATGATTTCCGTAGGTGCTTGAGAGGCAACCACTGTGTGATATATTTAAACTCACTTTGTTCTGTTTGAAAATGTGTTGGAGAGTTATGAACAGGGGGAAAAAGCAAACCGTCAAGGCAGACTGCTGCTGACAGAATGACAGTGGAAATGAGGACTTTTGTTGAAGATTAAGGATTTATTGTTTATTAAGCAGAAAGAGTAGAGATCTCGTGGTGATGGTGTACAGCCCCAGCAAAAGTAAACATTGAGTCTGATGAGGTCAAACTCGAGCATAATCACTGCCCTATTTTTTTTTTTTTTTTCCTAGCACAATTTTGAATTACAAGGGGAAAAAGGCAGACAGAGAACAAACAAGATCAGCAGGTTTTCTGAGGCTGAAACCATTCTGTCCACTCATGATCGACGCCGAATGCCTAATTAACAGAGTCAGAAAACAAAATTAGTGCTTCACTTTACTGTGGACAAACAACCAGTTACAAAGCCTTTCTTCGGGGCCTTGTTAAGTCTGTTCTAGGCCCGAGGCCCAGAAATACTGCCACAGTGATTTTAGTGAAGAGGTGGCACATTCGTGAGAGATTTGGTTAATTATTAAATATACAAACCCCGAATCAGGAGTCATCATTGGCCATCTCTCTTGTACCTCCCATGTCTAATCGATCACCATGTCCTGTGAATTTCACCAAGTACTGATAAATATCTCCCAGATACATGCCTTCTCTGCGTTCCGTGGGCCCAGGCCCAGCTCTCTGCAGCTCTCACTGGAACCACTACAAGGTCGAGCTCACCCCCATCCACCCCACCCACACCCTCCACCCCACTCTTTAAGGTCCAGCCACGCTAGCCAGAAGCTTCCCAGGTGGTGCAGTGGTAAAGAATCTGCCTGAGATTCTCCTGCAGGAGATGCAGGAGACGTGGGTTTGATCCCTGGGTTGGGAAGATCCCCTGGAGGAGGAAATGGCAACCCACTCCAGTATTCTTACCTGGAGAATCCCATGGACAGAGGAGCCTAGTGGGCTACAGTCCAACGGATCATAAAGACTTGGATACAAGTGAGCAACTGAGCACATGTGCACACACACTAGCCAGAGGGATCTTTTCATATAAACTCCAAAATCACATTGTTCTAATTTTAAAAAAAGAAACCGTTATTTTTATTGGGATTGCATTTTACATTTCTAGATTAATTTAGGAAGAATCAACATAGCTATGTTACTGAATCTTTCGTTCTAGGAATAGACTTTTTGTCTTCTTTTGTGTCTTCCAGGTTAATTTAAATTTATAGATCTTGTCCAATCTTGTTACATTTATTCTTAAGAATTTCCCTCTTTTGTTCCTATTATAAACGGAGGCCTGTGATTTCAATACCTCTTCAAACTGGTCATTGTTTGTATACAAAGTTTTGCTCTTCCTGAACTCTCTCGTGGTTAGCATAGTTACTTAGTGGATTCTTTTGGGGTTTTTAGCTATACCAGAATATCACATGCACATAGTGATAATCTTAGCTCTTTTTTCTCAATCTTTAAATCTCTGATTTCTTTCACTCAGGTGTGTTGGCCAGCTCCTCAGAGACCAATGATAGAGGACATTCTGTCTTATTCCTGAGTAGTGAAATGCTGTTAGTGTTCCCATGCTAGCTGCTGACTTTCAGACCAAGATAGCTGAATTTTATCATGTTAGGGAATTAGCCATCATTTCTTCATTACCGATGCTGGGAAAGACTGAAGGCAGGAGGAGAAGGGAACGACAGAGGATGAGATGGTCGGATGGCATCACTGACTCAATGGACATGCTGCTGCTGCTGCTGCTAAGTCGCTTCAGTCGTGTCCGACTCTGTGCGACCCCATAGACAGCAGCCCACCAGGCTCCACCGTCCCTGGGATTCTCCAGGCAAAAATACTGGAGTGGGTTGCCATTTCCTTCTCCAATGCATGAAAGTGAAAAATGAAAGTGAAGTCGCTCGGTCGTGTCCAACTCCTAGCAACCCCATGGACTGCAGCCTACCAGGCTCCTCCGACCATGGGATTTTCCAGGCAAGAGTACTGGAGTGGGGTGCCATTGCCTTCTTCGAAATGGACATGAGTTTGAGTAAACTCCAGGAGTTGGTGATGGACAGGGAGGCCTGGCATGCTGCAGTCCATGGGGTTGCAAAGAGTTGAATGTGACCGAGCTACTGAACTGAACCTTCTTTACTGAAGCATTTTTACTGAGCGATTTAAAAAATTCTGACCTGATTGCATCACTCTGGTGCCTTTCGTGGCTCTGCAGAGGAAGCTTTCTCACCTGTGTTCAGCGCCTGGTCCTCCCGAGCCTCATCCGATGCTTCTAGGGAATGCTGGGCCTCTTCTAAAGTTAGGACCCTTGGACACCTGTTTCCTCTGCTGTAAGGGTTACCACTCTGCCTCCCACCCCAGGGTCTTTGCTTGAACAGCTCCCACCATCTTTCTGAGCTTGTCTAAGACTGGATTCCCACCTAGTAGAGAGCCAGAGTCAGGTCACGAGGGGCCTGGTGCGGTGAGTCCCAGGTGGCCAGACCAGGGGCTGGGAGGTCGGGAGAAGGCCCTCAAGCTGGTTCAAGTTCTGATGACGAGAGCGGAGCATCAAGCAGTGGTCCTGGGCTGGGAAGGAGGGACCGACATGGGAGGTATTTTGGAGATAAATCCTCTACAGCTCGTCCACTGAATTCAGGCAGAGATGGGGGACAGGAAAGGGACATCTAGGGTGCCCTGAGGTCACCTCTCGTGTGATTTGATGATGCCATGTGCTGAGATGGGGATTTCACAAAGAGGAGCAGGTTTGAGAGAAAAGGGGGTGAATTCGGTTCCGACAGTCATCCAGCGATCATGGACGGTCTGGCTTTGGTGTGCTGGGCGCTGCACCAGGCTCTCTGTTTTCTAAGTGTGACGTGACCCACAGACACAGAGCTGTGGGCCTGCTGGGTTGGAGGGGCCTGGAGGGCACCCAAGGGGAGGAGAACGCCAGGTCCCGGGATCTGTGGGTCTGGAACTGAGGGAGGGGCAGGACTGGGGACTCGTCTGCGGTGGATTAGGATGGGGACTGCTCCCACTCTCTGCAGTGCAGGGCCTGGCCAGTTCTTCTGTTATGGGAATCTACCCAGGAGAGGGGGCTGGCTTTGCAGAGCAGGGTAGTGTTTTCTAAACCAATGATCTGTGAACTGGTATCCATCTAAAATTAGCCTGCGAAAAGATAAGCTTTAGCATGTGTCATTAGGTGGAATGACAAGTAATTGAGGGTGAAATTTTCCACTAAAAAAAAAAAAATCTCTATGCATATCAGGCCCGCTTACGTAAAAGAAGAGTGGGGGGACTTTCCCAGCTGCTCTTTCCAGCAGGCGCCCTGAAGCTGCAGGCTGGCGGGCACCCAGTGGGGGAGCACCAGGGAGGGGGCCCTTGTTTCTCCTGCCACCTTCAGCTCAGGCCTGGGAGGATGTGGACGGAGAGTGGATCTGTGGCGTGTTCATTGGTGCCTTCCCGCCAGTGCTGGGAGCTTCCAGAAGTTAACCATAGCACGCCTTTCGTCATTCGGGGTTCTGGCAAACATGCCATGTTTCTCCCTGCGTCACGTCCCATCCCCTGGCCTTGATGGGCCTTGGCGCCCTTGGGTCGCGGCAGCCTGAGGTCTCCGTGCCCAGCGCTGGCGCTGTTTGTCATTGTTCCTGCCCCTCGCTTCGATCGCGCTTGAGTGATGTTCATGGTCATGTCCCTGGGTGACAGGAACAGTGAGTCACGGTTTCCCACACCCAGGACCTTTACTTCCTCCCCTTCAGGGGTGACGAGATTGTGTGTGCGGGCGGGGAGAGGTGGATGACGGCCACAGTCCAGTGACTGGGATCCAGGCAGGGGTCTGAGTCATCCCGCCCGGGGTGGGCGGTGGTGGGCAGGGAGGGGGGTGGGCTGGGGTGGAGGCCTGGAGGAGCTTTCTGAGGCTGCCTTGCCTGCGTCTGGATACAGGGCACCTGGATACTGGTATCAAGACTTCTGGGTCACGCTCTTCCAGCTGAGAGGTGGAATCCCAAACTGGGTCATGAAATCAATTTAATAGGTTGCTGGTCAGAATTAAGAGTGGAATAGAACAGAACAGAAGATGGTACAGATGACCCTATTCGCAGGGCAGGAATAGAGATGCAGACGTAGAGAAGAGATGTGCGGACACGGGTGTGAAGAGGGGGTGGGGTGAACTGGGAGATTGGGATTGTCATATATACAGGACCGTATGTAAAAAAGATACCTAGTGGGAAGCTACTGGATAGCACAGGGAGCTTAGCTCGGTGCTCTGTGATGACCTAGAGGGGTGGGATGGGGAGTGGGGGGGAGGCTCAAGAGGGAGGGGATGTATTTATGCATATAGCTGATCCACTGGAGAAGGCGATGGCAGCCCACTCCAGTACTCTTACCTGGAAAATCCCATGGACGGAGGAGCCTGGTAGGCTGCAGTCTTTGGGGTCGCTAGGAGTCAGACATGACTGAACGACTTCACTTTCACTTTTCACTTTCATGCATTAGAGAAGGAAATGGCAACCCACTCCAGTGTTCTTGCCTGGAGAATCCCAGGGACGGGGGAGCCTGGTGGGCTGCCGTCTATGGGGTCGCACAGAGTTGGACACGACTGAAGCGACTTAGCAGCAGCAGCAGCTGATCCACTTCGTTGTATGCCAGAAGCTAACACAACACTGTAAAGCAGCTATATCCCAATTTTTGTTTAAAAAAGAATAGAAAATAGAGTACATCTCCTTACCCTTACCCTTGGTAAGGGTAAGAATTATTTCGTAAAATTTTATTTCAGTTTGTATGTGTATGTGTTTTAGACTATGATATAAAAATGCATTTATTGCTATGGGTAATGGGCCCTAAAGTGTAAAAGGCACTGCTCTGGATGGATGGTTGTCTTTAATGAGCTCTTTGGATAAGGATTGAGGATTATTTCTTCATTTTTGTATTCCCTTGCCTCTAGCTACATGTAGCATATATTAGGTACCTCTGTAGATAGCTACTTGTGAGTGAAAGAAAGGGAGGAAAGAAGGGAAGAGAAGAAAAAGGAAGAAAGGAAGACAGGAAGAACAATGAGGAGAGGAGAGAAAGCTCTGACTTCATAGCCCCGAAGGGCTGGAATAAGGGGTGGGCCTATGGATCAGACTTTCATTCTTCAAGCTTCTGCCGGGATCTCAGCAACCAGCTCTTTTCCTTTTTCAAAACAACTTCCTGGGTGATCTGAAAGGTGACTCAGGGAAGGCTCTCATAAGGATGGGTAGGGAGAACCAGCTCCAAACCAAACAGCCGAAG
Source organism: Bos taurus (assembly GCF_002263795.3). NCBI lineage: Eukaryota > Metazoa > Chordata > Mammalia > Artiodactyla > Bovidae > Bos > Bos taurus. Next base: position 94,058,657 of record NC_037336.1, read on the forward strand.
GTCAGGATCATCAGGGACCAAGGAAATGTCTCAGAAAAAGTTCCTGGAGTTCGTGTAATCTCTGCTCAAGGGACCTTGATTGGGTAAACGGTCCGTTAAGTTTCTATTGCTGCTGGAACAAACTTCCACAAATTTAGTGACTTAAAACAGCACACATTTATCATCTTATAGTTCTAGAGGTTGGAAGTCCATAGAGGTCGGAAGTCCAAAGTGGGTCTTACTGGGCTACAGTCAAGGTGTCAGCAGACTGCATGCCTCCTGAATGTCTGAGACAGAATCGCTGTTTCTCTGCTTTTTCCAGGGTCTACAGGCCACCACATTCCTTGGCTCGTGGCTCCTGCCTCTCGGACTGAATTCTTCTCATGCTGCCTCCTCTGCTGTGTTCTGTCCCAATTTTCTCTTCCACTTTTAAAGACCCCGAGTTTATATCTACAATAGAACTAGACACGCTTATCTCCCTATCTTAATATCAGCTGATTGGCAGCCTTCATTCCACCTGCAGCCTTAATTGCGCTTTGCCTTGTAATCTAATATATTCACACGTTTCTGGCATCAGCACGGAGACATCTTGTAGGGGCCATCATTGTGCCTGCTGCGTGTGGTCCATTCTAAGATTGCCAATCAGTGGTGGCCCCTGCCAAAGCCTTTGTGTTTATGTGGCGCACAGTCAGGCTGGGCATATGTGCCATGAGCATGTCATGAACGTGATAAATAGCTCCATTCATACAGAGCAGGGTAGCTGTCCCAGAGGAAAGGCTGATCTGACAGCTGGCTGTGTTAATTGTACAGCCAGGTTTTGGGATGCTCTCGTGTGGTACTTTTACAGAGCTGTTGTATTGCTGATCCACTTGGTGAGGCTGACTGTAAATAGCAACCATGTTCATCTGGCTCACCTACTCCCATCTGCCAGATTGTGTGTGGAACACATGGTGAAAGGGGTGTGAGTACGGGTAGTAGTGGCTGAGTGCCCATGACAGGCTCTGGGCAGTGTTACTTGACTTCAGAACAGCTGTCTTGGGGTTGGTGCATTACTCTGCCTATCTAGACAAGAGGCAGGCAGGGCTCAGGAGGATGAGTAGTTCATCCAGTAGGTGACTCAGCTGGTTTAAGTGGCAGGGCTGGATTCCAACTCTAACATTCTCCTCTTGGGAACCATCAAGAGGGCAGATGAGTGCCCGGCTCCTGGCCCTGGACAGGAATGTTTCTTTGTTGGGTCAGCTGTGTACGGAGGTCTCCCCCTCTAGAGAGGGGATGACAGTACCAGCATCCATATCCAGTACAAGGTGATGTCAATGATGGGAAAGCTGCTGTGGATGAGAATTCTGCTTCGATGACTAAGGATTAGTGACCTTAGTATATCTGATGAGGGTTAAGGAGCAAGTTTCTACATCAGTACTAGTATGGCTGATGTTGAAATCTCTTAACTGTTGAGAGTATCCAGGGTTACTTCACCTCCTTAGGAAATTTAATCTGAACTGGGGGTCACAACAAACCAAACAAGTTACCTGACATTCCCTTTTGGCTTTTTAAAGAAATGGCCCTTTAGGGACTTCTCTAGCAGCATTTAAAGCTCCATGCTTACAATGCAGGGAGTGCAGGTTTGATCCCTGGTTGGGGAACTAAGATCTGGCATGCTGCACGGTGTGACCAAAACAGAAGGGGGAAAAATGAAACGTTCCTTTAGTTTTCCCCCCTTGAAAATGCCCAGCCAATCACAGTCTACCGAAGGGGCTCACTGGTTGGCCTCGCAGGAAGCCACGGGAAGAAGCAGAGTTCACTTGCAGTTTCTGTTTGTGGCGAAATTTGTGTTAAGGTGCAGTTTGAGACTTCTTGTGCTTGTATATATTTGATTTTTTTAAATAAATAAAAAACAGTTCAGGCAAACAAAAGAACTTTGGCTTACTCATCTCTGTACCTCCAGTACTTGTCAGAATGGATGCTCGACAACTGTGTTGAATGAATGGTCATATTATTCATTGCTTTCTTGATAAAATATCATGTGAATAAGAGGCTGTGGGGGACAAAGGAGAACAGGGTGGAGGCCTCACTTCAAGGTGCTTCCTGTCTCACAGATGCGTGTGCCCAGTGCTTTTTCTAGGGACCTTAGTTGTATAGAAGGTGGAAAGCTTATGATGGCAGAGTTCATAAGTCAACTGAGTTTGTATGCACTGCTGCTTTCCTGAACAATTTATTTTCTTTGTTGGGTAGCCTTCCAAAAGGAGGTGGTTTCTTGGATAATTTCCATTATAATTTAACTTAAAATTTGACTTTCTTTGCGATAGAATAAATGGGTTTCCCAGGTGGCGCAGTGGTAAAAAATCCAGGAGACCCAAGAGATGTGGGTTCGATCCCTGGGTCTGGAAGATCCCCTGGATGAGGGCAACCCACTCCAGTATTCTTGCCTGGAAAATCCCATGAACAGAGAGGAGCCCGATGGGCTACTGTCCATGGGGTCACAAAGAGTCGGACATGACTGAGCACGCACATCATGTCATGTCATGTCAAATCACAAGGTAGGATAAAGAAGGTTTAAAATTGCATGGAGGCAGACCTGTTTTGTACTAGAAATCTAACTAAAGCTGTTTCTGCATAATTTGTGAGTGGCAAAATGGCTTTCATGCCACTTAAGCCACTGACATGAGCCAAGTGTTTCCACCTATGGTGGCTGCTAAATTAATGTAGAAAATGTAATAGGAAAAGCATCTTTTCCATGCTTCTTAATGTTGCCACATACTCTTGACATTTAAGCATGTGTAATTTTCTGGGACCATTTTTGTGTTTCTGAATCCAGATGGTTGTTCCAAAAGGAGCACTGTCCCTGCTGATCAAGTGGGAAGCAAAGAAAAAAGTTTCCTTGTGCATGAAAATCTACTTGGAGGGCAGTCCTGCTGTTGTCAAGGGACTGCAGCGCCTCACCTCCCAACATGCAGTGGGTCTGTTTCTAATGAAGATTTTCAATGGCCTACGGTCACTTTTCTTTGAAAACCTTGTCCTGTGCCTCAGCAGATGGCAAGTTTGCATTCGGGCTTGAAATCTAGCACATTGCTGGCACGGTCGCTCTATTTCTTGAGACTTATTTGGGTAATAAGAATTTAGAATTGAATTAAGTTGGCCCTTATACCTAATTATTTTAATTTCATGTGGGCACACGTTTGCAAGCTAAATGCCAAATGCCACTGTGTGGCTTTCCTGATCATGAAAAGAGGGTACTTTCCTTTGAGTAATTATAGCCTCTTCTTGAATAATGATTTTTATTTGCCTGAATGTAGAAACTCATAAATATTCTCTAAATAATGGAAGAAAAAAATTGCAAAAGTCATGACTAAGACAAAACCAGAGACTTAGGGCACTCTGAGGCTGGCCTGGGGGGAGATATTCAAGAACAGGTGTCTAACTACAGCTAACTTCCTTTTTAAAAAAAAAAAATTATTTATTTTTAATTGGAGGATAAATACTTTACAATGTGTTGGTTTCTGCCATGCATCAACATGAATCAGCCATAGGTTTATACGTGTCCCCTCCCTGTGAACCTCCCCCTCACCTCCCACTGTATCCCACCCCTCTAGTTGTCACAGAGTACCAGGTTGAGCTCCCCGTGTTGAACAGCAACTTCCCATCACCTTTCTCTTTTACATATGGTAATATGTATATTTCAATGCTACTCTCTCAATTCATCCCACCCTCTCCTGCCCCTGCTGTGTGCATAAGTCTGTTCTCTGCGTCTGAGTCTCAATTCCTGCCCTGTAAACAGGTTCATCAGCACCACTTTGCTGGACAAACCACTTAGCCTCCATGGCACTGTTTTGCCCGGCTTAACAGTGGCGGTGGGGTAGACACAGGGTCTCTTATGGTTCTGATGACTCTCAGGTTGTATAACTGGGCTGCTGCGAAGGGCGGCTTTTGGTACCAACAGCAGGACAGAGTGGCGTGTGCAAACACGTGCACAGATGCACCCGCTCGTGATTCAGTGGCCTTGACCAGTGTCCTTTCGGATGGAGACATTAACGAGCCGTGACATGACATGTGCCATAAAAATGGAGGATGCTTTGATGTCTTCCAGTTGGCTGGCTTGCATCTTTCCTGAGGGAACACTGGACTTGTGGGGAAAAGAAGTAGCAGCGACCAGGAGGGGAAAAAAACAGAAAAGAAGAGGTCCATTCCCTCCACACTCTTACTCGGTTCCCGGTTATCCTATCAGTGTGTGACTGCACCAGGTGAACACATCATCAACAGTGTCAAGCCCGCGTGATGTCGGAGACGGAGCCTCAGGATGGGATTTTTGACACTGTCTAGAGATGTGCTAAAGGATTTTGGAAAAATCCACCTCCAAGATTAGAGAACCTCCAACAACAAAAAGAAGCTAAGAAAGGAAAGCATAATTGCATGCCGATCATTTCAATGTTAAGAGAAGCTAGCTTTTAAAATGTATACTTATATCTGATAGCTCTGTTATATTTTGAGTTCAGGTCATGAACTATTCCAATGCTCTGAAAAGACTGATGTTGGGGGAGTACAGAGTCTTTTTCCTACCCACCCAGGTGAGGACCCCGCCGGAAGCTGAGGCCCACTTACACTGGGCCGGTTCTAATCAGCCCAAACCATGGCCAGAGGAGAAGAAAGTATTCTTCTTTCTTCTGCTCCGTAAGTCCGCAAGAGGACTCTACCTGATTAAATGATTTCAGCTTGGTGGCCACTTCCCGTCCACTCATCTGGTGATGACGCATCATACGTGGGTCTCTGAAAGTACACTTCTGTGAATCATCCAGGCCACCACAATAGCTGCCACAGGGCCTTCTTTTCCTATCCCCTGGGTACTTTCCAGTGGATCTTTCACCAAGTTTTATTCAGTTCCTCAAATTTTGGTCCCTGTGGGTCAAGCCTCATGAAGATGCATGTTCAACAAGCTTACCAAGAAAAAAAATGAAAGAAAAAAAAAGGCAGATCTGGCCTTTTCCCTTCATTTATAGTCCCGTGGAGCCATTTGCTTAATGAAACTGGACCCGTTCCACAACGGAGAGAACCCTTGTGCCACGCAGGGCTGGCTGCAGTCTCGGGAGAGGGCGCCTGCTCGGGGTTTCCATTCCTGTCTTCCCGCAGAGCTCTCAGAGCGTGAGCTGCCTGGGTCTCTCCTGTGGCTTATTTGTACTGACCTTGGCTCAAGGACATGATGCAGTTGTTCTGCCATCACTGAACCAAGGCTGTCTGCCCTGGTGCTTGTAGAAGTTGGTGCATTGCCCTGTTAGGTCCTCCAGGTGGTACATACGTTCATCCCTCTTCATTCTCATACCAACGGTAAGAGCCTCACAGATGGGGAAACTGAGGATCCATGATGGCGCCAGGTGGTAAGGTCTAGCGTGTGACCTGGTCTCCAGGGAGATTATGTACATATGTAAATCGATGAAAAAAATGCTAGCACGTGTGAAGATGTGAGAGAGTGTGAGAGGGGGTGTTCTGGAAAGCTCTCACGGTGTCGGTGACATTGGGATGAAACATGAGGAAAGGCAGGCATGTAGACAGGTCTGTGCTTTCTTGGCCAGCGTGTGTGTCTCTGGCATTAGACTATGAGCTCAGTAGGGACCTCCCCCCCCAATTCTTTTTTTTCTCTGTGTTGTATCTCAAGGCCTGGCAGAGTTGGGGAGAGCCCAGCACACGTGGGTGTGTGTGGTCCGTGTGCAACTGAGCAGTTGGAATGGATGTGAATGTGGAGGGTGTCTCGGGGAGAAGAGCATGGGTGTGAAGAACTGGACACGGTCTGGTTTGTTTTTCTTGATCTCCTGGGCAAGGAGAGGGTGCGAGGAGTTGCTGATGAGATAGGCCAAGTGGGTGGACGTCACACTGGGGGAGGCCTTTGGAAGTCTGGTTAAGGGCTCTTTCGAGGCTGGTCCCCAGAGTCCTGCCAGGGGTCAGCTGTGAAAGAAGTCCTCTGCTTCTTCCTTAGTCGTAAAATGGAGACACTGAAGGTGGAACCTCTTGAGATTGAAGGATTAGTCATGTAAGTTCTGGCAAGTGTTTAGCACATACTGACCCATGATAAGTACCTGCTTGACAGCAGTGGGCTATGACTGCTATTCTTCACTCAGAAGTCATCAGGGAAGTGTTGCTTTCTTGGAGGAAGAGATGTGATTGGGCTTTTGCTGCTGCTGCTGTTGCTGCTAAGTCGCTTCAGTCATGTCCAACTCTGTGCGACCCAATGGACGGCAGCCCACCAGGCTCCCCCGTCCCTGGGATTCTCCAGGCAAGAACACTGGAGTGGGTTGCCATTTCCTTCTCCAGTGCATGAAAGTGAAAAGTGAAAGTGAAGTCGCTCAGTCGTGTCCGACTCTTCGAGACCCCACGGACTACAGCCTACCAGGCTGCTCTGTCCATGGGATTTTCCAGGCAAGAGTACTGGAGTGGGGTGCCATTGCCTTCTCCGGATTGGGCTTTTAGGTAGATTAATCTGGCAGCAATCAAGGTAGGAGACACGGGTTTGATCCCTGGGTCGGAGAGATCCCATGAGAAGGAAATGGCAACCCACTCCAGTATTCTTGCCTGGAAAATCCCATGGACTGAGGAGCCTGGCAGGCTACAGTCCACAGGGTCACAAAGACTCGGATGCGACTGAGTGACTGAGCATGAGCGCGCCATCTGGCAGCAGCAGTAGGAAGGTCTGGAGTGGAGGCAGAGACCTCACAGGAGTCAAAGATGAGTAGTAGGCGTTTGAGTAGCAGGTCCCTGTGAGGAGTCACAAGAACTTGAATTGGAGGTTCTGGGAAGAATGTAGTGGTGGGTGCAGGGGCCAGAGATCTCACGGAGGCTGAGTCTGTAGGACCTGGTGACTCACTCAAAGGAAGGTGAAGGTTCGACCCTGAGTCCCCAGGGGAGTAACGATCCTGTTCATGACAAGAAGAGCTCCAAGCGGGTGCACTTTGGAAAGCTGATGTGCTGTTTGGGTTGTGTTGGCTCCATGGTACCCATGGGATTCCCAGATCTAGAGGTTCTGGTGAGTTAAGAGATCCTTTCTAGAACTCTGGAGCAAGGTCGGGCAAGTGAGTCCATGGGGAGGTCATCTGTACAGACCACCAGAGAGAGGGGCTGAGGACAGGCCTGAACTACTGAGAAGGGGCTGGAGAGGCAGATGGCAGGGTATCCGAAGAAGCTGAAAAGGGGTGGAGGGGTGTGGTCCTGCGTGTGACATGATGACAACAATGAGCCCTGCTTACCTGGCCCTAACCTATGTCCACCAGTCTCTGCAACACACCTCAGGCCTCTCCCATAATCCATGTGGCCTAAACGAGGGCTGGGGGCCTGGGGTGCTGCATCGGGGACCCCCCAGTTGCCTTTTGCCGCAAGGTCATTATTTTCTGGTCATATGAGGCTTCACACTGGACAGCACATTTTCACATTCGCATGGCACCCACATTGGCCATGCGGGACACCAAACTAGGTTAATGGATGTGTCCTTCTTCCTTAAGGAGGCCGTGTCCCCCAAGAGGATACCCAGATTCCCTTTATAGAGGCATTGCGTGTACTGAGCAACGCTCGCGGGCCCCCTTGCCCCAGGCTGGAATGGGTTTGTTTTGCAGTGAGATTCAGGTTCTTAATATTTTTAAAAAGGAAGTAATGAGCCCCCTCCTGCCCCGAAAAATTCCTGTTTGTGCCTCTGTACAGCACTTGGGTCAATCCAGGGTCTCACGGATCCCCTGGAGACCCCAGTTTAAGAATCATTCTCCGGGCTTCCCTGGTGACTCAGGGATAAAAAATCTGTCTGCCAGTGCAAGAGACACAGGTTCAATCCCTGGTCCAGAAAGATCCCACATGTCATGGAGCAGCTAAGTCCATGTGCTGCAACTACTGGGCTTGTGCTCTAGAGCCCAGGAGCTGAAACTACTGAAGCCCAACGCTCTAGAGCCTATGTTCTGCAACAAGAGAAGCCATCACGAGAAGCCTGAACACTGCATCCAGAGAGTAGCCCTGCTCTCTGCACCTAGAGAAAAGTCCATGCATCAGTGAAGACCCAGCACAGCCAAATAAATAAATTAAAAAAAAAAATCTTTCCCTTAAAGACCCCGTCTCAGCATTTCCTTGTTGCTACTAAAGACCTTCTATGTCAGGGCATGTGTCTGTGTGCTTTGTCCCTCAGTCGTGTCCGACTCTTTGAGCCCGCCAGGCTCCTCTGTCCATGGGATTCTCCAGCAATAGTACTGGAGTGGGTTGCCAAGCCCTCCTTCAGAGGATCTTCCCAACCCAGGGATCCAACCCAGGTCTCCCACATTGCAGGGAGATTCTTTATCAGCTGATCCACCAGGGAAGCCCAAGAATACTGGAGTGGGTAGCCTGTCCCTTCTCCAGTGGATCTTCCCAACCCAGGGATCCAACCCAGGTCTCCCACATTGCAGGGGGATTCTTTATCAGCTGATCCACCAGGGAAGCCTGAGAATACTGGAGTGGGTAGCCTATCCCTTCTCCAGCGGATCTTCCTGACCCAGGAATTGAACCGGGGTCTCCTGCATTGCAGACGGATCCTTTACCAGCTGAGCCATCAGGGAAACCCGTGATAGGTTAAGATGCACTCAGATATGCATTATTGAAGGCTACTGGCTCTTCCAGACATCTGTATTGTTGACTTGTGCTCAGTTGTGCCCCACTCTGCGTCTCCATGGACTACACCCCAGTAGGCTGTGCTCTCCATGGGATTTCCCAGGCAAGAATAGGGGAGTGGGTTGCTATTGCCTTCTCTAAGGGATCTTCCTGACCCAGGAATCTAACCCCAGTCTCCTGAGTCCCCTGCTTTGGCAGGCGGATTCTTTACCAGTGAATCCCACCTGGGAATCCCATATTGTTGACTATAGTAGGATAATAAATTTGCATATTGAAAACTGGGAAAAATAGTCCTGTGAATGCTATGATTCATCCTTCCTCATGTGAAATTATGGGGTCGTGAAGGCCAGATTTCTGCAGAACAAAGAAAGAGCAAGTTGGCCAAATTAATAGACCTCAGTGTTTCTATGGAATGGTGGGGTAAAAAATACAGCCAGGTTGACTTTCTCTTTATTTTATAAATTATTTGATTTTCTGAATATGGATTAAGCTACTTAGAAGTTATATGTACTGAACTATTGTGTAATTTTTTATTGAAGTAGAATATATATAACATAAAATTGACCATTTTAGCCATTTTAAAGTATACAGTTCAGAAGGGTCATGTACAATTATAATTAATTTCTAAATCTCTGAAAAGGTATGAAAAAGTGGAAAAGAGTGTAGGAAAATATTTGCCCAGAAAAATATATTTTTTCCTGTTAAATGTATTTGGCTGCACCGGGTCTCAGTCGCAGTATACAAGATCTAGTTCCCTGAGCAGGGTTTGAACCCCCAGGTCCCCTGCACTGGGAACACGGAGTCTTAACCACTGCACCACCAGGGAAGTCTTGGAAAAATACGCTTCCTGAACTGAATGCTAAGGTGTCACAAGTTTAGGCTTCCCTGAGCAAGAAGAAAGCAAACAATTAAGATAAAAAAATGCTTAATGAGACTTCTCAGATTCCTGAGGTTGGATTTTTTTATATGTAATGATTATTTTTATTTTGCAAGTGGAGTAAGGAAATCTCTAAGGTGTCCAAATGAAGAGAATTTTAGAGACTATAAAATTAAAGTCTGGACTTTGAGTTGCTTTTGGAAGTATGGAAGATCAGTGAGACTCTTGAAAATAAATGTCAACTATAGAGAAATATCTGTATTTTTCATCAGCTGAAGTTAACAAGTTATCTTCACATTTTCCACAGTACAGCACAATGCTAAAATCCCATGTAGATTTGCAAATGTGAGGATCACCATAGTAACATCTATATTAAACTTTACATTTTAACGTTGTTAGTAAAAGATGCTGTGCCTTTATGAAAGGGCTTTCTCAGGGAATAAAATAATATTTTCCCTTTGACCCTACCTCAGGATAGTTTCCCTTCTCCCAGGCTTTGTTTTTGAAATCCCAAAGTCTGAATGTCATGTTAGAAGCAACCAAAAGATTGGTGTTGGTATCCAGAAGCTGGGATCTTATTTCCAATAGCAGTTCGAGCCAAAATTATGGAATTTGTGGATGTGTTTGGCCAAGGCGGAGAGTAGGGAAAGCTTTGGACAAATGTGTTTTCTGTGATAAATTCAAAATATTGTCCAGTCTGTGGTGAGTTCCAGGAGCTGAATTCATCTAGAACTGGGCATTCATGCTGAGTAAGCTGCTTTACCGCTCAAAGAATTGTATTGCCAACAGAGAGTCTTCATTGCAGTAAATTGTGAGGGTCATGGAATGACTTTTCCTTAACACCCTGTCGCATTGAGTTGGCACAGTTCCTCATCTAAAGAAATTGTCATTTCCCCCCATTTTAGTGTAGGCATTTACATTCTTAGTTTCCTATTTTTCCTTTCTTCATTCAAAAAACATCTTAGAGCCCTTAAGAAAATGGCAACTACAGTCGCAGAGTACTAGAAATTATTTTTAAGAAATTGTAGGAGATACGTGAAGTATTGTAAAGATTGGAGAAGGACAGATTCTAAGTATCTCTTTCTAACAAGAAAAGAACTCTTCATGGGGCTTGATTTATGGTTTAACTTTACTGGTTGTTGCTGTTGTTGTTTAGTCACTAAATCATGTCCAATACTGTGACCCTATGGACCGTAGCCCTCCAGGATCCTCTGTCCATGGGATTTTCCAGGCAAGAATACTAGAGTGGGATGCCATTTGCTTCTCCAGGGGAACTTCCTGACCCAGGGATGGAACCCGGGTCTCCTGTATTGGCAGGCAGGTTATTTACCACTGAGCCACCTGGGAAGCCCCTAACTTTACATACGTGTACAAATTAGATGTGTAAGCCATCTGCAAACAGGTGCTGAGAAGTCCCAGGGTCCTGAGACTCACCACCTGGACTCCAGGAAGAGGAGAGGGTGCCAGCCTAACCCACTGTCTCTGTAGGAGAGACATGGGGAGGTTCCCCACTCCGAAAGTGCTCCTCACTGGACTAGACCTGTGGAAGGGACAGGGAAAGCAGGAGACTTTCCTAGTCCACACACACAGAAGTTTTAGAAGACAAGGTAATTGTGCATGAACAATAGAATTATTGTTGTAGTTCAGTCGATCATTCAGTTCAGTTCAGTTGCTCAGTCGTGTCCGACTCTTTGCGACCCATGAATCGCAGCACGCCAGGCCTCCCTGTCCATCACCAACTCCCGGAGTTCACCCAGACTCACGTCCATTGAGTCTGTGATGCCATCCAGCCATCTCATCCTCTGTCGTCCCCTTCTCCTCCTGCCCCCAATCCCTCCCAGCATCAGAGTCTTTTCCAATGAGTCAACACTTCGCATGAGGTGGCCAAAGTACTAGAGTTTCAGCTTCAGCATCATTCCCTCCAAAGAAATCCCAGGGCTGATCTCCTTCAGAATGGACTGGTTGGATCTCCTTGCAGTCCAAGGGACTCTCAAGAGTCTTCTCCAACACCACAGTTCAAAAGCATCAATTCTTTGGCGCTCAGCCTTCTTCACAGTCCAACTCTCACATCCATACATGACCACAGGAAAAACCATAGCCTTGACTAGACGGACCTTCGTTGGCAAAGTAATGTCTCTGCTTTTGAATATGCTATCTAGGTTAGTCAGCAAGAGAGTTCAAGAAAAACATCTATTTCTGCTTTATTGACTATGCCAAAGCCTTTGACTGTGTGGATCACAATAAACTATGGAAAATTCTTCAAGAGATGGGAATACCAGACCACCTGATCTGCCTCTTGAGAAATCTGTATGCAGGTCAGGAAGCAACAGTTAGAACTAGACATGGAACAACAGACTGGTTCCAAATGGAAAAAAGGAGTTCGTCAAGGCTGTATATTGTCACCCTGTTTATTTAACTTATATGCAGAGTACATCATGAGAAACGCTGGACTGGAAGAAGCACAAGCTGGAATCAAGATTGCCTGGAGAAATATCAATAACCTCAGATATGCAGATGACACCACCCTTATGGCAGAAAGTGAAGAGGAACTCAAAAGCCTCTTGATGAAAGTGAAAGTGGAGAGTGAAAAAATTGGCTTAAAGCTCAACATTCAGAAAACGAAGATCATGGCATCCGGTCCCACCACTACATGGGAAATAGATGGGGAAACAGTGGAAACAGTGTCAGACTTTATTTTTCTGGGCTCCAAAATCACTACAGATGGTGACTGCAGCCATGAAATTAAAAGACGCTTACTCCTTGGAAGGAAAGTTATGACCAACCTAGATAGCATATTCAAAAGCAGAAACATTACTTTGCCAACAAAGGTCCGTCTAGTCAAGGCTATGGTTTTTCCTGTGGTCATATATGGATGTAAGAGTTGGACTGTGAAGAAGGCTGAGCGCCAAAGAATTGATGCTTTTGAACTGTGGTGTTGGAGAAGACTCTTGAGAGTCCCTTGGACTGCAAGGAGATCCAACCAGTTGTGCTGCAATTCATGGGGTCGCAAAGAGTCAGACACGACTGAGCGACTGATCTGGTCTAATCTGATCTAGGTTAGTCATAACTTTCCTTCCAAGGAGTAAGCGTCTTTTAATTTCATGGCTGCAGTCACCATCTGCAGTGATTTTGGAGCCCAGAAAAATAAAGTCTGACACTGTTTCCACTGTTTCCCCATCTATTTCCCATCAAGTGGTGGGACCGGATGCCATGATCTTCGTTTTCTGAATGTTGAGCTTTATGCCAACTTTTTCACTCTCCACTTTCACTTTCATCAAGAGGCTTTTGAGTTCCTCTTCACTTTCTGCCTATAAGGGTGGTGTCATCTGCATATCTGAGGTTATTGATATTTCTCCAGGCAATCTTGATTCCAGCTTGTGTTTCTCCCAGTCCAGCGTTTCTCATGATGTACTCTGCATATAAGTTAAATAAACAGGGTGACAATATACAGCCTTGACGAACTCCTTTTTTCCATTTGGAACCAGTCTGTTGTTCCATGTCCAGTTCTAACTGTTGCTTCCTGACCTGCATACAGATTTCTCAAGAGGCAGATCAGGTGGTCTGGTATTCCCATCTCTTGAAGAATTTTCCACAGTTTATTGCGATCCACACAGTCAAAGGCTTTGGCATAGTCAATAAAGCAGAAATAGATGTTTTTCTGGAACTCTCTTGTTTTTTTGATGATCCAACGGATGTTGGCAATTTGATCTCTGGTTCCTCTGCCTTTTCTAAAACCAGCTTGAACATCAGCAAGTTCACGGTTCACGTATTGCTGAAGCCTGGCTTGTAGAATTTTAGCATTACTTTACTAGCATGTGAGATGAGTGCAATTGTGCGGTAATTTGAGCATTCTTTGGCATTGCCTTTCTTTGGGATTGGAATGAAAACTGACCTTTTCCAGTCCTGTGGCCACTGCTGAGTTTTCCAAATTTGCTGGCATATTGAGTGCAGTGCTTTCACAGCATCATCTTTCAGGATTTGGAATAGCTCAACTGGAATTCCATCAATTCCACTAGCTTTGTTCATGGTGATGCTTTCTAAGGCCCACTTGACTTCACATTCCAGGATGTCTGGCTCTAGTTCAGTGATCACACCATCGTGATTATCTGGGTCGTGAAGATCTTTTTTGTACAGTTCTTCTGTGTATTCTTGCCACCTCTTATTAATATCTTCTGCTTCTGTTAGGTCCATACCATTTCTGTCCTTTATCGAGCCCATCTTTACATGAAATGTTCCCTTGGTATCTCTAATTTTTTGAAGAGATCTCTAGTCTTTCCCATTCTGTTGTTTTCCTCTATTTCTTTGCACTGATCGCCGAGGAAGGCTTTCTTATCTCGTCTTGCTGTTCTTTGGAACTCTGCATTCAGATGCTTATATCTTCCCTTTTCTCCTTTGCTTTTTGCTTCTCTTCTTTTCACAGCTATTTGTAAGGCCTCCCCAGACAGCCATTTTGCTTTTTTGCATTTCTTTTCCATGGGGATGGTCTTGATCCCTGTCTCCTGTACAATGTCATGAACCTCATTCCATAGTTCATCAGGCACTCTATCTATCAGATCTAGGCCCTTAAATCTATTTCTCAATTCCCCTGTATAATCATAAGGGATTTGATTTAGGTCATACCTGAATGGTAATGGTTTTCCCTACTTTCTTCAATTTAAGTCTGAATTTGGCAATAAGGAGTTCATGATCTGAGCCACAGTCAGCTCCTGGTCTTGTTTTTGTTGACTGTATAGAGCTTCTCCATCTTTGGCTGCAAAGAATATAATCAATCTGATTTTGGTGTTGACCATCTGGTGATGTCCATGTGTAGAGTCTTCTCGTGTGTTGTTGGAAGAAGGTGTTTGCTATGACCAGTGCATTTTCTTGGCAAAACTCTGTTAATCTTTTCCCTGCTTCATTCTGTATTCCAAGGCCAAATTTGCCCGTTACTCCAGGTGTTTCTTGACTTCCTACTTTTGCATTCCAGTCCCCTATAATGAAAAGGACATCTTTTTTGGGTGTTAGTTCTAAAGGGTCTTGTAGGTCTTCATAGAACCATTCAACTTCAGCTTCTTCAGTGTTACTGGTTGGGGCGTAGACTTGGATTACTGTGATATTGAATGGTTTGCCTTGGAAACAGAGATCATTTTGTCGTTTTTGAGATTGCATCCAAGTACTGCATTTCGGACTCTTTTGTTGACCATGATGGTTACTCCATTTCTTCTGAGGGATTCCTGCCCGCAGTAGTAGATATAATGGTCATCTGAGTTTAATTCACCCATTCCAGTCCATTTCAGTTCACTGTTTCTTAGAATGTCGACATTCACTCTTGCCATCTCTTGTTTGACCACTTCCAATTTGCCTTGATTCATGGACCTGACATTCCAGGTTCCTATGCAATATTGCTCTTTACAGCGTCGGACCTTGCTTCTATCACCAGTCACATCCACAGCTGGGTATTGTTTTTGCTTTGGCTCCATCCCTTCATTCTTTCTGGAGTTATTTCTCCACTGATCTCCAGTAGCATATTGGGCACCTAGTGACCTGGGGAGTTCCTCTTTCAGTATCCTATCATTTTGCCTTTTCATACTGTTCATGGGGTTCTCAAGGCAAGAATACTGAAGTGGTTTGCCATTCCCTTCTCCAGTGGACCACATTCTGTCAGATCTCTCCACCATGACCCGCCCATCTTGGGTTGCCCCACGGCCATGGATTAGTTTCATTGAGTTAGACAAGGCTGTGGTCTTAGTGTGATTAGATTGACTAATTTTCTGTGAGTATGGTTTCAGTGTGTCTGCCCTCTGATGCCCTCTTGCAAGACCTACCATCTTACTTGAGTTTCTCTTACCTTGGGCGTGGGGTATCTCTTCATGGCTGCTCCAGCAAGCGCAGCCACTGCTCCTTACCTTGGAGGGTAAATGTAAAGTGTCTGGTTTACAGTATGTGGTATGTAAATATTTGCTATGTTATAGTTACTCTGTAACCTCATTGTGTTCTTCATGAAAGCCTGATCCTGCCTAGGGCCCCTATTGCTAGGGGTGGGTTTAGCTTGATCTGTGGCGTCTGGGTGCTTCTCCCAAGGAACCTCTGCAAAGCTTGTGCCAAGTGGAACGAAGGGCCCTAAGAGAATGGCGACCGCTCTGAGGGTTCTGAAATTTCAACATGAGTATTTACAGAGGATTCACCCTCCTCAAATGGCGCATTTGCCAAATCTTGATTATTTTATTTCCTGAGGGATAGCTCCCCATGCCTCATATTTGCACGAAGGAGGAGCTTGTCTGAGCAGTTAGTCAGGGAGACGGGCTCCATCCCTTCCTCACCCACAGGCCATGTGATGTGCTGCGTGGGTCAGCCTTGTTTCTAGCATTTTCCTGATTAACAGCTGTGTGACCCAGGGCACGTTATCTGACTTCCCTAAGCCTTGGTTTCCTTATCTGCGAAGGGGGCTGATAATGATGTTTACCTCATAAAAGTTGAGAAAACCTTCCGTAAGATGTTACCTTTGGGGGAAGCTGGGTAAAGAGGACCTGGGACCTCGGTGGACTGTTTGTGCAACTTCCTAGGAATCTGTTTCGAAATAAAAACAAAAAATAGAAAAGCACGCGAAGCATTGCTCTTGGTCCACAAGTGCAAAGAAATTTATTGCGTATACATATTAATTTATTGAGCTCAGATGTACTCTGCTAAATATTTTGTATGTATTCACTCATTTCATCCTCTGATCACCCCAATATGTAGGTCCTGGGGTTACCCCCATTTTGCACAGAGGGAATCTGAGTCAAGGGAAGAGTGGGTCACTTCCCTTGGACCACTTCCTAGGTCCCCTTGAAATGAGTGGCAGAGCTGGTGGTTGGCTGGGAGCCTGGCTTATGCTCCCATGCTGCATGCCTCTCCCGTCTTCTGTTGGTAGTGGAGCCCTGGGAGCCCTCTGTCTCAGAAGCTATGGGTGCCTCTTTTGTCTGTGATTCATGCAGGGGAAGAGAGTCCTCGGATTTGAAAGTGCACTCATGGCTAGTGTTACTTAATATATTTTTGGTAACCTGGATAAAGTGAAGGTGAACATGTTTATGGATTAGTCACTCAGTCATGTCGCCTCTTTTGTGACCCCATTGACTATAGCCCACCAGGCTCCTCTGTCTGTGGGATTCTCCAGGCAAGAGTACTGGAGTGGGTTGCCATTTCCTTCTCCAGGGGATCTTCCCAACTCAGGGATCGAACCTGGCTCTCATGCATTGCAGGCAGATTCTTTACCAACCGAGCCATCAGGGAAGCTTGAGCAAGTTTATAACACTTACATATACCACCATGGTGGATTTGTTAGCATCATGAAAGATGAGAATAGAGTTCACAGCAGCCTTGAAAACAATGTATTAGGAAATAGCCATCAAAATAGCAGAGGCTTGACCGAGACCAGTTGAAATACAATTGCTCCATGGGAAGAGAGAGACTGGCACGGTCATAGATACGCTCCGAGAGGGTTGGCCATCTCCCTGGATGCCACTGGGGCGCTGCGGGGTTTCCTTGAAACAAACGTCCTCAGTATATTAATAGCAGCACGACAAGGCCAGCTCTGGGAGTTATCTTCCCTCCGGCATTAACAGTCTCTTATCAGAATATGATGTTCAGTTGCGTTGCTCAGTTTCAAGGGTAGCATGAAATTGTCTGGAGAAGAGCAGTAAAAGCCACTGGGGTCTCCATGGCAACGGGGAAACTAAGAGACAGTGACCCAGGGGCCTGCTCCTACTCAGGGTGTGTGAGGGTGTCTTCTTTTCAGGTTAGCGGCTCCAGCTTTACTTTAAAGAGCATCTTACTGCTGAGTCACAATCACCTTGAAGTTTGTACTAGAAAGAGCCCGCTCGATTCTCAGCTGTTCAGCAGGCTTCCCTGTGTGTGGGCTACGTGGGTCGTCTTAGGGAGTCTTCTCTAGTGGCCTCCCTGGTGTTCATCACTGTCTACAGTCATCATCAGATCTGATCACTGTTGTTCTGCCCGTGTTTTATATTATAAATGTGGATACGGGATCTCAGGCACTCTCCAGGCAGACTCCCCTTCTCCACGCAGTAATTAAACACTGAGACACCCCCCATTCCCGACCCAGGGCATGATGACCCTCGGCAGTCCCCCCATGGCTTTCATGCTCCTTCATCCTGCGTTGGAGAAGGTGTAGGTGACACGACTGGACGTCATCACCGCCTCCACTGCTGCCTTGCACCCAGCACCGCCCACCCCCACGACCCCACCCCACATCCTTACGTCCTGAAGGTCTCCCCAATCTCTCAACATCAACTCCAACCCTGTTCTCAACACAGCGACAGGAGTGGTCTTAAACAGAAGTCTGATCCTGCCTCGCCTCTGCTCAGAACCGCCAGAGCCCTTCCGTGGCCGGGAAGTCTCCGCGAGCTTGCCTGTTTGAATTGCCGTGGGCAGCCTCACCCCCACGGGCTCCAGCCACCTGGCTTCCAGGCTGCCCCCCCCCCCGCCCCCATCACCCCTCCCCTGTCTCTCCGGGTCCACACCCTTGCTATTTCTTCCTTTGGGAAGTCTTTCCCCTCAGAGGCACACATGGCTTACTCCCTGTCTTCCTTCAGGGGTTCAGTCAACCTCCTCTTGCCTACCTGCTTTTACTTCAATTTTTTTTCCCAAAGAGATCAGATAGGGTGCACCTCCTATTGCACCCCCCACCCCTTAGCTGCCCTACCTGGAGTGGGAAACCCCCCTATACTTCTTAGCTCCCTTCCTTACTTATTTTGATTCCTTTGTTCTGATTGCTAATATAATATATGCCTTACTTTTTTTTTAAATCTTGTTTATGACCTCTTCCATTAAAATGTATGCTTCTCGAGGGCAGTTTTAAAAATCTCTTTTAGTCTCTACTGAATTTTCAGTATCAAGAATAGGGCCCCGATACTGTAGATGCTCAATAGATATTTGTTGAAGAAATAGTGAATAATATGGTTCATAATCAGTGTAAGTCCCCTGAAAGCAGCTTCATGGATAATTAATGATATGCACCCATTTTTGTATCCCCTTCAGGACTTGACATGATGCCTGGCACGTGGTATGCCCTCAATAAGTATTAGGTACCTTCAACCTGCCTAGTGGGGTACAGTCCATGGGGTCACAAAGAGTCAGACACGACTGAGCAACTAACACTTTCCCCTTCAACCTGCAAACAGGGCAGAGAGTCTCCAGGTTGGGAAGCTGACCTGTTTGCAGGGAGAGAATTGGGCCATCGACTTATGGGAGTCTTATCTTGTTCAGGGTCTTTGACCATTTCAGTGCTAGCCCAGAGTGAACCTATCAGCCCCCTGTTTCTGGCCCTTTTTTGTGTCTGTAATAATTCTGTGTCTTTAAATAAGTTTTTAGGGGAAGCTGGAAAGAGGGGTCTAGTGACCTTTTAGGAGATGGACACCATGGCAGAGGTGGAAAAATAGATGTAACATTTTGTCTGAAAAGATCGCTTGTGGCTCGAATCTTTCTGGGCTTTGCAAATCCCGTATTCAGTCCCAGCAGGTTTCTGATCTTTGAGAAGAGAGCTCTTCAGCTGGAAGTTTCCAGGCAGACACCAAATACTTGTTCTTATTTCCAAATCTCGGTTAATTTGGTTATTATTTGTTCTCTGAGGCTGTAGCCTCCCCATCGCTTACTGCTTCTTGCAAGTGTTAGATTGGCAGATGTGCCGTGTGGGAGGAAGGAAGGAAAATTTCCTATGTTAATTTCTCTTCGACAAACACGTGTGCAAATCTAGACACAGCCTCTGGTATAAAAAAGTAAAGAAGAAAAGAAGAAAAAAAGAGAAAAGTTTCCAGTCTTGTATCTGTTATTTCCATACAGAAAAGATCCCATATTTTATGGAAACCTATGTTCAAAACATGTATGCACTTCTTTCTCATATGCAGGATTTAACCAGGAGAAAAAGTCCCTCAATATCTCAGCTACAGTGGTTTATTAATGGAGAACACTGGGAGAAGTAAAATTGTTAAGCGAAAAATAATAAGAAAAAGCAGCTCTACTTGAGGACCATTGGTACAGAATTAGTCAGTATTATGTGTTGAATTCTTATTCAGTGCCAGGATCCCTGCCTGGCAATTTATATGCTTTTCTTATTTATTCATCGCAAAAAGCCAGTGAGGTAGATGCTCTTACAAATGTGGAAAGTGAGGCTTGGAGAGGTTTTTGTTCAAGATCATTCAGCCCCTGAGTAGCAGCCCCACAAGTTCAAAGCTGGTCTCTGACTTCAGAGCCTGTGTTTGTACTTCTTGCCCTACTCTGCTTCCCTGGAACCCAGGGAAAGGGACATGGTGATGTGAAAAGTATTCTGCACTTAACACCTCTGGCATACAATGGTGCCTAGTAAATACTTACGGGATGAATCTTGGCATGAACAAGCTTCAGTAATGGTGAACACCAGAAGGTCGAGATTGAACAAGAAAGGCAGTTTAGATAATTCAGTTCTCCTTAGTGCAAACTGGCCCAAGCAGTCCAGCATCGCACCTGTAAGGAATTTTTCAAATCCAGCTGTTTAATACTCAGTGCCATCAGTTACTGATGATCATTTGTTCTGGTGACCATGCAGTTTTCTGTGTGACTGAAGATAGTTCAAGCATATCACTGTTGGTTCTCTGGGCTCTTCTAGTGAGCCAAAGCAGGATACGAGCGAGGTAGATGAAGATCAAACTCACGAGTCGTGTGGCTCTGATGACTTAGGCCAACGTATGTATGTATGTATGTATGTTTTATTTTGGCTGTGCTGGGTATTTGTTGCTGCACGTGGGCTTTCTCTAGTTGCAGTATGCAGGCTTTTCATTGCGGTGGCTTCTCTTGTTTCGGCACAAGCTCTAGAGTGTGGGGACTTTCCTTGTAGCTCAGTTGGTGAAGACTCTGCCTGCAGTGCAGGAGACCTGGGTTCGGTTCTTGGGTCAGGAACATCCCCTGGAGTAGGAAATGGCAACCCACTGCAGTATTCTTGCCTGGCGAATCCCATGGACAGAGGAGCCTGGAGGGCTGCAGTCCATGGGGTCGCAAGAGTTGGACACAACTTAGCAACTAGCCACGCCTCCCCACAACCAGAGTGTGGACTCTGTATTAACTGTTGTGCACACGGGCTTACTTGCTTGCACGGCATGTGGAATCTTCCCAGACCAGGGATCATACCCGCGTCCCCTTCACTGGCAGGCGGATTCCCAACCATTGGACCACCAGGAAGTCTGGGCCAATGTATTAGTCAGCTTTGCTACTGTAACACACGGTTCCAAAAGGTCACTGGCTTTCAGGAGCGAATGTTCATTTCTTGTTCATGTCACACATGGCTGCCCTTCAGACTGCAGGTTCCTGCATGGGTTTTCTCATTCCAGGAGCAGCATTTGTCTGGATAGACTGTTTTTATGGCCTAGGCAGAAGCAGGGTGCTGCAAGGACCCCTGGCATTGACTTTAAAGCTTTTCCTCTAAGGTGGCTGGTGTCACGTTTGCATTCAGTCTGCTGCAACAAGTTCCATGGCTAGTCTGGAGAGTGGAGCTGGAGGTATAGTCTGGCAATGAGGATGCATTGCAGGTCATGTGACACAGGCTTGTGGTGTGCAGTCTTCTTGGGGATGGAGACAGTGGGAGACATGGTCTATGCTGGAGAAGCTGGCAGTCGGCACCTTGTCTCTGCCCGTGTCAGGGGGAAGTCTGCGTGCCGTCACCATTGTGGTTTAGGTAATCAATCTTGATTTATAAATATGCTCAGGGCAACTAAGTTCACAGTTCATTGCTCTCACTTCCAGTATCTGAACTCTTTTTGGGAACTGCTTTGGGAATGGTAGGAAAGAGCAGGGTGATGGATTCTCCAGTCTCTGGTATAAGAAGCTCGGTCTTGAGACGTGTGACCATGGCTTTCAGAATACTTGCGGCCCAAGCTTCGGTTTTGTTTTTTGTTTGTTTGTTTTTTGGCTGCTGGACACAGCATGCAGGATCTGAGCTCCCTGCCTAGGGATTGAACCCGCGCCCCCTGGCAGTGGAAGCACAGAGTCTTAACTGCTGTACTGCCATGGAAGTCCCAGGATCCAAGTGTTTGGATAAGTGTGTGCTCACAACATGCTGAGGCATCACGTGGCCCTGGACTAAGAGAGCCAGTGCCTGGGAAGGGAGGCGGCGGTGGGTCAGTGGGACTCTGGGTGCTGGCCTGGAGGGCGGCTGGTGGCTGCAGAGCCCGTGACAGGTCACAGTCAGGGTACTGGAGTTAATAAGGTTAATAAGGTCAGGTAGTAGCCTGAGGGTTCAGTAGGGAGGGTGGAAAGTGAACTCGTGCTGGAAATTGCAGCTTTGGTGTATGGATCTGGGATGCAGACTTCTTTGGGAATAAAGCCATAAAGCACATTCCTGTTTAACCTCAGATAAATTTTTCAGAGCTTTCTGGAGTCAACTTCTTATTTTAAAAAATAAATAGCATTATTAATTCATTTATTCACAATGTTCAGAAATCAAAAATGGACAAAAGAATTTTCCTTGTAAAGTCTCTCCCTGTCTCCCAACTTCCTTCAGTTCCACTCATTCGTGAAGCCATTATTGGTTTCTTATGTATCTGTCCTTCCCAGAGGCCCTTTGTGTGTGTACATAAGACATATTCTTTGTTGCGAAGAAAACTTCCTACAGAACAAAAATTACATTAGAAATGAATTGTGCTACGTATATGATGTTGGATCTTTCAACAGGTGTTACCTCTGAACCTGATTGTTTCTCAGTATAAAGATTTTATTACTCAATATACTATAGGAAGGCCTTCCCAGGTGGTACTAGTGGTAAGAAACCTGCCTGCCAGTGCAGGAGACATAAGAGACTTGAGTTTGATCTCTGGGTCAGGAAGATCCCCTGGAGGAGGACATGGCAACCCACTCCGGTATTCTTGCCTGGGGAATCCCATGGACAGAGGAGCCTGGTGGGCTGCAGTCCATGGGGTCACAAAGAGTCGGAGACGACGGAAGTGACTTAGCATGCACGCACGCACTATAGGAAAAGTATTTTGTGCCAATATAAGCCTTTGCTCTCCAGTTAAATAATGTAAGAAAACAACGTTTATAAAAAGAGATAACACCTGTCCCAGCCCCGAGGATGCTTGAGTTTAGCATCAGCATTACAGTTAACTCGGGACACAAATCCTTTATCCTCTGGGTGCCTTGGCTTTGATTGTTATCGTTCAGTTTCCCAGTCATGTCCGACTCTCTGCGACCCCATGGACTGCAGTGCCCTAGGCCTCCCTGTCCCTTACCATCTCCTGGAGTTCACCCAAGTTCATGTCCATTGAGTCGGTGATGCCATTCAACCTAAAGCCTCAGCTTTAGTAACTACAGAATTGATGGAGTAATACTTTTTATCCAGCCTCAGAAGACTAGAAGCCATGCTGTGTTGAAGGCATGCATGATATGCATGAAGTTACTGGAAAAACGTCCCCATGCTACATTCATTACTGTAGGAACTATGGCTGTTATCAGAGAATTCGTTTGGTAGAAGGAAGATGAGTAGATAGAAATGGAACATAACAGCCCTCTTCCCCCTGCCTTCAAAGCTCCTCACAGGTCCCTAAGCCTATTTCTCCAGCTTGCCTGTTTGTTGATGGCCAAGTAAATATTATTTCCATTAACTAAAAAGAAAACAAAGAATGTTTGCAATACATCATTTCCCTGGCATTTTGCCCAGGGCTCTTTTATGCAGATGTAGAAAGCGTTCCCTGGCGGGCACCAAGTAATACGCCTTTGCTGCCCCTGCAGAGATGCCTGCAGTCGCCCAGCCCCAGCCCTCTGGTCAGGTGCAGTCGGGGGGGAGACCTTCGCTCCCCCTCTGGCTGGTCCTCAGCAGCTGCTCTCTTAGAGGCATCCACCGCCCCTGGCAAGGCTCGTTGGTTTTTTTTTTTAAAGCAACAATTCTAAGACTTTTTCAAGGAGGATTGACCCAGAACTTGGTCAAAAAACATCATTGGGCAAACGTGAAGGAGTCATTTACCCTATTACTAGTTTGAGGCCAACTTAGGTAACTGTCTACAGGTCAGACGGGTTAGGGTACCCCTGCGGAGTGAGGGGGAGCCCTGTGGAGCCTGTGCCTCACCCCCACCCCTCCCCGGCTCCTCTCCTGCCCCTCCAGTCTCAACCTCGGCATTTATGTGAGGGAGAGGAACACGGACTTAAAAGAAACCAGGCTGTGGGACTTCCCTGGTAGTCCAGTGGCTAAGACTCCACACTCCTGATACGGGGGGTCCCGGGGTTCCATCCCTGGTCAGGGAACTAGATCCCACACGCTGCAATGAAGACCCAGCGCAGCCCAATAAATAAATATTTAAACAAAAAGAAATCAGGTTGTGGACTTTGAGCAAGATCAGAACAGCAGCGAGGGAACCGCTGGGACTGTTAACTGACCCGCAATGGCTGCTCCCAGTGATGGTGAAACCATCCATGTGGAGAGGAGCCACCCACACCCAGCTTTGCCATGAATGATTGACTTTTCCAGCCCAACCAGGCAGGTGAATGAGCTGCTTGTGGTTATTTATGGCTCCTGATGATCTCATAACACTCTGCCCAGATGGCTAGTGTTAGAAACCAAGTTCTCTTCTTACTGGCTATGTGACTGACTGGGTAACATCCTGACCTTTCTGGGTCTCAAGTTTTTCTTCTAATCAATATAAAGTGCAGATATCTGCCTTTTTGGGTTATGTTAGAAATTAAATGTCTTAACACAGGTAAAACTTTCAGAACAGTGCCTGGCATATTAGACACACCGAGTGAACCCACGCATGCATGAATAAATAAATATTATTTTATTATGTTTTGGAGTCAGCTAACATTGATGAACGTCTTCTGTGTGCCAGGCTTTGTGCAGTCTTTACATATTACATATTATTCCTCCCAATGATCTCATGAACTTAATTTTTTTATATAAGTGAAGAAAATGAGAATCAGGAGATCAAGGAACTGGCCCAAAGTCAAACAGTGAATAAGTGGCAGAGGGAAAGTTTTAATTTGTCTTTCTGACTCCACATTCCATGCTGGAATTCCAGAATATGATTTTATGGGCAGTCTCTACATCCACAGTGAAACGCTTAGCGAGCACGACCTGGCTGCCAGCAGCGTCTCAGGATGTGAGTCTCCATATCCATATTTGTAATGGGATGGGCTTCCCAGGTACCACGAGTGGTAAAGAAGCCACCTGCCAGTTCAGGAGATGTAAGAGACACAGGTTCGATCTCTGGGTCGGGAAGATGCTCTGGTGGAGGAAATGGAAACCCACTCCAGTATTCTTGCCTGGAGAATCCCATGGACAGGGAAGCCTGGTGGGCTATGGTCCGTGGGGTTGCACACGAGTCAGACACAAATGAAACGACTTAGCACACACGCACACAATGGGATGGGAGATTTGGTATGGCCACTGGGAACCAGTGTCGAGTCGAGCAGTTCTGAGGATGAAAAAGGCTCTGAGATAAATAACATTACAGTTAGAGGACATGCTGCTTGCCAAATCCAGGAGAGTCAGTGAGTATTTTCCCACCTCAATTGCAGAAGACATTTTGGGGGCAGCCTTTGGTAAAAAGGCCTTCGTGGGCCAGCATTTCCCCACTGAGGGTTTTTCTCCAGCATCTGGAAGGTCCTACAAGGATGGGACCAAACAGGTGGAGGAGCGGCTGGTGGTCAGGGATGGGCCGGTGGTCAGGGATGGGCCGGGCAGGAGGACCAGTGCAACGACCTAGGCAAATCTGAAGGGAACAGGGAGCCGGAAGTCGGAGTCAACACTTGTCAGGAGCAAGGAGCCCAGTGGGAAGGGTCCCTGTGGAAGCGGGAGTTGGGGGCAGTGATTCTGAGCAGATTGACAGAGGTTGGGCCTGGGGCAGGGACCAGGGAATACCCCCAGCGACTCCTAGCAAAGGGAGCACACGTGTGCATACACACAGAGCTTATATATATATAGTTTGTGTGTGTTAGTCACTCAGTCGTGTCCAGCTCTTTGCAATCACATGGACCATAGCCCTCCAGGCTACTCTGCCCATGGGATTTTCCAGGCAAGAATTCTGGAGTGGGTTGCGATTTCCTTCTCCAAAAGATCTTCCCAACCCAGGGACGGAACCCAGGTCTCCTGCACTGTAGGCAGATTCTTTACTGTCTGAGCCACCAGGAAAGCCCCTATGTATCGTTTATATACACCTAAAACCATTGAAAACAATGGCTCTGAATTACTGGAGAGAAGTTGCCCAGAAGGATGAGAGATTCTGAGTTACTTTAGCCTCTGCCAGCTTCTTGCAGCACTTTTGATTAGACAAGGCCATCACAGTTTATTAAAAATAAACAAAATCAAGTTGGGCTAGAAATAGACAAAACCTTGGTTCCTTCGTCTTGCTCCGTCTTCTTCCTGTGACATCTCCACTTCATGCGGTTGTCTGGCCAGAACAGTTTCTATTTTTAAAGCAGCAGAGGATGCTTTGGGGCTTGGGTTGGAGAGGCCAGCGTGGCTGTGCTTGGGGTACAGCGTCTGGCTTTGGGCCAGTGTCCTTTCTCAGATTCTGCCACCTTGGGGTAAACAGGCCACATGCGCGCAAGGCACCAGGTGTGGGGTGGAGGCGAGTTCTTTTAAGCCTGACGTCCTAGAGAAATTATTTGGGAAGTCTATTAAAAAGAGTCTGGTCTGAAAGTGAAACATCCCTCTTCTACTTTTGATCCCAACCCTTTAATATTTTTTTTTAAACTGTATTTAGGTGCGGAAAAAACAATTAACTGAGGCAAGATGGTTTTAGTTTGGAAAAAGCCTGGTTAAGAGGGGTTGGGGGTGGGGTTAGGGTGTAAGACTAAAAGCTTCCAAATGCCTAGAGTTAAGTAGTTATGAAAGTAAGACGTCAAACTTAATCTCCTTCTCCCAGCAATTACTCCAGCACGAAGCCATCTCTGGGGCCCATGCCCCTTCCCCAGCTCCACTGACTCCATGTACAGTGCTGACCCAAAAAGACTGAGTCAGTGGGTGGCGTGGAATTCATGAGGACCATTGCATGTCTTAGCGATTACCTTTCAACTTGCTCATACATCTCTGTTTATAACCTTACTCCAGAAACAATTTGGAGTGGCCATACTTCTTCCCTTTGATTTCCTGAAACCAAGTCTGAATGTGGTCATATCCATCATGTTAGGAATACTTGGCACCCATCTGAGCCCTTATCAGGATCCAGGTACTGGGTCATCTAGATTCCAACTCCAGAAAGCTATCCTTTATTCCCTAATGCACACGCTGTGTTCACACTCAGCTTTGCAGTTACCACTAACACACTCCAGCCTGTCCACAGCCACATTCTCTCCATTCCTAAAACTCAGTTCAGGCCCTCTGCTATGCTACACTGAGTCACTTCTGTTGTGTCCAACTCTTTATGACTATGGACTACAGCCTTCCAGGTTCCTCTGTCCGTGGGATTCTCCAGGCAAGAATACTGGAGTGGGTTGCCATGCCCTCCTCCAGGGGATCTTCCCAGCCCAGGGATCGAACCCGCAGCTCCTGTACCTCCTGCATTTCAGGGAGATTCTTTACCACTGAGCCACCTGGGCGGAGAAGGCAATGGCACCCCACTCCAGTACTCTTGCCTGGAAAATCCCATGGATGGAGGAGCCTGGTAGGCTGCAGTCCATGGGGTCGTTAAGAGTCAGATGCGACTGAGTGACTTCACTTTCACTTTTCACTTTCATGCATTGGAGAAGGAAGTGGCAACCCACTCCAGTGTTCTTGCCTGGAGAATCCCAGGGCTGGAGGAGCCTGGTGGGCTGCCGTCTATGGGGTCGCACAGAGTTGGACACTACTGAAGTGACTTAGTGGCTTAGCAGAGCCACCTGGGAAGCCAGTTCAATCCCTCAGCTCAGCTCAGTTCAGTTCAATCACTTAGTCGTGTCCAACTCTTTGCGACCCCATGAGCTGCAGCACGCCAGGCCTCCCTGTCCAACACTAACTCCCGGAGTCCACCCAAACTCATGTCCATTGAGTCAATGATGCCATCCAACCATCTCATCCTCTGTCGTCCCCTTCTCCCCCTGCCCTCAATCTTTCCCAGCATCAGGGTCTTTTCCAATGAGTCAGCTCTTCGCATGAAGTGGCCAAAGTATTGGAGTTTCAGCTTCAACATCAGACGTTTCAATGAACACCCAAGACTGATCTCCTTTATAATGGACTGGTTGGATCTCCTTGCAGTCCAAGGGACTCTCAAGAGTCTTCTCCAACACCACAGTTCAAAAGCATCAATTCTTCGGCTCTCAGCTTTCTTTATAGTCCAACTCTCACATCCATACATGACCACTGGAAAAACCATCACCTTGACTAGATGGACCTTTGTTGGCAAAGTAACGTCTCTGCTTTTTAATATGCTGTCTAGGTTGGTCATAACTTTCCTTCCAAGGAGTAAGTGTCTTTTAATTTCATGGCTGCAATCACTATCTGCAGTGATTTTGGAGGCCAAAAATAAAATCTCTCACTGTTTCCACTGTTTCCCTATCTCATCCCAAATGTTTTTCTTGACCCTTCAGTTGACACACAGCTCTTCCTTTTCTAACTCCCTGATGTATTGTCTGCATCACGTGACTTGCTTTATCAGAATTATATACTGATATAATTATGTGTGTGTAGGCTTCCCTGGTGGCTCAGTGGTAAAGAATCCACCTGTCAAGTAGGAGACATGGGTTTGATCTCAGTTGTAAAGATCCCCTGGAGGAGGAAATGGCAACTTGATACAGTGTCTTTGCCTGTGAAATCCCATGAACAAAGGAGCCTGGCATGCTACAGTCCATGGGGTCATAAAGAGTCAGACACAGCAACTAAACAACAACAATATATTAATAATACACACATGTAGAGCATATAGATACATAGATATAGACATACATAAATATATAGTCTGAATTAATACTGTTTTATCTGCTGAAGGTTTTATTTGTGTATTAAGTCTTCAGAAGCCTCTGTTCTGGGATGAGGGGGTCTCCACTCAGGTCTTTCTGTTGCTGTGTGTCTCTCCATGGGGTCAGGAGCCCCAGGGCCAGATGGATACCCCTCCCGCTACTTATAGACCATGCTCTGGGTACTCAGGACCTGGAATTCCTTATCCAAGTGACCTTGAACCCACTTTCAGAGGCCAAGCAGGCTCTTCTCCATGCTCAGGAGTGTCACTGTGGAACCAGGGGGTGCAGGGTAGCTCTGGGGGAGGGTGGGAGGGTCAGTGGCACTTGGACATGTAGGTGGGCTGTCGCCATGCAAGGGACAGGGAACGGGGGCATGGGGTGGGCTGGGGTAGGAAGGCCAGGCTGGGAGCTGGGCCAGGAACGCTCAGGAGTCAAAGCATCGTGAATCGGAACTCGGCCTTCCGGGTTCATGTGGAGGACGTTTGTCATGAAAGGAGGATGCTCCCATTTCATTCGTGTTTTTACCTTGATTCGTAACGTTTGCATATTAGGTACGGGGCGAATGGGTCCCGTGTACTTATCTCTGACACCACAGATGTTGGGGCTTTCCTCCACTAAGCCACACTTAGAAGCTCCTTCCAGCAATGCTGAAAAATATTTTTATCTTATTTTTTTTAATTGTGGTGCTTAGTTCTGACTTGGAGTATCTGGAAGGCAATATTTGGGATAATTGCAGAGGGAAACTTTGTCCTACCATGAAGCTTATCTTTCTACCAACTGAGGGTTCTTTCCTGTCTGGAGTAAATGTGGTGAGGAGATAAAATTTACTGTCTATTCAATGACTGTGTTGAATATAGCAACTTCACAAATAATCATAAAAAATCATTTTGCTCAATATATAATATATCTATACTTCAACAAACACTGTTTTTTCCATCTCTGTTGCATTCACCTCTACTGACATATACTGATCCTATCCTTCCCCCTCCTATTATCATCCTTTATTGTTAATTGCACAGGAAATGATGAAGCTGAAACTCCAGTACTTTGGCCACCTCATGCGAAGAGTTGACTCATTGGAAAAGACTCTGATGGTGGGAGGGATTGGGGGCAGGAGGGGAAGGGAACGCCAGAGGATGAGATGGCTGGATGGCATCACTGACTCGATGGACGTGAGTTTGAGTGAACTCCAGGAGTTGATGATGGACAGGGAGGCCTGGCATGCTGCGATTCATGGGGTCGCAAAGAGTCGGACACGACTGAGTGACTGAACTGAACTGAATACAGGAATCGTGACCTGAATACAGGCTAGTGAACAATACACAGGGTCCCTCTCAGATTCTAGTCCTGTGCTTGGAACAGTGAAAGATAAGAAATTTAATAAAATTTTAGATTTTTGTGGCTTCCGACTGTTGGCACTGTCGTGGAGTGTCAGTTTCTTAAAGAGATTACCTTCCTATTTTTTTTAATGTAAGAACTGATTTACATATTAAAATAGTAAAAATGAAAGGGCTTTTATTTATAATTAGCTGATTGCATTCTCATAAACCCTTAAAGGGAGACACTGTTACCTCCATTTTATAGAAGAGAAAATTTAGGCACCGAGAAGTTGGGTGACTTGACCAAGGTCACACAGCTATGAGTCGAGTGAAAGTCATCTGACTTTGAGTGCAGGCTTCTTTGCAAGTACTTGGCATCTCCCAGGCACCCAGGATTGCAATCTTATAAACAAGCACAAATGTGTCAGAGAAAGATAAATTTCCTGTGGGGTGGTTAGGTTCATAAAGAAATGGAAGCTTCAAACCCTGAAAGACTTCAGTTCTTCAAATGTATTTAAGACTTTCCTACCAAACGTAGGTTTAATTGAAGATTAGATTTAAAAGGGATAATATATATATATATAGTATATTATGTGAATATTATTCAATTTCCTTTTAGGCCTGCTTTAAAATAATCAGATTTGAGGTATCATTTACATAAAATAAAATTCACACATTTAAGTGTACTGTTAGATGAGTTGGACAAATAGGTTCAGTCGTGAAAGCATCCCACATAATAATGGAGGCTCATCCATCTGGCGTCTCCGGTGCTGTTTTGAAGTCAGTCCCTCCCCTGGCCCCTGGCAACCACAGATTCACTACAGCTTTCCTTTTCTAGAATGTCCTGTAAATGGAATCATACCAGAT
The DNA here is from genome assembly GCF_002263795.3 of Bos taurus. Classification (NCBI taxonomy): domain Eukaryota; kingdom Metazoa; phylum Chordata; class Mammalia; order Artiodactyla; family Bovidae; genus Bos; species Bos taurus. Next base: position 94,089,161 of record NC_037336.1, read on the forward strand.
GTAGTCTTTTGCGTCTGGCTTCTTTTACTTTCTTTGGGCCCACTTTTCATTGTTTACACTTTTACTCTTCATCCTTGGGGCACATGACCTATGCTTTACTCTCCTGAGGAATCGAAAAGCCCCTAGATGCCTTCTGATTTTTTATTGATGGGAAAATTAATTCTGAAGCTTCAGGGACCCCGGGCAAACCTCTGCTCTGAATTTTCTCATGTACACTGACGGACTTTGTCGTCAGGCAGATTTATGGTTCGAACTGCAGCTTTTCCACTTTGTAACCATGGTATCTTGAGCAGGTTTAATTTCTCTGGGCCATGGTGTTTTCACCTCTAAAGTGGGGATAATAAGAGTATATACTGCAGAGGATTGTTTTGAGAACACAATGAGATTCCATGTGTAAAACACTTAGCAGAATGTGGCACATCATAAGAATTAACACATAACAATGAGCATTTGGACAGAGCCTTTACATCTGCTTTTTGTCTCATCAGAGGCCTCTGATGAGGTGAGGTTAAGGAAATGACCCGTTTACAGTATTTCTCAAGCCAAACGAATTTGCAGACTTTTCCATAACTGATCGTGAGCCTTATCTGATGATGTTTTCAAGATACATGGTAACAACTTCAATAAATATTTATAAATGTTAGCAAATAAAATCATTTGAAGAGTAATAGTTCTGAGTCCATGAAGTGCACTGAGTTCAGAACGAAAGGAAGAAGTAAATCACCGACTTGTTTCATGAACTTCAGGAATTCCTGAACTCTCCATAGTCTCCTCCTTTCATTTTTTTGTAGACAGTTTTCTTTGTAAACTGAAGGGCCTGAAACTAACCAGCCCATGAATGGACCAACTTTATTACTTCAAGAGATAAATTAAAAAACCAAACCAGTTTCTTAAGAAGTCATATATTTACTGCAAATCTGTTTGTGCCTCTTGATCAATTGGATTTCAACACCCCCTCCTCGCGTCTGACTCAGGTCAGCTAATGCAGGTGTGCAGATAGCAATATAGTAGAAGGCAGCTGTGCTCCCATAAATATTATCCATGAAGATTCTTGAGTCACGTTTCCTCAAGGCACGTGTCTGTGATCGGCACTTAATTTTACCCAGATTTTGACTTCTTACAATATTATGGATCTCTACATGCCCAAACCTGCTAGTGTTTTTATTTCATAATTATTGTCAACTGTAGGAGGGACTTTGATGTCAAAAATCTTGTCTTCCATTTTGCGTGTCTCCGGAGGCTGATCCTGCCCTTCTTTCCTGTGTGATCTGACCTCCCATCAGGATGGAATTTTGAGATGATGAACTGCAATGCCTACGCTTATGATTTCCAAAGAAACCAATTAACCTTTGCTGTGATCTTGACCTTCATCAGAGCTTGCAAATGCTAATCCTTGGAGCATCTTCCTTTGATAAATTTAGCACAAATCAATATCAGAAATAACAATTTCTGAGGTATTTGGAGAAGTAGCCGATGGAAGAACAATGACCTTGTCCATTTCCCCTGTCACGTGTTGTCTGGATGAAGAAAGCTGAAGTTCACACCTGCTCCTGAGCAGAAAGCAGAGTCATTCTATAAGCTGGACTGTGAGCGCCACAAGGGCAGTGTATCTGTAAGTCCCCACATCATGCCTGGCACATAGTAGGCTCTCTATTCCATAAACATTGTTCTGATAAATATGTCTTCCTTCGGTGAGCATTTACTAATAAAGGAATGCATGGAACAGTGAACTAATAAATTTATCTATTGCTGTACTGGGCTTCTCCGCTCAGCAGCATGGAATCTGCCTGCCATGCAGGAGACACGGGTTCAATCCCTGGGTAGGTAAGATAACCTGGAGAAGGAAATGGCAGCCTACTCCAGTGTTCTTACCTGAAGAATCCCATGGACAGAGGAGCCTGGAGGGCTACAGTCCATGGGGTTGTAAGAGTCAGACAGGACTTAGCGACTAAACCACCACCACCATGTTGCTGGACTACAGTTAAAAAAAATATGTAAGAGAGCATTTGGTTCAGGTTAAACCAAGATCATTTCTTTATTGTAATGGAAGAAGCATTTCAGAGAAATTAAACAAAGAATTCTGATACTCAGATTATTTTCTGGAAGCCTTGGTTCTTGGCTCTATGTTATTGAAGATGGCATATACTTTTGAAGAGAAGTGAGAAAGCAGAGTAAGGGAACAGAAGGTGTCTGCTGGAGTCCCCAGGGGTGAATGGGGTCTCCAGAACCGTGGGGGCCACAGAGGATCTGACGGTTCTTGGGTCCTGGGAACTCTTGTAAGTGGTCCAGAAAGTTGGATGCCCTTGGTGGTGCTGGCTAAGTCAGCGCTATAATGATCCCTGGTCATTGTGTTGTGAGGCTGCGGTCATGGCCCTCCATGAGCCCCTCCCTGCACCCGCATCTGACCTTGGACTGGACAGATTACCAGCCTCTGACTTACGTTTTACTGATATTTCTAAACTGCCTACCTACCACCTGTGCTACTAATTTCCTAATGCTCTTAGTATTTTCCTATAAATGGACTCACTGGAAAGGACTTAAGTTTGTCCAAGAATCACTTAAACCATCTGCTTTATGAGTCACACTTTGGGAAACACTGGCTTACTCAGCCTCAACCTGAAATACACCACCTTTGCTGAAACTCCTTTGTCTCTAAGCAATATCTCTGATGTAGGATTCTTTTGTGTGTGTGTATGTTGCATATGCTCTCATATGCTGCTGCTGCTGCTAAGTTGCTTCAGTCGTGTCCATCTCTGCGACCCCATAAATGGCAGCCCACCAAGCTCCTCCATCCATGGGATTCTCCAGGCAAGAGTACTGGAGTCGCTTGCCATTTCCTTCTCCAATGATCTCCTATGGAACTTGCCTAACACAATTATGGATTTTATTTTTTTTAAGATTCAGGGTCTTATGCTCATTTTAAAATACAGTACCCCCATGCTCTAAACGCTATAATTTCAGTCTTTGCTTTTCATAGAGCTTATGATTTCTTAATTTTATGTACTGTCAAGGAAATAGATTTTATAACCTAAGTTAGAAAGATGTTTAACAAATCTCGTGAAAAATTGCTAAAACATAGGAAGTGTTCTTTTGAATACAGAAATTGCAGTTGATCCTTAGAGGAGGGTAAGAAACTCAGTATCCTTGTTCTTGCCCCTGCCCTGTTACCTGTTATAATTAGCTTTTTTATGGGATAGAAATCTTCCGTTCTTTGGAGTTTCTCTTATAAGCTGGCTTTATTTAGGATAACAGCAGATGTTGTTGATCTTGGTTATCTCCAGCTTCTGAGGGGCATTTTCTTGAGGCAAGAATTCCAAAGGGATCTGTGCTTCTCATCTGTGTTCTTGAGATTCAGACAGACACTGTCTGAGTGTTGATCCTTTATTTCTAAGCTTTATGAAATCAGAATCACAGTGTATCCATACATAGAAACCCTGACGATTCTGGATTTACTATTCTCAGATCCCTCAGAATAAAGCTGTAAATTCTTACTACCTGTTAACTTTATTTTCTCTTGACACTCTGTGGTGACTCTTGAACCATTGAAGGGCTTTGATTCTAAGGCACATTTTTACACAAAATTGAGAGTTTGATGTTTTATTATTTTGTTCTGTACTGAAAGGGATATTCTAACAATTGGCCCCCTGAGCTTAGATTTTGGATCGACTAACTATCCTTGGTTTCAGCTTCATTCTTTCAGTAGGTATTTATCGAGCACCTACTGTGTCCCAGACATAGTGTTAGATTGTAGAGGTGCAGCGTCTTTCCTTCAAAGACCAGATGGGAGACTGGCCAGCCCACCTGAACTTCTACTAGATTTCATTCAAAGGCCTCTGTGTTTTTTCGTTTGTTTGCTTTATTTTGGTTTCGAACAGTTGTTGATCCACATATTTGCCATTTACTTCTGGTGGCCAATGTGTTCTTTTCAATTCTGGCTCAGGAAATAACCTTCCTTATTAGTTGACGGTTGTTGTTCCAAACTTTATGCTTATCTCAAGGGTTTTAAGTATGGGATGTATAACTTAGGTTGAGAGTTGTGAACAGTAGGAAAAATGTCATTTGCTTTGCAAAGTCCTCAAGGCCACAGATTCCTTGTTGCTAGCTGTATCTGGCTTTCATTTCCAAGATTCCCTCCTAGTGCAAGATAGTTACTTCACCTCCAGTCAATACGTCTGCATTTTAGCCACCCAAAAGGTGAAGAGTCAAAGAAATAAGGTTAAAATGTATGCATAAGCCATATTCCCTGCCACATTCTCAATCTTTGCTACTTGTGAATGTACTTTTCTTCTAATATCAAAGTCATCTCTCTAAATCCTGTAACAGGTCACACTCTTTAACACCAGAAGATCCTTGGATATGAGATATGTTTATCCAAAGAAGAAAGAAAAATGCAACATAATATTATTAATTTTTAAATGTTTCTAATGTATCTTTAAACAGGAGCTAACAAAACTGAAAGTAAATACTAGAAATGACTGCTCCCATTTTTCTTCCAGCATATTAAAATGTCTCCAAAAGTTTTGATAGTTTTCTCCATATTATTCAAAGAGTTATTTGATGGCAACTGCAGGCCAAGCTTGTGTTTTCTTTTGCTAATGCTGTATTTGATACTGACATCAGGTTTAAATGCTCTCTAAACCACAGCATAAGCACAGTATTGATTTCAGTCGGATCAGAAAGCATCCTTTCGTGAGTGTCTTTGACAGCCCTGGAAACAAGGCCGTCGGGCTGAAAACAACCCTCAGTTTCGGTGTCACCCATCTCAACAGTCTCATTTATCGCAAATTGAAGAGCTTTGCCCAGGCCGTCTTTCTTACTACACCTCTGTTGCCTAATGTTTCCTGGGAGACGATGCCAGGCCACTCTGAAAGGCAGCGGAAAGCTTTTAGAAGCGAAGTGAGCTGGGTATTCACCACAGTACCACTTTCTTCCGAAGTTCTCGAAGGCTTTCACAGTCTGAGCTGGCAGGTTGCAGGAGGGCTGCAGGAGTTCTGATGCCCCTTGATGCAGACGCTGTGGATCTATTTGAAGATGCACCATCTACGCGGGCAGCGGAGGCGTGCCGGAGACATTGTAGACAGGGCAGGGTGACCCGTGCCTATGTCTAAGGGGAGGATCACTCAGGAACAAAAAGGAACGAAGGCAAGGAAGCAGGCATCTGGGCCTTGGGGGGTTGTGGGGGCAAGAGAGGTTCATGTTGAGCTGTCGTCCCTTTTTATCACCGCCCTGCACCCCTAAATGAAGCAGAAGAATCACATGGAATCCCTACGAAGCTTCTTGTAGAGACTGGTTTTCCTCAAAGGCTGCTTCTCAATCCAGAGGCCCCCGTGATTCTGGCTTTTGTTTGTTTTGGGTTTGTTTTTTCAGCAGGTAGGATGGTGGCGTCCTGGGCAGGGGACCCTGCCCCTGGCTGCCCCGCTGGCCGGCTGTGCTCATCTTCAGGACTTGGGCCACCACGTACCGACCATTGTGATTTTCTTCGTGAGGAACAGAATGTAATCTTTCTTATAGTCAGCTGGGGATACAAGCGGCTCTTGTTAGAAGGAAAATGACTGTGGAACACAGCCTTTTCGCTCAGATAAAGCAGTTAGTTTTAGACGGGGAATCAGAGAAACATGCTGGCCCGTTATGCGTCTGAGCAGAGCTCTCCCCGGCGCTTAGCTCAGTGTCAGATGACATTCTTTGATAGCTACTGGGTACCAGTCCCCATCCCCTTAATCTGACTCTGCGAGGAGGGTGGGTGAGGGCTGAGAAGAGAATTAACTGCAGGCCTGAGAGAAGAAACAGAGGAAATGGGAGTTTTGCTGTCTTGGCGATGCCTGGGTTTCACGAGGGCTCATTGATGTTTGCAGATTGCTGCCGCTGTTGTGAAATCACATTCTCTTCTGCTTCAGGAGGGGGCCTGCTGCTGCTGGCGGGCAGCTTTTCCTGCTTTCTGCGTCCCGAGGAAGCCTCGCAGGCCTGTAGCCCTAGATTCTGAATGGAGGTGCCAGGTTAGGGCTTGAGCAAAGACCGGTCCAGTCATGTGCTGATGCTGGTAGACTTTTGAGTTTGCAATCTATCTCAAGGGCCTAAAAGTACTCTATTGATGTTCTCAGCTGATTCGCTTTAATGCAGGTGCCGTGTTTGCAGTTTGTGGTCCAGGCGGCCCTCTGCTCGCTCATTGTTGTAATTGAAAGCACTGGGTGGGGCAGTGAGACCTGGCCAGAGGCCTGGGCTCTCTGAGCTGGTGCCGGGCAACTGTGGGTGAGTCCCCTAACCCATGGAAGTTGGTTTCTGCAAAGTGGGAAGGATGACGGGTGCCTAGTGCAGCACCTGGTGTTGCTGGGGGCATGACGTAACTTGTCTGAGAGAACTTTTGAAATCGTCAAGAATTAAAGAGAGGGAAAGCATGGTCATCCCCACCTCAACCATGTGCGCTTCTTTGGAGTGCAGGCGTGGAGAGAGGAAGGAACGTGTCCAGTCCTCCTGCTCTTTAATCACTTGCAGAAATTTATTTAGTTTTGATGTGGACCATTTTTAAAGACTTCATTGAATTTGTTAAAATATAGCCTCTATATTTTTGTTTTTTTGGCCACAAGGCATGTGGGAGTCTTAGGTCCCCAACCAGGGATTGAACCCAGGACATCCTGCATTGGAAGGTGAGATCTTAACAACTGGACTGCCAGGGAAGCCCCTCACTTTTTTTTTAAGTTTGAAAATGTGCCAAGGAAGAAGGAGGGTTAGGAAGAGTTGCTTTTTTTTTTTTATCATTATTTGGAGAATTCATTTAACCCTTTTGGTTCTGTCCACCTCTGCTTAAAGTTACTGTGAAATGTTGTGACATTGTTGTGAGTAATCTGTTACACATGCTGGTAAAAAAAACAAAAAACAAAAAACAAAACCAACTGAGTTGTCATCATCGTTTGGTTGGCAGCTGAGTTGGCCACCTGAGTGGTCACGGTGTCCAGTGGTGGAGGGGCTAGCCCCAGGCTTCTTGGACCACATGGAACATAAAGGGAATTCAGGCCGTTCTTGGAGCTCAGAGCAGGAATATTAGTTGGTGTCATAAAATCTGTTTTGTAGTTTGGGTTGGTCAAGGTCATTTGGGAAGGATATTTCTATAATCAGAATATGACCTTAGCAATTTGCTTTAAGATTCTAGAGGAGAACTTTGTCCTATAATGTTTTAAACCAGAAATAAAATTTGCACTGTTCTCTCTTTAGCCTTTGCCTTTGTCAGCAGGCAAGAATACGAGGAATCAAGTAAAGATAGCACAGTATTCAGCCGGAATCCTTACCAATCCTTGACATGCTATGTCTTGCTTTTTTAAAAAATAAACCTGAAATTATAGAAATGCGATTTTTCTAGAAACTGCTAGTAGGTGATAGTCACATCAAGGATTGTCCTGGAAATGAATCGCCCATGGCCCTGGGATCCCTTTGGGGTCTGATCCATGTAGGTTCTGTGCTCTCCATTTTAGTTGCTCTGAGGGGGTCTCATCCAGGGTCCCCGCTACCTGGCCCCACCTGCACCCTCCCAGCCAAATGCACCATTGAGGAAGGGACCCAGTGACAGAGCTTGAACCTCCATGTGGAGGTTTTACAGTTGGGGACTTGGGGTTGTCTCTGTCATGCAGACAGAGAAGGGCAAATTTGAACACATTAAAACACAAGACCAAAGAAACCAAGTCACAGAACACTCACGAGCACATCTGCTTAGACTGGCTCTGCAGGAAGGATGAAGAAACAGCTGGTGTCTGTCTCCCCGCCGCCCCCCATCACCTGGGGCTGTTTCTCCTCTTTCCATAGTCAGTGTGTATGAGAGTCTGGTTATTGACATTTATTTATGTTTAAGCCTAGGAGTGTTTTTGTAGGGGATAGATGGAAGGAGTATTATTCAGGGTAATTCTGTGAGATTGCTAACAAAAGTCTTTTTTCCTTATAGTTCCCATGGTGATTTTTTTTGTTCAGTGCAGCATTGATCTTCTGGGTTTTAATTAGATTTTAATAGTCCCTAGGAGCAGAGTGTTGTGATTCGTTAGTATCTTATTTTATTTAATATTTGTTGGCAGTTACATAAAATGGTAGGAAATCTATTCTGTTGATATCTGTTATGTTGCTTAATATCATAACAAAAATAGGAGGGTGCCATGAAAGGGAAAAAAATTAATAGTAAATGATTTTGCTTCTTTTCCTCTTGAAAATGTCAATCCAGAATTCCTTTAGGATCAGCTAGTAAAATTCTGGGTTTTGGAATTCATAAAAATAGATAGGTCACAGAGGTTCTCAGTCTATAGCTCTTAGCTGGGCAAGGCTTGGAACGGTGGGGTTACTGCAAGGAGAAAAGATCCCGTGTTGGCTGTAAGCAATACTTAGATACCATATGTATGGATGTGTGCTATTATATATTTTCAAGTGCATGTAGAGCCTATTGTGACTAAGAAAGCAAATTCAAGTTAAAAGCATTAATAGATTGAAGACAGCCCTCTATAATCATGTATTTTCTTAATAATAAAAAAATATAAAATACAACTGCTACCATATGGAGGTACATAATTTTTTAACATTAAAAAACAGTCCCTATCCTTGAAATGGTCAGGAACCCCTATTCTGAGCTATTTACCAGAGTAGCATAAATCCATATGTGAACTTAGAGATATATAGGATAAAGATATTTCTCCAAAAGTGTCTATGGAAAGAACTTTCTGGAAAATAAATAGTTGCCATTCATTATAATGTAGAAAGAGGAGGGCATGGTAACCCAGTCCAGTATTCTTGCCTGGAGAATCCCATGGACCGAGGAGCCTCCTGGTGGGCTGCAGTCCAAAAGGTCGAAGAGACTCAGACACGACTGAAGCAACTTAGCACCCACGCACGCATAATGCAGAGAAGGTGCTGTACAGCCCCTGCCATTCTGGCAGCACTCTGCGTTAGCGCTCGATGGCGGCCCGAGCCTTAGAAACAGATTGAGTTGGTCCCTCCTTGGCTTCTCCCTGTTTCCCCTTCCCTACAGGCTTTAAGGTTTTCCCAAGTGTTAGGAGGGAGACAGGTCTTCGTTTCCACTTCACTGAAGGGGCAGTGGGGATTACAGGAGAATAAGAAGCATGGACTATGTTTACATACAGATCCAGTTTAAGTCACGTTATTTTCTGCCTCTGTGTGACTCACGTGTGCGAGTAACAACTGGCACTGTTGATTCCAGTTGATCTAGAGCTCAAGATTCCAGAGCTCTAGGAAGGTTCCAGGCTTCTAGGAAGCAACTTAGCACCCATGCTTGACCAGGCTTCTGCCATGTCTGGGAGTCACTTGCTAAGGAACACTGCCCATGATATGGGAGGGGTTGACGTTTGTGGGGAGACTGAGGCAGAGGTAACTGGAGGGAAGCTTGGTGTGGAAATCTCCAGAATGAGCACACCTGAGAGTCTTGCAGGGAGGGTGGCCTGTGTGCCCCTAAATGGGGTGCCCCTAAATGGTGGCCAGGAGTGGGGCACAGTTAATGTGCGAGGCCCCCACTTCGTCATTCCTCTGCATCAATCCGTCAACGCAGAGCTGTGATGTCTTTTAAAAAGACATTTTCTGGTGTCTGCTTCTCCAAAGGTCACTGTCAACACCCACGCAGCTATTCGAAAATTCCTATGATGAAGCTTGCTGCTTGAGGAATAGAAAAAAAAACTCTGAATCGGGAAGGCATCAACATCATTCGATCTAATTTCCCTCCCTGTGCAGAAATGCTTCTATACCAAGGCTTCCTAGAAACCTGGAACCTTCCTAGAGGTCTGGAATCTTGAGTTCTGGATCAACTGGAATCAAGAGTGCCAGTTGTTACTTGCACATTTGAGTCACACAAAGGCAGGAAAAAACGTGACTTACACTGGATCTGTATGTAAACATATTCCACTTGCTTATGACTGGAGAGGCGTCAGAAAAGCTGAGTGGGAAAGGGTTTTAAAGAAGAGTGACCCGTGTACACGGTATCGCAGAGAAGTGGCCATGTGCCTTCAGACCATGGTTTTCTGCTCAGTTTTGTTTCTCTGTTAGCCAGAGATTGGTAACAACAGGAGGTAGGCGAGTATTTCCTGTATCTATTTTTTCCTGTTTGGACAATGAATAAAATGTGCATGTGCTCAAGAAAGCTACTTTTCCTGATTACCAGCCACAGTGATTGGCTTAGCAAGGAGCCAAGTTAAGGGCCAGCTAAAAGGCACATGCAGTTGGAAGTGGAGAACGTGATGTCATGGCTGTGCACTTGTGTTTTTGGAGTCTGAAATAACACACTCATTCCAGGGCCTGGGAAATTCCCAGGTGGCCACCGCCCTAAACACTCTCCCATTGAATCTCATTAGGCTGTGGTAGTGGGTCCAGCTTCTCACCTACATGGGGACTATCTGGGGAAAGATGCCAGCAGTGGACAGAGTCTTCTGGGCCTCTGTGAATACATTTGATATGAATTTCTCTTCCTCCTTGTTGAATAATGACTGTTACTAAAAATATCCTTAAAAGTGACCTCAGGGTACATCAGCAAAACGGGAATCAGGTAGATCACTGCAGGTCTTGAAACTTTGCTTCCCTGAACTCAAGGTACATACATTTTATTACCAGCTGCCAGTCTCATGGCTCACAGCATCCCCAAAGGCAGAGGCATTTGAATTGATAAAAACATGTTCCCTAGTCATGCTTCCTGCGTGCGTGCTAAGTCACTTCAGTCATGTCTGACTCTGTGATGCTACGGTCGCCAGGCTCCTCTGTCCATGGGATTCTCCAGGCAAGAATACTGGAGTGGGATGCCATTCCCTTTTCCAGGGGATCTTCCCAAATCAGGGATCTTTTTACATCTCCTGCAAGTGGATTCTTTACTGCTAGCACCACCTGGGAAGCCCCAGTCATGCCTCCTGATTTCCAGTTATTAAGCAGCTATATTTTGGCTAAGGATCTTCAAATCAGAAGCCCCCTTCCTCACCCTTACAGAGACATTTTCCTTCTGTATGAAATAAGAATGCAGAGTTATCTGTTGTAGTTTGGGAATGTGAGTACCGATGGCCATGCTTTCCCAAGATCTGACAGCAGAGCATGGAGATACTGACCACAGCTGGACACCTCCCTGGTGGATAAGGAGAGAAGAGGGAAAAGAATAATTTGGGGTAATTTAGGATAATTAGGATAATTTTCATGCTTTAGAAAAAAATTTAAAAGCCCTGTTGTGTTAGATCCTGGTCTAGCAGGTGACATGGCACCAAGGGCAGTTTTGGGGGTGGGGTGGCCCGTGGGCGGCCCACTTTCCCTTGGTATAACACCCACCTTCATCACAGCACTGCTTACAGTTGCTGAGACCTGGACACAACCTAAATGCACACCGATGGATGAATGAATTTTTAAATGTGATATATACACATGATGGAATATTATTCAGCCTTAAAGAAGGAACTCCTGCCATATGCAACACCATGGATGAACCTGGAAGACATTTATGCTAAGTGAAATAAGCCAGACATAGAAGGAGAAACATCGCAGGATTCCAACTGTATGAGAAATAACTCATAGAAGCAGTGGTTGCCAGGAGCTGGGAGGAGGTGGAAATGGGCATAAAACTTTATATGCATTGCTGTGAAGTTTCAGTTACGTAAGATGAATAAATTGTGGAGCTCTACTGGACAACATTGTGCTGTATTATACTCTGAATCATACATTTAAAATGTGTTAAGAGAATAGGTCTCATGTTAGTGTTCTTGCCACAATTTAAAAAAAATAACAAAAGCAAAAACACAAACCAGTTAAAAAGATACAACTTATTGTAAACCCATGATTTTTTTTTTTTTTGGTTGTACTAGACAGCTTGTATGGTCTTAGTTTTCTGACCAGGGGTTTAACCTGTGCCATGACCGTGAAAGTGCCAAGTCCCGACCACTGGGTCACCCGGGAATTCCTGATCCATGATTTTAAATCTTCTCTGAGCAAAGAGTTGACTCATTGGAAAAGACTGATGCTGGGAGGGATTGGGGGCAAGAGGAGAAGGGGATGACAGAGGATGAGATGGCTGGATGGCATCACCGACTCGATGGACATGAGTTTGAGTGAACTCCGGGAGTTGGTGATGGACAGGGAGGCCTGGCGTGCTGCGATTCATGGGGTCGCAAAGAGTCAGACACGACTGAGAGAGTAACACTTTGACTTCCAGCCACTGTGAGATGCCAGATGTGTGCTGTGCATTACAGATTTGGTTGTTTAATTGTGACCCTCACACAATTACTAAGAAGAAAAGGTTCAATTTCCTTCCTAATAAAATTTCCTGAAATCCTGTGACAACAGTTGGTGCCAAGTAGCAGTGTCTTTTTCAGAGCAAGTCATGTGGAAGCTGAGTTCTAGTAGTTGGATGCACACGACACAGAGAACATTATTGTATTAGTCATTAGATATGCAGACACACAGGAGCATGTGGAATCTCTGGAAACTAGGTCCTTCGGTGGGAAATGCTCAATTTGGCATTGGATACCTGAGATGAGAATAAAATAGAAAATGTCACAGTATTTTGTTGTCTCTTTGGTGTTTGGAATATGGCATTAAGTAGGAATGTCAACCACTGAAAATTGTTTGTCAAGCCCACAACCTTGATCTTATACTGCTAAATGTTAGTAGTGTGTATTTGTGTGTGTGTTAGTCACTCAATTGTGTTCAACTCTTTGTGACCCTTTGGACTGTAGCCCACCAGGCTCCTCTGTCCATGGAAATCTCAGGCATGAATTGGGTTGGAGTGCCATACCCTTCTCCAGGGGATCTTCCCGACCCAGGGATTGAACCCAGACTTCCTGCATTGTGGGCAGATTCTTTACGTCTGAGGCACCAGGGGATACTGATAGTGATGTTTTACTAAATTGTCCTCCTAACTCCTACCTAACATCTCACCAGGAGACATAGTTATTGAACCTAGAGGGAGAATCATTCAAAAAGAAAATAACCCAATGGATCCATCAGTCTTCCAGCTCTAGATTCTTCCAGATGAAGACAGCTATTTGGATCGATAGACTCTTAGATGTAAAATAATTCTCAAGCCGAGCAGACATTGCTGGAGCTTTGTCTTCTCCCCCAACCCACTATTGATCAGATCAAAAAAAAAATTACACTGAAGATAAAATGTTAAAAATCACAGTAAACAAAGATTTTTTTTCAAAGCAGTAATAGAAATTCAGTCCATGCTTAAATATTTCATCATTACAGCCACACACATATGTTGAAAATCTTTCCTTCTTCTGGAAGTTCTGAACTTTTTAGAGGTTGATTGGAATCATTCCCAGCTCTTGAGAAGACTGTACAGGCATGCATGCTCAGTCGTGTCTGACTCTTTTGTGACCCCATGGTCTGCAGCCCGCCAGGCTACTCTGTCCTTGAGATTTTCCAGGCAAGAATACTGTGGTTGCCATTTCCACCTCCAGGGGATCTTCCCAACCCAGGGACTGAACCGAGGTCTCCTGCATTGCAGGCAGATTGTTTACCATCTGAGCCACCAGGGAATTCACTTATAGGTGTATACATATTTCAAACTTACCAAATTGTTTATGCTAAATATGTACAGCTTTGTGTATGTCAATCATACCTCAATAAATTGATTTTTTTTTTTTAAAGAAAAAAGTAACATACTGAGATATTCTATCCCCGAGGGCAGGCCAGCTTCTGTTCCTCAGTATTTCTCCAAAAGTCTGAGTTGGGCACGCAGGCTTGTTCTGCCCTAACGTGGTCCATAGCCGCCTCTGAGCCCACTCACAGCTCTCTGAGGGAGATCTGGGAAGGGCCTTCTGCAGCCTCTGGGCTGCCGGCTCCCGTCTACCTACCGGAACGTGTCTGCCAGCGATTGTTGTTCAGTTGCTCAGTCTTTGCGGACATGTGTCTGACTTCGTGTCCAACTCTTTCCCATCCGCCTACAGGAATGTGTCTACCAGTGATACTGGTTCTCATGACAACCCAGGGCCTCAGTTTGCCAGGCATCTGCTCCATGGTAGCATTGTCCCCATACACAGAGAACCCATTCCTTAAGGTCCCAGCCTGGGTACATTCCTGGCCCTGTGCCTGGCACACGTTAGCCATCCAGGCAGCATTTGCTTAATAAGCAGCAAAAGGCAGAAGTCACATCTGTGGCTTTTAAAAATATTGAATCAGTTACAAAAATCAAAATACAAAAAATTTCAACTAAAACTCAAGATTGGCTTTTTCTGAAAAAAACCTGAAAACCTGGCCACACTGGGCCTGTTGGGCAATAATTGGTGAGAGCGGTGCAGTGGCTATTACAGACAGAAAAACTTTGGGAAAGCATCCTAAATACATTTATTGAGCCACTGGGAAATTATTAAGAGAATTTAAATTGAAAGTAAGATATGCTGATACCGCAAGTAGACTGGTGCTACATAGGTTATCACCTGTTAATGAGCCCAGGGAAGAAAGTGGGCCAGAAATAAAAGAAAATGCTTCTAGGAAGCAAAAACAACAGAGCTCTGTGTGTGCATAGATTATGATGGCTTCCAAATGTGAGTAGGGCTAGTGAAGTGTTGCTACCTGAAACATTCTTTAGGGGGAAAGCTTTTCAGACCTTGCCTGGGGAGCTGGGTTAGCAGGCATCACTCAGTTCAGTTCAGTTCAGTTGCTCAGTCGTGTCCAGCTCTTTGCGACCCCATGGACTGCAGCACGCCAGGCCTCCCTGTCTATCACCAACTCCTGGACTTCACTCAAACTCATGTCCATTGAGTCTGTGATGCCATCCAGCCATCTCATCCTCTGTTGTCCCCTTCTCTTCCTGCCTTCAATCTTTTCCAGCATCAGAGTTTTTTTCATATGAGTCAGCTCTTCGCATCAGGTGGCCAAAATATTAGAGTTTCAGCTTCAACATCAGTCCTTCCAATGAATATTCAGGACTGATTTCCTTTAGGATGGACTGGTTGGATGTCCTTGCGGTCCAAGGGACTCTCAAGAGTCTTCTCCAACACCACAGTTCAAAAGCATCAATTCTTCGGTGCTCAGCTTTCTTTATATTCCAACTCTCACATCCATACATGATTGCTGGAAAAGCCATAGTCTTGACTAGACAACCAAAGGCATCACTAGCCTTTGGTAATTATCATTGAGTCATCATGTGGGTCTCCCCCAGAGACACGAAAGCCTCATGTGTGTGAGAAATGTGTCCTTTTCATTTCTGTGCTTCTCGGGTCTGTTCCGGCCCCTGCCACAGGCTAGCTCTATAGTCCTCACAGGCTCCCAGGATCTAATTTAAAGCTTAGATCTGTGTGTCCCCACACCCAGAATTCTGACTTGGAAAGTCTGCAGTGGGGTCTGGGAACCTGATTCTGTGCTTTCTGTAGCTTATATACAGCAGGAAGTCCTCTATGATGTGTTGCTAAGATGAGCAAACTAGTAAGACTTGTGAGGAATTTAGCTTTTTTTTTTTTCTGGGCTGCACTGAGTCTTCCTTGCAGGGTACAGTCTTGTCTTGTAGTAGCTCGTGGGCTTTCTCTAGTAGCAGCTCATGGGCTTAGCTGCTCCATGGCATGTAGGGATCTTAGTTCCCTGACCAGGGATCGAACCCAAGTCCCCTGCACTGGAAGGCGGATGCTTAACCTCGACCACCAGGGAAGTCCCAGGAATTTAGCTTTTAAATACAGTCTGCGGGTCTATGGTTCTTGCATTTTCCTGGTGATTTCTGTGTCTGCTGGGCCACTGGCCTCCAAGCCCCCTCCTCCTGCGGAACCCCCTCCAAGCACACCTGCTTCTCCCCTGGGGATCCCAGGGGACACAGGGTTTATTTACACTGTGCAACCGGCCCCCACAGAGGGATTCCAGCAGATGCACAGAGGTGGGTTTGTGCTGGTTAAAACCGTCTCATATGAGAAGGGAGAGATTATCCCAGGAGGGAGCTATTCAAAATTAAGAGTTTGAGGACTTGAAATAGCTGGGAAAATGGCTGCTTTTGTGCAGGAAGCTGAACCTGTTTTGTTGAGCCCAGTGGTTATAAAGCACCTGGGGGGAGCCGATGGTCTTGGAAGTCGTAGGACAGGGAAGGAAACAAAAGTTTAATCATTTCAGCCTTGGAAACTAGCCCTCGGAGCCAGCGCCATGCCCATTTGCTGGTCAGACACAGAAGAGCTATCTCAGAGGTGCTCAGAGGTCATGTGTGTCTGTTTCCTCATCTGTAAAATGGACCTTGGGCTTCCCAGGTGGCTCAGTGGCAAAGAATCCACCTCTAGTGCAGGATACATTGGGTCGGGAAGATCCCCTGCAGAAGGAATGGCAGCCCACCCCAGTCTTCTTGCCTGGAGAATCCCATGGACAGAGGAGCCTGGTGGGCTACAGTCTATGGGGACACAAAGAGTTGGACATGACTGAGCGACTAAACAACAACAAAACAAAAATGGGCCTTTCTGGGGCCTTCCTCCTGGGTCAATGAAAGGCTATGGCACCACCATGCTATTTCACCACCGTTTCGTGGTGACGAAGGCCACCACGCTGCTGTTATTTTTCTGATTGGAGGACACAAGTGGGATTCCTGCAGGTGCAGACCGTCTGATGAAGGGGCTAATGGGAGAGGCACTTCCGTGGTCCTTACAGGTGTATAAAAGGGCAGCTTTGCTCCTAGGGACTGCTCAAGTTTTCCAGCATTTATTGAACCAGGTGCAGACAAACAAGTGCCAGGTTTACAGTAGCGTTGATCAGAGGTGCTGTGCCGGACCTTGGCATATGGAGTTGCTTTTCTGAATTAAAATGAACATTTTGTGCTTTGAAAAGCAAAGACAATGAGACCATTCATGGCTTTTGAAAATCTGTGGCTCATCTTAAGGTTTGTATTCATTTTTGATTTCTCAATATATCTCAAGAACTCATAAATGTAGGCACTCCCCCAGGCTATGTGTTTTCTTTTCTTTGGCCTCCACTGGGGAAATTTCTTATAGTTTTTCAATACATATGTTTTTTTCTTTCAAATTTGTAAGAAAAAACTCTTTTGGCTCACTGGTCCATATTAGGCAGATGCTGGCAAAGATGGATTAGAGTAAAGATAAAATTCCAAATAATTTGTTTGACTTTTTTCCCTCTATTTTTAGCCTGTCTGAACCATGGCATAGCTCTGGATCGCAAAGCCGCATTGTTTATTTACTTTTAGAAAGTTGTGACACTGTCTTGCGGCTCTGGGATCTTTGTCATTTCTTTATGTTGCTCTTACAAAATAAGAAGAAGAAGGGCTTTTCCCACTCTCTTCATTAATGTGTTAGGGGTTTTATTAAATTGTTCTACAAATGATGTTAAATTTCCTTTGACACAGGGAAAATAATTAGCAGTTCCTATTGTGTTTTAATGCTGTGACTTTTATCCTCCTAGACTTTAATTAAATACCCTTTGCTGTTCAGTTAATATATCTGTCTATTTACATCAATTTGACTGTAACACAGAGCACCTAGGTAATTAAATCAGTTCAGTGCCACATCCTGGATTAATGAAAGGGTCCTAGTTTAGGAGCACATAATCGGACTTTGGATAGAATTTGGAGAACTTTGCTTCAGTTCAGATCAGATCAGATCAGTTGCTCAGTCGTGTCCGACTCTTTGCGACCCCATGAATCGCAGCACGCCAGGCCTCCCTGTCCATCACCAACTCCCAGAGTTCACTCAGATTCACGTCCATCAAGTCAGTGATGCCATCCAGCCATCTCATCCTCTGTCGTCCCCTTCTCCTCTTGCCCCCAATCCCTCCCAGCATCAGAGTCTTTTCCAATGAGTCAACTCTTCACATGAGGTGGCCAAAGTACTGGAGTTTCAGCTTTAGCATCATTCCTTCCAAAGAAATCCCAGGGCTGATCTCCTTCAGAATGGACTGGTTGGATCTCCTTGCAGTCCAAGGGACTCTCAAGAGTCTTCTCCAACACCACAGTTCAAAAGCATCAATTCTTCGGCACTCAGCCTTCTTCACAGTCCAACTCTCACATCCATACATGACCACAGGAAAAACCATAGCCTTGACTAGACGAACGTTTGTTGGCAAAGTAATGTCTCTGCTTTTGAATATGCTATCTAGGTTGGTCATAACTTTCCTTCCAAGGAGTAAGCGTCTTTTAATTTCATGGCTGCAGTCACCATCTGTAGTGATTTTGGAGCGCAGAAAAATAAAGTCTGACACTGTTTCCACTGTTTCCCCATCTATTTCCCATGAAGTGGTGGGACCGGATGCCATGATCTTTGTTTTCTGAATGTTGAGCTTTAAGCCAACTTTTTCACTCTCCACTTTCACTTTCATCAAGAGGTTTTTGAGTTCCTCTTCACTTTCTGCTATAAGCGTGGTGTCATCTGCTTGCAATATATTAAGTCTTTGTAGCAAGCATGATTCAAATCACAGAGGTTTTTAAAATTATTATTATGTATCATTTGATAGCATATATGTAAGTTATGAAGCCAAGAAATAAAATGAACACTCACAAGTCCACCATCTGGTCTACCACCATGCTGTGCTTCTCTTAAAACAATCTCACAACCTTAGATTCTTAACTTTGCCCAGAGGTTAACACAAGGCTAATTTTATCTTATTTTTTTAAAAGAAGGAAATTGTAGATTCAAATTTGAGACCTGTTTTCACTTCTCCTTCTGAATCATTTTACTGAAGGTGACTTTCCATGAAGTGGATGATACACACCTTGATCATGGGTTTTTACTATCCTTGTACACACATGAGATGGACAAAGAATGGTACCCTAACTATTTCTAGAGAGTTTCCATGAAGCACACTATTTGTCCAGATTGTAGTGAAGTTCCTATTTCTTAAATCTGCTGTTAGTAACTCTCTGAGTATCAGAAGCACTAGAAAATTTATCTTTGTATCCCTAACACTTAGAATAGTGTCTGGGACTTAGTAAAGACTCAGATAATTTAATAAATGGTCATAGAAAAAATTTAGGTAGAAGACTGTTTCAATACCATTTCATGTAAGATCAGTTTGGGCATGTGAAGTCAAATGCATATAACTGTTGTCACTGCTGTTAGTCGCTGAGTTATGTCTGACTCTTTGCAATCTCATGGACCATAGCCCACCAAGCTCCTCTGTCCATAGGATTTCCCAGGCAAGAATACTGGAGTGGGTTGCCGTTTCCTTCTCCAAGGGATCTTCCTGACCCAGGGATGGAACCTGTATCTCCTGATTGGCAGGTGGATTCTTTACCACTGAGCCACCAAGGAAGCCCATATATACTGTATATATGTGTTGTTTTTTTTTTAAACGGGCTTCCCTGTGGCTCAGCTGATAAAGAATCCGCCTGCAATGCAGGAGACCTGGGTTCGATCCCTGGGTTGGGAAGATCCCCTGGAGAAGGGAAAGGCTGCCCACTCCAGTATTCTGGCCTGGAGAATTCCATGGACTATGCAGTCCACGGAGTCACAAAGAGTCCGACAGGACTGAGCGCCTTGCACTTTCACGCGTTTTTATAAACTGTGGATTGTGAAGGGTCCACGAGTGAGTCAAGCCCATCCCTCTTTAAACCAGTGGCACCAGGGAGTGGTCCGTGGCGAGACTGCCTTGAGGTGCAGCCCTCTCCTCCTGCAATCACTCTCTAGTCCATCGACCAGAAAGGCAGTGTGGTGACGGGATTAGAACCCTGGAGTCCAGATTCCTGCGTTCAGGGTCCTAGCTCAGTCGCTCATCAGCTCTGTGACCGTGGGTAAGTTACTTAACTTCTCTGTGCCTCCATTTTCCTCTATGGGAGACGGGGCTATAGTACTGACCTCATAGGGATGTTTGGGGATTAAATGAGTACAGTTTCATACAGCTCTTAGAACTGCGATGGATACATCATAAGTGCAGTGTAAGGATTTGCTATTACTTTCTGGGCCTAGAGATGTCTATGGTGTTCAAAGTGTTCGCTGGCCATCACCTGTCTTTGGGAAGTTGGTTCCTCACAGCAGGGGGAGTGGAGGGGTTCTTCCTCTTGGGTACCCCTAGTGGCCTTGCTCAGGGACCCAGGAGGGCCCTCCCGCTGGACTCCAGGCCTTGGCATTTGCCTGTCTCTTCCCCTGCCCTTTCAAAGTGTCCCTCAGGCCCTTTCACAGAAGAGTCTCTCAGAGCTTAAATAGATTTTTAGCCACTGCCTTTGCCTGAGACTTCTGAGATCACAGGAGTTTGGTTTTCTTTCTTGAAGGTGTAAACAGAAGTGGCTGGGAGATGTTTACCTTTGAACCTGAGCAAGTTATTATGAGGACAGATACGTCTAGGAGAGACCACTCAGTCCCAAACGTGTGTTAAGCGGGGTTACACTCGTGTGTTCTTGCTCGTGCTCAGTCGCTCAGTCGTGTCCGACTCTTTGCGACCCCCTGGACTGCAGCCCACCAGCCTCCTCTGTCCATGGGATCTTCCAGGCAAGAATACTGGAGTGGGTTGCCGTGTTCCCAACCCAGGGATTAAACCTGCATCTCTTGCGTTGCAGATGGTTTCTTTACCCACTGCATCGGGGTTGCACTGGGCAGCCTCATGAGACACTTTCCTGTCCCCTCCCTATCACAGAGGGGCCCTGCAATCTCAAGGAGTAGTTTCTGTGATTTCAACATGAATCTGATAAAGCACAGGCTTTCTACTTCTAGGAGTCGAAGTAGACAGACCCTTATCAAGTTAGACGGTGCTCACAAAAGGAGAAGCAGCCAGTATATTCTCCAGGGGCCGAGGAGGGGGCTTGGTTCGCTGACAGCTGCAGAGGGCCAGGTGCACAGGAGCAGCGTGAATCCTGGGGGTAGGGAGCAGTGGCAGGGGGAAGGCCGCCCAGAGTGGGCACTGACTCTGCTGGTCCCCTTGCTCCTGGGAGCATGGCTGCACTTGACCTCAGAAAGGTCAAGTGCACTTTCAGCACCGAGGCGTGAAAAGTCAGGGCAGGAGCTTCCTACACTCACTTTGGAATCTGGAGGAAGCATTCTGTAGCTGATGCTTCCCAGGTGGCGCAGTGGTAAAAAAAAAAAAAAAGTCTGCCTGCCAATGCAGGAAGACTCAAGAAATGCAGGTTGGATTCCTGGGTTGGCAAGATCCCCTGGAGGAGGAAATGGCAACCCACTCCAGTATTCTTGCCTGGAGGATCCCATGGACAGAGGAGCCTGGCAGTCTACAGTCCATGCGATTGCACGGAGTCGGACTCGACTGAGCATGCATGCAGGCCCAGACAGAGACAGACGCTTCGTCAACAGGAGGTTCATCTGATGATTCCTTTTCTGCCTCTGGCACAGGCGCTGCTGGAATAGCAGATGAACTATTTTAAGAGCAATGGGCTGTTGGGTTCCGTGTGTCTCAGCTGTGGGCTTGGAGCGGTCCTGAGGCTGGGGAGAATTTTGTCACTGATGCTCTTTCAAATCATCTGCCTGTGGCGGCGCCAGGCAGCAGAGATTGACCTTGGATTCCTCGTTGATGGTGAGCCTGCTATGGCTACGCCAGGCTCACTGCTTCTACTCTGCTACCCGAAGTTTCTCTGGATCAGATGCTCTTGAAGGGCAGACTCAGATGGTAAAGAATCTGCCTGCGGTAGAGGAGACCCGAGTTGGATCCCTAGGTCAGGAAGATCCCCTGGAGAAGGGATTGGCTACTCACTCCAGAATTCTTGCCTGGAGTATTCCATGGACAGAGGAGTCTGGCAACCCACTGATCATGGGGTCGCGAAGAGTTGGACCCAACTGAGCAACTAATACTTCAACTTCCTGAGGAAAATGGTTTTAAGAAAAACCCTCTCTGGGGCTTCCCTTGTAGCTCAGTTGGTAAAGAATCTGCCTGCAATGCAAGAGACCTGGGTTCAATTCCTGGGTTAGGACGATCCCCTGGAGAAGGAAATGGCAACCCACTCCAGTATTCTTGCCTGGAGAATCCCATGGGCAGAGGAGCCTGGCAGGCTACAGTCTGTGGGGTCACAAGAGTTGGACATGATTTAGCGGCTGCACCACCACCACCCTCTCGGAGGGTAGTTGTACTGTCACTGGGCACATTAGACCTCTTCACTGTGTTGTAGTTGTTCAGTCGCCAAGTCCTGTCTCTTTGCGACCCCATGGACTGCAGCACACTAGGCTTCCCTGTCCTTTACCATCTCCCTGAGTTTGCTCAAATTCATGTCCATTGAGTCAGCGATGCCATCCAGCCATCTCATCCTCTGTTGCCCCCTTCTTCTCTTGCCGTAAATCTTTCTGAGCATCAGGATCTTTTCCAATGAGTTGGCTCTTTGCAGCAGGTGGCCAAAGAATTGAGCTTCAGCTTCAGCATCAGTCTTTCCAATGAATATTTGGGGTTGATTTCCTTTAGGATTGACTAGTTTGATCTCCTTGCAGACCAAGGGACTCTCAAAAGTCTTCTCCAGTACCGCACTTCAAAAGCACCAATTCTTCAGTGCTCAGCCTCCTCAGCCTTCTTCAGAGTGTAAATAGCACTCGCTTGCTGTTCCTAACTCTATGTTAGATGCTCAGGTGCAGATGTCACATGTTTGAACAGGCTTCCATCATTTTTATATGATAAAATAGACAATTTTCATATTATAAGCAGAAAGGTGTAAGTATTATTACATACTCCTTATTCTCCAACCTTGAAAATAATTTTATAGGAGTTTGAAATAAAATTTGCTTTGCAGTGTTTATTTTTATGTTATTTTGTTATGAGGGAGTCATAAGATTGTCTGTGTAGGCTGAAACAGGCTGGTGAAAACCTCTGACAGCGGACTATTCAATTGAAAGCTTGGTTTTCTGTTCTAGCCTGGAGCTAACCTCTGTCAGCTACAGAGTCCTCTCAGCGCTAAGATTTTGTGTATACGTTTCAACACTCCCACCAATTTTTCCCATGTGAAATGCGGAATGGAGAGAGAGTTGATATTTTATTGTATTTCATCTCAATAATCTCTAGAAATGTGAGGTAATACTTTCTGTAGATGAGCAATTTGGTAGTGTTTTTATCTTATTCTTTTCTTCCTTTTCTCTAAAAGTCTACACAGAAAATGGACAACTAACTAAGGAGAGGTTGAGGAGTCATGAGAATGCAGATTGCTGCCACATGCAGGAACCAGCTGTACAGTGAAGTGCTGTCAACAGCAGGTCTCCTGCCCATCATCCTGGCCTCGCCTCCCACACCCCACAGACCCTCTGCTTGGAGGAGCTGCTCTAGTCACCAAGCAGTGGACACTGGCACCTTCCCTCGTAGTTAGCATTGTTCCTATACCTAGAATCATTTCCCCTTTCAATTTCCTTTCCTCTTCTGCCCAAACCCCACCACATGCACTTGTAGAAATTTCCCTCTAGTAATTATACCTAACACAAAAATGTCACTTCCTCCAGGAAGTCTTCCCTTCTTACTCCAAAGGGAATTGAGTATTAATTCTCGATACTCCTTCATTACCTGTTTTTGGCACCTTTCCTAGTGTTGATGGTACCCATGCTTGGAATTGCTGTAATCAATCTATCGTCTGTCTACATCTATCAATTAGCTATCTATCGATCAAACCTCAACTATCTATCATTTATCTAACATACTATCTATCTATCTATCTATCATTACTCTCTTTCTTGTTAGATCTTAAGCAACTCAAGGTACACAGTGTGGTCCTAAAGACAGATGTCCTTGATTCAAGAGTAGAGCTGAGGTCAGAAGGTGGGGCTGAGACTGGGCTGTGGCCAGAGGTAGGCGTGCAGTCTGGATGTCTGGAGGCAGTTGCTTTGGCTTATAGTCCTCGGTAAAAGCATCGGAGTCTGTAGCTACCCTGGAGACAGGCAGGCAGAGCCCACAGTCCACAGGGAGGGGGGCTAGCCGGGCTGTGTTGGGAGCTGCACTCAGGGGGAGGAAGGAGCCAGGTTGAGTGGTGTGTTCCCAGCCACTATCACCCTCAGTAGCTTTTCAGCTGGGGCAGGTCAGGTTGCAGATTCCTCTGCACGCCAGCCAGGGCCCTCCTCCACCCACAGGCCTGTCTCTCAGCTACCAGGGGGCTGCTTCTGCTGTGGGCAAGGGGATGGGCTCCTGGCCTTGGCCTCCAGCTCTTTGGTCTCCAGAGTGGCTGGGCTTTCCAGAGCTCAGGAGCATGGTTCCTGGTGACTGGCAGGATCCCAGCTGGTCTCAGCTCCACTGTTACATGTGTTCAGCTGGACAGGCATGTTCATTTCTGAGATACGTCTTAGGTTCCCATGACTATGACTCATCATCACCAGGATACCTGACTAGTCCTCAGGTTGTAGATATAGCCCTGAGTCACCTTGTCAAGGAAGAAACAGATTTTTTTTTTTTAGTTTCTAATGATTTTTATTTTTTCAGCTTTATTTTAGGCATATATCAACATATCCATATATGCATTTATAGATGAGTCAGTCAGTCAGTTCAGTCTCTCAGTTGTGTCTGACTCTTTGCGACCCCATGGACTGCAGCACGCCAGGCCTCCCTGTCCATCACAACTCCCAGAGCTTGCTCAAACTCATGTTCATTGAGTCAGTGATGCCATCCAACCATCTCATCCTCTGTCGTCCCCTTCTCCTCCTGCCTTCAATCTTTCCCAGCATCAGGGTCTTTTCAAATGAGTTAGTTCATTGTATCAGGTGGCCAAAGTATTGGAGTTTCAGCTTCAGCATCGGTCCTTCGAATGAATATTCAGGACTGATTACCTTTAGCATTGACTGGTTTGATCTTGCAGTCCAAGGGACTCTCAAGAGTCTTCTCCAATACCACAGTTCAAAAGGATCAGTTCTTCGGTGCTCGGCTTTCTTTATGGTCCAACTCTCACATCCATACATGACTACTGGAAAAACCATAGCTATGACTAGATGGGCCTTTGTTGGCAGAGTAATGTCTCTGCTGTTTAATATGCTGTCTAGGTTGGTCATAGCTTTTCTTCCAAGGAGCAAGCATCTTTTAATCTCATGGCTGCAGTCACCATCTGCAGTGATTTTGGGCACAAGGAAATAGTCTGTTACTATTTCCATTGTTTCCTCACCTATTTGCCATAAAGTGACAGGACTGAATACCATGATCTTAGTTTTTTTGAATGTTGAGGTTTAAGCCAACTTTTGCACTCTCCTCTTTCACTTTCATCAAGAGGCTCTTTAGTTCTTCTTCATTTTCTGCTACAAGGGTGGTGTCATCAGCACATCTGATGTTGTTGGTATTTCTCCCAGCAATCTTGATTCCAGCTTATGTTTCATCCAGCCCAACATTTTGCATGATGTACTCTGCGTATAAGTTAAATAAACAAGGTGACGATATACAGTCTTGACGTACTCCTTTCCCAATTTGGAACCAGTCCGTTGTTTTATGTCCGGCTCTAACTGTTGCTTCTTGACCTGCATACACATTTCTCAGGAGGCAGGTAAGGTGGTCTGGTATTCCCAACTCTTTAAGAATGTTCCACAATTTGTTGTGATCCACACAGTCAAAGGCTTTGGCATAGTCCATGAAGCAGAAGTAGATGTTTTTCTGGAATTCCCTTGCTTTTTCTATGATCCAACAGATGTTGGCAATTTGACCTCTGGTTCCTCTGCCTTTTCTAAATCCAGCTTGAACATTTGGAAATTCCCGGTTCACGTACTGTTGAAGCCTAGCTTGAAGAATTTTGAGCATTACTTTGCTGGCGTGTGAGATGACTGCAATTGTGTGGTAGTCTGAACATTCTTTGGCATTGCATTTCTTTGGGATTGGGATGAAAACGGACCTTTTTCAGCCCTGTGGACCTTTTTCAGTCCACTGCTGAGTTTTCCAAATTTGCTGGCATATTGAGTGCAGCACTTTCACAGAATCATCTTTTAGGATTTGAAATAGCTCAACTGGAATCCCATCACCTCCACTAACTTTGTTCATAGTGATGCTTCCTAAGGCCCACTTGACTTCACATTCCAGGATGTCTGGCTCTAGGTGAGTGATCACACCATCGTGGTTATCTGGGTCGTGAATATCTTTTGTATAGTTCTTCTGTGTATTTTTGCCACCTCTTCTTGATATTTTCTGCTTCTGTTAAGTCCATACCGTTTCTGTCCTTTATTGTGCCCATTTTTGCATGAAATGTTCCCTTGATATCTCTAATTTTCTTGAAGAGATCTCTAGTCTTTCCCATTCTATTGTTTTCCTCTATTTCTTTGCATTGATCACTGGGGAAGGCTATCTTATCTCTCCTTGCTATTTGTTGGAATCTGCATTCATATAGGTTTATCTTTCCTTTTCTCTTTTGCCTTTAGCTTCTCTTCTTTTCTCAGCTATTTGTAAGCCCTCCTCAGAAACATATTTTGATTTTTTGCATTTCTTTTTCTTGAGGATGGTTTTGATCATGGCCTCCTGTACACTGTCACAAACCTCCATCCATAGTTCTCATAAAAGTCACCAAGGGGATTTCCCTGGTGGTCCAGTGGTTAAGACTCCACCTTCCCAATGCAGGGAGCTCAAGTTCGATCTCGGGTCCGAGAACTAAGATCCCGAATGTCAAGTGGAGTGGCCAAGAGAAGAAGAAGAAATAGTCACTGAGAAGTGTAATAAGATGCTGTAAGAGAACGTCTTGGGTGACAGGGCCCTACAGTCTCTGAAGCCCTCCTGGAGAGGTGATGTCCTTTAACCTGGGCTGTGAAGGAGGAGAGGAGCTGAGAGTGTGGAGGCAGGGGGTGTTTCAGGCAAGGGGTGGCTGCACGTGCCCTGGACAGGCGGGAATGAGAGGGACCGTGGCTGGAGCACAGAGCCCTGGGGTGGCCCTGGGAGAAGATGCCCACAGGGAAGGCCTCGTGGGCTGTGCTGGGGAGCGTGGGTTTTATCTTAAGAAGGATGAAAAGCCACCTGATGTTCTGAGAGGACCATTATGGCTCCTGTGGGGAACAAATCCACAGGCGGGTGTGCTGGCCATTTTCTGTCTGTCTCTCCAGAGTTGCACTGACTCTGGTCCACTGTGCTGGCCTCTGTGACTATGTCACCAGGCCTATCAGTCCTTTTAGGGGAGGATGGGCTGTGGGAAGCACCGCTAGTCCACTGGACACGGGAAGAAAGAGAACCCTGGGGCGTTATTTCTGCGTCCCGTCCCGTGGGCAGCAGCTGGGTGGTGGTTGAGCATCTGCCACGGTCCCAGCCTGACAGGTGGCCCTTCGTGGGTCTGCTTTCCTTCCAGCCCAGGGCTGGGAATGACTGCTTCTTATTGTCAGCCCTGGGGCCCCTCACCTTCTCTAGTTGGTTCCCTAATTCTGCCGACACGCTGGTTAAGAGCCCCTTTGTTAAACTGTCCCCAGAACCCCTTTCTGAGTGCCAGATGCTTCCTCTTGGGACCCTGAGCCATGGACAAGGACAGGAGAGGTGGAAAGGAAATCAGGTTTCGAAATCCCAGGTGGGAGATGTTGGCAGCTTGGGGCAGGGTAGGGACAGTGGAGATGCAGTGAGAGAAGCTGGGTTTGGGGTACATTCTGAAGCCTGATTGTGACTTGTTGTGGAATGACAGTGGCCACCAGCACAGAGGTGACTGTGTCTCCAGGACAGGCAGTGGGACTTTGGGACTTTGTATAGTTTCCTGATCTTGAGTTTCAGCCGAGCCACCTCCTTTTATGCTGTATCACGGCACATGTCTCTCCATTTTGGGAGTTCTCTGCCCTTGAGCTTGGTGCCAGGGTTCCCTAGAGGACCACACACCTCTGAAGGCCCCGAAGCTCTTTGTTATGTTGATGTGTCTTTCAGCATGGTATTGTCTTGATGGAGCCATTCAAGCTGCTTTAAATTTATCTCATTGTTTAGGAATCAGAGTGAAAAGAATTATGTTTATGGTTCTGCCTCAGGTATGTGTGACTTGTACAAGTTAGAATGGCCATGTCAAGGTGCTGTCTTCCTGCTTTTAAATTTCACCTTGCAGACATTAGTTATCCTCAATAATTCCCATCTTTATAATTGAAATAATCCAATGACTCTAGGTTCATTGCTTATTTCTCAGAGCCTGTGAGGGCAAAGACCTTTTCTGTCATTGCTTCAATGCCAGCTCTTAGAACTGTGCCCGACACGTTGTTGGGGCTCAATCAACACTAACAGATTAAATGTACACGTGTTGGCCAAGAGCATTTTCCTAATGGGAGTCTGTCTTCTTTCCTGTCATGCTCGCACCGTCAGACTGTGGTGAAGGTTTCGTCCGGTGGGGGTGCTGGCCGTGGAGGGCATCAGGGAAACCGCATTTGGTAGTGACTCCTACATTTCCACCACACCGTCACCAGTGCCCCTTGATCAGGTATTAGGATGTGTACGGGCAGAGAAGATGAGTTCAGAGAATGAACTGATGAAGCGAGGCCTTTAGTGTTTCGTAGCTTGATCAGTTCTTGGCAGGTGACCTTCCCACGGATACTATTTCACATAGAGAACACTCACCCAAAAAAGTGATTTCACCATCTTTGTATTCTGGGAGTTGAAGCTTTCTGGGAAATAATGCCGAAATATAAACTTGGCTTCTGATCGTAGCTGGTTGGAAATGTTTGGCTCGAACGCCTGAAGCAGGGTGAGGGCACTTGACAAGCCTGTAGAACATTCTAATGTCCACGTTTCACGTGCTGTTTACCCTATCCCCCCAGATACTCTACCTGCGTTCAAGCTAATCAACGCTCTCTTCACAGCCCATCGGCGCCCGGACTTAATTGGCCTGAATTGTTGCTCTCAGTGTGAATGGTGTGCTCCATTCTCAAGTCTGGATTTGATGACATCTAATGGTCCTCAAAGCTCATCCAGGCAGGATGGAGCAGAGTGTGAGTGAACTGCTGCTGTCAGCGTGCTGATTGCATTTGCAGTCACATTCTTTGCTCCAGCAGCCCTTCCAGCCGCATCCTCTCGCAGGGCATCCAGACTGTCCCGAAACTGTGTGTTTTGCACAGAAGCAAAGGCAAACCCCACCATCCCAGCCCTTCCTTAATCAACTCCATTTTAGAAATTTGGGTTTCCTACCTGCTGACGCTCGGTAAGCATTTCAGTACTAGCCTTGTTCTTTGCAGGGGGTTATGCCTAACAAAACAGCAGTTCTGGTACAAGGAGTCTGACTGGGAGCCTTGAGCGGTGCATTATTTGTCTGTGAAGTTCATCTTTGTAAGAGAACAGCCGTTAATATTGGATGAATTGGCGAGTGAATTTCTTTTATACAAAATCACAGCGGGAAGACGTCCAAGTGATGTGGGCTCACAGGAATAATATTAATAGTAATGACTAGCCTCGACTGGGATGTAATACTGTCCCTTAACCGTTTCATGATCATCAGCAACTAATTCCTAGAATCCCTACTGTGGGAGGGTGGTGATTACTATTCCTGCTTGAAGTATAGGAGGAGCAGGTCAGGGAGGCGGGCTGTGGATGGGGCTCTGTGCACCCAGCTTCGCTTCCCCAAGGTGTGTGTGTGGACACACTCACTCCACAGAGGAGGGCATGTGTGCGAGCTCACTCAGTCGTGTCCGACTCTTTGTGACCCCATGGACTGTAGCCCATCAGACTCCTCTATCTAGGGAATTCTCCAGACAAGAATACTGGAGTGGGTTTGCCATTTCCTCCCTCCAGGAGATCGTCCCAACCCAGGGATTGAACCTGCGTCTCCTGCTGCATTGGCAGGCAGGTTCTTTACTACTGAGCCACCTGGGAAGCCAGAGGAGGGCAGGCTGCGTTATTTGGAGACCTTTGAGATACTGTCTTCGCGTGCATGCTAAATCTGCTTCAGTCATGTCTGACTGTCTGCCCACCAGGCTCCTCTGTCCATGGGGATTCTCCAGTCGAGAATACTGGAGTGGGTTGCCATGCCTCAGTGTCCTCTTTATTATTTGCTAAAAATCTTCCTGTGTGATGAAAAATGCAAAGATATCTAAGGATTTGGAGGGCACAGACACAGTTGAACAAAACTGCAGCCAGGAATCCTCCCTTTGAAAATTCCTCATGGTGTTATAATCAGAGATAGTGAAGTTGATAGAAATGGAAAGATTTGCTCCTTAAAAAATAATACTGATGTTAGAGTATAGACCCTCAGACTTAGAAATGAACTTGAGCCTACCCCCAACCCCACCCTCCCTGTTAGGACTCCTTTGGCAGGTGGGGAGGTTTGGACCTGGGGCAGAGTGTGGTGCTAGAGTATTGCTGCAGCAAGATCTGCTTTCTTCGGGGCGGGGGCGGGGGGCTTCACTTACCGGTAAAACTCCCCAGACCCACCCAAGGGAGGCAGTTTTGTTTGTAGAAAGGTTTCTACGAGAAAGTATAGAAGCAAGATCATTTCCCTTGTCCTACCGGTATCTGTTCTTGTATTTAAAATGTTCCTTCCTGAGCCTTAGCCAAAATGTTATTTCTTTTAGACTATTCCCATTTGTTTATGTGGTTGGGCTTTGTTTTTGTTTTTTGTTCTGCTTTTCTGGCTCTCCTTGGGTTGTTCTGGGCCGAAAGACATAATTTTCCCACACCGATTTTGTGCGTCTTGTCTGTGATGTGCAGAGTTCCAGTGGCTAAATCTTAAAAAAGCTAAACCTGTAATTAAAAATCCATATCTGTATCTCCTCAATTTTTTTTTTTTCTGTCTTGACACTTAGGAAATGAGGTGATTGCACTTGTTTTCCAGCCGGTGGTATTTATCGTTTGACGCTGTCAGTTACGTAACTGCATGACTGTCCCCCAACGTGTCCTGGGGGCTCCTCTCTTGTGTAGGAGCCATTGTGTCATCACAGCCAGTGATGTCAGTAAGTGTATCCTCCTAAGCCTGTCACGGGGTGATACTCAGCTGGTACTGGAGTACTCTTGCCGGGTCGAGCACCTTTATTATCTTGCGAAGCTGGCAAACTAGTTGACCAAGCTTCCCATAAAATGAAAATCCTGGACAGGATGAATGTGTGTATTCCTTACAGCTGTGAGATTCGACCATCCTGATTCTTGCTTCTCTTTCTGTGCATTTAGTTCTCCAAGTAAGATCTTGAACCGTTTAT
The DNA here is from genome assembly GCF_002263795.3 of Bos taurus. Lineage (NCBI taxonomy): Eukaryota > Metazoa > Chordata > Mammalia > Artiodactyla > Bovidae > Bos > Bos taurus. The sequence continues at coordinate 94,120,018 of NC_037336.1, forward strand.
ATAAATTTTCCATCTCATTTCAACAAGCACATAAAGAGTGCCCACGAAATGCTAGGAAAACTGGGGTCCAAGGGCAGGAGATGCCATTGTGCTCTCAAGGAACACAGTCCAGTGGAGGAGACAGGAACAAAACCAGCCTCTGGGCCTGGAAGGAAACCCTTTCCAGAGGATGTGGTTCTGCTGGGGAATCTTGAAAAAGAAATACGATTGAACCAGGTAGAGAAGTAGGGCCGGATGGAATGGATGGATGAGGCTCGGGAAAGAGGATGTGGACTGGGGTGCTGCCCTTCCACGTCAGGATTAGGTGACCTTGGGAGCATAGCAGGAGTAGGGCTGGGCATCAGCGTGACGGTGTGCTGGTTACTGTGTGCCTCGGCTCAGTTAAACAGGCCAGGTGAACATCATTTTGCAAATGAAGATGCTGAGACTTAGAAAGGTTGAGGAACTTCCAGAAGGACACATACATTGTGGTTAAAAGAGCAGAATCTGAATTTGGGTCTTTGTAAGACCAAACCTCAACCCCTTTCCTGCAGGTGGGCATCTCTCTGTCCCCCACCCCACCCCTCTGTCTCTGATGGGGGAAATCATCAGAGATGATGATAACCCCTCTTTGCCCCTGGCCCTGACTGCCCTGCTGGGAAGGTGGGTTTCACCCTGGATCTCAGAAGGACGTCAGGAAGGAGGACGGGGACACAACAGAGTAGAAAGGTTGGTGGGAAAGTGGCGGGTGATCTGGGTCAGCTGGCCCTTCCTGCCAGAGTGGACTCCGTTCCAGCAATACTCTAATGCTCTGGAGAGAGCGTGAGTGGTGTTTAGGGTTCCACAGATCTGGTCTTCTGTCTCCCGCCCACCATCAGCCTTTCTCGTGACCTCGGACCTCAGTTTCTTTGCGAACCTGTGAGGGTGAACAAAAATCTAAAGGAAAGAAAAAATATTAATAATATCAACTGTTAGTTATTGAGCCTTTGCTGAGAATTATGCCAATTAGTCCTCATAACAGCCCTATGAGATAGAAATGATGAGCGTCCCCAGCATATAGACACTGACTTGCCCAAGACCACACAGTGTGTAAATGGTGGAGCTGGGATTAAACCTAGATGAGAACCTAGACAGCATACTAAAAAGCAGAGACATTACTTTGCCAACAAAGGTCCATCTAGTCAAGGCTATGGTTTTTCCAGTGGTCATGTATGGATGTGAGAGTTGGACTATAAAGAAAGCTGAGTACAGAAGAATTGATGCTTTTGAACTGTGGTGTTAGAGAAGACTCTTGAGAGTCCCTTGGACAGCAAGGAGATCCAACCAGTCCTTCTGAAAGGAAATCAGTCCTGAGTGTTCATTGGAAGGACTGATGCTGAAGCTTAAACTCCAATACTTTGGGCACCTGATGTGAAGAGCTGACTCATTTGAAAGGACCCTGATGCTGGGAAAGATTGAGGGCAGGAGGAGAAGGGGATGACAGAGGATGAGGTGGTCAGATGGCATCACCGATTCAATGGACATGAGTTTTGGTAAACTCCAGGAGTTGGTGATGGACAGGGAGGCCTGGTGTGCTGCAGTCCATGGGGTCACAAAGAGTCGGACATGACTGAGTGACTGAACTGAACTGAACTAGACTGAGAGCCTTTAACCTCCATGCCTACTGCCTTCTAAAAGGATGGGGTCTGGTGCATGGTTGAGAGTTAGAGCTTCTATCAGTATGATCCGAGTTGTTTATTATGATTCATTATTATTAGACAGAGATGGAGAACCAGGCAAGAGCTGAAGGGAGAGGGTGGAACCCAGGCTGGCAGCCTCATCATGGCCGGCCAGGGGCTTTCTCTTCCCCTGGGTCCCTCTCCCACCCGAGATGGGCATGCCGGGGCAGCTTTCTCCCCCTCGCATCCAGGCCTCAGAGGCTCCCTCAGCCTTTCCTCTGTCCTTGCAGCTACAAGACGCCCTGGGGGCTGGGGGCTGCGTGCTGGAGAAGCGTCCCCCAGCCTCCTGCTGGAAGTGGATGTATCAGGAGCGGGCTGTCCCCACTCACAGCCCTCGTGGGGTCCGAGGCCCACACCACCCCTTCCCGGGGGACCACCACCAGCCCCCCTGCAATGCTCCCCTGCCCTCCCCTCCACCACCTCCTGGGCGTCCTCAACACACGGTTCCTTCTTCCTGGTCAGCCCTCACCTGGCCTTTGGCAGCTGACTTGCATCTTTATTTCTGAGGAGAGGAGTGTGAAGGAGGGTTTGGTTTGGAGAAAGTGTTTGCTGTTCTTTCCTCCTCTGTGACCGGGGTTCAGGCCCGGGGAAATCTCTCCCTTGGAGCCCAGGGAGCCAGGCCGCTCCTTGACGGGCTCAGGCATTTCAGGGTGTTCTCTCTGTTGGGGGGAGGGTGTCTTGGCATCTTAAGTCCACTTCCCCTGTGCCCCCTACCCCAGCTCTGAATTGGGGGTAGGTTCTAGGAGACGTTGTGGAACTCATGTTTATTTAATAGGTGTGGTCATCTCGTAGAGAACGTCGGAAACTTGAACCTGCAACTCATACCTGTTTTGGGGGTATTTACGACATGGGTTTGGGTGGACTCCGGCAGTTGGTGATGGACAGGGAGGCCTGGTGTGCTGCGGTTCATGGGGTCGCAAAGAGTCGGACACTACTGAGCGACTGAACTGAACCGAACGAGCTTACATGTCACATCCCAAGCAGTCACTTCTTCCATTGCAGAGTGTAGCCTGGCTTTGCAGGGGAGAACCACGTCTTCCCGGGCCCTCCTCCTGTGAAGGGCCCCGGGGTCACGCCATGTCACTGCAGCATTCACTGCTGTGTAGTAGTTATCCGTCTTCGGGTCGGTAGAGCATAGCTGTCCGCAAGGCTGAAGACCTGGTAAAACGTCTTGGCATTTCTTTCCTTACGTGGGTTGTGCTTTAAGAACAGCACAGGCATTGGGCTGGACAGACATGGCTGCCAGGCCCAGGGCAGCCTCTCCCCTCCCAGGAGTTTGCATTCTGAGCAGTGGTCATGCCACCTATTTAATTTCCATAAATGAGTGGAGCATGTGTGTCTCGTGAGCTTGAGAAAGAGTTGTTACTCATTTTAATGGATTTGCAGGCTAACCTGACACTGTGCTGTGTTTGTTTACAATCGTCACTTGATGGTGTTCGGTACAAGTCCATGGGCGGGGGGTGGTGGGGGCTGGCCGTCAGCTGAAGTCCGTCTCCTGAAGAGTAAAAGCAGCCTGCCTCATCTGGTTCACAGCTAATTCTGAAAACGGAGAGGGACTCTCAGGTTGCTCATTTTAGTTTTATTATTGCTTTTCTCAAGGAAGACTGTTTAGAGTTGAAATTTTTTAGCAAACGAAAACATCGCTGGAGACTTAAATTGTCATGTTAACCTGATATACAGGCAAACTCACGTGTAGCTGCTTTCTTCATGAAAGTTGTAATACCTTAAAGGGAAAGTGTTAGTCGCTTAGTCATGTCCGACTCTTTGTGACCCCATGGACTGTAGCCTTCTAGGCTCCTCTGTCCCTGGGGATTCTCCAGGCAAGAATACTGGAGTGGGTTGCCATGCCCTCCTCCAGGGGCTTCCTGACCCAGGGATTGATCCTGGGTCTCCTGCATTGCAGGCGGATTCTTTACAATCTGAGCTACCAGGGAATCTGCTGTAATACCCTAAAGTGGCACCAAAGAAAATCCCCTGATGGGGAATGTTAATTTCTAAAATTTTCAAGAAAAGAATGGACAGATGTTTTTAAACACATTTTTTTTCAATTGTTGTCATTGAATGCTATAATAATGTTGGAACATTATTTTCATTGCTTAGACATCTTAAATTTTATTTTAGTTGGTTGCATTGGGTCTTCGTTGGGGCACATGGGATCTAGTTCCCTGACCAAGGATCGAACCTGTGTCCCTTCATTGGAAGGCAGATTCTTAACCATTGGACCACAAGGGAGGTCCCTAGATGTTTTAAATGTTAAAAGCGTGTTGAGGGTAGAATGTAAATCTTGCCAAGATATTCTGATGTTGGTGGCACCTAAATTTGGACATGGGGGTGGCGGTTATTCTTGGGGAAGGGGCTGGATTTGGTAGAACTAGAACCCAAAGCCCCACCTGAACTGCAGTAGACCCAGGCCGGCACATGGGGGCAAGTCTGAAAATGCCCAGGATCAGGACAGAACACCCTGCCTTTTTAAGGCCACATGTATTTGAAAACAGTTTTTGCTCAGTCCTACGACATCCTTGGGAGGTGGTCAGAGTAGGTCCTCTGTTTCTGTGTGTGAATCTGCAGCTCCAAGTGGCCAGCTGGTTTTCTCAAGCCTCCGAATCCCATCAGTCACAGGGCTTGCATGGGCCTGTGCTCTTACATTCATTCCACAAAGGTTCATTGAGCATTTTATGCTCCAGGACCTATGCCTGGAAAGAAAGTGGGCCTGAGGAGCCTGGCTGTCTCAATGTCTTGCGAGTTTCCCTGATCCGTGAGAAGGAGCTTTCACAACTTGGGCGTCTTCATACATACAACTGAGATTTACTGACTGCTTCCTGGGGGGTTAATAGGAACAAGACCCCCGTGACCCAATCCCCCATGGAGCTCACAGTCCAAAGAGAAACAGATGGAAGCAAGACAACACTTACTTGTTGTGAGGCTGTGAGAGAAGGAAGCCCACGTGGCTCTGAGATGAAGACAAATATTTCAGGGTGGGATGCAGAGTGACCTCAAGTAATCGATAGGAAAGGCCTGCAGGAGGAGCTGGGGCCAGCAAGGTGGTGACTGGGGCGGCAACGTGGTTGGGGCTGGGGCCGGCGTGCAGAGCTCAGGATGTGGGATTTCCTCCTAGGTGATGGGAAGCCACTGTTTCTATGAGTGATAAGGTCGGTGGTGTTGCTTTGAAAGCTCGTTCTGGCTGTTGGGTGAGGAGCAGGTTGGGTGGGAAGAGGGGCCAGAAGGGGATGTTACCAAGTTGCTGTAATCGTCAAGGGAGGGCTGACACAGACCTAAACCTGAACGGGATGCTGGCAGGGAAGTGAGTGAATAGAAGAGGACAGATTGAACCTGTCTTCAGACTTCAGTGGGATGGATGGCAGTGAAAGAAAAGCAGGGATCAAGCGTGTCTCGTAGGTTTCAAAATAGAGGAACAGAGCGGGTAGTTGTGCCATTTACTGAAATGAGGAAGTCGGTGGAGGAACGAAAAGAGATCATTTATGGGTGGAGTGGCGGGGGGAGATGAAGGCTTATGAGGGTCTCATAAATTACTTTCCGTGTCTATACGGACAGAGGTCATTGTGTACTCATGGTTTTCCAATTCTGCTTTACATGCTTGAATTTGAATTAGGAAGATTACTTAGGTCCTTTTATCCACTTAATAAATGTAAAAAGTAATTAAACTTTTGTGTCTTCTCATCTGGATGCACAGCCCTGTTCAAGGCCCAGGGTCTATGAGCAGTCAAGAAGCAGCAGATGTGATCCTTGGCCTTAGAAAGCTTTTAATCTAATTAGAAAGGATACATGAAAACCAACAGGTAATTACCACTTGTAATTACCTAGAAAGTTCTAAAGATAGCATGTGATCAAGTGCATGGTGTAGGACGGATTGGATATGATGTTGAGAGAACACACACACACAGATTCTGGGACACGTTTATTAAGTCAACAAGGGGCTCTTGGAGCAGTTGAGTCATGAGCTGGACTTCAAAGGTCATGTTGGCTGTTGTCTTGTATGGTGGACAAGGAAGTTAAGACTCTTGGTGAGGTGTGTGGAGGGTGGGGGGAAGTGCCTGAATAAAGCCACAGAGGAGGGGAACAGCAATGAGAATGATAGTAATAACTATCAGTTAGTTCAGTTCAGTCATGCCTGACTCTTTGCAACCCCATGGACTGCAGCACGCCAGACCTCCCTGTCCATCACCAAATCCCGGAATTTACTCAAATTCATGTCCACTGAGTTGGTGATGCCATCCAACCATCTCATCCTCTGTCGTCCCCTTCTCCTCCTGCCCTCAATCTTTCCCAGCATCAGGGTCTTTTCAAATGGGTCAGCTCTTTGCATCAGATGGCCAAAGTATTGGAGTTTCAGCTTCAGCATCCGTCCTTCCAATGAATATTCAGGACTGATTTCCTTTAGGATGGACTGGTTGAATCTCCTTGCTGTCCAAGGGACTTTCAAGAGTCTTCTCCAACACCACAGTTCAAAAGCATCAATTCTTCAGGGCTCAGCTTTCTTTATAGTCCAACTCTCACATCCATACACGACTACTAGAAAAACCATAGCCTTGACTAGTTAGTGAGTACCCTCAAATACCAAGCATTTTGGTGGGAGCTATAGAATGATCTCATTTAAATCTTAAAGTAATACTGCAACATATGTCCCTCTTTTACACATAAGAAAAACAAGGCTTCAAGATATAAATTGCATGGGGTTGTGTAATTGGTGATTTGTACAGCGAGGATTCTAGCCTTACTCCTTTGGGATTTCATTCCTTCCTGATGAGAAGTGGGGCCATGGTGGATGTGCAAGGAGGAGATTAATGTGGTACCCTTGCACGAGGATGGGGCAACAGGCCCATCAACAGGCTCCCTAAGAGCCAGTTGGAGGAGATTTGAGTTTGAAGTCAATTCATCGAGTAGTTCAAGTACTCCGGTTTCTAAATCAGCACAATAAACCAAATAATCCCATGGCCAATACCATCCATATAGATAAAAGTGGTAAAAATACAGGCTGGATGATCACACTGGTCATCATAGAATGTCGAAACACTCTCAGGGAAGTTAAGGGTAAGACAAGGATGTTCCCTCGAGTGCTGTCATTTAATGCTGTTCTGGAAGAGATTGCCAATTCGATTAGATAAAGAAATAAAAGGTATAACGTAGGGGAAAGAAAGAGCAAAATTATCATTATTTGCCAAAGATGATCTTTTTTGCCAGGAAGAGAATGAAAACTCAAGAGAACCAAAGCTGTTAGAAATGATATGAGATACCTCAGATGGCTAGTTACAGACTTTTAAAAAATGCTCCCTTAATACATGACCAATGAAAAATATAAAAATCTTTCAAAAATTTAACCCAATTTCTACCTAGGAAAAACATTAGTTCAGTACTTCTAGGGAAAAAAAAAGTATAAAACCTACTGAGGGATATAAATGCATATTTAAATAAATGAAGAATTATTTTAAGTATCTAGATAGAACGTTGAATATGGCAAAGATGTCAATTCTCCCCCCAAATTAATTTATGCATTTTAAAGAATTCTAGTTGAATTAGAGCATGATTTTGACTGCTCAGATGCTCAGTGGTGTCCAGCTCTTTGCGACCCCATGGACTATAGCCCTCCAGGGTCCGCTGTCCATGGGACTGATTCTTCTGGCAATAATACTGGAGTGAGTTGCCCTTTCCTCCTCCAGGGGATCTTCCTGACCCTGGGATCGAGCCTCTTATGTCTCCTGCATTGACAAGCAGATTCTTTAACCTAGCGCAAGTGGATTCTAGTGCCACCAATGGTTGGGGGAGAATTTAAAAAGTAATTCTTGAGTTCATCTGAAAGAAAGAAAAACTGAGCATATATGGAATGATTCTGAAAAGTAAATAATGATGGATGGAGAATGTGGGCATTTTTTGTTTTAAAATAATTAAATTATTAATTTAATTCTAATTAAAGCTGTATGTATCTGCTTTCAGGAGCGTCAGAAAAGTAGCACAGAATAAGACCTAAGAATATGTAAGAACTTAATTTGTTATAAACTCAGATAGGTTTATGATAAACTTTACATCAATTTGAGACAGATTAAAATTTTTTTAAAGAAATGAGACCATATATAAATGCAGTAGAAAATAGCAATGACTATTTATATAATATTGGGTCCAGGTAGTACAGTGGTAAAGAACTCACCTGCCAATGCAGGAGACATAGGAGATGCAGGTTCAATCCCTAAGCTGGGAAGATCCCCGGGAGAAGGAAATGGCAATCTCCTCCAGTACTCTTGCCTGGGAAATCTCATGGACAGAGGAGCCTGGCAGGCTATAGTCCATAGGGTTGCAAAGAGTCAGACGAGACTTAGCGACCGAGCACGCAGGGATGTGAAGAAGGCAAGTATTCCATGAAAGCCAGAAAAGTTCGGTAAATTTTACTACAAGAAGTTTAAAATTTCTGTAAAAACAAACCCTCTTAAGTTTAAGGACAACAAAGCTGGAAAAGTATTTGCAAGATATTCGTTACACAAAAGACTAATATCCTGAGACCAATAAGACAAAAGCATTCACTTAGTAAGACCTGGGTTCGATCCCTGAGTTGGGAACGTCCCCTGGAGGAGGGCATGGCAACCCACTCCAGTGTTCTTGCCTGTAGAATCGCATCGACAGAGGAGCCTGGCAGGCTACAGTCGACTCATGGGGTCTTAAAGAGTCAGACGCGAGTGAGCGAGTAAGCACAGCGCAGCAGTAAGAAAATAGGTATGCATGACTATGCACAGGCCAGTGCACACACAAAAGAGGCACAAATGACTAATAAACATGAGAGAAACGGATTAACCTCTTTAGTAATAAAAAACACGAAAAGCAGAGTCCATCTTTCACAGGTGGCCCTGTAATGGTAACCACAGTGGACGGGGGTGTGGGGGGGGCGGGGGGTGGGACATGGGTGCTGGTCCTGGGTAGATTCATTGTGCAGCTGTTTTGGTGAGCATGCAGCAATGTCTATCAACAGGTAAAAGAAAGAGACGGATATCCTTGACCCTGATGTCCCATTCTAGGGATTTATCCCAAGAAAATTCTGTATTTCAGGTAAGCATGAGATATGGATGAGGCTTTTCACTGAAGTATTATTTATACCCCTATTGTTTATAATAGTGAAAGTGAAAGTCGCTCAGTCGTATCCGACTCTTTGCAGCCCCATGTACTATACAGTGCATGGAATTCTCCAGGCCAGAATACTGGAGTGGGTAGCCTTTCCCTTCTCTCGGGGATCTTCCCAACCCAGGGATGGAACCCAGGTCTCCTGCATTGCAGGCAGATTCTTTACCGGCTGAGCCACAAGGGAAGCATTGTTTGTAATAGAAATGCCCAAACATTCTGAATGCCTGGCCAGCATTGAAAGCATCAGTTCCTTAGCAGCATAGACAGCGTGGCCCCCTTCTTGGTCTCATCCACTGTTCTTACCGTGTCTGCCCGGTGCCTACAGGGCTGTGCCCGCCTGCCCTCCCGTCCTCAGCCTCCAGCATGGATCCTGCATGCGGCAGTGCTCTGTAATGTCACCCCGCTTTTGCCAGATCCTTCAGGGCCCACAAAGTGTAGCCTACTTCCCTGAAGCCATGTCCATGCTGCTGGCCTACAAGGGCTGCTTCTCCTCTCTCCCACCTGAACCCCCTCCCTGCCATCCACCTCCCTAGAACCTGCCCTGAACCTGGGAAAGGGGGGCCCATGCCCTACTTCCCTAAGGTCTTTCACCACTTCCTGCCTGAACCTGCCTTGTGAAAAGATGGATGGGGTGGCAGAAGCCAGGGATGTGTGAGGTCAGTAGGTCCGTGAGTGGTCAAAGCTGGGGGCAGCGCGTGCGGAAGGAGGAGCAGAGTAATGGGGAGCTGGGGAGGGGGCAGAGCCCCCCAAGGGCGTGTCCTGAGGGTCCAGGGGCCGTGGCCACAGCTGTGATCCTGATGAGGGGCCGCCTCCCTCTCTGCACGTCATCAGCAGGCCACACCCCCACCTGCCACCTCGGGCTACACGGCCACCCTCAGGGGTGTGTGCCCGCCTGCAGCGGGGGTGGGGGGTGGGGGCAGGTGTGAGGAGGTCCCATCACTTTCTCTTCTGGTTGGGGTTTTACCTGTTGGTGGAGCTAGAGCCCACACTTGGAGCTTTTTTCTGTGTTTTCTCAGTCAGGGCAGGAGCCACGTTTGCTCTTCGCTTCTGTCGCCCCAGCACCTGGCACACCACCTTGCGAGCCGTGTGTGCTAAGTCTTGCCCGGCTCTTTGCGGCCCCACGGACTGTAGCCCGCCAAGCGCCTCTGTCTATGGGATTCTCCAGGCAAGGATACTGGGGTGGATTGCCATTTCCTCCTCCAGGGGATCTTCCCCACCCAGGGATTGAACCCGCGTCTCTTATGTCTCCTGCAGTGGCAGGTGGGTTCTATACCACCACCGCCAAAGGGGAGCCCTTGCAGCTAGTGGGTACTCAATAAATATTTATGGAGTGATTGATCAGACTAGGTCAGTGTCCCTGGAAATGGAAAGAAAGGAGAGGATGGTAAGGCTTTATAAATGGAAAAACCGTGGGACTTGATGACTGCATTTACTTTTTTAAACCAACTTCTGTGAATGAGCGGGATGTGAATTTCTGTATTATAATATAATCTGCTTAACTCAGAAATCGAAGGCACAAATCAGCCATTTGGGTGGGGAGTCCCCAGGCCTCGGGCCCCTCCGTCTGGCTCAAGTCTAAAACCAGGCAGGCGCTTTATTGACAGGTGGCCTTGGCTGTCACCCCTCCCGAGAGCTCTGGCTCCACAAACCCACAAATGAAAGGGGATTGGAATGGACGTGGGCTCGGAGGACAGCGACTGTAATGATTGCATCTGTAAGTGGCAAGCGCCTCCATTGTAATCCTGTAATCATTATTTTGATTATCACATTATCCCTCGGGCTGATTTGCCGTTTTCAGAAGCGCTCAGAGCTCACCCACTTCACCAACTGCATGGGCTCCCCAGTTTCTATCACAGGGGTTGGCTCACAGAAGCCAAGCCACCCCTCCCTGCCAGCACCATCTTCCCCTTAACTGTAATAGCAACCGCCGGCTGTGACAGCTCTGCAGTGAGTGTCTCCTCATTTATTCCAGGCAGCAGCCTTCCAGGCAGGCTCCACTTCACAGGGGAAGAAAGCCAGCCCCTCGCTTATCTCTTCTCCCAGCACCGTAGTCTAAAACCACCAGCACCTCCTTACATACAGGTCTCCCCACCTCCACTCTGGAGCCAGGTGAGTCCTTCCATAGTCACACCCCCTCTGTCACCTCCCTGCTCAGAACTAGCGTGAGTGGCTCCTTCATGGCAAGTACTGGGTCCCATCTGGATGGCTCCTCTGCTTCATCCTGCCTCCCACTGCCCTCCCTCTTGAGTTCCAGCCATGCTTGTTGTTCAATTGCTCAGTTGTATCCAACTCTTGGCGACCCCATGGACTGCAGCATACCGGGCTCCCCTGTCCTTCACTATCTCCCAGAGTTTGCTCAAATTCGTGTCTACTGAGTCGGTGACACCAGCCAACCATCTCATCCTCTGTTACTCCCTTCTCCTCTTGCCCTCAATCTTTCCCAGAATCAGGCGCTTTTCCAATGAGTCATCTCTTCGCATCAGGTTGCCAAAGATTTGGAGCTTCAGCTTCAGCATCAGTCCTTCCAGTGAATATTCACAGTTGATTTCCTGTAGGATGGACTGGTTTGATCTCCTTGCAGTCCAAAGGACTCTCAAGAGTCTTCTCCAACATTGCAGTTCTAAAGCAATAATTCTTCAGCGCTCAGCTTTCTTTATGGTCCAGCTCTCACACCCGTACATGACTACTGGAAAACCATAGCTTTAACTATACAGACGTTTGTCAGCAAAGTGATATCTCTGCTTTTTAATATGCTGTCTAGGTTTGTCATGGCTTTTCTCCCCAGGAGGAAGCATTTGTTAATTTCGTGGCTGAAGTCACAGTCTGCAGTGCTTTTGGAGTCACCAAAAATCAAGTCTGTCACTGTTGCCATTTTTCCCCATCTATTTGCCATGAGGTGATGGGACCAGATGCTGTGATCTTAGTTTTTTGAATGTTGAGTTTTAAGCCAGCTTTTTCACTGTGCAGCCACCCTGCCTGTCTCTTATTCCAGAAACCTTGGTGCTGCTCCCCACCCTGGGGTTCCGACTGCCTGTACACCTGTTACCTGCCCTGTCCCCGGCCCACCCTTCCCGAGGAGGCACAGCCAGTTCTAGAATGGGTGGTGGTGGTGGGGTAGCCTTGAGGGCAGACTCTGCCCTTGTGTGTCTTGGGCTGATGCATGGAGGGAAGTGCTGTTCTTCACCCATTTAAGTCCTGTGCTGACTGTGACATGTCAGTCCCTGCTCTAGCTGCTGGGAATGTCACCGTGAACCCAGCGAAGACCTTCTCATGCACCTTACAGCCTAGGACAACTGAGAAATAAATTCAGGACAGGACAGGCAGGTTCCGAGAGCGAGAGAACATTAAGCAGGTGAGGTGCGTTTGAGCAGGGGGTCAGGAGAGGGGGATTTTTGCCAAGATGGCCTTGAGAAGACCTGGAGGAGGCCTTGCATAGGGGCCCCTGTGGAATGAGGGGGGCAAGGCAAACAGCCAAGGCCGGCCGTGCTCTTGAAGCGGTGAGAAGGTAGAAGGGGGCAGTGAAAGGACACAGGACATGATGACAGGATAGTGTCCTGGGGGTCAGACTTGGTTTTATTCTGGGTAGGATGGGAAGCCAATGGAGGGTTTTAAGCAGAGGAGTTGCCTTGTAGGTTTTCAAGTTTCCCCTGGCTCTTGCAAGCGCAGAGGCAGGCAGGTGCTACTGTAATGGTCCAGGCAAAGATGGCGGAGCTCGGACAAGGCCCCTTTGGGGGACACTGTCCCATGTGAGATGTGGCTTGAGGTCGAGCCACAGGCTTTGCTGAGGGATTGGATGTGGGTGTGAAAGGAGTCAAGGACGAGAGTGACTCCAGATCACTGATGATTCGATGGGACATTTACTCGGGGCCTTTCCTTGTGATCTTTCACCTGTGAAATGTGCCTCCGTAGAGAAGATGCTCAGCCGTGTACCTTTAGTCTGGGTCCCTCCCTTGGTTTCACACTGAAACACCCCTTTCCTCAGGCCCTTAGCTCATCTGCTAATTAGTGTGACAGCTCTGCCAAGTCTCTGCAAAGCCAGCCGAGCTGCTGCCTGCCGCCCCCTGCCCATCCCATTCTGTCCCTTCCCCCTCTTCTCCGCACTGCTCCCCCCCACATCCTCTCCCCCTTCCTCCCCTCCCCCTCCTCCCCTCTTCCTCCTTTTTTCAATATTTATTTTTTAAATTGATTGATGATTACTTTCCAATATTGGCTTGACTTCTGACACACATCAGCGTGAATTAACCATAAATGTACATGTCCCCTCCCTCTTGAATCTCCTTTCCACCTCCTACTCTTTCCCACCCCTCTAAGTTGTTACAGAGCCCCAGTTTGAGTTCCCTGCGTCATAGAACAAATTCCCATTGGCAATATATTTACATCCGTTCAGTCAGTTCAGTCGCTCAGTCGTGTCCGACTCTTTGCGACCCCATGGACTGCAGCACGCCAGGCTTCCTTGTCCATCACCAACTCTTGAAGTTTACTCAGACTCTTGTCCATCGAGTCGGTGATGCCATCCAACCATGTCATCTCTGTCATCCCCTTCTCCTCCCACCTTCAATCTTTCCCAGCATCAGGGGCTTTTCCAATGGATCAGCTCTTTGTATCAGGTGGCCAAAGTACTGAAGCTTCAGCTTCAGCATCAGTCCTTCCAGTGAATATTCAGGACTGATTTCCTTTAGGATAGACTGGTTGGATCTCCTTGCAGTCCAAGGGACTCTCAAGAGTCTTCTCCAACATTACAGTTCAAACGCATCAATTCTTTGGCGCTCAGCTTTCTTTATGGTCCAACTCTCGCATCAGTACATGACTACTGGAAAAAGCAAAACTTAAACTATACGGACCTTTGTTGGCAAAGTAATGTCTCTGCTTTTTAGTATACTGTTGGTCATAGCTTTTCTTCCAAGGAGGAAGCATCTTTTAATCTCATGGCTGCAGTCACCATCTGCAGTGATTTTGGAGCCCAAGAAAATAAAGTCTGTCACTATTTTCATTGTTTCCCCATCTACTTGCCATGAAGTGATGGGACCAGATGCCAAGATCTTAATTTTTTGAATGTTGAATTTTAAGCCAGCTTTTTCAGTCTCCTCTTTCACTTTCATCAAGAGGCTCTTTAGTTCCTCTTCACGTTCTGCCATAAGGATGGTGTCATCTGCATATCTGAGGTTATTGATATTTCTCCCGGAAGTCTTGATTTCAGCTTGTGCTTCATCCGGCCCAGCATGTCGCATGATGCACTCTGCATAGAAGTTAAATAAGCAGGTGTAGGAACCCACGCTAGCCTATCCTTTCATCCCACCCCTCCCTCTTCTCCCTAGCCTGGGTCCATAGGTCTGCCCTCTGTGTCTGCGTCTCCACTGCCGCCCTGCGAACAGACTCGTCAGTGCCATCCTTCTAGATTCTGTGTATATGGTTAACATGCTCTCTTCCTCCTCCTCCTCCCCCTCTTCCTCCTCCCCCTCCTCCCCTTTCACCCCCCTCCCCCTCCAACTCCCCCATCCCCTTCCTCCACCCCACCCCATCCCTCCTCCTTGTCCCCCTTCCCCCTCAGTGCCCGGCTTTGTATCTCTGGAGCCTGGCACAGGGTTTGGTACATAGTAGGCTTGCAACAAATGCTTGACTGAATGAATAGATGAAAGGGGCTTAGAGAGGTTCAGAAACTTGCCCACATCACGTCGGTGGTGAGCGTCCTTTGACACCACTGTTCTCCCCAAAGACCTCTTGTCCCTGACTTCACGCGCCCTCCATGGCTTCAGGGGCAGCATGGCAGTGAGATTTCCAAATGCGCGGGTGTGAGTTGGCCTCTGCTGCTTGCTGTGGATCCTCTCGCCAGCGTGAGCACCTGTTCTCTGTCCCCCTCCCCTCTCCTCTCCCTCTCTCCTTCCCTTCTGGCTCCCCCCACCCTCAAGTGTTACTTTCTGGAGCACCTAGTGACTCTTCTGATGGGTCTGTTTGTTGTCATATGTCACCCTGTGACGTGTGACTGTTCCCTTGGTTGAGGAAATATGCCGAATGTGCCCTGTGTCCCTTCGGGGCTACAGCCTGAATTAGACCCTCCAGCTGTGTTTGGGTTTCGGACACACTTCCGGAAACTTCTGTCCCCTTTACTCTGTTCTCTCCGAGCAGCCACCAGGTCGAGGACAGAAGGTGGTCTTCCTGAGGCCTCGGTGCAGTGGCATCTCCTCTTTCTCCTCCTCCAGTGACCCCTTGGTGGAAATAGACGCCACTGTCCATGAGGGTCCCGTGGAAGGTGGTCGGCAGGCAGGGGGCTCAGGGTCAGGTTACAGCCCCACAGGGGAGGTCACCCCACGAGAGACAGGGAGACGGGCAGGCGGGTACCCGGCCCTGGGGTGAGGACCAGTGCGATGCCAAGTAACTATGTCCACCTCCAACCGGGGGACCTGGGGCCCCGCGGGGCCTGCTCAGGTCAAGAGAGAAAGGAAGTCGGGCCCGAGAGCCTGGAATTCGGTCCTGCAGCGGCCACCGGGACACACAGAAGAGGGAGCTTTGTTCCCTTGCATTAGTGACTCCTCCCTCTCCTGCAGCTGATGGATTCAGAACTCCCTGCAGTGTGCCGATCAAAGGTGTTTTCTGGGGAGAATAAGGAAAAAGGAAAGTGAAGTCGCTCAGTCATGTCTGACTCTTTGCGACCCCATGGACTGTAGCCTACCAGGCTCCTCTGTCCATGGGATTTTCCAGGCAAGAATACTGGAGGGGTTGCCATTTCCTTCTCCAGGGGATCTTCCTGACCCAGGGATCAAACCCGGGCAGACGCTTTACCATCTGAGCCACCAGGGAAGCCCCCCTGGGGAGAATTGTCACCCATATAAAAGCCCTTCCTGCAGGGACCGGCTGCTGTAAGAGAAAGGTTGAGCTTGGATGTGACCCTGGGGCCCGGGGCACCCCCAGGAGGAGTTCTGAGCTGGCACAACTGTGGAGACTTGTGGGGTTCTGCCGGGGAGCTGCCTGTCCTGTTCAGTGATGCTGTGCCAAGGGTCCTGGAAGTTTGGGGTGCAGAAGCCTCTCCTGAGAGGTGTCCCCTTGGTGTCTGGAGGTCTGGGCGACGGGCTGGCCTCGGTAAGATGCCTAGACCTGAGCTTTGGAAGCTGTCCCGCCCCCGGGCGACTTCCGCGCCTGCTCCTATTCAAGCACAGCCCCCTGTTCTGATCTTCAAACTGTGGCAGCAGCACGCTTAGGTTTCAGACCATCAGTGCCTGAGAAAGAGCAGAACCAGGCAGTGTGTTTTCACCTGGTCCTGCGTGCTCTTGTTTGTAAAGCTGTGTGGTCTCCACCAGAACCCGGCGGGTGCTGCCTCTTCAGAGGCTGTGGACATTCCCCAGTTGCTCAGCTGTAACACAAGTCTGTTGGGCCTCATCATTTCTAAGGTACCTTTGTGTGTGTGTGCTAAGTTGTTTCAGTCATGTCCGACTTATTGGGACTCCATGGACTGTAGCCCACCAGGCTCCTCTGTCCCCAGGACTCTCCAGGCAAGAATACTGGAGTGGGTTGCTGTGCCCTCCTCCAGGGGATCTTCCCGACCCAGGGATCGAACCTGCACCTCTTAGACTCCTGCGTTGACAGGCAAATTCTTTACCATAGTGGTCCCTGGGAAGGAACTTTATAAAGTCCCTTAATTTTGAAGGGCCAGAGACCGAGAGGTCACCATCATGCTCTCTGTGAAGTGCTGGGCTCTGCCTACCAACTGTTGCCCAGAAGGCGGGAGACACAAGGTCCCAGAATGTCTGTCCCTTCCCCGGCCTCTCCTGAGCCCTCTCCCCCCGACACCCTCTGGCCCCACCCTCCTTGGAGGCTCTGCAGGCCTCCATGCAGACATCCGATGGCAGTGACGACAATAATATCCATCCTCTATGAATCTTTCAATCCAGAGGGACAGGCAGGGCATTTGTTATTATTTCCATTTGAAAGATGATGACGTGAAGTTGAGAGAGGGCAGCCAGGAAACAACACGTGGACTTTAATCCCGGGCTTCTGAAGTTCTTCCCAAATCCATGCAAGAGGTCTGCTACTGGAGGCAAATCTTTGTAAAGAGGAACATAACTTATTTTCCTTGTAGATCTCAGCCCCTTTGGGAACACTGATTCCCGTAAAATCTCTCATTGCAATGCAGTTTGCTTTGTTTCATTAAGGAAGTTCAAAAGGAAATAACTTTTTTAAAAAATCCAATAAATTTGAAGAGAGAGAATGTTGAATTGCATTCTGTCAGCTCTAGGGCCTCAAATATATTTCATTTCCTGAATGCACAATCTCAAATGTGTTTTATATTCTGACTACATATCCTGCTTTTAAATAATAACCAGGGACAGCCAAACCAATAGGCAAGTGATAATATGCTCATTGACAACTTGAAAGGTTCTTCCTGCCCACAAAAAGACTGTGTTTTCCTATTTCATGTTTCCCTAGAAATAACATAAGTTGGAACTGGTATCTCAGCTTTTCTCTCTAGTTGTATTACATGATTAAATAAGGCTAGGGCCTCGTAGAAGGCCTCTTCGGGTTTGTTTTTCTTTCCTTTGAAAAATGGATGTGGGAGGGATTCCCCTGGTGGTCCAGTGGCTAAGACTGCCTGCCAATTTAGGGTGCTTGGGTTTGACCCCTGGTCAGGGAACTAGATCCCACATGCTGCAACTAAAACGAGTTTGCTTGCTGCAACTAGGACTTAGTCCAGCCAAATAAACTAATTTTAAAAAATGCCTGTGGGAAAAGTGTACCCCACAGAGATTGAAAGTTTTTGCAACCCCACCACCACCACCCTGTGCAAACTTCCATTTGTAGATTTCTTGCCAAACACCAAAGAGATGCAGTCTTATATATTTTGCAGTATTAAAATAGCTCTAATTTTGTTGTCATAGGTAACTATGATTTTTTTTTTTTCTAAAATTGGAATACAGTAGAAGTTTTCTCCTGTTTCATTTGCTTAACAGATATTTGTGATGCACTGAGGTGTTTGGAGAAGGAGTTGTAGTGGAGGTGCCCTTTGGGGGATGCAGGATTTTATCAGGAGAAAGAGGCAGGAAAGAATGGCATTAATAAAGGCATAGGAGGACAGTGCAGGCATTTGGGGGAAATGTTGATGAGTCTAGGTTAATGATTGTAGCTTAGTTATGGGGGATAATCCTGGAAAGCAGGTTGGGGTATAAGGGAAGCCAAGGTGTCTGTGCTTTACGTGACAGCAGGGAGCAGTTGGAGGTTTTAGAATAATATTTGCGTGCACACTCAGTTTTGTCGACTCTTTGCAGCCCCATGGACTGTAGCCTGCCATGCTCCTCTGTCCATGGAATTTTCCAGGCAAGAACATTGGAGTCGGTTGCCATGCCCTCCTCCAGAGGATCTGCCCAACTCAGGAATCAAACCTGAGTGTCCTACGTCTCCTGCATTGGCTGGTGGTTTCTTTACGACCGAGCCACCTGGGAATCCCAATAGGGGAATAACATCCAGCGTGCATGTTGCTCTGAAGCCTGAACTTTGCCCAGGCCATGAGTTCTCTAATGCCTGGAGCAGCCCTGAGGGAGAGGGAGAGGGGCTGTGGGACTCGGCTGACCCAGCTAGCAGGGGCTGCTGAGCTTCGGCAACGAGGAGTGTGGTTGAGAAGAGATGAGATGAGGGAGGGGAAATGTGGACAAGGAGGGGATGCGAGGGTTGGTGAGCAGCAGGGCTGCAAGGTCGGGGGAGCAGGGAGGACACAGCAAGGCACAAGCCTGGTCCAGCATGCAGACTCGAGGCTGTAGATGTCAACAGTGTGTTCACTAACCTGCGGGCCTCCTAGGATAGGGGCCGCCTTCGGGCCGCTGGGCCCTGCTCCCACACTTGCCCACGGGGGCACTGGGCTCCCAGCGTTGCATCCAGCTTGCTTCTGATTCAATGCTTGGTGCATCTGCAGAGGGGGAGTGCAGGCAGAGTGGAGGCTCCGGTGGGGGTGGGTGGACAGGGAGCACCTCCCAAGGTGCTGGCCTCTAGCACCATCCTCCTTATGTTGTGTCTCAGTCTGATCAGGCTGCTATAACAAAAATATTGTTGAATGTGTTAGTCACTCAATCGTGTCCGACCCTTTGCAACCCCATGGACTGTAGCCTGCCAAGTTCCTCTGTCTGTGGAATTCTCCAGGCAAGAATACTGGAGTAGGTTGCCATTCCCTTCCCCAGGGGATCTTCCTGACCCAGGGGTGGAACCTGGGTCTCCCGCATTGCAGGCAGATTCTTGACCGTCTGAGCCGTACCATAGAATGGGAACTTAGAAACAACAGAAATCTATTGCTTACAGTTCTGAAGGCTAAGTAACGCAAGATCAAGGCTCCAGCAGATTTGGTGTCTGGCCAGCATCCGCTTCCTGGTTCTTTTTGCTCTGACCTCACACAGCAAAAGAGGTGAGAGCTGTCTGGATTCTCTTTTATAAAGGCACTGATCCCATTTGTGAGGGCTCCATCCTCATGACTTAATCACCTCCCAAAGGCTCCAGATACCATCACACTGGGGGTTAGGTTTCAACACATTTACTTTGAAGGCAGATAGACATGCAGTCTACAGCATGTTCGGTGGTGGATGGGCTTATGGATTGCTAAACTAGATAAGCTTTTCTGAAAACAGCATTCTATAATTTTAAAGCAGTGTTTTCACTAGGGGGAAAAACAAAAACAAAGGCAGTTTCAACACAAAACACAAACAAAAAGAGAAGCCTGAATCCTTCCTATTCATTATGCACCATGTACTCAAAAATGCATCTAATGATGATGAGTTAGACTTCTACATTTTCTCATCCTAAAGCTCAAAATACATCTTGAATTAAATTTAAAATGCTCAAGTTCTCCATAGTCATTTTTGTAGACGTGCTTGCAGGGAGTCAACATTTTGTGTGTCGCTGCTGTGTGTGTGTTAACTCTGAAATGTCCTCAGACAAGTATAAGCTAATGTTTCTTTCCACTGTTATTCTTAAAGGAGGGATCAGAGAACCTTTAAAAATGTTTTTCTCAGGGTGAGCTCTAAGTTTGCATTATTGTTATAAACATTCTGTAGTAACCCACTAGTGTTTACATGGTTTCATTTTTATTTGAGTGTGACAGGTGGGTGTGCAATAGATGTTTACTGAACATCTTAATATGAGATTTGCTTTAAGAACAAATTGCATTTATCAACATTATTCAGCAAACTTGTGTGAACTCAGAAAATACACTAACATTCTTTTTATTTAACATCCATAACATTCTTATGCCCGTAAAGGTTGTCCTTTGAGAAGACAAAACAAGTTTGGGCTTTCATCTTGCCTTCTTTTTTTCTCTCTCTTCACTCTCTCAGTACAAGATAAAAGAATGAAATGCCTGATGGCTTCTCACCAGTCAGGCAGCGTGTGGGTGGAGGGTGTTTTAAACATTCCCACTCACGACAGAGAGCGCCTGTGAGAGGGAAGAAAGTGCACGGATCACCATGATGCTTACTGAATTGGAGCTGGTATAGTCAGGAGGGGCTGCGACAAACACTTCTACCAGCCCAAAGACAAGGCCACATCAAAAAGTGTCTGTGGTCTTCTTGCTCCCAAAGCACCTCTCTGTGTCTCCATTCTATCAAGTCTATACCTTTCATGGGGCTTCCCTGGTGGCTTAGTGGTAGAGAATCCACCTACCAATGCAGGAGATGTGGGTTCAATGCCTGGAGAAGGAAATGGCTTCCCATTCCAGTATTCTTGTCTGGGAAATTGCATGGACAGAGGAACCTGGCGGGCTACAGTCCATGAGGCTGCAAAAGAGTCAGACACGACTTAGTGACTTAACGACAGTAGCTGCTTCACAAACTTGTGTTAGTTTCTACTGCACAGCAAAATGGATCAGCCATAAACATACGCACATCCCCTCCCTTTTGGACTGTTTCCTGTGCGATACAGCATGTTCTCATTAGTTATCTATTTTGCATATAGTATCAGTAGTATTTCTCTATGTGTCAGTCCCAATCTCCCAACTCCTCCCACCCCAGATAATACATTTCTGATGTTTTAAGTCACCTGGGTTGTTGTACTTCCTTATGGAAACCCTAGGAAATGAATACACCTGCCAACTTGCACAAGCCTTCAAAGGGCTTCTTTGACACAGATCACAGACACCAGACGCATTATCGTCTTTATCTGCCCTTCTTGTGAACACAGTGACATAAAACGTTTTGTGGGTATAGAAGTAGGGCGGTCTAGCCAAGCAGAAACCCATGGTTATTCTCCCTGCTGTGGGTAGGCTGGGCTACGGTAAGTGGAGAAGAGTTGCTGGGAGCCTGCCGCCATAACAGAGACCAGGCACCGGGGGCCTTGGAGGGTCAGGGTCAGGCCAAGTAGGCATGGAAAGAAGCCAGAGTCTGCTCAGAATAGACTTGGAGAGAGAAGGAGTTATTGTTTAGTCACTAAGTCGTGTCCGACTCTTTGTGATCTTATGGACTGTAGCCCACCAGGCTCCTCTGTCTATGGGATTTCCCAGGCAAGAATACTGGAGTGGGTTGCCATTTCCTTCTCTAGGAAATCTTCCCGGCCCAGGGATCTAACCCGTGTTTCCTGCCTTGCAGGCGGTTTCTTTACTGCTGAGTCATCACGGAAGCCCATTAAGAAAGAGACTGAGGGCAAAATACAGAATAACTTTATGACTTTGAACTTCAAGACTCTCTGGCTTTGAAAAATGATTCCTGGCTCTGGAGAGGGAGTATGATGACAGTAATGAGAAAAGTGGGAAGGAATTTCCATTTTAGGAACAATTGTGAGTTCTGTTGCCAACGTCATTAACTTCAGGAATTGGAAAGGGCGGAGTTCTTAGGTCTCGGGAAGTTCAGTAGTTGTAGAGAGCCTGAAAGGTGTGGATTTGAGAAGATGATGGGATTTAGGCATTCATAGATTATGAATGAGTTTTTACCACCCTGTGAGGATTCCCCAAAAAATATCTATTAATAGACTAACTGGTGATGGGTCTGTTACCACTCCCTCACGTGTGGTATGGTCAGTATTATGGGCGTAATTCACGTTGTGCACGTGAATCCCAGGAGGGAGAAGTCGGAGGATTAGGTTCCAGTGGGCCCAGGGAAGCCTCCATCACATTTACAGGAGTTCTTGAATTTGGGGATTTGACCATTTGAGATTTGTGAGGCTCTCCTGATAGCACTGCCAGAAGGCCTCAGCCAAAGACAAGCAGAGTCTGTGAGCATGTGGCTCATGAATTATGGGATCAGAGAGTCAGTGCCAGCTTTCAGCATTCCCCCTCATTTGGGCAGATGAGGAATCTGTGTCTTGGTGTCTTGCCACCAGTTATACTGGTGATAGTGATTCAGAATCAGAATCCAGTTTTCATGGCTCTTTCCACCATCCCAGTCAACAAACGTTTTAAAGTAATTGCCATGTGGCCAGCACTGGGAGACATACTTTCTTCTTTTCCTAGCCTAGAACCTCATCAAAGGAACAAAGCCAGTCTTCCAGAGTTTGTGTGGTGAAGACAAACTCAAGAGCAGCGCAATAGAAGGCAAGTGACCCCTTACATCAGAAACCTCAGGAAGCTTGCCTATTTCCTATCTATATCCTGGAATCATAATATTTGTCTTGTGTCCCGAGCTAGTGATATGAGAAAGCTTTGAGAGCTATAAAATGCACTGTTATTGGAGAAGTATTATTAGCAATGAGTGTTCAGAGAAGTGAGGAACTGCTGTAGACTTGAAGAGGCAGACTGAATGCACCATTTGTAATGGGTATTGTTTTGACTGAAGACATCTGTGATTGAGGAGGGTGCCGAGGATGAAGGACCACGAGCAGAGTTTGAAAAGTGTGAACTGGGGAGTATTTGGATCGTTCATCAGTCTGACTGGGATAGGGAGTCACCATGCCCCTTCCAGCCAGTAGTTGAGGTCAAGTTTAAGTCAAAGCCACTTGAGGGACTTGAGGTGGAAAAGCACCATTATAGATATCACCATTGCATAGATGATTATTTTTTATTTCTGCTAGGTCTTTAAGGCACGTTATCTCTGGAATCTCTTAACAAATGTCTGCCCCACTGAGCATGGAGAAAAAACATGTTACTGAAACAGATGTTAGCACTTTATCCATCCTCCTTCTTGTCCTCCTTTGTTTATCTCTTTTGCATGTATAAAACATCAAAATAAAAAGTAGAAGATTCAAATAAAGGTGGTAGTATATGCAAAAAATAGTGCCAGAACATCTGTTAATTTAAACCTAGGATTTTATTAATAGATTAAAGGTACCCATCGTTTTTATCTGTGTTTACTTTGAGTTGACTTCAAGGCTCTTAGGCAGGGACAGCTGGCCGGGCAGGTTTTGACCCCATCCGCTCAATGTTAATTCGATTTGTGTGGGGTCTTAACTGCTTTGCTAAAATGGAACTGTGTGTGACTCTGTTTTTGTCTGTGGCTAGAGGATGTATTCAGTTCTGAAAACTTGAAGAAAAAAAAAACAAAACAAAACAGAAAATGCTGACAACCTGCCCAGTTTTAATCCCGTTTGCCCTCCTGCTCCTCATTGAAAGAAAAAAAAAAGCTCTTGCAGCTAAACTTTCCCTGGGGATCAAAAACATGGTGTGTGGGCACTGCTACGGGATCCTTGGCCAAAGAGCATTTAGTCACTAAATGCTTTCCCTGGGGATCAAAAACATGGTGTGCAGGCACTGCTACGGGATCCTTGGCCAAAGAGCATTTAGTCACTAAATGCTTTCCCTGGGGATCAAAAACATGGTGTGCGGGCACTGCTACGGGATCCTTGGCCAAAGAGTATTTAGTCAGTCAGGGCTGAGCTCACCAGACGCTTGGGTTACTGATGTTCCTTATGGGGGTCTTGAGGGAGGCTCAGAGGATAAGAGCGGCATAAAATGCTGTGTGCCATGTTGCATGATGGACTGGCTTTTCCTCACAGATCATCCTAAGCATACAAGTGACCACCTGCTTATGATGTTGGTATGATATAATATTGAAGAAATACAGATTTATTTGAATTTTGCAACTCTTAAGTCTGCGGTTTTTAGGACACCAGTAGCTTCATTTACAGGCTTTCCAGGTGGCTCAGTGGTAAAGAATCCACTTGCCAATACAGGAGACATTGGAAACACAGGTTCAACCCTTGGATTGGGAAGCTTCCACGGAGAAGGAAATGGCAACTCACTCCAGTATTCTTGCCTAGAAATCCCATGGATGGAGGAGCCTGGTGGGTTAGAGTCCATGGGGTTGCCGAGTTGGGTGCAACTGAGCACACGCACGCATGCACGCACACACACAGATTCATTTATTCCTTTGACAAGTATTCAGTGAGGACTGGGCTTTGTTCTAGGACCACGTGCTAGCAATGAAGATGACACAGTCTGCTTTCAGTGGACTTAAGGTCTAGTAGGGGTCACAGCGGAAAAGGCGATGGCACCCCACTCCAGTACTCTTGCCTGGAAAATCCCATGGATGGAGGAGCCTGTTGGGCTGCAGTCCATGGGGTCGTTACGAGTCAGACGCGATTGAGCGACTTCCCTTTCACTTTTCACTTTCATGCATTGGAGAAGGAAATGGTAACCCACTCCATTGTTCTTGCCTGGAGAATCCCAGGGACAGGGGAGCCTGGTGGGCTGCCGTCTATGGGGCCGCATAGAGTTGGACACGACTGAAGCGACTTAGCAGCAGCAGCAGCAGCAGCAGCAGCAGGGGTCACAGACCGCACGTCCACAAATAGAGGTGTAATGCAATATCACGACTGTTGGGAGAAAATTCCAGAGGGGAAGACAACAGACCATGACTTGGGGCAGATTAGGCTGTTTTGGAGAAATAGTTGGGGAAAGCATCTTTGAAGAGGTGACACTGAGCAGAAATAGGGAAGTGCGGGATTCAGACTTGAGTATGTGGGGGAAGGGCATCCTAGGGAGAGGGGACAGGGAGAACAAAGACCCTGAGTGGGATGAACTTGGCCTGTTTGGGGAATAGAAGAAGGTCATTGTGATCAGAGTGCTTTGAATGAAAGGGAAAGTGATAAAGATGAGGCCGGAGTGATAACCAGAGGCCAGATCAGGGAGAGCCTTATGGACCGTGGTGAGGATATTAGGTTTTGTTCTGAGTATAATGGGAAGTCATTAAAAAGAAATCACCCTAGCAGCTGCATGGAGAGTGGAGTGTAGGGGAGCAGGAGGGAAAACAGGGAAATGCAGAAGCTATTGCAAGATTCCGGAGGACAGAGGAGGGTGGACTTGACGGGGGCTGGCAATGGAGGAGATGAGGGGTAGTTGGGATGAGGAGTATTTCGATGGTTGACAAGATTTATTGGTGGAGGAATGTGGGGTGCGGTTACCTGGGAAACGGCTTTACTGGTATTCTCCAATTAGTGATACCCACAGGCCACAGTCACTAGCCCCCACCCCAGCCGCCCCCGCCATCACCCTAGAGTGACTATGATCCCTGGTAGCTGAGCCCATGGCCCCTACATGAAGCTGAAGAATGATCAAGCCTTAAATGGCTTTTGAAATTTTAAATAAAAGTTTACATTTTAAATATGTTTTCGGTGAAGAATAGAATAAAAACTTTGCTTGCTTTGTATCACCTTTTTAAAAAACCTTTCCTTAGCAACCTTTCAAAACCACAGCAGATGTTTCTTAGAAAAATAAAGTAAATTGCAGTTTCCAGGAAGAAGAGACCCATTATGGTGGGCTCATTAAGAAGTTCATTATTTAGTGTATTGGGAAGGCTGAGTTTAATTTACAGTTTCTTCTGCTGGGTAAGAATCCTAGACAGAATCAGGACAGCTAATGGTGAAAAGAAAGCAAATAATGAAAATTCAGATTTTTCTTTCCTCAATTCTGGCATTTGAAATTTTAAATCTCAACTCAGTGTTGGGTGGACTCATTTTGGATTTCCTGTTTCCTTTTGTTCTGTTGTTATTCCTTCCTTCCTCCAAGGCTGATTATCAGATGTTTTTTCCCACTGCGAAAAATAATTCAACATACATTATATGCTTTCCAAATATTTCTGAGATAACTATGTTATTGCTTTAGGATACTTTTGTAAAAAAAAAAAATGTGTAAAATTGAAATAATGTGATTTGGGAGGTATTAACCATTTCTTGACCTTTTTCTGAATAAATAATCATCCTGGGAATCTAGTCTACTCTAAATTAGCTGTATCCTTGAATATTTTTTGTTCTTTAAGATTTCATTGATAGCCTGTAATTAGATACACTTCATTGCACTAATGAAATGCAATATTTATATATATTTTTTATTTTTTTAAGATTTTTTTGATGTGGACTGTTTTTAAAATCTCTATTGAGTTTGTTATAGTATTGCTTCTTTGATGTGTTTTGTTTGGCTAGAGGCATGTGTAAGGATTGAAACTGTACCCCTTGCTTTGGAGGGTGAAGTCTTAACCACTGGACTGCCAGTGAAATGCAGTCTTTAAGTGCTGATATTAAACCTGTGTCAGCTCTTGTTCTGGATCCACAAACACATGAAGTTAGAAAGAGTGTGTTCATGTTCAGAGTGCTCCTCGGTGCCCAAAGCCAATATTGTTTTACCTGGAGATGCACAGTCAAGACCACCTCTGTGACTGGTTTCCTCATCTGTAGATCATGGAACAGCTATGAACCAGCTGTTCACTGGTTCGTGGCACTGGTCGCAGTCTATCAGTGGTTGGTTTTATGATGAATCTGATTTGATAACAAGATTGTTGTGGTTCTTTGGCTTACATATGTTGCTCAGAGTCTCCTCGGTTGATGAGAATATCATTTAATGAGGCTTTACTTTTCTCAAAGAGGGAAAGTATTTCCAGACTCCTTAGGGACACAGGACTCTATTCTGGACTGGAAGGAATTCTGAGACTAAGACTCAGCTGTCGACCACACATGTTCATGAACATGGGCACTTATCAGTATCAGTCATTAACAACAGTGGCTCTCGTTCATTGACCATTTAGTATGTGATGCTGTAAATCCACCCAACAGTCTTACAATATTCTTCTGGTGGCAGGAAGAGAAACTGAGACTCCCAGAGAATGAATGGCTCTCTCAGGGCCCATGGGAATTGTCAGCAGGACCAGAGTCCACACTGGGTGGAAAGGAGACTGCAGAGTTGAAGCCAGCGTAATACTTTCCTTTAGGATATATATACCCTGGAAGGGAAGACCAAGAAGGGAATTGTGTGAAGCTTCAAGAAGACAAGCCTATGTAAGCCAGGGCCCCATGACTGTGAGTTGCCCACTTCACCTGAGTGCTGAGAGAGGATAAGGGAGCCATCAGACTTTGTTGACACTAGTCAGCTCTTCCAGGAGATACCTCGAGTGGAGTTTAGTTGATAACAACTATTCTGAATGGTCCTTTTTAGGAGGTTTCAAAGCTTGTGCTCTGCAATCGCAGGTTGCTGACTATAATCCCTGCACCTGGTCCCCCCTCCCATCAGTCACCAGTGCACTAGTGTGGTGACAGTCGGGGGTACCAGTTCATCCACACGACTCCACCTTTTGCTCTTGGCCTGCTCGCTACAAGTGCCAGAAATGCCATTCGTGGCTCATCGAGTTTTGTTGGTTTTGTTTGTTCGTTTTAAACCACGTAACTCGTATCGGGGTTCTTTTAGTTAAGGTAGTAGAAAGCCAGGTTTGAATTGGCTTAAGCAGCAGGGAAGCGCATTGGCTCCTAAAGATAGAGTGATTCAGTGTTGATTCATCTGGCAGTTTCAGCAATGCTATCAAAGACCCAGGTTTTTTCCGTCTGTCTGCTCTGCTTCCACACAGACAACTTTATTCTTGATTGGTTCTCCTTGTGAGCGCAGGATGGCTGCTGGAAGCAGGTGGGTTTTCCCAGAAGTCTCCAGTAG
Source organism: Bos taurus (assembly GCF_002263795.3). NCBI lineage: Eukaryota > Metazoa > Chordata > Mammalia > Artiodactyla > Bovidae > Bos > Bos taurus. The sequence goes on from NC_037336.1 coordinate 94,147,642, forward strand.
TCCTTTCTTTGTGTCTCCTTAGACGGACTAGTTTCTTGTCTCCATTCCTGAACCGATCAATTCAAGAGGGGTGGGAGTCCCATAGATGATGCGTGGCTACCTTTTGAGCTGAGCTTAAATCTCGAAGCCACAGACTGCTGCTAACCAAGCAGCAGTAAGTTGACTGACTGCCGCGTCAGCAACAGGGTCCATTACACGAAGACTCCGAGCCTCCAGAGCTTTCTGATGTGTCCTATTTCCCATCCTTCCAGGCAAGACTTGGGGATGATGAATAGTTTGATAGGCACTGCTACAAAATGCATTGCCTCAAATTATTAGGAGCCAGGTGGTAGACAAAAACATCAAAACTTGCTCAGCCTCATTAGCAATCCAGGAAATGTAAATTAGGATCACAGTGACATACTCCTTTACTCCCACGAGAACGTGGAGTGTTGGCGGTGATGTGTGTGTGGGAACAGGGCCCCTCATGTCCTCTTGGTGAAGTGTCATCTGGTACCATCATCACTCTGGGAGAGGAGATTGTACTGTCTTGTAAAGTGGAACACGCATATATCCTTTAACTTAACAAAGGTAAATACACATTTATAGGTGTATATACCAGGAAAAAATGTGCAATTCCTCCAAGAGACACGTTTGAGAATATTCATTACAATACTGGTTGTAATAGAAAAAAAAAACAAAAACAAACTTGAAACCAATCTCAGTGTCCCAGAACAGAACAACAAAATGCAACTGTGGCATGTTCACACAAAGGACGATTACACAGCAGTGGAAAATGAAGAAACTCCAGCTGCGTTTAGCAACATGGATATATCTTAAAAACTTAATATTTAATTTAAAAAAGCAAGTTGCCAAAGATTACCTACAGTGAAATACCATGCTTATAAAGCTCAAAAGCAAGTAGATTTAAGCAGTACATTGTTAGGACACATCCATATGTGGTGAAACTATGTTTAAAAGCAAGGGTTGTTCTCTAAGGAGGGGTAGTTGTGAAGGTGAGATGCAGGCGGAACACAAAGTTAACCTCCAGCGGCATTGACGATGAGATCTGATCTTTAGTCTATTGATAGAAACTGGGGTGTTTTATTTGTGGCTTCATAACTTAAAATTATTTTTTTATTGAGATATAGCTGATTTACAATGTTGTTAGCTTCAGGTGTATAGGAAAGTGATTCGTTTTTAGATATCTATTCTTTTTTAGATTCTTTTCCATTATAGGTTATTACAAGATATTACATATAGTTCCCTGGGCTATATAGTTAGGTCTTTGTTGGTTATCTCATAACTTTCTTTCTATCCATCTCTCTATATTTCTACATGTCAACTACTACATAATAATTTTAAACACGCAGGCTCCTGAGCGCTTAAGCAAATGTGATTGGTTGCAGAAGGGTGACAAAGTAACATGATTCTTGCAAAAGGAGGCCACATCTGATGAGTCAATCAATGTTCCATGAAGGAACAAGCCGTCGCCGTCGTGTGGCTGGGGAAACCAGCAGCTATCATCTATTTGGAAAAGCCTTTGGTTAAAGACTATCATAAGTCAAGGTATATAAAGACCGTCTATCTTGAGTTATTGAAACCCTACATCGTTTTAGGTTGGGGAAATATTTACTCACGGTTAGGGAGGCAGGGGTCAGAAGTGAAAAATAAGTAAAGACATTTTTTTAAAAAGGAGGATTAAACGAGCCTTCCTCTAAAAGTGTAAGCTTTTCATTTCTGTGGTGGCCAGTCAAACTTTGCCATATAAGACTTTTTTTTGGCCGTGCCAGATGGCATGTGGGATCTTGGTTTCCTGACCTGAGATCGAACCTGCATCCCTTGCATAAGAAGCGTGGAACCTTGACCACCAGACAGCCAGGGAATTCCCGCTTTGTGAGATATTTTTAACGAATGATTTGAAGGAGTGATGCACAGGCAGGAGAATCCTTTGGATAGAGCAGGTACTGAGTGCAGCCTGGGAAAACCCTGAGTGCGAAATTTAAACTCAAGACTGGGGCCTGTGTGGCTCCAAAATAGAGCAGGTGAGCTTTCGTGCGCACAGCTCATTTCCGCTCCTCGTTCAGTTCTCCCCGGAGTGTCAATGTTTGGTGAGAAGACACTGTCGCTCTTGTGGTGAATTTCTTTTGCCAACTTAGCCTCTCAGAGAATATCCTGTCCTAGACTCTCTCAATGGTTAAATAACAGGGGCTGTTTCTCACGAGGGTGGGCCTTTTGATGTCATTCACTTGATTCAGTGCAATCTTTCCATCTCCCTCTAGAAACTGTCTTCGTCTCCCTCAACACAAAGTCTAGCCACGAGTGTCTCCATTGGACAAGTGTGTTTTTTTTCAACCTTTCTCTCGATGTCCCCATGAGTAAAAGGAAAAGGTTGAACTAGATGTCTTTTTTTCTTAGGAGAAAAAAATTGAAGTTTAGTAACGTGTAAATGGAGAGACCAAGAAAAACTGAGAAACTCCTGAACTTAGATGAGTTCTGAGGTCACTTGGAAATTCAAGCTTCTGTGACTCTGGGAATCTCTGTGTCAAGGGCCACATGTCCCCAATGCCCCGCCTCTCCCAGAGTCAACAGTAGGCTGATGTCACTCGTTCTGCCCCCGCCGCTTGTGCTCCCGATAATGCAGACCTCTGTCACTCCCTGCAAGCATTATTTCTCATTCGTCTTAGTTAATATTCCAGGTCCCTCTCCCTGAACCACGCGATGATAGTAAACTCAGCAACGACAAGATGGACCTTTGCAAAATCTTTTCCAGATTTATATTAGATATAGAACTTAGATGGAGGCGTGAGCAAGCCCATCAAGTTTAGGGAGCCTTCATCTGCTCCCTTATGCTGAACTTATCAGTGGATGAGTTCTCTTGGGGTCCAGGGGAAATGTTAGTTTGAGCCACTGTGGGCAGCAAAGGAAAACAACCTGTCTAGGTATCGGGTAGTAGACACCACTGTGCTTCCACAAGGGCCCCCAGACAGCTGTCTGTCCACCAGAGGGAATGAGGCAGAGGGCAGCAGAGGGCTGGCTTGTCCTGAGCTTCCTGTCCTCGGTGTCCAAAGTCCCCCAGACTCAAGGCGTGGATAGCCACACCAGCTCGTGTCAGCTCGCTGGTGAGCTCGCTTCCTTCACCCACGTGTAACTTGGCCCCTCAGTGCTTGACAATCTCACCTCTTCCGGAACTTTCTCCTCTAGGCTTTCCACTACTGCTGTTCTCTCGGATTCTTCTTTTATTTTCTGAACGCTCTTTCATAGTCACTGTTCCTTTTTTGGCCTGTCTTCCAAAGTTCGCTGTTTCCAGGACTCTGCCACTGGCCTGCTCTGCAGTCTGCCGAAGAAGAAGCACATGTGGACAGATGGGTATAGCAGGAAGCAGAGGGTCACGGGGACAACGGGCTTGTGCAGACCGCAGCGGGCACAGCCGCTGTGTGACCCAGTGCCCTGCCCGGCAACCACATACGGCCCTCGGGCCCCAGTTTCCAGCAGCGTCCCTCCTCCTCGGAAACCACGAGCCCTTCATTGGCTTTAGCTTTACGTGTGCCGCCTATGATTCTGCCATTTCCCTTTTGATTTTCCCCCCCTCTTTTTAGGATTAAAAAATTAATGATATAAATGATTTTAAAAATGTAATCAGAGCTTATCTTTGTGATTTAGAAATCAAGTCGTGGAAAGTAACTGGCTGCAACTCCACCCTTGCCAACCCCAGTCTTCATCTCAGAGCCGAGGCCTCAGTGTCATCTAAATCTACTTGTAACATTCAGATCTTTTTTCTGAGTGAGTCCCAGAGTCACACTGTGGGGACAAAACAGCCTTGATTGCTCACCTCACATTTCTATCTGGATGGTGGTTCCCTTTACTGCTGAGGTCGGATGGAATTTTAAGGTATAAAGTAAAAAAGACGAATCACCCTGGGCCAGGTATTTCTCTCTCAATATATTTGCTTCCTGGTGTCATTTTCTATGATACAGAGCGAATCATTCTGCTTGGAATGGAGTGGTGGGGTAGAGCAAAATAAATGGTTAGTGAGTAGAAAGCAAAAGTTGCTCAGTCTTGTCTGATTCTTTTTTATCCCACATACTAACACAGTCCATGGAATTCTCCAGGCCAGAATACTGGAGTGGGTAGCCTATCCCTTCTCCAATGGATCTTCCCAACCCAGGAATCGAACCGGGGTCTCCTGCATTGCAGGTGGATTCTTTACCAACCGAGCTATCAGGGAAGCCCTAGTGAGTAGAGGAGAAGAGAAATTTCATGTGACAGGACATCCACTAGCAAGTACGGTAAATGTCCATACAGGATTTAGCACAGTTACCCTGCTGGTTCAGTGGTAAAGAACCCGCCTGCCAATGCAGAAGACACAGGTTTGATCCCTGAGTTGGGAAGATCCCCTGGAGAAGGAAATGGAAACCCACTCCGGTATTCTCAGGTGGGAAATCCCATGGACAGAGGAGCCTGGCGGGCTGTGGTCCATGGGGTTGCAAAGAGTCAGGCGTGACTGAGTGACCAAACACCACCACCCCAAACCAGGGTCCACACCCCTGGCCGCCCGGCCGCCAGGGGGCTCCCTGCCAGGCTGACTTGCCCACCCAAGAGCCCCTCCTTAGCCTGTGGCCGCCTGGACCTGTGGAGCCTCGCAGTTCTGCTCTGGGTTTTGGCCGTTTCCTCAGGATTTTTACAGTTCATCCTGGCACGACATTTCTGTACCACGTAGAAGACAGTCTGTGGCTTCAAACACATTCAGACACACATCGTGGGCTGCTTTCGAGAAAGAGCAGTAATAAATACATCGCTTATTTTGATGTGGGTGAACTTGTTGGGACAGATCAAAAATACATCTGTCTTTCAGCATGCGTATTTTCTAATTTCTGCACTCATCAGAATACAGGGTTCGGGAATTCCCTGGGAGTCCAGTAGTTAGGACTCTGTGCTTCCACTGCAGGGGACACAGTTTCAATGTCATGGAATTAAGATCCTGCAAGCCTAGAGGCAAAAAAAAACAAAACAGAGAATAGAGGATTCAACAACGCTAAATATTCTTCAAGCCATATTGTCGTCATTATTGAGGAGTTACGTATTTTACATATTACAGTTAAATACTTGTCCTAACCCCAGGAAATGCCTGTGTTTCTGCCTTTATATACAGTTAGTATTTCACCGTCAAGACAAAAAGCTCAAAAGAACCCAGAAGAGAGACAAAATCCTAGTATTCGGCACACTGAACAAGGCATGTGTGTAACTGTCATAACACTGATGTTTTATTTTCTGAAATAAAGCTTATACAGCCCGTCATTAAATAATGTATCCGCTTCTAAATCAGGCATAGTTGATGCTGTTATTCTTAAGGAGATTCTTTAGTGGAGGACACCAGGGGAGCTGGCCCCCCTTGTCTGTTACATCTTGCTGTTAAGCACAGATTGCTCTTAATAGCTTACTGCTCTCTGTAAGATGAAAACAAAATTGACTATTCAGCACCATTCGCCTTCTCTTAGTCACTGCCATTAGCTTCTGTGAACGTGCACTAAAATCTCAGGAACTGCCTATAGAAAAGATGTTTCACAGCTGCCAGTAAAGCCAGCGTCGGTCATTTAAAGAGTCAGGGTCAGATCTGATGGTAATTCAGCCCTTTCTGAACGTTCACACCATTACCTTAGCTGTTATTGCTCCCAATTACAATCTGTGTCCCATTTGAGATTCTGTCAGTGAAGCACTCGCGGCCCGTTTTGCCTTTTGCTATTTATTATTTAGTGGCTTCCCAGGTGGCGCTGCTGGTTAAGAACCCATCTATCTGCCAGTGCAGGAGACGTAAGAGATTGCAGGTTTTATCCCTGGGTCAAGAAGACCCCCTGGAGAAGGGCATGGCAACCCACTCCAGTATTCTTGCCTGGAGAATCCCATAGACAGAGGAGCCTGGCGGGCTACAATCCACAGTGTCGCAGAGACTTGGACACAACTGAAGTGACTTAGCAGGCACGTTTATTATTTACACTGTGCTGGGTATCTCACTAAATGCCATACATATTGACTTCATCCAGTCTTCATTATTACTATTGTAGCATTATAGTATTTGTACATTATATACTGTGTTATCATTATATATAATCCCTATTGCTTTTGTTTTACAAATTAAGAAACTGAGGTTCAGAGAGGTTAGGCAACTTGCATGAGTCACACAGCTAGTGATGGAATCAGAGCTCAGAATCTAGGCCTCCTCTGATCTGAAATTGGCTCCTTACCCATCCATCATGCATCTGGAAGAGAACTCAGAAGCATCAGCTTCCAGCCCCTCATTTTATGGACAAGCACTCATGGCTCAGAGAAAAGTGATGTGCCCAGGGTCTTGCTCGTGTAAGTGTTCTAAGACCCCACGCCCTTCCCACTGTGTCACTTGATGTCACAGTCCTTGCCCTTGGCTGATGACTCCCATCAGTCTTCCTGACTGAGTTTGCTTCACCAGAACTGGCTGTGTCTGTAGGAACAAAAGGAGTTGAGTTTTCATTGGGAAGTGCAGAAAATATAGTTTCAGAGATTAAAAGAAAACAACAACAACAACAACAACTGGGATGTGGCCTATTGAAGGCAAGCGAGTGTAAGTGGATTCTGGGCTCTTCCTCTGGGAGCCCATGGCTGTTACGCTGGCACTGGCTGTGGCTGCCCTCCCCTCTCGGGGTCCAGCGGGGAGTCACTGCCCCTGTGCAAGGAGGTCCCCCTGCTCCCTCTATGGGGGTTTCCATCTCCATGGTCAGAATGCTGGCATCACGTGACTTTCCTCTTTCCACACCCATGGTCACTTTCACCTGTACTTACAGTGAGCTGTGCAAACAGCAGACCCTGGATTCTCTGCTGTGGCTGCTGTGGCTGCTATGGCTTTGGTCTTCATGGAGGGGTAGGCAGGGATGGAAGGGCTTTGTTTTATGGGACAGGGCAGCTCTGTATAATCAAAGTTATGGTTTTTCCAGTAATCATGTACAGATGTGAGAGTTGGATCATAAAGTATTGATGCTTTCAAACTGTGATGCTGGAGAAGACTGTTGAGAGTCCCTTGGACTGCAAGGAGGTCAATCCTAAAGGAAATCAACCCTGAATATTCATTGGAAGAACTTGTTGCTGAAACTGAAGCTCCAATACTTTGGCCACCTGATCCAAAGAGCCAACTCATTGTTGATGCTGGGAAAGATTGAAGGCAAGAGGAGAAGGGGACAACAGAGGATGAGATGGTTGGATGGCATTACTTACTCAATAGACGTAAATTTGAGCAAGCTCCAGGAGATAGTGGAGGACAGAGGAGCCTGGCATGCTGCCGTCCACGGGGTTGCAAAGAGTTGGACACGACTTAGTGACCAAACAACAATGACAACACAGCAGAAATATCCTTGGATGAGCCTATTGTTTAATATTCATATCTCACTGAGAGGTTGGACTGGAAAGGATGCCAGGACCATGCCAGGACCCCAGTGTGATACTTAGTCTCTCTGTGTGTTAGCGGATAGGGGAACCAAGGAGTGATCTATGACAAATGTTACACTACTCAGAGGAACCCCTGAGGCAAGGGACAGACCTCTGACTCTGGCTGTTTGAGTCCTGAAGCCTCTTGACCACTGAAAAGTCTCACTGGACCTGACCTTGGGAAGGCTGACCAGCCTCTGCTCCCGAGGGGCAGTGGGGAGTGGCCACCTAGGATACAAGCACCGGAAACACGCCGTGAGTCACCAGTTCCAGGAGGATGGGAGTGTCTGGGGCGGGGGCTCTGTGCTCTGGTGACGTCTCCACTGTCCAGGGTCTGGTTCTTGAGCCCCGCAGGTCCAGGAGCTCCCGTTTGTCACTGTTTTCAGCAGTGTTTGCATCCGGGGCCTCTCAGTTGTCTGTGGCATCAGAAAGATGCCTGTCGATTTAGTGTGACCGTTTTATAGGGACAGAATGTCCTTCTCACCTCTCCAGTGTGTCCCAGGCTAGGGACACTGAACGGATGGTTGGAAGGCAGTTGGGCAAGTGGGCAGTGAGAGCGAAGGAAGAGATGACCTTACTTGACATGTCATCCGAGAATGGCGAGGCCCGATGACCCCCTCCTTTGCACACAGCTCTGCTGACCAGATATATTGATGGCCTCCTGATGGACCCAGAGGAGCAAACACTGCAAACTTCCTCTCCGCATCTCTTTCACTGTTTTTTTGCACCAAGCACTGAGTGCACTCTGGCTGGCGTGATTATAATCTCAGTTAGGCTTTCTTTTCTGAGCTCAGGCCAAATCACACACAGTGAACGGAGAGCACCCCAAGCTTCTTAGCTGTCCTTTTTCAGACGGTCTCTCGTGTGACTTCCAGAGCCGCTTGCTAGCACCAACTGCGTGTACGAATAGATGTGCATATGAAGTAAACATCTGATCAAAATACAGGCAGGAAAGTGTACAAAGTTATAAGCATAGCTCAATAAAAGTTATGGGTCATAGAGCAGCACTCAGAGCAAGAAGAATACTGTCGGCATCCCACAAGCCCCCTTCCTGTCCTCCTAAGCCACTGTGTTCTCAAGAGGGACTGCTGTTCTGCGGGTGCGCTATGTCGCTTCAGTCTTGTCTGACTCTTCGCGACCCCATGGACTGCAGCCCACCAGGCTCCTCTGTCCATGAGATTCTCCAGGCAAGAGTACTGGAGTGGGTAGCCATTTCCTTCTCCAACAACTGTCCTGCCCTCTAATAAATCATAGGTTTAATTTTGCTTGTTTTGAGCTTCATATAAAGGAAACTCCCAGTGTATTCTTTTTGCTCAACATCATATTGTAATTGTGTCTCTGTGTGGCAGTGGGTACATTGATATCCTTACTGTACAGTGATATATAACTTATGAATACATCCTGCTATCGATGTGCTTGTAGTGTTGCTGTGAACATTTTGTGCAGGCTTTTGGCATAGATCAACGGTATTTTGAATCTATCTAAGTTTGCTCTTAAAATAATTTTGTCCGAGTTCTGGGAGCATGTTCCCATCACCCCCGTGGACAGGCGACAGTACCCTGAGTGCCCTTCTCTGCCATACCATGGTGCCAAATGTGGGCCTGGCCTCTCTTCTCCTCCCAGACTATTAATCCGTGTACTAAGTAATTTGTAATTATTAAAAAAATTTTTTTTGTTTTATGATGTGAAAAGGCAGAGGAACCAGAGACCAAATTGCCAACATCCGCTGGATCATGGAAAAAGCAAGAGAGTTCCAGAAAAACATCTATTTCTGCTTTATTGACTATGCCAAAGCCTTTGACTGTGTGGATCACAATAAACTGTGGAAAATTCTGAAAGAGATGGGAGTACCAGACCACCTGATCTGCCTCTTGAGAAATTCGTATGCAGGTCAGGAAGCAACAGTTAGAACTAGACATGGAACAACAGACTGGTTCCAAATAGGAAAAGGAGTAAGTCAAGGCTGTATATTGTCACCCTGTTTATTTAACTTATATGCAGAGTACATCATGAGAAACGCTGGACTGGAAGAAACACAAGCTGGAATCAAGATTGCTGGGAGAAATATCAATAACCTCAGATATGCAGATGACACCACCCTTATGGCAGAAAGTGAAGAGGAACTAAAAAGCCTCCTGATGAAAGTGAAAGTGGAGAGTGAAAAAGTTGGCTTAAAGCTCAACATTCAGAAAACGAAGATCATGGCATCCGGTCCCACCACTTCATGGGAAATAGATGGGGAAACAGTGGAAACAGTGTCAGACTTTATTTTTCTGGGCTCCAAAATCACTGCAGATGGTGACTGCAGCCATGAAATTAAAAGACGCTTACTCCTTGGAAGGAAAGTTATGACCAACCTAGATAGCATATTCAAAAGCAGAGACATTGCTTTGCCAACAAAAGTTCATCTAGTCAAGGCTATGGTTTTTCCTGTGGTCATGTATGGATGTGAGAGTTGGACTGTGAAGAAGGCTGAGTGCCGAAGAATTGATGCTTTTGAACTGTGGTGTTGGAGAAGACTCTTGAGAGTCCCTTGGACTGCAAGGAGATCCAAGCAGTCCATTCTGAAGGAGATCAGCCCTGGGATTTCTTTGGAAGGAATGATGCTAAAGCTGAAACTCCAGTACTTTGGCCACCTCATGTGAAGAGTTGACTCATTGGAAAAAACTCTGATGCTGGGAGGGATTGGGGGCAGGAGGAGAAGGGGATGACAGAGGATGAGATGGCTGGATGGCATCACTGACTCAATGGACGTGAGTCTGGGTGAACTCCGGGAGTTGGTGATGGACAGGGAGGCCTGGCATGCTGCGATTCATGGGGTCGCAAAGAGTTGGACACGACTGAGCGACTGATCTGATCTGATGTGATTTTGTTTGTTTTAATTGCTTTTTTGGCTGTGTTGTGTGACATGCAGGATCTTAGTTCCCCAACCAGGGATGGAACCCTTACCGTCTGCATTGGAAGGTAGAGAGAGTCTTAACCACTGGACCGCCAGGGAAGCCCCAATCCATAATTATTAGTTAAATGAATGTTTTGATGAGAGAATGGGACCTAAAATATTGGGCTGCCATAAAAAATGAAAATGAAGGCTTTGGCCTTCCCTGGTGGCTCAGACAGCAAAGAATCCGCCTGCAATGCAGGAAACCTGGGTTTGATCCCTGAGTTCAATCCCTGGATTGGAAAGATCCCCTGAAGGAGGGCATGGCAACCCACTCCAGTATTCTTGCCTGGAGAATCCCATGGACAGAGGAGCCCGGCAGGCTACAGTCCATGGGGCCGCAAAGAGTCAGACATGACTGAGCGATCAACACGTTTGTGTTTGGCCACTGCCACATTCCACCAGCAACAGGAATGGTGTAAGAAAGGCCGAATCAGGGAGAAAGAAGGTCAGGTCTGAAGTGCAATAGAGCAAGAGGACTGAGAGGCTAGCAGATGCAGGGACACTATGGGCCGTCCTGGGAGCGTGTGAGTTACCAGACACAGGGAGATGCGTGGAGCTGATAAATGTCTCAAGCCCTGCAGGTGCAACATCATCTTCCAGAAGAAACCTGCACCCCACGCCCACCCCATCTGCCCAGCACAGACCACAAGATGGTGGTGCTGGGCAGGAGAGGGGGTGGCAGGGCTTCCTTTGCTTTCCTTTCTGAAAGCTCCAGCAACGTTGTGAGACTGCACACCCACAGGCCCGTGTGGAGGGCACAGGGGTCATTTGCAGCCAGGAAGCAGTGGTCCCCAGTCACCTGGCCATGGCACCTTGACCGTGGGGCCCAGGTCACGAGTGAGATCCCTCACTCATCACAGGGATCTTCGTCGCCTTGAACACCATGTCACTGAGCCCTTCCTCAGGAAACCGTGAGCCAAGAACCGTTACCCCAAAGCCAGGAACTGGTGGCTTTCCAGCCAATGTGATAGGGGAGGGTTGCGCCCCAAAGGCCCATCTCCCCCTAAAGGACCCCCAGAGCAGTTAGTCGTATGGTGCATCTTGAAACTTGGCCAGATACGCCAAAGCAGTGACCTCTGACCCTAAGGACATCAGCCCGGCTCAGACCTGAACCAAGAGCCCATTGGCGGGCGGGGGGACACCTGTGGTACCTCACCCCACATCGTTCAGCCACAGAGCCGCCTACGGCCTTGGCACTTAGTATATTTCAGAAGCAGTGCTGGCATTTGCTTTTCCTTTTTTATTTTCCAAGAAGATAATGTCATCACCTCGAGAGGAGAGAATTTTTTTTTAAGGGCTGCTGTGAGCAATGCCTGTGTTTGTCATCAAAGACCCCATGCTGGCCACAGCGTGAGCTGACAGCTGAGCACCAGCGGGTCAGTACGAAAAGCCGTCGCCTGTGACGACTTGGAAAGGTGTCCGTGTACGTGTGTGTGTGCACACATGCATGTGCGTGTGTGCGCGTGTATATGCATGTGTAGCACACCCGAGCACTCATGGTTGTGGACACACGTCTGCAGGAAGCTGTAGGGTGGGCGGGGGTCAGTGACCTTGCTGGCTTCCACACACACAGCAGGCTGCTTGCAGCTTTGTTTATTTTCCTGGAGTTTGAGGTTCCCTTGCCAGGTGGGAGGCCTGCTAGAACAAAGACCACCCACCTGCCATTGCTTTTCTTTCCTTTTTCATCTCCACCGCGGCCCTGAGTCTAGTCCTGCTTGGGTGAAAGAATTGGCTCCTGCTTGACCTTCCTCAAGCCAAGGCATAGGTTTCCACGAGCATGTGGGATTCCAGCAAGTGGTACCTAACTGCAGTCACTTATGGGCACCAGAGGGGCTCTGTGTATGGCCGGCCAGCTCCTCCTGTTCCCAGACCTCCATTCTGTCCCTCCCACTCAGTCTTTTTGCAGCTTCGGTTTTTCAGAAGCCATCTCAAAATGTGTCTTCTGGAACCTGGATTTAAGCCAAGAGCCCTTGTGTTTGTAGACCTCTCCCTACCTCCGCGTCCTGGTCCAGGGGATGATTTGCACACTGAATTGTTCACAGGGCTGGAGATCAGCGTAGTGTTGGCACTGTGTGATTTGTGGTTTGGGGGAGACACAGAGCAGGAGGAGGGCTACACGCCGCCCAACAGCCGGTGTGAGCACGTCTGCATGTGACAGAAGCTATGTGAGCATCACCCCGTCATTGTTCCCTGCTGAGCCCCAGTGCCCAGCACCTCCCCTGAGTTAACCAGTGTTCTGTGGGCTGACTCATGATGAACCGGCTCTGCTAGGCGACAGGAGCCCCAGCGGCTCAGGCACGTGGGCGGAGGTGGAGTTCTCTCCTTTTCCCTGAAGTTTGTGGGCAAATGAGCAACTAAGCTTCAGCCCTATTTTCTATGTTGTGTTTTTCCATTCCTGATATTAAAACCATGGTAATGTCTCTACCTCTAATTAGAAGCAGAGAGACAAATTTTGCTTTGAAACAATCATAGAAAACAATGTCTGATTTTAAGAAACACCAAGACAAGTAGGACATTGCAAGGAAAAAAGAGACTGAGTCCTTACGTTAAGTGCTAAGTAAGCGTGTGTCAAGGAGTTTTTATCTGCTTGGCCAGAGGGATGGGCTCTTTGAGAAGAGAGAATTTTCTCCAAGGCCCTATCTTGGTTGCTCTAGAGGGATTAATTGCCTTTGCATCAGTTCTGGAGATGACTTAAACTGATCAAGTGAAGGTTCAGAACCATCACGCCCCAGGTGACCAGCAGGTGAAGGTCTTGGAGCCAGGAGATCTGGGATCAGTCTCAGCTCCCATCTTTGGCAACCATGTGGTCCAGGAACGGCCCTCTCCTCTCAAATCTTCCTCTGTAAATGGAAAGGATTCTGCTCTTTGATTGATCAGACATCTACAGGACACCCACCCGAGCCTGTCTCTTTGCTAGACCGTGGGGATGAAAAGCTAACCAACTGGTCCCTACCTCCAGGGAACTCAGGGGCTCTGATGAGAAAGGAAATAAGAAAATCAGCACTTAGGGCACGCTGGGGATGTTGATGGTCCGGGGTGGACACTGGGGAGCTGAGAGTGTCGCTCAGAAAAGACTTCTTCGAGTGGGCAACTCTTCAGCTGATTTGAAGGGAAGGACATTCAGGACAAGGTGATTTCCAATCTGAAATGTTGAGTCTGACTGAGGTGTTGGGTCTCCAGGGTTCCATCCCAGCCCTCTCCTGGTCTGGTTAGTTCAAGCACTTAAACAGGTTTGGGGCAGGAGTGGAACAGCTGACAGTTCACTTCCTGCCAACCTTGCAGTGATACAGCTCTTGTCTGCTTATCTGGCTGTGCTGGGTGTTCATTGCATCCCGTGGGCTCTTGTTCCCCAACAGGGATCAAACCAGGCCTCCTGCATTGGGAGCATGGCATTGTCACCACTGGCCCGCCAGGGAAGTCCCCCAAATGATATGGCTTTTGACAATTTTGTTTTAATTTAGAGGAATTTGGATTTTCACACATAAAATGAAACTTTATTATAAACCCCTTTACAATCATACACCTATCAAATTCACGTCAATTTTAAAACCTCATAAAATGTACTGTTTGCCAGTAGGTAACTGAACTGGGGAAGAAGGGAAAGACAAAATGTACATGCAGATATATATTTGCAGCCGTAGAATGTTGAGACTCAAGGGCTCACGGCGGGGGCAGTCTGTCCAACTCCATTCACAGATGAGCCGGGGGGACCCACACGGTGAGTCAGTTCTTTCTCATTTTGCTTCACGGTGTGGAGTCAGGCGTGTTAGCAAAGTTTGAAGATCTAGTAATCCAGCAGCATTCCTGTTACAGAGTATGGGCTCAGGAAATTCTGCAGAGCAGCCTTGAGTAAGGGGTTCCTATGGTTTCCACTCTGAACCTTAAGCTTTAGGGCAGGAGAGGTCTTGGCTGTGGGGACAGTCTCCTCTATTTCCTGGAATGAAGAGGAAGGAGGCGCTGACCGTGAATCCCTGGTTGGACCATTGGCCACACATCTCCCCTACTGGGAGCACAGAGAGCGACTGTGATTCCTCCACTGACAGTTGACTGATTGAGGCTTCCCCTCTATATCGAGGAATGCTTGGTTTAGAAACTAAGGGCACATCATAAAGGGAAACCATTTGTGATGGTTGCATTAACCTAATTACCTGAAAATTGCTGGAGTGTGTGTTGATAATAAATTGTATTTTTTTTTTGAAGTCACAAAGTGGGGCTTCCCAGCTTTGGCATGAGGTGGCCCTGGAGTTGCCCTTTTCACCTCTACCTGGGTGGCCTTTGACAGTGTGCTTAGGTACTGTTTAGTCATCAACACAACACCCACTCATAGGATGCTGTGAAAATTAAATGCCGTCTTTGTTTCAGGTCCCTAGGCCTATTCGTTAAAAATGTGTTCCTGCCTTTATAAACACAAATATTATGTCAAATGCCAAACAGATAAAATGGCTTTGACAACTAAAATTGAGAAATTCTACCATCAGATAATTAGAGTTTAGACTTGATGCCCAGTTTCCAATTAAATTCAGATGTCGGTGAGAAGCTGATAAATCTGTTCATGAACAGGAATGGACTTGACACCATGTCACTGGTTTTCATATCAGCTCTTTCATTAAGTATGGGGCACACGATCTTGTTTGGGGCCCTCTTGTGTTGTTTTTTACCATTTTCTGCTTCTGTGATCTTAGAGAAATAACTAATTTAGGAAACATAGGCTTAGAAAAGGAAATTCAGTATTATTTTTAATGCTATGGATTTTAAGAAAATTATTTCTTTTCTGATCTCAAAAAGCTACCAAGACCATTTTTAATATTTTTTTCTTATATAAAAAGTAATTTTTAAGTAATTTAAAAATGATTTATAGGAGTCTACGCTCTGTAATTTTTCTCTTCTCTTTCTCTCCACCACCCTCCCATCCCGCTTCCTTCTTTCCACAAAGAAAGGGTTTAAAAAAGATGAGGCCTTAAACGGTCAGGTTCTGGGCTCTTATTTCCAGACTGCCCTCTAAGAAGTCAGCCTCGCTGTCCACACTGCCGCACACTCTCTTTGTCTGCCACCAGCTTCCTCCTTTTCTGAAGCCTTAGGGGCATTTGTCAATGGGAGTCTACAAATATTATTTCTAATTTCCATTTCTTGGATTACTAGGGAGGTTGATGCCCATTTCAATTTCTCCTTCTGAGTTAAGGTCCTTTCCTGCCCTTGGGTCGGGGGTGGAGGGGGGGGGGCATCTGCTTTGTCCTATTTTATAGCTTCTGGACTTTGAGACGTGTGATCCAAACATGCCTTTCTCAGCTTCCTGCACATCCTCCCCCACCACCACCACATCAACCGTGTATTAACGGAAACCCCCTGGACTTTGGCCTGTGGTGTACTCTTATCTTCGGCCTTCCTTGCTATTGACATTTTTTTCTTTCTGTGTCATCATGAGGGTTCTAATGGGAGGCTGGGAAGAAAATATCAGACTTGTTTAGCCCACTCCTATGCAAGGCCCACCATGAAGACTCAACTTTTTAATGCCACTCACGACAACTTCAAACCCTGGGGCATAAAAGTTGGCATTGCCTGATTCCAGAAAGACTGTTCAGTTAAGTCATTAAAAGACAAAGGCTCACTGGATGTTTCTTTCTTAGTATTTTGTATAAAAGATGGAAATATTTTCTTGGGAAATTAAGAGGGGAGGAAATTACATGTTTGGTGGTATCTAGCACAGGATTAAAGAACTACTGTGGGGAAATAAAGAGATTTAAGACTATCTTTAGGAAATGCCAGAATGATTTACTGATGTTCACTTCATTATTAACTTCACTTCTATTTGCAGTGTTTTAATAGGCAGTGTTTTCTAGCTCCCCAGTTTAATTTTAACGGCTCTTCTGTGGCTTATGGTTGTACATAAACTGTTTTCTTTTTCCATATTAGTTCCTTATATGTATGTATCTTTTTTTACACGTGAAGAAATTGCATTTTCTGGTCATTGTTTCTGTATGATTCTCACGTCTCCTTGAGCACAGTCTTTAGACCATGGAGAAGTAACTGAAGTTTCAGTTAAGTAGTAACAGAACCCAAACAAATAATTCATAAGTTTTCCTTTCAGCCAGAAGAATCTCTGTATACCACTTTTTTAGTTGGGGGAAGTCACAGGTAGAAAGAATGTTCAGGATTTATTTCATTCATTGTTCTTCTCTATGACTGTAGAAAGAAGAATATTCCATTTTATTTGGCATAGGTAACTTCCAAATCTAGTTTGTGCCTGACAGACCCATGTGTGTTCGTGAGCTAGTGCTGTGTAACAAACGACCCCAGAATTTAGTAGCTTAAAACAACAGACATTTATTATCTTACGGTTTCTGAGTCGGAAATCCAGTGCAGCTTAGCTGTATCCTCTGGGGCAGGACTGGAGCTGCCTTTGTCTCCACGCTGCCTGGGGGGAGTGTCTGCTCCCAGACTCACTGTGTGCTTCTTGGCCAACGGCCACCCTCATGACCTTGACCCCATGAGCCTCTCCATGGGACGGCTCATAGCATGACTCCAGGCCTCCCTCAGAGAGAGTCAGCAAGAGAGTCAGTGAGCAAGCAGGGGAGTTGCTGTCTGTTTTGTAATTTCGTCTTGAAAGTGATACGCCACCACTTGTTATTTTCCAGAAGCCACTGTGGCCACCCCCAAGTCAAGGGGAGCGTGAATACGAGAGGCAGGGATCTCCGGAGCCCTCCCGGGGGCTACCTCCGTGCCGTGTAAGGACTTCTTTCTGTGGAGTTTCAATTACGATTCTGGGCATCAGAAGGCATGAAAATATTGCCCCCTCTAGTCGAACTGCTGTTGCTGGATGTGGAGGAAGGGACTTTCCTGCCAGTTAAAGCCACAGGGTCGGTGACTACTTTCAGGCTGTCCCCACACACATCTCTGTCTCACAGACTCCTCAGGAACTGGCCAACTGACCCACTTACCCACACTTGCAATGGTCACCAGTCACTTCTCTGTTTGAATTCCTCTCTGAGCTTGGAAGCCCCAACCTTCTTCTTCCCAGCCCCACCGGCCTCTGAAGCAAATGGACAGCTGTCAGGGGCTTTTACTGTAAACTGTGTGGAAGCCAGCTGGACTAAACCAAAATGAGGAACAGCGGAAAAGTGTGGAAAATTACAGAAATCCACACAAGGGCAAGGCTAGCTCTCCTAGGAAGAAGGGGGTAATATTGAGGGAGAGGTCAAGAATCTGCCTGCCATGCGGGAGACTCAAGAGACGCCGGTTTGATGCCTGGGTTGGGAAGATCCCCTGGAGGAGGAAATGGCAACCTACTCCAGTATTCTTACCTGGAAAAATTCCATGGACAGCGGAACCTGGTGGGATATAGTCTTTGGGGTCGCAGAGTTGGACACAACTGAAGTGACTTAGCATGCATACACGCACAGTATTAACCCGGAGGCTCTGCTAAGGACCTTCCACACAGTGACTCCTCCTCTCTCAAACAAGCGCCACCTTGGGCTGTCATCCCCTGTCATTTTCATTATTCCAGTTTAACCCCTAAGGAAACTGAGACCCCAGAGAAGAAGTCCCTCACTCAGGTTGACACAGTAACTGCCAGACTTAGGAGCAGAAGCCAGTCGGTCCAATTCCAGGCCCAAGGCCTTCCCACAACCCCACGGGACTTTTCCTGGCGGCCCTCTGGACCTGACTCCTGGTTCTGAGGTGGAAGTGAGTGGGTCACAGTCTTGTCTGAACTGTCAGTCTGCTCGGTCTCACCAAGGTGAAGTTCTCAGACTCCAGGCAAGGCTGTGGGGAGGGGATGGTGCCCTCCTCAGTTTCTTCCAGAACCTTCTTCGCTCTTTCAGGTTCACCTCAGGGCTCTTTTCCTTCTTCACACACAGGAGGCCTTTCAACATCCAGGCATCTTGCCCACCCTCAGGCTCAGCATGGACGAGGAAGGGGCTTCATGCCTGCCCCTCCCTCAGGATTCTGTGAGCCCAGCCTGGGGCTGGACCCATGTGTGTGCAAGGGCTCCACTGAGGAGGCTGGTTCCACTTCCTAAGACCTGTGGGCAGAGCTCACGGCCAACAACTGCTGGAGGCCCCAGCCTGGCAGGCATTCACTTTGTTTGCTGGCTGGGCTGTGCACTCCTGTGTAAGGAGATGGGTGCACGCGTACCTCCCTCCTGAAGAGGAGCAGAGCCATTCATAAGACTTTGGGGTCACGAATCCTTTGAAGAATCTATGGCCCGAGTAAAGGCTCAGCCTCTTCTTCCACTGCTGGGCACCTGGGCTGAGCGTCAATCCCCATCACCAGGGCAGCTGCCTGGGGCCCCCACCTCCTCCCTGACCCCCACGCTGCTCCCCCCACCCAGGAGGGGCTGACCTATCAGCTCGTTGGCAGAACAGCCTCAACGGAGATTCCTTTGCTCACTTTACCTGTTTGCCTAGTTTCATCCCAGACATCTGTTCAAGAACACAGCATCTTGGCAAAGCCTGCTATTGCATTTAGACCACATTAAGATCCTTCCGTGTTGCTCAGTGCAGCCACTCACATCCCACTCAGGGAAGAAGAGGAGGCAAACGCCATATTGACGGAAACTTCTCTTTTAAAAAATCTTTCAAGAAACGGGCCAGAATAAGCCGACTGCTGGGAGATTTTTTGTCCCCGGACACGCAGGCACAGCCAGAGCGTCTAGGCTCCTCTTTTCCATGTCCCTGCTCGGGGAGCTCTGCTATTCGACGTCATAAAGTCTCAGGGGAGCTTAAGGCGTGAAGCGATGGCTTTCTTTTTGGCAGTCACGTACAGACAGCCCTGTCAGGCGGGTGTCTCTGGAAATCTAGAAGACCATCCCCAGAACCTGACACTTCTTTTGGGCTCCGCTAATTCTACTGACAAGTTTAACCCCCCTGGACGATGTAGGGCCCAAAGTCTGTAGGATGAGGACCTGGTCCAGTGGGAGATGTTGGCTTCTGATCTTTTCCCCTCCCCGTGTCTCACTCTCCATCTCCCCGGTTGACCCTCCAGCTTTGCCATCTGCTGGGCAAAAAAAAAACTCAAGGAATGCAGCCGCCGTCACTTAATTTATTGTACCGTTCATGACAGTAAACATCTTCCAAAAATTCCATCAGGAGAGCCAGGCATGGTTTCCTTTGCCTGAATTCCTGTTAGGGACTCTTTTATTAAACACTCTTTTCCCAGATGTGTCTCCGCCGTCTCCCTTAAGGTTGTTTCCACGATTTCCCCCAGAACTAATGAACTTCTGCCTTTTGACCCCCTCTTTTAAAAAATTATCTAATAGGCATGTTTGCCCCTGGGCAGTCCTCAGGAACCTGTTCTATTTTAAAATGAACTGAAAAGATTTTTATCTCAGAAGTGCATGGCTTAAAAGAAAACAAGAGACAACATGAAAGTCTAACCCCAAAAGAGTGTCATTGGAAAGGCACAGTTAGATGAATGGGGTGGTGGTTAAGGCATTAGCTGGCCAACAGCAACATGGTATTTTTCTGTTTGGGTTTTTTTTTCCCCCCAGTGAGTTCAAAGAGTTTCAGAAAAAGTGCATCATGGGACTTAGTAGTAGGCAGACTTCCAGGTGTTACCTGGCACCTGCATCTTCTGAGGTCCTCTGTCTCACTGTCTTGACAGGAGTGTGTGTCACAGTATGTTCACTTCCACACTGGGCTTCTTGTAAGTGGGGGGCTTTGGGCTTTCTGCACCCCACCCTCTTCTCATAGGAAGCAAGTTACTTCTTGAGCATAACCTGGCAATTTTAGGAAGATTCTTTTTTTCATAAATGAAAATTTAGCTTTAGCATTATATCTGTCAGAATCCATCCCCCGCCATGATATATAATGGATATATCCATTATATCCATGCAAAATCCACAATTTTACACAATATTGAAGCAAAACTAACTAGTACTATCTCTGTGTGGCATAAGGGTATTTTGAAATAGCCAGAACAGTCTTAAGGATTTGCTGTCAAAGCTTGATTAACAGAAACTCTGGGAACACAAGCTCTGGTCTGTGTAGAAACTATGGAGCTGGCTATTTAGCAACTGGAATTGGGAAGCAGAGCCTGGGTTCTTGACCTTGGGGCGCTAAGGTATTAGTCTCCCATTGGTTTCACTGAAGCTCAGGGAGTGTCTTGAGCCGTGTAGGGCCCTGTGAGTGCCTGGAGGCGCAGAAACCAAAAGGTGGGCTATGGCCCCTGGCCTTGTGTCCTGCACATTCGTGAACCTGGCCCCACGCCCCTCTCAGCCGCCCACACCTCTCCTTGGATAGAGTGGCCGCTTCCCACTGCTCACGCCCCACGTGTTGGGGCTCCATCCTCTGCTCACAGCAGTCAGGATCCTGTACTTAGCTATCTTTTTGGCAGGACAGCGAATCGTTTCCATTCCTGCCCATCTGCTGACAATCCATCAAGGACAGGTGCCGTTGCCCATGACTCCTGAGCCTCCATTCACCCCAAACTGGGCAGGGCACCTTCCAGCTGAATCAAGTTTCAGATTTTCTAGGCATCTTAATTTTACAGAATGAGGGTAACTGAGATCATTATAAAAAGGTTGGAATCTTTTAAAAACTGTATTCCCTTATGGCTTAGATGGTAAAGAATCCACCTGCAATGCAGGAGACCTGAGTTCAGTCCCTGGGTTAGGAAGATCCCCTGGCGAAGGGAATGGCAACCCACTCCAGTGTTCTTGGCTGGAGAATCCCATGGACAGAGGAGCCTGGTAGTTTACAGTCCATGAGATTGCAGAGTCGGACATGACTGAGTGACTAACACTTTCACTACCAAGAAAATGTGGAGGGTACAAATCAGAGATACAGACCTCATTGGGGGTTAATTGAGATGATGGGCTGTCATGCACAGGATTTAAAGACAGCGACATCTGATTTGAATGCTGGTTCTGAAACTTCAGTTGTGTGTATATGTGTGTGTGTGCACGCTCAGTAGTGTCCAGCTATTTTGCAACCCCACAAACTGTAGCCTGCCAGGATGCTCTGACCATGGAATTCTCCAGGCAAGAATATTGGAGTGGGTTGCTATTCCCTTCTCCAGGGGATCTTCCTGACCCAGGGATTGAACCTGTGTTTCCTCCATTGGCAGGCGGACTCTTTACCACTGCACCACTTGGGATGCTCCTAGCTGGGTGGCCTGGGTAAAATTAGTGATGCTCTTAGGGCTTAGTTTCCTCATCTGTAAAATGGTCTCAGTAATACCAAGGTCAGAGTCTTTTTTCAGAGTGTACACGAAATTTAAAGTGAAGCTTTTTGAAGTGTAGATACTTGATCAAAAAAGGTAAATTTTCATCCTCTCCCTGCAGTCTCCTTGTCCGGCTGCTTGTTACTGTAAAAGCTGTGCAACCACGTCTGTGTTTCTAGCAAGAGCGGACCTTCCGACTTTATCAGTCTGTTCTGACCTTGTCTTCTGATGGGCAGGATAATTACATGGTGGGAGTCCTCCCCACCACTGGGGAAGAGACATGCATTTTTTTTTTTCTTTTAGTGCAAAAGCATTTTCTTTACAAAGGAGCATAGTCAATACTGCAGGCGGCATTTTGGTGGCGGAAACAGGCGTTGTCTGTCAATGAACATGAAGTGCTGCCCCTTTAGACCAGGGGAAGATTAAATCTGCAGCCCCCAATAGTAACCCCATATCCAAAAACTCCCAGTGAATGCCACATTGCTCTCTTTCCTACTAAACATGCGCACCTAAAGCTGTCTCTGCCTGATGGCCCCCAGCTTGGTGTCAAAAGGTTCATGGGCTTGCTAGTATGTTCACCTTATTTTGTGTTCATTTCTCTTCTTCCTTTGGGGGGAACTTTTTTTCTTAAACACATATGCCGCATTTTGCTTCTCCAGTCAAAAGAACCGTATTTCCATTTTATAGAAGTATTATGTACTATTTTTCAAATTATGGTTCCTCTACCATTGAAAATGGCATTATTTTTTGAGTTTATGAGTGAAATAGCTTAACCATCCAAACTCACACGCATCTCTCTCTAAATGGTTGGCTGCTTCTAACCTGTATTTATCCTCTATTATCTGCTTCTAAGAGGTTTGTGATGATGGGTATGTTAAAAACCACTCTTTGGTTCCTCTGCAACCTTAGGAAAATATTAAAAAGGAAGATTTACTTGGTAATTCATCTTCCTTTGCAAAAGGAGGAAGGTACCCTCTTTCTGTTCTGGTGATGGGGGGAAATTAACCATGACATCTGGGTGAAGAGAGCTTTAGCAGAGGAGGAGTGGGAGCATGCGGAAATGAGTGCCTGCTCGGCTCCATGTAAGATTTCTTTAACTTTTCAACCGCACAGCAATCTGCTACAGATTGCCTTGCAGTTCACCACCCACAGCATGGATCCAGGTCTCTCGGGTCTGCTCTGATGACTATATCAAATTCAACTCAGCAAATGTTTGCAGAGTGGCTGCTCTGCAGCAACAAGTGTCTGGAGGCTGGGGATACAGCAGTGGCTAAACAACCTGCAAAGACCCCTCCTGCGGGGTTGCCCTTGTAATGGGGTCCAGTCTGGGCAGATCTGAGAAGGCTTCACCTCACCCCTTGTCAGTCAGCCATTTTCAATTTAGTTGCTTCGTGCTTGGTCATGTCTGACTCTTTGCGACCCCATGGACAGCAGGCTCCTCTGTGCATGGAATTTTTCAGGCTCGAGTGGGTTGCCATTTCCTGTTCCTGGGAATCCTACCAACCCGGAGATCAAACCTGTGTCTCTTGTACCTCCTGTATTGTGGGGTGGATTCTTTACAGCTGAGCCACTAGGGAAGCCCATGAAAGGCCTGGAAACTATAAATACAGTGAAGGGTTTGGGGGCTCCATGTCCTTGTTGATGTCCTTCCTATTTGGCAATCTAACTCCTACTTAGCCATCAACACCCCATCCAGAAAACCTTCTCCGAGTCTATCCAGGCCCACTGCACTGGTCCCCTTCACTTTCCCTTGTGTGCTCTGTTTATCTCTCACCTAACTTGCTGTTTTGTTTGTAGTTAACTCACTTGGGGTCTGTCTCTCTTACTGGAGAGTGAGCAGCTTGAGATCAGGGCTCTTGTCTTGATCTGTATCCATTCCAGGCATTTGGTCCAGAGTGTTGGCGTGTAGTGGGTCCTCAATAAAAATGTGTGAAGTGACTGAGTGAAGGAATGAATAATGCTCAGAGACATGGGATACCCACAGTATCCATGGTACTTGCTTTCTATCTTTTTTTAAATTAATTTGTTTTTTAATTGAAGGATAATTGCTTTACAGAATTGTGTTGGTTTCTGCCAAACATCAACATTTCTGCCAAACATCAGTACTCTCTTTCTTTGTAGATAGCTTCCCCAGTGGCGCTAGTGGTAAAGAATCTGTCTGCTAATGCAGGAGGCATAAGAGACATGGGTTCAATCCCTGGGTCAGGAAGATCCCCTGGAGGAGGGCATGGTAACCCACTCTAGAATTCTTACCTGGAAAATCCTTTGGACAGAGGAGCCGCAGGGCTACCATCCATGGAGTCACCAAGAGTCGGGCACGACTGAAGCAACATAGCACACACACACATCTTTGTAGAAACTTTCCAAAACTCACACAAAGGCCAAGGTATTCTGAGTTAGTACTTCTTTATAACACCCAAGACCATTTTCCACAACAGTAACTTCTGGACACTGGAGGGAGAGGACTTGGCCCAGCGTGACGGTCATGACAGAGGCCTCAGGAATGTATAAAACCTTGTTCTCTGCTTTACCAAACCTGGGAGGGCAACCGATGCCCTAGGGGTGGAGCTACTCAGAGCTGAAGCCCTGGGAATAGCAGGGCTATTCCCTGCTAGTAGGACGGAAGAGAAAACAGGCTGCACAAACAGCAATGATATGCCGAGTGGTACCCGCAGCGTCACACCCGAGGCATCCCTGGCCCACATCCCAGGAGAGTGCCTGATGCCCCGAGGGTCTCAGGACAGGAGGAAAAGGCTCTCTAATGTTCACCGTGCAGTCTCAAAAAAGGACAGGGCTTCTTCATCCCACATAGGTTTCCTTGAACACATGATGATTAAACTACTTTGAATTTAGTTGAAAATGTTCCTATGTTGAATTATCCGTTCCCCAATAATGCTTATAACTGAGATATCCAGCCTTTGGATGCAACTCCAAGAATATTGCCAGTGTTTGGGGACTGGCAAACCTTTCAACCCTTCTCCTTCCCGAAGACCCCCTTCCCCTTCCTGCTCCCCTTGGACCCACCCCCGATCCAAGGAAAGAGAAAGGGAAAAGCCTTCGCTGAGTCTGAGGCTCTGGATCTGCAGAGGGTTTGCTGGGTGCCTGTGTTCCTGCCTCTCAGGCTTCTCTCAACTGCCTCTCTGAGGTCGTTTTTCTTCTTGTTCCTGTGACATAGGAACACCAGGGTGCAGTGTCTCTTCCTTTCATCTGTAAATGCGCAGTGTAAGGTAGAAATCTACAAGGATGGTGGAAGAACTTCGCAGTCACACTCCTGTGAGAAACAGCCTACAGACTAGGGCTGAGTCGGGAGGTAACTTGAGTTTCATATTCTTGAATGTACGATACCCCATACCTCACAACACACCTATCTGACGAGAGGCAACCTGCAGAAATCAAGGACTTTAGCCTTTTGAGGCTTTGATCTAACCTAGACCATGCCTTATTGTTGAGCATCTTTTCTATTGATCATTGGTTTTCTTAAAATCACAGATAGATTTTAATATTTTGTTAAACCTCCCGTTCTTTTTCAGTTCCATGAGTATTTATACACTTACATTTTTTAAAAACAATTTTTTGGTTGCCCTGGGTCTTCACTGCTACAAGAACTTTTCTCTAGTTGCGGTGAGCGGGGACCACTCTTGGTTGCAATGCTCAGGCTTCCGATTGCAGTGGCTTCTCTTGTGGAGCACAGGCTCCCAGGGCCACGGGCTTCGGTAGTTGCAGCACATGGGCTCAGTAGTTGTGGCTCCCGGGCTCTAGAGCACAGGCTCAATAGTTGTGATACACACAGCTTAGTTGCTTCACAGCATGTGGGATCTTCTCGGATCAGGGATCGAACCTGTGTCTCCGCATTGGCAGGTAGATTTTTTTTTAACCACTGAGCCACTAGGGAAGCCCTATCCACTTGCTTTGAATCATACATTTTTCCACTGCAAAAACAAGCCATGTTTGATTAAGAAATTTAAATTTCTTGGTCACAAGAGAAGCCACTGCATTGAGGAGCCTGCACACCACAGCTAGAGAGTAGCCCCTGCTCACCGCAACTAGAGAAAGCCCAAAGATGTAACCTATGGTTTCCTGGAGTTGGGTCCAGCACATAGTCTCTGAATAAATATCTGTTGAATGAACTGAAAACACAGGATAATAGGAAGTAGACTCGGGATGATCCTATTTTTGTTTCAAGCATACATTTATATTCATAATTGGAAGAATATACCCTAAAGTATGACCTTGTTTTCCACGGGGAAAAGTATGAGGGTGTTGAACCTGTGTCCCCTGAATCGGCAAGCAGATTCCTAACCACTGGCCCACCAGGGAAGTTCCTGACCTGCTGATTTCTTATGGGTTCTGGGAAGCACCGAAAACAAGATGATGGCGTTACTGTGGACATACTCCCTCTGAAAATGACACAAACAACCACATGAGTGAGGACTGTAGCAGATGTATGGCTGTCGTGCCTAGGTGATCCCGTTAGGTCATTAAAGAACCAGTTTGGGGAAAGAGATACTGACTTTCCTCCCCGTGATCCACACGGAAGCCTTTGGCTTCCCAGAATTTTGAATCAAATGCAAAATCATTTAACTGAAAAAGTTTGAAACACCACGATTTTCCCTAACCATCTCTTGTACATTCTCCATAGTAGATGGGGAAAGGGGGCTGTTCACACACTGGGATTCGAAGCCTGTATTTTTAAACTAGGGCTCCCCCGGGTTCTGTGTCTATAAATAGACCTGTCTGGGTGGTCTGCGAGGCCCTGAATTAAGAATAATGACACTGCTTTTGTCACATGGGCACTCCACAGGCTTCAGGCGAGACTGTGCTGTACAGAACCTTGCCTGTTGGAACCACATATGGCCGGGAGGCCTGGGGAGAAAGCAGAGTCCTTAGTGACTGTCCTCTCCTCGGGAGAGAGAGCTTTACCACCTCTTCCCTTAATGAGCCTGGAAACCACTGCTCCTGATGAGAAGGCAGACGCAGCCTAATATAGAGATGATCCACGAGTCTCTGATGACACCGGGAGTCGTCCTCGCATTTCTACCTGGAGTTCTCCTCTCCCCATTCTTCCTCTCTGGGTTTAAGCTTTCCCTTCCAATCTCTTTGGTTTCTATTTTTTCCCTTTGGTCCCGCGTCCATTTATTTCAACTCCCTCCTTCGTATAGCATTGGTAGATTCAGCACTACATGCAGTAGGTAAGAAGGGGCCTTCAAACGATGGGTGCAGCTGTGGGGTGTCTTGAAGGGGGTTGTTGTTGTTTTTCAGTCTCGACCGACTCTTTCGACCCCAGGGACTGCAGCACGCCAGGCTCCTCTGTCCTCCACTATCTCCTGGAGTTTGCTCAAACTCCCGTCCTTTGAGTCAGGGATGCTATCTAACCATCTCATCCTTGGCCTTCCCCTTCTCCTTTTGACTTCAATCTTTCCCAGCATCAGGATCTTTTGCACTGTATAAAATCATCTCTTTTTTTCCATTCTAGGCTTGTGAATGGATGTTATTTCTGAGTCCACTTCTTTTCTCTGTTTCCAACTAATGCGCTTATCTTTGCCCTGTAGTGCTACATTTATTTCTAAATACATGATTAAGGAACAAATCATAAAAGTAATGGTGTTTATGTCCCTGCCTATAAATGAAAAATAACATTTATTTTAGAATGACTCACATGAAAAGGAAAAAGATCGTTTTTATTACTACCCTCATAATGCTACTCTGTTATTATTTCAGACATCTGAGTCATTGGCTCAGATTATTTCATTTTATGATCATTTGCCTTAGCTATTTATTACTGAAATGCATTGCAATCAAAAGTCTGACATTTAAAATAATAGCTTAACTTTGTGATTTCTAAAATATGGAGACTTCCTTCATTAGAATGCAACATCAATAAAGCAAGGCCACATCCTCCTTGGTATCAGTTTTAATTGTGTGCCTCATTTCTGTGTATCAGTGCAGTTCAGTTCAGTTTCAGTTGCTCAGTCTTGTCCGACTCTTTGCAACCCCATGAATCGTAGCACGCCAGGCCTCCCTGTCCATCACCAACTCCCAGAGTTCGCTCAGACTCACATTGTTTTGCTATGGGAAAAGATTCTCTACTTTTTTGTTGTTATTGTTATGTAACATTATTAATATATGTTTATTGTGTCTTTCTGCTCACCTTCCCATATTTCAAAGGGCCATTCACATTGACAGGTAGGTTCTACATCTATTATCAATTGCAAAAGATTTTCTTTGTTCCAAAGGCCACATGATCTTAATGTCTCTGTTACATCTTGTTAATATTGTTTCACTTTGTTTTATTTTTGTTTTCAAGTAAAGCTAATCTCCCAAAGAATGTCCTATGAGGAAACAGAGAGCCCTAAACACCCAATAATGAACTCCAGATTTCTTATGTGAAATGTTTAAGACATTAGTTTAGTTCCAGGATTTTAACACAAAGTATCAATTTTAACCACCAGTAAATTCTAACCTGAGAGCCATTCTCTAAATAGAAATATAGAATTAATGAGACTATTGATTCTGGAAAGGTCAGTATCTGTTTGATGGTAAAATAATTTTGTCATGTGTGCTAAGTCGCTTCAGTCATGTTGAACTCTCCACGACCTCTATGGGATTCTCCAAGCAAGAATACTGGAGTGGCTTGCCATGCCCTTCTCTAGGGCATCTTCCCTACCCAGAGATCAAACCCAGGTCTCCTGCATTGCAGGCAGATTCTTTACCATCTGAGCCAGTAGAGAATACATTAATTGCATAGTCTCAGATAATATAGCACCTAGAAAATGGCTGTATCCTTCATGTATAGACATCAAATACAAATAATTCTTTTTCTTAAAGATTTGAGAAGATTGCTATTAGAACTGAAAAAATTCCCTGTAATCTTTTTTCAGTGCTATATGGTCTAATTATTACCTGGAAGGACCTTTCTTTACCTCTGATGTAGAGTAAGTTGACAGTTTGTAGTAGATATTTAATCATCATGTCTAAAGGCAAACAGCTCACTGATGTATATCATAGGAGCGAGATTATTATACAAACTTTTCATCATGATAGCCTTTGTTTTGTCTGGTGCTAAATTAACTCATTTCTTTTATGTTATGAAAATGCATGCTTTCAGATTCTTTTTTTTCCCCTCCTGCCACTTTCTCATTGAGCTTTATGAAGACAAAGATGTTTGTAGCCGGTTACCCACCCAGCTCTGGGTTGTATGTAGGTCACAATTCTTCAGACCGAGAGAGAGGACTCCATTTGGTGTTTATATCTTTGGCAGCTGCACCCTCGTCTTGTATCCGATCCAGGCCCTCGGGGGAAGGCGTCTTCCTCATCACAGATGGCTCTCAGAATTGGAGAGCCCAGCCACGGTTGCTCAGAAATGTGAAGAGCCGTTTTCAAGTTGTCTGAGCTCGAGCTAAGGATTTTCTTTGCCTCTCACAGTGCTTCAGCTATTAGGTCGCGCCAGCGGCTATGGGTTGGCTGAGATTTTCCCATCGGTCTTAGCTCCTCCTGGGGATTTGGTGATCACCGTCCTGAGCTGGGTCTGCTTATTCCTGAGTCTGCACCAGCAGGACTGCAGATGCTCTCGGCTTTTTCTGAACAGCAGCTTGAAGGTGTCAGTGTAGCCCCGATCTCCTTGTTTGCTTGGGGATCTGAATTCTTTTATACAAAGCCATGCCCAAGACTTCAGTGAGTAACCGAACGTTGTCCTTTGAAATACAGAGAGCGCCTGCTACCAACATATGGTGCTTCATCTGCTAGAACTTTAGAGAGTGTTGCACAGACTCAGCTCAGGTGCAGTCCTGCCTTTTCTTATGGGCAGAAGCATCCTAGACAGGACAGATCCTTAGCACCCGTTTGAAGGAGGTTCTAACAAGCTTAGAAGAGAGAGAAGCAAGTTCTGGACACAGAGTACATTGTGATCTTGATGGTATGGCTGACTTGACTTCCCTGCAATTTTCTCTATAACTATAAAATTCAGTGAATAGGTCCCATTCATTCAACTACTCAACAAATACTTGTCAAATACCTACCCTATGTGAGGCATCATGCCCGGTGCTATGAAGGACACACGCTGACCAGGGCCCAGTCCACCCTCGGGAATTCCAGTCCAGTGAGGTTCATGACGCATGTCCACAAACAGCCACAAGTACCCCATCGCGAGAAACAAACAAAGATACTAGGGAAGTTTACAAAAAGAAACCAGTTCTTTGGCTTGGGGGTAAGCCAAGAAAATCTTGTCACCAGGTCTTTATGGAAACTTGAAAGTTGGGGAGGCTTTAACACGGTGAGATGGGGGTGGGGGTGCTCCAGACACCAGGGCTGGGTCACAGGCCCGTCTGGGAAGGTGGAGACGACAGGAGGCCTCCAGAGTCATCAACCTGGAGACATGGCTGGGTGGCCCTGCATACAGTGCCCTTGGGACAAGAAACCATTTAGGACATGGCTTACTCACTAACAGGGCTTCCCTGGTGGCTCAGCGGTAAAACTACCTGCAGTGCAGGACACCCAGATTCGATCCTGGATTGGGAAGAGCCTCTGGAGGAGGAAATGGCAACCCACTCCAGTATTCTGGCCTGGAAAATCCCATGGACAGAGGAGCCTGGTGGGCTACAGTCCATGGGATCGCAAAGAGTTGGACACGACTCAGCGACTAACATGTTGACTTTGACTTGACTTACTCGTTAATGACATCTTGCTCTGGGAAGGCATACCTTTACAACTATGAACAGGCAACCTCTGAGGTCAACCAAGTTACATTTCAGAACCAAAAGGGAAAAACAAAAATACTGAAGATCCACTAAATCTCCTTCACGGGAGGGTTCCGACAGCACTCAAGTCTCCATCCTTGGAGAGGCCAATGGAGCTAAATAAACTCCATCCCTAAAAGCTCAAGGTGGGTCCCATCCTGTGGACTGGTCATCCAGGTCACATTGCCCAGCTATGACCTGGGTGCAGCTGCTGAACAACTGTTCCGGTTGCTTCTTATTCAAACTCATCAATAATGAGAAAGAGGAGAAGGTTGGGCTGTTGTATTCTCTGCCCTTATTCAAACAGCCATTCATTTGTTGAATTCTGAATTTAAATTCTAGAAAAATCCTCTCAACACAATTGATCATTTTTATAACCATTTTATTAAAAAAAAAAAAGAGGTATACCTAGAGTAGGTTCTTTTAGACTAAAAATATTTTTGACTAATCTATATAAACCGAAATGTATTAGTATCAGGGGTCAGTTTTATGCCTTCAGTAACGGACTGTGTTTATTTCTTTTCTAAAAAAAATCCTTTTATTCCATATTGCTGGATAGCCAGCAATTAATAATAATTAATAATCTTGTGATAGTTTCAGGTGAACAGCAAAGGGACTCAGCCATGCATATACATGTCTCCATTCTCCCCCAAACTCCCCTCCCTGAACTGTGTTGATTTCTGATTGTGGTACACTAGCCTGGTGGGCTGCCGTCTATGGGGTCGCACAGAGTTGGACACGACTGAAGCAACTTAGCAGCAGCAGCAGCAGCACATTTTCAAGGCTTAACACAACTTCAGGTGGCTTTTTATATGACAATAAGAGGAACAAAGATAAAGCCATATTTATGACACAAATGCTTTTTAATGATCTTTAGAGCCTGAGTTCCTTGCTATTAACTTGATTGACATCACAGTCAGAGATTTAATCAATAGCCTTGCAGCAATTGATATTTATCACCAGCTCTTCACAGACGCTCCATGTCAGAGTCTGCACATGCTCCATTTACCCTGAGAAGGTGTTTATTTCTGTAGCCCACGGCACTGCACCATATCCCAGAGCTGGGCCACAGTCCCGTGTGAAGATTTCAGTGCAGTATTAAATGATTGTCACTTTATATTTAATCTCTGAAGGGGAGATGGTCATTTCATGACAGTCCCCTGGGACTGAGACCCATGCTCCTCTCTTAAGCAAAGCTTTCCAACCCTTTCTCTTCTAGCTCCCTCTCTTTGTTTGGGGTTGAGTGTCTGAAGAGCCTCCCCTGGTGAGGCAGACCATCTAGGAGGCACTTTGCACTCTGGGTGTTACGACTCTGTGAGTCCGTGAGGTGTTCCTTGATGCCACGGTGTTCCTAAATGTGGTGACAACAGACTGACCGTGGTCCCTGCGGGGCTCATCCTTCACTGGGCTCCAGGCACCAGGCTGGTCTTCACTCTGCCTCTCAACACCTCCGTGGAGTCAAGGGTCAATGACGGTGGGTCAGGGCAGTGCTTAAAGCTGCCTTGGCTCCTGGGTCCCTGGAGCTGGCTGGCATAGATGTCCGTCTGTCGCAAGGGCACCTCTCCCCAACTCATCAAGACCCTGCTGCGTGTCAGTGCATTCACTGGGGACAGTGAAGGGGGTTTGAGAGTCAACTTGGGCCCTGTTTATCCATTGGTAGCTCATCTTCTTCTGGAAGGGCATGTTCAGTTCAGTTCATTTGCTCAGTCGTGTCCAACTCTGCGACCCTATGGACTGCAGTTCACCAGGCCTCCCTGTCCATCACCAGCTCCTGGAGTTTATCCAAAGTCATGTCCATTGAGTTGGTGATGCCATCCAACCATCTCATCCTCTGTCATCCCCTTCTCCTCCTATTTTCAATCTTTCCCAGCATCAGGGTCTTTTCTAGTGAGTCAGTTCTTCGAATCACATGGCCAAAGTATTGGGGTTTCAGCTTCAGCATCAGTCCTTCCAATGAACACCCAGAACTGATCTCCTTTAGGATGGACTGGTTGGATCTCCTTCCAGTCCAAGGGACTCTCAAGAGTCTTCTCCAACACCACAGTTCAAAAGCATCAATTCTTCGGTGCTCAGCATTCTTTACAGTCCAACTCTCACATCCATACATGACTACTGGAAAAACCATAGCTTTGACTAGATGGACCTTTGTTGGCAAAGTAATGTCTCTGCTTTGTAATATGCTGTCTAGGTTGGTCATAGCTTTCTGCCCGCCTACATCCTTTTAGTCCTTTTGGGAAACTGGTCCACCAGTACGTTTCCATATCTCATTAACGTCTTTTGGATAGATTAGGTCCAAAATGTTGAAAAAATACTTTCTTGCCTTTTGAGGGTGGCTTGCAGTTCTCTGCATTCTGTGCCCTAAGCTGTCTGACCCAGAGAGGAAAGACCGGGTCTGATGAAAATTGGTTCTAAGCCAGTGTCTCCTGTGTTAACACGATTCCAGGACTGGGTGGAGAATCATGTAATTCATGTGCCATGTTTCCAACACAAAGGGTGCAAGCTCTGTGCATCTTACATCGATTATACAAGCAGGATTATTTTCATTTTTCTGCCAGTGTTTTTCCGAGCAGCCAAGGGTTATCTTAGCTGAGAAGGGAGGGTTAAACTGTCCACGAGAGAGAACTGCAGACCTCCCCAAATGTAGATATTTAACACAGATGAATTTTTAATGGAAATCAATTTTGCTTCTCAAAAAAAAAAAAAAAAAAAAGCCTATAGGTTCTTGGAAAACACAGACTGCTTACTGTTGATTACTGACATTGTATTTCCTCTCTTTCTCCCCTCCCTTTCTGCTTCCCCCACCTGTTGGCAGCTGCCCGTACCTAGCAGTGAAAATCACTCCCGCCATCCCGGTGGTCGGTGGCATCTTGTTCTTCTTTGTGATGGGGACCCTGCTGCGCACCAGCTTCAGTGACCCTGGCGTCCTTCCACGAGCCACGCCTGATGAAGCCGCCGACCTGGAAAGGCAAATAGGTAACCCTGAAGGTCCGCCCTTAGCCTGTCTGTGGTCACTGCCCACCTGTGCTCAGCCCCAGTGCGGGAGGATGGGTGAGGAGCCCTTGCAGGAGGGGCTGAGTCCCTGGGGAGGAGTCCCGATGTCTTCATTCACTTGGCCCGAGGATGACCTGAGTAGGAGGTGGGATGGAAAGTGGTTGGAGGTAAGGCCGAGGGACTGGTGCGCTGGAGGTGGGCTGGTGGTACCGGCAGGCAGGCCACCACCAGCCAGGCTCTCTGAAATCCGAGTGTCTGAGTCCGCTCTGAGAAGGCGCCTGCAGAAGGCACTGCTGTGAAAGCTGTGGTTCTTGGTGGCTGCTCTTTCCTCTGCTTTCTAGAATATCAAGCGGGAAAGGTTACACCTTAGACTCTGTCCTATTTATCCAGCCTGGGCTCCAGGATTTCTTTATTAAGGTTTGACAAAGATAATATATTTCTGATATATATTGAGATGAATGGCTTTATTTTTCCTTAGATATTGGAAAGCCCGGGATTAAAAACTTACAGCAATCCATTTTAAAGATATTAAAAAACCAATCCCTATCCCTCATACAAAGAACCCTTAAAATCTCTTTTTTAATTAAAAAGAGAGCTCCCGCTTGCTCTTAAAAGTTTGCCTTTGTGAATGTGTAGCTTTGCCGTGGTGCAGCAATCATTTGGCAAGCGTGGCAGGGGCAGTGTGGTGTCTCAGTGTGAATGTGAAGGTTAGGTGTGAAAAATCACTCGACAGAAATAGTTCTCTCCCAGTGGGCGTCCCTTCCCAGCCCACTTGGCTGAAAGACCCTCACTTTCCATCGTGTAAAGTGGTACAATTAGGGTCTTGAAAAACAGTGCCTCTCTGGTTCACTTCCCCAAATGCTGAAGCACAGTCATGGCCTTCTCTGAGCATCTGCCTTCATCCTTCATCCTTGGGAGTGGAGCAGTAGAGGAGTCAATAATGGGAGTGTGTGTGAGTTTTCTGCTGGGCTGCAGACAGCTTCTTCTGTCCTGGGGTAGTAAAGTAGGGAGACAATCTCTTTCTTAGCCACCACGTATTGAGATTTGAATACAGGGCAATAATCTATAGTGTAAAGCCTTTGGAGCCCAAGAAGATAAAATCTGTCACTGCTTCCACTTTTTCCACTTCTATTAATATTTGCCATGACATGATGGGAGTGGGTGCCATGATCTTAGTTTTTGTAATGTTGAATTTCAGGCCAGCTTTTTCACTCTCC
Organism: Bos taurus; assembly: GCF_002263795.3. Taxonomy (NCBI): domain Eukaryota; kingdom Metazoa; phylum Chordata; class Mammalia; order Artiodactyla; family Bovidae; genus Bos; species Bos taurus. The sequence continues at coordinate 94,182,111 of NC_037336.1, forward strand.
TTTTTCACCCTCATCAAGAGGCTGCATTTATATAGCTCATCAATAATTTGTAAAGGCCACCCATGATGATCATTGAATTTGATCACATCCCGGAAATTTTGTGAGGAAGACTTTATTATTACACCCATTTTACAAATAAGAAAACAAAACCCCAAGGAGTTAGATGGAAGAAGATAGCAGAGCCAGACCCTTCAACCCAGGTCCCTTGGATCTCAATCCTAGTTCTTTAGTTCATGTCATAAGGAAGAGAGAGAGGCCAGGGCCCAGTTTCCTGCAGGGACTAGGCTGGAGCCTGTAGACAGTGCTTAGTCTATGCCTGTGTCACTTCTGCATGAGCTTAAAACTGCTACTGATGCAGTAGGCAGAGAGCCCAGCTCCCACACTGGCCGTTAAGCATTTTCCTGCTGTGATCCTGTTTTCTCTCCCACCTCCCCATTAGTGCTGGGAGCATCTGAAGAAGCAGCAAGATCAGGATTTTTTTTTTTTTTTTTTGTCTTTCTTACAAAGCATATAATAAAGAGTGCCATCAAAATTCTCTATTATAAATGCAGATTCTAAGAGACATTGAGTTTCCATTATTAATATTGAAGAAGTTGAATGATTCATTAAAATGCAATTTTCTTGTTGTTTCGTTTTCTTAAAGTTGATAACCTCAGAGCAGTATTTTTCAACATACTTTTCCATATAAGCCATTTTTAAAACCCAGCTCTGGCCGCATGCCCCTTCCCCCCAGAAACACAGATTGTGTGAGAGATGAAACCAGATTTCGTTTCCTGTGAAGGAGAGAAAAGGAGCTTTAGAGACAAGCTTTGGAGTGGCAGAAATCAGTAGCCCGATACGTCCTTCCCCAAAGGCAATTAGATGAAACATTATAGATAAGATGAGACAAAGTAGTCAGAAATAGTCATTTCATGGCTCTGGAATCCAGCTGTATTAAGGAGCAGTTATTCATGAAAAACTGATGAACTTCGGGGCAGAACAGTGGGAGTCTGTGACAGTCCCTCTGGGACCACTGTCATCCCCAGCCTGCGTTCCGAAGGTGAGGAAGCTCCATGTGGATACCACGCACCCTGCTGTGTCCTTATCTGAGGGGCTGACTCGTGTGAATTTCCAGGTGGCGCTAGTGGTAAAGAACCCGCCTGCCGGAGCAGGAGATGTAAGAGATTTGGGTTCAATCCCTGGGTCGGAAAGATCCCACGGAAGAGGAAATGACAACCCACTCCAGTATTCTCTCCTGGAGAATCCCATGGACAGAGGAGCTTAGCAGGTTACAGTCAATGGGGTCACAAAGAGTTGGACACACTGAGGCGACTTAGCACAACGCATGCATGGAAAAAACCTAGAAACTGAAACTTTCACTTTAAGAACTAGAAAAGGCAGAGCAAACTGAACTCAAAGCAATTAGTAGGAAGGAAATGGTAACGTTGAGAGTGGAAATCAGTGAAATAGAACAGGCAAAACAACAGAGGAAATCAGTGAGCCCCAAAATTAGTCCTTTGAGAAGATCAACAAAATTGACAAAACTTCAGCTCTACTCCCCTGACTCCCCCCTCCAAAAAGAAGACAAGGAGAAAGAGAGAAGATACAAATTACCAAAATTAGCAATAAAAAGCAGAGGTGTCACCATTAAACTTAGAAAAATTAAGAGGATTTTGATTTTATGCTACAAATTTAGACAATTTAGATGAATGGACAAATTCTTAGAAAGCCACAGTTACCAAAAAAAAAAAAAATGCTCAAGAAATAAAAAATCTGAAAAAAACACCACATAGCAAGTAAAGAAACTGGTTGTCCATATTTGGATTCATTTGAATCCAAGGATTAATTTGAATCCTTCCTTTACGCCATACACAAAATTTTAATTTAAAATGGATCATAGACCTAAATATAAGAGCTAAAATGATAAAACTTCTGAAGGAAATGCAGAGAAAATTTTCCTGACCTTGTATTAGGCAGAGTGCTTAGATAGGACACCAAAAGCAGGATCTGTAATTTTTAAAAGGTGATAAATTGAATTTCATCAAATTTAAAAGTTTTGTGTTTCAAAAGATACCATTAAGAAAATGAAAAGACAAGCTACAGATTGGGAGAAAATAGTCATGAATCCTATATCTGATAAAATATCTTATACTGTATCTAGAACATATTAAGATCTCTTACAACACAATAAGCAGACAAACAACCCATATACAAATGGGTAAAGAATCCAACAGACATTTTTCCAAAGAAGATGTATGAATGACCAATAAGTACATGAAAAGATCCTCAGCATCTTTAATTATTCGGTTCAGTTCAGTTCAGTCGCTCAGTCATGTCCGACTCTTTTCGACCCCATGAATCGCAGCACTCCAGGCCTCCCTGTCCATCACCAACTCCCGGAGTTCACTCAGACTCACGTCCATCGAGTCAGTGATGCCATCCAGCCATCTCATCCTCTGTCGTCCCCTTCTCCTCCTGCCCCCAATCCCTCCCAGCATCAGACTCTTTTCCAATGAGTCAGCTCTTCGCATGAGGTGGCCAAAGTACTGGAGTTTCAGCTTTAATTATTAGGGAAATGCAAATCAAAGCCATAAAGACATACCACTTGACACCCGCTAAAATGGTTCCAACCAAAAGAGACTGACAATGTTGGTGAGGATATGGAGAAATTGGAACCCTCATGCATTACAGGTTGGGGTGTGAAATGGTGCCACCACTTTGGAAAATACTTCCTCAAAATTCCTCAAGAAGTTAAAGTCACCATATGACCCAGCAGTTCTATCCTACGTATATATCCAAGAGAAATGAAACACGTGTCCTTGTATGTGCCTTATATCTAGTAGCCTAAACCTGGAAATAACCCAAATGTCCGTTGGCAGGTAAACTCATGAGCAATATGAGGTCAGTCCACATAATAGAATGTTATTAAGTGGTAAAATAGAGCAAAGTGTCGACACAGGCTCCGACTTGGATAAACCTTAAAAATACTATGACAGTAAGGGAAAGAAACCAAATCCGAAGACTGTAGATTGTGTGATTCCAGTTAGATGAAGTGTCCAGAAAGGGCAAACTTTTAGAGACAGCAGATCAGGGATTGCCCAGGCTGGGGATAGGACTGAGGGCTGACCACACACAGACTTGAGAGAATTTGTCGGGGGAGAATGAAAATGGTCCAGAACTGGATTGTGGTGATGGTTGCATAATCTAATAAACTGACTAATGATTATTGTATTGTACACTTACAATGGGTAACTGTAACGTAAGCTAGCTTATACCGCAATAAGGCTGTCTAAAATAAAAGGGAAGAAGAGAGGAAAGGAGAGAGGAGGAGGGTGGAGGGAAAGAAAGAAGGCTCTCCCATCCTCTGGGTGTGTGACTTTAGGCTAGTTGTACACTTTTTAAATCTCATCCTACCATATTCTTAACTTTAACATGGAAATGTTAAATGTTAGTTGCTCAGTCAAGTCCAACTCTTTGCTACCCCATGAACTGTAGCCCACCAGGCTCCTCTGTCCATGGAATTCTCCATACAAGAATACTGGAGTGGGTTACCATTCCCTTCTCCAGCGAATCTTTCTGACCCAGGGATCAAACCTGTGTCTCTTATGTCTCCTGCATTGGCAGGCAGGTTCTTTACCACTTAGTGCCACCTGGGAAGCCCCTTAAGATGGGAATAAGAACCCATAGCCTGTGAGGTTCTTGTCAGGATTGGCTCATGAAATGCTAGAATCTTTCAAGAAAAATTGTCCTCTTTCCCCACTCGGATCTCTCGTCACCTTCTACAAACATAGATTCTCATAAAAAACGAGCTGCTTTGTGATGGAAATAAACAGCAGAGCTAGGCTAATGCTTTGTAAGAATTCCTCCCATGTATCACATGGCTGTGGAAAATAAGATGATGTTTCAATGAAATCTTAGCACATTTATTTCATGCTCTCTAAAGAAGCAAAACACGAGATTTGGAAACTTTTTATTATTAGAGCTATTGATTCCAATTATCCATTGTATTCCTCTGAGTGTAGAAGCCCAGAATAGACCCTTGAAACCAGCCGTCTGAGGAACTGATTGAAGATTTGCCAAAAATCTGAACAACGTTCCCCGTCCTCAGATTTCTGGAGGGGAGTGGGTGGCGAGGCAGAGGCTGTGTGTCTCAGTCTGTTCCAAGTCTGAGGAAATGCCTTACGCTTCTTTCTTCTGAAAGAGCTTTCCCAATAACTCATGCTGCCCCTGAAAAGACAGTGAAGAATGGCATTGGGGTCCAGGCAGTGGGGTCATTGAAGTCCTGCTTGGCAGCTTTACAGTTTGGGAAACTCTGTTCTTTGATTCCACTCAGGATTGACCATATACTAAGCAACTGATTTGGGGGCTAGAAAAAAATTATGATACCACATGCACAGGCTCCAAGCCTTTCATTTCAATTACCTTTCCAGGGATTAAAAATAGGGGGAAGGGGCTGCTCTCCCTCCCGTCTTCCATTCCACGTGCATCTCGCCCCGTCCCCTCCAGCATCCTGAGGATCAGGGGAGGCAGTCATGAACTCAAACGTGCAGTCCTCCCGTTGGGCTCCAAAAACAAGGCTAGTTATTGAGGTAACTCTCGCCCTGTGTCATGGTAACCCTGACATCAGTAAGTGATATCATGGCGGCTTGCTGAGGGTGGAATGAGATCAAAGGAAGCTGGCTGGCCCTTAAAATCACCTGGGCTGCGGTAGAATCTTAAGATTTATTGCCTCCACTCTGAACCTTTGACTGGGAGGCTAGAATGTCCGCTGGGCAGCACCCATCTGCGTGCCTCCCTCCTGTCTGCTCTGACTCCCCGAGTTTCTTTCCCTCCCCTCCTTCCCTCTCTCCTCCTCCTCCCTCTTCCTCCCTCCTCCCTTCCCTCCTCCTCCTCCTCCTCCCTCTTCCTCCTCCCTTCCCTCATCCTCCCCTCCTCCTCTTCCCCTCCCCTTCCTCCTCCCCTCTCTCTCCTCCTCCTCCCCCTCTCCTCCTCCCACCTCCCCTTTCTATCCTCCTTCTCCCCCTCCCCTCCTTCCTCCTCCCCTCCATCCTCACCCTCTCTCCTCCTCCCCTCCTCCCTCCTCCTCCCTTCTCCCCCCTCCTCCCCTCTCTTCCCTCTTCCCCTTTCTTCCCTCCCCCTCTCCTCCTCCCCTCCCTCCTCTTCCCTCCTCCTTCCCCTCCTTCTTTCCTCTTCTTTCTCTCTCTCTCTCTTCCACACTCTTGGTCAAATTCTCATCATCCAAGAGCTTTCCTTGTAGTACACAGAACCAGTCACCTTTTCCAAGACAGCAGTCTGTCTTTCATTTCCTCCTAAAGTACCCTTGGGCCAGGAATCGTCTAGAGGAGCCATCTAGGAAGCAGGCAGGCAGCATCTTGCCCCTGTGGAGGCACTGGCCTTGTCAGCAGCCTGGGTCTACACCATCCCAGGGAGTGCGATTCCTGGGAAGTGTTCTATGGAAACAAGATATGTTCACCATCTATTTGACTTGCTAGTTTTTTTTTTTTTCCCCCAAAGACATCTTAATTCTTTGCAACTCCATGGACTGTAGCCCACCAGGCTCCTCTGTCCATGGGATTCTCCAGGCAAGAATACTGGAATGGGTTGCCATGCCCTCCTCCAGGGGATGTTCCCCACCCTGGGACTAAACTCAGGTCTCCTGCTTTGCAGGTGGAATCTTTACCATCTGAGCCACCAGGGAAGCCCTGTGTTTAAGTGTAGAAACATTTTATTTAGTTCTTCAGAAAGTTCATTTGGGTTTCCATTACCTCTTACAGAAAAACCTGAACAAACTTTGGGGCCAACCCAATAACTGGAATTTAAATAACACTGGTGGATTTTCACTGAACAAAATACTTTCTGAGGAGGACATTCTTAAGCCAGTTTAAGACCTTAATCAATATTCTCTATTGTAAAGCTACACTATTTCCAATTTTTCCCATTTCCATTTTTATTCTGCCAAAATTATTTTTATTGGAGTGATTTCTGCATAAAATTTATAACTAAGATTTTTTATTGATTGGTTTTTATATTATGAAAGTTGCCATTATGAATTTTATTATAGAACTATTATTCCAACATGACAGATTTTCCCTGTGATTTAATGTTTTACCATGTGAAATTTTTAAGCCATGATTGGCTTATTTTCGTGTTAGTTATTTCTACTGGTAATATTCACCATAAAATTGCTTTTTAAGGTGATAGTTTCTTTTTTTGCTCTATAATTAATGAGTCTCCTAGCTGTGACTAGTCTGTGACGGCCTCTCACACAGACTTTGCAGTCGCTTTGTGTGCTCCATACTAGACAGCCACCCTTGAAAACGCAAGAAAAAAAGGCATCAAAACGGGTTGATTTGACTGGTTTTGCCAGTTTTCTTTTCAGAAGGTGACATTTTCTGATTGTTTCTCCAGTTCCTTCAATTTGTTTCTTTTTAACTGGAGGATAAATGTTTTACAGTGTTGTGTTGGTTTCTGCCATACGTCAACGTGAATCGGCCATAGGTTGTATGTATGTCCCCTCCCTCTTGAACTTCCTTCCCACCTCCCACCCTATCCCAGCCCTCTAGGTTACTTGCATCTCCCTCCTCACGTCTAAGGCTTCCCTGGTGGCTCAGTGGTAAAGAATCTGCCTGCTGATGCAGGAGACATGTATTTGATCCCTGGGTCAGGAAGATCCCCTGGAGGAGGAAATGGTGACCCACTCTAGTATCCTTGCCTGGGAAATCCCGTGGACAGAGGAGCCTGGTGGGCTACGGTCCATGGGGTAGCAGACAGTCTCACCTCCAAAATCACCACAGTTTATCCTCTGTGTAACTCTTATTTAGTGTGGTCATTTCAGGACCTCAGGAGCATTCTGCTAGACCAAGAACTCTGTCCAGAATTGAACCGCACCCGCCTCTGTGGGGGTCCTTCCTGCCTTTACTGTTCCCTGCCCCCTGCCACCTGCTTTCTGCCCTGTTTGTGCCAGGGTTATGATATGACTTCAGTAGCTGTCGGACTCTCTTTTAAGTACCAACTTCAGCATTTACCTGTGTCCACTGAAATAAAACAGTCTCTGCCCTGTCCTGTGAAGTAATTGGCTTATTGGTCTGAGATGACAGGCAGGACAGTACTAATAGCTATTTTCATTAAGTGCTTCTCTTGTGCCAGGCATTATGCTGAGCTCTTTCTATGTATGATCTCATTTAAGACTCACAACTCCGTAACGTTTAGATGCTATTCTTGTTCCTATTTTATGTCGGAGAAAGCCAGTACTCAGAAAAGAAGATGATTTGCTGAAGATCGTTTGACCATGCCTTAAGTGTTAGTCGCTCAGTCATGTCCAACTCTTTGTGACCCCATGGACTGTAACCCATCAGGCTCCTCTGTCCATGGGATTTCCCAGGCAAGAATACTGGAGTGGGTTGCCATTCCCTTCTCCAGGGGATCTTTCCAACCCAGGGATTGAACCCGGGGCTCTTGCATTGCAGGCAGATTCTTTACTGTGTGAGCCATCAGAGCTGGGAGTCAAATGCAGGTTCATCTGCCATGACACCCTATGCTCTTAACCCCTGCTTGCTACTGTCCACCTGCTGGCCCGAGGGGAGATTTCTGGGACCCCTGGAGTGGGTAGCACATCCCTTCTCTGTAAGTTACATTCTCTGTCCAGATTGTCAGCATCATCTGGCCCTCCAACTTCCCTGTCCCATTGGCTGGGTCTCCCCATCATTGCCCTGGCTCAGAAATAGAGAGCCGTGTCCAGCCCACTGTGGCCAGTGGGCCCAGGTCTCACATCCTAAGCCCAAGTGGGAGGAGAAGAAGGACTACAGGGAAACACCAGACAATCGGACAGCTTGTTGTAGCTGCCTCACTGAAGTCTAGATGTTTCCTGCTGCTAGTGGAGGACTTATGTGAAGAGAGGGCAGGGTGCCCTACTGCATCTGAAATAACTTTCAAAAGAGGAAGAGATGAAGGCTTGTGAAGAAAACGACATCCTAGTAATAAAAAAAGCAGATTCCTTGTTTGGGGGAAAGTACCAGAATCATCAAGTGTGTGCTCATGCCAGGGGAAGGGAAGGCAGTAAGAAACTCAGGGTGGGTGCTTACGATGCCAGAATTCCTGACTGTCTCTTTAAAAGCAAGTCCCAGCCTGGGAGAGCTGGGAACCAGATGTTACAATTCAGAATCTTGGTATTTGAGGAAATACCACAAGGTTCTGAAGGCTCTGGGTCTGAGGGAAGGAAGGAGCTGGAGATTTTGTTTGTCCCAAGGTTTTGGAAGGATGGCTGTGTTTCATCCAGGATGTTCAGTGAGGCCTAGGTTATTTCTTCTTCCTGTAGAAATCCAAACTTCGGGGAATGTACTATGCTGGAACTGAGGCCGGTTTCTGATGCAAACCTGTTTCCTTGTTTGTGAGTTAGGACATTTTACTGTGTGATGGTTGTTGTGAAGAATTATCATCCCCTCTTCTGGTGGAGACCCTGTACAGAATTGTCTTCAATGTCCTCCCAATATTGTGTGTGGAAAGTGGGTTTTTTTTTCTTCTTATAGGAAAAGAAATTGAGGCAAGGCTAGGGGGGCTCCTGTTTAATTTGTTGAGATCACACTCTCATGCCCCCACCGCACTCAGTCTAAATTCCTAAATCTACATAGGTATTTTAGTGACCTCCCTCTGTATTCCCTATCCTGAATCTAGAGGGTGTCTCTTAATACAGTGAAGATTCAGCTTATATATATGTACATATGTTGGGCTTCTCTGGTGGCTCAACTGGTAAAGAATCCACCTGCAATATGGGACGCCTGAGTTCTATCCCTGGGTTAGGACGATCCCCTGGAGAAGGGAACGGCTACCCACTCCAGTATTCTGGCCTGGAGAATTCCATGGACTGAACAGTTCGTGGGGTCGCAAAGAGTTGGACACGACTGAGCAACTAACACTTTCACTTTACCTTCACGTTCACATATGTAGATTGGAAGCTGTTCTGTAGAATTGATGAGCGCCCTAAAAGCAGTGCTATCACTTCATTTCAGATAAGGGTAAATCTCTCTCTCTCCCTGTCTCTCACTGTGTCACAGTCTTTAAAGAGTTTGTGTTAAATCAGCAAAATGGGGACGTCTCTGGTGGTCCAGTGGTTAAAACTTTGCCTTCCAATGCCTGGGGTGCAGGTTCGATCCCTGGTCAGGGAGCTATGATCCCACATGCCTCATGACCAACGTAAAACAGAAACAGTATTGTAACAAATTCAGTAAAGACTTTAAAAATGGTCCACATTAAAAAAAAAAAAAAAAGAATCTTTTTAAATCAGCAAAGTGATGGCATAGGGCAAATATTGACACGCTTTACTTAAAAAAAAAAAAAGAAAGTACTGTAATTGTAATCATTTCTCATATGCTGCTGCTGCTAAGTCACTTCAGTCGTGTCCGACTCTGTGCAACCCCAGAGATGGCAGCCCACCAGGCTCCTCCGTCCATGGGATTCTCCAGGCAAGTACACTGGAGTGGGTTGCCATTTCCTTCTCCAATGCATGAAAGTGAAAAATGAAAGTGAAGTCGCTCAGTCATGTCCGACTCCTAGCGACCCCGTGGACTGCAGCCCACCAGGCTCCCCTGTCCATGGGATTTTCCAGGCAAGAGTACTGGAGTGGGGTGCCATTTCCTTCTCCGCATTCCTCATATAGAAGGCCACAAAAGGGGAAAGGATGATGAAAGAACCAGGGCGAGGAAAAAGTCATCTTCAAGGGAGCAGAGGAAGCCAGATGCTGCAAGGAGGGGAAGTGAAGGATCAAGTGGCATGAAAGGGATGGGAAAATTGGGACCACGTGGTTCAAGACTATAGCCAAAGGAAAGACCAGGGGTCTGGAGCGTGCTAAAGGGAATTAGAGACCCCCTCTCTTCCAGCCGCGGGCACTAAGGAAACTGCTGACTCATGGATCTCGGGCTCTAATACAAGAGCTTCTGAACCCACCTCCCTGACTACAGGTAGGCTGGCGTGCTGCAATGCTCTGAGTCATAGGACACCCCCTCTGAAAGGGACCTCAGCAATTGTGGAAACCATCCAGAACAACTGCCCTGGTTTACCAAGATGAGTAAACCCAAGCCCAGAGAGAGACAGGTACAACTCCGCCCATGCTCGCACAGCGCAGCAGACCCGGGACTCCAGCCCTGGGGTCCTGGTGCCACGGCCAGATACTATATCTCCTCTTTGACATTTTTGCTTCTGCAACTACATCCCTAAATCCTTGCTACTCAAAGTAGATCCGTGGAAGAGCAACATCAACATCACCTAGGAGCTGCATAGACCCTAGGACCTCAGCCCCGAGCTCACCCACTGAAGCAGAATCTGGTTTAAGGCAGACACAGGTGATTCACATGGAAGCGCAATAGCACCACCCTAAAGCCTTCCACCGCCCACCCTGTGACCAGTGCCCAATCCCATGACCATCTCTCCAGCAGTCAGCGTTTGCTTCCTCTCCTGATAAGCTCTCCAAGCCATCGTATTTTCAGGTGTTTGGCTCACTCAGCTTCATTTACCTTGAGTGTTCATTGTGATCACCCTGCTCTGTAGCCTTTCTGAGTAGGTGGCTTCACATTCTTTAATATTACTTGTTAATAACAACTAGTACACCCATGGCTGATTCATGTGAATGTATGGCAAAACCACCACAATATTGTAATTAGCCTCCAATTAAAATTTTTAAAAAGGTATTAAAAAATATTACTTGTTAATAACAACTATATCAATGGCTCAGAAAGTCAAGAATCTGCCTGCAATGCAGGAGACCTGGGTTCAATCCTTGGGTCAGGAAGATCCCCTGGGGGAGGAAATGGCAACCCACTCCAGTGTTCTTGCCTGAAAAATCCCATGGGCAGAGGAGCCTGGCAGGCTACAGTCTATAGGGTCACAAAAAGTCAGACACGACTGAGCAACTAACATACATATCAATAAATACTTTCTCTTTAGATAGTGCTTTGCAGAGTTCAAAGTCCCTCAATGTTTTCATCATCAATAAACCATTAGGAGCCCCAGGCTCTGTCACTAAGTTGACTGAGCCCCTAACCCAGCTGTTCCACTTGATGTATAACCCTGAGAAGTGTTTTAACTTCTCTGGGTCTTCATTTTGATCCGTATAAAATAGATACACTACGTGCAAAGTCCCATTCTAGTGTTGTTATTCCGTGGTTCTTAAAATAAACCCTTCCTCCTCCTTCGTTTGACCATGAAAATCGGGGGACCTAGATGCTTTAGAAGGTTATGAAGCTTATTCAATGACTTAAACAGGAGTTGACATATTCTGTTAATAATTTTAGAATCCAAAGCTACACGCACACCCATGTAAATCCAGCAAGTAAACTGTAGTTGCTGCGAAGTGAGATATTTATGTGACTCACTGGAATATTACTATCATTATTACTTTAACTGGTATGCTTGGGGGAGGATAAAGCAAGATGATGAAACAGTAGCTCTTGAGAGTGAAGGAATGAGTCAGCCAGTCACTAGGTTTTAGTGGGAAATCAAAGCTATGGCTGGAGGAGGAAATGGCAACCCACTCCGGTATTCTTGCCTAGAGAAGCCTGTGGACGGAGGAGCCTGGTGGGCTGCTGTCCGTGGGGTTGTACAGAGTCGGACATGACTGAAGCGACTTAGCATGCATGCATGCATTGGAGAAGGAAATGGTGACCCACTCCAGTGTTCTTGCCTGGAGAATCCCAGTGACAGAGGAGCCTGGTGGGCTGCCGTCTATGGGGTTGCACAGAGTCAGACATGACTGAAGCGATTAGCAGCAGCAGCAGCAAAGCTAAGGCACTTCTGCAGGCAGGGCCTTTTGGGCAGAATGGGCTCTGAAGCAGGGGTCTGGCCGCACCAGTGCGTGTGCTGGGCAGGAGGAGGAGGAAGGTAAGAACAGCCTTTCAGGAGAGAGATTCCCCCGCCAAAGGAGGAGGTTAATCAGAAGAGTGGGCAGGCTCTTTGTGCTGGGGAGTGGGAGGCATTTTCTTATTACAAGTGTAGAGCAGCATGAAAGGCAGTGAGGAATAAAAGGAAACAAAAGCCCTGGCAGAAGAGAGGAAATGGATGGGCGAGGAGGCGGGGCAGGGGCTTAGCTAGGAGGAGACCGAGAGGCCAAACAGGTGCAGGTCCCGGAAGGATTACCCGCCACGCTGAGCAGCAGAGATGATTTAGGGGAACAAGCGCTGTGGTCAGAAAAGCAAGAGGTCTGCCTTGAAGTTTTCTTGGGAGGAGCTTTTTTATTTCTTCTTTTAAAAACCCAGGGAATCAGCCCACATGTTGCTTAGTAACATCTGCACGTTTTGTGGCTGGAGTCTAAACTTAGTATGAAAGTCACTCAGTCGTGTCCGAGTCTTTATGACCCCATGGACTGTAGTCCACCAGGCTCCTCTGTCCATGGGGATTCTTCAGGCCAGGATACTGGCGTGGGTAGCCATTTCCTTCTCCAGGGGATCTTCCCAACTCAGGGATCAAACCCAGATCTCCTGCATTGCAGGCAGATTCTTTACCATCTGAGCCACCAGGGAAGCCCTAAACTTAGGGATCCAGCTTAACTGAGGGCCACTTGTCAGGCAGCCACTTCTTTAATGTCTATGCTTATCCCTCACCTGCCAGATGCCCGTGCATCATTTATGCTCTCCCATGGACTTTCCTGGTGGCTCAGATAGTGAAGGATCCGCCTGCTATGCTGGATACCCAGGTATTATCCCTGGGTTGGGAAGATCCCCTGGAAAAGGGAATGGCTACCTACTTCAGTATTCTTGCCTGGAAAATCCCATGGACAGAGGAGCCTGTCAGGCTACAGTCCATGGGGTTGCAAAGAATCGACATGACTGAGCGACTAACACTTTCACTTTTTTTATACTCTGGGAAAGTTGAACTTTGTTGACATGTTACCTTGGCAGGGGCCAGGGGTGGAGAGAGGTCAATGAAACTATGTCACAGTCATCACGCTCTGAAATTTTGATATAACCCACCCAACTCACTGTTGTTTTCCAAGTGAAATTTCTTCCTCCTTCTTTGGAATTTAAAACTGCAATGTAGGGATTTACAGCTGGTTTGAGGAGGGGAAGTAATATCTCTCTTCCTTCCTGTGTTCTCGAAAACTCAAATCTAAGTTATGAGAGATAGATCAACTGTTGGGTTTCTTGCTGTTGAGTTCGGAGGCTAAGATCTGTTGCCTAGGAGTATGAGTAGACTCCTGGCTGCTCTGTAGTCCAGATTTGTGATGGACATTAGCACTCAGAGGCTGCACGGCATGTGAAAGAGGGCAGAGAAGGTGTGAGATGGTTCTGTCTGGAGGAACAGTGGGGTCCTTCGGTGCGGGCTCTTCCTGCCACCATGGTAGGAGGTAAGGAGAAAATCCCTCACATTTTTCATGTATCTGAATTTATCTTTCAAGGCTCCTGTAGGAAAAAAAAAATTTTAGCTTATGTAGGTGGTCAGAAGTGAAGACCATTTATTTGGACACTGTAGATTAACACTTGCTAAGAAAAAACAGAAACCCGAGTGGATGAATGCCATCAGAACCTGGAGTGTGTGCTTGACAAGATCTCTTTATTTTCCTTTAAGAGTGGAAACTTGAAGTCCAAGGGTCCTTAAGTGAGTGAATGGATTGGGTTACTCCTTGCACTCTATAGAAATCAACAGGACAGAAATAGGCTAAAACCTCCTGTGGCCCTCACGAAGCTAAATGTAACATACTTGGAGTGATAGCAAGTTCGGTAGAGAGATCCTGGCCCTCTGTTCTCTGGTCATCACTTTGCAGGGTACTAAGAGTAATGTAAGAATGCCTGCCTGTGGTTGTTCCAGCTGTCCTCAGCGTCTTCACCTTGCGCGGAAGTGGGCTTAAGGGCTTGCTGACTTGTGCTCTCTGCAAGCCCTCATCCAGTTATGGTGCTGCCACCAGGGGAGCAAGTGATGGTCTCTTCTGCTCCATTATCATCTCTGTGGCAAACCAGGAGACAGTGACCGGGTGTATAATTTCCCTGCGTGCCGTTCACCTGTGCCTTAATCCGCTCGACATCAGATTTAGCTGGAGACACCTTCCCCCATCGCCTCCGCTGCTCTGCAAAAAAGAAAGACACATCTCTCTTAGATGCAGATGAGGTTTTGCTGTCGTATATGGTATTTATTGCAGGAATGCCAACAAAAAAGGTCAAATTCTAAATGAAGAACTCAGAAATGAAAGTGGTCGAGAACAGGTCATGTGTGTGACTATGGCCGGGGGTTGAGAAGCTGTTTGTCGTTGGACAGACTTCCGCAAGGTGACGACAGAGACGACTGCATTTTTCTCTCCATGGGCACAGGATGCTTCAAACATTTATGTGACTATTTTTTATCTTGTGATGACATACCCCAGACACTTAATGAAAAATATTCCTGCTTGGCTGTTTAGTTAGAAAATGAATCATTATCAGTTCATCTATTTTAAGCACATCAGTATCTTAAGTACTATGGAAGAATCAAAAGAAGTCTAGCTGAAAACACTGAAAAGTGAAAGTGAAGTCACTCATTCGTGATTGACTCTTTGCGACCCCATGGCATACCAGACTCCTCTGTCCATGGGATTTTCCAGGCAAGAAGATTGGTGGGTTGCCATTTCCTTCTCCAGGAGATCTTCCCGACTCAGGGATTGAACATTGTAGGCAGACACTTTACCGTCTGAGCCACCAGGGAAGTTCACTGAAAACACTGAAAAGCTTTTAAAAAAAAAATGCATTTTTTTCACAGTTCCAGAGACTAGAAGTCCCAGATCAAGGTGTTGGCAGGTTTGGTTTCTCCTGAGGCATCTCTCCTGGGCTGAGAAGGCTTTTTAAAACAAGCAAACAAAAAGAACGTCATCAAGGGCAGGTGGTCATAATGCAGGGTCTACAGTCCGCCCTGTGGACCACTCGAGGCAGAGACTCTTTGTGGTGGGGGCCACCCTGTGCAGCAGCGACCTCCCCTCTACCCCCGAGATGCGTACCCCACCCCCAGCCATGACAAGAGAAGTGTCTCTTGACAGTGCCCACTATCCCCTGGGTGGTAGAATCACCCTGGACTGAGAAATTAAATTTGTGGGACCCGAGGGAACCACGAACCAAGAGAAGTTAATGGGCGGGGGGGGGGGGGGGGGGCGGATTGTTGGAAGAAAGCAGATCCGAGCTGGCTCTCAAAAGACAAGGGGATGAGAATTGCCCAAGGCGGTGTTCCTAGGGGTGGAGGGGGGCAGAGAACAGGAGAAAGGGGACACTTTTAGAAAGCAGGGACTGAAAAGGGCGGTCTAGGCACCCGAACGACATTTCTCTGCTAGCACGGGTGGCATGTAAGAGTAAGGGGTAACAGGTCACGGATCTGGCTGGCGTGTGAGGCGGATCACAGCCACTCGGTGCAGATTTCAACAGGCAAGAAAACAGAACCAGGCACGGATGCGAAAGACTCATGGCTGACAGCAAAACAGAACCAGGCACAGCAAAACAGAACCAGGCACGGATGCGGAAGACTCACGGTCTGACAGCACACGCTGCAGGCTGGGCTCTGTCTTCCTGTGTCAAGGAAGTTCACCTCATCCTCTCAGCCCCTCGAGGAGGCAGGTGCTGCTGTTATTCCTGCTTTACAGCTGGAGAAACTGAGGCATGGAAAGGATGAGTCACCTCCAAAAGTCTCAACCAGTACACGGCAGAGCCCTGGACTTACCCCACCATCCGGACGCTAAGCAGGGGTTAGGACGTCAAGGCAGGGGTTAGTCCAGGCGGTTTCCCAGGTTCTGGTATTATCAACAAGAGGCAGGATGGAACCCAGACGGACAAGCAGGGGTTGAAAGGAATAAAAAAAAACTCCACCTTAGTTTACAAAAACGTCAGGAATGTGTTGGAAGAGTCAAATAGACGCTCAGACTGTAGAGGAAAGCGAGGGAAGAGGGGTCGAATGGACAGCTCAGATCTGTCAGCCTAGGAATCAGGAGGAGGGTGGAAGGCGAACCCTGGAGCTGGGGCTTTGAGCAGGAAAGACGGGAGGCCTGGGCTTGGGAGAGGGTGGTGGGCAGGCCACAAATGGGCACAGGTGGGTCTCAGCTGAGCTGAGGCAGAGTTTGGACTCTGCTGCTGAAGCAAACCTGGAGAAGGCAATGGCACCCCACTCCAGTACTCCTGCCTGGAAAATCCCATGGATGGAGGAGCCTGGTAGGCTGCAGTCCATGGGGTCGCTAGGAGTCGGGCAGGACTGAGCAACTTCACTTTCACTTTTCACTTTCATGCATTGGAGAAGGAAATGGCAACCCACTCCAGTGTTCTTGCCTGGAGAATCCTAGGGACGGGGGAGCCTGGTGGGCTGCTGTCTATGGGGTTGCACAGAGTCAGACATGACTGAAGCAACTTAGCAGCAGCAGCAGCTGAAGCAAGCCAGAGGTGGGGGTAACCAGAAGGGAAGATTGGGGCAGACGGAGGTGGGCCTGGAGCTGAGGCTGGGCCTGCTGGGGGGAACACAGGTGCAGAGGGACGCTCCGTGAGACAGGCCACATGGTGGAAAGGCCACAGGTGGAAGGAGGCAGCTTGGACCCTAGTGGCTCTGTTCGTGGCTGTGATCCGGGCCCTTTGCTCAGCCCTCCAACCTGGGGGCCTGGTGTAGGGGGTGCTGTCCTCTTAAACCTGTCTCTTAGGTCATTGGAACAGTTGAATGAGATACTGTACACGTGAGGCCTAATACAGATCCACATGGGCATGCGTGTTAAGTCACATCAGTCGTGTCTGATTCTTTGTCACCACATGGACTGTAGCGAACCAGGCTCCTCTGTCCATGGGGATTCTCCAGGCAGGATTACTGGCGTGGGTTGCCACGCCCTCCAGGGGATTTCCCCAACCCAGGGATTGAGCCCACTTGTCTTGTATCTCCAGCCTTGACAGGAGGGTTCTTTTTTTTTTTTAAAAAAAAAAAGAAAAAAGATTTAATTGAAGAAGACTCTTGAGAGTCCCTTGGACTGAAAGGAGATCCAACCAGTCCATTTAAAGGAAATCAGCCCTGAATATTCATTGGAAGGACTGATGCTGAAGCCGAAACTCCAGTACTTTGGCCACCTGATGCGAAGAACTGACTGATGCTGGGAAAGATTGAGGGCAGGAGGAGAAGGGGACAACAGAGGACGAGATGGTTGGATGGTATCACTGACTTGATGGACATGAGTTTGAGCAAGCTCCGGGGGTTGGTGATGGACAGGGAGGCCTGGTGCGCTGCAGTCCATGGGGTCGCTAAAAGTCGGACACAACTGAGTGAACTGAACTGAAATGCTTTACAGAATTTTGTGGTTTTCTGTCGTACATCAACAAGAATCAGCCATAGGTACAGGGTGATTCTTTACGGCTGAGCCACCAGGGAAGCCCACATACAACCAGCAGAGGGAGGTGCCCTAAGGATGATGTCAGCTGGAGGGGGAAAAGCCCGAGGGCGCCATCAAGTGGCAATAATGGGGGGAGGCTCTGATGGGGGCAGCGGCTCTGGGGGAGAAATGTGGGGCTGTTGGAGTTTGCAGGTGCCGTTCTGATAGGAGAGGAAAAACTTGGCTTCCACCGTGTTGGGTTTCTTTTCTCCCATGGCTCATCCAGTCCGTAATGGTCTTTATCTAAATGGACAGAAACTGAGCCTCAGTGAAGGGCTGATGTTCACTCTTGGTGGAGGCACCTGGTTGGGTGGTTCTGTGCAGTGTTGTGTTAGGTTGAAGAATGAGATCAAAGCGGATTTTTATTCCAGGGGCAGGACTTCGGTTGTTCTCATTTGTGAATTTAGTTCTAAAAAGAACTTCAGCCTGCAGACCCTTCAAAGGGCTTGTGGTGCCTCTTGTGAGCCGGGCACATCCCCGTCTGCAGACTTCCCAATTTCATTCCCTCACCACTGAGAAAACAGTGTGAACAGCAGATGACTCCGCGGGCTGACAGGAGAAGAGCTGAAAGCCGTGCCCCAGCATGAGGCCTCGTGCCATTTCGTGCAGACCTGGGCAGAGTATCACCGAATGCCCTCCCCATTGACACCTAAAAATAAATATAAATAGAGATTTTTCACTGATTTCCAAAGAATTTTTTTAAAAAAACTTTTTTGCCACACCACATAGCCTGTGGGATCTTAGTTGCCCAACCAGGGATCGAACCCACACCCCCTACGTTGGCAGCATGAAGTCTTAGCTACTGGACCTCCAAGGAAGTCCCTCCAGTGAATGTTTAAACTGCCTCTAAACCAGCACTGTCCAATGGAACTATACTGTGAGCTGCAAATGCAAGCCCACAGGTGTCATTTAAAATTCTCTGGTAGCCACTTTATAAAGTGGTAAAAAGAAACAGGTGAGATTAATTTTAGCAATATATTCTATTTCAGTCAATTCTTCACCGTATTATCATATGAACTGGGAATCAACATTTAGAGAGCATTGAGATATTCTTTCACCCTAAATCTTCCAAATCGAGGATGTTTTACACATCTCAGTGAGACGAGCCACACTTTTAGTGCCCAACGGCCAGCGCGCTGGAGAGCGAGGCCCACACTCCCCAGCTGCACGCTGCCTTTCCAGAAACAGGCTGGTGATCAACTCTGAGCTTGGTGACATCAGCGTCACCCTGGCTCCCATTTGACTGGTGCCTGTGTACAGGAGTGCAGGTTTGTGGTTCATTTCCCACCTCATCTAGTTTGCATTGCCAGAGGGAAACGGTGTCAGAGCCATCCACCCCCTCCGAGCGCCCCAGATGGGCCGTTTAGTGGCACAGGCGGCCCATCCAGGCCATTACCAACTCCAGAGAAAAACAAAACTAGTAACTTCGGTGCCAAAATGGAACGCAAGCTTGTGAGAAGGAGGAATTCCTAGTATAAGAAAGGCAACAGCCCATCAATAAAGAAAGGTTGCTTTCAGCCCAAGGCAATGGAATTGTGTCTCTGGTTTCCTTTGTCCTGCCTGAGATCCTCCTTCCAGATCCTTGTGATTCCATTTTTCCGCTCTACGGTACACAGGGCAGTTCTAGGGAAGTCAATACTAAAATAATAATTACTGGTTTGACATTTCACAAAAATCACCAAGAGAACTTTGGGGGTATAAAACAAGATAACAGCGCAAAGCATGTGGAATGGGGATTTCTCTTCCCCGCGGGAGGCTCGTTTTTCTTTCCTGGCACAGAGAGGAGGGAGGAGGAGCTGGCTGCAAGAGAAAACATCTGGAAATGTGACCTGCAGAGAGGGAGAGGGCGGCCCAGCCTCCCGCCCTCCGGAGCCCGGGTTCCCCTCCAGCTCTCAGCAAGAAAGCAGAGGGAGCCCTTCTGACTGGACTGTACTTCAGTCACTGCTGCTCAAAACACACAGTGTGACGAGTGAGCACTTCCCAGGGCTTCCTATAAAGCGCTCTTGAGATAAAAGCCGTGAACAACTGCTCTTCCGGGCTGATAAACGGCTGTTGGTTTTCTCTCATCAATATTTGAATACCTATTTGCACAGTTGGGCAATTACAGACTCAGAGAGGCTGATGGTGATCACAGAAGCAGATCTCGGAGGTGATTCACTGAACACACTTGGCCGTCAGAAGCGACAAGCAGGGTTCAGCCCCGGCTCCTGGCTGCCTGGCCACCGCCTGGAGCCGCGGTGCCCATGGCGTCGGCGCAGAGCGGTTAGCTGGCCTCCTCCCCGCTCGGATGCTCTCTGCTCTTGGAAGAAAAGTGCTGTCGTCGTCCACGAATGCTTCTCATTTCTCAGTGTGTGTGCTCAGGCGCTCGGTCCCGTCCAGCTCTTTCCGACTCCATGGACTGTAGCCCACCAGGCTTTGTCCGTGGGATTTTCCAGGCAGGAATACTGTCGTGGGTTGCCTGTCCTCCTCCAGGGGATCTTCCCAACCCAGGGATCGAACCCGTGTCTCCTGTGTCTCCTCCCTTGGCAGGCGGATTCTTTATCACTAGCACCACCTGGGAAGCCCCTCTCAATTCTCAAAGTAATATTCAGATCACTAATTTCACTGTTCTCTGTTCCCTCATTTCAAGCCGCAGGTCCTCCTCACGTGAGTACTATTTTGCAGGCTACCAGTTATACAAGTTTTACCCAGAAAGGAGTCTAGAAGAAAGGTTTTCAAAGGCCTGGAATTCATAGAAGCATTCGGAGGTGTCTTTCCTCATTGTTAAAGGTTTTAGAGATGAATGTGAGAACCAAAATAACAAGATGATAGAAGGGATACAATCTGAAAGGAAATTGAAATACAGCCCACTTCATGGAACTTCAGGGAGCAAAATTTAAACCTTACATGAAAAATAAATCTGAGGATACTCACTGTAGAGTTATTTATAACAGTGTAAAGAATTAGGCTTCCCTGGTGGCTCAGTGGTGAGGAATCCACCTGCCAATGCAGGAAACTTGGGTTGGATCCCTGGGTTGGGAAGATCCCGTTGAGAAGGAAATGGCAACCCACTCCAGTATTCTTGCCTGGAAAATCCCAAGGACAGAGGAACCTGTCGGGCTACAGTCCATGGGGTCACAACGAGCTGGACAGGACTGAGCGACTAAACAACAAAAAGCATTGGGAGCTTAAATGTGCACCAGTAACAAAATGGATAAATGAATTACTGTATGCTTCTGTGATGACTGTTACGAAGTCATTAAAACACTAATTTCAAAAGTATATAATGACTATGGAAAAGATCCCAATACAATGTAAAATTAAGATACACAAAATATAAAATTGTATGTCCTGTGTAATGTTAATATGTACATAAGCATAGCAAAATGGTAAGAAATATAAACAGGAGTTTTTGCAGTTGGATTGACCTCTATTTTTTTTAAAAAAGATACTTACCTTTACCTTGGATTAGACTATTTTTTTTTCTATTTTTTTATTTTTGGCCTTTCTGTGTGGCGTGCAGAATCTTTGTTCTCCAACCAGGGATTGAACCCAGGCCCCCTGCATTGGGAGCTCAGAGTCTTAATCATAAACCAAGGAAGTCCCCCTTTTTCTTTTCTTGGCCACATTGAGCAACTTGCGGGATCTTAGTTCCTGACCAGGGATTGAACCCAGGCCCTTGGCAATGATAGCACAGAGTCCTAATCAATGGACAGCCCAGGAATCCCAAATTCCCCAAAATTATCTTAAATTAAGTTTTCATTTTTTTTTCTTCATGTATTTCTGATATTCCAAATTCTCTATGATGAGCATATACTACTTTCATAATCAGGAAAAAAAAAAGTAAACATCATTACATAAACTCTAGCTGGTGTCATTGCAACCAATATTTACTAGGCTCGTTGCCTGACCTTGGCACATCACACACAGTGGGAGAGGGGAGTCTGAGCTGCTGTCTGTCACCCTGAGTCTGCACAACCCCCTGGGTGTCTCACCTAAACTGCTCATTAGAATGCAGATTCCCAGGCCTCCTCCTGAGCCCACAGAGCAGAGCATCTAGGAGATTATGGCCTGGGGGTCTGCTGCTAGCACATCCCCCAGGCGAGCCTTTTATGAAGTAATGCTTGAGGCCCACTGCCTTTGCGTGCTTGCGTGCCAAGTCACTTTCAGTTCAGTTCAGTTCAGTTCAGTTGCTCAGTCGTGTCTGACTCTTTGCGACCCCATGAATCGCAGCACGCCAGGCCTCCCTGTCCATCACCAACTCCCGGAGTTCACCCAGACTCACGTCCATCGAGTCGGTGATGCCATCCAGCCATCTCATCCTCTGTCGTCCCCTTCTCCTCCTGCCCCCAATCCCTCCCAGCATCAGAGTCTTTTCCAGTGAGTCAACTCTTCCCATGAGGTGGCCAAAGTACTGGAGTTTCAGCTTTAGCATCATTCCTTCCAAAGTCACTTTAGTCATGTCCAATTCTTTGTGACTCTATGGACTGTAGCCCTCCAGGCTCCTCTGTCCATGGGATTCTCCAGGCAAGAATACTGGAGTGGGTTGCCATGCCCTCCTCCAGGGGAATCTTCCCAAGCCAGGGATCGAACCTGCGTCTCTTAACGTCTCCTGTACTAGCAGGCGGGTTATTTACAGCTAGTGCCACCAGGGTGTCCAGTGTCACTGCCTTTAAGTATCATCAGTGCGTATGGAGCATCTCACACGTGTGAGGCTCAGACAGCACTGGGGGACGTGATGCTGATCTCAGAGGATGGAGGACACATAAGCCAGGAAGCCATTGAGTGAGGACCCCATTCATCGTCCCCTCACCACCTCCTACCTCCCCCTACACTCCACACCTCTCAAGTCAGGGAAGAGACCAGGACCCCTCAGAAACTGCTCCGTTCCTGGCAGGTGGCTGCCCAGAAGGTGAAAGAGAGAGAGGCAGGCTGGCTGATGCCTGGACCACTCAGACATGGGCGTCTGTCATCTCAGGACCCACAGAGTGTCTGCCAGATACCAGGTACTGGAGCACACCCTGGGATTTCTAGGAGAGTAGGATAGAGTGCTTGCCCCAGATATAAGTCTGGAATCTGGAAGGGAAGGAGAGAGCTGACCCAAGGCCTGGACAGAGGAACGCCTGACCCGCAGAGAATGACATGGCAGCATCCGGGAGTAGTTACTGGAAAGACCTTACCCCGGCTCAGCTGGGCTGGGAAGGAACCTGCCTCTTCCCCCAGCTCCACGCTGGAAGAGGAGCCAGGGCAGGTCTGGGTGAGAGCACCCACAAGTGGTGGGCTCTTCCATTGCCCCGCTCTGACCACGTGGATGGGAGAGGAAGTGTCCTCGCCACCCCCCACCCCCAGCAGAACTTCTTCTGCATAAAGGGAGAACGTGTGCTCTTGCCTTATTTCCAGTTCCTGGTTCTTGAGAAATGCCTAGTAGACAGACACCCTGCGAGGAATTGTACAGGCCAGGCAGCTCCAT
The DNA here is from genome assembly GCF_002263795.3 of Bos taurus. Taxonomy (NCBI): domain Eukaryota; kingdom Metazoa; phylum Chordata; class Mammalia; order Artiodactyla; family Bovidae; genus Bos; species Bos taurus. The sequence continues at coordinate 94,204,871 of NC_037336.1, forward strand.
TTATTAACATTGTTCGTGTGTGCATGCTGAGTCACTTCAGTCAGGTCTGACTCTTTGTGACCCTATGGGCTCTAGCCCTCCAGGCTCCTCTGTCCTTGGGATGCTCCAGGCAAGAATACTGGAGTGGGTTGCCACGCCCTCCTCCAGGGGATCTTCGCGACCCAGGGATCAAACCTGCGTCTCTTATGTCTCCTATATTAGCAGGTGGGTTATTTACCACTGGCGCCACCTGGGTGTCCAGAATGAATTTGGCCATTTCTTTTCATTGGATGCAAAAAAGATGGAAGCGGGCAGGGACTGCCTGGCTGGCCTGTCCAGGACTGAGTGCTGAGGGAGCCAGAGACTCAGCCTGGTGTTTCTGTGGTCCAGCTGTGCAGGAACTGGTATGGGCAGCAAATGAGGGGTGGGGACCCCCTCTGTTTCAAAGACAAGCAGCTGAGGGCCTCTGAAAGCCAAACTTCTGAGCTCTTCCAGTTTGTGGGGCTGTACTGCAATTCTGGGACTTTTCTAGAAGCCTGATTAAAATTGAAACACAAGGCACTCTGGTCAGCTAAGGGGCTCCAGGTGTGCAGTCACCCTGAGGGGCCCTTCTGAGCATCTCTGTCCCGGGGAGGAGTCCTCAGTATCCAGGCCAGCTCGAGGGCACAGAACAGACCGGGCCATGCTTCCCTCTGGGACCGTCACGGCCCCCGCAGAAATGAAATTGGGCTGAACCTCGAAGAATTTCTCTGTCCTATTTTTTTTCCAGTTGACAAAAGAATTAAGAAATTCCTACCCTGCTCACCAGATAATTTAAAAAAATATATCAAGCATCACATTCTTCAGAGTTAAAACTGTTGTTTGGCGGTGGTCTTGCTGGTGTCTGCTTACTGTTGGGAAATGGGGACAGGGCTTCCCTTGGATAATCAGAGGCAAAAGGCATTACGTGTCAGATTCTAACTCACTCTTCATGCCAGCCAAGCTGGGGACCTGAGCGAGTCACATGATATGCCAGAGGGAGGGAAAAAACATCATCACATTCAGAGGCGTTGATATGTCTGTGTGGCTGGAAAATTGTAGGCCTCTAGAAACTTTTATAGGGTGCATGTGTATTTTTAAAATAATATATATTTTATTATTGACTGACTGCTGCTACTGCTAAGTCACTTCAGTCGTGTCCGACTCTGTGCGACCCCATAGATGGCAACCCACCAGGCTCCCCCATCCCTGGGATTCTCCAGGCAAGGACACTGGAGTGGGTTGCCATTTCCTGACTGACTAGTACATGCTAATCTTTAGAACTGTATGCTGAATTCCCTTCTTGTCCAAAAGATGTTCAGTGAGCTGCTGACTTTGACTGCAAGTCACGTTGTGAACTTCGGAAAGAAAACAAAGAAAAATGACATCGCTGGTTTTCTTTTTGTCAAAGTCTAGACTATGCTGCCATCGACTGCAAAGTGCTTACTCATAAATAAATTACCTGAATTCTGTTCCACTCACACATTTTTATTTCACGGTGCTTATAGTCCTTTGTTGGCTTCCCCAGTGGCTCAGCGGTAAAGAAACTGCCTGCCATGCAGGAGACACAGGTTGGATCCCTGGGTCAGGAAGATCCCCTGGAGGAGGGCGTGGAAACTCACTCCAGTATTCTTGCCTGGATAATCCCACGGACAGAGAAACCTGGTGGGCTACATAGTCCATAGGGTCACAGAGAGACGGACACGACTACAGTGGCTTAGCACGCACACGTGCATAGTTCTTTATTGAAGTCACGTTGAGCACCAGTAAGGGCAGACAAAGTCACTACTGCTAATCTTAGGGGCACAGGTAGATGCAGCTCTTGCCTGATTTCCCATGGCCTCGATCATTTTTCAGACCTGACCCTGGAGAACTCAGAGGTTTGGGCCTTTGAGGACTGCTGTGGGCCCATCCTGGTGAGCGTGAGAGGCTAGAGATAGGTGGGCAAGCTCTTGGTGCTGCTATTTTTAGTAAAGGAATCACATCGCGTCCTCAGGGACACAACCCAGAGTAAGAAGATTTGAATAATTTTATTTTAATCGCGGTAAGTGGAAAGGTGGTGATTTGAGATTATTGGCTTAACAGTGATCCAGATGAACACGCATTTATTAAGTGCTTACCTATGGTGTGCCTTCAACCCATTTACCATCTGCTTGTGGGACTAAAGCAGGAATACGAGAAGTGAGTCCACGGAGAACACAGGCAAGTTATTTAGCGTTATTCAAACTTCAGATCAGATCAGATCAGATCAGTTGCTCAGTCCAGATCAGTCGCTCAGTCGTGTCTGACTCTTTGCGACCCCATGAATCGCAGCACGCCAGGCCTCCCTGTCCATCACCAACTTCTGGAGTTCACCCAGACTCATGTCCATCAAGTCAGTGATGCCATCCAGCCATCTCATCCTCTGTCGTCCCCTTCTCCTCCTGCCCCCAATCCCTCCCAGCATCAGAGTCTTTTCCAGTGAGTCAACTCTTCCCATGAGGTGGCCAAAGTACTGGAGTTTCAGCTTTAGCATCATTCCTTCCAAAGAAATCCCAGGGCTGATCTCCTTCAGAATGGACTGGGTGGATCTCCTTGCAGTCCAAGGGACTCTCAAGAGTCTTCTCCAACACACAGTTCAAAAGCATCAATTCTTTGGCGCTCAGCCTTCTTCACAGTCCAACTCTCACATCCATACATGACCACAGGAAAAACCATAGCCTTGAATAGACAAACTTTTCTTGGCAAAGTAATGTCTCTGCTTTTGAATATGCTATCTAGGTTGGTCATAACTTTCCTTCCAAGGAGTAAGCGTCTTTTAATTTCATAGCTGCAGTCACCATCTGTAGTGATTTTGGAGCTCAGAAAAATAAAGTCTGACACTGTTAGTCACATGTGTTTGGAAAAGCACAAAGCAAAGTGGAATCAGAAAGTTGGGGACTGTGAGCCCTATACCTCAAAACAGTTAGGAAACTCACTGGTCATCTCTCCAGTCCCCTGTTATACAGACCGGAGTAACCCAGGAGAGTTAAGTCACTCGGTGATGGCAGGCATGGAAAGTGTAACTTGGTCTCTCGACTCCCAGGAAAAAGCACTTTTCCCCCTTGCTTCCTCATGGCGCAAATCTGGACAGTTATTTTGGCATCTGAAAGAATGCTTTGCCCAGTAGCATGAGATAAATGTTATGCTGAGATAATCTATGTTAAGTAAGTGAGCTAATTTTGTGGCTTGGCCCCATGTCGCAGTCTGTGGCTGCCAGAAGATCAGAAGGAGAATTAAAATTCTATGAGCTACACATGGCCCCCGATGAGTCAAATAACCTCCTTCTACAGAGTTTCAGGAATGAGGGAAAAAATCTAAAAAATATCTCACAACCCATCTTTAGAAGAGGTAGAGAGGACATCTTTTTTAAATTACTGAATAAATTTATGAATTCATAATGGTTTTTCAAAGCAGCATATACATCCATTGACATCTCATTTTATGACACATAGGGAGCCAAAGTCTTCTCAACCTCCTCACAAATATTCTATGCCTCTTTCCAAACTCTGTTTTAAAAGTAAAATTTTTTTTCTTCACAAAGTAATAATATATGTTGATTGTGGAAACCTTGATAAGCACAAAAGGAAAAATAGATTTTAACTTACATAGATTTAAATGTATTTCATTCATCCTACGAATTGAGTATACCCATGGTTAAGATCTGATGTTTCCTAGTTTTGTTTCTTGGAGTAATGTATTTTTACACAAACACGGGCTCACATTGTGCATTACTATTTAGAAACAGATCTTTTTCTCCCTCTTAATGTGCTGTGAACCATTCGCCTCCATCTATAATGGGGGTATAGTTGTCCACTGTGTGATCCTATGTCGTAATTCTTTTAACCAATGTCCTCTATTGACATTTAAGTTGTTCTCAGTTTTTAATAATAAAAAGCAGTGATGCAATCAATATTCCTAAAAGTTTCCCTTAGGTCAAAAGGCCTAAGACTGCTGGGCCAAAGAATATATTACATTGTTAAGGTTTTGAGATATGTAGCCAACTTATTCCTCAGGAGGTAATATTAATTTATATTCACACAAAAAGTAATGAGATGTCTGTTCTCCTTTCTCTCACTGATGCTAAATGTTATCATTTAAAACTAACTTCTGGGTACTTGTCTGGTTGTTTGGTGGTTAAGACTCTGTACCCCTAGTCCAGGGGACCAGGTTCAATTCCTGGTCAGGGAGCTAAATCTCTCATGTCTCAACTAAAGAGCCCACACAAGGCAGAGAAGATCAGTAAGACCCCGGTGCAGACAAATTAAAATACATGAAACTAAACTTTGACTTCGTTTGAAACTGGGAGGAGCAAACTACGAACTTCTTAAATGTATTTACTGCCCCTTTTCCTTCTTTGTGTGTGTGTGTTGCCTGTTCATTCTTTTTGCCCATTTTTTTAAGTGGAATATTTGCCTTTTTCCTAATCATTTGCAAGAGCTCTTTAAAGATACTACCCTTTGTTACATATGAAAACAAATATATTTGTAATTTATAATTTGCACTTTATGGAGTTTTTTGACATACAGATTTTAAAACTTTAATCACAACATCTTTTCCTTATGTATGCTACCTTGTCATATATTTAGAAAGGGTTTCCCCAACCCCCAAATCTTAAGTGTATGTATATTTTTCTAGTTCTTGTATCTTTTTATTTTTTACATTTAAATCCTCGGTATAAGATTTGAGGTATGGCTCCAACTTTAGAGTTTTTCCCCCCCCAAAAGATTGTTTATCCTGATTCCATTTATTGGCTAATCCATGCTTACCCTACTGATTTGAAATTCTGTATCAGATACGGAATCTCATAGAATTTGCATCTATTTGGGAATGCTCTGTTTCAGTGTTTTCATTCCCGCCCGCCCCCCAGGACAATTCTTTCCCCTCATTATTTTACTTCTGCAAATATTGTCACCTGTGTATTCTTCCAGATGGAACTTAGAATCATTTTTTTCCAGGTTGTCAAAATTTCCCCAAATTATATTGAGACTTTGCTTGGCAGTGTAATAGATACGTGAAGTAAACTAGGCAGAGAATGTCTCTCCATGTTTTTAAAAATCTCCTTCAAGTCTCTATATTTGTTTTATAGTTCTCTTCATGAGATCTCCCTCTTATTTTGGGGAGTTAGGTTTATTCCTAGAATTTTGTGACTGTTTTTTTCTGTTGTAAATAGGATTATATCCCCCTTATAGTTTCCAAATGGTTGTTGCTAATATGATATATTCTGAATCTTCTGAAATGTGTTGATAGATAGATAGGTTTATAATTGTCAGCTTACTCGAGATTCTTATTCATTTTAACCATCCTGTGTTGACTAAAAAGAAGAGAGTATATGATCATAGTGGATGAGCATTTTTTATTAACGTATAGTATATTTGTAAGAGGTATCCACTAGTTCTGTGCTTCCATCCTTAATTGTCTTTTCCTCGGTGCTGAAGATAGAATCTTATCATTGTACAGAATGAAATATAAGCTGCTTCTTGCATCCCTGCTACTGCCCTTGTATTAATGCCATTCAAATTTCAATAAGAGCTGATCAGATTTTCCTGGTGATAATGGTGACGCCCTGCCCTCGCATGGTTTCTAGTGCCCTGGTTTTACCTTTGTTCTCATCTCCTTGTCTTATGATATTGCAAACACTGACAACCCAAATGGATCTCTATCATTGTACAATATTTAGTAGCTTCTGACAATGCAGAAACTGCGCCCCATGGAGTAGAAACACACACAAATATTTCTCGCTCTGGCCTTCAGTAGAAGAATTGATTTTCATTTATGCAGCACAGCAGTTTTCTGTGTGTGTTCAGAGAACTTTGACCAAATTTGAGGGAAATTAAAACTTTGCAAGGACAAAGTCATCTTTATTTTGTTTTTGTTTAAGGGTAAGTCTTTGCCATCCATGCGGGAAAAGAAACAGTGTGGCAAAAAAAAAAAAGATAGTCATTAATTTTCATTTTGCTTTGAGCATGTTTTGAATTAACTCAGTTTAAAAAGATCATAGCTACTAAGCACTTTCTTTTTCTCCTTTCTTTAATTGTGCTAATTAGTGATGTGTGTGTGTGTACATATAGATAGATAGATACATAGATTAGGTAGAGATAATTTTGCCCTATAGGATTTGGACAGACCCTCCAAAAAGAAATTTTGATAATTATCAACATCATAGCATTTGACAGTTCAGGGTCTTTCCATGAATTACAATGCCCTTGAACTACAGGCACCCAAATTGTCATAGTTTGAATGTGGAGAAACTAAGGCCTATTTTCTCCATTGGATCCAAAAAAAAAAAAAGACTCTCTTCATCGGTGCCATTCAGTGTTCCTATTTTCAGGAATGTATGCTTTCAGAACTATCTTTAAGGATATTGGATTTATACGCGTGGAAGTATTTTTGCAATAGGACAAAGGCTGATGTTTGCCACTCACAGTCACGAGGCTCATCCTCATAGGCATCTCCTGTATGAGAGCACACACGGGACCAAGCCTCCCCTTTAATGAAGTTTAATTTAATGGGCCTTCCTTACCTGAACTTGGCTTCCACTGCAGACCACAGCTATTATCTCTCATGGTATTTTTCTACCTGTGCTTCCTGGAACCACAACACAAGACAAGTAGGTTGAGAATCGCTGCTCTAGGTGATCGTGATCATCAGCCAAGTTTAAGATCTATTATTAAAAGTTATTTGTTTTTTTTTGGTTGATCTTTTTTAAAATATTTATTTATCTGGCTGTCCTGGGTCTTAGTTGCAGTACACAGGATCTTGGATCATCGCTGTGGCATGCTGGATCTTAATTGCGGCATAGGGAATCTAGTTCCCTGACCAGGGATCAAATAGGAAAAGGAGTACGTCAAGGCTGTGTATTGTCACCCTGCTTATTTAACTTCTATACAGAGTACATCATGAGAAATGCTGGGCTGGAGGAAGCACAAGCTGGAATCAAGATTGCCAGGAGAAATATCAATAACCTCAGATGTGCAGATGACCCACCCTTATGGCAGAAAGTGAAGAAGAACTAAAAAGCCTCTTGATGAAAGTTAAAGAGGAGAGTGAAAAAGATGGCTTAAAGCTCAACATTCAGAAAACTAAGATCATGGCATCCAGTCCCATCACTTCATGGCAAATAGATGGGGAAACAGTGGCTGACTTTATTTTTCTGGGCTCCAAAATCACTGCCGATGGTGATTGCAGCCATGCAATTAAAAGACACTTACTCCTTGGAAGCAAAGTTATGACCAACCTAGACAGCATATTAAAAAGCAGAGACATTACTTTGTCAACAAAGGTCCATCTAGTCAAGGCTATGGTTTTTCCTGTGGTCATGTATGGATGCGAGAGTTGGATTATAAAGAAAGCTGAGCACCGAAGAATTGATGCTTTTGAACTGTGGTGTTGGAGAAGACTCTTGAGAGTCCCTTGGACTGGAAGGAGATCCAACCAGTCCATCCTAAAGGAGATCAGTCCTGGGTGTTCATTGGAAGGACTGATGTTGAAGCTGAAACTCCAATACTTTGGCCACCTGATGTAAAGAGCTGACTCATTTGATAAGACCCTAATGCTGGGAAAGATTGAAGGCAGGAGGAGAAAGGGACGACAGAGGATGAGATGGTTGGATGGCATCACCTACTGAATGGACATGGGTTTGGGTGGAGTCCAGGAGTTGGTGATGGACAGGGAGGCCTGGTGTGCTGTGATTCACGGGATCGCAAAGAGTCGGACACGACTGAGCAACTGAACTGAACTGAACTGAAGTACCTAATACATATTCAAATGAGTGAATAAATGAACCAGCACTGAGTAGCACCTTGAGCTCATTCTTTGAGGCTACCTTTTCTGTTTTCTATGAAGTAGACAGAAAAAGGTTGCTTTGCCCTGCTGCTGCTGCTGCTAAGTCGCTTCAGTCGTGTCCGACTCTGTGCAACCCCAGAGACGGCAGCCCACCAGGCTCCCCTGTCCCTGGGATTCTCCAGCCAATTCTCTACAAATACTTCTATTGTGTTTTTTCAATCTCTTGTTAAAGTCCTAAGTAGTCAAGTCCTCATGGGGCTAAGAAATGCTTATTAAAATTCTCATCTGACAAATGTTCTTTTCTTGGCAAAGTTCTCCCCGAAAGGAGATCCAGCCCACAAGCCTTCTGATGACCAGCTCTAGAAGAAGCCCCGCTCCTCGGCGGTTTCTAAGTACAATTACCTCCTGCAACTCAAAACCGCGTGCAGGGGAGGCAAGGTCAAGCCCGAGCCTCTTTATGAAATGTGGATTTGCCCTTTATGCTCATCATTTCCCCCTTCTTTGCCTGTCGGAGCTCACAATGTAAGCATTCCCACCACTCCTGACTTCTCAATTTATGCAGGTGAGGGGCTTGGCGTCCCTCCCTCTCAGAGCCAGAGAGCATGGCTCCTGCCCTGTTCAGTTCTGATCGCTGAGGACTTCCTAGGCATTCACCGTCCCCACAGCCAGCTTTGCTGGCCCTGCTGTGCTCCTGAAGGTGGACCACCAGAACAGGTTTGAGCCTCAGTGGAATAAAGTTGGTACCCAGCACCACCATCACCCGTGCCTCCAGCAGGCAGGCCAGTCTCTTTTATGGAAGATGCCGGGTCCCGTTGCAGCTCCCCATCCCCAGGAATTTGTTGTAGGTACCTTCATCCCTGCTTGGGAATTCCTCTCTAGATCTCTGCATCTTTAGATGACTCTTCTCCATTTGAGGGCAAGTCTATGGTCTCTTATGGTGGCCAGCCCCAGGCTCTTGCCATCTCCATGCACGTGGGCATGATGGTTAATCCCCTCTCACCAGCCGGCAGTCTGGTTTGTTTCCAGGGCTCTCGGTCCAGCCCCAAGGGGGTGCAGTTGCTTCCCGCTCCACCCTGGCATCCACTTTCTCTCACAACCTCTCCCTCTGTTTCCTAAGGTCCCCACCAGCTCCCATCTCTTGCATCTCATTTCCTCTGCTGGTGTGCCACACGACACATCGGCTCCCTGCACCGCACTGCAGAACAGGGGTGTCCTCAGATGGCAGGAGAGCTAAGAACGCTGGGGAAAGCCTGGGCTTCCTCTCCAGCGTCTTTGCTGTGCTGATGCTCAGTCAGTCTCCCGAAGGGAACCCAGTATTCGGGTTTTCCTGAGAGCGGATGGCTCACGCTAAGGGACGTAGCCACACTCTGCCCTCCTTCCATCTGCTGGGCACTCCTTGCTTTCAAACATAGGTGTGGGAACCTCAAGGCTCAGCCCTCGGCCCTCTCGCCTTCCCACACCTTCTGCCGTCACCTTCTCCGCTGTGTCACTGTCAGACATGTATCTCCAGCCTTGGCCCTTCCTCTGAGGTCCCGGTCTGTACACATACCTGCCCGTATGGTGATTCCTCCCGCTTAATACCGGGAGGTGATCTCCCATCCTCACTGTACGTTCCCACAAGCCCTGAAGCTCATCCTGGTCACTTGTTTACCACATCCGTTAATAATTAATGTTCAGTTCAGTTCAGTCGCTCAGTCGTGTCCGACTCTGTGACCCCATGGACTGCAGCACACTAGGCTTCTCTGTCCATCACCAACTCCTGGAGCTTGCTCAAACTCATGTCCATTGAGTCAGTGATGCCATCCAACCATCTCATCCTCTGTTGTCCCCTTCTCCTCCTGTCTTCAATCTTTCCCAGCATTAGGGTCTTTTCTAATGAGTCAGTTCTTCGCATCAGGTGGCCAAAGTATTGGAGTTTCAGCTTCAGCATCAGTCCTTCCAATGAATATTCAGGACTGATTTCCTGTAGGATTGACTGCTTTGATCTCCTTGCAAGGAGATAACTGATGTTACCATTTCAATATTTCTTTAATCCATTTATTTCTCTCCATCGTCACAGCACCACCGTGTTGCAGACTGATTTCATCTCTAGCTTGTATTTCAAATCCCTTCTAACTGGTCCTAAATCCATCTTGCTTCTCCCTCCCTCTCACCCAATCCATCTTTGAAACTGCATTCAGTGTGATATTTTTAATTCCTACACAGCATAGAACTCTTCTTGGCTTCTATGTTAGGATTCTCTGTCTGGAGAAAAAGAACCAACAGGAGCTATAGATAACAGGAGTTATAGAAAAATAAATCCATAGATTTATTTTTAAGGAATTGGCTCATGCACTTGTGGGGGCTGGCAAGTGAAATTTGTTGGGTAAGCTGAAAAGTCGGGCAAGAGTTGTTGTAGTCTTCAGTCCAAATTACTCCGGGCAGCAGGCTGGAGACCCAGAGGGGGTTTCTTACTTTGCCGTCTCGAGGAGAATTTCTTCTGCCTTGGGGAACCTCCATCTTCGTTCTTAAGGCCTGCAACTGATTGGCTGAGGCCCACAATCCACTTTACTTGAAGTCTACCAATTTAAATGCTCATCTCACCTAAAATTACCTGCAAAGTGACACCTAGACTGGTGTTTGATGAACATCTGGGCACAGAGCTTAGACAAGCTGACATGAAACTAACAATCAAGCTTCCTTTTGCATTTAGGCTGAAGGCCAACACCCCAAACCTGACTACAGGGCTCTGGGCCATCTAGCCCCAGCCTCCTCCCCCACAGCTGTTCCCCGTTCATTCTGATCCTGGTCACACTGGCCTCCCTTGGGTTCCAGATGTACCACCTGCCTCCAGTCTCAGGACTAGGAACAAGTTACTTACTCTCTCACCCAGAACGCCCTGCTCCCACTCCCAGTGTGCATGCACACTCATACACACATGCATACACACACAACCAAGTAGCCCCCCACCCCACCACGACACACACATGCATGCACTCATACACACATACATACACACACAACCAAGTAGCCCCCCACCCCACCACGACACACACACGTTGCCTAGGGAAGCCCAACTCAGTGGTCCTTCAGATCCTGGTTCCAATGCCACCTCTTATGGGAAGAGGCCCCACACCAGGCAGCCTTCCCTGCTACTCTGACTCATCTGTGCATGACGAGCATTCAGTCGTGTGATTATAATTCATATCTGTCTCCTCCACTAGACTGCAAACTCTTTGAAGGCAGGGACCAGGTCTCCTTGACGGTCTGTGTTGCCCGCCAGGGTGCCTCCAACTCTCGTGGGTGTTGAGAGAGTGAGTGAACTCTCTGGAAAGCGTACCTGGCCTTGGATGTCACATGTCTTCCATTCCTTGCAGCACTCATTCCGGCGACGCAGGGCCTGCCCTTGCCTCTGGCCCCCCACATCGGCTTCCCTTGTTCTCTCGGTCTGGCTTTGCAGACAGTTTGCCTCTCCTTGGGATGAGCCCCCCTAAGGAGAGGACACCCTTACTGCTGACTGCCCGACATGTGGTTCAGCTTTGAAACTCTGCCTGCCTGAGCCTTAACTCAGCCATCAGCTTCAGTCCTTGAAGGCAAACATTTAAGACAAAGTGACTTACAAAGCTTTTATTTTTTTAAAACTTTTATTTCGTATTGGGGTATAGCCGATTAACAAACCATGTTGTGGTGGTTTTAAGCAAACAGCGAAGGGACTCAGCCATACATTCATGTATCCATTCTCCCCCAAACCCCCCACCCATCCAGGCTGGACTTGCCAAAGCTTTTAACTGGAGGAAGAGGACTGTCACCCTCCATGAACCCTCGTATGCATTTTTGTATTTAAATATTTGTAGAAGCAAAGATGCTGCCACCCAAAATACTTGTGAGAAGAAGTCCACATTTTTACTCTCTCGAGTGGAAACCTAACCAACTATCTGTAGACAGAGCAGCATTTCTCCTGCCTTTTCTCCCAAGCACTTAAAATAATAGAGGTTGGCTTGTCTGACACCGTCATTGTTAATATTTTTCTGTAAACTTGGAAGTTTACAAACTGTTAGCTAAGAGATTGCTTTAAATGGCTCCAAAAATAGCCATCTTGTGATAGATCAACCACTCCAAGGTTGGGTGGTTTGTGTCCCAGACGCTTCAGAGCGTCAATGAAATGAGCCTTATGGAAACTGCAGGTTCGTTAGATCCAACAGCTGTCCTCCAGCACGTGCAGTTGGTGTAGTCATGGAGGCTTGGGTGGGAAGCAGATCATACGGTTCCTGTGACTGTATCCTAATGCAGAGATGCTTTATCTTCATTCTTCCCGGTCTGGCAGACAGGTTGTCAGCTAGTGAATGGTCTATAAAACACCCGTACATCAGGGTGTGATGCTGTTCTGCATCTTTTTGATAAAGGAAAAGAATCTTAATCTACATTTTTTTGCAAATTGGGATTTCTTTTCCCCATATGCATTTTTAAAAAGTGGAGTTTCAGGGACTGCCCTGGTGGTCCAGTGGTTAAGATTCCATGCTTCCGTTGTAGGGGGCATGGATTCAATCCCTAGTCAGGGAACTAGATGCCACATGCTGCCCAGTGTGGGCCCCCCAAAAAACTGGAGTTGCATTACTTTTCATGGTGGATTTCAGCAACTTTTAAAGCTCATCCATTTTCCCCCTGAATTTGGGGCGGGATTAAATCAGATGGCAGACAAATGGGTCTCTCAGCGTGTTAGCACTCTGATTCCTCCCAGGAAAAGATGGCTTGCTTTTTGGAGAGTGGCTTTGAAATAGGCATATATTAACAAACAACTTACTTAAGACCTCTGGAAGCCCAGGATTTCTCTGTGAGTGAAAAGCTTAGTGAGCAGGCCATTTTGTGTCCCTGAACACACCAGCCTCCCATCCCCTCTCCCCAGCTCTCCTAATTCTTTGCCTGTAAGCTGCCTGCGAGGTTAATACTAGACAGAAATTCTGTGACTGTTTCTGCCCCTGTGCCAACAACTCCGAGCCATTTGGAGGGGTGGTGGGGGCAAGGACAATGAAGCAGAAGACCATTTCAACCTTTAAAATTTTTTTTCAAAATGCTAGTGTATAAAAACATCCTTGAAAAATACTGACTCGTATAAACTTGCAGAACTGTTAGAGGTTCCCCCCCCCCAAATTCTAGTGTTCTTTACCCATTAGCTATTGCAGACTTTGACTATTCTTTTTCAACAGCTGCATTGTAAACCACAAAGAGCAGGTCTAAGAAGCAGAGGCACCACTGTGGTCAACAGCAAAAGCCAAAACCCAAACCACAGAGTAACTGAGGATTAGATTGGGAACTCCCCCACTGGGCCCTGAGATGCAGCCCCGGGTGTTTGTCATCCTTCCCGCTGAGGAGCAGGTCATGACCGGCCACTGCTGCCAGTCTGAATGTCGAAGGGGCATGGGTTTTGTCCTAAGGTGGGTGTTTGAAGCCTTGGGTTTCAAGGCTCCATTATCCCATCTGCCCTTTATTTGGGCATGCTAGGAAGCCATTGGTCTGGGGCAACAGTTGAATGTATTATGTGAAAGAAACAACAATTTGGAGGTACCCTGAAATACAATGAGAAGAAGAACTAAAGAGACTCTTGATGAAAGTGAAAGAGAAGAGTGAAAAAATTGGCTTAAAGCTCAACATTCAGAAAAGTAAGATCACGGCATTCAGTCCCATCACTCCATGGCAAATAGATGGGGAAAGAATGGAAACAGTGACAGACTTTATTTTGGGGGGCTCCAAAATCACTGCAGATGGTGACTGCAGCCATGAAATTAAAAGATGCTTACTCCTTGGAAGGAAAGCTGTGACCAACCTAGACAGCATATTAAAAAGCAGAGATGTCATTTTGCCAACAAAGGTCCGTCTAGTCAAAGCTATGGTTTTTCCAGTAGTCATGTAGGGATATGAGAGTTGGACTATGAAGAAAGCTGAGCACCGAAGAATTAATGCTTTTGAACTGTGGTATTGGAGAAAACTCTTCCGAGTCCCTTGGACAGCAAGGAGATCCAACCAGTCCATCCTAAATGAAATCAGTCCTGAATCTTCATTGGAAGGACTGATGCTGAAGCAGAAGCTCCAGTACTTTGTCCACTTGATGCAAAGAACGGACTCACTGGAAAAGACCCTGATGCTGGGAAAGATTGAAGGCAGGAGGAGAAGGGGATGACAGAGGATGAGATGGTTGGATGGCATCACCGACTCGGTGGACATGAGTTTGAGTGAACTCCAGGAGTTGGTGATGGATGGGGAAGCCTGGTGTGCTGCAGTCCATGGGGTCTCGAAGAGTTGGACATGAGAGACTGAACTGAACTGAGACACACAGCTACCCATGTTGCCCGCACCTTCCAGGTGGTGATGGCTAAATGGGTCTCTGGACCAGCAAAAGATGTAAGGAGGACATGTAAAGGGACCTCCCTGGTGTCCAGTTGTTAAGAATCTGCCTTGCAATGCAGGGAATGTAGGTTCAATCCCCGGCTGGGGAACTATGATCCCACATGCCTCGGAGAAACTAGAGAGATCCTGCATGCCACAGTTAAGACCTGAAGCAGTCAAATGTTTTCAGAAAGAGAGAGAGAGGACCAGTAAAAAGGAGCAACAGCCTCAAAAGGCCTTGAGAGAGGAGCTCCTGGGGCGGGACAAGTCCCCGAGCTGTGTGACTCTGACTGGTGGGCGTGCAGGACCAGGGACACGGACCCTGTGCTTCCTGCATCCTTCCTCCAGACTGGCCAGGACAACCGACCTTCCATTTGGCAGGCAGTTCCTGGGGCCCTACTGTGTGCTGGACCCTCTGCAGGACAGCGGGAACAAGAAATCGGTCAGGCCTCGTCCCCCTCCCGGCCTGACATTTGGGGGAAGACTCGGAGATAAACCCTTATGGTCACTTCCCTGGTAGAGGGTCTCCCCTCGGGCCTGTGAGCCTCTCCAGCTGTTAAGTTCCTGCAACATCCCCAGCTCCCAGCACCCGGCTGGCACCTACAAGCACGACACAGATCTGTTGGCTGGATAAACACGCAGTCAAGTGCAGTGAGAGTCCAAGGAAGCAAGTGCCCTCAGCGCGTTTGCACAGGAGAGGCTTGAAGTGGAATTTCTAGGACGAGGCACATCTAGAGGACAGGACGGCCGGAGCAGAGAAGAGATGCTGGGAGCCTGAACAGCGGGGCCTGCCTGTTCTGGAGCCCAAGGAGCCACAGCCCCCGACTCGGGTGAGATTGTGCGGCAGGAAGAGAAGGACCAGCCCACACAGACGACCTTGGTGCCTCACCAGAGGCTGTGGGGTCTCCATAGCCAGATGTGCACTTAGGAAGTAGGCTCTGAAGGCTGGGAGGACAGCAGATCAAGCGTGGCTGGGGACTCACGGCTCATCAAACAGTCCAGCAGGACCCCTCGCTCACTGCTGCTCACGCAACATCTCTGTTGTTTATGGGTCCTCCATTGCCTCTGGTGCGGTATTTTGCATATATTAAATAGGGAATCATTTATAAAGGTAAACCATTCAGCTTCCCAGGTGGCGCCAGTGGTAAAGAACCCGCCTGCCAGTGCAGCAGACTTGTGAAATGCAGGTTCCATCCCTGGGTAGGGAAAACCCCCTGGAGAAGGGAATGGCAACCCACTTCAGTGTTCTTTCCTGGAGAATCCCATGGACAGAGGAGCCTGGAGGGCTGCACTCCATGGGCTAGCAAAGATTCAGGCACAACTGAAGAGATTTAGCACACTCGCTACTTAAAACTGGGTTTTTTTAGGAGTCATTGTAGTGTGAATAAGTTTGTCATCCCTGCTTCTTAAAATATTTTTCTTGGCAAAGCAGTTTTTAAACTTTTCTGGGTAAAGTAACACAAGTGTTATTGACTGGGTTATTGTTACTTTTAAACCTCTATCTGACTCTCTGGTTTTCCTAGTTTTCATGTTTGCAAGAGCTAAAGCGATACAGTAGATTTCACAGCTGACACAAGGCTAGTGAGGCAAAGTCATAATTAATTTAGACCTCAGTGGCATTCCGTTGGCACTGGAAGAGCTCTGACCTTATCTTCGATGTGTTCAAAGCCAGTTATTTTTACCCTGATGCTCCAGGAAATACACAGCCACATTGCCTCTTTGTTTTCTCATCACAGAATCAGTTGGGATGCCACCCTCTTCCCAGTATACATGCTTTGGAAGCTGGTGCTTCTCTGGTGCCTGCTGAACTCTGTCGTTTCATGGGGCAGCCATCTGGGGTGCCAGGCAGGTGGCGGATATGCCAAGAGAGGGTGTCCTGCCTGGCAAGGCCACCCAGAGTCCTTGGTTTATAATAACAGTCCCACTGTTTCATTATTCCAAGTAGAATGACTGTTCTCAGTGGAGAGGTAAAGTAGAAGGGCTGTTCCTCACTCTCTCCCTGTCCCTGCTCCGTGCCATTTACCCATTCACTATACGAATTAAAAAAAAAAATTTTTTTAAGAATTGTCTAAGATTCAAAGAGATCAAGGAGATCAAGCCAGGCAGTCCTAAAGGAAATCAGTCCTGAGTATTCATTGGAAGTATTGATGCTGAAGCTCCAATACTTTGGCCACCTGATGCAAAGCAGTGACTCATTGGAAAAGACCCTGATGCTGGGAAAGATTGAAGGCGGGAGGAGAAGGGGACGACAGAGGATGAGATGGTTGGATGGCATCACCAACTCAATGGACATGAGTTTGGGTAACTCTGGGAGTTGGTGATGGACAGGGAGGCCTGGCGTGCTGCAGTTCGTGGGGTCTCAAAGAATTGGACACGACTGAGCAACTGAACTAAACTGAAGATGCAAAGAGCACGATAAGGTCTTGGATAGTTAGGAGGGGGGATAAAAAAAAGATTGCGGTAAATGGGCACCTCCTGAAATCATGACTTGTGAATTCTGTGAGTGAGAGCAGCTGGAGGCACCGAGGGTGCCGCTCTGCAGAGACCATTGGCTGTTCCCGTCACCAGGTTCTCCGTGTGAAAATGCTCGGGGGGCTGACTGTGCTGTGTGAAGCGGCCCCCTCCCGCCCACAAAGTTTTTCTAGGTTTCTGTGTCCTGTAAGTTTAGCTCTCTACCATGTACATGAGTGTATAGGGGTACAAAACAGAGGCACATGAGGTTAAGAGGCGCACGTGATGTGTGGATGGGCAGTGTTTTCAGGCATCCAGGAGCTAGGTTCTCAAACTTCCAGATGTGTGACACCCTCCCCCCGGTGGGCAGGGGGCACAGTGACCTTGATAGCTATGGGCGGGACTGAGAGAGAGCTCACATCTCTGACAAACTCTCAGTCAGTGTGAATTCTGCATGGACCGCAGTGACCAGGCCCTGCAATGGTGGTTCTCAGCTTTGGCTGAAAATTTCCATACATGAGGAGCTCTTGAAACCTCTGATAACAGGCTGCACCCCTCCAAGGACATCAGAATATACATATATATGTGTGTGTGTATATATATATACATATATATAAGGGTGGGTCAGTAGCATCAGTAGCTTTGAAAGCTCTCCATTCAATTCCTGCCCAGGTTGAGTTTGTGGAGTGAGGGGTGGGGGAGAGCTGAGTGGATCGTGGGACTCTTTCCTATCACTTTGGAAATTTACCAAAAGTATATTGCAGCTGTCACTGTCTGACAGTTTCTGAGTTAAATGAACAGCTACCTTTAGTGTTTCCATCTCTGTTTTTGAAGAACACCATGAAGTTTCCCAAGATTCCCTCCACCCACCAGGCTCTGCTCCACCTGTTTATCAGCTGCGGAGTCTCAGCTGAAGCCCTCACGGATATTCTCACTCTTCTCCATTGACCCGTGGCCTCCTGTTTCCACTGCTAGCTGCCCTCAATTCTTTACGGCTGTGAGGGGTCTAGATGAAAAGAGTGTTTTATCTTCCTGTGGAGCAGGGCCTCTCAGCCCTACAGCACATTACAGTCACCAGGGGCGATTCTGGTTTATTGGATCTGGGGCAGGTCTCTGTGCTAGGGGAGTTTGAGAAGCTTCCTGGGTGAGTCTCATGTGAACTCAGGGAGGTTATAAGATTATAAGTTTACAAGATTAAAAGAAACTTTAAAAAACAGTATTTTCTTCAACATTTTGAAAACTGGTTCTAAAAAAATTAAAGATGCTGGTCAGCCAATAAACTACAGAAATTATTTTTTTTTAAATGTACATTGAACGATTTAGTTGGGGCTTTCCAGGTGGCGCTAAGTAGTAAAGAACCTGCCTGCCAATGCAGGTGGAGAAGGAAATGGCAACCCACTCCAGTACTCTTGCCTGGAATATCCCATGGATGGAGGAGCCTGGTAGGCTACAATCCATGGGGTCACAAAGAGTCGGACACAACTGAGCGACTTCACTTTCACTTTTCACTTTCATGCACTGGAGAAGGAAACGGCAACCCACTCCAGTATTCTTGCCTGGAGAATCCCAAGGACAGAGGAGCCTGGTGGGCTGCTGTCTATGGGGTCGCACAGAGTCGGACACGACTGAAGCGACTTAGCAGCAGCAGCAGCAGCCAATGCAGGAGATGTATGAGATGCAAGTTCAGTCCCTAGGTCAGGAAGATCCCGGGGAGGAGGACATGGCAACTCACTCCAGTATTCTTCCCTAGAGAATCCCATGGACAGAGGAGCCTGGTGGGCTATAGTCCATGGGGTTTTCAAAGAGTTGGAGACTTAGGGACTGAAAGTGTGTTAGTCACTCAGTCATGTCCAACTCTTTGCGACCCCATGCATTGTAGACCACCAGGCACCTCTGTCCATGGAATTCTCCAAGCAAGAATACTGGAGTGGGTTGCCATTTCCTTCTCCAGGGAAGGGACTGAGCAACAACGTTAATTAGACAACGCTAACTGGGGAAGGATTTTGGTGCACAAGTAACAGTATGATCCAGTGAGGCAGTCACAGGGGCATAGTCATTCAGGGCCCCCAGGTTGTATCTCCAAGGTGACCTGGGATGGGTGGGGGAAGAGTGGGTGTGGCTCAGGGGAGGCGCCCATTGGCTGGGCGGGGGCCACATGTGCAGCACCCCATTGGCCAGAGCTCAGTCACGTGGTCTCTCCCACGTGCCTGGTTTCCTAAATGCGGTCCCAGGCTCAAAAGGAGCGTAAAGGCTCTGGGACGGCCGGCGCCCTGTGTCTTCCCGCATTTCTGTGTCAGGGGTCAGGTGCCTGTGGGCCTTGCACTTGGAAATGCAGACTCCAGGCCGCCTGGGGGCAGGATCCTTCAGAGTTCACGTGCTGTGTTAAGCGCCTGTGCTCTTTTTTTTCTTTTCTCCACAGATATCGCAAATGGCACCAGTTCAGGGGGGTACCGCCCACCTCCCAGAACCAAAGAAGTCATCATCAATGGCCAGACTGTGAAACTTAAATATTGTTTCACCTGCAAGATTTTCCGGCCCCCTCGTGCCTCTCACTGTAGCCTTTGCGATAACTGCGTAGGTGAGTCAAAGCCAGAATTGCCTCTGTTCCAACTTTAAGGCTGTGCTAAAATGTCTGCAGCTGATGGAGTAGCCTGATTTCATTTGACCAGAGACCTTGTGCTTAAAGAGAGCCAGCATGTGTGTCTCTTTAATCCTTCAAAACTAAGCAACTGGGTAATAGTTATTTCAGTTCTGTTGCCTCTGATCTGATCAAGGGTCTGCCGCTGATCCCGTTCACCAAGCCTAGCATCGCCAGATCTCTTTTTCCTTCTTACATCCTGCAGCACATCCCTAGGACAGCACAATGCCCCAGGTCTTCTCCTCCCAGGGACCACACATGCCAGAGTGGGGGTTCTTGTTCCCTGGAGGTTCCAGATCAACAGACACTTGAAATAAAACCATGACACCTGTAGACCCTCCATTGCCAGAGGAGCTGGCCACGTGTGTAGCCGGATTCTCCCAGCTCTTCAGAAGGCATTCTGGTTGGGGAGCTGGAGGCCATGGAAGCCCAAGGAGAAGAAAAGGGGCAAAGGCTCAGAGACTGCTGGGCCCACAGTTATGTTGTTAGGTGGCCCCAGAGACCACCAAGACCTGCCCTCGCTGTCAGCTTGCCTCCAGGACAGGCTAGGAAACGGGCAGGGGAAACACAGTGGAGCACAGAGGGCCTCGGCTGTAAGGCTTAGCCCTGCTGCTCGGTCGCCAGCACCGCAGCACAGCATTTCTGCCTCTATGTGGGTCCCAGCCCCTGGGGATTACTTGGCAAGCTCATCCCATCAGACCGAGACATGTTACCCACACTTGCAGACCATTACTCTGCCCCAGGATGGAGCGTGTCAGACATGAGGTCGGCAAGGAGACGGTGGAAGCCCCAAGTGACAGGAAGGGTAATGAGAAAGGGACCACAGCTTTGCCACGTGGGGGAAGACCCACATTTTTTCAGTCCCATAGTCTGCCTCTAACAGAAATAACCAGGGACTTCCCTGGGAAAACAAGCATGGAAATCCTGTTAACCTCACACCTGAAAAGACAGAACACCTCAGAACACACCTTGTTCCCCTTAGTAACACATAGCCAACTGCTAACATTTTCCGAGCCTATTAGAATTTGTGGTCTTGATTCTTCTTCAGAAAAAAAAATTATATCATGTGTTTCCTGCTGTGCAAAGCTTTTTTGTTTATTGGCCTGACTTTTACTGTAACTTTAATGTTAATCTACAATTTGGTAGGGAGTCCATGTTTTCCCTCTCAGACCTTTTCTTTGTTTTACTCACTTGGAAAAATTACTGTTAGCCTTTGCCTCCCCAGCAAAACATCATGGAATTTTGTTGTCTTTCTTGTGTAGTAAGAACCAGTTAAAAGCCTGAAATCTGGCACCCGATGACCTGGGTACAAATACTAGGTTCATGATTTAGGCATGCAACCTCAACTCTGTATGCCTTGGTTTTCTCATCTTTATAATGAGGTCAGTAGCGGTGCCTACCTCACACGATGATTGAGAGAGCAGAGTTAAAGTGTGCAAAGCACTCAGCCTCGTGCCTGGCTTTTGGTAAATTCTCTGTGGTTGTTAGCTGTTCCTCTGTTATTACTACTGCTCCCTTGACACTTCTGATTGGCTTTCTCTGACCAATGTCTTGGTCTACTGTGGCCCTCTGCAGGTATGATGACCAAACCTGTCCCTGGTCCTCTATGTGAGGACACACACCAGGGTTTACAAGGTCATGAGACAGCCTTTGTGTGATTTCTGATACCCTTCCGGGTGACTCCAACCCCAGTGACCATCCCATGCCCATCTTGAGGACACGCAAGCCAAAGTGGCCCAGTGGCTTAAATATCTTCAGGAAAACAATCCATAGGGATTCACAGGATCCTTTCTTGGGTTGTAATTTTGGGATTACATGATGGAATATTATATGATGGGATAATATGTAACTTACATTCTTTCACCTAAAAATCTTCTGTTATTTTGCGTATCTTCTCCTGGAGGTCTAATGACTTGTTCCAGTTGGCATTTACAGGGAGGGAGTGGTTACCTGCAGACCTGAAGAGTTTACGGGACACCTCTTTTTTTTTTAATCATTTATAAATGTATTTACCCATTGCTAGATAGCTGACTGTTTCTATTTGTTCATTTATATTCCATCTGTAGGGTGGATTCCTAATCATGATAAAACGTTCCTTTCTGTCTCATAGTGTTTTAAAATTCTCTTCGGTTATATCGTAAAACACTTTCTGAAAGTTCATCAGATTCTCTCGTTTATTCCCTCCACCATAGGTTTAATAACCCTTAAAGAACCCTGGAGAAGGAAATGGTAACCCACTCCAGTATTCTTGCCTGGAGAATCCCATGGACGGAGAAGCCTGGTAGGCTACAGTACACGGGGTCGCAAAGAGTCGGACACGACTGAGCAACTTCACCTTTCTTCCTTCAAAGAACCCTGATGTATTAGATGTAAAATCCTCTTACCAGAATTACTCATCTAGTTAATGGTATACTTCTGTGGTGGTTTAGTTGCTAAATCATGTCCGACTCTTGAGACCCCATGGACAATAGCCTGACAAACTCGTCTGTCCATGGGATTCTTCAGGGAAGAATACTGGAGTGGGTTGCCATTTCCTTTTCCAGCAAATCTTCCCAATCCAGGAATCGAACCCGCGTCTCCAGCATTGCAGGCAGATTCTTTACCACTTGAGTTGCTAGAAACTCCCAGTGAGACAATAAGAGCCATCAGTCTGTAGTGTCCAGGAGCCCTTCTGATAGGTTCTGAGCAACCTTTTTGGTAACTCCAAGTCACCATGGTAACCCAGAACTCCACAAGCAAGCCTGATGCTGTCCTGTAATGGGAGGATGAAGAGCTGCAAACGGAAAGGAGCAGAAGGGGGAAGGTTAGGGGTGGGCTGCAGTCCATGGGGTCGCCAGAAGTCGGACACGACTGAGCGACTTCACTTCCACTTTTCACTTTCATGTACTGGAGAAGGAAATGGCAACCCACTCCAGTGTTCTCGCCTGGAGAATTCCAGGGACGGCGGAGCCTGGTGGGCTGCCGTCTATGGGGTCGCACAGGGTCGGACACGACTGAAGCGACTTAGCAGCAGCAGCAGCAGAGGAGGGAACTAGACAAGGAGCACATTGCCAGTAGCTGCCTCTAAGCTTCATTTGATGGTCCTTGGGCTGAAAGTGGGCAAACGGTAATCAGGGCCCCGCTCTGTGGGGCACAGGTGAGAGGAATAGCACACAGCTGACGGAAAGTAAATGTACTTGCTGCACTCGGGGAACAACCACACAGCAACTCAGACCTACATCATTTTGGCTTTCGAGTTCATTACACTACATTTGGGCCTTGGGTGTGACCCATTAGCTGACCAACAAATTGGACCTTGTCCATTTTGGAAAATAGAGTGGAAAGCAGTTGTCTCCAATGGAGAAGTATAATTGCAGAGTTTGCCACTACTTTATTTTTAGATGGCAAGTTTTTATTGAAAGAATTCTACTTTCTGCAGCCAGGGGAAAAAAGTACAATGATGTGCTGAAAGCCAGTGTTCGAACATGTGGCTTCCCTTCCATGGTAATGAATGGGCTCAGGTTGGTCCTTCCTAGGCATGCAAATCAATGTCACTTTGCACTGGGAGAGGAGAGAGGAAAATGCAGCTTCCTAAAGCGTATTTTTCTTTGTTAAGTAAGTAATGAGAGCAAAGTTGTAGGGGCTCTGTAGCTGAAGTCGAGGGCTGAGGGAAAAGCTTTTTGGGGAGCACACTCTGTTGCTAACGTAGAACAGGTTAGCAGAGCCAGGGGGTTGGGACACGGCTCTAAGGACAGATGCCCAGGACTGGGTCCTGGTCCTGCCCTTGGATAATATTGGAACCTGGGCAGGTTACCCTCACTGTTTCCACATCTGTAAGATGGGATGATCCCAGTACTGCCTTGTAGGTTTATCCTGAGGATGAAGCCAGACAGTGCCCAGCACACATGGACCTGGTGCACACCGAGGGCTCACAAAGAGCCTGCCAGTGAAGTGTTGTAACCGTGCGTGATGGGGGCAGGCCTGCCACAGTGCTCCCAGGGAGCTGTAGAATGAGACTGTCATCACAGAGCGATGGGAGCCCCCTTGTCTTCCTGTGATCTGGGAGGCTTTCCATGAGCTGCAACTGCAGGAGTAAATACATTCTCTCTCTCTCTCTGACTTTGTCTCTTTTTATCTCTGTTTCTCTCCCATTGTCTCTTTGTGTTGCCATCAAATTGCTTCTGCACATTTGAAACAGAGTGTTTGGGGTTGTTTGTTCATCCAGGCAATTTTTGATGTTATAAAACATTTTTATTCAACTGACAGCTGAGGCTAAGGGGTCATCTCTGTTTGCTCAGACCCCTAGGAGCCCTCAGGTCATTTAAAGAATAACAGAAGGAGTTGGAAAGCAAAAACTTCCCTGGGGAGGTCTTCTCAGACTCACTCTGTACGTTCCAGCCCCAAGTGAGCCCCCTCCACCTCCCCGCCACCCCCCTGTCGGCCAGGGTGGACCCTTTCAGGGAAGTCTGCCCTTTGGTGGACTCTGGGCCAGTGTCGGAGTAGCCAGCAGCTTCCCCTGGAATTGGGTAATTTTTTCTTAACACAACCTAAACCTGTAATAAAAAAAAGGACTTACTTGAAAGTAATTTATTCATACACTGTGAACTAAATTCAGAGAAGGCAATGGCAACCCACTCCAGTACTCTTGCCTGGAAATTCCATGGACGGAGGAGCCTGGTAGGCTTCAGTCCATGGGGTCGCTAAGAGTCGGACACTACTGAGCGACTTCACTTTCACTTTTCACTTTCATGCATTGGAGGAGGAAATGGCAACCCACTCCAGTGTTCTTGCCTGGAGAATCCCAGGGATGGGGGAGCCTGGTGGGCTGCCGTCTATGGGGTCGCACAGAGTCGGACACGACTGAAGTGACTTAGCAGCAGCAGCAGCAGAACTAAATTAAGTTTGCCAAACACCGGGAAGGAGCATTGCAAGCGTTTGCAAGCCTCTACTAGAGCCTGTCTGATTTTGACCAGCTCAGCATGAAAGCAGCAGAACCTGGATCCCCAACTTTCGCCTCCTCTGGACAGATGGGAGCCCATCTTTCTCCAAGACGCCACATTTGGAGGTGCCATGAGGCCAGAGGAGGTGGTGCGGGAAGCCCTCGCGTCGTCAGCCCTGCAGGCCTCTTCCCTCGCACACCAAATGCCCTGGCCCCTTTTTCTCCCGTCCCCTACTGTCCCTTCTGGTGTGGATAGCACAGAGAGCCTCCAGACATCCTCTGCTGGGGCTCCTGTCCAGCAATTTTTGTTTTGGAAGGGTTTAATTGTTCTCGCTTTTTTTTTTTTAAGGTGTTTTTTTGGTGTGGACCATTTTTAAAGTCTTTATTGAGTTTGTTAAAATATTTCTTCTGTTTGTTTGATTTTTTTTTTTTTTTGCTTTGGCCTTTTGACCAAGAGGCAGATAGAATCCCATCTTCCAGGCCAAACATGGAACCCGCACCCCCTACATTGGAAGGCAGTCTTAACCAGTGGACCGCCAGGGAAGCGCCTTAATGGCCGTCTTTAAATGCTCGCTCTTTCTCCCGTGGGCTCTTTACTCTGCTCTCCCTTCTGCCCTGCAGTGTCCCCCTCCCGTCTGTCCAGATGCTTCCTCTGTGATGAGGTCTCTGAGCCGGAACTGCAGATGTCTTGTCTGCTCTGCACACTCTGCTGAGCCCAGTCACTGCTTCACAGCTGTACTCAATGTTAGAGGTCTGGTATATTTGAGATCTAAAATCCTAGCTACCTTCTGGTGTAGGGCAGCACTCTGGAACTTCTTTTTAACTATTTGGGTATGCTGAGAGGATATTCTTTTTCCGTAGGAAAGCAGATCATTTGAAGAGAATGCAGCAAGCTAGCATTTTTATCTTCTTAGGGGCCAAAAGAACCCAGGGATTTATGGTGCCCTTCCTGGTTTCCAGTATCCTCGCTGTTTACTGACATGTAATGAGCTTCTATGCATCAGGCGCTGTACTAGTATCCAGAGGCTTCAAAATAAAGTACAGTCCCCAAGACTCACTATTAAGAACAAAGAGAATTCAGCACAGAAGGTATTGTGTTTATCATATTACATAGATCAAAAGGAGTAATTTTACACGCGTGAAGAGTTTCTTTAAAAATTCAGTCATCAGCGTATATATGTCAAAAAATATTGCATCAACATACCTAAGGTAAACATTGTTAGAAAATGCAAGGAAAGTTTGGTATAAACATCATGCTAGTGAGAAACAATACCTCTGATTTTGTTGGCTCAGGTAAGCAAAATAAGAAAATAAAAGGTATCAATATACAGTTAATAAATACATGTTGAACTGTTTTGGCAAAGTATGCTGCTGTTTTTTAACTGATTGTGGAACGTTAGCAAAATTAATTAGAGTAGCTGCACAGAGGTTCCTAACCTCCTGAAAGCGACTAGGTACTTCCCAGTGTGTCGTCTAATGACACAACAGTAGAAACCAACCACAAAAGATATGAGTACACAAACCTGACCAATTGCAATGGCTTTTTCAGGAGTGATTTTTATCTGTTTATCTGACTGCATTGACTCTTGGTCGTGACAAGTGGGATCTTTTGTTGTAGTTTTGTTGCGGGTTCTGTAGTTTAGGCACATGGGATCGGTTGCCCCCACAACACATGGGATCTTAGTTCCCCAGCCAGGAATTGAACCCACATTCCCTGCATTGCAAGGCAGGTTCCGAACCACTGGACCGCCAGGGAAGTCCCGAATTGCAGTGTTTTTTTTTTAAGGACCTTTTCGTTAGCTCGTGGGTGACAGAGATTCCCAAATGGCAATGGTGGAATAGTTGGAAAGCGACAATAAGAACAATGCAAAATAGAACTCCACGAGAAGGAACGGTTTGGAAAGCTATCAGGTAGCTTGTTGAAGTTGGAGGCTGCAGAACCAGGCGTGGCAGCCCGGAGGAGCTGGGGAGCCTGGGTGGCTGAGCGCAGTGAGTCACACCTGAGGTAGGATGTCCCAGGAAGCGCAGGCACTACAAGCAGGATGTCTGCGGAGCCACCACTGAGTTCTGACTCTGCTGCTGCCATCTACTTGGAGCCGCGACACTTGTCTGCAGCGAGCGTGGGCTCTGGAGGCAGAGATCGGGGTGGGAGGGAGCGCCTGGACCTGATTCATTTCCACACCCGGGTGATCACCTGTTTCATTTCCACACTCACGTGACCAGTGAGGGGAGGAGGTAGCTGCTCCACCCCACCAGGGGTGGGGCCCACCTCCCATCTATTCTGGGATTCTCTACAAACAGGAAGTTTACTTGGATGTTGGATAGCCAATGAAATGAAAAGTTTAGAAAAGTCTAGTACAAAAAACAAAAACAAAACTGGATTTAGAAGCCAGTAAAGGAACAAAGCGGCCATCAAAACAAACTTTAGAAAAACAGGAAGGAAACCATTAATGACCTAGAGAACAGAAAAATAAAAACGGTACCAGATCTAATTCTTTGGCAAATAAACAGCCAAAAGATAGACTTCTGGTATGATTGAAAGAGGGAAAGCAATGAAGTGGAAAAAACAGATTCAAATGAGACATTCTCTCCACAAACTTAGGTATAAATTAAATGCAGTTTGAGGCAGGAGACAAGATAAAACATGTCCAATTTGATTACCAATACCATTTTGGAAAAAGTTGTTTAGTCAGTCAGTCGTGTCTGACTCTTTGCAATCCCATGAACTGCAGCACACCAGGCTTCCCTGTCCTTCACCATCTCCTGGAGTTTGCTCAGACGCATGTCCATTGAGTCGATGATGCCATCCAACCATCTCATCTCCTCCTCCTGCCTGATTATTGGAAACTGTGTAATCTTTACAGTTCACGTGGGGGCTGCCCCTAAGCTTTCTTTAGTGGCACATGGGTTATGTTCTGTTCCTGAGGGTTTCCTGTCCCTTTGTGTTAACCTTTATTTCAGTATCTTTTTTCCTAGGGTCTGGAGTTTTATCCTTTTTGGTTTAAGCAACAGGTCCTGTAACTAAAAAGTATATCAAGCAACCTAATTAGTGCTTTCTTTAAAAAATTGGGGGATAATTGTTTTACAATGTTGTGTTGATTTCTGCTGTACAACAGTGTGAATCAATCATAATTGTATATGTATATACATATCCCCTCCCTTTTGAGCCCACTTCCCTCCTCCATCCCACCCCTCTGTGTCATTCACAGAGTGTGAGACTGGGCTCCCTATGTTATATAGCAGCTTCCCACTAGCTGTCTATTTTACATATGATAGTGTTTATATGTTAATGCTACTTTCTCAATTCGGCTTACCCTCTTCTTCCCCCACAAGTCCGTTCTCTGCGTCTGCATCTCTATTCCTGCCCTGCAAATAGATTCATCAGTACCATTTTTCTAGATTCCATATATATGCATTAATGATATTTATTTTTCTTTCTGACTTACTTCACTCTG
Organism: Bos taurus; assembly: GCF_002263795.3. NCBI lineage: Eukaryota > Metazoa > Chordata > Mammalia > Artiodactyla > Bovidae > Bos > Bos taurus. The sequence goes on from NC_037336.1 coordinate 94,232,493, forward strand.
TATAACAGGCTCTAAGTTCGTCCACCTTAATTAGTACTTTTGGATTCAAGTCATTAATCATGTTTTCACCCTCTCCCATCCACTGACCTCTCTGGAGAGCTTCATTTGCCACTAATCGTGTCTCCAACTCTTAACTTGAAATGAGTAAACTTGATGTGAGAGTAACTTGATGAGAGATCTTTTAGCTGAAAACAAGCTAGGAGGTTTTTCTTTTCACGGATAATCTATTGCAGTGTACTAAGGGCTTAATGAAACTTGCAAGGTGACAGATAACTTCAAGGCACATTACCATCATTGTCATGTAACTCACACTGTGTAAGAGTGTAGCGAAACCGGAATTCATTTCATGGCTGTGGGGAAGACTGCCATTTGTTCATAAAAGGTCTTACTCGTTGGTAGACGGAAATGCAGAGCCAGATGTAGCCAGCTCTGAACAATGTAAATGAAACTTTGGGGTGTGTATTTTGGGTATTAACTTATTCCTGGTTTTCTTATGAGCAACTCAAGTCCTTCTCAGAAAGTGAGGAGCTTTAATTAAGTCATTTATTATCAGTGATTCATTGTTATAGCTCAAGTAACAGATGGCAGAATTCCAAGTAACCTTCCTAACTCACTTGCCCATAAGATGACATTCTTTCCTGGAAGACTTTTCATCTCCTCTTATGTCAGATTAAGACTGTTCCTGGTTGTCAGTATGTTGGGTTTTTCCTGTCTCTTCTGACCAGTTCACATTTCCTGTATTTCCCTGTTGGTTCCCATCTCGTGGGAGCCAGTAGCTCTTCTGTTGGCTCCTCCGTAACCTCTTCCCAGCCATCCCCCTAGTTCTTCTCTTGGCTCCCCTCATCCTCCATGGAGTCTTCCTACTGTAGCTGGAGACGCTCTTTCGTTGCATCCAGACAAGCTGGTCCCTTCTCTGGCCATCTCGTTCTTGACATGCCTTTCCTACAATAGGATCCACTGTATTCTGCCACCAAGAGTTTCTTCCAAAAAAATTAAAATTGAGAAAGCATGGAGGTATATTTGAAGCAATAACCAAAATAAAATAAAATTCTACAAAGTCTCTTAGCTTTCAGAAGTTCCTTCATAACATGTTTGTTAAGGATGTAAGAATATGTAAGTAGATGTAAATTCCTCAAGATGGAGTACCCAGGCCTGGGGAGTAGAAGGAGGTGGGGAAAGTACGCACGGGCAAGGTTGAGAGCCATGGGAACAGACTCTCGCTGACTCTCCCTGGGTTCTACCACTGAGGTTAGGCCACCTGAGTGTTCTGGGAATTGCTTGTCTCTTGCAAGATCAGCGGCCAACAGTGAGGCCTCCCATGGGAGGCGTGGCTGACTTGCAACCTTGAAAAACCAGTGTTAGTAAAATATCTACCATCTTTTGAGGCCTATTGGAAGCCATGCTTTGTAAGTATAATTTTACAGATGAAAATTCATCAGTGTTAGTATTTCTTCTCTAATTCACCTTAGGGCCATAGTCCTCGGGGTGTCTGAGATGGACACTGACATGGTCTGACAGCATGGGTGGAAGTCCACCAAGCTCAGTGGCCGGAGCAGGGCCCAGGGGTGGATGTTGAGAGTCAAGAGGCGGAATCAGGCCATGTCTGCAGAAGGCTTTGTAAAGTAAGCATTTGCAACTAATCCAAAAGGATTTCTTCATTGGCTGCTATGTGTAAGTAGAATGCAAATAAGTGTATGGTGGGCTTCCTGCCATTGATGAGTTTTCTACCGACTCACAACAAGTGAACTAACACCATAAAGAAATATTTGAAGGAATTCCCTGGTGGCCTCGTGGTTAGGATTCCAGGCTTTTCACTTTCATGGCCCAGGTTCAATCCCAGCTCAGAAACTGAGATCCCACACAATGTGGCCAAAAAAAAAGAAAGAAAAAATTGACCAGTTTCTAGCACTCAGAATATCTAATCTGACTTTAGGAGGGAGAAATGGGAGGAAAGGATGGAAGAATTCAGAGGCAGCCACTCTGAAGCCCTTGGATACCTGTGGAGAAAGAGGGTCTAGACCTAGCTCCTGTGTGCCAGGCTTGGGCATGACCCTGAGACAGTCTGATCTCACACATCAGTGTAAAGCGGATTGCAGAGATGTCTTAGTTGACTCTTGGCCAGTGATGCAGTATAACAAACACCCTCCAGAATCCCAGTGGCTTTGAACCAGCAGCGTTTCTTTTCCTCACGTGTCTGTAGGTCAGTTCTGGATTTAGCTCTGGGCATTGCTCAGGTTCATCTTCTCACATTTGATTCCAGGACCCTGGTGGAAGGGACTGTAGCTGCCAGGCATGTTCTCCTCATGGGGAATCACTGGACTACATGATGGGGGAGAAAATAAGCAGTATCTCTTACAGCTTCTGCTTGCAGTACATCTGCCAAGCCTCTGTTAGCCTAACAAGGCACATGACCATGACCGTGCCCATGACCATCAATGGGGCAGGGAAGGATACGCCCCCTCAGGAAGGGGAGCAGTGCGTATTTGCTGAAATAACCCAGTCTGTCACATGCAGGGAGACTTGAAGGTCAAAGATCAATTGCCTTCTAAGCAGCAGTTGTGTGTCTTAATTCATCGCTTTAAAGCAGATGGTGCCTTCCAATAGATGCCCAACAATCAGCTGTTTACTTGAGTTGCCTGGACTTGAAACTGGCCTCCAGCAACAGATTTGAGAGTTAGGAAGGTTAAGGATGAAGTATACTTTACCAGCCCTGAAGTTTCTTCTTCCAAGATATTTGTGGAAGCAGCTGATCCAGCTGCTCTCTGTTGGGTGTTAAACAATAAATGTTTCACCAAATTCCACCCACTGTCTGTGGGAGTTGGGCAGGACTGAACTGTTAAAAGGCTGGAGGATGAATAGTGAAAAATAACCTGTGTGCCTTAGTTTTGAAAGCTTAATACATGTTTGGACATTGTTTTTAAAAAGCTATAAAAATAATTTGGTTTGTTGGAACAGATTAAGTTTTATTTTTTTAAAGGTTGAAAATATTTTAAATAAAGGACTAATTGAAATTGGAATAAAGGGAGAAGAATCATTTACTTCCTAGTACCTTATTGTTCAGTCAGTAAGTCATGCCTGACTCTTTGCGACCCCACGGACTACAGCACGCCAGGCTCCTCTGTCCTCCACTACCTCCCAGAGTTTGCTCAAGTTCATGTCTATTTAGATGATGCTATCTAACCATCTCATCCTCTGCCACCACCTTCTCCTTTTGCCTTCAATCTTTCCCAGCACCAGGGTCTTTTCCAATGAGTCGGCTCTTTGCATCAGGTGGCCAAAGTATTGGGGCTTCAGCTTCAGCATCAGTCCTTCCAGTGAATATTTAGGGTTGGTTTGCTTTAGGGTTGACTGGTTTCATCTCCTTGCAGTCCAAGGGACTCTCAAGAGTCTTCTCCAGCACCACAGTTCAAAAGCATCAATTCTTCAGCACTCAGCCTTCTTTATGGTACAACTCTCACATCCATACATGACTTCTGGAAAAATCATAGCTTTGACTATATGAACTTGGTCAGCAAAGTGGTATCTCTGCTTTTTAATATGCTGTCAAGATTTGTAATAGCTTATCTTCCAAGGAGCGAATGTCTTTTAATTTCGTGGCTGCAGTTACCATCTGCAGTGATTTTAGAGCCCAAGAAAATAGAATCTATCACTGCTTCCACTTTTCCGCTTCTATTTGCTATGAAGTGATGGCAAAGTGATGGGACTGGGTGCTATGATCTTGGTTTTTTGAATGTTGAGTTTTAATCTAGCTTTTTTTCACTCTCCTCTTTCACCCTCATCAAGAGGCTCTTTAGTTTCTCTTCACTTTCTGGCATTAGAGTGGTATCAATCTAGTACCTATGAAAACGTAATTATCTTTTTTGATTAAAGAAGTGAATGGACCCATAGAAACAATTATACTAAAATAACTTGCATTTTATGATGCCATGATGTGTTTATGTTGGGTTTTTGACTTTTGGAGGAAGTTCTATGTGTACTACGTTATCTCACTCTCTGCTCACAACCAGCCTAGGCCTCCGTCAAGTGAGAAAGTATCACCCCCATTTGCGACAGAACTCAAATTCACAGAGGGCAGGAACTGTCCACGATCACACAGCAATACTCTAGCAGCTGGAACCAGAAGGCAGCCTCCCGACCCTTGTGTGAAAGTTCATAAACCAGACGTAGAGCAGAGAGAAACCCAGCTGGGCCTGAAAGTCCACAGCAAGTGGACAAGTAAGACCTAAACAGGTGAGAAAAGGTAATCATTTCTGCGCCAGCCTGGGAGCAACGCTGATCATCCAACAGTTCATGTCGACCAGGAGTGAGGCTCTGTGGATCCAGGGCTGGGGCCTCTTGCAGGGTGAAGGGAAGGCAAGCGTCTGGCACAACCTCATTGGGCCTGAGCAAAATCATAAGTAAGCTCCACATGCCAGTTGCTTCCTGGGATTATCGGGTTATCAGGACAAGATACGTGCAGAAGTACTATAGATTTTTAAAAACCTCTCAGGTGTATATGAAGATTATACTCTCTTCCCACAATTTTACCGCCTGAGTATCCTAGTTTTTATATGACAGAGGCTCTCTGTGCCTCCAGTTGGGCCTTCTCCCCGGGGTTCCTGTGAGTCCTTTAGGATCCAGGGGGAGAGTTTAATAGATCATCAGATAAAGCAAAGCTGATGGGAACACAACAACTTGAGCGGAAGCAGTGAGCCCCAAACCTGAGGAGAGTGCACTGATCTACCCCGGGGCCTGGACAGAACAGGTTCCCCGAAAGGCCCCGAGTGGGGCCCCAAGTGAGATGCCCTAAGGACAGACAGCGAGACTGTGGCCTTATGCAGAAGTGCAGCCACTTGCTGGACCCGACTCCTTCCAAGGACGGACCTGAGCAGTGGCTGAGACCCTTGATTCTCCAGGTACTTAGAGCAGAGATCCCAGCTCTGGGCACTATGGACGGGACTCCGGGGGTCCACGAGCTTGGATGGAGAAACACTGACATCTTCCATTTCACTGAGCTCTAAAGGAGCTCTACCGTTTCCTCCTGTTATGAACACAGGCATAACCAACCACACTAGTCATGTTAGTCACCTCTAGAAGCCACAGACATTTTCACATGACACTACAGACCCTGAAGACAGATCATTCACATTTGCTCCTACTTTGAAACCACAGTCGTTGATAAACTGTAGCTCTTGTTATTTGATATCAGAATAAACAAGCATGTATTCTACTATGTCACAACTTTTAAACTATTTTGAAAATGCTGTTTATTACTGGTTTCTTTTGTTACCCTATGTATTCCATCAACATTCTGAGACGGGCCCATGGCTTCATGAGATGCTGACAGGGTTCATGGTGCACAAGCTAAGTTAAGAATCTAGGTTAAATCTTGTTTAGATTCTGCAGTTGTTAGAAAACAGACTCCTTCAGGTGGCAGGTAGTATCTCCCCACCCCAGAGGATTGCTGTTGATTTTTCTCAAGTAATAGGCAGCAACATTTATTTCAAGAATGCTGTGTTTCCCCCAATATTTATTTATTCATTTGACTGGACCCGGTCTTAGATGCGGCATGTGGAATCTTTAGTTGCCACACATGGGATCTAGCTCCCTGACCAGGGATAGAACCCAGGATCCCTGCGTTGGGAGCGTGGAGTCCCAGCCACTGGACCACCAGGGAAGTCCAGTGAATGCCATTCTGGAAGTCCCACCATTTTTAAAAGCTGCTTTTTTTTAAAAAAAAAAAAGAAGAAAAACTATACTGGGCTTGTTCTTCCTTCCTCTCTTTCTTCCTCTTTCGCTCTCAACCCGAACCCAGGTGTGTAGCACACACACACGCATGCACACACACACACGCACACACACACAGAGCTTCCTGCACTGTGCAGGCAGGCCTGGGCCACCCACCCAGGGTTCCTGCCAGCCCTGGTGTCCTGCCTGCTCTAGAATCTTGGTTGTTTTTTGAGGACATCTATGTCACCCTTTTGTTACAAAGTGGAGAACGGAGAGGTCGGGCAGGACAAGGGCTGTGCCACTGACCCCCCCCAACCCCAGACCCTTCCTGCCCACCTCTGTGCTCTCAGGCCAATAGATCCCTTCCTTAAAATTGTTGAGAATTTATTCCTTCCATTGTTCTTGCCTCAAGCCTTTTATGCTACTGAGAAATACTGGGAAGATAAGAACCCTTGGTATAGTTAAAGAAATTTAAATTTTCCCACAAAAGATAATATAATATTGTCTTAAAACTTGAAGCCAAGATTGTTTCTAAGTCCCACAAGGGTTTTGTCATGGTTTGGATCGCATGCCTTTTCATTGGAAGTTAGCAAAAATAAGATAAGTGTTACAGAGTTGACTCTTGGCTCTTACACACTGAATTCGCAACATCACAGTAGCAGGGCATGCCCTTGTGCCCTTTATCCTGTGATAGAAGTAACCAGTTTTCTAACCAAGCTGTTTGTGCCTAAAAAACTATCGGCTATTACTAACTGATTTATGGGTTTGTTTTTAAGTCCGATGAATTGAACCAAAAATGCATTTTTCCATCTTTAATCATGCTGAATATTTGCTGGAGGACAGGAAATCACCAGCATGTGTGCCTGGAATTACTATAATGCTGTGCTTGGGGAAGCAGGGAACTTCTAGGCTAATGGTCCTTCAGGGCTGTATACATGCCATGCCAGCACTTCCTTCACTCTCCTGTGTAAGGAACATCTTTTGACTGTTGCTGGCGTGCCAGGCTTTGTCTAGGCAGGCTCTGGGGAGACGATGGTGACAGTAATCAGCCCAGTCCTGCCTGCAGAGCTTCCCTACCGGGGAACCCGGGCAGATTCACAAACACCTGTGGTACACCGTCATGCCTGCACACCTGTGGGAGCATCAGAGGCTCCTCCCATCTGATGGACATGTCAGAAGAGGACGACCTGTGTGGAGATCCAGAGCGGCAGGAGGCAGGCAGACTAGAGGGACTAGAGAAGGTGGAGACTGCAGGCAGAGGGGCAGGACGTGAGCACTTGCCTTCCAAGTCATGCTGAGGAATTCAATCTTATCCCAAGGGCAGGGGACAGTGGAGTGGGTGTATCAACCACGTGTTTCAGAAAGTGCCTTCTGTCTGCATTGCAGAGAGTGAACTGGTTGGTGATAACTCGAGGCCAAGGACAGGTGTGAGGGTTGCTGCTACCCTATCACGAGGGTCATAGTCGTGGATGGATTCCAGGAATATTGGAAAAAGCCACGGGACTCAGTGTTTCATTAAATTCATGGAGTTGGGGCAAAGAAGAGTGTTTGATCCTGTCTCCTGAGTACATTATTATTTCCCCGTGTTAGAAAATTAATGCTTTGAAAGAAAAATCGAGTTCACGTATTTTCAGGGAATCATGACACAGTGACCTGAGTCTATAAAGAACTTTGTTACTGTTGCTGCTGCTGCTGTTTAGTCACTAAGTTGTGTCCAACTCTTTGTGACCCCATGGACTCCAAGTTTCCGTGTCTTTCACCAATTTGGTCAAACTCATGTCCATTGAGTCGGTAATGCCATCTAACCATCTCATCCTCTGTCACCCCCTTCTCCTCCCACCTTCAATCTTTCCCAGCATCAAGGGCTTTTCCAGTGAATTGGCTCTTCACGTCAGATGGCCAAATTATTGGAGCTTCAGCTTCAGCATCAGTTCTTCCAGTGAATATTCAGGGTTGATTTCCTTTTGGATTGACTGATTTGATCTCCTTGCAGACCAAGGGACTCTCAGGAGTCTTCTCCAACACCACAGTTCAAAAGCATCAGTTCTTCAGTGCTCAACCTTCTTTATGATCCAACTCATACATCTGTACATGACTACTGGAAAAGCCATAGCTTCGACTATACAGACCTTTGTCGGCAAAGCGATGTCTCTGCCTTTTAATATGCTTTCTAGGTTTGTCATAGCTTTTCTTTCAAGGAGTGCATAACTCACTTTAAGCACCAGAACCCTCTGGCTCTCGATCCAGAATGGGATCTGCAGAAACTTAAACACAAGGGCCCAGAGTCAGCAATGTTGGCCTCAGGGAACTGGGCACCGTGTGTGTCCAGGTGTGAATGGTTGGCTGGTGTCTGAAGTCAGACACAGAGAAGTAAAAAAAGGAGGGTGGGGAGAAGGAGAAAAAGAAGTGCTAGAAAGTAGTAGGAAGAGAAATACAAAAGGGACGGGGCAAGAGAGGCAAACGTGGAGAGGAAGTGAAACCTCATGAGATGGATGTGGTGATGAAGGTGCTGAATCAGAGCCGTCCATCTGGGGCGGAGACGCAGGAGGGAGATGTCCCTCACCTCTCACAGGGCTGCCCCAGAGCTGCCCAGGCTGCCCGCTGTGCCCACAGGGCAGACTCAGCCCTGTCATCTATAACGCCCCCTGCTGCCACAGTGACCACTCCTCCCTTCTGTCCAGCTGTCTACACAGTGATGTCGTGAAGAGCAGCTCGAGCTTTGTGGTGTGTGAGGTTTGATCTCCTGCTCATAAGTCCATTGTCAATCCTGCTCTAAGCAGAAAGTGTCTCCTCCCCTATCCTGGGGCCTCAGGACAGAGAACAGAGGGGTGGAAGCAGTGTTGAGAAGAAGCAGCAAGCCCTGCAAGAGCCCACAGATAACAAAACAAGGGACATCCGTGGACAAACTGGGCTTGGGGCGAGTGCTTTAGCAAACCTGGAGGAAGGAGAGCCTCATCTCAAGGTGTCAGGGAACGAGCAAGGGGACCCCAGAGGTGCATCCAGGCTGGGCTGGTCCAGTCTTCTCGAGTGGCTGGCTGAAAGTTTTCAGCATTTCCTTGGAGAGAAAGACTCACAGATAACATCCTAACAGGCGTATGTAGGAGTCTTGCCCATGACCTGGTAGGGTGAGTCCTCAAGTGCTCATACCAGAGGAGGCTTCAGACATTCCCGACAGAGTCCTTCCCTGGCGTCACAGAGGCCCAAGGCAGGAACCCGCCTGCCTCCGCAGTGCTGTTGTTCACAGGCAGCTGACCTGGGTGGATCCTGCCTGCGTCAAGAATCCAGACCTCGAGTGGACGCCGTCAAGTAAACTGCCTGCCCCCGTGAGGTTCTCGGAGCCTCGTTTTGTTCACGCCCATCACCACGGGAACCTCAGAACCAGCCCCAGGAGGCAGGGATGGGGGGAAGGTTCGCAGACACAAAGGAGAAAAAGTGGGCAAGGCTGGCTCACACCCTGGCAAGCAGGGACCGCCCCCAGGGCCGTCGCAGAGCAGCCCTGCTCTTTGCAGGCTTGGGTCCTGGCTTGCTGGCCCCTAAGGTTCAGAGCCACCCTTTGGGAAAGGCCCCGTTAGCCAAGCTCTCACTCTGAACCTGCGAAGCGAGGCTGCCCACGTGTTCATCTTCGGCACATGACTCTGTGACTGGTCAGACGACAGAGGCAGCCAGGTCATAGTCAGAGGCTAATTTATACCTGTAGGATGAGAAATATAACCCTCATGGGAAGTAGAACCTGCAGGGCCAGTCCTGGGGGTGCTTTCTGGGTATTTGGGTCAGGTTCTCTCCAGTAAGTCCACGTGTACTTTAGAAAAACGCTTTGCTAGAAGACTCTAATAATGTTAAATAACGCTGCTGCTGCTGCTAAGTTGCTTCAGTCATGTCTGACTCTCTGCGACCCCATAGACAGCAGCCCACCAGGTTCCCCCGTCCCTGGGATTCTCCAGGCAAGAACACTGGAGTGGGTTGCCATTTCCTTCTCCGATGCATGAAAGTGAAAAGTGAAAGTGAAGTCGCTCAGTCATGTCCGGCTCTTAGCGACCCCATGGACTGCAGCCTACCAGGCTCCACCGTCCATGGGATTTTCCAGGCAAGAGTACTGGAGTGGGGTGCCATTGCCTTCTCCGATTAAATAATGCATTTAAAAGTAAATCTTAAAACATGTCTTTTCTTATTCTGTGCATTTATTTATATGTATTTAAAAACTGTTTTCAACAAAAGAAAGAGACTGTATGTCCGCTGCCATGTTTTGGAAAATGTGTCCTTCACCAACAGGCAGGTCTCAGCAGCAGGCCCTCTGGGGCGCCCGGGCGTATTTTTAGCCTGTCCTGGGTCCCTGCCATGGAATTCAACCACAGGGCCTGTGAGCGGCACCCAGGTCTACTTCTAATGCAAAGGTAAACTGGACCTAACCCAGAGGAGAGGATCTTGGGCCATGTTTTATTTTTATCTGACCAAGAATGCTCACCTCATTTCTGCCCGTAATGTCAAACTGCAACTCGGCTTTAAAAATACTTTCCTTCGATACCCAGAAAAGCCACAAGCAGTTACTCAGGGCAAGTCTGTTCCTGTTGGTCTTGCTCTCCCCATACGTGTGCCTACGAGCCCGTTTGTGTGCGGCTCCCGGCTTCGTGTCTCTGGGGGTCCGTGTGCTCATCTCTGACCTCGCTTTCGCTGCCTTTTGCCTTCCTGAAGTCTGTGTCTTACTCTCAGGTCCCCAGCTCAGACTTCTCTTCAGAGCCTCAGACTTGCAGATGCATCTCTTTTCCAGGCACTTGGGGAGCTTAAAGACACCCCAGATGAGCATCCCCCAGGACCCCCACCTCGCTGAGTCCCTACACTGCCGTTGGTTGTACAAGGCAAACACACCCTATGTTTCTTCCTAGGTGGATGCATCTCCACTGGTGGGGCCAACCGCAAGGTACCATCACCTCTCACCTTGCTCGGACAGGGGTCTCCTAGTGGACCCCCACCATCCATTCCTCTCACTATCCAATCCACCTGCTCCCGTCCCCAACAGAATCTGATCACACCACCTCTCTCCTTAAAAGAGCCACTGCTGGTGGCTCATAGGCAGGAAGCCAACAATCCCTTTTATCTGGCCCACAGATCCGAGCCTGCCCGCCTCATGCCTCTCGGCCTGGTCTCCAGCCCAAGGGCCTCCTCTCAGTTCCTGGAAAAAGCCACATCCTCTCTGTGGACTCCTGGCCACCCCTCGCGGTGGGCTTAGGGTGGTTCCCAGGGAGGCACACTCCTCCCTGGGCTTTCTGTGCTCCTTCACAGCTCTGATCAGTTATTTATGATGGTCTCTGCCCTCAGGAGAAGGAAATGGCAACCCACTCCAGTACTCTTGCTTGGAAAATCCCATGGATGGAGGAGCCTGGTAGACTACAGTCCATGGGGTTGCAAAGAGTTGGACCCAACTGAGCGACTTCACTTCTTCACTTCTGCCCCCAGGGGATGAGTAAGCTCCCTAAGGGCAACTCTTATCTGTTCCCCACCAAGAGTTCTTAGCGACCCGTGTCTCCCTGGCCTGCGGCTGCTCAGTTAACATTTGCTGGAGGAAGGAGTTCTCAAGACAAGAATATTAAAGTAGGTTGCCATTCCCTCCTCCAATTTTACATAGGAACAATATTGCATAGGAACCTGGAATGTTAGGTCCTGAATCAAGGTAAAATGAAGTGGTCAAACAGCCAATGGCAAGAATGAACATTGACATTTTAGGAATCAGTGAACTAAAATGGATTGGTGATTAATTGATTAATCCATTAATTAATGGGTGAATTTAATTCAAATGACCATTATATCTGCTACTGTGGGCAAGAATCCTTAGAAGAAATGGAGTAGCTCTCATAATCAACAAAAAAGTCCAAAATGCAGTACTTGAATGCAATCTCAAAAACGACAGCATGATCTCTGTTTATTTCCAAGGCAGACCATTCAATATCACAGTAATTGAAGTCTATGCCCCAACCACTAATGCCAAAGAAGCTGAAGTTGAACAGTTCTATAAAGACCTAACTAACACCAAAAAATATGTCCTTTTCATCATAGGGGACTGGAATGCTAAAGTAGGAAGTCAGGAGATACTTGGAGTAACAGGCAAGTTTGGCCTTGGAGTACAAAATAAAGCAGGTCAAAGGCTAAGAGTTTTGTCAAGAGAACACACTGGTCATAGCAAACACCCTCTTCCAACAACACAAGAGATGACTGCACATGGACATCACCAGATGGTCAACACCGAAATCAGATTGATTATATTCTTTGCAGCCAAAGATGGAGAAGCTCTATATAGTCAGCAAAAATAAGACCAGGAGCTGACTGTGGCTCAGATCATAAACTTATTGCCAAATTCAGACTGAAATTGAAGAAAGTAGGGAAAACCACTAGACCATTCAAAGAAAGCGAAAGTGAAGTCGCTCAGTCGTGTCCCACTCTTTGCAACCCCATAGACTGTAGCCTACCAGGCTCCTCATGCCTTGTGGCCTGAGGCTCCTCTGTCCATGGGATTTTCCAGGCAATAGTACTGGAGTGGGTTGCCATTTCCTTCTCCAGGGGATCTTCCCAGCCCAGGGCTAGAACCCGGGTGTCCCGCATTGTAGACAGACGCTTTACCGTCTGAGCCACGAGGGAAGTCTGCAGACCATTCAGGTATGACCTAAATCAAATCCCTTACAATGGATGTGACAAATGGTTCAAGGGATTAGATCTGATAGACAGAGTGCCTGAAGAACTATGGATGGAGGTTTGTGATATTGTATAGAAGGTGGTGATTAAAACTATCTCCAAGAAAAAGAAATGCAAAAAGGCAAAACGGTTGTCTGAAGAGGCCTTACAAATAGCTGTGAAAAGAAGAGAGGCAAAAGGCAAAGGAGAAAAGGAAAGATAAATCCATCTGAATGCAGAGTTCCAAAGAATAGCAAGGAGAGATAAGAAAGCCTTCCTCAGTGATCAATGCAAAGAAATAGAGGAAAACAATAGAATGGGAAAGATCTCTTCAAGAAAATTAGAGATACCAAGGGAACTTTTCATGCAAAGATAGGCACAATAAAGGACAGAAATGATATGGACCTAAGAGAAGCAGAAGATATTAAGAAGAGGTGACAAGAATACACAGAAGAACTGTACAAAAAAGATCTTCATGACCCAGATAATCATGATGGTGTGCTCACTCACCTAGAGCCAGACATCCTGGAATGTGAAGTCAAGTGGGCCTTAGAAAGCATCACTATGAACAAAGCTAGTGGAGGTGATGGAATTCCAGTTGAGCTATTTCAAATCCTAAAAGATGATGCTGTGAAAGTGCTGCACTCAATATGCCGGCAAATTTGGAAAACTCAGCAGTGGCCACAAGATTGGAAAAGGTCAGTTTTTATTCCAACCCCAAAGAAAGGCAGTGACAAAGAATGTTCAAACTACCACACAATTGCACTCATCTCACATGCCAGCAAAGTAATGCTCAAAATTCTCTAAGCTAGGCTTCAACAGTACATGAACCCAGAACTTCTCGATGTTCAATATGGATTTAGAAAAGGCAGAGGAACCAGAGATCAAATTGCCAGCATCTATTAGATCATAGAAAGAGCAAGAGAGTTCCAGAAAAACACCTACTTCTGCTTTATTGACTAGGCCAAAGCCTTTTACTGTTTGAATCACAACAAACTGTGGAACATTCTTAAAGAGATGGGAATACCAGACCACCTTACCTGCCTCCTTTGAAACCTGTGTGCAGATCAAGAAGCAACAGTTAGAACCAAACATGGAACAAGGACTGGTTCCAAATTGGGAAAGGAGTACAACAAGGCTGTATATTGTCACCCTGCTTATTTAATTTATATGCAGAGTACATTATGAGAAACGCTGGGCTGGATAAAGCACAAGCTGGAATCAAGATTGCTGGGAGGAATATCAATAACCTTAGATATGCAAATGACACCACCCTTATGGCAGAAAGTGAAGAAGAACTAAAGAGCCTCTTGATGAAGCTGAAAGAGGAGAGTGAAAAAGCTGGCTTCAAACTCAACATTCAAAAAACGAAGATCATAGAATCCAGTCCTGTCACTTCATGGCAAATAGATGGGGAAACAGTGTAAACAGTGTCAGACTTTATTTTCTTGGGCTCCAAAATCACTGCAGATGGTAACTGCAGCCATGAAATTAAAAGACACATGTTCCTTGGAAGAAAAGCTATGACCAACCTAGATAGCATATTAACAAGCAGAGACATTACTTTGCCAACAAAGTCAACTATAGTTTTTCCACTAGTCATGTATGGATGTGAGAGTTGGACCATAAAGAAAGCTGAGCACCGAAGAATTGATGCTTTTGAACTGGTGTTGAATAAAACTCTTCAGAATCCCTTGGACTGCAAGGAGATCCAACCAGTCCATCCTAGAGGAAATCAGTCCTGAATGTTCATTGGAAGGACTGATGCTCAAGCTGAAGCTCCAATCCTTTGCCACCTGATGCAAATAACTGACTCATTTGAAAACACCCTGATGCTGGGAAAGATTGAAGGCAGGAGAAGGGGACAACAGAGGATGAGATGGTTGGATGGCATCACCAACTTGATGGACATGAATGTGAGCAAGCTCTGAGAGTTGGTGATGGACAGAGAAGCCTGGTGTGCTGCAGTCCATGGGGTCACAAAGAGTCACTCATGACTGAGGGACTGAACTCAGTTGAACTGAACTGAAGGAAGGAGGGAAGGATAAAAGGGATGGAGGAAGGAGAAAAGGAAAGCTGGATACTCCCCTGCCTGTATCTGCTTCACCTCTCCACAGTACCGTTATCTCTTTAAAAAGAGAAAAGCCTGTCACTTTTTTAGCTCAATGACTAGGCTACTGTTCTCCACTAAAACAAGAAAGTTTCCTTCGCCAAGTCTAAGATAAACAAAACTCACTTCTTATACCCTCAGACCTCCCAGCAGTACAAATGAAAATTTTTAATTGCCAAGAAGAAAGAGATTTAAGTGTGATCAGGGACCCTGATACAGCTCTGGGAGGGTGGAAATGACAGTTTTAAATGACTCATGATGTATTTAGGCTCTGTTATAGGTATATGAAGTGAAGTGAAAGGCATCCAGTCATGTCTGACTCTCTGCGACCCCATGGACTCTACAGTCCATAGAATTCTCCAGGCCAGAATTCTCCATATTTCCCAACTCAGGAATCAAACTCAGGTCTCCCACATTGCAACTAAGCCACAAAGGGAAGTGGTATAATATATATATGTGTTTATTTACTCAACAAATGTTTGAGGGCCTGTTATGTGCCAGCTACAAATTTGAATAAATCGATAGCTTTCAAACTTGTTACCCCCCTGCAACTCACAGTAAGGAATGAATTTTACATGGGAACTCAATGTACACAAATACTCAGATAGTTTAATGAAACAGAACTTGAGTATATGAAATGCCTTGGTATTTTCTGTTTTATTCTTTTTTCAATGCCAAAAAAGTTAATTTAGACCAACTGCATTAATGTTATGACCCACTACTTGATCACACACCTTAGCTTGGAAAACCCCGAATAAACATAGGCCCTTCCTGTATGTAAAGCAGCTCTTGACCTGTGCCTGATGACCTGTGGTGGTTATCTGGGGCGAGCTGAGTGCCATCCCCAAGCGGGCTGGGGTTTGGGGTGTGTCCCTTCAGGGCCTGAGAATGGCACTTTTAGCAAAGCCAGTCAAAGGTAGGCACCTGCCTGTCCGCCTTCTTAGAACAACTGAACTTGGAAAATCGATTGTCGAAATGAGTCACTTCAGTTTCAGCAAACTAAACCAACAGGTCCACTATTAACTAAGAATAGGCTGCAGGAAGTTGTATGTAAAAGGCTGGGTGTGAGTGCATGAGGGTAGCAGGGACCCTGGTTTTCATTAGATTTTTCAAAGCTTTAGGAAATTAAAAAAAGAATTGGTGCTCTCGAGGTTAAAAACAGAGCTCCTGATATTTGTGAAAGACAGCACATGTGAGGATGGGCAGGGTTAACATTTGCTGCTCTGCATCACGTGTTCTCCTTCACATGGTCCCCCTTCATCAAACTCATCACACCTCCCCTGGGCTGGCAGAACCCTGTGAGCCACCTCCCCGCCCCACCAGGGGATGGGAGCTTGGTAGCTCTAGCAAGTATCAGCCAGGAGGCTTTTGCTACTTGCTCCCACGTTTCTCTATGTGAAACAGAGATATTCGCCTATTGTTAAGCTTGAGTCCTAATTTAAAAAAATTTTTTATTTTATTTTTGCCTGTGCTGCATCTTCATTCATGCACGCAGGTTTTCTCTAGTTGCAGGAAGTAGGGGCTGCTCTTCCATTTGTGGTGCTTGGGCTTCTCATTGCGGTGGCTGCTCTTGTTGGGCTTCCCTGGTAGCTCAGATGGTAAGGTGTCTGCTTGCAGTGCAGGAGACCTGGGTCCGATCCCTGGGTTGGGAAGAGCCCCTGGAGAAGGACATGGCAACCCACTCCAGTACTCTTGCCTGGAAAATCACATGGATGGAGGAGCCTGGTAGGCTACAGTCCGTGGGGTCGCAGAGTCAGCCACGACTGAGCGACTTCACTTCCTCAATTTCTTTCTTGCTCTTCTCTCTGGTTGGGGAGCACAGGCTGTGTGTGTGCAGGCTCAGTGGTTGTGGCCCACGGGCCCACGTGGGAGCTTCCTGGAGCAGGGATGGAACCTGTGTCCCCTGCACTGGCAGGCGGATTCTTAACCAGTGGACCACCGGGGAAGTCCATTAACTCCTCATTAATCACAACTTCCTCCCTGAACTTTGCTCTTAGCAGCCCTCGTAAGTCCTTTCAGGCAACCCAGTGGAATCTCTAGACAGTCATCTGTCACAAATTAGAGAAACCACATTTCCAAGCCATAAATATTAATAGTTAACAGGTTGGTATGGGGATCCAAAGCGGATTTCATGTTCTGCTCTTGCCATCTTGAAATTCTGAGTAATTTTTCAACAAAATGCCTTATAGTTCCTATCGCAGTGGACCCCCATGCCGGTCCTGACAGTTAGACTCTGACCTGTTCTTTTGCGTGCCTGTATTTAGAAAGGTAGTTAAGGACCCGCTGACTAGGCCGTGGTGACTCAGTAGAGTGCTGGCATGGTTTGTACAAACAACTGCAACAAACAAGAAAACAGCCCACTATATTTAGAGTCTAAGAAGTCTGCTGACCCAGTTCTAGTGGTGGGAGTGTTTATGTGGTACTCCAAAGTCTCGGAGTGCTTTAGGGTCACGGGTCAGCTGTGGGCCTAAGCTGGGTCTATAAGAGGGCCAGTTCTTATGAATTACGTGTAGAGTTTCTACTGCAGAGGCCTGCCAGCATGTCCTAATTTTGTGTAGAGTGGGCACAACTGACTTCAGTTCTTGACAGGTTTTATTTAGCCACACAACCCTAATATTTGAGTGGAAAAGAACCTTTAATGGCATATCCAATGGCAGAGGCCCAGAAACCTGCCTGGGTTGCATCACTCGATAGGCAGTTAGTATCAGGATTTCAGATCCATTAGCTTAAGAATCCCATGTCCTTTCCACAGCACACCACCAACAGCGCAATACCATGATGATTGGAATACAATATCAGGAATATTGGAAACTTAATTGGGACTGCTTAGAACAACTCAGTAACCATTTGCTAGCTGATTGCTAGCTGATTGTTACTTTTTTTTTTTTTTAGTGGTTGTAAATAGTGGATCATTTTAGAAAATGGAGGACTTCCCTGGGGGTCCTGTGGCTCCCAATACAGGGTGCCCAGGTTCAATCCCTGGTCAGGGAACTAAGATCTCACATGCCGCAACTAAGACCCAGTGCAGCCAAATAAATAAATAATAAATAAACATTTTAACAGGGCACTCAAAGCCAGTGCACTGGCACAACCCAGAGGGATGGGATGGGGAGGGAGGTGGGAGGGGGTTCAGGATGGGAGACACATGTACACCCATGGCTGATTCATGTCAATATATGGCAGAAACCACCACAATAAAGTAATCGGCCTCCAATTAAAATAAATAAATAAAATTTAAAAAGGAGAATAGAATATAATGAGGAAACCAATACAAAAAGCAGATACGATACAGGTCTGTCTGCTCTAGTTGAAGGGGAAGGAAAGGTGGACCTCCCAGCACCCAGGCGCTGAATTAGGAGATGCGTCAGCCCCGCAGACATCATGGCTGGGGCTGCAGGAGCCGCCCGGGCACACAGGCAGAGGGCTGCCCTGGTCTTATTTGCTTGGCAGTCCCTCCAGCAGCAGCGTGGAGGACAGACACATGGGGAGACCCAGGAAGGTTTCACAGTGGCTCATGAAAGAGGCGACGGGGCCTACGGCTGCAGTGGCCTTCAGAGTCAGGGAGCAGAAGCACAGAAAACATGGCAGGAGTAATGCGATAAAATGAACTATCTCGTTGACCAGCCAGACGCGAGGGGAGCGAGCCAAGGGCGGAAATGAATGCATTGTCTACCTTGGGCGGCTGGATGCACGGGGGCGCCGTTTACTAAGAAAAGGCGGGTTAGCGAGGAGCAGGGAGGCTTAATGAACACAGCTGAGGGCCCGCTGAGTGAGAGGTGCCTACGGACGGTTAGGTGGAAACATCCAGCAGGCAGCTGGAAAGAGGGCGTGAACTCACCCACGGAAAATATGTCAGTGAGAAGCGTAAAGGCCCCAGGGAGCACCCTCAGCTAGTGCCCGTGTGCTCGAGGGGAAGGACTGGGGTTTATCCACTCCCAGCGGCATCCTGCCACACTTGGATGTTTGCAGCGGACCACCAAAACTTGAACCGAAGGGACACGGGGATTGTGGAATCCCAGAAACATGTCCCGAATTGCCACCCAGGCAGCTGGAGAAGCAGGTATTCCAGAGGGTGGAAGGCCTGGGCAGAGTCAGCATGCTCCGAGGGGTTGGGTAAGCCCTACGGATGACTTCTGAGTGTCACATTCCCCTTCTGCCCGTCTGCATCTAGCTCTGCTTCTGTTCTGTATCCACAGTGGAGAAGCCAGAGCTTGTCCACAGAAAGCCAGCCTGAGCCTCAGGAATCCCTGACTCTGGGAGGTCTGGGCACCTGAGGGTCTTCTGATCAGCAGATCTATCTCAGGGTGTAAGTTGCTTCAAAATGCATCTCCCATGCCTGTTTGTCTCTCCTCCTAGAAGCCCAGAATTTCCTCAACACTGGAAGCAGGAGTTGAAAACACATGTTAAACAAACCTAGACATTTTGAGGAAACAAATGTATAAAGTTGCCCTTTTGAGGCATTGTCTGTTGGTCAAGCCCCCTCTTTTGATGCCCAAGGATGCTCAGCACTGTGCCAGGTTGTGGCAAAGCCAGGGCGGAGGCAAATGAAACCATGTGGGTGGGGGTGGGGTGGGGGTACAGTCCAAGGTTATGTTAAATTGTAATGTAAAGGTTACAACAATTCTGCATTTACTAACTGGTTTTACACTGAAAAGTTAGAGTTTTTTTTTTTTTTTTTTTTTAACAAATGGAGCTAAAAGCTGCAGAATCTTAATTTGTGGGACATTGGTAAGGACTCAGGACAGAAGAATCCATATAGATACAGATAAAACACAGTCCCTTTACATTTAATTTTACATCTCAAAGGGGTCTTGAAGCTTATTTCATCCAACTTTTTACATGTAAAGAAACTTAAGTCCTCATGCACAAGAGATGTGTTAATACATTCAGCCCACAGAGTTAGTTAATAAAAATTTTTTTCATTTGCTTGTTTTTTAGTTTTTACAATGTCGTGTTGCTTTCTGCTGTATGACAGCTCGAATCAGCCATAATTATACCTATATCCCCTCCCTCATGAGGCTCCCTTCATCCACCTCTCTAGGCCATCACAGAGGCCAGGGAAGGCACGGAGATGCAGGTGTAGAGAGTGGACTTGCGGACACAGTGGGAGAGGGAAAGAGCGGGACAGATGGAGGTAGTCGCACCCGCACGTGCACACTACCTCTTGTAAGATGGGTGGGGCTTCCTGGGGGTGCTAGTGGGAGAGAATCCGCATGCCAAAGCAGGAGCCCAAAGAGACTCGGGTTAGATCCCTGGGTTGGGACGATCCCCTGAGGAGGGCACTCCAGCATTCATGCCTGGAGAATCCCATAGACAGAGGAGCCTGGTGGGCTGCACTCCATAGGGTTGCCAAGAGTTGAACAGAACTGAAGTGACTGAGCGTGCGTGTGTATAATGGATAGCTGGTGAGAAGTTGCAGCTAGTATGATTCCTTGGTTTTATTCCTCTATAAAGTTAAACACATAGAACTCGTTTTCAGGAAAGGGACTGAGAAGCAGTGAGAGGGAAACCCTCCCTGATATATCCCTTTGCCCCAGATAGCACCCAAGTGCTGCTGCTATTGCTAAGTCACTTCAGTCATGTCCAACTCTGTGCAACCCCATAGATGGCAGCTCACCGGGCTCCCCCGTCCCCCATCTCAATAAACAGTGTTTGCCAAGTAGGTGTGTCAAATCTGGACATCTCCATAAGAAGTTCAGTTCTTCTGATGTTCAATTTGCTGAGAATGAGGTCTTTTTTCACACGTTAGAGCATTTCTCGTTTGAGGTTGGGCCCCCCCAGATATGAGCTAGGTCTTCTCCATGTCCCCCAAAGTGTAGATGCCCTGAACCAGAAGAAGCCCACGGGGCCACTGGCACAACTACCAGTCCTGGCATGGCCGCGCTCCACTCGTGTTCCCATTCCTGCCGATGTGCGGAGCCTGGAGCTGCAGGGGCCCAAGTGGGCTGCCCCAGGAGGAAGGGGCCGGGTCCTCAGGGCCCACCTGGCACAGTGACCCGCAAGGAACTGGCATGGGAGGCAGGAACAGGTGGTTAAGTGTTCACCTGGGTTCCCAGGCCAGCTCCTCCGTCTGCACGTTCCTCTTCTGTACCACGGGCACAATAGTACTGACCTAACCAGGTTTTGTGAGAATTAAGTGATGCTATTCATGAGAAATACTTAACACAGTGCCTGGCAGGTAGCAAGGACTCAAGAAAGTTTGGATAAAAGTGAGAGGAGGAGGAGGAGATGGGGTAAGCAGGTGAGGTTGCTTTCCAGAAATCTCACCAGTCATTAAACACAGTGGCGAGGTATTATTACTTAGATTTTACCAAAAGATTTAGAACAGCGTGAATTATTTAGTGTCTAAGAATATATTCCTCTAATACTTTGGCTAGCTTCATATTTAAGTGTTTCTATTATATAATTCTTTGAATTACCTGGGAACCATAAAGGCCTCGTAATAATATGTACCACTGGATCTCAGCATTCATCATGCTAAAAGAGCAAAAAGATACCTCATGAGACAACATTTTTCTAATTTTGGAGGGAAAAGAAAAATCCTAGGTTTCAAGGAAAAGTAATTTTCCACTTCATACTTTTAAAAACATTTAACTTAATTTAAATGTAATTAACATTTACATGCGGAGAAGGCAATAGCAACCCACTCCAGTACTCTTGCCTGGAGAATCCCAAGGATGGAGGAGCCTGTAGGCTGCAGTCCATGGGGTCGCTAAGAGTCTGCAGGACTGAGCAACTTTACTTTCACTTTTCAGTTTCACGCATTGGAGAAGGAAGTGGCAACCCACTCCAGTGTTCTTGCCTGGAGGATCCCAGGGACAGGGGAGCCTAGTGGCTGCCGTCTATGGGGGTCGCACAGAGTTGGACATGACTGAAGTGACTTAGCAGCTTAGCAGCAACATTTAAATGAGAAGTTTTACATCGCCGTTTTCACATGATTCTCAAGACATCCTCAGAGAGAGAAGTTGGGAGGACTATTCCCGAGATGCAGTCCATGGAGCCCAGGACCACTACTATGGAAAACTCAGAATTGCTTGGCCTGAGGATATGACTTTATTTATCTCTTGGGGGCCTGACTTCTGGGAGATTTCAAGTTCTTAACATTTTCAAACACTTTTATTCCTTTTACTGGCAACCTTCAAACACAGCTTTTACAAATATGCTTCCTTAATGCTTTCCTTAATACTTCAGTGCATTTTTCTACCTCTGTCTAGTTTTAATATGTCTTCATTTCTCCTTCTTTTTAAGGCCTCTTTTCCATATTCCATCTCTTTGGAAAATCAAATCTTCCTTTAGTCTGAGTGGCCTAGTCCCTCAGCTCAGCCTCTGCTGGTCCTCCGTTGGCTCAATAGCGCCCTCCTCTGAAAAATGTGGGGATAGCACCTACCTCGTGGGGCTGGATAAGTGAATGGCCCTCAGTGAATGGTAGGGTTAATCATCATTGATAATGTCCTGTTCATTAGTATTTAGAGTTTGGGGTTCCCAAGATAATTCCACCTGAGCTATGTTCCCACTGGCCATTTTAATGGAATCTCCTTTCTCCACTTAGGATCTGGTGACTCTGAAGTTGCCTGGAATTCCTCCTGATTTAGAATTCTAGCTGAAGCCTTGGGGTCTCCCAATAGCCCCAAGCACCCTACAGAGGTTTTTAATAAACTCACCTCTGCTTCCCACCATTGCCAGACCGGACAGAGCCTGCTTCTCTGAGAGCTGATTCACACTAATAACCGTCCCCTCAGCTCTTTTCTACTTCTATCAACATCTTCCAACTCTCAGCCTTCTCTGAACATCTTCAGATTTCCTAGTCCCCTGCCCTTTCCTGTGCCTGTGTGCATGTATGCTCAGCCGTGTCCAACTCTTTGTGACCCCATGGACTGTAGCCCTGCAGGCTCTCTGTCCATGGGATTCTCCAGGCAAGAATACTGGAGAGGGTTGCCATTCCCTTCTCCAGGGGATCTTTCCCACCCAGGGATCGAACTTGGGTCTCCTGAGGCTCCTGCATTGGCAGGTGGATTCTCACCACCTGGAAATCTCATCTTTCATCAGAATATTCCAGTCTCTCCACCTGGCGGGCAGAAATAGCAATCACAGAGGAAACTGCCAAAGGCAGTTAAAGGCATTTCTTCCTGTGCTCAGTGCGTATCTGTCGGGCGTGTGCTTCATGCCAGGCACTGGGGCTGTTAGGGGACTCAACGTGGCTTCTCACCTCAAGGCCTCACCTGGGGAAGGAGAAGAAAGAAGACCACAAACCACAACAGGGAGCGTGATGCCCACCAAGGTGTGCGCAGGGTGCTCCAGCTGGCTGACTCCAACTTCACATTATTTTAGAGAAATTTCTGGGTTGATCGCCCCCTGCCACCCTGTGCTCCATGTTCCATTCCTCTTGCCCTCAGGCTCTGTCCCTCCATTCAGCACAGCTGAGCACAGAACCCCCCCTCAAAGAGCCTGGCTTCGGGAAGGGCTCCTCATTCGATTAAAGGAACCCTCCAGAGAGGCTGCAAGGGCAGAAACCACACCCTTCTGGCAGGATTCAGATCTCAGAGTAACAAGTCTAAAGCGGTTTTTTTTTTTTTTTTTTTTTTTTTAAAGAGCCTTCATCTCATCCACGGAGCTGCCCTGGTGGCTCGTGGGTAAAGAATCCACCTGCCAGTGTTGTTGACGAAGGAGATGCGAGTTCAGTCCCTGGGTGGGGAAGATCCCCTGGAGAAGGGCATGGCAACCCACTCCTCTATTCTTACCTGGGAAATCCCATGGACAGAGGAGCGTGGCGGGCCACAGTCCATGGGGTCGCAAAGAGTCAGACACGATGGGTTAGGACATCACACACACCCACCTCACCGCTAGGGCATGGGACACCAGTCAGTCTTCCCACACGGAAAATGGCAGACTGCCCTCTAATGATGGTTGCTTGAAGGGTCTCAGATGCTTTGGCTGCACGCCACCACGTTGCCAGCAGTGCCCCCTCCGCAGGTGTTCTCGCCCGGCCAGCCCCTGCCTCACTCAGTCCCTGGGAGGCACACGTGTGTCGGCTCACCCAGGCTGAGCTCCTGCCGCTCCATTTCTCGCCTTCAACCCTCCAGGAAGGATGCTGTGTGCGGCCAGCGTCGCAAGCAGACAGAAATCACTGTTTTCGATGTCCCTCTGTTAGACGCTCGTTCTTGGTGTCTGGATGCTGAAGTGTCCTCACCAATGAGACAAGGAACCCCTGGAAGCCAGGGGGTGTTGGATACACTGTTGTAGGTCGTCTCAGTGGTCCCGGCGCCTGATGTAGTGCGGGGCTCGCGGGGACACTTCCCCCTGGCAGTGGGGGCTGGTGGGCGAGGCTTCTGGAGGCAGCTAGAGCCAGCCAGCCTGGCTGCCGGTAGCCCTGCCACTCTGGGCAATGTGCTTGCTCATGGGGACGTCCTTGGGGTAGCATGAGGGCTTAGTCCTCGACAAACATTTATTAAAGGCTTGGAGTAGAGTCAGCAGACAAAAGCAAGTAAAAATAAATAAGGTGATTTTTAGATAAGGTGGGGGAAGGCGGCAGCGGCTGTTCTGACATCATCAGTGTAGAGCTGACATTTGAACCTGGGTCCCCCAGGTTCAATAATAATAATAAAGAGATTATTGGGTGAGACAGAGAGTCTGCAAGAAAAGAGGCACAGGCATAGCCTGGGGTGAGCGAGGCTATGACACACCCTGACACCCTAGAAATCAAGAGGAGAGAGGAGGGCACCAGAGTTCGGGGTTAGAGGAGACTGGGAGGTGGCCCTGGGCTCTGAGCATCCTTCTTCCACAGAGATGCACACCCAGCTCTCAGGCTCATTTGTGTGTGTGTGTGTGTGTGTGTTAGTCACTCAGTCGTGTCTGACTCTTTGTGACCCCATGCACTGTAGCCCACCAGGCTCCTCTGTCCGTGGAATTCTCCAGGCAAGAACACTGGAGTGGGTTGCCATTTCCTCCTCCAGAGGATCTTCCCGACCCAGGGATGGAACCCGCGTCTCCCGCTTTGCAGGCAGACGCTTTACTGACTGACCCACCAGGCTCATTTACCACCAAGTATCCAACAGTCACAAAGGAGACCATGAAAACCATTAAGTCAAAGTCTTTCTCAGGAAGCCTACACTGTTAGCGGGATTTTGTCAGCCAAGAAAAGGGTTTTCAATAAGGCAAATTTCCAAATGGAAATTGCTTCCCCTCAGGGCTGCCGGAGAGCCAGGCGTTCACACCCACCCTGAGAGACTGCTCGTCTCCAAAGCCCCCAGACCCTGTGCCCAGGGGTTTCGTGTGCATCATCTGTTGCTTTCCTTCCCTAGAAGCTCTGCCTCCCTCAGGAAAGTGCATTAGCTTAGCTCACGGTGAGCTTTCTAAGCTAAGAATACACCTACCCCCTGATCCCATAGAAATGATCACGGTGCCCCATTAAGACCTTGGTACTTAGAGTGGGGGCATCCATCGTGTTAATTCTGCCTCCCCAGCTCTGATGTCTCCTTTGCTGGTGGGCAACTCTCGCTATAGTGGGCAGGCTCACCCGCCAGGCACTTGGCATCTGGAGATCAGCTTTCACAGCTGGAACCAGAGGTCCCACCCTGACCTGGCCTTCTGTGTCCCCAGCCTCCATGTCTCATTTTCATCTTCCATAGGCGTGTGTTAAGCAGAAAAGAGGTTTCTCAAATGACAGCCTCAGACTCTTAGGAAAATTCGGTTGATCCCAATTTCTTTTCTCTTTGTACATGTTCCCTATAGACTTTTCCAGTGCACCCCCCATGCAGATCACTGACTTGGGGAAATGAGGTTGTTTTACGCAAGGATTAATGTGTTAGGGCTTCCCTTGTGGTTCAGCTGGTAAAGAATCCACCTTCAATGCGGAAGACCTGGGTTTGATCCCTGGGTTGGGAAGATCCCCTGGAGAAGGGAAAGGCTGCCCATTCCTGTTTTCTGTCCTGGAGAATTCCATGGACCATATATACTTCATGGGGTTGCAAAGAGTCGGACATGATTGAGCGACTTTCACTTTTCACTATAACTTTTCCAGCTGTGTGGCGTTGGTAACATGTTGAACTGTAACTCACACAGACACACCATAGGAGTTGCTTTCCTTTCAGTGTCAGCATCTTACAGGCCATTGAGTTGTCACCAGGCTGGTGAGCTCTGAGATTTCTCTAGGGGTGACCAGCTGCTGCTTGCTTTTGTCGCTCGCAGACAACGATGACTCTTACAGTTCCTCTGCCACCATGGTCTCCAGGCATCTTCATGACCTTTTCAAGAAATAAGCTTGCACTGGGCTTCCCACAGGTGGCGCAGCAGTAAAGAATCTGCCTGCAGTGCAGGAGACCCAGGATTGATCCCTCTGTTGGGAAGATCCCCTGGAGAAGGGAACGGCAACCCACTCCACTATTCTTGCCTGGGAAATCCTACGGACAGACAGTCCGTGGGGTTGCAAAGAGTCAGACAGGACTGAGTGACTAACATACACACAGGCTTGCACTGAATATAAAATATGAGATGAGTGATTTATGATAGGTGACCGGAAAGGAAGGAAACACTGCCTCGCATAACTTTATAATGTTAATTTACATAGTCCCACCTCACAGCCTTCTCTGTATCTTTTCAAAGCACACAGAGAGAGATGTGAGATTTGGGTAAAAGCTAAGCTTGGATAAGAGTCCCAAGTGCAAAGCTTAGCATTTTTCCCGTGGCAGGTGGTCTGCTGTGAGTGGCTGCATCAGACACCTCGGATAGGCCTTTTGAGTAGAAGGTCAGCTGAAAAGTAGAGCAGCACTTAGCCATTATTCAGAAGAGGAAGAGCGAATCACAAACGCCTTACAGACTCTGGTGAAATCCCCAGGGTGGGAGGACAGAGTTTGGGATAACAGGATAAAAACGCCCCAAGCCAGCGCACTGTCTTTTCCAAATGCTCGAGGCAGCCTGTGCATGGGCAAGACAGACGAGTCCTGAGAAAGACCTGACCTCAACCCCAGTTCCACTGCCTCTGAGCCGTATGGGCCCTGCAGGCAGCTTCCCTCCTGAACCACAGTTCACTCATCTGTAAAATAGGGTAGCAGCATCATTATCCTCATGAGAATGTTTCAAGGTCAAATGGATGGGCGTATGTGACATCTTTTCACAAGCTATAAAGCACCACATGCTGGTTTTTAAAAAAAACGCTTTCCCAGAGAGTATTTGGCCCCACGGGACTCTATATGGTATCCTTGTTTGACAGGTAAGGAAGCTGAGAGTTGTGGACTACAAGATCAGGTGTATTACATTATTTGAAGATCAGAGATCACTAAAAAATGATATAAATTCTTTTATGACTACTGAAATGGCAGGGACATTTCTTGGAAAACAGCAGTAACTGGAATGGGAGAACCAGGATTGTCCCTGTGTCCTGTCCTAGGCTCCTAGAGACCTCTCTCTCGGCCACTTACCATGAGAGACGGTCGCTCAGCACCACACACCCGTGAATGGCAGAGCCCCAGCCCCGCCCAGCCCGGCAGTTACCATCAGAAGTGTTGTTACCATCTTAAGGGAAGATTATTCTATGAACCAAAGAGCTTTCTTGTACAAAAGAGGGAAATCTTTGAGTTTCTATTGTAATAAGAATAGAATGCACATCCTTTGTTTTTTCAAAACAGCTAAGTTCTGTCGAATTATTGCATTCTTCATGTGTCTTAATGTTGCGCGTTTCTCTGAGTGGTGCATTTGGAAATACAAACAGAATGTTTTATTATGTTATCAGAGAATGGGAGGGGGAGCTCCCTCAAGTAAAAAAGCATTTTATTAATTGATTTTCCTTTTTTTTTCTTTCTACCTCTCATTTCAGAACGATTTGATCACCACTGTCCCTGGGTAGGCAACTGTGTGGGGAAACGAAACTACAGATTTTTTTATATGTTTATTTTATCTCTGTCTTTTCTGACAGTCTTTATATTTGCATTCGTTATCACCCACGTCATCCTTCGTAAGTATGCTGGCGAAATCAGATTACGTATGTAACCATTTGCCTGACTTCAGTTTTCTGATTTAATTTTGATTTAAGATTTTGGTCATTCTGGGCTCTCTTCTCTTTCTCCTTCTCCCTGCCCCCTCCTCACTTCCAGCTGCCCCCGCTTTCTGTTTCTCCCCTCCCTCCCCTTCCCTTCCACCCCCATCTTCCGATAGCAGCTGCCAGGGGTGCCCCTGGATCAGACTCTTTCACTTACAAGACTTTCTCCTTGACACGTGGTCCCTGTTCCAACCTTGTGACTTCACTTTCTCTTCCGCTTAAGGGATCCCCAGGAGGAATCATCCCTACATTTTCCCAGAGGATAATGTGTTGTCATGATACCCATTGAAAAACAGAAAATTTTTAAAAATGTGAATCTACTTAAGCAGGAATTGTCACCCTCCCTAAAAAAAAAAAAAATGGGGATAAAGACTGAGCTTTCTTACACACAAATCTATAAATGTGAGATACACATTTGATAAGATGTTTAATTATCTGCCAGGACATTGGCAAGCTATGAAGGAGGCAACTTTATTAAAAATGAAATTGGGATATAAGTGATTTTAATATATATTTGCCTAAACGGCATTTTTCACTCCCCTTTCGAAAGTCATAACTTTGAACTCACTTTCCTATAATAGTGATGTGATGAGAAGGAAGCCACTTGGCTTTGACCTGTAAAAGTGAGCCTTTAAACTTCCTTTACAGCTCCATTAGCAACATTAAAGACCAGCATCACCTCTGTCCATATTCCTGAAGTACAATCATCTATTAGCAAGTCCAGAGCCTCTCTCTGGAATGTTTCTAGAAGTATCTAGACACACACCTCACTTTCTTCCCTGAAGCAGGGATTAGACCGCAGCGTGCTAAGACCAAATTTAGACACACACATTCTCTACTTGCTGTCTTGGTGGGGTTTGAATGGGGGTTGGGGGAAGCGGGTGGTATTGGAAGTTTCATGTTAGTTCTTTTTACTTTGGACCTTCATGGACTATTCCGAATTTTCACAGGCATTTTAAATCCTAGTTTCCATTCATTCTTTCCCAATCTTTTCATCTAAATGTAACACAAATTTGTAACACATGCATGAGAGCCATAACTTGCTGGGACAGCAGGAAGAGGATTATCACAGGTCAGAGATCCCCTTACCCTTCCACACCACCTGGGAAGGATGGCCCAAGGGCTCTCCGGGACATCTGTTCTATTTTCAGAGTCTCAAAGTGGCAACAATTAACTAGGGTCCTCAGTTCAGTTCAGTTCAGTTGCTCAGTCATGTCCAACTCTTCGCAACCCATGGACTGCAGCATGCCAGGCCTCCTTGTCCATCAGCAACTCCCAGAGCTTGCTCAAACTCATGTCCATCGAGTCGGTGATGCCATCCAACCATCTCATCCTCTGTTGTCCCCTTTTCCTCCTGCCTTTAATCTTTCCCAGCATCAGGGTCTTTTCCAGTGAGTCCGTTCTTCACATCAGGTGGCCAAAGTATTGGAGTTCCAGCTTCAGCATCAGTCCTTCCAAAGAATATGTATGTATTAATAGACAGAAGAAGCAGTTGTTTACACAGCTAAAGAAGAAAGAAGTACTGATATTCCAACATATTTATGACACTGAAAAATAGTCTTTAAACATTACCTCTTATATCATCTTTAACAACTTCAAAATGCCTACACATATATATAATCACACTGTATTTATGGCCTTGCCCCTACATTCTGGGTATCAGGCAGTTTTTACCCCACACATTAACTCTGGTAACACACACGCACTCTTACACACACTGTGAAGCCCGTAACTTGCCAGCACAGTGGCATTTTCATCTCTGCTGCAGTCCATGGGGTCACAAAAGAGTCAGACACGACTAAACAACAAAGTTTTGCTCATTCTGGTTTCAGCAAAATGGAGTTTGCTCTAGCTTATTCTGATATATTGTTAACCCAATCTTCCACCCCCCCACCAAAAAAAAAAGCCTGCAAGTTACTGCAATGTTTTGGACAAAAGCAAATAGAGGTTTTCCTCTCCCGGTTCTGCACCCCCCACCACAACCCCCACTAAACAACCCCACCCCAACCCCTGATTTGTGCTCAAGAAGGGCAGAGGCTTTACATGACTCCGTGATCCCCCCTACGATTCTGGAAGCCATGGCAAAGGCATAGAGCTGTTTGAGAGCAGCTGGGGACCATGCCCCAAGTCCTCCCTGCCAGAAAGTGGGCTCTGACAGGGGACACCGGATAGCCAGGGGTGGCCGGGGAGGAAGCCTGTCATCCAGAGATCACCAGGAAGGTGACGTCTGGATTTCCTTTTAGAGGAAGCAGAGCTTGAGAAAGCGATATGGTCTGGGTCCACCGGGGAAAGAGAAATCGTCTCTTCTTGTCCGTTCGTGTGCCTCAGGATTGCGTTTGCTCTGAGATCTGCAGCACGTCCACGCCCCCCTGGCCTAGCAGGGAGGACGGGAACACCTCAAGCTTTCCTCATCAGTTCTTCAATCAGTTGGCATTCTTAGAGCACATGGCACATTCTTGGGCCTCCAAGGTGGCCAGTGGGCAAGAGGGGGTGGGAACTTGGGGAAGCACTGGAGCCATCTCACCGTTAGCCTCCCCCCAGCCAGCCTGGCTTCCGGTTCCACCGAGGGTCTGGAACAGACAACGCCACGGAGATGCGCTAGAACCGGTCCGTGGGGTCTGTCCTGTTCGCTCATTTCACTGCCATGCCAAGGCCAGTTTATGTCCCCAGAAAATGGGGACCCAGCCTTGCCAACCCAAGGTAGGGCCACTAAAAGCTCCTCCATATGGGCTTTTCTTTCTCAAAAGCCTCTAACGCCAATACACAAAATAAAACCCGCTTTTTGTCAGATGCATTGTCACTCCGGCCCCTGAAGAAATGTTTTCTTGCATAGACAGTCTGTATTCACATGTCTCAAACCCCAAAGCAGTCAGCAATATAGACTTCGGGTTTATGAGTCTGTGTTCTCTGGGTGCAGAGAAAGGCGTCTTTGATACTTAGTCTAGCTTACAGGACGCCCAGGGTCAAACGTTAACCAACTTCGGGGAAATAGTCTTTTGTAAAAGAAGAGAGAAAATAGCAGGTAGTATTCTATTTTCCTATTAAGATGAGGAAAACAAAGGAGTAATCAGAACTGTAACTTATGGGAAAGTGTGCAGACACCCATCTGCTTTCACTGGACAGATATCCTCCAATGTTGGGTCTACTTATGAATCTGCCATTTTCTTGTTGAATAACTTTGGTGGAATCTCACTGTCCAATCAGCATTGGAGCTCTTCCAAATGTAATTTTATTGATCTCGAGACACCGATTATTTTTCTATAGATGAGAGAGCTTTCAGCATGAAGGCTGTTTCTTGGAAGTGACGTCTGATTACTAAATTCTGTTTCATTCCCCCAGGTTCACAGCAGGCGGGATTCCTCAACGCTCTTAAGGACAGTCCTGCAAGATATCCTTTCCAGGCTGTAGTTTTTCCCCATGTTAACGTGTGAAGTATTGGACTGGCCTTCTCCTCAGTTACTTCATCTTGGGCCTTGGCTTTCCTTCTCATAAATCATATTCCTTCTCCTTCTGTGAAGCATCCAGAGAGCTTCTTGATATTCACCTGCATGAGTAACAGCCTGTGAATTGCTTAAACCTCAAAGTGACTCATTTAGCCTCATTGAAACTGCAGTGCTCTTTCGCTGGAAAACTAAGTGTGAATTCTTGCCCACCTCCAGAAACCCACAATGATTTGCATTAAGTCCAATTGGTTTATGGAGAAGCCAGGCTGAGTTCCAGCTGACTTCAATTTGATCAGCAGGTGGTCCCTACAAAATATTTATGGGCGTCCCTGTGTGGGACCCTTCTTGTTGCAGTCACATGGGGATTCTCTGACCCTCTGTGTAGGTTCCGTCTAGGGGTTCAGTTTGGTGTCTGGGCAGTATGGATAACCTGATTATTTCTCAAAACTGAACATCTGCGTATAGCCCTGAGTAGAGATGGTCAGTCTCAAGTCATTCGGATTCATCCCATCCTCCCAGACAGTGTACATAGGCATGTAGCATAGTAGTTTGAACTTCTTGAAAGAAAAACATTCACCCATGAAGTGCTTGAATGGTCCTCCGCACCCTCCCCTGCCCTCCTGGGTTTGACACTAATTGGTGTAGAGTCAGCCAGCTGGACACACTGACCCGGCTCCATCTGAGACCCAGCTGTCTGTCTTTTTCATATAACCAGTTAGACTGCATTTGGGCCTCCCTGGCGGCTCAGATGGTGAAGGATCTGCCTGCAATATGGGAGACCTGTACAATCCCTGGGTTGGGAAAGTCCTCTGGAGAAGAGAATGGCAACCCACTCCAGTATTCTTGCCGGGATAATCTCCTGGACAGAGGAGCCTGGCAGGCTATAGTCATGGGGTCGCAAAGAGTCGGACGGGACTGAGAAGCTACCCCTGGGAGTAAGCTTCATCTTGTGGCAGGGAATTCTTAAAGAGTGAAGAATTCTGCTAAAATGTACATGTCATGACCATCATTTAGCTGTTAAGGTGAACCTGCTTGTGTGCCTAGAAGCTGGTTGTGTGCCTGTGTGTGTGTAGTAATAGTAGTGGTGGTGGTGGTGGTATTTAGTTAGATCTATGTGTCCTCTGTGTGTGTGTGTGTACTAAGATGGTACAAAGTGTCTCCTTTCTGGCACCTCTGTGTTTATGGGCAGCACAGAATGTTGGCAGTGAGCGCAGATTCTATAGTCAGTTGCTAATCTTTTAGAAAGGAGACAGGGACATATGAAGATATATGAAGGCTCTTGGCGAGTACATCTCACAGGTTTGTCCTGTCTTCTGCTAATGATCTGAGAAGCTAGAGTTAGCAAGAAGTTGGCCAGAAGTCAAGGTTTTGCTTAGAATGAAATTCTCGGCCTCTGTGGCTGCTAAAATCAGGTCCTTTGGGAAATGCCGTCTTTGTCGGGCGAGCATCCTCCTCCATCATCACCTCTCTGTGTCCTTTGTTTTCAAGGCACATTGCTTTGGCATATCTCATAGCCAGGCCTTGACTTTTCTTTCCTGAAGAAGAGGCTTGTCTCGGTCTTTCAGGAAATCAGTTCCATTATGAAAATGTGCTGCTCTTGTTAAGTTTAATAAATGCAACTCAGAACCGGCCTTGAGGTCTTAGGCTGCCAGCTGGAATGCTTCCTGAAGCCTCAGGAGTGTGGCAGCTTCAGCCACCTCCCCTCCCCTGTCCCCGGGCACCTGCGTCTCTCCTGAGACCGTGGGTCTGTGCTGGATGCCCAGGAAACATTTCAGACCATGGCAGTGGTCAGTGAAGGGACTCCTCTCCGCGGGGTTTCCCTCATGGCTCAGATGGTAAAGAATCTGCCTGCAATGCAGGAGACCTGGGTTCGATCCCTGGGTCAGGAAGATTCCCTGGAGAAGGAAATGGCCACACACTCCAGTATTCTTGTCTGGAAAATCCCATGGACAGAGGAGCCTGGTGGGCTACGGTCCATGCAGGGTTGCAAAGAGTCGGACAAGACTGAGTGACTAACACTTTCCCTTTCTCAGCGGGGAGGGTGGAGAAGGGCTGACCTGAGCCTGGGGCATTTCAGCTGTTCGTTCTCCTTTGGGTCCCGCAATTCCCGCTGGAGCAGAGAGGAGCTGGGTGATTGGGTTTGTTGTTGCTGGGTCTTCCTGGTATCTGCTCCAGACCTCCTCACTCGAATCGTAATCCCAGAGAAGGCGTCACAAAGAAGGACAGGCAGCGAGTCCTCGTCTAGAGTAAGAGCCTTTTAATTTCCACTCTGCCACAATTAATAAGGTCTGGGGTCCTTTCTTTTAACTCTTCTGTATCTCAATTGTTTGACCTGTAATTGTGAACTGCCCCGAACTTGACAATGCTAAGCTGACAAATTCAAGGACATGGAACATAAGGGAGAATGCTGGACGCCAGAGCAGTGCTTCTGTGCAAGGCAGGAGTGATTTCAGAGAGGCTTCTTTTTGTGGCACTATCTGCAATGGGCAGGCTCTGCCAGAACGTCCTCCTCGAGCACACACGTCTGCTTGTTCTCATGGTTGACTGTGCCTGTCGTCTATGTCATCAAAAGCACCGTGTTCCCCAGCAAGGGGAGCAGACAAATGGTGCTGGGAGGAGGAGCGACAGTGTATCTGAGTGGCATGCTGTTCGTATGGAAAGGGGAGGAAGGAGAGAAATGCGCTCATTTGGTTTAGAGCAAATTTTAGCTGATTTTCCTTTGAAATATCATTCTCAGGTAGAGGTAAAGAGTTTCTCCTGTGGCCCAGTTCTTGAAAACTCATGAAAATCTCAACCACTGACTTTCCAAACAGCATTGCCATATACAGGGCTGACCCTCTCCAGCAACAACCTGGCGTTTTCCCCTTTTGTGGGTGCTCCCCAGGCGTGTCCTCCACATTCGGGAGCTTGGCAGTCACAGCTGTGATAGCACAAGGGCTCCGAGTGCATGACCGGCCCCTTCCGGCCTCCAGACACACCTCCAAGGCTCCCTGGCACATCCAAGCCGGGGCCTGCTCTCGGAGTGCCAGCTGTATCAGCTCCCAGCTACTGTGTAGCAAATAGCCACAAATGTAGCGACTTAAAGCAAATGGAAATTTACCATCGCCCAGTTCTGCAGACCAGAAGTCCAGTAGGCTTGGCTGATTGCTACCCTAGATCCAAGGCTGAAACCATGGTGAGTCCCGCAGGAGAGCATCCTCTTCTGGCTTGTTTAGGTACTTGACTAAAATCATGGGGTGTGGGACTGAGGTTCCTTTCCTGGCTCTGTCCCCTGATTCCAGACTCCCTCTGTCTTCAAGCCCAGTACCGTGGGAGCTCACACTCTGCATCTCTCCTGCCTCGTCTGCTCGCGTCTCTGACCTCAGCCAGAAAGACTCTCTGCTTTTAAGGAGAGGACTCACCCAGATCATTCAGGAAAATCTCCCTGTCTCTAGGGTCAGGACCTTCAGTCTACAAACTCCCCTTTGCCATGTGCATAAAGTATTCACAGATACCAGGGATTAGGGCATCTTTTGGGAGGCCACTATCCTGTCTACCCCACAAGCCCTCAGGTAAGGGGTACCCCAGGAATCAGGCACTCATGTGCAGGTGGGTTTGAGAGGACTTTTCTCTGAACCCATTTGGGAAGCTCACTAGAAGTCACTGGGTCACTTTTTTTTTTTTAATATTTGTTTATTTAATTGCTCCAAGTCTTAGTTGCAGCATGTGGAATCTTTAGATGTGGCATGCAAACTCTTAGCTGTGGCAGGTGGGACCTTGGTTCCCCAACCAGGGATTGAACCTGGGCACCCTGCATTGGTCCAGAGTCCTCGCCACTGGACCACCAGGCAAGTCCCCACCAGGTCACTTCTGTGTCTTCCTTCCCTACCTTTTCTGTCCTTCTGTTAATCTAGGAGAGAGGGGATGGGAGACAAAAAATGGATGGGCTTTTGAAAATGTATATATATATATAAAATACATATATAAATATACATACATTTATACATATGTATATCTATACTCACTATATGCACATATGTGTACATATGTGTATATGTGAGGGAAGCCAGGTGGCGCTAGAGGTAAAGAACCCATCTGCCAATGCAGGAGACATAAGAGATTCGGGTTCCATCCCTGGGTCAGGAAGATCCCCTGTAAGAGGGCATGGCAACCCACTCCAGTACTCTTGCCTGGAGAATCCTGGCGAGGATCCTGGCAGGCTCTGGTCCATGGGGTCGCAGAGTCAGACAAGACTGAAATGACTTAACACACATACACACACCTGTGTATATATGTGCATGTGTATGTGTCTACACACACATAGAAGAATACACACACACACACACACACACACACACACATGTGTATCTCCACCCTGAGTTCAGGTTGAAAATGTTAGTAGAATGCCTCAGGAGGTCCTTGTTGAATTAGCCAGCCCTTCACAGGGTGTGGGGACCATTATTATCTAACTTGACTCCTGCTGACTTGGTCCCCACTTGGTTTTGTGGGACCTCCTGATCTACTGTCGCTCTGGGCTCCTGCCTGGAGAAAGATGCCCTAAAGCTGGAGCCTGAATATCCCAGGGAGCTGCCCAGCCAAGCTACAGACCCTCCGATCAAACCACTCCATTTCTCTCTCGGGGAAAAGCAGAACCAAGAGCAAGGTTGAGGAGGAAAGCGACGCAAAGCTGCCCAGTAGGAGGTGAGCAGCAGGGAGGGGACGTGAGGGCCTGGGCAACGCTCCCAGCCCGGATCTTCTTTATTTTTTTCAGAAGTAGTGGAGCATTTGGGGAATGTCAGACATATCCATACATCAAAGTGAGGTGTTTCTTCTTTACAAAGCACAGACACTTTTTAGGTGTGCCTTTCACACTCCTCCCCAAGCAATGCTCTGTCCTGACCAGGTACTTGCTGTTTGAAATACATGTTTTGGTGGAGAGTTCCTCTAATTGAGTGAGTCTCTTAAGAAGTGCTGAGTTCTGATGTTTTATCATAAATTCATATTCCAGAAGAAAAAGTATGCTTTGGGTCCTACTGGGTTATGATGTATTTTTGAAAAAAACAAAACATTAACTTCTGGTTATAAGGGATAACTGTCTTCCCTGGTGGCTCAGAAGTAAAGAATCCACCTGCCAATGTAGGAGATGTGAATCAATCCCTGGGTCAGGAAGATCCCCTGGAGGAGGGCATGGCAATCCACTCCAGTAATCTGGCCTGGAGAATCCCATGGACAGAGGAGCCTGGCGGGCTATAGTCCATGGGGTCACAAAGAGTCGGACACAACTTAGCAACTGAACAACATGAGTAATAAGTAAGGCTGGAGCCCCTCAGGTTGCTTGTTCAGTATTTCTGGCTCCTGCCATTCCTCCAGACACCTGTATGACTTTGGAAGCGGCCTGGAGGTGGCTGGGTGGAAGCTTGTAAGGGCAGCTTTTAGTGCAGAGAAAGGTGCGTGAACCACCAGGGCTGCTTAGGAATGGCAGGCCTGGGGAGGACAGGTCACAGGGACAGAGGTCCTCAAAAAGAGGATGCATCCTGCTGATCAGGGTGCTTGGAGATTCCAGCATCAGATAGCTGTTAAACTCGGTCGCTCTAGCTCCCTCCCTCTGCCGAGGCGCTAGAAGTTTGGGAGTCTCTTTTGAGGTGGTTGATTTATGATGGATGAGACTGATGTGTGAAGTTTAACACTCATAGAAGCTGTCTTCTGATGACAGCAGCACAGCCCACGGCGTGTCCTCACCAGACCTGCAGTCTGTGTGCGAACAAGAATTTGCAAAGCACCGAGTTCTTAAACAAGAGGAGGTTTTCTGGCTAAATTGCCCGAACCCAGGAGTGTCCAGGGCAGCCTTTGCAAGTGACCCCTGCAGAAGTGATCTCAGGCAAGAATTTAAAACATTTCAGTAGCCTCTGGTCTGATCTCCTGACCATGATACAAACCAGGCAAATGTTTCTCACTGTGGATGTCATCTGCAAAATATCCAACTCAAAACAGTGTCGTTGATGAGAGAGAGAGATTAGAAACCAAAACGGCAAAGTAGCCGGGACTCAAAAAATACTGCTGTGAATAACGGGAACATGGATAAACTAAAAGCTTGTCATCGGGCCCACATGGAGCCAGCCAGGCCTTTGGGAGCATCAGCCAGCTTGTTCAGGAAGTGTCTGGAGGGTGGGGTCTGGTTCCAGTGCAGGTGAGGAGGCGGGCAGGGGATGCAGGTGGGAAACAGGGGCAAGGAGAGAGGGAGCGTCATCAGTGGCTGGGGCGAGAATGCCTGGCTCTGACTCGTTGGCCAGCACTGCACAGGCCCTTCCCCGGCTGCACTTTGCCCTGCCAGTGTGGAGGGAGGGACCACGAGAATCACCCTTGATTCTGGTGCACAGGAGCACACCCAGCCTGGAGCATTCCCTTTCCTCTTCCTCCTCCCTCTCCACCTCCCATTGCCTGTCCTGGCTCCCTGTGACCGCTTTCTCCCTTTGGTCTCTGCATCAGAGAAGCACAGGCATGTGGTGGCTTCCCGGACTTTCAGCGCCCCCTTCCCCGCCTCCCCTGGGGGAAGAGACGAAAGGAGAATCTCCTCCAGGGCAGCAGTCTTCAGTCCCCACAGCCAGGTGGGTCCGGCAAAGGAGGCCCTCCCTGTATCTGCTTCCTTCCCAGTCATTGTACTGAACACCCACCAAGTGCAACACCTGCCAGGGTGATAAAGCCTAGAACAATCCGACAGCCCTGAGCTTCAAAGCACATCGACCAGAGGCCAGAGCAGCCACGGGCGGCAGGGTGACTCATTCTTCTCAATGAACGTCTGCGGATGCCAAGATCTGAGCTCTGAGTCTGGTTTCTGAAAAGCAGAGTAAGTCTTCAGTGGCATAAAAATGCCACAGTGTGCCCAGAGGAGGGGGCAGTTCCAGAAGGAGCCTGCACCTCCTGCAGGGAAGTCAAGAGGCTTCGGCAGATGGCATGTGCACAGGGCTGCAGTTCTAACCGGGATGAGTGTGGGGTGAGTAGGGGAGGCAGGAGGCTGTCTGCAGGGCTGGAGCCGGGCTTGGGTTCACTCCTTCACTTGGCACGGTTAGCAAAGCGAGCACTGGGAGCCCTAATAGTGTCAGCACCCAGATGCTGTTACAAATGGACACACACACACACACACACGGTGCAGGGCTGGGAGAGGGCACCGTGATGGCTGAGCCCTGCCTGGGGGCCCAGATTGCACTTATTTCACAGCACTGTCTGACAGGCACCCATGGCCTGATGGACACCATTCTATTTTAGTGGAATTTGGTGGAAGGCTTGGAGTTGGCCCAGGGGCTGTCAGAAAGGGGGCACCTGGGGCCAATGGAAAATTCATGAAGACAGGACAGTTCAGTTCAGTCGCTGTCGTGTCTGACTCTTTGCGACCCCATGGACTGCAGCACGCCAGGCTTCCCTGACCATCACCAACTCCCAGAGCTTACTCAAAGTCATGTCCATTGAGTTGGTGATGCCATCCAACCATCTCATCCTCTGTTGTCCCCTTTTCCTCCTGCCTTCAATCTTTCCCAGCTTCAGGATTTTTTCCAATAAGGCAGTTCTTTGCATCAGGTGGCCAAAGTATTGGAGTTTCAGCTTCAGCATCAGTCCTTCCAATGAATGTTCAGGACTGATTTCCTTTAGGATGGACTGGTTGGATCTCCTTGCAGTCCAAGGGACTCTCAAGAGTCTTCTCCAACACCACAGTTCAAAAGCATCAATTCTTCAGTGCTCAGCTTTCTTTATGATCCAGCTCTCACATCCCTACATGACTACTGGAAAAATCATAGCTTTGACTAGATGGACCTTTGAAGGCAGGACAGGTCTTCACTCACCCAGCTCTCAGGGCCCATCCATCCTAGGGTCTGATGATGCTCAGGGGGCCCAGGAAAAGATAGAACAGGTGCCTGAGGTCTCCCAGCAGGATCTCACAGGGAGGTTAATGACCTCCATTTAAGCTCAGCGGCATTTCCAGAACTAGAGCTCAGCCCCCTCCACCCAGGAAACTGAGACTCTCCCCTGCTGCCCTGACCAGGCGGATGAAGAAGCAGATTATGTCTCAGAAGATTGCAGAGGGGGCATGAAGTTTGGGGTTTTTTAAATCACCCAACTGATACAGGAACATATTCTCACAGAATGAATTTTAGTCATCAGGATAAAAAGGAAGTTTTGCCCTTATCATTCTGTAGACTCCTTGTGGGGTTTTGTGAGTCTTCCCATACAATCTTCTCAGAGTTCAAATACGTATCCCGTATGTGTGTATTCATACACAGCAGATGGGGGGGACTGCTTTACCTAAAGGGAATCATACATACCCTTTGAATTGTTCTACAATTTGATTTTCAAATATTTTCTGAAGGCGTGTCAACACATAGATGTCATTCTTCTTTCAACTGTTTAGTAGAATTCCAGAGTATAGATGAACCATAATGTACTCTTCTATAAATGGCTGTTTAGACTTATTTTTTTTTTTTACTACTCAGAAAATGAGGTAGTGGGTTTTCTTGTATGTATCTCTTTGTGCACAAGCGTTAGTGTTTCTCTAGGGTTGACAACTAGATGTAGAGTCACTGAGTTAGACGCTAACATAGTTTAAATACTGATTGTGGTGGTGGCTTAGTCGCTCAGTCATGGCCAACTCTTTGTGACTCCATGGACTGTGGCCCGCCAGGCTCCTCAGTCCATGGGATTTTTCCAGGCAAGAATACTGGAGTGGGTTGCCATTTCCCTCTCCAGGGGATTTTTCTGACCCAGGGATCAAACCTGGGTCTGCTGCACTGCAGGCAGATTCTTTACCGACTGAGCCACCAGGGAATATTGTCCCCTGAATCGAGTGTGCCAGCCCATGCTCCATTTCTCCCCACCTTCACCCATGTCAGTGACAATCTCGTCAGGACCCTGATTTTGCCAATTTGATGGGGAGGGAAAAAAAATAGTTGTTTTAATTTCCATTTTCTGGATAATAATCAGCTTGCACATATTTCCATGACTGTTGACCCTTTTTCTCACCTCAGTGCCAGTTCAAACTCTTTGAACGTTTTTCCGTTGGGTTGTTTGTTCTTTTCCTATTAACATGTTTTTTGTATATTCTCAGTAATAATTTTATAACTAGCTTTTTCCAGTATTTTTTTCCCAACCTGTCACTTGCCTTTTAACTTAACTTTTTAACCAAAAAGTGTAATTTATTAACAAGTTCTATCTATAAATCTCACCCTACATGGCTCCTGCACTTCCCTGGTGACTCAGTGGCAAAGAACCCATCTGCCAGTGCAGGGACTTGAGCTCGATCCCTGGGTTGGGAAGACCCCCTGGAGGAGGGCATGGCGACCCACTCCAGTACTCTTGCCTGGAAAATTCCATGAACAGAGGAGCCTGGTGGTCTGCAGTCCATGGGGTTGCTAAGAGTCAGACACGACTGAGTGACTTCACTTTCACTTTTCACTTTCATGCATTGGAAAAGGAAATGGCAACCCACTCCAGTGTTCTTGCTTGGAGAATCCCAGGGACAGGGGAGCCTGGTGGGCTGCCGTCTATGGGGTCGCACAGAGTCAGACACGACTTGACTTGACTTCGCAGCAGCAGCAGCATGCACCTCTATGGAGAAGGAAATGGCAACCCTCTCCAGTATTCTTGCCTGGAGAATCTCATGGATGGAGGAGCCTGGTGGGCTGCAGTCCATGGGGTCAGAAGGAGTCAGACACGACTGAGTGACTTCACTTTCACTTTTACATACCTCTATATAAAAAGGTGAAAGTGGAGAGTGAAAAAGTTGGCTTAAAGCTCAACATTCAGAAAACGAAGATCATGGCATCCAGTCCCATCACTTCATGGGAAATAGATGGGGAAACAGTGGAAACAGTGTCAGACTTTATTTTTCTGGGCTCCAAAATCACTGCAGATGGTGACTGCAGTCATGAAATTGAAAGACGCTTGCTCCTTGGAAGGAAAGTTATGACCAACTTAGATAGCATATTCAAAAGAAGAGACATTACTTTGCCAACAAAAGTTCATCTAGTCAAGGCTATGGTTTTTCCTGTGGTCATGTATG
The DNA here is from genome assembly GCF_002263795.3 of Bos taurus. NCBI lineage: Eukaryota > Metazoa > Chordata > Mammalia > Artiodactyla > Bovidae > Bos > Bos taurus. The sequence goes on from NC_037336.1 coordinate 94,273,472, forward strand.
GATGTGAGAGTTGGACTGTGAAGAAGGCTGAGCGCCGAAGAATTGATGCCTTTGAACTGTGGTGTTGGAGAAGACTCTTGAGAGTCCCTTGGACTGCAAGGAGATCCAACCAGTCCATTCTAAAGGAGATCAGCCCTGGGATTTCTTTGGAAGGAATGATGCTAAAGCTGAAACTCCAGTACTTTGGCCACCTCATGCGAAGAGTTGACTCATTGGAAAAGACTCTGAGGCTGGGAGGGATTGGGGGCAAGAGGAGAAGGGGACGCCAGAGGATGAGATGGCTGGATGGCATCACTGACTCGATGGACGTGAGTCTCAGTGAACTCCGGGAGTTGGTGATAGACAGGGAGGCCTGGCGTGCTGCGATTCATGGGGTCGCAAAGAGTCAGACACGACTGAGCGACTGATCTGATCTGATCTGATATAAGCATTTCAGAGAAGGCAATGGCACCCCACTCCAGTACTCTTGCCTGGGGAATCCCAGGGATGGGGGAGCCTGGTGGGCTGCCGTCTATGGGGTTGCACAGAGTCGGACACAACTGACGAGACTTAGCAGTGGCAGCAGCAGCAGCATATAAGCATTTAAGAGAAAGGATTGGAAAGATTGAAAGACGATGGCCCAGTGATCCAGTCTGAAGGTTCCTGGTAACTTGATCTTCAATGTGTCTGTCGTGTAAATCATCAGAAAGTCGGCACCCCCAACACCAGACTCAGTGACGGGCCCTCAAGTGACAGGAACACAAGCTATAGTTTCTTATTTCTGTCTAAGGATTAGAGAGTCACCAAATTGATGAGAAAAATAGGCTGACAAGTTCCTGAACCTAAATATCTAAGAGTATTAAAGGCTGATGTAGACATTCCACGTGGAGAACAAAGGGGTCTGTTGTTGATGTCTGCTCATCCATCAGAGCCCTTCCTGTAAGTGAGCATGGCCTATCTTACCATCATTTTTAGAAAAACTAAAGGACAAAAAGATTACCCATATCATCTGTTCCTTGTATTTTAAGTATCAGAACCTCAGACAGAGACCTGAAGCAGAAAAAGATGCAGGAAGACCCAGGGGTGGGTGGCCAGTGCCCACCGAGAAAGGCCGCCTGGCACCAAGTCGCACCCCAGTCACATACGGAAAGGGTGCTCAGAGCGGAAAGGGTCCAAGGCAAGCATCCCCTGGCCGTTCTAGAATCTGGGGATTTTGGTCAATGAGGAAATTCACATGAAATACAGACTTTTCAAAATAAACCGTTATCTGGATTTGGCACTTGGCAAAAAAATATCCCGTGGCCAGCCTGGCGGCTGGAATGTGGGGAGCTGGGCCATGACATGTCAGCAGAGACAAGTTCTTCCCCCGGGGCAGTGCTGAGGCTGTGGGACTGGTGAACAGGGTGTGATGTCGTGGGCAGTCTCAGCTGTGCTGTCGGAGCTCTGAGGCCTCAGAGTTAGGGCCTGTCGTGGGACGCTCCATGGCCTGGGGCCTCGGGAAGCTCTTTCTCTCCTGCAAGTCTGGAGACCATGTTCTGTTCTGCTGTGAATTGCTGTCTGAGTTTTTATAAGTGGCTTGACTTCTCTGGGCCTTAGCTCTTCATTTTACAAATAAGTATTTTGTCAAATGAAAGGATTAGGATAAATCAGGACATCTTTACTTAGAGTTCATGACTATCCACGGAGAGGCATCAGGGGCGTTTTTAAGCCTCCTGAAATTTTAAGAAAAAAAAAAATGTCTGTGTGAATGTTGTTTTACTTTGCCAACAAAGATCTGTCTAGTCAAAGCTAGGGTTTTTCCAGTAGTCATGTATGGATGTGAGAGTCGGACCATAAAGAAAGCTGAGTGCCAAAGAACTGATGCTTCTGAACTGTGGTGTTGGAGAAGACTCTTGAGAGTCCCTTGGACTGCAAGGAGATCCAACCAGTCCATCCTCAAGGAGATAAGTCCTGAATATTCATTGGAAGGACTGATGCTGAAGCTGAAACTCCAACACTCTGGCCACCAGATGTAAAGAACGACTATTTGAAAAGACCCTGATGCTGGGAAATGGTGAAGGCAGGAGGAGAAGGGGATGACAGAGGATGAGATGGTTGGATGGCATCACCAACTCAATGGACATGAGATTGAGTAAGTTCTGGGAGTTGGAGATGGACACGGAGGCCTGGTGTGCTGCAGTCCATGGGATCTCAAAGAGTTGGACATGACTGAGCAACTGAACTGAACTGAAATGAAGGTTAAAAATCTTTGGTTCCATGACCTCTCACCTTTTACAATTCCCCAAATACTGAGGTGCCCTCATCATTGTGCCTGGCAATATTTCTGCATCTTTGCCAGGCCATCTCTTCTTGCTTACTTTCCCATGGGCAATCCTGAGGGTGGGGAGCTTACCTTCCCCCACTGTCCTGAGTGCAGGGCTGGGTGCCCCAAAAGGCACAGAGCAGGCATTTCTGGGATCGTGTGGAAGCCCGAGGAGGGACACCCACCCACCGGCACTTTTAGTCTTTTTCAATTCCCTAGCCATCTAGCGAGCACCTTGGCGTGCAGCAGGTTGAGCTGGGGTCTAGGGGCATTTGAAGCCATACTCTTGGCCACGGAGGAGGCTCTTGTCTTCTTGGGAGCTGGGGAAGACACATGGAGGCTGGCAGAGGTCACTGCTGTGCTTTGAAATATCTTTGAGGCAGTAAACATCCAGCTGCTTATTAAATTGGCTCCTGCTGCTGTTGGCCTATTTCCACTCATGTCTTTTTTTTTTTTTTAATCAGTAAATGGGTTTTGATACATTAAAGCAGAATTTATGTTTCTTAATCTTATTATGGTGTAGATGTTTTCAGCATGAAGCTGTCGGGTCAGTGAGAGGATGCATTCTTCAGATATTCAGTCTGAGTGAATTTGAGGGGGGTGCAGTCTTTAAGGTGCCATGGGTTTGAGAATCCCTGATAAAAAGGGTCCCCATCTCCCCCAGCTGAGGTTGGGAACAGCCTAGAGCTGCCTGTCCCTCAGCAAGAATCAGGAAAGGACCCGGCCTTCCACACTTTCAAGGTTCAAATCCCTGCTCTGCTGTTTCCTATGCAAATCACGTAACTGCTTCCTGCCTTGGTTTCCCTATGGGTCCAGTAGGAATCAGACTTCTCACTGCGTTGCTCTCAGGATTGAGTGAGTTATTGCACATGAAGCCTTTGGAGCAGGGCCTGACACACAGCCAGTGATGCCAGCATTGTTAGGAATGGCGATGACTGTTCCTCCAGACGTCCTGTGGGCGATGGGGCAGCTGTGGGCAGGGAGTCGGAGGGGGCTGCATCTCACATCCTACCTGGAATCCATGTCGTTTTGACCCAGCTGTGAGCTAACAGTGGAGCTGCATTTTGTTATTTATAAAATGTTTCCAAAGCACATGAGATACTAATATAGAACACTGCATATTTGTGGGGGGAGGGGTGGCTATAAACCTTTAAAATGCCACATCTGCTGGTAACAATGCCTCCTTTTGGAGGTAATCCCGTCAGTGGCATTGCAAAAGGAACAGCAGGTGCGAGGCGAGCCATAGCCACGCTAGATGCTATGACCCCCCTCCACCTTCACATGCTAGCTCTCATATGTTCATGGATGGATATTACATATGTTTGACAGGCCCATCGTTCTGCCTGGATTGTAAACTGTTCATGACACATAAGTATTTCTGAGACCGTAGATGGGCTCTTCGTGTGTGTGTGTGTGTGTGTGTGTGTGTGTGTGTGTTAGTCGTTCAGTAGTTTCCGACTCTGCGATCCCATGGACTGCAGCTCACGAGGCTCCTCTGTCCGTGCAATACTCCAGGCAAGAAGACTGGAGTGGGGCGCCAGTCCGGGCTCTTCGTGTGTGATTCAGTAAATAAATCTTTTGGTTCATTCTTCATTCTCTTTCCTAGCCTGTTTCCATTCCGTTTGTCACTTCCTCTTTGACCTCTCTGCCCTCTTGATTTTCCCTTCTGGCCTGCGCAAGCTCCTTGCCAGCGTCAGCTTTTCTCACACCACCCAGTTCTCCAGACTCAGGCTTCCTTGTCAGTTGCCCTGGGCTGCACTTCGCCTCTGCTTCCCAGCCGGTGCGGGCAGGGCTCCCGTGTCGCCGCCTCCCCCCATCTGTGCCCTTTTGGGTGGGGAGATGAGGCTGGGAGGAGAGGCGTCTGTGAGCCCTGACCTGCGGGCAGGCAGTTGAGGACAGGATCATCTGCTATCTGAGCCACCGTCCCCGTGTCCCATGTGCAGCGAGACCTCCGCCGTAACCGTTTGTCTCCCTGGGTAACCCTGGCAGAAATCAAAGGGTTGCCCAGGCTGGTGGCAGGGCTCTGCTTCTCTCCATCTCTCTCTTCCCCCTCCGATCCTCCCTACCGCTCTGCCTTACCCACTTTTCCAGAATCCACCATAGACCCTCTTCTTGGGATGTGCGGCTCCTCCTCCACCCCGTTCCCCTCCCTCCTCCGTGAGGACCGGGTGGACGCCCGGAGCACTGCCTGTTGGATCTGTAAGACCCCCACTGCTCAGGCTGTTGGCATCTTGGCCAGCTGGGCATCATTCTCTTGAAATGTGCTTTTAATTTCTGAGTATGGCTCTTCGGAGACCTTGCAATTTCTAGAAATTTAAACCTTAGAAAGAAAGGCAAAGCACGTCTCCACTTTTCCAAGAGCAGACCCAGTGGTTTATTCTGATGTTGAAAGTCAGTCAGCAGGCGGGAGCCCATTCATGCCCCTGTTTTGCATGCAGCCGGACAGTGGCATTTGTTAATCGTGACGTGGCAGATGGTGGCATTGCCCCAGCTGATATATTCATTTCTCTGGTCCAAAGAAATTATATCCAAACCTGAAAAAAATAAATGGGGATATATTACAGCATGATCTACAGCTTCCATCCTTGGAAGCATGAGGCAAGCACAAGTATTTTCCTTTCTCTGGCCTGTCATTTATCAATGGCAAATGCATGATGTATATTTAAACTCCCAGACCTCTGACAATTGTTTTTTTTTTTTTTGCCCCTGAGATACATCTGTATCTTGTAAATAGAATCTTATCAATATTTGTGGGACAGAAAACTTCTCTAGTCTTTTCAAATGGCCACACTCTTGGTTGATTTATCTCATCTGTTGAAGAATGCAAGGCTTTTTTTCCCCTTTGGTTTTAGCATATCTTGTGGAACTCACAGCTCCCCATCACTCAATGTCTGGTGTGGATCCAAGTTTCCTAGTTGCCTGTCAAATAGCTGAGGACAGCCCTATGTGTCAGGGTTGGCTGAGGGGCTGGGATAAGGTCCCCTAAAAAAAAATCCCACTCACCCTGATGCCACACTGAGAAATGCCCCTGCAGGGTCAGAAGCCCATCCGCAATGGGAGTGGGCATCCCATGGGGGGAAGGGCCATTCAGGGAGGGAGACAGCCAGGAAGATAAACTCTGCCCGGGTTCCAGTCACCCGCGGTCAGCCCTGCAAGTGGCTGTCACAGCCTCAAATCAGGTCAGCAGAGAAACTTAGTGCTCCAGCCCAGCTTTCAGAAGCCAAGGGTAGAGGTCGCGATTGAAGTGAGATTCAATATTGAGTCCATTCAGCAAAGACCCGGGCCGCTGCCCATGCCAACCAGCATGCTCCCTGGTTTTGCTGCCACTGCCTGTGGCTGCACAGTGGGTCACGAGGAAGGTGCCAAGGTCAGGCGGGGAGGACAGTCAGGAACTGCCGACCGTGAGAAAGGAACGAGGCCTGTTCAGCGAGCCCACCAGTCCCCTGCTGGGCATAAACGCTGCACCGTGAAGGAGGATGTGGTCTTGTTCCTGCCCTGGAGGGTCTTCCCTGGCTGGGAGACCACCGATGCCAGGCTGAGTGAGGGCCTGTGGGTGGCTCCTGTCCAAATCTCATTCACCCGCTCCCCTGGGGCCCTGAGAACGTCACGTCCTGCCAGTTCACCTCCTTGACTCCAGATACCGTGCTGGAGGCCGTGGTCTGCTTCTTCTCTGTCTGGTCCATCGTGGGGCTCTCGGGTTTCCACACGTACCTGATAAGCTCCAACCAGACCACGAATGAAGACGTAAGTTCCTGTGGGGTGGGGCATGGGCATGTTCTTTGGTGGGAAATAGAGAAAGAAGAGGTGGGGGCCGCCAGGTCTTCCGAGTTCCCTTTCCAGATGTGAGCCTCTGGAAGCAAAGAGCCTGCGGGAGAAGTATTTTCTGACACCCATCTCCAATTTCTCTATCGCAAATCATCACATTGTCCTGACCACACCACTTAGCTACTCAGATCGGCTGGCTGCCCCCTAATTCCGAGGCCTGAGGTGGGCTTCTGCTCTGTTCCTTTGTAATGTTTTGGGAGCAACTTGCCACCCTGCCCCACTGAAGAGACAGTGCAGGCTGGCTTCTCGCAGATAATGATTCCATCATATTTTGGGAGGCGACTGCCCTGACCCAAAATTTAAACTTTTGTCTAGGATTATCTGCCTGTATTTAATGATGACAGAGAGGAGATATAAAACCAGAAAATCTAATGTTGGAAAATGTTTTGTCATGACCCTGGTCCCTTCTGCTCTGAATATTTGGATTCTGAGAGAAGTTTCTGCCAGTACATGAACTAAATGTCTCAGAATTAGTCAGATTGCCTTAAAGACTTGAAAAATTAGTGCTGATGAGATGCATGAGTTCAGAGACTGTTAAGACAATTACATGTGGTTGGTAACTAAGAACATCAGAAATGCTCTGCAGGAGTATTTAGGAGCTGAATCCAGGCTATCAATGAGCAATTGGAGGAGGCACGTTCCCCCATTATTTCCATTACTATTTATCACACTAAATGTAACATGAAAACAGCCTCCACTGGTGGGACATCCCTGGTGGTCCAGTGGCTAGGACTTCACCTTCCAAAGCAAGGGATGCGGGTTCAAACCCTGCTCAGGGAGCTGAGATCCCACAAGCCTCATGGCCAAAAAAAGCAAAACATAAAACAGAAGCACTATTGTAAAGACTTTAAAAATGGTGTTTAAAAAAAAAAAAAAAAGATCTCCACTGGCTTATGTGAACTGGCCTTTAAGTACCAGGTTGTGGAAATAAGAGATTATTCTCCCCAGAGAATGCTACTTCTCCCCCTGGTCTGACCTGCTGTTTGGGGACATTTCCAAGTTTAGAGTAAATGCCAGTTGTCCTTGAGAAAAGTACCTCGGTTTCTCCTGCTGAAGAAATGAGTAAAGACCATCGCATTTTTTATGGACTTCTCATGGTCTGATTGACCCAACCTGGGGCATTGGTGCGAGGCAGACTGTGTCACTGACTGTCCTTTTCTTTCAGATTAAAGGATCTTGGTCAAATAAAAGAGGTAAAGAAAATTACAACCCCTACAGCTACGGAAACATCTTTACAAACTGCTGCGTTGCGCTGTGTGGACCAATCTCTCCAAGGTAAGATTCAGACAGCTTTTGTTGTTGTTCAGTCATTCAGTCGTGTCCGACTCTTTGCAACCCCCGTGGACTTCAGCACTCCGGGCTTCCCTGTCCTTCACCATCTCCCAGAGCTTGCTCAAACTTATGTGCTTCCCTGATGGCTCAGCTGGTAAAGAATCCACCTGCAATGTGGGAGATCTGGGTTCAGTCCCTGGGTTGGGAAGATTCCCCTGGAGAAGGGAATGACTACCCACTCCAGTATTCTGTCCTGAAGAATCCCATGAACTGTATAATCCATGGGGTCACAAAGAGTCAGACACGACTAAGCGACTTTCACTTTCACTGTGTCCACTGTGTCTGTGATGCCATCCAGCCATCTCATCCTCTGTCATCCCCTTCTCCTCCTGCCTTCAATCTTTCCCAGCATCAGGGTCGACCCAGGGAAGTACACAAACTTGTGTGTTAGCAGAGGCCTCAGGCGGCCACTGTGGAAACCGCCGGCCAGGTCAGCTCTCTGCTCATGCTTCAGAGACACAGCCTTAAAGAAATAGAGATGTGACTTGTGTTATGCTTGGCATAACATTCTGCTGAATTTGTGTCAAGTTTGGGGAAAATCCCCTCAGGATCAAAATAGGGAAACTGAGGCACGGGACACCCCCCTCCATGAATTACTAGAAGATGCTGAACGTCTGTGATGCGCAGGGGGCTGTAGAGCGGGACCCGGGACACAGTGGAGGAAGTGATTAGAGAGCCTGTAGAGGTAAGTGGTGAGAGCTGAGTTGTACAGAAGAGAACGTGCGAGAATAGTTCAGAGGGAGCGATCTGCGCGGCCTGAAGGAGCTGAGACTAGTGATGGTGAGATGGCAGTCTATTAATAATGGCTGTGGCTGACGTTTGTAGGACAGCATTACGCTCTGTTCCAAATGCTCTACGTGGATGAACTTTTAAAACCTTATTCTGTACTTGTGTGCTAAGTCGCTTCCGTTGTGTCTGACTCTTTGCAACCCCGTAGACCTCCAGGCTCCTCTGTCCAAGGGATTCTCCAGGCTAGAGTACTAGAGTTGGTTGCCATTTCCCTCTCCAGGGGATCTTCCCAACCCAGGGATGGAAGCGGTGTCTCCTGCATTGGCAGGCAAGTTCTTTATCCTGCCTCAGAAGCCCTTCTGTACTTATGAGGTACTATTACATCCCATTATATGTATTACCTCCCATTATATGTAACACGCCCAAGATCACACAGCTAGTAAGTGCTGCCTCGTCAGGACCCAGACCTTGGCATCTGACATCAGAACCTGTCTGTGTTAGCTAGTACCTGCTGCCTCCAAGTCAGGACTATGCAGAACACAGTCAGCTCTAGACTTTTGTGAGTTATGCTCATGTATATAGACTATTTCCAACTGATTAGCCAAACAATCATCAACAGTATTAACTGAGCACGTTTTCCAGGTTTCTAGGGTGAGTTTCCAAGCCTTCCTCTCTTTTGACTTCTAACTGTGTAAATGGAGAGACACCACAAAGCCGCTGGTTTGTCTCAACTTTGGGCTTCCCTGATAGCTCAGTTGGTAAAGAATGCGCCTGCAATGCAGGAGACCCTGGTTCGATTCCTGGGTCAGGAAGATCTGCTGGAGAAGGGATAGGCTACCTACTCCAGTGTTCTTGGAGTTCCCTTGTGGCCCAGCTGGTAAAGAATCTGCCTGCAATATGGGAGACCTGGGTTGGAAAGATCCCCTGGAGAAGGGAAAGGCTACCGACTCCAGTATTCTGGCCTGGAGAAGTCCATGACTGTATGGCCCAGGGATTGCAGAGTCAGACACAATTGAGCGACTTTCACTTTCACTTTTCTCTATAGCTCCATGGCCAGTCATCACTGACACGTGCTCATGGGTTGCAAACTGGGTTTGATTGTCAGGGAAACTTCATTGGGGAAGGAAGAATGATCCTCACCCCACCCCACCCCCCAAAGAATATCAGGCATATATTCCAAGGCCACTTGGTAACTGACAGTACCTTATGTTCCTGGTGTCATTGGGTAATTGGAAACTGACCGTTTTCCAGTTTGTGTCTAGAAAGCTGAGAGCCCAGTTTGCCACACTTGTCCTGAATTTGGGGATGTTAGGGGGCCCCCCAACCTGTCCCTCCGAGGCCTCCTCTGGGGAGTGACAGCACAAGGAACAGCCAAGGGCTCAGATGGAAGGGCCGCCCCAGCCAGAGAGTCAGGCATGCCCGGAGGGCACCCTCTCCAAGGAAGCACTAGACTCACCCAGGGATCCCTCTTGGGGCTCTCCAGGCCAGAAAAACCCTCCGGAGATGCTTGGATTTTCACAGTTAAACTATGTTTCCTCCTGGTGTGTGTTTATTTGTGGACACTGGGGATAGGCCTTGAAACACAGGGTAGAAGAGACGAAAGAGACCTGGACAAGCATCTTTGTCGTCTCTAAAGCAGACATCCGAATCTAGGGAAAGAACTCAAGTCTCACGTTTCATCCAGATCTCTTCTTGAGTCTTTGATTTGCACTTGGCAGGCACTGCTTTTGTCGTCTCTAAAGCAGACATCCGAATCTAGGAAAAGAACTCAAGTCTCACGTTTCATCCAGATCTCCTTTCTGGTTCCCGAGTCTTTGATTTGCACTTGGCAGGCACTGCTTTGTATTGTTTACAGACCAAATCTTGTCGTAGCTGAAATTATTACTCCCACAACTGGATTAAATTTGCTGGTTTGGCCGAGTTGGGACTGTATTCTTTCCACAATCCAAGTCCCTCTGGAGCGGGGAACTTCTCAGCACTGGCCCTCCACTCAGAAGAGCTTGGCCGCTCCAGGGTCTATGCAGAAAGCTGGGTGCTGCCCTCTGTCCCAGGTCCCTGGGCTCCCAGAGCTGGCACTGATGAAAGGAGGGGGTGCTGCTTGTCTTCACTGCTCCATCCAGTGGTCCTTGCTTCTCTCTGCCCTGCCTCACCCAAGCCTGGGCCCCAAAGAGTGCCAGGGCATCTCACTGGCGTCTCAGAGAAGCCTGTAGAATGAGCAGTATCCCTCACCCCAGACAGGGGCCAAGGACCTCCCCGTGTGCCCAGCATCCTTCCCTCAGACAGGGGCCAAGGACCCCCGTGTGCCCAGCATCCTCACCTCAGACAGGGGCCAAGGACCCCCCATGTGCCCAGCATCCTTCCCTCAGACAGGAGCCAAGGACCCCCGTGTGCCCAGCATCCTCGCCTCAGATGGGGCTCAGGACCCCCCATGTGCCCAGCATCCTCGCCTCAGACAGGGGCTCAGGACCCCCGTCTGCCCAGCATCCTCGTCTCAGACAGGGGCTTGGGACCACCCGTGTGCCCAGCATCGTGTGCCCCAGACAGACGTCTCTAAAGCGTTCTCAGCGCAACAGTGTGCTCACAAGGGAGAAAGAGAGTGTCTTCAAGTTTCCCCACAAGAGCCAGAGACCACGAGGGCAAAGACCCACCATCTGCTCCTTGCAGAGCCTCCAGGGGGGTGGGGGCAGCAGGATGGAGGCAGCCAGGTCTGGGGGAGGGGATTCTCATAACAGCAGGAAGAATGGAAGATTGGAAAAGCAGAAAGTCCCAAGATGTGGTCAGGGTGAGGCCCTACGGGCTGGTGCTGTGGGTCAGTTGGTCTTAAGAATTCTCTTGGCCACTGTTTCTGGGCTGGGGATGCCGTCTAGAGAATGTCAACATAAAGTCCATCAGGGACAAGTCTGAGCAGCGGGAGGGGCTGTGATGGGGTCGGGGTGCAGGCCTCATGGGAAATCTGGGAGGGCTTCCCAGAGGAGGGGGTGTAAGGTGCGAACCAAAGGAGCAGGAGGAGCTGGGGGAAAGGAATCACAGGAGGAGAGCAGGGACGGCATGTGCAAAGGCCCACAGGTGAGGGGAGAGCCCCGCTTGTCAGAGGAGGAACTGGGGGAGTGATGGGGGGTGGGGGGTGGTCCTGGGAGGCAAGCAAGGCAAGAGATGAGATGAGGGACTTCCCTGGTGGCCCAGTGGTTAAGAGTCCGCCTGCCAATGCAGGGAGCATAAGTTCGATCTCTGGTCCTGGTCTGGGAAGATTCCCACATTCCAGGAGCAGCTAAGCCCGAGCACCGTGCCTACTACTGAAGCCCCTGCTGCTGCTGCTGCTAAGTCACTTCAGTCGTGTCCGACTCTGTGCACACTACCCAAAGAGTAGCCCCCGCTTGCCTCAACTAGAGGATGCCCCCCGCGGCAACGAAGACCCAGCACAGCCAAAAATAAATAAATAAACTTTGAGAAAAGAGAGAGATGAGATGAGCTTAGGAAAGCTCTCAGGGCTTTCTGAAGCCCAGGAGGAGACTTGCGGGGTGGGGCGGACAGTGTCACAGTCCTGGGGGCATGGCTGGCCCTTGAAACAGGCTGAACACACAGGAGGGGCCCAGAACCACTTTTTCTATAATCCCTCCCGTCCCTTCTGACTCTCTTGGTGACCTCGTTCTTTTTCTTCTCCTGGATGAAATCTCCTGCATGTCCTTTAATTTCTCCTGTCAGTTGGGGGAAAAAAAAAAGGACTCAGGGCACTTTCATTTCCTCCAAAATAGTGTCATTTCAGTGAATCAGAACTTCAAAGTTCCCTGAGAGTTAACACTTTCCACCCCTTCCTCCTTACCAGAGCTAGCTAGATTCCAGCATATCTTTTGGGGGGCAGACAATTTGACCCCCGACACGCCCCTTCCAGCCGCCTCCCACCAGCTCTCCCCCAGGGGCCGTGCCCAGCCCCCGCCCTCACCTCGCCAGCCTCTGCCCTGGATCTCATCACTGGCAGGAGCTGGGGACCCCTCTCCCCAAGATGCCTTTCTGTGCCCTTTCACCTTTGATCTTTGATACCCTTGAAGGCGGCTGCACACTTGCTAAGAGCCCCCTCTGATGGTCCTGCGAGGGATCCAGCACCTCTCTTTTGGCAGATGGAGGTTCTTGTCTCTCTTGTTTTTTTCCTAAACCTTCCAGGGATTTGACCGAAACTGAGTCAGAGTCCCACTTGAGATCCTATCACAAGTGTCTTTTAAGGGCTCATTAGTCTGTCACTTGAAGACCTGAGGTGGCGGCTGTGACAATAACCCCTGTCTTCTGAGAGTGGACCTGACACCTGGAGCAGCTTTCAGCCGCCCAGCCCCTACCCCACGAAGGGGAGTAGGTGGGCACCTGGGTGTGCTCGGGATGTCTCTCAGAGGCTGCCGGGAGTGTGCCCCTCCCACGGTGGGCGGCCTCGGCGGGAGCCCCACTTACTGGCCAAACTGCCTGTCGCCCTTGGCAGTTCTGTCCTTAGACCCAAGGTCATCTTGGAGTCTTCAGTCAGGGAGGGAAACAGGCAACCCTTTTGATGGCAAAGTAACCTTCACCCTTACCTCCCACCTGGGCAACTGGGCCGTAGCGTAAAGACAGAGATTGCCCAGGAAACTTGTCTGCGGGAGACTGAGGACCTGGTGTGATTTGTTCAATCAGCAAGTGTCTGCTCGGTACTGGTGGCAGAGCCACCACTCCATGACAGGCGCACGTGGGCACAGGCAGACCCAGCATGTGGTGATATGATGCCCAGGGTGCCCGAGGCTGTGGGAGAGGGGCCGATGCTCCGGGGCGGGCGCCCTGGGGCAGACGAGATGAAGCCTGCCCTCCCTCAGGAGTTGCAGGCTGCTCGATGGAGAAGACGTGGGTTGAGATCACTGTGACCCCAGCCAACAGTGACGTGGGCTATCTGGAGGGTCACAGGCAGGATTGAGAGGAGCTGAGGAGGGAAGAAAGCAGATGAAGCGTCAGGAGCAGAGGCTGGGGGCCTCTAAAGACCAACAGCAGATGGGCAGGGCAGTGGAGGGTCTGGGCAGTTAAAAGCCAGAGGCTACACAAAAAAATACAGAGACAGAGAAGCAGACAGCGCACAGAGGATGTGTGGTTTCCGGGCCACGCGGGCACAGCCGGTGCTCAGACGCACTGATGATGGAATGACGCTGGGAATGCGGCGAGCGATAAGATCTGGGTTTGAGCCTGGGGAGGAAGGCTGGGGACACGCTGTGGGCGGCTCTGCTGGCAGGTGATGGAGGCCATGCAGCGAGGAGGAGTGATGAGATCAGGATGGGACTGGACAGTGGGAAGGGGACGGGGTTGGGGGGGTCATAGCAGGTGGCAGGGAGGGGTCAGATGCTCCAGGCATTTTTAAGGACAGAAGTCTCTGACTCTGGAGGCTGACCATACGTGAAGGCAAGCAGAGGTATTTTCTGAGCTGCTCAGGATTGGGGGGGCATCACAGAAAGGGGGACCCCCTGGGGATGGAAATTAGAAGAGTTTTGTTGGCGTTTTCAGCTTTTGATTCACTCGTCTCCTGCGTTGTTCTGTGTTCTCTTGTAGCCTCATCGACCGAAGAGGGTACATTCAGCCCGACACCCCGCAGCCAGCCGCGCCCTCCAACGGGATGGCCACATACGGGGCCACACAGTCCCAGAGTGACATGGTAGGACCCGGGGTGCCCCACAAGGGCTCCTCTCCCGCATCGGTGTTCACTGACCCGTAACAACCGATCGCCTAGCTTCCTAGGACATGCATGGCTCAGGGAGGAAAGGAAGCTTGAAGTGAAGGCGATGCCCATTGAAGGGTTAGCCCACCTGCAACAGGGGTGGGTGGTGGGTCGGTTTGTTCAGGGCTGTGTGGGAGGAGTACTCACACAACATTGCCTCCAGAAACATCTTGGACTGGAAAGCCCCCTCACCCAGAACCGGGCTGCTGTCCAGTGCGAGACAGAGCTGCCCAAGCAGGATGGGCCTCTGGAGAGTCCCTGAGTCCCCTGCTGTCCCCTTGCCACAGTCTGTACCCACTCCCCCACCCCCTCTTTAAGTGTGCAGCTGGCGGGGGGAACTCGGCCACCAGTTCTCCCCACTTGCAGCCCAAATCTTAATCAGCCCTGCACGCCTTAGTGCAGAGAATCAGACAAGCTGTTAGGGCATTGACAGCAAAAAAACGGACTGGGCTGGTCTCCGGAGAGGTCCCCGTGTCACGCATCTGTGAAGGCGGGGACGGGTGCTTTGTTTTCACTCTGTACCTGGGAGGTGGGGCCGGGGCAGGTCTTTCCAAGGGCACCTGAACTCACAGCCTGCTGGCCTGGACCCTCAGGGCCTTCACACTTCTCCGTGGTCTGGCAGGCACGGCCCGCCATCAGGAGCAAATCTCTCTAAAGAAGTGTTTCTGGAAGCGACCCAGTGTGGCCCCAGCGCTGTCTGTAGACCTGAATCACCCACAACAGAGGCCATGACAAACAGACTGAGACACAGATACGTGTTCAGAAAAGAGGCAGTGACCCTGCAGGACTTGGGCGTGGAGTCCATGCGGAGGCCGGGAGCGGGGAGCCAGGAATGTCCCCTGCCTGTCAGCTTGGGGACAAGATGACCATACAAATCACCAGTGGGAAATATCAAAGGAGGTGCCAGTTAGGGAAAATCTGGTGTCAGTATGTGCACTTGGGGTCCCCTTGGATGCTTGGGGGTAGGGGGGCTGTCCCACAGGCATCTGTATAGAAAGCTCAGGGGAGGTCTGCTCGCCCATACTTATGAAGAAATGACGTGGTTTGTAGAAATTCACTTTGAAGTAGTGGAAATGTGAATCAGCTTTATTTATTTTATTTTATTTATCCTAGAAGTACTCCATCTGACATTTAAAAAGAAAAAATAATTATAATGTGTCCATGTTTATCATCGGGCTATTAATCTGATTTCATCTCACAGGCTGGAAGATTATTTTTTTAAATCAACATTTATTATCCTTTGCTAACTTTCTCTCTATCTGCCCCTGCCAATTCTGCCCCCACCAGATCAAATCAAGTTTCTTGATCTAATAGAGCAAGGGAATAGTTTCCCAGAAACCAACACAATATTGCAAAAAGAGTTATCCTTCAATTAAAAAATAAATAAATTTAATTATAAAAAATAACCACTGAGGGGGAAAAAAATAATAGAATAGGGTGATTCTGAAAGACAGTGGAAGGAAAAACTTTGCAAACAGGCAGATTTAAGTAATACTGGACACGGCGGGGAAAGACAAGAGGGTGGGGTGTAGGATCAGAGAGCCCGGGGGTCACAGTGACTGACTCAGGGCTGCGTGATGTCACCAAGTCGATTTGTCCAGAGAGCCTTAAGTTAGTAAACCATACAATGAAGAAGGGGTTAACCATGTTCACCTCCCTCCTATCACCACTTTATAACAAAGGGCCTGGCACGCAGTAGGTTGGGGCTGGTTAAACATTCCCCTGCAGGGGCTTGCTTAAGGGAAGTTCTAAACAAATATTTAGTTTCTTCCTGTCTTCTTTTCCTCATTCCTTCCTTCCCCCGATTCCATCATATCTAGAAAAGGCTCCACCCAGAATGTGGAAGCAGGAACTAACAGAAAAGGAGTTCTCTTTGGTGCCGTGACATGGCAACACGGCTTCACGCAGTGATGGCCTCAGTAGGCTCAAATTAACCCACAGGGCCAAGAGACAGGACATGTGCATTTTGCCCACTAGACACTGAGGACTATGAAAAGTTTTAAGACCTGAAGAAAGAACTTATAAGCTCCGAAACACAAAAACAGCAAAATCAAAATTAATAAATGTTTAATGTCTGCGAGACCCATGAATATGTCAACTTCATTAATTGTTAAATCTAGCTTTCATTAAAATTTCATTACCGCTTAGAAATGATTTGTAGGTTGGGTTTTTCTCACTTCATAAGAATTCCCCAGCACACATGTAATTACAGAGAAATCATTACCAATTATAAAGCGAGTTGCTCATAGACAGATACATTTAAATATTAACTGCCTTGGGGCCCCCTGCACTTCCTGTCTCGCCATGGCGCCTGTGTTCGGAGAAACCCAGGGTTCCACTGGGCTTAAGGCTGGGAGGTCTTTGTGGCCCCTAAGGCTCCTACCCACTGCAGGGAGTGCCCCCAATATGTCAGAACATGTTCAGGGGAGGCTGGATCTGAAAGGTCTTTAGGGGACTAAGATGAGACATGCTGTTCACGGCCCCACAGGTCGGAAACCGGGACTGGAATGTGGGCCAGGAGGCAACCTGTGCTCAGCCCAAGAGGGAAATGCCCAACACCCAGAGCTCCCGGCGGGTGGGAGCCCCCACCCCAGAGGCGCTCAGGCGGGGGGAGACAGCACCCCCGCGATGGGAGACAGAGGACTCAGCGTTGGCGGAAGGGCTCAGGGTTCCTTCCGGTGCAGAGCCTGTCACCAGGCTGCAGCGACATCACTGTGCCAGATAACCTTCCATTCCTCTGTGCATTTATAGGCCATTCAGGCACTACAGCATGAGTCTTTTTATTATTTCTGTTGTTCTTTACGGCTTCTGTGGTGTGTAGACCGTGTTAACGGGAGTAAGGGGAGAGGAGACAGCTCTGAATGGGCAAGGCTGGCACCAAGCAGAACACGAAGGCTGACGTGTCTCTGCCCCACCCTCCTCCCTCCAGTTCCTTCTTCACACAGCATAGTGTGTACTGAACCCCACACCTCAGCAGCAGGGAGCATTACCACGCGCCCTTCCAAGGCTTTCACATAACTCACACCGGCCCTCTGAGCCTACTACTGATTTTATCCCCATTTTACAGACTAATGAACAGAGGCACAGAGGACTTCGGTAGACTTGCCCAATTCAGACGCCACACTTTGACCCCAACAGTTCATACTCTCAAGCCTACACTTGGCTACGCTGTGGCCGTCAGTCCTGACTGTGTGCAGGGTGACTTTCTCCCATATGCTTACCGTCTCCACATCCCATCACCCTCACCCTGTCTCCTCTGTCAATATCTACTCCTAGGAAAAGATCTGTTTTCAATCATCTATGCATCGAAGGGAATTTAAGTCAAATTTCAGGAATATATGAATTTTAATTGTGGATGAAAGATTTTGTCCTCTATTAAAAGCATTTTAATAGACTTCCCTGGTGGCTCAGACAGTAAAGAATCTGCCTGCGGGAGACCCAGCTTTGATCCCTGGGTCAAGAAGATCCCCTGGAGAAGGAAATGGCAACCCACTCCAGTATTCTTGCCTGGAGAATTCCACGGACAGAGGAACCTGGCAAGCTACCATTCATGGGATCGCAAAAAGTCGGACACGACTGAGCAACAAACACTAAAAGCATTTCAAGCAATAATAATAATAACTGAGTAGTAACTGTTTGTTCAGTGCTATATCCCCATTGTCTAGACTAGTTCCTGTGGTAGTTGAATTCAGAAGTGTTGGTTAAATGAGAGAAGGAAAGAGAGAGAGCGATGGATTGCTATGTGCCAGGCACCGGGTCAAGTGCTTCGCATGCATTATCGTCTCATTGAATCCTTATAGAACCACCTGATGTGAGTGTTCTAATCACCCCTTTGAAGAGACTGAGATTCAGGGATGCTAAGTTCGTGAAATAGCTAACCAGTGGCTAAGCTACTATTTCGTCCTTAGAAGTCCGACTCTAAGGAAAGTACTCTTCTTAACTATGCTCCAAAGTATCCCAGGTGCATGGTCTTCTTATGGGACAGAGTGACATGAAGTCTTCTCCCAGGGCAGGGAAACCACTCCTCCCAGGCCTTCCATTGCAGAAGGATGATAAATCTGCTGTGGTCGGTCACAAAACCAGCGGGGGACTGAAGGCAGCCTCTCCACAATCTAACCTGCAACTTGACTAAGCAAAAATCTATGAAGCTGCAGCCTCTCCTCTGTTACAAATGACAGTCTTAACCAATGACACGTTAGCTATTTTTTCCCTCTTCACTTGCTCCCCTAAGCACGAACCATTTTACAGCACTTTAGTCTAAGTGTTGACGGTTCGTCCAGGTAGAAGCATCAGTACCAAATGAGTTATTGACCTAGTCCAAGGGTGATCTCCACTGTTAAACTGCTCAGAGTTCATTCAGTTTCTTGGGTCTGAAAGTTACCATTTTTCATCAAACCGGGACATTTTGCCTATTATGTCTTCAATTTATTTATTTATTTTTCCTTATCTCATTTTCTCTCCTCCTGGGACGCCAATTACTCATATGTTAAACCATTTGATGACATTGCCCCAAAGGATAAGTCCCTGAGGCTCTGTGCATTTTTCTTCAAACTTTCTCAGTTCTTCAAATTAGATAACTTCTTTTGATCTATCTTCATGTTCACTGATTCTTTCTCCTGCCCCATCCAACTACTGTTAAGTGAATGCAGAGAATTATTCACTTTGGTTATTATACTTTTTAGTTCTAGAATTTTCTTTTGATTCTTTTAATTTCTCTGCTGGACTTTATTTCTGTACTGAGATTCCTTATCTGTTTATTCATTGAAGCCATATTTTTGTATAGTATTTGAACATTATTATACTGCTTGAAGTCTGTATCTGCTAAACATATCTGGGCTACCTTGGGTTTGGTGTCCACTTTTTCCCTTAACTCTGGATTACATTTTTCTATTTATTTATATGTGTATTGGTATTTTATTGACTACATTTTGGATAGTACATTTGTAGAGACTAGATTTTGTTATCTTCTAAAGAGTGTTGATCCTTGTTTTAGCAGGCAGTTCAATTAGTGGCTAATCATCTTGAACTTGTACAGGTGTGATTTATATTTTGTTAATGCAGATTTATGGGCAGTCCAAGATGTTTCTCAGGCCCTCTAGTTTGAGGGAGCTCAGCCTCCAAATTCTGTCTCTTCCAAATACCTGACCAAATACCTGGTCAGGGTTTGACTTCTCCATCATTAGGGGTGGTCCTGGGTCTCTGTTTAGGGTATGAGTCTTTCTCCTAAGGTTCAGCCTTCTGAATGCCCTAGCTGGATGCCAGGCATGTTAACAAGGTTTGGGGGATGTTAATGTGATCAGTGGTCCCTGACATTCTTTTTCTCAACTTCCACTGTCTGTGGGCCTCTCTCAGCCTTATTACAGCTGCCGTTTCACTGGCTTCAGGGGAAAGGGGACAGGAGAGGGGACTCATGCTGCACATGGGCAGCACAGTTGTTGGCTGCAGACTTGGGGGGTGGCCCTCACTGGCATCTCTGGCCCCCTTCTCTGCACAGCATCCTCTTCAGCGATGCCCTGCCCTACAGATCCAGCCGCTTAAGCTTCTGACCCTCTGATCTCTGCTTTCTCTGTATTCTGTTCAGCCTATACCATGGTGGGGAAATTCTCCCCAAGGAAAGGGCTGCTTGACTGTGGGGCTCGCCTGTGAGTTTCTTCCCTTTCAGGGATCGCGGCCTTGCACTGTCTGTTGTGCCCTATTGAAAAATGTTTGCCTCACATATTTTGGCCAGTTTTATATATGTCCTGTACACAGAGGGAATACTAGCCCAGTAGAGGTTACCATTCCTGGGAATAGAAGCCTTATCTCTGTGATCAGAGGACACTTTGCAACCAGCACTGCCATATTCCCCAGACACATAGTTTTGCTGCCTACTCCATCAACAGTAAACGCCGATTTAGCTGTGGGACATGATTCCTCTGACCTAGAAGTATTTCTAGTGCTCACCTAGAAAGGAGGAACATTTGGAGACTTTATATTTAGCACCAGACTTGGCATGTTCCTTTGCAGAGAGATTCTAGGTATCTCAGGCCAAATTTTTGCCAGCTGTTTTATTATTAAAGTCTAGATCAGAAAGGCATTTCGCAAATGATAGGAAAAGTGCTCCTAGGGAAATTGCACTATTTCAGAAGGTGAAGGTAAAGGCTCTATCTAAGTCTTAGAAAAACATACTGATATTGCAGGGCCGGAGAATCAGGTAAATATTGATAGATAGCTGTCATCAAAGTGCCCACTGAGGTCTTACTTAGCATCTCAAAAATGGGACAATTCTCTGTTAACTTACCATCTCACATAATTGTGGAATGGAACTTCCCTCTACTACAGATTCCCAAGGAAGAAAACATTACAGAAGTAATAAAGTGACATCAAAAGTATTAAAATGATGTGTGACCCAAGTATAGCCCTTGTCATGTGAATACCTATGAATTTCTGAGGAGCCCACACTAGAATTTCGTGCACATAACCCCAGGGCCAACTGAAGATCGTATTTTCATTATTCCTACTTTCCTTATTATTGGCATTTGTTATTACCTTATTTTACTATGCATACCTCATTTGATTGTCAAATGATTTAAGTTCTGTGTTACATCAGGGTCATAGCTTGTTTAAAGCTGGCACTTGTAGCTACAAAGATCCTTTCAGATCATGTGCTAAACACAAAGATAGTAACAGTACATAACTGGTGGGCTATTTTTTTTTTAATCATTTGCTATATTTACTTAAACTCATTTTTATTTTTTTATAAATTTATTTTTTAATTGAAGGATAATTTCTTTACAGAATTTTGTGTTTTTCTGTCAAACCTCAACATGAATCAGCCATAATTAACCCCATTGTTAAATCCCGTCCATCCAATATCAAAACAAATTAAAGCTGGCAGTTGCAAGATTTATTAAACTGGTCTCATAGGAGTCCTCTCCATGCATAGTCTGAAAGTTCAAATATGATAGAGAAAAATAACTTGAGCGAACTTAAATGATAATGTTTTAAAAGAGAATAAAAATGAAGAACTCCTTCTAACCTACATTTTAGGTGAATTTTAGAAACTGATAGTGTTTTTATTAAAGTAAATGAGCATTCATAAGACCCCAGAACACAATGTCACAGCCAAGCAGAGATAACCAGTGCCTGATGCTAATACTTTTGACAGAATTGGAGCAAAAGAAGTAAATATTTCCTTTATTCTTAATTTGTATAGGAAACCATCTAGAAAACTTCTAGCTTTGGGTTTGGCAGCATTTAATCTGTTTGCTAGGTTTATTTCAGACAAGAAGTCAGCCAGAGTAAAATAATATGTATGCCAGCAAGAGCAATTTTATTTGAAAATCTGCAGAAACAAAAATAACTTATCTCTATGGTATTTTAAACTGTAACATTAAGTGATAATGTGTGTGACATCCGAACATCTGAAATGATACAGTTCTTTGCAAGTTAAATGCCAGCGCTTCGTTTAGACAGTAAATCAGGCAGCTGTCGGGGACTTCCTGCAACCACAGCAAATGTTCCAGCACTCCAGACAGGATTAGTTTTATGCTGCGGACAGAGAGGTCTGCCCATAGACATTCTCACAAGCAGTCAGGTTTCTATTCTATTAGTAGTCAGCGTTTGGATGATTTTTGGCCTAAAATAAAAAGGCAATTTCATAGGGTTCAACCTAGTATTTCACAAACGTTGTTTTGGAATGAAAGCAGGAGTTTCTCAATTTTCTCTTCTTGGTGATGGATGGTCACTGTCCGATCTCTGGCTGCTTGGTTGTTTTTCCTTAAGATTATATAACTGGTTAGATACATTGAAGTATACCTCATGGCTTCTTGGTGTTAATGCTGGACTATCAGCCCTTCTCCAAGGAGAGAGAGAAAAAAGTGAGCAGGGATGGCTCCCTCTACTGGTTGAGGATAAGAGTCCTCAGATAAACAGCCAGCAAGGCGGGTTGGTGGCTTAAAAAGGTCAGAGAAGAGTTGTTGAGTTCAGTCGCTCAGTCGTGTCTGACTCTTTGCAACCCCATGGACTGCAGCACACCAGGCCTCCCTGTCCATCGCCAACTCCCGGAGTTTACTCAAACTCATGTCCAGTGAGTTGGTGATGCCAGAGGGAGGGGAAGAAAAACAGAAGAAAGAGAGAAGAGGGGGAATAAAGTGGGAGGGAAGTCAACAAAGGAAAAGATGGAGAAGGAAAGAGGAGGAAGAGAGTTGGTGAAATCAGAGAGAAAGAAAATTAAATAGAAAAATCAACAAGAAATGGGCCAATAAGGATTAGAAACAAAGGTAAAAAAAAGGCAGAGGTGTAAGGACATTTTTTCATGGGTCATCTTCACAGTAACCCTAAAAATATTGGCCATTTTCTCCCTGGAAGTTCTCACACAGGAATTATAGCCAGGAACGTTTACCAGCCCACTCTCCTTGGAATTCTGGCAGTGTGCAAAATGAGGAAAAGGCTGGACTTTTTCTTTTTTAAATCAGATATCTCCTAGTCACGAGTTTCTTCTAAGAAGATGCTCGAAACATGCAAAGTTAATATCATGAGAATTATGAATTCCACTGTGGAGAGGCATCACGCTCTCCTTGGTTGGAACCCACATTAGTATCCTGTTCCATGCCGGTAGGAAATTTATACAGACAATATCCTGTGGAAGAAAGCCTGGTCCCTGGGCACCCCCAGATGGGAACTGGTCTTCTAAACAGAAATCAGTTTGAATGTGGCAAATGGTTTTCAAAGTCATGGGTTACAGCAGGATTTAGACACTGAGGTTCAAGCTGGTCCCAGCAATGAGTGTGTGTGCTCACTGATAGAAGCTGGCCGCAAGGGAAACTGGGGGAGGGGCGAGAGGGTAAGTTCATCATTAACATGAAAGCAGTCCCCAAAGCAAGGGAAATAGCCACAACCAGGCTCCGAGAGACAGTCATCTTTTAAAATATTTAAACAAATCCCTGTAGAAGAGGTGATCATGTCAGATAATATGCCGGCATTCAAAATAGTCATTTTGAAAAGACTTGTGACATTTCGATTTTTGAAAAAACTTAAATGGTTTAGGCTACATGTTTTCTTTCACATATTTAAGTCCTTAAGCTTCACTCCTGGAAAATCAGAGAGCACTTTCAGCAGGAGGCTGAGCACAGATTGGCTACAGTTCGAGCATGTTGTGGGTTTGGCCACAGGAAAGCATCAATAGACATATGCAGGAAGGACCCAGGTTTGGAGGTACCTGAGTCATTCAATCTGAAGCTCTTTTGAAGAAAAAGAAACCAACTTGCAAAAGAAAACAAGTAAGGCCTTGGAAAACAAGCAAACAAGAGGCCCTGAACTTAAGCTCATAGCTTCAGAGAAAACCACCTCCAGGCGTTGCCTAGCAAGGGATTGCTGCCCAAGGTACAAAAGAAGCCAAGACTGTGGCACCGGTTTTTGAAGAGAGAAAGAACTTTATTGAAAGGTTGACCTTCAAGGAGACAGGACTCAGCTGTTGCCTCCATCCAGTTTTGGGGCGAAAATGAAAGGGGTTGGGGGAATTTCAAACTTGGAAGCTGGTCGACTGGTCTTAAGTCAGCCCATACAAGCCACAAGTGCTGCCAGAAACCAGGTTTTTCTTACTGAAGGACTTCTCGATTCCTACAGGGCTCCAGTGGCAACACTTCTGTGGGTTCCATAAACTGAAGATTCCTGGTTCCAGGGTCACTCTGGAGACATGGATTCCTATCTTGCATATGCACAGTGCTGTCTCTCTAAATATTTTCTTTGATTAAATCAACAATCTATTTAAGCAGGCAAAACCAGTTTAAGTTGGTGCTGTTTCGCAGGTGTCTCGTCTAAGTCAGCACAGGGTGCTTTAGGTGAACTCTCAGAGGACCCCTCAAACTTCACATCAACTTCCCAGTGAATATGAACTCTCCAGAACTTAACAGACCACGGTTGGCCCCCTTTCATCCCAGGGTTTTGGGATGGATGTCCATGAGCTCTGCTGCACAGCATGGCTGGAAAGGCATGACCAGGAAAGGGAAAAGGCGCCTGACAGGAGAGACAGGAAGGAAGAGATAAAGAGATTGGGGGGCCCGCCTCTCCCCTTGTGCCGCTTGACCTTGGGAATTTCCTCCAGCTTAGACCTCTGACATATTTTCCTGTGAGTCTGGAAGAGGTAGTCACAAGTACTTGGGCCGACCCCTAAAACAGAATTTGCCTATCAGTTTTCAATGTTTTAACAAAAGGCTTTCTTCAGGTCTGCAGAGACGAGCAAATCTAGTCGGAATTTCATCTTTCTCAAGATCTGGGGATGTTGTGGAGACAGAGATTTTAGGATGAATGAGGGCTTTCCAGAAAGAAAAGTTGAGAACCAGATTCCATCATCCAGAAAGTGGCCTGACTCGAGCAGCATCTCAGCCCTGGGGTCGCAGGCCAGCTCAGAGGCTGAGTTTGAGCTCTAGGAAACGGAGGCGGCACGAAAGTTGAGCCATCACCATCAGCCAGGACACTAATGGGATTTTCATAACATGTTCTTTGCAAAGCACAATATATCCAGAACCCTGGCATAGTTTCCAGGAGATGAACATTTTATCAGGAAGGTTGCCCTTCCCCACCTCTGTTCTGTCAAGATTGAGCCCATGTGCTGAACAGAACTGACAGCGTTGGAGACCGTGAGGGGCCCTGAGCTGCCTGCCTCCCCCAACAGCCCCACGGCTCAGCACCCCCCAGTGGCCAGGGTCCCTGCCCCGAGCTGCAGCTCCCTGCAGGAGCAGAGAAAGCTGCACGCACGGCTTAAGCACTGCTGTGGCAAAATGTTCAGGAGATGACTGGGGAAATGCAGACACTAAAGGACTCAAAGCCTGATAGCCCCTTTCTAGCACTTTTTAGTGGCATTTCTGTCTCATCCGAGTGGCCCCTCCACCCCTCTTCTTGAAGTTCCCTTGGCTGGGATGAAGCCATGATAGAAAAGCCAGGATCTTCCCTGAGATTTGCTTTCCCTTCTTAAAGCTCCATTGTGAGCCCTATTCTTGTCTGGAAGCGAGGTCTTTGAACTTCTGAAACCTGAAAATTCTATAGTGATTGCGTCTCTTCTATCCCCCTCACGGAGGGTGGGGGGCCGGCTCAGGGATGGCCCACTACTCGTGATTTTAGAAAGAATCCCATTTGGCTAGGAAGGACACACACACCCCGGAGCAAAAGAATAAAAGAACTGTGACTTCGGGAGAGACTGTTTTTCCCCCTGAAGCCTGTGTTTTGCCTGATCTGAGTGGCTTCTGTGCACGGAGGCTGAGTGAGTGACGGCAGTTCTAGTCGTGTCTCTGGGCAGGAAGAAAGGGAAGCTCCTCTTTCACAAAGCTGCGAGTATGTGGTTCGACAGTAACTCTGGAGTTCAAACGAAGGGAATGGGGATGATAGACAAGCAATATTTATTAAGCACCTGCTAGCTGTCAAGTGTGCAGTGGTGAAAAGGGGCTTGCAGTCAGACAATGCCGGTCCCAAATCCCGACCCATTGCCTACTTTTATCTGTAAAGTTTTGAAGAAGGCGCCCACTCACACGAGATGTATATGTAAAGAGGAGAAATGTGTTTAAGAGCTTCCGCAGAAACAGAATGGAGCGCCTAGCTTCTTACTTGAAACGTTATCAGGATATGCTCCCCTAATAGCCACACTTGCTCCTGAAACTCACTGAATCACCACACAGATTCAAGTTCAAGAACTCCAGTCATGAGAAGTCTCTTCTAGTTACTCTGAAATTTTCCCACAGCTCAAGGGAAGGGGTATCAGAGACCCACGTTCCCCTTGCTAGAAATGTGTTCCCACTATTTCCATTGCTCAACAAGATTAAGATTTAAGAACACTTAAAAGAAAAGGAAATAGTTTTGTAAAATGCTGGCATTCTCTTTCAGAGTTAAGAAAACAAAAACCACAGTTCAGTTAATGGTTCTTGAAGCTGATAAAAACTTAGCAGTGAGGAATTTTCAGGCTTTTACAAATAGTGTGATCAGGCCCTCAGGCACTTCTGTTGCCCCTGTGTTTTTCTTTTTGTGTGTGTGGCACAATATACATACGTAAAATGTACCATTTTAACCATGTTTAAGTGTGCAATTCAATGGCATTAAGCACATTCACATTGTTATCCAACCCTCTGCTGCTGCTTCTGCTAAGTTGCGTCAGTTGTGTCCGACTCTGTGCGACCCCATAGACAGCAGCCCACCAGGCTCCCCCGTCCCTGGGATTCTCCAGGCTAGAACACTGGAGTGGGTTGCCATTTCCTTTTCCAATGCATGAAAGTGAACAGTGAAAGTGAAGACGCTCAGTTGTGTCCAACTCTTAGCGACCCCATGGACTGCAGCCTACCAGGCTCCTCCCACTATTGGAAAATCCATGGGATTTTCCAGGCGAGTACTGGAGTAGGGTGCCATTGCCTTCTCCGTATCCAACCCTCACTACCATTCATCTCCAGAACGCTTTTCTTCTTGCAAAGCAACACTCCATACATCAAAGGGTAACTCCCCAACCCTTTCCCTTTCCCAGAAGCCCCCATCCTACTAGACTCCTCGAGGTGCCTCCTATAAGTGGATTCATACAGTAGTTTTCCTTTGTGTCTGGCTTATGTCACTGAGCATGATGTCTTCAAGGTTCATCCATGTCACAGCATGTGTCAGGCTGTCCTTCCTTTTTACAGATAAATGTCTCAGTCGGTCAGTCAATTCAGTCGCTCAGTCATGTCCAACTCTGCGACCCCAAGGACTGTAGCACACCAGGCTTTCCTGTCCATCACCAATTCCCAGAGCTTACTCAAACTCATGTCCATCTAGTCGGTGATGCCATTCAACCATCTCATCCTCTGTCATCCCCTTCTCCTGCCTTCAGTCTTTCCCAGCATCAGGGTCTTTTCCAATGAGTCAGTTCTTTGCATCAGGTGACCAAAGGATTGGAGTTTCAGCTTCAGCATCAGTCCTTCCAATGAATGTTCAGGACTGATTTCCTTTAGGATGGACTGATTGGATCTCCTTGCAGTCCAAGGGACTCTCAAGAGTCTTCTCCAGCACCACAGTTCAAAAGCATCAATTCTTCAGTGCTCAGCTTTCTTTATAGTCCAACTCTCACATTCATACATGACTACTGGAAAAACTATAGCTCTGACTAGATGGACCTTTGTTGGCAAAGTAATGTCTCTGCTTTTTAATATGCTGTCTAGGTTGGTTATAGCTTTTCTTCCAAGGAGCAAGCATCTTTTCATTTCATGGCTGCAGTCACCATCTGCAGTGATTTTGGAGCCTCCCAAAATAAAGTCTCTCGCTGTTTCCCCATCTATTTGCCATGAAGTGATGGGACCGGATGCCATGATCTTAATTTTCTGAATGTTGAGCTTTAAGCCAACTTTTTCACTCTCCCCTTTCACTTTCATCATGTCTGCATAGACCACATCTTGTTTATCCATGGATGCTTACTTCCACCTTTTGGCTACTGTGAATAATGCTGCTGGGAACACGGGTGTACAGGCCCCAGGGGAAGGGGGGGTTGTTGTTTGTTTGGTTTTTTGTTTTTGTTTTTTTAACTGTTGTGTTTTGGTGTTTTATTTTATTTTATTTTATTTTTATTTTTTTTGCTGTGCTGGGGTTTAGTTGCAGCATGTGGGATCTAGTTACCTGACCAGGGATAGAACCTAGGCCCACCTACACTGTGAGCGAACACAGAGTCTTAACCACTGGACCACGAGGGAAGTCCCAGGTGCCTGTATTTGTAAAAGAATGTGGGTAAACGTGGTTTTCAGCATAGGAGCCACATCGACCTCAGCCCAGGGCAGGTACCAAAGCCTGTGCCTCTTTCCCCGGGGTTGTTTTTAAGTTAAGGCCTGTCTGCAAACAGGGGCCGGAGCATCCAGCCTACTGCAGCTGGGACCCTCCACCCCAGGTCCCCATGGGTGACTGTTAGTTTGAGCAGCTATTCAGACTCCAGGTGTCTCCAAGTGGAGCTGGGCTACAGCGCATGCTCTCCGCCCTGTCTGACCCAGATGTCACTAACTGGTTTCTCTCTCTCTCGCATCCCGCCCCCTCCTGCCCTCTATGTCCCCTTTCCTACCCACCCCCCACCCCCCTTGCCATCTCTCGTCTCCTCTTTGCTGGCTCCCTGCCGCTCTCCAGTGCGACCAAGACCAGTGCATTCAGAGCACCAAATTCGTTTTGCAGGCCGCGGCCACGCCCCTGCTGCAGAGCGAGCCCAGCCTCACCAGCGACGAGCTGCACCTGCCCGGGAAGCCGGGCCTGGGCACGCCCTGCGCCAGCCTGACGCTCGGGCCGCCCACGCCGCCCTCCTCCATGCCCAACCTCGCCGCCGAGGCCGCGCTCACGGACATCCTGCCCCTGAAAGACGAGCACGTGGGCCACCAGTTCCTGACCCCGGACGAGGCGCCCTCGCCGCCCACAATGCTGGCGGGCAGCCCGCTGGCTCACAGCCGCACCATGCACGTGCTGGGCCTCGCCAGCCAGGACTCCCTGCACGAGGACTCGGTGCGCGGCCTGGTGAAGCTCAGCTCCGTGTGATCGCGTGGCCCCGGCCCGCCCAGGGGATGCTGCCCACCGTGGGAGCGGCAGGCGCGGCGCCCTCACCGCGATCCCCCACCGTGTGACCCAGTGCGCGGGTGGCCAGCACAGCTCTAAGCCCTGGGGTAGGAAGACCCCTTCTTGGGAGAGAAATCGGAGGGCCCAGACGGGCAGGACCTCAAAGGCTGACAGCTTGGTTTCATTTGAATTTTCTGCCCCACCCTGACCGGCTTCGCTAACAATGAAAATAGAGACCTATTTTCAGGTGTTTGGAATATGAAGGGTGGGCCTTGGGGGAGGGAGACAGCCGCGGGAGGCGCCCCCCAGCAGAGTCTGGGAGGAAAGGGGGCCACCTGGGGGGCTCCTCTTGCTGCTCTGGACCAGGTAACAGAAGGTTTAGGACCCTTGTGGCCGGACTGAGGTTGCACTTAAGTGTTATGCTACTAATATTTGAAATAGACATGCCATTCCATTTGTTAATTTAAAAAAGGGAAAAAAAAACCCGACCAGATGTGGACTGCATGCCACGCTCCAGTCTGTGCACGGTGGTGACGGTATTGGAAAGGAACTGCTGCTGCTTTTCTTTCTTCTTCTTTTTTTTTTTTTAATTTCGTGAATTCTCAAGTGCTGTTTTATGGGAAGACGGTGCAACAGACCAAGGCTAATGGACCTTGCCATCCTCGCCAGCTTCTTCAGCTTAATTCTACACAAGTAGGTGGCGCCTGGGCTGCGGAGGGGCGGGTTTTATCCTATCCAGTATCAGTTAACCTTCTGTTTAGTAGTTAACCTGAGGTGTTGTGTTGCACACACACAGCACTGCAATCTTCACCTCCTTGTGTGACCAAATTCCTGTGGACAGCCAATAAAATGACGTCCTCTGTTATTTCGGATCTGTGTACAGTTATCCTTCTCAGCTGACATGACACCACCACCACCCAGATGGCCTGCAGAGAGTTCGGTTTTATTGAAGCAGCTCTAGTGAGGAATGGTCCCCAGTCAAAAAACCAGCTCTTTGAATTGTGGGGGATTCATGGGATGATGGGGCTTCCCTGGTGGCTCAGACAGTAAAGAATCTGCCTGCAATGCGGGAGACCTGGGTTTGATCCCTGGGTTGAGAAGATCCCCTGGAGGAGGAAATGACAACCCACTCCAGTATTCTTGCCTGGAGAATTCCACGGACAGAGGAGCCTGGCGGGCTACAGTTGTTGGGGTCACAGAGTCGGACACGACTGAGTGACTATGGCTGTAGTGGAATTTGTTCCCTTTTTACAGATTGGGCCATGATTACGGATCTATGGCCAGTTGTGGGGAGAGGGCTCAGGGAGAAGCTGGGCTGGGGGCGTCTGCTCTGCTTTGGGCTGTGTTTGAGTGTTGCCAGAGCTCAAGGGTAACTTGAGATCCTGGTAAAAGTGTCAACAGAGAGGAGGAGAAACTGGCTTATTTTAGGCGGGGATCATGTCGATTGTCATTCTTATCCAGACACTAATCAGAATGGAATTAAGAAAATTACCACTTCACTCAGGGTTATGTATCATCTAGAAGGGAACCCACCAGCTCTGCATTTAGGAGGGAAGCCACTTGGAAGGCAGCTGCAGGGATTAAACAGCCTTCTGTCCTTTCCAGACGATAAACCCAGCAAGCAAACCCACTCAAGTTCAAAGTTGGGCGCTTGCTCCTCACAGCCACATGAAAGCAAGGTGCACTGATCGGTGACACCAGAAGCCCTGGATGATTTGCACTGATGGAAAAGGGCTGTTTCTCCTGAGGAAGAGTTCCCCTCATATAGAAGAAAAGCAGAAAAGAGGAAAGAAATAGAGAAGCACAGTTCAAGTCTTCTTTGGAATAAGGTCATTTGTTCATAGGTAAAAAAATAATCTGTGCTGAAAATAGCTGCAGTCAGTGAGTTCCCTTCTAGATGATACATGAGCCCGAATGAAGCAGTAATTTTCTGCAGCAAATCTTTGAACCATCCTTATGTTTCATACTCTGTACATGAATAGAAAGTGGGAAAGGTAAATTATGTGGCCATTTTTTATTTTCTGGGCTGCTTCACAACCTGTGGATTTATACTTCACACTTGGAATTTATACTCACAGGGACAGAGTCCTTCCTTACGCAGCCACACACACCCACTGTCATATACACACACACAATTCTCCTTGCAGACGCTGCTTATGAGCAAAAAGTGACAGCCCCTCAGTGTGTCTTCCTTGACTTCCCAAATTCTCTCTGTTCTTTGCCTCCTTCCATCTGCTCCCCAGAGACCCGGGAGAGAGTTGGACCTGGTGAGAAGAGAAAGGTGGCTCAGTTCTCACTGCTCCCTGTGTGGACAAGTCCATTCCTGACTTCTTCACCTGGAGGAAAAGACAACGGCCTCTCCATCTCTAACATCCTCTGATTCAGTGATTGCAATTTCCCATGACCAGTCCTCTTCCCACCTCACTGGGAAAAAGTCCACGGAGCAAGGATCGTTACTCACTTTTCTCTACATGAGGCATGTTTGCTTAATATTTAATGTCAGTCCTCCATCCCACCTCTAAGTCCGTCCCCTGTATACACTTGATACCACTTATCAAAGAGGGGATTGGGGGTATTGGTGACACCCAGCTAGGATCTTCAGGGTCCAAGAGGAAGATGAACTTGAGTGGGCTGATTTGCTAAGACAATTAACCTCTTAAAACCCCCAAACCAGAGGGATCCCCGTAGTCCTTCGCTCTGTGGCTTGAAAAAGAATGCAGTGTCTGTAGGTTGACCAGTTGTGCTCCCAGGAGCTGCCTTCTTCCCTGTGGGTGAAGGGTTGATCTTTAGCAGACTGATTTCCCCGGTTATGGGTCTGCATTTCCCATCACCTGATTGCATATAAATCTATTTAATATTGAGTAGTTCCATCTAGTTGTGGCTGAATAGACCTTGATCTTTCTACATTCTGTCAGTGGGTTATGGATTGATTGCATACTAGCTATAAAATATAGGATAAATATTTTACCATGCTATTAAAGCTTGGACCGTTCTCAAACACACTCACGTACACACTCATTTTGTTGTTTAAAAATTCATCTGCCTCCATCCTTCCAGGAGGGCTCGGGTGCTTCAGGCTTCTCAGGCACGTGAAGGCTGTATTTAGCTTGAACGCCCAGGTTCCCAGGAAGGCCGTGGATGGAATACCAGAGCAGCTGACAGCCTGCCACTGAAAGGGCATGGCGACCTGTCGCTCTGCGCCTGGGGAGAGTCAGCCCAGCGCTTGTGCTGTGCTTGCTCAAAAATGCTCATTCCAGCTTTCAGATGTAATCATTTCAGCCTATGAGAAGGACGGCACCTTCTCACCCTGAGCCAGCAAAAAAGCCAGATACCTGTTCTGGTCCGGAATGGCACCAAGGAAGGATGCTCTCGGAGCTCTTCCCCGCTCCTCCGAGTGCACTGCCATCTTCCCCTGCTGCGTTTAGGATGCTGACTGGGGTTCAAACGAGAAGCAAACCCCATGTCAGGAGGCCTGAGTGGGTCAAGCGCTTTCTGTGGCTTTGAAAGCCCCTTCACTCTTCATGCCCTGATTCAACCCCAAGAAAGATGGGATTGCCAACACCGGCAGTGGTGCCCTTGATGCCGAGGTGTGTGACGGCATCTCCAGGGAAGTACTGGAACTCAAGCTACTTGGGGTCCCTGGAGCAGCCTTTTGGGGGTACAGAGCCAGTGACCAGCCCCTCTGTGGGTCTCAGAGCCTCCCAGCCCTGCACCCCACAAATGATTCTCTGTAACATCACTGCCCCGTTCCAGAGCTCTGCCCACAAACCACCCTCTTCACCTGGAACCCTGTGTTTCTCTGCCTTGGCTTACAGTTTTTGAAGTTAGCTGAAAGGCATCAGGGGTTTCGGCTAATAGTATACAGAATATTTCCAAAGTTAGTTGCCTTTCATTTATCCACACTGGTTAGCCCACTTAGTTCTTGACAGGTAAGAAATAGAGGATAAAGGGAATAAATGTTAAAAATACTTTTCTGATTAATGCCTTACCACTGTTTTGAAGCTGAGCCTAAATCAAATCAATGTTTACATTTTTTATTAAGTACCTATGTGTCTTGCATGTGTCAAATGAGAGAGCCTTTCAAATGAATTCTTAATCCTTCTGGTCCCTGCACCTGCCCTGGAGACGCGCATGTGTCACTGAATATTGTTTTCCATGTTACCTCGTTAAAAAAAAAACAAAACTGCCTCTCATTTGTTCTCTTGAAATGTGTCTTGCTCTGTCTTACAAGATTAAGTTATCATTGAAATATTAAATAAGCTGAAGCGCCATTTTCTTGCAAATAAATGTCAAAGATGCTAACAGTTTCATAAATCAGTAAATCCTGTCTACTTGCCCTTTGTATGTGGTCTTGATAATAGAGCCAAGATGGATTTTCAAATACAAGTAGTTAGTACATTAATCCAGACATTCAAAATAATAGGGAGGTCAGAGATTGGATTGTTTCTGGAGCAACCAAATTTGCAGCTGCCACAAAACTAGATAAACAGCCTCCACTGAAATTATTTTTTCAATCTCATAAACCCCAGGAATTACATACAGAATGGATTGGAAATGAGCATCTTGTGCTAATACAAAGACTTTTCCTCCATCAATTGCTGATTTTTTAAAAAGATAACTTGGTATTGCTTCTGAAGATGTAAATGAAAAACTCTAATTGCCCTTGGTCTTTTAAGGTGGATTGTTGAACCAAGAGGCTGTATGGCATATCCAGAGATCTATTTTCTAGGTTTAAATGAATGGAGGTAGTTTTTGCCTGCAGCTAAAAAAAAAAAGAGAAAAATGTTGAAGCCTTGCTGACTGTTTGTCCAGGGCATCCTGGGTTAGTATTTCACAATAGTCAAACATTTTGGCATAGAAGGGGAAAAAAGCATTTTAAACTTAAGTGGATTCAAAGCCCTAAATCTGAACCATGGTGATCAAAGAACACATAACATGGCATGTTTTCAGAGAAATTATGCTTATTTATATGCCTTTCATGTTTTAATCAATGTTTGCAGAATTGATCTTAAATCTGAAATGAATTAAGAAAGTATTTTTTCCTTCTTTAATAAAAAATGCTAATGGTATCAAATATAAACCTCAGTCTTCATAGGCTAGACACTGGGTAATTCAAAAGGTGTACAGGGGCTTTCCTAGTGGCTCAGTGATAAAGAATCCAATTCAGGAGACACGGGTTTGATCCCTGATCCAGGAAGATCACACATGCCATGGAGCAACTAAGCCCGTGCACCACAACTCAGCCTGTGTTCCAGAGCCTGGGAGCTGCGACTACGGAAGCCTGTGGGCCCTAGAGACCGTGTTCTGCAACAAAAGAAGCCGCTGCAATGAGAAGCCCGAGCACCATAACTAGAGAAAAGCCCGAGCAGCAGCAAAGACCCAGCATTGTCAAAAATAAATAAATAGAATGATATTCTTTAAAAAGTGTACAGGAGAAGAGAAGTGACTTGCAGTACTGAATTTGCACTGTGGAGATACCCATCTGGATAATAATGGGGTTTTCCGATCATGGGTAGCCTGACTGGTTCCTTGCTGCTTTGATTCTTAACTTTTTATGTTTACTAATGACTTTAGAGCTTCCTTGGTGGCTCAGATGGTAAAGAAGTGGGAAGGAGAAGTATTAGTCACTCAGTCATGTCCGATTCTATGTGACCCCCATGGAACACAGCCTGCCAGGCTCCTCTGTCCATGGAATTCTCCAGGCAAGAATACTGGAGTGGGTTGCCACGCCCTCCTCCAGGGGATCTTCCTGACCCAGGGATCGATCCCTAGCACTGACAGGCAGACTGTTTACCATTAGCGCCACCTGGGAAGCCCTGCCTGCGATGCGGGAGACTTTAGAACAACGCAGAACTTCAAACCCCTCTAATCCACTTGTTCTGTGTTCCACTTTCTAACACACACACACACCAGCTTGAAATCTCACCATATAGGAATCGTGTTTGGCTACTAGGACCAACACTCCCCACCCTCCCCCCCCCAAAAAAAAGTGGCTTAGACCAAAGGATGTCTTTGCTGTCATGCAAAGTAAGTCCAGAGACAGGCAATCCAGAGTCCACAAGGTCATCAGTGTCCAGACTTCTTTCTCTTTCTGTATTGCCATTCCTAGCACCCGCTTTCATCCTCAAGGTCACCTCATGGTCAGAATTTCTGCTGCAGCTCCAGTCATCAATGCTGGAAAGGAGAGAGCGGGAGGAGTAAAATGGACACAGGAGACTTTAGATGGCTCCTTTTAGAGAACTTTACTGGAAACTCACTCTGATTTCTTCATGGCCAAAGTTGAGTCAAATGACCATCCCTGGGTGCAAAAGAGGCTGGGGAATGCAGTGTTTCAGCGGGGTGCATTGCTGCCCCAAATAATATCGGGGTTCTGTTGGTATGGAAGAAGGTGAAATGAGTATTTGCTAAATAACCACAATAGATAACTTCACCTCCTTCTTATGAGCTCTCTCAACCCTTCTCTTCTCCACCCCCGCCCCCCCCCCCCAAAAAAAAAACCAAAGCTCTGTCTTTATCCACTTTGCTCTCCCTTTAGAAAGTTCCTATTTCCTAAGGTAGGCTTGACCCCTCTCTCCCATGACCTCTAGGATCCAGGCCCTTCTGTCTTGCATCTTCAATTTTTCTCTTTCCATTAGTTGCTCTTTCTATGCCATCAAATAATCTCCTTAAAAAAAAAAAACCATCTCCTTTTTAAAATAAACAAAAACACCCAAGAAGCTCTTCCTTGTCCCTCATCCCCAGGTTCGCTGCCTGGCACATTTCTGGGATGGTCTCTCCAGGGTCTCCAGTGGTCAAACCCAGTGACCTCAGTTTGCGTTCTTCTCTAACACCTCAGAGGCCCCTGAACTGTGGTGCGGCCATCAGTGGGATGAACTGCAGGAGAAAGGCAGGCACACGGGGTGGGGGGGTGGGTGTAGTCCTGAGGGTCCTTCTCTTACAAGCTCTCTGTGCTTTTTCAAGGGGCTCCCACCCTTTGGCTTGAGACAGCCAAGCCAAAGCCAGCAGGACTGTCTTTATTTCAGTTGGCATCTCCTTGCTCTCTGCTTTCTTCGCGTGTCCCCTATGCGAGGACACGTGGCAAGGCTCGGTCCTTGCCCTCTGCCCTTTGCTCTTCTCTTGTCATCCCCCTGCAAAACCTTCCCTACTCCCACGTCTTCCATTCTCACCTCTCCTGTGGATTCGAACTCCTTGTCTCTGCTCACCTCCCCAAGCACTAGCCCTACATCTGACAGCTGCCTGGTAGGAGGAAGAGTTTCAGAACCCAAGATTCTGGCTCCAGCTTGTCTACAGCATGCTCTGTAACCTCAGGCAAGGGTGAGAGTCTCTGCACCCAGTTTCTGTACCTGTAAATGAGCTGCTTCTGGGGTCATCACGTCACTACTGGCTCAGTGTCCTCTTAACGTCCCATCATCACCCCTAACCCAGCATGCCTAAGGTTGAATTCAACATCCTTCCCCCAAACCAGTGCTTACTTTAGTTGCTGCTCTCCTAGTGGGGTCCTAAGCTGAAGACTCTAGAGTGGCCTTTGAGCCTTCTTCTCCATCCAGTCAGGTATCAAGTCCTGTTGGCTCTTCCTTTACAGTATCCATCAGATCTTTTTTTTTTTCCCCCACTGCATTGCTACCTTGCTGACTACCTCCAGAATGTTGTGATGGCTGTCAAGTTCTCCTCCTCTTAAATTTTTTCCTATGCTTGTCCATCCCATACAACCCAGGGAAATTAATCTTCCCAAGCCATTGCTAGGCATGTGTCAGATCCCAGGTGTAAGATTACCAAGGCTTTTCTGGTCCATATGCTGCTTGAACTCTGTAATCTAGCCCCAACTGGTATTCCTGCCTCCTCTCCCTCCCTTCCTGGGCGTCCCTCTCTGACCACCTGGCCTCGTCCTCTTCTAGCAGGACCCATGTGCTTCCACCCACCCCACCTTCATTCTGCTCCTCCTGAATCTCTCCTCTTCCCTCACTCCTTCCTAACTTTCAAGGCTGCGCTCAGGGGCCAACACCTCCATGAGATAGCTGGCCACTGGAGGGACCCCCTGCTTTCCTAAATTCCTCTGTATTCCTCAAATCCTAGGCCTGTCACATATTTTCTTTAACTGAGATGCAACTCACATACCCTGAGTTTATCCTTTGATGAATTCATGTGGGGGTCTCAAGTATACTTGGAAGTACATTTGCTACCAACACCATGAATTCCACATTTCCATCACTTATTCGATCCTCCTTCCGGACCTCCTGGTATTTCTAC
Source organism: Bos taurus (assembly GCF_002263795.3). Taxonomy (NCBI): domain Eukaryota; kingdom Metazoa; phylum Chordata; class Mammalia; order Artiodactyla; family Bovidae; genus Bos; species Bos taurus. The sequence goes on from NC_037336.1 coordinate 94,310,116, forward strand.
TTTCACGTGAATGTCCTCTCTCCCAGCAAAACATGAGGGCCTTTCCAGGCAGGATACCCCAGCCCGAGGTGACACTCAAAGGCTCGGGAAGGCAGAGGCGGAAACGATGAGGACACGTGACAACCGTTCAAGAAACAAAGAGCAAACTCATAAGGGGACCCCTAACCCGAGATGTGAGGGCCTCAGAGAAAAGCCCTTTCGCCTTTTTACCCTCTTATGTGTCCCACTGGTAAGGAAATGAATTGTTGGAAAATGCAAGTCCTGCTGGGTGCTCAGAAGACCACTAGCTCCCCTCCACAAGTCCACCCAAGGCCCCTACTTCACATCTTGTGGCAAGGCATTCATTCTAATTCGGGATAAAATTGGTGCCTTAAGTCAATTGTCTCAAATAATTCCAACAGAAAAAAATTAAAAAACTTTGAAAATATAAAATTTGTGATCAATAGGAAAATAATTTGGATTATTTGTGGATTGCATGATTTCTAAAAAATGTTTTAAAATAAAAATCCATGAACCAGTTCTATTGACAAACACTTGCTGGACACAAAACACAGTGTAAGGCATTGAATAGTGCTCATCACTTTCTGTCCCGTGATGTTCAGTGGCTGCTCATCACTTTCTGTCCCATGATGTTCGGTGGCTGCTCATCACTTTCTGTGCCGTGATGTTCAGTGGCTGCTCATCACTTTCTGTCCCGTGATGTTCAGTGGCTGCTCATCACTTTCTGTGCCGTGATGGTCAGTGGCTCAGTTGTGTCTGACTCTGCCACCCTGTGGACTGCAGCACGCCTCCCCTGTCCTCCACTATCTCCCAGAGGTTGCTCAAACTCATATCCATTGAGTTGGTGATGCCATCCAACTATCAATACCCGCTTCTCCTCCTGCCCTCAGTCTTTCCGGCATCAGGGTCTTTTCCAGTGAATTGGCTCTTCACATCAGGTGGCCAAAGTATTGAAGTTTCAGTTTCAGCATCAGTCCTTCCAATGAATAATCATGGTTGATTTCCTTTAGGATTCACTGGTTTGATCTTCTTGATGTCCAAGGGACTCTCAAGAGTCTTCTCCAGCACCACAGTTCAAAAGCATCAATTCTTCAGTGCTCAGCCTCATTTATGCTTTCACATACGTACATGACTACTGGAAAAGTCATAGCTTTGACTAGATGGACCTTTGTTGGCCAAGTGATGTCTCTGCTTTTAAATACACTGTCTAAGCTACTGCATTTTGGTGTATACTACTTTTCTTATAATACATATCATATACACTTTTTACAATAGAGTAAAAAGTCATTCCATAAGTTTGCTTGAAACTCCGAATATATTTTCTCATGGAAACAAAATTTTAAAAGAGTATTTAAAAAAATAAAAAATAAAAAAAAATAAAAGAGTATTTAGGCCCCTAGTCAGTCCACAAAACACTCCATAATTGATCTGAAGTCATACCAATGACTATCCTTGAGTCTAATCGCCCCGAGGCACTCATGAACCCCAAACTTCTCTAAGTTCTGGCCCCTGAGCCTGGCTCCACAACCCTGGGAACCCTGCCTGCCCCTGGAGAGTGGACTCCCCCTCTGCTGCTCTTTCTACCTCACCACCAAGTAGATCCAAGTCCATTTTAAGAAACACACAGAACTCGCTGGATTTCTTTAAAATTACAACTCAAACCTAAAAAACTGGAAGAAATCCTTAAGTTTTCTATTTCCAGAGATTCAAAAAAGTTAAATTCACCTTCTCAAATTATGCATCAAGGTATCTTTTGAAAATAAGCTTTTTCTTTTTCTTCAAAGCCTTCAGGAATTTCAGCTGAGATGATTTTCTGGCAAAAATTCTAGCTAAATCCAACTTGACCAAACATGGACAACTCACAGAGATTGAGAATTTGTTTTTTTTGCTGATACCCTGAATCAAAACATACAATGTTCTTTGAGGAATCTCTAGCTGACACTGAAATCATGTTTAAAAAGACATTATTTTGTAAAGCCTTTTAAAAAGGTTTCCTTGACCTGATCAACACACTCTGGAAAGGTACAAAGGAGATGTAACAGTTCTTCCTAACGTCCTTTTTGGAGAAATCTGGCCAGAAAACATATCTGTTGGCAGCATCTGTGTTTTCTGATTGATATCTAGTCTGAAGATTAAATGTAATTAATTTGTTAGGTCAGTCTGGAAGCTTCACTGGAAAACACAATTTCTGGGGATAATGAAAACAGATGGCTTCAGAGCCCAAACCCACTGTTCTCATGGAAATGCCAAAAGGGGTTCTCCATGTCCCTAAATACAGCCTTGGATCAGCTGAATTGAGGCCACAGCAAGGGCCTGTGCCCTGCTGCTCTGTTATTTCCTGAAATCCTGGATGTCTTGCCTGAGGCAAGTCAGCTTTCTAAGACCTCAGTAAAAATTAACTTCCTACTGTAAAACTTAAATTTAAACCTGATAGAAGGTAACTAGAAATCTAAGATCCTTCCATCTCACTCTTTGTCTAAATTGTTTTTGTTTTAATTTTTTATTATTATTATTTTTTGCCACATGGCATGTGGGATCTTAGTTCCCTGATCTGGGATCGAATCTGTACCCCCTGCAGTGGAAGCTCAGAATCTTAACTGCTGGACCACCAAGAAAGTCCCATCCCACTCTTGGGGTCAGTGTTATGGACGCCAATGACCTTCTGAAAGTTTAGTTTTGTAGTTTCTTTCATGACCAAGCTACAGGCTAGGCGTACACTGGTCTCCAATTTTACCACTCTCAGTTTGTCTAGCCTGGAGATTTGAAGTTGAAAAGACACTCAAGGGAGAGCCCATTTATGAAACCCAGAACCACTGCAACTTTACCTGTTGCAGGTCAAGTTACCTGGTTGAAGCTCCCCACATGCCCCCTCCTCTTCACAAGGACACCCACTTGAATCTGTCACGTATAGGATATAAACTAGGGGCCTCATAAAACGGACCTGGTCACCTCTGGACACACCAGCTCCCTGTGATTTGGCCCCTCCTTGTGGCCAGTGGACCTCTATCATTTTCAGGAATTCACCTGTAAACTTCTATCTTCTGTAACTGATCATTTTTAGGTTCCATATCATCAAAGGAAGGGGCTGGTATTTGTTTCTGCCAAACATGCCCTTATCTGTTCGGTATCAGGTGGTACCTGTTGCTGAGAAAAATTCCTTAAACCCTTTTCTGAGCACCATTTCCCTGCCCGGAAAGAGACCCAAGCACTTCGAGCTGAGTAGAAGAGCCGTGCTTTATTCTAAAAGGAGAGCAGATCTGTTTCTTTTCTAAAACTTAAAAAAAGACAAGACCCACAGAGTCTATGTTTTTGTAACCCACAGTAACCAGATGAACTACATTCAATTCTCAGTGTTTTATAGAAAATCCATTGAGCATACACACAATCCACAGGAAGACATCAGAAGCCATTTGACAGTAGACTCGATTCTGATCCGCAGTGGTGAGAAAGGAAGAAAACGCATTGGAGGGGACTGGGTTACCCACGAAGCAAGGACTGGGCCTCAAGTCATCCCAAGCTGAAAACCCTTTTCTAAGTGAGACTCGGGTGCACACTTGGAGAGAATCAAGTGTTGACAGTTCCTCTCGATTCACAGAACTGGGACGTCCCTGACACGCATACCATGGTGATAAGCAGTGAAACTCTTATGTGAATATCTTGGGTTTTTAACTTTTTGTTCTAATGTAAGGCATAAAGGAAAAAGATGCCCAAGCAGTGTGGTCATAGAGTGCTTGTAATTGGCTATGAGCATCTTAGTCCTCAGAACTTCCCAGCCGCGCCCCAGGAAGCCCCTTCTTGCTTCTCGGCTCACTTGGTCCCAGGCTCAGACTCAGGGGAATCTTGTTCAAGGGTCCTGTGGTGGCAGGAAGTCACTTTAAAGGCCACCTAACACAGTGTTTCTCACCGCAGGTTGGGGTCCACGAGCAGGTCATGGAATAAGTTTAGTGGACCTGAAACTGTGGGTAAGCCTCAGGAAAATCCATTCTAACTGTATCCTGCCTGCACTGATCAAGGTCACTTTAATTGTTGCTACAAAAGATGTGCTTGCATGTTCTTCAAGTAGCACGTGGCCCCAAACAACATAATGTTTGCCTGAGTCCTTTCCCAGTTTCTTGGTGTCAGCTGCATCTCGTTTGAGCTGAGCTGGTTAGGATTGGTTAGGACCACCCAGCCTCCAACTGGGCATGCGCGAGTGACTCCTTGATAACCTTGTGATGTCAGAGGTCCCGTAGCTTGGTTACACCTGCACAGGATGACAATTACTGCATGTTTTTCCAATCACCTTTCCCCATGCTCCCCACCTTCCCCACGCCTCAGACCACCCTGCTGCTTTATGCTCCATCGCATAAATATCCCCGTCCCTTTGCCTTCAGAGACATTCATCTGAGGTTTGTTCCCTGTCTCTGCACTTGGCTGCCTTTTGAATAAACCCTCTTTGTCGCAAACCTTGGCATCTCAGGGGTTTAGCTTGCTGTGGGTGGGGCAAAACAAACCTGGTTCCATAAGAGATCCAGACTCAGATTCTTTTTAGGTGAAACAGACGAGTCTAGAAGGGTAGACTAGGAAGTGTCAAATTGCTTTGCCTGTAACAAGAATAGATGCTGTACGGGATCTGGGTCTATACATTGATACAAATATTTTCTTACCATTGGCTCCATAAAGACTCCACAAACCTACCACGTCTCCCACTTGCAGGTCACATCACCTAAAAGTCTGTGTTGCCGACACTGAAGGCCTTTCTCATGGAGCAAACGTATTAAAATTATGACCATGATAGGGATCACAAACATTTTAGCAAACCTTTTATTAAATTATGTTAACTGGCAAAGAACAAGATGCTGAGGGCAAGTAAGTTTTAGTCAGAAAAACCTGGCAGGATAAGCTGTTTGGGGACGTTTAGGGATTTGGGAGTTTTCAGAAGGAAAACATTTAAAAAATAAATCTGGAGCAAATGTAAATAACATAATGCTGACTCTACAAGCCTTTATACAGCTAGGCTAATTTGTTAGCTTAAAAAACATGCACAAAAACATTACATATACCTTGGTTTGCTCTTAATAACTGTCAAGCTTAACATATTTAGAAATAAGGGGCCTTGTTCACCGAAACTTGGTCTCCCCATGTCGCTCTCTCTCCCAAATTCTGGCTGAGTCTCCATCTGGAGCGTGGAACCCGCCATGCTTGCTAATTATGCCTGGGCTTCTAAGATCCGACTGGGGAGGCCTCAGTGTCTCCTCTCCTTCGGGAGAACGGAAGGACGCCTGCAGCCTACAGTACATCATGAGAAACACTGAGCTGGAAGAAGCACAAGCTGGAATCAAGATTTCTGGGAGAAATATCAATAACCTCAGGTATGCAGATGAGACCCCCCTTATGGCAGAAAGTGAAGAGGAACTAAAAAGCCTCTTGATGAGAGTGAAAGAGGAGAGTGAAAAGTTGGCTTAAAGCTCAACATTCAGAAAACTAAGATCATGGCATCTGGTCCCATCACTTCATGGCAAATGGATGGGGAAACAGTGTGAGACTTTATTTTTTGGGGCTCCAAAATCACTGCAGATGGTGATTGCAGCCATGAAATTAAAAGATATTTACTCTTTGGAAGGAAAGTTGTGACCAACCTAGATAGCATATTCAAAAGCAGAGACATTACTTTGTCAACAAAGTCAAGGCTATGGTTTTTCCAGTGGTCATGTATGGATGTGAGAGTTGGATTGTGAAGGAAGCTGAGTGCTGAAGAATTGATGCTTTTGAACTGTCGTGTTGGAGAAGACTCTTGAGAGTCCCTTGGACTGCAAGGAGATCCAACCAGTCCATTCTAAAGGAGATCGGTCCTGAGTGTTCATTGGAAGGAATGATGCTAAAGCTGAAACTCCAGTACTTTGGCCACCTTATGCGAAGAGTTGACTCATTAGAAAAGACCCTGATGCTGGGAGGGATTGGGGGCAGAAGAGAAGGGGATGACAGAGGATGAGATGGCTGGATGGCGTCACCAACTTGATGGACATGAGTTTGAGTAAACTCTGGGAGTTGGTGCTGGACAGGGAGGCCTGGTGTGCTGTGATTCATTGGGTGGCAAAGAGTCAGACACGACTGAGCAATTGAACTGAACTGAACTGTGTATATTATAAACATAAATTTATTACCAGAAAAATTTCAAAAATGACATACCATGAAAATTTTCATTTCTAAAAGATCTGCCCAGAAAGATTCACCTTGTTGAGTATAAGATAAAATAATACAAAAACAATAATAATTAAAAAAAAGGAAATAATACCCACAGGACTTTAAAAAAATGTTGCCAGATAGTGTAGAGTCTGCTCTTTCAGAGAAAAGTGCAGTGAAACATGGTGTATTTATAATAGGTGTTCTGTCCCCTGCACAGAGGTGTCTGCTACATGGCCTGCCACACTCTAATGAAATACCAGAATGCTTTAATAAGACACATACAAAGTCTCAAATAAATACATTAAGTGCAAAAAAAAAAAAAAGAAATAAAAAAGATAAGGGGAGATAAAGGCAGTAATTTGGGGTTTTTTTCTCCCAGTTTACTAAAGTAAATGATAAAAATCCTTTTAAAAAATTGTTGCTTAAAATATCAAGAGGTGTTGCAGGCCTTGGTGTTTTAAGATGTCAGCCGAGACGAAGAAGCAGAAGGGCCTGGATCCGGGCAGACCCCGAGCTTGGGCAGAGGGAGGTGTCTCTGCAGCCGTGAGCCAAGGGCCCCATGTCGATTCCCTTGATGCCGTGTTTTGAGAATCACACCTGTCTTCCTCCTGTTGCTGAAACATGGCGGCTTGCTTGGCTGTAAACTGATGGCTGGGCTGCACTCAGTAGATGACGACTCAGAACCTCGCAGGGCGCACGTGGAGAAGTCCTACGTGTCACCTGTGCAGTCTGCTCATATAGGGGACTGCTCTAATTTTGTAGATCGCCTTTGAGAACTGAAAACTGTCATAAAGATGGCACTGCCAACAACAAGGAACAGGAGACACACAGAGTGTAAAGGCAGGTGAGGCAGGAATGCACCGGGCATTTTCAGAACTCCCCACGAAGAAGAGGAAGTGGCTTCCTTCCGCTTGGTTCAGTATAACCACCTCCTGTCATCCCTCTGCCCAATGCTAATGGCAGCCAGCCGAGCCGGAGGTGCTGCTGCTGTTGCTCAGTCGCTCAGCTGTGTCCAACTCCCTGCAACTCCATGGACTGCAGCACACCAGGTTTCCCTGCCCTTCACTATCTTCCAGAATTTGCTCAAACTCGTGTCCACTGAGTCAGTGATGCCATCCAACCATCTCATCCTCTATCATCCCCTTCTCCTCCTGGCCTCAATCTTTCCCAGCATCAGGGTCTTTTCCAATGAGTCGGCTTTTCACATCAGGTGGCCAAAGTATTGGAGCTTCAGCATCAGTCCTGCCAATGAATATTCAGGGTTGATTTCCTTTAGGATTGACTGGTTTGATGTCCTTGCTGTCCAAGGGACTCTCAAGAATCTTCTCCAGCACCACAGTTCAAAAACATCAATTCTTTGGCGCTCAGACTTCTTCATGGTCTAGGTGCTCGAGCCCTTTTAAAGAGGCACGTCTCAAATTTCAGGGAGCACTAGAGTCACCTGGAGGGCTGGGCAGAACACAGCTTGCTGGGCTCAACCGCAGAATTTCCGACTCATTGGGTCTGGTGTGGGGCCGGAGGCTGTGCATTTCCAGTAAATTTCCAGGTGATGCTGATGCCCTGACTCAGGATCACACTTTTAGAACCATGATGGAAAAGTCTGGCTGGCTGGTCTGTTTCTGGGGAAGGGGAGAGGGATGCCAGGAATCAGAGTGATGGAGAGTCCACAGGAGAGAAGGAACCAAAGACGCTGGGCTCCTACGGCACTCACAGCCACCACCAATGCAATTTCCAGCAAGGTGCCACTTTGCTGAGATGGTGTCTTCACGGATCAGGCATCAACAGGTGCTGGGTGAGCAGGACTTACACTTCGCAGTCACGTCTTTGTGCCCCAGTCATTCCGGAAAGAATTCATAGCCACATCAAAGATGATCTACAGGGTGGAAAACAAAGTGGTTTCCTGCTGATTCTTTGTTGTGCCAGCACCCTCCAAACCTTGAGTCCGTGGCCCCTTGAGGGGGTCCTGGAAGAGCCCAGAAGACAGAAGTCAGTCCTTACCCTGGAGCTTCTACACAGACTTTGGTAAGGCCATGCAGAGACAATCACTTGAAAAAAAAGACCCTTTGAGTCTGGGTGTAAACAAAGGTTTGGGAGGATAGCAACTGGCTATTTTCCTCCACAATGAAAAGAGTTTAGAATTCTGTCTGGACTGAAGGCAGGAGATTTTTGAGCAGTGGAGCACAACCCTTGTGGGGTCTCAGCATGGAAAGCTTGCCTCCGCCCGTGGCTTTTGGGGGAAATCTGAGGGCAGAGGTGACCGAGACCTTGCTCCTTGGGTCATATCTAAGGGGAGAGTTGGTCTCTGCCAGCCGGCATTAGAGCAGCGAGCAGAAATCCCAGTTCATTTCAATCACTCAGGTGTGTCTGACTCTTTGCGACCCCATGGACTGCAGCACGCCAGGCCTCCCTGTCCATCACCAACTTCCAGAGCTTGCTCAGACTCATGTCCATCGCATTGGTGATGCCATCTGACCATCTCATCCTCTGTCATCCCCTTCTCCTCCCACCTTCAATCTTTCCCAGCATCATGGTCTTCTTCTAATGAGTCAGTTTTTCGCATCAGGCGGCCAAAGTATTGGAGTTTCAGCTTCAGCAGTGGGTCTGTAGAAGCAGCAAGATAGAGAGATGCCCATCCCCTCACCCCACAGCCCCACAGGAGCAGACTGGATCAGCTAGGTGTGTCCAGCGCCCCCAGCCAGGTGAAACACCTGTGCATGGATGAGCGAAAGGACCTCAAGACTCATGACTTCCATCTGTTGGGGAAATTCCTTAGAACCTGGGTATCATAGGAAGACAGTGCTTTACCCCATAAGCCACAGGTTTTTCTAAGCAAACACACAGATCTGTCACGTTTATGGTGTCACTCCACTAGGCAGGAGTGGTGCTCCATGGAGTCAGGTGGATGGCCGTGAGTGGATGCGGCTGGATGCCAGAGCTGCAGCCTTACTGCTGCTGATGGAGACGCAGAAGACGCGTCAAGAGAGGGTCACATCTCCTCAGAGGCATGATCCGGGACCAGAAGCTTGGTCCCAAAGGACACCTCGACTGAAACCAGGCAGGCTGTAGGGAAGACCCAGGTGCTTTTAGTTTTGTAGCTGGTGGTGGGGCTCAAAGTCAGAAACTCACTCTTTCACACCCTGGTGTGTGACTGTGGCTTTTGTACCACCACAGACAGGTGCTTGGGTTCCCACCCACGTGGAGTGTCTGCCTCACTGGTCTCCAGGACAACCCAGGGAGGAATTGGCTGCCTATCTGCACCCCCTGCCTCCTGGTCATTTTCTGTGACTCCAGTCTCTCCCCTTCACACACGCTGTCTCCCAAGCTTGGTCCCTGGGCTCCAATAGCTCGAATCACTGTCTCTAAAACACTTACCCCCTCCATCCACCTCCAGCCCCTTAGCCTACTATTTAAATTTTTCATTGCTTCTTTTGCTTCCTGAAATTGCATTATATGTGATGTTGAAGTTGTTTATATCCTGTTTCCTTCAATAGAACATAAATTCCATAAAAACAGGCTTCCCAGGTGGCTCAGCGGTAAAGAACCTGCTTGCAAGGCAGAAGACACAGGAGACGCAGGTTTGATCCCTGAGTTGGGAAGATCCCTTGGAAGAGGAAATGGCAACCCACTCCAGTATCCTTGCCTGGAAAATCCCATGGGCAGAGGAGTCTGGTGGGCTACAGTCCATGGGGTCGCAAGGAGTCGGACACAACTGAGCAACTGAGCATGCACTGTCTTGCCCATTACTGTGTACCTACTGCCTGGAGTACTGCCTAATGCATAGTAGGCGCTCGGTGTTTTTAAATGGATGAAGGGTCTTCACGCAGAGGAAATTCCACGTCACAGCCACAGGAGCACACCCCACCCCCAAAAGCCTGTCCTTCAGAGGCTGCAATCGCTGTGTTTGTCCTGCAGGCCTTTGCTCTGACTTCAGAAGATGTGTAATTCCCCTACTGACTTCAGGTGAGTTCAAGAAATACCAATATCCTGCATTTGTGGAAAAGATTTTACATTTCTCTCCTTTATGGATTTTTAGCACAGTTGTCCTAATTGGTGGGATTAATGGTGTGTGAGCGCTGCTGGTTTGAGTTTAAAAGACAAAAACAAGGAGGCTGTGGGGGCCATCTCCCATCCTAAAGCAGGACGAAGCTTCCCCCATCGTCCCTGCCTCCCAGTCGGTGACCCTTGCACAGACACTCACGGAGATGCTGAGTTGGGAGATGCTCTGCGGTTAGGGCGGGCAGGGGAGGGAGCCGGGGGTGATAACAGCTGTCTTCAAGGGACTCAAGGGCAGTGGCAGCACGTGTGGGTCCCTCCTGACGTCTGCTTATGGCCATTTCATGACTCATTGAGCCTCCACCTGAGCGTGAGTCAAGGAGAGGAGAATCAATAACCTGAACCCAGCCTCTTCAAAATAGCTTGTCAGCAGCTCTGGGCCCCGCTCTGAGGAGTAGAGGAGAGATCTAAACTCTCCCTAAAGCCAGGATTTGGATAGTTTGCTGCTAGAATGGAGGCCCTGCCAGGGCAGGGACCACTGCTTCGTAAGCATTTGGAGCAGGAACACCGGCCAGGGGGGATCTGCAGACCCCACCTCCACATCGGCAGTTCCCTGCCTGCTGTCCTGGGAAAAGCAGACCCCGTCGCGTCCCTTGCCTGTTTGCTTCCTCATCCTCGAAGCGGAAACTCCAACAGCCCTGAAATAGCAAACTGCAACCTCTAGCCTCTAACCCCCACCCTCTGATGAGGCTCTGGGTCTCCTTCTGGGCTGGCATGCCCGTCCCCTCCCCATCTTGGCTTGCAGCCCCTTTTCGAGGCTTCCCTCCAGCACAGTACCCTCTGCCACATACCCCTCAAGTGCTAATTGTCACTCCATTCTGGTCTTTCTACCCCACTGGGCTGTGAGCTCCTTGAGGACCCAGAAAGGATCCTTTATTTGAGGATTCCCATGCCGAAAACAGGCACAGACTCAGAGAACAAACATATGGACACCAAGGGGAGAAGGGGACGCTGGGATGAACTGGGATCTGGAGATTGACATACATGCACTTCTACGTATAAAAAAGATGAGCTCTATAAAATATGAGAACCTGCTCGATAGCACAGGGAACTCAGGACTCTGCGGTGACCTAAATGGGAAGAAAACCCAAAAAAGGGAATATGTGTATATGTGTAGCTGATTCGCTTTGATGTATAGCCAAAAATAGCATTATAAAGCAACTATACTCCAATAAAAAATTTTTTAAAGAATGATTTTAGTAACATCTATACAGTAAAAATTGTGGTGCTGAAGAAGACCCTTGAGAATCCCTTGGACAGCAAGGAGATCAAACCAGTCAATCCTAAAGGAAATCAGACCTGAATATTCACTGCAAAGACTGAGGCTGAAGCTGAATCTCCAATACTTTGCCACATAAAGTGAAGAGCTGACTCTTTGGAAAAGGCCCTGATGCTGGGAAAGATTGAAAGCAAAAGGAGAAGGGACGCCAGAGGATGAGCTGGTTGGATGGCCTCACTGATTCAATGGACATGAATCTGAGCAAACTTAGGGAGATAGTGAAGGACAGGCAAGCCTGGCGTGCTGCACTGCATGGGGTCACAAAGAGTCGGACAAGACTTAGGGTCTGAAAAGCAACAACACCTATGGTGCAAAACAAACAGAAAAAAACCAACATCAACAAAAAACTCCCACATTTGAGTAGTAAGTGAATGAAGAATGTCTGAGTTGGTTCTCTTACACTTTTACTCAAGAGGATCTAACTACAGCCTCCAAAGTCAGAACTTGAAATATCGCCCAAAATGTATCTAAGAGGAAACACTGGCTTCCCCTTCATACCTATTAAGATGGCCAATATCCAAAACACTGAGAACAACAAGGGCTGGAAAGGGTGTGGAACAATAGGAACTCTTGCTCATCGCTGATAGAAAGCAAAATGGTACAGCCACTCTGGGAGACAGTCTGGTGATTTCTTACAAAACTAAACATACTCTTACCATGGGATTTCAGCAACTATGCTCCTCGGGATTTATCCAAATGAACTTAAAACTTACGTCCACAGAAAAACCTGTACACATACGTTGATAGCATCTTTATTCACAATTGCCAAATTGTTATTTGGCACTAAAAACACACAAGCTCTCAAGCCATGAAAAGACAAAAAGGAAATTTCAGTGCACATTAAGCCAAAGAAGCTAACCTGAAAAGGCTGTATGATTTCAACTACATGATGTTCTGGAAAAGGCAAAACTATGGAGACAAAAAAAGAATCAGTGATTGTCAAGGGTCTGAGAGAGGAAGGGATAAACAGGTAGAACACAGAGGATTTTTTTTTTTTAATTTTTCTGAATTTTTATGTGTTTATCATTGGCTGTGCTGAGTTTTCGCTGCTGTGTGCAGGCTTTCTTTAGTTGCAATAGGCAGGAGCTACTCTCCAATTGTGGGGTGCAGGGTTCTCATTATGCTGTCTTCTTTTGTTGGGGAACACAGCCTCTAGAGCGCAGGTTTCAGGAGTTGTGGTACATGGGCTTAGTTATACCCAGACATGTGGGATCTTCCCAGGCCAGGGATTGAACTTGTGTGGCAGGTGGATTCTTAACCCCTGGACAACCAAGGAAGTCCCCACAGAGGATTCCTAGGACAGTGAAAATACTCTGTACAATATTATAATGATGGATTCGTGACATTATACATTTGTACAAACCCACAGGATACAACACAAAGAATGAACCCTAAGGTAAATTATGGATTTTGGATGTTATTAATTACTGGGTGGCAGAGAGGTAAAGAACCCGCCCGCCAAAGCAGGAGATGCAGGAGATGAGGGTTTGATCTCTGGGTCAGGAACATCCCCTGGAGAAGGAAATGGCAGCTCACTCCAGTATTCTTGCCTGGAGAATTCCATGGATAGAGGAGTCTGGCGGGATACAGTCCATGGGGTCGCAAAGAGTCAGACTTGACTGAGCTCTCAGGCACACAATGTGTTGGCGAGGTTCATCTGCTGTAACAGAGGTACCACGTGGTGCCAGCTGTTGGTAGTGGGGAGGGGAGGGGGAGGGATGCAAGAACTCTTGGTATTTTCTGCTCGGTTGGGCTATGAATTGAAAAGCCCTCTAAAAATTAGTCTAGCAATTAAAAACAAACATACACACGCAAAGGATAAACACTGACCACATCTTCAAGGAAATGATAGAATCCTAATGATCAAAGAAAATATACGCATAGTGGATAAATCATGAAATCAAAAGGACATTCCCAAGTGTCCCTCCAGACAAGGTCACAGCAGGTACGAGGGTCCCATGAGATGCCCTTGGTGCCAGTACCACCAGGCTCTCTTTTGCATGGATTAGCCCCTCCTCCCTGGCCGGGATGCTGGATGGGATGTTGAAGTCCATCTGTCTCTCTGGGAAGCTGGGCGTGTTCTCAGTAAAAGCGGCAGTCAGGAGAATCGGCTCAGGATTTCCCTGGTTAAGGCTATTTTAGGCTCCCTCTCTGGCACTTGGTTTCCTTTGCAGAGTAAAAGCTCTGTTCAGCCCTGCGCACGTCCACCTGCCTGATCTTAAGGGCATCCCAAGAGGAAATGTGTGAAAAAACAGAACGATTCTACTGATGCGAGAGGAAGAAGGAACTTAACCGAGGCTTCAGCCATGTGTGTGCTGACCTCCAAAGACTTCGAGGAAATGAGGGCCTTCCTGCCCCTTTGCTATTTTCACCTCCTTACGAGAGTCTTTCTAGAACCTGTGTAGTTATCAACATGCATTCTCTTCTACAAACGACTGGATTTTCCCAAGACCCTGGCGAGGGAGAAAGACTTCCTAGGGTGCTCTGGGGTCCCCACATCGTGACCTAAAAGTCCCTGCTTCTGAGAGGCAGAGGCAGGGTGAAAAGACCATGCTCGGAGCGGGGCTCGGGCACCGGGTTCCGGCCCTGCGTTCACCACCACCCACAGGTGTGGAAAGATGTTCATTCTGTGTGCCTCAATTTCCAATTCAGTGTCTCTGACTTCAAAAGAAGATTAAATGATTGTGCAGAGTAACAGAAAAATTATGAGGAAGAAACAAGGCCTCAACAAGGTGAACTGTCATTCCAGCAAATTCCTTCAGGTGGACCCTTCCTTCCCCAGGGCTGGGCAGGAGACAACCAGAGGGATGGGAAAGAACCTGAAAGAGCATTCTGGAGCCCCACGTCTCCAGAATATTCATTTCCTTGCTCCAGTTATGAGTACAAGTACCCAGCAAGGTAGCACATTAACCAAGACGTTAAGACTCATTAGTTGCAAATGACGGAAACCCAAGTCAAAGTTTCTTAAGCAAAATGAAAAGCTTTACTGCTTCACAAGGATTATTTAGCATCACCCCAGCTTGATCTGAGGGCCCTGTTTACATCATTTGTGGTTCAGTCGGTCAGTCATCTCTGACTCTTTGCAACCGCATGGACTGCAGCACGCCAGGCTTCCCTGTCCTTCACTATCTCCCAGAGTTTGCTCTGACTCATGTCCATTGAGTCAGTGATGCCATCAAACCATCTCATCCTCTGCTGCCCTTTTCTCCTTTTGCCTTTGATCTTTCCCAGCATCAGAGTCTTTTCCAATGAGACAGCTCTTCCTATCAGGTGGCCAAAGTATTGGAGCTTCAGCATCAGTCCTTCTAATGAAAACTCAGGGTTGATTTCCTTTAGGATTGACAGGTTTGACCTCCTTGCAGTCCAAGGGACTCTCAAGAGTCTTCTCCAGCACCACAGTTTGAAACCATCAATTCTTCAGCACTCAGCTTTGAAGGGCAGAGTCAGTACTTGGAGAGTGAGAGGTGGTGTCTACACCAGACCTTGAGCCCAAGTGTGACTGACTGCCCATGGCAGGCATGAGGACTGTGTGCAGGGCTCACATGGGTTCTTTACATGCCTTGGGTTTAGATCAATCTGAACAGTGTAGCAACAGAATATTATATATTTAAATCATATTTAGTAACTAAAGAGCAAACGTGCCCTCAATCCAGCAGTACAATATTGCTAGCAAATGTCTGGGGAAAGGTACACAAAACTACTGAGCAGTTTCAGCAAGGGTTCCTCACCTGTTCACCCACTAAGACTGCTTTTCTTAATTTTCTCTCCAGGGATCCTATGGGGATCCATAATGAGATAATAATTATTTCATGTTCCTATTATAAATCAAGGACGTGTATATCTACAGATCTCACTTCCAGAATTAAGCAGTGTTTCCACAGTGAGTTTGTTTAATTCCAGCCAAAAACAAAACACATGTTAACATGTGTGCATCATTGTGAGCAAGTGGGTAATTTCCCACAAACTTTGTGGTATGTTGAAAATAAGCCATGGCCTCCTGCGGATTTACACACATGATGCCCTAGAGTCAAGAAATACATACTTGGGAACCAATGGACTACGCTGGAAAGACCCAGAGCAATTCAACCCAAACATCCCTTGACCAATAAAAAAATACCACCCTCTTAAGGACAATATCATATCCTTACGTGTTCCATCCGTCATGATAAGCATTTTCTATGCATTTTTCTCAGTGAAATATCATAGCCATCATATGAAACAGGCTCATGGAAGTACAGTGAAACCCAGGTCCCTGCTAAATAGGAAGCCAAGGTGAAGCTTAGACACCCTGACTTCAGAGCCTGTGCTCTATCCCCAGCACTGTGTTGGAATGTAGGTTTTGAGGGGCTCTAAAGAAAACTGCCGGAGAAGGAAATGGCAACCCACTCGAGTGTTCTTGCCTGGAGCATCCCAGGGACGGGGGAGCCTGGCGGGCTGCTGTCTATGGGGTCGCACAGAGTTGGACACGACTGAAGCGACTTAGCATAGCATAGCATAAAGAAAACTGCATTAGTCTGCTCAGGCTGCCGTGCCAACATGCTACAGGCTGGGCAGCCTGAACAGATACTTCTTTTCTCAGAGTTCTGGAGGCTAGAAGTCTAAGATCAAGGCGGCATTTGGGTTGGTTTCTGGTAAGGTCTCTTTGCCTGGCTTGTAGATGGCTGCTTTCTTGCTGTGTCTTCACATGGCCTCTTCTGTGTGTGTGCAAAGTTGTGAAAGACAGACAGACAGGAACTAGCTGGTATCTTTCTCTCTTCTTCTAAGGACACCAGTCCTACAGGTTTAAGACCCACCGTGATGACCTCATTTAACCTTGATTACCTCCTTCAAGTTTCTTTCTCCAAATGTTATCATATTGGGGTTTGGGGCTTCAACATATGAATCTGAAGAACACAATTAAGTTCATAGCAAAAATCATTGCACTTTTCGTGCATCCTCTTGAAAGCTACCACCTGGGGGCAGGTGAAGCATCCAGGCTTTATGTGTCTCCTTCTAGGTAGAATCACACTTACCTGAGCAGTCCAGGCATTTGATGTTCACGCTTATCAGTAGAGAAAGGTGATTTCATAAGGAGGTGGACTGCCAGGTGTGGAAGGAACTAAAGCCTGGTCCCAGGGAATGCTGTAGGGTTTCAGGCTAGAGAGGAGGCCCAGCACGCCTGGTCCACAGCCACTCTGAGCTGGCATCTCCTAGCCCCTGTGGATGGTGTCCTCTCCAACAGAGGACCCTCATCCTGAGATTCCTGATCATAGATTCAGATTAGGTCAACAAGACTACTCACTGATTTTCCCTTTCATGGTAAGTTTTCCCTTTTGTGATTAGTATGTTTCCCTCGGTGGGAAGATGGAAATTTCCAGCATCATAATGTCCCTTTGCTGATTCCTCACCAGAGAACAAGCAGTTGTGCATGAGGTGTAACCCAAGTAAGGAGGTGTTTCTCTTACTCAGTCCTTCTCGACCTCTGCTGGGCTCCACAATTTCTCCTTAATGCCTTTAGATTTAAAAAACTCTAAAGAAACCTCTGGAGAAGGCAATGGCACCCCACTCCAGTACTCTTGCCTGGAAAATCCCATGGACAGAGGAGCCTGGTAGGCTGCAGTCCATGGGGTCGCTAAGAGTCAGACACGACTGAGCGACTTCCCTTTCACTTTCATGCATTGGAGAAGGAAATGGCAACCCACTCCAGTGTTCTTGCCTGGAGAATCCCAAGGATAGGGGAGCCTGATGGGCTGCCGTCTATGGGGTTGCACAGAGTTGGACACGACTGAAGCAACTTAGCAGTAGCAGCAAAGAAACCTCTGGGGTTTCCCAGGTGGTGCTAATGGTAAAGAACCCGTCTGCCAATGTGGGAGACATGAGATGCAGGTTTGATCCCTGGATCAGGAAGATCCCCTGGAGGGAAGACATGACAACCCACTCCAGTATTCTTGCCTGGAGAATCCCACCAGAGGAGTCTGGTGGGCTATAGTCCATCGGGTCCCAAAGAGTTGGACACGACTGAAGCAACTTAGCACGCGCACATGCAAAGGAGCTTCTGAGACCTTGAGACTAGGTTAGAGCATGAGAGGGTAACAGGCAGGAAGGCCAGGGGTCTCCAAAAGGAGGAAATAGCCCGCAAGTGTCAGACATTTTTATCTCTTAAGCGGCAGGAGGAAACAAACTAGCGATATTTTTTTCTTCTCTATACAAATTTAAAAGGAGGTTTCTCTTAAAATACTGTGTTGCCATAATGACACCTGGTTTCACCTGAAGTTAACTATTCTCAAACCTTGAGATAACCAATGCCTTTTTCTTATGGAAATGTTTGTCTTAAGCTATGCTAATATGCTATGCATTTACCCCAAACTCTGTCTTCAAGTCGGTTCCACCTAATGGCTCAGAACCTACTTGACAAACCAGTATGTTATACTCAGATATTGTTTCCCTAATCTGTGTAAACAAAACTATTTGTATGGTAATCTGTCCTTCTAAAAGATTCAAGTTAATCATTTTATGGCCCAGGATGAATCGTCTGGTGCCAAGATTATCCCAAAATGCATCTTATGTGTGAGGGGCCTGGTACCATTCTGAGTTTTAAGACATTCCTTTCTTTCATTAACAGACTGTTAGTGACTATATAACATCTAACTGAAGGCTAGCAGGGGGGTACTCTTTCTGCTCCCTTCTGATGCCTATGTCAGAAGCTTTCTCTATCTCCTTTATGCTTTAATAAAACTTTATTACACAAAAGCTTTGAGAGATCAAGCCTCGTCTCTGGCCCTGGATTGAATTCTCCTCTGGAGGCCAAGAATCCCAGCGTCTTTTCGTTCAGCAACAACCATTCAAGCAGGGGTTGCCCATACCACGGCAACCAGAAAGAGATTGTCTAGTGGCCATTTCTTGCTCATCGATGGAGAGGGAAAGAAAGACAAAGCAAGTATGAAGCATATTGGGGAAAACGCGCTCAAAATAGCTCACCCCAAATTCCAAAAAATCATCTACTTCTGCTTTATTGACTATGCCAAAGCTTTTGACTGTGTGGATCGCCACAAACTGTGGAAAATTCAAGAGATGTGTATACCAGACCACCTTACCTGCTTCCTGAGAAATCTGTATGCAGGTCAGGAAGCAGAAGTTTGAGCTGGACATGGAACAAGACTGGTTTCAAATTGGAAAAGGAGTACATCAAGGCTGTATATTTTCACCCTGCTTATTTAACTTCTATGCAGAGTACATGATGAGAAACACTGGGCTGGATGAAGCACAGGCTGGAATCAAGATTGCCAGGAGAAATATCAATAACCTCAGATATGCAGATGATACCATCTGCAGAAAGCAAAGAGGAGAGTAAAGATTTGGCTTAAAACTCAACATTCAAAAAACTAAGATCATGGCATCCAGTACTGTCACTTCATGGCAAATAGATGGGGAGACAATGGAAACAGTGACAGACTTTATTTTCTTGGGCTCCAAAATTGCTGCAGATGGTGACTGCAGCCAAGAAATTAAAAGATGCTTCCTCCTTGGAAGAAAAGCTCTGACCAACCTAGCCAGCATATTAAAAAGCAGAGACATTACTTTGCCAGCAAAGGTCCATCTAGTCAAAGCTATGGCTTTTCTGGTAGTGATGAATAGATGTGAGAGTTGGATGATGAAGAAAGCTGTGTGCCGAAGAATTGATGTTTTTGAACTAAAGTGTTAGAGAAGACTCTTGAGAGTCCCTTGGACTGGAAGGAGACCAAACCAGTCAATCCTAGAGGATATCAGTCCTGAATGTTCATGAGAAGAACTGATGCCCAAGCTCCAATATTTTGGGCAACTGATGTGAAAAACTGACTCATTGGAAAAGACCCTGATGCTGGGGAAGATTGAAGGCAGGAGGAAAAGGGGCTGATAGAGAATAAGATGGCTGGATGGCATCACCAACTCAATGGAAATGAGTCTGAGCAAGCTTTGGGAGTTGGTAATGAACAGGAAAGCCTGGCATGCTGCAGTTGATGGGATTGGACATGGCTGAGCAACTGAACTGAACTGAAACCATCCCTTCCCTAGAGGAGCATCAGACTGGATGGTGCACCCTGATTGGCTTAATGGATTGATAAAACCAATCACTGACAAGCAGCTGGAGTTACCATGATTGGTTAGGCCTATCAAAATCCTCCTCTAAGGCAGGATTCTGTTAAGAAGGAGGGCGGGATCCTGGCTGCTGGGCAGGTTAAATGACAGTGTCTGTCACCCAATCAAGGAAGCCGATTCAAAGCTGAAGGGAGTTGCCTGCCACGGGCAGGGGTTTGTAGTGTCCAGAAGGGACCCCTTGTGCTAGGGTGGTCTGTATGCAGGAGAAGTGCAATCAGGTCCGGGTTATTTGTACTCATGTTGGAGAATGCAATGTCAAGGTCAGGAACTGGTTTGGCAGGCTCTTGGGACTAAGCCCATTGTCACCTACACTGTGCAAATCCTTACTGTGCCGGGAGGAGCAGAGAATCAGATGTGCCCTGCACCTGCTCACCTCTCCCTGTCTCTCATCCTCGAGGCCCCCTTCAACCTCCTCTTTACCTCTTACTGTTTTTGATAGCTCAGCCCTAGAAGAGAACTTCTGCCTGCCAAGGGCTCCATCAGATCACACTCAATCTGAAAAAAGGTGCCAGGGGACAGAGGTGTCCAAATGTGGGGGCCCTAAACTACCATCATCCCAAATGACAGCAGATGCCTGCTTCCTACCTGAACGAGCCTTGCTTTGATCACATTATCTTTGGAATTATAGTGGCCTAACTAATTGGGAATACATAACTTCAGAAAACAATTCCATTGACTCATCTCTCTCAAATGGTTTTCTGGGTCAACTGCTATGTGAGAAGCAGCCGATGGTTTATGTTTTGGAAGAGAATAGGTCATTGTCTACCCTAAGGTAGCTGAAACATCTCATCAATCCAGACTCACATGATGGTCTGACCTTCAGGATGGTGACTAAAACTCACCCCTGATGTCTACATGTAAAGATTGTTGATGACAGTCCAGAGCATTGGGTTGAGAAGGATGCTGAGGCTGCACAAGAAAGAGGGCTTCGTGCCACGAGCAAAGCAGAAGAACAATGCATTTACCACGAACCTGATGTGCCTGGTCTAGCCTGCCACCTTCAGTGGGCGTCCACCGTGCATTTTAAGGGAAAGGAAATAGGTGATCCTGTCATAGCTGGATGGAAGCTTCCACTGAAACCTCTCTGGCCCCAGCTGAAGGAACTGGGACAGTGGAGAGAACTTTTCTTTTCTCATACTTTGCTATGCTTTTCTCATGCTCAGTGTCTGCGTCGAGTGCTTTTCTGCATTAAACCTCTTTCTAAGCCCTAAGGTACGACTGCCATATAAAACAACCCTGTCTCTGTCTGTTTTTATTATCCTCCTTTGTCAAGATTATGGGATAAATGACCCACAAACAGGAAAAAAAAAAAAAAAGATAGTCTGAAAAACAAGCCTCCTGGCTGGTTTTGGTCAACTCTTTTGTGTTCTAGCCATGTGACTCATCTGGGAGAAAAACTCCAATTACATTAAATTTATGAGCAACTTGATGGTGTGCGACCAAGGCATGAAGAAATTTGGCAACATAGCTTTGTTTTCCAGAGTTGAGTTTCCAAACTGTGAATTAGAACCACCCTCATGACCAAACTGGCCCAGGCCCTGGAATCCTGGCTGACCTGCCCCCAGGCACTTGGGGGAGAACGCTGGGCTCCAGGCAGCAAAGGGCTGACCTCTGCTGTCTCAGCCCCGACCTGTAGCCCCACCCAGCAGGGGGAACAGGCAGCTGTTCCCAAAAAAGGAGGCTGGACTGCTAGGAACCCATCCCCTGTCCAAAGCTTAACTGAAACCAGAGCTGGGTGGACCCCACCCACCAGGAATATCTCCTCAAATGACAGGAAGTCATCATGTGTCTTGTTATTTAATGAAGCAGAGACATTCCCTCGTGGGTTTTGCCCCTCTCACAGAAAGGAGGGAAGGCTAGGTGAGAAGAAGACAGCATGTCCACCCCGTTATCTCAGCCAGATCAGGGAAGCAGCAGGTAAGGAAACAGGGAAACTAAATGTAAAAACAACTCTTGGGGCTGCCCTGGCGGCTCAGTGGTAAAGAATCCTCTCGCCAATGCGGGAGACACAGGCTCGATCCCTGGTGCGGAAAGATCCCACGTGCAGAGGCACAACTAAGCCTCTGTAGCACAACTACTGAGCCTGTGCTCTAGAGCTCAGGAACTGCAACGACTGAGCCCACGCGCCACATACTGAAGACTGTGTGCCCTAGAGCCTGCGCTCCACAGCGGGATCAACCACTGCAATGAGAAGCCCGCACACTGAACCTAGAGAAAGCCCACGCACAGCAACGAAGATCCCAGCACAGCCAAAAATAAATACATAAAATTACGAAAATTACAAAAATTTAAAACAACCATCATGGCAGGGAAGGAGGAGATAACCATCAGAAAATATTCAGAAACTCCCCCAGAAGAGAAAAAATAAGCTTGGTGCTTTGACGAAATTGATCAAATCAACAAATTACCAAACAGCTGGTCAGTAATCACATTATTGCCCTAAAATGTTATTTTTCTCCTTGACACCTATACATCTTTTGATCTCAAGGCAAAAACAAGTACTACGTGTAAAAACTGGGAAAAAAACAAACTGGCTTCTAAACTCCTGAATTTTGCCTAAAGAACAGCATAGTAGTACTTTGCTTTTTTCTAGAGTTCATTATTGCAAAAGAAAACACATAAGCTGTAGAAGTATTGTTTGTTCGTTTCCTACTAAATGTACTTTCAAGAGTAAATTGTTCACAGGCAAAGGTAAGAGTAAACAGGTTATTTACTATCCAAAAAAACACCCCACAACCATCATGCTTGTAGGGTAAAGGAGTTAGACAAGGCGAGGATTGGAAAAAGAACGAGACCAGCACTTTAGAGGAACAGGTCACTTTTAATGAGGTGAGAAGGGGAAGCAGTCAGATTAGTGAGCTGCTGCTCTAACCCAAGAAAAGAGGAAGTATATACAGGCATATATGTGGAAATCTACTGTATTAAGGGGGCCTGTTCTCCAAGATCGGAGTAGTTATCTCTTAAACGGCTGGGGCAAGGAATTCTGGAGATCAGCCAGAGGCTGGACCAGCTGGGAGCTGGGTGTAATCAACCTTAAAGTCCATTTTTTTTCTTTGGGTGAGAGAGTTCATTGTTTTGCATAGAATGGTGGGGAGGACCTGGAGGGGAGTTTTAACTCCAGGCTATTTTGCACCTTGTAACCTTCCTTCAATGCTGGCTGTCAAGTTTTCAGGCAAGGGCTGTCTTAAGTCCTTTGTAATGTTTTCTCATTTATAATCACAATTGCCCTGTACTTGTCCATTGAACAGATGAGAAAACTGAGGCTCCACGATTGGTATTATTTGCCTGAGGTCCCACAGCCAGGGGGACAGAGCTGGGTCCAAGTGTGTCCTTTCCGCCACACTTGGAAGTGAGCTCTGCATCTGGTGGAGAGGCCAGCCAGCCTCTCAAGCCTCCCTGACAAGAAGGAAGGAGAGCTTTCACCTTGGAGCATTTTGCTTCAAAAATGTTCAAGCTTGTGCACTTGCAGGAGGGATTTCCCTGGCTGATGTATTACCTTTTCAACTCAATGCCCTAGAAGATCCTGCAGAGACAGGACAAAATCCATTAGGCTTGTTGATTTATAGCTTTTCAGCATTTAGAAGGAGCGGCTTTCAATGTGAAATTGGTTGTGTGCTGCAGCCCATTTTAGAAATTTGTCTCGTTTTGCCTGTAAGTGATTTATGCCATGCTTCCATTATTGCCTCTTTGTGGAAGGAGAGAAGAAAAGAACATCAACACAAAGCTCATTCACTGTCCACTATCTTTGTGATTTTGCTTAGCACTCCCATGGCCCATCTGTGTGTTTTTATTGACTGAACAGTAATAGCCATGGCATCGGGTACACGGTCAACCACCTGCTTTTTTGCCAGCAATGACAAGGCCCTCGCTTCAGAGATTCTAGGTGAGGATGGGCAGGGCTGACTCTCTCCCCAT
Source organism: Bos taurus (assembly GCF_002263795.3). Lineage (NCBI taxonomy): Eukaryota > Metazoa > Chordata > Mammalia > Artiodactyla > Bovidae > Bos > Bos taurus. The sequence goes on from NC_037336.1 coordinate 94,333,643, forward strand.
CCTGCCTGCCTTGCCCGTCTTCTTCCAATGTGCTGTGAAGGGAAGGAAGCAGAGGTGCCATCGTGCCCCTCCCAACCCGCCTTAACTGGCAGTGCCACTGGGTGACACTGCTCCCTCTGTCCTTAGGGCCTCCTCACCCGCAGCCCCGTGGGGCGGGGGGGCACTCAGACCCCACCCCCAGGGCACATCCTGGAGCCTCCAGCTTTGGGGAGCAACAGCAAAAGGGCTCATGTCTGGCTGCCTCTCCCCTGGTATCCTCTGACCCAACAAAAATGCTCACCTACTGACTAGAGAGCAGTGACCCCATTGCTGACCTCTCCTCCAGCCATTCATGTCAGGTGGGCATGGCTGGAAGGATAAGACCTGACTTTCCAGAAGTGGCTCCAGGATCAAGAAAAAAAGATCAACTTCACTCTTCTCCAAGCTCAGGGTAAAATCATCTAATTCTTCCCCCAGATTATGAGGTTAGCTACTGTATCAATGCACAAGAGCCAAAAGTCAGAAAATACAAAATAATGGTCAGTTTTAAAGTGCTTACATTTTAATTCAAAGATTTGAATTAAGGATTCCAAGTCAGAGGTAAACACATTCAGATGCTGATTCCAGTTTGTCTTTTCCTGACCCAGTCTCAGAGTCTCCTGGGACTCAGAAAAAGTAATTCGTGGAAGATAAACTTGTGAAGGCTGAGTCAGTACTAGGGACAAAGTATATAATATACCATGTCAGGAGCTCAGTGACCCCAAAACAAATAGAAAGGAAAACCCAGAAGTGAATTTCAGCTTCCAGAATGAGTCTGAAAGAGTCAGTTCTTAAGTCTCCTGGTTCTTGGATGTTCTTGAATTCTCTTGAGTGTGTCTGGTCACAGATTTGCTAATAAGGTATGTCGTGAGGAATTTTGTTGTCCCTTAAAGGCAAAAGGCTCTCCCCTTCCAAAAGGCTACAGTGGTTGGAGGGTGATCTGACCACATCTGCTACCCTGTTGGTCGCCAGGCTTGGGTCCCCTGAACTGGCTGGTTAGCAGATCCCCTCCCCCACTGCTCCAGGTGCTTCCTCCTGAGGCTGAGCGCTCAGTCGAAGAAGACAATCTTCCCCCAAAGAGGGGGACCATCCTTTAGTCCAGGGTATATGCTAGAGCTGCCAAACAGCTCCCCCAAACCCCTCACAACAGAAGGATCCTCCTGTCCTCACATCCTGTATGGTCCACCCTCATTGACCGCATCTGGAATCCATCCTCCCTTGTTGCTTTCCCAAAGGAATTCAGATTTTCGCCTTAGTCCCCTCCCCTACCTCATGCAGCCCATGGACTTTGGGGGGAGGTGGACCCCCAGATCAGGAGGGCCTGGACCAGTCTAAGAAAAGGGGCGAATTCTGTCTCGTGCCCTGAAGTTGTGGTTCAGGCGCAGAATGGCATTCAGCCAACCATGGTGTCAGGTCAGTGGTGGCCTGTGACCCAGTCTGGGCAAATGAGACATGAGCAGAGACTTGCTGGAAGAGAACATCTCTCTGCATGGTGTGAAGCCAGGCTGTGGACGGGGCAGACACCCTGGGAGGCCGAGTAGAGAACAAGACTGGTGAAGATACCGTGGACCAGATAAGCAGCCAACCCTGAGGCTGCCCTCACTCTGGCCTCTCTCAGAAGGACAGTCAGGAATCACCCTTGCCCGCAAGCCAGTCTGTTGGGTGTTCTGTAACAGTGAGTAAAGAGCAAGAGCAAGCATATAATTTGTTGCCCAAACTCAGCCACTTTTGAGTGTGAATGGGCACTATTAATAATCATATCAGGACCATAGATCTAAATGATGGCTGCTCCAGGCAAACTGGGATGCAGCGTCATTGTAACCTTAACTAATCCAAGCTGTAGCATTATCCACATAAATCACCTAAGCTTGAAGAAGTAAAATAAGAGTTATTCAAAGGAATAAAGCAACTTGACTCAGGCTCTTCTCTAATTCATCCTCCAAGTTAATCACTCAGTCGTGTCCGACTGTGACCCCATGGACTGTACCCAGCCAGATTCCTCTGTCCATGGAATTCTCCAGGCAAGAATACTGAAGTGGGTTGCCATTCCCTCCTCCAAGGGATCTTCCCGACCCAGGGATCGAACCCAGGTCTCCTGCACTGCAGGCAGATTTGTTACCATCTGAGCCACCAGACCTTAGCCAAAGTGATCATTTCAATGCTCTTCCCGACTTACAACATAATTACAGTGTCCCATTCCTCTTGGGATGAAGCCTTAGAGCCTTGTGGGGCCTCTTTCAGCTCCATCCTCTGCTCTGCAGGAAGTGCCATCCCTCCCTCCCTCACCTGCCCTTGACTTACCAGCCACCCTCCTGCTCCAGCGCCTCATCCCTGGGGCAGTCTGCCCATCACCCTCCAGCCTCCGCCCCAGCCCAGCCCGTTCAGGTTCCTCTGTTGTAGACCCTGGCGGACACCGTTCTTGCCCTTTCTAGTGCCTCTCTTGGCTCTTCGCTTCATTACAGAGAGCAGGGATGTGTCTGGTGTGATGCGAGCCCCTTGAGCGATGGCTGGCCTCAGAGAGCTACTCAAAACACACATGTTGATTGAATTAAGGAGTCCTACGAATGCAAAGCAGAGAAGGCGATGGCACCCCACTCCAGTACTCTTGCCTGGAAAATCCCATGGACAGAGGAGCCTGTTGGGCTGCAGTCCACAGGGTCTCGAAGAGTCGGACATGACTGAGCGACTTCACTCTCACTTTTCACTTTCATGCATTGGAGAAGGAAATGGCAACCCACTCCAGTGTTCTTGCCTGGAGAATCCCAGGGATGGGGGAGCCTGGTGGGCTGCCATCTATGGGGTCACACAGAGTTGGACACGACTGAAGCGACTTAGCAGCAGCAGCAGCAGCAGCAGGAATGCAAAGACTGAGGCACTGGCAGAAATCCTGAAAGACTCACCTTCAGAGTTCAGAGTGGTCCCTGCCCTGGTCAGCGGAGCCCTTCCGAGTTCTCCAGGAGGATAGACCAGCTCTCCCCGATCACGGCTGTGACTCTGGGCAGTAAGATTTGCAGGCTGTCTCCCAGGAAGCAGTGCCCACAAGCGCACACTTTCAAAGCCTCACCTGCAATGAACAGGGTGCTGGTGGAAATCCTTTACAACCATCCAAACTGAGGCGATGCTTGAGGCTCAAGAGTTAAAGTATCGTGATGTTTTCTTCCTATAACCTAAGCTGAAAAGAGGCAATTTTTTCTTCTACCTTTTGTTATCCAAAGGTCAAATCTCTTTCTCCAATAATTACCTCTATTTTTGGCTGGTGTAACTGAAGGTAAAATCATTTCTTTTGTTACCTCCGTTGGCTAATGAGCTCCCTAACCAGGATTCCTTTAGAGAAATCAGCGTTGGTGCTCTAGACAAAAGACTCTGAAGCCTTGCCTGAGTCTGGGGTCGCCATTTTAAATCAGTATTCTTTGAGTAACAGGGTTTCACATCCTCTATAATTATTTTTGTTGCAAATTCACTCTTCTCTTCTTGTTCTCTTAACTCCAGTGGTTACTGGCAGCTCCTCCTATGGCCCCCTTTTTTCTCTTTTTGCTCTCATCCAGCAATTTTAGCAAAGGCTTTCTCTTTGCCTTTAGTTACCTAGTGAGATTGGCAGGCAGGGGGAGTGCATAAAACCTCAGAGAAGGCAAGAATCTGGTCATCCTGCAAATGAATACCAAGGCTTACTCAAGTTTTCTTAGTCTTTTCTTTTTATTGTTGCTTTTATACTGCTGCTGCTGCTGCTCAGTCGCTCAGTCGTGTCCGACTCTGTGCAACTCCATGGACTGCAGCCCGCCAGGCTCCTCTGTCCATGGGATTGTCTAGGCAAGAATACTGGAGTGGGTTGTAATGCCCTCCTCCAGGGGATCTTCCCAACCCAGGGACCAAACCCAGGTCTCCTGCCTTGCAGGCAGATTCTTTACTGCTGAGCCACCAGGGAAGCCCTGTTGGTTTTATACCTTTTACCAAATCACTGCAAAGGAATTATTCAAGTTACTCTCCAGTGCCCCTCCTATGAGGAATAATGGGCTTCCCGGGTGGTGCCGGTGGTAAAGAACCCGCCTTCCAATGCAGGAGATGTAAGAGATGCCAGTTCGATCCCTGGTTCTGGAAGATCCCCTGGAGGAGGAAATGGCACCCTACTCCCCGTTCTTGACTGGGAAACCCCATGGACAGAGGAGTGTGGTGGGCTACAGTCTATGGGGTCACAAAGAGTCAGATGCGACCCAAGTGACTTAGCACACACACGCACATATGTGAAGAAAACCTCAGAAAAATTCAGTACCTGGAAAAATACCCATCTCTCTAGAAGGTTTTCTCTAACCAGGCTACATAAACTGCACAACCTGTCATGACCACCTTTATGTCCTAAATTAGAAGCTTCTAGAACAAGCACTAAATTTATCCACGTCGCCCTTAGCCCCTGGTTTCTGAGCTGCTTCTTATCTCTACTTCCACTGCCCTACTTTACACTGGCTTTAATATTTTAAGCCACCTCAAAAAACCCTTTTTAAAGTTGACAGGGCATAAATGATAAAAATTCTTTTTTCCCTTAATATTAAAAGTTTCCTTAATCTTACGAAACCACATTCTCTTAAAAGAGTGGTTCAGAATCACATTTTCACAAAATCCCCAGGAGAGTGAAACTCTCCCTGTGAGCTCCTAACTTCAGGTCCCTGTGCAGCAAACCTGGTTTCTTGTCATTTCATTTCCTCACACTCTGGATTCCCACCCCCGAGCCTCATCTTTCATTCACTTCAGCCTGGGAGGTGTCCTCCAGGAACCGAGAAAACCAGCCTCTCAGAGGCTGCCGGGAGCCAGGCAGGCTTTTCCTGTTTGGGTTTGAATGAATATTTCATACAAAACCTCTGAGCATCTTATATACACTGAGCCCAAAGACTTAAAGTCAACAGAGAAAGGAGATTTAACTCCCAATACAACCCAATAGCAAGGACTTCTGTGGCCTTCAGGAGGCTCAGACTTCATTAGGGACAAGTGCCCGTTGGACATCTCCCTTGGGGACAGGGTCCAGGTCCCTGACAGGCTGATCAGAGCCCTGAGGGGGTGGGGGTGAAGCCTGCCAGGATGCTGACAGTCTCCAGCTGGTCTTAATACCATACTCATTGCATCCCATCAATTCTCAGCAGCGCTGCTTCAAATTTTTTAATCAGTAATTGGATAATCATGCAACAGGGGCAAAAGAAGTTAGGGCACATGCAGCCAGAGCTTGTTATCATCCAACTTTAAACTGATGATACAGTACTGCGATGTATAATGATTGTTACGCTTCTGGTCCCCCTGGACTGTAAGCTTTATGAAGACAAGTTTCATCTCTTATTATTCACAGCGACATGCTATTCCTGGCCCTACCTCACTGTTTAACTACCATATTTAAAAAAATATAACACAGGAGGTAAGTAAAATTCAGAAATACCATGAAGTTGCTCTCACCAGGAATTGTCCATGTATCCAAAATAAAACAGTATTTACCCACTAACACCAGAGTTCTGCTCAGAAAAACAGGAACTGCCTTTGTTTTAAAAAATACTTTGATAGGTTTCTCTAGTTGGGAAGTGAGGTTTCAGTTGTTTGTCTGGAAGAGGCAGTGTAAAGAAACAGCCAAATGCTGTGTATAAGAGGTTAGGGAAAATTTGGGTAAAGTGGAGAGTGGAGACGCTTTACCGTCTGAGCCACCAGGGAAGTCCGGAGAGAATTGAATTGAGCACAGAGATAAGGTCAGGGAGGGCTTCCCAGGTAGCTCAGTGGTAAAGAACCCACCTTCAATGCAGGAGACACCGGAGATGTGGGTTTGATCCCTGGGTCGGGAAGATCCTCTGGAGGAGGAAATGGGAACCCAGTGCAGTGTTCTTGCCTGGGAAATCCCATGGGCAGAGGAGCCTGGCGGCCCATGGGGTTGCAAAAGAGTCAGACACGACTTCGTGACTAAGCAACAACAGAAGGTCAGAAAGGGGTGAGGGCGCAGAAGTGGGGAGAAACATGGGTGGTAAGACAGCCCGTAGAGCTCCTGATGAAACAAACAAAATACAAGCACTGGGATGTCCAATATTTAGTTCTAGATTTAATTCAGATTTGACTTCAGACTTAGATTCAGATGCTGATATAAAACCCTCAAGGCTGATATAAACCTCTCAATGACCTCAAACTGTCAGCAAAAGTCAGCTACACACACAGCCTTGATCAATGGCATTTTGGAAAACAAAATTGCCCAAATCATGGCCAGTTAAGGCAGTGAGGTGCAAGTTGGAATGAAGAGATGTTTCATAAACTGAATTGATTTTGTGGAATTGAGATTTCAAAGTTGGAGGGTGACCAGGGAAAATGTAATACTTACAGCCCTCACCCTCTGAATTCCTCAAAAAAGCCTGAAAGGATTACTAGGTCTCCAAGGACATGTGAGATGGAACCAAGTCAATTTCACGCAAATCCTTAAGGACAAAGTCATTTCCAGTTGACCTGTAAGTTAAACATAATTAATTCTCAAATTACTGGCATCAACAAGGAGTGGTCAGAGCTCAAAGCAGAGTCTGTCACGGTGACATAGTCTGGCTGCCTGAATCTCTATCTGAACTACATTCTTTGCCTTTGCTTCTGCCCTGAGAACAACTGTTTTTCAGCATTCACAGTATATAAATTCATGATGTTATCTGTTCTGCACAGCAAATATGATATCTGCTCAGCAATATTACCTTTTCCCCCTCAAGGTCAGATTGTTCCTGTGATTCCTCACTCCAATCCGACTCTTGGATTTGCTGAGAATGTTGCATGGCTGTTTATAGAAGGCAGAATGGCTTCTTCTAAAAGGGATCTATCTTCCTTATCTTCCTCACAGCCCCTTGCTCTAAGGAAGACAGCTGATACGGGGCTTCAGGCAGGTTTTAAGGACCTTCCTGCCTGTTATTCAGTGATCTTGGGAACACACTTTCAACTGTGCCCTTGGTTATTTTCCCTGGTAAAGATGAAGGGTGTTGAGGCTGTCTCCTCTTGCCTACTAACCTTCACACCTCTTCTGAAGGTGATTTCTTTAAAAGGCTCTATAAGAGGCCTGAGGTTAAAATGTTCAGTTACCCCAGTGTTCACTGAGCCTTGAGAAATCTACAAAGTCAAGGGCAGCTGTACCTCTCCCCACCTTAATGCTGAAGTAGGACATAGTTTCCAGTCCCAGCACAGAAGACACAATGCAAAATCCTCCCCTGCTTCTAAGTGTAAGGTTTTACTCCATCTATTATTAAATTCTAGAAAGGATATCCTTCGCTCACAGAGATTATTTGCTTCCTTTCCCCACTGTTTACCTGGGCCCTTCTGGCTGGGAGGCCAACTAGGTTTCCTAGTGGAAACCTCGGTCCTGTGGGTGGAAATCTAATCAGCTGTGATCCTTATCCTCACGGAACTCATGGTGTGGTGAAGACAGCAGGTTAGGGAGGCAGGAACCCAATCACTAAAAACCGCAATCGCCAAAGGGAACATGTGGAAGTCATTCTTTGTCAACCAGACTATAAGGGCCCGGCCAAAGGGCCTCAGGCAGAGACATCCTGTTTATGTTTGAAAAGACCTCCTTGACTCCTGAGTTGGATTGGTGTCAGGTGAGCCTGGAGGCAAGGGAGGGCAGGGAGAGAGGGAGGTCACTTAGAAGTTCCAGCACTGAGGTCACATTGCTATGAAAACAACACATTCTCACCAGCTGAAGGTCGCCAGTTCCTTTCTGCAGCAATTTTAGCACCTTCCAAGATTCTGTGTGTGTGTGCTCAGTCGCTTCAGTCGTGTCTTGACTCTTTGCGACCCCATGGACTGTAGCCCACCAGGCTCCTCTGTCCACGGGATTCTCCAGGAAAGAATGCAGGAGTGGGTTGCCATGCCTTCTTCCGAGGGATCTTTCCGATGCAGGGATTGAACTGGCGTCTCCTGAGTCTCCTGCACTTCAGGCAGACTCTTTACCACCGAGCCACCTGGGAAGCCCCCAAGATTCTATACTGGACTGTCTTTACAGCGCTCTCCATGGCTGAGGCCTGCGCCACCTGCTTTCCTGAGGCTCTCACTTCCTAGAGGAGGGGGTCAGGGCCTTGCTGCCCAAATGGGGTGCTGACGACCTAGAGGGGTGGGGTGCAGGGGGAGGTGGGAGGGAGGTTTAGGAGGGACGGGACATGATTCATGTTGATGTATGGCAGAAATCATCACAATATTGGAAAGCAATTATCCTCCAATTAAAAAACAAAAATTTTTTAAATTCCAGGACTTAAAAAATTCTGAGGTTGGGCAAGTGGGCAATGCCCTCTCTCTGCCTTGTTCAGCTCCAGCCCTGTGTGGCCCCCTGAGGGGACTTAGGAAGTTTCCAAAGACAAAGTTGTCTTCAGACAGCCTCCGTGCACCTTTGCGGGCAATGGCTGCTCCCAGGCTTCTAAGTTGACTTGGAAAAATATTTGAAGGCTCTGCCAAAGGGTAGTATTCCTTATGCCATGCTTATTTAGTAAAAAATAAACATGCTTAGGGCACCCCCTCCAAAGCTTCGGCAGCAGGTCCACTGCATTTAGGAAATTTGTGTTGGGAAGATCTGTTCCAAGTTCAGTTCAGTTCAGTTGCTCAGTCATGTCCGACTTTTGTGACCCCATGAACCACAGCACGCCAGGCCTCCCTGTCCCTCACCAACTCCCAGAGTCCACCCAAACCCATGTCTATTGAGTTGATGATGCCATCCAGCCATCTCATCCTCTGTCATCCCCTTCTCCTCCTGCCCTCAATCTTTCCCAGCATCAGGGTTTTTTTAAATGAGTCAGCTCTTCGCATCAGGTGGCCAAAGTACTGGAGTTTCAGCTTCAACATCAGTCCTACCAATGAACACCCAGGACTGATCTCCTTTAGGATGGACTGGTTGGATCTCCTTGCAGTCCAAGGGACTCTCAAGAGTCTTCTCCAACACCACAGTTCAAAAGCATCAGTTCTTCGGTGCTCAGCTTTCTTTACAGTCCAACTCTCACATCCATACATGACTACTGGAAAAACCATAGCCTTGACTAGATGGATCTTTGTTGACAAAGTAATGTCTCTGCGTTTTAGAGGCCCTCACTTTGGCTTGTAGGCCTGCATATTCTCTTTTATAATTTTATTTATCTATTTCTGACTTCACTGGGTCTTCACCGTTGCACACAGGCTTTCTCTAGTTGCAACGAGCGGCCCTCTCAGTGTGGTGGCTCCTCTTGTGGTGGAGCACCGGCTCTAGGGTGCTTGGGCTTCTGTAGTTGCGGCCCGTGGGCTCAGGAGTTGCAGTTCCTGGCTCAAGAGCACAGCCTCAATAGCTGCGGTATATGGGCCTGGTTGCTCCGCAGCGTGTGGGATCTTTTCGGACCAGGGACGGAACCTGTGTCTCCTGCATTGGCAGGTGGATTCTTTACCACTGAGCCACGAGGGAGGCCCTGCGTATTCTGTTAAATTAAAAAAAAAAAAAAAAAATTCAACTGAGTAAAATTGAAGCTCTAATTGGCTTTATTAGGGTGATTCATGAATCGATTGGGCGTCATTCCATCTAGCAACTAGAAGGCTCTCCAAGGGATTGTATGAAATGGAAGGTTTTTATGGGAAGAAGGGAGGAGCAGGGGAGCTGTTAGCGAAAGAAAAGGATTGTTTTTAGCTCAGGATGGTGGGGAGCGGAGGGGATTGGTGGGAACATAGAGGATTTTACCATATACCTACCTCTTCTCCCTCTATCGGTGCCGACCAGAAAATTCCAGACCAGTTGATTAAAATGACATTTCTGGTGACGGTCAAAACTGCAGTTGGGTTAGATATTAAATCTAGGTTTGGTTTCGTGGGTTTTAGCACAGGTGATACCATTTGGGGCCTGTTTTCTGTTGTTGTTTGACAATACAGTAGCTAGGATCATGAAGAAAGTTGGGGGGCGCTTCTAAATTTTGTTCGTAGGTTCAGGAAGGGACAGAGCATCCACCAATTCTCTTCTGCAAGCACGAGATAGTCCCTGTCTCCAGAGGGGCCTGGAATATTTGAGGCATCTCAGCCTTCAAAGAGACACCAGCCAGTACAGCGACATGTAGCTACATCTTAGGTGAACCCTCCTAGTCATCTTCGTTAAATCAGATACCAATTTGGCACAGAGAAACTGCCTAATGTGGCATAACAACAACTTTACAACAAGAACAACAATAATAAAAATAATGATGAATAACAGCAATAATAGTCATATGATCATCATGACATAGGTGGTAACAGTTTTAACGGTGATAAAATATTAAACTGAGGAGATGGAAAATAAATGAACACTCAGCCGCCCTCCCCTCTGGGTGTCAAGATTACTTCGGTTGGGGATTTGCTTTGCAGTGTGTGACCTCTTTGATGATCTGCTTGTTCTCTGCACTGAGCGTGTGTAATTGCACTCATGGGAGAGGAAGTCTGTATTTTTAAAAACCACTGAAACATGTTTGCTCCATTGTACAATGTTCAAGGAAAACAACCAGCATCTTGCAGAAGAATTTCTACCATGGATTCAAGCTGAGCAGTTTGGCAGAGGCCTGCCAGGAAGTGGAGGGTCAGGGATCAGGGAAGGTTCTCGAAGTGGAGGGACAGAGACTAGCAGAACTCCGGTCAGACCAGGAAGTTTCTAGACAGACAAGCATCCTGAGGAAGCGGACAATTAAAGGCCCAGGGGAAATGAAAGTGCAGAGCTGTGGCTTTGCAAGACCGGGGGTGGGGGTGGGGATGGGAGTGGGGTGGGGGGTGGGACTGGGGGCTGGCGGGAGCCGAGTTTGCTGCCAGCAGGGGCTCGGTTACCTGGGCCCCGCCTCTCCCTTGGGGCCTTGCAGCTGCAACTGCTCCACTCTGGGCAGCCAAGGTCCCTCCTGATCAATCCTCCCGAAGATTCCAAACCTACGAGGTTTATCCTCTCAGGAGAGCTTCAGGGTAAATTAACTTCAATTCAGTTCAGCCGCTCAGTCCTGTCCAACTCTTTGCGACCCCATGGACTGCAGCATGCCAGGCTTCCCTGTCTATCACCAGCTCCAGGAGCTTGCTCAGACTCATGTCCATCGCATCAGTGACGCCATCCAACCATTTCATCCTCTGTCGTCCCCTTCTCCTCCTGCCTTCAATCTTTCCCAGCATCAGGGTCTTTTCCAATGAGTCGGTTCTTCGCATCGGGTGGCCAAAGTATTGGAGTTTCAGCTTCAGCATCAGTCCTTCCAATGAACATTCAGGACTGATCTCCTTTAGGATGAACTGGTTGGACTAACCAGGACTAAACTAACTACAGGAGGCTCCAGAATCGGGCTTTTGTTAAATAAAGAGAGCAGCAGAGTTTCACCAGAAAGCCTGTTGACTGTGCCTACGCAGTTCAGCGTTTCCAAATCTGTTTTCGGTTGGTGCTAACAAGTAAACCTGGGGCTGGCAGTACCAGGCGGTGCCCTGGTCCAGGAAAACCCACTTTCCGTGCACAGCCAAGCCGCCCGACTCCAGGGGTGGGGTGAGGGGCGCCCTTCCCTGCCTTTCAGCCTGAACAGTAGTAGCCTTCCCACCTTCCCAAGGGGCTCTGTCCACCTAGAAGCCTGTGTGCTGGCACCCCCTAGCATTGTGCAACAGCCCAGCCTCTTCCAATGGAGCCGCTGGGACTGCTTTTGGCAAGGGAACCCCCAGAAACCCCTCTCAGGAACCTGCCAGGGGCGTTTCTCTCTCTCATCAACAAGAGCTGGGTCACTTGCCCACGGCTGAATCGCTGACAAGTAGGATGGCATTCCCAGTATAATTGAGCTAATTAGGAGGAGTCACACACCCGGAGGGTGGCAGGACCCAGTCCCTCTGGCCAGCACACAGTCCCCCGGCCCTGGGAGGGGAGCAGATGGGGGTTGGGTGGTTCCCAACCGCCTCTCACACCGTTGCTTCTCATCAGAATTTTCTAAAAGATGGGTGCTGGGGTCAGCTAAAGTGTCCTGTCCAGTAGGGAGGATGGACTCCCCAGAAGTGCGAGACCCTCCGCCATAGTTAAAAGGAGGATAAATACAAAATAATATAAGGGAGAGGTCACAATTGCCATCCACCTCCCACAAAGGTAGGAGGCTCTCCTGCCCCTATTCCCTACTGTCTCCATGATGACATATGGGCATCTTCCCAGGTCTGGCCGCCCTGAGACCTCTGTCAGAATGTGGGGGCAATTTGCAAAGGGGACAGAAATTTAGAATTAGGTGGACCTGGATTTGAATCCTGGCCTTGCCATTTACTAGCTATGTGATCTTAGAGATGTTATTCAATTTTCCAAGCTTTGGTTTTGTCAACTACAAATTGGCACTTGCCAAGATGGTTGCCGCCAACTGAACAACAAGGGCATTTGTCATCTGCCTCTGCGGAGACTAAACCCTTCACTGTGGAAGCTGTTGACCTTCAACACCCGCTGAGGGATTTCAGGGTGGAGTAAGGCACTCTGTGCTTCAGGCAATCTGGTGAGACAGGTCTTTAGATAGATGTTTTCAGTTCAGTTCAGTTCAGTCACTCAGTCGTGTCCGACTCTTTGTGACCCCATGAATCACAGCACATCAGGCCTCCCTGTCCATCACCAACTCCCGGAGTTCACTCAAACTCATGTCCATCGAGTCGGTGATGCCATCCAGCCATCTCATCCTCTGTCATCCCCTTGTCCTCCGGCCCCCAATCCCTCCCAGCATCAGAGTCTTTTCCAATGAGTCAACTCTTCGCATGAGGTGGCCAAAGTACTGGAGTTTCAGCTTTAGCATCATTCCTTCCAATGAACACCCTGGACTAATCTCCTTTAGGATGGACTGGTTGGATCTCCTTGCAGTCCAAGGGACTCTCAAGAGTCTTCTCCAACACCACAGTTCAAAGGTATCAATTCTTCGGCGCTCAGCCTTCTTCACAGTCCAACTCTCACATCCATACATGACCGCAGGAAAAACCATAGCCTTGACTAGACGGACCTTTGTTGACAAAGTAATGTCTCTGCTTTTGAATATGCTATCTAGGTTGGTCATAACTTTCCTTCCGAGGAGTAAGCATCTTTTAGTTTCATGGCTGCGGTCACTATCTGCAGTGACTTTGGAGCCAAAAAAAATAAAGTCTGACACTGTTTCCACCGTTTCCCCATCTATTTCCCAAGAAGTGATGTTGATAGGTGTTTTAGGAACAGATTTTATGATCCCAGTCCTTGCATCTCCTCATATCTAGAAAAGCACTAAATCCCTTCATGGTGACATCAGGTCCTGTGACTAGCAACAAACTTTTTGTAAAATGAATGCTTAATGGCATTGAACTCCTCTTTCACCAAAACCTTATATACTGACTCTCCCCCACTGCCACTTTGGAGCAGTGCCTCAGAGCTATCTGAGATGCTGCCTCCCAGGCTGCAGTCCTCATTTTGCCCCAAATAAAACTTAACTCATAACTCTCAAGTTGTACATCTTTTTTTAGTCGACAGTTTAAAAGCAGAAATGATAATATCTACCTTATAAGGCTATGATTTTTCCTGTGGTCATATATGGATGTGAGAATTGGACTATAAAAAAAGCTGAGCGCTGAAGGATTGATGCTTTTGAACTGTGGTGTTGGAGAAGACTCTTGAGAGTCCCTTGGACTGCAAGGAGATCCAACCATTCCATCCTAACGAAGATCAGTCCTAGGTGTTCATTGGTAGGACTGATGTTGAAGCTGAAACTCCAATACTTTGGCCACCTGATGCGAAGAGCTGACTCATTTGAAAAAACCCTGATGCTGGGAAAGATTGAAGGCAGGAGGAGAAGGGGACAACAGAGGATGAGATGGTTGGATGGCATCACCGACTCAGTGGACGTGGGTTTGGGTGGACTCTGGGAGTTGGTGATGGACAGGGAGGCCTGGCGTGCTGCAGTTCATGGGGTCGCAAAGAGTCGGACACGACTGAGCGACTGAACTGAACTGAGCCTTATAAGATGGTTGAGAAAATTTTTTTCTAGTAAGATAATGTCTCCAGCCCATAATAGATACTCATTAAAGGCCTCTTTGGAATTCTTTTTTTTTTTTTTCCAAGATTTTCTTTTTTATGTAGACTGTTTTTAAAGTTTTTATTGAATCTGTTACAACACTGCTTTGATTTTTAGGCCATGCAGCAAGTGGGATCTTAGCTGCCAGACCAGGGATCAAACCCACACCTCCTGCATTGGAAGGTGAAGTCTTAATCACTGGACTGCCAGAGAAGTCCCTGCAATTCTTAAGGGTCACCTGAAAATCTATCTCATCATGCAGATTCCTGGGCCTCACACCCCAGATATTCGTACTTCAGGCACCTGGGCCTGGGAATCTGCATTTTCAGCAACCCACCGCCCCCTCCCCCGAGGTGGAGGGGATTCTGATGTAAATGAATCACTGGCACACAGCAGTTGCTAGTGGTGTTATTTGCACAGATATAAGGCAAAATCTGAGCGTGCGGAGGAGCTCATGCAATAAGAAAATTTATCTTAATTTTAATTATCTATCTATACCTCCATTAAATTAGCTGCATCCCATTAAAAATAATTAAATCTGCAGTTTTTGAGGTATGCCCTGGGGCTGTAGGTAAATGCTGAATAATTCCGGTGGTGTTCTTGCACAAATCAACCTTTAGCAAGGACCTGAAGGGCGGAAGGCCTCTCCCAGGGGAGAAGGGCAACCACCTCGACCTTTGCAGCCAAAATAAAACTCTTACTAAAATTACCAAGCATCACATTTCCAGCAGACAACCTCCTTCCAAACTCCGGTCTGGATTAGTAGAGTCAGGCCCCACCCGGCTCTAAAATTCTGTTGTCCTATTCACTTCCAGCCCCAGGAAGGGGAAAATCCTGGTAAGGGCGAAGGTCAACCTCTCCCTCCCTCTCTTCCCATCCCCACACCCCCAGCAACTCTGGCTCTGCTGACCTCTCAGGATACACCACTGCTTCATTCCTATTTCCACTCTCTTGACCTCCAGCAATAATAGAGCTCTTACCCTGAAGTCCCTGCTACTACTGCCCATTATTGCAAAATGAGAATAGAAAACATATTGCAGGGAAGAGTAGAGACAGGCCAGCCAGCATCTGGAGTAGAGGAGGAAATTTAAGGACAGTGCACAGGATGAGATTTGGAGGGGGAAGGGCAAGTAGGGAAGTAAGCGCTTAGGGACTAGGAGGGCTTGAGATGAAAAAGGGCTGGAGACAAAGCCGTGTTTCACTGGGTCATGAACGGCACTGGGCTCATCCTGCCTGGCTGAGAAAGACTTGGCAGCAGTCAAGTTCATGAAGAAATGTGGTCTAGATGAGAGCAATCAGCTGTTTTTTTCCAAAAGGGCAAACCTAGGACAAAACGAAATGAACTGAGATGGGGGAGGAACTCCGGTTAAAGTCCAGTCGTTCCCAAATCTGGTCTGTTAGAATTATCTGGAGTGCTGGTTAAAATGCCCATTCCCAGGCATCTCCCGGACTCCCTTCCAGTTTTGAATAATCGGGTAGATTTGAGAACCACCGGGTTAATGGCTCCCAGAGGTTCCTGGCTGGTGGACTTTGGGAGCAATGACATTTCTTCCGTAGATCTTTCCAGGTGGTAAATGCAGATGGTAAATGTGTGCATGCTGAGTCGTGTGCAAGTTTTTGTGACCCTATGGACTGTACCCGCCCCCCCACACCCCCACCCCCCAGGATCCTCTGTCCAAGGGATTTTCCAGGCAAGAATATTGGAGTGGATTGCCATTTCCTGTTCCAGGGGATCTTCCCTACCCAGGGATCAAACTCATGTCTCTTCTATTTCCTAAATTGGCAGACGATTCTTGATCACTGAGCCACCTGGGAACCCTGTTCACTAAACACGTGTTGAAAGCCCTTAAACCTCACAACTCCCGTTATTTGAAGATCACCCTGGGTCCTCAGACTGAGTTTTGGAGCTTCCCGCATCATAGCAAACATACTGAAATGTACCCATAACTCACTTTAAATAGAATTTTATCATAGTAATTTAAAATCGCTCGCTTTGCTCAAGTTATATAATTTAGGGTCAGCAATCATTCCTTGGAGATCATCTAGATTCTCAGGAACTTTTGCAAAGTAAAAAAAAAAAAATTAACCCACAACTAATTTTCTAATGTAGTGAGAGCTTCAAAAACACTAAACTACTAAAAAAGTGGATCTAATGTTATATCTTTTTAGGTGTTTAGTTGTTTTCTTATTAAATTTGATTTTGAAGCTTTATTTTTATTATTTGGATCTAATTATCTGGGCCAGACAATTACTTTTGAGGGCCTCTGTATGAGTCCTAGGCCCTGTGCCAGTGGTGTCTAGTGAGCCAAACACAGCCAACAAAAACTCCGAGAGGTAGTACTGCTTTAGAGATGAGATAAACCACACAGTGACTTCTCTACAATCACATGGCCACTAAGCTAGGTCTTGTGATTCCGAACTCCGTACTCTTTCCATTGCCCGAGGAGGATACACTAGATGGCTTCTGAGCGCACACACCTCCTTGGACAGCTATTACTTTCTATATTGCACAAGACTGCTTTCCTTATTGCACAAGACTCGGGGGAGTTGGTATCAGAGGCCTACAGCCTGGGCAAAAGATAGGCCTGAAAATGGAGAGAAGTCAAGACTCAGTGAAAGCAGCAACAGATGGAGCTCGCTGATCAAGTGGTTTTGGCCAGCATCTATTGATTCATTATATTTTCAAAGTGTGTCATACAGTGTTCACAACAGGAATTGATTTCACGGGATCTGTAACTATTAGCATGTATGATTGAAGGTTTGTTAGAAATGGGAAACTTACTATCTAACCAAGACACACAGAAAGAATAAAATGAAAAATAAGGAAGAAAAAAACACGACTTGAGAGATACATTGTTCCTTTCTTGGATAGGGATGAGATGCGGGTGGTAGGACTCTGGATGGGGGACAGTGTGAGGGCATTGTCAAATTCTCTGTAAGGGGGTCAGAAGAGACGTCAGACTCTACCTGGGCTGAGTCCTCCTGGGGGAAAGGGCATCCCCAGGCAGAAGGCAGCATGAGTTCTGAATATGTGACCTACTCATTAGCAGAACTGATGGTGAAACTGAAGCTTTGATACTTTGGCCACCTGATGCAAAGAACTCATTGGAAAAGACCCTGATGCTGGGAAAGATTGAGGGCAGGAAGAGAAGGGGATGACAGAGGATGAGATGGTTGGCTGGCATCACTGACTCAATAGACATGAGTTTGAGCAAGCTCCGGGAGATGGTGAAGGACAGGGAAGCCTGGCGTGCTGCAGTCCATGGGATCACAAAGAGTCAGAGTCAGACACGACTGAGCGACTAAACGACTTAGGTCCCAAGAGACAGCCTTGGAGAGATGTCCAGTAGACAGCAGGCTATTAGTACTGATCTCTTCTCTCCAGGGTCACGGACTCCATGCTCTTCTGGGTGGTGTCACAGAGAAAGCTGCATCCTAGCCTACCCTCTTAGAGTTTCTTTACTACCTGGTACCGATGGCACTCTCTGGGCACCATCTGGGCTCTGTCTCTGCAATAAGCAAATACGGAGCAGAAAATAGAAAGAGAACAAGTTTTGAGTCAAGCAGAGCTAAGGTCAAAGCCCAATTTCACTATTTACTGGGTATGTGACTTAGACAATTTTCAAGCTTCTCCGACCCTCTGTCTCCTTCATCTATGAAATAAGGATAAGATTACCTTTCTTGCTGGGCTTCCCTTGTGGCTCAGCTGGTAAAGAATCCACCTGCAATGTGGGAGACTTGGGTTGGATCCCTGGGTTGGGAAGATAGATCCCCTGGAGAAGGTAAAGGCTACCCACTCCAGTATTCTGGCCTGGAGAATTTCATGGGGGCACAAAGAGTCGGACACGACTGAGCGACTTTCACTTTACCTTTTTGCTGGGTTATTGTGAGGAGTCGAAATTATGTATGTCAAAAGCCTGGCATACAGGTAGTCCTCAGCTAATAGCAGCAATTATTATAGCACAGCCAGATGAACGCTGTGGCACTAGAGGTAAAAAGGCCATTTTTGGCTAACCTGAAAATCCTGGATTTTTATATTTGGCTTTAGAAACTTTTCTTCCTTTTTTTCTCTCTCATGCAAACCTAGTAAACTCTGCAGGCAGAGACCCCTTGCCATTAAGTGGCATTGATGTTAATCCCTCTAGGATTTGCTGAGCCAAGAAAAGAGGACTTAATCCTTCACAGCCCCTTGATTTTAACTCTGGAAAAGTTACTTGCAAGTTTGGCATTTCCATTCTGCCTGTGGTGGTTTTAGCTGACGTTTTGCTTGCCTGAGCTGAGGAAGGGCAAGTCCTGAGAGAGCACGTGTTTTTCTTCTTTTAAACAAGAATATGAAAGATTTACTTATAAGGAAGAGAGAGTAGGGGCAGCAAGTGTGTGAGAGAGAGCGTATCCCAGGTCGGATGCTTATCCCAGGTCAGATGCATATTTGGGGTGGATCGTAAGTAAGGCTTTTTACATTTTTTTTAAATTTTATTTTATTTTTAAACTTTACAATATTGTATTAGTTTTGCCAAATATCAAAATGAATCCGCCACAGGTATACCTGTGTTCCCCATCCTGAACCCTCCTCCCTCCTCCCTCCCCATACCCTCCCTCTGAACCATTACAACCTAACCAGTTTCTCAGCAGCAGTTACTGCTGCTGCTGCTGCTGCTCAGTCGCTTCAGTCATGTCCGACTCTGTGAGAGCCCATAGATGGAAGCCTACCAGGGTCCCTGTCCCTGGGATTCTCCAGGCAAGAATACTGAAGTGGGTTGCCATTTCCTTCTCCAGTGCATGAAAGTGAAAAGTGAAAGTGAAGTCGCTCAGTCATATCCAACTCCTAGCGACCCCATGGACTTCAGCCTACCAGGCTCCTCCATCCATGGGATTTTTCCAGGCAAGAGCACTGGAGTGGGCTGCCATTTGCATCCAAAATTACCTTTTCTTTCTTCAACTATGCCTTTGAAAGCATAGAAACAGAAATCAATTTTGAGAAGAATTTTCAATCTTGCTGCTTAAATATACCACTACATGAATACTTTGTTATTCTTTGTGAAAACCCACTAGCCCTGGAATATTGGTTTTCCTGTACACATGAGCACAAAAACATAGATACAGAATTCCAAACAGGAGTCAATAAAAAATACACCAAATATCAGAATTAACAGATGGGATCCAGAAATTCAGTGTACCAGGAGTTACTTTTTAATTTGCAATTACTTGTGGGTTTGTTTGTTTGTTTGTTTCTGCATAAGCCTGTAAAACTCTGAAAGCTGTGAGGAGCATTTTACCTCAAATTGAAGTATTCTAAGATTGAACTTGTATGTATTTATGGCACAGGTTGTTTCTCTTTCTACAAGAAAGTATTAAAGATGCTAGTATATAAAACAGGTGATTTGTGGTAGTTGAGTTGCCTGTGTACAGATTTCCAGCATAAACTAGTTAACAGTCACCCTTCTGGGCTTCTGTCTCCAGGCAGAATATTGTCCTCAAATATTGAATATCCAGGGGCTGTGTTTCTGCCCACTGGGGTAACCTGTTTTCAGGAAGCTGCTCTTCCCGCCAAATGGAGAACAGCAAAACACCCTGCCATCCCGGTCCCAGAGGGAAACTCAAGAGTGAGACAAGGGAGCCTTGCCAGGTAGACCCCTAACAGTGGCAGACGTTTCTACAGAGCTTCTAGAGGGAACCAGAGCCTTCTTGGCGATCAGATAAAGACTGTCACTTGACATGTGAACTCTGAGAAAGCACATTCTCCAAAACACAAAATAAAGACCAACCTACAAGAAAGTGATGTCCCAGCACAGAACAGAAAATATCTGAGGGGACTGGACAAAACGCACACACGTATACACACATATGTTTACCTAACAAAAGCGGTCTATTTCTTAGCCATACCTGACCAAATACTGCGTTTTAGAAATAGTTCACATTTTTTAAAAAAGTGGTCAACAAATTGCGCCTTCATAAGCACAGGGTAGAATTCAGTGGTCGGTGCTCCTAACCTTGAAAGTAGCCAAGGGGTTTTTTTCATTCCACCTTCTTTTATCAGCTTGTGCTAAGTTCAAGAGTAATTAGCTAATAAAAAGTTTTTCATTCATTCATTTCAGCAATAATTATATTAACTACTCAGGTAAGGCAAATTTTAATACCGTCTGAGCCACCAGGGAAGCCCAACACAGCAGCAACTTTAGCTTATTTTCAAGTGACAAGGCTGTTCTATATTGTTATTGAGTGACACCTCATTAGCACTTGGAGAAGGCGATGGCACCCCACTCCAGTACTCTTGCATGGAAAATCCCATGGACCGAGGAGCCTGGTGGGCTGCAGTCCATGGGGTCCCGAAGAGTCGGACACAACTGAGCGACTTCACTCTCACTTTTCACTTTCATGCATTGGAGAAGGAAATGGCAGCCCACTCCAGTGTTCTTGCCTGGAGAATCCCAGGGACGGGGGAGCCCGCTGGGCTGCCATCTATGGGGTCGCACAGAATCGGACACAACTGAAGCGACTTAGCAGCAGCATTAGCACTTGCATCCAAGCGTCATTTGCTAACAAAGCTTGCTTGAATATCAGAGCTGATTATCTTGAATTTGAAAATAGTCTCAAAGTTATTAACTCTATACAAAGCACACTTATGGAAAATAGGAACCTCCTTAACTCGCATTAATGAAGTAAAACAAGTAACATTAGTAATAATAACAGCTAACATTTACTGAGCCCCTATTATTTACTAGGCACTGTGCTAAGTAATTGATTTACTGTTAGGGCCCAGTGCAGGCAGCCCCAAAATATGCCTCAATAGCATGTATTTGTCCCATGTGAAAGATGCCCTCCCTGTACCAGGAGGTAGAAAGACACCCTAATTAACAGATAGGGAATTTAAAGCCAAGAATGCTGTATAAACAAAACCTTGTTGCTTCTTTACTAATTTTCTACCCAAACCCAAACTTTTCTTAAATTCTTTACTAATTAAGCACCCAAACTCAGCTTCTTTGTCTGGTCAGATCCTCTCAAACTTATTGTTTCTTTGTCTAAAAATTATAAAAGCTGCCTGCTTTGGTCACTCCTGCAGTTCCATTCTGTGAGACCTCTGTGTGAGTAAATCCATTTGTTTCTTTTTCTCCTGTTATCTGTCTGACGTCTATTTTATTCTTAGTCTAACCACAAAACTCAAGAAGGATAGAGAGAGAAATTTCCCCTCCCCAACATTATCATCTCTCATCTTCACTAGACCTTTCTTCAGTTCAGTTCAGTTCAGTCGCTGAGTCGCGTCCGACTCTTTGCGACCCCATGGACTGCAGCACGCCAGGCCTCCCTGTCCATTACCAACTCCCAGAGTTTACTCAAACTCATGTCCATTGAGTCGGTGATGCCATCCAACCATCTCATCCTCTGTCATCCTCATGCCATCTTCTGTCGTCCCCTTCTCCTTTTGCCTTCAATCTTTCCCAATATCAGGGTCTTTTCCAATGAGTCAGTTCTTCGCATTAGGTGGCCAAAGTATTGGAGTTTCAGCTTCAGCATCAGTCCTTTCAATGAATATTCAGGACTGATTTCCTTTAGGATGGACTGGTTGTATCTCCTTGTAGTCCAAGGGACTCTCAAGAGTCTTCTCCAACACCATAGTTCAAAAGCATCAATTCTTCAGTGCTCAGCTTTCTTTATAGTCCAACTCTCACATCCATACATGACTACTGGAAAAAACACAACTTTGACTAGATGGACCTTTGCTGGCAAAGTAATGTCTCTGTTTTTTAATAAGCTGTCTAGGTTGGTCATAACTTTTCTTCCAAGGAGCAAGTGTTTTTTAATTTCATGGCTGCAGTCAACATCTGTAGTGATTTTGGAGCCCCCCCAAAATAAAGTCTGTCACTGTTTTCACTGTTTCTCCATCTATTTGCCATAAAGTGATGGGACCAGATGCCATGATCTTAGTTTTCTGAATGTTGAGCTTTAAACCAACTTTTTCACTCTCCTCTTTCACTTTCATTAAGAGGCTCTTTAATTCTTCTTCACTTTCTGACATAAGGGTGGTGTCATCTGCATATCTGAGGTTATTGATATTTCTCCTGGCAATCTTAATTCTAGCTTCTGCTTCATCCAGCGCAGCGTTTTTCATGATGTACTCTGCATATAAGTTAAATAAGCAGGGTGACAATATACAGCTGCGACATACTCCTTTCCTGATTTGGAACCAGTCTGTTGTTGTTCCAGGCCCAGTTCTAACTGTTGCTTCTTGACCTGCATACAGATTTCTCAGGAGGTAGGTCAGGTGGTCTGGTATTCCCATCTCTTTCAGAATTTCCCACAGTTTATTGTGATCCACACAGTCAAAGGCTTTGGCATAGTCAATAAAGTAGATGTTTTTCTGGAACTATCTTACTTTTTTAATGATCCAATTGATGTTGGCAATTTGATCTCTGGTTCCTCTGCCTTTTCTAAATCCATCTTGACTATCTGGAAGTTCATAGTTCACGTACTGTTGAAGCCTGGCTTGGAGAATTTTGAGCATACTTTGCTGGTATGTGAGATGAGTGCAATTGTGCGGTAGTTTGAGCATTCTTTGGCATTGCCTTTCTTTGGGATTGGAATGAAAACTGACCTTTTCCAGGCCTGTGGCCATTGCTGAGTTTTCCAAATTTGCTGACATATTGAGTGTAGCACTTTCACAGCATCATCTTTTAGGATTTGAAATAGCTCAACTGGAATTCCATCACCTCCACTAGCTTTGTTCATAGTGATGCTTCCTAAGGCCCACTTGACTTCACATTCCAGGATGTCTGGCTCTAGGTGAGTGATCACAGCATCATGATTATCTGGGTCATAGAGATCTTTTTTGTATAGTTATTCTATGTATTTTTGCCACCTCTTCTTGATAGCTTCTGCTTCTGTTAGGTCCATACCATTTCTGTCCTTTATTGAGCCCATCTATGCATGAAATGTTCCCTTGGTATCTCTAATTTTCTTGAAGAGATCTCTAGTCTTTCCCATGCTATTATTTTCCTTTATTTATTTGCACTGATCTCTGAAGAAGGCTTTCTTATCTCTTCTTGCTATTCTTTGGAACTCTGCATTCATGTGGGTATATCTTTCCTTTTCTCCTTTCCTGTTCACTCCTCTTCTTTTCATAGCTCTTTGTAAGGCCTCCTCAGACAACCATTTCGCCTTTTTGCATTTCTTTTTCTTGGGGATGGTCTTGATCACTGCCTCCTGTACAATGTCATGAACCCCCAATCCGTAGTTCGTCAGGCACTCTATCAGATCTAATCCCTTTAATCTATTTCTGACTTTCTCTGTATAATCATGAGGGATTTGACTTAGGTCATACCTGAATGGTCTAGTGGTTTTCCCTACTTTCTTCAATTTAAGTCTGAATTGGCAATAAGGAGTTCAGGATCTGAGCCACAGTCAGCTCCCAGTCTTGTTTTGGTTGACCGTATAGAGTCTCTCCATCTTTGGCTGCAAAGAATAGAATTTCTTTGGAAGGAATGATGCTAAAGCTGAAACTCCAGTACTTTGGCCACCTCATGCAAAGAGTGGACTCATTGGAAAAGACTCTGATGCTGGGAGGGATTGGGGGCAGGAGGAGAAGGGGACGACAGAGGATGAGATGGCTGGATGGCATCACTGACTCGATGGACGTGAGTCTGAGTGAACTCTGGGAGTTGGTGATGCACAGGGAGGCCTGGTGTGCTGCGATTCATGGGGTCGCCAAGAGTCAGACACGACTGAGCAACTGAACTGAACTGAATATAATCAATATGATTTCGGTATTGACCATCTGGTGATGTCCATGTGTAGAGTCTTCTCTCATGTTGTTGGAAAAGGGTGTTTGCTATTAACAGTGTGTTCTCTTGGCAAAACCCTGTTAGCCTTTGCCCTGCTTCATTCTGTACTCCAAGGCCAAATTTGGCTGTTATTCCAGGTATTTCTTGACTTCCTATTTTTGCATTCCAGTCCCCTATAATGAAAAGGACATCTTTTTGGGGTGTTAGTTCTAGAAGGTCTTATAGGTCTTCATAGAACCATTCAACTTCAGCTTCTTCAGCATTACTGGTTGGGGCATAGACTTGGATTACTGTAATATGAATAGTTTACCTTAGAAATGAACAGAGATCATTCTGTCGTTTTTGAGACTGTATCCAAGAACTGCATTTCAAACTCTTTTGTTGACTATGATGGCTACTCCATTTCTTCTAAGGGATTCTTGCCCACAGTAGTAGATATAATGGTCACCTAAGTTAAATTCACCCATTCCGGTCCATTTTAGTTCGCTGATTCCTAAAATGTCGATGTTCACTCTTGCTTTCTCCTGTTTGACCACTTCCAATTTGCTTTGATTCATGGACTTAACATTCCAGGTTCCTATGCAATATTGCTCTTTACAGCATCGGACTTTACTTCTATCACCAGTCACATCCACAGCTGGGTGTTGTTTTTGCTCTTCATTCTTTCTGGAGTTATTTCTCCACTGTTCTCCAGTAGCATATTGGGCACCTACCTACCTGGGGAGCTCATCTTTCAGTGTTCTATCTTTTTGCCTTTCCATACTGTTCATGGGGTTCTCAAGGCAAGAATACTGAAGTGGCTTGCCATTCCCTTCTCTAGTGGACCATGTTTTGTCAGAACTCTCCACTATGACCCATCTGTCTTGGTGTGGCCCTACATGGCATGGCTCAAAATTTCATTGAATTAGACAAGGCTGTTGTCCATGTGATCAGATTGGTTAGTTTTCTGTGACTGTGGTTTTCAGTCTGTCTGCCCTCTGATGGAGAAGGATAAGAGGCTTATGGAAGCTTCCTGATGGGAGAGACTGACTTGGGGGGAAACTGGGTCTTTCTTAGATGACTGCTATTATCTCCATTTTTCTGTTAAGGGACAGAGTCCGAAGAGATTAAATAACTTGCCCAGAGTCACACAGCTGGTAAGAAGCAAAGTTGGGATTTTAACCCAGTCTGAGTTTAGAACCAGAACTCTGAAACTTCTAGAATCAAACAAGAGTTTTCCTTTGTCAAATCCAACTTCTTTTATTTCAACAAAACAACACTGTCTGACTATTAAATGAATGTTATTAGTCTAAGTTTTTTGGTTTGGCCATTTTGTTTTTATCTAATTTGTAAATTTATCTGTTTTATAATTATATTAGATCTTCCAGTATAAGGACTCTGTACCTAGGTTTACTTTGCTCATATTTAAGTAACTTAATAAAAAATAATTTGTTGCCTGGAAAATCCCATGGACGGAGGAGCCTGGTAGGCTGCAGTCCATGGGGTTGCTAAGAGTCAGACGTGACTGAGCGACTTCACTTTCATCTTTCATTTTCATACATTGGAGAAGGAAATGGCAACCCACTCCAGTGTTCTTGCCTGGAGAATCCCAGGGACAGGGGAGCCTGGTGGGCTGCCGTCTATGGGGTCGCACAGAGTCGGACACGACTGAAGCAACTTAGCAGCAGTAGCAGCAGCAGGATATCTGTAAGAACTACTTCCTCTAAGAAAGGGTCCATCCTTTGCCTGTTTTACAAACACCTCTGTACAATAGGAACAATGGCCCCTTCACACAAACTCATCTTCTGTCCAGTGCAAAATCTTATACATTAAAGAATATTTGACCAGTAGCTGAAAATACATCTGCTTTCTCATTTTCATTTTCACAGAGCCTTTTCTCTTGAGAGTTTAAGGAGCCATATGGAAAATTTTCAACAAATTAAGATGTTCCATTACACTATGAATAGCCTAAGAGTTGGGAGGAGCTATTAAAATCCCATTAACAGTGGCCTGACTTTCCATAGTACTTTTCCTTTCAATATCACAAAATGATTTTAGATAAAATGTTATCACACTAATCTCCTCATATCCTGAGGAATAGGCAGTGGAAAGTCTCTGTCACAACCTCACAAATAGAGGCTCTAAATTACAGACAGGTTAAATAAAACTCACAAGAGAATGTGTGTCGAACAGTGAAGTTTACTCAGTTACCTTTAGAGTCTAATTAGATTTCATATCTCTTGGGGAACTTGTGTATTGATCTTAAGAAACCATTAGGTGCAGAGGTCCCTGCCCTAAGCAAGTCTGCTGTCCCCACAATTAGTGAGTGGGGAAGAGTTCAGAGTGATGGACTAGGATGTGGCCAGTCTGGTTTGACCCTTAACTTTGTTACTTACTAGCTTTGAGACCTTGAGAAAACTACTTAGCTTTTGTGACCTTCAGTTTTCAATCACATGAGAACAATTATAGTCCCTACCATGTTCCTACCCTACAGTTACTAACATGGAGCCCTTTCAATAATTATGATGGTGTGTATACACCCATGGCTGATTCATGTCAATGTATGGCAAAAACCACTACGATACTGAAAATAATTAGCCTCCAGTTAAAATTAATTAATTAATTTTAAAAAAAGATAGTGTGTACAAAGGGCTTGGCGCTGGCCTCACACCAAGAATATACTAAAGAAATGGGGATAGTTAGCATCAGTGGCGATAACTGTGCCCATGTGTATTTCTGTTCTTCAGGGTGGACTTCAGACATTGAGACCCTCCACATCTTAGATGAACTCCTGCTGAGATGGAGGGTGGAAGAACTGAGATGGGGCAGAGGGACACAGTAACCCGTGAGTAGAGACGAGACCAAGTTATGGATATTACATTAAGATGCTTTCAGATTTAGCTCAATTTTGGTCTCAGCAAGGAGATACAGTCTCATATGACAAGAGGTTCAGAGGTAGAACTGCTTGGTTAATTCAGCAACTCAAAATTCTCAAGGATCCAAGTGACTTATATTTGAATATAAATTCATATCCAAATATAAATTTCATAGGTTCTGCCCTCAGGCTGGGTCCCTTTATCTTCACCAGATGATTACCGCATCCTAAGATTACAAAGAACCAATATGTGACAAAATTCAGAGGAGGATGAGAAGCCATCTCTTTCTATGACTGTTTTTTAAGAAACAAAGAAACATTTCCCAGAAGCCTCCAGATTTTCCCCCATGTCTCACTGGCCAGAAGTGGTCATAGAGTCACTCTAACCCAGTCACTGGGATCACTGCAGTTGTCCCAGAGTCATCAAGATTCTGCTTCTAGGGCTGGAAATGGGAAAAAAAGGACAGAGACCTGGATACATCAGAGTTCTGTTGGCAAGGAGGAAGTCGGGTTGGCAGTTGGGTAGGATACTTAATAACAATGTCTGCACTTACTGGACGCCTTCTAAGACTTGAAGCCTAAAAATGCTTTCTTCTTCTTGTCGTTGTTCAGTGGCTCAGTTGTGTCCAATTTTTTGCAACTCCATGGACTGCAGCATGCCAAGCCTCCCTGTCCTTAACCATCTCCTGGAGCCTGCTCAAAGTCATGTCCATTGAGTCGGTGAAGCCATCCAACCGTCTCATCCTCTGTCATCCCCTTCTCCTCCTGGCTTGAATCTTTCCTAGCATCGGGGTCCTTTCAAATGAGTCGGCTCTTCACATCAGGTGGCCAGAGTATTGGTGCTTCAGCTTCAGCTTCAGGCCTTCCAGTGAATATTCAGGATTGATTTCCTTTAGGCTGGACTGACTTGATCTCCTTGCAATCCAAGGGACTCTCAAGAGTCTTCTTCAACACCACAGTTCAAAAGCATTAAACCTTTGGTGCTCAGCATTCTTTATGGTCCAACTCTCACATTCATACATGACTACTGGGAAAACCATAGCTTTGACTATATGGACCTTTGTTGACAAAATAATGTCTCTGCTTTTTAGTATTCTGTCTATGTTGGTCATAGCTTTTCTTTTAATTTCATGGCTACAGTCACCATCTGCAATGATTTTGGAGCCCAAGAAAATAAAGTCTGTCACTATTTCCATTGTTTCCCCATTTATTTGCCATGAAGTGAGGGGATCAGATGCCATGATCTTCATTTTTTGAATGCTGAGTTTTAAGCCAACTTTTTCACTCTCCTCTTTCACTTTCATCAAGAGGTTCTTTAGTTCTTCTTTGCTTTCTGCCATAAGGATGGTGTCATCTGCATATCTGAGGTTATTGATATTTCTCCCAGCAATCTTGATTCCAGTTTGTGCTTCATCCAGCCTGCCATTTCACATGATGTACTCTGCATATAAGAGAAATAAGCAGGATGACAATATACAGCCTTGACGTACTCCTTTCCCAGTCTGTTATTCCATGTCCAGTTCTAACTGTTGCTTCTTGACCTACATACAGGTTTCGAAGGAGGCAGGTAAGGTGGTCTGGTATTCCCATCTCTTTTAAGAATTTTCCACAGTTTGTTGTGCTCCACACAGTCAAAGGCTTTAGCATAATCAATGAAGCAGAAGTAGATGTTTTTCTGGAATGCTTTCTTGAAACAGGGTCTACATATACATAGCATTGTGTGAAATGGACATGCAAATACCTAGACATTAGCACATTGTAACTCTGCTCTATGCCTTTGAATTTCTGTAGCAAAATTTCGAAATGAGAACTCTGCCATCAGAACCTCAAAATTTCAAATGATATAGTCAGAACAAGAGTGCAAGGGGACAAACAGAGATACAGCCAACAGAGAAGGTAGACATACTGCTAGAGCCCTGTCTTAAAGGCTCGTCCCTTGATAGACTGAAACCCAAGACCAGCAGAACTGAAAGGATCCAGAGGCAAGACCCAGGGGGGTCTCTTCCCCATTTCCCAACTAGACTCCTGACAAGCCTCACTTTGACCCCCCACTGGTCTGACTGTTCTTTAGTTACAACTTCTGGAAAACTATTTCAGGAAGCTAAGGCATTTCCAGAAAGAGGAAAACTCTCAGGGAAAGGAAATGCTGTCCTAGGTCTGATTCTTCTGAACCACTGGGACCCTGCTGGTCTCACGAGACAAATGGATCCTGGAGAAAACAAACTCCAATTGTCCTGCATTCGGTGGCTGCCCCTTGGAAAGTAAGGTCAAAAGGTTCGTTTTATCTATAAGGTGCTTCTGGTCCCACGTCAGAGGACTTTTATTTTGGCTAAAAGTAAATTGAAATCTGAGTTGAAGAAGTTATTTAGACAATGTCATTATTAATCCCAGGGGCCGCTCAGAAATCCAAAGAGGATCTTTCCCCTTCTCCAGGGGATTTTTTGGCCCAGGGATTGAACCTGGGTCTCCTGCACGGCAGGCAGACTCTTTTACCATCTGAGTCACCAGGGGACCCCCAACCAAGACACGGCACAGCCTAAATAAATTTTTTTTTTTTTTTCCAGAATCCTGGCATTGAAGATTTTAGCCATGAGACCATGAATTGTCCACAAGTACATAACAGATGTGCCCTGCTCTTCAAATTTGGAGTACAAATGTAATCACGTCTCTTTTTTTGCTTTCACTTAATCACCAAAGACCTTCAAGCCCTCTGATCTGCCTAAAAACAAAAAACATCTGGTCTGGCTACCACTGTTTCCACACACAGTATCCAAAATGGTGGTTAACTTTCCAATATCCATTCTACCGCAAAAGAATTGTCCAAACTGCTCATGGTAAGCCATTTCCCCAGGCTACTGGGTGGTTTAGCAATAGACATGAGATAGACATATGACCCAGCCCTAACCACCGAGAGGTAAGGGAAGCTGGGAGTTCCAGGGAAAAAACTATTTCACAATATCCAAGGAAACATTCTATTTTCTCTCTTTCCTAGGGGCCTTTCTTGGCACCGTATTCCTGAATGTTAGTCACTCCTGGTAGGGAAGAGAGTGCATTTGAGATAGAAAAACACCAGCTCAGAGTTTGTAGAGCTTTCTCTTTGAATGTGTGGGGCACTAGAGACTACAGATAGACTGGCATAATTTTGGAGTTAGCCCTTTCTCATCCAAGATTAAAGGAAGAAACGGACCCTTTCCCATTATTCAATTTAACTCACTTAAATAGATAATAATGTGACAAACATCACTGTGATTTAAGCTTGAATGTGAAGAATTTAAAAGCACTTGCTTGAAAAAACTTGTGTCACATCTTAAAAAAAAAACAAAACACTTCAGGATGATCTTAATTTTTCATTCCTAGGGAAAAACAAAGTTAAATGCTATTCATCCTGAAAAAGCCCTTTTCATAACTTCTAGGATCTTGGTTGCAAAGCAGAAATTGAACACCACCCCCAGGAAACCTTTCCAGTAATTGCATCTGTCTATCCCACGCTTTGATCTTCTCAGAGTTTATTGGTAGAGCTGGGATAGAAAGATCAGGTGCTACTGAAAGATAACGCTGGTGAGTTATACTCATGGGATTTTTTTTTCCCTCTGAAACTAGACTTTGTTTCATGTGTGACCTTTGGGATGAGATATAACATCAGCTGACTGACAAGAGAGTGGTCAATAGCCATATCTGATGCCAACATGTCAGTCTACGATATTTTATCAATATCATCCTCATTGGTGTGGGTTGATGTGGGTTGACAGGTTTAAATGAGAAAATACATGCTGCAGTTCTTGTGACTCAGCTGGTAAAGAATCTGCCTGCAATGTGGGAGACCTGGGTTCAATCCCTGGATTGGGAAGATGCCCTGGAGAAGGGAACAGCTACCCACTCCAGTGTTCTGGCCTGGACAATTCCATGGACTGTATAGGCCATGGGGTCGCAAAGATTTGGACACGACTGAGAGACTCATTTTCACTTTGTTTTCTTTCACTTTTTCTGTTAATTACAAAGTTATACATAAATATGATTCCTTGTGTGGTTCATGCAATCTCTGACTTGGTACAATAACTTAATTGTATGGTAGGTTCTTTCAGTTTTCAGTCCTGATTTATGCTTTTCCAACGTTATCAGTTTCTAGCTCTCTGAACATGGACATCGTTCCTTAAAGACAGGATGGAATCCCCACAGGTTCTAACAGCGCACAGGTAGGAGATACTCCAGCCAGTGAGGAAATATTTATGGAAACTTTGACCTGATTCCTCCTGGCAATATAGTCAAATGCATTGAGAAGGTCTGGCTGCAGACAGCAGAGGGCAGTGGCAACGAAGCTGAGCATCTCAGCGAGTGGGGAACTGGTGCCAATATGCAAATGAGGCCAGGCTTCTAGCCCTAAAGCTTGGGAACAATCGGATCATTCAGGTGGTTTGACAGGATTTCCCTCGGATTTTAGCTATTGTGTGTGTTGGGGGTTGGGGCAGGGTGGGTGTGCAAGTGTGCTACGTTACCCCACACAAGATCCACAATCTTGGATCTTTTATACCCAATCACCCCTACACACACACACATCCCCACACTGCCATCCCATCCACATCCTGAGAGCCAGCAGTTAGAAATACCTATACTACCATCCATGCTTAGTCGGTTCCAACTCTCTGTGACCGTGTGAACTGTAGTCAGCCAGGCTCCTCTGTCCATGGGATTTTTTAGACAAGAACACTGGAGATCATTGCCCTTTCCTCCTCCAGGAGATCTTCCTGACCCAGGGATTGAAACTGCATCTCCTGCATTGTCAGGCAGATTCTTTATCACTGAGCCACCTGGGAAGCCCCCCAAGTACCTATACCATCAGAATTATGCCCCTTCCTAGTGACAATCAGGAAGATTAAGATAATAATAATCATGTTAACGAAGGGAGTTCAGAAAAGTAAACTGTGAAGCACAGCACAGAAACTACTTTAAGTGCCTAAAAATATTCAGTCGTTATCGTAGTTACCACTTATTACCTATGTGTGGAGAGCTTGGCCACTTCAGTCTCTAAGTCATGCACTCATGGTCCAAAGGAGCGACTTAGTGCAGCATGGTTGCCCCACGACTCTACATGGAGCCCCAGGGTTCACTTGGGGTCTGGTGCTCTTGGCCACCTCAGCCGGTCGCCACTGACATGATGGTTCATTCAATAAGAGTTTATTGACCGCTTTCTGGGGCCCTGCACACTCCTTGTGGTCAGGGATAAAAGACACAGTCTCCTCCTACAAGCTCGTTTTCCAAAGAAGCATGATTAATGCATACTTGTCAGTC
Source organism: Bos taurus (assembly GCF_002263795.3). Lineage (NCBI taxonomy): Eukaryota > Metazoa > Chordata > Mammalia > Artiodactyla > Bovidae > Bos > Bos taurus. The sequence goes on from NC_037336.1 coordinate 94,365,541, forward strand.
GTGTCCAACTCTTTGTGACCCCACAGACTGTAGATAACCAGGCTCCTCTGTCCATGGGATTCTCCAGGCAAGAATACTGGAGTGGGTTGCCATTTCCTACGCCAGGGGATCTTCCTGAACCAGGAATCGAACCCATGTTTCTTGAGTCTCCTGCTTTGGCAGGCGGATTCTCTCTCAACTGCGCCACGTGGCTTGGAGACCGATAAACAGATGATTACTGTATCGCATGACACAGCTTTGACAGCGAGACAAGTCACCAAGCGCAGCCTGGGAGGGCCAGTGACCACCTCCGGGAGGACGCGACAGGGACAGCCCTATGGCACAGCCACAGTGGCAGACTTGCATCAGCATGAGATTTTTTGGTTTGTTTTAAAGATGTTTTCATGTGGACCATTTTAAAAGCCTTCATTGAATTTGTTACAACGTTGCTTCTAGTTTATGCTTTGATTTTCGGCCCTGAAGCATGTGGGGTCTTAGTTCCCCAACCAGGGGATCAGACCTGCACCCCCTCCACTGGAAGGCAGGGTCTTAACCCCTGGACCACCAGGGAAGCCTCCACATCAGGACAAGTTTTGAAGGATGAGTGGGAGGAGCAGACAGGCAAAGAAGGGAATGGGGATGGGGTAGTGCGGGCCAGTAGAGGGATTCTAGACAGAAGGAATCACCTGAGAATACTCCCAAGACGAATGAGGACAAGCAGACCAAGAGGTGGACAGGGCCCGGATCACATAGAAGGTCTTTCCATGAAACCAAGGAGCATATGTTTTGTTCTGTAGACTAAGAGGGTGTCAGGGAGGATGTTATACAGGGCAATGGCTGTATCATAAATGTGGTTCCAGAAATATTGTTAGACCAGCATTGTAGAGAAAGGATTCCAATGCAGCGAGTCTCTGGATGGAAAGAGTGGAGGGCTTCCTGCATAATCCAGGAGAAAAATGATAAGGACCTGAGAAGACAGACAAGGTGGGGGTGGAAGAGGAAGATAGGTTCCAGGCTTGTTTAGGAAGTAGAGGAGGACAAGTTTACTGACCAAATGATTATAAATAAGTCATGTGGGAGAGGCAGGGCTCAAAGATGACTCCAGGGTTCTGGCCTAGGTCACTGGGTTGATGGTGATGCCATTTCCTGTGAGTCAGTTCCACGAGGACTGTGGCTTAATTAGCACATGGCACGGTGACTAGGATGTCGTAGGTGTTCAGTAAATATTTATGGAACGAACGATGGCACGAATGCCTGGGTGAGGAATATAAAGGAAGAACAAGAGGTTGAGAGCAGGGTTGGAATGATGGTACATGTTGAGTGTGAGATGCTTATGAAATGGTCAGATAAAGATGTGCTAAAGACGGTCACACCTGTAGGTCTGGAGGTCAAAACAGAGATCTGAGCCAAAGTGGCTTTCCTGGTGGCTCAGACAGTAAAGAGTCTGCCTTCAATGTGGGAGACCTGGGTTTGATCCCTGGGTCAGGAAGATCCCCTGGAGAAGGAAATGGCTACCCACTCCGGTATTCTCGCCTGGACAATCCCATGGACAAAGGAGTCTGACAGGCTATATAGTCCATGAGGTCACCAAAGGTATGGATGTGGGAAACATTCACGTTCAAAAGAAGGAGATGGAAGACCAAAGAAACCATGGTCAGATCCTGGGGTGCATCCACAGTTAAAGGGCCAGCAGAGGAACAGGAGCCCTCAGAAAAGGTTAAAAAATAAAGGCAGGGGACTTCCCTGGTGATCCAATGGCTAAGACTCCGAGCTCCCAATGCAGAGGGCCTGGGTTTGATTCCTGGTCAAGGAATTAGATCCCATATGCTGCAACGAAGAGTTCCCATGCCGAAACTAAAAATTTATTAAAAAAAAATAATAATAATGGCAGAAGGGACTTTTCCTGGTGGTCCCGTGGTTAAAACCCAGCTGTTCTACTGCAGGGGGCGCAGGTTCAATCCCTGGCTGGGGGACTGGGATCCCACATTGCACAGCCAAAAAGTAAAATAAAATAATGGCTAGAAAGGAAGGAATGGTGTTGCAGAGTTTCAAGATGGATGGGGTGTCATAAGCCTCTGGAAGGCCAAGGAGAATAAAGGCTGGAATTTATGCACTGAATTTAGCAACCAAGGGAACAGAAATCATACGGCCCTGGCAAGAAGGAGCACTGAGATCCTGCAGGCCACTGGCGGGGTGAAATGAAACACAGCTGAAGCCGTAGGAGGGTGGGGGCTGAGAGGTGTGCCAGGCAGGGCTGTGCCAGAGCCGGCCCTGGGGAGGAGCAGGTGAACCAACTGTTACACTTTCAGGAATTTTGAGAGCTGGTGTTAAACATAGCCATTATTAAAAAATAAAATATTATATAAATGTGAAAATTTGAATAAATTATACAAAGAACAATAGTTATAAACACCTACAACTCATCACTTCCTAATTATGTACTTTTCAGCGTATCCTCATCTGTTAAGGTTGTTAACGTCTATTATCTCTCTGTGTGCAGAAATATTGTATAACCCTGTGCTACTGGGAATCTCTTCCCACCCCCACATCCAGGGCCATCGGGGTGATGGACTGAAACTGGCCACAGTGGAAATATTTATACCAAGTGCAAATGTTACATGTCAGGGCTCTTGTTTAGTCCCTAAGTCGAGTCCGGCTCTTGTGACCCCATGGACTGCAGCATGCCAGGCCTCCCTGTCCTTCACCAACTCCTGGAGTTTACTCAAACTCATGTCCATTGAGTCGGTGATGCCATCCCACCATCTCATCCTCTGTCGTCCCCTTCTCCTCCTGCCCCCAATCCCTCCCAGCATCAGGGTCTTTTCAAATGAGCCAGCTCTTCCTATAGGTGGCCAAAGTATTGGAATTTCAGCTTCAACATCAGTCCTTCCATTGAACACCCAGGGATGATTTCCTTTAGGATGGACTGGTTGGATCTCCTTGCAGACCAAGGGACTCTCAAGAGTCTTCTCCAACACCATAGTTCAAAAGCATCAATTCTTTGGCTCTCAGCTTTCTTTATAGTCCAACACTTACATCCATACATGACCACTGGAAAAATCATAGCCTTCACTAGACAGACCTTTGTTGCCAAAGTAATGTCTCTGCTTTTGAATATACTGTCTAGATTGGTTATAACTTTTCTTCCAAGGAGTAAGGGTCTTTTAATTTCATGGCTGCAATCACCAACTGTAGTGATTTTGGAGCCCAAATAAATAAAGTCTGACACTGTTTCCCCATCTATTTGCCATGAAGTGATGGGACCAGATGCCATAATCTTCGTTTTCTGAATGTTGAACTTTAAGCCAACTTTTTCACTCTCCTCTTTCACTTTCATCAAGAGGCTTTTGAGTTCCTCTTCACTTTCTGACATAAGGGTGGTGTCATCTGCATATCTGAGGTTATTGATATTTCTCCTGGCAATCTTGATTCCAGCTTGTGCTTCCTCCAGCCCAGTGTTTCTCATGATGTACTCTGCATATAAGTTAAATAAGCAGGGTGACAATATACAGCCTTGACGTACTCCTTTTCCTGTTTGGAACCAGTCTGTTGTTCCATGTCCAGTTCTAACTGTTGCTTTCTGACCTGCATACAGATTTCTCAGGAGGCAGGTCAGATGGTCTGGTATTCCCATCTCTTGAAGAATCTTCCACAGTTTATTGTGATCCACAGTCAAAGGCTTTGGCATGGTCAATAAAGCAGAAATAGATGTTTTTCTGGAATTCTCTTGCTTTTTGGATGATCCAGCAGATGTTGGCAATTTGGTCTCTGGTTCCTCTGCCTTTTCTAAAACCAGCTTGAGCATCTGGAAGTTCATGGTTCACGTATGGCTGAAGCCTGGCTTGGAGAATTTTGAGCATTACTTTACTAGTGTGTGAGATGAGTGCAATTGTACGTTAGTTTGAGCATTCTTTGGCATTACCTTTCTTTGGGATTGGAATGAAAACTGACCTTTTCCAGGCCTGTGGCCACTGCTGAGTTTTCCAAATCTGCTGACATATTGAGTGTAGCACTTTCACAGCATCATCTTTTAGGATTTGAAATAGCTCAACTGGAATTCCATCACTCCACTAGCTTTGTTCGTAGTGATACTTCCTAAGGCCCACTTGACTTCACATTCCAGGATGTCTGGCTCTAGGTGAGTGATCACACCATCACGATTATTTGGGTCATAAAGATCTTTTTTGCACAATTCTTCTGTGTATTCTTGCCACCTCTTCTTAGTATCTTCTGCTTCTGTTAGGTCCATACCATTTCTGTCATTTATTGAGCCCATCTTTGCATGAAATGTTCCCTTGGTATCTCTCATTTTCTTGAAGAGCTCTCTAGTCTTTCCCATGTTATTATTTTCCTCTATTTCTTTGCACTGATCACTGAGGAAGGCTTTCTTAACTCTCCTTGCTACTCTTTGGAACTCTGCCTTCAAATGGGTATATCTTTCCTTTTCTCCTTTGCTTTTTGCCTCTCTTCTTTTCACAACTATTTGTAAGGCCTCCTCAGACAGCCATTTTGCCTTTTTGCATTTCTTTTTCTTGAGGATAGTCTTGATCCCTGTCTCCTGTACAGTGTCATGAACCCCCGTCCATAGTTCATCAGGCACTCTGTTTATCAGATCTAGTCCCTTAAATTTATTTGTCACTTCCACTGTATAGTTGTAAGGGATTTGATTTAGGTCATAACTGAATGGTCTAGTGGTTTTCCCTACTTTCTTCAATTTAAGTCTGAATTTGGCAATAAGGAGATCATGATCTGAACCACAGTCAGCTCCTGGTCTTGTTTTTCTGTATAGAGCTTCTCCATCTTTGGCTGCAAAGAATATAATCAATATGATTTTGGTGTTGGCTATCTAGTGATGTCCATGTGTAGAGTCTTCTCTTGTGTTGTTGGAAGAGTGTGTTTGCTATGACCAGTGCATTCTCTTGGCAAAATTCTGTTAGCCTTTGCCCTGCTTCATTCCGTATTCCAAGGCCAAATTTGCCTGTTACTCCAGGTGTTTCTTAACTTCCTACTTTTGCATTCCAGTCCCCTATAATGAAAAGGGCATCTTTTTTGGGTGTTAGTTCTAGAAGGTCTTGTAGGTCTTCATAGAACCATTCAACTTCAGCTTCTTCAGCATTACTGGTTGGGGCATAGACTTGGATTACCGTGATATAGAATGATTTGACTTGGAAACGAACAAGATCATTCTGTCGTTTTTGAAACTGCATCCAAGTATTGCATTTCGGACTCTCTTGTTGACTATGATAGCTACTCCATTTCTTCTAAGGAATTCCTGCCCACAGTAGTAGATGTAATAGTCACCTGAGTTAAATCCACCCATTCCAGTCCATTTTAGTTCACTGATTCCTAGAATGTCAATGTTCATTCTTGCCATCTCCTGTTTGACTACTTCCAATTTGCCTTGACTCATAGACCTAACAATCCAGGTTCCTATACAATATTGCTCTTTACAGCATCGGACCTTGCTTCTATCACCAGTCACATCCACAACTAGGTATTGTTTTTGCTTTAGCTCCATCCCTTCATTCTTTTTGGAGTTATTTCTCCACTGATCTCCAGTAGCATATTGGGCACCTACCGTCCTGGGGAGTCCATCTTTCAGTGTCGTATCTTTTTGCCTTTTCATACTGTTCATGGGTTTCTCAAGGCAAGAATACTGAAGTGGTTTGCCATTCTCTTCTCCAGTGGACCACATTCTGTCGGAACTCTCCACCATGACCCGTCTTTCTTGGGTGGCCCCACTTGGCATGGCTTAGTTTCATTGAGTTAGACAAGGCTGTGGTCCATGTGATCATATTGGCTAGTTTTCTGTGATTGTGGTTTCAGTCTGTCTGCCCTCTGATGCCCTCTCTCAGCACCTACCGTCTTAGTGGGGTTTCTCTTACCTTGGACGTGGGGTATCTCCTCACGGCCACTGCTCCTGACCTTGGATGTGGGGTATCTCTTCATGGCTGCTCCAGCAAAGCACAGCCGCTGCTCCTGACCTTGGATGGGAGGTAGCTCCTCTCAGCCGCTGCTCCTGACCTTGGATGTGGGGTATCTGCTCTTGGCCTCTGGCTGCTCCAGCGCCGCACAGCCGCTGTGATCCAAGTGATCCAAGCACTGTGGTGTAGCAGAGGGGCTGACCGCGGAAGGATTAGACAAGGATAGTTCTTCGCTTCAGGGGGATGCTCAGGTCACTTTTCTAAAAAGCTCTCTCCAGGTTGATGATGTTTCTGTTTAGTCGCTCAGTCATGTCCAACTCTTTGCAACCCTTTGGACTGTAGCCCACCAGGCTCCTCTGCCCATGGGATTTCCCAGGCAAGAATACTGGAGTGGGTCACCATTTCCTCCTCCAGGGGATCTTCCCGACCCAGGGATCAAACCCATGTCTCCTGCATTGACAGATTCTTTACTGCTGAGCCACCAGGGAAGCCCCCAGGTTGATATCAGGGCCAGCCAGTGAGGATTCAGAGGATCTGGGGACAGGAAGGAAGTAGGTGGCAGGAACAGGGACTGGGGTACCAGTGGCCTGGCTCGACACTCAGAGCTGGATTTCAGGGCAGAGGTCGACGTGGTCAACTGGTCACCACACTGTGGTCAAGTGCAGATGACCCCAGCCGCTAATCCCTAACTGGGGGGAAGGGGGTCATTGCCTCAGGCCTGGCTGACAAAAACCTGCAGGCAGCTGGGGCAAACCAGACCACGGAGGGCAGGATCTGTCCACCTAGCAGGGGGAAATGAGATTTATTTATTTAACAGAAAAAAAAAAAAAAAAAAGACCAATTAAAATAATTCCAAAACAATCTGATCTTATGGGTACAATGAATCACTGGTTACAGTTGGTGGTGTACTGGAAGATGGGGGCGTTGGAGCTGGGGTGCCCCGTCTGTAGAGAATTAACAAATAAAAGGGAAATAAGCTAATGAGCCCGCTTTTTATTATCACCGGATGTGGCATTTCTAAACCACAGCAGTGATAAAATACATCTCCTTCGGGGCAGACTCCTCTCACGGCCACCCTCCAGCACATGTGTATTTTTGAGAACATTCTAGGTAATCAGTTGATTGTATTAGAACAGCTGACACACACATATTTAGTTCCTTTTTGCGCTGTTTGTTTCATAGAATCACTTATTTTTAGAGTACTGGGGGCATGTCTTATTTTTCCATTCCTGTATCAAGGGTCCCTGAGGTGCTATCAGCTACAGTTGGAGTTTAAGAGCATCTGTAAAGATGTAATACATTCTTTGGAAGAATTGGTATACAAAACAAAAGCCTTGTATGTGCAATAAAATAAGTCAGAAGTTGGTTATGAATCACCACTTTCCTATTATTCTAGCACTGTGCTCTGTGGAGCAGAAAGAGGTTTTAAGCATCAGAAAGTTGTTTTTTTTTTAAAAAGACTTAAGCACACAGGATGTGGAAGGTTTGGCCTAGAAGCAAGTTCTGTTGCATTTCAGTTGTGTGACCTTAGATGTATTCTACTCAATTGCCCTGAGTCTCAGTTTCCCCAACTGTAAAGACGATGGGGCTAACCACTTTCAACCAGCTTCTTCCTGGGACCAGTTCCTCAGAATCCAGGAAGAGGGGGGCACGGAGCTCAGAGCAAGGGAATTTGAGGAGGCGAAATGACATTTACACCCGGAACTTTGATTTCCACCGCAGACAGCGGTGTGCTCTGACATGTTTGGGGACATCAAAGTGAAAACTGGAACTCAGAAACTGGGAAAACAGCTCAGTGGGGCAAGAAGCCAGGTCGGGGCTCTGCCAGAGTGGGGCTCACCTCAGGAAGCAAAGTGAAAAGGATCTGAGACAGCTGTGATCACGTGGCAGGTCAGCTCCCTCACCCGCTCCGAGCTGTGATGTCCATTCTGGAAGGAAAAGCTGGTTCCAGAGGCGGCTCTGGCAGCAGTGCCATCACCATTTGCCAACTGGCAGGTCCAGCGTGAGCCAGAAGCCTCTTCTCTTCTCGTTGTCTTGGCTGCATTTTTGAAGAGTGAATGTTTCTTGTATAAAGGAGGATTATAGAAATCCTATGAACCCCACTGAATCACCCAAATCAAATGGAAAAGAAAACAAACAAAATGCCCATGGCCTCTTTTCAGCTCCTTCTACACAGATTCTGTGCTGCAAAGTAAACCACGGACTTTTTCTTTCCTGCCTGAAAATGGGTGGACAGTTACTTCCAGAGGGCGCTGATGTTGGCACGCCGATGACGGACGATGTACGGCCACTCCTCTCGGGTGCGATCCATCTGCCTTCTTTGATGCTGAGCAGGGACGGGGTCTTTAGTCACAGGGCAGGCAAGGAAGAGGGCTGGGGAAGCTGCCCAGGCTCCCAGATCAGACCGTCCCAACGTGAAAGAACTTTTCCACATGTAGTTCCAATACTTTCCTGTGGAATTTAAATAAGCAAAGGGAAAGATGGAAAAGGGCCTTCTCCCCCTTCTCATGCTCATGTTACGTGGTGTCTGACTCTTTTCAACTCCACGGACTATAGCCCGCCAGGCTTCTTTGTCCATGGAATTTTCCAGGCAAGGATACTGGAGTGGGTTGCTATTTCCTCCTCCAGGGGATCTTCCCGACTCAGGAATTGAACCCACATCTCCTGTGACTTCTGCATTGGCAGTCAGAGTCCTTACCACTGAGCCACCTGGGAAGCCCCTTGCTCCTTCCTAAGGAGTGCTTAATAAACAGGGTGAGAAGGGAAGAGGACGAATCAGATTTGAAGAAACTAGCCTTTGAGATGGTCCTGAGGTTCAGATGGCTAACCCAGGAGCAAGGCAGGCAGGGAGCCATGAATCTAGTGTTGGGGTCCAGGGCAGGCAGCCCCAAGATGTGCCTCTGTGGCATATTGATTACTTAGAATTAAAGTTACTTAAGATGTGGCCAACCAAGAGGGGTGCTCTGGCTGTCCTTTCCTGTCGCCCTGAAAGCAGGAAATAAATCTCTCATGCAAAACGTGCTCTCCTTGCCTCTGGAGGTAGAGGACATCTTTCTCACCAAAGACCAGGAATCCAGCCAAGAAGCCTGTAGAGATAAGCCTGTTACTTCTTTAATTTACTACCCCAAACCCAAACTCTGTTTAGATCATTGATTGAGCACCCCAAGCCCAAATTTCTTTGTCGTGTCAATTACTCACAAATTTATTGTTTGTCTGAAAAGTATGAGAGCTGCACACTGCCTGCTCCGGCTACTTCCTAGGCCCCGCTTCTTCTCTCTCCCTCACCCCAGCCCCGCCTTTTTGTGTGTTTGCTTGTTTTGCCTCGCTGCGTAGCTTGCAGGATCTTAGTTCCCTGACCAGGGATCAAACCCAGGCCCAGCCGTGAGAGCACCCAGTCTTAACCACCGGACTGCCAGGGAGTTCCCTTAGGTCTCATTTCTCTGAGACCTCCTTGTATGTGATTTAAATTATCTCCTTTTTCTCCTGTTAATCCTTCTTGTGTCAATTTTATTATTAGTCCAGCCACAAGAATTCAAGAGAGAAGAAGGGGCATTCCTCTCCCCGACACTAGTGACTCATTTTTCCTACCTTGAGAGACACTAGGTAAGCTTCCCTCCCCTGGGGAAGCTGCCTTCTCCATGAGTCACCCCCTCTTTCTGTACACCTGCCTGATGCCAGTGGCCCAACTCCCCGTGCCAATTAACAGCTTACATTCCCCACAGGCCTGACAATCTGTCTTACTGGCAATTCCTCAAAACACCGGGGTGAGTAGTATGAAATTTTATCCTGGGAAACTTAGACTAAGAAACATGATCAAGTATCCCAATTAATTACTAGCGAATCCAGATGAGCAGATGAGCAAATGCAAACCACCCAGCCATGCTGCTTCTTGTTCTCCAAATACAGTATCTGTGCAGCATGCCAGAATCTCACCAGGCAGGCTTTTTACAGCAGAGGATGAAGGCAAAGTAGATGTCAAGGGTCATTAACCTCACCCTAGTCCCTTGCTAAACACTGACACACTGGCGTGTCCAGCCTGCCTTTTAAAGCTCCATGTGTGCATGATGCAAATTTACACTTGCTTTGTGTGTCCGTCTTGGGGTCTATTTCAGAGTCAGTTGCTTCACTGAATCAAGCTAGTTTTAATTCTGATATCCTGGATCAAACGTGGTCTGCGATGGTATTTCCCATCACTGGGTCCTCTTTGAATCAATTTCCTAACCATTATTTTGCTCACGCTCATTGGCTTTCAACGTTGGGATGGCCGGTGGATGGCAGAGAAACACAGCCTTCACATTTAACTGAGGCGAAGAAGGCCTTTTCCTGGGTAGTACCAAGGGGAAAGTATAAATTCCAGGAGCAGGAACCAGAAAACAGACCTTCTATCAGAGCCTGCTTCTCTCCCCCAGCCAGGTCCGAAAACCTTCTCTATGAATGTGTAGAGGAAGGAAGCCTTAACCACACTAAGGCTAAAAAAAACATGACACTGGTTTCTGTATGCGGCTTTTGTAAATCAGTTTAATTACGTCACATTTCCACCTCAAATGTGTGATAATAAGGTCAGGGTTCCCCAGCATCGGGGCAGAAAAAACCCCGATGTATCACCACATGGCACTTTCCTACACAGTCTGTTTTTCCCTTCGAGCTGACAGTGAATCATTTGTTGGCACTGGTGGGGCCATCGCGCGGCAGACACACAATGTGAATAAATGTGCCTGCAGAGCAGCGATGTTGCTGGAGTGGAGTGGCCCTGGCACCTCCTTGTGGAGGCCAAACGTGACTAAGGCTCTTTCTCTGTACTGTATGGAGTTAAATAACCATGTGTCCAAAAGCTACAGCTCCTGCCTTGCAACACTGAACTGTACAATGTGCTGGCAGGGCCTACTACCTCTTGCAAAATATAATTACAGATACCAATGCTTTCAGAGTTTGCATGGACGTGATCCAACTCAACTCAAAATAGTAACAAAGGCTGACTCTAAACCTGTGACAGAGATTCTCTGAAAGGGACCAAGAGTCAAGCCAAGAGCTAATAAGCCTTTTCGGATCTGAAGGAGACTGCCTGACTCTGACCCTGCTGTCCACAAAGGATTAGATCTGAAATCCTTAAGGGCAAGTATTTTTGCTCATATTCCTAGCCCCATCATTGCAGAAATGAACTGAGGTGCACAGCTACAATGAGGGGGAGGGGGACTTTGAGGTGTTTGTTTTTTTAATTTATTTGTTTTATCATTTGAATGTAGTTTGGTAATTTCCTGGAGGGAAAAGATCTGAGGTAGATAGTTCATAATCCACCATTAGAAGCCAAAAATTTCACATCTGTTAATCTTCCATCCTGATTCTCTTGCAAAAAGACCATAATATTTATTCACAAGGGAGATCTGGAAACAAGTCAGATATTATCAAGGGAGGTCTATGGTGCCAGATGCCTTTGTGCCCAGAAACGTACAAAGGTCCTGGGCCGTCATCGTAGTCAGCTGCCAGTACTTTCGCACATTTGCCCACTATGTTATCAATACACAAATGTTTGGAATTTTAGAAACAGCTCACAGCAACAATAAAGACGATATTTACGTTACATACATATTTTTAATATTTTTTGGAAGATTTGCATGAAATAAATAGTTGGTTAAGTATCTTTTCTCTAATTCAGGCACTGTTCAATGTGCCATGGTAATTATTTAGATGTCATTATAACGCTTCATCCTAACTTAGCTTGGATTCTGATACCTGGACACATACTGGATCACCCACCCAGCTTACAACGATGCCCGTTTCTCGTCCCCATCTTCCAAGGGGTTGGGCTGGCCCTGTTTGTCCTGTGTTCCCTGCCTCCTGTCCACAGCAGTGTGAGCAGGGGTACCCTCCCCACACAGGCTTACACACTCACTGGCCCTTCTGGAAAATGAAACAAAGAAATCTTTCCCATTAGCTGTACTTGAAAATGTACAGCTATATTAACTGTACTTTAGAATGTATTAAACAGATTTGCATATAAAACCTTACAGCATCTCACAGGCACTGGTACTGAGTTCTCTATGGAGAGGCTTCTAGCAACTTGGGTGTGAGGTCTGATCCTGTTCCCTCTAAGGATGTGAACTCAGCAAGTCTTTTAGCCTCAATGCATCTTAGTTTCGTCAACTGTAAAATGAGAGAACCCAACTAAAGATTGATATTGTGGTAAAACACAAAAACCCTGAACTTTGGGGTTGTTGCTGTTGAGTTGCTAAGTCATATCCAACTCCTTTGCAACCCCATGGACTGTAGCCCACCAGGATCCTCTGACAATGGGATTCCCCAGGCAAGAATACTGGAGTGTGTTGCCATTTCCTTTCCAAGGGGATCTTCCCAACCCAGGGATTGAACCCACATCTCCTGAACTGGCATGTGGGATTCTTTACCACTGAGTCACCACGGAAGCCTCAAAATTTGGGGTTACTCTTGGATTAAAGTCCCAGATCGGTCACTTCTTGGAGCCTCGGTGTCCTCATTGGATTGTTTTAAAAGTTAGAAAAAAATTATGGTAAACACACCCGACGCGTTACAAGCCCTATGAAACAGGCACTTTTATTATTATCGCTATTACTGTTATTAGTGCTCCTGTTCTTCTTCCTCTTCCCAACAAATGTGAAAGTTCTCTGTAATCTACAAAAAACAATTCTCCAAAGAATGGATATACTTAGACAATCTTTCTTGAGAAATAAAAAGCAGTTCCTGACACGCTTTCATACTCAGCCAGTGGTGTTTAGCTCTCTGGCAACATAACTTCCGAGCTCTGATTGGTTGATCGAGCATGAGAACTAGAAAACAGGAAGAAAACATGCTTTCCCCTCTCAGGAAGAGGACCTTTGGCCTGGCAATAGTGGGAATACTGCTGACTCTGGATATAACCAAGCCTGGACACCTGTCCTTGGGCCGCTTAAGCCTGAGATTTTTCTCACTAGAGCCAGGATGACAATGTCGTCTACTCTTGGGACCCTGGAAACACTGGGAGGTAGTAGGTATGAAATGTTGCTTCACAAAAAAAAAAGAAAAGAAATGTTGCTTCACACAAATTATTTTTGGACAGTCCTCGCTTAGAACTTACCCAAACTTTCCTGTCTTCCACTCCCTGCAACAGAAGTGGAAGACAGGAGTATGACATTCTGACAGCCAATATGGATCCGTGTTGGGCAGGAACCCCCAAAGTGTTTTTCAGCAATTTTCCTACTGGGTCATCATTTTAGGAAAAGAGATGAATCAAACCTCCTTCCTTAAGATGTGTTGATTATTCGGATGTTTTAGGAACTGAAATTTGCATTCAGTGCAACTTAAAGGAAATGATTTTGACAGTTCAAATGTATCAGAATCCCAGTTCAGACCAGGATCCTGTTTTCTCTTTAATCACAAAACATTTTGAAACAAAGTTAAACAAAGTTAAACTTTGAAACAAAGTTATTTTCATTCTAGAAAATAAAGAGTAAATGGCATGCTGCAAATCAAATTATGGTCTGGGTTGCCCACTTCCGGCCAGAGTTGATTCTCAAAAACGCCTTGGGAAATGGCCATGCTCAGGTGGAGACTGGGGAGAAATGCTGAGCCGTGTGGCTTCATAGTGGGGACGTCATGCTGGGGACTGGGCCTAAGAGAGACCCTGCTGGAACCACAGACCATCAGATGGCAGGCTGGGTGATCAACTCACCCTGCTGTGTCCAGACCACCTCAGTTTTAATGCCAGGGCCAGATAACTCCTTAGTCCTGGGTAAGCCCATCAGGTGCTGCTCTGACCTGCCCCACATGCACCTAATCCTTAACCGTTCCTAGACTTTCTGATCCCTGCCTAATCGACTCCTTAGACTTTTTAAAATACATGTTCCTTTATCTACAGAGCAGAAGACAAACATAACAGGCTGGGGGGAAGTGTTTGAGGACAACTATCAGCGAGGCTATTAACCATTGCTTATACAGCCATGACCTTGGACTGGAAGGAAACTGCCCTCAATTTTCTGTCAGTTTAGGACCTCAGAAGCAGTAAGCACCATCCCTGGGGATCAGCACCACTCATGGTCCAGCTTTATGGCTGTGTTTGCTTTCTTCCTTCTAGATAACTTTGTTAAAAGAATATTGGGCTTCCCAGGTAAAGAACCCACCTGCCAATGCAGGAGACATAAGAGACGTGCGTTCGATCCCTGGGTCGGGAAGATCCCCTGGAGAAGGGCACAGCAACACACTCCTGTATTCTTGCCTGGAGAATCCCATGGACAGAGGAGCCTGGCGGGCTACAGTCCATAGGGTCGCAAAGAGTCAGACACGACTGAAATGACTTAGCATGCATGCACGTGTTAAAAGATTATTACTTGGCAGCATTGACACGAGCTAACTTCCTCTTCAGATTCTTTCTTTGGTGGTGTGTGGAGCAGAAGAGGAAGGATGTTTCCCCTTTCCAGCCAGAGGAAACATATTTGCAAAGAAAATGAACCCCCAAAGGAAATTCCTCTTGCCTGGTACTTTTTTTTTTTTTTTTAAGCAAAATTTGCTAGGGAGGGTCTCCACCCCACTGCTTTTACACAGTAGCAGCAATCGCAAGCCCATTTCCCTCATGACGAAATGACAGTACACTGTCTTTCTCCTCCAGGATACTGAATCTGTGAGAGCCTTGAATCAACCAACCCATCCACCAACAAACACCTGTAAAGTTTCCACCACAGTGCAGGTACCCTGGGAACAAGGCTGGGGAGGACCCCTCCTTCATGGACAGAAAATGCACTCAGCAGGTGTAATGGGTTACACCACCTGGCAGAGAGTGTGCTGGGTGAGTGGGTCGCCAGGGGGTCTATGCTTATCTGAGAGGCAGGGAAAGCCTCCTAAGGAAGCTATGTGCAACCATGCTGTCACTTCAGTCATGTCTGACTCTTTGCGACCCCGTGGACTGTAGCCCGCCAGGCTCCTCCGTCCATGGGATTCTCCAGGCAAGAATCCTGGAGTGGGGAGGATGTGATACCTAAGCCAAAACCTGCTGATGGCTACAAGTGAGGCAGGTGCTGACACAGGAAGGAAGCAGAAGCTGCATCCCAGGGGAAGGCCTGGAGGTGGGAGCATCCTCTTTGAAGGGCAGCAGAGAGAGGGTCAGGTGATGAAAATAGCCGGGGTCAGGGAGAGCGAGGCAGGAGCCAAGGATGCTGGGGAGGGTGCGGGGCACAGAAAGGGCATGGTCTGGAGGTCCCTGTTCTGGTCTGGGGGCTTCCACCAAGAGCCTTGAGAAGCTGCCCCAGGCTGGTCCACGGGCGCAGGACAAGACCCCTGCCATGAGCTGGGAGGGCGGCAGAGAGAAGGTCGGGGGTGGCGGGGGGGCGGTGGGGGAGGGCACTGCGGAAGGGAGGAACTGGAGGGAAGAGGGAGATGGGAACATGGGTGTGTTTGCAAGGATCTAGGAGACAGGACCAGTGGAACTTGGTGACTGAATGAATGGTGGTGAGGGCCCCAGAGTGGTTGCAGAAGGAGGAGTCTGAAAGCTGGAAGGATGACCCCCAGGGCAGGGCCAGCTTCTAGGCATGGGGTCTGTGCAGTGGCACAAGCCTGTGCTTGGAAGGGTCCAGGGCTTGGTTGAAGGCTCTGCTGTCACTGTCTTGAAATACTTAACCATTTTTGACCATGGGCCCCTGATTTTCCATCTTGAAAACTGTGTGAAAATCACTCAGTCCTGTCCAGCTCTTTGCGACCCCGTGGACTATACAGTCCATGGAATTCTCCAGGCCAGAATACTGGAGTGGGTAGCCTTGCCCTTCTCCAGGGGATCTTCCCAACCCAGGGATGGAACCCAGGTCTCCCGCATGGCAGGCGGATTCTTTACCAGCGGAACCGCAAGAGAAGCCCAAATTACATCCCCAGTAACATGCAACGGTCTGCTACATGTTTATGCAGAGACTTCGCTCAGTTAGTGATACTTGGACTCTATCCAGGGCCTTGTGATCCTCGATTTACCCTGTCAGGCAGGATGCGAGTCTAAAGAAGGCTGAGTGGGCTCTGGTCAGTGCAGTTTGTCTGTGAGTGCATCAAGGAAGGTCTGTGATTTAAGTTCCCGAGAGCAAGAAGAAGACATAAGATTTACAGTGTACGAGCCTTGGAGGCAGTCAGTAGATTGAGGGCATCTTAATAACATTAGCTCTAAGTTCGTTACTTGAGTAAAACAGGAATTCCCCCCACCCAAGTTTCGTTTAGTTTAGTAATTGGGTATCCCAGGTGGCGCTAGTGGTAAAGAACCCACCTGCCAATGCAAGTTTAAACCTAAGAGATGTGGGTTCGATCCCTGGGTCAGAAGATTCCCTGGAGGAGGGCATGGTAACCCACTCCAGTATTCTTGCTGGAGAATCCCATGGACACAGGAGCCTGGCGGGCTACAGTCCATAGGGTTGCACAGAGTTGGACACGACTGAAGTAACTTAGCACAGCACACAAATGGGCATACCATTTGGCAGAAAATATATATTTTTTAATCAGTGGTTTATTATTTCATTTGGCTAAAAAAAATCTGAGGTTACACAAAATTTTCACTTGAAAGTAAATTATTATTGTAAGGATTTAAAAGAAAATTTGTGAAAACTCCTATGCTTGAACTTCAGGAAAAAGGAAAAGACTGCCCTTTACAAAAGCTAAGGTATAACAACACCTTTAACTGATTATTCAAGGAACCATCAACAAATAGAATTGTTACGCGGGTTTATAGGCTCAGGACAAAATAATAATTATTACTTTCACTATTAAATGAGAAAATAAACTATTAAGAATAACTGAGCTGCAGATCACCGTTATGAGCTTCTTATATCCGCTTACAGCAGCAAGCTTCTATAAAATACTAATATTGCAGGAAGAATAGGGAAAATTTGGCAAGCCCCTCCAAATGTTGACAAGGCTACATCTGTTGAAACCAAATTAGTTATGTGCTTAAAAGGAAGGGCTGGGAAGTCATATTGTTGTTATTGTGTTCAGTTGCTCAGCTGTGTCCAACCCTTTGTGACCCTATGGACCGTAGCCCGTCAGATAGTTTTGGTTTAAACCTCAGATCCATCTTGGGCAAGTTGTTTGAGCTTCTAGAGCCTCAGTTTCCCCAAATGTAAATGAAACTAATTCCTACTTGCTGTTTGTAATTTACATGTTGTAATCATTCAACAACATGTATTTTTTTAAGCAACTGCTAACAGAGGATTATCTGTGTGAGTCTTCATGTATTTCCTTAAAAACAGCCTTTATTTTTCTGATAAGTCACTCAAGTAACTCTGAGGACTGGGGGCTAAGGAGAGTTGGCTACACCGCCCTGCCTATGACCAAGATGAAAAGAAAGTGAAAGTGAAGTCGCTCAGTCGTGTCCGACTCTTCGAGACCCCATGGACTGTAACCTACCAGGCTCCTCTGTCCATGGGCTTTTCCAGGCAAGAATAATGGAGTGGGTTGCCATTTCCATCTCCAGGAGATCTTCCCAACCCAGGGATCGAACCCGGGTCTCCCGCATTGTAGGCAGATGCTTTACCATCTGAGCCACCAGGGAAGTAAGATGAAGGAACTGGTGTTTGCCCCTTGGAAGAAAAGAAGTTTAGAGAGGGACGGAGGTGGGGTGAGTGGGAAAGAGAGAAGAGTCAGTGAGCTGGGTCACGCTGAGGGGTTCACGTGGAGGAAGGAGCCCAGGACACATCCAGAGAAGCAGACTGCCCGTGGGTCTCTAGGGACCACTCTTTGATGTCAGCCAGCTTTTCCCTAAGTGTGCCCCCACAGATAAAGTGATACTATTGGTGTATGCTGCTCAGTTATATCTGACTCTTTGTGACCCATAGACAGTAGCCCACCAGGCTCCTCTGTCGACGGGATTCTCTAGGCAAGAATGCTGGCATGGGTTGCCATTCCCTTCTCCAGGGGATCTTCCAGGTCGAGGGGATCAAACTCCTGTTTCTGGCGTCTCCTGTATTGGTAGGTGGATTCTTCACCCCTGGGCCACCCGGGAAGCCCAGTACAGCATCTGTATTGGTGCCTTGGAGTTTCTGCAGCACAGGACCACAAACTACAGGCTTTACAGCAGCAGCAATGGATTTTTGTATGGTTCTGGAGGCCGGAAGGCTGAAGCCGGGGTAGCGGCAGAGTTGGATCTCTCTAGAGGCCCATGTCGCTCTCCCAGCTTCTGGTGCTTCTTGTGCTATAGATATATCCCTCCCATCCCGGCCTTCCTTGTCACACAGTCTTTCCCGGGGTGGGCCTTTCTCTCTGTGTCTTTGTGCAGCACCTTGGACATTTTTAAAACTCAGGACCCAGAGCAGGCTTTCCCTGGCCCTGTTCTTCCTCCTTCCAGGCCAGGCCGATGTCCTGAGGCTTGGGCCTGCTCCATTCTGAGTCTACACTCCGGGGGCCGATGCCCCATCTCCTCCAGAAGTAGGGGCTCCCAAGGCAGGCTCAAGGGTGGTTAGGAGCCGAGGAGGTGCTGATGGACCCAGCCATCAGGATCATACTCATGTTTCACCCCCAGTTCGGAGGTCTATTAATTAGAATTAGAAAATGGACTTTCCAGATGTAGTGTCTTTCCCAAAGTCACACGGTTGGGCAGTGGTAAATAAAGTTGGAATCCAGGTCCAAGCGATACAAAAGCAATCTGGCTTGGCCGGATCCACTGCCCTGTGCTGGCACCTGGGAGGAACCAGCGGGGTGGAAGTGTGTGAAGGAAGGTTACAAGCGTTCCAAATAGCCTGGAGTTAAAACTCGCCTCTAGGTCCTCCCCACCATTCTATGCAAAACAAAGAACTCTCTCACCCAAAGAAAAAAAAATAGACTTTAAGGTTGATTATGCCCAGCTCCCAGCCTCTGGCCGATCTCCAGAAAATCTTGCCCCAGCTGTTTAAGAGATAACTAACCAGAACAACCTTGGAGAAGAACAGGCCCCCTTAAGACAGTAGATTTCCACATGTATGCCTATATATACTTACTCTTTTCTTGGGTAAGTGCAGCAGCTCACTGGTCTGACTGCTGCCCCTTCTCACCTCATTAAAGGTGATCTGTTCCGGTAAAGTGCCGGTCTCGTTCTTTTTCCGAACATCGCCTTCTCTAACTCCCTTACCCTACAGTGGGGAGGTGGTCAGGTGGGCATCCTGTGGGGCGGGAACACCACCTGTCTGGCCTGAATGGGCAGGTTCCTAAAGGGAAGGGAGGAAGGAGGCTTGGTGGGAGGGTCAGAGGAGAGTGGTGGGGGGATTCCACATCACACCCGGAGTCTCTAGAACAAGAGAGCCCTTAAAAGGGAATTTGCAGGGAGTCTTTTCCCCGACTGTCGTGGGACAGAGCATAGAAAACATATAAAGAAAAATGGGCATTAATCAAGTTGCAGATTAGGGATGATTGGTGTCATTTTCTCAGCCTTTTGCAAGGACATGGCAAGAGTTGAAAGACATGTTCTAGTCCCTCCTCTGGTCCTTATGATATCAGGAAAATCCCTTACTTCTGTTTGCTGATTTTGTGGGGAGACCTGCCAGGATAGTGTTTGGGGGAGCATTATTACAGAGCCTGGAGCCTTGGAACAACTCTCTGGGTGGCTGTGCCTGGCCCTTGTCCTGAAATTGCTTTAGAATTTGTGAGACAAACAGGCAAAATGTAATTTAAACAGTATTAGAAAAGACAATTTAATTAGATTTTGGGTGGGTCAGAAAAAAATGCTGATTTTTCCCCCCGTATCTGGGTGGAAAGATCTACCCAGAAAATGGTACATGCACTCCAGTCAGGCAAGACCTAGGCTTGAATCTCAGCCCCTCTACTTCACAGCAGTGTATGTCTCTAAAGGCTCTTGGGCCCTCTGAACCTAAACCTTCCCATCCATAAAGTGGGCTTCCCTGGTGGCTCAGATGGTAAAGAATCTGCCTGCAATGCAAGAGACCTGGTTTTGATCCCTGGGTACAGAAGATCCCCTGGAGAAAGGAATGGCTCCCCACTCTAGTATTCTTGCCTGGAGAATTTCATGGATAGAGGAGTCTGGTGGGCTGCTATCCATGGGATTGCAAAGAGGTGGACATGATTGAGGGAATAACACATCCATAAAGTGGGGACCAGAGAAGCCAATGGCACCCCACTCCAGTACTCTTGCCTGGAAAATCCCATGGACGGAGGAGCCTGGTATGCTGCAGTCCATGGGGTCGCTAAGAGTCTGACACGACTGAGTGACTTCCCTTTCACTTTTCACTTTCATGCATTGGAGAAGGAAATGGCAACCCACTCCAGTGTTCTTGCCTGGAGAATCTCAGGGACAGGGGAGCCTGGTGGGCTGCCGTCTATGGGGTCGCACAGAGTCGGACACGACTGAAGTGACTTAGCAGCAGCAGCAGCAAAATGGGGACATGCAGACTTGTTGCAAAGATTAAATTCGGTCAAATATGAAACTGCCCAATATAGGAGGTACTCAGTTAATGCCCATAGGTTTTACAGGTGGGACAATTTTGCTTCTCTTATGGTCTTTTTTCCAGGCACTGACAAGAGAATTCACAGTTGCTAGGGGAGAAACAAAGGGTCAGCAGACTATTCCTCCTCTAGGGGGAAAAAAATTCTGCCTTGGACAGTTCTCTTTATATATTTTTTTTGTTCTGGTCTGTTTTATTTAACAACAATAGGACTGTTTAGAATGTGGAATTTTCCTGGGTTTCAGAGCATCTACTTTATTCCTCTTCTCTGATTTTTTGGGGGCTTTCCTGTCGCTAGGGCCGGCCCTGGGCGAGCCTGTCTGAGAACCCACAGCTCGGGACTCCAGGCCCCCGCCTGAGCCTCTCCCGGCTGGCTGGGCTACCCTGTGAGTCAGCCACCTCTTCCTCTACCCCTGCTGACTTCATCGCAAAATGAGGACAGTAGCATTATCTACCAACTACAACAGGATGTTGTGGCAATTAACAAATGAATAATTATAGAGTGCACTCCTATATAAAGCTTCTGATAAAGCTAAATATTGTTTTCATAGGAGCTCTCAAAAGGAATATTTTCTTTACTAGTGTCCAGCTGGTGACTCTCTGGGTGGCTCATGAACTTGGCCTCCCAGCTGGGTGTGCTTCTTCCTCCCAGGAACAGGACTGTGAACATCCAACTGGACACCAGTTTCCCAGAATTCTGTCCTCCTTGGCAGCACTGAATGAGGACCGCGGAGCTGGC
The DNA here is from genome assembly GCF_002263795.3 of Bos taurus. Taxonomy (NCBI): domain Eukaryota; kingdom Metazoa; phylum Chordata; class Mammalia; order Artiodactyla; family Bovidae; genus Bos; species Bos taurus. The sequence continues at coordinate 94,386,582 of NC_037336.1, forward strand.
AGTTAAATTTGCCAGGACTCCAGGTAGATTTAAATTTCAGGTCAATGGCAAATAACTTTCTTAGTATAAGTATGCTTCATGCAATAGTTGTGAGAGAAGCAAAACACTTATACTAAAAAAAAAAAGTATGTTTATTTGAAATTCAAATTTGACTGGGCATCTTATTTTAATTAATTTGTTTGTTTGTTTGTTTTGACTAAATATAGCTATAGACCCTAGGGTTCAGAGCGTTTTGGTAGCAACATCTCAGGACCATAATATTTAGACGTCATAGTCATCAACTCCTGCCTTCAAGGGATCACAAATATCTGTTATTGGGGTTCATGTTAATGTATAACATTATACAGATAGAAACATAGATATAGATAGATATGATCTTATGGGAAAACCTGAATAAACTGGCCAACCCAATAGATATCAGCAATAGAACAAAGTGTGTGTGTGTGTGTGTGTGCATGGTGTGTGTGTCTGTGTTCTAATTAATAAGTATATTTATAATGAGACATCAGGCTGGATTTGACCGCAGGCTGAAGTACACCAACTTCTGTTGTAGAAAATGAGATTGAACATGCTTGCGAGTCATACTGCCTGGGTTCAAGTTCTAACATTGCCATTCACTAGCTGTGTGACCTAGAGCAAGTAACTTAGCCTCAGAGTGTTCTCTCATCCTAAGATGAGAATAATAATAGTACTTGTATTGTTGGGCTGTCGCTCAGTTGTGTCTGACTCTTTGCAACCCCATGGACTGCAGCACACCAGGCTTCCCTGTCCTTCACCATCTCCTGGAGCTTGCTTCAAACTCATGTCCGTTGAGTCAGTGATGCCATCCAATAATAGTACTTCTTACAGGGTTGTTGTATTAAATGAGTTAATAAACCTAAAACTCTTAAAACCCTACCTGGAACAGACTAAGTATTCAAACAACGTAATCTGCTATTTTAACTTAAATCCAGTTACACCGCATATATCAGTTAGGCTTAGGTCTGAGTAACAGAAAACCCAAATTGGCAAAGGCTGGAATAAGAGAGACCTTATTTGGCCCTCAGGTCAGTTACTGTAGAGTCGCTAGAGGAGCTCCATTACTGGCAGGACCCCAGGCTCTTTTAATCTTATTGCTTCACCAGCATCAATATCCGGTCCCAGCTGGTGCTTGAGTTCTAGCATCTTGCCCATATTCCACATTCCCACCAGCAGAAGCATGAGGGCAGGGAGGAAGGGATGCTCTCTCCCGTTGAGATCCTCCTAAAAGTTGCTGCACAAACCTGCCATTTATTTCCCATTGACCAGGACTTAGTCACAGGGCCACAGGGAGCTGCAAGGGGTGCTGGGAAGTGTAGTCGTGACTCTGGGTTTCCCCTAGGAGTTCTATTACCAAGGAGAAAAAACAGATATGGGGAAAACCAGCGGTCTCTAAGACAGCAGTGCTTTCCAAAACCTGCTAAATTAAAATCAAAACACCTAATTTAGCAAAGTCTCCTAATAGCCATTGTAAAAGGGTGGCTGATAGAGAAAGATAGGGAAATTTGAAACAAGCAGAGCACGACCAATAAAGGAAGAATCAGAGTAAGGTCGCCCAGGTGGTTTCTTGGATTTCATTCATGTAAGTCTGCTCATTGTGCGGTTGACCCGGAGGGTCAGGGCCCAGGAGTCACGTCCAACAGCCTTCCTCCTCTGTTGCCATTTACTCAGGAGTGTGAAACACTGGCTTCTCCCCTGATCCCGGTTCTCTCTTCCCAACCTAAGCAGGGCAACAGAAGAAAAGCAGGGGTGAGTGTGGTCACAGGAGGAGACTCCGGGGACACACTGGAATCTCAGAGGACCAGGCTCGCGTTGCTTCCAATCCCTGCATCCATCATGCACTTGGGGCTTGTCTCTGCAACCACACCCCACCCCCAGTCAATTATGCTACCTATCCCAGATGCCTTGCCCTCCCCCTCGTCCCTCTCCGCCAGCTTTTGGGGTGGGGCCTGGGGAGGAACCACAGCCTTTCTGACTCTCTCCCTACTCTCTAAGGGGCAGGCGCAGCAGCAGATTGCAGAGTCAGGTGCTTCAGAGGGTTGGATCGGTTTAAATTCTGCTGTTTCTAGCTCCTAATCCTTTTGATCAGAGAAGGCAATGGCAAACCACTCCAGTACTCTTGCCTGGAAAATCCTATGGGCGGAGGAGCCTGGTGGGCTACAGTCCATGGGGTCCGTAGGAGTTGGGCACGACTGAGTGACTTCACTTTCACTTTTCACTTTCATACATTGGAGAAGGAAATGGCAACCCACTCCAGTGTTCTTGCCTGGAGAATCCCAGGGACGGGGGAGCCTGGTGGGCTGCCATCTATGGGGTCGCACAGAGTCGGACACAACTGAAGCGACTTAGCAGCAGCAGCAGCAGCAGCAGCAGCAACCCTTTTGATAATCATTGTCGGATGCCTTTGGGAAACCATAAGTTGAAAATACACTTTATTTTACATTTTAGGCCTGTGATTATGGGGGTTTTAGTAAGTTTTTTTTTTTTTTTTGCTGTTTCATTTTGTTTTGTTTATAAAACTATTCGAGAGTGTTTAAGTGGGCATCTATCGGTTCTCGCTTATGCTGTTAAATTACTTTGACATCATCTGTAATTCTTCACCTACCCAAGCTGCATATGCAGGTTTATTCAATTAATTAATTAATTCAGTGAATTAAACTACTGGTGATAATCTTCTTTTCCTAGTGTCTGTTCTACAGAAAAGAAATGAGTCTTAATACATACAATGGTAATTAGTTTCCCCAGTCGTGAAGCAGAGAATAAATTTAGCCTCTGTCTTTGAATGTCAGCTGGTCCACTCTGGGACTGTCCGTCTCCTGTTTGGATTGACTGAGAACGCCTGAAATAACCATAAATTATAGCCCTTAGGCCTGGTCCCTGGTAGGTTTTCAATAACTTTTTGAGGAAATAAATGAGAATGATTATGCTTACTAGTGCTTTTGAAAAGCTGTGCCTGTCTTCCTCAAAAAATATTTCTCCAACACTTGGCAACTTAACACCTCTCCTCTAGGCACAAACTGTGGTGATACCTCATACCTCAGTAAGGTGACAAGCTGGGCATCAGTCCACAACCATCACTAATTAACCCACTTGAGGGGAGCACTTGATGTGACCGGCAGGACAAGCTCCTGCATTGCATAGGTGGTGATGGCTTTTCTCTTACTCGTTTCTTAGTTTGGAGTCAGCACCAAGTAAAATCAATAAGTAACTACTTACTGAAATTTCCAGTCAACATAAGAGATATTTATTGAGATGACTGTGAAGGAGTCATTTAACAGATGGTTTAGGAAAAAACAATCCAGCAAAAATCTAGCACCACTGAAAAAACCGAAACTAGGATATTTCATTTGGGTTAAATATTAACCCTTCAATGTCCCTGATTCGTAAAAGAGCATTTACTAATTTTTAAAAAAATTAATACTGACACACGACCCAGGTAATCATGATGGTGTGATCACTCACCTAGAGCCAGACATCCTGGAATGTGAAGTCAAATGGGCCTTAGAAAGCATCACTACGAACAAAGCTAGTGGAGGTGATGGAATTCCAGTTGAGCTATTTCAAATCCTAAAAGATGATGCTGTGAAAGTGCTGCACTCAATATGCCAGCAAATTGGGAAAACTCAGCAGTGGCCACAGGACTGGAAAAAGTCAGTTTTCATTCCAATCCCAAAGAAAGGCAATGCCAAAGAATGCTCAAACTACCGCACAATTGCACTCATCTCACACGCTAGTAAAGTAATGCTCAAAATTCTCCAAGCCAGGCTTCAGCAATACGTGAACTGTGAACTTCCTGATGTTTAAGCTGGTTTTAGAAAAGGCAGAGGAACCAGAAATCAAATTGCCAACATCCGCTGGATCATCAAAAAAAGAAGAGAGTTCCAGAAAAACATCTATTTCTGCTTTATTGACCATGCCAAAGCCTTTGACTATGTGGATCACAATAAACTGTGGAAAATTCTTCAAGAGATGGAATACCAGACCACCTGACCTGCCTCTTGAGAAACCTGTATGCAGGTTAGGAAGCAACAGTTAGAACTGGACATGGAACAACAGACTGGTTTCAAATAGGGAAAGGAGTACATCAAGGCTGTATATTGTCACCCTGCTTATTTAACTTCTATGCTGAGTACATCATGAGAAACGCTGGGCTGGAAGAAGCACAAGCTGGAATCAAGATTGCCAGGAGAAATGTCAATAACCTCAGATATGCAGATGACACCACCCATAAGGTGTAAAGTGGAGAAGAACTAAAGAGCCTCTTGATGAAAGTGAAAGAGGAGAGTGAAAATGTTGGCTTAAAGCTCAACATTCAGAAAACTAAGATCATGGCACCTAGTCCCATTACTTCTTGGCAAATAGGTGGGGAAACAGTGGAAACAGTGGCTGACTTTATTTTTCTGGGCTCCAAAATCACTGCAGATGGTGATTGCAGCCATGAAATTAAAAGACGCTTACTCCTTAGAAGGAAAGTTATGACCAACCTAGACAGCATGTTCAAAAGCAGAGACATTACTTTGTCAACAAAGGTCTGTCTAGTCAAAGCTATCGTTTTTCCAGTGATCATGTATGGATGTGAGAGTTGGACTACAAAGAAAGCTGAGGGCTGAAGAATTGATGCTTTTGAACTGTGGTGTTGGAGAAGACTCTTGAGAGTCCCTTGGACTGCAAGGAGATCCAACCAGTCCATCCTAAAGGAAATCAGTCCTGAATATTCATTGGAAGGACTGATGCTGAAGCTAAAACTCCAATACTTTGGCCACCTGAAGTGAAGAGCTGACTCATTTGAAAATACCCTGATGTTGGAAAAGAGTGAGGGCAAGAGGAGAAGGGGATGACAGAGGATGAGATGGTTGGATGGCATCACTGACTCAATGGATATGAGTCTGAGCAAACTCCGGGTGATGGTGAAGGACAGGGAGCCTGGCGTGCTGCAGTCCATGGGGTGGCAAAGAGTCGGACTCAGCACCTGAACAACAACAGTTGAGTGTGAAATGTGTTTGTTGTGGTTTCAACCTTGCCAAAATGATGCTCTGAAGTTTTCAACTTCCAGCTGTTGTTCATGTCTCCACGCAGTGCTAAACTGATGACACTGGAATCACTTTTGATTAATATCAAAGAGTTACTATATCAGTCTCAAAATATAAGTGGTCTCCATACACCAAAGAGGTCTATTTCTCAAACCCACGGATCTTGGCTTTGGGGATATTAATGCTGTTATGGAGATAATTCCATTCCCCAAAGTTTTCATTTACTCCCTTTGATCGTTTTGTGCTTGCGTCTCCCCCAGCCCTCAAACCAGACGGCTGGTTACTTAACAGGCAGGAACTTTTATTCACCTTAGTCCCCACGCGTCCTTGGCAACTCCAGCACCCAGGTGAGCTCTTTGTGTAAGCAGCAAATCTGCAATAAATGTTCACTAAATAAAAGAGAAAATACAGCCATTAGGTTTTTGCTGTCATTCAGTCACTAAGTCATATCCAACTCTTTGCAGCCCCATGGACTGCAGCACACCAGGCTCCCTGTCCTTCACTATCTCCTGAAGTTTGCTCAAATTCATGTCCATTGAGTCGGTGATGCCATCCAACCATCTCATCCTCTGCCGCCCACAATCTTTCCCAGCATCAGTATCTTTTCCAGTGAGCCAGCTCTTCGCATCAGGTGGCCAAAGTATTAGAGCTTCAGCTTCAGCATCAGTCCCTTCAATGAGTATTCAGTGTTGATTTCCTTTAGGATTGACTAGTTTGATCTCCTTGCTGACCAAGGACTCTCAGGAGTCTTCTCCAGAACCACAATTTAAAAGCATCAATTCTTTGGTGCTCAGCCTCCTCTATGGTCCAACTCACATCCATACATGACTGTTGGAAAAACCATATCTTTGACTAGATTGACCTCTGTCAGCAAGGTAATGTCTCTGCTTTGTAATATGCTATCTAGGTTCGTCATAGCTTTTCTTCCAAGGAGCTTCTTTTTCTGACTCCAATGAATTTTGCAAACATGAAAAATGTTAATTATAAAATCGAAATGACAGTTTTATGAGAATTTGTTATTCTCTCTACTTTTACACATAAAATTGTTATAATAAGTTTTTATATGAATAATGTTTAAAAGCACATTAGATGAAGAAAATAGCCTTCCTAATTCAGCCTTAAATACTATTTCACTGTTGGGACAACTTTTGGTATTAGCATAACTGGAAAAATATCTTTGATGTGGGAGTCCTAAGCTACCTGGTTGCTGGACAAAAGTTGTACTTCTTACCTTCCTTTCAGTGGAAGAGACGTTAGAACTTAAAACAGCAACAACAAAAATAAAGCTATGAACAAAATCAGTATTTTCTTTAAAGAAGACATGTGATGCAGAGAATGGGTATTGTAGGAATAAAGGAAATTAGATCTGAAGTCACTCAGAAATGATTCACAGGAGATTCAAGGCAAGTAGCTTGTTGGTACACCTTGAATTTCAAGAATTTGGGTGCTCTTTTTTTTAGCCAACGTTTCTGTGTTCCTCAATGCTTCCTTTTTATTTGAATATCCTCATAACAGTGTCTCTACTACTATGTCTCACAACTGACATTTGCTTACACTGACACCTCAATTGTGTTTGAACTATTTGTTGGGGATACAATATTTTTTTCTATTTAAATTGTATCTCTGCAGGGGCTGTGAGAGGGAGGCTCCAGATGGAGGAAATGTACGTACAATTATGGCTGAATCACATTGTTACATGGCAGAAACCAACACACTGTTGGAAAGCAATTATCCTCCAATTAAAAATAGATTAAAAAAATTTTGTTTAATTTGTAACTCTGAGACTAGGAAAGAGAGTTATAAGTCAGGATAGGCAAGGTTATGCTGCAGAAAAATTTCAGTGGCTTCAAAGCTTCATTTCTCACAAAAGATCTCCTGTGGGTCAGCAAAGCAGTTGGGGGGCAAAGGAGAGAGAGACTGGGAACCTGAACCTTTCCCACCTGGAAGCTGCGCCATCTGGAACTTGGCCTCTGCAAGATGAGAGTGACCAGTCACTTCTGCTCACATTGCTTTAACCAGAACTGGTCACGAGATTCCAAGGAGGCAGGAAAGGGTGGCTTTCTAGAGGTCCTCAAAGGAAAAGAGGCCATGTTTTGGTGAACACTGTTTCTGCCTCATTATCACTGAGTGCTTCGTAGACATAAATATAGTTCATCCACCCAGGTAAAAACTACTGCTTGAATACTTGGTATGTTCAGGCACCATGCTAGGCATTGGTGATTTCCAGAGACTTCATTAAATGACTGCACTCCAAAAGGAGCTCTGTTATCTTGAGAAGATCGTAAGCTCTGCTTTTTTTTTTTTTTTTTATTGATACAAGAATATAAACTCAAAGAACAGAAATTTTTTAAAAATGTGTTTCATGACATACCTAGAAGGTGTTATATATTGAAAATCCTTAACTTTTCACACATTAATATTGACGATGATCTTTGGAATACTGCACACCAGGTTCTCTCCTAGCAGTGCCGCCCACCATGAAACTCTCCAAGCCTCCAACATCTCCTTTGTAAAATGAATAAAAGAGTAATATCATGTACGCCAAAGAATGGTTGCAAGGATTAGATGAGCTGCTGCCTCTAAAGTACACACAGTATCTGGCACACAGCAGGTGCTCGGTAGTGTGAAGCACATAAGTAATTGCTAATTAAAGTGAAATAAGTTAAAATAATCAAAAGAATGGAATTTAAATTGTGAAGAAGCCTTCTTTCTGTTTGCTTCATTCCAGCTTTCCTTCCTGGATGACTTGGTTTGAAAGTCACTAAGTGGAGGTCCAGCAAGACAGCGCCCCCCACGTCCGGGACTGTGGGTGCAGGGTGTCGGAGCCCAGGAAAGACGAGGGCAGCAAGTGGGTCACTTACAGAGAACATGTGATAAGTCAACATCTTGAAGAAAATGGGAGCCAGGCTTCACACTGTCAGAGAAGGAAGTTACGAATATAGAAAATAAACTAGAATGAATTCTGGGTGTTGGATCTGGAATTGGAAGTATTCGTATGAACTCATGATTTATATTGTATTTTTGTTGTTGTTGTTCAGTTGCCAAATCACATCCAACTCTTCTCAACCCCATGGCCTGCAGCATGCCAGGCTTCCGTGTCCCTTACCATCTCCCAGCTTTTGCCCAAGTTCACGTCCATAGAGTCGATGATGCCATCCAGCCATCTCATTCTCTGTTACCTCTTCTCCTTCTGCCCTCAATCTTTCGCAGCATCGGGGTCTTTTCCAATGAGTGGGCTCTTTGAATCAGGTGGCCAAAGTATTGGAGCTTCTGCTTCAGCATCAGTCCTTCAAAAGAGTATTCAGAGTTGAGTTCCTGTAAGATTGACTGGTTTGATCTCCTTGCTCTCAAAGAGACTCTCAAGAGTCTTCTCCAGCACCACAGTTGGAAAGCATAAATTCTTCAGTGCTCTGCCTTCTTTATTGTCCAGCTCTCACATCCATACGTGATTATTGGAAAGACCATAGCCTTGACTACACGGACCTTTGTCAGTAAAGTGATGTCTTTGCTTTTTAACATACTGTCTAGGTTTGTCATAGTTTTCCTACAAAGAACCAATTGTCTTCTAATTTCATGGCTGCAGTCACCATCCACAGTGTTTTTAGAGCCCAAGAAGAGGCAATCTGTGACTGCTTCCACCTTTTCCCCTGCTATTTGCCTTTTGTATTATCTAGGGACAAAGAAATTATCTCTAGGGGACGACAGAGGATGAGATGTTTGGATGGCATCAGTGACTCGATGGATGTGAGTCTGAGCGAACTCCAGGAGTTGGTGATGGATAGGGAGGCCTGGCGTGCTGTGATTCATGGGGTCGCAAAGAGTCGGACACGACTGAGCAACTGAACTGAACTGAAATTTCATTGTGAGGCAACCCCAGACAAACAAATTGAGGAACATTTTAGAAAGTAACTGGCTTGTAATCTGTGAAAATGTCAAGATCCCAGAAGTCAAAGATAAACTGAGAAACTGGATTGAGCAAGATTAAACAGACAGATGAGAAAGTTGCCCTTTCCTATATTCTGGCACTATGTCCCAGGTCCATCTTGCACTTTCCCTGCCCAACTAACCACAGTGACTCATGCTAGACTGGACCTTTTCCTTTAAAGGACATTATTGAAACCATTGGTGAAACCCGTGTGGGGTCCAAGGACTAGATGGTGGTACATTGTCAATGTCAGTCTCCTGATTTTGATGGCTCTCCTTGGGCTATTTAGGAGAATGTCCTTGTTCTTTGGAATTTCATACCAAAATATTCAAGGGTAAGATATTATAGCAGCATCTTACTTAACTTACTCTTAAATGGTTCTGGAGAAAAAGTTCTTTGTGCTATTTTTACAACCTTTCTCTAAGTTTAAATAAATTCCAAATATAAAAAGGCTAGAAGCCGAGTGGTGGTGATGGTTGCATAATGTGAATGTCCTTAATGCCACTGAACTGTACACTCAAAACTGGTAAGTTTTCCAATATTTTTTTATCATATTTATTTATTTGGCTGTGTCTGGTCTTCCTTGCAACACGCAGGATCTTTAGTTGTGGCACATGGAATCTAGTTCCCCGACCAGGGACGGAATGTGGGCCCCCCTGCTTTGGGAGTGTCTTGGCCACTGGACCACCAGAGAAGTCCCCAAACTAGGGATTTTATGATATACTTTATGATACGTGTATTTTATGACATTTTTTTAAAAACTAGGAAAATGGAAAATAAAGAATAGAGAACGAAATGACTGCTCGGAACACACATTGGAAACTAGTTTGTCCTGCACACCAAAATTGCACCTGTGTGTGGAGAAGGCTTTGATCAGGCTGGCACTTCCTGTGTCCTGCAAAAGGAAATTAAATCAATTGCCCTACACAGTGGGCATCCTTGGGGCAGCATCAGCCTTGAGGGTCGTCTGGAATTTTGTGGGAACGTTTTTCTTCTATTATCACTATTCCTGGGGAAGGGGCACACGACCAGAATTCAGGAGATGCATTCAGCTGCAGATGGTGGACTTCCTGCGTGTGGGGGCTGTACCTGGAGATAAAGAATTGCCCCCGTGTTGCCGTGTATCTCAGGTGTCTCACCAGATGTTCGCAAGGTGAAAAAAGCTTTTTATAACTCTCTCAGCCTAGAACTCCATTTGCACATAAATGCAAAGTACTTTTTCCCCACAGTTTCCGTATTCACTGAATTTTCCAAGAATGCAACTACCGTGTAAATTGAGAAGACTCTACTTTGTTTTATTTGAGACTTTACCAAGAAGCTGCTATTTGGGGAAAATGAGGTCACCTATGGCAAAGCCGCCTGCCTGTGGAACTGGAGTAGCCAATATACACACCTCCGTCACTCCACTTTTGCAATTTTCATATATTACACAACTATGTCACTGAGCTGGTGGAAGTGTTCTTTTAACTGCTTTACAACCCCCAAATTATCAAATTAGTGGAGAGAGATGAATACAAAGATCTAGTTTAATTTCTTTAAAATGATTCCTTTAAAATATTTCATGCGGGTGGAGGGGGAAAGGAGGCTCAAGAAGGAAGGGATATCTGTATACTTACAGCTGATTCACGCTGTAGCAGAGCAGAAACCAACACAACATTGTAAAGCAAGTATTCTCCAATTAAAAATAAATTTTAAGAACAAAATATTTCATATGATTGTTATCACATGTATACTGAATTTTTCACTCAGTGTTAAGAAACACATTGTGAATTTGCATGTTGAGATTATTTATTCTTTGTATCATGCTCAGTCACTCAGTGGTGCCAACTCCTTATGACCCCATGGACTGTAGCCCATCAGGCTCCTCTGTCTGTGGGATTTCACAGGCAAGACTATTGGAGTGAGTGGCCATTTTCTGCTCCAGGGGATCTTCCTGACCCAGGGATCGAACCTGGGTCTCCTGCATTGGCAGGCAGATGCTTTACCACTGTGCCACCTGGGAAGCCTATTATTTCTCAGTCTCCATCCCCAGCTGTCCCCAGAGGTCTCCTGCAGATCCTCTCTGCACCCTTCTGCTTCTCTTTCCAACCCAGTGTCCCCACCCATTCTCTACTGAAGCCCGAGTTCGCCAAGGTTCAGTTATGAAACAGTGAATTTTTATTGGAGTGGTGTTGATTTATAGCGTTGGGTTAGTTTCAGGTGTACAGCAAAGTGATTCAGTTACATCTATATATACATTCTTCATCAAGTTCTTTTCCATTATAGGTGATTACAAGATAGTGACTATTGTTCCCTGGGCTATACAGTAGGACCTTGTTGTTTATCTAATTTTTATAAAGAAGTAGGTATCTGTTAATCCCAAGCTCCGAATTATCCCTCCCCCACTCCTTTCCCCTTTAGTAACTATGGTTTTCTTTCCTGTGTTCTCCAGAGTGAACTTAAGGAGATCAAAATAGGAGATATGTTTTCCGCAATTCACTGTCCCATGTCAAAAGGCAGCAAATTATTTTGAGAGTACCCCATATAGGCGAATTCACAGTTTGCCTGTGAGAATATCATACTTCCTCATTTTCATCCATTTATAATTTGAGGAACCAGAGATCAAATTGCCAACATCCGCTGGATCATGGAAAAAGCAAGAGAATTCCAGAAAAACATCTATTTCTGCTTTATTGACTATGCCAAAGCCTTTGACTGTGTGGATCACAATAAACTGGAAAATTCTTCAAGAGATGGGAATACCAGACCACCTGACCTGCCTCTTGAGAAACCTGTATACAGGTCAGGAAGCAACAGTTAGAACTGGACATGGAACAACAGACTGGCTCCAAATAGGAAAAGGGTACATCAAGGCTGTATATTGTCACCCTGCTTATTTAACTTATATGCAGAGTACATCATGAGAAACGCTTGGCTGGAAAAATCACAAGCTGGAATCAAGCCAAGTAATTCTGGAGCCCCCCAAAATAAAGTCTGTCTCTGTTTCCCTTGTTTCCCCATCTATTTGCCATGAAGTGATGGGACTAACCAGTCCATTCTAAAGGAGATCAGCCCTGGGTGTTCTTTGGAAGGAATGATGCTAAAGCTGAAACTCCAGTACTTTGGCCACCTCATGCGAAGAGTTGACTCATTGGAAAAGACTCTGATGCTGGGAGGGATTGGGGGCAGGAGGAGAAGGGGACGACAGAGGATGAGATGGCTGGATGGCATCACCGACTTGATGGGCATGAGTTTGAGTGAACTCTGGGAGATGGTGATGGACAGGGAGCCCTGGCATGCTGCGATTCATGGGGTCGCAGAGATATGGACATGACTGAGCGACTGTCTCCGTGCAATCTTGATTCCATCTTGTGCTTCAGTCCAGTCTGGCATGGATTTTTCATGATATACTCTGCATGTAAGATAAACAGGATGACAATATACAGCCTTGACGGACTCCTTTCCCAATTTGGAACCAGTTCCATTGTTCCATGTCTGGTTCTAACAGCTGCTTCTTGACCTGCATACAGATTTCTCAGGAAGCAAATAAGGTGGTCTGGTATTCCCATCTCAAAGAATTTTCCACAGTTTGTCGTGATCCACACAGTCAAAGGCTTTGGCTAGTCAATAAAGCAGAAATAGATGTTTTTCTGGAATTTTCTTGCTTTTTCTATGATTCAACAGATGTTGGCAATTTGATCTCTGGTTCCTCTGCCATTTCTAAATCTAGCTTGAACATCTGGAAGTTCTCGGTTCACATACTGTTGAAGCCTAGCTTGGAGAATTTTGAGCATTACTTTGCTGGCATGTGAGATGAGTGCAGTTGTGCGGTAGTTTGAACATTCTTTGGCAGTTTTTTCTTTTGGTAGATCTAGTGCAGATGATTTTTAAAAAATATCTTTCTCCAAGAGCTTTCATAGCATAGACTAAATAATCAGCAGACATCAATGAATTCTATTAATCTTTATGAATCACTGCATCAAGAAATAGACTTCCCCGCTGGCTCAGGTGGTAAAGAATCCTCCTACCATGCAGGAGACCTGGGTTTGACCCCTGGGTTGGGAAGTTCCCCTGGAGGAGGGCATGGCAACCCAGTCCAGTATTCTTGCCTGGAGAATCCCCATGGACAGAGGAGCCTGGTGGGCTGCAGTCCATGGGGTCAAAAGAGTCGGACACAAACTGAGCAACTAAGAATCGCACAGCACAGCATCAAGAAACAGAGGTGAGAAATGCTGAGTCCTAAGAGCTCTTCACTTCCCTATTAAAGCCCACTTTCCCTTTTACTCTTGGGTTCCATGAAACTTTGCTGTATTCTGTGATAGTTACTTTTTCTATTTATGCTGTAATTTAGTTTCAGTTATCTGCAGCCAAAGAAGCTTGACTAATACAGATGAAGAAAGTCTAAGAACCTAAAATAGCCTCTGAAAATATGGCTAAGAAATTCAGAAGAGCTGACTAACACCCGGCCAGCACTGAGGGGCAATACAGAGGCAGATCCCAGTTCTCACTTGTGAGACCCCCTCTGAACTTCCCACTAGAACATTTATGAATAAGTAAGTACTCAAAAATATGTGAACTGACAACACCACTGGACACTGTGAGAGAAATCCAAGGCCAGAACGTAGGGGACTTTCCACTATCTTCCAAGTGAATGAGGTTGGGTTGAAAATTATCCTCTTGATCATACCTCTGTGTTCTCTAAACTAGCACAGTAATGAATGGCTGGGGAAAAGTTGAGAGGTCTGACTCAGCTCCGTTAGGTGTTACCATTAAGTAGCTTGAGAACACCTCTCTGAGAAAGCCAGCTTTGCCATTCATCTGTGAAAATGACAAAGATGTTCTCAAGGCAAGGGCTCAGAAAACACACCATCGTATAGCTTCCTGTAAATGTCATTCAAAGACTAAGAACACCGTGCAGTAAGTATGGAAACTAAGGTGTGCGTGTGTGCTAAGTTGCTTCAGTCTGTCCGGCTTTGTGACCCTATGAACCCTAAAGTAGCCCCCCAGGCTCCTCTGTCCATGGGATTCTCCAGGCAAGAATGCTGGAATGGGTTGCCACTTCCTCCTCCAGGGGATCTTCCAAACCCAAAGATGGAACCCACATATCTTATGTCTCCTGCATTGGTAGGCTGGTTCTTTACCACTAGCACCATCTGGGAAATGCTTGAAACTAATTGAATGTACACTTAGTTTTTTGGAGCTGGTGGGGGATATGGTTTCAAAATTGACTAAGCAAAAAACAATTCTTTAAAAATTCTTAAAAAATGAGCAAATGCTTAACATATGTTATACTATAACACAAAAAAACAAGGAGGGGGGGCTGAAGAAAGGAGATCTGTACATAATAGCAAATGTTGTTCTTAACTTTAATAGCCATAGAAATTGATTTTAACCATGTGGCTCTTAAACCTATAACCTCAAACAGCTTTAAATGGGTTGTCTACTTCCAAATCACTTTAAGATATGAAAGCAAATAAAATACAGCATAGGTCCCAGATGACAAGAGTTGCAAACAAAGAACATAGGGGAGCATAAGGAACAGAAAGCATACATCAAGAGGACTGAAATAGCACAAAGAATATTGTTAATGTTGTTAATATCGTTAATATTAATATTGTTAAGATATCATTTAATGACATGTCAAAATGTTTTATAATAGAATGTTAAGGGAACAAACAGGCTAAAACACCACACACAAATAGATGCAACTGTGTAAAACATGTATAGAAAAATCTAGAAGGAAAATGAAAGAATGTTTAAATTAGTTGCATCAGGGTATTTTTGAATTTCTTCCATTTCTCTCTTCTTTTCTGGTGTTTGAGTTTGGGAACAACGGAAATGTATTACTATATTAGGCAAGGTTCATTATTGCAAGCAATAGAAATTGACTTTGGCTTTCTTCAATTTGGAGGGCAGGTAGGCAGCCTGGAAACCCAGGGAAATCTTGACATTGCAGCCAACAGAATTCTCTCTGCTTCAGAGGGACATCAATATTTTTTTTTTCCTCTCAAGGCTTTCAACTGATTACATGAGGCCCATCAACATTATGGAGATTAATCTGCTGTACACGAAGTCTGCTGATTTAAATGTTAATCTAACCTAAAAATACCTTCACAGCAACATCTAGACTAGTGTTTAACCAAATATCTGGGTACTGTGGCCTAGCCAAGTTGTTGTGGTTTAATTGCTAAGTCTTCTCCAACTCTTGGCAACCCCATGAACTATAGCCCACCAGGCTCCTCTGTCCATGGAATTCCCCAGGCAAGAATATTGGAGTGGGTTGCCGTGTCCTTCTCCAGGGGATCTTCCTGACCCAGGGATCAAACCCCCGTCTCCTGCTTTGGCAAGTGGATTCTTTACTGCTGAGCCACCAGGGAGGCCCCTAGCCAAGCTGACGTGTACAATTGACCATCATGGCATCCAACTGGTTGAACCCAGGCCGTGTACCAGAGTCCTGGCAGCCAGAGTGCGGGGAAGGAGGGAACTCAGGTTCACTGCTACAGTGAGAAGCAGTGCTCTGCGCCCCGCCAAAACGATCTATGGTGGGGGGTATCCCAGAAACAGGACAGGGAGCTAGGTGTTGCAAAGCACTTTTTTAAAAAGACAAACATTTGACGCAGTTATATTTATAAACGACAAATTTTTTTTTCCTTATGAACAAATTGCAAGTTCATCAGCAAATCCTTGGTGAGATTTAGAGACCATGAGTCATAATAGTTGACTTCATTCAGTTGCCTGCGAGCTCTGCCCCAATTTCCCCACCCACCTCCCTCATGATTTTCATTGCCTGCCTCGTCTATATTGGGGAGCCCACCTAATCACCCACACCAGGAAACTGGGCTTCATCCTTGACCATCCCTCCATCTCACTCCATAGAACCAATCAGTCACCAAGTTCTACCATCTCAAATGTCCCTTCCCTCTGTCCCACTGGCTCCCATCCTGATGCAGGTGTTTATTGTCTCTCACTGGGACTGTTTCCTGATTCTCCCAGTGTGATCTGAATATTCACTGAAAGGACTAACGCTAAAGCTGAAGCTCCAATACTTCGGCCACTTGATGTGAAGAGCCGACTCATTGGAAAAGATCCTGATGCTGGGAAAGATTGAAGACAGGAGGAGAAGGGGACGACAGAGGAGGAGATGGTTGGATGGCATCACCGACTCAATGGACATGGAGCAAACTCCGGGAGATGATGAAGGACAGGAACGCCTGGCGTGCTGCTGTCCATAAGGTCGCAGAGTCAGACATGACTTAGCTACTGAACAACAACAACCAATTGGTCTTGTCTCTCTTGTTTTCTTTTCTACCCTCTCTAACCATGTTCACTGTGCCTTCAGAGTTGAGTTTCTAAAAACCAATATACACCTGCTGTTCTGAGCCTTGCCTCTCTTCCTGCCTTCATGTGGGTTCCCAGAGTGTGGAGACAGGAAGCACCTACTTCAACCTGGCAGACATATAAGGAGACTCTATTTTTGTAATAATATTTATTTATTTGTTTGTCTGCGTCGGGTCTTGGTTGCACATGGGATCTTTATTTGCATTAGGTAGGAGCTTTAGTTGCAGCATGTGGGATCTAGTTCCCTGACCGGGGATTGAACTCAGGCCCTCTGTACTGGGAGCGTGGAGTCTTAACCCCTGACCACCGAGGAAGTCCTAGATGTGGGGGACTCTTCATACAATTTTTCTCATGGTTTATGAGAGATAGAGGTGCTAGAATACATTGTCTCCGACTACTCACAACAGAAGTTATGATACCAGTTGAAAGATGGAAACTACAGAATTTTCAATAAATCTGATTTTCTAACCTGATGAGGTAAGTGAAGCTTAGTTCACTCCACTTTACTCAAAGTGTTTCTCTGAATAAAATTTTTATTCAATTTACAGCCTCTGTAGTAGACCTTATTATCTAAATATATGTTCATGGGATCCTAGCTTACCTTTTCATGCACTCATTTATATATGCATTCAGTGGTTCAGCAAAGCCTTATTGAGTGTCTGCCTTCCACCAGGCTCCATGGCAGGTATGTAAGAAAAGTCCTATTTGTCCCATTGTAGCACCTACATCAATTCTTCCTGGCTGTAGGCCTGGTATTGGGGTAATCCTATCAAGTGTCTGCAGTAAGAGACAGTCATTTCACTGGCGGCCTGTGAGTTGAAATTTGTGATTTGGACACTTTATTGGAACTCTACACACAGAAAACTAATAAAAAGGCATGTTTATGTCTTTCATCAGATTATGAAGACAGATAAGCAGCCAAAACAGTATTGGCCTAAAGCTGAGCTACTCTATAACTATTCATCATTTTCCAAAGAAAAAAAAACAAATGTCTCTTTCTCTTGGCTTCCTTTTCTGCTCAGTGTGGTAAATCCATCATCTAGAGATTTTTCTGTCTCTTTATTTTCATTTCTCCATTTCTGCATATGCCCTAGGTTACTGAGTCACTTATCTTCAACAGATGTAGCAGTTACTCAAAGTCTCCAAAATATTTCATAATTGTGGCATGAAATGCAATTGTGAAACATTATTCCACGGGTATAATCTTGGCTATGTGACTCTTAGTGGGAAAAATAAAGAAAAACATCCTAAAGTTTCTGTCTAAACACCCACCAATCTCCCTTTTTGAACTATAAAGCGAATGAAACCACCAATCCTACGAAATAATCTTAAAATCAAGTGAAAAATGGTAGCTGGCAGCAACCACACCAACACATTGTTTTGAGGTAATCGGAAGTGGATGATTTGAATTATTACCAAACATTTATTTTCTTTCCGAAATTTAAACTTGGAATTGTCATGGCAACAGAACATTTGGATGATCTGAAAACTGGGACAGCTACATTTTTGGACCCAATTGCCTTCATATGTTAATCTAAACAAAACATCCTCTTTGGCTTCTGCACTGGCAAAGCCCAGTACAGTGTTTGCAAAAATGCTGTTAATAATCACCTACACATGAGAATATCTTTAGGGATTAAACAGCCTTTTCAATCGGGTTCCTTTACAGTTGTTCCAACTATGTTCCACTGTCCCACTTGCCTCCTTGTATGGTCAAGCCACTATGGAGAGCTGTTTTCTTGTTTTCTGTTCATCCCCCTGCTCGACCGGTGCCTGCTTCACTTACAGCCTACTCACATGACTAAACTTCTTACAAACTTGCTCCAGGCCCCAGCTAATGATTGTTCTAGCTTTGGATCAGAATATCTCCACTATGATAGCTTATCGAAGGTGAGAGGGGGGATAAGGGACTGGTTTCCCTGGTAAATAATGAGCCAGTGTGTCAGACTCTCAGTCGTGTCTGACTCTTTGTGACTCCATGGACTGTAGCCGGCCAGGCTTCTCTGTTCATGGAATTCTCCAGGCAAGAAACACTAGAGTGGATTGCCATTTCCTTCTCCTGGGGATCTTCCCAACCCAAGGATCCAACCCGGGTCTCCTGCATTATAGGCAGATTCTTTACCATCTGAGCCACCGGGGAAGCCACTAATGAGCCAACTTGATGTCTATTTCCCCTGTAACTGGTAACTTCCCCTCCTCCCATTCCCACCCCTCTTCAAAGACTGCTCACAGCCATGTCCTGCCTGCTGTGAGCTGCACACATTGGGATGTCACTCCAGGACTTTACTTCAAACACCTAAGATCCCCCATCCATTAGACCACTGACGTCTCTGTTGCTGACTCTGTGCTCTTACTTTGGTCTTGAAGCTGGGCAATCTTGATTCCAGCTTGTGCTTCATCCAGTCTGGCATTTTGCATGATGTACTCTGCATATAAGTTAAATAAGCAGGGTGCAGCCTTGACATACTCCTTTCCCAATTTGGAACCAGTCTGTTGTTCCATGTCCAGTTCTTACTGTTGCTTCTTGACCTGCCTACAGATTTCTCAGGAGGCAGGTAAGGTGTTCTGGTATTTCCATCTCTTTAAGAATTTTCCACAGATTTTTGTGATCCACATAATCAAAGGCTTTAGCGTAGTCAATAAAGCAGAAGTAGACATTTTTCTGGAACTCTCTTGCTTTTTCTATGATTAAGCAGATGTTTCAATTTGATATGTGGTTCCTCTGCCTTTTCTAAATCCAGCTTGAACATCTGGAAATTCACAGGTCACGTGCTGTTGAAGCCTGACTTGGAGAATTTTGAGCATTACTTTTCTGGCGTGTGAGATGAGTGTAATTGTGCGGTAGTTTGAACATTCTTGGCATTGCCTTTCTTTGGGACTGGAATAAAGACTGACCTTTTCCAGATTTGCTGGCATATTGAGTGCAGCACTTTAGCAACATCATCTTTTAATATTTGAAATAGCTCAAATGGAATTCCATCACCTCCATTAGCTTGTTTGTAGTGATGCTTTCTAAGGCCCACTTGACTTCATGTTCCAGGATGTCTGGCTCTAGGTGGGTTTTTAGATAGATATTTTCAGGAACTGATTTCATGATCCCAATCCTTGCATCTCTTCACATCTAGAAAGGGGCTAAATCCCTTCATGGTGACATCAGCTCCTCATGACTAGCAGAAAACGTTTTGTAAAGTCCATGCTTGATTGCACTGAACTCCTTTTTCACCAAAATCTTCTATATTGACCTTCTCCCACTGCCTCTTTGGAGCAGTCTTTCAGCGCTCTCTGAGGTGCTGTCTCCTGGGCTGCAGCCCTCGTTTTACCCCAAATAAAACTCAACTCACGACTCTCATGTTGCGCATCTTTTTAGTTGCCGATGTAAAAGCAGTCTGGGTTCCTGAGTCACACTTTGAGCAGATAAGCCTTAGAGAGCTGCTCAGTCAGAAGCTTCACACTGGGTTTTGTGTGAGCAATATATAAAGTTTTATTGTGGTAAATGCCTAAAATATTGGTGCTTATTTGTTATTAGAGCAGACCATAGGCTACCCTGGCAGATATAAATGTGAAAGGCAAAACTTTAAAACTGAGGTCATACAAATTATGACCTCAGAATAAGAAAGAATTCCTCAAACAAGACACAAAAATCATAAACTGTAAGTGAATAAAACAGTAATTGAAGCACATTAAAATTAAGAAATTTTATTCATCCATAGGTATGATAGAGAGAGACAAGCCCACCTTGGGAAGATATCTGTAACGTGTGTGGTTCACAAAGAGATGATTCCCAGAATAAAAAAATTCTCCTTTGAATCAGTCAGAAAAAAGCAAATATCCAAGCAGAAAAATGGGCAAAAGATATAAACAAGAATTTCGCAGAAAAGAAAATATGAATGGCCCCAAAACAAAACAAAACAAAAATGTTTATCCTGATTGGAACTAGGAAAAAATTAAAAGCATGGTGATATATTATGTTATATCCTAAAGGAAATCAGTCCTGAGTATTCATTGGAAGGACTGATGCTGAAGCTGAAACTCCAATACTCTGACCACCTGATGTGAAGAACTGACTCTTGGAAAAGACCCTGATGCTGGGAAAGATTGAGGGCAGGAGGAGAAGGGGATGACAGAGGATGAGATGGTTGGATGGCATCACTGACTCAATGGACATGAGTTTGAGCAAGCTCTGGGAGTTGATGATGGACAGGGAAGCCTGGTGTGCTGCAGTCCATGGGGTTGCAGAGTCGGACCTGAACGAGTGACTGAACTGATACTGTATTATACCTATCAGACTGACAAAAATCAAGTAACTGGACAATACTAAGTGTCAGAAACAATAAGAACTCTTAATTCTTTGGGGGAAAAATTGATAGTTTCTGGTAAAATTGAAATATGAATATTCTGTGACCCAATAGTACCAGGCCTAAGCCTATACATATACAACTTCAAAATAGTACTGCTTATTATCGCAAAAACTAGAGACAAACCTCATCCATTCACAGTAGAGTTAACAAGTACATTGCGGTGGATATTCCATGGAATACCACATAGTTGTGAAAATGAATAAGGTATAGCTATGACCGAATCTCCAAAACATGTTAAAAAACAAAGTCACGTTAGAAAACATGTATTTCAGTCATTTAAAATATAAAAATCAGGCAAAACTAAACAATATATTGCTTAGAGATATCTACATAGGGTAAGACAGAAAAAGTACACCCGTGTTTACAAAATTGAGGAGAGTGATCACCCCAGAAACAGAAAGCAGAGGACATACTTGGGATGAAGCATGTAGCTTCAGAGGAGCTGCAAACCCTCTGTTCTTAAGCTGCATGGTGCCAGCTTTTAAACATTTTTTAATTTTCTTTTTTTTAATTGTGGTAAAATACACAAAACATAGGATTAGCTCTCTTAACCATTTTTTAAATATTTCTTTATTTGGCTGCACCAGGTCTTGGTTGCAGCACTGGGGATCTGTGTTGCTACGTGTGGGATTTTCATTGCTACATGTGGGATCTTAGTTCCCTGACCTAACCCAGGCCCCCTGGATTGGGAGCATGGAGTTTTAACCACTGAACCACCAGGGAAGTCTCTGTCTTAACCATTTTTAATTGTACAGTTCAGTGCTATTAAATGCATTTACGTTGTACAACCACCACCATCATCCTCCATTTCCATAACTCTTAAAGTTTTTAAAATATTTTCATTTAAAATGTGCATACATATTATATGCATTGTTTTGCATGCTGACACAGTTCGTGTTTTTAAAAGCCAAAAAAAAAAATCCTTGTAGAACTATATTTATTGTTCTGCAACTGCATCCATTGTATATTCTAAATATAAAGTGGAATGATACGGTGGTATATACATACAATAAAATGTTATCCAACCATACAAAAGAATGAAATTCTGATACATACTATAACCTGGGAAGACCTTTAAAATATTATGATGAGTAAAACAAGCCAATCACAAAACGACAAATATTGTATAACTGCACTTATATAAAATATCTAGAAGAGCCAAATTTATAGAGACAGAAAGTAGATAAGCATTTACAAGGGACTGAAGGGAGAGGAAAATGTGGAGAGATTGCTTAATGGGTACAAAATTTCTATCTGGGCTTATGAAAGAGTTTTTTAAACAGAGGTGATTGTGGTACAGCATTGTGAATGTAATTGATGACACTGAATCATACAAGTAAAAATAGTTAAAATGGAATTATTATAAGTATTGCTGCTGGGTACTGAATTCTGTTTAAACAGGAGCTTTCTTTACCACTCTAAAAATGGCACTCCACTGATACCTATCTTGTTTATATTGAGAACTTAGCTATCAGCCATTTTCTTGCTTACTTGCCCTCTGTAGTCTCTAAAGTCTTTCTTGTTATCTTTGGGTTTTAGACCATAATGTAGCTCATCACTGTTTCCAGTGTATTTACTTTGCTCAGGGGATGCTGAGTTACTTGAATCTGTGGATTGATGGCTTTATCAATTTGGACCATGCTTGTGATTTTCACTTCTAATATCAATTGCTCTCCACGTTCTCTACTCTCTTTTTGATCACATCCCATTTATCTTTTAAATCTGTCCTGAATTTTCTGACATTATTCACCCTGTGCTTTTTTGAGATATCTATTCTCTTTTCAGCTTTATTTTTAAATTAAAAATATTATCCAGCTTTCAGTTCCGTTCAGTCGCTCAGTCGTGTCCGACTCTTTGCAACCCCATGAATCGCAGCATGCCAGGCCTCCCTGTCCATCACCAACTCCCAGAGTTCACCCAGACTCATGTCCATCGAGTTGTTGATGCCATCCAGCCATCTCATCCTCTGGCGTCCCCTTCTCCTCCTGCCCCCAATCCCTCCCAGAATCAGAGTCTTTTCCAATGAGTCAACTCTTCGCATGAGGTGGCCAAAGTACTGGAGTTTCAGCTTTAGCATCATTCCTTCCAAAGAAATCCCAGGGCTGATCTCCTTCAGAATGGACTGGTTGGATCTCCTTGCAGTCTGAGGTGTAATTGACAAATAGAAATTATTTACATTTAGGATGTACAACATAATGATTTAGTATATGTACACACTGTGTATTAACACTGTAAGTTAATTAACACATGACCCCACATAGTTGCCATTTTTGTGTGTGTAATCAGAATACTTATGATCTACTCTATTAGCAAATTTCAAATAAACAAAGCAGTATCATTAACTATAGTCACCATGCTGTACATTAGACCACCAGAACATATTCATCTTATAACTAAAACAGTTCCCAATTCTTCACCCTGCTGTCTCCTCAGCCCCCGGCAGCCACCATTCTACTCTCTCTACCATTCTATGAGCTCAGCTTTGTTAGATCCCACATGTGGTGAGATCACACAATATTTGTCTTTCTGTATCTGACATATTTTATATAGTATTGGATTTTACATAGTATTCATTCAGGTTTTTCTGTAACATCTTACAGTATCTTCCAAGTTCATCTGCACCGTTGCAAATGTCGGGGTTTCCTTCTTTTTATGGTTGAATAATATGCTATCTGGAGAAGGTAATGGCAACCCACTTTGGTATGCTTGCCTGGAGAATCCTGTGGACAGAGGAGCCTGGCCATGGGGTTGCAAGAGTCGGACACAACTTAGCAACTAAACCACCACCACCAATATGCCATCAGATAACATTTCACCTGTCAAAGAACTTTTAGCTTGTTTTCATATCTTGGCTATTTCAAAATGCCACAATGAATGTGGAAGTGCAGGTATTTCTTTGAGGTCATGATTTAATTTTCTTTGAATATATATTCAGAAGTGGGGCTGGGATCATGGCCCAAAAATTTTTTATTTTTTGAAGAGCTTCCATATTCAAAAAGTTTCATAATGAACTAATTTGTTCTCATCGACAGTGTACAAGAGTTCCATTTCTTCACACCTTCACCAAGGATTGTTATCTCTTATTTTTTTTATAATAGCTGCCCTGAACAGTGTGTGGTGACATCTCATTGTGGTTTTGATTTGAATTTCCCTGATGGTGACCAATGTTGAATATCTTTTCATATACCTGTTGACCATTTGAATGTGTTCTTTGGAAAAATGTCTATCTACATCCCCATCCATTTTAAAATCTGGTTATTTGGGGTTTTTTTGCAATTGTGTTACATGAGCTCCTTATATATTCTGGGTGTTACTCCTTATCAGATATATATAGCTTGCAAATACCCTCTCCCATTCCATAAGCTGCCTTTTTATTTTGTAATTTTGTTGATCATTTCCTTTGCTGTACAGAGCTTTTCGTTTGATATAATCCCTGTTCTTTATGCTGCTTATGCTTTTGATGTCATATCAAAAAAAAAAAAACTTCACTGCTAAGAAATGTCAAGGAGTTTTTTCCCCCTCTGTTTTCTTCTAGAAGTTTTATGGTTTCAGGTCTTACATTTAAGTCTTTATACTCCATTTTGAGTTAATTTTTGTATATGATATAAAATAAAGGTCTAATTTCATTCTTTTGAAATTTTTAATCACTTTTTTAAAAGATCGACTTATTTTATTCTAGTTTTGCCTGTGCTGGGTCTTTGTTGCTACACAAGGGCTTTCTCTAGTTGCAAAAAGTGGGAGCTAGTTACTCTTCATTGCAGTGCATAGTTTTCTCATTGCTGTGGCTCCTTTTTCCCAGAGCACAGGGTCTAGGCACTCGAGCTTCAGAGCTGCAGCGCGTGGGCTCAATAGTTGTGGCTCTCAGGCTCTAGAGTGCTGGCTCAGTAGTTGTGGTGCCCAGGGCTATGCAGCATGTGGGATCTTCCTGGACCAGGGATTGAACCTACCCACTCCAGCATTCTTGCCTGGGGAATTCCATGGACAGAGGAGTCTGGTGGGCTACAGTCCATGGGACTGCAGAGTTGGACATGACTGATGGACTAACAGATCTACATGGCAAGGCAGATTCTCAACCATTGGACCGCCAGAGAAGCCCCTTAATCATTTTTGAACATTTTCCTTTTGATCTTGGGCCTGTAAATTATTGAGAAAGAACTTGGATCCCTGTTTGAGGTGATCTAGTCCTACTCAGAGTACAGGTATCTGATTTCTAATACAGTTAGTATCTGCGTTACAAAAGTATTCACTTCCCCTTCGTTTAAATGAATTCTATCTACTGAATATGTGTCAGGTTGGTTTTACACAAGTTACCAATAATTCCTTAATCCCCTCTCCTGCTGCTGCTGCTACTAAGTTGCTTCAGTCATGTCCGACTCTGTGCCCCACAGAGGGCAGCCCACCAGGCTTCCCCGTCCCTGGGATTCTCCAGACAAGAACACTGGAGTGGGTTGCCATTTCCTTCTCCGATGCATGAAAGTGAAAAGTGAAAGGGAAGTCCCTCAGTCGTGTCTGACTCTTCTCAACCCCATGGACTACAGCCCACCAGGCTCCTCCGTCCATGGGATTCTCCAGGCAAGAACACTGGAGTGGGTTGCCATCGCCTTCTCCAAATACCCTCTCCAAAAAATTACATTTTCAAAAAATATGCTGAGTTAGTCTCATTGTCCCAGAGGGAGACAACTAAGGCAGGAGGCGATTGCAGAGCACACCAGCCTGGTGTGAGTGTGTTGGGGTTTGAGGTCAGAGCAGTGTGTTTTTGACTGACTCCCCTAAATTGTTCTGCTTTTCACAACTTCTCCCCTCTTTCTACTTCTGAAACCACAGGTTCTCTAAAACACAAGCATTTCTCCTAGTAGTTCCCATGGCAATCGCATGCAAGTTTTCTTTCTAGGAAGGAGTAAAGGACTTTTGTCAAGTAAGATCGAATAGACAGTCGGGACTGTATTAGGGCCTCAGAGTATGGTAGCATTTGCAGTATTTCTTGTGATGTATCCTTGTGGTATTTCAAATTCTAGGGGAGCACCAAATGCCTCTTTTCATGACTTCGAGCTTATCTACCATAGCTCTTTGGACAAAGCTCTCAATGAATGATTTGTGAATGAAATAAAAAGCAGCTAACAGACCAAACTAGCTCTAAAAAGAGCCACTGCTTCTTGAACACCTACTGTGTGCCACGCACTTGGTCAGGTCTCTTATGAGCATTACTCTAGTCAATGACCTGACAACTGTCCCCTGAAAACCACATCATTACTTTATAGATGTCGACATGGACGGGTAACAGGCAGATAGCGAGTTTATGAGAACTACATGTGTTTCTCAACAGTTCTTTATTTAATATTTAAAAATAATTAAGTTTGGAACACCTCCATTTCTACAAAGTATAACATTAAACTGGTTATTTATTTTGAAATTAATGCAGAGCTTATCTTTATAAGAATTGTGAGTTTCTGTGCATTTATTTACTTATAGAATATTTTGCACTTTGACATTTCCTGACAATCGAAGCTTTAATGATCTGAATAAGCAGAAAAATTGCTGAGGTGCCTGTGAAAATTTTGAGAAACTAGGGTAAAGATGCTAGACGCATTAGGGAAGAGATTCACTATATCACGTGACTAAATGAAACACAGTGAGGATGAAGAAAAAAGATGTTGAAGAAAGAGATGAATGACTAGGAGGGGAAAGGAGACAGAAATCCCAGAGGATTCAAAAAAAAAAAGGTACTAGTTGTGAACTATAAAATAGCTATAATCATTGTGGGCCAGCATTTTAGGAAATTTGTTGTAGATCTGAGAACTGCAATAAGAAACTTACACCTAGGAATGAAACTCACCAAGTGCATAGTTATTTATAACCATTTCACAGAATCTTCTAAGTAAGTCTCAGGGCAGTATCAGTATAAACGAGAAAATTCAGAATCAAGGTTATATAATCTGCTCAAATTCACACATCTAGTGAGCAGCAGAAATAAATTTCAATCCAAGGACTGTCCAAGCCCAGGGTCATCTGCTTACCATTCAGCCCTCAGCAGCAGGCAGTCTTCCTGATCAAAACGTGTCCTTAGAGAGGACAGAACTCTAAGGGACAGAGGCTGTAATTCACAGTACCCAACTCCAGATCAGAGCAGTAGTGGCAAATGTCTTGCACTTGTGCCTCACAACCACTGTCACTAGACTTGCCTTTCACAAGGAAGGAATATAGAAGTGTGTGTGTGTGCTAGCATGTTATGTGGGACTCAGTCTTTAAAAGTAACTGCATAGTCTTCGACTTGAGCAATGACACATGAACCAGCAAAATGTCCTTTGCCACACAACTGTTTCTTTCTTTTTTTAAAAAAGTTATTTATTTATTTGTTTGACCACGCCAGGTCTCAGCTGTGGATCTTCACATCTTCATCACAGCACGCAGGATCTTCAGTTATGGCACGTGAACTCTCAGTTGTGGCATTTGTGGGATCTAGTTCCCTGACCAGGGAATGCCCCCCTGCATTGGGAGCTTGGAGTCTTAGCCACTGGACCACCAAGAAAGTCCCACCACCCAACTATTCCTACTCCCACTGCTGTCAACTTTGTGCCCGGTCACTGAGCATAAATACATGTCTGAGCATTCACATCCGAGTCTGTCCATAACAGGTCAGAAAATCAAGAGACATCCTAGGATAAAGTTTTAGGGGACACTGTGATCCTGGAGGTTGGGAACTCATTTGGGAAGCCAACTAGTTGGCCAACCTTACCATCACTACCCTGCCTTCAATCTCCTGTCCAAACCATCCTTCTGGGAGTCAGTTCAGTTCAGTTGCTCCGTCATGTCCAACTCTTTGTGACCCCATGGACCGCAGCACACCAGGCTTCCCTTCTATCACCAGCTCCCGGAGCTTACTCAAACTCATGTCCATTGAGTCGGTGAAACCATCCAACCATCTCATTCTCTGTCGTCCCCTTCTCCTGCCTTCAATCTTTCCCAGCATCAGGGTCTTTTCCAATGAGTCAGTTCTTCACATCAGGTGGCCAAAGTATTGGAGTTTCAGCTTCAGCATCAGTCCTTCCAAGGAATATTCAGGACTGAATTCCTTCAGGATGGACTGGTTGGATCTCCTTGCTGTCCAAGGGACTCTCAAGAGTCTTCTCCAACACCAAGTTCAAAAGCATCAATTCTTTGGCACTCAGCTTTCTTTATAGTCCAACTTTCACATCCAGTAGTCACATGTGACTACTGGAAAACCCATAGCTTTGACTAGCTGGACTTTTGTTGGCCAAGTAATATCTCTGCTTTTTAATATGCTGTCTAGGTTGTTCATGACTTTGCTTCCAAGGAGCAAGCATCTTTTAATTTCATGGCTGCCATCACCATCTGCAGTGATTTGGGAAACAGGGCTACCCAAACTGAGCCAACAGTCTTCTACAGGATCCAGAGCAAAGAGTCTCTGCTGTGACCCAACCCTGGTTGCTGGTGCCTCCCTTCTATCTGTGCAGCTTCACCAACCTCCAGCATCTTCCCACCTTTACCTCCCACTCCTTCCTGCCTGCTCAGATCCTAGGAATCAGATTCCTATTAAATCTTCAATTCTGGACACTATTCCTTTTATTATACATGGATTGTGTCTTCCAAACAGTGTCAAGAGAGAAATGACATAGTCACAATGAAACAAGAATTAAAACCAACCAATTAGCCTACCAGCCAAAACAAATAAAAAACCCAAACATTTATATATATATTGTCAGCTATCCTAACACCAAGAGCAGGAAATGGCAATCTACTCCAGTATTATTGCCTGGAAAATCCCATGGACAGAGGAGCCTGGTAGGCTACAGTCCATGGGGTTGCAAAGAGTCGGATACGACTGAGCGACTTCACGCACTTCACTTATCCTAACACCAAAGGAAAGCCTTCTTCTATAAAATAACCTCTCCTCTCTGTATACCCTTGTCTGGCTTGATTTCCCTTCAAGGACTTGCTAAAGCACCTGACTTGTATCCTTCTCTGTAGTTTTTCATTTCTTTCCTCCCTCTGCAGGTTGTAGTTCTAAGGGAGCAGGGACTTGTATCCTCAGTGCCCGTAACAGTGCCCAGTGCTGGGCACAAGATGAAGGCTTAATACGCTTATTGTGACTGGAAAAGCACCTGTTGAACCCCATTTTGCTGTTTATTTTCAAGGCCAGCTTTGAGGTTCACTTTAACCTCATTTAACTCATACAGTGGGAAAAGGTATACCCGTGTGCTGGGCCCAGGCTGACTCTGGGATCCATACTGTTCTCCACTCTTTCCATCCGCCAACATGTATGGTAGGTGACCATCATGTGTTTTTATCTTGTTCACGTTACTTTTGAGAGTTTCATATTCCCACGTTAGCTTCACAGTAGTTGACTGCCAACTGAAGAAAAATGCACAACCAAAAAGTTGTGAGTTAAGTTTTATTGGGAGACCTTGCTGAGGACTATATAGCCTGGGAGACGGCCCAGATAGATAGATCCAAAGAATAGCTCCAGAGAGGTAAGGGAGGGGCCAGCATAGAACCAAACAGACCCCTGTGCTCCTCCCCCACCAAAGTACAAAGGTCCTCCATGTCCCCTACCTCTTATTTATAGAAAAGCTGAAGACTCCCATCCTTCCTTGACTCACAAAAACGCAGGCTCAAGCAGTTAATGATTAAGATGATAGAGTCACAGACTCCGTGTCTGACACTCATTCCTGAGTTGTTTTACAGATCCTATAACTGCCACCAGAGAGAAAAAACCAACTGCATGATAACCAGACTGCTTCCATGACACAAACTGCTCCATATTAAGCAGAACTGAGTCTATGGCTAGCACAATTCCAAGTACTGGGCTTAAGAGAATGAGATTACCATTGTTGCTCATGATAATCTATATCTTTGTGAGCATCAAAATAATTATAGCTTGTTCTGCCCGTATATGTAAGCAAGCAGGCAGCTAAAACAAAGGTCAGCAAAGAGATGCTTCAAATCTATGTCTGTATCATTCACTCTATCTAAGACCTCAATGCCTTTTCTCAGCATGAAGAAATTACAGAAGACTGACTTTCCTCCCTAATTCCATAGAAACAGAATGGTATCTGACAGGGGGGATTTGCAAGCAGCTTTTTGCAGGAAACTGCCCTCCATAGGAAGCCCTTTTCTTGTCACTTCAGCAACGCTATGAGAAATGGAGTATTTCCTGCCATATCAGTAAACAAGGATGTCACAGTCATTGGCAATTGCAAAATCACTGCAGATGGTGACTTCAGCCAAGAAATTAAAAGGTGCTTGCTCCTTGGAAGAAAAACTATGACCAACCTAGACAGCATATTAAAAAGCAGAGACATTACTTTGCCAACAAAGGTCCAGCTAGTCAAAGCTGTGGTTTTTCCAGTAGTCATGTATGGATGTGAGAGTTGGACTATAAAGAAAGCTGAGCGCTGAAGAATTGATGCTTTTGAACTGTGGTGTTGGAGAAGACTCTTGAGAGTCCCTTGGACTGCAAGGAGATCCAACCAGTCCATCCTAAAGGAAATCAGTCCTGAATATTCATTGGAAGGACTGATGCCGAAGCCACCTGATGTGAAGAACTGACTCATTGGAAAAGACCCTGATGCTGGGAAAGATTGAAGGCAGGAGGAGAAGGGGATGACAGAGGATGAGATGGTTTGATGGTATCACTGACTTGATGGACATGAGTTTGAATAAGCTCCAGATGGACAGGGAAGGGTGGCGTACTTCAGTACATGGGGTCACAAAGAGTCGGACACGACTAAGCAACTGAACTGAACTGAACTGAACTAAATATGAGCTGGTAAGCCCTCAGGGTACTCAGGAAGGAGAATACCTGCCATTTATCAGCCAGCAGACTGTAGCCACTCCCTATAGTGAGCCTCAAGGGAGCTCAGAATGTAAAAAACACAGGATACTGGCCCCGATACCTAAGATGTATATGAAATTTCAGTGAGCCTTGGCTCTTCCATCTCCCCTTACATAGGAAAGAGCTAAATTCCTTTACTTGGGATATCTGATATTTTTAATTGACAATAATATTTTGATGTTCAGACTACCGGCCTTTGTTGTAAAACTTCTGTATAACCTGACTCCTCCCCTTACCTCCTCAGAGTAGTAATAATCTCAAAGTCACTTGAGATGCTATCACCAGGGCTTGATGTCCTAAAACTTCCCAGTGAAACATAACTCTCAATGTTTAGGTTTTGAGTATTTTTTAAGTCGACAGCTATACTGTAACTAACCTTAAGCCAGGCACCCCTGGCCTCTGCTCATCTCTAGCCTAAACACACTTTTCAAATCTTTTGATCATACAATACTTGCCTAACCTGTTGGTTCCTTCTGTAGATCAAAGAAATAGAAATAAAGAATAAGTAATTAACAGATGACCAGTTCTCTCCCCTAGCTTCCCCTTCAGTAATCTCTCAGAAAGATTGTGGTAACAAGATAGCATCTAAAGATCATAAGTCCACAAGCTTGCATGCAGTGAGAGATGAGTACAATCATTTCACTTGATCCCCTACCTCGGTGATCAAGATTACTTCCCCTTTAAAAGGGCTTAAAAAGGGTTTCTCTGGTGACTCATGCAGTTCAGGAGACCCAGGTTCAATCCCTGAGTCGGGAAGATTCCCTGGAGAAGGAAATGGCAAGCCACTCGAGTATTCTTGCCTGGAGAATTCATGGACAGAGGAACCTGGTAGGCTATAGTTCACTGGGTCGCAAAGAGCCTGGCATAGCTGAGCAACTCACACCTTCACTTTCACTTCACTTTCCCCTTTAAAAACCTTCATGGCTCAGCAGAATCTTCAGAGTTGGTTTTGGGGGGATATGAGTCCGCCTTCTCCCCAGGTTGCCGGCTTTTTGATGAAAAAAAACTTTCCTTTCTCCCAACATTTGCCTCTCAAGTATTGATTTTTGAGTGGCAAGCAACTGGGCTTGAGTTTGGTAACAAGGATATATATGAGTTTTTGCTGGAAAAAGTGTAGTTAAACATCAAAAGATTACTGGGGCGGGGGGGCAGGGGCGGGGAAGATGACTGCTAATCACAAGTACCAGACATCTTAAGTTAATGAGTTTAGTGCTTTTCTATATATGGGAAAATGCATGAATCTGGTCTTGGACTTCCCTGGTGGCCCAGTGATTGAGAATCCGCCTGCCAACGCAGGGTTCATGGGTTTGATCCCTGGCCCAGGAAGATTTCACATGGCACAGAGCAACTAAGCCCAGGCACCACAACTACTGCAGTCCGAGCATCTAGAGCCCATGCTCTGCAAGAAGAGAAGCCACCGCAGTGAGAAGCCTGTACAGCACAACTAGAAAAGAGCCCACACAGCAGTGAAGACCCAGCCCAGCCATAAATAAATAAAAAGCCAGTCTGAGCTCATTGAAATTATTCCTTAGATATGTGTCTTAACTATCTTGGGTCAGTGTCCAGAGCATAGAATGCTTCCTTTTGTTCCCTATCCTGAATTCCCCTCAGGGTGCACCACTGAGTGGTGGGGAACAGCAGCTGCTGGCTTGATGGTGGCAACATTCCTCGTTCAGTGGAAGGGCAGGCAACATTCTCTTGCCACATGACCTATCTCTGAGCTACTGCAACATGAAGTCGCTTCAGTGTCTGAGTCTTTGCGATCCCACGGACTGTAGCCCGCCAGGCTCCTCCGTACTTGGGATTCTGCAGGCAAGAATACCAGAGTGGGTTGTCATGCCCTTCTCCAGGGGATCTTCCTGACCCAGGGATCAAACCCAGGTGTCTCACATTGCAGACAGATTCTTTACCAACTGAGCCACCAGGGGAGCCTATTGGAACATAAGGACAACCTCATTTTGACTAAAAAATGAAACAAGAAGAATTATACTAATATTTCCTGAGTGCTTATTCTGCTAAGTCCTACAAGCTCAGTTCAGTTCAGTTCAGTCGCTCAGTCGTGTCCGACTCTTTGTGACCCCATGAATCGCAGCACACCAGGCCTCCCTGTCCATCACCAACTCCCAGAGTTCACTCAGACTCACGTCCATCGAGTCAGTGATGCCATCCAGCCATCTCATCCTCTGTCGTCCCCTTCTCCTCCTGCCCCCAATCCCTCCCAGCATCAGAGTCTTTTCCAACGAGGCAACTCTTCGCATGAGGTGGCCAAAGTACTGGAGTTTCAGCTTTAGCATTATTCCTTCCAAACAAGCTCACTAACCAGTTTAACCCACACAACAAACCCATGCAGAGGGTACTATTATTATCCCCATTTTGCAGTTCAGGAAACTGGGGATGAGAGAAGTAAGACACTTAAAGTCACACAGTATGTAAGCAACAGAATCCAGATCTGTTGACAGCAAAATCTAGGCGCATTAGGAAAAAAGAAGGAAGAGGAGAGAATGGGGACATAGGGCCGGGACTGTGTGTTTTGCTGAGTCATCATAGTTGCATCTAAGACACTTCCAAGTTTTGTAAAGACAAATTTTTAAAACAATCATTTCACTGTGAGTAAATGAGTTTGAGAGTTTCTGAACTGCAACAAGGAAGCCAATATTAACTTCTGCAGTTAAAACAAAAGTGGTTTAATATCCTGAGAGTACAGACCGTTACTAAACAAACCCAGGGCAAACATTAACGGCCATTCTTTTCCCATCGCCACCACCTGTGTCAGGAGCACAGCCTTCCCAGGAATCTTTATCGCTGCCTCTTCCTGGACCTGAAAAAGAGAGTGCAAAGCCCAAAGGGAGCATCTCTGTTGCTCTGCCTACAGCTCTTTTTTTCTTTTGAAAGTGGAAGCTAGTTATAACCAAAAGTATCTGCAGATGCAAATCAAATTTAACTAATCAATTGCGTTCTCATCAATAGGAATAAAGGAAATAACTGAACTTGGTATGTGTTAGGCTCAATGCCAGGGCTGTGGCATCTGAGGGCCAGGATGGGAGGAACCACCTCTAAGGAAGCTTGTCTAGGAAGGAGGGGGAAGGAAGGGAGGAAAGCGGGATGAATGGGTGATCAAGGAAAGCAGAAGAGGAAACCAGCTACTTTCCAACTCTGCCCAGAGCTGTTTAGAGTGAAGTCAACTTTCTAGTTTGGGAGACGCCCCTGTTCCACTGGGCAGCTGGACTCCATGAGACGAGAGGAAAGGACGTCATGCTTCCTCTGTCCTTCTCGTGTGGGTGGGTGGCTCCTAGCACAGTTCAGCACAGAAGCCCTTGTTCTGTTTTTAGTGGTAACTGTCTTTTTCTTTGGCAGGGGGTGGGAGGTGGCATTGGGAAGTGAACATCAGGGATCCAACCCAGTGCTCCCTGCCCTGGAAGCGTGGAGTCCTAACCACTGGACCGCCAGGGAATTCCCAAAGCTATGATTGTCTTGACCATCACCAAATGCCCTCGAAACTTCTTACCTAAAATATTTTTAATTTGAAAATGACACATTTTGGAGACTGTGATAAGAGAATTAGGCTCTAGCCTCTGCTCTGGCTTAATTCATGGCCATGGATAAGTCATTTAACTATGCTGGTTTCAGTTTTAAACCCATATATGAGAGGATTGCCATTTTATCATTTCACATATATGGTAATTATATCCAAGACAAATAAAAGCCAACCAATAACTAGAAAGTACATAGGAGATGTGCACTTCAATTTTAAGTCACACTAGGGACTTCCCTGGAGGTCCAGTGGTTAAGACTTCCACTGCAGGGGGCGCGGGTTCCATCCCTGGCCGGAAACTAAGATCCTGCATGCCTCTAGTC
The DNA here is from genome assembly GCF_002263795.3 of Bos taurus. Lineage (NCBI taxonomy): Eukaryota > Metazoa > Chordata > Mammalia > Artiodactyla > Bovidae > Bos > Bos taurus. The sequence goes on from NC_037336.1 coordinate 94,420,938, forward strand.
CTGGCTAACAAAAAAAGATGTCACACTAAACAGCATCTAAAGCATATTATCGTAAACATAATTATTCATTTATTGCATTTTTATTAATAAATTGGGTACTGCATTTCCAATAAATACTGCCAAGTTGAGCATTTTCATTTTCAATTATACCAGTGAAAAATCAACATTAACTCATAAAACACTGTCATAGAGGAATAACAGTTCTGAAGGGTATTTTTGCAAAAACTAAGATATTATTGATTAATAAAACATTCAAAAACTTTGTATTATGCAATACGTCACATTAACTTACATGATGACAGAGATGGTGGGTTTTCAAACATGGTCCACAGAATTCTTTCAAGCAAGCAAACTCAGGCAAATGCCATTGAACACTGAATATATTGCTTAATTTGTATTTCCAAAACCTCTCATCCATTCATTTTATTCATTCATTTCACAAAGTATTCAGTTCAATTCAGTTCAGTTCAGTTGCTCAGTCGTGTCCAACTCTTTGCGACCCCATGAATCGCAGCACGCCAGGCCTCCCTGTCCATCACCATTTCCCTGAGTTCACTCAAACTCATGTCCATCGAGTCGGTGATGGCACCCAGCCATCTTATCCTCTGTCATCCCCTTCTCCTCCTGCCCCTAATCCCTCCCAGCATCAGAGTCTTTTCCAATGAGTCAACTCTTCACATGAGGTGGCCAAAGTATTGGAGTTTCAGCTTTAGCATCAGTCCTTCCAAAGAGCACCCAGGGCTGACCTCTAGAATGGACTGGTTGGATCTCCTTACAGTCCAAGGGACTCTCAAGAGTCTTCTCCAACACCACACTTCAAAAGCATCAATTCTTCGGTGCTCATCTTTCTTCACAGTCCAACTCTTGCATCCATTCATGACCACTGGAAAAACCATAGGCTTGACTAGACAGACCTTTGTTGGCAAAGTAATGCTTCTCAATATGCTATCTAGGTTGGTCATAACTTTTCTTCCAAGGAGTAAGCGTCTTTTAATTTCATGGCTACAATCATTAGCAGGGACTTATTCTGAGCTTGGCGTGATGCTAGAGGCAGGTGCAAGACAGGGGCACAGGGCTTCCTCTCCTGAACCAACAGTCTGATGGGAAAGGCAGGCAAATGAATGACAAGCTATTGTTTCCAAAGGCAAGGAAACCAGTACATGAAATTTTGTATCAACAGAACTTGACTTAGACTGGGGACAGGGAAGATATCTCCAACTAACTCTGTCTGTTGCAAGGGTTCTAAGGCAGCTCTGAAGGATGAGTGGGAGGTTAGTGGGTGTTGGCGTGGAGTAGGAGGAGGGGTGGTTGGTGGGTATTTCAAAGAAACAACATCAACAACATAACTTGAGAGTCCCAGTGCAAAATGAAAATGTGAAGCCCCTTGTTCAAAACTATTAAGAATTTAAAGATGGTGAGAACAGAACATTAAAGCAAGGATGAGGCACTGTGAGATGACAGGTCACATGCCCCATCGCCAGTCCTGGCCCTCTCCATGGAACAGAATGTAAAGATCAGGATTCAGGAGGATGTGGGAGGCCAATGTGGTTGAAGCAGAGCCTGGGGAGGGCAGTGTGAGATGGAGCTGGACATCAGGTTCGCGTGAGGATTATGTCAGTGACTACTCTTCCAGGCTCTATAAATTAATGTCCACCTCAATAACATAGGTAGTGACTTCACCTTTATTTAAACATGTATACTAATTTGCATTGGTCATTCTGAGTTTGGTGTCAACTGGTTTTCTAAAAATGAAGCCAAGCTTACAGAACTTGTCCAAGTAGGGAAAGCTTGGACTCTGATCTGCTTGCTTTCTTGGTGCCAGGTGCCCAGGGTGACTGGGTATCCAGAACTTGCCAAATAAGCATACAGAAAGGCACAGTCACAGGAGGGACCCTCACTTTGCACCTTCTTATCAAAATATGCATTGCTGAACTGCTACAGGGTGCTGTAGCCAGTTTTCAAATGGAAAAGAATAAGGAAAATTCATTACTTACAGTATTATCCAAGTTCAAATCCTAACTTCTCTACATATTACTGTGTGCTTAGCCAAGGGATTTATTTAGTTGTTTGTTAAAATGCAAACTTGCTTTGGGACTTCCCTGTTGGCTGAGTGGTTAGGACTCCGTGGTCCCAATGCAGGGCACTCAGGTTCAATCCCTGGTCAGGGAACTAGATCCCAAATGCTGCAACTAAGAGTTTACATGTTGCAACTAAAGATCCCACATGTCACAATACAAGTAGCCCCAGCACAGACAAATAAATAAAAATAAATATTTAAAATGTAAATTTTTTTAAAGATAAAGCAACACACATACATATTCTAAAATTCTGACAATAGCGTCTAGTGAATCTTCTCAGCAATTTCCTAGGTATATACAATCTGTTTTCATTTTTTTCTTTTACACAAATGGATTATACTATACATAATGTTCCTTTTACTTTTATCATTACCTCTTTTTTTTTGGCCAAGCTGTGCATGGCATGTGGGGTCTTAGTTGCTTGTGTTAGTCTCTCAGTCATGTCTGACTCTTTGAGACCCCATGGACTGTAGCCCACCAGGCTCCTCTGTCCATGAAATTCTCCAGGCAAGAATACTGGGGTAGGTTGTCATTCCCTCCATGGGATCTTCCCACCCAGGAATGGAACCCACGTCTCTTACCTCTCCTGCACTGGTAGGCAGGTTCTTTCTCATTTGGGCCACCTGGGCTTCCCTGGTGGTTCAGTTGGTAAAGAATCTGCCAGCAATGCAGGAGACACGGGTTCGATCCCTGGGTTGGGATGATCCCCCGAAAGAGGAAATGGCGCCCTGCTCCAGTATGGACAGAGGAGCTGGTGGGCTACAGTCCATGGGGTCCCAAACAGTTGGACATGATTGAGTGACTAACAAACAGCATGATTGATAATAGCTGTAGCCCCCGAACTCAACAAACACAAAAATTCACAGAAAACGCTTTAGTACCATATCCATTTAAAACCTCTTTGTAGAAGGTAACCAGTTAAATTTCTGGAGATCAAACAGAATATTTTCGAGAGGACAAAATTTGACATTAACTGTACCGCTTTCCTCGCTTAAAGATGATTTCTGATAGTTGCCTCTTTTATGAGGTACGAATTCCAGTTATGAAATAAAATGTACTGTAATAATATTTCCATCAAGAGATGTCTTTCAGTCACATCTTTCGTACATGAGCGAAAATCTTGCTATTCAACTTATTCATTTATTATTGATAAAAAAGGCCACACATCCAACTCTGAAGAAAAATCTTTTGACAAGAAAAATGGTAATTTTTAAGACTTCTAAAATTTCCATTTCGGGAAACCCGTTGGGTCTCCCCCAAACCTCCGGGCCCGGAGGCGTTTTTTTTAATTTATCAGGAGTCCAGAAGGAGGTTAACGGGACGCCTCAGAACGAAAGCCCCAAGCGTCCGGGCCCTGAAGCTCCCGGCCCGGGACCACAGCCCGCGGGCAATTCCAGGCGGGCGGCGGGTCTTCCGTGAAGGGCCAGCGGACCTGGAAGCCATTGCTCCGCTCCGTGCCGGCTGCGTTCTCCACACTCATTTCACTCAGCCCCGAGCACGACCGGCCCCACAGCCATGCCGACGCGGGACAAAGATCCCGTCCGCGACTCGAGCCCGTCGGGGCGGGGGGCGCCCCGGTGTATCTCCACAGCGAAACACTTCAGTCGCGGTGACCGGCTGAAGGGCCGCTCGGGACTGGGCTCCCCGGCAGGCGCTCCCTCATAAGCGTGTCCCTCTCTCCCGTCCACCGTCCCCACGGCGGGTGGCCAGGCGGGTCGCGGTCGGCTGGGGGACCGTGATCGGGCCCGACCCCGGCCGCCGCTCGGGGGACGCGGCCCCGAGCCCTGCGACAAAGGGCGCCGGCGGCGCGGCCCGAGGCGGAGGCTCCGGGCGGGGGCGGAAAGTGGGAGAGGAGGCCGGGCCGGCCGAGGGCACCGGGCGCGCTTCCGCCGGCCGCGCCGCGCACGCCGCGGTGGATGGGAGGCTCGGCCGGCGGGGGCGGGGGCCGCGCAGCCGGGGAGTTTCAGGAACTGGAGGAGCGGGGCGGCGGCTGGAGTCGCCCAGAGCCGAGACTCGGGGCCGGGGCGGAGCCGCCGCCGCGCCGGGGCCCAGCCGTAGCCGCCGCCGCCGCCGCCCTCGCTTTCGTCCGGCCGCCTGGGGCCGATAGCCGCGGCGCGGGAGAGGAGCCGACCGTCCCGGGCCGAGGGCGGGGGGGGAGATCCGCCCGCCATGGCCACCAAGGTGAGGGGAGCGCGGCCCAGGCCTCGGGCCGGCCGCTCGGCCCTGCGGCGGCGCGGGAGAGGGTCGCGGCCGGGGGCGGGGGCGCGGGCGGCGGCGCCGCGGGGGAGGCCGAGGGGTCGCGCCGTGCCCCACCCAGCCCGGGTCGGGCTCGGGGCACGCAGGGCGGACGAGGGGCCGGGGCCGGGGCGCGCGGGGGCTCGGCTGGGGGGCGCGGGGCGGGACCCCGGCCGCTCGCGGCGCAGTCTGCAAAGTTTGCGCCTGAGCGTGTGGGCCGCGGCCGGGCGGGAGGGAGGGAAAGTTCCCGCAGCTCCCCGGCGCCCGCCCTGAGGAGCCGCCCGCCCGCCCGCCGGGAGCCCCCGACTCAGTCCCGAGTGGAGTCCACTCTCCGCCGCTCCGCACGTCCGGCCACCGCCGCCGCCGCCGCGGGAGCCGCGTTCTCTCCTCCCTCCGCAGAGGGTGGGACCCCCGGCGCCGCGGGCCGCTTTCGGGGGTCCGACTCGCGCCCGGCCGGACTGGGAATTTAAAATGCAGGCCGAGAGTCAAGGCTCCTGAGGAGGGGAAAAAACGCCAGTGAAACGTCCCGCGCGCTTCCACTTCCCTCAGTTTTCGTGTGTGTGTGTGTGTGTGTGTTTCTTTCTCTTTTGTTTTGCTACCTTTTCGATTTGAATGTTATTTCCAGCATGAATAAAATACCAAGAGGGAAATGACTCTGCTTTCAATTACGTTGTTTACTTTATAAAAAAAAAAAAAAGAAAAGGTCCAGGCCCGAATTACGTGGTGGAACTTTGACTCGCGCTTAGTTAATTGGCCAGGAGCGGTGGTTTGCTTATTTCACAGTATTGTCGGCGAAATTAGCGTTCACCCTTCACTACCTGAGTCTGCAGGCGCCACCTTCCTCCCCTAGCTCCCTGGGGCTGGGGCGTTTAGTTCTCGACAGCCACTGACTAGGGAAAGCCATGCTCCCCTCCGGGAGCCAGGGGTGGGGTTTGAGTTGACTTTTTGTTTGATTTTGGAAATAGTTTTAGTAATGTCCCTTTTATTAACATCAGAACCCTCTACCGTGTTTATTTTTGAAACCTGACTTCTTGGGTTGGTGAAAGCCTTAGATTTGTTGCTGTTGGGTTTTTGGTTTTGGTAGAGAGAGAAAACTTAGAAAACTGATAAATTTAAAACCCCTTTCGAAGATCATACTGATATTTCAGTCTGAAATTTTGTGTTCTGTTTCTGTCTAGGTGCAGTGTGTTTTTTGCCTTTTTTTTTTTTTTTTTTGATGGAGATTCTTATCCAGGGAACCTGTTGCCTGCTGTTACGGAAATAATTGTGAAGTTGCTCAGTCGTGTCCGACTCTTTGCGACCCCATGGACTGTAGCCTACCAGGTTCCACCGTCCATGGGATTTTTCCAGGCAAGAATACTGGAATGGGTTGCCATTTCCTTCTCCAGGAGATCTTCTCAACCCAGGGATTGAAGCCGGGTCTCCCGCATTGTAGGCAGACGCTTTACCGTCTGAGCCACCAGGGAAGTGGTACTGAAATAATTACTTTCTTGTTATTACTGGCTAAGCTCTATCTTCCCTGGTGGCTCAGCTGGTTAAGAATCCGCCTGCAATGCGAAAGAACTGGGTTCGATCCCTGGGTTGGGAAGATCTCTGGAGAAGGGAAAGGTTACCCACTCCAGTATTCTGGCCTGGAAAATTCCATGGACTGTATAGTCCATGGAGTTGCAAAGAGTCGGACAGGACTGAGGGACTTTAAATTCACTCGAGACTCTATCTTGGTTTTCTTAGACGTGATAGAACTTTGCTACCTTTGTAACATGTATCATTTCATGTGGAACTTTTTAGAAACAAAACTTTAGATCAAATATTTCTAAGGAAATTTGATTTTGAGGTTTGTTGCCAAACATTTAAATTACCAATTACACGTTTTATTTTGCGCTCATCTTACAACCTTAAAAGCTGTTTATGGTAGATATCTATTCCTTTGATGGTTAGTGTTTTGATATTTTGCACCCTGATCTACTGGCCCATGTTAGACTGTCCATTCAGTGGAACTCAGCTTAGCAGCTAGTGCTGGTATATATAATGAAAATTTTATTTGATACTTAAACCTGAACTTGCATGCTCCTGTATGCTCAGGTCTGTCCTACTCTTTGCAACCCCAGGACTGTAGCCCGTCAGACTCCTCTGTCCATGGAATTTTCCAGGCAAGAATACTGGAGTGGGTGTTTTTCCATAAAGTTAGAATAGTTTTTGTACTAAACTTGAATTGTGTTTGTGCTCACTAAGCACAAGCCTTAAAGCCTGGATAAACACTTCCTACTTTATCGTCTTCTCCACTGAAAGCAGGTAACAGTCGTTCTGAGTCGGTTTCTTTCACCTTTCTAATCACTACTCCACAGGTACTCCTTTCCGTGTTTACACTGGACAAACCACTTCTGGTTTCAAAAACAAAGGAGAAGCACTTCTGTAGGAGTCTTCCTCAGTTTTCCCACTTCCTGGTGATTCTTACATCAAACCGCAATTTCATTTTTTAAATTGTTCCCAGAAAGTAAATTTGTCCTTGTTTTGTTTCCTGCTCCCTTCCATCCATACCATTACCAGCATCTGAGTAGTTTGAGGGTTTTCCTTTCCTCTCTTTAATTTTAATTGGTTAGGTTAACTTTTTAGTAAGAGCGAATAAGAATATATATTTTTAGTAAGTAATACTGTCTGACTTTTTAAAAATTGGATCAAATGGCATTCAGGCTCCTGCCACAAGCATTAAGTGATGAGAAATAAACACAATATGTGGATATTTTAGGTAGTGTCAGAAAATGCCTTCAGTTGTCTTCAGATATAATTTTCTGATGTAATGCTCTTACATGTTTTCGTGAAGATAACAGTTATCTTTGAACTATCATGCTTTTTAGAAAACTACACTGGTATATTCACAATAGTAAGAAATTATCTTTTAGAAGAAAGACTTGAGTTGGCTAGTTCTTCACTGCCAAAGAAAATTAATCAGTAACTGCACACTTGAAAGAAATGATCTGTTCTTGTTTCTTTTTTTTTTTTCTAATTTTATTTTATTTTTAAACTTTACATAATTGTATTAGTTTTGCCAAATATCAAAATGAATCCGCCACAGGTATACATGTGTTCCCCATCCTGAACCCTCCTCCCTCCTCCCTCCCCATACCATCCCTCTGGGCCGTCCCAGTGCACCAGCCCCAAGCATCAAGCATCGTGCATCGAACCTGGACTGGCAACTCGTTTCCTACATGATATTTTACATGTTTCATTGCCATTCTCCCAAATCTTCCCACCCTCTCCCTCTCCCACAGAGTCCATAAGACTGTTCTATACATCAGTGTCTTCTTCTTGTTTCTAGTCATTACTCAGAATGCTGAATTCACTTTGAGTCCCCGTCTTGTCGCATTTAATAAATACAACAAAAGGCTAATATGAGTGTGTAGCCTGGACTTCTAGGAACTCCAGGTTCTATTTTTACATAGTCATATGGTGGACTGAGGAATAAATTAGTTAAGGGAAAGAAATTCTTTTTCTCTCTTTTTCTTCTGCTGGGATATAGCAAAAGAGACCTGAAATACTTAATGGAAGTTAGTCCATAGCTGTGTAATTTAGCTGTAATTTCCATGTCACAGTTAACCTTTGAAACTAATCTGAATCCTTTTGTGCTTATGTAGACACCTTTTATGTTGTTACATGTTTAGTCTCTAAGTTGTGTCCGACTCTTTGCGACCCGGTAGACTGTAGCCTGCCAGACTCCTCTCTGTCCATGGGATTCTCCAGGCAAGAATACTGGAGTGAGTTGCCATTTCCTTCTCCAGGGAGCCTTCCTGACCCAGGGATCAAACTTGCCTCTCCTGCATTGGCAGGTGGAGCTACTGCTGAGTTACACTTTTAGGAGTAATCATTAGAACCAAATTTGAAGAATCCCTGTTTCTGGTTTTGTTTTTTTAATTTTTCTTTCCATCTCCAGTATCTGAAGTTGTGTATTTCTTACAATGCTTGTTTGGTTGAATGGAGTGAGGGTGTAATATTGAAATTACCAGTATTGCTCAAGACTTTTACGTGATATATATTAGTGAGAAGAGTTAGAAAGCATACTTTGTAGTCTCTCCCGAGCAAAAACCTGTTTAGTGTAGAAATTTATTGAAGAAGAGAGTAGAAATAGCTTTCTAAAGAGTCTTAAAGATTTAGTTGTTTTTGATAGTTTTTTTTTGTTTGTTTGTTTTTGACAGTATGGAAAATGGTAACCATTCAGTTTTGCATGACAGTACTATATGCTTCCCTGGTGGTTCAGGTGGTAAAGCGTCTGCCTGCAGTGCAGGAGACCCGGGTTTGATCCCTGGGTTGGGAAGATCCCCTGGAGAAGTGGCAACCCACTCCAGTATTCTTGCCTGGAAAATTCCATGGGATGAGGAGCCTGGTAGGCTACAGTCCATGGGGTCACAAAGCATTGGACACAACTGAGCAACTTCACTTTCACTATATTTTAAAGTGTCTTCATAAATAGAGTATCTAGACAGTATTTGTATAGTCACAGAAAAATTCTGTGACAGTAGGAACATCAACCAATTTATTAAAGAAGAAACAGATGAGAAAGCATAAAAATTTTGCAAAACTTCTGCTGTACCCTGCTTTTATATTGACCATCCATCTGAAATTTTAATTACAGTTTTAGTTTGATTGCCCACCAAAACTTTGTACCTTTGCACACGCTGTTCCTCTTTTCTGGAATGCTATTCTCTGGCCTTTTCACTTATGTGCCTTCTTTTACACATTATATCTCAGCTCAAGGCATTACTACAGAAAGCTTTCTGATCTCCCCGACCCATTCCCAGAGTCACCTCCTTCATCCAGATGGGCATTTTCCGTGTGTTTCTCTGCCCACTGTTCCTTTAGGGTGCTGTCAGCCCCTGGAGGCTGGCCTGTGTGTGTGCTCCTCTGTGTATCTTCTATCAGGCACAGACCAGGCTCTTAGTAAACTGTTTGAATGTTGAATTTTCTTGTCTCCATTCCTCCCTCTCCAATTTGAAGGAGCGAAAAGATTTTCCAGTGAGATAAGTGGCTATTAAAATGATTTATCTCCACCTATAAGCTTTTATCCTTTTAATTGTGCATTTTAGTAAAAAAAATGTTTAACGTATGCATGCACAATGGAAACTACTTATCTACAGCTTACATACTGGCCATGTCTTTTAAGTAAAGAAATCAGTGTTTACCAATTATTACATGAGAAGTTTATTCCTATATTTTAAGGTAATTGAAACAAACTTCACAACTTTTGAGATTTTAAAAAGAGATATCTTTAACCTGTGAATTGTTAGAAATGTCTAGTTTCCAAAAGTATAAGGTTTTTCTATTATCATTTTGTTAATGATTTCAAACTTAATCTCATCATGATCAGGGAATCTGATTGATACTAATAACCACACCTGAAAATTTGCTGATGCTAACTTTATACCTAGGGTATAGTCGGGTTTTGTAAATGTTATACCTGTGCGTAAAAAGAATATATATATTCCCTAATCAATGTATATAAATGTATTTTCTATATGTGTCCATACAGGCTTAGTAACTATGCTGTTCTCATCTGTATCCTCACTAATTCTACTTAATCTGTTGTATCTAATGTCTTTTGTCTACTTGACAGAGATGTTAAAATGGTGGATTTAAAATTTAAGGTTAGGATTAATATTATCTTCCAGATGAATTGAACCTTTTATTATTATGAAGTGACCCTTTTTATAATGCATTTTTTCTTAAAGGTAGTTTTGTCTGAAGTTAATGATTTCACTGGCTTTCTTTTGATAAATATTTTCCTGACATATAAAAGCCCACAGCTGAATCTTCCCTTTTCATCTCGTTTGGCAATCTTTGTGGCTAGAGGGTTTTGTTTGCCTTATTTGTGTTTATTCTATGTTTGGATTTCTGGCTACCATATACAGATTGACTGAGGACTCCCCACAGCCCCTCAACTTTTTAGAAGGTTTGTTCCTTACCTTCAGAAGGTTTGCTCCCATACCTCGGAGATGCTGTGGGTTCAGTTCAGTCCAGCCCCTCAGTCATGTCCGACTCTCTGTGACCCCATGGACTGCGGAATGCCAGGCTTCCCTGTCCATCACCAACTCGTGGAGTTTTCTCAAACTCATGTGCATTGACTCAGTGATGCCATCCAACCATCTCATCCTCTGTCATCCCCTTCTCCTGCTGCCTTCAATCTTTCCCAGCATCGGGGTCTTTTCCAATGAGTAAGTTCTTCCATCAGGTGGCCAGAGTATTGGAGTTTCAGCTTCAGCATCAGTCCTACCAAAGAATATTCAGGACTAATTTCCTTTAGAATTGACTGGTTGAATCTTGCAGTCCAAGGGACTCTCAAGTGTCTTCTCCAACACCACAGTTCAAAAGCATCAATTCTTTGGTGCTCAGCTTTCTTTATAGTCCAATTCTCACATCCATACATGACTACTGGAAAAACCATAGCCTGACTAGACAGATCTTTGTTGGCAAAGTAATGTCTCTGCTTTTCAATATGCTGTCTAGGTTGGTCATAACTTTCCTTCCAAGGACTAAGTGTCTTTTAATTTCATGGCTGCAGTCACTATCTGCAGTGATTTTGGAACCTAAAAAAATAAAGTCTTACACTGTTTCCACTGTTTCTCCCATCTATTTGCCATGAAGTGATGGGATTGGATGCCATGATCTTTGTTTTCTGAATGTTGAGCTTTAAGCCAACTTTTTCACTCCCCTCATTCACTTTCATCAAGAGGCTCTTTAGTTGTTCTTTACTTTCTGCTATAAGGGTGGTGTCATCTGCATATCTGAGGTTATCAATATTTCTCCCCGCAATCTTGATTCCAGCTTGTGCTTCCTCCAGCCCAGCGTTTCTCATGATATACTCTGCATATAAGTTAAATAAGTAGGGTGACAGTATACAGCCTTGACGTACTCCTTTTCCTATTTGGAACCAGTCTGTTGTTCCATGTCCAGTTCTAACTGTTGCTTCCTGACCTGCATACAGATTTCTCAGAAGGCAAGTCAGGTGGTCTGGTATTCCCATCTCTTGAAGAATTTTCCACAGTTTGTTGTGATCCACACAGTCAAAGGCTTTGGCATAGTCAATAAAGCAGAAGTAGATGTTTTTCTGGAACTGTCTTGCTTTTTCGATGATCCAGCAGATGTTGGCAATTTTATCTCTGGCTCCTCTGCCTTTTCTAAAACCAGCTTGAACATCTGGAAGTTCACAGTTCACGTATGGCTGAAGCCTGGCTTGGAGAATTTTGAGCATTACTTTGCTAGCATGCTGCTGCTGCTGCTAAGTCGCTTCAGTCGTGTCCAACTCTGTTTGACCCCATAGACGGCAGCCCACCAGGCTCCCCCATCCCTGGGATTCTCCAGGCAAGAACACTGGAGTGGGTTGCCATTTCCTTCTCCAGTGCGTGAAAGTGAAAAGTGAAAATGAAGTCGCTCAGTTGTGTCCGACCCTCACCGACCCCATGGACTGCAGCCTTCCAGGCTCCTCCGTCCATGGGATTTTCCAGGCAGGAGTACTGGAGTGGGGTGCCTTCTCCTGCTATGAGTGCAATTGTGTGGTAGTTTGAGCATTCTTTGGCATTGCTCTTTGGTATTGGAATGAAAACTGACCTTTTCCATTCCCGTGGCCACTGCTAAGTTTTCCCAATTTGCTGGCATATTGAGTGCAGCACTTTCACAGCATCATCTTTTAGGATTTGAAATAGCTCAACTGGAATTCCATCACCTCCACTAGCTTTGTTCATAGTGATGCTTCCTAAGGCTCACTTGACGTCACATTCCAGGATGTCTGGCTCTAGGTTGGTGATCACACCATCGTGGTTATCTGGGTCGTGAAGATCTTTTTTGTACAGTTCTTCTGTGTATTCTTGCCATCTCTTCTTAGTATCTTCTGCTTCTGTTAGGTCCATACCATTTTTGTCTTTTATTGTGCCCATCTTTGCATGAAAAGTTCCCTTGTCTAATTTTCTTGAAGAGATCTCTAGTCTTTCCCATTCTGTTGTTTTCCTCTATTTCTTTGCAATGATCACTGAGGAAGGCTTTCTTATCTCTCCTTGCTATTCTTTGGAACTCTGCCTTCAAATGGGTATATCTTTCTTTTTCTCCTTTTCCTTTCGGTTCTCTTCTTTTCACAGCTATATGTAAGGCCTCCTCAGACAGCCATTTTGCCTTTTTGCATTTCTTTTTCTTGGGGATGGTCTTGATTCCTGCCTCCTGTACAATGTCACAAACCTCCGTCCATAGTTCTTTAGGCACTCTGTCTATCAGAACTAATCCTTTGAATCTGTTTCTCACTTCCACTGTATAATCGTAGGGGATTTGATTTGGGTCATACCTATTGTGGGTTGGTTCCAGACTAATTGGTAAAAAAACAAATATCTGAAAAGTGCAATAATGCAAAGCAAATAAAAGGAGGTATGCTAGTATGTCACTTTTTTCATATGTGTATGTGATAAACAATTATGTTACTATTTCTGCCTTAAAATAGTACTCACTTTCATCACCCTCAAGAATTACAGAGACCTTAAGATGCCTGGCTGCTGTCATCTCTCCCAGCATGCTTCGTTGCTGCCTAGTGTTTTAGTTGTCTTTTGTACCACAAATTAGACGTTAGTTTTGTTTTTTTTAATACAGTTAAGTTTACTTAGATTTAATCAACTTTTACCATATCTTTGCTTACTATTCCTTTTTACATTTCAGTTGTTTCTGGGATAATTTTCCTTTTTCCCAAAGTAAATTCTTTGAAGTTTCCATTAGGAAGAGTTTGTTGTCGGTAAAACCTCTTATGTGTGAAAATGTGTTTTGCCTTGTGCTTGAAAAATAGTGTTCTAGGTACAGAGTTCTGTTATTTCCTGTTTCTTACTGGATTTCAAAGATACTGCTCAGAAGTCAGCATTTAATATTGTTCCTGAATAGATGGTCTGACTCTTCCCTCTGTATCTTCAGTATTTGGTGATACCACCTTAGCAGGTTCACATGTGGCTTTTATTTTGATAGCTTGGGATTTATTGGGTAGCTTGAATCTGAGGATGTGTGTTTTGGTAGTTCTGCCACAGTGCAGCTCCGTAGAACTTTCTGTGATGATGGAAATGTTCTACATTGGTGCAGTCCCGTGTGGTAGCCTCCTGCCACACAAAGCTAAGGAGAACTTGAAGTGTGGTTAGTGTGACCGAGGAACTGTATTTTAAATTTTCATTTAAATAGTCACACGTGGCTACTAGCTAGCACAGTGGGGAGTGCAGCTGTAGAAAATGCACAGTGACTATATTTCAGGAATATTGCCTCTTTTCTGTTCTCTCTTTCTGGAACCCTAATTAGCATGAAAAGGTCCAACAGATGTCTAACTTCCTGACTTTAAACCTGTTGTGTTTTCTTAGTGCCTCATCTAGATAATTTCTTTGACTCCTACCTTCAGTTTACTATTCTTTCTTTGTTGTTCAGTGGCTAAGTTGTGTCCGACTCTCTGCGATTCCATGGATTGCAGCCCGCCAGGCTCCTCTGTCCATGGCATTCTCCAGGCAAGAATCTGGGAGTGGGTTGCCATGCCCTCCTCCACAGAATCTTCCCGACCCAGGAATTGAACCCTTGTCTCTTGTGTCTCCTGCACTGGCAGGCGGATTCTTTACCACTAGTGCCAAACCCAAACTCTGGCTCCCCAGGGCTTGGGGGAGCCTCCAGGGGCGGAACCCTGTCTCAACATGTTTTCCTCCCAGGGTTTCTGCTCTCATTTCCTCTGACCTTTCTAGAGCCTTTCCTTTTGTGCTGACTCAGCATTGTGTTTTAAAAGGTATTTATTTGTGTGTGTGTCTTTTGCTTTTAATATTTTATTCAGCACTTCAGCGCTTCACTCTGGTGGCAGTTCAGGGAATCAGCCTGCCCTGCGTGCCAGAACAAAATCCAAGTCAGAACATCTTTATAACAGGCTGTAAAGTGAAGGAATGGAATATCTGCACACCAAGTGTTAATCTGTTCTTTGGAGGGAGAATGGTGGAAAAGCAGAGTTGTTAAGCATTTTACTTGAAACCAAACCTTAAACCATCAAAATACAGACTGGGCATTGCACTTCCCAAGTGGTATTTTCTTTTTTTTTCCTCCCCTTCTGATTATCAAAAACATATGATCGATTTAGCCCATATTGATCATTTTTAGGTGTTGTAAATACAGTGCTTGAGGATGTTATTCAGTATGACTCTTTTTCTAAGCTATTTTTAGTATCTGAAAACTGAGTCATATAGTCAGTAGTGTTACCTGCAGAGGCAGGATTCAAAAGTCACCTGTTTGTGTGAGGTGGGACATTTAAATCAAGGGGACACAAAACTTTAGACATTAGTTAATGAAGTTAATTAACTAATTAACTAATGTTAATTAGTTAATCGCGTGCTGCGATTCATGGGGTTGCAAAGAGTCGGGCACAACTGAGCGACTAATCTGATCTGATCTGATCTGAATGAAGTAAAAAATGCACTTTATCCTGGGAACCATGGACATTCACTGACGGCTTCCTCTGAGTGTAGGGTGAGCTCCCTGCCGAGTCCTGTGCTCCACCCTGGGCGTCAGTCTGGAAGGCCTGGACTCGCCTGGAAGCGATGTTGTCTGCACATGGGCTCCTGCTGCAGCTTCTCAAGCCAGCAGGGCTGCTTCCCAGGTGGTGCTGGTGGTGAAGGACCCACCTGTCAGCGCAGGAGACATAAGAGACACGAGTTCAGGCCTTGGGAAGAGCCCCTGGAGTCGGAAATGGCAACCAGCTCCAGTATTCTTGCCTGGAAAATTCCGTGGACAGAGGAAGCTGGCGGGCTACAGTCCACAGGATTGCAAAGAGTCCGCCACAACTGAGCACACATACATGCAACTCACCCTTAACTTCTTTTTCATCTTGTTTGTATTCTCACGATTGGAGTAATGAATATTTATCGTTTTTGTAATGAGGAAGAAAACAAGTTAATTTTTTTAAACTTAAGAACTTATTGTCATTCACCAGAACCTCTGAAGCTGACTCCCAAATTTATCCACCTTCTGTTGATTTGTTTTCAATTATGCTAAGATAAAAAACAAGTTTTCCAGTTAATGCTTATACATAGTAAGGGGCGCTTCAGTAGGAAAATGCTAATACATTCAGTATTACAAATAGAAACTTAAAATGTATTTTTCTTCCTTAAGCACCATATTTTCTTCTTCCAAAGGAGAAAAAGTATGTTTCTTAAGCTTTTAAAAATGGCTGAAAACTTACTAACCAGCACTGAACCTGAAGCTTTTGGAAAATTGCTCTTCTTGCTTTACCTGCCTCTCTGAACTCTTTCCCTCGGGAGCTCAAAGGACGCCTTTGTGAGTCAGCAGCAGTTTCTTCACTCCCCACCTTCGTAAGATTTGAGAGTGAAGAGTTGAATTTAAAATTTTAGTCTTTTTGTTGATATGTCGGGCTTCCTTTGTCTCATGATTGCCATTTGTGTGCAGTCACTAAGTCGTGTCTGATTCTTTGCGACCCCATGGGCTGTAGCCCGCCAGGCTCCTCTGTCCGTGGGATTTTCCAGGCAAGAATACTGGAGTGGGTTGCCATTTCCTCCTCCAACTATTAAGTAAAGTATATTCAGTTTCTTGAAACCAGAAAACCTAGGAAACCAATAGACTTTACGAAATCTGTAGTTACATAAGATTGATCCATTTTAATCATTTAAAGCCATGATGATAGCAAAAACTTATGGGGATTGTTTTTGAAAATTCTGATATTAAAGATGGTTCTAGTCTTCACTACGGTATCTATAGTATTTAAAAACCCATTCCCCTTTTTGATAAGTAAAAACATCCTTCACTCTTCTTATAGTTTATATTACAAAAGTGATAGATGATTGTTCTCTAAAATGTGAGTATTAATTATTTTCCCCAAAACTCCTTCTTCTCTGACTCGGTAGGAACCTGTCCTGTAAAGAAGATGATGGCCGTGGTAATAAACTTCCATCTAAGAAAGAAACTGGACTCTCACTAAAGCGCGTACATATTCTATGAGTGGCAATCATGTTGAGGCATTGATGGCAGAGCTGTGGCACCTGAGCTGCATCGCAGCCCCCAACCTGTAATGTGAAAGTAAAAGTGTTAGGCACTCAGCCGGGTCGACTCTTTGTGACCCCATGGACTGTAGCCCGAGGGATTTCCCAGGCAGAATACTGGAGTGGGTTGTCCTTTCCTTCTCCAGGGGATCTTCCCGCCCCAGGGGTCAAACCTGGGTCTCCTGCATCACAGGTGGTTTCTTTACCATCTGAGCCACATGGTTCAACAAATGTCCCTTACCTGGAGAGCTCCTTAAATCGCAAATTGCTGTTTGATTTCTGAGTTCCTGATTCAGGAGGTGGGACCAGAACCTGCATTTCCACCAGTTGCAAGGTGCTGCTGGTCTAGGGACCACACTTAGAGAAGCAATGTTGCAGAAGATGGAAAAAGCAAGTAAGAACCCAGGTTCTGTCCTGGGTTCATCTCTAGAACTGTGAACAGTAAAGTAGGTGGGCTCTAGTGTGCTGTGTGCAGTATTTGTTTCTTGCTTAAAGTATTCTAATCTGATGAGTTCAAGCGAGGTTGAAAATTTTTAAATTGGTATTCTCAAAAACTGTTATGCTTCTTATCAATTTGTGGTTTTCAGTAACTTTTTTCAGCGTTGTACTGATTGGTTATTTGTGTTATGTGCAAAATGGCTTCATCTGTTAGAGTCTCTGATTATTATGGTGGTGAAGTGACTGTGACTGGTTGTTACTTTTCTTGTTGCTTTTTGGTTAGCCAGAAAACATGTCATACAGTTTTGAATATCATTATAGTTCACAGAAATCAGTCCAGATTTATTTGCTTTGTATCATATGTTCCTGAAGTGGTTGTATAGTGATAATGATTTTTAATTCACTAGGGGAGATTACTATGTAAAAGGATCCTGTGTTTTAATTATTTTGTAATTGAGATTATATTTGTGTAAATCCAGTTTTTTTAAACTTGTGTAGTGTGCACCTATACTTAATTTTGATGAATTTAAATTTCACCACATTAAACTTTCCTGTTTGCCCACGTCGATGCCTCAAAGAAGTAAAATGACAGATGTTTTTAAAGTCAGAGAAAACAAAGAATATCATCCCTAACTAGAAAAACCTACGTTTGATAATTAAGTTGGTCTAGGACTCATCGCATGAACGCAAGTTTGCTTCAGAAAGTAGCCTGCATTCATGCAGCTTGCCTATGCACTATCAACAGGAGTCCATGTGTGTGTGTGAACAGTGCAGAAGAGTGCTGTGAAACCCTTGTATTTCCAGATAATGTGGAACGGCATTTATACCATCCAGTCTCTTGCTGGTCCATAAACAGCATACACTGTTAGTTATGGAAGGAATGCATTCGATGTTCATGTTCTGTGGTTAACTTTAGAATATTATTGTACATAAATATCGAGGGGTATCTCTGGGATGTATTAAGTATGCTACCAGACATCAAAAGCATGTTATTTCATTCAACAGTCTTTCTCCAGAACTTATAAATTCTGTAAGTGAACAGTGCAGCCATTTTTCTGCTCTCAGAGAACTTATAATCTAGTGGGGAAGGCAGACTCTGAATCTCTTCAGTTCAGAGTTCTCATTGTTGTGGTAGAAGTGCACGCAGTGCCCGGTGATGGCATAAGAATCCGGGGTTGGAAGTGAGACCTTCCCTCTGTTTTGCTGCATTTACTGTCATTGGAAATGTAAAACTTGAGTTTATAGCAGTAAAGAGGCCACAGTTTGAAAAAGTTTATGAGAAAATAAAAACTAGTGGATTACTCCGACATACGTCAGTCGTAATACAGATCATTTCTCTGCTTGAGATGAGGGCGTAGTGTTAAATAAGTGAGGACACATTTAGTTTGAGGTCCTTTAAACAGTTCCTTATTAGAGCGACTGCTTTTGCAGGACAGAGAGTACCTGTCAAAGAAGGCCTGCATTTCCAACATGCCTAGTTGTGACCTCAGTTTTTATCTGAGACTAGACAATAAGCTACTTTTGCGGTCCAGTGAACAACATGTGCCCTGCAGATAATCTGTTTCTGTGACTCGGCCCCTTCTAAATCCCTGATGGCCTTGGACACAGCATCTCCCAACGGTTAAAACGGATCTGCTTCTTTTGATTTCCACGCTAGCAGATCAGTTAAAATACTTGGAGTATTCATGTGCCTGCTTTGCAGCACCTAGAGTTTATTCTAGATTAGAGATTCCCAGCTGGTGAGTTTTCAGGAAAGTGAAGAAGGTGTTAGTCACTCAGTCATGTCTGACTCTTTGCGACCCCATGAACTGTAGCCCTCCAGGCTAATCTGTCCATAGGACTCTTCAGGCAGGCATACTGGAGTGGGTTGCCATTCCCTTCTCTAGGGGATCTTCCCAGCCTAGGTATTGAACCTAGATCTCCTGCATTGAAAGCGGATTCTTTACCATCTGAGCCACCAGGGAAGCCCGTATGTATGTATCTATGTATGTATGTATGTAATGAATTGATCTTGAGGTTGTTGGCATTTCTCTATGATTGAAGTTAGCTATTACATAAAAAGGTGATTGCTAACAGCTTATTGCCATTTGAGTTCCCTTGAATCTTACCTTTAGAAGAGACATTGTGTCATGTCTCCTATTAGAGATGCAATGAATGAAAAATGAGTTCTATGTGATCGTGAGATTTATGTATTTCACTGTAGTAGTGGTGGAACTGCAGAGAGATTGGGAGGCTGGGTTCAAATCCCAATCAAATCCACGTGTATTACTTTGGAAAGTTCCTTAATGTTTCATTTCCCTCATCTGTAACATACAAGTAACAATAGGAACTCAGGTGTGAGTTCCATTGCACAATGGAAAAAAACAAAACTTCATTTCTCTGTAATAATTTACAACCATTTATGTCCTCATCCTACTGGAAGATTCAGCTATGTAATCTGTAGCTCACATTCTTCTCCTCTTACCCAGGGTTAGGTGTAATTTGAAGGCAGGGATCTTCCCATATTCTTGGGCTTCCCTGGTGGCTGAGTCAGTGAAGAGTCTGCCTGCAAGGCAGGAGACCTGTGTTCAATCCCTGGGTAGGGAAGGTCTCCTGGAGAAGGGAAATGGCAACCCACTCCAGTATTCTTGCCTGGAGAATTCCATGGATGGAGGGGCTGGTGATTCTTTTTGCCATTGCCTTGGTGTGCCTTATTATTTCTTCTAGTCAGTTACCTTGCATACATGAAAATAAGATAAAAACAAGGCAGAATGTTATCGGCTTAGAGAACAAGTGTGAATGAGATTATAAAGCACATTGGCCTTGCTGGGAAGTCTGTTATAAAACCACTGCATGTGTTTAGCAGATCCGTTTACTAAGTTCACAGATAGTACATCTCATTGGATCTTCATGTGGTAGACCACTGGGATATTTTATTACCTTCAGTAAATCG
This sequence comes from Bos taurus, assembly GCF_002263795.3. NCBI lineage: Eukaryota > Metazoa > Chordata > Mammalia > Artiodactyla > Bovidae > Bos > Bos taurus. The sequence continues at coordinate 94,440,647 of NC_037336.1, forward strand.
TTGCGCACCAGCCATGGGCCAGAAACGGTTGGAGCATTAGGAATACAACATTAGAATAATTTTAAGTGTCTGCACTCAGACAAAAAAAATCCCTGCTCTCCTGGGCCTTGCATGCTAATGGAGGAGATGGCAGTAAAAAAAAAAGAAATCAGAAAAATTCAACTGGGAGAAGAGAACTTGCTGAGAGGTGAGAGCATGTGCTGTTTATGCACACAGTGTGGGGTGGGGTGGCCAAGGAAGTGTCTGGGAAGGTGACCCTCAGGTCCAGATCCCAGGGAAGGCTTGAAATTTCCATCTCTAAAGGAAAAGGCATTACCCTTGGGGAGAGTGTACCCAGAGGTCCGGGAGGTCACCTGGCCAGCTGGGCCGCGGACGTGGCCCGGACCCTCAGGTTGCTGAGTGAGTGTGAGTGATGAGGAGGGCTTTGGCATTCATTCTGCGAGGTGAAACCACAGGAGGGCTTTTGGCACACTAGGAACAGCTAGCTGACTTTTCTCTTTTCCTCTCTCCCCCTCCTTCCCTCTATTTCTCTCTCTTTTCTTTCCTTCTCTCTCTTTCAGTTGAGCTTACCTTTATTAGGGCTTCCCATGCAGCTCAGTGGTAAAGAGTCTGCCTGCCAATGCAGGAGACGCAGGTTTGATCCCTGAGTTGGGAAGATCCCCTGGAGGAGGAAATGGCAACCCACTCAAGTATTCTTGCCTGGGAAATCCCATGGACAGAGGAGGCTGGCGGGCTACAGTCCATGGAGTCACCAAGAGTCGGACGTGACTGAGCATGCGTGCCGCATGCCTTTATTAAGCCCAAAGCATACTGCAGGGAGTTAATGCCTTGTTCACTTTTATATTGGACTTAGGTCTTAACTTGATCCCCTCTCTAAACTGAATTGATTTTATCTAATTAAAGTCGTGCTAGGAAAATCCTGTGCTCCACTTAAGCCAATCAGTGCACAAGAGGATCCGTGGATTATCCTTTTATATATATGTAGGTGGACTATCCCAATCCAGTCGCTTGAAAATAATTTTAAAATAAAATTTAAAGCATCTCTACATACTGAATTTTCCATTCTGTCTTTTCTCCTGGATATGCTGAAAGTAAAAGCATCCCCTTCTCAGACCATTTGCCCCTTTGGGCTATAAAACAGTGGGTTTGGCTGTCACCATCCTGTTGACTTGACCAGTGTTCACCCAGAGAGTAAGTAAAATAGCTCCAGACTGGCAGATTACAAGCAGATGTAGAAATATTTATAACCAGTTACAGCCGACTTCATTCCTTTTCTAATTGGAATCACTGCTTGCTAAAGCAGTTTCTTATGTAAACTTCCTGAAGCCTCAGCAGTTTTGAGAACAGGAGTGTAAGAAAGCAACTGGTACAGTGAGAATTGGGTCAGAATGTTCTCAGGGGTTTAGGCGAAGCAGCATCAGCCTGGCGTAGGAGTTTGAGATTCAATAAATCTTTATTCTTTCTCTGGTTCCATTATGTGTTTTTGTTTTTTTGTGATTTTTTTTTTCTTTCTGATGTGCAATATATTAATGAAATTTCATATTATTTGGGCTTAAAAACTCCACATCTGGCTGATTCATGTCAATGTATGACAATAAAATTTAAGTTAAACTCCACATCTGAGAGTTTTTAAGATATTATCTAGTTTGGTATAATTCTTTATTTTTAAATTTTTATTTATGAAAATTCCAAACATAGGCAAAAGAAGAGTAGTACAGTAAACCCTCTATGTATGCACGGGCAGATGCAGCAGTTACCAGCTCCTGGCCAATGTGGTTTCCTTTAACCTTCCTCTCCCATTTTCCCTTTCCTTGATTATTTATTTTTTTAATTGGAGAATAATTGCCTCCCTGATTATTGTGAAGCAATTCCAGATATACTGTCTCATAATAAATATTTCAGTGTATTTTAAAAACATATAAGATTTTAAAAACATATAACCATTCCTAGTATCCTATTTAAAAATTCAGAATAAATCTTTAACATCTTGAGATATCCAGTCTGATGGTGTGTGGTGTAAACACGTTCATAAATTGTCTGCTGGTAAGCATTAAGGTGAAGACAGTGACGTCTAGTTTAGCTAGCCGCTTGCTGCTGCTGTGTCCGACTCTGTGCAACCCCATAGACGGCAGCCCACCAGGCTTCCCCGTCCCTGGGATTCTCCAGGCAAGAACAGTGGAGTGGGTTGCCATTTCCTTCTCCAATGCATGAAAGTGAAAAGTGAAAGTGAAGTCGCTCAGTCGTGTCCGACTCCTAGCGACCTCATGGGCTGCACCCTACCAGGCTCCTCCGTCCATGGGATTTTCCAGGCAAGAGTACTGGAGTGGGGTGCTGTTGCCTTCTCTTAGGTAGTGATATTTAAAGCTATTACTGATTGGCATTTGTGTGAATCTGCCAGAGTTAATTTAAAATGGATTTTGCCATAGGTAGTATGACTATCCCTAACACAAAGGTTTTAGGGTAGGTATGTTGCTTTCCTCTTGTCAGCCCCACACGTCACAAAATCCTTAGCAGACAGGCCCTCCTACAGCCTGTGTGTCCAGTGGGTGGTGCAGGCCCCAGGAGGCTGCCCAGGATTACAGCTGAGAACAGTGGGGTTACACACACATTTTCAGGGGTAAGAAAGGCAGGCCTGGCCTTCAGCCTCCAGATGGTACCTGTAGTTGATTGAAAAGTGGATGAAAATGAAGATTGAAAAGGAAATACTAACCATCTTATTGTAACTTAAAATATTTAAATATCCATTTATTTACCAGTCCTTTGATAGAAAGCCAGGGTCTTTTCTTGGGAGTATGTGCCTCTGATTATAGTTCCAAGTGATCCATCTTGTATAAGTGGTCCATCTTCCTTTAAAGAACTTAAAGAGTTCCAAAGCAATTTCATGTATTGTGAATTCAAAAATTTTAGATTTTTAAAAATTGTTACTTCCCATTTAACTGTTGTTTCTGATGTGCTTGCTTTGACAGAAAGCTTTCTAACAACTTTTTTTTTTTAATCAAGCCTCCTTCAACTTGGTTTTCTTAGAAATACTCTTTTTTCTTGTTTCATTAGCTTATGTAATAATTCAATTGCTTATCTACAAGTACAGCTTCGGCTGGTGGGGTCAGAGTGGCCCCTGTGTATTAGGGAGCAGCCTCTCAGGTCTACAAGTACAGCTTCAGCTGGTGGGGTCAGGATGGCCCCTGTATATTAGGGAGTGGCCTCTCAGGCAGGAGTTCATTCCGCATGCCTGTGTTTTGGGCTTCCCACGTGGTGCTAGTGCTAAAGAACCCACCTATGAATGCAGGGGACCTGAGAGATGTGGGTTTGATCCCTGGACGGGGAAGATCCCCTGGAGAAGGGCATGGCAACCCACTCCAGTATTCTTGCCTAGAGAATCCCATGGACAGAGGCAGCTGGTGGGGTCTCCATGGGGGTCACAGAGTCAGACACGACTGAAGGGACTTAGCATGCACACACATCCTGTGTTTTATACAGAACACAGAGCACATCAGTAAACCCGACAGATCGGCCCCATGGAACACAGGATGCGTGGCACTCGTATTAATAAGCCAGTCATGGCACTCTTATTAATAAGTTAAGATTTGTGGCTGGTTACCTGGCATTGCTTAGGTTAGACTGTGAATCTCATGCACCCACCAGACTTTGAGGAAAATTGATGGTAGTAGTAAGTTCAGTATTTTTTTGGTATTGCTTTAACGTGATCAGCTGCCTTTAGTCAATCAGTATCCTAGAGCCATATCAGGATTTAAACGATTATCAGAAGTGCTTTTCAGTATCGTTTTCAAAGAAAATGGATTTTAGACAATTATCTAATGAATAACAAAAGTGTAGTTTACTTAAGTAAATGTACCATTTTCTGTTTTACTAAGAAAATGGTATCGTAACTCTTTAAATTTAGAGGATCTTACAAGTATGGGGAACTCAGTAATTACAGTTTGTGTGTTACTCTTTCCTTCTGCTCGAGAAGTAGGGAAGACTTAATCCTTTGGAAAAATATATTCTGCTGCTGCTGATGGGACAGGATCTTTCTTGGCATTTCAGTTTAGCCAGTGTTCAGTGCTTATAATAATTTGCAATTGAGGTAGTTAGGTTTACCACAGAGGAGATAAAAGAAGTAAAGACATACAGCTTTTGTTCTCGAGGCCCTCGTGCCTTCAGGATTCACAGCCTCGTCGAGGCGAAGGGACTTGCATAACTCAGTGAAGCTATGAGCCATGCCACTCAGGGCCACCCAAGACGGACGGAAGAGTTCGGACAAAACGTGGTCCGTTGGAGGGGGAGATGGCAAACAACTCCAGTACTCTTGCCACGAGAACCTCGTGAACAGGATACAAGACCATACTCAATGGGGAAATGAAAGATCCTGGCCAAATTACAAAGGCTCAGCATCCTCTCTGATTCTGCCGTAACCTTTGGTCTTTCCCACTAGCCTTTGAGGGCGGCGGCTTGTTTTCATAGCCTCTTGGAATGATCTGTTGCGGATATTCAGTGGATGACTTCCTGAGTGGGAGCTGGGGGCCTGCTGGGTGTCCTGGAGAGGACAGTCCTGGGTTGCACTTCCAGCTTTGCTACTTTCTAGCTCACTAACCGTAAGCAAATTAGTCACTCTGGGCTTATTGGTTCCCTGTCTGTAATGATGCCTTCTTATCCCTTACAGGGACGTTAAGCTTTTTATGACTTCCAGGATCATCACAGTATAAAGAATTGTCCTCCCCTTGCCCAGTGTTAACTGCACCACTATTAAGAAGTACTGGGGCCTTGGCTCATCAGGCCTAGATCAGTACCTGGAGTCAGACATGGGGTTACCTTACCTGACTCACGAGAGGGAGGGATGAAAACTTGAACAAAATGGGGGCGGATTTTAACCCCCCAGGGAAGAGGGGAGAAGAGGGCATGAATGTCGTGAGCACTCCGCAGTGCTGATTCTGCGTGAGAGAAAAAAGGTGATTGGAGAGGGCTTGGTGTTGTGGAGTGGGGAACAGGGCTAGGTTTTTAGGGTGGTGTTAGATGTTGGAGGATGGTGAACACCAGGGAAATGGATCTGAGCTCGATCGCAGGAAACAGGGTGTCATTAGGACTTTTTGATATGTGACACAATGCTGGTTTTTCTGAGAGGGCCTCTGGCAGCAGTGAGCTGGGTTGACTGGCTGAGAGGAAAGATGGTGGTAGGAAGAGCCCACCTGTTCCAGGGCAGCTGACATCATGGAAGGTGCAGGGCAAAGAGCTGGTCAGAACTCTAGCTCATTGGCCAGGCGTTCTGCCTCAAAACAGGTTACTTGATGCATGCAGTTGATACGAGCTGCTGTTTCTCCTGCAGAACTGAGTAATACCACCCACCGTTGGGCGCTGTTTTGAAAATTAAGGAAGGATACATGTGACGTGCGTCCCACCTAGAAACACTTAGTCCCACTTCACCTTTCCTCGTCTGTGTGGTTTCCTCTTTTTGTAGGGGCTTCTAGTTGCAGGAAGGACCAACTAGAAAGAGAAAAGAGGATGCTGGCAAAAACCTGGTTGGAGGTCCACTTCCTGTGTTGTAGGAGGCATCTGGTTAGGACCCACCAGGGAGTTTTTCTGGCTTCTCCATCTTTGCATGTGATGACTCCCTCATTCTGAATTTTTCCGTCTCTTGGTGCCTGTTTAAATCTCTTCATTTGACTAAGTATGATTCATTCTTCCGTTTTTTGGTGTTTTTTAATTTTTTGGTATAATAAACATTGTCAGCTCTTCAAATTATATTGTATTTCCCTAACAATTCTCTTTGGTATACTGTATCTTTAACTTTATACTTCTGATATGATAAACAGCAGCTGTATTTCTGTGATGAGTTATAGTAGCTATATGAATTTAGAAGAGAAAGTGCCCTAAAGAGGAACCACCGATAAAAATAAACCATAGTTAAGAGTACTGGCCTTCCTCCAGGTGTCAGTTTAAAACAGCCATCCCTGCTCCTCCCGTAGCCCCGTTGTGTGTGTATTTATGTAGACGGCTTTAAGGAGAAACATCATTTTGAGTAAAGATCTATACATTTCACTTAAGTATAGTGCTTGCGTGCGTGCTCAGTCACTCAGTTGTGTCTGACTCTGCGACCCCATGGACTGTAGCCCACCAGCTTCCTCTGTCCATGAGATGTCCCAGGCAAGAATACTGGAGTGGGTAGACATTCCCTTCTCCAGGGGATCTTCCCGACCCAGAGATCGAACCCACCTCTCCTGTGGATTCTTTACCACCGAGTCACCTTAAGGAAGTCCATCTTTAAGTATAGTAGCATCTATTAGCATCATTTAAACAGATTAATGTAAGATATGACAAACCTAGACAGTGTATTTAAAAGCTGAGATATCACTTTGCTGACAAATCTCCATATAGTCAAAGCTCTGGTTTTTCCGGAAATCATGTACCATTGTGAGAATTGGACCATAAAGAAGGCTGAGTGCCAAAGAATCAATGCTTTAAAATTGGAGAAGACTGTTGAGAGTCCCTTAGATAACAAGGAGATCAAACCAGTCAATCCTAAAGGAAATCAGTCCCGAATACTCATTGGAAGGACTGATGCTGAAGCTCCAATACCTTGGTCACCTGATGCGAAGAACTGACTCATTGGAAAAGACCCTGTTACTGGGAAAAGATTGGGAGCAGGAGACGGAGACAGCAGAGGATGAGCTGGTTGGATGGCATCACCGACTCAGTGAACATGAGTTTGAGCAAACTCCAGGGATAGTGAAGGACAGGAAAGCATGGTGTGCTGCAGTCCATGGGGTCGCAAAGAGTTGGACACGACTTAGTGACTGAACAACAACAGTGTAAGATAGTTAATTTAAATTATTTAAATAGGTCCAAAGGGACTTGCAGATCATCCTGTCATTTTTTCATGTGTGACTGATGTGGTCTAGAAATCAAGTATCCGATGTCTTTTATCTTATCCAGTAATACATGGTTATGATGGAATTATACTTTTAGGGCAGTCTTTTTGAAACCAGGAAAATGTGTCATACTTATTAAAGCAGGACCATGAGGCATATATTCTTTAGGAGTTTTCTAACAAAAATTATTTTTAAAAATTTTATCCATTTTGGGACTTTCTTGGTGGTCCAGTGGTTTTTCATGCCTCCACTAAAGGAGACATGGGATCAATCCCTGGTCAGGGAACTAAGATCCTGCAAATGTGGCCCCCCCCCCCAAAAAAAAATTATCCATTTTGATTATTGCACTTTTAGGACAGAGATGATAAGCAGAGGCTGCTAGGAGGGCACTGCTGCGAGGGACGGCGGCTGTGTACAGACTGTGCTGGCCGATTAGTCATCTCTACCACGGGCCCAGGAAGGAGGCGGGAGGCCTGCGTAATACCCTACACAGCTTTTGCTCTGGTCTTAGTAGCGCTTAATTCCTGTAGCTCATTTTCAGTGTGTTTTATTTGTAGGTTATTCAAGTAATATACTCTTTTTTTTTCCTCCTGAATGCTGGTTTATAGACACAGTGGAGAAGCCCTGCTAAAAAGAAGGGTTGGTTTTTTAAAAACTGTTTTCGTAAATGTACCTTTGTATTATTTGACCTCCAGTCTGTACTTTTACACTTAGCTTTGCACAGCGCTCCCTCTGGGCCTTTGCGCTTGCTCCTTCTGCCATAGCTGGCCTTGCGTCCTGCCTCAGACCCTGCTTGTCACACGCCGGCACCCTCATTCACCGGTGTCAGCTCAGATGCTGTCGCTCAGTTGCTCAGTCATGTCCGACTCGTGGTGACCCCATGGACTGCAGCACGCCAGGCCTCCGTGGCCTTTCCTATCTCCCATGTTGCCTCATCAAAGTGACCTTCCCCAACAACCCCTTTCAAAGTAGCCACCAGCAGTCCGTTACTCTCGCATCAACTGACTGAGCTCTTTACCAGGACCTCCACCACCTGCTTCCCAGGTGGCTCAGTGGTAAAGAACCTTCTGCCTGCCATGCAGGAGAAAAGTGTTCCATCCCTGGTTCGGAAAGATCCCCTGGAGAAGGAAATGGCAGCCCACGCCAGCTTTGTTGCCTGGAGAATTCCATGGGCAGAGGAGTCTGGCAGGCTACAGTCCATGGTGTCACAAAAGAGTTGGACATGAATTAGTGACTAAACCACAACCACCGCCACCTGCATTACCTTGCACACCTCCTAAAACAAACACTTCTGAGGGGAGGTAGCCACCTTGATGCTTTTCGCCACTGTGTCCACCTAGGACGGAGCCCTGCAGTAGTAACTACCTGTTACATATTTGGTTGACAAATGAATGTGTGCCTGCCCCCTAGCTTTGGTCTAGAATCCGGTCATCCGCTCTAGTAACCACAGAGGATCCCAGGGGAGTGCAGACTTTAAATATGGTCTCTGATGGCTTTAAGCAGAAAAGCCTAGAATGCTGTGGGGAAATTCTCACCCCACAGTCACAGTAGAGATTTAGGAAAAGTATAATTAAGAAATGTTCAGGATAAGCATTGGCACTTTGCGAAACAGAGCTTAGTTTATAAACTTAAGAGATGTATGATTGCCTGTTAAATGGTTTTTGATTCTTTAGCTGGGGTGGTAACCCTAGACTAAACGAAGTTTTTCGTCTCAAGAAAACTACTTTCTATAACTTCAAAACTGAAATAGGTGAAACTTACTTGGAAATGGCAATGAATGCATTAACTTGAGCATCAAACACCTGTTATGTCGTAGATACCAAACTGTGCAGTACGTTGATTAATCATTCCTTTAATAAATATGTATTTGAGTGCTTGCTGTGTCAGGCACTGTGCTGAACGCGATAGAGAAGGAACTTACAGTTCAGTAGAAGACGCACCACAGGTCAGCAAGCAGGAGTGATACCGTGTAAGTACAGCGCTGGGGAAGTACAGTGTAGGCCCAAAGGCAGCCTGGAGGAGAGACCCAGCAGGTTCCAGAGGTCATAGGATGTTTCCCACAAGTGAAATCTCAGTGAATTAAGGGGCCTGAAAGATGAGCAGATTTAATCAAGTCAGGGAAGAGGGGAGGTGTGTTCAGATGTAGGATTCATCAGTATAAAGATGGCAGGCGGAAGTTGTCAGGGGTGACTGTCACCCGGGGAGAGTATGTCCAGTGAGAAGAGCACTGGATCCCGGGAACATGAACTTTTTACAGGATGGCCTGCCTCCAAAACGAAGCCTGAGAAAGAAAAGACAGAAGAGGCCCCACATTGTGAAGCAAAGGGAGGAATGTTTCAAGAAGGAGGAAGTGGACGGCGGTGTCCCATGCAGCCAGGAGGCGGAGTGAGCTGAGCCCCGCAGGTCCACTAGTTTCCCTCCAGGAGGGTTGCTCGTGGCCTTGACAGAGCCATTCCAGTGTCGTTACACAGGCAAAGCTCGGCTGCTGTGGGGTGAAGAGTGAGTAGCAAATGAGGTGGACACAGTGAACGTGGACAGCTTGTCTTAAAATTTAAATTTCTTTTGAATAGATAAAGAAGATATGGTACATATACAGTGGAATGCTACTCAGCCATGAAAAAGAATGAAATAATGCCATTTACAGCAACTTAAATGGACATAGAGATTATCACACTGAGTGAAGTCCAAAAGAGACAAATATATACATTATCACTTAGATGTGAAATCTAAGTAAGACAAGAATGAACTAACCTACGAAACAAAACCCGACTCACAGACCTAGAAAGCAGACTTGTGGTTGCCAGGGTTGGGGGAGATGGATTGGGAGTTTAGGATTAGCAGATGCCAACTATTGCAAATAGGATGGATAAACAACAAAGTCCTACTGTGTAGCATGGGGGACTGAATCCAGAATCCTGTGATAAATCATGCTGGAAAAGAATATGGAAGAGATTATATATGTAACTGGATCACTTTTCTATGCAGCAGACATTAACACTAAATCCAGCTATACCCCAGTAAGAAAGTAAATTGATTAATAAATTCATATTTCTTAGAGAAGTTAAGAGAAGGCATAGATCAGAGGGATAGAGGAGTATCTGGGGTTGAGGCTTCCCAGGTGGCACAGTAGTAAAGAATCCGCCTGCCAATACAGGAGACCTGGGTTCGATCCCCGAGTTGGGAAGATCCCCTGGAGGAGGAAATGGCAACCCACTCCCGTATTCTTGCTTGGAGAATTCCATGGACAGAGGATCCTGACGGAATACAGTCCATGGGGTCACAGAGAGTCGGACACGACTGAGTGTGCTTACACAATAAATTCAAATTTCTTAGAGATGTTAAGAGAAGACATTGGTCCAAGGAGTATTTGGGGTTGAAGTAGGAATTCTTTAAAGAGTGGTTTAAATGCTAAGGAGGAGAAGAGAGCAGAGAAGTTAAATAAAATCATGGATTAGTTAGAAAGTATAACTGGCTAAGAGCCTCTGAGCATATAGCGTAGGGGGCAGTTATCTTTGTAGTCTGTGAGAGTTTTCTCCTGGCCTCTCCTCTCCCTTCCTTCCTTCCTTTCATTCCCACCCCCCCCCCCGCCCCTCCTCACACTGCAGCTTGTAGGATCTCTGTTCTCACAGGGACTGAACTCGCCCCCTCAGCAGTGGGAGAATCCAAACCACAGCATCTCCAGGGAAGTCCCTGTTTTTTGAAATTACAGCCGAGGTCATGTGCTTACATGTAACCCCCCAAAAGTGCCCTAAAGCAAAAAAAATTTAAAGTGGTTTTACAGTGTGAAGCTCATCACATCTGCTTTGTATCCTTGGTGTCTACACTGAAAGTATTTTATTTTGTTTAACACTTCTGGCAGGCCACTTTTGAGATTACATTTTTGTTTCTTTGACTTTTAAACCCACATTACTGCTAGCTGCTGGTGGCTGTCCATGTGTTAGGGGGTGTACCATCAGCCACAGAAAGCTCATTCCGTAGACGGAATGCAGTGCAATTAGGGTAACCTTAGTTGTGTTCCCCTCCCCCCACCATTGTACTATTTATTTGCATGGACTTTTAAAAATCACTGGAAAAGGAAATGGCAACCCACTCCAGTACTCTTGCCTGGAAAATCCCATGGATGGAGAAGCCTGGTAGGCTATATAGTCCATGGGGTCGCAAAGAGTCAGACACAACTGAGTGACATCACTTTCACTTTAAAAATCATGGTAAAATATATGTAATGTAAATTTACCGTTTTCCAGGCAAGCATAAATGTCTTGATTTTATAAACTAAAGTCGATTTTGCAAAATACTAACAGGTATCCCACATATCTCTTAATTACCCCCTTGGAGGTTGTCCTGCGTGCTCCTTGGGCGGTTCTTCCTTGGGTGGTTTTCTTGCTTCGCACGCTGATCAGTTCTCAGCGGGGACTCTGAGAGATGGTCCCTCCACAGGTCTCCAGGGCAGCCTGTGTGTGGCCCTTTGCTCTCCCACACCCTCCCCTGTGAACCCTGGCCTCCAGCGCCTCCTGCTCTCATCGACAGCCTCTGCCTGGTCTCCCCTCCCCTATTCTTGGGCTTGTCCTCACTCTCTCCAGGAGCACTCTCCAGAGTTGCCGTGCTGATTCTTAGATTTTGGTCAGCATTTGACTTGTCTGAAGTTAGAGAGTAAATCCAGTACCTGGTGCACCATCTGTTTTTTCTGATGTTAGTTTACCTACTATGTGTTGTGAAATTCTTGTCTACTTTCTGAAATACTGAAATTCTGTTAAACTGGCCTTTTCCCAGGACCAGTTGTCTTCAGAAGAAAAGGGCCCCGGTGTCTTCCTTCCCTGTCTCTCGTGGCGGGAGGAGTTTTGCAGTGACATCTGCCTGCCTGCTTCTTGCACGCACATCCAGAGTCAGGTTGTACAGGCCTCCAGGGATCCTGGCTCTCGGCTGTCTTCCCCCCGGTGACTCAGTCCTTGGGGAGTCTGTGCACTTCCTCTGCCCCCGTCCTGACCTTTATGTGAGCTAGAGCCCCTGCAGTAGTGCTGCCATCTCTTCTTAACTTTCATTCCTTTACTTCCAAGTTTTCTGTCTCTTAAAGTGAATTTCTCATCAATAACGTACCTGCAGATCTTTTTTCTTTTATATATTTACCTCATTGCAGTGCCATCTCTTGTTGCAGAACATGGGCTCAGTAGTTGTGGTGCATGGACTTAGTTGCCCCACAGCATGTGTGATCTTCGCGGGCCAGGGATTAAGCCCGTTGTCCTCTGCATCGGCGGGCGATTCTTATCCACTATGCGACCAGGGAAGCCCAGGGTCTTACTTTTTATCAGGTTGACAATCTGTCTTTTAATTGGAGTATTTATTTTCTTCCTTCCATCCATCCATCCATCCATCCATCCATGATTGCCCTCAGGTTCACAGTATGCATTGGTATCTTAACACATTTCTAATTTCAAATAACAATACAGCACTTCGCATACTATGAGAACCTAGTACATCTCTATGGAGAAGGCGATGGCACCCCACTCCAGTACTCTTGCCTGGAGAATCCCATGGATGGAGGAATCTGGTAGGCTGCAGTCCATGGGGTTGCTGAGGGTCGGACACGACTGAGCGACTTCACTCTCACTCTTCACTTTCATGCATTGGAGAAGGAAGTGGCAACCAGCTCCAGTGTTCTTGCCTGAAGAATCCCAGGGATGGGGGGACCTGGTGGGCTGCTGTTTATGGGGTCACACAGAGTTGGACACGACTGAAACGACTTAGCAGCAGCAGCAGCACGTTTCTATATCTCCTTCCTGACCTTTGTGCTGTTTTCTTTGTACATTTTATTTCTCAGTTTTATAAACCCCACAATACACTGCGGTTATTCTTGTTTCAAAAGTCAGTTATCTGACTTTCAAAGTCAGATATCTTTTAGGGAAATTAAACGATGAGTTTTTTTTTTTTTTTTGCCTACATATTATTTCTGACGCTCTTTCTTTGGTGTAAATTCAGGTGTTTGGTATCATTTTCCTTCTGGTTAAACAGCTTCCTTTAATATTTCTGGTAGTGTTGGTTTACTGGTGACAAATTTAGCTTTCGTCTGGAAATGTCTTTATATCATGTTTAGTTTTGAAGGATGTTTTTGATGGGCACAGAATTCTGTTGATAGATTTTGTTATTTTCCACTGCTTTACAGGTGGATTTTGCTTGTATTGTTTCTAATAAGAAGCCTACAGTCTTTCTTTGTTCCTTTGTGTGTCATGAGTCTAGCTCCCGCCCCCATCTTTGGCTGCTTTTAAGATATTTCTCTTTATGGGTGATGTTGCATCAGTTCCTTTCTTTCAAGGGTAACTTCTGAGTGTGTTGACTCCAGGGTAGCCTTTAGCCCTAGCCTGCCTAGGGTCGTTACCTTGAATGCTTTGGGTGTGTTCAGTGGAATTTCCCTCTCTGGCTAGTCAGAGCTCTAGTATCTTCTGGTTCTGCCTGACCTCCGACAGTGCTTTGACCCTGCAGCTCCCAAGAGTTGACCTTTGCCGGGCCTTAAAGCAGTTTGCCCAGTTGTGTGCAGTTCAGTATTTACCAACCAGCTCAAGGAGACCTTTGCGCAGGTTTCTGGAGCCTTTTCCCTGAGTAACTCCTTTCTGGTAGTTTGTCCTCGGATTTCAGCCGCCTTCGGTTCAGTTCAGTTCAGTTCAGTCGCTCAGTCGTGTCCGACTCTCTGCGACCCCATGAATCGCAGCACGCCAGGCCTCCCTGTCCATCACCAACTCCCGGAGTTCACTCAGACTCAACGTCCATTGAGTCAGTGATGCGATCCAGCCATCTCATGCTCTGTCGTCCCCTTCTCCTCCTGCCCCCAATCCCTCCCAGCATCAGAGTCTTTTCCAATGAGTCAACTCTCCGCATCAGGTGGCCAGCCTCCTGGAATTTTGGTCTCTGGCTTGTCAACTTTGCAGGACCTGTGCTTCCTGCCTGGGGCTCTTGGCTTCTTGCAGCACTTGGTCAGACAGTGCCCCCGGTCAGAAAGACAGTGCCCCGGGTCAGAAAGCCAGAGCCTTCACAGGGCTCATCTTCCCTTTCTTTTCTCTGGGAGTTTCCTTTCCTGTGCTGTCCTTTTGCGGAGTCTCTGGAAACTGTTACTTTGTATATTTTGTCCAGTTTTCTAGCTGTTTTTGTCAGTATGTGGTCACAGAGCAAATCTAATACCAGTTACTTCTTTGTTGCTTTTTGCTATTTGATTGGTTGATTTTCTTTTTTTCTTGGTCCTTATGGGATCATAGTTCCCCTCCCAGAGATGGAACCCCAGGCCCTCAGGCGGTTGGCAGTGGAAGAGCAGAGTCCTAACCACTGGGCCTCCAGGGAGTTCCCTTGATTAGTTGTTTTCACAACTAGATTTTGATGTATCAATTATTTACTTTATGTTCTAGTTTTTTTTTTCTTTTTTAAATTTTACTTGGTCTATACTGTAGTTTTTTTAGTCGCTTTATCCTAAAAGGCCTTGGGTCGATTGGTGTTCTATCAGGAAAATGATGACGTTCTAGGGGACAGGGTTATTTTTTTTGCCATTTCGCGTGCGGTCACAGTTGACCCACGAGACCTCCAGACAGCAGAGAAGCTGCGCCACCGCTCGGGCGCCCTGGCCTGTGCTTTCCCCAGCACTCGGTGAGCGCTCTGAAGCTCTCTGTATTTGAAAAAAAATACGGATTTAGGGGAAATTTCAGTCCCTGCAAGGAATCTGAAGCACTGAGTATAATAGAATATTTTGATAGAGTTCTTTGTGAGGACTTATTTCTCTTAACTTTTAAGAGAGATTTTTTTTTCCCCCTAAATGGGGTTGTTGGGTATTCAGTACAGAATAATCAGTGTAGTAAAGGGCTCGGTGGTCCTTGCTGGTGATCACTAGCATTAAGACAAAAAAGACTAACAGCTGAAGTAGGGACTTGTTTTAAGGGACAGTCTTTCAACCTAATGAGGAAAATGAATACTTTAAGGTACTTTGTGCCGTTTTGGAAACTAGGTTGAGTTTATATTAGAGGTGGATGAAAATGTTAAAAAGTCTTGAGAATGATCGTATGATCTCTGGCTGTTGATTTTTGTTTGTGGCCTTAAAGTGCTAAAGGTGAAGTTTGGTCATTTTTGGTTTTTCAAGTCATGGTACGTTTCAGGTGCCCTTTTTAAAGTGAGCAGAGTGCTTTGGGACAAGTTCATTCACAGTTTCTCAAAAAGAAATCTTTTGGATTTTAGATGAAATGACGTTATATTTGTGGCTGGGCATCTCTGTGATGTCCTACCTTTGTTCTCCGGAACACAGTGTGATTTATTGAAAAGGTTTTCTTTACTAAGGCTCTTCATGCATTTGGTTATCGCTTCTGCTTGGTATTTTGTTTTTTGTTGTTGTTGTTGTTGCACTTGGGAATAACCCCCAATTATCTTTGTATATACATACATTAAAAAAAAATCAAGTGATTGTTTACAGAGAAACTTGATTTCTTTTTATTTTAAAATTGGTCTCCTGATTAATTTTCATCATTCTAATATTGTTTCAAATGATTGGGGTTGAGGAATTCCCTGTGGACCACCGTCAGCCTTGGTTACCCCTTACCTTCGCACTCAAACTACACGCAGTGGGGGTGGACGCTCTTTCTGGTCAGCCTCTCAGGCGGTCTGGCTCTCCTTCAGTCAGGTGAAGTGACAGGCTCTAGAACTACTTGTGTGAGTCAGTGACCTGGCACTGGCTGTTTCCCTTGTGCGGCAGCAAGTTTTTTTAGCACACACAGAATGTATGTATAATACTCAGGGGAAACGCTGGAGGTCATGATAGGTAGCATTAATTGAGCCCTTTATGCCAGTCACTGTTCCGATCACCTTACATCTATTACTTCACTGATCATTTGTGTCATGAGGCATATACTGTTGGCCTTATCGCATTCTTGAGGAATTTGAGCCGGAGACTTTGAGGAATTCAGCCAAGTTTACACGGCTGGTGAAACAGTAAGTAGAATGGGCAGTTGGACTCGTGGTCTGGCTCTGAAGCCAGCTCTTATCACCACGTTGCCAGTAATTACAGTTCATCCCCACTTTGGGGGAGAAATGAAAACATTGTCAGGATGCGCTGGGGGGCAGGGGTGGCGCAGACAGCCCACTGTCAGGGGAGCGTGTATGTTTCCTGCTCACTGTCTCTGAAGTTTGAGACTGGGGTACTGTTTGCTGGTAAACCTTTATCTTGTTTTTCTATAACGTACATGTCATTTTATAACCAGGAAACACAGTAAAGCTATTTGAATTTGGAGGGGGGTGCAGTTTTTTCTTAGCCACAGGTAAGTAGGTTTTCCTGTGCTTTGCCCTGGAGGTTGAGTGGTGATTAGTAGCCTTGCAACTCAGATAAAGAGCAGGGTAGATATGCTGATATGAAGAGTCCGAAGACTAGATGAAACATGAAATGCAGAGGTGTACGGGTGCCGTGGTTCTGATTGGGTGTGTGTATATGTGTGTGTGTGTGTGCGAGTGCACACGCACACACGCGTGTCAAATGCAGAACATCCTGAGGGGTACTTTCAAATCTATTAGTGCTTGTGCCCTTTGGGGCGAAGAGGAACATTTTCTGACTTTTCCTTTTTTATCTTCATTATATTGCTTTTGTTGTTGTTCTAAAAGTGCCTTTTTACATACACACACACAGAAATAGCAGCACGCAGACTGAGAGCTCCAGGAATGTGTAGACTTTACTACGGATTCTGATTGCCTTCCAGCCATTTTTTGAGTTAAACTTTGGAGCATTTTGTGTTTTGTCATACCTGGGGAAACATTCTCGAAAAGACTGTGGTAATTTCAGCAAGATTCTGAGCTTCCTGGGTTAGTGGTATAAGACAGTGCTTCTGATTTATAATTTTTTTTGACTGAACAGTAAGTTCATATTAAAAAAAACAGCACTTAAAATGGTACATAAAGATAACACTGAAAATTTCTCTCCTATCTGTCCTTCAGCCGGCTGTCTTCTCGTAGAGGCAATGTTACTTCTATATATCTTTACAGAGATAAGCAGATGCATTTTCTTTCTTTCTTTCTTTCTTTTTTTTTTGACACAATGGTGTACTTTGCTTTATTTTCTCATTTAATGTACACACTTTAGAGATGATTCCACATGTGAAAAATAAGCAAGCCCTTCTCTTTTTTTTTGGCCGGAGTACTTGATACTCCCTTCCATGGCAGGGCCCTATTTGACTAACCAATCCTTACTTTCAGGCTGGCCTGGTCCTTTGCTCTGTAAACAGAGCTGCAGTGAATAACCGTTTGCACATGTGTGAATATTTCTGGAGGAAGACTTCCTAGAGGCTGAGTTGGATTTTGATAGGCACTGCCAGGCTGCCTCTCACTGCCACCAGCTCTACGTATCTCCTCTTTCTCTGCCCCTACACCCTCACCCACGATGTTCTGATCAAAGGTTTTTGTTTTGCCAGTTAATAGTGGAAAATTAATATTTGTTTAGTTTTATAAGTGAGGTTTTACATTTTTGAGAGCCTTTTATTTTTACTGATTCATAGTTACCCTTCATAGAGTAGGAGAGCCAACTTTAGTCTGTGATAAAAGTCACATATTTTTCCTGTCTTGTCATTTGTTTTTTTTGTTTAATCTTATTGATAATGGCTTTTGCCAGGCAAGGTAGGTATGTGTTATTTTGGGAGAAGAGAAATTTTTCTCTCTTCAGGATTTCTGTTCCGTATTTGAAGTCCTCCTCCACTGCAAGATTATTTTAAAAATTCACCTAAGATGTCCTTTGGTGCTCTTCATGGTTTTCTGTAAACTTAATGACTTAAGACAGTGTGTTATTCCCTGTACCTCTGCAGATTGGCTGTGAGTGGTTCTTGTGGTCTGAAAAGCCTGCCCAGGCCTCGATGGCCGTGGGTGGCTTTGCCCACATACCGGGGTCTCGCCTTGTGCAGCTGGGGTGGCTGGGGTGAGACGGTGGTCTCTCTTTTGCAGAGGCTCATGTGGTTGGGGAGGTGATCCTGGCAACTGGGAGGGCAGGCCCCACCCGGCAGGTGCTTCATGCCCTTTGCTTGTATCACAGTTGCTGTTACCCTGTCAGCCAAAGCAAGCAAATGAACGAGTCCAGAGTCAAAAGGTGGAAAAACAGCCTCCACTTGGTACTGGGAGGAGTGGCAAAGTCACCTTGCAGAGGGTATTCAGAGAGGGATGGGAAGATTGATTGTGGCCATTGTTGCAAACAGCGTGCCACACTCCTCAGCTTTTCCCATTTTCTGTGTCTTTCAGGAATATTGTAAAGTTTTCCCTTACACATCTCCTTACATTATTCCTAACTAGTTATCTTTTGCTGATTCTTGTAACCGCCCCCCCCACCCCATCTTCATTTAGAAGTCTTGGGCAGGTGATACATGTACACAGTTAAAATGATAAGAAATAAACTGAGAAATCTCACTATTCTTATCCATTCATTTTCCTCTCCCATCTCTATAGGCAACCAATTTTAAAAGAATTTCTTTTAATTATCTAGTGCTTCTTTTTTCACTTTCACTTTTCCCTTTCATGCACTGAAGAAGGAAATGGCAGCCCACTCCAGTGTTCTTGCCTGGAGAATCCCAGGGACGGGGGAGCCTGGTCCCTGCTGTCTACGGGATTGCACAGAGTCGGACACGACTGAAGCGACTTAGCAGCAGTGCTTCTTTATGGAAGTACTGGCAAGTATAAGTATTCTGCCTCTGAAAAAAGTAGCATACTACATGCCCTATTGTGCAGCTAGCTAGCTCTCCTCAGTTAATGATACAGTAGTTAGTGTCAGTACATAGATTGTTCCCATTCTTTTATTGCTACATATTTTATTGTGATGCTATACCATGGTCTATGTAACTAATTCCCTTTTAGTAGCTACCAGGGTGGTCTGCAGTCTTTTCATATTGCAAACAGTGCTGCACTAAGTGCCGTGGTACACACATGCGTGTAGAGAATGGATTCTCAAAATGAGACTTCTGGATCTAAGGGTAAATGGATCTTGAAAACTGTATTGAGGCAAAATTTCTCACTTATCAGATGAGCAGAAATACAAAGGTTGGGTGATTGATTTTGTTTGTGAAGCTGGGGAGAACCGTTTCTTTCGTATTGCTGGCAGAGGTTTAAATAGTGCAGTCCCCAGCAAAGGGAGATCTGGCTACATCTGCCGATCAACTTGTCTTCCTTCATGTGTGGGATTGAGCATTTTTTTTCCCCAGACATAAATGGTATAAGGACCATTTATTTTTTTCTGTGAGCCGTGTTTCTCTGCCCATTTTTCTGGTGGATTGCCGGTCTTTTTCTTGAGTTCTAGATGCTCTTTAAACCTTTTCATGTGAATTGCAGAGTTCTTTCCCTGGTAGCTCATGTTTTATATATTAGTGATTGAGGTAATAGTGATGCTATGTGTGATATGGCCAGTTTGATGCCACCACATCCAAGAACTGTTCAGATGCTTTCATCTGATTGTTCTATACACCAAATAAAGAAGCTTTGGTCCGGGCGAGTCTGGGTAGAAAGTCTCTTAGAGTCATCCCAGCCTCCAGCAGTTTGGTCACAACATGGCCTTTGGATTCCCTTGGTCCAAGTATTTCCAGAATCACTGTGCATGAGTGGAGTGGAGGCTGGGCGGAGTGACACGGCAGTGGATGGTACAGTTTGATTGGTTTAGTGAAAGTATTCCGAAGGATTTCTTCCCCCTTGTGATTGTAAATTGCCTTTTGTTACACAGAGACTTAAGATCATTCTATTCGTTTCTTGGAAACATATTCCTACGCAATGAATTTATGTTTACATTTCTCTTTGTCTTGGAGGTTTCTCAAGCCGCACTGCTTGTCTAGTTGGCCAGTTAGAAATCTCCTCCAAGTGCGTCATGTTTCAGGAGAACATACCTCAACCCATTTTCGGAAAAACATTTTTAAAAGCATGTATCAATTTTACTGGTAGTCTATTCTTAAAAAAATTTACAGAAGAAAATTAATTTTGGAGCTATTCTCAATGGCTGCCACCAATTCTGACTGACCAGGAACTGTGGAAATTTAGCCCTTGAAATGCTTGGAGTTGTTTCTTAAAGAACAGCTACTACTGGAAAAGGGAGTGAGAAAAATAACCTTTTCTTTCAACGACCACATCAGAAATAGTCGGCGGCTCGGCAGTTGAGGTCGAGGGCAGCATCTTTGTTTGCGTGGACCCTGTAGTGGCGGCGAGGGTGGGAAGGTGAGGAGACCTGGAGGCCGAGAGAAGACGGGAGAGGAGCTGGTGTTGGCGGGCTTCCAGTCTGCGCCAAACCTGCTCACCTAGAGCAACCGAGTTGCTCTTCTCAGCTCAGTGGCTTTTTTTTTTTTTTTCCTGTTGACATTTATGCTCATTTGGGGATGTGCTTTTTAAATCTTCCCCAAAGTTAGTCTCAGTTATAATTCTTAAGCATCTCTAGGTTTAAAAAAAAAAAAACAAGTCCTAAGTCAATGTTTAAAATAAACCTACAGTGCTTATAGACATTTTCCGTGGGTAGATGTTCAGTAATATTTAAATGTGTAGGGGAGTTTCCATTTTTTTATTTTTGACTTGTTTCACATTCTGTTTCACCAAGTTGTTAAGTTTAGTAAAGGAGAGGCTTTGCTATTCTGTATCTGAGGCCTGGTTGGACTTAAGTGGATCAAAAAAGTTGTTAACGGATCCTCAAGGAGCAGGATCAAAACAGTGGGTTCCTTGTCTGGCTCTTGTCCTGGGGGTGCGTCCTGGCCTGGGGAGCCCCCCTCTCCCTCCTCAGGCCTTTACCTCCTATCTGCCCTCATTGCGTGAGGGATTGAGGTTGGTTTGACATGTTTTTAAAAACATGTTTTAGTCCTGAGTGGGACAAGCCGAATTCTATCTCCTTTTGCAGCTGCGTGAGGAACATACCTCAGCCCAGGGTCGCTGTCCTCGTAGTGACCTCAGGAAAACGGTGACACTTGCAGAATTCTCACTCTACCTGAGCCTGGCTCTCAGTCCCCCTTCCCAGTGTGTAAAAGTAAAGGATCTGATGCTGTGCACTACTGTTCGTTTCTTTCCAACATTTTATTATGAAAAATTTCAAGCATGTAGAAAAGTTGAACTCATTTTCCATTGGACACCATAAACCCACTATCAAGATTCCATAAATAAGTTTACTTACTATACCTGCTTTATCACATTCCTCCACCAGTTCATCTTATAATTTTTGATGTATTTCAAAGTAAATTAGAATTTGGGATCTTTCCCCGTAATCTTCTGCCACTGGATGTGAATCCTTGGTCCCTGTTAGAAGCATTTCAGGTGTCCTTAAGCAGGTGTGGAGGAAGCACTGGCCAGCGCGTTCTTGCCCCATGGTCGGTGTGCAGCAAATGCATGTTAAAGGCGTGTATGCCCACTAGTCCTAGCTGATGAACCCTGTAGGCAGACTTCGCTTTGCCTCTTAGGACAATTACTTTTATATAGATATAATTCTGTTTATTTATTTATATTCATTCTTTGGTCTTCATTGCCACGTGGGCTTTCTCTAGTTGCGGAAAGCGAGGGCTCCTCCGTTGCGGTGCGCAGGCTTCTCCTTGTGGCGGCTTCTCTTGTCGTGGAGCTCAGGCTCCAGGCGCAGGGCCTCCAGTAGCTGCTGCGCACGGCTCTAGAGCACAGGCTCAGCAGTTGTGCACGTGGGCTTAGTGCTCCGCGGCATGTGGATCCTCCCTGACCAGGGATCGAGCCCACGTCTCCTGCTTTGGCAGGTGGAGTCTTTACCACTGAGCCATCGGGAAGCACCAGGATGAATTCAAAACAAACCACGTTTCCTAGGTACATGTGGTCTCGATTTGTAAGATGGACTGCCTTCTATAAGACAGTACATGAAGAGACAATTATTTAGAATTTGAGATGGACTAAATGCACATAACATAAAAGTATATGTATTTTTTACAGCAGTAGTTGTCTTTCTTGGAATACGTGCATGGCAGTTATTCCAAGGAACCCACATCTCAGGGTTGGTACCTCAAGCATCTGCTTGAGGAAGGGCCTGAAAGAGCAGCCCCACCTCACATCAACCAGAACAGCTTCCCTTTAGTCTATTTTCTATGAGATTCAGATTCCATGGCAAGAAAAATTTTGAAAATCACAACTGCTCAGGTTACCTGACCCAAGTATACGAGAGCCCTAGGTAAGTCTTCGTATGGCTCAGATGGTAAAGCATCCACCTGCAAAGCAGGAGACCTGGATTCGATCACTGGATCGGGAAGAACCCCTGGAGAAGGGAGTGGCTACCCACTCCAGTATTGTTGCCTGGAGAATCCCATGAACAGAAAAGCCAGGTGGGCTGGAGTCCATGGGGTCGCAGAGAGTCAGAGACGACTGAGCAACCAACACTTTCTTCTTAGTAGGAAGTATTCTAGTAGAAGAGTATGAATATATCTTGCACACAGCTCAGGTTTCTGTGTTTTTAGTTGGCTAAGGTTGCTGCACCATCAAAATTTACCCTAGGTAAAGAACAGTGAGAGTTTTAATAGCAGGAGGCTCATCTAAAGACTGTGCCTCTCGTGTGTACATACTTCCATGGAGATCCCTCAGTCCCTGAGAGTCCGTGTGCCCACAGTGAACAGTGTCTGTATTTCCACTCCTTACCTCCTGCCAGGAAGGCCATGCGTGCTCTTTTCCCCTTGCTGAAATGGGTTTATTCTGAGTTCTTCGGGGCCCGATCTCAAGTGCAGTGTGGGCGGCGACCAGAAACCTCCCTCCTCCCAGAGCAGAGCAGGGCTCTCTCTCTTCGTGTCATTCTTCCTCACAAACAGGGTTGATGAATCACTTTGATCCGACGTCTTCCTTTGTTCCAAAACAACCGCAACCGCGGTCATGACATGTTGTTCACAAAGTGAGCGGCATAGGTGGTTCTTTTTCTCTTTTTTTTACTGTTACGTTTACATTTGTAACTTCCTCTTTTTCTCTTTACTTCCAATAGGCTCGGGTTATGTATGATTTTTCTGCTGAACCTGGAAATAATGAACTGACAGTTAACGAAGGCGAAATCATCACAATTACAAATCCAGTAAGAGAACTGTTATGTTTAAATTGGTCTCTTAAGGATTTATGTTTAAGATTTTATTTTTTTAATAGGCTGATCTTTCAAACCCTCATGAATTCCTTTCCTGTTGCTTGTGCAGTACTGATGGTTAAAAAAAGAATTGCTGGTTAGAAAAACATATATGTAGTTTTATACAGTATGCCAGGTGTGTATAAGTAAATAGGCCCTATTTTTAATCATAGAAGACATGAAAGCTTATATTTACTTTTTTTTTTTTAATGAAGAAGCACTCTTAATTTCTCAGTAAAATAGTATTTAAATTGCTGTTGTGGTCAAGAAATGGACAGTCATTTAAAATGACTTTTTTAAAGAATATGTTATCTAGATTCAGGTGGATGTTAATTAGGGTATGGTTTATGAATTTAAGATAGCCCTTATTATCTTAAAGGGAAGCAGTAGGATTTTTCAAAGGTAACATTAAAAATTGGGAATCCTGGCATAGAATACATTATACTGTTTAGTTTATTAACATTATTTATCTAGGAGCGCTCTGGAAGGTTGGGCCAGTTAGTTTTCTAAATAACAGGCAATCCCAAAGCTTAGTGGCTTAAACAGTCTGTTGTTGTTCCTTGGGGATCCACAAGCCAGCTGGGTGGTTCTCCTGACCTGGGCTCACCCATGGGCCTGCATCACCCAGCATGGTGCTAGGGCAGAGCAGGCCACTATGACCTCCTCTGTCTGGCATTTCTCCTGCTGGGGGTCGGCTGGCTTTGGGTGGGCCAACAGGGAGACGGACGGAGCCTTGTCTCTGTCATCATCTGTCAACCCAAATATCAGCTCTTTTGGGGAAGAAAGAAGAGTGAGCTGAAGTGTGCAGAGCCTCTTGAGGCCGGCTCCGTATTCACCCTGTGTTATCTCCACCTCAGTCTGTTGGCCGAAGAGGTCACGAAGGATAGCGCAGGTTCTGGAAGTGAGGGTGCGTTCTGCCCCTTAACAATCAGAGCTGCAAACCATGTGTAGTCTACCACAGACCAGTCATCAGAAAGAAATTACAAAATCTTGGCATTCTGTTTCTCTCTCTCTGATCAATTATTGTTGAAGTTTGATTTTTCTCATTTTTAAATTATATCCTTTTCTGGCATAAAGAGAAAGCTTAAGAATTTGACATTTTTAACAGCGTTAACCCCATAGGAATGAAAAGGTTAATGGGTTAACGTTAATTACTTTTTTTATGGATAACAATTCCCAGAGCCAAATTTCTCCAGGAAATTCCAACTATAATATTTTTTTTTCTTTTAACCTTTTTGAGGATGTTGGTGGAGGATGGCTGGAAGGAAGAAACAGCAAAGGAGAACGAGGGCTTGTTCCAACAGACTATGTTGAGGTAAGAATTTACTCTTGTTTATTAATTAAACCTGGTCTTTGTCATATGTGTTTTTACGAATTATCAACTTAAAGGACAAGAATGAAAGATAACTCTATTTTTATTTTTAATGAAAAAAATTCCATTGTAAAAATAATACTTGCTGATTATATAAAATGTAGAAAATTCACTAAAGTAGAACCAAGAAGAAATATTACCTACAGACTTATATGCCAAAGAGTGACTCCAAATACTCAGCTGAAGTTCCTTCCAAGGATAGCAGCTTTCGTAGAGTGGACTCACAGAGTTTCAGTAGCAGACTCTAAGGTCACTTTCTTCTCCCTGTGCTAGTCTAGGACCTCTCTGTCAGTTCCTTCTCCCATTCTCCAAGACCCAGGATCTTGAGTGAGCTGTTGCCGGGTGCAAGCTCTGCAGTGATAAATGCCAAGGATGGTGTGGGGACACACCCCACCCAGCTGACCAAGGCTCTCTGAGTCGGCCTCCTGGCACCCCCTGCTGGCTGTCCGTAGGTCACGCAGAACGGAGCCCTGGGTCCATGGTGAGCCTGCCTCTTTCATCCCGGGTGATAGCGAGAAACTGAGGCTGCCTGGTAGCCTGTGAGTAAAACTGGAGTGTAGCTCAGGAACAGAGTTGCCTTGGGTTCCCCTCCAGTAGAGAGATCACGTGCCCTGGGAGGGTGTGTGCTGGGCGCTGCCTGCAAAATGGGAAGGCTGGCTGTTGTCCTGACTGAGAGTTCAGTGGGGAATTTTGAGCGCTTTGGAGAATACTGATGATATTGCTGAAATGTTGGGTTGGCCAGAAAGTGTGTTTGGGTTTTTCTAGAGCATCTTTTCTGGAAAAACCAAATGAATTCAGGCCAGCCCGACATGTGCACGGGCAGGCACCCCACCTTTCCAGACACTATCAGAGGATTCACAGGTCCCTGAACCTGGCCCACGGGTCTCACGTTATGTCATGTTTGACCTCTGTACACCGTGCATTCAGGATCCTAAAAACTGACAAGAATGAGAAAAATGTGATAAGCTGATCCTGGTATTAATTGCGTTTTTCTAAAGAATTCTGCACACTTGCAGAAAGGAATCATTAGGGCAGATATTCTTGAGCTCATACCTTTTAAGAATAGAAACCTTTTGATAGTTCTTACTTGCCATCAGGGATTCTACCTCTGAAATAACTCTATAGTCTATGAAGTAAGTAACTATGGTCCTTCCCAATGTTCAGATTTTGCCCAGTGATGGAAAAGATCAGTTTGCTTGTGGAAATTCAGTGGCCGACCAAGCCTTCTTCGACTCCCTGTCAGCAAGTACAGCCCAAGCCAATGCATCGGCTGCCAACAGCAACAACCAGGTAAATAGTAGTCTGGCTTGACGGAACAAAGCACACGTG
The DNA here is from genome assembly GCF_002263795.3 of Bos taurus. Taxonomy (NCBI): domain Eukaryota; kingdom Metazoa; phylum Chordata; class Mammalia; order Artiodactyla; family Bovidae; genus Bos; species Bos taurus. Next base: position 94,466,265 of record NC_037336.1, read on the forward strand.
TGAAAGCCTATGGTGTGTCAAGCTCTTGCCATTCCCTGAAAGCACGAACAAAATAGCTGTTAGGTGTGTGTGTGGCGTTCTCTTGCTGGGTTCTAACAAAGACCTTGCCTCTTAAGCCTGCTGCAGACTATTTTTATAGCATTGATTATTAGTGAGAAGCCAGGGTGTTCATTCAGAGTTGCTTGTAAAAGTCTGGCATGTTGAACACAGACCCGATAAACTGGGAATATCCTCGCAAGCGAGGGCGAGGAAGGAAAAGGGTCCTCTGCGGTTAGTGTCAAAACTCTGGCTGGAGCAGGGCATGACTTCTGTGGCCTTGGCTCGTGCCGTGCGTGTCCGGCGTGAGCCCCTCGTGCAGGTGCAGTGCGCGTGAAGGCAGCCGCACATCCAGTAGTTTGCACTGTTATTGTACTGGAAAAGCGGGATAATTTGAGAAAAATGTACTGAAATTTTAATATTAATTTTAATGAATTTGACCAATTTAAGTGACTACCTGATTCAGTTCAGTTCAGTCACTCAGTCGTGTCTGACTCTTTGCGACCCCAGGGACTGCAGCACGCCATTCTTCCCTGTCCGTCACCAACTCCCGGAGCTTACTCAAACTCATGTCCATCAAGTTGGTACTGTCATCCAACCATCTCATCCTCTGTCGTCCCCTTCTCCTCCTGCCTTCAATCTTTCCCAGTATCAGGGCCTTTTCTAATGAATCAGTTCTTCACATCAAGTGGCCAAAATATTGGAGCTTGGACTTGAGGAAATCAAACCAGTCAATCCTAAAGGAAATCAACCCTGAATATTTTTTCGAAGGGCTGATACTGAAGCCGAAGCTCCAGTACTTTGGCCTGGTTCAGTTATTGCTAAATGATTATCCAGAGCCAGTGTCAACAAGAAAATTGAGAAGATGGAGCTGAAAATGTTCCTGCTTCATACCTCTTTAGAAGTGAATGGGCTTTAGGAGATATCTCTTGATATTTTTAACTACATAAAAGGCTTTAAATAGTGTAAAGCCTAATAATCATCTCATTTACATTTATCTGCTCATAGGATATTTATATCTTAACCTTTTAAGAGAGTTTTTCAAAGTACTGTTACTAAATGTTAATTGCAGATTTTATATATTTTAAAATAGCTTTTGTGGACATCCTGAATTACAAATTAGTCTGGCTCAGATATTTAAAATTTGGAGGTGAAGTTATCACCATAGTTGAGCATTCTCGTATATTTTGTTAATCTATAATACCTGAGAATGTTGGCTAGTTAAAGTTTACTCAAGATAAAATGTGAAGAAATAGTAGTTAAATCTCGTTGTTTAGTCGCTAAATTGTATCAGACTCTTTTGTGACCCCATAGACTGCAGGCTCCTCTGTCCATGGAATCTCTAGGCAAGAGTACTGGAGTGGGTTGCCATTTCCTTCTCCAGGGGATTGTCCCAACCCAGGGATCGAATTCACATCTCCTGCATCTCCTACATTGGCAGGCGGGTTCTTTACCACTGAGACACCAGGGAAGCCCAGTTAAACGTTATTTGACATTTTACCGGGGATTCTTAGCCTGGGTGCCGTTAACATTTGGGGCCTGATGCTTCCTCATTGTGATAACCAGCAGCATCTCTGGCCTGTAGCACCACCCTCACCGCAGTCACCAAAACTGTCTCCAAATGTTGCCAGATGGGCAAAGTCAACCCAGCTGAGATTCAATGAATTATACAAAAACACCGGTGAAACCACATTAATAAGGACAGCATTTCAATAAAGGGGAATTATATTGAGATAATCATAAAATAAGTGAAGGAAACAAAACAGAGCTATTTATTGTATTTTAATTCAGGGACCTATTTCAACCATTGGCTCAGGATTGGCTGAAGCAGTTTAACTCATAAACACAAATTTAAAATCAATCTCTGGGGAACATGTGTATACCCGTGGTGGATTCATGTTGATGTATGGCAAAACCAATACAATATTGTTAAGTAATTAGCCTCCAATTAAAGTAAGTAAATTTATATTAAAAAATAAATACATAAAATGATTCTTTGGGACAAGAGTCCACCATCTTCTCTGCCTAAGGGATTTCCAAATAAAGTTGTTTTTCCTTACCCCCCCAAAAAAAATCAATCTCAAATTTTGTTGTATTATGAAGAAGATTTCTCACTACATAAATGTAATATAAACTGGTCCACATAAGTTTAATTTTTTTCTTCCAGGTTGGTTGAAAGAAAATATAATCAACTTATGAAGGTTGGATTTTACTAGTCCAATCTGACATTAAATCTAATCAGATCATTTGAAAGCAAAGACAAAATAAACTGAAACCAGGAGTAACAAAATACAGAATACATGACCGTAATTAATTAATCTGAGCATTTGCATTTACTTAAATAGGGTAAAAATATTTTTAACAGCCATCTATGGTCTCAGTTGTCTGGGATGTATGAACAATTTAAATGGGCCAAGACTGTGGTATGTTTTATAAATACTGTTGTTGATTGGTAGCTTCGGAGAACGTTGCTGTCAGGTTTTTCCATTTCATTTTCGGAATGTTGGTTAGAAAATACTGTTTTTGGTCCAGGGATATGCCTCTTGGGCTTTTCTAGTGACTCTGGCGTTGCCTTCTCCCGGGAGGACCGTTTGTTTGGAGGCAGGTGTGTCGGAGGAGCGTGTCCCCTGTGGCTCAGCTGGTAAAGGATCTGCCTACTGTGCGTCAAAGGAAGGAGCCAGCCCTCTCCTCTGCCCGTGGGTCAGGCAGGCCCCCGCTCCAACCCCCCACCCCCAGCTCAGCACACCACACCACACTCTTCCTAATCAGTATCCTTTTAGTCTTCTCAGCACCACTTGTTTTGAATTTGGCTTTCTTCCCACACAGGCAGGTTAAAGCCACACATTCAGCTGCTGCTTATCCATCTTTCTGACTGTCGTGTCCTTCTTTTAAATCATATTTTTAGAAAGATCTTTCTAAAAGGTTACATTCCACCTGCAGATGTTCATAAATAACTTACTTTGAGCCTGTTATTTTTTAATTTATCTGAACCCTCCTTGACTTTTGAAGCTATACTGCATTTCAGAGTAGTTAGTTCACACGTTTTTAACTTAATATGTAAAATAGCACTTCCTTTTTTTTTCCTTAAAATTCCTAATTCTGGGTTGTTGGGGCCCCTTCTGTTCTAGCTTCTCACTGAGCAGGCAGTGACTAGTATGGTGGTGGATAACGTTCGTGCAACAGCCCCACGACCCACTGTGACCTTTTTCTTCCTTGTCCAGAACGTGAGGGAACTCCTTACCTGTAAAACACAGACTTGCCGCTTGACTGTGGCATAGACTAGACTGTAAATGTCAAAGGAATACAATGCATTATTCTTTAAATGTGCTGGAACAATTTAATTTGAACAATGATAAAGCTGTTTATTTTTTTAAATACTTGGAAAAAAATATAGGCAACATTTTTTTTTTTATAACCTTGGGATATAGAAGGTGTTTCTAAACACAATAGAATTTATAGCAACCATAGGCTGGTACATTTAAATCAAAAAGTAATATTCACCTAGGAAAAGAATTTCTAACGTGCCAGAGGTACCAGGTAATTCTGTTAATAGAGAACTCTCATAAATCTATAGGGAAAAGATAAACAGCTCAGAAAAAGAAATGGGTGAAGGGGGTGAACAGATTTTTTCATTGGAAAGGAAGTACAAAGAGCCAGTAAATATTGCAAAATGCTCATTTTGAAATTCTTTTTGTCAAATTAGCAGAGAATTAAAGTGTTTTAACACCTAATGTGAGGAAAGGCATGTTCAGTAGGCAGTTCCGATGTGGAGCTGGTAAAGATAAACCGATGAAGCTTTCTGGAGGACAGTGTGAGAGTCTGTGTTAGTACGTGAAGCACGTCTGCTCTCTGACCCAGCACCTGTGAGCCTGCCCCCGGCTCTGCTGTCGGACAGGCGTCTGGGCAGGAGAGGGGGTCCCCTGCAGCGCTGTTGCACAGCAGAGCCAGGAATCCGCGTCATCAGCAGGGGCTGGCCAGGGAGAGTGCAGGACAGCTGCCCCTCAGGAAGCCAGGGCTGCTGGTAGAAGAACAAGGGTAGCTTCAGATGTGCAGATGTGGATGATCGGGCCTTTACAAAGGCATCTCCCTACGGGTAGTGTTACCTTCCTGGTGTTTAAATATATACACAGGACGGGGGAGTTTGATGAAAACGGTAATGATGACTGCACAGCATTGACAATGTAATTAATGCCATGAAACGATGCGCTTAAAAATGGTTACAGTGGGAACTTTTACATTACATTTCAGCACAATAAAAATTTTTAAAATAAAATAAATATATACATACCATAAAATACAAACATATATATACACAGAGACACCACAGTTGCAAACAGTGTAGAAAACTTATTGAAGGATATTTAAGAAATGAATTAGATTCTTGTTTTTTTCTTTTTCTAGTATAATTTTAAGGTGGATAAGGACAGCTATTACAATACCTTTAAAAAAGAATAGTTTTTAGTGGTTATTGGTGGTTTCATTATTAGTTATTTATCTGGTATTTTACAGATTCAGGAGCACTTCCTATTAGTAGCTGTGCCTCCAGCATGTATTAGCCTGCTGGTGAAAATAAATCTCAGATATCATTGCTAAACATGTGTTAATACTTGTCCTCATGTTGGTTTTCGCCCAGTTGTTAGTGTTTAAATTATATAATTATAAAAAGGTTCTCAGTATAGATCTTTTTAAAAACTCTTCAATCACTGAATCTTTACAGAACTTACTTTTTAGAAATTAATGAGACGTTTTTGTTTGCTTACTCCTTGGAAGGAAAGTTATGACCAACCTAGACAGCATATTAAAAAGCAGAGACATTACTTTGTCATCAAAGGTCTGTCTAGTCAAGGCTATGGTTTTTCCAGTGATCATGTATGGATGTGAGAGTTGGACTATAAAGAAAACTGAGCATCAAAGAATTGATGCTTTTGAACTATGGTGTTGGAGAGGACTCTTGAGAGTCCCTTGGACTGCAAGGAGATCCAACCAGTCCATCCTAAAGGAGATCAGTCCTGGGTATTCATTGGAAGGACTGATGTTGAAGCTGAAACTCCAATACTTTGGCCACCTGATGTGAAGAGCCAACTCATTTGAAAAGACCCTGATGTTGGGAAAGATTGAGGGCAGGAGGAGAAGGGGATGACAGAGGATGAGATGGTTGGATGGCATCACCGACTTAATGGACATAAGTTTGAGCAAACTCCGAGAGGTGCTGAAGGACAGGGAAGCCTGGTGTGCTGCAGTCCATGGGGTCACAAAGAACCAGACACGACTTAGTGACTGAACAGTGAGCTGTTTGAGCTTTGAGGGGGTACTTTCCAGTCAGTAGTACTTATGTGACTGGCTGCAAATAGAATTAGAATGTTGTTCTGATCTAGCCTTATTTTTAAATGAATGTGTAAGTTTTTATATTTCTGTAGATGGCTTTTTTAAATCAGTAGAGGTTCATCTGTAGAATTCAATGATGTCCTTTTAGCAAAAAATCTATAAAGAACAAAATGGGAAATTTTACAAGTTCTATCTGTATTTTGAGCTGAAATGATTAGGCTTTTTACATAAGACAATTCTATACTTTTTGTGGGCCTTTTTGAGAAAGAGAATTAAACCTTTATCAGAAACTGATTGAAATATTCTTGGCTTATAAAGGAATCACATTATTTGTTTACTATCCCCATTTCCTGACACAATTGGCACATGGTTATTAAACATCTGATGAATGAGAAATGTCAGATAAAGACGTTATGCCTCAGTCAGGCAGATGAGTTACAAAAAGCAAACCAAAACACCATAACCTCGGCTTTCACAAACCCAGTTAATTTCTGTTCATTTTTGTTGTATGCCCCTGGACAAAGTCTTCCTCTGGAAGTTCCTTCCTTCCTTCTTTCCCTCCAAGCAGGAGACCGTATATTAGGGTGTAGCAGTGTGAATGACCGTGACAGCGTAACCAGTAAGGTGTAGACGTCTGTGACCGAGGCACACACGAGAATTTCCTTGCGTGTAATAAGGTGGACCTACAAATGCTTCCAAAACCTTTCCCCCAGGATGATAATATACAAGGTGGTGAGTCCCCTGATTACTGACCCTTCTTACCTGGTAGACTTGTCAAACTGAATGACCCATGTTGACCTGTACTGAACTTTGAGTGAGCATCCTCTATAAGGAACCAGGTGGGCAGCGGGAGCTCTGCTTACTCGTCAGCCTCTGTTGAACCTTTCTATATATTCTTTGTACTCTTGTTCGCTAGTTTGGTAGAAAGCCAAGCAGAAAGCAACCATAGTGAAATATAAGTTACCTTTTTCATTAATTCTCAGACCTCGGTTATGGCCTCATAGCCGAGGTCTGACCTAGTTCAAGTGGACACAGAGAAGGGCGGGCGTCTTCTCTTGCAGCACTGTCAGTCTCGTGATCTGGGCAGTGAAGAGTGTTCTTCCTAGACTGTGTCTTGAAGAACAGGAAAACCAGTTGAACCAAAAGACCTGATTTCCTCTGAATCCAGAAGAACATCCTGGGAAACCAGTGAGGCAAGTCAGTCTTGCTGTGGTCTTCTAAACAGGCCCTTGCCCACGTTCACTGATGCCTGTTGTCAGAAGTAAGAGTTTGATTCTTATTCGTCCTGGTGGCCCAAGGATGTCATCTCAGAAGCAAAGTACAGCTAAGTAGCAAAATATAACAAAACCAGATCCTATTATTTTTGTGGCCAGCAGTTGCAGACTAGTAGGGTTTTTGTTGTTGTTGTTGCTGTTGTTTTAAAAAGGAAGTTACTTAGGAAACAGTTTAATTCTTCCAGTGTAAGCTTCTTAGGGTGGGGCCAGAGCAATGTTCAGCCTAGGGATATTTTTGCCTCTGTCTCTGAGGCAAAAGCCTTTGCGGTTCTGTACCTGATATCACACCCCGTGAATCCTGAATCCTGAGGTTTTCCGTGCTGGCTGGTGAGATCCGCCCTGCCGAGAGGTTGATACTTAACCCTTCATGTGGCTGCTTCCTCGTATGTGTGTGCTGATCGGTACGCAGCCTAAGACCTGGGATCCCATCCCCACCTCTTCACCCAGTCTCTGGGGCCTCTGTGCCGCTCTCTCCTCCTCACCGCTCTGCCCCAGACTCCCAGCTCTGTCTCCTCAGTTCACGAGACCAGTGGTCTTTGTGTAGATCCCCCGTCCCTGACCTGAGGCCTGGAAGGTCTCTCTAGGTAGGTGTCAGGTCCCCTGTTGCCTGTTGGCCAGTGATTTGAAGACAGCTTCATATATAACGTCTCTTTTAGTCTTAAGTGGAAGCATAAACTGGATCCCAGTTACTCCATCATGATTGTCTTCTTCTATTATTAGTTGATTTCCAAAACCAAATTTACTTGCATTTACAAAATGGAAATCATACCACCACTTTCTTCAGAAGGAAGTTATACCTGGAAAGTGCGTTCTCGAACACCATACAGATGTGAGCAGTCATGACTTCCCTACTAGATGGTTGTGGAGCTGGGATTCGAAGCCTGCAAGCTGGGCTCCAAGGTGGTCCCCCTCAGCGATGCTGACTTGGCCACTGCCTAGCTCCGGGGAGCGTATCGGTTATCTCTTCTCAAGTCAATTCTGCACACCAAGGTGGCCAGCGGCTCAGGAGCTCGCAGAGTTCACGGCCTCGCAGGCTGTTCTGTGCTCTTAGCCAGTCCTGGGTAGGTTCTTTGTGGCTCTCAGGTTCCAGGAAGCTTTGCTCATCTCACATCTGGTAGCTTTGAAAGCACTAGTTCAACATCCTGACGTTTTGTAAAGCTTGGCATTGCTTTTCCTCTGGAGTTCTTTTTCTGTGACTGTATGACTCGCATGGTATTTGTTCCATTCCTTCTGTGCTGTGTATAATTACTTTTAGTACTTCAGTGATGCTGTGTTGTGACAACAACAGTCTTCAGAACATACATTAATGCACGGAGGATAACCCGCTACTACGCACTAGGGCTTTGGTTTCTGCGTGTAATGTTTGTGCATGAGTGGCATGCTGGAATTTTCTGCTGAACTTAGCCCTGCTATGCATTTGCTGTTTTTAGCTTCGGTATACTCTTTTTTTTTCCCCCACCCTTCATTTACTGAGCACCTTTTTTTATTTTAAGGTGGATATTTTGGCTCAGATTGGTTGTCTTGAAAGTCTCAGCCAATCACCACCTTCTTCATCTTCTCCTTCTCCTTCTCCTTCCATAAATAAGGTAAAATTCAATTTGAAACCCTTAGAACTAATCCTTTTCCCCCAAGCAAGGTGTTGTTTCCGGTAAAGTAGCTAACTAAATAAAGGTCTTCTTGGAAACATGGCAACATAGAAAGTGGGACTTATAGGAACTGAAAGGGTGATTGGGATTTATAGCTTGGAGACCTTTCAGCTAAGACTTTCAACGAGACTTGATTGATGAATTTATTCCAGGGACAGTGAGGTCTAATGAAGGATTTTTAACCATGGAGTTGACAGTCTGGATGTTTTTGATGCTGTAAGGGGGGCCAGCCCAGAAGAGAATGATGACTCAGTAGAAAGGAGAAAGAGGGAAGGCCTGGGAGCAAAGGAAAAGAGAGGCCCCTCGAGACCTTAGCGGAGGAGCAGAATGCATTATCGTGCCGCCAGATGTCTGCAGGTGAGGGACGGAAGGGGTTCTTGGAATTGAGAGCAAAGAAGTCAGAGGCCAAAGGATCGTTAAACCACTTGTTCTATAGCCCAGTTCGTTGCAACTGGGGTTAGGCTTTGAAGAAAAGCAAGATCTCAGCATTCAGCACACAGAAAATGTGCCAAAACCCCCAAGAATCAAGACTTGCTTTTGAACTTTATGGCAAAACATTTCTGTCTTCTTTCTCTTTCTTATATGTATCTGAAGGAAACAAATCTTTGGCTAGAATAGAAAGTATTTTAAGTGCCTATAATCACCTATTTAAATAAAAGTTTCTCTATTAATGTGATCTGGCATTATTTTGAAAATATAATTGATGGTCTTTTCCTCTAAAGTGTAAACTAATGGGGATTCACTCAAAGATTACCAGTCATCAGGCTTTTCTTTATATTCTAAGTGAGCCCCCGTGTAGTAAGATGACCTCTGCGGAGTTTGTGCTATGTGTTAGATAGATACTCTGTGAGATGTTTTATATGCATTATGTCTTTTAATCCTTACAAAAGTCCTGTGAGGAAGTTAATGCTGTTATATCCATTCAGTAAGTATGGAAACTAAGAGAGATGGAGTAAGTGGCCAAGTTCATACAGCTAGTAAGCGGTAAAGTTGGGATTCAAACCCAGACAGACAGCTCTAGAGCTTAAATTCTTAACCACTGCGCCCAGGAGAAGTTTACTTGAGTCTAATTGCTACAGTTTCATAAAGGGATTTAACATTCAACCTGTGGGCTGTTCACTTGAGTCAAATTGCTGCAGTTTCATAAAGTAAAGTGAAAGTGGCTCAGTCCTGTCCCAGCTCTTTGTGACCCCATGGACTGTACAGTCCATGGAATTCTCCAGGCCAGAATACTACTAGAGTGGGTAGCCTTTCCCTTCTCCAGGGATCTTTCCAACCCAGGGATCGAACCCGAGTCTCCTGCACAATTTCATAAGGGGATTTAAAGTTGAACCAGTGGGCCAGTGTTCTCATCCTTGCCCCCCCTTTACATGTATATGTGAGATGCACAGCTTTCCTGCAGGCTTGGTGCACAGATGGAGAGTAGAGCGTGAACAAAGGGAAGGATGTGGGAAAGTCTGGGAAACTGCAGGCTGATGCGTAGAATGAGGATCAGTGGCGACTAGTGAGGATGGGGATGTCGTGGAAGGAAAAGGTAGGATTTTGATCAGTGGACTAATGAGCTTAGAATCCATCCTATGGTCAGTGAGGTCTAGTGAAAGGTTTTGAAATAATGCAGTTGAGTTGGTCATGGCCAGGGGGCTGGGTTGGGGGGGGGTGTGGCGGTTGTTACCATAAAGGGAGGGAAAAGAAGAGGATGAAGACCTCGCTGGGTAGAAAGAGGAAGGAGAGCTGGCAGAAAGCAGAGGAGAGGCTTGGATGGTCGTGTGACCAGGTGCCTGCAGTCGGGACAGCAGGGTTGTTGGGGGTGGAGAGCGGAGGAGCCAGAGGCCAAAGTACAGGAAGGGCGGGTTCAGGGGGTGGCAGACCCTGGCTTTGGGAGCTGGTTGTTCAGTACTGCTATTAGAGGAGGGGCCCTAGGGATAGAACCTGGGGAGATTTCTAGTTGGTCAGGTTTGAAAGATTTATCAGCACAAGTCAAGCTGAAATAAGAAAGAAGGAATATTCCCGGGGGTGAGGGGGGTTTGGGGTTGGGGCAGGGGGGTGGGGCGTGGGACAAAAGCAAACAGTGATTTGCCAATACGGATTTCATCACCTAGGTAGAGAGCCAAGGTCCTGCACATGACCCAGTCATGATGCACTGATTATAAACGATTTATTAACGAAGTAGTTTTTCAGAGTATCATGTTATGTGTTTCAGTTTTTTAGGATACTTGCTGTGAATTTCATGTCCCATTTGTTCCTCCGTGTTGCTAGGATGCCTCTCTCTGCCGGTTTGCCAACAGTCTTACTCTCCAGCGGGGCAGGACTTTCACTCGTCTGTTGTTCTAGATTGCAGCTCTCTGTTCCTTTTCCTCAGTAGTTTCTAGAAATGCCAGACGAATATCTGTACTGTCATGTTACCATCCAGAATTTGCAGACCTTTTGAAGTTTTTATTGTGAAAACAAAACCTCCTGGTTTAGAGTCTGGAGAGCACAGAGTATCTGTTCCCCCACCCCCACCCCTGAAGAAAGCTGTGGAGGAAGGGATTCTCCTAACTGTGGTGTGACTGGCCAGCTCTCAGCACAACAGCCTTCTTTTCCAGAATCCACTAGAGTGGCTTGAGAGGAGCTCCTTGTCAGCTGTGTATTTGAGAAATTGACAGTCATATGGATGAAATGTCTTTCTTCTGTTAATATTTGACGTTGAGCAAAATCATTAGTAACATCATCTTGAAGGTACAAGAGATGTTAGAATGCAGTCATATTTCCTTTGTAAAACGTGTGCTTTGTTGTCGACGCTTCTGGTAGGTGGCTGGCAGTTATCCCTCCATATGTCAATTGGTGAAGAGTGAGAAAAAACCCAACCATGGTGGCATTCTAAAACATTAGAGAGGCATATGAGGCCATTTGGGTAATTCTCTCTCTCTCTAATATCAGGTTTGTTTCATTTTGTTTTGTATGTGAGAAGGAAGACTTTGCTATTCCATGTCCTTGAATTAATAGATTTCAGCGTTGAAAAAAAAAATTTTAAGGCACTATTTGTTTTCCCTAAATTTATCTACAAATTTAAGGTTCAAATGAAATCACATTTTTTAAACTTGACATGTTGTTGTTTAGTCACTAAGTCGTGTCCGACTTTTTTGCAACCCCACAGACTATAGCCCACCAGGTTCCTCTGTCCATAGGATTCTCCAGACAAGAATACTGGAGTGGGTTGCCATTTCCTTCTCCAGGGGATCTTCCTGAACCGGGGATCGAACCTGCATCTCCTGCATTGATGGGTGGATTCTTTACCACTGACATACTAATCCTAAACCTGAAGGTTGTTTTAGTTTTAAAAACAGAAAACCAATGCTGAAGTTCACTGTAAAAATAATAAAAGATGTTATGGTAAAGTACAAACTTCACCATATGGCATTCTGTCTAGTGGGCTCCAAAGTAGTTTGGTATTAGAGGAATAGATTATAGGAAAGAGTCCCAGAAATAGTCCCAAGTTCAGGGTATGGTAAAGGTGGCTTTCAAATCAGTGGGGAGAGAATGGATTATTCATTAAATGATGTTAGGGCAACAGATGGCTACAGGAAAAAATTAAGCTGGATTCCTATATTATTTCTTATACCGAAGTCAATTCCATACAGGTTGAAGGTTTAAAATTTAAAAATCTAGGATGAACCTAGAGTCCATTATACAGAGTGAAATAAGTCAGAGAAAACCAATGTTGTATACTAATGCATATGTATGGACTCTAGAAAAATGGTGCTGATGATGCAGTTTGCAGGGCACCAGTGGAGACGCAGACTAGAGAACAGATTTGTGGACTTAATGGGGGAGGAAGGGTGGGAAAGAAGCGGAAAGTAGCATGGGAACTACCATGTAAAATAGATCGCCAGTGGGAGTTTGCTGTATGACTCACAGCTCAAACTGGGGCTCTGGGACAACCTAGAGAGGTGGGGAAGGAGGTTCAAGAGGGAGGGGACATGTGTATACCTATGGCTGATTCATGTTGATGTATGGCAGAAGCCAACACAATATTGTAAAGCAATTATCCTTCAATTAAAAGTAAATAAATTATTTTAAAAATCAAGAAAACAACAACAACAAAAAAACTGGTTGCCTCTGGCTCCTCTTACTGCAGTATTCCTTGAAATAGGGTGCCATGTATTACCCATTTGAAAATTTTATTTATAACATTAATAAACTATAAAATTATGCAAAAGAATAATGGTAGAAAATATTTTAAAAATAACTTGGCATGATAGCCCCATTTTATGCAAGACGCCACCCCTTGGCATGTAGTAGGAGTGTAGGAAGCAGTTTGACAAAATCTTATCAATTTTATTAATAAATGCACACTTTCATTACCTAGTAATTTTCTTCCGGGAATTTCACATAGATCTATTGGATATGTGAGGAAAGATGTATAAGGATGTACACTGCAGCGTTATTAGCAGTAGCAAAACACTGCAAACAAGTTAAGTGAGCATCAGCACGTGCTGTTTAGATGATGGGAAACAAGGGAATTCTGTGGAGTCGCGTAAAAGAATGTCATCGTCCACATGCTGATGTGTTAATACCTAGGAGAATGTTTCAGGCTATGGAAAAACAAAAGAGAAGTGCAGAGCAGAAAGTGTAATTGGGGCTCACTTAGAACGTGTTTAAAGCAAAGAGAATCTCACTGCATGGCCTGTGTGAGTAAGTATGTGGCTCACTTAGAACATGTTCAAAGCAAAAAGAATCTCACTGCATGGCATGTATGAGTAAGTATGTGGCTCACTTAGAACATGTTTAAAGCAAAAAGAATCTCATTGCATGGCATGTGTGAGTAAGTATGTACAAAGGACTTTGTTAGGAGTCGTTGTCTCTGAGAGAATGACTGGCATCTTAAGGTGGTAGGAATGCTTTTATATTTCATATCCTTTTATTCTTTTGATTTTTTTTTAAACTGGTAACGTAATACCTTTTGAAATAAAAATTATCAAACAGTTAAAAATACAACTGATTACTATCAAGCAGTTAAGGTCAATAAAGCATATTATTAGCATATATAAGCTCAAAAACATATTAAGTGGAGAAAAAAAGCATGCAAAGAGATACAGACGGCACAGTGTTGTTCAGGTCAGCTTTGAAAATAGAAAATAGTTGTTATTTATGAATATGTCACATATTCTGTTACACAGTGGGAGTGTCAGAGCACGAATGAGAATGAGAGCAGCTTCATAAAAGCTGTTACTTGGGGGAAGGGGAAAAAAGAGAGTTTCTCTGTTAACAGTTGTAAAGTTCCTGAGCAAACACGGCAAATTGCTAGCAGTAAAAGTCGATTGATGCTGCTTTTTGTGCTTGCCTACCTGTTTCTAAAATTTTATTTTTTTAATTATTTTACATTTCTATCAGTTTTCAGCACCCCTATTCAGTTGCTTCCTACTGAATTGAGTAGTGCTTTCTAGAAGTCACAAATATCCTCTCCTTTTTTTACCCCTAATAACAGGTCAGCAGTGGCAGTGACCCCTGGTCAGCCTGGAATGCTTCCAAACCTGCAAACTGGGAAAGCTCGGATGGCTGGGGAGCCAAGCCGGAGGGGGCCGCAGCCCAGAGAAGCGCTGCCAACAACTGGGACTCAGCCTTTGGCCATCCCCAGGCCTACCAAGGACCAGGTGAGGTGGAGGGCACCCTTAGAGGGCATCCCAGGACCAGGTGAGGGGGGCGCCACCCTTAGAGGGCATCCCAGGACCAGCTGAAGGGGAGGGGCACACTTAGAGGGCATCCCAGGACCAGGTGCGGGGGAGGCCACCCTTAGAAGGCATCCCAGGACCAGGTGAGGTGGGGGGCCACCCTTAGAGGGCATCCCAGGACCAGGTGGGGGGGCACCCTTAGAGGGCATTCCAGGACCAGGTGAAGGAGGCCACCCTTAGAGGGCATCCCAGGACCAGCTGAAGGGGAGGGGCACACTTAGAGGGCATCCCAGGACCAGGTGCGGGGGAGGCCACCCTTAGAAGGCATCCCAGGACCAGGTGAGGTGGGGGGCCACCCTTAGAGGGCATCCCAGGACCAGGTGCGGGGGAGGCCACCCTTAGAGGGCATCCCAGGACCAGGTGAGGGGGAGGGGCACCCTTAGAGGGCATCCCGGTCAAAGGGGTTTAATCATGGGAACTGTGGTCTCACTCACTAATGGCAAACTGACTCTTCTGAATCCAAATGAGGTAATTATACTCTTTGGTCCACTCTCGGCTCCCTGTCAAGGAGAACCTTGTCAGCATGCAAACGCTTGCAGGGACCAGGTTCATAAAGTGAAACAAGAGAGTGATCCTTTGGGGCTGCTGGGGGACGGAGGTGGGCAGCAGGTTGATGCGCCACAGGAGGACTGAGCTGGTGTTCCTCCAGAGAGGCTGGAAATCTCGATTTTTTGGTCAACTTCCCACTTTAAAATCCTCGCTATTAACACACATTTGTTTTTAAATCTCGGGCCAAAAAAAAATATGCACAAATATGCACATGGATTGACTGTGGTTTATCACCTGCCGGTTTATGACCTCTGACTTAGCTGTTCTATCATTTCCTGGACTACCTGTTTGACTCCCCGGTGCTTAATGGAAACACTGAGGCAAAGGAAGACTTTCTAAAAGGAGAAACAGTTAAGGAATTAAGAAAGGTTATTTATGTCTGTTCTGAAATTAAGAGACCCACCCATTGTTTTGTAATGACCCCTGTCTGAGCTCATTATGCCCAGAACTGAGTGTGCTGAACGGCAGGGGGCGTGGGTCGGGAGCCTTGAAGGGCGCAGGTGCTGCTTTCTGGCTCCCACCTGGCCCTGGAGTCGGGGGCTGGGTCCAGACCAGACTGCTGACATCACTTCTGCAGTGACGTGGTGTTGCTGGAATCCTGGCCCAGATCCTTCTGATACCTTCTAGTCTTTTCTTTTTCCTTTTGACATTTGTCTCTGGGCTTCTCGTGGTGGCACTCTCAGGGAGGAGACCCCAGGGCACTTTCCTGCCTAATGCTGAAGGGACACCTTGGGCCTTCAGAGGTGGGAGACGGAGGCAGAGAACAGTGGCGGAGGGCGAGTGGGCGGGAGGAAAGCTGGCAGCACCCCATCTGACACGGAGAGGATCACTAGAATGTTAGGCTCCCGATGCTGGTTTAGTCACGACTTGTCCCTTCTCCTCCACCGCCTCATCCTTCTCTGGCCTGCGTTATTATTCGTGTTACGCAATTCCTTTTCAAAGATCTGTCACCCTTTTGTCCTCCCCAGTCTCTTGGCTTAAAGGGTATTTGACCTGTTTGTTTGCAAGTTTATAAAGCTAGGTTTATCAATGTGTAGGTGGCCCAGGGGTAAAGAGTCCACCTGCCAATGCAGGAAACACAGGAAACATGGATTAGATCCCTGGGTTGGGAAGATCCCCTGGAGAAAGGAAGGGCTACCCACCCCAGTATTCTTGGCTGGAGAATTCCATGGACAGAGGAGCCTGGCGGGCTACAGTCCATGGGGTTGCAGAGAGCCAGACATGACTAAGCAGGACAGCACAGCCAGGCCTCTAGCAGACCTTCCCTGCACACCAACGAGGGTTTGCTTGGCATCTTTTGGCCGCACCACATGGCATGTGGGGTCTTCGTTCCCTGGCCAGGGATTGAACCCGAGACCCCTGCATTGGAAGCACGGAGTCTTAATCACTGGACCACCAGGGAAGGCCCTCCAGAGTGTTTTTATCGTTGACATTTATCTGAAGTTACTTGGGCCAACAGCCCTCTTTAAGTTGTTTCTGACTTGTCTTTTGTGCCAAAAGGCAGAATCCTCAAGACTCACAACTGTAACTCACAAGCGTAACAACAGAGCCTGTATTCTTCGCATCTTTATTGTAATCCTGACCATGTACCCTTTTCTTCTTCTTTAAAAAATTGGTTAACCCAGTTGGTAGCTGTTACCAGAAAATTAAGTCATCCCGTCCTTATTTGGTCTCTCTTTACCGACAATCTTCTGTTCTCACCTCCAGCAACTGGTGATGATGACGACTGGGACGAAGACTGGGATGAGCCCAAGTCATCTCCCTACTTCAAGGATCCAGAGTCGGCAGAAGCAGGAGGTGCTCAGCGAGGAAACAGCCGGGCCAGCAGCTCTTCCATGAAGCTGCCACTTAACAAGTAGGTGTAAGAGCTGGGGGAACGGGGGGCTCTCGTATGAGAGGCTGTGATGAGACAGAGAGGCTGTTTCTCTTTCCAGTGATCACAGAGTTTGGGGCGTGATTTGATCGTGTCTATTTTTTTATTTGGCTCTTAGCTTGGAAGCTTTTTTTTTTTAAGTGAAATATATGTTCCGTTTAATAATCTGCCAAATACTCTTTTTTACCTTTATCAACTCATTACATATTGTTTCATTGCTGATGTCACAGGAAAGCTAAAAATAATAATGATAACTTTCTTTTAAATGTTTTACCACGTATTGATCTGTTACCATGACCAGGCTTTGTGCAGAGCAGTTTGTGTGTTTTCTCTCGTGGTGCTCTCACACCCCTTTGTGGTACATATGATCTCTTTTACTCTCGGATAAACTGAATCCCAGGGAGGTGAAGGAAACGATATGGGCCCCTGTGAGTGTAACATTGGCCTTTAGCTTGCTTTAGGAATGAAATCAGACGTAATACGGCTGGTTTTTGTAGAAATAAGATTTCTTTTCCTATTTTAGGTATTTTGCTTTCTGAACATTTTTACCCCCTGTTTATTTTAAAAAAAAAATTCTAAAACTCAATCTTGTCTTCTTTAGAAGTTGCGCTTTGGGTGGGTATACATTGATTCCACCTTTTCTTCCATTTTAGAACTTTGCTTTGGGTGTAGATTTGATTTCTGGAAATAGCCAAGTTTATCATGTTTGAAGTCTCTAAGAAGACAGGTTCCGAAGACAATTTCCAAAGAAAATGGCACAAGTCCTTATGAACAGTGGCAGTTTCTTCGGGGTAATTGTGGCCTCCTGAGGGAGAATGTGCACAAGCGCTTTAATTTGGATGTAAGATGCTAGCGTGTGGCCTTCGCCCCATGGAGCCATCTAGACCGATCTGCTCAGTACTTTCTGTCTGCCTCTGTGCCTGGGGGACAGCCTCTAGTCTGCCCTTCGGTCTCCGTGTGGTAATAGAGTGTCTCAGATCAAGCAAATCGAGCACCCATAAATATCACACCTTCTGGAGTCAAACTGTCCTCTTACCAGATAAAGCTTAATTAAATGACTAACTGGCTGTTGAACAATCTGATTATGTCAGGTTTCATTTACCTTGGTTTCCTAGTTCCAGTACATCTGAAAGACAGAACAAGTTCAAACTGTTGTATTAAGTAAATGTGGATGAGAGCTATAGAATTCTTACAAGGAAAAGGATAAGACTCACGAACGTTTGTCCTCATGATTAGATTTCCTGGATTTGCAAAACCTGGGATGGAACAGTATTTGTTGGCCAAGCAACTGGCAAAACCCAAAGAGAAAATTCCGATCATTGTAAGTTTGTTTATTTTTTGCTTTGTTTCTAATTAAGCTCCTGTATAGTATCTTAAAGAAGGTTATTAGTCATTTAGAAAGTATTCTTAAACACATTTAGTGCTCCAGGTAAGTAACTGACAGTATACTAAAAGTATAAAAAATAGCATAAATTAATG
This sequence comes from Bos taurus, assembly GCF_002263795.3. NCBI lineage: Eukaryota > Metazoa > Chordata > Mammalia > Artiodactyla > Bovidae > Bos > Bos taurus. The sequence goes on from NC_037336.1 coordinate 94,484,158, forward strand.
CCCATTACTGTCTAGGCATTCTTTATTTTTACCTTTTCAGACTACCAGTAATTGAACAAATACCCATAGTATATATGTGTTTTTTATAATATTTCTTTTTCTGAAGTATTTTGAAGTTACCTTTTACATGCTGTTTTTCTACTAGCCAAACATATTTAGATAATAAACACAATTCAGATATTTAGGTTTCTACCTTGGCAGAGTACATGCATGTTATCAGAATAAGTTCCCTTTTCCTCTGTGTTGGTAATAGTTTTCTCTCATTAAATCAATTGTCCAGTTCATGGTAAGGAGCTAGCAAATGAAAGCTGGCAGTTAGTGACACCGTTCAGAATATCCATCTTTGAAAGGCTTGCTCATAAGATGACACAGGCTCTGTGGTTTCACCCACATGTTGACTCTGGATAGATTTTCTAAGTGTTACCTAACTGTATATTTCCAGATAAAATTTTAGAAAAGAACTGTAGCTGTCTTCTGACCCTGTTGATTTAGTCATGTAACTGTAAGTTGTGAATAGGGCAGGAGGACAAGGGGCCTTGAATGTAATCACCATGGACTCAACTCAGGAGGAAATAATTTAGTCTTATTCTATAATCTTTGGGTCCTAGGAGACTCAATAATATTGCAAGAATGACACTATTTTTTATATTACTTGTTCCTACTTCTTTGGAATGCTTGAAATCCTGGAAAACTCCAGAGAGAAGGGCTATGACAAGAGCCCTTTAATCCTTCTTCCCTGAACACAAACTTGGAGTGATTATCTTCTGAATGGTTAGGTTAAAGATTTTTTTTTTCTTCAGATGTTTTTGTAAATACTGAACATGTATCCTGTTCTTTTTATTAAATTTAAAAATTCCACAGTATCAAGAGCCCATGGCCCCCCTGCCCCTCAGATTCTTGTAAGCATGGGACTTTGTCATAAGCGTGAGAGTGTTGGAACAGAGCCGAAGGACCCCGGCATTTGAGTTGTCCCACATATTTCAGTCAGGCCTGCCTGTGTGGGCTTCTTGTGTGGAAAAGGAAGTGAGGAAAGCCATAGAGGCTTCAGAAAACCAAGAAAAAGCAGAGACCTGGTCCTTTGGTTTCAAGGTGTAGCATCCCTACCCACTAGTAAAGTAATGACCTCATGGATGTCGGGCCCTGGTCGGTCAGAGTCTCCTCTCTTGGGCCCCATCACTGAGGGAAATTCCCCAAAGCTCCTCTCAAAGGTTCCTGCCCTGCAGCTTCAGGAGGGTTTTCTGGACCTGGGTCCCTCTTGGAGAATCATATTAAGCACTTGTTGTCAGAGACCTGTAGTCCCTTATTAAAGCTCTCTAGGCCCCAGTCACCGTCCTGACCTAGTAGCCTCTGAACTTTCATACCTCACCTCGCTTTTTCCTCCTTTCACCTTGAAAAAGAATTAGGGCATACAGAAGATGAGAGTAAGCGTTGAGGGAGTTTGATGGCAGTTTGGCATTGCTGAGACAGCCAAGTGTGTCGTTTTATTTTTCACAGAGCTATTAGTCTGCAGTAGATTTGAAATTTTTAAAAGCTAGCCCTTCATTACATAAAACTGGGACAGCTGGACTGGAGAGAGATTGTGTCCTGCCCAGCATCCTCTCGAGGAAAGGCACCTCGGCCCCTCTCTGTGGCCTAAGATGCCCACACGGGAGCAGAAGTGCCTCTCGATTAAGTGTGTTTTTCAAATAGAACCTTAGTAAGAACAGAGAGCATTTATATAGATAATTTCTCAAAGAAGAGCAAGAATGACTCTCCTAAGGACTTCCAGCCCTAAAAAGAATCACTTGATGATTTATATCAATTGTGTTAACTGATTTTCCACCTCTCCCTGCAATGTGTAGGTTGGAGATTATGGCCCGATGTGGGTTTACCCTTCCTCTACATTTGACTGTGTGGTAGCAGATCCCAGGAAAGGCTCCAAAATGTACGGTTTGAAGAGCTACATTGAGTATCAGTTAACCCCTACTGTAAGTATCTAAGTTATCAAAACAGAACCGTGCTTACATTACTAGGAACGGCTTGCTTTTTTCTTCATTTTCTGTAGTTGATATTGGTAACTTTTTTTCTCTTTCCTTCTCTTGCAGAACACTAATCGATCAGTAAACCACAGGTATAAACACTTTGACTGGTTATATGAGCGTCTGCTGGTTAAGTTTGGGTCAGCCATTCCAATCCCATCTCTTCCAGATAAGCAAGTCACAGGTGAGTGTGTGTGTGACAGAACTCAAGACAACAAGTGAAAAGACTCCAGTGAGAGTATTCAAAGCAAATCAGAAATGGCACTTTCCATCCTCTAGTGGAGCAAGATGCAGGAGTCTGGAAACAGCAGCTAACTGCAGCCATAAATACATATATAGATACACACACATACACACACATAGTCCACATATTTGGTAATTGCCTACACACCTAACAAAAAGGTTCCATAAATTTGTCTGTCAAGAGTCCCTATGCACATGTGTGTCTTGAATTCTGACAAAGTCACCGTGTCTTTGCCGCTACACCTTTTCCAGTCCCTGTGTCTCTATTGCTCACCCTTTCCTATAAGAGAAATATATGCCTTTTTTATATGTGAAAAATGACCTGGGAAAAACAGGTATAATTCTAATTAGAAAAACAGAATACTTCTAATAGTCTAAGGTAGAAATTAAAGTGTATGACCCAAATAATGTAAACGCATTACATACTGCAGCTGTCATTTTCATTGATGGTGCTGTGCTCAGTCCTGTTGGACTCTTTGGAACCCTGTGGACTGTAGCCTGCCAGGCTCCTCTATCCATGGGGTTTCCCAGGAAAGAATACTGGAGCAGATTACCATTTCCTCCTCCAGGGGATCTTCCCAATCCAGGGATCAAACCCATGTCTCTTGCATCACCTGCATTGGCAGACAGGTTCTTTTAACACCGCGCTACCTGGGAAGCCCCTGTCATTTTCATCACAAGTCTGTAAACACCAGATGTAGATGCCACAGAGCTTCTAAGTGTTAATGTAGGAAGTTACCAGGTTTTCTACTCAGTTATTTTGGTGACTACTGATATTTAAATATTTTTATTTATCATTAGTAATCACCCTGTCCCTTTTCTTATTTATTTACATGTCATTCCCACCCCCACCCCCACCCCCAAGTAATCTCCTGGTAAATAATCCACAGTGCTACCAGAGCTCCTCATAAATATGCAGTCAGAGAGTGTTTTTCCTATGTCTGTTTTGAGAACGATCAGTGATTTTTTTTTAACCCTTTCGCCTAATCCAGAAACTGGAATGTTAGTACTTAGGAGTCAGTGTGTTTGTCTTAGAATAAAAGTTTGTAAAGAAGCTGAACTTCATGTAGAGATTAGAGTCTCCATGTCTAGCTAGAAAATATTGCAATACATGAAGCTCTTAAATAGAGAGAGAAGGATCAAAGATGAGAGTAAGACTTGAAAGCTGGGAGCTGGAACGGTGCAGGAGGAACGGACAGGCTCAACTGGGCCCGTGAGGAGCGTGGACGGGGAGCTGGGCCCGAGGGGTCTGGGGGGCTGGAGAGGATTCGGTCCTCACTCAGCAGGAGTGAGATAGAGACGAGAGAGGGGCTGGGGGCTGGGGGCTGCCCCAGCCCGGGCAGAGCCCGCTCAGGTGGTCCAGCCTGCAGGGAGGTTGGTCCCGATGTGCCAGGCGTCACGTGTGCCCTGGCCCCTCACGCACGGGCGCTCTCAGCTCAGACACGCACAGGTGCCACTCAGAAGTGCTGAGAAGGGATGTGATGTGATTTCAGAGCTCACACCGTGCAATGTGGACTAATCCTCAGAACCGCTGACTCAGGGTAAGGGAGTTATTCTCCTTAAGGCGCGGCTTTGTGCTTTGCTTTGTGCAGTGTGTATGCTTCTCCGAAGTGTTTGAAGAGATGAAACTGTTTTTAAAGAAATTTTTTTTATTTTGATTGTGGGGGGAACTTTTCAAAATTTTCACATTGTCCTAGCAGAACGGAGGAGTGGGCCTGCATTGCCCTCCCGGGGGTGACACCCAGGCAGCCTCTCGAGGAGCCCAGGTGGCAGGTTGGGTGCGTGGCTGCTTCCTCCCACTCAGATGTGTCACCCACCCCAGTCCTGCGCCCACTGAGTATCCTCACTGTCCCTCCTTTCTGTCATCCATATTGTTTTAATCACAGCTCTCTTTCTAAAAATTTAGATTTCTTTCCATGAAAACTTGAGTTCTGACTTTCTCCACATTTTCAAGTTTGAATTTTAAACTCTCCTTTATCAACTTGGTTAGCATAATATGTTCTCCATGGTGTTGAACTAAATGGATTAATGAGCTATCTTAGACTTGTGGGGGTTTCTCTTATTTTTTTTCAGTTTTAGTACACTGTTTATTTGGAATCAGATAACCCATGGCCTATCCTAAAGCATCATGGAGTCATGGTTCTCCCATAGTAAGGTTCTTTTTTTTTTTTTTTTTAAAGTCAGGCCTGAAGCCAGGGGATGTCAGAGAAAAGCACAGAAGCAACAGCCCCTCAGTCCGAAGAAAGTTGGGCTTTGATTCCCTGACTGGGCCGCGTGCCGAGGAAACCAGGAGGCACAGAGCCGCTCTGTTTCCCCCTGCTCTCGTTTGCGTCCTGCCCGAGATGCCCACAGCATCATTATTGTATGAACGCCCTTCCCTTAAATCCTGGAGAGGAGAAAAAGGAATACCAAGTAGATGATGTCATGACGTTTCTGTGCACTCGATAATCTGTCCATGGAAAGCTTAGAGCCGAGATTTTTCTAATTTGTTTATGGATTTTATTCTTTACAGAATAACATTGAATTAATCTGGTTTTATTTCTGGGGGTCAAACTGGTATATTAACATACTTCATAAAAACCTAGGTCAGGGTCATGGGAAATGGGCAGATGGAAATCCCTCCTCTCCTTTTTCTTAATTCTCTGGAACCTGATAAGCCTGTCCTCACAAGAACAAGATAATAGCTGAAGTCACAGTTTGTAAATAGACCAACTGTGTCAGAAAAAAGTTTTATGAGAAATAAGAATGACTAATTAATTCCAACCAATGAGTAGGTTATAAACTCTTGTATTGTTGACTTGCTCGTAACGCGGAATTCAGTATAGCCCTTAGGTCTGTGCTGACTTCCAGGGTCTCTTCTGTCCGTGAGGTGGGTCACCATCTGCACGGTGTCCAAGGTTCTGCAGTACTTATTAGCCTCTGCTCCTAGTATGTGCAGAATTTGAAGTGTTTTAACATACAGGAGGGGGTCTAGTTTTGTAGTCTTCAGTTTAACATCTAGGTCTAGGGTTTATTTTGAGTTAAGGTTTCTATAAAGTGTGAGGTGGTGGAGGTTTATGTTATAAATCTGGTCATCTAGTGGTTCTTGGACTATCTATTGAAGAGAGTATCCTTTCTCTGTTGAGTTTCCTTTGCATTTTTGTCAAAAAATCAATTAAGCATATTTGCGCAGGTTTATTTCTGGACTCTTTAAAGTTCCATTGATTTATGTGTCTATCCTTTTGCCAATACCACACCACCTTGGTTATTGTAGCCTTATAATACAGAAAGTCTTGAAGTCAGGTATATAAATCGTCCAGCTTGGTTCTGTTTCAAAATTGTTTTTAGCTATTCTTTTTCTTTTGCCTTTCCATGTAAATTTTAAGAGTCAGCATGATTCTTTTATAGTCAGATACCTATAAACAATCATGCTAGGGTTTTTATTGGAATTGCATTAATTCTGTAGACCAGTTTTGGGACAACTGAAATCTTTTTTTTTTTTTTTCCACTGCCACCAACAGCACTGTGCAGTTTTATTAACCATTCAAGTACAGTAGCGTCTATAAGATCGGGACAGAATTGGGATTTTAAAGTGAGCAGATATTCAGCATCTAACAATTTGAAAGAAGCCACTGCATACTCGTTTCACAGAAATGTTTTCATGGAGCCAATACAGTACTAGCCGTTAGCCCAGCACTCCAGGTGTACTCAAGTAGGAAAGACGCAACAAGAAACAGCTACATTAGAAAGACACTTTAGAAAAAGAGTAAAACACTTTTCGTTTCTCCCGCTTTAGCCCCTAAAACAACATCATACCATCTGGATCTACCTATACAGTCCTACATCAGCTTGTAGAATATTTGTCAGGAGGGCAAAAGTAAAATGACACTGGCCAGTGAGCCTTTGGATATTTAGGAAGGGGATGGGGAGGAAGCCAGTTCTCAGAACAGAGAAGTCGGCTTCAGTGGCCTCAGCAGGATCTTTGGGTCCTTTGTTCTTCCGCACTGCCGCAGTGTGCTTGTCCTCCTCTCGCAAACGCTCGGGTTTGGCAGCCACTTGCGCCTCGGTTCTCTTCGCGGGCTTCCGGTTCTCTTCGCGGGCTTCCGGTTCTCTTCACCGGCTTCCGTCTTAGGGGTCAGCTTCTGTTCCGCCATTTTCTTGACGTCGTTCTCTTCTGTCGCTTTCTGAAGCTCTTCTTTCTCGTGCTCTCGTTTGTCAGCGAGTTGCTTCAAGACCTCAGCTTCATGGGACTTGCATTTTTCTTCTGCAGCTTCTAATCTCTTCTGAATTTCCTCCAGGGAAAGATCCTTCCCCTTAGGAGGGGAAAGGGGACATCCTGGGACAGATTCTTTTGGTCAAAGGCTGAGAATCAGCTCAAAAGCCTGGCCTGAGGCACGCTTCTCTAGTTCCTTCACTTCAGTACCAGAGGCAGCCATGGTGAAGAGAAGACAGGAGACCGGCAGCTACTCTACACGGTTCACTGGCAAGGAAAACCCTATTCAGTCAGTCCCAGCCGCCTGGCCACCCTCTGAGAATTGAAATCTTAATATGTAGTGTTGCAGTGCAAGAACTTACATATGTCATATTTGATTTTCACATAGGGTTTTATATGTTTCAGCATACAGATTCTGCACATATTTTCCTAGATTAATATGTAAGACTTTCATGGGGTGGATTCTATGGTAAAGGAAATAGAATGGACTACAGAGATGGGGTGCAGTCCCAGGCCAGAGCACCCCAGAATCCCCTCTTCTGGCCTGAAGGTCAACAGTTTGGGAGCATAGACACTTCTCACAGGCTGTGTGCCTCTGGTTGATTTCCACAGCACTAGTTTTTGTGGCTTTTGTTCGGCTTTCTAGTTGCTTTTTAGGACTAGGATTCAGTTCAGTCGCTCAGTCATGTCTGACTCTTTGCAACCCTGTGAATCGCAGCACACAAGGCCTCCCTGTCTATCACCATCTCTTGGAGTTCACTCAAACTCACATCCATCGAGTGGGTGATGCCATCCAGCTGTCTCATCCTCTGTCGTCTGGTTCTCCTCCTGCCCCCAATCCCTCCCAGCATCAGCCTTTTCCAATGAGTCAACTCTTCACATGAGGTAGCCAAAGTACTGGAGTTTCAGCTTTAGCATCATTCCTTCCAAAGAACACCCAGGACTGATCTCCTTTAGGATGGACTGGTTGGATCTCCTTGCAGTCCAGGGGACTCTTAAGAGTCTTCTCCAACACCACAGTTCAAAAGCATCAATTCTTCGGTGCTCAGCCTTCTTCACAGTCCAACTCTCACATCCATACATGACCACTGGAAAAACCATAGCCTTGACTAGACAGACCTTTGTTGGCAAAGTAATGTCTCTGTTTTTGAATATGCTATCTAGGTTGGTCATAACTTTCCTTCCAAGGAGTAAGCGTCTTTTAATTTCATGGCTGCAGTCACCATCTGCAGTGATTTTGGAGCCCAAAAAGATAAAGTCTGACACTGTTTCCCCATCTATTTCCCATGAAGTGATGGGACCGGATGCCATGATCTTCGTTTTCTGAATGTTGAGCTTTAAGCCAACTTTTTCACTCTCCTCTTCCACTTTCATCAAGAGGCTTTTTAGTTCCTCTTCACTTTCTAGGATTGGCTATTGTCACACTCACCTATAGCCAGAATTTCCATCTCCAGAAACTTTTTAACTGATAGTGATTTTATTAGGCTTATAAAAATTTTGTGTTCACTTGATGTTTGGTATGTAAGGTTTGTTAAACTGATTTTCTACTTTTAAAACAGAAATATCACCCATTAAGCTCTTGTTTTATGATGGCCTTAAGTTCTGTGATAGCAGCTTTCATTATTGCATTCATGGAAAAATTGCATTTTCTATTTTTCATTTAAGTAGTTGAAAAAGCAAAACAGGGAAAAAAACTAGTTTGTGTTACTTTTCATAATACTTAATTTAATTCTGTATATCTGAGATTATATTGTATTTAGATACATTTTTATAAATATAGAAATTTCACCTTCTTGATAAGAATTGCTTGTTAATTTCCATATTATCACCCCTTTCTTGCCTGTAAGGCTTCATATGATCATCCAGGCACTGGCATGTTAGTTTATAAGAAAGAGAAAGTTTTTCATATTGAGATAAAATTTGCTTTCGGATTTGTGGACTACCTTTCTTCTGGGCCTTTGAACATCCACTGTGTTGCTTGTTTTTAGGTTGTTGAAAAATTACCATGGTTTACCTTTTACCAAGTAACTCTCTGCCAGTAGCCATATGAACAGCCTTTCCACCTGGGTAACAGTGATTCCTCGTAGGCAGAGTCACACATCACTCTTGGCATGTCTCTTGCAGGTCGCTTTGAAGAAGAGTTTATCAAAATGCGCATGGAGCGGCTTCAGGCCTGGATGACCAGGATGTGCCGTCACCCAGTAATCTCAGAGAGTGAGGTCTTCCAGCAGTTTCTAAATTTCCGAGATGAGAAGGTAGGACATTTTATTATAATCTTAGGGGATATTGAGAATTGTCACATTCATACCAAAGAAGTTAAATCATGTTGATTAGTTGGCTGTTTCTAAGTAATAGTAAAGTAGTCACAGCATGTGAGCAAGGAGTTTTTCAGAATGGTTTTCTGCAAACCGGGAACCAGTTGGCCCTGTGAGGAACTGTGAGGGTGAGGGATGTGATAGGATGCGGGGCTTTTTCCTCAATGCTCTTAAATATAGGATGGACGCCAAGCTATGTAGGATATTTTCAGCATGAAGTTAGGGGAATAGTGTGAATGATTTCTTAGGATCATATCTTGACCTTACAGTGTAAATAGTGTAATGAAAAGTAGATTCATAAGTGAAGCTGCTTTCTCAAAGCCGCCGTGTTTGTCCAGACTGTTGTTGTCTGTCCAGGTCTGCCTCTGCCCCGTGGGCAGTCATTGTGTCTGCAGTCACTGTTCTCATTTGAAAATCAAGAAGAAATTGGCTGCTTGTCATCTCACTATTGTTGTCTGCTTTGGAAATAGCTGTGTATCACCTTAGTCTTCTATTGTATGCAATCATTTGTTTGGTCATGCTTAGTGTAATTATAGGTTAGAGATCATTCCATTTAAATATTTGAGGTCTTTTTGCATTTCAGAGTGAATGCTTACATGTCAAAATGTAATATATAGCAGTTAAAAAAACTATGTGGAATCCCCTCTAAATTGGTGCCTTAATGCTGTTGGTGCACAGGACTTTATCAAGGGCTTGTTTGATCTGTCTAGGATTCTGTTGAGGCAGCATGTCTAGAGAATTCCCTGACGGTTCACTGGTTAGACTCCTCGCTCTTACTGCCGAGGGCCCGCGTTCAATTCCTCATTGGGGAACTGACATACCATCAGCTGTGTGACATGGCCCCCAAACCCCAAAACAAACAAGAAAACAGGAAGCATTTCTAAAGGTTGTGCTCTATGCAAATTATAGACTTTTTTTTTTATATATATATACAAGAGCAACAAGAAAGAACTTGGAGCCGGGGCACTTGGTTTTAGTCTGGGCTCTGCTTCTGACTACCTCCATGACCTTGACCGAAACATTAATTTCTTTGGGCCACAATTTCCTCACCTGCTAAATGACAGTATAAAACTAGAAAATTATTAAAAATTGTGATTCTCTGGGCAACAGTAGCTCATATAGATGGTTGGACATAGAAAACCCAAAAGAACCTACAGAAAAATGTAAGTATATGTTAAAATCCATGAAACACTGCTGAGAGAAATAAAAAGAAGACCTTAATAAGTGTTCCAGCACTATGTTTTATGAATTGAAGAACTGAAAAGATGTCCTCCATAGAAAATTTAAGCTCCAAGAATAGCCAAGATACTCTTTAAAATGAAGATGAAATGGAGGAAAACTTTTCTGGATGTTGAGACTCATTATAAAGCTAAAATACTTTTAAAAGCAGATCAGTAGAATAGAATGGGCCCTTGATTTATGACAAGAATGGGTCTGAGGATGGGGGGGATGGGCAGTCTTGTCTATCAGTGGTGCTGCATTGGATGGCATCTCCATTGGATGGCATCTTTGTTGGCTGGCATTTCCGTTGGATGGCGTCTCTGGGAAAAATAAATGTGATCACTGCCTCACAACAGGCTGTTGATTTTGTTAGGTTTGATGTTGGTATTTTGGTAATGTTTTTGAGACATGGCCCTTATCTGTTAAAGATACATAGTAAAGTATTTATAGGTGAAATGGTATTATATCTGAGATTTCCGTTAAACAAGAAATAAAAGTAGGATGGAGGAGACCAGATAAAACAGGTTTGGTGAAAAGTTGATAATTTTTAAAGCTGGATCTATAGGGGTTTATTAAAATGTTTTTCTTTCTACTTTTATCCAGTTGAAAGTTTCTACTGTTTTGAATCTAAAAAAATTAATTTCTGATGGTTTACAAGTTTAAATGTGAAAGACAACACAATACAGCTTCTAAAAGGTAACAGGAGAAAATCTTCATACCCCTCGGGTAGGGAAGGATTTCTGAAATTAGACACATAAACAGGAAGAGACTGACAAATTTGACTACCCTGAAAAAAAGAACTTTGGTTTATCAGAAGTCATTAAAAAGAAAAAACAAGTCGAAGATATGAACGTGTATAGCCAAAAAAGGGCTGGATTTTAGAATATGGGAAAACCCATACAAATTGATAAGAAAGATAAACCAGTAGACAAATGGGAGATTTGGTAATGTCCCTCACAAAGCTGGCTTAAAATTCAACATTCAGAAAACTAAGATCATGGCTTAGATGATGCATCTGGTCTTATCACTTCATGGCAAATAGATGGAGAAACAGTGGAAACAGTGACAGACTCTTGGGCTCCAAAATCACTGCAGATGGTGACTGCAGCCATGAAATTAAAAGATGCTTGCTCCTTGGAAGGAAAGCTGTGACAAACCTAGGAAGCATATTAAAAAGCAGAGACATTACTTTGCCTACAAAGGTCCATCTAGTCAAAGCTGTGGTTTTTCCAGTGGTCATGTATGGATGGGAGAACTGGACAATAGGAAAGGCAGAGCGCCGAAGAATTGATGCTTTCAAACTGTGGAGAAAACTCCTGAGAGTCCCTTGAACAGCAAGGAGATCAAACCAGTCAATCCTAAAGAAAAGCAACCCTGAATATTCACTGGAAGGACTGATGCTAAGGCTGAAACTACAATACTTTGACCACCTGATGTGAAGAGCCGACTCATTGGAAAAGCCCCTGATGCTGGAAGAGATTGAGGGCAAGAGGAGAGGGAAGGATAGGATGAGATGGTGGGATGGCATCACCAACCTGATGGACATGAGTTTGAGCAAGCTCTGGGAGTTGGTAATGGACAGGGAAGCCTGGTGTGCTGCAGTCAGTGGAGTCACAAAGAGACACAACTGAGCGACTGAACAACAACAACTCACAAAAGAAAATATCTGAATCATCAGTGAGTGTAAAGAAAAGCACTTAATCTTATGAGTAATAAGAAATGCAAATTAAAACCACAGTGAATAAACTTACCAGAAGGCTAAAATTAGAAAGACCAAGGATACTATGTGTCTTGTTGGTGAGAGAAGGAGCTTCTGAAACTCACACACTGCTGGTGGGTGTGAAAGCTGGTGAGACCAGTTTGGAAAACAGTTTGGCATTATCTACTTGAATAACTCTCCACGCCTGGTTATATCCCTACAGAAGTGCATGCGCACGTGCACCAGGAGATGTGTACACGGTGGCTTTATCCTCACCAGGGCCACTGATGGCTGCCCGTAGTAGAGTGGGGTAAATAAACTGGGCAACAGTCACAGGAATATTATACAGCCATGAAATGAGGGAACTCCAGCTGTAACAACAGTGTGCATGTAACTTCTCAGCATAGGTTGAGCGACTAAGGCCAGACACAAAAGAATGCCAAGTGTTGGGTTCTTAGCTAGTTCACAGAAGTAGCAAAACCATGGTGTAGGGGTTTAGGTGGTGAAACTGTATGACATGAGGAACTGAAAACCATAAAAGAGTGGGTGGGTCATGGTTACCCCTGGAGGGGAGGGAAGGGGTAGTGACGGGGAAGGGATGAGAAGGGGGCTTCCGGAAGTCCAGCGCTCTCCTCTCTCTTGCCCTGGGAAGTAGTTACACAGGAATTCATTGTATGAGAATTTGTTGTACTGCATAGTTTTGCTTTGGGCACTTTTCTGTGTGTGTGTGTGTGTGTACATATATATATATATATATATATATATATATATAACTTGTAATAACGTTTTAGTAGTTTATAATATTGGTTTCTATCTTATATTTAGAAAAGCTTAAATCTTTTCAAGAAAACAACCTACAATGTTGAGGCGCTTTGTCAGACTCCCAGGGTGTGTTTGTATGGGTGGGTGGGCCTCAGGAAAGGAGAAGTCCTGGCTCACCTCAGTCCGAAAGGATTTGGGCTCTTAAGGACTGTTTTGCACAGCGGCACCGTTCACACCGTTCACGTGCAGGATGGAGTTGGAGATGCAGGGGTGCAGAGGGAGACGGCATGGGCACTGCCTCCCGAAAGTTAGAGGGATAAAGACAGTCAGTGAGCCGACAATAGGACGGGATTTTGAAAGAGCTGTTTGGCTCCACTCCCCACTTTAACGTCATAATGTTCCTCTTTACAGGAATGGAAAACCGGGAAGAGGAAGGCTGAGAAAGATGAGCTGGTGGGAGTTATGATATTCTCCACCATGGAGCCAGAGGCACCTGACCTGGACTTGGTAGAAATGTAAGCGATCCTGCCAGCCTCCGCTGCTTCCCCAACCAAGCCTGCCTCCTCTGCTCGCAGGCCTTGGCCCGTCTGACCACACCTGGAATTCACATCATCAGACGAAAGGGTGTGAAATGAGTGGGGTTTGTAGTCAGAAGTTAAGGAGAACATTGCTTGTACTTGAAACACTGTCTTTCTAACCATAACATCAGTTAAAGTCCACTTCCTTTTTACCTTGAAGTCAGTGATTTCATAGTTGACACAGTGGTTAGTGGTTATTAACAATAAAGCGTGATGACACGGCATGGCACCGGGCCAGCAGACACCCACAGATCAGTCCACGGGCCAGAAATCTCTTTGAACATAGCCTTGAAGAGAGTCATCTCAGGCCTGTTTGTCCAGTGTTTTTTTAATCCCTTGTTTTTAATCTTGTCATCTTTTTAATGTGGGCTTGGTTGAAAGTCTGAAGTAGTTCCTTTTTTGTATAAAGACTCATAAGAGATCTTGTGTGTGTTCATAGTAATAATTTTAAGCAGCCTTTTTTCTTAATGTATAACCATTGCTTATGTTTTACCCAGTATATAGACAGTCTTCTAACTACACGGAGAGAAAATCAGTGTTAATATGTCGACTTAGGTCTGTGTTCTTCCAAACCCTACTCTGTACACATGTATCCGAAGGGAAAATGGTTGTGTAAACAAAAGTGACCTCGCGTTATACAGTCTCTATTATAACCTCCTCTTTCATTTAAAAGTGTATTGTGATAATTTTTTTCAAGTCAGGAAAAGCTTTTTAATCCTGAAGGAACTGGCGTCTTCTGTATCACTTAGATGCTGTTTGTGTAGGTTTATTTTCTCCGATTCACTTAAGTATCTGTTGGAGAGTGAACAACTGCCGCTGGCACCCATGCTGTAGAGTCAGCAGCACCTACAGTGATTGAGCTTCACTCCGTAAGATATTCAAGAAACGAAGATTTTATTTACTTTAGAACAATTTTCGTTAGCATTCCCAAGGAATTGGAGGGCGAAAGGAAGCAGAGTTAAAATGTAAGTGGCAGATGTTGAAGCAGTTCTTTCAAAACCTGAATCCAGCCGGTTTTTAAGACTAATTTAGTTACAGCGCAGTTGCTAGAATGCACGACATGGGTACCTGTGGTCAGGCTTGCTGTGAGCTCCCCTGACCACACTGGACTTTTCTCCTCTTACACCTCACACTGTCTGGACGTTGGGTAGTGAAGTCAGGGACACAACCTCCTCATGTTTTTGCCCCACAGAGAACAGAAGTGTGATGCTGTCGGCAAGTTCACCAAAGCCATGGATGACGGCGTGAAGGAGCTGCTGAACGTGGGGCAGGAGCACTGGAAGCGGTGCACAGGACGTAAGTGCCGTCCCTGGCGTCCCCCTGGGAACCAGCCCCCACAGGCAGAGACGCGCTCAGTGAGCCGGAGCAGCGTCACACCCACGGCACTCTGAGGAGCCTCAGTTCCCAACCCTTGTTTCAGCACAGAAAACTGGCTTGAGCAAAGCCAGTTCAAGAACCCCCGTAAAAAAGCATCACGTTCACTTAAATATTTCCAGTTATGCGAGGTTTGTCATCTATGGAAGAGTCATCCTTTCTGCCTGCAGAGAAAGTACCCGTGGTTATTTTTAATCTCAGGATCTTACTTTTTAATAGTCATCCCTTTAGTGAGTTGTGTTTGACTAAAGCTCTAATTTTAGGAAAGCCTGGTGGCGGGTGGTAGCAGAAAGCCCGGGGCCGGGGTCAGCCCCAAGCAGAAGTGCCGCTGTCCGCTCCGCTCTCTGCCTGCTGTGCTGCACCCTCCCTGCCCTCTGTCACTGGACTGCTTTCCCGTATCCCTAGACCCGGGCCGCTCTGCCGTCCAGCAGCCAAGGAGAGAAGCACAGTCCAGGGTCAGCTGTGGTGGTCACGCCTTGGCTGCTTGTGTGAAGGGTGGCCAAATTGAGTACTTTCAGCAGAAACCTGCAGCCCAACAAAGCCTAAAATGTTTCCTGTCTGGCCTTTTGCAGGAAAAAACCAGGCCTTACAATGGCCCTCCACCATTCACATGATATTTTATATCAACGGAACTGTTGTCATGTACCAGCTGTTCATGCTCGAGGGGCAGATGCCAGGAGTGATAACACTGGCTCCTTTCCCATGGCAGAGAAATACTGAAAATAGAACTGAGCCTGAAAACATGACCTATACAGATGCAGCATCAGAAAACAAAATCTGTTTCAGGCCTTTGGTCACAGGGAATAACTCATGAGCAAAAAAGGGAGTGATACTTCTCTAAAATATAAATGAAATAATTTAATTTTAAAAATAATAACTGTAAATTCAGCTGTTTCCCCTTTTTATTTTTTTCTCTGCTTTTTTTTTTTTTTAATATTTACAGTCTCTTAGTTTCCCCTTTTTAAAGAAAAATTTAAAGGAGTGAAAATTTAAAAATTTTTAAGGATATCACAAAAATCCAGGATTATGGCTTCTATTAAAGAATCAAATCCCTTATGTCTAATGTCTGGTCAACTCCATGTCCTGTAAAATCCACAGACCAAAATCAGTAAATAGTAATAGCATTAGGCTGCTCTCTTGGGGGCAGGAGGTTGACATGTTTTGTTTAGAATTTGATTCAGCCATAGTTTCTTTCCTCTCACAAAATAATCCCCGGTGTAAAGGCCAAAACTGAGTTACAAAAGGGTGAACAATTTATTAACCAAGCTAATGTAATTTGAGTTTGTGTTTCCTGTTTCTTACAGCTTGTAGACCGTTTGTCACATTTCTCTGTCCTGGAATTTTTTTTAAAGAAACATTTGAATCATTTTTCTTTATTAATAGCATAGTCTTTTCAAATGCAAGTAATGGTTTCTTTTGAAGACAGCAGATGTGTTTCAGGAAACTGTGTACAGATTGCAAATAAAACTAGCCTAAGATACAAAGACTCTTCTCTGGAGAGTTCTCCAGAGTGATCCTAGAAGCCTAGGATTTAGCACTAGAGGAGCATTGCAGATGATTTAATTAATCTTATTATTTATAAGATTAATTATATTAATTAGATTAATATAAGATTATAAGATTAATTATATTAATTAATCTTATTATTATACAGATGAGAAAGCTAAAATCCCTCCTCCCTGGTCCTATGAGGTTCCATTGCCGTTTTTTTCCACACCCCGTTGCTTTTGGTCATGTTTTGTTTTGTAAATAATCACTCATAGGTACATAGCAGAGTGGGAAAAGCAGCGGATTAGGAATAACAGGCACCAGATCCACTTTGTAGCCAGGTGACCCCAGCTTTCCTAACCCAGGAAGGGGAGATAGTGCATCTGCATCGATAGAGCGGTGGTTGTGATGATCAAGTTGGTGTTGTGTACACGAAAGGACTCAAACCTAGAAATCATCTTCTAAATGAGCTTCCGGTTCGTTTTGATTTCATTCATTGAATGAGAGTGTGGGCGCTGGTGGTGGTGGTCATAATAATAGTGTCCACTATTTATTGAACAATTGATTAATTAAAAATTGAAGAAAAATTAATTTCTAAAAACAGTTTGTCTGTATTGATATTCTGTTAAGGAGTATAGACTATTTTGAGTCATTTCAGATTTACTATAAAAATACTTTGAGAAAATAGTTGGATCATTTAATTTTGCTCCATTTAGTGAATGACTTTTTTCTCTTTCAGCATTACCCAAGGAATATCAGAAGATAGGGAAGGCCTTGCAGAGCTTAGCCACAGTCTTCAGCTCTAGTGGTTATCAAGGTACATCTTTCTTTATTTGTTCTTTGGGCCCTGGGTGTCTTATCCACACAGACCAGCCTCCTCAGACTCTTGCAGACAATCGATAACTGCAATGAAGCACCACCGTCAGTGATGTTTAAACTGGCTGCACCGCTCCACTGAGGACTTGTGCCACCTCACCTTACTAGTTTTTGAGAAAAGTAGTGGGCAGTAATAGTTGGATTTCCTGGCTAGGTCCTTGCCTTTCCTGTGCTCAGATGCAGCTCTTGTGCTTTAGTGAAGCAGGCGGATGTGGTACATGACACTCTGCCCTGCTGTCATCTCTGCCAAACTCTGAAGCCGGGCCTGACTGTCAGGAGCCAGATCTTATCAGGGACATTTGGAGGGAAAACTCTTGACTGAGTAACAGGTTCATATTGCCTTATGTCCCTTGCTAACTCATTATTGTTTTCAGCTTATCCCATATTGTATATCTCACTTGTGGTATTTTGAGTTCATTGTGGATTTCCATGGACAACACTTGCAAGTTAGCGGTTTTCTTTTATATCTTGGTTTGTTTTCTTAATTTGGCATATGGAGCTGGTAGGAAGTAAAAGTATTTGCCAGGTGAGTGGCACCTATTCAATTTGAGGACGTCCTATTGCTTACAGAAATGATAGGCTTGGTACTGTCACCGTGCCATTATTCTGATATCCAGGGAGGGTAGGTCTTTGGAGGTCTGAGTATTTCCAGGTATAAGAAATTAGTCTTTTACCAAAATGTAAGACCTGTGACTCCTATATTTGAATATTTTTTGTTGGCTTGGCTGAATTATGTCTTTCAGTTAAAACTGTTAGCTTGGGCAGGAGTTTTGAGTTGGTCTGGCCCCCATTTTTTAGATGAGGAACCCAAGGTCTGGGAAGATAAGCATCTTGTGGCCAAGAGACCCCAAAAAGGTGCTCAACATCGTGAATTAGAGAAATGCAAATCAAAACTGCAGTGAGGTATCACACCACTCAGAATGGCCATCATCAAAAAGTATGCAAATAATAAATGCTGGAGAAGGTGTGGAGAGTAGGGAGCCCTCCTACACTGTTGGTGGGAATTTAAATTGATGCATCCGCTATGGAGAACAGTATCAGATCAGATCAGTCACTCAGTCACGTCCGACTCTTTGCAACCCCATGAATCGTAGCACACCAGGCCTCCCTGTCCATCACCAACTCCCGGAGTTCACCCAGACTCACATCCATCGAGTCAGTGATGCCATCCAGCCATCTCATCCCCTGTCGTCCCCTTCTCCTCCTGCCCCCAATCCCTCCCAGCATCAGAGTCTTTTCCAATGACTCAAGTCTTTGCCTGAGGTGGCCAAAGTACTGGAGTTTCAGCTTTAGCATCATTCCTTCCAAAGAAATCCCAGGGCTGATCTCCTTCAGAATGGACTGGTTGGATCTCCTTGCAGTCCAAGGGACTCTCAAGAGTCTTCTCCAGCACCACAGTTTAAAAGCATCAATTCTTCAGTGCTCAGCTTTCTTCACAGTCCAACTCTCACATCCATACATGACCACTGGAAAAACCATAGTCTTGACTAGACGAACCTGCATTGGCAAACTAATGTCTCTGCTTTTGAATATGCTATCTAGGTTGGTCATAACTTTCCTTCCAAGGAGTAAGCGTCTTTTAATTTCATGACTGCAGTCACTATCTGTAGTGATTTTGGAGCCCAGAAAAATAAAGTCTGACACTGTTTCCACTGTTTCCCCATCTATTTCCCATGAAGTGGTGGGACCGGATGCCATGATCTTCATTTTCTGAATGTTGAGCTTTAAGCCAACTTTTTCACTCTCCACTTTCACTTTCATCAGGAGGCTTTTGAGTTCCTCTTCACTTTCTGCCATAAGGGTGGTGTCATCCGCATATCTGAGGTGATTGATATTTCTCCCAGCAATCTTGATTCCAGTTTGTGTTTCTTCGAGTCCAGCGTTTCTCATGATGTACTCTGCATATAAGTTAAATAAGCAGGGTGACAATATACAGCCTTGATGAACTCCTTTTCCTATTTGGAACCAGTCTGTTGTTCCATGTCCAGTTCTAACTGTTGCTTCCTGACCTGCATACAGATTTCTCAAGAGGCAGGTCAGGTGGTCTGGTATTCCCATCTCTTGAAGAATTTTCCACAGTTTATTGTGATCCACACAATAAGGCTTTGGTTTAAAGCAGAAATAGATGTTTTTCTGGAACTCTCTTACTTTTCCCATGATCCAGCGGATGTTGGCAATTTGATTTCTGGTTCCTCTGCCTTTTCTAAAACCAGCTTGAACATCAGGAAGTTCACGGTTCACATATTGCTGAAGCCTGGTTTGGAGAATTTTGAGCATTACTTTACTAGCATGTGAGATGAGTGCAATTGTGCGGTAGTTTGAGCATTCTTTGGCATTGCCTTTCTTTGGGATTGGAATGAAAACTGACCTTTTCCAGTCCTGTGGCCACTGCTGAGTTTTCCCAATTTGCTGGCATATTGAGTGCAGCACTTTCACAGCATCATCTTTCAGGATTTGGAATAGCTCAACTGGAATTCCATCACCTCCACTAGCTTTGTTTGTAGTGATGCTTTCTAAGGCCCACTTGATTTCACATTCCAGGATGTCTGGCTCTAGGTGAGTGATCACACCATCGTGATTATCTGGGTCGTGAAGATCTTTTTTGTACAGTTCTTCTGTGTATTCTTGCCATCTCTTCTTAGTATCTTCTGCTTCTGTTAGGTCCATACCATTTCTGTGGACGTAACAGAAATGGAGAACAGTATGGGGGTTCCTTAAAAAAACTAAATATAGAGCTGCCATATGATCCAGCAATCCCATTCCTGGGCATGTATCTGAAAATTATGAAAAGGTGAAACTTCTAATTCAAAGAGGTACAGGCACCCCTTCATAGTGTTCATAGCAGCCCTTTTTACAATAGCCAAGACATAGAAGCAACTAAATGTCCATCAACAGATGAATGGATAAAGAGGATGTGGTATTTATATAAATGGAATATTACTCAGCCATAAAAAAGAATGAAATGATGCCATTTTCAGCAACATGGATGGGCCTAGAGATTATGATACTAAGTGAAGTCAGAGAAGGACAAATATATGATCCCATTTACACGTGGAATCTAAAAACATGGTAAAAATGAACTTATTTACAAAACAGAAACAGACTCACACACATGGGGGAAAAAAAACTTAGTTACCAAAGGGGGAAGGTGGGGAGATAAGTTAGAAATTTGGAATTAACAGATACACACTTGGCTTTGTTCACTGAAAAGGCCTAGAAATAGTTATCAAGTCCAAGCACTCCCAGCATCACCCACATGGCGATTTCAAAACATTGTTTCCCTGAAATAATCCAGAGCTGGGAGGGAAAGAACTCTGATGCCAATCTGAAGAACCTTCCACTGTCCTATGGAGCAAAAATTTGAGCTTAGTGAAGATAATGATTGCTGTGAAACTAAGCTGCTGCTGCTGCTACTGCTACTGCTGCTAAGTTGCGTCAGTCGTGTCCAACTCTTTGCGACCCCATAGACGGCAGCCCACCAGGCTCCCCTGTCCCTGGTATTCTCCAGGCAAGAACACTGGCGTGGGTTGCCATTTCCTTCTCCAGTGCATGAAAATGAAAAGTGAAAGTCACTCAGTTGTGTCTGACTCCTAGCGACCCCATGGACTGCAGCCCACCACGCTCCTCTGTCCATGAGATTTTCCAGGCAAGAGTACTGGAGTAGGGTGCCATTGCCTTCTCCCATGAAACTAAGCATATCAACTTTAATCCAGACTTGCGATGATATTCTTAAAAAGTTAATCTCAGTCACCTTTGGAGGATGGAATAGAATCAACTTAAATTCTGAAAACTGTAAAAAGAAGGAAGCATTTAACCTGTTCTTCCTGTCCCTATATACCTCAAGGTAACGAAAAAGCTGATTAAGTTTGTCTTTATAAACGTATTTCAGCTAATAAAGAAGCAGTGACAGAAGTAGTGTAGCACCAATTTGCAAACCTAAAATACTAAATAAATACTAAAATGAAAGATCTAGGCAATACAGGAAACAGAGGACTCTGTTGTCACCACCGAGACTCACTCAACAGAACCCGACGTGGGACCAAGGTACACAGCCTGGTTTCGTCAACACGTCCCCAAAAGAAATTTGCCAGAAAAACACACAGAGGAGAAAGAACCTCTGTAGGAAGCATGTCAGCTCTGTGCCGCGTGGACGGCCTTTGCATCCTGACTCAAGCAGCCAGCTTGGTTGGAGACACCAGGCAGCTGCACACTGGCTGGACAGTTTATATCAGGACCAGTGGTCGTTTCTTAGGTGTGAGATTGGGGTTGTCTCTATTTCTTAAAGAGGCCTTGTCTTTTAGGTAAAATGTATGGATGAAGTGTTAAATGACCAGTAAAAGGGAGAGGAAGGGAGGGGACTGAAAGATTGGACATAGGCTGTTAGTTGGGAAGTCAGGTGATGGGTAGATGAGGATTCATTCTACTGTTGTATAGTTTGCAAAGTTTGAAGTTTGCTATAATAAAATTTTAGAAGTAATGAAAAGGAACTGTAAGTTATAACACTCATACAATGTCTTGATTCTCAGGTGAAACAGATCTCAATGACGCGATAACTGAAGCAGGAAAGACTTACGAAGAAATTGCCAGCCTTGTGGCAGAACAGGTATATTAACGTAGCCACATGGTTCCAGTTAAGATTTTATGCTACCTAATCCACATGTTTTATTTAAAACCTGTTTTAAGACAAGCTTTCCAAATGGTTGTTCTCTTCTGTCCCTATGCATCTTTATTAATTACACCAAGTAGTAGCATTTCATAGGCCAAGCTAAAGTAATGGATAATTCATCTCCAGGAAGACTCAATAGCTCCCAGTGCCAATGGTCTGGATCCATCTCAGCCACCAGGGGATTAGAACGTACAGGGAAGAGCTTCACTCTGGTCCCTGTTTGGAGTCTTGCTCAGCCTCCAGAGCAGGGGTTTCCTGGTCTGTAGATAGCGATGGAAGCACCTGCCTGGGAGTGGTCTGAGGATCAACAGCTAATAAAGAGAAAGCCCTGGTCAGGTTCCTGGCAGGCAGCAGATATCGTTGTGGCCACCTGGCTTTTATTGGAGTCTTTAGTAGCCTGATTTCAGTTATGTTTATAGATAACAGATAATGTTTTCTTAAGGGGACTAACCATTGAGGTTGTTTCAATCCCTTAAATTAAAAAAAATTTTTTTTTTTGCAGATGACAACTTGAAATATATATTTGAATACCCATACATTCATGTGGTCATTAACTATTCTCCTGATACTTGTAAAAAAAAAAAAAAAGGTTAATTTTTAGAATCATGCACACCAAAACTTTAAATATTATCACAGAAAAATGGAAAAATTTATAGTTGCCACTTTTAATGATTACCAGATTTTTAGCAGTTTTTTTATTTTCTGCTAAAATTTATACACTAAGCTATAACATCTTATTTGCCTCTGTGTAAACATACAGTGTTAACTAGTTTTTTTAAATTTTGTTCACAGTGTTGTCTTTTGGGCCAGTTCAAAATAGCTAATTTTACCAACCAACCCAAAAATGCACAGTTTTATCATTTTTTCACAGCCTACAATGACAGTATATAGTTCTTGGGGATTATTTTCTTATAGGAGAACTAGGCTGACTACTTCACACTCAGTAACTTTGTGTCATGCCCAGCAGATTCGGCTGATACAGCCTTTAAATGTAACCGTTTTCTCTTTGATTGTCTGAATTCTTCCACCAATAATAGCCAATCTTTCTTGTTACAGCCAAAGAAAGATCTCCATTTCCTGATGGAATGTAATCATGAATATAAAGGCTTCCTTGGCTGCTTCCCTGACATTCTTGGCGCTCACAAGGTAACTTGATCCTAGGCGTTCACAGACGAGGTCCCGGCTGAAGCAGGACTCAGGTGCAGGGCCACCTGCGGGAGCTTCACCACACACCCACACACACAACACGCATGCACACACACACAGACACGCACACACACACTCACACCCTCACACTCCCCCACACACACCCCCCCCACAAACCCACACACAGACACACACCCACACACCCCCACCCCCCCCACTCACACACCCACACCCCTCACACACAGACACACGCACACACTCCCCACACACACACACACACCCCCACACACACACAGACACGCACACACACACCCACACACACGCGCGCACGTGCACACATCCCTCACACACACACCTCACACACACACCCACACATGCACACAGACACACACACACCCCACACACATACCCACACACGCACACACGTGCACACAGATGCACACACATGCACACAGACACACCCCACACAGACACCCCCCCCACACACACACAGACACACACACCCCACACACACAGACACACACCCCCCACACACACACCCCACACACACACGCACGCGCACACACACACACCCCACACACACACACCCCACACACCCACGCACGCGCACACACCCACACACACCCGCACACACCCACACACACCCGCACGCACCCACACACACACGCACGCACCCACACACCCACCCCCGTTAGGAGCCCCTCTCCAAAACCAGCCGGAGTGGCCCTGCGGGCTGCGCCGTGCGGTCTGTCACATTTGGATGCCTGAGTGGCTGTTGAGTGTCTTCTGTCCTGGAGAAAGGTTATTTGGAGGGAACTGAAAGGATGATAGGTGTTCCTTTATGGACACACTTAGGTCAGGTTGCAGCGTGGTAATCATGGTGTCTGGTGTGAAGTCAGTGTCAGGCATGGTTCTTAGCCTCACCAGGAGCCCTCCCTGCACACTGCGTGGGCAGGTCCTCCCAGGGCCTTTCCTGTCCAGGCGAAATCAGATGTCCTGTCCCCGAGCCTGACAGTCTCTCCCAATTACGACCAGAACGGTCAATGTCGATTTTATTTGTTTACGTTGATAGAAAGGAAACTATATAGTTCCCATTATAAAGGTGCTTTTTTAAAACTAAAGATCGGTTTGGAGTGTCCTCGGATTTTGATTCTGGTTCATTTTTCTCTTTCAAACCTCATTACTGTGGGTTGTACTCTAGGGTATTGTGATGTGCTTGGGTTTATTTTGAAACATTGTTTTTGTTTTCTTTGGGTATATACCCACAGGTGGAACTGCTGGGAGAGTAGATCTTAAAAATTCTCATCACAGGAAAAAAATAGTTTATAACTCACTGAGGTGATGGATCTTAAAACTTATGGTAGTAATCATCTTGCATTATACACATGTCTCAAATTCGTTATGTTGTACACCTTAAACTAATGTTATCTGTCAGGTACCTTGCTGTAAATGGGGTGGGTGGGAATAAAAAAATAAAATTAAAATCTCAGAAAAAAAAACCTCAGAGCAGTTAGATTGTTGTAGGAGTTTGTGCCTGCCTTGAGAGTTCTAGGTGGGGAACCTGATTTATACACAGGCGTAGAGTTCTTCCCACACAGCGCCCGTGAGCCGTGTGATGACATGAGTGTGGGAAATGTTTGCAACGTTTACAGCTCTTTCCACCTCAGTGTTAATTTGAAGTTAGTCCAGAGCTTCTTATAGAAATCACAGTAAAGCTTATGATCAGCACAGCGAGGCACCAGCTTATGAAATACTCTGCAAGTGTACCCAGGCACATACCCTAGACTGTCCCAGATCAAATGACTTCCTAAAGCTAGTGCCTGTTTTCCAATCATGTACCGCTCTCACTTGACAATGACTTACTCATATTACAGATAAAGAGTGCTGTTTAGTTTTCAGCCTTGTTGTAGCATAAAAGTGTAGGTTTCAGCTCAGCTGTATTTTACGGAAATAGCAGCATTTTTGTTTCCAAGCGACTTACAGGAAGTTACAGTGAGATGCGTTCCTCATGTTCTCATTTTGTGGGGACATTTTCCTATTCAGTAGCAAGACAATTGTAGAATATATTGGCTTTGTTACATTTTAAGCTAACGACTGATCCTTGAGATTTGTTCTGTGAACGCCACCGCATCTTGTATTTCACAGGGAGCAATAGAAAAAGTGAAGGAAAGTGATAAACTGGTCGCAACCAGCAAGATCACCCCCCAGGACAAACAGAACATGGTGAAGCGCGTCGGCACGATGTCTTACGCTTTGCAAGGTAAGAACGGTGAGGTCTGTGTGTAGCTAGTGGAGATTGTTTTCCAAGAAAATTCCCTATTTTCCTTGCTGGAGAGAAATCCCAGTATGAACAGCAGTTAAGTTAATAAGAACTGATTCAAAATATCTTCCTAAGCCTGTTGTTTGTGGGATCCCAGTGTTAAAAGCTGTAATATTTATATTTAGTTTTTCATGCATTTACCTGACGTAACTACAAACGGCAACGTGATTAAACCTGTACGTTTCTATTTCTTCTTGGAGACCCTGAAGATTCCTTTCATAACCTTTAATAGCAGGTCCTATCCAGACTAGATTCCCGAATCCAGCTCTTAGCAGCATGTAACCTGTAGGCCCCAAGACTATAGAATGAGAAGGGAGTTTGGACATAGCATTTTTGGCATGGTTTGACTGTTACTAAAAAGAAAATACTAATTTTTCCAGCAGATAGGAGTAGTGAGTGGATTTTTCATGTTTTGGCGGATGGATGGAATACATGGGCCAAGGAGGGAGTGGAAGGATGTTCTAGTAGGAACAAAGCACACAAAACAAAATGGGGCCAGGTGATGTCCTTGGTCTTTGGGAGTAAAACACATTTGCAGGTTATCGGGAGGAGAAGGCAATGGCACCCCACTCCAGTATTCTTGCCTGGAAAATCCCATGGACGGAAGAGTCTGGTAGGCTGCAGTCCATGGGGTCGCACAGAGTTGGACACGACTGAGCGACTCACTTTCACTTTTCACTTTCATGCATTGGAGAAGGAAATGGCAACTCACTCCAGTGTTCTTGCCTGGAGAATCCCAGGGACGGAGGAGCCTGTTGGGCTGCCGTCTATGGGGTCGCGCAGAGTCGGACATGACTGAAGCGACTTAGCAGCAGCAGCAGCAGGTTATCGGGGGAGACTTTGGAGATTCTGGGAGGCCTCAAAAGCTAGGCAGAAGAGTCTAGACTTGCTGTGGGCGTTAGGAAGCCATGAAAAGGTTTTGATGGAAAAACAAACAAAAAATGCTGCTCAAGGAAGAGGATTTGCTCGTGACAGAGGTGGGGGCGCAGATTGGGGGCTGATGTTAGACAGCCCAGCCGGAGACCTGGCTCCTACTCTCTGAGGCTTTTGAGGACCCAAAGAAGATGAGGTGCTGGGGGAGAGAATGAGGGTACTTATGGGCTTTTCCAAAGGATCCTCAGGACTAGGGAGGAAGTAGGAGAAGGGAAGAATGAATGTGTGAAAGGTTTCCAGAATGAGAGCAGTTCAGGGC
This sequence comes from Bos taurus, assembly GCF_002263795.3. Classification (NCBI taxonomy): domain Eukaryota; kingdom Metazoa; phylum Chordata; class Mammalia; order Artiodactyla; family Bovidae; genus Bos; species Bos taurus. The sequence continues at coordinate 94,510,248 of NC_037336.1, forward strand.
AGAGACAGGCCTGAGTGAAGCTGGGGGCTTAGAAGGGTTTTGAATGGGAAAGTTCTCTTGACCTTTTGTTTGGAGTTATCCAAACACACGAATGAAAGCGTTGTACAACTTCGGATAACAACCTAAAACAACAGTGAGCTTTTTACAGGAATTTATGCCAGCAGCAGTTGGCTTTGCAGGTGTGGCGTGTAGGGAAAAGGCAGAGGTCATATGGGGCCTGATAAGGAAGGCCTCTCCGATGTTGGGGATGGGATGGGGATGGGGGTGGCACTGAGAGGCAGAGCTGGAGAAGGGGTTCATTTGCTGAGTTGAGACATCCAGCAAACACAAAGGATGGGCATCCGACCCTCTGCCTGGGAGGAGGCCGAGTTCTGCCAGTGCTGGTGCTCGGCGGCATCAGGCATCAGCTGCCCTGAAGAGGGCCTTCCTCAAGTCTCACTGCCTGCCCAGCCTTTCAGAGGTGCCTGAGGAAGCCTGCAGCCTGGGCAGTCACTGCAGCAGAGGTGGTGGTGCCCAGCGGGTACCTCGCAAGGGCCTCTGTGAACAGACTTGACATTCTGGACTGAGGTCGTCAGTAGCCAGTGGGCCCAAGTCAGTTTCCTGCTCAAACGAGCCGTCATTTGGGTGATCGTGTTGGGCTTTAGAAGATTTAACATGCAAATTGACAGTAATCGTCCGTTTACGGAAAAGTGTTTTTGCCGTTACCCACTCAAATTGTTTTTCTAGCCTCTTTATAGCATTTTTGTCAGGAACTGGCACAGGCCAGCCTGGCTGATGATGAATCATAACTGGGCCAGAGACACAGCTGTGTTCGTTTGCAGTCCAGGGGGCACTGACCGATGTCTTGCTCTTGGTTGCAGCCGAGATGAATCACTTCCACAGTAACCGGATCTACGACTACAACAGTGTCATCCGCCTATACCTGGAGCAGCAGGCGCAGTTCTACGAGACGGTGAGTCGGCCTGTCCCCCGGGCTCCCCATGCACTGCCAGGGCTCCCTGTGAAGCTCGTGCTCCTGTGGTTTTTAACCCTAACTAATGAGCTAACTAACGGGCATCCCTGGTGGCTCAGAGGGTAAAGTGTCTGCCTGCAATATGGGAGACCCCGGTTCGATCCCCGGGTCCAGAAGATCCTCTGGAGAAGGAAATGGCAACCCACTCCAGTGTTCTTCCCTGGAGAATCAAATGGACAGAGGAGCCTGGTAAGCTACAGTCCATGGAATTTCAGAGAGTCACACACGACTGAGCAACTTCACTTCTCAGTAAGCCAAAGGAGGCTGAATACTGAGCAGGGACTTTTTTCCCAATCTCTTTTAACCGTATCTGCGTTTTCCTTTTGAAGAACACTGGGCTAAAGAGGGCATTGTTTTTTTCAAGAAGGAAGGGTGTGGGATGCTGGTGGTGAGCCCCCGAGAAGCCCCTGTTGTGTGGTGCCCACCACTCCCTGCACAGGGACGCTGTGAGATGAGGTCACCCTGCCGGCTCAGCTGGGGCAGGCGCCTGGCACCGCGTGGGACGCACAGGCCGGCTTTGTGTGTGAGCGGGGGTTTCACAGTGTGCCAGAGGGATTTCCAAAGGGAAACCAAAGCAAGAGGGGGAGTGAAGCCTCAGATGGTCCCATTCAGGAACCGGTAGTGAAAATGTAGATGTTCACACCTTTGCAGAGAAATTTGGTTATTTATCAGGGTGTACAGAAAACAAAGATCTAGCCCATAAATGGAAACCCAGACCTCAAAGACAAGTTCTGTAACTTATCACGATTGACCGCAGGTTGGCCGCCATGTTTCTTACTAAGTTTTCCACTGTTTCCATGGTGTCATCTCCTGTACGTTCAGGGATCAGCAAGCTCCAGACTCACGTCCACACACGCGTCCTCTTGTCTGTGGGTGGGCACTGCCACTCTCGTATCTGCCGCATGGGTTCTTGGAAGGGAGCTGTGGCTCATGTGCTTCATGCATACTGTCCATGTGTGGTGGAAACAGATGGTTTCAGAGACAAGCTGAAGGTGCAGCCTGTCTCCACACTGCAGCAGCAGCAGAGCCTGTCTCAGGAGGTCACAGGTGTCCGGGAAGGCAGGGGAGTCTGGGCCCAGCACGGAGATCGGATCCCGGGAGGACAGGCTGGTCTAGGAATGACGCCGCGTGGTTGGAAGGAGCTGGGCTTCCTTTGAGCCGTGCACCGCCGCCAGCAGTCCCATCTGGGAATTTAGGAAGGTCTCTCCACTGCCAGGTGGCGCTGGTCGATGCAGGAGACGTAAGAGACATGAGTTTGACTCCTGTGTCAAGAAGGTCCCCTGGAGAAGGAAATGGCAACCCACTCCAGTATTCTTCCTTAGAGAATCTCATGGACAGAGGAGCCTGGCAGGTTACGGTCCATAAGGTTGTGAAGAGTTGGACACAACTGAAGCGACTTAGCACGCACTCCACTGCCCAGACACTTTCACTTTTATAGGGCTTTCCTGGTGGCTCAGACAGTAAAGAATCTGCCTGCAATGCAGGAGACCTGGGTTTGATCCCTGGGTCAGGAAGATCCCCTGGAGAAGGGAATGGCTACACACTCCAGTGTTCTTGCCTGGAGAATCCCATGGACAGAAGAGCCTGGCAGGCTACAGTCCATGGGGTCACAAAGAGTCGGACACAACTGAGCAACTAACACTTTCGCTTTCCACTGCTCAGAGGCTGAGCTGGGGCTGGGAGGGACTGGGAGCGTCTAACAGTGACAGGATTTGAAATGTGTGGAGTGTTTGAGAAGAGATGGAAGTAATAGAGAAGCACAGGGTCATGAGGGGAGACATCTCACTCTGTTCTGTTTCTCACCAGATTGCGCAAAAGCTGAGGCAGGCCCTCGGCCGCTTCCCGGTGATGTAGGACAGGTGGATTGAACGTGGAGAAACGCCGAAGTGCTTCCTTCTGACTTGGGACAACGCAATTGGATTTTTTTTTCCACCATCGTCCAAAAAGAAACAAAAAAGAAAACCAAAAAAAAGAGAGACTTGGAAAAAAAACTTCATTTCCTTTATTAAGCGCCTAAATGCATCAGTTTTTTAGGAATAGTCTTTCATTCATCTCCAGATCCATTATTTAAACCAACGGAAATGGTCTTTTTTGGGAAAGTACTGAAAGTTACCAGAATTTTAATGTAAAATTAGGGATTTGCCCCCCTGATATTTTACATAAAATTGTAATTTATGAGTCAGCCACAGTTCTCCTGTTGCCGCCCAACGTCAGATAATTACTAATTGCTTTCTTAAAAAATGCAAAATATGCCAGAGTAAAAAACATAATATGTTTGTATATTTTTATAACTTCTTTCCACCCTTTGAGAGTCATATCTATTTAGGAAACTCTGCATGCCTTCCACTGAGATGTTTATAACTCGGACACTCAGTTTTCTCGACAGAGGAAGCAGGCAGGGGCTCCCGCGGCTCCTGCCCCTCATGTGGCCCTGCCACACATGTCCCTCCAGAGGACCAGCTCGGCGGAACCCCGGGATCAGAGCCCCCATGCCTACCGCCCGAAAGTGCCGTCTGCCTCGCGATCCCTCCTGAGCCCGGGTGAGGCTGGAAGGATTCACCCCCAGAAAGCCCCAGGGTCTGGGGGGGAGGCGCTCTGGCTCGGTTCCCGGGGAAGGAGCAGCCACGTCTCTGTGGGCAAGCACTCCTCCCAGGCTCTCTGTTGGCCTCGCAGTCTTGAGTTGCTCAAGGAGGCATTGTGAGAAGTGCTGGGGAAAGTGTGATTTTGCCACTTGATTTGGATTTTAGACTAGCGGGCCGGTGGAGGTTATTATCTGAAACGATGAAGCACAGGTGAGCAAGCCTCGCCCGGCCCCACCAGATGGGAAGGTTTTAAGGGGCTGAGGAGGGTGCTAAGTCACGTGACACGCGGCCCTCCCCAGGCTTTTACGTGCGAGAAGAAGAAGTTGAGGGCGATGCTCTTTCTGACTGTGTCCTGAACTTCAGACAGAATTTTGTCATCACTCGTACTTCACTTAATGGCATAAAGCAAAACAGGGTCTTGGCGAACCGTCAGCTTTAACCTGGGATGCTCGCAGACACGGTCTCAGCCCCGCAGACCTCGCCACCCTCCACGGCTGCCTTACGCGCCCTCTCACACCACTCTCCCTCTTCTGACCTGATAGTCATGTGATAGGAATTGAAAGTTTTGGGCCAGCACAAACAAAATGAAACCAAAAAATAAATAGAAGAGGAAAGCAAATGAACACGAATATGAGAACTTCTTGTTCTTCAATATCACGGGTTATTTTTTGTTGTTAATGTTTTATAAGTAATTTTCCCTACTTGATTTTTCTTTTATAAAATCTCATAGAACAGTGTTTATGATACAGCCATTTAATATATGTACAAATTGTAAAGAATATGTATAAATGTTTTACACAAATGCAAGAGCATGTAGAAGCCAACATATAAATAAATTGTTAAAACTGTACAGTAAATTCTCAAGCACTTTTTCTAAACACTTTCTGGTGTTTTTGTGTGGTTTTTTTTTTTTTTGATCATTCTTTCATGTTGCCAGCTGCTGAAGAGCGTCTGGTAATGAGTTTTGCCCCAGAACTTATTTCTCCTAACACGAATTAATAATGCTAATTGCTTAAATGAGAATTATCAATCCAGGAAGCATGTCATAGTCACCTGGTGAGGCAGTAAGAACAAATACCGATGCCCAGTGTGTTAGGGTTCTCCATGGAAACAGAACCTACAGGGAGGGTGTGTGTTCATCCCTTAAGAGAGGTTTCCTCCTCTTGATACCCCACGTCTTCTCTGGCATACATCCCGTCACCTTGTCCTTCCAGCGTGTCCAGGGATAGGCTGTGGTGCTGCAGCTGTCCACTAGGGGTCAGTATCTGCACGTCGGGCGGGACCCTGGGTAAACCCCTGCACAGACTTCTCTTCCTCTGTGGCTCCTGGTGGAGCTCCCCGTGGCCCATAGATGCGGGCAGGAGGAGGAGGCAGTGTCGTGGGTGGGGGGCCTTGGGTTTGGGCCATGGCCTCATGTAACGTGAGCCTTCAGCGCTGTTTCCATTCAGTGAGGGAGCGCCGCTGTGCACACTCGGCCTTAAGGCTGGTGGTCAGGTAACACCCCGTCCTGATGGGCAGCTCAGGTCTCATGTTGACTTGCTGGCCCATGCTTAAGTGTTCCGTCTGTTTCAGGCCAAAAGCTATTTCTCAGAAGGAGAGTCGTTGTCTGTGGAGGATGGCCGGGCTGTGCTCCAAACCCCGAGGCCTGCACCGAGATGCTTCCACCAAAGGCTCCAGACAGCATCCCTTTCTAACATTGAAGCTTTGGGTACCACTGGATCTGCTGGATCATGTGACCCAAGCCGCAGGACAGGTCACACAGTGGCCTGATCCGTGAGGAGCCTTCTCTTGTTCTGGGGCCCAAGTGGCCTAGTCAGTATTAACATACATATATTGATTGTCTGAGGAAGGGACCAGGAAAATGAAAAAGGATTCTAAGAAAAAGAGATGACATAGGACACTCGAAATAACGTTAACTGGCTGTGACCCAGGAAAGGGAACTTGAAAGGCAGCGAAAAATGTGTCCATTGGATGTTTGTGTTTGGAAGATTCTCCTGGAAGTTGCAAAATTTTAAAAACCTAATGAAACTCCAATACTTGGGCTACCTGATGTGAAGAGCTGACTTATCAGAAAAGACTCTGATGCTGGGAAAGATGGAAGGCGGAAGGAGAAGGGGACGACGGGATGAGATGGTTGGATGGCATCACCAACTCAATGGACGTGAGTTTGAGTAAACTCCAGGAGTTGGTGATGCAGTCCATGGGGTCGCAAAGAGTCAGACACGACTGAGCAACTGAACTGACTGACTGTATATTTCATCCTCTATGGGTTCAGATACACTATGCAGTTCATATAGGATATGTTAATGTTCTGATTTTTAATTATTTGTATCAACCTTTAGCCATCGCGAAAGAAAATTTATGATTATTATAAATCTTGACAATGTAAACATTGTAGCTAAGTATCTGGAGAGGAGAGGTCAAGGCATAGTGGAGAAGGTCTGTCTATTTGTCAAGCATGTGAATCTGGTTACCTGTCTCCAGAAGCAGCAGGTCCAGGAAGTTGGCCTCCTGTGAGGTTGGCAGGTGTTGGAGTCCATAAAAGACACGACTCACAGGCTCTGGATGGAACGAACGTAAAGAGGGAGATCAACTTCTTCAGAAATGAGTGTTGACAACCTGTGAGAGGTGGTCTGTACCCACCCCTATTGTGCAGCAGGGAACAGACCCTGAACCTTCTTGCCTGGGAACAGAGCTTGGAGTGGGATTGACCAGGCGCTTAAGCAGAACAAAGAAATACATATCAAACCCACAACAGGGTGAGATAGTCCTGAATAAAGAGATAGGCCCATACAGGCCATGAGAGTAACTCTATATAAAGAGGTATCCCAGGCCTGAGATACCTTTTTTGTGGCTGTGCACGGGTGGAAAAACTGAGCTCCTGAGACTGCCTTTCCCAGCATCCCTGGTCTACAGCCTCCGTGGAGGGATTCAAGTGATCCCGTCTAAAGGTTGGGAATCCAAACTTAATGTCTTTTATTTAAAGTAGTAAAAGCTTACTCCTTGAAAGAAAAGTTACGACCAACCTAGACAGCATATTGAAAAGCAGAGACATAACTTTGCCAACAAAGGTCCATCTAGTCAAGGCTATGGTTTTTCCAGTGGTCATGTATGGATGCGAGAGTTGGACTGTGAAGAAAGCTTATGAGCACCAAAGAATTGATGCTTTTGAACTGGGGTGTTGGAGAAGACTCTTGAGAGTCCCTTGGACTGCAAGGAGATCCAGCCAGTCCATTCTGAAAGAGATCAGCCCTGGGATTTCTTTGGAGGGAATGATGCTAAAGCTGAAACTACAGTACTTTGGCCACCTCATGCGAAGAGTTGACTCATTGGAAAAGACTGATGCTGGGAGGGATTGGGGGCAGGAGGAGAAGGGGACGGCAGAGGATGAGATGGCTGGATGGCATCACTGACTCAATGGACGTGAGTCTGAGTGAACTCCAGGAGTTGGTGATGGACAGGGAGGCCTGGCGTGCTGCGATTCATGGGGTCGCAAAGAGTCGGACACGACTGAGCAACTGAACTGAACTGAACTGAAAAGTACTCAAGTAACTGTTTTTATGCTTGAATAACTGCCAAGGGGAACTAATAATAATAATGAGGGAGGAAGGTATTTTTTTTCCGGTACATGTTTCTTTTTTTAACCTGTTTGATTTTAAAATTCTTTTCTCCAAAGTAAGGAGAATTTGAACTCCTTTCCCAAGGGTCTTGTCAGCTGTGCCAAGAATACAGAGTCCTTACGCATTCACCCAGGCTGATTCTCAGCCTATTTGCAAATGTCCTTGATGAGGTAAAGTCTTTTTTTTTTCTTTTTGAGGTAAGGTCTTTTGATAAGAAGAGCAGGCCTGTTTACTGCTTGCTATAAAAATGCAGTTTCCCAAGCTCCAGTTTCCTTGCTTGTCACACAACCCACTGCACGAGCAGGCGTCCCTCTGGCTCCCCCTAGTCGCCACCGACGGACTTGCAAGATAGTGGGTGAAGCTCCCTGCCGCCTGTACCATTAAGTTACCCCTCTTGCTTCTGACTCAGGAGGCCCTTTCTCCTGCCAGCATCCATGAAACAGCAACAAACTAACTTGCTTGTAAACAGAGCAAAATCAAATCGCATACCCCGCAGTTAGCCTCTGTAAGGAAACATTTTTTAAAAACTAAGAAAGAATAAAGCCACCAAAAAATATACACACTATCAGAGACCATTAAAGGATGAGCTGTAATCTTTCACACTCCACCAGCAAACAGTATAAAAGAACCAGGGGAGGAATTCCCTGGCGGTCCAGTGGTTAGGACTCAGTGAGCCCAGGTTCAATCCCTGTTTGGGGAACTAAGATCCTACAGGCCTCAAAGCGTGGTCAAAAAAAGAAGGAACCAGGGGAACAAATTGAAGTTTTAGCAAAGCAGAAAGAATATTTTTCCCCAGCTTTACTGAGCTGTAATTTATGTGCAACCTTGTGTGAATAGAAGATATACACCATAATGATTTGTATGTATACATTTGCAAAAGATAACCAAGGTTAGTGAACACGTCCATCACCTCACATAGTTATAATTTTGTGTGGATGAGAGGAGAAGTTTTAAGATCTACTCTCATATAGCTTTCATGTGTATATAGCACAGTATTTTTAGCCGGAGTCCCCGTGCTGTCTAAATGCTGTTAACAGTTCAAAGGCCAACAACAGGCCAGATTGTCCGAAGGCCATTAAACCTCTGTGGAGAAGATTGTTTAGCTTCTGAGTCAAGACTAAGTTCAAAGGTCTTTAGGAATACACATCCATATCTTAAGTCAAAGTTGTAAAGTTCAATTAAGCAATCCATTTATAGCATTCGGAGAAGTCGGGGTGGGGGGCGGAGTGGGCAGAGAAAGAGAAAAATGTGTGTACCAGGAACCCGGGCCAGGCATAAGTTTGAAGCACATTTTTTTTTTTTTTTTCTTAATGGTGAGGGCCTCTCACCTGGCTCATCCCCAGGAGCTGCCCTGATGAACTGGGGAGGCCCAGGAGATGGGGTTGGTGGTAAATCATCAATTCCAGAGAAAAGCCACTGACATCACCAAACATGATGTTGTTTGACCAGGAAGCCGGAGTCACGCACTTCTCTAGGTATAAGACGGTCTCAGGGCATGTGGTGGTGAGCGAGGGCACAGCGGCCGCCCACGGTCAGATGCCTGAGGTCACAGGACACACACAGCCCCGTCACTTGCCCTGAGAGCACTGGCTCAGCCAGAGGTAACCCTGTCCTCAGGAGACACAATAGGGACGTTTATTGAGGACGAACTGTCATCTGGTGGGTAGGAGCCAAGAGGTTGCTCAGCATCCTCCAACGCACAGAACAGCCTCCACGGAAAATTATCCACCCTAAGTGTGTCTCTCTCTCTCTCTTTAGTCACTAAGTCATGTCCAACTCTTGCGACCCCATGGACTGTAACCCGCCAGGCTCCTCTGTCCATGGGATTCTCCAGGCAAGAATACTGGAGTGGGTTGCCATTTCCTTCTCTAGGGGATCTTCCCGACCCAGGGATCGAACCCAGGTCTCCCACATTGCGGGCAGATTCTTTACCAACTGAGCTCTGGGTGAAGTGTCAATAGCACCCAAACTGAGAAACTGTTTGGGACTTCGCTGGTGGTCAGTGGCTAAGACTCCACACTCCCAACGCAGGGGCCTGGGTTTGATCCCCAGTCAAGGAAGTAGATCCCACATGCCCCAACTAAAAGATGCCTTGTGCCAACTAAGACCTGGACACCCAAATAAATAAAAACAAAATACTAAACTAATAACTTGAAGGAAAAGAAAGCAAACAGACAATTGCAATTTGCCTGGGGATCGGTAGGTGTTTTCAGGGACATACAGGAGGCATTCAACAAATGCCTGTGGATGCGGATAAAAAGCTGCCATCAGTGAATCTAGACATGCCCAGGGCAGGGCAGGAATCGCGGGCAGCCAGAGGCTCTGAGGCTGAGAAAGCAGCGCTTGGGCCAGGAAGCAGGACACGAGCTGAGACTGAGCTCCTCCAGAGGTTCTTTGGGGATAAGACGTTGATATAATGATATAATGATATAAATATAATATATAAAATTATATTTTTCTGAATTTTTTAACAATGAGCTTGTTCATAATCCAAAAAAATCTAATGCACAACATGGTGACCGTAGCTAACACTGCTGTACGATGTACAGGAAAGCTTTTAAGAGTAAATCCAGGGGATTTTCATCACAAGGAGAAAATCTTTTCCTCTTTTCTCCTGTTCTTTTTATTGTATCCATATGAGATGATGGATGTTAATTGAACCCATTATAATCATTTCTTACTATGTGTAAATCATGCTGTGCACTTTAAATTTATACAGTGTATATCAACTATTTTTCTATAAAAATGGGAAAATGTATAAAAATATATTTGACATCACTAAAAAATGTTTTTCAAAGCTAACGGAATGATCTAGTTTCACAAACCATCTCTTTCCTGGGCGTTATTAGTACTGACCATGAACTAGGCTGATTCCCTCTGCACATACAGACCTCAGTTCACCTGCTGGTTCAACCCTGTGAAATGGGAATCATCAAAATTTGAAGACCTTCCCTCCGGTGAAGAAACCCTTGGCAGCGTAGAGAGGTCTGAATTGTGAGTGGGAGCCCTGGGCTGTGGTCTCAAGTGTGGTACCGGCGTCTGCCACCTTGAACCAGTCATGTGAGCTCTCTGGATCTCTGTCCCCTCGGCCCCGGGGTGGCCGGCTGGACAGCAGGTGTGTCCAGAGCCCTGACCAGCCCTGGGGCCTCCCCGAGGTGCTCACATGAGAGCAGGGAGCTGGGTGCAAGCCCACCGCCCATGGCTTCAGTGCGGGCAGCGCTGCCTCCCGAGGGACCCCCTAGGGGACCCAGTCCCGGTGTGCTTAAGGGCAGGGTAGAGTGTGTCGCAGACTGCCTGCGTTCCTCATTCCTCAACCCTGCCGATTCAAAAGCTGGACCGGCTCCGACTTCTACCTGCTGCTCCTGGTGCGTCTCAGCCGGCAGGAGACAAAGGCGAGCTCGCAAGGAGATGCGATCCAAGCTGAGTGTCCAGAAACCCTCTTTTTCCTACAAACCTTCTTGATCTCAGAGTGGTCAGCGGGTGCCAATTGACTCCACAGCCGTTGGTGAGGGGCAGTGCAGATACCGATTCTCTCTTCCGTAATGACCACTGCTACCCTGCTGTCACAGTGGGGAAACCAGGGCAGGACTGACACCCCCACCCCAGGAGTGACACCCCCACCCCAGGACTGCACCCCCACCCCAGGACTGACACCCCACCCCAGGAGTGACACCTTTACTCCCTCTCCACACCGGCCAGGCACCAACTTTGAAGCCTCAGTCAGCACTCACTCTTGCCTTTCAGCTTGACAAGCACTGATCCTTCACAAAATAATAAGCCTCTAAAGTAACAGAGACCTCCCTGATGGTCCATTGGTTAAGACTGCGGGCTTCCAATGCAGGGGGTGTGGGTTCAATCCCCGTTCAGGGAACTAAGATCCCACATGCCTTGGGGCCAAAAAACCAAGACATAAGATAGAAGCGATATTGTAATAAATTCAATAAAGACTTTTTAAAAAACTAGTCTACATTAAAAAACAACTTTAAAAACAGAATTTAAGTCTGCAGTCTTAAAAACCAGCAAGTTCTGTGATCTTTCTTCTAACCAGCACGGGCATTAGGAGAAGAGACTCGTCGTCTCCAAGGCTTTTGAAGTTACTGCTGGCGCTTTGGCAGGCACCTTCCTTTGGCACAGGCTCGCAGCAAAGTCCAAGGTGGCTGAGACTCTGCGAGCTTATTATTTGAACACTGAATCCAGTATCACGAGATGCACTTTGTCTGGAAGGTGAAGCACGTGACAGACCGAGAGTGAGGCCCGGGGCCTGGTTGAAACTGAGCCCCGGTGCTGAGCACAGGGCCACCCCGTCCTCCAGGCTGAGGGGACGGCTCACCCACTTCCCACCCCGACTGCCCAAGGAAGATTATTCTCCAAGTCCCTTCTGTTGTCTGGGTGTGCATGCATGGTCAGTGGCTGAGTCCTGTCCGAAGACTCTTTGCGACCTGATGGGCTGCAGCCCGCCAGGCTCCTCTGTCCATGGGCTCTCCCAGGCAAGAATAGGGGAGTGGGTTGTCATTTCCTGCTCCAGGGGATCTTCCTGACCCAGGGACCGAACTTGTGTCTTCCTGCATCTCCTGCGTTGGCAGGCGGGTTTCTTTCCCACTAGTGCCACCTGGGAAGCCTTCTCCGAGTGGCACCCAGGTGATTTTGGCTGTCAGATACTAATAGTGGATTTCTGTTTTGTTTCTCAGCCATCAGATGTAACTGATGAACGGGTGAAGAGGGGAAGGGAGGGCTAATAACGGAAGTGTTGAGCTCAGGGCCACACCTAGAATGGCACGTTGAGTGCTCCTCCGTCCAGGTTACCCTGCTCCCCGGTCCTTCCCAGCTGGGTGTGGAAACCTCAGGCTGCGTTCAGTTCACTCCTTCACTGAATAATGTGGCTGTGATGGTTATTGCTTCACCTGGATTCCCGAGGAGACGCCGTGAGTTAGCTACCGAGGACCTCGCTCAGCCTAGGGCACAGCAGGCAGAAAGGCCGGGGTGGGAAGAGGTGGCTGGATGCATAGAACAGAAAGGTGGTGAGCAGGAGAGATGGTTCCCTCCAGTCCAGCCAGGAGACTGGGCTCGTTGGGGGGACATGAGCCCTATCTGCAGGGACACCTTTCTGAGATCCCCCCAGTAGCCTGCAGCAGGGTGTCTTCCCACTCTGGCTGGCAGCTCTGTGACGTATTCCCAGCCCTCTGCGAGTCCTGGGAATTGATTTCTGCTGGTTCTATCACTGTCCTCCCGCAGTGACCTCACAGGGACACATGGGATGATTTTCAGCCAAAGCCGTGTCTCTAGGGGACTCAGGTACAGCTGTCCAGAAGACGGCTCCCCTCTCTCTGTCTCTCTTTAGCTCCCTTCTCTCCTGAGCTCTGCCCGTCTCATCCTAGCCGCCTTCATGTCCCCAAACTCTGATCTGTCTCTTCAACTCAGTGAGGCCATGAAACTCTGTGGCTCCCCCTTCCCGGTTCTGGGCCTGGAAGCAGCATTCGGACAGCATCTGGGGACGCCATAGGGCTCACCTCTGCCTCTTCTCACGATGATCAAGGTCCTTTCTAAAGCCTGAACCCATTTTTCCTATATTCTCTTTCTCTCTTTATGGAAGGAGAGATAACGTGCCCTCTGTTACCAAGGATAACAGAGGAAGTGGAAGGCCTCTCATTTATTTTTAAAGTCTGAAGTGGGTGGTAGTTCCCCACACAAAGAACACCCCTGCACACCTTCCTCAACATGTACTTTTCAGCCACGTTCTCACGGTCCCTGCAGCAGATGTTCTAACTTCATCATCATTTTGTTCAACTTCCCTTGTGGCTCAGATGGTAAAGAATCTGCCTATAATGCGGGAAATCTGGGTTCAATCCCTGGGTTGGGAAGATCCCCTAGAGAAGAGAAAGGCTACCCACTCCAGTATCTGGCCTGGAGAGTTCCATGGACTGTATTAGTCCATGGGGTCGCAAAGAGTCGGACACAACTGAGCGACGTTCATTTCATCATCATTTGGTTCTCGACCGCCTCTGTGCCCCCCGAAGGATCACGCTTCCCCATCTCCCTAGAATTAGGCATCGCAGTGTGACTTGCTCTAACCAAAGAAATGTTGCTGGGAGCATCCTGTGTGCTTCCTACTGCTCCTCTCTCAGCCCGTCTTTTCCATCATGCAGTGAGAGTGTGGATGTAACGAGGCTGGAGAGCTGAAGCACATAGTGGAGAGACGGGCTGGAGGGCGGTGGAGGCCTTCAGCGGGATCTGCACGAGCAAGGAGGAGGCTCCTGCCACCTTGAGCCACTGAGGCCTGGAGTTATTTCTTACACAGCATGAACTACGCCAGTCTGAGTCTGAATGAGTTCCCCTGACCCTAGATACCCATCTACAAACAGGTTGGTTTAATGAAGCAGGAGTTTTTGAAAATATACCATAAGAAAAGCTATCAATCCACCAGAAAAAAATGAGGAGGAAGAAGCAAAACTTTACAGAAGTAAGCAAACTATTTTTTTTTGAGATCGAGTTCTTTTGTTGATGTGTTTGAATCACTTCCAGAAAGATCAGTCCACTATCATTCAGAAGGGTTTATACTTGCCTTGTCTCAAACCTAAACAGAATGGAAAAGAACTTAGCATCAACGGTAGATATTTGTCTACAACAGGAGACTTGACCCTCATAAACTGAAGTTTTTCTGTGAGGAGCCATCCTCCCCAGTCCTCTTCTATTACATGAGGTTAGCTTTGCTTTTTTTCAGCGCCAAAAAGGAAATGCTTTTGTGGGTAAGATTTACTTCCCAGCCACCTGCAGAGGTACATTCCCTCCCAGTTTTATTGAGCTGTAATTGGCACATGACATTGTATGATTTAAGGTATATAGCAGAAGGACTGACATACGTGTATATTGTGAAATGGTCACAATACGTTAACATACATCGCCTCACATAGTTACAAATTTCTTTTTTCTTTTTTGTGTGATGAGACCTATTAATAGATACTTTGGGGGCTTCCCTGGCAGCTCAGTGGTAAAGAATCCACCTGCCAATGCAGGGGACACAGGTTTGATCCCTGGTCCAGGAGAATCTCACAGGCCATGGGGCAATTAAACCGATGTACCACAACCACAAAGCTAGTGGAGGTGATGGAATTCCAGTTGTTCAAATACTAAAAGATGATGCTGTGAAAGTGCTGCACTCAATATGCCAGCAAATTTAGAAAACTCAGCAGTGGCCACAGGACTGGAAAAGGTCAGTTTTCTTTCCAATCCCAAAGAAAGGCAATGCCAAAGAATACTCAAACCACTGCACGATTGCACTCATCTCACACGCTAGCAAAGTAATGCTCAAAATCCTCCAAACCAGGCTTCAGCAGTACGTGAACCATGAACTTCCAGATGGATTTACTTCCAATTTCCAGATGGAAGTTCCAGATGGAAGTTCCAGAACTTCAAGCTGGATTTAGAAAAGGCAGAAGAACCAGAGATCAAATTGCCAACATCTGTTAGATCATCAAAAAAGCAAGAGAGTTCCAGAAAAACATCTACTTCTGCTTTATTGACTATGCCAAAGCCTTTGACTGTGTAGATCATGACAAACTGGGAAATTCTGAAAGAGATGGGAATACCAGACCACCTGACATGCCTCCTGAGAAATCTGTATGCAGGTCAAGAAGCAGCAGTTAGAACTGGGCATGGAACAACAGACTGGTTCCAAATTGGGAGAGGAGTATGCCAAGGCTGTATATTGTCACCGTGCTTATTTAACTTATATGCAGAGTACATCATGAGAAACGCTGGACTCGAAGAAACACAAACTGGAATCAAGATTGCTGGGAGAAATAATAATGTCAGATATGCAGATGACACCACCCTTATGGCAGAAAGTGAATAACTGAAGAGGCTCTTGAAAGTAAAGAGGAGAGTGAAAAAGTTAGCTTAAAACTCAACATTCACAAAATTATTTCATGGCTTCCAGTCCCATCACTTCATGGCAAATAGATGGGAAAACAATGGAAGCAGAGACTTTATTTTTCGGGGCTCCAAAATCACTGCAGATGGTGATGTAGTCATGAAATTAAAGACACTTGCTGTTTGGAAGAAAAGCTATGACCAACCTAGACAACATATTAAAAAGCAGAGACATGACTTTGCCAGCAAAGGTCCATCTAGTCAAAGCTATGGTTTTTCCAGTAGTCATGTGTGGTTGTGAGAGTTGGACTATAAAGAAAGCTGAGCACCAAAGAATTGATGCTTTTGCATTGTGGTGTTGGAGAAGACTCTTGAGAGTCCCTTGGACAGCAAGAAGATCCAACCAGTCCATCCTAAAGGAACTCAGTCCTGAATATTCATTGGAAGGACTGATGCTGAAGCTGAAGCTCCAATCCTTTAGCCACCTGATGCGAAGAACTGACTCATTTGAAAAGACCCTGATGCTTGAAAAGATTGAAGGCGGGAGGAGAAGCGGACGACAGAGGATAAGATGGTTGGATGGCATCACCGACTCAATGGACATGAGTTTGAGTAAGCTCCAGGAGTTGGTGATGGACAGGGAAGCCTGGCATGCTGCATGCAGTCCATGGGTCGCAAAGAGTCAGACACGACTGAGTGGCTGGACTGAACTGGCCACAACAACGACCCTGTGCTCTAGAGCCTGGGAGCTATGGCTACTGAGCCCGCATGCTTACAACCCACACTCTGCACCATGAGAAGCCACCACAATGAGAAGTTCATTCACCGCAACTAGAGAGTAGCCCCCACTCACTGCAAGGTAACAAGAGAAAGCCCACGAAGCGACAAAGACCTAGCACACACAATTAACAAATACATACAAATAAAACAGCAATGTAAAAAAGAGGTACTTTTGATAGCAGCTTCTAACTTGCTTCCAAAAGAGGAATTCTTAACCTGTGGTCTGTATATCACTAGAGGATGTGTGACAATGAATCACATGGAATTGTAAACAAATTATATGCGTATTTTACATTTTTTTCTGGGAAAAGGGATTTGCACCTTTCATCAGATTCTTAGACATCTGGGTGACTCACTTTAAAGACAAAGTCAGTTTCCTCACCTAACAAGACTCTCATCTCACATTTCGTCAGCTGAATCCTGTTCTTTTTCTCGTAATTGCTTCTTCTTATTTTTTCTTTTTCTTATAATATGGACACTGAAGGAATGTCCTGAGAGGGAGGGCTGAGTAATTTCACAAGTGGATGGGCGGTAGTTTCCACTTGGCCCTGGAGGTTCTGGGTGATCACCCAGGTCAGCTGTCTGAGCCGGATGCCTGATTTTGATCCAGCAGGCTTTATGCAAAATCCCCAGGGGCCCTTCAGGCTCAGCACCAGCTTGTTAAGTGATGGCAGAGCAAAGACCTACTGTCTTCCTTGGCCAAAGGAGGGAGAAATGGAAAGTCGTCTAGCCTTGAGGAGAAAGGAAAAGTCCTTCCTTTCACAGGGGTTTGACTCAGTGTGGGGTTTTGGATTTTTGTATGAAGGGTGTTGGGATGGGCAGGACATGTTGTGGCAGAGAGAATGAAAAGCGAGGGGAAAGCGAGCTCTGAGTATATCCTCACTGCCTCCTGGGGAGTCCTGGCACCTAGAGGCAGAGAAAGCTTATTTATCACTGTGAGCAAACTTCCGGATATAGAGACGAACAACCCTGACTGTCTAGTCGACACTGCTGTCTAAAAAATGCATGTGAGCCGCTGGGAGCCGCCTGGGCATTGAGAAGCAAGTCAAGCTGAAAATAGCCACCGTCTCTGGAGACCCTCTGCTCCCTAAAGGCCACTTAGGAGCTAGGCGTGGAGTCTCGGTTCACGCATCACAAATATGCCTAAAAACTGAAGGAGGAAACAGACAGAACAGGCTCCATCTCGAGAGCAGGACTCCACCTTAGGCCGGACTGTGGACCTTGAGCTCTATGCCCAGTATCTATGGAAACAACATACCAACTGGAAAACCAGGCCCCCCGGATGGAAGAGCCCCAGGGCTCATACCTAGACTCTCTGTTGCCTAAAAGAATACCCTAATTATCTGTGTAACCAAATAGAATCATAAATTCTATTATGATTATTGGGGTATGACCACAGGCCTATTGATAATTGTCCGCTGTTAACTACCTAGGCTTAAGGCATACGAATCACGTGTTAACTTTGATTGTATCTTTCTTTTCATTTGTTCAGACTAGTTTCAGGGAATTTGGGGAGGTGGGTTTGGGCATGTACACTTAGGGTATATAAGGTTTTCATAAAAACTGGTCAGGGTCCTTGGCTAAGAGGAGACTCTGCCTTGGGCCCCCCGGTATAATAAACTGCACTCCGCTATCCGCATTGTCCTTCTGAGTGAGTTTGTTTCCCGGAACGCGTGGCTACAACATTCGGTGCATGGGCCAGGAAACTCCTCACTTTGAGGAGACAAGTCCCATTTGGGACTACTCCGAGGTCTTGCAGCTCGAATCTTCTAGAGGCGGGAAGGTGCCTTGCCCTTCTGGAAGGATTCTGCTTCTCAATGTCCGGACTTTTCATGTTAGCAGGTAATGGATGGCAGCAGGGGAACTGAGCACTCAGATGAGGAGGAACCCACCTGGTAGGGTGGAAGGGGGGGCCTGACCACCCCCCTGGGAGGGATTAGAAGGGCATGGACCCACAGGAGCCTGGAGTAGGCAGGCAGCAGCGATTGCTTGGTACACAGGTTGACGAGCGTGTTAGGGCTTAGGAAGGAAATTTGTGAAGGTCATTTAGGAGGTGGTGTCCATGCCGTCTTGGGGAAAATTATTATCAAGCAATTTCCAGGGGATTTTAGGAGAAGAAATTTGGTTTTTGTGTGCTCGTATTCTGCCCTCCCCAAGGAGGTGTCCCATCTGCTATGAAATTCTTGACCCCCTCGGAATTGTCAGGCTAGAAGGAAGGGGATACATAAGTGAGTACGAATTGGCTTTTCCAGAGACGGCCTGGGACGTGGGATATTTAACCCATCTGTATTTTCATCCGCACCTGGTCAAGCCCACCAAGGCAGAATGGACTTTAAAAATTAAGGGAGAAACAGTCTTGGACCACGTAGTGTTCTGGTTTGGCTGTGCTGACCGGCAGGTGAAGACACGCCAATTCCCCTTCTCCCTCTGGGATCTGGCAGGTAAGGCTCTTCCCATTCCAGTTAGGAAGGAGGCAGAATGGCAATTTAAGTGTCATTGAGTGGAAATATCAGAAGTACATAGGGTACTGAGAACTTCGTAGACAGAACGAAAAGGAAAAGTAGAAGAAGGTCCGAGAAGGTAAGCAAGATGGGGGGAAGTGAATCCAAGGCAACTGTACTGGAGTGCAGGATTAAAAATTTAAAGAAGGGATTCGGAGGAGACTATGGGGTGAACATGAAGCCTAACCGCCTCCACATACTCTGTGAGGTCGAATGGCCCCTATGGGAGTAGGATGGCCACCAGGGAACACCATGAACTTAAAGATAGTGGAAGCAGTCTATACAGTAGTCACAGGAGAGCCAGGACACCCGAATCAATATCCGTATATTGACTCATGGCGAGGGTTAGCTCAAGACCCTCCTACTTGGGCAAGGTCCTGTATCCAGAAGGGAAAGGGAAAAATATTAATGGCACAAAAATTGACTGATGATAAAAAAGGAAATTCTACAGGATTTGGATGGGGATGACCTGACCCCTCCCCCATACTGGATAATGACACGCCTGCCTCCCAGTGCTCCACCAGGACCGGAGGCGCCTTAATGCCCAATCCAGGGCCAGGTGAAGTTCCTGCAGCAGCCTCTGCTCTTCCACCAGCTCTCCCGGAGTTCATAGAGCCGCCGTTTCTGCAGGCTCCAATCCCAGCGATGGAGACCTCTGGTCAGTGCCCCCAGAATTCCACCTCAGCTGGACCTCGTAGATTGTATCCACCTCTCCTGGTGAGTACTGATGGAAAGGGGGAAGAAAACACAGCAATTAGACAGAGGCTGCTCTCCACCAACGGACAGGGGGAAAGAATCCCACTACAGATGCCCCTCAGAGAGCTACAACAGCCTCCAGTTCAGGACACGCTCCACTGTACTCGGGGGAGCCACAAGCCATGATTAGGCTAATGGGCGAACCCACCGCCCTACATAGAATGACATAATCCAACTACACGTCTCCCTCTTCAGCACTGAGGAAAGACACAGGATCCTAACTGAGGCCAAAAAATGGTTAAGAGCAATGGCACCTGAGGGTTCTGCAAACCCGCAGCCGTGGGCAGAACTAGCCACCCTGAATGAGAGGCCCAATTGGGACTGTAACACAGAGGAAGGGGGGGGCACCTGAAGAGATATCGGGAGGCTATTTTACAAGGTCTCAAGAGGGGAGCCCGAAAAGCTATGAGTATCACAAAACCCTCCGAAGTGATTCAAAGGGAAGGCGAATCACCCTCCGAGTTCTGCGAGACGAGGCGAAGCCTATAGACTTTATACGCCAATAGACCCCGCCAGAGGCTCCTGGGTCTCAGATGGTGATAAATGCAGCCTTTGTGTCTCTAGCCTACCCTGAAAATGTCAGATGGGGGGACAGCAAGTGACTCATGAATTTTTATACATCCCTGAATGCCCAGTACCCTTGTTAGGAAGAGACTTGCTGTCTAAATTGGGGGCACAAGTCACCTTTCCCCCCACAAAAGACCCACTGTTCGAGTGGGCTCAACCACCTATTTACTCGTCCTCTCAGTAACCCCTCAAGATGGATGGAGGTTGCACGATCTTCCGGAAGGGAAACTGGACAAGCTAAACAGTCGAGAGAGAGTTAACTCAACAATTCCCTGAGGTCTGGGCGGAAGACAACCCACCCCAGGCTTGCAAAACAAGTCCCACTGGTTTGGTTTGGTTGAACTCAAACCCAGTACAATGACGTCAGCATCCGCCTTGGGCCTGCCAGACCTCGCTAAGCCGTTTACTCTTTACCTGACTGAAAAGGACGAGGTGGCTAGGGGAGTGTTGTCCCAGACTATGGGGACATGGGACAGACTGTGGGCTTATTTCTAACCAGCTGGACAATGTTGCCACTGGGTGGCTGTGACGCTTACGGGCAGTTGCTGCGGTTGCCTTACTGGTCCGGGAGGCAACCAAGCTGACTTTGGGCCAAGATTTGTTTGTAAAAGTCCCGCATGAGGTCAACACTGTCCTGCGAGGGGACCCCCATAAATGGCTATCAACATCCTGGATTACTCAATACCAGGGACTGTTATGTGAGACCCCCATGTTACTACTCAGCCTTGTCAGGCCCTGAATCTGGCCACTCTCCTTCCTGTGGGAGAAGGTGGGCCCTCACATGATTGCAAGGAAATGTGCCAGCAGACCTGACTTGAGAGACCAGCCAATCCCGGACCCAGATTGGGTCCTGTCCACCAAGGGCACCAGCCTGGTGAGACAAGGACAGTAACTGTCGGGAAGTGCAGTGGTCACGGAAGAAACCGTCGCTGAGGCTCGCTCTCTGCCATCACAGTGGTCCGCTCAACAGGCCGAACTACATGCTCTAATCCAGGCCCTCCAGCTGTCCAAAGGGAAGAAGACAAACACTGACACAGGCTCCAGGCATGCTTGTGCCACACGACAGGGCTCTGTATAAGGAGAGGCCTCTGACAGCTAGTGAAAAAGGTATTAAAAATAAGGAAGAAATTAAGACCCTATTAGATGCTGCCTGGGAACCAGAAAGGGTTGCAGTCATACACTGCTAAGGATATCAAAAAGAGGATACCCCCCGGACTCGGGGAACAGACTGGCAGATAAGACCGCTAAGCAAGCAGCCAAGGGCTTGGGGGTGACAAGTGAAGCCGCTATTAAAGCTCTCATGTTGGCGGAGCTACCCGAGCTAACGCTAGACTCTCCAAAATACACTGAAGCCCAAAACCAACTAGCCAAAGCAGAAGGGGCCATCAAGACTGAAAAGGGATGGTGGGAATTGCCAAGTGGCAAATTATTGGTACCGGAGGAGCTGGCACCCACTCTGGTAAGCCAAACACACCAAGCGACCCATCTAGGCCATGATAAACTGGAAGAGCTAATTTGAAAATATTTCTCGGTTCCCTGCCTGTCTTCCCTATGCAGGACAGAATCTCAGAACTGCACCGCCTGCTCACAGGTCAGTGCTGCCTCTCGGCACAGACAGAAACCTCCAGGGATTCAGGTAAAAGGCACGCTGCCCTTTGAACACCTGGAAGTGGGCTTCACTGAAATGAAACCTCTCCGACACTACCATTACCTGCTGGGCATGGAATGTACGTTCTCGGGATAGGTAGAAGCTTTTCCTACCCGGACTGAAAGAGCATCACATGTAGCCTGGTGCCTGCTCAGGGAGATAGTTCCCAGATTTGGATTTCCTACCAGCATTGGATCGGACAATGGCCCCGCTTTTGTAGCTTATTTAGTATAACAAGTAAGCAAAACTTTAAACATCAAGTGGAAATTACATACAACATACAGGCCCCAGAGTTCTGGGATGGTGGAAGGAACCAACCGGACACTTAAAGAGACTCTCCAAGTGGATCTTAGAGACTGACTGCTCCTGGGTGGACTTGTTTCCGACAGCTCTGCTCAGACTCAGGATGACCCCACAGTCCCATGGCTCTTCTCTGTACAAAACTGTGTATGGGAGGCCCCCTCCCATAATAAAACAGATGTCAACAAATTTGCCTCACGTAAGGGGAGATGAGATTTCACAGCAGATGGAACAACTGGGTAAGGTAATAAATCAGGTAACTAAGTTTGTACAAGAAAGGGTGCCATTCCCCCTTGGGGAACGGATTCACGAATTTGTGCCCAGGGATCAGGTGTAGTCAAGGACTGGAAACACGACTCCTAACCAGCCCTGCTGCAGTTAAAGTTGCAGGCGTCACTCCCTGGATCCACCACTTGAGGGTGAAGAGGGCATACCACGAGACCCGGAGGACGCCAAGTGGACTACACAAAAGAACCCCACTGATCCCCATGAAACCAAGATCATCTTAAAGAAGAAAAAGAGATGAAGCTCAACTGCTGCTACAAGGACTTGCTGGTATCATCTTGAGACTAACCATAGTTTCAGTACAAAGAGGGATCTGTGCTATAATTAAAGTTGAATGTTGTGTATATATTCCTGATTTATCTGGCTATATATCAGCCACCCTAGATGACATGAAAGGTCAGGTAAAAGTTATGTCTGATGATAATCTTCCTTGTTGGACTTCAGTCCTATCCTGGGTAAAGGGTGATTGGTGGAAAACTATATTTACCATTATTATAGTTGCCTTGATAGTTCTGCTTTGTGGACCCTTTATTTTACAATGTATTATGAACTTTGTAACCCAAAGGTTGATGTCGTTCTCCCAAACTGGAGGTCGGAGGGTCAGGGTGCAATATATCCCTATGAATTATGCTCATACTATGAGTTAAGAGCATCAAGAGTGGGGAATGAAGGAGGAAACAGACAGAACAGGCTCCATCTCGAGAGCAGGACTCCATCTTGGGCCGGACTGTGGACCTTGAGCTCTATGCCCAGTATCTATGGAAACAACACACCAACTGGAAAACCAGGCCCCCTAGATGGAAGAGCCCCAGGGCTCGTACCTAGACTCTCTGTTGCCTAAAAGAATACCCTAATTATCTGTGTAACCGAATAGAATCATAAATTCTTTATGATTATTGGGGTATGACCACAGGCCTATTGATAATTGTCCGCTGTTAACTACCTAGGCTTAAGGCATATGAATCACGGGTTAACTTTGATTGTATCTTTCTTTTCGTTTGTTCAGACTAGTTTCAGGGAATTTGGGGAGGTGGGTTTGGGCATGTACACTTAGGGTATATAAGGTTTTCAGAAAAACTGGTCAGGGTCCTTGGCTGGGAGGAGACTCTGCCTTGGGCCTGCCGGTGTAATAAACCGCACTCCGCTATCTGCATTGTCCTTCTGAGTGAGTTTGTTTCCCAGAATGTGTGGCTACAACAAAACCACAAACCGTGGGATGTTTTTGTAGCACAAAAGCCATATCTTCATGGAGAATCAAGCAGACTACCTCTTCTAACTTTAAACTCATATAATGCCACATGTCAGTTACATCTCAGTAAAACTGGAGGGGAAAACGTGACTGGGAAACTTAACTGCTAAGACATTTCCATGGGCACTAAGAAAAGATGCAAAGCTAACCTTGTGTAAAAGAAGAGAATCAAAGACAGATGTTGCCTCACAGAAAGATTTCAATTCACCAGGAAGTCACAGAAATAAAGACTCATAAGACGGATGTGAGCCAGGTGACCTGAGGTAACAGCTCCTTTATTCTTTTTACTGTGCTCACTAAACTGTGGCAGATCCTTTTTTTTTTTTTCCTCCGGCTGTGCCACTGGACATGCAGGATCTTCCCCAACTAGGAATTGAACCTGTGCCCCCTGCAGCGGAAGTGCAGTGTCTTAAGTACTGGACCACAGGGAAGTCCCAGATCCTCTTTTGTCAGAGAAGTTATTTCGTGTTCACTTTTGTGGTTGAAACAGTCACATAGCTTGATCTGCAAAAAATGCTGTAATATTGTTTTGGTGACTGTCAGCTTTTTATCTGACGAGTTTTCTTCCATATTCCCTGTGGAAACGTGTCCACTGGGGACAGCGACATGGTGGCCTCCTAATTCCAGAGCTAAGTTGAAAATACCAGTGATCTGTGTATTTGTTAGCAGAGGAGGAAAACCATGTGAGCCTGCTGAGTTTGTTAGCACCCCAGTGAAAAAACAAATTCTGTCAAATAGATAAAATACCAAATTAGAGGGTCAGAAGGCAGTGTCGCCAACAGAAAAAACCAGCAGATGAGACATTTGGAGAACCTGGTATTTAGTAAGTCCTGTTGAGGCTTTCGCATTCAATGAGCAAGTCAGAAATCATTGCTGTCCTCTCCATTTCCCCATGATTTCTTTGGGAGGAGATACATGACATCAAGAACAGTTAAAATAATTTATAACTGTAGGCAGCATTAAGCTTTACGCTAAAATAACCAGATGATCAGATGCTGGCTGTATTAGACACAAGCCCATTCATTCCCAACCCCTTTCTCTCTTGTCCATTTCAACTGAAGAGAGAGGGAAAGTCTCTAAGGGGGGGTCATGTGACATAATTTGTTAGGGGCTTCTGGGGAAGCTTTTTAGACACCACTGACCTAGATTCCTCTCTTCTTTCTACCTTGGATATTAGTGTGATGCCTGGAGCTGAAGCAGCCATTTTGTGATCATGAGTCAACAGGCCACTGTGTTAAGAAGAAAGGAAAAGAAAGAAGGGCCTCATCTTGATCTTTGATGACATTGCTGAACTGCTACCCTAACTCTAGATGCTCTACCATGAGACTTCTTGTTTATTTTAAGATTTTTATACGTGAGTTTTCTGTTACTTCCAGCCAAAGCATTCCTAAGTACCTCTGATACATTAGCTATAATATGCTGTTACTGAGAGAATTTTTAAGTTGAAAAAGCAGTTTATTTTAGATGTACATTTTATTTTAAAATTTGTATTTATTTAAAATTTATATTATTTTTAATTCCCTAAAATTTATATTTTGAAACTTTTCAAACATAGAAAAACAGAAACATAAAGTTTCTCCTTTCTTACACACCCACAGGAGGGGGTCAGTCTCTGCCTGCATCTAGCCAAAGATGGGGAGCTTACTTCTACACAGGCAGACCCCCTTTTTTAAACTATAACACGCACCTAATTGCTAAAAAGTTCTTCTGGATGTGGAACCAAAACTCACCCCTCTGTAACTTTTTTCTCCACGCTCTTGGAGTAACGAGGTACAGAGGTCTTAATATTAAACAGTGGCATTTTCCTCCATGGATGGGTCTTGTAACCCCCTCAGGAAAAGGGTGTTTCTGGAGAAGAGTTAAGGATAGAAGGGAAAGAGACACCCCCATACTGAAATGGGAGCGCTGTTGAGAGGCCTGCTCTTCCTCTTTGGCAGGAATGCTGTGGGGGAGGGGCTGGGCAGCTGACCCTCCCCCCCTCCCCCTCCCCTCCTTCCCACCCCACCCACCTACTGGCCCAGCTCTTACGCCGGGCGTGGAAGGGCCGGGGGTGGGGAGAGGGGGCAGACCTTTGTTGTCAGAGCTTCTTCGGTTAACTGAACAGCCAGATTCCACCCTGAACAGCCACCCGGCCCCTGGAAAAGGCTCTCCCTGAGTGTGGAACTGAACCGAACAATGGACAGGCAGGTCCTAGCTGTTCTTGGCTTGAGAAGGGCCCCGCCCACACCCCCCACCGGTGACAGGTGCGCCTCGGGTTGTTTTTCCCGTCATGATGCGGGGCGGAGCCCAAGGTTGGACTGGCAGCGGGCACACCTGTGTGCGGAGCTCCGTCTAGGCCAGAGCCGCGAATACAGCTTCCCTGGCTCTCTGGCCCGTCGGGCCCGTCTCTGGACACATCGGCCTCAGGGGTCGCTGGCTTTCAGAAGGAGACCCGGGGGGAGGGCAGGGGCCACACAAAACCGCCTGAGACCCTGAGTCACCTGGGCTCCGGGTGCACCACGGCTGCAGGGTGGCCGAGCTGCCAGGCAGCCTGACGGGGTTCAGTCTGTGTCTGGGAGGCTCCGAGGGGTCACACTCTTGGATTGTGAGGAAAACTGATGAGAGCCCAGACTCAGCTATCCCCCCGTGAGGTCAGAAGTCCAGTCGTGTGTGTATGTGTGTGTGTGTGCACGCGCACACAGATCAGTGCCTCATGCTCCCTGTTTACAAAAGATAATAACCTAATAAAATGAACCTCCAAGCAACCCCTCCTATTAACGATGTCCAACCCCCACCCCACGGCCACGGCCAGCAGAGTGAGGCACGCTTTCCCGGGGACCTGAGCTGGGTGACCCCAGACCTCACCTGCACTGCAAGGCTTCTCAACCCCAGTGGGGTGGACAGTGGCCAAGACATACGGCCATGTCTAAGAAGGCGACGCCAGGGAGCTAGAAGGACCTCACGGTTGGACAGCCAGCGGGGGCCACCTGCGATGGAGAACACAGACGGACCTCCCACTTCTCCCACGGCTGCAGCTGCTCAGTCCTTCTCTTGTGTATTCCAGGTCTAGCCTCTGGCAATGAAACCCAAAGGCCTGTATCATCTGAGCTGCCATTGGCCCAGTGTCTACGTGAGAGGCTCGGTTTCCAGGCCAGTTCCACATGGGTGTCCACGTGTCCTTCATTCCTTCACTCAACAGGGACTCCAGGATGCCAGATGCTGGGTGTCCAGTGATAACTGTACAGACATGGCCCTGAAATGTACAGTGGGCGGCAGCAGGGACGGCTGACACCAGCGTAGTGTCACTGTGGGGCAGGCGCTGGTCCACATCCTGTGTGTGTGTGTGTGCGCGCGCGCGCACGCGCATGCTCAGCCATGTCTGACTCTTTGTGACCCATGGACTCTAGCCCACCAGGTTCCTCTGTTCATGGGATTTCCCAGGCAAGAACACTGGAGTGGGTTGCCATTTCCTTCTTTCTCCAGGGGATCTTCCCGACCCAGGGATTGAACCCGCGTCTCCTGCACCTCCTGCAGGTGGATTCTTTACTACAGCGCCGCCTATCTTAATGCTCACAGCATCCTTAATTCTCACATACAAAAGATTCAGAATCAGCGGCAGCCAAGTTCGGCTGGTTGCTTGAGGCTGCCCCGCTTGGAAAGTGTGGCCCTAGGATTCAAACCCAGCCGAATTTGTGCATTTAAAGTTTGCTTGGTTCTGTCTGAGTGAAGGTGACCGAGTAAAGCACAGATGTGTGGAGTCAGATGAATCCCTGCCACTGAGGGTAACAACAGGATAGGTAGAAGGGTAGGAAATAGTGTGATGGGCTCCCTCTGAGGGCGTCTCCTGTGGGAGGGAAGCAAGCTGAGAAAGACGCAGCCAGTGGATGACAGTTCACACTGGCACCCTGAGTTGGGACCTGGCTTGTCGGGGACCCAGGGAGGGCAGCAAGCCTGGACCTTGGGCGGCAGGTAGAAGGACAGCAGGGGCAGAAAGGGGACCATGCCCGAGTAACAAGGGGGTGCCATGCTTTGCCCACCATGCTGTGGGGCGAGGTGCGGAAACAGGCCAGTTACTGCCAGTCCAGAGAAGGGCGGATGCAGTGGTCGGGAGGAGAGATGGGCCCAGGTGAGGCTTACCAGGCAAGTGTGATGCGGAATTAACAGCCCTGGGTGGACAGCTCCAGCTTGCCTCCGACACCCCTGAGTCCCACAGACTGGCTTCATTTCAAGTTTATGATCTCCGAGAAGCGCTGTGGGGAGCCGGGTGGGCGAAGGGTCTCCCCCTTATAGTGGGAGATCCTGGAGCACATCTGGACCCTGCAGGGCATGATCCAGGAGAGAGGGGGTTCGGTGACCCAGACGGTGGGGCTAAGGGAAGGGACAGAGTCCTTGGGAAGGAAGGGGGACAGGGTCTGAGCACGTGGCAGGGAGCAGGACTGCTATCGATGCAGAAGCTCGAGTCTCTCCCCAGGAGAGCTGTTTGTTGGAAGCTGTTCTTGCAGCTGTTTGAAGTTCGTGTCTTTTTCCAGACCACAGAGCTTACACAAAAGCGCCGGAGAACCTTCATGGTCAAGTTTTCCTCCCTGTCATTTCAGGAAAAGAAGACGATGTGGGAGCTTCAGGGATGGAAAATGAGGTCTCCACTTTCTCAGGGAAGCGTGAGGCCAGTGAATTGCTGAGAGTAGGGGGTGGAGGAGATGGGGTGGGAGGGAGGAGCAGCTTCAAATAATTGTCTTAGAGAAAATGAGCTTAACTGGGTAAAATGGGCCTGGATTAATATGCAGACAGGGTCTGAGACCATGAGGGTAAAATTTCTAAATGACCAAATATGGTCTTCAAATACTGTTTTCGACCAAAGAGAATCGGGGCTTTTTAAAGAAATGATTAATTCCCACTCTTAAGAGCAGAAAATGTACAAGATGAGCTTGGTATTTCATTCTAGAAAGCAAGGAAACAATCAAGGACTTTTGGGGTCCTGTCAAGAGGAGCCCTGCTGCTGCTGCTGCTGCTGCTAAGTTGCTTCAGTCGTGTCCGACTCTGTGCGACCCCGTAGACGGCAGCCCACCAGGCTCCGCTGTCCCTGGGATTCTCCAGGCAAGAACACTGGAGTGGGTTGCCATTTCCTTCTCCAGTGCATGAAAGTGAAAAGTGAAAGTGAAGTCGCTTAGTCGTGACCCCGTGGACTGCAACCCACCAGGCTCCTCCGTCCATGGGATTTTCCAGGCAAGAGTACTGGAGTGGGGTGCCATTGCCTTCTCTGCAAGAGGAGCCCGGAGCCAACTTAAAGATGCTTCCAGTGGCCAAAGAGGGAACATTTTGAGCATCAATAAGATTGCAAGGGACTGGAACACATCAAGTCTGTTTAAACTCAAATAGGAGTTCATAATGAAAGTGAAAAAAATATAACTAGTTGGTCACTATTGGAGGATGTTAATAGACCAATTCACTGAGTTCAAAGTAACTCATTATTTTGAACTCTAGTAAATAAAGGAAAAGAATCATGTTCTATCTCTTTTGTTTGTGTTGCCATCAGGTAAAAAATAGTAGATGGGAATTTTCTGTTTTTTAAGTAGAATTTTTGCTACTAATGGGGGCTTCCAAGGTAACTCAGTGGTAAAGAACTGCCTGCCAATGTAGGAGACACAGGTTCCATCCCTGGGTTGGGAAGATCCCCTGGAGAAGGAAATGGCAACCCGTTCCCATATTCTTGCCTGGGAAATTCCATGGACAGAGGAGCCTGGTGAGGTACAGCCCACGGGGTCACAGAAGTATTGGGCAGGACTTAGCGACTAAACAAAAAAGGCTACAGATCAAGAAAGCAATATAATAGAGCATAACTGGTTTGCAAGAATAACAGCATTGAAGCTCAGTGGCTGCTACATCACAAAGAGAAGCAATCAGACCTGTGCTTCCTGATGGGAAGAACATACCTAACCAGGAAATAGAATCTGCTAGAGCTTCTATGTCCAACTACTGAGCTACATTACAGGTCATCCACCCCGCTCCAGTACTCTTGCCTGGAAAGTCCCATGGATGGAGGAGCCTGGTGGGCTGCAGTCCATGGGGTCGCTAAGAGTTGGTCACGACTGAGCGACTTCCCTTTCACTTTTCACTTTCATGCACTGGAGAAGGAAATGGCAACCCACTCCAGTGTTCTTGCCTGGAGAATCCCAGCGACGGTGGAGCCTGGTGGGCTGCCGTCTGTGGGGTCGCACAGAGTCGGACACGACTGAAGCGACTTAGCAGTTAGCACAAAGCAAGGGGACACTCTAAACGATACCACGGGAACACTCAGCAAAAGGCAGTCTGTGAGGGCTGCTGGGCATGCGAGCTAGTTTTTTCAACAAGTAAATTGCAAGGGAAAAAAGAAATGGAAGGGAAACTTGTGTATCTGAAGAGGGTTAAGAGGACCTCCCTGGTGATCCAGTGGTTAAGAATTCCCCTGCCAGTGCAGGGGAACAGGTTCGATCCCTGGTCTGGGAATATCCCACGTGCCAAAGAGCAACTAAGCCCGTGTACCACAACTGCTGAGCCCACGTACCACAACTACTCATGCACGAGAGCCCTGGAGCCCGTGCTCCACGAGAGAGGCCACCGCAAAAAATAAAAATAAAAAAAACTAAAGGGGGTTTAGAGATGCATCAGTCAGATTGTGTCAATATTACTTGCGCAGTTCACACAAACTATGGAAAGTGACTGATGACATAACACGTGGAAATGTGAAGACTAACAATATCCAATGATATTAAATAATTGTTGTTTAGAAAAACGACACCAGTCTGCAAGGTTATGCAATTTCTTTGGTGACTAAACAAGTTTATGGGAGATTGCAGTCTGGGTAAATGAATGAATCAGTTAATTAATGACTTGAGAATAATACGTTTTAGCTTTAAATATCCACAGTGTTGTTAATGGCTAATTAAATATGGCATAGGAAAAGTACTTTGAAAAACTTTCAAGTTTTATCTAAAAGTTAGGGCTAGAAATCTTTTAAAGCCAGCCAGTCAGTACACACAGAGACTCGATAAAGCTCATCTGGGCTGGGTCGTTTGGCCAGTATATTACAGTGGTCACATTCTTCTCAACTCCCTAAAAGGGCCCGTGTTCTAGACAAAAGAATATCTTCTAATCTGTGAATGCATTTAGATGGAAACTTTTATTAAGGTATGAAAGTTAAGTCATAATTTGTTGTATGTTTAATGAAACCCTTTTAAAGAGAGTAAAAAGGTACATGAAATTGAAACAAACCCAGCAATGACTGTGGATCATCGCCTTAATCGTGTGCCACGTGAGTCAGAACCTTATTAGACAGTCCAGCATGCACACCACACGTTTCCAGGCAAGGAAGCTGGAAGACAGACCCAGAGTAATTAGAACAATGGAGCGTTTCGCCAGGAGAAACTGAGGGGGTTCAGAATGACGGTCTCCAAGTGTGTTGCATGCTTTCAATCACCTGGAGTTGACACCTAGACGCCTGGCTACACAGAGGGTCATGCAAGAAGAAATGGGCTGTAAAAAAGAGCTCCCTGTACCCCCTCCCATGTCCCCAAACTGCTCTCCTAATGGGCAGTCTTTCGACTGTGACAAAAGTCAAAGGACCAGTCCTGTCCTGGACCCAGAGTGGCCTTTGCCATCCTTGACTGCCGTCTGCTCCTTGGGATGATTCCTTCCTTTGGATCCTAGGACGGGTGACAGCTGGTGGTCCCCTACCTCGTGGGAATGCTCACATTTTTATATTTACTCCTTTGCCTGGACCTCCCCCTGGACTCCAACTTATATAACCAACTGCCCACTCAACACCTTCACCTGGATTTTTAACAGGCATCTCAAAATTTTGTTGCTGTTTGCTAAGTCGTGTCCGAATTAACATGCCCCAATCTGCCTGCCTGTTCAGCCACCTGCTCCTCCAATGGCCATCTTTATCTCAGCTCAGTTCAGTTCAGTTGCTCAGTCGTGTCTGACTCTTTGCGACCCCATGGACTGCAGCAAGCCAGGCCTCCCTGTCCATCACCAGCTCCCAAAGCTTGCTCAAACTCATGTCTATCAAGTCAGTGATGCCATCCAACCATCTCATCTTTATTTCACCTGATGACAACTCCATCTTTCCAGTGATCTGGCCAAAAATATCATGGTATCTCCAAACTCCTGCCTCCTCCTATTATTCCACGTCCACTCTAGCAGCAAACCCTGTGGGCTCACAGAATTCAAAGAACTACCCCAAACCCAACTGTTTCTCTCCTCTCACTCCCAGAGCCCATGCACACTTGCACCCCTGGGATGTCACAGCTGCTTCCTCTCTGGTCCCACTGCTCCCTCAAGTTGCAACTCAGAAGCCAAGATGATCCGATGAAAACATCACCTGAGCAGGCCTGGCCTGTCTTAGAAAGGTCTCTCGTCCTCTCTTGTCCCCTCTGCCCACTGTCCTCTTTACTTTGTGTTTTTCCCAGTCAGGCTTCCAAAGTCAGCAAACTATGCTTATTGCCCCCGTTTCTTCCTTAATTCCTCCCCGAGAACTCTGCATCTCAGGAGTGGGATGTGCCCCAACATTCCCCAGACGGGTCCACTGGTCTTCTCAGGCTGCAGTCATGGTTCAGGTGTCAGAGCTGACCTTTCCTTGAATGTGTTAGGATCTCTTACTTTCTCCATCTGCTAAATGGGCCAGTGCCTAGGTGACTCTCAGGAAGCATGGATGAAAGGGCAAGTCTTCTTTTGCTGTCCCCGTGGACCCATCCCACTCCAAACCAGGGGGCAGCGACCTGAAAACACAGCAGGCACTTGGCTCATTCAGCCAATTCTCAGAGGTAGGGGAACAGCCATTATTGGCATCTAAGACGCACATTATAACTGCTGAAATCAGGGCATTGCTAATGATTTCATTACGTAGTTTAATTGGCAAAATTTTTTCCCTTCTCAGTGGTACATGAAATAGGAGTTCATCTTACAGTTCATTGTGTCTGACAGTGTCTAAGCTGTAAAGCTAAAGTGCTGGTCTGGACTATAGGAAAGTTTCTAAAATGTGTTCAGCACGTCACTGGGCAGAGCTGTGACGCATGGAAAGGCAGGAAAGAGGAGAGAGAAAAGTTTAAAAGACTTGATCCCCTTCTGCAGACCTTACAACCTAATTTGTGAAACAAGACTAAGAAAAAAGGACTCTACAAACACTTCTCAAGCAACATGTGAGCAGGTGAGAGCCAAAGTGGACATCTGTGAGTGTGAGGGGTTATCTGGAACCTCCACATCACAGGAAGGCTTCCTGGAAGAAGAGAACTTAGAGTTTAAAAGGAGAGGAAAAGTGGGCCAGAGGCTACTCTGCCTCATTCAATGGGCTCGCTGTTCTCAGGCAGAAACAATGTCTGCATTTTACAAATGTTTGGATAACTTATGAGCATCCTTTCTGGGACTTTGATCACATCATACTGGGGTATGTGAACAAGAGGGCAGAATGCTCAGGAGCGACTTGAATCTCTGCTGTTGTTCGCATTTCCTTCGTTCTCCGAATCACACCTGGGAGGGTCCACAGAGGACGGACTACCTGGTCAGTCACTGCTGCTCGCTCCTCAATGTCTGCAAGGCGCGGCCATCCTCCTTGGCACCGGCACTTTACTTCTTCTGGAACATGCCCGATTCATAAACTACCTGCCCACAGTCTTCTTTCTCTGTGTGAGCAGGATAGGGGTGAGAGGGGAATCACCTGGACTCGGCGTCTAATGAGAACACCTGGATGAGGTCTGGAGCCGGCGTGTACACACTCACTGTAGGAAAAGGAAATGAAACCCCCAGACCCACCCAAAGGGTGACTCCAGGTAAGCCCTCTCTCCTGCCCTCTCCTCTCCCCTGCAAGACCAGTCCCAACACCCGGGCTAAAACCCAGTGTCCAGAGGGGCATACTTCCTGTTCCTTAGCTGCCAGTCATCCTAGATGGGCCACATGTCCTAATGGGGGATGCACGGATACATGCTGGTGTCCACAGCCTGAGTATATACTGGCTGAGTGAAGTGTCCCCCATGAAGTCAAGGGCGGTACACTCAGCAGAGTGGGAGGAGGGGTTGCAAGGCGGAGGGAAAAGGCCCTTCACTCTCACTCCTGCAACCATCAGCACCTCACAGTTTGCCCTGCTTGCCACTCCCAGAGTGTTCAGCTCCTCTGAACGATGACTCCACGCCCATCCTGCAAGCCTCTGGGGCAGGTACCCTCACCATCTGATAAGAGAGAAAAGCAGGTTCAGAGAAGTCAAGGTCCCACGGTAAGCGTCAGGTCCAGAGATCAGGGGCTCAGTGTCTCAGAGACAACCCACCTTTGACTCCCCGCTACCCAAATTCTGCCTGGTGCGGACAGTGGGCCGCAGGACCCTCTGAACAGAAAGCGAGTAAAAGGCACCATGGATGGAGCACTTTCCGCTCCTCAGGCGTGCACCAAGCCCTTTGTACGAATTAACTCCATCTTCCCCTGCAACGTTATGAAGCAAGTACACTTTCTAATCCCGCTTTACCCTTTAGGGCCACTGAGTCACAGAGGACAGGCGACTCGCCCAGGGTCGCAGAAGCAGACCAGAGAGGGAGGCGCAGCGCCCTGGACGGGACTGGGGAGGACTCCGGAGTGCTGCGGAGGGCCCGGGCCTGGCAGTTTCTAGCCTAGTGGCGCCGCCAGGCCCCGGCGGGTCCATATAAGGCCGCGGGGCGTCCCGTAACGTTGCAGGAGCTTCAGGGCGCCCCGCCGACGGCAGCCTCCTCCGCGTCCAGGAATGTGTGGAATCTTCCTCCCCGGCTGCCGCCCACCGGGGGAGCACTTCCCCTCCGCTCCCGGCCCCCATCAGCCCCCCGATCTTGCCCGGAGCTCGCCCCCCACCCACCCACCCAGCCGCGGCCCGGCCGCTGGGGGGAGCGCGGCGCCTCTGCAGAGCCGGCGGGGCGGCGGGGAGGCGGCCGCGCGCCCTCACCTGCCCGGGGCGGCGCGCGCGGGCGCGGCGGAGGCGGGCCGGGCGGAGGCCGCGGAACCGGCTGGGAGGAGCCTGCGCCCGGCCCGCGGCGGGGACGCAAAGTGAAACTCCTGGAAGTTGCGGGCGCTCGGGGAGCTGCGCCGGGCCGCGCGCCCATGGCTTTGAGCAAGGCGCTGCGGCTGCTCCGGCGGCTGGAGGCCTCGGGGGAAAGCAGCGTCCTGCTGGAGGCGCGCGGCCGCAGGGACTGCCTGCTCTTCGAGGCCGGCACGGTGGCCACGCTCGGTGAGTGTGGCAGGCGGTGCTGCCCGGGTCAGGCGACTCCGCAGCGGCGCGGGGGGCTCGGGCCGCTTACTCCGTGCTCTTCGGGGGGAGGTGCCCGAAGGGGAGGGCGCCTGCCTCATGTGCTGAGACCGAGGCATACGGGGCACCTCCCTTCCCCGAGTTGAGCGGTCCCGGGGGCGCGAAGGCGGCCGAGGAGTGGGGGTCGCACGCGCGGGGTGGCCGGTAGGGGCCTGTTTGAATGAAGTGGCGCCGGCACGCCCGAGAGCACGTGCGGCTGCGCCCCCAGACCCAGGCGGCCCGCGGTCCCCCCTCGGGGTCTGCCATCTGCGCGCCTGCAGGCGGGCGGGTCACTCATGGAGAGCCGCCTCTGGCTTCTTCTTCCCCGCGCTCCCTCGGGACGCGTTCCACATTCGTGACCATCCGGGAGGGTTGACATAGGAGCCGGCCTGACCAAGCTCTTGGCGCTGTTTCTCTTTGGCACCTGTTGATGAAACAGGGAATGCCCACTGCTCTGCGATGGCCTCCTTTGCCCCTGGAGGGGATGAGGACAAAACACCGTTAACCCAGACGCCAGATAAACAGCTGATGGCACCTTGGCCTCAACTAACTGCTTAGTTGAGAAGCGTCAGTCCCGCGAAGTATAGAACTTGGAGGCAAATACACGACCGGATGACCCTGTAGTGGCTGTATTTGACTTTGTTGTTGGGTTTACTCAGTCGTGTCAGACTCCTTGTGACCCTTTGGACTATAGCCCACCAGGCTCCTCTGTCCATGGAATTTCCCAGGCAAGAGTAATAGAGTGGGTTGCCATTTACTTCTCCAGGGGAATCTTTCTAACCCAGGAATCGTATCCTTGTCTTGTGCATTGCAGGCAGATTCTTTACCACTGAGCCACCGGGGAAGCCTGGATTTGACCTTAGATAGTTGCGACTCCCCTTTCACTTTCCACTTTCATGCACTGGAGAAGGAAATGGCAACCCACTCCAGTGTTCTTGCCTGGAGAATCCCAGGGACGGGGGAGCCTGGTGGGCTGCCATCTATGGGGTCACACAGAGTCAGACACGACTGAAGCGACTTAGCAGCAGCATCAGTTGCCAAGTCTGTGTATTTCAACTCTGTCAAGACCGGCAAGTCTTGACACTGACATTGTGTCAAGGGCTTTAGAGACTATCTCATTTAATTTTCATAGTTCTGCAAAAGGGCTATTATATTGTCCATATTACAGAGGAGTAAACTGAGGCCTGGAGAGGATAAGAAACTTGCTTGGCCAGGGTGACAGACAGCACTGCCTGACATCCGGTGGCTGTTTCTGTATTGGTGTACAGAGTGTGGCTTCTTGGAATCACCAGCCATTGGGCCCCTTGCTTGGGGCCCTTCCCATTCACAGGGAAGGCCAGGTAATACCAAAGTGAGCAAAACCAGGTACAATTGTTGGAACTTCAACCTGAACACTGGAGAACAGGCTTACAACTGGTGTCCAGCTGCACCGTCTCCCTTGTTTGTTCAGTTCAGTTCAGTTCAGTCGCTCAGTCGTGTCTGACTCTTTGCGACCCCATGAATCGCAGCACGCCAGGCCTCCCTGTCCATCACCAACTCCTGGAGTTCACTCAGACTCAACGTCCATTGAGTCAGTGATGCGATCCAGCCATCTCATCCTCTGGCGTCCCCTTCTCCTCCTGCCCCCAATCCCTCCCAGCATCAGAGTCTTTTCCAATGAGTCAACTCTTCGCATGAGGTGGCCAAAGTACTGGAGTTTCAGCTTTAGCATCATTCCTTCCAAAGAAATCCCAGGGCTGATCTCCTTCAGAATGGACTGGTTGGATCTCCTTGCAGTCCAAGGGACTCTCAAGAGTCTTCTCCAACACCACAGTTCAAAAGCATCAATTCTTCGGTGCTCAGCCTTCTTCACAGTCCAACTCTCACATCCATACATGACCACAGGAAAAACCATAGCCTTGACTAGACGGACCTTTGTTGGCAAAGTAATGTCTTTGCTTTTGAATATGCTATCTAGGTTGGTCATAACTTTCCTTCCAAGGAGTAAGGGTCTTTTAATTTCATGGCTGCAGTCACCATCTGCAGTGATTTTGGAGCCCCCCAAAATAAAGTCTGACACTGTTTCCACTGTTTCCCCATCTATTTCCCATGAACTGATGGGACCGGATGCCATGATCTTCGTTTTCTGAATGTTGAGCTTTAAGCCAACTTTTTCACTCTCCACTTTCACTTTCATCAAGAGGCTTTTTAGTTCCTCTTCACCTTCTGCCATAAGGGTGGTGTCATCTGCGTATCTGAGGTGATTGATATTTCTCCCAGCAATCTTGATTCCAGCTTGTGTTTCTTCCAGTCCAGCGTTTCTCATGATGTACTCTGCATATAAATTAAATAAGCACGGTGACAATATACAGCCTTGATGTACTCCTTTTCCTATTTGGAACCAGTCTGTTGTTCCATGTCCAGTTCTAACTGTTGCTTCCTGACCTGCATATAGGTTTCTCAAGGGGCAGGTCAGATGGTCTGGTATTCCCATCTCTTTCAGAATTTCCCACAGTTTATTGTGATCCACACAGTCAAAGGCTTTGGCATAGTCAATAAAGCAGAAATAGATGTTTTTCTGGAACTCTCTTGCTTTTTCCATGATCCAGCAGATGTTGGCAATTTGATCTCTGGTTCCTCTGCCTTTTCTAAAACCAGCTTGAACATCTGGAAGTTCACGGTTCACGTATTGCTGAAGCCTGGCTTGGAGAATTTTGAGCATTACTTTACTAGCGTGTGAGATGAGTGCAATTGTGTGGTAGTTTGAGCATTCTTTGGCATTGCCTTTCTTTGGGATTGGAATGAAAACTGACTTTTTCCAGTCCTGTGGCCACTGCTGAGTTTTCCCAATTTGCTGGCATATTGAGTGCAGCACTTTCACAGCATCATCTTTCAGGATTTGAAATAGCTCAACTGGAATTCCATCACTCCACTAGCTTTGTTCATAGTGATGCTTTCTAAGGCCCACTGGACTTCACATTCCAGGATGTCTGGCTCTAGGTCAGTGATCACACCATCGCGATTATCTGGGTCGTGAAGATCTTTTTTGTACAGTTCTTCTGTGTATTCTTGCCATCTCTTCTTAATATCTTCTGCTTCTGTTAGGTCCATACCATTTCTGTCCTTTATCGAGCCCATCTTTGCATGAAATGTTCCCTTGGTATCTCTAATTTTCTTGAAGAGATCTCTAGTCTTTCCCATTCTGTTGTTTTCCTCTATTTCTTTGCATTGATCGCTGAAGAAGGCTTTCTTATCTGTTCTTGCTATTCTTTGGAACTCTGCATTCAGATGTTTATATCTTTCCTTTTTTCCTTTGCTTTTCACTTCTCTTCTTTTCACAGCTATTTGTAAGGCCTCCCCAGACAGCCATTTTGCTTTTTTGCATTTCTTTTCCATGGGGATGGTCTTGATCCCTGTGTCCTGTACAGTGTCACGAACCTCATTCCATAGTTCATCAGGCACTCTATCTATCAGATCTAGGCCCTTAAATCTATTTCTCACTTCCACTATATAATCATAAGGGATTTGATTTAGGTCATACCTGAATGCTCTAGTGGTTTTCCCTACTTTCTTCAATTTAAGTCTGAATTTGGCAATAAGGAGTTCATGATCTGAGCCACAGTCAGCTCCCAGTCTTGTTTTTGCTGACTGTATAGAGCTTCTCCATCTTTGGCTGCAAAGAATATAATCAGTCTGATTTTGGTGTTGACCATCTGGTGATGTCCATGTATAGTCTTGTCTTGTGTTGTTGGAAGAGGGTGTTTGTTATGACCAGTGCATTTTCTTGGCAAAACTCTATTAGTCTTTGCCCTGCTTCATTCCGTATTCCAAGGCCAAATTTGCCTGTTACTCCAGGTGTTTCTTGACTTCCTACTTTTGCATTCCAGTCCACTATAATGAAAAGGACATCTTTTTTGGGTGTTAGTTCTAAAAGGTCTTGTAAGTCTTCATAGAACCGTTCAGCTTCTTCAGCGTTACTGGTTGGGGCATAGACTTGGATTACTGTGATATTGAATGGTTTGCCTTGGAAATGAACAGAGATCATTCTGTCATTTTTGAGATTGCATTCAAGTACTGCATTTAGGACTCTTTTGTTGACCATGATGGCCACTCCATTTCTTCTGAGGCATTCCTGCCCGCAGGAGTAGATATAATGGTCATCTGAGTTAAATTCACCCATGCCAGTCCATTTTAGTTCAAGTGCAGAGGAGGGTCTCTACTCCTTTAGGTGGATAACCAGTGCACTTACCCCACCACACTTTATAATTGGCTCTAGTCTTTTTTCACATTGTACACATCCATTCTGCAGTTAGATTCTTCAGTCTACGTCTTGGAAGGACCGTCTCTTCTGTTTCTACTTCCTTAATCATTTTATTAACATATGGTTATCTGGCTTGTTTTCAGTCACTCAGTTACTAAAACCATGTCTCCAGTAGTGTCAGCACCATAAGTTGTGCAGTAAATCATGGATTAAATTGTTATCAGATTATTTCAATTTGTACTCTAGCCTGAAAAGTCCAAGTTTGGTCATTTGCTAAGGTCTGAGGAAAAAAAAAATCACAGAAATTTCCATTCCATTTTAAATGTCT
Organism: Bos taurus; assembly: GCF_002263795.3. Classification (NCBI taxonomy): domain Eukaryota; kingdom Metazoa; phylum Chordata; class Mammalia; order Artiodactyla; family Bovidae; genus Bos; species Bos taurus. The sequence continues at coordinate 94,549,236 of NC_037336.1, forward strand.
ACTTCATACCACATTTGTCAGAGCTGAGAGATTAATTGCATGGTACAAAACTACCGCTTCATCAAAGAGAGTAAAATATTCGTCAGTTGGATTACAGCAATCTTAAGAGAGTTCCTGTATATTTAAGAGTTCCTTTGAAGCCACTGGGCTTCCCAGATGGCTCCAGTGGTAAAGAACCCGCTTGCCAGTGCAGGAGATGTAAGAGACTGGGGTTCAATACCTGGGTAGGGAAGATCCCCTGGAGAAGGAAATGGCAACCCACTCCAGTGTTTTTGCCTAGAAAATCCCATGGACAAGAGGAGCCTGGTGGGCTGTGGTTCATAGGGTCACAAAGAGTCGGACACAACTGAAGTGACTTAGCACACTGTTGAAGCCACTAGGATAAAAAAGGCTTTATTTTTTCAAAAGTGAAGATTTTAAAATGATTAATGAAAGTGGTATAATGCGTATTTTCCATTTGGAAATTAGGTTTGGGCTGAAATCATGTATATTGTGTTGGTGGTTAGAAGTCTCTGGATTCTAGAACAGAGGAAGTAGTGAAGGCAATGGATTCGGCCTCAGCTCACGTGCAGTCCACGTTTGTCTGGCATTCATTTTTCAGTAGACTTTGGACTGACTGCCTAATTTTTGAAGTCTTTTTTGTGTCAGTCACTAAGTCGTGTCCGACTCTCTGTGACCGCATGGACTGTAATCCGCCAGGCTCCTCTGTCCCTGGAATTCTCCAGCCAAGAATATTGGAGTGGGTTGCCGTTCCCTTCTCCAGGCGATCTTCCCGACCCAGGGATCGAACCCATATCTCCTGCATTGCAGGCATATTCTTTACTGTCTGAGCCACGAGGGAAGACCTTTTCTTACATTAAGTGAAACTATTTTTAAAAGGCATTCATTGGGTAATGTGGCTGGTCCCAAGAACGATTGTAGGAGCCTCTGTTACTGGAAAGTTGTCCCAGACTTTTAGAGCATCCTAAATATGTCACAATGGGATAGACTGGATCTGAACTTAAAATGCCCGTCTGTGTTCCAAAGGTCTAGCTTTTTGCTTTCCTGGATAAGGTTAAGAGTGCTTTCATTCTCCTCGCCCCCAGCACCCTGCAGGAAAGATGAAGGCTCTTCTTTTGTGTGGGGCAGTGCAGCTGTGGCAGCTTGCATAGCTGGTGGTGGAACCTTGGCCATTCCATGAGGTTCAGGCTTCCTCTTCAGGTCAGCTCTGGTTTCCCTTGATGAGTCTCCCCAGGGAGTGAGAGGTCAAGCAGACTCAAGTCAGTGGTTTATTCCCACGGGGTAGTGGTTTCTCGGTGTTTACTGAGTGGCCCTGGAGTCTGTGCAGCTCTGTGGCGGGTACACACCGCTACTTTTACAGGGACGTGGGCCGGACGAAAGCATAGCTCTTTAGAGCACATCCTAGGCCTCGGGGTCATAAGTTTAAAAGGCTTTCCACTAATGTTTTCAGGTATTGCGGAGACAGGGCTTGACTTAGGTTTTGAGTTTAGGAAAAACTGATGATTTCTGGGTTAGTCCTTCTATGCCAACATGACCTGGGTGGCGACCTGGCCTGCCAGCCGGTGAGGAAAACTTCCAAGTTCCAGCTTCTAAAAGATTTGAGAATGTTTCTTTAATATGGATCAGCGGGAACAGGCATTCCAGAGGCAGAAAAGCCTAACATGTTGGCACCAATTTCAAAGGTTTTTATAGCATTTTCTTGATGACCTGATTCGGCAGTAGAAAGAAAGAAAGTGAAGTCGCTCAGTCGTGTCTGACTCTTTGCAGCCCTATAGACTGCAGCCTACCAGGCTCCTCTGTCCCTGGGATTTTCCAGGCAAGGGTACTGGAGTGGGGTGCCATTTCCAAGGGCCTCTCAAATATCGATACAAAGCCGGAGCCTGTAACAATTCCCTTGGGTCCGTGGTCCACAATTAGCATACAGATGTTCTCTCATTTGCATACTGGGACAAAAAGTGCTTGCTGTCTTCTTTGTCCCTTTTAGACATCCTCCTTTGGACCAGATGAAGGGAACCGTGCGTTGTTCATGAGTTTCGTCCATTAGTAGAGCCAGTGACAAGGCTCCAAAGTCCCGTGTTCTCCAAACAGCCCCCCAGGAAGGGTGGCCTGTGACTGTGATGTGTTTACACGTGTGTGCCAGGTGTGCAGCCCCGCCTCTCTGCATCCCCCAGCCATGCTCGAGTGAAACAGGCAGCCGGGAGCAGGGTGGGCAGGAGCCCCGTGAGATTTAATTAAGCTAATTAATGAGTGTCCTAAAATCGCTTTCAGCTTCTGAGGGGAAAGGTTCTGTGTAAACACGGGCCTGGGTTCTCCCTGCTGCCGCTGTTTGCATAGAGGCCACCCGGTCAGATCTTGTTTGACTTGGACACTCAGCCGTGGAGCCCAGCAAGGCTCTGTCTGAGTGGTTGCCTTGGCCCCTTCGTCAGGCTCCGTGGCCTGGATTTATTTGGTCCGTGACTTGAAGTTTGACCTGCCTGACAGCATCTGAGAGAGTCGAATGAATCCTCCTGGGTGAGGATTGGAGCTCAGATAGAGCCTGGCGGGGGCTCCGGACTCCTGGCCGGTGACCCAGGGTGGGGGCACAGCGGCCTGGTGGACGGTGGCTCCTGCAGAGGCCGTTCCCGGTTGGTTGCAGGTTTGCTCCTCACAATATCAACAAAATTGCAGGCCAGGTTAGTGTGTGCTTCTGCCAGCCTTTTCGTAACTCACTGGGAGGAATGTGATTTCAGGTCTTGCCAGGCTCTTTTTTGGGCTCCGTTCAATCACTCAGTTGTATCTGATTCTTTGCAACCCCATGGACTGCAGCACGTCAGGCTTCCCTGTCCATCACCAACTCCCGGAGCTTACTCAAACTCATGTCCATCGAATCAGTGATGCCATCCAACCATCTCATCCTCTCTCCTCTTCTTCTCCTCCTGCTCTCAATCTTGCCCAGCATCAGAGTCTTTTCCAAGGAGTCAGTTCTTTGCATCAAGTGGCCAAAGTATTGGAGTTTCAGCTTCAGCATCAGTCCTTCCAATGAATATTCAGGATTGATTTCCTTAAGGATTGACAGGTTTGATTTCCTTGCAGTCCAAGGGATTCTCCAGAGTCTTCTCCAACACCACAGTTCAAAACATCAGTTCTTTGGGACTCAGCTTTCTTTATAGTCCAACTCTCACATCCATACATGACTACTGGAAAAACCATAGCTTTGACTAGACGGACCTTTGTCAGCAAAGTAATGTCTCTGCTTTTTAATATGCAGTCTAGGTTGGTCATAACTTTTATTTTGTGGGGGCTGCATGGCTCCAAAACTTTCCTTTAACCTTTAATTGTGAAAATTTTCAAATGTACACAAAAGTGAAAGGAAAAATGAATCTCCTGTACCTGTCACTCACTGTGGATTGTTGTTTTTCAGTTGCAAAGTTGTGTCCAACTCTGTAACCCCCTGAGTTTGCTCAAACTCATGTCCACTGAGTTGGTGATATCACCCAACCATCTCATCCTCTGTCGCCCCCTTCTCTTGCCCTCAATCTTTCCCAGCACCAGGGTCTTTTCAGTGAGTTGGCTCTTTACATCAGGTTGCCAAATTATTGGAGCTTTAGCTTCAGCATCCATCCTTCCATTGAATATTTTGGGTTGATTTCCTTTAGGATTGACTGGTTTGATCTCCTTGGTGTCCAAGGGACTCTCAAGAGTCTTCTCCAACACCACAGGATGAAAGAAAGTGAAAGTGAAGTTGCTCAGTCGTGTCGGACTCTGTGACCCCTTGACTGGTTGGATCTCCTTGCAGTCCAAGGGACTCTCCAGAGTCTTCTCCAACACCACAGTTCAAAAGCATCAATTCTTAGTCCGGCATCTCCAGGCTGCAGGTCCGGAGGGCAATTCGATAGCCTGAAGCCCACCAGACTTCTCAGTCCATTCTGTGTCACCTATCCCTGATTTTTTTTTTATGAAAAATAAATCTCCTAACTGATTCATGGCCAAGCAAGTTTTAATTTGTTTGGCTTGCTTTCTTTTTTCCTCCCCTACAGCTTGCATTTGTGCGAGTTCAAAATTTATTAGATGGATTGAAATGTGACCAGCAATAGAAATGATGGTGTGAATTGATTCTGAGGTTCTGGCCGAGATACATTTTTGACAGTGAACTGACCACAGGGCAAGAATAAACCACAGCCTGGAAGAGCAGGGTGTCCCCTCCTGGGACAGCGTTGATGGGCTCAGTGGTTGCACTGCCCCCAGACCATGGCCAGGCGGGCCTTGCCCCGTGCGTCTCACCAGAATGAGGGGTCGGGCCAAGGGGCTGTGTCCCCTGCTGTTTGCTGACTGCCCCCCGCCCCCCAGTCTCTGGACCACACTCAAGAGGATCCTGGAATCTCCTGCACACGTGGTAACCAGCCCGCATACAGCCTGCGCTGGTCTCTTCCCAGAGCCCCTGACAGACTGCGCAGTGGGTGTGTCCACCCGGGTCCAGGGCAGCAGTGTGGCAAGGCTGCAGGGTGTTAGTGGAAGTGGACACACACTTGCTAGGGTGTCCTCGGGTGTGTGCATGAGGCCCCTGCAGGGTGGCGTGGAGCCTGGAGCCCGGGGTGGGTGGAAAGAGAAGGTGGCCAGGCTAGGGGCAGCTCTTTCTGCTGGGTACCTTCTAGACCTGACCTTAGTCCTGGGGTGTCTTTCTGGAGCCAAGAGGATGGAACGTAGTTTGGTTTTAGCAGTTTGTAAGCTTGATTGATACCTTAGAATTATTTCCACATGGGGGGTACAAGGCTCTGAGGGTGCCTGGCTCAAACCCCATCGATGTTGGGCCAGGTGAGCCCTGGGCACCTAGGTGGGTCTGGGTCCCACTCCGGGGCGTTCCTTGGGCACCCAGGTATCCCTTTGTGATTTCTGGCTGCTCAGCTTCTGTTGCTGGATGGTGTCACCTTTTCACCTGAGGATGGGGAACGCATTGTGTGTTTTTCACACTTTAAGTGTCCTTAAAGCCCTGGCAAACTGCCCCCAGGCTCAGACTTGGGCATTAGATTGGGGTCCCTAGGATTAGGGTGTGTGTGGTGGCCAGCCCCCCTCCAGGGGAAAATCAAATCAGGCTGGCAAAGGTGTGTGCACCTGAGTTTGCTGAGGGCTTGACAGCAAGACCCCCACGCTGCGCCGGCATCTCCAGGCTGTGGGTCCGGAGGGCAATTCGGTAGATGCCGGATTCCCAGCAGAAGTCAACACAGAACAGCCCATTTATAGGCACTTCCTGCTTCCAAGACTTGCTGGAAGGAGATTGGGGGCCCTGTTATGTAAATATGTCCTTCTTGAGTACAGTTTACTGAAAAACCTTAGAAACATGCCTATCCTTGACCCAGTGTTCTACAGCTAGAATATCTCAGGAGACACACACACACAAGAACCCATTTTGCTTCAAGGATGTCTGTCAGAGTGTTTTGGATTTTCAGGTGGTCAAATAAACTTTGGTTCACTTGATCATCCTAGCTAACGCTCGTGGGGTGCTTGCCTCGTACCAGGCACTGTTTGAGGTTTACATGGGTTGACTGCTTTGGCCCTCACAGAGGGGCCGGTCCTGATAATCTCCATTTACACTTGGAGAAACTGAGGCACAGGGATGGGTAAGAGCTTGCAGGAGGTTCTGTTTCTAGTTAGTGGCCGAGCCACCATTTGAACAAGTCCAGGAGGCTCCAGAGAGCGGTGTGTTTGGCTGAAGTCGCATGCTTAGGAAAATAAGAAAACCTACTGTATGAAAAACACTTTTTTGGTCCTGTGTCGCTCTGCTTATCTTGGGCTTCAGGACGCACGTGCGTTCAGTGACGAGAAGGGCTGCTGGTAAGAGTGAGCATCCATGCCGCCTCCTGACCGTGACTGGGTTTCCATCGGACACTTCTTTTTTTAATTTGAAAGAGTTTTAAAAACTATTCATTCGTTTTGGCTGCATCGGGTCTGAGTTGCGGCACGCGAGGGCTTCGTTGCGGCACGTGGAGTCTTTCTTTGGGTCACACGGACTCTAGCTGTGGTGCCCGAGCTCAGGAGTTGGGCCGCGTGGGCTTAGTTGCCCCTCAGCCTGTGGGATCTCCCTGGATCAGGAATGGAACCTGAGTCCCCTGGACCACCGGGGAAGTCCCCCATCTGCCAGGCAGATCCTGAAACCCCTGGACCACCGGGGAAGTCCCCCATTTGACACTTTTTTATAGAGGGGTGTCCAGCTGGGGGAAGCAGTCCCCTCCTTTCTGAGCGGTGTGTGAGATATTACCAAGGGGAGATCTTCACCGGAAGTGTGTGGGTTCCACGTTCTGGCAGGGCCAAGCCCTATGCCGGGTCTTGTCCTTCTCTGAGGACACCCTGATGCCTAGAGCAGAGCGTGGCTGGGACTCAGGGCTCAGAAGGAAGCGACGGGGTCCTCAATAGAGATGGCAGCGAGACCCCAGGCTCCTAAGGACATGCATCTCTATTGAGGCTGGTCAAACAGGTGACACATGGTGTCTTCCTGAAGCTTGCCTCGATGGTGAGTGGGGCGAGGTTCCTGAGGCAGTGTGCTGGGTGCCCCTCTGGGTGTATCTTCCTGTCCTCCGCCTGCTTGTCCTGGGGGCCTGGGAGTGGCTCTGCCAAGGGGGCAGACAGACCGCTTTGCACCCGAGGTTGGGCGCCAGGCACCTGGTGTGGGTCCAGTGGGGCCAGCAAAGCGCCCGCCCAGGAAGGCTGGATACAGCTGCTGGGTGCTGGGGAGGTAGCGGTCTGCACTCAGGATATGCGATTTGCTTATATAGCTTCTTGGTTGAGAAAATGAATCTGGGCGGGAGGATTCATTCTGAGCGTGTTAACTGTGGAGGGCGGGCAGGGCAGCTCTTTCCGGTTCTTGGGAGCAATTCCAAAGTGCAGATGCAAAAGTCTGAACTTAATTTTAAGGCTGGTTTTTTGAGGATATGGGACTCTCCCAGAGAGGTTTCTGTAATATCAGGGGAGCTGGTACTTAGTTCCGCTCCTGCTTCTCTGCCCACTTCCGCCCCGCCTCCTCCGCTCCCTGAGGCTTGATGGGCCACCCCTCCCACTTCCTCGGCGCTGTGCTCTGCTCTCTGACTCTTGTGTGTTTCAGGGAAACCATATGCCCCCCGAGAACAGGGCATCCTCCTCTGCTACTTCTGCTCTTTGACGAGGTCTGAGGTGATGGCCAGGGCAAAACGGATGGTGAGAAAGGAGAGAGGTTTTCTCTGTCCTCTAAGGCGCTGTGAGGTCTCACACAGCAGAACTTGGGCCACCAAATGCTTCACTAGTAATGGGTTGACATGGGAGGTGGCAGTGGGTTGGGAAGCGGGCAGGGTGTTCAGGACTGATGCTCAGACCCATGGGAGACCTGGGGTGGTCTGGTCACCCGGCAAGATCTAGGAAGAAGGCCAGGTTTGAGGTGAGCACCACGCACAGCTTCTCTCTGCTGGCGGGCTGCCTTTTGTGTTCTGCTTGTACTGACATTCCTGACAGGTGGTAGTAATCTCTACTCAGGAAAAGCAGACTCTTTTCCTTTCCTCACTTTTGACCTTGGAATGTTCTAGTGATAAGTCCTCCCGGCCCCTCACCTGTTTCCTTCCTGCCTCTTGGCAAGAGAGAGGAGACCTGAATTTTAGTCCTGAGTCCTTAGGCTATTCCTCCCCTGGGGGAATTTAGTGAATCCCCCAGGCCTCAGAATCCTCATTTGAAAACAAATAGCAACCTGTCCTGCCTTCCCCCACTCTCAGATTCCTTCTGTCTTTAAAACAAATAAACCAGCCAAACCTTAAACACTGAGCATAGGCAGATAAGCAGTGCCCCTACCTTACACACCCAGTTAAAATTATAAGCCACCCAGAAATTTGAATCTTAGGAGAAATGACTTGGAAAGTAAAATCTAACATGGCTGAGATCTAAGATTCAACTAAACCTAGGAATCTGATGCTATACATTTTAAATTGGAGACATCAATTAATTAAAATGCATGAGATTGTTTCTCCTTGATTCTGGCCCCCCTATAATTAGCAAAAAAATATTTTAAGTCGTATCAATTTAAGCTTAAATTAGGAATATAACAGTATTTATTAAAGTATTATTGTTGTGGTTGTGTAGTCCCTAAGTCATATCCAGCTCTTTTGCAGCCCCATGGACTGCAGCCCACCAGGCTCCTCTGTCCATGGGATTTTCCGGGCAAGAATACTGGAGTGGGTTGCCATTTCCTTCTCCAGGGGAATCTTCCTGACCCAGGGATCAAACCCACATCACTTGCTTTTCCTGCATTGGCAGGTGGATTCTTCACCACTGAGCCACCAGAGAAGCCATTAAAGTATCATAAACTGTGTTAATTCAGTAGCTCTTTTAGCAGATTCTTATTAATATCCACTGACATCCCAAAACTGGGGTAGGGTGAGTTCTGTGTCTGGGTAAGTGTGGGCTTGTTTTATCTGTCTGTTTTTATTGCTGTATGTTGCATGGACTTAGCTTCACCATCAATCTTATCGGTGGCTGATAAATATTATATGTCAGAAAAACTGTTTAAGCAGAGACAGTCCTCTGCTGCTCCTGCCTCCCATCCAAGCAGAGCTGAGGTCAGGCAGAGCCAGCTGGCCCCTGCTGGCAGAGAGGGTGGGGGTGGGGAGAGCGCCGGGGGCAGCAGCGCTGTCCCTGGCCCGGTGGACAGGACAGTGACACTCGCCTCGTGGCCTGTTCCAGCAAGGACTTGTTTGCTTCTATTTACATAGTGTGAATAGAGAAAGGAATGTTGAAAAATGAGGGCTGGAAATAACTTGCTGCCCACCCAGGCCTGTGCTTAGTTGCTCAGTCGTGTCTCTTTGCCACCCCATGGACTGTAGCCCGCCAGGCTCCTCTGCCCATGGGATTCTCTGGGAAAGAATACTGGAGTGGGTTGCCATGCCCTCCTCCAGGGGATCGTCCCAACTCAGGGATCCAACCCAGGTCTCCTGCATTGCAGGTGGATTCTTTACTGTTTGAGCCACCAGGGAGCCAGGCCCTATAACAGTGTCCAAGGGCCTCGTGGTACCTGCTTCTCTTTTCACTGGGACCACTAGAAGTGGAGAAGGAGACGGCACCCACTCCAGTGTTCTTGCCTGGAGAATCCTGTGGACAGAGGAGCCTGGCGGGCTGCTGTCCATAGGGTCGCCCAGAGGCGGACACGACTGAAGTGACTTAGCATGTATGCATGCATTGGAGAAGGAAATGGCAGCCCACTCCAGTGTTCTTGCCTGGAGAATCCCAGGGACAGAGGAGCCTGGTGGGCTGCTGTCCATAGGGTCGCCCAGAGGCGGACACGACTGAAGTGACTTAGCATGTATGCATGCATTGGAGAAGGAAATGGCAGCCCACTCCAGTGTTCTTGCCTGGAGAATCCCAGGGACAGAGGAGCCTGGTGGGCTGCTGTCCATGGGGTCGCACAGAGTCAGACACGACTAAAGTGACTTAGCAGCAGCAGCAGCACTAGGAAAGGAGCCTCTGGGCCAGGGAAGACGAGCCTGTGGACCAGGAGGGGAGGAGTCTGTGGATCAGGGAGGAGGAGCCTGTGGGCCAGGAGGGGAGGAGCCTATGGACCAGGGAGGAGGAGCCTGTGGACTGGGAGGGGAGGGGCCTGTGGCCCAGGGAGGAGGAGCCTGTGGACTGGGAGGGGAGGAGCCTGTGGACCGGGAGGGGAGGGGCCTGTGGCCCAGGGAGGAGGAGTCTGTGGACTGGGAGGGGAGGAGCCTGTGGACCAGGGAGGAGGAGCCTGTGGACCGGGAGGGGAGGGGCCTGTGGCCCAGGGAGGAGGAGCCTGTGGACCGGGAGGGGAGGGGCCTGTGGCCCAGGGAGGAGGAGCCTGTGGACTGGGAGGGGAGAGGCCTGTGGACCGGGAGGGGATGTGCTGGTGGACCAGGGGAAAGAGCTGCAGCCAGATCACATCCGTGTGGGTAACATAAGAGGGCCAGCAGTAGAGCTGCAAGAATAGAATTCCATGTTGAAGTCGTATGTCTGTGGAGTGGACCAACAGAATCTTATACTTCCCATTTTTAAGGGCTTAAGAAACACCTGGAGTAACAGGCAAATTTGGCCTTGGAATACGGAATGAAGCAGGGCAAAGACTAATAGAATTTTGCCAAGAAAATGCACTGGTCATAGCAAACACCCTCTTTCAACAACACAAGAGAAGACTCTACACATGGACATCACCAGATGGTCAACACCGAAATCAGATTGATTATGTTCTTTGCAGCCAAAGATGGAGAAGCCCTATACAGTCAACAAAAACAAGACCAGGAGCTGACTGTGGCTTAGATCATGAACTCCTTATTGCCAAATTCAGACTTAAATTGAAGAAAGTAGGAAAAATCACTAGACCATCCAGGTATGACCTAAATCAAATCCCTTATAATTATATAGTGAAAGTGAGAAATAGATTTAAGGGCCTAGATCTGATAGAGTGCCTGATGAACTATGGAATGAGGTTCATGACATTGTACAGGAGACAGGGATCAAGACCATCCCCATGGAAAAGAAATGCAGAAAAGCAAAATGGCTGTCTGGGGAGGCCTTACAAATAGCTGTGAAAAGAAGAGAAGCGAAAAGCAAAGGAGAAAAGGAAAAATATAAGCATCTGAATGCAGAGTTCCAAAGAATGGCAAGAAGAGATAGGAAAGCCTTCCTCAGTGATCAATGCAAAGAAATAGAGGAAAACAACAGAATGGGAAAGACTAGAGATCTCTTCAAGAAAATTAGAGATACCAAGGGAACATTTCATGCAAAGATGGGCTCGATAAAGGACAGAAATGGTATGGACCTAACAGAATCAGAAGATATTAAAAAGAGGTGGCAAGAATACACGGAAGAACTGTACAAAAAAGATCTTCACGACCCAGATAATCACAATGGTGTGATTACTGACCTAGAGCCAGACATCCTGGAATGTGAAGTCCAGTGGGCCTTAGAAAGCATCACTATGAACAAAGCTAGTGGAGTGATGGAATTCCAGTTGAGCTATTTCAAATCCTGAAAGATGATGCTGTGAAAGTGCTGCACTTAATATGCCAGCAAATTGGGAAAACTCAGCAGTGGCCACAGGACTGGAAAAGGTCAGTTTTCATTCCAATCCCAAAGAAAGGCAATGCCAAAGAATGCTCAAACTACCACACAATTGCACTCATCTCACACGCTAGTAAAGTAATGCTCAAAATTCTCCAAGCCAGGCTTCAGCAATATGTGAAACATGAACTTCCAGATGTCCAAGCTGGTTTTAGAAAAGGCAGAGGAACCAGAGATCAAATTGCCAACATCTGCTGGATCATGGAAAAAGCAAGAGAGTTCCAGAAAAACATCTATTTCTGCTTTATTAACTATGCCAAAGCCTTTGACTGTGTGGATCACAATAAACTGTGGAAAATTCTTCAAGAGATGGGAATACCAGACCACCTGACCTGCCTCTTGAGAAACCTGTATGCAGGTCAGGAAGCAACAGTTAGAACTGGACATAGAACAACAGACTGGTTCCAAATAGGAAAAGGAGTACCTCAAGGCTGTATATTGTCACCGTGCTTATTTAACTTATATGCAGAGTACATCATGAGAAACGCTAGGCTGGATGAAGCACAAGCTGGAATCAAGATTGCCGGGAGAAATATCAATCACCTCAGATATGCAGATGACACTACCCTTATGGCAGAAAGTGAAGAGGAACTAAAAAGCCTCTTGATGAAAGTGAAAGAGGAGAGTGAAAAAGTTGGCTTAAAGCTCAACATTCAGAAAACGAAGCTCATGGCATCCGGTCCCATCACTTCATGGGAAATAGATGGGGAAACAGTGGAAACAGTGTCAGACTTTATTTTTTTGGGCTCCAAAATCACTGCAGATGGTGACTGCAGCCATGAAATTAAAAGACCCTTACTCCTTGGAAGGAAAGTTATGACCAACCTAGATAGCATATTCAAAAGCAGAGACATTACTTTGCCAACAAAGGTCCGTCTAGTCAAGGCTATGGTTTTTCCTGTGGTCATGTATGGATGTGAGAGTTGGACTGTGAAGAAGGCTGAGCGCTGAAGAATTGATGTTTTTGAACTGTGGTGTTGGAGAAGACTCTTGAGAGTCCCTTAGACTGCAAGGAGATCGAACCAGTCCATTCTGAAGGAGATCAGCCCTGGGATTTCTTTGGAGGGAATGATGCTGAAACTGAAACTCCAGTACTTTGGCCACCTTATGCGAAGAGCTGACTCTTTGGAAAAGACTCTGATGCTGGGAGGGATTGGGGGCAGGAGGAGAAGGGGACGCCAGAGGATGAGATGGCTGGATGGTATCACTGACTCGATGGACGTGAGTCTGGGTGAACTCCGGGAGTTGGTGATGGACAGGGAGGCCTGGCGTGCTGGGATTCATGGAGTTGCAAAGAGTCGGACACGACTGAGCGACTGAGCTGAACTTCCTCTCTCTCCAGACACATGGTGTTTGGGGTAAAGGCTGAGAGAGTTCATCTGGTATAAATTGATTTTAATGAGGAGTAACAAAACTATTGCAGTTATTTCTCTAAGTTTTATTTGTTTGTTGACAGGGGAAGGGGTATGATTCCATTAGGGTGTTAAAAATATTGACATCTGCAAAGACCTCAGGAGTCTGGGATGGAACCACAGGGCAAGGTCCAGGACTCTGTGCCAGGTTCTGGGGTGAGAGGAGGGGGTGGGAAGAGTGGGTGAGGAGGGCTGAACTCCTGTTTTCCCCAAAGCCTCCCTGCTTTCCAAGCTGTGACTGTGGGTCTGAATCTGTCCATAATGGGTGCTTTTTTTCTAATTCACAAAAAGGCACTGTATGGCCTGGAGACCACCCTGGAGAATGTGGACAGCTCATGGCTCTTTTTAGCTTGTGTGGTTGTGATAAAATTTTAATCCAACCACAGAACTGGTCATTGTAGCCTGCCTTTACAACACAAGGACCAGACCTATCTATGAAGTGAGAGATGATAATGACGTACCATTGCACATGGATGGCACCACACTTTGGGGGTTTCCGGGTGTGTGTCTGACTTCAGTAGCCCCCTCCCCCTTTTGGTTTCTGGATCAACTGGCTGTTAGAAAAATTAGGCTACTGAGAGCTTATTAGAATTTTGTCTTAAAAGAGAAAACAGAGAATGAAGACTGGAGGAATGATCCTGTAAAGAAAGTTCATGAGCTTTAGAGGGTGGGCCTGTGACTTCAGTTTGGTTCCTGCCTTTCTCCTGGGTCTTGCAGGAGAGCCATGATATCAGTGGTTCTGTCTTCTCCCCTCCTGAATGCTCTCAGGGTCTTTGGTTGCAGATGCTAAGACTGTCCACTTATGAAATCCAGGAGCCAGACCCTGGTGTCTCTGAGTGCATTGACATGATATCTGGCACTTGCTTGCCAACACTCTGGGAGGACGGCCAGACGAACTTGTGTGTACATGCACGGTGGGGATGGGAGAACAGGTGAAATAAGATTGGAAAAATGTGGATGCCTGTTCGAGCTAGGTGATAGGTATGTGATAGTTCGTTAGACTTAGTGAATTAATAAGGTGGCTGCTTTTCAAGCTCAAGATGAAAACCTAAAGTTTTCCCATATACCATCATTAGTCAGTTAGAGTGTGCAATAGGAAAAACAGGTTCCATGCCCAGTAACAACAGTTTCGGGAATAAACATAAATGTAAAGCTATAAAACTTTATGGACTCACTGAATAAGTGAAAAAGTACAGCATATTCTTGGGAAAGGGACATCAACATTGTAAAAACTTTGTTCTCAATAAATCTGTAAATGCAAGTACCTATGAGTAAAATCCAGTCAACAGGAGTTTGATGTAAAGCTTACAGGCTGATTTTAAAATATCTGGGACTCTCCCCCTCTCCCCACTTAATCTTGTGCTTACCTTAATCTTCCCATTCTGAGTAATGGCAGCCCCCCCACCCCGACCTTGGGCTTCCCAGTGGTAAAGAGTCCTGCCAGTGGCAGAGATGCAAGAGACACAGGTTTGATCCCTGGGTCGGGAAGATATCCTGAAGAGGAAATGGCAACCGCTCCAGTATTCTTGCCTGGGAAAACCCATGAACAGAGGAGCCTGGCGGGCTATGGTCCTCGGGGTTGCGAAGAGTTGGGCATGACTGAGCACACACACAGCACCCACCCCGCATGTGTGGGCATAATAACTCCAGACAGAACCTGTGAGTCCTCCAGATCCTGCTCTCTCCTTCAATTCCATCCAGTCCACCGGGGCATCGAGACCCACTTTCCCTCCAAAATAGATCTGAATCCACCCGGTCCCCCGTTTCAACTGCAGCTGTACTGGTCCAGCCACTGCCTCCCCTTGCTTGGACCACACGCCACCTCCTAACTGGCCTCCTGGCTGCCACTCCCAGCCATCCCATCACCCCACACCGACCCTGGCCGAGCCTGCATAGCCTGTGTCCTGTGTCCCAGCTCTTTTTCCAGCCTCATCCCCCACCGCATCCTGGGCTCAGTCCTCTCGAGGGACCCTGAGTGGTTCCTCCTCATTATGCCTGCTCACACCATGCCATCTGCCTGGCCGCCTTGTCCTCATCCAAGCCCAACTCAGTGACTTCAGTGAGACGTCCCCGACCACCCCAGCCTGACCAGCCTGCAGCCCCTACGCCCCAGCTGTCTCCATTCCAACACCTGTTTTCTTGTCCCTGTAGCACATGTCGCCGAAATCACCTTATGTGTTTGCTTGTGCCGTCCGTTGGGTCTTGAGAATGCCAGCTCCTTGGGAGCAGGATGTTGGAGGTTGCGTTGTGTGTCCCCCAAAAAAGATTGTTCAATTGAATGTCACCTTACTTGGGAGTCAAGTCCTTGTCGCCAGAATTAAGGTGCAGATTGAGATGAGGTCTTCCTGGAGTAGGCGGGCCCTTAATCCGGTGGGACCAGGTGTCCTTGTAAGAAGAGGAGATTTATAGACAGGTGCACACCGAGGGGAGGATGTCATGTGGAGACACGGACACACAGAGGGGAGTTGGCCAGGCGAAGACAGAGGCAGAGGCGAGAGTGATGCTGCCAGCAGCCATGGGACACCCTGGGCTCCCAGAAGCAGGGAGAGGCAGGAAGGACCCTCCCTAGAGCCTCCGGAGGGAGCCTGGCCCTGCCAGCTCCTGGATTTTGTTTAATCGCCTGCGGTTGTTTCAATCCCCCAGCTTGCAGTGCTTTGTTTGGCAATCCCAGGAAACTAATAAGAGGGGCCTTGTCTTCTCAACACTGATGTGTGGAGAGACTCAGAAGCACTGCTGAATGATGAAGAAATGGCCAAAATAGTCAAGGAGATTTTGAAAAAGATCAGGACAGACTTGATCTACCAGATAGTAGATGATACTGTAAAGTCATAACACTGATACGGCACAAGTCAATAGGCTAGAGGAGAGGGCTCGGAACAGACTCGTGTAAATAGAGTAATTTAGTTTCTTATTAAGGACAGTTTAAATCAGCTGGGGAAAGGTGGCTACTCAGTAAATGGTGTTTGTGCAACCTGGCACTTCCTCCGTTAGCGAATATTTAAGAGCGGATCCTCCTTGGCCCTCTGGTCTGAGAGGAGAAGGCCTGGCTCTCCTCCGGGGAGTGAGTGGTCTTTGCAGCCGTTCATTGCAGTTGACTGTTCACACGGATGTCCACTGCTTACTAGCTTCTCCCCAGCTTAAAGCCTTGTGCCCGTAGGAGGTAGTGAAAGTGTTAGTTGCTCAGTTGTGCCCAACTCTTTGCAACCCTGTGGACTGTAGCCCACCAGGCTCCTCTTTCCATTGGATTCTCCAGGCAAGAATACTGGAGTGGGTAGCCATCCCCTTCTCCAGGGAATCTTCCCCACTCAGGGATTGAACCCACATTGCCTGCATTGCAGGCAGATTCTTTATAAAAAGGCTAGGATCCTTTATAAAACCCCCATAGTTACGGGTTCCTGGGTTCACAAAGGGGCATGCCTAGTTACAAGGGTTGTCACACTTAAGGAAGCCCCAAGCCTGGTGTCCCCATCAGGGCTTCGTCATTCATGAAGTTCACTTTGGCCATAAGCTGTGTTATCTAGTGACATGGGGGATGTTTTACCTTTAAGGACTTTCAGGGAACCAGAGCTAGAGAGTTTGAAAAAGGTTTTGTTAAGCCCATGTGGACATGAATTAAGTTAGAGCCCTACATTAAATCATATATAAATTCCAGAGGTACATAAGTGTTAACTGTAAAGAAATCTCACTTTTAAAGCATTAGAAGAAAATATAGGAGAAACTTTCACAGTGTGATGGTACGAAAAGCCTTTCTAAGCAAAGCATAAGACTCAAAAGTCATAAAGGAAAAGTAACCTAAGAAGTTTTTTATTGACATATAACATATAGAGAAAAATGAACAAATTCTGAGTGGACAGCTTCATGAATTTTCATGAAATGAACTTGCCATATAACCAGCATGCAGGTCTGGAAACAGGATTGGAGGCACCTAGCTCAGCTGGTAAAGCATCCGCCTGCAGTGCGGGAGACCTGGGTTCGATCCCTGGATTGGGAGATCCCCTGGAGAAGGGAAAGGCTCCCCACTCCAGTATTCTAGCCTGGAGAATCCGGGTGACAAAGAGTCAGACACGACTGAGCAACTTTCACTTTAGCACCCCCGGCTCCTCCTGTGTCAGACTGAGAGATTTGATTACATAAAAATTTAAAGCTCTGGGATATCAAAAGATACCATAAATATAGTTAAAAGACAAGCGGGAAACTGGAATAAACTCTGTACAGCCTTTTGCCACATATGCAGGGACGAGAGATTGATGGCCTTTGTACACTGTAAAAGCCGCCTGTAGATCACAAAGAAGGATCAGTCATCCAACAGAAATAGTGGCTGCAGCCATACGTTCTTGAGAAAAAGTCCAAATGGCCCGAGCAGTGGAGCCACATTGTCATTCTTGTCATGTCTCATGAGCGGCTCTCCAGGTCAGCCCTGTGGGCTCCCAGACAAGCCCAGATCCGACTTGTCTCCGAGGGACACGCCTGCTCAGCTGAGCTCCCGCCCATCAGGGCAGGGCTCAGGTGCTGTGGCCAGGTCAGGAATGGCAGGAAGTAGGAGGGGGCCGCCATGGCCAGAGGTTGGGGCTGGTGGAAGGCGTGGCAACCGTCGGAAAAATCCAGAGTTGGGGAGGGCAAAACAGACCCCCCTGGAAGGCGGGGTTGGGTGGCAGGCTTTAGAGGCATTCCGTAAAGTCAGGCTTCCCCAGAGGGGAAACACTCAGGAAAGGATTTCCTGGGCAGATGGCCGGGGTGGGACCTCTGGACAGGGTGCTCCCAGCCTGGGAGACGCCCAGCACGAGGTAGTGCTGGAAAGGTGTCCAGGCCCCGCAGTAAAACCTCCTGCCCAGCCAGCCCGGCCTGCCCCAGACACCTTTGACCTTTAGTTCTCAGAACACACACCGACACCTGACGGTGACCAGCATCCTTGGTGTGTCCTTGGGTGATTCCTACTGCGAAGACGTGCAGATTCTAAAGTTAGGGTCTGAGCCAGCCACAGGCTTCTCTTTTCCAGACTAGAGCTGATTCCAGGTAAGGAAAGCCTTTGGCTGGAGGAGACAATTTCCAGTCAATGAAACAGTGTTATCTAGGTTCATTTGAGGTTTCTTCTGCCCTTTTGTAACAAAAAATGTGTGACTGTTTCCCCCCACCCC
Source organism: Bos taurus (assembly GCF_002263795.3). Taxonomy (NCBI): domain Eukaryota; kingdom Metazoa; phylum Chordata; class Mammalia; order Artiodactyla; family Bovidae; genus Bos; species Bos taurus. Next base: position 94,566,850 of record NC_037336.1, read on the forward strand.
ACCCCCGATTTTGGGTGGGGCCTCTGTGACTAGGCAGGTGTGTTTAGCTAATAGACTTAGGGGACTTCCCTGGTGGTCCAGTGGTTAAGACTTTGCCTTCCAATGCTAATAGACTTAAATGGAGAAAGATGCCAAACCTGTCACAAGCCACGCCCCCAGACAGTACCTGTGTGTGGGATTTAAGTAGAGAAGTGATATTAACGTGTCTGCTCCGAGCTGCACTTCCATCATCTCCCCTGGACCTGTGTGCTCCCAAGTTTGTCACAGAGGTCCCCAAAGAGTGTGGATGCAAAGCTGTGACAATCTGTGAGCATCAAACACAGGTGAACAAACTGCTGTGGTCAGATCCCTAATGAATCTGATCAAACAAAAAATTGTAAAAATCAAAGAAGCCTAGGAAATGAACAGTGGGGCTGTTGTCTGGATTCTGGATTAAAATACAGAGGAGGAATCGACCTCGGGGAGCTTGATCCACTCACACACCAGCCTCCTGGAACTGTGCCCTGTCCTCATCTGTTCGTACCCCGCCCCCAAACCTGGCAGCCTTGCTGGGGGTGGGATGGGCACTGTGTTTCTCATTGCTGCTCCCCCCGGGGTCCCTCACCCTCCCAAGAAGACTGCCTGCCTCCCGGCCACACTCGCATTCACGGCAGGCTGGGATTCTGCCGCCTCTCCTGCCCCCATCCTAGGCGGGGTCGTGCCCATGCGGTCTGCCGCCCTTCGTCACTGCCAAGTCTTTGCTCCCATCGCCTTCACACCCCAGACCTGCTCATCACCGGTCACCACACCGCCCTGGGAGTCTGGCACCAGGCGCGCACTCTGCTGCCTCCTGCCCTCCTGCCCTCTCAGGACCTCTGCTCAGACCTTGAGTCTGTGGTCCCTGAGCCTTCCCCCCACCTTCCCTGCCCTCCCATCCTGTCTTCCCTCCTTATCCAACCGTGGCGATCGTCCCCGTCTTGAACACACTCTCTACTCTTCTAACTGTTCTGTCTCCTCATTCTTGCCAGGCAAAGTCCCCAGCCCCGAGCGAGTCCTCTCCCCTGAATCCACACACGTTCTCATGTTGCCGGACACTTCTGGAGAAAACCCTGAGTGCGTGATTGGTCTGTTACAACTTCCTAACTGTTTCTGGTGCTGTTTGGTAGTCTGGTGGATTTGCCTGCTCAGATTTCCCTCCCGCTCCCCCAGGTGACCATTTCTCATCTTCTCAAGCCTTCAACACCTTGGCCCTCTCAGCTCATGATTTCACTCCCTGTGTCACCAAGAGAATAAAATCGTTAAAAAGAGAACTTTGACAAGCTCTGGCGTGTCCTCTGCCTGCCCCGTGCAGCTGGCACCGCCTCCCCTGTATGGGTGCGTTGCCCTCCCAGCTCCTGCACCCCTTTCTTCTCACCGGTCCTGTCGCCTCTCACCTGTGAAGACTCCATCCCCAGTTTCCCCTTCCTTCCTAGCTGGGTGATTTCCACTGTTACACCAACAGGTGATGTATCTCATGTTTTGTTCAGTTGCCAAGTCTTGTCCAACTCTTTGGGACCCCATGGTAGCACGCCAGGCTTCCCTGTCCTTCACCATCTCCCAGAGTTTGCTCAAACTCACGTCCATTGAGTCGGTGATGCCATCCAACCATCTCATCCTCTGTCTGCCTCTTCTCCTCCTGCCTTCAATCTTTCCAGCATCTGGGTCTTTTCCAATGAGTCGGCTCTTCGCATCAGGTGGCCAAAGCATTGGAGCTTCAGCTTCAGCATCGGTCCTTCCAATGAACATTTAGGACTGATTTCCTTTAGGATTGACTGGTTGGATCTCCTTGCAGTCCAAGGGACTCTCAAGAGTCTTCTCCAACACCACAGTTCCAAAGCATCAATTCTTCGATGCTTGGCCTTCTTTATGGTCCACCTCTCACATCCATACATGACTATGGGAAAAACCATAGCTTCGACTATCCAGACCTTTGTTGGCAAAGTGAGGTTTCTGCTTTTTAATACGCTGTCTAGGTTGGTCATAGCTTTTCTTCCAAGGAGCAAGTGTCTTTTAATTTCATGGCTGCAGTCACCATCTGCAGTGATTTTGGAGCCCAAGTAAATAAAATCTGTCACTATTTCCATTGTTTCCCCATCTATTTGCCATGAAGTGGTGGGACTGCATGCCATGATCTTAGTTTTTTGAATGTGGAGTTTTAAGCCAGCTTTTTCACTCTGCTCTTTCACCTTCATCTTGAGGCTCTTTAGTCCCTCTTCGCTTTCTGTGATTCGAGTGGTATCATCTGCATACCCGAGGTTGTTGATATTTCCCCAGCAACCTCATGTTTAGAAACACTCTGTCTCCACAGCACCCCCACCTCCTTGCTCCACCCCATCCTCCTGTGAAGGGTCTGTCCTCGTGTGCCGTCTCTGCTCTCTCCTCCTGTTCTCCTAGTCAGGCTTAGGGGCGTGCCACTCCTCTGAAGCCTTTCCTCGGAGTCCCCGGAGATTGCCAGCTTGCCGGCTGGATCCCCTGCAGGTCTGTCCTCCGTCCAGTAGCTCCACCCAGGGATCACACCTCCTTCCTGAAAGATGCTTCTCCTCCTGGTTCTGTTCCTGCCTCACCGCTGCTCCCCCAGTGCCTGGGCCAGCCTTTGCACAGCAGACATCTAGCATCCTTGTTGAGTGATGGGGTCAACATGCAAAAAGGTATTTTCTTTCCCCTTCTCTCTGACTCCCTTCCTGCACCTCATGTTGTATTGTGCTCAGTCGCTCAGTTGTGTCCAATTCTTTGTGGCCCCATGGACTGTAGCCCACCAGGCCTCTCTGTCCATGGCATTTTCCAGGCAAGAATACTGCAGTGAGGTGCCATTTCCTCTTCCAGGGCATCTTCCTGACCCAGGGATCAAACCCGCATCTCCTGCATTGGCAGGTGGGTTCTTTATCGCTAGTGCCACTTGGGAAGCCCCATGTTGTGTTAGACAATATATATGGATCTCCAGTGCAGGAGACTTGGGTTCGATCCCCTGGGTTGGGAAGAGCCCCTGGAGGAGGAAATGGCAACCCACTCCAGTATTCTTGCCTGGAGAATCCCATGGACAGAGGAGCCTGGCGGGCTCCAGTCTGTGGATTCTACTTAGCCACTAAACAACAATATGGCTTCTAAAGGTAGGTGTGTATGCATGCATGGGAACAGGGCTTCTCTGTGCGGGAGGAGACCCGCAGGCAGGGTTTGGCAGGGCTGGGAGAGGCATTCAGGTGGAGTAAGGCAGTACTTCTTTCTGAGTAACGATGACGGTGATGTTGAGAGGGGGAAATACTCCGGAACTGGCCTGGCTGGTCAGTTAGAGAAGAAACTGGAAAAGTAGCTGGGAGTGGAGCCTCCAGCGCCAGAGCCGGGGGGTGGAGCTGACATGTTAGTTACGGGAAGCAAACGGAAGGGTTTGTTGTAGGCAGAAGTGACGCATCAGGACTTGCTCTGGGCGGAATCCCTGGGGGAGGGGGTGGACATCTGTGGGCAGGCCGTGAACTTGGCCTGAAGGGTCTACCTCTCTCCTGTGTCCAAAGAGAAGCATGCACACCTCTGTGGAAAAGGGGGTGATTTACACTCCTTCTTGTGCTCTGTGGGGTGGGATGGTCCTGCAGTCAGCCTGGCCCAGCCCTTGGTGCCCTCTCCTGGAGGTGTAAGGACTGCTGAGCAGGACTTCAGCCCTATCGCCTGGCTCCGTCAGAAGCATAGTCAGCCTTCTGTCAGTACTTTTGTAAAAGGCCCAGATTCCTTCTTTTCAGGGGCAAAAAGAAGACTCTCAAGGCCCAGTGTCCAGCCCAGCGCTCAAGCCCTCTTGTCCAAGGAGGACAAGCCTCCCTTCCCCCGTCTGGTCACGCCAGCCTCTGCTGACTCTGCTGCAAGGAGGGGCGTTTGTCCAGCTGTGGCTGCAGGAGACGACCCGTTGTCCTCTTTTTCCCTCTGGCTGGTGGTACACGCGAACACATTCTTGCAGGGAGGCAGTGCATCTGCTTAGGTAGCGTTTTTTTTCTTTTTTAGTGTCCCCTGCCAAACCACTCTCCGCTGACCTTTTCGTGTGGCTTGGACTTTTTGGAGAGAAAGGTTGGGGATAGCACAGGAAAGTGTCCTAGCCGGGCTGACGTGTCTGCCTGGTTGGGTTTGTCTTGGTTCTCAAGCTTCTGTTTCAGACTGATGTTTTGATTTCCACTTTGCTTAGCAACCGCCCCCACCCCCCCAGCAGCCTCCACCCGCCCCCCCACCGCCCGGCCGGCCCGAGGAAGGCCATTGTCTTTCTGGAGCACTGCTTCAGCTCCCAACTGATAACTCTGGAAGGAACGGCCACAAGCCAGTCTGAGCTGAGCTCAGAATTAGCACATGAAGAAGACAGTGACCTGAATCTGAGTGATTCTGTCCTCTGGAGACCATGAAATAGAAGAAGCTGATATAATATCTGGCCCAGGGACACAGCCACAAGGGGTGCCTCAGTCTTGGGCCGTCTGCATGGTTAAATTGACCTACTTATTTTTCTGACCCGTGGGCTGGACCTTGCTGGAATTTCCTTAAGGCGTGTGATTGTGGAAAATATTGTGAAAGAAAGAAGCACGTGTGCTTGGGTTGATGACTGGTCCAGACAGCTCGCCTGCTGACCAGGAGCACAGCCTGCTTGGCCTGGGTTTTAAGGAGCAGAGCAGATTCTGGCCGCATTGCTGAGCTCTGTGGCTCCCAGGAGCCCTGCCCCGGCCCTGGAACGTCTGACGACAGAGCCCTGTCCTGGGAACCAGCATCTTGGACCGGCTTCGCTCTGCTGGGGCAAGCGCCGTCCCCTGCTCGGGAGCCCTTGCCCTTCCACTGCCCTTGGCCCCCTGGACCCAGGGGTGGGATGGTGGTCCCCCAGGCTCCTCCTTGCCACACCCAGGCTGTACTTCTTCCCTCCACTGTAAAAGCAGTCAGCTAGGAATCTCATGTCCAGCGCTCACCAGGAGGTCTTTCTAGGTTCATCTAAGCATCCAAACTGTCAACACCCCGCTCTGTACCCAGGACAGGAACCAGGGCTCCTGGCGGGGCCACATGGAGTGTTCCTCTGTGGAGTCATTGTCACAGCAGCCCTGTCAACGGCATGGATGCTGGGTGGGGGGCGGGGAGGTGCGGGAAGGGCGTGGACGACAGGGTGTCTTGCTGAGAAGCCTCACCCCTGCTCCCAGTCACCCCAGAATGCACTGTTGGTGGCTCAGCTTCCAGGCTCCTTGCCCCGTTCACGGAGTCTTCCTGGGCCCCCATCACTGTTCCTGTCAGCTGTGATTCCTGCTAGTCCGAGGTTTGCTGCCAGATGGTCTGTTTTTGCCTTACTGTAGTCTGGTAACATGGACGGTGTTTATCAGTTTACGGGACTGGGAGGCTAACCTGGGGTCAGATTCTCTTGCAGGCTCTGTTGACCCTTTATCCACATGCACCACAGAACCATGTTGCCCTCTGTCCCCCCTTGAGATTGCCTGTTTCCTTGCTGGTTTTACCTTCTTTTCTGTCAGCCCAGGCGCTCCATCTATGTCAGATGTTGCCCTTTTCATCTGCCACCTTCGTCTTTCCAGCTCATCCCTCAGTTCTCCAATTTCACCCACTTTGACCCCAGTGAGACTGTGATCCCATGAACCTGCCACCCCTTTAAAAATTTTTTTTCACATATATATATTTTTTCCATTATAGTTTATCATAGGATATCAAATATAGCTCCCTCTGTGATATATAGTAGAAACTTGTTGTTGATTCTCTGTATAATAGTTTGCATCTGTGAATCCCGAATCCACCCCTCTCCCATCCTGTCTCCCTCTTGGCAACCGTAAGTCTGTTCTCTGTGTCTGAAGTCTGTTTTGTAGATTACTTCATTTGTGTCATATTTTATTTTAAAAATTTTAAAAATTTTGTTTATTTTTGGCTACACTGGGTGAAAGAAATAGCAAACCACTCCAGTATTCTTGCCTCGAGAACCCCATGAACAATACGAAAAGGCAAAAAGATATGACCCCGGAAAATGAGCCCCCCAGGTCAGTAGGTGTCCAATATGCTACTGGGGAAGAGCAGAGAAAGAGTGGAGAGGCTGGGCCAGAGCAGAAACGATGCTCAGCTGTAGGTGTATCAGGTAGTGAAAGTAAAGCCCGATGCTGTAAAAAACAGTACCGCATAGGAACCTGGAATGTTCAGTTCAGTTCAGTTCAGTTGCTCAGTCATGTCCGACTCTTTGTGACCCCATGAATCGAAGCACGCCAGGCCTCCCTGTCCATCACCAACTCCCGGAGTTCACTCAGACTCACGTCCATCGAGTCAGTGATGCCATCCAGCCATCTCATCCTCTGTTGTCCCCTTCTCCTCTTGCTCCCAATCCCTCCCAGCATCAGAGTCTTTTCTAATGAGTCAACTCTTTGCATGAGGTGGCCAAAGTACTGGAGTTTCAGCTTTAGCATCATTCCTGCCAAAGAAATCCCAGGGCTGATCTCCTTCAGAATGGACTGGTTGGATCTCCTTGCAGTCCAAGGGACTCTCAAGAGTCTTCTCCAACACCACAGTTCAAAAGCATCAATTCTTCGGTGCTCAGCCTTCTTCACAGTCCAACTCTCACATCCATACATGACCACAGGAAAAACCATAGCCTTGACTAGACGGACCTTTGTTGACAAAGTAATGTCTCTGCTTTTGAATATGCTGTCTAGGTTGGTCATAACTTTCCTTCCAAGGAGTAAGTGTCTTTTAATTTCATGGCTGCAGTCACCATCTGCAGTAATTTTGGAGCCCAGAAAAATAAAGTCTGACACTGTTTCCCCATCTATTTCCCATGAAGTGATGGGACTGGATGCCATGATCTTTGTTTTCTGAATGTTGAGCTTTAAGCCAACTTTTTCACACTCCACTTTCACTTTCATCAAGAGGCTTTTTAGTTCCTCTTCACTTTCTGCCATAAGGGTGGTGTCATCTGCATATCTGAGGTGATTGATATTTCTCCCAGCAATCTTGATTCCAGCTTGTGCTTCTTCCAGCCCAGCGTTTCTCATGATGTACTCTGCATATAAGTTAAATAAGCAGGGTGACAATATACAGCCTTGACGAACTCCTTTTCCTATTTGGAACCAGTCTGTTGTTCCATGTCCAGTTCTAACTGTTGCTTCCTGACCTGCATACAGATTTCTCAAGAGGCAGGTCAGGTGGTCTGGTATTCCCATCTCTTGAAGAATTTTCCACAGTTTATTGTGATCCACACAGTCAAAGGCTTTGGCATAATCAATAAAGCAGAAATAGATGTTTTTCTGGAAGTCTCTTGCTTTTTCCATGATCCAGCTGGAATGTTAGGTCCATGAATCAAGGTAAATTGGATGTGTTCAAGCAGGAGATAGCAAGAGTGAACATCAACATTTTAGGAATCAGTGAACTAAAATGGATGGGAATAGGCGAATGTAATTCAGATGACCATTATATCTACTACTGTGGGCAAGAATCCCTTAGAAGAAATGGACTAGCCCTCATGGTCAACAAGAGTCCAAAATGCAGTACTTGGGAGCAATCTAAAAAATGCCAAAATGATCTCAGTTTGTTTCCAAGGCAAACCATTCAACATCACACTAATCCAAGTCTATGCCCCAACCACTAATGCTGAAGAAGCTGAAGCTGTACAATTCTATGAAGACCTACAACTTCTTCTAGAACTAACACCAAAAAAAGATGTCCTTTTCATCATAGGGGACTGGAATGTAAAAGTAGGAAGTCAAGAGATACCTGGAGTAACAGGCAAGTTTGGCCTTGGAGTACAAAATGAATCAGGGCAAAGGCTGACAGAGTTTTGCCAAGAGAACACACTGGTCATAGCAAACATCCTCTTCCAAGAACACAAGAGACAACTCCACCCACAGACATCACCAGATGGTCAATACTGAAATCAGATTGATTATATTCTTTGCAGCCAAAGATGGAAAACCTTAATACAGTCAGCAAAGACATGGAGCTGCCTGTGGCTCAGATCATGGACTCCTTATTGCAAAATTCAGGCTTAAATTGAAGAAAATAGGGAAAACTACTAGACTATTCAGGTATGACCTAAATCGAATCCTTATGATTATACAGTGGAAGTGACAAATAGATTTAAGGGATTAGATCTGGTAGAGTGCCTGAAGAACTATGGACAGAGGTTCATAACATTGTATAGGAGGCAGTGACCAAAACCATCCCCCAAAAAAGAAATGCAAGAAGATAAAGTGGTTATCTGAGGAGGCCTTACAAATAGCTGAGGAAAGAAGAGAAGCAAAAAGCATGGGAGAAAGGGAAAGACATATCCAATTGAATGTAGAGTTCCAGAGAACAGCAAGGAGAGATAAGAAGACCTTCTTAACTGAACAATGCAAAGAAATGAGGAAAACAATAGAATGGGAAAGACTAGAAATCTCTTCAAGAAAATTGGAGATACCAAGGGAACATTTCATGCAAAGATGGGCACAATAAAGGACAGAAACGGTACGGACCTAACAGAAGCAGAAGATATTAAGAAGAAGTGGCAAGAATAAATACATAGAACTATACAAAAAAGATCTTAGAAAGCATCACTACAAACAAAGCTAGTGGAGGGGATGGAATTCCAGCTGAGTTATTTAAAATAATAAAAGATGATGCTGTTAAAAGTGCTGCACTCAATATGTCAGCAAATTTGGAAAACTTAGCAGTGGCCACAGAACTGGAAAAGGTCAGTTTTCATTCCTATCTCATAGAAAGGCAATGCAAAAGAATGTTCAAACTACTGCACAATTAAGCTCATTTCACATGCTAGCAAGGTAATGCTCAAAATCCTTCAGGCTAGGCTTCAACAGTACGTGAACCGAGAACTTCCAGATGTTAAAGCTAGATTTAGAAAAGGCAGAGGAACCAGAGATCAAATTGCTAACATCTGCTGGGTCATACAAAAATCAAGGGAATTCCAGAAAAACATCTACTTCTGCTTCATTGATTACACTAAAGCTTTTGACTCTGTGGATCACAACAAACTGTGGAAAGTTCTTAGAAGAGATGGGAATACCAGACCACCTCACCTGCCTCCTGAGAAAACTGTATGCAGGTCAAGAAGCAACAGTTGGAACTGGACATGGAACAATGGACTGGTTCAAAATTGGGAAAGGAGTACGTCACGGCTGTATATTGTCACCCTGCTTATTTAACTTCTACGCATAGCACATCATGTGAAATGTTGAGCTGGCTGAAGCACAAGCCATAATCAAGATTGCCAGGAGAAATATCAATAACCTCAGATATGCAGATGATACCACCCTAATGACAGAAAGCAAAGAGGAACGAAAGAGCCTCTTGATGAAGAAGAAAGAGGAGAGTGAAAAAAACTGCCTTAAAACTCAACATGCGAAAAACTAGGTCATGGCATCTGAACCAATCACTTCACGGTAAATAGACAGGAAAAAAAATGGAAACAGTGGCAGACTTTATTTTCTTAGGCTCCAGAATCACTGTGGACAGTGAGTGTAGCCATGAAATTCCAAGACACTTGCTCCTTGGAAGAAAAACTATGACAAACCTAGACAGCATATTATAAAGCAGAGACATCACTTTGCTGACAAAGGTCTGTATAGTCAAAGCTGTGGTTTTTCCCATAGTCATGTACAGATGTGGGAGTTGGAGCCTAAAGAAGGCTAAGCACCAAAAAACTGATGCTTTCAAATTGTGGTGTTGGAGAAGACTCTGGAGAGTCCCTTGTGACAGCAAGGGGATCAAACTAGTCAATCCTAAAGGAAATCAACCTTGAATATTCACTGGAAAGACTGATGCTAAAGTTGAAGCTCCAACACTCTGGCCTCTTGATACAAAGAGCCGACTCATTGGAAAAGACCCTGAGACTGGGAAAGATTGAGGGCAGGAGAAGGGGGCAGTTGAGGATGAGATGGTTAGGTGGCATCACCAATTCAATGGGCATGAGTTTGAGCAAACTCTGGGAGATAGTGAAGGTCAGGGAAGCCTGGCATGCTGCAGTCCACGGGGTTGCAAAGAGTCAAACATGGCTGAGTGACTGAGCAACACAGGGTGAGTGCCGGCTTTTTCTAGTTGCGGCATGTGGGGCCTACCCTCTAGCTGCAGCACAGGCTTTCACTGCGGTGGCTTCTTCTGTTGCAGAGTATGGGCTTGGGCAGCGCGAGCTTCAGTAGTGCATGGGTTTTGTTGCCCCACAGCATGTGAGATCTTCCCGGAGTAGGGGTCAAACCAGTGTCCCCTGCATTTCAAGACATATTCTTAACCACTGGACCATCAGGGAAGCCCAGGTATCACATTTTAGGTTGCCGATATGAGTGCTATCGTACATATGGCATTCGTCTTTCTCTTTCTGACTTACTTCACTTTGTATGATAATCTAGATCCATCTGTGTTGCTGAAAATGGCATTGTTTCCTTCTTATTTATGGCTGAGTAGTATTCTATTTGTGTATGTGTGTATGTATGTGTATCAGGTAAAGCCATCATTCTTTACCTGATGGCTCAGTGGTAAAGAATCCTCCTGCCAAAGCAGGAGACGCAGGTTTGATCCCTGAGTCAGGAAGATCCCCTGGAGAAGGGAATGGCAACCCAGTCTGGTATTCTTGCTTGGAAAATTCTATGGACAGAGGAGCCTGGCGGGCTACATACAGTCCATGGAGTCACAAGAGTCAAACATAACTTAGCGACCGAAGAAATGAATGATGAACGAATATATATTTTCATTTATCCAGAATGTTTATCCATTCATCTCTTGCTGGACATTAGGCTGTTTCCACATCTTGGCTATTGTGAACAATGCAGCTGTGACACAGGAGTGCATGTATCTTTTTGAATTACAGTTCTGTCTGGATATATGCCCAGGAGTGAGACTGCTGGATTCTATGGCAACTCTCTTTTTAGCTTTTTAAGGAACCTCCATTCTGTTCTCCATAGTGGCTGCACCAACTTACATTCCCACCAGCAGGACAGGAGGTGAACCTGCCTCCTTTTCCAATGCCTTCCCCACCCCCTTACCCCGCTTCGCTCCGCATCCCTCCCCCTCCACCCCTGCCCCTCACTTGCGGGCCCTACTCCCCTGGGGAACCGCTGAGCAGGTCCTCCTGTCCTCGCCTGGACCTGCCTCCATGTGGCGGGACGTCTCTGGAGCGGACCCACCGTCACGCTGGCAGTGGACCCCTCTTTGGGGTCCCCAGGCCCAAGCGGGGCCTCCAGGTAAGTTCCTGTGTCGGCTCACCCTCCCGCCTCCCCCGAAGGCCCTTCTCGCTGAAGCTCCTTCCAGCCTCCACCTCCGCCTCCGAGGGGCTTTGAGCAGACGCCTTGCTTCTCAATTCACAGAGAAAGCCGGAGGCACCAGGAGAGCGTTTCCACCTGCGGCCTGCGCCCCGGCAGCCCCACCGCCCCTGAAGCCCCACCGCCTCTGCCCCAGTCCTTCCGCTCTCTTGTCGCCTTGGACGGACTCTTTGTTCATGTGGCCCCCCACTCACGAGTCAGGGTCATGACCGCGTCCGGGCGCTCTCAGTGGGCCCTTTCTCTCCCCTCCAGCAGCCTTTACCTCCCGTGGATCAGTTCTGCCAGCGTGCAAACTCGTGTTAACTCCTCTTCTTAGGGAAACCTTTAGACCCCACTTTCTGCTCCCAGCCCCCCATTTCTACACACACACACGTGCACACACACACAGATGAATTCCTCAAGGAACTGCTCCTACTCCCAGCCTCTATTTTTGCCTCGTCCTCCCCATTCAGGATTCTGCCCCTCATCTTTACGGAAGCTGCTTTTCCCCTGGCTCACCTCTGTGTGTAACTCGAAGGATGAGCGCTCAGTCCTGCTGGGATGGGACTCGGCAGCGTGGGACCTCCTCGCTGACCGTCTCGCCTCCTTGACACACTCTCCCCTGGCTCCTGACACCAAGCACTGCACCTTTTCCTTGTATCTTTCTGGCTTCTCCTCTGTCTCCCAGACCTTTAAGCGCCCTGTCCCCCTCCACGCCCTCTGAAGGCGATCTCCCTGAGTCTGTGATTTTAAGAAGCTTCTGTTGGCCAGGGGTGTCCAGTTTGTATCTTCAGCCGATATGCCTGTGTGACTGCAGCTGGCACAACTGCATCCTCAAAGTCTTTACCGGGGCCGGTCTGACTCCATGACAGATGGCCGATCAGTCTCCATGGACGCCAGGGGTGATGGTCACACCATCCTGTCGGCTGTTCAGCATTATCCTTGAAACCTGTCCTTCGCTCATGTCCCACGTCCGGTCCGTCCATAAAGCCTTTTGCATTTGCCTTTGACGTATATGCAGGTATTTGATGACGTTAAGGAATTATGGTTACATTTTTAAAGATATGATCATGGTATTGTGGTGTATTTTTAAAAGGAAGCCTCATCTGTTAGAGATTCTTACTGAAATATTTATAGATAGAACAATATGAAGTCTGGAATTGGAATATAATCTTGGACAGTGGTTCTCAAGTGGAAGACTCATGAAAACAGATTTCTGGGTCTCAAGGCCAGAGTTTCTGATTTAGTGGGGTTAGGATGGTTTTTTTTTTTGTTTTTAAACTCCTGACACTGATTGTTGCTTATTGTCTGAGCCCACACAATGAGACTGATGTGAGGTGTCTGAGATGGGATGTGATAGCTTACGGTGAATAATGTCAGATTCATGATCTCTGAAGAAGGTTTAGCTTTGGGACCAGGGACCAGGCTTGATCACTCAAGAGCTTTTGTGTAGCAGAGTTGTATTAAAGTGGAAAGGGGACAGAGAAAGCTTCTGACACAGACATCAGAAGGGGGATGGAGAGTGCCCCCCTTGCTAGTTTTAGCAAGCTGCTTTGTGTCTGTTAGAAAGCTATTAATCAGATAAGAGAGACACGTCAAGGCTGAGGGAGTTTCACCAGGCCCCTCTCCCACAATATGCATTTTAGAGATAGGATGGCTGGAGGTCTGTCATCCCCCAGCCATAAAACAATTGATATGAATACTGGTTTGTTGAGCTATTATCAGCGCAAGGTTTGAGAAAAGAAAAAAAGTTAGTCTTAGGTGGAACCATTTTGAAGAAAGGCAAGTTCCCAAGCAAATACATAGTTTCATTAACATAATTTAAGAAAAACATTTCCATAAGAAAAACGCATTGGGTAGCTCAAGGTTTGAGAAATGTGAAATTCAGGTGGAACCAGGTGTCGTCATAGCAACACAGAACTTTGAGAGACACTTGCAGCCTGTTTTCTCCGTTTGGAGACCCCTGGCCTTCCTGCCTGTTACCCTCTCAGATGGGAGATACGAATGAAGTAAGCTTGAGTGTGAATAGATACCAGTCAGAGCTGGTGGGCACATAAAGTTATTACACTACTCTGCTTTTCTTTGGAAGTTTCAATAATAATAAAGTGAGTGCGTGTGTGTGGTATGTGCGTGTTCCCAGCACCTCCAGCCGCCCCCCCACCCCACCCCACTCCAAGCATCCTCTCTGCAGGATCATTGTAGCGCCTCCTAACTGGTCTCCTTGCCTTCCTCTTGCCCCTCCTGGATTTGTTTTCAACCGAGCAGCCATAGTGATCCCCCAAACCCCTCAGTGCCTCCCTCTGGCTCAGCACGAAAGCCCAAGTCTTGGTATGACCAAGACAGTGCTTCTCAGCGTGTCCCTGGCTCCATCCCCTCTGTCAGACTCGCTGACCTCACTGATCCTGCATATTCCAGGAATGCTGCAGCCCCAGGACCTTTGCACATGCTCTTCTGGGCCCACAGTGCTCCCCGGCCCTCCACTCAGCCATCTCCCTCTTTTCCTTCATCTGCTTTCACAGATTGCCCCTGCAGTGAGACCTTGCCAAACTGCACCATGTGAGAGTCCTCATTCCCCCGCTTCCTACCCCTCTTCCTTGTTCGCTTTTTCTTCTTGGCTCACGTCGCTGTCTGCATTGTGCGGCTGATCGCGTCTGTCCCCCTTGGCAGGAAGCTTGTGTGGTTCCTGGCCCCGAGTAGGCGCTGCCACTCCACTACCTTTGTGACAGCCTTGTCGGGGCCGCTGCTCCTGCCTCCTACCCTCAGTGGGTTGGCTTCCACTGTCTTCACTCATCCATTCATGACACATGTCCCTTCTTTGCCAAGGCCCCGCGCCTGCCTCGGCTGCCCCTGGGGTAGATGGGTTTGGGTCTGTTCAGGTCCCTGCTGGGTCCCTGTGCTTAGCCGGCCCTCAGATACACACTCACTGGAACGAATGGCTGAATCCCAGGGCAAGAGGTGGATGAGGACAAAGGGGAGGACTTCCTAGAAAGTTGTAGCCGATGGTCGGGGTTCGAGGGGCGGTGAGTATGGGGAAGCAAAAACATTCTCACATGGACTAACCCTCCGGAAATGCAACAAACAAAAGCATGGAAGACGGGAAAATTCTATTTTTGAGACATTAAGTAAGGAAGGACAGAAGTTGCCAATGGGCAGACCAAATACAGTCTGCAGAGGTGTGTGCAGCCCACACAGAGCTTAAAATAAACCTGGGTTGGTTGCCAAGACTGAGAAATCAGAAGTGCCCTATTTCTCTCAAAAAACTGGAAACTCGCTGGTACCCAGGCTGGTCTGACCTCCTGGGGGCAGTGGGCAGAAACGGACCATGTGTCCCCATTAGAAGGTGCGTATATCCTTGGGTCACCTTCCTGCAGCTTCGTTCCTTCATTACCTGCCTGAGGCTTTTGGTTTGTGAACTCCCTTTTAAGAGCAAAATGGATTTTTTCTTCCTTTGACACAAAGTGAGGAAATACGGTTATCTGGGGCAAGCGGTGGTGTCGGGTGGTTTTGCAACAGGTTGCCTGGGAGGCCAGGCCTCTGGGGGTCCTGGGGGCGCAGTGAGGAGGCCCTGTCTCCCAGGCTGGGACGTGTCCCGCTTACACATCACAGGGGTGGGAAGGAGCCTTGGAGGGGAAGGCCTGGAGAAAAGGAGGGATGCTTTGCAGAGAGTCTGGACTTTTAACAGGGCTGGCTCATGGAAGGAAAAGGTTACTGAATCTTATGGGTTCAGCTGTGTTCCCCAAAAGATACATGCAAGTCCTAACTTCCAATACTTCAGAATGGGACCATGTTTGGACATAGGGTCCTTTGTGTAATTAGGTTGAGATGCGGTCATCCTGGAGTAGGGTGGGCCCCCAATCTGATGCGATGGGTGTCCTTGCAAGAGGAGAGAGACCCAGAGCCACACAGGGAAAAGATGGCCACGTGATGAAAGAGGCAGGGGTTGGAGGGACACAGCTGCAGGCCAAAGAAGGTCCAGGTTGATGGCCACCACCAGCCAGGACGAGGAGGGGAGGACCCTCCCTGGAGCCTTCAGAGGGTGGTGGCCGGCTGACACCTTCCTTCCAGACTTCCCGCCTCCAGACTCAAGAGCTGAGAAAGTTTTGATGTTTTAAGCCTCCCAGTTTGTTTACAGTTGGTCTGTTTGCGATGGAGGAAAAGCATCTTCTCCCAAGCCTGGCACATGTAGCCAGGTTGTGGCCGTCCGTGAGGTGCCTTGTGTGAAAGCCAGGGATGATGCTGCTGATTCAATATTAAGGAGTTGATCATTTACAGGATTCGAATGGGACAAGGTGGCCTGTTGGTGCTGTGCTTGTTTGTTTTTAAAATAAGATGAGAAGCCTTTTAAAAATTTGTGTTGTTTAATTTTCCCAGCGCAGGGGGACCGGCTGTGTGTGCTTGTCTTCTGTGACCAGTGGGGCGGGGGGTCGGGTCTGTTTCCACAGCTTCTCCTGCTGTCCCGTTCCCACCTCTGAAGTGTGGATCTGACCAGGCTCCTTTGGCTGGCAGTTTCCCAGGGTTTTGTTTGTTTGGTCAGGACTGTTTGTAGAGGGACATAAAGGCACAAAGACTTCCTCGTTTTAGGGTCAACAGGGTGAGACCCAGATGATACTCTGGCTTCAGGGTTCTGTACTAAGGCTTTGTAAAGCTTTGCGGGTTGAAATACGATTTTTGTGTGTGAGTCAGAATTATGCTCTTGCATTGATCAACGTGTCCACTGCAGTGAGGACTGGAAGCTGCCTGTTTACCTCTCTCTCTTTAGACCAGGAGACACCACGTGTGGCCCTGAACAGGCCTGCAGGGGGCAATTCGCTTCCTCCTGCAGGGATGGGATTTCACAGGCTTCACCTGCCCTAGAGTAGGGGGCAGGCCACTTCCAGGAGGGCTCCGTAGGCACGTGGCACCAGGCTTGTCCCTGAACGGCGGACTTGTCATCACCTGGATGGAGGAGGCCTTCATCTCTTCGGGGAGCAGACCAGGGTGGGCAGGAAGGCTGCCTTGTCCTCCTCATTGTCATCATTGTGGGGGCAAAGACCCGCGGGCTCCAGAAAGTGGGTCATGCCCATCTGTGGGCCCCTCAGTGCCCCCATCCTGATGCCCACTTCCTGTGACAGTTCCCACGTGTGGCAGAAGGGGCCTTGCACTTGTGATTAAGCTAAGGGCCTTGGCATAGGAGATTGTTGGGGATGATCCAGGGGACCCGTGTACTCACAATGGTCCTTAACAGATGGAAGAAGGAGGCGGGAGAGGGAGAGAGGATGAGATGTGAAGATGGAAGCAGGGATTGGAGGGATGCGATTGCTAGTTTTGAAGGGATAGGATGTGGACACGAGGGAGGGTGCAGTGAATTGGGAGGTTGGGACTGACTTATATACACTTGTTTAGTGGCTGCTTTGCAACCCCATGGACTGTAGCCTGCCAGGCTCCTCTGTCCATGGGATTCTCCAGACAAGAATACTGGAGTAGGTAGCCATTCCCTTCTCCAGTGGATCTTCCCAACCCAGGTATTGAACCCAAGTCTCCTGCATTGGCAGGTGGATTCTTCGCTGCTGAGCCACCAGGGAAGCCCCGGCTTTGGGTAATTACCTTTAGATTACTCTGCTCCCTCCTCCCCCAGCAAAAAACCCTAATTAGAAAAAGTCATGTGAATTTTGGAGGAAAATGTCATTTATTAAACTGGTTCTTAACCTTAGAGCTCCTTGAAGATTCTGATGAAAATTACAATCCCAGTCTCATAAAAATATACATCAAAAATTTTGCATACAATTTTAGAGATTATAGGGCTTTCCTGGTAGCTCAGTTGGTAAAGAATCCGCCTACAACGCGGGAGACCTGGGTTTGATTCCTGGGTTGGGAAGATCCGCTGGAGAAGGGATAGGCTACCCACTCCAGTATTCTGGCCTGGAGAATTCCATGGACTGTATACAATCCATGGGGTCACAAAGAGTCAGATACGACTGAGTGACTTTCACTTTCACTTTTTAGAGATACAGAGCCCCCCAAAACCTATCTGTGAAGCTGTGGTGTCTGCCAGGCTTTTTCCTCTGTCTCCCCAGATGGAGAGCCCTTGTATTAGATGAATTCAGTTGAGGCTGAGTTTTTGCTTCCATAGGAAGTCGCCCTAATGGTATTTGCTGCTGCTGCTGCTAAGTCGCTTCAGTCGTGTCCGACTCTGCGCGACCCCATAGACGGCAGCCCACCAGGCTCCACCGTCCCTGGGATTTTCCAGGCAAGAACACTGGAGTGGGTTGCCATTTTCCTTCGCCAATGCATGAAAGTGAAAAGTGAGAGTTTGCGGGGTCCTTATTTAAGGATTCATCCGTGTTTGTGTTTTGTTCTATGCATTTAGAAATGTTCTTCTGAGAAAAGGGCACAAAGGCCTGGCCCCTGTAAGAGCCAGTGGCACCTCCAGTGGTGTCTGTGGTATTACTGTCAAGGTTAAGGGCTCCTTCCTTTTCCTGGTCTTTCCCTCTGCCAGGTTTTCTTCTTCTGCTTCTCATAGGCTGGGTGTAGTCCTGGGTGTTTCTAGTAACTCTGAAGACCCCGGGGACCTCTGCTTATCAGCCTGCCTTGGGATTCACTGGCCCCGGACGTGGAGCACCAGGCTCACCCAGGCCTCCTGCTCGGCCCTTGTGTGTTAGCAGGTCCCCAGGGGGCGGTTGGGCACTTGCACGACGCGGCCTCTGGTGGACAATACCTAGGAAGGAAGGTCCTCCCCATCGGGGAGCGATGACTCAGTGCTGTTTCTGAGCATGTGGGCTGCAGTACCGAGGGATGGGGCCGGCCTGAGACACCTGCTCCCGCCTCAAACCCAGCACCTCCACCGGCCGGGGACTCCCCTCCGCCTCTGCAGCCCTCCCTGGGACGCTGCCGGAGCTTTCAGACAGCAGGTGGGAAGGTCTCAGTCCCTGGAGCTCAGCGATCTTCCGATCCACAAGCCTCCACACAGATGACTTGGGGCCGAGCTACTGACTCTGCGTTTTCTTTGCCGAGTGGGTGGGAGCCGCATCCGAAGCTGCAGTGAATGAACTCCACCAGGAGGTTTGGCTGATGCTCTGTGCTGTGTTTCTCCCGCAGCCCCGGAAGAAAAGGAGGTCATTAAAGGCCAGTATGGGAAGCTCATCGATGCTTACGGCTGCCTGGGGGAGCTCAGGGTGAAGTCCGGTGAGTACCCGCGTGGAGGGCGGCAGCTGTCACACGCTCGGGGCTATAGACTTCTAGTGTCGGGCAGAGCTTCTCTTATGTGAGTTTGGAGAGGCTGTGGGATTTAGTCGTTTTATTTCAGCTGCTACCCTCTTTTAAAATGTTTCTTTATTTCCCTGAGCTGGCTCCTCCAGGCTAGGGCAGAGGTCGAGGTGAGAGCAGCCTGGTCCTCCCCTGTTGGCACTCCTTCCCACCCTGGGCACAGAGTGGGCACAGACCTTCTCTGGGTGCCTGCCAGGATCTCAGGTCTTCCAGCCTGGTCTGGGAGGGCAGGGGCGTCTCCCCAGGGGCTGGTGTGTTGTTTTACAGGGGATCTGTATTCTAGAAGGGGGTGGAGGTCAGAGGTCAGAAGCCCCTGGACCTGCTGAGTGTGTCTTGACGGAGTGGAACTGGGATGGGGCATCATTGGCAAGGAGAGAAAAGCCACCAGCGCCTGACCACTGGGCACTGAGGGTGGGTGTGAGCAAGAGCAAGGAAAAGAGTTCCAGAACTGGGCCACATGATCCGACTGGAAAGGGCAGAGGACTCACAGGAACTCGCGGGCATCCTTGCTCGGTGTAAGACGCGAGGGGCTGAACCGTCGACCCGGCTGCCGCTGGGGAGTCACAGTCTCCCTGTGAGGCCGCTCGGTCACCTCTGCACTCCTGGGCCTCGCAGGAGCCCTGATGCGATGCCGGGGCTCAGCAGCCCCCTCCTTCCTCCCCTCTCTGCCGTCTGATTTACACTGTCCCTGCCCAGTGTCTCTGGTGACTTATGGGGCCAAGACCAGATCAGGCTGTGAGCTGCTCAAACGCAGGCTCTTCCCAAGCCTACATCCACACAGCAGCTGCTTTCATCTCCACATCCACACAGCAGCTGTGTTCCCTGGTCTAAGGATTTTCACAGCAGACAGAATAGCACAGTTGTTTGCCATTACTTTTCTGGCTCTTCTTTCTTTAGTCGGGTGGTTTTTTTTTCTCCTCTGAACTATGATGGTGATCATCTCCAAACAGTGTTTAGGAAAAACACTCAGTACCCACATGACAAAATGCATGTATTAAATGTCTGTTTTGTGCCAGTGGCTAAGTGTACATTCGCTTCTTTAATCCTAAAAACAAGCCAACATGATACCGTGTCTTTATTCTCCTTTTATTCTCCTTTTCAGTAAAGGAAACAGACTCAGAGGGTAAAAATAACTTGCCTAAGAAGCTCAGCTAGAATTCAAACCTGGATCTAGCGGCCTCTAAACACTTACTTTTTTTCCATGAAGATGTGCTGCCTGCCAAGGGTTTCTGTAGGTTTTTTTTCCCCTTGCCATGATTTTTTTTTTTTTTCCCGAGGTTATAAAAAATTGCTGCGGCCTTTCCTCAATCACGAGGATGTGAAGATGACAGCTGACCTTATGTGGTGCTTACTCTGTGCTGGGCCCAGTTTTAAGTGTTTTAATTTATTAACTCAGCTCTCCCAACAACTTGAGGTAGGAACTGGAACTGTTAGAAAGCTTAAGAGTTGTAATTCCTCTATTCCATGACACATTTTTTTATATTATAACATCTGGGTGTTTCAGATATGTTACAGTTGTTGGCATTTTACAATTATGATTGGCAATATTTTTCTTGTGCGTAAATTAATGGTTCATTTCGCATCGGTGACTTGCCGAAAGTGGGGCAGTCCTTAAGAGGCAAGTGGGTTTTTTAAAAATTTAAATGTACTTATTTTTAATTGGAGGATAATTGCTTTGCAATGTTGTGTTGGTTTCTGCCATACAGCAACGTGAATCAGCCACGGGTATACATATGCCCCCTCCCTCTTGAACCTGTGAAAGTGAAAGTCGTTCAGTCGTGTCCAACCCTTTGCGACCCCGTGGACTTTACAGTCCATGGAATTCTCCAGGCCAGAATACTGGAGTGGGTAGCCTTTCCCTTCTCCAGGAGATCTTCCCAACCCAGGGATTGAACCCAGGTCTCCTACATTGCAGGCAGATTCTTTACCAGCTGAGCCACAAGGGAAGCCCCTTGAACCTGTGACTAGGTTTTAAACTGCTTTTTTTATGGCATCAGGGGCTGCCTTCACCAACTAGGCTGTTCTGTCCTGAAAGGGGCAGGAAGGCTAAGGTTCCAAGACCAGGGAAGTGGTACCTTGCCTGTATCCCAGGGGAAAGCTTGTCTTCCTGGGCTGAGGCTGGAAATCAGCTCTAGGAAACCGGTCCTGACTGGGAAGACTGGCAGCCCCCACAGACAGTGTCCGAGTGAGCCAGGGTGTCTGTGGGTGCCCGGCTACGGGAGGCTCATTCCAGGGCAGGGAGTGGAGAGAGGTGACCAGCTCCCAGTGCTGCCCCAGACAAAGCCCTCCTCCCTGCCTGTGGCCCTTCACCCACCTGCTCCTCCCCCCGAGGGGGGAGCGAGTACAGCCCCTGGTCCCCAGCCATGTCTGATGTCCTCTGAACACCCCCAGCCCTGCCTGCCTGTGTCACCCTGCCCCACCCTCCAGGGGGGCCTGTGAAGGCTCCCTGAGTGTAGTGAGAGTGTTTCTGACTTGGAACATCAGGATTATCTGGCCTTTCTGAACACATTTCTGAAAGTGCCCAGGATATCTGAAGGATGCGGGCTTCCCTGGTGGCTCAGTGGTAAAGAACCCGCCTGTCAATGCAGGAGACTCGGGTTCCATCCCTGGGTCGGGAAGATGTCCTGGAGGAGGACATGGCAACCCACTCCAGTAATCCTGCCTGGGGAATCCCATGGACAGAGGATCCTGGCGGGCTACAGTCCATGGGGTCACAAAACGAGTCGGTCAGACATGATTGAGCGACTGAACAAGAGTCTGAAGGATGGAAGGACTGGGCCTTGTCATTGAGTTTTTCCAGTTCTCTTCGGTTACACTGAGGAATGTTTGGCTTGAACTTGATTTTCTTTTCCGTCTGCAAGTCCCTATCCCAGAACTACGATGTGTTTTGTTTTCTTCCCCACCTGTTGAGGGTGCTGGCAGTACAGAGTGAAATTCCAGCTTTCACCTGCCACCAGGATGAACAGACCGAGTGGGAGGTGGGCCCCGTTTTGACTCTTTTAGACTGAAGGTCTCTGTACAGAGAGAGAGACTTCCGCTCAGGTTCTTAATTAACTTAGGGCAGTTGTTCAGTTTCAGTCTACCTAAGTGAACACAGCCTTTTATGTTAGAAATTAAGAAATGTTCACAAGTTTGTAGATTTCCATGGAGAGCTCAGAGTCCCTCCTTCCTCTCTGAAATGCTAGCAGGAAGGGGTTGGAGCCCCCACGATAAGCCCTGGAGTTGGGGCTTCCTATTGTTGTTCAGCCACTCAGTCATGTTCGACTCTTTGTGACCCCATGGACTGCAGCACACCAGGCTTCCCTGGTATTCACCATCTCCCAAGAGCTTGCTCAAGCTCATGTCCATTGAGTCAGTGATGCCATCCAACCATCTCATCCTCTGTCGCCCCTTTCTCCTCTTGCCTTCAATCTTTCCCAGCATCAGGGTCTTTTCCAATGAGTCGGTTCTTTGCATCAGATGGCCAAAGTATTGGAGCTTCAGCGTCAGTCCTTCCAATGAATATAGGAAGGTTCATATAGTCAAAGCTATGGTTTTTCCAGTAGTCATGTATGGATATGAGAGTCGGGTTTGCTGACCCATACACAATACAAGGCATAGAAAGTGAGAGTGTTGTTATAAAAAGAACTTATCCCAATGATTATAGGGATTTAACTCCCCTTTCCCCTAAGCTCTCAAGGCCTCCCTATTTCATAGCCTTGGGGGTTGAATACATTGAGGTCTCCATTGAACTGTGTTTCCTGGAGTTGGGCAGTGCACAGCCTGTAAAGCTGTACTTGGCAGTCCTGTAAGCCTTCCACCACACAGCCCTCCTCAAGTCTAATTTCAGCTTCTCGACAGACTGACCTTCTTAGTTCATTCAATATCTCGAGGGCTGTTTTCACACCTCTAAAAGCAGGAAAACTGCCTCATCTCTATCTTACATAGTTCTGAAGATTTTTATTAATACGTGAGAAAATGAACATGGACTGAACTTGGCTATTGAGTGGGTGCGAAGGGCTGTCCTGCAGGGTTTCCTCAGGGAGAACTAGGCGTGGGGCCCAGGCTGAGTGCCTTGGGTCTGTGACCCCTGGTGGTAGTCAGCCACGGCTGACTTCTTTGGGCAGTCACTACACGATGGACCGTCTCTGGAGGGGGACCTTTGACAGTCTTTAGGAGTCCTTTGAGATTCAGAAAATGCAGTATTCTCTAGCAAGTCTTGAAAGGAACCGGCCATCAGTCTTAATAATTTAACTCTTACACCCAGTGGTGGGCCGGTCATTATTTGGCGTCCGGCTCTCTGGTGGGGAATCCCTGACGGTTTGTGTTTGTCAGGTTCTGTCGTGTAAGTGTATCCACCGTGGGTGGTTTCAGGCCAGGATGGAATTGGGATGCGCTGTGCTCAGCCGGCTCCCGGAAGCTGGTGAAAGTAGCCAGCACACTGCTGCCTTCACGGTGCTCGTGTTCTCAGCAGGGATGAGACAGATACCTGGTGGGTCCAGGTATTCAGGATTCTGAGCTCGCTGGTAAGGGGCGGGGGACTCGGACTCCTCCAGCCACAGCTGCTGACTTCACAGGTGGGGAAGCATCGGCTCCCAGGTCCTCTGTTCATAGATCTGAGGGTATCCTGGACCCGAAGTCAAGAGGGAGGATGGTGTGTAGGCACCCACGGTTGAGATCCCTCATACCTGGCTGGGGAGAGAACTCTTAGGCTGAGCAAACAGAGAAATTCCAACGCAGAACATGCCTGGCACCATCTCTGAATGAACCATTGTGTGTGCTGGTGACTCATGGTGGCCCCGGCGCCCAACCTTCCCGGCCAGATGACGAGTGGCCGCGGCTGGATGAAACTCGGGACCTGTCCCTGCAGGGCTTGGAATTTCTCCCAGACAGCTCTGACTTGGAGCTGGGCTTTGAAGATGGCTCTCTTGAGGGAGAGGATTTCTAAATTGAGGTTTTGGAGGTTTTTACAAATTGTGATGAAATATACATAAGATAGGGCTTCCCAGGTTGCTCAGATGGTAAAGAATCTGCCTGCAATGCAGGAGACCCGGGTTCAATCTTCGGGCCAGGAAGATCCCCTGGAGAAGGGAATGGCAGCCCACTCCAGTGGGATTCTCTTGCTGGGAGAACCCCATGGACAGAGGAGCCTGCTGGGTTACAGCCCATGAGATTGCAAAAAGTTGGACATGACTGAGCACCTAACATATATAAGATAATAAAATTTACCATTTTTAACAACTACTTATTTATTTATCTATTTGGCTGCTCCTGGTCTTAGTTATGGCATGCGAGATCTTTGATCTTGGTTGTGGCTTGCAGGATCTTTGGTTGTGATCCTGCAATCAGATCCTGAGAGATCTGATTCCTTGACCAGGCCTCTTGCATTGAGAGCGTGGCATCTTAGCCACTGGACCACCAGTGAAAGTGAAAGTCACTCAGTCATGTCCAACTCTTTCCGACCCCGTGGACTATATACAGTCCATGGAATTTTACAGGCCAGAATAGTGGAACGGGTATCCAGCCGTTCCCTTCTCCAGGGGATCTTCCAACCCAGGGGTCGAACTCAGGTCTCCCACATTGCAGGCACGTTCTTTACCAGCTGAGCCACAAGGGAGGTCTCTCAAAGTTACCATTTTAACCATTTAAGCATTACAGGTCAGTGGCATGAAGGCCATTCACGTTCTTGAGCAGTTATCACCACCGTCCATCTCTGCTGCTGCTGCTAAGTCGCTTCAGTCATGTCCGACTCTGTGTGACCCCATAGACGGCAGCCCACCAGGCTCCCCCGTCCCTGGGATTCTCCAGGCAAGAACACTGGAGTGGGTTGCCATTTCCTTCTCCAATGTAGGAAAGTGAAAAGTGAAAGTGAAGCCGCTCAGTCATGTCCAACTCTTTGCGACCTTATGGATTGCAGCCCACCAGGCTCCTCCGTCCATGGGATTTTCCAGGCAAGAGTACTGGAGTGGGGTGCCATTGCCTTCTCTGACCGTCCATCTCTAGAACATTTTTTATCATCTCAAACTGAAACCCTATCCCAGTTAACCTGTATATATAATTTGCTCAGTCATGTCCCACTCTTTCGAGACCCCATGGACTGTAGCCCACCAGGCTCCTCTCTCCATGGAATTTTCCAGGCAAGAATACTGGAGCGGGGTTGCCATTTCCCACTCCAGGGGATCTTCCTGACCCAGGGATCGAACCCTGTATCTCCTGCATTGGCAGGTGGATTCTTTACTCCTTGAGCCACCTGGGAAGCACATATTTATACTGAGGTAGTTGCAATCCACTGCCCCACCCTGCTCACCCAGACTGCCTCTGTGTGGGTATGGCCCTCCTGGTTCTGGTGTAGATGTCTTTTTGGTCTGTGACCCATTTCTTGCCCTTGCCTACACCTCACCTGACTCTGGCCAGCATCCTCTGACCCAGGCATGGTCTTGCTGCTGCTGGAGCCCTGGAACCAGAGAGTTGGAGCTGAAAGGGATGGGAGCCCATCTGGTGCCCAGAGATGGCCTGAGGCCCCACAGGCCGCTGAAAGGCGTGTGGAGCCCTATCTTCTCAGGCCAAGGTGAGCCTGACTTTTGTCTTTGCCTTGTTTCAAGATCCTATCTGGTTTCAAGGCCCTGGACTCAGCCTTGGCTGATGACGTCTGAGATCCCCAGCCCCCAATCACTACCTACCCCTCACCCACGGCCCATTTCACTTCCGGGCTGTGAGAAAATTGATCCTGAGTTACTGAAAACACAGCTGGGATCCCATGCTCAAGGTGACCTCAGAGAGGATTTCTCCCTCGCCTGGGGCAGGCGAGTCTCGCCAGCCTGTTTTACCCCTGGAGACACCTTCTGTGTGGGCTCAGGGGCCGCTCTTAAACAGATGGGGGGACATGGTGTTGCCAGGACTGACTGACCCCTGCCAGGCTGAGGGGCCGTTTTCTTGGGGTCACGGAGACTGTGAGCATGGACGTGGTTAGATCTGAGGAAAACAACTTCCGCTCCTCAGCGCCTCCCGGTCATCAGTTTGCCTGAGAATGTCCTGGGATGTGGAGCTGGCTTCTCACCCTCCCTGTTCCACCCATAACCACCCTTCTGCTGTCTTATTTCGCACAGCATCTCAGCATGCTGTGTTGTTCCAGACGTAAATGCCTCTAGGTTGCCAAACAAAGGGACAAGTCAGAATATTGTCAGCGGTTGAGCAAGTCAGTCACCTCAATGACTAGGTGACAGATTTGTTGACAAGTCAGATGACAGTCAATTGTTTTCTTTCCACAAAATGGAAGAAGTAAGTGGGGTGTCAGCTGACAGCATTAACAGCGCTGTGTCAATAATTCATTGTGATTTCTTTTTTTCTTACCATGTAACTCAGAAGGACTTTGAAGAATTGAGTGACGTTTCTCTAATGAAGCCCTTTCTGTTCCCATCTGTTTATCAATGTGAACAAGGTTCCTCAGCGTTTACATCTATAAAAATGAAAAATAGAACCGGAATTGGAATCTAGTTTCATTCCACCAATAAATGCGTGTCCATGAACGAGAAATACCACTCGTCTCGTTAAGAGAAGCCTTTCCAGCAAATCTTTACTTTTTATGTTAAATGATCGTTTAACAAAAATGTTTTGTTTACACCATTTGACCAATCTCTACTGAAAATCATTGTAGGGATAACTCAAGCCCGAAGAAAAACTTTTTAAAGACTCAGAACTTTAGGATCAAAGTGCTGTACAGTATGATCGAGTGACGCACAGAATGTAACATTAGGATGAAATTCTGTGGGGAAAGTGGACGGCAAATAGGAGTAAAAATCCCATCTGTTCAAGAAGATCTTGTTCATGATTCCTTAAAAAAAATAGATGATGATGAATATAAATCACCACCTGGATTCCTCTGGATACTGGTATGGAGGCCCACAACAGTTTTATTTTTACATGTCAATATTTAGCACATGCTGGAAAATATATTACTCACAACCATTTAAACTAATGATGAAAACTTCTGGTGTCAATTTGAAAATGAGCGAGGGGAGCATTGGCCAACCACAATTCTTAGACAACAGCTGAAGTGGTTGAAGGCCACCCGCCCGCAGGGCTGGACGGAGCCTGGGCCGAGGTGAGACCCATGTTTGCATCTTGGGTCCAACAGAGATGAGCCGTGCACTGGAGAGGCAGTTCCGCTCCTCGCGGGCCAGTCCCCAAGTCTAGAACAGCGGTGCTGTTAGACAGGTTGGCTGTACTTCTGCAAGGACACGGTCAGGAGCCCCCGGCCCTGGAACCAGACTTGGCTTGAGTGACTTTCCTGGGGTGGGCTAGAAAGTGGCTTTGAATCCCAGCTCCCCGCTGTGCTGCCTTGGGCAGGCTACTCACCCTCCCTGTGCCTCCATCTCCCTGCCTGTAAAATGGGACCTCCCGGTTGAGGGTGCTGGGAGCAGGGTTGTGGAGTGGTGCCTGGCACACGGTAAGCATCCCTGAGAACCGAGTGTCACTAAAGCATCTGCTTCCAGCTTGCTCCCACGCAGCGGCTCTTTCCTGCATCTTCTCCCGAGCCCCTCGGCCCAGGACTCGGGAGCCTGCCTCCTCAGTGGTGATAGCTCTTCCCCTTGCGCTCATTTATTTCAAGAGCCTTTTCACGCCTGCTGTCGCACGCCCGCCCCGAGCCTCCCCCGGGCCGCTGCCCTGCACAGAAAGTGCCTGCTGTCTTCAGAGCAACCTGGGACTCCTGCCAGGGACTCGGTCCCCCCACGCAGAGGCTGTTGAGGAAGTGGGGCTAGAAACCCACTGCACGACTGCACGACGCGGGTGTAGAGAGAGAGGAGAATTTCCAATCCTCCCCCGGGACCCGCCCCCTTCCGGTGGGACCCGCCCCTTCCGGAGTCCAGTCTCCGGCTCACAGCCTCAACCACTGGGCTGTCCTCTGGCCCGTGCGAGTGGACGGTTCTTGAACTCCGCCTTGCCTGTGCTGAGCCCACGGAAGGAGGCAGATGAGATGCTTGCGCGCTGGTTCTAGCACAGGCCGTCAGCCGCACACAAACCCCAGCTGTTTTCCAGAAAGGACACCGGTTCTCCTTAAGAGACTCGGCCCCTGACTCCTGTCACTGTCCACAGCCATAACCACCTTATTCCTGCTGCTGTTAAGTTGCTTCAGTCGTGTCCGACTGTGTGTGACCCCGTAGACGGCCTTATTCTTATGTTGTTTCAAAGTGGTTTCCCCGGCTTCCCTAGTGGCTCAGTGGGAAAGAATCTGCCTGCCAAGGCAGGAGACGCAGGTTCGAGCCTTGGTCCGGGATGATCCCACAGGCCGCAGAGCAGCTAAGCCCGTGTGCTGTAACTCCCAAAGCCCCCATGCCCTGGAACCTGTGCTCTGCAATGAGAAGCCCACACTGCAGCAAAAATCCAGCACAGCCAGAAATACAGAATGAATAAAGGTTTCCTGATCACATGACCGGAGAGGTGGTATGTGACCTCCTCCCCTACCCCTGAAGCCTATTGGAGTGGGTGACCTATTTATTGAATGAAGGGGTCTTTAATGAAACCTGACGTCCTCTGGCCCCCAGCAGTGCTGTCTTCCTGTTAAGTGCTGTCTTCAGGGTCTCAGCGGAGTGTCCAGAGATCTGAGAACGCTGACCACCACGGCTCCAGATGGTGACCACAGGTCATCCGGAGTAGGTCTTGGTAGGAGCGAGTCCCTTAAACCTTGGTGGGACGAGGATTCTGGCCGGCTTGCCGGAATCACGCCAGCCCCTCGAGGCCAGCTACCCACCGAG
Organism: Bos taurus; assembly: GCF_002263795.3. NCBI lineage: Eukaryota > Metazoa > Chordata > Mammalia > Artiodactyla > Bovidae > Bos > Bos taurus. Next base: position 94,595,060 of record NC_037336.1, read on the forward strand.
TTGTCTCCTGGGCCTTCTCCTGAAATAGAGGACGGTGGGTCAGTGTCCCCACCGTCCCCGCCCCCAGCGCGTGTCTTCGAGCACCTTTGTGTGCCTGGACCTGCTGCAACCTGGGGACATGGAACAGAAAAAGCCGTGGGTGGTGTGGTGGGGTCCCCAGAAGGGGGGTGTCTCTCCTCCTCCGAACAACAGGGTCCGCAGTGGTTGGGGTAGCCTTTCACGGGGAGGGGGCGAGGGGGCTTGAGCTGCTGTCTCATTGGCCTATTTAGGACGTTTTCATCAAACACTTGCTGTGTGAAGTGCCGGCTTGCCGGGATATGACAACCAAACAGAGTCTGTCCCTAAGGAACCCCCAGTCGGCTGGGGTATACGTGCACGGAAGGAGGCTGTTAGCTTTGTATGTGATGAGAACTAAGAGGGAACGTCTGAGTGCTCCTCGCAGTGTCTAAGGGGCACCTGGCGGTGTCTCAGGAGAGCAGGGAAGGCTCCCCAGAGGAGGTGCTGCCGACTTGACCCCAGAAGGGTGGAGAGGAGTTCTGGGAAGGGCGTGGGGTGGGTGGAGACATCAAGGAGGCCCCAGCTGGTCTAGAGGGTGGGGGCAGGAAGGTGAGTGGGAAGGAAGGCCTTGCTGGCAGAAGTCCAGGGGTGCAAGGGTGCTTTGGGGAGCCACAGAGACAGCCCATAAGAGCGGCTGGACTCTGTGTGCTGCGTGGTGGGGAGAGGCAGGAAGTTGGGCTGAAATCAGGCTGCTCCATTAGTGGCGCTTGGAGGACGGGGCCCTGGGGGTTTGTGGGGAGGGTGGATTTGAGAGGCTTGGGGTGTGGGCTGGGCAGGCTGCAGGCAGTATCTCAGGCTTGGGGGTGGGGGAGGACCCACCTGGAACCCCTAGGCTTGTTAAGAGTAGGCTGCTGGCCCCGCCCCCGAGGCCTGGTGGGGTGGGGCTGAGAGTTCCAGTTTTTACAGGCTGCAGGTGGCTCTCTTGCTGGTGGGCGGGGCCGGCTTTGGGCTCGGGTGGCAGGCGGATCCCTCAGCTGAAGGCGGGGTGCTGGGAGGTGAGGGCGAGAACAGGAAGTCCATCTCGTGGTTGCGGCTGTCGGTCACCTGTGTCACCGCCTGCGATCCTCAGTCCCCGTGTCTCACTTGCCTTCCAGGTGGCACCTCCCTGAGCTTCCTGGTTCTGGTGACAGGCTGCACATCCGTGGGCAGAATCCCAGAGGCCGAGATCTACAAAATCACCGCCACCGACTTTTACCCTCTCCAGGAAGAGGCCAAGGAGGAGGACCGCCTCGCGGCCTTGCGGAAGATCCTCAACTCGGGGGTCTTCTACTTCTCCTGGCCCAACGATGGGTCTTGCTTCGACCTCACCGTCCGGGCGCAGAAGCAGGGTGACGACAGCTCCGAGTGGGGGAATTCCTTCTTCTGGTGAGGCCCTGGTCCTCTGCCCCCGGCTCACACGGAGGGCGGGCTCTGATGAGCACCTGCATCTTCTGTCTCTTAGCATCATCCCCGGGCACGTGGGTTACCTGTGGGAGCCGTGATTGGTGCCCATGCTCTCTGCACAATGAGAGGAAAACTAGCCCCCGCTGGAATCAGGGAGGGTGTTCAAGGTGGTCTTATGTAGACTCCGGAAGGAAAATCTGCTCCGTAACTAAGGAGCACAGTGCCGGCATCTGGCGGTGCTCCCTGAGCGCCTGGGCCTGTGCTCAGCACCTCCCCAGGCCTCTCAGTTCCCGTGGTGATCCTCCAGCGGACAGACATTTGTAAAGCAAGCGCTCTTCTAAGTTCTCTGTGGGTCGTAACTCACATACTCCTCATAGGAAACAATGAGGTAGGGTCTGTTTTTCCCATTTTACAGGTGAGGAGACTGAGGCTTGAATGAGGCAGGGAATTGGAACTCGGGCATCCTGGCTCCAGGTCCCACGCTGCTAATCCCACAGCCAAACCTGTCGGTTTCAGCGGCAGAGCCGAGTCATCCTGCCGAGGTGATGGGCGGTAATGGGCCCCTTCGGAGACCACGGGCGTGGATGCCCCTCGGTGTCAGTTGTCACCCCTTGTCAGCCCCGGGGCTCATGACCTTTGACAGGTCCCGTGGAAGACCCGGGGTGGGGCCTGGTGATTTGCATACAATGGAGCTGCTCCCTTCAGACTTACCCGGAGGTTCGAGTCAGAAGCGGAAGAGATGGAAGTCCTGCTGTAGGAATTGTTCGGAGACGCCTCACAGGACTGGGTGTTCTTGGCTCCAGTGCTGGCCTCTGGGGCCTTTCCCGCCCTGAGTCAGGGCCGATGAGGCATCTTTGTGCCCTCTGTTTGTTCCTTCCTCCCTTTGCCCAAACAGAGGAGGTCACAGGTTTCATCACCTGTAAGTGTACTTTCCTTGGCGCTTGGGACCCCACAAGCGAGCTCCTGACTCCACTTGGACAAAGAGGGGTTCACAGTGTCCTTGTATATGTGCGTGCTGCCTGTCCCCCAGATCCCCTTAGGTTCTCTGGTGATGTGGGGTTTGGGGGGGCAGTAGTGTGCTCAGACTTCAAGGACGTGAGTCTTGTTAAAAATGCAGATTCTGATTGAGCAGGACTGGGCTGGGTCCCGAGACTCTGCCTTTCCAGCAAGCGGCCGACGGTGGCGCCAGGGCCGCTGGTTCAAGGACCACACTCCGGGTATCAGGTCCAGCGGATGGTGTGTCTGAATCCCTAGCTCCGTTTTGCGGATGTCTGTGCTCCTGAAGGGAGCCAAGCTCAGGGACGCAGGGACTGTGGATTATGAAGGAGTCTTTGTTAGGCCACGGGGCCATTTTCAGCCAGGACTGCCTGATGAGCCGAGGCTAGAGGTGTCGGAAGCTGTAACAAGCCTTGAATGCCTGGGGAGTCTGTGTCACCCTTTGTACCTACCTACTGTTCCCAGGGCTCCTTGTGCCAGCTCTGTGGTTGGAGATTTGAGGTACACAGGGAAGAGAAAGACAAAGCAGGGAGTCACCAAGTGAAGACTGAGAGGGACTTGGGAAGGGGGAGGCCCCAGGTGGACTCTGGACTGCCTCCAGTTGGCCAGGAGAAGCCAGCCCTGGACGGTGCATGGTGTTTGGGCTCAGGGCGGCACCTGTGCAGCTCACCACAACTGAGTCAGGCCCGGCTGCATGGTCACGGGCTTGATTGCCTGAACCCACCATTAGGGGTGCTGGGTTCAAGATCTGAGCCCACATCTGGAGTCAGATGGGGTCAGCAATAGACGCGGCTGGTGCATGAGAGTGGGGATTTGGTGGGTGAAGGCGTTTTTCTGGGTGGTTACTGTTCTCCGTCGATAACTGCTTCCCGGTACAATCAAGTCCTGGAAGGAGATGCAAGCTCTTTTCCTTTATAGGTTTGGGTTTCTTCTTTCAGGATTATGAGCCGTCCTACAGGGGGTCAGGCCAGTGTGACTACAATAGGGATTGTTTAGAGTTGTCTGTTTAGCAGAAGGTTGCTTTGACCCCTGATGACTGATGGCAGCCATCACTGTATGGCTGGAAGACCCTGGAACATTCTGGAGACCTTCCCTTGATGCAGATTTAATACATGGGTTACTAAAGTTGATTTAGTGCAGATGTGAGAATTGGACCATAACGAAGGCTGAGCACCAAAGAATTGATGCTTTCAAACTATGATGCTGGAGAAGACTCTTGAGAGTCCCTTGGACAGCAAGGAGATCCAACCAGTCAATCCTAAAAGAAATCAACCCTGAATATTCATTGGAAGGATTGATGCTGGAGCTCCAGTACTCTGGCCACCTGATGCAAAGCTCTGACTCATTGGAAAAGACTCTGATGCTGGGAAAGATTGAGGGCAGGAGGAGAAGGGGGTGACAGAGGATGAGGTGGTTGGATGGCATCACTGACTCGATGGACATGAGTTTGAGCAAGCTCGGGGAGATGGCGATGGACAGGGAAGCCTGGTGTGCTGCAGTCCATGGGGTTGCAAGGAGTCAGACACGACTGAGCCACTGAACAACAACAAAGTTGGTTTATCAGCTGAATTTCAGAGAGGGATTCAGAAGAGGGGAAGGTGTTTTTGTAAAGTGATGCTTCGTGCTCATCATTCCTCAGCAGCCCAGCGCCCTGTGTGAGAGCTCAGACATGGCCCTGCTTCCCAGGGGGCGGTGTGTCCCTTAGTGCCCACGTGGCCATGTCAGGGAGGAGGCTGGCCTGAGAGTGGGGAGCGGCTGCTCTTGCCGCTTGGAGAAGCCACCTGGGATGTCAGAGCTCACAGCACACTTCTCCAGAAACGCGGGCGCTGCGTCTTTGATGAGGGCTCAGGGCAGGAATGGTGCTGCCTTTTTAAATACACAGCGCACCGTGATCTAGATGAGCTCGCTACACGGTGGGGGTCCCTGCCTCTGGGGGAGCATGTGAAGGACCTCAGAACAGCACAGCTCGGGTCCCCTGGGTGAAGCGTGTAGAGTCTGGAAGCAGCCTGAGGTTCGTACCACCCCCAAGCCCCACTTCTCAGCCATCACCTGCTCAGTAAGCTCCCGTGCGTGTCGGGGAGGTGAGTGAGACATGAGAGCTGGTGTGACTGTGTGCGGGGGCAGCTCTATAGTTAGGGCCTTCAGCAGGAGAGGCTTGGGCTGAAGAGCACAGCTTCCATGCCACGCGTACCTGGCTCTGTGACCTTGGGCAAATGTTTCTCCTCTGTGCCTCAGTTTCTTCATCTGTAAAATGGGGTGAATGATAATGCCTATACATAGGCTGATACAAGGATGAAATGGGTCGATCCATCCCAAAGCACTTAGAATGGAGCTTGGTTCCCTTTCTAAATGCTGGCTGTTATCCCATGAAGATCATGGACGCCAGAGACCCAGAACCATCCACTTGGTTTGGGGAGGAAGTACTGGAACTTTAAGTTTTATGTTCATCTCATCCTTTTTATTTAATTCCCATTGCTTTGTAATACTCTCATCATGTTCACCTTGTGGAATCTGTATCTAATTTAAATAAGCATGCATGTATTTAATTATTTTTATCATTTGTCGTTTATCATTATTCTTTCACCATAAAACATGATTAAATTGTTACCGAAGGGATTTATGTTCAAAAACTGAAGAGGGCACTGGTGTAAACAGAGGCTCCTCTGTGGTTCCCTGAAAGCCCAGCGACTGGCTGACACCTGCACCTGCATGCCATCACTGCTGCTGACGCCCGGGAGTAGCCCTTTCCCACTGCCTGTGTCCTGGTGGCCCTGCCGTTTGTGGTGCCCCTAGAGCACTTGAACGTCCTTGCTGTGTGTCCCGAGTGTGGAGTCCACGGGGCGTGTGCACTGCAGGAATACGGCCCCCAGGCATCGCCCCTGCTTGCTACGAGTGCAGTGTTTCCTGGAGGGTGTGAGGCGGCCCGAGTCACCGTGGGCTCCGTTTTGCAGGAACCAGCTGCTGCACGTGCCCCTGAGGCAGCACCAGGTGAACTGCTGTGACTGGCTGCTGAAGGTCATCTGCGGGGTGGTGGCCATCCGCACGGTGTATGCCTCTCACAAGCAGGCCAAGGCCTGCCTCATCTCCCGCATCAGCTGCGAGCGTGCCGGCGCTCGCTTCCACACCCGCGGCGTGAACGACGACGGCCACGTGTCCAACTTCGTGGAGACGGAGCAGGTCAGTGCCCAGGCCAGCCCGGGGTCCCCGGTGGCTCAGAGTGGATGCACCCACGCAAATGTGTTTCCACTCGGGGTGTTGGGGGCAGTTTCTGATGAGCGTGGCTCCTCACTCTCCCAGGAAGGAGGACAGAAAGTGTCCCTGGGGCTGTGTCTGCAAGCGTGGCCTCTGGTTTGCACGGTGTTCTCCTGATTCTCTTCTCATGCTGGAAAAACATGGCTTACCTGGGGTAATTGCAGCTAAAAAACAGCAGGAATTTTTGCTGCAATCAGGAAGGGTGGTGGTTATTCAGAGAGCAGCTGATGGATGAACCAATAGGATTTTTTTTTTTTTTGAACCAATAGGATTTGAAAATTTTTTAAAGACAAAAGTAAATAGATGAATGGGCTTCCCAGGTGGCTCAGTGGTAAAGAACGTGCCTGCAGTGCAGGAGACGTGGGTTTGATCCCTGGGTTGGGAAGATCCGCTTGCAGAAGGAAATAGCAATTCACTCCAGTATTCTTGCCTGGAGAACCCCACGGACAGAGGAGCTGGCGGGCTATAGTCCATGGGGTCATGAAAGAGTTGGACATGGCTTAGCAACTAAACAGGAAACAATAAAAGTAGATGAGTAATGGAAGGATGAGAGAAGAAAGTTATTTTTCATTCTTGATCTCCTGAGGCTTCATCCTAGAAGCAAGTCTTAGCAGCTGAGGTTTGTGAAAGTTCCGTGTTGGGCATCAGTTGCTTTCAGTTCCATGGAGTAGAATCATCTGCTTAATCTCTTACTGACTTCATCCCCCTAACTTCTGTTCTCATTCCCAGAGATGCTTTATTTATTTATGTTTTTTGCTAACATGCGATTTGTAGGATGATACCACCATGTAGACTGGCAGTGGAGTCAGTCATAAAGGAAAGCCCACGAACGGCACATGTGCGGTGTTGCCGTGCGTGTCAAGCTGCAAACAGCCCGTGTTTAGTTAGTGGAGATGTGACTTCGCATCCCCTCTTACTGCTGCAGCTGCACCAGGTGGTTCCTACCAGGACTTGAGCGGTTTAATTCAGCACAGGTTTGAGTCCCTGCCCTTGGTGTGTGAGCTGCTCCTGCCTGGGCTTTCCGAAGGCACAGTTCGGGGGAGGGTCCTCTAGGGGTCAGATGCTGAGTAGGAGGACCTCAATCAGCAGCCTGAAGATGAGTGACGGGCAGTTTCTTGCCTGTGACTTCTGTTTTCCCACTATCTGCTCTCCTGGACATAGATGAGGCTGGTGAATGAACACCTGGTTAAAAATGACAGAGGATGGGCCTTCACTGGGTGGTCCGGTAGCAAAGACCCTGCACTCCCAACTCGGGGCCTGGGTTCGATCCCTGGTTAGGGGACTAGATCCCACGTGCCGCAACTATGACCAGGCACACCCAAATAAATATTTTTTAAAAACTGAGAGAGGAAACATGGCCCCCATCTCCTCTCTTATAACCACGAGGTTTTAAAAATATATATATTTGTTTGTTTTTGGCTGCCTCGGGTCATATTAGTCATGGCGTGTGGCTCCTCATTCGGCACGTGGGCTTCTCTGGGTTTGCAGGTGTTTCTCTCTAGTTGCAGCATACTGGCTTAGTTGCCCTGAGACATGTGGGATCTGAGTTCCCCAACCAGGGATTGAATCCGCGTCCCCTGTATTGGAAGGCGGATTCTTAACCACTGGACCACCAGGGAAGTCCCTCAACCAGTTTTTGTTTTTTTAATTGGTGCCCCATCTACTGTGTCTTGTCAAGGAAGTCGTCGGGAAAGCAACTGCCCTCCGGATCACTGTCCGTTCCTGAAAGATAAGACATTTAAACACTGAAAATGTCAAGAAGATGGTGGTACTTGCCTGGAGCTGTTGTAACAAGTACCACAAATTGCGGGGTGGGGGAGTTAGGGGTGAGGGTGCTTAAAGCAGCTGAAATGCATTGTCTCTCAGTTTTGGAAGCCAGAGTCCAAAATCGGGGCGTGGGCAGGGCCGTGCTCCTTCTGGAGCCTCTGGGGGAGGGTCCACCTCTTCTTGTCCAGCTTCAGGTGGCCCAGCCGTAGCAGCATCGCGCCAGTCTCTGTCCTGGTGTCCAGAACAGGGAAGCCAGAAAAGGGAGGTGTTTTCAAACCACCCACTCCTGCCACTCCTCCACGTGGCTCCTCCCCTTTCCAGGACACCAGGCAGGTTGGACGATGGTGTCCTACCCCAACCTGACCGTGCTTACCTAATTGTGCCCGCAGTGCCTCTTCTGCCCAAATCAGGTCACGTTCACAGTGCTGGGGGTTAGGACGTCAGCATATCCTTTGTGGGTGGGGGGACACAATTTAGTCCGTTGCAAGAGCACCATCTGACCTTAGCAGATTAGGACTCTGCTTTAAATGCAGTACACTTAAGTGTATGAGAAATCCCTATGGTCGTTGCTTTTCTCGTTTCTCTACACACAGGGCTTGAGCCTCTGCTCTTTGTTTCATCTAAGGTGCCTGGTGACTTGCGTTGGTACCCCCGTGGGCCCAGTTTCTGGGCTCAGAGGCAGGGACCTGGTTGCCTCCAGTACTGCATGGCAGCCCAGCAAGGCTTTCGAGATGACCGCACCTGCCCCACGGCTCCTAGTGTCTGCAGCCCAGTGATTTCATTTTCACAGACCCAGATGGGGCAGGAAGTCGTGGGCTGGCAGCCAGGGCAGTTCCTCGTGGGGCGTGTTCATCCCAGGCTGCTCCGCAAGGGCCCTGTGCTCTCCACCACGGAAGGGAGGAGCCGGGGATGGTTCACGCCCATCGGGGGCCCCCCAGCCCTGAACAGCCTGACTGCCCTGGCATGTGGGGGAGAAGGGGACCCCGGAGAGGAGTCAGTTCCCAGAGCTGATGCCAGGAGCATCCTCGTTGGCAACCGGATGCACATCTTGAGTTTGATGGTGACCCTACCGGCTGGGGATGCCACAGGAAGGAAACAAGCCAGCTGGCCCCTCGTGGGCAGGCGTCTGCATCTCGGGGGTGTCTCCCAGGGTGAGTGGCCAGTGTTCAGCTGCCAGCCTCCTGCCTGGAGAGAGACGAGAAAGATAGCAGAGCAAGCGGGGGCAGGGAGAGGTCTGTGTGTTAGGAGGAGCCTGGAGCCAGAGCAGAAGTCCTATGGGGGGGAGAGGAAGACAAGGTGTTGCCTGCTTGCTGACCTGGCATTTAGAGAAACGGCAGGGTCTGAAACCCCACATCCGCACCCAAGGGGGGCAGGCGGCGGCTCTGCTTGGTACTGAGCCTGAGGCAGGAAGGCGCCCTAACTCCGGCGGCTCAGCCCCTTGTGATGCCAGTGGGTCACCTCCAGCCTGTGTCCCCTGCTAATGGGCTGGGAGGCGTCAGCCCCTAGGCGTCAGGAAGGGGGCTCCCATAGCAGACGCCTGAGGGCGGTTAACGGGCTGCGGTGCCCCCGTTGTCCAGACAAGAGATGGGGCGAGATGGAGCTGGCTAGATCCCTGATGTGGAGACAGCAAATGGGCTTCTCCTGAGTCAGACTCTTGGGAAGCCAGAAAAGGGAGGTGTTCTCAAACCACCCACTCCTGCCTTTTAGGTTTTTTCTCTCAGAGGAAAGAACAGTCTTTCTCCGTCAAGGCAGGCTATGTGTGTGTGCACTTTGTGGGTAGGGGGCTTTTGTTCGGGGGGACGGGGGGCACGCCGGCATATGTATGCTGTGAACATGCTTGTGTGCACACGTGTATACGTTCTGTGTGCATTTGTGCTCTGGATACGCATTAGCATGCAGGTGCGGATGGCATCTTGGTCTCCCTGGCGACAGGGAGGAAGCGTCTGGAGTCTTGGCCGCTCAGCTGGAAGACCTGCCTGGTGGGTATGCTCTGCCACCGTGACTCAGCCCAGAAAGTCCCCTTGTCTACCCAAAGAAAGCAAAAGCTAAAGCTAAATATTTGGCTCCTGAAGATAAGGCCACTGATTAATGAGGGAGGTCGGGAGGGACGTGAGTGCAGACCTGGAAAGAACTGGTTTGCAAACTGTTGAGGTCCTTTAATGGACGGGAACCTGGTGGTCAGAGTCAACGATAAGAAAGTAAAGGAGAGAAAGAGGCTGATATTCCTTGGTTTACGCAGAAAGCCAATAAAGCCCCTGGCACAGGGCTTGCTCTGTTCACGAAGGCCTCAGGCGCCCTCTCGATGGGGTGAAGGTACAGAGCACCTTCTCGAGAGGGTCTTGAACATGGTGTGGGCATATATACTGTCTTACAAGGTAGTTATTCTCAGCAAAGATAAAGATTAAAATTCCAGACTTAAAAACATAGGCGATCCATATTAAAGAGAGAGAGAGTTGTAAACAATCACTTTTACCGTATGGTTCACAAGAAGGAAGAGGGTACTTATCACCATATAGAAACACTAATGAAGGAAATGCCTGGATTCCTCAGTCCTGGGAGAGGTTTGCCTCTCCTCTTAATTCCTGAATATTCAGGAATTAATAAGGAACAGAGAATTCCTGACAGATCCAAAACAGCACACAGGAAGCCTCCTGTTAAATGCTTCCTCACAGCAAACACCTCATCCTGCAATAGAAGCTCAGCTGAAAGCCTTTTAGAGAAAAGCATCAGTACCAGTGGCGAGTCTTCCTGCTGTCCCTTTCTCTTGGGGGTTGTTGGGTCGCTGCTCCCACCTCTCTGTGAAAGAGGGCACGCAGGTGCCAGGTCCAGGGGCCCCCGGCCTGGCCTTGAGCCACACTCCGCCGTGACTCCCCCTTCCTGACGTCCCGCCTGCTGTGTGGCACCCCCACCTCTGTCTGTCCCCCACTAGATTCCCTCTCCTGCCTGCAGCCTGAGCCCTGCCCGACTCACTCCCTCCCCTGCAGGGCCTCGTCCACACCTCTGTGATCCAGGTTATGCAAACTCCGTTGAGAGGGGGAAACTGAGGCTGGAGGTGGTTAAAGAACACAGCCAAGGCCACCCCGCGGATCAGATGAGTGTGGGACCCAGGTTGGTGGTGTCCTAGAACCCGCAAGCTCACCTGTGTTCACCCTTCATCGTGCCTCCCCTCCCTCCGCCAGGTACCCGCTGTTAAAATTACCTTTGTGAAGCCAGGCCACAGGTGTTGAATCTCCCACTAGCATCAACACCTGTGTTCTTTCACCCAGAAAGGAAAGCCCTGCAAATCCGTCACTACTGGGTGACAGGTCGGGGCTGTCCTGTCACCTTGGGAACCAAGAGGCGAGTGTTCCTGATGACAGGATGGGGCACAGAGAAGGGTATTTTCATGCGGAAGGAGGAATGGAGGAATGTGGGGGCATCTTTCCTTCCTGCCCAAGGCGTGGGGTCTGCAGTGCTGGGACTGCCTGTCGGGGGTTTTCCTGAAGCTGGTTCTGTGCGAGTTCCAGCTCGGGAGGGGCATATCTAACTCTGGAAGCAGTGCTTCTAGCGCTTGTTATATAAGGTGAAGGTGGCTTAACGGTAAAGAATATGCCTGCCAGATCAGAAGACACGGGTTCAATCCCTGGGTCGGGAAGATCCCCTGAAGAAGGAAATGGCAATCCATTCCAGTTTTCTTGCCTGGGAAATCCCATGGACCAAGGAGCCAGGCGGACTACAGCCCATGGGGTTGCAAAGAGTCAGACACGACTCAGTGACTAAAATAACAACAAAATAAAGTGAAGGGTAATAGTTCCCTGAAAGCGAACGTGTTAGTAGCTCAGTCATGTCCAACTCTGTGACCCCATGGACTGTAACCTGCCAGGCTCCTCTGTCCATGGGGATTCTCCAGGCAAGAATACTGGAGTGGGTTGCCATTCCGTCCTCCAGGAGATCGTCCCGACCCAGGGATCAAACCCAGGTCTCCTGCACTGCAGGCGGATTCTTTACCATCTGAGCCACCAGGGAAGTCCTTAGCATACACCAAATCCTGGGCTCAGTTACGAGTTGCCTTTACGTGGAGATGTTGGCCGAATTGGTGATCTCTCAAGAGTCTGGACGTGTGTGTGGTTGTATGCATTTAATCTCTTTGTAGCCAACAGTACTTTAAACAGCCTGCTACTTTCTTCTGCTTTTGTCAGTAAAACAGTGGTGGGTAACCCACTTGCTGGTGATCAGTATCTGGAAACAGACAAGTTCTTAACCCAGTGCATTTTTTCCTTTGGAGATGAAGGGATAGAGTTTCAGCCCAACCTAATGATGACCAGGCTTACGTGGTTCCTGTAGTCCAGGGAACCTTCACGTCTAATGTTCAGCTTCTCCACTGCAGAATTACTAATGCATGTGTGATCTGAGTGTGATCTAGCCACATGGAAAGCTACTCTGTGAGGGAGCAGGCCAGTAAGAAATAGAAAGGGCCAGCGGCATCGCCCGGGCCGGCCCTGCCAGGCCAGGGTAGAGTTACCCAGATAAAGGGCAGCATCTGATAGCTGCCGCAGCCTCCCCCTCATGACACTCAGGACTGTACTTTTTGTCCCTTTAGACCTCCCTGGCGCTAGAGCATCCGTGGGGGCCCGCAGGCAGGTGAAGAGTTGGTACGCCCTGAAGGAACTGTGTGCGGTGGGGGTGGGGGGAGATACTTCAACTTATAAGAATCATCCGTGTCCTGCAGGTGCTGTCACCCTGGAAGCTTGTGGAAGGGGTGTGTGTGTGTGTAAGCTTGTGGAGAGTGTGTGTGTGTGTGTAAGCTTGTGGAAGGGGTGTGTGTGTGTAAGCTTGTGGAAGGGGTGTGTGTGGGTAAGCTTGTGGAATGGGTGTGTGTGGAAGCTTGTGGAAGGGGTGGGGTGTGTGTGTAAGCTTGTGGAGAGTGTGTGTGTGTAAGCTTGTGGAAGGGGTGTGTGTGTAAGCTTGTGGAAGGGGTGTGTGTGTGGAAGTTTGTGGAATGGGTGTGTGTGGAAGCTTGTGGAAGGGGTGTGTGTGTGGAAGCTTGTGGAAGGGGTATGTGTGTGTAAGGTTGTGGAATGGGTGTGTGTGGAGGCTTGTGGAAGGGGTGTGTGTGTGTAAGCTTGTGGAGAGTGTGTGTGTGTGTGTGTGTAAGCTTGTGGAAGGGGTATGTGTGTGTAAGGTTGTGGAATGGGTGTGTGTGGAAGCTTGTGGAAGGGGTGGGGTGTGTGTGTGTAAGGTTGCGGAAGGGGTGTGTGTGTGTGTGTGTGGACTCCGTGACACGCTTAGGAACACAGTGCGTGGGGCCGGGACCGACTGTGAGGTCATGTCCAGTCTGGACTCGGGCGGTCAGGTGCCGCCAGCCGGGCTTTGCCTACCGCTGCTCCCTTTCACTTCCTCTGGTCCTTTTCCAGTGGCGCCTGCTGCTTGGCCGGCTGACTGGCTGACAGTCGAGGGCTTCCAGGAAGGTCTCAGTTAAGTCCCAGAGCCCATCTGCTTCTGTTCCTGAAGCTGGTGGGGAGGGGACTGCGGGGCTTTTCGGGGAAGGTGGGTCAGGTTGTGGGAATTCCCGTCCGTCCTCGGAGGCTGGGGGGTGGCCTGCAGGCCCGTGCGCTGGGCTGGCCTGCAGGGCAGAGAGCGGGCCAGGCGGGGCGAGGGGCAGAGGGCACCCCAGCCCGCGGCCGCCCTTCGCTCTGGCTGGTGTCGGGTCTCAGCAGCCGGATCCCGTTACCCGGCCCCGGGACGTTCGCTTTCATTGAAGAATACCTTTCCCCTTCTGTCTCCCTGCGGTGCAGACAATTTACATGGATGATGGCGTGTCCTCTTTTGTCCAAATCCGAGGCTCCGTTCCGCTGTTCTGGGAGCAGCCAGGGCTTCAGGTAAGTGATGAGAAAGCCTGTCTGTGTGTGTCTGTCTGTCCTTGTTCACCTGCTCTTGCACACCGCTGTGGGCTGCTTCTTCTCATCGTGTTTCTTTCCTGGCACAGTTTCAGGTCTTTCTCCCCAGCCCAGCTGGATTGAGCTGAGCTGTCAGTGTGTGTGCACATGTGCATGTGAGCGTTGCACGTGTGTGTGGTGTTGTACACAGAGACACACGCGTTGTGTGATTTCCCACCTCGAGCTCCCTGATGACACTGGTGAGATGGGAGGTCTCGGGGGGTAAGTGGACCACGTCGTGTGATTGCAGTTCCCTTTGCTCAGACCCCAGTTCGGTGCATTGAAAATGTGACCTCTGATGTCTTTTGAGACCTGTGACCCTCCTGGAAAGCTTTGAAAGGTTTGGGGGGCCCTAGTGGCCGTGTGGCAGGTCTGGTGTTTGGAGGTGCCTGTTCCCGGACCACCTGAGAACTGCACACTGGTTTCTCGTGATTTCTAAAAATACCCCTTGCTGTCCCACGTGGGGCTCTGGCCGGTGCCAGGGCTGTTTGGCCTTCTGTCTCCTGGGAAGTGTTCAGGGTATGAGGCCAAGTACACATTTGTCGTCAACCGAACAGCACGCAGCCCCATTGAGGGAGTTCCTACCCAGGAGGGTCTTGGCCATGTCCTCCTGGACCTTCCTCCCTGGCCAGAGGGGATGTAGGTGCCCTCACAAGACCCCTGTGCCCGGCTTCCATCGCTTTGGCCCTTCTTCCCGAGGGCTCGAGGCCCAGGGCCACCTGCCAGATCCTTGGGAGTGTTTGACACGCCGGGTCTCACCGCCCTTGACCTGACTTGGCCTCAGCTGTGGGCACCTTGTCCTCACGCAGTTGGCAGCTGTGGAAAGGAAGCTTGTCCGCCCTTCGGGGAGACAGGTGGGCAGATGTCTTACGTGGGCTCTGAGTTCTACGGAAAAAGCTCTGAGAACGTTCAGTTTCTCCAACAGAAAGGAACACCTAAGACGCGCTCAGCAGCTTGTGGCATTAAGTGGCTGCAGAGAGAGGCACTCCCGGGGACGGATGGAGTGTTCCCTGGAGCCCATCCCCAGAGAGCTGTGTTTTTAAACAGCTCAGCTGAGATATAATTTACACAGAGAAACCTGGAGAAGCCTGTGAAGCGTACAATTCTCTGGGTTTTAGTCCATTTACAGAGTTGTGTAACCATCGCCGTGGTCTAATTTTAGAACACATTCTTCACCGCCAAGAAACCCTGTGCCCATCAGCGGTCACTCCCCATCCCCTCCAGCCCTACCCGAGTCCTCGGCAGCCACTCATCTATTTTTTGTCTCTCTAATTTGCCTATTCTAGACATTCTAGAAGGGGTTTTGAAGTTTAATTTTCTTGAGATGTGCAGTTTCCTGGGCGGGGGTGGTTATGGGAGCATCTTAGAGTTTGGGAAGGACCCTTTGAAACTCGTCTCTTTTAGCCTCTCACCCAGTTTGGGGTTGCTCTTCCAGGCTTGAGGTCATGATTCAGGATGGCTCCGTCATCATCATTATTGTTATTAGCTAGTTTCTCCTTGCCTTGCACAGTCTGCCTCTGCAGGGGCCGTGCCACACGAAGTCTGCGTCCTCGGACCTTCACGGTCCCCCTTTTTCCACTTCATCTTCTCCAGGACCCTCCTTAATCATCTCTGTCTTGTTTCTAGAACTCGCCATGCTCTGGTCTCTCTCTTCTGAAAACAAAGCTTGTCATTCCCTTCTTTAATTTCGGTCTTCACGTTGAACCCGCAGATGCTCTAGACGCAGCCTGACCCTGCCGTGGAGCAGCCGTGCATCTGTGGACCTTGGCTGGCTCACTTTTCTGCAGCTATAGCACCTCCTGGACTCATGACGCTTGTTAAGGCTCTTCTACAGCCTTCGTGGTTTCTTCAAAATAAGTTTCAAAAGACTTCAGTGTTCATGAATCTTTTGCTAACCTTTGGGTTTGATACCTGTGTTTACCCTCTAAATATTATTCTGCATCAAAGGCAGATGAGGTCCTCTTTGAAGGAGGTTAGCTCTCAGACCCCCTACCTGGACTATCAGTAGCAAGTCTGACGATCAGTCTGGTGGTTTTTTTCCATTTTGAAAAACTCTCACTCCATCTTCACTTAGGTTAGATGAACAGTGCAAAGATTTGGAGGTGAATAGCTTGCATTTTAAGTTGCAGTGTTGCAGCCTCTTATGCTTGCCCCAGGGAGCAGATGAGCCCTGGTTTCGGGGAGTGGTGGGGAGGGGGCGGTATGAGGGTATGGGGGTATGCAGAGAGGTCTGTGGATGGTGATTTGTCTACACATTTTCACAGGCCCAGGACCTTCATTGCAAACTCCTGGGTCCCGACTGCGTTTCCAGCAACACGTTCCCCTCACATTTCATCTTTGTCATGTCAGCAGGTTGTGCCGTTTATAAAGAGCCATATCGAAAGCTAGTTGCTCTTCCAGTTCAGTCTATTTAGTGATGTTTTTATCTAGGATTCGTTTGAAGACTTTGCTGCTCTTGTTGCTTTAGCGTCTTCTTCCCTGTAAGGTGCACACACAGGTCTTGCACTGGCGGGTCAGGTCTGTGTTTTGAAGCTTCATGTGGCTCAGCCGAGGAGGGAGAAGACCACTCCCCTCTGCGGCTCCCACCGTGCCCACATCCACCTCCTCCCCGTCAAAGCCTGTTCACCGAGCTCCGGGGCACGCAGCCCTGTGTGCTCTGAGTTGGGTGGTTGTACCTTCCTGTGTTCCAAAGACGATGTGAGATGGATCATACTGCAGCAGTTTTAGAAATAATGACAAGGTTGGGATGAGGAGAAAAAAGTGCTTAAAATGGATGTGAACCGAAGCCAGCATGACCTGGTACACACAGTGCAGACCACGGGCCTTGCACAAAGCTCCTGGGCTCACCAGCAACATCACAGAAAGAAATAAGGTCACGAGACAGCTTATTGTGGTTTAGAGCATAGGCTCTGACGTTATAGGGACCTGGGTTCCAGTTCAGGTTCTGGTTCCCCTACTTAGGAACCATATACTGTTGAGAAGTTTTTATCTCAAAAAAAAAAGTGGAGAAACTCTTTCTTGCTAAGCCTTAATTTACGCTTCCGTAAAATGGGGTTGGCTGTACCAGTCTCATAGGGTTATGGAGAGGATTGAATATCATGAAATGTATTAGAATTCAGTACAGTATATAGACTCTAAAAAGTATGAAAAACGGTAGTTGTTAATGTTATTCATAACATAAAATACAGCATCTAAGAGACAGAAGGACTTCCCAGGTGGCTCTGGTAAAGAATCAGCCCGCCGATACTGGGGACGCAGGTTCCATCCCTGGGTTGGGTAGATCCTCTGGAAGAAATGGCGACCCACTACCTGTATTCTTGCCTGGGAAATCTCGTGGATGGAGGAGCCTGGCGGGCTACAGTTCACAAGGTTGCAAAGAGTCAGACGCAACTGAGCGACTGAGCACATACGCAGACAAAAGCCCAAGTTGCATTAGGAGAGGTGTGGCTCTTTGTGCCCTATGAGTCGAGTAGGAGTTTCACACTGAGTCCCCACGGGGATGCTGTGTGGTGTAGAGACAGTGTCCTCACCTCTCTGAGTTCATGTGCAGCGCGAGGACCAGTCTCCGGGCTCTTCCACCACCCAGCCCTCATACACACCCCTGGGGAAGCCGTTTATTCATCCCGCAGGCTCTCATCACACGTCTGGTACGTTCAGACACCTGACATCAGAGGTTGCCCCTGCCTTCCGGGAGGCGGGGACAGGGCCTGACGGTGTGGTATGAGCAGAGCCAGGAGAGAGGGCGACTGAGGTCCCCGTGTGCTGGGGTCCAGCCCCGGCTGGTCCAGGGTATTCGAAGCGGGGACGGCGTTGGCGAGGATCAGAATACAATAGCTTCAATTAGATATTAATTAAAGATGTAAAGAGTAATAGAATGAGGATAGCTCAGTAGGAAAATTCAGTGGAGAAAAGAGGCTGAATAGCTTGGTTTACGCGGGAGACCAATAAAACTTCAAGACAAGAAGCTTGCACCACTTACGTAGGCCGCAGGCGTCCTTCCGTTCTCCCGAAGGAGAGGAGACACTGAGGCCTCCCCGGTCGGATCTTAGAAACCCAGGCATAATTAGTAAGCATGGCGGGTTCCGCGCTCCAGATGGAGACTCAGCCAGAATTTGAGAGAGAGAGAGACATGGGGAGACCAGTCTTTCAAGGAACTGATCCCAATTCTTTATTTTCCATGGTCTACTTTAATACACTGAGATGTTATTCAAAAGTCACACGGGGTCAGCAGTCCTGACTTTTATCAAAGTCAGGTGCTTCATACAAATGTATACGGAGGTCTTAGGGATATTACATCATCTTCTGGCCAGGGGGCCTGCTGACAATTTATGACCCTCTCCTTGTGACAGCGGTCAGTCAACCAGGACATTTATTTCTCCAGGGGTGATTATTCTTGAAACAGACGCCACCTTCCGAAAGTACCAGATAAAGTTACATTCCTATAGGGTGAGGGTGTAGTGGGTTTTAATTAAGGAAAGAATTTACTTAGCCTAAGGTCCAACGTGATTAATATCAAAGGTTAATACTTATTTCTTCTATATATTCATTAATGTATGTAAGGGCAGGGGATGTGGAGACTTAGCAACAAACATTGGCTCAACAAATGAAAAACCCCTCACCAATACAATTTCTAATCAGCCCATTATACTTATACTAATAGTTTTCTAACTTTTCTAAGGAACCTGTTTTTAGAAGGTTTAAAGCATCTCGTGCCTCTCATGGTTGGGAGGCTGTGAGCAATCACATGTGGCCGAACAAGCCTGTCAGGCAGGCCAGAGAACCTTCAGAGGAGTTTGTAGGTTAAAACATTCTTGTCACGCCCAGGAGTTTTTATTAACTGGAGCTCTAAGTTAACTCCTTCTCCGAAAGAGGTGGTGGGGGATAGCCCCCCGTAAAGTCAGAGGTGTAGGTGAGAGCACAAAGTAGTAAAGCAGGCAGGCTCTGGTTATGGGGGTAGATGCTCGAGGATTTCCAGGGGGACTCCTGAGGCTCGATCCCGCCTTTGCGTATGTCGAGCCTCCTTCCTCATGACCTTTGCCACGGGCGGAGTGCCTCACTCTGGCCCCCAACACCTGTGCTGCGGGGGTGGGCATCTGAACTGACTCGGGAAGGGTGGGGTGGGGTCACCCCGGCCAGGAAGGCAGAGGGGACCACGACGCAGATGCTGCAACCCCTGCGTCAGACCACATCCAGGAACTGTGCTGGCTCGGCCACCTACAGCTCGGCCAGGGGGACAAGTTCGTGGGGAAAGGTGTGGCTGGAGAAGCCAGCTAGGTCCTGATGAACATGGGCTTTGTATGTTACACTGAGAAGTTTGAATTTTGCCCCAGTGGTGCCAAAAGTGCTGCATGTTGAAACTACTGGGCACTCATAAAATTCCTGGTGCTCAGGGCGTGTGCTATCCCCATTATATCACGACGGGTGAGAGCAGCCATGCATGCTGTTTTAAAGATGCTTAGATGGCTCCAATGTGCAGAAGGCTTGGGAACCACTCAAGGTTATGGTGGTAAACCAGCTTTTCTGGGGCCAGGAGGGAGAAGTTTGGAGTTGTTGCTTTTGCCCATTTTTGTGGTATAAATACTCCCATCATGGCTTATTTAAGGCCAACGCCTTAGCCGTGGAGCTGGGACACACCATGGCTTGTGAAGATAAAGGTAAAGCCACCAGGTAGGATGATGGCAAGGATCCAGACCACAGAGGCTGGCATCTTTAACTAGGGGAGGGGCGGGGAGATGTTCAGAGATGCCCTTTGTGGCTCTGGGACCCTCTCAGGAGCTGGTAGACACTCCATGTCCACCCAGCCAGGCGTTATTCTTCCATCCACTTCCTCAGGCTCAGCCTGGAGCATTTAGGATCGCACCTCTGGCTTTAGAGACCAAAAGGGAATGGTCGGTCACGCATCCAGTTGGCTGGGGGAGGAGGGTGGGCAAAGGAGGAAGAGGGAGACTAAAAAAAGCAGCGAGGTCAGTTCCTGTGTGCGGGGCCAGCCGTGGTTTCATTCCAGCCCTGCCCGAAGCTGCTCCCTGCGGCTCTGACCCACAGCGGCCTCAGGACTAAGTGACATCAGAGAGGAGAGCTGCAGGTCAGTGTCCGAGCCGGGCATGGGCAGGGCCCGGCATGGGGAGGCCGGATGTGAGGCTTTGGGCAGCCGGACTAAAGGGTTATCCAGGTGACAGAGGAAGGGTGACCTTCCAGAGAGCGTCCCAGGCCCGCTTCTGCCCAAGGACCACGTCCTCAGATAGTCCATCCCGCTGGGAGCCCACAGTGTCCCTTTGCCCCTCCTCCGGGATGTTACTTCAATCACCTGTGCAAGGTGTTCCTCAGTTTCTCTGTTTAGTATGTCTTACTTTTCAACCAAGAAGCGATTTACGGGAGACACTTTGCAACCATGCAAATATCCTGCTCCTCGTCAAACTCCCTTAAGATGTATGGGTCAATGGATGATTTTTGCCGAACAGTTTTTTCCCGGGATGGTTATAAGGCGATGATTTCCCATCACTCCTTCTGTGTTTATTGGTTGGTATTTGCTGTAAAAACCCTCCCTTCTCCCCATCCCTGTTCCCCATCCAGCTAGCCGTCTCACCAGGTGGCCACCGCCCTGTCCACCTGCCCGCATCCATCTATCCATCCAGTCATCCACCCAGCCAGCATGCTCGCCTCTGTAGAGATTCCTGGATTCCTGTTCTCTTCATCAGGTTATAATCCACTACTATCCTTAACACTGTTCCGTGTCAGGTTGTCCTAGATTTGTCCAGCTGCAGAGGCCCTCAGCCAATAGCAACACGTAGTTTCAAGTTTGCGTTTTAAGCTGCCGGTGTGAAGTAAGTAGTTCTAGACAGTAAGGCAGATTCATTTGCGGGTAGTTATGGCAGCTCAGATTTGAGGGGCAGTCAAGGTTCCTGGCCTCGCAAAAGAGGCTGGAGGCTGGTTTCTCTCTCCCGGTTGGCTGGGCCACACCTCTGCCCCATGGAAGTGTTTGTGGATCCAACCTGGGCCTCGTGGTCTGTCTTCTGTGGATGAGTCCAGCTGGCATGGTCCACGTGGCACTTAGGAGAGGGCCACAGCAGAGCCGGACTCGGGTTCAGGGTCTGGCCATCCTGAGCTGTAAACAGACCACGGAGGGGCCGTGGGGCTCCTGCTCTGGCCTGGCTGGTGGCGGAGGGTGAATGGGAAGGCGATCGCATCCTGGGCCGGAGGAATCACCAGCGTCATCTCTCTTTGATTTAGGTTGGCTCCCATCATCTGAGACTCAGCAGAGGCCTGGAGGCCAGCGCCCCTGCCTTCGACAGGTAGGGCCGTCAAGTCCATCCTTCCTCCTATCAGACAGTGGGGTGGGGGGCCAGGGAGTGGCCAGAAGGGGGAGACCCCAAATGTGCACTCTGAATCTGCCTTTCACTCTGGTTCTTTCTGCCAAAAGGCAGTTTACAAAATGAAATTTTTCCCTTGCTCTCAGGTTTCCCTGCAGGTTCATTTAATAAACTGCTCAGGTAAAACTTTGCAGTTATTTTATCCATTCCTTCTGCAGTGACGCTTTTATCTATTTGTCCTAGTTAATAAGGGGTCATCTAAACTATAGGGTATTTCCAAGCCAGTTTCCTTTTGTTTTTGAAGTTAAATATTCCCAGGCTTTACAAAGTAATGGTATAGAAAGGTATAAGGGAAAAGGCAGAAGTGCCCTAGCTCACAATTCCCACTGTTAGCTTTTATGTGTCATTCTAGAAGAAATTCTGGTTCAGTTCAGTTGCTCAGTCATGTCTGGCTCTTTGTGACCCCATGGACAGCAGCACCCCAGGCTTCCCTGTCCGTCACCAGGTCCTGGAGCTTGCTCAGACTCGCGTCCGTCGAGTCGGTGGTGCCGTCCAGCCGTCTCGTCCTCTGTCGCCCCTTCTCAACTCTGGGTCATACATAGTTAATTGTTTAAAGCACCGATTGAGTCATTGCACGCTTCCTATTTTTCAGCTAGCTTAAGAAAAGCCATCACTAACCTAAACTCTTGGTAATCTGTACTTGAAAGTTATTAGCTTCTTAAAATATATGTTGTTTTTACTCTGAATGCTAATTTTAAAATGATCTTAATGGCTATAAAAATAATTTTCAAAGTAATTTTTTAAGTGTTCTAATCATGCTACCTGAAGCTTCATTTGGACTTTAAATTTGCTTGCAGCCTTCTTCTTGACCTTAAAATCGGTAACACCATCCCACCTGTGTCCCTCAGTTGGTGTATTACTACTCACCTGAGCAGGCCCTGCTCTGACTCCACATGTCAGACCTCAGGCCAGGACGCACCTTCTGTGGGCAGGAGGAACCACAGAGCCTGGAGTAGTCAGGCCATGCATGTCCTGTTCTTCCAGCACCCGCCCCCCGGGGCTGCCTGGCTCCAGGGACGGGGTGCAGCCTGCCAGCTTGTGGGGAGGCTTTGATCGCCTAGATCTGATCCAGCCCTGCATCTTCCCAGGGGAGAGACTGAAACAAGGCAGGGTTGCTAGGACCATGGCCCTGGGAGAATTCCTCCCCACGGAGGCAGAAGCCCATCTGAAGATGAGCAGGCAGGCTTATTGTCAACCGTCTGCAGAGCAGCATAGACTGCCCACTTTCAAATCCTTGTTCTTTTCTGCAGTGTTTTCCTTCAGAGCTAGTAAGACAGGTTTTTTGTGTCTACCCACCCCCCCCAGCCTTTATGGGGCCAAAATGGTTCTTTTGTGATAATTGACTTTAAAATATTCCATTTACGAGAGAAGCGTTATTGCAGACACGGGGAAAATGCAAAACTGTTTAAAGAAGAAAAGAATCTAAAAGCGCATAAAATTCCACCACTTTTAACATTGTCCTGTGTTGTCTTCCAGTTTTTTCTAGTTTCAGACGTAAAGATTGTATTACTAAATCAGTTTTACGTCTGTTTTTTGCATTATGTCTCCCTATTTTTTTAAAAAGCTACATTTAGCTATTCTAACATTGATGAAAGTAAAAGAGGAGAGTGAAAAAGTTGGCTTAAAGCTCAACATTCAGAAAACGAAGATCATGGCATCCGGTCCCATCACTTCATGGGAAATAGATGGGGAAACAGTGTCAGACTTTATTTTTTTCAGGCTCCAAAATCACTGCAGATGGTGACTGCAGCCGTGAAATTAAAAGGCGCTTACTCCTTGGAAGGAAAGTTATGACCAACCTAGATAGCATATTCAAAAGCAGAGACATTACTTTGCCAACAAAGGTCCGTCTAGTCAAGGCTATAGTTTTTCCTGTGGTCATGTATAGATGTGAGAGTTGGACTGTGAAGAAAGCTGAGCGCTGAAGAATTGATGCTTTTGAACTGTGGTGCTGGAGAAGACTCTTGGGAGTCCCTTGGACTGCAAGGAGATCCAACCAGTCCATCCTAAAGGAGATCAGCCCTGGGTGTTCATTGGAAGGACTGATGCTAAAACTGAAACTCCAATACTTTGCCCACCTCATGGGAAGAGTTGACTCATTGGAAAAGACCCTGATGCTGGGAGGGATTGGGGGCAGGAGGAGAAGGGGACGACAGAGGATGAGATGGCTGGATGGCATCACCGACTCGATGGACATGAGTTTGGGTAAACTCCGGGAGTTGGTGATGGACAGAGAGGCCTGGCGTGCTTCGATTCATGGGGTCACAAAGAGTCGGACACGACTGAGCAACTGAACTGAACATTATTAAAATTATAGTTACTTTTCAATAGCTGGTGGTAAGAATATTGGAGTCTCCCCCTACTATTTCAATATATGTGTAATAATCTCTGATATGCAAAGAATTTTCCTAAAGATGGAAATTTTCTTATAACCTTCTTGCTGAGGTTAAACATCATGAAATGCAGTACTTAGATGAAAAGACTGGGCCCCGAGGTTGATGGCTCCCCTACTGGTTTTTCTAGATTTGAGAAACTACCAGGTGAACTAGGTTAACTTTGGAGTTATGCACATTGCATTTATGAGGCTCTGTTCATGAGAGGCAGGTTAGCAGTTCTGGATTTACGGGGGGACTGTATAGAAGTCCAGCGTATC
This sequence comes from Bos taurus, assembly GCF_002263795.3. Lineage (NCBI taxonomy): Eukaryota > Metazoa > Chordata > Mammalia > Artiodactyla > Bovidae > Bos > Bos taurus. Next base: position 94,618,450 of record NC_037336.1, read on the forward strand.
CTTGTCTGACGCCACGCGTGTTCGGAAGTCTGATCTGCTGTTCCTGTCGGCCGCTGCCTTTCCTGGGGCCAGCTCACCCTAGACCGCTAGTGCCCAGCTGGTGCCCTCGAGGGCGGGGTCGTCAGTGTGTGTCCCAGGGGCAGGGCATCACAGACTGCCCCGCTCTGTTGCAGGCATATGGTGCTTCTGAAGGAGCAGTATGGGAAGCAGGTGGTCGTGAACCTGCTGGGCAGCAGAGGCGGAGAGGAGGTGCTCAACAGAGCCTTTAAGGTAACTGGCTCCCTGCCCTGGGACGAGGCCAAGAGAAGGGGAGGGGGGCCTGCTCTGGGTGGGCTTCCCTGGGGACTGGAGACAGTGGCCTGCTCGCCCCATCTTTGAAGAGACTTTTTTCCATCAGAGCTTCAGCATTAAGTGATCTGGGCTCCTGATGAATGAAGTTTACTTTTCGTGAAGCCGTGTTTGGGTGAATTTGCTCAGAATGAGAACAGAGCGTCTCCTAGCTCCAGCTGCCTTTTCTCCCCGCTGGGTCATTGAGGACTCAGCATGGCCAGGCCTTTCCCCACCTCTCTTGGACAAACATACACACGTGTGCATGCATACATGCACGCATACATGTATGTTTGGGCTCCACCCCATGCATCCCTGACCCCTCAGGGGGCTGGGGTCCCCTGCTCACTCGTCGGGCGGGCCCAGCCACTAGTCCACACCTCCTGGCAAGTCCACACGAACACCCGCAGGACACTTGTACCTAAGTAGCTCTTCAGAGCCCCTGCTGGGTTTAACGCGAGCAGCCTAACATAATTTCCTCCTGTGAACTTGGAGCCTTCGAGTCGTCATCCAGCCTTGTTTGGGCTGCCCCCCACCCCGCCCTGCCCGAAGCTGCTCACTGTCCCCAGCTCTCTGTGGACTCCCCTTGGCTTTTGGCACATATTCCCCGCCCTGGGAAGATGCAGCGAGAAGCCCTGGATGGGGAGGGGGGCCGTGAGCAAAAGGCTCCACCCACCTCCAAGCATCTCTCCCGATTCCCAGTGCCCCCATGCGCATTCAGTCTTCTCTGGACCGAGTGGGCTATGGGCCTACACAGTCCTTTCAGCCCGTGTCCCCTGCTGGATGGGAAAGGAAAAAACCCTGTGGTTGTTCAGAGCTCAGGGAAGCCCCTTATGGAGAGTGTGAGCTTCCCGTCACTTCACAGGAAGTGTGTCCCCCGTGGTCCTGGCCCCTGGCCAGTGGAAGCTGAATCCACGGGGTGCGCGTTTCCCGCTGTTTGGGGAAGCCCCGTGCTTGCAGCAGACTTTCTGGTGGCCAGTTTCACTTGGCCAGACCTGCTTTTCCTGTTTGGTTTGTTGCTATGGGCAACAAGCTTGACAAGTATCTCCCCTCCCATCCATCTTGGCAGCAGTGTTGGCAGCTTATTTTAAGAAAAAAGAAGGGGGGGAAACCCTCAAGAACCTTCTCCCCTTTGTGCCTCGATTTTGGGGAGAAGGTGTTCTTAGCTGCCCCAGCAGCTGGTGGACCCCCGGGCCAGAATGGCAGACAGCCGACCTGGGGCCCAATGCAGGAGGCCAGGCTTCTGGGCAGGGAGGGGGTGAGAGGCAGACACTACCTGGAGAGCCTGGGTCATGGTCCCCACTGGAGTCGCATCAAAGAAGTTCCCTCAGCCCGTCGGCTCCACCACACTGAGGTCCACGCACTGGCAGCTGGCCTGTGACCCATGGCTCTCAGGCCACAGGGGACTGGGCACTTCTGCAGCTCATGAAGCCGCCAAGCGTGCCTGCTTTGGGTCAGCTGACGACCTCAGAACGAGACCTTCTTAATGTCGGTGCTTGTGTGTTGATTTGCATCTAGCCCGTGGGGGTCAGGCACTCAGAGTCGTAGGGACTAGACCGCCCGAAGCCTTTCTAGCCCTTTAAGTCACTAGACTCTGGCTGGGCACATGGTGGACAAGCCTGACCTGAAGCCACACTCTGGGATGGCAGCGCGTCATCCTTTGCCCCCAGGGCTGCCTGGTGAGAGTGCTGGGGTAGCCGGTGTAGAGGGCAGACCTCTGCCCAGCACCCACCTGCGTGCTTCTCCATCTCGGCCCTGCCTTCAGTCTGGCTCACCTGCTGGATCTAAGCCCCGGGAGGCCCTGAGCCCCCATCTCCCCAGGGTTTCACTGGGCTGGACCTCCCCCACCCGCAGGTCCTCCTGGAGGACCCTCCTGGAGGCTTGGCTTGTAGGGATGGGACTGGTTACCAGGGCGACGGGAGCTGGATTATGAGCTCCGCAACCTGCTTCACTGCCCCGGGTCCTGGGACACTGAGCACTGCGGGGCCTGCAGAACAGAGCCGTCCTTCCCCGCAGGCGCCCTCTGGAGAGCCCTGTGGGAGGTGATGTCCCTGCTGGGCCCGGGGCTGCCCCGAGGAGCCACGGGGCAGAGTCACAGAGCCACAGTCTGGCTGTCTTCCGCCCGAGGCGGACCTCCGGCCCTTCTGCAGGCGAGACGCGCTTTGTGGTTTCGTCCCCAGGGTCGTGTTCTGTGCTGCCCCTTTCCGGATCAGGGCTGGTAAACCGCCTGGTCCACCGTAACCCTTCAGGCCAAGCCCCTGGGCCCTGCTGAGTGATGCGGTTAAGCGGCCAGATGCCCCGCCACCCTCTCCCATCCCCTTTCAGAAGCTGCTCTGGGCTTCCTGCCACGCCGGCGACACGCCTATGATCAACTTTGACTTCCATCAGTTTGCCAAAGGTGGGAAGCTCGAGAAATTGGAGAACCTCCTGCGGCCCCACTTGAAGCTGCACTGGGATGACTTTGACGTGTTCACCAGGGGCGAGAATGTAAGTCCACGGTGAGTCTCACTCATGTCCTGTCCTCCTGCCGGATGGATGGGCTGGCCAAGAGGCAGGCGACTCCTGGGAACGCACCCCCAAGCCTCGCTGCTCCTGCTTTAGCCGGTGGGCAGACCTGTGACATGTCCTATTGGGGAAACCTCCACTGGGGTTTCCGTGGGAAAGACAGAGCCAGACAGGCAGCTTAGGATCCGCTCGTCTGCATCGTGCTGGTGACTCTGGGCTGCAGGGGTGGGCTCTAGGTGGCGGTGGGCTACCAGGCAGGAGGTGAGGGGTTCTCTCTTGATGAGTTTCCTTGGGGGCCTGCAATCCCACAGGCTTCTTCCAACACAGCTTGTAACTTGTATGCATTGGTTTCCTAAGTTTTCAGAAAGGCACTTTGCGGATGAACTGTCTCGACTGCCTGGACCGAACCAACGCAGTGCAAAGCTTCATCGCCCTCGAGGTCTGTCTCTCGGCCATCTATATCCTGTCCTGGGCTGCTGGGGGGATGGGCTGGGCTCAGCACCCTCGTGGGCTCTTGTGGTCACCGTGGGGAGGGGACAGCCATGTGCCCGGCATCTAGAGAGGGGTCTCGCTGAGGGTCACGTGACCGGTGGCCCCTCACCAGTGAGGGGTGGTGGTGGGCCTCACACACTCTTTGGAAGGACCCCAGATGCGGCGGTCCACGGCCACCACCTGGAGGAAAGACAGGCTGTAGTGGTTGTTGTGGACGAGGGTGGAGTAAGGCTGCCTGAGGTGAGGCTGGGTTTGCAGCCTGCTGCCCGGGTGACCTCCCCTGGCTCCCTGCTGGGAGGAGGCGTGGGGTCAGTGCTGCCCGCCATCCAGCCTTGGCTGTCCTGCTTGCTGGGGGTGTCAGGGGAGGGCTGGGTGGTGTAGATGAAGTCCAGTGGGCCATGGCGGGAAGCCCCATCCTCCGATGCGAGGGGGCCCTGTCCTCTGAGGGCGCAGAGTCAGCCCCATAATCACTGAGTAGGAGCTCTTGGGGAGTGGCGCCTGGTGGTGTACCCTGGGCAGCTTCCGAGGGGCACGTCGGTGACCGCTGGTCCCTCTGGCTTTCCCAGGTCCTCCATCTGCAGCTCGAGAGCCTCGGGCTGAACTCAAGGCCCATCGCTGACCGCTTCGTGGAGTCCTTCAAGGCCATGTGGTCTCTGAATGGGCACAGCCTGAGCAAGATGTTCACGGGCAGCCGGGCCCTGGAGGGGAAGGCCAAGGTAGGGCCATGCCTCCGGGGGCGGCGGGCGGGCAGACAGGCGGGGGCCCAAGCAGGCCCCTCTCACGGCTGTCTGTCTGTCTGTCCGTTGTCCGGCCTACGGCAGGTGGGCAAGCTGAAGGACGGGGCCCGGTCCGTGTCTCGCACGATCCAGTCCAACTTCTTCGACGGGGTGAAGCAGGAGGCCATCAAGCTGCTGCTGGTTGGAGACGTCTACAGCGAGGAGTCTGCGGACAAGGGGAGGATGCTGTTGGACAACCCGGCCCTGCTGGGTGAGGGGCTCCCACTTGCCTGGAGCTGGGTCGGGGGGGCGTCCAGTTGCCCTGCCATCCAGAGGACATGCGATGGGTCCAGCTAGCCTGCCCACCCTCACATAATCTTAGATGGCAGGTGGCAGGCAGCCCCTGAGCGAGCTTCTGTGCTCAGAACCTGACCCTTGACTCTAGCTTGACCCGTCTCACGGTGTGACCAGCTGATCTAAACAACCAGCTGCCTTGTCTTGTGTGAGATGCTCAGCCAGGTGCAGCTGCAAGTGGAGGCTGAGGAGAGGCTCAGGAGAACACAGTCATTGCCCTCACAAGTCCTGGAGATGCCGCGTGAGGCCACGTAGAGAACCCCAGGGTGGTCAGGAGGCAGAAGGGCGCTTAAGCCATGGTTATTATTGGGGTTTTCATAGCGAAGGCTGGGTGGGGTAGACAGTGTGGCACGGGCTGGCTGGAGTAACTCTGGAGCTTTGGGCTACAGCCGTGGGCTCTAGGTGGATGGTTGCTCAGCTGTGTCTGACTCTGCAGCCCCATGGACTGCAGCACACCAGGCTTCCCTGTCCTTTACTATCTCCCAGAGTTTGCTCAAACTCATGTCCATTGAGTTGGTGATGCCATCCAACCACCTCATCCTCTGTTGCCCCCTTCTCCTCCTACCCTCAGTCTTTCCCAGCATCAGGGTCTTTTCCAATGTGTTGGCTCTTTGCATCAGGTGGCCTAAGTATTGGAGCTTCAGCTTCAGCATCAGTCCTTCCAGTGAATATTCAGGGTGGATTTCCTTTAGGGTGGACTGGTTTGATCTCCTTGTTGGGAGGACGTCGACTCCAGGGAGTGGGGGCTGGAAAGAGGAGGCGCAGCTCTGGACTGGTTGTGTGCGCAGAACAGGTTCTGGCTGACTCTGAGACCGGGCTTAACCCCAGGAAGAGCAGTCCCTCCCCACCCCGAAGGTCGAACTCCACAATATACAGAAGATAAAATTGTTTACACGAAACCAGCTGTCACTCTGGTTTCCGGGAGCCTGTTCTTCTGGACTCACGGAAGCATTCACGCTCCTCCTCTGTTACTTTGGACCGTTTTCCAAACCGAGAGGCTGGGAGAGATAAAGTGGGCTCCCCAGGAGCTGATGTCTTTGAATGTTAACTTACTCCAGGAATCTTTCTCAGCTAGAAAGGGTTCTTGGTCCCATTGCCACATGTTATTTATAGGCATTCTCCCCTGAGGGTAATCTCCTGTTTCTGTTATAACCCGGGACCCTAGAAATCCTGCAGTAGGTAGGCTGCCTTCCACTCTTAGGGACAGGACTGTCATGGTTCCCTCAACAGCTAGAGGTTTCTTTTCTTTTTTTTGAAATTAGTTATACTTGACATGTTAGCTTCAGGTGTATAACATAATGATTTGCTATTTGATGTTGCAGAATCAGTTCAGTTCAGTTCAGTCGCTCAGTCGTGTCCAACTCTTTGCAACCCCATGAATCGCAGCACGCCAGGCCTCCCTGTCCATCACCAGCTCTTGGAGTTTACCCAAACCCACGTCCATCCAGTTGGTGATGCCATCCCACCATCTCATTCTCTGTCGTCCCCTTCTATGCCCTAACCAGCATCAGGGTCTTTTCAAATGAGTCAGCTCTTCGCATCAGGTGGCCAAAGTATTAGAGTTTCAGCTTCAACATCAGTCCTTCCAATGAACACCCTGGACTGATTTCCTTTAGGATGGACTGGTTGGATCTCCTTGGAGTCCAAGGGACTCTCAAGAGTCTTCTCCAACACCACAGTTCAAAAGCATCAATTCTTCGGCACTCAGCTTTCTTTATAGTCCAACTCTCACATCCATATATGACTACTGGAAAAACCATAGCCTTGACTAGACAGATCTTTGTGGACAAAGTAATGTCTCTGTATTTTAATATGCTGTCTAGGGTGGTCATCACCACAATAATTCTAGTTTACATCCATCACCACACATAGTTACAAAAGGTTGTTTTTTCTTGTGACGAATGTGTAATGCGACGCTGTTAGCTACAGTCATCATTCTGTATGTCACACCCCCAGGCTGCTTCTTTCATAGCTAGAAGTTTGTACCTTTTGGCCACCTTCATCCACTGCCCCTCACCTCCACCCTAGCCTCTGGCAACTGTTCTCTGCATCTGTGACTTCATTTTTTCTTAAGGTTTGTATATGGGGATGTGTTGAAGATTCCGCATAAAAGTGCATTGGGGGCTTCTTTGGGAAATTTTTAATGGCATCTTACCTCCTAGGGCTTCCCTGGTTGCACAGACATAAAGAATCTGCTTGCTATGGAGGAGACCCGGGTTTGATCCCTGGGTTAAGAAGATCCTCTGGAGAAGGGCATGGCAACCCACTCCAGTATTCTTGCCTGGAGAATCCCATGGACAGAGCAGCCCAGCAGGCTCGAAAAGAGTTGAACACAACTGAACGACGAACAGTTTCACTCTCCCCTAGAGCAGGGGTCCCCAGCCTCCAGGATCTAACGCCTGATGATATGAGGTGGAGCTGATCTAACAGTAATAGAAATAAAGTGGACAATAAATGTAACGCACTTGAGTCATCCTGAAACCACCCCACCCCACCCTCGCCCTGGTCCATGGAAAAACTATCTTCCACGAAAACCAGTCCCTGATGCCAAAAAGGTTGGGGACCACTTCCCTAGAGCCGGTAAACATTATAGGTTCGTGGAAAAGAAGGGGAAACCTAGCAGTTTTCCTTATAAAGGTGTATAACTCTTATCTTAGAAATTTTTGGAGTTTTTGAAAAATTGGTTTGCCCATGCTGCAAATGGCTTCACACCCCTTTTCTGCTTTTATTCCTCCATTGCTGCGGAAATTCCCGTTTGGCTTCTGATAGGCAGGGTGATGTTTGTGTCAACCCTGGAGACGAGGCCACCTCAGGACAAGTGGAAAGAAGCTCTGAGTGGCACAGTGCGTCTCATTTCATAGCAGAGTGTATGTGATGGAGATTTGGCTTAAGTGCCCAGTTTAAAAAATGGAATATATTTTGGCCATCTAGAGGACGGACCTGGTTCAGAGTAATGATTTTTTAAAGGCTTGAGTCTGGGGGTACCACAAACCGTTGCTGGTGCTTGGACTGGAAGATGGAGAATGCAAAGTGGGTGTCAGAGCCGAAGTTCCGTGCGGGAAGTTGCAGGGTGCCTGTTGATGAACTTCCGTGGGATCGTGGCGTGACCGTGGAGGATGGGTGTCCCTGTGACCTGACGTCAGAGCCCGTGTGGCTGTGCTGGGGGAAGGGTGTGGAGGGGACGTTGTAGCAGAAGGGCCACAAGGAGGTGCTCTGCTCGTGGTGGGCTTTAGCCTCATCCTCATAAGGCCCGGCCACTGGTTCCTGTGGATGGCCTCGGCGTCCCTCTCTGGCAGCAGCCCTGGCTGGGTTTCTGGGGGTGTGGGGGAAATGCATGAGTTTTGGGGTGAGACAGACACGCCCTTTCTGTGTCCCCGATAGTGACTCCCAAGATCCTGAGAGCCATGTCGGAGCGCCAGTCAGAGTTCACAAATTTCAAGCCGGTGTGCGTGGCTGTGGGCACTTGGAACGTGAACGGTGGGAAGCAGTTCAGGAGTAACCTGCTGGGCACGGCCGAGCTGGCCGACTGGCTGCTGGACGCGCCCTCGCTGTGCCGAGTCACCGGACCCCCGGGTGAGTGCGGCCGGGTCAGGGTGATGGGTGTAGAGCCCCCTCGCCGCGGGCCTCGCCCACAGGTGGGAAGTTGGGTGTTTGGCCTTCTCGCTCCTTAGAACGTTCAGCAAACGCTGTGGTCTGACTTTGCAGAAGATGTCTGGCAAATTACTTATGTGGCACCTTTTCTTTTCCAAGTGTTTGGAAGGGTTACCCAAGCGGTGAATCTCCATTTTCTCTTCACACATAGATTTTGCACTTTTTCAGTTTTGATGACTAGAACCCTCAGGCTGTAAGAAGTGAGTGAGATGCCAGACCCGGCCCATGCCTTGACCCAGAACACACACCCCTGCCTTTTCTCAGACCCCTCTTATTGACACATGTTTGCTTCAGCAGTCATGAAGAAGTTGTGTCCCCTTTTAAGAATAAAATAATTGCGAGGTTGGACACCTCACCTTTTATCCTATGTCATGCAAAATAATATTTAATGGCCTCAGAGGTCAATATCCAAACACGTGCTTTTTCTCTGAGAATCAGCCGTTTATTTAGGCCTTTGGTTTTTCTCCTGCTCATCTGGGTTCCAGTTCCCTGCCTGCTGTGTGCAGTGCTGGGGGGCGTGTGGGGGGCTGCACTCATGTGCCTTGATGACGATCAGAGCCCAGAGCCCCGTTTCCACTGTCTGTGCCCTGTCTGCGTGGGGCAGGGGGCAGGGTACCGCAAGGACACGGCTCGGAGTCACGGGGATGGCTTAGGGCTCGTCGAGAGGGATGTGGCCGGTGGCTACAGGGCTTCTGTTCACCAAAGGCCCCTCGTTCGAGGGAAGATAGAGCTGAACAAATTGCTGATGAGAAGCCCCTCTGCTTGTTCTGCTGTCTGTAAACCAGCATTTCTGGGGCAGACTTCATCAGAGCGGGTCCATCCCCTGACCCTCAGGACACCAGAGCCCTGGGAGAAGACCACAGTCGGACATTAACCCAGAGGGGCTGGTCCAGGGCTGTGAGAGTACTGAGGGCCACGCAGGTTTGAGCCAGTGCCCCCCACCTCCCGGGAGCTTAGGGCCTAGCAGGTTGGGGTGGGGCAGGTTGGGCCTGGGGCAGGTCTGCTGGCATGGAAGTTATGAGTCCAGGCACTTTGCACGTGTCCTCTGACTTCATGACCACCCTTCAGGGTGACCATTAAAGTGTCCCTTTTGAAAAGCAAGCCACAGAGAGGTCAGTGATGCTCCTGGGATGCAGGCAGGGAAGGGCCGTGTGCACAGTGGGAGCTGGAGGGAGGTGGGCGTGTGCTTGCCTGTGGCCAGGAGGGCTTGCCCAGGCCGCGGGGCTCTGGCCCTCGAGTTGGCCGCACCGGCCCTAGTAGGTCTGACTTCCTCCGTCTTCTGCTTGTTCCGCAGATGATGGCGGCAGCCCAGCTGACATATTTGCCGTGGGGTTCGAAGAGATGGTGGAGCTGAGTGCGGGGAACATCGTCAACGCCAGGTGGGCGGCCGGGCCTGGGGTGTGGGATCCCGAGCTGGGGTGGCCACTAACCTGCGACCCTTGGTGCTGCCCGAGTTCCTTAAGTCCTCCCAGACGTGCTCCTCCCTGTTCCTCTCTCTGCTGATTGAGGGGCCAGAAGGAAGGGTGGGGGAGGCTCTGTGCTCCCGGAGCTGCCTGGCCTGGAGGGTTGAGTCACCAGCTGCCTGTGGTGTGTTTGAGCCCCGAGGGTGTGGGCTGGGTTGGAGGGGGGCTGACTCACGTTTCCTGGGGAAAGATGAGAGAGGGAGAGGTGTAAAAAACCCGTACAAAGGAAGGAAAACCACTGGACGAACATTTGGTGTGAACTCAGCTGGACTCTTTCTTTCCTAGTCCGTTGTAAAGTACTTTCTGAACGAATAATAAAGCCTGGTTCTATGGCAGTCTAATGGTAAAGAACCCACCTGCCAATGCATGAGACCTAAGAAACTCTGATTTGATCCTCGGTCCAGGAAGATTCCCCTGGAGGAGGAAATGGCAACCCACTCCAGTATATTCTTGCGTGGAGAATCCCACAGACGGAGGAGTCCGGCGGGCTACATATAGTCCATGGGGTCACAAAGAGTCGGACAAGACTGAAGTGACTTAGCGCGCACACGTGGAGGTCTTATGAGTAAGGCCCTGAGCTGGGTGGCCGGTGGCAGGGGTAGAGGTGATGTGCGGAACACAGCCAGAAACATGCAGATAGTACGCTGTAAGGACTGAGGCTCAGAGGGCCTCAGTTGTGCAACCGATATGATGTCAGTTTGGTAAAAAAGAACCAGCTCAGGGCTGGAGGAGTCTCCAGGTGGGAGAGCCTGCGTCCAGCTAACTGTGAACAGCATCGCTGCTTTCTCTCCTCCAGTACCACCAACAGGAAGATGTGGGGTGAACAGCTCCAGAAGGCCATCTCGCGCTCTCATCGGTACATCCTTTTGACTTCGGCACAGCTGGTGGGCGTCTGTCTTTACATCTTTGTGCGTCCGCACCACATCCCCTTCATCAGGTAAGAGCATTTCGTTTACAGACATCTGGGGGAACCCGGGATTCTTTTATTCCCACTTCCTTTCCCCCGCCCCCCACTTCCTGCAGCAGGAATCAGGACCTGCCATTATTTTAGTCAAGTGTAACACAACCCCCAGGGAAAAACCAGGCTGAATAGAATATTGTCTAGCATTTAAAAAGCCTCGATGGGAACTTCTAGCTCGGGAAGCTGGACCCTTTTTGGAGCAGCGTTTCACCATCGCTGTCAGCCAGGCTCAGTTGGGCGCAGGGAAGGGGTTCCTTGCTGCAGTGTTAGACAGGAAACCTCTGGCCTAGAGCTGGGTAACTCATCAGGAAATGAGTTGTTGTCTCTTTTCAAAAGAATTCTACATTTCAAAAGATGTGTGGGCAGAAACTCTCTACCGCTGTCACCCCGTTACTCAGTCTCCAAAGTGACAGCTTTGTGAATGTCATGAGGGGAAAAGCCTTGGAACAGGATGTCTTTTAGGAAAGGGCGTGTGTGTGTGTGCACGCACAGGCATGCATGTGTGTTTTAAGGTTGGGAGGAACTCCCCTTCTCCCGCAGCTGTCTCATAGCCTTCCCTTGCTCCCTGGTCTCACTCATGTTGTTAGAGTCCCTGCCAGTCTTTCTCTTTGCCGATACCTGGCATTGAGCTGGCCTGACCCCTGAACCCAATAGGGTCATACAGGTTGTGCATCTCCTCAGAGGTCAAGGACCACAGACTGCCCGGGGCAGCACCTGGAGAGCAAAATGCTCTGTGTTCCTAATAATCTCTTCTGTGACCTCTGGGAAACTTTACGGTTCGTGTCCCCAGTGGTTGCTGTAACAGCCTGGCAGTGTCCACAGGGAGTGGGTAAAGGTCGGTTGTGGTTACAGTGAGGCTGCGGTTGGGGTCGGGATCAGAGATGGAACACGGGGAAGGGGTCCATGCCGAGGGGCTCCGGGTTTCCCAGGCGCCCGCTGAGGTCCCGACCCCGATGTCCTTGGCCCCGAGGCCCTCCAGCCTAGGGCTGGGTGAGCGCGCACTCTTGCTGGCAGGTTACCTCATACCTTGTCTGTTGGGCGCCAGTCCCAGGGAGCAGGTGGAGGCTCCGTGGTCCTGTGGACCCGCGCACTCCCTTGCGTGCATTGTAAGTCAGCATCTTAACACCAGCAGGCCAGTGCTTGGTGGCCACCCCCCTCCACCAGTCCAGCACAAATAACTGGATGGCTCCTGTTTCTTAAACGTACGTTGATTATCTGAGGGCCCCTCCTGTAAAAGCTGTGTAGGATACGGTGGCTGCTTCTGCTGTATCTGGGAGACCAGAAGCAGGTGGTAGGGGAGGTGATTCAACTCCAATGTGCTTCGTGGGTGCTTGTGTGAGCAACTTCGGACGGAGCTGGGACCACAGAGAGGATACTCCTGTCTGCCCCAGGGGGCTGCCCCAAGGCGAGGAAGGGAAGGGGTGACGTGGAGTGGACGGTGACGCGGGTCCCCATGTGGCCTGGTCCCCGGCGGTGGGAGCCTCCGAGCGGATGGTGTGGGGGGGTTCTCGGAGCCCCCAGCCCCGAGCTGCCACCAAGTGGCTCGTCTCTGTAGCAGAACAGCGTCTGCTTTTCCTTCGGAGGCACTGGGAAGACCCCCCACCGCGTGTGCACTCTCTGTTCCAGGGACGTGGCGATGGACACAGTGAAGACGGGCATGGGAGGGAAGGCGGGGAACAAGGGCGCCGTGGCCATCCGCTTCCAGTTCCACAGCAGCAGCTTCTGCTTCGTCTGCTGCCACCTGACGGCCGGGCAGTGCCAGGTGAAGGAGCGGAATGAGGACTACAGGGAGATCACCCAGAAGCTGAGCTTCCCCATGGTGAGCAGGGCGGTGGGCGGTGGCTGGGTCCCTGCCCCGGTCAGCCCCGCCCGGTGTTCTGAGCAGCTGCAGGAGGGTGGGGCACACGGCTCTAGGAGCATCCCTGCCCTGGGGACTCAGCTTTCCAGGAGGGGGAAACGAGCCAGGGAAGCTGAGATAGAGGTGAGCGGGCGTCCAGCCCAGGAGTGCTGGGTTCCCCCTGTATCTCCGTACCTTGCTGAACACGCTGATACACCCTGCGTGTTCTTATTCTAAGGCAACTGCGTGGAACTGGGAAGGAGAACCCGTGTGCTCTGTCTTAAGTTGGGAAAGAACGTTTGAATCCAAACCCAGTGTACGATTTGGTTTTCCTGAGACTCACACTCACCTTCTTGTGGTGGCTCAGAAAAGAATACCCGGTTTCGAAACCAGTCCGTTTGGGAGCCCCCGGATCCTGGTCTGGTTTCTTGGTTTCCAGTATCATGCATCATGCCGCCCTCTAGCGGGGGTTCCAAAGTTTTCATTCTGAAGCCATCTCTGCAAATTCAGATTTGAATGTTTTCCTTTCTATGTGGAGATGATGGTCTCGCATACCGTCAGCCCCCTGCAGACACACCTGTTCCCCAGCAGTGAGAGTAGACTTCAGCCGTTCTTGCCATGGATTCTGTCTGAGACACGGCTGGGTCACAGAGCTCTTCTGTGTAAGGCCAGATCCCTTAAAACTGACATCCTGTTCAAGGGCCTGCACTCAAGGCAAGAATTCCTTAGTTTTCATGAAGAAGAGCTTGAAGTTGTTCAACAATTAATCCTTGTTGAAGCTTTTATTTCTTGGAATAAAAATAAAGAAGTGAGTTGGGAAATTTGTCACTGTAGTTTGCCAGATTCAGTTCAGTTCAGTTCAGTTGCTCAGTCGTGTCCGACTCTTTGTGACCCCATAAATCATAGCACACCAGGCCTCCCTGTCCATCACCAACTCCTGGAGTTCACTCAGACTCATGTCCATCGAGTCAGTGATGCCATCCAGCCATCTCATCCTCTTTCGTCCCCTTCTCCTCCTGCCCCCAATCCCTCCCAGCATCAGAGTCTTTTCCAATGAGTCAACTCTTCGCAAGAGGTGGCCAAAGTACTGGAGTTTCAGCTTTAGCATCATTCCTTCCAAAGAAATCCCAGGGCTGATCTCCTTCAGGATGGACTGGTTGGACTCTCCAGAGTCTTCTCCTTGCAGTCCAAGGGACTCTCAAGAGTCTTCTCCAACACCACAGTTCAAAAGCATCAATTCTTCAGTGCTCAGTTTTCTTCACAGTCCAACTCTCACATCCATACATGACCACAGGAAAAACCATACCTTGACTAGACGGACCTTTGTTGGCAAAGTAATGTCTCTGCTTTTGAATATGCTATCTAGGTTGGTCATAACTTTCCTTCCAAGGAGTAAGCGCCTTTTAATTTCATGGCTGCAGTCACCATCTGCAGTGATTTTGGAGCCCCTAAAAATAAAGTCTGACACTGTTTCCACTGTTTCCCCATCTATTTCCCATGAAGTGATGGGACCGGATGCCATGATCCTCGTTTTCTGAATGTTGAGCTTTAAGCCATCTTTTTCACTCTCCACTTTCACTTTCATCAAGAGGCTTTTGAGTTCCTCTTCACTTTCTGCCATAAGGGTGGTGTCATCTGCATATCTGAGGTTATTGATATTTCTCCCGGCAACCTTGATTCTAGCTTGTGCTTCTTCCAGTCCAGCGTTTCTCATGATGTACTCTGCATATAAGTTAAATAAGATTATGTAGGACTAATATTTTCTTTTCGTGTCTGTGTAACTTGAAAAAAAGTAAAGTCCAACCCTTCTCACTTGACATGTGCTATTTTGAAGTAGCAAACATGGGACACAGTTTCAATAATTAAAGAGTTGATAATAGAGCTCTTTTTCGGTAGAAATATTGAGGGTACCCATATTCTATACCGGTGCTATTCAATAGAGTAGCCACTAGCCACAAGTAGCTATTCAAATGTAAAATAGATAAAATAAAGCCAAAAGCCCTCAGTCACACTGGCTGCATTTCACGTGCGTGGCCCCATGTGGCTGGGCTTTGGACAGCTGAGGTTCAGAGCCTTTCCATCACTACCGAGCATTCTTTTAGGCAGGGCTGCTCCACATGGTTCTCTTATTGGGCTGTGATAATTTCAGTCTTCTGTCCAGAATATTGTGGGCTGAGGGGAGTGGAAGTACCACTCAGTGGTAGTGAACAGAAGCAGGTTTCACGGCATGGCAGATCTGAGTTCATATCTTGCCTATATCATGCACTCGTGGTGTAACCTTCAGCAGAGTTTCTGAACTTTTTTTTTTTTTTTTTTCTTTTAATCTGTTAGAGAATCAAGAGTATGTGCTTCTCAGGGCCACTGTGAAGGCAGGGCACCTCAGAACAGAGCCCAGCATTGTGGGCGGAGGATACTGTGCTGCTATTGTTGTGATTCCCGGGTGGGGAAAGGGGAAGATGTCTGAGATCGACAGGGCTGCCCTGGATGCGGGCACACAGCTGACTGGGCAGGCTGGGGGCAGGGGGACTGATCAAGGCGGGTGATGGAGGATCAAGGATAAAAATGTATGAAACCCACGAGCTTTTACAGAGTTGCATGTCCTGAGCGTTTATACTTATTTTCTTAAGCCTCATTCTCATAACACTGAATATTTGGGCCATTGTTGTTAGGATACAGACATAACGAAGCAGGGGTACAGCCTGGCGGCCGAGATCTGATGGGCAGAGCGAATACTGGCCATCATGCGCCTTGTATTAGGGATGGTGCTTTCCCCAGACCACTCAAAAACACTATTTAAAGTGTAAAAAGTAAGCCACATGCAAGTATATTGGCAGGTTTTTATGGCATTAGTGAAAAATGAGATGCTTTAGCAGACTCTTTTTTTAAAAATAACATTTTAAGAAAAACATATCTGCCTATCTTCTGTATGGTGAATTTGTTTTTCCCCCTCTCCCACATTTCCTTGCAAGATGGATCAAATCATCAGGATTTCTTTCTTTTTATGACTTAGGGAAGAAACATTTTCTCTCACGATTACGTGTTTTGGTGTGGTGATTTCAACTACCGCATTGATCTCACTTACGAAGAAGTCTTCTATTTTGTTAAACGCCAAGACTGGAAGAAGCTTCTGGAATTTGATCAGCTACAGCTGCAGAAGTCAAGTGGAAAAGTAAGTTGTGCTTTTGAAATAGTTTTTAACACCTGCTCCAGAGTGGAGTGTGCACGAGTGTGTTCTACGTTGCTTCCGTCCTCTCCGACTCTTCGCGACCCCATGGACTGTAGCCCGCCAGGCTCCTCTGTCCATGGGATTCTCCAGGCAGGAATACTGGAGTGGGTTGCCATGCCCTTCTCCAGGGGACCTTCCCCACCCAGGGATCGAACCCGCGTCTCTTCTGTTTCCTGCATTGGCAGACGGGTTCTTTACTACTAGCGCCACCTGGGAGCCCCCAGTGTGGAACAGCATCTACTGAATGCACACGCTCGTGTTTGCAAATTAAGCTTCATGCGTGGATGTAAGTGATTCTGATATGGTAGAAAACGTGCCAGCATAAGAAGCTAGAGACATGTGAGTCTACGTCCACATTCGTGTCCTGTTCCTGCTTTTTCCGGCCACAGTCAACGTCTGTGTCTTCTCGTGGCCAGAGGGGCTGTCGCTGTTTGGAAGGACACTGGCTACACGCAAGCCACCGGAGCAGCTCAGGGTGATAGGAGCCTCTATGCCCCGGCGCCGTGGTTGGAGGGGCAGGAAGCTGTCCCTTCCTCCTCCAGACAAGCTGAACCCTGGTCCAGGGCTTCCCGGGGAGTAAGTTTGAATCCAAGCTGATTCAAACAGCCCCACATCAGCCTCTGCGCACACAGCTGGTGAGGATGGCGGGTTTGATGTACACAGTCCAAACACCCTGTACTCGGGCTGAGGCTTGTAGGAATGGCTGTATGTCAGGCGCACTAAACCAGCAAGTGACATGCTAGACTCTGCTCAAAGCAATTCATTTTGGTGATATCTCTGTTTCTTGTTAGTGAACATGCTAACAAATTCATTTAATACACTGTCTAATACACTTCACACACCGACTTGTACACATAGTTCTCAAGACCATCCTACAGATTAGGTATGATACCCATTTTATAGATAAGAAGACTGAGGCCAAAGTCACATAACATATCCAAGATCACAGAGTCAGTAAACAGAGCCACGATACAGCCCAAGACCGTCAGAGTTCAGCTCAGACTTACCTTGTGCGACCCCATGCAGGTTTTTAGTGCCTCCTCAGGTCACGATGCAAAGGTGATGGCACCCCACTCCAGTACTCTTGCCTGGAAAATCCCATGGACAGAAGAGCCTGGTGGGCTGCAGTCCATGGGGTCGCAGAGTCGGACATGACTGAGCGACTTCCCTTTCACTTTTCACTTTCATGCATTGGAGATGGAAATGGCAACCCACTCCAGTGTTCTTGCCTGGAGAATCCCAGGGACGGGGGAGCCTGGTGGGCTGCTGTCTGTGGGGTCGCACAGAGTTGGACACGACTGAAGAGACTTAGCAGCAGCAGCAGGTCACAACGTAACAGGGAAGATTCAGCTATAGGATCTGTCTTCAGTTCAAGGTCACACTGGCGGGCCTCCACACCTCGACACCTGTTTACTTCCTAGCAGGACAGACTGAGGGGAAGGGAAGCACAGCTAGTTCCATTCACCTGGTGAAAGCACAGCGGGTTGTGTGGCGCAGGCAGGGAGGGCAAGACCCCTTCTGAAGCGAGATCCGGTCATTCCTACGGGCTTTCTGTCGTCCCCCTCGGGGACGTGGGTCGCTGGGGATGGCCAGAGGGCAAAGGGACCTTTACAGGCCTTTCTGTTAAGGGTCCTTCTTCCTTCCTCCTGCCAGTGTCCTCCACACCCTTCCACTTGAACACCGAGTGAGTGTCTGTTCCCCGGCTGCCCACAGCATCAGGGCTGGACCAGGGTTAAGTGAAGACGGAGGGGAACTGGGCTTCCGTTCTGAGCCGCTCCCTACCTATGTTGACTAAAAAGATGTGCAACATGAGAGTTGTGAATTGTTTTATTTGGGGCAAAATGAGGACTGCAGCCCGGGAGACAGCACATCAGAGAGCTCTGAGAGAGTGCTCCAAGGCGGCAGTGGGGAAAATTAAACATATAAGATTTTGGTGAAGGAGGAGTTCAGTGCAATCAAGCACTCACTTTACAAAAGGTTTTCTGCTAGTCACGAAGGGATTTAGTGATTTCTCGATATGAAGGGATGCAAAGATTGGGATCAGGAAATCAGTTCCTGAAAATATCTATCAAAGACCAGTCCCACTGGGTTCCCTGGAGCACTGAGTGCCTCATTCTCCACCCTGAACTCCCTCAGTTCAGTTCAGTCGCTCAGTTGTGTCTAGCTCTTTGCAACCCCATGGACTACAGCACGCCAGGCCTCCCTGTCCATCACCAACTCCCAGAGCTTGCTCAAACTCATGTCCATTGAGTTGGTGATGCCATCCATCCAGCCATCTCATCCCCTTCTCCTCCTGCCCTCTTTCCCAGCATCAGGGTCTTTTCCAGTGAGTCAGTTCTTCGCATGAGGTGGCCAAAGTACTGGAGTTTCAGCTTCAGCATCAGTTCTTCCAGTGAATATTCAGGGTGGATTTCCTTCAAGATGGACTGGTTGGATCTCCTTGCAGTCCAAGGGACTCTCAAGAGTCTTCTCCCTGAACTCCCTCAGGGGGTATTGAAGGTCAGCAGCTGCAACAGCACAGAGCTCAAACTGCAGACGCAGATGGGAAGTGTCCTTGGCGAGTGCCCATTTGCAGTTGATAGCCAGTTGGTTTAGTTAACAGATAGGGATCAAGGCCTTGCCGGGGCTGGGCTGGACAGTCCTCTCGCATGGAAGCAGCCTCCTTGCCTGTGTCTGTCGCTGTCCCCCATGTGATCGATCTGGTGCTAAGGCGGGTGGGAGGCCCAGTGGTGTGTCCTTCGGCAGAACAAAGAGATGATCGTCACTTTTTTTGCTGATTAAAAGGCGTTCAGATGTCCCGTATTCGACATGCCTGCCACTATGATGTAGGTTCTGTTCCTGTCGGGAACAAAAAGAACTGCTTTGGGACATGCCCTCTGGTGTGTGTAACAGACGTGACCTAGGGGAACTGAGATGGTCCTGTGACTTCTCCTCCCGATAGATATTTAAAGACTTTCACGAGGGCACCATTGACTTTGGACCCACCTACAAGTACGACGTGGGCTCCGCTGCCTACGACACCAGTGACAAGTGCCGCACCCCCGCCTGGACGGACAGGGTCCTGTGGTGGAGAAAGAGGCACCCTTCCGACAGAACAGGTGGGTGACATGTGTGCAGCGTCAGACGCGGAGGGGGCGGTGACCCGTGTGCCACGGGAAATCGCGTTTCCTAGTCCAGTGCTCTTCGCTCTTTAAAGAACAAGGCTCCTGTTAACCCAGGACTACAGGAAACTCATTCCCGATGTTACCCCTAGGCTTTGGGAGTGGTGCTTTGGGGGAGCCCCCCTCTGGCCTCTTTCTAGAGACTGCAGCCTATGAGTGTGCGGGCTCCCGGATCTCTGCATCTGTGCCTCGTGGCTCTCTGCCCACACCACCCCACCCTGCTGCCTTTTGTTCACAGCGGGGACCAGGGGAGAGGCCCTGGGTCCTCCTCTCGGGCACCTCTGCCTCTCACACTCGTGCCCTTTCTCTAGCCCGTTTTGTTCAGCCCAGCTCTTGCCTGCTGAAAGCCCCAACTCCAGATCACACATGAGCAAGACACAGGAAAGATAACTTTCATCCATTAGTCGTTGATTGTGTTTTGAACGATTATTGAAGCCCAGCAAGAAATGCAGTTTGTTAAAAAATTCGAACACCTATAAACTGATACATAAACAATTAAACTGTCCTGGTGAGATGGATGCTGAGATTGTAAAGCCCAGAAATCTCACCTGCAGATTGAGAAGATGCGTTTTTGTCCAGATCTGTTTGTGGACATCTGCGCAAGAAGCTTCTAGTCCTTAGTCTCTGCCTCTCCTACTGTACAAAGAGCTGCGGGCATCCTGTTTACCGTGGGCCCGGGGCAGGATGCCTGCAGCAGTGACTGCTGTGTTCTCACCCACTCCGCCTGCTCAGGACGAGTGTTTTTTGTTTTTTTGGCTGCACCTCGAGGCACATGGGATCTTGGTTTCCAGCCAGGGATAGAACCCACACCCCCTGCATTGGAAGCGCGGAGTCTTAACCGTGGGACTGCTAAGGAAGTCCTGGGGGAGGGGTTTTTACCCCAGGCCCCAAAGCCGCCTTGACACAGTTTCAAGTCCAAGGGGTTAGAGCCACTGAGTCTGAGATAGGAGGTGGGCCGTGACATGGACCCCCGCTCTGTAATCAGTGTTTGTTCGTGTTGATAAAATTTTGTCTTGTATGCATACGATTATGTCTTGTATGTCTTTGTGTGCATCTCCTGATTGGAATCTCCATGCGCAGCTGGAGAACTCAACCTTCTAGACAGCGATCTGGATGCTGGCACCCAACTCAGACACACCTGGTCTCCCGGTGCTCTCAAGTATTACGGCCGGGCAGAGCTGCAAGCGTCTGACCACAGGTAAGGTCCTGGCCGCCGTCGGCATGTCTGCTGCTGGGGAAGGCGGGGTCGGGTGTTCCCTGCAGAGAACAGACCTGCCCATCCGAATGCGTGTGTGTGCATGTGTGACATGAGGTAAAGCAAAGAACGTGTGACAAGTAGCTGTGTGCTTGCCACCAAGAATTAATCAGTGTTAGCCTTTTGTCATCACTCCACATCAAAAGTGACTTCATTTATGAAAATTGCCAAGATACAGCCTGTATGATGTTTTGTGTCATTTAAGTTTTGATAAATTATGTCATTGTGCAACTTGCCTTTTTGTTACTTAAATATTTTTGAGATAGTGATATTGCTGTTAGAGATCTGATTCTCATTTGCAACCACTGTCCCGTATTCCGCTAAATATACCCATTGAATTTACCCACTCACCTACTGATGAATATTTTCCTAATATTTTATTATTAAAAACACCACAGAGTTTATAGTATTAGATTCAGGATTTTTTTGGTTTTTTTATTGATGTATAGTTGATTTATGTTGTATTTCTGCTACACAGCAAAGTGACTCAGTAATACATACATATACACTCTTTCTTATGTTCTTTTCCATTATGGTTTATCCCAGGATATTAGATATAGTTTCACTTATCCACTTAATATGGCAGATGTCTTCAATAAGATGATGTCATCTGCCTAATAGAGGATTTTATAAATTTTTTGTAGAGTAAACCCATCCCTATGTAAAAATTACAAGATTTGCCTTATTTGCTGCTGATCTGTTTTCAGTAAATGTCAGGTAGATTCCTACAACGTTGTTCTTAGCGCATAGCATACGGTCATGTGGCTGTGTCGTAACCCCTTCCCTCTCCTGGGACAGTTAGAGGTTATTCCTTTGTCCCTCCCATCAACAGTGCTGCAGAGATCAACCTTGCTTATAAATCTTTGTCTGACTCTGGTCGTTTCCTCAGAACAAAATTCTAGAACTGAATTTGTTGGTCAAAAGATAATCACTTTTGAGGTTCTTAACACAAACCTCCAAATAGCGTGCCCTGCAAAACGCTTGAACCCCCCCAGCCCAGGGAGAATCCCCGCTTTTCCACATCCTCAGTGGTCCTGGGTGTGGTAGTTGCTCTGTCGTGTCCAACTCTTTGCGACCCGATGGACTGTAGCCTGCCAGGCTCCTCTCTGTCCATGGGATTCATTCTCTAGGCAAGAATGCTGGGGTGGGTTGCCATTTTCTTCAGCAGTCCTGGGATTACATGCAAAGAACCTTTGCTGATGGCTGCTATGGATTTTCTCTCAAATCATCTTTAGACAGAAAAGCCAAGATAACGCCAAGGTTAGGGAAAGACGGATGGAAACTCCAGGACTGGAGAGCTCGGTTCCAGGCCCGAGGGGTTGCCGCACGCTTGGGCTGCGTTGTCAGTGTTTCCTGTTGACAGCAGAGTCTGGATGGCGGTTGGGCTGGGGGACGGTCTTGCCCTGGGCTAACGGTGCCCTCTCTTCCTTCCATGTCTAACGCAGACCCGTGCTGGCCATCGTGGAGGTGGAAGTGCAAGAAGTCGACGTGGGGGCTCGGGACAGGGTGTTCCAGGAAGTGTCCTCTTTCCAGGGCCCCCCGGATGCCACCGTCGTCGTCAACCTGCAGTCGCCAAGCTCAGAAGAGAAGGACGAGTTTCCTGAGGACGTGCGCCTGGAGCTCATGCAGACCCTGGGGAATTACGGGACAATCGTGCTTGTCAGGTGGAGACACGCTCAGGCTGAGCTGGGTGCTCATCACTGGACAACATGAACCCGGGGCTGACCTGGCAAATCTCCTCTCTTCCAGGATCAACCAAGGGCAGATGCTCGTGACTTTTGCCGACAGTCACTCGGCACTCAGTGTGCTAGATGTGGACGGAATGAAGGTGAGGCATGCTTGATCACCCGTGGGGCATGCTTGTCCCCTCCGGCTTCTTGTGGCTGGTTTCTGTGAATGTAGACGCCCACAGGAGGGCAGGAGCTGGGTCTCTCTTTATCACATCTTTTTATTGGCTGTGCTGGGTCTCAGGTGCTGCATGGGCTTTTCCCTAGTTGTAGCGTGCAAGATTCTATTCCCTCGTTGAGGTGTGTGGGCTTCTCACTACAGTGGCTCCTCTAGCTGTGGGGCACAGGCTTTGGGGCACACGAGACGCCCTCACTGTGGCTCCCAGCCTCTGGAGCACAGGCTTGGGTTGTGACGCATGGGCTTGGCTGCTGTGTGCCATGTGGAACTGAGACTAGAGATCGGACCTGTGTCTCGTGCATTGGCAGGTGGATTCTTTACCACTGAGCCACCAGGGAAGCCCCACATCTTTTTTTTTTTTTTTTTACATAAAAATTTTTTTTAATTTATTTTTTGGCCATGCCACAAGACATGTGGGGTCTTAGTTCTCTGACTAGGGATCAAACCCATGCCCCCTGCATTGGAAGCCTAGAGTCTTAACCACCAGACTGCCAGAGAGATACCCTCATTACCACCTCTGCTTCTGGTATCTGCCCTCCAGCCCCGGCTCCTTGCAGGACTGGGGAGAAACAGCAAGTTTTGGAGCACCGTGCCCCCTGCGTGACTGGGGCTCCCTGCGCTCACCCCCCACCCCGACAAGAATATTGGGGTCGTGCTCTCTTCATGGGCTTCCCTTGTGGCTCAGCTGAGAAGAATCTGCCTGCAGTGTGGGAGACTTGGGTTCGATCCCTGGGTTGAGAAGATTCCCCTGGAGAAGGGAAAGGCTACCCACCCCAGTATTTTGGCCTGGAGAATTCCATGGACTGCATAGTCCATGGGGTCGTGAAGAGTCGGACATGACTGAGAGGCTTTTTCACTTTTCTGTCTCCATGGTTTGGGACATGCAGCTCATGGTGGTTTCCATTTTGACGAATAATGTGCTGGTTGTAAATTCACACCAGATGAAAAGCTTGGGATGACAGTTCGACTTCTATTCAGACCAAATGTGAGCTGTGCCGGGCCTGCCCGAGGTCTAGACCCTCTGGGAAAAAAGTGAAGGTGGGCCTGGCTCCCGATGCATGCCTTCGAGTGAGAAGCACTTTGGGGTCAGAGGGTCTGAGGTCAGCGATCATTCTCGGGTGGCCACTCTGTCCTCAGGTGAAGGGCCGAGCCGTGAAGATCAGACCAAAGACCAAGGACTGGTTGAAAGGTTTGCAAGAGGAGATCATCCGAAAGCGGGACAGCGTGGCCTCCATGTCCCCCACGGCCAACTCCTGTCTCCTGGAGGAGAACTGCGACTTCACGAGTCTGGACTATGAGTCGGAAGGTGAGTCACCCCCCAGGACTTCCTGCTCTGTGTGGCAAGGCTGGCAGACGAGACCTTCTCCCAGCACGAGAGCCTCAAGAGCCCTTCTGAGACCCCCGCCTCGGGAAGGTTCCAGAGACCCCTTGAAGTGCAGGCTCACTCTCCAGGCCAGAATTGGGGGGCATTCATGCTGACGGGTGCTACCTGCAGTGCTAAGACTGGAGGCGTCTGAAGGTTCACTGAAGACAGTGGTTTTGTGGATGTCAGGGCTGTGGGCTTGGTCCTGGGTCTCAGACATCCGTGGAATTGGGGTCCCAGCCTTGCTGCCATGTGGGTGCCTGGGGCTGCTGGTGGCTGTGCCTCGGGGGACCTCGGGGGTCCTGACATGAGCCACGGGCCTCGATGTTGAAACACACCCATCGATGAATGACTTGGTGCTTTCCCCCTAATTGTTCGCTGTGACACTTCCTTCCCCAAGGGGATATTCTTGACGACGACGAAGACTATCTGGCGGATGAGCTGAGTCAGCCTGTGGTCTCAGACAGTGATCCAGGGGGAGACGAGGTCTCTGATGCCCCCGGCTCCACCTCCACGGCACCTCCCGGCAGGTCACCGGCACTCGCCAAGAAGAAGCAGCGTCCAACCTACAAAGGTAGCGTGGACCTTCCTTTTCTGACTCGCCTCTGGTGCAGCGTTCACTCTCAGCAGCTGGGCGTCAGGTAAAGCCACATCCAGTGTGCTCGGCCCATGAACAGAGGGGCAAAATGAGTCACAGCAAGAGGTGGACACTGGGCTCTGGGAAGACAGTTGCCACTACACTGATTTCCTCTAGTGATTTCATTTTTCCCCAACAACTGGGACCCCTCTAACACGCCAGATTCATGACCATTCAGTTCAGTTCTGTCGCTCAGTCATGTCCGATTCTGCGACCGCATGGACTGCAGCACACCAGGCCTCCCTGTCCATCACCATCTCCCAGAGTTGCCCAAACTCATGTCCATCAAGTTGGTGGTGCCATCCAACCATCTCATCCTCTGTCATCCCCTTCTCCTCCTGCCTTCAATCTTTCCCAGCATCGGGGTCTTTTCCAATGAGTCAGTTACTTTCCTCTATTTAAATTGGCATGGCTCTGAACTGGTTTTACATTTGTGATATTCCCCCCTCCCCCCGCAAGACTTTTCTGATTCAGTCCCATAAGACACATACTCACTATCAATGTCCTGAGTTGTTGGTGTCTTTCTATATTTGTGTAACATTATATTGTTATACAGTAATTTTACGTCTTAGCATCATTATGTCATTTTAGACTCGAGAGGGACTGAAAGTCACTGGGATCGAACTGCCGGTCCCTAGATGATTAGAGTGGTTCACATTCTGCATCAAACTCTTCAGCTCCGTTTCAGCCACAGCCACCAGTGCCTTCCAGCTGTTGGACATTGTATCTCCTTGTTGGTGGCGAGCAGGTGCAGGAGCTTAGCTGTGTGTCAGGACCCTTTGTGCTGCGGCTGAGGACAAAGAACGGGTGACAGTTAGATACTTCCCAGGAGGCACAGAGACCACCCCCAAGCCCCTTTGACTGTTTTTGGTCCCAAAGCCAGTCAGTAGCCTGGCTGCGTTGAACTGTCAGGAGCTTAATAGACTGCTGAGGCCTGATCATTTGCCACATTATAGAGATGTGGGCCTGGCAGGTGTGGCTGGGACCCTGGAAACCTGGCGACTCATGGAGCTCCCAGGTGACTCGGATGCACATCCAGGTGTGAGTTCAGTTCAGTTCAGTCGCTTAGTCATGTCCGACTCTTTGCGACCCCATGAACCACAGCACGCCAGGCCTCCCTGTCCATCACCAACTCCCAGAGTCTACCCAAACCCATGGTGTGAGACTGCTGCCCAATTCAAAGGCAACAGCCTTCTTTAGCGAATCAAGGTGCTTCTATATGCTGCACATCCAGAGGGCTCCTGCCCTGGAGCGGAAGTGGCTGAAGGGATGTGTCCTTGAGTCAGGAAATGGTCTTCTTCTCCAGGGTGGCTATCATTCAGGCATCCTTTGGAGGCAGAGCAAGTGTGTGCCTTTTGAATGAAGAACTTAATAAAGCAGCTTGGGGTTCTGACATGTGGGCAGACTCGCCTCCTGGTGGACCTCAAGGGAACATCTCCTTGATGCTTTAAGGCCCTCAGTCCAGTTGCTCAGTCATGCCTGACTCTGCGACCCCATGGGCTGCAGCACGCCAGGTTTCCCTGTCCTTCACTCTCTCCTGGAGTTTGCTCAAACTCATGTGCCTTGAATCAGTGATGCCATCCAACCATCTCATCCTCTGTCGTGCCCTTCTCCTGCCTTCTTCGATCTTTCCCAGCATCAGGGTCTTTTCTAGTGGGTTGGAAAAGGGCCCTCAGGAACTCCCTTTAGAAGGAGACATCCTGCCTCTCCCATCAGAGCTCACAAGATGCACCTCGCTTTTAGATTTGAGGGATGGGAGGATGAGCCGCGATGAAATGAATCGGTGTGTGCTGTGGTGTGGAAGAGAAGACCTAAAACTGTCCTGAATTTAAATGTAATAAGTGAAAAAAGTCACTCAGTCGTGTCCAAGTCTTTGCGACCCCATGGGAACAGTCCATGGAATTCTCCAGGCCAGGATACTGGAGTGGGTAGCTTTTCCGTTCTCCAGGGGATCTTCCCAAACCAAGGATCGAACCCAGGTCTCCCGCCTTGCAGGCAGATTCTTTACCAGCTGAGCCACAAGGGAAGCCCCAAATGTAACAAATGTACATTAATAAAACAGAAGCAGTCCCCTCCCCATACCCCTGGTGAGTCAGGATGGTGAACGCTCGGGCAGTCGCTGGCGTGGGCTGTGGGATTTGGGGCTTGAGTGAGCAGGGACCTTCCATGCTGGACTTTGCCTCTGGACTGCAGGCTGCCCCACCGGCAGAGAAGTGACGATATTCTCAACGCCAAACCTGTCACTGCCCTGTTTCAGAGTGGAGAATGAAAAATGAGGGGCTCTAGGGTCTTCCCTGGTGGTCCAGTGGTTGAGACTCGGGGCTCCCAGTGCAGAGGATACAGGTTCGATCCCTGGTCAAGGAACTGAGATCCCACATGCTACACAACTCAGCCTAAAAAAAGAAAAATGGAGGGGCTCTGGTTTTCAGCTGTCATTCTGTGTGGAAGTCTTGTGGATTATTTGGGAAGGAAGCACGCGTACACTTGAAAATTCTTCGGTGTCTCTCGTGCGTGGACACCACACCTCATGCACGGCTCACCAAGTGTTCCAAGCAGGCATTGGGCGCCCTCTCCCCGCCCCCACGCCAGCAGAAAGGGACCCTTCAAGCTGTCCTGCGGGAGGGGTCCCTGCAGACCCGAGTCTGACTGCCCTGACTCACGTCCCGCCGTGTCCTCCAGATGATGCCGACCTGGTGGAGTTAAAGCAGGAGCTGGAAGCAGTTGGGGACTTCCGCCACCGCTCTCCAAGCAGGTCTCTGTCGGTTCCCAGTCGGCCTCGGCCACCTCACCCACCGCAGAGACCCCCCCCTCCAAGTAAGACTCCGCTTGCTTTCCACTCACCACGATGCCTGCTGGGAATAACCACGCCCTTCCTACCTGCTGAGCGAATGGCTCTAAAATCCTGCTGTTGGGTTTTCACAGCGCTTTCTCCCCTCCTCGGCCTCCTCTTCGTCCTAAATCCTTGGCGAGTTTGGTATCAGAGATCGCTTTGTGTCTTGTGGACAAATCAAAGCAGCCCTTCCTAAAGCTGCTCTTCGCCCTCCTGTGGCTGTGCTTTTGCTTGAAGCTGCTCGCAGTTTGAAACCTTATGGGTTGGAGAACTGGGGCCACAAACGAGCTGGGGACATTATGAGCTCCTTCTCCCCCCGACCCCCAATGGCATCTCTCAGCATCTTCTCTCCTGGACCACTGCCCCCCCACCTCTCTGTTCACGAGGACACAAGTAAGCCCAGGTGCCCTGACCCGGAAGGTGGCCATGCTCGCGCCTCTGAGCAGGCAGCACTCCATCTGTGAGCCCGAGTCTGCTGAGAACGGCTTTTCCCGGTCCGGGCCTCAGCATAGCACTTTTCTTCCTGACTCCCCCAAAAAACAATGCTTTGCCCATAAAGCACTCCTCAATAATCGGAAATAAGGTTGTACCATGCTTCTGATCAGTTTGCATTTACCTCCACTGCTTGCTTCTCCCCACCTCCACCCCGCCGTGCCAGTGAAGATTTTCCTAAGCTGTACTTTCAGAACTGGGTTCATCACAGTCTGGGTTACATCACAATCGTAATCAACGGCAAGTCAGAAACACATGACTTGTGAAGCATATTTTTTTTTACTTTGCAGAGTTCATGCTCAGAATATAAAATATTAAATAAAAATAAAGTGATGTCCTATATTATTGTGGAGGTTTACAAAAAGAGATAACAGAAACAGTAAAAAATTTAATTTCACTTACCTAGCAATGATAGTTGTTAACCAAAAGATTTCCATCCTTTTTCCAATTAGATATATCTATGTCTATGCAAAATTTTAATAACAGAATTGGTATCCAATTTTTTTTGGTCATCTGTCTTTTCATCTAGTGTTTCTGTCACTAACTGTTGTTCTAAGTATGATTAATGGCTATAAATACTATTAAATATAGTTTATTCTCCGCTTTAGGAATGTTTTTTAAGACTTTGCCCACGAAACATCTTTAAAATTTGGTCCTAATAACAGTAGTGTGTTTTAAACCACTTAAAAATGACTGATTAGGTTTTTTGTCAGATTTAACATCCCCCCGCCCAGGATGTTAGATTAAAATTTTCATTCAAACACTGCTTCTCCAGAGAATCGACATTAATAGGCCCAAGTTGTTAGAGAATCAAAAGACAGCCTCAGAAGCACCTCTGAATCGCTGAAGGCCATGGATGTACTCAGACCATGACCTTGCTCTTGCTCTCGGCTGGCTGGGAATTTTGTGTTGAAGTAGCTGTGACTGCACTGAGATGGAGTCTCTGCCCTCCTTGGTTTTTACAGCTGGTTTCATGGTGAAAAAATCAGCCTCGGATGCCTCCATCTCCTCCGGCACCCACGGGCAGTACTCGATTTTGCAGATGGCAAAACTCCTGCCGGGAGCCCCTCAGCAAGCGGTGAGTTCTCCTTTCTCAGATCAGAGCAAAACGGGCCAGCTTCTCAAACCCATGAGATCTGCCCCATGGTCCATGCATAGCCCCTCACATCATGCCAGGTCACCTC
Organism: Bos taurus; assembly: GCF_002263795.3. Classification (NCBI taxonomy): domain Eukaryota; kingdom Metazoa; phylum Chordata; class Mammalia; order Artiodactyla; family Bovidae; genus Bos; species Bos taurus. The sequence goes on from NC_037336.1 coordinate 94,646,809, forward strand.
TTTCCAGTGAATACATAGATTGCTGTCTCTAACTCTCTGCCTATCCACCACTTACCCCCCCAAACCCTATAACTTACTACCAGGTCCTTTATAGGGGTTTTTAATGGTCGTCCAGAGTGTGAGAGAGAAAATTGCATTTGAAGAAAACTCCCAAGCGCCCCTTCATGGAGGGACTGTTGGTTTCCAGACATACCTGCTTCTCTCCCTTTCAGCACTTGCATTTGACCTTGGAGTATAGAGCAGGGGCTGGTAGAAGGGGAAATATGAGAACTTCAGGTCAGTTGTCTTGAGAGAAGAGACTAAAAAGAGATCTAAATAATGCAGTAGAGATGCTGGTAATAGTAACAATAGGGTTTTAGAGGTGGGCATTCTAGAGGGTGGCACTGAGCTCTGAAGAAGACTGTGGGTGAAGGTCAGTGGGCTAGAGGTGAGGAAGGAGGGAGGTGCCACTGGGGGCCGGGTGGAAGGGACAGTGAAGAGAGCTGGGCCAGCTGATGGCCATGGTCATGCTCACAAGCAGGGGTAGGAGGCTGACGTGACCTCAGTGGTTTACAGTGATGAAGGCAGGTCCTCAAAGGCGACCCAGAGATGGAGGTTAAGACGTAGAACAGTGAAGAAGTAGAATCAGCACTTTTGAGAAACATCTGGAAAGTGCTGAGTGACTCATTGGACCTTGGAAGGAGTGACTTCTGACTAATCTTTCTTGCTTTTTTACCTGGTTGTCGAAATAAAGATAGAGGATGGTTGGTCCGCATTGCACAGTCCTAGAACCACCCGGTTGGGGAGACCAGCGTCATCTAGATGTTACTGCATCCCTCCCCTCGGGTATGCGCGTGCTCCGAGGGAGAGACTTGAAGGATGCAGTTTAGATGGGAGCTGTGCCTTCATCGCTGATGGAGCTCTGTTAACCTCACGCTCACGTATGGATCCGTGGGTAGAGGTCTCACAGGGTGAGGCTGTTTTCCCACTTGTGCTAATATGTATTTCTTCCTGATTTTTGTCCTCAAGCCCAAAGCAAGGACTGGGATAAGTAAGCCTTATAATGTCAAGCAGATCAAAACAACCAACACTCAGGAGGCAGAAGCAGCCATCCGATGTCTCCTGGAAGCCAGAGGAGGTAGGTGTTCCCCCGGAGCTCCTTCGAGATTCTGCTTTTCTCCTCATATTCTTGCAAAAAGAGGCCTAGAAAAGAACAGAACTCTTTTTCTGGAGGCAGTATTCAGTAAAAATACCCTTTAGCAACGTTTTATAAAATTCATCTATGAAGATTTATCGTCCATTTAGAACTTATATTTAAAATTCAGTAAGTATCAATAGATAAAAACAATCCCAAGATTATTAAGGAGCACTTAAGGGAGAAACAGAAATAACCGAAAATGAGTTTTAGAAGAGGTTCATGCTGGAGGCACTAACTCATCCTGCTGGCTCTGTAGAAAGAGATGGTTAAGTAGGTGTTCTCCTTCAGGCAAAACATCTCGTTTTTTAATTACCAGCATCCCTAGATTCTTCACTGTCAGGCAGGGACCTCTTCTCTGCATACTGCCTGTTCATTTTTTGTTGCTGTCACTTCACCTAACCCTTGTTAACCATGTTTTAACTTAGAATCTCCCCTATGCATTCAAAATCACTGGTAACTAGCAATTTGGGGTTTGTTTGTTCGTTTTGACTTTATACTAGACTCTCTTTTGAAAAGGGCAAAGTATGCCCTCTGAAAAGCCAGATGCAGTTACAGTTGCCTGATTTGTTTTTAGTCTGGATATTTCATTTATTTGAAATTCCCAAATAACATTTAAAGAGGGCATGGATTAAGAGGAGGAGAAACACTGTTGCATGATAACACCATGGTTTCTCTTTTATTAAAAAAAGAAACAAAAACTCATTGAATGGATGAAACAGTCCATCAGCTGATGGACTCTCTTCCACCCAGCCCCCAGTGGCACCTCCCTCCTTCCTCACCTCTAGCCCATTGGCCTTCACCCACAGTCTTCTTTAGAGCTCAGTGCCACCCTCTAGAATGCCCGCCTCTAAAATCCGATTGCTGTGATTACCAGCATCCCTGCTGCTTTGTTTAGGCCCCACTAGGTCTCTCTATGGCACCCACTCCAGTCCTCTTGCCTGGAAAATCCCATGGATGGAGGAGCCTGGTGGGCTGCAGTCCATGGGGTCGCTAAGAGTCGTACACGACTGAGCGACTTGACTTTCACTTTTCACTTTCATGCATTGGAGAAGGAAATGGCAACCCGCTCCAGTGTTCTTGCCTGGAGAATCCCAGGGACGGGGGAGCCTGGTGGGCTGCTGTTTCTGGGGTCGCACAGAGTCGGACATGACTGAAGTGACTTAGCAGTAGCAGGTCTCTTTATCGGAGAAGGCAATGGCACCCCACTCCAGTACTCTTGCCTGGAAAATCCCATGGATGGAGGAGCCTGGTGGGCTGCAGTCCATGGGGTCGCTAAGAGTTGTACACGACTGAGCGACTTCACTTTCACTTTTCACTTTCATACATTGGAGAAGGAAATGGCGACCCGCTCCAGTGTTCTTGCCTGGAGAATCCCAGGGACAGGGGAGCCTGGTGGGCTTCCATCTATGGGGTTGCACAGATTCGGACACGACTGAAGCGACTCAGCAGCAGCAGCAGCAGGTCTCTTTATAGCCTCTTCTCTCAAGACAGCTGACCTGAACTTCTCGTACTTACCCCTTCTGTCAGCCCCTGCTCTGTACACCAAGGTCAAATGCATAAAGTGGAGCATATCCATCCCATGGAATCTTATTCAGCCGTAAAAAAGAACAGAGTGCTAACATATGCTCTGTCATGGGTGAATCGTGAAAATACTGTGCTGAGTGAAAGAAAACGGACCCAAAAGGCCATGTGTTGTATGATTCCATTTATGTGAACTGTCCAGAAGAGTCAGATCTATACAGAGAGAAAATTATAGTGGTTTTCAGGAGCGAGAGGAGAGGAGGGACTGGGCAGTGATTCCTGTGGAAATGTGTGGGGTCTCTTTTTGAGGTGATGAAGACGTTCTGGGGACCATATGGTGATGGTTGTACAACTTTGTGACTATAACCACCAAAGTATAATCGTTAAAAAAGGGTAAATTTTATGGTATGTTAATTATATTACAGTCAAGGGTTTTTTTTCCTAAGTCTGTATAGACGTGGAGAGTGGGAGAGGTTTGAGGTTTGAACTCTACCCTGCGTCACAACTTAATATTTTCCTTCTCATGGGCCCTGCTAAGATTTCAAGGCGTTCTACCATCATCTCCCCTGAGCAACACAGGTACACATTAAACTTTGCAACTGATCTTAGGGTCTCACTGATTCTTCCCTACACAGACCCCATCCCTGTTGAGAAGGTGAGCGTGAGGAGCTGGGGTCAAGCCTAGCTGGTTGGTCCTGACAACCCTCAGAGATTTAGATCAAAGAGAAATACATTGCATTATCCTTTGAATAATGCCTTGTCCTTTACGCCTCTGCCGTGCCATTCCATGCTTCAGGCGTCCCAGGAGAAGCCCTAAATGCTCCAGCCTTGAGGGACCAGGAATCTTCCAAACCAGAGCCCACAGTGGGGCTGGCGCCTCTTCTGCCCCGTCGGCCCGCCCCCAGGGTTCCTGCCATCAAGAAGCCAACTTTGAGGAGGACGGGAAAGGTAAGAACCTGTCATGTAAGCCCGTTGCTCCTGGGCTGCTCAGATGTCTCCTTAGATAAGAATTATGTCTCCGATGAGTCTGGTCTCTTTATACATGTTCACGACTCCCAGCCACGGCCTCATCTTTGAGGAACATGCCCAGCAATTGCTTTCTCCCTCTCATCCCTGCTGCTTCTTAGCTCTCGCTGAGCAGAAACATTGGGAATTTCTCACCAAGACAGGAACAGTTTGGAGGCATCACTCTGTCCAAATGTTCCATTTCTATTCCCAAACCAAGCCAGCGTGGGACACTGTATTCCATGTGTGCCAGTAATTCCCATTTGTGTGTGTGGTCTGTGTCCTATGCCCACAGTTCACGTGTACAGATCTTATTTGCATTAGAAAAACAGTCACCGGTCTCCGGACGGGCCTTGTTTGACAAGCACTGGAGGCGCGACAGCTTTTCTTGCCACTTTTCTTGCAGATTGTTTTCTGCTCTCGCTCTCAAGCTTCTCAGCCTTGCTTGCTGCTTCAGAGACGTGAGTTTGTCAGGACAGTAGCAGCCCAAAGACTGGCACCTCTAGAGACATCTGGATCTTCCGTTTGAGCTCAGTGTGCCAGTCACGGACTCTCGGTAATCCTTGGCTGGTCGTTACAGAATGGCTGCTTGTCCACCTGGAGGAAGTGTGAGCGTGGCTTGGGCACCTGGTTCTTCCAGAGCCGGCTTTGTGTTTTCTGGGTTGCTCTGCTGTTCCATGTCTGCTCATTCATCCGCCCATTTTCCACACCTCCTTGCACTTACAGACCTCTTTCCTCAGCCTCTTCTCTGTTCTCACTTTGTCTTTTCAAGGCCAGAGGTAGAAATGGGTTTGTTTTCCTCACCAGCTGCACAGGAGCTGCAATAAAAGGCTGTCAGAGAACAGGTTGTTTATTGCAGCTGGTTTATCTAAAGAACCAGTGGCAATACTGAAATGCTGATGTTTAAACTACCCACAGCCATGTCTGTACAAAAGCTCCCTCTGGTCTCATGCAGTTGTTTCCTTTGTGGTCCGTTTGAATCAGAACCGAGGAAGGGAAGTTCCTGTGTGAAATTTGCCATTCTTCTGTATTTAAATAGCAAAGATTCAAGGAGCCAGTATACCCTACAATGAGTCCTTCAATTAGCTTAACACTGTGACATAAGCTACTTCACTGAATCATCAAAGCTGCAGCCTCCAGGAAGAATTTTCAGAGAGGTTCGCTGTTTAATAAAGGAAGACTATAATCCCGTTTCCTAGGTAACAGAGAAACTTGTTTCAGATTATTCCCTGTGGTGGGTTTAAAGCTTCCACTCATATTTCATTGGACCTGCTGTTCCTCCTTGATACCTGTGCTCTCCCATGCTCTTTCGTGCCTGATGACACCCCCGCATCCCAGACATTCTCAAATCTTGAATTTGCTAGAATGTCCACGTGGTCCCATCTCGCGTGTGCTGATCGATTCCCAGTTCCCTGGGCAGGCTGCTTATTGACGCTCTTTGTCGTACCTTTTCTCAGCCCGCGTCACCGGAAGAACAGCTTGGGCATCAGGCCGTCCATTTTACAATCGAGCCCCCGGAGTTGAGCCCTGACACCCCTCCACTAGCGACAGTCCCTCCTGTTCCCAAACCGAGAACCCTTCAGCCGCGGAAAGGTGCCGCCAGGAAGGCCACTTCGGACGAGGCCCCGCCTACAACCACCCCGCCCACTCCGGAGGCCCCGCCCACGGCCACCTCGCCCACTCTGGAGGCCCCGCCCCTCGTGCCGCAGGTGCCCCCACGCAGGAAGAAATCCGCGCCGGCGGCCTTCCACCTGCAGGAGCCGCAGAGCAGCTGCCAGCTTCTCCAGGGGCTCCCCTGCAGCGACGGTCCCCCCACAGCCCCGCCTGCCGGGGGTGCGCTCTCTCCACAGCCGGCTTTCCTGGGCGTTTCATCATCACCTGCAAGCCCCGAGGCTGATGGCACCACGAACAGAAAATCAGTGGGTGCCCCCCTTCTCGGTGACTATCAGGATCCCTTCTGGAGCCTACTCCACCACCCTAACCTGTTGAATAATTCCTGGCTTTCCAAGAGCTCCGATCCCCCGGACTCGGGGACCGGGAACCTCGGAAGGGTGCACTCAGCCCCTTTGCAAGTCAGTGCCTCACCAGCCCAGGAGCCGCCCCCGGAGCACAGACCAAGAGACTTTGGTCCCTGGGTGACAATCAGTGACAAGGACAAGAGAACGGTGCTGCAGGCGTTTGACCCACTGGCGAAAACCTGATGGGGAAACCTATGGCCGCTCCTCCGCAGGATGCCTGCCTTTTCCCCTTGGCTCCACTTTACAGGGGGAAGGCCCACTGCCCTTAACCCCACGTGGAAAGAGACATTAGTTAAAGGCACACTGAAAAAACATGGGTACTCCTGTGTAGTTTACAGAACTTGTGTCTCTTCCTCAATACCATTATTATTCAGCCACCAAGATATGTTTTATTGCAGACTTGTGCATGTTATGTCTCCTCTCAGGGTATGAGAAACCTCCGGGTAGATTCAGCCTGTGGATTTTAGGAAAGGAAACCTAGCCCATAATGCCCAGGAAGCTCCTTCCCACTGAATTTTAAATGATTGTTTAATTTATGTGTGTATGTGGTGTGATTTTTAGAAAAATATTGTTTGCAGTTTACAGATTTGGAATAACTTTTTGGTGACCCACTGAAGGTTGATGCATACAAGATTACACTAGAAGGGGGTTGGGACCATTGAGAGCTGGACCTGGTCAACACCAGGTTAAAAAAAAATATCAGAGTAGGAAGCAGCAAATAGGTCCACCGAAAGACAAGACTGTACATTCCCAGCAGCCCTTGTGTTTATTTATGTACATGTATATTAACCATGATGGTGTGCAAGTCTTAGGGGAGATGGTGGCATTCCCTGCTACGATTCTGGATCATATACCATTAGCTTCACCCGAGCTCCAGCTGGCTAGAGCCTCCTGTACCATGTCTTAGACTTTGCATGTCCCATAAATTGCTGCAGTCCTAAGCTCTGGTGTGCTACCCATTGTTCACACTCTCTATTCCCTATGAATAAAACCTCATGGACTTCTTTTCCCCCTTATATTCCATCCCCGGTAAAAGCACAGATTGTGAAAACTCGTACCGGCACATAATCCTGAGTCTCATTGTTACAATTTGAAGAATATTTGTTTTAGTCTGGCCTACCTGACTGTGGCTTCAGGAAAGAAAATACCATATGTCCCCAAGTATAAGAAACCCCAGGATATCCTGAGTTAACTTATCATCTACATTTTATTAAGGTTTTCCCCCCTGTACATTTCCAGCACCACCTCTTAACTATTCAGTTCAGTTCAGTTCAGTTCAGTCGCTCGGGCACGTCCGACTCTTTGCGACCCCATGGACTGCAGCACACCAGGCTTCCCTGTCCATTACCAACTCCTGAAGCTTGCTTAAACTCATGTCCATTGAGTCGGTGATGCCGTCCAACCATCTCATCCTCTGTCGCCCCCTTCTCCTCCTCCCTTCAATCTTTCCTCTCAACTATTCAGTCATCTAGAAAGACATTGCCATGCTGCTTTACATTTCTAAAAGAATGTTAGGAGGCCTGGAAGTCTTTGGGAACAGACTTCATAATTTTGCTGGTAAGAATTTGGCAAGATCGCAGTGTGCCACATAGCATGTTTAGGCATCTTTCATGTCATAGAATCAAACCTCAATGGACCAGGGAATTCCTGTGTTCAGAGCTAATGGTTTTGCTGCTGCTGTTGCAGGAATCATCTTGCCAGGGGAAATGCCACTCTCCTAATTAAACCTCTGGGGTTTCAGAATTAACTCTCATCACCACTGTCAAGATACAGTACAGATTATTTTAGTGTGGCGCTCAAGACTATATCAAAGCTATATCTCATTTCACCTGAAAACTAAGAAAAAGATACTAGTGAGCCATGGAGATAAACATAATGTGAGTAGTTAACTCGGTCATAAAAAATGGTGTTTTTAGCCTTAGCTGATTAGGACTCCTTCTCTAGCACTTACCTCCTTTATATCATTTTTACGTCTCTAAGAAATGTAAGAAATAAACATGATCGTTGAAAGAGTTGGGACGAGAGAGGCCGCAAGATGGGGGATAGGCTTTGGAAAGGTAAATCATTTGCAGGATTCACATTGCTTTTAAAGGGTACAGTTGAGAATGGAATCAAAGATTTCTTAATTCAAACACTGTTTTCTCTATAACCTCTTTCCTGCTAAAAAGGAGGTGAATTTGAAGGCATATCTGTGTATCAAGTCAGAAAAAGCATGGGTGGGGGGCAGTAATCACCACAGAAGTCACTTCTAGGGCTTAATTTTCAGGTTTCTTCTTTGTTCTAGGCAGCAAATAGCCAATAAACGGTACTGAGAATAGAACTTCATTTAACCTAGGTGTTCATCACACCACAATTGTATTGAAGCAGGTCAAAGGAAAAATTAACAAGTAGTTTAACATGAAGAAGTGAATACTATTTGATCATGGCTGTTCAGACTTAATGAATAACAGAGACTGGGTTTTGAGTTGATAATATGTAAGGTTCTCACATTAACATTCTCTTAAAAAGGGACAACTGGAATTGTCTTATTTTTTAAATCGTTGCTTAACAGTTGGTATCTTTCCTAGGCTGGCAGTGGAGTTGGTTGAATAATCTTGACAGTGAGCAGCTGGCGTCCTGGGGATTTCATTCTGGGGTTTTTATTTTTAATCTTTCCTTGATGCTCCCACACCAGCCTTTTTATTGTGTCCTTGCCGTTTATTTCATTACTGTTCTGTAAGGCGTTACCATTCACTACAGAGTATTTTTAGGCACAGACTTTATAATTTGGCATTGAACCCAATTAAATTCCTTTTTACAACATAATCTTCCTAGACTTCTTGCCTATTTAAAAAAAATTGTTGCAATAAATTACTGAAACTGGGACATCTGCCCAAGCGACTCCTATAAAAGTTTAAAGTTGTTGAAGTTCAAGACACTTAAAATTCTCCTGACCTGTGTATAAGTAATAAGCAAAGTAATGTATAAAAACATTTCTTTTGTAATAAAGTAATTATATGAAAAAGGAAAGCTGCAAAAATTGCTTACTGAATCTTACTGGATGACTAGCAATGAACAAAAACTGTTTATTTGAAGTGATAATTTGTACTGAAATTGTAAAAAACACCTATTAAATGTTTTGTCTTTTTTTTTTTTTTTAAAGAAAATGTTTGGCTTTGTTCTTTTCAGATATGAGGAGAAGCTTGGGATATCTTCAGCCAGCGTTTTATTCTGGCTGAAATGTGATTATTAGTTATTCCTCCGAGTTTCTGTTTCTTTTCTCAACCATCAAACTAAGTTGAAGCAGCATAAAAGTAATAGCTTGGTTAAGAATTTACAAGTTGAATGCTGCTGGCCGGGCTTACTGCCAGAACATTAATAACTTTATGCTGTAATATTGAGAGATGCTAAGATTCATGTTCTATAGGATCTTATAGGATCTTCTATAGGATCAGATTGCTGAAGTGATTTGAGTCCATTATTGCATGGAGACAGGCGAAAGGAGTCTTCCGGTTCTGTCTAGGTTTGTTTTTAGCTCACTAATACACGAAATTTAGGTCATAAATGTTCTCTGATGCCTTTCAGGAATAAGAATATACTGACAATCTCCACATATTAAAGATGCTTAGTCCTTCGTGACCAGTAAGTACTGTATTGAATTAATTTAATCTGAGTGCCTGGGACTTGGATGGGGAAGAAGGAAACGACCCGTTAAGGTACCTTCTTTACCCTAGGTTGCAGACTGAAACTCATTCTCATACAAGGCATGCTGTTTGCACCTGTATAATCAGCTCTGTCTCCATGAGATAGGAGAATACAAATGAGAGAATGATTAACTGTGAGCAGAGGGCCAGGGGAGATTTGACAGAATGTGGGTTAAGAATTTGATATGTAGCAAAGTAGATTTCTGTACATGGAAAGAATGAGCAAATGGGAAAGACTGTCAGAGCACCTGAAATGACAGTTTAGGATTTTATTCTATTCTTAGGATTTTTATCTATTTATGTAGATACTAGAAGTAGCAGGCAGCAGAAATACCTAAATAAATCTGAGTGTTGGCATGCTTAAGATTACAGGCTTTGCCTGGGGTAATAGCAGTGCTTCAAAGCATCTGGAACATCATTGGTAAATGGTGTGAGGTAGGGGGTCTGATATGCTCCTGAGAGGTAGTTACCCTATGCCTTTTATTAAATATATGCCATTTGTTAAATAACCATCACTTTCACTTTCTAAATTGGGCTTCTCAAGATGTTATCCAATTTTGTTGACATTTTCAAATAACAGCATTGGTATTTATATTTCCTATTGTTTATTTTTATTTTATGTCAGTTTTTAAAACATTTTTAATGAATTTTAACTTAAAATCTTTCATTTGCACCCTTTTCTGGTTTTGTTATTTTCCTAATTTCTTAAAGCTCATACTGGGTTTCATTCTTTTTAGTCTTGCTTAACAATAAAGACATTTAAAGTTATATATTTTACCCTGATTGTAGCTTTAAATGCACCCTACACATATTGGCATGAAAGAGTCTCATTTTCATTAATTTCTAGATTGCAATTTGCTTTTTTTTTTTTAAAGAATTACGCTTCCCTTATTTTGTATGTGTGGCTGTTCTGGGTCTGTGCTGCTGTGCAGGCTTTTTTTCTGGTTGTGGAAAGCAGGGGCTGCTCTCTGGTTGTGGCTTGTGGATTTCCGTTTGCAGGAGCTTCTGTTGTGGCGCGCAGGCTTTAGGCATGCGGGCTTCACTCCCTGCGGCACATGGGCTCAGCAGTGTGGCTCCCAGGCTCCAGAACACAGGCTTAATAGTTGTGGTGCATGGGCTTAGTTGCTCCATCTTTCCAACCCAAGGATCAAACCCACATCTCTTGCATTGGCAGGTGGATTCTTTACCAGAGCCACCAGAGAAGCCCTGTAATTTGCTTTTATTTTCTATTTGGTTCAAGGGAGACTGTGCAGTTTTCCAGTAGTTAAGAGTTTGGCACTGTAAAATGGTTTCTTCCTAATAAGCTGAAACTCCAGTACTTTGGCCACCTCATGCGAAGAGTTGACTCATTGGAAAAGACTCTGATGCTGGGAGGGATTGGGGGCAAGAGGAGAAGGGGACGACAGAGGATGAGATGGCTGGATGGCATCACTGACTCGATGGACGTGAGTCTGAGTGAACTCCGGGAGTTGGTGATGGACAGGGAGGCCTGGCGTGCTGCGATTCATGGGGTCGCAAAGAGTCGGACATAACTGAGCGACTGAACTGAACTGAACTGACTGAATTTTACTGGATTATGACCTGAGAACATGGCCTAGATAAACATCTACCATATGTCATTGTACATGCGTGCATGTGTGCTCCGTCATGCTGATTCTTGGTAACCCCGAAGACTGCAGCCTGCCGGGCTCCTCTGTCCATGGAATTTTCCAGGCAAAAATACTGGAGTGGGTTGCCATTTCCTGCTCCAGGATATCTTTCCCATTCACAGATCAACCCCTCATCTCTTGCACTGGCAGGCAAATTCTTTACCACTGAGCCACCTGGGAAGCCCATGTCAGTGTTAAGTATCAAGCTTAATTTACCTGAAATTAATCTAAGAGGATGGAACTAGAACTGATTAACAATATTCCCTGAGCTCCTCCAGGTTTGAGCATGTTGGTCCATTACTTTGGTACCCATGTCAAGGGCAATTCAACTGAACACAATTCTTTCTTTCCAACATCACTCTTTTCTAACATGAGGGCATTTTATTCGTTTTTGGATTTTTGTTTGCATCTTAAAATGCAGTGTTTTCATTCCTCTTTTTTTTTTTTTGTATGCCAGGATTTGGTCAATAACCAAACTTGCCAAAAAACACATCTAGGTCCCTATTCTCTGAGTTTATGTCAACTGTGTCTGTCTATTACCTTGTAGTTGAATGGTGACTTAACTGTTATCTTCTAATTAATTTTCCTTCTGCATTCATTGTGGTTCTGCAACCATTAAGCAAAACCTCTATTAAGAAGAGGATTTTCATCCGTGTCTCTCCCGTTCTTTAATGTGGTTTCTGCTGTATCCTGTAATTGTCTTGATTGGGTTTCCAATTTGTTTCTCAATCTCTTTTTCCCTTGTTCATCATTCTTTGTATTCTTCAAGGATTACATTTCCTTTTATAATGGAATCTTCAGTCATCAGTATATATAAAACTTGGTTTGCTTTCTTATGTTAAGTATCATGCCATTTCATCTTATGTATAATAAACTTCATCCAGACAAACTTGCCCTGCTTATCAGAAGCTGCTTCCTGTTCATCCCTGCTTGATGTTACTGCTCATCCCCTCTTCATTTATCTGAGTGTGGGAAGGGACAAGGGTTACCCCCGTACACCCCTGGGGAGAGCTTTGTACTATCTTTGTTTAAAGATCTGGCCTCTCCCACTTCTTTTGAGGATTTCTGGCCTCTCCCACTTCTTTTGAGGATTTGTTAATGGCTATCCTGGGATTCACTTCCCCTGGACTCTTATCCTCTGTCCCATGTTGTCGTCGTCCAGTCGCTCAGTCGTGTCTGACTCTTTGCAACCCCATGGACTGCAGCTCAGCAGGCTTCCCTATTTTTCACCATCTCCTGGAGCTTCCTCAGACTCATCTCCACTGAGTCAGTGATGCCATCCATCCATCTCATCCTCTGCCGTCCCCTTCTCCTCCTGCCTTCAATCTTTCCCAGCATCAGGGTCTTTTCCAATGAGTGAGCTCTTAGCATCAGGTGGCCGAAGTATTGGAACTTACTAGTCCCATAAGGGCTTCAGAAAACAAAGCCTGGCTGATTCTGCCTCCCCCATCGCCCACATTTACATGTCCAATTATAGAGGTTTCCAACCTCAAGGTTTATTCCTTAACTTTGCTCAAGACCACCTTCCTCTTTCTTTCTACAAAATAGAGAGCTGTTATCACAGTTCTCAAGACTATTAATCTTGAGGTCAACTTTCTTCCCTAATATCACTTATTTTTTTCCTAGCTACCATTTTTCAAAGTTAATGACAGCTTTTAGTCCTTTCATTTTTTTAGTTGCTGTGAATTATTTTCCACTTTTCCTTTTTCTTCCCCCTTTTAATGAGCTACTGAGGGAGAGAAATTCTACGATCAGCTTGAAAGTCCTAGACTACCCACTACTGTGATGTTTTGTCAGTTCTTAATGTTTTAAACGTTCTATGAAAACCCTGCAATGCACACGCATAGGTTTTAAAATAAAACCCAGGCTTAACCTTTGCTCTCACTAGCTCTGAGACTCTGGGCCAGTTTTATGACTATTTTAATGCTGAGTTTTCCTATCTCTAAAATATGGCTAAATCTACCTTGTATTCTTATATAAGGGGCTTCCCAAGTGGCTTAGTGGTTAAGAAAATGCCTGCCAATAAAGGAGATGCAGGTTTAATCCTTGGGTCAGGAAGATCCCCAGAGAAGGGAATGGCTACCTACTCCAGTATTCTTGCTTGAGAAATCCCATGGACAGAGGAGCCTGACAGGCTACAGTCCATGAGGTCACAGAGTCAGACATAACTGAGCGCACATTCTTATATAAAGCAACACTTGGTGCATAAGTATTCAAAACATGTTCACTGAATTACAGTTCTATTTTATCAGTAGGATGAGGACCAATTAGTCCAAACGTGAAAATCAGAATCAGAGACTGGGCAATAGAAATGGAAAAGGATTCTGGGACCCTTGGAAGAGAGAGGACAGCATCTGATAGTAATCCTGTGTGGGGAGGAGAAGTCCACTGAAAAAGGTCCTGCTTGAATGAAAAGTAATGAACTGTCTGAAACAGAAACAGGAGAGATGGACTTGATGGAGAATAAACACTGAAATTCTTAGGAGCTTTCAAAGTGTTAATTTTTTAATTAAAAGTTAATTTATTGAACATGCTTAAATTTTTTTCACGGACATAATTTTTATACCAAATGTCAATAAAAACCAAACCAAACATTAACATATTAAATATTACAAAGATGTGAAAATTCAGGAGGGTATGCCTAAAACTCAAATTTTAGGAATTAGAAGTAATTTGAGGGGCATCCTAAATTATGAACCAAGCTCAAGAGACTCATTACTGTATAACCGTGTGCCTTTCTCAACAGGAAGTCTGCCAGCACCCAACACCACGGGCGTGCCCACTGAGCCGAGGGCCACGTCCTCCACTATATTCCGGCTGTCGGTGTAACCTCGGCTGAATGGCTGAGCCAGTGTCGAGAAAGGTATCCTGATGCTCCACGAGCAGTCTCTTTCTGTGGCAACATTTACATGCTGGAGCACAGGGGGCTCGGTGCCCTCGACTTTTAGGGTTGACAGTGAAACCGGAAAGAAGTGACAGGGGTATAGATGAGAAGAACTAGCTTTCCATAGTCATCTGAATTGTGTTTACAGCGTGCTTTCAGGAGTCTGCTCTCTAACACGCCTGTACTGTTTATTTCCTTCTGGGTGAGTCATTTAAAGTGACTTTTCACATGAGGGGAAAGGTAGTCGAAACTTCTCCTGAAATCCTCTCCCAGAGAGGACATTTAAACAAGGCTGACTGAGCTAGAACCATTTTATTGATGGTCTAAGTTTAAAACTGTTTCAAACGTGTTATGTTTTCATATGTTGTGTTCTTAAGAGTTTTTCAGGTGATGATTATTTTAAAAATATTATTGACTTAAATCTCACAAGACTGAAGTAAATCTGTGAATATCATATCCACTTCATAAAAAGAATAAACAGACATGGTGGCTTGCCTGAGAAACTATAGTAATTCAGCAGTACACTGGATCTCTCTGCTAGACCTTATTTTTAAAGCACAGCTATAATAGCTATATCGAGATTTTATGAAGTGGAGTTTCATTCTACTACTCCACGTTAATGAACAGATGTTCCAACCGTGGTTTATCTGCCATGGTTCATGGAAAACAAACAAAACAAAAAAGAACCAAACATACCTACACCTCTACCCTGTGATCCCATTAGCTAGTTTATTGCTGACAGCTAACCAGCACATTCTCTGTAGCAGGATAATAAGATAAGTCAAGTCACTTGTTAGATCATTGCATAATTAAACAATTAGATGTTGTTAGGGTTTATGGATGACCCCTGTCTACCTTCAGATGCTGTACTTGTTTTAGCTTTTGACTATCCCATTCTACAAATGGCCATCATTTTCAAAATGGTAAACATAAGCTTAACATGACTTAGCAATTCCACTCCTAGTATATACACAAGAGAATGTAAAACATCTCCACAAAAAAACTTGTACATGAATGTTCACAGCAGCATTATTCATAATAGCCCCAACATGGAAAGGACCTAAATGTCCATCAACTGATGAACGGGTAAGCAAATGTGGTATATCCATGCAGTAGAATGTTATATGCCATAAAATAACAACAAAGCACTACATATATGCATGTTATATCACGGATGAGACTTGAAAACGTTATGCTCCAGGAAAGAAGCTAGGGACTCCCACAGTAGTCCAGTGGCTAAGACACTGAGCTCCCATTGCAGGGGGCCCAGGTTTGATCCCTAGTCAGGGAACTAGATCCCACATCTCAACTGAAGATGCTACATACCACAACTAAAACAAACAAATAAACAAATGTTAAAAAAGAAAGGAAGAAGCCACATAAGATTCCATTCCATTCCATTGTAAGATTCCATTTATAATGAAATGTCCATAATAGACAAATCCATAGAGACCAAAAGATCAGTGTTTATCAGGGGTTGGGGCAGAGCAGAGGAAGAGTGGTTGCTGGTGAGTATGGGGTTATTTGGGGGGATGATGAAATGTTCTGCAATTACATAGTGGTCATGGTCGCACAACTGTAACTACTCCAAAAATCCATGAGCTATACATTTAAAACTGAATTTTACGGTATGTGAATTATTTTTCAATAATTACTTTTCAATTATTTTTCAAAAAGTCATCAATATTATTTCCTATTTCTCACATGCTGGAGACAATTAATAGCACTTCCAAATGAGCAAGAAGGAAAGGTATATTTTATTTTGCTAAAGTGAATCTGAGAATCTTGATACTAACTATTGCTAATACGTGTATTGGCTTAGAATAGTTTTATCTCACACTCTGATCAATAATGGATTTATTCTTCTTATCTGAGAAAAATTAAAAGTATAGGGAGCTACAGTCTGGAAGGAATTATTATAGGCTAGAACTCTTTGAAAAAGAAAAATACTTGTTCTCAGCAATATGAAAATGAAAACTTACCAGGAACTGACCCATGGATGACAAGAGGTAAAACAAAGCCACCACGTTAGACAAAGGTTTACACTGACAAAGTTTTAAAATTTACAGCACATGGAAATCCAGACCCAAAACAGAGTCTTGAAGGTCCTAGTTCCTGCTCTCTCCACTTTAGGTTCCCTCCGAGAGGCATTTCTACGGTAAGCTGGTGATGGCTCTCCCTGCAGAAGTCACCCGTGCCGCTCCCAGCATTCGCCGGGGATGGCCACAGATGGCCAAAGTCACAGGTCACGTGCTCTGCAGCCACAGCAGCTTGCTCCCTACCACCAGGGACAACGCTGCACAAAGTAAACCGACGCACAGGAAGTTGTTTTTTACTCAAAACAGTGCAGTCTAGCCTCCCTTCAGTCCAGTCTAGCCTCCCTTCAGTCTTGACCGCCCCTTTCACGTTCGTGTTTCACACAACAGTGGTCTGCTGCCTGCGACGCACTCCAAGCCGCCTGGATGCCACAAGGACTATGTCTGCATGATTGAGTAGAGCTTAAAAAAAGAACAGCACGCTTCTTGCACTGTGTTCACATATGAAAAGGGAAAAGACGGCTGTCAGTTTTCCAGGTCTTTGGCTAAAGCGTCACGGATGAACTGTAAGGTACGCTGGTACAAAAAAGCATCCTTTTTCTTTGGCTTACAAATGTTCAGATGGTTAACATCCACAGGAATTAGATCTCCAAGGCCTAGATCTAAAGAAAACAGAAATGTCAATAAAGTCTAGGTAAAAATATAAGCTGCCCCCGTCAACAGGGAAAGAGACCACCAGATGGGTAGATGTAAATGTCAAGTTGGTTGTGACAGAGATCTCTAAAAGATAAAGGAACTTAAAGTTTGACTAGCTAAATGGTATGTGCCTACTCATGAGAGGACGGAGTCTTAGGCAGTGCCCTTATATGCCTATGCTTTTCTCATCAATTCTGCATATGTGTGCACTGCCTGCTTCCTGATCTAACAGTGAGCTGTGCCAGAGCACTGTCATCTTCAAAGCCTTTATACACTGCAGGCTGTTCCTAAGTTACCCCACACTTCTATGAACCACTTCTTTTTCTAGAGTTAATGTGAGAAACTCGATAGTGAGCTCCCTTGCCCAATGAAAAGAATGGGAACGTCTCACACAGAATCCTTTCTATGCCCAGACCCTCCATGCTCACTCTACCAGGGAAGGCGATGACATGGTGCTTGGGAGACCTGGGTGAGTTTTTCATGTTTCAACCTAGCCAAGTCCACCTCCTGGGCATGCCAGGAGGTACTAGTGAGGCCAGCCTGGTGAGCAAGTGCAGGTGGAGGTTATGAAGGAAGTAAGGCCAGCTGGTGACACAGAAGAAGGGGTGGACAGAGTTACAGCAAGGCTATGTCACTGCCAGCAGCTGGCCCACCATACTGATTCTGCTTTAAGCTTCCAAAGTCGTCATAAAAAACAAACAAAAAGCCACTGTTCTTTGAACTCTTTAGGTTCTTCAACTACCAAACAGCAACCCCTCACTTCATGGCATATTACTTTAAGGTAAAGTCTCTTCAGGTTCCACTACAGGGTATCAAGCCTTTTTCATTTTACTTAGATAATAACTAACGCAGCAGGAGAGAAGGCCCATCGGCAGGCGCTCCGGATACGCTCCACGCCTGGCTGCCCGGAGCCCGCAGTGCCACCAGGACAGCACCTGATTCAGCCTCTGAGGCGATCAGAAAAGAGTTTGACGAGCAAACTCAAGAGTTAGCCGGATGAGGGGAAAGCATTTCAGGGAGTGGAGTGTCCATGCTGTTTACTATGCACAGAGAAACAGAGGAGGCTGCAAGGAGAATGGAGATTTGAGCCCTGCCCGCAAGGAGCCTTACATGGGCTACAGGAGTGGGTACTGGCCATGTCCCTCATCCCAGGAGCAGGAAGAGACTTTACACTAGTTTTTTTCCTTTCAAATCTTTGTTGCTTGAATATTCCCCATGTACCCTCCATTTATTTACTAAGCATCCACGCCTTTAGTAGATTTAAAGGCTCCTGAAGGTGGCTATCAGTCTGTTAAATGAAATACTCCTTTTGATCGGGCTGATAGAAAAGTTCTGGATTCTTACCTGAAGGCAGCAGCTTTCAGTGTGGGAGCTAACACAGCGTTAGCCAGTTAACCTATGCCGTCTAATCAGTTAAATCAAAGCAGGGGAGGAAATGCCAAGGTTAAATGTTTGCGGAGAAATTTTAATCTGTGGCTTAACAGAGTAACAGAATCTAAATCTTCATAAAGCTGTCTTCTAAAAACTGAGAAACTGAATCTAAAAGCTGACGTTTATGATGACCACCTACCAGGAATCTAAGGTCAAACAAGTTTCAAAAGAGTGAATACCTGCCGAGTCCAGGGGCACCACGTGGAGCTTAATCATGCTACCGATGTAGGTCGGTAGTGTTTCTACAAAACTCAGCACCTGGAAGTTTTTGTCTTTTGCAAACTCCAGAAAGTCGTCCTGTAGTGTTTTAAGGGCAGGAGAATCTGTAGAATTATAGAGAATGAGAACATGACAAGTCCTGTGTATCTAGTTCATAATAAAATGCAGCAGCCTTGTGAATTTCGGGAGGAAATTAGGTTCTGATTCAAGATAGTGGCTTAGTTTCTTCACTTCCTAAGGAGCCATGAAGATGAGAGTAAAGGGCTAAAACCACGCGAGAACTGAGGAGCCGGTAGCAACAGCAGCAGCAGTTTCTCACGTTACTGGCTGACAGGAAGCAGTGCCAGGGCAGTGTGGTATGTAGGACGGAGGGTCCTGCAGTGTGCTGGCGGACACACCTGCGTGCATCCTGAAACACCTCTCACCAGCAGAGCCTGTGTGTAGTCACAGAGTGCCTGTCCCCCACCCTCAGATAAGAAAAGGGCAACCAAGAGGCGCCAGGTCTCAGGAAAGCCTGCCACCGGAGAGAGACCTGGCGAGCAGACAGAAAACGTGAGCACAGGAGACAGTTAAAAACAAAACCTCTGGTATCTTTAGGATGATTTCAAAAGAAAATGGATCACAGAAGAAAGCTGCTGGAAAATAAAATTTGACTGCAAAAAATAAAATTCACCAGAAGGTTTCAAGGTAAAGTCCAATAACTCTCCATAAAGCAGAAAAAAGAACATCTGAGCAAAAGGACAACGGCATATTAAGGCTCAGGCCAGGGGTCCCAAAATTCTCATAGCAGGTGTTCCAGAGAGAGAGAAGATGCTCATTAACCCAAAATAAATATAATGCCTTATAGTTAATATGGTGAATATCTTTAAAGCTCATGTATATTTTAATAGTTGATTTTCCAAACCTGTGGGAAAAAACAGTTCATTGGTAATTTGGAATAACACTTAACGCAGAACATTATGTATCTCTTAAAATTGTAAATATTTAAGATAGTATTAAAATTGTTGTATTTCTTGAGACAATAATGTGTGCTAAAAAAAATGTGCTAAGTTGCTTTAGTGGTATCTGACTCTTTGAGACCCTAATGATCACAGCCCTTCAGGCTCCTCTGTCCGTGGGATTCTCCAGGCAAGAACACTGGAGTGGGTTGTCATTTCTTTCTCTAGGGGATCTTTCCTACCCAGGGATCGAACCCATGGTTCTTATGTCTCCTGCATTGGCAGGTGGGTTCTTTACTACTAGCACCACCTGAGAAAATAATGCTAAGAAGAAAAAGGGATGGTATCAAAGAAAAATTCACCCCAAACTAAAAGTTTTCCATGATAGTCTAAACACAACTAATATAGAAAGAGTAAAGTGAGGTAATCTGGGTCAAGTCAGAAACTGTCTCCTCCTCCTATATACTGGTGTTAACACAATGCCAATTTTCTTCTGAAAGAAAGAATTACCTTTGCTGAGTTCTTTGACTTCCAAAGAGGGAAAGAGAAGATAGCGAATATTAACAGAGTATTCAGCCAGATGGGATCCATGATGAGGGACGCTATAAAAAATTATTCCTCTGGTATTGTTTATAATAGTATTCATTTCTGGCCTCTTCGAGGCTTCCAACAGCATCTTTTTGACAAGAAGACCTAGTTATAGAGAAGGGAAAAAAAAAATGTGTAAGCTAGTTTCCTTCGCAAACAAGAATACAGAAAGAGATGCTTTCTTTAAAAAAGCTGAAACAATTGTTCTCTGTAGTCCAACAAGCAAGGCCTTAAAATATTAACACTTAGTCATGCTCCTAACCTCTAAAATCTGTAGCACAAGACTGCACACAGGTGAGATTCTAGAAACTGTTTGTAAGACAGCTCTTACTTCACAGGACGCCCTCTCCCAGAGAAGAAGGTCAGGCATTGCATGCTGAGTGCCCATCAAGGCGGTGAGTATGCATGGCCAACCCCCACCCTAACCCACAGTAGCCCACTAACCGCCACTCCATTAAGACAGTACTAAGATTAAAAAACACAGACTCTCATATCGTGGGAAAAACAAAGCTGCTGTGGGAGAATGCACCTAGGAATGCACCTTCTCTTCTGTCCCCCAACCTGTGCTTAGAGCTGACAGGGAAACCCAAGGTAACATGGAGGGGAACAGTGGGTCTCTGAGAAAGTGTTACATCCACCTTTCGGTGCAGACACAGAGCCAGCAATCCTGAGCATTTCATCAGATAAACTAAGCCAGGAGCTGCACAAAGGCCCTCTGTGAGGTAGATGGTGAAAATTTAGAACTGGACTGGGGGAGAGGGTTGGGAGAAACAGGAGATGGGGCTAGCAAGCAAGCATAAGGACCGAAGAGCCGACCCCTGCGATCACACTGCCATCGTGGGCTCCAGCCAGGGGAAAGCAGGCCGGAAGGGGGCTGGGGCTGTGGGCACCGGAGCAACGACAGACTCTCAATGATGGTTGAGAAACAGCGAAGAAAGGGAGGGCCCTGGGACCAGCCATGCGTGCTGAGCGATATTTACAAGTCAGGCTTATACATGCCATGGACAGCTTCTGACATTTACTCATTATCACGCTTAATGCCTCATGAAAGCATTAAGTGGCAAACTCATTTGCTTCTTTTTAGTTTCTCATTTTTCTTTTTATATGATCTGTTACTAGTTGTCCCTTTCTAGAAAAACAAATAGCATGGAAGGAGAGTAGTCATTCTCAACCTCCAAGCCATCGCCAGAAACATTAATTCAGGGGAAAAGGGGCCACCATTACACAGCCGCAGAGACTTCGCTCAGCCCACTGGCCGACGACTCACAGTGCTGGCTGGCAGCAGTGAAGCGCACTGACCTCCCATGCTGTGCGACACCCATACCACCGGCCTGTCCCCAACGCCAGCAGCTCTGAGCTTCCGCAGAAGTTCGTTGCTCCTGAACGCGATGGACTTCCTGAACAAAATGAGAACAGCAGGCATGACAGGACGCTGTCGCTCTCCCCCACCCCCAGACTTTGCAGTCCATTCTTTAAAGCAAGAGCCTTTGTTCACTGTACCAATTCTACAGGCTACGTTTCGGAGTCAGGACCACCTCCATTCTCTCGGGTTGATCCCTGCAGTTGCTCATTCCCCATTTCTAACTTAATCACGCTGGCGGAAGTGGACATCTTTACTAAACAAGCACTGTTCAGGCATCTAACATGTATCTGGCAATTTTCACGGGTCCAACTGCCCCCCCACCCCACTTAGACTGTGCGTCCCCCTCTCAGTATGTGGCCTCACTGGAGACCACGTGGTCCCTTGCGAGTTCACCTGTGGAGTCAGCTCTCACTGCTGTTTAGCTCTACTTGTATTTATGTTACAAACACTAAGCTTCCATCATTTTGGTTATATTCCTTAGAAACAGCACAAAGCTAATCAGAATCGAAGCATTCAAATACATATTTTTAAACTAGAAGGGAACTTTAAAGCTGTCTGGTCTAGTAGTTTTAAACTGTGTATCTGGAGAATCCTTTCTTTAAATAAAGGTGTATGAGCACTCGTCCGAATTAAGTGGGGAGGGAGCCCTGTGGACTTGTCCACTGACCCCTAGGCACCATTCCTCCAGCGTCTGGGTGGGGATCATTCAGAGATAACAGTTTGAGAACACTGATCAGACCAACCCCCTCCATTGGCAGATCAAACTTCCCAGACCAGTGAAATGACCTAAAGTGGCTGGTGAGTCAAAGGCAGAATTGGCTACAGTCTGGCTCCTGACACCCGGAAGTCGCGTGCTGTCTCCTGTACCTACAATTGGACGAACGACGTACAAGTGACCGAAGGAGCCCACACGGCGCAACCTCTCTCGGCTGCCTTCAGGTGGTGTGCTCGGGAACACAAAAGCCAAAAGCCTCGTGTTTACTTCCAAGAGTTACGGAGACTGTGCTCCGAATCTGTGGTCCTTACTCAGTTCAGTTCAGTCGCTCAGTCGTGTCCGACTCTTTGCGACCCCATGGACTGCATCACGCCAGGCCTCCCTGTCCATCACCAACTCCCGGAGCTTACTCAAACTCATGTCCATTGAGTCGGTGATGCCATCCAACCATCTCATCCTCTGTTGTCCCCTTCTCCTCCCGCCTTCAATCTTTCCCACCATCAGGGTCTTTTCCAAGGAGTCAGTTCTTCGCATCAAGTGGCCAAAGCATTGGAGTTTCAGCTTCAGCATCAGTCCTTCCAACGAATATTCAGGACTGATTTCCTTTAGGGTGGACTTGTTGGATCTCCTTGCTGTGGTCCTTATTATGAGAGGAGTTTTAAGTGAACCATGTTAGGAACCCAACAGTAATACTCTAAGCCTTTGGTAGTTTCATTACTTATAGCTAACTGTCTCTAGAAGGAAGAGGGAAAAGGTTAAGAAGAAAATCCTGGCTGTGACATCAAAGACAAAACTCCCCTCCTTCCGGGCCACCTGTGGCCCAGCCCCTTCCCCTCTGTTACCTTTCTGTAGGGCACCTGGCTCTCCAGTCGCTGAGGCTGGTGTCGTACTCCACAGATATTATTCGGAGAGCAGGACAGTCTCTTGCTAACCACGACTATGTAAAATAAAAAGTACAATAGGACAAATATTAATTTCCACTATCCCACTTACTTCTTAGCACCTGAAATGTGTACCTGAAGGCCCCTTGTTAATACTGACAGCCAGTCAAAGACTGCATTGGAGTCAGGTGTGAAGGTGACCAGAAAAATGATCGCAGCATTTTATCTTTATATCACTGCTCGCAAAGGGATATCAGTATTTACAGCATAAGGTCTATGTAGGTGTTAAGAGTATGCTCAATTTTAATCTGCTATAGACAAAAGCAGGGCCTGGTTTTGGAGTCTAGATCAAATTGGCTTTTTGAAAGCATTTAATAGAAAGCTATGATCTCAGGACAGACAGAACAGAGTGACGGAGGTTAGAGATCCGATCTGAGAACTCAGAGATACTGATTAGAGTCACGGTTCTGTCTCCATGTTCCGGTGTCACCAGAGGGAGGGCGCCAACTATTCTTTCTGCTGATAAGCCTCGTGAAGGTGAATAAACAGCAGTGGGACAAAGCCCCAGAAACTATACATATTTACAGCATCAATTTTCACCAAGCTTTAGATAAATTTCATTCAGTAAATTCATCCCAGCATTTAGGCTCTTTAGGAGAAATAATGTCAAAGAAATCCAAAGCAGAATTACTTCTTCAAAGTCTTTCTATTATAATTATTGAAATCACAGAACTAGTCAACTGTCATTAATATATTATTTACTGAATTATATTTTCAGTGTGAGTGAACTATTACTGGCCCTCACCCCTGTTTTTTTTCACTTAATACACTTTGTATCATAGCATGTACCCAACATTATACAACAGAGTGACAAGCCCAGCTGTTCATGTAACATACTGTAGGTGTCTCGAAGGGAAAGAAAAACTGCACGGAAAAAAATCCCAGTAGAAGGAGAAAAACAAGTCACAATGAGGACCCAAAGGCTGGTGGCACAGCCATGTGTCAGGATACGGGTGGCCCGCCGGAGGCAGCCGCTTCCTTACCTTGGGCCAACATGTGGTATACTTGGTTTCATCTTCTGAGACCTTTTCAGTTAAATCCTGATCATTGTCCTGCTGGCGCCATGTTTTGAATGCTGCTCCCATAAGGCCATGAATAAAAAGGACATCTGCTTTAATGGGCTGACTAATAGGCGGGATAGAGTTTTGAAAAGAAGCAGAAAAAAGTGCGTTATTACTTTGATAGCACAGCTGGCCAGGCAAACCAACCAAAATCAACTGTAATGCACTTAGAGATCAATGAAGTGACATGTCATAGATTACCCTCCAGAGAATTCCATGAGAATATTACACAAATCAATAAAAATATTTAAGACATTAAATAATATGCTAATGTAGTTTCAAACTCAGAGTGCACGAAAGAGATTCTTTTTACCAAGGTAAGTGATGTTTATCAGAAACAGAGCAAATGAGATTTTAAAGTAACTTTATTCTCTCTTTGTATATGACATTTTAAAAATTACAATAGCATATTACTTGCAAGCTATTTATAATACACACACAGTTATGCCACACATATAAAATACATTACCATATCACATTATTTACAAATGAGAATTAACCAGGCCATCTATTTTTCAAGTTGAAAAGAAGTTCTTGCTATTTTCTGAGGTATTATTTTTAAAGTACCTGACAAAAACCCAAGATATGTGTAATTTTTTTGTTGTGGTCCTTTTTATATTTATTGTCTTAGCAATGATACAGCTAGAAATAGTGGCCAGAAATAACCTGAGGAAGAAGCATGAGTCAGATGTATCATTACAGCCCATTCTGCCAGGCACCGGCCTTTATACTCGCCTAAGCCTTCTCCAGTCCCTTGAGTCCTAGGCCCAGGCTCATTTGGTGCCTGCATATAATAATGTCCTAGTCCCTCTTCATCCAGATCAGCCTCTATGACCCTAATCAGTCAATAACTTACATCTCCATGAAAAAGTGTAATGTAACAAAGATGAAATAGGCATCACAAAGTTTAAGTGAGACAAGTTATAAAAGGTGAATGCAGTCTTCCTAAAGGTAAGCCCTTGGTAGAAAATAACCCTGGTAACTTAGCTGGTTCCCATTCTTTGGTGAGTGCAGACTGGGTAAATGAGGTATCTGACGTATTTGTACGGGATTTCACTGGTCTAAATCGGGCAGAAGGCAGTTAGAATGTTAAGCCCTCCAGGCCCCAGGCCCCCGGGGACGGAGCGGCGCTGGGCCTTCTCACCTGGTCCGGTACTGCGGGTGCAGCACATACACGCCATCGTGGTACTTGTCTGGCACGGTCTCTCGGTCTAGGTTAGCCAGCGTTCTGGCGGCATGGGAGGCCTCCATGATGTGCTGAGACTTGATTGCTTCCGCCAGTATGGAAACCCAGCCTGGTGAAGAAAACAGACTCCCTAAATACCAGCCCCCATTGCTCTCAGACTGTTGAGAGGCTTCAGGCTAAAAAGGGCGGGAGGAGGGCAAACCTCTGCATCTGTCTTCGAGGAAAAGCCTGACCGCCCCAATTCCATTCTTCCCTAAGGCCCTCTGGGTCCCACAACACAACACAACGCCACGATGTCCCCAGCCATTTTTTTTGTTTGTTTAGAAAATGTAACAAAAGTTGTAATTACTAGGGATGAGGTCATAAACTGTAAGAAAAGGTCCTATTTTGCTTTAGCAATGATTATTAAACTCAGTGAGTTAATACTAGTTATTTCATTCTGATTGGCAGTCAGATTAGCAGGCCTTGATATCCATGAGGAAGTTGTTTCTTAATTATGAACTTGTTAAGACCTGAGGTTCAGAGGGAAAAAAATATTTTTGTAATTGAAGCATAGTGGATTTACAGTGTTGTGTTCATTTCTGTGTACAGCAAAGTAAGCCAGTTATACCTGTATCTATATATTCTTTTTCATATTCTCTTCCTTTATTGTTTATCTCAGGATACCGAATATAGTTCCCTATGCAATACGGTGGAACCTTGTTTATCCATTCTCTGTATAACACTGGAAAAACTTTCTTAAAGGGAGACAAAGAAATACTGCCTGCAGTACCACTGCATTTCTTTTTGATGTTTTTGTGGTTTAAAAGTTACATAAGTATGTACATAAGTATGTATGAAAGTCTACGCATGCGTGCACACATCACACGCAAAGACCTAAAAAGAGGCACCAAACTAACAAATAGCCACTACGTCTTAGGAGGGGAGGCAGTTGGGATTGGGGTGGGCTCTGTAAAGGTGGGTTTAATTTTTTGCTGTATCTGTGTTCTCCGAAGTATTTACAGTGAGAGTCTGCCCATGAATTATTTAATTTAAAATAAAATAGGACATAGGCTTTGAGGTCAGAGAGACTTGGGCATCCAATTTCTGTGCCCTGCTGACTTGCTATGGAGCCTCAGTCAAGTTACTTTGCTCCTTTGACCCAAAGGAAGGTTCTAATAATTAATCTAGATAAAAACTGCCATTACCAAGCCCAGCAGGTGCTCAATAGACAGCAGCTTGTCCTCATGTCCTCCTCCCACTTTCTGTGGCAAAGTGTTGAGAATCACTGTGATGATAGGAGGCCATTATTTACTAATCCAGAAGAAATTTCAGACCCAACAATTTTTTAAACAATATTCTAATTTTAAAGAAAACCCTCTTCAAAATCTGTTGTAGAATGCTTTATAATAAATAATGTTTTAAAATTCTACCTAGAGAGATATACAAGTTTGTTACTGGTATGTACAAAAATATGGCTTCGTTTTTAATGGAGTCACAAGAAAGGTAACAGTAGAGCGCGTGGCACAAGCCATTTCTACAGCATTCTTAAGTCGACAGAGTATTTTAACAATGCCTGCAATGCTGCACCTTTATAAACCATCAACTGCTCCTTGGGAAACTTGTGTCTTTCTTATATATTTACTGTTTTTAAATTATATAATCTCTGAATATATTTTAATTGTAAAAATGAACAAAAACAGCATTTAAAAATGAACTTTAGCATCCCCATCATTTCCCCATTCTCATTTATATCCTCAGAAGTAACCAAAGGTAAAAGTCTGGTAGATACCCTTCCAAACCTTTTTAAAAATTCAACTACATACCAATAATTTATACATATATCCTAGCTCCATATACTTTTATTTTTGCTAAATGGAATTATCCTTTTCCTACTGTCCAGTGAGTTAATTTTATACTTTAGCCATGTACACAGATCAAATACCAATAATGAAATTGAATCAGTAACAATAGTAATAATAATAAACTCCCAACAAACAAAAGTCCAGGACAAGATGGCTTCACAGGCGAATCCTACCAAACATTTAGAGAAGAGTTAACACCTATCCTTCTCAATCTATTCCACAAAACTGCAGAGAAGGGAATGCTTCTGAACTCATGCTACGAGATCAGCATCACCCTAATGCCAAAACCAGACAAAAATATAACAAAAAAATAAAATAACAGACCAGTATCACTGATGAACATAGAAGCAAAATTCTCAATGGAACATTAGTAAGCTGAATTCAATGTACAAGAATCATACACCATGACTGAGTGTGATTTACCCCAGAGGTGCAAAGACACTTCTACACCTGTAAATCCATCAGGGTGACACACCACATTAACAAGTTAAAAATTGTGAATTACTATGCTGTATACCTGAAACTTATCTAACACTGCACCTCAACTATACCTCAACTATACTAAATAAAAGTACATTAAAAAACAGAAAGGGAAAGCACAAACAAATGTTTGGAAAGATATGGACAGAGCCTCAGTGACCTGTGGAACAGAATCAAGAGGTCTAATATACAGAATTGAGGTTTCAGGAGGAAAGAGAGAAAAGGGGACAGAAAAAAATCTAACGATACACTATCTGTAAAGTTTCCAAATTTGAACAAAAACATCAACTCACAGATACAGTCAGCTCAGTGAACACCAAGTAAGATCAACAAAACAGACTAGGTACTTCACAGTCAAACTGCTGAAAATCTTAAAAGAAGGCAGAGGAAAAAAAGACACATATCATATAAGAGAACAAATGGACCTAAGAGACTTCTCATCAGACAATACACACACAAACCAGCATGGTGACAGGAGCCTGCTCTTGGTGTCTTGGAAACATGCTCCCAAACTGCTGCTTTGTTATCAATAAAAGATTGATGTTCAAAAGAAAAAGGAGAATAGAATGATATTTTTTTAAGTGCTGACAGAAAAAAAAAAAAACAAAAAAACACCACATTATCAATTAAAGTATTTTTTACCCATGGAAAATAACCTATCCCTGGATAATAAAAGTCAAGATATTTTCAGAAAATGAAAGGTGAGAGAATTTATTGCCAGCAGACTCAGGTCTTTAGGTTGAAGGGAAATGATATCAGATGCAAATTTAGATAGAAAAGAAGGTAGAGTTCTGGATATAATATGTAAATAAAATTTGTTTTCTTATATTCTTTAAATATCACTTGACTATTAAAAGAAAACTAACCACAATATATTGTGATGTCTATGGCCTGTAACATATTATAGTATGACAGTACCACAAATGATGGCAGAGGGCATAAAGTGAATTACACTGTTGGAGACACTCACATTATATATGAAATGGTATACTATGAATTCAGAATAGACTTATAAGTTAAAGATACAGTCAATCAAAAAGTACACATTAAATACTGTAAAAAAGCTAAAAGAGGAGAAAGAACAGAATATAAAACAATACTCAAGTAACCCCAAAATTGCCAATAAAGGAGAAAAAAAGAAACAAAAACCAGAAAGGGGGAAAAATGCAAGACAACAGACATAACCAAACAATATCAATGATTATATTAGAGGCAAACAGACAAAACACTCCAATTAAAGGGGATTATCAAGCTGAACTTTCTAAAGAAGATGTAAGTGTGTGATGTCTGTGAAAGATGTACTTATTTTTAGGCACAGCAAAATGAAAGCAAAAGAGAAAAACACAAAAGACATGCAATGCAAACAGCAAGCATTAAAAAAGGCCAGCTGGCTATTTTAATACCTGATAAAGTAGACTCCAAGAAAAGGAGTATTACCAGTGATAGAGAAATTACTTAATAAAAAAGGAACAATTCACCAGGAAGAAAAATCTGAGAGAACTAAAGGGAGAAACAGACAAATTTATAATCACAGTTGAAGAATTTAACTTGTCTTGGTAACTGATAAAAACTAAACAAAAGATCTGGAGAAGATTTGAATAATATAATCAACCAGCTTGGTTTCACTGTTACCATCGCTGTAAAACACTTGACCCAACGACAGGATATTCATTCATTTCAAGTGCAAATAGTTCACCAAGAGAGACCATAAAACAGGCCATCACATGAGTGTCAAATTACCAAAGACTAAACTCTTATAGGGTATGTTCTTTGAACGCCTGGAATATTAAACTGGAAATCAGAGACATGATATCTAGAGAGCCATTAATATTTGTAAATTACTCCAACACACTTTTCAGTAACCCATGAAACAAAGAAGAAATCATAAGGAGAACTGGAAAATATTTCAAACCGAATAATGATGAAAATACATACAAAATTTGAGGGATGCAGCTAAAGCAGGTTGGAGGACATTTACAGCTCTAAATACCTATATTAGAAAATAACTAATGATTAAATTAAATTTATTTTAATTAGTTATTTAAAATAACTAATAATTTAATGATTTTAAAACATGTCTTCAAATTCTTTTGACACTGTTCTCATCAAGAGGGGATGGATCTAAACCCCTTCTAAATCCTCTCCCCTCAAATATGAATTAGCCTTAGTGACTAGCTTTTAATCAACTAATACAATTATGTAAAGTTTAAAAATAAAATAAAATTTAAAAAATAAATAAATAAAACAGCATTTGGAGCAAAAAAAAAAAAAAAAAAATAGATTTGGCAAAAATTACTTCCAGTGCTTGATTTTTTTGTAAAAGGCAAAAGAGCATATTATACCTGGCTCTTTCTCGGAAAATTTGCCCTTGGAATCCAGCCACCATGCTTTAAGGAAGCCCAAGGTGGCTGTTGAAGGAAGCGAATGCTCCTGGCCCTGGCTGAGCTCCAGGCTGAAAGCCGGTACCAATTTACAAGTTGTATGAGTGAGCAATCTTTAAAGGGTAATCTCCATCCCATGGTTGAGCTGCCCTGCTGACGTAGCATAGAGCCCGTAAAGGCCCTCCCTACTGAATCTTGCTCGAATTTCAGATTCATGCACAAAAGATATGACTGACGTTCTAACCAGTGAGTTTGGGGTGGTTTGATACACAGCAATAGATAACTGAAACAAGAAAAAAGGTTCAAATCACTGATCTAAGTTCCCACCTTAAAAAAAGAAAAACAGGAACAAATAAAACCAATACTGTAAGTGGTCCTTTACAGGAAAGTCTGCTGATCCCTGTATCAGACTTCAGTAAGTTAAAATCTTCTGCTTATCAAGACACTCTTAAATATAAATTAAAAAAAAAAATGGAGAGAGATACAAGAGAAAATAGAATATAAATTCATCATTTCTACTAAATATTGTTGAACACATGCATGCATATGTGCACATATGCATGGATATTTACATATGTGTATGTATACATTTGTATACATTATGTATACATTACAAATAAATGTATACATTTATTTGTATATATCACCCTGCTTTTTCCACTGAAAGAGCCAAGAAGCAAAGACATCCCAGGAGCAATAAGCACATCTAACGCTATAGCACCCAACCTTGGTCTCTTAACAATTAGCCTCCACTGAAAGGAAACAGGAGTCTCTGAAGAAATAAGCCTGGAACATGTCGTTACACCAGCACGTAAGGAATGCCTCCCAAAATGAGGTGGGTACATCAGAGGACACAGGAGCTAGCTGGCTGGGCTCCACTGACCAAAGCTGGGACAATCTGGCATCAAAGTACAGTGAGAAGTTGTAAACCATGAAAAATTAGGAATCCATGTGCCCATACTGATAGGGAGGGAGGGAGGGAGAAGGAAAGGAGGGAGAAGGAAGAAAGGCAGGAGGCAGAGAAGGAAGGGCTCTTGCTTACAGCAGAATGCCAAATGCTGAACTGTCAACGAGGCAGGGATGCTGCAGCTGGAAAACCACCATGGTGCAGGCATCATGATGCATCATGACAGAGACCAGAGCAGGTGGGAAATTTCATCCACAGCATCTCCCCACAGGTGGTTTATTAGTTACAAGGCGGGGATATCACCTCTCTTTAGTCTTACTATGCCTCTTGGTTACCCAGATCATACAAAGATGGTCGTCATGGCCGAAACTGCTCTCCTGTGACTGTCTACACACTGATTAGCGTAGGTGAGGATTATCCACATGTCTCAAGCAATTCTTTGCCCCTACTAAGACGACATGCTCTAAGGACCTGAAACTAACCCTAAGCAAAGCCTTATGTCTGTTGAGAAATTAGAGTACCACGACGGAGGGGTAGAGGTGGGAGAAGAACAGAGGCTGGATTCCAAATACTCAGTATGTAAAGTTGTTACCTGAGCGAACTATAGTAGAATGAAGATGTTCATTCAAAGCCATATTTCCAAGGATGCGCATTATATTTCTCTGCACTTTAGGACAGTCCTTGTGAAGTTGGTACAGCCTCTGCAGTAGCTGCAAGCCTCCATTTGCTTCAATTTTATCACAATGTGTGGGTATCTAGCACAATAAATTAATGAAAGCTCACTTTACATTGTACAAGTTTACTAACCAGGTGACAGAGCATGCTGGCGGGCAGCCAGGTGGCTCCTGCTCAAGGAAGAGACCCAGGGAGACCCCCAAACTCTCAGCTCAGCTCAAATATATCAGCCAACCCCCATCTGTGTGGAAGTGCTTTAAAAATCACTGGAAAATGAAGGCCACTAGGACTTGTGACATTTTTATTCTTAAAAGTCATTCTGCTTAGCTCTTGGTTGGATGGAACCATGATATCATTATTTCAGAATTGTTTCAGTATATATGGATATTTTGATTGGTTTCAAACTACATTAAAGGGTCTTCTCCCCTTGAGAAACCTGCCACCTGATGCCAGGAAATAATCCCCTGTGTAAATGGAAGATGTTGCTTCTGTCTATATGAACTCCCAGATACAGATAAGCAACATCTGCGATCCCATACAAGCCCACAGCTTGAGGGGGTGGTGCACGGAGAGGCATGCTTGCCTCAAACTTAAGAGTTGGACATTTTTTTAAAAGAGAAAGATCAGGTAAAAATTAGAAAGAAAAGGGGATGTGCATTTTTAATGGAGAAAAGAGATCAAAGAAAGCCAAAGGAAATCTATGGATTAAGGTAAGATGACAGAACTGACCCAGGACAGTCTGCCATGATCCCCAGGGTGGTCTTGCTCTTTTTGCCAGCACTTAGTTTTATCACTTATGTGACACCATGTCCTGTAGATGCAATGACTTTCCCTTTCTAAATTCTTATTAAATTTCACCACATTTTAAATGCATTTAAAAGTATGCCTTTGGGACATGTATCAGTGAGATATGTCATACATTGAGAAGTTTCTGGAAAGGAAACTGTTACATTCTGTGCACTGGACCTACTACTACAGATGCACCTGTTATTTCAGACAACAGTCATAAGTCACAAAACAGTTAAGCTGCTTCTCCCACGTTCCCTTTTCAGGGAACACTCAAGACCCTGGTGCTCATTCCTGATTCCACCAGTGGGAGCTGAGATGAGCACTGCGCTTCTGTGCCGTGTCTAACGGTTCTCAGTTAAACGGGAGCATTTAGAGCCGATTCTCATGATGTGGGATGACCCGCCTGCATCAGCCTCACCAGGAGTGCCTGTTACCAATGTGAACTCCTGGACCCCACCGCACATCGACTCCATTCAAATGGCCAGAGGTGAGTAGGAACGTGCATTTTAAGCATGCTTCCTGGATAATTTTTATGCACTAATGCTTGAGCACCACAGTTTGTTGCTTTTTTCTTTATAAAATCAAACCATGATCATGATAGAAACGTTGTCATAATGCAAAAAAAAGTTTTAAAAATCATTGACATATACATGCTATGGTTAAAATTCAAGGCTATGGTCAAGTAGATACTTTTACCAAGTATTTACTTTTTTCCTGTCTTACATCTTTGGCACATATTTTAACTGGAAATTAACTCCAGTTAAATAATAATACTTGTAAATTTTAATATTATTGATAATATTACTTGTAAAAACTATCTGAGAAAGGTAATGGAAGACAGCATAATTGAAAGGTAAATGCTATATTTAGACAACAGGTTGCTTTATGTACACTTGAGATTAAATCCATTTTTAGAAATACTTAGCAAAGATGAAATTCATGTGTTGGTGCTAAATCATGATTATCAATGCTAATAATTGAGAAAAAAGCAGGAAAACAAGCAAAAAAAATTTTTTTTCTTTTATAAAAAATTAGAATTACTTCCCTTGAATGAATCAACATGTATAATGTTTTCAATGTGATCATAAAATGTGACCATATTTTGAAAATGTAACTTACCTCAGAATGCTTTACTAAAGCTTCCAAACAGAACATTTCCACTGTAGCTGAAGGAACTTCTCCAAAACTTTCCGCATAAGGAAGTCCATTTCCTCCGAAACACCATAAACCACCCTGACAATGAGATGATCAAAATTCTTAGTGAAAAAAAGGGCCTAATATTTTTTGTTTCACAAAAAAAAAAAACAACAAACAAAAACCTCTGTACTATATATAGTAATTAGAAAGAACTAATATGTAGGACTCAAAATATTTCAGAGACTTACAGGGAACTTTCATTATGCAAACTGTTGCTAGACTAGAAAACATGTGGGATTATTCTTAGAAGACAGCGGTCTTTGAGCTTCTCAGTTCTTTCCTCTGTGTCCTCTTATCTGAAAGTACAGAGACTAACACACAAATCTTCACCCGGTAAGAAAAGCCAGGGCTGAACAAATGGTGTTCTGGTGTCAGATTATGCCAGTAGAGTCTAGCTAAAATCTATCAATAAGAATGATAGAAAAGGCATTACTCAAAAAAGTTAAAATACAGACAATAACAACTGATCAAAGAGCTTTTAATTAAAAAAGGGGGGTGGGGCACAAATTCCCCGGCAGTCCAGTGGTTAGGGCTCGGCGCTTTCACTGCCAGGGTCGGGGTTTAATCCCTGGTTGGGGAGCTAAGATCCTGAAAGCCATGCAGCACAGCCAAAAGAGAGAGAGAGAAAGCTTTTAAGTCTTCTTAAGTTGAAATTCAAATTCACATGGAAGAATAAACAGAAGAGTTAGGAAAATTACTAAGGAGAGGAGTAGTGGGGACTAGTCCTTAGTAGATACTAAAACACAAAAATAAACTGGGAAAGGAAAATTTCAGTTCTTACAGCAGATTGCTAACATGCGATGATCGCCCACAAATCAGTGAGAAAATACCAACAAGGCTATGGGAAAATGAGCAACAGTCAGAAGCAGAAAGTTCTTAGGAAAAGAAATATAATGCCTCTAAAATATATGAAACAGTGCCCAACATTGCTGGATTGTCCTTAAACCAAGACCACAAGAGCTTCACAGTGGAAAAACCACTGCACCACATCCACTGTTCTTTGACCCCAGGCGGTTTGTCATATTGGGTCAAAAAGAAGTCACAGTCTGCACTGTCCAAATGTTTGCATCCTGTTTGCACCCTTGGGCTCTGAGGTCCTCCAACAGAGGCTGAACCTGGAGACAAGGTGACTGGGAGTGTCCAATGGTAAGAAAAACCAAACAAGACAAACCTGGATCCCGACATCAGAGGAGGAGCAATCTTGATGGTAACATGTGGGATGGTAGAAGACCAAGGACCATTCCTGCCTGGCCTCCCTCCAGAAGTACAGTCAGCAAATTTCCCAGGCTTTAGCAGTGGGAGTAGGTGACCATTAAAGCTGAGAAGCGCTTTCCTGCTCACCGACCCAGTTCTCCCAGTGAACTGAGAAAGTAAAAGCAGGGAAGCCAAATCATCACCAGGGTGGGTGGGGTGCAGGGGGGTGGGGGGTTTTGATACTGCCTCTAACTGTGGGTCCCTTCCTTTTAATACATGTGAGAGCTAATCTCTAGTGTTTCTTCATAAAAAATTACAACCTTAGAGCTCTGCAACTTGTTCAGACTCACTGGGCATAAATGACGTTCATTCTAAAGCACGAGTTTGTAACCCAGGTTATCCTTAAGGGTCTGGGGTATAGAGAATTCGGGGAAGAGAGGATGTAAGCTTGGATGGGAAAAAATTGTCTCTTTAACTTTCCTAACCCTTAAGTGAAACTTTTCATTGTGTTCAATTACCAACAAAGATAAAAAGCCACAGTGACAGCAGCAGTCTGTGCGTCTCTGCCAACAATAGAAAAGAAAGAAAAGGGACGTCGCTCAGTCGTGTCCAACCCTTTGCGACCCCATGGACTGTAGCCTACCAGGCTCCTCCATCTGTGGAATTTTCCAGGCCAGAGTACTGGAGTGGGTTGCCATTCCCTTCTCCAGGGGATCTTCCTGATCCAGCGATCGAACCTGGGTCTCCTGCATTGCAGGCAGATGCTTTACCGTCTGAGCCACCAGCGAAGCCCTGCAAATAATAGAAGGTGCATCTTTTCCCCACCACACGTCACTTGCTGTAGCTGCCTGAAAACAGCATCATGCTCATGGTTCCTTTGAATGCCAACTGCATATTCTCACACTGGTGACCCCAAACTGACCCTCATCTAACTCTCAAAAGGCACAGGGTGGAAAGCTGTAAACGTGCATAAAAACAGACATAGAAAAAATGTATCTATAGGGCTTCCCTGGTGGTACAGTGGATAAGAATTCACCGGCCAATGCAGGGTACATGGGTTTGATCCCTGGCCCAGGAAGATTCCACATGCCTCAAAGCAACTGGGCCCACGCGCCACAACTACTGAGCTTGCGTGCAGCAACCACTGAAGCCCGTGCTCTAAGATCCAAGAGCCTGTGCTCTGTATCAAGAGAAGCCACTGCAACGAGAAGACCGAGCACTGCAACTAGAGAGGAGCCCCTGCTCACCACAACTAGAGAAAGCCTGTGCAGCGATGAAGACCCAGCGCAACAAAAAAAAAAAGAAAAAAAAAAAATATATACACACATATATATGGAGAGTAAATGGGGAATGATAAAACAAATGGGATAAACTAGGAATAACTGACAAGTCTACTGAAATATATTATTGTTGCAATTCTTTAAGTTTGTAATTAAAGTACATACTTTACAAATTTGTAAATTGGATAATAGTATTTCAATATAGTCGGTCTCCCGTGTAATCCTATGTATTTTAAGCACCTAGAAATGAGTTCATAGGCTTTATCAAGTCACCAGAGGGATCCATGGTGTGCAGAGGTTAAGAAGCCAGGCTCTGAACCCAATCCTAACTGCAGGCTGTCCGCTAAGCCCAGAGGGACCTCTGCACGTGAGCAGTGTTGTAGAGAAGCTGCAGCCCCCACCACCCCACTGAAGGGGGCTTGGGGACTGTCACGGGACAGGTCTGTCATAACTGGTCAGATCACTAAAAACCAGACGGGCGTGCCTCCCACTCCTTCCCCCAACTTACAAAAAAACCAGAGCCTGACTAAACTGGGAGTAAGAGTAACTGAAGTGGAGTTGCTCACTGGTCTGATGAGATGGGATCTCAGAACTAAAGTTACTGATTTCAATACGAAACTAACTAAAGATGGGCTACTCCTCTAAACTGCTGGCTGAGGCCACGATGTCCAGGTAGCAAGGAAGTGGTACAACGTGTTACACCATGCACTCTCTTCACTTAGCGAAAGGTGAGGACACCCTGTAGAAGGTGACAGAACACTAGAGAAGGCAGAGGGATGTCAACTGAATAGTCATGAGCAGAAGAAAATCTTTGGTGCTGAAAAATGAGGAACTCCAGGCCAGGTAGCAGGAGCTCTGCAGGGGCGTGAGGACAGAAGTTGAGAGAGAAGTCGTGGGAGACGGAAGCCGTGGGATGCCCTGTGGGAGGCAGGAAGAATCGAGAAGAGCCAGGGACCTCTCACCATCAGAAAACACAGGTGCTCTCACAGCTACCTTGGGGATAGAATTAAAAAGGACAACGAGGAACAGGCTCTGGTGGCCAGGCAGTGACGCTCTGAGCATCGAAAGGAAAACGATGATTACACTTCATTTGAGCGATTCCAAGACACGGCCCAAAGGAGAAATTGTAAAACATGGGCTAGAGAAGTCATAGCTACTAGTATGTCCCTAATTTCTCATAAAAACGGAAATGAGGGAAAGACAAGCTGTCTGGAAAAAAATGAATAATGTGAGAGTTGTGAGTGAAGTTTTATTTGGGTAAAAATGAGGACTGTAGCCTGGACAGAGAGCGTCTCAGATAGTTCTGAGGAACAGAGGCAGGGGGAAGGCCAGCATTTTATGTGGTTTTAATGACACACTATGGCAGAGGCCGAAGTGAGGAGCGCATGACACTGTTAATGATTTTACTGCTTTTCTAGATAAGAGGACATGCGAGAACTTGGGCTCATAAAATCTTTTCCTAAAAATATCTATCTGAAGGCCTGTTCTGCCGGTTTTCCCCAGAGCACAGAGGGCCTCATTCCTGATCTCCACCCTGAACTGCCTTCGGGGTGTGTTGATAGTGGCTACCGTGGTCAGTGACTTAATCCTTGTGGAGGCAGATAGCAAGTGCAAATTTTTAGCTGGCAGTTCAATTGGTAAAAGAATACAGAATACTATGATTTGTTTTACTGATAATGCTTTTTATTTTATTGCATTTTTATTGCAAAACAAATGCAAACAAAATGCATTTGTTTCACTGATAAAATGCTTTCTCCTCACTGAGTTGATTATGTAATTAATATAGTAATAGTGACTCTAATTTGTTTGGATTTCTCTTAGAGATGTAAGAGCTATTCTTTTTAACTTTTTATTTTGTATTGGGGTGTAACTGATCAACAAACAATATTGGGATGGTTTCAGGTGAACAGTGAAGGGACTCAGCCATACACATACCTGTATCCATTCTCCCCCAACTTCCCATCTACCCTGCCACGTAACAGAGCCAAGCTCCCTGTGCTGTACAGTAGGTTCTTGTTGGTGATCCATTTTAAATATAGCAGTGTGTACATGACCATCTCAGACTCCCTAACTGTCCCTTCCCCGTGACAACCATTAAGTTCGATCTCTAGGTCTGTGGGTCTCTTCTGTTGTAAGAGTTATTTTTGGAAGACAGAAGTCTTGCTGAGATGATAGCAGAGGAACAGTGGAAGCCAGTGACCACGCTGGGCAGGCCGGAGCGGGAGTCTGTTTAGGAGGCTGCTGTGATTCACCAAGAAGCCCTCTGCTACGTATGGGTGGTTTTATGCCAGGTGTTCACATCTGGTCAACAGGCCGTGGCTAGAACAGCAGGAGTAAGGGTTGCGGGGAGATAACAGACACCTCCATCGGAAGTGATGGCTTTTCCTGTCTGAAAGTAGTCTTACTCCCAAGGAGTGGAGCTTCCCCGGGGAGTACTCTAAGAGCTCTGTCCACGGTGCAAACACCACCTTCCTCACCTAAGTGTGGTCTCCTTCAGTTTTCAGCCTCTTTGCCACCAAACAAACTTTACATCTGTGCCCAGTGGCGCCTTCCTATCAATCTCCTCACCACTCCTAGGGGCAGGCACACCGGTAAAACACAGGCCAGTCCGTGCCTGGATCACAGTGAGGGGTTCAGGTTTAATGTACAACGGGGAGCCATTTGGAGGGCTCCAAGCAGGAGTGTGACCTGATCGAACTTGTGTTTTGTTTTTAAATCACTGCAGCTGCTGAGGACACAGAACTGGAGACAGAAGTTGGAGGTTGAAGCAGTGTCTATAGCTCTTGGAGGTGATGGAGACATGATAAGGAAGCTTTCTAGATGCAGCAAGAAGGTGAACTTGGCTCCCAGGTACGGACAAAGAATGTAGCCTATCATTACACTAAACAAAAAATGTACCCACCATCAAGCCATCAGCCACTGCGGCACAGGCTACCCACTGTGCGCCCTGGGGGAATTCCAGATGGAGGGAAACAGAGAAAAGTCTGCACTCTGGATACTGGCCCGAGGTGATAAAGATGCATATCTAATGAATAATTTCAATGAGCCCAGATTTTTAACTCATGATGTGTGTGTGTGTGTGTGTGTGTGTGAGAGAGAGATTAGCAATAATCTTTGGTGTTCAACCGCAGGGTTTTTTCCAACAAAAACTCATATACCCTGGCTCCTTCCTCACCTCTGTGGAGCGGTTCCTTGGAGCTACCTTAGCTACAATCCTCAATAAGTTCCCCAAATAAAACTTAACCTGGAACTTAAGGTTGTGATTTTTTCTTTAGTTAACATACTGAGCCCCTCCCATGACAAACATGCTTAATAAAATATAGCAAAACTATTTTGAAACAAAGTTAAGCTCTAAAGAAAATAAAAAAGAAATAAAGGGAAACCCCTGGGTGCTAGAACTGAAAACAATGTTCAGCAGAAGTGGTCAGCACATCGGTGATGGGTCAGCACATCGGTGATGAGGTAGAATGCTTGCAGGCCCCTGAGGATGGGATAGTAACACGTGTTCAGGGGTCACATCACCGCAGAAGATGGGGTTTGAGTCTCACGTTCTCTGGGAGCTAGATCCAAGATCTCTATTTAAAGAGAGAACCCTGCAAAGTTTGCCTCCTTGTCTATAAGAGAGTCTAGAAAAACTGTGCTCACCAGCCCATGAGCAAGAAGCCTATCTCTGCTGGGCTTTGAGTGGGAAATCACAACCACAATCTGTATCATCCACAGATGTATGTGAATTCACACTACCAATGTGCTCTA
This sequence comes from Bos taurus, assembly GCF_002263795.3. Lineage (NCBI taxonomy): Eukaryota > Metazoa > Chordata > Mammalia > Artiodactyla > Bovidae > Bos > Bos taurus. Next base: position 94,686,420 of record NC_037336.1, read on the forward strand.
GAAATTCCAAGCTAAGGAATTAATATAAAAAAAAATTAGTCCCATTATAGTGAACCCTTGGGGTATCCAAAAGAAGCAAACATAAAAACTTCTCCGTAGCAATAAATTTAGAATCTGAGGTACTTGGGACTCCCATAGAAAACAATCAGTCTAGCTAAAGATAAGCTCACAGTAAAAATGATTAACGTGTGTTAATCCACAATATAATATATCGGGGAGCCTCCACAAATAGGAATCAACACCCCAGTAAACTGAAATAAAAAAAGAGACTTTAAAATTATTTTTAAATGAAGGGAAGAACAGAACCAGGATGAAGGAACAGGACACTATGAGGAAGAGATGATGGTGGCCAGGAGTAAGTGGCTACAGTGAGGATGGTGAGACAATGGATTCAAGGCATATGTGAAGGAACAGCTTACACTAACTGCTGATCAGATGAACATGGAAGAAAAGAATCAAGAATCCCTAGGCTTTAGCTTAAGCAACTACATGGATGCTCTGCCCTCTACTGAAACAAAACAGATTAGGGGAGGAAGAGCTTTGTGGAGGGAGGGAGGGAGAGTTCAGTATGTATAGTTGGGATGCCTGTTAAACATCCATGTAGAGACATCAAGAAGGAGGCTGCAATATTTAAACCTAGAGCTTAGGTGAGAACACAGGTTAGAGAAGTTGAATTCAGGCATCACCAACATAGAGGTAATGTTTAATAGCCTTGTCGGTTACTACCTATTTATTCTTCAAGATCCAACTTCAGAGGACGTCCTATAGAGCTTTTTGAACATGGCCTCTTACAAAGAGTGATGGGATCCTGGATCTCTCTTACACGCTCTGTAACTTTGTTTATTAACTGTCTCCCGTTATCCTGAACACCAAGCCCAGGATGTGGCAGACAACCAGGAATCAGAAGTATTCAGTTCCTAGATGAATGACTGCCCTACAGCTCTAAGTGCTAGCCTCTAGCACAACATTTTAGAAAAGTGGACACTCAAGGGTATTTACTAACAGAATAGAAGAGCTAACCTTCTGAGCAGCTAGACTTTGACTGCTCTCACTCAGAGCCAAAGCTGTAAAACACTGGATACACTCGTCCAGGTCCGTTTGAGGTAAAGAAGCCAGCAGGTGTCTGAGCTCTTCTTCAGTGGAAGAATCCTGAAATAAAGGGAAAAAATTCTTCATAACTAAATTCAACAATTGAGTATAATGAAAAGCACCCAAAGAATCTAAGCCAAAACAAAACAGTAGAGGTAAATCAGTGCTTTTAGTCTTGCAGCTGGTTGCCCACCCTGGTAAAAGAGGACTGTTTAATTTTGAATTCCATACTTTCCTGTCTACTACCTCAGCCTGAAAGACCTACTGCAATTTATCGCTCAAGATTTCACCTCATGGGCCACTTCACATCTTGACTCAAAATGAATTACTATATTCTCCCTAATTAAAGCTGGCTTTTTAATATCCACAACTTGTTCCTATTGTTCTGATTTTCACTAATAACTTACGTCTAGTATAGTTTTTTTCTGTTTTTCAAAAACTCATGGCAAAGTTTTCAGATTTTCACTTTCTAGGAAAGCCTAGGAAAAGCACTTAGGAAACATGCTCTAATATCTTTATTAGTGGTTAACAATTAACCATTGTTATTAATTAACCACTATTATTTATTATTAATTAACCACTATAATTAATACTATTAATGTATACTAATACAGGGAGACCTGGTGTGCTGCAGTCCATGGGGTCTCAAAGAGTCGGACACGACTTGGCGACTGAACAACAACATGGTAATACATTAGTATCTAAATGCAGTGCTTCTCAGGGGCTGTTTTGCAGACTAGGAAATATTTAGAAATATCTGGAGACATTTTCGGTTGTTACAATTGGGGGGTGCTACTGTCATCCAGGGAGTAGCTGCCACTGTGTACAGAACATCTTCCAACAACAAAGAATTATTTGACCCAAAATGTCAGTAGTGTTGAGATTGAGAAAAACCAATCTATAACAATCTTAGTACAAAGGACCAATTGATGGATGCTGATATGCTAAGAAGCCACCCTCTGGTAAAAAGAGACTCCCAACTCCACAAAGAGGAAAATAATTTAGGAGAAATAGCACCTCCTGAGGAATCAAGAAACCTTGGAATGGAAGCTACAATTGCAGGTTTACAGCCTAACTAACCTGCTTGTGAGAAGCTGCCAAAAAATTGTTTTTTGAATTGTTATTTTGCACCCAAAGTGAAGATGATATATTAAACTTTTTTTCACTCAGCAGATTATTTTTACTTACTTCTTTTAAAGATGGCAGGGGAGGAGGGCGGAGAAAAAACCGAAGATCACTGTCTTTGCTTCGTGCCAAACCAGTAAGAGTTCTCATATCACAGGCTTGAGCGATTATCCTGTACTGGTAATCTATTGCAGAAGTATGCTGTTAGCACCCAACTTAGGCTATGGTTGTTTCAAAGATTAAATGAAGAACATAATTTTTAAACTATAAGTTTATAATTCAAAATTTTGCTGCATTTACAATACCAATAAGCGAAATATCCAACATTTCCATGACTGATCTAATTTTCAACACATATCTAGACATATCACAGTCTAACTAGCCTTTTTGAAAAAATAAACCTCAAATGTGAAACCTGATAGATCAGAACCAATTTAATTTCTTCTCCTTTAAAAAAGAAATTCCAGCATTCAAAAGCTATTTTGATCACTACAGAAAACCCTGCAAGGAGATCAAACCAGTCAATCCTAAAGGAACTCAATCCTAAATATTCATTAGAAGGACTGATGTTGAAGCTCTAATACTTTGGCCACCTGATGCAAAGAGCCAACTCATTGAAAAAGACCATGATGCTGGGAAAGACTGAAGGCAGAAGAAGGGGGTGGCAGAGGATGAGATGGTTAGATAGCATCACTGACTCAATGAACATGAGTTTGAGCAAACTCCGGGAGACAGTGAAGGAAAGAGGAGCCTGGCATGCTACAGTCCAGCGTAGCAAAGAGTCAGACATGACTTAGCAACTGAACACCATCAACAAAAGCCTGCGGTTCCATTTAGATCCATCATCCCCTGGTACTGCTATTGTGCTCTGGCATTTCATGATGCTGATGAATAATCTGAGGTCCCAGATAGCAGTACTTTGGTTTAGCCTTCATGATTTCACTGTTCCATTCTTTATGTATTGCTATAGAGTGAATGTTTGTGTCCCTCCCAAATTCATGTGTTGGAACCTAATCCCTAATGTCATGGGATTTGGAGGTAGGGCCTTTGCAAGGTGATGTGCAGCGCTCATGACTAGGATTAGTGCTCCTGTAAAAGGGACCCTCCATCCTTACCAGACACCAGGGTGCCAAGTCTGCTGCCCTGATCTTGTATTTCTCGGCCTCCAGAAAACCGTGAGAAATAAATTTCTGTTGTTTATAAGCTACCTGAAAAGTGAAAGTCGCTCAGTCGTATCTGACTCTTTGCAACCCCATGGACTATATAATCCATGGAATTCTCCAGGCCAGAATACTGGAGTGAGTAGCCGTTCCCTTCTCCAGGGGATCTTTCCAGCCCAGGATCAAACCCAGGTCTCCCACATTGCAGGCGTATTCTTTACCATCTGAGCCACCAGGGAAGCCCAAAATAAGCCACCTAGTCTATGGCATTTTGCTACAGCATCCCAAATGGATTAAGACATGTGTCAAAAAAAAAAACCAAAACCTGCAACCACTGGAGGAGACATTATTTTTAATAATAGCCCTATGTAACCTGGGTGTAAGAATCAAGTGTGGAACTTTTTCAAAATCTACATGCCAGGGCTCCAACTTTGATGTTTCTGATGGAGCAGAAATCTGAATGGAGTCTTGGAAGGCAGATTTTGAAACAGATTTTTATTCTAAACCGCCACTCACATTCTCCACTGAACTAGTTCAGTTCAGTCGCTCAGCTGTGTCCGACTCTTTTCGACCCCATGGACTGCAGCATGCCAGGCTTCCCTGTCCATCACCAACTCCTGGAGCTTGCTCAAACTCATATCTATCAAGTCGGTGATGCCATCTAGCCATCTCATCCTCTGTCGGCCCCTTCTCCTCCTGCCTTCATTCTTTCCCAGCATCAAGGTCTTTTCCAATAAGTCAGTTTTTCGCATCAGGTGGCCAAAGTACTGGAGCTTCAGCTTCAGCATCAGTCCTTCCAATGAAGATTCAGGACTGATTTCCTTTAGGATTGACTGGTTGGATCTCCTTGCAGTCCAAGGGACTCTCAAGAGTCTTCTCCAACACCATAGTTCAAAAGCATCAATTCTCTGGTGCTTAGCTTTCTTTATAGTCCAACTTTCACATCCATACATGACTACCGGAAAAACCACAGCTTTGACTAGATGGACCTTTGTTAGCAAAGTAATGTCTCTGTTTTTTAATATGCTGTCTAGGCTGGTCATAGCTTTTCTTCCAAGGAGCAAGTGTCTTTTAATTACCTCCACCATAGTTTGGTCTCTGGAGAAGGCAATGGCACCCCAGTCCAGTACTCTTGCCTGGAAAATCCCATGGACGGAGGAGCCTGGTAGGCTACAGTCCACGGGGTCGCTAGGAGTCGGACACGACTAAGCAACTTCACTTTGACTTTTCACTTTCATGCATTGGAGGAGGAAATGGCAACCCATTCCAGTGTTCCTGCCTGGAGAATCCCATGGACAGAGGAGCCTGGTGGGCTGCCGTCTATGGGGTCGCACAGAGTCGGACACGACTGAAGCGACTTAGCAGCATAGTTTGGTCTCAGGTCAAACAACAGGGAGGGAACACACCCCAGCCCATCAATCAATAGAAAATTGGATTAAAGATTTACTGAGCACAGCCCGGCCCATCAGGATAAGACACAGTTTCCCCCTCAGTCAGTCTCTCCCATCAGGAAGCTTCCATAAGCCTCTTATCTGTCAAAGGGCAGACTGAATGAAAACCACAATCACAGAAAACTAATCAAACTGATCACATGGCCCACAGCCTTGTCAAACTCAATGAACCTATGAGCCATGAAACTAGGGCCACCCAAGATGGACAGGTCATGGTGGAGAGTTCTGACAAAACGTGGTCCACTGGAGAAGGAATGGCAAACCACTTCAGTATTCTTGCCTTGAAAACCCCATGAACAGTATGAAAAGGCAAAAAGATATGACACTGAAAGATGAACTCCCCAGGTTGTTCGGTAGGTGTCCAATATGCTACTGGAGAAGAATGGAGAAATAACTCCGGAAAGAATGAAGAGATGGAGCCAAAGTGAAAACAACACCCAGTTGTGAATGTGACTGGTGATGGAAGTGAAGTCCAATGCTGTAAAGAGCAATATTGCATAGGATCCTGGAATGTTAGGTCCACGAATCAAGGTAAATTAGAAGTGGTCAAACAGGAGATGGCAAGAGTGAACATCGACAATTTAGGAATTAGTGAACTAAAATGGACTGGAATGGGTGAATTTAATTCAGATGATCACTCAAATTAAGTAAGCTTATTTTTACATTATAAATTACTATAGTCACCAATTAGTCAAACTGACTGACTAATTCGTATGGAGACAGAGATCTTATTCTGAAACTAAACTTTTCTTTGAGAACATCATTTTTTTTACATGTTTGTGAAAGTGAAAGTGTTAGTCACTCAGTTGTATTAGACTCTTTGTGACCCCATGAACTGTAGTCTGCCAGGCTTCTCTGCCCACGTAATACTCCAGATAAGAATACTGGAGCCGGTTGCCATTTCCTCCTCCAAGGGATGTTCCCGCCTCAGGGATCAAACCCAGGTTTCCTGCATTGCAGGCAGATTCTATACTGTCTGAGCCACCAGGGAAAGTGAAAAAAGCAAAAGCAAAGTCGTTCAGTCATATCCGACTCTTTGTGACCCCGTGGACTGTAGCCCACCAGGCTCCTCAATCCACGGAGTTTTCTAGGCAAGAATATTGGAGTGGGTTGCCATTTCCTTCTCCAGGGATCTTCCCGACCCAGGGATCGAACCCGGGTCTCCCGCATTTCAGGCAGACGCTTTACCATCTGAGCCACCAGGGAAGCCCTCTACTAACAAAGTATATACTTTAGTCCCTGTACTATATTCAGAGCAGATCTGAGCTCTTGCTCATGTACTTTTACCGCAGAACCTGCAATTTTAAATACAATTAAATATTAAAAACCTTTCTTAAAAAACAAACATACACATGGCCAATTAGGTACATTTGACAAATTATTATATTAAAGCCAAGAGACTGTCAACTGAAAGCACATATCACTTTGGTGCAGCCAGCAATTAAAATATATCTCATTAAATAGGAATGAAAAAACATGCCAACACATTAAGCTATACCTATCAGAATCAAGAGTTTCTCCCATCAAGTATAAAAACTTCATTCTGGTAGAAAGTTTATACAAATATATCTACCTCCGTTTTCAGGGGGTTCTTACCAAACACCCCATGGCTACCAGGTCAGCAGGTTTCGTACTTTATCACTGGAGTTTCTTTTAAAGTTTTTGAAAATATTGTTTACACATGTTAATATTTCCTGAATTATTCTCCTTCTTTGATGTCTCTGGCCCTTCATTTCACATCAGAGATCATGAGCTTGCCGATGTGTGCGGCGTGCGCAGACGTCTCCTTACCGTGCCAGTGACGGGCCTCCGACATCTCCTGGACGGCCTGCAGTCGGGCTGCTCTGTCATCCGACCGGCTCTTCCTCAGCAGCAGCCACACAGCGCAGTCGTGATCTTCTATATCGACTGTACTAAAAGTGTCTTCACGGTAACAAAAAAAGACAATGTGAACTGCTAAAACGTTTTCATCCTCACGTGTAAGAGGGTAGTTTGTTAAGTATCTGAAATCTACAATAGGGAAGTTAAATCCATCGCCAGGTGTTGATAATGACTGAGGCTTGTTCTCAGTTCTGTCATATTATGCTGTTTCATTTGTTACATATAATATGTACGTGCTCTTGTTTTATATATTATGTTGGCTTTCACGATAAGGTCTTTGTTTCTTTTTGGCTCCTTTTCCCTAAAGAAACTTTTTATTATGAGAAATATCAAGTATATGAGATAGATTAAAATAATAATACATTAACAGCCAGATGTTTACCACAATTAGATTTAACAAATGTTCTTATTTTGCCATAGCTGTTTAATCTGCATGGTGTGTATAATTTATTTTACTTTTTTGCTGTGCTGAGCAGCTTGTGGGATCTTAGTTCCCTGACGAGGGATTAAACCCAGGCCCTTGACAGAGAAAGCGTGTAGTCCTAACCACTGGACTACCAGAGAATTCCCCTAGATGTGTATATACTTTTTTTCTAAACTGTGTAAAAGAAAGTTGCAGAAGTAATGATATTTTACCCTTTCATAATTCTAAATGCATCTCCTAAGAATAAGCCTACATTCTCCTATATAATCACAATGCCATTATAACACCTAAGAATACTAACAAAAATCTTCCAGATCGTCTAAAAATCAGTCTAACTCCATCTTCAAATTCCTCCAACTTTTCTCAAAATATCTTTAGAGCTGTTTAAAAAAAAAAAACAGGATGTGGTTAAGTCTCTTTAATAATTCTAGAAAGTTTTCCCACCTTTCCTTTTTCATCACACCAACTTTGTAAAGAGATCAGGTCAGCCCTTTTACAGGGAGCTCCACAATGTAGATTTGCCCAATTGTGAATCTATATTTTTGATGCAATATGAGAAAGCATGGAAATGATTTTCTAAAAAATAATTTTGAAATATTCATCAAGAGAGTCTCAATATTTATTTGGGCTTCCCTGGTGGCTCAGAGGGTAAAGTGTCTGCCTGCAATGCAGGAGACCCGGATTTGATCCCTTGGTCAGGAAGATCTGCTGGAGAAGGAAATGGCAACCCACTCCAGTACTCTTGCCTGGAAAATAAATCCCTTGGATGGAGAAGCCTGACAGGCTACAGTCCATGGTGTCACAAAGAGTCGGACAACTATCTAAAAATAATGCATCCATAAAGACAGAAGGAAAAATCTTTCCAAGGCATCAAGTCCATAAAATTAAGTATAGCCCAAGAGAACAAGGTTATTCAATTTTCCATAGCTACAATAAATCTTAGCACAAGAAATGGAAAAAAAAATCTCAGGTTGATCATTGAATGACTTTCAGATTACTGATAAGGATTCTCAATTAAGTATGTGATACTTACCAGCAAATGGACCCCGAAATATCCTGGCTGATGTTGCTAATACTTTTCTTACTGCTTTGTGAAGCTCTTTTCTTGCCTGGTAGGTGATTCCTAGAGTGATTACAGATGTAAATAAAATCAAATAGGTACTCTTAATGTTGTGCTCCAATACTTCAAAGAAAAATGTATAAATTAAGTTCTGATTTTTTAAAAAGAAAATGTAAAATAGCATCTTTCTTTTTTTACTGTCACTATTAAAGCAACTAAAACCATTATGGGAACACAGAGTCTCCGAATTCCTACCCCGCTTCCAAAATTACTTTCCTAGTCAGGGAAAAGGTGAAAACAAAACAAAAGCAAACACACTAACTCAAGCTAACAAAAATCCTCATATACAACACAGGATTAACTATATTTGAGAAAATGTCACTTAAAAATACCCCTCTCACTGTGATGGATTCATTTTGATATTTGGCAAAACTAATACAATTATGTAAAATTTAAAAATAAAATAAAATTAAAATTACACACACACACAAAAAATACCCCTCTCAAAGCGAAAATTAGAGATACGTGACTAGTGAGATTCAGCTTTACTATATAAGTAAATTATATGCTATAAAAACTAGCTGTGTAATTGATGTAACACACCATGAAAGCATGCTGAAATAAGTAGGGTACACTAACAATACATGCAGACTAGAGAGGGCGGTGATAGATACAGCTGCAGACAGGGGAGCAGCAGAACCTGCCCGACTCGGGGAACGTAAAGTGCTCACAGACATGGTTATTCTGGCTGACGATGTACAACAGGCAGCTGTAAATCTAGTGTGATGACTTGCCAGGCTACCCATATCCTGATGAAAAGATACTCTGTTCTAAAAGTTCATGTTCACCAAGCAACCATCTGATTACTAATTGGGTTTCTATCTGACCTAAATATGGAGGAGGGGAGGGTTTCGACTAGTAGAGCCAGGTTTTCCAACCTTAATGACACATTTTTTTTTTCCCTCTGTAAATAAGTTGGCATTCACATTTATGAATCCATCCCATGAGTTTAGGGTGCATAATAATAAATGCCTTAGACAAAAATACCTCTGAGCTAAGTGACAAAAATCATGTTTTCATGTTTGCTAAACTGAGGACCAGCGTCTGAACTGACAGTCCTCGTGAAGTAAAGAACTCCAAGTGAAAGTGAAACTCGCTCAGTCATGTCTGACTTTTTGTGACCCCACGGACTGTACAGTCCATGGAATTCTCCAGGCCAGAATACTGGAGTGGGTAGCCTTTCCCTTCTCCAGGGGAATCTTCCCAACCCAGGGATTGAATCCAGGTCTCCCGCATAGCAGGTGGATTCTTTACCAGCTGAGCCACCAAGGAACTCCAAGTTTAGACTAAAACAGTTGGCTAGTCTTCACCTGACTTAGTTATAGGAGAGCTGCAAATTTGGGTTAAATATGTGAAGTCCAAAATTTGATTTTCAATTAATTCCTTAGCAACTTGGTTCTTACAGGTCTGGTTATTCTTACAGTTAGCTGAACCTCTTTTATTAATGTTGTATTCATTTTTTAAAATTTTTATAGGTTTTTCTTCAAGTTTTATTGCACAACAATTGACATACAGGTCCGTATAAGTTTAAAGTAAACAGCATAATGATTTGACTCACATGAAACGAGTACCGTAACATTTAGTGAACATCTATCATCTCATGGATACAAAATTAAAGACATAGAAAAAAAATTTTTCCTTGTAAGGAAAACTCTGAGGATTCATTCTCATAATAACTTTCATATATAACATACAACAGTGTTAGTTACATTTATATTCATTAATGTACGTTATACCCTGAGTACTTATTTATCTTATAACTGGAAGTTTGTACATTTTGACCACCTTCATCCAATTCTCCCTGCCGCCACGTGCCCTGCCAATGGTAAGCACAAATCTGATCTCTTCTCTATGAGTCTGTTTGTTCTTGATGTATAATTGACTTACAACATTGTGTTAGTTACTGGTATTGTTGTTGTTGTTTAGTTGCTAAGTCCTGACTGACTCTGCAACTCCATGGACTGTAGCCTGCCAGGCTCCTCTGTCCATGGAGTTCTCTAGGCAAGAATACCAGAGTGGGCTGTCATTCCCTTCTCCAGGGGATCTTCCCAACCTAGGGATCAAACCTGTGTCTCCCACATTGACAGGCAGATTCTTGACCACTGAGCCACCAGGACTGTTGATATCACAATATAACAATCACTGGGGCAGGAACTATGGATTTTTTATATCCTTTATTTTTCTACTTTTCTCTGTTCTGTATCTAATCCTCCTGATCACTTTTAAAACTGGGTGGTTGGGGAGAAGCTTTTCCTTCACAAAGTTATTTCATTTTAGTTTGATACAGTTAGTATGGCTGGGAGACAACTAAGAAAATTTTCCTTTACTGTGAAACATTTTAGTTCTAATTTCTGCCAGTCACATGAAGTAATTTCATACTTCTATATATTTCAAAATGATCAGCACACTAAATCTAGTTATCATCTCTCACCATACAAGAGTACTGCATAATTACTGACCACATTCCCCACACTGAATACTTTATATCTGTAACTCATTTATTTATAACCAAAAGATTGTACCTCTCAATCTCCCTTGCCTATTTCTCTCCTTCCCCAAACCCCACTCCTCTGGCAACCACGTGTAGGTGTTCTGTATAAATGATTTGGTTTCTGTTTTGTTTACTCATGTTCGATTTTTAGATTCCACATATACATGAAATCACACAGTATTTTGTCTTTCTCTGTCTGACTTATTTCAATCAGCATTATACCCTCTGGGTCTATCGTGTTGTTACAAATGGCAAGGTTTCATTCCTTTTTATGGCTGAGCAATATTCCGTTGTGTATATACACACACATATCTTCTTTATCCATTCATCTATTGATGGGCACTTAGGCTGCTTTCATATCTTGGCTATCGTAAATAATGCTGCACTGAATAGAGGGATGAATAATCTTTTAGAATTTTCTTTGAATAAATACCCAGGGATGGAATTGCTGGTTCTAATATAGTTCTATTGTTAATTTTTTAAGGAATCTGAATACTGTTTTCCATAGTGTTTGTACCAATTTACATTCCTAAATACTCATTTTTTAAATTCAATAACTAACTTCCATTGTTCACAAAGATGGGATTACTTTACCATGACCATGAACTTACCATGATTTTCTGTTTTATCTAAAGAAACTGTGTGCACATATATATATGACTTCATTTTTTCTCTTTCTATCACTTGAGTATCTAATGTCAAAGACTTCTTCAAGGCCAGAACTTCATATGTAATAAATAAAGAGCCTCTTAAAAAGAAACAAAAAATTCATCATAAACATATAATCTAAATATAACACAGGAGCCACTCTTTTTTAATAAGCTTTCTGTAGAACTTTTTCTTTCTTTTTTATTGGGAAACATAGTATGAATACGGTAATGTGTATATAACATACATTATACATATATATATACAAATGTATATACACATTTCAGCTTAACAAATAATAAGAAATATCTGCATTACATTCCCAGGCAAAAAGCATTAACAGTACCCAGAAGCCCACAGTGCGTCCCTCCCTGATCCTGACCCTGTCTCTCATCTTTATAGCCAATTATTATTCTCTGATTATAATAATATCCTTGCTATTCTTTATAGTTCACCACCTAAACACGAACCTTTAAACAACAAGGCCTAATTTTGTCTGTGAATGTCAAAGGAATGGAATCTCACTGTATGTACACTTTAGTTCAGCTTTCTTCCTGTGAGATTCACCCATGTTGTTACATGTATCTCGAGCTCAAGCATTTGTATTTTCACGTGGCATGTGATTCATCCACTGTGTGGCTATATAATGACTTACTTATCCATTCTACCACAGACGGGCATTTAGGGAATTTCTGTTTTGAGTCAATTACAAACAGTGTGTTATATACACACCATATACTTCTGCACTGTAGGCATGTGTATATGTTCCTCTAAGATACATACTCGTGTTCTATAGATACATATGTTCCTCCAAGATACATACTTAGAAATAAAATTATAGACTTTCTGAAAGTATTTACATATTGTTCAACTTTACTAGATAATGCCAAAGTGTTTTTTAAAAAGATTAGTCAATCTGTACTCCTTAACACCAGCATATGAAAATTTCTTCTCTCCTAAGCGTTAAACCTAAAATCAAATATTTGAAGTGAAACACAAGGACTGCTCTGACGACCCAGTGGTTAGGACTCTGCCCTTTCACTGCCAAGGGCCCAGGTCCAGTCCTTGGCTGGGAAACTAAGATGCTGCAAGCTGCACGGTGGAGGTGGGGGGAAGCAAACTGGAATTTGTTTTTAAGTGAAATACAATGTTGTACATCCTAAAGTGCAGGATTTTTCCCCTAGTCAGACTGACCTACACACTCCTTATATCCAGACACAAAGGCTGCACTCTGTGAACTCAGAGCTTAGAAACAACAGTTATATGAAGCCTTTTCCCAAGCTTCCCACCCTACAGCAAAAGCAAGGAAGACAGAAAGGCCAGACACCGCCAGCACCAGAAGAATGGAGAGAAAGCTCTCGAGAGTCACCACCTCTCTGCGGGGATCAACCAGGGCAGCCAAAACAAACAAATCTATTCAGTATTTTTATCGCATGTTTCATGAAAGACAAAACTCTTTACTAGAAATTGTGATTTTTCACAATATTCCTGAATTTTACTATGATATAAACAAAGAAACTGCATCATAGAAAAGAATATAACATGTATCTTTTGCCTGGAATGAGTCCAAGGAAAAAAATCCTCTAAATATGTTCTGTCTTACCTTATAATGTCATGGAGAAATGTATGTATTTGGATAAAATGGCAAATATATCTACTTTATCATTTTAGTATCTAAGACTTGATTTCATATTTACACTAATGAAAAAGAATATTATTAACAGAAACACTAGAGCAGCATTGGACATACACTTAATATATATCCATCCCTCCTCTCCAAAAAGAAGAAAAGAGAATGAAAAATAACAACCTTTGGAAGAAAATCACTCCATTCATTAAACATGTGCCTCTGAAACAGCATGAAATGGGAGTGTCAATCTAGTGGTTTTCTCAGTCAACCTCAATTCCTTTCATAACAGCTTTATGGTGACTCAAAGGACTTTCAAAAATAATTTTGACTATAGTTGATTTCAGCTTTCTTGAACCTCTTCATAACCTAACACAAGATGTGATCTTAGGTATGTGAAAGCTAATCAGTGAGTGCCTGCTCTGTACTTGCCAAGTGCTTTCCTCAGAGCAACAGTGCCAGGGCAGAACTCCCAGATCTACACTTAGATCCAAGAGAAAACACTCCTCAGGGCTTAAAGTAACTGGATCAAGACAACACTGAAGTGACAGAACCAGTGATTAACCAGTGATGAATCCACATGTTCGCAGATTCCAAAATCTATACCCTTTCAGTACCCCTATGCTACCTGTAAATTCCTTCCACTGGGCTCTCAAACAGTAGTATAATGAAGTCAATTAACATTTCACAGTTGACACTTACCCTAAAATAAGTGATCCAGTAAACTTTATTATATTTCCTTCAAAAAGAAAGGGAAAAAAAGACAATGTCAATGTATAATTTGTTGGATGTATAGAAGCTTTGTTCCGGGTTTTGTTCAGAGCTTCAAATAATGCTGCCAAGAAAACATTTCTCCTCCCTACTGAGGGTTAAGGAACTCTCCACTGACTTCCCCACATATCAGCCCAAACATTCCTCCCAAGTTCTAGGAAACAGTTCCAGAACAGGAAAGAGGATAATTCCAGGAAGTCTTCTTTATTCCAAGATGGCTTCCTGGACTTCCTGAGGAGCAGCTGGTTTGTTTCCTCCTATACTGCTGGCCCTGTTCCTTCATACTAGGATGTTTCTTTTTCACTAAGCCCTGGAGACAGAGCGCAGACTCACAGACTTTTCTGCTGCCCTACAGTATATTCACCACTCTTGAGTTTGTTCCGCTAGAAATGATGAGAGAAGAAAAGCTCCCTTCTCTGTTCCACTCCTTTTTGTATTTTTAAAATACAAAATCACAGAATTTTCCAGATGAAAAGGATCTATCCTAAAAACTGATCTCTCTTAAAGACCAAAAGGAAGCTCCATGAGGACAGACTTTGTCTTATTCAATACTGTACCCTCAGGGCCTAGTAGTACCCAGCACACAGCAGAATGAATGAAAGATGGCCTAGGTAATATTCTCATTTTACAAATAAAGGTTAGTAATAAACATAAACATTTACAAATAAAGACAGGACATTGGTGCTAGACCTTAAGTTCTTAGAGGGCAAGCGAAACATCTTCCTGGCTCTCCACTGAATTCCCAGAACCTAATACATGGGCCTGGCGCCAGTGGTATAGGAGCTTAATAAACAGCTGCTGAAGAATGGAGTGAGACTTGAATTTACAAGGATGAGTACGAACCTGACAGGAGCAAAGGGAGGGGGAGATTCCCAAGAAAAAGGACTATGCCTGCCTCTGGGCCTACAAACTGGGGGTGAACCATCAGTCCAGAAAAGTTGTAAACAAATCTGAGATTTATCACGGATTAAATAAGTCTTTGCGGACCACCCTGGAAACTTAACCAGAATTCTATCACTGTTTCTACAAGAAAATACTGTCGTTTAAACTGTACTCACTGATATCTCTCCAGTATGTGCTGCTTTTTGGCGGAGGAGTAGAGGTTCCCATTCTTCTACAGCAGATGACACAATAAGCAGCCAGGGACATTCTGTGTATTTAGAACAATTGTAACAGATTTAGTTTAGCATGTAATTAAAATATGTCTTTTAATTATAAGAACACATCATTACAGAGTAGTTCCACTGCTCTAAAAATTGACTGTGCATTCTATATTCATCCCTTCCCTCTACCTGCCTCTAAACCCTGGCAAACACGGGCCTTTTTACTATCTCTATAGTTTTGTCACTTACAAAATGTTATTATAATTGGAATCATACAATGAAAAAAAAAAAGAACATGTCACAATCACAGTAGATTGACCACAGAGTTAGATGTTTCAAGACTTGGAAAAAAAACTTTTCTATTAAAACAAAATTTCTCCCTTAAAAATTTAAAGCAGACTTATTAGAATAGTATTTTGCTGGTACCTTGACGATTATTATTCAAACCGTATCCAATTGTGAACAATGATTAGTAGGAAATAGGAAAAGAGGTTATTGAGAATATCAATATGGGTGTCAAAAAACTTTAAATGCCTTTGATACATATGCATATAGATAGATACTTATATTTATCTTTGGTGACTGTGAAGTCCCTACAGAAGTGAAAAGCACTCTGAATGGAAGATATACTTAGGACCCATGGAAGCGTTTAGCCCTTCTTCAAATCCTTTAAGATGGTACCCAATATTGTTTAAAATCTTTGAAATTTAATTGTTACTTAGTGGCATCCTGACAAAGAAGATGCTGCTCAACTATCTAATCACTCACCTTTCATGCAACGATTTAACCAACTAAGTGAAGGTGATCTAAATATGATGCGATGGTTTTTAGAACACCTCAGTATTCTAGAATCAGGCTGTCTCCGGATGAAACATTTCTTCTTTTTTCTTTTGGAATAAGAGAAAAGAAAGAAGATGCCTTGAGGAACTCGTAAGAAATGGTCTTTGGTTTATTTTAATACAGTAAAAACATCTGGCAGCCTTACAGAGAGTAGAGGGAAAATAATCTAACTAATGCTTGGTGTAAGAAAATCTGTTAGGAATAACACAAAATAAAAAGCTTAAAAAATTTTCTTGTGGTTCTAGTACATCAACTGATTAAGCAAACTGTTTAAGCAACAGGTAAACTTGTAAAGATCACTGTTTTAAAGGTCACTGTTTCTTATTTTCTCACTTGTTTAAAGAGTTGCTGTCACTTCACAAAAATTTTCACAGTATTACCTTAAACACACACACACACCTGAGCAGGTTGCCCTCCACCACATCCTGAATATGTCTGAGTGCAGCAGAAATCTACTCCATCTTCCTTCCCTCTAGATTTCCTCAAATGCCAACACTGGCCCTTTCAGCTTTTTCTAGAATAAGCTGCTCCATATCTAATTCTCTAACGTTCAACTCTCTCAGCATCTAGACTACTTCCAGTTCACTGCTCTCCAGCCTCAACAAACCTTCCATCTTTGCCTTCCCGGGAGTGAGCAGCTATCTCATGGTTCTACTTTCTTCCAGACTCGCCTCAACTCCGGGGTACATCACTTCACCTTCTTTCTACCTGCTCCCTCAACACACCAGTTGAGTGAGTGAGTGAGTGAAAGTCACTCAGTTGTGTCCAACTCTTTGCAACCCCATGGACTATAGTCCATGGAATTCTTCAGGCCAGAATACTGGAGTGGGTAGCCTTTCCCTTCTCCAGGGGATCTTCCCAACCCAGGGATTGAACCCAGGTCTCCTGCATTGCAGGTGGATTCTTTACCAGTTCAGCCACAAGGGACGCTCAGCAGAGCCCTCCTCTTTCTAGTAATACTATCCTGCAGCCCCAACTTGAAACGTGTTTTCTCTGTTCCGACACTTGGGACAGCCAAGACGGGGGACAGGGGCCACAAGACAAACTGGGAGTGGGCTCCCAGAATGATCTCTGCTGTCCCTGATCGTTTCTCTCTTACCCTCACAGCAACTGCCCTAAATAGCCACGAACTCTGCGAAGCGGGCTATGCTCCCTTCATCCCTTTCAAATGATTTGTCTCTCACTTCGCTCAGAAAATGAAGCCTATGAACTCCTTCAACTTCTGCCCCCATACCTACAAGCAGGGATTGACTGAGGTATTGAGGGAAATAAATTGTATTCAAATAGTGGGGTAGGAGAAGGGTAGGAAGTTCCTTTTAAAAAAAAAAAAACACTACACACAAAACCACAAATATCAAATTAGGTACTAAAATGAAAGTAATTTAGAATGAGAAAAGATACCACAATAAATTCCTGGAGTCCTAGAAATGTTGATACCTTTCTTTTGGAGTTTCGTTAGGTAATCCTTCGGAAGTGCTTACAAAGAAATGCTTCGGGATTATACTCTGATCTTCCTCCCTCCCTAAGACATGACAGGTCCTACCAATTCTGAGTGCTCAAAGGTGCCCATGTGATTAAGGCACCCCCAAGCCTAAGCTTCATAATATCACAGGAAATCTACCCTGGCTGTTTTTTACATCGTTATCTGCATCACCTTCTCCAGATTGCAAATGGACTTTTATCAGCACTATTCTTTCCTATTTCTGAGGAAAAGGTCTCATCCTTCCTCACGGGGAAATGTATCATCTATGTTCTCATCTCTTTCACTTCCACAGGGACCTTGATCCATTCATTAACTTTCTCTTCTGTATCTTCACACACTCTCTTTCAGCTCTTTCTACTCCTCCCCTCGAAATACTAGATGTCCAGTGTTCTCCCATCAAAACACAAAAACTTCTCTCACCTCCTCAAGTGGTGGCAGTCTCTTCACGCCCACGACTGCTCTGAACATCCACATGCTCTGCCAAGCCCCGACCTGACCTCCAATCCGCCACCACTTCTCTTTCCCATTGCACGTCTGTCACCTGCATTTCTTAAGACTCTTTCCCCAGTGTGTCTTCCTGAAACACTAGACTGGCCCTCCCCAGGGTCACCAGTGAGTGACATCTTTGCTGCGAAAGCCACTTTTCAGTCACCATCTTCCGGTCTTTGTCTGAAGCGTTTGACTGCTCCCTCTTTCTCTCCTCTAGCTACTGTGACACCGGGTCTTCTAGGCTGAATTCTCACATTTCTGGCCACTCCATCCCATTACTCACTTGGCAAAAACTTACTAAACACCCACCGCCTGCAGGGGATGGAAACCTGAGATGTGCCCTCAATGGGCTTACAGCTGGCTCTGCTGCCTCTGTGCGTGCGTGCATGCATGCTACATCGCTTCAGTCGTGTCCGACTCTCTGCGACCCCATGGACTGCAGCCCACCAGGCTCCTCTGTTCTTGGGATTCTCCAGGCAAGAATACTGGACTGGGTTGCCATGCCCTCCTCCAGGGGATCTTCCAGACCCAGGGAACAAACCTGAGGCTCTTACATCTCCAGCACTGGCAGGTGGGTTCTTTACCACCAGCGCCACCACCCAGTCCTTAAACGTCAGTGTTGCAGTGGGTTCCACCTGAGGTCCTCTTTTTTCCTCATACTATCTTCTCGTGCTAAGTAATTTCAGTGTTTTCATAATAAAGTTTTACCTGTAAGCTTATGATTCCCAAACTTCTATAACTATTTCTATTCAAGTCTCTCTGCTAAGCTTCACACACATATTCAGCTGCCTAGTGCACATTTCCACTCTGAAGCACCACAAACACCCAGGTTGTCTGAAGTCAAATTATCATACTCCTGAAACCAAATATCCCAAGACCATTTACTACCAAAACATAGTTTTCACACTGATTAGAAATGACTGCTTGCTACACCAAGGTCTAATCTACCTGGGGTCCATTTCTGGAGTTCTGTGCCACTGTTATATTTGTCTAACTCTGCATCCATGATACAATACCTTTCTTAATTGCCATACCTTTAAAATAAGCCGATAGCTTCTAGGTAAGCACCCCGCCCCTATTCTTTTCACAATTATCTTGTCTATTGGGATTTTTATGGAACTGAATTGAATTTACAGACTTAATTTGGGAGAATTGATGCTTTTGAACTGTGGTGTTGGAGAAGACTCTTGAAAGTCCCTTGGACTGCAAGGAGATCCAACCAGTCCATCCTAAAGGAAATCAATCCTGAATACTCATTGGAAGGACTGATGTTGAAGCTGAAACTCCAATACTTTGGCCACCTGATGCGAAGAACTGACTCATTTGAAAAGACCCTGATACTGTGAAAGATCAAAGGCGGGAGAAGAGGACAACAGAGGATGAGATGGTTTGATGGCATCACCAACTCAATGGGCATGAGTTTGAGTAAACTCCAGGAGTTGGTGATGGACAGGAAGGCCTGGTGTCCTGCAGTCCATGGGGTCGCAAAGAGTCGGACACGACCGAGCAACTGAACTGAACTGATATCATATGGAGCCTCTCCATTCATGAAAAGTATATCTTCAGTTCTTCTTTTAGATCTTTTGTAATTTTCTCCACAAAGGTCATGCATGGTTTTTCTTTGTTTCCTCATTTCATGGAAAATTTCAAATGTATACAAATGTGGAGAGAATAATAAAATGAATCTCTCATCACTCAGCTTCAAAACTTATCAACACAAGGTCAACCTTGTTTCATCTACACCTGCTCTAGCCAAAAGAACTTATGCACGAAAGAGATTTCCTACTACTAATGTGAAAATATGCTAATATGACTGAGGAACTGTCATTTCAAATTTTAAATTTTAATTAATTTTAATTACCCACATATGGCTAGTGGCTATAGTATTGAACAGTGCAATCTGTAACCTACATTCACTCCACCACCATAACACTCAATTATTTTGAAGCAATTCCATGATGTCATGTCTTATTTAACCCTTAAATACTATAGTATGTTGCTGCTGCTACTGCTGCTAAGTCGCTTCAGTCGTGTCCGACTCTGTGCGACCCCATAGATGGCAGCCCACCAGGCTCCGCCATTCCTGGGATTCTCCAGGCAAGAACACTGGAGTGGGTTGCCATTTCCTTCTCCAATGCATGAAAGTGAAAAGTGAAAGTGAAGTTGCTCAGTCGTGCCTGACCCTCAGCGACCCCATGGACTGCAGCCTGCCAGGCTCCTCTGTCCATGGGATTTTCTAGGCAAGAGTACTGGAGTGGGGTGCCATTGCCTGCTGAGAAAATTAACCATCATTATTACCCTCTCCAAAAACATTCCTCAGTATCATCAAATGTCCAATGAATGTTTCAATTGTTTCATAAACTTTGGTTTTGCACTACTGGACTATTAGAATTAGGATCTAACCAAGGTCCACATTAGGCTGCTAATGTGCATCTTTTTTAGACTCACTTTATTTCTATAACTACTAATTTAGATTTTTCTTTTCTTGAATTAGTCTTGATAATATTTATTTTTCAAGAAAGTGGGAATTTAGGTTTTTCAAAATCATGAACATAAAGCTATTCCTGCTTATTCCTATGATCTTTTTATCCCTAAAATTGCCTTTTTTCTTCCTAGCATTATTTGTTTCTTTTTTACTTTTCAGCTGTCTTCTAAAAGTTTACTAATAGAAAATGTTATTAATTTTCTTCATCTATTGGTTTTGCTGAGCATCTCTGTTTTACTTTGTTTTCTATTTCTGCTCTTCACTATCTTCTTTCTTTCTTTGGATTTACCCTGTCCTTTTCTTAACGTCTTCAATAAAACTTAATATATTATGAGCATTTCTTGCTGTTTCATAGTGCATTTAAAACCATAAATTCCCCTCTAGTTTTGCTTTACTTCAATTTCACAAGTCCTGATATTTCCACTGTGTGTGTTTAGTCGCTTCAGTCATGTCCGACTCTGCGACCCCATGGACCATGGCCTGCTGGACTCCTCTGTCCATGGGATTCTCTAGGCAAGAACACCGGAGTGGGTTGCCATTTCCTTCTCCAGATCTGACCTGAGACAAGACCTCCTCCAAGCTGTGGATTGTTTAGTTCTGTTTCCAGTCTTTAAACATGAAATTTCTAAAGATTATCTTTTCATTGTGCTAGATGGCATAGATTCTTTGGAATTGTGAAGACATGCTTTGCCACCTAATTGCAACCAATATTTATAAATGTATCATATAAACTTATTCTTTGTTATGGGCAAAATTTATAATATCCATTATAGCAAGCTCATGAATTTTGTTGTTAAAAGGTATACTATGGCTTTACTGCATGATCTTCTAGTACCTCAGAGAGGTTTTTAAAAATTCTCATCCTGGTTTCTTATCCTTATGGTATCCTTGGACTTGTCCATTATTTCTTTAAATTATTTATTCATTCAACAAATACTTGAGCACCTATAAACCAGGAACTGTTTTAAGTACTGGAGATACAGTAATGAATATGAAAACTATGTACCTGCCCTCATGCATCTTACCTTCTACTATAGAACCCCCTCACTGTGCCAAACGAATATGGTCATATTTTGGTCATGATGTGAAAAGACATGTCATTAGGTGTATAAAAACTTAAGACTGTTGGAACCTTAGTACCCTGTTCATCATCGTATCTGATCCCTCGTTATCCCTATTAATATTTATTGCCTTAAGTCCTATTTCATGTTAATATTTACTTTCCATTTTTCTTTCAACATGTGCATCATTTTCCCCAATCATGCTTATAGTCTTTTGATATCATATATATTTAATTCCAAAATCTTTTAACAGATAAGCTTAATCCATTTACATGTACTGTATGTGGGATAAATCAAGTTTTCTTTATTACCCTTTAACTGGTTTAAAGTTATATCATTTATTTCTATTCATTTAAAAAATACATTTTTAACATGCTACATTAAGTATAAACTTAAAGCAATACAAAAATTGTCCCAAATGAGAATGCTTTAAATCTAATCCAATCTCTATCTTTTTAGGTATTTTTGCCTACTATTTTAATTCCACATTATTTTTAAATACTCCAATGGGAGTCTGTTAGACACTTCACTAATAGGAACAGTTTCATGGACTATGGAAGTTATAAAGCAGACATGCGGGTAGCGACCTCACAAGAAGTCTTACGGGCAGAAAGTCTAGTACCAGCTACTTCCTCCAAAAAGGCAGAAGTTATCACTCTCACCAAAGCAGGATGAAGTATATCATACAGATGTCCCCCATCCAAAAAACCTGGAAAGAAGTACTCCCAGAAAACCAATCCCACCCAGTGGGTGGAGCCTCATCAGGTTTTGCTAGTAACTAATTCTTCTGCTAAACTTGAAGATGTTAAGCCTTGGATTCATCCAAGTGAAGGAGGATCCCTCCTGGCCATCAACACAATAAAGGGGAAAGCTGCTGCTGAAAGCCCTTAACAGACTTTTAACTCTTTAGAAGAAACAGGAAGAACAAACAGGATGGCTCCTAACATTAAGATAAGGGCTGCAACTGTTTGGTTGCTTGAGCAAAGTTCTCTTATCTGATCCTGGAAACTAGTTCGGACTCTCAAGATCAAGTTACTTTACCCTTTCACTATAATTACACTACTTTGGAACTGAAGTACCCATTTCTGTCACTCTCTAATTTAGATTCAGCCTTTCAGTTCAGTTCAGTTTAGTCACTCAGTCG
The DNA here is from genome assembly GCF_002263795.3 of Bos taurus. Taxonomy (NCBI): domain Eukaryota; kingdom Metazoa; phylum Chordata; class Mammalia; order Artiodactyla; family Bovidae; genus Bos; species Bos taurus. The sequence goes on from NC_037336.1 coordinate 94,708,812, forward strand.
TGTCCGACTCTTTGCGACCCCATGAATCGCAGCACTCCAGGCCTCCCTGTCCATCACCAACTCCCGGAGTTCACTCAGACTCACGTCCATCGAGTCGGTGATGCCATCCAGCCATCTCATCCTCTGTCGTCCCCTTCTCCTCCTGCCCCCATCCCTCCCAGCATCAGAGTCTTTTCCAATGAGTTAACTCTTCGCATGAGGTGGCCAAAGTACTGGAGTTTCAGCTTTAGCATCATTCCTTCCAAAGAAACCCAGGGCTGATCTCCTTCAGAATGGACTGGTTGGATCTCCTTGCAGTCCAAGGGACTCTCAAGAGTCTTCTCCAACACCACAGTTCAAAAGCATCAATTCTTCGGCGTTCAGCCTTCTTCACAGTCCAACTCTCACATCCATACATGACCACTGGAAAAACCATAGCCTTGACTAGACAAACCTTTGTTGGTAAAGTAATGTCTCTGCTTTCCAATATGCTATCTAGGTTGGTCATAACTTTCCTTCCAAGGAGTAAGTGTCTTTTAATTTCATGGCTGCAGTCACCATCTGCAGTGATTCTGGAGCCCAAAGAAATAAGGTCTGACACTGTTTCCACTGTTTCCCCATCTATTTCCCATTTTCATAACGTATGGTACTATATAGGGCCCAGACTAAGGCAGAATTTTTTGGAGTGATTGTCCCACAATCGGCTAGGGAGAGCTCATTGTGGGTGTGTGTCAACAGGACTGGATGGCAGCATCCTCTGCAGGGTCCGGGTTATAATGTGAAGTGCTGTCTGCCACTTGTGTTTCCTGTTGTGCTTTGCCCTCACACGTACCAGCCTTTTTTTTGCAGGTGGGCCCCATCCTCAAGGTTACCTCCTGCCTCTGCTAGCCCCTGACCAGAATCAGTTTGAAAGTGAAGTCGCTCAGTTGTGTCCAGCTCTTTGCCACTCCATGGACTGTAACCTACCAGGCTCCTCCATCTATGGGATTTTCTAGGCAAGAATACTGGAGTGGGTTGCCATTTCCTTCTCCAGGAGATCTTCCCAACACAGGGATTGAACCCAGGTCTCCCGCAGTGTAGGCAGACACTTTACCATCTGAGCCACCAGGGAAGTAAGATAGTTTAACCGTGCTCAAACCCACAAAAGATGTGGAATGTTACAGGAGGCCAGGTGGACCACAGAAACCATACTGAATTTGGGCACCACCCTTACTCATATTACTGTGATCTGGGGCACATAATACTTTTTGGCGAATACTCTTTACCCGAACTGCACCCAACCAATCACTCCCCAACTGAACCAACACCTGTGGTGACTTGAGCAACACTGGCCAAAACCTAAGAGAAGAGAGAGATACTGAGGGACCTGGGGCTGGCTAAAGGGGATGAGCCAGAGAGGAATGGCCACCAAGGAATACGGTCATGGAAAAGAAAAGGGACTATTAATGCAGATAGATGGATTAACAGGGCTACTATTTCAGGAAGAAGGGACAGGTGAAGAAAGCAGCCTAGAAGACAAATGATACTCTGAGTCAATGCACAAATCTGACCTAGAAAATAATGGCAAACATGCTAAGAACCATTTCTGCGAACGGGCTGATAGAAACACACAGCAGAGCTTACTAAGCATGCTGATTGAACCAGAAGCCAAACTGGCATCTAAGCAGTGGTCCACTATACTGGGGGGTAGAAAGTCAGAAGGCAAAGCTTTGGGAAAACCCATGCCCTCCTTGCCCCCTAGGACTATGGGATATTTTGAGCAGTAACTATAATTTCTGCCACTGTGCCGTGACGGCAGCTGTTCCCTGGATTAACAAAAAGGGGCTGTAGGCAAAGGGAAAAGGAACACTTGCCAGAGACAGCATATACAGCCCATGGGGAACCACTGGGCCCTCATGAACAAACTGTGCCCCAGATTCAGATATGCAGCTCCAGTTCTAACTGTCACTTCTTGTCATGCATACAGGCTTCTCAGGAGACAGGTCAGGTGGTCTGGTATTCCCATCTCTTTAAGAATTTTCCACAATTTGTTGTGATCCACACAGTCAAAGGCTTTGGTGTAGTCAATGAAGCAGATTTCTTTTTTTTTTAAATTTCTTTTTCTATGATCCAGTGGATGTTAGCAATTTGATCTCTGGTTCCTCTGCCTTTTCTAAATCCAGCTTGTACATCTGGAAGTTCTCAGTTCACATACTGCTGAAGCCTAGTAGAAGGATTTTGAGAATCAACTTGCTAGCATGTGAAATGAGTACAACTGTATGGTAGTCTGAATATTCTTTGGCATTGCCCTTCTTTGGGACTGGAACGAAAACTGCTGAGTTTCAAATTTGCTGGCATATTCACTGCAGCACTTTAAAAGCATCATCTTGAGAAGCTTTCTCTATCTCCTTTATACTTTAATAAAACTTTATAAAAAAAAAAAAAAATAAATAAAAGCATCATCTTTCAGGATTTTAAATAGCTCAGCTGGAATTTCATCACCTCTATAAGCTTTGTTTGTAATAATGCTTCCTAAGGCCTACTTGACTTCATCAAAATTGGGAAAGGTATGCCAAGGCTATTTTTAAAAGGTTAAATAAGCAGGTACATCACCCTGCTTATTTAACTTCTATGCAGAATATATCATGCGAAATGCTGGGATGGGTGACTCACAAACTGGAACAAAGATTGCAGGGAGAAATATCAACAACCTCAGATATGCAAATGATATGACTTTAATGGAAGAAAGTGAAGAGGAACTAAAGAGCCTCTTTGATGAAGGTGAAAGAGGGGAGTGAAAAAGTTGCCTTAACACTCAACGTTCAAAAAACTAAGATCATGGCACCCAGTCCCATCACTTCATGGCAAACAGAAGGGGAAAAAGTAGAAACAGTGACAGATTTTCTTGGGCTCCAAAATCACTGCAGACAGTGACTGCAACCATGAAATTAAAAGATGTTTGCTCCTTAGAAGGAAAGCTATGACAAACCTAGACAGCATATTGAAAAGCAGAGACATCACTTTGCAGACAAACATCCATCTAGTCAAAGCTATGGTTTTTCCAGGACTCATGTATGGATGTGAGACAGGAGTTGAAGTTCATTTTTTCCCCCTCTATATGAATAGCCAATAGGCCCAGCATCATTTGTTGAAAACATTTCCCTATCCTCATTGAATCGACTTTGTGCCTTGGTTGAAAATCAATTGATTAAATAAGTAGGGCCTATTTCTGTACTACACTGCATTCCACTGATCTATTTGTGTACCCTTATGTAAAATCACACAGTACTGATTACTGCAGTTTTATAATAAATCTTGGGGCTTTGCAGGTGGTGCTGGTGGTAAAGAACCTGCCTGCCAATGTAGGAGACATAAGAGACTCGGGTTCGATTACTAACTAGTTAGTAGTTAGTGATTCTGCTTCTGTAGACAAGCAGTAGTAATGATGGCATGATAACATGAATATCCCTGAATTGTACACTGTATGTGGTTAAAATGGTAAATTTTATGTGACACGTTATTTAACGCAAAGAAACAAAAAAGAAATCTTTCCCAGAAACAACATAGCCGCCTATATTTTTTTCTAAGTATTTTTCAGGTGTGTCTTTCACACTTAGGTCTTCAGTCCATTTGGAAATTGCTGTTATAAATGATGTGAAGTAGGAATCCAATTTTGTCTTCAATCTATATGGATACCACATAGCTCAGCATCATTTACTGAATACACTGTGCTTCTGTACTACTACTTGGTGGTATACTTCCATATGTATATGAGCATGTTTCTAAGCTCTCTCTTCTGTTCCACGGGTTTACTTTCCTGTCCCTAAATCAAGACCAGTAATTAAGCCAGGAGTCTTGATTATTATGGTTTTATATTGTTTTGATACCTAGAAGGCAGAGAGTTTTTCTTCAAAATTGAGTTAGGAATTCCGGGTGCTCTGTCTTTTCATAGACATATTAGGTTCAACATGTGAAGCTCCATGAAAAACCATATTCCAATTTTAATTGGAATTTCAACAAATCCGTAGATTTGGAGAAAATGGACATCTTTAGAATACTGAGTCTTCCTACCCCAAGAATATGGTGAGTGAGTGATAGTCACTCAGTTGTGTCTGACTCTCTGCAACCCCATGGACTGTAGCCCGCCAAGGCTCCTTTGTCCATGGAATTCTCCAGGCAAGAATATTGGAGTGGGTTGCCATTTCCTTCTCCAATGAATATGGCATACGGCTGCATTTACTTGGGTCTTCTTTTATGTGTTTCAATAGAGCATTATAATTTTCTCCTTAAAGGACAATGTACCTTTAGTTTGATCTATTTCCAGATACCTTCAGTTTTCAATACTGTTATGAATAGCATCTTTTTATTATTAAAATTCCCAGTTATTGCTGGTGTGTAGAAGTTACTCTTTTATTCAGAAATCTGCTTGAATTGAAGGTCATTTTTGATGACCTCCTAACAAACAAAGCCCTTCCAGTTCTTCATTATCACATCCTATCAATTAACCTTCTAGTTATCTGATTTTTAGTGTCCTTTTCCCTGCCTATATTTAAGTTGCCAGCTCACATTGTAAGTTCAATGTCTAGAATAGGGTCTGACATATACTGCACAAAATGTTTGTTGAAAAAAATGGCGATTTTAAATCTAGATGATTTGGAAAAACAAGGGAAGAAAAGCAGATTTTGAAGTGATGGTGAAGTAAGGTCTAATTCAGGTTGGGAGGAATTCTTTAGAATTCTCACAGGTCATTAACATGCAGGCATCTGGCCACCACCTGGAGCACAAGCATAGAGGTTTGATGTGATGGAACTGATGAGACAGTGAAAGAGGAGAATGCATTCAAGAAGAAAAAAAAAAGAAAGAATATATTTAGGAACAACGAGAGTTGGGGCAGATTAGAGAGAGGGAGGGAACGAGCATGAGCAGCAGCATGGAAACCAACCGGACCGGAAAGATTTGAAGCAAAGAAAGAGGGAAATAAATAAAAGAGCCAGGTTCCTAAATCACATGAACACACAATTGGAGAAGTACAATTTCACCTAAGGAACAGAAAGCAAGAAACCTCATTTCTCGACTGGTAAAAAAACAATTAGAGCTCCAATACATTGTTGTTCAGTAGCTAAGTGGAGTCCGACTCTTTGCGACCCTATGGATTGCAGCATGCCAGGCCCTTTCTGTCTTCCACTATGTCCCCGAGTTTGCTCAAGTCATATCCATTAGGTTGGGTGATGTTATCTAACCATCTCATCCTCTGTTCCCCTTCTCCTCCTGCCCCCAGTCTTTCCCAGCATCAGGATCATTTCCAATGAGTGGACTCTTCCCATCAGGTGGCCAGAGTATTAGACTACAGATTCGGGAATCTGGGCAAGGAAGTAATTTTAGAACTCTCTGGGTCTTTCCTCCGGGCTCGGAGGACCCATTAGCATTCAATCTTATTCATCCTCTCGCGTCACAGCTATAGAAGCTGTGGTCTGAAAGGTTCCGATCTGAACTGCGGATACTTGTTTCCTCCTCATTTTCACCATCCTTCCTGTGGCCGACGGTACCGGCAGGTGCTCTCTGGGCCTGGGACTGGAATTAAGAGGAGGGTGGCGACCGGGAAAGCAGAGCTGGGTTGCCGAGGCGGGGAAACAGGCCCTCACCTCACGCCCAGCGCCGGGTCAGCGGGTCAGCCAGGGGCCGCGCGCCCTCCCTGGGGCGCCCCGGCCGCGCCGCGTCGCCGCCCGCCGCACGGCCCGCAGTGCCCGGCTTCGCCGAGGCCTGCATCCGCCCCCACCCACGAGCCCAGCCCTACCTTCCTTACCTGCCGGCGCACGGAGGCGGCTACAGTCCCCTGGCAGTTCACGCAGGAGCAAGTCCGCGGGGAACCCGCCCCAGCCCACCGCTACCAGTCCCCGCCCCTCCACCAGTAGCGGGCGACACGTGACCCCGCCCTCACCTCGCCCCGCCCCGCAAGAAGCCCCGCCCACGTCCCTCCTCCTCGCCGGCGCGCCCCACCCACGAGGCCGTCGCGGTCGCTATGACGTAGGAGGCGCATGCGAATTCGGTAGTCGGTGTCTAGGCGCTGCGGGATCCGTGGGTGGAAAGGTGCGTGGCGTCGGCCCTCGGAGCCATAGGGGAGTCTGGGGTGCGTGGAAGCTCTGTGGGTTTCCAAGAAAAAAGGAGGAGAGGGAAGAGTCCCAGAAACCTGTCTTTCAGGTTGCGGGGATACAGGGTTCTGTCCTGTCTCTTTCTGACGAGGCCGGGCGGCTGCCCCGCGGCAGTTGAACTGTGAATTTCTTTTGCAGGGGGGCATTGCCCAGCGCCCAAGTGTGGAAGTTTAATAAGAGTTAATTTGGCGTGCGGTGAATGGGTTCCTTACCTTCGAGCGCACGTCATTGGGGTACATATTTTATTTGGCAATATAACACAAGATCTGGAGACTTGGATTGTTCTTTTTCTGCTGGTAGCTGCGACTTAAATCTTTTTGCTCCATCTCATCTGTAAAACGAGATGGTCGGAGCCCCCATATAATTTTTAAGGCCCCTTGCGAAGCTACCATTCTGTGACTCCTGTCTCCGAGAATTTTACTTTTTATTATACTTCTAGGTGGGAAAAAGAAATATTTTGAATAATGTACTTGTTCTAAACCTGGATTGGCCACATTGCTGTGGAGTTAGGCCCCATTACGCTTTCATTAGGATTGACTGGGGGTAGGTTTGTTTGCAAATAAGATTTGTGCATTGTTACTATCCCAAATAGACTCGTTTGAATTTTGTTAAAAGATCAGAATATCTGGATGTTTTCCTAATGTTAGCTCTATGTTTTCATAGACTTATATGTTTAGTCTTGGCATTTAATATTTTGCCTCTGTTCAGAAGTAAATCACCGAAGGATATTGAAGTTAATGCTTTTCTATTTTGTCACCTTAGGCTTTGTTAGCATTTTTAGGGTCATCAGCACCTTCTGACTGGGAAAAGATGGTCAACGTCTTGAAAGGAGTGCTTATAGAATGGTTAGTAGTTTTGATACTTATTAAGTTTTAAATCCGCACATTGAGTCTTGATTTGCATGTGTACTGTTTCCAAAATCCATTTTGTTTTGTTCTTAAGATCTGAATGAATCAAGTCTTTCAGCTTTCTCAACTTCATTTTTCTTGCTTAGTAACTAGTGGGACAAATTTTGTTGCTAAGTTTCTTCCTAGTGCCAGTTTTCAGCATCTCTGTTGAATTGATGTAATTGGCGTTATTTCCAACAAATTGTGGTCAGTGGCAGGCAGCATATATGTTAAATTAACCCTCTTTAGGGGAACAGTGATTGTATTTTCAAGTCATCGGTGATTAACTAGAATTTTAGGGCCTGCCAAAGTCACACAAACTTTGGTCTTTAAAAAAGAGAAAAAAACAGGAGAGCCAGTTGGAGGTTTCTTAAAATAGGCACACATTCCAAAGGCGAAACTAAAAGCTGTGGGCAGTTAGCTCCTTAGAGCTAAAGTAGGGCTCAATTATCCCCAGTTTGAAAATCTGAACTGCTGGACCAGTCTTGCTCAGTCTCCACTTTTTTTTTTTTAAGCCCCACCAAATAATTCTGTTTCATCTGGGAATCCTGCCCTGATTGTCTGAAAATACTACTGTCTACATTTCTTTACCTCTAATGTGAGCCATCATATGGATGATGATACTGTTTCTGTGGTGGCAGCGTTCAGGGAGGAGCAAGACCAAACCCTCGGATATTCTGACATTTCAAGCAGCACCATCCAGTAGAAATACAACATGAGCCCCATATTTAGTCTTAAAGTTTCTAGTAGCCACACTGAAAAGTAAAATGAAACAAGTGCAATTTATTTAACTCAGTATAGCTGAAGTATTTCATCAGGTACAAAATCCTCAAAGTTCATACTAACACTTCAGGATTGTATTAAGTCTTTTTCCATGCTGCTGCTGCTAGGTTGCATCAGTCGTGTCCGACTCTGTGCGACCCCATAGACTGTAGCCCATTTCCATAGTAGAGCTTCAAAATCCACTGTCTTCTGTACTCTTATAGCTAGTCACAGGCTAGCCATATTTCAAGTGCTCAGTAGTGATGTGTGACTAGTGGGCTGCTTTATGGATAGTGCAGATTTAGCTTGAGTGGAGACCCCAAAGATAATTAAGAAAACAGCCAGTGAAGTGGAAGGGAACCTAAGGGAACGTTTCACGAAAGCAAGTAGGCTGTGTTAAGTGGTGGTGAGAGGTTGAGTAAGATGAAGACACTGGAGGTCATTGATTTTTTTCTTTTTTTTTTTAATCAGAGCTCCAATAATTTAGTGGAAAGGTGGGATAGATACTTCAGAAAGGGGAAGGGAGGAAAGGAAGTGAGACTGTTTGTCTTAATAATGAACAAGTGAAGTCGCTCAGTTGTGTCTGACTCTGCAACCCCATGGACTGCAGCACCCCAGGCTCCCCCTCCATGGGATTTCCCAGGCAAGAATACTGGAGTGGGTTGCCATTTCCTTTGCCAGGGGCTCTTCCTGACCCTGGGATGGAACCCAGTTCTCCCGCATTGCAGGCAGATTCTTTACCATCTGAGCCACCTGGGAAGCAAAGGGATAGAGAAATGGGTTGGTCACAGAGGAAGGATTGGTTAAGATACTCTGCTGCTTGTTACTCTCACTATTTTAACGTGAGAGACTAGAATGTTTGGTGATGGAAGTAAATGCTAGAAATGAGGGAAACGTTCACTTGGGAAAGCCAAGGGATGGATCTAGATCCCAGAATTCCAAGCATACTTCGTGGTTGTCTTTTGGAAAACACTTCTGAGCTACTTGTTTTTTATTTTTCTTATTACTTTGTCATAGCTAATAAAAACATTTTTCTGGTTGGTCTTTTAATGTTATTTTTTTTAACACAGAGGATCCACACACACATTGTCAGCTGTTTTTCCCTTTTATTTTTTCCAATTCTTCCAAATTTAATCTTCCTTCTGGATTTGATTGGTATTTACCTCTCTCCTAGGGTCTTCATATTTTTCTTTTAATTAATATTTCGTATTTCATTCATCTGGAATTTATTGAGAGGAGGGGCAAATTAAATTAGCTGTCTTTTTTTTTTTTTTTGGTCGATAGCTGAATAATTGTCCAACATTTATTTCCTTCCCTCATGATGTGTGATGGCTCTTTTATCACATAGTCTTTCTGTCCTTGCTACGCTCCCTAATCCCATCCCATATCCATTTTTTGTCATTCTTACCTATTCAAGAATAACCTGGGAATAATTTAGTTTGTTTCCAAAATAGTCCTTTTGGAATGATGGTTTGAATTGTATTACACACATGCGTATATATTTTTTAGTGATAGCTGGGAAGCATTTTAAAGAGCAAAACTTTGGGTGACTCATTAAAGTTTTGGTGGTAGGCTTTCAGTTTTAGCCCTAAGAACAGAGAGCGCAAGTTTGTAAGAGGAACTGAGGTACTTTTTCCTGACGGGGCAAGCTCCCACTGGTTTGCTTGTGACCAGCCTCGAAATTGTCCCTGGGCACTAGTGGCCTTCTGCCACCTTGTTTTTCCATGTATTGCCCAGATGAGCAGCACCAGCACCATCTGGAGCTTGTTAGAAATGAAAATTTTCAGACCTCACCCCAAATCTCCTAAGTCAGAACTGTGCATACAAAAGGATTTTAACACAGTGCACTTAATCAGCTGAAGTTTGGTAATCAGTTTTGCAGTGGAGAATTGTCTTGCCCCAAGATTAGATTTTATTTTTCAGAGGGATGCTATCCTAGCAGGGGCTTCCCTGGTGGCTCAGTGGTAAAGAACCTGCCTGCCAGTGCAGGAAACCCAGCAGACCCGGCCGAGTTTGATCCCTGGGTCAGGAAGATCTGGAGTAGAAAATGGCAACCCACTCCAATGTTCTTGCCTGAAAAATTCCGTGGACAGAGGAGCTTGGCAGTCCATAGTTCATGGGGTCACAAGAGTCAGACACAACTTAATGACTAGGCAATAACAACTATCCTTGCAAAACTTAATTTTTCCCTTCATGGTGAAATCTGAAGTGTAGCCTGAACAATTTTTCACAAGGGCAGCTGTCTTCCCAAAGATTGAGATCTTTCAAGAAGGCTCCAGATCTAAGCGATAATAGAGTCGTAAAGGGCATGGCCAGGGCCAGTGGCCCTCCTTCATGAGTAGGTGCACCTGTGGGGATGGTGGTACCTGAATGAGTCCTTCAGTCCCCTCATGTCTATACTTGATGCCAAAGGGAAGACTGTTGATAATACAACAGCAGCTGTATACTTCTGTTTATCATCTCATAATATTCATAGATGGTATGAAGCATTTAGGTGAATTGGAGTACAGATCTCCATTAAAAAAATAAACAGTGTATAACGTTGGCCATTTAGTCCCAACTGTCAGTGAATTGAAAAATTGAAAAGTACATGAATATAATAAGATTCTTTCTTCCCAACGCTTATCAATACCAGAGTCTAAAGATTTTCATGTTTTTTTGTCAAAATGAGGTTGGTGGAAACTTCCTGTTTTTTGGGATCCACCTCTTGTCATTGACTGCCAGCCTCACACCAAGAGTTTCCCTAGTGGAGCCAACCACAGCAGTTACTGAAGCAAGCCACATATGCTCAGCACATGTCTGCGTCCGATTCCAGGTGCTCGAGCAGACCTCTGGTGTGATACTTAATCACAGTTGGTTTGGCAAGGGCTTCAGCAAGGAAGATTTGTAGTACAGGTGCAAGTTCCAACCAGTTCACAGCACGAGAGCAAAGAATCTGGAGAAATAGGTAGTATTAGACCAGTCTTGTCCTTACACTTTTGGCTTCCAAACCTGCATTCTATTTGAAAAGCACATCAGAACTAAGGCCAAGCCAGTCTAACCACTGTCCTATTCTTTCACAGTATTTATAGTATCTTTTGTGAGCCTTTGCTTTGTATTCTTAGCAAGGCCACATTACATTCACCGAAGTTTCTTGGGCACCCAGAACAATGCCTGAGATATATAGAGAGAGAGCTACTTAGTAAATATTTGTTTATTGAAGGAATTTTGGTAATAAAATTGAGTCAAGGGGTATAGTTTCCCTTTAAATTCCAGACGATGAGTGTTCCTTTGGAGCTTGTATGCCACGACAGTGAACTAGAGTGGCTCTCGATAGATTGAATTCAAGTTTCAGTACAGAAAAGGGTTGCACAATAGGCCTCCTGTTTGGCTTTGTTTTTCTTTTAATTGGAGTACAGTTGATTTACAATGTTAATTTGAGGTTTACTGCAGAGTGATTTAGTTATACACAAAATTACTTTCTCTATGACCATATTAATTCATCAGAAAAAAATAAAACAGGATGACTGGTGATTTTGTACTAGGTGAAGTTAAGCTGAAACGTTAATTTGACTTAAAGGCAATTAAAAAAAAACAAGACTTAGTAATACGTAATGCACGTGTAGTAGGAGATGGCTAAAATGGCAAGGGTAGTCTGCAAATGGCAGAAATTTTGAAAACACTGACCTACTGGTTAAAAACACAGATGTGAGTCCCTGGCACTTCTTGGTTTCAGTTTGTTCAACTTTTATTCAATGGAAAGTATGCAGATGTATTTTATTTGTAAAATTTCTGGAGATGAAAGTCTTCAGAACCACTTCACCCTTGCTGTCTCTAATCCCAGTAGCTAGTCAATTGTGTGTCTTCTGTGAATGCACTGCACTCAGTAACAAGACAACGTATCAATTCGGACAGCAGTATTTATAACGTCCTTAGTTCTCCTCATTGTTCCAATTAGACCCACAGTTTATTTTAAAGGGTTAACAAAAAACTATTGTATGGCTTGCCACCTAAAGTGTATCTTTTTAAGAAGCCTCTGAATGTGTGCTTTTTGTAGGAGATACTAAGATTCCTGTGGGGTCTAAGGCAGTTCAGGACAGGAAAGGCCGTGGGGGTGAAGTGGGCACCAGAGTCACCAAGAGAGAGACAGGCATGTCCCTCCTCGCAGGGACGTGAGGGAGCAGCCTGGGTGCAGAGCGCTGAGGCCAAGGGGTGGTTTCTGTCTCCCCTTAAACTGCCCTCCTTCCTTTCTCCACCTCTCCCCACCCCCAAACCCCCATTTACATGTATAGGCTTGGAGCAATTGAGACAGTAGCTGAGATTTCAAAGAGTGTGAGCAGGAAGACAGAAGTTGTAGAGAAGCTGAAGCTTTGGTTTCCCCGTCCTGTGGGCCTTCCCATTTTCATTTCTGTAAAATCTGAAAGAACCCTGTTCAGCTGCTTCGTTACTGCCAGATTCTTTCTAGAATTATTCTTTAAACTCTTTTTTTTTTTTTTTTTTAATATTTCACAGCCTGGGTATGATTGGTAAGATGATTGGATGATTGGTATGATTGTCTACTTCAGTGAGATTTCTCAATTCAGGGTGGTGTTGCTTTACAAAAATTTCTTACTTAAATTTTTATTCTGTGTAACTGCCAAAATTAGGGAGTTACTGCAGGTGTAAATTTAACATCCTCAGTATCTGATTAAATCTGTGACCATCACATTGCCTCTCTTTGTATTTATAGAAGACCCTGTTGTTTCTCCCATCCTGCATGGGCAGTGATGGGACCAGATGCCGTGATCTTAGTTGTCTGAATGTTGAGTTTTAAGCCAACTTTTTCACTCTTCTCTTTCATGTTATTATCAGCCTTGAGACTCTCATTCCTAGGCCCTCAGTCACCCAAAACGCCACAGATTTCCAGGTCATCCTCATTCATTTTACATTCACTACCTTATGGCTCTGTTCATCGGCACTTAAATTCTACCTCCCCCTCACCCCTAGCCCATCCTTTCCACTTTGGCCTCTAGAACCTAGTGAAAGCAGGAACCCCCTGGATCCCAGCTTCTTCTCTCAACTTTCCATCTTTCTTCTCCCCCAATTCCCCTTTTTGTTGTTGTTATAATAAAACCTAGCTTTCCCCTGAGCCCACTCTGTTGACCTTTTTTCTCTAATATATCTTGTACCTTTGGGCCAAGAAATAGGATGGGTATCTATCTTCTTTGACTGTGTGGATCACAATAAACTGTGGAAAATTCTGAAAGATGGGCATACCAGACCACATGACCTGCCTCTTGAGAAACCTGTATGCAGGTCAGGAAGCAACAGTTAGAACTGGACATGGAACAACAGACTGGTTCCAAATAGGAAAAGGAGTACATCAAGGCTGTATATTTGACACCCTGCTTATTTAACTTATATGCAGAGTAGATCATGAGAAATGGTGGGCTGGATGAAGCACAAGCTGGAATCAAGATTGGTGGGAGAAATATCAATAACCTCAGATATGCAGATGACACCACCCTTATGGCAGAAAGTGAAGAAGAACTAAAGAGCCTCTTGATGAAAGTGAAAGAAGAGAGTGAAAAGGTTGGCTTAAAGCTCAACATTCAGAAAACTAAGATCATGGCATCCGGTCCCATCACTTCATGGCAAATAGATGGGGAAACAGTGGCTGACTGTATTTTTCTGGGCTCCAAAATCACTGCAGATGGTGATTGCAGCCCTGAAATTAAAAGATGCTTACTCCTTGGAAGAAAAGTTATGACCAGCCTAGACAGCATATTAAAAAGCAGAGACATTACTTTGCCAACAAAGGTCCGTCTTACCGGGGTCCAGCCCCGGTTGGATCCAGGGATTCCCTCAGGATGACGGCGTTGGCGAAAAGGATAGAAATAGAGAAAGAGATAAGGAAAGAATTTTGCAGTTAAGAAAATAGAGACGAGAAAAGAGGCTGATATTCCTTGGTTTACGCAGAAAGCCAATAAAGCCCCAGCACGGGACTTGCTCTGTTCATGTAGGCCGCAGGCACCCTCTCGAATCACTGAAGGTGCCCCACCTTAGGCACCTTCTCTAGTGGGTCTTATAAGCCTAGGCAGGAAAGTGAACTCAGAGAGCCCCTGCACTCCAGGGGATCAGCCTGAAAAGGAAAAGGAAAGAGAAGGAAACAAGAAAGAACCACACGGGGAGACCAAGCTTTGAGCAAGGCCCGTAGCTTTATTTTCAAAGGGAGCTTATGTACCTTAAGTTGTGCATAGAGGATAATAGGGGGTGTGAAATCATGCAAAGTCAGCAGTCCTTGATCCTTATCGAGACCAGGCTTTCTTTTCTGCAAACTTATTGTATACAAATGGCTTAGGTGGTTTACATCATCTTCTGGCCAGAAGGCCTGTTAACATTTTATGACTCTGATAAAGGTTTGTCAACCATAAGACTTACTTTCTCTAAGAGTAATTATTTTAAAGTTTGGCGGCATCCTCCGAAGGTATTAGATAAAGTTGCATTCCTATAGGGCAGAGGTGCAGTGGGTTTACAACAAGGAAAGAATTTATTACCTTAAGGGTCTAAAGTTGTTAGCACCAAGGCCACTACTTATTTTTTCTACATACCAACTATATTAATTAATACACTTCCAAGGATACAATACAGGGGATGTGGAAACTTGGCAGCAAGCATTGGCTCAACAAGGAAATCTTCTACTAGTTCTATTATGACAATTTCTAACTCCCTGAGAGGCTCTATACTATTTGAATATACTATTTGAATATCTTAAGCCTCCCATGCCTCTCGAAGTTGGGAGACGTATGCGTAGCTGTAGGAGTCCGGGTAAACCTGTCAGGCAAGTTAGAGAGCCATCTGAGGGGTTTGGATTTAAACACTCCTATTATGCCCAGGAGGCTAATTAGCTAGAGCTCTAAGTTGATTTCCTTCAGAGAAAAAGTGGTAGGGGATAGCCCCTCGTTAATGTCAGAGGAGTTGGTGAAAGTTGTAAAATAGTAAAACAGATTCTGGTTTTGGGGTAGATGCTCAGGCAGGTCCAGGGGGGGCCCCTTGAGTCCTGACTCGCCTTTGCATATCAGGCCTCTCTGCATGACCTTTGTCATGGGTGGAAACTCCCGTGCTGGCTCCCGGCATGTCTAGTCAAGGCTATGGTTTTTCCAGTGGTCATGTATGGATGTGAGAGTTGGACTGTGAAGAAGGCTGAGTGCCGAAGAATTGATGCTTTTGAACTGTGGTGTTGGAGAAGACTCTTGAGAGTCCCTTGGACTGCAAGGAGATACAACCAGTCCATTCTGAAGGAGATGAGCCCTGGGTGTTCTTTGGGAGGACTGATGTTGAAGCTGAAACTCTGGTACTTTGGCCACCTGATGCGAAGAGCTGACTCATTTGAAAAGACCCTGATGTTGGGAAAGATTGAGGGCAGGAGGAGAAGGGGACGGCAGAGGATGAGATGGTTGGATGGCATCACCGACTTGATGGACATGAGTTTGGGTGGACTCTGGGAGTTGGTGACGGATAGGGAGGCCTGGCGGGCTGCGGTTCATGGGGTTGCAAAAAGTCGGACACAACTGAGTGACTGAACTGACTGACTGCCTTCTTTATTATTGCCACTTCCAGAAATCCTCCACCCTGTCCAGGAAAACCCCCGGTTCCCAATCTGATGAACCCACCCAGTAATTCTCTCTTGTAATCATCTACAAACACCCCAGTCTTTGCTTGAAGGTTTTTCTTCGAAGGCGACCTGTCACTCTTCAGGAGCACTCCATAGATTCTTAAGTGATTTCATGTGTGTAGTCCTTTCAGTCCCCTGATGACCTCTCAGCTTTTTGACCTCCTTTTCCAATGAGCTTTCCTTGCCCTGCTGTCGCCATTCATTTGCATTGTCACACCTACCAGTATTGTGGTCTTGTCAAAATCTCTGTTTCAGGCACCCACCTCTGACCACCACCTCCTCTTTCCAGTTCATGCCCTCTAATACCCTAGTTTAGAGTTAATAGTTTCTTTTGGAGAAGGAAATGGTAGCCCACTCCAGTGTTCTTGCCTGGAGAATCCCATAAACAGAGGAACCTGGTGGGCTTCAGTGTATGGGGTTGCAAAGAGTCAGACATGACTAAGCAGCTAACACAGTTCCTTGGGACCTCCCTGGTGGCTCCTTTGATTCTCCCAGACCTGCAGATCCCCCCAGCTCTTCCCTGTCCTGCACGGTCCCCACACCCTCGCTTCCATCAGTGTACTCGTCCTCTTAAAGACCCTCAACTCCCTTGGCCCTCTCCCAGTCACATTCACCAGGTCCGGTTCAGTCTAGCCCTCCCGCTGTTGTGAACCTTTACTTCCACAGCTCTAGATGGCTGGAGAGCATACTGATCGGTCTCACTTTAAATTCATGACTGTTACTAAACTCACGACTTAAATAAATGTAGCCTGCAAGTTCCTAAGTTTTCATTTGTTCTCCCAGTTTCCCAGTCAAGCTGTTGTATTTCATCAAATTAAGAGTCCACCAGTTTTAAAATTTAGCAGTATGTTATGTCCCTCTTAAGAAAAAACACATACCATTAAATCGAGTCCCATCCCAGTTTGGGAGATAATTCAAATCTTGGAATGAATGGAATGTGGTATTTCACCTTCTCTTATGGCAAAAACCACCCCTGTCCTCACCTCAGCTGGTCAATTTGTTTCTTGTTTAATTGAGAAAATGGAAGCAGTCAGAACATCCGCGAGTCTTTTATCACATGGACCTGGGCCCATACACTCTTCCTGCCGTGACGCTGTGAGTGATATCCTTCTTCTCCAACTCCCGCTTGATTTTCCTGCTCTTTGTAGCAGAATTTCTCAGAAGATACATCTCTGTTCACCTTTCTCTGATTTCTTTCCTCTCAGTCTAGAAACCACTCCAGTCAGATTCTTTGCTGTGTCCTCATCGTCTTGAAACTGCTCTTGTGTGGTCAGTTTTCAGTCCTTATCTCGCTATTCCTGTTAACAGCGTTTGACCCGGTTGATCTCTGCGTCTTCCTGGATATCCTTTGTTAACATAACTTGTAAATACGCTTCAGATTTTCTTCCGACCTCAGTGGTCACGTTATAGTCTGTTTTGCTGGTTCCTCCTTTCCTTCCTAACCTTTTGGGGTTGGGCTGTCCAGGGCTTGGTGCCTGGACTGTCCTCTCTAGCTCTGCTCCCTCCTTGGTCACGGCTCTAAATGCCATCTAGACACTGCTGACTGACTGAGTCCTTGTTCTTGACTTCACTGCTGAAATGCAGAATTGTATATCTGGCTTCCTGCTCAACCGCTTCACGCGGGCGACATCTCAAAGGTAACATGCCTGAAACTGGACTCCTGATCTTACCTGCTTACTTGTCCTTCCGTGTTCCTCCTCATCTCAGTGCAAGACTGCTTCATCTCTCTATTATCTCAGGCCAAAAGTCTTGGCATCTCCTTAATTCCTCTCAAAGTTCGAGTCCAGTCTCAGCAGGTTATGTTGGCTTTACATTCGGCATGTGTCTAGCAGTCAGCCACTGCCCAAGCTCGTTTTTACCACCGAGGTCCAGATTGTTGTGTCTTGTCTGGATTACCGCGGTCACCTTCTGAGTCTCCCTCCTTCCAGCCTTGCCTCCACCGTCCACCAGTCTTTTCTCAGCCCTGCAGTCAGTATGATCCTTAACATTTAAAAGTCAGGTCAGTTTGTAAGTTAAATCAGGATAAAGCTCTGACCTCATCTGGTGCTGCTCCCCCCCAACCCCCGGCTGCCCCCTCCAGCTCTGTGGCCTTGCTGTTGGCTCTGCCTGGGCAGCTCTGCATCGCGTCACCCCATGGTTCGCTCCCTGCCTCCTTCTGACGTTTGTTCAGATACCACCTGCTCAGTAAGGCCTTCCCTGAGGCCCCTTCTTAAACTTCCAAGATCACGTCACTGTCGTCACTGCCATTTCTCACTCCGATTCCTTGGTTTTTGTGCGTTTGTCATAGTGTTACCACTAGACTGTAAGCTCCGCAATAGAAAGGGTTCTGAATTATTGTTTGCTTCACTGCTGGATCCCCCGGACCACAATAGCACTGGACACATGTTGGGTATTCAGTAAGTTTTCACTGAATGAGGGAATAAAACTTAAAATAGCATATTTGCTACTTCTGAGCAAATCAGTACCCCACATTAGTATGGTCATTCTGATACAGCAACTATAGAACTTAACTGAATTTTGCCAAACTTAAGTGGGTAAATATAACCTTGGTATTCTGAACCTAAGGTAACAAACAGACTAGGAGCTAAATTTAAAATCTGTGTTGTTTCTGACATGGGCAGGCCTGCTTATTTATTCACATAATTTTAGAGCATAGTAAATTGTTAATAAAATTATTTGGAAGGTAAGTTGTTGAAAGTAATTAAGACAGCCGTTTTTTCAGGAAGAGTTGACTTTATTCATAGTTAATATGCCATGCACCATACTCATTTAGTAATTGAAATCCATTACCTATTAGCTTCACATATACCTATGCTGCTGCTAAGTCAATTCAGTTGTGTCCAACTCTGTGCGACCCCATAGATGGCAGCCCACCAGGCTCCCCTGTCCCTGGGATTCTCCAGGGAGGAACACTGGAATGGGTTGCCATTTCCTTCTCCAATGCATGAAAGTGAAAAGTGAAAGGGAAGTCGCTCAGTCGTGTCCGACTCTTGGCAACCCCCTGGACTGCAGCCTAACAGGCTCCTCCGTCCATGGGATTTTCCAGGCAAGAGTACTGGAGTGGGGTGCCATCGCCTTCTCCGACATATACCTATGCTTGTACTTAAAAGCAATAAGATGTATACAGTTTTTACTAAATTACACTGACCTCTTTGAATTAAATAGGTATTTTTGCAATTGATGTTGACATCCCTCAAAAAAAAACGAAAGATTGTGTGAGATTATGCTTTCTCTAAGAATTAAAAAAAAACCTGTATATAACCGGACATAATTTTATATTCATCTTTTGCTAAACACATTATTGTATATTATGTCCTTTGTTGTGATTCAGGTTTTTATAAAAAGCATTTCTATAAATCCAAAAAATTTTATCTCTTTGCCTTAAGACTATCCTGTTTATTCCAAGCTAAAAATCACAAATAGAGTTGAATTTAGCTCTTTTTTTGAGCTCAGTATGTTCAAAAATATTTGGTTAGAATTTCCTTTAAAGATTCTAAGTGATAGTTCAGACTTAACGAGGTTCAGAATTAAAGAAGAGAAAAATAGTTGAATAATTATCAGCCAGACATTGTCTTTGACATTTTTAAAATCAGTCAACAGGGCCGTGCTTTGGGTCCCTGTTAACTACAGAGTTGTGACTGTTGCTTTACTTTTACACTTGTCGCTGACAGATTATTATTTAAAATCTCATCTTCGGCCTCTTCTAAACTTCCACCAACTGTTCTCAATGAAGCTGCATCTGTGAATCGTCAGCCCTTGGGGCAGAGAAGAGAGGGGAGGGGTGGGGAACACTTGACAACTTTTGAAATTGTCCTCAAACAGTCTGTGCTCAGTCTTCATTGTTCAGGTCGCTGGCACACCTAGACAGCAAGGTGTCGCCTTGTCACATGTTCTATCTCGACAGTGACCCTGCCGCGAAGCAGTTGCTGCTGTACTTGTCTCATCACGTGTTTTATCTCGACAGTGACCCTGCCATGAAGCAGTTTCTGCTGTACTTGGACGAGTCAAACGCCCTCGGGAAGAAGTTCATCATTCAGGACATTGATGACACCCATGTCTTTGTGATAGCAGAGTTGGTTAATGTCCTCCAGGAGCGAGTAGGCGAATTAATGGACCAGAATGCCTTTTCTCTTACCCAGAAGTGAAAATATTAGCTACTGACCCCTTGGGAATTAAAAGTAACAAGTGTGAGAGTCTGCCACCATCCTATGTCTTATGTGACCGGTTTGGTTTACAGAATTGCTTAGAAGCTTTTCATGGGAAAGACAGGGGTATCATTCGTTCATAAAAAAGCCCTGAACTGACTTTCTTGTGCTATTCCCACCCCCACCCCCCGCCCCCAGTATATATACCCTAGAATTAAAAAAATTTAGCTGTTGGGTATAATTTGGCTTTTATTTACCTTTATTAAACCATAATGTGAGAGACCTGGGTTTGATCCCTGGGTTGGGAAGATTCCCTGGAGAAGGCAATGGCAACCCACTCCAGTACTCTTGCCTTGAAAATCCCATGGGTGGAGGAGCTTGGTGCAGGCTACTATCCATGGGGTCGCAAAGAGTTGGGCATGACTGAGCGACTTCACTTTCACTTTAAAACCATAAATGTAATTGGTTTTCCTACCTTTTCATGCCAATTTATTCCATTAAAAATAGAATGAAATATGCTTTTAAATCCTCAATCTAATAGTCTAGATACTTATTTTTCTTGTTCCTATTAGTAATGGGGGTTTGATAGAGAAGGTATCGTTTGTTTTGTTTCAACTAGATCAATATGCCAGGGTGGGAACTTTGGTAATATTTGTGCTTTACAAATAATATCTGCATACCAGCCAGCTCTATTGGTGAAGAAGATATGGAAGAGAACCATGTAACATTACCCAAAAATTCAGTTTTTAAAAGCACCAAGGATTAGAAACAACCAAATGGAAAAGGTGTGTGCTGCTTTGCAGCTTTCATCATTCCTTATTTAGACTTTGTCACATTTTCTTACTAAGGCAAGTGTTCTTTTATTAAGAAGTCAGTTTTACTTGGGACTTATTCCCTATGACAATCCCTGTTTAAACTTATCTCAAAAAGAAAGGTAAGAACAGACAGAATCAAAGTCAGTCTTGGTGGAGGCGGCATGACGAGATTAAGTTTTGTTGCATCTAGTTCTGTGGTTGATGCAGGCAGAAACAAGGACCCTTTTGGAGGCTTTGCTTCCCTTCCTGAAGATGGTGTTAGCAGGATGGGTTCAGATAGCAGGAGTTTTCCAAAAGAAAAGAGAACTTTCAGGATGTTAGGTGGAATCTTCTCGAACCCCACTTCACCTGCCTCCCTATGGTGTGCGTATTCACAGCATCTGTGTACCAACATCACTTGCACATGCATTCCTAAACCTAGAAACTTCCATTGGCATATTTATCATGATTCCCACCCATATAACTCAAACCACCCAATTTTGATTTTCACATAACCGTGCAAACAGTTCTGATGAGTCATTGGGGTTCCCTGATGGCTCAGATGGTAAAGAGTCTGCCCGCAATGCGGGAGACCTAGGTTCAATCCCTAGATTGTGAAGATCCTTTGGACAAAGGAACACTACCAACTCCAGTCCTCTGGCCTGAAGAATTCCATGGACGGAGGACCTTGGCAGGCCACAGTCCGTGGGGTCACAAAGAGTCAGATACGATTGAGAGACTTTCAGTCTCTTTTCCAGTGCCACAACTTGTTGAATACAGTTCCTTCCTTTAGGATTTCCAGCTGTCCTGAAATGTTAATGAGTCTTGTATTTCAGGCATGTCTAAATCAATTTACCTTAGGTTTTTTTGTCCGTTAGCGTTTTAACACGAAAATGAGAGAAAATTTTTTTAGAATATCAGAGTTTAAAAAGTACCAGAAAGACTATTGGACAGTGACCACAAAGAGTGTTAAGTGGAGGAAAATCTTTTTAATTGTTTAAAAAGTGGAGTTAGGGCAAATGCTCAGTATGTTTCTCCAGACGGCGTCAGAAAGATGGGACGGTGTAGTGCTGGGAGCGCCACACGGCAGCCACTGAGCTGACTTGTCCAACGGTGAGAGAAGCTAGGAGAGAACAGGAAATATCTAGGCAACATCTTCCCTAGGCTCTGCTGCCTGGAATCTGGTTGACACGATTTGATTTAGCACACTTTGGTTGTATAGAACAAGAGAGGTTGGCTGCTGAATACGGGAGAAATTAACTGCTGTCTTTTTAACAAAGTCCTAAATATGTGAAAAGGTAGTATTAACTTACATTTTCCTAACTGCATAAAAGAATCACATGTTAATTTATGGAAGAGAGTTGACCAGTCACAAATACCTGTGTACTAAAACTTGATTTTTAGAATTATGCTAAGTTCTTTAGAAAGTCCCTTTTTTAACACCGTCTAAGGTCAAAACTTCTGAATTCCTTGGAACCCCAATTTCCTTGTGAAATTTAGTGTGATTATTATAAAATTTCAAGCATCCTAAGTAGGCATAGTAATTAACTTAAAAAAGTTTGTTGAGAAATCCGTTTTGGTGAACACTAACTGATAATAGGCAACAAAGGTGCCAATCAAAGTTATTAACGATTATATTGTTCTTAACATTATCTACGGGGGGCTCCCACGGGGCACTAGTGGCAAAGAACCCGCCTGCAGTGCAGGAGACACAAGAGACACGGGTTCAGTCTCTGGGTCAGGAAGATCCCCTGGAGGAGGACATGGCAACTCGCTCCAGTATGCGCTCCTGGAAAATCCCACGGGCAAAGGAGCCTAGAGGGCTACAAGCCATGGGACCGCAAAGGGTCAGACACGACTGAGTGAGCGCAAAACAACATTTATAATAGAGGTGATTTGACATAATAGTACACTTTTCTGGAAAGATGGTAAATAATGTGCTTGCTCAATTTCATAGTTACACATTAAACCTCTCTTAGCTCCAGAGAAACGAAAAACTCTGACATACGCCTTCTGATTTGACTGCAATCATTCTCTCAACCACCTTTACAGACAGGAAAAGGGTAGGTTTTAAAGATGAAGAACGATGAAGCCTGCAACTATGGTCAGTTCATATTCTCAGGTATGCATAGCTCTGCTTCATTTGTAGCAGAGACAACACAAAAGGGTCTATTGGTGAGATTATTGAATATGCTTTTGGAAAACACTGTTCTCCCTACAGAAAAGTGATGACAAGCCTGACTGGGTCCAGTCTGCCTGGGTCCAAATGTTAGCTCCCTGCTTTCCAGCTCTGGGATCTCATACGTGTCGCTGAGTTTTTCTGTGCCTCTGAGCCCTCGTCTGTGAAAACAGGAAAAGTTATCCTCAAAACTTGTTTGGATGATTATATGTTAAAATACATAAAGCAGATGGTCCTGAAATTTAGTTACCTTGAATCTAGAAAAGCACAATGAAAAAGAGGGAAAAAAGACATTTCAGAACACATACACATTTTGTTTTGCATGATCACTATACTATGAGAACAAGCAGATGGGGGAGGTGGGGAATTCCTTGTAAAAGAACATTAAGTAGATAGTTTGGGCAACTTTGTCAGGAAATACCTGAATGCTTATCTTTTCTGAGACCATCCCTCTCTCCCTTCGCTCTTTTTTTTTTTAATTAATTAATTTTTTTATTGAAGGATAATTGCTTTACAGAATTTTGTTTTCTGTCAAGCCTCAACATGAATCAGCCATGTGTGTGTGTGAAAGTCCTTCAGTCACGTCCGACTCTTTATGACCCCATGGACTATACAGTCTGTGGAATTCTCCAGGCCAGAATACTGGAGTGGGTAGCCTTTCCCTCCTCCAGGGGATCTTCCTGACCCAGGAATTGAACCAGTATCTCCTGCTTTGCCGGCGGATTATTTACCAACTGAGCTATCAGCCACAGGTATACATATATTCCCTCCTTTTTGAACCTCCCTCCCCTCTAGCTCCCCATCCTACCCCTCTAGGTTGATATAGACCTGGGTTTGAGTTTCCTGAGCCATACAGCAATTTCCCATCGGCTATCTATTTTACATATGGTAATACGAGTTTCCATGTTACTCTTTGCATGCATCTCCCTTCAATCTTAAATATCATTAGCCTTTATTAGAATTCCTGGGTCACAGTCCATTTTTATTAAAACTAAGCCACTTTTCCTCACCTTCAAATACAACTTAGTGACTAAACCACCACCAATCTGATGGATTTAAAGTAGAATTTAATCTCAATTATGTTTTTATCTTTTTATATTTATTTTTGAAAGCTGTTTCAGCCTTGTGTATGTATAACAGGGATAATTATATGCTCTTGTTTAATGGGAAATAAATAGCCTATCAGCTTCATTATTACCAGTTGGCCTCTACCCAAACGGTTATTCTAACACTAAACCTGTGGGGAAATACTATTTGTAACAACTGAATTACGAAACACTGTTGAAGAGGTTTGCTGCTGCTGCTAAGTCGCTTCAGTTGTGTCCAACTCTGTGTGACCCCAGAGACGGCAGCCCGCTAGGCTCTTCTGTCCCTGGGATTCTCCAGGCAAGAACACTGGAGTGGGTTGCCACTTCTTCTCCAATACATGAAAATGAAAAGTGGAAGTGAAGTCGCTCAGTCGTGCCTGACTCTTAGCGACCCCATGGACTGCAGCCTACCAGGCTCCTCCATCCATGGGATTTTCCAGGCAAGAGTACTGGTGTGGGTTGCCATATCCACTCCCAAAGTTGATTAATAAGATGCTAGAGGTAGACGTTTTCAGGGTGAATTTTTAAAGCAAGCTTTATCAAGTATACATAAAAGTGTGTGTCATAAATGTACACATCTCTGAGCTGCCACAAACTGAACACACCTCTGTAACCAGCACCATGATCAAGAAAAAATCACCAACCCAGAGCCCTTCCGTGGAAACAGTTTACTGTTACCACCGCTCACAGATAAACACTGTTCTAACTTTGGACAGTGGAGATTAGATTGCTTGTTTTTTTAACTTTATATCAATATAATCAATGCAGTGTATATGTTTGTGTCTGACATCTGTTACTCAACATTATACATGTGAGAGTCATCCATGCTGTTGCATGGATGGTAGTTTTTCATTCTCATTGCTATATGGTAGGCATTCTATTATTTTCCTCAATCAAAGGCAAAGAGATATTTTGGTTAATAAGTCCTAAGATTTAATAATAAATTAGTCCTAAAAATTAATAAATAATTATATATATATATAAAAATTTGAATTTGATACACATCAAGAATTTTTGCTGCTGTCAACTAATCATACTAATTTTTTCTGCAATGGCAGAATGCATATACTTCTGTTGTATTTCTTTGAGAGAAGAAATGGAAGTATAGAATCTAATTGCCAAATATTCTGGCCTTAGTGATATTGATGGTTTTATGGTTATAATAGCTTCTTAATTTAGTCCTTCATTTACTTATTTAAAAAATGTGTGTGCCATGTCCTAGATGAGGACAGCTACTGTTGTTTAAAAAAAAAAAAAAAGATGGATGAGGTTCCTGTATCAACTGGGAATGCTTTTGAGGACGTTCCCCTGGAGAAGGGATCGGCTACCCACTCCAGTTTCTTGGGTTTCCCTGGTAGCTCAGATGGTAAAGAATCTGCCTGCAATGCAGGAGACCTGGGTTCAATCCCTGGGTTGGGAAGATCCCCTGGAGGAGGGCATGGCAACCCACTCCAGTATTATTGCCTGGAGAATCCCATGGACAGAGGACCCTAGCGGGCTACAGTCCATGGGGTTGCAGAGTCGGACAGGACTGAGCGACTAAGCACAACAGAACAGCAATTAAGGGTGACATAAAAATAAAGACATTTAGGCCCGTGTAATAAGAAGGCTGGAGGTAGATAGTTTCAAGGCCTTCAACCCTCTTCTAACTCTGGCCATCCCAATACCATTGACTTTGCGTCCCTGGCTTATTGCCTCGGCCCCAAGATAGTGACTGTCACTCCAAGGGATACACGTAACCAAGGAGAGGAAGGCTCCACTTGCTGCAGAGAAGACAAGGAGAAGCTTCCTCCTGGCATAATTGTTTCTTTTCATCAAGGAGAAAAATCTTTCCTAGAATCATCACACATGCCCATCCCTAGACCATTTACTGGCAAAGAAGAATGGAATATTTTAAGATCACCTGTGGTCTTTCTTATAGAAGAATTCCAAATTTATGGCCAGTCCAGGTAACACTAAGTCCCCTATCATGAGTGTGGATCATACTTCGTGACTTGCTTCCAAAGAATAAGTTTGTACAGAATGAAAAAGTAACTGTCCAATGGCGAAATCTGGAAAATACTGCTTTAGCCAGGTGGTCAGGATTAAATAAGAAATAAGTCATGTTGAGACCAGGTACCCTGTATGTGATGAGACAGGCACTTCACCTCTGATTTTCTTCCTGAAAAACTGTAACCCCCAGTCTTAACATGAGAAAAGCATCAAACACAAATTTAAGGGAATTCTACAAAATACCTGATCAACACACCTCAAAATCATCTAGGCCAAGAAAAACAGGCAAGACTGAGAAACACACAAAGTGGAAGAGACTAAGGAGACAGCGCGACTGAACAGTGCAGCGGTGAAGCCGAACCCTGATGGGATCGCGACACAGGAAAGGGACACGGGGTACAAACTAGGAAAATCTGTGAGGCCTGCAGTTTAGTTAATGCACCAGTCTTGATTTTTCGGCTGTGACATATGTACCATGTTAATGTAAGATTGCAACATGTTAACCATAGTTAGAAGGTGGGGGCCGGGAGGGGTAGATGAGCCAAGATTGGCAAAATGTTGATAAACAGAGAAGCTGGGCCGTGGGTCACTGGGGCTTCTTAGGCTGATTTTTCTGCTCTTGTGTATCCTTGAAGATTTTCATTAAAAGTTTTTAAATGCAAATATTTTGTTCTGGTACATAATATGCTTATAGGTGTTTCAATAAATAATATAATGGTCAATAGCATATATTTTTGTATCAACAATTCTGTGTTTGAATCTCAGTTTTGCCACTTAATAGATGGTGATTTGGAACAAATGACTAAACTTTACTAAATCTTGATTTTTTATCCGCAAAGTGCAGGTAATAATAATCATGATAATGCCTCCCTTGTGGCGTTGTTTTTAAGGATTAAATAAGGTAAATCATGCATTGCTACATTGCATGACACATAATAAGCACTGAGTAATTTGAAAGTTTCCTCAGCAGCAGATAAATCTAGTCTCTCTTAGTTCTAATTAGTAGAAATACGGGCTTGCTAGGTGGCACTTGTGGTAAAGAACCCACCTGCCAGGGCCAGAGACATAAGAGACATGGGTTCAATCGCTGGGAAGATCCCCTAGAGAAGGACTTGGCAACCCACTCCAGTATTCTTGTCTGGAGAATCCCAAGGGTAGAGGAGCCTGGGTTATAGTCCATGGACACACACAGAGTTGGACATGACTGAAGTGACTTAGCACGCATGCACACTTCTGTTAGAGTAAGCAAAAAAGAGGAATTTATTATCAAGCTGAGTCTCGCAAAACCCAAGGATGGGGATGTAGCTGAGCTTCACAAAAGCTAAAATCAGAGACCTTCCAGCCCCTCTCCAGGCACAGCTGCTTCTAGCTGAGGACCAAGGTTCTCTGCTTCTTACTTCTGACTTCTAGAGGGAAGGAGGGTGGTGGCCCATAGCTGTAAGGTTCCTGCCTGTCCATTCAAGATCCCTGATAGATGGATATGGCAAAACTAACTATCTTTAATAACGAACAAATATTCACACAATGTATTTTAGAACATATTTAGTATAATAATATTCTAGCATTTTATGAACAGTAAAATTTTATGAGGATGTAAGACCAGACACTATCTGACAGTAATCACAGCAGTCGTTTCTGGATCCATCTCCTTAAGCAAAGGAAACAAACAAGCATAAATGGGACCCAATTTAACTTAAAAGCTTTTGCACAGCAAAGGAAACCATCAACAAAACAAAAAGACAACCTGCTGAATGAGAGAAGATATTTGAAAACGATATGACCAATAAGGGATTAATGCGTGTGTGTGTGAGTTGCTCAGCTGTGTCCAGCTCTTTGCAACCCCATGGACTGCAGGCTGCCAGGCTCCTCTGTCCATGGAATTCTCCAGCAAGAATACTGGAGTGGGTTGCCACACCCTCCTCCAGGGGATCTTCTCAACCCAGGGATCAAAGCCAAGCCTCCTGCGTTGTAAGCAGATTGTTTACTGTGTTTACTGTCTGAGGCACAAGGGAAGCCCCAAGGGATTAATATTCAACCTATATATACAGTTCATATGACTCAACATTAAAAAAAAAAACTTAAAAAATGGGCAGAAGAATGAACAGTCATTTCTCCAAAGAGGAAATGCTAAGGCCAACAGGCATGTGGAAAGATGCTCAACATCACTAATCATCAGGGAAATGCAAATCGAAACCACAGTGAGGTATCAGACTGTCAGAATGACCATTCTCAAAAGAACAAGAACACTGAGAAATGTTGGCAAGAAAGCCTCTAAGTTTTCTTGACCAAAGACACTGTTGGTGGGGATGCAAATTGGTGCAGCCGCTGTGGAAGACAGTCTACCGTATAACCCAGCAATTCCACTCCTGGCAGACATCTGGAAAAAACCTCACTATCTGAAAGACACATGCACCCCAATGTTTATAACAGCATTATTTACAATTGTCGAAATATGGAAGCAACCTAAGCGTCCATCAAGATGAATGGATAGAGAAGATGTGGATGGGATACTCTTCAGCCATAAAACAGAAGGGAACTGCCATTTGCAGCAACATGGATGGACACGAAGGGCATTATGTTAAGTGAAATAAGTCAGAGAAAGACAAATACTGTATGATATCATATGTGGAATCTAAAAAATACAACAAACAGTGAATAAAGTGAAAAAGACATAATATAAAACAAACTAGTAGTTAACAGTGGGGAGAAGAATGAGGGGGAATAAAGGGGTGGGGGAAAAGGATTATATGAAATCGTGTGTATCAAAGTTGAAAATTGTAAAGCATTATAGAATTTAAAGAATCATTCAATTAAAATTCAAAGGCTACTCACTCTTCCTCTGTAAAAACTGATATTTTGCTTTATGTATCAGTGTTGGAAATTTTGAAATAAATAGAAGGCTAGCAGAAGCTGGCAAGGATTCGATGATAATTAAGCAGGTCAGGTCAAAAATATTAACACAGCAAGATAAAAAAGCACATTTTCTGAATTACATCCTCATGATGGATGAATACAGAGCTGTTGTTCAGTCGCTCAGTCCTGTCTGACTCTTGGCGACCCCATGGACTGTAGCACACCAGGCTTCCCTGTCCTTCACTGTTTCCCAGAGCGTCCTCAAACTCATGTCCATTGAGTCAATGCCATCCAACCATCTCATCCTCTGCTGCCCCCTTCTCCTTCTGCCCTCAATCTTTCCCAGCAGCAGAGTCTTTTCCAATGAGTCGGCTCTTCCCATCAGGTGGCCAAAGTATTGGAGCTTCAGCTGCAGTATCAGTCCTTCCAAAATATTCAGAGTTGATTTCCTTTAGGATTGATGCAGCGAGAATAATATAATGAAGAAGGAATGTGGGAAACTGTGAATCCTTTGTAGATCGTAATGATATTTTCTTTTTAAAACCCATATTAGGGGACTTCCCTGGTGGTTCAGTGGTTAAGAACTCCATACTCCCAATGCAGGGGGCACAAGTTCAATCCCTGGTCAGGGAACTAAGATCTCACGTTTGCCTCCCCAACCCCAAAAAACAGATTAGGTCCAATTAGGCACTTAATAAAGTTCATAGGAAAAATGGAAGTTTATTCTGTTTAGTGACTCTTTATCTTACCATCCCAGAAAAATAAAGTCTGACACTGTTTCCAAAATCACTACAGATGGTGACTGCAGCCATGAAATTAAAAGACGCTTACTCCTTGGAAGGAAAGTTATGACCAACCTAGATAGCATATTCAAAAGCAGAGACATTACTTTGCCAACAAAGGTCCGTCTAGTCAAGGCTATGGTTTTTCCTGTGGTCATGTATGGATGTGAGAGTTGGACTGTGAAGAAGGCTGAGCACCGAAGAATTGATGCTTTTGAACTGTGGTGTTGGAGAAGACTCTTGAGAGTCCCTTGGACTGCAAGGAGATCCAACCAGTCCATTCTGAAGGAGATCAGCCCTGGGTTTCTTTGGAAGGAATGATGCTAAAGCTGAAACTCCAGTCCTTTGGCCACCTCATGCGAAGAGTTAACTCATTGGAAAAGACTCTGATGCTGGGAGGGATGGGGGCAGGAGGAGAAGGGGACGACAGAGGATGAGATGGCTGGATGGCATCACTGACTCGATGGACGTGAATCTGGGTGAACTCCGGGAGTTGGTGATGGACAGGGAGGCCTGGAGTGCTGCGATTCATGGGGTCGCAAAGAGTCGGACACGACTGAGAGACTGATCTGATCTGATCCTACCATCCCAAAAGAATATAGTGTGTTATTTCCTCATATGACACTTTTTATTTGGGAAGAACAAAAGCAACTTAGCACATTAACTCTTCAGACAAGCTCAATATTAGTTTTAACAGCTGATCTTATTCTCCTTGGATGTATGTTTTTTTTAATTGAAGTATAGTTGATTTACAGTGTTGTGCTAATTTCTGCTGTACTGCAAAGTGGCTCAGTCTTACACATATATACATTCCTTATTTTTATATTCTTTTTTCCATTATGGTTTATCCCAGGAGTTAGCATCTAGTGCCCTGTGCTAGACAGTAGGACCTTGCCATTTATCCACTCTGAATGTAATAGTCTGCCTCTGCTAACCCTGAGCTCCCAGTCCGTCCCTCCCCGTCCCCTGCCCCCTTGGCAACCACAGGCCTGCTCTCTGTGTCTGTGAGTCTTTTTGTTTTGAGATAGGTTCATTTGTGCTGTATCTTAGATCCCACCTATAAGTAGTAGCATGGATTTCTCTGACTTCATATGATAATCTCTAGTCGCATCCATGCAGCTGCAAATGGCGTTATTTCTCTCTATGGCTGAGTGGCCTTCCATCGTATATATGTGCGCTTTTTTTACCCATTCATCTGTCTGTGGACATTTGAGTTGCCTTTGTGTGTTGTTGGCTATTGGGAATAGTTCTGCTCAGAACATAAAGATGCATGTCTTTCGGGATTATAGTTTTGTCCAGGTGTGTGCCCAGAAGTGGCTTGCTGGGTCATATGGTAGTTCTATTTTTAGTTTTCTGAGGAACCTCCACACTTCCACAGTGACTGCACCAACTTAGACTCCCACCCACAGTGTAGGAAAGGTTGGCTTTTCTCCACATCCTCTCCAGCATTTATATGTAGACTTTTTAATGATGGCCATTCTGACTGGTGTGAGGTGGTACCTCGCTGTAGTTTTGATTTATATTTGTCTCATAATTAGTGATGTTGAGCATCTTTTCATGTGTGTCCTGGCCATTGGCATGTCTTGTTTGGAGAAATGTCTATTAAGGTCTTCTGCCACTTTTTGATTAGGTTGTTTTTTGTTCTTGTTGAGTTGTGTGTGCTGTTTATATATTTTGGAGATTAAGCCCTTGCCTGTTGCATCATTTGCAAATGCTTTCTTCCATTCTTTACGTTGTTTTTTTTTTTTTTTTTTTATGGTTTTCTTTGCTGTGCAAAAGCTTGTAAGTTTCATTAGGTCCCATTTGTTTATTTTCATTTTTATTTCTATCACCTTGAGAGACTAACAGCTGATCTTGAGATGCACGCATTGCCAGGTCGGAAGGCTTTCCCTATAGAAGGGCTTCCAAATGCACAAGAACTTAGGCAGTAGGGTTATTTTAAAATAGTTACTCTTCAAGGACAGGGAATGTCTGGTCCTTTGCCCTCTTGTGGTCTCCAGGGAAGTACCCCCTCTTAGGAATGCTCAGCACTTCCAAAGCCCGCCCCCCACCCCATGACCTCAATTTGATAAGCCGATACTTTCTCTCTCCCTCTGCTTCTGCACCCTCTTCCCTCGTAGTGAAGTCTGAAGCCTCAGAATCACCACCACAGAGCCCTCTTCCTCCCTGGAAAGCCAGGCTTGGGTATGACTGCTCCTCTAGTGTTCTAGGATGGCCCAGACAAGAGTCCACAGTCTGCTCTGAAAGCACAGGGTCCGTGGGGGAAGTACCCTCTTCCTCCAGTAACCGGATTTGGGGGGGCCCCCCATTCCTTTCCAGCCTTTGTCATAGGTGTCTGGAAGGCCCTGGAGCCCTGATGAACCAGGTGGTACACAGACTGGCAGCATTGACTTCACCCGGGAACCCATTTCCAAACTTGCTGAATCAGAGTCACATGTTAACGAATTTCCCAGATGATTCTTAGTGCTCGTTAAAGACGAAGAAGAACTGTGGAGGAACCACCCTGGGGCCAGCGAGAGAGGATTCAGGGCTTGGAGAGCCAGAGGGGTAGCCGATTGAGGGATGAGATGAGGGCCTTCCCAGCAGTCGTTCTGAGCTGCTATTCACCCTAATGCCTTTCAAGTTGTGACCCCCCACTCTCCCAATTCCCAGGAGAAACATGGGGGTTAAAGACCGTTGAGATGGCTCTGGCATTCCATGAAGAAGCTTCGTAATACCACCTAGTCCAGACAGGGGAAATAGGGTCAAGGTTCTGTTAGCTTAGAAAAATTACAAATTCTGACATGTCCCACTTCACAGATGGGAAGCACAGACCTGCCCTGTCCAGTGGCTTTCTGGGGCTCAGAAAAAGGTGGCAGATACTGGCTTTGCTACTGGTCAAGGCCTTTGTCTGAAGAAAAAGATGCCTGTCCTAACACAGGACTTTAGCCCTCGCTCACCCTTTCGGCTGGATGTCACAGGGAGCAGTGACCTGGAAACCCACAGCACAGAAAAGAATTGGTGAGGCGACAGGGTGGCGGGGTGGCTGGCTGCTGCCCACAGATCACGAGTCCCCTCGGGCTATGCCAGTCAGGTAAACTGCTTCATTTGCTGATCTGACACTACTTTGTGACAGGACTCAGCCTGTTATTATTGCGTCAGAATCATCACATGTCCACTTCTTATTTTTAAATGTTAACTTTGTCCTTTTAAAAGCTTTATATTACAGAAAAAATTTTCAACTATTAGCCACCACCTCATGATCCTTACCCAAAAATCAGAATTTTGGTGTATTTCGAGCAAATCTCTGATGTGTTCTACAGTTCCGTGGATGCCCCCTGGCCCAGTG
Source organism: Bos taurus (assembly GCF_002263795.3). Taxonomy (NCBI): domain Eukaryota; kingdom Metazoa; phylum Chordata; class Mammalia; order Artiodactyla; family Bovidae; genus Bos; species Bos taurus. Next base: position 94,741,362 of record NC_037336.1, read on the forward strand.
AAACATTCCAGGCAGTCAACAACTTAGGCTCCTGTCCCACCTTGTGACACACACATACACCTCCTGGTTGCCAACATGCTTGCTCCCCAATAGCCCATGCCTCATAAGACCTGAAGACCTGGAGAGAATCACCACTTGGCTTAATTCAGAACCCAGCTCACCATGTACTCTACATTCTTTAAAGGGTGCAGTCCAGAGTCATTCCCTCCCTGCCTTGAGTCCAGAGGATGCAGTATGGATCCATTTTCCCTTATGTATGTATTACCTTACTTCATTTCTTTTTCCTTGACCCTGTGCTTTAAGTCATTTCAACTTTGGGGTCTCAGAAGACCAACAGCCTTCACAGCAAGTACCCGAACTCTCCTTCCAGTTTTACCCACCCTGCCTTCTTTGCAACCACTGATCCTCTGTTTCAAGATAGAGTTGTTCTTTTTAAACTTAACAACTGTGCCTGGTTTCTCTGGCTTCCAACTTTCATCTCCCTTTAAAGGATTTCATTCTGGGCTCAGGTTACTCAAGTTGCTAGTTCTGCCTGTTGTAGGCAATCCCAGAAGCAGACCTAGTCTTAGCTAGGTCCTGGGGTGACTGTAGTATCTGGTGGTGGTGTGATATATGCAATTTTCTATGTTGCCCAGTGTTGACTTAAAAAATCACAAATTTTGATGACTGCACTTTGTCTTAATATCATGTCATTTACTTAGCCGTTTTTACTCAGCTATTTTCCTACTGCTGGAATTTAGGTGGTTTCCAGTATTTTGATTATCTGAGTAATACAATGATGAATAACTTGTGCAGAGGATTTGGGATTATTTCCTTAAGAAACATTCCTACATATAGATTCACTGAAGCTAAACTCCAGTACTTTGGCCACCTCATGCGAAGAGTTGACTCATTGGAAAAGACTCTGATGCTGGGAGGGATTGGGGGCAGGAGGAGAAGGGGACAACAGAGGATGAGATGGCTGGATGGCATCACCGACTTGATGGACGTGAGTCTGAGTGAACTCCGGGAGTTGGTGATGGACAGGGAGGCCTGGCGTGCTGCGATTCATGGGGTCGCAAAGAGTCAGACATGACTGAGCAACTGATCTGATCTGATCTGACTTAATATCAATACTTTTATGGTCCTTGATACATGTTTCTAAAATTGGCACATGAGTTTGAGCAAACTCCAGGAGATAATAAAGGATAGGGAAGCCTGGCATGCTGCAGTCCATGGGGTCACAAAGAGTTGGACACAACTGAGTGACTGAACAACAACGAAATGATGGCAACAACTGAAAGTCCATCAGCAATGTCTAAGTGTACCAGTTCCACAGTACACTGACCAGAACGTCTTCATTTCATTATTCAATTGTATTAGATATGGGTTAGGGTTTGGGGAGATAAACACAAAGTCCTTGCGGCCCCAGTGCTCAGATTCCAGGGCAGGAAAGAGATGTCAACATGATAAGTGTCCTAAACCTAAGTATTTGTAACATGCCATGTGAAAGAGGAGGGGACGATGTCCCTGGTGGTACAGTGGATGGGATTCCACCCGCCAATGCAGGGGACTTGGGTTCGATCTGCAGGAGAGCAGATCCCATAGAACTTGGTAGTTTTCTGATGGGGTATCTGAATTTCATCACAGAGTCAATGAGAAGACACAGAAAAATTTTAAGCAAAATAATTTCATGATTTGTCTTCATTTATTCTGACAAATGAATCTCTGGTATCTATTTAGAAGGGTCAAGGGAACAATTGGCAGGAGTTTGAACTGGAGTGGGGGTGGGCCAAAGGCAGAAATCTGGGTAAGAAGTTGTCTCAACATAACCAGGTGAAAAATGAAGGGGGTCTCAACTACTGAGGTTGCAATAGAGATGGAAAATAGGAAAACAAAGGTATCTAGCAGGTTGAGTTGACAGGAGCTAGTAAGTGGTGGTGTTTGGGAGGGGAGAGAGGGGATTGATCAACCCATTCACTAAGACAAGCAAGAGAAGAAGGGTCAAGGAAGAGCACTGTTTGATTTTAGAGTGTAGAAGTTGAGTCCATGCAAGTAGCAGGGGAAAAAAAAATAGGGTCCTGATAGAAATTTGGACATTTGTATAGGAGGTAGCTACAGCTTTCACTATTCTCTCTTACTAATTATCTCACATGTCCTTTGCCTTATTTATCTTCCAGGATCTTAATGTTTTTCTGATACATTTGGATGAACTTATTTTATAATAAGGGCCTGCCAGGTGCCGCAATAGTAAAGAATCTGCCTGCCAATGCAGGAGAGAGCAGGTTCAATCCCCTGGAGTAGGCAATAGCAACCTACTCCAGTATTCTTGCCTGGAAAATTCCATGGACAGAAGAGCCTGGCTGGCTACAGTCCATGGGGTTGCAAAGAGTCAGATGCAACTGAGCGTGCATGCATTTTATAATATTGTCTCTCATATTGGCTGAAAACTAGGTGTCTTTTTAAACTGTTCATTTCTATTTTTAATCCTTTCATATTGAGCAAAAACAAAGATTTGATAAATTATTGTTGTCAATGGGAATAGTAAGTAATGTGAGCTGTAAAGATGGAGACAGATAGGAAATAACCATCAACATATTTTAACAAAAAAAAGCAGGAGAGATGGAAGATTTACAGTATACATTTTACATGTAGCCACAAAAGAGAACAAATCAATGTGGAGTAACACCAGTTCAGGGCATAGAACCAAAGGTGTTGCCGGCAAGTTGGATCCTGTATTCTCAATCAGGGAGTGGCATACAGAGATAGGAGTTTATGGAACAATCAGAGTCTTAGACAATAAGCTACAGCTTGCTTCCCTCACCTCACTTCTCTCGTGGTATCATTGGCTCCACACACAGGGGTCCCTGGACCTTGGCCTCATTTTTATTCCTCTGCTCCAGTGGGTACATCCCTTTGCTCCTCCAGTGGTGTCTAATGATGTGGAAAGTTTGGATAAGGAGGTAGGACCATGGACTACTTGTATTTTAACAGAAGATTCTTTCCTGGGCAAAGTTTTCATCTAAACATTGTATGATATATATATATATATATATATATATATATATATACACACACACACACACACACACACATATATATGTATTAATGAGAAATAAAAATCTATATGTATCATGGGCTTTCCTGGTGGCTCAGATGGTAAAGAATCTGTCTGCAATGCGGGAGACTTGCGTTTGATCCCTGGGTCGGGAAGATCCCCTGGAGAAGAAGGCAACCCACTCTGGTACTCTTGCCTGGAGAATCCCAAGGACAGAGGAGCCTGGAGAGCTACAGTCTATAGGGTCACACAAAGATCAAACAAAATTTCAAGATTAGAAACATATGTTAACTTCTAGTTCTGTTTAGTAAAAGTTATGAGACAACATCACTCTAACAATGAGGAGAAGGGAGCTAAAGTTTAAAAAAAAAAGAAAAATCATGTGTTTTATAAACTCATCAGGCAGCTGAGGTCAGAAAGAAACCTAAAGGAACTAAATTCCAGGAAATGATGCACGCTTCTGAGGACAGAAGAGACCTACGACCACTTTCACTCTGCATAGTGACCAGAGCAGGAGGAACCTGTCATAGATGGAGAAGTCAGCCCAAGTTTGAACAAACTTTGATGGCCATGTGTGGGCTGGCACAATGGACTGAACTCCAGTCACCCATCAAGTCTGTGCCCATCTACAGGCCTTCACCGAAGTGCCTAAGGGCAAGAAGCTGGAGGCTGGGGGCAAGGCAGGAAACTGAGAAAGATCCTGCTGAAGCATCTGGGCCTGCACACGGTACACTCTTGTGACCCTCCAAAGGCTGGGGGCAGGCAGGAGGGCAGAAAGCAAGCCCTCTGTCATCTTCAGGTGAGTGTAGTGGCCTTCTGAAAAACTGGGCCAGGACAGCAGGGTGAAAGGAACCTCCCAAACACAGAGACCCAGGAACAGGACTTAAGGAAAGAGAGGGCCCTCCAGCAGCCCCAAGGCGAGCAGCAGGCTGCTATTTAACTTACAGCACACAGATCTGCAGCTCAGGGAGGAGGATACACGTGTCTGTGTGTGTGTGTGTGTGTATAAAGGATGGGAGCTTTCCAGGTGACTCAGTGGTAAAGAATCCACCTGCAATACAGGAGACTTGGGTTCCATCCCTGGGACGGGACAATCTCCTGGAGAAGGAAATGACAATTCACTCCAGTATTCTTACCTGGAAAGTCTCATGGAGAGAGGAGCCTGGTGGGTACAATCCATGGGGTTCCTAGAGTCAGACATGACAAACCCACCACCATATATAAAGGATATATGTATAAAAGCAATATATACATATAACGCCAATAATGTTCAAACTACCATACCATTGCACTCATCTCACACTCTAGTAAAGTAATGCTTAAAATTCTCCAAGCCAGACTTCAACAGTACTTGAACTGTGCACTTCCAGATGTTCAAGGAGAATTTAGAAAAGGCAGAGGAATCAGAGATCAAATTGCCAACATCCGTTGGATCATCAAAAAAGCAAGAGAGTTCCAGACAAACATCTATTTCTGCTTTATTGACTATGCCAAAGCCTTTGATTGTGTGGATCACAACAAACTTCAAGAGATGGAACTACCAGACCACCTGACCTACCTCCTGAGAAATCTGTATGTAGATCAAGAACCAACAGTTAGAACTGGACATGGAACAACAGACTGGTTCCAAATTGGAAAAGGCTGTGTATTGTCATCCTGCTTATTTAACTTATATGCAGAGTACATCATGCAAAATGCCAGGCTGGATGAAGCACAAGCTGGAATCAAGATTTCCAGGAGAAAAATATCAATAACCTCAGATATGCAGATGACATCACACTTATGGCAGAAAGTGAAGATGAACTAAAGAGCCTCTTGATGAAAGTGAAAGAGGAGAGTGAAAAAGTTGGCTTAAAACTCAACATTCAGAAAACTAAGATCATGGCATCCAGTCCGATCACTTCATGGCAAACAGATGGGGAAACAATTGATACACTGACAGACTTTATTTTGGGGGGCTCCAAAATCACTGCAGATGGTGACTGTAGCCATGAGATTAAAAAGTGCTTGCTCCTTGGAAGAAAAGCTATAACCAACCTAGACAGCATATTAAAAAGCAGAGACATTACTTTACTGACAAAGGTCCGTCTAGTCAAAGCTATGGTTTTTCCAGTAGTCTTATATGGATTTGAGAGTTGGACCATAAAGAAAGCTGAGTGCCAAAGAATTGATGCTTTTGAACTGTGGTGTCAGAGAAAACTCTTGAGAGTCCTTAGGACTGCAAGGAGATCCAACCAGTCCATCCTAAAGGAAATCAGTCCTGAATATTCATTGGAAGGACTGATGCTGAAGTTGAAACTGCAATACTTTGGTCACCTGATGCGAAGAACTGACTCATTTGAAAAGACTCCGATACTGGGAAAGATTGAAGGCAGGAGGAGAAGGGGACGACAGAGGATGAGATGGTTGGATGGCATCACCGACTCGATGGACATGAGGTTGAGCAAGCTCCGGAAGTTGGTGATGAACAGGGAAGCCTGGCATGCTGCAGTCCATGGGGTTGCAAAGAATCAGATATGACTCAGTAACTGAACACCAATAATATATAACAAGAATAATACATCATGACCAATTGAACAATACTTGAAAATCAATAATTGTTGGGAATTCCCTGGCAGTCCAGTGGTTAGGACTCTGTGCTTTCATTGCTGGGACCCAGCTTCGATCCCTGGTTGGGGAACTAAGAAAAATGAAAACAAGTCAGTGTAATTTATAATTCACTGCATTAACAGAATACAGAAGAAAAACCATATGAGCACTAAATAAATGCAAAAAGGTATTTAATAAAACTTAACACTCATTCATCATAAAACTTTCCACAAACTAGGAAAACATGGGAACATCCTCAATATGATAAATGCATCTATTGAAATAACTACAATTTACATATAATAGCAAAGACTGAATACTTCCAGCCTAAAACTAGGAACAAGCAACAATATCCACTTATACCATTCCTTGTTGTTTTTAGTCGTTCGTGTCTGACTCTATTGAAACCCCGTGAACTGTAGCCCACCAGGCTTCTCTGTCCATGGGATTTTCCAGGCAAGAACACTGGAGTGGGTTGCCACTTCCTTCTTCAGGGGCTCTTTCCCACCCAGAGATCGAACCCCCATCTCCTGCATTGCAGGCAGATTCTTTACCACTGAGCCACTAGGGAAGCCCCTTTACCATTCCTACCCAACATTATACTGGAAATTTTAGCTGAAGCAATTTTTAAGGAAAAGAAATCATAGGCGTGCAGACTGTAAAGGAATAAGTAAAACTGTTATATTCACAAACAACATGATTATGTATGTTGAAAACTTTGTGAGATATTTAAAAAAGGCAACTAATAAATAAGCAGTCATAGGATGCTAGATGAATAAGCAGAAACCATTTTTTTCCTACATACTAGAAATGAAAGTTGAAAAATGAAATTTTAGGAATGCCATTTCCAATAACATGAAAAATGTAAATTACCTAGGAAATAGATCCATTCCTGCATGCCTTGCAGTTTCCTCACACATGAAATGAAGATGACAGGAGCCCTCCCTCATACAGTTGTGAGAGTGAAATGAATAGCTATATTTAAGTACTTAGAATACTGCCAGGCAGGTCAAAAGTCCTCTGTAAATGTTAACCAAACTCTCAATGAAAACATCAATTATAGGGTAAACGGGAGATGTGACAGGGACCTTTTATTAATAAATCAGCACTTAATGTGAAATCTTTCTCCCTGCCATCCTTGCCACAAAAAAGGAATTTGTGACTTTTTGACCATGCAACACTGTATTACAATTGTTAAAAATTTGAATCTTGACCAGGAGTTGGCTATCATGATACTGAATAAGTTATTCCAGCAGGAGGAGCCCTCACCAAGAGTTTTAAAAGCATAGACACGCTTTTCTCTCTGCTTTGGGGATGCAGATTTCCGTGCCCTAGAATTTGTTCTTCCTTGCTCCCTGTGTCATGTTAAGTGAAATAAAATGCTGTTACAAACTATATTCTTTTTTTCTCCTTAGAAGCAGTACATTGGAATAAATGAAGTAGATTTGGATTTCAGACAATTTCTACCAGAGAAATAATGCAATTATCTTGTATTGGCAAAAAAGCGTTAATTTCCTATTTTAATAACATTCCACATTTGGAGATTACAAACAGTATCTATCTATCTATCTGTCTATCTATCTATCTGTCTATCTATCTATCTATCTTTTCCTTCTTTTAAGACCACTGTACAGAAAGCTTTACAAATTCTTTCTTGGCCTCAGACCTAAATTTACCCTTAAGTTTCCACACTCCCTTTACTATTAAAAAAAAAAAGAGCCCCTACACACACACTCTGGAAAGGTACACCTTCATCAGCAAGGGCTATTTTTTGTAGCTGTGTTTTAATTTTTATTAAATTCAAAATATTTTTCCTATTTTATTTTGACTTGTTCTTAACCTATGTTGTCTTTAGAAGTAAGATATTTTTGTTTTTACTGAGGTATATTTGACAGTTAAGAGTTGTATATATATATATATATATTTTTGGTGTATAATATGATGATGTGATAAACCTATATATTGTGAAATAATGAATGCATTCAAGCTAATTAACATATTCAACTCTTCAGATAGTTACCACTTCAGCAAGAGACTTTTTAAATAAGAGTGATCACTACAGGGAAAAGAGAGAGTGTTCCAGGGTAAAATTAATATTTTCTAAACTAATCTCAACATCCTAATATGTGGCAACATACTTAGCTTTGTTCCTAAAGCTCATTGCATGGTGCTAGCATTGTGAGTTCTCACATTTTTTCATTTATCTTATAGTTGCCCTTGAAGAGCCTGATTTAAAATTAAGTCAATGAAAGAGGATATGTCACGATTTCAGGTTGCTAAGCAACAAGTCTACTTTCCATAGCATCTCTTCTTTTGTTCAGGAGATGCTAGAAGGTTAGCAGAAAGTATGTACCATGTAACACAAATATATATATAATATTTAGTTATTAGAATGATCATATTTAATATATAATATATTGATTATATTCATATATATAACAAATAGATATATTTTTCAATAGAAAAATTTCTAGGAAAACTATCCCTTCTGTGGACTTTGTGTTGTCTTATTTCTCCAAACCAACTTTCTATTTCATCTTTCAACCTTATTAAGACAAATAATATTTAGAATTCTTCTTTAGAGAAATGTCAATGCATATGTTCTCTCTAATCTCTAAAAATGTTCATATAAGACTTAAGTTTTTCCAGGAGTTCCCTGTGGCCTAGTGATTAGGATTCTGAGCTTTCAGTGCCCGTGGACTAAGTTCAATCCCTGATGAGAGAACTGAGATCCCGCAAGTTGTGCGAATTGGCCAAAAAAGAAAAAAGATATGTTTTTCTTAAAATTAATATAAAAAACAAATATCTTTCTTATTGTCATGCCAATTGATATTCATTATTATCACTGTATGTGTTTAGGGTTGCAAGGCCACAACACCAGAAGCTGACGACTTCCTGTAGGGTTCAGTTCAGTTCAGTTCAGTCGCTCAGTCGTGTCCGACTCTTTGCGACCCCATGAATCGCAGCACGCCAGGCCTCCCTGTCCATCACCCAGACTCATGTCCATCGAGTCAGTGATGCCATCCAGCCATCTCATCCTCTGTCATCCCCTTCTCCTCCTGCCCCCAATCCCTCCCAGCATCAGAGTCTTTTTCCAATGAGTCAACTCTTCGCATGAGGTGGCCAAAGGACTGGAGTTTCAGCTTTAGCATCATTCCTTCCAAAGAAATCCCAGGGCTGGTCTCCTTCAGAATGGACTGGTTGGATCTCCTTGCAGTCCAAGGGACTCTCAAGAGTCTTCTCCAACACCACAGTTCAAAAGCATCAATTCTTCGGCGTTCAGCCTTCTTCACAGTCCAACTCTCACATCCATACATGACCACTGGAAAAACCATAGCCTTGACTAGACGGACCTTTGTTGGCAAAGTAATGTCTCTGCTTTTGAATATGCTCTCTAGGTTGGTCATAACTTTCCTTCCAAGGAGTAAGCGTCTTTTAATTTCATGGCTGCAGTCACCATCTGCAGTGATTTTGGAGCCCCCAAAAATAAAGTCTGACACTGTTTCCACTGTTTCCCCATCTATTTCCCATGAAGTGATGGGACCAGATGCCATGATCTTCATTTTCTGAATGTTGAGCTTTAAGCCAACTTTTTCACTCTCCACTTTCACTTTCATCAAGAGGCTTTTGAGTTCCTCTTCACTTTCTGCCATAAGGGTGGTGTCATCTGCATATGTGAGGTGATTGATATTTCTCCCGGCAATCTTGATTCCAGCTTGTGCTTCTTCCAGTCCAGCGTTTCTCATGATGTACTCTGCATATAAGTTAAATAAGCAGGGTGACAGTATACAGCCTTGACGTGCTCCTTTTCTTATTTGGAACCAGTCTGTTGTTCCATGTCCAGTTCTAACTGTTGCTTCCTGACCTGCATCAAATTTCTCAAGAGGCAGATGAGGTGGTCTGGTATTCCCATCTCTTTCAGAATTTTCCACAGTTTATTGTGATCCACACAGTCAAAGGCTTTGGCATAGTCAATAAAGCAGAAATAGATGTTTTTCTGGAACTTTTTTGCTTTTTCGATGATCCAGCGGATGTTGGCAATTTGATCTCTGGTTCCTCTGCCTTTTCTAAAACCAGCTTGAACATCAGGAAGTTCATGGTTCACATATTGCTGAAGCCTGGCTTGGAGAATTTTGACCATTACCACATGTACTTAAGTTATAATGATTACTTTGGGATGTGATGAAAACCATTGAAAGATATGGATTTCTCATCTCATATACTTTTAATTCTTAAAATAATAAAAGATCAAAAACAGTATTCATTATTAAATAGATAAATGTAGAATCCTTAGCTAGTGTATCTAATCACTCATTTTAAAGATCAGAGAATAAAAAGATAAAACTCATGGTCCGACCACCTTTCCAAGCTGAACCTTCTCTACCACATCTCACAAGCCTGCCAAGTGATTGCCCAGTGATTACTTATTCTTTAATGCCTCCAGTTATTCCTTTACTCAAAATATCCAGAAATAAAAACTAGTTAACATGTGAACCATAATGGCAACCGACTCCAGTTTGCCCAGAGAATCCCAGGGACGGCAGAGCCTGGTGGGCTGCCGTCTATGGGGTCTCATAGAGTCGGACACGACTGAAGCGACTTAGCAGCAGTAGCAGCAGCAACATGTGAACCTTCCCCACAAATACTTAGTGTTATTTTATTCCAAACTATTATAGTTTCCACATGAACACAATATTTTCATGCATCATCTATCCATTCATTGATTTGTTCATTCATTCATTCATTACATATTTAATTGATGCTTTTGAACTGTGGTGTTGGAGAAGACTCTTGAGAGTCCCTTGGACTGCAAGGAGATCCAACCAGTCCATCCTAAAGGAAATCAGTCTTGAATGTTCATTGGAAGAACTGATGCTGAAGCTGAAACTCCAATACTTAGGCCACCTGATGCAAAGAACCAACTGATTGGAAAAGACCCTCATGCTGGGAAAGATTGAAGGCAGGAGGAGAAGGGGATGACAGAGGATGAGATGGTTGGATGGCATCACCAATTCGATGGACATGAATTTGAGTAGGCTCCAGGAGTTGGTGATAGACAGGGAAGCCTGGCATGCTGCAGTCCATGGGGTCGCAAAGAGTTGGACATGACTGAGCCACTGAACTGAACTAATCCCTACCTGCTACCATTCCAGGCACTGGGGACAGGCATACAATAGTAAATATGAAATTTGCTCTTTTTTCTGCTAAAGTAAAAAACTTTGCTGATACTTACTTAGAGCTTCAACACTTCACGATAGCCCAGCATCTATTATATGTTAACGTTGTTATTTAGTTGCTAAGTGGTGTCCAACTCTTTGAGACCCCATGCATTGTAGCCTGCCAGGCTCCTCCATCCTTGGGATTCTCCAGGCAAGAATACTGAAGTGGGTTGTGATTCCTGTCTCCAGGGGATCTTCCGAACCCATGGATTGAACCCTGGTCTTCAGCATTGGCAGGAGGATTCTTTACCACTGAGCCACCAGGGAAGGTAATGTTAACATTAACTGTAGTATTTAAAGGCTTTAAAAAATGAAATTTATTTTGTACTCCTTTAGCAGTCCCATGTAGGTATTTCTCATTGGCAATCAAGTCTCCATCATAAGTGATTCAGAAATCCAGGCCCTTTCCATCTGGTGGCTTTGTTCCCTGGGGCCTCACGTTCTTTGTGTTGAGCTGGCATCCAGGGGAAGAGACAGGATGGAGAAACACACCCATTTCTTAACTGCCTTGGCCTGAAGTGACACATGTTTACTTCTCACATTCTACTGGTGAGCATCAGGCATATGGCCCCACTTAGGCAGAATGGGGTTTTGGGAAATGTTGTCCCTGGTTGGGAAGAGACTTCCTAGTTGCAGCCCTATCACGTGATAAGGCTTTTGGTGGACAACTAGCCGTCTCTGCAACAATATCCCAAACTCTTGCATTATTTTGCAGGTGTGAGTAAGGCTACTGCAGTAAAATCAATGGGGATCACTTACCTATTTCAATGTAATGTTCAATGTAAGATTGCTAGTTCAATCTCTTCTATAGTCTTGTGCTTAAACAGTGAATACTTCAGTCTTTCAGAGCTTTGGAGGATATTTTTTGTTTTGGTTTTGCTGGGTCTTCACTGCTGTGCTCCGTCCGGCTTTCTCTACTTGGCGTGGGTGGGGGTTACTTTCCAGTTGCAGTGAGGGGGCCTTTTGTCACCATGGCTTCTCTTGCTGCAGAGCCTGGGCTCCAAAGCCCAGGCTCTGAAGCTGGGGCACATGGGTTTAGTAGCCCCATAGCATGTGGAATCTTCCTGGACCAGGGGTTGAACCCATGTCCCCTGCATTGGCAGGTGGACTCTTAACCACTAGACTACTAGGGAAGTCCTCTAGTTTTTTATATAACAAAAGTTATTAAGTATCTAATAAGTGATTCTCATTGGAGTAATGCTTAATTATATAGGCATGACAATATTTGTATTCATCTGTCTCATTGCTAAACATCACTTTAATCAGTCTCTGATTCTGCAAATTTGCCATTTTAAATCTAAGCTTTTTACTGAACTAAACTGAAAATGGCTAGCATTTACATTAAAATTATTATTCTTACAAAATAGAGACTGTAATGGTTTAAATCCATAGTCTTAATCAAGAGATTTGCTTTCCTAAATGTGTGTGAGTTCTCGTATATTCTCACTGTGATTTGGCTGTCTCTTCAGCATCTGCTTTTTTAGAGTGCTGATGATTTCTGTTAACTTCCTGAATGACAGGTTTATCACATTTTATTCTCTATTCTTTTCTAAGTTCTGTCTCGGGGCTTCAGGGTCTTCATTTGGTAAATAATGTCACTGATCCTGTTTATGGAAACATGAGCAAAATGGATGTAAAGGTCATTGTAGTTAGACTTCCCTGACAGTCCAGTGGTTAAGAATCCAAGAGACTCCAGTTTGATCCCTGGTCCAGGAAGATCCCACATGCCTTGGGGCAACTAAGCCCGTGTGCGACAACTACTGAGCTTGTGCTCTAGAGCCCAGGAGCTGCAACTACTGAAGCCTGAATGCCCTAGAGCCTGTGCTTTGCAAAAAGAGAAGCCACCGCAATGAGAAACCCACACACCGCAACGAAGAGTAGCCCGTGTTCACCGCAACGAAGAGTAGCCCGTGTTCACCACAACCGGAGAAAGCCCACATGCAATAACAAAGACCCAGCACAGCCAAAAAATAAAATAAAAATACTTTTTTTTTTTTTTTAAAAAGGTCATTGAGGTCCTCAGAGCTGAATGTAAATTACAATGGTTGGGAAGACTTTTTCAGCTGGTAAGAGGAAATTCAACCAAAAACTGTTTATGCAAGAAGGGGATTTACTATCTCAGAGAGTGAGACATTTAAAGATGGTGAAAGTTTGTAGAATACATAGCAGGGCTGGGGCTTCAGAGGGTCAAAGCGGCCACACAGACTTGCTGCCCTGCCTTCCTGGTCGTGTGACTGACCCTTGTGGTCACAGGATGGCAGCAGTGGCAGCAGCCACAGTGTCCTTGCCCCACGGAGACGCCCTCAGACTTTCTCAGGATTTATCCTTTACATTCTTAAGAATTAAGAACTCCAAAGAGCTTTAAAAAAAGATAATATGGGTTAGAGTTATCGATGTCTGTGTGTGTGTGCTCAGCGGCTCAATCATGTCTGGTTCCTTGCATTCCATGGATTGTAGCCCGCTAGGCTCCTCTGTCCAGGGGAGTTTCCAGGCAAGAACACTGGAGTGGGTTGCCATTTCCTTCTCCAGGGGAACTTTCTGACTCAGGGATCGAACCCACATCTCCTGCATCTCCTGCATTGGCAGGTGGAGTCTTTACCACTGAACCACTTCTATGTTTACCATTTATATAAATTAAAATAGGAATTTAAAAAACATGTATTAGTTCTTAACAATACATCTTTATATGTTGATAAAATTCATACATATTTTATGAAAAAACCAACTATGTTTTCCAAAACAACAACAACAAAATCTTGTGGGAAGAGTGGCATTGTTTTATTTTTATGTATTTGCTTTTTTTTTTTAAACAAATCTCTGTAATGTGTTTTTTATTAGAGAACAAGTGGGCTCTCATGTCTGCTTTGGCACTCAATCTGTTGTGGAATCGACATTTCTGGAACCCCTAGAGAAGACCAGTGTACATTTATGAAAGAATGAGAATAAAAATGTAAATGATGTTTTAGTATTTTAAGAAAACAGTTAGAGCCCACAGACTCCTTAGAAGAATGTCCTTATATTTCTTTTTAGGAGGTAAGTAGCTGTTTTCAAAGGCTTCCCTAGCAGACTAGCACTTGGGTTTAACTGACCAGAATGGGATCACTTGCCTGTTTCTAAGGGAAGAGAGTAGAATGGTCAAGATTGGCTTAACAGCAGTGATTCTTCCGTGTGACTCAGATTACCTGTGGGGTGTCTTACCACACAGGATGCCCAGCCCCCAAAGCTAGGGTTTCCATCAGCAAGTTTGAGGTGGATCTAGAAGCTGTGTTTCTGACAACTCGAAGTACCGCAGTAGCTGGCCTGGGATCCACCATGTGAACCAGTGGCGGAGATCCTGGTGGGGGTGGGCTGAGGCCAGGCTTCTGGGAGCACTGGTCTGTGGAGGACGGGGAGGACGTGGACAGGCTTAACACACAGGGCTCTGTTAGCAAGCAAGAGGGGAGAAAGGTGCTTGGTTCAACCGTGTTTGCTGGGCTTATATTCTCAAGATTTATGGCAGGCCTCTGCAGAATAGACAAGTACTTGAACATGGGTCCTGTTAGTGACTTTGTCCTGGCAACCACATCTTTTGGATTCATGGTCAAGGGAAGAAAAGGGTGAGTAAGGGAGCAGGGACACAGAAAAGGAAAGGATGGGGTGGAGGTAGAAATGTGCTTTTAAAATGCTCATTCCTCTTCTACCACCTTCCTAGCTTAAGAAGTGTAAATTGGGTGAATTGGATGTGGAGAAACTAAGGCTCAGGATTAAAGAAGCCACATGCCAATGCTGGAGATGAGGGTTGAATTCCTGGATCAGGAAGATCCCTTGGAGATGGAAAAGGCAACCTACTTCAGTATGCTTGCCAGAGAAATCCCATGGACAGAGGAGCCTGTGGGCTACAGTCCATAGGGTTGCAGGGAGTCAGACATGACTTAGCGACGAAACCCACACATACATACCTTTGCAAACTCATTTTGGCACTTTATACTTTAACAAGTCCACTGAGGTCTAAAACTGCATGCAGCCAAGCCCCCACCCCTGTGCAGCCCACCCTGTCCTTTCCTTTCATACGGCCCAGTCGAAATAAATATTCCTGACAGGTTGGTACGAATAGTCCAAACTATAGACAAGTCGCAGGTTAGGACAGGGCCCTATGTCTTTCTATTAACAAATCTGTTCGAATGAGCTATGGAACTTTAAAGTCCAGAAGAACTAGGGACCAACACCGCCAGCCCCTTTTACAAGCTGAGGAGTGAAGGTTGGAGAACTGGAGAATGGGTTCAAGCTCACCGTCACCAAGTGATGATATGGAGATAACCCTGGGCCTTGTGACCATGTCTGTTCTTCTCACGTTCTGACTAGTTCTTCCACGTGGTGGCTAAAGCAAAAGCCAAAAGAGGATATAACAACCATGTTATATAGGACAGAGTAACAGCTAAGTGTTTGAGGTGTCTGATGTTTGTGTGAAGTCGTTTCTGCTGTTATATTTCAGATTACACGATTATCCCCTGATCATCCACAGTCCTAACACGACAGCCCTCAGCTCCCAGCTCCATGGCTGTCCTCCCCGCAGCTTCCCAGGGGCAGCCAATCTCCTGAGGTTTGAGTCCAAACTGTCGAGCCCTGCCCTGGGTGTGCGTGCAGCTGCCCCTGCCCGGCTCCAGGTGTGGCCACGATGCCATCTTCTCTGCTATCTTGGTGCCTTCACTTTGGAGGCTCCCAGCCATGGCTGGCCTCTCATGGCCTTAATATAGAACCAGGAAAAGGTTGTAGGGGTCACTGACCTGAAATCACTCCTCTTCCTTCCCAGAGACCAATTCTGCATTTCAAGAGGTGGGGCAGTTTTAGGACATCACCAGAAAAAAAAGCATCTGCTTGCCTCAGCAGTTGCTTATAAGGCCACTTTGGTGCCTTTGGAAGACCACTGACTCCTCTGCTTATAGAAAAAAAATTGTACACAACTACAGTTACCTGCTTGGACAGGGTGTGGTCAGCACTCAGGGCTGCCTGAAGGACTCAGCACTGGTAGGATTGGGAGTGAGAATGAAGCTTCAAGTGTGGGCAAACTGTGTAGCTCACTCACCTCTCTCTACTCCTGGATGTGGGGAAGGGGGTGATGATGAAAACTCTCTCTTCCTTTTCAAAGCCATTTTCTCCTGTTGTTCAGCTGCTAAGTTGTGTCCGACTCTTTGCGACCCCATATTCTGCAGCATACCAGGACTCCCTGTCCTTCACTGTCTCCCGGAGTTTACTCAAACTCATGTCCACTGAGTCAGTGATGCCATCCAGCCATTTCACTCTCTGCCACCCACTTCTCCTCCCACTCTCAATCTTTCCCAGTATCAGGGTCTTTTCCAGTGAATCGGCTCTTCCCATCTTTTCCTTTCCAGAGTGAGTAAAGCAGTGCTTTTGGTCCCAGATGTCGCATTACCTTTGCTCTGGAGCACTTAGTGGGATGAGGAAGAAGCAGCAGTGAGCTGAGCAGAGGCTCCGGGCTGTGGGGCTGAGAGAAGAGGAGGATCTCACAGTAGCTCCCCAAGTGTCCAGCCCAGCTCCCCAGAGTGAAAGGAGATGCATGCATGGGCACAAGGCCACTTCACAAGGCTGCCACTTCCCCGATGGACCACCCAGTTAGAAGGCTCTTCCTTATCTGAATCAAGTTCTGCTTCCATAAATGCAAACACATCAGTTCTTGATTTGGACCATGTTTGGTCCAAAGTAGGATCTTAATAAATAATGAAAAATGACTAGTACTCTCACCATATGATCATACTCACTAGCATAGTCTTCTGTTTCTTTTAGGTTAAACATTTCTATTTTCTTCAACAGCTATTGATAAAACAGTACAACATTATAATGGGCTCCCCAGATGGCTCACTGGTAAAGAATCCACCTGCCAATGCAGGAGCTGAAGGAGATACGGGTTTGATCCTTGGGTCAGGAACATCCTCTGGAGGAGGAGATAGCAACCCACTCCAGCATTCTTGCCGGGATAATCTTATGGACAGAGGAGCCTGGTGGGCTACAGTCCAGAGGATGGCAAAGAGTCAGACATGACTGAAGCAACTGAGCTCGACTGCACACATAACATTATAATAGGGCTTCCAGAGCCCTTCCATCCTGGTCACCTTTCACAGGTTGTGCTGCAACTTATCAAGGTCCTTCTCAAAATGTGACTGGTGGGACCCAGGGCAGAGAGAAACAGTCTGGCTGGGCTGACTCTGCAGAGTATAGTGGCCCATGGGTCCTTCACGGGTGCACAGCCAAACACTGATGAGTGTAAAATATTTACACTGTCACCCGGTTGTCATAGTGATACCAGAGGCCTATCAGATCCAGTTTGAGTTCTGAGCTCGTTGTGTGACCCAAGTCAGGTACAAGGATAGTATAACTCTCAAAGAAAGGTCACATATCTCTCAGAACTTGCAGGTACTTGGTCAGGGTAGTAAGAAGTTTATCTCAGACTTGAACCTAGAGCTAAAGGACAGCCAGTTAACAGAGTCACAATCACGAATGTCATAGGAGAGATGTTTTCCTTTAGTAATTAACATTCAACAGTTATTGGGGATTGATTTAATTTCTTCAAGTGTGTTGCCAAATTGTCTAATATTTAAAAGTATTTTAAGCACAATAAGATGAGAATTCTAGGACCAGTGGGATTCCAAAGGCCATTGGTAGGGTCCCCATTGCCAAATCTTCTTAATTGCCCCCAGTTGCCTCAGATTTTAAATAGGTAATTTTTATTTCATAAAAAATTTGAAAGATTTTTTTAAGCCTAAAATGCTGATTTACAACTGATTCAATAGACCTCTGTAAATTAGCCTTCAAGTTCAAATGTCTTTTTAAAAAATAATTAATGCAGCTGCGCCAGGTCTTCGTTTCGGCCTGCAAACTTAGTTGTAGCATATGGGATCCAGTTCCCCCTGCACTGGGAGTGCAGAGTCTTAGCCACTGAACCAGCAGGGAAGTTCCTCTCAAATGTCTTGAGGAAGCCATTTTCATCCTGAAAAGGCAGAGAGAGGGAATAGGGAAGGGGCTGGTGGAGGTAAGGGCAGGGAGACATAGGACACCCACCCAGAGTGACAGGGAGCAGAAGAAACAGTAAGAACCAACAAGACATAGCACTTGGCTCGTGATAAGTATTTAATAAACCTGAGCTATATTATTTGGGTTTGAGTACCTATTTTATGTATCAGGCACTATACTAAGTGCTTTACATAAATCATTTAATTCTTTCAGCAGCCCTGTGAGGTAGATGCTGTTACTTGAATGTACTGTTAAAGAAACAGTGTTAAGCATACTGTTCTTGTTAACACTTGTTCCTAAGTGGTAGAAGCAGGACTTCTATGAAGATACTTGCTTCGAAGACCATTGATATCGCTGCTCAGGCAGTGGAAAACTACAGAGGTGGAAGTGAGGCCTGAGAGCCTTTGCAGTTTTGCTGAGAGCTAGCTGTGTGTATGCCCACAGTGCTCGCATAAAAGAGAGTTTGCACGTGTGAGCCATAAGGAAAACTACAGTATTATGACAAAAGCGGTTTCGAGGTTAATATTTTTTTCATTTTGCAGAAGAAAGAACACCCACGTTGTTCAGTCTTAATGGTATGTTAAATCATTGTTAGACTGTTACATTCATTGCATTTGTTAAGTCAAAGCTCTTCAACTGCATATTTTCGTCTTTACTCCTTTAGCTAATTCTTTAAGGTCTAATAGTCAGGGTAATATTTTTCAAAATTTTCTCCAGGTCCTGATTGCATGATCCAAGTTAGTGCGCTCACACATGCGTGCACATACACATGTGTGTGTGTGTATGTGTGTGAAAAAGACTTTTAAAAAATTTATATATTTTAAATAATTCTTGTTAGAGTCTGTACATTTTGAGAGTAAGGGCCATGTTGTATATACTTTCTTTGGTTGCTCCACAGACTTTAGTATAAAATTTAGCCCTCAGTTGAAGCATAATACTCATTTCATTGAATGAGTATTATCTTTTATGTTTAAGGTATTCTAAGACTTAAATGTAGTTTTACTTCTAAAAGGTTTCAAAATTAATTTTAGAGATGTTACAAAATGTGTATGCTCATACTTCTCTTGAACACATTTTACTTATGTGCATATGATCGTGGGGCAAATATTGTTTAAAAATTTAAAACAATCTAGGCAGCACTTGCCAACATTTGTGAAATCATAGGCACGGAATTTCAGAATTTAAAGACTCTAGCCCAACTCTTCTTTTCTGACAACCAGAAAATCACAGACGCCAGAATTCTTAAAGCTGAAGCTGATTTGAAAAATTTGGCAAATAGGCAAAAATCCAAGAAAACGGCGAAGGCTTGTTTGGCTGCTACATTTAATTATATAGGGCATGTTCGGACACGACTGAGCAGACTGCACTCAAGCAAGCCTCAAATAAGGAGAGAAAAGATGCCACTCTTGTCTGTTTTTTGTTTTTTTTTTAAAACTACACATACGTGAACAGTCACACAACCATCAACGCTATTTCTGTGTACGTGATGGAAAATGAAGGACAGGTGTATCAAGTTTCTGTTCCTAGCAGGACATCAATTTAAGAGAGGGGAAAGGCTCTGGATGCTTTTTCTCTGTGCGAGTTAAAATGAATCCAGTCTTTCCCCCGTAAGACTCACTGAAAAAAAAAGAGATACAATATCTCCGAGATCACCACCATCAAAGGCACTTCAGTGACTGTTTTCATGGAGACAGACGGTGGCTCCCTGCAAGAAGCAACGTGCGCTTTCTAGAGACTTTCAACTCCAGACCGAGTGTGACATCCACGTCCGGCTCAAATGAAGTTGAGACGGCACCTGAACCTATTCCGTTCCCGGCTTAGGAAGGATTCCCTCAAGGGAGCGGGGTTCAGACTGGACTAGGTCCCCGCTGTTTTCACTGTTGCCCAGGCGGTGTGACGGCTTCCCGGAGGGACGCGGGCTGCAGGATGTGCGCGTGTGACACGTGCGTGGGGCTTGAGTGCCCGGGCCGGTGGGGTGTTCGGGGGTGCGTGTGTGAGCTGAGGGAGCGCCCGTGAGTGTGAGGGGCGGGGGCCGGCGAGTCTGCGGAGACGGGGGCTCCGCGCGTTGGCGGCAGGCGGCCGAGGAGCGCGAGCCCAGGCAGGCGAGGCCGGCTGCGCCCCTCGGCCCGGAGCCGGCGGGTATCAACGGTCGGGACACGGGTCCCGGGCGGTGGGGGGGTGGGAGGGGGTCGCGCGAGGGCGCGAGGCCGGCCGGGGGGCGGCGCCTGCCAGCCGCGCCGGGTCACGTGGCGGGGTCACGTGGCGCGGAGCCGGGCCCAGCGGCGGCGGCGGCGGCGGCGGCAACGGCTGCTGAGGGAGGCGGAGACTCGGCGGAGACGCTGAGGGGAGGCGGCTGGCGGCGGCGGCGGCGGCGGCGCGGGGCTGCTGGAGGCGGAGGAGCGCGGGGCCGCCGCCACCGGCGCCCGGAGGTGAGGCGGGCGCGGGGCTGTTGTCACCGCCGTCCCGGCCCCGGGAGCTGCCGCCCTCGAGAGGAGGAGGCGGCGGCGGCGGGCCCCGAGCGCCGGCCGGAGCGCCCTCGGGAGCCGGGGCGGGCGCTCGGGGCCCCCGGCCTGGCCCCTCCGCCTGGGCGCCTCGGGCGGGAGGGCCGGGGCGCGGCGGGTGGGCCCCCGCCGTGGGCTCTCCGGAGGGCGCGGTGAGGAGACGGTGGCCGACACCCGGGCTCCGGGCGGCGCTGGCTGCCGTTTAGCGGTTTGAGCCTTTTGTTTCAGTTGTCTCAGAAAAATGGGGCGATAGAGGAGCTGGGCGCGCGCGCGCGTGAGTGTGTGTGTGGTTGTGTGTGTGTGTGTGTGTAAATCAGGAGGCGTTTGGCTTGGAGCCATTTTCCCCCCCTTAATTGTGGAGACAGAAAACCCCTTGAAACGGTTTCCCCCGGGGACACGGTGCTGCCCCTCTTCGTCCCCGGCGTCTGAACCGAGTGGATTTCCCTCCCGGCCTCTTGGCCACCTTTCACCCCCGCCCCCCACCTCCGTGGAGCCCCCCGAGCGAGCGGGGGAGTCTGCAAAGCCGCCCGGTCACCTGTCGTGGCAGCTGCATGGAAAGGCTGGCGTGTGTGCTGTCTGGTCGGTGCCGTTTCCTCTGGCAAATCACGGGGATTCCGCTCCCAACGCCAACCCTTCTTCCCCTCTTGCCTGCGCTAAAAACAAAGTGCAGGATGCCGCCTCTGAAGTTTGACCCGTCTGGACCATTAGTAGGGAGAGGTGTCTTTTCGTCGTCACACCTCTTCAAGGTTGGAAAGGTGAGGTTCTTCTCGCCTTGTGGAAGGAAATTAGGGTGACACAGCCCTGTCGGGGGCGGATGTGACTTACCTGCTAAAGGGCCGTGGTGATCAGAAAGTCTTGAAACACTTCTTGTGGACAGTCAACTCCCCTTACAGGGAGCTCGGCCCTGGGTTTCTCCCCCTGGAGGGCTCTCCTCCTCTTTGTATTTTGCAGTAGTGAGGCAGCACCTTAAGGATACCTAGTTGGGCAGGTTCTTAAAAAAAAAAAGGAAAAAAATTTGTTCCTGAGGTTTTGCAGAATGTGAAAATTCACCTGGGGGTCCCTTAGCGTTGTGTCTCAGGTATCCATTCCTTGGAGTTGAGTTCTTGCAGGCAGGGCCACTGGGAGTGGTGCTGTGGCCCTGGAGGATGCTCAGCCTTGGAGCCAGGCAGCTCGGTTTGCTGGGGTTTGGGGTTGGGATGGATGTGAAGTGACAGGGCACCTTGGCACCTAGCCGCTGCAAACAGGAGGCGGCCTCCTGGACTGGCGATCTGGCCGGGTGGTTTGGAAGCTGATCCGAACATTGTACAGTGATAGCCACTGCTTGTGTTGAGGGGATCTCAGCCGTCCCTTCTTATTGATAGTTTACTGTTGTGCATGTAAGTATATGAATAAATTTGTATAGCAAAATCTAGTGTTTAGTTCCTGAATTATGGCATAGTACTTAATTTGTGTGAGAGTGGCTGGAGGATGTGAATTTCCTTGGAGAATTTTAAGTGCTCTATTTTAGTAAGGGCTGTGAAAGTAGCAGTGTTTCCATGTGATGGGGGAGGTGTTGACCTCTAGAGTTAGAAGTATGTAATTCTGAGTTAGGGATATAGGGAGATATATAGGGGGATTTTTTTTTTTTAAACACAGTGGAGCTTTATGACCTGGGAGAAGAGTAGAGTGCCAGTTACTTCCTGTGACTGAGAAATAGTAATGAATTTACTACTGTTTATTTTAGAACTGACTTCATTTAGAAAAGATGTATCATAGTGAACTTGCTAGTTTTCATATGGAGCTGTGCAAGTGGCAGTTTGTTTGTTTATGTGTTACCCACCACAGCTCCAGACTTTGGCCACCTGATGCCAAGAACTGACTCACTGGAAAAGACCCCAATGCTGGGAAAGATTGAATGCAAAAGGATAAGGGGATGGCATTGGATGAGATGGCTAGATGGCATCAGTGACTCAGTGGACATGAGCAAACTCCAGGAGATAGAGAAGCGCAGGGGGGCCTGGTGTGCTGCAGTCCATGTGGTGGCAGAGTCAGAGATGACTTAATGAGGAACACCACCAAAATTCTGGAAAAAAGTTTTTTTTTTTAATCCATGAAAGGATACATGGTTCATGAAATCTGTTTTACACTGAACCATCCCCAGTAAGGAAGGAACAATGACAACACAGCAGCCTTCTTTCAGGATGCATTTCAATGCTCTCGCTGTGGTGGTTTTGAGGACTGAATGAGAAGCCCAGGTGGTCTTTTGATCTTGCTGAAGGTTCACTGAATATCCGGATTTCTAAAAGGTTTTTCGAGTGCCTACCATGCACAGGGCTAGGCTTGGACATTGTTCTTCATCTGTTTCACTGCATTTACAGTGTCAGTTATAGACTGTTTGCTGTTCTCTTCTGTAGATGGAGAAAGACTGAAGATAGATTGAGTGACCCAACTATGCATGTGGTTCATCACATGCATTAAAAAACTGAGTAAAACTTCTGTTATGAAATGTTTTGATTTAGTTATTTCATTGGTTCCTAGTTAGGACCCTGGGAAGTATTTTCAGTATTACCAGAAGCTTTCCCCAAATTGTACATTTGCCCTTAGTGAAACTGCAGGGAATATGTAATTTAGACGTCAAATGTCTTTTAATTTGGCTGGGATAATGTTAATTTAGTCAACTAAACTTTTAAACATATTAAACATTCTAAGTTTTTTGTGATGAAATATGCATAATATAAAATTTACTATGTTAAGCATTTTTAAATGTAAGATCAGTGACATTAAGTACATTCACCTTGTTGTGCAGCCATCACCACCAGCATCTCCAGAGCTTACTCATCTTCCTGAACTGAAACTTGCATCCATTAACTTCCATCCTAGTCTGTCCTCCTCCTCCCCCTACTCCTGACCACTACCCTTCTACTTTCTTTCTCTAAGTGTTTGACTACTTTGCTGCTAAGTCGCTTCAGTCGTGTCCAACTCTGTGCGACCCCATAGACAGCAGCCCAACCAGGCTTCTCCGTTGACTACTTTAGGTCCTTCATATAAGTGGGATCATCCAGTAATTGTCCCTTTGTGACTGGCTTATTTCACTTTACATGTTCTCAGGGTTCATCTACTACTTCCTTTTTAAGGCTGAATAATATTCCATTGTGTGTGTGTGTGTGTGTATAACATTTTGTTTATAAACATTCTAAATTTTAACACCAAACGTTAGCAACCAAGGTGCTTACATGATGATCAAGAGCTCTCACTGAAAATTATAGATACCTTTGTTTAATGAAAACAAAATCAGATGAGTTGTTTTTCTAGTGCTCAGTACCTTTAAAAATATAGGAACAGTGGGGGATAAAGCTAAGATGTACATTGTATCCTTGGTGGGTCCTGTAATTTCCCTTCCATGTGTATAGTGACACATGGTGTGTCTTTCTGAAATTTGCAGCTGATGCAGGTGATGTTTTTGTTTCCCACCTAATACAGTGATGATGTATATGGAAGAACATGAAGGACTTGTCCTGAGGTATAGAGTGTATGGTGGTGGTGGTGGTGGTGTAGTTGCTGAGTCATGTCCGACTCTTGAGACCCCATGAACTGTAGCAAGCCAGGCTCCTCTGTCCATAGTATTCTCCAGGCAAGAATACTGGGGTGGGTTGCTATTTCCTTCCCCAGAGGATCTTCCTGACCTAGCATTCGAACCCTGGTCTTAACCTGCATTGTAGACAGATTCTTTACCGACTGAGCCATGAGGGAAGCCCTATAGATTGTATGCTATGCTAAGTCACTTCACTCGTGTCCGACTCTGTGCGACCCCACAGACGGCAGCCCACCAGGCTCCCCCGTCCCTGGGATTCTCCAGGCAAGAACACTGGAGTGGGTTGCCATTTCCTTCTCCAATGCGTGAAAGTGAAAAGTGAAAGGGAAGTCGCTCAGTCGTGTCCGACTCTTCGAGACCCCATGGACTGCAGGCACCAGGCTCCTGCACCCATGGGATTTTCCAAGCAAGAGTACTGGAGTGGGGTGCCATCGCCTTCTGTATAGGAAGGTTTATTTCCCTTTGTTTACCACTTTCTAGGACTCCCCAGGTGGCGCTAGTGGTAAAGAACCTGCCTGCCAATGCAGAAGACATAAAAGACGCGAGTTCCATCCCTGGGTTCAGAAGTTTCCCCGGAGGAGGGCATGACAACCCACTAAAGTATTCTTGCCTGGAGAATCCCATGGACGGAGGAGCCTGGGAGGCTACAGTCCATGGGGTCGCAAAGAGTTGGACGTGACTGAAATGCCTTAGCATACCACTTTTTAAAATCATGCATTGGTTCCCTGACATTCTCCAGTGGGGATGGAGGAGGGTTCTTTTCTGTCTTTTTTTTCTTCTTTTTCTGAGGATCTTTATGAACTTCTGTGTTTTATTGTATGTGATGTGTTTGAGTTCAATTACTGTCCTTTTGATACTCAAATTGCCGTATCTCTAGTCAGATAGACGTATTCAGGTTGGCTCCGAGTCCTTATGACAGACCACCAGTGGCTTGTAGTAGCTTTCTTGCTTTCTGGTGTGACGAAATGTTCCAGGCTTATCCTGTACTCTTCCTGTTCCAAGGGAAGGGAAAGTAAATGATCAATAAATATGTTAAAATGTTCAATTTTACTAGTAATTAAAGAAATGAAATTAAAAGCAAAAATAAGGCACTTTCTTGGCACTCCCAATACAGGGGGCACAGGCTCCATCTCTGGTTGGGGAACTAAGATCCTATATTCCACGCACTGCAGCCAAAAAAAAAAAAAGGCAAAAATAAAATACCATTTGTAATAAACCAAATGTTTCTCCCTCAAATTCTTTTGTTGAAACCCTATCCCCCAGTGTGCTGGTATTTGGAGATGGGGCCTTTGGGAGGTAATTAGGGTTAGGATGGTGCCCTCATGATGGGATTAGTACCCTTATAAGAAGAGACAGACACCCAGAGAGCTCACTAACCCTTTCTGCAACACTTCCTTCCCCACCCCCACCATGTGCAAAGAAGGGGTCATTTGAGCCTATAGCCAGATGGCAGCCACTTAGAAGCCAAGAGAAGAGTCTCAAATGAAATCTACCTTGGCATCTTCATCTTAAGAGTTTTCAGCCTCCAGAATTGTGAGAAATAAGTTTCTGTTGTTTAAGCCACCCCAGACTATGGTATTTTTTAATGGCAATCTGAGCCAACTAAGACACCATTTTTCAGTGATTGTGTCGGCAATATAATTTAGACTCAATTTAGACCTTAATGGATGTGAAACAATTTGGTAAAGCTTAACATAAGGTATTATATTATTATGATTACTTCTGGTATGCCTCCTCTTGGTAGGTAGTCTTAATATTTGGGCATTTCCCAGTTTGGAATGGGAATAAGGATGATAGTAATTCTCAATGCTGGTGAAGATGAAGGAAATGTGTACTCTTGGTCAGATTTATATGTAGATTTATAAACTGATGCACTCATTCTAAATAGCTACTTCGAGTGTAGAGTGTTAGTCACTCAGTCATGTCCTACTCTTTGTGATCCCATGGACTGCAGCTTGCCGGGCTCCTCTGTCAATGGAATTCTCCAGGCAGGAATACTAGAATGGGTAGCCATGCACTTCCCCAGGGGATCTTCCTGACCCAGGGATCGAACCTGGGTCCCCTGCATTGCAGGCAGATTCTTTACTATCTGAGCCACAGGGGAAGTCCACAATAGCAACTGTTATATATCAGAACGTAAAATTTGCATTTAACTCAGCAATTCCATATTTGGGAATTTATCCCGAAAAATAATAGGAAAAGTTAACAAAGATATGTATATAGTAAGAACTATTTACTGTATGCAGTTATTTCATAAATAATCTGAGTAAAGAACTCATTAGGGTGCTTTGCATGCATTGAAAATAATGATATGTCTGTATTAACCAGTCTGGAAAGATGCCCATTATAAATTATTGAGTGAAAAAGGGAGGTTACAGAACTGTAGGCATAGAAAATGCTGGACAACTAGGCTTTGGAGGCCAAGAATCATACCTATGAGAATCTAGGCTCCAGGGACCGCTTAGTGAGCAATCTGTTTCAGGTGCCATGGTCTCAAAAGACAGCACCCCCTGATTTCATTCTTGTGTCATAAGATTTCATTTTTCTGGAGAGAGAATATGATCAGCCTTGTTAGGTAATTTGTCAGTTGCTCAAGGAACTTGTTTTTAGAGTCCAGGAATCAACAAGGTAGGAAAGCTTCTTGATGAAAGTGAAAGAAGAGAGTGAAAAAGCTGGTTTAAAACTCAACATTCAAAAAACTAAGATCACGGCATCTGGTCCCATCACTTCATTGTAAATAGATGGGGAAACAATGGAAGCAGTGACAGACTTTATTTTCTTGGGCTCCAAAATCACTGCAGATGGTGACTGCAGCCATGAAATTAAAAGACGCTTGCTCCCAGGAAGAAAAGCTATGACAAACCTAGACAGCGTATTAAAAAGCAGAGATATCACTTTGCCCACAAAGGTCTGTATAGATAAAGCTATGGTTTTTCCAATACTCATGTATGGATGTGAGAGTTGGACTGTGAAGAAAGGTGAGCGCTGAAGAATTGATGCTTTTGCACTGTGGTGTTGGAGAAGACTTTTGAGACTCCCTTGGACTGCAAGGAGATCAAACCAATCAATCCTAAAGGAAATAAGTCCTGAATATTCATTGGAAGGACTGATGCTGAAGCTGAAACTCCAGTACTCTGGCCACCTGATGCGAAGAACTGAGTCTTTGGTAAAGACCCTGATGCTGGGCAAGATTGGAGGCAGGAGGAGAAGGGGATGACAGAGGATGAGATGGCATCACCGACTGGATGGACACGAGTCTGGGCAAACTCCAGGAGTTGGTGATGGACAGGGAAGTCTGGCGTGCCACAGTCCATGGGATTGCAAAGAATCGGACAGGACTGAGAGACTTAACTGAATCAAAGGTAAGTTGGGGTGCTTTTTTATTAAAGAAAGGGGTGATTCCAGGGAGACAAGGAGATAGACACCTGCTTCACATTCAAGTGGGGCTTCCCAGGTGTCGCTAGTGGTAAAGAACCTGCCTGCCAATGCAGGAGACACAAGAGACTCAGGTTCGATCCCCTACAGAAGGAAATGGCAACTCACTCCATTATTCTTGCCTGGGAAATCCTATGGACAGAGGAGCCTAGCAGGCTACAGTCCATGGGGCTACAAGAATCTGACACGACTTAGTGACTAAACCACCACCACACATTCAGGTAAAATTAAATACATTCTTTGATCAGAAACATTGAATTAATTATTATATCTGCATAAAAGACTACAAACTCTGATAAACTTGGTCTTTTCCTTTTAACTTTTGTTTTTGTCATGTTAGAACCTATACAAGTAGATCAACTCTATTTGATTTCTGTCTTTCATAGAAAATAATGGGTCAAAATTAAAATTTTGGATTATTCATGGATTTTTAAAATTATGCTGTTTTCTCTTTAAATGTGGCTAATTCAAAATCAGGTCTATTTCTCTGATGTCAGCAGGCAGAAATAGAAGTCTTTGCATTTGTATGGTGACAAGGATACCCACCTTTCAGAGAAAGAGTATTTTTAGAACAGAATGGAAAATTAGTGTTTATGGAAAACCTCCAAAAATAATGGAATAGTAGATTGTAGAGTGTAGAAAATTATTTTGTAGGTGTGCAGAGGTCTGTGCAGATAATATAGCCTTACTTGAACATCTTTCTCACTGTTACTATTTTTAATCAAAAGCACAATTACAGTCAACATGGAAAGAGCTTTGAGAAAGATAATACACACTACAGTTTAAGATTCACAAGTTCTCACTTTTTAAAAATTAAAGACTTAATTTAGACCTTAACGGATGTGAAAGGATTTGGAAATTCATAATAGAAGTTACTATGTTGTTACAGTTACTTATGCTATTTTTTTTTTGGTAGTCTTAATACTTGGACATTTCCTCCCTGTTTGGAATGGGCATGGTAGAGCTCCTGGGTTAAAGTTTTGGTTGTATGATATCTGTTCATGTCTGATTAAGACTAAGAAGTTGGCCTTTTTCAGAAATAATTTTTATGACAGCCTCAGCCTTTCCTTTTAAGTCTCAGCTGTTGATCCCAAGCTTTTTACTAGTTGGGACACTCAATTCTACAGGCTTTTTGGTATCTGCCTTCTAAAAGTGTTGCTCAGTGTTTTCAAATTCTACTGAGATATAGAGAAATGTCACTGGGTTCAGAATTTTTTCATCCCCATTGAATGTTTCTTTGACCAGTTTCTTGCAAACAATAAAGGGAAGATTAGTTTAGACTTCTGAGGCAGTTACACATGATGTGTGTCTGTTAATTTTTAGCCTCTGGCAAGAGAAATCAAGAGTCTTATGTAGAACATACTTTGAGTACTGTGTTGTTGTCCCCATGCTTAGCTTTCCTGCATCTTTGGCTTTTGAGAGTATATGATACTGTCCTGGGGAAACACGTGGCACTGTCAGTGATAGCCGTGACAAAACAGTGTTGTCAGAGGCCCTCCACGAGGTCCTCTCTATTAGGACATGCTGGTTAGTACTGGAGTAGTTTTAATATTCCTGAAAAGTTGATCAGTAGTGATGGTTCCATATGCTAAGAATATACAGGCTCATCTTCACCCATAAATCAGTTTCTTAAGCTTCAGACAGCCTCTTAGCTGGATGGGCAAATTAAGCTCCAAAGGTTAGAGTATCAGAACATGCATGATAAGAAGTTAGGCTAATGCTGTGGATGAAAGCCTGCACACCCAGAGCTGACATTTCAGCTGACATTTTAGTTACCGTATGTAAATGTTAAAACATCAGAAAATTTGTGTCTGTCTTAACATCTGAAAATTAACATCTGTCATATATAAGAATGCCTTAAAAAAAGTCATACCTGGAATTAACTTACCTGAAAGAAAGGAGTTTAAGGAGGTTGGATCATGGGACGGGTAGGTGGGTGAATGTGGCTTAACTCAGGTCACGTTTTCCAGTGCCTACCAATAGTTTGAATCTTTTTCATTTTTGTGCATGCCGTAAAGATGGCAATGTGAAATGAGAAACCCATGGCCCATGAAATGAGCAACCCAGTCTGTGCTTCTTATGTAGGAGGTTAACTTTTTAGAATTTTCTGATATCTGAATGATGAAATAAATTCTGTAATATTTGAAATGTTTGGAATAAAATATGGCAACTCTTAGTAAAAGATAGCTCACAGTTTGCTTATTCCAATAGTAATAATTTTTAATACTTTGATGGAGTGAGTGTGTAATTGGCATACACATTGCTTTGATTCCTCACCCAACGGTGATTCTGAGGGATTTGGGAATAAATAAAGTTGTGTCGGATTGGGGTGCTGCCCAGAATCTATCCATTGTGGCTTACTCAAGCATCAGTTCCCAACGTTTTTGAATTTATAACATCCTGGTTGTGTTTGATTTTGCATCTCCCTCCTCCTGACCATTCTTAAACAGCCATGACAGCCCAGATCTCTGTTATAAGTGGAGGGCAATGTGCTGATATATGAAGTCCACAAATTATCACCATAATTCAATTTTATCTAATTATGTCAGCCTTTAATTTTAACTTATCAGTACTGAACATTTTCTGGAGGATTAACAAGCTGCATGATTACAGTGCCGTATGGAATAGAATTCTTTAGGTTTTTGATCAACTCATTAATGTTGTTTTGAAAAATTTTGTGATACAGTATAGTAAATAGGGGGCTTCCCAGGTGGCGCTAGTAGTAAAGAATCCGCCAGCCAATGCAGGAGACGTAAGAGACGCAGGTTCGCTCCTTGGGGTCGGGAAGATCCCCCGGAGGAGGAGATGGCAACCCACTCCAGTGTTCTTGCTTGGAGAATCTCATGGACAGAGGAGCCTAGTGGGCTACAGCCCTAGGCGTAGCCTGTCTGAGGAAGGAGGTGTGCTGAGGGGCTTGGACTCATTCATAGATTAGATCGTGAATGAGCTTCCAGAAGTTAAGGCTGAGTTTAATTCTTCTCCTCTCTTTGTATCTACCTCACCTTAAGCACCGTCTTAAGTACTTAGTGTTATTTTGAGAAGTGAACCGTCTCATAGCATAGGAAATTCTAGGTAAGTAGGGCAACAGAAAGTCTGCAGAAGGTTATATATCAAAATGTAATATAATTATATCTTATATTGGAGAGTACAATCAACTGGGATGCAGACTTTTAGCTCCTGTTCTTTTTTTTTTTTTTTGCAAAGAACTCAGCCTTTTATTATATGTGTTCCTAAAGAGGTTTAGTCAGAAAGACCAGAACCCATGTCATGGTCAGACTCTTCAGATTCTTTCCTGGGCTTCTGCTTTCTTGTTCTCACCCGGGGCAGCAGGGGTGGAGGGGGCAGGACCTCCGTCTGGTTCAGCACTAGCTGCTGGAGCAGGCCCACTAGCCCCCGCCTTGCGGGTGAGGTCCCCAATGTTGACACTGGCCAAAGTGTTTGCAAACAAGCCTGGCCAGGAAGGGCCAGTGTTTACACCGGCTGCTTTAACGAGGGCATTGATCTTGCCCTCCGTGACCATCACCTCTTTGTTGTGCAGGATGAGGGCCGAGTAGATGCAGGCAAACTCCAAGACGGAGGCCACGGTGTGGGCGAGTATTGAGGGGGCTGCCTGGTGAGGTGCTAGTCACCGGCTGAAGTGAGGGCTTCACCCCAGCGCAGCCTGAGCTCCCTCCGAAGGATGGAGCATCTTAGCAGCAGTGTGGAAAGCAGCTCCTGAATTTTTATCTAGTGGTCTTAATCATGGTCACACTGTTGTAAGAAAAGTATTTTGTTTCTTGACCTCTATACTGTTTTATGTGTGAAACTTCAGTGTTCTTTTTGCTTAATTTTAATACGATAATATGACTTTACTTCTTAATATGATTCTAACTCTGACATAATATAAACTATGCATATATGAGGACATCTTTTTTTAAAAAATTTGCTTACTGGTTGACTTTTGCCTGTACTCAGTCTTCATTGCAGTTCTAGGGCCTTTCATTGCAATGGCTTTTCCTGTTGCTGAGCATGGGCTGTAGGGCATGGGCTCAAGTACTTGTGGCTCATGGGCTTAGAACCCTGCGGCATGTGGGATCTTCCCTGACCAGGGATCAAACCTGTGTCCCCTGCACTGGCAGGTGGATTCTGAACTACTGGACCACCAGGGAAGTCCTGGGGACATCTTGAAAGAAATATATTCTTTCTTCAAATTCTCTAGTCCCCTTCTAAATTTAAAAGCACAAAAATAGCAACAACCAAAAGATTACTAAGATAGGTTGGTTCTAATGTAAACTACTGAGTTGTTGTAATATTTTATTATTCAAAAGATGCTTTTCTTTGAATATGTGAGTCTTTCTAGAAGTCCAGGTAAATGGGGCTCCAGGTGGGAAGCGACTGCCCACCTGTGGTGAATGCTTTTCTGATTCCTTTTTTTCTGATTGGCTGGTGCTGAAATTTGAATCTGGTTTTGACCTGTGGAGGTCTTTGCACACCTTAGTCTTCTCTCAGGATTCCCTCTTCTTGTGGTTGGACCTATTTTCACTATTATGGGCACCAGGTAGGTAACCTTAACATATTGGGCTCATAGAAGAAAAGAGTCATGGATTCTAGAAGGGCACTTTGGGAGTGGTCTAAGAAGTTAACCGGAGTTCACTGCTTATGGGGAAGGCTGCACTGAAGTTCTGCTTTCTATAGCAGAGCCCCCAGGTGTTGGGGGTGGAGTGGTCAGAGGTGGTGGGTGGAATGGGGAAAACATGTGGTTTAAGGAGCCCAGATTCGAGTTTGGACGTACGGATCTGAGTTGTGTGAAAGCAGATGGAGCACTTAGGCATGTGGCCTTTTCTTTCTTTTAATTAAAAAAAACTTTACTGTGTTCTGTATATGTATCCCTCTTCTTGTGTATCAATGATTTCCTCATTTCTTGGTTGCTTTTCAGTTCCAACTCTGTTCATAGTACATCTTATGTATAAAAGTTCAAATTTTCTATGTAGTCAAATCTATCTTTTTTCCATAATTTCTGCTTTGATCATTTGTTTAGAAAGTCCTTACCTGTGGAGTGCTTTTCTTTCTTTTAATAAAGCAGTCAGGTGTTTTAAACTTTAAAATAAGCTTTTAATCTTGGAATAATATACAGAAAAGGTACAAAGATACTTTGTACAGAGAGTTCCTCAGGCTCTCTCACCCAGCTTCCTCTGATGTTACCATCCCATAGAACTGTAGAACATTTGCCAAAACTAAGAAGTTAACATCAGTGCAAGTGCATTGTCATTAGCTTAAGCTCTAGCCTTCCTTCCAGTTGCACCAGTGTTTTCACTGATATCCTTCCCAGGGTACCATGCTGCTTAAGAGGGGAGAGTTCTGAAGAGGCAGGACCACACATGGCAATGTGTTCTGTGGAGTAGGTGAGCTCCAGACACCGCACTCGTGTGAAATGTGGCAGCTTTATGGTTTACAGAATTCTTTTAATTTAGATGGAAAATATTCTTTTTTAAAAAGATTTATTTTTGGCTATGCGGGGTCTTTGTTGCTGCGTGTGGGTTTTCTCTGGTTGTAGTGAGTGGGCACTACTCTGGAGTTGCGGTGTGCAGGCTTCAGTAGCTGCCGCACGTGGGCTCTAGAGCCCAGGCTCAGAAGTTGTGGTACCTTGGCTCAGTTACTCTGCAGCACGTGGAATTTTCCTGAATCAGGGATCGAATCCCGGTCTTCCACATTGCAGGTGGATTCTTTACCCCTGAGCCACCAGGGAAGCCCGAGGGAAAATATTCTTGATTGTCAGTCTTATTAGACACACCTGCTCCTAGGAGGCATCTTGGGAGTGTCTTCTGTATTTGTGTGGCCATGTGGGCATAGAAATACCTCTGAAACTGTCCACACTGTTTCCCTGCATGGCAATTCCCTAGAATGTCTTTGCTCTCACACTGTTACCTCGTTCTTTTGCCTGGACTGGAGTGAAAAATCATATGTTGTTGATTTTTTTAAGTCTCAGAAAGGTGCCCTCACCATGAGGAGTCGTTGTAAGTTCCTCGACATCAAAGTAAGCCCAGAATATCACTCTTTCATCCTCCAGAATTGTGGTGCTAGGCACTGCCAGTCTTCTAACTTTATTGCCCAAATGGTGTTGTATCTAATGAGGAAAAAATGTGGTTGGCATAGAAGAACACATGTTTTACTCTTTAGATGGGTTTGAGACTCTCTGGGGCTTGCTCGCCCATCTCTACCCTACCGTGAGTGGAGACAGATGAATGAAGTCAGAGGTGGGGAGGGCAGACAGGAAATTAGGTGTAGAACACAAGCCATGTTGGGTGACTCCATGCCCACACTGCCTGATAAAAATAGCATGAGCAGGGAGGCCTTAGATGCCTCTGCACTTGCTATCTATAGGCATCATGACTCACACGCCTTCACGTGAGCTGGGCTGAGCTTTCTCGTGGGCGACCTCTGGCTTCTACAGTGCATTCAAATCAGTCCCCTCTTCTGACTGAAAACACATTTTCTTAGCCTTTTCTGACTTGTGAAACACCACCACCCTGCCTTTCGATTTAGAAAGCAGTGAAAATGTGATTGCCATGTATGCTTGAGGAGAAGAAATCAAAGAAAAAGCTGAGAAGAGTATCCTGAGCTGGTTTTCTGCAGACCCCTGACATTCTCTGTAGCGTTATTCTATTCTGTCTCAACTCTTAGAGAAAATCAGTAGGTCACGTTGGAAGACCTCCACCCAGGTCACAAGTAAATCTATAGAAATGTAATTTTTAAAGCACATGGCCGTTAGTAGATTATATACCTGCTTCAGTTTGGCCAGAATTAGCCTCCCTACACCCTCCCTACCTCAGAGTTTTTCTTGGTGGCTTGTGACTTTTTCTATGAGTTTTAGTTACAGTCATTGCTTTTACAAAGCCTTTTTTTTTTTTTTTTTACATCAGCTGTTTTGTCTGGTCTTCACAGCAACCCTACACATTAGGTTAAGCATGTATTTTTCATTTTATCAGAAAACTGAGGTCTGGGGTATGCTCATGGCCTTGTAACTATTCAGCAGAAGTCTTGGGACAAGTCCGCACTTGCTGATTGAAAGCCTGCGTCTCTTCTCTTCTGCCCTGTGGCCTCCCCTCCAGCCTGTTGGCACTGGTGTTATAGACACAGGTGGGCGAGGCCAGTGGTGGTGTCTCTTGGTGACAACCGGCATATCTTTCAGACTGGTAACTAGCTGCCCCTGTCCTTTTTTCGCTTTGTAAGGCATCTGGGGCTTTGTTCACATACCCTCCCTGTCTGCATGACTCTGTCCCAGCACAGGGGTTTGTCCTGGTCTGTGTCAGCTGGTCATGCTGGTCCTGCTCACTGCCGGTGACTGCTATGGGGATAAGCATGAGACCTAGTTCTGTTCTACCAGGAGGTTCTGGAAAACTTCTCAGTCTTAAAATGACAACACTAGGAAAGATAGTCCTTTTCTTCTGAGCATGGTCCTGGCTGAATGTGGTGCCTGGAGTTGCTGCAGCCGTGTTGCCTCAGTCTGAATGTGAAGCTGGTGCTGGGGAGAGAACAGAGCCGAGAAGAGAGCAGAGTTCCTCAGAGTCCAGCCCCCACTGCTTTTGGACTTCTCCTGTGAAATAAATTTCCCTCTTGTCTGTGTGAAGTAAATTTCCCTGTTGTATAAGGCAACCTGAGTTGAGATTATCTGTTACTTGTACTGAAAGACACGCTGTTTCATTCATTCATAATTGTGAAGAGATTTGATCTGGTCAGAAGATCAGGGATTGCTTCCTTGGGGAAAGGCACAGGCCTTGGTGAGAGAGATCCATTTTGTGTTGGGCCTTGTATCCCATTCTTAAAGGTTTTGGTCTTTATTGCAGGAGCAGAGCCATTGAAGGGTTTCACTACTGGAGAGTGGCAGGAGAACCGTGAGCTCTATAGTTCTTTCAAGCTGCCGCTACTAAAGAAAACCTTGGCTTAACATTCCAAAGAGTCCTGTTTGATTTGCTGAGCAGGCAAGGAGCAGTCAGTGGTTAAGGCCCTGGTGATTGGCACATGTGTCCACAAAACACAGAGGAGCATCTCTGCTTGGAGTCTGATGAAGGCAACAATCTACTTTCCTTTTCTCCCTCCTTGCTAGTGTGTGTGTGTATGTACACATGCTGCATGCACAGAGGCAGCTCTCATGTTTTCTAATTTAGGCATAATTTGTGAACAGTCTCGCATTCTCTTAGTGTTTGATCATTTAAGTTAAAAAAAAATTGCAGCTAAGAAGTCTGTGTTGGAGTTACAAAAACAAGCTGGATGGTTTCATTGTAAATAAAGTGTTAAGGATGTATTAATGTGTCTGAAATTGAACTTTTAGCATCTCCAGAGGTTTTTCTCCAGGTTTGGTAGAGTAAGATCTGCTCTGATTCTCATACATATGGATACATTAGAAAACTGGATTCTGTCCCAGTGTAATCAGGCCGGGAACCAGCCTGAACTGCAGAGTGGAACTGCAACGAAAGCTGCAGTCTCCTGTAATCATATTAGGATGCGATGTGGTCCCTCTTTATGTTTATTAATTAGTGGAGTTGTAATGAGACTCCCCCCCTGCTTTTAAGGATGCTGATCAGTGGGCATCTGGGTGGGAATGGAGTTGTGTTTGGGAGCCTTCTGTGTGCAGGTGGGAGGGATCAGTGTTTCAGGTGGTGGCAGGTGAGCTTCCCGCCAAGTTGGCATAATGGGAACAGGACTCTTCTGGGTTGCCATCTGTTTGTGGCTGATAGGAAACCAGCAGTGACTTCTGAGAAGTTTATGTTGAAATACTTAGGAATTAGAAATAGTAAGATCGTGCTGATCAGGTCTTAGGAGGTGGGGGAAATAGACTGTGGAGTGAGTTTTCATCACTCCTCATTTTAGGAGAAAGCGGCCTGGGTTCAGCAGTCCCCACTCTCACCTCCCCCAAACCACAACTCTATTCTCCCCACCCAGACAACCTCTCAGGTCACTCCAATTCTGTCCTGAGTTGCCCATGGTAAGGGGACACGTTATTTATATGCCTGTCGCAGGTAACACCATGTGTGGTGTTTGTCACAGGGTGGGGGGTTCAGGCTGTCTCTGTGACTCTTGATGTATCATGTTTTTTTGTGGTTTTAAATTGTGGTAAAATATGCGCAGTGTGTTTTACCATTGTAGCTCTTTGGATTGTGTACAGTTCAGCGACAGTCCAGTTTCACAGTTGTGTGACTGTCCCAATGGGTCATGTTTTCACCAAGTACTTTGACGTACATAAGAAATAGTGGATGTTTCTTCTCTGTTTACAAAATGTATGCGTAAAAACCATCAGTTTGCTCTGTCTGATGGGTGTCCCTCTGGTTTTAAGCTGGGGTTTGCTTCCCTTTTGCATGGGAATTGACTCGGTGGGTTAGAGGTATTGTGCCTCTGTTTCTCTGGATTGGCTTTGCTGTCTGGCAGCTGGGAAGCTCTGCTCTACAGGCACAGCGGTTTGTGATGGTGTTCTCTTGTGAAGCAGGGGTGTGGGGTAGGGAGTAGCTCACTTCCCTTTGAGCCTGGCGTTACCTGTTGGTTAACTGGAAGAGCTGACCTCGGGTGGCTTGCTGAGGATGCATGAGGCTGCAGGCAGTCATCTGCTCAGCCACTGCCACCAGCGCAGGTGCTGAGGCGCTGCCTGCCTCCCTTTGACTTGTAGACCCTGCTGGGTTCCCTCTGCCTCCTGCAGGCTTCTATCTTGTCTCTTTGAAAACAGTCAACAGAAA
Organism: Bos taurus; assembly: GCF_002263795.3. Lineage (NCBI taxonomy): Eukaryota > Metazoa > Chordata > Mammalia > Artiodactyla > Bovidae > Bos > Bos taurus. Next base: position 94,778,423 of record NC_037336.1, read on the forward strand.
GGACCATGGAGTCTGCTGTCGGTTAGGGGACTCTTGGTTACAAGTAAGAGAGATCTAAGTGAACTCAGTCACACATGAAAGGTGATTGGAAGGATTTCGGGCTATCTCTGCAAGGATACAGCTGGGCTACAGACCAGGACCCAGAGACTGGAACACGCTGTTCCAGTGGATGGGCCTGGGAAGCTCTTTGCTTCTTTCTGTCCCCATCCTTAGCTTCCCTCAGTGCTTCTGAGTTTTCTGTTACAGACCAGTGTCCCCTACTCCCCGGTCCATGTGGCAGAGCATGGCTGTCAACACCCCTGTTCTTCATGTCGTGACTAGAAAGTGTTTCTCTGTTCAGCATTTTCTGGGAAGAGCTGATGAGGGGTCACGGAAAATGGAACCAGGCTGTGAATGTTCCTAGGCAACTTTGCATTCAGATTTAAACAGAAGAGTAAAACCCCAGATGAAACCAAAACAAAATACTACCCACCCCTACTACTCTACCAACAAAAAAATCCAGTAAGTTGAGGAGATGAATCTGATAAACAAATTCTGGAGTTGCCTTTTTAAAAATTAAATTTCTTTTTTAGTGAAATGAATTATTTAAAAAATTTTTTAGTGAAATAAATTATAGCCTATTTTTCTGTCAGCATTGTTTGAACTCAGAGAAATTGTGGCTGAAGTTGAATTAAGCGGGGTAGCTTGATGTGGGAGATATGTTCCTAAAAACCTGAGTATAAATAAAATATTTTAAATTAAATCATATTTTTAATATACAAGGAGAGTCAGTGGGTAAGGCCCTGATCCCCTGATATCAGAAGGGATCCTTTTGTGATTTTTTTTTCTAAAATCCAGTAATTTTAACCCTGTGAAACTGAATCTTCCTATATCACATTCACTAGATCAAGGTGTACCAGTGGATTGTTCATATTTTTGCTGTCGTTGTCTTGTTGGGGTCACTGGTTCATTGGCACATCGAGTACTCCACCGATTTCTGAAGTTTTGAACAATAGCCCAAAGGATTATTAGTGGCCAAGTGCAGTCAATTGCTCGGAGAAGGCAATGGCACCCCACTCCAGTACTCTTGCCTGGAAAATCCCATGGACGGAGGAGCCTGGTAGGCTGCAGTCCATGCTAAGGGTCAGACACGACTGAGCGACTTCACTTTCACTTTTCACTTTCATGCATTGGAGAAGGAAATGGCAACCCACTCCAGTGTTCTTGCCTGGAGAATCCCAGGGACGGGGGAGCCTGGTGGGCTGCCGTCTGTGGGGTCGCACAGAGTCGGACACGACTGAAGTGACTTGGCAGCAGCAGCAGCAGTCCTCTTTTAGTTGATTGGTTACACACGTAGGTCGTCCCCTGTATGAATCTGAGAGCCCTCTATGAGTTGGAATTAAATTGGGATTAAAATACGCTTCTGAATTGCGAAGCTGTACGCAATAATCAAGGCAGGTTCGAAAGCATCACCTAGTGATTGCAAGACAAAGACAGAGCAGTCTGATAATCCTGAGAGTTGTTCATAGTGCAATTCGAGGGTTTGGGAATTGGTCATCTCCTCAAGTGTGCAGGATCTGTTGTGTTTGCACATCAGTCACAAAGGTGGTTTATTATCCATTTGACTTATTAGTGTATTTAAAATGAAAACTCAAAACAGTTTTCCCCTCCTCAGAAAACGTGGGCTGTGAGGAAGCGTGAGTATTACTGGCTTTGTGGGGAAGGACGTGATGAGCACCTGAATAAATGGTGCTGCAGTGGAAGACCACACCCTCTGGAAGGCTGCTCTGTCTGACATGCCCCTTGCTCTACTGAGTGTCCTACCTTCTGAAGGACATTTATTACTGCTTTAAAAGATTTATAAGCCCCTGGTATTCTAACGCAGTGCTAAAGGAGTCCTGCTGTTGAGTCAAAGTTGGGAGTGCTGCGTGTGGGTTATGGGAAACCCTTTATTCCATATGACCTTTTTCTCCTGCACACCATGGGGGATGCCTCTGACATGTCTTGTCTTAAATAGAACACGTGCAACCATCCTTCTCTCTCAGAACTGCAGAGCTGGGATGCTCTGAGGACTGGGGAGACTCAGTGATTTCAAAACAGCAAGTTAGAATTAATACTGTAAAAACAGAAAAGCATTTACAAGAAGGCCAATTTCATGTGGTGCCTTATGGCAACCCAGAAAGAATCAAATTAGTATTGTAAATTTGACAAGGCACCCCACCTTTTAGTTTATAAAGCACATTACATTCTTCAGAGCATTTTTATAAACGTTGTCACCTTTGATCTTTATAGTGTTGTCAGTAAAGGTGATAAAGAATGGAGCAAATCACCTCTTCGTTCACAGATGGGAGACAGTCTGGGAGCAGCTGTGCACCCCCAACTAACTAGCACTGCTGACCTGTCCTCTTCACATTTTCACTTTTTCTGACCCTCCTTCCCCCCCACCCCCCATTTTGGCTGCACCTCGCAGCATGTGGGATCTTAGTTCCCTGACCAGGGGTTGAACTCATGCCCCAGCAGTGGAAACTCGGAGTCCTAACCCATGGGCCACCAGGGAAATCCCTGAAAACATTTTTTATGTTACATTTATATTTGATCATTATAAGGAACTTTGAGGTAGGGAAGGATTAGGTAAACACATGGATTCATTCATTGCTTTAAATTGATTCTTATGTGTTTTGTTCTCCATTTTACTGCATTCTCTTAATAGTACTAATTTCATTCAATTCTGTTTTTCAGATGGAAAATTATATTATTTATAAATAAGGATGATTTTTTCCTCTTTCCATTTTTGTATGACTTTTTTTCCCTGTCATAATGCACTTCTTGGAATTTGTAGAGTGATACTGAATAACATTGTTGGTGAACATTTTTGGCCTAATCTTCGTGTTAGCCAAACTCCCTTTAGCGCTGTCGATTTTAGTCACTTTCTGCATATTGCCGAGTTGCTTTTTGGAAAGGGGAACTAGTATTGAGTGTGTGTGTCACTTACAGCCACACCAGTGTTGAGTACCCAGAGTGTTGCCACAGCTCTTCCTAACCTATAGTTCTGTCATGTTAACATTAAATTTGAGTTTTGTCATTGGTTATTTCCTCTAAACATTCTGGAGTCCTTGAGAACAGCCGGAGTTGACCTTACACAGCTTTCCCTTCCTATTCCAAAGCAGCTTCAGTATGGAGTGGAAATTACTATTGTTATCCTGGCAACACAGTTTGGTGGAGAAAGTGTAGGCCTTGGAGTTAGATATCAGATCATAGCTCTGTCACTAATAGCCTGATGATTTTTTTGATAAGCTTAACTTAAACTCTTTGAATCTTGGTTTAATCATTTATGCACTAGGAAGAGGCTTTGAATGTGGAAGAAGGTGCACAGTGGGCTCTTAGTGATGTAGAAGTCACTTCCTGATCTTTGCCTCTTCTCTGCCCAGTGGTTTATTAACATGCTAGGGCCATTCAGCAGGAATTGGCCAAGATTTTGATAGACTTTCATTTTATTCAGAGATAAGTTGTACTCCCCATGCCTCATGATTCTTTGTCCCTGACTTTCCCATTGAAGTCAGAGTGAATGATTATTTTTACATTTTTTAAAATAATTTACTTTATTCAAGTTTTTAAATTGCTTAATGGGTGTAATGTAAATAACATTACAACAGCAATATCTAGCATTTACTGAGCAACTATAACTGTGTGACAAGCAGGTAATTAAAGTACTTTGTGTATGTTCATTTAATCTTCCCAGCAATCCTTTGTCACAGAAGCTCAGGCAGGTCTCTGAGCTCAGGAGGGTGACCCAGGCTGTGCTTCTGGCCGTCTGACTCCTGAGCTGTCCTTCTGACTGGTGCTGCCCTGGACTGCCATTGTGGCCTTGAAGGATTTGTTCCCTTTATTCTTTATTCCTAAAGCCCATTCTAGTATGTGTGTGTGTAGAAACAAGTCTTCATTTTTGAAAAGGCTACATATTATCAAGTTAGATAGCAAGTGTCAAATAAAGAGCACTTATATCTATTGAATATGTTAATTCTAATCTGTTAGAAGTCATTAAGACTTTTTCCTTACCTAAGCAGTATAATTTGATTTATCCCCCTTGAAATTGCCATACAGATCTGAATGTCTCTACTATATGTCTAGAACCGTGGTTTAGTTTTGTCCTAGATTATTATAAAGTGTTTGTTATTGGGATATTTAAAAAAATATTAAAAATACACATAAATATTTACCATCTTAATCATTTTTAAGGTACAGTTCAGTGATATTAAATACACTTATAATGTCGTGCAACTGTGACCACCATCCATCTTTATAACTTTCTTCTTTCTGTAAAATTGAAACTCTATACCTGTTAAACAGTATTCTCCCTGAAGCCCCTGTCAACCGCCATTCCACTTCCTCTCTCTTTGACCAACCTAAATAGCTCAAATAAGGAATTGTATAGCACTTGTCTTTTGGGGACTAGCTTTGTGTCCCTAGCATAGTGTCCTCAATGCTCATCCAAGTTAGAACATGTGTCAGAATTTCCTTAATGTCTAAGACTGAGTAACATTTCATCATATGCATATACTACCTTTTGCTTATCCATTTATCTATTGATGGACATTTGCTTCCATGTCATCATCTGGACTTGCTTGTCCGTATGTTTCTTGTCAGTAAGTTCTCCATCCTTTGGCTCATGGTTAAGGTCTTTCTCTTGCTTTTTTTCCTTCACTGTTGCACTATCTCCTTAAGCTCTTACACTGACTTTATGTTGCCAGGATCAGTCATTCAGTCAAGATTCGCTCAGCTCTGCCCCATTGCACTTCGTTGGCCTTCATTATAGCATATCTCTTGTAACATTGACCTTCATGTGTTCCACCCATCCTCTCTGATGACACAGGGAGCAGCTCTGGGCAGGGACTGGATTTCATTGAGTTTCACAGTGCTGAGTCCCCACATGGGTATCTGGGCTTGGGTGGTGGGTGTCCTTTGGCTGCTTTTCTTGTTTCATATCTCACTTTGGACTCTTGCAGCTAAAATTAACACACGTCAGCTATAAAAAAAACTGGCCACCATAGTTTTCACCATTATATTATTTTCATTATTTATCCTCTTTGTCCCCAGAATTTCTCCCTGAAATTCTTGATTCTTCCCTGACGAAACTTCTCCTGAATTAGAGGTAGTTTTTATCCTAGCTTCCATTGTGCCCAAATTGTGGCATCTGTCAAGGCTGTTTTCACTTTTGTCTCAGTTTATGTGCCAGCCTATTATAATCATAGACTATAGTAGGTTTATTTAGTGTAAGCAGTCTGTGATAGTCCCTGCCCTATTTTACTTTTTCACTTGTTGCTTATCATGTGGTAATCACCAAAGTATTTGAATCTTCCGCAGGGGGATAGCTGTTCGGTTCCCCTTCCTCAGTGTTGTGTCATGAGGCCTTGATGAGGAGGATGGGAAGAGAAACCTGTAACCCACATATGCTTTGTGTCTTAGCTGAGAGAAAGGTTTTTTTTTTTTTTTAATTGTATTGCCCTTTAGAAATTTTGAAAGGAAGTTTTAATTCAGGTGTAACTATCCTCCCAAAATAAAATAAAAAGTTCTCAGGAGTTGGATTTCTTAAAGCTAGAAAGCTCCGAGAATGTATTTGTGTGGGGAAAGATTCCCACATTTGGGAATCTAGGATTGTGCTTGAGCTGAAATAAAGCATGTGCGTCAAGCGTTGGAGGGGAGGGTCCTTGAAAGAATGAGCAGTGGAGACCTTAAAAGTATTTGCAGAAACAAAAGGTTAGAATCTTTGATTTTTGAAGGGAAATTTAGGAGTGGATTTTAGGAGTAAGATGGCTGAATTCCAAGAGATTAGCTCAAGAGTTGCTGCCCTCCGAGAGGTTACAGTTGGGGGCAGGAGGGGCAAAGCTACACCCACTAGATTTAATTCAGGGACGATGCTGAATGTCATATGATAGGATGGTGGATGTATTTCAGGTACCCGGAAGAGGAGTTTCTGCACTGGGGGTCACTGGTGGACTGGCGGCCACCATAGTTTTCACCATTATATTCTTTTAGTTATTTCTCTTCATTGTCCCCAGAAATGACTGTGATCTTATTAATAGCTAGGAACTTTTGCTTAGTCAAATAGCTCAGTTGGTAAAGAATCTGCCTAGATTGCAGGAGACCCCGGTTCGATTCCTGAGTCGGGAAGATCCCCTAGAGAAGGGATAGGCTACCCACTCCAGTATTCTTGGGCTTCCCTTGTGGCTCAGCTGGTAAAGAATCTGCCTGCAGTGCGGGAGACCTGGGTTTGATCCCTGGGTTGGGAAGATCCCCTGGAGAAGGGAAGGGCTTCCCACTCCAGTATTCTGGCCTAGAGAATTCTACGGACTGTATAGTCCATGGGGTTGCAAAGAGTCAGACACAACTGAGTGACTCTCACTTCACTTTGCTTAGTCTGGAAGATAATGGTATTAATAGTTCTTACTTGTTAGGTAGATACTTAATAATAAGCACGGTGAATGCAAACATTCCAGGTCCGGCCAAGGTGGAAGAACCAGCAAAGGAGACAGAGAAAGAACAGTCAAGAGGGAAGAGGAAGGCCGGCAGGGAGTTCCTGCCAAGATCTAACAGATGGGGAAGCTGAGACTCTGAGTGGTAAAATGACAAAGCTGTCTGTAAAGTCACGACTGAGGAGTGAGTGATGGAGTGTGCGTTCTGACGCCGGAGTCCCCCCTTCTTAAGCTCTTCTGCTTCCCACATTTACAGGTGTTACCACACCCAGTTACAATTTCAATGTAAAACAAAGAAATGTGACAGTGTAGTTTCTGTAACTTAATCTTCAGTTCAGTTCAGTCACCCAGTTGTGTCTGATTCTTTGTGACCCCATGGACTGCAGCATACCCGGCTTCCCTGTCCATCACCAACTCTTGGAGCTTATTCAAACTCGTGTTTATCGCGTCGGTGATGGCATCCAAACATCTCATTCTCTGCTGCCCTCTTCTCCTCCTGCCCTCAGTCTTTCCCAGCATCAGGGTCTTTTCCAGTGAGTCAGCTCTTTGCATCCGTGGCCAAAGTATTGGAGCTTCAGCAGCAGTCCTTCCCATGAATATTTGGGACTGATTTCCTTTAGGATTGACAGGTTTGATCTCCTTGCTGTCCGAGAGACTCTCAAGAGTCTTAATCTTAGGGAGATGCATAGCTCTCAGTATATGTTTTACATTTGTAGACTGAAAAAAAAAATGCAAAGCCTATAATTTGAGAATTATGATTTATTTGGTGAACAAAACTGAGGACTTAGATCTAGAAGACAGCCTCTCAGATAATGTTGAGGGACTACTCCGAAGAGGAAGAGAGGAGTAGATATAGAGGGGTTTTTGCAACAAAAACCAGGTGGTCGGACCATCAAAGGATTACTGTTAATTAAGTTAATGAATTCAGCACTTTTCTCTGATTGGGAAGATGGCAGAGTCTGGGCTTATTGAAGTCGTTCCTTCAACATGCACCTTAACTACCTAGAGCTAATATCCTGCTTTTCTCCATCTGGGGGTGGTGGCTGCAGTGGCTGCTGGCTTGATGGCTGCAAGCCATTTGTTTACTGATGTATTAGGCAGGAAGTAGTTTTTATCCACATACTTTTTCTTAGCCAAAAGGCTGAGATGTGATCAGTACATGTTTTAAATATAGAGAAATAGTTTATGGACTTTGATTCATGGGTTTTAGATGTCTGGGGGAACTCATGACCTGTGTTTGGGAATCTGGTCGAGCCTTGCCATTTTACTTGAGGAGAGATCAGACATCCTGATCTCTCAGGGATTTACTCCAGACCTCACTGGAATGGACTTCAGTCTACTGACTTTACTGCACATTGCCTTTGGAACACATGTTCTTTTATAGATAGTGTTGTAAATGGAAGTTAAGTAGAGTTGAAGTGAATACATAAGATGCTGTTAATAAAAAAGCCCTCATCAGAACCACTGGCGTGACCTCCATGGGGCCCCATCCAGTGTCTTCATCCAGCCTGAACTCCCAGCAGACCTTCTTGCTCCGTTGGTAAGACTCCACCCCTTGTTGGTCCCCTCCTCCTCTTGCCTCTTCTTCCTTGGTTTCAGCTCCTCCGCCTGGTGTGGCCTCAGTGTTGCAGTTCCGCAGGGTTTGTCACTGGACCCTTTTTTCTCCTTCATCTTCATTCTCTCCCTCATCGACTCACTGTTTTTTTGTGCTTAACTCATCTTGATGTAGCTGACTCTTAAATTCATACTTCTAGTCCAGACTTCTCCTCTGAGCTTTGGATTTATGTGTCCAGCTACTTACTTTATTTTGACATTTAGATGTTTCACAGAAACTGCAAACTTAACTTGCCAAATGAAACCTCTGTACCTGTTCATAGCAACCCTGTCCTGCTCTTCAGTTATTGCCACCGCCAACTGGGAATCAGCTGTGATGATAACAGTAAGAGCTGACATTTATTGAGAATTTATTATGTACCAGGTACTTCGTTAAGGGCATTACATGAATTAACTTGATCTGTGTGTTCTAATGAGAATACCATGAGGCAGGTGATGATAGTGTTACACTCGTCATAGTGAGATGATTTAGCTCCTAGCATATACCAGCCATTGTTCTCTAAGCGTGTTGTAAATACTCAGTGAATTCTCAAATCACCGAGGTGGATATTGTACTATCCCTGGTTGACAGATCATGTTAGAAACTGGAACACAGAGAGATGACTTACTTTCTACCACCCTGCAGGTCCTCCGACTAGTGACTGGAGCTGGCCCACTGCCACAACCCCCTGCCTGTGCTTTCTGCTTTGTCTCTGTCCCCTGAGGGCTCTTCCACAAGGCAGCCAAACTGGCCTGAGCCTGAAAACCAAAATGTTTTTGTCTGCTGCAGAAAGCTCTTCAGGGGCTCCCTCTGTGCTCAGAGTTAGATGTGTGCTCCTCTCTGTGGCCCTCAAGGGCTGCCCTAAACATTGTCTGTCCTCGTGGTCTCTCCCAGGGCACTCAGCTCTTCTTGAGCAGCAGCAGGGCCCAAAATGAACCGGGGAGACCCTTCTTCTGAAGCAACAAAAACAACATGTTCTTAGTTGACTGTGAAAGAGCGCGCACATGACCCTGGTCAGTGACTGCCTCGGCTGCCCCCTGGTCTTCAGCTCACAGTTCACGCAGGCAACAGTGGTGTAGAGGGTGCTGACTTGTGACCTGCACACCTTCTGATCCCCTGCCCACAGCACTGTGGGTCTTTAATTTGGAATTACTGGGAGGTAATGGATGTAGGGCAGCACTTTCTCTGCTAACATCCCAAGGCATTTCTGTTGTGCAGATAGGCCCTCAGCTCTTAGGATCTGTAAGTGTCCTTTTGCCTGGCTCCTCCTGGTCCCAGGTGCCCCGCTTTACAGTTCCTCAGCCAGGGAGGTCAGGGGAAGATGGAGATGGCTTCATGGACTTTAAAGCGTGTGTGCGTGCGTGTGTGTAGGGGAAGTACTGTTGTATTAGCCCAAGTCCATTGTGGGGCGTGTGACTTACGGACTAGCCTGTGTAGCAGTGATAATGCTTGACGTCACTTTGTTACAATTGTGTAGTCAGAGTTCAGTGTGTGGACACACAGGCAGGAACAGCTCCTCCTCCCTGTCCTCTGCTGCCTTCCTGGTGTGGGGGAGCTCAGCTTGGGCTGGGTCAGATCTCATTTCTCATGTCAGTTTTGTGCTGGGCCTTCTCAGCGAGAGGCAGGGGCTCCCTTCCTCTCATGCTAAATTCATCATCATAGTTGTGGAGTGACGACTTCAAGGGATCTTAAATCTGTTGATTGTCAGTTAAGTGGACAGCACTGTATTTGCTTTAGATGAAGTACTAGGGGAAGGATAGAGTCTGTTTTCACAGCTCATTTCAGACTCTTCAAGGTGTCCACTCTTGGTGGATTTTATCAACAATGCAGCTTCATAAAGAGCCAAGTCCAGCTCCTGATCTTTCCCTTTGTGGCTTTAATATAGTCTTTATCAAGTCTCTATTTAATACATGGCTTAAACTATGGGAAAATATCAGTAAGTTTCAAATGACTTCATCAGTGTTTAACTTCAGATAATTATGTTAAAAAAGAAGAGAAATGAAAACTCTCCCTCTCCCAGCCCAGTCGTTTGACAGTAGCGTGACTAGGACAGTGTCCTGGCCTGTCTCCTTCTGGCCCCTGGAATGGCATTGAGGCACACAGCACACAGACCTGTTCTTTTTCTTCCAGAAAGTTCTCAGATGCAGCAGACAACTGTGAATACTGGGTACTTACTTGGCGTGGGATTAACACATGAACTCTTCTACCTAGACAGTCATTCCCTAGAACATAGGCCGTTACTTCAGAACCGTGTTTGAAACTGGGTGATATCTCTTTATGAGCAGACTCGGTGTGAGACAGTAACCGCATATGTGGATAGACAAGAGATGCCTCATGGCAGATGTATGGGTTTGGCTTTCTCAGAAACTGGGGAGTCGAAATTGACCATTTGGTAAGTGAGAAAATGGCATATTTAAAAAATATATTTTCTCTTCACTTCCTTCTATTGATCAACTTCAGTGTTTTTTGTTGAGAGGTAGGCCTTGGGGTGGATTTTAATTAGAACTGTACAACATTAATCTTGTGATAGCAAGCCTAGTGTAATGTGAATGCATTTAAAAAGAAGCCTTACACATTATAAAATGAAAACTGAAGCCATGCCAAGTACTTGGTACTATGCTTTGTGCCATTGTATCTTTTTTTGTGTGGGTAGTGTTGCTTTTTTATTATTAATACTTTGCACTGGTCATTTATTACTTTATCCTCTCTGGTTATTTAAAATCAGCTTTGTTCATATTTTTTGGTTCATTTTCTTAGCTTTTTTGGGGTAAGTGGCTGCCTAAATGTAGATTTTATTTTTTACTGTGAAGACTAGTTTCTTACACAGTCTTTAGTGAAATTAAAAACTGCTTCACACCAAAGGAGAAAACCGTGGTCATGAGGAGTCCTGCACGACCTGCTTTTCCCCCTTCAGTGGCTGCCTCATTGCCTCTGTAGCTTTGAAAACGGTCGGGACAGCCCCTGCTGGCTGTGGGAACAGAGCCGAACGCCCACTGTCCTCAGGAAGGTGGCCGTAGTCTGGTGACCCTGTATTTGAGGCCCAGGCTGTCGACAGGTTTGCAAGAGACAAGTTGTACATCCTAATAGTGTTTGAAAGGTGTGTTCTTAACGTGCAGTACACATTTTAACTGTTTAAATTGGGAGAGGGAAACACTGTCATTTGCCTTCTAATTAGAAAGTCAAGGATGTGTTTTATTTGTAGTTTCTTCACTGCTTAGCACAGAGGCTAGGGTGTAAGATGCTCAAGCTGTCAACTGAAAAAAAATGCACAGCCTAGAAATTGAGAATTATGTTTTATTCGGCTGATTTTCTGAGGACTGAAAGCCAAGAAGACAGCCTCTCTGATCACTCTGAGAAACTACTCCCAAGGGTAAGGGAGGACCCGGGATGTAGAAGGGTTTGTGCAGCAAAAGCCAAGTAGTGGGAACATCAAAAGATGACTGTTGATTAAAGGAAACCAAACCTCTTAAGTTAAGGAATTTCGCATTTTTCTATGTATGGGAAGCTGCAAGAGTCTGGGTTCACTGACATTGTTCCTTTGATGTGGAATCATCCCACCTTAGCCATCTGGGGCCAGAACCATCCTGAGTTCCCTCAGGTCTCACTGTCGGGAAGGAGAGGGTTGGGGGGCCTCTAGTGGCTGATAGTTTGATGGCCATAACCTTGGTTTGCTGATATGAAGGCAGCATTCTTAGTCTGTAGGTGTTTGTTCACTGAACTAATAGCAGGACAGGTGTATGGATAAATGAATTGTTTTTATTTTTAAAATATTTTATTTAGCAAGAAACAGCAGCTGTGTTAAATCTGAGGAAAAAATAGTCCACTTTGAATCCTCGGTGCTTCCAAGTCTTTGGGAAGGTGGCTGGGAAGGACATGGATCATTGCATAGGGCCTAGTAGAGCCAACTGCCTCAGCTTGGGAACCTTCTGGGCAGGATGTTCAGAAAGGCAGGAGAGGGACACAAGCTTATCATTAGTTTCCATGCATTTTACTGGTGTCTGACTTTGGGGTCCCTGGGTTGAAGTCCTTGCCTTAATTTCCTTATTTATAGAATCAGGCTGAGGAGAGAGGTCTTTTTTTCCCACCATGGTTTTTAATCCTTCCATCAGCCCAAGGGATGAAAGGGACTGGTGGCGGTTCTTCACAAGCGAGGGGCGGGCAGGAGGTGGAGTGTATGTATGCTTTAGGCCCCTTTTCTTAGTCTGGGGCTAGTCTGATTAAGAGTCAAGTTTTCAGGAAGGCTGGAAAGGACCCATTCTCTCTTATTAGTGCATTTCAAACCACAGTACCCTGGCATTCCAAAAACTGCTGTAACCTTTTATTCACGTTTTACTATTTTATTGTTGTCCATTCACTAAGTGGTGTCCGACTCTTTGCGACCGCATGGACTGCAGCACGCCAGGCTTCCTTCACTATCTCCCCAAACTTGCTCAGATTCTTGTCCATTGAGTCAGTGATGCTATCAAACCATGTCACCCTCTGCTCCCTTTCTCCTCCTGCCCTCAATCTTTCCCAGCATCGGGGTCTTTTCCAATGAGCGGGCTCTTCACATCAAGTGGCCAAAGTATTGGAGCTTCAGCTTACTATAGGAAGTAATTGTAAATCTTTTTTTACATTTGTGTGAGATTGTTACAGACATATCTTTTCCATCATCTGATGGCCTTTCTGCAGTGCTTTGATGTTGAAATTTTTTCAGAATACAGTTAGAGGGGAAAAGTTTCTTTCCTAGATAATATAGTTTCCTCATTTCTGACAATAAGATTTACATAAGCCATCCTAAGTCTCCTTCTGCCCTGGGTGCAGGCATACTTAAGGCCAGGTTTTATGTGCTCAGTGTCAACATTTTTGCTGTCTCCTTTTTCTTTTCTGTCTTAAAATTGTTTTATAAGGTGATGATCTTATTTTGTATGCACTTTTTATAGGTGCTTTAAATTCTTTTTGCAGAGATTCATGCTTTTAATATACCATTAAAATAACAATGCATATTCATTATTCATTAAGTACTTGCTTTGACTTTATACTTGTTGTCCTACAACCTTCTTTTCCTACTAACTCCAGTCCGTTTTTCTTTCTTGTTTAGTCCTGGGCCAGGCATTTCCATGTATTGGTATACAAATACTGTTTTATTTAAGATCTTAAGGTTGCCATATAAGACCTTGAAGGAAATAGAAATGATCTGTTTCTTCCAAAAGCTAAGCATTTGATGAATGACTGTGAATCCCTTCTGAGCACCTGGGTGATATAAATCATTGCCTGAACCTAAGATTCGTGTTCATTTTCTCCAGCTGTGATTATTGCCCTTGATTGAAATGTGGTTTAAGGGGAGGTTTGGATCATTATCCTTTTTCCTGTTACCCAGTGGCTTCTCTTCTGTTTGAGGTAACGCTGCTTTTTGGGAAGAAGGGTTACTCCCCTGATGAGAGAGAATCATATGAAGATGAAAGTTCTGCATTTAATTTTCTCATGTTTTATTTGCATACCTACTCAACAGTACTATGAAATAACTGATTTTTTTTCCCCCGACACTTTTCACTTTCATTCGTGTCACTATAACAACACCTGTGGGAAGCAGGTATCTGGGTCCTCTAGAGACACAGACACCTTCCTTGATGAATCCCACTTCAGCTTTTTCTCAGTTTTGACTTCTTTCAGCTATTTCATATATGGAACATTACGTTACATGAAAAGCTAGAGTTGTGTGCCCTTAAGTGCTGAGATGTAGTGGTGTGACACTGAATCCTTATCCAGCTGCTTTGAGCATCATTTTTGCTAATTATGACGCTCTCCCTTGTATTATTATTGTTATAATAAAAAGATAATAAAAAATCTTGAAGCATTATGCCTGGCTACATTCAATAATAATTGAATTAGAATAATAAACATTTCCAAGCCCTTGGTGATGGTCCGCTTATTCCCCAATCTATATAACCAAATTTCTGTGTAAGACAGTGCGTTGATGTAGAATGTGACAAGGTTTGGCTTGTGCTGTGAATCTTATGATTTGACAGTAGCATAACACAACTGATAATTTATTTCCAATAATGGAACATCCACTTCATTCGTCTCATTTCCTGTACGTGGGGCTTCCTAACCGTATCTCCTACTTAAATTAACTAGATCTGTGTACTTGTCTTGAATTCTTTTTTATGAACAAAGAATGTAAAAAATCTCAATCTTTATTAAGTAGTACATGTTGAAAGGATAATATTTTGGATATACCTGGTTAAATAAAACACCTTTTGTAAACTGATTTTCTGTGATGCATGGCACCCGTTTTTCTTTCTGCATGACCACTGGGACTCTTTTTTCCAGGGGGGGCAGGGGGTTGTGCCCTGTCCTTGCAGTGACTTTGTGTCCCTGAGCACAGAATGGAAATGTTGGGATCCTCCACTGGATCCCTGAGTCCTGGGATCCCTGCTGAGCCTAAGGGGTTAGGACAGTGGTTCTCTCCTGGTAGGGGTACTGGGCCACATCCACTAACATGTGGTTGTCACACTGGTGGACTCTGGCATCGAGAGGGTGGGGCGGGGAGCTGCTCCACCCACCACAGCGCCCGGAGAACAGTCAGGCTCTAGCACCAGTGGTGCTGGGAAGGTCAGGAGTTGAGAAACTCTGGGTGGGAGGCTGCTGGTGGGTGAGTTGGGAGCCTCCACATGCCCTGCCTGTGAAGCGGGAGGGCTTGGGCTGGGATCACCATCAGTTCCCCGGAGCAGACCCCTCAGAAGTTCTCTGCCCATGGAGCCTGTTCAGGTGCGGGGTCTGCACCTATGAGCTGAGTGGGACCCAGGAGGATCTGAGCCTGGTAGTGAGGTCTGGGTGATGAGGGCATGCAAGTTCAGAGCCCTGTCCAGGTGGGATTGGGGATGGTTCTGCAGGGAGGGTGGGAACTGGGGGTGCAGGGCTTTGCCTGGGTATCTAGGGTAGGGCTCTGTAGCCAGGCTTGGTTTAGGGTTGCTGGGTAGGGAGTGGGGCCAAAGTTCAGCATCCACGGCTGAGACTCACCAAGATAAGCTGGGTCCCCAGCAGGGAGAGGGTCAGGTAGGAGCTGAGGTCAGGGTCTTTCTGGGGCTGAGGGTTAGAGCTTAGGGCTGAGGGTCTGGGTCCTTGGAGGCTGAGGGTCAGGGGTCAGGGCTAAGGATCATGGTTCCTTCCGTAGCTGAGGGTCAGGGGTCAGGGCTGAGGGTCATGGTCCTTCCAGGGCTGAGGGTCAGGGGTCAGGGCTGAGGATCATGGTCCTTCCAGGGCTGAGGGTCTGGGTCCCTGGAGGCTGGGGGTCAGGGGTCCGGGCTAAGCATCATAGTTCCTTCCAGAACTAAGGGTCTGGGTCCTTGGAGGCTGAGGATCAGGGGCCTTCTTGGGCTGGCGGTCAGGGGTCAGGGCTGAGGCTCATGGTCCTTCCGGGGCTGAGCGTCTGGGTCCTGGAAGGCTGAGGGTTAAGGGTCAGGGCTGAGGGTCTGGGTCCTGCTGGGGCTGAGGGTCAGGGTTCTGGGCTGACGGTCTGGATCCTGATGGAGCTGAAGTTCATGGTCCTGGAGTTGAAGGTCAGAGGTCGGGGCTGGGCCATTCTTGGTGAGGAGCTTCTCTGCCAGCAGGGTGGGGCGGTTCAGCTCTGCTCAGGCCCCAGCAGGCACAGGCACAGGCGCCCATGTCCTTCAGCCAGGAAGACAGGAAAAGACAGGAACCTCTGCGTTCCTGCCCTGCCGCCCAAAAATGTGTTGTTTCCTGTCCTGCCCTGTTCTGCTGGACTACAATTCCCGGCATTGCATTGAATTTTTAAAATTGTTATATATCTGGAGAAGGGAAAAGCACCCGACAGGAAATGCGGGTTCAAGCCCTGAGTGGGGAAGGCCCCCTGAAGTAGGAAATGGCAACCCACTCCAATGTTCTTGCCTGGAGAATCCTATGGGCAGAGGAACTACAATCCATAGGGTCGCAAAGAGTCGGACATGACCGAATTGACTGAGCACGCGTATATGATGAAGTAAACGCCTGCGTTTTGTCCCCTGCACTCACCACGCCCTGGGGCCTGCTCTTCCTGAGCCGCCCTCACTGCATCTCACATGGGTGTGTGTGTTTCCTTCGCCTGCTCTGGGTGTCTCCTAGTCTGACCACTCACCTGATTGCAGCTCTTGCTCACCTTAGGGATGATTTCCAAATGCACAATGGAAGGTGGTAGAGGGTAGAGTGTGGACCACTCCTGGAAATGGAAGCTACCAGACATTCTGGAAGCTGTCCTACTAGAAACCCTTCCTGGAGAAATACTGGAAGAAAATGAGAACAAACACCTGTAGAAACACCTGTAGAAAATGAAACAAATACCCTTTTATAATCCTTACTATAAGAAAGTGAGAAACCTACAGGCGGGGAAAAGGGTAAAGAAGAGTGAACGTTTCTGAGACAGACAGGATCTAAAACCATAGTGGGACATGACAGTGAAAGGACTTTGGCTGATTCCGGGGACCTAGATTTCAGGAGATGGTTTCATCTGAACCTTGTTGAAGGGCTAGGCTGGGTGTGTGCGTGGGGCAAGAACATCCATTAGCAAAGGAAGGAGATGTCTTCTTAGCTCTAAAAAAGGAGTTCCTTTTGAATCATGTTGGATTTGGAATTTGAGTTTATGCCACCTGCGTAGTTTAGAAAACCCCAGGCTGAGAACCTCATCTCAGTGCATCTGGGTTGAAGTGCCCAAGGGCTTGGCAGAAGTAAACACAAATCCCCTCTAGAAGAATGCCATCCTCACCCCACTGATTAAGAACTCTGAAATATGAACAAACAACAAAAACTCGACATCTAAGGAAATGAGCCACCATGAGGGAGAGTCGCCTTGAAGCCCATTGTGTTGTGCCATTTGTGCCTCTGTTCATGCCTCTTGTTTTATCTCGTTTCATTGTATACTAGGTGCTCTTCTCAGTGCTAAGTTTATAAGAGCCAAATTATTCAGTGGGGAAGTGGGTATTGCTGTTGACCCGAGAACTTGGTACGTTTGCCCCAGAGTCCTCCCCACTTCAGATTTCTGATTCACTTTGAGGAAACTGGTGCTTTTCCCTTCCTAGTTTGAAGTTTGTTATTTTGCAAGTGAAAAAACTAAGGCCACTGGTTAAGTGACCTGCCCAATATAATGAACCTTGGTTTCCTTGTCTGTAGAATGGAGATAATACCTACCTCTGGGGTGCTGCCATGATGAAAGGTTAAACCACATGTCATCTGCCACAAATATACTTTTTCTCCTTCTCTGTGCCCAGGATAGTCACAGACAGTATGGACTCAGCTCTGATTTTCAGGCAAGATGCTTTTCTACTACTGGTTCAATTCCCAAGAGGTCTTTGTTCAAGCCCATACAGAATCCCACGCTTCACTCTTAATCGTTCTCAGATTATTTCATGTTTGTGAGTTTTGCTTTCATTAGTTAGACTATGAACTGTTTAAGGTCAGGGACCAGATCTTGTCCAGATTTTTATATTAATTTTGTATTATCTAGTCTTGGGCTAGTTACTTGGTGGTGGTGGTGGTGTAGTTGCTAAGTTGTGTCCGACTCTTGTGACCCCATGGACTATAGCCCGCCAGGCTCCTCTGTCCATGGGATTCTCCAGGCAAGAATACTGGAGTGATTTGCCATTTCCTTCTCCAGGCGATCTTCTGACCCAAGAATGGAACCCAGGTCTCCTGCATTGCAGGCAGATTCTTTACTGACTGAGCTACATGGGAAAATTAATAGTTACTTGGTAGATGTTTTACAATAATTGTTTATTGTTGCTTGATTAAACATGTAGTGCCATTGTTATGAGTAGATGAAAATATTTCTGTCCAAAAATGTCATCATGGTCATAATGTGAGAGTGACTCAGTGGTAAAGAATCTGCTTGCCAGTGCAGGAGACGTGGGTTCAATCCCTGGATCAAGAAAATCTCCTGGAGGAGGAAATGACAGCCCACTCCAGTGTTCTTGCCTGGAAAATCCCATGAACAGAGGAGCCTGGTGGGCTGCAATCCATGGGATCACAGAGTTGTACACGACTAAGTGAGCGTGCACACGCACACACACTCTTGAGAGTTTTGACAAAGTAAGAAAACACTTTAGCTGGCTATATATTTATGATGTAGACATGTATATTCTGCTCTCTGTTCCTGATGGATAAGATGATTCCTACCTGACTTCATGCTGCAGTGTCCTTTATAGTCCAGGACTGCTTATTTGTGCATGCCCAGGCATGTGTGTTGGTATTGCTCACCAAGCTGGGACTCTGTCTATGTATTGGAAACTATTGAACGCCGACAGCTGCGTCTGTGTAGCCCTGAGCTCGTTTTAGGATTGGAAATGTGTCCCCCCTGTCTGAGCATTGGCCCATCAGTCAGCTCTGGTCCCCTGCCTTCCTGCCCTGCCCTCTGCGCCAAGACAGCACCTTGATCGGCTGTCGGGCGTGCTCTCTGTGTCTGCCCTGTCCATCTGTTGCCCAAGGGTCGGGCATTCTTGCTCATCATTGGAACCAAGGAGGAAGCACTTGGAAGTTATCCTTCCCATAGAATCCAGCTGAGGCTGGGCCACAGCCAGGATTTCTGTTCTCTTTCAGCTGCTGGCTGCATTCCAGTGACCCATTTGAGCCCTTGCTATATGAAAAACATGAAAATGCCAGGGGATTATTTCTGCAAGTAAAAAAGATGGCATCAGATGCGAAAACAAATTTATTCATCATAATGTAAAGTGATATTTGTTTTCATCTTAGTTTAACAGTGTATAGGTATTCATGAAAAATGAAGAAAAAGAACAAATTGCCTTTATCTATTATAATAGATCTTTTGGAAAGAACTTCAAGTTGTAAGTTTAAAAAAAAATTACTGAAATTTATGTTAGTATTGAAATAAGCTTTAAAAGTTTTAAGTAATCCCAGAGATGTATAAAAATTCAGATTTACTGTAATCAGGTGTCCCTTTCATGCAGATATAATCACTCTCAGGAGTGTGGGACATCTGAGTAGAACTAATGCCGCAGTTGTTTTCCAAATTCTTCACTTGACTCTGATAGTTTCTTCTTTTTTGTATAGGAACCTGCTGACATTTTATATTTCCTTTTAGGCATGACCAAGAGGGTGTTTTCTCCCCTAACCTAGACTTGTTTATTCTTGTGTTTGTACTAGCCCGGAGCTGGTTGGAGTGTCCTGCATTGTGGTGCGTCTATGAAACAACCCTGAGTTATTGGTGTTCTAGTCAGCCTCTGTGTGGCGACATCACCTGAGGGGCCTGGGGGATGTTTTTAGCTACTTGGAACTTTGTATTGTAATTGTGTTTATTAGTATTTGAAGAAAAACTAATTATATAATTGTATTCATGCATTTACTGTCATCCAGTGCATTTACTACATTAGATGACTGTAGCTTAACCTATTAAAGGTCCTAAGTTTCCAGCTCTTTTAATGGAAAAAAAAAAAAAATAAGCAATTCCTTTCTTATTTAGAGGATTGTTGTTGTTCAGTCACTAAGTCATGTCCAACTCTTTGTGGCCCCATGAACTGTAGCTCACCAGGCTCTTCTGTCTTCCACAATCTCTTGGAGTTTGCTCAGATTTATGTCCATTGAGTCAGTGATGCTATCTAACCATCTCATCCTCTGCCGCCCCCTTCTCCTTTTTCCTTCAGTCTTTCCTAGCATCAGGGTCTTTTCCAGTGAGTGGGCTCTTCGAATCAGGTGGCCAAAGTGTTGGAGCTTCAGCATGAGTCCTTCCAATTAATATTCAGGGCTGCATATTAATCATAGTCCTTCTAAATTCCTGGTCTGATAATTCCAGCATCCCTGCCATTTCTAAGTCTGGTTATGATGCTCGCTCTGTGTGTTCAAACTATGTTTTCTGCCTCTTAGTATGTCTTGTAAGTTTTTCTTCATAGGTGGATATGACGTACTGGTTAAAAGGAACTGCTTTAAATAGGCCTTTAGTAATGTGGTGGGTAAGGTGTTGGGCAGGGGAAGTATTCTGTAGTCCAGTGATTACATCTCAGCTGTGTGTGCGTGTGTTTGTGAATACAGATTTCTTTTTTATTGTGTTGAACAATGTATAACGTGAAACATACTATCTTAACCATTTCTAATGTGCAGTTTTGTATGTTAATATATTCACACACTTGTGAATATATGGCTGGCTGGAGACAACCAGTCTCCAGAACTTCCCCTTGCAAAATGGAAACTCTGAACCTGTTAAACAGTGACTCTCCTGTTCCTGCCTCCCTGGAACCCCTGGCAGTGACTGTTCTACTTTCTGCTTCTATAGATATGACTGTTTTGCATGCCTTGTATAAATGGAGTACGCAGTAGTTGTCTTTTGTGATTGTCTTATTTCACTTAGTGAAATGTTTTCAAGGTTCATCCACGTTGTGGTGTATGTAAGAATTTCTCTCCTTTTTAAGGCCAAATAATATGCCTTTGTATGTGTATGCCACGTTTTGTTTATTCATCTGATGATGGACACTTACTTTGCTCCCACCTCTTGGCAATTGTAAATAATGTTGCTGTGAATCTGGGTGTGCAGGTGTCTCTTCGGGATCCTTTCAGTTCTCTGTGTCCATCTGGAAGTGGAATTGCCAGATCATATGGTGGTTGTTTGAGCATTCTTTGGCATTGCCTTTCTTTGGGATTGGAATGAAAACTGACCTTTTCCAGTCCTGTGGCCACTGCTGAGTTTTCCAAATTTGCTGGCATATTGAGTGCAGCACTTTCACAGCATCATCTTTCAGGATTTGAAATAGCTCAACTGGAATTCCATCACCTCCACTAGCTTTGTTCATAGTGATGCTTTCTAAGGCCCACTTGACTTCACATTCCAGGATGTCTGGCTCTAGGTCAGTGATCACACCATCGTGATTATCTGGGTCGCGAAGATCTTTTTTGTACAGTTCTTCTGTGTATTCTTGCCATCTCTTCTTAATATCTTCTGCTTCTGTTAGGTCCATACCATTTCTGTCCCTTACCGAGCCCATCTTTGCATGAAATGTTCCCTTGGTATCTCTAATTTGTTTGAAGACATCTCTAGTCTTTCCCATTCTGTTGTTTTCCTCTATTTCTTTGCATTGATCGCTGAGGAAGGCTTTCTTATCTCTTCTTGCTATTCTTTGGAACTCTGCATTCAGATGCTTATATCTTTCCTTTTCTCCTTTGCTTTTCGCTTCTCTTCTTTTCACAGCTATTTGTAAGGCTGTCCAGAGACAGCCATTTTGCTATTTTGCATTTCTTTTCCATGGGGATGGTCTTGATCCCTGTCTCCTGTACAATGTCACAAACCTCATTCCATCGTTCATCAGGCACTCCATCTATCAGATCTAGGCCCTTAAATCTATTTCTCACTTCCACTGTATAATCATAAGGGATTTGATTTAGGTCCTACCTGAACGGTCTAGTGGTTTTCCCTACTTTCTTCAATTTAAGTCTGAATTTGGCAATAAGGAGTTCATGATCTGAGCCACAGTCAGCTCCTGGTCTTGTTTTTATTGACTGTATAGAGCCTCTCCATCTTTGGCTACAAAGAATATAATCAGTCTGATTTCGGTGTTGACCATCTGGTCATGTCCATGTGTAGAGTCTTCTCTTGTGTTGTTGGAACAGGGTGTTTGCTATGACCAGTGCATTTTCTTGGCAAAACTCTCTTAGTCTTTGCCCTGCTTCATTCTGTATTCCAAGGCCAAATTTGCCTGTTACTCCAGGTGTTTCTTGACTTCCTGCTTTTGCATTCCAGTCCCCTATAATGAAAAGAACATCTTTTTTGGGTGTTAGTTCTAAAAGGTCTTGTAGGTCTTCATAGAACCGTTCAACTTCAGCTTCTTCAGCGTTACTGGTTGGGGCATAGACTTGGATTACTGTGATATTGAATGGTTTGCCTTGGAAACGAACAGAGATCATTCTGTCGTTTTTGAGATTGCATCCAAGTACTGTATTTCGGACTCTTTTGTTGACCATGATGGCCACTCCATTTCTTCTAAGGGATTCCTGCCCACAGTAGTAGATATAATGGTCATCTGAGTTAAATTCACCCATTCCAGTCCATTTCAGTTCACTGATTGCTAGAATGTCGACATTCACTCTTGCCATTTCTTGTTCGACCACTTCCAATTTGCCTTGATTCATGGACCTGACATTCCAGGTTCCTATGCAATATTGCTCTTTACAGCATCGGACCTTGCTTCTATCACCAGTCACCTCCACAGCTGGGTATTCTTTTTGCTTGGGCTCCAACCCTTTATTCTTTCTGGAGTTATTTCTCCACTGATCTCCAGTAGCATATTGGGCACCTACTGACCCGGGGAGTTCCTCTTTCAGTATCCTATCATTTTGCCTTTTCTTACTGTTCATGGGGTTCTCAAGGCAAGAATACTGAAGTGGTTTGCCATTCCCTTCTCCAGTGGACCACATTCTGTCAGATCTCTCCACCATGACCCGCTCGTCTTGGGTTGCCCCACAGGCATGGCTTAGTTTCATTGAGTTAGACAAGGCTGTGGTCCTAGTGTGATTAGATTGACTTGTTTTCTGTGAGTATGGTTTCAGTGTGTCTGCCCTCTGATGCCCTCTTGGAACACCTACCGTCTTACTTTGGTTTCTCTTACGTTGGGCGTGGGGGGTATCTCTTCACGGCTGCTCTAGCAAAGCACCGCTGCCCTTCCTGACGTTCAGCGTGGGATAGCTCCTCTAGGCCCTCCTGCGCCTGTGTAGCCAGGGCTCCTTGAACGTGGGGTTGGTCCTCCCGGCCGCAGTCCCTGGCCTCCGGCATGGGGGCATGGGGTAGCTCTTCTCTGCCGTTCCTGCACTTTCGCAGCCTGGCACCTTGGGCTGCTGCCCCTGACCTCGGACGTGGGGTAACTCCTCTTGGCCGCTGCCCTTGGGGGCATGGGGTCCTCCCGGCTTCTGCCCCTGACCCCATCGGATGTGGGGTAGCTCCTCTCGGCCGGTCGCAGCCGCCTGCGCTTAGTGCGCCGGTCGCAGCCGCCTGCGCTTAGTGCGCCGGTCGCAGCCGCCTGCGCTTAGTGCGCCGGTCGCAGCCGCCTGCGCTTAGTGCGCCGGTCGCAGCCGCCTGCGCTTAGTGCGCCGCATTCAATATCACAGTAATCCAAGTCTATGCCCCAACCAGTAACGCTGAAGAAGCTGAACGGTTCTGTGAAGACCTACAAGACCTTTTAGAACTAATGCCCCCAAAAGATGTCCTTTTCATTATAGGGGACTGGAATGCAAAAGCAGGAAGTCAAGAAACACCTGGAATAACAGGCAAATTTGGCCTTGGAATACAGAATGAAGCAGGGCAAAGACTAAGAGAGTTTTGCCAAGAAAATGCACTGGTCATAACAAACACCCTGTTCCAACAACACAAGAGAAGACTCTACACATGGACATGACCAGATGGTCAACACCAAAATCAGATTGATTATATTCTTTGTAGCCAAAGATGGAGAGGCTCTATACAGTCAATAAAAACAAGACCAGGAGCTGACTGTGGCTCAGATCATGAACTCCTTATTGCCAAATTCAGACTTAAATTGAAGAAAGTAGGGAAAACCACTAGACCGTTCAGGTAGGACCTAAATCAAATCCCTTATGATTATACAGTGGAAGTGAGAAATAGATTTAAGGGCCTAGATCTGATAGATGGAGTGCCTGATGAACGATGGAATGAGGTTTGTGACATTGTACAGGAGACAGGGATCAAGACCATCCCCATGGAAAAGAAATGCAAAACAGCAAAATGGCTGTCTGGGGAGGCCTTACAAATAGCTGTGAAAAGAAGAGAAGCGAAAAGCAAAGGAGAAAAGGAAAGATATAAGCATCTGAATGCAGAGTTCCAAAGAATAGCAAGAAGAGATAAGAAAGCCTTCCTCAGCGATCAGTGCAAGAAATAGAGGAAAACAACAGAATGGGAAAGACTAGAGATGTCTTCAAGAAAATTAGAGATACCAAGGGAACATTTCATGCAAAGATGGGCTCAGTAAAGGACAGAAATGGTATGGACCTAACAGAAGCAGAAGATATTAAGAAGAGATGGCAAGAATACACAGAAGAACTGTACAAAAAAGATCCTCGCGACCCAGATAATCACGATGGTGTGATCACTGACCTAGAGCCAGACATCCTGGAATGTGAAGTCAAGTGGGCCTTAGAAAGCATCACTATGAACAAAGCTAGTGGAGGTGATGGAATTCCAGTTGAGCTATTTCAAATCCTGAAAGATGATGCTGTGAAAGTGCTGCACTCAATATGCCAGCAAATTTGGAAAACTCAGCAGTGGCCACAGGACTGGAAAAGGTCAGTTTTCATTCCAATCCCAAAGAAAGGCAATGCCAAAGAATGCTCAAACTACCGCACAATTGCACTCATCTCACATGCTAGTAAAGTAATGCTCAAAATTCTCCAAGCCAGGCTTCAGCAATACGTGAACTGTGAACTTCCTGATGTTCAAGCTGGTTTTAGAAAAGGCAGAGGAACCAGAGATCAAATTGCCAACATCCGCTGTATCATGGAAAAAGCAAGAGAGTTCCAGAAAAACATCAGTTTCTGCTTTATTCACTATGCCAAAGCCTTTGACTGTGTGGATCACAATAAACTGTGGAAAATTCTGAAAGAGATGGGAATACCAGATCACCTGACCTGCCTCTTGAGAAATCTGTATGCAGATCAGGAAGCCACAGTTAGAACTGGACATGGAACAACAGACTGGTTCCAAATAGGAAAAGGAGTATGTCAAGGCTGTATATTGTCACCCTGTTTATTTAACTTATATGCAAAGTACATCATGAGAAACGCTGGACTGGAAGAAACACAAGCTGGAATCAAGATTGCCTGGAGAAATATCAGTAACCTCAGATATGCAGATGACACCACCCTTATGGCAGAAAGTGAAGAGGAACTCAAAAGCCTCTTGATGAAAGTGAAAGAGGAGAGTGAAAAAGTTGGCTTAAAGCTCAACATTCAGAAAACTAAGATCATGGCATCGGGTCCCATCACTTCATGGCAAATAGATGGGGAAACAGTGGAAACAGTGTCCGACTTTATTTTGGGGGGCTCCAAAATCACTGCAGATGGTGACTGCAGCCATGAAATTAAAAGACGTTTACTCCTTGGAAGGAAAGTTATGACCAACCTAGATAGCATATTCAAAAGCAGAGACATTACTTTGCAACAAAGGTCCGTCTAGTCAAGGCTATGGTTTTTCCTGTGGTCATGTATGGATGTGAGAGTTGGACTGTGAAAAAGGCTCAGTGCTGAAGAATTGATGGTTTTGAACTGTGATGTTGGAGAAGACTCTTGAGAGTCCCTTGGACTGCAAGGAGATCCAACCAGTCCATTCTGAAGGAGATCAGCCCTGGGATTCTTTGGAAGGAATGATGCTAAAGCTGAAACTCCAGTACTTTGGCCACCTCATGTCAAGAGTTGCCTCATTGGAAAAGACTCTGATGTTGGGAGGGATTGGGGGCAGGAGGAGAAGGGGACGACAGAGGATGAGATGGCTGGATGGTATCACTGACTCGATGGACGTGAGTCTGAGTGAACTCCGGGAGTTGGTGATGGACAGGGAGGCCGGGCGTGCTGCGATTCATGAGGTTGCAAAGAGTCGAACAGGACTGGGCAACTGGACTGAGGGGAACTGATGGTGGTTGTATTTTTTTTTTTTTTTGAAACTTCATATTCCATAGCAGCTATGCCATTGTGCAGTCCTGTTAGCAATATGTAGGCATTCTGGTTTCTCCACATCCCTGTCAGTGTTTTTTTATACTAGTCGTCCTGTTGAGTGTGAGGTGATGTCTCACTGTGGTTTTAGGTGTGAACAGTTCCCACACTTGCACTCTTTCAGTTTTCTCCGGAGCACTGTGTTCTCTTGGCCTTCGCCATGGTCTTAGCACACGCTGTCCCATTTGCTTGTAATCCTCCCTTTGCCTCCACCATCTCTTCCATTGTGGACTTGACATCTCCTCTTCCTTCAGGTTGCTGCTGTCAGAACATCACACACCTCCCCTTTGTGGCTTCTGTCTTCACCATGAGCATTTGATTAATATCTCATCTGCATTACTGGGCTTGTTGGCCCCTTGCTGGTAGGAGCACATCTCTATTTGCTCAGCATTGTGGTTTTAGCACCCAACTTAGTGCCTGATACGTAACAGTAGCAACATTAATGGAAGAAGGCAGTGTCACCTGCCAGGGACCAGCCCCGGCTGATCCAGGGTATTCGAAGGAGAGACGGCATAGGCGAGGATCAGGATACAATAGCTTCAATTAGATATTAATTAAAGATATAAAGAGTAATAGAATAAGGATAGCTCAGTAGGAAAATTCAGTGGAGAAAAGAGGCTGAGTAGTTTGGTTTACGCGGGAGACCAATAAAACTTCAAGACAAGAAGTTTGCACCACTTACGTAGGCCGCAGGCGTCCTTCCGTTCTCCCGAAGGAGAGGAGACACTGAGGCCTCCCCGGTCGGATCTTAGAAGCCCAGGCATAATTAGTAAGCATGGTGGGTTCCGCGCTCCAGATGGAGACTCAGCCAGAGTGAGAGAGAGAGCGACATGGGGAGACCAGTATTTCGAGAAACTGATCCCAATTCTTTATTTTCCAGAGTCTGTTTTTATACACTAAGATGTTATACAAAAGTCACGTGGGGACAGCAGTCCTGACTTTTATTTAAGTCAGGTGCTTCACACAAATGTATACAGAGGTCTTAGGGGTGTTACATCATCTTCTGGCCACGGGGGCCTGCTGACAATTTACGACCCTCTCCTTGTGACAGCGGTCAGTCAATCAGGACACTTATTTCTCCAGGGCTGATTATTCTCAAAACAGACGCCACCCAAGTAAAGTTACATTCCTACAGGGTGAGGGTGTAGTGGGTTTTAGTTAAGGAAAGAATTTACTTAGCCTAAGGTCTAACGTGATTAATATCAAAGGTTAATACTTATTTTTTCTATATATTCATTAATGTGTGTAAGGGCAGGGGATGTGGAGACTTAGCAACAAACATTGGCTCAACAAATGAAAAACCCTTCACCAATACAATTTCTAATCAGCCCATTATACTTATACTAATAGTTTTCTAACTTTTCTAAGGAACCTGTTTTTAGAAGGTTTAAAGCATCTCGTGCCTCTCACGGTTGGGAGGCTGTGAGCAATCACATGTGGCCGGACGAGCCTGTCAGGCAGGCTAGAGAACCTTCAGAGGAGTTTGTAGGTTAAAACACTCTTGTCACACCCAAGAGTTTTTATTGACTGGAGCTCTAGGTTAACTCCTTCTCCGAAAGAGGTGGTGGGGGACAGCCCCCCGTAAAGTCAGAGGTGTAGGTGAGAGCACAAAGTAGTAAAGTAGGCAGGCTCTGGTTATGGGGGTAGACGCTCGAGGATTTCCAGGGGGACTCCTGAGGCTCGATCCCGCCTTTGCGTATGTCGAGCCTCCTTCCTCATGACCTTTGTCACGGGCGGAGTACCTCACTCTGGCCCCCAACAGTCACCCCACTCCAGTACTGTTGCCTGGAAAATCCCGTGGACGGAGGAACCTGGTAGGCTGCAGTTCATGGGGTCGCTGATGGTCAAACACGACTGAGCGACTTCACTTTCATTTTTCACTTTAATGCATTGGAGAAGGAAATGGCAACCCACTCCAGTGTTCTTGCCTGGAGAATCCCAGGGACAGGGGAGCCTGGTGGGCTGCCATCTATGGGATCGCACAGAGTCGGGCACGACTGAAGTGACTTAGCAGCAGCAGCAGCAACATTAATAATCATCACTAACACTGTGTAGCATTTACTCCATGCCAGACACTGGTTTTGAAAATGAAGATACAGTTTACATACAGTAAATTCGCCTGTTTTAGTGTACAGCTCTGTGCAATTTGAGAAGCATAAGCAGTTGTATAACCAGCGTCATATCAACACATGGAGCAGTTCTGTCACTTCCAAGTTTCCCTGTTCCCCTTCCCCCGCCCTTTTCCTGCATTTCTTTATTTTTTCTTCCAACATAATTGACATAACGTTGTATAAGTTTAAGGTGTATAGGGATAATGTGATACACTTCTATATCGCAGAATGTGTGACTTAACACTTCCATCACCTCTCATAATTGGCATTTCTGTTTCGTAGTGACAGGATTTAAGACTGACTCTCTTGGCACCTGTCAGGTCTGTAATGGAGTGTCATTACCGTAACGCCCATGCTGTCCGTGACATCCCCAGGACTTGGTCTGTCTGTGTGGGCCTTTACCTCTGGACCGTCCTCACGTATTTTTCTGTTTCCCTGCCCTCTGCTTAGGTGGAGCAGGTTGGCCAGGGTGGTCTGGAATTGGGTCTGTCTCTGCTCCCAGGTCACTTCTGCTCTTAGAAAATCCTGATTGGTTAGGCCCTGGTTAAATAGTTTTTCTGTAGAGGAGGCCTTGTTAAGAAGAGCAGAGTGCTCTGCTGTATTTCCAGATGATTCCTTTCCCCTTCCTCTGCCAGCAGCCAGGACGTTTTTCTTCAAGATTTACTGTGAGGACCTGCTGAGCTTCTGGAGGTAAAAGTTACCGAAGTGGGTCCCCTGAGACTTTTATCTCTCAGACTTGCTCACTCTGAGCCTCTTACACTTCATGCTTTACAGTTCAGGTTTCCTTGGGGCAGGTTTGACCTCCACTGTGGGCCCTGGGGAATATTGGTCCTTCAGGTTCAGGCTCTCCACTTTGAGGCTGGGCCAGAGTTCAAGTACCTGAGAGTGTGACCAGCGGCTTGGTTTGCCCAGGACTAAGGGGTTTCCTGCGATGTGGGATCTTCAGTGCTGAAAGTGACACAGTTCCAGGGAAACTGGGACATTTAGGCACCTAATTCTGATCCCACTGTTTATAACAGCATTAGTCCAGACAGTTCTGGACAAATATGTATCTTATGTCTGCATTTGCTGGATAACTCCAGCTTTCTCCTGTATTTATGTGTGTGTGTGTGTGTGTGTCTGTCTGTCTGTCTGCGCCCACGCGTCCGTGCGTGCCTTCCTCAGATATTTCTCATGGTTTCCTGTAAGTCCAGCACAAATTTTGTTTGTTGTAATTTACTCAAGATCTAGTTACATAGTAGTGGGCAGGCCCTACAGAGCTGTAACCTGTAATTTCACTTTTTACTTCTGTTGTTGAGAGCATGTTACCATATCACTCCCTAGTCATCTATAATATAGTTGCTGGTGGGTGCATATTTTTCTGCATTATATCTTTACCAACATTTATTGAACTAATATTCCATTTTGGACATATAAGTTATCTCAGATTTTTCTCTTATAAAAATGCTGTGGTGGAAACCCTTATAGCTATATCTTTGTAGAAGATTATTTTCATTTGATAAATTTTCAGAAGTAGAATTGCTGAATCAAATGGTTTGTCACATTTTAAGTCTTTTGAATTATATCACCAAATTGTCTCTCATTTCTCTGCACCCACATGACACTAGGAGTGATAGTTTCTTGGTCCTTGTGACTGTGGTAAGTGAGATGCTCTCCCTTGCTGGTGAAGGCATTTGACTTTTGATACCAGTGAGCCCTGTAAATGGTGCCTCAGTATTTTAGCATCTAAGTTTCAGATGTGGGTTCATCCTCAGAAGTATCTAACTCCCGCTCTCTTTTCAGCTTGTAATCAGTCTGTCTTGCAGTCTCCATGCCCTCCTTTCTCTGTACAGATGGTTCATGTTCTCAGAACTGGCAGTAGAAATCAGGCACAGAAAGTAAATAGGAGTAACCTTCCCCCAAAATGTCTCTCTTCCCTGTTCTCTGAACACAGCCTCGGACCCTCGCCGTCTCCCCAAATTCTTTCACTTGCCCGGGCTGCAGTGCCTCAGGCTCGCAAAAGGCTCAGATTTGAATGTTTGGTGTTAATGACTGGGTTTATGAAGAGCATTCAGTCAGCATTTATTGCTTCCTTTTTTCTTAGAAGACTGTTTGGGGCGCTGCACTGTACCTAACACTTTATTGAACACTAAATGCACTACTGGTGGGTACTGCAGGTGAGAGAGAAATGGGAATCAGATGTTTGTGGTTTAGTAGATGTGATGGATTACACACAAAAACAGCTGTACCACGAGCAGGGAAGACTCTTGCCCTGTGAGTCTGGGCAGTGCTTCTGTGTGCTACGAGCATCGAAAGGAGCTAGTGCTGTTTGGACTAAGACAGCTTTTCTGTGGAAAATGTCTCTGAAGTGAACAATCAACAGGAAAATGGTTTGACACTCACACATTTGTAGTAAGATTTCATCTTGTAAATAAGCCTGGGCACAAGTGTGCATTCAAATCTTTAGTTATCATCTCACTAGCATGTTTTGAGAATTAAGAGCTAGAGAATAACAGCAAAATATATTAAATCATTATTAAACTCCATTATCTCTGCAGTGGTGCTCTAGGTTTTTCACATGGCAGCCAAGAGACAAGTGACTGCTGAGGTACCCCTGTCTTCCCCCGCCTCACCTCCTGCCCCATAGACTGTTTGACATTGATTTTTTTAAACAAATGAAGTATAGTTGTTTTATAATATTATATTAGCTTCAGGTGTACAGTGTAGTGATTCAATATTTTTATAGATTATGTTCCATATAAAGTTATAATAATATAATGGCTGTATTTCCCTGTGCTGTACCTTGTGTTATCCTTATTGCTTGTCTGTTTTATAGACAGGAATTTGTACCACTTAATTCCCTACCCCTGTTTTGCTCCTCCTCCTTCCCTCTCCCCACTGGTAAATGGTCTGTTATTTATACTGTGAATATGCTTCTATTTTGTTATATACATTCATTTATTTTTTAGATTCCACAAATAGGTGATTATAGATGGGGAAACAGTGGAAACAGTGGCTGACTTAATTTTTGAGGGCTCCAAAATCACTACAGATGGTAATTGTAGCCCTGAAATTAAAAGATGCTTACTCCTTGGAAGGAAAGTTATGACCAACCTAGATAGCATATTCAAAAGCAGAGACATTACTTTGTCAACAAAGGTCTGTCTAGTCAAGGCTATGGTTTTTCCAGTAGTCATGTATGGATGTGAGAGCTGGACTAGAAAGAAAGCTGAGTGCCAAAGAATTGATGCTTTTGAACTGTGGTGCTGGAGAAGATCCCTGAGAGTCCCTTGGACTGCAAGGAGATCTAACCAGTCCATCCTAAAGGAAATCAGTCCTGGGTGTTCATTGGAAGGACTGATGTTGAAGCTGAAACTCCAATATTTTGGCCACCTAATGCGAAGAGCTGACTCATTTGAAAAGACCCTGATGTTGGGAAAAGATTGAGGGCAGGAGGAAAAAGATTGAGGGCAGGAGGAGAAGGGGATGACAGAGGATGAGATGGTTGGATGGTATCACTGACTCAATGGACATGAGTTTGGGTGAACTCTGGGAGTTGGTGATGGACAGGGAGGCCTGGCGTGCTGCGGTTCATGGGGTCACATCTGAGTGACTGAACTGAACTGATAGGTGATAATGTATACCGTGTTGGTTTTTCTCTTTCTCACTCACTTCACTAAATGTATTATTCTTTAGGTCCATCTGAGAGTTTACCTTAAAGGCAGTGTTGGAAGGCAAATTTGAACTAGCCTCAAGGCAACTGTTGAAACTAGTAACCAGTTAGAACTGCCTTGGGCTCCTTTGATACTTGTGGGTTGTGGAAAATTCCCCAGGGAAAAGAGTGACTGTAATTAGATGCAGGTCATTGTAGTTAAAAAAAAATGTGGAGTTCAGGCTCCTTTGCTGTCTTTGGAAAGGTGACAGCCTGGGAGCCCTGGGGTGGAGGAAGCCACCCACCCTCCACCCTGCCTGGAGCCAGTCTGAGGCAGCAGGCAGCTGAGGCAGCAGAGCCGCCATCCAGGAAGTAGAAATTTGTTGTTGTTGTTCAGTCCTGTTTGACTCTTTGTGACCCCAGCAGGACAGGCTTACCTGTCCTTCACTATCTCTCGGAGCTTGCTCGAACTCATATCCATTGAGTCGATGATGCCATCCAACCATCTCATCCTCTGTCGCCCTCTTCTCCTGCCTTTTATCTTTCCCAGCATCGGGGTCTTTTCCCAATGAGTCAGTTCTTCGCCTCAGGTGGACAAAGTATTGGAGCTTCAGGTTCAGCATCAGTCCTTCCAATGAATATTCAGGACTGATTTCCTTTGGGATTGACTGGTTTGATCTTACTGTCCAAGGGACTCTCAAGAGTCTTCTCCGACACCACAGTTCAAAAGCATCAATTCTTCAGCACTCAGCTTTCTTTATAGTCCAACTCTTACATCCATACATGACTATTGGAAAAACCATAACTTTGTCTATACAGACCTCTGTGGGCAAAGGAATGTCTCTGCTTTTTAGTATGCTGTCTAGGTTTGTCATAGCTTTTCTTCCAGGGAGCAAGCGTCTTTTAATTTTATGACTGCAGTCACTGTCCACAGTGATTTTGGAGCCCAAGAAAATAAAATCTGTCACTGTTTCCATTTTTTCCTCATCTATTTACTATGAAATGGTGGGGCCAGATGCCATGATCTTTGTTTTTTGAATGTTGAGTTTTAAGCCAGCTTTTTTACTCTCCTCTTTCACCTTTATCAAGAGGTTCTTTTCTAGAAATTGGGGTGTGTTTAATTTATATCACCAGTCAGGAAAACTCATTTTTCTTTCTTCTTCTTCTCTCAAACCCGCAAACAAGTTTATAATCACAAGCTTCAGCTTAAGCTTGTTTGGAATATTTCATTCAAAAGTTTCTGCTTTGTTAATTTTTTCTTTGTATTTGGCATTCGTCTAGCAACATCTGTATGTTTTTTCCCCAAATCTACTTTTTGCTTCTCATTTCAATCTTCTGCTTAATTCCTGTCTTAAAATTTTATACTTTAGGAAGAAATAGAGCTTTATTCTAGAGAAGGAAATGGCAACCCACTCCAGTGTTCTTGCCTGGAGAATCCCATGGACAGAGAAGCCTGGTAGGCTGCAGTCCATGGGGTCGCACAGAGTCGGACACGACTGAAGCAACTTAGCAGTAGCAGCAGCAGAGCTTTATTCTGAAAATTTCTTATCTCCATTTGTTCCTGTTAGTATGTATTTTCTTTGTTTATTCTAAGACACTTAGATTGAGAACTAGAATAGCATTTTTTGATTCTTTATTGGGTTTTTATAAATTGAGAGAATACTGATTATAACTAAAAAAAAAAAACTCCTTAATAATTGATTTGAATTGTCTAAAATCCCCATCCTACAGAGCCTTTCTGGTGCTCAGGGACTCCTGCCCATTCTCAGCTGGTGCTCCGTGAGATCCTTAGCTCTGAAGATGTATTCCTGACGCATCTGTGGAGAGAAAGTACTCCATGCCCACCTGCTCCTCCACCATCTTGTCATCCCCTTTATCTAAAAGCTTCAGAGGACTGATGCCTAATACAGTTCACAGGTGTTAAATCTGTTTATTGTGAGATATACCATCCATGTAGAAAAATATGTCAGACACAGAGGTCGTAAAGAACAATGACAGAGGGAACACCCCAAAACTGCCACCCAGATCCAGACCTGCAAGACCACATGTGTGCCCTTCCCTAATCGCAGTTTCCAGCCCCTCTCCTTTTCTGGTAATTAGTCTACTGCTTTATATTTGCCTTGCTTTAAAAATTTTACTTGTACTTATGCAGTCTTAAGTGATAAATTAGTTTGGCTGTTTTGAACTTTATGTGAATGAATTCATGTTGTAAGTATTCTTTCATAAGGTCCTTCTGCTCAGCATTGTGCCTGTGAAATTCCCTCCTCTTCTGTGTAGTGTTTATTTACATTGCTGTATAGAATTCTGTTGTTAGAGTATACCACACACAATCCATTGAGGTTTGTTTCAGTGTCTGGCTAATGTAAATGCCACTGCTGCTATAAATGGCTGTTTATTTATTCCCTGGAGAGTTTGAAGGCTCTGTCTGGTGCACATATTCAGGAGAGGAATTGCTGCTTGCAGAGCATTCACATCGTCAGTAGTACTAGCTAACACCAGCAGTTTTCCAGAGTCGTGACAGCCTTATAGCTTTTAATGAATCCATTTCTATCAAAATTGTCTAAATGAAAAACATCTCCCCCAGTTTATCTCTGATGTTTAACATTAATTCTGATAATTAAAAAAAAATGAAAAATGCATTTTTATCCCCCCCCAATAGTAAATTTTATCTGTGTTGGTGGAAAGTAGGAATCAGATAAACCAGAATAACCCGTAGTGAGATAATTCTAGTTAGAAAATAGATTTTTAAAATCACCTGATTTTAAAAATCGAGGTGAGATATATTAGTACGTAACAAATCTATCATTTTAATCATTTTTACCTGTACGGTTCAACAACAATGACCTTAATAGAAGTACATGCACATTTTTATGCAACCATTACCACTGGCCAGGTCCAGAATGTTTTCTTCATCCCAAACTGAAACTCTGTACCCATTAAATAAGAACGCCCCAATCTCCCCTCTCCCAGCTCCTTGCAGCCACCATTCTACTCTGTCTTTATGAAATTGACTGCTCTAGATTCTTCATATAAGTGGAATCATACTTACATATGTATTTGTCCTTATGTATCTGGCTTATTTCACTTAGCATAATGTCTTCAAGTTTCATCCATGTAGCATGTGTCAGAATTTCTTTTTAAGGCTGAATAATACTGTATGTGTTTCCACATCTTTACCCACTCATCTGTCTGAGGACACTTGGGTTCCCTCCACCTTCAAGCTTTTGTGAATAGTGCTGCTTTGAACATGGATGTGCATGTGCAAATATTTGTTTTGAGTCATTGCTTTCAGTTGAATAGTTGCTTTTTAACCTTTTTATACCAAACCCTTTTATTAGTGCTGATTTGAAAATCAGCTTCCCCTAGAAACTGATCAGTTATATCCTTATTTTCTCATGAGAAAATAAGACAGAAAGAAGGAGAGCGTCCCACATCGCCTGTTTCTATTAATGGTAGCACTAAGATTGGCACCAGCCTGGGCCTTGCAGGTCATGGGGTTGCAAGGAGTCAGACGCAACTTAGCAACTGAAAAGCTGAGCTTCCCTGTGGCTCAGCGGTAAAGAATCTACCTGCCAGTGCAGGGGACGGGGATTTGATCCCACATTCTGCGGAGCAACTAAGCCCATGTGCTGCAGCTACTGAGCCTGTGCTCTGGAGCCCAGGAGCTGCAGCTCCTGAAGCCTCCAGCCCTAGAGCCCGTGCCCCGTAATAAGAGAAGCCGCTACAGCGGGCGGCCGGCTCACTGCCACGGGAGAGTAGTCCCTGCTTGCTGCAACTGCAGAAAAGCCTGAGCAGCAATGAAGCCAAAATAAAGGACTACATGGAGTTAAGAGCAGCAGAGAATGAAAAAATAAAAGATAGGCACCTGCCTTTCAGTAATTAGGAGACTATGTGTTCTTTTGTTGTTAGATTTTGATAGCCACTATCCATTTGAAAAATAATAAAGTTGCATGCCATTTTTCTTTAAAATAGCTGTCTTATTTGTCTAGCATATATGGAGCTTTTAATTTTAAAAGTTTGGTTAAAAACCATAGCAACATACACAAAATGAAACACTTTTGTCTGTGCTTTTACTATGGAAATGTATCCTACATACTGATACTTTATTTCAATAAAGTTTTTAAGGCTTGCATTCTGGAGAGTTGGGATGTCAGTGATATTTAACATTTTTGGTTTTAGGGCCCCTTTGTATCTCAAAAATTATTGAAGTCCAAAAAGAGCTTTGAGTATGTGGGTATTGGTGCTCAGTCTCTTGTGTCCGACTCTGCAACCCCATGGACCGTAGCCTGCCAGGCTCCTCTGTCCATGGGATTCTCCAGGCAAGAATACTGGAGTGGATTGCCATTTCCTCCTCCAATGTGGGTGTGAGCTGCTGATTTACTGTATTAGAAACTAAAACTGAGAAGCAAAAAAATTTACTAGCTCATTTAAAAATAAACCTAAAAATTATAAATAATCTATTTTCTATGGAAAAATAGCTGTATTTTCTAACTGAAAACTTTACTGAGAAGAGTATCTCACATTTTGGTACAATATCTTCAGTGTCTCAGTTCAGTTCAGTCACTCAGTCATGTCCGACTCTTTGCAACCCCATAAATTGCAGCACTCCAGGCCTCCCTGTCCATTACCAACACTCCAGAGTTCACTCAAACTCACATCCATCGAGTCAGTGCTGCCATCCAGCCATCTCATCCTCTGTCGTCCCCTTCTTCTCCTACCCCCAGTCCTTCCCAGCATCAGGGTCTTTTCCAGTGAGTCAGCTCTTCTCATGAGGTGGCCAAAGTATTGGAATTTCAGCTTTAGCATCCGTCCTTCCATAGAACACTCAGGACTGATCTCCTTTAGAATGGACTGATTGGATCTCCTTGCAGTCCAAGGGACTCTCAAGAGTCTTCTCCAACACCACAGTTCAAAAGCATCAATTCTTCGGTGCTCAGCTTTCTTCACAGTCCAACTCTCACATCCATACTTGACCACAGGAAAAACCATAGCCTTGACTAGACGGACCTTTGTTGGCAAAGTAATGTCTCTGCTTTTGAATATGCTATTTAGGTTGGTCATAACTTTCCTTCCAAGAAGTAAGCTTCTTTTAATTTCATGGCTGCAATCACCATCTGCAGTGATTTTGGAGCCCCCCAAAATAAAGTCTGACACTGTTTCCACTGTTGCCCCATCTATTTGCCGTGAAGTGATGGGACCGGATGCCATGATCTTAGTTTTCTGAATGTTGAGCTTTAAGCCAACTTTTTCACTCTCCACTTTCACTTTCATCAAGAGGCTTTTGAGTTCCTCTTCACTTTCTGCCATAAGGGTGGTGTCATCTGCATATCTGAGGTTATTGATATTTCTCCCGGCAGTCTTGATTCCAGCTTGTGCTTCTTCCAGTCCAGCGTTTCTCATGATGTACTCTGCATATAAGTTAAATAAGCAGGATGACAATATACAGCCTTGATGTACTCCTTTTCCTATTTGGAACCAGTCTGCTGTTCCATGTCCAGTTCTAACCGTTGCTTCCTGACCTGCATATAGGTTTCTCAAGAGGCAGGTCAGGTAGTCTGGTATTCCCATCTCTTTCAGAATTTTCCACAGTTTATTGTGATCCACACAGTCAAAGGCTTTGGCATAGTCAATAAAGCAGAAATGGTCTAAACGTACTGAAAAGATAGTTATATTCCCATATCTGCTTATATTCCCATATCTGCTTCTGTATGCAATCTGTTACAATATACTGTTTTGTTGTAATGTCTAAAGAAAATTTGACCTCACACAGATATGTGGTTGGAAAAGGAAAGAGTATTTTAATAGTCTTTTCAGCTAATCATGGATATTTTTGTTACTCCACCAGAACTCAACAAGTGGTAGTTTCTTAAAAGGTTAGTAGCAATGTGGAATTTTAAATGTATTAGTGACTTTTTCATACTTATTTATACTAAAATCCATTTGTCTTTTTTTGCACTTTGAATGATTCTGTAAGTATAATTGTTATCAACATGCATTGGTCATTTGAAAAATGTTGATTTAAGCTATGTGAATATTCCAAATACTGACACACTATGAAATATGAAGTCTGCTATCAAAAGTTCACCTATATCAATACCACCTTCTTTTGCTTGCAGAGTATCTTTAAATCTTGGGATTCTATCAAGCACAGAATGATAGATGCTGTTTTTCCCACAATTTTAACTTGAAAACTCTTTTATTATTGGCAACAAATACCATCAGTGACAGCTCAGTTTGTTCATGTTAAAGAAAAAAGTGTCTGCCAAAGACCCAAGCCTGAATGGCCATGATTTGTCAGTCCTTCTTTCCAGTGAAGATGGTATATTTCATGAAGAAGGCGGTTTGCTCAGCCCACCACTGAAGCTGTAGCACAAGTGCTTCTCCTCAGTTGCCCATAGTGCTGCAGTCTGCACAAGGGCTGTGTAAGACTCACTGTCTGAAACAGAGTGCTGAACAACCATGTCCTCAAGGGGCGAGACCGAATAATAATCATTTTTACTTCTGCATTAAGAACATCCTTAACGTGGGTGGCATGTTAAAAGATCTGACGAGCCCTGGTACCAGCTGATGCTGGGCCTTGGTCTGTGCCCTTGGGCTGGTGGTTGGCCCCACTGTTGCTTTTGCACCATTGATAGAAATTGTGATGCAGTGAAGAAGATTTATAATGTCTTAGTATTATTTTGAAAGTAATTTTGATGTTATGGACCACTTCCTGTCTGGGGAGGATGTGAGGGAACAGATGGTATACATTGTCATGTTTAATGTGGGTTTAAACATTAGTAATTGCTGGGTCTTGAGAAGTTGCTTTTGCTTTTCCCCTCTGGTGCTTGTCTGCAGCCAGGGGTAGGGACTAAGGGAATATTGTACCATGGTGTTAGAATTTCTGGAGGAAGAACATAGCATTCATTTGAATTTGATAGCATTTGTTTTTACTTTTTCCCCCTCAGGTACAAGTGCTTCCTGAGAGAATTGAATTGTTTTGATTTTAGACACAAAGGAAGTATATGTACTGTGACTCATTTGAATTAGGGTATCTCAAGGAAATTATTTGTAGCTTCTGCCTTACCTTGGCCTGCATCCTCTGAGAAACTTCCATTGAGTAAATTGTTTGTGCTAAGTTCTGTGTCAGGGACGAAAAGGGTAGGTTCCCAGCCTCTGGGAGTGCAGGGAAGAGAGTCAGGATGAAGCGAGATGAAGGCTATTGGCGGGTTAGCACGGGGTCTCTGGGAAGCTTCCCAGGAAAGGTGCTGTGTAGTAGGTGTTAGAGAAGATGCAGGCCTGGCTTGGGAAAGGAGCACAGGCCATGGCAACAAGAAGGAGAGGGGACGCAGTCCAGGGAATGGCCAGAGGCTGAGGGCTGAACACAGGCCGCGTGTGGGGGCTGTCGCAGAGGAGGACACATGCAATCAGATCGCGAAGGGTCCTGCTGGGACTTGACCTCATAGGCCAGTGGCTTTGAAAGCTGGTTCCAGACCAGCAGCGTCAGCATCTCTTGGGAACTTGTTAAAGATGCAGATATCCAGGTCCAGTGCCAGGTATGGGGGTGGGGCTGGGCTGGGCTGTACATTTCAGCTAGCTCTCTGGGGGATGGCCTGGTGCGGGGGAGGTGAGAGAACAGTTCAGGCTCTTTGAGCAGCCTTGAGTTTTAGAAAGATCACTCTGAGGGTTCTCTGGAAGGTGGGACGGGAGGGGGGCGCGGTTAGGGAGCAAGTCATCCAGTGTTTCTGTGGATATGATGTGGAGCCGGACCAAAGGCAGCAGGAAGGAATGGGTTTGCTGGAGATAGATTCTCTGGAACTTTATTGCTAGTAGACGACGTAAAAGCCGAGACAGCTGGGCTTTGCTCTGTGACCTGCCGGCAGTCACGAATGGAGAGTTTTAAAGGCTCTCTCTGCCTTGTGTCTTCAGGGAAGAGCTTTTACTGAAAGTGAAAACATCCCTTCAGATAACTTGCTGGAGCCTCTTCCATCTCCTTTTTGAGGTTGTCGCTTAGCTCAGGATGGCGACCTCTGGCCGGGAAGTGCGCACATTCAGGGCTCCCAGTCTTGGAAGGGACAGCGCAGTGTTGTTTCACTCACTCTGCACAACTACTGGCAAGCTTAGTAAATGGCACATGGCATCCGGCTCCTTATGGTGCGTGTTGCCTGTGAGTCTGCGTGGAGTGCTCTTTTACTATTGAAATCTTACCAATCTGTAGCTCCATTTGGTAAACGTGTGTGTCCAGAGGGGTCTCTGATTTCAGTTACAGTGATTATTATGTTATTATATTATGTTCATATGTTTATCAGTAAAAGTGTGTTAAAACTTTTATTCTTCAGTATTTTTAATTCTTTTTCTTTGTGTCCCATTTTGTCTTACAGATTTGTCAGACTCCAGGGCCTTCAAGCTGTGATTAATCTGATGGTTCGTGAAACAACTGGGAAAACAGATGTTTTGTGTGCCATTTGAAGAGTGTGTGTCTATGTATATTTAAAACTTTCTTTCTATACATACACATTTACACGAGAAGACAGGCTCATTCTTGTGCTCTCTTGAAGAGTTTTACAACTGATGAAAATTAATTTAAGAATCAGATGGAGCAACTTGACACCACTGGGCTTGGGAGCCCGGGGAGAGAAATACATCACTAATGGCCAGTTTTCCATATGGTCTTCACGGGTAAAGAAAGTTTGCAAAAAGAAGAGAAAAAAAAGCTTGCACAGATCAAGCCTCAAAAATACCTCTCCAGTTTAAAGAAGGAACTAAGTGAGAAGGTGACTGAGGGGGAAGTGTGATTTCAAGCTTTGCAGGTGGAAGTGTGCCGTGCTTTTTGCGCTTTATTTTTCAGTGGGTCTGGTGATTTGGACAGACGTTAAGATTCAGGACTGAAGGGTGGCTCTCACTGTGTGCTTATGACTGGAGGAGGCCAGCCAGGGTGTGATGGGGCAAGTTTGAACAATGAACTGATTCCTTTGCCTTTTTTCAGTTAACTGAAAAAAGTCCAGAAATTTTAATTTATTATTTCCCTTTTTCTTGCCTGTATCTGTAGGATAGTTCCTTAAGGTAGCAATTGAAACTGCTAATCACAAAATAATTATCAAGGCGCATCCTTGTAAAGCTTTTTTCCTTGGACTGTACCCGGGGCATTTGGAGACGGTCTCTGAAGGTGGTCAGGAGAGTGCCCTTCAGACAGCACAGTCACTCTTCAGGGAGATAGTGAGAAAAGAACCTGACTCTTGCCTGTGTTTCCATTTTAAGGGGTTCTCTCCCGTGTTGAGTCCAGGCATACTTGCATGTAAAAGGGGGACCAGTTCATGGACTTAATTCTGGGATTAGTTTTTTCCCTTCAAGATGGAAAAGCACGTCATCCTTAAGAGCAGAAAGGGGAGGAGTGACTAGGGGAGGGAGTACGGAGACCTCCTGTAGCCCAGCTGGGCTACCCTTTGTCCACACACGTGTTTAGATTCACTGGAGGCCCACGCTCCCGTAGAGCCCTGGAACCTCCTGGCTCTGCTGGGGGCAGGGGCTTCCTCGCCTGCCTCTATGGCCCCCAGGGCTGCGTCAGCCTGTGTCACGGCCCTCCCTGGGGACACAGCCACCTTCTGGGAAGCCCGGTTGGGCTCTGAAGTTGGAGGTTTCTGGCTCTGAACAGCGAGGAAAGAGTTTTTTTTTTCCTCCTAAAATTTGGACTGCTGTCTGCACAAACTCTAGTCTGTTTTGCACGGTTTGTGTGCCTTTTTCCCTTTATGCAATCTTCAGCTTTAGCAGCAGAAATTTGTCTAGCTGAGAAAGCAAGCCCGAGGGTGGCTTCAGAAAGAAGATGATCCCGTGTGTTCTGCCTCTGTATCTGAACTTTTGAAGGGGACGCTCCAGCTCGAGGGATTCTTTAAGCCTTAAGTTACTTGAAATCTATGTATTTGCAGCCCTTTGTGTCTGGAATCACATTACACTAAACTGGAATCTCAGGCTGAATAAGAAGAACCAAGTGAAAAGAACACTCAGTTTCTTTATCACCACTTGTCAACGATGCTCTTTCTCCAAAGGGTCACCCGGCGCTTCCTCTAAGGACTTGAAAATAAAAATGGCCGCCACGTTTTTTTTTAAGCATTATCTTTTCTTAGCAGACTGCCATCATCTTTTATAGAGGAATTTTTCACTATGCATTTGGTGGAGCTTTCTAAAATACTGACCTTCTAATTAGAATGAGGTCAGTTTCAATTAAAGGGGTCAGGCTAAACAGCGCAAGCCAACCACAGAATTAACACCAGTCAGTGAGAGCAATTGGTTTAAATTTTTCGGCATTTAGCCTTGCTCTTTAAGTAAAACGGTTCTTCCAAAAAAAGTATGTATGCAGCGGTGGAGCATGGGCCTGTCCTGTGCAGCGACTCCAACATCCTCTGCCTGTCCTGGAAGGGCCGTGTCCCCAAGAGTGAGAAGGAGAAGCCCGTGTGCCGCAGGCGCTACTACGAGGAGGGCTGGCTGGCCACGGGCAATGGGCGCGGCGTAGTTGGGGTGACCTTCACCTCCAGCCACTGTCGCCGGGACAGAAACACTCCACAGAGAATCAACTTCAACCTGCGAGGCCACAATAGTGAGGTGAGCGGGCTTCTGTTTCACTTTCGGTCTGGTCACGGGCGGTGTTTGTAAGCCCCGCCCGGCATGGACTCCAGGTCCTCAGACTTGCTGCCAGGGGAGACTTCTCAGATGTGAACCCTGTCTTCTGTGTGTGTTCCCAGGGAGACCCAATTCCTGGTGGCCTGTATCACCTCTCCAGCATCCCTCGTTATCCTTTCGCCGTGGTTGGTGGGCCGCTCCCTGGCAGGGACCCCAGGGTGGCGTTCTGACCAGGTGTGGGATTGGATGAGATGCTCCTAACCTGCCTGTGACGCTCTGAGCCTGTGGTCACCTTTATCCAGGCAGAGTCCCTGCCCCGGGGTCAGATGGGCTGTGCAGACCACAGACATGGTGCTGACTCGGTCATGCACAGTTCACATCTGCATGCTTGGTGGTGGCCTCACACCTAGCATATATTCCCATGTCGGAGGTAGACAAAAGAACTAACTGGACGGAAATGAAGGAAGTCATTAGTGGGACAAGAGCCATGATTTTTCACATCTGCTGGGTATAGTATATTGAGGACATTATGCTATGTATACCTGTGTATAGATTCCTTTGTGCTTCTGATAACATAAATGTGGTCATTATCTTTGAAATTCCTTCAACCAGCATTTAGTGAGCAGTGTGTTTAAAAGAAGTGTACTTACATAGCCTGTTAACCATATTCATGCTGCCCTGTCCACTAGTTTCTTATGAGGAATCCACCTTATATTGTAATTAAGTGGTTTTGGATAGAAGGCAATGGCACCCCACTCCAGTACTCTTGCCTGGAAAATCCCATGGATGGAGGAGCCTAGTAGGCTGCAGTCCATGGGGTCGCTAAGAGTCGGACACGACTGAGCGACTTCACGTTCACTTTTCACTTTCATGCATTGGAGAAGGAAATGGCAGCCCACTCCAGTGTTCTTGCCTGGAGAATCCCAGGGATGGGGGAGCCTGGTGGGCTGCCGTCTCTGGGGTTGCACAGAGTCAGACACGACTGAAGCAACTTAGCAGCAGCAAAGGGAATATTTTTGAAGGGTCAGTTCAGTTGCTCAGTCATGTCCAGCTCTTTACGACCCCATGAACCGCAGCATGCCGGCCTCTCTGTCTATCACCAACTCCCGGAGTTCACCCAAACCCATGTTCATTATGTCGGTGATGCCATCTAACCATCTCATCCTCTGTCATCCCCTTCTCCTCCTGTCCTCAGTCTTTCCCAGCATCAGGGTCTTTTCAAATGAGTCAGCTCTCCACATCAGATGGCCAAAGTATTGGAGTTTCAGCTTCAACATCAGTCCCTCCAATGAACACCCAGGACTGATCTCCTTTACAATGGACTGGTTGGATCTCCTTGCAGTCCAAGGGACTCTAAAGAGTCTTCTCCAACACCACAGTTCAAAAGCATCAATTCTTCGGCACTCAGCTTTCTTTATAGTCCAGCTCTCACATCCATGCATGACCACTGGAAAAACCATAGCCTTGACTAGACGGACATTTGTTGGCAAAGTAATGTCTCTGCTTTTGAATATGCTATCTAGGTTGGTTATAACTTTCCTTCCAAGGAGCAAGCGTCTTTTAATTTCATGGCTGCAATCACCATCTGCAGTGATTTTGGAGCCCCCCAAAATAAAGTCTGACACTGTTTCCACTGTTTCCCCATTTATTTCCCATGAAGTGATGGGACCGGATGCCATGATCTTAGTTTTTTGAATGTTGAGCTTTAAGCCAACTTTTTCACTCTCCTCTTTCACTTTGATCAAGAAGCTCTTTAGTTCTTCTTCACTTTCTGCCATAAGGGTGGTGTCATCTGTATATCTGAGGTTATTGGTATTTCTCCTGGCAATCTTGATTCCAGCTTGTGCTTCCTCCAGCCCAGCATTTCTCATGATGTACTCTGCATATAAGTTAAATAAGCAGGGTGACAATATACAGCCTTGACGTACTCCTTTCCAGTACTCCTTGGAACCAGTCTGTTGTTCCATGTCCAGTTCTAACTGTTGCTTCCTGACCTGCATACAAATTTCTCAAGAGGCAGATC
This sequence comes from Bos taurus, assembly GCF_002263795.3. NCBI lineage: Eukaryota > Metazoa > Chordata > Mammalia > Artiodactyla > Bovidae > Bos > Bos taurus. Next base: position 94,822,509 of record NC_037336.1, read on the forward strand.
AGGTGGTCTGGTATTCCCATCTCTTTCAGAATTTTCCACAGTTTATTGTGATCCACACAGTCAAAGGCTTTGGCATAGTCAATAAAGCAGAAATAGATGTTTTTCTGGAACTCGCTTACTTTTTCAATGATCCAGCAGATGTTGGCAGTTTGATCTCTGGTTCCTTTACCTTTTCTAAAACCAGCTTGAACATCTGGAAATTCACGGTTCACGTATTGCTAAAGCCTGGCTTAGAGAATTTTGAGCATTACTTTACTAGCATGTGAGATGAGTGCAATTGTGCAGTAGTTTGAGCATTCTTTGGCATTACCTTTCTTTGGGATTGGAATGAAAACTGATCTTTTCCAGTCCCGTGGCTAGCATTAACCTTTAGCGTACATCTCAGTGATTATTTACATATGCGATCTGAAGTGTAACCATCAGCAAGATTGGGGTGCAGGGCATTCCCGGGATCCCTTTTCAGGCCCTGTACCCCACTGCGAGGTGACTGAGATTCTGGCTTCTGTCGTCTCAGACCAGTTGCGCCTGTGCGTGACCTTGCTCTGAGTGGAGTCATTCCTTTGGCTCTGCGTCTGGCTCCCCTCACTCAGCGGCGTCTGTGAGGGACAGCCCTGTTGTGTGCCGCGAGTGTGCTCTCGTGCGTTCTTCAGTCTCCCCCTGGAGGAGGGCACCACGGTCTGTCTATTCTGCTGGTGGGCATTTGGAATGCTTCCAGTTTCTGGCCATTTTGGTGAAATGTGCCGGTAAGACTCTTGTGTGTGCCTTCTTGTGGATCTCTGCACTCTTGACGGGTTTCTGGGCCGTAGGATGGGCATGTGTTTAGCTTTAGTACGAATTGCCCGGAACGATTTTCCAAAGTGATTGTGCCATTTGATACTGCTGTAGTCAGTGTATGGAAAGTCTCAGTTGTGTAAGAAACTTAATTTGGATTTGAATTTTTCATATTAAAAATGTGATTTTATGCAAGGAATTTCTGTTTATAAACAGATGCTTGTGTTTTTCACACGCACACACACACACACACACACACCTGTAATTTTGAACTGGACGCTCTCTTAGAAAACGTATTTTAGATTCTGCATAACAAATTACCATGGACTTAGTAGTTCCCAGTACCCACTTCTTATCTCACAGTCTGTAGGTCTGCAGTCCTGGCTGGGTCCTCTGTGTGGGGTCTCAAGGGTGGGAAGCAAGATGGCAGTAAGGACTGTGAGCTTTTCTGAGGCTGGGGTAGCCCTCAGACTCGTTCATTTCTGTTGACAGAAATGAGTTCCTTGCAGTTGTAGGACTGAAGCCCTCAGCCCCGAGAGCTGCCCAGGCTCCTGCCTCATGGCACTCTCCACAGCATGGCCACCGTGTCTCCACGGCCGGCAGGAAAGCATCCACTGTAGCTCCGAGTCTGACTTTGCACCTCTGGAGAGGGCTCATCTCCGTGTGAGGGCGTCGTCCAGGGTGTACACACCAGGGACTGCTGCTTTAGAATTCTTTCTACCACCAGAGAGGTGATGATAATTCCCAGTGGCATGCATATTTCACCATTGAAACTATTTTATGTGATTTTTCCATTTTGTAATTTTATTTTTCATTTCTGTTTTTTTTTTAATTGAAGTACAGTTGATTTATAATGTTGTATTAGTTTCTAGTGTACAACACAGTGGTTCAGTTATCCATACATATAATACTTTTTCATTTATTTTCCATTATGATTTATTATAAGATATTCAATATATCTTGGAATACATGTGGGAAAAGAAAGATACTGAATACAGTTCCCTGTGCTACTTTCTGTTGCTGATGTTAGAATAGTTCCTATTTATTGGGCGCCTGCCAAGTAGGGTGACCAGCCATCCTGGTTTCCCAGCGTGTGAGACTCCCAGTGCTAAAACTGGAGAGGTCACGGGCAGACTGCCGTGGTTAGTCATCCCACTGCCCAGGGCCAGACTTGGTTCCAGCTGCCTTCCAACCTCAGTTCCTCATGGGTGTCCACAGCAGACTTAGGGGTAGATACTATCATTCCCATTTTACAGGTCGGAAAGCTAAGGTTTATGGACGTTAACTGCTTTGCCTTGGTTCATACAGCTCGTATGGAGAACAGCTGGAATTGGACCCCAGAGCTCTGCCACTCTTCTTCAATATATCTTTATTTTCTTAGAACTTGTGTTATGTGTGAGTTCTCAGTCCTTAATCCACAGTTGTGAAGTCTCAGGGTTCTGAAAAGGAAAAGATTTTTCTGGCAAGACCTGAACTGATGTGAGGCTTTTTATTGTCACCACCCCATCACGTCAGCTGCAGAAATATTTATATTTTATTATAGGTGCTACCCAGACCCTGCTGGGGTTGTCATATATTGATGGTGTCTACTGTTTTCAGCATCTAAAATTTCAGGAACTCTGAATTTCAAAACCTACCTAAGCTGCAAGGATTATTCACTGCAGCTGAGTACTGCAATGATTTACTCATTTTGAGTAAATGTTTATAGACCTACATTTTTGTTTAAGGGAATCATGAAAGGCAACCTCCAAAGACTTCTATCTTTTTTCCTTTTCAGGAAGGATGACGTTTCAGTATCTCTGTCCATTGCTCATTTCCCTTATTTTCACTGCCCTTCCACACAAGGCGCAAAGTCCCCTTGTGCCCACCCTGACACACGGACACCCTGAAGACTCTAGTGAAGGGCTGCGGCAGGATTTTACTCTTCTTTCTGGCCACGGGATAACTAGACTGCAGACGTCAGATCTAGTCATCAGCTGATTTCACAACTGAAACACTTGGGAATGTTTTTTTCCCAGGAAAACAATTTCTTACAGTTATTATTGATGTCATGCAAGTTAGTCACTTATTCTTTATTTAATGAGATTTTCTTCACTTGAGAGTGGACAGGCATTCGTCCATGCTTGGTGGGATTAGTTTCCTTATAGGAACACATCCACTGTGAGAACAGTGTTTCCTGGGTTCTTGGATTTTGTTACTTTTTTGCAGAGAAGCTTTTTCTGGCCCTCTGCTTGCCCGACTGCCCACCCCAGGCTCTGTGCTGTACACTGACCAGACCTCTGTGCCTGCGCTGGTGAGGCTTTATTCCGCACGCCCGACTCCCCAGCCCAGGCTCTGTGCTATACACTGAACAGACCTCTGTGCTTGCACTGATGAGGCTTTATTACAGTTACCTGCTTGTGTGGGCTGGTAAAACTTACTGAAAATGGTCTGTTCTCGTGGTCTTAATTTCCTCGTCTCCCACTATTTCAAATATCATTCATTGAATTTAATTTCCTCTAACTTGTCAGCCTGCTTCAGTGGGGCTTCTTTCCCTACCACTCCACTGAGGTGGTCATGTTCCCAGTGACGCCCCGTTGCTGAACCTGTAGGCCACTTTATTGTTTTCACTCTCTTGGAAGCTTCCCAGGACTCCAGGCTCTCCTGATCTTCCTCTTACCTTTCTGGTCTCTGCTTTCTACCCTTCTTTGCTGATTCTGCCTTTTTTCGCCTAGTCAGTGTTGGAGGGCCCCAGGCATGCCCCTGAATTCTAGATCATCTCTCTAGGTTGGCAGGTGCCAGATCTACCTGTACGCTGACGATTCTCAAATTTATGTCTTCCACCTGCATCTCCTGAGAAGTTCCAGATTCTGTTCTTCAGTTTGTTGTCTGAGATACAGAATTGGACATCAGTCATTCGGCTTCTCAAACATTAAGTCCTCTCTGAGAGCCTCTTTCTCCACTGACCCCTCAGCCGTGAAACCTATCTCACCATCTGTCTTCTCCATCTCAGGAGATGGCCCCACAGCCGGCCAGGGAGTCACATGTCCAGCACAGCGCCTCCCTGCCCTTCCTTTCCTTGTTCCCATTTGTCAGCAAGGCCTTTGCAGTGTCTTCAACGTCCATGTGATGTCTAAGCCATGCCTTCCTCTCTCCTTTGCCATCTCACAGATCTTTTGACTTAAACTCTGTTGTTAACCCATTGTGGAAGGCTGTGCTTAACAGGGTATGTTTGGTTTCTCAAGTATTGTTAAACTATTCTAAAGAATTTGTATCCAGTGTACTTTAGTTATCCTTTCTCTTTCCTAAAAATACTGCATGACATAGGTACTAAGAGGAGCTAGTGTTTATCGAGTGTGTGCCGTGTGCCGGCACCGTTTCACCTTGACATCAGCTCTAGGACTTTGAACCTGCTCTTGCCATCATCTTCCAGATGAGGAAACCGAGGTGCAGCGGCCTCAAGCAGCTCACCTGTGCTAAGTGACAGAGCTGAGACGGCGCCGGAGCCCCACAGACTCCACACTCTTAGCCTCTCAGAAAATGACCCTTGTTTTCAGTGCTCATTGTCTTCTCCGTGCTCGGTGGTTTCAAGACTGGTTTCTGTGGTTCACTCTGCCTTCAGGTTCCAACACAGCGGGCAAGAAGGGCCTGGGGACATCTCTGCTGACCCTGAGGAGGGAAGCATTGCCCGGCTGCGCGGGTGCTCACCCAAGCCCTCTGGTGTCTGCCCTGCCAGCTCCCCTCCTCTCGCCGTGTCTGAGCCTCGTCCCTGAGCCTCCCCAGGCTTCCTTCTCCTAGGACCTCTCTGCAGGCACTCTGTTCTGTGAAGCCAGTTGCCACCCTCCTCCACTTTCTGTCTTCATGTGCCGTGGTCTGGGCTTCTGGGTGTGCTTTCATGCTCCTTGTTTGAAGATGATTTCTAAGAAATGGATTAAGATCATTTTTATTTTGACATATTTTTAAAAGATTCTTAAAGACATAAGATGCAGATTTATTTTCCCTAGACAAAACCCAGAATATAATTTAATTATATTTTGTTAAGAAAATAGAATTTGTCAACATAATGGCATTGTTCATATTTTCCTTTAGCAATTTGTCTATTTTTTTTCTCTCAATAGCAATAAGTGATCATGCCTGAAAGTAATGTAGACACATGGGAAACTATCCTTTGAGTGTATATTTGCTGAAGAGGATGAGAAAGGGATGTGGGTACAAGACGGTAATTTTTTTGGTAACAGCCTCCTAGGGAAGCAGCTACAAGCTTTATCATGTCAAAGTGAGAGCGAACAAGATTATTATTGAAGTCTGGGAAAGAAATATTTCTTTAACTCTTGGGAATCTGTGTTCATGATTTATTAGTAGCTGAACCTATGGATTCTCAAGCCAGACAGCTTGGGTCTGAGCCGAACCCCGTCTGCATGGTGTGGGACACGTGTGTACCTTCAGTGTGCTGCATTGTTTGGTCTCCAAGGGATCACACCACCTGTCACCTGAAAGCGTGCTGGTGACCAATAGGTGTGACCCACAGACAGTGACATAAAAGAGCTCTAGTTTTAGTTTTTGTTTAATATTGTTAGATCATTGTCCTCGGATGTCTTACCCACTCTGCATTTCCTTCTGAAGCTGGCACAGTGGAGCCACAGCTTCTTGGCTAAGATTGCATGAGTTGGCCTCTCAGTTGTAGAATATGGGAATAGAATGTGAGGTGGGGGCAGGTTGAGGGGTTAGGAACAGGATGGGAGGTACCCCAGCTAAGGGGTTGGGGAGGCCGAGCTTGTGGCAACAGTTTTATTACAGGTGTGATTCTGGGACTTTGGGCACCTCATCTGTGTGAGGTTTCATATCTGCAAGGCATCCTTGACTTTGTCTCAAGCAGAGCTTGCCCATCCTGTTGGCTGCTGTCCGAGTCCGTGGGACAGCTCAGGAATGGATCCGTGTGCCCTGGCAGCAGGTATCACATTCTGTAGGAGATTTTTGTCTAGTGTTGATCAAAGTCATCTCTCTGGGATGTGGCCTGGGATGGGTGGGGAGGGTGCAGGTCAGGAGAGAGAGCCTGGGAACCTGTGCTGTGCATCTGCTTGATGTTTCTAATTGGCTCCATCCACGTGTACTCAGTCATCTCTGACTCTTTGCTTCCCACAGACTGTAGCCCACCAGGCTCCTCTGTCCATGGGATTTCCTTTAGGAATTCTTCCTGTAGGAAAGAATACTGGAGTGGGTTGCCATTTCCTTCTCCAAGGGATCTTCCTGACCCAGAGATCAAACCCTCATTTCCTGCAACTCCTGCTTTGGCAGGCAGATCCTCTGAGCCACCTGGGAAGCCGGCTCCATCCACATGCTTGACCGCAAACTTCCAAAACAAATCCGCCTATGTATGTTGCTCAAGACTGTACTGCTGGGGGTTTTTATCAACCTCCTGGCAACCTACATTTGGTTTCTCTTCCTAACTGTTGCTTTTGTGTAGAATTCTTATTGACATTTGTTTTCTTCACTTGGCCTGGTTAGATTTGGTCAAATAAAATATAGAGGAAAGAAACTGTCTTTGTCCCAGGGACCTTTAGTTTTCCTGAAATAATCCTGTCTAAACTCATGTCCAGCCTTCCTTTCTCCTCCCTGTGTATAATCCCTAAAACAGTGTTTCAAGCAAAAGCAAAATTTGTCTGTCTTGGCTCAGTGCTTCTCTTTATTTCCTTCTTATACCTTTAGAGTTAAGGAAGAGTTTGTTAATCAGAAGGTTAAAATAGAAAAATAAATAACCTTGAAAATAACATTGTTGTCAGTAAAGTTTATTTTGTAAACTTCTTAGTATCAGAAGTAAATGTTTAAAGGTTTTGTTTATTCGATGGTGGTTTAGTTGCTAAGTTATGTCCACTCTTGAGACTCCATGGATTGTAGCCCACCAGGTTCCTCTGTCCATGGGATTTCCCAGGCAAAAATACTGGAGTGGGTTGCCATTTCCTTCTTCAGAGGATTTTCCTGACCCAGGGATCAAACCTGCATCTCTTACATTGCAGGTGGTTGCTTTACTGCTGAGCCACCAGTGAAACCCCTGTTCATAACATGCTATACGTTAACTTTTAGGACTTGGAGATTGATTTTATTCATACAGAGTTAGAAAACAGAAGTGTAAAAGCCTTTTTGTTGTCTCACCATTCTCTTGATATTTTCACAATTTTGGGGATTTTATTTTTTCCCCTCTTCAGGAAATTTACTACAGATGGGATTTGTGGCTAATGAGAGAGTCGGACACGACTGAGCGACTTCCCTTTCACTTTTCACTGTCATGCATTGGAGAAGGAAATGGCAACCCACTCCAGTGTTCTTGCCTGGAGAATCCCAGGGACGGGGGAGCCTGGTGGGCTGCCGTCTATGGGGTCGCACAGAGTCGGACACAACTGAAGCGACTTAGCAGCAGCAGCAGCAGAGAATTACTTAAGCAACGTGACCAAAGAGCTCTTGTCTCTAAGGCCTTAAATATTTCTTTTCCTTAATTAAACCTTAAAAAAACCTAATTATCTACTTTATTTCCAAGATCAAAATCACCTTAGGGAAGTCAGAATCTGTAATGTTAATTGACATTTTTCTCAGGGAACAAATACTTGTTTAGGAGATCAACAGCTCTTTAAAATTAAAAAATTTAATATATATTAGATCAGTACTGTAAGAGAAATATAACATGAGGCACATGCATAATTTGAAATTTCCTAGTAGCTACAGTAAAAAGTATAAAAAGTAAAAAAAAAAGTGAAATTAATTTTAATAATATATTTTGTGTGTTCAGTATGTCTAAAATATCATTTCAATACATAATCAGTATAAAAACTATTAATGGGATAATTTATCTTCTTTTTCATATTATGTCTTTGACATATGGCACTTCTCAATTTGTATTAGCCACATCTCAAGTGCTCAGATGCCTCATGTGGCTAGTGGCTACCATGTTGAGCTGCATTGTTTTGGACAGTAACTGTGGCAGGGCTGCATGTCTACCCCGGAGAGCTTATTAATGTATGACTTAGAACCATGGACAAAAGGCATTTTAAAACCTTTTTATTTGGAAATAATTTCAAACATACATAAAAGTTGCAAGAAAGTTAAACTCCGTCTTTTCTCAGTTTGACCTGTTGTCAACTTGTGCTTGCTTGTGTGCTGTGTGTGTTTGTGTATTTCCCCTCCCAAACTGTTGGAGAACATATTTCTTGCTTTTTGACCCCAATATATTTCAGTGTATGAATCCTAAGAATAAGGACATTCTCTCACATAACCACAGTGGTACAGTTACCACTTTCAGGAGACTTAACATTGATTTGGTGTGTTAATATATTGTTTTTGTTCCCTTTTCATCAGAATTTTTTCTCTAGTACAGAATCTAGTTTAGACTTACAGATTGGATCAAACCCACATTGCAGGCAGATTCTTTACTGTCTGAGCCACCAGGGAAGCCCCCGTTATGTATGTTTAGACCCCTTTAATCCGGAACAGTTCTTGAGTTTTTCTTTTTTCCATGTCATTGACGTTTTAGAAGAATGTCCTTTCCCCTCTCTCTGCACGTGGGGTTTTAAAATTCAGGTTAATTGTCCATAGCTGACTAACTTATAAGTGCTACTGGTGGAGGCTCATGGTATCTGGTATCTGTCTGCCCCTCATTGCTGATGTTAATTTTGCTCACCTGGTCAAAGTGTTGTCCAGCTTCTCTTACTGTGTGGGTACTGTGTTTTTCCCTTGCATTTGACAAGTGTTTTATGGGAGGATCTTTAAAACCATGCAGATAGCCTGTTCCTTATCAGAATTTTCTCCTTAGATTTCTCATCGATTAATGTTCCTTGCTTGAGCCATTTTTTATGGTAATAGTTGCAAGCCCCCACCTCCCACAGCCGGTGTGCATATTGAAGTGTAAATGTTCTTAATTGCTTGGATTAATTCCCCTCTGCTCTTCTTCAGTGTGGGTAATTTATATGAAGCACAGTTGGGTTTGTTTCAGTTTTACTTTGATTTTTGGAGTGTTTCCTCTTTCTGTTCTTACTGATCTTATGTTTTGAATATTCAAACATGAAAACCACATAAGAACGTCTACCCAGAGAACTGCACTCCTTCCCTTATCCTGTCCATTCCCTCCGTCTGACTTCATTCTTTTTTACTTTGTTTTTCTCTTATCTTACCTAAAAATAAGCTTGTGTGTATGTATGTCTATATATATTTATAATGTTTCCTTATTGTCTCTTCTTTCTGTGACAGAAGAGCATATTGTATATTCGTTTTTCTCTCTTTTATTGAGATATGATTGGCAATATTTTGTCAGCGCTAAGTGTGTATATGTGCTCTTTTGTACCTTTGCATTTCTGCTTACCAGCGTCTAGAAGCGCTCCATGTCAGCTCACGCAGACTGTCCCAACGGTGCTCCATTGTGTCTGTGTACCAGAGTTTATTTGAACAGTGTCCAAGTTTGTGTGTTCAGAGAGTTTTTTGTAGTTTGTAATTGTAACTAATGCTGCAGTAAATAACTTGTGCATGTATATTTTCATATTGTTGGAGGTATATCTTCAGGATAAGTCCTCAGAAGTGGGATTGCCGCTTTGAAGTGTGAAAACATAAGTCGTTAGATTTTGCCAGTTGGCCTCCTGTGGTGTTTGAACCCTTTTGCATTCCCAGCAGCAATATAGGAAAAGACTCCTTTCTCCCACAGCTTCACTGAAACTCGTGCTAATCTGCTAGGGGACAAGTGGTGACTCAGTGTAGTTTTGATCTGATATCCTTTATTATGAGAGAAGTCAGACATCTTTTTAAATATCTATAGGCCATTTTAGGAGAAGGCAATGGCAACCCACTCCAGTACTCTTGCCTGGAAAATCCCATGGGTGCAGGAGCCTTGTAGGCTGCAGTCCATGGGGTTGCGAAGAGTCGGACACGACTGAGCGACTTCACTTTCACTTTTCACTTTCATGCATTGGAGAAGGAAATGGCAACCCACTCCAGTGTTCTTGCCTGGAGAGTCCCGTGGACGGAGGAGCCTGATAGGCTGCAGTCCATGGGGTCGCTAAGAATCGGACATGACTGAGCGACTTCACTTTCACTTTTCACTGTCATGCATTGGAGAAGGAAATGGCAACCCACTCCAGTGTTCTTGCCTGGAGAATCCCAGGGACGGGGGAGCCTGGTGGACTGCCATCTATGGGGTCGCACAGAGTTGAACACGACTGAATCGACTTAGCAGTAGCAGCAGGCCATTTTATGTCTTATAGTTGTCTAGTCACAGTGTCCATTTTTCTATAGGATTTTTGATCACTCTGCTGTCTTTAAATTTTAAAAGGTCTTTGTGTACTGGGGATATTAGTCTTTTATTTGTGATATATATTGCAAATATTTTGCCCAGTTTGTTATTGATCTTTTTAACTTTTCTTATTATATTTTTTGTCATACAGAAGTTTAAAAATGTTATCTGGTCAAATTTATCAGTCTTTTATTGCATCTGGATTTTTGAATCAGTAGTTAGAAAACCTTTTTATATACCTCAGTTGTAGAGAAATTCACCCATGTTTTCTTTAGGTTCAGGAAGACCCGTCACAGAGTACTGCTCTTACAGAAGAAGTCAGCGCATACTTTGTCCTTGCTGTGCACTCTGTCATCCATGGCTTCCTTGCAGCAGGACAAATGGTAATTATGAACTCTCAGACTTCACAGGGAGTTGGATTTTGAACTCCTTCTACAAATAGATAAGCGAAAGAACAGAGAGAACCATTCGGGATAAGTTAGAATTTCAGTCAGTTGACAGAATTGAGACTGTCACTTATTTTCAAAAACTCTGTGTTCTTCCTCTGTTTTGAGTTAGTTCCAAGACCAATCTACTGCTTCTGAGATTCTTGTCTGTTAAGTGGGTCCTTTCGTTAAAGGTGGTTTCTTCCTGATTTCATAGGGTGTCTTGCCAAGTCTCCTTGACGTCTTAGAGCTCTGTGTGTCTTAGCACAGGGCAAGGTTACCCGGAGAGCAGTTAACGGCCATGACATTTCTTAGCCGTCCTTTGTGATCCTCCCCCCTGCCGAGGAGAGGCTTAAGATATGATCACCTGTATGTGTGTCGGGATGTGTGTGTGTGTGTGTGCAGAAATCAGTTCTCACAGCCCTTTCTTGGTAGAGATTTGTGTGAGAGGCCCCCTCTGCAGTCCAGAGGCTGGAGAAGGCAGCTTCCCTCTGCTACCAAATCGATGAAAATAATGCTGTAGTGATTCCTTTCTTTAACAGTGAAGAAGGCAAACCAGGCCAGGGAGCAGCAGCAAGTAGATGCTGAGGCCTAGGGTCTGAAAGCCCTCTGTGATTCCTGATGGGTGGTGCAGTGGGAGGGGCCCTGGGTTCTGTTCCGGCTCATGGTCATTCAGGTGTGATTGGTGGCCACTTCTTTCTGGTTTCTAATTTTCTTTATCTGAAAATCAGGTGGTCTCTAAGAACTTGCCCAACTCCAGGTTCTAAATTCTTGTAGTGTCTTTTAGTTCCTACTTTAATGTAGTCCCCAAAACCGTAAGCACTTTTGAGTCCTTTATTCTTTTTTAAAAAAATTATTCACTTCCTTCTAAAATTTTCTTTTTTTAATATTCTTAGTATTAAGAGTATTGCTCAGGGACTTGCCTGGTGGTCTAGTGATTCGAAATCCACCTTCCAATGCGGGGGACATGGGTTCAGTCCCTGGTTGGGGAGCTGGGATCCCACATGCCAAGGGGCAGCTGAGCCCACACCCCACAACCTCTGAGCCTGCAATCTCTGGAGCCCATGGGCCACAACTAGAGAGAAGCCTTTGCACTGCAACTAAAGATCCCTCATGCCCCAACTAAAGACTGGATGCAACCAAATAAATAAACAAGTATCTTTTTTAAAAAGAGCCAGAGAAATAAGAATTAAATAAAAGAGTATTGATCTGATAAGTTGATTGGTATTTGACATTTTGTCATTTCTGTTTGAGTGTAAGCTGCATGGGAACAGGGACTTGGCTTTAGCACTCAAAAATAAAAGATCGTGTGTTTCTTCTTGGCGTGTCATGGTTTTAGAAGGGCATTCAATTCTAGGGGCTTAGTAACACTGAGTTAGGCCTTAACGTTTCAGCTTTATTATCATATACACCAGTAATCTGCCTTTGTTTTAGTGTCCTAGGTTGTACCCTTTCATAACTATGACCAGAGATCATGAAAATTCATTGTTGGGTGCAGAAAGGATGGAAGTGTTGCCTAATCCTTGCAGATCCATCCCAGTGCCTTGAAAAACAATGCAAAATGCGGTAATGAATTTATACTGAAACCACATTCAATATTAGTTCCCTCTGCCCCCAGCTTATGTTCTGCTGTTTCACTTGTATAATGGATTTCCTTCATGTCTTAAGAATGGGGAATTTAATTATTAAAAAGAAAATCCGTTCTCACTTGGTGTGACATTTATTAAGAACATTCGGCCCTATTGTTGAGCAGCTGTCTTATTTCTCTTATGTGGAAAAAAAGCCAATTAAATTTTCAAAGACATGACCCAGAGCCAGATGTTCTCTTGAGGTAGCCCATGTCCCTTTTGTAATGATCAAAAGTATAAAGCAATTCATGTTGCCACCTAACAGTGGTTATCATAGATTTAGTTTAATCTGGAAGGAAATGCCAAGACTTTGTGTAACATAAAATTCATTTAAGCTCCATGGGCTTATAATTATTACTATAAATGGAAGTCTTCTTTTCCAGTATAGATTATGTCTGGAAAATCAGCTTTTCATATTTTTTCCTAGTGAAAGTGAGTTGTGGTGACTGTTTTACTGTTGAAATTTTAAAAGATAAAAATACCCATGTAGGGCGTTCCCTGGTAGCTTAGTGGTTAGGATCCTGGGCTGTCACTGTCGGGGCCCAGGATCAATCCCTGGTTTGGGAACTGAGATCCTGCAAACTATAGCAACATGGCCGGAAAAAAAGAGAGAAGAATAAAAGACATTATATATATGTGTGTGTGTGTGTGTGTGTAAATACCTGTGTAAAATATTTTGACCCTAAGTTTTTATTCAGTTCATTTGAAAAAATATTAGGCATCTTCTGTGTGCTAGTTGCCATGCTGAATGCTGTGGTTATAGGCGCAAACAAGATGAGCATAGCTTTTATTGATTATGATATATTTGGTTGCAGGCACAGGAAACTTACTCTTTTTTTATTTTTTTTTTGCACTTTATTTTTTTATTTTTATTTGTTTTTTACTTTACAATATTGTATTGGTTTTGCCATACATCAACATGAATCTGCCATGGGTGTACACACGTTCCCAATCCTGAACCCCCTCCCACCTCCCTCCCTATACCATCCCTCTGGGTCATCCCAGTGCACCAGCCACAAGCATCCTGTATCCTGCATCAAACCTGGACTGGCGATTTGTTTCTTATATATTATACATGTTTCAATGCCATTCTCCCAAATCATCCCACCCTCTCCCTCTCCCACAGAGTCCAAAAGACTGTTCTATACATCTGCGTCTCTTTTGCTGTCTCACATACAGGGTTATTGTTACCGTCTTTCTAAATTCCATATATATGTGTTAGTATACTGTATTGGTGTTTTTCTTTCTGGCCTTCTTCACTCTGTATAATAGGCTCGTTTCATCCACCTCATTAGAACTGATTCAAATGTATTCTTTTTAATGGCTGAGTAATACTCCATTGTGTATATGTACCACAGCTTTCTTATCCATTCATCTGCTGCTGGACATCTAGGTTGCTTCCATGTCCTGGCTATTATAAACAGTGCTGCGATGAACATTGGGGTACACATGTCTCTTTCAATTCTGGTTTCCTCAGGGTGTATGCCCAGCAGTGGATTGCTGGGTCATTGGGCAATTCTATTTCCAGTTTTTTAAGGAATCACCACACTGTTCTCCATAGTGGCTGAACTAGTTTGCATTCCCACCAACAGTCTAAGAGGGTTCCCTTTTCTTCTCACCCTCTCCAGCATTTATTGCTTGTAGACTTTTGGATCACAGCCATTCTGACTGGCGTGAAATGGTACCTCATTGTGGTTTTGATTTGCATTTCTCTGATAATGAGTGATGTTGATCATCTTTTCATGTGTTTGTTAGCCATCTGTATGTCTTCTTTGGAGAAATGTCTATTTAATTCTTTGGCCCATTTTTTGATTGGGTCGTTTATTTTTTTGGAGTTGAGTTGCAGGAGTTGCTTGTGTCTTATTGGCTTAAGGAGGTAGTGAAAGGACTGTGCTGGCTCATGGAACTGAGAACATCTAGGGGATATCCAGATGTGAGGAGTGGGCCTGGTGACTCTGTCTTTCTGGTTCTGTGTGTGTGGGCCTCGCAGGCAGGCTCATTCAACATGGTTGTCCTTGGCAACCTAGTTCTCACTCTGAAGGAAAAGAGAGACTCTTCTTCCCCAATAAAAGTGTTGAGTTTGACTCTTACACCACTCTTAAGCACAAGCTGGAATCAAGGTTGCCGGGAGAGATATTAGTAACCTCAGATATGCAGATGACACCACCCTTATGGCAGAAAGTGAAGAGGAACTAAAGAGCCTCTTGATGAAAGTGAAAGAGGAGAGTGAAAAAGTTGGTTTAAAATACAACATTCAGAAAACTAAGATCATGGTATCCGGTCCCATCACTTCATGGCAAATAGATGGGGAAACAGTGGAAACAGTGTCAGACTTTATTTTTGGGGGCTCCAAAATCACTGCGGATGGTGATTGCAGCCATGAAATTAAAAGACGCTTACTCCTTGGAAGGAAAGTTATGACCAACCTAGATAGCATATTCAAAAGCAGAGACATTACTTTGCCAACAAAGGTCCGTCTAGTTAAGGCTATGGTTTTTCCTGTGGTCATGTATGGATGTGAGAGTTGAACTGTGAAGAAAGCTGAGCACCAAAGAATTGATGCTTTTGAACTGTGGTGTTGGAGAAGACTCTTGAGAGTCCCTTGGACTGCAAGGAGATCCAACCAGTCCATCCTAAAGGAGATCAGCCCTGGGATTTCTTTGGAAGGACTGATGCTGAAGCTGAAACTCCAGTCCTTTGGCCACCTCATGCGAAGAGTTCACTCATTGGAAAAGACCCTGATGCTGGGAGGGATTGGGGGCAGGAGGAGAAGGGGACGACAGAGGATGAGATGGCTGGATAGCATCACCAACTCGATGCACATGAGTTTGGGTGAACTCCGGGAGTTGGTGATGGACAGGGAGGCCTGGCGTGCTGCGATTCATGGGGTTACAGAGAGTCGGACACAACTGAGCGACTGAACTGAACTATACTGAACTGATTGTGGACTTAATTGTGTGCCGGAACCTGAACCCATCACTGTGGTCAAAGTGAGGCAGTGCTCTGACTGGCCAGGCCCGAGCCAGGTGGAGGGAATCAGCCCTTTTCTAGCAGGAGAGTGGAGAGTAGGGAGTGGTGGTCCCAGGAGGAAATAAGGCTCTGCCTTGGGGCTCCCCAGATGGCGCCTAGTGGTAATAACCTACCTGCCAATGCAGAAGACACAAGAGATGCGAGTTCTGTCCCTGGGTCGGGAAGATCCCCTGGAGGAGGGCATGGCAATACATGCCAGTATTCTTGCTTGGAGAATCCTATGGACAGGGAAACCTGTTGATAGGGTTGCAAAGAGTCAGACAAGACTGAAGCACGCACGCGTGACCTAGAAGCAAGGGGTGAAAGCAGTCAGCAGTGACCGTTTTCTGCCTTACAACCTAGTAGAGCAAGATGGAATTTCAACAGCAGAGACCCTGAAGAGTGGTAGTGCTCTGATGGAAGAAACTTAAGCTGCCGAGGGAACACCCAGCGGAGCACTTCAGGACGAATCTTTCTTTAAAGTATAATGAATAACAATCAAAAGCAGACTCTTAAAATTATGTGTTTGAAGGACATATAATTTGGTGATGGAACATGGCAATTAACCCTATTTTGGACATTTTCGGGCAGAAAACCTGTTGAGTCAGTGCCTGGCTGGGCCAGGTCTCTGCTGCAAGAGGACTGAGTGGTGAACTGCCCCAGGCCCCCGGGGCAGTGACCTCTCACGCAGTGTTCCCTGTGGTGGTGAACATCCTACGTTTCCACATGATAGGGGCTGGTCCAGTGTTGTCACAGTGGAACAGCCACCTCGGTTGCACCTTCAGTGAGAGAGAGCCAAGTGGACTACACAGTGAGGTCTGCACGGGGACCTGAATCACTGCCCCTGTGATGGAAGAGGGTTATTACAGAACATGTCATGGAGAGCATGGTTTTGAGATAGGCCATGATTATGCGAAGGTTCCTCCTGACTGTGGGAGCCCTGCCTCACTTTGTCTGCTACTTCCCATGTGGCAGTCCCTGAGGACTTCTCTTCTCATGGAGGTATAAGCATTCCTGGATGGGTGAGCATTCCCCACACTCACCTGGAAGAACTTCCTGAGAAGGATCACAGAGCTCAGATGGGCAGTCATCCTTACCCTCATTTGGGAGGACTTCCTGAGAGGGATTGAAGCGTGCAGATGGGCGAGCATCCTTACCCTCACATGGAGGACTTCCGGAGAGGATTGCATAGTTCAGGGAACATCAGTGGCCAGGTGAGTGTATTTGAGGTCTGTCTGCTCCTGGACACTGAAACTGTCTTGGAGTTTGCTCAAACTCATGTCCATTGAGTTGGTGATGCCATCCAACCATCTCATCCTCTGTCTTCCCCTTCTCCTCCTGCCCTCAATCTTTCCCAGCGTCAGGGTCTGTTCCGATGAGTTGACTCTTTGCATCAGGTGGCCAAAATATTGGAGCTTCAGCCTCAACATCAGTCCTTCCAATGAATATTCAGGGTTGATTTCTTTTAGAATTGACTAGTTTGATCTTGCAGTCCACAGGACTCTCTAGAGTTTTATCCAGTATCACAGTTTAAAAGCATCAATTCTTTGGTGCTCAGCTTGCTTTATGGTCCAACTCTCACATCCATACATGACTACTGGAAAAACTGTAGCTTTGACCATATGGACCTTTGCTGGCAAAGTAATGTCTCTGCTTTTTAATACGCTGTCTAGGTTTCTCATAACTTTTCTTCCAGCAAGAGAAGCCACTGCAATGAGAAGCCCACGTACCTGTGAAGACTCAGCACAGCCAATAAAGAAGTGTATTTTAAAAAAGAGTTCACCAAGTTTTAAAATAAATGCATATTGGGCTGTTGTGAGGACTAAACAGGACAGTGTATATTTATCTCATTTTTGAAGTATCTGGTACAGAGTTTGACCCTGAGAAGATGCTCAATAAATGGTAACTGCTAGATTTCCTGAAATGAACAATGAGATTAAAACTAAGCTGTATGTTTTGGGGCCAAAACTTAAATTTGGGGATACTTCTTCACAGTTAGGGCTTCCCTTGTGACGCAGCTGGTAAGGAATCCACCTGCAATGTGAGAGACCTGAGTTTGATCCCTGGGTTTGGAAGATCCCCTGGAGGAGGGAAAGGCTACCCACTCGAGTATTCTGGCCTGGAGAATTCCATGGACTATATGGTCCATGGGGTCGCAAAGAGTCAGACACAAGTGACTGACTTTCACTTCACTTCAGTAATCATGTGATAAAATCATCAGAATAGTGGTTTGCTATGCAAACACATACAACCATGTGTCTGCTGCCAGGCCACTTCCTCTAAGACTGCTGCTCCAAACCAGCCCTGGGAGATGGGGGAGATGGACCCACTGCATCAGGGGAGGTGGCAGGACTCGCCCAAGGCTTGCTCACAGCTGACCCGGGAGAGGTAGGAGTTGTGTGCAGGCTGTACTCACATAGGTGCGTGTACCTTGGAGTTGCTGGCAGGAGAGTTTGCGCTTCATGCTTGTCTGTGAAGGGGAGGAGCTTTGACTCCAAAGGTGAGGCCTTGTCTTATCCCATCATAGGGCTGAGCTAGAATAGTCAGATCATGATTGAAACGGGGCCCAAACTGATGTTGTGATGTAGCTTCTCCACACTTTGGCTGGGTTAGTCATTGTATATATGCTGCTGCTTTCTGCTGTGTTTCTAACCAAGCAAGACACAAGTCAAGTTATTGCTGAAAACATGGTGAGCCAAAGAGTAAATGCTCTTCACTGTTTTTTTTTTTTTTTTTAAATCTGTGAAGACAAATAGTTGAACTTGAAAATAATAATAAAATGAAGTACATAGAGAAAATCATAATAAAATTAACTTTGTGAATGTTTCTATCACTTCTGTTTGTTTAGCTTTCTGAATATAAAAAGGATCTGTCATTTCATACCTGGGCTTCTTTTAGTACTTAAAATCCATTATTTTGAGTTCTAAAGGTTTATAGGCAGAGTATTTTAATGAATTGAGATTGGTCTAGACTTTAAGCTTCTGCTAAAGCAAACCCTGATTCAGTCACTTCTTACCTTCCTTCTTACCTAAAATATAAATTTGGCTTCCATTTCTCATGGAAGCTCTTCCCTCATGACTGAATTGTTATGATTCATAATTCTCTGATCTCTGCTACATGCTAACCTGGCAGTGAACTTTAATGCATGCGTATCACAATTTAGATGTAAAATATGACCACAGCTGTAGCAAACATTCAAGATAAAGTTCATTATGAAATTCCAGAATGTAGAAATGTAAGGTAGGTTTTTTATTTTTTTGCTTCTGGTAAATAAATTTTTGTTTTACTTTTTTCTGAAATAAGCCATTACAATAAATTATAGTTTGTGTAGCTTTAAATGAATTGGAAATCCTATTCTTCTGCACTGCAAGGGTAGTTGACATTGATAATATGATCCTAAGACATTAGAGAAGGAAATGGCAACCCACTCCAGTATTCTTGCCTGGAGAATCCCAAGGACGGAGGAACCTGATGGGCTGCCATCTGTGGGGTCGCACAGAGTTGGATACAACTGAAGCGACTTAGCAGCAGCAGCAAGACATTAAGGTATTCCAGAGTGTCTTCTGAATCATTAAAGAAAAATTATCTTATGCATAGTTTTTTAGTTCATTTGTGTTTTACTGCATTTTAATTGAAAAATAGAGATCTGCTTATATCACATATATGGGCACTTTTTCATTTAAAAAGTAATACATGATCCATTAACATATACGTATCATATATGCATATAGCTATAAATATAAAAATAGTAAATAATGTGCATGCATCCCTAATCCAGTCACTTCTTCCCATTCTGCTGCTGACCGTGGTCTGAGCCACTGCCCTCTGATTCTGGTTACTGTGCTGAGCTAGCTGCTTACCCACTTCTCCTCTGGGCGTCCCTTCAGTCCACACGTGGCCAGAATCACATTTCCAAGCATTAGATCCCTTCGCCTGTCTGCCTTGGTTAACACCTACTTCCTCCTACCTCCCTGAGGTGCAGACCTCCCTCTTCAGGCTTAGGGCCTGGCTACACCCAGTGGGGCCCCCACCCATTTAGTGCCGTTTTGCACTCAGATTCTACCTTATTCAAGGTTGCTTACTTTGAGGGGCCTTTCCTGAACCCCAAGTCACAAATTACCTGTTCTCTAGCTTTGCCTATCCTGATTAGATTTTTTCTCAAAGAACATTTGTAGATGGGGAAACAGTGGAAACAGTGTCAGACTTTATTTTGGGGGGCTCCAAAATCACTGCAGATGGTGATTGCAGCCATGAAATTAAGAGATGCTTACTCCTTGGAAGGAAAGTTATGACCAACCCAGATAGCATATTCAAAAGCAGAGACATCACTTTGCCAACAAAAGGTCCGTCTAGTCAAGGCTATGGTTTTTCCGGTAGTCATGTATGGATGTGAGAGTTGAACTGTGAAGAAAGCTGAGCACCGAAGAATTGATGCTTTTGAACTGTGGTGTTGGAGAAGACTCTTGAGAGTCCCTTGGACTGCAAGGAGATCCAACCAGTCCATTCTGAAGGAGATCAGCCCTGGGATTTCTTTGGAAGGACTGATGCTGAAGCTGAAACTCCAGTACTTTGGCCACCTCATGTGAAGAGTTGACTCATTGGAAAAGACTCTGATGCTGGGAGGGATTGGGGGCAGGAGGAGAAGGGGACAACAGAGGATGAGATGGCTGGATGGTATCACTGACTCAATGGACATGAGTCTGAGTGAACTCTAGGAGTTGGTGATGGACAGGGAGGCCTGGAGTGCTGCGATTCATGGGGTCGCAAAGAGTTGGACACAACTGAGCGACTGAACTGAACCTTTCAGGTTAAGAATCTAGAAGTGGGGACTTCCATGGTGGTCCAGTGGTTAAGACTTCGCCTTCCAGTGCAGGGTTGCAGGTTCGATTCCTGGTCGGGGAGATAAGATCCTACATGCCTTGTGGCCAAAAAACCAAAACATAAAACAGAGGTAACATTGTAAAAAATTCAATAAAGACTTTAAAAATGGTCCACATCCAAGAAAAGATCTATAAAAATGATTTTTAACAATAAAGAATCTAGAAGTGTGTTCTAAATGGTTTATCTCATCAAATGCAAACTCTCACACCTGGATATTTTTCTTGATTTGCTGTCTCATTTGAACATATACGTTTTATACAGTAAACTTAGAGTTCCTTTCATTGCTAACATGCTGTTTCTAACAGTCAGTCATTTAAGCAGCATTTAAACTGAGCTACAAGGGAATCCTCTCAACAGCATAACCCTGAATATAAATGTCATAAATCCCCAATGCTGACTATGTATATATGCTTGACCCTGTGCTGTGGTCTTTCTCCTCCATGTCTGGGGGCTTTCTCAGAACTCGGGGGTGTGAACTCATCCTCTGGTACTGAGTCACACATGCTCGCACTTACACAGGCTCCTGGGAGAGAAGACTGGGTGCTTGGTTAGGCCAGTGCTCTCACTGTCTTGGCCTGCTGCCCAGCCCCTTGGATCCAGGTGTGCTCAGGCTGGTGTTTGCACCTGCTTCCTGAGCGCCGTGTACGGCCTGTTCTTGAGACCCAGGCTGAGCAGGACTTGATGTGTCTCAGCTCCGCGTGGAGGAGGCTCAGCAACCTGCTTATGGGAACCACAGCAGTGAAAGTAAGGCTGGTGTTAGCTGAACACTGTGCTGTTTCATTCACAGTGTAGGGTCACTCGTGTCATGTTCTTAGAGCTGAAGAGGCACTGGTAGTGTTTCCCGGGAAGAGCCCTTGGTGGACATGCCTGCTTTATGAGTGTGGCCTAGTGTTTATGGACCTGCAGACATAGCTCCCCTGTAATTCAGGGAGTGTTTGCGTTAGTTCAGCTGAGTTTGTCATTTGTGATGATTAAGTAGCATGTTTTCATATGACTGTATTATGATTTGTTTAATCATTTGCTCATTGGGTATACTTTAAAAAATATTTTCAAGTTTTTCTTAGAATAAATAGTGTTAACATACTGTTTGTAGAAATTCCTTTGGGATTAGTTTTTGGTGCTATAGTCTTAAAAGGGGGATTAATAAGATTAACGACAAGAGTAATTTAAAATTTTTGTTGTGTATTTCCAGATTTTTTTCCAGAAGGATTGGCAAGTGATGAACCCTAGATTTTTTAAAAAGAGTTCTGGAAGTGGTAAATCATATGGAGTCATAAAATTTTTTTTTTGATAACTAAGGGGTAAAGTAATATGTAATATATATTACGATTTTTGGTTTTATTTCTTCATTTATATGTGTGCATGTGCTCAATCATGTCTGACTCTTTGAGGCCCCATGGACTGTAACCCACCAGGCTCCTCTGTCCAAGAGATTATTATCCCGGCAAGAATTTTGGAGTGGGTTGCTGTTTCCTTCTACGGGGGATCTTCTCATCCCAGGGATCGAACCGATGTCTCTTGTGTCTTTTGCATTGACAGGCAAGTTCTTTACCACTGTGTCACCTGGGAAGTCCATCTTCATTTATGAATTAGGTTGAAATTTTAAAATAGTATCAATTTGCCAGCTGTATGGACTATTCTTTTAACTTTTCAGATATAGTGAATTTTTATATGTTGTATTTTATTGCTTTTTTCCACCCATTAAAATATTTTTTAAATTAAAAAAGCCCATTTTATCTTTAATCATACCCTTCATATCTGTAACAGTCACATTGAGCTTTATTTTACAACTAAAATAAGTACATATACCCCTTTATTCTAAATATTATGACTTAAAAAATAAAGAAAAGGCAACTAAGATATTTTTCCTTTAAAAGTGTTCTTTTGTATTTGTGCCAACTTTATATTTCTGGGAGGTTTTACTATCATTTTTTTAAAAATTCATAATCATCAGGGCTGCAGAAACAAGTTTTAGCTATGAAAAAAAAAACTGGGCCCCAAACCCAAATAAGGATGAGCCAGCCAGAAAGGTCTGCATGGAGCTGACGTTGCTCTATGGTGTGTGGTCCGTCTGCCTCCCAGACTGCTTGGCTTCAGTATCGCGTCTGCTGCTTTCACTCCCGCCGCCTGTGACTCTGCCAGTAGATTTTATCAAGTCTGAAGATGCTTCAAATCTACATGTTAACCGGGCCCAGGTCTCCATCATTGCATTTAGAATTCCAGTTAGAATCCTCCCATGTCTTCCCATTTATCTTTATCTCCCATTAGGGTTTTATAATTTTCTTTAAATAGATTGCTTATGTCCTTCTTTAAGTTAATTCCCCTAAGTTACTCTTAGTGCAGATGCTGCTGCTTTACTCATTTTGGTCCTGTGGCAGTATATACTTTCTCAAAAGTTTGAAGCCACAGAATGACAATATTCAGTATGTATATACATCAGGTTGGTGCAATAGTAATTGCGATTTTACATTGTTGAACTTTGCTTGGAATTTGTTGTTTGGAATATATTCTTAAATAAGTGTGGTTATGTAATATATCATTTTAGTGTGCATTTCTCGCTTTTTTTTTTTGCTAGTGACTTATTACTTATTTTAGACTAGGGAAATGATGTTCCATGTAAAGCAGACTTGAGCAATTTTTTTATTTGAGTTCAAAATGGGTCGTAAAGCAGCGGAGACAACTTGAAACATCAACAATGCATTTGGCCCAGGAACTGCTAATGATTGTACAGTGCAGCGGTAAGTTCAAGAAGTTTTGCAAAGGAGATGAAAGCCTTGAAGATGAGTGCAGTGGCTGGCCATTGGAAGTTGACAGTGACCAATTGAAAGGATCATCAAAACTGATATTCATACTGCATAAGAAGTTGCTGAAGAATTCAACATCAGCCATTCTGTGGTCATTCAGCATTTGAAGCAAATTGGAAAGGTGAAAAAGCTCAATAAGTCAGTGCCTCACGAGCTGGCTGCAAATCAAAAAAATGGTCGTTTTGAAGTGTCATATTCTCTTACTCTGTGTAGCAATAACAAACCATTTCTCGATGGGATTGTGATGTGCGATGAAAAGTGGATTTTATATGACAACCAGCGACAACCAGCTCGGTGGTTGGACTGAGAAGAAGCTCCAAAGCACTTCCCCAAACCAAACTTTTGTGCCAAAAAAAAGTCATGGTCATTATTTGGTGGTCTGCCTCAGGTTTGATCCATTACAGCTTTCTGAATCCCAGTGAAACCATTATATCTGAGAAGTATGCTCAGCAAATCAGTGAGATGCACCGAAAACTGCAACACCTGCAGCTGGCATTGGTCAACAGGATGGGCCCAGTTCTTACCATGACGATACCTGACCTCACATTGCACAACCAACGCTTCAAAAGTTGAACAAGTGGGTTATGAAATTTTGCCTCATCCGCGATATTCACCTGACCTCTTGCCAACCTACTGTCACTTCTTCAAGTATCTCGACAACTTTTTGCAGGCAAAATGCTTCCATAACCAGGAAGAGGTGGAAAATGCTTTCCAAGAGTTTTATCGAATCCTGAAGCACGGATTTTTACATTACAGGAATAAACAAACTTATTTCTTGTTGGTAAAAATGTGTTGATTGTAATGGTTCCTATTTTGATTAATAAAGATATGTTTGAGCCTAGTTATAATGGTTTAAAATTCATGGTCCAAAACCGCAATTACTTTTGTACCACTTAAGTATTTTAGTGTGTGCTCGTCATAAATTGAAAGCTGTCTGCTTAGTAAAATTCACACTGTGTTCTCTTTTTTTACTCTATCTGAAAGTGCCTTTCCAACTTCTGGGTATAAGTTTACATCTTCTTTGATTAGTTCAGGTATCTCTTTACTGAGTGCTGTTTGTGGAGAGACAGGTAATGAGTGTTAAAGTGCCAGATTGCTTGTTAGTTGATATATTCAGACACAGTGCTATTTTATCTTCTGTCTTTAAATTTTAGATCTCTGAGAATGCATCATTCTTAAAGTTCCTATAAGCACTAAAATCTCTTTTTTCCCCCCTGGAGATTGAAACACTATAAATTCTCTTAACAATAAAAGTCTCCTAAGTAAAGCCTTATGAGATTCTCTAAAGTGGACTACAACCACGAAATTAAAAGACGCTTGCTCTTGGAAGAAAAGCTATAACAAACCTAAACAGTGTATTAAAAAGTGGAGACAGCACTTTGCCAGCAAAACTTGTAATCAAAGCTATGGTTTTTCTAGTAGTCATGTATGTATGTGAGAGTTGGACTATAAAGAAGGCTGAGTGCCAAAGAACTGATGGATGCTTTTGAAGTGTGGTGCTGAAGAGTCTTAAGAGTCCCTTGGACTGCAAGGAGATCAAACCAGTCTATCCTAAGGGAAATCAACCCTGAATATTCATTGGAAGGACTGAAGCTGAAGCTGAAGTTCCAATCCTTTGCCCACCTGATGCAAAGAGTCGACTCATTGGAAAAAACCCTGATGCTGGCAAAGATTGAGGGCAGAAGGATAAAGAGGGCAACAGAGGATGAGATGGTTGGATGGCATCATTGACTCAATGGACATGAGTTTGAGCAAACTCCAGGAGATAGTGGAGGACAGAGGAACCTGGCATGCTGCAGTCTATGGAGTTGCAAAGAGTCGGATATGACTTAGCGACTGAATAACAACAAAGTGTGTGTGTGTGGTTTTTAAAATGTGAGCACGTGTTAAGGATGTCAAAGAGCAGCATCCTCTCTGAATTAGCTGCAGTGGTTGCTGTGGAGGTAGGCTCCAGAGTCTTCAGGGGACTTTTCCATTGACCCAGAAGATACCATGTCCCTTACTCTGAAGGCCCATCAGGGTTCTCCACCACCTCTCTTCACTAAAGGGCACCTCTGGGATTTCAGGGGGTAATTATACAATCTCTGTACATTAGGGATTTCATTAGGTGATTATTATGTCTTCATTTTCCCCCAGTATTTGCATTTTTTTCTTGGAAAAAAAATGTTTAATAATTGTTAGTTGACAGAAAGAGTGAGTGAACTAGTGAGGCTGGAGCTAAAGTGTGAGTAACTTAGGTGTTTCAGCTTGTTTTAGTTCATCTCTAAGACATCTCGAGAATGTCCAACCACATGACAGCATCATGAGCGAGTACGGCTGTGGGCGCCAGCATTTTCTGTTCTGTTAACTGTGTTTGCTGGCTGGTGTCACTGTGAACAGATACAGAACTCGGTCATCTTGACAGATTTGGAGTGTGTCTAACAGGCAGGTGTGGTAGTGTAAGTCTTCTCTTGTTTCACAGCCTGTCAAAAAATATATATTGAGTCCGCTTGTCAAACATGTGAGTAAAGGGCAAAATATTTGTCGTCAAGGTGCTCTTTGTCAAGTATAAGTCAAATTCCTGTTCAGTGAAGGGTTTGGGTAGAGGTGTGTACAGGTGTTGGAAGCTCTGAGGAGAATGTGAGGGGGTTCTTCAGGGACAGTTCAGACCAGAGGAACTATAAGCAATTTTGAAGGGTAAATAGAAATTTGTGAGGAGACTCATTTGTCCAGGAGTCAGCATAATAGGGAAGGAAGCAGATGAGGGGGACCTTGCATACCAAGTAAGGGATCCTGTTGTCCTGTTGGTGGCGGGGTGCAGCTGAGGGAGTGAATGCAGGAGGTGGCCTGCAGGTTCACGCATTCACGGAAGCTCTGTTTGTGTGGTGTAGGTTCTGAATCACAAGAGGGGCTGGGAGCTGGGGCTTTGGGCTTTTGCAGGGACCTAGGCACAGAGGGTATGCTCAGGTAACGGCAGTGAGGATGAAGAGGGCAGATTATGGGGTTGCTGTGGATGGCAGGTAGGGTGGAACCCAGGATGACTCCCAGATTGATAAATGGTTGGGAATGACTGGGACAAACAACACAGACTTCATTTGGGGACATGTTGCATTTGAGGATCAGGTGAGGGTGAAAGAGGAAAGTGAAAAACCTTGCTTCAAAGTCAACATTAAAACAGCTGAGACCAAGCAGCATCAGAAGACTCATGAAAGACACAGGGAACAGACTTGGTCTACTGGATTAACTCGGCTTCAACACTTGACTTTGAGGCTCTCTAGATAAAGATTTTGTTTGATTAGAAATTAGAGCCTTTTGCCTGAGGAGAATATGCTCTGAACCCTCCCCAAACTTGATTGAGATACAACCGACGTATATACTGGGTGTGTAAGGTATATAATATAACGGTTTCCTGTATGTATGTATTGTAAAATAATTACCACGGAAGATTGGTGAACATATGCTTTACCTCACTTTATTAGATTTTTTTTTTTTCCTGGAGGTGAGAACTTTTAAGATCTACTCACTTAACAGCTTTCAGATACACAATATGGTTTTACCTGTAGTTGGCATGCTGTGCATCACTTCTAGAACTTACTCTCACTTTGACCTTTGACCACCGTCAGCACTGCCCCACACTCCCCAAGAATATGCTTTCCTTAATGAAAGGAGGCTGCAGGAGTGGCAGTTGGTGTTAGCTGGCAGGGTTGGCAGAGGGCTGATGGCAGGCTTGAACCTGAGCCATCAGGCGAGTCCTTTGTGCCGTCTTCTAACAGGCCTTTAAATGTAAACCTTAGCTTCTGGTCGGAGGACTACCCCAAGAATGTTTTCTTGCCCAGGACTGCACATCTGAGGTGCAGTGACCACGGTACGCTCGCAGGACTCCACACGCCGGCAGTTCCACCAGCTCAGTGGAGAAAGCGCTGCGGTTTCTCCTGCTGTTGTTACTGGTGGCAGAGCTCCACCCTCCTCTGTGATCCTGGGCCCAGACGAGGAGACGTCTCCCAGAACCACAGTGTTGCTCTGGCTCAGGGCCTGGCCCTGCCCTGCAGACACTGCGTGGCCCAGCTCCACCAGGGAGTCCCATGTGCCTGGCCTTTCCCAGTTGCTGGGCTGGTTGGGTAAAGCAGGGAAGAGAGCTTTCATGTCCATCTTTGCTGCTTCCTGGGCTCTAACCTCTTGACTTGTTTCTTTGTAAAACTTAGGACCTCGATTATGTACAACATTCAAACAGCATGGGTTTCTGAAGATGCCCTCAGTAAGGAGGTGAAGTCCGGTTTATCCCTTAACACATAGCGTTCACTACTGGGTGCTGGATCATGATCGTGTCTGTCCTGCCTAGTGCATCGGAATGCCCAGGGCACTAAATAAGAGGGGCTAAGCAAAAATGATCAGGAAATTGTAAAATCCCACGCTAATGTTTGCTTTCATGTTGTTGTGAGTCCAGAGAAGACTTGACTTCCAGCGTTTCAGCCTTTCCTGTGCCACCCAGAGATCCATTTCTCAGAATTTTCTCTTTACAGCCACGTGGGGGTGTGGGCAGCGTGAGGGAGCAGAGGGCGTTTGTGTCTGAAAGACTTCAGTGCTGCTTTAAATGGAAGACTTCGGGGACTTTCCTGGCTGGCCGGGGCTGAGACTCCGCGCTTCTGCGGGGGTGTGGTTCATAGTCTGGTTGGGGAACTAAGATCCCACGGGCTGCATGACACGGCCGGGTGTGGGGGTGAAGAAAACAAAACTAAAGATTTTGTTTAAATAAGATGATACAGTTGTGTGAACTCTTTCTTAGAGACAAAAGTGATTGTGTGTAAATTTAAACATGCTTTGTGATCACCGTGTCAGAATTGTTCTCAGAATGCTCTTTGTCCTACGAAGGTATTTTATTAGCTTAAACCAATCCAAATCCATTAATCTTCATCATGATGTCACTGTTTAGTTGAATTGGTCCGTTTGGGAAAAACGTACCAACTCCCATGGATGTATGCTTTGCTTAGGCAGTTAGCACCTGTTTTGCAAAGAGAACATCAGAGGTAAGCCTTTCTCAGTGTCAGTCTAACGAGCATAACATGAGTTTATCTGTTCTTGCTGTGAAACGAGTGTCAGTAAAATGAGGCTAGTCAACATGTCCTTAGCACAGGATATGAAAAGGTCTGTGAGAAATGGTTCTGCAGTCACAGGGCTCTCGCTTGACGTCAGGAGACATGCCTGTAGGCTAGAAATACACAAACCATGAAGAATTCTAGAATAAGTGGCGCTTATTGAAGCACTGTGCTCCCCGAGGCATTGTCTCTGATGATGCCAGAGAACACACACTTTCAAATACCATAGACTTGAGCTGGGACTTGACAGGCCACGAGGAGTCCCCTAATGGAAGAATGTAAAACAAGGGATGGCAACCCACAGCCCTTGTGAGGGATGTGAGAAGACTGGCAGCTGACATTGGCCAGGGCCTGGGAGGGCCCAGCAGGAGGCGGTGCTTGTGTAATCTGTTGGAGCTGTGTTCATTCATACACACACGTTTCTCTCAGGACAGCTGCTCTGATGTTAAGTTAGGAGTAAGAGATCGTGTGCTTAGTTATAACACTGCTTTCCATAGGAAGATTCTGCCCCAGGTTATTGTTTTAATTGCATAGGTTTGTGCCGTGAGCCCTCCCCACCCTGGTTGACCTAGAGCTAAACGGAGAGAAAGTGGGCCTCTCTGTTTACAGAGGAGGTGTGTGCCCGTGGAATTTGGACGAGGTACTCCCTCTTTTTTTAAAAGAAAAAGCATCTTTCTTTGGTAATTATTGCTCTCTTCCTTCCTACATCTATTAAAGGGAGGTAACATGATCTTTGGCTTGTAAATTAAAAATATTTTAAGTGCCCAGAGTTAATCCTCTCAGTGAAATAGACATTGGCACAGAAGGCTTCCCTGTACTATGTGGCTTACTAGTAAAGAATCAGCTTGTCAATGCTGGAGACACGAGTTCAATCCCCACTTCCTCCTGATTTTAGAGGTTAACTTGTAGATGAGTCTATTCCACCTACTTCTCCTTACAGCTTAGACCATTTCCCAGTCATCGACATACAAGTTTTAGGTGCCTTATTCATTTTGCCTTGAGAATATTCAGGCGCTGCAGTTTTGAAAATTTCTCTGGTAGTTGAAAGATTGGTATGAGATTACTTTTATTGGATTCCACACAGAAGGTCCCAGAGCATCACTGAAATAGCGCTGTTGCATAACTGTCCTGTGTTTAAAAATAACAGTTGGGTAGCATCAGCTCTTGCTGAGGGCTGTGAACCTGCACTCTTTTGGTTGTTTGTATGAACTCTGACCACAGACTGGCTTCCAGTGTGTCTCGCCAAGTGATCCTTTGTAGGAAGCCCCACGCTTGTTGCCATGCCATCTGATGCTGTTGCAGCTGCTGACAGCACAGCAGATGGACAGCATTTGGTGTCTGTGCAGGGCTGACTTGCCAGCACTGGAGGATTTTCATAGTTGTTTTTATACTGCTCTGAGGTCTCATTTCCTGAGGTTGCAGATTGTCTGTAACTCAGACTGAAGAAAGTCAGTTTCAAAGTCACAGACTCTGTGTTAGGGTCAGGATGTGTTTTCCAGCTATGCACTTTTGAAATTGATACTCTTTTTATTGCCTGTTTTATCACATGAGAAACTCTTGCCCTTCTTTTTGCTGGCCATCTGTACAAGTAGAAATAGGCAGAGAATTGCTCTAGGATCCAGATGTGGAGATTGTGGGATGACTTAATTAGGGAATGTGTGAATGTACCAAAGATTGTGCATAGGAACCAATATTTATTTGTGAGCTGCTGTTACATCTTTGGGGGCACCTATTTTTTATTCACTTAAGAGTAGCAGCTAGATTTTTATCTATTGTTAGTTCAGCTTCTATTTCCATTTGAATTAAGGATAGATAGTCACATGTGTTTTGTTTTTATTAAGTCAGTAAGCAGTTGGTATTCATAAAACCCACTTTAGTAAGTGCATATTAAAACAAAATAGTGTTGTATTAAGAGAAACATGCAACTTTGTTTAGAGATGCACAGACAGATCTTCTCTTCATTTGCTTGCAAATCAAAGACAATTATGAACAACTTACTTTTCAAAATTTCACCTTTTAATATTAGGTGAAAAAATCATGATTTTTGTGTTAAGTATAGAGGAAATGGAACATATTGCTAAGGGCCAGGTCATTTAACCAAGGAACACAGTAAGTTAAATGACTAATAAATCACTTCTTTTGAAATTCCTCCTCTTTATAATTACACTCCAGGGAAGTCTTCAAATTTAGAAAGGAGAAATAAGAATCTAAATGTTGTGAAAAATATTTTGCATATCTTAATCTTTATTTCGCTCAGTCGTGTCTGACTCTTTGCCACCCCATGAACTATACAGTCCATGGAATTCTCCAGACCAGAATACTGGAGTGGGTAGCTGTTCCCTTCTCCAGGTGATCTTCCCAACCCAGGGATTGAACCCAGGTCTTCTGCATTGCAGGTGGATTCTTTACCAGCTGAGGCATCAGGGAAGCAGGAGCTATCAACTTGTGGTTTTATGTGTAACAGGAAGTTAAAATATAAAAGCATAGAATTGAAAAGTTAAGAGGCAGAGAGTTAGAGGAAAGAATATTAAACTGGCAGTCGATGCATACCAGTGTTCTTATTTGTCTCAGCCATTAACTAGTTATGAAACCTAAAGTAAGTCTTATTTTCTCTTAGCTTCTAGTATTATCTTTCAGTTTTTAAAATAATTTTTGTTGAAGTATATATTCTTTATTAGTTTTTGTGGTGACTATCTGTAGAAGGTAAACTGAGTATATTTCAGAAAAAAAGGCTTCATTTCATTTTCACTCTTTCTTGGTATGGATTTTGGGTTAACTAGTTTTTTCTCAAAACTTTGAAAATACGAACTTAGTGCTTTCTAGTATTTATTGTATTTAATAATAGTGTAATAATAGTAGTATAATAGTATAATAAATATAATATATATATAAACATATATAATAGTATAATAATAATAGTATTTATTACTATTGAGAAGTCTGCTGCTAGTCTATCATTCCCTTGTAACTCTTTTTTTCCCCCATTGTTTTTCAATCTATTTTTCAAGACGTTTTTTCCTTGATGTGTTATAGCCTCACTACAGTTCATCTAGGAGGTTTGTTTCTTGGTACTCACTGTGGGCTTTCAGTACCAGGATTCATGTCTTCAATTCTGGAAGATTTTTAGTGTTAGATCTAATACTGCTTACCTCCATTCCTTCTGACTTCCTATCTGGAAATACTGTGAGGTGTGTTTGTCTACCTGTTGTATTACTTCTCTGTATGTCCAGTTCAGTCACTCAGTTGTGTCAGACTCTTTGCCACCCGATGAACCGCAGCATGCCTGGCCTCCTTGTTCATCACCAACTCCTGGAGTCTACCCAAACTCATGCCCATTGAGTCAGTGATGCCATCCAACCATCTCATCCTCTGTTGTCCCCTTCTCCTCCTGCCTTCAATCTTCCCCAACATCAAGGTCTTTTCAAATGAGTCAGCTCTTTGCATCAGGTGGCCAAAATATTGGAGTTTCAGCTTCAACATGAGTCCTTCCAATGAACACCCAGGACTGATTTCCTTTAGGATGGACTGCTTGGATCTCCTTGCTGTACGTCCTCTCTTTTTCTACACGTGGAGCAAACTTCAGTTTACTCATTTTCTCTTTGTGCCTGGTGTTGAGTTTCACCCATCTATTGATTTTTTTAATCAATACCATATATATATATATATATTTTTCATTTCCAGGACTTCCAGTGGATTTTTGTTTTCATATCTCTTCTTGGTTCATTATCTGACTGCTTTTGATTCCACAAATTAGGGGTGGTTATTTTTCTTTTGTATCTCTTTGAAGGTTTTGACACATGTATCTTAGAGTCCTTTTCAGTTTGCCGTGTTTTCATTTTTTCAAGATTATCTTTCTCTGATTGTTGAGTATTTGTCAGTCCTTCTTGAAGTTAGGAGAAAGCGATGGCACCCCACTCCAGTACTCTTGCCTGGCAAATCCCATGAACAGAGGAGCCTGGTAGGCTGCAGTCCATGGGGTCGCGAAGAGTCAGACACGACTTTCCCTTTCACTTTTCACTTTCATGCATTGGAGAAGGAAATGGCAACCCACTCCAGTGTTCTTGCCTGGAGAATCCCAGGGACGGGGGAGCCTGATGGGCTGCCGTCTATGGGGTCGCACAGAGTCGGACACGACTGAAGTCACTTAGCAGCAGCAGCAGCTTGAAGTTAATTTCCCTCCTGTGTTATGCTTTCAGTGTAAAAGCCTGTCTAAGTGGGACTCTGTGCCCCTCTTTCTGCACCCCTTCCCCATGTGTTGGTTTTGCTGTTGTCTCAGCCCCACCCCATGCCCCTCACTTAGAACCAGATCTCGATTGGAGGTTCAGGCCCCTGTGCTTGTTGATGTGGAGAATAATGCAGACGTGCTCCCTGGGCTGGGTGCTCTCTGCTTTCTCCTGCTGCTCCAGACGTCTGGCTTTATCACAGCTGTCACCCCAGCAGTGTTCACAGAGGCCTTTTCAGTTTCTTTCCACAGGGAGAGTGTGCTTTGTCCGGCTAGTGTGGTTCAGTGCTATGAGCCTTGCCCTGAACTACTTAGGTCTACCTGCACGCTGGCTGCCGCCAGCAAGCGGATGCCTTTGAGTGCTGGTTCTGCTCCAGGCTTCTCCCTGTTTCTGAACCGGAGCCCTGTGGCTTCAGCCCATGTTGCCAGCCCATTGTTGTTCCATGTATCTTATTTCTCTTGTTTGTAAATATGACCAATTTCCTTCCTTCCTCAACTCTCCCTCCCTTCTTTCCTCTCTTCCTTTTCAAAAATAATTATCTATTGTTACTATCTTTACAACCTGAACTTACAAGGTATCCTGCCCAGAAATTCTGTGTCTTACTTTCTTCATTTTTACTAAGTAATCTGAAAGGTCCCTTCAAGTTGCAAAAGTTCTAACTTCCCCATACACACTAGGCAGCCAGAGAAGTTATCTGTGAGATCAGGGGTTTGGCACATTCCAATCAACCCAGTCACTTTCGTGTCCTTAAGGATCTGGGCCAAAGAAGCTTATGAGTTATTGATCTCGAAAGACATCAAAAATATTGTGGTCTCTGCAGAAATGTTTCTGGTCATTAGTTTTCACGGCAGACTTTGCTTTTGTAGGAAAAGCAAAGACAAAACCTCTCTAACCCATAGGAGTAATGCCTTGGTTTTTCTTGGTCTAAAGATCACACTGCTGTGGAAATGGAGCTGGCTGCTGTCTCCTCGTCTCTCTCACCACATACATCTCCTTTTCTCTGGCATGACTTCAGAGACTTGGCTCCTTCCAGAAGCAGCTTCATAAGAACTGAGAACTCATTTTCATTTTCTGTTAAGAAGTAATAATAGGTTGTTCAGCAAACTATTTCAGCAGTTCCCAGAGGGGACTTGGGAAGGAATGGAGAGGGGTCGTTGTCAGTTAGGAGGAGGTGGAAAGAAGCTTCTGAAGTCTCTTAATGGATGACTGGTAAAGCTGTTTGTTTGTGTTATATGAATAATGTTTAATGAAGAACTGCCAAAATTATAGTTAACATTTTTTGAAAAATAAATAAGTTAGGGAGCAACCATATGGTATCTGTTTAAAACTAGAGGTGTAGCATCTATTTCGGAGAAGGCAATGGCACCCCACTCCAGTACTCTTGCCTGGAAAATCCCATGGACGGAGGGGCCTGGTGGGCTGCAGTCCATGGGGTCGCACAGAGTCGGACACGACTGAGCGACTTCACTTTATTTTTTCACTTTCATGCATTGGAGAAGGAAATGGCAACCCACTCCAGTGTTCTTGCCTGGAAAATCCCAGGGACAGGGGAGCCTGGTGGGCTGCCGTCTATGGGGTAGCACAGAGTCAGGCACGACTAAAGCGACTTAGCAGCAGCAGCAGCAGCATCTATTAAAAAAAACAGACCTACTAAAAGGCCAGACACAAACCAAAACCCCCTTCCACTTTAATAGTCTTTATGATTTATGATTAAATTTAAAATTATATCTGTTTATTTAAAAATTGTGTGTGTTAGTTGCTCAGTCGTGTCTGACTCTTTGTGGCCCTGTGGACTGTTACATCTACTAAATTTAAAGTTGTGTCTGTTAAATTGAAAAATTAGATCTAGGAGTTTTAAACTTTTCAAAAAGCATATTAAATTTGACAAGCGGAAGTTCTGAGGAAATGTAGATGTGATCCCAGCCTGATGGTTCTCGATCTCTTACTGCTAACCTAAGTAGAAGAATTACAGGTGACTGCAGGTTTCAGGGAGCCAGGTGAAGGAGCGAAGCCAGGGAGAAGAGTGGGCTGAGGTTCTGCCATTAATTCGGAAGGACGTAGGCAGAACAGAGGGGAGAGATGGGCTCCTGAGTGGGCCCAGGAGAAGGGGGTGGTGCTGCTGTGAGCAGGTGCCCGGGCCACCTTCTGCCGTGGCCCCCACCTCCCTGGCAAATGAGGTGCGACCTGAACACCAGGGCCCCAAAGCTGGTGTCAGAAGTGATCCTTTGGATCTCAAGAGGAAGCTTGCGCTGCCCATGAACTTCCTCTGATGGGAATTCTGTTGCCTCATAATTAGTTTGTCTGAAAAAAAAGAAAGAAAGACTATAAAACGATTAGAATTTTTTCTGTGAGACCTTGTGATCATTAATGCTAAAATGATTTAGAACAAAATTGAGTTGTACTCCTCATTTAACTGCTTGATTTAGTGTAGTGATCTCAGCCCTTCTGAACAGCATCTGATATGCCTTTTGTTTTAAGTTTTAAATCATATCAGGAACCCATCCCTAATAGTTTATGATGACATTTGTGAATTGGGCTGATAATTAGCCCAGTTGGTTAAAACGCTGTTGGAGAGAGCCAGAGTATTGCTTCAGTTCCTGGGTTGGCTAGTCAATTTCTTTAACTTTTCTGAACACAGTTAATTTCTTTCCGTTTTCACCTCGGTCACCCCAGAGGAGTAGATTCTCACATCGCTGTCAAAAAACAACTTGAGGGTGGGTGAGTAGGGCATGGTGTGTATATCAGTTTTATCTTCATGAAAATATATGTACACACACAGTCTCTTTTTTTAAGTATATAAAAATTACATAGTTGCCCCTTGTGGGACAAGCAGAGAGTTAATTTAAAGATGTTTTTCTCTGCATTATTTATACAGTACTTAGCAAAGTATTTGTTCAAAGAGTATTTGTTCACTCAGAGTGGTATAAAGAATCTTTATGATGTGACTCTTGGTCTCTGTGTAACCATAATCTTGAAGAGAAATGTGGCATGATATAGTTTTTATCTGTTTTGAAGGTACTTTTTAGAATTTAATTTTATAGTATCAAAGAGCCATTGAAGGAAATATGGTGCCAGATTGTAAGAAGTGTCTCCCTTTGTATCTTATTAGAATCAATTTTAAGACTATAAATAGAGTTTCATTGAAAGGCCATGATTTTAACCTCAAGATAGCCCTTATTTTGTGCAGCTTTTATTTTGTTATAATGGCTTGTGATGAATGTCACTTTACAAGGGAGGAAACAAGTATTCAGAGGTTCTGAATCAGCCTCTGCCATGGGAGGCCAGGGCAGGAGAGGCCCGAGTTCACCTGGGGGCATAACTCTGT
Source organism: Bos taurus (assembly GCF_002263795.3). Lineage (NCBI taxonomy): Eukaryota > Metazoa > Chordata > Mammalia > Artiodactyla > Bovidae > Bos > Bos taurus. The sequence goes on from NC_037336.1 coordinate 94,857,894, forward strand.
TGCGTCTTGTGCTGGGATATCTTCACTTGAGACTTTCCACTTGAGACTTCCAGAGTTGGGAGCTGTGTGAGCATGGTTTTAAAAGCCAAGTACAGAACAGATGGTGCTATACTTTGGTTTTGGAAAAATCATTTATGTATGCTTCTGTATGTGCTTCCCAGGTGGCAGAGTAGTGAAGAATCCACCTGCTAGTGGAGGAGATGCAAGAGACGTGGGATCAGTCCCAGGGTCAGGAAGATCCCCTGGAGGAGGGCATGGAGACCCACCCCAGTATTCTTGCCTGGAGAATCCTGTGGACAGAGGAGCCTGGCGGGCTACAGTCCCTGGGGTCACAAGAGTCCTACATGACTGAGTACACACGCAAGCACACACAAAGACAGTCACACACACACGCACACTTCTATATGCATAGACTGTCTTCAGAAGATACTATGTAAGAACTGGTAACCGTGGTTGCCTCTGGTTGTGGTGAATTGTGCTTGGTAACAGGACTCAGTGGAGTCAGATAATAGCTCTGACCTTAGGGAATTATCACCTAGGCTCAGTTTTCTCTTCTAGAAAATGGGGAATATAGTAGCCATCTGTTAGTTTTAATATCCAGTGTCCATCCTCCCCTCACGACAGCCCTACGGGGGCTCCTCCGAGGGTTCCAGTGCAGTGAGGGTGGTCTTGGGACCTGGAGCTTGGCTTTATGGTTCCCCATCTACAGTGATTGGCTCAGGAACAGACTCGTGACCTTGGCACAATCAGGGAGAGGCAGAGAGACTTTTGTTAGTGCATCCAAGGATGAAATTCCTGTTCTTTCCCACTGACTGAAAACAAAGTGTGAGCTTTGAAATAGCAGTCATCCACATTCTAACCCTAGGAACCAGAGGCAAAGCCAATGAGGACAGATGTGTGAAGCCTCGAGCCACCACGGCAGCTCGTTCTGCCCCAGCTGATGACTAGGATCCCCACATCCTGAGGCCAGTAAATTCACTTTCCAGCTTTAGTTAGTTTCTTGTCATGTATGTGAGAAAACAAGATCCCAGCTGGTATAGGGGAAGAGCATTTAAATTTCAGGATCACTGGTTGATTAAATGACGTGAGTGCCTGCTAAGTCACTTCATGTCCGACTCTTTGCAGCCCTGTGGACCAAAGCCAGCCAGGCTGCTCTGTCCGTGGGATTCTTCTGGCAAGAATACTGGAACGAGTTGATTCTCCAGGGGATCATCCCGATACAGGGATCGAACTTGTGTTTCTCAAGACACGTGTCCATAAACTGTGGTGCCTGGCACGTGGGCCACTTTTGGAACATCTAGTCACACTTCACTGGTAACATGCTCTGAGGTGGAGTGGAGGCCAGGGGAGAGACTGTAAGAGTGTGTTTAGTTCCCAGGCCTGGCAAAGATACACTCCACTTCTGCTCAAGGCCGAATACTTTGCTAAGATAAAACACAAGTCTCTTTGCTATATCACAGCTGGGAAACACTAGCTCTGCTTGGGTTTCAGAGTTGATCTGAATTCCTTATTGTTTTGTAATTAAAAACAAAAACAAAACAATTTCATTCGATCTGCTTCTTAAAGAAAAAAAAGAAAGGAATGAAAGCTGTGTTGGGTGACTTAAGCACAAAAAACAGGATCTGAACAATAATAGAAACAGCCAAGAACTGATCCAGGCTTCAGAAGACAGCGCCTCGTGACTGCATGAGGGCTTTGACCACCAGGTCCTCCAAGGCAGGAAAGTCAGAGCAAGCAACTACAGGAGTGGGAATGTGGTTTTCAGGTTGTTAACATTGAACCACAGAACCCGTTAGATTATATAATAGCAGAAATACCATTGTTGGTTTTCTGACATCTCAACACCGTCCTAAAAGTGCAGTGTTGCATATTTTTAAAAGATTAAATTGAATTAAAAATCAGTTCCTATTTTGAGAATTTGCGTAGAGTGAGATAATTGGAAAGGCCCTGGAGTGCTTCAGTAATGACTAAGAGTCATTGTTCTGAATAACAGAAATGAACCCTGAAATTACAAGCATTTTATACACTCCAGCTAACCTGATTTTTTAAATAAAAGTGTTTCTAATGCATATGGAGCTCATGGCCCCTATTTGCAATAATCTTGACCTACCCCCCTGTAGGGCTTTTATGTGATCATCTCATCCCAGACACCACATTTCTAAAGTGCTGTCTCTTTTGTTGCCAGCAAGTTTAATGTACACAATATGTGGGGGTTTTTTGCCACTTCACTGCTTTCACATTCTGAAAAAGTAGCACACAGCATAGCAAATCAGCTAGAAAACATGAGGCTTAAATATAAAGAACAAGGAAATCCAGCTGGTTGATTATTTAGATTATTTTCATGCAGTGATGATAGAGAAATTGCTAGCACTCAGCATCAGCAGGCACTGCTAATCGAGAATAGGACCTGGTCAGCCTGCCGCTGCTCAGAGAGAAAGAACCCGAAGGTTAAAACAGGTCATGAGCAGAGTGAGTCCAGTTCTTCCAGACAGAGTTCTTTGATGGCCAGTGTAGAGCCTGTTCATGGTGGTGAGAGGACCACAGCAGCAGGAGGGGTTGATACTCTCACAGTTCTCACTGTGTGCCAGGCGCTGTGCCGAGTGCTCTGCACATACTCACCCCCAAGTCCTCTAAGCAGCCTCCAAAAAGCCGTGTGCAGGACGGTGAGGGCATCTGCTCTGGGCGCCCCCTTAGCACAGGTGCAGTCGGAGTGCTCATGCTGCTGCCACCACTTCCTGTCCTGCCTCCCAAGTGGACAGGCCCTCTTTTTTTAAAAAAAAAAGTTTATTTATTTGCCTGTATTGGGTCTTCATTGTATCGCGTGGGATCTTTTCAGTGTTGCACTCGGACTCTGTACTCATGGCATGTGGGCTTAGTTGCTCTGTGGCATGTGGGATCTTGGTTCCACAACCAGACATTGATGCTGCATGCCCTGCATTGCACGGCAGATTCTTAACCAGCGGACCACCAGGGAAGAAGTCCCAGGGACAGTGCCTTTGCTGAGTGACAGGTTGAGAAAGCCAAGGTGATCTCTGAGGAAACTGTTGATCATCCCCCTGAGGGCTTTGCACTTGAGCCAGATTTACATGCCGCACCAGGCTGGACAGTATGAGAGATTCTTGAAAAACGGTGTGTTAGGTTCTGCTTACCGTTATGGAGTTCATCTCCCCATAGTAATAGTATCTTAATGATATGCGTACTTTTCAAGGAAAGGACATCCAATCCTTGGAGATGGGAATTGAGAACCATACTGGTTCTCTTAAGACTGGGTCTGTTCTGTGTGGGCAGCGAGACCGAGAGATCTTACTCAAGGAAAACAGTCTGTGCAGTTGTTCAGAGAAGAGCATGAGAAAGGCTTATTCTCCTTTATTTTGTAAGATATTTCAAACTAGGAAACTGTGAACCTCTGGGGTGATACATCCTGCTCTGTGGGACTCGATCGCCCAGACTGTTTCTGGACTTGTTTTTATAGTATCATTAGGATACTATTAATAACAGAACAATGCAGAGGCCTGCTTAGATGAAAACTCTGATTAGAAGCAAATAGCAGACATTTCCCAGGAGTGAATTGGTAGTGTGGATGTATTGCAGATATGAGTGGTATTTTGTGGTTTACATTGATTTTCCAAAAATGGAAAGAAATAGGGGAAGAATTATGAAATTCAGAGAAGATACTACCTTGTTAGTCTCCTAGGATCTGCTCTCCAGTTTTGGATTCAGTCATGGGAGCTCTGCTGGATAGGAGAGGAAAGCTGACATACAGGCCGAGGAGGAGGCCAGGAGCCGCCCTCCAGCCGCCACTGCTTTAGACAACAGGGTTTATCCCTTCAGTTCTCCATGTACCTCCACGTATTCGTGGTTTCACTCTCAGTTTCTCAGATGTGGTCAAAATTGTTGACAGGAGCATTGCCCTTTCCAACAATATTAATAAGAACATAGGAGACATTTTACTGTCCCAGCTGTCATTATTATACAAGAATTCCAGGTCTCAGCTCTAAAGCAGTGAATTTATTCATGAGTGTTACCTCCTAGGACTCAGTATTTTTGTTTTAAAATAGATCTGAAATGTAACATTTTCACAAAGTTACTTATTAAGGATACTTGCTGATGTGTTTATAGAGTTTATCACGGTGTTATTTCTGTCCTTAAAGTTGTCACCTAAACCAAGTGTTAAAGAAGTCAGGTTCTCAGTCATAATTTAAGCAATTAAATAGGAGTTGTTGGCAATTTGGTATGTGTTCCTTTTTCTTCCACTCATCAGACATTTGTTGAATACCTGCCATGTGTCAGTGTTTGGACTGTAAAATGAGTAATGTAAATACACATTGGAATGTAAAATGTGGTCATCCCCTTAGTGACAAAATGGTTTGGTGAGGGCACAGGCCCACAGTTCCAAGATAATGGGACAACTGAAAGAAGATGAGGGGCCTGGAGAAGGGAGGGCGGGAGAAGAAAAGGACACAGCCCCTGACCAGCGATGAAGAGACCCTGGCTGCAGCATGAAACCCAGGATGCTCAGTTTCCGTCCTTACCTGGTAAGGAGTGGACTGGCATACATTGTGCAGTTGTGCCACGATCTTCATGAACAAAACCCCGGGCTATATCTAAGAAGCCAGAGTAGTGGGGCAGAGAATGTGATGGAATGTAGTTAAAATTTTAAATGTCTCTCAGGGACAGAGAAGAGAGAGATCCTTGTGGCCTGGTTGACGTGGGAGGCGGGGTCTGTCCTGAGGATGTGCGGCCACAACTGTGTGTGCTGGCTGGGGCTGTAGTTCGAAGTGAGGCAGGAACAAAGCACAGAGGCCAGAATCAGCTGCGGGATCCCGGGACGCAAGGACCACAGCTGGAAGGACAGCTCCCTTCCCAAGCCCTTCTCACCTCCCTGTCTCCAGCTGTTTCAGATGTCTTCACTGCCGTGTAACAAATCACCCCAAAACTCAGTGGCTTAAAGCAGTAGTAATGGATTCTCTCTCACAGGTTCTGCGAATCCAGTACTCAGGAGCAGCCCCTTCAGGCAGTTTTGCCTCAGGGTCTAACATGAGGTCACAGTCCAGGGGTGAGGGGCTTGGGTTGCGGTCATCGGGAAAGCCCTTTACGGCCACCCTACCTCCAGGCTGTTTGTGGTCTCTTCAGCCAAACTCCTGGTGGAAAGGCACTCCATCCAGGAGGAAGGGAAGTCTCAGTAGAGGCTGGGTCACTGCCACTAACTGAACCTTGACAGTCGACGCCCCCCCCCCCCACCCTAATTTAAGAGGCAGGAACTTGGATCCTGCATCTCAAAGGGGGCGTTTCAGTGTCTGTGTAAGAAGAACATGTCGAACGCAGTATGTTAGTGTGGCCATCTTTGGGGGAATACAGCCTCTCACAACGACCGGAGCCTGTTTACTGTCTCGGGTTGTCTTGTGGGATGTCAGTGAGACCTAAGGAGGAGTTTGGCTGGAAGCCCTGGGAAAACCTTTGTTTTCCATGTATCGATACTTTGTTTCCATATATCAGGAGCAGATAGGCTGTCACTGCATTATGCTTACCCTGCTGGACATGGCTGTTATGCCAGGGGCTGTGGCAGCCATCTTGAGGCCATGAAGGAAGAGCCAAGGCAGTCAGAGGGATTGGTTCTGGCATCGTCAGTTTGGGCTGCTATAACAAAGTGCCCTAGAATGGGTGGCTTATAAACAACAGAAACTTGCCACAGTTCTGAAGGCTGGAGGTGTGATACCCTGTGCCAGCATGGTTGGGTTCTGGTCACCATTCTCTTCCAGGTTTAGACTGCCAACCTCTCATTGTAACCTCACGTTTTGGAAAGTGGGTAAGGTTCTTTGGGGTGAGATTTTGGGGTCATTTTTATAAGGGCATGAATCCCATTCATGATGTTCTACTCTCATGGCCTAATCACCTCTGAAAGTCCCCACCTTCTAATACCGTCTCTTTTGGGGTTAGGATTCCAACATAAGCTTTTTGGAGAAACACATTCAGTTCATTGTAGGAACTTTAGACAGTCATGGACCAGTAACAGCACCTGTTTGCCTTCAGGCTTCTGTTAAATGGGAGAGAAAAACTCCTGTATGTCTGAGACACTGTTTCTGAAGTTTCTATTTCTTCCACCTAAATGCCCTTCTAATGAGATAGTATGTGGTATTATATAATATGGGATTGGAGAGGCAGTAAGGTTTTTTTTTTTATTACACCTGCATGAGAGTAGTTGACATTTTAATAGGCAATGGGAAGCCATTTGAGCTTCTTGTACAGAGTTTGAAATCCATCTGTTGATGAAGTATTTATCAGTGTCTACTATAGGCCCAGCAGTGTCTTAGGCACCCTGGCAGATTAAAAAAACACAAAATAACATCACTGTTGCTAAGTAACTTACAGTTCACTTGAAAAGAGATAAGCAAGTGGGTAATACTGATACACATATATGTACATGACTTTTAATGGGCCAGGTATTATGCTAAGGATATAATATGACTTCTTGAATTTAAACTCAGAAATATTATATGAGGAAGGTACTCTGATCTCCTTTCTCAAGTAGATGAGGAAAAGATGCTTAGAAAGGTTGAATAACTTGCCTACGTTTAATTGTAAGGTTTTCTCTTGCTTTAAATGTGAAAGGAATTTGCCTTGGAAGTGCAGAGTTCTCGGATCTTCACTTCATCTAGCCTCTGTTCTGAGCCTCTGCACTTGTGCCAGAGGCTCTGCTAGGTGCCAAGAACACGGAGGTGAACACAATGGGACCTGTGCCTTTGACGAGCCAAATGGAACATGAGGCTGACTTGCACGGAACCACATTTGCGAATGGGACATACATTTATCAAGGGCCTCCTATCAACTCCTGTGACATTTCACTGTGTTCTTTTCTAATGCATTACATTAACTTCTGTAATGGCTATTTATTGTGGCATAGCAAACCATTTCAAAACTCAGTATGGAAAACAACAGCTGTTTGTTGAGGTCAAGATTCTGTGGGTGAGCAGTTGGCTGGGCTGAGGAAAGTGGTTCTCCTGGGCTGGGCCGGACTCGTCATACTAGTCATGTATCTGCGGTCACCCTCCAGTCAGCTAGGCAGCTCTGTTCTGAGGACTGGCAGGCTGTCCATTGGAACGACCAGGGCAACCAGGCCACATGTCCTTCATCCAGCAGGCATCCAGGCTAGCCTGGGCTTTCTTTCGTGGCAGCTGGGCAGGATTCCAACAGAAAGCAGGGTATGCAGGGTCTCTGGAGGCCTAAGCCTGGGGCTGGCACATCCTGTCTTCTGCAGTTTTCTGTTGGCCAGAGTCCCAGAGCAAGCCCAGATTCAGTGGATGGGAACATAGGCTCTACCTCATGCCTTCCTGTGGTGGAAGCATGGAGTCTTAACCATTGGACCACCAGGAAAGCCCTTAACTGGAAATTTGAACCTGGAGAAGTCAGGGCTCAAGAGTGAGCTTTTGAAATCATCGTTCCAGGGTGATACGAGGAACCATGAGAATGATTTTGTTCTGAGAGGGAGGAGCAGAAATCTGAATACTGTCTGAGAGGTAGGCTGGCCTTAGGAGGACCAGGGTGGATAAGGGAGACAGTGAAGACTGCCAGAGTTTTCTAGGAGGGAGACCAGGCTGGTGGCACGTGCGGTGATGATGAGAGTGGATTCTGGTAGAGGTGACAGGATCTACCAGTGAATCACATTTGAGGTGAGACAGAAGACTCAAAGCTTTCTGGCGGATCTGAAGGATAGAGTTACATTTACTGGGATGGTAAAGATCAAGTACCACATTTGGGGCAAGAATCCAAGACTTCTGCTTTGAACTTCAGCTTGAGGTGCCTTGGCTGTCAGTCTCAGCAATGAAGTCAGGCGGCAGGGAGGTGGGTCTAGCAGTGACTGCTGAGTCTGGTTGGTCGGATGGGGGGAGACTTTGGTAAAGTTGCTTACGTTCTAAATGGCAGTAGTACTGTTTCTTTAAAATAACTTACCTCAGATATTCTGAACACAATTGTTTTTCTAGCGTGTAATGCAAATTCTTCATTCCCTGAATGTAGTACACATAATGACGAAGTAATTTAATTGTGAAAATGTGACTTTTAGTATCAGAACTACATGCTTGTTTCACACTTTTGTATCTTTTTCTTAGTTGGCAGCAGTTGATCCCTTGTCAGGCTAGGCATTTTAGTGTTAACAGGTCATTAAGCTGGTTGTCTGAGATGGGTGAGGTGGCATTGTCACCCCGACTAGGATGAGAGGTTGACTCCGTGGCCATCTGGCTTCGTACCTGAACTTGCCCTTGTTGGCTGTGGCGGAAGAACTCTGGGAGCATGATGTTTTGGACCTTGTTGCTTTGGAACGTAGTCAAGGGCTCACCTTATACATGTTTGGAGAGCATGTAACATGAAGAGTCTGCAAAATTAAATGATCTGCTTGGAATATTTTCCAGCGGTAGCTTTAACAATTCTGAAATTAATTCCAGATTCTCCCTCTTAGTGCCCAGCCCCAAAGTTAGGCTTTTAACTGGGTTAAAAGTTGGTTGATTGTTAACTCTTTCAGTAAACAAACAGGTGCTTTCATCTGGAAAGTCATTGCCCTCGCCTTTCCCAGGCAGCACTAGTGGTAAAGAGCCCGCCTGCCAGTGCAGGACACATAAGAGATGCACGTTCAATCCCTGGATTGGAAAGATCTGGAGGATTTTTCTGGATCTCTTCTCCAGGATCCTCCAGGATCTTTTCTGGAGAATCCCATGAACAGAGGAGCCTGGCGGGCTACAGTCCACGGGGTCACACAGAGTCAGACACGACTGCGTGACTAAGCAGCAGCACCAGCAGCATACGTTGTAATTCATGCATTGCATGTATCATTTGCTTGGTATATAAAGTTCCTCATTCAATGTTAATTTTTTTCCCTTCTGCTCTACAGTAGTCTTGTCAACCAAATGGTACCATATAGCTAAGTTTATGTGGATTAAGGAAAAGCTCACAGATACTTCTATAATATCTTGATTATAAAGGTTGCAGTTGACTAGCTGAAATAGTCACTCCAAACATTATTTTATTTAATCCTAGCCACAGTTGTCAGAGCACTACCCCCTATTAATTTTAAGTTTTACTACAAATTTGGTAAGGTTGGTTTCCTAATTAGAATAATAAATTTGGAATTTCAGTGCTCAGACCTTAATGAAACAGTAAATTCTCAAAAATTAACAAAGCAAAACATTGAGGATGTCCAATCTCTCATGGTGACAAAGTGAAATTTACTGATAGCTTTGTATGCCAGCAGCCCCAGAGAGAGAGAGAGGACAGGTGTACAAGGTGTTCATAGGTGCTGATAAAGACAGTGGAGTGAACTATCTTTTCACTGATTTAATGGATATAAATTTATTTTTTAAAAACAAATGTATTACAGATGTAACATTTCATGGATAAGAAGGAACACTTAATCCCTTCACTACAGTTTAGTGGAGCTACAAAGTTCAGATAGAAAGAAAGAAAGATAGTGCTAAGTCGTGTCCAACTCTTATGATCCTATGAACTGTAGCCCACCAGGCTTCTCTGTCCATGGGATTCTCCAGGCAAGAAGACTGGAGTGGGGTGCCATTTCCTTCTCCAGGGGATCTTCCCAACCCAGGAATTGAACCCAGGTCTCCCGCATTGCAGACAGATGCTTCACCAACTGAACTACACAGGGAACCCCGAAGTTCAGATAGGGTGTTGTCTTAGTGCACAGACAGAAGACAGAAGCTATGGATTAGAAATTTGATCTAACCATCCATTAGCTGAATGATCTTGGGCAAATTCCTAAACCACACCTTTATTTGCAGAATGGGGACTGTAATCATTCCTGTCTCACAGGGCTGTTAAGGGGACTAAATGAGTTAAAGCCTGGAACGTGCTTAGAATTGTAACAAGCACACAGTGGTAGCTGTTTTTAAAACTTGGAAAATTGAGAAAGAAATTTATCCTCTATTTCTCCCATCTCAAAGTAATTATAGAAATGAACAGGTTAGGAAAAATTTGGAGAAAGTCGTCAAAACAGGAAGATGTTGTAAAGGCCAAGGACAACATCAGGACGAAACCACACGAGGTGCAGTTGGAGAGCCGGTTGAGCTTGTAGGGGCTACAGCAGAGAGGGGGTGGTGCTGCCCCATAATAAACGTGGAGCTGTTTGTGTAGTTCTCTCAGTTAAAGCTCTTAATGCAGGTTCATTGTATTGCACCAAAGCTCAAATCAAAATTTGAAGATCATCTCTCATCTGAAACATCAGAATTGCTCTCTGCCTTATGTATGACTGTCTGCCAGTCACATATGCATCTTTTTTTTTCCTTCTCATGTGTATCTTAAAGTTTAAAGATGTTTTCCAGGATGGAGTGCAGTGGTTGATGTCCTCGTTTGGAGGGATTGAGACTGGCAGGTGGTTAGTTAACCCAAAGGAGAAAGAGAGAAGTTGGATAAACTAAGGAGTCGATTAAAAAATGATGCATTTTACTTTAAACATTTTCAGTTCAGTTCAGTCGCTCAGTTGTGTCCAACTCTTTGCAATCCCATGGGCTGCAGCACGCCAGACTTCCCTGTCCATCACCAATTCCTGGAGCTTACTCAAACTCATGTCCATCGAGTTGGTGATGCCATCTAACCATCTCATCCTCTGTCATCCCCTTCTCCTCCTCCCTTCAATCTTTCCCAGCATCAGGGTCTTTTCCAGTGAGTCAGTTCTTCTCATCAGGTGGCCAAGTACTGGAGCTTCAGCTTCAGCATCAGTTTTTCCAATGAATATTCAGAACTGATTTCCTTTAGGATTGACTGGCTGGATCTCCTTGCAGTCCAAGGAACTCTCAAGAGTCTTCTCCAACACCATAGTTCAAAAGCATCAATTCTTTGGCACTCAGCTTTCTTTATGGTCCAACTCTGACATCCATACATGACCACTGGAGAAACCATACCTTTGACTAGGTGGACCTTTGTTGGCAAAGTAATGTCTCTACTTTTTAATACACTGTCTAGGTTTGTCATACCTTTTCTTCCAAGGAGCAAGCGTCTTAATTTCATGGCTGTGGTCAACATCTGTAGTGATTTTGGAGTCCCCCAAAATAAATTCTCTCACTGTTTCCATTGTTTGCCCATCTGTTTGCATGAAGTGATGGGACCGGATGCCATGATCTTAGTTTTTTTAATATTGAGTTTTCAGCCAGCTTTTTCACTCTCTTTCATTCTCATCAAGAGGCTGTTTAGTGCCTCTTCACTTTCTGCCATAGGGTGGTGTCATCTGCATATCTGAGGTTATTGATATTTCTCTTGGAAATCTTGATTCCAGCTTGTGCTTCATCCCACCTGGCATTTCTCATGATGTACTCTGCATATAAGTTAAATAAGCAGGGTGACAATATACCGCCTTGATGTACTCCTTTCCCAATTTGGAACCAGTCTGTTGTTCCATGTTTGGTTCTAACTGTGGCTTCTTGACCTGCATACAGATCTCTCAGGAGACAGATCAGGTGGTCTGGTATTCCCATCTCTGGAAGAATTTTCCAGTTTGCTGTGATCCACACAGTCAAAGGCTTTGGTGTAGTCGATAAAGCAGAACTAGATGTTTTTCTGGAATTCTCTTGCTTTTTCTATGATCCAGCGGATGTTGGCAATTTGATCTCTGGTCCCTCTGCCTTTTCTAAATCCACCTTGAACGTTTGGAAGTTCTCGGTTCAAGTACTGTTGAAGCCTGGCTTGGAGAATTTTGAGCATTACTTTGCTTGTGTGTGAGATGAATGTAATTGTGCGGTAGTTTGAGCATTCTTTGGCATTACTTTCTTAAACATTACTTTGACTTAAAGCATAATTTCTGAGCAGCAGATTAACCAGTAGTTTTTCCATATGTTCACTCCATGATGTTTTTTTCCATTGTCCAAGGTATGTGCTGCTTGCTGAAACACCACACTACCAGTGTTTTACTCAAGGTTCTCTTGGGGTGTCAGGCTGTCTTTCTTACCGCTCGCTCCCCATTTACCCTGAGGCACACACACATACACACACACACACACACATACATCCCAACTTCTTTTTTTAAAACAGTTTTACTGAGATATAATTTATGTACAGTACAATTTACCTATTTAAAGCTTTCCTGTACAGTGTAATGGTTACAACCCTTTATTGTGAGCAGAACTCGAAAGCCACTTGGAAGGAAAGGCTCACAGTAGGCATGCTGTGTAAATGATTGTCTTTAATTGTTGACTGCCTGTCACCCTCACCTAATTGAACGGAAATCTTTTTAAGTGACCTGTGTTTATTGAATCTTTACAAACTCAATGCAGTTTTCATATTCAAATCATATTCATGAATGTGCATATGAACAACTCAGACTCATTCCCTCCAAAAGTAAATTCCATGATCAGTTCTGCTCTCTTCCTTTAATGCGTATAATGTAGTTGCTTGGAGAAAATTTCTGCCTTAAGAGATTTAAGTATCTCAAATGGTTTAGCCAGAGTAAATATAATGACATCTTTTCTGTTCTCTATTATAGCAGATTGCGAAATTCAATTCATACAGTATAGGACTTAGTAATTTCTGTGCTTAACTAGCAAATAAATAGCCTTGAAATTTTGTTTAAATAGAAGATTGGTAATAAAATTGGTCTCATTGTATAAGATGGTTAGAAAAAAATAATACACTTCTGATGATTCAAACAAAGCCCTCATCAAAGGTATAGTTTTTCTGCACAGGAATAATTATGTTATTATTTTTGGAAAAAAAAAAAAAAACCACTCACCTAGAAAATAATTTTTAAGTTAAAAAAATAGCTTCCTGAAGTTACCAAAGTAAACTGTGAATTGTGGTCAAAAGTAAATTAACTCTGTAAATTATGGTCAGTTAGTATCACAATTGAAATCTTACTAAGAACTGCAAAGCACAGACTAGACTAGACTGGATCACAGCTTTCCTGAGTTGGTGACAGCAAGAGTGGGAGTTGCCATGGTGATTGCCAGTATTTACTGGGGAGTGAAAGTGAAAATTGCTCAGTCATGACCTTTGTGACCCCATGGACTCTACAGTCCATGGAATTCTCCAGGCCAGAATACTGGAGTGAGGTAGCCTTTCCCTTTTCCAGGGGGTCTTCCTGACCCAGGGATCGAACCCAAGTCTCCCTCATTGCAGGTGGATTCTTCACCAGCTGAGCCACCAGGGAAGCCCAAGAACACTGGAGTGGGGAGCCTTTCCCTTCTCCAGTGGATCTTTCTGACCCGGGGATCGAACCCGTGTCTCCTGCCCTGCAGGGGGGTTCTTTGCCAGCTGAGCTCTGAGGCGAGCACAGGTCTACTGTTACCCTGTCTGGCGTTCAGTAATTCTGATTCCTATCTCAGGTTTGAAGAGGAAGGCCCCAGTTCAAGATGATGCAGTTTGCTGATCTGTGTTTCACAGAGATGCATGAAACCAAAATAGTTTCCTAGTTTTGCCAGTTCTGATAGGTTTTGCTGAAAGTATCTTAGTTTCAAAGGGTTTAATTTTCTCACTAAACCCCGCAACTAAAATCAATAAAAGGCAACTTTTCCCTGAGATAAAAGTGAGACAGCATTTTTCCTCCCTGAACTTTGTTATCATTTACATTAAAATAAATGTTTTGATTGAGATCAAGAGAAGTGGATTTGGAGATTTTATTGTACAAATTATTTCTTAGGTTTTAATTAATATGATTAATCACAAAATGCTGTGAGGGCTGTAATAACTCTGTGGTTTGCCTCTCTCCTTGGAGTTGGCAAACAACGCTTTTGACAGAGTTTCTGTTGATGAGTGTGGATCTGGCCAGAAGATGGCCAGAGCCCAGTGGTGGCCCCTCCGCCTCAAGAGTGGAAAGCTCCTTTGGTTTAAGGTTACAGTGTCTGTTGGAGAGTATAGCCCAGTTCAGGTTGTTGAACAGAAATTCATGTGCATGTGAATAAACAGCCAGGCTAGGTAGTTTTATTTGGTTTTAATGGTGTTGAAACATGTTTAAAACATAAGTCATTCGTGTGTATAGTAAGAAATAAAGAAATACATGAAGTAAAATACCATCTCCAATATCTGGGGAAGCAACTATTGATAACAGTTTGGTATTCTTGTGTGCTTTTTTGTGCATGTAAGAATGGGCAAAAAGGCACAGAACATGTACATAAGGGACTTCCCTGGTGGTCCAGTGGCTAAGACTCTGGGCTCCCAATGCAGGGGGCCCAGGTTCAGTCTCTGGTCAGGGAACTAGATCCCACATGCTGCAACCAAGTGTTCACATGCCACAACTAAAGATTCCTCATCTTGCAACAAAAATCGAAAGTCCTGCGTGCTGCAAGTAAGATCTGATGCTGCCAAATAAATTAATAGATAATTTTAAACGTGTGCATGATGTCCATAGCTTTTCATAAAACAGTTAAATCATGGTACACCTGACCAGCAACTTGCTTTTTTCTTTACATAACTGTGTGTAACTTCTTTTCTTCTGTATGACAACTTCTTTGGCAGTACGCTTTTTCAAAAACAAAAAGAAAAAGATTGTTATTCAGAAAAATGGATGGCCTATTATTTATTTATTTATTTACCCATGTATTGGTGGATGTTTGTTTTTTTCTCCTTATTAATATGTTAGCATCTACAGCTTAAAAAGTAACAGTCTGATTCTACTTGTCACTTACTGCAATAAGGACTGTTCTAGCGGCAACTGTCTACAAACGTGATTGTACTGTTGACTTCTTCCTAAAGGTAACTTTATCACACAAAGTGTTCAACCTCATCTGAACAGAAGGTTGACCCCTTCTGTTAGACCTATCAATCTTTATACTTCATTTCATCAACTACATTCTGTAACTGGATGTGTCTCTAGAGGCCATCTATAGGGTGTTTAGGAGACAGTTCTCCAGATAAGGAGAAGTCATTACTATGTTCAACAGATGGAAAGTCAGATTGCAGCAGGGAAGGAGCAAATAGGAGATCTGAGAAGATGGCAGCTTGTGTACCAAGTACCTGAAAAGTCAGATGATAGAGAAGAGAAAAGAATGCCATTAATGGAATAGTTCTGTGGAAACTAAAAACTCAAGAGTGAAGAGTTTCACTCAGCTAGCACATTTATTTTGTATGGGTACTATGTTTATTTTAAAATATGAATAAAGCGGAAACCCTTGAAATAATAACAGCATGGACACAACTTTCATAAGGATTTCTTTCTTTAAATAGTATAGTGTTTGTGTATGTATTTATGTTTGGGGGCAGATAGGAGATGAGCATTGGTATTTATTTCCTTTTGTAAAATTTAATATGAAAACCATAAGGAGATACTTTATTATGAAGTGGAATATGAATATGTCTTGAAAAATTGAATACCAAATATGGCCGTTGTATACAGCAAGGTATTCTTTTATTAAGAATAAGCTTTTCTTCTCTGTTTCCTTTTAGTAATTGCATGTTTAAAGTGCATTATGCCCACAGAACAGGGTGACAGAGGAGCTGTGATGAAAGGCAAATAATCATTAGTGATGGTTTAGAATCAGTTGTACCTTATGAGGGTATGCTCAGGAAATTTAAACATAAAAAGCAAATTTGGTGAGTATGTGAAAAAATATTCTTCTCTTAGCAACTGCATGTTTCCCCTAAGATAAAATTTTAAAAAGACCAGAAATACTGAATGGCAAATAGAAGGGGGAAAAAGTGGAAGCAGCGATAGTTTTTATTTTCTTGGGCTCCAAAATTACTGCAGATGGCGACTGCAGCCATGAAACTAAAAGACACTTGCTGCTTGGATGAAAAGCTATGACCAACCTAGACAGTGTATTAAAAAGCAGAGACACTACTTTACCAACAAAAGTCCATGTAGTCAAAGCTATGGTTTTCCCAGTAGTCGTATATGGATATGAGAGTTGGACCATAAAGAAAGCTGAGCCCCGAAGAATTGATGCTTTTGAACTGTGGTGTTGGAGAAGACTCTTGAGAGTCCCTTGGACTGCAAAGAGATCCAACCAGTCCAACATTCATTGGAAGGACTGATGCTGAAGCTGTAGCTCCAATGCTTTGGCCACCTGATACGAAGAGCCGACTCACTGGAAAAGACCCTGATGCTGGGAAAGATTGAGGGCAGGAGGAGAAGGGGACAACAGAGGATGAGGTGGTCGGATGGCATCACTGACTCAATGGACATGAGTTTGAGGAAACTCCGTGAGATGGTGATGGACAGGGAAGTCTGGCGTGCTGCATCCATGGGGGTCACAAAGAGTCAGATAAGACTGAGTGAGTGAATAGCAACAACTGAATGGCACGGGCTCAGGCTTCCAAATGTATTTCCATACCTGGTGTAAAAGACATGGGATTATTGGATTAATGAGGACGAGTTAGGAGTGGGAACGGACTGCTTTGATTCGTGTGGTCTGCTTGCTTTCCAGTGGGTACCAGGCTATCTGTGAGGACTGCAGTTTTATCGTGCCTTTGCCGGTGTTGGATGTTATGTGTCACAGTGACCTTTTGTGGTTATGCTTGTCAGTGGTGCTTATGAATAGACACTTATGTTATCTGTAGCGCTTAGGCGTGCTTTCTTGTGTGCTGTAGGGAAGCACCACAAGAAGAAGCCTTTTCTGCTTTGCCCACTGTGTGTTCCCTGAGCCTCAGAGAAGGAATGTGGTGGCACTCAGTGATATCTGCTGAAAGAAGTGACACAGTACGCTTAAGTGTAGCTCATAGGAATTGGATGGTGAGTCACACAACGGGAGGTTCAGAGGCAAGTGGCCGCAGCTGTTGTTCTGAAAGCCCAAGGCAGCGTCTCTGCCCTTCTCTTGGCCTTTTCCTCTCGGTCACAAGATGACTACTGCAGCTCCCTCCACTGTAGGAGAGTTTAGGGTGAGAGAAAGCGTGGTAGGGTGGCTTCCGCTGCTTTCTGCTCACATCTCATTGGCCATTGCTCAGGTATGTCCGGCTTTTTTGCAACATAAAAGTCTCAAGACGGAAGATGGCGGAGTAGAAACGCGAGTGCTTAGTACTGAGTCTCAGGGCCGACTCGGTTCGGGTCTCGGCGGCAGCACCAGTGATCGTTAAGCAAAGAGAGCCTAGGGTAGTTGGCCAAGATGCCGAATATCAAAATCTTCAGCGGCAGCTCCCACCAGGACCTATCCCAGAAGATTGCCGACCGCCTGGGCCTGGAACTGGGCAAGGTGGTGACTAAGAAATTCAGCAACCAGGAGACCTGTGTGGAAATCGGAGAAAGTGTTCGTGGAGAAGATGTCTACATTGTTCAGAGTGGCTGCGGTGAAATCAATGACAATCTCATGGAACGTTTGATTATGATTAATGCCTGCAAGATTGCTTCAGCCAGCCGGGTTACTGCAGTCATCCCGTGCTTCCCTTATGCCCGGCAGGATAAGAAGGATAAGAGCCGGGCTCCAATCTCAGCCAAGCTGGTTGCAAATATGCTGTCTGTAGCAGGCGCGGATCATATTATCACCATGGACCTTCATGCTTCTCAAATTCAGGGCTTTTTTGATATCCCAGTCGACAATTTGTATGCAGAGCCAGCGGTCCTCAAGTGGATAAGGGAGAACATCTCTGAGTGGAGGAACTGCACAATTGTCTCACCTGATGCTGGAGGAGCAAAGAGAGTGACTTCCATCGCAGACCGGTTGAATGTGGACTTTGCCTTGATTCACAAAGAACGGAAGAAGGCCAATGAAGTGGACCGCATGGTGCTCGTAGGAGACGTGAAGGACCGTGTGGCCATCCTCGTGGATGACATGGCTGACACTTGTGGCACAATCTGCCATGCAGCTGACAAACTTCTCTCAGCTGGAGCCACCAGGGTTTATGCTATCCTGACTCATGGAATCTTTTCTGGCCCAGCCATTTCTCGTATTAATAATGCATGCTTTGAAGCAGTAGTAGTCACCAATACCATACCTCAGGAGGATAAGATGAAGCATTGCTCCAAAATACAGGTGATTGACATCTCCATGATCCTCGCAGAAGCCATCAGGAGAACTCACAATGGAGAATCCGTCTCCTATCTGTTCAGCCATGTCCCTTTATAATAGAATAACTCCTGAGGCTTTTCAAAAATAAAGTGAGCCTCACCCTTTGTTTTTTTCTTTGGTATTTGATGAAAAATCCAGCAGAAGACCCAGCTTGTTGCAGTGTAGCTTTCTACATCCCTCATCAGTTATATGAGCGTTACTACTATTGTGTTGGCCAAAAAGTTCATTTGGGTTGTTCCTTAACAGCTTATGGGAAAACATGAATGAACTTCTTGGTCAACCAAATACGTTAGAGAAATATAGAGTGACATTAGCCGCTGGGATTTTCTACCTGTATTGTCTCATCCTGGCTTCTTTGATCTTGTGAGCCTTGCAGCTTTAACTGTTCGGCTGCTACAAGATGTTGGACTTTGGAAAGCTTTTTGTAGAGTGTCCAAATATGTTTGGGGAAGCTCAGACTACTTTGTATGTGAATGCTTCAGCACACCCACCCCCCTGCAATGTGTGATAAGTTCTCTAAAGTCTGTACTAAATTATAAAAGAACCTAGGGCAACCTGAACCCAGATCTGGTTGCTGAGCCTCTGTAGGCTGGAGAAGCCCTAGGGCAGGACCCTGAGGGGAAGCAGCCCACCATAGAGCAAATGCTTCTTGGGAGGAAAAAGCCTGATCCATCACCCTTTGCTTGGATTCTGTTACTTGGATTCTTTTTTGTCCCTATTCCTTTCCATTTGGCCTGATCTTCTATCCACTTGGTCCCAAGTGATTGTTGTGCCATCATTTTCTGGAAAGCAAACTCAATTCCTGCTCTATGATCTGTAACATTAACATGAGATGATTTTGCTGTAGCTTGATCTTCCTTAGCCCACTACCACTGTGGTGTAGTGCCTTTTGATTAATTTAACTGTTTATCATCTTTCTTCTTTGGATCTATTTGGCCTCTCAAATGACCTGAGATTTCTGTTTAAAAAAAGTTGGTATTACTGTCTCTTGTAGAAGAAACTAATAAAGTTATCTCTTTGATTGTGGGTCTATATCTGTACTGGTCTCCCTGCTGAAGCTTTGGTTTAGGTGTCTTGGCCGCCCAATCATGGTTCTTACTTCTTTGTTTCCAAGCTGTTTATTGTTAAGCCAAGAATAGACACAGCTGCACTTTTCTTCAGTTATAAGAATTGAAGATGCCTGGGGTTAATTGAGAACTAGGTATAGTGTAATTCTTTGCATTATACCTGAGTTGTAGGCTGTATATGCCTGTTGGATCTCTGGTTCTTAATCCTGATGATAGGAATTAGGTCTTTTCTTAGAGGAAGAGAGTAGTTTTTATAATTTATTCATTTTTGAGCCAGTTTTGCCGAATGTGGTTAAAACTTCCCTCCATCTGTAGTTGACACACATTTAGCATTTAATTTCAGCTCTTCTAATTATAATGCATTCCAAAATGTTAAAAAAAAAAAAAAGTCTCAAGACGTAAGAGCCTGACAGGCTGCTCTGTCCACGGGATTTTTCAGGCAAGAATACTGGAGTGGGTTGCCATTTCCTCCTCAAGGGGATCTTCCCGACCCAAGGATCAAAGCTGTGACTCCTGTGTCTCCTGAATTGTAGGCAGATTGTTTACCGCTGAGTGATGTTCTGTGGCCAGTCCTGACTCCAGGGAGAGGGAGCCTTGAAGATCAGCAGAGGCAGACAGGGAAGGGGCCTGTTGGGATTGGATAATGGGTGAGCCCTCCACCCTCCTACACGGCCACCGTGTCTGTCTGTTTACAACTGTATTTCAGGACCCACTAGGGAAACTGAGAATTTCCTGTTATTTATTTAACATTTTCTATTCTTAATTCTTTATTATATGTGATAGATACATTTTTCCTAGTTTGTTTGGTCTTTTAAATTTACTAATTTTGCAATTTCAGTTGGCATTAGTTACATCTTTTTTTGGTTGCAAGTTGTATAAAATCTGATTTTAACTTTACCTCAAATACATAATTTATTGTCTCTCGTGACTGAAATGCCCTGGGTTGTCTGGCTTGGGCATATTTCATCCACACATCAAGTGGCGTCTTCAGCTGTGCTTTCTCCACATGTTGATTGTGTTTGCTCGTCAGATTCTTTCATGGGGGTGGTTCTGATAGCCCCCAGCTTTCATGACCTCAGCAGCTCCTAGCGCCCCGTGAAAGGTGGACCCTCTCCCCCAGGAGCTGTCAGCCAGCAGCCACGGGGAAGGCCTGGTGGGTGGCCTGAGTCCTGGTCGCCCTGGCCAGCTGGCAGGGAGGCTCAGTGACAGGCGGTCCTGGCACAAGCACGCAGGGCGGATGGGTCATCCCTGGACTCAGAGAAACGGACGTGTCCACTTGGACTGATAGGTACGCGCGGGGATTTTCACGTCGGGTTGGCTGTTCTTCTTTTGACTTTCTCCTGTTTCCTCAAAGCTTAGAAAGTTGTCTGTCTTCAGTGATGTGATGCCTGCACAGTCCTGCTCTACACTGGATGGCAGAGTGACGTGGGCGAGGGGTACACTGCTGGCTCTGGGCTCAGATGCCCGTATCTCACAGCGCAGCCCAGCCTCCGGCAGCTCCAATGCCTTGAGCAAGTCTTCCTCGGCCTCTGCCCTCTCTTCCCAGGATGGAGGAGACTGGATAGTCGGAGTCTTTCCTAGTGAAGTAAGCCTCAAGAGTCCAGCGAGGACATGCATGTAACACTGTCAGCACAGGGCCAGGCGGAGAGCCAGCCCTGGTGAAGCAGGCCGCCCTTACCGCCACCTCCCCTCCAGCCCTGCCGTCACACCCAGCCCGCTGCTGTCTTCCCTGTCGCCTTGCCCTCATGCTGACCTCGACACTTCTTATGTTCTTGGCAAAAAATTATCCTTATTTTTAGGCAGTTGAGTCAGATGATTAAGAAACATTGACAGAAAGCTTAACTCTGCATGCCTTCTTTGAAACAGGTTCAGTTTTACAAATCAGGTAGCTACTGTGATAATTAGTTTTGCTTTCTTTACATCAGATTCAGTGCTTTAAAAAGGTAGTGAAAGAGGTAAGGCATACAAAAGGCATTCACTGTTCTGAAATGGATCCTTTGAAAATATGCTAAAGGGAACAAATGAATGCAGCTTTTCTCATTTTATGTAATCTTTTATACACAGACTTATATAAATAATATATTTATTTTGGAAAAAAATATACAGCAGGAGGCATATAAAAACCTTCTGTTATCCCGTCTCCTAAAGGTACTTGTGGTATCTCCTTACAGACTGCTTTTTCAACACACATACACGTGCATTGTGATACAACTCAAGATCTTTCACTTCAATAGTCTAAGTGAGAGAGGTTTGTTTTCTGACTTGTTTTAACTTCCCTGCAAGAAATGTCCATGCCACTGTCCTAAGCCCTCGTTTCCAGAATCCTGGAGTAAGCGGCCAAGCTGCCTTCTGTCTGTGACCCATGGTAGGACAGCTGGAGTGGGCAGGCTTCAGCTGCTTTATCTTTACAGGACATCAACCAGGGATTGAGAGAGTGGGCCGTGCTGGGATTAGCTGATGTAATTATGAAAAGCGAGACTGTGTTGGCTCTGTAAGAGGGATTTTCAACAATACAATGAACTTCAGGTGTTAGCTGACAGCCACGTGGAGAACAGCTGGAGGGAAGTTTAGCCGTGGTCCTGAGAGCACGGATGCTGTCCTAGGACAGCCTTAGAGAGATGTCTGCCTGCAGGGTGGGCTCCTGCCTCTGAGAGTAATGAGGCCGGAGCCAGAGGTGCCTCCCAGAGCCTGGGTTGGATCCCCGTGCTGGCATCCTGACTTGCCCAGGGACATGCAGGACTGCCCGTCTCCTTCACTTCAAATTAGATGTTTCCATTCATTGTCTCAGATAATCATGATGGTGTGATCACTGACCTAGAGCCAGACATCCTGGAATGTGAAGTCAAGTGGGCCTTAGAAAGCATCACTACGAACAAAGCTAGTGGAGGTGATGGAATTCCAGTTGAGCTATTCCAAATCCTGAAAGATGATGCTGTGAAAGTGCTGCTCAATATGCCAGCAAATTTGGAAAACTCAGCAGTGGCCACAGGACTGGAAAAGGTCAGTTTTTATTCCAATCCCAAAGAAAGGCAATGCCAAAGAATGCTCAAACTACCGCACAATTGCACTCATCTCACACGCTAGTAAAGTAATGTTCAAAATTCTCCAAACCAGGCTTCAGCAATATGTGAACCGTGAACTTCCTGATGTTCAAGCTGGTTTTAGAAAAGGCAGAGGAACCAGAGATCAAATTGCCAACATCCGCTAGATCATGGAAAAAGCAAGAGAGTTCCAGAAAAACATCTATTTCTGCTTTATTGACTATGCCAAAGCCTTTGACTGTGTGGATCACAATAAACTGTGGAAAATTCTGAAAGAGATGGGAATACCAGATCACCTGACCTGCCTCTTGAGAAATCTGTATGCAGGTCAGGAAGCAACAGTTAGAACTGGACATGGAACAACAGACTGGTTCCAGATAGGAAAAGGAGTATGTCAAGGCTGTATATCGTCACCCTGCTTATTTAACTTATATCATGAGAGTACATCATGAGAAACACTGGACTGGAAGAAGCACAAGCTGGAATGAAGATTGCCGGGAGAAATATCAATAACCTCAGATATGCAGATGACACCACCCTTATGGCAGAAAGTGAAGAGGAACTCAAAAGCCTCTTGATGAAAGTGAAAGAGGAGAGTGAAAAAGTTGGCTTAAAGCTCAACATTCAGAAAACAAAGATCATGGCATCAGGTCCCATCACTTCATGGGAAATAGATGGGGAAACAGTGGAAACAGTATCAGACTTAATTTTTCTGGGCTCCAAAATCACTGCAGATGGTGACTGCAGCCATGAAATTAAAAGACGCTTACTCCTTGGAAGGAAAGTTATGACCAACCTAGATAGCATATTCAAAAGCAGAGACATTACTTTGCCAACAAAGGTTCGTCTAGTCAAGGCTATGGTTTTTCCAGTGGTCATGTATGGATGTGAGAGTTGGACTGTGAAGAAGGCTGAGCGCTGAAGAATTGATGCTTTTGAACTGTGGTGTTGGAGAAGACTCTTGAGAGTCCCTTGGACTGCAAGGAGATCCAACCAGTCCATTCTGAAGGAGATCAGCCCTGGGATTCTTTGGAAGGAATGATGTTAAAGCTGAAACTCCAGTACTTTGGCCACCTCATGCAAAGAGTTCACTCATTGGAAAAGACTCTGATGCTGGGAGGGATTGAGGGCCGGAGGAGAAGGGGACGACAGAGAATGAGATGGCTGGATGGCATCACTGACTCGATGGACGTGAGTCTGAGTGAACTCCGGGAGTTGGTGATGGACAGGGAGGCCTGGCGTGCTCTGATTCATGGGGTCACAAAGAGTCGGATACGACTGAGCGACTGAACTGAACTGAACTGAATTCATTGGCTTAGGCCAATGAATTATCTACAAAACCTCGAACAGCTCTTCCTGGTTTCCCCCGGCCCTGCTCTCTCCATTGCCGTGGATGCTGGCACCGACACTGGAATCCCCATCAGCTCCCAACTCGCCCCCTCGGGTCTGAGGCGTAACCAGGAGACAAGCCCATGGGCTTTGGGACGTTCTTTGTGACTGCATTAAGATGTAGACCCCCTTGGCTAATGCATGGCCTCGGCCCTTGTCCTCATCTGCAGAACCAGCTCACGGGGGGCCCACGTGGAGCTGTAATACTTCTTCTGTTAGGTTGGCAATCCTGTCCTCCTCGTTTATGGAGACTAGGTTTATTTTGTTGTATGAAATACACCGATGACCTCCTGCTTTTTCATATACCATGAAATTTTGAATGTTTTGAGTCAGAACGACGCTAGGCGTTGATGAGGGCAGATGGAGACCCAGAAAACTGTCCAGGTTAGGTTCGCGCCGGCCTGACTCCCTTGGCTCCAGCAGGCTAGTGGGTCGAGGAGGAGTAAGCGTCTCCTGTACCCATCTTCCGTTCTCAGCTGGGTCTCCTAACAAGAGAGAGACAAGCGCAAAGTCGGCACATTTGTTTAAGTGTTACATGAGATGAGAGCCATCGTGAGGAAATGAGCCATTAAGCCGTGCTTAATCCTGCGTGTCTGGGGCTGGCTTGATGAGGGGAAGGGTGGTGGGAACACGACATGACAGAAGGGCCTTGGCTCAGCGCAGGGAACTGGGGTGACCTAGCAAGGCCTTGTCTGTCCAGCCCTCTCATGTCCCTCCATCCTTGGAGATGCTGGCGCTCCATCCCTCAGGTTCAGGGAGGCCACCTCTGAAATGAGAATCTGAGGGGCTGCTTTGGGGGAGAAGGGTGAGGGCGGGTCAGAGTCCTTCGTGCTACTGCCATTTCTCAAGTTCCTTCCTTGTAAACTCTCCAGCATGCAGCATGTGCCGTGCATTGGGGGGATGTGTCCTGACCCTCATCTGGGTGATGACCATGCGGGTGTACCAGGTGCCCCAGCCGACAGCCGAGGTTCCCACCTCCCTCACTGGGCCCGCGGGCCAACCCTGGGGAGCCTGCAGTCTCTGGCCACTCTGATCTGTGAAGCCAGCGCATCACCCCTGGTAAATGCCACGTGGGGGAAAGGCTTCACCACTTCTCCATGCCAGGCTCACGGTGGGCAGGCTCCTCCTGTCTTGGATGTAGCTAACCATGTGGTGTGATTGCCCAGGCCTGGAGCTGGTGAAGTTCCCTCGTGGCTCAGTGGTACAGAATCCACCAGCCAGTGCAGTAGATGTGGGTTCAGTCCCTGGGTTGGGAAGATCCCCTGGAGAAGGAAATGGCAACCCACACCAGTATTCTTGCCTGGAGGATCCCATGGACAGAGGAGCCTGGTGGGCTACAGTCCATGGGGTCACAAAGAGTTGGACATGACTGAGCAACTGGCGCACTGACATATACACATACTTACGTGTTTAGTATCCATATATGTTTTATACACACATGGAAGCCATGTCCTGTCAGGTCTGTCTGGATCAGCCCTATACTTTTCTGGCTGGTGAAGACCCATTCTGACCGTAGGAAAAATGTCAGTCCTGCCATTTTCTTGTTTGTGCTTGTGCTGCATAATTAGTTTTATCTTCACCTTTGTTTTCCTTGGAAGTGTCCTTTCAAAGCTGGTCATCCTCTCGGTGAGGCTGGCTTAGTTACGCTGGGTGCACGCTGAACCCAGCCCTGGGCGTGTAGGGCCCGTACAGCTCCTGCTCCCCGCCGGGGCCCAGCCTGTCATATCTCAACTGGGTAACCTTTCCCAGTCTGGGAAAGGGGACCGCACTGTAGTTCATATATTAAATATTATTAATAACATTTTTGTTTGCCATCTCCCCGCACCCCACGGATTGCCTTGGGCACACCTGGGGCACCTGCGGCTGGGCTGCTGGGTCAGTGGGAGGTGGTTGTGGGGTTTGCCTGCCGAGCCCTGAGCCAGTCCTGAGACTCCACGGGAGTAACAAGGCCTCTGCCACGTGGTCAGGACCACAGCTCTCTTTGCCTCGTGCTGGCATGTTTTCCTTCCAAGGTGGGCCGTGTGCTCTTCTTCACTAGAGTCTTTGGTTGATGGTTTCTGTCCTCTTGAAAAATGACCTCATGTTCAAAATGGTCAGGAGTCAGCCATGTGACTGCAGTCTCCCTGGGGCTGTTGATCAGGCTTCCACTGGACAACAGGAATTTTCAGCCTTGTAAATGTGAAGACCCAGACTTCTCTTGACTTTGTGTAAAGTTTAACTGCAAATGGCCACCCTTTTACAATTCAATCCCTTGTTCTTACCAAAAATTTTACAAAGTGAATCTTACCTTTCCTATTTCTGCTGGAGAAATAAGTTCTGAACACATGCAGAGGCCCTCTCTCCCTGTTGCCTTCTCCCGTGTGTGTGTGTGTGTGTGTGTGTGTGTGTGTGTGTCTGTCTGTCTGTCTGTCTGTCTGTCTGTCTGCATGTATGTGTTTTCCTGCTGCTCAGGCCTCTCTCGAGTGCCCTTCCTGGAGCTCCTGGTAGGAGGTGCACCTGGAGCTGAAGCATTTTCCAGTCCCTGGGTGTCACCACTGCCCTGCCTTCAGGGCCCAGGTGAGCTCCCAAACCGGTTTGTGAGACTCTGCTGGTTGCCAAAAGCTCAACCCAGAATTTCTGATCACTTGGTCTTCGGCAGCCTGAGAATTTGCATTTACCCACAAATTCCCAGGTGGTTCTGTGCTGCTGAACCTGGGGCAGGACTTTGTGAGCCACTGACCAAGTTTCTCATCTTGGACACTTAGAGAGCATCTCTGGTTTGGTGCCCTCGAAGCAGAGTCTGAGATGGGGTCTGAGTCATTGCACGGGGATGATCCTTGTTGCTGCATGGGGGTTGGAACAGTTCACTGAAGGAGGGGCTCTCAGGGGAGACGGATGAGCGACGTGGGGTGAGTGGGGCCAAACTCGACGAGGGGTCCAGCTCCACTCCTGCAGCCAGAGACACAGGGTGAAGGGCTCAGATCGCCTCCGGGGCTGTGTGCTTTCTCCCTGCTGAGAGCTGGGTAGAGGGTGAACCTCGGACGCACCCATTTGGGGTGGGCTTTGGGAGACTGCCTAGCCGAGCTGATGGGAGGGAGCGAGGGGGTGCAGAGGATATGGTTCAGGCCCAGGGCAAGCAGGGGCCTGGGGGCTGGAAGGGAGGCGGGAGGCTGGGTTTTTACTGCTCACGAGAACACGGGTGGGATGTGACGCCCAGGCCACTCTCGGGGCTGAGGATTCCTCACCAGCATTAAAAACTGATGTGCTTCTTAATAGCAGCCACTACTGTGGATGCTGTTTGTGGGACTTGTCCCATCCAGGCCCTGGCCCCAGACTTGCATGCATCGTCTCTAAGAGGAAGGCAGGCAGTTCAGAGATAAAGACAGGCTTTGGGGTCTGACCGACCAGGGTCATTGCTGAGTCTGTCTCCACTTGCTAAGAGACTCGAGAGAAACTGATGAGCACCTCTAAACCGCAGTTTCCTTACCTTTGCAGTGAGGATGGTCCTCATTACCCATAGCGGGTTTGCGTGAGGATTAAGGGAGGTGACATGTGTGAAGAACTCAGGAGATGATGGCAAGTCTAGAACCGAACGGTGGTGACTCTTCTCTCCAGTTGCTCTTGCAGCAGTCCTGTTGGTCACGTGCTAACACCTCTGTTTACAGATTGAGCAAACCAAGGCTCAGCAGGTCATGCGACTCACCAGGGGCTGGCAAGGCATGTGCCCTGTTTTTGGTTAGCAGTACTCATGATGGAATAGAGTTGACTCTTGTTTTTACAGGGTAGTAAAACAGTGGCTGGATTCTTTGACCATTCACGTTGCCTTTGGTAATTCCCTTCACAAAGAATGTTATGTTTGCATCTGCCAACAGGCTCTAGAGATGTGTAGAATAATTGATCTTCAGCAAGATGGAAAATAGTTGAACTTTAGTAAATGGAAACATAGAACTAAATGCAAATACAGAGTTACTAACTAGGAATTTAGGTTTAAAAAGAACTGAAGGTACATTTCAGGGATTTCAGGCTGTTGACTGAGATCTAGTGGTAAGTTACACTGCAGAGGCACATATGCACAGAAAATGAAACACTGAGAAGTATTTTGAAGTGGAAATCTCAAGTGCCAAATATATTGGGGAATCTATAATTATAATTTTTTGTTTGTAGCTGGCAAAAAGCCCACCCCAATTTTCACTCTAAAAGGGAGTATTGGGCAGAAATCTCTTGCCTTTTGAAGGAATTCTAGATAATTAGTGTTTTTGCAGGGAATGCTAACAGTGCCCTGGCCCTGGGGGTTGGAGACACCTGAAAATGCCTTTCCTGCAGAGACCTGTGCTAACGAAGCCTCTGCATAGAGCATTCCTAGCACCTCACTGAGCCGGTGGCTGGACAGTTGCTTGCCTGCCCCCCAGTCCTGAGAGCTTCTCGAGCGTGTGAGCCAAGTGCCAGACTTGGCTGCCTCTCTAGCTCCAGCGTGTGTCTGGCGCAGGGCAAATCCTCAATAAATATATGAAGTGCCTCAGGCTCCTCCACTGTGTCCTATGCATTTTAATTGGGGTGTAAACCCAGTGTCATATCCCTATTAATGCTGCAGTCTGCCACCTCAGTATCTCTTGTAAATAATTGCATCGTTGAAAATGACTTAAATCCTCTTGGTAGTAGTTTTGTATGCAGTTATTAATGCCGAATTTCTATTCTAGCCTTTCAAAGTGTGAAAATCATACTTCAGTTTGAGAAGAAGCTCAGCAGGGCTTTTCACCCTCCTAAGCTATATTTTTTTGTGTATTTCTGTGCATTGTGTAACGTAAAAGAGTGATGGCATTTCATTTCCTCACAAGGAACCATTGGTGGGACAGAACGGTATTCTTGGCTGTGTGCTGCAGCAGGCAGGCAGCAGCTAAGGTCTCGGTAGGCCCCTCAGTGGAGAAGGGAACAGCTGCAGGTAGTGGCGGCTCAGGTGGACCTGTCGTTCAGACAGAGCTCGGTGAACGTGTGCTCACACTTTGATTCTTTGTGCACGTTCTGGGTCTTCGTGTGAAGTGTCTCCCACAACCCAAGAATTAAACGGAAGGTATCAGACAATGGCGAGTGCCAGAGCCGGAGCTGTGCTGGGCCCTTCCATTTGAAGGTGCTCCAAGGACCCCTGTGTGGTGGAGCCTTGGGCCGAGGGTGTGGGTGAGGCCTGACCAGCGTTCAGCAGGTAGTGAGCACTGCAGACTAGAGACTCATCCCACAGTCCCAAGCTCACCTGAGCCTGGGCTTCTCACTGAGCTCACTTAGAGTGCTGTCTTCTAACTTCTACTGTACGTTGGAGTCACCCTAGTAGGTGGAGACTGCACCTCCTCACTCTGTTATTTTCTTTTTTTTTTTTTTTCAATGGATATGACTTCTTTATAGTTCTCTGTGACCATCTGGTTTTGTAGAAGTGTTTCAATCTGTACCACAATGTGGTTAAAATTAATCTTTCAAAAGCAGTGTGGTATTCAGGATGATTTTTAGGAGCCTGAGTCTTCATGCTGGCTCAGACAGAAGTCATGGGAAGGCTTTGGATAAAACTTGGATGTATGTTGTTGAACGAGAACGTTCCCTGACTTACTGAGAAAGTTGCGAAGGTTCCCAGGGATGCTCTGAGGACAAGTTAAATAGAATTCTTTTGTGCTGCCTTGAGCTTCAAAAGCACAAACATCGCCCAAAACCCAGTTCTGAGTTGACCTCCCACAGATGATTCATTGCTTCCATATGGTGTTATCTTCATAATAACTATGTCTCAGAAAAAGTTGAAATGCAACCAAATGTACAGTGAGATGCATCCAAGGATTTTCTAACAAGAGTATTTAAAATTCTGGTTTCCTTCCCTTAACTGCGAAGTCAGAGAAAGTTCAGTTAATTTTAATGTGACTGTGGTTTTCAGTACAAAACTGTACTGTTTTCCTTTCTATTTTCTCACAGACATCCATTCTTTACTTAATTTTTGTGATATAAATAATTTTGAAACAATAGCTATAGTCAGTGCTATCTGCTAACTGATTAAAAGAAAAAAAATGAGGCAGGGGGGAGGGATAATTTAAGAATTTGAAAGTAACATATACACACTACTATATATAAAATAGTAACCAACAAGGACCTACTATATAGCACAGGGAACTATACTCAATATCTTATAATGATCTATAAAGGAAAAGAATCTGAAAAAGAGCGTGTATGTGTATAATTGAATCACTTTGTTGTACACCTGAAGCTAATGCAACGTTGTAAGTGAAAGTGAAAGTTGCTCAATCGTGTCCGACTCTTATAGACCCCATGGACTATGTGCAGTCCATGGAATTCTCCAGGCCAGAATACTGGAGTGGGTAGCTGTTCCCTTCTCCAGGGGATCTTCCCAACCCAGAGATCGAACCCAGATCTCCTGTACTGCAGACAGATTCTTTACCAGCTGAGCCACAAGGGAAGCCCCAAAATACTGGAGTGGGTAGCCTATCCCTTTTCCAGCAGATCTTCCTGACCCAGGAATCAAACCCGGGTCTCTCGCATTGCAGGTAGATTTTTTACCAACTGACCTATCAGGGAAGCCCAACATTGTAAATCAACTGTATTTCAATAAAAAAGCAAAACTAAACACCAGTCTGTAATTCCATCCCTGAGTGCGCTACTTTTCCACTTGGAATCCATTCAGACAACAATCAGGCAGTATCCTCAGGCTGGGTCTGTGCCCCACACTGAGATACAGTGTGGGGTGGCTGAGCAGGAGGTGGGGAGCAGGTGCAGGTTAATTCGGGCGGGAAAAGCCCCCCGTGGGAGGCCAGCTCTGCTGTGGCTCTCACATGACACTGGTCCTCGTGTGCGTTCTGTGTCTCGAGGCCGAGTGGCCAGCAGTGGCTGGCTTGTGCCCTTGTGCGGCTGCCCGCTGAGAAAGTTGGAAAACTCACCCCTGTGGTGGGTCTCTCATCTAACTGGAGGCTGAGTCAGTTCCCAGATCCCTGAGGACCCCTCTGGTGGGACAGACCTTCGGGAGGACCCTGAGGGACTCTATGAAGATGAGTCAGTGGTGTGTTCGGGGGAGGACTCCTGTCACTTTCCTGAGTAAGTCCTGGCTGGTTAACACGAACTTTTTACCAAGGAGCTGCTCTTCCCAGGCACCTGGGTCTTGTGATGTGGGGACAGACAGCAGAAGCAGCCCGTGAGTTTGTGGTTCAGTTTAAGTACAAAATAGAGGAATAGGAAATTATTTGAAGGCAAGGTAATAATGTGTGCAGAGATTATGACAGGAAATGGAATTGGGAGGTTGGGAGTTGGGAGGTTTCTCACATCCCAACTAGTTGGGAGGTGATGTGAGAAACTTGCTGTTAGAAAGAGGAGGGTGAATGCACATTTATTTGGATTAAGATGTCATGCTGGTCTGTTCGCCAGGGAACAGGAGATACGAATCTCAAGGAATGTGCGCCAAATAGTTAAGACAGCATTTCAAGAAATGTTCATTTTCTATTTATATACTTCGGTAATGTTTGAGTTTTACTTAGTGTATGTTTCCATGATTAGAAAAAAGATTAAAAAGGAAAAATACATATGAGTTTTGACCAAAATGTTGATATTTTAACTTATGGCTGGTGGTCAGGTAATACCCAGGTCCTAATGGGCAGCTCAGGTCTCATGGAGACTTGCTGGCCCGTGGTTAAGTGTTCCGTCTGTTTCAGGCCAAGAGCTGTTTCTCAGAAGGAGAGTTGTTGTCTGTGGAGGATGGCAGGGCTGTGCTCCAAACCCCGAGGCCTGCAATGAGATTCTTCCACCAAAGGCTCCAGGCAGCATCCCTTTCTGACACTGATGCTTTGGGTACCACAGGATCTGCTGGATCATGTGACCTGGGGCACAGAGCAGGTCACACGGTGGCCTGATCCATGAGGAGCTCTCTCTTCTTCTGGACCCCACTCAAAATCAGCAGCTTTTGGGGTTACTAGGTAAACAGGCCAGATTGTCACACCCAAATTAGGGACATGTAGCCTCCAAAATCCAAAGGGGCACAGTGAACTTGACACATAAAATTAACTGTCACTATACATAGAGACTCGGTTTTTATGTAACTTTTTTTTTTAATTTATTTTATTTTTTAACTTTACAATATTGTATTGGTTTTGCCATATATCAACATGAATCTACCACAGGTGTACACATGTTCCCCATCCTGAATCCTCCTCCCTCCTCCCTCCCCATACCATCCCTCTGGGTCGTCCCAGTGCACCAGCCCCAAGCATCCTGTATCCTGCATCAAACCTGGACTGGCTATTCGTTTCATATATGATATTATACATGTTTCAATGCCATTCTCCCAAATCATCCCACCCTCTCCCTCTCCCACAGAGTCCAAAAGACTGTTCTATACATCTGCGTCTCTTTTGCTGTCTCACATACAGGGTTATTGTTACCGTCTTTCTAAATTCCATATATATGCGTTAGTATATTGTATTGGTGTTTTTCTTTCTGGCCTTCTTCACTCTGTATAATAAGCTCCAGTTTCATCCACCTCATTAGAACTGATTCAAATGTATTTTTTTTAATGGCTGAGTAATACTCCATTGTGTATATGTACCACAGCTTTCTTATCCATTCATCTGCTGCTGGACATCTAGGTTGCTTCCATGTCCTCACTATTATAAACAGTGCTGCGATGAACATTGGGGTACACATGTCTCAATTCTGGTTTCCTCAGTGTGTATACCCAGCAGTGGGATTGCTGGGTCATAAGGCAGTTCTATTTGTAACTCTTGAACTAATTACTTAAAATGCAACATCACTCATGTTTTAAAAATCATAAGCAAGAACTTAGGAAGAAACTTGTATTTCATGTCAGACTCTGAATCGAGTTATGATAACGTATTTGCTCAGCTGCACTTCCTCCCATCAATTACGCACCCTCCTACCAGGTGGTATGTCTGATCCATGTGCCAGATTTTTTTTCTTGGGTGGTAAATATACCAGTATTTAAGTTTTATAGGATACTGCACCTAGGAGTAGGTATGCCGTATTTGTTTAGTACTTGTCCAAATAGAATTCAGTGTCAAAGTATTAGAGCTGGAAGGATCTTCAGAAATGGTCTAGGCTGACTTCCTTTTTCAGACACAATGAAGCTGCAGGGTGTTAGAGAGCAGACTGCCACTCGGGTTTTCTGTGGTCAGTGAGAAGCTTCCTGGTTCCGGCTGTGTCCTGCTCTCCGGAGCTGAGAGGCCTGCTGTTGGCTGGGGTCAGCGTCAGCCTGTCGGGGGGTGAGCTGAGGTTCTGTCTTCAGTTGGTAGCCTGGCCGTGTGCCTGGAGCAGTGCTGTTTCCTGACCGAATGCTCGGTGTGCTGGACTGAGAGATAGGGATTTTAAAGAGCAAGATGCTGAGAATCCAGCTGTCTTAGCTTCTCTGAGAGCTGGAGAGGAACATCTTGAAAATTAATCTACTAGGTTAAGTGTATTATAAATCACTAAAGTACACACCTGGTTGACAAAGAGTATTAATAATATGTAATATATAAAACTTTAATTCAAATAGCCAAGTTAACTACTTTAATAATTGAATTTCCCTTTGGCAAATTTAGTGGCAGTTTATCACTTGGTAGATGCTTAAGAGCTTAAATCAACCTTTTTTTTTTTTTTTTGAGGCGGTAACATCACTAATGCTAAGGCCATATTTAACTTTGATTTGTCATCTCAGAGTTGGATGGATAGTAATATGGAGGTCCCCTAGTTGTAGTCCCCCTGCCCCACCCCGGTTAGATGAGTTGCTCCTAGGTACCCTTGGCAGTTGGCTGTCCCGCCTCTTGTTTCCAGCGTTCCAGGTTCCTTTTGAAGACAGCCCCTTCCACGGATAGGCAGTGCTCCTGCTCCTTGTTAGAAAGTTCTCTTTCACGTACTTCTCATGGACTTCTCATCATTTGTGCTTATGTCTCCTGATTCTGCCCCAAGATTGTTTTTCTCGTTTTCTCAACATTAAAAAAATTATTTATTTTTTATTGATCATTTTTGGCTGTGCTGGGTCTTTGTTGCCGCACGGGATTTCCCTAGTTGTGGCGAGCATGGCCTACTCTCTAGTTGCGATGTGCAAGCTTCTCATTGCAATGGCTTCTCCTGTTGCAGAGCATGGGCTCTAGGGCACTGGGGCCTCAGTAGTTGTGGCAGATGGGCTTGGTTGCTCCACGGAGTGTGGGATCTTCCCAATCGAGGGATCGAACCCGTGTCTTCAGCATTGATTGGCAGGCGGATTCTTTACCACTGGGCCAGCAGGGAAGCCCTTCTGAACAATTTTTTATAGCTCATTTTGGATGGTCAAAAGTTCTAGACTAGATATTTCAGCATTCTAATTTTTAAAAAATCAAGTATTCACAAATACCATCGTTTTCCTAGCATGAATCAGTATTCCCCCAAAATAGGCTCCTAAAATGATTATGCCTGACTTCATTTTGTAATTAGGAAGACACAAAGAACCAGGGATGAGTGTGCCTGGTTCCGAGCCTTTCTCTGCCTCCCGCCAGTTGGGTGCTGTGGGCAAGGGAACCTCCCTGAACCTGTTTCCTTTTCTATAAAGTGAAGACGAGAATGCCCGCTCCAGGTACCAGGCTGTTTTGAGAATCAGATGTTTTTGTAGTCTGTCTATGTTCTTCCAGATATAGGAGGTTAACTCCCTTGCTTTAGAATGGAACATTTGGAATCATTAGTTCAGTCACTCAGTCGAGTCCAGCTCTTTGTGACCCCGTGGACTGCAGCACGCCAGGCCTCCCTGTCCATCACCAACTCCTGGAGCTTGCTCAGACTCATGTCCATCGAGTTAGTGATGCCATCCAACCATCTCATCCTCTGTCTTCCCCTTCTACTCCTGCCTTCACTCTTTCCCAGCATCAGCGTCTTATTTTCTAATGAGTCCGTTCTTTGCATCAGGTGGCCAAAGTATTAGAGCTTCAGCATCAGTCTTTCCAGTGAATATTCAGGACTGATTTCCCTTAGGATTGACTGGTTTGATCTCCTTGCTATCCAAGGGACTCTCAAGAGTCTTCTCTAGCATGACAATTCAAAAGCATCAGTTTTTCTACCAACACTATTTGAAGGGTTCCTGTCTCAAAAGATGAACATCCTTGAGGTGGATTAGCTGACACTAGGGCTTTGTTCTGTCTAAAAATAGTGCCAGGAATAGAAGGTGAAGTGACTTATTGAGGGCATTACAGAACAGCCCAACGAGGCCTTCTACAGACCTGCATTGCATTTTTACTGTGAATTTCTCTGCCTTTAATATTCCTCCATAAGTATTTATTGATAAGAATAACTATAAAACAATAGAAATCTTATTTTGGCAGGCTAGCTTTTTGGGGGAATAATCAAAGACCTAAGTCAAAACTTGACTTACATTCTGTCTGTTCAGTAGAATGCACGCTTCACCTAACATCCTTAATGCTGGAGCTCTTTTGTGCCCAAAGCAAAGAGGAGCCCCATCTTCTTCTAAGAGGGAAGGAAGGCTCTGCCGTGGAACGCTCTGGGCTCTGCTCAGCGCCCTGCCGTGTGATCTGGGCGACTGAGAACCCAGCTGGCCCCGCTCGCTCGGCAATTCCTCAGCACTCTGGTATGTCCTGACTCTGCCAGGCAGACTGGAGGGATTGGGAGAACAGGAAATAAGCTGCCGGGAGATAAGACGGACGGCTCAGAATCACAGACGAGAGAGGAAATGAGAAAACTAACCCAGGGAAACAACACTGCCTTTGAAAACTTTATTTTTAAACCAAGAGTCACTGGAAAGATTTCTCTTAATTTAGGGGAGCAACCACCTATATTCCATTACACCAGTTACACTCCCAGCAAAGTAGTGTGTGGATGGGGGCTGCATTCTGTTAACTGCTGAGTCTCAACTCATCCGGAATTACGAAAAGATGAAGTCGAGTCTGTGAACTTTTTGTTTGTCCAACAACCACTAGTGTTACCACAAGACCAAGACATTTTTAATGTTAGAAATAATTGTAAAATATTTTTTTTTACCTCTGCTCTTTTGTGTCCATGTCATGCTGTGACTATGCAGGCTGTTCTCAAGGAGAGGTTTTACTGATGATGATAACTAAATATGCAACCGTATGTGGCAATGCATGTTAAAGGAAAAAGGCAGAAGTATAGAAAATGTGACTCGCCTCTGTTTTCTGAATGATGATGGCTTGTCATCAAAATACTATTCTGTAAGGAAGACTATCAGAGAAGGCAATGGCACCCCACTCCAGTGCTCTTGCCTGGAAAATCCCATGGACGGAGGAGCCTGGTGGGCTGCAGTCCATGGGGTCGCACAGAGTCGGACACGACTGAGCGACTTCACTTTCACTTTTCACTTTTCACGCATTGGAGAAGGAAATGGCAACCCACTCCAGTGTTCTTGCCTGGAGAATCCCGGGGACGGTGGAGCCTGGTGGGCTGCCGTCTATGGGGTCACACAGAGTCGGACACAACTGAAGTGACTTAGCAGCAGCAGCAGCAGCAGCAGCAGCAAGGAAGACTATAGTAGACGAATGTTTACCGTATTTAACTTAAATAGTTTAAAAGCGATCACATTCTTATTAGTCACACTGGTCCTCCCGTCACTGTTCTGAAATGCACGAGTGGCTGTGGGCTTGGATGGTGAGCGTGTCTCGGGGACCAGATTGTGGCACACTGTGGTGAGCACTGCTCGGGCCAGGCACCACTGGGTCTGAAAGAAGTTTATGAAGTTGGCTGCTTGGAAATTCTAAATTTTATGACACATTTGATACGTTTAAAGACACTTAAGAATTGGATCAGTAATTTAAATACAGAATTTTAAAAATTAGAACAAATTAAAAGTGAAAGTCTTAGTCTCTCAGTCGTGTCTGACTCTTTGTGGCCCAGGGGACTGTATAGCCCACCAGGCTCCTCTGTCCATGGAATTTCCCAGGCAAGAGTACTGGAACAATTTGCCATTTCCTTCTCCCGGGGTTCTTCTCGACCCAGGGATCCAGTTGCAGGCAGATTCTTTACTGCTGAGCCACCAGGGAAGCCCCTTTAGAAACTAGACTTTAAGATAATGGGTCTGGATTTGTTGCTCCTCACCATCCACCTCCTGTCTGTCATATGTTCCCAGCTCTGCATATAGAGCAGGATGTGACGTCTGTTCAGTGAACTGAACTCCACACGGACCAGGATTTCTTAACTTCTACCTTCGCAACCTAACGGTAATAGGCAGTCAGTCAGTATTATTGGCTGTTGTTAAAATGCCTTTGGGAGTTGAAAATAACCTACTTGCAATAGTTTTCAGCCACTGTTCAAACCTATAGCCGAATGAGACTCATAACTTACATGGGGCTGTTTGGCACGCTCGCGGCATTCCTGCACATCAGTGTTCAGAGGCAAGGGTGCCTCCACCCATCCCTCAGGTGGCCAGGGCTCCATGTCGGAGGGAGCCTGGATCCGTGGGCACAGGAGTTGGGGGGTGGGCGGTGAGGGCAGCACCTGCCAAGCTGCAAACAGAGCGAGGCAGGCAGTCCTGGCAGAGGGACAAAGTCAGATGGGCCAGTGGCAGGCAGTGGGCAGTGCCTGCATCCATGGAGAGCTTGTATCCGTTTGGCATGGGGGCCACTGACTAGGTTAGATTGGCTGATGATGGCCAGGTCTCAGAAGATTGCAGCCTTTCAGCTCTCTATGCAGAGTTTTAAAAAAGAGCTGAATGAATGAAATCTCAGTCACCAGCACGGGCGGGTCAGGCCACACTCTGGAACCTGCCCCCAGTGACCCCAGGTGCTGGTTTTGTGTCTTCTTGTGACCATTTGATAGCCCCGTGTCCTTGCAGGTTTCACTGGGCTCTGTGAGGGCCAATGCCACCAACCACCTAGCAGGGTCCACCTTTAGCTGAGGGAGTGATAGTTGAGAAAGATGAAAATGATTTGTCCAGATTCAGAAGTTATCAAATTTAAAAATTAAGTTCTTACATGCATCAGTTTTGAAGTTGATTATTTCTTCATCTTTTCTCTGTGATAAATCACAAGCAACTTATTTCTGCTGTGTATTTTTTTCCAAATTGGCATGTTTAGATGCTGAACTATTTGGAAATAAGGTAGTCTTGGAAAAGACATAGAAAGTTTCACTTAGGGGAAAAAATGAGATTAAATAGGCCCCACCTTTTCTTTTTTTCTATGCTAAATAAAGAGCCTCCGATTCAGATACACAATGAATTTTGAGAAAATTGCTTTCCCACCACAAGGGACCATCAGAGGAGCAATCCTGGTGCTGCGGGAGGCAGGGCGGGTACAGGCAGGCCCTGGCTTGCTCTCTGTTTTCATGGTGGTGGCCGTTTTTCGTGCTGGAGTTTATTATGGTTTGCTCAGATGCCCACTGTTTGTCAGGAAGTCTTGACACGTGGGCCAGTCCCTGAGACACATCCATCCTTCCCTCTGCTGATCTGCCCCCCAGCCCTCTCCTCCCTCCTGCCGTCCTCCTTGAATCCTTTCTTTGACCGCACTTTCTCTTTAGTTCTGGGTCTGATAACTTTGTAAATGGCTTCCTTGCCCACGGGCTCCTTCCCTGCAGTAAATGTCTTCCTGGTCGTCTTCCAGGTTGTGCTGGTGAGGTGGAACGAGCCGTACCAGAAGCTGGCCACATGCGACGCGGATGGCGGGATATTCGTATGGATCCAGTACGAGGGCCGGTGGTCTGTGGAGCTGGTCAATGACCGAGGTGCCCAGGTGAGCAGCGGGAGGCACCTTGGGGCTGGACAGAGGCGGGTGAGTGAAGCCAGGGCCTGCTCCTCGAGCTTCCTCTGGAGGGGAAGGACGGCGCCTCCGTCTCTTCCAGCCTGCGGCTGTCGTGAGAATCTCCACGTTCTGAGCTTCAGTTGAGTCTGCGAAGTCGTTTTGCACCATCAGTGTTGTGCTTCCCTGTTGACTCGAACCCTCTGCAGTGCTCCTGGCACGGGTGTCTCTGCGCCCCTGCAAAGGTGTTTCCCCACGTTGTCATGTTCCACGTGCTCTCGTGGGGAACTCCGCGTGCCGTTCTCAGCACCTGCTCCTCAGGCCGTGTTTCAGCCCTCGCTCTGTCGGGTTCCAGTTAGGGGGGCCACCTGTGGTCGGCGCTTAGCCCCTCCTTTCCGGTGCCAGTTTGTGTCCGCTTTGTGGGGAACCACTGCTCCTGGGATATCCGCCGAGCTGTGCTGCTTTAAACCCCTTGGTGTGTTCCGGTGGCTGATGGCGCCACCCTGGCTCTTTCTCCTCGGGAGCACGGCTGCATGGAGCTCCCGTCCCAGGTGCATAATGACTCGGGTCCCACCCGAGGATTTGCCAGGCCAGAGTCCTCACAGGACCTTATTGACGAGGGGTTTCTTAGACTGTTTGACTCTGTAGGGATAGTCTTCACAACTGCCTGTACATTTCCAAGGAAACAAATTCTTACCATCTCTCCTCCCAGCTGTTGCTTAAATAAGCTACGAGCTCACCAACTTTGAGAGATTCAGACTGGTGAAGTGACAGAAAATTGCAGGGAATGAACCTGTTATCAGCAGTTACTGTTAGGCTGAGAAACTTCGTAGATACCATCACAGGAGGCAAACCTACTTCCCAGTAAAAGCACAATGTTCTGTTTTTGTGAGTTTATTTAGTTGGTAAGGTCAATGTACTAATTTTGACGGGATCTAAGAAGGCCTTATCAGTTTCCTATATCCCCCTGTGAGAGAAAGAAGGAAGAGATGGCACCCACCCTGTGCCTGCTAACTCACCTGAAATAGAGCCACAAATGTGGAGACCTCCATGCCCTGAGAAGTTCACGTCACCAGAAGGTAGACCTGTGGTCACGAGTGTGAGCTCTGGAGTCAGCCTCTCAGTCATGACTCCTTGTAGGAGACACTTCACTTCTGTACCTCAGTTTCCTCTTCTGTATACTTGGGACTGTAACAGTATCTGCCTCCAGGGATAACTAGGAGGACTGTGCTCAGTCGCTCAGTCATGTCCGACTCTTTGCGACCCGATGACTGTAGCCCGCCAGGCTCTTCTGTCCATGGGTTTATCCAGGCAAGAATACTGGAGTGGGTTGCCATGCCCTCCTCCAGGGGATCTTCCCAACCCAGGAATTAAACCCACGTCTCCCACATTGCAGGTGGCTTTACCAACTGAGCTACCAGGGAAGCCCAAGAATACTGAAGTGGGTAGCCTATCTCTTCTCCAGGGGATCTTCCCGATCCAGGAATTGAACTGGGGTCTCCTGCATTACAGGCAGATTCTTTACCAACTGAGCTACCAGGGACACCCTACTCAGAGGATTACATAGGATTAAATACAGAAAATGTTTTGACACCATCTGGATGTGGTGGTTGACCCCATGAGTTGTGATGGTGCCTGAAGCATTGTGAGGTGCTGACACCCAAAGACCTCAACCCCAGGGTGTACCTGCCCTTAAACAGTCACCAGGAAGTCATCACCAGAGACCAGCTTCAGGCCTTGAAGCAGCAACTGTTGACGGCTTTCTATCCAGTGCAGATTTCTCTGAACTTGCCCATGAAGGTCTCTAGAGTGCTGTTGTTCTCCCATCCATTGAAGTGTGAACTCTTTCCCTAGAAGGGCCCAGCGATTGCCTTGGCCAACACAAGGTCTTCAAAGCACTACTCAGAGAAAGGCAGCAAGGGGGACCTCGGGGTGTCACTTGGTGCTGGCCTTCCCTCAGTCTCCACAGGAACCCTGCTGGGCAGATGTTACTCTGAGTTAACAAAGAAAAGGACTCAGGCCACCCGGGGAAGTTTTTGAACCCAGGGTTGACTCCAAATCTCTGTCTTGTTCCCAGACGATAAACTGTTTTCTCTTTAGCAGAAACGCACGTGCTCATAGTATGTACATAGAGCTCAGGCTTCACCACCATCAGCCCCAGGGTGCTGCCGAACTGTGTCCTAGTGATGAGGAGCGAGGCTTCTGCCTTCTCTGGTGGTAGCTGTGTGATCTCTGCCCCCACGTCGTCCCTTGGCTTTTCTTTTCATTGAGAGTTCGCTACAGAAAAAGGGTTTTAGAAATGAGAGAGGATGACTTCAGAGCTGGAGGTGAATGGGCTTCCATGGACCAGAGAACATCTAGAAGCAGCTAGAATCTCACAAAAGCCTGTGCCCTTCAGGTTGATCCAAAGTAACCACTGTATCTTGTGATCTGATCCAGATTTTTATATAGTTTTGCTCTTGGGCCTTCTGATTCTGCAAACCTCAGAACCCACTGAGCAAGTATGGTTAAGCGCTTGCATTTGGGGGAGTTTCAGTTGCTTTTAATTCTGTTGGGGCCACGTCTTGTCTGAGAAGCATCACGCTCCGATGACAGTGACTCACTGGTGGAGGGAGCAAAGGGCTGTGCGCTGGCAGCAGTGTCTGCGGGGAGGAGGCCCGTCCTTGAAGTCTGGCCAGAGAGCCGTGAGACTCTGGAGAAGAAATGACAGGTGATCTTTGTTATGTAGTGTGCCTTTCATTGTCATGAAGTAACCAAACATTTGGCAGAAGCCAAGTGAAGCTTCATCACTCCTTTTTTCAGGAAACGATTGTGAGTCCTTTATTTCAGAAATGAGTCTGGAGGCGTTGCCTGCATTATGTTATAGTATTAGTCACAGGCCGGCTGTGCCAGGCACAGGTCTTGGGCCGACTGAGGAAAGGCTGCCTTGGGCAGGGGCTGTCAGGCTGCTCGCTTTCATCAGGGCAGGAATGCAGCAGCCTCTGCCTCAGAAAGACTGGCAAAGAAGGGCTTTCTGCTTGTTTCCATTAGAGCACGGGGAACTCCTTTCCCCTGGTTCTGTTTTCCCAGTTTTGATATAGACTTATCACTCTGTGCTGACCTAATTTAATACTCCCAATTAGTTTCTATAAACATTCTGCTGCTGCTGCTGCTGCTAAGTCGCTTCAGTCGTGTCCGATTCTGTGTGACCCCATAGATGGCAGCCCACCTGGCTCTCCCGTCCCTGGGATTCTCCAGGCAAGAACACTGGAGTGGGTTGCCATTTCCTTCTCCAATGCATGAAAGTGAAAAGTGAAAGTGAAGTCACTCAGTCATGTCCGACTCCTAGCAACCCCATGGACTGCAGCCCACCAGGCCCCTCCGTCCATGGGATTTTCCAGGCAAGAGTACTGGAGTGGGTTGCGATTGCCTTCTCCGATAAACATTCTGTATTACCAATTTTTTGTGATTGTAACATTGCTGGTATCTCAGAGAAGCGACTTATCACTGGCTATATGTTTTAGCCTCTAGTAAGAAACTGCTCCTTTTATACAAAGATAAATGAGTTAAACCGCATGTAAATAAGTAGTGTTATCATTGCAAAATGAAAGGACTTCTAAATTTTATTGCAGAATTAATGTGTTGTCTGTCAAAAATCTTTTTGGTCCTTAAGAAAAACTAAATAATTTAATTGGTTGGAACATAAGGACGGAGAAACCAAAATTCCGAGTTTTCCTAAGCAAACAGCATTTTTTCAGTAACTTCAGATGAGCAGTCGAGAAGTTATCTCACACAGTTCTGCCATGGTCGTAATGGAAACATGCTGGTTGCTGATAACCTATAACTCCGTCTGGGGAAACAGCAAAAAGTTCATGTCCTTTTTTGTGTTTGTTCATTTATTTTATTATTATCTGAAATGTGATAAATCTAGTAGTGCTACAAATTTTAAAGGAGGTGAACATTTCCAAGTATAAGCAACAGGGAAAATCATAGATACCAATTTCTTTTTAGGTTAAAAAAGATATAAAAGGTAATACAAATGGCTTCCCTGGTAGCTCAGATGGTAAAGAATCTGCCTGCAATGCAGGAGACATGGGTTTGATCTCTGGGTCAGGAAGATCCCCTGGAGAAGGAAATGGCAACCCACTCCAATCTTCTTGCCTGGAAAACCCCATGGACAGAGAAGTCTGGTGGGCTACAGTCCATGGGGTCACAAAGAGTCAGACACGACTGAGCGACTAACGCACACACAAACTGAAAAAGTAAATTCAGGTGATAGAAACAGGATCAAAATACCACTAATTAGAATAAATGTAAATGGACTGACTTCACCAATCAAGATGATGCTTGACTGATTGCATTTTTAAAAACATAGCCATGTCTTTATTAAGAGTCATACCTGAACCTTGACGTGTACAAGTTTAAAAGGATGAAAAAATATATTAAGCATGTATCCAGAAAAAAAAAGCTGGGATAGCAAATACTACCTTCAGATAAGATAGACTTAAAGATAGAAAGTAATGTTTAGTTTGTAGAGTGCTACCACATAATGATAAAAGGTGTAGTTTACTAAGATGATATTTTAAATATATATGTACTTAATAATAATATCAAAACACATGAAGGAAATTGATAGAACTGAAAGTAAAGATTGATAAATTCATTGATATACTGAGAGGTTTCAACAACAAAAGGAATCAGCAAAGGTTTAGAAAATCTGAGCAACACAGTTAACAAGCTTGACCTAATGGACATTTTTAGTTTCTGAATTCACCAATTAGAGAACCAAGGATCATTTGAATGTTTACAAAAATTGATCATGTTCTAAGGTTTCACAGATTTTTTCTTTGAAGGGGCAGATAGTACATATTTTAGGCTTTGTGGACTAGGAATCACACTTTAGGATGTTATATAAGTACTGTATAACAAGAAAGGAAACCAGAAAAGTTTCTGTTGATAAAATTAAAAGCTTGTTTATGAATGCTAAAATTTGAATTTTATATAATTTTGCATATAACAAAATAGTCTTCTCTTAATTTTTTTCCCTGATCCTTTAAAACTATAGTTTTTGGACTGTTCAAAAACAGGTGGCAGGGCAGATTTGGCCCACTGGCCATAGTTTGCCACCCTGGATTTTAGGATGTTAATAAAACAAAAACAGATTTTGATTGGTAGGTGTCATGATTACAGACTGTAATTTCTGAATGGGTTAGAAGTTAATAACAAAAACATAAGAAATTGCTGGGAATTCCTTGGTGGTCCAGTGGTTAGAACTCAGTGCTTTCACTGCCTGGGCCCAGGTTCAATCCCCCAAAATTTGTTCTTTGGAAACAAATCAATGAAACTGATAAATTTCTGGCAAGACTTGAGTAAGAGAAAGAAAGATAAAACCTAAAATAATTTTATGAATGAAAAGTTGAACATAACTATAGATAAGGTAGAGATTACAAGGTAATCAAAGGTAAATAAAAGATGCGTACGTAATTCAGTAAGGGGAAGAAAAGTCTTGTTTTAAGTTGAAGTATGATACCATACAACATTATATTGATTTCAGATGTACAACATAAAGATTCAGTTTTTGTATCTATTGGGAAATGATCACCACAGTAAGTCTAGTTGACATACTGGGAATAGTCTTTTTGACAAATGGTGCAGAAAATCTGAATATCTGTACTGAAAATTTAAAAAGTAGAACCTTGATTCTTACCATATACTCTGTGCAGAAATTAACTTCTAAATGAAACATAGATATAAATGTAAAAGCATATGCTTCTGGAATGCCAGACCACTTTACCTGTCTCCTGAGAAATCTGTATGCAGATCAAGAGGCAACAATTAGAACCAAACTTCAAACAAATGACTGGTTTAGAATTGGGAAAGGAGTACGACAAGGCTGTGTATTGTCACCCTTAACTTCTGTGCAGAGTACATCATGCGAAATGCTGGGCTGGATGAATCTCAAACTGGAATCAAGATTGCCAGGAGAAGTATCAGCAGCCTCAGATATGCAAATGATACCACCCTAATGGCAGAGAATGAAGAGGAACTAAAGAGCCTCTGATGAGCGTGAAAGAGGAGAGTGAAAAAGCTGGCTTAAAACTCAACATTCAAAAAACTAAGATCTTGGCATCCAGTCTCACCACTTCATGGCAAATAAAAGGGGAATAAGTGGAAGCAGTGACAGATTTTATTTTCTTCGGCTCCAAAATCACTGTGGACAGTGACTACAGCCATGAAATTACAAGTCACTTTCTCCTTGGGAGGAAAGCTATGACAAACCTAGACAGCATATTAAAAAGCAGATACATCAGTTTGCTGACAAAGGTCCATATA
Organism: Bos taurus; assembly: GCF_002263795.3. NCBI lineage: Eukaryota > Metazoa > Chordata > Mammalia > Artiodactyla > Bovidae > Bos > Bos taurus. The sequence continues at coordinate 94,902,302 of NC_037336.1, forward strand.
GTCAAAGCTGTGGTTTTTCCAATAGTCATGGACATGAGAGTTGGACCATAAAGAAGCCTGAGTGCTGCAGAATGATGCTTTCGAACTGTGGTGCTGGAGAAGACTCTTAAGTGTCCCTTGGACAACAAGGAGATCAAACCAGTCAATCCTAAAGGAAATAAACCCTGAATATTCATTGGAAGGACTGATGCTGAAGCTGAAGCTCCAATACTTTGGCCACCTGATGCAAAGAGCTGACTCCTTTGAAAAGACTCTGATGCTGGGAAAATTTGAAGGCAAAAGGAGAAGAGGGTAGCAGAGAATGAAATTGTAGATAGCAGCACTGATTCAATGGACATGAATTTGAGCAAACTCCGGAAGGTGAAGGAGAGAGGAGCCTGGCATGCTTCAGTTCTTGAGGTCGAAGAGAGTCAGACACAACTTACCGACTAAATAACACTTCTGGAAAACTTGGGTTTGCAGTGTTGGGTTATGTAAAGGTTTCTTGGATTGGATACAAAAAACCTGAAACATAAGAGAGAAAACTTGACATTGGACTTCATCAAAATTTAAAACTTTTACTTTTTGAAAGAGACTGATAAGAAAATGAAAAGGCAAGGTACAGAGTGGGGGGAATTTCTTGAAGCATATATTCTGATAGAGGATTGTATCTAGAATTTTTACATCAAAGTAAAGTAAAAGACACATGTATATGTGTGTGAATGTATGTATGTGTGTGTATTTACATATGTATGTATATATTTATAATAGGTAAACATGAACAGATATACAAATATATATGGCAGGGAAAGTGAACAGGTAGGGTCTAAAAGACGATGTGCAAATAATCAAGAAGCACATGAAATGACGCTCAGCATATTAGTCATTCGGGAATTAAATTAAAATTAAAAACAGTGTCCTACCACTATATACCTAGCATAGCTAAAATAAAAGACGCAACATCAAGTGTTGGTGAGGTGTGGACCTACTCGCTCACACTGCTAATGGGAGTGTAAGATGGTTTATCCACTTTGGAAAAGTTTGGTAATTTCTTATGCATTTAAACATACACTTACGTTTGACCCAGCAATTAATTCCGTTCCTAGGTATTTACTCGAGAAAAAATGAAACCATATGTCTACAAAAAGTCTTGCACATGAATCTTCACAGCAGTTTTGTAAAATAACCCAATGCTGGAAATAACCCCAAATACCCATCAATTTGGAGAAATGAATAAGTGGTGGCACATTTATGCAATAGAATATTGCTCATCTATAAAAAGGAATGAACTACTGGTGCACACAAGAGTTCAGAATACTCTCAAAGTTACTACTCTCAGTAAAACCAGTCATAAACAAACGTGAGCATACTGTGTGCTTCTGTTCATGCAAAGTTCCTAGAATAAACAGCTAGTGACAGAAATTAGATCATTGGTTGCCTCAGACCAAGGGTGAGGGTAGGGAATTGACTGCCAAAGGGAGCTTCATTACATATAAATTATAGCTCAGTAAAGTTGGTATTTAAAAGAATAGTGAGTACTATCAACAACTACTTGCCAAGAGTTTTGAAAACTTAAATGAACTTACATATTCCTGAAAATATTTTGTAATAGAATTGACTGAAGAAGAAGTAAAAAGCTTGAAAGTTTGACTGGTGCTAACACTATTAAATAAAGTGAAGCAATGGTTAAAAATCTTCCCATAGAAAAGTGCAGAGCCAGATGGTTTCACAGGCATGTTCCACTGGCCTTTGAGGCAACAGGTCAGGCTGGTTTATACAAATTCTTCCCAGCCATGGAAGAAAAGGGACTACCGTCCATCTCAAACTGAGAGGTCAGCATAACCCTAATAAATTCAAACAAAGACATTAAAAAAAAAATCATGAGTTTGACTCACTCCTGTATATAGATGTAGATGTAGAAATTCCAAACACATAAGCAAGTCAACTTCAGCTTCAAAGGGCAATACTTTATCTCCAGGTTGGGCTTTTTGTAGCTATGCAGGATGGCATAAAACTGAGAAGTAATTTACTGCAGTAATAGATTAAGAGAAAAAAACGTGTGGTCATTTGAATAAATGCATTTGATAGAACTCAACACACGAGTATAAGTAATGTTTTCTGGTTAGATTATTTCTCATTTTGATTGTGGGAATGTTAGCAAGACTGAGAAACATATGATCAGAAACCATCCATAACCTTTGCTTTCTTGATAAGTGACCAAGAGACATTGATGGAGAATCTATTAATATAATGGGGAGGCCATAGACCAAACAGTGTTTAAATGCAAGGATGCTGGGACACAGCCCTGGGACGGTCTTGGCTCTGCCACTGGCCACTCTGTAAGACCAGGGAGGAGTTATATGTCCTCTGTGGGAGGTATTATCATGGGCTTGATGAAGTAACGTGTGTGTGAAGCCCTTAGCATGCACTGGCGTATGCTTTCCAAACAGTGTCTTTTATATATTACTGTTAAAATACATACAACGTAGTATAGTGTCTGTTTAAGGCCATCTTGATTTTAGCCAAAGGCTCAGGTAATGCCTACAGATAGTGCTTTCCCTTTCAGATTACAAGCTGACTCCTTCTGTCTGTGTGTCCCAAAGGTGAGCGATTTCACGTGGAGCCACGATGGGACGCAAGCACTGATCTCATATCGAGATGGGTTTGTCCTGGTTGGTTCTGTCAGTGGACAAAGACACTGGTCATCTGAGATCAACTTGGAAAGTCAGATCACCTGTGGCATATGGACACCTGACGACCAGCAGGTAACACCTCTTGCACGCGATGTGTCACGTTCAAACCGCGTGAGCTGAGGGGGAAAGGCAGTAAGTATTAACACAGGGAGAGGGTGGGGAAGAGCCACCTCAAAAGGCTCGTGAAGAGTCACAAAGGAAAAGAGCACTGAGCTTGCCCAAGTAACAACCGACACAAAAATTTTGTGTGAACCATAGATTGAGGAAATAATATTCCCCGTCAGTATTGTAAACAGAGTTAAGAATGTAATTATACAAAATACTCATACAAAAGTATTTTAAAGTCTACAGAAAGAGCCAATTAATAAATGGATAATGGACATAAATTATTCACAAAAGAGGTTCAGCTTGTCAGTAATCATGGTGTTCCCACCATGTATGTGTTCTGGGGGAAAAAAGCACAATTATACAGTGAGGGTATATTTTCACTTATTAACAGAAAAAGTGATATAGATGATTTTACTGATCATTCATAAGAGTTTAATTAAATACATATTTTCATTCATTGCCTGTAATAATATGCATTAGATCTTTGAGGAAGCAAAAATTTAATACAATTTTTAAGCAGGTCTTAAAAATTATCATCTGTTTTGATCTAGTAATATGCTTTAGGAATTTATCTAAAACAAAATGGGAAGAAAATAAAAGTTGTAGTCATTAAAGCATTTATGATAGTAAAAGTTTGGCAGCAGTCTGCTAGTATAAAAATGGTTAAGTAAACCGTGGTATAACCACTTGAAAGATCATATTGGAGTTCAGTAAGTTAGAGATTGTGGTTATAAAGATGATGTATAATCTAAAAGGGCTCTTGTGATATAGTGTTAAGAAAAAAGCCAGGATAACGAAATTGTATGTATGGTGTGAGTACCACATCATAAAACAACCAAAGGAAACTACCCATCTTGTAAAAAGAACTGGAAGGAAATTAATTAAAATGTCGCAAGGAGGTGGTAACTTTATGCCGATACGCCTCTGGGTCATTTTTAAAACCTGATTTCAAATTTTCCTTTAATGTGCCTATTTTATATTCATGATAAGACAATATATAATAACCTAATAAAATCATATATTATTTACTTATTTTTTTAAGTAAAACCTTTGTAAATATAAAACTTGTGTTTTCCAAGTACAGCAGAATCCATTAAATGCCAGGACATTTCACACTCAAGATTTCAGTTTAATTTTGGTAAAGTATAATATGAAACCATAAATTTGGGGGGAACTTTTTTTTAATGAATTGCTTGCATGTAGTCACTGTGTATTTCATATTTACAGTTTTTTCAAGTAAAAATGTTCAATATTTTTTCCTCTTCTCAAAATTTGTGTTGTGAGAATTACAAAAGGTAGTCTGTTCTGAATTTCTGAGTCTCTTCCCTCACCCTCCCCTAGAGGCATCTGATTACCCAGTAGCATATGTGTGTTTCTCCGTGAAGCACTTGGGTTTATTTATCGCATTGGTTTATTTCTGTAGGCTTCTCCTGTCTCTGCTGTCTGCTCAGAAGCTGCGTCCGTGGCCCAGTGAGTGACCTTGCACACAGGCATTTAACCTCTCCCTGCTTCAGTTTCCTCCTCTGTGAAGAGGGGTGTGAATTATTTCCTGCCTAATTCCCAGGGCTTTTGTAATGACCAGATGAGGGAACACATGTGCAGGCACTTCAGACTATGTCAGAGGAAGTCTCGGCTTCACATTCTTCTCTCGCCTAGAGTGATGGAACCGTGAGGCTCCTGTCTCGGTCCCCCGTGAGCTGTGCCAACCATATGACCCCAGCAGACTGCACACCTGGAGTGTGACAGGCATGGGGCCTGGAGATGCGGGGGACACAGTGGGTGAGATGCCCTCTTGCCTTTGAGGGCCTTGGGCCGCTCCAGGAGGCAGGCCCACAGGCGTCATGTGCTGCGTCCAGCGTGGTTGCTGAGGTAGCAGACAGCGTGGGCAGGATGGAGTGGAGATGGGCTGCGGCTTTGAAGCCCGGCTGAGGCCATGGACTTGGTTCCCTTGGCCGGTCGGCAGGACCTCAGAGCAGCTTTGCAGGTGGTTGGGCTCCTGGCCCACGCCTCAGTCTAGATGACTGTTTTTGTCGGTCTGTATTTGGAGCTAATGGATGAAGTTTCATTTGAGCAAAGTGGTCCATGGCCTTTCAAAAAATATTGCCGACCTTGGAGGAATTCAACACAGAGAAGAAATGAATGGATGCTCTGTGGGTCATGTTTGAACTGAAACATTCCTCCCTCTGTCTCGGTCATTCTTTCATATCTCTTGCTTGGTTTCAAAATTATTCATGGAAAAAGAGTATGAAGACAGTGTAGTGTTTGTAATGTAGTTAATAACCTTCTGTCTTTGATGTAAACAGCCTCTGGGATGCCCCCCCACCCCTCGCCACATCTTTCTTTTTTAATTTATGTTTTTGTTGCAGTATAATTGCTTTGCAGTGTTGGTTTCTGCTGGACAACAGCGTGAATCAACCACAAGTATACATATATCCCCTCCCTGTTGAGCCTCCCTCCACCCCCATCCCACCCCTCTGTGTCATCACAGGGCACCAGGCTGAGCCCCCTGTGCTGTGCAACAGCTTCCCACTAGCTATCTGTTTTACACATGGTCATGTATATATGTCATTGTTACTCTCTCATCTTGAGACAGTTCTGATTGTGATGCGATTCTAGGCTGCTTCCTGTTAACTCTTTAAAATACAAGCAGTACTGTTTTACAAACAAGTGATTTTGAGATCTAGTATTTTCCTATTTGTCATATATATATATATATATTTTTTTTTTTTTTCAGTTTTTTGAGGGGGTGGTCTGGGTGGGTTGACACTGTGGCTCTTCAGACATAAACATTTACAGATACGCAGCCAACTCGCATTGAGCCTTGGCCGAGTGTCGCTCACTGTCGGAGCCTTTCAGCTGGCTCTGGAGAACTTGAGGTGTGTCTCCATTAGGAAAGGTAGGCGTGCTGGCAGGCGATCCAGTCTGTGTCTCGGGTCAAACACCCCTCTCCTCAGAGGACACCGAGGATCTGTGCCCGCAAGAGCAGGACAGAGGAAAGAGCCTCAGACTTGGAGCTGACAAATTTAGGTTAAATGAAGAAAGAATTTTGTGGTCACAGTTTTGAGCAGAAAAGCACCAGAAGAAAACTCTCCCTAGTTTCCGCCCTTCCTGGGAGAACTGCAAGAAAGCAGCTCGCAGAACCAGTCCTCTGGGGCAGGGACCAGGGTTCTGCAGAGGACGTCTCAGGCTGGTGGCCTTGTCCCATTCTTGTCTCAGTTGCCCCTTCTCTGTCACAGCTCCCTCGAGAGGCATGTGATGGTCTGGGTGCGCCAACTGTGTTTGGCTTCTTTTAAGGGACCTCAGATGTCAAAGCCATGTGCTGGTGAGGCGAGTTAGCAACACGTGTTTCCACAGTCAGCGCAGACCCTGATCAAACAGGGCTTGTTCCGTCTCGGCGTTTGCGGTTTCCCTCCCCGAGCCAGTTGCCCTTCCCACTGGACCCAGTCCTGGACTGCTGGCCTATCCTGCCAGCTTCCCCCGATATCTTCTCAAGCTGCCTGCCCCCGGGCTCTGGGGTCTTGGAACATCTTCTCCCCGGGCTCCTCCCTTGGCTGAAGGTCATCTCCCAGCAGCCGCCCTGAGCTCCTGCACTCCTCTTCTCTTGCTGGGCTTCAGCCTCAGCCTTCCCCCGCTTTTCTCCTGCCCTCGGGGTAATTTCTTCTGCTGCCTCATGTGCATCTCTAACTTCCCAGCTCTGCTGTGCTCCCGTCTCCCTCTTGTCCTTTGCACCAAGCCCAGGCTGCCCACAGACCACACCCCACCCCGCCCCCCGCCGCTGGAATTCCACGTGGTCCGTGCTCCGAGTCAGTCTCCACGCCCACCCTGCGCCTCTGTTGCTGATCATCTCCACACCAGGCGAGATTTGTGCTCAACTTTCCTTCTTCCTTTGTCTGTACCCTCTGCTTAGTCTCTTAGCCCTATTGAGTCCACCTCCTGAATACCTTATTGCCAGGAATTATTTACTTGTATTGAAAAGTTACAGATGATTATTCTCAGGCTGACACCAGGGAAGATAGTTAAGGCTCCACATGCCTAAATTCTGGAGTAGGGCTGGTGGATTTGGGGGCTCCCACACCAGTACTCTTGCCTGGAAACTCCCATGGACAGAGGAGCCTGGTAGGCTGCAGTCCATGGGGTCGCACAGAGTCGGACACGACTGAGCGACTTCACTTTCACTTTTCACTCTCATGCATTGGAGAAGGAAATGGCAACCCACTCCAGTGTTCTTGCCTGGAGAATCCCAGGGTCGGGGGAGCCTGGTGGGCTGCCGTCTATGGGGTTGCACAGAGTCGGACACGACTGACGTGACTTAGCAACTTAGCAAGTTCTTCCCAACTCTCCTTGTCTATGACTTCTTCCCCGGGCTGATGTCTTCTGTTGTGTCCAGTGGCTGCTTCTGCCAGCTGGGCTGCCTTTTTCTTGGTTCATGTCCCGTGAGGGAATGAGTGGCTATTCAGTTCTTTGAAGTCACTAGGAAGTTCCCATTGGCCGCAGCAGTGGCTTGCACACCGGGTGTATTCCTCACAGAGTTGGGTGTGGCTGCCTTCCTGGGGCAGGGGGTGGCGGGGGCTCGGCGTGGGGGCGGGGAGGAGGCGGAGAACACCAGGAGGAGCCCAGGGCAGCCCCACCCCCATGAGTTTAGAGGTGATGTCAGGGTGTGACCCTGGTCCCTCTCTAGCTTCCCTTCCTGTTTTTACTTTTATTAAAGAGCTGTAGTTCTTAAAAGTCAAATAGTAGTGCTAGGTTTATAATTAATATTTTTTAAAAACACAAAACACAAGCTACCTTTCAGTTCCTGGTGCCATCCCTCCCGCTCCCAGGTTCCTGCTCCCGTGGTCACCACTTTTGCTTGTTTCCCTCCAGATTTCTGAGTGGTGGGCTTATTTGCCAGCTTGATGTTTTTCGGCCTCGGGTGTTCTCCACTGACTTCCTACCTGGGAGATGAGGACTTGGCTCTCCCCCTATTCCATGGCCGCCCACGCCCCCACCCCATCCCGCCCACCCAGCGTGCTCAGTCTTCCTGCTGAGGGCACACGTGACTCATCACAGAGCCAGGGTGGCATTGCCATCGTCATGCAGTCATTTGCTTTTTCCAGAATTAGTCAAATTGCCTGACTTATTTGCTTGGTTGTCAGTGTACCAATCACGAACTAATCCTTCCGCTCTCCAAACACTTGAAAGGCTCCTCTGAAGTGTTTCACTACCCCAAGCGGCACGTCTGACTCACTTGTTTCCTGGGCCCTCAGCCTGGACCGGTTGCTCTCGGCCTGCAGCACACCTGGAGCCTGAGCCCGTTCCTTCATCTCCCTCTGTTTATCTCGGACCAGCACCTGTATTTCTGTGGTTTGTCCCTTCATTTTGGTGGAACATGTCGTCAGTGTTGTGAATTTCAAGATGTGCTTTGTCTCTCTCACCGGTTTGGCTGGAACATGGTGGTCACTTTCCAACTCATCCTTTGCCTCCAAGGACTTGTCATAGCTCTGTGATATTTTCTTTTCGCTTTCAGGAAATCTTATTATTCAGGTGTCCTTTAGATTGATGATTTGATTTTAATTCTTTTCTCTCCCAGTTTCTTTTCTTTGCCTAATGTAATTTTCTAGGTGATGTGCTGAGCTATATACTCCAAGTTTTCTTTGACTTCGAAAAAATTAATGCTGTCACATTTTTAACTTTTTGGAGCTCTATTTTTGTTTTCTGATTAGATTATGATCTGTTCTTTTTAATATATATATATATATAATTCTTATTTCATGGAGGACAAAACAATGTGAGGATGTTGAGTTTTTGAAGTATTCTTCTGCATTCTTCATTGTCTTTCTTTTCTATGTTCTTTCTGGTTTGGTTTTGGCTTTTCTTTTTCATATTAGATGCTTTTCTCAAATGTGTGGTGATCCTTGGTTGTCCCCTCATATTTGTAATGTGGATGCTAAAAAGTAAAGCCTGGGGGGTGGGGTAGTGAGTGAACCTGTCCTTCTGCTTGGAAGACCCATCTGGACTTCAGAGTCTTGTACTATCTTCTCTACCATGGCAGTGTTGGAGGTTGGCTGCCTGTGGGCCTTACCTGGTGGCTGAACTGGACTCACTTTTATCATTGAATTGCTGGGTTTTTCACCATAGACCCCTGAGCTCTGTCTGCGCCTTCTGTTCAGCCCCTTCTGAGAGTAAGACGTGCACTCGTCTGCCTGGGAGGGGAGGAGATGCGGCGGTTTAGCCGTTCCTTTTCAAGACGTCAGCCAGTCCACTTTGGGAAGGTGAGGTGGAATCAGCTTTCTTCTGTGCTTTCCGCTGCAGGTTTGGGCTTCAGCTGGCTCTGGTCTGTTCTGTCGCTTACCATGTACCTGTCTGCTGTCCACTCTCTTAAGCGTTGACTTCTCTGTCTGCTGATTTACTGTCTCCAGTTCTCTGTGAGAGTTTTACACTCGTTAAACACAACTGTGTGGGTTTTGGGGAAGGTGTCAGTTCATCCTGCAAGCCCTCATGCATTTCCAGGCTTCTCTCTGCCCAGCTGCCTCCTTCACACTCGCCCTAGTGGACTAGTTTCCTGAGCTCACATGGCTTTTCTACCTTCACACAGGCTGTTCCTTCTGCCCTTGCCCCTCTTCTGTCCAGTCAGCTCCCCCGGCCTTGGCACCTGGGGATGATCCAGCCCTGGCCTCGCCTGAGGACTCTCTGTGTCTCCTCCCATCTTCGGGTGCCACATAGACATGAGAGGAATTCTTGGTTTACCCCACAGAGCCTGCCCTGGGGGGACCCTGCATACATTTTTTATCATAACTCTTTTACACAAAGTCTAATTTTTTGTTTTTTTCAAATCTATTGACACTTGTGTGGAATCTTTCATTAGTTAAGGCTGGTTGATTGTTGTTTTTTTTAGGTTCTGTGGTATCCCTTCTTTAGAAAACAGTTTGAATGAGGATCCTAATAACTGAATTCTTCCTCTTTCTCAAATCCCAAAACAGTTCCTGAATGTGATCATTGTTGGTTTAATCCTGATCCATGATATAGAAAATTCAACTCAGTGACAGGTATTAGCTGCTAGGATACTCTACCAAGAAAATCCATGTGGTTCCTTTGAGAGCACTCTTTGCAAGATTGTGCGTGTTTGTGTGCTCAGTCACATCTGACTCTGCGACCCTGTGGACTGCAGCCCACTGGGCTCCTCTGTCCGTGGGATTTCCCAGGCAAGAATACTGCAGTGGGTTGCCATTTCCATCTCCAGGGGATCTTCCCGACCCAGGGATCGAACCCACATCTCTTGCGTCTCCTGAATTGGCCGGAGGATTCTTTACCATTGCGCCCCAGAGCCATGGTGTCAGGATTTTCAGAAGATTCAGTGTTCCCATTGCCTGGCATGTATCCCTGTGGTACTGCCCGAGGGCAGTGGGATAGGATTGATGGCATCTTCACAGACCACCCGCCCTCAGATTCTTTACCTCTTTTCTTCCTGTGTCATAGCTGGCCCCTCTATTTCCAGCTCTTTGATCTCTTCTCTATAGTAATGAGAACTCTTTTAATCCTGTGCCAACAGACTTTTCAGAGTTAATCTGGAATTCTCCTCTTTCCCCAGTGTGCCTAAGACCCCTATTCATTTTTTTAACTGTTACACGGGAGTTGTAAGTGAATGATGCACCACAGTTACTATATTGCAGACCTTGGTCTCCATGGTACGGGGGTGGGGGGAGGGGTGCACGGCCTCACTAGGATACTCAGTGTATAGTGCATAGTTGTTATTAATAGTTACTCTTCTTGTATGGAGGAGTGAAGTCAGGAACAACAGTTCACCATCCTGGTGACATCCCTCCCAATAAAAACTCATGATGAACATCCCAGAATTACATTTTAGGAAGTCTGTAGCCGCAGGAGGGAAACTCTAAGGCTCATTGCCTTCAATGAGGACACAAGTTAGCATTTTTAAAAAATCATGAAGGCAAGAACTTGCTTCATAAAATTCGGAACATTACTTTGTAGAGTTTATCCAGGCCATGACAGATACAAACTATGATTAAATTATTCTGCCAAGGTTATCCAGTGATGCTCGTGAACTTAGAAAACAGGAGAGCAATCCTTTACAATAGAAGGGAGAGAAGTAGAGTTATAAAAACAAATTTTCTGCTTCAAAGGATTTACAGACACAATCTTACAAGTGGAACCTATTCTTTCAGTATTATGCTTGACCTTCAATTATAAAAAATAACCACTAGTTTCTCCTTTGGAATGTTCTATTAGGAAAAAAAATATTTATCACATAACTGGAATATTCAAGTGTTTGCTACTGATGTTAATAGTCCTAATACAGGAACACTTCACTTTGTATACTAGATTTTAAAATGTAGGCGAACTGAGTTTTATAATTATACTTTTCCATGTAAGAGAATCTTTTCCTATTTAAAAGAATATTATGTAGAAATTGCCCTGTTTAGAAGGTAGTTTGATGTGAAGTGAGAATTCTTCACCTAATACATATTTGACTTTAGATTTCTATGAGTAATGTTTGTTTATATATTAAGTTTTTTAAAGGAGGTCTTAAATACTTTAACAGACCTAGTATTTTCTTAGACACTTTAAGCCATGATTTCAAATGAACTTGAAGTCCTCGTTGTGGGGTTGGTACATCCTAAACAGCCCCAAGAGAAGACTTAGCATTTTTTAGGTCTTAGCACATGTAGATATAAGAGGGGTGAAATCTTTGCCTCTGGCCTCCATCCTGAAGTTTTGTTGTTTTTAATCTAGAAAGAGAGAAGATTTCTTTTTGCTTCTGAATACAAATTGTAGATAGATCCCACTTCCTCTTAGCAGCTGAAAGTAAGTTTTTCACAAAACGTGGTCCCTCCTGATCTCTGCTGATGTGATCTGTGAGCCACCAGAATTTTTACAACAGTTTTAAATGCAGACAGTACCACGATGCGGACAACAACAGGAAAAATCACTAAAAGTGCCCTTTGTGCCTCTGTGACATCTATGAAATGAAAACTGGTTTTTCTGTACATAATTTGTAAGAAATATTGATATGACCTTTATTGCTCATTTGGAGTAGAGTCAGGACTTGAGTGATACAGCAAGATTATTCAAAGGGTATTTCAGTGCAGGATTAGTTTATTTAATTCTAATCATTTTAAAAACAAAATATTTAAATCATCAGTATACAACATCTTTTCAGAGATATTAATTGATTAAAAAGGAACTGTTATGATACTGCTGCTGCTGCTGCTGCTGCTAAGTCGCTTCAGTCGTGTCCGACTCTGTGCGACCCCATAGATGGCAGCCCACCAGGCTCCCCGTGAAAGTGAAAAGTGAAAGTGAAGTCGCTCAGTCGTGTCTGACTCCTAGCGACCCCATGGACTGCAGCCTACCAGGCTCCTCCGTCCATGGAATTTTCCAGGCAAGAGTACTGGAGTGGGTTGCCATTGCCTTCTCCGATTATGATACTAACATGTGCTTAAAACTTTAGTGCATTAGTCAGTGGAAAAAAATAACTATTCATTTAATTTTGAAATGTAAGGTAGCCTGGTAGGCTACAGTCCATGGGATCGCAAAGAGTCGGGTACAACTGAGCGACTTTCTCTCTTTCTTTCTAAGGTTATGAAGTACCAGCATACAAGTCAAGTAGATTTGCCCACTCCTTCAAAGTATTCCAAGTAATAAATGATTCTATAGGGTTTTTTAATTCGATAATTTTTAAACCAGATTATAAAAAATTCAGTAACATCAAAAATAGAAACAAAGAACATATATTTATGACATTTGCTATATCCTTTATTTTTTTTCTGTGCTGTATTTAAGGCAGATCCCAGATCACATGTCCTCTCACCCATACTTACTTCAAAATAAATCTCTTCAAAATGTGGATTTCCTGCCATAATCACAGTGCTGTTATCTGTCACAACCACCTCTTTACTTTGAAAAAGGTTCTTGTCAGATTAAAGTAAATGATTTGTCTGGGTCTTGGATTGACTGTGGCTTTAAAGGAGGACATCTGTTGTGTCCAGGAGATGGGTATTTATTCTCAAGTGTCTCTGTGTCTTGTACTGTAAGATCAAAAGTGGTTTATAAAGGAAACTTTAAAAACCAACATAAATCTTTACATTCTCAGCTAAAAATATGATGTTGCCACCATATTTTCATAAATGAAAAGTAATTTACTGATATCTGACGCATAAGAAATGACTGTCTCATAGGTGAGACCCACTCATTAACAGGGGGAAAGCCAGACTTAATAAAACCAAAATAAAAGGAATCACAATTTGGTATTTGCAAGGAGTTTCTTGTTCACTGTAAGAAAACGTTTTCCTCTGCCGGCTGTGTTAGTGCTGGTTTGAGGGATGAGCCTGCACCTAGCCCCTTCAGTAGTAATCATGGGAGCTCTATAGGCCTTAGATTTCCTGTGAAGACTTGGAAGCCATTGTGCTAACTCAATGAAAGAAGCACATGGAAATCTCTCTCACACAAGCTCTGGTACTTAAATTATTTATTGCTATTACTATTTTTAATCCGCAGACTCACTAGAGTAATTACTCAGTGAACCAGTCTTACTCTGGAGAAGAGACCCTCGATGGAGAGTGAACTATAAGCAGGTTAAAGGCCCTGGGGAGTAGAGATCCTGCCTACTTGTGGAAACATAACTTTGATATTAGATTTAATCTGACCAGTAAAAAAAGTGATTCTCCTCCCTCCCTTCCCATTCGATTTTCCCATGACTTTTTAGTGGTGCATATACTAAAAAAAGTACTGTAAAAGGGAAGCTCATCTTTATTTTAAGCCCTGAACTGAACACGTATAGAAATGACTCTTACCAAAAACATGCAAGGAGGATGTAAGTAATAATTAAGGAAAATAATGGAAACATACACAGGAAAGGAAATCAGGAGATGGCCGCCACCCTTTATGGCTATCTTTGTACTACTGTTAATACTGTTTAAAGTTTTTTGGATTTTGCTTGTGTGTATGTGTGTTGTAGATATCCTATTGAGTGCTTCATAGGAGAAAATAGTATTTTTTTAGCAAAAATAGGCCAAACTACTGTGTACTATTTTGTGCTGTTTTGGTTGAGTGACACTGGCAACTAAGATGTTTAAAAATTAAGATGCTCTTTGTTATCTCTGAACTCAGATCATTGAAGAATTACTGTATAGAACACTCAGTATAGGTGAATTTAAAATACACTAAATAAAAACTTTCTTGAAATTTTTTAAGTTAAGAGTGAAAGATGGGAGGCAGTTATTTGTGTACGCTGGCTCTTATTAAATACATCACCTAAAGATTATGTTCAACATAAGTGATGTTAGCAGAATGGCAGAATAGCAAGCTCTGGAACCTCCTTTCTTCAACATACATACCAAATCAATAATATACTGACCAATTCCCTTTGTGAGAAATCCAGAAGCTAGTTGAGAGGCTTTTGTACCCCTAATGTGTTATGAAACTGCCACATCAGAACTGGTAGAAAAACTTGATTTGCCATAATCACTAAGTGCCATATAATTGGGAGAAAAACCCCAGCTTCAAGCTCTCCCTGGGAAGAGAAGGAAAGAACTGGATCATATGTCTGATGTTTTGATTTTTTTCTGGGTGTGGCCTAAGCCACTGGCTTCTATCTTACCTGTCTCAAAGGGCTGATGGAACACCAGGGGCCGCTGAGAAAAAAGATGACAGTTTGAACTAGCATACTCAACACAGCCCCTTCTCCTGGCCCAATACAGAGTGAGCTGGTGAGGAAGTCCCAGATTTCAGCTACTATGTTAAAAGCAGTGGGTAGGAAAGAGTTGGACCGTGTATCCAGTGTTCAGATTTCTTTAGGGCTGCCCAGGGGACTGGCTTTTGAATTTGAGCACTGACAGGACCCAGCATAGTCCATACATCTTGGGTCACTCTGAACAAAGATGGTGGTTTGGACTAGTATGATGGTTGGAGCAACTTCCGGAGTCACTAAACAGGCGGAGCAGTGAGAGTCTTCTTTTTCACAAGCCTAGTCCAGGAAAATTGGGAGAAGTGGTAATTTTGTCTGATGCACAGACACCAACATAGAGAGTCAAGAAAAATTAAGAAACAGGGAAATAAGTCCCAAAGGTATAAGATAAATCTCCAGAAACTGACCCCAGTGAAATGGAGACATAAAATTTACCTGACAGAGAATTCACAATAGCAGTCATAAAGATGCTCAGTGAGTTAAAGAGAAAATGCATGAACCAAGTGAGACTTCCAAATGTTTTTAAAGTGTTTTTTTAATTAGAAATTAAGTAGCTGATGTGTATGATAACTGAAATGAAAAAATACACTGGAGGGTTTCAGCAGCAGATTAAATGAAGCAGTGGAAATAATCAGCAAACTTGAAGATGGATCATTGGAAATTATTTAATCAAAGGAGAAAAAAAAAGTGAAAGCATGAAGAAAACTTGAGAGACTTGTGGGATACCATTACATGGACCAATATATGTATTATGGGAGTCTCAGAAGAAAAGAGAGAGAAAGGGGCAGACTGTTTACCCAAAGAAATAATTGCTGAAAACTCTCCAAATCTGGGGAATAGACATACAGATTCAGTGATCCTCATGGTTCCCAAATAAGATGAACTTAGAGAAGTACAGACCAACACACATAATCAGGCCGTCAAAAGTCCAAAGACAAAGCAGATTTTAAAATCGGCAAGAAAAAAAGCAACTTGTCTCGTGTAAGGAGAACTCCATAAAGCTATTAGTGAACTTTTCAGTAGGAACCTTGCAGTCCAGAAGGGGATGTGACTGTATATTCAAAATGCTAAGTGAAAAAACTACCAATCAAGAATACCTTGCAAAACTGTACTTCAAAAGTGATAGAGAGATAAAGGCTTTCCCAGACACACAGAAGCTAAAGTAGTTCATCACCATCACTGCAGATGGTGACTGCAGCCATGAAATTAAAAGACGCTTACTCCTTGGAAGGAAAGTTATGACCAACCTAGATAGCATATTCAAAAGCAAAGACATCACTTTGCCAACAAAGGTCCAGCTAGTCAAGGCTATGGTTTTTCCACTGGTCATGTATGGATGTGAAAGTTGGACTGTGAAGAAAGCTGAGTGCCGAAGAATTGATGCCTTTGAACTGTGGTGTTGGAGAAGACTCTTGAGAGTCCCTTGGACTGCAAGGAGATCCAACCAGTCCATTCTGAAGGAGACCAGCCCTGGGATTTCTTTGGAAGGAATGATGCTAAAGCTGAAACTCCAGTCCTTTGGCCACCTCATTCGAAGAGTTGACTGATTGGAAAAGACTCTGATGCTGGGAGGGATTGGAGGCAGGAGGAGAAGGGGATGACAGAGGATGAGAGGGCTGGATGGCATCACCGACTTGATGGACATGAGTTTGAGTGAACTCCGGGAGTTGGTGATGGACAGGGAGGCCTGGCGTGCTGCCATTCATGGGGTCGCAAAGAGTCAGACAGGACTGAGCAACTGAACTGAACTGAACTGATAACGCTTTTAGATATAATAAAACTTAAAAGATAAATATTAAAAATGACTGTGTCAATGAATACACAATGTAAAAATATACAAATTGTGACATCAGTAACATAAAATACAGTGGAATGAAATAATTAGAAGTAGAGTTTTTTATGCAACTATAGTTGTTAGGAGTTTAATAAAATAGACTGACATTAGCTATAATTTCTTTCATATAAGCTCCATGTGAACAAAGAAAATACTTCTAGATGATATGAAAAAGAAGAAATCCAAGCATATGAATATAAAAAAAATTTCAATGAAACACAAAGTAAGATAGCAAGAGAGGAAAAGAGGGACAAACGAACTAAAAGATTGACAGAAAATAGTTAACAAGATAGTAATAATAAGTCCTTCCCTATTAATAATGACTTTAAATTTAAATGAATTAAACTCCCTAATAAAAAGATACAAAGTAACCAGACTGCTGAAGAAAAACAAAAATAAGATCCAACTATATGCTTCCTGTAGGAGATTCACTTCAGGTTGAAGATCATATATAGGCTGAAAGTGAAGAGATGGAAAAAGATATTCCATGCAAATAATGACCAAAAGAACAAAGATGACTATATCACACAGAATAGATGTTAAGCACTGTCACAAGAGATAAGAAAAAACATAAAGGCAAAAGGGTCAACTTACCAGTAAGAAATAACAATTGTAAATATATATGCGTGCACTAGTAGAGCACCTAAATATATAGAACACTCAATTATTATATAAAGCAAACACTGACACAAGTGAAAGGACAAATACTAGAAATATTAAGGTTGGTGAGAAGGTAATTGCGATTTTGGACCATGAATTTGAAATCATCATAACTAAGCTGAAACATGTATATTAATCGAAATAGGAACCATTACAATCAACACATTTTTACCAATGAGAAATAAGTTTCTTTATTACTGTAGCATAAAAATTCATGCTTCAGGATTCAGCAAACTCTTGGAAAGCATTTTCTGCCTCCTGGTTGTGGAGGTATTTTCCCTGAAAAAGATTGTCAAGATGCTTGAAGAAGTGCTAGTAGGTTGGCGAGAGATCAGGTGAATAGAGTAAATGAGGCAAAACTTGATAGCCCAATTCATTCAACTTTTGAAGCACTGGTTGTGCAACATGTGGTCGGGTGTTGTCATGGAGAATTGGACTCATTCTGTTGACCAGTGCTGGCTGCAGGCCTTGAGGTTTGGTGCATCTCATTCATTTGCTGAGCATACTTCTCAGATGTAATGGTTTCACTGGGACTCAGAAATCTGCAGTGGATCAGACTGGCAGCAGACCACCAAACAATGATTATGACCTTTTTTGGGTGCAAGTTGGCTTTAGGAAGTACTTTCGAGCTTCTTAGTTAGCCCCTGAGATGGTCATCACTGGTTGTCATGTAAAATGACACATTTCACCACATGTCATAATCCAGTTGAGAAATGGTTCATTGTTGTGTAAAATAAGAGAAGACGACAACACTTCAATACAACAGTACTTTTTTAAATTTTGGGTCAGCTCATGAGGCACCCAAGTATGAGCTTACAGACTGTAGCTTGCCAGGCTCGTCTCTCCACGGGATTCTCCAGGCAAGAACACTGAAGTTGGTTGCCATGCCCTTCTCCAGGGATCGAACCCACGTCTGTTATGGTTCCTGCACTGGCAAGTGGGTTCTTTACAACTAGCGCCACCTGGGAACCCCTTCACCTTTCCAGTTTGCTTCAAACGCCTAATGACTGTAGAATGGTCGACATTGAGTTCTTCAGCGACTTCTTGTGTAGTTGTAAGAGGATCAGCTTCAGTGATTCTCTCAGTTGGTCGTTGTCAACTTCCAATGACCAGCCACTGCTCTCCTCATCGTCAGGGCTCTCGTCTCCTTTTGCATAGCTTCTTGACTCACCACTGCATTGTACATCCGTTAGCAGTTCCTGGGCCAGATGTGTTGTTGATATTGTGAGTTGTCTCTGCTGCTTTACTACCCATTTTGAACTCGAATAAGAAAATTGCTGAAATTTGCTTTTGGTCTAACATCATTTCCCTAGTCTAAATAAATATAAAACAAACAGCAAGTCATTAGCAAAAAAATAAAGTGAAAAATGCACATTAAGATGATGTATAACATAACCACATTTAAGAATGTATTTTAATATCAAACAGCAAAGTTCAACAACGCAAAACCACAATTAACTTCTGCAGCAATCTAAACAGACAGCAATCCAGTAACATAGAAGACTTCACTGTCACTCTCAATACTAGATAGAACATACAGATGGAAAATCCATAGAGAAACAGTGCCCTTTGACAACTCTATAAACCAAGTAGACCTAACAGATATGTGTGTTTTTTTAATTTCAAACACTACATCAAGTTTGTTTTAATAATTATATACGTGGTATAATATGTCACATGCTGCTTCCAGCAGTTCTTTGGTGCTCAGCTTTCTTTATGGTCCAGCTCTCACATCCATACATGACTACTGGAAAAACCATAGCTTTGACTAGATGGACCTTTGTCAGCAATGTAATGTCTCTGCTTTTTAATATACTGTTGTTGTATCATATGGTAGTTCTATTTTTAACTTTTTAAGGAACCTCCATCAGTGTTCTCCATAGTGGCTATACCAATTTACATTCCGAACAACAGTATAGGAAGGTTCCCTTTTCTCCACACCTTCTCCAGCATTTATTCTTTGTAGATTTTTAAAATTTTTATTTATTTGTTTAGTTCTGACTGTGCTGAGTCTTCACTGCTGCGCAAGGCTCTTCTCTAGTTGTGGCGAGCGGGCTGCTCTCTAGCTGCGATGCGTGGGCTTCTCACTGTGGCTTCCCTGTTGCAGAGCACATACAGGCTCTAGGGTGTGCGGTCTTCAGTAGTTACGGCACATGGGTGGCATAGTTGCGTCTCCCAGGCTCTAGAGCACAGGTTCAGTACTTGGGGCACACGGGCTTAGCTGCTCCGCAGCTTATGGGGTCTTCCCTGATCAGGGCTTGAACCCATGTCTCCTGCGTCGGCAGGCAGATTCATCACTGAGCCACCAGGTAGGTCCTGTTTGTAGATTTTTTGATGATGGCCTTTCTGACTACATACCTCATTGTAGTTTTGATTTGCATTTCTCTAAAAACGATGTTGAATGTCTTTTCATGTGCCTCTTGGCCCTCTGTATGTCTGTATGTCTTCCTTGAAGAAACATCTGTTTAGATCCTCTGCCCATTTTTTGATTGGGTTGTTTGGTTTCTTGGATATTGGGCTGCACACGCTATTTGTAAATTTTGGAGATTAATCCGTTGTTGGTTGCATCATTTTCTCCCATTCTGTAGGTTGTCTTTTCATTTTGCTTGTGATTTCCTTTGCTATGCAAAAGCTTTGTAATTAGGTCCCACTTGTTTATTTTTGTTTTATTTCCATTACCCTAGGAGCTGAGTTGAAAAAGTTACTACTATCATTTATGTCAGTGTTCTGCCTGTTTTCCTCTAAAAGCTTTATAGTATTGGGGACCAACGCCAGATGAAGACACTGTAAGGAAAGAAAATTACAGACCAATATCCCTGATGAACATAGATGCAAAAATCCACAACAAAATACTAGCAAACTGAGTGAAACAGCTCATTAAAAGAATCTCACACAACAGTCAAGTGGGATTTATCCCTGGGATAACAAGATGTTCACCATATAAAAATCAATCACTGTGATACACTCATTAGCAAAATACAGGATAAGAACCATATGGTCATCTCAGTAGATGCAGACAAAGCATTTGACAAGATTCAGCACCCCGCCTCCCTCCTCTTCCCCTCTCCCATTCTCCCTTTAAGATGCCCCGTCATGTCTGCACAAGTGGAAGTTGAGATCAGCTCCTTGTCCTGCAGTAGTGATTCCTGGATAAAATCTGATCTTGCCTCCCTGACTGGTGTTGGCTTCACTGACCTTTGACAGCAGCCACAGGCGCTGTTGGGCCCGCCCACATCACTGCGCACCCTGACCTCTTCTGTTGAGTCACAAGGTTTTCAGTTTCCTCAGACCAGGAAATCATTTCCTTTTAGCCCTTTTGTTAAGGAAGTTTATTAGTAGCCACAGGAAAAAATGACTATTTCTACATAATGAGAAATGTATTTAGGTATTTATTGAAAGAGTTGGAGCCTTTTGAAACAGGAAAGGATTTGAGAACTCATCTAATACAACTTTTTTTAGATGAAGATGAGAACAGTACTCAGGAAGGCAAATGATCAATTCAAAGTGACATAAGTAGTTAGGAATCAAAACAGAACCAGACCCCTAGCAAGCCAACTCCCAATTCTGAGTTCTTTGCAAAGGAAAGCGTGTTTTGCCAGTACACTTAAGACGATCTTCAGCAAACAGGCCCAGCACATTTCATCCAGCTCCAGAGATCTGATAATGGAGCTGTATTCCTGAACCTTTTCTCTGTACTTCATTCCATGTGTACTTAAGTATATTTCAATAGCATACTCACATGGTATATAATCCTAAATGTTCAAAAGGATATATGATGAAAAGTTCCCTTTCTCCCCACTACCCCCAGCCACCCTCTTCTGTCCCCAGAGGTGATCGGTGTTTCCAGTTACGTGTGTGTCCTTCCAGAGGTATCCTAGGTAAATGTGTTTTTAAATTACTCCTGTAGTCAGACTGTTCCCCTCCACTCCCCAGAAATAATATGTAGGTGTCTTAAAAGGATGAATAAACTTTAAAATGGAACCTGAAAGATTTGGGGAAGAATGTTATAGCAATGAAAATTATTTAATGTTAAATTCAGTACCTGAGGTGGATAGACTATTTCCTTCTCTGAAAATCTTTAAACATAGAGTAGGTGCTCTTCTTTATAGGTTAGTTTATAAGCAGTTATCCTGCAGTGAGGAGATGAAATGACTTCAAAATTACATGTTTAGCCCAAAGATACAAATTTTTATTATAGCTGTTTTGGGCTAGATTTCTTTCCCATGTTTATCAGAATAAGTCTTAAAATGCCTGTTTTAGAAATGATTATTAGAATCAATTGTGAAGTTATATTTTATCCTTTTTTTTGAACCAGGAAATACTCTGTTAATCAATTGAGCAATTCTGTCCTTTACAACTGTCTGATGTCAGTGGCTGAAAAAATACTGAAAAATATTAGTCACAAAATGCTCAAATCTGGCCTTGAAGCACATTTGAAAGCTAGTGTTTTGAAGCTGACAGGATGGTCTTTCAGAACAAAAGTGTTACTTCAGTGCATCTCAGGACAGAATATTCCTGCCAAGGAGCAAAGGGACGTTACTATGCTTCCCTCCCCTCCTCCCTCCATGGCCGTGCATGACAGTTGACACTGCACTTGACACCAGGTGCAGGCCTCTCTCAGAGGTATTGTGGGTTTGGTTTCAGACCATTGCACTACAGTGAATCAGTTACATTTTTTGGTTTCCCAGTGCATACAAAAATTATGTTTATACTATACTGTAGTCTATTAAAAGTATGCAATAGCATTATGTCTAAAATAAAAAAATGTATATCCTTTAATTTTAAAATACTTTATTGCTAAAAAGAAAAATGCTATCATCTGAGCAAGTGGTAATCTTTTTGTTGGTGGAGGGCCTTGTCTCAGTGTTGATGGTTGCTGACTGCTCAGGGTGGTGGTTGCTAAATGCGGGGGTGGCTGTGGCCATTTCTAAAATGAGACAGCAGTGAAGCTTGCCACATTAATCGGCTCTTCCTTGCAGGAACCATTTCCCTGTAGCATGCAGTGCTATGTTTGATAGCTTTCTATACAGAGGGGAACTTTCAAAATCAGACAGTTCCCACAAACCCTGCTTTATCAACTAAGTTTATGTCATATTCTAGAGCCTTTGTTGTCATTTAAATAATCAAGTTTACCATCTTACATGGACCTGGTTTCCCAAAAGAATTACAATAGTAATATCAGAGGTCACTGGTCACAGATCACCATGACAAATATAATAATGAAAAAGCTTGAAATACTGTGAGAATTATCAAAATATTACACAGATACACAAAGTAACCAAATCGTGTTGGAAAAACAGCATAGAGAGACTAGCTTGATGCAGGGTTGCTACAAACCTTTAGTTTAAAAAAAAATACAATATATGCAAAGTATAATAAAATGAGGTATGCCTGCAGTCGGGATTTGTAATAACTTTATCATCCTCTCCCCAGCTTTAAATCACAAAAGCAAATAAATGGGAAAAATCAACTCCTTTTGTGACTAGTTTGTATGCTACTCGTTGAACTCTACTGCATTTACAGAAGCATATATTTTTATAGTTGAAATTTCCTAACATGGTCTTTATTCAAGAATGTAGATGAGGACCAGTCTCCAGAGATAAAGGTACTGATGATACATCATCACTGGTTGCAAAACATGAATCTTTTGAATGATTTTCTGTCTTCTTCCTGCGGCTTAGTTCATTTTAAATTGCTGGTGATAATTGTGTTACATTTTAAAATGATTACATCTAAAAATAGTTTAGAATGGAGAGATTATATGTGGATACCATAATTTTTAAAAAACATTGCAATGGTATTAAACACTGCCCTGAAGCAGTGTCCCGTGTCCAGAGGGACAGCCATTGAACCCAAGGGCTGGCAGGTTTCTACCATCTTTGGTTCTTAGTGTACATATTACAGAGGGAGCATTATTCCCACCCCTCGGTGAAGCCTGCAGTCCAACAGAAATAGTAAGGAAAATATGAGACAGAAATTTAAATTATCTATAACTAAAAGTGTTTTGGAGGCCAGTTTTATGGGAAAATTTGAGCATTGATCTAGTTAAAAGAAGAAAAGAAAGAAGCTGTTCATGTGTAGGAAAACTTGGGCAAAGGCTAAAGCTTTGGGCAGAAATGCATTTACTGAGAGTCCCTGAGCGTCCACTGGTGACTGGCAGCAGGTGAGAGCCTATGGCCGCAGACCTGCCCTCGGGAAGCTCATGGTGCCACAGAAACAGAGTACTGTGGGGACCATGGCTAGAGTGAGGACAAGTCTGTGTGGTGGGTCTCAAAAGCCTTGACAAGTGATGTCTGAATCCCTGTTACATACCAGACCCCGTACCGGACACCGGAGATAAAGCACAAACCACAGTCTCTGCCGGCAGAGGACCTGCTGTGTGTGTTGGCCCGGGGGACAGATGAGGTCATGCACCTCATCAGGGACAGGTTGACTCTGACGGGCCTGGCCTTGAACACATCTGGGGATCAGAGGCTGGCAGGCAGTTGGAGTGTGTGAGTCTGGAGCTTAGGGGAATGGCCTGGACAGGGACCAAGCCAGGCCATGGACATGACTGTGACCTCCTAGAGAGGGGAAAGGGTCTGGGCCAAGCCTAAAGGAGGAGACCGAGCCTGGGCAAGAGGAGCCAGACCAGTCTGTCCAGAGCCCCAGAAGCAGGGAGGAGAGGCTGCAGAGAGTGATGCCTTTGCCCATATGTGTATTCATTATTGTTTAGACTTTGTTGTCTTGTTCCTTTGAAGTCCTTGGCTTGGAGAAGCTTTATCTATTTCAAAGTGATGAGGCATTTAAAGAACTTGTAATAGAGGAGATCTTCAGAAATCTGATTTTACATCACATCAGTGTTCTTCAGTTATCTGACATACTTGTTCCAAAACAGAGTAACTTCCTCTGTCGCTGCTTGACAGCTCAAGCGTCAGGGATGCCTTTTTCCTTCTCCCTGATCTTAACAGTGCATTAACTTCCAAGAGAGCTGCAGTCGGAGTTGATTAATGTTGGGGAATTTGGAGGCTGGTTCTCTTGTCCTCTTTTGCTTTAGTGTGATGTTGAACACTGAAAACTCATTAAGCCACCAGTCCTTCATTCAGGAACTAGATGGTGTCTGTTCTCCAAAATGGAAAAATGTGTTACTCAAACAATGCTTCATTTCCTCCCTCCCTTCACAGAGGCTGCTGTGTGTCCTCTGAGGACAGGCCCTGGGGAGAGCGCAGTGAGAGCAGACACAGTCCATGTCCTCAAAAGCTTATGTCTAGCACGGAAGTCAGACAGATCAGATAGCCACACAGTAAGACACAAGAATAGTGAGGATCGCCATGCCAGCGGAGACTGGGAACTACAGTGGAAGGGCCCAGGGAGCTTGTTTGGGATTGATAAACATTTTAATTCTGGGTACTTGAGAAGAATAACTGTTTGCTGTTGGCTGCTCATGAGCTATGTTTATGAGAAACAAAGTCATAACTGTGAAATAACCCCTTCACACGCTCCCAGGTATAACGCTGCCCTTGAGACGTGCTTGAACAAGTGAGTGAGGATGTGGGAAGCGGAGAATAAAAGCTTGCGTCCTGGGATGTCACTTTAGAGGGCTGCCCATACATCTTCCTCCTCTGAAATATGCAAATTGTAGTTGAAATTATAAGAGGTCATGTTCCATCTTCATCTGCACTGCAGACTGCTCACGAGACACCTGCCGGGTCTGCCCCCCCCCCGCCCACGTCTCATGAGGTCCTTGTGGGCATGCTGGTGGATACTCATTTTCAATGCTGGCAGCCAAGAATTCAGCTTTTCCTAAAATGACTTTTACTGTGTTCCTAGTACAACTTATCTCTTTTTCCTGTAAGCAGCATTCAGTAATGATTCATCACCAGCCCTGAAGGAAAACTGTTTCAGCTTTCCTTTTTTTTTTCTTACTTTCCAGTCATTAAAATGTAGCTCATGTATAAAGGAATATTTGATGGACAATTGGTTTATCTCAACAGCTCTGTAAATTCTGTCAGCTTATTACTGCTTAAATGAAATATATCTTCTTTTGCAATTAGTCTTTCTTAATCATCTGGATTTATGTCCTAAGATTGCCTTCTGATTGTCACTGACTTTAACTCTCTCATGTAACCATAAATACTTATTTAATGTCCACTGTACCCACAGCTCTTGTTAGGTCCAAAAGCTCCATGTCAGAATCTTAAAAGCAGAAAGAGGCATGGACCTAAAGAGTCTTAAATAACTTTCCCTTTATGTAAATCCTGGTCTTTCTAGGTAAATAGCCCTGGCTTGACCACTTAATGACTTTGTCAACTTACTTGAGCTCTGCTAAGTTGTTTCTGCATCTATAAAATGGAAATAACTTGCATGGTTCTCACAATGAGTTGCTAACGATTAGAGAATTCTCATTAGACACAAAAAATACAAAGATTTCAGGGCCACCCATCAGAATGACGCCGGTCAGGGGGCTTCCAGCAGTGTGAGCGGCTCCTCTGCTGCTCTGATGGCGGGCGCCCACCATCACCCCGACCCCCGCGTCCAGCCTTCCTCTGCCTGCTTGTGCTTAGCCCTGGCCGTGTGCCTGCCCGCACCCCAGCACGTTCCTGTGCTCAGGGCGGGTGACTGGGGCCCCCAGGAGCAGCCCTCAGTACACAAGGCGTCAGCTCTGTCTCAGCTCCACGCCAGCAGTGCTGGCGCTTAGCTGCCAGGATTATTCAGACAGTCGATGAGGTAAACTTTGTTAGAATTGTGCTTAGCACAAAGCAAGCACTTAATATATTAATACCATTAATTTACTATAACGTTATTACTTAAATACGTCAGCCCTGGTACTATTCTCAGTGAAGTGGAACAACAAGATAAACAGGCTTACGTACACTTGCACATGATGATCCTCTGCTGCTGCTTTTCTTTTATTTTTTTAGAGAAAAATAAGAGAATATTATCTTCTTCTTGACCCTCCTCCTCCAACTGAAAAAAAAAAGCAACCCACAAAATGTGACAGTGATTTTGACATTATTTGAAAGCGTCCACATAACATATTTATTACAGCACTAGTTCCCTTTCGCTAATAGAGGACTAAAATTCTTCCAGTAAGAGCCAGCTAACAAGCTTTGTGTATCCCTCCTTTGCTTAACTGGTCTCTTCTTCCAGTTCTCAAGTATTGTGTCCTGTGAACACATTGAGGTGGGAGTGGGGTGGGGCCACAACCGCTGTCCTCTCTGCCCGCCCATCGGGAGTCCTGCTCCTCTGCTGCAGGTACTGTTCGGCACCGCCGACGGACAGGTGATCGTCATGGACTGCCATGGCCGGATGCTGGCCCACGTCCTGCTGCACGAGTCGGATGGCATCCTCAGCATGTCCTGGAACTACCCCGCCTTCCTGGTGGAGGACAGCAGCGAGAGCGACACCGACTCGGACGACTACTCCCCGCCCCAAGGTGGCCCTGCTGGGAGGGCAGGAGGAGAAGGACCCCTTCCCATCGGGCAGGGTTCTCAGTGGAATGCAGGGCAGAGCCAGCCCACCCAGTCTCTGACCTGGATGGGACCATCACCTACCTCTCTGCCATCCCTTTTCGCAGAATCAGTGGTTGGGTGGCTTGGCCCTCCACTGGTTTTCCTAGACGCAGAACGAGACTGATGGCCGTTTCCGTGACCCTGAGGTATTGGGGGGTGGTGCCTAGGGAGAACAGAGCTGAAGGTGAGAACTGCTGTGCTGTTCCTACGTCCTAACCCATAGTGCTCTAGATCCGTAACATTACTGAAGCCGGTGACCCTGGCTGTGTGAGGAAAGGGTTAGTTAGTTCTGCCCCTGACGAAGGCCAGCACATTGCCATGTCCCTGCCTGTTTATTTCAGGCAAAAGATCTTCCCTTGCTCAGTTCAGAAGAACCCACTGCCCTCACCCCGCCACCTCCAAGCCTTACAGTGATGTTAGAGTAGGTGACATCTGAGTTTGTGAACATTTGGCCCAGTCATGATAGATGGTTTCAGCCCCTTGGTGGGGGTGATTTCGGGTTCTGCTTCCCCCCGCCACCTTGAGCATGCCTGAGGCCCCAGAGCAGAAGCCTTGGGGGTGGGTGCTGGCCTGGCCGTCCCCACTGTCAGCCCTCAGCATGCCCCCCCAGGGCTCTGACTCTCCCCCGGGGTCCCATTCCTGCTCCTTTTAAAGGGCCTTTCTTTTTAAAGGAGACAGGTAGTGAGATGAGTAGTGAGACGGAAGGACTGACTGCCGGTGGCAGTGATCAGATTGGTGTCTTTCAGCACTCGGCTCAGTATACTTTTAAAACAGGACTTACTGGGTTGAATGCATACTTGCTCTTCCCCTCTTACTAGGGCAGAAACAGGGTCCAGAGACCAAGGTGATGGAGCATGTCCAGATGAAGTCTAAGAGCAGCATTAGTTCCCAGCTGCACTCTAACCGGTTCCCCTCCTCAGAAGCAGTGGGGCAGTTTGGAGGAGACTGAAACTTGACTTTCAGAGAGAGCAGGGTGTTCCTGGTGACCTTGGGAATTCGAGCACAGAGGCCAGTATTTGTAGTATCTTAAAAGTGAAGCAGAGGACAGTTATTATAAGAGCCTCCACAGGTGAGCTGAGCAGGGCAAGCGAGCAGGTGTCAGGCTGACCCACTGCAGGGGGTGGACGCAGAGGAGCACCCCTCAGGGCTCCTTCCTTAATACACACACACACACACGTCTACACACACACACACACACACACACACACACGTCTCCTCACACTCACGCACACTGGGCATCAGCCACAGCCAGTCTGGGCCTCCTCCAGATGTGGGGTCTCTTTTGGTAAAAACAATTCACGGTGGCTGCTCGATGCCTGTAATGTTCAGTGAAAGTGCGTCCAGTGTTGAAAGGCAGCTTTCGGTACCTTGGACCAGGATTAAGAAAATGTTTTCAACCTTCCCACCCATCCTCCTATGTCACGTGATGTTAAAGTAATTCACGTTTGCATATCACCAGAGACACGCAGGTTGGTAAACTCTCAGCAGGGCACCCAGAGCCCAGGGAGCCCCGCCCGGTACCCACAGGGCTGCTGTCCCCACCACCTCTCGTCCGGGGCTCCCCCCGTGCCCCTGTGGTTAGAGCCTGATGCTGTGCAGCACCACCTTCCTGGGTGACCCCCCCAGCCCAGGGTCTGGCCTGCACTGTTAGTGGTTTCCAGGCCTCCGCAGGGCTGCAGGTGCAGGCCTGGGTTCAGGTCACGTGCTCGTACCTCATTTTCACCCAGCACTTCTGTTCCCGCAGATGGTCCGGCAGCGTACCCCATCCCGGTGCAGAACATCAAGCCCCTGCTCACTGTCAGCTTCACCTCCGGAGATATCAGCCTGATGAACAGCTATGACGACTTGTCTCCCACCATCATCCAGTCAGGGCTGAAAGGTACGGAGCCGCCCGCCTTGCGAGCTGGGTGTCACTCCCAGGCCTCCTGACCACTGGCCTCTACAGGGCTTAATGGAGTCTGTCCGTGAAGGTCTTTCCTCTCGCTCCTCTGCTTGTCTGACCAGTCGATTCCTGTCTAGTCTCATCTTGAGGAAGCTCTCCCAACAGTCACTTCGTCCTCACCTGCCCTTCTCGAGAGGAGCGGTCCTCTCGGACAGGGGGCGCTCGCCTCCAGACAACACACAGGAGCCCCCAGGGTTCTGAGGCTTCTTGAGCAGCTGGTGGTTGCGACAAACCTGTCAAATCGAGGCGTCCGTGTGAAGGTCAGTGGTGAGTGGTTGACGGCCTCCTGAGGGGGCGGTAGGAAGTGGTGTCTCAGGAGGAAATTGGTGTCCATCAGCATTCTGAGTGTTGTGAAATGTGCAGTTCAGGAAGTCTCCTGAGGTGGTGGCTCTGATGCGTTCTCTGGAAAACCAGTCTGTTTCTTCAGGGTTGGACGGTGCAGTGCAGAAGCTCCAGGGTGGTCTCTGGTCCCCGTGTTAAAAGGACCTGCTGTGATCTGAATGGAGGTGGGGCAAACGGGAACCTTCGCTTTCTTTTTCGTTTTCTTTCTCCCTCCCTGTCTCTGGACACAGGTGCACATGTGCGGGCGCACTCACGCACACACACACACACACAAGTGCGCACACGTCTAACGGCTAATAGATGCGTCGCTGATGTGGGCGTCTAAGGAAGGGGTGGGGCCGGGCGTCCCTGATGGCTGCATGCCTGTCGTGGATCAGGCCTGGGTCATGCTCAGTATTGAGGGGCCCACACTTGTCACTGCATCCTTTTATGTTCCTGGTTATATAATCTTCAGAACAAGAAATGGCATTATTCTTATGAAACTTACTCTTTTCAAAAGAATGACATACCTTTGGGAACTACCGCCATCTCAGTGTAATGTTATAACTGCACCAAAGAAATCCCTGTGCATTTGCTCATAAACGTTTGGACTAAGATCCTTACTCACATGTCGCCATCTAGCAGATGGCCGCCTTGAACCCTGGGCTTCCCTGTGTTAGCTGCTGTGCATCTGCTGTGTGTCTGGGCCCGTCCTGTGGGGGCCACCACCCACTTACCTATTAGGAAAAACCTGGACAGAGTTTTGGGCCCACCCAATACTCAACCTTATTTATGCCTGTCTATAAGAAAAATCCTCTATTTACTGATGCTTTACTGCCTCCAGTTGTAGAGATTTTACCATGTTGTGTTTGTCCATAACTGCGTCCTCTCAGCCCTCTGCTGGGATCTGTCTCTAGATTCCGTCTGCAGCTGACTTGACAAGTGGGCCTTCAGTTCCCGGGGTCTGGAGAGCTGTCTTCTCCCAGGACTGCTTTTCAGTCTTCCAGGGAAACTGGGGAACTTCAGTGACCTCAGAATGTGCTCGGTGTTGATGTCAGAATCGGTGCCGCACGTGAATGAGAGAGAGCTGCTGAGATCACAGGTGGAGCTCAGGAACTGCCGAAATCTAGACCAAGTTCTGAAACCCATCCCTGTCATGGGGTGCACCTTTCAACTCCAGCCTTTCTGCAGAATCGGCCACGGGCTTCCAGATTCAGGGATCTCCGGATAAGCCAGATCCAGTTTTAGGATCTTGAGGGAAAACAAGCTACACCATAAATCTTACTGTACCAGCAACTTGTTTTACCAGCAAGAATAAGTGAATCGCTCACATTGGAATTAGACACAATGTTTAATAACCATTTCTTCTAGGTCCTGAATGGCTCGTAGGTGAGCATCACATCTCTGTGACAGTGTGTCTGACAACACTGCCATCCAGCAGAGGAATCGTCTTCTTTTCTGAGACCCCACATCACATCACCCAGATGCTGGGTGAAAGTCCAGGCCTTGATACACAGACCCGTCCTTTATCTGAACTTCATCTGCCTAGTAGTGCGCAGAACATCGAATGAACTGAATTTAGGCTTTGCTCTTGATTTGCATTTCACTTGGAGCTTTTGTAAGCTCTCTGAGTCCTCTCTGGGAGTCGGGGTCACAGCAGAGGGAAGGACACTCAGGATGGACAGTGGTGGGCTCTCTGACCTTACCTGCACTCTCGTAGTTGTGGCCTTCTCGTCGTGGGAGTGCTGGTACTGCAGTAGATGTATCGTGTCTGGTTTTCTCCTGGTTTAGGTGTGTTTCAGGGGAACCTGCAGTCCCCACTCATGTAGTGAACACTCCCCACCCATGTAGTGAACACTCCCCATCTCTGTAGTGAACACTCCCCACCCTTTTACATGAACACTCCCCACCCATGGAATGAACTCTCCCCACCCATGGAATGAACACTCCCCACCCATGGAATGAACTCTCCCCACCCATGGAATGAACACTCCCCACCCATGGAATGAACACTCCCCACCCATGTAGTGAGCACTCCCCATCCCTGTAGTGAACACTCCCCACCCATGTAGTGAACTCTCCCCACCCATGTAGTGAACTCTCCCCACCCATGTAGTGAACACTCCCCACCCATGTAGTGAACACTCCCCAACCATGGAATGAACACTCCCCACCCATGTAGTGAGCACTCCCCATCCCTGTAATGAACACTCCCCACCCACGTAGTGAGCACTCCCCACCCATGTAGTGAACTCTCCCCACCCATGTAGTGAACACTCTCCACCCATGTAGTGAACACTCCCCATCCCTGTAGTGAACACTCCCCATCCCTGTAGTGAACACTCCCCACCCATGTAGTGAGCACTCCCCACCCATGTAGTGAACACTCCCCACCCATGTAGTGAACTCTCCCCACCCGTGTAGTGAACACTCCCCACCTGTGTAGTGAACACTCCCCATCCCTGTAGTGAACACTCCCCATCCCTGTAGTGAACACTCCCCACCCACGTAGTGAGCACTCCCCACCCATGTAGTGAACTCTCCCCACCCATGTAGTGAACACTCCCCACCCATGTAGTGAACACTCCCCATCCCTGTAGTGAACACTCCCCACCCATGTAGTGAGCACTCCCCACCCATGTAGTGAGCACTCCCCACCCATGTAGTGAACACTCCCCATCCCTGTAGTGAACACTCCCCACCCATGTAGTGAACACTCCCATCCCTGTAGTGAACACTCCCCACCCATGTAGTGAACACTCCCCATCCCTGTAGTGAACACTCCCCACCCATGTAGTGAACACTCCCATCCCTGTAGTGAACACTCCCCACCCATGTAGTGAACACTCCCCACCCATGTAGTGAACATCTGTGTTCAGAGTCTCCGTTGACTTCACAAGAGAAACTTGGACGCCGTTGTACGTGCTCAGTGGCTCCATTTCTTAAACTCCTTAAATGAGAGTTCCGAACAGACAACCCCCCCCCACCCCGCCAGCTCATGTTGACTGCCTCCCTCTTTTTCGTTTCAGAGGTGGTGGCCCAGTGGTGCACGCAGGGAGACCTCCTGGCAGTTGCTGGTATGGAGCGCCCAAGCCAGTTCAGTGACCTCCCCAATGGCCCTCTTCTGAAGAGTGCCATGGTCAAGTTCTACAACGTTCGTGGGGAGCACATCTTTACCCTGGACACGCTTGTGCAAGTAAGGACGTGTGTCGGACACACGCTATGACAGCAGTGTGTTAATTTGCCCCCAACTTCCATTAAGTACTCGTGAACTGCTTCTACTCATTGTAATTTTCTTTGGCAGACTTTAATCTTTTGTTGACCATGAATTAAATTATAGGGTATAAACCAGAAGAAGTAAGGGGAAAAAAAGTTTTTGCCTTTTAACCAAAATGTATCCGTTTCCATTCCTAAATGGTGGACAGTGAGTAAGCAGAGTGAGCTAGTGTTTATCATCTTTACAAAGTAAAAATCAGCAACTTGCAGAGAAGTAAATGGTGCATCTTTGTTTATTTACTCTGATTTTTTTTGTTATGCCAGTAATATACTTTTCCATTTAAGCTAAATTATTGTTGAACAATAAATAGGAAAGCTTAAAGGTCTTTTAAAAAGTGTGCACATGCAGGCCCCTTTCTGTTTGTTCTTATTTCCCAGAAGTCTGTAGCTTGATCTGGTGTAGATCAATTACAGTGGAGACACAATTCCACTCTCATGGAGGTATAGTGGAGATAGATCTGAGCGTGAGTTGATGGTTGATGGGGGTGATAATAAACTAGGGACTTACGTTCTAGTCTGACCCAGCTCATCAGAGAGACAGGTGTGCCAGATTTTAGGAAATTTGTAGTTGTGTGTGTGCTCAGTCGTGTCCAACTCTTTGCAACCCCCATGGACTGTAACCCACCAGGCTCCTCTGTCCATGGGATTCTCCAGGCAAGCATTACTAGAGTGGGTTGCCATTTCCTCTTCCAGGGGCTCTTCCCTACCCAGGGATCAAACCTATGTGTCTTGTGTCTCCTGTATTGGCAGGTGAAGTCTTTACCACTGAGCCACCTGGGAATCCAGATGCCAGCTCTAATTATCTAAATACATATATTTTTAATTGTAGTACAATACACATTTACTGTCTCACCCATTTTTTAAGTGTATTGCATTATTGTGTAACCAATCTCCAGAACTGTTTCATCGTGTAAGACTGTGAATTTTTGACTATTCTGCATACCTCGTGTAAGTGGAACCGTGCAGTGTCTGTCTTTTTGTGTCTGGCTTATTTCATCCACATTGTAGCCTGTGTCAGAATTTTGTTCCTTTTTAAGGCTGAAGAATATGCTGTTGTATGTGTACAACTACATCTTGTTCATCCATTCATCCATCAGTGGATGTCTGGTTTCCTTCCAGCTTTTGGCTATTATGAATAATGCTGCTGTGAACAGGAATATACAAATATCTCTTTGAGATGCTGCTTTCAGTTCTATTGGATAAATGCCCAGAAGTTGAATTGCTAGGTTATATGGTAATTCTATTTCTAACTTTTTTGAGGAGCTTCCATACTGTTTCCACAGTGGGTGCTCCAGTTTACACTCCCACCAGAAGTACACAGAGACCCCCCACGTCCTTGCCAGCTCTTGCTGTTTTCTGGCTTTTGGGTGGTAGCCATCCAGATGGTCACGAGGTGGATCTCACTGTGGTTTTGATTTGTGTATCCCCGATGATTAGTTTGGAGAAGGCAATGGCACCCCACTCCAGTACTCTTGCCTGGAAAATCCCATGGATGGAGGAGCCTGGTAGGCAGTCCATGGGGTCGCTAAGAGTCGGACACGACTGAGGGACTTCACTTTCACTTTCATTCATTGGAGAAGGAAATGGCAACCCACTCCAGTGTTCTTGCCTGGAGAATCCCAGGGACAGGGGAGCCTGGTGGGCTGCCGTTTATGGAGTCGCACGGAGTTGGACACAACTGAAGCGACTTAGCAGCAGCAGCAGATGATTAGTTACATTGAGCATCTTTTCATGTACTTGTTGACCATGTGTATATCTTCCTTAGAAAAATGTCTGTTCAAGGCCATTGCCCATTTCCTAACTAGATTGTTTGGTTTTTTTGTTGTTGAGTTGTAGGATTAAAAAAAAAATGTTTATTTGTATTAGTTTTATTTATTTATTTATATAGGCTGCATTGCATGGCATGTGGGATCTTAGTTCCCCAACCAGGGATTGAACCTGAGCCCCTTGCAGTGGATGTGCAGATTCTTAACCATTGGACTGCTGGGAAGGTCCCAAGTTACAGGATTTAAATGTATGTTTCGACAATGTAAAATCTTCTGTGAGCAGATAAGCATATTTGTTTGTTCATCTGTTCAAACATCCAGCAAACATATTTTGCGGGGCTCCTATGCAGCTGGGCCCTGAGCTCAGAGCTCTGAGTGCTGGGGTATAGAAGGTGATGTAGGAGCCAGTCAAGGTAACAAGCTGGAGTCACGCCCCAGCCAGAGAAGGGCAGCGTGGTTTTAAAGTGAGATTCAGTGTTGCCCAGGCCAGGCCGCCTCTGCAACCCCTAGAGGCAGAAGTGGTACAAGCTGCCTGATACTAGGAATTGGAGAAATTTATGTAGCAGAAAGATGAAGAATGGAAGGAACTTAGGGAACTGGGAAGAAGGTTACAGAAATGGGCAGCCATGGAGTTGGAGTGGGAAGAAGCTCTGTGACCTGATACTGGCCAGAAAAAAAGTCATAATCAGGCATTTTCAGAAAGAAGTGATAAACACAGGGTGGGAAGCGGTGCATGGATAGGAAATTCAAACTCCTGCTTCAGAAGTGAAGTGGTTCCAAGTGATGAGGCGGACCCGGGAGGCGCTGAAGTGGAGCAGAGCTGAGGCCGTTAGCAGGAGGCCAGTGTGTGTGGCAAAGCAGACGTAGACATTGGAGTCCCTGTGTGTTTGAGATTGAAGAAGAGGTTACCTTGCTTACACAGTAACTGTGACCCTACTGCCAGTCTATTTCCTGGAACTTAGTATAGGTGCTCAGTAAGTACGTGTTCAGTGGATTGACGGATGGACAGTTACGGTTTCTTAGTTCTTTCTGTTGAATATTTGACCCAGCAGGCTGTGTGCCCTCAATCAGATCTCATGCCAGCTTTCTACCTCTAGGCTCACTGAGAGACAAGCAGGAGAGCTTGGGAACTCTCAGCCCTTTCTGACTTAAGATCTTTTATGTCTGCTAGAGCATTTGTGAATTGAAGCGCTGAAACACACTCCCAGTGCACTCCCAGTGCACTGAGCATCGACCATGATTCTGTCTGACTCAGGGCACCCTTCCCTTGCATCCCCCCTACAGAGACTGTCCTTCCCGGCCATTTCAGCTTGGGGAAATCCATCGTCTCTGTTGTCCACACAGCCACGTCCTTTGGTAAATCTGCCCAAAGACTGCGACCCCTCTTCTCTGTGAACCGTCAGGGTGTATACTACCTCTGGCACATATTACACTTTTTTTGTTTATTTGTTTTACTTTCTTAAAGACCACAGTTTCTCTATTTTTCTGATCTTCACTGTGCTTAGAATGCAGTAGAAGCTCAATGATCTTAACCATCTGCAAGCGTTCTCATCAGCTATCACATGAGACTAGCATAGATCCTGAGTTTAAGCCATTTGAGGCTCAGAGATAAGAGAGACTGGCTGTCTTATCTACCTTTGGAAAAGATAGTCACATAGCATCCCTGCATTTTAATAAATTGTTGACTCTGTTTTCATTTGAGGCTCTGTTTGAGCCATTGAAAAATTGCCTCAATAATATATAGTTAAATAATGATGCTCTTAAAAACCAAGTACAGTATCGATTGCGTGTGGCAGCAGCTTAACTGTCATCTGTAATGATTCTAGAATCACGTGTCTGTACTGTGCTGTTCAAGTTGTCCAAAGGCAGGAACGTTTTTATGGCAGGAAGGAAGTTAGGCAGCTTATTGGGCTGTTTATAAAAAGAACTAAATGCAGTTTAGATTGGATAATTTATTTCCAAGTTAATGAGATTGTAGGTTATTACGCACAAAGCCAGTGCCCGGCACAGACTGGTGGCAGCCTCGCCTTAAAACGGATTCTCCTGAGTTACTCACAGCAGCAATGCTTGAGGCTGATGCTCTTAGAAGGAAATGCACTCTAATTCATTTTCCTTTCCTTCCTGCCTGTCATACTTTAAAAGTCTAGAGTCCCATCTCACCAGCTGCTATCTGTGACCATTTCTATGTAATTGGGGGTTCCCAGGTGGCGCTAATGGTAAAGAACCCGCCTGCCAATGCAGGAAACGCCAGAGACGAGAGTTGGATCCATGGGTCAGGAAAAGCCCCTGGAGGAGGGCATAGCAACACACTCCAGCATTCTTGCCTTGGAAACCCCATGGACAAAGGAGCCTGGTGGGCTGCAGTCCATTGGGTCGCAAAGAGTCAGACACGACTGAACCGGCTTAGTACGCACATATGTAATTGCATATCTGATCATCTGACCACAGAGTTTGAGGTTTAGCATCACTGACTGCAGTTCAAAGGCTTCAGTAATTCAGATCAGTGTGTTTTTGTTTGGTTTTGTTTGGTTAGATTGTTGGATTTTGGGGGTTTGTGTGTTTTAGCTTTATGAACTTTTTCTGTATTAAAGGCAGATTGGTAGAATCGCCTTACATTCTGTAAGGTTCAGGTATTAATATAAGATATTTGGATAAAAAATTAAAAGAGGAGGAAGATAGTGTGGACACTGAAAAGTCAAGCGAGTGATTATGGTCATTGACTTCCTGTGCTCTTGAAGGAGACTCTTTTAGCAAAAACTGTACTTGCCTCCTTTTGTTGAGAATTAACTCTGCCTATTCTCACAAAGCTGGCATAGGTATTCTTTTCCCATTGTTTGCTGTAAATAGATGAAAAAGTTCTTTCCGGGGTTGTCTGCTTACAAAATTCAAGGATGGTGTGTGTTCTTTTAAAATGGAGGTTTGGGTAAGTGAGTCCTGAGCCAGCTTTTATTACTGTGGCTTAGTTTTTGGTCAAATCATTGTAACTTAATATTCAGAATTGTCCATGGCACCAACCAACACAGTTTTACGGTGACTAGTCACCACCTTGGTCTATTTACAAGTGAACTGTTCTTGAAGGCTTTCCTTCTGTGTACATGCCTGTACAAATGTTGAATACCCTCTTCTGTCTGGGGCTATGAAACATTTGAAGCGTATTTCCTCTGAAAGAGATACCCACCTTCTTAGGGGGAGCTTAGGCTTCCTTGGTGGCTCAGTGGTAAAAGTCAAAAAAGCCTGCCTGCCAATGCAGGAGATGTGGGTTCAATCCCTGGGTTGGGAAGACACCCTGGAGAAGGAAATGGCAACCCACTCCAGTATTCTTGCCTGAGAAATCTCATTGACAGAGGAGCCTGGCAGGCTGTAGTCCATGGGGTTGCAAAGAGTCAGACACAACTGAGCGACTAAAGAACAACAGAAAGGAAGGCAGGTGATTGGGTAACAGGAGACCTCTCTGACATTCCCAGGGTCTGACTCCCCAGCAGGGCCTCATCACCCAGAAACCACCTAACTGGGTGGCCACCTTTTCTTTTTCTCAGGCCAGTGTAGCTGGTTTGACCCTTTTGTGGTCTGTTGACTCTAATCTCACTTGAACAGCTTATCTTTAACGAGGGAAGGACATCCTGCTTTTTATTTTTATTCCCCTCAAGTTTTTAGGGGCTTCCCTGATAGCTCAGTTGGTAAAGAATCTGCCTGCAATGCAGGAGACCCCAGTTCGATTCCTGAGTCAGGAAGATCTGCTGGAGAAGGGATAGGCTACCCACTCCAGTATTCTTGGGCTTCCCTTGTGGCTCAGCTGGTAAAGAATCTGCCTGCAGTGTAGGAGAGCTGAGTTCGATTCCTGGGTTGGGATGATCCCCTGGAGAAGGGAAAGGCTATGCACTCTAGTATTCTGGCCTGGAGGTTCCATGGACTGTACGGTCCATGGGGTCACAAAGAGTCAGACACGACTGAGCGACTTTCACTTTGCTGAGTTATCAGAGGACCCCATGCAGTGCACACAGTTGGTGGAGTAGTGGGAAGCTTTGGGCTCCAGTCAGAGGCATCATCTTTGTGTCCACATCCACAGCTCCCTCGTGTCAGGCCTCAGCTGAGACTTCCTCCGGGGACACCTTCTCTGTCCCCCTGCCTGAAATGACCCCTGCTCTTCCTCTGGCTCCTTATCTTACTGCTCTTACCTTGCAGCGTTGTCACCATCTGACACCATCAGACCGTCTGTCCCTGTCACAGAGCCCAAGACCCTCCTGTCTCCCCTCCTTCCTCAGAGCCTCAGACCCATGAAGCAGGGAATTCCTTTTCTTCTGTGTCAGTCCCCAGATGCCCAGCAGGTGTCCGGCCCACTACATACACTGTACAGGGGCTCACTGACGGACTGATGACAGCTCATAGGCAAGTCTGATTGGTGGAAGCACGGCACGGATCATGTGGCAGCAGGAAGTGAGGTCAGGAGCTCCTTGGCGTCTCTTCATCTGCTGTAAGGAGTTGAAACCGGCCGTTGACCATCCGTGATACTGTGGCCAGGGAGGCTGAGGGAGCAGACTCTCCCCTCTCCTCATACGGGGCTGGCGTCTGCCACAGAGAGAGGGCAGCCTGACTGTCCACAGCTGCTCCCCAGCTCCCTGTGAACGTCGCATATCTCCAGCCAGGGGCCACCTGTGTCTGTCCAGCACATTCACCAGGGCACCAGGTTCCTGCCACACCAGTGCTCCCGAAATGCAGCTCAGTGTCTTGTCTTGTGCCTCAGATTTACATGCAAAATACCTACAACAGATTAAGATCTGAATATTATCAACTCCACACCTCTAGCCTTGGTTCTAAAAATAGTCATTTTGTGCAGTTTGAGAAAGCGATGAAGCCTACAGATTTGCATCTGAGTTTTTCCCTAGCAGACGACAGCTGTTCAAACAAAAACATCATCTGTGGGAGTCGTGTGTATCTGCTGGAAGAGAATGTTGGGCAGACACGGTTCTCTTCGGCTGCAGCTGATCCTGGGCAGGGGGGCGTGCCTGGAGAAGACATGCCCTGTGTGTGAGGCTGGGTTGGGTGAGACCGGGGAATGCCTGTTCCACCTACAGATGGGGCCCCAGAAATGGCTGAGGGCGAGGCCGCTGGATGGAGGCGCCCCACCCTGTGTCTGTGCCGCCACCTTGACTCCTGTGCTTTCTGAGACAACACAGCACTTATAGTGAGGGCTCGTAGGCTGGGGCCCCAGTGAACAGCGCAAGAAGGCGAGCACCAGCAGGAAGCGAGCCTTGTAGAGAGGAGGAGGACGTGTAAGCGCCTGTGCGAGTATACACAAGGTATAAAAGGATTTTGTGGTGTGTGTTCATTTTCTTAACTTATTTCCAGCTTTATTAAGATTTATTTGATATGAACACTTTGTGAGTTTCAGGTGTACAGGGTGTGAATTTGATACACTTATATATTATAGTATGACTAAGCATGATTATGCTACTAAAAGAACTTTTGTCCTAAACTGCACTAATGGGGAGGTAGTTGCTGATGGCAAGAAGTTTAGGGGGTATGTTTTTTTCTGTGTTGTCTGCCTTGTCATCGGCTGTGATCACATCTTGTTGTCAGTTAACAGTGTTCTCTGTTGGGTCTACCCTCTGTGAGGGATCCTCTTACAAGGAGGCCCATCTTGGAAGTAGTCTGAAGGCCCCAGACTGAGCGCCAGGCCCCATGGGCCTCCTCCAGGGGACCTCGGCCATGGTCCCATGCAGCGGCTGCCCGGCCTTGCTGTGATGACAGTGAAAGATGAATTATCTCCAGCCTTGCATTTTGTTTTTAATTTGAAACCAGAATTAGCTGACCCTGGAGGCTATTTTAAGCTAGTGTCTTCATGTGTTCCTTTTATCTCGACGATTGTCACTGAAGTATCGTGAAAGTTCTCCTCCTATCTGTTTCATATGCAAGATCTGGTGTCCCCTCTTCCAATCCTGGCAGCCCCTCAGGACTCCATTAAATTAGGACTCCATCTGCCCAGATCGGAAGGAGCAGATTCTCTTGCTGCTTCTCCATCACAGCCCTCCACCTCTTTCTTTCTTCCTTGGCCGATGGAACCCCTGAGCTTTGGATTTATTTTCCCTGACGCAGCCAGTTTCTGACTCGCGTATTTGGCTATCATCCTCCTTTTTCAAAGCAAATAACATCCACAGACCTCTAGGGCAGCTGCCACAGAAACTGTGTTCCTCTCTCTGCCCTTTCCTACCCTGTCAGCTCAAGGATAGCTGAGAATCTCTGGGTTGTCACCTGTGATGGGTCCCAGAAGCATCTTTTCGTCTCTTTTAATCCTCACAGCCCCCATTTTACTCATGAAAAAGTACAAGACTTCCAGGGTTATATAATATTCCCTGGGTCACAAGCTTGTGGCTTGAATCCAGTGTTGACCTGACTATCTAAAATGGTCCTTGTCAGGACCAAAGTGATGGGCTATCTGGTCTACCTCCTCACTACCCCTCCAAGCCTTGGATTACTACTGGTTACTTCAGGATCCAAGTAGTCAGGGCCTCAGTAAGGAAAAGGGGTTACTGTACCCCAGGCTAAGTGCATCCCCTGGCAGAAATGTCATTATATGAAGTTCAGTTAGGTTTTTTTGTCACCTAATTTAATGAGATAATCCATGTGAAAGAGTTTTGTAACACCGTTCTGGTGCTTTGGGCTCTGGCCTGGGGACCTAACTGCTATTCACCGACAGTACTGACTATCATATGGATCTAATGTTCTCTATTGTGCTTTTTAAAACCAACCTGCTGCAGATCTGTGAGATGACTTTGTTTTGCTCGACACGGGGTGCGTGACCTCGGTTTGCTTTCCCAAGAGTCCAGGCTGACTCACCCTCCCTTCCCTCCCCGGCAGCGCCCCATCGTGTCCATCTGCTGGGGACACCGGGACTCACGGCTGCTGATGGCTTCGGGACCGGCCCTGTACGTGGTGCGCGTGGAGCACCGGGTGTCCAGCCTGCAGCTGCTGTGCCAGCAGGCCATCGCCAGCGCCCTGCGTGAGGACAAGGACGTCAACAAGCTGACCCTGCCCCCCCGCCTTTGCTCCTACCTCTCCACTGCCTTCATTCCCACCATCAAGGTGAAGCCCCACCGCCTCCTCCCTCACCCTGCCCGCCTGCCCCCAAAGGACCGCAGGGAGGAGGGTGGGGTGTGGAGCACCAGTCACGTGGCACCCATAGTCTGCCGTTGTCCTCCCCTGTGCAGTCCGCCCCTCGTGTCCGTGTCCAAGGCAGATTGGTCCTGGGTGATGGAACTGATCCTCTCGTGGCACAGGTAGCGTTCCGAGCCTGACCGCGTGGCCCTCCCAACGACCAGTCTGTCGGTTCAGTCCTGACTCAGTGGCAGCCGCTGCCGTGATTCCCGTGTGCGAGAGCAGGGCACGTGTTCCTGGAAGTCAGATAGCTCTTCATCCACAGTTGCTGGAGTGGTCAGGATTGGGCCCCATTCAGTCCTAGGGTCTGTTCTCCTCACCCCTGTGCTCAGGAGGCCAACCCCACGCAGCACTGACTGCCAGCTGTAACTTGGCAGTAACCCAGGAGCTAGGATGTTCTTGGAGTGGGTGGACTGTGCTGCCAGTCGCTGTTTAAGGGCAGCTTTCCCTCCTACCCTCTGGGCCTCCCTCTGCTCCTTAGGTTCTTTTCTGTACAATATTCTCTTTTTTGTTTTCTGTCTTGCTTCTAAGTATCACATTGGCTTGTTGGTTACTTTTTCTCTAAAACATCAGAGTTTTAGAACCTGTTATGATTCCCCCCCACACCCCGAGTTGGTTTACAGTCTTAGTTCTGCAGTAGCGATTCTCAACCCTGGCTGCACATTCGAGTCACCTGTGGAGTTTTGAGAACATGCCTGTGCCCAGGCCCGCCCACAGGTTCCAGTTCCACTGTCTGAGGTGGGGTCCTGGCTGAGGTCTTTCTGAAAGCTCCTGGGAGAGTCCC
This sequence comes from Bos taurus, assembly GCF_002263795.3. Taxonomy (NCBI): domain Eukaryota; kingdom Metazoa; phylum Chordata; class Mammalia; order Artiodactyla; family Bovidae; genus Bos; species Bos taurus. The sequence continues at coordinate 94,943,991 of NC_037336.1, forward strand.
ATGGGCCCCCAGAGCTGTGAGTCCTGAGCTGCAGCCAGCACAGAGTCACCGGTGAGGCCCACATGCTCTTCCTTCCGTGTCCTGCCTGCAGCCCCCAATTCCAGACCCCAACAACATGCGGGACTTCGTCAGTTACCCGTCGGCTGGCAGCGAGCGGCTGCACTGCACCATGAAGCGCACAGAGGACGACCCGGAGGTGGGCGGCCCGTGCTACACACTCTACCTGGAGCACCTGGGCGGGCTGGTCCCCATCCTCAAGGGCCGGCGCGTCAGCAAGCTTCGGCCCGAGTTCGTCATCATGGACCCGCGGACCGACAGCCGAGCAGGTGGGGCCCTCCCCCGGGACACGGCGGCCAGTGCGGAAGTGGGACCTGTGGATGAAACACGAGCCAGCCTCGGCTGGCCAGTAGGGCCCTTGAGGCCGCTGTTTCTCTGTTAAAAGTTAAGGCTTCTCTAAATGCTGCTTCTGCCGGGGTTGTGAAAGCGTTCCGTAGGGCTCTGTGGGGTCGGGGCTGTGGTGAGAGGCAGCCAGCAGCTGCCTCTGCGGGTTACTTATCAGGTGTTCACTGAGGACCTTATGTGCTGTGAAGGCCATAGTGGGGGGGTGGGCAGAGGGAACAAGAGAGTTAAAGCTTCTGAACCTCCAGCCCACTCCTCAGCCTCCCTCTAGAATCTTACTTCTGCTCCTTGCTCATCCACCATTAGCTGCTTGTTAGCTGACTGCCGAGAGTAGTGTCCCAGTCATCCATGGAGATCTCGCATGATGGGCCAGCCCGTCCTTCCAGGAGCTCCCCCAGACTGGTCTCCGTGAGTGCGCCCAGGTGCTCCCTGCGCAGTTCTCCCGGGAGCCTCCCTCTCCTTCCTCCCTCCCTTCGGACAGCACTCTCCCCTGCACCTGCCCCCACAGCTGTATTTTGGACACATATAGCTTGTCTGCTTCCACTGCTCCACAGCTGGAAAGGAGTTTGGCCTCAGGTGAATTGTACACGGTGTTTCCCCCATGTCTGACTTAGATTTACATGGGACCTTGGGCTTTAGACAAGAGTGTTGATGCTGGAATGAGGCAGAAGACTTGGGGGCTGCCGGGACGGGGTGAGTGTATCTTGCACAGGAGAGGGACAAGAATTTGAGCAGGGCAGCAGGCTAGGGTGCTGCAGACCATGTTTGGAGACAGGGCTTTTAGGGGCAATTACGACTGAAGGAGGCTGTAAGGGTGGGGTCCTAATCCAGTATGATCGTGGCTTTGCAAGGAGGAGAGAGGTCTCTGGTCTGTCCACACGTGCATGCCGTGTAAGGACATGAGGCGGGACTGTCAGCAGGAAGGGAGAGCGCCATCGCCAGAACCTGATCCTGCTGGCACCCTGATCCCGGACTTCCAGCCTCCAGACTGAGAAAGTAAATTTCTGTTGTCTAAGCCCATGTGAGGTATTTTTGCCATAAACTTCGCTCCATAGACACCTTTGCTCTGAGCATTTTCACTGTGAAAAAAAAAATAACTCGCTGATAGTTTGGTCTGACAGCTTGGTTCCAGCTGCTTGAATGGCAGTAGTATTAGGGGATGGGACCTTGGGGAGGCGATGAGTTCAAGAGGGCAGGGCCTGTGTATCGTGAGCTCAGTGCCTGATAAAAAGGGCTGCAGTAAGATTCCCGGCCCCTCCTGCCGCGGGAGGGCACAGTGAGAAGCCCACAGTCCACAGCCCCGAAGAGGGCAGGACCGGAACCCAGCCATGCCGGTCCCCTGATCTGGGACATCCAGCCTCTAAAATGGCAAGACTTTAATTTCTGTTGTTTATAAGCCCCCTGGTGTGTGGTATATTATTATAGCAGCCTGAACAGACTAAGACATTAGTGAGAAAAAGAGCAAGTAGTGAGTCCCATAGCAATGGTGAAATCCTGGCCTACACAAGTAGGTCAGTGCTGAGTGGACAGTGTGTTGCAGAACTTGCTCAGGTCAGTGGACTGGCTCATTGCTCAGGAACACGTGGAAGCGTCCTGTGGGCTCACAGGGGTTTCTGAATCGTGGCCAAGCTTTCTCTGATCCAGGAATAGTTTGTAATTATCTAATTACAGATAAAGCACTACTCGGGGCGGGTGATGGGGCTCGGATGCCCAGCACTGGGGCTTGCTGGGTGCAGGAGTTGTGTTCCCCGGTCTGGGCAGCAGTTTAGGGCTGCGGTGGTGACACAGACGGGGTATCAGCGGTCTCCCTGCCTGGTTGTTCTGCTCTGCCTCCTGTGGCCTCCGAGAGGCCCCTGTCTGCAGATGTCACCTCCATATGCTCAGAAACCTAGAGACTGGTTTGAATGAACAGACTCATCCTTGTAGATGTAAGTAGCCCTTTTGAACGACCAGATCTCTCATGTTCTAGAAATAATTTCACTCAGCTTCTTTATTATTTTGCCAGATAATGTTCTTGGAGCCCCAGGGGATGAGGAAGTCAGCAAAGGAGAAGGGTATTTTGGGGGAAAAGTCTAACATGAACTCCATCTGCTCTGTGGCTTTGTGACAGCCCACTCCCGCACATCGCCTCCATCTCTGGCCTGGTGGCCGGCTGGCTCCCACACGGGCCCCTCCGTGGAGTCCAAAGCTGTCGCTCAGTGTCTGCTGCTGGGGTTCTCTTCCAGCCGTTGCTCAGAGCAGGTTGGAACCCACTGGGGGGTCTTCCCAGGTCCCGGGTCAGCAGCAGGCCCCCAGGGGGCAGTGATGGGGCTGGGAGGGCCCTGAGTCGGCAAGCCGCTTGCGTGGCCTGGGTCCCAGGGCTGCTGAGAGCCCGTGTGGGCCCAGACCGATACTGGGGGCTCCCGTGGTGCAAGAGCACAGCCGATTTGGCTCCAGCTTTCCATACAGTAAATGTGGCCAGGATGTTTTTTACATTCCAGAGGTGTTACAGTTCATACCCGTGTTGATAGCAACTGGAGTAGTGTGAAAATGTAGAAGGAAAACTGTCCTGCCCCTTCCTGTTTCAACCTCTAGACTAAAAATGACGGCCTGTGGAGTGAGTCTGTCCTCTGGTTTCCAGTAACGACCACTGCTGGGGGCTAATGGGCGTCACTCCCCTAAATGTTGCTGCTTGATGTCTCACCAGATGAAATCTATGGAAACAGCTTGATTTCCACCATGATCGACAGCTGCAACTGCTCAGACTCCAGCGACATTGAACTGAGTGATGACTGGGCTGCCAAGAAGTCTCCCAAAATCTCCCGAGCTAGCAAATCACCCAAACTCCCAAGGTAACCTGGATGTGCAGGAGTGTGCTCCCTGCTGTGTGTCTCTGGAGATGTGTCAGGTGTGTCTGCGGCAGAGTCCCACTGAAATCGACAGCTGAGGGGCACAGGCAGCAAAGGCAGCCACCTTTCATCCAGAAGGCCTGCCTGCAGCCATCTCAGCTTCCCTCATCCTCTCCTTTGCAACAGAAAAAGGCGTCCGGGAGGAGGTCTGCTAAGCGCACAGGACTTCCAGGGGTCAGCACCGATGGTGGGTGCTATGGGGGTCACAGCCAGGGAGCTTATTTTATCTTCCACTTTGAAAAGAGTAAGGAAGAGGGTTTACAGTGTATGTAGCATGTTAAAGAGAATGTCAAATTGTTGTTCAGTCACCCGGTCGTGTCCAACTCTTTGCGACCCCATGGACTGCAACACGCCAGGCGTCCCTGTCCCTCACCAGCTCCCAAAGTTTGCGCAAGTTCATGTCCATTGCATCAGTGATACCATTCAGCTCTCTCATCCTCTAGCGCCTTCTTCTCCTTATGCCCTCAATCTTTCCCAGCATCAGGGACTTTTCCACTGAGTCAGCTGTTTGCATCAGATGACCAAAATTCAGGAGTTTCAGCTTCAGCATCAGTCCTTCCAATGAGTATTCAGGGTTGATTTCCCTTAAGATTGGCTGGTTTGATTTCCTTGCTGTCCAAGGGACTCTCAGAAGTCTTCTCCAACACCACAGTTTGAAGGCATCAATTCTTTGGCACTCAGCCTTATTTACGGTCCAGCTCTCACAACTGTACGTGACCACTGGGAAGACCATAGCCTTGACTATATGGACCTTTGTCGGCAGAGCAATATCTCAGCTTTTCAACACACTGTCTAGGTTTCTCATAGCTTTCCTGCCAAGAAGCAAATATCTTCTGATTTCATGGCTGCAGTCACCATCTGCAGTGATCTTAGAGCCCACAAAGAGGAAATCGGTCACTACTTCCACCTTTTGCCTTCTATTTGCCATGAAGTAATGGGGCCAGATGCCATGATCTTAGTTTTTTTAATATTTCTTTTTAAGCCAGCTCTTTCACGCTCATTAGGAGGCTCTTTAGTTCCTCTTTGCTTTCTGCTATCAGAGTGGTATCATCTGCATATCTGAGTTTGTTGATGTTTCTCCCACCTATCTTGATTCTAGCCTGCAACTCATCCAGCCCGGCATTCCTCATGATGTGCCCAGTGTATGGATTAAACAAGCAGGATGACAGCAGACAGCCCTGCCTTACTCCTTTCTCAATCTTGTTTTATCTTCTACTTTGAGAAGAGTAAAGAAGAGGTTTTTACATTGTATGTAATGTGTTAAAGAAAATGTCAATTACATGCCTATAATTCTGTAATGGGAAAGTAGTGAACTAAAAAATAATAATCCTAAAGTTTGTCATAAGGAATGGCAAAACGCTGAGAGTAGATGGAAGGGCCTTTGTTGTTATAGATAAGAAACCCAGCATTCCCTGTCCCAGCTCCCTGGCCTGAACACCGATTTCCTTAAAGGGTGCATTGATCGTCACTGAGACCCTCACCTCTAAATATCCTCTAAAGTTCCTGCGTGTTGCAGTCTCCAGAGCTGGCCCTCCTTCCTGCCGTCTCCAAGTGAATCCCCCCACCTGGCAGCCAGGCTGGTTGTCCTCAACACGAGAGCTTTAACCAGCTCTGTCCTCCTCAGCCCTAGATGTCTTATCGAGTCCTCAAGCCCATATAAGCGCGGAAGGCGGTGGCACCCCACTCCAGTACTCTTGCCTGGAAAATCCCACGGGCGGAAGAGCCTGGTAGGCTGCAGTCCATGGGGTCGCACAGAGTCGGACACGACTGAGCGACTTCACTTTGACTTTTCACTTTCATGCATTGGAGAAGGAAATGGCAACCCACTCCAGTGTTCTTGCCTGGAGAATCCCAGGGAGGGGGAGCCTGGTGGGCTACCGTCTATGGGGTCGCACAGAGTCGGACACGACTGAAGCGACTTAGCAGCAGCAGCAGCAGCAGCAAGCGCATATATGTGAGACTCAGTGTTGCTCCGTCATAGAGTGCCATCAGCCTTACCATATTCATCTTTATAATACTGTACTCTCTGAGGCAGATTGGCGTTAAACACATGTCCCCTATGTCATAACCACGGAAACTGAAGGAAAACTTTAGATCTGCTACTGCTGCTGCTAAGTCGCTTCAGTTGTGTCCGACTCTGTGCGACCTCATAGACAGCAGCCCATCAGGCTCTGCCATCCCTGGGATTCTCCAGGCAAGAACACTGGAGTGGGTTGCCATTTCCTTCTCCATTTCGTGAAAGTGAAGTTGCTCAGTTGCATCCGACTGGTAGCGACCCCATGGACTGAAGCCTACCAGGCTCCTCCATCCATGGGAGTTTCTAGGCAAGAGTACTGGAGTGGCTTGCCATTGCCTTCTCCATTAGATCTGCTAGTTTAGTTTAAATATAGTGGCAAAATGCTAGGTCAGTCTTTTGAAATCCAAATATCATGTATTAGGACCTGTGAAGTTGTTGTGGCCTTCAGGTGAGAAATAACTCTTCCCACCCGCCATTTTCCCCAGGATTAATTTTGTAAACCCCTGACAGAATGCATTTCTAAACACACTATGTGTTGTTGTTGGTTAGCTGCTAAGTCGTGTCTGACACTTTTGCAACCCACTAGGCTCCACCATGCATGGGATTTCCCAGGCAGGAATACTACAGTGGGTTGCCATTTCCTTCTGCAGAGGCTCTTCCTGACTCATGAGTTGAACCCACATCTCCTGCCCTGTAGGTGAATGCTTTACCACTGAGCCACCTGGGAGGCCCACTTTAGTAGAAAGTAAAAGTTAATTCTCAAGTGAAAGCATCAGTTGCTCTGCTGCTGCTGCTGCTGCTGCTGCTGCTAAGTCACTTCAGTCATGTCCGACTCTGTGTGACCCCATAGACAGCAGCCCACCAGGCTCCCCCGTCCCTGGAATTCTCCAGGCAAGAACACTGGAGTGGGTTGCCATTTCCTTCTCCAATGCATGAAAGTGAAAAGTGAAAGTGAAGTCGCTCAGTCGTGTCCGACGCTCAGCGACCCCATGGACTGCAGCCTATCAGGCTCCTCCGTCCATGGGATTTTCCAGGCAAGAGTACTGGAGTGGGGTGCCATTGCTTTCTCCAGTTAGTTGCTCAGTTGTGTCCAACTCTTTGCAACCCCATGGACTGGAGCCTGCCAGGTTTCTCTGTCCCTGGAATTCTCCAGGCAAGAATACTGGAATGGGGTAGCCATTCCCTTCTCCAGGGGATCTTCCCAACCCAGGGATCGAACCCAGGTCTCCTGCATTGCTGGCAGATTCTTTACCATCTGAGCCACCAGAGAAGCCTCAAGTAAAAGTTCCTTACAAATAAATCACTTGATCTAACTGCAGTTTATTTTTAAATAGACACTATTCCACATACAATTCTGTCCTTCTTTCCTCACGTTCATAAGGCAAAAAAGCAGGCGGTATGGACTTCATTAAACTAAGGGCCCCGCCCCTGAGAGTGTGGCGTCCCCGGGGGCCCACGGGTGGTGCCTGACCTTGGCCTGGTCTCTGCAGGATCAACATCGAGGCCCGGAAGTCCCCCAAGCTGTCTCGCGCCGCTCAGGAGCTCTCCCGCTCTCCTCGCCTGCCCATGCGCAAGCCGTCCATCGGCTCACCCAGCCTGGCGCGGAGGGAGTTCCCCTTTGAAGATATCACTCAGGTATCGGAGCCCCGCTGCCCTTCCCCCTTGAACGTGGGTGAGGGCCGCTGAGTCCTGGCGACCGTCTCCGTGCCTGGGACGGCAGCCCCTCGGGGCCCTTGTCACCTCCTTGTCCCACTCGGTCTCTCTCCCACCTCGGGGATCCCTGTGGCTACCATGAGAGCCTTCTCCAAGGCAGCTCTGCTTGAGACATCTCCTCACGTCCACCGCAGGACCCCCAACCGCTCCTGACCCCTCAGTGACTCCCAGCGTCCCAGGAGCCCAGCCCTGGTAGCAGCCCCACGTCTGGCCGGCCTGCCTCCCTCCTGGCCCCCTTCACCCCGGGGCCACTGCCTCGAGGTTGACTGCGCTCTTCCGCTTTCTGACTGCATCTCCCGGTCAGTGGGCCCACCTTCTTGTCTCCTCCCCGTGGTTTCTGTCTTCAGGTTTCCAGGTGTAACCACCTCTGTCCAAAGCCCGCCTTCCCTGGCTTAGCCACAATAAGGCCAGTGCATCCTGCTTATGCTCCCTTATCCTTTCTCATGACTCCCTTGTGTGTGAATAACTACAAGCCTTATCTCCTCCCTTGGGTTATAAGCTGAGTGTATGTATGTATATAGGTTTTTGTTTTTAACTATAACTGACCTGCAACACTATTGTTAGTTCCTGGTGTACAACATAGTGATTTGGTATTTTTATATGTTTTTAAATGGTCACTATGATAAGTCTGCTTACTGGCTGTCACCATACAAAGCTATTACAATATTATTGACTATATTCTCCATGCCGTACATTTCATCCCTGAAAGTGTTTATTTTGTAACTGGAGTTGTAGCTCTCAATCTCCCTCACCTATTTCACTCATCCCCCTCCACCCCCACCCCAGCAACCACCTGTTTGTTCCCCATGAATCTGTTTCTGTTTTACATTTGTTCATTTGTTTTGTTTTTTGCAGTCCACGTATAAGTGAAATCATGCAGTATTTGTCTGACATACTTCACTTAGCATATACTCTCCAGGTCTCTTCGTGGTATTGCAGATGGCTAACATTTCACTCTTTCTGTGGCTGAGTAACACTTTAGCGTGTGTGTGTGTTCACCACAGCTTCTTTGCCCATTTATCTGTTGTTGGGTAGTTAGGATGCCTCCATGTCTTGGATGCTTTAAATAATACTGCTTTGAACATTAGAAGTGCACATATCTTTTCAAATTAGGGTTTTAAGGGTTTTCTTTTCAGACGGTACCCACAAATGGAATTACTGAATCATATGGTATTTCAATTTTTAGTTTTTGAGGAACCTCCATACTGTTTCTCACAGTGGCTGTACCAGCTTACGTTTCTACCAGCAGTGTTGGAGGGTTCCCTTTTCTTGAGGAGCTGGATTTTATTCATCTTTATTATTGCTTTTGCACCTGTGTGTGCACACACGCATGCACACACACACAGCCTCACACACAGCCTATGTATGTCTGTGGTTTTGGGCACAGTGATAACTTAAAATTTTTTGAAATTTAATCGAATGAGAAAACAGATAATTGGGTGGTCTCGGGACACACAGTTATCAGTGCAACTGATGTTTCCAGGAGAAATATCAAGGCTAAGAATGGAGTCAGAGCTTGGTACCCTTGTAGTTCAAGTGACAGGCAAAAGGATAGGCGAAGAAAAGTGTGCCAAAGTCACTCTTGTGACCTTTTAACCTCCCCACGCATGGACATGCTGGGATCCGTCCACCCCTTGCTCCCAGCCCGAGAACCACAGCCCGTGAGCCACCATTTGGAAACAGGGCTGTTGTGCTCTCGTCAGCGTCTGGTCTTGAAAACGGTGGAATGACACAGGGTGAATATTTCCATCAGCAGCCACCGCCAGTGGCTTTTTAAGCAAAAAGTGTTAGCATTCTTACTTCTTAAGTGATTGATAGAAAATATGGAAACAGATTGTGATTCTTCTTCCTTTTTCCCACAGCACAACTATCTCGCTCAGGTCACGTCTAATATCTGGGGAACCAAATTTAAGATCGTGGGCTTGGCTGCTTTCCTGCCAACCAACCTCGGTGCAGGTAAGCGCTGCACCATCGGAACTCAGACTCAGGGATCGATTCAGCCTCCAGTGGTGTACAGTGAGCTCTTACAGCACCAAAAGATGAGTTTGTATTTCCCTCCAAAGTTTGACTCAAGCCACCATGATTTAGTGAAGAATAGAATTATTGTTCAATTTTTTTTTTTTGCCAGTGGTGCTTCCATTTTTTTATATAAGCCCTGGGTGATAAAAATAGCCAAAAGCTCTGATAGGTTTTCTGGTCATTTTGATTTCTGGCCTTTTACTGTGGGCAGATTTTGGTACCAGTGTCCTCAGGTTCTTGAAGCAAAAGCAATTTTTGAGGAAAGCCAAGAAGAGAGCATTAGAGGCTATAAGAACAAGTTGGCTGACTGTTAGTGCAGTTCTTAGTGGTAAATCTTTATAGACTTCATTTTTGAGTACCAGTTAAATGTCATGTCTGTTGGAAGCTTGAGACATTGGGGAAAATGGAATTGGGAAGACAGAGCCAAGCAGGAACCCAGAGCATCTGGCTCTCTCTCTACCCAACTCTAGTGAGTAGCTCTATCTGCTCACGTTTACTCGGCTCACGTTTTATAGAAAGCATGTGGCAGTTCTCTATCCTGATATTTAAAGTAAGTCAGACCAAGAATTCAGTCCTGAATAAAAGCAGAATTTGATTCCCCGAGCTTGGCATTGTGGTTATCATAACTATTTTCACTAAATTATCCTTCTGATTACAAATGAGGTTTTTTTCAAAATAAATTTATCATACCCAGCTCATTCCAAAACAGAATTTGTCTTTGACATGTGAAATGTATGTGGTTCTATCGACAAACTACTGGCAGAGTGGCTGGGCAATTTGTCGTGTAGACTGAGAATTTGCCGTGTCCAGGTGTTTGTTGTTCCCGCATCCACGCTGTGTCCGGGTCAGGGGTTGGCGGTCTTGTGTCTGGAAGGGCTGCCCTTGGGCCCTGGGCTCTGCCTGCACGAGATCTGTCTTCTGACGGCAGAGCCGCCGTGGCCCCGTTTCCCTTCCCACAAGGGGCTCTGCTGACGCCTTGGCTGTCGTCTGCCGCATCTCTGTTGACTGTGTCCCTCCTCCTCCCCACCAGTAATCTACAAAACTAGCCTCCTGCATCTCCAGCCGAGGCAGATGACTATCTATCTCCCAGAGGTTCGGAAGATTTCCATGGACTACGTTAATTTACCTGTCTTCAACCCAAATGTTTTCAGTGAAGATGAAGATGACTTGCCAGGTGTGTTCACACATGTCAACCAGTTTGTCACGAGCCCATACTCTCTGTTAATGGTGAGGGGGACAGAGTGGTAAGTAGTTGAGGATTCCAGCATGTCAGGTGTGCCTGCAGACGCGGTTTGGAAAAGGTACAGCTTCCTCAGTCAGGGTGGAAGGTGTGTGAGGTGTCGCGGGGGAAAGGGCGCATCCTGTCACTGGTTTAGGGAGGAAGAAGCCACCAGAGCAAGGGCGATTGCAGGGCCGTGACGCCTCCTGTTCACAGAGAACTCCACCGTCTCGTTCCCCTCACGGTTTTCCTCTTGGTCCCATGCCCGGATAAAGAGACGTTATCAGGACCAGTCAGGACTCAGAAATCAGAACTGAAGCCCGGTCTCACCGGCCCTAGGCCAGCCCTCATCCTGTCAGCCCCTGCTTAGAGAATGACATCACTGAGATGACCTTGTGCCCACAAAGCCCGGTTTCTCAAACCTGCCCTGGCTCCCGGGTGGAAAACCTGTGCATTTCAGCCTCTCTCTCTCTCAAGTGCAGTGCAGGGCTCTGTGCATGGAAGCCTGGTCTGAGTTAAAATCTGGTACAAGGTTTTAAAATTGTAGTTTACAAATTTGAGATATTTGTAGCATCTCAAATTAATTTAAGTGCTTTCTGGTCAGGGGACCCTATTTTGATTATTAATAGATTAAAATGATTTGTAATTAGTCTGCCAGTTACTTGTCTGTGACTATTCTCAAAAAAGCCTGTCTGCAGTTATGTAAATACAGGCTCTGAAAAATCTCTGGTTTCTGAGCCAGAGGAACCCTGCATGGTTCGTAGACTTCTCCTGTCCCTGGTCATTCTCAGACAGAGGGGCTCTGTTCCTCCCCATGGAGTGCAGGGCGGGGGGCTCTGATCCCACCTCAGGCCTGAACGTGGGGACTCGCTTGACTTCTCTCAGCCTAGGTTTTTACCTGTAAAGCAGTGTGGTGCTTGCTCATGGTAGCTGCCTCTGGTCCTCTGACAGCTTCTCTATCTGAGTGGTGAAGCAGATATTATCAACTCAGGCAGTCCTGATGGGCACGGTTTTGGAACCACAGGAGCCTGCCGTTTGGCGAGGCTGCACACATTTGAGCATATAGCCCATGTCCTGCTGTTCACAGCCTCGGATATAGGAGTGTCTTTTACACTTTCCCTGTGTTGGCCTCCATTCTCCTGGAAGGTGACAGGTAGGGCTCTGTCTGACGCTAAGCTGTGGTCATAATCGTCTGCGGTTCCCTGTGGATGAGGGGCTTACACTTAGTGCTGAGGACATGACAGAGGCCCTCCTTCAGTGGGGAAGATGCCTGCCCTCAGAGTTCCGTGCAGAGGGGAGAGCATCTGGAAGAGGAAGCGAAACAGAAAGAGTAGATTTGAGATGGGGCCCAGGTTCGGGCAGCCAGGAGGTCGTGCTGTCTCACTAGAGCACCCAGGGGCGGGGAGAGTCTGTTACAGGAGCTGAGGGCAGGCTTGGCTTTTCATGAACCAGCTGGCTTCATGCTACAGTCCTGGTGAAAGGTCAGCCAGCCTCTGCGATTAGCCTGTTAAACTCTTATTTCCTGCTCACACACTAGCAGCACTCACAGGCCTGCGGGAGTCAGCTTGGCACGCTCGGTGAACACTGTAGTCAGGGTCATTCAGACAGTGGCCCTGAGCACTCACATGTGCTCTGCCGATCATTGTGCAAATGCACACTGTACAAATAAGACACATCTACAGGGTTTGTTCAGTGTGGCCCACCTTACATACTATTTGAAAAGCTAAAAAGCAGATAAATTAGGAAATGACCCTTCCCCTCATATGCAGATTTGCTGGAAGAGTCTTTTCAGTGGTCTTTTCTGCTGCATTTCACATGGTTCTATTTATAGAAACTTAATTTATATACAAATCTCAGACACACATGTGCTGCAGAACGTGTCCTACCCTGACCAGCCCATAACTCTGGAGATATCTACCCCAAAGCCTAGGCATTGAATCTTCAGTGGACTTTGATACTGTACCACTGCCCGCTTCCTGCACAAAACAGTGGCCCCTTTTATCAAGATCACAAGTTATCAGCATCTTTAAACACTTAGTTATTTGCCCCGGTGCCACTGAGGTACATGGTGTTTATTGAAAAGCTCTGGCAATGCCCTAAGCTTATGGATGACTGTAGGCTGCCCTGAAGAACCCATCAGGTTCATCCTGTGTGATCTTCTAGAAACATTAGGGAAGTTTTGCATAACTTGTGTGAACTGTTTGGCTTTCCCTAAGCAAACACACCTTCCTCTGTAGCCATCGCATTTTGTATGCAGGAGGACTGGATGAGTTGTGCTGACCCAGTTTCATGGCACTGTTTTGTAAGCAGCTCATCTCCCTAATTGCCTTCCAGTGACAGGAGCATCTGGTGTACCCGAAAACAACCCGCCCTGTACCGTGAACATCCCCATCGCCCCCATCCACAGCTCAGCTCAAGCCATGTCCCCCACGCAGAGCATCGGGCTGGTGCAGTCCCTGCTGGCCAACCAGAATGTGCAGCTGGACGTCCTGACCAATCAGACCACAGCCGTGGGCGGTGCCGAGCACGCGAGTGAGAGTGCTGCCCAGTACCCCGTGTCCAGCCAGTACCCCGTGTCCAGCCGCTACTCCAACCCCGGCCAGGTGATCTTTGGAGGCGTGGAGATGGGCCGCGGCCTCCCCAACCCACCTCAGCTCTCCCTGCCACCGCCAGCCCAGGGGACCATCCAGCTGTCCGTGCTAGACCTTGGCGACAGAGACCACGAGCATCTGCAAAAGCCAGCCAAGGCCCTGCGGCCGGTGCCCCAGTTGGCCACTGAGGGGGATGCCGTGGTGTTCAGTGCCCCCCAGGAGGTCCAGGTGGCCAAGATGAACCCCCCGCCCCCCTACCCCGGAACCATCCCCGCCGCCCCTACCACGGCGGCGCCGCCACCCCCGCTGCCGCCCCCGCAGCCCCCGGTGGACACGTGCTTGAAGAAGGGCGACTTCTCTCTGTACCCCACAGCGGCGCATTACCAGCCGCCCCTGGGCTACGAGCGGATCACCACCTTCGACAGCAGCGGCAACGTGGAGGAGGTGTGCAGGCCCCGGACGCGGATGCTCTGCTCCCAGAACACCTACACGCTGCCCGGCCCGGGCAGCTCGGCCACGCTGAGGCTCACGGCCACCGAGAAGAAGGTCCCACAGCCCTGCACCAGCGCCACCCTTAACCGCCTGACGGTACCGCGCTACTCCATCCCCCCGGGGGACCCGCCGCCCTACCCCGACCTCTCCGGCCAGCTTGGCCCCAGCCGGGGCGCGGGGCAGAGGCCAGACGGCGGCCTCATCCACGCCACGCTGCGCAGGAACAACCGCGAGGCGGCGCTCCGGGCGGCGCAGCTGGCGGAGCTCCCGCGGCCGCCGCCGCACCCGCCCAAGCCCAAGGGCACGGCGCCCTTCCCCGCGCGGCCGCCGCCCGCGCTCTACACCTGCAGCCAGTGCAGCGGCGCAGGGGGCGCGGCGGGCCGGCCCGACCCGGGGGCGCAGCCGGGCGCCAGCCTGGCGCACGCGGCCAGCACCTCTCCGCTGACCTCCCAGTCGTCCTACAACCTTCTGGGCGCGGCCGAAGGCGCCCGCGAGCGTGCTGACTACGTGAACTCGGCCTTCACTGAGGACGAGGCGCTGGCCCAGCACTGTCCAGCCGACAAGCCGCCGAGGCACCCGGCGCTGGGCGAGGCCGCTGTGGCCGTTAAGCGGCCGCCCCCCTACCAGTGGGACCCCGTGCTGGGGGAGGATGTGTGGGTCCCTCAGGAAAGGACAGCCCAGAGCACGGTGCCCAACCCCCTGAAACTGCCCCCTCTGGTGGTGGGTCCAGGCCAGCACCTAGACGTGTCCCGAGTGCCCTTCGTCTCCCCCAAGGTTCCTGCCAGCCCTGCTGCCACTTTCCAGCCCGGCTATGGGATGGGGGTGCCCTACTCGGCCGGCTGCAGCACCTCCCCGCTGCCAGGGGTGCAAGCTCCCTGCTCCCCGAAAGACGCCCTGGCCGCAGCACAGTTTGCTCAGCAGGAGTCCACCGTGGTTCTGCAGCCCGCCTACCCGCCCAGCCTGGCCTATTGCACCCTGCCCCCCATGTACCCGGGAAGCAGTGCCTGCTCCAGTTTACAGCTGCCCCCTATTGCCTTGCACCCCTGGAACTCCTACAGCCCCTGCCCCCCCGTGCAGAACCCCCAGGGCACTCTCCCCCCCAAGGCACACTTGGTGGTGGAGAAGCCCCTGGTGTCCCCACCGCCCACTGACCTCCAAAGCCACCTGGGGACAGAGGTGATGGTGGAGACCGCAGACAACTTCCAGGAAGTCCTCTCCCTGACGGAGAGCCCGATCCCCCAGCGGACAGAGAAATTCGGGAAGAAGAACCGAAAGCGGCTGGACAGCAGGGCAGAGGAGGGCAATGTTCAGGCCATCACCGAGGGCAAGGTGAAGAAGGAGGCTCGGACGCTGAGCGACTTTAATTCCCTCATCTCCAGCCCCCGCTTGGGGAGAGAGAAGAAGAAAGTGAAGAGTCAGAAGGACCAGCTGAAGTCCAAGAAGCTGAATAAGACGAACGAGTTCCAGGACAGCTCAGAGAGCGAGCCGGAGCTCTTCATCAGTGGGGATGAGCTGATGAACCAGAGCCAGGGCAGCAAGAAGGGCTGGAAGAGCAAGAGGAGCCTGCGGGCGGCCAGCGAGCTGGAGGAGTTCAAGTGCAGGAAGGCCAGCGAGAAGGAGGACGGCCGGCTGGGCAGCCAGGGCTTTGTGTACGTCATGGCCAACAAGCAGCCGCTCTGGAATGAGGCCACCCAGGTGTACCAGCTGGACTTCGGGGGGCGGGTGACCCAGGAGTCGGCAAAGAACTTCCAGATCGAGCTGGAGGGGCGGCAGGTAAGAGGCCATGTCCCGGGTGCGGCCAGAATGCGACCTTCTGGTCGCGACAGATCTCTGGGCTCTGGCCTTCCAGGAGAATTATTCAGAAGGCCGATGGGAACTATGGGAAGCAGCTGATGTCTCTTAGGTTGGGGCCACTTGGACCTCTCATTTTCAGTGTGCCCGTCTTACTTATTTCTCACCAAAGTAACCCATGTCCTGATTTTTTAAAGTCCGATGGTTCCTACAAGACCCATGAGGAAAGTAGCAGGCACTTACCCGCTCCCAGAACCTACCCTCCCAGAGGCTTACTCTTCCAGTTCTGTGTGCTTTTCCTGGTGTCTGTCGATGCATCAGCAAAGAACACGTTTCTACTTCTGTCTCTTGATTTTTCAGTTTGGGGCATCATGCATTTATTTCTCTCTGAGCAACCTGAGGGTTCATTTTCTTCACCCTAGTCTCTCCCCAGCACAGGTGAACTTTCCCTTCCCCTTTTCCCAGGTAAATCAGTCATTGTGGGTCCCTGATTGTGCCTCTAAATATGACTCATCTCTGAGCCACTACATTTCCTTTATTGCGTAGGCTCATTGCCCTAGACGTAACGACTACCCAGCTTCTGGTAGCTTATTTCTCTGTGTTTCTGTCATTAAGTCCTTCCCTGACTCTCCGGCAGAACATGCATCTCCTCTTGGTACACTTGAGCCTTTTTCATAGTTTCTCAGTTCTTCCTGTTCCAACTTGGAGTTGTTGTGGTCCCACTGCATGGCTGTCAGTCTGGACTATCCTTCCCTACTATTCTGGGAACTCTTTTCACTGCTCATTTAAATCTCAACATTGTTAATTTGCTCAACAAATGTTTATAGAGTACCTGCTAAATACCTGGCAATCTTCTGGGCCCAGGAGTTGGCAAATTATGGCCCACAGGCCCACCCAGCCTGCAGCCTCTTTCTATAAATAATGTTTTATTGAGACACAGGCACATCCGTCCACTTCAGTACTATCTACCCTTCTCTCACCCTACAACAGCAGTTCAGTAGTTGTGGGAAAGTCCACGTGACCTGCAAAGTCTGAAATGTTTATTATCTGCCCTTCCCAGAGAGTTTGCCAACCTTTGTTTTGAGTGCTGAAATTAGAGCACTGAGGAAATCAGAGGAAAGGTCCCTGTTCCTCATGGAGTTTACAAAAATGGAAAAGAGACCATGAACAAATGAATGTCACATCATGTAACAACATCAGTAGTGTGGTCCCGGTAAGCCCTGGGGTGACCGGAACGCAGAGGCCCACAAGGGGACCAAGTGTGCTTTCCTGGTCCCTCTCTGAGCAGGGATGTCTGATAGTCACAAGCGGTGGTTCTCTTAAGCCTCTGAGCCTGGAGATTCCTTTCTCTGCTGCTCCTTTCTCTCTGTTTCCTTGGTGGAGAAACCCCTTCCTCTGACCCATGGAGCTCCCCATGCTCCGAATCTTCCTTGTGGCCTCCCCACTGCACAGTTCAACATGGTCCTCCATGCGTTTATTTCCCACTTACTCACAGTTAGATTGAGGAGCTTATCAGAGTCGCAGATCTCTCACAGACATGCTGTCTGCCTCTGTCGGGAGGGGCCCTGAGGGTCTCCTTTAACGTGTCTGCCTCCCCACCCCACCCCACCCCAGGTGATGCAGTTCGGGAGGATCGACGGCAGCGCCTACATCCTGGATTTCCAGTACCCCTTCTCTGCCGTGCAGGCCTTCGCGGTCGCCCTGGCCAACGTGACTCAGCGCCTCAAGTGAGGGGCCTGGTATGGGCAGGAGAGAGAGGCCTGACCTGATGGAGCCCCGCAGTCCAGGGCCCAGAAGATGAGGGCAGAACTGGAAACATCTCTCAGACCCAGGAGAGGGCACTAACCTTTCATCGTTGTTTGGGTTTTTACTATCCTTTATTGTGTTTTTATTTTTATTCTTTTTAAGCAAAAGTAAGATACAGGAGAGTGGCATTTGGAACCGAAGGGTGCAAGGCACCTGGTGGTGCTTGGGAAGCAAGGCTGCTGTGGGAATGGATGTCCTCCTGGGTTTGCTTCTGTCGGCCACAGGCTGGGGGGCCCTTCAGAGGGAAGGTCAGCCGGCCTCCCGCCTGGCTGGTTCTCCGAGACTAGGAGCTTGTGTCGTTTTCCTCCTCCACAACATCCAGCTTTTATTATTCCTCCAACATCACCACTAGTGTTAAAAAAAAAAAAAAAACATTTAAAGAAAAACACAACCAAAAAATCCTGAAGGTACAGGTTCTCTTGGTGGGGCACCGTTTAATTCACACGTTATGTTATTCCCCACCCCCCCAGGTGACTTGATTAATGAAGGGTATTTTGGCAAATGCACTGTGTTTGACTAATAAAAGGAGGCTTTTTTCCCCGGGGGTGCTGTTACCAGGTGTAACAGGATGTGCTTGTGAGCTGACGGAGAAGGATAACAGGAGGAAGGGACTCCTGCAGATGTGTGCGCGGTCCAAGGGCCACTACATCGGTGCCTCCACTAGATCCCAATGTGTCAGAATTCCGTCGGCTCAGCGATCCTTCCGTCTAATCAAGCTCCCCACACGTGGCAGGGGCAGTGGTTTCCTGGGCTGCAGGGATGGGTCACTAGAGGCCAAGAAGTGGGGGTTCCCTCCCTCTCCCGCTCTCATTGTGGAATCTGGGAACCCCAGCCGACACAGTATTTTTCCCGTTAGATAACACTGTTCTGTACTTTTTCTTCCTAAAAATGCTGACAGCACTGATTTGAAAGTACTCCTTTCCTCTTTGGGGCTGTATTAAAATTCAGTTGGCTAGAGACGTTTTCCAACAGATTAGAAATGTAACAAAAAATAAAAGATGTTAGGCACTTGCCAGGGTGTGAAAAGATACAGTTATAATCAGTTCTTTGACAAGAGCCCCACCAACTTCTCTAGAGGGTAAAAAAAAAGTTGTTTATTGACTGTACAGACTGTTTACTGAGGTGATAAACCACTGGGAGAACATGGTTAAAGTTACAGAACCTACTGAAGTTCTCGACTGTTGCTTGTTAATTGCAACAACAAAAATCCAGAGATTATCTTTCCCCATCTCCCTCTCCTAGGGGACTTGTTGGGCCATATTCAGCCCTGCTCATAACACGACCCAGTTCATGTTTTTGGTTACTCATATCTGTGAGAGTAGGGCAGGAACACAGGAACTGTCTACTGGTTTAGGGTCCTAAATTTGGATTTTGTTTAAAAAGAAACAAGTGGAAGATACTGCAGAAGTGTATTTTCAAAAAAAAAAAAAAAATGGTTTTTAGTCTTCTGTTTTAGTTTAAAAATTGGGAAGGAAACAGGCCCACTGAAAGATGACACCCCCTTACCACTGTCTCTAGACCCCGAAGAAACACAGGTGAGGTTTTAAATATGGTGAAGGCCATCTCCCCGCTATTACCAGAGGTTCCCATATTTTAAAATATTGAACCTGATTCTTTGGTGGGTAAATTTTTCCAGAAAGAATTTAGCTGTGTACTCAGAATTACATAATTCTTTTATATGAGTTTGTGTAGCTTAATATGATGTTTCAGTGCTTATCATCAGTTGTGCAATAATGGTTAGAGCCTATTTCTAAATAATTTAAAGCCAGTTCCCTTGTTTTTATTGTCCAAGAGTTAATTATTTATCTTGCTTTGATAGTGTTCGTAGAAATTATTCTGTTACTATGTTCTGGTGAGTTATGCCATTTTATTATTTATTTAGAAAAATAGTATGTTTGTAACGACTTATTTGGTGGCAGTATGTTTTGCTGCAAGAAATAAAAAGGATATGGTAGAAGGTGGTTTTTTTTTTTTGCTGGACAGTTTGTGCTTTTTCTAATTGGGAAAAACTCCTACTCATCCTTTAAAAGTAATTTTTTTTTCATTTTGTGTTATCAATTATATACAAAGGAGATTTCTTCGAGATAATAGATCATAAAATACTATTTCCCCTTCTGTTGAAAATTTTATTTTCAATGAAAATAAGAGGCGAAATGAGAAATCCTTGGAATGAAAATGACAAATATGTGTGAAGAGAAAGTGAATATTTGTAACAGATAATGAACTAAACTTGCTGAATGCTTAGCTCAGTCCCCAGAAGCCCTTTTTCCTACACAGGGGTGAAGGCCTCCACCCTGGATGTTTGGCAGGAATTTGCCTCTGATGAGCAGAAGCCGCCCCAGCCTGAAGGAGGAGGCAGCCACTCGCCAATCAGAGACAGGTGGCTGTAGCCATTGTAATGCTGTGTCTTTGCAGTTGATGGTGATGATTTCACTTACTTTGAAAATTGCTTTCATTTGGTCATTCTCTATCAAAGTCAGTACTTTAAGCAGTGGAAGTGTACATACTTAGTGTTTATTAATAGCAACTTATGAATATTAAGATACCTCCCTGGATCTCTAAAGTTAAAAACATTAGCACAGTAAATAGTCAACTACAGAACAGGATCCACACCTCTTTGAGAGAAGCGGTATATTAACAAACGTGGAAACCAATTTTAAACTTGGTTTAACCTCATCAAACCAAAGGCACAGCTTTGAGTATAGTACACCCATTGAATGTATGTGTATCCTAAGAAGAACTCACACCAAGAAAGCAGGAAAATGTCAAAGCTCTCGTGGCAGAAGTCAAAGGGTTTGCAGTGTTTTCACCCTTGGCTGTTGCTTCCTTATCGTGCCCCAAGAGGACACTTGAACGTGTGATCATAGATGAAAGCCAGGAGACTGACCCCCAGATCGAGCCAGCTCTGCCACTGAGTTGGTGGGTGACCTTGGGCCTCTGTTTATCCATCTGTAAAATGAAAGGACGGTCTGAACAATCTTATAAATGCCTGCGGTCCAGATCAATGGTGTGAGGGCCTGAAGTGTACGTTTCCTCATTCCACTTTACAAATTTGGAAGGTAGGTTTCAAAACATGGCCTTTTGTAGAAGAAAAAAATTTTTTTTTTTTGCCTGTTTTCATGAGCCACCTACTGAATGTAAACCAGTGCATTTAATACCTTTGGAAGCTTTACCTCTAAAAGCAAATGAATTTGGAATCATGTTTGTTCTCATAAGATTATGCAAAAGCACCAATTCCAGGCAGGCTTCCCTGGTAGCTCAGTTGGTAAGGAATCCGCCTGCAATGCAGGAGACCCGGGTTTGATTCCTGGGTTGGGAAAATTCCCCAGGAGAAGGGATAGGCTACCCACTCCAGTATTCATGGGCTTCCCTGGTGGCTCCGATGGTAAAGAATCCGCCTGCAATGTGGAAGGACCTGGGTTTGACCCCTGGGTTGGGAAGATCCCCTGGAGGAGGGCATGGCAACCCATTCCAGTATTCTGGCCTGGAGAATTCCATGGACAGAGGAGCCCAGCGGGCCGCAGTCTGTGGGATCACGTGACTGAGCAAGGCTAAGCACACCGATTCCAGGTGAGACGGACCCACACATGTGTGTGCCCTGGTTGGTGGGCACCCCTGAGAATGGTCCTAAAACAAGTCACCATTTGCCCTAAAGGGTGGGCAGGAAAAAGACAAACGAGTGTATACCTCGACTGGCTGGAGTTGCCAGGCGTGCTCTGCAGTGTTGCACGGTCTTCACGTGCAGGCTTCTCAAGAAGGAACCCATTGTGTCCCCCGTGGGCCGTGTATCGCTCGGCCAGGTCAGTGGTTGTGCACAGAGTTGGTTGAGACAAGATGTGTCCAGATGAGGTGGAGTTCCTGGGATTTTTGTCACAGCACACAACTCAAAAACTCTTCACCATTCCTGTGTCTGCCTATCTCTGGCTGATGAAACTCTGAAGGGTTGTGGTTTTCATTTCTTTGGCTTTGTGTGATTTTCTTGTAACTTGTGCCTGTGTTTTCTGTTTATATGTTCTTTAAAGGGGGAGGGGGACGGTTCTAAGACCTTGTTTACTGTAGATACAATTTCTTTTGTGTCATAGCAAAGTTTGCGTTCGACTGAAGAAGGCGCTGTATTATTTTACCAAGGGGAGTATTGTTTTTGCATTTGTTTATAAATGCATCATTTGAGTACTGTAAATTTGGACACACGTTCTGAGTTTATTACTACTGGCGTTTCCTTTTTCGTTTTGTTTGTTTGTTTTTTCCTGACGGTTACACACGCAGTGCAGGTGCACACGCCCCAGACCAAACCAGACCCCCTGCATGTTCCCGGCCCCGCCTGGGGGTGGCGCGCTGCCTGCTGCGCCTGGTTCCTCTCCTATTGGCCGATCGGTCGGTTTCTGAACTCAGCATACTGCTTTGTTTCATTTTCCAAGCAAGATCTGTTGAGGTTTCCAAATTTCATTCTGATGAGCTCACCCTGGTCTCCTCTCTCCTTATGTGTTTTGTGTATTTGATTGTACAGGAGGTATTCTAGAAGGCATTGGTGGTTTG
Source organism: Bos taurus (assembly GCF_002263795.3). Classification (NCBI taxonomy): domain Eukaryota; kingdom Metazoa; phylum Chordata; class Mammalia; order Artiodactyla; family Bovidae; genus Bos; species Bos taurus. The sequence goes on from NC_037336.1 coordinate 94,965,462, forward strand.
CATTCAAAATGATGTGGTTTGTCCAAATTATTTTCCATCTTTATTATTGAGATGGATCAATCTCCTTATTTTTTTTTTCTTGATGATTTGAAGTTGTAAGAGTTGTCAGCTATTGCTTAATAAAATTTTCAGATCAAAAAAACCCCCACAAAAACCCATCAGTTCCTTGTGTGCCAAATTCAGATGTGGTCTTAAGTCATTTGAGAAGAAATCGGTTCTCTCTGTTGGCATGACCCCGGATGACCGCGGCTCCAGTTAGACTTCTGGGTTACCGCCAACTGTTACGTGACACCTGAGGCCTTTATTATCATTGTTCCTTCTGAGAGGTCCCAGATCATGCTGTTTTCCTGTTGAGCTGATCTGAGTTTTTGTTTCTCTTTGCTTTTGTAAAAAAAAAAACCAATTCAGGGTGCTTCTGTTAGTACCTACAAGATCTGAGGTGCTAAGTACATTGACACTTTCCTTTTTTACTTTGTAACAAACTTAATAAACCCAGGTTTTGAGCAATCCCACTACAAGTGCTAAGATAACTGTTAATTGTTATTACTTCTAATGAGACTTGGTGCGCCTCCCTGCTTCGTCCTGGAATTCCCTCTGACCTTGGAAGGGAGGCAAGGACTGAGGGTCATAGGAGGCTCACCTGTGAATACTGTTCCCATGCGCATTTACAGAGCCATCCATGTGGTTTTTCCAGAGATAAAAAATAGATATGGTCACTCAAGCTTTAGGAGACAGAACCAAAAACCACTGTCATCTCTAGCAAATTTTAATCATTAATTTCTAAATAATCATAGAACTATAAATCTGTGCTTTAAATAGTAATAGTCATACAAAGCTAAACTGGATTTTGTATGAGAATCAAAATAGATCTGGTTTTATTGTGAAAGTTTGTGAGCTTCAAGTTGATATTCCTTGTATCTTCACCACTTAAATCAGGTAGCAAGGAGACCTGATCAGAAACAAGCTCCTTCCTCCCCTCCCCTGAAATCAAGGGCCCAAAGGCCTCAGGGCCAGGCTCTGTTGTGAGCTGAGGGCCATGCGTAGGAGTGGGATCACCTTCTCCACCAGCCCGGCTCCTGGGGGCCATTCAGTGTGAGGTGGTGTCTCCAGAAATGATTTATTTTCAAAGTAAGGATACTTGGCAAATCCCTTTCCTTCTAAAACCTCATCTTGAAAAGGATGCATTCTGTTTTTATTCTGGCGTTCAGTATTCTTTTTCCTGGTAGTGTTAAGAGAATAGAGAGTCAATTTAGCTCCCATATCCTGGCCCCCAAAACTCATTGGAGACACACAACTGCCTCGTGGACATTGCACTGCAACTATTCTAAGAATGCACAGCTGAATCTCCATACTCCATTATAAAGTGGATACCTTTTACCTTCTTTTCTTTCAGAAGAAAATTGAAGCATTGAGAGATTGAAATGATTTCTGGATTCCATACACCAAAAAAAAACAATCCTGAAGTACAATCGAAGGTTTCTGGATCGCATTAATGAATAGACCTAGTTTTGATTCCCAGCTTCTCAGTCAGGTGTTTCGTAATCATGTGCCTGTAATGAGCTCTGAGCCACTTGCACTCAGTCATCTCCTGGGAAAAGAGAGGCAGTGTAGGTGGGCCGCCCTCGCCCACCAGCAGGCGCGCCCACCCACTCGAGAGCTCGTCCTCTAGAGTTGTCAGGAAATCGAACGGTTACTCACCTGGGCGTCATGAGGGAGCTGGTCTGCGTGGATTTGTTTCTCTGCTTATCTTGGAAACCATTGCTCGATGCACTGAAGAACATGCAACCATCCACGCAAAGAAGAGGCTTGTTTCTGAAATCTCACTCGAAGTTCCTGTTGGAACCGTAGGTTCAGGCCACAGCAGGTACAGCAGCCTAGAAGCAGGACCCTAGCAGGCAACTGAGTCCTGGGCGAAAGTAGTTACATCCCTCTGCTTTCTGTCTTCTGGGGTCCCTGCCTCCACATCACCTCACTCCTCAGAGTGTGCATTCTCTGTGATTTTAGAGAATGTGAAAGCTGCTCTCCTGAAACTTGCAGTGCAGTTCCCAGACTTGTTCCTTGAAACTTGGCACTTAAGGCAAAGTAAAAGCTGTGGGAAATTAGGAAAAAAACTATAGCAGAGAACTTACTGAGTTTATCTTGAGGCAAGATAAGCCTGAGGAATTTATTAAACCTCAGCTATCTCTCAGGACAGCGTCTTGGCCATGTGGGATGTCTGTGCCTTCAGTTGATTAATCTGAAATTCAGGTAGCCCCTGTGCTGCTCAGCTCTAGTGTATTCCAGGCACTTGCTGAGCCCCATGGTTATGCAGCGGTTTTCACTGCATGTGCGACAGTAGCCCCCACCCCCAGGATGCCCCAAAATGGGGGAAACTTGGATGATAAAGGCTGGCTGCATCACAGTGTCTCAAACCACTGATCCAGTTGCCTTCTTTTAGTCAAGCCCATTACCTTGGTCATTTCTCCCATCTTCAGCCAACAGGGTGCAGAGAGCCCTCGGGACTGCTCTTCCAGTCTCCAAAGCACGACAAAGAGGCCAGTCCTGACACCATTCCCCATTTGTGCATGGGGAACCGAGGATCATTGAGTGTCCTTTTAGCTTGGCCTCCAGCTCATTCAAACGGTCTTGTCATTTCCCCTTTCAAACAAATCAGCTCCGTGTTTCCTCCTCCCGCGTGTCACCTTGAGGGCCGCCCCCCTCAAGCCACCAGTGGCGTCATGCATGGACCCAGTAGTAGTGCAGCCCCAGGTGTAAGAGGAGCAGTCCTTTAATCCTTGAGTCTCATACTTTTCGTGTCTGATATCATGGAAATCTGGGCTTTACCAGTGTTACTTTTTGTCTCTGGTAAGAAGGCGAGCGGCCAGATACCACAATGCTTGGGATGCAAACGCGTGATGGATTCCCACTGGGAAGAGAAGGGCTGTCCTCAAGTGATTTATTTCTGTCTCTACTGGAGCCCCAGGGGGTCCTCTGAGTCCCGGGTACATGTTCCCAAAGTACCTGTGCAGACTACGGGGGGCTCTCAAGTCTGGGGATTATGGTTTCTTGCCAGTACTGAAGCTTGCCTCCTTTGTTTTCAATCATGAAAGAATATATTTCTCTGCCAGAAAGAAATTGTCTCCATTCATTCCTTGTGTCCAGTCATGTGGGAGAAAGTCCCGTCAGCACCAAATGGTTCATTTGATGGTGCTGATCACACATGGAGTTGGCCTCCCTTCCCCAGCCTTTCCCTTTCCCTTTTCGTTTCCATTAGCTCCACCCTGGTGGGTCTCACCATGCTTCAGGGCCCCCCTTGGGGTCCCAAAGAGTCAGATACGGCTGAGTGACTAACACTTTCACTTTCAAGAGTATATTTAAAAGCATAATAATTTTTCAAAAGCAGCCAGGTACAAGTGCATCTGTTCCAAGAGACTTTTATCTGGAGCCTAGTACTTGTTTTTATCTTTAGTACACTATAGAGGGGCTTTCCTGTTGCTCATCTGATAAAGACTCTGCCTGCAATTCTGGAGACCTGGGTTCCATCCCTGGATTGGGATGAACCCCTGGAGAAGGGAACGGCTACCTACTCCAGTATTCGGGCCTGGAGAATTCCATGGACTGTATAGTCTATGGAATCACAAAGGGTTGGACACAACGGAGTGACTTTCACTCACACTTTAGAGATGCAGCTAAAACTAATTTAATTAGCTAAGGTCTTCCAACCGACACAACCCAAGGCTGCCTGGCTGTATGTATAGTATCCAGACTAGAGCAGAGGTGAACAGGACACCAACAGCACAGCCCCCTAAAAACAGCAAGTTCTGCAAACCACCATGGGCAAGCGTGCTCTCCCTCTTCTCAAGCCCCTCGTGGGAGAGTTTGGTCCCAACAGAGAGATGAAGAGAGCAGGCAGAAACTCCTAAGTGACTTCACTACAAGCCAGGCAGTGTTGAGAGCCGGGAGCACACTGCAGAGCAGCCAGACTAGCACTGCTTTTAGAAAAGGGCACGTGTAAAACTTCGTAAATGACAAAGAACGAGCACCAGCTCCCGGCCAGTGGATACCCACCCTCCCGGGGAAACAAGGCCCAGACCAGAGCCCAGGGCGAGGCCGAGAGTCGGCCTCACATTCACCTTCTCTTCATTCCTCCCTGATGGTCAGCTTCCCGAGACGGGCATGATGCTCCAAAGACCTGGGTGCACCTTGTCCAGACCCCTGACTTGGACGTCTTAGAAGTGTTGAGAAGCTCAGTTAAAATTCAGAGAAGAGAAGCCACTCTCAGGACAGCTGACGTTTCATCAGAGCCCGTGCTGCTGGCAGTTAAGACCCACCTGGGTGTAGGGGAAGGGACTCTGTGCAAAGAGAAGAACCAGAAAGTACCATATGCCTGGGGGTTTTCCACACTGGCTGTCCTCCTAAGAAGAGCTGGTCTTCAAACCTCTCCCCTGGGCAGGGCAAAGAGCCACATGAGGCAGAAGAGATGGGGCCCTGACCCAGACCTTCCTGCACCCAGGTCTCCTTCTGGTCACTTTGTGCCGTGGAAGTGTTCCGGGTTGCATTCCCTCCTCTCACAGAAGCAGTGAAGCACTCAGCCAGGGCCCAGACTCCAAAACTCGTCAGCCCCACCCAGACCTGGTGCCTGGCCTGTGCTGGGTTGGAGGTGCTCTGTGCTGAGCATCTTCAAGGTTACAGGTAAAGGATGTGGGCATATCTACAGGGTTTGGACATTAACACCCAGGCGTTGTTCTTGGAAACAGTTCAGATTTTATTTAAAACTTACAAAGCACTTATCTCCTTAACAAATGCCCGTGTGCACCACTGGATGACAGAGTTATAATTGAGACCAGACTTGAATGGAGAGTTCTTGGTAAAGCCTGGGTCACAGCACTCTCAATGAGTGGTGACAAGACTATTAACTGTGAACAGGTTCCAGATCAGTGGTGTGGGATCAGGAGCACTGTTCTGAAAGCTGGGAGATGAAGGAACTTATCCTGACTGTCATCAGCATTGCATCAACAAGTTCAGATATGCAAAGGACACCACACTAATGGCAGAAAGTGAAGAGGAACTAAAGAGCCTCTTGATGAAGGTGAAAGAGCAGAGTGGAAAAGCTGGCTTAAAACTCAACATTCAAAAAAATTAGATTATGGTGTCTGGTCCCATCACTTCATGGCAATGTAGAAGGGGAAAAAGTAGAAACAATAACAGATTTTATTTTCCTGGGCTCCAAAATCACTTGCAGACAGTGACCGCAGCCATGAAATTAAAAGACTTGCTCCTTGGAAAAAAAGCTATGACAAACCTAGACAGCACATTAAAAAGCAGAGACATCACTTTGGCAACAACTGTCCATGTAGTCAAAGCTATGGTTTTTCCAGTAGTCATGTATGGATGTGAGAGCTGAGCCATAAAGAAGGCTGAGGGCTGAAGAATTGATGGCTTAGAATTATGGTGCTGGAGAAGACTCTTGAGTCCCTTGGACTGCAAAGAGATTGAACCAGTCAATCCTAAAGGAAATCAACCCTGAATATTCATTGGAAGGACTAATACTGAAGCTGGAGCTCTGATACTTTGGCCACCTGATGCGAAGAGGTGATTCACTGGAAAAAGACCCTGATTCTGGGAAACGTTGAGGGCAGGAGGAGAAGGGGATGACAGAGGATGAGATGGTTGGATGGCATCAGCAACTCAGTGGACATGAGTTTGAGCAAACTCCAGGAGATGGTGAAGGACAGGGAAGCGTGGTGTGCTGCAGTCCATGGGGTCAGAAAGAGTCGGGCACAGTGAATGACAACTACATATAATGAGGAGACCAGACTAAGTCTGTATTCCCCAAGGGATGGGTCATATTTCTCAAGTACTTTGAACTCTGATGAAAGGAAAACAGACTTCCTTTACTGTAGGGTTTTCTAGAACTATCAATACTCTAATGTGTTGTGCATGGTAGACCACACAGAAGAAGAAATACTGAAGTTTTTAGTGACCCAAACTCTTTTGCCCTTGGATTTTAAGGGAGCATCTTAGTAAGACCAATGACCCAAGGAATAAATAGAAGTAGGGAAATTGGGTTGGATGCACTCCACATTCTTCCTGACTTCAGAATTCTGTGCTTCTGTGAATTTTACTGAAAACCTAAGGCAGGTTTCTTTCACCCTCTTCTCATAGAATAAAGGATCTACTTCGCTCCTGCTCAAGCAGGCGAGAGACCCTTGATCAAGTGTGGAGTGTGTTTGCTGAGCTGCACAGGTGTAGAGGCTGGTTTGTTTCTACAGAGTACTTACTTGAAGAAGCAGAGCTGATAGAAACAGAAATGAGCTCTTGCCGTTTACAGCCTACCAAGATGCAAATATTCAGCTTGTTTAATTTGCAGTTTAACTCTCGAAAATACAGTCTTTCCTAAGATAATTGAGATTGAGAATGCCAGACTCATTCTGACCACGCTTGTCATCTGTTCCTAATTAATATTTGGAGATTTTTGTCCCCAGTTTCACTGGGGCCCTAGACCTCATCTTTCACTCAGTTTAGAGAAGAGAACCACTTAGGGTCAGCCAAGTGTTTGTCTGGGTTGAAGCCAGTACACCCTAAGGTCTGTGATCTCCAGGGCTTGGGGGTTCATATCCAGAAATGCTGGCTCGATAGATGATTTACCAAAGTAAACATCTCTTCTGAGCTCTTGCAAAAGACTTCTTGTCATGTCAATTGCCAGTACCAAGAATATTTGATGACCTGAAAGTCAGAGCAGATAATGTCCCCTAGGAGCCCCTGAATGTGGCATCCTACTGGGGACTGCCCAAATGGCCGGGGGACAGCTGGTGGCCACCTGGGGTCAGCCTCGATGGAGGGGGACCAGGCCTCACTGTGTGCTCCCAGGAGGGTCCCACGCCCCTGGAGAGCACCTCCTAAAAGGAGGCCGGGGGCTGAGGGCCCCAAAAGGGCCGCTGAAGAGGTACTGTGTGGTGCCCGCTGATACCAGGGAGACAGTGCAGGGGTCAGGGTCACCTCAAGATGATCTGGAAATTTGTTTTTGTCTTACATTTACGGAAGTAAAGACTAACCAGTGGTGACAAGCAAAGCCTAGTTCTTCAGAGCTTGATGTAGCAAGGGCGTCATTTCTCATCAGTGTGATTGGCAGAGACTCAGAGGAGTCAGGGGAGCGGGCTTCTTAGTGGAGAAAAGGCGTGACCCAGGTATGTCCTGATGGAGGCTTTGGGGAAGCTGGAGGTGCCTGATTGGAAGCCTGGGGTCTGGTGGTTGGTCAGGAACATACTGGTTTTCTCTGGTTGGTCCTGAATTGGAAGCAGGGATGAAAACTAGGGGAACTGTCAGTTACTGGCCACCTGCTGACTATACGGGGCCATTTGTCACAGAGGTTGTTGCTGGAGGTGGCAGTGTGACTCCCTCAAAGCTGACATCGAGCATACTGGCCTTTGGGAGTGGCTACAGCGGGTTTCAGGTCAGGGTGTCTGTATAGAGTCTGGTCACTATCAGTTTATCCCTTCAGCCTCAGTTTAAATAAGAGTTTATCATAAGAGTGAAATCAACCTACCCCCAGTGAACAGTAAATTAACTGGCACTAGTTAAAAAAAAAAAAAAAAAGCCTTACAGTTGCCTCAGTTATATTTTTAAATACTGTCCAGAAAGAAGCAGTGCTGTCCAGAAAACACGCATCTCGCTCAGTTTCTAATTTAATCTTGTAAAAATGGAAAGGGCACATGCGGAAACGGTCATAAGGGACAAACGTCCTAGGAGCCCCTGGAAGTTATGTGAGAAAAATAATTAGGAAATGCACAGCAGATCGTCATCCAGTTACAGCCACGTTTTATCACAAACCTCAGTTTTATTTTACTGCCTTAGTTCGCCCCCCAGGAGCACACAGCGAGTTCGTCAAAGCTTATTCGCCTTTCCTGTGGCAGACTTGGGACATTGTTATCACTGATAAAGGCAAGTTCAGGGAACCGCTGCTCACCCACAACAGGGCTGGGCTGCTGCTTGCCTGGCCGCCTGCTTCTGACACGTCTGAATAAGAATTCTCCCACCTCTAAATAGGAATACCACCCTGGGGAGAAAAATGGATGCTGAGTCCCCCTGGGGAGGTGGCAGGGGAAGGTGTAGCAACTCTGAGAGAGCTCAGCGGTTCATGAATAGAAAGCCAGCGTGTTCTCGAAAATTCAGGGAGCATCTAATTCTCTACTGACTGACTCACCGTGTAGAAGGGGTGGAAGTATAATGTCGACAGCTTTACCCACGCTCCTTCTTAAGTCATCCAGCCTGCCAGTGTCCGGCTGCTGGACAGACATGGGCCTCTGCTTCTGCAAGTCCTCTGATGCTTGGGTGTCATCTCGTTTGAGATCCCCTTTCTCAGAGAACCAGACTTTCAACTCAGGGTTGAGTGCACTGACCCACTGGTAAATATCTATTAATAACAACTAGCTTTCTAGAAACAAACAAAGCCCTGAATGCATGATATGCCCGCATAAGCATTATAGATCGCCACAATACAAAGAATGCATAGCACACAATTACAAATAATAAAATATACAGCACTCTATTATAATTCCATATGGCCATTTGGGTCTCAGAGAATGCATCTGTTGATTTTCTCCAAACGCTTATATCCGTAGCCAACCTATGACTACAACTGACAAATTAGCATAGTTCTGACATGAATGTTGGTTGTGAGTGAGACAAATGTGAAACAACAAAGATGTATATTGCATGCATTGCCAGAACTTTACTAGGACATTAATGACACGAGCAATTTCTGTGCTAAATAGGATAATGGTTTCCAAATACTGGAAGAAAATTTCCTAAATTTTTGTGCTATTTACAATGTGGTGGCAACTGACATGATACAGTTTTCAAGTTAAAGTACATTTTTTTAAAATTTTATTTTATTTTTAAACTTTACATAATTGTATTAGTTTTGCCAAATATCAAAATGAATCCACCACAGGTATACATGTGTTCCCCATCCTGAACCCTCCTCCCTCCTCCCTCCCCATACCATCCCTCTGGGTCGTCCCAGTGCACTAGCCCCAAGCATCCAGTGTCGTGCATCGAACCTGGACTGGCATCTCGTTTCATACATGATATTTTACATGTTTCAATGCCATTCTCCCAAATCTTCCCACCCTCTCCCTATCCCACAGAGTCCATAAGACTGTTCTATACATCAGTGTCTCTTTTGCTGTCTCGTACACAGGGTTATTGTTACCATCTTTGTAAATTCCATATATATGCGTTAGTATACTGTATTGGTGTTTTTCTTTCTGGCTTACTTCACTCTGTATAATAGGCTCCAGTTTCATCCACCTCATTAGAACTGATTCAAATGTATTCTTTTTAATGGCTGAGTAATACTCCATTGTGTATATGTACCACAGCTTTCTTATCCATTCATCTGCTGATGGACATCTAGGTTGCTTCCATGTCCTGGCTATTATAAACAGTGCTGCGATGAACATTGGGGTACACGTGTCTCTTTCCCTTCTGGTTTCCTCAGTGTGTATGCCCAGCAGTGGGATTGCTGGATCATAAAGCAGTTCTATTTCCAGTTTTTTAAGGAATCTCCACACTGTTCTCCATAGTGGCTGTACTAGTTTGCATTCCCACCAATAGTGTAAGAGGGTTCCCTTTTCTTCACACCCTCTCCAGCATTTATTATTTATAGACTTTTGGATCGCAGCCATTCTGACTGGTGTGAAATGGTACCTCATAGTGGTTTTGATTTGCATTTCTCTGATAATGAGTGATGTTGAACATCTTTTCATGTGTTTGTTAGCCATCTGTATGTCTTCTTTGGAGAAATGTCTATTTAGGAATATATCTACCTAAAGAAACTAAAGACCTATATATAGAAAACTATAAAACACTGGTGAAAGAAATCAAAGAGGACACTAATAGATGGAGAAATATACCATGTTCATGGATTGGAAGAATCAATATAGTGAAAATGAGTATACTACCCAAAGCAATTTATAGATTCAATGCAATCCCTATCAAGCTACCAAAAGTATTCTTCACAGAGCTAGAACAAATAATTTCACAATTTGTATGGAAAAACAAAAAACCTCAAATAGCCAAAGCGATCTTGAGAAAGAAGAATGGAACTGGAGGAATCAACCTACCTGACTTCAGGCTCTACTACAAAGCCACAGTTATCAAGACAGTATGGTACTGGCACAAAGACAGAAATATAGATCAATGGAACAAAATAGAAAGCCCAGAGATAAATCCACGCACATATGGACACCTTATCTTTGACAAAGGAGGCAAGAATATACAATGGATTAAAGACAATCTCTTTAACAAGTGGTGCTGGGAAATCTGGTCAACAACTTGTAAAAGAATGAAACTAGAACACTTTCTAACACCATACACAAAAATAAACTCAAAATGGATTAAAGATCTAAACGTAAGACCAGAAACTATAAACCTCCTAGAGGAGAACATAGGCAAAACACTCTCTGACATACATCACAGCAGGATCCTCTATGACCCACCTCCCAGAATATTGGAAATAAAAGCAAAAATAAACAGATGGGACCTAATTAACCTTAAAAGCTTCTGCACATCAAAGGAAACTATTAGCAAGGTGAAAAAACAGCCTTCAGAATGGGAGAAAATAATAGCAAATGAAGCAACTGACAAACAACTAATCTCAAAAATATACAAGCAACTCCTACAGCTCAACTCCAGAAAAATAAATGACCCAATCAAAAAATGGGCCAAAGAACTAAACTACATTATTAACATTGTCTCCATGACTTAAGTCTAGAGCCTAGACTGGAAGCAATAAACAAAACCAAGTTAACTCCTGATTTATGGCTTTTTGCTGATTTTCATGATGTAAATATTCCCACCAGAGCCCATTTCAAGCAACCAACACATCCCTGAACAGGGGAGTCAGAAAGAGATGAACAATGAGGAACAGCTTAATGTTTAAAAATGACTGAGTTAAACAATCAGCTCTCAAGATTCCTAAAAATTGAACCATCAGCTATTAGGAGCCAGCATGAGCTGACTCCAGCATGTCGAAGTTTGCGTGTGTTGTTTTTCAGAATGCAGAGCAAGCTGGGCCTCAGATCTGACTGCAGTGTTGGGGTGGTTTAAGCTAAGGGGACTAAGTGCTTCACCTGAAGTTACTCAGATGAAGGGGTTCAAGACATATATTTTTAAAACTTTTTCTATGAATTCAGCAGCTATAAACAAAGTGCCTGCTCCATGCCAGATTCCTGTTGAGACAGGTCATCCCAGGATGGATAAAATCATCCCAGCCCTGCCTCATAGAGTGTACAGTCCCAGCTGGTCACGTCCCCTAGGCTTTGCTAAATCCCTTTCCCAGGTCAGCTCCGGAGAAGGCCATGGCAACCCACTCTAGTACTCTTGCCTGGAGAATCCCGTGGACAGAGGAGCCTGGTAGGCTGCAGTCCATGGGGTCGAGAAGAGTCGTGTCCGACTGCACGACTTCACTTTCACTTTCCACTTTCATGCATTGGAGAAGGCAATGGCACCCCACTCCAGTACTCTTGCCTGGAAAATCCCATGGACAGAGGAGCCTGGTAGGCTGCAGTCCATGGGGTCGAGAAGAGTCAGACACAACTGAGCGACTTCACTTTCACTTTTTACTTTCATGCATTGGAGAAGGAAATGGCACCCCACTCCAGTGTTCTTGCCTAGAGAATCCCAGGGACGGGGGAGCCTGGTGGGCTGCCATCTATAGGGTCACACAGAGTTGGACACGACTGAAGTGACTTAGCAGCAGCAGCAGTCATTAAGCTTAGTCAAGGATCTTTAGTTCTTTCTCACAGGCTATAGATAATATTCTGAGCCATATCCTGTGAGCTATCTTACAGACACAAAACACCAGGCAGAGAAAACCACATGATGATCAGACCGCACCCAGGACATGAGCTGTCACAATTCCAAGAACTGGCCTCAGAGAAATGGGAACAAATGGACCCTGGAAATGAAGATAAAATGTACCTAGAACAACCAAGATGATGCCAGTCAGACCACCGATGACCAGTTTGAAGATGACTGTCAGAGCTGACTGTGCTGTTACGGCATGTAGCCCCCTTCCCACTTCTGTCTATAAAAGCTCTTGCCCCACTGGTTGCCGGGGTGGTGGTGGGGGGTGGGGGGGAGTTGGGTGGGGAGGTGGCCTTTGGAAAGATGTCCTCCCCCCGCCACCAGTTGCTGGCATCTAAAATAAAACAAACTTCCTTTCCACCAGCCTGGCCTGTTTATTGGCTCTTGAGTGGCGAGCTGAGTCCCACACCCCTTTCAGTAACAGAAGCACACCCCATTGTGCTGTGGAGGAGCCTGCCTGGCCCACCCCTCTCCTTCAGGTCCTATCCATCTCTCCTCCCACTACTCCACCTCTGCAGCCTTGACCCTGGTACAAGCCCTGGTGACCCCCCCCTACCCAGACTCCTTCCTGCTCCCTCTTCTCCCTGACCGTTCTCTACTCAGCAGCCAGGGTGATTTTTTTAATAAAAATTCCTGTTTTTATATCACTGCTCAACTTAAAATCCTCTAATGGTGGTCAGGCGTGACAGACCCAGCCCTCGGGCTCCGTTGCTCACCAGCTGGGTACCTTGGGGCTCTGTATCTGTTTCCCCCCCTGCAGAAAGAGGATCACAGAGCGCCCTCTGGAGAGGTTTAAATGCTCAGAATAGTGCGTCACCATCCTTCCCACTAGGTAAGCATGGCATTAGCATCCTTACCTGCTCCTGACCTCAGCTCTCACACCTCTTTATGCTGAACGATAAATAATGATAAATCTCTGCTCTGTGTTCCAGAGCCCCGTGCCTTTCCGCGAGCTGCTCACCACACTGACCTTGCCTGAGCTCGCCCCACTGCCTGACACGCCTTCCCTCATCAGCCCAGCATCACCTCTCAGCTCATCCTGCAGAGCCCTTTCAAGACCGTATTTGCAGCACAGCCTTCCCTTGTCCCAGTCTAGATCAAGTCTCTTGCTGTGTTCCTTCAGAGCACACATCACGTTGTCCTTACACGTGGATTAGGGTGAATATGTAACAGTTCATGTCCTGTCTACACTGTGGACTCTGTGAGCATGCCCAGTGCCTTGTAAAGTACCTGGGACAGGGTGGGTGCTCAGTGTATATAAAATCTCTGTAATAAACAGGGCTTATTTAAGAGATCACTCATCCTAAGCAGTGTCTCACTCAGTAACATTCCAGTGTAAACTGGAAACTTTGACCACAAGCCTTGATGTGCCTAAAGGTAGCATTTGGTGTCAACCCTTTCACCCTACTCTCATTTCCCCCATCCAGCCAGGAGCCCTGCTTAGCCGTGCTAAGTGCTCATCCTGACAGCAAAAGAACAAAGATAACATCAAGACTTTTCCCAAGAATTTTGCCCAAGAGGATTGTTAGCTGTTGAGCACGTTTGACTTCCCAAGACCATTCCTAAAGCTTTCAGTGGGTAATTAGTCACTTACTGAGCATCTACCAGATACAGGACATCATTGCAGCTGCTTCACACACCCACCTTGACTCTGTTCTGCCACAGGAGACTGACCTAGAGAAGGGGTCAGCTTTCCTGAAGGAAATCCTGAAAGCCATGAACATTCAGCTTACTAAGGTCGAGCAATTCTTCCCTTGTAGGTGCCACATACTTTGTCTGTTTTAAGTCCTTATGAGAGAAAAATATTAAATATTATATCAGGAATTTGCTTTAATACGTCCCAACAGCAAAAATGGTAGAGGAATCAGATGGCACTGGTAACTGAAGCTGGTTGCGAGGTGGTGGATGTGTGGATCAGGAGTGAGCACAGGAATTCAGCAGACTGTTTCTGAGTGTGTGTGAAAATTTCCATAATGAAAGTTTTTAAATAGCCTCAAAACATATAAAGCCAAAACTGATAGAACTACAGGGATTCATTGACAAGTCCACCATTGTGATGGAGCATACAACATATTTCTTTTCATTATAGATGAGTCTAAGGCTCAAAAGCCTAATTTCATGGATATAAATAAAACTTGGCACCCAACAACTAGAGCATCACAAAAGTTCCACTTTAAGACAAAAGTGGAACATTTATAAAAATTGATCATATAGGAGACCATAAAGCAAGCATCAACAAAGTTCAAATAATCTATACCAAATAGACTATATTTTTGGAACACAATGCACTTAATGTATAAATCAATGAAAAGACAAAATTGTCTAAATATTTTAAAATTTGAAACGCATTCTAAATAACCCAGAGATCAAAGAAAAACAGATAATGTCTTGGTCATAGAGAAGATAATTTTGTCACACTAGCAGTGAGCTGCTGGCTATTCATGTTGACAGGAAAAGTTTTCTGTAAGCTAGTTAGTGCCTTTCAAGTTCTCTATGATATGAAGAGACCCAAGCCAATCACTGAAGGGACTGGGACAGCAATTTAAAGTATTATACATATTATAAGAAAAGTTTAAAAAATGTTTACAGCAATTATCTATCAGTGATGGATGGACGGATGGATGATTTTCATTCTCTTGCCTAAGCTTCTTTATGTTATTTACGTTTCTATAATGAGAAAGCATGGATATCAGTGCTTTTGGGGAGAAGAAATATGTAAATGATCCAAGGTAGTTAACCCATTAATGAGCATTCACTGTGGGCCAGGCATTGTACTAAGTGCTCTACATAATCCTACCCACTAACTCATGACTGCAAAGGCGCCAAAACAGGGAGTATTCAGCACAAGCTCATTGTTAAAAAGTGGTGGTGTCAGTCGTCTTTCTTGTTGGTATCTGTGCTCTTAGCCACAATTGAATGAATATGTTTGCCTTCTTGCAGTTTCATAAGAGCATCAGAATAAGATAATGGTCCTCTTGACAAGTGAAAGTGTACAAGGCATTTGACGTTCAACAAACATGTATTAAGTACCTATTTGAACTGTGCACACACGTAACTATATTAGTGTTAGTTACTCAGTCCTGTCTCTTTGCAACCCCGTAGACTGTAACCCCCCAGGCTCCTTTGTCCATGGAATTCTCCAGGTAAGAATACCAGAGTTGGTTGCCATTCCGTTCTCCAGGGGATCTTTGCAACCCAAGGATCGAACCCAGGTTGCCTGCATTGCAGGCAGATTCTTTACTGTCTGAGCCACCCGGCAAGCCCGTTAACATTGTTAGTGGTGTGTGTGTAAGTCACTCAGTCGTGTCCGACTCTTGCAACCCCATGGACTGGAGCCCACCAGGCTCCTCTGTCCATGGAGTTCTCCAGGCAAGAATATTGGAGTGGGTTGCCATTTCCTTCTGCAGGGCCTCTTCCTAACCCAGGGATCAAACCTGCATCTCCTGCATTGACAGGCAGATTCTTTACCGCCTGAGCCACCAGGGAAGCCCCAGCACTGTTAGTAAGACATGGCTAAAATGAAGGTACTAAACATTCATTACTTTTGCTAAAACCCCATAACCCCCCCCAAAACTCCACTGAAACAACAGTAAAGGGATTTAAAAAAATAATAATTCTTACACCCTCAAGAACAGGGCAAGTTTGCAAATCATTAAGCAAATGAGCAGATATGCAAAGCCTAGATGCTTTGCCTGTAGTGAGGAAAGCTAAACAACAACCCAGTCTGCACCATAAATTCCTCAAGTATTTTGGGAACTAACAGCAGAGTCACTGTCTGTAGAAGTGAGAGTGAAGATGGGGCAAAACTCAAGATGGGTCACTGCAGACCACTAGAATAGCTGCAAGAAAAAATCTCAAGGGGTCTCCCCTGGCAGTCC
The DNA here is from genome assembly GCF_002263795.3 of Bos taurus. Lineage (NCBI taxonomy): Eukaryota > Metazoa > Chordata > Mammalia > Artiodactyla > Bovidae > Bos > Bos taurus. Next base: position 94,981,190 of record NC_037336.1, read on the forward strand.
AGTGGTTAAGAATCTGCAGTTTCAGTACAGAGTCATGGGGGTTAACTAAGCTTCCATATGCCACACTACTAATAAATAAATAAATAAATAAATAAAAATCTTGATAAAATCAAGAGTAGTAAGGATATGGCACAACTGGAATTCTTATACATTGTTGGTGGGAATTAAAATGTCACAATCACTTTGGAAAACCGTTTGACTATATCTACTAAAGCCAAGTATATGTCTAATCTATAACCCAGTGATCTCACTAGGTATAAACCCTAGTAAAATGAGTGCTTATGCCCTTCCCAAAAAATACACAAGAAAGTTCATAATCAGAATAACCAAAACCTGACAAGAGAATGGATAAATTGTGCTGTATATATACGCACACAGTGGCATGCTATATAGCAAAAACAAAGAAACCAAAGCCAGAAAACACTGCTGTCTGGCTGGGTTTATACTGCTCCACAGAGAAAGTGCTGTCCTGAGACTTCCAGGCATTGGCTTTTAACAGGCCTGTCAGCTTACGCTATCTTTTCTGGATAACCTACCACCATGCTGTGAGGGAGCCCAAGCAGCTTCATGGAGAAGCCTTTCTGAGAGAGGCCATTGGCCAGCAGCCCAGCTGAGTTCCCAGCATCAAATCACCAGCAGTGTGAGTGAACCGTCCTGGAACTGGATCCTCCAGCTGGAGGATATGTGCCACAAAGAAAGACAGAGGCATGGGATCCAAAGAACAGAGGGAGGGAACTCCCTGGCTGATAGTGAAGGGATGGCGTAGCCGACAGCTCTGCACAAGGCATAAGGCAGCCAGTTCACAGCTGGTAGTAGTTACAGAATACTGTGCGGCTCAAGTGTGTGTGATACTCACAGAATTGTTACATATATACCAGCGCCTGTGTACATGTGACATTTTATCTAGCATTTCCAGCTCTTTGTGGTAAAAGAGGTAATGTAGCACATTAGTTACCCCCACGGTGCCGGAGCCAGAAGATTTGCATTGTCCTTTTAGGGTCTGCAGTAGTTCAAAGTTGAGGAGAGTGTAGGCTGGAGAAACTAGAGAAGGAGTCCTGGAGATATTTTTTCTGGGGGTATCTCTGAGGTTAATTAATATTTCCCTTAATGATAAGCTTTCTGTAGCCAGTCGTAAAATAATTGAAATATGGTATATGCTGGTCTCATAATCTTTCTCACAGTACAGACAGCGTGTGTCTTCTGAGCTCCATTCTTTGTCCTCTTGAGATGGTTATATACCATGCTCACATTATTGAATTAGGGCTAAAACCTAACTGCACAGTGCAGGACGTTCAGAAGTTACGGGAATACTTGCACGACCTGAGGGGGCAGCTTGGCTAGCAGACAGACAAGTTGTTCCCAAATATAAGGGGGGGCTGGGCAGCAACTAAAACAGGATGATAAAAATAAAGAGCGAGGAAGAGTGGGTGAAATTAGAGCACAGCTAAAAGTAGCAGGAAATACAGGAATTCTGAGAATATCTAAACGTGAGTGATCATTAGACTTAACAGAGCTTTGAAAAAATTTAGGTTCCTGAGAACCATATTCTATAATTTAGAGTCAATAGTGAGTTGGGCCCCAAAATGTATATTTATAAAAGGCTTCTCCCCTGCTTGCACAATCAACCCCATATGGAAACCTGTCCTGAATTAAGCTGGAAGCAAGCTGACATCATCTGGAACAACTGTTTCTCTGCTTGTTATGGCAAAATTCACAAAAGGAGATGACGCTGTCTTTAGATAAGTAGTCCCATGGAGGGTGTGTTGATATGTGAGTTTTATTTTACACACTAGTGTTAAGCTTTGCAGAGGATGAGAAAAACGCCTTTGCACAGACTTGCTTTTTTATTTTTTTGGTGGCTATAGAACGTGTGGAAAGAGGCATCTCATTTGGCCACGATTCTTCATCATTAAAAAATATTTATTATGACATAACCGTGATGGGTTTCATTCAAAATGTTTTTACAAAAAAAAAAAATGTTTTTACATCAGGTCAAGTGGAACTCAGGAAGGAGGGGCGCGGGGGTGGAAAAAAGGCTTTCCGGGAGCTGTCCGTGGTGCTGAACTGATGCCCGGCTCCAGCCTTTGACCTTACATCAAAGGGGCTCTGGGTCCCGTCCCCAAGTCTCAGTTTCCTTTCAGTTTTCACCTCCAGCGTATTCCCTTTCTCCACCCGAGCAGTAGCAAGGGTAGCCCTTTCTATTTTAGTCCTGGGCGGCAGATGACCTTGTGTTGGCCTCCCCCACCCCCACCCCGGTCCGCTCCCTCTCCTCCCTGGGCGGCGGCCGATGGGCGCGGCACCCTCCGCTCCTTAGGCCCCCCTCGGCGGGGCGGGGCGGGGCGGCGGGGCGGGTACCCCCATCTCCATCCTCCCTGGGGTTGGCTCCCCGCGCCGTGGCTGGCGCCCTGAGCGCGCCGGGCCCCACCGTGCTGCGCGCCCCCTCCCCACCTCCCCCGCCACCTGCTTCTCCTGCTCCTCGGTCCCGCCCAGCTGGCCACCCCCGCCCCCGGTCCCCGGAGCTGGGAAGAGCGAGGGGGCGAAGGAAGCAATACAAAGGGCGGAGCGGCGGGGAGGAGGGGACGCCGGGGCTCGCGCGGACGGCGGCGGCGCCGGGCGCGGGCGGGCGGCGCGGGCATGGACGCCGAGTACCCTGCCTTCGAGCCCCCGCTCTGCAGCGAGCTCAAGCACCTGTGCAAGCGGCTCCAGGAGGCGTACCGGGAGCTCAAGGAGGACCTCACGCCTTTCCGAGATGACCGCTACTACCGGTAGGGGCGCGCGGGCCGCGCGGCGGGCGGAGGCGGCGGAGCCAGGCGAGGGGCAGCCCCGCCCCCGCTGACCCCTGTCCCGGGGCCGAGCTGAGCTCCGGGGCCCGGCGGGGACCCGCCCTCTCCGCCCCCTCCACCCCGCGCCGGCAAGGGGCAGCAGGCCGGCGGGGTGGGCTGCGGCGTTCGCGTGTTGGGGGTCAAGGGCAGCTCCAGGGAGCTGAAGTGGACAGCTTTTTTTCCGTTCTTGAGCCGAGACCCTCAAGTCCTGAGGAAGGGACCCAGGGGGCTTCGGTCCCCGCTGAGTTCCTCCCTCTCCCTGCCCTTTCTGTCCCCCCATCCCCACCCCCACCCCTCCACCCTCCGCGGCCTTCGCTCAGGCCTTGCCCAGACCTGGTCTGCGATGACATCTCTCGCCCTCGAGGGCTGCAGGGAGAGCCTTGGCCTCTCCTCCGAGGAACTCAGGCCCCAGGGGCTTTGGTGGAAATCCCCGAGGCCAGGCTGCTGCGGAGGGTTGGGGGCCGAGGGCCTCAGGGATGGGCGGCACCAAGGGGAAGATGCAGGGGGAAGCGGTGCTCAGCACCCCAGGCAGCGGTGGGTTTGGGCTCGTCTTTGTTCCTCTCCGTCTCCCTCTCCTCTAGCCGGCCTGAGAGCTGTGAGCACCCGCAGCTTCCTCCCTGCGCTTTGCCTTTATTCACTTCTGGTGGCTACAATTACCTGGGGTGTTGCCTTCGAAGTGAAAGGACCCTTCAGGAGTCTGGAGCCTGGAGCCTAGATTGATTTTGTTATTAACCCATCTCCCTGACCCTGAGAAACTGAATTGCTAACTCTGCACTTCAAGCTTTCTCATCTGTAAAATGGGAAGCTTGAACCAGAAATCTTGTTTAAGGTGAGCCTTCTAGTGACAGTTCACCGACTCTGTGCTTGAGGACGGCAGTTGTGTTGCACAGCTATCTTTGAAGCGGTGCTACTCATTTTTGTACAGTCCACTCTGGCTAAAGTTCATATGTATGTATTCACAGGTACTCTGGAGAACACGTATCACATTTATCATCAGATTTTTTTCAAAAGCCTAATGGTTTCCCGCAGGGCTAATTGGCACTATACTGCTGACTAATGTATTTGTCATAAAATGACTGAGTAGAAAAGCCCATTTAAAAAAAACGTAATCTCAGGATCATATGGGGTAGCTTTTAGATGAACCTCACAATCTAGGAGATCTGACCGTATGGGTCCCTGATGTCATGGGGCTTATAGGTAATTGACAAGTGAGTGCAGGCTTCAGTGAGTGCTAGGAAGATAATAAACCAGGTGGCATGATAGAGTGATGGGGTGCTGCTCAGAGAAGGTGGGCAAGGAAGGCCTTTTGAGAAGGTGATGTTTGAGAAGGGAAGAATGAGTTCTACCCACTAGACAATAATCTGGGGAGGAAGGTTCCAGAAGAGGCAGAGGAAGTGCAAAGCCCCTGAAGCCATAATAACATGATATGTTCAAGGAACAGACCAACACATTTGGAGCAAAACGGTCAGAGAGATACTCAGGGCCCAGTCATAGCACACTGAAGGCAAGACTACGAAATATGGGATTCTTTAGAATTCCAGGGTGATGCGATCGGAGGATTTAAGTGACGTGAGCAATTCGGTTGCCTGTCCTGTACAAGCATTTAAATTTTTGCTCCCAGAGTAACTTCATTGATTGAGTTGGATCTTGAAGACCATGAATTCACTCTAGATGGAAGGAGACACTGAATTCTGTCCCCTCGCCCTGGCCTGAGAAGAAGTTTACTGCAGAATGTTTATAATCTTGTGTGTCGATTAGGCTGAATCACAAAGGCTGTTTCCTAGTGAGGGGATGTTTAGGTCATTGAACTGACTTCCCCTGCTCCATTGAATTCTTGTATCTATGAGTTGCACCTTTACAAAGCTAGGTGAAATACTCTTGGGTTTCTAAGTTGGAAAGCTGGTAGTAACAGCTCCTGTGTTTGTCTAGCTGGAAGATGAACTTGCTACTATAATTTTTGCTCCTGTCCTTCTCACCATCTTCATTTCCTCATTAGAGATTTATGACTAAAAATTACCAGGCTATTTTTCCCTGGAGGACCAAGGATTTGCCTCATGTAGATGACAGTACCCCCATAACAGAGTGTAGAAAGGAGAGAGCTTGCTAATGCTGTTTTCAGAAGATGGTTGGCCCCTCAGTTAGGTGGCATGTCTGTTTGCATCTTTGCTATGTAATTTGGTATCACTGTAAAAGAGCAGCCGTGTCATCAAAGGACTCATAGTCATTTTCACAAAATGAGAGATGACAGCTGTACTAGGAAAGGGGGCGCTGCATAATGTGGGTGAAAAAAACAGGAAGCTGGGCGTCTGAAATCCTAATGCTTTGCTAATTCCCTTGGCCTTTGGGAAATGTTTGAGTTTCACTGGTGATTGGTTTTCACATCAGAAAAATGAAGCAGGGATGTTGTGAGGCTCAAGTGCTTTATGAAGCTAACACTAAAGATAGTTTCCAGTACAGACACCAGAAAAGCCAAAGCCACCAGCCTGAACCATCAGGTGAAGGACTGACCGTTGATACCCGCTTAGTGATGTCTACCAATTCCTTTCTTTGTTTATGTGGTAGCAATTGACTGTGCTGCTGCTGCTAAGTCACTTCAGTCGTGTCCGACTCTGTACAGCCCCATAGACGGCCTCCTACCAGGCTCCCCCATCCCTGGGATTCTCCAGGCAAGAACACTGGAGTGGGTTGCCATTTCCTTCTCCAATGCATGAAAGTGAAAAGAGAAAGTGAAGTCGCTCAGTCGTGTCCGACTCTTAGCGACCCCATGGACTGCAGCCCACCAGGCTCCTCCGTCCATGGGATTTTGCAGGCAAGAGTACTGGAGTGGGGTGCCATTGCCTTCTCTGAGCAATTGACTGTACTTGGCCACTAGTAATCCTTTGGGCTATTGCTTCTCATTCATATTCATGGGGAGAACTGGCTGGCTTTCTATAAAGGAGTCGACCCTTTAGAGCTCGACTCTCAGGGAATCTGTTGTGGCCGTTTGGCTGGTCCATCCTTGTTTCTCAGGTTATTACTTTACCTGTGCAAAATACAGGGGCCATCAAGTTGGGCTTGAGTTTTCTTGGCCAGTGAAGTGATGCTCTGGGGCATCCTCACCCAGGAGGCTTCTGGAAGCAACATTTATTTCATCATTATTTATAGCTCTCTAAAAGAGGAGGAATAACTGAAGCCCACAGCAAAAGTCATAGAATCTCTCCTATACCCCCACCAAACGGTACCAAAGAAAACAGACATGTGTTAACAAGGACATGGAATTTTCCTGCACTACAGATGGGCGCTAAACCGCTACAGTCACCGTGAAAATAGTTTGAGGTGTATACTAACACTGAACATGCACGTACCTTTTGGCCCAGCATCTCCTCTTAGGTATGTGCCCGACAGACATATACATGTCTGTCAATGGGCGCGCTCTAAAATGTTCATAGCGGCACAATTTGTAATACTCCTGAACCGGAAGGCAGCCAAATACTCATAACAGTAGGACAGATAAATTTGGCTTGTCCCATACTAGAATGGGCATCCCAGGTTATGCTAGTGGTAAAAAATCTGCCTGCCAATGCAGGAGATGCAAGAGATGCGGGTTTGACCCCTAGGTCGAGAAGATCCCCTGGAGTAGAAAATGGCAACCCACTCCAGCATTCGTGCCTGGAGAATCCCATGGAGAGAGGAGCCTGGCAGGCTACAGTCCATGGGGTCACAGAGAGTCAGATACGATTGAAGTGACTTAGCATGCGCACGTGACATGTACTTTCTGTGTGTGTGTTATGCTTCATTAGAAAGCTCTAAAGAACACCAGCTCCTGTGTCTCATTGACTAGATCGGGGCCCCTTGTCCTTTCTTGAACACAGGCTGGCAAGGGGATGGCATCAGACTTTAGCAAGTGTGAGTGCCCCAGAAGCTGAAGGGGAGCCCGTTCCCCAAGACTTAGCTCTTTAAGGGACTCCTCCCTTGTGTTAGAAGAAGATGTGGAGAATGGATGTCGGGTAGGCAGTCAGCTATGTCCATGGCATGAAGGGTAAAGGGTAAAGACACATGAAGGACAAAAGAAAGTGAAAGTTGAAGCCGCTCAGTCGTGTCCGACTCTTTGCGACCCCATGAACTGAGAAGAACCACGCTGAGTGAAGGCTTCACACTGACCAAGCTCTGGTCCACTGTGCAGAATCAGAACGCCATTATTTAATTGACCTTGAGAACACAGGCAGTGGTGGGCATGGAGTCAGTGCTGGGGGACCTAATCAGATCAGGCCTGCTCAGAGCTGGAATCACCTGGGGGATCTTTTGAACATGCCGAGGCCCAGGCCCCACCCTCAGGGATTCTGATTTAATCATCCTGGGCTGATCCTCAGCCACGATAGAGAAGCTATGTGTGTGAGGGCAAGGTTGACGAGCATCAAGCTGAGCGAGCCTGGAGCATGCACCTCCTTGGTGGGACGGACTTGCCAGCCGGACAGAAGTCTCGGGGTGTTAGCCGAGGCTCCCCCTCCCCTGCTCAGGGCTCAGAGCCTCGGTCCGCTGTCACCTCTGCTGATTCAGCCTTCACCAGGCTCCCAGGCTGACTCGTCTTCTTTTTTGGATTGAAACATCTGGTCAGGTTGCAGTCAGGTTTAAAGGTCTGAGAACGATTTTTTTCCCACTTAAGGCAAACCTGCCTATCTTTACGCTGTCCCTTGGGTCCTGATGTGAATATTCACGTTTCAGCAGCTGACTTTCTCCTTGCTTTCAGCTTACCCGAGGCAACTCTTGACTGTTAAGCACTGATGTCTCTGTCTTTTGTTTCGTTTTTGATGGGAGGAAATGATAAGCATCGCTGATGAGACGTGCGTTGTTAGAACCAGCTTCTCCAGCGCCATCATTTCAAAGGTAGAAGGATCATTTCATGAAGCTTACACGTTTGAGAGCTTAGAATTGGGTACAAATCTGGCTCCGTGGGGGGAAGCTGGCACTGTTGTTGTCTCTTTGGGACAAGATACAGGTGTCAGATGGGCCGAGGCCCACGGGCCTGAGCAGATGGATGTGTGAGCCGCCAGCAGTGATGCCAGAGCAAGTCAGCGACCCCTGGGCGCCCCGTCCCAACCACTGTCTTGGTGTGACACCCCCAGGGAGCATCCCTCCCCAATGGCTCTCCCCTCCCTGCTCTGGGATCCACCTTGTCAGTCACCCCCCTGTTCTAAGGTCTGCCCTCCCCCACTCTGACTCCCTCCCTCTGCCTGGCTCCTTTGGGAGCAACCTTGCTGTCCTCTCCAGCGTATGCTGGTCTGGCTCCCCCCCGAGCCCCACCCGTCCTGTTGTTCTATAAACAGATTAAAGGTGGTCCCGGCAAGTTGGCTCCCATGTTGTTTGTTTCTTCACTTATTTCCCTGACTCCCTCCCACTGGCACCCAACTCAAATGCTCAAAATTTAAATAGAGCCCAAAGAAGCATGGCCTCCCCAGGTGGCGCAGGGGGTAAAGCACCCGCCTGCCAATGCAGGAGACATAAGAGATGTGGGTTCAATCCCTGGGTCGGGAAGATGCCCTGGAGGAGGGCATGGCAACCCGCTCCAGTATTCTTGCCTGGAGAATCCCACGGACAGAGGAGCCTGGGGTCACCGTCAGACAGGACTCATGCAACTCAGCACACACACGAACAAGCATACTTTGAGCCTTTCAGAGTCCTTGCTTTGCACACCTATGAAACTGCACCCAGCATCTGCTAGTCACTGAGGCAGCATCGCTGTGACAGACCCCATGGCTATAAAGACCATGACTCATGTTCCCCTTTGGGAGCCACCCCCTTGGGCTCTGTGAGCAACACCACGGGACACACGGGCCCCCTCCCTCCTCCCCCTTTCCTTTGGGAGTTCCTTGCCCTCCCCGTGCTGCGTAGTGGTCTGGGGCCGGGGGTTGGGGGATGAGGGGTGGGGGGAATCCTCCTGCTCAGAGGGACCTCCCCTCGTGCAGCCTGTCCAAGCGTCACCCAGCAAAGCTTGTTGTGCAACACTGCCACCTCGTGGTCCTGCCTCTTCCTCCATCAGCCCCGAAACCCGGGAACTCGCCACACCTGTCCTGGAGCCGCCCTAGCCCGGGTCACCAGGGACCTCGAAGCATCAATCCAGTGGCCCCTTTCAGGCCCTCACCCAGTGTGATCCTGAAGGATTTGCCCCCGGGGCTGGGACACTCTCTCACAGCTCCTTGGTCCTTCCAGGGGCCCCAAAGATGCCCTTCCTTCACATTCCCTGGGCTTCCCTTGTGGCTCAGCTGGTAAAGAATCTGCCCGCAATGCGGGAGACCTGGGTTCGATCCCTGGGTTGGGAAGATCCCCTGGAGAAGGGAAAGGCTCCCCACTCCAGTATTCTGGCCTGGAGAATTCCATGGACTGTATAGTCCGTGGGGTCACAAAGAGTCGGACAGGACTGAGCGACTTTCACTTTCTTTTACGTTCTCCTCTGACACCTTGTCCTCTACATGGTCTCAACGCATCTTAGGCAAAGTCTCTTCCTGTTTACTGTCTGAGCTTAGAATGGACCCGACTTTTCCTCAAGGCCATGGCACTGTGATTAACAGCGCTAAGCATCTCTGGAAATTACCTTCTCAGGTGGGTGACCTCTTTCCTCCATGCAGTACCGGTGTGTGAATTGAGTACCACTGGATCCTATGAGCCAGGCATTAGCAGCTCTCGTTGCCCGTCGGGCAGCTTTCCAGGTCCGAAGGAGATGGTGAGAGTGGGTCCCAGAGGCTGGATGTGGGGTCAGACCTTTGTTCCTTGGGGAGTCCCGGTCCCCAAGGAGCTGCACGACCTGCTCCTGGTTATTCCCTGACTTCTGAGGTTCCTGGTCCTTATCTTGGCCCAGGGACAGTGTCTTGATCCCAGCTCAGAAACAGGGACATTTGAGGGTGTTTTCTGCTATAAGGTACAGAAAATAGAACACACAGGTGGGAGTCAAGATATAAATTCAAGTCCCGAGCCACAGGTTTTAACCTTGCTATTGGACTGGTCACTATGAGAGGAAGACCATGTCATACCTACTCTCCTTGCCAACCAGCCAGTCAGGAGGGAGACTGGCAGCAGGGGCAGCCTCTGTCAGCCTTGCCTGACCCCAGGAGGACGTAAGTGTCCTGCTTCCCCGGAATGAGGTCCCAGATGGGAATGGAGGTACCTGTTGGTTGTCGCCTTCCCCGCCTCTGCCTGTGAACCATCACCGTGGGGGTCTGATGCGTGGCCTCCAGGTTTCAGTGTTCACGTTTCTGCAGTTAAGACTTTGGTTTCTCTATCTCTGGCTGCCACAGGCTGTTCCAGGAACGGCACATTGACTTCCAGGGGGTCTAAAGAAGGGCTTTAGAAGGGTTTCTTAATAGGGCAAGGACCACACATTGAGTTATGAATAACACTGAACAGGGATCTGGAGTTTATTTTAAATGAAGGCTCATATGCTCTTTATTCTTTGAGGGGGAATCATGGGATCTGAGAATACTCAAGGTTCAGTTCAGTTCAGTTCAGTCGCTCAGTCGTGTCCGACTCTTTGCGACCCCATGAACTGCAGCACGCCAGGCCTCCCTGTCCATCACCAACTCCCGGAGTTCACCCAGACTCACGTCCATCGAGTCAGTGATGCCATCCAGCCATCTCATCCTCTGGCGTCCCCTTCTCCTCCTGCCCCCAATCCCTCCCAGCATCAGAGTCTTTTCCAGTGAGTCAACTCTTCACATGAGGTGGCCAAAGTACTGGAGTTTCAGCTTTAGCATCATTCCTTCCAAAGAAATCCCAGGGCTGACCTCCTTTAGAATGGACTGGTTGGATCTCCTTGCAGTCCAAGGGACTCTTAAGAGTCTTCTCCAACGGGACCTTAATTGCATTGGCAGAACTTTTTCCCCCTTCAGTGTCCATGAATATGGTAATCTCTCTGCCTGTGTCAACTTAAAAGTCACTCTAAAAATGAGGATGTTTCTGTCTGTAGACAAATTTCATCTCCCTGTAACTTTCATTAGAAGGTCCTGGTCTTGCTCTCAGGGGCCCAGAATGGGCCTACATCTTGGATTACTCAGCAGCCCTTGGGGACATTTTCAGGCAGCTTTGGCAGTGTCCCTGAGTATTTGTTTTCTTTTTCCAGTTTATAAACATCCTTCAGATGACGCAGCCCTTCAGGTGACGTCGTTCCCTGATGTCTGTACCATACGGGTCATTGTTTTCTGGCTTCTCCCTGTCTGTGTTTAGGGTTTAGATTCTTTCTGTGCCCCAAGTGATAGGATTTCAAGTTACACTGCACAGTGCAAGAAGGGAAATTATTGGATCATTTAACTAAAAAGTCCAGTGACAGATGTAACTTAGCCCAACTAAATTTAAGAACTCAGAAATGTCACAGGGGCTCAATTTTTCTCTTTTCTTGTAGCTTTGCTTTCCTCTTGGCCAGGCTTTTCCCAACAGAGAGCAAAGAGAGCCACAGCTGCTGCAGAGTCTCGCGCCCCCCGCTGGGCTGCGTCAGTGAACGCGGGGGCACTCATTCGTCATTTGGTGCTTCAGCTGCGCGACTCTGTGCTTGAGGGAAGTCCAGAATGCCTTGAACTGGCTGCTCGCTTTTGTCTTGCATGGGGATTCAATAACGAGGTGCTATGTGCTTATCAGGGCTCTTCCTAGTGGTTCACCCCAGCTTCATTTTTATGTGCATCTTAATGTGAGCAGAGCTATGACCCACACAGCAGAGTTTTTTTTTTTTTTCTTTAATGCTACATCTTGCCCTGAACCTAGAAGAAAAGAGGAAGATATTTGCTTCCTAGAGAGCAGAGCAGGTGTTAAGCACCCCAGTTATTCTCCAGGGGCCCGTCTTTCAGCTGCAGTGATGACTCAGCTTGTGCAGCAGAAAGAGCATCGTCTGCAAGAGGAGAACAGGCCTCCGATCTGGGGCAGGACGTCCAAGGCTTGAAGCGTGCCTTGTCCCTGAAACAGGAACCCTGGGGCTCTGGATTCGTTTCCAGGGCCACTGTGACAAAGTACCACGAACTGGGGGCTTAAGCAACAGACATTTATGGTCTCACAGTTCTGGAGGTCAGGATTCTGAGAACAGGATGGCAGGTTTATTTCTTCTGAGGGCTAGGAGGGAGAACCTATTCCAGGCCTTTCTCCTAGACTCTGGGGGCCCCGCAGGTCCCTGGGCTCATAGATGGCTGTCTTCAGATCGTCTGTCTATCATCCAAATTTTCCTCTCTTAAGAAGACACTAGCTCTGTTGGGCCAGGGCCCACTCTGACCTCATCTTAACTTGATCATCTGCAAAGACCCTATTTTCAAATAAGGCCACAGTCCCAGGCACCGGTGGTTAGAACTCCAGCATCTCTTGTGGACTTAGGTTCCTCCCTGCACATACTTTCTAAACCAGCAGCGGAATGTTTGATGAACAAGTCAGGAGGACTGAGTCCTGACTTGGAGCCATTGCTGCCGTCTTGGAATCAGCACGTCTTGTGGAACCATCTCAGAGCCCCCCTGGCTCTAAAACCAAGACAGCTGTGGGTCTGAAGGGGGTACCCCAGGGACGGTCTCCCCAGAAGACATGTCTGCAGTCTTGTCTGTGACCTGAGCTGCCTGAGGCTTATCAGGTTCAAGTTGGGAAAAGGGTATGTGTATGTGTGTGTGTGTGTGTGTGTGTGTGTGCGCGTGCGTGCGTGCACGCATGTGCATATGTGTACGCATGTGCACACGTGTGGATAGCACATGTGCATGCGTGTCTTGTGCACATGCAGGTGGACGTGCATGTGTGCACACACGTGTACATGTTCGTCCGTGTGTGTGTGTGTGCACACGTGCATGCACTGTGTACTAAACCTGGGAAAGTCTCAGGAAAACCAGGACCAGTCTCCCAGCTGAAGCCCTCCCACCTCCAAGGGCTGCACTTGCTGCCCTGCAACCCCCTTCGCTTTCCTTCCTTGGGAAGGTGTCCCCCTTTCTTTACACTCTCAGAGAACACGCTAGTGTAGCACCAGTCGCCTGACAAACCCAGTTGTGTCACTTGTTCAGTACCTGTGTCGGGTTGTGTCTCTACCAGGCTGGTGTCAGGCCTGGGATGCTGAGGACCAAGAAAGTTAACAGGAGATGGTGGGGGATGCAGGGGTCAAGCGCTGAGAGTGCAAGGTGCGCACGCTCAGTGCAGGCTCTCAGTCATGTCCGGCTCTTTGAGACACCATGGACTGTAGCCCACCAGGCTCCTCTCTCCATGGAATTCTCCAGGCAAGAATACTGGAGTGGGTTGCTATTTCCTTCTTTAGGGATCTTCCCAACTTGCATCTCTTGCATCTTCCTGCATTGGTAGGCAGATTCTTTACCGCTGAGCCATCAGTCTAACAGATTGGGACTGATGCTGAAAAACCCTCCAACTACCAAAAGCAGAGAAGGTGAAGGCTGTGGTGACACTAATTCCTCGTAAGCAGGGGCACCTGGGGGCCCTGAGTCAGGGCTGTGCTGAGCTGCATGTGTGGGATCAGGACTGGGCCCCAGCAGACTCACTAGTCTTCATTTTTGCAAATACCAACAGGTACTGAGGCAAGAGAGTGCATTTGTTTTAATGGTCTCTTAGAGGAGAGAATGAGATAATACATGTAAACTCTTTAGCATGGTAGGAAACTTAAAAGTGAGTCTGAAGGTTCTGTGTACAGTTATCTTACCTTTCGAGATGAAGAAAAGAATTGAAGCAAACATGTTTGTTTGTGGACTTTAAGACTATGGTAGCTAAACTCCAAAGATGGTACCCCAAAGAGCCTCTCTTCCCAGGATTCATGCTCTTTTGTTGTCCTTTGCCCTGGGACCCAGGCAGGCTCTGGCTCTCTTTTCACCAATAGAACGTGGTGGTAGAGATGCTGAATGACGCCTGAGAGTAGGTCACTGCAGCCCTGCAGCTTCAGCTTAGGTGTCTTAGAGCATCTGTCCCAGGAGAAACCAACCACCATGTGTGAAGTCCGGCTTCCCTGAGACCGTGAGGGGCCCAAGCCAGCCACATGGAGAAGCCACAGGGAGGAAGGAACACTGCCTGGCCAGCCCCCAGCTTTCCAGCCAGCCTAGCTCAGGCACCAGACATGCCTCCAGCAGAGCGAAGATGAGCCATCATGTGACTACAGCCCCAGATGTCATCTGAGTGCATTATCAAGGGAGACCACCAGCAAGCACCGCCCAGCTGAGCTCAGTCAACAGAGAACCGCAAGAGAGAACCAACTGCTGTCTCAAGTCACCGTAGGAGGCGCCGTCTGCGATGGCTCCCACTGCCCCCTACGCCCTGGCAAGCTCCCCACCCTGTGAGTGCAGGGTGGACCTGTGATCTGCTGATAACGGAAGGATCAGAGCAAAGGTGGTAGGATCCTGCTTGTGAGATTAGGTGACAGAAGACTGACCTCCGTTGCCCTCTCACTCTGATTCTCCTCACTTGCTCAGTCGGGGGACACAAAGCTACCACGTCGTAAGCTGTCCTGTGGGGAGCCCCAGTGACAAGGAACTGAGCGTGACCTCCAGATCTTGCCAACAATCACATTGTGAGCCTGGAGGCAGATCCTTCCCCAGTTGAGCCTTGAGAAGGCTTCCGTCACCGCTGACACCTTGACTGCAGCCTGTGAGGGAGCCTGAGCCCGAGGACCCAGCTAAGCTGCACCCGGAATTCCCTACCCCCAGAGACTGAGACATAATGCTGTTTCAAGCCACAAAGCCCTGGGTAATTTGTTCTGTGGCGATAGGAAACCAACAGAGTTACTTCAGGTTAGGGTAGTTTGTCATACAGCAATGAAACCTGGGAACAAGTACAATTATAATAAGACAACAAAAACAATAGCCTCATATTGTCAATTAGTGCCAGGCAGAACTTCTGTGCTCCTGGTGTTATTGTTGTTTAGTTGCTTTGTCTGACTCTTTTGTGACCCCATGGACTCTTAGGAGCCCACCAGGCTCCTCTGTCCATGGATCTTCCTGGCAAGAATACTGGAGTGGGTTGCCATTTCCTTCTCCATGGGATATTCCCAGACCAGGGATCAAATCCAGGTCTTCTGCATTGGCAGGCAGATTTTTTTTTTTTTAAACCACTGAGCCACCTGGGAAGCTCGCTCCCGGCATTACTAAACTTGATAAACAAGAGAAAGCATTTGAACCAAAGAGTTAGACCCTTGCTTCTAATTGTCAGTTCTTAGGAGTAGAGAAGACATTGAGAAGGAAGCACCCACACGTGATGCAACAAGAGGGCTGGGAAGTCTGCTCCCGCCTACAAATGATGGGGCGGGGCAGTCCTGGGAAGGCAGCAGGGGAGACAACTGAGCGGCTCGTGCAAGTACCTCTGCTTGTTGCAGGGAAGATAAGTCAGCAGCACAGGGCTGTTCAGGAGCTGTCAGGCCACAGGCCAAGAGGTGTTGCTAAACATCAACCGTCATCAACTGTCATCGTGCTTAAGGAAGACTTAAGGCTGAGGTTTTCCTGCCTTGGAACAAAGAGTAGGCATTTACCAAGTTGCTGGCATGGAATTAATTCTTCCATATTCTCTGTATTATCTAGGTCAGAAAAAATTTTCAAGAAATCTGCCACTTAGGAGGGTTCAGTTCAGTTGCTCAGTCGTGTCCGACTCTTTGTGACCCCATGAGCTGCAGCATGCCAGGCTTCCCTGTCTATCACCAACTCCCGGAGTTTACTCAAACTCATGTCCATTGAGTTGGTGATGCCATCCAACCATCTCATCCTCTGTCATCCCCTTCTCCTCCTGCCTTCAGTCTTTCCCAGCATCAGGGTCTTTTCCAATGAGTCAGTTCTTTGCATCAGGTGCCCACAGTATTGGAGTTTCAGCTTCAGCATCAGTCCTTCCAAGGAATATTCAGGACTAATTTCTTTTAGGATGGACTTGTTGGATCTCTTTACAGTGCAAGGGACTCTCAAGAGTCTTCTCCAGCACCACAGTTCAAAAGCATCAATTCTTCGGTGCTCAGCTTTCTTTATGGTCCAACTCTCACATCCATACACGACTACTGGAAAAACCATAGCTTTGACTAGATGGACCTGTGTTGGTAAAGTAATGTCTCTGCTTTTTAATATGGTGTCTAGGTTGGTCATAGTTTTTCTTCCAAGGGACAAGAGTCTTTTAATTTCACGGCTTCAGGAGGGTTAGAGAACAAATATCTGTACCCCCTCCAAGTTTCTAGGTTGAAGTCTCAATCCCCAGCATGGCTGTATTAGGAGTAAGGATGTAATTAAAAGTTAAGTGAGCCTCAGTGGTAAAGCAGCCGCCTGCAATGCAGGAGATGCAGGTTCGATCCCTGGGTCAGGAAGATCCCCTGAGGAAGGAAACGGCAACCCATTCCATTATTCCTGCCTGGAGAATCCCATGGACAGAAGAGCCTGGTGGGCTACAGTCCATGAGGTCACAGAGAGTCGGACACAACTGAGCGACAACAGAAGTCATGAAGGTGGGCCCTGGTCTGACAGGACTGTGTCCTGTGAGAAGGGACAGGAGAGACCCTGCACCAGGGAAGGGTCGTGTGAGGACACAGCAGGAGGGTGGCTGTCTGCAAGCCAGGAAGAGCCCTCATCAGAAACTAAATTGGCCAGAACCTGGATCTGGGACTTTTAGCCTCTAGAAGGTGAGGAAACCTTGGAGAAGGGCATGGCAACCCACTCCAGTATTCTTGCCTAGAGAGTCCCATGGACAGGGGAGTCTGGCAGGGGGCTACAGTCCATGGGGTCCCAAAGAGTCGCCCACGACTAAAGCGAATGAACACACACGCATGCAGTGTGAGGAAATAGACTTCTATTGCATAAGCCAGTCACTCTGCATTTTGTTGAGGCAGCCTGAGCTAAGACAGTAGGTTAGGAGGAATTGGACTACACCGTTTCTTTTCCTGAACTGGGGGCCCACTTAGAGCATGAATACTCAGTGTTAGCTGTCACTGGTTATTGTTAACCAAAAAGTCCAGGAAACCATGACAGAGTATGTACAAAATGCTAGACAAACGTCCCTTGCTAAGCTGGGAAATGAGTTGCATCCCTTGGAGCAGATAGCTGATTTCCTGGGGTAGCACAGCTTCTGCAGATGGGCCTCTTGAGTTGTTGCTTTGAGCTCTGAAAAACAGCCGTGAGTGGGAGTCAGCATGCTGCAGGCTGGTGGGCTTGACTCCGGTCCTATTCTAGAAGGAGATTATTTAAAAGAAATGGTTCACTGACCGTTAGGAAATGGAACATCAGGTCTGAGTAGGGTTTTTTAAGAATAAGTGGTATCAGACCAATCTTATTCGTGACATCGAGATCCTTTTTGAAGCAGGTAGTATTAGTAGGAGTGTTAGTCGCTCAGTCGTGTCCGACTCTTTGCAGTTCCATGGACTGCAGCCTGCCAGGCTCCTCTGTCCATGGGATTCTCCAGGCAAGAATACTGGAGTGGACTGTCATTCCCTTCTCCAAAGGATATTCTTGACCCAGATCAGCAAGGCAGGGTGTCAGATGAGCTTCCCAGGTGGCGCTAGCGGTGGAGAACCAAGAGAAACAGGCTCGATCTCTGGGTCCAGAAGATTCCCTGGAGGTGAGGACAACCTACTCCAGTATCCTTCCCTGGAGGATCCCACAGATAGAGAAGCCTGGCAGGCTACGGTCTGTAGGGTCGCAAAGATTCAGACACCACTGAAGCGACCTAGCATAGCAGAGCAGGGTTTCAAATACATACATACTCATTTTCCCATGGGTCAAATTTCCAAATTAAATAGGATTACTGGGGAATACTGTGGATATACTACAGCTGGATTTTAGAAGGTTTTAAAATAAGAACAAGGTTGACAAATGTGGGCTGTCTCTGTGGTTAGAGAGACTCCAGCTGGGGGCTCATTTGCATCAGAGTGTCTCTGTGGTTAGAGAGACTCTAGCTGGTGGCCCATTTGCATCCGGCCTCAGCTGGTCACGCTGCATCCCTGCCACATTCAATAATGCATGAGACACCAACACTGGAGGTCCCACACTGGGGTCAGGTCTTCCTGGGTTCTTTCTAACAGTTGCTGAGGAAAAGCACTTCACCTCTTCAGGCCTGTTTCCTGTCTATAAATGAGGATGATGACCACTGGTAACTCATCAAGCTGTTAAGAGAATTTACAGGCCTTAGGCTTTGCAGGTGCTCAGCAATTGCTGGTTATTCTCATTGGAGAGCATGAACCTGAGCAGAGAGCGGAGGGGACAACCTGAGAATGGAGTACTGGACCCAAGGGGTGGAAGCTGCCCACGTGCTTACTCTCAGGCTGACACAGACTCAGCTGCAGCGTGTTCATTCTGAGCTTAACGAGGGAGGTGCCCAACAGCAGCATGCTCGGAGGAGGGGGACCTGGAGGAGGATGTGGAGGGATGTGAGGGATGGCTAAGCAACAGACCAGCTTCCTACAAACCCCGGCACATGGCTCCCTTGGCCACAGACACCATCACGGCACCCTTCCATTTCCTCTCCCATCACAGTGCTAACGATGTAATTGTTTGGTTGTTCAGCTGTGTCCCACTAGAAGGTTAGTCCCAGGAGGACGGTGACTTGCCCATGGATTCTGCCTTGTTTCCAGAGCTGAGAAGCATGCCGGGCCCCCACTGAGCACTCAGTTAAGGTTGGAAGAACAGATGAGTGAGGATAAGAAGGATGGAAGTGACGCAGGGCCACAGCTCAAGGGAGGACCACTTCCTGGAGAAGTTACCAGGAGGCAGTGTGGGCCTCAAAGATGTCAACTCTTTTAAGACCTGGAGTCATCGGAAGAGAGCAGGGGGTCTGTGGGGATGTCTCGGGGAGGTGAGGTTGCTGGCCCAGTCCTCCAAGCAGGCATTTCTATACCCGATAAGCCTGGCTGCAACTGAGAGCTCAAAGCCAGCTGTCTCTGGGCAAATGCAGCCACCAACGTGTTTGGTTTCATTCTCAGAGATTAAAATATTTTTTTGAACAAGTTTGCAACGTTTTGGAATCGGAAGGCTGTCACCTGAAAACTCTCATTTGAAGTCAAACTCTTCAAAGCGTTGAGTGGCAGCTGCCCCCTTTAGACACTGCTGCCCCACCAGTCCCTGCAGCTACGCCGCCTTCACATTTCCTGGTCTTGTCAGGAAGAACCCTGTCCCTCTGAGAGTGTATGAAAAGAATTCGGGAGATAGTCTTTTGTTATTCCTTTAGGAATCGCAGTTTCAGATTCAGAGTGTGAATGGAATTTCTTGTCCTAATTACCAGGATTCAGGCTGTTGCTTTGTCTGGTAACCCCGACCCCACCCCAGCTTTCTAACCTTCACCCCATGAGGCTGGACACCATGCATTCTCTTCCACCCCACCCCCACCCCCGCTGACTGTAGGTGCTCCTCACACTTCTCTTTGGTAACTGTTAATACCTGTGCCTCTAAGTTTGATGAGGGCAGGGGCTGGGTGTTCATGTTGGTATCTTCAAGCTAGTCAACAGCTTAGTGAGCGAATGAGAAACGCACAAGGAAGGCAGCTGGAGTCTTTCATTTTCCCTCGTTTAAATCGGCCCCCAGCAACATTTCAGGACCTTCAGGGGACATTTCAACCAGTGCTCCAAAGAGGGTCTGGAAATATCTTCATCTGTTCTTGATTTCAGAACTTTAGAACCGTGAGGCAAGATGCTAAATCTAGAAAGTGCTTTTGGTCAGCTCATGTCTCCACACTGTGTAGAAGCAACTCAGACTGCGATGTTTCTGAACACTTGCTCCTGTCCGGGCGCCTTAGCAGAACGGTGACCTGCAGGGTCAGGCTGTCAGCTCTGTGGGAGGTGGGACCCACACACATCCCTCCTAAGAGTGCTTGTCCTGGGACAGAAAACCTGCACGCTCTGGTAGTCGTAGTTCAGAAAAGGTTTGTGGGAGAAGCTACCAGAAAAGCTCCCCTGTCCTCTTCACTTGGGTGTGTCAGAGGTTTGCCCCAGTTTTTAACATCTTCGGGGTCACAAACCTCTTTGTGAAAATGGAAAGTTACAGACCCCCTCGCCAGAAAAATGCAGACACCTATGCGGGAGGGCATGGCAACCCACTCCAGAATTCCTGCCTGGAGACTCCCCATGGACAGAGGAGCCTGGTGGGCTACAGTCCCTGGGGTGGCACAGAGTCAGACACGACCGAAGCGACTTACCACACAGGCATGGGCGTCTATGCAGACACCTTTCAGACAACCGCGGGCATTCCTGGACTCCCACGGCCGTTCTCACGCTGAGATGGAGACGCTCTGGAAGGAAAGGGTGGCTGAACTAACGCGCTGTCCCCTCCGCTGGGCGCAAGGGGTAAGAGTCAAGTCCTTCATTCATTCTATTGTGAACCCGTGTCTGACACCGCCCTCCACCCCTCCTACCCAGGGGCCGGCCTCGGCGCTCGAGGGGCTCAGGGGAGGTGGTCGCGCCGCGGGGGCCCTCCCCAGCGGCCTGGAAGCTAGGCCTGCCAGGGCTGCCCACCCGTCCACCGGCCTGCGCCCCCTTCCCGGGCCCGGCCCCTCTCACCCGGACCCCTGTCCCTTCCCCAGCCCTGCACCCCTCCCCCTCCCCGGCGCGGCCCCTCCCCGCGGCGAGCCGCTTCCGCGCACGTGACCAGGCCGCGCGTCGCGCTCGGCGAGTCTCCGGGAGCCGGCGCTCCCCGGGCCGCTGTCCCTCCGGCTCCGCCTGCCGCGGCCGCAGTGAGCGCCCCGAGCCCGCCCGGCGCCGAGGGCCGCGCCGCCGCGATGGAACCGTGAGTGCCGGCCCGGGCGAGGGGGGCGGTGGGTGCGGGGCGGGGAGTCCCTGGGTCCCCCCGGGCCCGGAGTTGGGGCTCCTCCGTCCGGCTCCGGGAGGCCGGCCGCGGGACCCCCGCCCACGTGGAGCCCGGGGGCCCGGGGAGGGCGTGCCGCCCGCGCTTCGTGCCGGGCACTCGGCGCAGGGGCCGCTCTACGGGCCCGCCTGCCCGGCTGGAGTTGGCGTCGGAGATGGGGTCAGGGTTCCAGGGCGGGACTCGGCCGAGCGCAGCGCAGGAAGGCCCTGCTCGCCCCGGGGAGCCGGGTGACCCCGTCTTTCCCCAGCGCAGCGCTATGGAGATGGCTGAGAAGTGCCTTGTCCCCCAACTGGTGCCCCTGCCCGGCCTTCCTGCTGCAAAGGCGGTGACCCCCTGCAAAGGGGGTGACCCCCTGCCCCGGGCCGAGGCCCTGTTCATCCCTGCTTTCTGTCCAAGCGCCAGGTAGAGGGCGGGGCGCTCCGTGGGCTCTTTGATGATGCTGCCACGTTGGGAGACCGCCGCAAGCCTCTTTAGATGTGGGGGACAGGAGGCTTACGAGTTTTACAGTCTGCTGACTTCAGGCTTATTACTAATGTGAAGTGAAGGGGTTTTAATGAGTAAGAAAACCTGTTCATGGCCTCACAGACGCCGTCCCTGAAGCTTGCAGTTGACGCCACAGAGTCACCTGGGTGTTCCTCAGGGGACATCTGGAAAAGAAGGAGAGAGAATTTGAAAGAAGTTTTAGTATTTGAGTCGCAAACGGTGGCGAGAAGGGGGTCCCTGTGTCTCTGGGGTGGGGAGCAGCGTCTGTGATGGGAGGTGAGGAGGGCAGGTCCCCACAATCAAAGGCTGCCCTGAGAGGGGACTGTGAGAACGTCTCTCTGTGTCTGAGGTTTTAGAGGCTGAAAGGTTTGCAGCGCACTTTTGCTCATTTCTCTGTGGACACAGAGACGCAGGATCTGGGCGTGTTGCCTGAATGCAAACACATGTGTTGCAAGGATAGGTTTTTCCTCCTACTTGTGTAGAAGTTTCTGACCTGATCACTTTAGCTCAACATGGGAAACCTGACTTGCATAAAGTATCAGGCCCAGACGGTCTTTGAAAGGTCTTCCTTTTACTTAAACCCCAGAGGGAGGTAGGATAGCGGTACTGCCTCTGCCCAACTCTGGGGGCAACATTCATTTGTGAAGTGAGAAGTGAAAGTGTTAGTTGCTCAGTCCTGTCCAACTCTCTGTGACCCCTTGGACTGTAACCTGCCAGGCTCCTCTGTCCATGGGATTTCCCAGGCAAGAATATTGGACTGGGTTGCCATTTCTTCCTCCAGGGGATCTTCCCGACCCAGGGATCGAACCCACATCTCATGCACTGCAGGCAGATTCTTTTCCATCTGAACCACGAGGCAAGTCCAGTTATGTGAACAGCACTTCTGAGAACACTGTGAAATTGTGACCCTGTGGCCTAGTGACAAGGAGCATGTCGAGGTCCTCACGTACCGAATCTCTTTGGGCCTGCACAACGCGGCAGCCCGAGTCTTAGAGTCGCTCTCCTGCAGAGGGTCGGCCACCAGATGCTGTCCTGTCGAGCAGGGGGCCCAGGATTGCTTATACAGAAGTCAGCTGGCCACCACCGTCCAATGCTCAGAACGGTACAGACCTGAAAATGAGGAAAACGTCTTTGGCAACAAATAAAAATCCTACCTGCCGCCTGTATTGGCCTTGCTCTCCGCCTTTCAGTTTTGCTGTTTGACGCCCCCAGCCTGCCGACTTCAGCCTTCGGCCCTCCATCTCCTTGAGACCTGACACCATGCCTTCCATTAAGTTACAGAGTTCTGATGGAGAGATATTCAAAGTTGATATTGAAATCGCAAAACAGTCTGTGACCATCAAGACTACGTTGGAAGATTTGGGAATGGGTGATGAAGGAGATGATGATCCAGTCCCCTTGACAAATGTTAATGCAGCAATATTAGAAAAGGTCGTTCAGTGGTGCGCCCACCACAAGGATGACCCTCCTCCTCCTGAGGATGATGAGAACAAAGGAAAATGAGCAGATGATATACCTGTTTGGGATCAAGCATTCCTGAAAGTTGACCAAGGGACACTCTTTGAGCTTATATTGGCAGCAAACTACTTAGACATTAAAGGTTTGCTTGATGTTACCTGCAAGACTTGCTAATATGATCAAGGGGAAAACTGAGGAGATGCGAAAGACATTCAATGTCAGAAATGATTTACTCAAGAAGGGGAAGCCCAGGTATGCCAAGAGAACCAGTGGTGTGAGGAGAAGTGAACTTTCACGTCGGAAGCCGTAACACTGTAAGGATTATTCCAAATACCAGTTGCATTGCTTTGTTTATAATTAACATTAGAAAAAACAGGCCGCGAATGCAGCAGCAAGTCAGCTGTATTAGCAGGACGTTCTCTCGTCGCCCGTGTAGTTTCAGTACAGTTCCCAACCTTGCGGCCCAGTTTCTTCTAAATGATCAAAAGTTCCTTTTCTTTGCTCTGAATAAAATTGAACTGTGGGATCCCTATGGAAAGTGGCATTTTGGGCTTTCCCTTTTTGTAAAGCAATTTCTACCTAGTTTATTGTCCAGTTAATTTTAGTTTAGTGACTTTTAAAGTTGGCATTGCAAATAAAGCAACTTGCAAAAAAAAAAAAAAAATCCTACCCTCCAAAAAAGCCCGGAAATCTAAAGCACGCACGTACAGGACTCCAGTGCCTGGTGGGGTCAGACTGCTCTTGGTACATGTGACGAGGAACCCACGGCACCACAGGTGAGAAGGGACGGGGCGGGAAGAGAAGCCAGGAGCAAGAACTGGCTAGGGAGACTGGGAGTGAGCAGAGCGGTTGCAGCAGGCTTCCGGGCTGGGTGCACTCACGCAGGGCTGTTGCCCTGACCCCTCTGCTCAGGTGTGTCCCAGCCTATTCTTTTTAAAAGGTCAGGAGAGGTTGCCATCAGAACCAGTCAGAAAAAAAGTGTTCCCAGTTCTTAAAGCTTTATGCTTAAGTTTCCTGCAAACACATTCCTTTTCTGGTAGTACTAGGGAAGCGAGAGGTGCTGGGAGTTAAGTGCGGGACAGGGGAGGGAGTGTCTCAATTTATTGCTAAAAATGACTAACAGGAACACCTGTGGCTGAGATTTCTCAGGTTCATTTGTTGCTTTGCTCTGACGCAGGCCATTTCTCTGATGGTTTCCATCAGGTCGCCCCTTGTGTGTGTCTCAATTGGCATTTATGGCGAGTTTTTGAAGAGTGTATTTTGCAAGTCTCCTTCCGCCTGGGTGCATTTAAGCGTAGAAAAAAAATGTGTTATTCAGACTTCTGCAACAGCAAGCAGGTGGCACAGGGGAGCCCTGCGGTGGTGGCTGTGTCCCAGGTCTTCTGAGTGTCCTGGGGCCCTAGGGGACAGCACACCTGGGTGGGTGTCCTGTTCGTTCAGCTGTAGAGCTGTTTAGATTTGCGTCCCTTAGGATGGTCTCCTTTCTGAACCGGAAGCGTCTCTGGACTAACGAGAGATGACAGGCGTTTACTGTGGGTCAGGTGCTCGTGTAGCGCTTCATATTTGTCATTCCACGTAACCCTCATCGCCTCCCTTCCTGTCGAGAGGTTTCTCTTATCCCAGTTTTCCAGATGGGGACACTGAGGCGCAGGGAAGTCCAGGCGAGTTTCTCCAGGCCACGGAGGACAAAAGCCCAGTGGGCCCCAGGGCCCACGGTCTTGGGCTCATGCACCCGGCTTCAGTCACAGCTGGCCCCGACCGAGCATTCGCAAAGTTCCCCCTCGTAACTCACCTCGTCATCACAGCAGCCCATGGTAGCAGGGTCCCTCAGTTTCCTGAATTTTACAGTTCAGGAATTAGGGGCTCCAGAAGGTGAAGTGGTTCACCTCAAACCACCCTGCTGGTCAGTGGGGCAAGGGCCTTCCAGCCCGGGCCGCTGGCCTCCAGAGCCTGCAGTTCTTAACCTCTGGGCTGGGGGCTGCCTAGCACGGGGCCTGCTTCCTTGCTCAGTTTGCCATGGAAAGGGTATTCGATGACCTGACCAACACGCTCCTGGGTCTGTGTCCCTGGGGGTGTGGCCTGGCAAGCAAGGATAACATGTGAATTCGTGGCTCCCTGAGCAGCCTGGAACATTGTTCGTCAGAATACGTTTTGAGATTGTTGGGCCTTGAATATCTGCCCAATGGCCTTTTGGAATAAGGATAATTTTTTTGTGATATATTCAAGTTGGTTGATTGAAATTTCAGAATTCTTGGGACTTCCCTGGTGGTCCGGTGACTGGGACTCTGTTCTCCCAGTGCAGGGGGCCTCTGTCAGGGAACTAGATTCTACATGCTGTGACTAAGAGTTCGAGTGCGGTAACTAAGATCTAGCACAGCCAAATAAATAAAAATGTTTTTTAAAAAGAAATTTCAGAATTCTTATTCTCCTTCTCAAACCCCATTAAATGGTGGGTCATTTAAAATGGGGAGTTTGGTGAGGCTACCATAGAGTGGTGGGTCTCCTTTCCACTTCTAACCTTGTAGGTTCAAATCCCACCTCGTGTCCTGCTGACTGGGACTTTGGCGGGTATATACTCTCCCCAGCCTCTGCTCTCCCATCTATAAATTGGGCTGATGATACCTGCCTCACAGGGAGACCTGACTGGGTCCCAGGTAGGTGCTTAGGGAACATACCTGATGTGTTTCCTGCAGTTGGGTGGGCTCTCTGATCCAGAGAAGGGGCGATATTACACAGTGGATCTTCAGGGGCATCGGGAGGATGAAAACAGTTTTTTTTGTTTTGTGTTTCTTTTTTTAAGAAAAAGTAGAGGGTAGGGCACAAGCACAACCATTCCTATTCATAACTAACTCGGTTGAGTCCTTCCTCTGTGCTTACCACACTCTTCTGAGAGTTCCATTTTTGTCTCCCTCCCTGTGGGTATTATTCTGCCCACCTCTGATTTTTGGACGAGGACACTGACGCCCCGAGAAGTTGCCTGGTTGCCCACCCAGCGTCTGCCTAGGAAGTGGGGAAGCCAGAATTTGAACCCAGCTTGACAGGCACCAGGCCGGCCCTTTGGGCCCTGGGAGATGAGACCACTTTTTGATACAGATTGTGAGAAAAATGAAATCTTAACTGAAACGTGAGAACTACCCAAGAGATGGACCATCCCTTTCCACCGCCCAGATTCTACATTTCTAATTCTACAGTGGGAAACCTGGGTATACGGTGAGCAAATAGCAGCGTTTGTAATCCTGAAGCGGCTTTAGTCTTTATTTATCCGCTGTACCATGACTCGATGAGCCGAGCAAAGACAGGTAATTCTTTGGTGTCACGGAGATGCGTCAGAGCTGGACAGGATCCGTGATGGCATCTTCTGGGACAGAAGTCTGCAGGCTGACTATACATCAGGGCTGGCTTTGGCTCTCATGTGGAGAAAATGTGACTCTGAGCCCCTGCAGCTCCTGTGACTGTTTCTCCCGGCTGTGTGCTGGTCACCCCCGGTGGGCTCTTGTCACCGCAGAAGCCGTGGTGCTCCCTGCCCCCCACCCCTCTCTCCGCCTCACTGAGAGACGCACCCTGAAGCGTGTTCTCTGCTCGCTCAGGTGTTGTCCACCGCCTGGCCCTTCTGCTCCAGCCAATAAAAGAGGCTCATTGAGTGCTCACCTCCCCCGAGGTTTCTTTCTAATGCTGTTTTATTAACTCTTATGAGGCCTGTGTGGGAAGGAGAAGTGCTTAGCGGGCAAAGGAGCGTTGGCCGTAGGCTGCTCCGGAGTGCCCGGCGGCCCTGACGGGATCCGGGCTTGTCCCCTGGCTGAGGGTGCCCCAGGGCAGGCTTTTGCTGGGAACCGCCTTGGCCAGCTCACTGACACCGAGGGCAAAGGTCAGAGCCACCAACGCATTAGAGAAAGAAGTTACACGTTGACAATTAACGTAGCAGGGAAAATAATGAGAACCTGGGGGAAACCAGGGAAACACCTGGCGTTTGTGAGGCACAGCACAGGGCGGGTTTTGGGGGCGCTGCAGACAGTTGTCACCCACGGGGAAATCCGGGGACAGGCGTGTGCGCCCCCTCCCTGTCCTGCAGGGGGAGATGGCTGCTTCCTCAGGGCAGCCAGTTGGTGGGTGCCTCCTGGGAGCCAGGACCTTGGTGGGTCCGGTCCGGGAAGGTGGAGGGAGGGGCCAGATGGTGGCCTCGACGGCAGTGCCTCAGCACCAGGGACGGCTGGGGACTGTCTCATGGTCAGAAAGGGCCGCCCAGGTGCCTTGAACTAGGAGGTTTCCACGTCTCCATGACTGCCTTAAAGTTTTGCTTTTCGTTTCAGTTTGTTTTTAGGGCTTGGGTATCAGCAGGAAGCTTTCGATTCGGATAGAAAACCTCATGAAAAGTGGCTGACACACCGGGCCGGGGGGTGGGGGGCGGGGTGGGTCTGGAATTTGAGGCGGGAACATCCAGGGTTAATCTGATGGTTCTGGGGACCCGGGCGGCGGGGTGTGTCTCCATATTTCTGTTCCCGCATCCTAATCTGTGGGCGGCAGCCACCCTCTGACATGTGGCGTGGTGACAGGCAGTGCCTCCCCTCAGTCACGGGCACTGAAAGCAGACAGCGACCGGCTGGTTTTCCTCAGGCTCCAGGCCAACAGAGAAGCAGGCTGGGAAGGGGAGAGTCCAGCATTTTCAGCCTCTGTTGTCGGGGGGCTGGTTTCACCGTCAGAGGAGCAGGGTGGGAGGCGGGCAGAGGATGCTCCTGGAAAGTCAGCGGGTAGTGCTTCCGCCCCACCCTGAAGATCCCTTCCGCGGCCGCGTGTTCCAGCGGACACGCCCCCAGGCGTGTAACACGCTTGCCCCGCGAGAGTCCTGAGGTGCTTGGCTGTCACCGTGAGTGACACGGGAGTCGCTGGAGGTCTGGCTTCCACGGGAGCGGATGGGGGGAGCAGAGCTCTGGGAAGGGGGCGGTAGGAGCTGAGGGGGGTTCGCAGGATGACAGGGGCCGCGCCGTCCTGGGGAAGCCGGCAGAGGCTCCGCCTGCACAGTGAGAAGGGCCGAGTCTCGTGTATCTTGAGGGTTTTGTGTACGGTGGGGAGCGAGGAAAAGACTCCAGAGGTTTCTGGCCTCAGCAGCCCGGTTGGAGCTGCCCATTCCCGAGGCGGGAAGACTGCAGGGCCTCCGTGGGAGGCCAGGGGTCCGGCTCTCAGCGCTGCACCCCCGAGGCGCCCACCCGAGGTCGGCGTGGAGACGTTCCGCCCACGCCAGGCCAGGTCTAGCCGGGCTGAGGCAGGACCGTGTGCGCGCTCGCCCCTGAAGCAGGCTGCCCTGCCTGGGGAGTGAGAGCTGAGCGGATGGGCAGGAGCAGCCTCGAGGGGCCCCAGTCAGGTGAAGAGGGTGCTCTCCCGGGAGAGCCCTGCAGGACGGGTGTCCCGCCATTTTTTCCTCCTGGGAATGGATGTCTCCACAAACACCTCTTCCTTGGAAGCATCCCTGGGAAACGTGATGAATGCACATGGTGGAGGGGAGGCAGGGCTCGCTAATTGGGATTAAAGCTGCAATTTTGGGTGTTGGCTTTCTAAGAAAGGGGTTTGTAGGTTCTCTAGGAAGTATATCTGTGATATCGTAAATCACCCGTGAAACTGAGGTTTAATTTAGAAGGGACCCAGAGAGTCCAAGTGACAGTCTTTTCCATCACACTGGAAAGGTCTTACAAGGTTGGAGTGGCTCCTTAGAAGCCAGGATTTTTGAGAGTGTGTGTGCGCGTTAGATGCCTTAGTGTGTAAAGATATACGGACCCAGAGAGGAAGACTGAGGTATGGGTCCCCTCAAGAGAAGAAGAGAGACATGGTTATGAGCCAGCAGGGTTTTGTAGGAAGTCTTCCTGCCCTGCTTATCGAGGTAGAAGACTTCATCTGTGGCTGCACTTGACCCGGCCAGGGTTCATGGGGAAATAGGAGCCGGTCGGTTCCCTGCTCCCGCGCCTCTCACCACCAACTGGAGGGAACCGCATGAACACTCTGGAGAAAACTAATAAAAGTTGAGTTGAACAGATGTTTTCTGAGTGCGTACCGTGTGTCTTTCTGGCGTCTGTGCAGTTAATTGATGCTTTATTTTCAAGCTCTCAGCTCGGTAGTGCTGACCACACGTGCTGTAGTGGTTTAATAGCCTGGGCAGCCAGTGCAAGCGATGGAGAAGCAGGAGAAAGCTTCATGGAGAGGGTGGGACACAGAGGTGAGCCGTGAATGCTGGGTCAGATTCAGGTAGCAGAAAAGAGTGTTTCAGATCGGGAGAGCAGTACATGGATGGGTTTGTCTGGCGGCTGGCTCAACCTCGTTGGGAAGCTTTATAGAACTTAAGGCCTAAATCCTGGAGTCTGACGCTTGTGTTTGAACTCTGCCTCTGCTCAGTTAAGAATCCACCTGCAATGCAGGAGACCTGGGTTAGATCCCTGGGGTGGGAAGATCCCCTGGAGACAGGAAAGGCTACCCCCTCCAGTATTCTGGCCTGGAGAATTCCGTGGGCTGTACTGTCCATGGGTCGCAGAGTCGGACACGACTGAGCGACTTTAACTTTTTCTGCGTTGAGATCCAGGACAAGTCACCTGCCTCAGCCTGAGTGTTCTCATCTGCGAAATGGGACCGTTAATAGTCCCTACCTCAGAAAGCAGCTGTGATGACTCAGGGAGGGTAGTTATTCTTGTAGGATACATGCGGGGTGGTAGGAATTTAGGGAAGGATTTGGGGGACCCTCGAAAGCCACAGCAAGGAGTTTAAACTGAGTCGAGTTGGCTGTGGGAGCCACGGAGGCCTTCTGTGCCGGGGTAGCATGTTAACGGTGCTGTGATACCCGCAGAGGAAGATGCACCTGGAAGACTGTTGCGGGACTCATGTGGGAGGGGACCAGGGCCTGGACTGGGAGGCTGGTGTGTGGGGAGCAGAGATGAGGAGGAAGCGAGGCGACACCTGTTCCAGGCCGGCGGTGCGGCAGGAACCTCTTCCGGGCCGGCGGTGCAGGATGAACCTCTTCCGGGCCGGCGGTGCAGGATGAACCTCTTCCGGGCCGGCGGTGCGGGATACATGAGAGACGGGCGGCGAGTGACCCCAGGGCTCTCGGACGTCGGGGTGGAGAAAGGTGGGAGGCAGGAAACGGGCAGTAGAAGCCGAGGTTTCCTTGATGCTATTTTGTTTTTTTTTTCATGGGTTCAGTTTCAAACCTCTTGACCGTGAAGTGATGTAGGACTTCCAAGATGTTTCGGGAGCCACAGTTTCTGGGTGCGGTCCGGGGCAGGCAGGAAGTTGGGGACCGTCCCGGGGGCAGGAGGAGTGTTAGAGACAAATCAGGAGATGCATGGTGGGCGCCCGCGGGTCCGCAGCGTGGGGTCCTGAATCCGGACTGGAGAGTTTCCAGAAGAGGGTGGGCGGCCGTGGAGGAGGAGGGTCTGAGGCCGCATCCGTTTTCTTTTTTTCTCCACCGCTTTCTGGCCTCTGAGCAGAGACCCGCTTGCTGGTGGCCTGGTCACAGGGCTGCAGGCCGTCTGCTCACGGGTTCGTGCCCGGGTATGGGCAGGTTTAGGCTTTAGCTTGACTGCGGGGATGTGTGGGCAGTTCAGCAAGGAGGTGGACTGGGCAGAGGGACCCCTGGGTGCCCGATCAGGAAAGGACGCCAGGAGGCACAGAGCCCGAGATGCTGGGTGGCTTCACGGGGCGGTGGCCTGTGCAGTCCCGTGACTTCTCGCCCTGTGTTTTTCCCGTCTGTGGTGGCGTCTTGGGAGTTCTCTGGACTGGCGTCAGAAGTGCGGGCCAGCAGTGCCAGCTTGAAAGCTCTGGGTGCGCTGTTTGAAAGCGTTCAGGGACTCGTGGCAAGCAGGCCGGTGGAGGGGGGCACGTCGTCAGTCTGTCTGTGGTCTGGGCGGTATCCCCTGGCCCAGGACACGGGCCGCCACATCCCTCCTGCATGAGGTGGGGTCCTGCCACTCGGGAAGTGGGGAGCAGAGAGACAGGAGGCCCGGGGCCCAGCCCATTCCCTGCAAACCCAGGCCAGCTGGGCTGGCTGTGCGATGCCATTCGCTCACCCTGGGGGTTTATTTTGCCTCCTCCACATCTTTTTCTTCTGTCCAGTTGGGTGAGACTTGGTTGCCGAGCTGGGAAAATAGCTAATAAATTGGATTGAAGTGGAAAGGGAAATGGCAGGTTTTTACTGAGCCCCCGAGGAGAAAATTGGAAGCAAACCCAGAGTGGTCTGTGTGCTGCAGGAACTCCAGCCTTCTCACCTGCAGAGGAACTGTGCTTTTATATAGTAAATCACTGATAATGCGTCTTATTGATGATATGTTTTTAAATTCAAGCATTAAATATAACTATTCTTATTCTGTCCTCTGCTTAGAGGTCATCTATTCTGAGCCATTGGAAGGCCCTTGGTGCCCTCAGAGTCCCTGAGGGCAGCGGGCGGGGGCGAGGGGGGTGTGCACGCCGTGGGTGACTTGGTGTAATTCTTTAAAACAACTTCAGGCATACGGAAGAGTGGTGAAGACTGCGGGTGTTTCTGCACACCCTCCGCCAGGCTCCCCTGCGTGTCCTCGTCCAGCATGTTTGTCAGAGCTCCGGTCCTCACTGGGGCGGTGGCCTTGATGTCTGAACATGTCTGCACATTCCCCAGCATCCAGTCCATGTAGCTTTGTGTGCTGTTATGAGCCTGGAGGGCTTCCCAGGTGGCGCTAATGGTAAAGAATCCGCCTACCAATGCAGGAGATAAAAGAGATGCGAGTTTGATCCCTGGGTCGGGAAGATCCCCTGGAGGAGGGCGTGGCAATTCCCTCCAGTATTCTTCCCTGGAGAATTCCATGGACAGAGGAGACTGGGGGGCTGCAGTCCATGGGGCCGCAAGGAGTCGGACATGACTGAGTGACTGAGCACGCATGAGTGTGGAGATGCCGCGTGCACCGGTGATCAAGTCCTCCCTCTGCAGGGTGCACTGAGGTCTCTCACGGGGGTGGGGTGTGGGTGTGTGGGTGTGACCCAGGAGACCGTCAGGACTGCCGAGGGCAGAGCTGTGGCATCTCGGACAAGAATCTGCCATCTGCCGGTTTCCCCACCTGCAAATCCAAGGACTTCCTTGCTGAGCTCGCGTCTGGCTCTAATAGTGTAAGGCTTTCAGGCTTCTTACGATCCTTAGGATCCCAAAGTTGAATTGGGATCAGGCCACTTAATTCACGAGCTCTCACTTCCCACACCCACCGGGGTTGTTTGTGGTTCCACCTTCACACCCGAGTCCCAGATCGGAAGACACCTGTTTCTTCATTTCTTTGCCGGCCGCCCAATCTGAAAGTTCACTCACTCGGGCCTGGCAGGCCCCACAGGAGAGCGCTATGTCAGAGGACTCGGGGCCCCTTTGCTCTGGGAGGCCGCCCATCTGTGTTCCTGGCCAGCTGTGGCCTTAGGTCTGCAAGGGAGAGGGTGCGTGTGTGTGTGCTCACAGCTGTGAACTTGATAAAGAGCAAACAATCTTCCCTCCTTTCCCGGTTCAGAGCCTTAGTCTCCTCCTCCAGGGGGTTGTGTCATCCCCTGCCTGCTCCGAAGGCGTGAGAAACTCCTTCCTGCTTCCTCAGCTCCTCAGGCCAGGAAACGTTGGGTCATAAAAAGAACAAGGGAAGCAAAGCAAAGCGGAAAACCCCAGAGGCCCTGATCTCTCGGGGCTTCAGGGTCTGGGGTAGGGGGCAGCCTCCCCTTTGGGTCAGGGTCCTCGGAGCCTGCAATCCAGCCTGCCTGGGGCTGCTGGTCAAAGGTCCCTGCCACGTCCTGATTGGCCCGCCCCTGAGTAGGGAGTTCTAGAAGAGACGTGATAACCTTTCACACCACCATTTGCTTGTGACGGAAGAAGAAAGGAGGGATGAATAAGAGGCGCCAGAGGAATGAGTGTTAGGACGGACCCTCGGGATGGGACGGCTTTCCTGTTGGCGTAAATCAGACACCTGCAGGCGACTGGCCTAGTGGCTTCAAACCCAGACCCCACAGCGAGGGCCAGGCCGAGCTTCACCCCGACGGGTGGGGCCAGCGAGGGGTCTCAGGCTGAGAGGGACCCTGGACAGGAAGCCCGAAGCCGGGGGCTGGAAGAAGATGAGGTAGACACGTGCCTGGAAGCCCCCCACCCTGCCCCGGTCCAGGCTTGACCCTGGCAAATGATAGTCCCCATGCAAGGAGTTAGGGCCTCCTGGCCTGGGCCCTGCTCTGACCGCTGGAGGTGGGGGAGTGGACAGGGTCAGCCTCCTGCATCTCTGACCTGGTCCGCATGTACCAAGTGGACTCTCAGATACATCCTCCCCCCATGAGGGTGGGGTTGGCCTGGGGGCCCTGCAGCTCGGGGTGGCAGAGACCCTCCCCATGCCCTGCTGGGCCCAGAACACACCGAATGGCCCCCAGCCCGGCCGTGGTCACTGAGGTTATCTGGACAGTTTGGTGAGCCAGGTCGCCTGGTCTGGGGCTCCCGGGTTGGGGAGGCCCTCGCCTGCCGCCCCTCACCCAGGCTTCTCCCTGCAGGCTGGCGCCCATGCGGCTCTACACGCTCTCCAAGCATCACTTCGTCCTGGTGTTCGTTGTCTTCTTCGTCTGCTTCGGCTTGACCGTCTTCGTTGGGATCAGAGGTGAGGAACAGTTTTTTTTTTTTTTTTGAAGTATAATTGATTTATAAAGTTGAGTGAGTTTCTGCTGTTCAGGAAAGTGATTCAGCCATACATATATATAAATATTCTTTTTCATGTTCTTCTCCCTAACGGTTTATCACAAGACGTTGAATATAGTCCACGTGGCATATAGCAGGACCTTGTTTGTCTATCTTGTATGTTATAGTCTGCCTCTGCTGACCCCAAACTTCCAATCCAACTCTCTCACGCCTCCCCTCCCCGCCTCGGCAACTGCAGGTCTGTTCTCTGTATCTGAGACTCTGTTTCTGTTTTGTAAATGAGTCTGTGTCGTATTTTGGAGTCCACATAAACGGGATAGCATCCGGTCTCTGTTTCTCTTTCTTACTTACTTCACTCAGTACGGTCATCTGTAGGTCCATCCATGTCGCTGCACACATCATTCCTTTCCTTTTATGGCTGAGTAGTATTCAGTTGTACATGTGTGCCACAGCTTTGTCCACTCATCTGTCGCTGGGCGTTTCGGTAGTTTCCCGGCCTGGCTATTGTGAATAGAGGTGCATGTATCTTTTTGAATTATAGTGTTGTCCCAGTATAAGCACAGGAGTGGGATTGCGCTGGGTCATATAGAAACTCTATCTTTAGTTTTTTGAGAAATCTCTGTACTGTTCTGCATATGAATTTACATCCCCATCCACAGTGTAGGAGGGTTCCCTTTTCACCACACCCTCTCCAGCATTATTTGTAGATGTTTTAATGCCAGCCATTCTGACCAATGTGAAGTGGGACATCATTATAGTTTTGATTTTCATTTGTCTAGTAATCAGCAATGTTGAGTGTCTTTTCCTGGGCCTGTCGGCCATCTGTATGTCTTCTTTGGGCTTTCCTGTGGCTCAGATGGTAAAGAATCTGCCTGCAGTGCAGGAGACCCGGGTTTGATCCTTGGGTCAGAAAGATCCCCTGGAGAAGGGAACGGCTACCCACTCCAGTATTCTTGCCTGGAGAACTCCATGGACCGAGAGAGGAGCCTGGTGGGCTACAGTCCATGGGATCGCCGAGAGTCAGACACGACTGAGCGACTTAGACCTCTTATGTCTTCTTTGGAGAAATGTCTGTTTAGATCTTCTGCCCGTTTTTTGTTTGGATTGGTTGTTTTTGTTTTTCGGGGTTTTTTTTTGAGTTGTATGAACTCCTTGTATATTTTGGAAATTAAGACCTTGTCAGTCAGATAATTTGCACATATTTTCTACCAGCTCATAGGTTGTCTTTTCATTTTGTTTGCAGTTTCCTTTGTTATGCAAAACCTTGTAAGTTTGATTCGATCCCTTTTGTTTATTTTGCTTTTATTTCTATTGCCTTGGGAGACTGACCTAAGAAAACAGCGCTATGACTTTATGTCAGAGAATGTTTTGCCTATTCTCTTCTAGGAATTTTATGGTATCATGTCTTACATTTAAAATTTTAATTCATTTTTAGTTTATTTTTGTGTACGATGTGAGGATGTGTTCCAGCTTCACTGACTTCTATGTGACTGTCCACTTGCCCAGCACCACTTGCTGAGGAGACTGTCCTTTCTCCATTGTGTGTTCATGCTTGCCTGCCGTGTCAGAGGTCATTGACAGCAGGTGTCCAGGTTTATTTGGGGGTCTTTACTCTGCTCCATTGATTCATATCCCTGTTTCTGTGCAATGCCACACTGTTTTGATTACTCTAATTTTATAGTATTGTCTGAAGTCTGGGAGGGTTATGCCTCCAGCTTTGTTCTTTTTCCTCAGGATTGCTTTGGCAGTTCTAGGTCTTTTATGGTTCTATATAAGTTTTAGGATTATTTGTGCTAGTTCTATGGAAATGGTTACAGGTAATTTGATAGGGATAGCATTAAATCAGTAGATTGCTTTGAGTAGTATGGCCATTTTGACAATATTTTTCCAATCTACGACCATTGGATATTTTTCCATTTCTTTAAATCGTCTTCAGTTTCCTTTACCAATGTTTATAGTTTTCAGTGTACAAGTCTTTTACTTCCTTGGCCAGATTTATTCCTAAATATTTTATTTTTTTGATATGATTTTAAAAGGGATTTTTTTTTTTTTACTTTCGCTTTCTAATATTTCATTGTTAGTGTAAATAAATGCAACTTATTTCTGTATGTTAATCTTGTATCCTGATACCTTGCTGAATTTATCAGTTCTAATAGTTTTTATGTGAAACCCTTAGGGGTTTCTATATGTAACATTATGTCATCTCTCTGTAATGACAGCTTCACCTCTTCCTTTCCAGTTTGGATAACTTGTGTTTTTCCTGTCCATTTCTCTATAATGACAGCTTCACCTCTTCCTTTCCAGTTTGGATAACTTTGCACTGTTGAGTAGACGTGGTGAGTGTGGGCATCCTTGTCTTGTTCCAAATTTTAACAAGAAGGCTTTCTGCATTTTGCCATTGAGTATCGTGTTGACTATGGGTTTATCATAAATAGCTGTTATTATGTTGAGGCGGGTTCCCTCTTTATCCACTTTGATAAGAGTGAGTAGAGGTTGAGTTTTATCGAATGCTTTTTCCACGTCTGTTGAGATGATCGTGTGGGTTTTATCTTTTATCAATATGGTATATCACATTGCATGTGTTGAACCATTCTTGTGGCGCTAGGATGAATCCCAGTTGGTCATGGAGTATCTTTTTTTTTTAATGCTATTGGATTTGGTTTGTTAATATTTTGTTGAGAATTTTTCTGTCTATACTCATCAAACATACCGGACTGTAATTTTCTTTTTTAATAGTATCTTTGTCTGGTTTTCGTATCAGGATGATGGTGTCTTTGTATACAGAGTAAATTTGAGAATGTTCCCTGAGGTGAGGAGCAGTTTTGACCTTCTTAGCATCTATAGTTACCTTGGCGCAGTGCCATTCAACTCAGCTTAGCTGTACCCCACTTGCTCTCAGCCCCTGATGACCCCATTACGGAGGGTGATGCACAGAGGGGTGACCTGGTCTTGCCCTTCACAGCAGCCAAGGCCTACGCTCAGCTCGGCAGCGCTGGGTGGCCTTGACCATGTTCTGTGTGTTGGAAGAGTCTGTTTTGCTCTGGGACCTGCCCTGGGCGTTGGGGAATCCAGAACATGCTGTTTGATGGAGGAGACGGGCCATTTAACCGGTTCCAGTGCAGCAGATTCTGGGGAAGGGGTGAGAGCGGTGAGCATGGGATGAGGTAACCATGGAGGGCGGGGGGGGGCAGTATGCAGGCTCTGACAGCTGCTGGGTTTATCTATTCAAATGATGGATTCCGGAACTGGGAAATTAACCGTAGGAAGGGTTTGGGGACCTGCTGGGCCCATTGTGACGCATACCTGAGCTAAAGTCCCATTGATCACCTGGCCTCCATAGGTCCCTACTCCGGTGGACCACATCGGAATTTTGAGTCTCTTAAAATCAGCATCAGTTCAGAGCCAGTGTCCAGCAGTTCCCCAAATTAATGATCTGATTTTCCCCAGTGCACTTGTCCTAGTAGAAGACCAGAGGTTCCTCTGGGAGGATGACTGACGGTACAAGTGTTTGGCGGTGTACTGGGGTGCTTTCTTAAGGGGACCCAACCTTCCCTTTGTTCAAGGGCCTTTGGGTCTGTAAACTGGCTCGTATTTGGAAACTACTGATGGGTTATGGTTCTCTGTTTTTGTGACGTACGTTAGACCTTCGTACGTTTGACTTGAACTTTCCTGCTTATGCAGATCAAGTAAGGACTTGTTAGGCTTCCTGTGTATTTCACGTCTGGGACCACCACCATCAGTTAGCTAACGCCATAGGTCTGTGGGAATCAGATTGCCTGACTGCCATGACTCTGCTGTCCATCACGGTGAGCACACCCACCATGCCTTTGGCAGTTGGTGTCACCTCGTGGCCCCTGCCACCCCTGGGATCCACCTCCTGCCCCTGCATCTTGTTTCCCAGCTTGGGGGCCGTAGTTCCCATGGTAAGGCCCGGCCTGCAGAGCAGGACAATCATAGCGCCCTTTAAGGATGCTCGGGGCTCCCCTCACAAATGAATGTATTTCTCACAGCAGTGGTGAAAGGCGTGTCTTCTGGACTCTTCCAGTAGGTCTTAAATGACAGATCCACCCTAGCAATCCCACTCCCTAAGTCTGTGGCTCCCCCCCCACCATACACTAAACCTGGGCAGGTGCAGCATTTCTGATTCACTCACTAGAACCACCTTTGGGTCCCTGTTTTAGCCAACCACCCAGTCAAACCCTGGGAGCCCTTTCCGACTCCTGAGCTGCAGCTTTTCAGTGCAGAATCTCTGTTTAGTGAACCCGTATCCATCCGATGGGCCTGAGACGGCTTCCCATTCCTTCCACCGTCATCGCACACCGTGTTCCCTGGGTTTCTGTCTGCATAAATCAGGAAACTCAGGTCGTTCTTCAGGCACTCGGTGCGCATCCTCACGGGTCCTGTGCCTCCCCTCTGGGGCCTGCTGGGATGCGAGTCTAGTTACAGGTCTCAAGGTGAAGGGGGCGGGTCATGTGGAGAAACGGTGTGGTCCTGCATGGCCACTGCCTCCGAGGAGCCATCCTTGATTGCTTAGGTGGGGCAGGGCTGGTCCATCAAGAGGAGGCAGGAAGGCCCCTTCCAAGGGGAATGGGGAGAGCATCCCACTGGGAAGGGACTTGTGGGAATTTAGCGTGCCCAGCTTCATCAGGACCTTCCTGCGTGTCCCCAGAACAGGCTCCTGTTCACTCCCGGTCAGCGTGGTCACTTCAGCAGGGAGGCTTCCTGCGAGGCTGGCTGCTCAGCAGGGTTGTAATTCAGCCAGTTGCAGGATGAGATTCTAGTGTGATCAGAAGTCTCAGCCCTGTGGCCGTAGGAAATAAGGGTCTCCGTCAGGGCCCACACAGGCGCTTTCAGATCAGGCATGTGGCCCTTGAGCTGAGAATTCAAGTCCCTGGGCTCCTCCTTGTCTCTCACCACCTTGTCCAGTGACATTAGGAGCAACCCGCCATCTGCATTATGTTTGTTAGTTTTCCAAGAATGTTCTGAAGTATCCCTAAACAGATTCGCTTAACTCCTTGCTCCTTGTAATAAATGGCTGATTAGGAGCATCTAATGAAAATATTTTGCGTATGTTCCTGGACCATCAGTGCTCATTTTACTACTGGACACACAGTCATTAGCATCTTTAATCAGATTAGAGAATCAATTCCAGAAACCCCAGAGCCAGTGTAGAAGACTCACCTTCTCCCCGCTGATCCTAGGGAACCGCTCTCGGTACCAGAATCTGTGTGAGTCAGGGTTCCCCAGAGAAGCTGAATCAATGGGAGCTACAGAGGGCGGGGGGAGATGAAAGAGGGATACTTTATCATAAGGCCTCTGCTCTCATGACTATGGGGGCTGAGAGCTTCCACAGTCAGCAAGCTGGAGGCCCAGGAGAGCCGACAACGTAGTTCCTCGTCTGAAGAGGGGTGAGGGCTCGTGTTACCAGCTTGAGGACAGAGGAGAAGAGAGCGAATCCTCCCTGACTCCGCTTTTGCTGTGCCCAGGCCTTCACCGATTCAGACGAGGCCCACCCACACCGGGAGGGCAGCCCGCTTTACTTGGTCTGCTGATTCGGAAGGTGGTCTCATCCAGAAACACCCTCACAGACATGCCCAGAGTAATGTTTCACCAGGTATCTGGGCACCGTGGGCCCAGTCGAGTGGAAATACAAAATCGCCATCACAAGCCTTCTGCTCCCAGTGACTTTCTGTTGATATGTGTGCTCAGTTGCTCAGTCATGTCCGACGCTTAGCAATCCCATGGGCCAGAATCCACCAGGCTCCTCTGTCCATAGGATTTTCCAGGCAGGAATACTGGAGTGGGTTGCCATTTCCTTCTCCAGGAGATCTTCCCAGTACAAGGATCAAACCTGTGTCTCTTGTGTCTCCTGCATTGGCAGGCAGGTTCTGTACCACTAACGCCAAAGAAAGTTACTTTCTAGAGTGAGGCCGTCAGGATTTCAGAGTTAGGAGCGTCTGAGGAGCCATGGGGCTTTGCAGATGAGGGAATGAGATCCAGAGAGCCTT
Source organism: Bos taurus (assembly GCF_002263795.3). Taxonomy (NCBI): domain Eukaryota; kingdom Metazoa; phylum Chordata; class Mammalia; order Artiodactyla; family Bovidae; genus Bos; species Bos taurus. Next base: position 95,020,338 of record NC_037336.1, read on the forward strand.
TAGCTGAGACTCGAGTCAAGACCTCCTGACTCCCAGTTCTTAACCCTTCCTGAGAGACCAGACTGCCTCACTTCCTGGGGCAGGAGTGCACTCGGATTGTGAGTCATTTTGAAATGAGCTTGTCTGTGGGAGCCGACCTCCTTCCTGTCTCAGCCTTCATGGACATGCCCCAGAGGGTGCCCCTGCCCCGGTTGAGTCAACTCAGGCATCTCCTGCTCCAAGCAGAGGGTGGTTGGCAGCAGGCTGGGCGTGGCTGCAGGATGGCCTGGAACACCAGCAGGCTGCCAGGGGTTTGCTACAGCACAATCCAGCTCTGAGTGGAATCAGGTTTACAGGGTTTCCTTTGACGACTTTTAAGGCCGAAAAGCTCTGAAATATCACGGCGTAAGATCCTTTGAAGCTTGATTCTCTGTTATTTCAGTAAAAACCTTGAGAATATATTAGTATATATCATGCCTTCTTAAAATCCTCAATTTAATATTTTTGGAAGGTTGGATTAATTGGGTGAATGGATCAAGGTGTATAATTTTTTAGCAGAAGTCTTTATACAAACTGTGTAGACGGTATCTGTGTCATTGGTGCTTTCTTAAATCCACACACTGCAGAGAGAGCCTTCCCAGAGAGCAGGGGACGGGGAGGGGAACTGCACACGCAGTCCGTGGAAATCGTGTCTGTCGTGTGCTGTCGCGTTCTGTTCGCCTGCGTTGGGAGGTCATCGTGTGCAGCAGAGTAGATGTTGCATGTCTGTGTTCATATGTTTATATATTTTACATACATATGTATGTGTATTTGTGTATATATGTGTGTGTGTGTGTGTGTACAAAGCCTCTAAAGACAGACCAGGAAAAAGACTACCTCTCTATAATATATGAGACATTCTTGGCATTTGGGAAAAAAATCAATAGATGAATTATCAATATAGTTATAACCTGCTTTTTCTTTCTCTGTTACGCTTTAGGACCCAAAGTGATCCAGACTTCTGCAGCTAACTTTTCACTAAATAATAGCAAAAAGGTAAGACTGGGTCTAAGTGGCAGCTGGTGGGCCCTGTAAATTTCTGAGTCACTAAGAAATGGTCCTGCTTAGAGGGTCAATAAGATTAACCTCCCCCTTGCCCTGCAGCTTGCTTCTCAGGCAACCCACATTTCTTACTCCACTTCAGCTGCTGGTCTCTGGGTCCTCATTTGCTAAAATTACCTTTTCTGCTGTAATTGTGACCTCAGTGCTGAGAAAGGATGGTGGTGTTACCTCTTAGGGAGCCGCAGTTCATTTCCAATGGCTGGTTAGCTCATCCTGATTCCTCTCGTGTGCAAATCTTTTTTTTTTTTTTAATCTTTATTGAAATTTTCTTCATACTTTTTGTTCAAAATCCTTCAGTTCAGTCGCTCAGTCGTATCCGACTCTGCGACCCCATGGACTGTAGCACACCAGGCTTCCCTGTCCATCACCAACTCCCAGAGCCTGCTCAAACTCATGTCCATTGAGTTGGTGATGCCATCCAACCATCTCATCCTCTGTTATCCCCTACTCCTCCTGCCTTTAGTCTTTCCCATCATCAAGGTCTTTTCCAGTGAGTCAGCTCTATGCTGAAGAGCCAAAGTATTAGAGCTTCAGCAGCAGCATCCGTCCTTCCAATGAATATTCAGGGTTGATTTTCTTTAGGATTGACTGATCTCCTTGCAGTCCAAGGGACTCTCAAGAGTCTTCTTCAACACCACAGTTCAAAAGCATCAATTCTTTGGTGCTCAGCCTTCTTTATGGTCCAATGTTCATATCCATACATGACTGCTGGAAAAACCATAGCTTTGACTCCGGAGACCTTTGTGGATGACGTGATGTCTCTGCTTTTTAATACGCTGTCTAGGTTTATCATAGCTTTTCTTCCAAGGAGCAAGCGTCTTTTAATTTCATGGCTGTAGTCACCATCTGCAGTGATTTGGCAGCCCGAGAAAGTAAAATCTCTCACTGTTTGGCAATATGGTCCCCTCTAATTTTTATTCCCAGGACCATGAAAGCTGAAAATAACAGACGTCAGTGACACCCCTGGCATGTTGATACTAAAAAAATGATTCTTGTGAATATGAAAATATTCATTGGTATCCTTCATTATTTTGTTATTTGCATCATCCTATGCACTTTAATCTTTTTTTTTTTTTTCCTCCAAGGAGGCCTTTTCTTGTTATTTAAGTGGTTATATTGTCTCAACGCTGTAGGGGGTAGAAACCACCTGCTTAGATGTTGTTGGTGAGAATCAGAAGTGAACTGCAGGAGAAAGTTAGTCCGTTCTTTTTCTGGAAGGCAGAATTTCACTTATATTGTCTAAAGGAAAACTACATGTTTTTGTTTCCAAAGCTAACATTTCAACCTTTTTTGTAAATTTGAATGTTGTATGTTAAGATGAGGCATTTGGAGACTCAGCTGAAAAAGTCACCCTGATTACTTGACTTCTGTTTCTTTCTGCCTCAGCTAAAGCCAATTCAAATATTTTCCAAACCGCTGTCTACATATAATCAGCAGCTGTGGCTGACGTGTGTTGTCGAGTTGGATCAATCAAAAGGTATGAAGCCTGACACTTTAGAATGATTTAAGGTTCAAAGAGCTTTAAAATCTTCTAGCAACTGCTCAAAGATGAATTATAATGATGGTGATTACTCTTTCTAATACCAGCAAGTTGGAAGCCACCTAAATGTCCTCCAGGGCAAGTGACAGTGCTGCCCTCCGGAAGCCCCAGGAGGCCCTCAGGGCTACTGGTCATGCTCTGGGTGCCAGGCCTCACCCAGGGGTGCTGGGCAGCCTGGCTCAAAGCCTGCATGCTGTGATGCTCCAGCGGCAGCCTCCTCCAGGGGCTTCCGGGAGAGAACTAGGTCCCGGTGCCCTAGGGACACTTGGCAGCGTCCGGGGACGCTGTGACATTACGGCTGTCACAGCTGGGGGCAGGGGCTGCTAGCAGAGGGTGGAGACCAGAGAGGCTGCTCACCATCCTGCAGCCACAGGACAGACTCCCACAGTGAAGAATTAGCTGGCCTCAAAATACTTGTGGTGCAAATGCCGAGAGATCCTGTCCAAAGCACCCACCGTCGGCAATGACCTCGCTCTGTCCACCCAGGGCAGCTCCCCCAGAACCAAGAGCATACGCCACCTCGTTCTCTACATGCTGTGATTCAGAGAGGTGCTTCAGTTGAAAGAATTGGAAAGATAACCCAATGACTGCAGTAAATTAAGTGGAAAAAATGCTTAGAATAAAAAATCAACCCCTTTTTGTAACATTTTAGAAAAGCACTAAAAACCCGAAAGCACTACACCTTTGTGTGTCTAGAAAGCCATCTGGAATCGTGGACCCAAACATGAAATCACAGTTTCTCCGGCAGTGGGATTATATGTTTAATACTTTACGTATATCTTTGCATTTGTGTTCCTAGATGTTTTTTTAACAATGAGCATATAATCAGAAAAATAAGAAACTTATGTTTATCTTGGTATGAAGTTAGATTAAAATGTATATGGGAAAGTAAAAAATATAACTTTATCAGCCATGAAATAACTTGGCCTTTTGTGAGATGGAGGTTGGCGGTGGGTCAGAGGCAGATCCTCGAGGGAGGGTGTCTGCTGGCGGGTGTCAGCTTTGCCCACTTGCAGAGGGACCTCCCTGGGCTGACACACATCCAGGCAGCCGGACGCATCTGCTGGTGTGACCAGCCCTTGTGGACTCTGATACCAGGATTCTTCTTCTGTAGAAACATCTATTCAGACAACCTTCACCATGACTGTTAAGGTTGATGGTGTAGCTCAGGACGGGACCACCAAGTTCATCCATAACAAAGTTCACAACCGGACGCGGACGCTCACGTGTGCAGAGGTGAGTCCATGCGACTGGTCCACGGCGGAGTCTTGCCCCATTCCTGCAGGTGGAGCTACTTTCTTAGGTAAAGACGCTAATGCCACTGATGGCATGGAAGACCCACCCAACCATGCACCAAGACCTTATAAATTCTTAGAAATGCACACACACGTGTGCACTCACACAGTACACACACACAAGCACACACCCTGCCGCCTGATTGTACTGTCTGTGTCACCGCCTGTCTGGCATGGCCACACTGCCTCATGTGAGGGTGGTCTGCCGCTGTCCGTGGTCTGTCTGGATCGCTTGGGCCTTGGGTTGTTCCCAGCTGTGGGATGCACGTCCCGACCCACGTGGGGCACTGGGAGCCAGGCCTCGTGGGAGCGGCCCGCCTTTGTTGAGCATCCGCCCTGGTGCAGCGTGTGGCCCCGGGCTGGCAGAGGGGAGGGTCCACAGCGGGAAAGGAGCCCTCACTGTAGGGCACCGTGTTCTGCGAAACCCAAAGAGTGGGAAGCAGGTCCTGCCGTAGTACGGAGGCTCTGTCGGAACCTAACAGGTCAAGGTGGGGCGTGGACAGCACGGGGAGCCCTGGAGAGATCGAGTCTGGTTATAGTATCAGGAAGTGGCCCCATGGCGGTGCTTTCCACATGTGGTCTCATTCCATTCCGGGGGCAGGAACTGTTGCGAGAGCCCCCTTGTGTAGAAGGGGGAACTGAGGCTTAGAGAGGGCGGGACCTTGGCCCAGGATGACACAGATGATGAGTGAGCGACAGTGCCAGGCCTTCAGCCCAGGCGCTTTTGTTCCGAAGCTTGTGCCCTTGACATCCACGCACACCTCCTGGTAGTAACAGGAGAGGCTGGGGAGCCTTTCCCAGCGAGAAGGCATTCAGATGGGAGTGGTCCTGTCCAAGGCCGGCCGCTGGCTCTGGCCCTTCTGTGTTGATGTCTGCTGGATGGTCCTGAGATGGGTCAGAACCGCCACCTGAGCAGACCGGGCCCCCCGGAGGCGGAGCTGACAGTGCGCCCTGCCCCATGTACTCAGGCAGTGTCTGCTGCTCAGCTGAGCCCAGGCCCTGCCCTGGGTCCCCTGGGGAGGCCCGGGCCGTGGAGCTGGCCCCCTCCTCCTCCTCTGTTGGTCCCGTGTTAGCGGGGACAGTGGGCCAGTTTCTGAAATGTCTCTTCCTCATCTGTAAAGTTGGGGGGCTGTGCCTTCCCTGGGGCTTGGTGGAGAGCGGTGAGGATTGAGGTGGGCGAGGAAGCAAGAGCTGGAGCTGTACCTGCTGGCATGAGAGCCCGGATATCCGCCCCCACCACTACCACGCTGGATGGACAGGAGGGACGGCGGGCGTGGGGGCCGCGGGGACCACCAGCCCAGCAGCTGCCTTCTCCACCCTGAAGACGCTGCACACCCCCCTCCTCTGCCTCCTCTCGTGTCCCCTAGGGCAGCTCCCCGCCCTGCCAGCTGCCCTCTTGCCGTCTTCAGGACATCCCGGGCTCGGGAAGCCTTGCCCAACAGCAGGTGACTCAGCCCTAGTTGGAGCCGTGGCTCCAGCAGGTGCCACCGGGCAGCCTGCATGTTCCTCGTGGCCCCGGGCTGGCTTGGCCAGAGTCCACGTCCACATCCGCGGGGGAGACCCGAGAAGGCCTGTTCTTGATCCTAAAGGACGAAACTTGGGGCTTGGCCTGTCCGTGGGTACACCACGGAGACCACAGGGGCTCTGTGTGGGAGCCACAGGCCAGAGGAGAAAAGGGAAACGCCTAATCCACCCCTTGCATCCTACAGCGACTGCAGAGACGGGCCACGGAGGAAGGAAGGTCAGGCGGAGGGCCCTGAGGAGTCGTGTCCTCGCTGGCGTGCCTCCTGCACTAGTGTATTTGTGAAAATGTCAGTTCATGTTGCATTAACTCACCTTTTTATTCAGGTGACATATTATCATTTAAGTTTATGAAAGTACAGTTGATTTACAGTGTTGCGTTAACTTCTGCTGTACAGCAAAGTGATTCAGCTATACATACGTGTATTCTTTTTCGTATTCTTCTCCGTTATGGTTTATCATAGGATACTGAATATACTTCCCTGTGCTACCCAGCAGGACTTTGTTGTTGATCCATCCAGTATATAATAGTGATCCCCATGGACTGTACCCCTCCAGGCTCCTCTGTCCATGGGATTCTCCAGACAACAATACTGGAGTGGGTTACCATTTCCTTCTCCAGGGGAATCTTCCCAACTCAGGGATCAAACCTGGATCTCCTGCGTTGTAGGCAGATTCTTTACCATCTGAGCCACCAGGGAAACCCAAATAACATTCCTTCTACCAATCCCAAACTCCCAGTCCAGCTCTTTCATGCCTCCCTGCCCGTTGGCAACCAGAAGTCTATTCTCAAGGTGACATACTATTTTGAATCCTATGAAGTAGAGGAGGTCTAATGATTGTAAATCATGCGTTATTTGTTTCTAAATATGTCCATTTGGTTCTTTCTTTCTAAGAACTGCTTTTGGCTGCCATCTGAGTTCCCCTGGGCTCCTGGCGAGCTCCCTGGAGATGCTCCGTGCTGATCCTCTGTGGTTGGAATGGGTCACCTCACAAGTCAGTTGGGGGAGAGTGAGTCCTGCGTGCTTTAAGGACACAGATCTTGCTTGTGCATTTGCAGAAATGTGCAGAAATCATCGTGGCTCACCTCAGCTACCTGAATTACACTAAGTATACAGTGACTGTGGGATTCGAACACCTGAAGCGGCCCATCAAGGAAATGAACTTCACCGTAAGTACACCGGCCGAGCACGGCGTTTCCATGGCTCGTTTGCGTAGCGCCCATTCTCTGTGGAATGACCGAAATAAATCACAGCATCAAAATCGTGTTATTTTGGATGGTGGAAGACGTGTACAATTCTAAGAACTATTAAAAAACCCAGTTTATTAAGTGTACATGGAGTGAAGAATAGCTTGAATCAGCGTGGAATTGGAAGACCGTGGTGTCCTGAGACTTAGAGACTCTGAGTAGCCTTGCAGTTGGAAGGTACTGGGGGGAGTCCTCTGGGGAGGTGGGCCCGCCGCCTCCAGGCCTGAGTGGACTTAGATCTGGCTGGCCTCTGAGGGGTCCCTGCTCTCAGGTCCCTGAGTCGCACAGCTCTGATGCTTGTGTGTGCTGGGTCACTCAGCCATGCCCGACTCTCTGTGACGCTATGGACTGAAGCCCACCAGGCTCCTCTGTCCATGGGATTCTCCAGGCAAGAAGGCTGCAGTGGGTTGCCATGCCCTCCTCCAGTGGGTCTTCCCGACCGAGGGGTCGAACCCCCGTTTCTTATGTCTAATGAACTGGCAGATGGGTTCTTTACCACTAGCACCACCTGGGAAGCTCTGATGGTTAGACTTCCCTGTCTCTCGCCCAGCTGACATCAGCCTCCTTGTCCCCTCTGCTCACTGGGAGTCAGAACAATCAGCATGGTGACCGAGAACGCGGGTCTTAGACCAGACAGAAGAGCTGGGTTCAGATCCCGGTGCCACCATTGCTTCTGCTTTTTTGTCTCCTTGTCGTAGAACAGCTACTTCTCAACAGCTGTGACTGTTGAATGAGGGTACCAGTGGGTTCCCTTCTCGAATCGCGCTGTTCTGTGATGTGTTCATGCGACACACTAATTCACACGACACAAACTCGGCCTGTGAACGGTTGGCCCCCGCTTCCCTTCCCCCAGCCCCGCAGTCACCTGTCTGCCGTCTGTCTGTATGGATTTGCCTGTTGTGGACATTTCATACGAGCAGAATCATGCCCTTCATGCTCTTCTGTGAACAACTTCTTTCGCTGAGCCATATTTTCAAGAGTTCGTCCGTGCTTTGCTGGCATCAGCGCTTCATTCCTCCTTTGCCGAATGCTGTTTCACTGTGTGTGCGTGCCGCCTCTTGTGTACCCAGGCGTCAGTGGATGAGCATTCGGGTTGTTTCCATCCTTCCGCTGCTAGGAATAACACTGCTGCGAGTATGTATGGTGAAAGTGAACTCGCTCAGTCGTGACCGACTCTTTGCGACCCCATGGACTCTACAGTCTGTGGAATTCTCCAGGCCAGAATAGTGGAGTGGGTAGCCTTTCCCTTCTCCAGCGGATCATCCCAACCCATGGATCGAACCCAGGTCTCCCACATTGCAGGCAGATTCTTTACCAGCTGAGCCACAGGGGAAGCCCGCGAGTATTTGTAGACAGGTTTTTATTTGGATGACCAGGCCTCCTTCTCTGAGAGGTGTGTGGGTGCCTCCTGCACCCTTAAGTGCCTTCACGCCTCTGCGGTTTCCCCCGTTGCCTGGAGGCCTCTGGATGTCGGCTGAGCTTGGGGCCGTGCCCAGCGCCTGCTCGTTTTGTGTGCTGACAGATGGCGGCCGTGGTCACAGTCACACTGCTTTTGTTCATGTCCTGTCTCTGACCACACAGAGCGAGTTTATTCTTTGTCTGTCTGTGCGTGCTGCAGGTGTTTGAAGATGGCTGTCTCATCCCCTCCGAGGATCTTTCTTTTCTTCCCTTACGGATCCCTCAGACTCTGGGTTTTCTCCCCTTGGCCCCAAGTCAGCCTGGTCTCCTTTGTTCCAGCCTCTGGTTGGTTTCTAACAGTTCAGATGCTGCTCAGACATTACATTCTGCTCCGAAATTTCTTCTCAGTGTTCTTTCTGCCCCAGCCTCTCCTGACCTTTGAGTTTGAATCTGGATTCTGTTCTTTGTTGTGTGACTGATTTTCTCAAACTTTGTCCTCAGAAAATCCAGTCAGCGTTCTTCCTGTGTCGTGGAGTTCACAAGGCAGAAGTTGAACTCAGATAGGGCCTGGAGACCAATGTCCGAGCTCAGGTGCACTTTGCTCTCGTCCTGTGATAACATCTGTGCTTTAGACCTTGCTGTTTGCATCCTTCTGATTCGAGAATATGGAAAGAAGAGAGCACCGTGTTTCCCCAACGAGGAATCTCTCCTTTCCGTCGTCTGTCTGAACATCACCCTCTTAAGAGCCTTTTACCAAAGCGCACAGCACAGCAGTGTCCTGCCCCCGCCCCAGCCCGGGTTTAGCTCACCCACCCCTGTCGTTTGGTTTGTCTTTGATTGTGATTCTTTCCTTTTAACTTTTGCACCTGTTTACATTTCCTCTTCAGCAATCATCACAGTAGCTGTGTTCTTTTGGATTTATTATAGCTGCTGTTATTTGCTGAGCTTTTGCTCTTTGCCAGGGTCTGCACTACACTTGTTCTGTGCATCAGCTTACTTAAATGTTACGATATTTCTACAGAGCAGTTGCTTTATGGAAGCGAAATCTGAGGTTTAATATAATTAAGTAAACTGCCCAACTGGGAAATGGAAAAGCTGGAGTTTGAACCCGAATCTCTGATGTCACAATTCGTATGTTCTTAATCACCGTGATTTCCACTTTTCTATTAACATCAATTGTTAATAGTTCGGCTTGCATTGCAGACTCATATGTATTTTTTTAGAATTTTATATAAGTGGAATCATACGACAGGTGTGAGTTCTTGCACTCGGCGTTAATACCTGGACACTGCTTGATGCTGGGTGCTCAGTAGTTTTTCCCTTTGTGCTGCTGGGTGATAATCCCCGTGTGAAGGCAGCACAGTTGGTTTATCCGCTCCCCTGCTCGTGGCCGTCTGCATTGTTTGCAGTTCGGGGCTGTTGCAGAGCCGCTGTGAACCCCCGTGTCCAGACCTTCGCGTGGACGTGCGCTCTCACTCCCTTGGGTGCGCAGGAGTGGGCTGCCGACTCGTGTGGCAGCGCCTGTGTCACTGACGAAGACACGCTGGGCTCGCGGCGGCCGTGTTGTCTCACGCGTCGGTCAGCGCCTGCGAGAGTTCCAGCTGTTTCCCATCTCGTCTCATCCACACTCGGTAGGTCAGTCTTTGTCATTTTGGCTGTTCTGATAGGTGTGTGGTTCCCACGATGGCTCAGCAGTGAAGAATCCACCTGCCAATGCAGGAGATTCAGTCCCTCGGTTGGGAAGATCTCCTGGAGGAGGAAATGGCAACCCACTCCAGTGTTCTTGCCTGGAGAATGCCTTGGACAAAGGAGCCCGGCGGGCTACAGTCCACAGGGTCGCAAAGAATCAGACACACCTGAGCGACTGAACGACAGCAGCGATAGGTGTGTAGTGGTACTGTGTGGATTTACAATACTGTGAAAATATTGGTCTTCTGGCTTGCATTTTTTGACAAGAAATCTCTCATCCTATGTTTGTCCTCTACAATGGTTTTCCTCCCCTTTACCTATCCCCTACCCTCATTTTAAGATTTTTTTCTCTTTAACAGTTTGATTATGGTGTTCCTTCGTGTACTTTTCTTCCTGTTTCTTGTCCTTAGAGTATAGTTTAGCTTCTTGGATTTGTGAGTTTATAGTTTTCATCAAATCTGGGAAAATTCTGGCCACTGTTTCTTCAAATATTTTTTCTATTCTCCTGATTTTTTCCCGTCAATAGAAATCCGAGGACTCCAGATACATTAATACATCTTCTTAGCCGCCTGAAGTTGTCTCAGAGCTTACTGATGCTCTGTGCGTTTATTCTGTTTCGTGTTAAGTCAGTTCTTCTGCTGTGTGTTCACGTTTATGCCCTCTGCGGTGTCTCATCGGCTGTCGATCAGCCTCCCGGTCTCGGCCTCACGCTCCTCTGGCTGCTTGAAGTCCGTTGCCTACCAGTTCCATCCTCTGTGATTTCAGGGTCAGTTTGATGGATCACTTTCTTCCTCATCGTGTTTCGTATTTTCTTGCTTTTTTACACGTCTCGTATTTTTGAGTCAGTGCCAGACCTTATGATTGCTGGACTTCTGTACTCTCATGAACATCGCTGAGCTCTGTCCAGGACGTGGTAACGATCTCCTCAGGCCTGGATTTTAAACTCTGCCTGGTGGAAGCAGAGCAGCACCAAGTGTAAGGCTGATGTTGCCCCACTGCCGAGAAAAAACGTGCTGGCGGTGCGCTCCACAGACCCCTGTGTGTGCTCCTGCTGCCCGTGGAGCAGGCGCTGTGCTGACCCTGCGCGCGTGCCAGGGATCCTGCCCATGGAGCAGGCGCTGTGCTGACCCTGCACGTGTGCCAGGGATCCTGCCCATGGAGCAGGCACTGTGCTGGCCCTGCGCGCGTGCCAGGGATCCTGCCCGTGGAGCAGGCGCTGTGCTGGCCCTGCGCGCCTGCCAGGGCTCCTTTCAGGGATTTCCCGGCCTTGGGTGGATTATCCACACTCACGTGCAGATCAACATTGGGCTGAAGGTGTGGGGGCACGACCTTGGCAGGTGTCCGGAGCTAGCTCTGTGCTCTCTCAGTGCTCTGCCCCGTGAGTCACGACTGGTGAGACTGGTGAGCTCTGTCCCTGCCCTCACCGTGGGGTGTTCACAACTCAGGGAGACCGCGGGGTCGGCTTGGCTTCCTGCACAGTGTGGGGTGACCCGAGGGTGCACCCCTCCCCCCTGAGCGGGCGATCATGGCCCTCACTGCTTCGTGTTCGGTGTGTGTGTGTGTGTGTGATTTAACGTTGCAGGCAGGTGAGGGAAATCTGAGTCTTTCACTCGATTGTCGCTCTGTCACAGTTTTTACATCACTCAGCTGATCTTAATTCAGCACGGACATGATGGTCCTTCCTGGTGCGGTGCAGCGCGTATCCTGGGGTCTGGGGATGAACCTGGCTGCTCAGTGGGGTGGGAAGGGCTGCCTTCCGCCCGCCGTCAGCACACAGGGCCCCTTCCTCGGCCTGGTAGCCGCAGACTTGACGTGAGTGAGACTGCTCAGCAAGAGGACTGGCGGCTGTAATTCCAGTGTTTTCTTGTGTCAGATTCATATTTCTGTTTCACTTAGTGTCTTTTAGACCATCATAACTACTCACATTTTTTGCACTTTTAAAACTATTTTTTTTCTTTTAATAGAAAGCATGGCTTTTTCTGTCTCTCCCACCCCCTACCCACTGATGGCTTTTTCTAATAAAGAGATTGATAGCATTGATCAATCTTTGATGTGAGATTTAAAAGCCAAATGCTCTTATTATTATTATAGAACAGTTTATCTGCCAGATTCATCATTAGTATGTTACCGTTTAAAACCATTTTCAACTCTTGGTTCAAAGTATGTGTCCTTTAATATAAAAATGTACTAAGTGTTAAAGTTTTAGAACATGTCGGAAAGTGTAGGAGAACATTTTAAATTCCCTGTAGTCTCACATTTCGAGATGACTGTTGTTAATGATGTGATTGTTTTCCTGCTTTCCATTTTAGTGGAAGACTTACGACCCTGCGTTTTCCCATTTGGAAATCTGGTTCCGGTTCGTCTTTGTGGTGCTCACCTTCATTGTCACTGTAAGTACTGTTCACCTCATGGAATCCTAACAAGGACAGAGTTAGTTTATAAATTCTGGTTGTCAGAGTACGGGAGATTTATCTGAACTCTGAGACACTCCATCCAGTCGGCCGACCTGATGGTACAAAATATTCTATGTTCTGCCCAGGCGCCGTGCTGCAAGAATGCTGTGGTGTCGTTAGTAAGGACTTCTGAATAGTGTCATAGCAGTTACAGGTGACTGACTAGCAAGTGAATTGTCATGGGTGTTCAGTGACAAGTGTCATGTAACCTGGGCGGAAGGAGTCCTGCCTTGTTTGAATGACATTCTTTGAATGTTGACTCAGCAGGTTCTTGGGTTTTTACATTTGGAGAAGTGGACCAGACCTTTAGTCTTTGGGCTTTTTTCAGGATAAGGGGATGGACGTGCAGGCTCGGGGCTCCTTTGGGATCCGAGGTGTCTGTCCACAAGGGCACCATGACTTTGGGGGGCGATTACAGAAGGCAGTAATCTGTTGTTATAAAATACAAGCAGCCCCATCAGTGCTCCTCCAGCGGGGGTGGGCATCTGTAAACTGAAGGAAGGAGAAGGGGGCCTGCAGAGTGGTGTCTTGCCCTTGTCAGCTGCCTGCCCCGTGCCAAGGTCCAGGAGATGGTCTGCTCTTTGCAGCAGTGGCTGCTCCAGCTGCCACCCAAGGGACTTGCTGCTTCGCAGACTGACCACTTGCGGAAGGGCACAGGGGATGTGGAGGAACGTGCCAGGAGGTGGTGACCTGGGAGTGGCTGGAGGGCCACACCCGGCCACAGAGCTCAGAGAGAGGGGGCTTGGCCAGGGCCTGCCCGCCCGGGGAGCTCTCTGATGGAGGGAGGTGGGAAAGTGCCATCGACCCCGGACCAGAGATCCTCACTGTTTCTTAGATTCCTGTTGCCTGCAGCTCTGCAGCCAGACTCTGGGGCCCAAAGAACTGGCCCCCGGGGCCCTGTGTTCTCAAATGAGAGAAACAGGCCTGATTCTGACAGATGGACCATCAACCCAGGATGTCCAAATTGCTTAGGAGATTGCTGGCTTATGTTAGATCGCAGTAAAAACAAGAAACAACACCAGGCCTAGAAATCCCAAACCGTGTGATGCTTTAAAGGCTGTAAAGAAGCCTCTCCCAGGAGCCGGGCCCCTTCAGGCATGTGTTTGAAAACAGGCCCGCCGTCTGACATGGCTGTAAGCCTCATTCTGGGGCTTTTCCTCCGGGCGCCCTGGTGTCCCCCAGAAGCTGCTGTCCCCTGTGAGTCGCACCTCGGGGGCGTGTGGCCTGTGCCCTGGGCGGTCCCTCCTGATAAGCAGCCTGCCCAGGAGGAGGCCAGGCCGGAGTGGTCACGGCTGTGACCGTCCTCATCCGACCCCTGTCCTGGGATAAAGGCCCGGTTGTCCCTGGTGGTCTCGGTTCAGCCCAGGGTTAATGCAGCAGGTCTGGGCTGGCCCCAGACCTTCGATGTGGGCCGAGAGCCGTCAGGAGATGCCACGTGGGGTGGCCGAGACGGTGACGGGGCCTGGTCTGGTTCGCAGTGCCTGTTCGCGCACTCTCTTCGCAAGTTCTCCATGCGAGACTGGGGCATCGAGCAGAAGTGGATGTCCATCCTCTTGCCTCTGCTGCTGCTCTACAACGGTAGGCCCTTCCTTCCGCGCGGCCCCCCTCCACACCGAGAGCTGGAGGGCATCCTGGGGGCGATGGGGCCCTGAGCAGGGAGCAGGCAGGAGCGCCTCCACGTGGCCAGAGGACGTGGCCCCAGGACTCGCAGGGGCGGGCACTCCCCCCCAACCCCCCGCTTGGAGGACTTGGCTGAGGGTGGGAGCCCAGCTGTCTGCCCCTGTCCCCTGCCCCAGAAAGCGTTTCCTTCCAGAGCTGCAGCTGGCAGGAGCAGATGGAGCTCTGCAGTCATCCCCAGAGCAATCTGTTCAGTGGCTTTTCAGTTTGCAAAACAAGACAGCCTTTAGTTCACTACCATCCCCCCAGGCTCTGACCGGGGAGAAGGCCGCCCTGAGCCCTGCCCTCCTGTGGCTCGGCGCCCGCCGGTCCCGCCTTCATCAGGCCTGCCTGCCTGCCTCTTGCCTTCCAGACCCGTTCTTTCCCCTGTCCTTCCTGGTGAACAGCTGGTTCCCGGGGATGCTGGACGACCTCTTCCAGTCTGTGTTCCTGTGCGCCCTGCTGCTCTTCTGGCTGTGTGTGTACCACGGGGTCCGGGTGCAGGTGAGCCCTCGGTGCTGACCTTCCCGTTCCAGACGCTGGCGACGGTCCTGAGGTGGACTCGGCCTCTAGAACCTGTCGTCAGCTTCACAGTCCACAGAAGATGCGTGCCGTGTGGACATGATCTGAGTATCTATGATCCGGTGTGGTCTGTGAGGGGGTAATGGTTTGCAAGGATTACTAACTTCTCTATTTTTTACTTTTTTTTTTTTAAAGGGAGAAAGGAAGTGTTTGACTTTCTATTTGCCTAAATTCTTCATCGTTGGACTACTGTGGTTGGCTTCTGTTACCCTCGGAATATGGCAGACGTGAGTAACTTTCTTCTGCGTGAAACCGCAGTCTTGGCGAGCATTGAACACGGTGGGCAGACTCAGAGTTGACCGTGTTCTGTGAGCTCATCCAGAAGGGCCTCTGTCACCCAGGGTTTCAAGGCTTGCTCGTGTGACTTGCGCTGAGGGTTCAGTTTTGCTTGAACAGCATGTAGAGGTATATACACATGATTCTTCTGGTCTCGGGAAGAAAAGGAAAAAGGCCACGTCATTTCAGATATCTCTTTCTGAGAGGCAGAGGCTTCATTTGTAGGGATGATGCTCCATTTGGCTCCTGGCTCGCCACTGTCCCCGGATGTTTTGATTCTCTCCTTTGGTTTGTGTCTGTAAACCTTCCCATCCTCATACCAGCTCCCAGAGTTGATCTTTAATATTTCTGTCTGTCAGTAAAAAGGCACTGCACAGAAGCCTAACGTAGTAACAGCCTGATTCACCCAAACAGAATTTTCTGCAGAAACTCGTTCCATCTCAGGGATATGATTTTAGAAGCTGGCACATCTCATTTCTTGGCACAATGATGGCAGGACTTAGCTCACGTCCACTTCTGTCCCTGCCCACCTGTCATCTCAGTGACCAGTGTCATTTTGAAATGAGTTTCATGGAAGTTTATATTTACCTTTCTTGCTGTCTTTCCCTGGAGTAGGGCATGGCCACCCACCCCAGTATTCTTGCCTGGAAGATCCCACGGACAGAGGAGCCTGGCGGGCTGTGGGCCATGGGGTCGCAGAGTCAGACACAGACTGAGCGGCTGCGCACATTGCTGTCTTCGGGTGCTCATCTGTGTGCTGGTGCCATACATGCCATAGACAGGGTGCCTGGAAGGTGAAGTCGCTCAGTCGTGTCTGACCCTTCACGACCCCATGGACTGCAGCCTACCAGGCTCCTCCGTCCATGGGATTTTCCAGGCAAGAGTACTGGAGTGGGGTGCCATTGAAAATCAGTCTCAAAGTTGAAATATTATAGAGATTCTCTTAATGAAAAATACTGTACTTTACAATACTGAGGACTGTGGGCCGTTGAGTTGTGTTGTATTCTTGTTCAGTAGGTAATTCGAGATTTCTCATAAACCAAGGTTTACTTTTCAAAAATCTTTTATGGTTGGTCAATGAGTAGATTATATTAGTAAGTTTTTTTAAAAAGCCAAGTGAGAGAAAGTATAAAATAAACTAGTTATTAATCTATGACTTTTTTTTTTGTAACATCGTATCTTTAGAGTCAATGAATTACATGATCCAATGTACCAGTATCGAGTTGACACAGGAAATTTTCAGGTAAGGATTGTTGGTGAAACCTGTGGATTTTTTTTTTAACTGCTGTTTTAAAAAATGACTCAATTTTTTAACTTAAATTGTGCCGTTGACACAAGCTGGCTAACTGGTTATTTGACAAGGGCCATAGAAAGGTCATGGGTGGAAAACTGGGGGAAATGTGTTTGAATAGTAGGAAAAATAAACCCTACATTGTCACTCCCCATCCTTGGTTTATGGTTGAAGCGCCAGGGCACAGAGGTTGTGCCGATTTCTAGGAACATTGTAGAATAGTTAAGGAAACATTTTGTTCACTTAGTTCTCTGAAGCAGAGTGGGGCTGGCTTCGTGGGCCCCCGAGCTCTACAGCCCCAAGGCCTGGCCCTCCGGGTGATGCTGCGCTGTCTCAGTCCTGAAATTTTTCGCACTTTGGGAAGGTGGATTCCAGCGTCTTTATTTAACGCAAATGACAGCCAGCCCTGAGTGTGGCCTCCTTTCGAGGCCCGGGATATGTAGGTGCCTCATGGGCAACCCATCCTGGTGCAGCTTCCGTGGCGCCCAGGCGTGGAGGTGCCTGGGGCTGAGGGGCACCCGGACCCCCGCCGGGGGAGTATGGGAGTCCTGTCCCCGGGCAGGGCGAGCCCCGGAGCTGAATCCTGACCCCAGGTGACCCGGACCCCCGCCGGGGAGAATGGGAGTCCTGTCCCCGGGCAGGGCGAGCCCCGGAGCTGAATCCTGACCCCAGGTGACCCGGACCCCCGCCGGGGAGAATGGGAGTCCTGTCCCCGGGCAGGGCGAGCCCCGGAGCTGAATCCTGACCCCAGGTGACCCGGACCCCCGCCGGGGGGAGAATGGGAGTCCTGTCCCCGGGCAGGGCAAGCCCCGGAGCTGAATCCTGACCCCAGGTGACCTTCTGACATTTCCCGGTGCAGCTTTGCAGAGGGTGATCAAGTCTGTGGTTCTTTGTGGGAACTGCTGTCTGAAAGGAGAGAAGTGTAGTGAATGATGATACTGTGTCGAAAAGCGGTTGAGACAGACGTGTCACAGGGATTGGTGCCAGCACTGATCCTTAACTGGACTCTGGCAGCAGAGTGCCCGTAGCCTCTCGGCTCCACTGCTTGTGAGTCTGAGGAGTTCTGAAGGTCGTCAGTGTGTGCCTTATGAACAGCACATCATAACCTTTGCTCTCAAAGGATATGTGACCTTGTGAGGGAGAGAAGGCGTGGGAAATAGAGACCAGTGTTGCAGTGTGCAGGGGCCCACCAGGTGCGTCCTTGTGGACCGCAGGCCCCCGTTACTGCGGGGAGGCGGTGTCTTTGTTTGTTTTGTCCTCTCTGTGTCTTTGAATTAGCCCTGGGATGCTGTCGTAGGTTTGCAGGGCGGGGTGCCCCTGGAGCTGCAGAGGAGGGGGAGGTGTCCTGGGCCAGATGGGGGAGACACTGTCTCCGAGCTGTGATGGGGCGGGGCGGACCCTTGGGGAATCTGGACGCCCCAGGAAGGTTCTCAGCTGTGTCTCCTGAGGGGCGAGGCCTCAGGGCAGCCCCTCTATGGTGGAGACACTAAGGAAGGGGGAGGAAGGAGCTGCTTTGACACCTTGTCAGAGAAGATTCTGCAGCCCTGGTGACAGATGACATTTGACACTGCTGGTTGAGTTTGTACCTTCCAGGCTACTCATCTGAAAAGACCCTGATGCCGGCAAAGATCGAAGGCGGGAGGAAAAGGGGACGACAGAGGATGAGGTGGTTGGATGGCATCACCAACTCAAAGGACATGAGTTTGAGTAAACTCCGGGAGTCGGTGATGGACAGGGAGGCCTGGTGTGCTGCAGTCCATGGGGTTGTAAAGAGTCGAACATGACTAAGCGACTGAACTGAACTGATGCTAATCTACAGTTAGGGAGTTTCTGTCTGGTACGGTCACTGCTCACTTCTCACGGGAGGACGTGGGGCAGGTCTGCCCAAGGTCACATTCCCGTCCTGCCCGAGGTCACAGGCCAGTCCTGTGCTCCGACGAGGCTTCCCCGGCCTGCGGGTGAAGCCCACGGTCCTGGGCCACGGCCGCCGCTCCCTCCTCCCCCTGCATCATCTGTGCGATGGGCAGTGAGGGGATCTTCCCTTGAGTCGTCGTGAGGATTGAGAGAGAGAAGGAGGGTGAAGTGCTGGGCCGGGCTCCGGCACGGCAGGGTCACCGCGGCTCTGGTCACTTGTCCCCGCCTCAGCCCGGCAGTCAGGGAGGCCAGGGGCTCAGGAGTCCTCACAGGAAGGACAGACCGAGCAGTCTAGTCCTGTTACTAAAGGAAACCCTTGAAATCACAGGCTTCTAGAGAGATAGCTGAAGGGGCCCAGGATGGAGGCCGTGAAATCCTTTTTGTTTACAGATGAGAAAACCGAGCCCAGGCCGAAGTCACAGGCTCTGAGGAGGCAGAGGAGACCCTTTGTCTACTGACTGTGCAGGGCAGTCCTGGCTCTGAGAAGGAAGTGCCGGGGCGGGAGGAGGGGGTTGGGGGTGTCAGGTGCACAGGCTTAACTCTCGCAGAGGTTCTGCAGAAGGAGGGGCACCACGCACCCAGCCCAGTGGGGCCTGGCCTTCGTCAGCCAGCTTCGCTGTCACAGCTCCCGAGTGCAGACGAGTCGTCCTGCGTTCCCTGCCTCAGGGTCGCAGAACCTAGAGTCTTCTAGATAGTCTGGTTCAGTCCCCTTGGTCCTCGGAAGAAAACCGAGGTCCAGAGAAGCTGAGATCTGGGCCGGACCCACGTCGCAATCTTCCCGAGCAGGGCAGGGAGCCAGGCCCTCACCCCGGGGAGGGGCAAGCAGGAGCCACCACGTTTACTGAGCACCTAGTATGTTCTGGGCCCCAGGCCCAGAGCTGCCCATGCGCCAGGGAGGCATTTGCTCGTCTGATGAGCGGGGACCGGGGTGCGCCCCTGGGTGAGCCGGCTGCCTGTGCCACACGAGAAGAGTCCGCGTGTCCTTGTGCTGCTCGCGGCAGTGACCCTCGACTCCAGGTCCTTTTAGAAAAGCTTGGCTTTCCCGCTTATGGCGTCAGAGGGAAAGACTGCCCTTGAGACCCCATGGGCGTTCAAGGGCCTGTCTTGTTTCCTGCCAGGGAGTGAAGGTTTTCTTCATGGTGGTGGCTGTCGTGTACATCTTATACCTTTTGTTCTTGATCGTGCGGGCCTGCTCCGAGCTGGGTCACATGCCTTACGTAGGTGAGTGCTGGTCTTCCACCCCTGGTGCAGGGCCGCCCGCCAGGTCGGGGTGGCGGGCACCTTCGGGCCGGGGGGAACCTCGGCAGGGCTGCCGGGGTGACTGGGCCACGTGGACAGTGCCTCAGGCGAGGGCAGGAGGAGCCCAGAAGGTCAGCTGGGGCCCCGGGGGGCCATGTGTGTGGCTATTGGAGCTGCCTGGATCCTTCTGGAATCGTACCTTCTGGGTGAGGCGGCGGGGGTGGGGGTTTCCTTCTTTTTGAATCGAGGCAAGTCACCTGATCTCATAGGGTCCTGCCCCCCAGTCTGTGACAACCAAATAGTAATGGCCACGGACTCACTGGGCACCCTTCCAGACTCGGGGAGGTGGGACAGCGTGTCTTCCTGGGCATCAGGTACTAACTGTGGAGTCCAGATGGGAGGGGGTTTTGTTCGGAGAGTTTGGCTTTCTTTTTGTCTTTAAGATCTCTGGAATGAGTGGATTTTAATTACAGTGTGGTGATTTAAGAAGCGTGTGTGTATTTCTCTTTCAGATCTCAGGTTAAAATTCTTGACCGCGTTGACTTTTGTCGTGCTCGTCATCAGGTAAGAAGGAGACTTTATTGCTTGAAAGAAGCAAATGTGAGTTTTTGTTCTATGGTCCCGAGTATCTTTTGTCCCCTTCTATTGGGTTAGTTTTAGGGTGCTCCTCGCCAGGTGTCCACAGGGTCAGAGGCCCCTCCCCCGCCAGGCAGGGCCCCGGGGAGACAGGATTGTGGAAGCAGCGGGCGCAGGAGAACACGGGTCAGAGGATTAGAAGGTCAGAGGATTAGGTGCTGTGCTCGGACGGGTCTGTGAGCAGGAGTTGTTTTTGTTTGCGTCCCTCCAGTTGGGGTCCCTGAACCTCACCTGAGGGGGGCGTGGAAGGCCGTGTCTTTGAATGAATCCCAGGTCCTTGCTCCCCAGATTGAAACCCTGAGAGAAGCGTAGTGTCTGCATTCCGCTCTCGGTAGCGGCAGAGACGTGGGCATCAGCCCCTTCACCCTGGTGGGGCCCCTTCAGGGCTCCCCGGGGCCGGCTCCCCACCGCTGCTCTGGGGTCCCAGCCATGTGGGGTGGGGGATCCTGGAGGCCTCCGGGTTCTTTCGCCGCCCTCACCAAGCCATGTGAACTCAGCCCGCATTTCAAAACGAGCTGGGTTGTATTCTGCCTCTGCATTCACCTGAAGGTAGAGATGCGTGTGTGGCTGTCACTCGTCTCTCCTCAGCCCTCGGTGCGGCCTCACACCCAGCTCACCTCCTCCTGCACAGACTCCCCCCCACCCCCGCACATTGTCGCCCTCCAGTTGCCCCTGCCCACTGCGTGGGAGCCGCGTCTCCTTGGACCGACTCCCTGAAGCTCCTAGGCTTTGTGATCTTTCTTCATCTGACTTTCAAGGGGATCGGCCCGTTGGCACAGAGGTTTATGGAGCGCCTGCCCTGGTGAACAGGCGGGCAGGCTCCTTCCTCCCTGTTGCAGTGTTTATATTCCAGTGGAGGAAGGCGGTGATTTAAAAAAAACAATGAATAAAGAGCGGAAGTGCTGTAATGAAAACAGAGGTGTGATGACAGCTGGGGGCTTGTGGCTGCTTTAGCAGGGTGGGTGGGGGATCTGCGGCCTGAAGTCGGGCCCTGAAGCTCGGCTCGGGGATACCAGTGTGTGGGGTGGAGGATGGGAGGGCAAGGTTGGCCAGGAAGTCAGGTTGAGCCCGGTTCCGTTCTCTGTGATGGGGGGTCTTCGCAGGGCATTCGGCCGGGAGGGAAGAGACCTGGTTTACATTGTATTCAGCAGTCGGTCTGGCCGGAGCGGAGGTTGAACCTCAGGGAGGGGAGGTGGGCTCTGGGTACCAGGACCCTGCGGTCATGCGTGTCAGCAGAGAGGCCGTGTGCGCATGTGTGCACGTGCGTGTGTGTGCACACGCACGTCTCCATGCAGAAATAATCGTGACTAGAGTAAGCGAAAGTAGCAAGTTTATTGACATATGAAGCTAATGCCGTTTCTTGGTACGTTTTTACATATTGTTCCTCCCTCCCTCCCTTTTTTTTCAGCATCGTCATCCTTTATTTAAGGTTCGGAGCACAAGTGTTACAGGACAATTTCGTAGCTGAACTGTCGACTCACTACCAGAATTATATCCTTTTCTGGGAAGATGTCAGGCACACAGCCTAGTGGAGTGGGTAGCATTTCAGGCCTCTGAGCGTCTGGAAGAGGCAAGAGTCCAGTATACCCTGGGAGCTCCACGCCTGTCCCCCCGAGTGAGAGGCCCCAAGGCGGCTGCGGGGCTCAGCCGTCCCCGGGGGTCGCTCGCCAGATGGGTCAAGCCCGGGGACCCCAGCACCTGCCACGGCTGTCCCCTTGTGGGGCGGGGACTGGAGTGGGGCAAGTCACCATCGGAGCCTCCCTTGGGATAGGCCGGGGCTGCCCGCCTCCCCCTGCCGAGCACTGACTCGGGAGTCTTCTCTCCCAGAGGGCATCCCTTAGCATCTCCCAGGTGTGTCCAGCTGTGGGGGACACCGGTGTCTCAGGGCAGGGCTCCTGTGATCCCGGAGGCCCCGTTGCTCGGCAGTAACCACCCCCCTTTCAGATGCATGACCAGGTCAGCTGTGCGCTCCCCTCTCTGCTCTCAGTGGTGGCATCCATCAGGGGACACTTTGGGGTTCACCCTGGATGTCTTGGGTTCTTTTTGTGGGGCCTCTTTTTTACATCCTTGGAGTCAATGCATGATTGTTCACAATTCGGTAACTGAGTTTCACACTAAGCTTTTATCAGATTCTCTAAAGGGTCTGTAATTCAGAAAAGTCTAAGAAGGACCAGTTTGAGAGTCTTGTTTCCAGGTCTTCATTTCACCGTTGACTCACCCATACCTGTGTGGCCTTCCCACCCTTTGTGTGTGACGTGATGGCAGCAGGTCCTGCCGTGGATAGGAGAGGGCACAGCTCACCTGGGGATTCCAGGTGCCCCGGGAAGGTTACCGTGCCCTCTGGCTGGACCTGCCCTGTGGCACCCTGACGTCTGGGCATGGACCCCCGAGGGCCTAGCTGGTTGGGGGCGGGGCCGGCTAACAGCAAGGAGACGTGTCCGGGCCTGCTGCTTCCCTTGACCGCTGTCACCAGCTGAATTCTTGTCTTTCTACGGCTTGTTGAACTTTTACCTCTACACTTTGGCCTTTGTGTACTCGCCCTCGAAGAACGCCCTGTATGGTAAGCTGCCCCCTGACTCCCTGCCCACCTCCCCTTGGCAGGGGCGCCGTGACTGCAGAACCTGCTCTGGAGCAGGGAGACCAGGTGGGCACTCACAGTGAGCCCCGAGCTACAGGTGGAGCCCAGCAAGTTCTGTGTCATCACAGCCCCTCATGCAAGAACCGAGCATGTCGGTGGGCCCTGACACGAGCATCATGACACTCCCCCCGCCCGGTGCCCTGAAATGATCCGTGGAACACGAGTGCCCTGACCATCAAAAGAAAGCCCTATGTACCCCCAGCCCACCTCCCCAAGGACCAAACCAAAAAGCAAACCCAGCAGCCCTCCCGCCTGGGATGAGAAGGGGGCAAGCTCTCTGGAACCCAGGCAGCACTTGGCGCACCCCGGCTACAGGCTGTCCGTGGAGGAGTTCCCAGTACGTGCCCAAGGCCCTGGCGGCATTTGGTACTCCCATCCGCGGTGACAGATCGGGACCAGGGGTAGCTCAAGCCCCAGGTAGGAGGGTGGCCTCGCTCTCGTGAGGACCTGGGAGGATTCCAGGGTGTGGGGCAGCTGGCTCGCAGTCTCCTCCAGGGGGCTCAGTCCCCCCAGGCTCCCACCAAGCCTCCCCACACTGTCCTGGCCTGTAGGTGAGCACATCCCCTGCCAGGACTCGGAACCACCTGTCCGGCTGACACCGGCCGTAACCGGTGGAGGCAAGGACAGAAATCCAGCTCTCTCCGACCCTCATCCTTTTCCCAGGACAGCGCCCAGCCTCTCCGGGCTAATGACACGACAATGCTTGTTGGTTTTCAGAGTCGCAGCTGAAGGACAACCCTGCCTTCTCCATGCTCAACGACTCGGATGACGACGTGATCTACGGGTACGTTAAGTCCCATCTCTGCTAAAGGCTGTCTGTCCCGCGGGAAGCCCTCAGCCTGCCTCTGTGCGTTCACCAAGGAGGCTGGCGAGCCTTCTGTGGAGCTGTTCACAGTATCGGCCTTTTTGATCCACCCAGGCGTGTCTCCGACCCCTGGTTCAGGAGGGGCCGCGTGCCTTCCTGCTGGGCATCTGCGCACGTGGTTCTGGGCTGCAGGCCCTGGCGGTGGAGGGGCTGGAGGAGGGGGAGGCAGCGAGAGGAATGGGGCGAGCCAGCAGGGGCTGGGCTCTCAGGATGGCGCCGCGGCGTGGAGAGAAGTCCCCGCTGTCGGAGCCCGGGGTGTCAGAGGTCTCTTCCGTGACAGGAGTGACTATGAAGAGATGCCCCTGCAGAACGGCCAGGCCATCCGGGCCCAGTACAAGGAGGGCTCCGAGAGCGACTGAGGCCCGGCCGCCGGCCCCGGCGAGCGCGCCCCGGCCTGCCTTCCCCGGACCCGGACCAGTCTGACGTGCAGAGACGCCCTGGTCCTCATTCGTTTACACATGTTTGAAAGGAAAACCAAAACTGAGGGCTAATTTAAATGTTGGGCCTAAATTTACCGTCACACTGATGGCGTTTATTTGGGAAGAGAGGCCCTGACAAAAAGTTTTAGCCAAATCATTTTTTCAGATTCCAGATGAGAGACAAGCTGTTTTCAATGGTAAGAAAGAAATCATTCCTGTTCTTAGTAGAGAGAATTACGTGCTTTTAAAAAAAAAGGTTTGCTGATTTTGAGTTCCCGGAAAGCCTTTGTGAGTGTGGCCCGCAGCGTGGTGGCACTCCCTTCTCGCTCCCTTTCTCCCCTGCCCCGTGGCACCAGCTGTCAACCCTTCACAGGGAAGCCCATTTCTGAGGCTGCCCCATGAGGGCGGTCCTTCCCCGCTGAGCGGCCGGGGCTCCGGATGACCACGCATCTCCACTTCGGGTCACCGGGGTCGGTTGCTATGAGACGTCTACGCAAGGGCTGTTGAGGGGGAGAGGGAGGCTGGGTGGGCAGGTTCGAGGTGAAGACCGCCACCAAAGCAGAGCCAGGGTCTCAGGAGTTCTGAGGAGGGTTCGACAGGGTTCCTTAAGGATTGACAGGTCGTCAGCTCCAGTTGACAGGGAAGGGTCTCACTGTCACGAGTCTTCTAGAGGTCTGTGAGCCTTATGTCATGAATATGGATGAGGCCCCTGTGGTTGGGGTGGGGAGGAGGGTACCCATGAAATTCCATTGAGCAGTAGTAGCTCTGTTAAGGACGATACTCCTGTAGAGCTTTTTTTTTTTTTTTTTCAATAAAAGCTAAACAAGTGACTGATAACAATACTACAGATTCGTTATTGCCAAAAAGCTCTTCAGCTTCACATTTGGAAACTAGGTGCAAGAAGGTAACATATTTTTAGATGGTTTATGGAAGAACATCTTTGGGGAGAAGGTAATTTGTGGGGAATCATTCCTGCCTCGTGAGCTTCACACGGTCGTCAGGTAAACGGGTGAACTGCTCTGCGTAAGTGCCGTCTGGAGCTGCTGAATCCAGCAGAAGGCCCTGGAGACCCCAGCTCCTTTCTATCAAGGCCAAGTGTGGGAGGTGGAGCTGTCTCCTTTGCCTTTCCTCTGGCGTGCACACTCGTCTCTTGAACGGTTCACCTGTGAGCACTGCAGACATCCTGATGCATGCCATCTGGGCAAACACAACAGGTAGGGACGTGATTGTTCCGCCCTGCAAACAGCGCCTCCACTTTCTCCATCTATGCATCGACTCTCCAGCTACCACGCAGAGCTCAAAGGCATAGTCCTCTTCAGGTAGTGCCGGGCCTTAGAGAGCTTCCTGAAAGACTATTTATTATGACTTTGTACTTTTCTTCTTAATTTAACGTACCTTTAATATGGATTCCATTTATATTTGTTTTTAAAACCCTGTAAATAAGAAAGTTTGAATTCAAACAGTTGTGTTGTTGCAAGGGTAATTCAAGTTTACTGGTTTTTACATCTGCAATGATGTGATTCCTTTTTTTTGATTCTGTATATTCAGAGGTATTGAAAAAATTTTCTGTTACCAAACTTACTTCTATTAAGACTCATATAAGTAATTTTATGTAAACTGATGAAAAGTTACTTGTGCTGATTAATGTATTCTAGTATGTTACAGTTTACAAGTTTTAATCGTTATAACTGTCCATAATTTGGAACGCTTTTACCAGTAATTGTAAAGTATCTGAGGCATTTAGCTGTACACATTTAGGCATTTTTACAACTTATTCTTGTCCTGTAGTGTAACTGTTAACTGATGATTGATCTTCGTACGTTGATTCTTGATAGCATCAGGTCAGTGAAATGAAAAATAAGGGAGTATTTATTAACTTTCTGTAACTAGATTGGAAACAAGGAAGTTATAAAAGAAAGTACTTTAGGGGGAAATGGTTCTTTATTAAATCATGCATTTTCAATTTATCTTCTCTGGTGTATCATGTATGTCAACATATTACATCTTCCATGTAAAAATGTGCTTAAAGTATATAGCATTTAGCATGTGCCATAGGTACTAGGTTATAACACTAAAGTCTGCCAGCAACCTTAGATGGTAGCAGGAAAATTATTATTTTTTTGGTCTTGGAGGGTTATCAGAGTTCTGTAAACTAAAATTAAAAATCCAAAGGGCTGACTTTAGTTCTTCCATGGTAACGGCGTGAATAACATCATCTTGGGGATAATTTTTTATACTGGTCTAGTCTGGGGAACCTGGAAGATGACCACAGACCTTTCAGTTTCCCTAGAGAGCTTCATTATCCATGAGGATAAAGGTCCGCTTGATTTATTATTAAATCATTAAAGCAGCGCAGTGATGCAGTTTTCTCTCTTAAGCCCCATTTGAAAGGCTAAAGAAGGGGATATATAAAATATATTCAAGGTTTGTAAGATTGTTCCTGTACATAATTACAGATTGCAGTAAAAGTTCAGATTCAGTATGTAAAGCCAGCTTGCTAAATGGGCAGGTTACAGGACAAATGTCACCAGCCTCAAGTACTCTGTGAACTGTTTACTCAAGGTAAAGTTACTGTTCAGTATGTTACGTACGACGTGGTCAGTACCTTATTTCCTGGAATCCTCTTCACAGGGAAGAACACCGAAGCTTAGAGAAGGGGTGAGGAAAAGGGACATCTCGTTGAGGACTGGACGTAGGACACAAGAATGTAACGCCAGACTATGAAACACAGAAGGATTTTCTGCTACTGGAAACTGCCTTTTTACAAAAGGATTGTAAATGTTTGTAAAATAAAACAACTCTAAATCTTAGGCTCAATGGGAAAGCTAGAGCTGAATATTAGACCCTGGAAGTGCGTCAGCGAGCACACTACCCCGGGTCACAGAATGATCACTGTAATCAGAAGTCAATAAACGTTTATTTACGGCAGATTCACACTGTGGGAGTGGCTTCATTGAGACTGCGTTTCTCTACTCTGGTTTTTCTTCAAGTCGTGTGAATCTTTAGCTTTTTACTACCATTCTGGTGGATGCTACTACACTGTTAATATTTGATCCTGTTTATGTACAGTGGCTTCCTCTTTGCATGTGGCGTTAAGGTGACCATTTAGGCACTTTAGGGACGAGAGCAGGGCTTTTTCCAGTTCAGCAGGTGATGCAAAGGTGTGTCTATTGTTGTAAACGTGGCCCTGGATGAGCCCTGAAGGCGAGGTAAGACCAGGGTTTGGCCCCCCCCTCACTTAACTTGGATATAACTTTAAATCAGATAACCTCCCAACACCTTTTCTGACTCCTTAATGGGCTAATTATTGTGGACACAAAATGAGCCACTGTGAAAACAGTGCGTAAGCAGTAAAGTACTAAAACACGTTTGTTGTGATTGCTACTGAAAAACTGATGAGTAGAAGCTGCTGTGTTACGGGTCGGGTTTGGGCCGACAGTGTGGCTTCCAGTCCTTTGGCTAAAAGAATGTCCAGCTTGCCCACTTCCTGCCCCTGAAGCTCTAGAAGAGAAAGGACTTGAGAGTGAAGAGTGACTGATGCTCGGGGCAGAAATCCAGCCAGGACACAGCAGAGCAGTCAAGAGCCCCCAGCCCCCGGGTGGTCAATGAGCATGTTCACCGTACTGGAGAGAACCAAAGCAGAACTGCAACCTTTCCTGCTTTTTTACAGTTTTACAAATTCTAGCCAGTAACTAAATATGGTGGATTTACCTGTGATACTATTTAGACAATGAAGAAAACACACACTTTAAATCGGAATAATTTATTATTCTAACAAAAAGTACAAAGTATGGAAAATTAGTGTATTTGATTCGTTTCAGAGAGTAGAGAAAGTTTCACACTAGCAGATTTCGGCTTTTAGCACCTTTGAGAAGAAACATTCAGAGTTAAGACAAGCGGCAGGACAGGCTCCTGCCTACCTGCGGTGACGCCGCCTCTGACTTGGTGTGCAGGTCACAGAGAGCAGTGTGGTTATTTGTTGTTTTCTCTACATGTTGAGAGTGCCACAAAAACACACTTTGGATGAGAAAGGAGATCGCTGAATAGCCGGCTGGTGGTTAGAAGATGGGAGAGAAGGGATGCGGTGGAAGGAGAGAGGTCGGGCGGGGCGGCTGTCAGATGGACAGGCCGAAGGCGCTGACGATGCAGTACATGGTCTTGTTCTCCCATCGCACGGTGCAGCTCCCTGCGGGGGGAAGGAGGCGCGTTGCCCTGAAAACCGGAAGATCCAGGCCTTCCGAGTTCTCAGGATCAGGCCAAACGCTCAGTACTCAACTCTCTGTAGCCAATAAAGAAGGTTGGCCCGTCTCTCTTCTATAAAACGTTTTAAAAGGTGACTAATAAATAATGCATTCAGAGACATGAAACAACCAACACACATTTCCTAAAACATGGGTCTGAATAGTCTAGATCTCAGCAGGGTCCCTCAGGGACATGCCGGGGACAAGCCTTCCTGGGGAAGGAAAACCTACCATCGGTGGAGCTGTCCCAGAAGCACGAGCTTGCCGTGTGCAGGCCCGCTCCATTCTTCTGCATGATCACACAGGTCACTAAAGAAAAACAAACTTTTATTAGAGGAATCTACTTGGCAACACATTCCTCTCTGTCCTCATATGTGTATTAGATCACATGGCTGACGTTCAAAATGAAAATGATTGTAGGGGTAGAGCGCCTGGTCCTAGGAAGCTGACACCTCACCACGTGCTTACTCTAAAAGCAGCGGATCTGAAATGCTGTGACGTCCTGGGACGTGGTCCGCAGTCATTCCCACAGCCACGCAGCCCAGGTGGGTGTGCACAGGCCGGTGACATGCTCCTCCGGGAACTGCCTCTGCTGCCTCCTCTCACAGACTCCCTCTCAGCGGTACTTAAAGAACCACCACCACCACCCACCAGAAGCAAAGGTGCCTTACCGATGTACTTAAATGGCTTCCCCAGCTTGGTGAGTTGGCTTAAGGTCTGCTCCACTACGTTTGTGGTCCACTGATTGACTTTGCTGTGCTGATAGGCGTTGCCACCGATGGCGCTTTCTATGGCCTGGAAGACAGAGCACAGCCGGTCAGTGTTGGCACAGCACCCCTTCGGGCCACTCCTGAGGCCAGCACAGTGAGCACTGCGCCCTACCAACTGCCGAGTTACACTTTGCATAAAGTGAAAGCAAGCCTGTTGGGAACCCTGAGGACTCCTTTGCAGACATACCTTTTAGCAGTATGACATTCCATTTGAATGCTTTATCTTTCACTTTGATTATCATGTTTAAAGTTTTGGCTGCACTGGGTCTTAGTTGCAGCACTTGGGATCTTTGTTGCAGTGTGTGGGTCTAGTTACTCCATGGCACACGGGATCTTAGTTCCCCAACCAGGGATCAAACCCGTGTCCCTGGCATTGGAAGGCAGGTTCTTAATCACTGGGCTATCAAGAGGTCCCTTTATTCATTTTAACATTTTTATTTATTTATCTTTGGCTGTACTGCATCTTCGCTGCTGCAAGGGCTTTTTCTCTAGTTGGGATGAGAGGGGGTACTCTCTAGTTTCAGTGCTTGGACTTTTCATTGCTTCTTTTCTTGTGGCATGTGGGCTCAGTTGTTGTGGCTCCCGGGCGCTAGAGCAAAGGCTCAACAGCTGTGGCACCCAGGCACGGCTGCTCCTTGGCATATGGGATCGTCCCAGATCAGGGATCGAACCCATCTCCTGAACTTGCAGGCCGACTCTATCACTGAGCCATTAGGAAAGCCCTCTTTATTCATTTTTTAAAATACGTAATTATATAGCATCTGTCAAATTTTTTAAACATTTTGACTGAATTTAATGTTTGCTGTTGTGATTAATTATCTAGAGATAAGCAATGCATTTTCTTCCCACTGAGGCTAGAAAATACTCCCTTTGCCCATTGCTTTTTTTTTTTTCCATTGCTTTCTTAGAAGTACAGTAGATAGAGGAATCTTTGTGGGTTGTATAATCAACAATGTACAAACCTATCCAGATAATCATGTATTTACAAATACTTCCTTTATTCGGCATTTTCTGGTAATGTCATCACAGAAGTTTGTTTTTCAGAAAACTAAAGAACTGCTCTATTTCAAAACCTTATTTAAGTTTGTGACACATTTTTTATTATGAAACTGCTTATCTTCTCTTCTCTGCTGTATTCTGGGACAGTTCACGCTGTGTGCTTCAGGGGTTATTCAGGAATACACATGATCCCTGG
The DNA here is from genome assembly GCF_002263795.3 of Bos taurus. Lineage (NCBI taxonomy): Eukaryota > Metazoa > Chordata > Mammalia > Artiodactyla > Bovidae > Bos > Bos taurus. The sequence goes on from NC_037336.1 coordinate 95,050,285, forward strand.
CCTCACCTCTTGGTGAAGCTGGTAGTGAGGATATTCCTATTCTATGATTTTCTGGGCCTTTTATGTTTATGCCTGTCCTGGTTTCAGGGGACAAAGGTATTAATAGGTCTGGGCTCAGCTTTGTCAAATGGGGCTTCCCAGATGGCTCGGTGGTAAAGAATCCACTTGCCAATGCAGGAGGTACAGGAGACTTAGGTTCAACCTCTGGGTCAGAAAGATCCCCTGGAGGAGGAAATATTGACCCACTCCAGTATTCTTGCTGGGATAATCCCATGGACAGAGGAGCCTGGCAGGCTAGTCCGTGGGGTCACAATGAGTTGGACACGGCTGAGCGAGCAGCTCTGTCAAAGTGGGGGCTGTGCTCAAGCTAAACCACTAACTCCGGCCGTTCTCTCCACATTCACTTTGGAATTCACTGCTTTTCAGGGAGGGAGGAAAACCTTCCTCTAATTTTGGACCCATCCAAGTTTACTACTATGCAGTACTTAATAATAATAGCTTGAGTACAGAATTAACCTACTGCCCAGGGGCAGAAAAAGCTGCTCAAGTGAGTGATCGGGTGGTCATCGTGAAAGGAACACCAACCGCAATGTTACTTGTGCTTCCAGGGAGACTGGGAAGCTCTGGCTGCAGTAGTATCAAACTTGCTGCCTGGCAACCAAGTCAAAGACTGTGCAGAAAACAAGTGAGACCCAAGGAGACTTCCTAACAAACCAACTCCCCTTCTCACAGCTCTAGTGAAATTCACCCATCTTCCTGCTCCCCACTGTGTTCCTAAGAAACACTGTATTTTGAACAACAATGAAAAGCAGAGTGTTATAGATCCTGCAAAGCAACTAGAAAATGATGCCTCGTGTGCAATACTGTATATGGCAGAACAAGATCACTTCGCTTTTTTTTTTTAATCATTTTGCTTTTTGATGATGTTCATAAAAATAGGTTGTAGTTCTTTAATCACTCTGGCATTTGTCAATAACTTGCATTAACAACAGTTTGCATTAAAGTCAACTCTAAATCATATAGAAAACTTCAAATGGTATTGTCCAACTGAGATCATCTAATGACCGTCTTTGAGCCCCCAGCTTCACTATGCGCTGTTTCTGGCCTCGTTCCTGCCCCAGGCGCTCTCCCCAGCGCCCCGCACTAGTCCAGACACCCCCACCTCCCTACAAATCCCTCAGACACACCAGGACGTTCCTTACCACAGGGCCCTTGCACTTGTTCAGTCTGGAATATCTGTTCCCCTCTTTTCGCTAAGTTAACCCTACTCCTGGGGCTGCCCCAGTAGCTCAGCTGGTAAAGAATCCGCCTGCAATGCAGGAGACCCTGGTTTGATTCCTGGGTCGGGAAGATCCCCTAGAGAAGGGATAGGCTACCTCCTCCAGTATTCTTGGGCTTCCCTGGTAGCTCAGTCGGTAAAGAATCCGCCTGCAGTTTGAAAGATCTGGGTTCGATCCCTGGATTAGGAAGATCCCCTGGAGGAGGGCGTGGCAATCCACTCCAGTATTCTTGCCTGGAGAATCCCCATGGACAGAAAAGCCTGGCGGGCTACAGTCCGTGGGGTCACAAAGAGTCAGACACAACTGAGCAACTAAGCACAACACAGCACAGGAACCCTACTCTTCTATTTTCTCCAGATCCCAGCTCTGAGCTCACTAGATGGGTAATCCCTCACAGTACCACACGAGGAACGCAGTGTGATTATCCGATAAATGCCCTCCCCTCCCCAATTTTGTAAACTCTCTGGGCGTCAGTCCCCTGCATGCACCCTTGACATGTATTTTTGAATGAATGAGCAAATAGCCTTTTTGACTCCCATTCTTATCATCTAAAGGGGGTACCATGGTCAATAAAGTGGATGGTTTAGGAATGTTAAAAAAAAAAAAAAGAGCCCCAAGTGCAGCACCAGGTCTTGAGTGACTAGAAGTTGTTCAATTTTTTAATATTCACTCTTCATTAAACATTAGAAATGTTTATTTGTATATCATGAGTCTTTTATGCTAAAAGGTTATAGAACCAAGCTTTAGTGACAATAATAATGCCAGTATATAAAATTTCCTGTCTCAAAATATATAATTTACATAATATGGGAGTAATTCTTATCTAGATATTCATTGAAGTAACAACTGTTATTTGAAATGCCAAAACACACAGGCTCAGCTGAAACAATTCCAAGATAGTATTTAAAACACATTATTTTCACTCATATAAGCCATTAATCAAACATTCAAAAAGGAAGCATTTCTCCTCTTACCTCTTTTACGATGTTGCTCACTTCATCAACAACAAAAGCAGTCTGTAAGGGAAAAAAAGTATTTAAGCCCGATTGATTTAAAAGATCCTTTCCCACTACACTGATTAATGCAAATTTAGGTAATGAATATAATTCAGAAATGAAGACCTTAAAAATAATCTAACCAGGCTGTTCATTTTACTGAGAAAAACATTAAGTAGCTCTGAGGACCACAGAGCTAGTGAGAGGCAGGAGACTTAGAGTACATGTATACGGTTTCAAGGTTTTTTGGCTTTTCTTTTTAATCATGCCATGACCCATAAGACTAAGACTTAAGTTCACTTTAGATCTCAACCTGTCCATCCATTTCAGCCGGCTGTGAGGATCATTAACAAATATGGATGTTCAATGAGTTACTCAACTTTTGTATGAATTAATTCTTTTCCTAATGTAAACTAATCAGGAGGTTTGAAACATAAGACGTTTTGGATTTTGAAACCACTCTTAGTGGTAAAATTTACAATGACTTTCCTATTTCCGGTTAATATTTTCTTTCTCAACTCTGTCTGGCTTCAGGACTATAGTCAGCTGAAGGCACGGCAGTTCTCAGCCAGCATGTCAAGATGACCTGGGAGGCAGGCTGCCAGCAGTCGTCTAGTGCCAGGAGCTTTAGTGGTTTTCTTTCTTTTTACATGCGGTGCATCTGAATGGGTACAAGGTTCCCAGAGTCCAGGAACCTCATTTCCTGAGCTCTATAAGCAATTTCCAGGGGGCAGCCCCGGCCCTCAGCCCCAATGCATCCTGGTGGGACAAAGGCAGAGAGGTGGGCAAGGAGCGTTCTTCCCCGCTGGGCCGCTGACCACTGAAGCCCAGTTCCAGCAATGCCCCTTCCTCCCCAGGAGAGTCAGGAGCTGACTGCCTGAAGCCCCTCACCCACTGTACTCAGAAGTCATGCTTGGAGACAAAGCCAGCTCACCAAGTTAACGAAAATCTGTAGTATCTTAAATTACTTCTCCAAGTTTAAAAGATCCTTCCAAGAGGCCTCAGTGGTTCTAAACCATACAGAAAGTCCCTGTGTAAGTTTCCATGTGGTTAAAATATGAGAAAGGGTGAGGGGCATTTCAGTGGACTTTTAGTGGAAAGTACAGCAGCTGTACAGAATCCACTGGGCAGTTTCAGCTTCTGCAGGAAAGATGAACGGAGAAGAGTTACAAAGATGCAGGTGTCTACATGAAGTTAGCAGACGTGGGGGTCAGTAGGGCTGTTACTGACCTACTGGCTGTGTAGGTCAGCAAACACGGAAGGCAGGCCTACTAGAGAGAAGACAGTCATGGTCTCAGCCTCCAGGGCTTTATCTTATGTAAAACACACACCATTCTGTTCAGCCCCCTCATTTCTCAGATATGCAGTTGAGTTCTGGAATAAGGAAGTCACTGAGCCACCTCCTTGGTGAGGGCCAGAATGAGAAGGCAGAGTATTAAAAACTCCGGTTTGAAGGACTTCCTCTATATTTACTTTTTCAAAGTTACTCAATAATTCCTGTAATACAAGCCATTCTCCAATGACTGCACAGTTGACAGGGAAAAGCTTTTCCGTGGCTACCCGCTCCTGAACTGTGGCTTCTCCCTAAACATTCCCTAGGTTGCTACCACCCTTCGGACACTGATGGTGACACTACCATAGAAGGTCGTGCTGGTTAGGAAGGCTGCATAATACACAGGGCTCCATTGTTTGTACTTCATTATTTGTACTTCAACCAGAACTATTTAGCGAGAAGAAAAGGGGCAACCATTCTGTGAGAGCAGCAGCCGTCAGCTATCATTCCCTGAATGCTCCTCAGCTGGAAGGAAAGCCAGGACATAGCACACGTTAACAACGAATACCTTCTGCCTGGCAAATAACTGTATGCTTTACCCGACTTCTTCAATCGGGCAATGACCTCCCGCCCCACCACCCCACCACCCCACCAAAATCGTAGCTATTGGACTGTCTTGTCAAATGAAACGTGAGCGACGGGGGCGTGCGCACCGTGGTGGGCGTGCGCACAGCGTGGAGAGCAGGAGAGGAACCCAAGACAAAAAGGCAGGTTCTCCTCGCGGGCGCGTCTGCCTGCTGCCCGTGGCCAGAGCAGCAAATCCATGACTGGGGGCCCCTTGGGGAGCTGTAACTGGGGGTGCGGGTCAGGTGTGCATGTCACTCTGGAGACTCCCAAACATCAGCCGGCAGACGCACACGCGGCCTTCAGCCTCCTCCATCCGCCTGGGCAGGGGTCTGCGCTCGGAGTAAAGGGCGCGAGTGACGGCCGGGGTCGGGGGATGCAGGGGACCGCGGGACGCAGGGGGTCCGGGGACGCGGAGGGCCGGGGCGCGGGGGGCCGGGGGCGCGGCAGAGGAGATCCCCGGGGGATGTTGCACCGCCGGAGGAAGGCGTCCGGGCGTGCGGAGCCCACTCCCGGAGGAACCACGGGAGCCGCGCCCCCTCCGCGCCCCCGGCCCCCAGGGCAGGGCGAAGACGCCCGGAGTCCGCGAAGCGCTCGGCGGGGCGCCGGGAACGGCCACCGCCCAGGCCCAGAGGCAGCCCGGGTGCCCGCACACGGCCCTGGCTGCTGCCGCCCGCCCGCCCGCACCCCGCATTCACGGCCGCCGCCCGTCCTGTAGCCCACCGGGCGTTACCTCCTCGGCGGCCTGGTAGTCTTCCATCTTGCCGCCCGCGCGTCGCCGCCGCCTCCCCTAGTGGAGCGCACTGCGCAGGCGCGCTCAGACCCCGCCCCCGCGCTCAGACCGCGCCCCCTCGCTTGCACCCCGCCTCCTCTAGGGCACCGCCCTTTCCCTCGGGCCTGTGCGCCTCGGGGTACCTGCAGTGCCCGCGGGATGGGGCCCGCCCCTCCTCCCGCCGTCAGGGAGCCGCGCGTCTCCTCGGGGACACCTTCCCTCCACCAGGGTGTCCCGGCAGCTCCCTGGACAGTTCAGTTCAATCGCTCAGTCGTGTCCGACTCTGCGACCCCATGGACTGCAGCACACCAGGCTTCCCTGTCCATCACCAACTCAGTGGAGTTTACTCAAACTCATGCCCATTGAGTCGGTGATGCCATCCAACCATCTCATCCTCTGTGGTCCCCTTCTCCTCCCGCCTTCAGTCTTTCCCAGCATCAGGATCTTTTCCAATGAGTCAGTTCTTCGCATCAGGTGGCCAAACGATTGGAGGTTCGGCTTCAGCATCCGCCCTTCCAATGAATATTCAGAAGTGATTTCCTTTGGGACTGACTGGTTGAATCGCCTTGCTGTCCAAGGGACTCTCAAGAGTCTCTTCCAACAGCCTTAGCTAAAACAAAACAAACTGGAAAAAGTCAGGCCGGGAGGGGAAGGGCTGTCCTGGCCCCTCCCTGAAGTTTGTACCCTGTTGGATTCGTTTGAACAAGTAAGCCGGTTTGGACACCTAGTAACAAATAGTAAAGTGATTTCGGAACGTGATGGGCTGTCTGAGATATTGTTTGCAGCCCCCTTGGGGGTTCCGGAATTAGGAAACTTTAGATCTGAACGAAGCTTACCTTTGGGGAAGTAGGTTTTCCATATAATTTTTTTTTTCCCCTTCAAGTACCATTAAAACATTGTTTGGGGTAGAAAATGTTGTAAAATGCTGCACACTTCCTGGCAGCCTTAACCAGAATGATGTAGGCATACCTTTAACTTGTAGACAAGCGTCTTTATAAAAATTAGTGGTTGCCCTGGGGAATTCTCAGTGGCTCTCCAAGAAGGGCTGGATAGGTGTATCAGCTTGCACTCGATCTGAGGTTAAAAACTTTGGCTTTGGGGGCTGCGATTTCTGTTGTTTTTACCACACCCTCTCCAAAGCCCAGTAGCTAAAAACCATTTCCCATCCTCCTAGGAAGGATTTGACCAGGGGACCCTGAGACTTTGCAGAATTAAGCTGCAGCACCCACATTCAATTCATCTGCAACCCTTGTTTCTTACGCTATAGAAGCTAAGTTCCATGCTGGCAGAAATCCAATTGATTGACTAATGGATCCCCTGCCCCTTTGATTGTACCTGGCCTGTGGTAAGCACACAATTAAAATGTGTTAAAAGAATCATTTTCCCACACATTAGTTCTGCCTCCTACCCAGTTGCAGAGAACTGGGAGTGGAGGAAAATGCAATCACCTTCCTGGTTTGTGGGATAGGGGAGAGGGGAGGGTGAAAGACACAAGGCTGCCTTGCCCTGGACACTTGACCTGACTAAGAGGACCTGCTGGGTGGCAACAGGCTGCTCTCTCACACCTGGTTTCTGCTTCTCTGAGTCTGGCTTCCACTCACTTTTCCCAGTGTTTCAGCCTCAAGCCTCAGTCTACATGGGATGCTAAGCCTGCCATTTCTGTTCTGTCTTCCCCACATCTAGCTTCTCCTGAGATCCCAAGATCTCTTTTTAGGTGTCCTTCTTGGTCACTTGACCCCACCTGCCCAGTTCCAGCTCCTCAGCGGCACTACCCTCTTCAGCCAGGCAGGGGCCTTTTCCCTCTTCTGATTTTCTTCTGCTTCCATAGGGAGGCCTCAGAGGCCCACTAGCTGAGTGTGTTAGAATTATGTGCAAAGCAGGAGCGGACAGGTTCTGAGTGAGCTTTGAGACCTCTTTTCTAAATTGCTCCACAGCCTTTTAAGAATTTCCTGATTCAAGTGAGCATCCTGAATGGCTGCTAGGATACGGCATTGATAATACTTTGGAATCACACAGACAGTATAATGTGTGTGCTCAGTTGTGTCCGACTCTCTGCAGCCTCATGGACTGTAGCCCGCTGGGCTCCTCTGTCCATGGGATTCTCCAGGCAAGAATACTGGAGTGGGGTGCCATGTCCTACTCCATCTTAAGTTATATTGTGACTTAAAGTCACCAGCATGTGCATAAATCAACAGAAAACATGTGACTGTGAACTTTTAAAAAAATGGACATGACTTCAGCTTATCTGCATTGGTTCTACTCTCCAGTTTTAACTGTCAAAGAATATTCATTCAGTGCTCTTAATACACGGATAGTTATATTATCTTCATACAGTCATAGTTATATTGAGTCTGCCCCAGAAATGGACAAATTGGTCTGTTTATCTTCAGGATTGTGTGTTCACTTAGCACACATGCAGTGAGCACTCACTTTGTGGCAGTCTGTGAACTGCAGTGGAAGCTGCAGAGTTGACTAGGATATGGTCTGTATGGAAAAATTTGAAAATCTAGTTTTTGTCAGTGTGAGGTCTTGAATTCTAGGCTCAGTGATGTTGTAGTGCTTACAACAATGCAGTGCAAGTGTTGTGTTCTGCCCAATTGATGTAAACTTTGTTAGGGCTAAGGAATTTACAATCACTGTGGCAGCTGGCAGGTGACTAGCACTTCCGCTCTGCCGAGAATGAATGTCCATCAGAAGTCCTGGAGTATAAACACACTGACTCAGAACTGCTCACGGATCTCCCGTGTTCAGCCAGATTTTAGAATAACGTTTAGTTTTCGTGCAGTCAGTGGGTTGGATCTTGGGTTTGTTTTTCAATTTGGGGCTTAGCCATGGGTTGGCAGGTGTTGTGTGCTTTCTTTGTTTCTAGTGAATCTGTTAAATACATTCTTTGGAAATAAGGATTGGTATTGTCAATGCCTTATTTAGCAAGTGTGGGCCTAATAATCCTAGCCATGTCACCTCAACAAATGATATCCACAGCCACAGTTGTGTCTCCTGGTGTTGTCTGGGCTCTGCAGCCCTTTGGCATCCAAATCTTATCCTGCGTATGTTCGAGGTTTTCCTTCCTTTCCCTGAGGTTAGGGGTGTGTTACTGAGATGTGCAGTGGAGTCATGCCAAGTCACTAATAATGATGATACGTATGATGATGAAGACAGCAGTTGCAAAATACTCTAGCCTGAAGACTGTAATGTTTTAATGGAGAAGAAAATAACCTTGTGTCTAACACACATCTAAGGTAAGAATCCTGTGCTGAGAAATCGTGTGCTCACGAGAAGAGCTGAGAAATGCCTCTATTTAGGTCTGCTGTCATCTGGGAAACAGGCACAGTGGGACTGAAATACCTCTGTACCAACAGCTAGTGGCTGTTGCTCTGAACCCCTTGGGTCTCTCTTCCTCCCAGTCCTGGCCCTCATCCCTCATCCCCAAGACCCAACAACTAAAGGATAACTCAGGGCACAGTGGGCGCTTCTTCTGACTGGCTGATTTTCTTTCTTTTTTTTTTTAGTGAAGTATTTATTTATTTATTTGCTACACCATGCAGCATGTGGGATCTTAGTTCCCCACCCAGGGATCAAACCCATGCCCCCTGCATTGGAAACACAAAGTTTTAACCACAGGACCACCAGGGAAGTCCTTGACTGCCTGATCTTCATGCTGTGATGGTTATTAAATAGTGTATCCGTTCTGTGTATATAACATCATGCACACACTGCACCAGTCAGCATAGGCTAGGTTAGCTGCAAAAACAAATGACCCTAGACTCTTGGTGGGTGATGACAACGGAGGTGTATTTGTCGCTCACATCCATGACCATTGCAGCTTTGCTATGGCTCTGCCCCATGTCTTTGCCACGCTGGGACCAGGTGGATGGGGCAGCCTGATTCCAGAGTCACTGAGGGGGAGGGAAGTCGGGGGGACAGTGGTCCGAGTGCTGGTTAGGAAGGTGCTGCTCGTAAGGTGCACGTTTTTGTCATTCAGAGCAGCTGCTTTTCTCGATAGGGATGAATTCACTTTGGGAGAATTTATCCAGCTGTTCCTATGATTTGTGTCATGTTCCATATGTGGGCTGTGCGTGTGCTCTGTTGCTCAGTCAAGTCTGACTCTTTGCGAACCCATGAACTGTATCCCGTCAGGCTCCTCTGTCTTAGGGATTCTCCAGGCAAGAATACTGGAGTGGGTTGCCGTGCCCTCCTGCAGGGGATTTTCCCAACCCAGGGATCGAACCCACATCTCTTGTGTCTCCTGCATAGGCAGGCGGGTTCTTTACCATCAGTGCCACCTGGGAAGCCCCATATGTACGCTATGCTTCCATACAATTTACCCCCAAAAGTCCAGGCCAGTCTTGCTATAAGTTGACTCTTGAGTTAACAGCTGCTGTTTGAGCTGTGATGACACGAGTCATTTACACTTGAGGTCAATGAGAAACCTCTCGCAAAGGTGGGAACGTTTGACTAATTGAAGCCTTCAGTTTCCTTGCGGGTTTCCTTGCTTGAGTGAAACACCTCGGTAGCATAGCGTGGTCTTTCCTCCAGCTAAAAATGTAAACTGTTGGCCTTCAAGAGCGCCTGGGTGTGGCTCCAGGTGGCTTTGTCCCCGGGGTCCTTGGTGACGCACAGCTGGTAGCCACAGAGGCTCTCAGCGCCCGCCCAGCCCACCGGAAGGAAAGAGAAGCACGTCAGTGGTTCTAACTCGAAGAAAGCTTGACTTCCTTCCCCAGAGCAAGCTCCCCTGGTCTCCTCTCTTGAAGCTGAGGCAAAGGTAGGCTAAGCATCCGAGTCCAGCCCTTCTGGTGGGTTGTTTTAAGGGTGGGGTGGGTAGAGGTTACAGTTAATATAATTCTCTTACACTGATGACTTTGAAAACATGGGAGAGAACAGCAATGAGAAATTAGACAAAGGATGACTTGTCATTTTGTTGAATAGTATACATTGTAACTGCAGGCTAAGAATGATTTAAATGGAATGGAGGAATACTTTAGAGTTAGTTAAGAAACCAATCCACACCGAAAAACACTCTCCCAAAGCTGTATGGTGTGAAATTTTTTCAAAGGAGGTGATGAACGTCGTTTGGTTTCCTTTTTGGTCTGTACATTCTTATACATACAGTTTATTACTATTTTGCTCTGAATTTACTTCACAGATTCTGACTTTTTTCATCCCCCATAATCTCTAGTCTGGAGGTGGACCATAAATATAATTTTAAAAATTAAGTTAGCTGGAGTCTAATTTAAATGTCTTGCAATTCAGCTTCTTTAGCCCCGGAATAGAACTTCTTGACAAAAGGAGAGATTATGACAAGAAAATACATGTTAGCGATTAAGTATCTTACTGTGCTAAGTCGCTTCAGCTGTGTTGGATTCTTGTGACCCCATGGACTGTAGCCCGCCAGGCTCCTTTGTCCATGGGACTCTCCAGGCAAAAATAACTAAAGTGGGTGGCCATGCCCTCCTCCAGGGGATCTTCCTAATCCAGGGATTGAACCCATGTTTCCTGCATCGGCAGGCAGCTTCTTTACCACTAGCGTTACCTGGGAAGCTCAAATATCTACTAAGAAGTTAGAATTGGTATGAAAAAGATTATTTAGCCAAGACAGTAGAAGATTCTAAATTCTTAACTTTTCTGTCTAAACAAAGCATAAGGCTTTGGAGTTAAACAGACCCAGATTAGAGTGTGAGTTTAGGTAAATTACTGAATTGTTGCAAGCCTCACTCTGCTCGTCAGTAAAATGGGTGTCTTGATGGCCTAAGGCTGTAACGAGGACTGAGACTGTTCGTGCAAGGAACGTGTCAAGCCTTCTGGTCCAGAGTAAGTGGTAAGTTGGTACAACAAAAATTATAGCAACGATTATGAGTAGTACCTCATATAAAGAACAAGATAATAATATCAGTTCTCGTTTCTTTATCCATCCACAAGAAAAGATCAAGTTTAAGTCTGAAATATCATGGGTTTCTATTGTAGTGTTTAGCTTTGATTCTGAAAAAGCACTTGGGTTTTTTTTTTTTTTTTTTTTGGTGGCAAGATATTTATGTGAATGAGAAAGCCTAGACTCCACTGAGAGTGGTGGGGGCCTTTCCAGAAGAGACTTCCAGCCCTCTCCTGTCTCGGTTTAGATGTCAAGTTTTCTAGACTTAAGCCCACATATGCACAATGTCATATATTAAGGACAGAGTTTTGAGGGACCTGAAGCTTACATGATGCCTGGAGCCTTCTTTAAGGAAACAGATACTATAACACAAGGTCAAGTCCGGGGCCTGGCAGGTGAGGCCTTAAGTCCGAGGTCACTGGCTTCTGAGAAAATCCACTTCTGGCTCAGAGACCAGAGACACAAAGAGTTTCTAAAGGCTCATCTCCATTCCCATGCCATTCCTGAGGGACACCAGGTGAATCTTCTCGCCTTTGCGAGTGAGCAGCGCCCTGCCTTCACCCGCTTAGTGTGGACGAACCAGTGGTCCCTGCGGCTGTCGAGGACGTCTGTGAGGACACTCCGCGAGCTAAAAAGAGAGATGACACTCTCAGGTGAATCTGCGGGGTCTGTGGAGCTGCGCAACTTCAACCCTGCATTCTAGGTAGAAAGTACTGTGGCCATATTCAGAAAAAAAAAAAAAGCAAACTGCAGCTTCTCAAGGAAACAGCTGTGGTAAAGCACAGCAGCGGGGGTGCTGGCTCTGGAGCGGGGCTGAGAGCAGGGGCTTGGCTGAGGCTTCAGCGCTGGGCTCGACCTCTAGCTTGAATTCAAAGTCTGGCCGGAGATGACAGTGTTCATACGCAGGCACCTCGCCTGATCCTGATCGCAGCCCCTCCTCTCCGTCACCGGAGGAGGTCGGGGCGTGGGGGTGGGTGATTCGATGACCAGCTGCTCACAGATGACCGGAAGATGGAAGAGCCTGCAGATAAAGAGCGCTTCCTTTCCCGGCCCCCTTTCTTCTACCCGCCCCCGGGTTTCACATTTCTTGTACTTTTCTTCCCCTGGTCAGCTCTGAAAAGCCGAAGTCAATCTTGGCTGTTAGGCCGAGGGGGAAAAAAAAAGCAAGTGTGGTTTCAGAATTCACACAATCAGATGTTCCATTTCTCTGGCAAAGGGGGGCTCCCACACGGTCCCCTCCGGAATGTCTTTCCCACGCACTGCCCCCCCCCACCCGCCATTTCTCCCCTCTCCACGTGGAGGGAATCTCGCCTTCCCCTGAGCGTTCTCTCCTGTAGATCCTTGTGTGCTTCCACTCACCCTGTCACGCCGTCGCTTATTTGTTCACCTGTCCACTTCCTGGCTGGAATTCGAGCTTTTCGATTGCAGAGAGGGGCTCCTGCTAATTTGGTGTCCTCACTCCATGGCACCTGAGAGGCTCACAGAAGCCCAATGAAATCAGTGCTGTGGGTCAATACGCCGATCACCACCACCTAACTGCATTTGCCTGGATGCAGAGTTCCACTGGGATGCGGCATGACTGGCTACAGAGGAGATGGAAACGTGTGGATTGAAGCCCCGAGCTGGGTTTAGGAGGGGCCCCCACCTCTGCTGCGTGTGTTCCTATCGATTCCAGAAAAGAGGCTTGACTCCTGCTCTTGGGCCTTCCTGAAGGGGAGGACGGTGATCAGAGAGGACTGCTTCCAATTCCTGCTTGCTTTATTCCAGCCGTTGCTCTCGGACTGTACTGAGATGACTCCAGATTAGGGTTTGATCCTAGTTTCTCCGATACCTGAACTCATGCTGAGATGGGATGGTTGGCTGTGCAGTGCTTCCCCAAGTGGCTCTGGGCGACTTTTTCCTTCAGAGTGGTGATACACTATAGGTTTTATTTATTTTTTAATTGTTAAGTAAAATTAGACTGGTTGGTATGGCGGGATGCTGTAAAACAAAGGCAGTCACCATTACAAAATCACAAAAATGCAATCGAGAAAAGAGACTGGGGGCTAGACAGCTCCATGTGGGTGAAGACAGAACCTGACGCCAGTGTTTGTGACGAAAACACAGTTTCAGAATTCACTGGGTGTGTGAGAGAGTGACTAAGTATTATCGCAGAAAAACCAGGTCTAGGAGATTGTGAATTTCTGCATGAGATCATTAAAACAAAATACTTTTTAGTATGCTTCTCAGATGCTGAAATGACCTCAGATTTTCAGATGCTTTCCAGATTTCTGAAGCCTGGAGCTTTCTGAGATGCGTGTTGCTCGCTCACCTGACTATGATCCTTCCTTCCGACTTGAATTCGTGCTTCCTGCTTTGGCAAGCAAACCCGCGTGTCACAATGGTCACTGCGTTTCTCAACTCCAGCCAAACATTAAGGACCTATTTGCTGGGTGATGAGGGATCACTAAGAACCAGTGTCACCACTAGAAGGACACTTGAATCAGAAAGAAGTCAGAGTCATGATAGAGAAATATACAGAGGAAAAGGGGGCATAATGAAGGAGCAGTTAATTGTGCTTGAAAATTATGAGAAAGTTCCTGAATTAGTGATGAATCGACCTGGAAGATTAACAATGAATAATGATGATGATGATGATGAAACCGTTAGGTGGTGTTTCAGGGGACTCTGAAGAGCTCTTCTCCTTTATGTCTCAGCACAGAAAGAATTCAGCGAGAGACAAAGTGATAGACGTGTGTGTGTGCTAAGTGCTTCATTTGTGTCTGGCTCTTTGTGACCCCGTGGACTGTAGCCCACCAGGCCCCTCTGTCCATGGGATTCTCCGGGCGAGACTACTGGAGTGGGTTGCCAAGCCCTCCTCCAGGGGATCTTCCCGACCCAGGGATCGCACTCACATCTCATGTTTCTTGCATTGGCGGGCAGGTTCTTTACCACTAGCGCCACCTGGGAAGCCCAAAGTGATAGATAAGAAGTGATTTATTAGAACAGGATACTTACAAGGCTTACAAGCGAGTGGGCAAGGGGGTACCATGTCCTGAGTATATAGTGGCTTACATCTTTACAATCAAAGGAAAAGTAGAGAGGGGGAGAAAACCTTCTTTGTCTTTCTTGAGTAGATGTTGTGTTTCCGTCATCAACTCCTCCTCCAGATTGAGAAGGGGTTTTTCTTGTCCCTACATGGTCAAGCTGGGTCCACACATGATTGTTTTTTTAATGTGTGTGGAGCGTGTGCCCTACTGAGCTCGCTGGGCAGGATGTGGGTCTCATGCCACCGTTGTGTTATTGTTTGGGGGCATGCCTCATGCATCTGTTGCACGATTTTGTTGCTAAGCAAGCCTGCTTGGTTTTGTGGTTAAGTAAACCTGCTTTCTTGAGTAACCATTAGCTTACTAATGGTTTTAGTAAGGCAGGGGGGGGGGTCTCCCATAGTTTTTCTATTTACAGTCCCCTACAGAGAAGGCAATGGCACCCACTCCAGTACTCTTGCCTGGAAAATCCCACGGATGGAGGAGCCTGGTGGGCTGCAGTCCATGGGGTCGCTAAGAGTCAGACACGACTGAGCGACTTCACTTTCACTTTTCACTTTCATGCATTGGAGAAGGAAATGGCAACCCACTCCAGTGTTCTTGAATGGAGAATCCCAGGGATGGAGGAGCCTGGTGGGCTGCCATCTATGGGGTCGCACAGAGTCGGACACGACTGAAGCGACTTAGCAGCAGTGGGATTAACTATTTAATCACTTACTTTGCCCCTTTACTCTGTCCCTATTGATACTGTTACTACTACCACAGTTAACATGTGTCAGTGGGTTGTTTATAATATGCTTGCCACTGTGATCTAAGTACTTTCTGTGTTGGGATTTCCCTGGTGGTCAAGTGGTTTCGGCTCTGTGCTCGCAATGCAGGGGACACGGGTTCAATCCCTGGTCGAGGAACTAAGATCCCACATGCTGCACAGCACAGCCAAAAAAAAGTGCTTTACATGCATAAATGCATTTACTGCTCACAATGACTCTAAGAAGTGGATGCTATAATTCTATCCAGTTTGAAAGTGAAAGTGTTAGTCGCTCAGTCACGTCCAACTCTTTGCATCCCCATGGACTGTAACCTGCCAGGCTCCTCTGTCCATGGGATTCTCCAGGCAAGAATACTGGAGTGGGTTGCCATATCTTGCTCCAGGGGATCTTCCCAACCCAGGGATCAAATCCAGGTCTCCTGCATTGCAGGCACTCTTTTACTGTCTGAGCCACCTCCCTCTACTTTACAGCCAAGGAAATTAAATCCCAGGGGACTTGCTAACTTGCCCACCATGTTCAAACCACATTCCCCTCACTGCCTCTGAGTAAATTAGATCCTTGTAGGGACAGGGAAGAGCAGGAGCGAATGTATGGAAAGAGAAGAGTACACGGGGTATCCAGGGACCCGTCTCGAATGTGTTTGCTGCGGGAGCGTTGGGGCGTTCTGTGGGAACTGAGGATGCAGAAGTCGGAGGAGGCCAGCTCAAGCAGGGTGAGAGAGACCTTGCGCATAGTTTAGAATCTGTTTATAGGCAGTGGGGACCTGGGCTCCTGTCCTGGGAGAGGAAGGACGCATTCCTGCCTCAGTCGTGTTCAGTGGCCTGTCCCTCACTCCAGAGATGTCCTGTCCTTTCTCAGAGCAACTCTGCTTCTCCACCCAGGCTCAGCCGGGAACATCCTCCTGTCCTCCCCTGTCGCCAGCCTGCCTCTGACTCACCGTAGTGCCCACTGGGCCCCTCAGGTCGGTGGGCACAGCCAGACTCAGGCCCACTTGTTCCTATTAGCACTTTGGGTTACAGACGCCACGCTCACCCCTCACTCCATCAAGGAACATGCCAACTGCTTTGCATAGATTTCATGGAATTCTTTGACCATCTCCATTTCAACTCATCCAAGAAATCACAAGCCTGCAAGAGAGAAGTATGTTTATTTCATCCCTGTTTAGAATAATATGAAAAATAAGCCAGTATGGCTTCTAGTTTCCTGCCAGCATAGGTGACCGGAAACGGAATCCCTAAAGATGGACCTTAAGCTTGCTAGGCCACCAGGTGGATGGAATTCTCTCTGATTTTCTTGGTATTTACCATGGGCCCATGCGACTTGCTAAACTCTGTCACCCTAGAAACCTCTTTTGACTAGGAAGAGTTCACTACAAATAAGCAAATAGACAAATAATTAAAAGAATAAGTAAATCATCATAAGTCTGGGGTCACCTTGTCTTGGATAAATAGACTATAGGCTAAGAAAAGTTTTAGTGAATTTGATCTTGAGTGATTTGGAACATGGATTACAGAGTAAAATCTCTGATTTGGCTGTTGCTGTAAAACTTAGAGAAATTTAAATGCCAACATAACAGGAGTAAAGTATAGACAGAGCTCCAGATTTTGTTCAAGAGGACTGAAAAGATGTAGTTGAAATAATTTAGATAATTGCTATTGAAAGAGAAACACTGAGCAATGTTAACCTGGAAATCAGACCTGGAATTGCACAAGCAAATTCACGATCAAGTTAAAAGCCCAGCACAACTTAAAACAACAAAAGTTCTCTATGTTCCCCATTCCATCCTCTAAAACAAAATAATATGTTGAAAAAATGAACAAGAGAATGATACACCTAGTTTACTTTGTAAGCAACCTGAGAAATCATTGGATCCTCAATTTCAGTGGTTCTTAAACCCCAAAGACCCAATGCTCACTCTTTATAGGAAATATTTTGTAGCTCACCTTTTACTATCTGGAATTGGAATTCATGTAAAATATAATTTACCTTCCTCAATACCAACGACAATAATTCAATATCATTACTGTGATAAAAGGAGAAATAAAGGGACATTAAATTATAAGAATATAATTCATATTAGTTCAATTCAGTTCCTCAGTCATGTCCAGCTCTTTGCGGACCCCATGGACTGCAGCATGCCAGGCTTCCCTGTCCATCACCAACTCCCGGAGCTTGCTCAAACTCATGTCCATTGAGTCGGTGATGCCATCCAACCCTCTCATCCTCTGTCGTCCCCTTCTCCTCCTGCCTTCAATCTTTCCCAGCATCAGGGTCTTTTCCAGTGAGTCAGTTGTTCACATCAGGTGGCCAAAGTATTGGAGTTTCAGCTTCAGCATCAGTCCTTCCAATGAATATTCAGGACTGATTTCCTTTAGGATGGACTGGTTTGATCTCCTTGTGGTCCAAGGGACTCTCAATATAAGCTACATTAAAAGACACAGTGAAGTTGTCAGATGTTCTTATACCTAGAATCACATTGATTTGTAGATTCACATCTACAGATGCAGATCCTTACCAGTACTGTAGCATTAGTGATTCAAATACTATTAATACAAGCCATGCTGCCCTATGTGATGCCACTTCCTGAAATGGTAAGCAATTGTAAATGAAACCAGGTACAGTCTTCCCTCAGTTTACACAATAGCTTCATTCTGCAAAACCCAGTATATTAAAACCCTGCAAAATATACTTCGTGTTTCTGTGAGTTAAATTCTATTATCAGATAATTATACCTTTTTCCTAGTTGAGTTATCTGGTAAGATAACCAATATTTGTATGGGAATGCAAGGTAATTCTTTGTCACTATGACAACTAAAACTACCCCACAAATTTCTAGACGGAAGCATGGGACTGCCCCCACTGAAAACCCGAAATGAATCCCGATAAGATGAAACACCTGTGGCTCTAACGTGTGGCAGGTCTAAGCCACCAGGTCAGGAGGAACACTGGGAGGACACTGGAAATCAGAGAGAAAACCTCCTCCTAGGTTTCTGTGATACTGAGCTTTCCAAATTTGCTGGCATATTGAGTGCAGCACTTAAACAGCATCATCTTTTAGGGTTTGAAATAGCTCAGCTGGAATTCCATCACCTCCACTAGCTTTGCTCATAGTAATGCTTCCTAGGGCCCACTTGACTTCACACTCCAGGATGTCTGGCTCTAGGTGAGTGATCACACCACCATGGGTCATTAAATTTTTTTGTATAATTCTTCTGCGTGTTCTTGCCACCTCTTCTTAATCTCTTCTGCTTCTGTTAGGTCCATACCATTTCTGCCCTTTGTTGTGCCCATCTTTGCATGAGATGTTCTCCTCATCTCTCCAGTTTTCTTGAAGAGATTTCTAGTCTTTCCCATTCTATTGTTTTCCTCTATTTCTTTGCATTGTTCACTTAAGGAGGCTTTCTTATCTCTTCTTGTTATTCTCTGGAATCTACATTCAGATGGGTATGTCTTTCCCTTTCTCCTTTGCCTTTTCGCTTCTCTTCTTTTCTCAGCTGTTTGTAAGGCCTCCTCAGACAACCACTTTGCCTTCTTGCATTTCTTCTTCTTGGGGATGGTTTGGGTCACCACCTCCTATACAATGTTACAAATTTCTGTCCATAGTTCTTCAAGCACTCTGTCTACCACATCTAATCCCTTGAATCTATTCGTCACATGAATGATCCTGGGGATCTCTATGCAGTCCTGATTGCATCAATTCAAAAAGTCACCCTGTATAGAGAAGATGTCGACACAGATCCTTCAAGATAAGGAAAAAAGTACATTTCAATCCAATAATAGAAGGATTTCCTCATTGTAGTTAGCAACCATGTACTTGAACGACTGAAGGTTTATGGAAGCCAGAGTCAAAATCTCTAAAAGTCAAGAATAACAACTCAGATAAACACTGCACATGCATACCTCTAGTTCTCTAAGCTTTATACTCATCAACTGGGAACCCCAGACAGCACCATGTTTGGGTATGTATTTGAAAGGATTTCAATGAATGACAATTTGGTGGTCTATCCTTGGAAAGCAAGGAGATCAAACCAGTCAATCTTAAAGGAAATCAACCCTGAATACTCTTTGGAAGGACTAACGCTGAAACTTAAGCTCCAGTCCTTTGGCCACCTGATTTGCACAGCTGACTCATTGGAAAAGACCCTGATGCTGGGAAAGATTGAGGGCAGGAGGAGAAGGGGACTACAGAGGAT
This sequence comes from Bos taurus, assembly GCF_002263795.3. NCBI lineage: Eukaryota > Metazoa > Chordata > Mammalia > Artiodactyla > Bovidae > Bos > Bos taurus. The sequence goes on from NC_037336.1 coordinate 95,069,084, forward strand.
GAGATGGTTGGATGGCATCACCAATTCATTGGATATGAACTTGGCAAACTCCGGGAGATGGTGAGGAATAGGGAAGCCTGATGTGCTGCCATCATGGGGTAGCAACGAGTCGGACGTGACTTGGCGACTGAACAACAACAAGCTCCATCCTTAGTTAATCTGAAATCAATATAATGCTGATACATGAAGCACAGTTTTGCAACTTCTGCCAAACCACTGCAGAACTTTTTGTTCCATGACCTAAAGACACCTTGAGAACCCCTTTGTTTTCTTTCGGTTTATCAGAACTATATGCACCACTTCGATTTGGGGTTTTGTTTTGTTCTGAGCCACCAGGGCAGCCTCAGCGCTCACGTACAGGACTGTTTGGCTGTAGGTTCCTGGCAGAAATTGTCTGCTCCTTTTCACTCTGGCTGCTACTGTTTCTCTGACTTTAATTGTCCTCTGTGTGCTTTTATAGGTGGCCCTAGTGGTAAAAAATCCATTTGCCAATGCAGGAGACGCAAGAGACATGGGTTTGATCCCTGGGTTGGAAAGATCCTCTGGAGTAGGAAATGGCAACCCACTCCAGCATTCTTGCCTGGAGAATCCCATGGACAGAGGAGCCTGGTGAGCTACAGTCCATGGGGCTGCAAAGAATCAGACATGACTGAAGCGACTGAGCGTACATCGTATTGTTAGAAATGGGATAGGGTGTAACTTATCAGTCATTAAGTCCTGTACCGTAATCACTTAAAGAGTGTCTGGCACTTGTTGAATGCTTGATCAATATTTAATTAATGAACGGCTGACGGATGGATTCCAAAAACCAACTCAATTTGACTTTTCTGTAACTAGCAGTGGATGGCCACTAGGGGGAGGAAGAGTGCCCACTCGTCCCTGCAGAGGCCCCTGTGAGGCCGCAGGCATGGGTTTGGTACAGAGCTGCTGCTGCTGCTGCGTCGCTTCAGTCGTGTCCAACTCTATGTGACTCCAACCCTAACCCCGTCCCTGGGATTCTCCAGGCAAGAACACGGGAGTGGGGTGCCATTTCCTTCTCCAATGCATGAAAGGAAAAGTGAAAGTGAAGTCGCTCAGTCGTGTCCGACTCTGTGCGACCCCATAGATAGCAGCTCACCAGGCTCCTCTGTCCTTGGGATTCTCCAGGCAAGAATACTAGAGTGGGTTGCCATTTCCTTCTCCAAAAAAGTTGGTGTGTTTTGAGCCAAGTGCAAAAACCTGCACTTAAAATACTTGGGAATCAGACAGACAGGACAGTACTTGATTCAGTAATGTGGTTAATAGGTTAGAAATGAGAGAGAAGCAACAAAAACCAAGGAATGCGTTTAGAAGAAATAGGCCCATGAAGTTGGTGACACTTTCCCACTTAGCACTTGATAACAAGCTGTTTCCTAGCATTTCTTCTTCCCCAGAGACTCAGAGCCTCGGGGAGCTAAGCTCTGCTGTTCACCTGGAAACAGGACCTTAGGAGGGAGGAGGTTTTGACCCTGCTGAGGCTGGAGCCCGAGTCTTTGTTCCTGTGGTTCTCCTGCCATCTACACGGGAGGCCTTTTGGGAGCAGGCACTCGGGAATGCTTGGCTGGAGAGCAGAGGCCAGGACCATCCCCTGGCAGCCCCGGCTTCCCTCCTCCTCATGTAGCCTCTGCAATTTGGGTGGGCCAACTGTTTTAACCTTATCGTACAACAGTTTGTGTGCTCAGTCATGTCTGAGTCTTTGCAACTGCATGGACTATAGCCCTTGAGGCTCCTCTGTCCATGGGATTTCCTAGACAAGAATACTGGAGTGGGTTGTTCCAGTACTTCCACCTCCATGGGACCTTCCTGACCCAGGGATCAAACCCGGGTCTCCTGCCTTGCTGGTGGATTCTTTGCCGCTGAGCCACCAGTGTAGCCCCACCTCACAACAGAGAAACTGACAAATAGAGGCTCCTTAAGCCAAGGGGTCCTTAGCCTATAGTCCCACGAACTTGGATGTGAAAAAATTTATATCTTAATTTTCATTGACTTGTAACTAAAGTTTAGCATTTCGTCACAAACCACAATAGAATTAGCAAGACTTGTGGTCTCCACATCTTGTTGCAGATATCTCAGTATTGCTTGCAATCATTGCTACTCTGAAATTACAGTCACTGTTAGATCACTGCTAGATTTCATACATCCCTGGCCACATATATTATTATAATTTAAAATATTTCAGTATAATTGATTTCCTTTGTTATAATGTATTTTATTTTATGCATTTAAATACAGAAGCTTCACCAGATAACCAGAGATTAAAAGAGAAAAGAATCTCTGCTTAAAGGGAATGATCCCTTAGGGTTCTATTAACCTCTTTTTCACTGATTTGCTATGGATCATAAATTAATATAATGTGAATTCCTGTTGAGGCTGAACAAAGGGAGTTTAGCTTCCAAAGCATTGAAAGGACATCTTATTACTAAGGAATTCATGTAAATTTGATAACAAAATGGCATTATAGAAAGTACACTAATTAGATCTGCATTTTCTGCTTTTCACTGCCATGTTTTATCAATTCAATACCATCTTGGTTGGGGAAAGAAACAGATCAAAGGTGCTGTGTGTCTAGTGTCACTGATGGAAAAAGTAAGTAGGAGGAGTGGAGAACCTGCCAACTCATATTAAGCAGAAATAAGACCCCGCGCAGAAGGCTGTTGCTAAATACCGTTAAAGACCATAACTAACTGATAGACGGAGGTTGTGGTGATATCCCTTCATAGATCCTTAATTGATTAAACATTTTTTTGAGTTTTGAAGTTAATTGTAAAAATTGCAGTTAACAGATGAAATTGTAGATATCCTAAAGTATTTTCAATTAGGATGATGTACATTCAATATTGGAGGAGGAAATGGCAACCCACTCCAGTGTCTTCCCTGGGAAAGCCCATGGACAGAAGAGCCTGGCGGGCTGCAGTCAATGGGGTTGCAAAAAAAGTCAGACAAGACTTAGCAACGAAACAATAGCACATTAAATATAGACTTTCATGCCTCTGACCACTCAGGATACAGAATTCATATCAGAAAAATTCAAGTGTGGAAGTCTGAGGCTTTTAGAAACATGAGAAGTCCCATTTAATAAAATTTAAAATCTTACATTATCATCACAGCAAAAAATGCAAAGATCTGTCTGTAGAGCATTTTGTCTTAAAAATGATGCTATTTTTGTTGTCTTTTCTACAGGTACTGAGCTGTCTGGGCCTCTAACCATCATCAGTGCTCCCTGTAAACCTATGAAGGGGAAGGTTAATGTCTGTGTCACTGAATACTCTTCCCCCTGCTGTTTGTAAATTCCCTCAGATTGGGGATTACTTCTGCTTATGCAGAAATTATCTGCGTAATTTATAACAATCTCTGGCAAAACCTCAGAAAAAAGATACGCTTCTTACTTAGCCGGATGTCAGAGGCTGCGGCAGGACCCGGGGAGAAGGCTCTGCAGATGGCATGAGGCTCTGGGAGCGATGATCCCAACGGAGGGATAGCTCCTTGGGACTTTTTTCTCCTGAGAAGAGTGACCCAGTTAAAAAGAGGAGAAAAGCTACGAGCAACACTGTTGCCAATGAAATAGGAGAGGGAGTGCTTTCAAAAGCGCGTGGCGCTGTCGCTGGACTCTGAGCTCATCCACGGGACTGGGGCGCACGGCCATGGAGTAGAACTTCATCGTGGGTCTGAGAAGAGACGGAAATGGCCCAGCAAGTCAGCCTCGGTTCCCTCCAGGAATCGGAACGTGAAGCGATCCTCCAGGTTTTGTACCGGGACCGGGAGGTTCAAAACACGGAGGCGGAGAGGATACGGTAGGCGGTCGTACAGATGGTGGAATTCTTGGTGTTTTTTGGCTTTTTCTGCTTGGAGGCCATCTCTCCTTGGCGTCTTGCTGCTTGCTTAGCTAATGCCATTTGCTCCGCATTCAGCCTCTTGTCTGACGAGAATCTGAAGCAAGGGCTATGGGTGGAGGTGACCTTTGCTGTGTCACTAAGCTTCGGGATGGTCAGGGAAAGAATGCCTTTTTTCCCCACTTAAAACAATGCCTTTGTGTGATAAGTTATTTGTCTGTCTGCCTGTCCAGTTGCCTGCTTTGCAGGAATCGTTCAAGGGAAACCTTCAGACTTCCCATACACCCTTTCAAGGAAAAGACTTCTGGCTAAGGGTTTTCCTAAATTATTTTTGGTGGTAATTGAAGGCCCAAAGAAAGCAGCTTAGAAACAGCAGATCTGCTGGCGCCCATTCCGAGCCTTCTCTTTGCTTACTTTTGCTTGCCAGCCAGCTCTGAGGAAATGGGGAGCATGAAGTCTGAACCTGCCCAGCCTGCTCCCAGACTCCTTTGTCAACAGAGAACAGCTTCTCTGTCTCTGAAGGGCACGGGCTGTTTGCCATTAATTTAACACTTAACAGAGCAGGCCTGGGCTATCAGCACGTGTCTCTTGTTAGCTGTCAAGATGCATCTTTAATATAATGATGCTTTGTTTATTGATGTTTATGAAAAATGTGAGGTCTAGAAAATAAGTAAATGGGATAGCCTTTTGATCTCATTGCGTTTTTAATGGCAGAATTCTTTTTCAGAGTCTGCCAAGAAAAACAAACATATAAAACAAATCTTCGGACCACCCAGTGTTTGAGGAAGGAGAGGAAATTTCTGGGTGAACTGGAAGTAACAATGTTCCTTTTCTACCCTCCTTTGTAATCCCAAAGCTGTCCAAGTGTACTTACACTTTCTTCCGCTTTAAAAAAAAAAAAAATAGAGTTTTCTTTGGTGATGGAAGATCTTTCAATGATTTAGAAGCATCGTTTTGAATGTCAACAAAGTAACGTGGATATTTTGTTCCAAGGGTACCAAGAGTTGGCTGTAAGCTTGTTTCTCGGGATTAGCTTCTTTATCCTAAAAGTGACAGAGAGTCCATAAAAGAGTATTCTGGCTAATGGTATGTTTTATGGTTCAATGTAATATCCCTTTGCACTAAGAGGGGTCTTCCCTGGTGACCCAGATGGTAAAGAATCCGCCTGCAATGCAGGAGGCCTGGGTTCCATCGCTGGGACAGGAGGATCCCCTGGAGGAGGGCATGACAATCCACTCCAGTATTCTTGTCTGGAGAATCCCATGGACAAAGGAGCCTGGCGGGCTACAGTCCATGGGTCAAAAAGAGTCAAACATGACTGAGCTACTGACACATTTGCACTAGGGCTATCTTCTTGGGAGGGACAGGAACTGAAAGTAACCGACCACCCATAAAAAATAGTAGCAAAACTATAACATCAGTTAAATAACTTTGTTGGGGCACTTATAACAACAGCAGGCGTGTATGCTGTATCAGTTCAGTTCAGATCAGTCACTCAGTCGTGTCCGACTCTTTGCAACCCCATGAATCGCAGCATGCCAGGCCTCCCTGTCCATCACCAACTCCCGGAGATCACTCAGACTAATATCCATCAAGTCGGTGATGCCATCCAGCCATCTCATCCTCTGTTGTCCCCTTCTCCTCCTGCCCCCAATCCCTCCCAGCATCAGAGTCTTTTCCAATGAGTCAGCTCTTCACATGAGGTGGCCAAAGTACTGGAGTTTCAGCTTCAGCATCAGTCCTTCCAAAGAAATCCCAGGGCTGATCTCCTTCAGAATGGACTGGTTGGATCTCCTTGCAGTCCAAGGGGCTCTCAAGAGTCTTCTCCGACACCACAGTTCAAAAGCATCAATTCTTCGGCACTCAGCCTTCTTCACAGTCCAACTCTCACATCCATACATGACCACAGGGAAAACCATAGCCTTGACTATGCTGTATACTTACACATCATTCCCTGTCTTGAATGTTAGAATTGGTGCCGTTTTCCTGCATATCCCTCTTCTTTCACTGTTTTCTTTACCATTATAATGCCGCTTGGACACAAAGGGATGAACCTAGAACAAAATCAGCAGCTGACTCCTCCGTGCCAGGCGGAGTGTTTATGCTTTGCCATTTCATCCTTACAGCCACCCTGGGAGGTAAGGCTTTCACAGCTGAGAAAACCTCTGAGCCTCTGCTCCGGAAGACGGCAGGAGATCCTGGTTCGCACAGCTGTGTTAGAACCCGGGGGTGCTGGATGGCAAAGCCCCTTCTGTGTCTCCATACTGTTGAGGCCCTTGCCACGTAGGGGTTTGGCTGGCTTCTGTCCTTCCACTCAGTTGGTTCTTACCACTTAACTCTCTGTACCACAGGAATCTGAAGACGCGCTTGCAGCATCTCAGGTGGAAAGGCGCGAAGAGCGTGAGCCAGGAGTACAAAGAGAAGTCCTGTGCCCGCTGCCAGCAGACCCTGGGGCTCCTGCTGAACCGGGGGGCCGTGTGTCAGGGCTGCAGCCACCGCGTGTGCAGCGAGTGCCGGGTGTTCCTGAGGAGGACCCGCGCCTGGAAGTGCACCGTGTGCTTCGAGGACAGGTGAGGATGGGCGGGGCCGGCCAGGATGGGCGTGGCCAGATAAGATGGGCGGGGCGGTGGGGCAAGGATGGCTGGAAAGCCTCGAAGATGGTCCAGGACAACAACCGATAAAGACAGCTGTCATTCTTCACACTTAATAGGAAAATGTTCAGAGAATGCTTAATATGGAGCTGCCTTTCTAGACATGGAAATTATTGTAACTCAAAAACACATTTTGCTATATGAAAAAAAAGTTTTGTTTTTAATTTACAAAAGTTTGTAATGGCTGCTGCTGCTGCTACTAAGTCACTTCAGTCATGTCTGATTCTGGGCGACCCCATAGACAGCAGCCCACCAGGCTCCTCCATCCCCGGGATTCTCCAGGCAAGAACACTGGAGTGTAATGGCTAAGAATCAGCTAACCTAGGAGTTAAGATTCCCTTCAATTTCTTAACTAGTTAGTTTTGTTAGTTTTCTTAGAGCTTAATTTATCTCTTTGAGGAAAAGTGGAGCGAATTGTAATATAAGGAATATTAGAGTATCCCATGGAGCTTTATTAAGGCCTTTTTGAAGGAAGAAAGTTGACCTGTATTGATGCTCCACTAAAGAATCGGTTATGGTTTCAATTAGTGATAGACTGAATCTACATTTATTCTAATCTTTTGATGTTGTGAGCTTTTAAAATATTTTAAACACGGAATTGGTATTTTTGAAATACCCTTCTTGGAAATGATAAAGAACATGTATGGCTTGATCTCATACTGTTCGAAGCAAGAATGGGCTGGTCATCAATTCCTGGAAAACCCAGGGAGTTGTTGTGGGGGAGTGTGCACAAGGACATCACAGAACTCCTGAGGAGCAGAAATGTTTGTGTGGTGTGAATCTAGGAGAATAATCTGAGACTGAGATTTGAAAAGAACTTCTAAATGTTGCTTAGGTGCGTGCACGCGTGGGCAGACTGTGAGGTGATTACACGGTGAGGGCACACTGGTGGGGCTTTTCTTGCCCCCTAAAGTGGGAGGATTGTGTTTATAAGCATCCTGGCATTAATCTCCTTAAACTTCCCCTTGCTTTGTGAGCCTTAATGTACTTCAGTCTACCGAGGTCCAGCCCCAGTGGAGTCAGGGGTTTAGAAGGGGAGATGGCTTCGGCGATCAGGATATGATAGAATTAAAGATATAAAGAGTGGTTAAATAAGGATAGCTAAGTGAGAAAATTCAGTGGAGCAAAGAGGCTGAATAACTTGGTTTACGTGGAAAGCTAATAAAATTCCAAAATAAGGAATTTGCGTCACCTACGTAGGCCGCAGGCGTCCTCCTGTTCTCCCGAAGGAGAGGAGACACTAAGGCCTCCCCAGTCAGATCTTAGAAGCCCAGGCAAAATTAGTAGGCTTCACGAGCCTCCACGCTCAAGATGGGAATTCAGCCAGAAGGTGAGAGAAAGAACAACATGGGGAGACCACATTTCGGTGAACAAGGCCCACATTTTATTTTCCAAAGTAGTTTTTATACCTTAAGTTGTGCATAGAGGATAATGGGGGAAGGGGTAGAGTCAGCAGTAAGTCTTCCTGCAAACTTATCATATGCAAAAGTTTAGGTGAATTACATCATCTTCTGGCCAAGAGGCCTGTTAACATTTTATGATCCTGTCTTCAGAAAACTTATTTTTCTCTAAAGGTGATTATTCTAAAGTCAGGTGCCACCCTCCAAAAGCATTAGATAAAAGTTGCCATCCTATAGGGCAAAGATGTGGTGGGCTATAACAAGAAAAGAATTAACTCAAGGGTCCAAGGTTACAAACATTAAAGCTACTACTTACATTCCTATACACCAATTATATTAATCAATACACTGCCAGGGACACAGTAGGTAAGGGATATGGAAACTTAGCAGCAAACATTGGCCCAACAAGTGAAAAACCCTTCACCAATACAATTTCTAATCAATCGTTTAACTGCTCAAAGGAATCTGTATTTAGACAGTTTAGAACATCTCATGCCTCTCACAGTTGGGAGGCTCTGAACAATCACATGTGGCCGGAAGAACCTATTCAGGCAGGCTAGAGGACTTCCAAAGGAGTTTGTAGGTTGCAACACTCTTGTCATGCCCAGGAACTTTATTAACTGGAGCTGTAAGTTAACTCTTTTTCAGAGAGAGGTGGTGGGGGACAGCCCCCCGTAAAGTCAGAGGTGTAGGTGAGAGCACAAAGCAGTAAAGTAGGCAGACTCTGGTTTTGGGGGTAGATGCTTGAGAATTTCCAGGGGGACTCCTGAGGCTCGATCCCACCTTTGCGTATGCCAAGCCTCCTTCCTCATGACCTTTGCCATGGGCGGAGTTCCTCACGCTGGCTCCTGGCATCAATCACTCATTCAAAGGCAGATCGTTCAACCAGATTGCCTTGCTCCTAAGCACCCCTCTCTGAAACAGCATGTCACGTCACATCCACGTGGCCAGAGTCACCTCCAAACATATCAGGTTTCCTCAGTCTGTCAAAGCCAGCACCCTTCAGGCTTTTCTTAGCATGAGAGGGAAAGAGAAAGAATTCCTGTGAGCCAGCCCTGGCTGCACTTGTGCTCAAGCAGGTCCTGGGCTCTTGAGAGAGGAGGGAAGGTCCTAAGACCCTCTTCAGCGAACCATATGTACTGGGTTGATAAACACTGATGATAAACACTGCGTCACAAGGTAGTAAATTCTTCAGCACTTCTTTTAGTGGTTAAAGTGAGTAAAGCGAAGTCGCTCAGTCATGTCTGACTCTTTGCAACCCCATGGACTGTAGCTTACCAGGCTCCTCTGTCCATGGGATTTTCCAGGCAAGAGTACTGGAGTGGGTTCCCATTTCCTTCTCCAGAGGATCTTCCAGACCCAGGGATTGAGCCCAGGTCTCCCGCATTGTAGGCAGACACTTTATCATCTGAGCCACCAGGGGAGTCTCAAAGTGAAAGTGAAAGTCGCTCAGTCGTGTCCAACTCTTTGCGACCCCATGGACCATACAGTCCATGGAATTCTCCAGGCCAGGATACTGGAGTGGGTAGCCTTTCCCTTCTCCAGGAAACCTTCCCAATGCAGGGGTCGAACCCAGGTCTCCCGCACTGCAGGCAGATTCTTTACCCGCTGAGCCACAAGGGAAGCCCCTTTAGTGGTTAACTGGAAACTAAAAATCAAAACAGGAGGACAGGGTCTGAGGCAACCTCTCAGGAAGGGGGCCGAGGACAGGGTCTGAGGCAACCTCTCAGGAAGGGGGCCGTGTTGAAATCTCCGCCCTGGAGAGCACTGTGCCCTGGGGCATTGTAACTGAACCCCTCTAAGCTCTTGAAGTGTGATTTCTAAAACCCCAGCTTCCTGGTGTCGAAATAAGGATGTTTTTCAAAATACTAGAGATAATTGCATTGCTCTGAGAGAACTGATGCAGGAAATTGTAGGGCGAGAGAGCTAAGTAATTTATAACAACCCCCCCCCCCACCACCACCTTCTCTTTGCTTCCTTTCTTTGAAGCTTTCTACCCTCTCTAGTTTTGTCCACTCTGGGCTGCCGTCCAGTCTAGGGGGTCAAACCAAAGAAAAGGCTTGGTGAAGTGTGAGAGTCTTTGACAGTCTTAACTGGGACCTGGACAGGTTTTCGACCCCAATCGTTTTCTTCTCCCTGCTTCTTCTTCAGCCTAAGACCCATCCCTCAAGAAGTGGATTTGTTGTGGGAACAGGAGGAAAACATAGGTTTTAAAATCAAGCAAAAGTAAAGTCTAGGGTAGCAGTTTTGAAGAAAGCAAAACCAGTGTTCAGACTGCTGCAGTCAGTGCAGAGGGCCTGTGAGCAGCGCTGGCCCTGGGCTTGGGCTGAGGGTCCAGGAAACAGATGAGGATTCTGCCTGCTGGGCAGGTTTTCTGCTCAGGACCCGTAGGGGCTCAGGGGAGGGGGTGGGGGACTAAGCTGGCTCAAGGTGACTTCCCAGAGCACCCTGTGGGAGCATTTCTGGAAGATGGTCAGGCTTAGAGAGGGAAATGAACACAGTCAGGGACAAGGAATAACATGGGGATGAGTGCTGACTCAAACTACTGGAGTTTCAGCTTCAACATCAGTCCTTCCAATGAATATTTAGGATTGATTTCCTTTAGAATTGACTCTCCTTGCAGTCCAAGGGACTCTCAAGAGTCTTCTCCAACACCACAGTTCAAAAGCATCAATTCTCCGGCGCTCAGGTTTCTTTATAGTCCAATTCTCACATCCATGGCTCCTTAGTTGCTTCAGACGTGTCTGACTCTTTGCTGCCCATGAACTGAAGCCCACCAGGCTTCTCCATCCATGGGATTCTCCAGGCAAGAATACTGAAGTGGGTTGCCATTTCCTTCTCCACACATCCATACATGACTACTGGAAAAACCATAGCTTTGACTTAACGGACCTTTGTTGGCACAGTAATATCTCTGCTTTATAATATGCTGTCTAGTTTGGAGATAGCTTTTCTTCCAAGGAGCAAGTGTCTTTTAATTTCATGGCTGCAGTCACCATCTGTAGTGATTTTGGAGCCCAAAAATACAGTCTCTCACTGTTTCCATTGTTTACCCATCTATTTGCCATGAAGTGATGGGACCAGATGCCATGATCTTAGTTTTCTGAATATTGAGTTTTAAGTCAACTTTTTCACTCTCCTCTTTCACTTTCATCAAGAGTCTCTTTAGTTCCTCTTTGCTTTCTGCCATAAGGGTGGTGTCATCTGCATATCTGAGGTTATTGATATTTCTTCTGGCAATCTTAATTCCAGCTTGTGCTTCATCCAGCCCAGCATTTTGCATGATGTACTCTGCATGGAACTTAAATAAGCAGGGTGACAATATACAGCCTTGACGTACTCCTTTCCCAATTTGGAACCAGTCTTTTGTTCCATGTTTGGTTCTAACTGTTGCTTCTTGACCTGCATACAGATTTCTCAGGAGGCAGGTCAGGTGGTCTAGGATTCCTATCTCTTCTAAGAATTTTCCACAGCTTGTTGTGATCCACACAGTCAAAGGCTTTGGTGTAGTCAGTAAAGCAGAAGTAGATGTTTTTCTGGAACTCTCTTGCTTTCCTGATGATCCAAAGGATGTTGGCAATTTGATCTCTGGTTCCTCTGCCTTTCTAAATCCAACTCAAACATCTGGAAGTTCACAGTTCACGTGAACTGTTGAAACCTGGCTTGGAGAATTTTGAGCATTACTTTACTAGTGTGTGAGATGAGTGCAATTGTGCGGTAGTTTGAGCATTCTTTGGCATTGCCTTTCTTTGGGATTGGAATGAAAACTGACCTTTTCCAGTCCTGTGATCACTGCTGAGTTTTCCCAATTTGCTGGCATATTGAGTGCAGCACTTTCACAGCATCATCTTTAGGATCTGAAATAGCTCAACTGGAATTCCATCGCCTCCACTAGCTTTGTTCGCAGTGATGCTTCCTAAGGCCCACTTGACTTCACATTCCAGGATGTCTGGCTCTAGGTCAGTGATCACACCATCGTGGTTATCTGGGTTGTGAAGATCTATTCTGTATAGTTCTTCTGTGTATTCTTGCCACCTTTTCTGAATATCTTCTGCTTCTGTTAGGTCCGTACCATTTCTGTCCTTTATTGTGCCCATCTTTGCATGAAAAGTTCCCTTGATATCTCTAATTTTCTTGAAGACATCTCTAGTCTTTTCCATTCTATTGTTTTCCTCTATTTCTTTGCACTGATCACTGAGGAAGGCTTTCTTATCTCTCCTTGCTATTCTTTGGAACTCTACACTCATGTGGGTATATCTTTCCTTTTCTCTTTTGCCTTTAGCTTCTCTTCTTGTCTCAGCTATTTGTAAGGCCTCCTCAGATAGCCATTTTGCCTTTTTGCATTTCTTTTTCTTGCATTTGCTTTTTATCCATTGGCCAAATGAGGGTACGAGTGACTTAATAGTCTTTGAAGCCTTCTGTTACCAAAGATACAGTGAAAAAGTGGAAATTTGTGGCATACTTTTTGGAAAGTTTATCTTGTCCTTACTAAAGGGAATATTTACACAATAGTTTGAGTGTCATCCCTTTTGTTGAAGTTGATTTCTCCTATGGTCAGTCATGGCAGGTCTTGCTTCAAGAAACCTTTTTGTGATGAGTAAGCTTCCTGTATCCTTAAGTTCAGACTTGAAGTTGTCACTCACTCAGTTCCGCTGAACCTTTTCACCCTACAGGAAGGTCAGTGTCAGGAGGCCATTTTTCCAGGCTGACACTCAAGGTGCTGGTGAAGTGCTGCCTTGGTTCGAGCTCTGGGCTGAAATGTAGCTGAGAGTTATGGGCACTGGAGGTGGAGGGCTACCAGACAGGCTTGTAGGCCCTTTCCAGTCGTGTGTTCGTAGGAATTTCCACAATAACAGACGCACATCCATAGATCAGCCCAAGAGTGCATTCCAGTGCCAAACAGACGTCATGGGTAGATTTTTTGATTTCGGATGATTCTACTCCTGCACTGTTTCATGAATGCAGATATCTGTGAGATCCTGATTTCCCAATTTGGAGTTTCTTTATTTTGATTCATTTTCAGTCAACTGAAGTGTCTCTTCAAAGATTTTTCTTCTCAGAAGAGCATGTGGGTGGTGTGTTTTAAGCCATTGCCTATCTGAAGATGCCTTCAATAGCCTTTCCTCATGAGTAAGGACTTCCCTGGGTTTTATTCATTTTTTAAACTATTTTGTTTTTGGGTGTAGCTGATTAACAGACATTGTGGTGGCAGTTTCAGATGAAGAACCAGACATTCATATCTATCCGCTCTCCACCAGGCTCCCCTCCCATCCAGGCTGCCAGACACCTTTGAGCAGAGCTCCATGAGCACATGGAAAGTTCCATAGCACACAGCACATGGAGCTTTGAGCAGAGTTCCACGTGCTATGCAGCAGGTCATTGTCGGCTATCATTTTCAACACAGCAGTAGGACTTCACTGGGTTTTAAAATCTCAGGTCCCAACTTTCCATCTTTAAGTTCATTTAACGTGTTATCATTGTCCTTTGGAATCTACTGTAACAGACACACTGGAGACTAGCTCTATTTTTCTTTATTGATCATCTGGATTTTAGGTAGTAGAAGCATATTGGGTTTTTCCAAATCCTTGTAATTGAAAGCAGTTTCTAATATCTTCCTGGGTCTGAGTCTCTCCACACTGATTTTCATGGATTAAGAAGAATTCCCTGGAGCTGGCTGTGCCTTGGATGTGCTTGTTGTTTTTTTAATTATTTTTAATTGTGGAGAAATACACATAAAATTTACCATTATAGCTAAGGCTACGTGTACAGTTTAATGGCATTTGAAAGTGTGGGTAATCATTAGTCAAACCCACTTCATCAGCCTTCACTCATCAAGGTCATCCAGGAGACTTACATACCCACTGTTATCTTTTTAAAAATGTTTATTTATTTTTGCTGCTCTGGGTCTTGGTTGCTGCACATGGACTTTCTCTAGCGGTGGTGAGCAGGGGTCCACTCCTCATTGTGGTGCATGGGCTTCTCAATGTGGTGGCTTCTGTCGTTGTGCACAGGCTCTCGGGTACATGGGCTGCAGGGGCTGTGGCACAGGGGCTTAGTTTCTCTGTGGCATGTGGGATCATCCCAGGCCAGGGATCAAATCCTGTGTTCCCCGCATTGGCAGATGGATTCTTAGCCCCTGTGCCACCAGGGAAGGCCCTCGATTATTTCTTAAATTTCAATTAATTATGGCTGTGCTGCGTCTTCCTTGTTGCGTGTTGGCTTTCTCTGGTTGCAACACCCCCTCCATTCTTGTCCTAAACAGTGAGATGTTCGCCAAGTGAGTTGTTTTCCAGGAACTGGGAGTCAGCGGCCTCTCAGTTCAGTTCAGTTCAGTCACTCAGTCGTGTCCGACTCTTTGCGACCCCATGAATTGCAGCACGCCAGGCCTCCCTGTCCATCACCAACTCCCGGAGTTCACTGAGACTCATGTCCATCGAGTCAGTGATGCCATCCAGCCATCTCATCCTCTGTCGTCCCCTTCTCCTCCTGCCCCCAATCCCTCCCAGCATCAGAGTCTTTTCCAATGAGTCAACTCTTCACATGAGGTGGCCAAAGTACTGGAGTTTCAGCTTTAGCATCATTCCTTCCAAAGAAAACCCAGGGCTGATCTCTTCAGAATGGACTGGTTAGATTCCTTGCAGTCCAAGGGACTTTAGTTTGAGCTTAATTGGCTAAGATTGGATAGGCCCACCGACCCGCCAACTGCGCGTGCGTAAGGGTCCTCTCCGTGACCTTTTGAGGTCAGAGGGCAAAAACTCCACCGCCCCCCCCCCCCCCCCCCCCCCGCCGAAGATCGTGGTGAGTGCCTCCATCTTCCCAAGAGCAGAGGCCTGGAGCCTAGTTACGCCTGCACACAATGGCCATGGCCCACCTTTTAACAATCACCCTTCCCCACGCTCTGCACACCCAGACCCCCTGCCGCTTTAGTCTTCATCCCATCAGTACTTTGAAGCCTTGCCGTCTGGGAGGTGGATCTGAGGCCTGCTCCCTCTCTCTGCACTTGGTTGCCTTGCGAATAAACCCTTGCTTTGCTGCAGACTTCAGCGTCTCAGCTTACTGCACGTCAGGCAAACCAACCTGGTAATACCTGCGTGTTGTGGTACAACCATCAGCACCGCCTACTTCCAGGCTTTTTCATCTTGCACAACTGAAACTCTGTTCCATCCAGCAGCTCCCTGTTCTTCCCTCCCTCCCCTGCCCCTCTGCCCGCATCCATCCTTCTGTCTCTCTGACTCCCGTGGGCCCCTCACACAGGTGGAATCACACAGTGTCTGTCTGTGTCTGGCTCATTTCACTAAGCACACGCTTTTCGAGGTTCACCCGTGATGCAGCATGCTGCAGAGTTCCTCCCTTCTTAAGGCTGCCCTCATGTTCTTGAGTGTGTATGCATCACCTTTTGTCTGTTCATCTGCTTATGAGTGCTTGGGTTGCTTCTGCCCTTTGGCTGTGGTGATTAGTGGATGTGCAAACATCTCTTTGAGACCCTGCTTTCAATTCTTTCAGGTGTATTCCAGAAGTGGGGCTGCTGAGTCACGTGGTAATTCTGTGTTTAATTTTTTGAGACCCATCATACAGTCTCCAACAGCTGAGCTGTTTCACGTTCCCACCAACAGTGCACAAGGGTTCCAGTTTCTTCACCTGTTGTCTTCTGGGTTTTTATTATTATTATTTTTTTTTTTAATGGTAGTTACTAATGGGTGTGTGGAGAAGGCAATGGCACCCCACTCCAGTACTCTTGCCTGAAAAATCCCATGGACAGAGGAGCCTGGTAGGCTGCAGTCCATCGGGTCGCTAAGAGTCGGACACGACTAAGTGACTTCACTTTCACTTTGCACTTTCATGCATTGGAGAAGGAAATGGCAATGCACTCCAGTGTTCTTGCCTGGAGAAGCCCAGGGACTGGGGAGCCTGATGGGCTGCCATCTGTGGGGTCGCACAGAGTCAGACACGACTGAAGCGACTTAGCAGCAGCAGCAACAGCAGCACTAATGGGTGTGAGGTGGGGGTTTGCTTGTGTTTTGACTCAGTAACATTTTCTTCGGTCAGCTCTGACTATTCTTTAATGCTGCTTGGCCTGGCTTACTGGGGATAACCTAGCTTGGTCTTGCTCTCTCGCTTCCATTTATATTCCTTATCCCTCAGCGTTCACTGTCTTTTTCTTTCGTGTTCTGGGAAGGCATCCTTACTGAGTCAGCGTCATTGATTCAACTCTCCAGCTTCTCAATTCTGCTCTTTCCTGTTGGTAAAACAGCTTGCTCTGCGTTTGTATTGTTGTTTCCTAAATCTTCCTTGATTCTAGTGTGTTGTCTCTTGTTGGCTTTTCCTTAAGTCTTTCTGTTTCTTTTTCATAGAAAAGAAGGAAAGAGAGTGTTTGTCTCTCAGTTGTGTTCGACTCTTTGCAACCCACAGACTGTAGCCCACCAGGCTCCTCTGTCCATGGAAATCTCTAGGCAAGAATACTGGAGTGGGTTGCCATTTCCTTCTCCAGGGGATCATCCCAGTCCAGGGATCGAACCCAGATCTCCTGCATTGCAGGCAGATTCTTTACTGTCTGAGCCACCAGGGAAGTCCCCTTTTTCATAAGAGGCGGCAGGTCTTAATTAAATGCCTTTGAAGATGACTGCTTTCTGAAACTTCCCTTGGTTCCTGCAGTGATGCACCTTGAGTAGCCATTCCTGGCCTGCAGGGCTCTTTCTCCTGCCTGCAGCCTTTTGTCAGAGGTTCTGCGTTGTCTTCAGACCACCAGGTTGGAGTTTACCAACAGAGCCCTCGCTCCTTGTCTTTGTGGAGCGGTGGAGGAGCCAGTTCTTAGATCTGTAGGGAAGACAGGGTGCTACACAGTGTTTAACCTGGTTTCCAGGCTTTAAGGAGTGCAGCACTGTCCAGCTACAGTAGAATTATTTCATTGACTCATTTTCTGATGTAACAAACCAGGGACTGCAAACTCGTGGCCAACAGGCAGCAAAGCGCCCACAGGCTTTATTTTGTGTCCTGCTCATGTCTAATATTTGCCCTTTTAGTGCCTTAAAGTGGGCATGGTCCGCCAGCTCACCATAGCGCCTCGCCCGCCCTCTTGTCTCATCTCTCGCCTTCTCTCTTCATCTGGTTTCTGCTTGGTGCCTGACTCTGTGACCCCTGCCCCTACACATTCAGAAAGCGTGACAAACGTCAGCCCTCGGTGCCACCGGGGCTCCATCTCTGTTGGTCCCACCTTATCCCTTCAGTTCCCAGGACGCTGCCTGCAGGGGTGGGGATGTTCGTTATTCACCAGTCCACACATTCATTCACCGGCCCCACTGTGTCTCTAAGTTGTGCTTGGGGCTGTGGATACAGCGCTGAATTTAACACAGAGGGGACCTGCCTCCTCTCAGCGGCCAAGTAGAGTTATTCCTGTTTTGCAGGAAGCTATGGTAGCCACTTGATTAAAATCGTTCCTTTATCTTATCTTGATTCCGACTTCTCTCCTAGTTACCTAGGATTTAATCACAATGATCAGTCTTTTTTTTCCTGTAAGAACATTGAAATCAGATCAACTGAGCTGGTTGGTAGAAACAAACGAAAAAAAACCTCATTATTTTGCTTTGTAACTAAAACTGCCTTAGATATAAGATTATTTGAAGTAAAAAAATTTTTTTTCAACTGTATGCATGCATAGGACCATTTAAGCTGGGAATTACCAAGTGATTGGACAAGCTAGTCCAAAGAAATTAAGTTGATGCTTGGTTTTACATTATTTGGCTTCTTTGTTTGGAGTTTTTGTAGCTTGTCTGTCTAATAAGCCACCAAGACTTTCTTGAAGCTTCCTTGCCATCAGGGTGCTGGTTAGAGAGCAGGTCTGCCTGGGAGGGGTGTGTCTTAAGGCATTGGAAGAATCCTGGCATGCAGACGAATTTCCTACCTCTTGTTTGCTGAACTGTGGAAATATGTTTAGCAATTTCTGGGAACACCGTGCTGACTTCTCTTGGAATATAAAGCATGGATGTGACAGCTTGCCGACCTGCAGGTGCGAGTAATTTGAATGCAAAGTAAAGATGCAGTCTAGCAGGCCTGTTTGGCTCACTGCTTGCTAATAGTGATAAGGTCAAACTATCTTTCCATTAGAGTCCTCCGTTCATCGCATTATTGAACATTTGCATGCTAGAATTTGCAAAGTGCTTTTCAACAGTTTTCTCTTTTGCTAATGAAATGACAGCATTAATGGAGTTCAAGGCTATGAAAATGGATGCTGGAACCTCCAGCAGTTTATTAAGAGCAGTATCACGTGCTTGGCATTTATAATTACAGTGATCCCCCTGCAGAGTGAGTGGAGAGTCAGACGCAGAACTCAGGTCTGACTCCAGACTTTTTATTCCCTCCACCACCTCTGGAGTTTGCTTTCTGAGATGTATTTATTAGGTGACTGAAAGAGTTTTAAGGAGGCAAGTTGTGATTCTACCAGAGAAATTTAAAACTGTTAATCTCTTGCTGGGCTCTGAAAATGTTCCAAGAAGTTTTCATAGCCACATTCTGATCGAGTCATTGAGGGAGAAATTCCTTTGGTTCCTGTGAGTCAGGCTACCCTGAGTTGGCCCTAATGAAGACAGAGATATAGCAAGATCTGCTCACCTCTGCCTTAGACAGTAAGACCCATAAATGGTCCTCCTTATAAAGCCTGGGATTTGTGTGGACAGGGAGCCATTATGAAAGCTCTTAGGGAATAATTGTTCACAAAACAGCTGATTCTGCAGAAAGTGTTTGTGGAGATAGGGCCGCAGTCTAGTTCTCAAAGGAAATAGCCTCGAACGCAACAGGTGCTTGTCACTGTTTGGTTTAGGACTGTGGTACTTCTATCCTTCCGTTCTTTAGTCACAGATAAGCCCAAGAGACCTGTGGGCTTGTGTCCAAATCTATCCCTGCCAAGGAAGCTTGTGCTTGAATTTCACAAGTAATCCACTGGGATTCTGTAAGAGGATTAGTTGATTGCATCAGATGCCTAGCACTAGAAGATACTAATATTTTACTTTATCTGCTTCTTGTATAGGTTCTGAAGCCAGGGCTAGAGGCAGACTTTTTAATAAAATGTTGTAAAATGTAATAAAATAAAAATGTTTATTCAGGCATTTTCACCATTTGCTCCTCTGTCCCCTCAGCTGTTCTTCCTTTTTCGTGATTGTGTATCTACAGGTGTGTTTACTCCTCAGTGACAGCTTGTGTCTGGCTGGCTCAGCTGCCTACAGAGTCACGGACTGAGTTGCTGCAGAAATCTTATCTCTGATCTCTTGTCTGGTCTGAGCCCTTGCCCCACCCACAGCACCTGTCTCATATATAAATGTTTCTGGTCACAGGTAACAGGCTGGAGAATTTGAGAGAGTTAGATGAGTTGGAAGGGTCATGACCCCCAGGAAAACAAATCAGGTTCAGTTCAGTCACTCAGTCGTGTCGGACTGTTTGCGACCCCATGAACCGCAGCATGCCAGGCCTCCCTGTCCATCACCAACTCCCGGAGTTTACTCAAACTCATGTCCATCGAGTCAGTGATGCCACCCAACTATCTCATCCTCTGTCATCCCCTTCTCCTCCTGCCCTCAATCTTTCCCAGCATCAGGGTCTTTTCAAATGAGTCAGCTCTTCACATCAGGTGGCCAAAGTATTGGGGTTTCAGCTTCAGCATCAGTCCTTCCAATGAATACCCAGAACTGAGCTCCTTTAGGATGGACTGGTTGGAGCTCCTTGCAGTCCAAGGGACTCTCAAGAGTCTTCTCCAACACCACAGTTCAAAAGCATCAATTCTTCAGCTCTCAGCTTTCTTTATAGTCCAACTCTCACAATAAGTCAGGAAGTGAAGTTTATTAATCAGAGCGAGGCCTCTTTGTTTCCATATTTGATTTTTCTCTCCTGCTGTCCTCATCCTAATGCTTAGATTTTGTCCTGCTTATAAGGATGGAGGAAGCATCCTCAGAAATAGAGCAATTGAATTCACCACCCCACTTATCCCGCAAAACTTTCCCTGTGTTTTGACCCTCTGCTTGTCTTAAGTACCAGAGGGGAAACTTGTGTGGGGTTGCTATGTTCTCCTTCACGTGTTTTGTGTCAGTTTAGTAGATTAGATACCTGAGTTTCTGATTTATGCATGAAAACACTTCCCCTTCTCTCCAGATGTGTCACAGTTGCACGTTTCACATGTTTTTGGCTCTGAATGATATTGACTGACTATCAAAATTCTGTTGCCAGAATTCATACATGCTCTGTGTATGTTTCTCAAAAGGCAGATCAGGTGGTCTGGTATTCCCATCTCTTTCAGAATTTTCCACAGTTTATTGTGATCCACACAGTCAAAGTCTTTGGCATAGTCAATAAAGCAGAAATAGATGTTTTTCTGGAACTCTCTTGCTTTTTCCATGATCCAGCGGATGTTGGCAATCTGATCTCTGGTTCCTCTGCCTTTTCTAAAACCAGCTTGAACAACAGGAAGTTCATGGTTCACATATTGCTGAAGCCTGGCTTGGAGAATTTTGAGCATTACTTTACTAGCGTGTGAGATGAGTGCAATTGTGTGGTACTTTGACCATTCTTTGGCATTGCCTTTCTTTGGGATTGGAATGAAAACTGACCTTTTCCAGTCCTGTGATCACTGCTGAGTTTTCCAAATTTGCTGGCATATTGAGTGCAGCACTTTCACAGCATCATCTTTGAGGATTTGAAATAGCTCAACTGGAATTCCATCACCTCCACTAGCTTTGTTCATAGTGATTCTTTCTAAGGCCCACTTGACTTCACATTCCAGGGTGTCTGGCTCTAGGTCAGTGATCACACCATTGTGATTATCTGTGTCATGAAGATCTTTTTTGTACAGTTCTTCTGTGTATTCTTGCCACCTTTTCTTAATATCTTCTGCTTCTGTTAGGTCCATACCATTTCTGTCCCTTATTGAGCCCATCTTTGCATGAAATGTTCCCTTGGTATCTCTAATTTTCTTGAAGAGATCTCTAGTCTTTCCCATTCTGTTGTTTTCCTCTATTTCTTTGCATTGATTGCTGAAGAAGGCTTTCTTATCTCGTCTTGCTATTCTTTGGAACTCTGCATTCAGATGCTTATATCTTTCCTTTTCTCCTTTGCTTTTTGCTTCTCTTCTTTTCACAGCTATTTGTAAGGCCTCCCCAGACAGCCATTTTGCTTTTTTGCATTTCTTTTCCAAGGGGGTGATCTGCCTCTTGAGAAATTTGTATGCAGGTCAGGAAGCAACAGTTAGAACTGAACATGGAACAACAGACTGGTTCCAAATAGGAAAAGGAGTACATCAAGGCTGTATATTGTCACCCTGCTTATTTAACTTATATGCAGAGTACATCATGAGAAACGCTGGACTGGAAGCAGCACAAGCTGGAATGAAGATTGCCGGGAGAAATATCAATAACCTCAGATATGCAGATGACACCACCCTTATGGCAGAAAGTGAAGAGGAACTCAAAAGCCTCTTGATGAAAGTGAAAGTGGAGAGTGAAAAAGTTGGCTTAAAGCTCAACATTCAGAAAACGAAGATCATGGCATCTGGTCCCATCACTTCATGGGAAATAGATGGGGAAACAGTGGAAACAGTGTCAGACTTTATTTTTTGGGGCTCCAAAATCACTGCAGATGGTGACTGCAGTCATGAAATTAAAAGACGCTTCCTCCTTGGAAGGAAAGTTATGACCAACCTAGATAGCATATTCAAAAGCAGAGACATTACTTTGCCAACAAAGGTTCGTCTAGTCAAGGCTATGGTTTTTCCTGTGGTCATGTATGGATGTGAGAGTTGGACTGTGAAAAAGCTGAGCACCGAAGAATTGATGCTTTTGAACTGTGGTGTTGGAGAAGACTCTTGAGAGTCCCTTGGACTGCAAGGAGATCCAACCAGTGCATTCTGAAGGAGATCAGCCCTGGGATTTCTTTGGAAGGAATGATGCTAAAGCTGAAACTCCAGTACTATGGCCACCTCATGCGAAGAGTTGACTCATTGGAAAAGACTCTGATGCTGGGAGGGATGGGGGCAGGAGGAGAAGGGGACGACAGAGGATGAGATGGCTGGATGGCATCACCGACTCAGTGGACGTGAGTCTGAGTGAACTCCAGGAGTTGGTGATGGACAGAGAGGCCTGGCGTGCTGCGATTCATGGGGTTGCGAAGAGTCGGACACGACTGAGCGACTGAACTGAACTGATACTTTATAGAAGAGAATTTGACATAAGTTGAAGTTTTAATGTTTCTGAAACTTGCATAACCTAGGAATTGATCCTTCTTTTTATAGCAGATGATTTTAATAGTGTCAATAATTTATAGTGTCTGTGTGTTTAACTTCTTATATCCTGAAAGGCTTTGACAGTTCTGCCTTTCTGAGGCTCTATGAAGTTGAGGGTGGTTTCTTCAGAAGTTTGGAAACTTGGAAGCTATTAAGAGCTAACACGCTCTGGGAGCTAACATGCTTTGGGACTTCAGTTTCGAGCAGTGGCCATACAAAGTCCCCACACTGCTCTGCCTATAAGTAGGACAGGAGGGGATATAGGGACATAGACATGCCCAGGGAGCCGCTGTCAGACTTGCTGCCCAGCGAGAGGTCACTTTCGCTGTCTCTCAAGTGGTCCCGGGATCTCCAGTGAAGCCCACTGATCCATGTCCCAGACTTCAGGTCCTCCCAGGAACCTTCTCAGCTGAATTCGCTCTGCTGGCTCTTGGTAAATGTTGTGGTTAACTCAGACTAACCTCACCATAACCCAAGGATGATCTCGCTTAGCTGAACAGACAACATTGAATTTCTCTGATTATCTTTCACGCCATTGTTCCCCACCATAAATGTGATAAACTGGTCGTTTTGATGGCAATTTTGTTTCTCCCTGTGTATTTATTGGGTATGGGTTAAACACATATGTTAATATGTATATATTACATGGTAATGTGTACAGGGATAAAACGTACCCAAGTAGAAACTCCAGCTTTGTTGCTCATTTCAAGATTATCTTTCTATTTATTTTTACTTATTTTTATTGAAGCATAGTTGATTTATAATGTATTTGTTTCAGATGTATAGTAAAATGATTCAGTTTGATATATAATATTCCTTTTCAGAATAGGAATATAATATTCCTTTTGTAGCTTTGCTGCTTTCCAGTCAACTCCCTTAACCTCTATGGGAAATCTGTATAGTTAGGGGTCTGGGCCGGAAATCTGAACTCTGAGCTCTTTTGCTAGACTAATATTTTGATATTATCCCCCTGCTTGGTATGAGTCAAATACAGCACCACCCACATCACTCTCTGAGGCTTCCTTTCTGCTTGTTTTCCAGAAATGTGAAAATAAAAACTGGAGACTGGTTCTTCGAGGAACGAGCCAAGAAATTTCCAACGGAAGGTAAATGCTCTTAAAATGTTTGCTGAAGTGAAATATATTCCTAGTTTAAAAATATTTAGTGGTAAGACTTTTGAATATGAAAAACTTAAAAAGGTGTGATATATTGGCTTCTGTCTGGTCCTCCTGTTCCTTTTGTCTGAATGTTCCTGTCTTTGGCCCTCAGTTCAAGTGGCCACCACCTTTGCTTCTGGGGCTTCCCTCTGGGCCCACACTTACCCAGCTCTAACCCCGCTAGAACCTGCCTGTTCTCTGTGAAGTTGCCCTGACCTCTGCCCTGGGAGTAATGTCTCCTTCCTCCCAAACACTGGCTTGGGCATCTCTCCCATAACTGTTAAAAGTGCCCCGTATTATATCATCATTGATGCCCTTCTTTCTCTCCATCAGCAGACACTCTGCCTTAAAAATCCTGTTAGCTCCTTACAGCCCCAAACCTTGTTTATGATAATTGATCAAAATGATGGAATGAATCACTGAAGACCACAGTGAGAGAACTGTGTTAGAATTTAACAGATTCTGGTGACTCTGATGTGAGCACATGTGATTATCTGCATCGAGTGTGTGTTTGGTCTCCGCACCCCAGATGTTTTTAAAAGCACTAGCCAAGTTGGTGTCATTAGTAGCTGGGCGTCAAGGCCTTGGAGAGAACAGGACATGCTTTGGTTACAGAAGTGTCACATGAGAGGATGCGGGCTGGGCAGATGAGAGGATAACTTATCAGGCAGAGGTGTATTTACACGTGGTCAGAATAAAGCACAGAGCTGTGCCCCCCACCTGGGCGTGGAGGCGATGATCTCAGGTGGCCCCGGCCTGTGGAGGCTTGGAGCTGGTTTTCCGTTCCTGACCAGAGACCGAAGTTAGGCTGCAGCAGTGAAAGCCCCAGATCCCAGCCGCTAGACCCCCAGGGGCCAGTGACCAGGCCCTGGCCCATCAGCTCTGTAGAGATGTATTTCCACAGAGAGAGAAAGCAGCGAAGCAAGTAAAGTGTCTGAAAGGAGGAGAAAGGGTACGTGTGGACACACACACGTGGACTCTGAGTTGTGCCCTCGTGGTAGTTTGAATCACTTGAAAGATTGAAGGCAGGAGGAGAAGGGGGCGACACACGATGAGCTGGTTGGATGGCACCACGGACTCCATGAACGTGAGTTTGAGCAAGCTCTGGGAAGTATTGAAAGACAGGGAAGCCCGAGGTGCTGCAGTCCAAGGGGTCACACAGAGTCAGACATGACTGAGCGACTGAACAACAGAACATGTGGGCGTTTCTTCCAGGGTTCCTTTGGCCAGTTGTCCTGCTTGCCTGGTTCTGAGTCAGGTTTTGGTTTATCTCAGGGTCCTCCCGTGTGTGCGCACACCTCTTAGCCAAGACGAGTCTAGCGAAGAGGCCTCTGGGTAGTTGACCTCACTTACCATAGGTGACACCCCCTCCCTTTTTGACCTCCAAGGAGCCTTTCTGCAAGTGTGTAGTCAGGAAGGTCTCCTGGACTCCGAGAATGAGGAACATGTGATCTTTTATCTCCTACCTGGGCAGCAAGATTCAGTTCTTCTCTCGCTCCTCATCTTGGGAGCGTCTGTCCACACGAGACGAACTCTGGCTGTTCAGCCAGGGGCCCATCTGCCTCCTGTCTCAGTGACACGGGTGTCACCCTCCTCTGTGACGTGTGACCATGAGGAGTGCACACAGGGAGCCTGGGCTGACCTAGAGGGGGTGGGGTGGCTGCAGACACTGTGGGTGGTCGGGAGGAGACAGTCACGATCTGAGGTGGAGAAATAAGCTGTTTAGCCTTAGCTAAAGCGCATGCATGTTGACACATAAAGGGAGTCATTCATCTAGAGTGCTAATGCTCCACTTTTATTTTAATAAAAGCACCTTGAACTGAGGTTTAGTTGGCGGCAAATTCTCCCCTGAATTACGTTCCTGACTCTGCTTATTGAAGAAAAAGTGACATTTCTGCCGAATTTATTAGAAATCTGGAGGAATGTGCAACACTGATGGGATTGTTCAAGCCGGGGAAAAAAAAAGTAGCAAGTGTGTATGATTTTTATCTAGACCTGTGTTTCTCCATCCGTTTTTCATTAGTGTCCTCTTTCCAGCCTACAAACAGCCTTATCAATACTGTTTCCCAAATATTACCCATTCATGAAAGTTTAATAGCACAGATATGTTGCATAGCTATGTATGCATGGAAAGTTCATCTTTGTGTATGGAAACCTTTTGGAGCAGACCACAAACTCTTGCGATATCTAAGATTTTTTTTCATCCTCCAAGCAGTGTTTGCTCCTTGAGGGCCGTCAGCCTGTGTCTACCCAGTACACCGTCTAAGCAAGCATGGCCACGTGGAGTCTTCTTGTTTATTGCTTTGTTCCTTGAAAATATTTTTTGGTTGGAAGGTGTAGGGGCTTCTTCAGGTGGTATGTAAGTTCTCATTTTCTTTCACTCCTAGTCCTAGTTCATAAATAATAAGTCTTTAGGGAGTGAAGTTTCTGTTATTTCTCAAAACCAATTCAGTGAAGACATCCTGGAATTTTTTTTAGTATGTTGTTGGCAGTTCTGGTATCATTATTTCAGGTAGGGAAGTTGATTTGCAGGCCAGACCATGTGTGTGCGTGTGTGTGTGTGCATATCTGTGTGTGTGCATATGTGTGTGTGTGTGCATGCGCATGTTGCTACCTCATCTTTTCAGCATTCTTCCTTTAAGTGAGGAGAAGTAGGTCAATCCACCGGGATAACCTAAGACCTAAAAGGGGGAAGAGGAAAGAAGTTATACCAACTTCCTGGGTTTCTCTCCCTTGTCCAGCAACTTTTCCACCAGAATGAAACCATCAGTAAGAAAAAAAAATTAGAATAATGCAAGTCAGCCTAGGCATGAATCGTCCTTTCCAATTTGTGTCATTTTCATTTTCCCCAAAGTAGGATGCAAAAGAGAAAGCGAATCCTTCCTTCTCTGCAATGCGTCCTCAGTGCTGAGATGCCTCGTCTTCCTGTGACCCAGTTTTAGTTGAGTTGGGCTCAGAAGGTGTGGAGAGAGGAAGAGACGTGCTGCGTGGGGGGTGGGGGGTCGTGAGGAAGACCGTGCGCCTGACCACAGGTGGGCGGGAGGAGACGGGTTGGCAAGGGGGCTGCTGCAGGGTTATCCAGACAGGCAGGAATTCCAGCTCACCTGTCTGTGCCCCCAAAAGAAACTTAGCTGAGTTGGGGCGCTCCATCAGATGAGTGCCAGGTAGGAAAACAGAGGCCACGCGCTGATTTGAAGAGACGGTGTTGAGGGACTTGGTTAGAGAGGTGTTATTGGAGGGCCTGGAAAAGCAAAAATAGACCGTGAGGGAGCCACAGAGATGTGGCTGCGGGGAGCAGACACGGCCAGGCCTCCTGCCGCGTGGATCTGATGGAGACAGGGTGAGGCCCCTCCTTCTCGCGCCCTCTCTGGGTGCTGTGCTTAGTCGCTCAGTCGTGTCCAAGTGTCTGCGACCCCACGGACTGCAGCCCACCAGGCTCCTCTGTCCATGGGATTCTCCAGGTAAGAACACTGGAGTGGGTGCCATGCCCTCCTCCAAGGGACCTTCCCAACCCAGGGATCAAACCCATGTCTCCTGCATGGCAGGCGCATTTTTGCCATCTGAGCCACCAGGGAACCCAAGAATACT
Source organism: Bos taurus (assembly GCF_002263795.3). NCBI lineage: Eukaryota > Metazoa > Chordata > Mammalia > Artiodactyla > Bovidae > Bos > Bos taurus. The sequence continues at coordinate 95,095,985 of NC_037336.1, forward strand.
GGAGTGGTAGCCTATCCCTTCTCCAGGGGATCTTCCCGACCCAGGAATCTTTACCTGGCAGATTCTTTACCCATTGAAATACCAGAGAAGCCCTCCCTCTCCCTGCTGGGCCCTACTAGGGAATCTAAGCTCCTGATGTGTTTGAGAAACAGTGGTTCTGCATATTACCTAGTGTGTTTGTTGTAACAGTGTGAACTCAGCTCTCTCCAACCTTCAAAATCCTAAGTGGAAGCTAGGAAAACAAGAGGGTGGCTTAAACCTTGAAAGGGGATGAGACGGCTCAAACCGGTGCCTCTTTCTAGGCATTAATTATCTATTACTGGATAAAAAATTGCTCCCAAACTTAGTGGGTTAAAACAATCTTATCACTTCGCATGATTTCTGTCTTCAGCTGAAGGCTTGCCTGGGGCTGGAGGATCAGCTTTCTGGGGGCTCACACGCTTACCTGGCAGTTAGTGCTGCTGGTGGTGAGCGGTGGGGTTCCTTCACCCCGGACACCTCCAGTAGGCTCCTGAGGGTCCCCCCACACAGAAGCTGGCTTCCCATGGGGCAAGGGACGCAAGACAGGCCAAAGCAGAGCTCTGCATTGCATTTTCATATTTAAAAAATGTTGTGATGAAATATTAAGCATTTTAGCCATGTTTAGCTATACAGTTCAGTGGTATTAAGTACATGCATTTGTTTGGCTACCATCACTACCATCCTTCTCCAGAATTTATCATCCCACGGTCTCCCCTCTCAAAGCCCCTCATAACATCTACTCTATTTCCTATTTTCTGTCTCCATCAATACATGGCTGAGGGTCAGAAGTCACGCCCTGACACTTCTTCTGTGTCCTATAGGTCAGCTTTTTTCAGGGCAGAAGGGACTACGTAAGGGTGTGACTCAGGAGGCAAGACTCACGGGGCCCTTCAGGAGGCTGGCTACCACAATTCTGACATTTCTCCCACCCCAGTGTCTGGAATCCTCCTCCTGCCTTTCATTCTCACTTCCAAGGCCGCAGATCCTAGCTCATCCCCATGCCTCCACCTGCTTCCCCCATCCTCCACTCTGTGAAGAAGGAGATATCTTTTCTCTTTTAAAAGTGGTATTTTCTGGTTATAGAAGTAACACCAGTTCATGGCAGAATATTTGGGAAACGCAGAACAGTATGCCAAAGGCAAGAATAAGTCCACTGAGGGTCAATACTACTGTTAATTACACGCACGCGCACATTCTCGTGGCCCCCTTTCTGGGTAACCCTGTACATGTGGGGGCACACACAGACTAAGCAGTTTTTCTAATGTGTTAATGATCAGACTATATATATAGGCTTTTGTCTTTTAAAATTCAACTTGGCATAAACCTGTCCTTATGCTCTTATGAGACTTCTTCCAACCTTATGCTCTTATGAGACTTCGTACACCGATGACTGCGTAAAATACATCAGATGAACGTACCACCACTTATCAGCTTGTTCCCTCTCGTCTGTGAGTATATCACTGCAGTCAAATTGTCATGTTACAGATGACTCTGCAGTGAATATCCTATACAGGCATCTTGGCATCGGTGTTCATTAGATTCTTAGAAGGAGAATGACTGGTCAGAAGTGTGAACACTTGAGATGCCTGATGTGTTTTGCCAGATTCCACTCTGGGAAACGCATGTGCATTCACGTGACCCGGCATGTTCAGGCCCAGGAACGGCCCCCTCGTCACCCTCTGGCCCCCGTTATATCATCCCATCTCTCGAACATGATTCCAAGTTACCTTTGTGATTTTGTTCTGAATGTGAACTTAATATGCATTCATTTAAAAGATTAAACAATGAAGAAAAACATAGCCATGTTCAAAATACCTCACCCTGACAACTGTTTACCTTTAGTGCATATCATTTCTGTTCTTTGAATATACGTATCCATGGTTGAGTGTGTACGTATAACTGTAACTATATGTACACATTTAAAAGAGCATTTAGACTAAACCATAAGGAACTGATGCTCTTGGGTTAAAAATAAAAAAATTGAGTAGAGGCAGTTTCATGTGAGTAGAGCTAATATGTTTGTCTCTCTTGGAATGTGGCGGTATTTATTTAACCAAATCGCTATTGTTATAAAGTTAGGGAATTTCTAGTTTTGCTGTTACAATTTTGGGGGTTTGTAATCTTATTAAAATATTTTAAATAATATAAAAAATAATAAAAGTGCAGTGAACATGCTTGTAGATAAATCTTTGGCATGTCTCTGAGTATTTCTAGAAGCAGAAGGACAAGATGAAAGGCTGGGAACATTGCCTTCAGAAAGGGTGTACCCGTCTCGCAGGACGAATTGTCCTTAAAAACAAACAGCAGCTTTGTCGCTTGTAAAACCACATTGGTAGTCCAAAGTAGTCGCTTGCTGTTTTCTTTGAATTCTAGTAATGACTAATGGGGTTGAATATTTTCTACCTTTTTGACCTTTTGTAGGTGTTCTTCATGTTAAGCGTACTTGCCCTCTATGGTCATGTTAATTGCATATGTATCTTTATGTTTTCTGACATACAGACTTTTTTTCCCTTGTCGATCATCAGATCTGCCTTTTCCTGTGTAATTTCTTTTATGCTCCAAGAGCGCTTCTTCCCCGTGCCATTTGTTACATACCCATCCATATTTACTTTCTTCTAACTTTATGGATTATTTGCATTCAACTGTTAATGCATCAGGAAGCCAGCTCTAATGTAATTCTCCCAAACATCAGTTTTGTCTGTACAATCTACCCCACCGTCAGTCTCCTTCCCATGGGCTAGTAACCCAGGGCCATTGAGTCACACAGCTCTGGGTGCTGCTCACCTCGTACCCCAGCCGGAGCCCCGGGGGGTTGACCATGTGGATGTCACACCCAGGCTTTGAATCCTTTGAGGGCAGGAGCGATGAGCAAATGAAGCAAGGACCGAGCTGTTTGGAGGTGAAGGAGCTGCTGTACGCAGTACTGTCTGTTACCAGTGGTGGCACTGAGTAGGCGGCTAAGAGTGAAAACTTAGAGTTCTTTTCCTTGTTGGCATTCAGAAACCCACAGCTACCTTTAACGTCAATTGGAGTAATTCCAGGAATCATTATCCCCTCTGTCACCCCATTTCCTTCTCAGACGCTTTACTCACCTCTCTTAATGGCCACTGTTGGATATGTCCCACTTAAGATAAACGTTCCCCAGATTTCCTGGAGAACAGACAAGGTGTAAGTAATAACCCAATAAAGAGTAATAAGTATTAAGTGTGGCAGTTTGTGCTAATTTTCCAACCATTACAAAGATTTAAAAACAAAAAATTTCAGCCGCCATTCTCCATTTTGCAGGGAGAGGATATGAAAAGTATTTTAAATATCTTGTTTTCCCTAAAGTTTTTTTCCTGATTATAGACTGGCTTTTTTTCTCCAAGATTTTGTAAGTTGATATAGTTGTGTTGTCTTAAAATAATTCCTTAAATGCCACAGTCACAGTTCGTCTGTGGTGTATCAGAACGATCAAAACGCACAGACGTTCAAGGACAGTCTTTAGGCAGCTGCCTGTGGTTCTGGGATTGTTACCTCCCGCTCCACCCTCAGTCACTGGGCAGCCTCTGTGCAGAGGGCTTTAATGTGGCTTCCAAGGCCCCTGCTCCAGGGTCAGCGAAGCGCTATTTCATATTAAATTCAAAGTTCCTGATTCGGTGGGATCAAGTGAGGCCCAAGAGTATATACAGACATCTCTAGATAACTGCGAGGGTTTTGGTCCCTCGGTCCCTTGGTCCCTTGGGTACCAAGAACTGAGGATGCTCACATCCCTAATGTGCAATGCTGTAACATTTGCATGTAACCTATACAGATGTTCCCATACACTTATAAGGAATCTAAAGACGATTTAAGCACCTAGTGCTATGTAAGTACTATGTAAATAGTCGCCAGTACGTTGCAAATTCAAAAGTTTTGCTTTTTGGAACTTTCTGGAATTTTTGTTTTTTTGAAAATTTTCCACCTAAGGTTGATTGAACACAGATGTGGAACCTGCGGACAAGGGGACCAATATATTTAACAAGTCCCCAAGTAATTCTTCTTACGCACTTTAAAGTTTGAGAGGCAGTGGTGAAGTAGCACATTTAATGAACAATGCTGATGGAACTTTTCTAGACCACTAGTAACGGGAAAACAAACTGAAACTCATCTTTACTTTTTGACATCTGCTAAGTGTGTAAAGACAGCGCCCTCTTCTGGCTCCTTGTTGTACACGCACATGTTTTACTTTTTTCTTTTCAATTTTTTTTTAAACTTTATTTTATATTGGGGTATTGTGATAGTTTCAGGTGAACAGGGAAGGGACTCAGCCACACATAGAAATGTGTCTATTCTCCCCAAAACCCCTCCTATTCAGGCTTCCGGTTAACAGTGATCAGAGTTACACGTGATATATAGTAAGTAGGTCTGGTGATCCATTTTAAATATAGCAGTGTGCACGTGTTTTTAATTTTTTACAGCCATGACTTGTTACTTGAGCTTAAAATCAGAAAGCGCACGACACTAATACTTTCTAAAACGAATACTTTTCAAGTTTAAAAATGGTCAAATGTGATATATAAACAATATATTGTGGCTTTCACTCTATTGTTGATAATTGGGGAAATCATGTAGGAAGGCTGCACCGATAACAGAGCCTCTGTTAATGGTCTCGGGGATCCACTGTATGACTGACCAGGATTCCCTCATGATTATGAAGGGAAATAATTTTTCACTCCCCTTCTCAGTGGTGAGTGTGATTTAGTTCTTCGTGTGACTTTTCAGAGTTTTATTCTTGGATGTGGTCCATCCGATCTGAGGGCCATCATGACAGCATCCGACTTGCTGCGTGGGCCTGAAACACTCAGGCTTGTGAATTAAAGGAAGCGGGTTCCAGTAAACGTGTGCAGACTATCACAAGGCCTGCCCTTGTCACCTCTGTGTTGGCTGGCTCAGTAAAGCCCTTGCCCCACAGTTTAAGAGGATTCTACAAAGGTGATTCCGTCAAGTTTTCTGTAAGTTACAAATGCAGTATCTAGTGCTTACTTTCTTGAGTGTGTCTTTATGAAATTCTGTTTATTTTCAGGTATACAATTTTGCATATGCTTTTGTCTTAAAGAAAATGTGGCATCTTACTCCGGATATTTTCTCCTCCCTACTCTCTTTAGGAGAAAAAGACAAAATCGGTACCCACGAAAGAGTGTGCTGAGATGATTTTCAGAAGTCAATTTCCCTAATTGGATTCCTTGTCACATCCCTGACAGATTTTTGGACTGGTCCCTTTAAACCAGTTAGAACACAAGCTATCAAGTCAGATTATGATTGATGCAGTGACGTAAGAGCTTGGCCTTCAGACATTTTGTTCGCACCCCATGTTTCTAGGTGATAATCTTTCAGGGGGTATGTTCTTGAATTTAGTCATCTTTGATTTCATGATGCCTTTGGCTTTGTCCACAGCAGCACCTCAAAAATTGAATTGTTTAGACTGTCCAAGTTTCTTTGAAACTATCAATTCACCCCAGATATATATATATATATATCTATATATATATATATATATATATATCTATGTATCTCAAATATTCACAAAGAGACTAGAGTTCTCTTGCTGCTTTCTGGGCCCCAGCGATCCTCCCAGGACTGTTGCTGTGCGTCTGTCTGTTCCACATCCTCCATGCTCTGTCCTCCACCTCCTCATAGTGAGATTGTCTACATAGCCCACATCTTTGGTCCCGAATTATCAAGACCAACTTGCCATCCATCATCATTTTTCCTATTTAAATGAAGACAATGGGAAACCAAGGTGAAATAGTTGAACTGAATATGATTTCTGAATTAAGAATTCATATGAAGGTCATGGCATCTGGTCCCATCACTTCATGGGAAATAGATGGGGAAACAGTGGAAACAGTGTCAGACTTTATTTTTTGGGGCTCCAAAATCACTGCAGATGGTGGCTGCGGCCATGAAATTAAAAGACGCTTACTCCTTGGAAGGAAAGTTATGACCAACCTAGATAGCATATTCAAAAGCAGAGACATTATTTTGCCAACAAAGGTCCGTCTAGTCAAGGCTGTGGTTTTTCCAGTGGTCATGTATGGATGTGAGAGTTGGACTATGAAGAAGGCTGAACGCCGAAGAATTGATGCTTTTGAAGTGTGGTGTTGGAAAAGATTCTTAAGAGTCCCTTGGACTGCAAGGAGATCCAACCAGTCCATCCTGAAGGAGATCAGCCCTGGGATTTCTTTGGAGGGAATGATGCTGAAGCTGAAACTCGAGTACTTTGGCCACCTCATGCGAAGAGTTGACTCATTGGAAAAGACTCTGATGCTGGGAGGGATTGGGGGCAGGAAGAGAAGGGGACGACAGAGGATGAGATGGCTGGATGGCATCACTGACTCGATGGACGTGAGTCTGAGTGAACTCCGGGAGTTGGTGATGGACAGGGAGGCCGGGTGTGCTGCGATTCATGGGGTCACAAAGAGTCGGACACGACTGAGCGACTGAACTGAACTGAACTGAACATGGTACATACATACACAATGGAATATTACTCCGCCATGAAAAAGAACAAAACTGTGTCATTTGTAGAGATGTGGATGGATCTAGAGACTGTCATACACAGTGAAGTAAGACAGAGAAAAACAAATATCATATATTAATGCATATATGTGGAATCTGGATAAGTGCTACAGATGAACCTATTCATAGGGCCAGAGTAGAGACAGCAAATGTAGGGCACAAACACGTGGGTGCCAAGGGAGAAAAAGGTGATGGGGTGGGATGAATGGGGATTTGGGGGTTGACGTATATACATTACTGTGCATAAAATAGATCACTAATGAGAATCTACTGTATAGCTCAGGGAACTCTACTCAGTGCTCTCTGGTGAACTGAATGGGAAGGAAATTAAAAGAAGAGGGGAGATACACACACACACTTATAGCTGATTAACTTTGCTCTACACTAGAAACACACAACATTGTAAAGTAGCTATACTCCAATAAAAGTTAAATTTTAAAAAAAAGAACTCATATGTTTGCATGTTTAGACCAGACTACTGATTAGGGTAATTTCCAGGGACTATCTTGACAATTGGACATTGAACTATTTATATGAATACATTTTTAAAAGGCCAGACACATATATACTTAAACAATAAATCATTTGAAATTGCAAACTCCTCATTCATTTTTTCATTGTTGTAAAATATGCATAATATAAAATTTACTATTTTAACTAAAGTGTACAGTTCCATCAGTTCAGGCGCTCAGTCGTATCTGACTCTTTGTGACCCCATGGACTGCAGCACGCCAGGCCTCCCTGTCCATCACCAACTCCCAGAGCTTGCTCAAACTCATGTCTATCGAGTCAGTGATGCCATCCCATCTCATCCTCTGTTGTCCCCTTCTCCTCCTGCCTTCAATCTTTCCCAGCTTCAGGATCTTTTCCAATGAGTCAGTTCTTTGCATCAGGTGGCCAAAGTATTGGAGCTTCAGCATCAGTCCTTCCAATGAATGTTCAGGACTGATGTCCTTTAGGATGGGCTGGTTGGATCTCCTTGCAGTCCAAGGGACTCTCAAGAGTCTTCTCCAACACCATAGTTCAAAAGCATCAATTCTTTAGCGCTCAGCTTTCCTTATGGTCCAACTCTCACATCGGTTCATGAGTACTGGAAAAACCATAGCTTTGACTAGATGGACCTTTGTCGGGAAAGTAATGTCTCTGCTTTTTAATATGCTGTCTAGTTTGGTCATAGCTTTTCTTCCAAGGAGCAAGTCTTTTTTTATTTCATGGCTGAAGTCACCATCTGCAGTGATTTTGGAGCCCAAGAAAATAAAGTCTGTCACTGTTTCCATTGTTTCCCCATCTATTTGCCATAAAGTGATGGGACTGGATGCCATGATCTTAGTTTTTTGAAGGATGAGTTTTAAGCCAGCTTTTTCACTCTCCTCTTTCACTTTCATCAAGAAGCTCTTTAGTTCTTCGCTTTCTGCCATCAGGGTGGTGTCATCTGCATATCTGAGGTTATCGATATTTCTCCTGGCAGTCTTCATTCCAGCTTGAGCTTCATCCAGCCTGGCATTTCACATGATGTACTCTGCATGGAAGTTAAATAAGCAGGCTGACAATATACAGCCTTGACGTACTCCTTTCCCAATTTGAAACCAGTTTGTTGTTCCATGCCCGGTTCTAACTGTTGCTTCTTGACCTGTGTACAGATTTCTCTACATACAGATCCGTAGCATTAAGTAAATTTTCATTGTTCTTTAACCATTACCAGCATCCATCTCTAGAACATTTTCCTCTTGCAGAACTGCAGCTCTCTACCCAGTAAGCATCTCCTCTGTCTCTTTTACTCCTCTAACCATCAGCCTTTCTACTTTCTGTTTCTATTATTTTGATTACTCTAAGTATCTCATATAAGTGGAATCATAATATATTTGTTCTTATTTTACTTAGCATGTCTTCAGTGTTTATCCATGTTGTAGCATATATCAGAATTTTATTCCTCTGTGAGACTGAATGATATTCCATTGTATATATAGCCCACATTTTGTGTATCCATTCATCTATATGTGGACACTTGGGTTGCTTCTACCTTTGGGCTATTGTGAATAATGCTTCTGTGAACACTGATTTACAAATATCCGTTCAAGTCCCTGCTTTCATTTCTTTTGTATTTACATCCAGAATTGGAGTTGCTAGATCAAGTGAAAATTCTACATTTAATTTTTTTTTTCTTTTATTTTTTGAGGAACTGCCATATTGTTTTTCCATAGTGGCTACTCCATTTTCTGTGCCCACTGGGAATGCACAGGAGTTCCAATTTCTCCACATCTATGCCAACACTTGTTTGGTATTTTTTTTTTTTTTTGGTAAGAGTAATAATGGTGTGATGTGGTAGCTCGCTGTTTTTTGTCTTTCAGTCAGCATTTATTGGGTATCTACAAGCCTGACATGTATTCAGTTCCATGTGTGGATTCTTTTTTGATGATTTGATACCTATTTATATAAGTATTTAATATGTATATCTATTTATATACATATAAATGAAATGCTTACCACAGTAAGGTTTGTTAATGCATCCTTCACTTCACATAAGTACCATTTGTTGCTGATGGTATGCTGAGAACGTTAATGCTCTACTCAGAGCAACTTTCAAGCGTACAATGCAGTACTGTTAACCGTAGTCATCATAGTCAGTATACATTAGATCCCCAAACTTACTCGTCTTATAACTGAAACTTGGTGCGCTCTGACGAGCCTCTCCCCATTTCCCACCCACCCCAGCCTGCAGCTCCTGGCAGCCACCACTCTGCTTCCTTTCTATGAGTTCAGTGGTTTTCGATTCCACGTTCAGTTGACATCATGTGGTATTTGTCTTTCTCTGACTTGTTTCACTTAGCATAGTGCCATCAGGTCTTTCCATACTGTCGCAAGTAACAGGATTTCCTTTTTATGGCTGAATGACATTTCATTTATATATACCGCATTATCTTTATTTCACTCACCTCGCAGTGGCCACATAGGTCATCTCCGTGTCTTGACTATTGTGAGTAATGCTGCAGTGAACATGGGAGTGCCAATGTCTCTCTGAGATGGTAATTTCACCTCTTTTGGAGGTAAACTCAGAACTGGGATTGCTGGATCACTGTAGTTCTACTTTTTAAAGAAATAAACCGAGGAACCTCCGTCCTGTTCTCCTTAGTGGCTATATCACTGTGGCTTTGACTTGCATTTCTCTAATGATTAGTGATGTTGACTATCTCTTCATCTGCTTCTTGAGCCATTTCTGTATCTTCTTTGGAGAAATGTATGTTCAAGTCCTTTTGTGGTTCAGTCGCTAAGTTGTGTCTGACTCTGTGACCCCACGGACTGCAGCATGCCAGTCTCCTCTGTCCTCCACTATTTCCCAGAGTTTGCTCAAATTCATGTCCATTGCTCGGAGAAGGCAGTGGCACCCCACTCCAGTACTCTCGCCTGGAAAATCCCATGGGCGGAGGAGCCTGGTAGGCTGCAGTCCATGGGGTCGCTAAGAGTCAGACACGACTGAGAGACTTCACTTCCACTTTCATGCACTGGAGAAGGAAATGGCAACCCACTCCAGTGTTCTTGCCTGGAGAACCCCAGGGATGGGGAGCCTGGTGGGCTGCCGTCTATGGGGTCGCACAGAATTGGACGACTGAAGCGACGCAGCAGCAGCAGCAGCATGTCCATGGAGTTGCTGATGCATTTGCAGCATGTCCATCTCATCCTCTGCTGCCTCCTCCTCCTTTTGCTTTCAGTATTTCCCAGCATCAGATAAGGGTCTTTTCCAATGAGTTGGCTCTTCACATCAGGTGGCCAAAGTATTGGAACTTCAGCTTCAGCATCAGTCTTTCCAATGAGTGTTCAGGGTGGATTTCCTTTAGGATTAATTGGTTTGATCTCCTTGCAGTCCAAGGGACTCTCAACAGTCTTTTCCAGCATCACAGTTCAAAAGCATCAATCTTAAGTGCTCAGCCTTCTTTATGGTCCAACCCTTTATTTATTTATTTATTTAAATTGGAGGCTAATTACTTTACAATATTGTAGTGGTTTTTGCCAGACATTGACATGAATCAGCCATGCTTGTACATGTGTCCCCCATCCTGAACCCCCTTCCAACATCCGTCCCCATCCCATTCCTCAGGGTTGTCCCAAGTGCACTGGCTTTGAGTGCCCTGTTTAATGCATTGAACTTGAACTGGTGATTTATTTCATATACAGTAATATACATGTTTCAATGCTCTTCTTTCAAATCATCCCACCCTCACCTTATCCCACAGAGTCCAAAATTCTGTTTTTATATCTGTGTCTCTTTTGCTGCCTCGCATATAGGGTCATCATTACCATCTTTCTAAATTCCATATATATGCATTAATATACTGTATTGGTGTTTTTCTTTCTGACTTACTTCACTCTGTATAATAGGCTCCAGTTTTATCCACCTCATTAGAACTGATTCAAATGTATTCTTTTATGGCTGAGTAATACTCCATTGTGTATATGTACCACAGCTTTCTTATCCATTCATCTGCTGAGGACATCTAGGTTGCTTCCATGCCCTGGCTATTATAAACAGTGCTGCAATGAACATTGGGGTACACGTGTCTCTTTCAGTTCTGGTTTCCTTGGTGTGTATGCCCAGCAGTGGGATCTCTGGGTCGTATGGCAGTTCTGTTCCAGTTTTTTAAGGAATCTCCACACTGTTCTCCATAGTGGCTGTACTAGTTTGCACTCCCACCAACAGTGTAAGAGGGTTCCTTTTTCTCCGCACCCTCTCCAGCATTTACTATTTGTAGACATTTTGGTAGCGGCCACTCTGACAGTCCAGCTTTTATATCCGTACGTGACGGTCCAGCTTTTATATCCATACATGACCACTGAAAAAGCCTTGCTTTGACCATACACTTTATCAGCAAAGTGATGTCTCTTTTTAATATGCTGTCTAGGTTTGTGATAGCTTTCCTCCCAGGGAAGAAGCATCTTTTAATTTCATGGCTACCATCTGCAGTGATTTTGGAGCCCAAGAAAATCAAATCTGTCACTGCTTCCATTGTTTCCCCATCTATTTGCAATGAAGTGATGGGACCAGATGCCGTGATCTTAGTTTTCTTGAATGTTTAGTTTCAAGCCAGCTTTTTCACTCTCCTCCTTCATCCTCATCAAGAGGCTCTTTAATTCCTCTTCACTTTCTTCTGTTAGAGTGGTATTGTCTGCATATCTGAGGTTGCTGATATTTCTCCCTGCAATCTTCCTTTTCAGTGTACATGTCTTCTTTTTATTAAATATCACCGTGATAATATCACCCTTAACTCACATTAACTTCAAAATTTGATCCTAGAGAGCTGAGTTAGAGATAGCTTTATGACTTGTTGATTTAAAAGAATTTGAGAACAAGTAAAAGCTGAAGCACACTTTTAAGTCCATCTGAGCTTAACACTAATAACATTTTAAAAGACAGTATCCAGCACCCATCAAACACCATCACTGACACTAAAGTAGATGTAAGTGAAAGACATAAAGGCCTTTTTGTGGAAAACATGTTTATAACTCTTAACATGCAGGATTATAAAAATTATAAAAATCAAACTACATTTCTCACATTACTATTGCAACCTTTAATGAAATATCATCTTTTCTTGAGATTCTCCCCACAGTCTTGATTTCAGCTTGTGATTCACCCAGCCTGGCATTCCACATGATGTCCTCTGTATAGAAGTTAAATATATATCCAAGGTGACAGTACACACCTCAGTGTACTCCTTGCCCAATTTGGAACCAGTCTGTTGTTCCATGTCCAGTTCTAACTGTTGCTTCTTGACCTGCATACAGGTTTCTCAGGAGACAGGTAAAGTGGTCTGGTAGTCCCACCTCTTTCAGAATTTTCCAGTTTGTAGTGATACACCGAGTCAAAGGCTTTAGCGTAGTCAATGAAGCAAAATTAGATGTTTTTCTGGAATTCCCTTGCTTTTTCTATTATACAACAAATGTTGGCAATTTGATCTCTTGTTCCTCTTTGTTTTTTCTAAATCCAGCTTGAACATCTGGAAGTTCAGGGTTCATGTACTGTTGAAGCCTGGCTTGGAGAATTTTAGCATTACTTTACTAACATGTGAGATGAGTATAATTGTGCAGTAGTTTGAACATTCTTTGGCATTGCCTTTCTTTGGGATTGGAATGAAAACTGACCTTTTCCAGGCCTGTGGCCACTGCTGAGTTTTCCAAATTTGCTGGCATATTGAGTGCAGCACTTTAACAGCATCATCTTTCAGGATTTGAAATAGCTCAGCTGGTATTCCATCACCTCCACTAGTTTTGTTTGCAATAATTTCTTCCTAAGGCCCACTTGACTTCAGGTCCTTTGCCTGTATTTGAATTGGGTTGTTTGTTTCCTTAAAAAGGAGAAGAAAGCTGGAAGACTTCTACTTCCTGATTTCAAAACTTCTACAAAGCCACAGTAATCCAAAGAGTGAGGCACCGGCATAAGGACAGTTATGTGGACAATTGGAATAGAATAGAGGCCCCAGAACAGAACTCTTGTGCACGTGGTCAAGTAACGTTTTTAATTGAAGTATAATTGATGTACAGTGTTATACAAGTTACAGGCGTACAGCATAGTAATTCAGTTTTCAAAGGTTATCTCCATTTATAGCTATTTTAAAATATTAGCTATATTTTCTGTGTTGTATAGTCAGGAGATTTTTTTGACAAGGGTGCCAATCCCATTCAATGGGAAAAGGAGAGCCTCTTCAATAAAGGGTGCTAGGAAAACTGGATGTGTCCATGTAACAGAATGAAGTTGGACCCTTACCTAACACCATAAACAAAAGTTAGTTCAAAGGATCAAAGACCTAAAAGTAAGAGCTAAAGTGTAAAACACTTAAAAGGAAACATAGAGGGGACTATGACATATATGGGGCTTTGATGGCCTCCCTGATGGCTCAGCTGGTAAAGAATCTGCCCGCAATGCAGGAGACCCCAGTTCGATTCCTGGGTCGGGAAGATACACTGGCAAAGGGAAAGGCTACCCACTCCAGTATTCTTGGGCTTCCCTCGTGGCTTAGCTGGTAAAGAATCTGCCTGTAATACTGGAGACCTGGCTTCAATCCCTGGGTTGGGAAGATCCCCTGGAGGAGGGAAAGGCTACCCATTCCAGTATTCTTGCCTGGAGAATTCCATTGACTTGTATGTATAGTCTGTGGGGTCACAAAGAGTCGGACAAGACAGAGTGACTTTCACTTCGCTTCACAATGATTTTTTAATTTTTTAAAATTTATTTATGGCTGTGTTGGGTCTTCGTTGCTGCTCACAGACTTCTTCTAGCTGCGGGGAGTGGGGCTACTCCGCCTCGTGGTGCCTGGGCGTCTCATTGCCGTGGCTTCTCTTGCTGCAGAGCACAGGCTCTAAAGAGCAGGATCTGTAGTTGTGGCATATGGACTCGGCTGCCCGGAGACATGTGGCGTCTTCCTGGATCAGGGATTGAACCCATGTCCTGTGCATTGGCAAGGGATTCTTAACCACTGGACCACCAGGGAAGTCACGATTTCTTTTTGTGATTGAAGTGTGGTTCATTTATAATGTTGTGTTTCGGGCGTACAGCAAAGTGACTCAGTTTCACATACGTGTGTGTGTGTTAGTCGTTCAGTCGTGTCCGACTCTTGCGACCCCATGGACTGTAGCCCGCCAGGCTCCTCAGTCTGTGCGATTTCCCAGGCCAGAATACTGGAGTGGGTTGCCGCTTCCTCCTCCAGGGTTCGAACCTGGGCCTCCTGCGTTACAGGCAGATTCTTTACTATCTGAGCCACCAGGGACGTCCAGTTTCATATATATGTCTAATTTCATATATATATAACTTCAGATTCTTTCTGTTATAGGTTATCACAGGATACTAAATATAGCTCCATGTGCTGTGTAGTAGGTCCTTGTTTATCTACTTTATATACAGTCATGTGTATCTGTTAATCCCAAGCTCCTACTTTTTCCTTCCTCCCCCTTCCTCTTTGGTAACCATGAGTTTGTTTTCTTTGTCTGTGAATCTGTTTTGTAAATAAGCTCATTTGTAATTGAGGAAAAAAGATTTCACATATAAGTGATAACATATGTTACTTGTCTTTTTCTTTGACTTACTTTGGTTAGTATGATAATCCCTAGGGCTGTCCATGTTGCTGCAAATGGCATTATTTCACTTCATTGTTTCCTTTTATGGTTAAGTAACAGTCGTTGTGGAGAAGGCAATGGAGAAGGCAGTGGCCCCCACTCCAGCACTCTTGCCTGGAAAATCCCATGGATAGAGGAGCCTGGTAGGCTGCAGTCCATGGGGTCGCTAAGAGTCAGACACGACTGAGCGACTTCACTTTCACTTCTCACTTTCATGCATTGGAGAAGGAAGTGGCAACCCACTCCAGTGTTCTTGCCTGGAGAATCCCAGGGATGGGGGAGCCTGGTGGGCTGCCACCTATGGGGTCGCACAGAGTTGGACACGACTGAAGTGACTTAGCAGCAGCAGCAGCAGACATATGGCAACTCACTCCAGTATCCTTGCCTGGAAAATCTCATGGAAAGAGGAGCCTGGTAGGCTGCAGTCCATGGGGTCGCTAAGAGTCAGACACGACTGAGCGACTTCACTTTCACTTCTCACTTTCATGCATTGGAGAAGGAAATGGCAACCCACTCCAGCGTTCTTGCCTGGAGAATCTCAGGGACAGGGGAGCCTGGTGGGCTGCTGTCTATGGGGTCGCACAGAGTTGGACACGACTGAAGTGACTTAGCAGCAGCAGCAGCAGTCCATTGTATACACACCCCACACCTTCTTTATCCGTTCATCTGCTAATGGATGCTTGGGTTGTTCCCATGTCTTGGCTACTATGAACAGTGCTGCTATGAACACTGGGGTGCATGGATCTTTTTGCATTTGTTTTCTCTAGATATATGCCTGTTTTGTGCTAATACCATGCTGTTTTGATTACTGCAGCTTTGTAGTATAATCTGAAGTCTTGGGAGGACAGTGATTTCTTATATAGGACACCAAAGGCAAAGGCAACCAAAAAAAAAAAAGATAAACTGGGCTTCATGAAAATGAAAAAGTTCTGTGCATCAAAGGATACCATCAACAGAATAAAAAGGAAAGCCATAAAATGGAAGAAAATATTTGGAAATCACATATCTGATAAAGAATTAATATCTAGAATCTTTAGGACAGAGAACTCTTGAGACCCACATTCAGTTCTTAGAGAAAGTTAAAGGCTGTGGAGAAGCAGTTTATACCTGATTATTCCCTGGTTCACTGCAAACCCAGGCCAGTTATCTTCAACCTTAGGTGTCTCTTTGTGGAAGAGTTACTACCCTGCTCTTGAGGATTATTATTAACATAAAAGCCATTCAGACCTTCTGCTGATAGGATGCAGGGAGCTTAATTAAAGGGGAAAAATTATTTTCTTTCCTGCAGCTAAGCAGAAGAGTAATGTCTAGTGGCAGAAGGACACTACACGTGATCCTCGTTCTGCCCACAGGATTATAAACCTGCTGTTAATTTCCATTCTTCTGGAAGGCTCTGGTGGCAGGTTCACAGCTGTGGCCTGCGTCTCCTTCCATCCTAGAATGGTGTCTTGGTCCCAGTGCCACCTAAGCTCAAACATCTCTAAAGAGTGAAACATACCCTCAAAGGCTCTGGAATCCAACCCTGAAACCGTTTGTGACAGGATATCATGGTTCTTCACATTCTAAGGGACTTTTAGGTCAAATTTTTAGAAAGATTTTTTTCCACTTTGCATAAGTGAGCCAAAGATTGGTTTAAAACTTTATTGTCCTAGGGACCTTTTCTTGCCTATGAAAAATGAAAGTCCTAAAACACCTTATAATTGTCTAACACTGCCCCCTGCCCCAGCCTCTGGTTTTAGTCACCTCTGTCTAGCATTTGGAGCATACTTAACACTCCACTGTGGGCCAGCCCTCAGGACTGTCACATACAGTTGTGCAGGTTGGGCACTGTGCAAGGGGGCCACCTAGATTTGTGTGTTGATTGATTGTCATTATTTTTCTGAAAGGCGCAGCAGAATGTGTTATTCTAACAAAATCCATATATTACGACCAACTCCTAGGGCAGACAGAGCATCTTGATGGAGTGTATTTGCATAGTTCCCAGGGAGGCTTTGTGTGAGTAACCCCTACCTGTGCTTTGCTTTGATGCTGGGAAAGACTGAAGGCAGGAGGAGAAGGGGGCGACAGAGGATGCGATGGTTGGAAGGCCTCATCAACTCAATGGACATGAGTTTGAGCAAACTCCAGGAGATGGTGAAGGAC
Source organism: Bos taurus (assembly GCF_002263795.3). Classification (NCBI taxonomy): domain Eukaryota; kingdom Metazoa; phylum Chordata; class Mammalia; order Artiodactyla; family Bovidae; genus Bos; species Bos taurus. Next base: position 95,112,791 of record NC_037336.1, read on the forward strand.
AGGGAGGCCTGGCGTGCTGCAGTCCATGGGGTCGCAGAGTCAGACACAACTTACTGACTAAATGACAACAACAATGTATAAAATAGATAACTGATGAGAACCTACTGTCTCACTCAGGGCACTCTACTCAATGCTCTGCAATGACCTAAATGGGAAGAAAATCCAAAAAGAGAGGATACATGTACACATACAGCTGATTCACCTTGCTGTACAGCAGAAACTAACGCAACACTGCAAAGCAACTGTACTCCAGTAAAGAAAATGTTAAGAATAGGGATAAGGCAGGTGCTTATAAGAAATCCTGTAGAATGGATGCTCACTTTGAACCAGGCTCCATTTTAACACTGGCCAAGCACGCCAGCTGCCCACCAGCCAGCGTCCTGGACCACAGGTCCTGCTGCAGATGCCGTACCCTGCCACCCTGATGCCTTGCTGGGATGACGAGGTCCCTGGGAAAGAGGGCAGAGGGAAGACTCTGGAATGCCCCAGTACAGCTCAGTCAGCCAGCTCCATCACATGGTCATAGGTGGCTGAGGGGCCCCACACCCTGAATCACGGGATTGGCGCGGCTTAGTCTTCTAAGACATGATCGTTAACCTCCTCTCCGACAGTGTAAGGCCCCACAGCAGCCCTGCACTATGGAAAAGTCATGGAACCCAGACAGCTGTGGAGTGAACAGAGTCTTCAAGCAGAAGGTGGTCTGACTCACAGCTTTCCCAGCGAGTCAGCTCTTTGAATCGGGTGGTCAAAGTATTGGATCTTCAGCATCAGTCCTTCCAATGAATATCCGGTTGATTTCCTTTAGGATTGACTGATTTGATCTCCTTGCTGTCCAGGGCCTCTCGAGAGTCTTCCAGCACCACAGTTTGAAGGCATCAATTCTGTACATAGCAGTGTATATATGTCAAGGCCAATTTCCCAGTCCATCCCACCCTCCTTTCCCCACTTGGTGTCCATACTTTTGTTCTCTAGTCTTATGCCTCTATTTCTGCTTTGCAAATAGGTTCATCTGTACCACTTTTCTAGATTTCGCATAAGTGTGTTAATATATGATATTTGTTTTTCTCTTTCTGACTTCACCTTTTTTTAGAGAAGTGGATATAAAAGTAGATGCAGTGTATCCAGTAGTACACAGACGTGTGATGACTTGCCACAGACACTCTGTGCTAGTCCCAGGCTGGTTTTGGATCTAGAAGCCTCTGCTCTGCCCTGTGGTCATGGGGATGCCTACCACTCCCTAAGTTCCTGCTTATGAGCAGAGGTTGTGTCCCCTGACTCTTACCTCTGTAAAGAGCCGTGTGTATTATACACAACGAATGTGAATGAATGGACAAAATTATGCGGAAGCCAAGTGGTGGAAAAAATGACCTTGTTTCATATATATTTGGTACAGCTCGAATGAGGTCACACTTACTGCTAGAATAGCATTGGATACTGTTGTTGTCATATTTATTATAACCCGCCTCTGCTTGGCAAGCCCGCTGGTGCTGGCGACACTGACGAGGCCCGTGTCCTCAAAGGGTTCACCATCTAGCAGGGGAGATGGATGTATATGCCAGCAGTTAGTTACAGGGCATCAGAGGAATTTTAAAGCAACTGCGCCTGGCAACCATGACAAGGAGCCTGGTGAGTCAGGTCCAGAGAATAAACCACTAGACGGAACGCGAAGGTACAACGTGGTGTGAAGTGGTGCCGCCTAGTGGCGGTGGGGCTCCTAGGAAGTTCAGCTTCGCCTATACCTGCAGCAGGTGGCAAGGAGAGGTCAGTGCAGACTGAGTCACACGGGACCTCCGAGATGGGTCTCTCCAGCTGCGGTAACAAATTACAGTGACCTGGGTGGCTTGAAACAGCAGAAATGTATCGTCTCTCAGCTCTGGAGGCTGAAAGTCCAAAGTCGAGTTTCCGAGATACCCGTTTGCTCTGCCGGCTCTCGAGGAGAACCCCTCCTTGCCCCTCCCGGCAGTCCTCGGTGTCCGTGGCTCGTAGACGCATCGCTCCGTCTCTGCCTCTGTGGTCCTGCCGTCTTCCCTCTGTGCGTGTCTGCCCCTCTGTCCATGTGTCCCCACTTTGCAAGGACACCAGTCGTGTTGGATCAGGACCCACCCGGATGACCTCACCTAAGCTCCATCTGCAAAGACTCCTGTCTCCAAGGGCGGTCACCTTCACAGTTGCCTGGGGGGAGGGCTTCAGCGTATCTTTTCTCAACCCAAAGCAGCTCTGTGTGTTGGCTGAAGAAGCTGCGAAGGCTGGGAGTTGCAAGCCAAGGACAGGACCTGGAGTGTGTTTTGGAGGGTGAGGGGCGGGGGGGAGAGGCGGCCTCTGGAGGGTGCTGGCAACACGCTCGCTGCTGGGCACTCACTGCCCCACCAGAGGCTGGACGCCGCAATCACAGGCCTCGTTTCTTAAGCAGGATAAGATACACATGACAAGTACAAACCACTTATGAAATTCAGACAGGATTAAGAATTTTCAGGGATTTGGTTGTTGGTTTACATGTGGTGGTTCCCCACAGAAAAAGCCCTTGCTTTTTATCATGAACATTTCAAACACGAGCCAGAGCAGAGAGAAGGTCACCCCCTCATATGGTCACTGGCGTGCTGCCCTAACTTTGCTGTGCCTGGCTTTGTAGGCAGGTTGTCACGTGAATGCCAACTTTTTTGTCGTTTGTAATGTTGGGCCCATTACGCAGTCCACTGTGCTTTGAGGGCAGGAGGAGAGGGGGGCGACAGAGGATGAGGTGGTTGGATGGCATCATCAACTCAGTGGACATGAGTTGGAACAAACTTTGGGAGACAGTGAAGGACAGAGGAGCCTGGCATGCTGCAGTCCATGGGGTTGCAGAGAGTCGGACACGACTGAGCGACTGAACAACAGCAGCACAGTCCCCGTGAGCCTAGGTTTTCACTTACAGAGTTGAGACGGCTCCTGGTGACGCCCCACAGCAAATGCAGTCAGTGTCCCACACAGCCCCTGGCAGACAGTCAGCTTCGAGGATAATAAATGTCTCTGTGACTTTCTGAATGGGCCCGAAGCCTAGGACCCTGGGACCCAGACCCACAGCCGCTCTCGTAAAGCCTAAGGAGGCCACCAGAGTGGGACCTCAACCTGCCAGTCAGGAGACCTCGGGGAGGGACATCTTTCAACGAGCATTTCCCCATAGTCATTATGCAAATTAAAAAAAAGAGTTAACAAGAAATAAATGTTCAGTGCTTTTTAAGGAAAGCCTCTGGTAAGAAATGACTGAGTAGTAGAAGAGAAAAAAAGAGTAAAGTGGTGATGCACAGGAACAGAGCCCCAGGGTTGCTCCTCCACCTCACGCCCCAGGCCGCCTCCGTGAGGCTGGGGGTGCGCCTGGGACTCTGCATGGCTCACGGGCTCCCTGCTGACAGCTGCCCCCGCAACACCTGGGGGAAAAAGAGCGTGGGGCACCCTGGCTCCCCTGGGCCAAGCCTGTCCCTCCACCCATTCTTGCAACTCCTGTGAGCTGAGAATGAGTTTACATATCTTAATGGTTAGAAATCAAAAGAAGAACTTTTGTGAGACATAAAAAATTACAACCTAGACAGCATATTAAAAAGCAGAGACATTACTTTGCCAACAAAGGTCTGTTTAGTCAAAGCTATGGTTTTTCCAGTAGTCATTGCTGGATATGAGAGTTGTACCATAAAGAAAGCTGAGCCCCGAAGAATTGATGCTTTTGAACTGTGTGGTGTTGGAGAAGACTCTTGAGAGTCCCTTGGACTGCAAGGAGATCCAACCAGTCCATCCTAAAGAAGATCAGTCCTGAATATTCATTGGAAGGACTGATGCTGAATCTGAAACTCCAATACTTTGGCCACCGGATGCAAAGAACTGACTTATTTGAAAAGACCCTGATGCTGGGAAAGATTGAAGGCGGGAGGAGATGGGGACGACAGAGGATGAGATGGTTGGATGGCATCACCGACTTAATGGACGTGAGTTTGAGTAAACTCCGGGAGTTGGTGATGTGGAGGCCTGGTGTGCTGTAGTCCATGGGGTTGCAAGGAGTCAGACACGACTGAGCAACTGAACTGAACTGAAAAATTACAAGAAATTCAAATTTCAACGTCCATTATCAGAACACAGACACACCCACTCTTTAACACGATGGCTGCAGTCACAAGCGCACAGTTGAGCAGGTGGGAGAGAAGGTACAGAGCCTGTAATACTGGCCATTTGGACTTTACAGTTAGGGTGTGTCAACGCCGAGGGTGGTGGTTCCCAGTGCCGCCAGCAGGGGGCAGCAGAAAGCCGTGTGTGTGGGCCCAGCCTCCCGGGGCTCAGGAAGGGTATTTAGGAATGTGATGGGGAGACCAAGCTGAGGTTTAGGAGGGAGGTACAGGCCTGGGGTAGAAAGGCAATTAGCGAGGGGAGTGAGTGGAGAACGCCCAGGGTAAGTAGGGCAGTGGGGCACCCTCCTTAAGGGTTGGTACGAGAGTAAACCCCCAGTGTGGAGGCCCAGGTGTGGGCCGTAGGGAGACGCTAGAGGGCTGCAGGTGGTGGGGAGAGGAGCATCGTTTTGGAGAGGGGGGCTGTCACCTGGTGGTCGTGCCTCTGGGCAGCAGTCCCAGCAGTCCACGACTGGGAGGACGAGGGGCCAGCAGCCCCTGAGCTGTGGTCCCCCTGCCCCGCCACCCCCAGGGCTCAGAACTGCCCCTCCTTTGGAGTCTGCACTCTGGCGCAGGACAGGCTGAACAAGCAGTGTCTCTGTCTAATCTCCCTCTTTCCTCTGTCTTTTCTCTGCTTTCACAGTGATGGGGCCCTCGGTGCACTCGGGGTGGCTCCTTTAGATTCCAGCCAGTCTTCTTCCCCGAGGCTTCTGCAGATGTGAGCCTTCACTCTTTACAAGCTGGCTCTGCTGGTTTAGCACTCAGCCTTCGGGGTGAGGCCTTTTTTATTTTTAAAGGGTTGTTTTGTAGTCGGACAGTGAGGAGGCTCACTCCTGTTAGAGTCTGGTGAGCACTGCGGTGAACCCCAGAAAAATGCACATGGGCAAGTGGACTCACAGTTTGAAATGTGATTTCAGGGCTCATCCGTCACCTGAACTCCCCAAGTTAGGACCCCTGACTGGCAGTGGGCATAATCCCTGTAGCTCACACGGTAAAGAATCTGCCTGCAATGCAGAAGACCTGGTTTTGATCCCTGGGTTGGGAAGATCCTCTGGAGAAAGGAATGGCTACCCACTCCAGTATTGTTACCTGGAGAATCCCATGGAATTGGGGGGAGGGGGAGATCAGATCAGGGTCAGCTGGGGGGTTAGCCATCCCCAGCTTTAATGTTTGGGGCTTGATATCAGAGTACTTTACCCCCCACCCAAAGGCTCCCTGTAATTCCTGACTGTCTTACTACCCCGCCCCTGCCGCCCTGCCTCCTATCTTATGGAGATGATGAAATATTTAAGGCTTTCTTTGGGAAGGATTATAGCCTTCTGAAGAAAAGTTATGACAAACCTAGACAGTGTATTAAAAAGCAGAGGCATCACTTTGCCAACAAAGGTCTGTCTAGTCAAAGCTATGGTTTTTCCTGTAGTCATGTACAGATGTGAGAGTTGGACCATAAAGAAAGCTGAGGGCCAAAGAATTGATGCTTTTGAACTGTGGTATTGGAGAAGACTTTTGAGAGTCCCTTGGACTGCAAGGAGATCAAACCAGTCCATGCTAAAGGTAATCAGTCCTGAATAATCATTAGAAGGACTGAAGCTGAAGCTCCAATACTTTGGCCACCTGATGCGAAGAGCTGACTCATTGGAAAAGCCCCTGATGCTGGGAAAGATTGAAGGCAGGAGGAGAAGGGGACGACAGAGGATGAGATGGTTGGATGGCATCACTGACTCAATGGACTCCAGGAGATAGTGAAGGACAGGGAAGCCTGGCATGCTGTAGTCCATGGGTTCACAAAGAGTCGGACACTGAGCGACTGAACAGCAACAACAAGAAAGCCTTCTGAAAGCACAGCACAGGAGTTGCTCTGACCTCCTAGGACCATGCATCTGGCAGTTCTCAGCTGTGTGCTGGGTGCTCTGGGGGCTTCTTGGGAACTTCCCTGAGAGAATCCACTTCTGGTCTCCAGGCTGGGCAAGTGCACTGACCTCACCCTGTGCATTGGGCTGGGAAACATTGTGTTCACAGGACTGTGGGCTTTAGAGAGGGCTATTTTTAGGGTCTTAATACAGCACATCATAAAATCCCCTTTCCTTGAAACAAAAAGAGTACTATATCAGATGGAGTCTTATTTAGGAAATTATTAGCTTCTATAACTAGAAATAAGTAGATTACATTTTTTAAAAGATTAATTCAATCTGTGTAACAAAGAATGTTTAAAGGAATATAGTCACTCCATTATGAAATGTTTGCAGAGGACAACTGGAAGCTTAGAAGCTTGAAGTGTTTTTCAAATGATCCAGAATTTAAAAATCTAATTCAGCATCAACTTTCAGTAAAAGCAATCATTTCCAGCAAGTATTGTCTCATTCTGTGTGTGGGCGTATGTGTGTGTGGAACATCAGCTTTAGGTGGAATATAATTTAGGTAACACAAAATTCACCTGTTTAAATGTACAGTTTCATGATTTTTTGGTAAAACGTACAGATTCCCAGGTGGCTCAGTGGTAAAGAATCCACCTGCCAATGCAGAAGTAGATGGAGACGCAGGTTCGATCCCTGGGTCAGGAAGATCCCCTGGAGGGGGAAATGGCAACCCACTCCAGCATTCTTGCCTGAAAAACTCCATGGACAGAGAAGCCTGGGGTTTCAAAAAGTCAAATATGACCGAGCAACAGCGCACACCCCAAAATGGTCTCTTGCTTTTTAATCACAAGATGCACTGTTAGGAAAATAATAATTTTAATGTATTAGATCCTGTATTTCCATCATCTGTGTTGTATTCCTACTAATAAATGACCTCTACCGATATCTCTTCCAGGCAAGCACGAGACAGCCGGAGCAAAGCTCTTGCAATCTTATCAGAAGCTGAGGTGAGTGTTGTCAGAGGCCAGGCCGTCCTGGGCCCTCGGGGCTGGAGCACAGAGGACTCAGCAAAAGAACGTATAGGTCTCCTGACTTTCGGATGTCACTGCTCTGGAATGTAACTTTAAAAAAAAGATGATAAAAAGTGCCTGGAGAAGATGCAGAGATATTTCCACATTCTTATGAAAAGCTACAAGGATTGAGCATAAGATTTTCTCACAAGACATTTTGTTTCTTGAATTTTTTTGATGTTTTCAGGAAACAAAATGTTGTTTTTGATGGCATGTCCAATGAGATTCAGGACTTCCTGGGTGGCTTGGTGGTAAAGAATCAGCCTACCATTGCAGGAGATGAAAGAGACTTGGGTTCAATCCCTGAGTCAGGAAGATTACCTGTAGAAGGAAATGAACCCATTCTAGTATTCTTGTCCAGAAAATTCCATGGACAGAGCAACCTGGTAGGCTACAGTCCATGGGGTGGCAAAGAGTCAGACATGGCTGAGCACATGCACCAGTGAGATTCTAAACCAAGCATTTGCTTTTATGAATCATTCATGTCCCCAACATCTTGCCCGGTGCCTGACACTTTAGAAACATTTGTGGAATGAACACTGGTGGTTTTGAATAATGGCCTGAGAGATAGTAACTTTATAAACAAAATTCTAAACACCCAGCCATCGTGAAGAGAGCAATAATTCACACACCCGACTATGCCGAATATATTATTCTTGAAAAGTCTCCACCAGCAGCTTTTGTTTTGTTTTGTTTATGGTGAGACTTTCCAATTTCTGGATTTTTCATTGTTTTACTCCGTCCGTCCTCGTGCCAACTTCTTTTAGCATAAACTTATGATTCCTTTTACTGTCTGTTTTTACATCCGTGACATCTGGGGCATTCTGCTGGGTGCTGTCCACTAAGAGGACGCTCATGTCCACGTGGCACCCATGTGTGGAGTCCGGGTGCCAGGGCAGCCAAGCCACAGAGCCGGGGCCCAGCACCCCAGCTGTTTTGTGAACACACGGCTGGAGTGCAGTGCCCTGGCCTGGGACCACAGGGCTGCGTCTCCCACGTTCAGACCCCAGGAATCAGCCCTGTGTGGAGTGGATCCAGGCAGGCTGCTGGGCCCTCTTCTAAAAGGTGAGGCGTATTTTTTTGCAGAAAGGCAGAGGACTTGAATTGCAGGACAAATGTGAATGCTGTATACGCGTAATACTCACAACCCGTTTCTTGTCCCTATGTTTCCCCTCAGCAACAAGATCTCCGTGGTTCCTCCCACTCCACCACCTCTCAGCGAAAGCCAGTGTGGAGGTGGCCCTGCCAGGGTAACGTGCCCGTCCGGTGCCGCTGGGTGGGGACGGGGAGGGACGCGGAGGAGACGGGTCCGAGAGGCTGAGCCTCGTCGCAGAGCAATCCAGCCTTGGCTGGAGGGTCCCGAGGCCAGGAGGGAAGGGGGCCCCCCGTAGGAGGCCGGAGGTGCTGGGCTCTGCCTGGGGTCTGGGTTCCCATCACGCGCTGGGGGCCATGGGCCTGCCCCCCGCCACGCCCCGCGTCGTCAGTGGACGTGTCTTCCGCCTGCATCCCGCCCCCCGCCACGCCCCGCGTCGTCAGTGGACGTGTCTTCCGCCTGCATCCCGCCCCCCGCCACGCCCCGCGTCGTCAGTGGACGCGTCTTCCGCCTGCATCCCGCCCCCCGCCACACCCCGCGTCGTCAGTGGACGTGTCTTCCGCCTGCATCCCACATCCCTGTCTCTTCACTCTTGTCGTTTTCTTGCTTCTGTCCCCTCACCGTGCCGTGCCCTTGAGTGTGGGGGTCTGGACGGGCTCCCGTGTGTGTCAGGGGCCTTTGGGGGTTGGAAAGGGAAATACAGGTTGATTCACAGGCGTGTGACTCACAGATGGGGGAGTACCTGTGGAAATGTGCATGTGCGTGTCTTTGAGTGTTTGTAGGTGCTTAGCGTAAAGAAGACTAGGACTCTTCCCATCCAGAGCAGTTAGCTGTGTGATTCTGGGGGACTTACCTGGGCTCCCAACTTCCCTGGTGGCTCAGACGGTAAAGTGTCTGTCTACAATGCGGGAGACCTGGGTTCGATCCCTGGGTTGGGAAGATCCTCTGGAGAAGGAAATGGCAATCCACTCCAGTACTATTGCCTGGAAAATCCCATGGACAGAGGAGCTTGGTAAGCTACAGTCCATGGGTCTCAAAGAGTCGGACATGACTGAGCGACTTCACTTTCCACTTTTACCTGTGCTCCCACCTGGGAAGCGGCAATAATCATATTCGTCTGGCTCGCCTCCCACGGCTGGTGTGAGAAATTACCCGGATAATGTCTGTGCTGATACTTGGAAATTGTCAAGTGCCATGGAAACATGTGGTTTTGATTATTTATTATTCTGCATATTAAAGGGAGTAACTCCATCTCTGTACAGGATATACATGTCTGCTGGCGAGAGAATTCTTTTTCCAGTTTCAGACTGAGACCCCAGAGTGACCTTCAAAATCCTGCTCTACTCTCTCCTTGGGAGAGGTTTCCTTTACTCCTTGAGAGTAATTTATCTGAAGTTACTCGAGCACAGACGTGCTCAAGACATATTACTGGGATGGATGGACAGATGGACAGATGGATGAGACTCGCAGAGGGGGTGGCCTCATTTCTGTTCTTTCTCTGCCTTTTCCTCTCTCTTCTGCACTGGGGGGTGGACCTGACCCCTGGCTCCAGGCTGCTCAGCCCTGCCTTGTGTCACATGCATTCTGCCCACGTTGATGTCCTCTCTGGACCGAGCTGGGGTCAGTGACGTAAGAGAAGGAGGCCAGAGAAGTAAGAATTTGCTCACTGAGTCTTTGAGGCCATGACGTGTCCGTGCTTATTTCTACGAGGTAGTTGTTAGCTTTTCGACAACCACACGGTACTGCCCCTTCCTTTAAGGCAGTTGTCAAAACTCAGAGGAGAGACGCTGAATAAAGAGGGCTCCTCCCTCCCCTCTAGAGGCCTGTGCCCCAGAGACACACGTGCACACACCCACATGCACCCCAAGAACCCACACATGCCTTCACCCACCCATGCAGGCGTTTGGGGGTTGGTGGCCTGGAGCCTTCTGGGGCAAACACCAGTCATCAGACAGAAGTCTCATTCTCTCCTTCTGTCTCTGCTTTAGTTGCAGGAACTCGGGCAGTTTAAAGGATTCAATAAGTCTGTGGAAAATTTGTTTCTGTCTGTCACCACCCACATGAAAAGTAAGTGGCTGCCTCTCTGGGGGTTCTGGCACTGCCCTGCAGGCCAGGCATGTGCACCGGCTCCTGGAGAAAGCCAGGGCCCTTCCCCTGTCCCATGTCTGCATCAGCAACAGCTCTGAAGGCCCGGCGTGCACTGGGACCTTTCTAGCTGCCAGCAGAGCAGGAGGCCCCAAAGCTTCCAGCAGGTCGACTGGACAGCGGCGTGGACGGCACTGCTCGGAGGGGAGCGACTCTGGCGTATCCTGGGGGACAGGAGACAGGGGAGCCCCGGGGCTTTGTGGGAGGGTAGGCGTGTCTGGGATCTGTCTAGAGGGCAGAGGCAATGTACCGACTCAGCCCTGCCTGGCATGCGCGGGACACACTCATCAACAGCGCGAGGGGTGGGCAACAAGACAGAGGGGCGCCCTGAAGGGGCGCTGCCCAACACAATAGCCTCTGGCCTCATGTGGCTCTTGAAATGTGGCCAGAGGAAAACGCACGTCAGATTCAGGAGACTCGCTATTGACCAAAGAGTGAACATTTTCATTAATAATTTTAATACCGATAATATATTTTCACAATACGTTGAATGAAAGTGAAAGTGAAGTCGCTCAGTCGTGTCCAACTCTTTGTGACCCCGTGGACTGTAGCCTACCAGGCTCCTCCGTCCATGGGATTTTCCAGGCAAGGGTACTGGAGTGGGTTGCCATTTCCTTCTCCAGGGGATCTTCCCAACCCAGGGATTGAACGCGGCTCTCCTGCATTGTAGGCAGACGCTTTACAGTCTGAGCCACCAGGGAAGTCCTAATATATTGGATATGTTGCATTAAGTGAAATATAGTATTACAATGAACTTTGCCTGGTTCTTTTTGCTTTTTAAAATGTAGCCACTAGAAAATTTGAAATGACATGTGTGAGCTGTATTATATCTCTATTGAGTGTTGAGTGGTTTCAAGGTCCGTGTTTGAGTGACAAGGCTGTCCTGGGAAGGAAGCCTTTTAAAGGACACATTCACCTTTGAGGGGGCACTTACCATGTGGGGTTCCTTCCTTCCTTTCTTTACTCATCTGAATTCTAAACTACTCTATTGCAAAGAAATTTTTAAGTCATCTTTTCAGGGTTTGCTTATGGAAATGGTTATAAGGATACCCCAAGGCTTATTTCTACCCCAAGAAGCGGTATTTAATTGTAAAATCTCTTTAAGGAGCCCCTAAAAACCCAGCTTGTTTGTTCAGCTGCCTCCTTTGTGTTTGGATAACCAGACACTTGGGATGTATAATGGCCTAAATTCAGGGTAACCCGGTGGGGAGGTTGGGCTTGAACCCCCTTGACGGCAGCCCTGCCTGCAGAGACCTGGGAACACACGGTGACCATTCAGGAGCCAGCCCCCCTGTCCCGTGCTGGGGTCCCACGTCCAGTGGGATGTCAGGGACTCTCCTCTGGGCCCCAGAGCTCGGGGTGCGGAAATCCTGGAGAAAGTTCTCAGCAAAGCTGTATGCTCCCACCTGTCTTCCTTGTATTTCTTTTCTAGAACTCTCCAAGTCCCAGAATGACATGACCTCTGACAAGCAGCACCCGGAGATGGTCCCCAGGCAGCGTGAGGGCCGGCCGGAGAGGAGGAGCCAGTCTGACACCGCGATCAACGTGACCACCAGGGTATCCCTGGCCACCCCAATGCCTGCCCGTCTTCTCTATAGAGTTCTCTGTCCTTTTATTTCAAAGCTAGACATCAAGCAGTCTAAAAAACACTTATAAACCCCTCCATTGGGTGGGGTGGGGGTGCTGGCCAAATGAAGGTTAAAATTCAGATGTATTGATTTTGGAACATGGTTCAGAACAGGGAAAGGCTTCCACGTGACCCCCACGGCCCCCTAAGGCTTCCAGGCCATGCCAAGCACGAAGGCTCAGCTTCAGTCTTGCCGTGTGCCCACTTATTCCTAGCCTGCGGATACACTCGCTCAGGCCAGAGGCTGGCACGTCCTGCTTCCAACCACCTCTGGTTAAAATCTGTCCTGATCTCTGAAACTGTTGAAATCATAAACGCTGCACGTCCAGGTGTGGTCGTGAGGGGACTCTGCAGGTACCTCCACTGGAAGAGATACCACCTGACAAAGGCCTGTAGGGAAAGAATTACTCTTCCCACCAGGATTAACCAAACCAGAAGCAGATGCGCTGGAGTGTGAGGGAAAGTGGATGTTAGGGTCAGGAAACCTGGGTTCCGGTCTGGTCAAGGTGACCTGGCCGTGGCAGGCACCACCACCTGGCTGTTTGCAGGTGTGACAACTCCGGTTGGCTTGACAAGACAGGTGCCCTTCTCTGCAATACCGGGCTCCGTTGAGGGTGTCCCCAGACACACTGTTCTGTAGGCAAAGGGGTGATGGTAACCTCACCTTCCTGCTGGGACTTCCACGCACTCTTAAGATGCTGCATTCTGCCTCCATTCACCAGGTCATCATGTGACCTCCTGAGCATCCAAAAGCAGCCCCCCTCATCCCCCCAGGGAATGAAGGTGATATTGCCTGTTCCTCCCAGAGCAGCACAGTGTTCCTGCAAAGATCCCCCGAGATAACTTAGGCAGCAGTTTAAAGTCTCTGTTGTCTAAATATAAATCTAGATTGCTCATGCGTGTTACTCTGTGCCGGGCTCTTGCTAAAAGCTTTGCCTTTTATCCTCATACCACCCTGAGTGGGTATTCACTTGACCCTGTTTACATCTATGGAAGCTTAGGGAGATTGTCACAGACCCCTGGCAACAGAACCAGAAATGGGGGGCTGGAGTCAGTCTTGGTTTGGAGGCTGAATGCTGATTCTCCACTTTAACGTGTATGCAAGTCACTTGGGGGTCTTGTTGAAATGCAGATTTGAAGTCAATAGATGTGGCTGTGGGCGTGAGATGCAGGATCTCAGGTGTGTTTCTGAGGAACTCGGGACCGGGCAGGCGGTCTGCCGCCTCGCTGTAAGGGCAAGCCGTGGAGAGTGTGTGACATGTATTTGGAAGGTCTTTGAGACTCCGAAGTGCAAACAAGCGTGTGTTCCTTTCGGCTCTCCAGCGCCCACATGAACACCGTCCAAACTCGTTCCTGAATTGAGGTGGAAGAGAGGGTCAGCGTGCATTTAGGTGACACTGGGTTCTGGGCAGATGGAGCATATGTTATTTATCAGGTTGGTCAAAAAGTTCATTTGGATTTTTCCGTAAGGTCTTATGGACAAATCCGAATGAAGTTTTTGGCCAACCCAATACTTGATCACATTTCATTGCAAAATTCCTGAGAAAGATATTGCTGCTCCTATGATAGAAATCTAGAACCTGAATTTTAGTGCAAGGTTAACCACCTTGTCTCATAGCCATGGCTCATGAAAAGTGGAACCAGGAATACACCCCAGGTTCGTCTGACTCTTAACTTATACATTCTTAACCTCTTCAACATATGCTCCACCTAAGGAGGACAAATGAACTTTTTAAATCCTTAAACAACCCTGTGAAGCCTGGGCTGTTACTGTCCCATTAAAGATGAGGGACTCGGGTGCCAAGGGATGGCCCGGGCGGGTAGCGTGGTCAGAGTGGCAGGGCCAGTCGGAGGCTACCCCCAAGAGCGTTCCTGTGATTCCTGCCAGGAGACACAGCAAGGTTTGCAGACCTGCATGGTTCCTGCTTCTGATGTCACGTACCAGGCGCTGGGGCATCGCAAGTATCCGTAGGCTTCACTCCTGACCTTCTGAAGTGATGCAATGTGACATCACCCTCCCCGGCTGCTCGTGCCGTGGGCGGGGGAACTGCCGGCTGACTGCAAGGTGGTCTGAAGGGCCGGCGGTGCCCAGGGGTAGAAGCCAGGAGAATGGGGTGGAGGGGTGTGTCCAGAGAGCCCCCAGCGGGTGGATCCTTTGTCCCCCGGGTGCCCACTTCACTGCCACACTCTTGGCAGGACACGCTTAGGACTTTCTCTCTCCCCACATTGCTTGAGGTTGCGGCAATTTTAAAGAGAAATTTAGCCAAATGTTTATAAAAGTGCTCAGTAATTATGGCATGATCTATAAGTGCTAAATAATTACTGGGTCAGCATATAAAGAGCACATCTTTAAATAGGATGTCTGTCAGGCTGCAATTACGCTTTAGCTGGTGAGCTCACGACAGTTCCACTCACACTTCTATAGGAACGTGTAGGAGCCTCTCGCCAACAGTAAGGAGGCAACACGGTGGGTGCCCTTTGTAAGTGGGGGACGCCGGCGGCCTTCTGCCGGGGGTGATGATGAGACACAGAACTAGGAAATCATTGTCTTAAAATGATGCCAGGATGAGAAATCCCTGGGAAATTAGTTCAGGATTGCTTCTAAGTTATGTCTCTATCCTTTAAGTTGGAGCTGCAGAAATTCTCCGGGAGATATCTGGGCCAGGGTTCATCAAGAAGTGAATTTCTGCTGCCGAACTGCCCTCCTCTGGGGTTAACTCAGTCTTCATAAACCCTGGGAGCAGCATAGCTGTTTTCTAGCACTCCTGCACACACTAAACTTTATGCTTGTTATTTTTGTTGCTGTTGTTGCTGCGTCGCTTCAGTCGTGTCCGACTCTGTGCGACCCCATAGACTGCAGCCTACCAGGCTTCTCCGTCCATGGGATTCTCCAGGCAAGAACACTAGAGTGGGTTGCCATTTCCTTCTCCAATGCATGAAAGTGGAAAGTGAATAATTGCTAATTTAGCGTGTTAGTAGCTCAGTCGTGTCCAACTCTTTGCATCCCCATGGACTGTAGGCTGCCAGGCTCCTCTGTCCATGGGATTTTCCAGGCAAGAATTCTGGAGTGGGTTGCCATTTCCTTTGCCAAGGGATCTTCCCGACCCAGGGATTGAACCTGCATTTCCTGTATCTCCTGCATTGCAGGCAGATTCTTTACCCACTGAGCCATACGGGAAGCTGATAGACAATTTTTTAAAATCTGCATTTCTTTAGTTCCAGGTGAGCCTTCTAGTCTCCTTTTTGAACACCTTCATTTCTGAAATCCTCCCCTTGGGTGTCCGGTTCCTCCACCCTCTGTCTCCTGCCCTGTGCCCACCCTTTGGTGCCCCCGAGCCGCCTATTCTCTGGAGGACCTCACACATCACTGGGCGTGCGTGATCTCATGGCCAGGGTTCTGCCTGGCCTCTTTGGTCCCTGCGGTTTGGCCTCTAGCTAGTCCAGGGACGTGCTTCACACCTGAGCATCGTGATAGCCCCTCATCCTGGGATACCCTAACTTTGGGTCTCTCCTCAGCCAGCCTCAGTACCCACTCAGGTCACACTCCCACTGAAGACCACCCCAGGGGCCCCTCCTGCACTTGCCCTCCCTCTCATCCCACTCACTTGGCTCGTGCCTCCATTTTAATGGTTTGTATCTCTGACGAGCTAGTGAGCCCTGGGGGCTTCCCAGGTGGCTTAGCAGTGAAGAAACCACCTGCCAGTGCAAGAGATGCAGGAGACTTGGGTTTGATCCCTGGCTCGGAAAGATCCCTTGGAGCAAGGAATGGCAACCCATTCCAGTCTTCTTGCTGGGAAATGCCGTGGACAGAGGAACCTGGCAAGCTACAGTCCATGGGGTCACAGAGTTGGACGTGACTGACCACACACGCACACAGTAAGTCCTTGGAGAGCAGACAAAGCATCTTCTCGGCCTTTCCCTCCTCCTCTTGCCCCCAGGACTTAGAGTGGTGCATTGAACACAGTGTTGCTTTAACAAATGTCATGGAATTGAGTTGAGTTCTGGGAAGTGAGAGCAAGAACAAATGTTACAGAGGCAGTCACGTCTTTCATCTCTTCCATACTAGTCTTAGCTTTTCATTCCTGAAAATTATGACCGTAGGGCAGCTGTTTATATTTCCAAGTTGAACTTCCAACCCAGTGTCACAGTCTAAAGTCTCAATTTGGAAAATTTGTCTTTTCAACCAGGAAGAGGTTCCCCCCTCCTTGTTCTGTACCATTGCCGTCCGATACAGTGGTCCCCAGCCTTTTCGGCCCCAGGGACGGACTTCATGGAAGAAGTTTTTCTGCAGACCAGGGTGGGGATTGGGGGTCGGGAATGGTTTCAGGATGATTCAGGCACGTTACGTTCACTATGCTCTTTATCATTATCACGTCAGCTCCACCTCAGATCATCAGGCATTAGCTCCTGGGGGCTGGGGACCCCTGCAGACAGAGCTTTCTAGCCACTGCCTCATGTGGTTACTGAGCACTGGAAATGTGTCTAGTGCGAACAAGAAGCTGAACTGATTTGATTCTAATTGATTGGAACTTAAATAGCCCCCTGTGACTAGTGGCTACCATATTTGAAAGCACAAGCTGTACACATTATAGAAATCCCAACTATAAAATATTTTTGTTTAATTTAGAGACATATTTTGATTTTTTTCCCTTTTTTAATGAGCATATCAGAGATGAAATTCTGCCTCACAGGCTGAATACTCTATTTCATGTGGTTAAATGCCTGTGTCATTGTGAAGGTCAAATATGGACTTCAGTTTCTTTAAGACTTGTACTAATCCTTAAGTACTTTCCTGGTGGCTCAGATGGTAAAGAATCTGCCTGCAATGGGGGAGACCTGGGTTTGATCTCTGGGTGGGGAAGATCCCCTGGAGAAGGGAACAGCAACCCATTCCAGTATTCTTGCCAGGAGCCTGGTGGCTACCGTCCATGGGGTTGCAAAGAGTCAGACACGACTGAGCGACTTGCACTCACTCACTCACGTCCTTAAGTAATCCACCCGTCACTGTTCGTGAATGTCTCAAAGCTCAGTGATGTCTGCCTTGGGACCCCGAGTGTGTGTGTGTGTGTGTGTGTTTGTTTATCCACATGGAAGCGTGCCCTTTTATTCAGCACCTGGAAGTTTACATATTAGCGACATGCAGGCCATGCTCATTGAAGTCATCACATTTGAACAAAACCAAACTGGGATGCCGACTATCCTGTTAATTTTGTGTGTGTTTTTTCAGGCTGGCACACCAGATATTCTGAAACCTCTCGGTCCAGAGAGTCCCAGACGCCCCACGAGCCCGGTTTTGAAGCAAGAAGACATCTCATCCAGTCCAGTGCTCAACACTTCGTTCTCAGGAGGCTTGAGACAGGTGAGTCTCATCTAATAATCCTTGACCCGTGCTGTGTGGTTGTCATTATGTCAAACCGGATTGGTCGGCAAGGGTACAAGCGATGTGTTGTCTTGTGGGATGAACTGGAGCACAGTGAAGTGCTGAGGTGACATTTTACGTAGATTGACAGCTGGGGGAAGACAAAAAAAAACCTGGCAAATCTTTGGTGGTTTTCTCTTTTACATCTTATTGTGAGCATAGTCATACAGGCAGAGAGTAATTCATAGTAAGTCACGGTGTCTTAGGATGAGACGTGTTTAGTTTTGATGAAGTCTGATTCATCAGGTTTTTCTCGCATGGTTGCTTCTCTGTCTGTTTTAATTAGTTGCTTTTTATTTTTGGTTGTGTGGGGTCTCGGTTGCTTCGTTGCTGGTTGCAGAGAGCGAAGGCTACTCTCCGTTGCGGTGCAGGGGCTTCCACTTGTGGCCTTGGAGCGTGGACTTGGGCATGCGGGCTTCCAGGATTGCAGTGCAGGGGCTTAGATGTGTGCCCACGTGGGATCTTCCCAGATCGAACCTGTGTTCCGTGCATTGGCAGGTGGATTCTTACCTCTCTACCACCAGGGAAGTCCTTTCTGTCTTACCTGCCCACAGGTCATGAAGATGTTCTGCCATGTCTTTTCTAGAAGCTTTTACAAAAGCATAGCTTTTATGTGTGGTCCCTGCTCCAGCTCATTAATTTTTGTGAATGGTGAAAGGTACAGGTCGACGTTCGTTTTTTCCAACATACGAATACAGTTTATTCCAGTGCCCTTTGTTAGAAAAAGGACTCTGATTTTTCCATTGACTTTGGTGTCTTTGTTGAAAGGCAAAGGACCGTGTCACTGCGGACCTTCTCCTAGGTTCTCTGTTCTGCTCCACTGACCTGTTTGTCTTTGTGCCAAGGCCGGACTGACGTGATCACTGTAGCTTTGTAGGAAGTTGGGTGGTTTAAGTCCTCCAACTTTGCTCTTTTTTGAGATTGCCTTGTAATGTTTTAAACGTAGAGTCTTTTCATAGGCAGGCCTTTTTATTCGTTCACTTGCTATTCAAAAACATTGCATGAATGTTGACTCTGTGTCTAAACCCGTGATATGTATTAGATACGTAAGAAGGAGCCTTGGGTGAGGGGTGCTGAGGCTTCAGTTAAAGCTCTTTAATGTATTCAGTGACCTCAGACAATCACTCAAGAGGGAGGGGACATACCTGTGCCTAAGGCTGATTCATGTTGATTATATGGCAGAAACCAACAAAAGGTTGTAAAGCAATTGTCCTCCAATAAAAAATCAGTTCAGTTTAGCCGCTCAGTCGTGTCCGACTCTTTGCAACCCCATGGACTGCTTTTTGTGACCCCATGGACTGCAGCATGCCAGGCTTCCCTGTCCATCACCAAGTCCCAGAGCTTGCTCAAACTCGTGTCCATCGAATTGGTGATGCCATCCAATTATCTCATCTTCTGTCATCCCCTTCTCCTCCTGCCTTCAATCTTTCCCAGCATCAGGGTCTTTTCCAAGGAGTCAGTTCTTCACATCAGGTGGCCAAAGTATTGAAGCTTCAGCTTCAGCATCAGTCCTTCCAATAAAAAATAAATTAATTTAAAAAAAAATAAACAATCACAAAAACTCCCTCAGCTTCAGAGTCCTCATCAAGGAGATGGTATCAGAATTGTTGTTCTTATTTCACTGGATTGCTTTGGTAATCAAATGGATGCTTACCTTCTGTGGTGTAATACAGTGGTTAAGAACTCCGCTTCTAGAAATCAGCATCTTGGTTCACCTTCCAGCTTCTTTAGTGGAAGGAGCATGTTCCAGCGCTAGTATTCTAACCACTGTGGTACTTTAGCCTTCGGGTGGTTGTATTTTTATGAAAAATAGTGTCTACGTCAGAAAATGATAAACTTACCCCATCCCCATGAATGTCCAGCAGAATATTCAGAAGTCACAGCAGAAGCAGGCTAGACCTTGAAGAAGCGCCAACATCCTTGATTCAGTCCACAAAATGCTGGCAGTTCCCAACCCACCCTTTGGCTCCAACCACTGGCTCCTGTAGGTGGTCCCGCGTCCATCAAAACCATTGCTCTACACCCTCGCTGCTCGAAGTGTGGGGTTACCTGGGAGCTTCTCAAAGATCAGAATCTCTAGCCTTCCCTCAAACCTACTGGAGTCTGAATCTGTAATTTAGAAAGAGCCCCAGCAAATTCAGGCTTCCCGCATGGCTCAGTGATGAAGAATCCACCTGCAATGCAGGAGAGGCAGGTTCCATCCCTGGGTCATGAAGATGCTCTGGAGGAGGAATTGGCAACCTGCTCCAGTGTTCTTGCCTGGAGAGTTCCCATGGACAGAGGAGCCTGGTGGGCTACAGTCCATGGGGTCAGAAAGAGTCAGACATGACTGAGCAGCACGTACCAGGAGATTCATGCACACATAGACACGCAAATTGAGCCCTGTCAACTTCAAATCCAAGTGAAATACATTGTTTGTTAAGGATTCTTTAGCAGTCCAGGGATGTGCTAAAGAACTGCGTTCAGTTCTCGCAACCCCTATTGGGGGACCCTCCCAACTCCTGCCCTGGGTCACCTCCTGCCCTGGGTCACACAGCAGCAGTCCTAGCGGAGCCAGACGGAGTGGCCCTCGCCCACTTGGACGCCCTGAGCATCAGGGATGGTCCTGCCAGAGCCTCTCAGGTTGCTGCGTTGGGGTATGGGTGTTGTTTATACCGGAGAAGAGTTTGGAAAGGTGAAAGCTCTGAATGAACACTTCCCTGAGGGGGAGCTTAAGCAAGGGCATCTCCAGAACATTCTCTCCTGGGGCTGAACCCCGTGGTGGGTACGGACAGGGGAGGCAGAGGAGCGGCCTCTGGGAGCTTTTCCAAGACCCATGGAGAATTTGCCTCCACCCCAGCTAACGTGCGGACTCCAGCCAGCTTGAGGTTTTTTTTTTTGTTGTTATTATTAACTAGTATTTATTTATGACTGCATCAGGTCCCAGCTGCGGCATGCGGGATCTTTTGGTGCAGCGTGGGCTCTTATAGCTGTGGCATGTGGCTTGTGGGAAACCAACTTCCTAACCAGGGATGGAGCCCGCGTCCCCCGCACTGGAAGGCAGACTCCCAACCTTTGGACCACCAGGGAAGTCCCCCAGCTTGAACCTTGATAAGGCTGATCCAGGAGGACGGGGCCAAACCCTCCTAAGAGTTTTTCAAACTCGTCCAGGGTCCTCTCTACTTGACTCTTAAGCTCCTCCAAGGCCCGGAAACCAACACAGAGGTAGACACACGACTCGAATCCGCCCCACAGCAGTACGCGGGGCTGTCCGCAAGCTGCCCACCGCCCCGCACCTGCCCCCTCGCTCAGTCCTCGCCGGGGCGCTGGTCCTGAACAGCCGGACTCAGCCTGCTTCCCAGTTCCTTGGGCTGTTCCCTCTCCCAGGCTCCAGGCTCTCTCACTCCCTTCCCGTCTTGGCTCCAAGGTCACTTTCTTAGGAGCTCTGGCCTCTGCCCTGCTCTGCCTCCCTGGCTCACCTGCTCTCTGTTTATCCACATGCTTATCGCCTTCTGCCCCTGCGTAATTGGCTTTACTTGCGGTTTATTGTCGATTGTCATTCCCAGGGGCCCCAGAGCAGTGCGTGACACTTAATGGCACTCAGTAAACATTTGTGAGATGGTTGGATGCATTCTTATCGGAGCTATTCTTGAAAGCCCACTGTGCGCTAAATGCAGAGCTGGGAACTCCGCCTCCAGGTCATTCTCACCACAGTCTTGTCCTCAGGATGCTGTTGTCCCATTTCACAAATGGGAAAACTGAGGCTCTCGGAGGGTATGCCGTTTGCTAAGGCTGTATGGTCACTGCAGAATTCTGATGGGGAGTCAAAAGTCCAGGCCTTCTGTCTTACCCCAGAGGAATTGTTGGCCTCCTAAACTGACCGCCACCCCCAGTTCAGCTTTGCTCACTTGGAGCCGGTCCACACCCCGAAGACTTTTCAGAGTCGTTGTAGGGGAGGGGAGGATGCTGGGGTAACAGGATGTGGTGAGTGTATGTTTTGCACTAAGACTGTTTCTTGGGAAAGTACCTCTGAATTACGGTGCAAATTCAACCTGATGCTCTCTTTGCCCTTTCTTCTAAAATCTACTCTGATTTGTGCCCTCAACATTTATCATCACGAGGTTGAATTATTAGACATTCAATCCTAACCTGTTCCCCTTAGACTGAAGCAGTGTGTGTTTGAGGAAACTAAACTCCCACAAAGCCAGGAACAGTTTTGTTTCTTGCCTGAAGAAATGTCGCCTCCCTTTCTGAGAAACAGGAAGTTGGGGCTAGAAAAAGCTTATTAAATCTCTGCTTATTACAAAAGTAAGAACTCAAACGGACAATAAAGAGAGGAAGCACTCAACTTCCTGAGCAGTTAAATCAGTGCAAAATTAGAACAAGTGCAGTTTGGGGACCATTTTAGCAAATTTAAGAAGTGACACAGCTCAGTGTTGGTGAGCGTGTGGCAAGGCAGGTGTTCTATAAACTGCTGGTTGAACTACGGGGAGGGCAACCAGCTTCAACAGGCATGCTGTCTTTCACTCAGCGATTTTAGTTACAGGAACTATTCTTTAGAAATCGTCATGAACTTTGCCAAAAAGCATGTATATGTGGATGTTGAGGGCAGCATTGTTTATCTTCATAACTTTTTTTAAGTTTGAAAATTTGGAATTAGCCAAAATGTCTAAAATAAGGCAGTGGTTAAATAAATTATGGTACATTTATTCAGAGGGATACTTTGCAACTATTAAAAGTCATGTGGTTGGAGGATATTGAAAAGAATAGCGAACATAGATATCGATAAACAAAAATATTAAGTTACAAAATGGTATTACAGTAGCACAGAATTAGAAAAGCAAAATGAATATACTATAGACCCTGGATTGTATCGAAAGGTTGAGAATAGTTGGCTTCTGCTTTCTTCTTAAATTTTCTTGGCCTTTTCTGTGTTTTCTGAATGTTCTCCATAAACATGTAATGTTTGTGAGAAGAAAAATCCAAGTTCTTTAAAAAAAAAAAAAACAAAACAGAAAAACAGAAAAACTCCTCTAGTTCTCAGAAACGTAGCGTTGGTAGTGTGAAGAAACGTGCAGTTACATTTTTAGCAATTCCCTGGGGAAAAAAAATTATATCCAAGGTTCCCTCTGATTTTCGATTTCGCCTTCACTTCTGTTTTGGAAAAAAATCCATGAGTTTCTGTCAGTGTTTTCAGCCAGCTGACGTTTGCCCTGGAGCTGAGGTTGCTATGTCTGGGGGAGCGACCACGTGCCAGGAACGCGCATCTGGGCCCCCTGCACCTGGAGGGGTGGGAGTGCGGCTGCTGGAGCGACTTGCAGTCGCTGAAGTAAAGCTCCAGCTCCCTAGATGTTTCTCTTAAATGTCAGTCTGAGACCTGGAGCCTTATCATGGCATTTGGGGTCACTTCTAAGTGGGAACTGTCTCAGAGCGTTCACCCCACCCATCTCACTGTGCTCGCTGGGGTTTTGGAAACTTCCATTTTCCTTTAGTATTTCTGAACTTCTCTGGTTGCACTGACTTTTTAAAAAAGAGTACTTAGCTATACACCCACATTAACCTCTGCTGTTGTTGTTGTTCAGTCGCTCAGTCGTGTCCGACTCTTGGCAATCCCATGAACTGCAGCACGCCAGGCTTCCCTGGCCTTCACTAGTTCCCAGAATTTGCTCAAACTCATGTCCATTGAGTCGGTGAGGCCATCCAACCATCTCATCCTCTGTCGTCCCCTTCTCCTCCTGCCTTCAATCTTTCCCAGCATCAGGGGCTTTTCCAATGAGTCAGCTCTTCGCATCAGGTGGCCAAAGTATTGGAGCTTCAGCTTCAGTCCTTCCAATGACTATTCAGGGCTGATTTCCTTTAGCATGGACTGGTTTGATCTCCTTGCAGTCCAAGGGACTCTCAAGAGTCTTCTCCAGCACCACAGTTCGAAAACATCAATTCTTCGGTGCTCAGCCTTCTTTATGATCCAACACTCACATCCATAAATGACTACTGGAAAAACCATAGCTTTGACTAGATGGACCTTTGTTGACAAAGTGATGTCTCTGCTTTTTAATATGCTGTCTAGGTTGGTCATAGCTTTTCTTCCAAGGAGCAAACATCTTTTAATTAAAATGTTGTTGAATAACTTAAGTATCTATACAGATGCTCTTGCATGTAAAAAGAAAAACATAAAAATAAATATATTATAGCCTATTCATCCAGTGGACCCCGGGAGTGACAGTGAATGAACTAAAGCTACACCTAACTGTATAGATGAATTTTTAAAGCTTGATAGCAAGAAGGTACACTACTGGAGAATATGTACACAGTATGATTTTAATTATATAAATTCCAAGATCAGCCAAAATGAATCGATACATTGTTCGGAGGGGATATATACACATGTAATAAAACCAGACAGAAAACCAAAGATGATAAACAGAAAAACTTGAAACGCCCTTGACCTGGGAGCAGGAATAGAGGGAGTCAGATAAGGAAGGGGCCATGGAGCATTTCCATAACCCCGGTTTAATCTTTCTTACATTGAGTGGTGAGTATGTAGATGTTTAATAATTAATTATTCCTACCCATTATAGGGACTTTTCAATATATTTCAGAGTAAAAAGAAAAAGAAAAGAGAAGGAAAGAAGAAAAAAAAAGGAAATGATCCACTCAGCTTACAAAGAGTGACTACATCATTTGGTTTCAAAAGCTGAATAAATTCACTAAAGCATAGGCACAGTACTCAGTTTTTTACACAAAATAGCCATTGAGCTTCACACCAATCCTATGAAACAGATCCCCACTCTATAAATCAGGAAGCCGAGGCTGTGGAGGATGAGAAAAGTGCTGAAGATCACACAGCCTCTAAGTGTCAGGGCCAGGGAGATGTCTGTCTGGCTCCACCGCTGCCGTCTGACTTCCCTGCGGTAATGCTCTCCCCGTGCTCTTGGGGAAATCAAGATTTATCTATTTATTTGTTTTAACATATCTGTGGTTTCAGTTGACTTTCCTTGACTTCTACCTTTGTGAAAATCAAAGGGCATCAGGAGGCCTTGCTTGCGGTTACAGCAGATAACGCCTGACCTTCAGAGAAAGTCGCCACACGCTCCCTGCCCGCTTTAAGGAATTCTCCTTTGCTTTTTGCTGAGACTTTTCTTTTCCCAATCAGACAGAGCCCTGGGCTCTAATAAATGTCAGGCTGGGTTCTTAGATGCTCTTCTAGGCCAGGACCTCTCAGTCAACCCTGTTTACTGCTCAGAGGCTCAACTTGCTCGGAGATCCTGGTCTGTCTACAGGGAAAACAGAAGCAGAGAAAACCCTCCCGGTGGTGAAGTCCTGAGTTATCGGTGAAAGAATGCAGAGGACCAAAGGACGCGCCCTGCTGGCCTTCCATTATCTGCGGCTGCACTTTCCCCCGCCAAGCAGATCCGCCATTGGGTTACTCAGAGGCACTGCCATTAGCCAACCGCCCAAGGAATGAAGAACCCCGGGCCCACTTCCAGCTGCTACTTCTGGTTTGCCCTGTAATTTTTGGGTGGGTCTCAACCTTCTTTGACCTCTGCTTATCTTACACAATGAAGGATGAGTGTTGCTTTCCTGGCTGCTTTATAATTCTGGACACCAGGCTGGCTGAGTCAGCTGTGCTGCATACGCATACCTGCCCCTGAACAGCTGTGCACATAGTAGGGCAGGCCTGAAGCCCAGTGTGAGTGTGAGGGATCAGGTCTGCCCTGCCATGTCACCAGCTCCAAATACGCCCACGGGACCAGCCACGCTGACGCGTTTCTCTGGGAGACTCAGTCTCCAGCTCTCACAGCAAGCATGTCACACCTTCTTCAATGGGCTTCCCTGGTGGCTCAGCTGGTAAAGAATCCACCTGCAATGCAGGGGAACTGGGTTTGATCCCTGGGTTGGGAAGATCCCCTGGCGAAGGGAAAGGCTACCCACTCCAGTATTCTGGCCTGGAGAATTTCATGGACTGTGTAGTCAGTCCATGGGGTAGCAAAGAGTCAGACACGACTGAGCATCTTTCACTTCGCTCAGAAGTGCTTCCCACTCTTTCTCCTCATTCTTAACAAGTAATCCTCCCTTCCCACTTCTCAAAAAAAAAAAAATTAGCCTGGAATTCTTGAATCCTCCTGACACCAAAGTTAACCTGTTCAGGTTGTACCCACCCAACTCCCCTTCCTGCCCAGACAGAAGGTGCCCGTTTCCCCAGCAGGGCTTGGACTCCACCCTCTCCTGCCCTTTTTATTTCTTCCATGGAAGGTAGCATAGCTTCTTTTCCTTTCCTTTTAAGATTTCTCTCCTTGTCCTGGATTTTCAGCAATTTTATTATGATGTGCCTGCATGTAGGGTTTTGTTTCGTTTCGTTTAATCTTTTGGTCAGGCTGTACGACATGTGGGACTCTGTTCCCAGACCAGGGATTGAACCTGAACCCCTTTCATTGGCAGCATACAGAATCTTAACCTCTGGACCACCAGGGAAGTCCCCAGGTAGTTGTATTTTTAAATCCTTTCGCTCTGGAATCTGCTGCTGAGGGATATAAGTAAAGTCACCCAAGGTCAGGACTCCCAGCCAAGTCCTCTCACTCATGTCTACTGCTTCTTCAGGGCAAGGTGCACAACCATCACACTGCAGTATTTGCAGACAGAACTTCTTATTTTCCCCAAGAATTAAAAAGCATTTATTTATCTGGCTCTACCGGGTCTTAGTTGCAGCACACGGGCTCTCTAACTGGGGTGTGAGGCTCGCAGGTTTAGCTGCCCTGCAACATGGGGGAGGAAGGGTTTAGTTCCCTGACCAGGGATCGAACCCACGTCCCCTGCATCGTAAGGTGAATCCTTAATCACTGGACCACCAGGGAAAGTCCTGGAGAGAACTTTTTAAATCAAAATACTTCACGTGCTTTCTTTATTCACCTCATAAATGCTTACGGAGGATTTATGATGAGCCAGGCACTGAATGGGCGATAGAGACGAGATGGAGGCAGAAACACCCTGTCCCCAGGTTCCAGTCACCTGGGAGAGAGGGACGTGATCTGCAGGGAGACCTGCTTTTGCCCCAGGGTGCAGGCCAGCAGTCTTGGCCCATCTGGTGCTGCACTCACTCAGGGTTGGGTTTCAGCCCCTGGGAGGACTGGTCTACTCCAGGGGCCTCGGACTCCCAGGAGGAAAGCCCCTGAGTGTCCCAGCTGCATGTCTGGACAGTTACCAAGCCCCTCCTCCTGTGTGGGGAACCTGGACTCCAGTTTCTTCTTTCTAACAAGGTGGAACTTCGGAAGGCATTCCCAAGCTGCTCAGCCTCTCAGCGTCACGACCCTGAGGGAAAAGCGGCATTGAGCGTCACTCTCGCCCCCACACGGTTCCCTTTTCGCCTCAAGTTCTGGACACCTGGGCTGCTCACTGTGCCCGGCGCCAGAGCCTCTCAGTCTTCCTGCCTGGGTGCCCACTGACGGACAGGTGCCTTCAGGAGAAACACAGCCAGGACCGCAGGCTCACCTCACTGTGCTTCTCTTCAGCGTCAGGGCCCCTGGCCTCCCGACTGCCCTGGTAGCCTTGGAGCCGTGTTTGTTGTTTAATTCAGTTTTCTACTTGTTCTACAATCCTAAAGGAAATCAACCCTAAATACTCATTGGAAGGACTGAAGCTGAAGCCCCCAGTTCTTCGGCCACCTGATGGGAAGAGCCGACTCATTGGATGAGATTGGTTCGATAGTATCACTGACTCAGAAGACATGAGTCTGAACAAACCCTGGGAGATAATGGAGGACAGAGGAGCCTGGCGTGCTGCAGTCCATGAGGTCGCAAAGAGTTGGACACAACTTAGCCACTGAACAACAACAACAGCTTGTTCTTGGCAGCAGAGTCGCTGTAGTACAATCTGGTCTCACGTGGCCCAGGGCGGAGGCCCTCCAGGAGTGCCAGGTTAATTATCAGAGCTCTTAACACCTCCATTCATCTTCTCTGGAGCAGCTCAGACCTCTGGCCAAGCCTCCCTCTCATTCATCTTCCATCTTCACTCTTGTGCCTCCCTCATTCGTGTGGTCTGACCACTCCATGCCTTTCTGAGTGTGTAACGTTTAAAACACATTTCCCATCCCAACAGTTGTGTGGGTGTAGGCAGATAACATGTTTCAGGGCCAGGACCTGGGTGTGGTGAAGTTGGTCGGGTTCTTGGCATGAGTTAGTTCAGGTTCGGAGTTCTTGGTTTTGTTTTGATTGCTCTCTAGTGAGAGAGACTCAGGCTTTCTTCTTGTTTTTTTTGTTTTTTTTTTTTCTTTTTTTCCCCCAGGATGTTTTACAGCGTTGAGGAACCTGCTGGGAGAATGGCAATCACGTTGAATTCCCCGTCTGTAGAGTCAGCCCTGAGACGGTGGCATGCAAAGGGTGGCAAATACTTAAGCAGATTGAACAGCGATCAGGCATTTTGTTCCTTCCCTGCTATTGATTCTTCTCATCTCCGCCTAGAGCAGCCTCACTTACGGTGGTTTTGTTTTTCATTCTGGGGACCCACAGCAATTGAAACACAACTTACTATTGCTTTTACATACTTTACACTGTTGTTGTTTAGTCGCCAAGTCGTGTCCAACTCTTTGCAACCCCATGCTGGCTCTTTGCAGCATGCCAGGCTTCCCTGTCTTTCTGTGACTCCCAGAATTTGCTCAATCCCATACCCATTGAGTCAGTGATGTCATCCAACCACCTCATCCTCTGTCACTCTCTTCTCCCTTTGCCTTCAATCTTTCCCAGCATCAGGGTCTTTTCCAGTGAGTCAACTCTTCGTATCAGGTGGCCAAAGTATTGGAGCTTCAGTTTCAGCATCAGTCCTTCCAATGAATGAACATTCAGAGTTGATTTTCTTTAGGGTTGACTGGTTTGGTCTCATTGCAATCCAATGGATTCTCAAGAGTCTTCTCCAGCCTCATAATTCAAAAGCATCAATTATTCAGCACTCAGCCTTCTTTATGGTCCGACTCTCACATCCATACATGACTACTGGAAAGACCATAGCCTTGACTATATTTTACATACTCTAGTCCATTTACTTCTTACCACACCCTATGAGAACAGTATTAACTTTTCCATTTAGACTTTCACAGGCTGTTGCTGCTGCTGCTGCTAAGTCGCTTTAGTCGTGTCCAACTCTGTGCGACCCCATAGAATGAGTAGCAATTGATTCAACCTCTATCGAATTCCCAATCACTTGGCCCCCAGACTGTGCTGCCCTTCACAGGGCTATTCGTACGGTGGATGTTATCTGCCCTTGAAGATTTATCTTTGCAGAATTGCACAGGAGGTAGTTCACATCTTCCCAAGTGGTTTGTATTCAGGAATGAGATTGTGTAACCTTATGGCTAGGCAAACAGCATATCTGGGCAAGACCAGCCCTTCTGAAGATTCCTCACCTCCTTGTTGGTCTTTTTGTGGCTCAGTTGCTACATGTCTGACTCTTTGCAAGCCCGTGAACTGTAGCCCTCCAGGCTTCTGTGTCCTTCAGTGTCTCCCAGAGTTTACTCAGAGTCATGTCCTCATCTCCTTAGAACAGAAAACGTGGCAAGTTATTGTGCAAAGTACAAGATGGCATGTTATTAACTTAATGTGAGTCAGGATGTGTGCTCTGTGTGAATTTTGATTTATTTGATATCTTGAAACCAGAACTGCAAAAAGACACGTTGATTAGCTGTGAAGTAACTCGTTATGTCTGTCGTTCTTGCTTTCAGGGAAGTTTAATCAGCATTAACAGCACTTGCACAGAGATGGGCAATTTTGACAAAGCTGATGTCACTGGAGAGATAGAATTTGCCATTCGTTACTGCCTCAGAACTCATTCTTTAGAAATATGCATCAGAGCCTGTAAGAACCTTGCCTTTGGGGAGGAAAGGAAGAAAAAGTGCAATCCGTAAGTTTCTTTGTCTAAGTTTTGGCATATGATAATAGATTTATTGACTCTAAAATTTATATGGAAAAGTGAAAGTCCAAGAAAAACCAAGGCAATAGTAAAAACAAAAAGCCGTGTTAAGAATTATCTTCATAAAGCTTAGTAATTCAAACAATGCGTGATGGATGCAAGGACAGACAGAAGGTCAACAGAGCAGAATCAGAAGTCCAGATACAGATCTTAGGATACGTGAGAACATAAATGATCAAGAGGCTATTAATAATCAATATGTAAATGATGAAATTCAGTACATGGTGCTGGGAAATTTGATTTTCCATGTAGGAAAAATAAAATTCTATCCACACAACCCATAAATAGGTTAATTTTCTTCCAATTGGTAGATATGAATTGATATCATTACTTTAACATGCGTCTCCCTGATAACAAAAATGAGCAACTGCATACATGCACCCATCACTTAAGGTGCACTCCTCTTCTGTGAACTCCCCATCCATATCTTTTGTCCAATTTTCTATCAAATTGTCATTTAAACATTTATTTACAGGGGGTTGGCTTTTTTAAAATCCATTTTCGATGCAACTCTCCATTGGTTATACCTATCTTACATGTCTTCTCCTAGCTGTTACTTGTTTTCCAACATTGTCATAACTTTTCTTGTAGAGAATTTGATAATGTCCAATTTATCCTTTTTTTCCTTTAGAATGTCTGCCTTTCGAGTTTGTAGGAGAATTCCCCCTGAACATTTTAAATACATTCTTCTCTGTTATCTTCTATTGGAGTTTTTTCAAACTTAGATACTTTCATATTAGAGCTGGAACTGATTTTCTGTGTATGGTTTAAAGCAAGCCCCACATTTTGGTCTTTTCCTTTCCCAACATGGAACATTTTTAGCACACAATTCTTAACAGTTGGGGGAAAGGAGTAGTTTGTTGGTCCAATCAAACTCTCCTCTGCTCTGAAACCTTCAGTAGCTCCTCAGTGCATTGCTAAAGCACTCTGGCTCTCCATCAGAAATCCCTCCTGTCTTTCCAGTCTTAACTTCTATTATTCCCCTATCTGTACCTTCTGCTCCAGGAAAATTGGAATAATCATTGTCCCAAAACTACCCCCCTGAAACAGGAAAGTATAGCTCATTCAAAGGGAAAGAATAAAACAACAGAAGCTTTCTCTGAAAGAGATCTTATGGTGGATTTACTCAACAAAGATTTTAAAATAACAGTTTTAAGGATGCTCAAAGAACTAAAGAAAGATGTGGAGAAAATTGGAAAAAAAAATGATGTATAAACAAAATAGAAATATCAATAGAGAGATGGAAAACCTAAAAAGAAAACAATTCTGGAGCTGTGAAAGCTACAATAATTGAAGTGAAAATTTCACTAGAGGAATTCAGAGGTAGGTGTGAGCAGGTGAAAGAAAGAATGGGTGAACTTGAAGATAGGATGATGGGATCCTGAGTCTGAGGAACAGAAAGAAAAAAGACTAAAGAAAAGCAAACAGAACCTAAAGGGCCTGGGGACACCATGAAGTGAAGCAGCATGGGTAACATACATTCCAGAAGGGGGAGAGAGAAAGCATGGAGCAGAGAGAAGCCTGAAGAGATGGTGGCTGAAGACTTCCCAAATGGGAGGCAAGGCACAGATGTCAGAGAAGCGCTCTGAACTCCAGGGATGGTGAACTCAGAGACCCACACTGAGACACATTATAAACAGACATTTGAAAGACAGACTCTTGAAAGCTGCAAGAAAGAGGTGGATTGTCAGTACTAGGGAATTCCCAGTTAGAATATCAGCAGATTTCTTATCAGACACTTCAGAGGACAGAAGGCAGTAGGTGCTGAAGAGACAGAGACAGAAGGTGCTAAAAGGAAACGAAACATGCAGCAAAACTGTTCTGCAAAAGTGAGGGAGAAATCACAACGGTCTCAGGTACAGAAAGGCTAGGGGAGCACGTTACCCCCCGCCCTGCTCTGCAAGAAATGCTCAGGATACAGAAAGGCTAGGGGAGCACGTTACCCCCCGCCCTGCTCTGCAAGAAATGCTCAGGATACAGAAAGGCTAGGGGAGCACGTTACCCCCCGCCCTGCTCTGCAAGAAATTCTCAGGATGACCCTGGAAGTGAAATGAAAGGACACTGGACAGTAACTCAAGACAAATGAAACAATAAAGACCTCAATAATGGCAAGTGGACAGGCAGTTACAAAGGGTAGCATAATGGTGAACAGTGGGAGGTAATTCCACTTTTGTTTCCCATATGACTTAGGACAGTACTACTTTTTGAAAGATTATGGGTGTCGTTTTGGCTTGTCACTCCACACTTGGTCTTTGACATAATTTAAGAGACTAGTGCATTTAAAAGAGTTAGTACTTTCTAGTTTGGGACACATGGGCTTCCCAGGCAGCACTAGAGATAAAGAACCTGCCTGCCAATGCAGGAGACGTAAGAAACCCAGGTTGAGGAAATGGCAACCCACTCTGGTATTCTTCTCTGGAGAATCCCATGGACAGAGGAGCCTGGTGGGCTACAGTCCATAGTGTTGTGAAGAGTCAGGACTGAAGAGCCTTGAGCACACACGTGCAGATATAGTTTTGTAACATCAGCAAGGGAAAGAGGTTAGGATAGAGCTGAAAAGGAGCAGAGTCCTTATGTTGCTAAGGTTAACATGGCATGAATTCAATTAGTGCTATAACTTCAAGATGTTAAATGCAATCCCCTTAGTAACTACAAAGAAAATAGCTATAGAAAAACAAAAAACAAGCAAGAAAGGAATTTAAATGTTTCACCACGGAAAATCAGCTAAGCACAAATGAATACGGAGCACACAAAAGCTGCATGGCAAAACAACCAGCAAATGACAGATGTGAGGACTAATGTTTCTTATCAGTTGACACAGGTTTGGTCTCTGGGTTGGGAAGATGCCCTGGAGGAGGAAATGGCAACCCACTCCAGTCTTCTTGCCTGGAGAATCCCATGGACAGAGGAGCCTGGTGGGCTACAGACCAAAGGGTCACAAAGAGTCGGACA
The DNA here is from genome assembly GCF_002263795.3 of Bos taurus. Classification (NCBI taxonomy): domain Eukaryota; kingdom Metazoa; phylum Chordata; class Mammalia; order Artiodactyla; family Bovidae; genus Bos; species Bos taurus. The sequence continues at coordinate 95,145,017 of NC_037336.1, forward strand.
CGACTGAACACACATGCAAATGCGATTAGTAGTTAATTTAAAGGAAAATGAATTACATTGTCCAATGAAAAGGCAGAAACTGGCAGAACGGATGAAAACAGAGATTGTAACTGTATACCATCTACAAGAAACTCACTTGAGATCTAAAGACACAAAGGGAAGATATTCCGTACAGACGGTAAACGAGAGAGAGCAGTGGTGGCTGTACCATTATCAGACAAACAGGCTTTAAGTCTAAAAAGATTACAAGAGATAAAGGACATTATATATTTATAAAAGGTTCAGTACAACAAGATGATGAAATGATCCTAAATGTCTGTACATCTAATAACAGACCAGCAAGATATAAGAAGCAAAAATTGACAGAATTGAAGAGAGAAATATTGAGTTCACATTGGGTAGTTCAGTTCAGTTCAGTCGCTCAGTCATGTCCGACTCTTTGTGACCCTGTGAACTGCAGCACGCCAGGCCTCCCTGTCCATCACCAACTCCCGGAGTTCACCCAAACCCATGTCCATTGAGTCGGTGATGCCATCCAACCATCTTATCCTCTGTCGTCCCCTCCTCCTCCTGCCCTCAATCTTTCCCAGCATCAGGGCCTTTTCAAATGAGTCAGTTCTACACATCAGGTGGCCAAAGTATTGGAGTTTCAGCTTCAGCATCCGTTCTTCCAATGAACATTTGTATTGGGTAAGATCTTATAGAAAAACGTATATGAACTTTTTTGGCTAACCAATAGTTCTTCAGTAATAGTTGGACATATCAATACTCCAGTCTCAGTAACAGAACATCCAGACGATGATAAAGGAAATAGAGGACTTAACTAGATAACGTGGGTGTGTCTTTTATTGTAATGATTTATGCTGTACAGATATATTTGGTATCTCTTGTTTTCCAACGTGTGAGGTCTCATAATGATCAATGATCTGAGTCGGCCAACAGTGAGGTATTGGTGATGAGCCTTGAGTCCTGCTCTATAAGAAGCGTGACTGAAATGGAGGCAGAGGCCTGAGGCTGGGGTTCCAGCGGGGACCCTGATCGGGGGAGGGTTCCTGCTCTCTGTGGCTTTGGGACAGCAGAGCTGGTTTCTAACCCTTCAGGACAGGACCTGGGCGCGTGGTGTCCCTGCCATCAGTGCCACTGCCGGAAGAGCCCGGAAGGACAGTCTCAGGACCTGAGCGGAGGGGTCAGCCTGGGACGGGGCTCCAGGGGGTGGGCGGCCTCCAGACCCAAGGAGAGGGGCTCAGGGAGGCCAGTCCTCAGCTGTCAGGACACAGTGTCCAAGGCCCCGCTGGAAGAGCGCGGCGTGCGGCATACACTTTCCATTTCCACGTTTTTCTCTTGCGGGCTGGGGAGAAGAGGCAGGGGGAGTGAGGACAAGCTGGCACAGGCCTCAGGATCCGGGTGGATGAGAAACCTGCCGCCCACCGAGCCCCCAGGAAGCCCCCGCTTCCCGGGGCATCACCAGTGATGGAGCGTGACGAGTGATCCAGATCCAAGAACGGGGGCATGAGAGAAGCGGGGGGCTTCACACCCCCAGAAACGTTCCAGAGGATTATAGCCAGAGACTGAGTAAACGGGGGGCTGTGCACCCAGCACTGTCATTGGGGTGGCCGCTAAGCCCTTTCTGTCAACCCCAGAGGCAGCGGGAAGCGGCGTTAAGAAACCGCTGACATGCAGTTCTCCTCCTGAACCCTTTGCCCGCCCCGCATGCTGGGCTCTCACCCCTTGCTGTCTGCATTTGGCCACCAGGTATGTCAAGACCTATCTGCTGCCTGACAGATCGTCCCAGGGAAAACGCAAGACCGGTGTCCAGAAGAACACGGTGGAGCCGACCTTTCAGGAGACCTTGAAGGTACTTGCTGGGCAAATGCTCCTGGGCAGAGTGTCCCCATCCCGGGCTGGGCTTCTGGGGCCATAGTCCAGCCAGTGCTTCCTCCAAACTCTTGAGTCAGTTAAATGTAAGTGCAGACACTGAAACATTCCGGCAGGGCTCTGTCAATCAGTGGCAAGTGGTAGAAAATAAATTTCAGCCTTTGTACAGAAAAAGTGCTGAGTCTGATGGACCAGTGCATGGCTTTGGATTAATGATTTGCGAGACAATGGTGAAAAGGAAATAGGCTGCCTCGCCGTTTCTAAAGGAGAAGGAAATGGTACCCCACCCCAGTACCTTTGCCTGGAAATCCCATGGACGGAGGAGCCTAATAGGCTACAGTCCTTGGGGCCGCAAAGAGTCAGACACGACTGAGCTACTTCACTTCAGTTTCTAAAACTGGCCTGTTCTGTTGAATTTTTATGATTTTCAGAGAGGTATCATCAAACCAGGGGCCCTGTAAATGAAACTGCTGAGGTGATAGCTTTGGGAAAGTACTTCTTTGTCATAGTATCTGGCAGACCCAGGTCTCTTCTTCTTTTATGAAGCTCTAATACTTTGGCCACTTGATGCGAAGAGCTGATTCATTGGAAAAGACCCTGACGCTGGGAAAGATTGAGGGCAGGAAGAGAAGGGGATGACAGAGGATGAGATGGTTGGATGGCATCACTGAGTCAATGGACCTCAGTTTGACCAAACTCCAGGAGATAGTGAAGGACAGGGAAGCCTGGCGTGCTGCAGTCCATGGGGTTGCAAGGAGTTGGAACAACAACAACTAAAAAACAAAATTTCTGGAAGAATTGTTCAGGTTTTCATTTTCTTTGGCGCTAAGAATTGTGACTGGCTTAGGGCAGAGACCAGGGAGGGACCGCCTCCTACTGGGATACAGGGAGGAGAATTGCAGGTGATGTCTAGCGAGCGTAGGTAGCAGACAGGTGTGGGAGGTCTTGAGCTGGAAGGACAGTCCAGATGCACAGAGATGTGCCCACTGAAGGCTAGTCAGCCCAGGGATTCCGTGCGTCAAGCCCGAGAAAAGAGAGGACTCTGTCTGCCTTCTGTGGCGAGTAGGGGCATTTGGGAACTCCCAGCCAGGGGCCATCTGGGGAGCTGGCGCAAGAGTCCTACTCGGGACATGAAAACAGCCATTGTTTTCTGTGTCCCTGCTGTGACCAAGTGCTTTATGTACCCTCTGAACCGTGTGTTGGCATCCTCACTTAGCAATGGGGAAGCTGAAGCTTTGAGAGTCCTTAAAAGTACATCCATGACCCAGGATGGACAATCAGTCCTTCACAAAATCTACGTTCCTAAGGACTCCCCAAGGAATTGCTTTTAAAAGCAGATTGTAGAAGGAAATGGCAACCCACTGCAGTATTCTTGCCTGGAGAATCCCATGAACAGAGGAGTCTGGCAGGCTACAGTCCATGGGGTCGCAAGAGTCAGACACACGACTTAGCAACTTTCTTTTCATTTGTGATTCAGTAAGTGTGGGTAGGGCCTGAGGTGCTACTGGTCTGGGACACTCCTCCAGTAGCAAATCACTGACCCTGGTCTTCATGTGGCTTTGCTCACGTAACAGAATTTTGAAAAGCTCTGTGCTACCTCACACATTGTGAGCTTCCATATAAAATTACTCGTCACAGGTTTAAGGTGTTTTGTACTGAACAGAGGCTGACAAATATATCATATTTTATGAAATGAGACAAAGATGAGCATTGACTATAGTTTAGATAACTATTATATACTTTGATTTTTAAAGTTTTCACTACCTTAGTTAAAGGGCACCCAGAATCTCAACTCAGTGTACAATGAATGTTTTATCCAGTGTATTGTGAGTATCTTGGTTATCCTATAAAGCTTCCCAGATACATTGAGAAGAACCGATCTTTATTCTAAATGTAGAACATCTCAACATGGACCCAGCTTTAGGCTTTCGTAGAAATCATACGTAAGATGGAAAAGATGGGCCAATGAAGAAGCCAAGCAATCATGAACAGTGTATCGGAAACCAGGATTTCAGACCCCTTATTCAGCTCCCTGGAGGCCACATCCCTGGGGCAAGGGGCAGGAGTATGATACCGAGCTTCACCAGTTTTGAGGAACGTGTATGTCAAAGTTGATCTGAAAGCCGACCCTTGGTTTTATAGGCACAGCACGCCTTGGGGAGACTTCCTGTGCTCCACGGGGTGCGGGTGCTCCCCTGGAAGACCACTCAGTGGGGGGCTGGGGAAGGGTGAACAGTGACACTCGATCTGAGCGACAGTGGCTGTGACCTTAACCCTTGTTCTCTGGGGTCGGTGACACTGGTACCCCGTGGAGACTAGCAAGCCAGGGTCTGCCGGCCCAGCCTCCTGGGCCTTGCCGGGAATGGAAAGTAGGTCTTACTTTGCACTGTGGCCTCAGTCAGCCAAAGGGAGTTGTCCTGTTTTGTCAGGAAGGGGCCACCAGTCCGCCCAACGTGCAGAGCTGCCCCGAGGCGGGCAGACCCGGGGGACTGAAAGCTTTGCTCCCCGAAGCACCTGGCTCTGAGAGGGCGCAAATGCTGCATGGTGGACTGATGGTCTGGACTGCACTCGCGGGGCTTGTAGCCATGAAGAAAATAACCAGATTAATTAAGAGTTTAAAGATAGAATATGGAACAAGGGGCAGTGTTGGAGACAGACGAAAAATCATCTGGGAGCTGTGAGCCCAAGCTCACTGTCTCTGCCTGCCTCCACAGTACCAGGTGGAGCTGGCCCAGCTGGCCAGCCAACAGCTGCAAGTGTCCGTGTGGCACCTGGGCGTGCTCACCCGGAGGGTGTTTCTTGGAGAAGTGATCGTCCCTCTGGCCACGTGGGATTTCGAAGACAGAGAATCACAGTCCTTCCGCTGGTATCCGCTCCGGGCCAAGGTGAGCTTGAAGGCCTCCCTGGTGGCTCAGGTGGTAAAGAATCTGCCTGCGATACAGGAGATGCAGGTTTGATCCCTGGGTCGGGAACATCCCCTGGAGAAAGGCATGGCAACCCACTACAGTTCTTGCCTGGAGAATCCCATGGACAGAGGAGCCTGGAGGGCTACAGTCCATGGGGTTCAGACACAACTGAGCAATTAAGCACAGCCCCCACCCCCAGCACGAGAACCAAACTGACTTGTCAAAGGGATCCCAGAAGAGAATCCCAGAAGATCCCTGGGAGCCGGGGCCCCTGCCTGCCTGTTACCCTGCAGTGGGAGCTTCAGCCTGGCTCCTTGGTTGGGGGGTGGGCTGGAGTCTCACCTGCTCAGCTGTGTTCAGGGTCCCAAATAGCCCCACCCTCACTGGGGTCCAGACACCAGCTGAGATCAGGCTGGGGGTTCAGGTCCTGGTGACGGCCTGGTAGGTCCACACGCTTCCCAGATTTCAGGGTCACCTGGTGTCAGCTGAGGAGGCTTGACCTTCTCGAGCTAAAGTACCCCCCAGACCTGCGGGGCTGTCACGTGCCGTCCCTCCACCCCCAAGCAAACGGTAAGCGGTGAGGATGGCCGGACCCCGTGTCCTCAGGAAGGCCGGCAGGGGCCCCAGGTCAGCTTGGCCGGGAGGGTGGGCCAGGCTGGTGGCCGCGCAGGTGAGAGGCCAGGGAGAAAGGGCTGCATTTCTTGGGACGGCTGCTTTGCCTGTTTCTGTGCCAAGATTACCGACAGGGAGAGAGCATGGACGAGAAAGAGAGGGGATGTGGGCTCTGCCGCCTCCTAAGAGGTGGCAGCAGGGTGTGGGGCCACGTGAGAGTCTGGCAGGGCCTTTACAAGGGCTGGGTGGGGCCCAGGCGCCCTTGTCCCTGTTTTCCCCTCCAGAGGCCCCGGGGGCTGTTTTTCAGGATGCTTCTGCTTAGAAATGGGCTTCCCCTATGGCTCGGATGGAAAACAAAACAAAAAAAAACCTGCCTGCAATGCAGGAGACCCAGGTTCAATCTCTGGGTCAGGAAGATTCCCCCAGAGAAGGAAATGGCAGCGCACTCCAGTATTCTTGTCTGGAGAATTCCAGGGACAAAGGAACCTGGAGGGCTACAGTTCATAGGGTCACAGAGAGTCGGACAGGATCGAGTGACTAACGCTGCACCTCTGCTTAGAAGCAGCTCTGGTTTCTGGCCTCTGTGGTGTTAAGCCCAGGCCTGGCAGGGTCCCACCCTCCCTCCCATCTCTTTTCTCTTGTGGGGTCTGCACAGCTCGTCCCCAGTCCCCTCCAGTGCCCTGTGCTTGCTCTTCTCAGAACCTCAGTTTATCCTCAGGCCTCCTCTTGGAATCTCTAAGGTCAGCCCAAGACGGCGCTTAAATCCCCGCTCCCCCATGAAGGCTCTCCTGATTTTCCCTGCCAGATGTGGTCTACGTGCCGCGCCCCCCCACACCAGCTCCCTGTCAAGGGGCCCCATCCTGTCTTCTTCCCCCAGATTCTTATTCAGGTTGAGGCAGGCCACCGCCAAGGCTGGTCATCTCTTTGATAAGCAGGCAAGGAGCCGAGATCCCCAGACTGAACGGCGTCCCTCCTAATCCCAGCTGATAGACAGTGACTCTCCACGCTGGATTGGGGCGGGGGTCTGTTTACAGGCCCACCCTTTCAGCCCTGCCAGGAGGGAATCATGGGGTTGTCACAGATTTCTGGAAGCTGAGGGCGGAGGCTGGTCCCTGCTGGGGGGCCGGAATGAATCTAGATGCTTCCGTTCCCCTCCCCAAACCTCTCCACTCACTCACTCGCCAGGTAGGAGGCTGGCGTACCTCTTGCCCCTGTTCCTGGGCTTTCCCAGGCCTGCAGAGGCTTTGCCAGGATGGGGTAGGCAGGGGGAGGTTGGAAGGGGACACTTATGGTCAGTGCTGAGACAATGAGAGGAGTCCAGAAAGTTCTGGGGGCTGGGGAGTCCTGCCTCTGAGCTCTGTCTCATATCCTGCAGGCAGAGAAATCCGAAGACAGCCTTCCCACCAATAACGGAGAACTCGCAGTCCGGGCCAAGCTGGTCCTCCCTGCAGGGCCCAGAGAGCTCCAGGAGGCTCCAGAAGGTGGGTGGCCTCCTGCCTGCAAGCATCTGTCCTTCCCTGTCACTGTCCCCGAGCCTGGGGCAGCAGACGGCCTGAGAGGCTGCAGCCTTTCCTTTCTGCTGCCCACTGAGCCCGTGTTCCAGGAACGCCCATCAAACCTGTGAAACCCAGACTGCTTCTCTGGACCCCTCAACTTAGGAGGGAAATCAGTGATCAAAATTAGGCGTGTGATGCCCACTCGATGGGCTCTTACGACACCTGCCTGGGGGCTTCCTCCCAGGCGGCCGGCTCGCATGCTGTCTTACCGGAGAAACAGTCTGGCCGTGGCCCTCTGTGTGGACTGACACCCGCATTATGGTCCGGTTCGCCTCCAGCTCCAGGCTGAAGTGCCTGCCAGGCTCCCAGTGACCGGCTCCCTGCTCCCACGCCACGTGGGCAGTGGCTGCTCAGAAGGGAGGAGGGGTCAAGGTCCTCAGCTTCACCAGGTGGAACTGACTCAGATAACGGGGGCACAGGAAAGCGTGAGGTGCAGAGTGAAGACAGGGAGAGGAAGCAGTTCCACATTATTCGCAACGTTGTTTTCAGCCGCTGTCGTGTGACCCCGTGGACTGGATCACACCAGGCTTCCCTGTTAGTGCTCTCTTTGATAGAAGAGGGACTTCCACTGCCCACACTTGCAGGGCCCCCAGCAGACCAGTAGCTTACACCCTGTGGTCATCGCAGCCCCCGGACAGAGGTCTCTTCCCCAGCCCACTGGCTACAATTGGCTAAAGCTCCTGCATCCTCCTCTCCTTGGCTCTTCATGCCTCTTGGCAGCTGCTGGGTGCCTGGGTTTTGAGTCCTTCCCTGATGAGGCAGTGGGCAGCATGTGAGCAGGGCCAGGGGAGCCCCGCGTGCTGGACATGTGCTCTCTCGCTCTGGTGGGTATTAACACATCCTCTGGTTAAGCTATCAGTTGGAGGGGATGGCCTTGCATGCTGTAGAAGTCAGGTTGGTGGTAAATGCCAGCTTTCCTTCCAGGGACGGGAGATGAGCCATCACAGAATGGTCAGCTCTGCTTGGTAGTGCTGGGAGCCAAGAATCTACCTGTGCGGTCAGATGGCACCTTAAACTCATTTGTTAAGGGGTAAGTATTCCATTGTAGTCAATCATTATTTATTGATGACCATTACAGGCAGGGCTTCCCTAGTGGCTCAGATGGTAAAGAATCTGCCTGTGATGCAGGAGACCCGGGTGCAATCCCTGGGTCGGGAAGATCCCCTGGAGAAGGGAACGGCTACCCACTCCAGTATTCTTGCCTGGAGAATCCCGTGGACAGAGGAGCCCGGTGGGCCATAGTCCACGGGGTTGCAAAGAGTCGGACACGACTGAGCGACTAACACTTCTGCTTTCATTACACCTAAGGCATCATCCCTGTAAGGGAACACCAAGTGTAAGCCACTTTAAACTTGTCTTATTTTAGCTTCCCTATGAAAACCCAACATAACGTGTGTTAAAGACTAGTTTCCGAGAATTCGTGGGACTCAGGCGTGCTGAAGCTAGATTTGGAATACATTTTAAACTAAACCCTAATCTTATCAGTCCTTACTGTGACACCAGTGATGGCACTGGTGACTGAGGGGAACATGGAGAAAGCAATATGATTAGTAAACGTTAATTTAGCTCGACACTGACATCTCCTCTCGGATTAACAGTAAGATGGATGACTCTGCCCGTCTCATTCTCATTCACTACGGGTTTAACGGTGTCTCCAACAGTAAAGCAAACAGTTAATAATTATATAGAACTGCCAAATCCCCAGTCAGTGACATAATGGAAAAATGACAGTTTACCTTGTCTAGATAGAACTGGGTTCGTGTCCTAAGCCTGCCACTTATCTGTACGGCCTTGAGCAAGCGACTGACTTAGCCCTCCTGGATTTCTTTTGTCTGAGAACAAGGTTAAAAGAGATAATGTGTGTACAGAGTGCTGCTCCCTGGGTAGCAGGTCTGACGAGCCTGGTGGTGGTCACACCAAGGAGGCAGATTAAGACTAGGGCCACGTGGCCTAGAATCCCAAAGCACTCTTAATCCTCGGAGCAGAATTCGACCCTGAAAGTTGGAACATCCTAGTGAGAGATCACAGAGCCAGGTCTCGAAATTCCCACGCTCGCTCCTTGCTTACAATTTCTGTTCTGCGGTGGGTTTATGAGCACTTTCCGAACACGTGGTCTCTCCAAGGAGCAAGTAGCAACAGGGAGCGGGGGCACATGGCGGGCTGAGCTTACGGGTTTTGAATCTGTTTCCCTGTGCAGCTGTCTCACTCTGCCAGACCAGCAGAGGTTGAGACTCAAGTCCCCCGTCCTGAAGAAGCAAGCCTGTCCCCAGTGGAAGCATTCCTTCATTTTCAAAGGCGTCACCCCTTCGCAGCTGAGGCAGTCCAGCCTAGAACTGACCATTTGGGACCAGGCCACCTTCGGGGTGAACGACCGCTTCCTGGGAGGTGCCAGGCTTGGTTTGAGTAAGTGACCGCCCTAACATTCATACCATTAAAAACAGTGTTTCCATGGTGGCAGGTGACTTAACTGGCTCTGAAACTGCCTGGTGGTTTGGTCACTAATTCGTGTCCGACTCTTGTGACCCCATGAGACTGTAGCCCGCTAGGCTCCTCTGTCCGTTGGCTTCTCCAGGCAAGAGTACTGGAGCGGGTTGCCATTTCCTTACCCACCATAAATGGTAGTTTAGTTTTTACAACTGAGCGATAATACAGCAAAGTATTTCAACGATTTAAATCGGATTTAGATCTGCTAAAGAAACAAAAAATTACAGGTCTCAAAATGGGCTGGGTACAGCCTTTGCTTTTGTTTCTGGCGTCAATCATGAAAGGATTATTTTCTTAAAGGAGAATATCTTCTTAACCCAAACAAACAGCGATTCAGAAATGATCTCATTAACGGAAGGACTAGAGGGCGATGCTTTTCAGTCTTGCTCAGAGTGCTGGCTTTTCCTGGGGCAGCGAGGCTCCCAAAATGCTGCAACTACCAGGATATCCAGATACGCTCCCAGGGCCTCTGAGACCACTGGGGAGAAACCAGTCTCATGGTTCGATTAGCCTTAGAAGGAACCCTGTCCACGGCACCCTCTTCTCACGGAAGGCAACTCCTCTCTGCAAGCTAGCCTAGCCCTTCACCTGTCTGCAGCCACAGTGATATATTAAGCCCTTCGACCCCCTTCTGGAAGAAACAACCCAAAGCTGTCCTCTCCTTACTTCCAAACTGCAGGGAAGAAGCCCCAGGCTTTTGGAGGCCTGTCGGCCCCTGGGGAGGACACCTGAGCATGTCCACACCTGCTGTTAGGGGTAGGTCCTCTCCCTTACTCACCGGCGGGGCACATTTTCATCTGAAGTTGCAGAGAAAAAGTACTTTCCACTTTGCTGAGAAGGGCCGGTGGGCATCCCCCGGCTGCCATCACCAACCTGTAGCCCCATCACTAACCTGTCCCTTTGCTCACACAGAGGAGGACCTTCCGGGCGGCGCGCACACAAGCTCACAGGCAAAGCTCCAGTGGCAGAAAGTCCTTTCCAGCCCCAACCTATGGACAGACATGACCCTCATCCTGCACTGACTGCTGCTCAAGCGCTGCGGGGCTGGGTGTGGACACGCGCTGGGCGGGGGTCCCTCGGGAGTGTGAGGCTGCCTGTCTGTAGCCAGCCCACCACTGAGATGGTCTTCCAGACCCTTCTGTGTGTATTTAAGTTAAACAGGTCAATCATTGATGTATATACATTACTGAGTCTCAGGTTGGTTGTCTGTGCTTTGAGAGATGTACAAAATGACCAGATTTCAATAAATGTTCACCAGGTACCCTGGTCCCCCTGCGCTTAGCAGTGAAATTATGTCTTTCAAAGAGGAAAGAACATGGTGAGTACCTAATTCCTCCCCCCTTGGCTGTGGAAAACTGTTTCTGGAGGTGGTCAGCTGACCCCATGGGAGTCATTTCGGCCAGTAAGGGTCACCCGAGGGGTGGCGGCCTCTCAGCGCAGTTGCCAGGCTGTGCAGATGGTGGGTCGGAGAAAGGACAGAACAGAGTGTGGATGGGAAGGCTGGGAATGAGCAGACAGCTACCGGCTCTTCATGGACGTGCTTGGGAGCAGGAGGAGGTCAGGGGAAGGTTCTGCTTGTGGAAGGACCGAGATCCTGACCAGGTCAGAAGGGCCCTCACGGCTGGCGTGTGAATGATCAGAACAGCCTGTGTGTGTGTTGCAAATAAGCAGCTCTGACAGAAAATTCAAATGCGCGCATAGTCAGTTACACACACGAAGAACACTAAAAACAAAACCAACAACAAGAAGTCATTTCCGAGATGAAGACGGCAGCCGACCGGCCTCCTCACTGCTCTCAGGTCATTTCAGGTTCAGGGCCGTGGTTTTTAATATGTAATTCTTTTATTATTCTGTAAAAGGTAACAAAATATACAGAATGAAACTTTCCCTTTTTTAAACTAATGTTACAAACCCATGTTATCGCTTACATATAAATACTATACTCTATAGCTGATTATTTAGGTGTGTGAGTCCAACAATGTAGCCCTCTACCTGTTAAGCAAAAAAAAAAAAAAAAATTATCCAGAGTACAGTATCCAGCGTTGTTTATCCTGAGGGATCCAATGATCACAGGATTTTGTCAACTGAACTGAAGGCCTCAGAGGAAGGAAATGGTGTGTGTGCGTAGGGAGTGCGTCAAACTTTTCACCCTTCAAAAAACAAATATACAGAGGTGGATCCTTCATAGAAATCAAGAAAATCAATTTCGGCTAGTTTCAGATAGAAAAAAAGTATGGCACAGAATATAAGCCACGATGTGGTTTTAATTATACTGAATCTCGTATCACACATGCCAGCATGGAGGAGTTAGTTATTTCAGACTTTATAGGCATCTTTCCTTAATTGATTTCATCCTGCTCCAAGCAAAAAAAAAAAAAAACAGGAAGTGATTCAATAAAAATAAAAATAAGAATCAGGCCTGTTTGGCACTATGATACCATTGGGAAAAATAAACCAGGGAAACTGCCGCCGGTCCCGGCCCCAGAACATTCCCACTGAAGCAACTGCTCTTTTGGTGAAGGACCCGGAGCAGGGAGAGGGTGGCGGCCAGAGGGCTGGGGGCGGCGCGGGGCGGCGCGGACTGGCCGCCGCGCGGAGCCGAGGCCCGACCCTTCACATGGCCTCGAACTCGTCGATGCGCTGCTTGGTGTTGCCTTGCCGGATCTGCCGCAGCGTCTTGTACTTGTCCCGGCCTTGCCTCATGTTCTCATTGTGGATGATGTCGTTGTGGGTCCGCTTGTTCTCGTCTCTGGCCTGGGACAGCTCACTGGTCAGAGTCTGCAACGGGAAGTGGCCCGTGGTCAGCCAGGTGACCCGCCTGGGCGCCCCGCCCCGCGGCGCCCCGCCCCCCGCCATCCCCGGGCCCTCACCATCAGCTGCCGCTGCACGCGCTCGTTCTTCTCGGCCTCGGTGATGCGCTTCTCCTCGTTGCGGTCGTCCAGGATGCCCTCGCTGGACAGCTCGGCGCTCAGCTCCGTGCCCTCCTCCTGCGGGCCCTCATGCACGTGGTAGTTCACCGGCTCGTACACCGGTGGCGGCGGCGGCGCGGTCATCACCAGGTGCAGCTCCTCCCGGGTCTTCACCAGGTCATCCTGGGCTTCCTTGGCCTTGGGAAGCAGGTTGAGAGGCAGGTGAGAACTTTCACAGAGAACCTCGGGCTTGAATCCTTAAGAACCACCTTTTAACTGAAGACCCACTGTCCGTGCCTGCACCCTCCCTTCCCCCGCTGCCTGGATGCGGCAGGCTGCAGCAGTGCCGAGCAGAGGGCTAGGCTCTGGCTGACCTGGTGGCCGGCCCACCGTTTGTGCAGCCGCCCCCGGGTCTGGAGACCGGGGTCAACTGCACCGAGAGAAGGGAGACACTTTTCTAAGTACTTTAACTTCTTTACAATCCCTGTATATGCTTATTGTATATACTTTTGAAAAAAAAAAATATGATGAAGCCCTCCAGCCACTGAAGGGTTTTTGATGTAGGATTTTACTTTCCTCCGGTGGCCGGGTGGGCGTTGCTTATCAAGCTCCTCCCTGCCTGTCAGCACGTGGCTCACACCCATTCTCACCCCACAGTCCTTCCAGCAGCCTGGGGGGTGGGCACTGCACCACCATCCTGACCCTGGAGATGTGCTTAGTTTGTACCTGTTTTGTAACCCACTTCTCTCATTAATACTTGAGCACTTCAAAAACCCAAGGACCAGAATCTTCTGCACACAACTCTGGTTGGGGGCAGAGGAGGGGGCCACCGCAGGTGAGGAAGGGCTGGCGAGGGGGGGAGGAGCCCCACAGACTGACAGAGGTCTACCCTCCAAACTTGATGGCAGCCCCCCCAGGAACAGTGCAGTCTAGGGGAGGCAGGAGGGAAGTGGTTCTATTACAGCCACAACCAACTAAACCTCGTGTGTGTGTGTGTGTACCTCGTGTGTGTAGCGGGGTGGGGGGGTGCACAGCACAAGTGTGTGTGTGTGTGTGTGTGTAGAGGGGTGGGGGCGGGGGGGTGCGCAGCACAAGCCAGGTGTTGCAACGGGGAACCGAGCCTCAGAGGTGAGGCCGCCCACCCATCGCACAAGAAGGAGTAGCCAGAGCTGGACACGCGGGGGCTGGAGACCCCCAGGGTGCAGGTCTTCCCCCGCACCTCGGGGATGCATGTTCCAAGCAGAAGGGGACTCTGGCCGTCCTGTGGGCGTCCACGTAATCGGACTTAAAGCTAGTTGCTGATGGGGCATCCTGAGCCCGGAGGGTGCGGTCCCCTGCTGACCCCCTGCCCCGTGCCCCCGCCCGCGCCCCGTGCTCACCCGGAGCTGCCACTCTTCCACTTCATTCTCCTTGCGCCGCCGTGCCTCCTCCAGGAGGGCGATCTTGGCGGTGTACTCGGCGAGCTCTGTGGCCTGGGGAAGCAACGGAAGCCCAGATTAGTTCCGGAACGGTTTCAGCAGGCCACTTGTGAAGGAAGGGTCACATATTTTGGTAGATGGTGCCCCATCCCTGGCCGGTGGGGTCCATCGCCCACTGAGGCTGCGCGTCCCTGGGGCTGCCGCGTCCACTCTCCTCCACCCGAGGCCAACCACTGCGGGGCTCCCTCCCCACCGGCCACTTTACACCCTCAGATCACTTTACAGCCCCGCCACCGTAATGTACAAATGATCATCAGGCAGGTGTCACTCTGCCAGTCCCCAGGGGCAGCCTCCCTGTAACTCAGCACGAGACCAGTGGCTCCTACCAGCTGCTCCTGGCTCTTGATCTGGTCGGCTGCCTGCCTCTCCAGCTCCTCCTTGGCACGCAGCGCGGCCAGGCGGTCAGCCTCCAGGCGCCCCGCCTCCTCCTGGGCCCGCTTCCTCTCCTCCTCCAGCTTCAGCGCTCTCTGGATCTGGTCGGAGAGCTCTAGAGAGAACGCAGAACCAGAGCCGCTTGAGGTGCGCTTGGGGACCCTCAAGTCCTGCCCTGATTTCCCCCCAGGGGACCGGATGGGACCTGGACAGGAATCACCCCAATGCTGCGGAGTAGGGGACCAGGTTTGGGGCTGCTCCTCCCAAAGACACTGTGGAGAGCACTGGGCAGCTGGTTCCTCAGGGCTCAGAGGACCACATCCCCAGGGTGAAGACACCCCCCCACCCTCCAGGCTGGGTGAACCCTCGCCCGGCTGCTCTCAAACTCAAGAGATCGGGACTGCTCGCCTGGCTCTCGGCTTAGAACGTGAGCCGTGCAGCACGGCTTGGGTGAGCTCGGCAGAGCGCTCTGCCTTTGCGAACCTCTGCATCCTCATCAGGAACAGGGGGATAATTCAAACCTCACCCCAAGGGACCCCAGGGAAATTTAAAAGGATTACATCCAGAAGCATTTGGGACAGAACCCACAGAACTAGCTTCTAATCCAAATAACCACTTTATCATGTCTCTTCTGCAAGTCTCTACTTTGGGTGTGAGCTTAACGGAGAGGGGTCCCTCTGGGTTGCCTGTGTGACCACTATCCGACCCTCCCATCACAACCGGACCAGAGCCCCTCCTCCCAGGAGGCCCCACCCACCTTTCTCAGCCTTCCTGGTTTTTTCCTCGTAGTCCTGAAGCCTGAGCATCAGCTCCTCCTTCTCACGCATCATCTGCTCTTTTTCTCGCTCCACGGTTTCTCTCCTCTTCTTCTCGGTTTCCAACTGCTGCCTGTTTCCAGGAGGGAAGGTAAGCATGGTGTCCACACAGCAGCCTGCTCATCCAAGCCCCAGGCCCGTCCACCCAGCAGAGGACACTGGTGACACCACTGACCCCAAGTGCCCTGATGGCTCCCCGCCTCAGGGGGCCCGCACACTGGGAACCGCCAGCCCCGCCCCCTCACCATTCTGCCCCGCCCCTTTCCCCATCACCCCGCCCCCTCACCTCTCCAGCTGCTTCTGGTGCTTCTCCTCCCGGGCCTGGGCCTTCATCTGCTGCACCTCAATGGTGTCGGGCTTCCGGCGGCGCATGTACAGCTCATGGTTCCCCATGCAGAGCTGCAGGATCCGCTTGTTGATCCGCAGGCGGGGGGCGTAGAACACGAAGTCCTGCAGGACAGAGCAGGGCGAACTCTGACTCGGGGACGCCGGGCCTCTGGCTGGCTTCTCCCAAACCTGATCCCACCCAGTTCTAGATTCCTTGTGTAAAAGGCGAGAGGGAAAGCTGCTGACCCCAGCGACGGGGTGGGGCGGTGGGGGCGGGTGTCCTCTGTGAGGGGGCGAGCATCCTCCAGGACAAGCAGAGGGACTGTGTGTGGTCAGTGCACATCCATGTGTGCACACGCCAGAACCCCCGGCTGGACCAGCGGCGGACATCCTCCTCTGACCTCTCCAGCCCCCAGTGGCCCCATCCCTGATTCTTGCCTGGACAGCGTAACTTCTCCTATTTGAGTTTCCATCTCCTCCACCTCAACCTTTCACTTCCCACCACTGCCAGCGAACCGGGGCACTGCCGGAACTTCAGTGCCAGCCGGGCAGCTCCAGGACCCCATACGAATGTCCTGGCGCACATGAAGGCCTTCCGGCTGACTCCCCTTCCCCTCAGCTGCGCTCTCACCAGGAGCAGGCCTACATGGTACCCCCTCCTCGGCCTGTCGTGTCCAATCCCACACACCAGCGGCCACAGCACCCCCAGCTTGCTTCTCCTCCTCCGTGGCTGTCACTTTGGTGCCCCCTGTAGCCGAGGGGAGACATCGGCCACAGGGGATGCCAGCGCCTCACCCTGCCAGCCTGTCCTTTATATTCCATCCCGGGACAGCCTCTTGGAGCGCTGGGCCATGTTCGCTTACCTCTCCCTTGCTCTGTGTGGACACCTACTTGCCGGGCAACAGTTCACGCGGCCCTGCCATGTCTGACCCCATGACCCTGGGCAAGTCCCTCTGCCACTCGGAGAGCCTCAGGGTCTTCAGCTGTACAATCAGCGGCTTTGTTGTCAGGACTGAGTCACAAAATATTCCTGGGGACTGAGAAAGGCGTCTGGCACAGGAAAGCTGGCTGATAAAGAAACGCCTGGCTCAGACTTTGGGCTGCCTTACGACACTGCTACTGGAAAGCCTTCTTGAAAACAACAGAAATCACAGCACCCAAGGGCTTTCTGACTCTGGGACCGCCTGGGTCTGGGACACAGAGTCTTCTTTCTTGGCTCCTGGTCACCCGTGTGGCTAACACAGGTGACAGAGGAACAGTGTGGTTTAGAAACTCTGCCTAAAAGTTAAAGTTATCTGCTTCCTCTTCCTGCTTTCCTTGCTCCTGGGAATCACAGTGCCCTCCACATCCAGACGCCAAGACTGGAACAGGGGAGGGTGGTCTGAAACAAGGGACCAGCGCTGCATATCCCCAGGACTCCTGAAGCCTACAGGAACCTGCCAGGTGAGCTGGCCGACACGCCCAGGAAGGACCTACTTAGGCCTCGGTCTCTCCACCTGTCCACAAACGCTGGGGAGGGAATGACGGCAAGCCCCGGAGCCCACGGACTTCCTGGGTGGGGCTCTCCTTGGGGTTTACAGGCTTGTTATTAAGTCATCGGGTTTCCCAAGGAGCAGGGAGAAACAGGTATTTTTATTACCCACCTTTCTCCTGTTACACAGGGGAAAGCCACCTCTCGACGGCACAGCCGTGCTACCCAGGTGGGCCCTGGCTGTGGTTCCCAAGTATTTGCAAAGAAACTAATGAAAAATGTCACTTAAAGGAAAAAAAAAAAAATCAAGGGTCAGAAGTGCAGGTGACACTCCCCAGAGCACACAGCTGCCTGGACACAGGGCCTGTGAGTGCCGGGGATGGCAAAGAGCACCCATCGGTGCACGGGAGACGAGGAAACTCCTTGTGCTGCCTTTGAAGGTGGCCAGTTTCTGACTTCAAGTTAAAAACTAAAGGCTAATATTCAGAGATTTCTAAATCCACATCTCCAGCCCAGGCCTCCTGATGCGACTCGGGGCAGGCTAACTCTGGCAAGAGAACAAGATCCTCAAAACAGAAACCAGGAAAGCTTGAAGAAAGTGAATCCAAGGCCCCAAAGAAGCAGGGGAGCCTCCGGGCTGCCCCCTGCTTCGATCGGCTGGGCAGGGCTTGCCGTCGAGGGCAGGTCTCCACCCTTCTGCTGTTTCCATGGGGCACGAACAAGAGGCCCTTTTCCAAGGGGAGCCAGCTGTCTCGGCCCAAAACAGGGCCACCCTTGCGTCAGGGCTGACTGTTCACGACCAGAAGTTCCCAGCACAGGAGTCAACACGTGGCCCCAGACTGCTGCATCTGAGCGGCCGGCCGGGAGGAGGAGCCACCTGGCCTGGGCACGGGGCTGGGGCTCACCTGGGGGCTCCCTGGGCGCTGCCCTCCACATGTGCTCCGGGGTCCCTCCCTGTGTAGTAAGGCGACCTTTGGGGTTCCTTTTCTCCCTTCTAAGTTAAAGTGTAAACTTGGAAATTCTCTACTACCTCAGGCACAAAGCCTGAGACTGGGCAAAGCAGCCCTGGGAGGTCTGGGGGCCTCAGGGACTCACTTGTTCCTCCAAACCAGCCCTTTACTCCACCACACCACAAGGTGCCTGGGCGGAGACCACCTCCTCCAGGAGCCCCCCATCCCGGAACCCAGCCATCTGAAGCCATTGCCCACCCCCCACCTCTCATCTCCATCCGGATTTGTGCAACTGTGCTGTTAACTGCAACGGAACTGCCAGAGGGCACTGTCCTCATTTCCCTGTTTCATCTCTCCACTGGCGTCTATACTTCACAGGGCGGGACCCACCCTGCTCTGCTGTGCCCACCATCCTAGAGTCGCACCTGACAGGCAGCACGCGACCTGCAAAGGCTTCTCCCTTTTTTCCCCTTTAAGTGATGGCTTCACATAAAACCAGATTATAGTAAAAGTACACTCGACTAACTCAACCCAGTGCGTTACAACTGCCTCTGCTTGGGAGTTTATGATTATACCCTTCCAGCTTTGCAAAAGCTAAATTAAACTCAATTTGAAAACACACACAACTTAATTCAACAGTCGACCTAGAATTCCTGCTTCTGTCCGTAAACATCTTAAAAAAATGCTCTGAACAATCAGTAACATCTCAAGTGCAGCCTGTACGGGTCGCAGGCTCTCCTCGCCGCCCCACGTCACCGCCCACATCACGCGGGTACACTATGCCCTCGGTCCGTGGTGCCGCATGTTAATGTGACCTGTTACCATGGCGCCCGAGAGTCTGTATTAAATGCTTGTTTCATTTACAACAACTGTTCAGCTACCCATGGAGCAGGAGTCAAGAGTTTGCAAACAGCAGGAGTGCTGCAACTGTCCCTCAGTAAGGACAATGCTTGACCCCATGGTGTTCAGACCTCTGTTTTCCCCTTAGGACTAACCCCCATGGGAGGAACAGCTGGACAGCAATGCCACACGCTGTCCCCTGAGCGTTAGCCATCAGCAAGCGCGGCCAAGTCCAGGAGGGCTCCCAGACGTGTGTCTCCCAGCCTAACGCTGTTAACTGTGGAACAAAAATTACCCAAGAGACGAAGTCCTTTTCCGAACCATAATTTTGGTAAAATTCACAACGGGCTCTAAGAAGGGTAAGAGAATTCCTTCAAGCAGCAGTTTTTTTAAGACCAGATTTCCGAGTAGAGAACAAACTCCTCCCCTCTGCCCATCGGCCCCTGCACAGGTAGTTCTGAAATCACTGGCTCCTTGTCACACACAGAAATCTGTTATCTTGGAGACGCGTTTGGCTGCCAGAATGGAAAACAGTAACGGTAACTGCCGTGGACTTACAGGAGCCTTCTTGTCGATGGGCTTGATGACAAACTTCTTGTCATTGAAAGAGATGTTCCTGATCTCGCTCCATGGGAAGCCAATCTTTGGGGTCAACCTAAGGTCCAAAAAAAAAAGGTGGGAGAAGTTACACGTGTACTTGGATTGGCTAAAGAAAGGTTTGCAAACCCATTTTTTTTTTTAGTTCAATTACAAAAAGCATAAAGCGAGTCCAAGAATCACAACATGTAATATCCATCATAGCCAAGACAGCTGCCATCTGTGCTGGGCAAGCTGACAGGTGGGGGTCAGTGAGCATAGAGCTCTGCGAGGCCTGGATAATATTCCATTTAACACATTTTCCTCAGTGACTGTGGCCTCAGTGACAAGTCTCCCAGCTTGTAATCTTGAGGTCAACTTGGATGCCTAACCTGGCACATCCTTTCATCCTTTGAAACCTCTCTTAACAACCATCCTTTGCAATTCATTCCCACATCACCACCCTGACACCTCTCACGTGCCGGCAGCCTAATCAAGTCCCTTGCGGCAGGAAGCCTACTTCCCGTCTGCTTGTCTGATTAATGTCCCATTTGGTCACTCCATCCCCCTCCTCAAAAATGCCAACACGGCCCTTACCCCACCCGGTTTCTACAGATGAAACCCACAGTCCTTAACTTAGTATCCGAGAGCCTTCTAACCGAGCCCCAGCGGCCGGGTTCAGCCCATCCTATCAACACAGGGTTCACTGCCTGCCACCCCGTGCCTGGAAGGGTCTCCCACCGCCCCCCCTCTCCCCTACCAACCATTCCCAGACATGCAGCTCAGGCCAGCTCACTCTCGGTCTTTAGACAGCCCTTCCCCTCTCCACGTGCCGTCCCTTCTACTACACAAACTATTCTTGTGTTACTCACATTACTGCATTATTACTGAGCTCTCTGAACACCAGGCAGGCACACGTTCTGATGGCCAAGAGCATGTCCTGTGTTTCCCATACACGTTCCACCCAGAGCAGCTGCTCACTAATGGAGAAGCAAAGGGCTTGGCACAGTTCAAGTCCAGCGCTTCCTTGCCGATTGTGTCTGGGTGGCCACTTCATTGCTGAAAGTGGGGGTGTTCAAGTCCCCCCCCCCGTCACTGTGCAGTTGTCTGTTTCTCCCTTCAGAAAATGTTTGTCTTTAGCTGCTCTGATGCTGGGTGCTCGTGTATGTACAATTGTTACATCTTGCTGAGCTGAAGGCTTGGTGTGGATTCGGCTCCTCTAGCTTTCATTTGCATGATGCAGGTCCTCCTGGCTGGCCAGACACCTTCCTGGACGTGTTCCAGGCCAGCGCTCGGATCACACACCCTAATGAGAGCCCCACTGCGGTCCTACTCCATCACGACTCGTCCACCATTGGCCGAAACTCTGGGGTTTTAATTAGCATTCCTGGGAAGGGTCACTGTATGAGTTTAAGACCACATTGCTCTGCAAACTTCATAATTTCCACCCTATTCTTTCTTTTTTCCCCTTGGGAGACAGAGCCCCACCCTCCTCACGACCAGGGTGACTAGGATGGGAGGGCACCATCCCACCTCCCCAGAGGGGAAACAAAGCCCCTCCTCTCCTTCTGGGAGGCACCAGAAGCCCTTTTCTGGCTTTTGCCTGGAGGAGTCCTCCACCCTATTCTTGCAACACATTTACCATGGATACCTTTCCAGAAGTAAGGACAGATCCTCAAGGCATCTTTCAAAGATGCTGCTGTCAAAAACACTCCGTGCCTGTGTACCGTAAACCTCCAATTTAGCAAAGAAAAAGTGCAGAGAGAGCTTCCACTGCCTACCAGCATGTTTAACCAAAAACAGATGGGCAACGTAGTCCCGCTATGACGACGCAAGCCGGGTCAAAGCAGTGGGGGTGGCCTCTGAAGGCCGGGAGAGGGCACCTAAGCCTCTTCTGGGACCCAGGAGTCAGGGCACTGGCCAGGCTGTGGTCTAAGGGCCAAGCCCTCCTGGTACGCGTCCTTTTGTAAGCGCTCTCCTATAAGACCACCAGTGCCCCAAATACATCTGGTTAACATGCTTCACGGCACTCAAAAAAGCACACAGGGAGTTTGTTCAGTTAATCATCATATATGAAATATATAATGTTGTTGTTTAGTAGTTAAGTCATGAATGACTCTTTTGCCAAACCCAAGGACTGTAGCCCACCTGGCTCTCAGTCCATGGGCTTTCCCAGGCAAGAATACTGGAGTGGGTTGCCATTTCCTCCTCCAGGGGAATCTTTCCAACCCAGGTATCAAACCCAAGTTTCCTGCCTTGGCAGGTGGATTCTTGACTGCTGAGCCACTGGGGAAGCCCTATCACTTAAAGTCATTTTGTTTACAGGCCTCTGAATACTGGAAAGGAACTCGGCACGTCATCTGTCCCTGCCATGGATGTCAGCCTCCGTCCTTCCACTGAAAAGCCGTGGAGGAGAGACACCAGGCAGGCATCAGCTGCTTCAGAACACTTTGCTCCAGAACACATGGCCAGCGTGCTGGGAAGGGCGAGGTGCTGGAACCAGCCTCAGCCGTACAGTCAGCACTGTGGACCAGGCTTCCAACGCCCTGGACTTTCAGGAGCCAGTGATTTGGTCTCTGGCTCCTAGTTTTATCTGGGTCTCTCCAAACAGTTTCTAACACAGAAAACTCGGACCTTCAGGCTAGACAGGCATGTTTCTCTCAAGAGCTGAGCAACCCGTCTCCACAGCCTCCAGCTTCTGCTTTCTGCTGTACCTGCCAAGTTTATCCTTGTACGACTGAAAACCTCATGTAACAATTTAGAGTCTCCATAAACGTGACTCTAGAACAAAGATGAGGACCTAACGTGAAAATTCTGACTCACTTTTGAGTTAAAGAGCCTCCTTTAATTCTTGACCATAATTGTAAGCCGACAAAGGTTTTTCTTTTTTTTTCTTTGAGTTTACTTACAGGACACAAACAGAAAAAGACCCACAGAGAAGATTCCTAAACGATTTATAAGTCTGTTTTGTGCATATGCTCAGTTATGTCCAACTCTTTGTGCCCCCATAGACTGTAGCTCCTCTGTCCATGGGATTATCCTGGAAAGAATATGGCAGTGGGTTGCCATGTCCTACTCCAAAGGATCTTCCCATCCCAGGGATCGAACCCGCACCTGTTATGTCTCCTGCACTAGCAGGCAGATTCTTTACCACTCACTGTGCCCCCTGGGAAACCCAAGTCTATCCTTACTTAGGCATAAAAAAATGTTTTTTAAGTATAATTCGAGAAAAACAGGGAATCAGAGCTCTTTGGAGAAACAGCCAATCCCAGGGCTGGAGCAGGGTCTGAGACATCTGGAGGTGCCAGAAAGGAAGAAGTGACTTGAAAATCTGCGGTCAGAGGAGGGCATAGGAGCCAACTCAAAGGAGCTCCAAAAAGCAAATCTCAATCTGAGCAACAAAATAACACATACCCACGAGTCCATATTAATATCAGTAACTAAACAATAAATGGAGAGGAGAAAGTGGCTTCTTTCAGTAGAATTCCATTAATATCTATAAACAAAATGATTATCTTTAAAAAAATCACTTCTCAAATACCACAGTAATAACTGTTTCATGCAAGTCTCAACAATGGATGTAAATTAATAGATGCAAGTATAATACATAGGATATTCACTGGACTCTCCCCTAAATATACTTACTGATCCCAAAAAGGAGGAGAGTGTCTTTGCAGGAAGCCAGGCAGATGTCACCTTGACCTGAGATTCAAGTCAACACCAAAAGCAGGACCTTCCGACATCACAGGCCACATGGTAGGGCAGGGCAGCACTTTTGTGGGATTCTTGCCCAAAGTGCAAACCTCAGATCTTATCGTGGGACAGGATCAGATCCGAGGTGAGGGATTTTCTCAAGAGTCAATGTCAGTACTCTTCACAGGTGTCAAGGCTGTGACAGACAGACTGTGGGACTGTCCCAGATGGAAGGAGACTGGGGGTGGGGGGTAGGCGGGGAGGTAAGGGTGGCGACTGAATGTAGGTGGGATTCCAGGCAGATCCTGGGCAGAAAAGGGACATGAGTGGACAACTGAAATCATGGGAAGACAGTCCACAGACTGTTAAGAGCATCGAGTATCAGGGTGAACACACTGACTGTGATACCTGGACCCTGTTTTATGTGAGATGCTAACACGTGAGGAGAGGCTTCTCGGGCGGCTCTGTGGTAAAGAATCCACTTGCCAAGCAAGGCAGGAGGTACGGGAAATCCCATGGAGAAAGGAGCCTGTGGGCAACAGTTCATGGGGGCACAAAGAGTCGGACACGACTGAGCAACTGAACAACATCTGGGGAAAGGCATATGGGAATTCTTTGCACTTAACTATTTTTGGAAACTTTTTGAAGTCTGAAATGGTTTCAAAGTGAAAAAATGGTTAAAAACATTTAAATTGGAAACTTCCCTGGCAGTTCAGTGGTTAAAGACTGAGCTTCCAATGCAGGGGGTGCAGGTTAGATCGCTGGTCGGTGAACTGAGATCCCACGTGCTGTGCGATACAGCCAAAAAAAAATTCAAAACACGAAGCAGACGGTGATGATGACGTTCCACACTGTGACAGGAGTTTACAGGCATGTGTGTGTCTAGTATCAGCAAATGAGCACTCAAGAATTGTGAATTTCGTTTAAATTTTTACTTAAAAAAAAAAAAACCATACTACTACTCAGTCGCTAAGTTGTGTCTAACTATGACCCCATGGACTATAGCCAGTCTCCTCTGTCAATGAAATTCTCCAGGCAAGAATACTGGAGTGGGTTGCCACTTCCTTCTCCAGGGGATCTTGCCGACCCAGGCATCGAACCCGCGTCTCCTGCGCTGGCAGGCAGATTCTTTACCACCAAGTCGCCTGGGAAGCCACAAAACAGACTGAACTCTAGTAACTAATAGGCACTTTGGGGCGAGTATACAGATGCCTGCAATCTACTTTAAAATGTAGAGGAGGGTGTGGGGACAGAGGGCAGTGACATGTGGACAGGGGGAGGCGTCACAAAGCAAGGGGTTAAATGCCAGCGGTGGAACCTTGGTTGCAGGCACGTGGGATTCACTGTAAAATACTTCCTGTGTTGTAGTTCATTTGAAAATTTTCATTGGAGAAGTTTAGAAAGGTCTGGTGGGAGGATGGGCTTGAGATCAAAATTGGGCCTCAGAGACGGGGAAGAGCAGGCAGAACCACCGAGTCACCTCCCTGGGCAGGGATGAGCCTAAAGGTCTGCCCACACCTCTACGTGGAGGAAGTCGGTTAACCAGGCCCTGCCCTCCCCATCAGGAGGGACCAACCCTCTCTGCAGGGCCGGAGCATCCGAAAACTCCCAGCACCCTGTTTCTGCTGCCCACTCTGCCACGTTAACAGCCACCAAGGCGCCCCCAATCACGTGTCCAAACTCTCTTCTCGGCCAATCAGAGCTGGGCTTTTAAACCTCTTCCAAGCGGTGCTCTAACTCTTTCCGGAGGGGTCCTTGTGGAAACAAACTTGTGTCAGAAACCTAGCTATTCAAAAAATAAAATCTGTTTTGTGTTCAAATTGGGGTACCAAAGACAGAAAGGAGAGGATGGTCTGACAATGGTGATCCTGATATACCTGTGAATCCACAAAACTCACGAATCATAAAATCCCTTTTTGCTCTCCTCGGATACACAGGTAAGTCATCAAAGATAAATAAGGACAAAGATGTAACACCAGTGCCCCTCCCCACTGAAGAGAATACCTGCCCGGGAGCAAAATTTTTAGAAACTGGAAAGAATTATGTATTTTTAAATGGGTGAAACATTTCTAACGTTCATCAACAGAAATGGAAATCAGGATGTGTGATTACAAGCATGGGTGAGCAATGTAAGGGGAGAGACACCGGCCTTCATCTCATCCCCATCCCCTCCTGCCGCAGCCACGACCCACACACAGAGGCCCCAAGGAGTAAGCTCTGGGAAGGACGGGGCTGGGGAAAGAGGGCTTCCAGAAGGCCCAAGAGCTCACGGCAGATCAGGCTCCTCTGATCTTCTGGTTTTGTTTTTGGCCAGAAGAGGCCACACAGCTAATCTCAACCTTCCCTGCCCCAGGCTGACGCCGGCGTCAGCAGCCGAAGTCCACCCCACGCCCTCTCCTCTCTGAATCAAGGGTTTACAGAAAGACAAGTGCTTCCTGCCCTACGCGCTCCCACTTGACTGTTATACACACAATGGAAAAGGGACCCCAAGAAATATCCCCCATCCCGGCATGTTTAATACCAAAAAGGATAAGCTTTTCAGTAAAGACACCTGCTTATCTGCAGGGCTTCCCTGGTGGTTCAGCAGTAAACAATCTGCCTGCAATTCAGGAGCCACAGGAAATGCGGGTTCGATGC
This sequence comes from Bos taurus, assembly GCF_002263795.3. Lineage (NCBI taxonomy): Eukaryota > Metazoa > Chordata > Mammalia > Artiodactyla > Bovidae > Bos > Bos taurus. The sequence continues at coordinate 95,170,518 of NC_037336.1, forward strand.
CTGGGTCAGGAAATTCCCCTGGAGGAGGAAATGGCAACCCACTCCAGTATTTCTGCCTGGAAAATCCCAGAGGCGGAGGAGAATGGAGGGCTACAATCCATGAGATTGCAGAGAGTCAGACACGACTGAAGTGACTTAGCCCGTATCTGCAAGGTGCACCAGGTCTCTATCACCCAACACGCACTGGACAGAGCAGATTTCTCCCTTGAGCAGCGCTCCAGGTCCTCATGGTGCTCCACCGGCAGCTCCACGGCTGAGGGTCAGCCTTTAACACAACTTTACCACAGCTAAGCGTTGTCACCACAGTCCTCAGACCCAGCCACAATCACTTGCTCATCCGAGGAAGGGACTTGTCAGTATTTGCTTCAAAGGAGCACAGCTCTGACTACGGAAGAACTAAGGGACCTGCCCGCAAGAGCGGGGGGCAGCAAGACGCGCCCCACACCCCCCAGGGTCTTCTTCAGGGAGGCCACTCGTTCCACAGCTCAGCTGAGGGGTGGGTGGGAGCCGGAGGGGAGGCAGGGCTGGGGGAGCCAAGCGGCTCACTCAGGTTTCTCCTCGGAGGAAATGGGCATTTATGTGGGTGGGAAGGCGTGCTGATGAGCTGACAGCAGCAAGTTTTTGCCCCTGGCAGTGTCCTGCAGCTTGAAAAACCTGTTGGGACAGCCCTGGCTGTGGCTATGTTACAAGATCTGCTCATTCAGGAGCCAAGTTCAGAGCAGAGGCGGTTTCCCACGCATGTTACCATGAGGCCGTGGTGCTCCCCTAGGACTGGTCCTGAGACCCTGACTCATCCAGGCTGGTTACGTCTGGGTCCAGTGGAAGGAGTGCATCGCAAGTCCTCAGGGACTCACTTCTGGGTCCTCAGATGAGTCCCTGCGCTCCTCTGCTAAGCAAGCCACAGCCTAAGTGTAACTAGAGTCGTCTGACTGACACCACGCCTTCTGGTGGGTGGATAACGGCGCTCCTCCATCCACTCTGGGGGCTCGGCCCAGGGGCGGGGAGTGTCCTACACAGACCCCACCCCCCAGGAGCAAGGGTTCTGCACCCTGGGTTCTGACAAGCATGCTGGGATTACAGCAGATTCTACAGATGATACTGGGCTTCCCTGGCAGCTCAGTGGTAAAGAACCTGCCTGCCAAGGCAGGAGAAACAGGTTCGATCCCTGGATTGGGAACATCCCCTGGAGGAGGAAAAGGCAACCAGTATTCTTGCTTGGAGAATCCTATGGACAGAGGAGCCTGACGGGCTACAGGCCATGGGGTCGCAAAGAGTCGGACACACTGAGTGACCAAACCACGCTACATACAACATCGTCTGTTAAAAGCAGTGCTGGTCTGCTCGTGATCGTGGGGGGTGGGGGGCAGCATACCTGGGGCATGGGAGCGCAGAGACCACTAACATGGGAGCAGGTAAGACGGGGGAGTTGCCACTCCAAGACCAAGGAGCAGGGACCTGCCGTGGAAAACTCGCCCTCGCTCAGTCAGAACAATCTTATTCTGTGAATCCAGCTCCTTGGCAGGAAAAAGGCATCTGTGCAGAGTTCGTAACCACAGGGATGGGCAAAGGAAGGTGGCGGGGGGTGGGCAGCCCTGCATTGCAGAAGAGCCCAGTCAACAAACATTAACACTCTGAGAGGCAATCGGATACCTCCCACAAGTTGAGGATTTAGCTAAATTGTCTGTACATAAAAGCTATTGTTTACAGAATCTTAAGATCTCAGTAGGATCACAAATATTCTTGGCCAGATTAGCACAAACCTCAAACTGCCCACCACTGCCAGCTGGTAGCTGTGGGCAGCCTCAGAGGAGGGGGCGGGGTGCCCTCCTGCAGCTCTGTCTTTCACAAGCCCCAGAGCCTGTGAGGTCATGGACTGGTGGTCCCCCTGCTGGGCCCCTCAGCACATGCTACATGGGCTGATAGACAGGCTGAGAGAGAAATAACAGGAGAGAAAGCACACGCGCCTTTGAACCAACCTCCCACACGGCCACGTCACAGCCGCGAAGCCCTTAAGCGGCAGATGCTGGCCGATCAGTTGCTAGGTAAACACTCTGACAGTAACCCACGTGCGTATCTGCCACTCCCTGCACTGTTTCCAGGCCCAAATACCCCACCAACAGAAGATAATATAAAGTTTGACTCACTTATCGTCTTTCTCATAGATATTTAGTCCAAGGGCATCAACGCCGAGCCAAAGGTCTGTTCCTTTCTTATTTTTTATCTCGAAATAGTTGATCCCGTACATTTCCAGGTCCTGGGCGATCTTCAGGTATTCCAGCATGGCGCTGTCCCTACGTGGGGAGAGCGGACACGGGCGTGAGCCGCATGCGGCTGTTACACCAGCACCTCCCCCGCGGCCCGTCTGCCAGCCTGTGACCCGAGCAGACCCCCAGGCGTCCTGGACGCCGACCGCTGACACCCTTCACATGTTAGCAAAGGACTGAACTGGATCACGCTGGTTCCTCTGGACGCAGAGGACGTCCCTGTAAAACCTCGTCGCTGGGCATGATCTTGTCTCCTGGCCGCCCACGTGATGCCTCAGGGGGCCCCAGGAGCTTGCCCTGCCTCTGCCCTCCCCGATCCACCTCACTAGGAGCACAGAAGATGCTTGCCTCAGAGAGGAAAGGCCGAGGACACACGGTCTCCGAGGCCCAAACTGCCCATGAACTGCAGTGGCCAGGACATCATTAGAGCTGCTGCCAGTGCCTGAAAGGACGACGACAGGACAGACGTCCCACACGCCCCTCTGGTGCTTCTTTAATAACAACTGTTTCTCTCTCGGGATCTTTTTCAACACTGACACCCTTTTAAAGACAACCACCTTATGGACCTTGAATGAAACAGCGCGCCTGATGGTCTGTGAATAACGCTCTGGCCCCCAGGATGAAATTGAAGCATCTCAGACACAAGTTTTTCTTTCCTTGAACACCTGGCTTTAAGAAGAAACCTCACTGGCAGCTTGTTACACCTTCCCTGCCAGGAACCAGCCACCAGCGGCTCCGAGCGGGTCACCGAGTCCCCTGAAGGACCCTAACCAGAGTCTCCCCTGAGAGGACAGAGCCCAGCCTGGCACTCACTTGAGCATCCCGCGGTGTTCTGCATGCCACACCTGGATCCGGTCCTCCCACTGGTCCCTGGTGAGCTTGTGCTGGTCCATGACTCTGGGTGGCAAAGGAAGAGGGCACAGGGCCGTCAATCACCCCAAAGGCTGGGAGAGGCAAGTGACCGGCCACGGCCCAGCCTCACCCAAATGGTGACTTTTTTTTTTCTCCCAAATAAAACCATCTACTTCCTAATATGCAACATTTCTGACAATTAACAGAACTGGACAATTAAGGACCTGGAATGAGAAGAGCCTTGTCTTCTGGAAAAATTTTGAAAAGGTATTTTATTCTAAGCAGCCTCTTCTTCCAAAAGGGGTCAATTATGTGACCACTAGTAAATAAAAGAGATTTAACAGGGGCCAACTCATCATCTACCAGGGAGAGCCAAGAAGCCACGTCACGCCCGTGAGGACGGCCCCGCCCTGCTGAGTATCTCTGCCGCAGGCCCCATTCGGGGGTGGGGATCGGGGCCTGGGGGAGCACTGCGCTGCAGCGGGGGCTGTTGACGGAGTCCAGAGAACCCAACCCCCCACCAGCCCTGCTTGCTGACCCTGCTAACCCGCCACCCTCGAGGCCCACCGGCTGACCTCTGGGGGATGAGCCGCTCGGAGCCGAGGTACCCCGCCTTGTGCAGCTCCTTGTTGTAGTCGCCGAACTTGGCCTGCACGGCGTAGGAGCCCAGGAGCACGGCGGTCTCGGGCGGGCAGTAGATCTCGTCGCTGAGGATGCCCTCCTTCACTTGCAGGAAGAAGAGCTTCTGCGTGATGTCCTGGATGAGCTCCTCGGCCACGTCCTCGGGGTAGAACTTGGCCCGGAACTTGAACTGCAGCGGGCTCTCCTTCCTGACCTCCTGGGCGGACACCTGGGTGGGTGGAAGCCAGACCCTCATTACAAGGTCCATCCACAGACAGAGACCCGCCAGCCCGGCACAAGCTGAACCACTGGCTCAAAGGGTCTGGCAGGCCAGTTTTCAAAAGGTAATGGTGACTCTGAAAGTCACCTTTTTAGCATGGAAGACAGAAGGCAGGTGAGAATCCTGTGATGCCCTCACAAGAGCCCCAGCCCTGGTTTGCGGGGGGCGGGGAAGGGGGAACGATGCTGTAACTCCCAGGGCCTGTCCAAGTGACCCGTGAATCTGGCCTCTGTCCATAGGGCCGGGCCAGCCCAGAACCACGGCCTCGCTTTCCGTAATTCTTCACGGCCTCCCCTGCTCTTGCATGCCTCCTACTGCCCTCCTGCCAGGTGCAGTAATACGGGAGGAAAGCAGGACTTGGAGAAAAGGGAGAAACGGTCTGGAGAAAAGACACTTAGCTTACTGCTTTTCTTTGTAATTGTTAATGGAATTATCCAGACTGTCGAGTTGGAAGGAACTCTATCACAGGCCCAAACAAAGCAGTAACAAGACTTACAAAACATTGGATGATTCATGGTTTTTAAGATTAACAGTCTCGTTGGGGAGGAAAAAAAAAAACAAAACTAAGGTCAACTAAGCGATTATGCATCACGTACTCCGGTAAGGAGAAAGACCAGGGTCTAATTTCCAGCCACTATCCCCGTTTACCTGAAACCAGCAACCTTTCTGTCTATAAAGACTTTTACACAAATAGAAAGGGACAAAAAACAAAAGACAGAGTTTCAATGTCAACAGAGTAGACCAAACCCAATTAATAGCCTGTAAATAGTTAACTCTGACTTACCTTTTTATCAAGTTTCAACCATGTAGGAAATCCTTTGTTATCCACATACTGGAGGCCAAAGTACCACACTTCCCTAAGGCCGATGGTCTTAACCACCTGTAGGAAAGGGACGGGGGTTGAGCTGTCACGAGGCACTCTCTGGAGGAGCACTGGCCCGGGAGCCCTGCCACGTGGTGCAGCAGACCCTCCACAAGAGCAAGGCGCTGGCTTCGTCACACCGGGCAGCCTCCCCTACGCTGCCTGTTACCAACAGACACCAACCATTCAGTCCTTTTTGATTTTAGGCCACATGGTGTCTAGGTTCCTAGTTCCCTGACCAGGAATCGAACCTGGGCCCACAGCACTGAAAGTCCCGAGTCCTAACCACTGGACCGCCAGTGAAGTCCTTGAAACACTTGCTTTCATACACGTTTCAGCAGTGTTAGGGATAACAAAGCTTATAATGTCACCTTTACTGCTCTGGCCCCCATCGCAGCTTCCAGAGTAAAGACAGCCCGGTGGGCTGCAGGGGGCACACAGAGACACACGGGGTCACCAGCAAAGGTGTGTGTGCCGCAGGTGTGGCTGCTCCCACCAGGGGTGCCCACGTGCAGAGGCAGCAAGCTTCCAGGGATGAGGGAGTGCTCAGCTTTACAGGTGCCGAGAGTGACTCTAACCACCCCCAGAAATGTGAAATTCTGATACAGGAAGGGAGAATTCAGCCCTAGGTCATAGGGAGAGTTTCCGTTTCAAATCCTCTCCGGTGCTGGTAAGTCGCTTCAGTCGTGTCCGACTCTGTGTGACCCCATAGACGGCAGCCCACCAGGTTCCCCCGTCCCTGGGACAAATCCTCTCTAGTACTAGGGAAAAAAGTCTCCCGTGGTCGGTCAGAGAGAGAGTCCCACGCTGGTTATTTTTGTGCCTTGAAGCCCAAAAGCAATTTGCTGTGGACACTTGCTGAATATCACCAAAACCGAGTCCTAGGATTTTGCTGTATAAATTCTATGACACGTAATGTTAAGCCTTGGAAAAAAAAAAAAAAAGGTTACCATTCTTCAAACATATGACTTCTATCAAACTTGAAAGAGGACTGTACACACCGCAAGTGACAAATCCGATATCAATACTGAAGTCTGCCCTGAGCCTGCTTCCTCACTGGCTTTGGCAGGAGGGGGCGGATGCTTGCTGGAGGCCCCGTCTGTTCACTGCCAGGCCAGGGACAGACCCACTCATCCGCTCCCTCCACACACCCAGAAAAGGGGAGGAAGGTCTCTACCCGGGACTCCTCATTGTGAAAGACACAAAGGCCGTGTTGACCCCCATCAGGGCTTACCCCCGAGACTCGGGTGAAGCTCCAGGTCTGGTTTCCATGGCAGCAAGTGCAGGAGGCCGGTTCCCAGATCAGGTTTCCTCCAACCCCCTCACTGCTAGTTTCTAACTCCCCACAAGCCAAACCTCCCTCCACCTCAAGGTCTGGATAGGAAACCTGCCCCGCCTTCCTCTCTGAGCAGCTTCAAGGCCGCGGGAGAAAGCCCCACGTGGCCCAGCCATCCCCGCTCCCTGCCAGCCCTTCCGCTCCATCCACCAACTGCAGCCTTGGCCTGGGTCTGACCCGCGGGAAGCCACGTCCTGTCCACTCAGTGTCCCGGCCCTGCACCTGGCGGAGCCCTTGGGCAGACCTGCTCACTGGTTCGGGGAAATTCGGGGACGATGAAAGGGAGACCCCACCAGACCCCGGTAAGTCACCTCCAGCTTCTACATTTGCCAAAACTCCACTCCAATTTCCAGGTCGGTGCTGGGGTGCGAAGCAGCGCCTGACCACCGGCAAGGCCTCTCAGGAAGGCTGCCAACGGAGCAGGTGGCCGGGAATGCACACACCCAGCCCAGCCCTGTCGCCCTACTGGGCCCTCAGTCCCAGCGCAGAATCTATGGAGCCCGGAAAAGTAGGTCTCGCTCTGCGTAAAGCTCAGGAACTGTTCCATCGAAGAATTATCATGGCCCTCACAGTGGTTCGCTGCTCTTGTTAAAAGGGAGAGGTGCATGCTGGCACCCGAGGGGCTTGGGATGCTGCAGCTGCAGGGAGGGCTGGGAGATGCTAGCCTGGCTCCTCACTGTGCCCTGTTCCCCCGCCCTGCACCAGGTGGCAGGAAACAGCCAGGGGGACTGTGGAGACCCCCGTGGGAGAGGCAGCAGGCAGGGCTCGCAGGTGAGGCCCTGGCTCAGGAAGACTGCATGGGATCCCTTCTCCTCAGGGACTGTGGACAGGGAGCACCCCTGGGGAGCACGGGTCCCACTGGCGGTCAGCTCGACCAAGAGGAGCAAGCTGCAGATGGAGGTAATGACTGTGCTCAGCAAACAAAGGGATTCAGATGCTCTTTTCTAACTGGGAACCCTCTGAAGTGCGCAGAGACCAACCTGATCAAAAAGCTGCTTTCCTGTGGTGTTTGGCTGGATGGCAAACTCCAGCTCCGCATCCATGGTGGTCACTCGGACGTTGATCTGAAAAAAAAAAAAAAAAAAAAAACACATCACGCTTAACCGGGTGTTCTTGTAGATGTAGCCCGAGTCTTCCACCGAAACCCAAAGGTCCCGAGCAACGCGGCAAGAGTGTTCCTCCTCCACATCTGAGCTCACGTCTGTCACCACACACACACACCCAGCCTCCACATCTGAGCTCACGTCTGTCACCACACACACACACACCCCCAGCTCTGCACACATATGCAGCTTGGATTCAAACGTGTCCTCGTGGCTTTAAAAAAAGCACACTCACACTTAGGTCTAAGCTGTTTTTCTACAAAGATACTTTGATGACTGTTAATACACTTTGCACACACACACCATCTCACATTCTGACCCCTACCCACAGGTCTGTGAAGCCCCACGGGCGGGGAGCCGCCCCTGGGGAACCCACACCAAGTCTGCAGGTAATAGGAGAGAAGGCTATGTACAGCAACTTGAGAGACCTCAACAGTGAAGGGAGGCGGGCAAATGGCTGAAGACACGCCCAGGAGGACAGAGTGCTGTGCAGGAATCCAAAAGGATAGTTATGAAGGCAGGAAAAACACGGAAGCATTACCAGGACAGGAAGGCTGGGAAAAATGTCATCGAAGCTGCCATACAGTTGGTGGTTTAAAAACATTTACTTACAGGCAATTTTCAAATCTATCACTTGAAAAAACCCAGAACTCGCTAGCATATGAAAAACATACAAATCTATCTACTTTATATCACAGCCCTGGAGGAAAATTTCACAGCAACTATGGTACTTAAGAAATGTTTGCTTCTCACCATTTTTCAAGTGAAATACAGAAACAGCAGATAGACATATATTCCAAACTTGTCCCACTCAGATGGAAATGTAACAAGGACACAGATTAACTGTATTATTTAGCCTCCTGACGTAAGTTCTGAACGGTGGTGAGGCCCTGGCTGGATACATAGACTCGAAGTCGTAAAGACTAATTTTTGTTCACGTAGTTTTTTCCCTAAGGCTCAAAACTGTGATGATGGATACATACATCCAGTCCGTCTTAAAGGGTCTCTGCCCAACATAACATAGAGAAAGGAGGCACAATGCTCCAGGTTTTAAAAAGTTTCCTCTCCAATCTCAAGTCTACACATTCAAGAAATGAAGTTTACTAAGAAGCAAGACTAGGCACATTTTAGAGACTTCAAGTTTATCAAAACATAAAGCCCAAGTTTCTTCCTTTTCCTGACAGCAATATTTTAAAGAAGTCACGAAATGGCTGTTATGAAGCACAAAATAAAGCAAGTCTCTCTCTCTCAATTATGGTTCCAAGGGCACATATGAGAGATGTGAAAAGCAGCCCCAAACGCAAACATTCTGTAACAAACGCAGCTCCGGGTTACACTCAGAAGCCTACCGCGGATGCCACACCTGAGACTACAGTGGGGAGATGGGCGCTGACCAACGCTGGACCTCACAGGCCTTTCTCTATTATTTACTGACTCAGAGACTGAACGACCAGACGATGTGGGCCCAAAGCTTCTACCCCGGTTGAGATGAATACAAGAGACCAGAGGCTCACACTTCAGACTCTTAACTTCTAAACCTTGATCACCTCTAAATCTGAGGAAGAGAAAAAAAGTCACCTCCTAAGACCAATGCTAATAATTAACATAAAAAAGTGATCACCACACCATGTTTAACCATTTTGCAAACTTATTAACAGGAATTTAGGGGGGAGGGGAAGCTATTTTAAGGTTCTGAACAGGTTCACATTTGACTCAAAGTTCACACAACTCTTTGAAAAAGCAATAATCTGCAAAATGAATACTTATTACTAAGGTTAAGATGTGACAACCCAGTGATACATAGAAAACGAACTTCTTAAAAATTAAGTGTTATCAGGAGGGTCTGTGCAACCTGCAAAAACTGCCCTTCCCGCCACAGGACTTAAAATCACCCTCAGCAGCTCCGGGACGCGGTGCCAAGTGTCACCTGGCCTGATCTTTCTAGGAACTTTCCCGAGTCCAGCACACTGGTGATCATGCAATCTGGCGCAGGACCTGGAACACAGCCGGCAAGCCGGAGAGGGGGCAAGGCTCTTCTGACCACGGGCCGGGCAGCGGGAAGCAGGCGTCTCCCCACCAGCCCCGTCAGAAGGAACAGCTAACTGGCCCCAGTTCGAATTCAGGGAGGCACTAACACTCTCAGACAACCCCCAAAAGCACAAGGTCAAGGTAACTGTGATCAGTGTATGCATGTTTCACTAACGGCACACAGTCAACCATCTTGAGACCAAGGTTGAGACAGGAGAAGTCATGACAGCCAGACACTCATGAACACCACGTGAATGAGCCCAAGCGGCTCTGCAGGACTAGACGTGTGTGTGCTTGACGCGCCCCCAGCCTCCTCACACCCCTCACAGGGGCTGGGGCTTATGCTCCATCAGTAGTGTGTTACTTTACACATCTGTCACAATGCGGAAATATAGCGTGAACTTTCACAGTTTAAAGTGATACGTTTACTCAGAAGATTGGGACCATTCACCTGCATGTTTTGGTCCACTTATCCAGGGTTGTTTTTTTGTTTGTTTTTTGTTTTAAAGAAATCGGGCTTTGGCGTCCCAACTCTCCTCTTTATTATCCTGTCCGGTTTCCCTGATATAATCGGTTGTTTTAAGTGTACCTGGAAAAAGCGAGCTCTTGTGTTTGCAGTGGCGCCACGGAAATACAGTGGGATTACGTGCTTCACATGACAAACGTGAGAACGGTCCCGTGAGAAGCGGAGGTCCAGGGCTTAAATGCATCACCACGCAAACCCAAAAGACTCGCAGACTAGAGAAAACCACCGTGTTTTGCCATCTTTACTGCCTTTCTATTCTCCCCCAGATCACACACTTTTATTAAAGGCGATATTCTCTGAAGGCAGCAAAATCCCATAGGAATGTGCGGTGCGGGTGTGCAGTTAGTCATTTAAAATCTATCCCCAAAAGGGCAGTGTTTTTTCCCAGGCTGAAACCCTTTCTAACATTCTGCTGTGTCTGAAGGGGGCAGCAGTGATAAAAGTTTAATTTTGTCCAGGTACCCTCACCCCTTATATACACACAAAGAACCATGTGGCTGGCGTAGATGATAAATTTAATAATTCATGTTGCTCCTTCAAACGCTACTCCATTTGAAGCTATGGCATGAAGATGCAATTAGATTTCTAAAATGTCAGAACCTAAAGGAACCAGACATAAGCACACTCCACTATCTATATTGGGAGTTCATAAGTGAGTTTCAACATGGGAGTCACATTGGCACTCTACAATAATGAGGTGAACCTAAAGGAACCAGACCTAACCACACTCCACTATGTATAATGGGAATTCATTAGTCAGTTTCAATATGGGAATCACATTAGCACTCTACAATAATGAGACTCTTTTAAACAGTTGTATACTAGGTCAGAATTTTAAAGTAAGATAATGTGTTTTAGGGGCTTCCCAGGTGGCTCAGTGGTAAAGAATCTGCCTGCCAATGCAGGAGACACAGGAGACCTGGGTTTGAGTCCCTAGGTGGGGAAGATCCCCTGGAGGAGGAAATGGCAACCCACTCCAGCATTCTTGTCTGGAGAATCCCATGGGCAGAGGAGCCTAATGGGCTACGGTTCACAGGGTGCAAAGACGTGAACAGGGCTGAGCACTCACGCACCTTGGCTCCTCCTCTGGCAAGGCACGCAGAGGGGTGGTAAATTCACATGAAAATCACGAAAATCACGAGCCGGCTGGGAGACTGTTTTCACGGACAAAGGAGAAGCTCACACCTGTTTTCACATGCGCAAAGAGGGGGATGCTCCTCTCCAACCAGACACACGATACAGTACAGGTTCTGTTGCTCCAATGCAACTGACAACTCTTTTCCCAATAAGGAATTAAAGGTGTTAAACCCCAATCTGAAACCTGCCGTCCCCTTGGCTCATTCTGTCCAGCAGATGGGCACTCGAACACAAGGCAGGCGGACAGCCGGACCTGCCTCTGAGCCCAGGCCTCCTCCCGCCCCGGCCCCCGCGGTCCCAGCCCCCAGTGTGGGGGAGGCATTCCCAGCTCAGTGGGCCGTAAAATGAAGACTTATCTGTAAGGATCTTCCAACTCTGCATTCTACAGCTTAACGACAGGAGTGGCTTCCGACACTGCACCATCCGCCCCGTGGCTGGCACTTTCTGCACAACTAACTGAACCTCGAGAGAGGGGAAAAGGCCTGGGGGTGGGGAGGCAGTATTCTGAGGTCGCGCAGCCTGAGGCTCTCGGTTTCTGATTTCTTTGTTTAGTTAATCAAAAGGCTTTGAGAGTATACGGTATTCATGCAAATTGTGAAATTCCAGGACAGTACTTTGGAAAACATGATTTTTGAGCCTTCTCAGTGTAATTTTATCAAAGTGGTATCTAAAATGCCTTCTAAGAGTCTGAGATACGGAAGAGAGTTGACCATAAAATACTATTATTTTACTTGTAACCCGTATATGTGTAAGCTCAATTTCTGGCTGTCAAATTACCCCCGTCACTAATCTCTCCTCACTTTAGTAAGGAAATCTAGTCTTGCAATTTTTCATGAGAAATGTCTACTTCCTCCTGAACTACTTTAAACTCGGTGTAAGAAAGATAACCTCTCCCGCCACACTTTTTACAAAATAAATTCACACCGTACTGAAGACCAAGACAGGAAGGAGAATTTCAAGACCAGATCTTTCACAAACAAGCAGCTGCTTTACATCTTAATAGACCAACCCAGTTCAGGTGATTTAGAAGCCAGAATACTGCAGGGGAAACAAGTTTGCAGTGATTTTACTATATACCCGGAATCAGGAAACCCACTCAGAAAGGGAAATTCAAATAGTAACATTTGAATGTTTGGACTGCAGGCAGTGGACTCGGCAATAACAGATTAATCCGTATATTATCACACCTGCATTTACTCAAAATTAGTGTGAGCACAACTATCTAAGCACCACCAAGATTACGCCGAGGGCCTGACCTTTCTTAATCATTTAAAATGTCAGCGGCTGTTTCAACATCCCCGCCCTCTTTCAAAGTGCCACTTCAGCAGCTTCCACAGTTTTCAAATATTTGGATAAGAGCCTTCAAATGCTTAGAAAGGCTCTGACAGGAAGTTGTCTGGTAAAATTTCTCCCACAAATGGGAGAACGAAAGCCCGGGAGCGTGAAACGAACTGTAAAATCTTCTTCAGGTGCTATTTTGGTTCACGTACTGAATAATTACTGAGATGATACTGTATTTTGGTTTTTCATCCTTGAATCATTAGTCTACAACAGCTTTGTTAGAATATAACTTACATCCCATAAAACTCACCATTTAAAACGTGCACTTCGGTGGTTTTTACTAACTTCTCAGAGTTATGCAACCAACCCCACTAATTTTAGAAACATTTCATCACCCCAAAAAGAAATCCCATGCCCACTAGCAGTCACTCCCATTACGCCTTCCTCCCAGCCCTGGCAACCAAGAATCTACTTTCTGTCTCCACAGACTTCTCTATTTTGGACACTTCACAGAAACAGAATCATTTTACCACGTGGTCCTTGGGGTCTTGCTTTTGTCACTTCATGTTTTCAAGACTTATCCCTTGGATCATGTATGAGCACTCCCCCCTTTTCACTACCAAGTAATATTCCGCTACCTGGATCCCTTTCGTCTGTCTATTCACTGCTGGTGGATATTTTGGGTTGCAGACCTTCCTTATTGCTTGCCATGTTCTTTGGTGATGATATATATGAAACAGCTGGAAAACAGGTCATTTGAACTAGACAGTACTTTGGCCACCTCATGCGGAGAGCTGACTCATCGGAAAAGACCCTGATGCTGGGAGGGATTGGGGGCAGGAGGAGAAGGGGACGACAGAGGACGAGATGGCTGGATGGCATCACTGACTTGATGGACATGAGTCTGAGTGAACTCCGGGAGTTGGTGATGGACAGGGAGGCCTGGCGTGCTGCAGTTCATGGGGTCGCAAAGAGTAGGATACGACTGAACGACTGATCTGATCTGATCTGATCCGATGGTCAATGTGGTATTCAAATGGATTAAAAAAAATGTAGGGGTGAAGATGAAAGAAAATGCATTTTTTAAACCAAAATGCAATTTAAGTGTGCTGCTGCTGCTAAGTCGCTTCAGTCGTACTGTGTCATTTAAGCTGTAAATAAAAATAAGCTGTGTTCTCAGGAAGAAGGTGCCAGCTTGCCAAACAAAGCACTGACTCCTGCCCGCCCCGAGGCGCCCTGGCGCTGGAGGCCACAAGGCCTATGAGGCCCTTCCCTGTACAGACCAGGAGCAGGTGGGCAGAGGGAGCAGCCCTCCCATGGGCTGAAGGGAGAACCCAGGCTCTCTTGTTCAGGGGTATCCCAAGCAACTCAAGTTCTTTCTCTAAATTTTAAGCAGCAACAGAGTCTTGTTTTGCACTTAACTCCGATGGTGTGGAGCACACCATCGCCAGCATTCAATGAAGTGCCCAAAATCTTTTTTTATCTCAACCTTAACTACCTCTGTGTTTTTCAACACTACCTCTGTGTTTTCCTTTCATGGAGTCACCCCCTAAACCCTTCCAGGGCCCGTTCGCTGAGGCCACACCAGGCCTGCTTCCTGGGCACAGAGGAGGCAGGAGCAGCCACACCTTATAGGCTGCTCCCCCCGGGCCCCCATGCTCCACCAGGGGTTCTCGAACTTGAATGCACCGCAGAGTTAACCTGGAGAGCTTGTTGAAACAGCTTACTGGGCCCCGGGCCCAGAGGTGCTGACTCAGGAGGCTGGGTGGGCCCCGCTCTGCCCCGCTCACAAGAGAGGCCACACCCAGGCAGCCCGGCTGGGGAAAGAGGCCTGGCTAGCACTCTGAACATGCAGGAGCCACAGCTTCTTTTGGCAAGGTTAACGGCTCCCCCCACCCCAGTTTTGTTTCCTTTTAACTTTTGTTGCTGGGGAGGATGTGGACCACTTTCAAAAGTCTTCACTGAATTTGTCACAACATTGCTTCTGCTCTGCGCCCTGGGCTCTTGGCCCTGAGCACCTGGGATCCATCTCCTCCCACCCGGCACCCCCAACACACACACTGGAAGTGTCACCCACTGGTTGGCCAGAGAAGCCCCCAAGGTTAATGTACTGACGGCTACTGCTGATCCTCCACCACAGGAAAGTACTCTTGACTAGGCTTCAGTTCCGGAGAAGGCGATGGCACCCCACTCCAGCACTCTTGCCTGGAAAATCCCATGGACGGAGGAGCCTGGTAGGCTCCAGTCCATGGGGTCGCGAAGAGTTGGACACGACTGAGCGACTTCACTTTCACACATTGGAGAAGGCAATGGCAACCCACTCCAGTGTTCTTGCCTGGAGAGTCCCAGGGACGGGGAAGCCTTGGTGGGCTGCCGTCTATGGGGCCGCACAGAGTCGGACACGACTGAAGCGACTTAGCAGCAGCAGCAGCAGGCTCTCGTTCAGTACTAGAACTGAACTCACACAGACAGGTTTTCTTAATGAGATGTCTCCACAGAGGAATCCCTGTTTTAGTCCTCTTTGCAGCCTGATCTCCTTTAAGATAAAAATCAATCTCCATGAACAATACTCCAACTCAGTTAAGTCCCAGCGTTAGCTATGACACACAGTGGTCATTTACAAATGCTGGCTAACAGATAACTACCCTCTGTAAATCATTACCATGAGCTCAGCAAACCTGATTAAGGAATCAGCTGAGTGTAGAAACGCAGACCTGTGAATTCAGCCAACTTAGAAAGCAAAGTCGGAAAGCCCCAAAGGCCAAGTGATCTTTCGTTGTTTAGCTCCTCTCAGGCCACATCACTCATCCTCCTCACATGGTCTTGGCAATGGCTGATACGTTACAGACAACTTTGTTTCTATAAAATGAAGTGGTTGTCTTAGATGTTCAGTGCTGCCCCCAGTAACACTGTTTATTATAAACAAAATTCTACAAAATAGTTGCCATTAAAAATCTGATGACCATACTTTACATCGCTACAGTTTCTAATAAGCATATAGTTTTTTTAGAAGTGTCTAGTGTTCTGTTCATGAAAGGCAGTTGAGAAAACGCCTGTGTGGTACACCATTCTTGTAAGCATAGAGAGGTCAAAACAAAAACCAGTATGTCAAAAAAATGAAAACACTGTACAGAGAGAAGATGAGTAAAATAGAAATGTGGCCTTAAAACACATTTTTCATTAAATGGAGTAATGTCCACAGTAAACTGATACTGAGCATAGTGGCAAAGACATCAACTACACTGTCAGTCAAGAGGGAGGCAGGGGTGGCTCTAAAATGCTGCCACCAACAGCAGTGGCTACAAGTCACCTTGCACCTGAAGGCAAGCTGGATTCAGCAATTCCAGAGGCACGCGTGTAAGCTCGAGCTCTTAACACCTGACTTCACGTGGTTTACTGACCTTTAGAGAAGGTGGGAAGAACGGCTGACTACATCTTACTAATGATATAACCCTATGGCAAACCTGACCACCAATGGATGATAATTTTTATTATTACTCCTTCCTTTCATGCTCCCCTGTATCTTAAGTTTTAAACTCAAGATAAAGTATGTGTGTGTGCTTGTGCCCAGTCATGTCAGACTCTTTCAACCCCATGAACTGCAGCCCACCAGGCTCCTCTACCCATGGAATTTTCCAGGCAAGAATCCTGGAGTGGGTTGCCATTTCCTTCTCCAGGGGATCTTCCCGACCCAGGGACCGAACCCATCTCTTGCATCTCCTGCGTTGCCAGGTGGATTCTTTAGCACTGTGCCACTTGTACCCAATCGTTATCTCCTGTCTTCTTTTTCAAGGTTAAAGAAGAAAAAGAATCCGGGTGAAGAAACTGGCTGGTTAGGCTTAGGAAAACTTTCCAGATGCCAAAGAAAACTGGCCCTCTAGCTCCACAAATCTTGTAGAACAAGAAGTCTATGGAATTCATCAGAACACAAACTGCCAGGCGATGCAGTAAGAACTCCACACACCATCAACTGGTCTGAAGCACAACCACCCAGCTGAGACACATGGGTAAGACAGACACAAACTCGCATTCTATTCAAGTTTCCGTAAAACTGTACAAAACCAGGATAATATAGCAGCCTCTTATTGCCCAGTAATAGGAATAATAAAACCATCAAACGTTAGGGCTACAAGAGTCCACTCGTGACAACTCCTGACGAGGTCAAAGTGCTGGCCTCGCTTCCTGAGTCACGGATAGGCGCTATTCCTGGGACTACAAGGACAGGGGGATGCCTGCGTTGGTTTCCCCTGGTCTCCTGGCGTCCATCAGGGAGTTCTAGATGACTGCATCCCTGTGATAATGGTCATTCCTCCAGCAGGAAGTTCTATATTCAGACTGAGACTGACAGTAAGAAAGACTCCAAGTTCCCTGTAGGTAATATCTGTCAAGAAACTGAATTTAACCCAGCACAATCGAGCACCTCAGGCAAAGCCATCATCCTTTCGGATGCCAACGGCCCTGCCCTCCCCTGCCCACTTCTCCATGCCAAGAACCCGCCTGCCAATTCAGGAGAGGTAAGAGACGTGGGTTCGATCCCGAGATTGGGAAGATCCCCTGGAGGAGGGCATGGCAACCCACTTCAGTATTCTTGCCTGGAGAATCCTATGGACAGAGGACCCTGGTGGGCTACAGTCCACAGGGACACGACTGAAGCGAATTAGCACACGCACGAAGACTGATGAAAAGTCAAGTCAGATCTAGAGAGTTCAATGTCAAATAAGGCAATGCGACTCTATTACAAACCAAGCAGCAATAGGTAGAGTTTCTTGGTTCCCATCTTCAGAGAGTCAGGATGCCCTGGGGTGGGCATCTGCCTTATGTTACAGAGACTTCGTATCACTTTAAGGAGTATTGGGAACTTAGAGTGGATCATGAAAACCCACACTACATACCTCTCATTTCCAAACTGCTCTCCTCCACCACCTTTAGGCTAAGCTTACAGGGGAAAAAGCTAAATTCTTAACATGCTGTGGATAATAACAGGGCAGAGTGAAACGTGAAAGCTGGGTCTTGGAATTTCCCTATAACTTCTGTTTCAGATATCTACATTATGCCATATTTTAGATCCTATTTATGTTACAAAAATATATGTTCTAAGTAGAACAGTTAGAATAGGGAGGAAAGAAAAGTGAAAGCCACTCAATCATGTACGACTCTTTATGACCCCATGGACTGTACAGTCCATGGAATTTTCTAGGCCAGAATACTGGAGTGGGTAGCCCTTCCTTTCTCCACGGGATCTTCCCAACTCAGGGATCGAACCCAGGTCTCCCGCATTGCAGTTGGATTCTTTACCAGCTGAGCCACCAGAAGCCCAAGAATACTGGAGCGGGTAGCCTATCCCTTCTCCAGGGGATCTCCCCTGGCCCAGGAATCGAACCAGGGTCTCCTGCATTGCAGGCGGATTCTTTACCAACTGAGCTATCAAAGAAACCACAGAATAGGAAGGAGGAATAACTATTTCGTAGGATGACTCTAAATGGGTATTTAGGTAAAAGTTAGCCTGAATACCTTCTTTCAAAGGTTGAGAAACTGAGGCCTATAAATTTCCTTACCTATTAAAAATATTTATAGTTGTATAGCTCTTAAAATGTTAGTCCTAAAGCTGTATCTTCATTGATTTTAAAATTTTGAACTTTGTTATTTCCAAATTCCAGAGTCTAAAGTCTGTAAAGTATATGGATAGATGATACAGACAGGAAAAAAGAGCTCAGATCTACTAATACCCATTGTATAATTTCAAGAACATGAAGTGAAATCCCGAGTCTTTCTAAAGAGCTCCTTTTCCTCTGAAAGTAGGCCACTTCCTGCCCCCAGACCCACTTCCTGTCAGCCAAGGCTGCTTAATACAAAAAGCGGACAAACCACTCCCGCCTGTGCTCATAACTAGAGAAAATCCTGACTTTAGAGCTGGAAGGGAACTTTCTGAGTGTCCCACTAAAAAGGAGGGTCAGTCCCCTCCTCTACTTTAAAACCGGGGTTTTGGAAACAGTCAGTGCTACACCCTCCCCGCGGTTCACCAGCTGAGGCACTGCCTTTGGAAGGAGGAAACTGAGGCCGTGAGAAACCACTTGCCAGCCCCCTGACAAACGCAAGCATCCTCACTCGCATCCAAGTTCCAGGTCCGCGCTGCAGGGTAACCTGGTGGGATTTCCCTACCTGCCCATGACACGTGAAAAGAATATCCCTGATACCTGCTGGCTCTTGGTTTTTACGATCTTTTATTGGGAGCGTCTGTAAGTAGGAACTGACTTCCTCTACACTAGGAATCACATACACCCAGTGTGTACATTTTAAACTAGACACACGGACACCACTTTCTGTAGGAAGGGGTAAAAACAGAGAGAAAGTTTACCTTTTGCAAAAGAAACCTGTTTCTTCCCAGAAACACAAATAATCTATACCCACCTCTGCTCTCCCGGCTCCGGGCAGGTAAAACAGATCATCATCCGAGGTCACCTTCTCTGTATCTATTGGGCTTGTGGATTCTTGATTCTGTGATATATGTCATTTCAGCTTTACTAGATGTGGCATACGATTTCAGCACTGATTTAGTTCACTGAGAAGGGAGGTTAATCATATCCACAAACTTAGGATCCCATAAAAGAACGCAAAGTAAGGGACAGGGCCAAAAGGGCTATCACATGCTACAATGGTTTTTAATTCCAGGCTCATAAAACACAGGAAATTAAAGGCCTATAGACTAAACTTCATTCCACCTGGAGCGCACTGTTTTCTTAGTAAATTTAGAAGTTTATGAACAGTTTTCTAATCCAGTGGGGGAAAAGCTTGTGAAAGAATTAAAGTGTCAAAACAACGTCGTTCCTTTGCTAACCTGATGTTTTAGCGAAGGGCATATGAAATAAGCCATGCTAAAACCCTGCACCATTTCTGAAATAAATCGTTGCCCCTAGTTAAGATCACACGTGCTGCAGTATTATTACTAACTTCTACACTGGGAATGGTGTTAAAGAATATTTCTCCTGTAAGGAGCTTTGATAAGGTGTACTTGAACTTGACCAAGAAGTCTTTACTTCTACCATCTTTCAAAAACAGAGACCCCAAACAATGTTTTGTTTTTTTAATCCAAGCTAAAAAACAAAAAAAAAAAAATCAGCAAACAAAATCTGCTTTGAGTAAACCAACTTCGGTTGAACTTGTGCCTTTAAATCACTTTGTTTCTGAAATTATAGGAAGTTTGTAAAAAAATAACCTCTTCAATTTATACTTTGTCACAATCAAGTATGTTACATCTGGAGCAGGATTGTAATTCTGTAGGCGGTTCCTGGACGGGAGTGAGGAGACCTGGTGGCTGCTTCTCAAGCCCGCCCACCAGCCCCTGCAGCTCCCCGCTGCTGCATTTCCTGCAGGTCTCACCTCCTCCCACCCCACCCCCAGTCCCAGCACGGACTGCACACTCATCTCTTCAAATGGCTGCTCAAGATTCCACTAAGTAATGCCCCACCCTTGAGTGCGCTCATTTCCAATTTTCAGCTTCGAGAATGCAGCTATTGAGACAATGACCTATTTCTAGTTGGGTCACCCCTTCCGCCACCAAGAAAAAAAAAATCGTGGGAATACAGAGTCATAGAGGAACCAACTGGGAACAGACAGTTCTGTGTGTTTCCAAGTCACTGCAATTCTGACCTGAGTTCTCCTTTAATAAAAGGAGTGTGGAGGGTGAGAGGGCCCAGGTGGGGTTAAGTCAGTCCCCCATTTCGTCCGAGCACCAAAGGGCTAAGAGCTGTGGTTCTCCTCTGGGGGCCAGATCCTGGGGGGATCTGGTGATTTGAAAAAGCATCTTTCCCTTCTGCCCCTACAAGGTGCTTAAAAAAAAAAAAAAAACAAAAACCAACCTTTTTATTTTGGAAAACTGGAAACATTCACAAAAGCAGAGAGAACAGAGTGGTGGACTCCTCATCCAAGACTCCTGACTCATCCACTCTACCACTTAATTTTTTTTTGCTAGTACATTTTAAGACCATTGTATATCACTTCACTTGTAAAAACTTCAGTATGTAGCCCTAATGGACTTTAAATATATTTTAAGCTTAGATATATATATAAATATATATAAGCATACACAAATACAAAACCACCATGTCCCATCATAGCCCACAATTAAAAAACTATTCCTTAGGTGGCGCTAGTGGTAAAGAACCTGCCTGCCAATGAAGGATACCTAAGAGATGCAGGTTTGATCCCTGGGTCAGGAAGATCCCCTGGAAAAGGAAATGGCAACCCACTCCAGTATTCTTATCTGAAGAATCCCATGGACAGAGGAGCCTGGCAAGCTACAGCTCATGGGGTCGCAAAACGTTGGACATGACTGAGCAACTTAATATTATTAAAGTTTAGTCAATGTTCAATGGCTCCCCAATCCCTCTGCAACTTTGTCATCTTATATTTCCAAACTGCCCTGTTTGGCCAGTTTCTTAATAAACATCAGGTTTTCCTCACCCTATCTCCCTATCTAAGTCCCACTTAAGAGTCCCACCCAAACAGCAATGTATTATGTAAGCAGATACTTGAACACCCAATGAGCAACATCCATCATTATGTAATCAAGGCAGTGAAACAGCTTGACGAGAATACTAATATATATTTTCATAAATAAAGAGGCGGTTCCAATTTAAAACTTAGGTTCTAAGCTTCTACCAAGTGATCTGTGATTCAGTTTTCTCTTTAAAAACTTAAGGAACAATGTTGGATATGTTTCTAAAACCTGTTTTACCAAAAAAAACCTATAGACGTAGTAATGGTGAAGTGAAGTGAAGTCGCTCAGTCGTGTCCGACTCTTTGCGACCCCATGGACTGTTACCTACCTGGCTCCTCTGTCCATGGGATTTTCCAGGCAATAGTACTGGAGTGGATTGCCATTTCCTTCTCCAGAGGATCTTCCCCACCCAGGGATCGAACCCAGGTCTCCCGCATTGTAGACAGATGCTTTACCGTCTGAGCCACCAGGGAAGTCCAATAATAGTACAACATGCAAAATATTATTCAGAAAGAATAAATTTCACAAAAACAAATGCTTGAGAAATGATGGAAGAATCCAAGCAGGTATTGCAAATGACCAGGTACTTATCACCAAACCTACTGTGAAAACAGGTTCCTGCAGAAATGTCACCTTGGCTCACGGTCCAATGCAATGGTTATTTACCAAAAAAAACAACAAAAAAAAAGTCACATGGTGTTGGCTAAGTCACTCTGCTTGGGGTTTCAACTCTTCAACCAAGAAAACAATCAGTGAAGAGGATACAAGTACCTGCACCTCTTGGCAAAGCCCGGATGAGAGCGGACCCCAGCTCCCATCACCCCCGTACAGCAGCTATCTTTCTCCACTACAGTGTAAGGATCTTGAAAGCAGGCATTACCCCCATCTTGCTCACCAACATACTCCCAGGACCGAAATAACCCAGCATACAGTAGCTTCTCTACTTGTTGAATGACAGATGAATTTTACGGAGGGTTGTGGTGGTATTCATTGTGGGAACAGGAGGAAAAAGCAGGCCAAAAATCTATTGCATTATTAGGCTGTTTAAGTCAGGGGTTAAAAAAAAAAAAAAAGGATGCCCACCATGAGGTATGAAAGCCTTTAATCAGATCAGAATTCACTCGTTCCAAGTGGAGTGGCCACATTTACACTGTCCTCTGTGTGACAAAGAGACCCTGCTACACACAGTTCAAGGCAGGTCCTGGGACCTCATTTCCAGAGAGGGGGAAGGGCTCGGGGACAATGAGCGGCAGGCACGCTCCCTACACACCGACCCTTCTTCCCTCTATCTGCCAATGAAGCAAGCACTTAAACGTCTCTTCCAGAAGCAGATAATGATGCCCCCACCCCCAAACCACTTGGCTTCTCACTCTGGGGCCAGGAAAGACAGAAAGCAAAGAAACAAGTTTATCTATCGCCGTTTTGCGTAGAAATAAGCAGTAAGGGGCGGACAGTAAGAGAGGGGGCTCTTCTTTAGCCAAAATTCTCCCAACTAGGGATCAAATTATAAAACCATCTAGGCTCAAACACTTACACATAGACAATAGTTAATTTTAAATGATCGGTGATGGAAAAAAAGCAACCCATTCATATAACACTCTCTTTCCAACTCAAATATCGGGTACAAATTGCTTTCTTTTAGCATATGCCAGAAACCTGTCATTATACAATGGCTGAGCAAATGTGACACAGGATACCACCACTTCCCTAGAGAAACAAGATCTGCAGAACACCAGCCTTGTTTAAAACATTACCACAGCGCCAGCCATGCCTGCTCCTTGGTGATGAAGCTCACAGGAAACGTCCACCTCAGGCCTGCGATGCACTGGACGCCAGCTAACAAAACCAATTCTTTGTACTTTGATGAAATAGTTTTAAAAATTGGAACCAATGGGGTGGTTCCATATGGATCCGGCTCCATATACTATTAGCTTTGTCATGAAATAGACAGGAAGTTACGTCAAAGGCTCAGCAATAATTACTTTTATCCTAAAGCAGGGATTGGCAAATTTTTTCAGTAACAGGCCAGACAGTAAATACTTCAGGCTTTGCAGGCCATTATTTGGTGGTTGTTGTATATTATTGTTCTTACTGCTTGGAAAAACCCTTCAAATTGTAAAAACCAATCCTGGTACCCCACAGGCAGAGGAGGCCTTTCCCTACCCCATCCTGAAGTGGAAACAATGGTTTACGATACTTGAAACGACAATCTTTTGATATAGACAGTTTTAAATTGATCATCTCTCAGGCAAAAATAGAAAAGAAAATTAGGCTGTGGGTAGTGAGTCGGACATGACTGAAGTGACTTAGCGGCAGCAGCAGCAGTGACTTCAAATCTAATAGAATGGAGAGCAAAGTCTAATGCTGCTTATTATAAAGTTTCATCCTTTATCAATAAAAGTCCGGTCAGGGTCAGAAATTTTTCATTTTGCTTACAAGGTTTGTTTTCTCAAGTATATTAGGTTAAAAGAATAATTATTATGATAACACACTTTTTTCCATTTCCTTTGAAACAGCATTACTGTTTATCCATGGGTGTTTAAACAGGCTTGGAGGATGGAATGTGAATCATAAAACAAGGAAAACAGTAGCAACCACTGCTGCTGCCTGAAATGCCCTTCTGCCTTTTGGCACTGGTGAACTCCTATGCATCCCTCAATACCCACCCGAGGCATCTCCCGCAGCTGGGAGGCGTTTCCTGGCTCTCCAGGGCACATAATATTCTGTATCTCTATTACCACACTCACCATACTGCACTGCAATTGTTTACATACCGGGCTCCCCTTCAAGGCAAAAACCTCTTATTTTTATAGTCGACACCTAGCACATAAGGCATATAATCGGGCTTCAATAAATGAGGAAGGAACCCATGTGATTTACAAGGGAATTCTGACAATGAGAAGACAGAGGATGAAAAAGAGAGAGTATTCCCTTTCACTAAATAACCCAAACGTTTCACACCGCTATTTTCCCTGAAGATCTACTGACCAACGTCACCTGGTTTATAGCAACCCAGGGTCAAAAGCCCTCGGTTTTAACTACGGGTTACACTGGGAGTTTGTAGATTATGTTTCAAGGGGGAGGCGTGCATAGGAAATTAAATAAAGTTCACAACGTTGGAAGAGAAACTGTTTGGATTTCACAAATATAAGCTTTGTCTCAGTTTACTATGATTTTTTAAACCTTTTATTCTTTTTTTTTAACTTAAAAAAAAATGTATTTGGTTGTCCTGGATCTTACTTGTGGTGCATGGGCTTAGTTGCTCCACAGCATGTGGGATCTTAGTTCCCTGGCCAGGGATCAAACTCATGACCCTGCAATGCAAAACGATTCTCTACCACTGGACCATCCGGGAAGTCCCCTGTCTCAGTTTATTTTACATAACATTCTTTTCACTTAAAAAATTTTTTTTCTTTAACTTTCACTTTACAGAGGAACAAAATAGAGCCTCACAGAAACTAAATGGCTTGCCAAAGTACAGGTAAATAGTAAATTACAAAACTATTTTTATGGCTCTTTGCATTTTTATTTTATTTGGAAAAGTTATGTACATTAACTATATTGGGATGGCCAAAAAGTTCATTTGGGTTTCTCCATAAGATGTTAACAGAAATATTAAGTATTTCACTTTAGTCAAAAGTCTCTAACTCATAGCACAAAGTTTATTTTTCTTTCTTAAAAAAGAAAACTATTTACAGAAGTCTGGAATAAGATCTTTATTCTTTATGTCAAAAGCCATAGATAGCATATTAGAAGCAAAATAAGGCAACTTTCTGGTCTCTTCAATAAATATTCCATATTTAATTAGTAGTGGCAGATGCACAGAAAGCGCTGAAATTAAAAACTAATTAATTGAGTAGTTGAATCCCAAGTGTAGTTAGTACTGAAGTTAAATAAAACATAAGGGATAATTCAAAATGTATTCACTAATTTTCAAAGAAAAGACTGAATCCTACTACTTCAGATTCGAATTGAAATGCCTAATTACTGTAAGAAAGAGTTATACTGAATTACCCCAAGAATTCCCAAAGTGTCAGATTCAAAGTTTAAGCTAAAAAAAGTAAAGAATTGTTAATTAACTAGTTGTGATATTGCTTTCTTTTTCTAAAATGCAAGAACTAGTAAAATTATTCAAAATGTTGTTAGAAATTACAATACTATTATTTAGGATGGTAATTAAAAGGAGAGGCCAGTGTGGAAGGATAGGAGAAAAAAGAGGAAAAAAGGAATGAGATCTCTTTGTTCCCAGCCATTTAATAGGAAATGTTGGCCTCTTTTCCCCTTTAAAAACAAAGAGAGCCAAAATTTGAAAGCTCGTTGGTCACTGCCAAATTAAGCTCTGCAACTGAACTCCCTGCAGAGAGAACTTCAAATCAGAGACACGCTCTGCACCATAGCTGGGCTTGCCTTTCTGCAGCCTCAGCCCCATCCAGTGATCTCCCTTTTCCCACCCTGGCCACGTTCCAAACACCAATGTCGGCCCCCGTGGCACTGGAGCTGGGACCGTGTATCTACGCCCTGAGCGCCTCTGCCTGGGCGGAGGCACTGGGATTACACTGGCCATCATGGCCCACACACAACCACCAGTATCAACCCCACCAAGACAGCCTCATGGCATTGCTGGGGCCCAAGAGAAAGGAATATATAAAAACTGTCCTTTTCCTATGAAATCATCGGTTCCCAGACTCTGGGAGTGCATCGCAGCCATCTGGGGAACTTACTTAAAGCACAGACAACCAGTCCTCCTGTCCCCAGAGATGGGGATTCAGGAGAGGGACCAGGAACCTTCACGTGTCCAGATACTCTCGAACACCCTGAAGTGAGAGTCCAGTACTAAATGAACGCTCGCGTTTAATGATGTGTGTCTACAGCGTGCATGTACACTCAGGAGAAACCTGAAGCTGCTGGACCACTTTTAGTTGATGCAGATTCCAAAATCCTACCATTGGCGAAGTCTGGTACTTGCAAGATATTATGGCAGCGGGCCATGGTGAGAATCATGAAAGAAGGTGAGTTCTTTCATCAGTCACAGTCACAAATTTATTAACATGTACCCACCAAGCTCTAGGCCTCCCCTCCCACACTCGATCCTTTTCCAGGCTCCTTATCTCAGAGGATGGCGTGAATGGCACCGCCATCCACCCAGTTGCGCGAGCTGGCGCCCTCTGGCCCAGCATAACCAGCCCATCACTGAGCCCTATCAAGGTCACCTCCGAAAGAGCTCCCAAACTCATCCTGTGCCCCCCACCCCGCACCCCACCAGGTCCAGGCGGCCACTGCCTCTCAGCACAGTGCCTCCTGCCTCCAACCTCAACTCTAACCCTAAGCCTAAACCTAACTCTAACACTAACCTGAAAGAAAGTGCTCAGTTGTGTCTACTCTTTGCAACCCCATGGACTGTAGCCCAGCAGGCTCCTCAGTTCATGGAATTTTCCAGGCAAAAGTACTGGAGTGGGTTGCCATTTCCTTCTCCAGGGGATCTTCCCAACTCAAGGATCAAACCCAGATCTCCTACATTGCAGGCAGCCGCTTTACCGTCTGAGCCACCAGGGAAGCCCTAACCCTAAAGCAAGTCTGACCAGGCCACCTCCTTCCAAGTTAAAACCCTTCAGAGCTTCCCTGGAGTTAAGCCCCCACAGGGCTGTTTCCAGGCCTTTTCCTGGAAGCCTACACTCACCTACTCTCTCCCACCACAGGGCCTGCATGCAAGTGGTTTCCGCGGGCGGGTGTGCCCCCACCTGGACACCCCTGCACTCTAGCTTCTCAAGCACAGGCAGTGCTGTTCCTGACCCCCAGCCCAGGACTCCCCTGCAGGCACAGCTTCGCACACAACTCAAGTTACCCCACGACCACTGTCTGTCCCTCCCACCGGACTGGAAATCCACGGCAGCAGGGGCTGTTTCTGCGTCTGCTCACCAGCCTCAACACCAGCATGGTAAACGAATGCTGGACAAAGGGATGAGCGCACAGACCCGTTCCCTGTGCCTTCCAGCATGACCAGACAGACAACACCGCCCAGCCCGCGTGTCTCACCAACACGTGAGAGTCTCAGCTGCCTAACTCTCCATCTGGGTGCGGTGGAGGGGGGGAGATAGACAAAAGTGACTCCACGTGTCCTCAGTTGGGGGGGGAGGGCGGGGGGATGAGGGAGGTAGAAAACATATCCCTGTTAAAATCCTTAATGGAAAAGAATACAAAGTCTCAAGAGGCAAGGGCATCTCAGAAATTATCTGACGACTCTAGCACAGGGCAGGATTCCAAACACACTTTCAGTTGTTCTACTGAAGGGAGTTGATCTACTTGTACATTAGAAACTTCCTTATCGACACTTCAGGGCTGAATGGCTAAGGCATCACGGGTGCCACTGAAAGGCAGCTCGGGCTAAACTTCTCAGAAACAGCTGAGAGCTTGGCCCTGACACAACAGCCTTTTCATCCCTAAGCCTGACTGCAGCGGCTTTCCTTCCTGCCGCCCCGTGGGTCCTCTGTCACAACGAGGAAAGAGGGTGGGGGAGCGGGGAGGAAGCAGGAAGCGGAAGGAGCCCGTGGGTCACCTTCAGTCGACCGTGGGCACACGAGGCAGGCTTCCTGAGCCACGGCCCTGAGCACCCAGTCCACGCCTCTCCCAGATGAGAGACACCAACCAGGCCAGACCGGCCAGCTGGGCAGAGGCCGTGGTGCCTTCTGGACCTCAAACCATCCTCCTTGGCTGTCTACCCGTCACAGCCCAGAGCAGCTCTGGGAAAAGCAAAACCAGACGATGGACCGCAGCCCTGCAGCGCCCGGGGGACCAGCCCAGGGGACTGAGCAAGACTCCTCAGTCGGCCTGCCCAGTTCCACACTGGCTGGCTTTTCTACTCAGCTGTGTCACACGTTACCTAAGCCTCTTTCCCTTCTGGATGGCTCCCAGGGAGTTTTCCAGGTCCCCTTCCCAGTGTCTGCCTGAGTCTGGGCTCGGGTCCCAGACTGTAAGCTCCCTAAGGACAAGATCTGTTGCAACCATCTGCGTGATACTTTGTGCCTGGCACCCAGAGACGGGGCCAAGATGCTCTCTGAAAGCAGACGTGCAGTCTTCCTAACGAGCAGTATCAAGAGAAAAAGCAGCAAATAGATATCATTTCCTTTATGTAATTGTTTTGCGAATAGAGTCACCATCCACTGACTATTCAGACACAATCAAAAATACTCTGCCTGCCAAATTCAAGGGGTCAGAGGCGGCCCAGATCCTGACTCTACAGCCAACTTTACGGTTTGCCCTTATTCCTGTTGTTAAAAATCACCATGGGAAGTCACCTACCAGAATTCTTGGTTTGGGCTTGAATAATAGGAATCGATAACTGTTCGAAGGACACACCTGCAAAGCTTGCTGATGATGCATCCACTTTAACATCCAGGGAGGGAGCAAAAAACAACAGTAACAAAAACTAGATACACTCTAACAGCCTTAGAGGGCCCATCAGCCAGTAAGCTCTTAAGGACCTGCAGGTGGCCCTCATGGGATTCACATGGACAAAGAGTTAAGTGTATTCATTTTACAAGGCAAAATCTCCAAGACCCTACTCCACCAAAAAGGTAGGAGGTAGAAACTTCCCATGGTCGACATCTGTGGCTCATAAAAGGACACCTCACAATTCCACCTGCAAATAACTGTAAAAATTACATAAAACATAGTCTTTCAGAACCTTACTCTGAGTTACTGCGACCCTAACATACAAGTAGGTTACAAGTCAAGAATGGCTACTACTATCCTTCCTGAAAGAATTCAACAACTACTTTGTCAGAAAAACATTGTTAAGTTTCTGGTCCATCATAAAGGAACTTTAAAGCCAAATGAAATGAAAACATACCTGCCCAAAGAAAGAAGAGAGCCTTAAAAAGCAAGGCCATTCCCACACACGGCACAAGGGTGGACTCTGCGGACACCGTGCCAAGTGGAATGAGCCATCCCAGAAGGACAAATGCTGTGCAATCTCACGTGAGGCACCGAGAGGAGTCAAAGGCAGAGAGACAGAAAGGAGAGGGGCGGCTGCCAGGGGCTGGAGGGAGTGGGGAAAAGAAGTGAGTGTTTAATGTGCACAGTTTCCGTTTGGAACGAGGAAAAAGTTCTGCAGGTGCGTGGTGGTGACAACTGCACGACAGTGTGCACGTACTTAATGCCCTAAACTGTACGCTTAAAAATCCCTGAGACGGTCAAGTGTACGTCATGTAAACTCCACCACTAAAAAACAAACAAAAAACACACACGCCAGGAAAAGAAGACTTTATGAGAAACAAAAGTAGTGACTGATAGGAGACGGGTATACCGACTGTTATCTGAGTGATATTTTAAAAGCTGAACTCTCAACATCTTTTCTTTAGTGAAAGCCACAGACCAGGAGCGGTAAGTTCCTGATTACTGCTCTGAGTAACCAGTACAGGGCTATGCCCGGAGTAAAGCTCTATGTTTAGGTCCGTTTTACACCACAGGAACTGTAAAGCCCGAAGGTCATGTGCCAACTACCAACTGGAAATGAAAAGAATTATTCAGTGTAGGAAAAAAAAATTGTCTGCATCGTGAATGAATCATCTTGATGATGTAACTGAGGCGAAACCTCTACTGGCTTCTCAATCTGTTAGCCTATGAACATAGTAATTTATTTAACCTAACAGTAAAAACTTATAAAGAACTCCTTTCAGAGAATCTAAAATGTGACGGTAGAAAACAAAACACATAAGCACTGACTACAGAACCAACTCGTTTGAAAAACTAGAAGGTTTCTCATAAACTCCATACGTATATGAAATTATGTATGTATTTTATGTATGGGGTGTATTTTCATAAATTTCATAGGAATCTTATTGTAATTTTCAGTGAATCCAGATATTCTCGCCACTGGGATTCAAAACTCCAAAAATCTTCAATTATCTCCACAATTATCTGGTCACCAGTTCACCTGTGTTCAAGCTGGTGTAACAGATACCACTTGCTAAGAAACGCTGGTCACAAAGAAGCTGCCTTATTCGCCCAACTTAAATGAAAGCCGTATTAAGCCCAGGCTGGCCACCATCCCACCAGAGAGACAGATTCAGGCGACATAAATCAGATTCGGGGAGAGTGGGGGTAAGAGGTGCGGGCGCAGCAGCGCTCGGGGGTCAGCTGATGTTTCGGAGGTGCGCCAGGAGCCTGATTATCAAACTCCTGGGCTGCCTGCCTTCATCTGCAATTCAAGTTCATTACCAAAGCCCTCTCCGAGATAGGAATCCTGCTGCCACCAGCAAATTCCCGGGTTAACAGAGCACGGCTTCAGTAGGATGAACTGGAACGAGGCTACCCCCAGAGAGTATCCCCTCCACCCCCCCTTTAAAAGAGAGCGCCAGGGGAGGAGTTGGGGCTCGCCTGCTCCCAGACCCGGGAAGGCAGCGGGCGCGCGCCGTGGGAAGCCACCTGCCTCTCCTGCGACTCAGGCTCCTCTTCGGGGAAGAAAACTTCCAGGTTGTCTTAGGACAGGGGTTTTCCACCGCCCGAAGCCGTCTAAAAGGCATTCGGATTTTTCTCAAAGACCCTAACCCCCAAGGCGCGGTGGCGGAGGGGGCTCGCAAACAAAAGGACCGTAGAGAGAACAGCATCGCAATCTTGTTTTCTCCAAGAGTTCCACAAAGGGATGACGAGGAAGAAAAGAGCGGAGACGATCCCCTGCTCCTGCCCTCTCGTCCGCCTAGAACCTTATTCTACCCCCTCCCAAAAAACCCCAAAAGCCCCAAACCTCGCCCAGATAACTCCGCTTGAAAATCGTGCTCAACACATCCCGCCCTGCCCACACACACCCGAGAACTTACCGGTTTCGGCATTTTCGGTTCTGGACGGGTTTTCTCGCCTTCCTTGGAAACACGCTCTCCAGCAGCAGCTGAAACGCCCTTTCCCGACCTGCAGGCGGAGGAAGCCCTATGAGCGTGCCCAGCAGTCCTCCTGCCGCTCCCGCCGCCGCCGCCCCGAGACTCGGCGCCCGCCCCGCGCTGCCGCTTAAGAACCCGCCGGGCGGGCGCCGGAATGAGTCACCGCCCAACCTGCAATTACCGCGGGCCCGGCGGGCCCAGCGCCGAGGGGGCGGTGGGGGCGCGGCGCCGGGGGGCGGGGCGCCGAGAGGCGGGGCGTGGGCGGAGCCATACGCCATGGGGCGGAGCCGGAGGCGGGGCCCGGGCGGTGGGAGCGCGGCGTCGGGGGAAGGAGCGCAGGGGAGGGGTGTGGCCAGGGGCGTGGCCCTGCGGGGGCGGGGCGCGGGGCGCGGGCGGCGGGGAGCTCAGAGGAGAAGACAGGAGGGGAGGGGAGGAGCGGGGCGGGGCCGGGCGGGGCCGGGCGGGGCAGCTGCTGGCTAGGGGCCTGGGCTGCTGGGAGAGGGCCGGGCCGGGTCGGGGCCGGGGGAATGGGGGGCTGTCTGCCGAGGAACTTCTCGAGGCGCCCCGGAAGCCCGCGGGATCCCAGAAGACGGCAAGTTTCACTTTGTGAAGCAACCGTTTGCCCCAGGGCTGAAACCGCAACCGTCAACCCTTTGAGAAATACTTTGTGAAAATGGTCCCCGCCCGGACGCGGGCGCGGGGGGCCGGGGGCGCGTTCACGCAGCCCGGGCTCCACCGGCGCTCCGGGAGAAGGGCCCGAGGGGCCAGGCTGGGGCGCGGGAGGTCGCGCGGCGGCCACGCGGGCAGCCTCGGCTCCACCTGCCGCGTGTGTGGGCCGCGCCAGGGTCCTGCCGGTCCTGGGCTCCCGCGCCCACTGCCCCGTCGGCCGGGCGTCCTGCGCCGCCACACCTGTCGTCCTGTTCCGGCCCCTCCGCCGAGCGCGCGGCGCGAACCCCGCTCCCGCCGACCCGGGCCGCGCCCCGCTCACCCGCGGCTCCTGCAGAGGACGGCTGCGCTCCCCGCGATCCGTGCGTCCGAGCAGTGCACCCGCGGCCCGCGCTCCCGAGAGTCCCCGGCGGGGCGGGGCCCCGGGGCCGCGCCCCTGCCCACCCCGCCCGGCCTGCGAGGTGCGGCTCGCGGGGAAGATGGCCGCGGGGACCCGGGGAGGGGGCGCCCCCCGCCTCCCCCACCCTCGGAAAGACCTCCCCTCAAGACTTCTCTGCCCTTCTCCTCGCCCTCGGAGAACTTTGCCGACCTTGACTCAGCTCCCGAGGGTGGAGGAGAGGTGCGAGACCGTCCCGCGGTGGACCGAGGGAGTGCAGGGATGTGTAAATAAGCCTGCTGGGGCCGGAAGGCTGCCGCCGCGGAGGAGCGGGGCCTCTCGGGGTGCGGCCGTCCCCGTGGTCAGGTCATTTTGTCGTCCTCGACCCCGGCGCCGAGACGGGATAATTTTTGAGAACCGGGGACCTGGGCTGCTGTGTCTCCCCGCGCACGTGGCCGCCTCGGCGCTCTGATTCCGCGGAGATGATGGGCACAAGCATTAGAAGGCGCTCCATAGCCCAACGCTCTTGGTTAAAGGACACCCTTGTGGCCTCATTTGACTTGATTAACTCAAAGTTTATGGGGGGGGGGGGGGCGGAGGATAGAGAAGAAATCTCCTTAGAAATTCTGAGAATTTTTTTTTTTAATTTTGTTTTTGCAAATGGTTCTCAAAAGGATTTAAACACACACACGGACCTTGGTGGCCATTGGGATTTGTTGCGCAGCGATTAAGAGAGCTAAGGAGAGCACCGGTTCTCAAAGCCTGCTTCCCAGACTAGCAATAACAGCATCACCTGGGAACTCGCAGAAATGGAAATTCACAGCTACTTCCCAAAACCTACAGAATTAGAAACTCTCCGCCTGGGGCCCGAAGTCTGAATCTTAAAGCCCTCCAGGTGATTGTGATGTAGGCTAAGGGTTGAGGCCAGAGATTTTCCTGAATTCCTTTCCTGGTCTAACTCCCTATTTGAGTTGAATAAGTTATTTAACACTTTACCATTTGTAAAATGGCATAATTATGGCACCTATTTCATAGAGTTGTTATGAGGATTTAAGGAGTCAAGGACTTCCCTAGCGGTTCAGACGGTGAGACCCAGATTCCATCCTTGGGTCAGGAAGATCCCCTGGAGAAGGGAATGGCAACCCACTCCAGTAGTCTGGCTTGGAGAATCTCATGGACAAAGGAACCTGGTGGGCTATAGTCCATGGGGTCACAAAGAGTTGGACACCACTGAGTGACTAGCACAACAACAATGAGTGGATACATATAAGATGCCTAGAACAGTGCCTGGCACATAGTAAGAGTGCAAGTCTGTCCTGGTACAGAGAGCAACTAGTGACTCTGGGCAAACACTAAATGGTAAGAGTCTCTTAGGCGATGGCACCCCACTCCAGTACTCTTGCCTGGAAAATCCCATGGATGGAGGAGCCTGGTAGGCTGCAGTCCATGGGGTTGCTAAGAGTCGGACACAACTGAGCGACTTCACTTTCACTTTTCACTTTCATGCATTGGAGAAGGAAATGGCAACCCTCTCCAGTGTTCTTGCCTGGAGAATCCCAGGGATGGGGGAGCCTGGTGGGCTGACATCTGTGGGGTCATACAGAGTCGGACATGACTGAAGTGACTTAGCAGCAGGATAGAGATACTAGTAGGACCCACTTCATGGGATTGTAGGGATTGAATGAGGTAATGTGTGCAAAGTGTTTAGCACCATTCTGGCCTCTTAATGCCTATCCTCTCTTTGGGATGGACTGCTTTAGGGATAGCCCTTGTCTCCTATGACCCCTTCCCCCACCCCTAGCTGCAGGTCCAGGGCATTTCAGACATCCAGGTGAGTAGGGAGGCCTTTTTTGAGATTTGGTCCTCTATTTGGGCAGGTCTGTTCCCTCTGAAAAAGGAACTTTTAAGAAGTGAAAATGTAAAGGGAACTGCATTAGTAAGGTAACTGAAAGGTATTTAACCTAGTGATAAAACTTCAGGTTGGACATGTCATTCCTCCCATGCTCTATCTCCACCTCTTATCACTGCCTGGAGCCTTGTTAGTCATTTTCGGTCCCCAACTATACTGATAGGATATGCCTCTAATTTTTTTTTTATCTCACCCAGGTTACAGTATTTTGTTTTAACTGGATGTTTGAAATAGCAGTAGCCTAATACCTTCTGGAGCATTTCTACACTTTACCCTTCAGGGGAATACTAAGAAATGAACTGACCTGTGGCAGTGTTGTAAAAATGAAAAAAGATCACAGGTTTTAGAAGCACACAGAGCCAAGTAAATTCTGGTTCCAGCTCACAAACTGCTCACTTTGGGCAAATCTCTTAACCTGACTGAGCTCTTACCTCTCCATCTGTAGGCTGGAGATAATGTTTATTTCATAGTGTTCTTGTGTCACTGAGTCGTACAATGTTAGCATTCAACTAACTCAAAGGCAACTTCTAGGTATAATTTTATGGCATAAGTTAAAATAGTACTTTGTAAATCAACTATATTTCAATTTAAAAAAATCTACATGGGGAGGGAGGAGGGTTCAGGATGGGGAACACATGTATACCTGTGGCGGATTCATTTCGATATTTGGCAAAACCAATACAATATTGTAAAGTTTAAAAATAAAATTTAAAAAAAATCTACAAATAATGCTGGAGAGGGTGTGGAGAAAAAGGAACCCTCCTACACTGTTGGTGGGAATGTAAATTGGTACAGCCACTATGCAGAACAGTATGGAAGTTCCTTAAAAAAAAAACTAAAAATAGAGCTACCATATGACCCAGCAATCCCACTCCTGGGCATATATCCGGAGGAAACTGTCATTCAAAAAGATACATTCATTCCAATATTCGCTGCAGCACTATTCACAATAGCCAAGACATGGAAGCAACGGAATGTCCATTGACAGACGAATGGGTAGAGGACACGTGGTATGTGTGTATGTGTGTGTGTTTATGTGTGTGTATATATTTGTGTGTGTATGTGTTCAGTTCAGTTCAGTTCAGTTGCTCAGTTGTGTCCGACTGTTTGCGACCCCATGAATCGAAGCACGCCAGGCCTCCCTGTCCATCACCAACTCCCAGAGTTCACTCAGACTCACGTCCATCAAGTCAGTGATGCCATCCAGCCATCTCATCCTCTGTCGTCCCCTTCTCCTCCTGCCCCCAATCCCTCCCAGCATCAGAGACTTTTCCAATGAGTCAACTCTTCACATGAGGTGGCCAAAGTACTGGAGTTTCAGCTTTAGCATCATTCCTTCCAAAGAAATCACAGGGCTGATCTCCTTCAGAATGGACTGGTTGGATCTCCTTGCAGTCCAAGGACTTTCAAGAGTCTTCTCCAATACCACAATTCAAAAGCATCAATTCCTCGGCACTCAGCCTTCTTCACAGTCCAACTCTCACATCCATACATGACCACAGGAAAAACCATAGCCTTGATTAGATGGACCTTTGTTGGCAAAGTAATGTCTCTGCTTTTGAATATGCTATCTAGGTTGGTCATAACTTTCCTTCCAAGGAGTAAGCATCTTTTAATTTCATGGCTGCAGTCACCATCTGCAGTGATTTTGGAGCCCAAAATAAGAAAGTCTGACACTGTTTCCACTGTTTCCCCATCTATTTGCCATGAAGTGATGGGACCGGATGCCATGATCTTCATTTTCTGAATGTTGAGCTTTAAGCCAACTTTTTCTCTCTCCACTTTCACTTTCATCAAGAAGCTTTTTAGTTCCTCTTTACTTTCTGCCATAAGGGTGGTGTCATCTGCATATCTGAGGTGATTGATATTTCTCCCAGCAATCTTGATTCCAGCTTGTGTTTCTTCCAGCCCAGCGTTTCTCATGATGTACTCTGCATATAAGTTAAATAAGCAGGGTGACAATACACAGCCTTGACGTACTCCTTTTCCTATTTGGAACCAGTCTGTTGTTCCATGTCCAATTCTAACTGTTGCTTCCTAACCTGCATACAGATTTCTCAAGAGGCAGGTCAGGTGGTCTGGTATTCCCGTCTCTCAGAATTTTCCACAGTTTATTGTGATCCACACAGTCAAAGGCTTTGGCATAGTCAATAAAGCAGAAATAGATGTTTTTCTGGAACTCTCTTGCTTTTTCCATGATCCAGCGGATGTTGGCAATTTGATCTCTGGTTCCTCTGCCTTTTCTAAAACCAGCTTGAACATCAGGAAGTTCACAGTTCAGTATTGCTGAAGCCTTGGAGAATTTTGAGCATTACTTTGCCAGCATGTGAGATGAGTGCAACTGTGTGGTAGTTTGAGAATTCTTTGGCATTGCCTTTCTTTGGGATTGGAATGAAAACTGACCTTTTCCAGTCCTGTGGCCACTGTTGAGTTTTCCAAATTTGTTGGCATATTGAGTGCAGCACTTTCACAGCATCATCTTTCAGGATTTGAGTATATATGTGTGTGTGTATGTGTGTGTGTGTGTGTATTCTTTTTTATGACTGAATAATATTCCATATAAAGAATGAGAAATGATGCCATTTGCAACAATATGGATGGATCTAGAGATTATCATACTAAGTGAATTAAGCCAAAGATAAATATCATATGATATTGCTTATATATGGACTCTGCTGCTGCTGCTGCTGCTGCTAAGTTGCTTCAGTCGTGTCCGACTCTGTGCGACCCCATGGACTGCAGCCTACCAGGCTTCTCCATCCATGGGATTCTCCAGGCAAGAACACTGGAGTGGATTGCCATTTCCTTCTCCAATGCATGAAAGTGAAAAGTGAATGTGAAGTTGCTCAGTCGTGTCCAACTCTTCGCGACCCCATGGACTGCGGCCTACCAGGCTCCTCCATCCATGGGATTTTCCAGGCAACAGTACTGGAGTGGGGTGCCTTTGCCTTCTCCCAATCAGGAGGTTAGGATTAACATATATGCACTGTTATATATGAAATAGGTAACTAACAAGGACCCACTATATAGCCTATAAGGGAGAAGAAGCTGAAAACGAAGCTGAAAAGTGTATATATATAAACTTAATTGAATCATTGTGTTGTACACCTGAAACTAATGTGATATTGTAAATCAACTGTATTTCAAAACAAAAGTATAGAGACAAGGAATGATCGCAAAAATGAATGGTCACTACAGAAATTGGAAAATTATATCAATAAGCTGAATCAACTATTAAAACAGCACATCATATTTTGCATATACTTTCCTTATGTCTTACATTACTGAAAGCATTAAATCTTATAGTACATGTTACTTACTGTACAGGTTTTTATCTCCCCACAAAAACACTTATACTGTATCTTATGTTTTAAAAGGACTTTCCAAGGGTAACTTAATTTCACCTATGTTAGAACCTAAGCCCCTCCCCAACCACTGCACCCGCACTTCATCCCCGCAACTTACACACAAGACTGAACTCCATGGAATCTATGCCAGTTGCTTTGGACTGTAATGCTGAATCAGGTGTGCCTTAGACTCACTAATGGATCCTCCTCCAGAAAACACGGGACAGTAAGTCTCAGGTGAGCCCGGGGATCTTGCCTTTAACAAGTCTCCAGGTGAGCCTGGAGAACCACTAACATAGGATGTGGCAGGAACTTGACAAATGGCACTTACCTTGCCTCACCCTTCACCCTTCTTTTGTGAAGTTATTCCCCTGGTTTGTAAGTCATGGTTTTGTTCACATATGATAATCAGTACCGTGGAAGGAAGTGAAAAATCCTGAAGCCAGGAGTCTTAGATACCATTCCCTACTCTCTTTAGACTAGCTATTGACCTGGTACAGCTTGTGCTTCATTTCAGGGTTTCGGTTTTTCAGCCAGAGGAAGGAAATCATACATCTACACGTGAGCCCAGCTGAAAGGCTGTTTGTTGCTAAATTGCTCGGAGTTATTCAGGCAAGGTGACAGGAAAGTGAGTTAGGGTGGCCCTCTCAGAGGCTGTAGACACAGACAAGCAAGAGATCTGTCTGCACAGAACATCCACTTCTCCTGGTCCCAGACTGCCCGTCAGCCACCTTGGAACCTGTCTCCATGCTGGTGCCAGGCTAATCTCAACCAAGAGCAAGCTCACACATAGCGTGACAGTTTCTAGCCCCTGTTACTTCTAAAGAACAGTCAGTAGGCAACAGGGAAATAGACTACCCTTGGTGAAATAAGGATTTGTGTTATCTGGCAGGACTCGATAACCTTGGGTGAAAATTCAGGACAGTAGGTGAAAGAGCGTAAGAATGAGTAAGTACGGCCTGCAAGGTGGTCACCCTGCCCTGTGCCTAGAGATCATTTTGGTAAAGAATCTGCCTGCAAGGCAGGAGGCCCAGATTCAATCCCTGGGTCAGGAAGATCCCCTGGAGGAGGCTGTGGCAACCCACTCCAGTCTTCTTGCTTGGAGAATTCCATGGACAGAGAAGTCTGGCCAGCTACAGTCCATGGGGTCGCAAAGAGCTGGACATGACTGAACAGCTAGGACACACACACAGGACAGTAATCTAGAAGACGCTTGGTACAGTAATCTAGGAGGGATGGCACTGTTTATGTAATCTGAGTCTGCTAATAATTCTGTCCAGCAGGTGTTCTGTTCTGTTTCTTTGGCTTACTTAAAACCTTGCGTAAATAACCTTAGTAGTCTTTATGTAAAAGAGTACTAATGACAGCACTTGTTTGACTAATAAAACCCCACATGTCATAGCGTCTTTTATTGTTAGTTTTCTTGTATTTGATCAATTTAGGAGTTTTTTTTTTTTTTTTTTAAGTTTCCAGTTTACAGCCATGTTGTAAGATGAAGCAATGGACAAGGAGGACCTTGAACATTATCTACTCAGATACCCACGTTTAACAGAGAAAAGAGCCCCACAGAGGTTCAACTGCCTACATTCCTACCCAAACTTCTCTTGTCAAGACAGCCCAGGGACGGCGTCTTGCCAAATCAGCGGGCCAGACTGCTCTATCTGATCTTACGCCTCTCCAAGCAGACTTGGATACGTGGAGCACGCCCGGGGAACATTCTCCTCTTGGGGTTCTTTTTGCTCCTTGCCCCCCCTTTCCTGGTTCCTCCCCGAGGCTGGCTCTCCTCCCTGTCACTCCTCCCCCAATCTCTCACTGCAGGCGTAGCCCGGAGCTCAGGTGACTCAAAGTTCATTCCTTGCCCTTTATCTATGGACCCTCTCTTCCCAGGTCATCTCAGCTGCTCCAAGGCTTAAATGCATCTCTAGCCCCAACCTCTCCCCTGAGCAACAGTTGTGTACTTCGTGTTTCCAGTAATCTGGATTTTTTAAAAACTACCCTCCTTCCAACCTTCCCGTTGGCCCTGAAGCTAGAGGTCAGGTTGAATTCCTCTCTTTGCCTTGACCCCACTCCATCCTCTGTGCTTCTGATCCAACAGCCCCATTTAAGAATATATCAGATTGAGTCCGGAGAAGGCAATGGCACCCCACTGTAGTACTCTTGCCTGGAAAATCCCATGGATGGAGGAGCCGGGAGGGCTGGAGTCCATGGGGTCGCTGAGGGTCGGACACGACTGCGCAACTTCCCTTTCACTTTTCACTTTCATGCATTGGAGAAGGAAATGGCAACCCACTCCAGTGTTCTTGCCTGGAGAATCCCAGGGACGGGGGAGCCTGGTGGGCTGCCATCTATGGGGTCGCATAGAGTCGGACACGACTGAAGCGACTTAGCAGCAGCAGCAGCAGCAGATTGAGTCTCTCTCCTGCAGTGAATTTCACAGTAAAATGCAGACCCCCTTCCTTGTCCTCTTTCTTGTCTTCCTTGTCCCTGGGTGGTCTGGCCCCTTCCTGCTTCTCCAGCTCTGTGTCCCTTCCTCCCCATCCTTGATTTCCCCCAGCTGCCCACCTCAGGGTTCTCGTCCTTGAGGTTCCCTCTACCTGGAATGTGCTTCCCACGTCTCTGCCAGCCTGGCCTTTCTTAGTGTTCCAGTGTTTTGCCCAAAAACTCCTTCCTCTGACAGCACTGTCAGCTCCCCAAGTGGAGTGCTGCCCCTGGGATCACTCCATGCCACTTTACCTGATCTACTGTGTTGAGAGCACTTGGCATTCTCTGCTGTAGACTCGCTTGTTTGTGTCTTTTTTTTTCTGTCTCTAGCACAAAAATCGAAGCTCCTGGCTGTCTTAATTCATTGCTTACCCTCAGCAGCTAAGACTAGCACCTAATGGTTGTTCAATAAATAAATGAAAGAATGAACACTGCTAGTTAGTACAAAAGCCAGGTTACATTACTCAGATTAGTTTTCCTTCCAACATACCACACCATCTGCTGGATTGCCGACCATGGAAATGGCTCACTAACCTAGATGTCAATTGTTAAAAACACCACTGAAATCTAGATGACAGGAGGAAAAAGAACACATTAAAAAAAAATCCATCTGTTTATAAACTTTCAAGGGTTCTCTTAAAGTTTCAGTTCAGTTCAGTCACTCAGTTGTGTCCTACTTTTTGCAACCCCACGAACTGCAGCATTCCAGGCTTCCCTGTCCATCACCAACTCCTGGAGCTTACTCAAACTCATGTCCATCGAGTTGGTGATGCCATCCAACCATCTCATCCTCTGTCATCCCCTTCTCCTCCTGCCTTCAGTCTTTCCCATCATCAGGGGCTTTTCCAATGAGTCAGTTCTTCGAATCAGGCGGCCAAAGTATTGGAGCTTCAGCTTCAGCATCAGTCCTTCCAATGAATATTCAGGATTGATTTCCTTTAGGATGGACTGGTTGGATCTCCTTGCAGTCCAAGGGACTCTCAAGAATCTTCTCCAACACCACAGTTCAAAAGCATCGATTCTTTGGTGCTCAGCCTTCTTTATGGTCCAACTCTCACATCCATACAAGACTACAGGAAAAACCCCAGCTTTGATAGACCTTTGTCAGCAAAGAAGTGATATCTCTGCTTTTAAATATGCTGTCTAGGTTTGTCATAGCTTTTCTTCCAAGGAGCAAGCATCTTTGAATTTCATGGCTGCAGTCACTGTCTGCGCTGATTTTGAAGCCCAAGAATATAAAATTTGCCACTCTTTCCACTTTTTCCTCATCTATTTGTCATGAAGTAATGGGACCATATGCTACAATCTTAGTTTTTTGAATGTTGAGTTTTAAGCCAGCTTTTCACTCTCCTATTTCACCCTTTTCGCTTTTTGCCAGTAGGGTGGTGTCATCTGTGTTCTCCGTAGTGACTCTTATATCCCACTGAGCATTGAAGGTCTGAATCCTAGAGATCTGACATGTACCCTGGAGAACTGGAACTTAACAAAAATAATAAAGCTGTTTGCCAACAGGGCAAACAAATGCTGTAGCAAGTGATAGATGCTACCTGACCCAGCTGACATTACTGAATGGCAGAGGGACTCACTCCAGAGTGAACTCAGCTGTATCACATCTTGAGCAACGCTTTAGGCTGAAACATGGACCACATTCTTCATTTGACAAATATTTACCGAGCTCCTACCCCTTGTCAGACGATTAGCTATAGGGGGAGCCAAACAGATGAAACAAGCCCCCAAAGTTTACACTTAATTAAACTTGGCCTTCAGCTGTTTGGAGTTTACCAGATTCTCCATGAATTTCTATGAACTTGGCAGCGTCCCTTGGACAATGTGAAATTCCAAACCACTTCCTCAGACTGGGTCCTCAAGTGACACCACTCCCCCCCCAACAATTTGATTCCAGAATGCCTGGATGGCGGGGTGGCAGAGCCCAAAGACAGCTGTACGATCTGAGCTGAAGCCTACTCCGCCGTTAGCCAGGCCTGTGGGCACATCACTTCAGAGTACACCCTAGACACAATGCTGGCATCACAGGGCGCTGGGCTGGAGGAAGGTGGTCCCTGCAGAGGCATGGTGGGCCAGCTGCCCCTGCTTCTGCTCATGACTGTTCCCACACGGGAGTGTGGGCCCTGTCCCGCCACACGTCTAACTTTAAGGAAAGTGTGAAATCCTGATTTTCATATGAAATTTCCCAATTTTAAAATATTGGCAATGTTTTTTTTTCAAAACACTATGCAAGCCAGACGAAACCCGCCTGCAGGCTGGGCATGCGCCTTCCCCCTCTAAAGGCCGGCTTTATTGTCTGTGTTCACAGGAGCTCAACTTGAGC
The DNA here is from genome assembly GCF_002263795.3 of Bos taurus. Lineage (NCBI taxonomy): Eukaryota > Metazoa > Chordata > Mammalia > Artiodactyla > Bovidae > Bos > Bos taurus. Next base: position 95,212,285 of record NC_037336.1, read on the forward strand.
TGCGACACCCCATTCAGCTCCCTGGCACTGCCACTGTGGGAGTGCTCCTGCGCTGTGGCCACGCTGCTGGCTGGGGCTGCTCCGTTTGTGTGTGTGTGTGTGTGTGTGTGTGTGTGTGTGTGTATGTGTGTGTGTGGCAGAAAACACACAGACTGGCCCCAGGCCCTGCCACACAACCTTTGCATCCTGAACACACACTAAATGCGTTCTCAGGGGTCACACTTTCCATGTTGGGAACTGTCACAGCTGGGAGCGCAAGGTCATACACCTAAGGGAAGCTGGAAGAAGTCCCCGGCTTTGTAGTGGACACACCTTGAACGAGGGGTCGAGGCTTGTCCTCCCCGTGGGCCTCCATGTACATTGCCCTGTGCAGTCCTGGGCTTGCCCCCCAGCGCCACCCTCCCTTCCACCCTCCTGCACACTAACTCAGCAAGAACCGGGGGCTTCCAGCGTCTGACCTTTTCTTGCTGGAGGAGTGTGTTTTGCATCTAGACTAGTGATGCCCCCACAGCCTCAGGACTGCGGACCTCACCGGCTGCTCATCGCCTTGGCTGCAAAATGGGAGAGACGACCTGGAACAGCACCCCGTGGTTTGAATTAGAATGTTCGTGCGCTCCCAGAGCTCAACCACATTTCCCAATAGTGGCTTTATCAGCAAGCAAGCTCTGGGGTTTTTTCTCGGCAGTTTCAGACCTGGGATGTGCAGAGAAGCGATTTTATTCAGCGCCTTCAAACTGCAGCCTAGGCCTCTAATCTCTCTGCCCCAGGCTGTTCCATGAAAGTTGAAAAGAATGATCATCCCTCAAGTGTCATTTCAGTGCTGTAAATTTCCTGCTGCCATTCTCTTTATGCTTCCTGAAACAAATGAATGTGTCCTTTTATTAAAGATTTCAAGGTGCTCTCAGCCAGCAAGGCTTTTTATCTAGACGGTTTTCATCCCCGCAGTATCTGAAGGAGAATCTGGGCTCTAGAATGCCTCCCACACCCTTTCCCCATTTTCCCCAAGGGGCTTGGAAACTCATCCTTCCTCTCCTGTAGCTGTTGTTCAGTCGCTCAGTTGTGGCCGACTCTTTGCAATCCCGTGGCCCACAGGACGCCAGGCCTCCCTGTCCATCACCAAATCCCAGAGCTTGCTCAAACTCATGTCCACCGAGTTGGTGATGTCATCCAACCATCTAATCCTCTGTCGTCCCCTCCTCCTGCCTTCAATCTTTCCCAGCATCAGGGGCTTTTCCAATGAGTCGGCTCTTCACATCAGGTGGCCAAAGTATTAGAGCTTCAGCATCAGTCCTTCCAGTGAATATTTAGGGTGGATTTCCTTTAGGATGGACTGGTTTGATGTCCTTGTAGTTCAAGGGACTCTCAAGAGTCTTCTTCATCACCACAGCTCGAAAGCGTCAACTCTTTGGCGTTCAGCTTTCTTTATGGTGCAGCTCTCACATCCATACATCAGTTCAGTTCAGTCGCTCAGTTGTGTCCGACTCTTTGCGACCCCATGAATCGCAGCTCGCCAGGCCTCCCTGTCCATCACCAACTCCCAGAGTTCACTCAGACTCACGTCCATCGAGTCAGTGATGCCATCCAGCCATCTCATCCTCTGTCGTCCCCTTCTCCTCCTGCCCCCAATCCCTCCCAGCATCAGAGTCTTTTCCAATGAGTCAACTCTTCGCATGAGGTGGCCAAAGTACTGGAGTTTCAGCTTTAGCATCATTCCTTCCAAAGAAATCCCAGGGCTGATCTCCTTCAGAATGGACTGGTTGGATCTCCTTGCAGTCCAAGGGACTCTCAAGAGTCTTCTCCAACACCACAATTCAAAAGCATCAATTCTTCTGCACTCAGCCTTCTTCATAGTCCAACTCTCACATCTATACATGACCACAGGAAAAACCATAGCCTTGATTAGATGGACCTTTGTTGGCAAAGTAATGTCTCTGCTTTTGAATATGCTATCTAGGTTGGTCATAACTTTCCTTCCAAGGAGTAAGCATCTTTTAATTTCATGGCTGCAGTCACCATCTGCAGTGATTTTGGAGTCCAAAAAAAGAAAGTCTGACACTGTTTCCACTGTTTCCACATCTATTTCCCATGAAGTGATGGGACCAGATGCCATGATCTTCGTTTTCTGAATGTTGAGCTTTAAGCCAACTTTTTCTCCCTCCATTTTCACTTTCATCAAGAGGCTTTTTAGTTCCTCTTTACTTTCTGCCATAAGGGTGGTGTCATCTGCATATCTGAGGTGATTGATATTTCTCGCAATCTTGATTCCAGCTTGTGCTTCTTCCAGTCCAGCGTTTCTCATGATGTACTCTGCATATAAGTTAAATAAGCAGGGTGACAATATACAGCCTTGACGTACTCCTTTTCCAATTTGGAACCAGTCTGTTGTTCCATGTCCAGTCCTAACTGTTGCTTCCTAACCTGCATACAGATTTCTCAAGAGGCAGGTCAGGTGGTCTGGTATTCCCGTCTCTCAGAATTTTCCACAGTTTATTGTGATCCACACAGTCAAAGGCTTTGGCATAGTCAATAAAGCAGAAATAGATGTTTTTCTGGAACTCTCTTGCTTTTTCCATGATCCAGCGGATGTTGGCAATTTGATCTCTGGTTCCTCTGCCTTTTCTAAAACCAGCTTGAACATCAGGAAGTTCATGGTTCATGTATTGCTGAAGCCTGGCTTGGAGAATTTTGAGCATTACTTTACTAGCATGTGAGATGAGTGCAATTGTGCGGTAGTTTGAGCATTCTTTGGCATTGCCTTTCTTTGGGATTGGAATGAAAACTGACCTTTTCCAGTCCTGTGGCCACTGCTGAGTTTTCCAAATTTGTTGGCATATTGAGTGCAGCACTTTCACAGCATCATCTTTCAGGATTTGGAATAGCTCAACTGGAATTCCATCACCTCCACTAGCTTTGTTCGTAGTGATGCTTTCTAAGGCCCACTTGACTTCACATTCCAGGATGTCTGGCTCTAGGTCAGTGATCACTTCATCGTAATTATCTGGGTCGTGAAGATCTTTTTTGTACAGTTCTTCTGTGTATTCTTGCCACCTCTTCTGAATATCTTCTGCTTCTGTTAGGTCCATACCATTTCTGTCCTTTATCGAGCCCATCTTTGCATGAAATGTCCCCTTGGTATCTCTAATTTTCTTGAAGAGATCTCTAGTCTTTTCCATTCTGTTGTTTTCCTCTATTTCTTTGCATTGATCGCTGAGGAAGGCTTTCTTATCTCGTCTTGCTATTCTTTGGAACTCTGCATTCTGATGCTTATATCTTTCCTTTTCTCCTTTGCTTTTTGCTTCTCTTCTTTTCACAGCTATTTGTAAGGCCTCCCCAGACAGCCATTTTGCTTTTTTGCATTTCTTTTCCATGGGGATGGTCTTGATCCCTGTCTCGTGTACAATGTCATGAACCTCATTCCATAGTTCATCAGGCACTCTATCTATCAGATCTAGGCCCTTAAATCTATTTCTCACTTCCACTGTATAATCATAAGGGATTTGATTTAGGTCATACCTGAATGGTCTAGTGGTTTTCCCTACTTTCTTCATCCATACATGACTACTGGAAAAACCATAGCTTTGACTAGATGGACCTTTGTTGGCAAAGTGATGTCTCTGCTTTTTAATATGCTGTCTAGGTTTGTCATAGCTTTTCTTCCAAGGAGCAAGGGTCTTTTAATTTCGTGGTTGTAGCCACCATATGCTGGGTGATTTTGGAGCCCAAGAAAATAAAATCTATTACTGTTTCCATTTTTCCCCCATCTATTTGCCATGAAGTGATGGGACTGAATGTCATGATCTTAGTTTTTTGAATGTTGAATTTTTTGTGTGTAATAAAGTTTTATTAAAGTATAAAGGAGATAGAGAAAGCTTCTGACATAGGCATCAGAAGGGGGCAGAAAGAGTGCCCCCTGCTAGTCTTCAGCTGGATGTTATATAGTCACTGCTGCTGCTGCTGCTAAGTCGCTTCAGTCGTGTCCCACTCTGTGCGACCCCAGAGACGGCAGCCCACCAGGCTCCCCCGTCCCTGGGATTCTCCAGGCAAGAACACTGGAGTGGGTTGCCATTTCGTTCTCCAATTGAATTTTGAGTTTTAAGCCAGCTTTTTCACTCTCCTCTTTCACCCTCATCAAGAGGCTCTTTAGTTTCTCTTGGCTTTCTGCCATTAGAGTGTTACTATTTGCATATCTGAGGTTGTTGATATTTCTCTTATGAATTTTGATTCCAGCTTGTGATTCATCCAGCCCAGAATTTTGCATGATGTACTCTGTATAAAAGTTAAATAAGCAGGGTGACAATATACTGCCTTGTCGTATTCCGTTCCCAATTTTGAACCAGTCAATTGTTCTGTGTAAGATTCTAACTGTTTCTTCTTGACCTGCATACAGGTTTCTTAGGAGACAGGCAAGATGCTCTGGTGTTCTTGTCTCTTTAAGAATTTCCCACAGTTTCTTGTGGCTTCTCTCATTTTCTTTATCAGGAACACTATCTTTCCCTTCCTTTAAAACACTACTCAGGATGCAAGCTCCCCTAAACAATGAATTGGACTCCATTCTCCCTAAATACTGTCTCAATTCTCAAAACATGTGAGCTGAGACCTACTTGGTCCACATATTTGTTATGACAAGTTATATCCAATAGAATTTTTTGCTAGTAAAAGCATTTTAATTTAAGGCAGGAACTTGATGGGGCCTTGAAGACATTTGTCTTCGTTCCCTGTAGCTACCTCAGCGTCTGACACACAACAGAACTCAATCAACATGTTTCTCTCATTAGTGTGGTGGAATGGATCAGGGTATTTTCCTTTGCGACTTCTCCTAGAACTAAAGTTCTTAGCAAACAGTAGCAACCGAGATGTTGCAATGGGTGACTCACTGAAGGTTTATCCCAGAGACCTTTCACAGAACAGTGTATGTCCGAAAATAGACTCTGGTTCTTTATGTTGTAATTACTCTTTTTCTTTCCCATTTCCTCATCATCCCAATGTGCTTACTGTGTATCTCTTTGTTTATATGTGTTTTCTGCAAAATGTGTATTGTTCTGTGTACACACACTTTTAATTTGTATAAATGATATAAAGTTGTGTTTCTCCTGAGTCACTTCTCCCCACTCAGCATTGCTTGTATCGTCCACCCGTATTGTGGGTTCATCTAAACCCTTGCTCCTTGTACCTGCATAATCCTTCGTGTATGTATCCACGATGTGTCCCCTGTCCCGGCCCCCACCCCACCCCCCAGATTGGACTTTCAAGTTCCCTCCACTGATGCCATGAATATTGCATACAGATCCTGTGGACCTGAGGATTTCACGGGGAAATATAACCGCAAGGACTTGTTGGATCCCAGGAATGTGGTCTTATAGCTTATCATCCAGGGGGGCACTTTAATAGCCACACCAGGACAAGAAGCATAAACCGTGACTCTCTCGAGTAAATGGAGATGTGCACTCACGCTAGTCAACTGGACCCCCAGCATGGTTCCTGCACTGCACTCACCCAGCGGGGCCTGGGGGGTCCATATGTCCCTATCTCAGCATCCTTATTTGGTATCATGACAATAACTACAAAATGTCTCAGTACTGTTTTAATCTGCATTCCTCCAATCACTAACATGTCTGATGTGTTTGCTGACCTTTTGGATTTCCTTTTTTTGGAAATTATTGCTATCCTTGGCCTATTTTTGCTGTGGTTTTCTTGTTGTTTGCAAGTGTCCTCTATTTTCTGGTTACTAATGCCCTGTCCGCTTTAGACATCGCAAGTATGTTCTCCATCAGCTAAATTAATTTTGTCCGTGGTGTGCCTGATAATCAAACTCGTCCGTTTTCTTGTCTTTATAACGTTTTCTGTTCTGAACATTCAGTTGTGGAAGCACTTTCTTTCCCCAGTTTCAGAAGAACGTTCTCCTTCATTGTCTTCCCTTATCTTTTCAGTTTTCCCTTCCTATCGGTCTTTAATCCCCCTGGAAATGTAGTCCACTCTTTCATGGAATCAATAGGGATGCAATTTTCTCCTTCTCCATTCAGAGAGGCAGTTTTCCCAGCTCATTCGCTTCACGAGCCCTTCTTTTCCTTTGATTTGTAGTGACAGCTTTATTGTGTGTGAAGCTCCCCTGTGTCCCTGGGTCTGTCTACAAGTTCTCCATTCTACTTCATTGGTCTGTGTGTGTTTGCAAGCCTACCGCATGATGGCTTCATAGTAAATGTATCTTAATAGCCAACAGAGCAAATTTCCCCTCATTATTCCTCTTTTTTCAGCACAGATCTCCATGAGATCCCATTATAAACAAATGAATCTCATCAAAGTCTCTGCTGAGATACATCCAGAATTGGCAAAGCTGCTCCACTTATAAGTTGTCTGTTAATATTATGGTCCTTGTTTGGTCATTAAATGTGAAGGGTTTATACATTTTAAGTTTTCATTATAGAATTCAGAGTGGCATTTCATTTCTACTCAGTTATAATCGTTGTGAACGTTTTGAGCGCAGACCTCTAAAAAGTAAATGGCGGCAGTATCCTCTGAGAGGGGCCCCTTCGCTGCCAAGGGACCAAGACAGTGCCTGGCAGGCAAGCTGTGTGGACACAATGGGAGATTGGCCTGGCCTTCTGCATGCCCAGTCACTCTGGGAGTGGTACAAGAACCCTTGCCCCCACTCCAAGGTCTCTGGGCAGCAGGCCACAGGTCAGGTTGCCCCTGAAGGCATCAGTGCCTGCTTGGCATTCGTACTCGTTATAAACGTCTGAATCACCCTCCATGCCTTTCCTCCTTCCCACCCACGTCCTCTGGTCTAATCCCTGACAATTCCATCCTTCCCCATTTCTTCTGTTCCCGCCCAGTTCCCACTGCTCTCCCCAGCCCAGTTTCCAGCCTTCATGGCACTTTCTTGGCTCTCCCAGTTAAAGCGCTCAGTCCACACTCACCCTGCAGCCCCAAGGGTCAGTGTGGATTCAACACCTTGGGTCTGGGGACCGCAGTCCGTGTCAGGGTTGTCCAGCTGGCCCTGAACTTCTCCATCTTGTTCTTATATTGTAACCCAGACCACCCATGCAACTGATCTTATTTTCTCAACCATCTTGTTGTATATTCCTTGATAATAATCCATTTTATTAATTTGCAAGGGAATGACAGAATTACAAAAAGAAAGTCTTTATTTTTTCTGCATCTTTCTTTAATGTCTAGCTGGATGAAAGACAGATAGGTTCTCATGTCTGCCTTTGCATTCAGTTGAATAGATTCGGTAGAGTAAAGCTGGCACGTGCTTTTCCATCATTTGACAATCATTTCAGGAGCCCCATCTAATCTGCTTTGACATTACATGTCAGGTCACCTCTGGAAAAGTCCTCTGTACACTCACACAAGAATGAGAGGGTAGGGGACTTCCCTGGTGGTCCAGTGGTTAAGAATCCACCTTGAAACCCAGGGGGCGCGGGTTCCATCATCTCTGGTCAGGAAACTAAGAGCTCGTGTGCTGCAGAGCAACTAAATTTGTGCACTGCAAAAACTGAGCCTGCACACTCTGGAGCCTACGTGACACAACTAGAGCCTACGTGACACAACTAGAGCCTGTGCACCTCAAGGAGAGATCGCGGGTGCAGCGCCTGAGATCTGACGCAGCGACATCAATATTTTTTTAAAAAAGAAAGAGAGTGTCAAAACCAAATTGAACCCCAGTGGTACTAAGAAATAGTTTTGACTTCACAAACCCACTGAAAGGGTCATGGGGACCCCCCAGGGGTCCCAGCACCCCACTTTGTGAAAGTCCTGATATTCTATGGTTTCCATCTTTACTTAATAAGTGACCATCCTATGCAAGACACTGGACTGGTCTTGTATTGGAGCCTTGTTTTAACCCCTGAACCTGTGTGCAGACCCTTCGAGAACCTGTGTGCGTGCTACGTTGCTTCAGTTCTGTCTGACTCTTTGGGACCTTATGGACCATAGCCCGTCAGGCTCCTCTGTCCATGGGATTCTCCAGGCAAGAAGAGTGGAGTGGTTGCCATGCCCTCCCCTCCAGGGGATCTTCCTGGCCCAGGGATCGAACCTGCGTCTCTTACATCTCATGCATCAGCAGGCAGAAGCTTTACTGCTGAGCCACCAGGGAAGTCCCTTGAAAACCTGGGTGAGGACTGACTCTTTTCATTCCACCTCCATGGAATTAAAATTTAGGGGGAGGGTCCTACCACCTGACGACCATTTCCTGGATGCAGATAAAGCACAGACATTACAGATCACCTGTTCTAGTGACTCTGGGAGGCGGATGGGAATAATATTGTTGGGAAGAAGCTGAGGCTCAGAGATGGCGTCACTCACCCAGGGCACCCAGACAGAAGGCAGCAGACAGGACTGAAGCCAGACTGTTGAACGGCAAAGCCCCAGCTCTCCGCAGAGCTTCGTAGTGGCTCCCAGTTCCCACCTCACCCCCACCCCCACCGCCTCACCCCCATTCCTGCTGCTTCAGTATCTGAAGCAGGGACCAGGCTGCCCAGAGGTAGGTGCTCAGTGCCTCCCCTGCAGAGCCACTATAATCCTTGCATTGTTTCCCCTTTATCTGTTCATTTACAAAACAAATACTCATTAAGCAGTCCCTTCCTGCCAGCCTTCCACATGATCTATTTTTCAGTTGGGCACTGATAGCCACAGTTGGGGCCACATCATGCTTCAGCTTGCGAACTTTTGGGGCTCACTCAGGGCCGAGGCTGCCCGAGCGGCCAGGAAGCGCTGGGACCTGGGACCAGGCCATCCACGGGGCTGGGTGTGTGTGGGGGGGTCTAGAGGACACAGCCAGGCTGACCCTGCAGGCTCAGCCGGGGGAGATCATGAGTGGATATGTGGGTCCAGGCTGGAGCCGACCGGACTGAGGGAAAAGTCCAGGTCAGAGAAAGGACAGGAGTCCTGCGAGAGGGTCTGCAAACGAATGGAGGGCCCTGCCCAGGAGACCAGCTGCTAGATTGAGACTGAGGGCAGGCAGAAGTGGGGTGGACCGAGGCCAGTGGGATGTCACGTCCTGCTTCACCGAAAGCTGGGTCTCAGACCCAGAGGGGACACAGCCTGGTCCTCTCAGCGAGGAGGGCTGCTGGGGAGCCCCGGGGGCAGACACCGCCCCAACAGCTGCGCCCTCACGGGCTCTGGAGTCCCAGCATCACCCCCCATCCCTCCTCACACCCGGCTTCGCTCTCCTGGGCCCTTCCTCGCCCAGGCCTGTCCCACACGCTCTTCCTCTGGGCCTGAACTCACCCCTTTGCACTGGCCAGGCGAGCTCCTCAGCCCCGCCAGCCCCTGGCTTCCCTTCCTGAAGCCTACGTCTCCTTCTAGACCAGGCACAAAGGCAGCAAGCCTCTCTATTTCCTTGCTCAGGCCTTCCCAGTCAGTTTGCCTGGAGAACGGGCAAATGCCTATAATGACTATGCTGTATACCTCTGTTAAAGCACTCCTCATTTTGCCTGGGGCTGCTGTAACAAAGCATCACAGACGTGGCTTGAAACAACAGACAATTCCCATCTGGTTGTTCCGGAGGCCAGGAGGCTGAAATCCCTGTGTTGCAGGGCCTGCTTCCTCAGAGGCTGGTAGGGGAGCACCTGCCTCGCTGCCTCCAGCTTCCGGCGGCTCCGAGCAGTCTTTGGATTGTGGCTGCATCATTGCAGTCTTTGCCTCATCAAAAGATGGCTGCCTTCAACACGTATCTCTTCCTGTAAGAGCATTGGTCACCGCTCAGCAGGGCCCAAGTGAACCTGTAGATCTGACTCCAGAGGGGGAGGTGAAAGTATTAGTTGCTCAGTCCTGTCCGACTCTTTGTGACCCCATGGGCTGTACCCACCAGGCTCCTCTGTCCGTGGGATTCTCCAGGCAAGAATACTGGGGTGGGTAGCCATTCCCTTCTCCAAGGGATCTTCCCTACCTAGGAGTCGAACCTGGGTCTCCTGCATTGCAGGAAGATTCTTCACCATCTGAACCACCAGAGAGGGGTTGAATATAAATGTTCCCAGCACTTTAGGGATGCCCTTTACTGGCCACTTGCCAGATTCTGCTCCCTCAGAGCACTCTCTCCCACAAAGGAGAGTCGTCTGGGACCCACTAGCTTACACTGAATCGATCTGGCTGTACCTTCCACACACACACACACACACACACACACACAGGCCTGATGACTGATTTATTGCTTAGCGTGGCTTCCTCTAGTTCACCTTCTTTTCCTGTATATTAGGTTTTCCTTTAAATTTAACCTTCATTTTCTTAAAATGTTTACTTAAGTATCTGTTTGAATTTTTTTTGCCATTCCCCCCATGGCTTTTGGTGTTGCTATTTTATTTTTATTTATTTGTTTTTAGGCTGCACCACGTGGCGTGCAGGATCTTAGTTTCCCAACCGGGGATGAAACTCGTGGCCCCTTCATTGGGAGGGTGGAGTCTTACCCACTGGCCCTCCAGGGAAGCCCCTGGCCTCCCGCTTTGAGTCACTGAGTTGACTGCGGCATCAAACAAACCTTTGGTGTTACAAATTGTCTCCCAGTGAAGCCAGAGGGGATGGGCACAGCACAGGGGCTAGTCGCTAATGTCTACAAAATACTACCCTGGCCCCCACAAAGGAGAATCATTCAAGAATTTGTGAGGCTTCATCTTCAAAAGTAGCCAAAGAATTCAAATTGACAGATGATCCCAGAACATCTTTTGCAGTCAGGGAAATTAGGTTATTCCTAAGAACACTCAGAATACCACAGGTACAGTTCAGATGATCTTGGTATACTCGTGGGACAGCAGTGATTGTAAAACGAAAGTAGTTAACGTGTATATGCTCTGTTGGGGAGGCTAAGGGGAAACAGGTGTTTAGCCTAGAAAACCACTTCTCAAATTTCCTATGAAGTCAAGGGTTCTTGGGTTTAACTTTGAAACAAACTGAAAAGTTGAAAAAAAAAAAATGAACCCATCAGTTATACTGGATTAAGTGTTCAATCTGCTTCACCCTGACCTCATCTGACTTGATTATATCTATAATGACCTCATTTCCAACATGAGGTGCTGGGGATTATGATTTCAACATATCTTTGGGGGGAAAGCAATTCAGCCCGTCACACCTGGCGTGGTAGTTAAATGTACACAGGTCGATGGTTTTGGAGTGACCCAGACCTGGGTTTGTCACTCACCCTCTTGTGTAAGCCTGAGCAACATCCTTAAACTATCCGTCTTTTCTCATCTGTAAAATAACCACAATACCTAGAGTTATTGCTGTGATATTTCTTAGTCAGTCAGCATACATAGTGAGTACCCAGGAAATTGTCGTTATTATTATTAATATTGTGTGTTGAACAGAAGAGATTCTTGATACATAAGTATTAGTCACCACTTCCTCTAATAAATATTTACTACACTGGCAGGCCTGCAATCCTGATGAGTTTTTCCAGAGGGAGTCTGGAGAAGCAGTGGCCAAGCCCTGGAGCATTCCGTCTCCTGGCATGGTGGGAGCCCCTGAGGAGGTGATGTAGCAGCTGTCCATGCCTGCTCGGGTGGCAGGGAGATGCCGGCTCCCACCCCCGCAGCACAGCGCCGAATCCTGGCTGGCTCTGTGGGAATGTGAAGGTGGAGCTGGCAGGGACTCCACACCCTGGTCTTTGTTCTCTAGGCCATGTGTGTGCATGTGTGTGTGTGTGTGTGTGTGTGCACTGGGGGAGGACCTGGGAGACAGGGGACAGGAGAGCCAAGCATCTTTTTGAAAGAATATATTCAGGATGGAATGAAAGACAGCAGCCAGAGCATAACCTCCAGCTCTGGGGACCTTCCTGATTTCTATAAAGACTAGATTCTCCTCCAGAAAAGAGTAGGCAGTGGGTACAGCTAAGGAGGCGGAATCAGAGACCTGTGCCGAAAACACAAATAGAACTCAGAGTGGCTGGGATGACCTCGGTGAACAGAGTTCTCTTCTGTCAAATGGGGCTGATAAAAATCTACCCTATTGATAGGAGGACTTCCCAGGTGGCTCACTGGTGAAGAATCTGCCTACAATTCAGGGGACACGGGTTTGATCCCTGGGTTGGGAAGATCTCCTGGAGAAGGGAATGGCAACCCAGTCCAACATTCTTGCCTGGAGAATCCCACGGACAGAGGAAACTGGCAGGCGATAGTCCATGGGGTCGCAAAGAGATGGACATCATTTAGTGACTAAACAACAACAACAATCAAACAGGAACAGGATTCAAATGCCAGCCGCAAGTATTTATGTCCTTCTGTTTCAATGGGTTTCCTTTTCTTAAGAACAAACCCTGGCCTGACATATGGCTTCCTTAGATTTTAAATGAATACTTCCACCACAAAAACTAATCACCAACTCCTTGAAGTTTATGAGGAAATTGTTTCAAGGAGATACAAAAAAGGGAGTTACAGATTTTTAGGAAAGAAAAAAATGGTGGAATTTCATCCAGGAACTACATGTCTAAGAGTCAGTACACCAGGCAACACGTGTGGTGATCAACACTGACAGACATTGCAAAACATGGGTAATTTTATTATTAAATTGACATCTTTCAGCATAGCAGGTGAGGGCAAGGATAAGATATACACTGATAGCCAGAACACAGCACAGAATGAGGGAACCTCTGTGAGAGGTACAGAGAGTGATGAGGTCAGAGAATAGAGAGCTCACATCTTTGGGTGGCAATAAGAAGAGCACCTGAGGTTCTTTCTTCAATGTGGGATCAGGGCAGGAGAAAGAAGGGAGAAAACTGTAGTAGCAAGTGATCCAAAGTAGAAAATTAAGCACTAACTAGCAAGGCTTGGATCCTAATTTGGACGTTGATTGCCACATTCAGTTTCCATTCTGATTCTGCATTCATTTATCATATTTGCATTTACCCAGGTGAGGCAGTCTGCAATACAGGACATGCAACTATCTTGTCCAGTGATCTATGCAACCATAACATAATGTAAAAGTAATGAATTCTAATTTGGAAGCCTAGATAAATATTAGCAAAAGCTGTCCAATAATTTCAACAATAAACCGTATGACTAATCAGAGACTCTTAGAGAGAATATCAGTTCAGTTCAGTCGCTCAGTCGTGTCCGACTCTTTGCGACCCCATGGACCACAGCATGCCAGGCCTCCCTATCCATCACCAACTCCTGGATTTAATTTGCCCTAAAAAGTAGCTAAAACTTCATGTGTAGTTTGGATGGCAGCCATAAAAATGGACACTAATGATGGGCAGTTCCTCAAATCCAAAAGATTGATAACACTACAGTGATATTTAGGTAAAGATGGCAACTTCTTTTAGAAACTTATTTCAGCATATTTTCAGCATTGAGCTTTTAGGTTTGTTATTTATAACTTTATGATCTGAAGTACACTAAAAATAACTCAAACTGTTTAACTCTTTCACTACCTGCATAATATAATTGCTTTAGGCTTTGAGAAAGTTGGGTTTCCCATTTGAGTTTCACAAGGTGCATTAAATGGGGGACTGTCTAGTCTGGGGACACTTTAGGAAGTGATGTCACAAAGCTCTTCAGAAAATCCCCAGGGTTCCAGGACCTCTGCTTTCTGAAGCAGGACATACCACTGCAGAGGACCATGCCAGGCACGATCCAGTCAAGTGCTCAGTATAAATGAATCTTGGAAGATGTTACATTTTGGTGGGGTTCCAGGCTGAGCGATCAAAAACAGAAATGAGCTGGAGAAAACACAACTTCTTTGAGACCCTTAGTTGTTAGGTCTTTTTAAGACACAAAGATAGAGATTTATCTCTGCTAAGTTCAGAGACTAGGTTTGAGTTTCTTGAAATTCTGGAAAAAGTCCAGCAAGAGACTGAAAGTACATTGAAAGTGATTCAAGCTTAAAGGAAAAGATCATAATGCTCTTTTAAAAAAAAAGACAATAGCAGTAAGAGCAAAAACAATCCCTGAGGTTACTAAAGTACCAGGACTTTGAGTACTGCCAATTAAAAACACACACACACAAACACACACACACACACTTTCCTCTTACAGAAATGACTTACACAGCATGTTAAAGCATATGAAAATATAAAAATATAAAGCTCTTTGGTAAAAGAGACTGACTAAATTTGGGGAGAGATGTAAAAGAGTCGAGTTATTTATGTGATTGAGATTAAGTTTCATCAGTTTAAAATAAATTGTTATAACAAGATATTTTATGTAATGTCCATTAATCAAAATGAAAATATCTACAGAAGAAACACAAAAGAAAATAAGAAAGGAATCGAAGTATATCACTTCAAAAAATCAACAAAATACAAAATGAGTCAATAAAGGAAAAGGACAAAATAACTTTAAAAACACACAGAAAACAATGAACAAAACGGCAGTGGTGATTCCTTTCAGTAATTACTTTAAATATAAATGAATTAAACTTCCCAATGACAGGACATAGAGCAGCTGAGTAAAAAGCAAAAACAAGATCTAAGTTTTTCCTGACTATAAGAAACTCACTGAGAGTTTTAGGATATATATAGGCTGAAAATGAAAGGATGGAAAAAATATTCCATATAAGTGGTAACCGAGAGGGCAGAGGTAGAACTTAAGATAGAAATTGTCATAAGCAACACAGGACATTATAGAAGGATAAAAGGGTTAATTCACTAGGAAGATATAACAACTATACATAAGTATCTAATATCAGAGCACCCAAACATATGAAACAAACAGAATTTTTGACAGAATTTAAGGGATAAATAAACAGTAACAATAATAGAAGGAGGTTTCAAAACCCCACTTTCAATAAAGAATAGAACCCCCAGACAGAAGATCAGTAAGGAAACAGAGGACTTGAACAACATTATAGACCAATTGGACCTAACAGAACACTCCAACTAACAGAAGCAGAATACACATTCTTCTCAAGTGCACAAGTAACATTCTCTAGCAGAGATTTCATACAAGAGAAGGTCACAAAACAAGTCTTAAACAAATTTAAGCAGCTTCAAATCACACCAAGTATCTTCTCTGATAAGAAACAAAACTAGAAATCAATAGCAAACGGAAAACTTAAAGATATGTGGGAATTAAATAGCACAATTTTGAACAGCCAATGGGCCAAAGAAGAAATCACAAGGAAAGTTAGGAAGTGTCTTGAAAGAAATGAAAATGAAAACACAACATACTAAAACTTACAGGATGCAGCAAAAGCAATACTAGAAGGAAGTTTATAGTGGTAAACGCTTAGAAGAAGAAAAGAAAAATCTCAGAACCTAGCTTTATACCGTAAGGAACCTCAAAATGAACAAACCAAACTCAAATTTAGCAAAAGGAAAGAAATAACAAAGATTAGCAGACATAAGAAAATCAGAGAAGGGAAAACAATAGAAAAGAATTAACAAAACTAAGAATTGGTTCTTGAAAACACAAAATTAAAAAAAAAAAACTTTAGACTAATTGAGAAGAAAGGTAAGGTTCAAATAACAAAAAATTATAAATAAAAGAGGAGGCATTATAACTGAAGCTCAAAAAGAAAGAGTCATAACAGACTCTTATGAACAATTATATACCAACAAATTAGATAACCTAGATTAAGTAAATGCATTCCTAGAACAAACAAAACTGAAGAGTGAAGAAATTAAAAATCTGAACAGACCTATAATTAATAAGGATGTGAATCAGTAATCAAAACACTTCCAACAAAGAAAAGTCCAGGAGCAGATGACCTCACTGAAGAATCCTAGTAAACATTTAAAGAAGAATTAACGGTATTTTTCAAATATTTCCAAAAAAGTAAAGAGGAGGGAACACTTTCAAACTGCTGTTATGAGAGTAACATGTGTGTGTGTGTGCTAAGTCGCTTCAGTCGTGTCTGAGTCCTTGTGAACCTATGGACTGGAGCCTGCCAGGCTTCTCTGTCCATGGGATTCTCAAGGCAAGAACTGGAGTGGGTTGCCATGCCCTCCTCCAGGGGATCTTCCCCACCCAGGGATCAAACCTGTGTCTCTTACGTCTCCTGCATTGCCAGACAGGTTCTTTATCACTAGCACCACTAGGGAAACCTCTATGAGAGTAGCACTACCTCGAAATCCAAAACCCAACAAAGATACTGCAAGTAAAGAAAACCGCAGACCGTATCCCTGATGAATACTGATGCAAAAATCCTCGACAAAATGCTCTCAACCAGATTCAACAGCACATTAAAAGGATTATACATCATGACCAAGTGAGATTTATTCTTGGAATGCAAGAATGGCTCAACATAACAAAATCAATTCATGTATTGATAATAGATCGCATTGATAGAACAAAGAAAAAACCTACATGATAATCTCAATTGATACAGAAAAAGCATTTGACAAAATTCAACATCTTTCATGATAAAAAATCTCAACAAACTACAAATAGAAGGAAATCACCTCAACATAATAAAGGCCATATATGAAAAATTCACAACGGACAGCAGATGCCAACAGTGAAAAACTGAAAACTTTCCCACCAAGATCAGAAACAAGGCACGGACGGCCACTCTTGCCGTCAACGCAGAACTGGAAGTTCTGACCAGAGAAATTTGGCGAGAAAGAGATCAAACACATACAGAGAAAATGAAGATGTAAGATTATCTCTATCTGCAGACGACACAGTCTTATATGTAGAAAACCCTAAAGATTCCCTCCCCAAAAACTGTTAGAACTAATTAAAAAATTCAACAAAGTTGCAAGATATAAAATCAACACACAAAAATAAGATTCATTTCTATACCAATTGTGAACAACCCCAAAAAATGAAGTTAAGAAAACAATCCCATTTACAATCATATCAACAAAGAATAAAATACTTAGGAATAGACTTAATCAAGGAAGTGAAAGACTTGTACACTAAACACTACAAAAGATTGTTAAAGAAAAAAAAAATGTAAAGAAGACAAATAAATGAAAAGGCATTCTGTGTTAACGGACTGGAAGACTTAATATTGTGAAAATGTCCATTCTACCCAAAGCAACCTACAGAGTCGATGCACTCTATCAAAATACCAATGGCATTTTTTTGCAGAAATAGAAAAAAATTCTAAATTCATATGGAATCTCAATGGACTCTGAACAATGATGACAATCTTGAGAAAGAAAAACAAAGATGGAAGTCTCACACTTCCTGATTTCAGCATATTATATAGGGCAATGTCATTTAGACAGATGGTACATACACCCTTATGTATCATATGGTCAAAGGATCTTCTACAAGGCGACAAAGCTTCACAGTGGGAAAAGCAGTCTCTTCAACAAATGGTGCTGGGAAAACTGTATAATCACATGCAAAGGAATGAAGTTAGACCCTACTTTACACCATAGGCCAAAAATAACTCATTCAAGACTTAAATGTAAGACCTGAAACTATAAAACTCCTAGAAGAAATCATAAGGGAACACTTCATGACATGGAATTTGGCAATGATTTCTCAAATATGACACGGAAAGCACAAGCAACCAAAGCAAAAATAGACAAAAAAGATTACACCAAACTTAAAAACTTCATAGCAAAGAACCATGAACATAGTGAGTAGGCAACCTATGGAATAGAAGAAAATGTTTGCAAACCACGCATCTGATCAGGGGTTAATATCCAGAATCTGTAACTCATCAACTGACAAGCAACCTGATTCTAAGAATGGGCAAAGAAGGGTTTTCTTGGTGGCTCAGTGGTGAAAGAATCTACTGCTACTGCAGGAGACAGTGATTCAATCCCTGATCTGGGAGGATTCCACATGCCTCGGAGCAACTAGCCCGAGCACCACAATGACTGAGGCTGTGCTCTACAAGAGAAGCCCATGCACACAACCAGAGAGGAGCCCCCGCTCTCAGCAGCTAGAAAAGAGCCAGTGTGGCAACAAAGACCCAGCACAGCCAGAAGTAAATACAATTATTCAAACATAAATTTAAAAAATTGAAATGGCCAAATAACTTGAGTAGACATTTCTCCAGAGAAGACATACGAATGGCCAACAAGCATATGAGAAGATGTTTAATGTCACTAATCATGAGGGAAATGCAAACCAAAACCAAAATGAGATATTATCTCACACCCGTTAAAATGGCTTCTATCAGAAAACAAAACAGAAAATAATAGGTGTTGGTGAAAAACAGGATCTCAATGAAATTTCAAATATCATTCAACCTTACAAAGAAAAAAAAGGAAATCCTGTCATATGCTACGACATGAATGAATCTTGAAGACCTTATATGCTGGGTGAAATAAGCCACTCACAAAAAGACAAATACACGTGACTGCACTTATCTGTGGTATCTAAAGTAGTCAAACTCAGAAACAGGAAGTAGAATGGTGGCCGCCAGGGCCTGGGGGGAGGGGAGAAAAGGTAGATGTTGTTCAGTGGGTGCAGACTTTCAGTTTGCAAGATGAAAAGTTATAAAGATCTGTTGCATAAGTTAACATACAGTTAACAATACTGTTACAATGACTCTTAAAAATGGTCAAGATGGTATACAGTTAACAATACTATACACTGACTCTTAAAAATGGTCAAGATGGTATTTTTTACATAATGTGCTTTAAACCACAGTTTTTAAAACCTCAAAAAATAAAATAAATAATTGTAAAGTTATTCCCTAATATTGATGATTACATTTCTTGTCTTTGCTCTATTTTTGTTTTGTCATTAAGTACAAATATGGGTATGCCCTATGTTTGGGGAATATTAAGTATGCTGCTGCTGCTGCTAAGTCGCTTCAGTTGTGTCCGACTCTGTGCAACCCCATAGACTGCAGCCCACCAGGCCCTGCCATCCCTGGGATTCTCCAGGCAAGAACACTGGAGTGGGTTGCCATTGCCTTCTCCAGTGCATGAAAGTGAAAAGTGAAAGTGAAGTTGCTCAGTCGTGTCCGACTCTTCGCAACCCCATGGACTGCGGCCTACCAGGCTCTTCTGTCCATGGGGTTTTCTAGGCAAGAGTACTGGAGTGGGGTGCCATTGCCCTCTCCGATATTAAGTGTACCCAAACCTATAAAAGAATCCTATAACTTATAAAAGTTAGATAATTTCAGACTACATGTAAGATGCTCAGTCTGCCTTAAAGAGAACCAGAAAGTGGTATTAATTGAAAGTAAGTAACCTTTTAATAGCCCTTATCTCACCTGCAGTAATAATTTGAATAGTTCTTACTGGTATCAACTATTCCTTCATTCAGTCAAAAATCATTTGATGAGTACCAGCTAAATGCTAGGCATTGTCCAAACTACAGAATCAGAAAGGAAAAGATGGCCATAATAAAATAATAGTGTTGTCTTCTTTTAAGGAATTTGCAATCTAACAGAGAATGGAGGGGGAAAAAAGACAAAAGAGGACAACTAGAGGTCTTGGGTACACAAAAAGCTATTTGAGCCAACCAAAGATATTTATCGATTTGAATTGCCCAGTATTTTTTTCCCCGTCTTCCAGTAACAGAACCGGTACTTGCCTTGGATATCTGTTCATTCCCCATTCTCAATCCATGTGGTTTGGTGAACTGACTAGTTCCAAGTTTGGTCCTGTGACCCAAACATGGCCAGAAATAAAGTGGGATTCCCCTTGTCCACAGTGCTTAGTTTCAAATCCTTAATTCCTCCACTGGGACTCAATTCTGGGTTGTTTTCTTTTTTTAACTCTTGGGAGAACCAGAAATAGACTTCTAACTATTAGGATGTGAACTTGGCCCTGCTGACTATTAAGCACAAATGGAAGAAAGCACAACCCAGAGAAGAAAGAAAGGTTGGGTCTGGAGGACGCTGTTTGAGTTCCTAGGACCGACTTTGCCAATCCCCCTCAATCTTTCAGTTAATTGAACTACGAAATTCCCGTTTCTTTCTTAAGCCTTTTGGAGTTGGATTTTCTGTCACAATCAAAAATCCAGAGTAGAACCATGCCTTTAAAATTCAGCTAATTATAGACCATTATGTCTCATATTAACCTGGATGTAAATTTGGATTATCATACAACCACTGAAACATCAGGACATACAGAACATTTTGTAGCCCTCTTTTAAAAATTCTAAACTGTGATGTGTAAGTAATCCATCTAATAGGTTCTATAAAAGAACATTTGGAATGTATACCTATGCTTTTATTGAAAGAAAGCACTTAGAAAAATAAATTATTAATTTAAAAGAATCCTATTTTGCCAATATTCCTTCCATTACTAGGGTATTTAAAAGATAAAAGCCAGCCCATTGTTTAAAAAATATTCTAGACCTTGAATTCACCAACCAACAATGAAAATAAACCTAAATTTGCCTAGTACTACGAACTTCTTCACAAGCTTTCAACATATTATTTAAACATATGTATACTCCAAAGCCCAAGATTATCTGCGATGTCCTTTGTATTCATCATGATTATTTTTTCTTCTCTTAGTGAATAAGCTTTCTAATTGATAACTGGGCTCAGATTTCAATTAGTTTGAATTTTCTGAGCAATGACTGAGCATAGGAGAAACTTAGGGGAAAAAAAAGAAGTAAAACTCATTGAGTGTTCATTATGTATTATCTAGAATTTCCGGGACTTCCCTGGCAGTACAGTGGATAAGAATCCACCTGCCAACGCAGGGGACACGTATTTGATCCCTGGTCCAGCAAGATTCCACGTGTTGCGGAGCAACTAAGCCCACGTACCACAACTCACTGAGTCTGCGCTCTAGAGCCCTCCAGCCAAGACTGCTGAAGCCCGTGCGTCTAAAGACTTTTCTCTGCAACAAAAGAAGCCACTGCAATGTGAGGGCCCTGCTTCACAACTAGAGAGGCGTCCCCGCTCAGCTTAATTAGTGAAAGCCTGCAGGGGCAGTCAAGACCCAGTGCAACCAAAAATCATCTAAAACTTCCATCGTAGAATTTCCAAGGATTTTCTAGAATATTATGCAGAATTATCTCCAAGTGCTGTGCTGGCATTGACAGCAAGACTCTCATCTCAGGCACTTGTAAGAACAGGCCTCCATTCCTAACCCCTTCGTATTTGGAAAGTTGTGCAAAGACAGCTTTAAGAATTAAACATGACCAAAGTGCTATAAGTGTCTACAAATATACATTCTGGTTTATAACACATGAAACATATTAAAGCACTGAGCTACACTTAGGAATTTGAAAAATAATGGGAGTGTTGGGTCTGAATCATTGTCATTGGCAGATGAGAAAGTTGATCTCTGGGGTCCAGGTCAAGGCTGTCAGGCCCCACGACCCTCTTCTACTAGTGTAAATGACTATTCCCTGGACCTCATGGAAATGGAAGAATAAGAACTAGATTCCCTTTAAGAACTTTTTCCTTCCTGGTAAATTCGTTGTTCAGTTGCTCAGTCATGTTTGACTCTGTGACCCCATGGACAGTAGCATGCCAGGCTTCCCTGTCCATCACCAACTCCCGGAGCTTCCTCAAACTCATGTCCGTTGAGTTGGTGATGCCATCCAACCATCTCATCCTCTGTTGTCCCCTTCTCCTGCCTTCAGTCTTTCCCAGTATCTGGGGCTTTTCTAATGAGCCAGCTCTTCAAATCAGGTGGCTAAAGTATTGAAGATTCAACTTCAGCATCAGTCCTTCCAATGAATATCCAGGACTGATTTCCTTTAGGATTGACTGGTTTGATCTCCTTGCAGTCCAAGGGACTCTCTAGAGTCTTCTCTTCGTAAATGCAGCCAATGAATTTTGATTCAGGGGCTAAATGTTTTTCAGTAAACTTCCTGCACATTCTATTAATAGTCAAGTCCATCCTCAAATCTGGAGGAACACTTCATTGTGTAATATAAATGAGTACCTAACTTGACTGAGAGCAACAGAACACTGCATAGCTTGGCTTACACATGGGTTTCTTTTGGTTTCTTTTCCACACACAAGAAACCTGTGGATTGATGGTTCCAGTGGGTCAGGGCAGCCATCAGGACCCTTGGCTTTTTCTAGGCTTCTGTTTGGGCTTCCCTATGGCTCAGTGGTAGAGAATCCTCCTGCAGTGCAGGAAATGCAGGAGAGTCTGGTGCTATCCCTGGGTCAGGAAGATCCCCGGAGGAAGAAATGGCAACCCACTCTATTATTCTTGCCTGAAAAATTCCATGGACAGACAGCCTGGTGGGCTACAGTCTAAAAGGGAAGAGTTGGACATGACTGAGTGACTGAGCACAGCACAGCCTTCTGTTTGGCAATCCTTCACGTGTGACATTTGTCCCTCATGCGCCTTGCCAGGTGCTTGCAAGATAAATGCTCTACGTCTAGCATCATGGCTGTGTTCAGTAGGGAAGGGCAAGGGGCAAAAGGCACATGCTGGGTGACTGTATCCCTTTTAAAAGGGTCCACCCAGAAGCTCCACCCAGAAAATTCTGTTCCCTCTCATTGTTCTGAATTTCTTCCAATTTCCTACCCTCCTCCACACATACATACCAGGGGTTAGATGGTATAAATTAGTAGAAAATAAATATATTGTCTCTCTAGGTTGACAAATCTGTATTGAACTCTTGTCATAACTAATGATTCACTGAGTAACTCACAAGCTGACGTGTTTACTGTCATTTGAAATGAATTTATAATGCGTTGCTCTTGGTTTGATTAAAAAAGAAAAGGTTTCTGCATGTTGGATCGTGAGCACCCTCCTGCCTCAGTGCCTCTGCGTTCTCTTTATACCCTACATGGGACACTCTTCCCCTAATAGCTAATGTTCTCATGTTCTCTCATGTTCTCTCATGTTCTCTCATGTTCTCAGGTCTCCAACTAAACATCGAATCCTTGCCAGCCCTCCTTGTTTATACTATGTAAAACATCACGTCTCATCAGCTCTGACCCCTTCCTCTGCTTTAATTTCTTCATAACACACTTAATAGGGCTTCCTGGTGGCTCAGTCGATAAAGATTCAGCCTGCAATGCAGAAGACCAGGGTTCGATCCCTTCTCTGGAGAAGAAAATGGCTACCCACTCCAGTATTCTTGCCTGGAGAATTCCTTGGACAGAGAAGCCTGGCGGGCTAGAGTCCACGAGGTCGCAAAGAGTCAGACACACCTTATCGACTAAACCACCACCACCATCACACACTTAATGCCACCGGACCTTAGAATATATGATTACATAGGTGTTCATGGTCGGTCTTGCTTCCT
Organism: Bos taurus; assembly: GCF_002263795.3. Classification (NCBI taxonomy): domain Eukaryota; kingdom Metazoa; phylum Chordata; class Mammalia; order Artiodactyla; family Bovidae; genus Bos; species Bos taurus. Next base: position 95,235,306 of record NC_037336.1, read on the forward strand.
TGAAGGTAAGCTCCATGAAGGCAGGCACTTTGCCAGCTGTGTTCTCTGCTGTCTCCAAGGGCCTAGAGCAGTTCCTGGCACACAGAAGGAGCTCAGCAAGTGTTAGCTGAAGGAGTGAATGATTGAATGATTTAGCTTATAACAGAACTCTCTCTATATGATTGGCTAAGGAGTCATTGCTGGTGTCCAAGGAAACAGCCACCTAGTGAGCAAAAGAGGGCATAAACCACCAACAGAGCACCTACATAGCCGCCTCTGGTCTATGGAAGGGGCACCTTTTGTTAAATAATTACATAACAAGAAACTCTAATTTCTATAAGCTATGAGTGTAGATACTTTACAGTAGCTTTAGTGTCTAATATTTTCAGACCTTAATTGGACCTGATAGATTAAAAAATATGTCAGATTTTTAAGTATATCAGTGTTTCTGAGACAATCTTTTGATTTACCTGAACAATTTTACCCAATGCAGTCAGAACAGAAGCAGCTAGTAACAACTTACGCCTATGGCTAAAAGAAACTTTGTGTTCAATGGGTTCCCAAGCTCTGCGTTGTTTAGTTTGCTGCTTTATACACTGTTGTTGTTCAGTCACTGAATCATATTTGATTCTTCTGCAACCCCATGGACTTTTCATTTTCATGCATTGGAGAAGGAAATGGCAACCCACTCCAGTGTTGTTGCCTGGAGAATCCCAGGGACGGGGGAGCCTGGTGGGCTGCCGTCTATGGGGTCGCACAGAGTCGGACATGACTGAAGCGACTTAGCAGCAGCCGCAGCAGGAGGACTGCAACTAGGCTCTTCTGTTCTGGGACTTCCCAGGCAAGAATACTGGAGTGGGTTGCCATTTCCTCCAAACCTAATTGAAAAACTGAACTTGTATCCTAAGATTTTGGCTTCCCCATTCACTCCAAATTCTTAAATATATAGGTAGGAAATGAGTTACTTTGTATTTTTAAGAAAGCTAGAATCAAGGAGGATACATTGAAAAGTCAGGTGATTTAGGGAGTTCTAATGGTCTCCCTTAGGGAACCCAGTGTCAAAAGACCAACCATGAAGTGAAAAGTAATTATACACAGGGGAAAAGGCATTGGAGGACAGAGGAAGGGGGAGAAATGATAAGAAGAGAGGAAACGATTTTCTCATGAACGCTGACAAAATAAGGAAACATGTTAGCTTACTTTTGCCAGAAGGTAAGGAAGGACGACTATAACATTATTTGTTCTGTTAGCAAATGATGTGATTGTCTTGTCCCATTCAGCCTGTTTCCTTCTCCAATTGTGATACATACTGAAATGTGGAGAGTTGGGCTGACTGTGAAAATCTGTATTTTCCATTTGCTGTGTGAAGTTAATCGCGTTTTGCACATTCCTCTGGTAGCATTTATCTTGCTGCACTGTAATATCTGTTTACATTTTTGTGTCCTGGGGTAGATCAACAACTCAGCCAGGGCTGGGCCTCTAGACTCATAATCTCCTTTGCACCAGTAAAAGCCAATAAACATCTGGTTGATCAATTAAGGAGCAGAAATACCATTGCTCTATAGTCGTTCAATATTCAATTAAATTCAGAAGACCTTGAAAATCCTGAGTCTACAGATGAAGTCGAGTAATTTGTCACCAGTCAACTGGTGTCCAACTGTTTTAAAAGAGAGGATTAGAATTACTTAAAAACTCTCTAAACATGTTAGAGATTTTTTTTTAGTAAATAGAATATTTAGTAAATATACAGAAATCTATTCCAAATATAATAAGAGGAAATTAATGTTTGGAGATAAGAAGAGCTTCTTACCATTAAACAACTTTGCAAAAAGTTTGGGCTTCCCTGGTGGGAAGAATTATTTATAATTCTTCCACAGGTTGCTGTGGAATATTATATTATATGCTGTGGAATATTATATTATATGCTGTGGAATATTATATTATATGTTATATATATATATAATATATATATATATATAATATAATATATGCTGTGGAATATTATATTATATGCTGTGGAATATTATAAAAAAAATAATAATTATTTCTTCCCTTTATGGTTGGTCTTTTGACACTGGGTTCCCTAAGGGAGACCATTAGAACTCCCTAAATCACCTGACTTTTCAATGTATCCTCCTTGATTTCTAGCTTTCTTAAAAATACAAATAACTCATTTCCTACCTATATATTTAGACTTTGCAAAACAACTTTATTTTGCAAAGAGTTTATTTCCAAAATAATACTCAAATGTATGTTGACTTTGCTCATATTTATGATACTTTACTATTTTTCAAATATTATAGCTTGCTTCCCAAATTGAAAATTTTAGGGGTCAGTATTGACACACTCACTCATTTATCCACTGGTCCACTCAACCAATATTTACCGATCCCCAACTATGTGGCCAAGCACTGAGGATATTACAGTGAACGGATATAGACTTCACGGAGCTCAGAGTTATCAAACAATTATGCACACACGCAAAATCTCAACGTGATAAGGAGCTAGATGGACCTGACCTGGGGTTATAAAGGTCTGCCCTAAGCAGGCTGCTCAAGGAAAGCTCTCTAGGAGAAATGATGACTGCACAGTATCTGAGGGGAGGTAGATTGACCAGGTCGGCAAATGAGGGGAGAGGGATTCTGCAGAAGGGATAGCTAACCAAGCTTCCTGTCGGGGATCAAGGCCCACATGGCTGAAGCAGGAGACCCGGGGAGTGTGGTGTATCTTGGAAAAGTGGGAAGTCACTGAAATGCTTTCAGCCAGAGTGGGATAGGGTTGAGCAACCTGTGGCAAGAGCGATCTGCCTTCTCAAAGACCCTGTGTGGACGGAGGACTAGGGGCCACTAGACTGGCTGGGGCGTGAGGCCACAGGCAGGACACGACGGAGGCTGACTGTTTCCCCCACCCCACAGAGAGGGACTCCTTAGCAAAATCAGTGCTTTGACAGCAAAGTAAAATAAAAGCTGAAAACATATTTTCCAATCAACAAGGAAATGGAACACCAGCCACAATGAACTCAGGTTGTTTTTTAAATTTTGAGCCAAAGTTAAGGGCTATAATTTGGGAAGAGCATCTCAGAAAGCTCTGAGAACCGGTCCACACGTAAGAGGTCTGGACACAGCTACATAAGGTTTTTGAGACAGAGGGCTCTGCGTCCAGTGATGCATTACTGACAATTTGCATCATCCAGATCGAAGCATGATCATGGTGTGTCATGCGACCCCTTACAAGATCAAGAAAGAATGTTACCTTAAAAAAAAAAAACATGTTAATATCAATTCATTTATTTATTTGGTTGTGCCGGATCTTCGTTGGTGCATGCGAGATCTCAGCACGGGACTATTTGGAGAGTTTTTAAAGAGGTAATTAAGTTTAAATCAGGTCCTCAGGGTGGGCCCTGATTCAGTGTGATCAGTGCTCTTATAAGAAGAGGAAACTTGGATGTAGAAACACACAGAGAGAAGACTGTAAGACGCAGGGAGAGGGTGTATATCTGCAAGCCAAGGAGAAAGGTCTCAGAAGAAACTGTGCTGACACCTTGATCTCTGACCTCTATCTTCCAGAAAGATGAGAAAATAAAATTCTGTTATTTAAGCCACATCAGCTTTAGTATTCTGTTATGGCATTCCTAGCAGACTAATACACAAACCATACTGGCCAACAGTCCTATTCTTAAAACCCAGTTTCATGTACGAATTCTATATCATGTTTCACTTCTTATTAATAACAAATAGTATTTCCTGAGCCCTTACCTTATGAACTGTGGTGTTGGAGAAGTCTCTTGGGAGTCCCTTGGACTGCAAAGAGATACAACCAGCCCATCCTAAAGAAATCAATCCTGAATATTCATTGAAAGGACTGAGGTTGAAGCTGAAACTCCAGTACTCTGGCCACCTGATGCGAACAGCTGACTCATTTGAAAAGACCCTGATGCTGGGAAAGATTGAGGGCAGGAGGAGAAGGGGACGACAGAGGATGAGAGGGTTGGATGGCATCACCGACTCAATAGGCATGAGTTTGAGTAAACTCTGGGAGTTGGTGATGGACAGGAAGGCCTGGTGTGCTTCAGTCCATGGGGTCACAAAGAGTCGGACACGACTGAACAGAACTGAACTACCTTATATGTCAGACACTGTGCGTGACCACTGTCAATGTTGTTTAATCCACACAAGCCCCTAGGCATAGGACTACTGTGACCTTAATTTTTATGGGAAAGAAAGCTGAGTGTAAGAGATGTAAAGTAACTTGCCTAAGGCCATCTAATAGGAAGGGTACAGAGTCAGGAGTCTCCAAGGCACTGCCCTTAGACTCTGAGTCCCCTTTGTGACTGTGAGGAAGCTGGAGACTTATTGCACCGGGGGCTCCAGAGGCGTGGCTGACTCAGCATCAAGTTCTTTTCCAATGAGTGGGCTCTTCTCATCAGGTGGCCAAAGTATTAGAGCTTCAACTTCAGTATTGGTTCTTCTAATGAATATTCAGGGTTGATTTTCTATAGGATTGACTGGTTTGATCTCCTTGCAGTCCAAGGGACTCTCAAGAGTCTTCTCCAACACCACAGTTCAAAAGCATCAATTCTTTGGCACTCAGCCTTCTTTATGGTCCACCTCTCACATCCATACATGAACTGGAAAAATCATAGCTTTGACTGTATGGCCTTTGTCAGCAAAGTGATGTTTCTACTTTTGAATATGCATAGCTTTTCTTTTGTAGGTGAATGGATACAGTGTGGTACATCCAGATAATGGGATACTATTCAGTACTAAAAAGCAATGAGCCATCAAACCATAAAAAGATGTGGAGGAAACATAAATGCACATTACTAAGTGAAAGAGGCCAATCAGAAAAGATTATATACTGTGTGAGTTCAACTATACAGTGATCTGGGATTAGCAAATCTACAGAGACAGTAAAAAGATCAGTGGTTGCCAGGGCTTGGGGAGACAGAGGGATGAATCAGTGGAGCACAGAGGAATTTCAGGGGAGTGAAACTGCTTTGTATGATATGATAATGGTAGATACATGTTATTATATATTTGTCCACACCCATAAAATGTCCCGCAGCAAGAATTAACTGTAATGCAAACCATGGACTTTGGATAATGATGAAGTGTTCATGTAGGTTCATCCCTTGTAACAAATGTACCACCATGGTGGGGGGGGGGTGTTGATAAGTGGGAAGGCTGTGCATGTAGGGCAGGGTAGGGAGCACATGGGAAATCTCACCTCCCCTCAGTTTTGCTGTGAACCTAAAACTGCTCTAAATAAATGAATGTCTTTAAAAAAAAAGTTTATCAATTTTATCAGTTTTTTATCAGTTTATCACTCTAGATTCTTCTTAATTCCTACAGAAACCATCAGTAGCCCCATTAGCAGTATTAAGAGGAAAGCAACATTTCAGAGCTCAGATGAAATATTTTGCCTTTGCTGTTAGCAGGAGTCACCGGATTCCTAGACCGTAGATGAACTTAAGCAGAGACAAGATTGGAAGAAAGTACCAGATCATCAAGTCACAAAGTCCTTGATGACTGAAGCTGAACGTGTTCCTACTGGTGTCACAGTGGCGCCCCTGTTGATTTGCACGAGCGAACATTGGTAAACATTTACATGGGGTGCACGCAGGGCACATGTACAGACTGCTCCCTCCTATTCAGGCCTTCAGCTGGCATCAGAGGTTTAAGACCTTGGAATGCTGACAAGAAAAACACACTTTGAATGTCTGTTTCAAAAGGCAATAAATGGGATGGGATAACATGCTTCATCTCATGGAATATTGAACTTGTCCTGAATGTAAATCTGCCTACGGAGCACCATTGTGAGAAACAGCGAAAATCCAGCTCTCTGGCGAGGTGGCCCCCAAGCACCACCATCTATCCCCACCAGCAGTTGCTTCCAGCCTTCCGCAGACATGCCTGCCACCACTCAGAAACACTCAAGACTTTGAGGGGGAAAGAAGGAGTGGAATTTCCCCCATACATGGAAGGGTTAAGCACTGAGTCAATGTACATCAAATGCCACACCCAGTTTGAGGTCCATGAGGGTGAAGTAATTTATCTGTGAGTCATATCACTGAATACACTCTATTCTACAGAATGTTGGTTAGCAACTCCTTTCCAAACATGGGGTCCGCTGGTTCTGTGATGCACAACATTTGAAAGAGAGAGCTGCTCTTGTGACTTAGCAGCAGGCAAGGAAACAGATCTGGCATTGAAACAGGTTTGGGTTTTCAGCAATAGATTTAGACTCCAAAGTGTTATGTTGCCTGATTCAGTTTTCATACTAAGTATGAGAGCCCAAGGGGCAGAACCACCCCAGTGCCCCTGGCGAAAGGGCAAAAGACAGACACTTCAGAGAAACATTCGGTTTAGGATTAGGAAAAGAAAAAGAAAAAGGAACCCAACCCAGTGACCCTCTTGTTTTATTATGTCATGGCTTTTTCAGAGGCTCTGAAAAACTTCTTAGCCATTGGCAGGACTTCATACTGATTGGTGCTTTAAACTAGAACCTTAAAGCCCAGTTATTGCAACCACAGATACTATTAAAAGAATCCTACATTTGTGAGTCAGAAGGAATGAGCAGGCAAGAGGGTGAGGCTGTGTGTGTCTATGGCTGGGAGAAAGGTGTGATGAGTTGCTGTTTTGTTGCTAGGCAATAGGTTTTATGTGACAACAATTCCCTTTCTCTAAAGAACCCAGAGTGTTCTTTTTGTTTCATGAAAGCAGTGCATTTTCTTAGTACAAGAAGTACGCACAGAGTTTATATTAATTCATAAGATCATAGTAAACAGCATTTGTGAAAGGGAATGCTATTCTACGTCTCTGTTCTTTTGTTTGCTTTTCATTGCCACCGGAGAAACCTTTGCTTAAACAGACGTGGCTCTTTCCTTTTCTCATCTGATTACCATTATTTGGCTTGCCTGGCTGTGGTTTGTGTGGCTCTGATTCCCTCCAAGAGAGTTCTCTAAACTCCCCGGGCTGAGTAGTCTTGTGTGAGCTTGCCTCTGAGCTCCTCAACAGAGAACACATCTGCATTTGGAAAGGTTGTTGAATTTGATGTTACAATTTTTAAGCTAGTTAGCTAATCTTGATGTGAGCATGTTATGGTCTCTTCTGTGTTTCTTCTTGTTTTAGCGATTCCATCCACATTTAGTGGATGTGTGTTGTGTACTGTCGTGATACAGTTCCCAGGATAGGCCCTGGGTCTCTTGCATCCTTACAGCCTTTACAGCGTCTGACTTGGGATATAGTAGATGCTTAACAAATGCTTGTTGAACGTCAGATGAATGGATGGAAGCACAAAGATTAATGTAGTGCTGCCTTTCCCAATTACACGGTTTTTCAGTAAATTCAGGGCAGACCCAGAAAATAATCAAGTGGTGACTGATATCACAGGTAATGTAAAAAGAGGCAGAGATCTAAAGACACTTAATTTGGAGACCTGTCTTTCCTCCATAAAACCATATGTTTTATATAGAAATGTCAGTCAAAATCTTTCCACTATAGATTCAGAGCACTGATATTCTTCTAATTTTAGGAGACTATAGAGTTAACTCTAAAAGTGGAAATGGCTTGAGAACTAGCCCCAGGTTTAATGTTTTTTTTCCCCCTAATCTAAGGTTTCCTCCTAAAGCAGAATTAGTGCTTTGCTACCATGTTACGACATAATCTGAAAATGTATCTCTGACAACAGGAAGTGACATATGGGCTGGTCTTTCTTTTTGACAGTCCAGAAAAATCTTCAGATGTAGTTTGTCTCTTGGGTGTTAGAAGATTAAAATGCTTCCCCTGTCCCATCCCTGCCACCATCTGGGACATTGATTTTTGTTCCCAAAGAATAATGGTTAATGCTCACTGAGTGCCAGCTAATGCTCTAAACTCTTTATATGAATTAATCCCTTCAGTCCTCACAATAGTCTTACAAGGTGGATGCTATTTTGGTCCATTTTACAGAGGGAGAAACTGAGGCACAGAGAGGTTGAGTAACTTGCTTAAGGACTCTGCATCGAGTATGCAGCAGAACTGAGTCTGGAACCCGACAGACTCGCTTGATTCCTCTCTCCGAACCTTCTATGACATTGCCACTGAAACAGAAGGAGACAGACAGGATGACCTAGCACAGGAATTGTCCCCACCAGGAGTGGCCTCTCCACCCCATGGCCGCACTCTCCCTGGCCTTGTTCTGTGCTGGTTTAGGGCCAAAGGACCACTGGCACCAAGATGCGAGGGTCTTGCAAATGTAGTGAAGGCAAGAGCCAGCTCAGTCCCACAGCTCCCTTGTCCCTGAGCTGAACCTACGCTTAGCTGAGCTGACCTCCCTGGGCTTGATTTGGGACTTACCCCTCCAGACCTGCATTCTGAAAGCCTGGGACTAGTCTTCGTGGAGAGCCAGGCAAGGCCCTGACACCAACTGCCTCCGTTAGCATCTAACTTGGCATTGGCCAAGAGGAGGTACCCTCCCTGCAAGGACAAGCCTGGGGCTACACCCAGGAAGATGTCCTGACTCTCATTACAGACAGAACATTCTGGCACTGCCACCCTGCCGAAAGGCTGCCGTAACATAAATGGCCCTCTCCTCCAAGGGATGGAGGGGTGGGGAGGGGGCAGGCACACACACACACTCACACACACACTCACACACACACACACTGCATACTTTTATGTAAGAGGTTTGCCTCTCACGACAAGACGCTCCTTTATCAGCAAACACTCCTGAAGGTACAGCCCATACCTGCATTCCAAAGACCACACAAATCACTTCCCTCCCTTCTAAAGGCCCTCTCTCCTACAGTGAGTCACAGCAACTGCAGAAGAGCAGTCAGCGGTGGGCCCCACCCTTCCCACAGGAAGTGAGAAAAAGCAAATATATAGTGTTTCTCTCAGCGCTGCTGCACATGTTAAATAGGTGATCTTTAACAGCGAGAGCTGTTTACGAGGTACCAACAGCTCTGGAGAAGTACAATGGGTCTGGGGTAGCCTGGGAGAGACCACAGGACTCCTATAAACTCTTTTATGAACGGGGCTTTGAAATTCCAGAGCCCGCAGGAGGTGGCTCCCTCTTTGATTCTGCGTTGCTGGGCCGCCAGGAATGCATAAGGATTGGGGCACTTGGGACACCTGAGATTGTGGGGTCAGAGAGGGAGCCCCAGGGGAGAATTCCAGAGCTGGGGCTGGGCTCTTTCAGCATTAAAAACAAACTGTTGTTTCTTCCATGAACCTCAGTGCTCTAAACCCTACATAAAGAAGTGAATGTTTATGAAACTCCAGGACCCAGCAAAGTCCAGGGGAGGTGGTGTCTGAAAGGCCACTGGGGTCCTTGGGATAATACTGGGGTACAAATTGCCATTCAGCAGGGCTTATGCTATGACCACTCTGGGGGCAAGCACCCCCCGTTACCTGTTCTATTCCAACTAGCCAGTTGTAGACAGTCTTCAGTGACTGGAGCAAGCCATCATTCCACTTATTCTCCCTCCAGAAAGACAAAGGTGCCACCTAAGAAACACCTCTGGAACCACGCAAGGCCATTACTAAGTGAGGAGGACAGGTCACAGAGAGCCTAGGCGCGCTGGCGTCACCCGGGCAGGGTCCCAAGTTCCGCGTTTCTGCCTGCTGGTGACCAGGCTGCTGCCCGCGGTCTCTCATTGAGTATTTGGGGTACTAGAGAGGGCTTCTTTGGTGGCTCAGACAGTAAAGAATCTGCCTGCAATGTGGGAGACCTGGGTTCAATCCCTGGGTTGGGAAGATCCCCTGAAGAAGGAAATGGCAACTCACTCCAGTATTCTTGCCTGGAGAAGTCCATGGACAGAGGAGCCTGGGAGGCTACAGCCCATGGGGATGCAGAGAGTCGTATAGGACTGACTGAGTGACTAACACTTTCACTTTCACTTCTTAGAGAGCACTTAAGAGGGGGTCATTCAGTGGACCCTGGGAGAGTCAGGGAGGCTTCCTGGTGCACGAGCGGTTGAGATGGATCCTGGGTAGTGAGATTGCATGCTGATGAGAATAAAGATACCCCAGGTCCTCCATAAGGCAACAGGTGACCTGGTGAATCCTCGCCATGTACAGCCACTACTCCCTGTTCCAGGCAAGGACCTGTCTGCCAGCTATCCCGGGGGCTGGGGGGCATGGAAGGGTGGAAGAGTCTAGAAGCTTGCAAACCGAACTGCCATTCAGCAGGTGGAGACGAGGTGGGTTTGGGAAATGAGGACAATAACACCAACTCCACAGGAGCACGAGCAGTCGTAGATATGATACTTGGTGACATTGTTGCTGCTGACACAAAGGAATGCTCTGTCTCCTCTTTATTTCTGAGCCTTGGGCCAGCATGTCCCCAAAGGGCTCCCAACTGAGTCAGGAGCCCCCTTCTTTTCACCTGTGGTCCTCAGGGTGCAGGATAGTCCACGATGCTCGGATGGATGGGAGAATGGCTTGGCCTTGACAAGAGGGCAGGAGGGCCTTGCTTCCAGGGACTAGGAAGAACTGAGATTGTCCCTGTTCCTGGACATCAGCAGGGAAAGGACCCAAGGAAATCAGGACTGATTCATTGGTGGGAAATGATACTTTAAAATATGCTGAACAAGCCTATCCTTACACTGAAACATCACCATGTGGCAGACTCTGTTTCAGTCACAGTGTGCCAGGGGATGCTCGAACCCGAGGTTCAGCCAGCTCCAGGATCGGGATTCCTGCATGTTGGGGTTTCTGCTGCTGGTCATCTCCAGGCCCGGCTAAGCCACACACACTCCACGGGAGCGAGGGCTGTGCTGAGTGCAGCCCCTGAGGTGCTCGCAACAGAATGTGTGGAGCTCACTTGGCCCAAATATTTCCCTCTAGAGATAAACCAAGTGATAAATGGAAGGTATCAGGCAATGTCAAGCTCCAACTAGGCCAGACTTCTCTGGAAGAGCAACTGGGAATGTTGGTGAAACGGGCAGAATCTAAACAGCAATGATTTATTTTCTACAATCTCTGGCACTTTTGAATCCTCATATTTTCCCCCTCCTCCCCTTCTCTTTAATAGGGCAGAACAAACAATCTTGAGGCCAATTGGCTGAGGCTGTGTTTTCCTCGGATGAATGATGGTTTTTTACATGGCCGTTACTAAGGCATCAATGCTACTCCGGTTCTTTTTTTTCCCCTTTTTTAAATAATCTTTTTTATTTTTGGCTGCGCTGGGTCTTCGTTGCTGCTCACAGGCTTTCTCTAGTCGTGGTGAGTGGGGGCTAGTCTCTAGTTGCGGTGCATGGGCATCTCATTGTGGCAGCTTCTCTTATTGGGGAGCGCGGGCTCTCAGCACGTGCGCTTCGGTAGCTGTGGCCCTACGGGCTTAGTTGCTCCATAGCATGTGGGATCTTCCCACATCCGGGATGGAACCAGTGTCCTCTGCATTGCAAGGCAGACTCTTAACCACTGGATCATCAGGGAAGCCCCTGCTCCCATTCTTCATCTGTTCTTTCAAGGATTTAGCCAACATGTCAAGCTGTGTCCCAGCTTTGGAGGGGAAGAGACATAAGGCCACCTCCAGTGTCTCCTCTTTTCCCTGGCACTCGCTGGAGACCCCCATCCCCTATGGCCTGATCTCCTTGCCCCACACTTGCCCCACCCTCCTGAGAAGCTCCAACTCAGCAATCGCGCCCTCCCATCCCCCACCAACATACCCCAGCCCAGGTGGCTCGCACAGTGGCCTCTGGCTGACCAAAGTTTGCCAGCCTGGAGCCCTCCCACCATAGACTTCTGGATCCTAGGTCTCAGGGTCCAAGGTGACAACGTAGTCATCTCAACCTCATTTATGGAGGGAGGGGGCCTTCCTGGGGCACCTCACTCCCCCCTTGGGTCACACAGGCATTTTAGCAGCTGCAGGTATTGGCTCAACCTGGCAGAGAATAAGCAGTCAGTAAATAGAATACTTGCTGATACCATTAACAGCTGCAGGTTTTTGCAACCATAGGCATGGCATGGTGTGAGGGTGTTGGGTCTACAGAGACGGGCAGGATGTGGTCCCTGCCTCTGGCTGTTTCAAGGTCACTGTGCACAACTGACAAAGAATGTATTCTTAAATTGAAGGTAACGAAGGTCAAGCAAGAATAACATGCTTCGTGCTTCTGAAGCATGTGAGGGTTTGGCTGACTCTCCTGTGACAGGGGAGGTTACATTCAGGCTGCATGGCAATCTGTGTCCCCCCAGTTTATATGTTGAAACCCCCAATCATGGTGGTATCAGGAGGCGGGATTTTGGGAGGCACTTAGAATAGCAAGGAGAGATAAGAAAGCCTTCCTCAGAGATCAGCGCAAAGAAGTAGAGGAAAACAATAGACTGGGAAAGACAGAGATCTCTTCAAGAAAATTAGAGATACCAAGGGAACATTTCATGCAGAGATGGTCACAATGAAGGACAGAAATGGTATGGATCTAACAGAAGCAGAAGATATTAAGAAGAGGTGGCAAGAATACACAGAAGAACTAGACAAAAAAGATCTTCATGACCCAGATAACCATGACGGTGTGATCACTCACCTAGAGCCAAACATCCTGGAATGCAAAGTCAAGTGGGCCTTAGGAAGCATCACTATGAGCAAAGCTAGTAGAGGTGATGAAATTCCAATTGAGCTATTTCAAATCCTAAAAGATGATGCTGTGAAAGTGCTGCACTCAATATGCCAGCAAATTTGGAAAACTCAGCAGTGGCCACACGACTGGAAAAGGTCAGTTTTCATTCCAATCCCTAAGAAAGGCAATGCCAAAGAATGCTCAAACTACCGCACAATTGCACTAATCTCACATGCTAGCAAAATAATGCTAAAAATTCTCCAAGTCAGGGTTCAACAGTATATGAATTATGAACTTCCAGATGTTCAACCTGGATTTAGGAAAGGCAGAGGAACCAGAAATCAAATTGCCAACATTCACTGGATCATCAAAAAATCAAGAGAGTTCCAGAAAAACATCTACTTCTGCTTTATTGACTATGCCAAAGCTTTTGACTGTGTGGATCACAACAAACTGTGGAAAATTCTTTAAGAGACAGGCATACCAGACCACCTGACCTGCCCCCTGAGAAATCTGTATGCAAATCAAGAAGTAACTGTTAGAACTGGACATGGAACAACTGGTTCCAAATTGAGAAAGGAGTACTTCAAGTCTGTATATTGTCACCCTGCTTATTTAACTTATATGCAGAGTACATCATGCAAAATGCCAGGCTGGATGAAGCACAATCTGGCATCAAGATTGCCGGGAGAAATATCAATAACCTCAGATACGCAGATGACACCACCCTGATGGCAGAACGTGAAGAAGAACTAAAGAGCCTCTTGATGAAAGTGAAAGAGGAGAGTGAAAAAGCTGGCTTAAAACTCAACATTCAGAAAACTAAGATCATGGCATCCAGTCCCATCACTTCATAACAAATAGATGGGGAAACAGTGGCTGACTTTATTTTTTGGAGCTCCAAAATCACTGCAGATGGTGACTGTAGCCATGAAATTAAAAGACACTCCTTGGAAGAAAAGATATGACCAACCTAGACAGCATATTAAAAAGCAGAGACATTACTTTGCCGACAAAGGTCCGTCTAGTCAAAGTTTTGTTTTTCCAGTAGTCATGTATGGGTGTGGGAATTGGAGTACAAAGAAATCTGAGCGCTGAAGAATTGATGCTTTTGAACTGTGGTGTTGGAGAAGACTCTTGAGAGTCCCTTGGACTGCAAGGAGATCCAACCAGTCCATCCTGAAGGAAATCAGTCCTGAATATTCATTGGAAGGACTGATGCTAAAGATGAAACTCCAATACTTTGGCCACCTGATTTGAAGAACTGACTCATTTGAAAAGATTCTGATGCTGGGAAAGATTGGAAGCAGGAGGAGAAGGGGACGACAGAGGCTGAGATGGTTGGATGGCATCACTAACTCGATGGACATGCGTTTGAGAAAGCTCTGGGAGTTGGTGAAGACAGGGAAGCGTGCTGCAGTCCATGGGGTTGCAAAGAGTTGGACACAACCAAGTGACTGAACTGAACTAGGTCATAAGGTAAGAGCTCTTATGATGGGGAACAGGGCCCTTATTAAAAAGGCTCCAGAGCCACGTCTGCCCCCTCCCACCACGTGAGGATGCGGTGAGAAGGTGTGAGCTGTGAGCCAGGAAGAGGGCTCACACCAGCCACTGACTGTGCTGGTGCTTGACCTTGGGCTCCCAGCCCACAGAGCTGTGAGAAATACATTTCTGTCCTCCATAAACCACACTGTCTGTGGTATTTTGTTATAGCGGCCTGAGCAGACTAAGACAGGCTGTTTCTTCAGGGCTGAGCAGACATCAAAGGGAGAGGGCACCTCAGGCAGTGACGGAAGGATGTAAAGGTGAAGAGGTGGGGATGAAAGGCAGTGGTCTTTTTCGGGAGAGCATCCAGGTTGGTGGAGTCGGGGAGATAACGGGGCCAAGGGGAGGGGAGGCTGGAAAGGCACCATGAGTGTTGACATGAAGGGCCTTGTGCAACCAAGGAGGCAGAACCTTGACCTGTGAGCAGTAAGGAGCTAAATGAGGAGCACGGTGACTCTAATGATGGGACCCTGAGACTCCATAGGAGGTGGGGTGATGTCATGGAAGGTCAGGTGAAACGAAAGCTTAGGGGTCCCCTGTTCAGAAGGGTCCAGAGAATCTAGTGCAGAACCATACATGCCTGGGAATTTGACAGGTTTCATTCTATGTACGTGACACTCCCTTCGTGGCACAGGTGAGGAAAACTGCACTAAATGCTTACTCGGCCTAACTGCCTTGTCACATTCTCCAGAATGACTACACAAATCGCATGGTTAAGTCCACAGTCATTCTACTGAAGCCTGACCCCCCAATAAAAGGACTCGCCTGGTATACAAATCCATTAGAACACTGGCATTCCACTGAACAAGTCTCCTTCACATGTGAGTAATGACCATACGGTCATTCTCTTGATACCAAGAGGGTGCCAAAGGGAGCAGTTCAAATCAAAGCTTAGGTTTATCTGGAGAGAAAAGTCCTAGGAGAACCTTGATTCACTAGAGACTTCCCTGGCGGTCCAGTGGTTAAGACCCTGTGCTTCCACTGCAGGGGCATGGGTGTGATCCCTGGTTGTGGAGCTAAGACCCTGCACACTTTGTGGCAATGGATGAATAGAAAACAAATAAGACTCTAGAGCAGAGGAAGTCCCTGAGTTGAGTTTACCTCTTGACTCTCAAGCATTGTTGGGTCAGCCTGATTTGTGTGGAAACAAAGATGGCTTTACAGAGAAAGTGGGACGTGAGTTTCAGGCCCCACACTTGCCTGGCCCATTGCGAAGTTCCTGTGCCACTTTTTAAATTCTTCAGTTCAGTTCAGTTCAGTCGCTCAGTCAGGTCTGACTCTTTGCTACCCCATGAATCGCAGCTCGCCAGGCCTCCCTGTCCATCACCAACTCCCGGAGTTCACTCAGACTCCCGTCCATCAAGTCAGTGATGCCATCCAGCCATCTATCTCATCCTCTGTCGTCCCCTTCTCCTCCTGCCCCCAATCCCTCCCAGCATCAGAGACTTTTCCAATGAGTCAACTCTTCGCATGAGGTGGCCAAAGTACTGGAGTTTCAGCTTTAGCATCATTCCTTCCAAAGAAATCCCAGGGCTGATCTCCTTCAGGATGGACTGGTTGGATCTCCTTGCAGTCCAAGGGACTCTCAAGAGTCTTCTCCAACACCACAGTTCAAAAGCTTATCTTTATATTATTTTTCTTGGGGGTGGGGTAAATAAAACATGGGTACATTTCCAACGTGTAGATGACATTAATCTTGAGCAGTAAGCAATGGGAGCTTTTATTTAAGCATTTTCTGATTCAAGATGTCTCCCTTGAAGTAAGGAGGCTTCAAGGGAAAGAATGAGAGGTTGTGTTCACTGTGTTGCAAATGCTGACTTCAACAGACACTTGACCTCAAGAAGCTAATTTGTGCTGTCAGGCCCAACTTTTCAGAATCCTTTTTTCCCCCCAAGTGGGGCACAGCTGGCTCAGCAAGGGTGACTAGAGAGACTGCAGCACACCTTGTGAGCACCTATTAAATGTTTAGTGAGCAAATGCTTGTAATTGTGGTACAAACATATTAGCCCTAGCATGCCTGAAGTCCTTGGATTTGTGTGTGGTTTGAATAATTTCAAAAACACAAAAATGTTGCAAGAACAACTCAAAGAACTTGTTAGTTCTTAAACAACTTGAGAGTAAGCTGTAGGCATGATATCCCCTTAGCCTGAAAAACTTTAGTGTAGAAGGCCTACAAACAAGGACAGTTTTCTACACAACCGGGATGTAACCATCAAGACCAGGAAATCAACGCTGAAACATTATAACTACCACCAACCCCATTCAAGCTTTACCAGGTGTCCAAATGGTGTTCTTTGCAGACAAATGATACAAGCCAAGATGAGGCACTTCATTTAGTTGTCGGATTTCTTTCATCTCCTTCAGCCTAGAGTGGTTGTTCAGTTTCTCCTTGTCTCTCAAAACGATGACATTGTGAAGGTTATAGGCCGGTTCATTTGCAGAATGCTCCTCAGTTTGGGAGTGTCTGATATGTTCTCATAATTGGATTCAGATTGGGCATTTTTGGTAGGAATCCCACAGAAGTGATTCATGTTCTTACTGCATTCTATCAGGTGACATGTGATTTTCTTTGTCCCATTATCAATACTAATTTTTTTGGACAGCTGCTGCCTCGGATTTATTTATACAAATAGCACAGGAAGATGCCAGCCTCGTGTGGACAGCAGCCCAGGAAGACACTAGTCCTTCTTTCCTCACCCTGGCACGTGGAGACCTTTATGGGGCATGGCCAGCTTTAGGAGGCTTGAGTTGAGCTGGAGTCAGAACTGGAGCTGGAGCTTGGCCAGTTTGAGCCTTGGCCTTGGCCCCTGGCCAGCACAACTTGAGACCCTTGCTGCAGGGACCAGCATGCTTCCAGAGCTTGGAAGGACAACGTAGGCAGGTGAACTGAACTTATGGCTGATGCCCTTTGAGATATTGAGCTTGCTTCTTTGGACTTCACAAGCACCTTGACAGCTACCAAGGCATCCATACTCACAGCTTTGGCATTATTGGCCTGTATCTTCTTCAGGCCCTTCTTGTCCTTCGTGGCAAAGCACATGTTCCTCACAAAATTGCTATCTTAAGAATGGTATCTTTATAATTTCTTAAGGCAATTTCTGTGCCATTTTCAGGATTGGTTGTGCATGATACGGCTTTTGGACTTGGCATGTCTGCACTGTAGCCCACCAATGAGGTTAACTTTGATCACATGATTCAGGTGATATCTTTTAGGTTTCCCATCATTAACTTCCTTATTTTCTCTTTGTTTGCTGCTGCTGCTGCTAAGTCACTTCAGTCATGTCCAACTCTGTGCGACCCCATAGACGGCAGCCCACCAGGCTCTCCCGTCCCTGGGATTCTCCAGGCAAGAACACTGGAGTGGGTTGCCATTTCCTTCTCCAATGCATGAAAGTGAAAAGTGAAAGTAAGGTTGCTCAGTCGTGTCCGACTCTTAGCGACCCCATGGACTGCAGCCCACCAGGCTCCTCCGTCCATGGGATTTTCCAGGCAAGAGTACTGGAGTGGGGTGCCATTGCCTTCTCTTTGTTTCAGTTCAGTTCAGTTCAGTTCAGTCGCTCAGTTGTGTCCGACTCTTTGCAACCCCATGAATCACAGCTCGCCAGGCCTCCCTGTCCATCACCAACTCCTGGAGTTCACCCAGATTCACGTCCATCGAGTCAGTGATGCCATCCAGCCATCTCATCCTCTGTCATCCCCTTCTCCTCCTGCCCCCAATCCCTCCCAGCATCAGAGTCGTTTCCAATGAGTCAACTCTTCGCATGAGGTGGCCAAAGTACTGGAGTTTCAGCTTTAGCATCATTCCTTCCAAAGAAATCCCAGGGCTGATCTCCTTCAGAATGGACTGGTTGGATCTCCTTGCAGTCCAAGGGACTCTCAAGAGTCTTCTCCAACACCACACTTCAAAAGCATCAATTCTTCGGCGCTCAGCCTTCTTCACAGTCCAACTCTCACATCCATACATGACCACAGGAAAAACCATAGCCTTGACTAGACAGACCTTTGTTGGCAAAGTAATGTCTCTGCTTTTGAATATGCTATCTAGGTTGGTCATAACTTTCCTTCCAAGGAGTAAGCGTCTTTTAATTTCATGGCTGCAGTCACCATCTGCAGTGATTTTGGAGCCCAGAAAAATAAAGTCTGACACTGTTTCCACTGTTTCCCCATCTATTTCCCATGAAGTGATGGGAAAGACTATGCACATAACTCATTGCTCACCAAACTTTTTTTCACTTAGTTTAGCATTCATTGATGTTTCCTGTTTAAATTAATTATTGCTATAGTGGTTCGGAGAAGGCAATGGCACCCCACTCCAGTACTCTTGCCTGGAAAATCCCATGGGCAGAGGAGCCTGGTGAGCTGCAGTCCATGGGGTCGCTAAGAGTCGGACACGACCGAGCGACTTCATGTTCACTTTTCACTTTAATGCATTGGAGAAGGAAATGGCAACCCACTCCAGTGTTCTTGCCTGGAGAATCCCAGGGACGGGGGGAGCCTGGTGGGCTGCCGTCTATGGGGTCGCACAGAGTCGGACACGACTGAAATGACTTAGCAGCAGCAGCAGCATAGTGGTTACCAAAAGGTTTCTAATTCTATCACTGTATCTAGATAATCTGGATTGGTTGGTGTACTCCTCTGAGTCTGAGGTGTCTCTCCCATCTGTCTGTCTACCTGTCTACCTATCATGCTTCCTTACTTTCTAGGCCAATGTGATGTTCCAGGTTCATCTTATACTTTCCCTGACTCAGCCCAGGAATCAGGGAACCCCGGTTGATTTTAATAAATAACGGGCTTTAGAAATGAGAATCTTTAGAATCTAGAATTCTGAGAAATTCTGAATTTCTCAGAAATTCTGACTTTTCACTGGCAAACTTCATGCAAACTTTATCTACAGGGATGAAATAGGATTTTCCAATATTCCCAAATCCCTAGATTACTGAGACTATCAGTAGATCTTGCTAGTTTAAATGTTCAATTAAAGAGTTTTTTTGTACTGTATCCTATCTAGTATTTTTAGGTGTTTTCTAGTTAGAGTGTTTCAGATTTGATTGCCCACCGGTACCAGAAATTTCAGTCCCGAACACCTAGTTTGAAAATACTTTAATCGAAATGGATACATGTACACATATAGCTGAGTCCCTTCACCATTCACCTGAAACTATCACAACATTGTTAATCGGCCATTCCCCAACACAAAATGTTTTTGGTGTTAAAAATGATAATAAAAAGAAAATACCTTAATTGCGGAATTACTCTGAAAGATGCACTACTATTAGCAAGTGAGCTGTTGTGTAGCCAGGTCTAGAATGTATGCCACTGACTCTCCCTTGGAAATTTCCATTTTGGGGAGACCACCTGGGAAACGTCTACACAACAGCTAGACATCAGGCTTTTTTAAAGTCTGCCCATCTTGACAATCTATCCCCAGTGGTATGAAACAGCTCCTTCCAACCTAAACTTTTCATGCACCTGGCAAAGCTGCCCTATCTATCTGTCTATCTTTCTATCTATCTCCCTTTAGTCAAGATTTCCACAGCAATGATCACGATGTTTCAGCTGGTGATCTCTGTCACCAGAAGTGAGTTTGAAGAAGGGGCTTGTGACCAAGGACTATGTGAAAGAATCTAATGATTGCTGATGTTATCCAGAGAAGGGTTTATCTTGCATTCCAGGCATTTTTAGGATTCCTGCTGTAAATAAGGCTTCCATCATGAACCATCCTGCCTAGATCCACCCAGTATAATTCCTTAGTTTTGCTGTCAAGGGAATAATCAAGATTCCCCAGTGCAAGACACAGTGAATGGCCAGGAACATTTCTGTATCTCATTCTGATGGAATCTGAGTTATACAATCTCTAAACACAGCCATTATAGAATCAGTATCCAGCACCTTTTGAAGCTCAGATGCACCTCTGAACTGACCTTCAGGTGCTCATTCCACTGTGTGCATTCTTGTGATCTACTGAATCCTTTTGGCAGGAACACTCAGCCTTCATCTTATCGATTGTGTTTACGTTAAATGTGGCCCTTCAGTGACTGCAGCATTCTGTAATGCAAACTCGATGCCTAGGAACTTGAATGAGCCATTACTATAAACTCCCAAATAAAGCAAAGAAGCTTATCATGTGTTTCACAGTAAAGCGAGTAATGTCAGTAAAAAATCCTTAACCTTGCAGATTATCGACACAAGTCCCAGTCTAAACATTGTGTAATACTATATGTATTAAAGGTGGCAATTAGGCCCCAGGCTGCTGGGGCCATTTGTTTACTAAAAAAAGAACAAGGACTGATATCTGGCAAAATAATTTCCCAAAAACCCACAAATTCAGCTGAAGTTCTAATTCTGGATAAAGCAGAGATAGTAAAATGCCTTACCAAGGAACATATTAGGGGAAATAAAACCACTCAGCAGAGCCTAAACCAGATCCTAGTCCTCCATTTTTCTTCCTTTGGTATGGCACGGAAAGCCAGTCCACAGTCTACAGGAAGCAGCTTTTCTGACATCCTCTTAATTCCTTTGGACTCCAGGCGACCTACAGAGCTTTAGTGTGGCTCTTAGGATGTTGTGCTCTGCCTGCCTTCATCTCCCAGAACTCCCACAGCCTGAGCCCTTGAGCTTGGTGCTGCCTACAATCCCCATAGCCTTCTCCAAATGTATGCCCCTACACACATACTTAAATTCTTCTGTGGTAGAAATTAGCTCTCAGCTGCTCTATTTGCTTGCTCATCTCTCACCTCCTTTACATTGGGAGCCAGTTACAGCAGTCACCATGACTGATTCATACTATTTGTATGCTTGGAACAGAGAAAGAGATCCAGAATTATCTGTTGAATGAATGAATGAATGCTTCAAATGGGCCATTTAAAATGTAGATTCTCGTAGGGTCAGATTCCAGGCTGGAGGCTGTGTTCACTTGCTTTGCACTCGTAGAGGGCACTTTCATTACCTGCTACTGTTTGGCTCCTTAGTTTTGTCAACAGAAGATATTGTGTTGGGGCAACAGTAAAGAGTTAGGGGACAGGCAGGTTTTCAAAAGGAGTTCTTTATTGGAGCAAAAAATAAGTCAATCACACCTTCAATTACTCTTGCTGGCAATGAAAGGAGTTAAAAGGATGAATCAAAACCATTATACTAAGCAATATTGGCATCTGGCATCTGTAACATTACAGGCTCAGTTCATATTACTACATTTTTGCAGCTCATGACTTTAGTTATTATCAGTTATTTTTAATAGCTAATTTTATAATTTATCGTAAATATTAATTTCTCATATCATATATAATTGTATATTAATTTCTCACTCCAAGACAAAAGTTCTATTAAAGATTTCTAAGTCTAAAGCTATAGGTTAATGTGGCCTAAAAAAGTGGGTTTATTTCATTTATTTTATACTGAATTGGTTGTTCAATTGACTGAATCAAATAATCCAAAGAGCTATTTGGGTATTAAGTACATGTTGCCTAAGACACACACTTCTGAACAGGGAAAAAGTAACTCTACTTAAATTCAAATTTAATTGAACATAATGCTTTGCAAGTTTCTGGAGGCTCAGTTTACCTAAAACATATTTGGATGTGTAATGATTTGCAAAGTTTGCATTTTTGCAGTAACATCCAGGGCCATCTGACTGAGCAACACAGCACATTTTATAACTTTATAATTGAAAAGAAGACTTAAAACCTTCTCTTTGCCTGATTCAGTTCAGTTCAGTTCAGTCGTTCAGTTGTGTCCGACTCTTTTCGACCCCATGAACCGCAGCACGCCAGGACTCCCTATCCATCACCAACTCCTGGAGTTTACCCAAACTCATGTACATCGAGTTGGTGATGCCATCCAGCCATCTCATCCTCTGTCATCCCCTTCTCCTCCTGCCCCCAATCCCTCCCAGCATCAGGGTCTTTTCCAATGAGCCAACTCTTCGCATGAGGTGGCCAAAGTATTAGAGTTTCAGCCTGATTAGCAGTGATGAAAACAATCTGTTAATCGATTAACGCAAGATCAATCAACAAAAATGAATGGCTTTTAAGGGGAAAAACATCCCTGGCATTGTATTTTGTAAATAATGCCTTTAATTTTTTTTATTACTGCCTAGTTCCTGTTCTTAGCTTTTTGTGTTTGTTTTTCTGTCTTGTCAGACCAAATCGTTTTCAATAAGAATTAAGGTCAGAGTTGAAGCATGGGACCAGCAGGAAAGAACAGAGTATTACTGCTATAAAATACAGTCTATTTCCCTAATGTCTGCTTGTGAACCAGGCTATTTTGTCGAAATGTTTTCAGAAAGCTCTATTAAGGAATAACTGATGTCTTATACCTAATAGATTTTTAGTAACTATTTGTTCAATGAACAACAGACACAATTGAAGCTGAAGCCACTATTTGGAAATGATGTTGCTGAAGTTTCAGTAAGGAATTTTAAAGCTATAGATGAAAATAAGTGGTCTTAACGTAAGTTATTACCTATGGGATTTAGTGCTGCCTATGTAGCTCTGTAAAAGGAACACTAAATGGATAATCATCACAGTTGGGTACTTTCTTTCTTCAACAGCCAAGGAAAAGGGCAAGAAAGAGAACATTTTTTAGAATCTATATACACCACACACTAATCCGGGGAACTTCACAGATCTCACTTGCAGCAGATAAGGAAAAGGAGTTTCAGAGAAGTCTGGAAACTCCTACAACATTAGACAGAGAAGGAGGGTGATGGGCCGGGGATTTGGAGCCTTGGAGCCACTGCATGACTTGTATTTGGAATTTCCATCAATTTCTGGTAGCTCTGTGGGGGGGAAGTGTAGAAAAATGTTTGAAAGCCACTGTTAAGACCAGTTTGCTTCTTGGTTCCTAACCAACCAAGTGGATCTAACTGAGGCCGCTCTGTAAACAGTCCAGTCTCCATATCAACCGGCACAGCAGAATTCAAAATCTTTTCCAAAACTTTGCACTGCATGTTGAATATGGTCTGTTGTTCAGAAGTGGAGAATATTAAGACCCCTGGCACCATCACCATTTTCCCTTCCTAGCAATCCTTTTCCTAAGCCAGCAGCAGGACAAACATCTTCCTGAGCAATTATGGCACTGACTGAGCCCAACTCCTCTTGGGCCAGAGAAAGCTGAGTTTTCAATTTATTAAGACAAGGAAGAAACAGATTACAGAGCTCAGTACTCAGTGGCACAAACATTGGAGTCAGACCACCACGGGGATAAATCTGAGCGCTGACGTCATATTGTATTACTTCAGTCTAGTTAATCAATCCCTCTGGGCCTTAGTTTCCCTTTCTGTAAAATGGAATAATAATGGTATCTAAGTCGTGTGGATTTTGTAAGCATTAGAGAAAATGTCTGTTAAGCATTTACAAAGCCTGGGTCATTAAAAATAATGAATGATAATTTTCACTGATGTGCTCAATAGTTGCTAAGTTATATTCTTTCTACACGCGTTAGTTGCTCAGTCATGTCTGACTCTTTGTGACCCCACGGACTGTAGCCCACCAGGCTCCTCTATGGCATTCTCCAGGCAAAAATACTGGAGTGGGTTAAATTCCCTTGTCCAGGGAATTTTTCCAACCCAGGAATCCAACCCACGTCTTGCGCACTGCAGGTAGCTTCTTTACCACCTGAGCCACCAGGCAAGCCCCTCTTTCTACATATCTAAATGCAAATAATGTTCAAGGCTGTGAGCTCAGGAAACCTCAAGAGGCGTTCAGGGGCTTTGCAACCAGAGGTAATATTTGTGATTACAAAATTTAGGAAACAGAACTCCTAAACAGAATCCTTTTCAAGCTAAGTTCCCATCCAATACGGAGTGGTGGCTTCAAATGGTCCTTTTTACTTCTTTTCAGATATGATAGGAGTTTCCGCGAATCACACTTTGTAGTTATTCAGTAACTCTCACCAAAGAGGCTCAAACTTGCCTGTCACCAAAAAAAAAAAAATGAAAGAGCCTTGAAACTCAGAGCAGTAGTACACCTGACTGGTGGAGAGCCAGCAAGCAGGGGCGGTCAGATGTGGCTCTGATCACGATGTGGGAAAGAGGTGGAAATAAGATCCTCTGGAGATGTCTAGGGAGCGTTTTGTTCCTCTGGTTTCAGAAAAGGGTAAACCACAGCAAGGAGAGAAGAGAGGAAGGCCACGGTCAAGAGAAAGGACACAGTCGGACAAAGGTTCCAGAGGGCGGGCGGCCTCACAGGTCTGGTTCAGCGAAGGGCCAGGTTAGCCTGGCAGAAAGACAGGTCTGCAGAGGGAGCTGACAAGCGCTTCCACACAGGAAATGACACTTTGGCAAGGTTCTCGCAGTTTCTGCCATGTGGCTTCTAAGTGTCAGGCCATTGAGCAACTCCCTCTCCAAAGCGTGAATTAGTTCGGTTCTTAGCAGCCTGTCACACAGGCTCATTAAAAACGTAGCCCAACCAACAGACGGCAGAGTGGCCACGGCGGCCCCAGCGCCCCTTTGGAGAAGGTCAGGGCCTAGGGAAGCTAGGGCCCACGGCCTCCTCTTACCGCGAAGCCGCCGGAAGCGCCCCTCCTCCCGAGTCTCGGCCCCGCCCCGCGCGGCGCGCGAGCGTGTCCTCACCCGCGGCCGACCAATCAGAGCGCAAGACCAAAATAGTGCCGTATAAATGCGTGCCGGCCGGCACTGCCAGCTCGGAGCCGCGCGCTAGGGCGGGGTTGCGCGCGCAGGTGAGCGGGGCGGGGCCGGGCCACCTGCAGGGAGGGGCGGAAAGGGGCGGGCCTCGCGCACCTGCTTCCGCCTGACGTGGGCGGGGAAGGTAGTCAGCGGCGCGCAGCAAACAGTCGCGGAATTTGAGTTTCTGGGTGAGGAACGTGGAACCCGCGAGCTCCGCTTCAACAGGGCTTAGGGCTACACTGCTCTCACTGGTTTCCTCACCGTAAAGAAGCGCCATCCACAGTCTGCAAGCCTGCGAAATAAAGGGCAGACCGCAGCCGAGTGTCCAGGGGCGACTCCTGTCCCGCTCCAGCAAAAGTTAACTGAGCCGGCGCTTAAGCCCTGGAAGAAGTCTAAAAATTAGTGGACGTGTCACCAGCCTCTGGGAGCAGCCGCACTTGTGGGTGGGAGACAGAAGGGTTCACGCCCAACTAAAAGGCCGAAAGTGATAAGATAGACATGCTTCCCAGGAAGAAATGATCGATGCAGGGAGGCATTTCTTGGGGTCACATTTTTAGGAGGAGGTGAAAAACAAAGGTAGTAGTAGGTGGGAAAACAAAGGCTTTCGCGTCATACACACCTGGTTTTCAACCTCACACACCCGCTCTGTAACTCTGAACTCTGAACTCGTCAGCAAACCTGGGAGTGGTCCCATCTTTAAGATGCAGATAACAGTACATATCCCATAACGTATTTTTGAGTAAGCCCCTCCGGAGATCATATTCATTTCTCCCTCCTTTTCTTCCTTCCCTCTCTCTTCCTTTGACCCTCTCCTTCATTTCCTTTCTTTTCTCTTTCATTTCTCATCTTTCTTCCTTTTTTTTTTCTAATTGAGATGTACCTTTCACACTGAAGAGATCTTAAGAGAACAGCTGGGTGAGCTTTTACACAGTATAATCAGCTCCCAGATCGAGATATAGGATATTTTTCACCACCCTAGGTTTCCACCTGCTCCTTCCCAGTTAATACTTACCACCCTAGAAGGAGCCATCCTGACTTTATGACTATATATTAGCTTTTCCTGTTCTTAAACTTCATATGATTGCAGTCAAGTAATGTGTCTTTTTCAGACTGGTTTCTTTCAGCCAACAATGTCTGTAAGATTCATCCATGGTATGGCATATATCAGTAATTTGTTTACTGTTGGGTAGTTATGGAAAAACGCTAACTTTTTGGCCAACCCAATATTATATGGGTTGAGTCAAGTATAAGCTTCCCTTGTAGCTCAGTTAGTAAAGAATCTGCTTGCAATGCAGGAGACCTGGGTTTGATTCCTGGGTAGGGAAGATTCCCTGGAGAAGGAAATGGCAACCCAGTCCAGTATTCTTGCCTGGAGAATTCCATGGACAGAGGAGTCTGGCAGGCTGCAGTCCATGGGGTCGCAAGAGTCAGACAGGACTTAGAGACTAAATCACCACCACCACCAATATTATATGAAACATACAACAGTTTATCCATTCCATCATTCCAACATTCAGTCCATTCCATCATTGATAGGCATTTTGGTTTTCAGTTTTTGGTTGTTATGATTGAAGCAGCAAGTGAACATTCCCATGGTCTTTGGTGAAAAAATACACACAATCTTGTTGGGTATATAAGAATGAGTGCAAATTTTATGTCATGGCATAGGTGTATGTTTAGTTTTAATAGACACTGCCTTGCAGTTTCCCTCAAAGGTTGAATTGATATATGACAGTTATTTTACATCCTTCCCAACATTTGGCATTAACAGTTTTTTTAAAAAAAATTCTTGGTGAGTATGTAGCAATATCTCCTTATGGTTTTCATTCTTTTTTTTCCTCTATTGAATAATGTTGAGCCCCTTAACTAAATTATTGGCCTTTTGGGTTACTTATTTTTGTGAAATGATTGTTCAAATCTATTTTTTTGTCTATCTTTTCTCTACAATTTCTGGGGATGCTTTATATTTTCTGGATATGAATCTTGTATTAGGCACATGTATTATGAATATATTCTCCTTGTCTGTGCCTTGCTTAATCCTTGCTTGTTTCTTATGATGTCTTTATTTTATTTTGTTGTGAAAGTGAATATACAACAACACTGAGTTAAAAAAATTTTTTTTCTAACGTAAAACAAAAACTTTTGTTGCACGTTTATAAAATCTGCATAGTCGTAGCAAATGTTCTTCCCTCCACAGGTGCCTCATTAATCTTAAAATTTGGTTAAAACACAGTACCCAATCTGGAACCTTTTAAAAATGGTCAACGGGATATTTCTTTCTCTACATACACATATCATGTGCTTATTACCCAGGTTTCCCTGGTGGCTCAGTGGTAGAATAATCCGACTGCCAATGCAAGAGACTTGGGTTCAATCCCTAGGTCAGGAAGATCCCCTGGAGCAGGAAATGGCAAACCACTGCAGTAGTCGCACCTGGAAAATCCCATGGACAGAGGAGCCTGGTGGGCTACAGTCCATGGAGTCACAAAGGGTCAGACAGGACTGAGCATGTGTGTGTGCACTCACATGCTTATTACCCACCTGCTGTTGAATCTGCTTTTTCCTTTACCCACTAACTTACTCATTGTAATTATTTTAGATTCCCAGTCTGAGAATTCAAAACTGTGTCATATCTAAGTCAGCTTCTGATGCTTGTCTCTTCCCAATGTATTCTTTTCTTGTCTTTTAGCATGCCTTGTAATTTTTTGTTGAAAGCCAGATAATCAGCTAATAGGAACAGAAGTGACTAGGCTTTTTGTGCTAGCTGCTGCTGCTAAGTCACTTCAGTCATGTCCGACTCGGTGCGACCCCATGGACTGCAGCCCACCAGGGAAGAACACTGGAGTGGGTTGCCATTTCCTTCTCCAATGCGTGAAAGTGAAAAGTGAAAGTGAAGTCGCTCAGTCGTATTCTTCATGCTAAGTTTTAGGTTAATATGACCAGGAGTTGGCCTGTGTTTAATGTCTGCTGTAGCTGTAGGTACCAGGCGCTCCCTCTAGTTTCCTTAATTTTTTTATGTTTCTCTGTTGTCTTTGGGTTTCCTAAGAACTTCTTCTTTTTTTTTTGGCTGCACCACATGGCTTGTGGGATCTTAGTCCCCAGTCAGGAATTGAACCCCAGCCACGACAGTGAAAGTGCAAAGCCCTAACAACTGGACTGCTAGGGAATTCCCCTAGAAGCTTAAGTAAAGTCTGTTTGCAGCTAGCTCTTTAATTGTAATTCCTTGTTTTTATATAATGGAGTCCTGTTGATGTGGTGGTAAGGTGTGAGGGAAGGTGAGGTGTTATCTAAAAATATAATCTCAGTTTTTTAGTGGGCCTTAGTCTGGAGAAGGAAATGGCAACCCACTCCAGTACTCTTGCCAAGAAAATCCCATGGACGGAGGAGCCTGGTGCAGGCTCCACTGTCCATGGGGTCGCAAAGAGTCGGACATGACTGAGTGCCTTCACTTCACTTGGTATTTGGGCTGTGACTTTCAGAAGCAGTTCTTAGCCTTTGTTTGTTTGTTTGTGTTGTTTCCCATCCCCTTACCTGAGACTAGAAGGCTCAAAGGGGCTGGAGTTGGCTAATTGCATTTCTTCAAATTAGAAGAGACTGGAAATTTCCCACAAGGGGCAGGCCTTTCTTATGGAAAACTGTGTTTCAGATGGTTACTTTTCCCCTCCCCCTGCCTGAAACCTTGGTGGGTCTCTTGGAAGTAAAATCCGCAAAAGTATGGGGCACCTCTTAAGATGTGTCGCTCAGAAGAGCTGAAATTAGAAGTTCTGTTGGTTCATTTTTAAGTTTGGAAAATTTCCAGTTACCTTTCACCTATTGATTTCTGAATTCCATTTTGGTTATAGGATGTATTTTATATGATTTTACTTCTTTTAACTTTCTCAAGGTTTGTTTTATTACCCCAAATATGGTCTCTTTTGGTGAATATTGTTCTGGAAGAATGTATTACATGAAATAGTCTACAAATACCAGTCAGGTTAGCTGGGTAAAGGTATTTTTAAGTTCTGGGTCCTTACTGATTTTCTGTTTGTTCTAGTGATTACTGAGAGAGGAGTGTTGAACTCTCCAGCTCTCATTGTGGATTTGTCCATTTCTCCTTTCAGTTCTATCCCAGTTTTTGCTGCAGGCATCTTGAAATTCTGTTGTCAGATGCATCAGTTCAGTTCAGTCGCTCAGTTGTATCCAACTTTTTGTGACCCCGTGAACCACAGCAGGCCAAACCTCCCTGTCCATCACCAACTCCCTCCCGGAGTTTACCCGAACTCATGTTCATTGAGTCAGTGATGCCATCCAACCATCTCATCCTCTGTCATCCCCTTCTCCTCCTGCCTTCAATCTTTCCCAGCATCAGGGTCTTTTCCAGTGAGTTAGTTCTTCGAATCAGGTGGCCAAAGTATTGGAGCCTCAGTTTCAACATCAGTCCTTTCAATGAACACCCAGGACTGATCTTCAGAATGGACTGGTTGGATCTCCTTGCAGTCCAAGGGACTCTCAAGAGTCTTCTCCAGCACCACAGTTCAAAAGTATCAATTTCTTCGGCGCTCAGCTTTCTTCACAGTCCAACTCTCACATCCATACATGACCACAGGAAAAACCATAGCCTTGACTAGGCGGACCTTTGCTGACAAAGTAATGTCTCTGGTTTTGAATATGCTATCTAGGTTGGTCATAACTTTCCTTCCAAGGAGTAAGCGTCTTTTAATTTCATGGCTGCAATCACATGCATACACCTGGCATTTAGTCGTACATTTAGAAAGGCTGAAGGACTGATGTTGAAGCTGAAACTCCAATCCTTTGGCCACCTGATGCGAAGAGCTGACTCATTTGAAAAGACCCTGATGCTGGGAAAGATTGAAGGCAGGAGGAGAAGGGGACGACAGAGTATGAGATGGTTGAATGGCATCACCGACTCAATGGACATGAGTTTCAGTAATTTCTGGGAGTCAGTGATGGACAAGGAGGCCTCACGTGCTGCAGTCCATGTGGTTGCAAAGAGACACGACTGAGCAACTGAACTGAACTGAACTAGAAAGGCTGTGTTATTATGGTGACCCTTTTGTCATTTGCAAGGAGAGTGAAGGGTCTAAGGTTTTCCCCTGCTTGCAGACTAACAAGTTACCCTGCTACAGGTTCACAGGAACTAGCAGAAGACCCAGGCTCCTTGGTCAGTGTCACAGGACTTTATTAGCCACTAAAGCAGAGCTTCCCAGGTGGCACAGTGGTAAAGAATCCAGCTGCCAATGCAGGAGATGTAAGAGACGTGGGGCTTTCCTGAGTTGGAAGACCCCTTGAAGTAGGAAATGGCAATGTGCTCCAGTGTTCTTGCCTAGAGAATTCCATGGACTGAGGAGCCTGGTGGGCTACAGTCCATGGGGTCGCAAAGAGTCAGACATGACTGAGGACATGACTTGAGTGATGGAGCGTGCACGTATGCACACACACACCCGTCCCCCAGGAGCCACAGTTTCAGCTTTTATACCACTACCTCGAGCCCCATTTCCCACTGAATGATTTAGGGGCCCAGATAGCAGCAGTAGCCAGTACACGCAGCTGGTTGCATCACAGCAGAGGATCTGGATTAGGGAACTCAAATCTCATAATGGGCAGCAGACTCCTGACCTTTGATCCAAAGGGAGATATTATCCTTATTATACTAGAATGAAAACAAACCAGCTTCTTGCTGAGAGGGGAAGCTCTGTTCCCATTTCCAGTGCTGTTGACTGCACAAACACCCTTGAAAAGATACTGCAGATCCAAGACAATCTTTGCTTCTGCTCACGAGGTGTTGACAGTGCTGGAGCCTTTGGAGAATTGCCTTTCAACAAAATGTCCCTTTTTATTCCTGGTAATTTTTCTTGCTCTTTCCACTTTGTGATATTAACCCAGCCACTCCAACCTTCTCTTGGTTAGTATTTAAACAGTACATTTCCTTCTATTCTTTTATTTTTAACCTACTTATATCTTTAATTGAAGACAGGGTGTATCTATGTGTTTTTGTTTTGTTTTATAGACAGCATATAGTTTGGTCTTGTTTTTTAATCCACTTTGCAGATATCTTTTTATTGATGTGTTTAGACCAGGGGCCAGCAAACTATGCCTGTGGGTGAAGTCTCGCTTTTGTATTAAAGTTTTTTGTAAATAAAGTTTTATTGAAACATAGTCATGCTCATTTCTTTATATCTTTTCTCTAGCTATTTTTCCCCAGCAAAGCAGAGTTACAGCAGAGACTATATAGCTGAGAAGTTCTCAAATATTTACTATCTTGCACTTAGTGGAAAAAGTTTGCTGACCCGTGGTTTAGGTCATTTACATTTAATAGTGTAGTTATTGATATGTCTGGATTTAAGTTATTTTAAAATTTTGTTATTTTCTTTTTGTTCTTTCTGTTTTTCACACCTTTATTTCCCCTTTTCTGCCTTGTTTGGAGAAGGCAATGGCACCCCACTCCAGTACTGTTGCCCGGAAAATCCCATGGATGGAGGAGCCTGGTAGGCTGCAGTCCATGGGGTCGCACAGAGTCGGACACGACTGAAGCGACTTGGCAGCAGGCAGCAGCCTTGTTTTAGATTATTTGAATAATTTTTAGCATTCCCTTTTAATTTTCTATTGTTTTAAAATTATATCTCTTTGTATCTATTTTAGTGATTACTCTAGGAATTACAATATACATACTTAATATTTCATAGTCTTAATTAGAACTAATATTTTGTCATTTCCAGTAGAATGTAGAAATGTTACCACCATATAGATTACTCTCCCTCATTTATGTTGGAATATCTATTTATTTAGTTCTTCTTCTCCCAGAAATTCTTTACAGTTTTTAGCACAGAGATTGGACACATTTTCTTGTTAGAATTGCTCCTAGGTATTTATGTTTTTGATACTATCATAAATGGTATTTAGATAGCTTTCATTTTCAATCTTTGCTGTATATAGAAATATGGTTTTTATATACTGACCTTGTAGCCAGTGACTCTGATCAATTTACTTTTATTTCTAATAATTTGTTCATTTTTTTCTATGTAACTAAATTTACTTGTAAATTTAGTAAATTTTAGCAAAGATTTAGTAAATTTTCTGAGTAAATAAAATTTTCTAAGTAAATAAATGTACTTGTTGCCGTCTAATCTTTAAACATTTTCTTTCTTTTTCTTGCCTTCTTGCCCTGTTCAGGGCCTCCAGTACAACGTTGAATACGTGGGGTGATACTGGACGCTCATTCAAAGGACTTGGAAAGACATGGCAGACTCCCCTTCAGAACATTCTTTTAAATTCAGCCTGTGTTTTGTTTGGTGTGGTCTGACATGGACCCTGGAAGAGGTCCCTGGGAGTAGCTTATTTATTTCCAAAGACATCAATTTATTCTTTTGTAGGTTCCAGGGAGACAAGAAGTAGTTAGAGGCTCCTAACCTATGTAGTCGTTTGTTCAAATCAGGAACAGACCCTTCTTCGGGCAGACCACTCAAAAAAGAAGAGGTACTCTTTTCTCTGGAGCCGTGTAGACTAGCCCATGGGTCGAGACTTGGTGAACTGGGCGTGAGGTGGATTTCAGCTTGTCTGTCCCGGCAGCTGGGCTTCTGTGCAGTGCACGTGTTCTACGCTGTTTGAGGAGGAAGTCGAGCCAGAAGCTTGGACAACATAATCAACCTGCTGTGGGAATGTGGGTCTCGGCTTATTAGTGTCAGCACTAAAAATAGAGGGCCCATCTTTTGGTGATTCCCAGGGAATCTGACCCCGAATCACGGATCTAAATCTCTGATGTGCAAGTTACATTACATCCCTTACATTGCTTGTGAAACAATTTCAAATCCCAATATTAGGAAAGAGGGGTGAGGGATTGTCATCACTCATGTCTTGAGTTTCTTAGGTGTCCTCTTCATCACTCTTCTCTGCCCCCTGCCCTTTTCTCCTAATTAGGTCATGCATCCATCCGCTTAGTTCCTGTGGGAATTTGTACATCCAGGGTCAGATGCATTCATAGAAGGGCAAGGGGGCAGCAACCTGGGTGTGGAGGGTGAAATGTGAGAAGCTCTTACTCCCCTCTGCAGAATGCCATCTACCCTCTTCTGCTCTCATCTGTTGCAACCTAGGGCGGGCACCTGTTTTTGCCTTGTTGACTTGAATTTGTTTTGTTGTTGCTGTTAAGAGTGTTAAAGAGCTTTCTAATATAAAATGTAAATGACCCTAGAAGGAAAAACACATTAAGTCATTACTAGCTCTTAACACCATTCTGTGACTTCATTAAAACATTATTGTGTACTTACCACTTAGCTTTCTAATGATTCAGCATAGTTAAGTCTTGTTAGTGAGAGCAAATGGAGAGGAATGAAGAACCAGGAACACTGCAAGGAGGGTTTCTTCATTTACAGAAACCTGAACTGTCTTTTCCAGCTCCAGCATTAAGGATTCTCAGTGAGAGAAAAAGTAGGTGGGGTGCTAAGCAGGGGTGTAGCCAAATGTGAGGTGACCTGGTACTGCTGGGTCCACCCACTGCACCTCCTGCTCAGGAAAGGGAATTAGGCTTCCTGGGGCTCCTTCCCATCTGCAGTGCCCTCCTCCTTCCTGGCCCCAGAGATCCCACCCTCAGCCCCCTTAGGAATTTTCCAGGCTTTGCCTCTACCTGAAGAGGTAGCACTAGTGGTAAAGAACTCACCTGCCACCGCAGGAGACATAAGAGACATGGGTTCCATCCCTGGGTCGGGAAGATCCCCCGGAGGAGGGCATGGCAACCCACTCCAGTATTCTTGCCTGGAGAATCCCATGGACAGAGGAGCCTGGTAGGCTGCAGTCCATGGGGTCACAAAGAGTCGGACGTGATTGAAGTGACTTAACACTCAGACACAAAGCCATGACGCACACAGAAAGCCTTGGCAGGGACTTCCTTGCTGCTCCAGTGCTAAGACTCTACACTCCCAGTGCATGGGTCCCAGGTTCGATCTCTGGTCAGGGAACTAGATCCCACATGCCTCAACTCAGAGTGTATGCTGCAATTAAAAATATGCTGCAACTAAAAAAAAAAAAGGATCCTGCATACCACAATGAAGACTGAAGATCCCACGTGCCACAGCTAAGACCCGGCACAGCCAAATAAATGAATAAAGCCATGACAGAATGAGCCAGCGTCGGGGGCAGCAGGGTTCGTGTTGATGACAGTACCTGTCATGAGAAGTAAAGACCCTTCTCCACGCTCGGTAGCACCCCGAGCCAAGTGCAGCAAGCAAGGCCTGCCTCTTTGCATCATTTTTGTAACTGTTGAGTTGCCTCTTTCACACTCGGCTGCACTCTCATAAGCCTCTGGAAGAGTACATGCTGTCTCCCTTTCCTATCTTTTAAAATCTAGCTCTTTGTACGTTGTAAGTGCTTGATTGGTGTTCAGTGAATGAGCGAACAGGAAGAGGTTGGGGAGGGAATCCAGTTTCGCCAGGCTTATAGGTCAGCATTGTCTTCGAGTCTTTCCTTGTGTGAACCCTTCTCACCCAATGCGGCACTCAAGTCCAGTGAGTCTTATTTGACGATGTCTGTTTTTGTGGTTGGTTCCCTAAGTGCCTTCTCTCCTGGGGAGTAG
This sequence comes from Bos taurus, assembly GCF_002263795.3. Lineage (NCBI taxonomy): Eukaryota > Metazoa > Chordata > Mammalia > Artiodactyla > Bovidae > Bos > Bos taurus. Next base: position 95,269,554 of record NC_037336.1, read on the forward strand.
CCTACAGCCCAGCTTCTGTATCACCAGGTCTCCCTTCTTATCCTGAGGAGTAGCCTGCAGCCAAGCTTCCACATCACCGGGCCTCCCTTCCTTACCCATCCTGCAGATACATCTTTCTAAAGTACAATATCAGCTGGACTGCTCAGAACTCTTTGAGTGATGCACTGTCGCTTTTCAGATAAAATACAAATTAATCAGCTTACTCTTTGATATCCTGCCATCCCTTCTGTCCATCAGTAAGTGTGTTTGAGTTTCTGTTTCAGCCTCTGGGGAGAAGAAGCTCCACTTAGAAGTCTCTGCTCCAGCCACAGGAGTTTCACCCTTGTCCTGCCTTCAATTACTTATGCATACTATCTCCCTACGGGACCCAACTGCAGATCTTCCTTGACTTACAATGAGGTTGCATGTTAGAAACCCATTATAAATGGAAAATATCCCAAGTCAAAAATGCATTTAATACAGCCAACCCACCAAACATCATAACTTAGCCTCACCCACCTTGAACGTGCTCTGAACACTTACTTTAGCCCACAGTTGGGCAAAGTCACCTAACACAAAGCTTATCCTACAATAAGTATTGAAATATTTCATGAGATTTATTGAATACGGTACTGAAAGTGAACAACAATGCTTGTCTGTGTACAGACTGTTAGTGTATTGATTGTTGACTGTTGTCACACATTTAGTAGAAATTGCACTTCAATTTGGAATTTGGATCTTTTCCTGAGCCAGAGTTAGGCAGTGGCAGAGAGTGCTGAATGTGTATCACTTTTGCAACATCACAAAGTCAAGAAATTGTTTGTCAAACCACTGTAAATTGTTGTTCAGTCACTAAGTCGTGTCCAACTCTTTGCGACCCCACTGACTGCAGCACACCAGGGTCCCCTGTCCTCCACTATCTCTTGGGCTTTGCTCAAACCCATGTCCATTGTGTCAGTGATGCCATCAAACCATCTCATCCTCTGTCGTCCCCTTCTCCTCCTTCCCTCAGTCTTTCCCAGCATCAGGGTCTTTTCCAATGAGTCAGTTCTTCGTATCAGGTGGCCAAAGTATTGGAGCTTCAGCTTCAGCATCAGTCCTTCCAATGAACATTCAGGATTGATTTCCTTTAGGATGGACTGGTTCTTCCCCCTTCATGGATCACAGCCTTGTTGTGGTGAAGGGGCTTCCATAACTCAATGAAGCTATGAGCCATGCCACGCAGGGTCACCCAAGACAGACAGGTCATAATGAAGAGCTCTGACAAAACATGCTCCACTGGAGGAGGGAATGGCAAACCACTGCAGTATATTCTTGCCGTGAGAACCCAATGAACGTATGAAAAAGCCTCAAACTTTCTGTTCAGTGGCACCTGGTCACTAAACTGAGTGTAGAAGGGGGTTCAACCAATGTGGACATGATTTTATAATGTGGCAACAATCACGGACCATCCCAAGCAGGAACAGGGAACTTGGAGCAGTGACGGGTGGGAAATGGATTGGGTCAGGGTCTTAGAGTAGCAGAGTTGGTGGCAGCTGGTATTAAAGGATTGATGTTGAAGGCAATACAGAGGCCTCCTACTCTGTCATAAAACACCTGTGCAGTGGTTGATTCTTTTTGCAAAAATCTACAACTAGAGCATCTCTGCTAAGACTGATTGCTCTCTCAGTGCTTTTAAATTCAGTAAGAAAGAGACTGCAGAGCCTTTCCTGGAAACAAGTGCTGAAAGAAGGGAGGAGAGTGGAAAGACCCTGACGGCCAGAGGTGACCCACCCCTCCTGGGCTCTCTGCCCGGGGCCTACCTGTGTGTAGTGCTGGAGAGAATCCAGCCTGCTCATACGTGCACCAGGGCATGCTGTCTTTCTTGGTATGTCTTTAGTAATCTGTTATCGGGAAAAAACTCCCAACAAAGTCATGTTTCTTGCACAATTCTCAGAGTGATAAATAACCCCAAATGCTCAAAGACCAGCACAGGTCAACCTGAGGTCACCTAAAACCAGGCCGGGTTGACCTAAGGTCAAAACTGAACAGGACCTGTTGGGAACTGTTGAGCACTATACTCGTCCTACCACGCATGCAGTGTCCGTACATGAAGCACAAACAAAACAGCCTCCTTTTCTTATTGCGAAAATCATATACATCTTCTGTTAAAAACTATTTAGGAAATACAGACGGTGAAAATTTAAAAAATCATCCGCAATTCTATTTTAGCATTCGTTTTTAAAGTCTTTTTTGTTCCTTCCTTCCCCAACTTGGCTTCTTCCTTCCCCTCTCCTCCCTCGCTTCCTTCCTTCCCTCTTTCCTTTATACCTTTGCAGTGGGAGGTATTTAACCACTATGTCTGCTTAGGAATTTCATGAACTAGGTATTTGCAGCATCTGTGCTCGCCACCCCACCTCCGCCCCCCTCCTCTCCTGGGGCATACTCTCCTTCTCGAGGTCTTTTCACACCCGAGGACAAGGTAAGAGGGGGTCATCCACACGGGCAGGCACAGAGCCCAAGCCGGGCCTCCGGGCCTCCATGAGCAGCTACACCTTGTCGATGGCCTAAGGGAAGTCCTGCCTGGATCCTGGGGGCAGGGCTCAGCTCCAGGAGGAGTGTGGGCCGTGAGAAGCTGGAGACCCCTGGGTGTTAACTCTGCGGCCACTGGGACTGCTGCTTTCTCACACCTCTCTCCAGACGACCGACAAGTGACTGGATGCTCCCATCTGATGCTAGAGGTGTGGAGAGGCAGGGGACAGGACACCAGCAGAAAGATTTTTACTTTTTTAAAGTTGAGGTTTAAAATGCAGACAATAAAGTGCAGGAAGACCATCCAAAGTCCACAACTCAAAACAATTCTATCCGTGGGCACCTGTATGACTACATCCTAGCTCAAGATAGAAAATATCCACAGCACCCCGGAAATTGTGCTTCCATTCCTTTCCCGTCAATATCCATTCTCCCTGCACCCCTGCCCCCACACATGAAGGTAAACCGTTTTGACTTCTTTTAATGTGCCTCTCTTTTGTATCTGGCTCCTTTTGTTCAAGATGATGTCTGTGAGGACTCTCCGAGTGGTCCAGTGGCTGGGAACCCACCTGCCAGCGCAGGGGACATGGGTTTGATTCTGGGTCCGGGAAGATTCCACATGCCGTGGAGCAGCTAAGCCCATGCTCAGCAACAAGAGAAGCCACTGCAAGGAGAAGCTGTGCGTGGCAACTAGAGAGTAGCCTGCGATCACCGCAACTAAAGCCCAAGTGATGCAATGCAAGGCCCAGCACAGCCCCCCAAAAACTTATGCAAATGATGTCTGTGAGATTCATCCATATTGTTTGTTAATATCTTGAAAATATTATTTTGTCTACTTCTTTATCAAAACTGGAATCCTCTTGTGCTCATTGTTTATAACTGTTATTTTCACTGAATACATTGGCAAGAATTTCCCCTGTTATTAGCATTCTTCTACTATAGACTTTTAAAAGTCTGGATAATATTCTATATTACATATGAGCTATAATTTATTTGACCAGCCCTCAGTTGTTCAACATGACATAATTTCCTTTTGAAAAAATTAGACAATAAGTCATTGAACATCTTGCAATAGAATCTTCATGCGTATACTAATTATTCCTTTAGGATAATCTCTCCCAAGTAGAAGCATCAGGTCCAAGGTCATACACATTTTTAAAGCTCTTTTGTCCAGAAAGGTTGTATTAAGTTTATTTTAGCAGGAGCAGTGAATGACAGTGTCTCTGCTTCCTCAAATATCTACCATTACTGGGCATTATATTTTGAATACTTGCCAATGTGATAGGTGCAATGTATCTTTAAAAAAATAACAGTAAAATTTAAAAGGTGCATCTATCTTGTCTTAAGTTGCATTTGTTCAACTACAAACATGGCTGACTCCTTTTTAAAATATATTTAATCATTTATTCTGTCTTTATTTTTTTAAATATTTATTTAATTTACTTATTTGGCTGATTCACGTCTTGGTTGTGGCATATGGGATCTAATTCCCTGAACAGGGATGGAACCCGGGTCCCCTGCATTGGGAGAGTGGAGTCTTAGCTACTGGGCCACCAGGGAAGTCCTCTTCTGTCTTTAGACTCCAGATGTTTGTGTTGGGCAGGGTTCAGCTGGAGCTAACAGCTGCCACTCTTCCAATTTTAATGAGAAATTGCTTTGACAAAGGGAATTAGCTTCTGACAAAATCACCGGAAGAGCTGGAGGAGCAGGACCTACATGGGCTTCCAAGACTGACTCTGGGCAAGCACCCTGGAACTGGTGCCTCCAGCGAGCTGCTCCCTCTGCCCCAGCCAGCTTCACTCGAGATTTTGGGGAGCTGATGCCACAGGGGTTGAACCTGAGCCCTGCACAGTCTTCTGGAGCTTCACCAGCAAAAACTAATGTGCTGTGCTCTACTCCCAAGACGCACCGCGCTGTTAACTAGACTGGAACCTCTGCTAAGTCTATCACCAGCACAAACACAAACAGCCCCATACGAAACAGCTAGAAACGCTGCTATCTCATTTGCATTTGTAGTCAAATGCTGGCAATATATTTCATTTCAAATGCTACAAAAATCTTTTAAAATACCTGTGTGAGGTCAGAAGAAGATCAGGAAATTTCCAGGGGTCACAAATGGAAAGGCAGCTGGAAATGGGAGTTGTAGGCAGGTGCTGAAGCTGCTGCTGTGTGGAGGGTATCTGCCGATCTGGTAACCTAAATGCTTGGATGGCCCCTTAAGCTCAGTGAACAACGTCCTGGTGGCTCATGCAAGAAGGGAGAGGAGACAAGGAACTCCAGTTACATAGTTCCAAGACCTTCAGAGGGCTACATCCTCCTGGAAGGGAATGGATAAAAGAAAAACACCTGACTTTTAGGGAAGAGAAATAACAAGGAAATTTGTCTTTGCCCATGCTCTGAGTCGGGGAGAAAAAAATAGCTTCTAAGAATTTGTTGCCACACATTTCCACTTGTATGGGCTTGGAGTTTGAGGTCTGAATCAACACTCAGTCTTTTACTGTGGAAAACTGGAAACAAAGGAAATGTCTATCATCACGAGAATGGATAAAGAAATTGTTTTCCATTGAATAGCAATGAAAATGAATGAGCTGGAGCTATAGTGGTCAACATGGAGAGATCTCACAGTGTTGACTGGCAAAGGTGAGTTGCAGAAGCAGGCATTCAGTAAACCACTGCCAGTGTTAGACTGGGGCAACTGGGACCTCTGTCCTGGGTCCTCCTGTTTAGGAGTCTCTGTACCCTGGAGGGACTGCCCCCTTCCCCACTCCTCCAGGGCCTGGGCCCAGCTCTCTGGGCAGGGCGTTCTGAGCTTGGATGGAGACCTGCCCTCCCTCCCAACCTCCAGTGAAACACATAAGGTTGACCAGAAGCCCCAAGGTGCCTAGACTGTGCCTTCCTGGGACTGTGGGCAGACTGCTTCTACTGGCTGTGAACTTCACAGAGCAAGACTGGGCTGCCAGCAGAGGGCTGACACACTATTTTGGGCAACTCAAGGGCCCCTGCAAAAAATATTTGCCCAGGACCCCACACATCTTGGGGCAGCCTTGTGGTATCATATTCAGATGAGGCTTTAAAATGTACATAACAATACCTAATTAGTGGTCAGTAATGGATTTCCCTGGTGGCTCAGTGGTAAAGGATCTGCCTGCTAAGTTCGATCCCCTTGGTCAGAAGATCCCCCAGATAAGGAAATGACAACCCACTCCAGTATTCTTGCCTGGGAAATCCCATGGACAGAGGAGCCTGGTGGGCTACAGCTCATGGGGTGGCAAAGAGTCGGACATGACTTAGTGACTGAATATCAGGTGATTAATAACATATATGTGATTAGTAGAAGAAGAACATGGAAATGAAGACACTCAGTTGCAGACAGGAGATGTTTCTTGAAAAGAAAGAGGAAAATTAGGGTTATGCTGGGAACTGTTTGAAATGTTTTATTTATTAAACTCTGTGGTGGGGAATAAAATGTATTGATTGTATGACTATTTATGTCTTTCCATAGGTTGAAATATTTCACTAAAAAAGGGGGAACTTTCCTGGCAGCCCAGTGGTTAAGACTCCACCTTCCAAGGCAGTGGATATGGGTTCTATCCCCGGTCAGGGAACTAAGATCCCACAAGCCAAGTAGTGTGGCTAAACAGAGAAAGAAAGAAATGGGAAGAAAGAAAAGAAACCACCTGCTTTCTTTGGTAGGGGCTGGTGGACGGGTGGGTGGGCTTCAGCGACACTCTTGGAGAGGCCCTGCATTCCCTTTCCCCCTGAGAAGATCCCAGTCCTCAGCACTTTCCGTCTCTAGCTTAGCGGTTTAGGGTGTAAAAGGATTCTTGTGTGACTCACTCATGCTTCTGCTAGTCCCTTCACCAATAAATACTTGTTAAACACTTAAATCTTGCAAATGGAAAGAAAATTCCACAGTAAAGTGTAAAAGTCATCCAGAATCCTGAATCTTGGATAAGACCTGTGAAAAATACTTCTATATTGAAACTTTAATAGAGTAAATTTAATCATGCATATGTGTGTATACTCAGTTGCGTCCTACTCTTTGCGACCTCATGGACCATAGCCCGCCAGGCTCCTTTGTCCATGGAATTTTCCGAGAAGAATACTGGGGCGGGTAGCCATTTCCTCCTCTAGGGGATCTTCCTGACCCAGGGATCGAATCCACGTCTCCTGCGTCTCCTGCATTGGCAGGCGGATTCTTTACCACTGAGCTACCTGGGAAGCCGAGATTTAATCATAGGAAATTTTTATTGCTTTGATTTGAATCTTAAATATTGAAACGTAGGAGTTTTCACTTGGTGATCGTTTCCAGTCTCCAGTGATACTGATACGTGGACAGGAAAGAAATCTCTAAAGATAAATAAACCGCACTGGGAAATGGGCCCCTTGCTAAGTTCCCTTCTGGAAGTGATGCCTCCCTGTACTGCAAACATTTTCTCCTCCGTGCGGTTTCAGTTCCAAGCCAAACCAGTTCTGCAGCATGCTTCTGTACCTCTCTGGAGACTGATCTGAATCAGCCTGCCAGGGCTTTAAAACCCCATTTGCTTCTTTCATTTCTTAAAAGCCTCTTTTGAAAGCCTTTGAGTGAATCATCAAATTAACATCTAAAAAGACTTAGCAGCAATTGAGTCCAGGAAGGCTGGGGGCTTCTAAACAAACACTCCATAGCTGACCTGAGCTGGTGGACTTGGGAAAGGGCTTTGCAGGTGGATAAAGGGTGGCTGCTGGGAGGTGGAAGTACCTAAGCAGGGGGCAGTAGGACCTTGCTTGAGCCCTTGTCTCCCGCCTTCCCGCCCCCCATTGTCTACTCTCCCCATCTCCAGACACCTGATTAGACAGCAAGCCTCCCTCCCTCTCTTTTGTATTTCAGCCTTTCTCTCGCCGTGCTCCAAGCAGATCTCAGCGAAGCTTTAACAAAACAATGAACGGAGCCTGTTTTAGCTACTTTCACTTCTCTAAATTTTTGGTGGCTTCACTCAGGTGTAAAATATTCTTGAATTTACGATTCTGTTTTTTTTCTATTCTGTTTCACACTTGTTCCATGTACAGTGTTAGTCTTTTCTTTACGGTGAAAGGGAAGAGATTGAGCTCAGAATTCACACTCAAAATGTTTAATTGATCAGAACTTAGTTTAGATTTCAAGAATACGGCTGTGAGTTTTTTGGCTTTTTTTTGGTTTTGCCCTAGATTTGTCTTTATCTCTTTTATCCCCTATATCTTCCCAGCTCTATGGACCTCTTTGAGAAGAGGGCTATGAGAAGGGAAGAAAGTAATGTATCATTATCCTGACCTCTGATTATTGAGTTTCTTGTGTATTTAACCCTCAGGAAAAAGCTGAGCCTACCTCTGACCCTTAGAAATTCAGGTAACCTTCTGGGAGGGAAAACAGTAAATCATGTTCCTCCTTTCCCTGATCTTCTTACGTGTCATGGTCTCTAATAATCATGCCAGAAATGACAGCTTGCAGTTTAGAAGTGGAGGCATTGGAGAGAGACGAACCAGTTTCTTGTGGAAGCTCTAGCAGGTAGATGGCAATCTCTGTGTGCATTTGGTCAAGAATGGCTGCTTTCTAAAGACAAACACACTTCCAGTCAAGGGGTTTGGAGACTGGACTCGGAAATATGAAAGATGTTTCGAAGGCAAAATACACTGCTTCGGTGGTGTGCTGAGTGTCTTCAGTGGACAGATGGGAGTCTGAGAAGCAATGTGGAGTCCTGGTTCCTGCGGTTCCTGGCACGCTTCTTCCACATTGTCCGGTAAAAGAAACAGCTCTGGTTACGGTCATTCACTCTGCGTGACGTACAAAGGCACAGGGGCGAGCTGCCTTGCTGGTGTGCACCTGGTGGCCTGGGTGCCCAGGAAAGCAGGTCTGTTCCCTTCTTACGTTATCCTTAAGACTCGGCTAATTAGAAAACTCACTCCCTAGACCTTCCAGGGGGCCTTCCCTGGTGGCTCAGCAGTAAAGAGTACTGCTGCCAATGCAGAAGATGCAGGTTCGATTCCTGGATTGGGAAGATCCCCGGAGAAGGGTATGACAACCCACCCCAGTATTCTTGCCTGGAGAATCCATGGACAGAGGAGCCTGGCGGCCTACAGTCCATGGGGCTGCAAAGAGGTGGACAAACAACAACAGACCTTCCAGGACTGTGTGGTTCTGGTTAAGGGAATGAGATGGATGTTGGGAGATCACCCAACAACAGTCTAAGTAGGTGTAGTTAGTCACTCAGTGGTGTCCGACTCTTTGTAATCCTCTGAAATGTAGCCCTCGAGGCTCCTCTGTCCGTGTGATTCTCCAGATAAGAATACTGAAGTGGGTTGCTATGCCCTCCTCCAGGGGATCTTCCCCCCCAGGGATGGGACTCGCGTCTCTTATCTCTCCTGCACTGGTAGGCAGGTTCTTTACCACTAATGGCACCTGGGATACCTACAGTCTACGTGTAAGAATTCTGCTCTTTTCCGTAATGGGGGATACAGCCCCCTGCCTCCATTGCCACGGCACAGCACCTCTGAGGGACCTGTGCTCAGTGGACAGCGGTGGGGCTGGGGTCCTGGCTGCTTTGAGGCTATCTCTCTTTTCTCCACTGCTGGGAGAGATGGTTAATGCTGATGATCATTTAGCATGCCCAGCTATTTTGGGGATATCCCCCCACAGACATTTTAGTCAAAGGTCCTTGAATTGCGGGAGGAAAGGCCAAGATTTTGTAGACACTGCCAGCCAGCGGCTGTCCTTCTGGGCTTTCTGGGAGCCAGCTGTCTTTGGGGAGGGGGAGGGGAGGCAGGATGAGGTCTCTCCCGATGAAACTCCAGTCAGGCTCCTCTGAGCTCATTTTCAACGAGGCCATCTCTGGGGAGACTAATGTCAGCCTCGGGCTTCCCAGGTGGCGCTCACAGTTAAGAACCTGCCTGCCAGTGCAGGAAACATAAGGGACTTGGCTTTGATCCCTGGGTTAGGAAGATCCCCTAGAGGAGGGAGGGCATGGCAATCCACTCCACTACTTTTGCCTGGAGAATTCCATGGACAGAGGATCCTGGTTGGCTACAGTCCCTAGGGCTGCAAAGAGTCGGACACAACCGAAACGACTTAGCATGCACACATGCAGGTCAGCCTCGCCAGAACCCCACCGTCAATATCTCATCGCCCTCAAAATCTGGCCAAATTCCTTATCCCTCCAGCCCCCCAGGGGACTGATATCCGATCAGCCCGACCTGCCTGCAGCAAGAATCCGGTCAGGATGTTTTAGCCAGAAATCCTCTTGTACCCTCGATGTTTCCTCTTTGTAATTTCCCATGTATTTCCCCTCATCTTACTCCTTGGCTATAAATGGCCACATTTCTTTGTGTCCGGAGTGGAGCCCACTGTCTCCCCTACTACAAACCCCATTGCAGTGGACGCTGAGCCAGCGACCACAGTGCTGAATAAAGTCTGCCTCGCCACCCTAACAAGTATCAGGATTGTTTCTTTAACTGTAGATGGATTAGTCACTGTGTCCCAAGTGAGATTGGATAGCTGCTGGTGTTTATGGGGACTTGCCTGGTGGTCCAGTGGTCAAGACCTCGCCTTCCTATGCAGAGGGCGTGGGTTCAATCCCTGGGTGGAGAGCTAAGACCCCACATACCTAGGGGCCCAAAAACCAAAACATAAAACAGAAGCAATATTGTAACAAATTCAATAAAGACCTTAAAAAAATGGTCCACATTAAGAAAAAGTAAGAAAAAGTAAGTTGCTGATGTTTATCTTCTCCTGTGTTTTGCCATCAGAGAAGTTATTTTTGTACCTATATGATTCCATAAGCTATTGAAACATTATGTTTTGTCTTGTTCTTTGGGAAGTCTGAAAGAATGCCTTTTCTTATGCTCAGAAATATAGCCAAACATTTAATGTCCTGAGGTCTAGGTCAAGGAATGCCAGATTTGATTCTCACAAGTAGGTAACATAAGTTTGTGAAGTGGTCCGATGGCAGCAATAGGGAAGAGTGGAGACTGGCGCAAAGCAGAGAACACAGGTCCCATAAAAAGCCACTTAGGCAGCTCTGATTGGTTATGGCATGTGGGCATGTAGGTCTGACATTCCAGAGCACTTGATTTTTCAATAAAAGAAAGGAAGCTGGGTTTTGACTTGAAAATTCCCCATTTGTGTGTGTCTATGTGTGTTGGCGAGTAACAAAAGCAAACAGAGGATGGGGCAAAACGAATCCGACTTTTGCCTTCAGGCGTCTGGTTGGTAATATCTGGGCTGGGGTCTGATCACCCCTCTGGTTGGGAGAGGGCAGTTACGAGGCTGAAGTTAGGCTTGCACCTTCTCTACCACCAGTGAAGGGAGGAGGCTGCTCTGTAGATAGGAAGAGGGCAGTGTCTCACCCTGGACAGGGGGTGATGGCTTGAGTTTAGGCCTCTGGGGGTTTCCACCCGGGCAGGGGGCAGGGGTGGGGAGAACTGTGCCTTGTGTACCCACGAGGTCTTGGGGGGGGTCACATGACTCCTGTGCTTCCAAGAGCAGCCTGCCTGAGCTGGAAGCCTTGGCTTGGCTCTTCATGCTGACACTCAGCTGGAGAGAAGTGGACACCTACCTTCATGAGGACCCTGTGGGTCAGGGGTGGGAGCCCCAGATCCCTAGGTCCTTCCTTGGGCCTCTGCTCCTGCTTGAGCCCAGGGCCACACGGAGAGCGGAATTCACAAAGCACCCGCAGGCTGGACTTTCTGCCAGGTTGGTGGCAAGACATATTTAATCGGTTTAGAAAACAGAAATGCAAATACATGCTGGGAATCTTTTCATTTGTTTCCTTTGTGGGTTTTTTTCTTTTTTTGGCTTCCTTTTAAAAAAAAATTGGAAGTGTGGTTGATTTACAGTGTTTCAGCTATATAGCAAAGTGATTCAGTTATGTACATATATTATCTTTTCAGGTTCTTTTCCATGATAGGCTACTACACCATACTGAAGGCAATCCCCTGTGCTGTAGAGTAGGTCCCTGGTGTTTATCTATTTTATGTAGAGTAGTGTGTATCTGCTAACCCTCTACTTCTGATTTATCCCTCCCCTGCTCTTTCCTTTGGTAAACATAGGTTTGTTTCCTATGTCTCTATTTCCAATTTGTAAATAAATTTAATTGTATCACTTTTTTAGATTCCACGTATGAGTGACATCATTGGACATTTGCCTTTCTTGGTCTGATTGACTCCACTTAGTATGATCATCTCTAGGTCCATCCCTGTTGCTACACGCTGGGTAACTTAAAATTGTTTTTAATTTATTTGTTTGGCTGCATCAGGTCTTAGTTGCGGCACTCAGGATCTTCATTGCACCCGTACGACCCTTCTTTTGTGGCAGCGCTGGGAGTCTCCAGCTGCGGCGTGCAGGCTTAGTTGTTCTGTGGCAAGTGGGATCTTAGTTCCCCAAGCAGGTTTCAAAACTGTGTACCTTGCATTGCAAGCTGGATTCCTTTTTTAAAAGAATATATTTATTTTTATTGAAGGATAATTGCTTTACAATATTTGTGTTGGTTTCTGCATACATCCACATGAATCGGCCAGAGGTATACCGATGTATGTCCTCTCCCTCCTGTAGCCCCCTCCCACTTCCCAGCCTCATCCCACCTCTAAGTTGTCACAGAGCCCTGGTTCGAAGTCCCTGAGTCACACAGCACATTCCCACTGGCTGCTTTACATGTGGCAGTGTGTGTGCTTCCATGTCGCTCTCCTTCCCCCGTGTCCACAAGTCTGATCTCTGTCTGCATCTCCACGGCTGCCCACACATACGTTCATCAGTACCATCTTTCTAGATTCCACATGTATGTCTTAATATATGATATTCGTTTTTCTCTTTCTGACTTACTTCACTCTGTATAATAGGCTCTACATTCATTCACCCCATTAGAACTGATTCAGATGTGTTCCTTTTTATGGCTAAGTAACATTCCATCTATTTCTGCTTTATTGACCATGCCAAAGCCTTTGACTGTGTGGATCACAATAAACTGTGGAAAATTCTGAAAGAGATGGGAATACCAGACCACCTTACCTACCTCCTGAGAAATCTGTATGCAGTCAGGAAGCAACAGTTAGAACTTGACATGGAGTAACAGCCTGGTTCCAAACAGGGAAAGGAGTACGTCAAGGCTGTATATTGTCACCCTGCTTATTTAACTTATATGCAGAGTACATCATGAGAAACGCTGGGCTGGAGGAAGCACAAAGCTGGAATCAAGATTGCCGGGAGAAATATCAATAACCTCAGATATGCAGATAACACCACCCTTATGGTAGAGAGTGAAGAAGAACTAAAGAGCCTCTTGATGAAAGTGAAAGAGGTGAGTGAAGAAGTTGGCTTAAAGCTCAACATTCAGAAAACGAAGATCATGGCATCCGGTCCCACCACTTCATGGGAAATAGATGGGGAAACAGCGACTGACTTTATTTTGGGGGGCTCCAAAATCACTGCAGATGGTGACTGCAGCCATGAAATTAATAGACGCTTACTCCTTGGAAGGAAAGTTATGACCAACCTAGACAGCTTATTAAAAAGCAGAGACATTACATTAGACCAACAAAGGTCTGTCTAGTCAAGGCTATGGTTTTTCCAGTAGTTATGTATGGATGTGAGAGTTGGACTATAAAGAAAGCTGAGTGCAGAAGAATTGATGCTTTTGAACTGTGGTGCCGGAGAGGACTCTTGAGAGTCCCTTGGACTGCAAGGAGATCCAACTAGTCTATCCTAAAGGAAATCAACCATGAATATTCATTGAAAGGACTGATGCTGAAGCTAAAGCTCCAAGACTTTGGCCACCTGATGCAAAGAGCCAACTCACTGGAAAAGACCCTGATGCTGGGAAAGATTGAAGGCAGGAGGATAAGGGGACGACAGAGGATGAGATGGCTGAATGGCATCACCAACTCAATGGACATCAGTTTGAGCAAACTACAGGAGATGGTGAAGGACAGGGAAGCCTGGCGTGCTTCAGTCCAGGGGGTGGCAAAGAGTTGGACACAACTGAATGACTGAACAACAACCAGATTGCCTTCCATAGTGGCTGTGTCAATATATATTCCCACCAATAGTACAAGAGAGTTCCCTTTTCTCCACATTTATTGTTTGTAGATTTTTTTGATGATGGCCATTCTGACCATTGTGAGGCGATTTCATTGTAGTTTTGATTGCAAGGTGGATTCTTAACTACTAGACGACCTGGGAAGTCCCTACGCTGGGTAGCTTTATATGCCAGTGAAAGCAAAAGTCACTCAGTTGTGTCTGACTCTTTGTGACCCCATGGATTATACAGTCCATGGAATTTTCCAGGCAAGAATACTGCAGTGGGTAGCCTTTCCCTTCTCCAGGGAATCTTCCCAACCCAGGGATCGAACCCAAGTCTCCTGCATTGCAGGCAGATTCTTTACCAACTGAACTATCAGGGAAGCCCTTATAGCTCAGTAAATGTGGGTTAATATCGGTTGTTTGGGACCCAGTTTGCAAGCCCAAAAGTCTGGGTTTTACTATTCAGAGATGTTCTCCTCCTCCTAAACTACCTGTGGCTATAAATTCTAGGGATGTGAGTTCCATATCACTTTCTCGCTTGAGGCAGAATTTAGAAAGTGGCACAGGTGCTCCACTTGCCTGTGCTCCACTATCTGAACCACCAGGTTTCCATTGCTCTGGTATTTATTTTAATACTTCCTCTTCCCTTGACTGAGTCCCTCCTTAGGAACTTCCGATGTTTAAAATGGAATTAGGGATGTTTTCAAGCCACCTTTTTTGTTATTTGGAATTGAGAACTTGGGAAGCAGAGGTTGTTTTGTTTGAAGCTTTTTTTATTCTTCTGCACGCTTGGAAGCTTTCACGACAGAAATGAATTTGCTGTAACATGTGTTAAGTGGTGGTGTTAAGTAGGAAAGGCCAAACACATGGTTCTCAAAAGAGGCTATTTAAGTGAAGAATAAACGAGGCCCAGAACACTGTGTCCATTGGTGAAATGAAACACACGTTTCCCATCAGGAGGCAAAGCCCTTGTTTTCAAAGGTCGAGTGGATGGCGTTTGAATGACAATTCCAGCTGTTTGAACGTTGGGTCCTGGAAAGATTCACTGGAAGGGAACTTGTGGGGCAGGGCGTTACCTCTTAGCGGTTGGGATTGCTTTCCTCTGAGGTAGCAATTAACCCTGGAGGAGGGCATGGCAACCCACTGCAGTATTCTTGCCAGGAGAATCCCCATGGGCAGGGGAGCAAAGGGGTCGGACACGACTAAGCACAACACAGCAATTAAATAAGGGCCAAGAATGCCCTACTTTTCTGGAATTCTGTGTTTCAGGGGTTACCTTGATGTCCTTATGCTTGCGCATGCATCTTAGCAATCAGAAGCACCAGGGATGTAATATTACATTAAAGTGTGCCCTCGGCACTTCGGCTTGGCCTTCCTTTCTTGATCACCTCATCGCAGCCTTGACCTTTCAGCTCAATTTTTAACTTACTTGACATGAAATATTGTCAGTCAGTCTAATGGAAAATTCCACCACAGCAGGAAGAGCCATATCCCGTGTGGGATGGGTAGCTATTAATTGAGGCTGGCACGTGCTCTCTAAGCACCTTTCTTCAATACCACTGATGACAGATCAAGGCTGGCACCGAATGCAGACCCGAGGAGGCTGCTGTTCCAGGCGTTCTCACTCACCTTCGGGAACAAGCTGACCTCTTTCTCAAGGTCTGCATTGGGTGTTGTCCAAGTGAATCACTGCTTTCTCCTTCATGTTTATTTTTTACAGGGTGTTACCTCTTAGCAGTCTGAGCATCAGGCTGGCTGTTGAATGCAGAGATGATGGACTCCTGTCCCAGCTCCCTTGTACAGATCCTGGGGGGTGACCCAGGTACTCGAGGTTAGGGACACGGCAGCCACACGCTTCACCAAGATGCCACGTGGGGCTCAGACTCTGCGAGTGGGGAGCAGTAGGGAGTCAGAGTAGACAGCCTTCTCCCACTTTGGTTTTAAAGCTCCTCCATCAGAAACTGGCTCCTTTGGCTTAGCTTTTTCTCTTTGGCAGTTTTGTGGGTTGAAAAAAAATTTTTTTTCCTTCCTTCAGAAGTGCTAATTATTCATTAACAAAAAATTTTTAAAAATTCATAGAGGCAGTAAACCACTAAAATAAGGGGCTTTCCTGGGTAGGTAAAGGGTAAAGAATCTGCCTGCAATGTGGGAGACCTGGGTTTGATCCTTGGGTGGGAAAGATCCCCTGGAGAAGGGAATGGCTACCTACTTTGGTATTCTTGCCTGGAGAATCCCATGGACAGAGGAGCCTGGTGGGCTACAGTCCACGGGGTCGCAAAGAGTCGGACATGACTGAGCAACTGACAGTTTCACTTTTATATATAAGGTTAGCATTTATACTTGAGGTTAAAAAAACCTATATATAGAGAGTTTTATTCCAGTTTTTAAAAAGAGGTATTGCACATTACACGTTTTCATTAAAATAAAGTGAGCGTGTAGTAAACACTTCTACTTTTTTTTTTTTTAACACTTCTCCTTTTCAACCAGTACCATCTATATTTTCATTACATATGACTGTCAACATGTGTTTAAATAAAGACTTAGTCTAGAGAGTTCCCAGCTCTCTGCATGAGTGCACATCTTTTCATACAGTCTTATACAAGCTGTATAGAGTTTCTGCTGCTGCTGCTGCCGCTAAGTAGCTTCAGTCATGTCTGACTCTGTGCGACACCATAGACGGCAGTCCAGCAGGCTCCCCCATTCCTGGGGTTCTCCAGGCAAGAACACTGGAGTGGGTTGCCATTTCCTTCTCCAATGCATGAAAGTGAAAAGTGAAAGTGATGTCGCTCAGTCGTGTCTGACTCTTAGTGACCCCCATGGACTGCAGCCCACCAGGCTCCTCAGTCCATGGGATTCTCCAGGCAAGGGGACTGGAGTGTGGTGCCATATAGAGTTTAGGATCTGTGAATCTTTCTCCTGTCGCCTTACTTCTTTCTTTCAGAGTGTGTGAGTATTCTTGGAGAGGCAGAACACCAAGCCCACCTACTCCAAGGTCTGGTGACGGCCTCCGGGGCCGAAACCAGATCGAGACACCTCCTCCCCTCTGGGGTTAGTACCTGCTTCCAGCCTCCCAAAACTTCCCTGGTGGCTCAGACAGTAAAGCGTCTGCCTATAATGAGGGAGACCCGGGGTCAATCCCTGGGTGGGGTAGATCCTCTGGAGAAGGAAATGGCAACCCACTCCAGTGTTCTTGCTTGGAAAAATCCCATGGAAGGAGGAGCCTGGTAGGCTACAGTCCATGGGGTCGCAAAGAGTCGGACACGACTGAGCTACTTCACCTCACTTCACTTCACTTCCGGCCTCCCAGTGCTCAACTTCCTGGGAGGCCCCCCCTGCTTCTGCACTCTGCCTTCCGTTTCCTTTTTAAGGCGGCCCTGGTTTTGAGCAGTTTCCTGTGTGAGAAGGTCGGCTGGGGCACGCGGCCTCGTGTGATTATGTAGGGCCAGGTGGAGGGCAGGTGGGTTCCGGAGGACACGGTCCCTGCCCCCCTGGTGTCATGATCTGAAAAGTGGTCACAGAGCAAAAACGGAATTGAGCAAAACGCACGGAACTTTGGTTCCTCCGATAGGGACTGAATTTGTGAACGTATGGGAGCCTAGCCAAGGGGCAGTGACCCCGCAGGGGGCCAGGAAACCTCTCCTCATGGAGACTGAACAGTTGATCCGGTTTATCTTTTCAGCGGGGACTTTTTTCAGGGGTTGGGTAGGGGGAGCTTGGGTTCGTGGTCATAGTGTAGCTTTAATAAAGACGGTGCCTGGATTATAACTCGATGTATGCACTGGATTCATCTCCACAGCGCTGGGCTTCTCAGAAAAGGTAATAACTGTCAGCACTTTTCTCCAGTTACTAGAGCTGCAATTCTGCTGCCCCTTGGGAACTCGAGGACGGAGGCCATGTGGACAGTCAACACTGCTAAAACGAATTCAACACTCTTCTCTCACCTAATGATTGCATACAATTTCAGCAAGTTCAAGGGAACCACATTCATGGTTACTGTATACACATGGCATATACAGGACTCAGTAGGATGCACCAGGCTCTTTTCTACACGTGTTTTGCCTGATGACTTAATCCGCATTCCCTGGCTCAAACGGTAAGGAATCCGCCTGCAATGCAGAATCTGCCTGGATTGGGAAGATCCCTAGGAGCAGGGAATGGCAACCCACTCCAGGGTTCTTGCCTGGGAAATTCCATGCACAGGAAGCTTGGTGAACTACAGTCCATGGCGTTGTAAAAGGTTAGGCACGACTGAGCAACTACACTAACGTGAATCCTCATAAAAACTCTGAGAGGAAGGCGCTGTCATGAAGCCCACACAGCTGCGGGGGACAGAGGCCCCTGGAGGCTCCTAGGGGCAAAGCTGGGCCGGGCGGGCAGCTGGTCCACCGGCTCCATCCACTGCTTTTCTTTGTAGAGCCCGTTTGCAGTCATTCCTTCAACAGAACCTTGTACTTTCAAAATCGGCAACCACCCTGAACCACAAAAAAAATTGGGTTGGTCAGAGAGTAAAGGCTCTCACTTCAGACTCAGAGTGAACTTTCTCATTCTGAATGTATCCATTAAAAAAAAAAAAAAATGAATGTATCCATTCATTCAATAAATATATAAGAAGGATCTATTAAGTGACAGGCACTGTTCTAGACATATGAAATATATTGTATTCACAGAAAATACATGGACAATATGTAGAAGCTACTGAAAATGACAAAGATTCCTGCTCATGGAGGTTAGCTCTTGGGGGTAATTTACCTGAGAGCTGAAAAGTGGAAGCACAGAGGAAGTCCCTGAGACCAGCAGGTACTAGGCCTGAGCGGTTGAGGGGCAGACCCCTGAGTAACTGCCATGGAGAAGATGCACTTCCCTTCCCCTGCCAAACTCTAATTTTTCACTAGATTCTAATTTTTCACTAGATTGTTTCCTGCTTCCCAAGGAGTCACAGCTGTCTTCCTGAGTTATCCCACCTCCTGGTCCTAGCACTGGATACTGTCCATCCATCCATCCATCCATCCATCCAGTGAACCCCGCCCATCACCCCCCAGTCAGTTTGCTGAGCTCCTATTTGATGCCAGGCGCTGCTCTGATTCTAGAGACGTACTGGTGAATGAGACAGCCCCTGGCCCTCAGTGGGTAGGGAGCAGGACCCCCAGAGGGTAACATGGTCCGCATTTGAAGCAGTGAAGAGTGATGACATATTCTGTTTGTGGATTTAAAGATAGAAAAGAAACAAATGTTGAGAAACACTTTTTAAAAGAAATGTCCCTGCGGAATTGTTTCCAGGTCTCCAAGTCTCTTACCATCTGATTGCAGAATGTCAGACCAGGAAGGGAATTTGCAAGGTCATCCAGCTCACCCCTGGTTGTTTCACAGAAACTTGAAGATGGTCTCAGATTGATAACCTTTCCTTAGATGTCTGGAGGTACAATCTACATACCCAGACTGAGGGCTTGTTGTGGCCCAAGCTGGCTTTCAGAATCGGTGGGCTGTATGGACCATTATCTCTGACCTGGCTCTTCTCCATCCGACCCCAGTCACTTTAATGTGGGTAAAACAGTAGGAGCCCTGACACATCAGCTTAGTCAGCCTTAAAATTCTTTCCCAATTAAATTCTTGGTCCGAAGAAAGAAACAGGGGCAGACACGATTCGGTGTGCCTTGACGGTCATTTGAAGTTCCTCCTCCTCCCTCTCTTCTCTCACCCCTCTCTCTCCCCTTCCCCCGGGGCCGAGCGTGGCCAGGAGAGCTGGGCTGTGAGAACGGCCATCACTAAGAAGCTGTATTACTGCCCAGGGAAAGTAGACCTTCTGTGGTCTGTTTGCCAGACTTCTGATAAGTAGATTCATCTTACAGATCAGAGAGGTTAAAACAGATGGGAGCCTGCCCTCTTTTACCTTTACTTTTCCATTAGGAAACATGTCAGCATGGTTGGCTGTGACTACTGGGGTAAGGATCAGTGCTGGAAATATCTTTAGAGCTGTGAGGATTGCCCATTTACGGAGGTAGATCATTAAAGAGCTGGGTCAAAAAAAATTTTTTTTTGAGTCACTTAATCTTTGCGACTCCATGGACTATGCAGTCCATGGGATTTTCCAGGCCAGAATACTGGAGTGGGTAGCCTTTCCCTTCTCCAGGGGTTCTTCGAAACCCAGGGATCAAACCCAGGTCTCCCGCATTGCAGGCGGATTCTTTACCAGCTGAGCGACCAGGGAAGCCCTCCATTAAAGAGCTGGGTCAAATTTCCTGTTTGAATTATGAACCGATCCTGGGTTCATTATGTATGGCCCAGTGGTTATTGCATGATAGATCATGTGAAACCAAGTAAGGGCATTTTCATGAAAACTGTGCCAGCTATTTCTTGGTAAGAATCTCATAAAGCAAGTTCTCCCATTTTTGTGACACACACATACACACATTCTTTTCTCTTCAGGATATAAAGATGTTTTAGAAGAAGCAACAGCTCGAATTCACAGAGGACCAGAAAAGTGCACACCTGAGCTTGGGGATCAGTGATGAACACAAAGATGGCTCATCTCTTCGTAGAGAATGTTCTTCACTCGGGCAGCTTCAGGCTGCTTCTTGGGCCTGCTCCTGTGGAAGTGGAGAATCTGTAGGATCATGCCGCACTAGACATCAATCCTAAGTACTGGCTCGTCTCCCACCCCACATCCCAGATGTGAGTATTCCCCTCACACCTTAGAGAAAATAAGCTAAATTCCAATCCCAACTGACTCGTTTAACAGGAATAATAAGCTCACATCTCAAGTAAGGCCCAGACAATGAGGCCACGTTCCCTTGGTTGGTGATTAGATGAATGAATTCGGATATACCGGAAAGGCACTCACTAATGAAAGAGCGAGGACAGTAGTACGATAGTTGTACCATTCCACATGCACTAACACGGTGAATCTCCAGGTAAGAGTGTTGTGTAAAGGAAAGTCAGACCCCCCAAAGTATATATACTGTATGATTCAATTTTTAGAAAATTTTAGACAATGTAAACACATCTATGGTGATAGCAGACCAGTGGCTGCCTGAGGATGGAGGTATGTGTGGATTCCCAAGGGCAGGAGAAAACTTTTGGATGATGAATGTGTTCATTACCTCAGCGGTGGTGATGATCACATGGGAACGTACATAGGTCCAGACTCATTCAACTGTATACATTAAATATGTGCTGTGTGTCATATGTCAATATACTTCAATCCCTGGAGAAGGAAATGGCAACCCACTCCAGTATTCTTGCCTAGAGAATTCCACGGACAGACGAGCCTGGTGGGCTGCGGGCCATGGGATCGAAAAGAGTTGGACAGGACTAAGCGACTAAACTACCACCACCAATACACTTCAGTAAAAATATATAAGCAGAAATAATCTATAATTTATAGTGATTTTTAATAATAGGAATTTAATATGAAAACCTTCTGTGACACATGGATGCTTGCTAGTTCTCAGAGAAAAGTCTTTAAAAAGAGTGGAAATTAAAGATGGAAAAGAATGGAAATTAAAGATGAGACATACTGTTTTCTTATGTAAAAAGACTGTTCCAAATTTGCAAATGCTTTCTGACATGGCAAGTTCCTGGTGGCTACTTTTGAAAATGAAAAAAAAAAAATTGATAAGGATCAATGAATCAAAGCATATCTAAGAATTGTAAATGGGTATATGCCTAGTGAAAAAGTTTCAAAATACATGAAGCAAAAACATACAAAACCAAAGAAACAAATAAAAAATTGAGCTATAATTGGCAATGTCTAATACCCTTCTCTCAGTAATTGATAGAACAAGTGGACGATCAGTATATTATAGAAGATTTGACCAACACTATCAACCAGTTTGGATCCCAGGTGTCTCAGTGGTAAAGAATCTGCCTGCTAATGTAGGAGATACAGGAGACACAGGTTTGGTTCCTGGGTCAAGAAGATCCCCTAGAGAAGGAAATGGCAACCCACTCCAGTATTCTTGTTGGGAAAATCCCATGGACAGAGGAGCCTGGTGGGTTCGCTACAATCCACTGGGTCACAAAGAGTCGGATGCAACTTGGAACTTGCATGCAGCAACATCAACCAGCTCAACCTGATCCCTATGGGAACCTCCACTGCTGCAGAATCAAAGTTGTCAACATGGGTAACTGCAGAGCCAACAGAGAAGGTACACAACGATTGTCAAATCCAGCTTTTCTGATACTAACTACCCAAGGTGAAGTTTGGGCTTCATGCTAGACACATCAATTAAGATCACCATGGGGGTCATGTCATTCACAAGCAACCAGACGATTCTCACTATGGGGAAGTCTGGAAAGTGCTGGATTCCGTTTATTGAGGAGGGGGCCACCAGTGGTTGTTTTGGAAAATAACAGAGGCAGTGTTTTCTCAGTGTGACAAATTTTAAAACCTTCTCTTAAAACGAATGGCATGTGCTGTATTTTTTTAATGTTTCAGAACTTGATGTGGCTGAATTAGGCAGAATACTCGATCTGGCACAAGTCTTATTTAGTAGGTAGAGATACAGTTAAGTGATAATCATTAAGCCATGATTTATAAAAATCCAATATACTAAAATTAATACATTTTTGACAGAATGTTCTAATTCATGCTTCTTATCCAGTAAAGGTAGCTAGGCATTTTAATAGTGTGTAAACTCTTTCTTTTGTTGGGAAATGGAGAGATGCACATGCATTCTGTCAAAAGTGGTGAGAATGTGGCGAAAAGGGAACACGTGCTGCTGGTGAGAATATAAATCCGTGCAGTCACTATGGAAAACATAAGGACATTCCTCAAAAAATTTTTTTAAACTACCAGAATATCCAACACTTTCCCTTCTGGTAATTCATCTGAAGAAAACAGAAACACTGACTTGAGAAGGTACGTGTTTATTGCAGCATTATTTACAATAGCCAGAGGTATATGTCCATCAGTATTATTGCTGTTGTTCAGTTGCTAAGTCTTGTTTGACTCTGTGTGATCCCATGGACTGCAGCATGACCCTCTGTCCTTCACTATCTTCCAGAATTTGCTCAAATTCATGCCCATCAAGTCGGTGATGCTATCCAACCATCTCATTCTCTGTCATTCCCTTCTCCTGCCTTCAATCTTTCCCAGCCCCAGGGGCTTTTCCAGTGAGTCAGTTCTTCGCATCAGGTGGCCAAAGTATTGGAGCTTCAGCTTCAGCGTCAGTCCTTCCAGTGAATATTCAGCATGGATTTCCTTTAGGATTGACTGGTTTGACCTCCTTGCAGTCCAAAGGACTCTCAAGAGTCTTCTCCAGCATCATAAGATGAATGGATTAAGAAAATGTGATACACATACATGCATATACACCACGGAATATTATCAATATTTAGCCATAAACAAATTTTGCCATTTGAAACAACATGGATGGACCTAAGAATAATGCTAAGTGAAATAACTCAGATGAAGACAAATACCTTATGAGTTATATGTGGAGTCTAAAAACAAAACAAAAATAAAAACCAAGCTCATACATACAGACAAAAGGTTAGTGGTTTCTAGGTGCAGGTGGGAGGGAGGTGTTGGACAAAATGGATGAAGGGCATCAAAAGTTACAAACTTTCAGTTATGAAATAATTAATGGGGATGTAATAAACAATCTGGCCACTACAGTGAACAATATTATATTGCATAATTGAAGGTTGCAGAGTGTGCTGTGTGCTCAGTCATGTCCAACTCTTTGCAACCCCATGGACTGTAGCCCACCAGGTTCCTCTGTCCATGGAATTCTCCAGGCAAGAATACTGGAGTGGCTTGCCATTTCCTCCTCCAGGGGACCTTCCCAACCCAGGGAACAAACCCACATTTCTTGCGTCTCCTGCATTGGCAGGCAGATTCTTTACCACTCCACCACCTGAGAAGCCTGGCTGCCGAGAGAGTAGACCTTCAAAGTTATCAGTACAAGAAAAAAATTCTGTAAGTACATTTGGTAAGACATTGACTAGATTTATTGTGATGATCATTCCTCAATATATACAATTATCAAATCATGTTGTGCAGGTGAAACTAATAAAATGTCATGTGTCAGTTATACCTCAATAAAAAAAGAAATTTAACACTGATACAGTTTCGTCTAAGGTACAAAATCTATATTCACATTTTCCTACTGATGTCTTTGCTTGAATCTTTTATACTTTTCCCTTATCTCAGACCCATCCGGGGTCACATCTTGCGTTTCATTGTTACATCTCTTTTAGTTTTCATTATTTTGAAATGTTGCCTCCACTTCCGTTTTCATAACATTGGCAAACTTTGACTAGTATGAGGCACTTGTACAGGTTTCTCAATTTGAGTTTGACTGTTTGATTAGCATAAGGTTACGTTTATTTGGCAGAAATACTGGAGAACTAACTGATCTTGTGTCCTCCTCAGGGCATCGCTGAGGAGGCACAAAATTTCAAAGTCACACTTTCAGTGATGTTTCTTTTGGTCACGTGGTGAGAGCAGAACTGGCTAGATTTCTCCTGTGCTCTGGTTATTTCTGAATGAGTGCCAGACATTATGCATGAAAGTTGTGGTGAAAACTGGAGATGCTGTATTGATGTTATTTTCCTACAGAGAAGATTTGCTTTTGCTTTTGGCCAACAGCTGGGCTGGGGCTACATCACTGGATTCTTGTCAGAGCTGGAGAAGGCTTCCCACTTCTTTCACATCTTAGCTCTAAAGGAACCCACTGCCTTGGGAGAGCTCCGATGACTTCAAATCTACGTTTATGTTTTGTTCAGATTTTCTAATTGTCCTTGGTAGGAGTGCTGGTCCAAAAACAATCCAGTTTTGTTAAAAACGATGATCAATCTCACCTAAATTACACTGGCTGCCTGGGAAATCCAAGGTAAGTTCACCTTATGTAGTGAATGCACTTAAAAAGGTAATGGTGCATCAAACACAATGAAAAACCAGTGGACATATGAAAACTGAGCTTCTGAAACTTAAAATTTAAGTGAAATATTCTTCAGGGGAAGCAAACGCATTTTATTTGACCTTTTATATACCTTTATTAATTTATTTGACTGCCACTACCTAATTAATAAAGATACATAAATCAGGGATTTTGTCTGCACACTGGAATTGCATTTCATAAGTGTGGACTGTTCTTTTACTTTTCTCATGAAGCAGAAAACCCACAATTACTTTTTTTTTTAATCCAATGAGAGTGTTTCTTGTTCTAAGCTTTAGCAGCATTAAATTAACTGTGAGTCAGGAGAGAGAAAAAAAAATAGCCCTCGTTTTTTTGTGTGTCCTGTTAAGAGCTTAGTACCTGTACGGTATAAAATTCATAAAAGTTTAGATTTTCCTGTATAGTAAAACCATTGGATTTTCCAGGAAAACCCCCTTTAAAAATACTGTGTCATATTGTCTGACCACCCAGCGGAGAATGCGATCATGGAGGGTACGTAATCTTTTTTTTTTTTTTTTTTGAGTTTTCCTCCATGTATTATAGCTGATTATAGTCAATAGCATTTTGCATTAACAATTCAGAAGGACAAAATGTGATTTTCCATTAGTATTCAGAGTCCTCCGCTGACATCATTGCCCAAGAATGTGCTCTGCCACTAATGACAGGAGAAGGACAGGCAGTTGGGAGTGTTCAAACCTCGTCTAAAGAATGGACTGAAAACCTCATTTATATTTCTGCACTTCACTTTTGGTTTCAGTTACTAATACAAGAGCAGCAACCTTCTTTACCAAAAGTCTATTGACTATTTTTATTCCGTACCAGAAACAGCAAGAACTCAAACTTTTTTCTTTAATGGTACATTTATAAAATTTCTGTAAAACAAAGTCAAGGATTAGACTGTCTTATTGGTAGGTCAGTAAAATTGATTCTATTATTTTTTAAATCTGGAGAGGCTCAAGTATTTATCAGAGCTTTATTGCATCATTTCAGAACCCTTGGTCCCAAGGATTCAATGCTGGCAGCAGTAAGGCTCAGTTATCTGTGTTCCTTAAGCTGCCACGCCCCGGGACCCTTTGTCTAACATCCTAGGTCCTTAGTCTATGATCTCTGTGATGAAGCGAGTAACTTACGCTAGTTCTTTTGTTAACCTTGCTCTGTACACAAAATTGAATTCAACTGAATAATCCATCTGAGGCTTCCTTCTCAGAATCTCCGAGGCTCTGCTAATGGGTTCAGGGTTGAACAGCTTATGGCGTCAGCCTAGCTGCTCTGCTTCCGGGCACTGTTGGGTCCTCCGGAGGCAGTCTCTGGGGTCTGAAAGAGCTAATGTGTCGGTCTTAGCACCCTGTTCCCAGGGAGTGTTTGGTGCAGTCTTAAGTGACCATCAGAACATTTTAGCAGGCAGTTTATAGCATCTCTTAACACTGGTTCTTGAGTCAGTGAACCCACTGAAACTGATGAAAGAACATGGGTGAAATACGATGTCTCCTCTCACTAAGCTCCAGGGAGTATCGGGTTGTGGGTAATGCCATCAACACCCACAATATTTCTGAACACCATAAAGAACGCTTTTCCTACACCTGCTTATCTCCTAAACAGCACAGTGCCTCAAAGAACTAACCTCCTCTCCCTTTCTAAGTGCCATTAGTTTCAGCTATTTAAAGTGTAGTTTGGATTTTACAAAGAGTCTTTCCATTTGTTTGACCCCAGATGGACAATACTGCCAAATTAAAACTCTTTCCACTGTTACTTCATTTCTCTGGGCTAGACATTGGCTAAATCCCTGTCTGGACCCTGCTTCTGGTGTTGCTGGGCACGCTGGCATACTCTCTTCTGCAGGAAAACAAAACTGAAGTAGTCCAAGCTCGGGAACGGAAGGGAGGGACCCTGTCTGTCTTGTTCATCCTTGTACCTCACAAACCCAGGAGGGTGATAAATGTCTGCTGAAGGAATGAATGAATGAATGAGGAAGAGATATTAGTGTTCTCTGACAAATCCTAACATATCCTAGAGGTTTTTTTTTTTTTTATTTTATTTTTAAACTTTACAATATTGTATTAGTTTTGCCAAATATCGAAATGAATCCGCCACAGGTATACCCGCATTCCCCATCCTGAACCCTCCTCCCTCCTCCCCCCACCACCCTCCCTCTGGGTCGTCCCAGTGCACCAGCCCCAAGCATCCAGTATCGTGCATCGAACCTGGACTGGCGACTCGTTTCATACATGATATTATACATGTTTCAATGCTATTCTCCCAAATCTCCCCACCCTCTCCCTCTCCCACAGTGTCCATAAGACTGATCTATACATCAGTGTCTCTTTTGCTGTCTCGTACACAGGGTTATTGTTACCATCTTTCTAAATTCCATATATATGTGTTAGTATACTGTATTGGTGTTTTTCTTTCTGGCTTACTTCACTCTGTATAATAGGTTCCAGTTTTATCCATCTCATTATTCTAGAGGTTTTTATTGACTCATATTCTCCCCTTTGCTCACCCAGGCAGTAACTTAAAATGTAAACTCAGTTTTGTGTCATTTGGAAGCTCTTGGAGTGTAGGGACTCTATTAAAAAAATTTTTTTCCCCCCTGTTCTTTGGTTGCATGAAGCATGTGGGATCCTAGTTCCTCAACCTGAGACCAAACCCTTGCCCCTTGCGGTAGAAGCATGGTGTCCCAATCACGGGTCAGCCAGGGAAGTCCCAAGATTCTATTTTTAAAAGTACTGTATGGGCTTCCCTCGTTGCTCAGTTGGTAAAGAATGCGCCTGCAATGCAGGAGACCCAAGTTTGATCCCTGGGTTGGGAAGATCCGCTGGAGAAGGGATAGGCTACCCACTCCAGTATGCTTGGGCTTCCCTTGTGGCTCAGCTGGTAAAGAATCTGCCTGCAATGTGGGAGACCTGGATTTGACCCCTGGGTTTGGAAGATCCCCTGGAGAAGGGAAGGGTACCCACTCCAGTACTCTGGCCTGGAGAATTCCATGGACTGTATAGTCCATGGGGTCCCAAAGAGTTGGACTCGACTCTCGACTCTTTCACTTCACTTCACATGCTGCATGGAGTATGTCCCGGGGCTTATGGATCAGCTTTAAGAGAACATTTTAAGAGGTTTTCAGTCAATAAGTTACAAGTCAGGATTTTGAGACCACACTGCGCTTATTGTGAAGATTTCCCATCCTGCGAGGTTTATCACAGTTTACGGTATATTATCAACCTAAACCATAAGCCACCGTTAATTAAATTACATTGTCAACCAAAGCCAGTTACAGGACATGAAAGCACTGTAAGAATTATGTGTGTGTGTGTGTGTGTGTGTGTAATCACATCAAGTAACTGATCAGTTAAAACAGATAACTCCAATTTAAACTTGAAACGTTACTACTTCATTGATTTTTATTATGTAATGCTATTTTAATATTGTAGTATTCACTCTGGCCAATAGTCCCTGAAAATAAACCCCTATGTTCTTTAAACCTAAATACCAGATACCTAGATACTGCCTAAATTTCTGAGTAAAAGGCAATAGATGGTTTTTACATAATTTTATAAGTTGCTTTTGCCACTCACGAAAGTAAGCAGGATACAATTTGGTTATGGTCATTTAATTATAAGACAGACATATTTCTGGCATTTTCCCCCAGTGGGCCCGGACTCTCACCCACGCTTCTAACCGAACACTCTGTACCAGGTGGCTAAGGAGGGCGGCTGGGATCAGTGAAACCGTATCCCCTCAGCACTGTGTTTATGGCCCACACCCCTCGCCCCCCTCAGCCTCTGTTCCTTGGGGGCTGAGAGGCTGGCCAGCATGATGAGGGTCCAGCCATGCCGTAATTCACTGGCTCCAACTCTACTTTTTCTGGAACACTGGGAAGTACATTCTGGGTCAAACGAGACTAAAGAAACCACCGCTGAGGCAAGAGCCCAGGGAAGAAACAATGCTGAGAGGTTTTCAACTTTTCAGCAGGGCATGTGGCTGTACATCCCACTAACTTTCGGGAGCTTTAAAAAAAACGATACCCAGGCCCCGCCCAGACCAGCTGAATCACAATGTACATTCACTGAAGAAAGTGCAGTTTGAAAACGTGCTTTGAGGTGTATCTCAGAATGATCATAGTGGAATGATCATAGCGTTGCTGATAGAGGCGGGGGTTGGGGGGGCGATGGCGGGGGGGACAGAATTTTATTTGTTTCCAGGAGATTCAGAGTTGGGGTAGCCACTTTCTCTGATTGCTCACCATTGTGTTCGTCATCACAAAGAAAGAGCCTGATACACAGTAGGGACTGGATAAATATTTGCTGAATAAATAAATGACACAGTAGAAAGATTAACTCTGTTTTCTCCCCGTGGTACAGCCGTGCACTCTCAATTCTTCCCTCAAATGTGCAGCTGAATCCTCTCTGATCATTCTACAAATAAGCTGTCATCTGTCTGACAGGCCATACTTATGCCTTTTCTTATTGAATGCTATCTTTTTACGTTGGCTTTTTGTTTACAAGGGAAAGGAGTAGATAGTGGTTTCTGTTTTTTTTCTGACTCACTAGAGAAAACAACAGTGTCAAGAAAAGGTTTTATGAATAATTTATATTGAAGAAATGAACCAACCACAAAATAGAAATGTTCATATTTTCATTTATCCCTTCTTCCTCCATCCAAAAAATGAAAACAGATGATTCAAAATGTTGTGGCCAAAATCTTCTTGATGCAAAGGATGAAGAGTGATCTTGGATAAAGATCTGTGAAATTACATACACATATTATATACAAACACATAAAAATCACACTTAATATAAGACAGTTCTCTCATTGAAAAAACCCAGAACCCTCATCCAACAATATGATTTTCCATGGGGCCCATTTTTCAGAAGGAAGCATGACCCAACTGACAGAGTCCAGAGGAGACTGTTAGCTGACACGGCCCCCAATAGAAAAAAATGCATGATGCTTTAAGAATTTACATGAACGTTATATTAAAGGAATGACCAACACTTTATACGTGAATAATGCTGAAGCATCTGTAACACTGTGATCTCTAGATCTACTGAAATTATCTTATAATTTATGTAGCTATACCACCTAAACATATTTTACTTACTTGGACTTTGTTAGGAATCATTTTAGCATGCATACTACACAAGAAAGGAAGAGTATTAGAAAAGAACAGACTTGTGTATTTATGAGTCCTCTGTACAGTCTGTTCTTAAGGTGCCTTAGACAGCTTTTGTTTGCCATTAAACTTTAAAAAAATTTCCTAAATTGAAGAAGTAAGATTTTTAAAAAATTGACTAGAAGTAAGATGAGTCATTTCATTTCAGGGATATTTTGTTGTCCGTAGTAACTGAAGAAGGGGAGCCTGAACTTTAAAAAAAAAAATTAAACAATAACTTTTCATTAGAATTGGGGGCATGTTTGTTTACCAATATCTCTAGGGAAAAAAACCCCATGCATAGCAACTTATTGGACATGCCAAGAAAAAAGAAAACAAGCAGCACACGCACACATTAACCACGCTGCCCCCTCCGGACTTCTCGGAAGACGCTGTTCCAGTGTCGCGCCAACTGCTACTCCATTGTCTTCGTTTACGTGGGCGAGCTCTGTCATTAAGTAAATCCCATGTGCAATGTGAAGACAGTCACTTTTTTAAAGTGATGCAAACTTTTTGAGCTTCTATATGGTTTAAATATGGCCAGAAAAGTAGCACTGGATGAAAATGCAGCTGCTAATACACCTTTTTTTTAAAAAGCAACAGCAAGTCTCTCTGGAAAGTCAGCAGGTAAACTGAGTTTCTAGAGGTGGCTTCCTATTCGCTAATGCACTTACACGGTTAACTGTGGAGCTGGAACTGCCCGGCCTAGCGGAGGCGGTGTGGGGAGGGGCCTCTGGAGCCAGCCGGCTGGGTGTGAGTCCAGGCCAAATCCCTCAGCGTCAGTGGTCTTACTTCCCCCTGGATCAAGGGAACAATGACAGGACTCACTGGGTCTGGGGCGCCTGGGGGCTGCAGCTCCATGCTCAGCGTGGCTCTGAGTCTTACCCACCAGCTCTTAGTCTCCATGCTGACAAAGCCTCACATGCTCTTGGCTGTCTTTTTCTTGGAGCACTTGGGACCCTTAAATGTCTGTTACAAATGTCTATGACTGCAGCAGCCAGGAGTGGGCTGTGAAGAAAGCTGAGCGCCGAAGAATTGATGCTTTTGAACTGTGGTGTTGGAGAAGACTCTTGAGAGTCCCTTGGACTCCAAGGAGATCCAACCGGTCCATCCTAAAGGAGATCAGTCCTGAATATTCATTGGAAGGACTGATGCTGAAGTGGAAACTCCAATACTTTGGCCACCTCATGCAAAGAGCTGACTCATTGGAAAAGACTCTGATGCTGGGAGGGATTGGGGGCAGGAGGAGAAGGGGACGACAGAGGATGAGATGGCTGGATGGCATCACTGACTCAATGGATGTGAGTCTGAGTGAACTCCAGGAGTTGGTGATGGACAGGGAGGCCTGGCGTGCTGCGATTCATGGGGTCGCAGAGTCGGACACAACTGAGTGACTGAACTGAACTGAACTGATGCTGTGGCTGGAGCCCTGTTGCACGGTTTGTCCAAGCCCTGCAAAAAAGGCTCCTTGGAGAATGTTCAGGAGGCTCCAGGGAAATGACATTTGTACTGACTTTAAAAGTGGGCACTGGCAGGAGGATCGTGATGAAAGTGGGGGAGGATTTTTGAGACAGTTCTTTTCCATCCACCACTGCCCACGAGGAGTAAATGAGATGTGACGTAAGTAAGTGAGCGTGATGCTGGCATTTCACAGTCACCAGCAATTCAGAAGAGGCTTTGATAGACCATCCAGCTGAAGCCCTTGGTGGACAGATGAAGAGAGTGAAATGAGAGACCCGGAGGGCTTTCCCCTTCCTCGGCCACCAAGCAGGGGCCAGGACAAGAGCCAGCGCTCCTGACGGGGCCTCGTACTGCTCGTTTATTCAACAGATACCTACTGAGCACCCACTCACTGCCTGCAAGGCTGTCTGGACAACTTGGGATGGTCCAGGGAGCAACCACTGACCTGGTGCTTGCTGGCGCCAGCATTTTCTACATTATAATGGGTGAAGTTCTTCCATAGTGATTGAAGGTGGAAAAAGAAAAGGCATCCTATGAATCTGACAAAATGTGAAAAATAAAATAAGTGTCGTAAGTGTACAAAATTCTCCTGGAGAGGACTTGATGGTGGCCCGCATTATGCCAACAGCAGGAGAGCACTGGTTTGTCTTGGCTTTTAGACAGTTTACTCAGGCCATCTCTGCAGTGTGAGGAATTGTGAAAATTTACTCATCTGACTTCTCTTCCACTAACGACATTTACTGTGTGTATTTGCTTCCTATTGCTGCCGTAACAGATGACCATGTAGCAACTCCAGAACAGCACACGTTTATTATCTCAGTTCTGAGGCATTGGCAGGGCTGGTTCCTACTGGAGGCTCCACAGAAGCAAATTATTTATTTTTTTTCCAGCTTTTAGAGGCTGTCCACATTCCTTGGCTTGTGGTCGCTCATCACTACTTCTATTGTCACATCACTCCTCTGACTCTGCTCAATACTGCTAATTACTAGAGAAATGCAAATCAAAACTACAGTGAGGTACCCCCTCACACCACTCAGGATGGCCATCACTGAAAAGTCTACAAACAACAAATGCTGGGGAGATCGTGGAGAAAAGGGAGCCCTCCTATCCTATTGGTGGGAATGTCGATCGGTAGATAACAGTATGTGCTGCTGCTAAGTCGCTTCAGTTGTGTCCGACTCTGTGCGACCCCATAGACAGCAGCCCACCAGGCTCCCCCATCCCTGGGATTCTCCAAGCAAGAAAGATAACAGTATGAAGTTGTTTCAAAAAACTAAAAATAGAATTGCCATATGATCTAGCAATCCCACTCCTGGGCATATATTCAGACAAAACTATAATTTGAAAAGATATATGCACCTCTATTTTTGTACTAATTATGATAGCCAAGACATGGAGACAACCTAGATGTCCATTGACAGATGAATGGATATAGGAGAAGTGGTACATATACACAACGGAATATTACTCAGCCACGAAAACAATGAAAGAATGCCATTTGTGGCTACATGGATAGACCTAGAAATGATCATATGAGCGCAGTAAGTCAGAGAGAAACACAAGTGTCATCTGAAATCACTCACAGGGAAATCTAAAACGTGATGCAAGTGAACCTTCTATGACACAGAAGCAGACTCACAGAACAAACTTATGGCTGCCAAAGGAGATGGGGGAGAGATAAATTAGGAGTTTGGGATTAAAATGTACACACTACTATTTATGAAACAGAAAACCAACAAGGACCTACTGTCTAGAACAGGGAACTATACTCAATATCTTGCAGTTACCTATAATGGAAGAGAAGGTAATAAAAGAATATATGTACACGTGCATAACTTAATCATCTTGTTGTACACCTGAAACTAACACAACATAGTAAATCAAGTATATTTCAAAAAAATTTTTTAAAACTCCATTTCAATTTTCTGATAGATTAAAAAAAAAAACACAGGTAACTGGATATATCTCTTTGAAGATAAATATCAAGAGCTCTCTCAAAAAAGTTGATTTAGTTCAGCATTGTGCAACATGGTTTGGATTCTGTCATTACAAAAAACTTTTAAAAGAACTCTTCCTAAAGGAATCAGAATAAAAGATGTGAAGTCACTGCCTGATACCTTCTACTGATTACAGTGGCTTCCGTTACAATTCAGGCACCTGCTGAAACCCTGCCGGCAGGGCAAACCCTTGGTAAACTACCCAATTCACCAAGGCAAGCCGGCAACCTGGTTTACGTCTGCTTAGAAACGCAATCCTCTATAAATGCATGTGTTTGCATTCCCTTTGTGTTACGTTTAGAGAAAGAGAAATGATTGTGAAATGGAACAAAAGAACCTACACAGGCTGGCAGTGTCTGAGAAGTTGACCTTCATAGCAGGTAATGAATACCTTCTACTCCTACACAGTGTAAGCGGATTATTGAGCAAGCTGGTCTCGAGGCGGGGCAGGCAGAACACAAGCTCATTCTCCTTCCACTGGCTGGCTAAGCCCACTCTGTGGACTCTTGTATGAAAAGCTTCTTGGATGAAATCTTGGGCAGATTTTAGACCTTTTCTGGTCACTCTTAATATACTTAAACCTCCAGAATAATTAACAATTGGGACTTCCCAAGGGCTTCGCTGATAGCTCAGTTCTGGTTCAATTCCTGGGTCAGGAAGATCCTCTGGAGAAGGGATAGGCTCCCCACTCCAGTGTTCTTGGGCTTCCCTTGTGGCTCAGCTGGTGAAGAATCCATCTGCAATGTGGGAGACCTGGGTTTGATCCCTGGGTTGAGAAGATCCCCTGGAGAAGGGAAAGGCTACCCACTCCAGTATTCTGGCCTGGAGAATTCCATGGACTGTACAGGCCATGGGGTGGAAAAGAGTCAACATGACTGAGTGACTTTCACTTTGGTGGTCCAGCGGTTAAGATTCCGAGCTCCCAATGCAGGGGGCCTGGGTTCAAACCCTGGTCAGAGGACTAAGATCCTACACGTCACAGCTAAGTCCTGGTGCAGCAAAAACAAAAGAAAGACAAGTTTAAGAAAGTTTAATAATTGAGTCGTGCTGTTGTTCAATCGCTAAGTTGTGTCCAACTCTCATCTGGGAGGAAGCGCTTTCCCTTCCGAGACTCAGCCAGCTTCAGGTTTGGTGGTCTGCGGGCTGGGGCTGGTGTGCCAGGCTCTTCCTCTCTTTTCCCAATTTCCCCAACTTGCCGTGAATGCCTGTTTCTGACTCCTCAGAGCTGGGTCAGGGCGAGGGCGGCCCTGCCAAGGCAGGCAGCTGTGGCCTGCCATAAGGGGGCCCCTTGGACCATGAGTGTAAGACCTTGGCTCTTTCTTTCAAAGAGAGCTTTTGGGAGTTCCTCAAAGACCCCGAGAGGGAGGTGGCTGCGGTTCCTGTGACCTGCACACTGATGAAACAGTGTGTGCGCTGACCTCAGCCACCAGGAAGGCTCTGAGGGATGGCAGGGAGGTGCCACCTGCAGCGGCGGCTGGCGCTTCCGCCTGCAGGATGCTCGGCGCCCGAGGGCACTTCCGCCCGCAGGATGCTCAAGTCACCGGGCTGTTGGTCAGCAGGGCAGACGGGCACACGGGGCAGGTAGGTCCTGCCCTGAAATGTCCTGAAGGGACTCCGAACGCACCTGTCATTTCTGACAGGCCGTGTAAATCCATTCTTTATTATTTGGTGACACTTCTTTAAAGTTTGCTACAAACTCTTCAGTTCAGTTCAGTTGCTCAGTCATGTCCAGCTCTTTGCGACCCCATGGAGGGGTAGCACGCCAGGCTTCCCTGTCCATCACCAACTCCTGAAGCTTGCTGAAACTCATGTCCATCCAGTCGGTGATGTCATCCAACCATCTCATCTGCTGTCATTCCCTTCTCCTCCCACCTTCAGTCTTTCCCAGCATCAGGGACTTTTCCAGTGAGTCAGTTCTTCCCATCAGGTGGCCAGAGTATTGGAGCTTCAGCTTCAGCATCAGTCCTTCCAATGAATTATATTCAGGGTTGATTTCCTTTAGGATGGACTGGTTGGATCTCCTTGCAGTCCAAGGGACTCTCAAGAGTCTTCTCTAACACCACAGTTCAAGAGCACCACAGTTCATAAGTGCTTCAAAGGCAATTAATTCCAACTCTGGGGATCACATGTCAAACTCCTACGTGGTTCCCTGGGAGTGTCTTTACTGCCTAGACACTGCACAGCGCACCTGTCGCCCCCACAGGAGCCTCCCTCTGAGGTACTTGGCTCCCTGCAACCTTGAAGGGCGGTGGCAGCCCCTCTGAGCCCTGCACTGGGTGCCTCTCCTCTCCAGGCACCTCCTGCCTCCTCCTCAGCGGCCTCAGCTGAACCCCTGAGAAAGGACCCTGTTCTCCATTCTGCGGGGTGATTGTATTAGAGAGAACACAGACACCCAACCACATGGATGATTCAGTTTACCTTTAAAGCACGGAACCCCTTAGTTTTATCCAACAAGGTAACTAACAAAAATGAGGTGCTTAATTAACTTAACCGCCAAAATTATTTCTGAAATGAGTTTTTGAGGTGATGTTAGTAACAGCAACTGAAATAGTACATCTTAATGATTCATCTTATTTTAAAAAGGGATCAGATATTAGAAATTTAGGGGGGGAAAACCAAAGTCATGGGAGGCATGAAAACTAGGTTGATAAAAAAATATCACTAGTTGGGAGAAAAAAAAAAAAATCACTAGCTATATGCAAAAGCGAAGACGGCACGGGTTATCCGGGCAAGCACTGCTTATACACTACAAGCGTGATGGCCGTGTGGAGGTGAACTAACTACTGGCAAACCAGGGGGATCAGAAAAACACAGAAAACAATGAAACAAACTGAGCTTGATGTAATAGCTTTGTTCAAGTTTAAGCCAGACGAATGCTGACTTGGTTTTGTCCATGCAGTGGACACTGGTTGATGCCCACAAGGTGGACAACGAAAATTCAAACACAAAGCACATCTTGGTCCTCGGGCAGCTCAGTCTGGTGGTAGAAACTGGCCGATGAACAGTGGTAATGCTGTGTACCTGGGGCTAGGTCTGGGGTAGGACTACCACCAGCAATGGACCTCAGTTCTTGGGGCTGAGCAGGCCAGGCTCCATCTGCCAGGAAGACAGTGGTGCCACGGGGGTGCTGGAGAGCAATGCTGCTGACCGTGGTGAGTCTGTCCTCACGGCATCGCTATGATTGCTGCTGGGGAAAGCGGCCACTGACCGACTGACCCCCAGGAGCACACGTGGCATCGTCCAGACCGTCATTCTTCAGCCCCAGGGTGAGTGAGCTATCTTCCTGGGATGCTGGAGTAGGTCGGTGGGAGCTCGGAGACACCACAGTTTCTCAGGTGGCTTCATTCTTGACTGGGGGTAACTGAACCGACAATGATACCGGTCTGTCAGCTGTGTTTGGTCAAAGAGCCAGTGAGATTTCCCAAGGCACAGAGATTCAGCAGACTGGCTGCCTCCTTGGCCGGGGGGCTCTAGATAAGAGGACCGTGCCTGACTTTCTGCTGGCTTGCCAGTACATCGTGTTGTATGTGGTTCAACACAGATGGTGAGTTAGAAGCGTCAGTCTCTCATATACAAGGATGAGAAGGATGGCTGTTTACAGTGATAGGCCTGGCTACATCAATTTGTGGGCTTGTGCAAAATAAAAATGTGGGGTCCTTGTTCAAAAATTATTAAAAATGTCAAGATAGTGACAACAGAACATTAAATCAAGCTTGAGCCCCATAAAAGCTGTGGGACACAGGGCCACATCCGTGATGTTGGCTCTGATCTTGTGACCTCTTCTCTTCCCTGGATCGGACCTGATGGCCGCTAGTCTGTTCTGCATTGCCTTTTCAGAGTCCGTCAAGGCCTGGCCTCTTGGTCCTCATGGGTGAAAAGTGAAGTGAAAGTGAAGGTCTCTCAGTCGTGTCTGACTCTTTGAGACCCCATGGACTATACAGTTCATGGAATTTTCTAGGCCAGAATACTAGAGTGGGTAGCCTTTCCCTTCTCCAAGGGGATCTTCCTGACTCAGGGATTGAACCCAGGTCTCCCACGTTGCAGGCAGATTCTTTACCAGCTGAGCCACAAGGGAAGCCCAAGAATACTGGAGTGGGTAGCTTATCCCTTCTCCAGCGGATCTTCCCGACTCAGGGATTGAACCGGGGTCTCCTGCATTGCAGACGGATTCTTTACCAACTGAGCTATGAGGGAAGCCCCCATGGGTGAAAGGGTATGAGATACTGATGGAACAGGGCTTCCCAGGTGGCTTAGCAGTAAAGAATCTTCTGCCAATGCAGGAAATGTGGGTCCGATCCTTGGGTTGGGAGGATCCCTTGAAGCAGGAAATGACAACCTACTCCAGTATTCTTGCCTGGAAAAATCCCATGGACAGAGGAGCCTAGCGGGCTACAGTCCACGGAGTTGCAAAGAGTCAGACATGACTGAGCACGCACGCACTGCTTCCTTACTGCCTACTGATGGAACAAGGAATGGGACGGCCTATGGATGAAGGAAGGTGGACCGTGAAGTAGGGGTCTACTGTCCAGGTCTCTTCCTCGGCAGCACTGGCCTTTCAGAGCTGGAGCTGCCTTTCCATGGAACAGGACCACTGCGGTGTTCCATCTGCTGTAAGGAAATGGATCATCGCCAAGTGCTTAAGGCTGTGTAGTCAGGCCTGATGGAATGCTGAGTGGCAGATCACAGCTGGAAATCATGGGTCCCCCATGTTACTCAGCTGCCATTACCACGCCTGGTTCCTAGACCCTGACCGTGCTAGAAGAGGGCTTGGGACTCACCCTGTTGTGCAGCTGATCATTGGGGCTGAGGGTTCTCTCCTGGAGTCAAATTCTAGCTCTGCTCAGCCCCACTCAGCGCTGCCCCCTGCCCCCCACAACCTCACTATGATGGAGAATGGGGAAGTGGCTCGTCCCTGCTCCTGTTTCTAAGGTTTCCTCCCATGAGTACTATTCAGGCCTGGTACGTGCGCTATCACTGGCATCCCAAGGAAGGCCGAGTGGGAACACTTAAGCTGAGAACTGAAGGATGAGAAGTTTGCTAAACGGGCAAATGCTGTGTCTGTGTGTGTGTCCGTGTGTGTGTCTGTGTGTGTGTGGTGCAGTTGTTGGAGGAGGTTCATAGGCAAGATGAACAACAGGTGCAAAAGCAGAGAAGCCAACCAGAGGAAATAAAAATCAGGAAACCGTTAGTAATTTGGTTTGGTGAGAACAAAGGGTACGTGTACGAGAGTCACAGGAAACGTGCTTGGAGAGTCAGGGGCCAGATCACAGACAGCTTAAGGAGTCTGGACTTTATACTTTGTACACAGTGGTAAGACAATGAAGGATTTTCAGGAAGAAAGTGATACAATCAGATCTAAAGTTCTGATGGACTGCCAGAGTAAACGTGAGAGGACGGTAAGACTGGAGGCAGGTGGCTGCAATGGTCTAGAAGACAACAGAAGAGGGAACCTTGCTGAATCGAAGGACTCCACGTACGATTAAGCCAAGGAGACCCTGAAGCCACAGGATCACGGGGCCACAAGACAGGAACAGCCTGGATATTTATTTTGTTTTGCTAGGGAGCTTCTCAGGAGAGTCACCATCCCAGGAATATCTGAACTGGGTTTTACATGAGAGTAACATAAAATTTTGTTGTGCTTAAGCCATCGAGATTTTTGCATTTCTTTACAAGTATTTTTTCAGCTTTAAGCCCATATTGACACACGGAAGTCAGGAAATCAATGGTGGGTAGCACTATTAATTCAATATAGTGAAGACAGAAAGGAAACAGTTCAGAAAATGATGATGGATTTGTTTAACGATGTCTCGAATTTGAGACGCCAGTGTGATGGCAAAATGAAACTTGAAACAACTCTCCAAGGGTTTCTGCCCATCTTGACAGCAAGGCATGAACTGCCCTTTGTCTCATAATTTCTTTTCAGGGATGTTTGTACAGCAAACAATCTTTGAAGAAAACCTGAATAATCTCTGAAGAAAAAGACAGTGTCTCCCTCTGGAGCCAAGAGCAGGCACGCTTGCTGCCCACTACGAAAGACTGGAGCTCTCTGAGCTCAGGGTTCCTCTCTCCTAAGGCCACTCACCGCATGGGCAAGTTCCGTCCGGTCTTCTTCACTTTGCCTTGGGGCAACGAGGGCTCCAGAACCAGCACAAAAATGCTGATATTCCGGGTACTGCTACCACTGTGAGTTACACATAACCCCATGTCTCTGACTCAGGAGTCTTACGTCAAAATTTACCAGCACTCATGAATCTCTGGAGGCTAACTCGATAACTTGGAAGTAGATAAAATCTGAGGCTCTTCATAGTTCTGGACAGAGAGGTCCAGAGATGGTTAGAGATAACAGATTTAGAGCCCAGGGCTGAGTCTCACCAGAGTGTGGGGGCGTTGAGTAGTGGGCAATGATGAGATTACCTAGGATTGGCGGTGTTGGGCAGGGTGCAGTTTCTGAGCCCTAAGTGAGAGACAAGAAAGATGAGAAAGAAGAGAACCTGACTACTAACGGAGAACACTGACAACAGAGAAAGGAAGGAAGAAGGGCACACGGAGCAGACCAAGACACAGACAGCTTCGGAGAAACAGCTTCGGCTTCACCCAGGAGGGCTGAGGAATGTTAATTACTGCGAAAGTCAGTGAGATAAGCAGGTCTGGATCTGAAACTTGAGAAGTCACTGGAGACTTTCGAATGACCAGCTTCAGGGGAGTGATGAAGACAAAATCCAGACTACCAAGCAAGGGTTTGAAAACAGTAGGAGGTTTAAGAATGGAAGGACAACGCAGTCCATGTTTCAAGAAGCAGGTGTGAAGGGGACTTCTCTGGTGGCTCAGGGTTGTAAAGAATCTGACTGCCAACGTAGGAAACACGGGTTCGATCCCTGATTTGGGAAGACCCCAAATGCTGAGGAGTGACTTTAAGTCTGTGCGCCACAACTACTGAGCCTGTGCTCTGGAGCCTGGGGGCTGAAACTACCGAAGCCCATGTGCCCTAGAGCCTGTGTTCCCTGAGAAAAGCGACAGCGACGAGAAGCCTGAGCACCGCAACTAGAGAGCAGCCCCCACTCACTGCAGCTGGAGAAAAGCCTCTGCAGCAATGAAGACCCACCACGGCCAAACATAAATACATACAATTATTATTTAAAATAAAGTCATGCCCACTGCCTAGACAGCCACATCCCATTAAAAAAAAGAGATGTGTAAAGGAGAGAGGATTATACTAGTGAGGTGTCTAAGGTTTTAAAAAATGCCTCTGATATGATTTTATACATACCTATAATACACACACACACACGACTATACCTTAATCCTGGTAAATCTAAGCTTTTCCATCCTTTTAAACTGTACAAATCAGTGCAACAATGACCACTACTTAAATTTTAGAACATTTTCATTACTTAATACCCATTAGCAGGTATTTCAGTTACACCCTCTTCAGCCTCTGGCAACTGGACATTTCATATAAATAAACTGATATAATGTGATTTATGTCTGGGTTCTTTCCATAGTATAATTTATTTTCAAGGTTCATCCATGTCATAGCACATAAATAGCACTTCATTCTTTTTACTGCCAAATAATATTACATTGTTAGGACAGCCTAGTTTTTATTTATTCTTTGATGGGCATTTAGATTCTTCCTATGTTTTGACTTTTCTGAATAATGTTGCTATGAACATTCATGCACACATTTCTGTATGGATGTGTTTTTATTTCTCCTGGGTGGAGAAATGGAATACCTAGGAGTGGAATTGCAGGATAAACAAGTAATTGTATTCTTGCTGGGAGACTCCCATGGACAGAGGAGCCTGGTGGGCTAGTCCATAGGGTCTCACAGAGTTGGACATAACTGAAGTGACTTATGTAACTGTATGTTTAACATTTTAAGAAACTGACAAACTGTTTTCCAAAGTGGCTGTACCATCTTACAATCCGATCAGTAGTGGATGAGATTTCTCCTTCCAACTTCTCTTCCAATCCTCATCATCTTTTGCTGCTGACTTTGATTTTAACCGTCTTAGTAGTGGGTATGAAGCCGTGCAATAATGTGACTTTGATTTGTATTTCCTTGTGGACTAATGATGTGGAATACATTTCATGTGCTCATTGGCCATTTGTTTAAAAAAATATCTATTCAAATCCTGGTCTGATTTTAAAATTGGGTTGTTGTTTTATTGTTGTTTGGGAAAAACCTGAATGAACTTTTTGGCCAACTCAGTATTTAAGTCTTTAATTTCTTTCATCAGTTTTGTTGTTTTCATTATGTATGTTTTACACCTCTTTGATTAAATTAGTACTTAAGTATTTTATCCAACCAGTCCATCCTAAAAGGAGATTAGTCCTGGGTGTTCATTGGAAGGACTGATGCTGAGGCTGAAACTCCAATACTTTGGCCACCTGATTCGAAGAGCTGACTCATTTGAAAAGACCCTGATGCTGGGAAAGATTGAGGGCAGGAGAAGGGGACGACAGAGGATGAGATGGTTGGATGGCATCACTGACGCAATGGACATGGGTTTGGGTGGACTCCGGGAGCTGGTGATGGACAGGGAGGCCTGGCGTGCTGCAGTTCATGGGGTCGCAAAGAGTCAGACACGACTGAGCGACTGAACTGAACTAAGTATTTTATCTCTTTTGGTGCTATTATAAATAAAATTACTTTAATTTCCTTTCAGACTGTTAACTGTCAATATTTAGAAATATAATTGACTTTTGCATACTATTGATTTTATAGGCTGAAAACTTGTTGAACTGTTAATTCTAGTATTCTTTTTGTCCATTTTTAAAGTTTCTATACACAAGGCTTCCCCCGTGGCACCATGGTAAAGACTGTACCTGCCAGGACACGTGGGAGATGCAGGTTTGATCCCTGGGTTGGGAAGATCCCCTGGAAGAGGAAATGCCAATCCACTCCGGTAGTCATGCCTGGGAGATCCCATGGACAGAGGAGCCTGGTAGGCTACAGTCTGTGAGGTCTCAGAGTCAGACATGACTGAGGACGCATGAATGAATACACAAGGCATTGTCTTCTGCAGTTAAGAGTTTTACTTTTCCTTTCCAATCCGGATGTTAGATGCATTTATTTTTCCTGCCAAACTGCCATTGCCAGAACTTCCAGTACAATGCTGAATAGAAGTGGCAACAATAGATATTTTTGTTTCTGATCTTAGGGGGAAAAAGCATTCAGTCTTTCACATTAGGTTATGATGTTAGCTGTGGGGTTTTCCTAAATGCCTCTTATAGGGCTGAGGGAGGTCTCTGCTATTCCCAGCGTGGTTGGCTTGTTGCTGTTCAGTTGCTCAGGCACATCCAACTCTTTGCGACCCCATGAACTACAGCACGCCAGGCCTCCCTGTCCATCACCACCTTCCGGTGCTTGCTCAAACTCATGTCCATCAAGTCGGTGATGCCATCCAACCATCTGATCCTGTGTCATCCCCTTCTCCTCCTGCCTTCAATCTTTCCCAGCATCAGGGTCTTTTCCAATGAGTTGGCTCTTCACATTAGGTGGCCAAAGTATTGGAGTTTCAGCTTTAGCATCTGTCCTTCCAATGAATATTCAGGACTGATATCCTTTAGGATGGACTGGTTTGATCTCCTTGCTGTCCAAGGAACTCTCAAGAGTCTTCTCCAGTACCACTGTTCAAAAGCATCAG
The DNA here is from genome assembly GCF_002263795.3 of Bos taurus. Classification (NCBI taxonomy): domain Eukaryota; kingdom Metazoa; phylum Chordata; class Mammalia; order Artiodactyla; family Bovidae; genus Bos; species Bos taurus. The sequence goes on from NC_037336.1 coordinate 95,312,225, forward strand.
TTCTTTGGTGCTCAGCCTTCTTTACGGTCCAATCCTCGCATAATGCCCACTGTGTTTTGACCCTTCAATATTGTATTGGCTTTTCTGGGTCTTTTGCTTCTCCACATCATCAGTTTGTTGATATCTGTAAGCTCATTAGCTGGGATTTCGATTGGGATTGCACTGAATCTATAGATCAAGTTGGGAAGAACTGACATTTTGACAATCTTGAGTCGCCCTATTCATCAACATGAAATGTTTCTCCACTTAGTTTGATTTCATTCATCAGTTTTGTAGTTTTCCTCATATAAATCTTATACACATTTTGTTAGACTTATAACTAAGTATTTCATTTTGGGGAGGTTCTAATGTTAGTGATTTTAATTTTAAATTCCTTTGTCAATTGCTGGTATATAGGAAAGCGATGAATGTTTATATTAATCTTCCATTTTGCCACCTTACTACTAGTTTCAGGAATCTTTTTGGTGATTCTTTGGGATTTTCTACATCGACAATCATGTCGTCTGAAAACAAATAGTTTTATTTCTTCATTGTCAATCTATATACTTGTTATTTCCTTGTTTTACTGCATTACCTGGGACTCAGTATATTGAAAAGGAACGGTCAGAGGACATCCTTGCTTTATAACTGATCCTAGTGGGAAAGCTTCTAGTTTGTCACCATGGTGTTAGCCCTAACGTGACTTTGTTTTGCTGCAGATTTTTCCAACTAGGTTCATGAGAGATACTGGTCTATAATTTTCTTGCAAGGTCTAATTTTGGTATTTAATGTTGGTCTTAGAGAGTAGGTTAGGAAGTATTCCTTCTATTTTTATCATGTGAAAGAAACTGTAGAGAATGAGTATAATTTGTTAAATGGTGTCTGGTAGAATTCCCCAGAGAACTCATGTGGACCTGGTGTTTTCTGTTTTGTAAGGTTGTTAATTCAATATATTTAATAAAGACTGCAGATGGTGATTGCAGCCATGAAATTAAAAGACGCTTACTCCTTGGAAGGAAAGTTATGACCAACCTAGATAGCATATTCAAAAGCAAAGATATTACTTTGCCAACAAAGGTCCATCTAGTCAAGGCTATGGTTTTTCCAGTGGTCGTGTATGGATATAAAAGTTGGACTGTGAAGAAAGCTGAGCACCAAAAAATTGATGCTTTTGAACTGTGATGTTGGAGAAGACTCTTGAGAGTCTCTTGGACTGCAAGGAGCTCCAACCAGTCCATCCTAAAGGAGATCAGTCCTGGGTGTTCATTGGAAGGACTGATGCTGATGCTGAAACTCCGATACTTTGGCCACTTCATGAGAAGAGCTGACTCATTGGAAAAGACCCTGATGCTGGGAGGGATTGGGGGCAGGAGGAGAAGGGGACAACAGAGGATAAGATGGCTGGATGGCATCACAGACTCGATGGACATGAGTTTGAGTGAACTCTGGGAGTTGGTGATGGACAGGGAGGCCTGGTGTGCTGCAATTCATGGGGTTGCAAAGAGTCAGACACGACTGAGCGACTGAACTGAACTGAACTGAATAGATATAGGCTTATTCAGATTGCCTACTTCCTCCTGCATTTTTAAGAACAGTTTTGTTGGATATAAAATTCCTGAATGGCATCTTTTTTCTTTTAGCACTTTTGAGTATATCATTTCATTGCCTTCTGACCTCTATGGTGTCTGAATAAAAATAAGTTGATAATATTGAGGAGTCTTTGTATATGATGAGCTATTCTTGTCTTGCTGCTGTTGAGGCCCAAGGCATGCTGCACCCAAATATGCCTCAGTGGGATATTGATGGTTTTGAATTAAAGTTACTTGAGAAACAGTCAATGAAAAAACAAACAAACAAAAAAATACAGCATATAAAAAACCCACTGTGCCCCCAACTCCTTACTTCTTAAGAGTGGGAAATAAATCTCCCATGTGAAGAAGGTATCCTCCCTACACCAGGAGGGTAGAAAGCATCCTTAACAAGACAGTTAGGGATTCAAGGCTAAGAAAGCTGTGTGAAGAAATACTGTTACTTCATTTCTTTGCTGCTCTAAGCACAAGCCCCTTTGTTTTGTTAACATTTACAAATAATTGTTTCGTTGTCTAAAAATGATATTCAAACAATTTGTTTTGGTGACTTTGGGGGTCCTATTTCTATGAGACCTCTGTGCATTCAAATTCATTGATTTTTTTTTTTTTCCTCCTGTTAATCTGTCCTGTGGCAATTTAATGATTTAGACATTAGAGCAGCCAGAAGAACTCAAGATGGGTGGGGTGGAATATCCCCCTCCCCAACACTGTCTCACAACTGTCTGTCTCTCAGCAGTTGTGGATCTCTTTGAGTTTATTATACATGAAATTCACTGAACTTCTTGGGTGTAAATATTAACTTTTTTTTTTTTTTGCATCCCATTGACATTTTCAGCCATGGTTTCTTCAAATGTTCTTTTTGTTCCTCTCCTTCCCCCTCTTCTGGGATCTGTATTGTGTACCTGTTGGTATTCTTATAGTGTCTCAGTATAGGGCATGCTTAGTCCCTCCAGTGGCTGAGGTCTCTGAGGCTCTTTTCATTTTTCTTCATTTCAGAGTAGATAATATCAGTTTGATTTAACATTATGGCTTCTTTCTTCTAACAGTTCACATCTGAGACCCTGTGGTTAATTGTTCATTTCAGTTATATTTTTCAACACCAGAATTTCTATTTGGTTCCTTTTTATGATTTCTATCTCTTGATATTCACTTTTTGGTGAGAATCATTCTCATACTTTATTTATACATGGTTTCCTTTAGTTCTTTGTACATATTTACAATTGCTGATTAATGTCTGTCAAGTAGATTCAAAATATGAACTTTCTCAGGGACAGTTTCTATCAACTGTTTTTTTTGTTTTTTTTTTTGCTTCTGCACAGGACATACTTTATTTTTTGCATGTCTTATATTTTTTGGTTGAAATCCAGACATTTCAGAGAGTCAAAATGTGGTAACTCTGGATATCAGATTCTTGCTCTACCTCTTCAACTTGGGTTTTTTGTTGGTGTTTGTTTGATGGCCTTCGTGAACAAATTCTGTAAAGCCTGTATTCTTTGCGCTGCCCCTGAAGTCTGCTCAGCTAGCTTAGTGGGTAGCTAATGATTAAAGAGATTTCTTAAATGTCCTGAATCAGTAAGTCTTACACTTTGCGCTGAGGGGTTCTCTGTGTGTTAAGACATGGCTCCAATATTTTAGCAGTTTACAACTCTGACTTTGCTCTGAGCTTCTGCTTGTGTAGATCCTCGATGTCAGCCTGAGATGAGAGATGAGGGCCTTCCCAGGTCTTTCCTGGGCTGCAAACAGCCCTACAAAGTACCCTATACTTACAGATTCCTGGGAATATGTTGAAACTTTTCAAAACCCCCTACGGACCTCTCATTCCTCAGATTTCCTTTTCAAGTATTCTGGTCAGCCTCCTGTTTGCTCCAACTCGCATTTCCACCCCGGGTAGCTGTGATGTTAGACTATTGCTGCTGATTGCTGATTTTCTATTTTTAAACAAATGCCCTGCTGCTGGGACTTTCCTCACCAAGCAAGCTCTGAGTCAGGTCAAATAAAGATAAGCCCTTAAAAGAACTTATCCAGGGAGCTGCCAGACAGGTCACATACTGACAGATTTCTGGGGATGTGGCTTTTCTGGGGAGCTCTAGGCATGTTTAGCCCCTCCAGTGCTGACAGGCTGCTGGTTTTCTCAGTTACCATGGTTTTGAGTCTGTTGGTTTTCAAGGTTATTGTGGAGCTGGGAAGAATGGGATGGGAATAGGGCAAATTAAAATGCCACAAAGCTGACTCTTTGGAGATTCAGCCACTTTTCTTGAATAAATGCTCTTCACTGTTCCAAGTCTTTGGTTAATTTCCAGAATTTTAAAAATGTTATTTTTTGACAAAAAAAATTTTTTTTTTTTTGGCCTGTGTTCTTGTTGCTTTTATGGAGGAGCTGATTTTCAGAGGTCCCTATGCTACCAATTCCAGAGTCCTTCTTCCATAAACACTAATTTCTGTCCTGTGTTGTAAAGTAATCATGTATTCAAGACCTGCTGAGCGATATTCAACTTTGGCCCCAGACTGCTATGCCTTTTGAGCTATCGATTTCCCCTGCTTTTCCAGGTACCTTTTCCCTAAGAAGTTTTAGCCTACAGTCTTCCCATAGTGGTCCCCATCTCCTTGTTAATATGCTACTTCTAATATGCTGTGGGGCTAAAAAACAGCAAACTGGGTAGCGATGCTGGAATAGCTTTGGCTGGTCCATGGCAAAATGGCAACTCAGAAGTCACTTTGGCCTTTTCTCTCTTATGCTCTGAAAACGAGGTTTCTAGACACCTGAATTTAGAGGAAGTGAGTTGGTAATATCCAAATCAGGGGAGACAACGTTTCACAATACTCCTTGCTAAGTTTGATTATATCTATAGTAGTATACCTAATTTTGGGAAACATGTTTTAAGATGACTTTGACCAAACAGAAATTTCAAGGTAATAGTAACCAGGATGGAGAGTGGCCAAGTTCTGAAACTATTCTCTATGAGGAGTAGTTGGAATGACTGGTGGTACTTCATTGGGAGAAAGAAAAATCTGGGGAAAAAAAAGAAAAAAAACAAAAACAAAAACCCAAACTGTTGGAGTATAGGATAGGGCTGGTATGTAAACAAAATTATTCTGTCTCTCTCCACCATAATCATGCCAGTTGATTACAGGTTATAAACCAAAAGGCATAGGTTATAATGGGACAGGGGCTTCCCAGGTGGCACTTTTCCAGGTGGCAGGAGGTAAAGAACCCTCCTGCCAATGCAGGGGACATAAGAGATGTGGGTTTGATCCCTGGGTCGGGAAGATCCTCTGGAGGAGGGAGGGCATGGCGATCCACTCTAGTATTCTTGCCTGGAGGATCCTACGGACAGAGGAGCCTGGTGGGCTACAGTCCGTAAGGTTGCAAACAGTCAGATATGATTGAGGCGACTTAGCACACATAACGGGACAGATTTTGACTCAGTGTAAAAGAAATTTCTAATAATGAGGATTGTGCAACAATGTACTTGAGTATTTACCATGTCTTGAGCCTGGGGAGACAAAACTATGTGAGAATTGCTGTTCTAGGGCAGCTTATATAGGGAAAGCCCCATCCTCAGTGACTAAACAAAGACCAAGTGACCACCTGTTAAGGATACTGTATTGGATAGGAGGCTGGATTATACGACAGCTAAGGTCTATTCTGACACTACCATTTTAAGGGTCTGAGATCTAGGGTGGAGTCCACTGCTACCCCTGTAGAGCTGGCAGATACCTGGGGCAAGATAAAATACTCAGTGTGAGTCTAGCTTCTCCAAGGAGTACAATATATTTTTGAACTCTTTTCTCTACCAAGGTCTCTTTATGGTCATTAAATTATGTTTGAAGTGGGAAGCAGGTTAATTTTGCTTTAGGGATTTACTGACACCTAGTGGTAAAACATAGGTACCAATATAATGTTAGGTATCCAACGCTAAGTCGCTTCAGTTGTGTCGGACTCTGTGCGACCCCATAGACGGCAGCCCACCAGGCTCCCCCGTCCCTGGGATTCTCCAGGCAAGAACACTGGAGTGGGTTGCCATTTCCTTCTCCAATGCATGAAAGTGAAAAGTGAAAGGGAAGTCGCTCAGTCGTGTCCGACTCTTAGCGACCCCCTGGACTGCAGCCTACCAGGCTCCTCTGTCCATGGGATTTTCCAGGCAAGAGTACTGGAGTGGGGTGCCACTGCCTTCTCCAATAGGTATCCAATAGGTATCCAAAATGTTAGAAGACCATCATATATAATCATTATCAAAAATAAAAATATATAACAATAAAATACATAATTTATGTTATAAATGCATATGGTAATAAAAATGTATTAGTATTTCAAATTTTATTTTCAAAAAGAATTTAAAATTCTTTAAATGTTATATTTTTATACTGAAATTTCAAACTTCAATATCTTGACTGATTTTATTTATAAGCAAACCTATAACCATTACTGTATCTTTTGTGTGTGTGCCTGTGTGCTCAGTTGTATCTGACTCTCTGCAGCCTCATAGACTGTAGCCTGGCAGGCTCTTCTCTGCATGGAATTTTCTAGGCAAGAATACTGGAGCAGGTGGCCATTTCCTCCTCCAGGGGTTCTTCCAGACCCAGGGATCGAATCTGCATCTCTTGTGTCTCCTGATTGGCAGGTGGATTCTTTACCACCAGCCGCCACCTGGGAAGCCAGTAATACCATATCTTTTAAGTCATATATTTCATTAATTATATTTTCAAGATTTAAGAAAAACAGAAAGTATCATCTAAATTATCAGTTTATTAAATTTTAATTTGTAAGTTGAAAGCACTAAAACAAAAAGGTAAATAGTTCCAATTCAAAGGGAGAATTATAGACATCAATCCAACAGCATTAACAGTAGTTTTTCATGATAGTGACACCTGATCTTTAACATTTTTGTTTGGGTCTCTGACTGTGAACAAACTTGGAAAAGGTTGGTTCTGGTTAGATCTTGGAGCTATGGCAAAAAAACAATAGGTACTAACTGGTCTATGGGGAAATTAAATGCATATTTGGGCTTTTTCAGAATGCCTTTATTTTTAAAATTTTATTTTTTTGGCCACATTGTGTGGTATATGGGATCTTAGTTCTCCAACCAGGGGTGGAACCTATGGCCCTGCACTGGGAGCTTGGAGTCTTAACCACTGGACGGCAAGGGAAGCCCCCAGAATGCTTTTACGCTAAATAAACTGAGATAAATGGCTATGGCTTTTGAGCTCGAGAATACATTAAAATTTATACAAATTTATAGCAATTTATAAAAATTGCTGTGATTCACCTACAAACAAAAGAAAAAAGGAGAATGTATCAGATTTTGCATAGTAAATAAAGCATATGAAAGCTATATCTAAAAGTTGTAGATTAAAAACTTAGCTGATATGATTGATACGTTTTAACAACATTGACAAGTAAATGCAAGTTTTAAGGTGAGAAGAAATGAGCACGATTAACCTTCTGATGATTATACCATAGCGTTTTGCTATGCTATGCCACTTCTCCCACGCCCGTTACAAGTTTTAGAGGAATTATCATCTCCAAATACGACTTCTTTCTGCAAGACCTCCGCTCTCCCATCTGCTTTCAAAATAAACCAGTTCTTTTCCCTAACTAAAGGGGCAACCTCCGTGCATGTGGTGAACTCAAGACCAGCTGGTCTGGCTCTGGTGTCTGCTGCTGACCATGCCGTACTGCTGAGTGACTTCCCAGGCCACACCAGCATTCCTCAGCTCTTAGTGTTAGCTGAAGACAGAAAGGACCAGAACTCCTAAGAAGAACATGAGCAAATGTGAGCACAGATAATTCAGTTTCCACTCAATGTTTTTCTTTTTCTACAGATAATGTATCACCAGCTTCTCCACGTTTTTTTTCACAGGGACAGTGTCCTAACCTCTTGATTATTTCTGTTTCTCTCTAGGATGGAATAGGCAGTTAAGCTTAACTAGCTTCAGTATGGGGGTCTACAGACTTAGGTTTCTTTAATAAACTGAATTAACTTATGGAATTATGGAACTCAGAATGAGAAGTTTAGCAAAGTATCTGCAAAGTGTTACTGTGAAGGAGGATTAGAATTGTAGAAGATAGTCAACCTTCACTCCATTTTGAAAGCATTCTTAAAATTAAAAAAAAAAAAATTCCTGGTCTTATCACCAAAATTAGTATCTTATAAATCTTAGGATGATCCACCGAGGCTTCCCTGGTGGCTCAGTGGTAAAGAATCCACCTGCCAATGCAGGAGATGGGGATTGGATCCCTGGACTGGGAAGATCCCCTGGAGGAGGGCATGGCAACTCACTCTAGTATTTCCTGCCTGGGAAATCCCATGCAGAGAGAAGCCTGGCGGGCTCCAGTCCAAAGAGTTGGACACAACTGAGCAACTAAACAACAGCAGCAACAAATTTTAGGATAATCACAGACTGTTTAAGAAGATGGAACTAACTCAGCAATGAAAGGGGACAGATTGCATTTTTTAAAATGCTGTTAATTCAATAATTTATTTATTCTTTGTACCTCACAAAAGTGCAAGGTTGTTGAGAAGAAAAGGATAGTAGATTGGAAGGAAGGGGATCTGGGCTCCAGCTTTCATCCCATCACTTGCTAGGCTAGTCACTTTACCGAAAACCCCTTAGAATCCCTGAGCTGTGGTTTGTTCTCTCAGCCCTGCTTCGTTCAGCTCCACTGTGAGGCTGTAACTGCAGCCTCCTCGTGGTGCTCAGCACACAGCAGGCACTCAGTTAACACTTGCTGACTGAACAGACCAATGACTGATTGAAAACGAAAATAGAAACATCGTCACATCTACCTCAGAAGGGCTGCTCTGCCGTTAAAATGACGTAGGGATATAAAACGTGGGCAATTAGTTTGAGAATCATGAGAAGTGCTACCGAGACATACAGCACACTTCTTTTTACAAATGGAGAAAGATGTTCTTATGTATTTTTAATGCCACGTTTAAAAAGAAACTAAGGTAAATGTGTTAATGACTGCAAGCTATTTCAAACCAATACAGCTTATATATTTATAAATATTCTGAGAAAAATAGACTGTATCTATCTGAAGCCTCAGAAGACATCACTGATTAGAGATTAATATAACTTTCAGTTCAGTTCAGTCGCTCAGTCGTGTCTCTTTGCGACCCCATGGACTGCAGCATGCCAGGCCTCCCTGTCCATCACCACCTCCCGGAGCTTGCTCAAACACACGTCCATTGAGTTGGTGATGCCATCCTCTGTCGTCCCCTTCTCCTCCTGCCTTCAATCTTTCCCAGCATCAGGGTCTTTTCAATGAGGCAGTTCTTTGCATCAGGTGGCCAAAGTATTGGAGCTTCAGCTTCAGCTTCAGCATCAGTCCTTCCAATGAATATTCAGGACTGATTTCCTTTAGAATTGACTAGTTGGATCTCCTTGCAGTCCAAGGGACTCTCAAGAGTGTTCTCCAGCACCACAGTTCAAAAGTATCAATTCTTCGGCACTCAGCTTTCTTTATTGTCCAACTCTCACATCCATATGTGACTAATGGAAAAACCAGAGCTTTGACTAGACGGACCTTTGTTGGCAAAGTAATATCTCTGCTTTTTAATACACTACCTAGGTTGGTCATAGCTTTTCTTCCAAGGAGCAAGCGTCTTTTAATTTCATGGCTGCAGTCACCATCTGCAGTGATTTTGGAGCCCAAGAGAATAAAGTCTGTCACTATTTCCATTGTTTCCCCATCTATTTGCCATGAAGTGATACGATCAGATGCCATGATCTTAGTTTTTTGAACGTTGAGTTTTAAGCCAGAGTTTTATATCTCTAATATAACTTTAGAGGTAAAAAATATCTATGATTTTCAATTCACCAAACAAGTTCAGATTAAAAAATCAAATGGCAATTACCTATAATACAGTTGTATCTGACCACATTCAAAAAAAAACATTTATATGTACTGATGTTGAAAAGTCTAAGATAGACTGTTAGGTGAAAATGCAAGTACTATAACCCATATATTGCCAGATGTTCAAATCTTTATCTCCAGAAATATCTTTAAAAAGGCCTGGAGGGTACATAGAATGGATGGATGGATGACACAGGCTATCTGAGGAGGGATCTTTAGCTTCATTGGTATTGCCTGAAATTTTTTAATAGCAGGAATGTGAACAAAGAGATGAGAGCTTTACCTGAATACTGAAGATGGAACAGGTAAGTGTTTAACTTTATACAGACGAGGGTATATTTCTTGGTATTTGCAAGGAGAGAGCACTGTGGCTTTCAGGAACCCAACCTTGAGGGATTCCTGCTTGGGGTAAATTAAACAGTTTTTCTACAGAGAAGAAAAGCTCAGTGGCTAACAGAACTGGTATCTAACATTAAATATCATACTTACTGAAAAAAGAGAAAGAAACTACAAAACTAAAGAAAAATGTATTAACAATATGTAGTGGTCATGGGACAACTAAGGAAAAATATATTGGTTATATAGTGGTGATGGAAGGAGTAAGGAAACAAATATTAGTTATATATACTGGTAATAGGAAGCTTGAAATTAGACATAATTCTCATTAGAGTTACAGTATAGCTTCTAAAGAGTCTACTATTAAATAAATGAGGTTTCATTTAAAAAATTAGTTTTATTATTTCAACATATTTGATTTGCCCAGTCCATGAGACAAAAAGACACGCTGACTAAACACAACATAATTTCCATGAGCTGAGGGGACTCACACATCATTACCTGATTGGCTGCAGTGCTGACTGGCTCCATGGCGCTGAGGCTCCCTCTATTGTGACAGCTCCTCCCTCTTGGAGGATTTCCTCATTTCTGTCAGTTCGTCATTTTCTTCTGCGAGCCGCCTCTCCTGGGACGACACTCTCTCCGCGTACCTTGCGTCGTACGGCGTTCTCTGTAGGGAGTCTCTGTCTGGAAGGGGTCTCTGGGCCTGGGATGCACCCTGATCCTGGGATTCAAAACCCACCAGGGGCTCTCTTGTTCCTCCGGGACCACCGAGTCCGTTCTCAGGCCTCACAGAGGCGTGCCTGCCCTCCTTCTGCTCATAGAGATTCAGTCTTCTCTCAACCACCTCACGAATCAACACTGAAAATTGTACGTACAGAAATCACTATGACTTTTCATATTTTAGGAGTTATAACACTTGCTTATAGATGAGTGTAAAATATTCACTAGGCCTTGTCCCTTCCCTGTATCATGACCTTTTATACAAAGTCAGCAATACATACCTTCTGTGCCACTTAATATGAATTCTATTCAATGCCTGTTTTAACAGAATATGATTTATAAAGTAATACAGAAGATGTTAATTCTGATCAAATTATAAAAGAACCAAAAATAATACTGAAGGTAAAAATAGGTACCTTTGTTAAATGGCACCCCACTCCAATACCCTTGCCTGGAAAAATCCATGGATGGAGGAGCCTGGTATGCTACAGCCCATGGGGTCGCAAAGAGTCGGACACGACTGAGCAACTTCACTTCACTTTGCTAATAGAATTGATATACTGAAAATTTAAGAACCAAAACTGTAAAATTAACATCCTTTTTCTGTATGTTCTTTTTACTGAAAAATTTCAGAGGTGACTTTTCAATAATATAAAAGAACTTACTGTCAAAAAAAAAAAAAAAAAAGAACTTACTGTCAAGCACCGTTCTTCCCACCATGCTGGACTCCATGGTTTTGTCAACTTCATTCATTAGCCACGGGAGGAATCCTATCTCAATATCTGTAATTTAAAAAGGTAACTTCATTAAGTGATTTTTATGAATCATTACAAACGGGAAGAATCTGTGCTTTCCCCTAACGTTACAGATATATCAGCCTTGTTTTCTTATTATAAAATGTCAAACAGACTTGTACAGTATCACTTGTGCTGTACAGTGTTCTCTGTATGTGGTCTGGTCCATTACGTTTCTATGAAGTATAAATGGTATTTGCAAAATTATGAGGCCTTCCCTGGAGTCAAAGCCTTCAGAACTGACTGTATAGGCACTGCGTGAGATGAAAGGAGCTGGGGTTATGGAGGATATCCATATGGGGATATCCGGTCCATATTTCTTTCTACTCTCCAATGTTGTTTCTCAGTAAACATTCTAAAATCTTTGTAACACACCTCTTATTAGTAACGGTACTTTCTTAAAACAACTATAATTGATTTTAAAATTTGGCCCAGAGATAGAAAGATTCCCTGATAGCTCAGTTGGGAAAGAATCTGCCTGCGAAGCAGGAGATCCTAGTTTGATTCCTGGGTCAGGAAGTTCCACTGGAGAAGGGACAGGCTACCCACTCCAGTATTCTTGGGCTTCCTGTGTGGCTTAGCTGGGAAAGAAAGATTCCAATTCAAAATAAAAATGGGCACAACATGAACTCAAACCATTAGCAGGATGCTTATTGTAACAGTTAATCTAACAAAAGACCTCCAACAAACCTCTTTCAACGGGATCATAAAAGTAGCCACCATCCCGAAGGCTGTCAAAAACTGATGGGAGGAGGTCGGCCAGGTAACGCTGTGCAAATGCTCGGGCCGCGATCTTCTGCGAAGTCTCGTTATGCTTGTGAACCACCTGCCATTGCTGCTGCTTCCGACGTTCCTGCCCAGAGGAAAACACCATCACAGGTGGCTGTTCAGCTTTATGTCTTCCCCAGATACCGATTCTTATGAGTGGGAGAATCTGTACTTATATTTGTATCCAAAAATGGACAGCAAGGTGTCTATGATCAGTTCGTATTTTTCACTAAGATTTTAATGAATTTCAACAGCTAAGTAGGTATTGAATTGAGAGGAGATGATGCTTAAGGTAAAATTCATTTCCTGATCCATTTTCAAGTAAAGTAATTTCAGGATATACATGTCTGACTAAAATCAAAGAATAATAATAGTTATCTGTATTTTTAATTAGTATTATAAAGTATTGCTGATATGAAAATTATAGTTGCTTAGACATCTTTGATTAAAAAACTCGGGCCAATAAATTGTCTCATTTATAATGATTCTTTGAATTTGTAAAGTTCTGAAAATTATAAAACCTTTTTGTTGCTGTTGCTATTTATAGATCATATGAAATCTGTGAAGCTAATGAACTACCTTCTCTACTCCCATGCAGAAATGGGAACATTAATATATTTTCTAATTAGTCTACTTTCAAAGTTGAAGTAAATATAAATCTAGATGACTTGTATTCTTTGTTTTTTCATATTTCCTAATCAGATCAGATCAGATCAGTTGCTCAGTCGTGTCCGACTCTTTGTGACCCCATGAACCGCAGCACGCCAGGCCTCCCTGTACATCACCAACTCCCGGACTTCACTCAGACTCACGTCCATCGAGTCAGTGATGCCATCCAGCCATCTCATCCTCTGTCGTCCCCTTCTCCTCCTGCCTCCAATGCCTCCCAGCATCAGAGTCTTTTCCAATGAGTCAACTCTTTGCATGAGGTGGCCAAAGTACTGGAGTTTCAGCTTTAGCCATCATTCCTTCCAAAGAAATCCCAGGGCTGATCTCCTTCAGAATGGACTGGTTGGATCTCCTTGCAGTCCAAGGGATTCTTAAGAGTCTTCTCGAACACCACAGTTCAAAAGCATCAATTCTTTGGCACTCAGCCTTCTTCACGGTCCAATTCTCACATCCATACATGACCACTGGAAAAACTATAGCCTTGACGAGACGAACCTTTGTTGGCAAAGTAATGTCTCTGCTTTTGAATATGCTATCTAGGTTGGTCATAACTTTCCTTCCAAGGAGTAAGCATCTTTTAATTTCATGGCTGCAGTCACCATCTGTAGTGATTTTGGAACCTCCCAAAATAAAGTCTGACACTGTTACCACTGTTTCCCCATCTATTTCCCATGAAGTGGTGGGACCGGATGCCATCATCTTCGTTTTCTGAATGTTTAACTTTAAGTCAACTTTTTCACTCTCCACTTTCACTTTCATCAAGAGGCTTTTGAGTTCCTCTTCACTTTCTGCCATAAGGGTGGTGTCATCTGTATATCTGAGGTTATTGATATTTCTCCCGGCAATCTTGATTCCAACTTGTGTTTCTCCCAGTCCAGCATTTCTCATGATGTACTCTGCATATAAGTTAAATAAACAGGGTGACAATATACAGCCTTGACGAACTCCTTTTCCTATTTGGAACCAGTCTGTTGTTCCATGTCCAGTTCTAACTGTTGCTTCCTAACCTGCATACAAATTTCTCAAGAGGCAGATCAGGTGGTCTGGTATTCCCATGTCTTTCAGAATTTTCCACAGTTTATTGTGATCCACACAGTCAAAGGATTTGGCATAGTCAGTAAAGCAGAAATAGATGTTTTTCTGGAACTCTCTTGCTTTTTCCATGATCCAGCGGATGTTGGCAATTTGATCTCTGGTTCCTCTGCCTTTTCTAAAACCAGCTTGAACGTCAGGAAGTTCACGGTTCATGTATTGCTGAAGCCTGGCTTGGAGAATTTTGAGCATTACTTTACTAGGGTGTGAGATGAATGCAATTGTGCGGTAGTTTGAGCATTCTTCGGCATTGCCTTTCTTTGGGATTGGAATGAAAACTGACCTTTTCCAGTCCTGTGGCCACTGCTGAGTTTTCCAAATTTGCTGGCATATTGAGTGCAGCACTTTCACAGCATCATCTTTCAGGATTTGGAATAGCTCAACTGTAATTCTATCACCTCCACTAGCTTTGTTGGTAGTGATGCTTTCTAAGGCCCACTTGACTTCACATTCCAGGATGTCTGGCTCTAGGTCAGTGATCACACCATTGTGATTATCTGGGTCGTGAAGATCTTTTTTGTACAGTTCTTCTGTGTATTCTTGCCACCTCTTCTGAATATCTTCTGCTTCTGTTAGGTCCATACCATTTCTGTCCTTTATCGAGCTCATCTTTGCATGAAATGTTCCTTTGGTACCTCTGATTTTCTTGAAGAGATCCCTAGTCTTTCCCATTCTGTTGTTTTCCTCTATTTCTTTGCATTGATCGCTGAAGAAGGCTTTCTTACCTCTTCTTGCTATTCTTTGGAACTCTGCATTCAGATGCTTATATCTTTCCTTTTCTCCTTTGCTTTTTGCTTCTCTTCTTTTCACAGCTATTTGTAAGTAAGACGGTAGGTGTTCCAAGAGGGAATCAGAGGGCAAACACACTGAAACCATACTCACAGAAAACTAGTCAATCTAATCACACTAGGACCACAGCCTTGTCTAACTCAATGAAACTAAGTCATGCCTGTGGGGCAACCCAAGACGGGTGGGTCATGGTGGAGAGATTTGACAGAATGTGGTCCACTGGAGAAGGGAATGGCAAACCACTTCAGTATTCTTGCCTTGAGAACCCCATGAACAGTATGAAAAGGCAAAATATTTCCTAATAGTAAGTAATATATATTATAAAAAATGAAGAATACAAGTCATTAAGATTTATATTTGCTTAAACTTTGAAAATATTTCCTAATAGTAAGTAAGGGCTTCCCAGGTGGCTCAGTGGTAAAGAATCTAACTGATCGGCAG
Organism: Bos taurus; assembly: GCF_002263795.3. Classification (NCBI taxonomy): domain Eukaryota; kingdom Metazoa; phylum Chordata; class Mammalia; order Artiodactyla; family Bovidae; genus Bos; species Bos taurus. The sequence goes on from NC_037336.1 coordinate 95,327,266, forward strand.
GAGACGTGGGTTCAATTCCTGGGTCAGGAAGGTCCCCTGGAGGAGGAAATGGCAACCCACTCCAGTACTCTTGCCTGAGATATTCCATGGACAAAGGACCCTGACAGGCTGCAGTCCAAGTCAGACACGACTGAGCACGCACACACCACCAAACAGTAAATAAACAAATTTAACTTTTCTTTGATAAAAACTTCACCAATTATTTCAACAAAGCTGATTTTGTTAGGATTCACCTTATACTTGTGAATATACAATCGTGCATTTGCACAATCCTTATCAACAGACCCGTGCTCTTTACAAAGTTACTCATTTTGGAGGAAAACTGAAAGTCCATCTGACTAGGTTTGGAGTAGAATGTTCTGACAACTCAGCTATTCGTGTGGGAAGGTAGACTCTGAGCCCTTTCAGGTGTTTGGAAACCCTTTATCATTTATCCACAGACTTGCCTGGTGGCTCAGACAGCGTCTGTCTACAATGCGGGAGACCTGGGTTTGATCCCTGGGTTGGGAAGATCCCCTGGAGAAGGAAACAGCAACCCACTCCAGTACTCTTGCCTGGAAAATCCCATGGACGGAGAATCCTGGTAGGCTACTGTCCGTGGGGTCGCAAAGAGCCGGACAGGACTGAGCGACTTCACTTTCACTTTATCATTTATCATCCAGTGTTTAACGCAGGGTGAGTTATTGCCATCCCCAGACAGATTCTTATTAAACTGTACCGAGCCTAGTGCTTCCTAACCAGAGGTTTGTGGTGTATTTAATGATTGGATTCTACAACTTTTCTTATTAAAGGTTCTAAAAACCTTATAATCTGAAGAAATATTCTGTAAAGACTCAGATAGTAGGTGTATTTGTAAGGGTGTGGAGCAGAGCCAGCCACTGAGAAAAAGACCCAGAATTCTTTCCAGATCCTCTTTCTTACTCGCCATCTACCCAAATACACTCCACTTTTTCCTGCCACCTTTTCTGCCATTGATTTTTGGCAAACTGATGTTATTTCTTCTCCAGGACTCTTGATATTTAAGAGTGCCTTTCATTGGGACATATGTAATTTAAATTGTGACCTGTAGGAATTTTGGGGAACTCTATTTAGGTTGTTGGTGTTATTTAGTCCGACTCTTTGCAACCCCATAGACTGTAGCCTGCCAGGCCTCCTCTCTCCATGGGATTTCCCAGGGAAGAATATTGGAGTGGGCTGCCATTTCCTTCTCTAGGAGTAGAACCTCGGTTGCCTGCACTGGCAGGCAGATTCTTTACTGCTGAGCCACCTGGGAAGTCCATCTCTATTTAGATACATCTATGTAAACTGGAATTTTAAAAACGTAATTGTTCATGAAAGATCGGTGATCTATAGGAGAGACCTGAACAACAAACATGTCTTTTCTAACAAGTTTGCCAAGACCTCTTAGCTCTACATGTGATTTTGAACATAATCTGTTAAGTAACCGAAATCTGTCTGAGAGAGAAAACGAAAATTCTCTACTTTTTCCTCCCGGTGTCGCCTCTCCTGCTCTTCAAGTCGCTGGACTTCAGCAAGCTCGATGTTGCGAAGCTCTTCATATGCGTACTGACTGGCCCGAAGGTTCGCCAACTCTTCTTCTTCCATCACTTCCAGAAGAGACTGCTCGATGGTCTTTCCCACCAAAACTTCTAACATTGGTTTAACTTCAAGATCAAAGTCAAACAGCTTAAACACACAAAACAAATTTAAAATTTTAATCATGGACCAAAGGCTCAATGAAAAAAATATCCCATAAGAGCAGCAATAAATAACAGGATACTACTTGTTGAGGGTCTTCTGTGTGCCAGACAATGAGCTGGTACTTTACCGTTTCTAACCTTCAAGACAGCCCAAAAGGCACAGGGGCTCTTTACAGGCAAAAACTGATAGGAGCAAAGTTATAAAAAGATCTATTCAATCATCAGAATGAACCTTCATTCTCAATGATTTTCCAATAAAACTCTAAACCCAAGGGAAATATCTTTGTCTGTCTTGTTCTCCATCTTTTCTGCTTGATTTTTATTGGTTGTTTTGATAACAGTTTGAAGAACAAAGGAACAAGAATGATGGATACTTTGGTGATTCATCTCTAGGATTTAGAGGCAAAGATCGTCTTCTGTATAGATTATGAAGACTAATTTTATTTCCTAATTCAATGACAGTACTTTCGAATTCCTTCGCATTTTAAATCTCACTTAAGTCATTATGCACACTGCCTTCTCTTCTTCAGTTTCGTAAACTGGCCTGTATTCATGTATTCCACACTGATATAAAAATTAATTATTTTAGGACTTTTTTCCTAACACAGAGAATTATCTTCATAAAACTTATATAATCAACAAGCAACTAGCAGTGGAACCTTTCACACCAGAGATATTATTTTTCCTCATTTGGTACAAATCTACCTTATGTTCATCCATTAAGCAAGTATGCAAACACACAAAAATTAAATATATAAATATTCTAAACACATTTCTAAAATTTTTTATTTCTGATCAGCAAAGAGGGAAAATCAGATCATGGCATTTAATTTTTTTTTTAAAGACTAAAAAGTAAAAGATCATGATATTTAAAAACATTTCTGGGTAGCTCAGGATAAAACCATACACCATTTGGAAGGAAATGCAGTAAGTATTTAGAATCTTCCTGACTGTGAAGTGGTCTGCACTTATGTTAAGGTTTTAATTAAACCTCACTCTTTATAAAGAAGACAGAGAAGTCTAATAATGTACTATACCTCTCCTTCTAGAATTTCGGTGGCCACATCTTTGCCAGTTTTGGCAGGAATAAAGAGCGGTGTTGGTGGTTTGTCCAAAAACGCGTCTGTCTGGCACTCCATATCAACTTCTACTATGCGGTCGGCAATTTCTTCAAGGTATAGTTCTAAGAGAACACCATATACATTGAGTTTGAAATTCTGGTCTTTTTCAAGAATTTGAAACTACAGCCCCTTCAAAACAGAAATGAATGGATCAGAATATAAGTCTTGAAATAAAGGTGCTCAAATGTGGGGTTCAATCCACATAGTGTACTAAGCATTTTTATATATTTGGAAGACCACAGAGTCAGTCAGGCTAGAACATTTACTAAATGTTGAGAGATCACCGAGCTTTGTATTTGAAACGGGCTTCCCTGTGGCTCAGCTGGTGAAGAACCTGCCTGCAATGCGGGAGACCTGGGCTTGATCCCTGGGTTGGAAAGATCCCCTGGAGAAGGGAAAGGCTACCCACTCCAGTATTCTGTCCTGGAAAATTCCATGGACAGCCCATGGGGTCGCAAAGAGTCAAACATGACTGAGCGACTTTAACTTTGTATTTGAAAACAGAACTAAAGAATGTGAACCTATAGATGTATATACAACACAAAACATAACATGGGATGGAAAGTTGATGAGCCAGCCATGTGACAAGTCTTAAGATAATCAATGTTCAAAGGTTTGAAAATTCCTGGACATGTAAAAAAACTACGCATCACATCATTGTGTTATGGACGTTCTCTCTAGCCTACATATCATAAACAGATATAGGAAAACAAATTTCACCTTGGGAATAATTTACATGAGGCAAGGGCAGTATGGCATCATGCAAAGAACATGAGAACTGGAGTCAGCTGTTGAACATAGGACCTAGCGATTACATCCTCTTTGGGTCTTGGTTTCTTTATCTGCAAAAGGGATCATGGTTATCAGTCACCTACAGTCTGCATAATAATAAAGGAGACACAGGTAAAGGACCTGTGTCTCTGAGACACAGGAAGTACTCAACAAAAAGTGGCTGCTATTCTATCACTTCATATTCTGACAGTATAAGTAAAGACTAAAATTTAGCTCTTACAGAATTACAACTATATTGGCTAATCACAGACATGTACTTATTCTAGACTTGGTCTCAAGGTAGGAAAAAGCTTGGAATGGTCCTCAACCTTTTGTCCTTACTATCCAGAAATATCTCTGGTTATGTCCAAGGAAAACATCAAGTATTGCTTGACGACCAAGAGTCTGTCAACAACACAGCTGGACCTTATGGGTCCAGGTAAACCCCCACAGCTGACGACAGTCAGGTAAGTAGGAAAAGCCTGGCACTAGCCTAGGAACGGAGAAGGCAATGGCACCCCACTCCAGTACTTCTGCCTAGAAAATCCCATGGACGGAGGAGCCTGGTAGGCTGCAGTCCAGGGGGTCGCTAAAGTCGGACATGACTGAGCGACTTCCCTTTCACTTTTCATTTTCATGCATTGGAGAAGGAAATGGCAATCCATTCCAGTGTTCTTGCCTGGAGAATCCCAGGGACGGGGGAGCCTAGTGGGCTGCCATCTATGGGGTCGCACAGAGTCGGACACAACTGAAGCGACTTAGCAGCAGCAGCAGCAGCCTAGGAGAGCCTATGTGGCCCTGGGGAGGATGCAAGGGAATGGAGAACAAAAGGAGCTAGAAGAGGCCATGGTGAGAGAGGTGGGGGACTCAGATCTAAACAGGTTTGTGCTGTGCTGTGCTTAGTCACTCAGTCGTGTCCGACTCTTTGCGACCCATGGACTGTAGCCTGCCAGGCTCCTCTGTCCACGGGAATTCTCCAGGCAGGAATACTGGAGTGGGTTGCCATGCCCTCCTCCAGGGGATCTTCCCAACCCAGGTATCAAACACAGGTCTCCTGCGTTGCAGGTGGATTCTTTACAATCTGAGCCACCAGCGAAGCCCAAGAATACTGGAATGGGTAGCCTATCCCTTCTCCAGGGGAACTTCTGGATCCAGGAATCGAAGTGGAGTCTCCTGCTTTGCAGGCGGATTCTTTACCAGCTGAGCTACCCAGGAAGCCCCGGGATTAGTAAAGCTTGGACTAATAACCCACATTTTCAGATATGCAGTTTTCAGATATTCAGTAAATGGGTTTACTTCTCTCAAAAGACAGAATACCAAAATAAAACTATACTGCTCTCCACCTTCCACGAGTCCAAGAGTGATTCATCTTGGGCTATGAAAAGCAGGAAATACTCCCAGTTGGAGAACAGCATTTGTGAAAAGGGCTGAGAGAATTAATTTGGTCCTTATATTCTTTTTTAAAAAAATCGCCATGTCACATTTTCAGCCGTACCCAATATAATAACAATATTCAGTCTATGAGTTTGTTTACTAAACGGACTTCTTCTACCACGTGACAGGGAAATACTAGATGGCATAACAGATACGTTAATATGAAAGTCAAACAAAATGAACTGACTCAGAAAACCATACACTCTGAGGAGCCACCAAGCCGTGGGCCCACATACCTGTCTGCACGTCCACATGTTTCCTGCCTTCCACAGGTTCGGGTGTACGCGGTCTGAGCTGTTCTTGGGCTTGTTTTCTGGCAAAAGCCCTCCTCCTAGCCTGCTGCTGTCTCTGAATCTCTACAGGATCAGGCTGCCCAGGCTGAATGACAGAAAAGGCTTATAAAACTTAGGAAATATTTCTCAAGGTGTATAGGAGTGCTTCTCCAAACCAATTCCTGGGTGGCATGAAGGCACCCGTCACAGAGCACGTCCTGCTCATCGGTGACTTGGTGATTAAAAATTCACCTGAAATTTGTCAGGCAATTACAAAGGTATCTGGTAAAACACATAAAAGTAACTTCAAAGTATGACCATTAACCAGAATAAAATGGGTGCAGAATCCCAAATAATAAACTGTTTTTCCTCATTCAAGGATTTTTTTTACCATGAACTCCTCTGATGCCTAGTAAACTGAGGTAACCATTCAGTCACAATAGATTTTAATGTGTAGTTAAGAAATTGAAAACCACTTGAATTTTTTTTTAGCCTAATTTCATGACAGAATTTCCATAAAAAATACATTAGCTCACAAAGAAAACAACTTTAGTCCGAACAAAGCCTGTTCAAGTATACAAACAACAGATGACTAAGGGATTAAAGGAGGCAAAGGGCAAAGGAGAAAAGGAAAGATATACCCATTGGAATGCAGAGTTCCAAAGAACAGCAAGGAGAGGTAAGAAAGCCTTCCTCGGTGATCAATGCAAAGAAATAGAGGAAAACAATAGAATGGGAAAGGCAGAGACCTCTTCAAGAAATTAGACATACCAACAGAACATTTCATGCAAAGATGGGCACAATAAAGGACAGAAAAGGTATCGACCTAACAGAAGCAGAAGATATTCAGAAGAGGTGGCAAGAATACACAGAAGAACTGTACAAAAAAGATCTTCATGACCCAGATAACCATGATGGTGTGATCACTCACCTAGAGCCAGACATCCTGGAATGCGAAGTCAAGTGGACCTTAGGAAGCATCACTACAATCAAAACTAGTAGAGGTGATGGAATTCCAGTTGAGCTAATTCAAATCCTGAAAGATGATGCTGTGAAAGTGCTGCACTCAATATGCCAGCAAATTTGGAAAACTCAGCAGTGGCCACAGGACTGGAAAAGGTCAGTTTTCATTCCAATCCCAAAGAAAGGCAATGCTAAAGAATGTTCAAACTACTGCACAATTACACTCATCTCATGCTAGTAAATGCTCAAAACTCTCCAAGCCAGGCTTCAAAAGTACATGAACTGTGAACTTTCAGATGTTCAAGTTGGATTCAGAAAAGGCAGAGGAACCAGAGATCAAATTGCCAACATGCACTGATCATCAAAAAAGCAAGAGAGTTCCAGAAAAACATCTACTTCTGCTTTACTGACTATGCCAAAGGCTTTGACTGTGTGGTTCACAACAAACTGGGAAATTCTGAAAGAGATGGGAATACCAGATCACCTGACCTGACTCCTGAGAAATCTATATGCAGGTCAAGAAGCAACAGTTAGAACTGGACATGGAACAACAGACTGGTTCCAAATCGGGAAAGGAGTACATCAAAGTGGTATATTGTCACCCTGCTAATTTAATTTATATGCAAAGTACATCATGCGAAATGCCGGGCTGGATGAAGCACAAGCTGGAATCAAGATTGCCAGGAGAAATATCAATAACCTCAGATATGCGGATGACACCACCCTTATGGTAGAAAGTGAAGATGAACTAAAGAGCCTATTGATGAAAGTGAAAGAGGAGAGTGAAAAAGTTTGCTTAAAACTCAACATTCAGAAAACTAAGATCATGGCATCCAGTCCCATCACTTCATGGCAAATAGATGGGGAAACAATGTAAACAGTGACAGACTTTACCTTTTTGGCCTCCAAAATCACTGCAGATGGTGACTGCAGCCATGAAATTAGAAGACACTTGCTCCTTGGAAGAAAAGGTATGACCAACCTAGATGGTATATTAAAAAGCAGAGACATTACTTTGCCAACAAAGGTCCATCTAGTCAAAGCTATGGTTTTTCCAGTAGTCATGTGTATGGATGTGAGAGTTGGACTATAAAGAAAGCTGAGTGAAAAGAATTGATGCTTTTGAACTGTGGTGCTGGAGAAGACTCTTGAGAGTCCCAAGGAGATCCAACCAGTCAATCCTAAAGGAAATCAGTCCCTAATATTCACTGGAAGGGCTGATGCTGAAGCTCCAATACTTTGGCCACCTGATGCAAATAACTGACTTATTGGAAAAGACCCTGATCATGGGAAAGATTGAAGGCGGGAGGAGAAGGGGACGACAGAGGATGAGATGGTTGGATGGCATCACCAACTCTATGGACATGAGTTTGAGTAAGCTCCGGGATTTGGTGATGGACAGGGAAGCCTGGCATGGTGCAGTCCATGGGATTGCAATGAGTTGGACACGACTGAGTGACTGAACTGAACCAAACCACTTTTCAGTGCACAGTTCAGGGGCATTAAGTACACTCACATTGCACAACCACTACCACCGTTCATCTCCAGAACTTTTTTCATTCTGTGAAACTGAAACTCCGTACTCATTAAATAACACTTCTCTATTCCTCCATTCCCTGCCAACCACTATCTGGCTTATATTTTGCATACATTTTTTTTCCCCTTTCATTTTTCTAGCAATCCATCCTTATTTCATAAATGTTTTAGTCTGTAACAGATTAGAAATTTAAAGACAGAAACAAAAATTGCTCCTTCACCACAGGTAGTCTGGAGTACTCTGTGTCAGACAATTCGAACTGTACTTACCAGTGGTACTGACTGCAGGGCGTACGTGTTGCCTCGGATCACCCTTCTGTCATACATTATGTTTCCGTAATGCACAGGTTCTTCAGGTCTGTAAAAAAGTAAATTCTAAATTATGAGTGTAATGGAGAATTGGTATCTAAAAGTCAACTTTTCATTTTCAAAAATTAAAGTATATTTGATTTACAATATTGAGTTAGTTTCAGGTATACAGCAAAGCATATCAATTATACATACATAATATATATTTTCAGATTCTTTTCCACTATAAGTTATTACAAGATACTGAAAATATCTGTGCTATATAGTAGGTTCTTGCTATCTATTTTATATATAGTAGTGTGTATCTGTTAACCTCAGATTTCCACTTTATTCCTCATCCCCTTTCTTCTTTGGTAACCATAAGTTACTATGTCTGTGAATCTATTTCCATTTTGTAAATAAAAATTCTATTACTTTGGTAGATTCCACATGGAAGTGATATCATATGATATTTGTCTTTGGGGCCAACTCATTTTTAATAGGATTTAGACTAAGGTGAAACTATTTTAAGAAAATAGATTTTTTTTTAGCACCGTTGATAAAGTAGGGAAGTTCCACAATTAGGTGAGAGAAGGAAGATGTTGAGAATTATGTATGCTACATTGTTATGAAGAAGACAAAGGCCATGCAGACGTGTATCTGTATGTATATATTTGTATTCATACATGTGTACATAAACATGGGTGTCTGGAGAAAAGTACAAAGTATTCATTCAAAGTCATTAATGTGGTTTGGAGGCAGGAGAGGGACAGCAGGTTTGCAAGAGAAGGGGCTAGAGAATAAGGCTGTACTAAGAATACCCACAGGCATGAATGAGTACATATATTTAAAAATTAGATCTGTGTGTGAATGTATACAGAAAGAAATTTGGGGAAAAAAGGAATTAGTTTATAAAAAAGTGGAGGAGAAAAAAAGTAGAGGGAGCCAAGTGCAGATTAATATGGAGAAGGAAATGGCAACCCACTCCAGTGTTCTTGCCTGGAGAATCCCAGGGACGGGGGAGCCTGGTGGGCTGCCGTCTATGGGGTCGCACAGAGTCGGACACGACTGAGGCGACTCAGCAGCAGCAGTATGATTCCATTTCGGAAACAAAACCTTCCATATACACGTACATATGCTCCTCTGTGTGCACAAGCAAGAAGCTGTGGAAGAATAAGACTTAAGTTTGCTTACAACAGAGAAGCAGGAGTGGAGATGGGTGAGAGACAATTAACTTTGCCTTTATTACTCCTTATTTGTAATTTCCATTGGCTTCACAAGAATGTATTACTTTTATAAATTTGTAAACTGAAAAATCTAACAGACACATCCAAAAGAACTCCTCTCAAAGGCTTGATTCAGATTGCTTCAATATACCAATCAACTAATTCTCTAAAAAGAGAAATTGTTTTCAAGGAACCACCAATGATTCTTCTGTCATCTCTTGGTGTGATTTAATAGGAAGGATTTGTAAGCAACCACTTCAAGGCACTAGGAAATATTTCTCCAAGGAGTCCCTTTTAAAACTGAATTTAAAACTTTTATAATTTAAATGTTCTTATTTTGGTTTTCTTAAAGTGATAGGCATTTCTTATTAACACATGTCTTTATTGTCAGAATAAGATAATTATGATTTTAGACTCAGCTTGAAATAAGCATCAAGAACTCATGTTCAGCCTTTAATTCAACAATCTGTGTTGAGTGCTAACTATCTGTCAGGTAGATCTTTAGTGAATAAAAGTCATAAAGGGTCTTGCTTCCATGGAGCCTGCATTCTTGGAAAGTTCTGCTGATTCCAAAATTTGAAGCATACAGAAAGAACTTTAAGAGAACCATAATATTTAACGCCCTTTCCAAATATGGATACCTGAATATTTGCAATACTGATGAAGTAAAAGTACAATTTGCAGTCCAACATGGAAGGAGAACCTGATTCCTGTGAAGAGATTTACGTGGCTCCCGTTATGGACACGCTATTGTGAGGTACACCTTTGTATCCCAGTTTCTTGTTATGCATAATACATAATATAAAACTAACTTCACAGCACTGGAGAGTAGGTAAGAAAATGTATGTTGGTGCTCCTAGAAGGTGCCTGCTTGGTACACAGTCGGCCAATAACCACCTGTTGACTCAATAATAAGTCGTTTCCCTGCACATGTTATCAATCATGCCAGCATCATGACCACTAAAAAGTTAACTAATTCCCTTTATTGCTTCAGTCCTCCACAACACAGGAGAGTTTCTTGTGCTGCTGCTAAGTCGCTTCAGTTGTGTCCGACTCCGTGCAATCCCCTAGACGGCAGCCCACCAGCCTCCTCTGTCCTTGTGATCCTCCAGGCAGGAATATTGGAGTGGGTTGCCATTTCCTTCTCCAGTAGAGTTCCTTAGGGAGGGAATTTATTTCTCAGAGAGCAGGGAAGGGAAAGCAGCATAGGCAGGTTCTGCCAGGGCGAAAGGATCAAGATCCCGCGGCCCCAGGATGAGACCCCACAGAGGCCGGTTTGCTCACTCACTGCTGCATCAGGTCGTCCCGGTAACGGCGGCGCTGGCAGGGCAGGGCCCGGGGCCGGCTGGTGTAGGTGTAGGTGGCCATGGCCGGGGAGGCGCGCTCAGCCAACGTGGAGGTCGCGCTCGGGGTCGGCCCGCTTCCCTTTTGATGAAGCTTGGCTTCGAAGCAGGTGGGCACTAGAGTGTCGTGGGAGCCGGAGAGGTGCACGTAGTGCCAAGGGCAGGGATTCCGTGATGCGAGGAGGGGCGGCAAGAAGGGAAGCGGGCGGGCCGGGAGATTGCCAGGGCAGGAAGTAGGAGCTACACAGGCACGGTTCTGGGCACCACCGAACCCTCCCGCGGCGCCCGCGCCGGTTGCCCAGCAACCCAGCGTTCCGTCGAGGGGCGGAGCCTCGGGGCTGTTCCGGCTGGCGGGCTTCCGGGGAAGGTTGCCAGTGCGCCCGAGCACTTCCGGTTCTTGACTCTGCCCACCCGCGTCTTCCTGGTCAACGAGCCTGCGCATGAAGGAGGCGTGCCCGGCGGCCCCAGCAGAGGCCTGAGGAGGGCGGCGATGGTCCCCGGCCCCACTCTCGAGGGGCTCTCGGCGGGGCCTGGGTTGGCGCCGTTCACGCAGAGCCCGCTCCTCGGGGACCGCCCTTGGCCGTTTCTCCCGCGCCTGCCGCCGCGCCTCTGATCGGGCCATCCCCCTACGATCGCACACGCATGGCGCCCAGCCTCCTATCTCTTGTTACGTGCCAGGGCCGGGCCGGGGGGCTTCCCCGTTGTCTCCGAGCACCGCCACCTCTCCCGCCCCAGGGTCCGCCTGCGTAGCTGGTCTGCCTTTTTCTGCTTTCCTTCCCTGCTTACCGCTCTGCTGCTAGTCCTTCAGGGGGCGGTCCTTGGGCGTGGAGGGCCTCCCCACAGACATCTCCTTTTTGGTAAAGGGCCACTCCAGTACTCTTGCCTGGAAAATCCCATGGACAGAGGAGCCTGGTAGGCTGCAGTCCATGGGGTCGCTAAGAGTCGGGCACGACTGAGCGACTTCCCTTTCACTTTTCACCTTCATGCATTGGAGAAGGAAATGGCAACCCACTCCAGTGTTGTTGCCTGGAGAATCCCAGGGACAGAGGAGCCTAGTGGGCTGCTGTCTATGGGGTCACACAGAGTCGGACAAGACTGAAGCGACTTAGGAGCAGCAGCAGGGCGTCTTCTTGAGTCTTTTAGGCCCTCCTCTTGCCCTAAAAATGAAGCGTCAAGGGACGGGTCTGTCCTTAGAAACAGCAAATGCACTGGTTTTAGTGTTGGCGATGTGAAAGTACTGGGTTTGTGTAAGTGAAGCTTATGCTTCCCTGAGTGAACTGTGCTGTTGGAGAAGACTCTTGAGAGTCCCTTGGATTGCAGGGAGATCCAGCCAGTCCATCCTAAAGGAAATCAGTCCTGAATATTCATTGGAAGGACTGATGCTGAAGCTGAAACTCCAATACTTTGGCTACCTGATGCAAAGAACTGACTTATTTGAAAAGACCCTGATGCTGGGAAAGATTGAAGACAGGAGGAGAAGGGGAATGACAGAAGATGGGTTGGTCAGATGGCATCACCAATGCAACAATGGACATGAGTTTGAGTGAACTCTGGGAGTTGGTGATGTACAGGGAGGCCTGGCGTGCTGCAGTCCATGGGGTCGCAAAGAGTCGAACATGACTGAGCGACTGAACTGAACTGAGTGATAACAGTTGTTTGCCTTTGCGTTTGCATTCAGTTAAGTAGTGTGTGGATTTAAATCTGAATTCTGCACTGTACTAGCCCCATATTTTCTGGCGAAGTAATGTTTTTGTGTTTCATATTGCAGATGTGCAAAAACAATCATTTAATGTCATTTCCTGAGATGCAGCTGATTGGGTGGAAGTTCTTGTGGGCATTTTTCATTCTGAAACGCTTGGAGTATCACATGGACGTGTCACACTGCCGGTTTAGACGTGTGTCTGGAGTTCGGTGGAAAGGTTGGAGCTAGAGATAAGAATTTGGTACTGGTGAGAGTTCAGAGGGTTTTAGAGACATTAAAAGTAAAAAGGAAGGAGTGTGGTCTTGGTGAAACCAAAAGTTTCAGGAGCGGTGGAGTCACCTTGGTTATTATGTAAGAAGTTATGTAAGATGAGAACTGAGAAGTAACTGTTGGGTTTGCCAGCATGGAAGTTGTCTGTGAACTTCACAAAAATAGCAGTTTCTGTGAAGTGGTGGGAACTGAGCCCAAGTGGAACAAAGGGAGGACAGTTTTAGTTGTGAGATGCAGAGTCTGTAACCACAGATTATTCTTTCCAGATGTTTTGCTATTGTCTTAACTACTTAGTGAAGTGCATGAGGCCTTTGGACGGTAGCAGCTCATGAATTAATAAGTTTTTGCCACAAGGTGTCACTAATTCTTCATTAGCTTTTTCTGGCAAATAGAATAGTTGGAGCACAAGCATACCTGTATTAAGGAAATACTATTTTTTTTAAATCACATTTTAAAAATAGACCTACAAGAAGGTAATTGTTTACATTATATAAAGTTTTCTGTTTAAGTTCTCTCTAGAATATTTGAATAACTGACTTATTGGAAAAGACCCTCGTGCTGGGAAAGATTGAAGGCAGGAGGAGAAGTGGACGACAGAGAATGAGATGGCTGGATGGCATCACAGACTGGATGAACATGAGTTTGAATGAGCGAGCTTTGGGAGTTGGTGATGGACAGGGAAGCCTGGCGTGCTGGAGTCCATGGGGTCCAAAGAGTTGGACATGACTGAGCAACTAACTGAACCAAGAATATTTGACATCTGTGCACAGGCCTAAAAGGACATATTGAACGCAAGGCTGGGAATCAGCAGGTTAGGGTTCTGGATTTAGAGCTCTGGATTGGGAGTTAGAAGACTGGGGTTCAACTCCAGTTTTACACTCACTAGCTGTGTGACCTCAGGCAAAATTTAAGTGATTCTTCATCTTACTGATTTTTTAAAATCTTTCATTATTATTTTAAAGTAACAGTAAATGCCACTTTACTCATCTCACTCAATTATTTTTACATGTCAAAACAGATGTGTATAACAGATGTTTAGAAAATGGTTAAGTGTGATGTAAATACAAGAGTTAAAACAACTTTTATAAAAATCACCTATGCCCAAGTTTGTAGCAGTATAGGTACAATATTAAGCAGTTGTATTAGTGAAGATTATCATTTGCAATGGTAAGAATCCAGTTTCTTGCTTGGCTAGAAGGGCATGTTTTGAAGTTTATAAGGGGAGTTCAGGTGACTTCAGGAATGGCAGTGCTACAGGATGGAAGGGCTATGATTCAAATTTGATTAAAATCCCTGGAATCAGGGATTTGGATGACAGCAAAGTGAGCACCCCTAACTTCCCTCTGTTTTTCCATCTGATCTTTATCTCTCTGGTTCCAGCTTGCTTTCTCCACTTAATAGGGAACATTGTGATGTTATGAAGGTTGTAGGACATCCACGGTACAGCATCCTGTAGCTTGAGAAGGTGAGAAGATGGAGCTGAAGGAGAAGATGCTATGAATTATCTTGATTTTGATGAGGAGAATATGAATTTCAAATTGATGAAAGCCAATGTCAACTAATACTGACTTTCAAATTAAAGAAAAAATAAAAAGCAAATGTTTTGGATGACCATCAGCAGATTAATGGATAAGAAAGCTCTGGTACATATACACAATGCAGTATTACTCAGCCCATTAAAAAGAATACATTTGAATCAGTTCTAATGAGGTGGATGAAACTGGAGCCTATTATACAGAGTGAAAATATCAAAAGATATTTGAAAATAACATACATATTTTCAAGTGCAATGTGACATTTACTAAGATCTTTGACTTAACCATTGAAAGCCTCAATAAAGTTAGGAGACTGAAAAAACCCAGAGGGTGATTGCAGAGAAGAAAGCATTTAAATGAGAAATTGATATCAAAATAAGAAAATGAAAGATACTTTTAAACATCCCATGTATTTGGAAATTAAATGCCCATTTTTAAGTGATGGGTGTATCTAAGGAGCCATAACAGGGAAGATTAGAAAATGTAATAGAATAAAAATGGAAAGAGAATTTACCAGGATTTGTTGCATGCAGCTGAAGCTGCTCAATGCAATTAAATACAATGTGGAGTCTTGAATAAGACATGAAATCAAATAATGGACACTAGCATAAAATTTTGTGAAATTTGAACAAAATCTGTATCACGTTAATTTCCTGTTTTTTTTTTTTTTTTTGCAGCATAGTATTTCTTTATATTCTCAGAATTGGATTATATGTGCCTTTGAACTATGCCTTTGAATAGTCAGAGGAAGCTGAATCTCTAGAAGTGAGACTGTTCGGCATCCCTAAAAACACTGGCACTACCTATGAATAAGACAGGAAACCACAAGAAAAAGAATACTTGAAAGACAGCTAGATGCGACTGAAAGGGAGTGATACTACAGGCAAAAGAGCTTTCTGAGTGCCAGCGATGGTGCTGGGGCGCCGAGAAAAGGACGGTGAGTACAGCTGTCCTCACGGGTCTCGTGCGGTAACCAGGGGGGCAGAAACTTAAAACATTGTGTGAGACGTGTGATAACAGGGTGGGACCGGGTGCTGTAGGAGCTCAGGGACCCCTCACCCACGCTGGGGGTCATGGCAAGCTTCTGCGTGAAAGGACACTGGGAATCAGGTCGTGTGAACTTGCAGGAGTTTGCTGGATGAAATGAGGGGGGAAGAACACCACGTGTGAAGCCCAAGAGGTGAGAGAACGCCTAGAACCTTGAGGCTCTGAGAGCTTGCTGTGCCTGAATCAACACGAAGTAGGGGGGATTAGAAATATGTGATTCAAAGGAGATTGATGATGCAATAACAATTCAAATCCACATTATGGAGAAGGTTGTTGAGTATCACATCAGTGATTTAGAGAACCATCCTGAAAAATGTTCCCAGAACTAGAGGAAAGGATTAAAAATATTGACCCTATTGGGGCTTCCCAGATGGCTCAGACAGTAAAGAATCAACCTGCAATGCAGGAGACCTGGGTCGGGAGGATCCCCTGGAGAAAGGAGTGGCTAGCCACTCCAGTATTCTTAACTGGGGAAATCCCATGGACAGAAGAGCCTGGTGGGCTATGGTCCATGGAGTCACAACTGAGTGGCTGAGACAGATGATTGATATATAGCAGAGCAGATAATTCAACCTAAGCCTGCTATTCCTATGGTGCAATAGAAGTAACAACTAGACTTAATTTAACAACTGTTTCCTGAGTTAAGTATTAGTACTTGAATACACATCAAGAGGGTTCCCCACAATCCAAGAAAAACTAATGGCAACGTTTTTACATTACAAGGACATAGAGGACAGATCTTATGACAATTCAGGCAAAAAGAAGCAAATCCCCTTGCAAAAATGAAAATCCCACTGACCTTAGGCTTTTCTGTAACACTCAAGATCAGAAGACAATTAAACAACATCTATTAGAGTTTTCAGGGAAAATGCTGGGAACAACCTCACACTCAAAAAGTCCACTATTTTTCAAGGCAATGGCATTTACTTTCAGATTTGCAGCCTTGCACCAGACATTCCTGAAAGAAATGAAAGTGAAAGTCACTCAGTCGTGCCCAACTCTTTGCCACCCCATGGACTGTATAGTCTATGGAATTCTCCAGGCCAGAATACTGGAGTGGGTAGCCTTTCCCTTCTCCAGGGGATCTTCCCAACCCAGGGATCAAACCCAGGTCTCCCACACTGCAGGTGGAGTCTACCAACTGAGCTATCAGGTAAGCCCATTGACCATCCTGTCCCTCATTAAAAAAAAAACAAAAAAACTCACAAAAACACTAACAAAAGAGAAGTCAAAATGAGAGCTCAATAATGAGGGAACCATGATTCAGAAGGACTCATGAGACCAGCCTTACTTTGGACCACAATGTAGCTACTTGGTTGACCTCCGTGTGGTCTGGTCAGTTCTGGGGGCTGAGAGTGAAACTTGGCCTGCAAAGCTTCCCTGAACTGTTCCTCCTGAGGTAACTCCCATTTCCCAGAAAATATATTTCTCTTCCCACATGCTTTACCCCTTGTTTCAGAAGGAATGTCAAGTTTGATGACTGTTTAAAACTGATTCGGTTTCCAACATCTGGTAATATTGTCTTAGCTACTTACCTGGTTGAAATACAGTGTCGAGAGGAACTGAACACTCCTTTTCTCAGAACAGATCTGAATGCAGCGTACTGATTGGTTTCACGTCCAAGAGCCTCTTATGCTTTCTGCATCTTTCAAACTCGGATGCTTGCCTGGCTTGTGGTACTCTGAATTGGGCGAGACGAGCAAACCGTGTATTAGCAGCCATTGCAGCCTGAAGCTTTGCTTTATCTCATCTGGGACTTGTGAGTATCCCCTTGTTAACCTATGGTTGGAACCAGCACGTTCATTATATACATATGATGCTGATGTTTAGAAATGTAGCTTATCTCTTTTTCTATTTCTTAAAGAAAATCTCAGAAGCAGATACACAATTTATCATTTCCTTTTCATCAAGGAAGTTAGTGACTCAGTTCAGCAGGAGCGATATTCATAAAGGAACAGGAAAAGGACTGAGAATCATAACATTTCTAGTTACTGTTGCTGTGTAACCGGTTCCCCCAGAGACGAGCGTCTTCAGTAATAACCATTTTCTCAGGGTCCCACATCCTTTGGGCTAGGAATTGGAAAAGGGTGCAGTGGGGGTGGTTTGTGTTTATCCCGTGAAGCCTGGAACCTCAGTTGGTAAGACTGAGTCTCCAGTTAGAGGCTGGAAACTTCTGGAAGTTCTTCCACTCTCCTGTCTGGTGCCTGGGTTGTGATGACTTGAGTGCTAGGGCCACTGCTCAAAGCAGTTGCTAACTTGCCCAGACTCAAGGAAAGGGTCCATAGATCCCACTTGCAGTAGGAGGAGTGTCAAAAAGAAACGCTAAACTGAGAAGGGGATGGCACCCCACTCCAGTACTCTCACCTGGAAAACCCCATGGATGGAGGAACCTGGTAGGCTGCAGCCCATGGGGTCGTGAAGAGTTGGACACGACTGAGCGACTTCCCTTTCACTTTTCACTTTCATGCATTGGAGAAGGAAATGGCAACCCACTCCAGTGTTCTTGCCTGGAGAATCCCAGGGATGGGGAGCCTGGTGGGCTGCCGTCTGTGGGGTCACACAGAGTCGGACACGACTTAGCAGCAGCAGCAGCAAACTGCTTCCCTGGTGGCTCAGACGTCTGCCTGCAATGCGGGAGACCCAGGTTCGTTCCCTGGGTCAGGAAGATCCTCTGGAGAAGGAAATGGCAACCCACTCCAGTACTCTTGCCTGGAAAATCCCATGGATGGAGGAGCCTGGTAGGTTATAGTCCATGGGGTCGCAAAGAGTCAGACATGACTGAGAGACTTCACTTCAAACTGCTAATATTGGTTTTCTTTGGCTCATGGAACGGTGTTATGGATTGAATTTTCTCCCCTCCCCTGCAAATCATGTTAAAGTCTTAACCTTCAGAACCTTGGAGATAGGGTCTTTGCAGGTAGAGTTAGTTGAATTAGAACTATGTCATATTGGAATATAGTGGACTCCTAGTCCAATATGATTGGTGTCATTTTAAGAAGGGGAATTTAGGCACAGACCCCTCCAGGCAGGAAGCCCCATGAAGATAAAGACAGTGGTGTGGTGTTTCTGCAAGCCAAGGGAGCTACCAGAAGCTAGGGGAGAAGCCAGGAGAGACTTCCTTACTGCCTCAGAAGGACCCAGCCTGAGTCACACCGTGATCTTGTACTTCTAGATCCCATAGCTAGGAGACCATCAATTCCTGGTGTGTAAGCCGCCCACTTTGTTATAGCAGTCCTAGAAAACTAATTCAGATGTGTTTTAGTTTGTTTATAATTTTTAATATTTTTCATATTTTTGACAAGGAACGTATGTTTCTTTAAAAATGGGGGAAATACATTTATTTAATATAATAATTTCAATGTCTAACTTCCATAAAACATGGAAATATACCAAAAGCTTAACTACGGTTTTATCTGTGTAATACAAGTATTGTTGTTCAGTCGCTCAGTTGTGTCCGACTCTTTGCAACCACATGGACTGCAGCCCACCAGCCTTCCCTGTCCGTCATGGTCTCCTAGAGTTTGCTCAAACTCATGTCCATTGAGTCAGTGATGCTATCCAACCATCTCATCCGCTGCCGCTGTCTTCTCCTTTTGCCTTCAATCTTTCCCAGCATCAGGGTCTTTTCTAGTAAGTTGCATCTTTGCATCATGTAGCCAAAGTCCTGGAGCTTCAGCTTCAGCATCAATCCTTCCAATGAATATTCGTGGTTGATTTCCTTTAGGATTGATGGGTTCGATCTCTCTGAAGTTCAAGGGACTCTCAAGAGTCTTCTCTAGCACCACAGTTCAAAAGCATCAATTCTTCAGCACTCAGCCTTCTTTATGACCCAGCTCTCACATCCATACATGACTACTGGAAAAATCATAGCTTTGACTACGTGGACCTTTGTCAGCAAAATGATGTCTCTGTTTTTTTTAATACACTGACTAGGTTTGTCATAGCTTTTCTTCCAAGGAGCAAGCGTCTTTTAATTTCATTGCTTCAGTCACTGTAATTACAGTATAGGTATTTACAATTATAAACCATTACAAGTATAGGTAATTAAAAAAATTCCTTCTATTTCTCTGTGCTGAAAATGTTTTCTGTTATAAGTGTGTGTCACTTTGTTATGGGAGGGAAAAGAGACCTCAGGAAGCGGCCATTACAGTAGAAAGAGTAAGGGCTTCAGGGAGCTGGCCCTGGGTCCTGCTGTGCTACTTAGTAATTCTCAGCCTGCTTCCTTATCTGAACATGGGAGGAATATTTCTGTGTTGCTGTGATGTGTCAAGGAATGAACATACCTGAAGCACCTAACGTGGTGCCTTATGAGCTCAGCCTTCACTCTCTATAACTTAACTGATAACTTTTGTGACTGTGATTATGGGGTAGGTACAAGACTGAAGTAATTCAAGAGCCATGAATGATTTTCCCTGATAGTGAAAGACTAAGGATGTGAAAAGCTAGGACATGGAGGGGTGGCTCTTACTGAGAAGCAAAGGCCATTTGAGCTAAGAGCCTCTACTTACCCAGGTTCCCCCTAAGGTTTTAGGAAGGATCAGGGCAAAAATGGATCAAATGGTCATGTGGCTTTGAAAAAATTTGCAAAAGATATTTTAAAATGCAATCAGTTAAGACTGCTGTCTCCTTCCACTCTGACCCCCACACCCACCCTGCCCTTGGATGGCCATGGAGTGGCCATGGGGCTTTGGGGGTTGGGATATGGGAAATGGATGCATTTACTTCGGTGAGATGTATTTATGCAGGGTGCTGTCACCTTCTTGAATAGATAAGCCATTGATAGCTGATCTGGGGTACTAGGGCCTTGCAGAGAAATTCCCACTGACCACTATGCCTGCTCACCCAGCTTGAGATGAATAAGAACACATATAAGAACAGTTAAAAAAATTGTTTATTTGAGTTTTGGCTATGCTGGGTCTTCGTCCCTTTGCACGGGCTTTCTCTAGTTGCTGCAAGGAGGGGCTACTCTTGATTGCGGGGCTTGTCTTGCTGTGGAGCGCAGGCTCTAGGCACTCGGGTTCAGTAGTTGTGGCTCGCAGGCTGTAGAGTGTGGGCTCACTGGTTGTGGTGAACAGGCTTAGTTGCTCTGTGGCATGTGGAATCTTCCTGGACCAGGGATTGAACCCGTGTCCACTGCATTTGCAGGCAGAGTATTATCCACTGAGCCATCAGGGAAGTCCCTGTAAGAACACTTTTTACAGGGCCTTGTGCTGACAGTATGTGGGTACGTGAGGAGAAAAAAGGTTTGAAATATACGGAGCCAGAAAGTGTCTGTGGAAAGATTTTCCAGATTTTCCAGCCTCTATATGAAAGAAACGATCGAGATCCTCTTTCCGCCATCTTTCCGTGCCGCCAGAATGGTGCGCATGAATGTCCTGGCCGATGCTCTCAAGAGTATCAACAATGCCGAAAAGAGAGGCAAACGCCAGGTCCTTATTAGGCCGTGCTCCAAAGTCATCGTCAGGTTTCTAACAGTGATGATGAAGCATGGTTACATTGGCGAATTTGAAATCATTGATGATCACAGGGCTGGGAAAATTGTTGTGAACCTCACAGTCAGGCTAAGTAAGTGTGGAGTGATCAGCCCTAGATTTGATGTGCAACTCAAAAGATCTAGAAAAATGGCAGAATAATCTGCTCCCATCCCGTCAGCTTGGTTTCATTGTACTGACAACCTCAGCTGGCATCATAGACCATGAAGAAGCAAGACGAAAACATACAGGAGGGAAAATCCTTGGATCCTTTTTCTAGGGATGTAATACATACAAATAAAATGCCTCAGAGGACAAAAAAAAAAAAAAGAAATGATCGAAATCTCTCTAAATTTGACAAAAACCCTAAAAATGTACTTGACATGACTGAGTTGAGAAGCTGAAAAAAAGTATTCTAAACTATTAATGTTGATGAGAACACCATTTTAATAAAGTAAGCTAAAAAAAACCCAGATATAACTTTTATTCTTTCTGCAGAAAATGTTTATTTTATATAAATGTTTATTTATTTTACAAAATCTTTATTTATAGGAAGAAGCAATTTAAAAGGGTGTGTAGACAAAATCCTATTAAAAAGTGATTAAAAAGGATATGCAGAAAAAGGAACATTAATGAAATGTGTCTAGAGGTTGTTAATCACAATATTATGTAATTTTGAGAGGGGGATTTTGTTTGTTGTCAAACCACTGCTTCATTCAAATGATAACTTATCTAATGTGAACATTAAATTTATAATTTGTGATTTGTTTCTCTCCATATTTTTGTTTGCTTTTAAGTTTGTGTTTATGAGTTTGCATCCTTGTTCTCCAAAATGATGGAAGGCCCCTCAATACCTGGGTCTGACTTAAGAGAGCCCAGCTTTCAGATTAATCCTTGTTCTTCTCAGAAGTTGTTATTGAATCTGATGCTAATACTGAGTATTGAGCTTCTGTTCCATCTCCTACAGAAGAACTGAAAATTGGAGCAGCTATTTACCGATCATTTCCTTTTGATCTGGAAGGTTTCAGTGGGTCTGTCTAGTAAGACCTTGAGGATGCTGTTCACCTAGTCAGAGTAAAACCATGACTCAGAGTGTGAGAAAATGGCTCTCAGTTTCCTAGGATGTTTTAAATATAAAAACATGCTGTGCTTTTGAATAAAAAGTACAATTTAAAGCCAGTGGATGGAAATTTCCTATAAAAAGATACCAAAACCCCCCTCACTCTTCCTATTCTTAAAAATAAAAGTTGTTTTTGTCAGAGGATCTGAGACCAAAATACATTTTTTGAAATGAACTTGGCAGACTGTGATAAGGCCCATGAGCCCAGATTTCTTACCTTGGGCAGCCCCTCCACCATGCTCCTTCTGTAGCCACCGTGCTTGGGTGTCTTACAGTTTCAAAACACAGGGGGAAAATAGACTTGCATGACAAAATTGTTTTTACATATATGTGATTTTAATTTGAACCCAGGAATTACTCTGTGGTTCTAAAAATATTTCAGGTCTGTGAAGCTCTATTACAGATTATTTATAGCAGGTTTATTACAGAAAGAACTTAAAACCAGTATCCAACCTAGAGTATTTACTACTCACCGCACCGCCCCCCGCCTCCCCCCCCACCCCATCCCCATGCTGGTATGAAGAAAAAGAGCATGTCTTCAGAATATCTGTGTTCAAATGCCAACTTCATTCTTTGGCAAGTTACTTAATTTTCTTATCTATAAAATATAGATGCTGATATTCACCATGAACTTCCCCAATGGCTCAGCAGGTAATGAACCCACCCCCAATGTAGGAGATGCACGAGATGTAGGTTCAATCCTGGGTCAGGAAGATCCCTTGGAGGAGGGCATGGCAACCCACTCCAGTATTCTTGCCTGGAGAATCCCCATGGACAGAGGAGCCTGGCAGGCTACAGTCCATGGGGTCTTAAAGAGTATTGGACAAGACTTAAGGACTAAACAATTTGAAAATTTAGCTCTCCAGGCCAGTATCATGCTTTGCTCCACCCTAGATGCCTTCTGGGTGCATATTTGGGGGTGGCTCCAGTGGCTGCTGGCTTAGTGGCCGCAACATCCTTTGTTGAATGATATGGCAAGCAACGTTTTTTCATCCACAGAGGCAAGGGTATTAAATAAGATGACATTTTTAAAGCCTGGGCATTTGATAATATGAGCAGGGGCCAGCAGATGGTAGTTTAAATTTTGCCTATTTTCTGACTCTTTATTTTCGGGGAATGGCCAGACATTTTGAAAAATTACTATCTCCACCATGGGGTTGCATAGTCAGACATAAACATTCATAAATTACACCAACATTCACAAATTAGATTCGAAACAGGACTCAAACAATTTGTTTAAATGCTAATGTAACAAGAGGAATTGCATGCATGCAAATGAACACCTGTGAAAATTCTTAGGCAAGAGCTGCTAAGTTTAGCAACATTGGTTTAGCCATTTGAGAGCGGGAATCTCTTTTGGGGCCAGATGTCCAGTTTTGAAAGCTGTACTGTGTTGGGCACTGGGAAAATAAAGAAGCCTCCTGACTGCTCCTCATATGAGCACGAGAACCCAATGCAGCGAACGGCGGCCTGAAGCAGGTTAGGCTCCTTGCCTGTGGCCTGTGTGTGTGTGCGTGGTCAGTTGTATATGACTCTTTGCCACCCCATGGACTGTAGCCCATCAGGCTCCTTTTTCCTTGGGAGTTTCTAGGCAAGATTACTGAAGTGGGTTGCCATTTCCTCCTCCAGGGCATCTTCCCAACTCAGGGATCGAACCTGTATCTCCTGCATTGGCAGGTGGATTCTTTACCACTGAGTCACCTGGCAAGACCAGTTTTACAGATGGCCTTATTGCTTGGCTCTGATGGAATGTTTGTTGAACAGACAAACAATTCCTATCTTTAAAGGAGTTATTGAACTTTATAATTAAAAATCCCAGAAGGAATACATTAAGGTCGTGTGCATCTCAGTGTGTTTTGAGGACTGTGGATGTTCGCTGTAACTTTCAGGATTTAGACATTTAAATCTTGCCGTAGAAAATATTTCTGAGCAATGAATGCATTGCTATCCAAGTGTCGTATCACCTACAATTCTGCCAGAAACCAAGCTACGCTTTTTCTCATTTCCAAATACCTACATATCCATTAGGTGAGGACCTCCAGTTGTTTCTGGTTCCTTAAGACATTA
The DNA here is from genome assembly GCF_002263795.3 of Bos taurus. NCBI lineage: Eukaryota > Metazoa > Chordata > Mammalia > Artiodactyla > Bovidae > Bos > Bos taurus. The sequence continues at coordinate 95,351,132 of NC_037336.1, forward strand.
ATATATGTTTTGTAATGTTTGTTTGGGCTGCATTGCCTTTTTACAGGCTGCTCAATTTTTATGTGTGTAAATGCCTCCATATACTTTAAATATGGAACATGCAGAAAGATCACATCTTATCCCTTCAATAAGCCTACTGGGGAGTGCGGGGGGAGGTTGTCAGAAACACCCGCCCAAGGCTGAGAGTTCTTTGTTAGGTGTTGCACACACATTGGAGAAGACACATGCCCAGTGGTATGGCGGAATGGGCACTGAATGGACCAACCCCCCCAGCACAGTGCAACTATAAACTCCAGACAATCCACAAAGATCAACAAAGGGATATGGAGAGTGAACAAAGGGATACGCAGGCAGAGGGGAGTTGAACGTCAGAGGAAGGTGTATATTTCCTGGCATCAGCTCTGACTGGAGGATGGGACATGGTCAAAAAGGGTGTGTGACTGATTGAAACTCCAATGGAAGATCTATCGTGTTCTGGCCCAAGGAAGCAGAGGATGGAGCCTGGGGCAATCACAGCAATGAGAAAGTGAGGGATTGCCCAGAAGAGAGGTGACCTGAATTCTGTGTTTGAACACTGCACAAGGCAGACTTGGGTTTGGAGTACAGCTGGTTATCTGCGGGTTACACCCCAAGAACAGGAGGGTCAACTAAGAGTTGTGAGCATCCAGGGGTCTTGATGGAGGAGGTGGGGATTCCAGAATCAATTCCCCAAGGATCCTGAGGGACAGCATGACTGAGATCTGCACTGCCACCCACCACAGGTGAGACAGAGCTTGCTGTTTCAATTGAATCAAGTCAACTGCATGTTAAGACAAAGTATCAACAACGTTGGGATGAATACAACAGAACTCAGTCTTGACTGCAAAGCATTCGCAATGTCTGGGTTATAATCCCAGACTATTCAAGACAAGAAGAACCAGGAGAAAGTGGCCTGTTGTCAAGAGAGAAGACAAGGAAGTGGAGGAGAAGGAAGGAAGAGAAGAGGAGGAAGGGGAGATGGAGAAAGAATACAAACATTCCAGAGAGCCCTCAGGGATGTGTGGGACAATATCAAAAAGGCTAACATATAGATAGTTGAAGTTCCAGAAGAAGAGGATAAAAAGAATGAGATGGAAAATATCTGAAGGAATAACGACAGAAAAGTTCATGGAATCCCAAGTTTAATGGAATATTTAAATTTACTGATTCAGTAGGCTTATGGGAAATCATATGAGAATGATTCAGTGGTTAGGACTCTGTGCTTCCACAGCAGGGGGGCATGAGTTTGATCCCTGGTTGGGGAAACTTGATAAACTGTGGGGCTCCTGGGCACAGAGCCTTTCTGTGTCCCCCGTTTCTTTGATTATAGGAAACAGCCTTCATTCAGCCTCCATGACCTTCCCTGAGTTCCAGTGAGCAGATTCAGTGAAAGAGTTAGTCAGTTGGCCATGTCCGACTCTTTGTGATCCCATGGACTGTAGCCCACCAGGCTCCTCTGTCCATGGGGATTCTGCAGGCAAGGATACCTGCCATTTTCTCCTCCAGGGGATCTTCACAACCCAGGAATGAGGCAGATACATGCAGTTGTAAATTAATGAAGGGAGGGGACGTGAGACCTGGGAGAAACCAAGAGCAGGCTTGGGGCAAGGTCCTATTTCTCCATCAGCAGATGCAATATCTTTGAGCTGTTTTGCAAATACTGAAACTCCCTCCAGATGGGAGAAGTTAATGATGATAAGCTGCCCACCAGCATGTAGACCCCAGACCAGTTGGATCTGAAAGTTGATGATGCTGACTCCTACTTACCTCACCACCAACCCATCAGAAGAATGTCCACAAGCTGACCATGCCCTCTTTGAAAAGTTACTATAAAACTTCTCGCTATCTTCCCCAAGTTGGGACACATGATTTGAGGGCATGAGCCCGTTGTGCCCACTTTGCCTGGCAAAGCAATAAAGCTATCCTTTCCTGCTTCACCCAGAACTGTCTCTGAGATTTGATTCCACACCTGTGTACAGAGAAGCTGAGCTTTCCACAACAAACCAAGGTCCTGATGCCAGTGTTGTTGTCCAGTGGCTAAGGCTTTGTCTGACTCTTTGTGACCCCATGGACTGCAGCACGCCAACCTTCCCTGTCCTTCACTATCTCCCAGAGGGTGCTCAAACTCATGTCCATTGAGTCAATGATGCTATCCAACCATCTCATCCTCCGTCACTCCCTTCTCTTTTTGCTCTCAATCTTTCTCTGCATCAGAGTCTTTACAGTAAGTTGGCTTTTCACATCAGGTGGCCAAAGTATTGGAGCTTCAGCTTCAGCATTAGTCCTTCCAGTGAATATTCAGGACTCATTTCCTTTCAGATGGACTGGTTGGAACTCCTTGCTGTCCAAGGGACTCTCAAGAGTCTTCTCCAACACCACAGTTTGAAAGCATCAATTGTTTGGTTCTCAGCCTTCTTTATGGTCCAACTCTCACATCCGTGCAGTGTGGTTCCCCCTACCCCCACCCCCCCAACTAGTTTATTATTAGTCATCAAAAGTTTTTTAAAAAGTAGTCTTTCCATATGGGAAAAAAATTACATTGATTTTTTCCTCACAGCATACACAGATATTAATTTATAATGGATCATAGAATTAAGTGCATTAACAAAATCTATATTTTTACATTTAGATCTATAAATGCAGACTCTTCCAGTTCCAGTTCAGTCACTCAGTCGTGTCCGACTCTTTGTGACCCCATGAATCGCAGCACACCAGGCCTCCCTGTCCATCACCAGCTCCCGGAGTTCACTCAGACTCAGCGTCCATCGAGTCAGTGATGCCATACAGCCATCTCATCCTCTGTTGTCCCCTTCTCCTCCTGCCCCCACTAGCAGATAACAGAATAAAAGATCTTTGTGACACTTGGAGAAGAAAAAATTTATTAAACAGAACATGAAAAGCACAAAGAAGTATTAAAATGGACTATCTGTCAATAAAATATATAAAGTATGCTGAAAACTTAGTACTGAAACACTCATTTAAAAAAATAGGCATAGATTGAGTACTTCACAAATGGCCAGTAAACATATGAAGAGATGTTCAACACTGTTAGTCAATGGAAAATATAAAACCACAGTGAGATACTATTACATACTCAATAGAATTGGTAAAACAAAATGAACAAATATGACAATACCAGTATTACCAATTTATTTCATTTTGATGATGGTGGTTTCATGAGTATATATATCAGGCAAAATTGATCAAATTGAACATTTTTGAGTGGATGCAGTTTACAATATGTGAATTAAACCCCAATGCAGCTGATTTTTAAAGAGGCCTATGGAAGAATAAAATTGTTTATTATCCTGATGAAGAACCAAAGATACGAAGATGCTCAGGCACTTGCTCAAGATGATATTCATGTAGTAAGTGTAGCTAGGATCAGACTTTCATCCACATTATTTTCTCTTCCAATTAGATCATGCTGCTGCGCATTGAATTTAGGAATAAACAAGAGGGAAAAACAAGAAGAGAAACAAGAGTCCTGAGAATTGGTCTGTTGTAACTCAGACCCTTAGTCTTGTCCCAACTGGTGACTTCAAAACACTTTCCTACAGCAGTTAAGTCACGTCTTGTTTCACCTGTGAAAAGTTTCAAACTTTCAAAAGAGCTTCCCTGTTTTCCTTTCTCTTCCCTAATTGTAACAGACTCAATTGGAATCATATACATCAAAATAGAAAGTTCAAGTGACCTACACCGCATACCATTAGGATACGTGAGCGAGGAACTTTGGGGGCACGCTTTCGATCACCAGTAAACGTCCTTTGGAAACTGCTTAAGTTATGTAGATGCATCAAAAATGTGTAAAGGGGGCTTCCCAGGTGGCTTAGTGGTAAAGAATCAGCCTATAGGAGACATGGGTTCCACCCCTGATCTGGCAAGATCCCACCCGTGCGCCACGAGTATTGAGGCTGCGCGCTAGAACCCAGGGAGCCCCAAATACTGAGCCCACGGGCTGCAGCTACGGAAGCCCGCGCTCTAGAGCCGGTGCTCCACAGCAAGAGAAGGCGCCACAGCGAGACGCCCCAGCAGCTCAACTAGAGAAAAGCTAGCACAGCCCAAAATAAAAACAGATAAATAGTTAAAAAAAAGTGTGCAAAGAATTTAGGAAGAATTAGAAAGTGCAGAGAATGTGTTGAGCTAATGCTGTTTAGAATTAGTATGTTAAGTTTGTTGTTATTTTTTGCTTATTATTAAATTAATATATTACAATATATTTAATTTTATTAAATGTAATTTCTTACTTTTTTCCTACATTTTTCTTGGGCTTAAGAAGAAGTTCATTGTGTGATATTGTGATTTATGAGAAATATATTTGGACACTCAGATGACCAACATAACATTTTTCTACATATTTGGTTTTCATCTACAGTTTCTGGCTTATAGCTCTTAAAACCCTCGGAATTTCCCAAGTGTTGAAGAGGTAAGTGTGTCTTTTGTTATGCTAATGAGGTCAATTTTGGATCCCATCTAAGGATAGAGGTTTGTTGGGAGGAGAACATGCCAGGTGATTGGAAGGAGGATGTGAAAAATAGAAAGTGTTAGGTGCTCATTCTTGTCCAACTCTTTGGGACCGCATACACTGTAGCCCGCCAGGCTCTTCTGTCCATGGAATTTGCCAGGCAAGAATACTGGAGTGGGTAGCCATTCCTTTCTCCAGGGGATTTTCTTGACCCAGGGATGGAACCTGGGTCTCCCGCATTACAGGCAGATTCTTTACCATTTGAACCACCAGATTAGAGAGAGGGCTGGACATCAAATCAGTTGTCAATGGCTAATGATTTATTGATAATTAATCATGGCTGTGTAATGAACCCTCATAAAAACCGGAAAGGAGAGGCTTCAGAGAGCCTGTAGGTGGGTGACCATGTGGAGGTGCTGGAAGGGTGGCCTTTGGAGAGGACATGGGATGGAGGGGTCTTGTAGGACTTTCCCTTAAAGTATGGAATCTAGGTTATCTCCAGGTAAATAGTGTCAGAATTGAGTTGAGTCATAGGACACTCAACTGATGTTACAAGACTTGCTAGTTGGTGTGGGGAAGCCTCTACCACACACAGGTTGGAATTGGGCCTAGGAACCCTTTTAACTGAAATTTGATAGTCTTCCCCAAAAGGGCAATTTTGTCATCTTGAACTTGCTGATATGCTAAATGATTGTTACACCAAGTTTGACATTAATGTTAAAATTTCATGGTAAGAAAAATGAAACTGCTAATTCAAAAGAAGAAGAAAGTATTGGTTGCTCAGTCATGTCTGACTTTTTGTAACCCTTTGGACTGTAGCCTACCAGGCTCCTCAGTCCATGGGATTTTTCAGGCAAGAATACTGGAGTGTGTTGCCATTCCCTTCTCCAAGGGATCTTCCCAATCCAGGGATTGAACCCAGGTCTCCTGCATTGCAGGCGGATTCTTTACCATCTGAGCCACAAGGGAAGCCCAATTCAAAGGAAGAGCCCTTACTCATACCTGAGCTCACATGCGTTGATTATCTAAGCAAAGTTAAATGATCACCTTTCATGATTTCTGATACTTAACTATGCATACAAAGGGCTTGAACTGCATAGTTCAAACTACATTTCTAAAAAGCATTTGTTATCTAAACAGCAAAATAGTCACATTGTTTCAGAAGTCTAAAAATTTTCTCTGAATCTGAAGTTATATAGGGTTCTTTATCTGAGTTTATGGGAAACAAATAATATAACAAACGAGTACATGGGAAATATTGGACAGAGGAGCCTGGTGGGCTACAGTCCCTGGGGTCACAGAGTTGGACACGACTGAGAGACTGACACACTCACAATCTACATTTTATGTTCACAGAGAAAACTAGTTGAGCACCAGATGGGCTTCCTAGGTGGTGCTAGGGGTAAAGAACCCGCCTGCCAATGCGGGAGACCTAAGAGGTTCAGGTTTGATCCCTGGGTTGGGAAGATACCCTGAAGATGGGAATGGCAACCCACTCCAGTATTCTTGCCTGGAGAATCTCATGAACAGAGGAGCCTGGTGGGCTACAGTCCATGGGGTCACAAAGAGTCAGACACAACTGAGCGACTGGGCAGCAGCAGCAGCATTATTTTCTATTTAATATTTGAATAAGTAATAGAGTTATATCATTCAAACACCTAAAATATGGAAATGTATTCTTGAAATGTCTTCTGCTTATTTTTGGCTCCATCATCTCAGTTCCCATTCCCCACCCCAATGTGTAAGCTACTACTATTAATTCCTTCTTTTAAAGATAAATTATAGCATAGTGTACATACTGACCTGTTACATGTTGTTTTTTTCTACTGGATATATCTTGGAGATGGTTTTGTATCAGTAGGTGAAAGAAATTTTTATAGCTGTGTGCGTGTGCCATATATTAATTATTCATAACTTATTCTCTAACCAAACATTTATATAATTATAAACAATGCTAAAAATATTTACATATAATTTTGCATGCCTAAGAACTTATTTATGAAGTATATCCCTAGAAGCAGAACTGGTCAGAAAAATGATTTATGCACTTGTAATTTTAATACTTACTGCCAAACTGTGCTCCATAGGGGTCATATCAGTTTTCACTTCCAACAAGAATGCATGAATCACTAGTTCCCCTACAACCTCACCAACATACTGTGTCATTAAACTGTTAGAGTTTTGCCTACCCGATGGGAGAAACAGTGTCTTAGTGTAGCTTTAAAAAAAAGAGTGAGATTGAGCATCTTTTCAAATGTTTAAAGGCCATTTGTTATTCTTTTTCTATGATCATATCACTTTCACATTTTAAAACTGAATTTTAAATGTGTGCCATGTGCAGATGTGGATGGACTTGGAGACTGTCAAACAGAGTGAAGGAAGTTAGAAAGAGAAAAACAAATATCTATTAACACATACATGTGGAACCTAGAAAAATGGTATAGATGAGCTTATTTGCAAATTAGAAATAGAGACACAGCTGTACAGAACAAACACATGGCCACCAAGAGGGGAAGGGAGTGCGGGATGAATTTCGAGATGGGGACTGGCACATATACAGTACTGTGGATAAAATAGATAACTAATGAAAACCTTCTGTACAGCACAGGGAACTCTACTCAGAGCTCTGTAATGACCTAAATGGGAAGGAAATCCAAGGAAGGGGGGTATATATGTACACATACATGTGTGGCTGATTCACTTTGCTGTTCAGTAGAAATTGACACAACATTGTACAGCAACCATGCTCCAATAGAAAGAATTCAATTTTGTTTCTTTTCATTATCAAACTATGGGAACTGTATTTATTATGGAAATTAGTGCTTTTTCCGTTATATAAGATGCAAATGTTTTTCCAAGTTTCTCCTTTGTCTTTTGATTTTGTTTATGGTGTTTTATTCATATAGACATTTTTTATCTTGACGGTGTTAACTTGTCATTTTCTTTTACACCTTCTGGATTTTAAGCTGTGTTATACAGACCTCTCCTACGTTGTGATGTGGGTTTGCTGTGAGGTGCATTCCGAAACTGCTGCAGTGCTATGACTATCTTCATTTCACAGGGGGAGAAATTGATGCTCAGATAGTTTGGAAACTGATCCCTGGTCACCCATTTGGGCTGTGGACTCGGGCCCTGTGAATCTGGCTCACATATTCTTGTGCCAACACAATTGTCTTTCTTTTCCTAGAGATATGATCATTCTGTGTTTCCTTTTTCTGGCGAGCTGTTGGATTCTTCAGGTTTGCTAGTCTCATCTGGTCTCTCTTTGAAGCCTGTAATAGGAAGAGGGTAACTCTTCATTCCATTGGTGGTTCCTCATTCACATTTCATTTGTCCGGAGGACATGATGCAGACATTTAAAATACCATGCCAAAAAGTGATTTACTTTTGCCTCTAGCAAAATGTTTATACTCCGATTCCTCAGTAATTCTCCCTTTGTAAATAAAGCATTACGATCTTACATAAGTCAATTAAGAAAGAAACTCAAAATATGCGAGATCTCATCTGATGTGGCTTTCCATCACTTCCAGCACTTGACCCTTCAGGAGGAAAGCATGCACTGGCGGTCCTTCCTGTGAGATCACAATCAGGAAACTTCAGCTAGAATGTATTCTTTTAATAGTGCATTAGGGTAAACAGTGCTGACCACCCTTTTGGTGTTTTCATGCTCAGCCATGGGAAGCACTGCGGTCAGTAACTATTATCTGCTTCATTAGCATACAAGCCATGGCTGCCACTCCAACGCTGTGAGACCCCGGGTGACATAGGTTATTTTTGCTGGGTTTGAGCTCGCAGGCAGTTGTGTTTGCTCAGTTCTAGGGCCAGCCCCCAGCTTGGTTAACAACCACAGACTCTGGATCAAGTCCTGAGCGGTGCTGGGCACAGGGCATGATGGGAGGTAATCGGTGTGCCATGCAGTCAGAAATTCATTTGGATGCATTCGGAAGCCCACCCGTCCCCTTCTTTGTAGGAGGAGAAAAAACCTCCTACCTTCCTCAAGAGGAAGAAATTCTGTCTGTTCAGCCAGAACTCCAAGCATGAATGCCAGTACCTACCAACAGGCACGTGAGATACACACGCTTCCCCACCTCTTCCCTTGGTAAGAGGGTCGGGATCCCTCCCAAGCTGACCCATGCAGGGTTACTCTGGGTGATGGAGAGGTCCAGTGGCTCGGAAGTGGGTGTCAGACCTGGATTCAGGTTGAAAGCCCCAATGTGGGCCATGGCTTCCAACCTGGTTTACCATTCACCTTGCATTAGAGTGTCAGACCTATGTGTGACTGTGGCCCTTACAGGGTCCATGGAGGACAGCACTGTGCTGTTCTGGGTCCTTGTCTATTGAATCATTTTTTAATATCATCCAAATCTCAATGCAAGCACAAGCCCTCTGTTGACACCTTGATTTCAGGTCTAGGCTCTACAACTGTGAGATTGTACACTTCTTTTGTGTCAGCTACTCATTTGTGATACTTGGTTATGGCAGCTCTAACCTACGACCATGCCTGGAGACCAGGTAGGGCTCTCCTATTTTAAAAAGTGAGTGGACTTCATGGTAAGAAGTGAGAATACCACACGGTGCATTGGGTGGCTTGGTAAAGAATCTGCTTGCAATGTGGGAGACCCAGGTTCGATCCCTGGGTTGGGAAGATCTCCTGGAGGAGGAGATGAAAACCCACTTCAGTATTCTTGCCTGGAGAATCCCATGGACAGAGGAGCCTGGTGGGCTACAGTCCATGGGATCGAAAAGAGTCAGACACGACTGAGTGACTAATACACACATCATACTTTCTTCTCCACTATGCAAATACAGTAGCTTTTTGACTACAAGAAGCTCATCAATGTTTGTCAATAAACTAGACTGTTTGCATGCAATAGAAGACTTTCAGTCTTACTCCTGCTTTGGTAAAATAAGGAAACTGGGGTAGAGTTTTCGTGATCTGAGTTGGGTCGCGTGGAGGTCAGGTCAATGGTAAGGCGGAATACCTAGCTTATCGTGTTAGTCATCTATTGATGAAAACTGTCTGATTCTCAATGAGAAGTTGCTAAAAACACGATGGAGGATTTTTCTTTCAATCCTGAAATATTTAGCACTGAACTGAAAGATGCTGAAAACTGCCTTTACTGTCTGAGCCACCAGGCAAGTCCCAACTACCACTGTTACACGTCCAATTATGGGGAAGGGGTTGCTTTCCTTAGGTCAGCGGTTAGAAGGGGAACGTCTACCGGTGGAAATTTATGCATGATCGGTGGTGCTTAATAAGGTATTTAAATGACACTAATAAATCTGAACAGGATTAACAGATCTGAGCAGTCTGGATGAGAACATTGTAAACTGTATATCAGTTCAGTTCAGTCGCTCAGTCGTGTTCGACTCTGCGACCCCATGAATCGCAGCACGCCAGGCCTCCCTGTCCGTCACCAACTCCTGGAGTTCACTCAGACTCACGTCCACTGAGTCGATGATGCCATCCAGCCATCTCATCCTCTGTCGTCCCCTTCTCCTCCTGCCCCCAATCTCCCCCAGCATCAGAGTCTTTTCCAATGAGTCAACTCTTCGCATGAGGTGGCCAAAGTACTGGAGTTTCAGCTTTAGCATCATTCCTTCCAAAGAAATCCCAGGGCTGATGTCCTTCAGAATGGACTGGTTGGATCTCCTTGCAGTCCAAGGGACTCTCAAGAGTCTTCTCCAACACCACAGTTCAAAAGCATCAATTCTTCGGCACTCAGCTTTCTTCACAGTCCAAATCTCATATCCATACATGACCACAGGAAAAACCATAGCCTTGACTAGACGAACCTTTGTTGGCAAAGTAATGTCTCTGCTTTTGAATATGCTATCTAGGTTGGTCATAACTTTCCTTCCAAGGAGTAAGCGTCTTTTAATTTCATGGTTGAAGTCACCACCTGCAGTGATTTTGGAGCCCCGAAAAATAAAGTCTGACATTGTTTCCACTGTTTCCCCGTCTATTTCCCATGAAGTAATGGGACCAGATGCCACACGTTACTAATAAATCACTTCTCAAAAGACTGGGTCTTCACCATCTGGTAGCTAGCCAACACAAAAACCCTTCTTTAACATATCAAAAACATGCAGTGTTTTATGAAAAATTGATGAAGTAAGGAAAATAAAAGCCCAGTATCAAAGATACCAGATAAATATCTTAATCATTGAGCATGAATGTTCTAATGTATGATGTTTTACCACTGTGTTTGCTAATAATCAAGCAAACTGAGCATTGTAAAAATACAATTTTTGAAAGTACTGAAAACTTGAAGTCACTAAAACCAGGAAATACTGATATTTGTACACTAAATTTTCTAGCCTCTGAGTGACTGTTTGCCCAAAAATGGCTTAAAGAAGGTACATTATTATGGTTTTGCAAATTTGTAGAGACAACAGGGCTTGTCTCTTTTTCTTAAACATGAGATCCACATCTTGCTCTGCCTATCAGTCTAGAACAATGGAGTTGTCCTTCAGTCATGTCCGACCCTGCAACCCCAGGGACTGCAGCACACCAGGTCTCTCTGCCCCTCACCATCTCCCAAAATTTGCCCAATTTCATGTCCATTGCATCGGTAATGCCATCCAACCATCTCATCTTCTGTCTCCCCCTTCTCCTCCTGCCTTCAATCTTTCCCAGCATCAGGGTCTTCTATGAGTCAGCTCTTTGCATCAGGTGGCCAAAGTATTGGAGCTTCAGCTTCAGCATCAGTCCTTCCAATGAATATTCAGTGTTGATTTCCTTTAGCATTGACTGGTTTGAACTCCTTGTCTCATTATTCAAGGAGAATAATGTAGTCAATAAATGCTTGTTTCTTTAAAATTTTTTTATACTTATGGTTACGCACGCAGGCTTTCTCTGGTTGCGGAGAGCATAGGCTACCTCCAGTTGCTGTGGGCGGGCTTCTCACTGCAGTGGCTTCTCTTGTTGCAGAGCATGGGCTCCAGAGCACAGGCTCAGTAGTTGTGGTGCACGGGCTTAGTTGCTCCGAAACATGTGGGATCTTCCCAGACCAGGGATCGAACTTATGTCCCCTGCATTGGCAGGTGGACTCTTACCCACTGTACCACCAGGGTGAAAGTGAAAGTGAAGTCGCTCAGTCGTGTCTGACTCTCTGCGACCCCATGGACTGTAGCCTACCAGGCTCCTCCGTCCACAGGATTTTCCAGGCAAGAGTACTGGAGTGGGGTTGCCATTTCCTTCTCAAGGGGATCTTTCCAACCCTGGGATCGAACCCAGGTCTCCTGCATTTTGGGCAGACGTAATAAACGCTAGTTGAATGAACCAACGTGTAAATGATTTTTCTGGTGGGTTTCTATGAACTGAGGGAGCGGAGGCAACATATCAGTAAAGGATGAACATGTTTACTTTGAAATAAGGAAGGCAATTTATTGTAGTGAGATAATATTGAAGTTTTACATACAAACGCCCCAATGCGTATGAAGTAATTTCCTCCACACTATCGGAGAAGACACTATTGAACTACAAAGAAACTCAAAGTGCTTGACATCAGTTAATGATGCACAATATAATGCATTTTCACTAACTTACCCAAATTTCAAATCAGACAGTTAAAGGACACATTGAAATATTGTTCATGCATTGTTAACAACAACCTTTTTTTTTTTCTTTTGCTGGAGTTTATAATGCCCTTTGATAACTCCAAACACTGAACTCTACTCCTGCAGTCTGTTCCTTCCATCCTACTGAGGTGATCACAAAGCGGCTTATTAGAGGAAACTCCTAAGAGACTTAGACCTTTTCTCCTAAATGGAGTTTGTGGAAAATAAGAAACTTGGCATGCCCTTTGAAGCAATGCCAAAAAAAGAAAACCTTATTTTTAGACAGTAACCACTGAAAACAAAACAAAACAAAACTCCAGGAGGCAAAGAACAGCAATGCAGTTTGGCGCAAGTTCACAAACAAATATGTACACGTATCTGCGTACGTGTACCCAATGCCTTGTCTAGAATGCGTTTTATACACGCGCTACACGTTGTACAAATCAGGCGCACAGAGTGCTGGTGTGAAGTTGTGTGGCTGTCCTCTCGGAGGAGGTCTCAAACAACTTGCCAGAGGAGCTTATTCACGACTTTTCGGAAAACAAGAGTCTAAAGGCAGTTCTCGTGTACAGAGGGGCTAGATGTAGGATTCCTTAGCGAATCGGAGCTGCTCGGCGTCAAACACGGGCTGGCTACACCGCCGGGCCAGGACGGCCTGCCTGCCCTTCTGCTGCGACTCGGATGCGGTTCTCAGCCGCTGCAGCTCGGATGTCCCGGGGACCATCACCCGTCCTGCCGTGTCCTTAGGGGCGCAGCTCTGCCTCCAGGTCTCAGTCCCCAGCCCCCCTCGGAGCCCGTCCAGGGGCTCCGGCCCGCGGATGTTTCTCGAGTCCCCGTGGGGGTGGGCAGGGAGGGGAGGCAGGAGCCCCGCGTCCAGGCTCAGCACGCGGGCCCTCAGGCTGCCCACTGTCTGGCCCCCGCGGGGGGCGAGCTCCAGCGCCTGGAGCCTCACGGCCTCCTCGTAAGAGGGGGGGCGGCCGGGGTGCCTCTGATCCACCAGCCGGAACACATCCTCCACCGAGAGGGCGTAGGCCCCCGAGTTAAAGCCCAGCACGGCTTGGCCGGGGGCATCCGACGAGCTTTCTTGGACGATCCGGCCGGCGAGCTGGCTTTCTTTCTTGGAACCTCGCTTCTCTTGGTCTCGGGGGCAGCCCTTGGACTTCGTGGCTCCAAAGCTGCGCATTTTGGTCAGCCCTCTTTGGTGAGAGGCGAAGGAGAATGACATGGAGTGCTTTTTAATTTCTCTGTTGGGCTTGCTTTTCTCAGCCTTGGTGAAAGACTGGTGTCTGGTGAAGAAGTTTCTTTTGGGGCTGGAAGGAGAGGCCAGGGGCGAGCTGTCGGAGAAAGCGTCCAGAGAGCTGCTGGAGGGGGCTTTGGGGACCCGTGCGCACGGTGACACGGAGCCCTGAGTCGGGCTCCACTCCCCCAGGTCCCGGGGCCTCTGGGCCCGGCCTTCGGCTGCAGGAAACACCTCCTCTGGAAACGGGTCCTCGGCTTCCTCGCCGGCAAAGCGGGAGGCTGCCTGAGCCACGGCAGTGAAGTCGTCCTCGCTTCGCGTGAGTTTCGGGTTTGCTCTTCTGCCCTCGAGGCACTCCGGGGAGAATGTGGTGCTGGGGTCCGAGTACCTCCGGTCAGGTTGCCCGAGGAAGCCCTTTAGTCTGGCCGTGGTGTTGACCACGGGCTCCCAAGGGCGCAGCGGGGCTCTGGGTTCCACGCCGCCAGCAGCCAGTTCCGGGGGCCCTGGGGGCTGCGAGCTTGGGGAGCCCGCAGGCTCCACGTCGTGGTCAGGGTCGTTGCTGTCGTAGGCTGAGTCGTTCTGCAGGGTCGACATGTCTGGGGGAAGGTAAGGACAGTTGAGTTTTTGTTCAGTTCCTTTTAGAAATTCACTTTAGCACCGTCCACCCTACTAACATCAAGTATGGCACTAGGGAATTCGGTGAAGCTAAGCTAATTTGGGGCTTGTTACCAAGTTTTGTTTCTTTCCATGTCTACTATTTTGAGCTGGAGAAGATAAGTAGGAAAATGAAGAGAGAGAGGTTGAGAGAGAGAGAGGGTGAGAAAAAAAGAGAGAGAAAACAGCACTTCACTGAAAATTTATTGATCTTAGATTTAAAAGCTGATCGTTTGGATGGCTCTTTTCATTGGATCCATCCCCATTTTGGTGGTTCAGACAGTAAAGAACCTGTCTGCAAGGCAGGAGACGTGGGTTCGATTCCTGGGTTGGGAAGATCCCCTGGAGAAGGGAATGGCTACCCACTCCAGTATTCTTGCCTGGAGAATTCCATGAACACAGGAGCCTGGCGGGCTATAGTCCATGGGGTTGCAAAGAGGTGGACAGGACTGAGCAACTAACACTTTCACTTTCATCCCTACTTTAACAGACCCACATTAGACCCATATTCCATTGTGTGGAAACAAAAGTTTCTTACCCCAACCCTCTCGCCAAAGATTACTCTGTAAAAGGAGCAATTCTTCATGATTTAGAATAAGAAGGGGAAGGTGCCAGGCTGCAGCCTGAGGAAATAGTGCAGGAAAATTCAAGAGAAAAGTTTGCCTGCTTGATGACTTCCCTACAGACCTGTGTCTGCTCTGATCTGGTGATGTGTGTTGGTAACTTCTTCAGATACCTGGGGTGCTGTACGTTACTGGGCTGGATTTGTAGCCAGGCATGAACTTAACCCCACAGTCAGAGTCCACTGAGAACACATTCCATACCTGAACTGTCCGTGTGTTCCAGGGAGTCATCAGAAGCAATTCTGGAATGTGCTGGAAAGTCTTCCCCAAATATTTCAAAGCAGTTATCGATGAGGAATTCCACCAGTGTCTTAACCTGTGAGGAGAAGTTAACAGCTTGTCAGCTTAATGAGATCTTTATTTATTTTTAAAGGAAGAAGGTTATCAAGGGGGACATAGGGAGGGTCAGCAGTTAGGGAGGTGCCAAAATGGGCTTCCCTGGTGGCTCAGGTGGTAAAGAATCTGCCTGCAATGCAGGAGACCTGGGTTCGATCCCTGGGTTGGGAACATCCCCTGGAGAAGAGAATGGCTACCCACTCCAGTGTTCTTGCCTGGAGAATTCCATGGACAGAGGAGCCTGGTGGGCTACAGTCCATGGGGTCACAAAGAGTCAGACACGACTGAGCAACCAACATTTTTACTTTCAAAACTGACATAACAGATGTTTACTGTGTCTGAGAGGAGCATTCAGAAAATTGGTAACAATCACCTTTGTGAAAATTATTTTTGAGATTATGCCTTTTAACTTTGTGAATTTAAAAAATGTATTACTTTAAAGTAACCAAAATGTTCATTAAAGGAGTTGCCCGGATTGGTAGCTGAACTGACAGAACTTTTTCGTGTGATGCATGAAAAAGAGCAAAGTGAAAGGGCCTTTCCATTCTGGAAACGGTGCTGGAGAGATGGGCATCACGTCCTCTGTCTCGTAGGATGACCTGGCTTTACCGGGTCTCATCCAGTGGGTGCACCCAGATAGTGGACCTGGGGCCACAGCAGACCTCACTGCTTGGCTCTGACAAGCAGATGTCGAGTTTCTTAGAAAAAGCCGAGCACAAACCTTATCGTTCAGGTCTCTCCGGGCTTCCAGCGATAGATTGTGCTCGTTTTCCGGGCTCAGCACGTTGGGCCCAATGCAGATGGCGAGATTGCTGGCGTCCATCCGGTTGACCTCGGAGTTCTTGCTGATCACGTGGAGCACGGAGACCAGATGCTTGAGCAGCAGGTGGTTGGGCCGCGGGAGCTTATCTGCAACCCTGGAATGGAGGTGGGGAAGCTGGTTTTAGGGGAGGTTCATGGCCTATCTAGCTTGAGGGGAGCAAGTTGAAAGTTCCTGCCTGACCCAGGCTTCCTTTAAAATGAGGAAGGTCTGTTTTCACAAGAAACATTGTGAAAGGTTCATTCAGATACATGCAGTGGCAACTGACATAGCATGAATCAGTGAACCACAAGAGCTTGAAGCCCTAGAAAACTGGCCTCTATGATCCTGACACCAGTAACATGGCCATTTACTCTTTACACAGATCTTAGATTATGAATCATTAACTCCTGCAGTAAACTTTAATACATTTTGAAAATCATTTTGTTGAGAAACCATTTAGCCCTATAGAATGTCTTTCTGCTTCTAATACTGCAAGACTGGTTTTTCTAAAGAATACAGTCATTTGCCTTTGTTTGAACTGTGCTCATCAAATGAAGAAGACACATTTTTAACCATTCTGAGAAAGTTTATGAAGAATAAATCAGTTTAGAAGAGCATGTTCATAAAAATAATGAGGTCAGCACCAAAAGGGCAACATTGGTACAATGACTAATCGATTAGAATTATAAAGCCTCATATTTTCAAAAAAAGAAATGGTGGTTCTAACATAAGGATCATTCGTTTCTCATAAGATACTGTTAAGAAAGACCTTTGTGTCTATAAGCAGAAGTTTACTGTAATCTCAGGATTCTTATTTTGGGACAGACATACTAATGCCTTCAGTTCAATAAATATGTCATTGATAATACTTAGCCACGTGAGACAATCATATATAGACACACTTTCATAGGATTTGGCAAAAGTGCTGATATTGTGAAGTTAGGTGTGTAAGATTTTCTAGGCACTAACAGGTCACACTTTCATTTCTACTTGGTATTGTTTCTGTTGCTGTTGGAATTTATTTTTATAGAGTTTTCATTTTGGTTGGTTATAAGAATATGAAATAAATACACTATGGAATTTTGTCAACAAACAAGCCCTTGCAGACTATTTACTAAGGGATGTTTTATGGGAGAATCATTGCTTTGCACGGCATCAATGTGAACAGGTGAAGACCACCCCAGGTTCCTACCTGTGGCTAGTTAGCCTGCTCCAAGGCTTTCATCTGTGAGTTTGTTTCATACCTTCTTGAACTATTTATATTTTTAGACTCCCTAACTGTTGGGATTTGTGAGTACTGAAGTTCACTTTCTACCTTTTGACAGAGGTGCCTCCTTTCATTTGGCTAAAAAAAAAAGCTACTTCTTAAACATTTCCAGGGTACCTTTAGATTTGTATTCTAGGAGTAGGTGAGCGATTCCACTCAAATTCCTTCAACGTTGCAACATACTTGAAACACTCTGACAGTTCAGTGAGGAACCCCTGGGCGGAGACAGTCTGACGGAGGCTGCAGGGGTGACTTACTGTTTCAGGGCCTCGATCCGGTCCTCCTCGCTCTGCTTGGCCAGGGCACCCATCCACTCCTCAAACAGGTCACAGGACAGGAGCTTCAGTGGAATACTTCTGAGGAAGTCCTGGAGGGAGGAAGGGGACCGACCGTTCATGTTACGTAACGCGCTGCCATCCTAACCTCCGTCTCATTCGATCCCTCTCAGGAGTCTGTGCTCATCACCCCTTCCTGCCTGCATCCAGGGAGCCTGAAGTCTGCCCCCAACTTGCCCCTCAGCAACTTTTCTAACAACGGGCACGGTTAAGGCCACCAGCCAAGGGGCCACCAGACTCAGGGGAACGGACTGGGCTGTGGGACAGTCCCAGCGCCTATTCTCAGAGAAATCTGGGAAGACTTTAGTGCAACACTTTTTGGTTGGAATCTGGGATCACAGAAACAAAGATGCTGATACAAATAAATGAAGGTTTAACTAAAACAGTTCGACTCCACAATCAGTTGCCTTTGCTGTGTGGGGCGAAGAGCCCGTTTCTTGTTCACGGAGAGTCAGTGTGTCAGAGCCCGTCAGCCTGCTATTTGGCATGGATGCTGGGGGCTCACCTTGAGGACCACCGCCAGGAGGTGCACAGGGAGGCTTCTCAGGTCCACCACACCTCCGGAGCTGAGCTCCTCCTTCAGCTCTTTGCGGGCTTTCTCGTTGGCTGCTTTCCTGAATATTCCTTCAGTGGAAGGGCCTTTCAGGCATAGAATCGTGAGAATATCCTAAAGGGAAGGGGTATAGAAATAGGAAATGGTTACCCGTGGTTTGAAGACACACTTTGCTGATACCAATAGAGGAAAAATCTGTTATTTCGGTAGGAGAAAGACTTTACATAGTGGACATGAACAGTAGCTAACTTTACCTGCTATACAATATCCTCTCCATAAAAGTTAGTTCTCCAGGATACTAAGACAGTCTTAACAAGAGACTATTAATCCCAGTCTGGTTCCTTTCAGTCCAGTTGCTGTCAACCGTCTCTCTTGACACTGCTGTTTTTCTAAGAGCAGGTACATTGGGAAAGCTGGAATTTGCACAGCCTAAAATGATTTTGGGCCTCCCTCCTCTCAAGTCATTCCATGTAAACACTGGATGTCTGATCACAAACTTCATGAATCTGTTGGTTTTTCAGAAGCTACACATTTTCAGCCTTCTTCACTCCATTAAGTCAGAAGGATGGAGGGACCACTGACCTGAGCTCATTGGCAAATACAACTAATTTCTACAATGTAAGCCACCATGTGTCCTCCTGACTGCATTCTTAGGTGGGAACACCATTTCCAAACGTGGGGAAAAAACGGAAAACCCCACCCCAACAAGTTTAGCATGAGAAAGCCACTCAGGTTTCCTGAGGACTTTTCACAGAAAACTGAAGTAGGTTCTGGGTGAACGTGTGCCTACCTGAATGGGTCCCGGAAGCGTGTTGTCACTGCAGATGGCTGACAAGGGCTGATCGAAAAGGGATGTCTTCAATTCTGGCTCCGAAGCTGCAGAAACATCTGATGAAGAAGAAAGCCTTCTCATGAGAAGGAGCCAGTTAGACACCTTCTTTCTCTTCTTGATTTCTATGGCCAAGCAAACAAGGCAAAGAGAAATTAGATTAACGTACTGATAAGCAAGGAAGGATCCACATAAGACAACAGATATTGTTATTTATGGTTTGCCATGTGGGAGAAACAGTTTCGAAAAACTGAGGAAGCAAAGGGTGTGAACCTTAATCTAGAAAAATCAACCCAAAAACAACCACATTGTTACCAGGGCAACCAGCCCCTCAACAGCAACACCAAGGCTCCTCAAAGTCTCCACCTTTCCTGTTTTTACTCTTTACCAGCTGTTTGCTATAGAAAATGAGCAAAGCCCAACGAGGCAGGTCATAAACAACCATCTTAACATATTGACCTTAATAACCACGGTGGATAGTTGGTGGCTATTTCTGATGTGAAACAGATTATTTTAATTCCTCCTCTGACGAGTGAAGAAAACGAAACTTACAGGAAGTGACTTGCTCAAAACCATTTTGAAGGCTCTAGGCGGGGCGGGCTGTTAAACCTCAGCGGCTGCGCTAGCACCCACCACTAGAGGGAGCTAGTCCGTCTGCAGTCAGCAGCAGGGTTTTCCCAGAGGATGTGTTAGGAAAGGGCGGGGAGGTTAGAACCTAGACCTGGCAACTGGAAATGCTCAGGAAAAATTTTCCAGGATAATCTGTCCTTGCAAAATCCTGAAGATGTCTGCACAATGGGTATAACCACTCATGAGTTTACTTCTTTCTCTGTTTTCCTCTCTCTCCTTTCTTTTTTTTTTTTTTCCTAATTAAAAAAAAAAAGCTATACTTTCTAAATGCATTAGCACATGTTTCTATACCTTTTATACCAGCCAGTGAAGAGGATGGATACAGAACTGGCTTGTCCTTATAGTTCAAGAGAACTGGGTCAGGGTTACATTGACTGAACGGCGGGTTCTTTGGGATTTAAGACAGCAACAGTTGCTTCATGTGCTCTTAGAATCATTCTCCAGTAGAGGAGGGTGAGAGTGGAAACATATGCACACTTTAATTGTCAGAGCAGAAGTGGCCAGGAGATCTGTAACCCCACTAAGGCCCCTCTGGATGGGGGAGAGGTTGACTTGGGGAGGATCTTTTCTCTCAGAACTTGCTGTCTAGTGAGCCGGACCTTCCTGCCACACAAGTGTTAATGTTCTGTGGTCTTTAAGAGAACACTTCGAAAAAAAAAAATCCCTAGTAAAGCACTGTGGTTTGGCAAACCAAGAACACTGGTTGTTAGCATTTACATAAAAGATCAGTGTATTTTCAAAACTCACCAATTAGCTGGCAAATATTATCTTCACTCTCACATGATGCCAACAAAGGATGTTCCTTGATATTACCCTAAAAATATATTTAATTAAAATTAATGATTGAAGAAATCTGCTGAGTCTTTCCCCACAAAATATATTCACCATTTTATTCATATCAACAGTTAGTTGTCCATTAATTTTTTTCAGAATCAGTATTAATATCTTGCTTATCATGATACAAGATCTCAGTTAATATTAGTGTTTACTACAACTTATCATGTTGATTTTCTATTCTGATAACTAAACAACATGCATAATATTCAATTAAAACAAAGTTTTCTATCTCACAGTGCAGATAAAAAGTTTGAAAAACAGCTTTCTTACCTCTGATTGACATTCAATTAATGTCTCCATATCACAGGCATTTAGTGTTTTTGACTACAAGAGAAAAAAAGTCAAATTAGGTAAACATCTTTGACCCTTGCCATGAGAAAATCTGAGGCAGTAAGTGTAAGCAGGGCACATACAGCATGGCAGCTGCTTGTCAACTTCATTGGAGTTCGGGCTGACGGTCCAGTGATGAATTTTGCTCCTGTGTGGCCTTGGCTCTGTCTACGAAAAATGATTCAGGAAAGAGTGAGGAGGGAACTACGGAATGCAATGGCCAATTTCAGCCCCACTCTGACAAAAGACAAAGTCTGAAACTACTAGTTAGAAAAGTGTTCATTTAAAGTCAGTTATGTGTTACCAGATGTCTTACGCTATTAAACACAGCATCTGAACACACTACTTTCTGAAAGCTTTAAACCTGACATCTTCATCACGCCAAACTTTGCTTTTCATTTATTAAGTTCCCATCAGGAGATAATCTGAGTAACAGCTACCATGACAACTAGTGTTTTGGGAGGAGGGTTCACTATGTGCCGGCTTTGCACAGATTTTCTCATGTAACCTGGAAGGGAAAACAGTGGCTCCCCAGGACGCTGCTTAAGGCAGACATAAAACAAAGATAACACATACAGAATTCCTAGAGCCCCCGAAGCGCTGGCTTCCCATGAAAGCAAAGCTGTCTGAGTTCACTCTTCGTGACACTACGTGTAGCATATTGCACGGTGAAACCCGTTTTTGTTGGATACGATCTCAAAGCCCAGTGACCCCGCCCGGCAGCTGACTGACAGGCCGATTTATGGTACTTACCCTCGGAGGGCCTCCAGCCAGACTTCTTTTACCTCCCGTGAACTGTGGAAAATTGGAAAAATAACATGACACTCTGCTCCTACTAACCCAGCGTGAGTGAGGAGACTGAATGGCTCTAACTTCACGTGTTCTGCGTTATAAGAGAGAGGGGGCGGGCAGGTGGAAATTCAGAATGTTACTGAGACCGGAAAGAGCATCATGGGCTGTCGCCCGGGCCAGACACTGCAGAGCTCTCACTTCCTCATTTCTTTTAGGACAGCTCTGGTTCTTTTTTTCTTCTTCTTCAACTTCAAAGTCCACCATCTGTAAACCACCGAGAGTGGAAAAGATGACATATGGCCATAGGTGAAGGCTCTGATTCATGTCTCAGGTGGGATGTGTGAATAAGAAATTGTGTTATTCTGTACGTAAACATCATCGTATTTTCTAAAGTGATCATTTCAGGTGCCCTTTATTTTGGTATCCTGTTTGGGTGCCGTCTCCCCACCCACCCCCCTTCTCCTCTGTTCATCGGCACATTGATAAGCACCCTCTAGCTGCGGGATGTGGTCCCTCCAAGAAAGCCAAGACATGCGGCCTCTTGAAACGCAGTCATCATCCAGAGTCAGGTCAGTTTCCTTTGGGATTGTGACGAGTCCACCAGAGCAGGCTGTCTACATGTTAACTCTTCCTTAACTCAGTACTTAAGTCACGGTCAGATCAGCTCTAATTCTGACGTGGGAGGAAAATGATTTCCTTTGATCGGACATTTGAAAGTAGAAAGGAGATGGTGAATTTCATTTGCGGATCTGACCTTCTGGATAAAAGAGAATCTCTGGTCTTTCCTATGGCTTAGGCTGTATATGAAATGACTCAAATACCCTGACAACAGAATGGATACATACAGCGTGGCGAATTTTCACACAGTGGAGTCCTACGGAGCCCTGAGAATGAATAGTCTACAATTACGTTCAACGACACGACTGGGCTTCAGAAAATAACGCTGAGTCAAAGAGGCCAGACGCCAAAGAGTGTACCTTGCATGCAAAGCCCCCAAATAGCAAAAGTAATCTGTGTTATTAGAGCCAGCATGGCATTTCTGTAGGGCTGGGCAGTGGCTCTGAGGGGGTCAGAGAGGGTCCATCTCTTGACTCCAAGGAGGGCTCCGCCTCTTGATCTGGCTGTTGTGGTTGTTCAGTTGCTAAGTCATGTCTGACTCTTTGCATCTCTATGGACTGTGGCCCGCTAGGCTCCTCTGACCCGGAAATTCTGGCAAGAAGAGTGGAATGGGTTGCATGCCCTCCTCTAAGAGATCTTCCTGACCAAGGGACTGAACCCATGCCTCTTGCGTCTCCTGCATTGTCGGGAAGGTTCTGTACCACTAGCACCACCTGCTGCTGCTGCTAAATCGATTCAGTCGTGTCCGACTCCTAGTGACCCATGGACTGTAGCCCCCCAGGCTCCTCTGTCCATGGAACTTCCCAGGCAAGAATACTGGCGTGGGTTGCCATTTCCTTCTCCAGGGGTTCTTCCCAACTTAAGGATCAAACCTTCGTCTCTTATGTCTCCTGCACCGGCAGGTGGGTCTTCTACCAGTAGTGCCACCTGGGAAGCACCCGGGAAGCCCCTATCTCCAGGAGTTTGCTCAAATTCTATTAAGTCAGTGATGCTACCTAACCATCTCATCCTCTGTTGCCCACTTCTCCTCCTGCCCTCAATCTTCCCCAGCATCAGGGTCTTATTTCCAATGAGTTGGCTCTTCGCATCAGGTGGCCAAAGTATTAGAGCGTCAGCTTCAGCATCAGTCCTTCCAATTCAGGACTGATTTCTTTTAGGATTGACTGGTTTGGTCTCTCTGCAGTCCAAGGGACTCTCAAGAGTCTTCTCCAACACCAGAGTTCAAAAGAATAAATTCTTTGGTGCTCATTCTTCATTACGGTCCAACTCTCACATGTACATGTCTACTGGAAAAATTGTACCTTTGACTATACAGACCTTTGTTGGCAAAGTGATGTCTCTGCTTTTTAAGATGCTGTCTAGGTTGGTCATAGCTTTCCTTTCAAGGAGCAAGCATCTTTTAATTTCATGGCTGCAGTCATCATCCGCAGTGACTGTGGAGCCCAAGAAAATAAAATCTGTCACTGCATCCACTTTTCCCTCTTCTATTTGCCATGAAGTGATGGGACTGGATGCCATGATCTTAGTTTTTTGAATGTTGAGTTTTAAGCCAGCTTTTCACTCTTTTTCACCCTCATCAAGAGACTCTTTAGTTCCTCTTCACTTTCTGCCACTAGACTGGTATCATCTGCATATCTGAGGTTCTTGATATTTTTCCTGGCAATCTTGATTCCAGCCAGTGATTCATCCAGCCTGGCATTCTGCATAATGTACTTTGCATATGAGTTAAGCAGGGTGAAAATACACAGCCTTGATGCACTCCTTCCGCAATCTGAACCAGGCAGTCGTTTCAAGTCTGGATCTAACTGTTACTTCTTGACCTGCATACAGGTTTCTCAGCAGACAGGTAAGGTGGTCTGGTATTCCCAGCTCTTTAAGAATTTTCCACAATTTATTGTGATCTATACAGTCAAGGCTTTAGGGTAGTCAATGAAGCAGAAACAGATGTTTTTCTAGAACTCCTCATTTCTCCATGATCCAATGAAAGTTGGCAATTTGATCTCTGGTTCCTCTGCCTCTTTGAAACCCAGCTTGTACATCTGGAAGTTCTTGGTTCACATACTACTGAAGCCTAACTTGAAGGATTTTGAGCATAACCTTGCTAACATGTGAAATAAGTGCAATTGTATGGTATTTGTAACATTCTTTGGCATTGCCCTTCTTTGGGATTGGAATGAAAACTGACCTTTTCCAGTCCTGTGGCCACTGAGTTTTCCAAATTTGCTGGCATGTTGAGTGGCGCACTTTAACAGCATCAGCTTTTAGGACTAAAGCTAGTGCTGCTAGTCTTAAGTGTACACTTCTGTGTGTTTGTTACTCTTCAACAAAAAGTTGACAAATACCTTGACTTAATTCATTATTAGCACCTGAAATTCTCAGCCTTTTTCATATGGATAGTACTATTGTCTTTATACTGAAAGGAGGTCATGACGAGGCACACTTTGAGAAACTGAAGCACAGAGCTGTTAAAATTTGCCGCCTAACTCGGTGTCTCTGGGGTGACCTCAGGAGGGAGTTGGTGTCTAGGTTTCCAGCTGGAGGCACCCTCTCTTAAAACTGCCAGGGTTCACGCAGCACTCCTACCACAACTGCAGATGCTACTGCTCTTTCAGCCTCCCTTTCCCCTTAGAAAACTCTGAAATGAATCACTGATTTCAATTTAGTGCTACAAAAAAGGGCATTATGGTGGCTCGGTGGTAAAGAATCCACCTGCCAATGCAGGAGATACAACAGTTGTGGGTCTGAACCCTGGGTCGGGAAGATCTCCTGGAGGAGGAAATGACAACCCACTCCAGTATTCTTGCCTGGAAAATTCCATGGACAGAGGAGCCTGGTGGGGGGGCTACGGTCCATGGAGTCACAAGGAGTCCGACACAATTAAGCACAGCACAGGATGCTATCCTATCCTAGAGTCAGGAAGTGGTAGGTACTCAATTAATAGTTTCTGTATAAGTACATTTACTTTTGAAGTAGTCACATAGAGTATTACTACGATATATATATGTTTTATGAATTTTTAATTGGATACTTTTTTAAGTTATTCTAAGAAACTTAATGTTGGCACTGCTCTTACAACCAAACCATCCAGCCTCAACTGACATATTTCCTTTTTTTAAAAAAAACGAAGACCATATTTTTTTCCTCATCTTTACAGCTGTTATGTATGTCCTATGCCCCACATTCTACCAGTGATTTAAAACCATTTTTTTTTCCTTTTGCCATGGGATTATATGGTTTGTTTTTTTTTTGGCTGCACTGCACAGCATGTGGGATTTTAGTTCCTTGACCAGGGATCAAACGCAGGCCCTCAGCAGTGGAAGTGCAGATGCTTAACCATTAAATCACCAGGGAAGACCCCATATTCAAAAGCAGATGAATCTAGAATCCAGATATATAAAATTTAAAAAGAAAAAAAGCATTTTTAAAGTTGGTTGCTCTAGTGAGAGACGGGTGAGGGAATCGTGGACCCACATTTTGCCTTTTCTGACAAGCCCAAGCTGGGGCTCAAAAACTCATGTTATTAGAGGTTCTCAAAGTGCGTTCAGGGATCCCTGGGGCCCTTTCAGCAGAGTCCACAAGGTCAAACTATTTTGTAACAATACGGAGATGCTAGCTGCCTTTTTGACTATTCTCTCAAGAGTATCTAGTGCAGTTTTCCAGAAGCTGCATGATATGGGATGTTTTGATAGCTATGGGAATGCAGGCTTGCATTTTCCTGTGTTTTAAATTTTTCTCAGTTTTCATTTCTCCTAAGATATGTATGGGTAGATATAACTTAGATAAATCAGAGAGCTTTAGAGTTGTCAATAATTTTCTGAAGTTTTCCTGAGACTAACAGAGTTTGAGAACTGCCAATATCCATCATATCTTTCCAGGTAAGAAAATTCCACATACATGTCTTGTTTACCTATTATCTTCACTATGCTTCTGCTGAGTGGCTCAGTCGTGTCCGACTCTGCGCAACCCCATAGATGGCCGCCCACCAGGCTCCCCGGTCCCTGGGATCCTCCAGGCAAGAACACTGGAGTGGGCTGCCATGTCCTTCTCCAATGCATGAAAGTGAAAAGTGAAAGTGAAGTCGCTCAGTCGTGTCCGACTCTTAGTGACCCCATGGACTGCAGCCCACCAGGCTCCTCCGTCCATGGGATTTTCCAGGCAAGAATACTGGAGTGGGTTGCTATTGCCATCTCCATAGCCATTTTCAAATGCAAATCCTTGCCAAGGTGCATTGTCTGATGGTTCATCGCTCCTCATTGCATGTTGTCTGTTAGTGGCTCGACAAGTCTTGGAGGGAGGACGAGATTCTCTCCTGCTCACTTTCATCTGCAGCACTGTGATTCTCCACGTTTCCCACGATGCCTCTGTGTTGGCAGCTTCCCAGGGTCGTCTTTACCCCCTTCCCTCCATTTCCGAGTCTTGTGTCCTTTATGGTGGTCACTTCACTACACTTATTCTCAGTTCTCCTAATGACACAAATGTCCCTTCTATATATAAACTCTAAACTCAGCCATCGACATATGAAAAATGAGGAAGCTGGATATAAGAGAAGTGCTATTTCTCTTTGGATGTGTCATTTAAAACTGAATTTTTAAATGAAATTTGATTGTTGCTGGGGGGTTATATATATGTTTTCATGTAGAGGATCATGTCTTTAAATTTACTATGAATTAGTGAATCTGTTATTATAAGAAACACATATGAGCATGTCCATTATGTGTTTCAGTAACAACTCTTGAAAAAACAGAATAGTGTGTTTGTTAATTATGTTGTGATAACTCTGGGCCTTTTTAAAAGGAAGGAAATACTTAAAATGCAAATGCTATAAATTATATTCAATTCTGTTTTTTCCTTCTTCTCCACTTTTTTCCTCTTCTTTTTTTGGAGACTGAATTATGGGACTAGACACAGATATTTATTGACCCTGAATCAGGGCTGAATGGGTTTTAAGTGAGCAATGAATTTAACATTCTGCTCATATCCCGATGTTTTTATCTTTGCAGCACCCCCTCCAAATTGTCTCTTCGACTTTGTTCTTGAAGTCTTCTCTTTCTGAGGGCATTCCTACTCCTGAGGAAGCCATTCCCTGATTCAGCAGAAGGCTCCTGGCTATGTCAGAGTGAAACCTGTCCCCTCTCCTGTAAACCTTCCCTGTTTTAAATCCCATTCTCTCCTGGGATATAGGGGCTTCCAACTTCTTCTATTCAACCCCTGCTGCCCCCACGCCTCCCACCCCCAAAACAGACCAAGCCCTTCTCAGCAGGCAACGTTCTTGCATGACATCCATCATCAGCTCTGCATTCTAACAGTTCAAGGCTAAAGAGAGGGCTGGTGAGACGCTTACTGAACACCTACTACACGCACTGTGTTGTCCTAGGCATTTTCAGACACCTCATCTGACATCATTTTTAGGACAACACTGAGTAGTCACCGTCCCTGTCTTATAGCTGAGTCACCTGGGGCTCCATGTGTCAGTTCACTTACCCAAGTTCACTCTGTTGAACCTGGGTCTCTGGATACTAAGGCCAGTAGTCTTTCCATGATTTCCCTTAAGGATAATCCTTCAAGGGCTTCATTTATCAGTGGAAACGAGATGTCTAGACCCAGTATACCGATATAGACCAGACGAGTCCAGGTGCATCCCTATGGGGAGCTCTTACCTAGTAGACAGAGTCAGATTTAGGACATTGTCCTGAAACTTCAAAATCTCCTTCCGTCAGTTTCATTAGTAATAATCAGTTGAATACAATTTGAGGGGCTTCCCTCATAGCTCAGTTGGTAAATAACCTGCCTTCAATGCAGGAGACCTTGATTCCTGGGTTGGGAAGGTCCCTTGGAGAGGGAAATGGAGACCCACTCCAGTACTCTTGCCTGGAAAATCCCATGGACAGAGGAGCCTGGCAGGCTGCAGTCCATGGGGTCGAAAGAGTTGTACACGACCGAGTGGCTAAACCACCAGAATACAATTTACATCATCTTTAAATAAATTCACAGCACCAGAGGCTCAGTGACCTACAGAAACAGTTCCGTAGACAGATTAGCACTTTTCACTTGTCTATAATTCCTCCATCAGCCAACAACATCCTATTTTAGTGAAGTTAGTAGTAAGTATGTCAAAACAAGGGGCTTCCCAAGTGGCACAGTGGTAAGGAATCCATCTGCCAATTCAGGAGATGCAAGAGATGCAGGTTTGATTCCTGAATCAGGAAAATTCCCTGGAGTAGGAAATGGCAATCTGCTCCAGTATTCTTGTCTGGAGAATCCCATGGACAGAGGAGCCTGGCGGGCTACAGTCCATGGGATTGCAAAGAGTCAGACAGCACTGAGCACACACACTCCCACATGTCAAAAGAAGAGTGAGTTAGAGCCCTGGCAATTGCAGAGCAGTCATGTCTTTTGGCTCTTCTTATAGACTGGTCGGTTGATGGGAGAACCAAGTGGGAAGGGCCATTTTCCATGCCCCTGGAAGAGTCTGACGGTCATCATCTAAACAGCAGGTAAGTTTTGTAACTGATGGAAAGCTGCATCAGCAGGTGGTCCTGGTGGTGACGGAGGAGATGACCACCTCGCCCACCGTGGGTTCTGCCTTGCTCGACATGTGGCTCCCACTGTGGAAACCAAGTAGGAAGGGCCAGGTCCTACACCGCTGATTCTGAAAATCTCAGAGTTTGACTGTAGGGTCTCTGGACAAGAGTTGAAACATCTGTGAATACATTGTGAAATTTGGAAGGGCTTCCCTTGTGGCTCAGCTGATGAAGAATCCACCTGCAATGCGGGAGACCTGAGTTTGATCCCTGGGTTGGGAAGATCCCCTGTAGGAGGAAAAGGCTACCGACACCAGTATTCTGGCCTGGAGAATTCCATGGACTATATAGTCCATGGAGTAGCAAAGAGCTAGACACTACTGAGCGACTTTCACTTCACTGTCAAAAAACAACCAAAAAAGAAAAGATCATTTTCACTCTCTCCGTAGTCTTATAATTTCTTTCAGAAAGCATGTTCTTACCCTGCATGACAAGAGTTTTCAGAACATGGAAAGGAACTTAAACGGCTTTTGCTAGCAAGCAGAAATAGACAGGGAGGCCTGGCGTGCTGCAGTCCATGGGGTCACAAAGAGTCAGATACGACTGAGCGACTGAACAAGAATATGAAATAGGCAAGACAGGCAGCCGGGTTGAAGAAACACATTGTAAGATGATTCTCGTGTTAGGATGTTTATTACTTAGCTTATGGTCACAAATGATTTTTTTTCCCAAGAACTGGTTCTGTTTTTACTGGGACGAATGTCTAAAGACAATAAACTTCGTGATGGACTCTGTGATTTCTAAGCTGGGTGAGTATTTTTGGGTGTTACTGAGAGCACTCAGGTTTCTTCCTGCTGCTCCAGGCTGACTCTGGATACCCCTTCATGAAGGCTGTTACTACCCCAGTACTGACAGCTGTGACCAAGACTTACGAGTCATTCACCCCATATTTTCCAGATGGACTGTGCAGTGTTACCCATCTTGCCATGGAAACTGCCACTTGAGAACCAGTCTTTCCATTCTAAGCTCACTCTCCCTTTCTCTCTGTGACCCAGAGCCCTGAGTTTCTTAATTAGAGTGATATCAACTACTTCTGGAGAAGGCAATGGCACCCCACTCCAGTACTCTTGCCTGGAAAATCCCATGGACAGAGGAGCCTGGTAGGCTGCAGTCCACGGGGTCGCTAAGAGTGGGACACGACTGAGCGACTTCATTTTCACTTTTCACTTTTCTGCATTGGAGAAGGAAATGGCAACCCACGCCAGTGTTCTTGCCTGGAGAATCCCAGGGACGGGGGAGCCTGGTGGGCTGCTGTCTATGGGGTCGCACAGAGTTGGACACGACTGAAGCGACTCAGCAGCAGCAACCACGTACTAGGGCTTCCCAGGTGGCGCCGTTGTAAAGAATCTGCCTGCAATGCAGGAGACACAGGAGGTATGGGTTTGATCCCTGGGTTGGGAAGATCCCCTGGAGGAGGAAATGGCAACCCACTCCAGTATTTTTGCTTTGAGAGTCCCATAGACAGAGGAGCCTGGTGGGCTACAG
This sequence comes from Bos taurus, assembly GCF_002263795.3. Taxonomy (NCBI): domain Eukaryota; kingdom Metazoa; phylum Chordata; class Mammalia; order Artiodactyla; family Bovidae; genus Bos; species Bos taurus. The sequence goes on from NC_037336.1 coordinate 95,381,087, forward strand.
TCCATAGGGACGCAAAGAGTCAGACATGACTGAACATACATGTAAGGCATACTTCCTGCATGGAGGAGTCTTTTCCCAAAGATGTCACAATTTTCTTGAGGACTTTTACATCACGGCAGTGCCTGATGACTGATGGATACCCTGACCTTCTAGAAAGTTCTTCAAGTTACAAATAAAAAAACTTCAAAATAATCGAGCCTTTTCTCTGATTATGAGCCCCACCTCCCAACCTGCCATGTTTCAGCCACAGAATCTTGTTATTCCCTAGAAAGTGCACTGCACCTTTAGTCCCTTGGACAGCAAGGAGATCAAACCGGTCAATCCTAAAGGAAATCAACTCTGAATATTCACTGGAAGGACTGATGCTAAAGCTGAAGCTCTAATACTCTGGCCACTTACTTTGAAAAATCGACTTATTGGAAAAGATCCTGATGCTGGAAAAGACTGAAGGCAAACGGAGAAGGGGGCGGCAGAGGATGAGATGGTTGGATGGCATCACCAACTCAATGAACATGAGTTTGAGTAAACTCTGGGAGTAAACTCATGGACAGGGAGGCCTGCCATGCTGCAGTCCATGGGGTCGCAAAGAGTCGGACATGACTGAGCAACTGAACTGAACTGGCCCCAGGGGTCAGGTTCCATTCTGTGAAGCTGAGGAGGCCTGGACACCAGGACTTAGAATCAAGGACCAGGGCGCGGTGGAGTCAACCATGGTCCAAGGCTTTTCCTCTCTCTGCTGTGAACTGTCCACTGTCCTAAGTCCTCCAGCCAGACTGGGCTCAGGTCTCACCGTTAAGTGAGGGCATGGGATTCACTGACCTGCAGAGCACTCAGCTGTGCTAGATTCCTTTTATTAGATGACTGTGGTTGTAGTGAACTAACAGTAAAACTCCTTGCCTGCTTCTCTAAGAAACATCCATGAAAGTCTGTGGGTGCATGGATGGGGTGGGAAGAGATGTCCCAGCTTCTCCTAGCCCAGGGCTCGTGAAAGGTGCTCAGGATAGAGGCTAGGTGAGGGTTTGGGCTGGGGCAGAGGAAATCCAGTCCACATCGTTTAGGGTCATTCTTCTTCCTGGTAGGAAAAAGGCTGTCCTCCAGCCAAACCTTAACTCTGCTACGGCTTGACAGTTACCTGAACAGCCCGAGGTTTGCTGGGCCACAGCGTCCCTAATATTGCAGGTGTTACTGTGTCTTGCAGAATGATTTGCTGTGTCCACAAAATGTCTGCATTTTTGTGGTGGACACATACATATTTTAAATCTGTCTCCCAGATCTTTGTGATAATTAATCTTTGTATTGGAATACAAAATCGCCTCAGCATAAAATGACATTTGAAGAACTCAGTGTTTTCAGAAAGCTGGCTTGAAAAATAAGAAAGGCTAGAACAAAATGTTCTTTTAAAACTGCCTTCCCCACTTATTGAGATCACGATAAAGAATTAGAAATAAACTATCTTGAGATTAGGAGATTAGAATCTCTGAATTGCTGATGATATAACCAGCTCCATGTCATAGGCAAGGCAACGCTCCAACTTACTTGCAGAGATCATTTTAAGAACTAAAGAAGCCTTCATGATTGTATTTTGGCCCCCAAAATTGCTCAAAGAAAACACGATGTCAAAAAAGGGTAAGTTGGCAACCCTGAGCATCATTTAACTACAGCATAATTCAGCAGATTTTTTGAAGAAAAACAGAGAAAATTATGACAATTGAGGTTCTTTGTTAGCAGTCTGCAAAACTCATGTGCGGCATTAAAAAAAAAAAACCAAAATCGAACTAAAAAAGTAGTAACTGTGGAAAAATGTTTAGTTAGCCTAAGTTTCCAAAATACCTTTTAAAGAGATATTTCTTCTAGTTTTATTTGATTTTTTTTTTGAACGCAATGCTTTTTTCATATGTCACATGAAAAAAATTATCCAGGGTTTTTACCTCCCTGCTTAAATTTTTAAAAAGTATTTGTCACTTTGAATCTGTGTGGTCCTTTTCTCAGCCACTATGCCTTATTTGGTGTCTCCAGAGAAAGTCTCCTGGGAAAGGCCTCTGAAGGTGGTGTCAACTCCCGGGGCTGGGGGTTCAGGGTGCTGTGGCCATAGGTAGGGCAGTGTGGTTGAAGCTCCCACAAGAGGCAGGGGTTTCTATTCGAGCTCCAACCTAGCCTGAGCGAAGCTGTCAGTGATGAGGGCTCTGTGATCGAAGGATGGCTTGGTCTCCCCGTTTTCAGGTTCAGCCACCGACCACCCCTTAGTGGCCAGGATCATGAGTGCCTCTTTTCCCTTGGTAATGGGAGCCTCTCAGATGCTCCAGTCCAGACTGGTTCTGATTTAGATCTCAGGATGTTGCTCAGATGGAGTAGGAAATGGCAATGCACTCCAGTATTCTTGCCTGGGAAATCCCAAGGACAGAGGAACCTGGTGGGCTACAGTCCATGGGGTCACAAAGAGTCGGACACGACTGAGTGACTAAACAGGAAGAGCCTTTGGGCAGAGGGGTCAAGAGGAATCCATGATGATTCTGGTAAGCCTGATAACCTCCCTTAGAGGAAGGGGGATGAGGAAATGGATTGAAAGAAGAAGAACACATTTACACTAAGCCATGGGAGAGTGTGTGGTCACCAGTACACACTGTTGATATTCTTAATTGCTTAGCTCTCCCCTTCTGGGAGTGGATGAACTGAACCAGGGCTCTGCTGTGTTCTTTGTAGCCCGTGACTCCTGGGTTTTTCCTACAGATAAAAGAATTCCAAGGTTTTGCCTCCTGCCTTTGGGCCATAAAACATTATACAAAATGCTAATAACCACATATTTTTAAAAAACTGTTCTTGTATCTGTCCTAAATTTTATATATGTTGATGGCAAAACTGAGCCCAAATGCCATTTCTCTGAGATGTATCTTTTGTGAGAAGTTCAGTAAATCTCAAAAAGCAACGTTTTTTCCCCCCAAATTTTGCCAAATAGTGTTGCTCAAATTTGAGCACTTATCAGCATCACCTGGTGTGTGTTAGTCAGTCGTGTCCGACTCTGTGATCCCGTGGACTGTAGCCTGCCAGGAATTCTGCAGGCAAGAATACTGGAGTGGATTGCCATTTCCTTCTCCATGGGTTGCCATAGCCTCCTCTGGAGGTTCTTCCCAGCCCAGGGACTGAACCCAGGTCTCCCGCATTGCAGGCCGATTCTTTACTGTCTGAGCCACCAGGGAAGCCCAAGAATACTGGAGTGGGTAGCCTATCCCTTCTCCAGGGGATCCTCCTAATCCAGGAATCAAACCAGGGTCTCCTGCATTGCAGGCAGATTCTTTATCAGCTGAGCTACCAGCTGAGCTATCAGCTCAGCCCAGCATCACCTGGAGGACACATTAAAACCCTGACTATGGGCCTTGAACCTAGCGCCTCTGACTCAGCAGGTCTGGGGAAAGGCCCAGGAACCATACATCCCCCAACAGTCCCAGACTGGGCTGCAGACCATACTTGGGAAGCCTCCGAGAGAAGTGTCAGGAAAAGGTAAATGTGTTTACTCCTGCATCCTGGGCATTGGCGACATCTTTATAATCACTGGGCTATTCCACAATCCCAGCACTTTGCTGGCTTGCAAGGATTTGTCTTGCCCCTGAAATGAGCCTGCAGGTCCTTACAACAGAGAAATTCATTCTGACACCCTGAGACAGCCCCCGGGGGCCCAGTAGGAAGTTCAAAAACGTTTGTAAGAATGAGAAAAATGACAGCTTCCCCAGTCAAAAGTGACACTTCTGCTTTGTCAGATACTGAATGTATCTCGGATCCTTGTTGCTATGCTCGATGTTGTTCTTCCAGATGAGACTCTGGGGCAGGGGCTACTCCAAAGGAATTGTGCAACCTCTGGTATCCAGAATAATCCCAAGAACCTTTAATAGACCGCCAGAGAGATAACAGCCACTGTTGATTCACCTAGAGGCCTAAAATCGAATGAAACAGAAGCTTTGCTGATTTTACTTTTTTTCACATAAATGTGGTAATCACCTGTTGGTGACTCACTTCCAGTGGCCCTGGGTTAAGGAAACCAAATGGACCGCAAGTTAAACTGGCTTGTTCTGAACCTTGGAGTCGGCTGTTTGCCCACAGGGTGTCTGTTCCTCATTAGGAGGGCTGGGCTATCTACAGACGCCCTTCTGCAAATTCCTAAACACTTGAAGGAGAGCTTCCTTTACTGCTATCTACCAGAACATGCTGTGTGTGTGTGTGTGTGTGTGTGTGTGTGTGTGTGTGTGTGTATAACATTGTCCTTTCTCTTACACATCACAATGACCGGGTAGATAGGATACATAAACGTTAGTTGAATCTTTCTTGCCATACAAGAAAAGGCAGTTTCAAGTTTAAGCAGCAGTCCTTTGCACACTTAGCTGCACACTAGAATCCCTTGGGGGAGCTTTTAAAAATCCCCAATACCAAAGCCACTTCTTATACCAACCAGTGAAACTGTCATTTCTGAAGATGGGATCCAGACATCGGTATTAAAAAAAGAATTCTACAGAGAATTGCAATAGGCAGCCAAACTTGAGGTCCAGAGATCTTAGCAACAGCTTTCGGGGTAAACTGATCTGTTAATTCTACACCTGGATCCTTTTCTGCAATCCCAGCCCTGGACAAGCTTCGAAAAAGCAGGTGCATTCCTGGGCAGGGCGGGAGGCTGGGTCCGTTTCCCTTCTCAGAAGAACACCAGTCCCAGAGAACCACTGTCCTGGTTCTCTGGGACAGAGGGAGGGAGCTCGTGTGACAGGATCTGCTGCAATCTTGCGGTTGATCAAAAGTGGCCACGGATTCTGTATAGCTGCTCCCAGCAAGCGATGGCATCTACTTCCCCACCCACTGAAGCTGAGCTGCTCTCACGACTTGCTCTGCCCTGTAGGGTGTGACAAAAGGGATGTCATGTGCTTTCTGAAGCCTGGGTCTGCAGTTGCCCAGAAGCTCCAACTTTTGCTCTCCTGCATGCGGCTCTGAGATGGCCGTGTGGGCAGCCACGCTCGCCTCCCGGAGGATAAGAGGCTGCGTGGAGGAGCGGCCAGCCGCCCTGCCCAGCCAGCACCCACTCGCAGACCGCAGGGACTCTCCGGCTGAAGGGTGTCATCTGAGTGAGGACATGTGAAACCAGCAAAGGAGCTCCAGCCAATACAGTCAGGAAAATCAGAAACTGCTGTTGTGTAAGAGACTGTTTTTGGGGTGGTTGTTACTCAGGAATAGAAGCCTGAGACCAACAGGGACTCCAGCAACTGTTCTCGTGACTTCTACACAAGGGCCATGGGGCCAGCTCTTCGTTGCATTGCCAGTACTGATTTTAAAAAGCACTGATTTAACCTCTTTCTCAGCCGGAGTCTTCATTTTAAAGCAGCTTCATGACCTATTGGGACTTCTCTGGGAGCTCAGTGGTATAGAACCTGCCTGCCATGCAGGAGATTCAAGGAGACACGAGTTCAATCCCTGGGTTGGGAAGATCCCCTGGAGAAGGAAATGGCAACCCACTCCAGTATTCCTGCCTGGAGAATCCCATGGACAGAGGAGCCTGGCGGGCTACAGTCCATGGGGTTGCCAAAGAGTCGACATGACTTAGCGACTAAATAACAACAACAATAAACAGGAACTACTGATACGGTATTTCTCACACTGAGTGTGATCCATTTTTCATGATAACAAAATTTAAAGCAGACTGTAGAGATGTAAAATAAAAATCAACCAGTGAAGGATGCTAAAAAAAAATCAGTACCCATGGATACAAATTATATACCAGGAAGCTTTCAGATGCAAAACTGAAGGCTAAAGTTGCCAGAACTTTGAATAATACGTTGAAACAAATTCCAGAAAAGAACAATTGTCTCTGAGGGCTCCGGGAATTGAACTACTTCTGTAAATTTACTTCTGATATTATTTATAGTCAGTCAGTGGGCTAAGTGCTTAACTGGGTGTTGAAAAGTTTGGGAAAAGGACATGGTTCCCAGGCTCAAGGAGCATGTATTGTGTTGCATTCCCATCACTTCAGTTTTCCAAGTCAGTAACTGCTGACAGCATTCATAATCTCGGTTCTGATGGTGGGAACTCAAACCTAGCTCTTGTGGAGACAGTCTGGTTCTTCAGTGGAAGGAGGGGAGCCCCAGCTCCACTAGGGTTTTGTGGACAGGAGGGTGGAGCCGGGGCGGGGGTGGGGAACGGGGCTTCTCACGCCGCAGTTTCGAAAGGGCCTCTACTGGGCAACATACTCATGTGATTCAGCATCTAGGAGTAATTAAACCAGAAGGCTGTGCCTCCTAACTAACCACTCAGATTTTACCTCCTCATATTACACTCATGTGCCTGCATGTGCACGAACACACACACACACACACACACACACTGGTCTGCTAGTGCTGCCACGACAAAACACCACGGACTGGGTGGCTTAAACAACTGAAATGTATTTGTCACAGTTCTAGAGGCTAGAACTTGCCTGGGGGCTCAGATGGTGAAGAATCTGCCTGCAACGTGGGAGACCTGGGTTCAATCCCTGGGTCAGGAAGATGCCCTGGAGGAGGAAATGGCAACCCACTCCAGTATTCTTGCCTGCAGAATCCCAAGGACAGAGGAGCCTGGCGGGCTACAGTCCACAGGCTCGCAAAGTCAGACACAACTGAGCAACTAAGCACAGAGCCTAGCAGGCCAAGATGGAGGTGTCTGCAGGTTGGTTTCTTTGAGGCCTCGCTCCTTGGCTTGCAGAGCGGCCACCTTCCCGTGGTGCCTTCACACGGCCTTTCCTCTGCGGTGCACGTCCCTGGGGTCTCTCTGGGTGTCCTAACCTCCTCTTTCCATAACGACACTGGCTCTTACTGTGTCACAGAGCATCCCAACAGCCTCATTTTAGCCGAATCACCTCACACCAGGCCCCTCAAGACACCGTCATGTTCTAAGGTACTTCATTCGAGTTAAGGATTTGGCATATGGATTCGTGTGTGTATGTGTAAATCCATAGACATATATTTCACTGACAGGAAGGATGTCTGCATTTGTTTCCCTGTTAAGGACTTAGCATCAGCTCTCTGCCTGATGTTAAAGTCTACAGATAACGACAAAGGGAAGAGGAAAGCAAGTGGCTCTGAAGCAGCAGACGCTTAAGCCTGAGTCACTGGAAGTGAGGAGCTGGGAGAGGGGCAGGAAGTCCGGAGGGCCCGGGGCAGGGTGGTGGTGGTGGTGGTGGGGCTTGTAAGCTGGCTCTGGCTCTCCAGAGGGGCGTCAGTTAACTGGGATGAAAACCCCACCTTCTTGAGTGAGACTGCTCAAGTTCTTATTCAGAAATAATCACCGAAGAGGAAATTTTGGCGGTTCTTCTCTTCCTTCTCCTTCTCAAACTCTCCTGAATGTGATCAGGCAGATGGGACTTCCTTAAACAAAAGTCACTCAGTTCCCATTTTCTCTAATTGGAAGCATTTCACAGAGAAAGCCAGGCTACCAGATAAATATGTGAGACATTTCTTAACTGAGGAGGGGAATTCTATAGATAACTAGGGACTCTGAGAGCAGGATAGAGGATGTTTGCCTAAATCCAACAACGGGAATTAATCTACAAACTCAACGGACTGTGCTATGGAATCTATTCAACACTCGAGTCTGAGGGAATGCCTCCCAAATTTGTCTAGCCGATCTTTGCTCATCCTCCACAGCGGAGTGCTTCTGGAGCCAGCCAGAGGGGCTCCCGTGGCCTTCTCCTCGCTCCCGAGAAGGGCTGGAGCCATCGCTGCAGGAGGTGCTACCTTCCTGCTGGCCGTGGAGGGAGGGGCAGACAGGGTTTCAAAAAGAAAACATGCAAGGTCCACCCAGGAACAAACAGTGGGACAATGTAACATGGAAATCCCGCCACTGGAACTGTCAACGAGAATGGCCAAAGATGAAAGACATCGACTCCTGCAGACAAGAGTCCTCCAGGCAGAGGCTGGCACGAGCAGCCTGGGTGCAGGCCGCCTGTGTCCTTTGAGTCCTGAGCGGGATACCTCCCTTCCTGTGGGTTTTGATTTTGTGGTTCGTTTGCCTTCCTGCATTACTTTTGCTTGTTTGGTTGGTTTTAGTCATGGTGGGTTGAAAGACGTTAAGGAAGGAAGGGAGCTTCTACGGTATCTCAGCAATCATCTCTGGACATGGAGATTACAAATTTTGCTCAGAATCCATTAAATGAATAAAACATATAAATATTTCCTGTACTGCTTTTTTCCTCAAGAAAGGAATTTACTTCTTCCCCTGAAAAAGAAGCCAAATCTGGGACCCAGAGTAACACAGGAGCCCGAGTCCCCTGAGGAACGCGGGGACCCCTGTGGCATGGCTGTAACCGTCAAACAGCAGAGGGTCCCCCACTGTCTTCCTGGGGAGCCTGCCTGGTGTCTCTCAACGGGTCTCCAGGGGTCTGTGGCTCAACAGATGAATGTTGGTCACTTCCTATTACACAGACTTTAAGTGACTGATAACTTGTTTTAAGTTGTTCCTCCATATTTATGGGGTCTCCCAGGTGGCCCAGTGGTAGAGACTGCCTGCCAATGCAGGAGCCACGGGAGGCATGGATCTGATCCCTGGGTCAGGAAGATCCCCTGGAGGAGGAAATGGCAACCCACTCCAGTATTCTTGTCTGGGAAATCCCATGGACAGAGGAGCCTGGTGGGCTACAGTCTGTGGGGTTGTTGCAAGGAGCTGGACACAACTGAGTGACTGAACATGCGTGCAGCCATATTTATTGGGAATTTGTCACCAACACTTGTCTATATTGTTAATCTACTCTGTGCTGCTATTTGACTTGGTACAAAATTATAGTTATTCTAAAGTCAGCATGTTAACACTTCATGGTGATCAAAACCCTTCCTTAGGACTTTTAGGTGACTGATGCTCAAACAAGGCTGATAGGGAGGCCCTGGGGGACATCTCAGGCAGTGCTTTGCTTCTGTCTCTGTCAGGGCAGGGGGCTGTGTCTCATTACAAGAGCAATACTCTCTCCACATTGCCTGGCATGTAGGGGCATCCAGTTAAGGCTGGTGGAAGAAATAAATTCCTCTAAGGGACATTGTGAGTATAGAGCATGCATGGCCTTGACTTTGCAGCTGAAGCTGATGGAGGTCCTCACGTGGTGGCAGAATCACTAGCTGGGTTCATCCAAGTGTTGGCCTGGAGTCAGGAGGGAGGAGGAGGAAGCGGGGTCAAATTCCCGCCTGGGGGCCTTTATGGGAAGGGAGAAGGTACTTCCTACACAGTACTGAGTCTGGTTTTCTCTGCGGTCTGCCTTGAAAGTCCCACTAATAGCATGACCAGTGGAGAGAAGTCTATTTCGGCTGTCCCAGTAGACAGACTCTGTAGAAAATATCTACAAGAGCTCAGGCAGAGCTCCCTGAACAGAGGGAGGAAGTGGCCACAGGGCCAGGAAGCCTTTTGGCTGGTTCCTCGGAGCCCCTCTCTCATCCACTGGTGCCCACAAGCCCGGAGAGAAATACCTTGTCTGAAGCTGCTCGGGGGATTCCTCACTGCTAGTTTTAATGAATGAGCCCGCCTCCCCCCAACCAACAGGAAGTGGGGTGCCGTGCCCGTGGTCATTAGTGATGCTACGGGGAAAAGAAAGGCTTTCATTCCTTCACGTCTTCCTCAGAGCTTTATGTTTCACATAGTATAACTAGTTTTTTCTTAACAGGAAGAAAACTACTCTGAGTGAGAACTGGCTCTCCCTTCTGGAATCTGTAGACCGCTGCATCCTTTTTCGAGGTTGCTTGTCAGGGTGGCTGTGTCTTAGAACAGCGCTGCTCAAGGCTGCCTGGACGTCAGAGCCACCCAGGGGCCCCTGGAATGATCCCAGGGCACCGGCTGGACCCAGTCAACTCCTCTGGAATCTTTGGACTCAGGTATCCGTACCTTAAAAGCCCCTCAAGGAGTTCCAAGCTGAAGTCAGTGTTGCAAACCCCTGCTTAGAGTCTAACAGCAGTCCTCACCGGTAAAAGCTTTGATGAAGAAAAAGTCCAAAGATTTCTTTTAATTGGAAAAAGTAAATTTTTCATAATCTTATAACTCAAAAGCTACTGAAGGGATTTTCCCTCACCCCTCGAACTTTCCATTAATGAAAAACAAAACAAATTTATACTGAAAACAATAATGAGAAGATTCAGCCCAAAGTAGAATTTTCCAGAAAGTTATGGGCAAGAGAAAAAAACAAAAGACTATCATTGAAAAAAAAAAAAAAAGCTTTTACAGGAATTTCCTTTTAAATTTGCTTGCAATGAGTGTCTCTTTGAAAGGTGAATAAACAGCATTTGCCAAAAAGCCCCACCCCTGGCTGTTGCTAAGAAGCTCAGTGTCAAGGGATGGAAATGCCCAGGGCAGAGTTAACTCAATCTGACTCAATGGGGGGTTTTTTCTTTTTACAAGTCTTTTTTTTTTTAATTAAGAAATTAACAAATTTTTAACAGTAAGAGCGCAAGTGGGTTACAAAATAACTAGCAGCTAAATGACTGGTTGAAAAGGATTCTCTTGACAGCCAGGACTGACGGCTCATCTCACAAACACAACTTTCTAAAGACTGTATCAACCCGATCTTTTGCAGGCAAAAGAAATGTGTCTCCAGTTAGTTAGATAATAGCATTCTGGATAGTCCTGAATTACCCTGAAGGGAGCAGAAAAAGAGGCCAGCGACCTAACACTCACTGAGCCTGCCCCAGAGCATCAGACAACTGTTAGCCCTTTGCTTTGTTTTCAGTTCAGTTCAGTCGTATTCGACTCTTTGCGACCCCATGAATCGCAGCTCGACAGGCCTCCCTGTCCATCACCAACTCCTGGAGTTCACTCAAACTCACATCCACTGAGTCAGTGATGTCATCCAGCCATCTCATCCTCTGTCGCCCCTTCTCCTCCTGCCCCCAATCCTTCCCAGCATCAGGGTCTTTTCCAATGAGTCAACTCTTTGCACGAGGTGGCCAAAGTATTGGAGTTTCAGCTTCAGCATCAGTCCTTCCAATGAACACCCAGGGCTGATCTCCTTTAGGATGGACTGGTTGGATCTCCTTGCAGTCCAAGAGACTCTCAAGAGTCTTCTCCAACACCACAGTTCAAAAGCATCAATTCTTTGGCGCTCAGCTTTCTTCACAGTCCAACTCTCACATCCATACGTGACCACTGGAAAAACCATAGCCTTGACTAGACGGACCTTTGTTGGCAAAGTAATGTCTCTGCTTTTGAATATGCTATCTAGGTTGGTCATAACTTTCCTTCCAAGGAGTAAGCATCTTTTAATTTCATGGCTGCAATCACCATCTGCAGTGATTTTGGAGCCCCCAAAAATAAAGTCTGACACTGTTTCCACTGTTTCCCCATCTATCTGCCATGAAGTGATGGAACCAGATGCCATGATCTTCGTTTTCTGAATGTTGAGCTTTAAGCCAACTTTTTCACTCTCCTCTTTCACTTTCATCAAGAGGCTTTTTAGTTCCTCTTCACTTTCTGCCATAAGGGTGGTGTCATCTGCATATCTGAGGTGATTGATATTTCTCCCGGCAATCTTGATTCCAGCTTGTGCTTCTTGCAGCCCAGCGTTTCTCATGATGTACTCTGCATATAAGATAAATAAGCAGGGTGACAGTATACAGCCTTGACGTACTCCTTTTCCTATTTAGAACCAGTCTGTTGTTCCATGTCCAGTTCTAACTGTTGCTTCCTGACCATGATATAGGTTTCTCAAGAGGCAGGTCAGGTGGTCTGGTATTCCCATCTCTTTCAGAATTTTCCACAGTTTATTGTGATCCACACAGTCAAAGGCTTTGGCATAGTCAATAAAGCAGAAATAGATGTTTTTCTGGAACTCTCTTGCTTTTTTGATGATCCAGTGGATGTTGGCAATTTGATCTCTGGTTCCTCTGCCTTTTCTAAAACCAGCTTGAACATCAGGAAGTTCATGGTTCATGTACTGCTGAAGCCTGGCTTGGAGAATTTTGAGCATTACTTTACTAGCGTGTGAGATGACTGCAATTGTGCGGTAGTTTGAGCATTCTTTGGCATTGTCTTTCTTTGGGATTGGAATGAAAACTGACCTTTTCCAGTCCTGTGGCCACTGCTGAGTTTTCCAAATTTGCTGGCATATTGAGTGCAGCACTTTCACAGCATCATCTTTCAGGATTTGAAATAGCTCAACTGGAATTCCATCACCTCTACTAGCTTTGTTCGTAGTGATGCTTCCTAAGGCCCACTTGACTTCACATTTCAGGATGTCTGGCTCTAGGTGAATGATCACACCATTGTGATTATCTGGGTCGTGAAGCTCTTTTTTGTACAGTTCTTCTGTGTATTCTTGCCACCTCTTCTTAATATCTTCTGCTTCTGTTAGGTCCATGCATTTCTGTCCTTTATTGAGCCCATCTTTGCATGAAATGTTCCCTTAGTATCTCTAATTTTCTTGAAAAGATCTCTAGTCTTTCCCATTCTGTTGTTTTAATCTAGCACAAAACACTGACCTTGCTGATGGTTAAGGACTAGCTTTCCCTTGGGCTTCCCCTAAGGCTCAGCAGGTGAAGACTCTGCCTAGCAATGCAGGAAACACAGGAGACACATTGTTCAATCCCTGGGTCGGGAAGATCCCTTGGAGGAGGAAATGGCAACCTGCTCCAGTATTCTTGCCTAGAAAAACCCCATGGACAGAGCCTGGAGGGTTACAGTCCAAAGGGTTGCCAAGAGTCGGACACAACTAAGCATGTAGGCAGCTTTTCCTTGCTGCTGCTGCTGCTGCTAAGTTGCTTCAGTCGTGTCTGACTCTGGCGACCCCATAGATGGCAGCCCACCAGGCTCCGCAGTCCCTGGGATTCTCCAGGCAAGAATACTGGAGTGGGTTGCCATTTCCTTCTCCAATGCATGCATGCATGCTATGTCGCTTTAGTCATGTCTGACTCTGTGTGACCCCATAGACAGCAGCCCACCAGGCTCTTCCTCTTGTCCTCTAGACAAGAATACTGGAGTGGGTTGCAGTTTCCTTCTCCAGAGGTCCCCTTAGCTGGAGGATAAAGCAACGATCCCTCAGGCTGACAGCTGAGCCCTTTCAGAGTGAGGTCACATGGTGCCTTTCCACCCAACGCGCCCCACTCTGCCTCCTACGGGGCCAGCGTTCCTAAAGCCTTTCTAGTGAACAGACTCAACAACAAGTGAGAGCCCAAGACATTCTTCCAGACTCTGCCGGTGGTTGCTTTCCTGCCACTGCCAGGGTCTTCCTACGGGCTAGGCGTTTTGCAGACTAGCCAATAAGCGCCTTGCCACAATCACCAGGTGGGAATCGTTACCCTCTTCCTTAAAATCTCATGGAGCTTTTGTAGTCTTCTCCTTCAGATACCAAGGGTTATTTTTCTCAACACAAATAACACCTTTTCACTATCAAAGTACCTCGTCAAGCTGGGGTGCCGGGAGATGCTTATTCTGCGGGTCACCCAGGTTTCTTTGGACACTCGTGACTGAGCACAAACGTTTGTGGGGGACCTGGAGCAGAGTGGTCCAGGGCAGGCCAAGCGGGCACCGCCCCGTGGGGACGGGGGAGGGGGCATTCCTCATTGATACCTCCCGCCACGTGGCTGAGCTCAGTGTCGGGTTGCGGTAGTGGCCGTGGCTGTGATGGAGGGAACTTTCGAAACAGCAAGAAAGACAGAGGCAGGACCCAGGTCACCCCTCCTCCGGCATGGCTGCTGCTCTGTGCGGGACGGTGCTCTGTCTCTGAGTCCTCACTTCTCTTCCCTCTGCTGAAACTGCCTTCCCTCCTCTCGAAGGTCCAACCTGCCTCTCCCTGCAAGGCTCAGCTCAGATGCTACTGGCCCCCCAACCCAAATCCTCCCCGTTTCCACGGAGCTCTGCTCAATGTCATGTGACAGCCTGGGTAGGAGGCAAGTTTGCAGGAGAACGGATACCTGTTCAGGTCTGGCTGAGTCCCTTTGGTGTTCACCTGAAATTATCACAACGCTGTGTGTTAATCGTCTGTATCCCAATACACAATAAAAGGTTAAAAAAAAGCAACAGGAAAGCAAATCCTACCCTCCTTCTCTGGACTTGAGGTTAACTGCCTGCAGTGGGTTGAACTGTGGCCCCTCTCCCAGCAGTCTAAGTCCTAACCCCCTGCACCTGTGCATGTGACCTCGTACGGAAAACAGTCTCTGCAAATGTAACTCAGGTAAGGGTTTTGGAGGTGAGATCACCCCAGAGTAGGGTGGGCCCTAAATCCAGTGAAGGGCGTCCTCATAAGAGAGGCCGTGTGAGGACGGAGGCAGAGGCTGAACTCATGCCTGGAACTCCGCGTCCCAGAGTCAGGAGGGCAGCTGGAGCGGCTCTTCCTGAGTGTGCAGATGCAATCCACCCTGCCGATGCTGCAGCTTTGGACTCTGGCCTCCAGAACAGCGAGAAGCTAAATATCTGTTGTTTCAAGCCCCCGGGTCTGTGCTGATCTGTAACTGCAGCCTCAGGAAACCAAGATGCGCCCACCATCCCACCTGATTCTTTCTTTCTTGTTGTTTAGTCACTAAGTCATGTCTGACTCTTTGCGACTCCATGGACTGCAGCACGCCAGGCTTTCTTGTCCTTCATTATCTCTTGGAATTTGCTCAAACTCATGTCCACTGAATTGGTGATGCCATCCAACCATCTCATCCTCTGTCGTCCCCTTCTCCTTTTGCCCTCAATCTTTCCCAGCATCAGGGTCTTTTCCAGTGAGTCAGCTCTTCGCATCAGGTGGCTAAAATATTGGAGCTTCAGCTTCAGCATTAGTCCTTCCAATGAATATTCAGGACTGATCTCCTTTAGGATGGACTGGTTGGCTCTCCTTGCAGTCCAAGGGACTCTCAAGAGTCTTCTCCAACACCACAGTTCAAAAGCATCAATTTTTCGGCGCTCATCTTTCTTTATGGCCCAACTCTCACATCCATACATGACTATTGGAAAAACCATAGCTTTGACTAGACTGACCTTTGTTGACCAAGTGATGTTTCTGCTTTTTAATTTGCTGTCTAGGTTTTCTAGGATTCCTTCTTGAGACCCATCAATTTGCCTCCATGTTTCACTTCTCACATCCATGGCTGCGTCCTCCTACCAGATCCAGCTTGATTATCCCTGGGTGTCCGGGTGTGCCTCCTGCAGAGTTGGGCAGTGCGTGTGAGGGTGTGAGCACAGAGCAGCACACACCCCTGAAGGGACCGGCATGGCTTCAGTAAAGCCTAGCCTCTGTGGCTGCTCGTCCCCCCACAGCAGGGGGACAGCCCAGTTCTGGCCCAGCTCTGAGGACTCGGTTGCTTCAGGACTTTGGGGTGTCCTCACCCCGTCTCTCTGGTCCACGCCAGGCAAGCACTGGGTGAGGTGCTCCTTCCTGGTGCTCTCCGTCATCCTCACTGTCAACTCAACCCACCACTCGGATGATCTCATCAGGGCCTGACTTCACCAGGCTTACAGCTCCTTGGGGTCAGAGGTCACACCTTATCTACCTGTGAATTTCCTTAGCCCAGTACCGATGACATATTGATAGTCGCTGAGTATCTTCTAATGCCCTTAAGGATTTGGTCTCTGGTCATTTTGTCTTATCTGTTTGTTTGGCCTGCCCTGCCCCTCATCAACTCTCCCACTGCAGACCCTCAGCCCTCAGAAGGAGCCACCCTGCCAACACCTTGATCTTGACCTTCAAGCTTCCAGAACTGTGCAACAGTAACTCTCTGTTGTTTGAGCCCTGTAGTCTGGGGCACTTTGTTACACAGCTGGAGCTGACCAGTACATCCTTGTAGTTCTCCGATCACTCAGCCTCTCCCTTCGCATACGCTGTCTCCTTTGGTTGGAAAGTTCCTCTGTATTACTGCTGTGAAATCCTTGACTTTCATTGAGCACAGCTATGTGACAGGCTCTGGGCTAGGAGGCTTTCGTGTATTTCCTCATTTAATTTTCATAACAACATGGTATCTGGAAACTTCCTTTTCATAAAAAGAAGCATTGCATTTGCAGGTTGACCCACAGGGGTATTACATCAATAAATAGAGTTCTTCTGGGCAAACGAAAGAGAGCAGGTAAGATTCCATAATATCCTGGTGACCACACTGCAGGAGCTGGTTGAAGGGCACGTCCATCCTCGGGCACCTAGTCCAGCATGACACAGGGGACCTCGTGGTCACCTGATAGAGGATGGCATGGGACTTCCAACATTAGTAAGAGAAACAGTTTTGTGTATGACTTAGAGGAAACTATTTTGGAAAAAGAAAATCCGTCTGTGAAGCCCGGTTTGAAAGACTCTTACCTCATCGGAGACTCGGGCTTGTGTGTCAGAAGGGAAATGGGTGATTTATTGTATGTCAAGTGATTACAACAGAGCTGGGCGAGTAGTGAGCGCGAAGTAACTGCTGGCTGTTACTATTCTCCGAAGACTCCTCCCAAGATTGTGTACCAGAAACATTTGGCTCCTACCTTATACATGTGAGCTACTCCTGTAAAGTTTATAGGACCACAGTTACCTCCTGCAAGGATAAGACATAAGCCACTTTTCTAGAGGACTGTAGCAAGTAAAGGAGGGTGATGTAACACCAGCCATTTCCTGCGCAAGCCCCGAGCCTCTGGCTACAAAGTTGGCAGGATCCAGTTCCCTCACAGAGATGCCCAGTGGACCTCTCTGTCTTACGTGACCGTACTTCTTGGGTGCAAACAGTCCCTTCCAAAGCTGCAAAGGGAACCCTCTTCTTGACCCTTTTGCAGGTGTGTGCCTGCTCTATATCACTCACTCGGACTCCATACTGGGCCACTAAGTGGTTTGTCAGAACAAGCTGAAACAAGTAGGGAGGTTTGTTAGAAAGTTTCTGAAGTCACCCCCGAGTGGCTGAGATCAGACGCTTTGAGGGATGATTCCAATCTTATCAACCATCCTGGCAAAGAAGCCCATATTCCCTGACTCAGATTTTCCCCACCGAGAAAAAACAGTGAGAGGCTGGCGTAGGTATCCAGGCGCCTGCTGAGTGTGCAGGATGTCATCTGAGCAGCCTCATTTCTCAATCCTCCAAACTGCGTGTGTAGCAACCCCTTCCCCGTCCACACGATTCCATCCAGCAGCTAAGGTCATCTCCTGTCCAGGTGAGGGAACCAAGGCTGGGGAATGTGGGAGGATCTGCCACAGAAAATAGGCAGGAAAAGACAGGCCCGGGATTCTAACCGAGGTCTCCTTGGCTTCAGATTCCAGCCATTTCCAAGTCCCACAGAGCTTGGGCTTCCCAGGCGACATGAGTGGTAAAGTACCTTGCCTGCCCATGCAGGAGACGTTAACAGACCCCGGTTTGATCCCTGGGTCCAGAAGATCCCCTGGAGGAGGAAATGGCAACCCGCTCCAGTATTCTTGCCTGGAGAATCCCCATGGACACAGCATCCTGGTGGGCTACCATCCATGGGGTCACAGAGAGTCGGACACAACTGAAGCGACTGAGCACACGTGCAGGCTTCTCAGGCTGGCGAGCCTGAGTTAGAACCTGAGTCAGGCACTGTCCAGACAAGGAAGGACAGACTGCTGTTGAGCACTGAGGGTCCCACACACAAGCTCTCTCCAGGTGTCCAGAGTTCCTTATTCGAAATCTGGTTTTGGTGAATGTGTGTATAAAGCCTGAGACTTTACTTACCCCATCTGCCCTAAGCGCCGTTCACCTGGGTCTCTAAGTCAGATGGCTCCTGCCAGCCAACCGAGGGCACAGCTGAGTTTGGATGGTGAGTGCAGATGAAGATGGTGTAGAGAGAAGAGCAGGACGATCCAATTCACTTCAACACTAATTTTTTGAGTGCTATCATGTGCCAGGCTCAGAGGCCAATAGCAAACCGTGGGCTGGGCTACCCGATTCTGTGTGGGGTGACGATTCAAGGACACCCAGCACTGCGTGTGGATTGTGAGGGTCAACGGGGCATGCGGGAGACACAGAGCACGTGGGAGACAGACACGTGGAGCATGTGGGTGACACGTGGAGCACGCGGGAGACATGTGGAGCACGTGGGGGACAAAGTGGAGCACGCGGGAGACAAAGTGGGCCTTTTCTAGGCTACCTTCTAGGCCCACGGAAGGAACGAGTCTTGCCCTTCCTGAGGCTTCAGTCTCTTGACACAGCTGACATGGACACTCGTTCCCAATGTCAAGAAGGAACAGTCATAATAATGCTTATGCTTGTATCATAATCCTTGCAGCGCTTTGATATATGTGAGAATCCCGTGATGCATAAAGGCATTTGGAGAGGATGGTGTGTAATAAGGAAATTAACACCCCCATCAACCCTGCTGTGAGCAGAAAACTAAGCTTGCTCTGAGTCTTCTCATGAAAGACTGGGACAGCGAGCCGCTTTTGTTCCCTCACTGAACCTCCTATATGATACACTCACGCATGGGGCTCCCGGCTCACAAACATGCTTTAACGAAAAGAAGTACTATTATTTGTGTAAAAAATCTTTTTGAGGGAAATAAACCTAACTGGTAGCCTGAGTCCTCGAATCGGTAGTGAATGACCAGCACTCAGCTGTCTCTCTTCCTTTCTCATCTTTGCTCACAACCTTATTTCTTTAAAAGCATTGATTTGGATGAAATGCAGGAAAAAGCCAAAACACACTCTGAGGCAGCCCTCTGCCAATAATAATGCAGATCGCCCCTGGTTGCTTCTGGAGGGGACAAATTTTCACATTCTGATTTGCTGTAACAGCTGTGAGTTTATTAAAGGACCAGGGCCTTCCTGTGGATCTTAGGGTTGAAAACCTGTTGCTGAACTTGGTGGCACTTACGGAAACTCGGTGACACAAGGCTTCGAGGCCATCGTAAAGAAGATGGTGTTTCCTCCCCTGGGGGTGAGGTGGCCAGCCTCATCTTTGTCCACCTCTTCCTCACTGTCACAGGAGACCACCCCCAACTCGGAGAGCGGCAGCTTCTGTTCGAATCTGTAGCTCGTGGAAGACCTGGATAAAAGCAAGTGAGAATCTGGTTTGTCTTCTCTGTTTGACTCGGGAGTGCTACTGTGGACGTGCTTCAGGTTAAGCCAGCGGCCTTGTAAGACCTGAGCAGCCCCAGTTCAGAGGCGGGGTCCTCTCGCCTTCTTTGTTATCCATCCCTGTCATTTGGTTAGCCAGCCATCCAGTATCCAGACAGTACTCAGAAAGATTGAGCACTAGCAAAACTTTCTGTGGATCATCTCTGAGGAAGCAGCTGTCAGTGGGCCTGATTCGACAAGGCACCCACTGGCACATATGCCTTGAAATTCCCCCAAGTCCCCAGTTCCAAGCGGAGAGTAGGCTTGTGTTGGAGGTTTGGCACAGAACCAGAGATACAGCGTCTTTAGTAGAGTTGAGTGGGTGCCATTCCCATCTCAGCCCCCAACTCATACAATGACATTCTCAGTGGCCAAGCATTTTGATAATAAAAGCCATGATAACAGATGGGGATTTTTGTCTTCATCGCTCTCTGTGGCAAGCACCAAAAGTCAGCAGAACATGTCAAACGACATTTCCTCCTGCCTCATTTTAAGAGAGTCCCAGCTGTGTTGTTAGTATAAATAAAAAGCACCACACGGTAGATCAAAAGAAAAGCTTAAGGCCAGGCAGATAGTAGGCACTTAATAATGAAAAGAAAAAAATTACAAAAAGAATTGGAATCCAGCAGGCACTTTGAAGGATGAATAAAGCACAGTCTAGTGTTAAGACATTCCCTCTTGACAAGAACAAGCTTGAAAGTCTCCCTTTCAATCTTAGTGGCCACTCCATGTACCACAACATAATTATTGTAAGGCATGGGAGAAAACACATTCTGGACACGCAGGGAACACTCACCCTAAAAGCAAGATATGTCTGGACTTCTGGACCCTTATCAAGCTCTGTTTTTTATGAAGCTCCTAGCTGCAATTCACCAGGAGAACTGGGGGCAGAAAAGAACCATGACTTTGGCAGTGGGGGCGTGAAGTTGAGAGCCAAGGGTGGGCAGTGGTCCTCACCGTCCCTGATTTAGGAGGGGAGGACCACTTTATCTGGATGTAGCTCGCAACTGAATAATAAGAATAATAGCCAGTGCAAAACACAGGCCCATAAATATCACTTAACCGCAGCATATTTTCAAAACATTTCAAGCATCTCAGAGGCACGTGGCAGTGCTAACACAGAACAGCAAACTTTGATGATAGCAGGCACGGGGAGGGCTTCTGATTGGCGGGGAGGGAGAGGTGGAGGACAAGGGAGAGGGCAGGGACAAGGTCACTGTAGCAGTTCTCTCATTTTTCCAGGGATTAACATAAGGCCTTGTGCTGGCCATCTGGACCAAGTCCAGTTACTCTGTGGGGCAGGCTGACCTGTCAGTCCTAAATATATATATTTGCAACAATTTTCTGCTTGAAATAATAAACAAGAACTATGGTTGCATTTAGTTCCCATCTCTCACATTGCCACCAGGGTACCTCTGGTTATCTGCATGCAGAGATTCAGGGCAAGAGGCTGGCAGCACCCTCAGGTCCCAAGGAAGATGCTGCCCTGAATTTTTCTGTGATTTTTTTTTTTTTTTAAATCATCGTGTAAATTCATTCTCCTTAAAGATGTCACCCTCACTGGGAGATAACAGACTGATCTTGGGGAGAAAACAGACATTGGCGTCTTCCTCCTAAACCTATTTTTGTGAGAGCCAGAGCACACGAAGGACCAGACTTTGATATAACGGCTGTCTTCAGCATCTTCTCCCCCAGCACGTTTTTTTTGCCAAGAAGATTGTCTTGGCATGCTCTTTGCAAGAAGCACAGGACTTCCCAGATGGCGCTAGTGGTAAAGAACCTGCCTGCCAATGCAGGAGATGTAAAAAGATGTGGGTTCGGTCCCCAGGTCTGGAAGATCCCCTGGAGGAGGGCATGGCAACCCACTCCAGTATTCTTGCCTGGAGAATCTCATGGACAGAGAGCCTGGCGGGCTACGGTCCATGGGGTCGCAGAGAGTCAGACACAACTGAAGTGACTTAGCACACACTGCAAGCAGCGCATCTCTGGCCTGTCAACAAGACACACTGGGACGGCGCTCACACTCCAGAGACAGCCCGATTCCTCTATGACTTGAAACTTTAAAAGCTATGCTGTTGACACCTGACAGCTGCTCTCCCAGCTCCTGCTTTACCCCCTGCCAACACCTGCCGGTGTTTTCCCATTTCATCACGATGGAGGCAGCCTGGCTTTGTGTTGGTCTGCCTCGTTTTGGCTTCCCTGTGGGTGACTATGCAAACTACAAGCCAAATATACGACTTCTCCCTTTTCTACAAACTCAGTTGATGGCGGGGCACAAGGACACTTCAACCCACCAAGATGTTACATTTTCTGCTCACACGAAGGAAAATGCGAATCAATAAATGGTCAGTGTTTTTTTCTCCTGGGAGACAGAGTAGGGTGTTTAATGCCCACCAAATCAGCCCTTGGATTTTTTTTTTTTTTTTGGACTTTGTTTCTATTTTTGCCAAGACAGGAGATGAAAACATAAACTGTGAAATGATTGCAAAGTAGTGACATGGGGGTCAGAAGTGACCTAGGAGACTACCATCTTGTTTGCGGCTACACTTGCTATGTGGCTGTTAAAGCAACGGAGTCCAATCGGAGGAGGACAAGGGCAGGGCCTTTCCGGGAGGGGCCTGTGCCTGCCGGGTGGTGTGGCCAAGCTCTCTGAAGTGCCCGAGGTCTTGTCTCACTCAGGGTGACGAGACCGGGTAGAGTGGACTCAATATGTTGTGCTGTGTCTTAAACTGATGGGCAGCTCAGGGCCCTGGAAGAGCTGCTTTCCCCAACTCCTGGAAGGACAGCCCTGCTACTCCGAGGACAAGCTTCTGTATCCTCAGAGTAGGGGACTGTGCCACGAGAGGTCCTCTCTCTGCCGAGACGAGCTGGTAGCCTGGATGGCTATGCTGTCTGGTGAGAGGCTGAGAAATTCAGAGAGGTCAAAGCTCCCAGTGCCCCAGGCTAGGGAGATTACAAATGTGGATCACCTACAAGGTCGCATTAGGCGAGGCTGGTGAAGCAACATGGGGAATGCCTATGGAGCTGGGGAGAAAAGGAGAGCCAAGTGAACTGGATTCACCTTCTCAGTTAATGGACATGATTGTGCTAGTCCACTGGGTTTCTTCAAGCCACGCCGTTTCTGCCTTAGCCAGTACCCATGGGCCAGGAATCTCAAGACTACATCTGATGACACGTCTAGACTCTCTTGCTTCTTCCTCTTGCCCCCAAACTTAAGGCATTCTAGGAGACTGTGTTATAAGGGAGGAATGTGTCCCCAGGGGACCGGCTGAATTGGCACTTGAGATGGCCGTCTGACCAGAGGGGCTGCCAGGTGCCACAGAACCAAAAGGAAAAGAATCGCTGAAAATCTGTCTCCAGGTCTCTGCTCCCAGTTCCTGGCACACAGCTTCTGACATCTTTGTAATTTCTTAAGTGCTAAGAGCATTTAGGAGACTATTTTAACTTTCAGTCTTTGATCCTGGCTCCCGACAGGGTTCCTTGGAATTTCCTGGGTGCTAAGAGTGTCTCAAGTCACTCTGGGTGAACTCCAGGATAGCTTCTGGGGATACTGGTCACCAGAAAGACTAAGCCATAATCAGAAACATGGAGCTTTCGGGCTCACACTTTCATCCACTGAGAAGGGGAGGAAGATGGAGCTTGAGATAGTGATTGATCATGCCTATATGATGAAGCCTCCACAAAACCCTCAAAAATATGGCGTCTGGAAAGTTTACAGGTTGGTGAGCACACCCACAAGCTGGGAGGATGGTGCATCCCAACCCCACAGAGACACATGCTTCTGTGCTCAGGACTCGTTTGGATCTTGTCCCGTGGACCTTCTCATCTGTGCATGTGAATGCGTAGTCGTGTCTGACTCTTTGCGACCCAGGCTCCTCTGTCCATGGGATTCTCCAGGCAAGAAAACTGGAGTGGGTCATTTCCTTCTCCAGGGGATCTTCCTGACCCAGGGATCAAACCTAGGTCTTCTGCATTGCAGGCAGAGATTCTTTACCGAATGAGCTTCAGTCTGCACTAATTCCAGTTATAGTCAGGATTGATGTGAACTGTAGGTGCCCAGCTGGTGGAAAAACTCCACACATCTGATGTCACAAGAATCATGTGGTAGCCCCATTACCCCTGCCAGGCTGGGCTGGGTCAGTCACTGAGAGGAAATTCATTTGCTCAACACCACGGGGGTCGGGGGGAGCTCTACTTGGAACCCAGAGCATTTGGAGTTGTTCTTTAGTACTTCTATGTCCAGTGGAAAACTATAGCAACTAAAAAAAAGAGAGAGAGGGCAGTGAGGGTCCAGACCCCTTTGGAATGAGGGGCTGAGTCACTGCATCAGATAGAGAACTTGAATCAGCTGAAGCCTGAAGGAAGCCTGGCTGAGGCTGGAGGAAGCACAGAATGAGCTGTGGGGGAAGGAAGTTCTATGTCTCAACCAGTTAGAGGGAGAGGGGGCTGCTGGAGCTATGTCTATTTTTTATGTGCTCCTTCTGTGTGCATGTGTGTGCATATGCTAACATATTTCTTCTTCTCTGTCCTTCTCTTTAAGACTTTGAATGGTGTTATTGGAAACCAACTTTCCAATTCAGTCTACAGGTTACATGATATTTAGGCGGGACTGTGGCTGAATTTGAGGAATAACTACAGCTCCTGTCTGTATCTTATAGCTCTGCTTCTTTTGCTCCTCTCTTCCTGGCTGATACTGAATGGATCAGATTTTCTTTCACTTCCTTATTTCCCGTATAATTGTTTGGAAAGCATATATTAAAAATTTATTTTAGCCATCATCCACTACCTCTTAAAATTTAAACTTGACCTTATGTTTTTCTAACGAAATCTAGAGATGATTGGCATGTCTATTCTTTTCTTGAACAAGTCAAAAATGACTTAACATCTGAGCTTCTCTTCCATCTTTTATGATATTATCATCTGTTATGCAGGGTCCATGTTGACTTTAGTTTCACACATTCAGTTAGCTATTACAATTATCTGTACAGCAACTATTTAGACTCGACAGTGCATTTGATGGATTTCTTTGGCCACTAGTGTGTTTTGGGAGCTCCATCTTTCCTCTTGGACTCAATATCCTTCTTGCTGAAGGAGTATACCTTTCAGTAATTTTTGTCAGCAAGACTCTGTGGGGGCTCAACTGTTAGACTTCATATGTCTGAAATTATCTGTATTTAACTTTTAACTTTGAATGGTAATTTAGCTAGAAATAAGATTCCTGTGATGATAACTGTTATTCCCTGAGTATTTATTATAATAGGTATTATTTATGGTCCTGGCATCTATTATTGCTTCTTAGAAATCCACCGTCAGTTTAATTATTCCTTTGTAACTTGTCTGGTTTTTTTTTTAAATAACTTTCTGATTTTTCTTTTTACCTTTATCTTTGATATTCTGCAGTTTTACTACCATATACTATCCTAGATTCAGTAGACTCATACAACTTGAAGACTCATATTTTTTCTCTCTTCTGGAAAAATTTCAGACACTTATTGGCTGACTACAGTCTCTAATTTTTTCTTTATCTTCTTGTTCTAGAACTCTAATTAGGCATGTTAGCCTTTCTCATTCTATCCTGTACCTTTTCTACTTCACATTTTCTTTCTGAACCACATGCTAAGTGATTTCCTTAGTTCTATATTCTAATTCATTAATCTTTCTTTCAACTGTGTGTAACTTTCTATTAAGCCTACCTTTTGAGGCTTCATATCCATTATTTTTATTTCACTTGCATAAATTGAATTTTTAATCTATATTTTCCCTTCACAGTGTTTCCTTGTATTTTAAATATGTTTAGATTGTTTTATGTCCTCCAGTTTTTGATGTGAAAATATTGTTTATATTTACTAACTGCCCCTTTTGGTAACTTGTTTCCTATTGTAATTTGGATTCTGAATATAGTTTTAGAAAAGGTTGTTTGCCATAGATGATACTGCTTATGGGAATATCCCTATGGAGCCGTTTGGTGTTTTCTAGAGGCTTCTGGTAAAGCATCTAGAGGTATCTTTAACCAGATGCCTCATCTCATAGAGCAAAATGGAGTCACAGGCCTGTATGTCTATCCTCGGGCCAGTCACTCACAAAAAGGAGAGAAAGGCTTTAGACTGGTCAAGTCCACCCCAATTAAACTGAGGGTGGTTCAGCTTCCTCTTAGACATATGGGCTTGGAACTTCCCTGGCAGTCCAGTGGTTAAGACTGTGCTTCCAGTACAAGGGGCATGAGTTTGATCCCTGGTCATCGAACTAAGACCCTGCATGTGGTGTGATGCAGCCTACAATAAACAAACAGCTAAGTTTTTTTTTTAAAGAAACATGGGCTTAGTGGGTGGAGCAGATTCCTGAACAAAATCAAAGTTCTAGTAGAAAGCAGGAAATGAGATATGTACACCTAACACTGTAACACTCCTGAAGATTTCAAATTTGCAAAGACTCAAGAGTTAAGAATCCAGCACAGAAATTCCTCAAGGGTTGTGGAAGGGAAGAGAGAGAAAGGATAATTAAAAACAAAACCAAACATGGTAAAGGGTGAATTCTGGTGAGACATATTTTGATGGAGCATCATTTATTATCTTCTCCAGAACCGTCTCACATTTTCACAAAAGGCAAATTCTGTTTTTGTTGCCAGGTAGAGGCAGCTCTAACATTCCACGAAGTGCTTTTCTGTTGCTTTTTCCTTCTTTTCACAAGAGGAAAAAAAAAAGGGGGGGGGGATAAAAGCAATTCAACAAAGAAAATGTAAATAAAATGATGTCTACATTTAGATGATAAAAATTTAGTACGAACAATAATTTTAACTAATCTGTGAGTACACTGTGATCCTTTGAAGGGATCAAAGTCATCTGAAGAAAGGAAAAGCTACATTCACATTATTGATGCAGGGCTCTGCTTGGCTCCTGGTCACATACTCAGTAGTTAAGTGACATGAGAGGGAACAGGGTGGCTGGCTCCTGGTTCTAGCTCTATCCCAGCCACTCAACTCTGGCATCGACTCTGCTGTGATTTCCTCGTGAAGCTAGAAAAGGAACAGCAGAAGCAACCGACTGGGGCCAAAGTGCCACAGTGTTTTACTAAAACAAGGAGATCCAAACAGTCCATCCTAAAGGAGATCAGTCCTGGGTGTTCATTGGAAGGACTGATGTTGAAGCTGAAACTCCAGTACTTTGGTCACCTGATGCAAAGAGTTGACTCATTGGAAAAGACCCTGATGCTGGGAAAGATTGAAGGCAGTAGAATGGGGCAAGAGAGGATGAGATGGTTTGATGGCATTGCCAACTCAATGGACATGAATTTGGGTAAATTCCGGGAGTTGGTGATGGGCAGGGAGGCCTGGAGTGCTATGGTCCATGGGGTTGCAAAGAGTCGGACATGAACTGAACTGAACTGAACTGAACTAAACTTCCTCTGTTCAGTCAATTTTTTATAAGTGCCAGCCATATGTCAGGAACTATACTAAGTGTTGATGTGTCAGGGAATAAACAAAACCTCTACCTTCACTGGAGCTCAATGGAGATGAAAACACTGCATCAGACTTGTTTTTTCTTCAATCTATGGGTATTTGAATTCTTCATCATTTATGAAGATACTTGACACTTTGTTAAAAAGTAACAGCAATACTGATCACAGTAGTAGGTGCTAAACTACCTGAAATTCAGCATCCGAGACCCCAGGCTCTCCATCTGCTTATGCAACTTTTTCCTGCCATTTACTCATTCATTTAGTCAAGTGATGTCAGGCAAAGTGGTAGAGAAGACATCTCTGCAAAAGAGACAATTCAGCCGAGAACTGAAGACTTTAGCGGGGGAATGAGGGTATTGTTACGAGTGAGGGGAGTGACTGGCTGAGGTTGGAAGAATGTTCCAGAGAAAGGGAGGAGCAAATGCAAAGAAACTGAGATGGCCAAGATCTTATTGGGTTGAGGAACCACGGTTCCCTTCCTGCATGAAGCCATCGGGTACCCCAGCCTCCACATCCCTCACTTCTTCTAGGTCCCCATCCTCTGCTCGGGGAGGCTGGATTTCTCCCTGGCCTTTCTCCCGCCTACTACACTTCCCTCGAGTCTTTTCTTAGGCTTCCCAGGTAGTGCTAGTGGCAAAGGACCCGCCTGCCAATGCAGGAGACATAAGGGATGATCCCTGGGTTGGGGAGATTCCCTGGAGGAGGGCATGGGAACCCATTCCAGTATTCTTGCCTGGAGAATCCCAAGGACAGAGGACCCCAGTGGGCTACAGTCCATGGGGTCACAAAGAGTCAGATGTAACCACATATACATCCTTTCTCTTGTCCCTCTGTCTCACATCCTTCCTTTTTTTTTTTTTTTTTTTTTTTATTATCATTTCCACATTTTCCCTATCTTCTTATCATTTCCTCCTTGAATTTTGGCTGCCCAGAATTTTGTTGTTTGGGTTGGAATGTTATTGTTCAACCTTGAAATCTACTGAGTCTGTGAACATGCTTGGAAGCATTGCCAGCGGTCCTATAAAACAACTTTTAAACACGACTCTGTAAAGTTTTAATGACCTCATGTGTAAAGCCTATGAAAGAATCAGCCTGTGTTGAAGCTGAGTTTGCACGGCACGCTTTGCACACACTGTCTCATTTAATTCCAGCTCTGATTCACCGAGGAGGTGCTCTCATGAGGAAACCAAGGTGCAAGGACTTTGCTAAAACCTGACGGCTAACACACAGGAGAGCTGAGACAGAAACCCGGGTCTTCTGACACCAAATCAATCTTTTGCCTTCTGCACAGACAATACCATCTCCCTGAATAAACACCGCAGTTTCAATTTCAACAACTACAGGACACCTTTCAAAGCTTACACTGAAGAGGATTCTGAGTCCAGCTGATTTTTGAGACCTGAACTCTTGTTATTTATTTAAATCAATTGCCCTTCCAGATGGAATGGACAGAGCACCCAGGGACCAGCATAGCGTCTGACACAGGGTTAAGTTTAACAAAAGCTTGTTGATAATAAAAAACATTAATCCATTCCCAGCGCCTCCAAGCCCATCCATGGGAATGAGTCATTAATTTATTTGCGATAGCGACTTCTTGCTTTGGGAATCAAATTAACCACTTTATGCCTCCAGCTCAAGTCAAATAAGGTCCTGTCTGGTCCGTGGAACTACCATGATCTCCATGGGAGCTTCCTTTTGGGCCAGCACTCGAGAGGTAGAGAAGGGTGTGAAGAGCTGATGTGAGAAGAGCCGAGGAAGGGAAATGGACAGGATTCTAACGCTGAAACCTTCAGGGATCACTGCGCACAAAGACGCAGTTTACGGTCGGTGCTTAAAGGAAACACTTCCCAGATCTATGGCTCTTAGGGCACCTTTTGGTGTTTATCAAAGTAGGACCATACTTCCTTTGAAGATGTGGTTATTGCGGGGAAATGATGCTGCCATGGGGGCTTTTTTTTTTCTCAAAAGCAATTAGAGGTGAGATTCCTGGACTCAGAAGAGAAGGGAGCGGTGTTGGCGGACACAGAAAGTGTCTTGGCTTCTGCTGGGGCCTCAGGGGCCCCGTCAGAGGCGCTGGCCTTGCAGGTTCTGCTGCCTGCGAGCTCCGAGGGAAGTGGTCCCTGAGCAACAGCAGCTCGGCCCACTCTGCAGCGAGTGGGAGGACAGGAAAAGCCAAACCACAGAGTGGGCTTCTCTCCGCGGGCGCTGGGGGCCTCTGTCCTTTCACTCGAGGGGGCCCTGGGGGAGGAATGGAGGGCGGGTGTTAATCTAAAGTCCTGTCATGGTTTCCGTGGTAAACCATGGGTTTTCCAGGCCTTTAGAATGCAGAGCCCACCACTCTGTGGCCGCCCACCCTCTGACCCTCCGGACCAAACGCCCTTCTCTCTGTCATTAAGCCTGTTCCCCTGGGGAAGCAGACATCTGGCTCCTTCCCAGGGAAAAGGGAAAGCACTTCTCAAGCTGGATTTTGATTTGAGAGAGATTAAGGGGAAATAAAGAAATAAAATGAGAGCCACATGGATCCAGGCGTTTTCCCCACTGTTCTGGCACAGCCATCTCTCCTAACCTTCCTGCCACTCTGTGCTGTGGTTCTGTTACTCCCCACACTCTGCTGAGGAGCTCCCTGGGCAGAGTTGGGGCTGACCTCGGGTCCGGCTTCTGCCCTTGACCATGATGCTGCCCTTGATCATGGCACTGCCCTGTACTGCCATTCTGAAATGGTCTGGCTGAAAAGAGACTTCGTGGGATAGGGACTTCCCTGTAGCTCAGATGGTAAAGAATCTGCCTGCCATGTAGAAGACCTGGGTTGGATCCCTGGGTGGGAAAGATCCCCTGGAGAAGGGAATGGCAACCCACTCCAGTATTCTTGCCTGGGAAATCCCATGGACAGAAGAGCCTGGCGGGCTACAGTCCATGGGTCGCAGAGCTGGACACGACTGAGAGACTGACACTCCCAAATCCTCCTACTGGGTGGGCACTTCTCTATCTATCTGGGGGTGGGGGGAGCTTCTGCTGAGCTTCTGCTTTGTGGGGGTCCGGGATGACTAATGCTCACCCCACCCAGGAGGTGCCTGTGGTCCAGCACGATTATAGGAGGACAAGGGGAC
Source organism: Bos taurus (assembly GCF_002263795.3). NCBI lineage: Eukaryota > Metazoa > Chordata > Mammalia > Artiodactyla > Bovidae > Bos > Bos taurus. Next base: position 95,410,631 of record NC_037336.1, read on the forward strand.
TTGTGGTGGAGCAGTCAGCAAGGGTAAAGGCCCAGGAATGGGAGTCACGGGGTGTTTTGGAAACTGTAAGTATCCCGAAACAGTGGGGTGGGGGCGGACAGGCAGAGGCCATCAGACTGGAGAGCGGAGTGTCCTCAAGGCCACATGGAGGTGCTGGGCTTTCGGCAGGAGTGGTGTGATGTGATTGGTGGTTTAATTAGCTCAGATGTCTGACACTGAGGTTTGGAAATGATGGGAGAGAGGTGAGTGGGGAGCTGTGTTGGGATCAGTCTTCAAGGTCTGGAGGATGAGATGGGGCTGGGCAGGCAAGGGAGACCAGGCAAGGGGTTGGTTTCATGGTTTGGAGCACTGAATGGATTTGGGGGGAAGGAAGTGAAGAGGGGGCATTCCAGGAGGCTCAGGGGTAAAGAATCTGCCTGCGATGCAGGAGATGTGGGTTCGATCCCTGGGTGGGTAAAATCCCTTGAAGGAGGAAATGGCAACCCACTCCAGTATTCTTGCCTGGAGAATCCCATGGACAGAGGAGCCTGGCAGGTTATGGTTCGTGCAGTTGCAAGAGTCAGACACAACTGAGTGACTGAGCACACACACACACACTCACAAAGGAAAGGAGGACATTTTGCTCTTGTTTGAGCCACACTGTTCAGCCCCTCCCTGAAGAGGAGCCTCTGTCTTGACTTTGTGTGTATTGTTGCTTAGTCACTAGGTCATGGGGGACTCTTCTGCGACCCCATGGGCTGTAGCCTGCCAGGCTCCTCTATCCATGGGATTCTCTAGGCACGAATACTGGAGTGGGTGGCCATTTCCTTCTTCAGGGGATCTTTCCAACTCAGGGATCGGACTCAAGTCTCCTGCATCGGCAGGTGGATTCTTTAAGGCTGAGTCAGTACACATACCCTAAATGAGTGTCCGGGAGAGGCATGATCTAAGTGGAGGATGAAGAGTTTAAAGTTCCTCTATTATTTCATTTGCTCACTTCTATGATTTGTCGGCCTGGTATAAATTTGCAAGTCAAACTCACTCCAGTGAATACTGGTAGAGGAAGCTGAAGTTCTTTCAGAGACAATGGGATTCAACCTGCAAAGATGGCATGGCCCTCGCTTTGCCCTTCCCCTCCTCCTGGCATTGCTCTGGGTCTTCCCCGGGGTTAGAGTACAGCATTCTGAGGCTCGTAGTTTGGCAGAAAATAAAAATACTTGGCACTTAGTTAAAATAAACAGAGACCTGCAATGTGTAAATATTAACCCGGAACAATTAAAAGATGGATGCTCTTCCAGGACCTTTGAATTGCCAAGAATTCAACGATGCTACCAGAGAACACGTGGGCTCTAGAATGAGGAGAAGGGGAAGGCAAGTTTAGATGACCTCTGTAGCCAGATTCCCTCGGTAAAACTGGGTTATAGCCTCCTGTGACCAAGTGTTCATAGTTTTCCCGTAAATTGTTTTTGCAATTTTTTTCGCTAGTGTGTCAAGAAAGCCTAAATTAACTAGTGACAACACACCTGGGCCCAGACCTACACCACCCCCATGGAGCCATTCAAAGCACAGGCTTGGTTGTGGGCAAACCCCACTTCAAATCTGCACTTCACTGCTTCCCCAAACTGTCATTCCAGGCAAGGAAGTCAGCCACCCGAGCATCAGCTACCCCACCTTCAAAGTGAGAATAAATGTACCAGCGGTGGGCTGCTACGTGGATCAAATTACGTAAATAATATAAAAAAACGTTAGCCCAGTGCCCGGCAGAGAATCAAAACAGTAGAATGTTAGCTGTTATTGCATCCTTCAATCCACAGCGAGCGAACTCAGGAGCAGTGGCATCTGGGCACTGGAAGGCACTTGGAAGGTTTCATGGCCCAGCAGAGATTTCTCTCTGTGGAAGGAGTTTGTCTATTTTAGTTTCTCTCTGGAGGTGGAGGTGGGCAGCGAGTGTCCATTGGGTCAAGAGAACAGAAGCTGGACTGGGGTCAATGCAGCACAGGACTGGACACCTGGCAGAGGCCGTTCAGGTCACGCTTTACTGGTGCGAACGGGACACAGCAAGCCCGAGAGACACTTTAAATAGCCCGTCCCACCCCTGCCCCCACTCCATCTCAATTCACGGCCCATCCCACCCTGTGCATCACAGGAGGTGGTCCCTCTGTGACGCTGGGCTACGTAACTGCCCACATCCGCCAGTGGGAAAGTGGCCTGCCCAGGAGACTGGCCACAGGGGAGTCCCCTCTGCACCAAGTGCTGCGGTGCAAACAGAAAGGAAGAGACCTTCTGACTTTCTCTTCTGGCTCAGATGGTTAGCGTAATGGTCTCCATCAAAAAGGAAGACACACTCTTAAGGGTCTTGTTGTTTTTCCTTTCCTGTTAAAAAACATAACCCTCATGCCTCATTCCTGTTGCCAACAGTACCACAGAGACTCAAGAAAGAGGGAAGGGGAGTAGAGGGCCCTCGGTGCTGATCCCCCAGGGCTGCTCTCCTGGTCCCCACTCTGTGATGGGGGTGTCCACCCTTTAGCTTTCCCTTATCCTTACATTCAGAAGTGAAGGGAAGTGAAAGTCGCTCAGTCTTATTTGACTCTTTGCAACCCCATGGACTATACAGTCCATGGAATTCTCCACGCCAGAATACTGGAATGGGTAGCCTTTCCCTTCCCCAGGGGATCTTCCCAACCCAGGGATTGAACCCAGGTCTCCCGCATTGCCGGCAGATTCTTTACCCAGCTGAGCCACCAGGGAAGCCCAAGAATACTGGAGTGGGTAGCCTATCCCTTCTCCAGGGGATCTTCGCAACCCAGGGGTCAAACCCGGGTCTCCTGTATTGCACGTGTATTCTTTACCAACTGAGCTCTGAGGGAAGCCCATATTACATTCGCAAATTCCCGTGAAAAATAGACCTGGGACAAGGGACTCCATGACTTAAGAAAAAAAACAAACCAAATTTACAAGATTTCAGAAGTATTCATACTTAAATCCTCCACACACTATTCTACAAATTCATTCCATTTTTATACTTTTATTTATTTACGTTTGGCTGTACCGGGTCTTTGTTGCTGCCTGGGCTTTCACTAGTTGTGGTGTGTGGGTTTCTCGTGGTGGTGGCCTCTCCTGTTTGGAGCTCGGGCTCTAGGGCACAAGGGCTCAGTAGTTGTGGCTCCTGGGCTTCAGAGCACAGCCTCAATAGCTGTGGCACAAGGGCTTGGTTGCTCCGCAATATATGGGATCTTCCCCGACCAGGGATTGAACCATGTCCCCTGCACTGGCAGTCAGATTCTTTACCACCGAGCCAAGAGGGAAGTCCCATTTTTCCAGTAATAGTTAAGGAAAAAAACTAGTATCTGTTGAGCGCCAAGGAGGTGACATAGTAGCATCACATCTTTAGTAAGAGTCTACCAGGGAGCTTGATGGAGAAGGAAATGGCAACCCACTCCAGAGTTCTTGCCTGGAGAATCCCATGGAGGGAGAAGCCTGGTAGGCTGCAGTCCATGGGGTCGCACAGAGTCGGACACGACTGAAGTGACTTGGCAGGCAGGGAGCTTGATTACGTCATCTTGCAGGTGAGGGAACCCAGGACGACAGAGCCCAGAAATGACCCGAGAGGGACTGAAACTGTCTCCAGAGCCGCCACTCGCTTCAGAACTCTATGCGCCCACTACCAAACCCAGCAGCCTCACCCAAAGGAGGCAAGCCCGCCCTGCTGGCTCAGCACTCATCTCCCAAGAAAAGAGGACAAAGCGAATTATGTTGGATAATGACCTCCAAGCACCAAACTGGAACATGACAAGGCTCCTGCAAAGAATGTCACCGCACAGTGGCAGGAAAGAAAATAGCCTATTATTATTATTATTATTATTTTTTACCGTACTATACATTTTACAGAAAGGGGTTTGACATTCCATGTAACATTAGAAAACAAAAATTTTTAAGGATGGGATTTTTAGTAAAGTGATTTCAATTGGATTCATTGTTAACTAGCACAGTTGAGGAAAATTTTATTTCTGTGAAAATGAGAAAACTGGAAACTACTGATAGTAAATTTATACACACGTATCAGCATCGGGCACAATGGTCTGTGACAATGCGAAGCATTGCTAGGTAACTTGCAGAGATGGAAGCTTACTGCCCAGATGGAGAAGGCATACTCAGCTTGCTGAATCATATCACCACGTGGTCCCCATCAGAGCTGTCCCAGGGCCCACATTTCTAAGCATGGGTCCCATCATGCGACGTGTCCCCAGCTCTCCTCCCACCTCGCTTTGCTCCTGCAGTAACGAGTGTACTCCAGTAACTTTCTCTTGAGCAGTTTTCTTAGATTTATTCCTATATTTTAATGTTCTTATTTTCTATTGCAAACCAGATATTTTCTTACCTTTATTTTGACATTTAAAAATTTGTTTATTTCCAACTCAACTTTCTTTTTAATTCTTCTACTTATTTAGATGTTTTTAAAAATTGCTTTTCTACATTTTGATCGATGTATTGTGAGCATTATTTTCTAATAATCACATTTAAGATGTAAAGGGGCTTCCCTGGTGGCTCAGACGGTAAAGAATCTGTCTGCAATGCAGGAGACTGGGGTTCAATCCCTGGATTGGGAAGATCCCCTGGAGAAGGGAATGGCAACCCACTCCAGTATTCTTGCCTGGAGAATTCCATGGGCAGAGGAGCCTGGTGGGCTATAGTCCACAGGGTCACAAACAGATGGACAAGACTGAAGCGACTAAAACACACACACAAGATATAAAATATTATATAATATGAACTAGTTTAAAAATTTTATATCTAATAATGAAACAAGAAATCCCATTTTTAAATAGCAAATTTATCCTATTAATATGGTTGGAAATTTTACTACAGTTGTATTTAAAGATTTTGAAAACAAAGACAAAATGAGTACGTGCAATTATCAGCAGCTGATAGAAATGAAGGTAGACGCTTCACAATGAACGAGAGGCGTATGCCAATTGTGCAACAGCGTTAGTCATGAGAATCCCTTGTTTCCATGAAAGCAGTAGTGTTGCGTCACCTCTATGTGAAGGAATTACAACTTGGTCTATTTTGGGGTTAAAACAGGATTGTCATTTCTCCTTTGATGGTACTTTCTTTGAATCGCTGTTTCACAATCTATTAGCCTCTTATGGTTTGGTCAGAAATAAGAAGGCAATTGATAAAAGAACACAACTGACTGTATTTCACTGAAACTTTAAGAAATATTGCCCCAAATTGGAGCCACTTTGCTATAACAGAAAACCAAAATGTTAAAAAGTTTAGATGGAAAAAAACTCCTCTCACCAATCTTTATACTTACCTTGTTCTTGTTATAAGCAGTTATTAAACATTAAAAAATAAGCTATCTTGAATTTATTACTTTCTAGCCCAACTTCTTCTTATTGAGTCACTAAGTCATGTCTCTGACTCTTTGCAACCCCATGGACTGTAGCCTCCCAGGCTCCTTTGTCCATGAGATTTCCCAGGCAAGAATACTGGAGTGGGTTGCCATTTCATACTCCAGGGGATTGTCCCAACCCAGAGATTGAACCACATCTCCTGTATGCATCTCCTGCATTGCAGGTGGATTCTTCACTACTGAGCCACCAGGGATAAACAGTTATTAAACATTAAAAAATAAGCTATATTGAAGTTATCATTTTCTGACCCAATACATTCAATAATTGGTTACAATAGTAGAAAATAGTTTTTAAAATAACTGAAGTTTATTCCTATCTTAGACATGGCAATAAGGTAGATTTTTAGCTTCTGATCAAAATTCTCAAAGTTTAAATTTGCTTTTTGGAAATGGAAAAAATTTTGGAATTCGATGAAAAAAAATATATATATGTTCAAGTATATATAGCATATATATATATATACTTAAAAATAAATTCAAACATATCCAAAGTGTAACAGAAAAACTTCCCATGAACCAATTCTCAAGCACTAGGAAGATACTAGAATTATATTCTTAAACTTTTATTTATCTATCGACCTGTTTATTTATAAAGGGGTGTTTTGTTTTACTCATTACATACTATTTTAAATGATAGAAAAATATAAGGAGATACAGCTACTGGAATTATGAAATGATTTGGGGAGTATCTTCCTTATTTGGGGATATAAGTGTGCCAATTTGTGATTCCACCCCCTGGCCTAGAGGAGACACCTCTACAGACAAGCCTGTGGGAAGCTATCTGTACAAGTGGATACAAGAAGGGCACGGGCGGGAGTCCTCTTAGGCTGATCCTAGCCTGCTCCTTCCCCTGGACCTTCCCACCCTGTGTCTGACCTTTAATGTGTCCTTCCTGCCCCACAGGAGCATCTGCCTGGTCCCCTTTGAGCTGTCCTGAATAACTGCGGGCTCTGGGGTTTGTCTGCTTGGATTTAAATGTCAGCCTCTCCACTTAACATTAGCGGGCCACTGGGCAAGCCTTCCACCCTCTCCTGGTATATCCTCATCCCTAAGACGACTGTAACAATAGCATTCATGCTGGATTTGGTTATTGGTCCCAGTCTTCATGTTCCCATAGTAGTGCTACACATCCACACTCCTGACGAGGCCTCCTGGGGGGCAGAGTGTCTTGTCCCTGACCCTTGACTTTGGCCTTGGCCGTTGGACTTGTTGGGACAGGTGGTTAGTGTACAAGAGGCAAGCAAAGGCCTGAAGCATGCCTGTGAGATTGGGTGTGCCCTCTTGCACCTCCACGTTACCACTAGAAGCACAAGCTCTGAGTGTCCCGGAAGAAGAGACACTGGGGATCTCATGAACTTAACCTGTGGCGGGCACCCACACCCAGCTGAGCCTGGCTGCAGCCTTCAAGTGCTAGGTGACTTACAGCTGTGTGAGCAAGAAGCAAACACTTGTTTTTGTAAGCTATCGTGTTTTGAGATGATCTGTTCTGTGTCATTTCTGTGACATTAGCTGACTAATACAGCTCCTGAGGTACAGGGTGACTGTAAAGATAAAATTTGGTGCTCTATAAAGGCTGTAGAGTTCATCTCACCATAACTGCTCAGCCAGGGTTGGGTTTTTAGTCTGTTTCCAACCCTCTGGGTCATGCCCTGGCTCCCTAACTGCCTCTTCCCAGCAGGCTGAGTTTTTTTCAGCTTGGGACTGACCCTCTTGTGAAAAGAAACCCAGACACCCTGTACTGGTCATGAATCCAGGCCAGTTCCTCAAGACAGAGCCCCCTAGTCAGAGATGGAGACTATCTGGTAGGATCCTTTACGGAAGCAGTCATATTAGAGTTTCTGATAGTTAAAATGAGAACACTACTCATATCAGAAACATTTAGAAAGATTATATAAACAATTTTCCTTTCTAACATTTTTTTTTCCCCTCACCAGAGTTCACTTAAGCCATGAGGATTATTTCCTCTCCCTATGGATGGAAATCGCTCTTTCAGTGAAGCTGAAGACCCCAAGAAAAAAATGCTGCTGCTGCTGCTAAGTCACTTCAGTCGTGTCTGACTCTGTGCGACCCCACAGACTGCAGCCCACCAGGCTCCCCCATCCCTGGGATTCTCCAGGCAAGAACACTGGAGTGGGTTCCCATTTCCTTCTCCAATGCATGAAAGTGAAAAGTGAAAGTGAAGTCGCTCAGTCGTGTCCAACTCCCAGCGACCCTATGGACTGCAGCCTACCAGGCTCCTCTGTCCGTAGGATTTTCCAGGCAAGAGTACTGGAGTGGGGTGCCATTGCCTTCTCCAAAGAAAAAAGTGATCCCAGACCAAATAAGTAAAATGAAACTTGTTGTCAGCTTTCCTTTTCGGAAACATGCCAGAAATAAGCCAGAGTTTAATTTTCAACAAGGTTAATAAGAGTCATCTTTCACTTGACAAACGGTCCCTGTGAGGTAGTATTTGAGCCCTGTGACCCGAGCAGGTGTGAAAGTGCAGGCACGGACCACACACACGCACACAGCTGTGGCAGGTGACTAAACACACCAAGAGGTGCAAACTGATGGGCAAGTAAATGCCAGATGTTGATTAAATTTGACACAGGCTGAGTGGAGATGGGTGCAATAGAGGGACAAGGGTCATCTCTTTAGAAGTAGCCAGCAGGGAAGCTGAAAGCCGGGGCAACAAGGAGAGTCAGGGAACAAGCCTTGCTTAGTCGCTTCAGTCATGTCTCACTCTTGTGACCCCAAGGACTGTAGCCCGCCAGGCTCCTTTGTCCTGGAGTGGGTTGCCATTTCCCTCCTCCGGGGGATCTTCCTGACCCAGGGATTGAACCTGAGTTTCTTTCGTCTCCTGCATCGGCAAATGGATTCTTTACTGCTGAGCCACTGGGGTAGCCCCGCACAATCCGTAACTATAGCCTTTATGCACTCATGCATGCTCAGTCACTCAGTCGTGTCCAGCTCTTTGCAACCCCACAGAGGACAATCCTCTGTCCATGGGATTCTCCAGGCAAGAATACTGGAGTGGGTTGCCATTCCCTTCTCCAGTGGATCTTCCCAACCCAGGGATCAAACCCGAGTGTCCTGCTTGGCAGGCCGGTTCTTTACCACTGTGCTACCTGGGAAGCCCCACAGCCTTTATGTGTGTGTGCTCAGTCCCTCTTTGCAACCCCATGAACTATGACCCTCCAGGCTCCTCTGTGCATGGGATTCTCCAGGCAAGAATACTGGAGTGGGTTGCCATGCCCTCCTCTAGGGCATCTTCCCAACCCAGGGGTCAAACCCGGGTCTCCCACATTGCAGGCAGATTCTTTACCATCTGAGCCACCAGGGAAGTCCAAGAATACTGGGGTGGGTAGCCTATCCCTTCTCCAGGGGATCTTCCCAACCCGGGAATTAAACCAGGGTCTCCTGAATTGCAGGGAGATTCTGTTCGAGATGAGCTACCAGGAAAGACCCCATAGCTTATGCGTTTTATCAAATGAAAAGCATTTCATGAATAAACACAAATCCTGGGGTGTCTGTTTCTACTTTATCTATTTGTATTGCATTGAAGAGGCTCTTTTTTGCCAGTTGGTCAAATTCTTTCAACAACAAGAAGAACCTATTAAATCTGTAGCATTGTTAACAGTCATAATTTTTCAAGATCCCAAACCCACAATGTGAGTTTGGGTTAAAGCGGACTCAAACGTCAGTGTAACTGTTGATTACAACAAATAATGACTGAGAAGAGTTGAAATTTAGTGAACTAATTGCATTTGTGGTTTTTCGAATCTTGTAACATGAAAGAATGTACCAAATTTATGTTAATACTGGTCATAGTTAATATTTTGCTTAGCTCTTTAATAACTCAAATAATATTTCTTTTTATTTGGCTGTGCTGAGTCTTAGTTTTGGCACGTCAGATCTTGGATCTTCATTGTGGCATGTGGGATCCATTACTAGTCCCCTGACCAAGGATTGAAGGCTCCCTGCATTGGGAGCATGGAGTCTTAGCCACTGGACCACCAGGGAAGTCCCATTAATAACGTCTAATAGAAAAGTACTTTGAATGAAAAGGATGCTGATATACGTGTCACAGTAAACCACTAATCAGATCGTCTCCCCTGGTTACCAATGATCTCTGCACTTCAGGATCCAATTCACAAACCTCACAGTTCATGTTACTTGACTTCTGTTTGGGATGTGCACATAATTCGTTGTTAAACTGGGCCGCTCTTAAGAGTGAATGGTGGCGGGGCGGGGGAGGTTATCGTTAGTAATGACGTCGGGCCAAAAGCAGGCGTGAGCCGGGCCTGTCCTGGGCCAGGAGGGTCACCCTGCTGACGGCCGAATTTGACAGAGCCGACCAGTCTCCTCCTTGATGCACGTTCTTCATTTGGCTCCAAAGCACCACACTCTCTTGCTTTTCTTCTCATTTCACAAATTTCTTATTCCCGACCTCCTTGGGTAGTTTTCATCTTCCCCTCAACCTTTTAACGTTGATACACCCTGGGGCTCAGCCCTTGGTCCCCCTTTCTTTTTCTGGTGATCTTATCCAATCTCATGCTGTTAAATATAACCCACGTGTCGATGTGATGGTTTTAAAAACATGATCCCACAGCTTTCTGTACACCTTTCTTCAGGAGGCGAAGCTTAATTTCACTCCCTCTGAGTGTGATCTGAACTTCCTGACTGGCTTCTACTGAACAGATTATGGCAGAAGAACTCGAATGCCGTTTCTGAGATTAGGTTACAAACAGGCTGCAGCTTCCATACGGGGCAATCCCTCACTCCCTTGGATCACACATCCCCAGGTGAGCCATGTCAGATTGTGAGGTGACCCTTCTCTCTGCCCTGGCTTCTGCCCTGACCCCGGGCCACTTCCCACGAAGCAGCCAGTGCGATCCTGCTCCATCCCTTTCCAGGCTCCCATCTCACCCAACAAAGAAAAGAAGCCAGAGTCCTGCCTCCTGCGAGCCCGCTGGGGTGTCTGATCGGGCACTTGTTGCCTGCTGCCACGTCTCCCATCCTCCTGCCCTTCTTCCTTCTGCTCCCCTCCCCCCCCCCCAGCCACCGTGTTGCCCTTCATCATGCCAGGCACATGCCAGCCTTTGGCCTTTGCTCTTGATGTTTTCTGGGCCAGGAATACTGCTATCCACCCTGCCAACTTTCCTTTCTTTCATGTTTGCTCAAAACTCTCCTTTGCAGTGAAGACCCCTCCTTTGCCATGAATTGCTGATTCTTTTACCCAATTCTAATTTTTTCCCCCAAGACACATACCACTTTCCAACATACTGAAAGTGAAAGTGCTCAGTTGTGTCCGACTCTTTGTGACCCCATGGACTGTAGCCTGCCAGGCTCCTCCAGCCATGGGCTTTTCCAGGCAAGAATACTGGAGTGGGTTGCCGTTTCCTTCTCCAGGGGATCTTCTCTACCCAGGGACTGAACCTGGGTCTCTCGCATTGCACTCAGACTCTTTACCCTCTGAGCCACCAGGGAATCTCTAGATCATTTATTATGTTTCTTGTCTACTTTCTGTCCCCCCTTGCTAGAATATAAGCCCCACAAGAGCAGGGCTTTTTGTCTATTTTATCCTAAGTGCCTGGAACGGTGTCTGTTATACAGAGATGCTCAGCAAAGAAATGTGTCGACCAATGAGTGGTTCCATCATGGGCACCATCATCTGGTGCCAGGCATATCAAGGCTAAGAACCCAAGAAGAAATGATAATTTTCATGGATATCATTAACACCAGGCCAAATGGCAAGTATCAGTTTACAGATCTCCATTCGTCTGTTCATTTACTGAACTTGGGCCTTTGTGGGTTTCCTTCAGAGCAGCCGAGCAGTGAAGAGTGCAGGCTCTGAAACCCGAGTGCCTGGGGCCTGGGTCCAGCTCCACTACCCACGGACTTGGTGACCTTGGGAAATGCCTGGCTTCCTATCTAGAGAGCAGAAAAGGAACCTCTGCATGTTGTACATTTCGGGGCTCAGTCCTGAGTCCCCTTCTCTTTTTTTCTGGACACTCACTATTATGGTGATTTTAACTAACCTCATGGTTTTAAACACAATCTATCTATCAATCAATCTATCTATATATTTGTTTTAAATATTTATTTATTTACTTGGCTGTGTCGAGTCTTAGTTGTGGCATGTGGGATCTTTGATGTGGCACGCAGGCTCAGTTGCCCAGAAGCCTGTGGGATCTTAGTTGCCTAGACAGGGATTGAACTTGCATCCCCTGTTTTTCGAGGTGGTCCTTAACCACTGGCCAGCAGGGAAGTCCCCGCAGCTTGCATGTTGATATGACGCTCATGAACACGTTCGTGAGTCCTTTAGCAGATCCCCCTCCAAAAGCTGAAGGTTAATTTTTCTCCTTTCATGTGCAGGCTGGACTTGTCGATTCCCTTCTACAAACAGACAATGAAGAGTGACAAGATGTCATTTCCTACCTGATAGGAATTTTTTGAGAATGAAGTGAGTTACTAGATGTGAAGGATTTAGTACAATGACTGGCAGGAAGTGAAAGTCACTCAGTCGTGTCTGACTCTTTGCAACTCCATGGACTATACAGTCCGTGGAATTCTCCAGGCCAGAATACTGGAGCGGGTAGCCTTTCCCTTCTCCAGGGGATCTTCCCAACCCAGGAATCGAACCCAGGTCTCCCGCATTGCAGGCAGATTCTTTACCAGCTGAGCCACAGGGAAGCCCCAGAGCAAGCACATACTATGTTCGCAATACTCGGCACGTTGGGTCCTTGTGTGCTACGTCGTTTCAGTCGTGTCTGACTCTTTGTGACCCCATGGACTGTAGCCCACCAGGCTGCTCTATCCATGGGATTCTCCAGGCAAGAAGACTGGAGTGGGCTGCCATAACCTTCTCCAGAGGATCTTCCCAACCCAGGGATTGAACCCTGGTCCCTTGCATTGCAGGCAGATTCTTTACCGTTTGAGCTACAGGGAAATCCTGTTAGGTATTGGTAAATGCTTGTAAATATGTCAAGTAAAGGCCTTGAGCTTGGAAGCTCCTTAAGTGTGTTAATACATTAATGTCAATATTAAAATACATCAACTTCATAAGGGGGACAGCCAAAGCCAGCCTCACGAACAAACGTGGCCTGTGCGGTGACCCCGTGCTCAGAAGACCCCTGTGCTCGGCTTCATTTTCTGCTCTTTGAACTGAGCACCCCACATTTTCATTTCACCCCAGGCTCTGCAGCCAGTCCTGGGGGTGGTTATTACCAACCGTGAACTGCTATTGCTCTGGGTTAAGGACATTTCAAAACAACTGGGCATGTTATGAAATACACTTAACTTCTTTGTGTCTCACACTATTTATAGTAAAATGCAACTGAAAACATTTCCCTTTGGCTGTGGAGGCAAAGGGCGTGTTCTTGCCAATAGATTGCAATAGACTGTTATTGATTTTCACTCACTGATGCTAATCACACTGATCGGAAAGTAACCATGCGGCTCACAGTTCTAAAAATCAGATATCAAACCCTGTAAAAATATAGCAAAATTTCTTTAAAATAGCTCATTATGCATAGTTGAACATGGTACCAACTATATCCTAAAAACTTAGTAGAACATTCTGCTCTAAACTAAATTAGATAAATTGACTACACTTTCCAAACATAGAGGAGTTGCACTCTTTGAATTAAAAACAACAATCCAAACTAAAGCAGACTCAAGAATCAGTCATCATTCCTTCCCTTCTGTCCACCATACCTCTCCTATCAGATTATAAAGAGCCTGAGAGCTTGGACTCTATCACCACCAGACACAGCAGAATGACTCAGGCAGAGCACACCCTCTACAACGCTAGTAGTGACTAGTTAGTTAATCATTAATTATTAACAATTAACTTCCAGGCTAGTGAGAGCTATGAGCTTTCTTCTCTGCTCTCTCTGGGCCAAAGGTGGGGCCTCAGAGTCCTTCCTGGAAAGCACTTGAGAAAGTGACTGTTCTTCATAGCAAATGCTTTACACAGGGGTCCCCGTCCCCTGGGTTATGGACCACTACCTGTCCGTGGCCACACGGCAGGAAGTGAATGGTGGGCGACTAAAGCTGCATCTGTATTTACAGCTGCTGCCTGAGCCCTGCCTCCTGTCAAATCAGCAGGGGCATTAGATTCTCAAAGGAGCGCAAATCTTACTGTGAACCGGGCTTATGAGCGATCCAGGTTGTGTGCGCTCCTTATGAGAATCATCCTGAAACCACTCCCTACTCCCTAGCCTGTGGGAAAATTGTCTTCCACAAAATCAGCCCCTGGTGCCAAAAAGATTGGGGACTCCTGGCTTAACATGAGTGCCAGGCCCATTCTAAGCTCTGTACATGTAGCCACCCTTTTGATCCCCACCCCAAGCCACTCTATGAGGGAGGTGCTATTTTTATCCCCACTTTACAGATGAGAAAACTGAGGCATATAGAACAGTGCAGTTCCAGAGCATATGCTTTGATTGTGCACAGAGCTGTGTCCCTAAGCCTGGGTTAGAGCTGGCCACGGGAAGAGGGGTGCAGCCTCCCAGGTGGCAGGAACAGCTGGGACAGAAGCACAAGGTCCATTAGAGGAGACGACGCAGTGGGTTCGAGGGCTGGGCCATGGGAGTGTGTGGACATCTGATCCACCTACTCAGCAACTGCTGTCAGCCTGACTCCTTTGGGAAGAGGAAGAGGGTTCCTGTGTTATCCTTTCCAAGCAGTGTGTGAAGGCTCAGGTCCGGGCTTGGCTGCAGCCCTGCAGCCGGGGAGGCCACGTGGTTGGGTCTGGCAAGGTCTCAGGATGCTGCGACCAGGTGCCTGCAGCCGACCCACAGCGCCCCTCTTGGTGCAGAGCCCGTGTGGCGGACTGGCCTTGTGAACAGATGCCCACACCCTGTGCGCATCTTTGGGTTTCTCCCCTGACTGCGGGCAGGAGCGAGCCTTTTGAGGAAGGACTTGAGGTGTTTGTTTGAATGAAAGCGAGGAATGATTCAGCAGCCTGCACAGTGCTCTGTGCGGACCAGGCAGGAAGGGGCCGCTTCACTTTCTCGGGATGTGCTGGGCAGGACTTCCCCAGCTGCTGTTTGTGCCTCGGGGGATTTCTCGTGGTTCTGAAAACAACACTTCCCTGGCTGGGACGAATATGAGGGGAGGATGCCAGATACGTTTTGAATTCTTTGAAATCTCTAAGCATCTAAGAAAATTAATCATGGTGGGTAGGTGTGAGAAGCTCTTTAAAACGGGCACGTTTTCCCCCAAAGCTTAAAATAGAACTTTTCAAGGGAAATTAAATGAAAGTATAAAAAATTTGCAAATGCTTTCCTTCTTATAAGACAGAAGTACAATACCCTTCCCACCGCCCCCATCCAGTCATCATCCATGCAAAGGAGGGTCTTTCCCTCCACTGCTGCACAGACAACCCCATGTCTCTCAAATCGTTTCCACGGCTCTGGCCTGCACTTTGCATGAAGACCCTGAGCTGACTGTGGACATGAGAACTTCCCCCTGGGGGCCCACGCTTTCCCTGAGGAATCAATCCCACAAGTCTCTAAAGTCTATGTTCAGCAGCCCCATCCCAACTTTCCTTTGCCAATGTGGAATTTGCGGAAGGCTGTCACACATCCCCCGAACCCTTTTCTTTCTGAAAAATCCGTGGAATCCTATTTGATGTGCATGTGCCCCTGGGAAGTGCAGCTCAAGTCAGAGAGCTTCCCCCCGGGATCCGGGTGCTGCCCTCTGAGAAACAGGGTGCAAGTGTTAGGCTTGCTTCCGCTACTTCCTCTCGGGGGACTTGTGACAAGCACTCAGTCTCTCTGAGCTTTAACTTCCTCATCTGTGAAATGGGTTGGGAGGATTAAGCCAGCTGACACGCGTGATGTGCCTGGCAGGTGCTCAGTTCCGAAAGTGAGGTGGGTGTTCCCCAGGCACTTGGGCCCAGTAACACACTTGAGTCTCGGGCTCTCTGAATTCTGCTGTGGCAATAAAAGACGCAGAAGCCGGCAGGCATAGCTCATTTCCAGAAGGCAAATGAGCAGGCTCCAAGGTGACTTTCCTCCAGGTAGTCACTGCCCTGGGATTGAACTGGAGCTCAGGTGCATTCGTGGTCAGGGGGTCATACCCCGGGTGCCCTGGGTCCCATCCTCAGGGCCGCCGTGTCCCTCATTCAGAATCAGACATCCTCTTGCAGCCAAAGTCAACTGGTGGCCTGGCCAAGCGGCTCCTGCCACCACTCCTTGTTTGGGCTGCCACCTTGGAAACTGCTCAAGGCCAGTGCTCCCCTTCTCCCTGCCCAGGAAAAGTTGTTTTTTATTCCCTTTAAGCTTTGTGGGCCCTCTGGAAGGAGGAGAGGAACCCCCTCAAACCAAAGGACAGGAGGGTAGGGCAGGTAGGTGGCAAGGTGGGGCAGGGTGCTATCCACTGGGTGGTTTATCCCCGCTGGTCCAGGTCATCTTCCTGGCTCTGCCGGGGGTATTCTTCACCCACTACCAGCCTCTTGGGCACCCTCCTGCCCTGTCCCAGAGGAAATGAAGAGAGTTACTTAGTTGCTGGGTGATCATTGGTCCCATTTCTCACTTGGGTGCAGCTAATCTATCAGACACTGTGGCGAGGGGAGGAGAGAAGGGACAGGCTCCACGTGAGGAGTGGGGTAGAGGGACCTGGTCTTTTTCCTTCCCTCTCTGCCCAGAGCAGATTGAGGCAAAGGAGCATACAGGCACGTGTTCCTTCTGGGGAATGGGAAAGAAATCAAGAGACATTGCTGATACACACTCAGCCTACAAGTCAGAAAATTAATACTGCCCTTCTTTTGATGTAGCCTCTCCTGATCTAATAGAAACGTTGAGGACGTATAATTGCATATTTTCCCCCAGAGAAATATGATTATCATGGTAATTAACATGAACTTAATTACTGAGTTTCTAACTTTCTGATTTCAAATTTGTTGCTGTGAACACTTTAAGCACTTCTTAGCAACCCAACAGATCAAGTTCACTAAGAGTTCTTTTTAAATGATGGCTCTCCTATACCCTAACCGCCCTACTAGCTTTCAACCTGCTACACCTGTGATGTTGCCTGAGGCAGGCAGCCTCTCCAGTCTCATGGTCTCATTTGTCAAATGAAGGGGGAGCTCTCTTTGAGATGCCTTCAGGCAGGGGGGACTCGGAAAGAAAGTGCCTTTTCACAGACAGGAAGACAGTGCCAGTCGTGTGACTTACCTCTGCTTGGCGACGACCAGCCAGTCCCTGAAGAGGAAGAGGTGCCTCTCCTTGGTCCTGGGGCCCTGAGTCAGCACCACGGGGCACTGGAGGATAGACTCTGTCTGCTGGGTGGGCAGGTCCAGCTGCTGGAGGGACACTGCGGATGCCAGGCCTTTCCTGGGTGGAAGAGAGTAGGAATGAGCCTCTAAGGGATAGTGGTCGGTAGACAGATAGGATGTGAGGAGACACAGCTCAGAACAGCATGTCACCAGGAGTCTGGCTTAACTGGGGTGGAAATTAGGAGGGAAAACAGTGAAGAGGCTAACTGCAAGTTGCTGTTTATTTTTTTCTTCAAAACTGGATTTACAATCAAGCATCATCAGTCAAGAAATGTTGGTCCTGCGTCAGTGAATAGCGAATACATGCTTATAATCTAACGGTTGAGAATTTCTGCGAGAATTTTAACCCAAGGCAATGCGTCCCAAACCTTTTCGTGTCACCAGGAGGTGAACTGAGGCTGCAAACTGGCTGGCTGGGCGTCCAGGTGCGGGGAAGCCGAGGGGAGCAGTGAGGTGGCGTCGCTGTCACTCATTTGTGGCACACGGGCGGGAAGCTCGGGCTGACTGACTGAGGAAAAGTTTTCCCTAAAGGTCGTAGTGGTCAGGTTTAGCCTACAGTGAAATCTAATCTTACGACTCCAAATCAGTGGTTTTCCTGCACAGCATGATTCTGCAGCGTGGAGAGTAAACCGTGGAAACGCATGACTTGATTCCAGCACCTTCTCCTTGTGATTCTTAGCAAGTTGGGACCACTCAGTTCCTGTTGGTTGTTCACTTCCTGGTCATTCACTCAGTTTCCAGCAGACATGGATGACCTCAGTGTGCGTGCGTGCGTGCGTGTATACGTGCCTACGTGCGTGCGTGGAAGGAGAGAAGGCGAGGCGCGCAACTCTTTTATGTGACTCGGGAATTAGCCTACCAAGATGGCTGCCTGCTTGGCCTGTTTTACGGTTGCTTTAACATTTTGCTCACATTCCTTCCATCCTAAAGGCGGCAGTACTGACTCTTGGAGGCAGAACTTTTATACAGGGAACCTGTTTAATTCAGATGTGTTGTCTGAATAAAGCTGTGCTGGGGCTTAAGGACACATTTCTGTTATTTAAAGCAAACGTGAACATTTTCAATACTCTGCATTCTCCAGAAATCAATGATATGTGGCACGAGTCTTTGACGGAGTGCCCTGATGAAGAGTTCCCGCTGGTTAACCCCACTCTGCCTCCTGACCTTTCCACCCACCCCACACCTCCCACTGCCTTCACTTAGTTACTCTCAGCACAAGCTCCGGTCCAGAAATGATGGGGACCCGGGTGAAGCCTGGGGGTGTGTGCCGTAGAGCCTTTCCAGCTCTTGGTTGATGGTTACTTAACTATTCAGGGAGGGAACCAGGGTAGAGAAGTGTTAGTCACTTAGTCTGTCTGTGTCTCTTTGCCACCTGTAGAGTGTAGCCTGGCAGGCTCCTCTGTCCATGGAATTCTCCAGGCAAGAATACTGGAGTGGGTAGCCATCCCCTTCTTCAGGGGATCTTTCCCAGCCAGGGACATCGAACTGATGTCTCCTGCGTTGTAGGTGGATTCTCTACCATCTGAGCCACCGGCGAAGCCCCTAAATAGAGAGCCCCTGGAAGCCCAAGGGTAGAGAAATTGGGACTCAAACCACAGGACCCAGGAACTAGAACTCCCTTCTGTGTTTATTAACTGACACATACCACTTTATATATGGAGAAGGAAACGGCAACCCACTCCAGTACTGTTGCCTGGAAAATCCCATGGAAGGAGGAGCCTGGTACGCAACAGTCCATGGGGCTGCAAAGAGTCGGACACGACTGAGCGACTTCACTTTCTTTCACTTTCACCCCTTTATATAAAATAAATGACAAGGATTTTCTGTATAACACAGGGTACTATATTCAGTATCTTGTAATAACCTATAATGGAAAAGAATCTGAAACTGTATACCTGAAACTAACACAACATTGTAAATCAACTATGGTTAAATAAATTTAAAAAAACCCACATTGTTTAAAAAGAGATAAATAAATGTATTTTGGTTGCCTCTGAGCTTATTCGGAAATGCCTAATTATTTTCATATGTTGGAGGGACAGAAGCTCACTAGTACAAAGGACAACTGGCTACACCCAGCAGAGCCTGCCTCACTGCCTGACCCAGAGGCTGCACCCTCAAATGCCTGGGTGCCAGGTGGGCAAAGTGAATGGTTGTGGTGTGTAATGGGGAGTGGTGGGGTCTGTGGAAAAATGGCAGAAGTCTTGCTGTGTCCAAGGGGGTGGTCCACCAGCACCATACGGGAATGTTGGCCCAGCGTCCCTGCCGGCTATTTAAAAAGCCAGAAAGCCAGCATCTTATTAAATGTCAAGTGATTCTAAGCATTTATTTAAACACAGGAGGGCAATGCTCTGACTGCTGGCCTCTTTTCAGCCTTAGTCACCTGCAGCTTTAGAGCACATAAAAACATTAATACAGAGCCTCTGATGATTTGAGCAAAATATTTGAATATTTAAAATCTGATGTTACAAGCTATATTGAGAGTAACAGATCTAAACCTGTCAGATAATTATTCATTTCAGCTTTAAAAACTATGGACACAGAGATAAGCCATGACCAGCAAGAGGAAGTAGGTGAGGTTTCTTTTTTAGAATGCTGCCCCCGCCAAGCACTTTTCCACATTTTGATGTTGGTCTAGACACTGTTTTTTCTTTCCCCTCACATTTCACTGCTCTTCCCCTTAACCATCCCTTCCCTCTTCTCTGCATTTCTTTGATATCCCAGAGGACTGTACAGCCACAGAGGCTTTACTTTTCCTATACACAGAGACCCACTCTGAGTGACGTCATGAAAAAAAAAGCACCTCGTGTTAACCATACTTCACAACAAAGGCGCCTCAGCACTCTCCCCTGAGGGGAAATTTTTTAAACGTGCTGAAATAGGAAACGAGTGATGTAGCAAATACATGCTGAATGGAAATAACGTTGCCCTTTGCCTTTCCACGTAGTGATGAGTTTCCGGCCGAGTGGGGCCGGATGGCAGCTTCTCACAGTGAAAGTGCTGGCTGCCTGCGCTTTATGAGACCCGAGCCGCTGCCCTAGACCCTGACCTGGGGACTTATATAGTACATTGAAGGCCCCTGCTGGACTCAGAGTCAGCTCCTGGCCTGAGCAAGCTTGCGAGCATGCTTCAAGTCAGTCCGTTCAGTCGTGTCTGACTCTTTGTGACCCCATGGACTGTAGCATGCCTGGCCTCCCTGTCCATGACCAACTCCCAGAGCTTCCTCAAACTCATGTCCATTGAGTCAGTGATGCCATCCAACCATCTCATCCTCTGTTGTCCCCTTCTCCTCCTGCCTTCAATCGTTCCCAGCATCAGGGTCTTTTCCAATGAGTCAGTTCTTTGCATCAGGTGGCCAAAGTTTTGGAGTTTCAGCTTCAATAGCAGTCCTTCCAATGAATATTCAGGACTGAGTTCCTTTAGGATTGACTGGTTTGATCTCCTTGCAGTCTAAGGGACTCTCAAAAGTCTTCTCCAGCACCACTTTGCTTCAAGAAAGGGAAGAAAGAAGTTTCTCATGGAAGCAGAGTGAGTATGCTCATAGGGACCACTCACTGGAAGGGCCAGGTACCAGGCTACTCTAGTCCAACTCTCTGACCTGAACTCCATCTCTCTCTAGATCTGACATAAGGAATGGAGAACGATGAAGCATTTAGGGGTTCTCTGAGTGACTGGTGGTTTTTCAAAAGGAACAAAGTGCTCTTAAACTGATTTCAGCAGTAGAAAGCCTGAGCTGGAGGTCATGTGTCGCAGGGGCTGGGGTTTAGAGGCAGCCGAGACGTGGGCCTTCTGTTCCCCAGGACCTTGGGGTGGCCTGCTTTAGGAGCCGCCCTGAGTAAAGATGTAGACACACCTCTCTCTCTCCAGGCACTCTGTTTCAAGGTGTTTTCCCCTGAAGTCTGGGTGTAAGCCTTGTCCTGCATAACTCAATAGTTTCTCCGGGTTTCCTCGTCTCAGACCTGAATTCCCCTGACTCTCTGAGCCCCTCCATCCTCCACATAACTCTCTGGGGATTTTTTTAAGTGTATGAGCTTGATCTAGTCCCAGACTTAAAATGCTGCAGAGCTGCCGCTGCCTTTGAGATTCTCAGGGCTCTTGTGGTCTGAGCCTCTTTTCCTCCTGTGATGTTATCATCGTGTGAAAGTGCGAAAGTCGCTCAGTCATGTCTGACTCTTTGCAACCCCTTTGGAATTCTCCAGGCCATAATAATGGAGAGGGTAGCCTTTTACTTCTCCAGGGGATCTTCCCAACCCAGGGATCAAACCCAGTTCTCCCACATTGCAGGCAGATTCTTTACCAGCTGAGCCACAAGGGAAGCCCTTGTGTTATCATTAGTTATCATTGTGTTATCATTAGTTCTCTAATATTTTCTCTAAAATTCATACATGGCTTTCAGATGGTTTAGAGTTTAGACTACTCTTTGCCCACATGGCCTTTCTTGATTTTAATTCTCATCTACTTGGTGAGTCAGGCAGGAATCCGTGAGCCCTATTTATAGATGGGCAACCCAAGGCTCAGAAATGTGAGGAACAGAAGATAAATGTTGACGGGAGGAGATAAAGCCAGGTCTCTAGACTCTAAATATCCTGCAGGAGGATTTTCTAAACAGGAGTCCAAGGGTGGCTTCGTGGGGGCTGGGGACATCATTTAAAAAAATCAGACTCCCAAAGGACTTTATGTCTCCTAACTAGGATTCACTATTCCATAGGGACTTCACGAGTGTATAAACGACACACTACTACTAGCCATTTAGGACATGTCCCTGTGTACCTGCGGTGGCCCCTTCTAGCCTGGCCAATTCCTTCTTGTCTATCAGAATCCATTCTCCATCCAACTGAAACCAGCTCTGACTCTTCGGCACAAGGGGGTGCTTCCTTGGAGTTTGCCAGCACCTTGCTCTGTCTCGAACACCTGTCTTGCTCTCCTGTGGTTACTTGTTCACCTGTCACTATGGTGGGAACATTTCGAGAGCAGGGCCTTTGTTTTATCCATCGCGCAGCTCCCCTGCATCAAGCTCTGTGTCAGGTACACAGAAGGTGCTCAGTAAATCTGTTGTTTGATTGACAGCCTGGAAGCTAGGCTATTAAGATTAGACACAAAAACCAATTCCGAGCTAAATCAGGTCAGAAGATGTGGTTAGCCTGATTAACACAGGACTTGGTAAATGTCATATGAACACTGTCACTTGCATTTGAATGGTGCGGTCACCCTGATAAGTAGGGCGGATATTTCAGCCACTTACAGATCTCCTACTGTATGCAAAGTGCTCTACTACATCCCTTGCTGAGAGGATGGGTAAATTCTGTTTGATTCGGCCACGCTCATATCAAGTTTGAGGTCTGGAGGTGGTTCCACAGCCAGACCATCCAGGGTGCTCGTGCTTAGATACTCTTAGAGGTACCTGAACCTCCTAAACCTAAACATCTGGTCCCAGGGGTCAACTGGCAAGATAACCTGGAAGCCATAATCAGTTCAGTTCAGTTGCTCAGTCGTGTCTGACTCTTTGTGACCCCATGAATCGCAGCACGCCAGGCCTCCCTGTCCATCACCAACTCCCGGAGTTCACTCAGACTCACGTCCATCGAGTCAGTGATGCCATCCAGCCATCTCATCCTCTGTCGTCCCCTTCTCCTCCTGTCCCCAATCCCTCCCAGCATCAGAGTCTTTTCCAATGAGTCAACTCTTTGCATGAGGTGGCCAAAGTACTGGAGTTTCAGCTTTAGCATCATTCCTTCCAAAGAAATCCCAGGGCTGATCTCCTTCAGAATGGACTGGTTGGATTTCCTTGCAGTCCAAGGGACTCTCAAGAGTCTTCTCCAACACCACACTTCAAAAGCATCAATTCTTTGGCACTCAGCCTTCTTCACAGTCGAACTCTCACATCCATACATGACCACAGGAAAAACCATAGCCTTGACTAGACGGACCTTTGTTGGCAGTCTCTGCTTTTGAATATGCTAAATAGGTTGGTCATAACTTTCCTTTCAAGGAGTAAGCGTCTTTTAATTTTATGGCTGCAGTCACCATCTGCAGTGATTTTGGAGCCCAAAAAAATAAATTCTGATACTGTTTCCACTGTTTCCCCATCTATTTCCCATGAAGTGATGGGACCGGATGCCATGATCTTCGTTTTCTGAATGTTGAGCTTTAAGCCAACTTTGTCACTCTCCTCTTTCACTTTCATCAAGAGGCTTTTTAGTTCCTCTTCACTTTCTGCCATAAGTGGTGTCATCTGCATATCTGAGCCATAATAGTTACAATTAATTGCTACTGTTATCTGTGTTGAGGTTTGAGCAAACAGTGTAGCTACAGGAGTGGCCTTCCCTTGTGGCTCAGATGGTAAAGAATCTACCTGCAGTGCAGGAGACCAGGTTTGATCCCTGGGTCAGGAAGATCCCCTGGAGAAGGGAATGGCAATCCACTCCAGTATTCTTGCCTGGAGAATCCCGGGGACAAGGGAACCTGGCAGGCTACAGTTCATGGGGTCGCAAAGAGTCAGACATGACTGGGCAACTAACACTTCCAGGTGCTGCTTTCTGTGATCAATAAACAACCCGATTCATTAGTCAAATCACACTGCTTCCAGTGACTTACCAAAGAAATGTGGTTATCTTGCCCTGTGACCAGATATTTAGCTTTAAGACATACAGGTACCTCTAAGAGTATCTAAGTAGGAGCACGCTGGTGGTGGCTATGGGACCACCTCCAGACCTCAAGCTTGATATGAGCTTGGCTGAGTCAAACAGAATTTATCCATACTCTCAGCAGGAAATGCAGTAGAGTGCCTTGCGTGTCGTAGATGATCCGTAAGTGGAGGAAAGAACCTGCTCTCTTTCCTGAAAGCAGCCCTTGAAAGCACTGGGTGAAACAGGTGCTGATGTGGCGGGAAAGGTACGTAACCTGTCTGCATTAGTGAAGCCAGACACGCTTTACTTTCACTTATCTCCTGGAATACGCTTAACCACTTGAGAGTTTTACTCAACACCCACCATCATTGTCTCTTCTCTTAACCAGATTTTCAGTCCTGATTTTTCTCATCCTTCCCTGTTGTGGATATTACCTTATGAGAGACCATTACAGTCCCTATATTCTTTGAAACCTTCATGCTAAGTTTTAACCACTAAAGATGATGATTAAAATCATAATATGTGGATTCAAATATTTGGTACCCAGCTAGCAGAATTTAACCATCTCCAGCCACAGTCTCAAAGGGCTTCTGCTGGCCTCCCTCCACCCTGTGAGATTCGGGCATCTTCTCCCAAGTGGAGGGGTGAGGAGTGGCCTTCCCAGGCAACACATGCTGTGTGGGATGCTGTGGTCCCCCGACCGCCCCCAGGTACCCTTGCTCTCCTGTAGGCCAAGTGCATCACCTACGATTTCAGTCCACTCTCCCCCATGTTTGGAGAGCCTAGGAAAGCCGTCTTCATCTGCCTGATGGAGACAATGAGTTCCCATAACTTTACCAGAGAATCTACCATCACCTGTGGTGTCTTTGTGGAAAAGACTCTGATGATGGGAAACACTGAAGGCAGAAGGAGAAGAGGGTGACAGAGGATGAGGTGGTTGGACGGCATCACCAATTCAATGGACATGAACTTGGGCGAACTCTGGGAGATGGTGAGGGACAAAGAAGCCTGGCATGCTGCAGTCCGTGGGGTCGGGAAGAGTTGGACACGACTTGGCTACTCAACAATGACAACATGGTGTCTCATTCGTGAGCCCACATGTCTGTGACTCAGGGTTGCTGACTCAGCTCAGTGACCCTCAGGCAAGCCCCCTAAGTGTTCTGCTCTGCTCCCAGCCCCTTCTGGGCAGCCTCCCCTCCCCTCCTGGGATCCTGATCACCTGCACCGGCTCTGTTGCCAGGGCAACCTTCTGAGATCAGCACCTCTTCCAGGTGATGCTGAGTGGATAGAGGCGGGGCTGTGTCTGCCGTGTCCCCTCAGGCCTCTCCTGCCCTCTGATCCCTGCCCCCAAACCATCCTTTCACAAAAGTCATGATATCAAACGTAACAACTCAAAGGCTCCCATCAGGATGGTAGCTGTATGACCTTCATTCTTAAATGACAGGAGATAGGGATTTTAGAAACAGATGGAAAATTTTATCTTCCATCAAGTGCTATGGCTTCCGCCCAAAAGCTTCCAGGAGATGTGTGAAAGCAGTAACTACTTGTCTGCAAGAACTAAGCTTTCACATTCAGGGAGGCTCTGAGGAAGGGAGGGAGCACTCTATAGGGCTCCCGGGGGCTCTCAAGTGCAGCCTGGCCCCCAGCATGAGTTGGGAACCTTCTCGTGTGTTTCAGTAGGTGTGAGTTCTATGTCCATGGCATCCTGGAATGGGGGCTCTGTGCCCAAGCGTGAGGTCTGAGGATAAAGGAGGCCACCACTGTGGAATCACAGGGGTGGCCTCCTTTCTCTGAGAGTGCTCGGGCTTTGCCACGTGCCGTCCACTGCCTGGGGCGGGCTCTGCTTGGTCATCTTCCCAGGGTCCTGCCATGTTGCTTTAGGTCCCTGTAAACTCACTCTGTGCAGAGAGTTTTAGGGAAGCCCTGAGACTCTGGCGTCACTCAGATCTGAACTGGGCTCCCAGTCCTTGTCATCCTGTGATGAGTTACTCAACCTCCTCCACTTTTGTTGGGATAAAAATTGGATCCATTCCCAAGGAGAGCTGGAGGGTAAATGGTGCAACGTGGTGACGGGGAGCAGCATCGTATGGGAAATGCCTAAGAATAGGAGTTCTTCCTTGCTGCTGTTCTGCCCTGGGTACCTCCTGGGGTGAGTGAGATCCCAGGAGGTACATGGACACTCATCCAACCTGGACCAGTTCAGCAAAGAAAAGATTGAATTTAAACATCAGTCTCAGCTCCACCTTTCACTTTGGTGAACTGTTTCTTTCCTGCTCTTTGGTCCTTTTTGGAGGGTACCCACATAATGCCAAGACCCCAGGGGTGAGCCAATGAGCAGCCCAACAACACTCTGCCCCTGTGGTGCCTGGTGCCTGGGGGTAAACTGAGGCCTTTGCTTGGTCCACCTTCATGTGGGCCAGCATGACCCGTTCTGTTGTGGGAGGGATGGTGCCCTGGAGACACAGACCCCCTAGTGATGGGCTACGAAATGAGAAGAGAACCCGGCGGCACCTCCACTCAGAGAGGCTCCCCATCTGACTACTGTGGTTCCCTGCGGGGTGTGGGGAGGTCTCCACTTACCTGGCGGGGAGCCATGCCTTGCTGAATACCTTGCCCAGTCCAGTTGCTGGCACCGAGGGGCGGCGCTGGGTCAGGCTCCCAAGCTGCAGAAACAAAGCAGAGTGGGGTTGTCTTTTTATTTTTTTCAATTATATTTTTCACTTGTAATCATTTTAATTTCCACATGCAGTTGCATGGTGGAATGCCTAACCCTAACCCTTGGAAGGAAAGCTATAACAAACCTAGACAGCGTATTAAACGCAGAGACTTCACTTTGCTGACAAAGGTCCATATAGTCAAATGGTTTTTTAGTAGTCATGGGATGTGAGAGTTGGACCATAAAGAAGGCTGAGTGCTGAAGAACTGATACTTTCAAACTGTAGTGATGGAGAAGATTCTTGAGAGTCCCTTGGACAGCAAGGAGATCAAACCAGTCAATCCTAAAGGAAATCAACCCTGAATATTCCTTAGAAGGACTGATGCTGAAGTTCCAATACTTTGGCCACCTGATGCAAAGAGTTGACTCATTTGAAAAGACTCTGATGCTGGGAAAGATTGAGGGCAGGAGGAGAAGGGGACGACAGAGGATGAGATAGTTGGATGGCATCACTGATTCAGTGGACATGAATTTGAGCAAACTCTGGGAGGACAGAGGACCCTGGTGTGCTACAGTCCATGGGGTTGCAAAGAGTTGGATGCAACTTAGCAACAACAACAACAACAATTCTTTCTTCACTCTTAATAGCTCTATATTAATAGCCACACATTCCTCTAATTTCTTAGCCACCGTGTTGCTAGACAAGTCCTTGAGGTCAGTTTTGCCAAACAGCGTGTGAGTGGAAGTCCTGCATTACTCATCTGAATGACCAAATCTACATGTCACAAATCACAATATCATAATCAGAACTTCCATCTGTACAAATGTACTCGAGAGAAGGGAAAACAGGCATCCACAAAGTCTTCTTGCAAAAGATGTCCATAGGAATATCTTTCATTAAAGCCAAAATGCGCGAAAAACCCAAAGAGAGGGGGCTGCCCTGCTCTGCCCCTTTGTAAGGGAAGTGCCACCCTCAGGAAACACCAAGTCCTCAGAGCAGGGGAGGTGGGGAGGCCGCACCTCTACACCCAGACCATCGGGTGGAGCTGGCCTGAGCACCCTCTCCTGCGGCACGGCAGGTGCAGGGGGGCTTCTCACCAGTCCCCCCGCCCCATCACCCTCTCTGTGCAGTCAGGCTGGGTCTCTGAGTCCCTGCCTAGGCTCTGCCCACAACGCCCCCTCCAGAGGTCTTTTGCCCATTTGGTACAGTCAAGAGGCTTGATTCCTGGGCCCAATTTGGAGACACTGATGCTGAAGTTGTATACTCAGCCTCTTTTAGATGTGGCAATTCAACAACCCTTAAGCAGCACTTTGGTTTTATTTCTGCAAAATACTGATCCCCAGTGTTTTCTTGGAGAAGGCAATGGCACCCCACTCCAGTACTCTTGCCTGGAAAATCCCACGGGCGGAGGAGCCTGGTAGGCTGCAGTCCACGGGGTCGTTAAGAGTCAGACACGACTGAGCGACTTCACTTTCACTTTTGACTTTCATGCATTGGAGAAGGAAATGGCACCCCACTCCAGTGTTCTTGCCTGGAAAATCCCATGGGTGGAGGAGCCTGGTAGGCTGCAGTCCATGGGGTCGTTAAGAGTCAGACACGACTGAGCGACTTCACTTTCACTTTTCACTTTCCTGCATTGGAGAAGGAAATGGCACCCCACTCCAGTGTTCTTGCCTGGAAAATCCCATGGGTGGAGGAGCCTGGTAGGCTGCAGTCCATGGGGTCGTTAAGAGTCAGACACGACTGAGCGACTTCACTTTCACTTTTGACTTTCATGCATTGGAGAAGGAAATGGCAACCCACTCCAGTATTCTTGCCTGGAGAGTCCCAGGGACGGGGGAGCCTGGTGGGCTGCCATCTATGGGGTCACACAGAGTCGGACACGACTGAAGTGACTTAGCAGTAGCAGCAGTGTTTTCTCAATGATACCTAGCTGCGTGTGTGTGAAGGAGTCTTGTTTTGCACTTTACTGAGAAAGGCCACAGATTTCTGCCACACTGTTGTCATCGTTCAGTCACTAAGTTGTGTCCGACTCTTTGAGACCCATGGTCTGCGGCACACCAGGCATCTCTGTTCTTCACCATCTCCATCTCAAACTCAACTCGCTCCATTCTTCTTGTCTGGAAAACCCTATGGACAGAGGAGCCTGGCAGGCGACAGTCCAGAAGGGTTGCAAAGAGCTGGATACGACCAACTGCACATGCACGCATGTCCACTGAGTTGGAGATGCCATCCAACCAGCTCCTGTTGACCTCTTCAGTGAATTTTCCAGTTTGTTGTGATTCACACAGTTAAAGACTTTAGCCACATTTCAGCTTTAATTGTGTGTGGGGGCTTCTATTCCAATCTATTGTGCTTTATAAACATCTCACACCCTCTGTTGGGGGCTTCCTAGACAGCGCCAGTGGAAAAGAACCCACCTGCCAATGCAGGAGATGTGGGTCTGATCCCTGGGTCGGGAAGCTCCCCTGGAGGAGGAAATGGCAACCCACTCCAGTATTCTTCCCTGGAGCATCCCATGGACAGAGGAGCCTGGCGGGATACAGTCCATGGAGTCGCAAAGAGTCAGACACGACTGAAGGGACAACATGCACGCACACACACTGTTTCCTCCCACTTTGTAGGCATTGAGGGATCTCTGGCAGGGGAGGGGGACCTGCCACTCCCAGGTTGCAGGCGGCTAGTTCGGGAGCAGAGGGGACTGCGTGCCTTCCTGGTGTCCAGTGCCCAGGCCTTCCCGGTCTAGGCTCAGCATTTAGTGATGTGGTTCTTTCTAGGCGTGTCATGAGATCTCACCAAAGGGAGAAATCTAAATATTGGACCCACTCTCTGATAATCACATGCAAAAACTCATGCCAAGGTCAAACAGAAAGTTCATGGTCATCAACCACGCTGACCCTGCAGGGTAGAGTGATGGGGGGTAGGGGATGGCTTTCTAGCTTTGGGTGAACTTACGGGGACGATGAGGAGTTCACATGTGTATGGAGGAAGGGAGGCAGATGGCAAAATCGAGGCGAATGGTCCCCAGGAAGATATGCTGGTGGGCTGGGCCATCTCTCCCTAGAGTACCATGTGGCAGGTACGTGAAGAACCTTCTGACTGAACTGGAACAAGGACAAAGGAAGTGGCTTCTAACCTGCCTGGTGTTGGGAGTGAAGAGGGGGCTCTCTTCTCTGAAGTACCTGTTCTGTGTCCCAGCTATGCCTAAAAGCCAACCCTGTAGAGTCATTCCCATCCAAAAGGGTTTCTGCCTCCCGATAAAAGATAACATTACAAGACACTCGTACTCATTTAAACCTCCAGGCTGTGATTTATTCTTTCCCTAAAAGCAGGTTTTCCTAAGAGGGGAAGTAGGGTGAAGCTGAAGATGCTGGAAACCTACTCTGCAAACCAAGAAGGTCTGACCTCACAACTCTGCTCTATCCAGCTCTGGGGGTCAGGTAAGGCCTCTTTGGAAGATTCCCCAAAATCTTGTCATTCTTTTTCTGCTGCCCTTTCCAGAAAGGCAAAGTAGTGGCAGAGGGAAACCCAGCTTCGTTAGGGAAGCTGTGAGCATGAGAAACACGCTCATGCTGGGCCTGGCAGGACCTACAGAGGCCAGTGGGAAGCTCTTGAACCATCCCGGGCACTCCCTGGGCCGGGTACTGTCTGGGCCGGGCACACTCCACACTGGCCTCTCTCCATGCCACTGCGGGGGCCAGCCACTGCCCTCGGTGGGCGGGTTGCCGCCTGAGTCCTCAGCCAGAGGGAGGTCACGCTCTTTGTTTCCCTCGCACCGTTGCCCTGAAGCGTGGGCTGAGCTCCCTGGCTCCAGACATGGTGGTTCTGTGCCTTCCAGCACGTTCTGCAGGAGTAGGGGTTGGTGCTGCCCACTGGCTGGGGGGCTGGCTGGGCCCTGGGAGCCTGCGTGGAGGTGGCCTCACACCAGTTTTCCACCTCAGCCTCTCTCCACCTGGCTTCATGACAGTTGATCCTGCTGGGATCCCCTGAGGCAGCAGAGGGCCCCAAATACCCTGTAACTCGGGCTCTGAGTTGGCACGCAGAAGGAAGTGAAGACCAGGAGAGAGGGATGTCTGAACTCAGGAGGTCTGGGTTGCAGTGCTGCCACCTGCCCTGTGAGCTGAGCCAAGCTGCTGAGCCTTCTGTATGGAGCCTCAGTCTCCTGATCTGTAAAATGGGCATGCCCTGGGTTCTCTCCTGCTTTTCCTTACCCCTTCAACAGGAATAGGATATTCATTTAAATCAGTTTTCTAAGCCTGATTTCTTGTGAAATGAAATACTTTATTTTCTTACGAAAGGAAATGAGAATATGAGAGAGCAGGTAGGAGATTTGGGAGGTGGAGGTAGGCGTAAAGGGTTACTAATTCCCTCAACACATCCCTACAACTTTGCTGTCTATTTTTTAAAATTTTATTTACTGACTTATTTTTTGCTGTGCCACCACACAGACTGTGGGACCGTGGTTCCCCAAACAGGGACTGAACCTGGGCCATGGTAGGGAAAGCCTGGAATCCTAACCACTAGGCCACCAGGGAACTGTCACTACTCCAGGCTTCCGAGTGTTCCTGTCTCAGAACAGTATCAAATCAAGTCTGTTATCTAAGCCCTCCATCAGATCCTCTGAGAAGCTGACAGCCTGAGTGCCTGGAACCTGGGTTAGCTGTGTCCCCATCAGATAGCATGTCCCCAAGACAGAGACGGTATCTTCTTATTCCATCTCCTTTCCCCAGAGACTTGCAGCCTAGGGCCAGGTGTGTATAAGGGCAAGACGACGTTGGTGATGGTGGACGTGAGTCCCTGGTGGGCACAGCACATCTGCTCCCCTCCCCGTCTTCCTAGTACAAGGCTGACAGCAGTGTGGAGGCCAGCAATCTAGCATCTAGTGGGCTTACTCACCAAACGCTAAATGCATAAAGCCAACCACAAGTGAACAAAGCATCAATACATACTGACAGTGCGGAAGAGGGAGAAGGCGATGGCACCCGCTCCAGTACTCTTCCCTGGAAAACCCCATGGACGGAGGAGCCTGTAGCTGCAGTCCATGGGGCTGCAAGAGTCAGACACGACGGAGAGACTTCACTTCCACTTTCATGCATTGGAGAAGGAAATGGCAACCCACTCCAACCCACTCCAGTGTTCTTGCCTGAAGAATCCCAAGGACGGGGGAGCCTGGTGGGCTGCCGTCTATGGGGTCACACAGAGTCGGACATGACTGAAGTGACTTAGCAGCAGCGGCAGTGTGGAATTGAGCAGGTAAGGTACCATAGCTACATAAGACATAACTGCAGTGGCTTTCATGTGTCATATTTTGACTACAGAGTTGGAAGAAATAGGTTTTTTTTTCCTCTGTTTATGGTGCAGATTAAGGAGCCATCCATTCGTTCTCGCACACTGGCAAGAC
Organism: Bos taurus; assembly: GCF_002263795.3. Classification (NCBI taxonomy): domain Eukaryota; kingdom Metazoa; phylum Chordata; class Mammalia; order Artiodactyla; family Bovidae; genus Bos; species Bos taurus. The sequence goes on from NC_037336.1 coordinate 95,441,976, forward strand.
ACCTGGCCCTTCTCCAGTCGTTCCAGCTATGGTGCTCCATGCAAGATCCTGCATTGACTACTGGCAGGGCACATACGGGGCGTGTCCTGTCCTCAGGCAGCTACGTGAAAAGGGAAGCTTCTGACAGGCAGCACTGGGGATAATATCTGACTGCGTGGAAACGCCAATGGGAGATGCTCAGCAGAATTACAGCTGTCAGAGCAGGCTTCTGGAGGAGGTGGCTTATGAGCGGGACCTAGAAATACCAGCAGGATTGGGGCAGGTCATGCAGAAGAATTGATGCTTTCCAACTGTGGTGCTGGAGAAGACTCTTGAGAGTCCCTTGGACTGCAAGGAGATCAAACCAGTCCATCCTAATGGAAATCAACCCTGAATATTCACTGGAAAGAGTGATGCTGAAGCTCCAATACTCTGGCCATGTGGTGCAGAGAGCCAACTCATTGGAAAAGACCCTGATGTTGCGAAAGACTGAAGGTCAAAGGAGAAGGGGGTTAGCAGAGGATGAGATGGTTGGATGGTATCACCAACTCAAAGCACATGAACCTGGGCAAACTCTGGCAGGAGATACTGAAGGACAGGGAAGCTTGGCATGCTGTAGTCCATGGGGTCTCAAAGAGTCAGACAGGACATAGCTACTGAACGATAAAAATGGGCACGTGGGACTTGGGAGTGGACAGGGATGCTCAGGCCCAGGGAATAGATGAACAGTCTGTCTGGAGGAGGAAACGGGGGAACTAGAGGGCAGGAAAGAGATTTCACATGGCCCGTTATATCCCACGTTCAGGAGGTGACCACACGAGCGAGGCTGGATGGATACACTTTAGCTAATCCTGGAAGAAATCATGATCTCAAAACCAGTATATGTATGTGTCCCCAGCTTCAGACCCAGCTTCTTCCTGGCGGGTCCCTGGGCCCACACCTCAGCACCACTGCCCTTTCTAAACAGGTGGTGGGTGGAGATGGAGGCGCAGTGGGACTTGCCAAACGCCCTTGTGGTGACCTTTAAAATCCGAGGCTTTCTTGATGTTTCTAAACACCTCTACCGGCCACCCACAGACGGAATTCTCTGTTGTGGGGCTCTAGCTGGACTCTAAATGATTACAGCTCTGGAGGCTGGGTGCCTTCTTCTGGTCAGAGTTGGTAACTGCGGCACCCAAAGGGCCATTTTCCAGACTTCTCTCGGCAGAGTCCAGTGGAAATTCCCCTTGGGGTGAGTAACAGTTAATAGTTACTGAAGACTTCTTGCAGGTCAGGCACCTTCCCAGGGGATTGTGTAGATGGTCCCATTTGTTTTCCTCCTAGCTACTCTCGGAGGTGGTAGTTATTATTCTCATCTTTACCAAAAGGACATCGAAACACCAAGAATTCAGAATTTGCCCAAGTTTACATAACCAGCAATCAACCAAGGTATGCCTGCTGACATGAGCTGACTCTTAACAACAGAATGCAGGACTTACAGTTCTTATTTTTACAGATTTGTAGCATGGTGATACTTGTTATTTAAGGACATATTATGAAAACCCCATTGTTTTGAAGGGTACAAATTGTTCAACTCAAAAAACTTTAAATATCTACTATCTGCAAGGCCCTAGCAATGCTACATCATGAAGGACAGTGTTACAATAACAAACTCACAGTGTGGTAACAAGACATGTATTCAAATAATCACAACACAGAAAGAATGTTCTAGAAGAATGCTGTGACTGCTATGGGAACACAGGGAGGAAACGTGATTTCTGGAATGGAGCTGGGGCTGGTGGGAGCAGATCTGATAGAACCTGCTGGAAGGGTGACCTGACCTTTGATCTGAGATGGTGTTGGGGTAGATGATGCAGATGGTGGCAGACGTGGGTGGGGAGAGGCATGGGCTGGTAGGGGGAGAAGTTCTAGCAAAGGCCGTGGGACAGGAAATCGGAGGGTGTCCAGGAGTCAGTGGGTGAGTGAGAACGCAGGTAAGAATGGAAAGTAAGGATGGCCAGATGGCTAAGGGGTTAAGGATTCAAATTATACACATGGAAAGTTCTGGATCAGGAGAGTGATGAAAGCAAGAAATATGTTAGTGCAACAAAATTGTGAGCAAGACCAGTTTTAAGGAGAGGAGAAGGAAATGGCAACCCACTCCAGTGTTCTTGCCTGGAGAATCCCAGGGACGGCGGAGCCTGGTGGGCTGCCGTCTATGGGGTCGCACAGAGTCGGACACAACTGAAGCGACTTAGCAGAAGGTACCTACACTGCAGTAACACTTGCAAAGACCCTCAAAGGGCACTATAAACAAACCATCCCCTGATGTGCTGGCCCTCCCACCCTTAGCCCTCTTCAGTTCCTGTGGCTGGACTAATGGTAAAATTGATACAAGACAGTTTAACAGGAGAAAATAAAAACCCATTTTAATTCACAGGCATGGAGGTCCCACAGAAATGAGAGCAGGTTTAGTTTTTATACTTTTTAGACCAAGAAGCAATGCATTTGTGAGGAGTTGGCAGGACAAAGAAACACAGGGTTGGGTTTCCGTCTTGCATTGTCCATTTCTTAAGTAACTTGAATTCAAAATAACCGAGATGTCATTGAGGCACATTTTGGGGCTGCCTGCCCTGATTCCGAAGAGTTGACTCATTGGAAAAGACTCTGATGCTGGGAGGGATTGGGGGCAGAAGGAGAAGGGGACGACAGAGGATGAGATGGCTGGATGGCATCACTGACTCGATGGACGTGAGTCTGAGTGAACTCTGGGAGTTGGTGATGGACAGGGAGGCCTGGCGTGCTGCGATTCATGGGGTCGCAAAGAGTCGGACACGACTGAGTGACTGAACTGAACTGAACTGAACTGCCCTGATTCCCAACACCAGCATGCAGGATGGTTCACGTCAATGGCCACCCTGCCTGACATGGACTGTGGGGATAAAAGCTCAGCAACCTCACAATGCACTGTTTATAAACACGTTTATGTATATATCCTAGTTTGTCTACACAACTGAGAGCCAAATGTGTTTCCAAAGACATTTAACATACAAAACAAGAGTAACAGTAAAGACAGAGCAAAACAGCTACCTGAAATTTGGAGAGGTCACGTGCTTTGCCTGAGGTCCCACAGCTGTAAGCGGTGGGATGGCTGTGGGCAGTCACCTACATGCTATGAGTTAATAGGTTCTTCTAAATTTCCCATTTTAAATATTACATTCTGTCATCCTATGATCCAGCAATTCTGCTCCTAGGTATCTACCCAAGGGAAACGAAAATCTATGTCCACACAAAAACTTGTATGTGAATGTACATGGCAGCGTTATTCCCAATCACCAAAAAAAAAAAAAAAATGAGAACAACCTAATGTCCATCAACTGATGAGTGGATAAACAAAATGTGGTCTATTCCCACAGTGAAACAATATTCAGCCATAACAGGGAACATAGTACTATGTAGCTACAACAGGCACGGGAAACATTGTGCTAAGAGAAAGCAGCCAGTCACAAAGACCACGTGTTATACGATTCCATTTATAGAAAGTGTCTGTGACATGAAGTCCACTCAGTTGTGTCCGACTCTTTTCGATCCCGTGGACTGTAGCCTACCAGGCTCCTCCATCCATGAGATTCTCCAGGCAAGAGTACTGGAGTGGGTTGCCATTGCCTTCTCCTATAGGAAGTGTCTAGAATAGACAAATCTCTAGAGGCAGGAAGTAGATTAATGCTTGCCAGGAGGTGGGAAGAATGGGATGGGGGGTTCCCTGCTGATGTCTGGGGATTCTGATTTGGGTGATGGGAATGTTCTGGAGTTAGTGGCGATGGCTGAACCACCGAGCATGTGAATGATAACTCAATTAAAATGCTTGTTTTAAAACTGTGTCTCAAATTGAATTCTTTATTCTCTTTGCCACATAGCCTGTATTTCTACTCACCAGAGAAGCTCCTCTTTAAAAAGGCAAATGCTTTACCAAAGCCTTCGGTCAGTTGTGCCTTAGAGAGATTCTTCTAACCTCCCACAAGGGTCAACGCTGAGAGCACAGCTGTTTGGAAAAGGAGTCAGGGCCCAGAAAAGGAACTCTACCGTGGGAGGTGTGGATTTGGCTGATGGGGGAACCTCGAGGCGGGCTGGTGCCTGGGAGGCTGGGGTCAGGTCTGTGAGGTGGGACGGAGGACCCTTACTGCAGGACCCATGGGGGTCACTCCAGAGGACACTGGTTGAGACGTTTTGAGATGCCTCTGTTTTTCCTCTGCTGAGTCACAAAGTAATTTATAATAGATGACTTCTTCTGTTATTTACCATTAAAAGAGGACCAGGATTGTAGAGCCGAGCCTGTGCTTTAATGGGTTCATATCCAGCTCTCCACGGAGTAGCCATGACCTTGGGCAAGTTACTTCACCTCCATGCCTCTCTCTTTCATTTGTAAAATGGTAATAGTGACAATTATTATTGAATTATGAAGTGATTCACATGTAAATGTAAAATGAAATAATGATAACTATCCCCGCAGCGCTATTACGGGTATTGGATTTTTTTTTTTTTAATTTCCTGCTGCACTTGAGTCATCTCTTGGGCTTCCCAGGTAGCACTAGTGATAGAGAACCTGGCAATGCAGGAGACACGAGATAGGTTCCATCCCTGGGTCAGCAAGATGCCCTGGAGGAGGGCACGGCAACCCACTCCAGTATTCTTGGCTGGAGAATCCCACAGACAGAGGAGCCCAGCAGGCTACAGTCCACGGGGTCAAAAAGAGTCGGACACAACTGGAGGGACTTAGCACGCATGCATGAGGCATCTCTTAGTTCCCTGACCAGGGAATGAACGCATGCCCCCTGCACTGGGAGTGCAGAGTCTTAAGCACGGGACCACGAGGGAAATCCCTGGATGAACTGTTTTTAACCAGAGTGCTCAGAACAGGGCCGGGCACTTACTGAGGGCTCTGCTGTATATGTGCTTGAGATTTTATAGACTCTGGACAGCAGGTGCACCTTTTTGAAAAGCTTACTGAGGAAAAGAATTACATTCTGCTTTCTTTCAGGTTGCTTATTTCACATTTGGCCCATGTTTGTCTGTTAGGAAGAGCCTGGAGCATGTTTGTTACAAGTTAACAAAAGGACTGTTACACTTTGAATCTTATCTTAATTCTGTGCCCCACTGGAAAGAAAGTTTCCAAATGGGAAAAAATTTTGTAATTTTAAATACATCTGAAGGAAATGGATTGCATGGTTGGAGGGTACAGAGATGTGATTTTGCTGAGCAAGGCTGCCTTTCTCACATAGCCTGCTTCTATGAAGTTACAGTTTGGGCGTGAGAACCAGGCCAACCCTTAGATTTGAGCAGATAATTCAGAATCCATGAATATGGGCCAGCTCCCTACAGAGGAGGTAGAAGTGTGGGTGGTTTGGGCGGCTCAGCAGGACTTCAGGCCCGGATGCATCACTACCTTTGTAGGATTGTAACTGTGTAAGGGCATGTCTTGGGCTTTCTAGGTGGTTCAGTGGTAAAGAATCCGCCTGCCAATGCAGGAGACCCGGGTTTGATCCCTGGGTTGGGAAGATCCCCTGGAGAAGGAAATGGCAATCCACTCCAGTATTCTTGCCTGGGAGTTCCCATGGACAGAGGAGCCTGGTGGGCTACAGTCTGTGGGCTTGCAAAGAACCAGGCACGTCTGAGAGACTGAACAACAAAGGGCAGGTCCCACACCCACGAGGGCCCTGCTGATTGAAGTCCACCCCACCAGGAATCCCAGGGCTTTCTGTGTTTGGAGGATTGGCAAGGAGAAGGGAGCAGAGACGTTCCCACAGGTCACTCAGCAACACCTCTTTGAGGGCACGTGGCATTCCTATGAAATCAGTTAGGATCACAAGTTAGAAAGCCTTTGACAAAATACAGCTTCTTTTCTAAGACACAGCCCAGGGGCTCTTCCCTTTGTGGATTTGCAGAGCAATCCATCTGAAGCACCATAGCCTGACTCTGAGTTCCCACCAGTCATGCTTGGATGTCAGACAAACCGCCCAGCAACAGCGCTTATTGCGATCTCAGGCCTTCACTCATACGGAAGTGATGTTTCAGGGGCTGTGGTGTGTGTTAACAGGAAGTCAGGTCCTGGCAGGACCACCACCATGCCTCTGTAGGTGATCGTCACTGACAATATGGAATCTGGGGTCATGGGGTGGACAGCGAGCCACCAAACATCGGAGGAGGTGAGGGAAGTGCTGGATCTGGGTGTCCCCAAGGGACTACATGCTCAAGCTCACAGGAACCAGTTCCCAGAGTCAAGTCAACGGGGCGGCTGTGAGAAGCAGAGACAGAAGGCTGATGTCAGGCCCTCTTTGGTGGAATGTTGCCTGATGAAGCTGGAAATGGGATCAAGGACCAGGCGCAACCCCAGATCCAGTGTTGGGATGGTGGCCTTGGCTTGTGGTGAAGCCTAACGGGTGTGTCACAGCCTGATCCAAGGTGGTTGGCTACAACCAGTGGGGGCACCAGGCGGCGCTGGGAGGGCAGCTCACACTCCCTGGGAGGGCCCCAGCCAGGGGTGATGACAAAACGTCAGACCTTTTCCTTGGTGGCTTCCACTGGCTTTCCCTGTAGCCATCGTGGCCTTTGTTTTTTAATAAAGGCTACACACAATGGAAAGAAATTAGGCAATAAAGAGAAAAGCCAGAGTTTATCATTACAGAGAAACAGCAGAAGGGGCAAGGCTCCCCCCTCCACCCCGTGCTGACCCCAGGCAGTGGTGAATGGAGGGTGGAGGGTGAGGGCTGGGCTGGGCTGGGTACACGAGCCGCTGCTGCAGGTTGGTGACCTGAATGAGCTCTTTCAAATCAAACAGGCTTCCACGTGTCCCCGGAGTCCCCCTGTCTTTTCTTCCAGAATCTGATACTGTTGCAATTTTGAGGTCATTATCCTCAGCAATAAAAAAACCGTTTAGAGACAAAGAAGGAAAAGCAAAAATTTAGCTCGCTTTTGCTTCCACTCAAATATTGGGACCACAGCATCCAGAAGGTTCTTAAAAGAAGCCTGTTTGAACTAATGCTCCTGAAATTACAGGCCCTAGACTACTTTTGCTTTATGATTTAAAAAGTTGAACTCTAACCAGTCTTTCTTTTCTTGCAAATGAGAAGTTTTGTTATTAACTAATAATCAATTTTTCAACCTTTTCCCCTCAAAAGCTTTGTGCATGCACGGTGGCCCATTTCCCACATCCACTCCTCCTCACCTGACAGTGAGCCCTGTTGACTTCTGCCTCCAGAATGTCCCACAAAACGCCCCATCCTCTGGGCTCCCACCTAGGCCCTCATCTTTCTTGCTCCTCTTTTTGCAGGAACATTAAGATCAGGAGGTGTTCCTGTCATTGCTCTCCACCCCCTCCAACTTGCGCTCTCTATTGTTGCCAGATTGTCACTTAAAAAAAATTTTTTTTTATGCCGACCATGTTTAAAGTCTGTATTAAATTTTTTAATAATATCTTTTCTGTTTCCTGTTTTGGTTTTTTGGCCGAGAGAGGCAGGTAGGATCCTAGATCCTAGATCAATCCCTAGGCCAAGGGGTTGAACTCACACCCCTTGCATCGGAAGGTGAAGTCCTGACCACTGGATTGCAGGGAAATCCCTCAGGTTGTCACTTAAACCACAGATCTGTACACGCCACTTTCCTGCAGTAGAGCTGTGAGTCCTCACCTGGAGCACAGGCCCTGCATCCCAACAGCACATCCTGGACACACCTTCCATCCAGGTCTGTGGCCGGATGTTCCCCTGCCTGCAAGTCCCTTCTCTGCCTGGCAAACTCCTATGCTTCCTGCAAGACCTGGCCCAGGGCATCTCTTCTAGAAGCCCCCGTGGGGAAGGCCTCCTCTCTGTACTCCCCTGACACCTGCGACCTCACTGCACTGTCCAGAGTCTGTGCTGGGCTTCTCCACCAGCCATGGGCTCCTCCGTTTGGTTGCCCCAAGGTCCTCCACGTGCCTGCATTTGATCCATGCTTGTCACCTGCACAAGTGTCTACGTGGAGAGGGCAGCTGCTAAGTGCAGTTACAAAGAAGAAACAACCCCTAAAGCTTCATTTCCAAGAACACTGGCCAGCTGAGATGGAAGATTCCTGGTGGGTCTACTTCAGACAGAGTCACGCTCTTGCTGTCCCAAGAGGTGACACAAATCCTTAGCCTTGTCTCTTATGGGGTGGTTGAGTTTCTCCCTAACGACTTCTGCCCTGGGTCAAGTCAAGTGCCCCTGCAGCGCCTTTAAATTTGGCTGAGGTGGTCTACATTTAAACCTCTTATCCCTTCTCCTTCCCTTTGCTCCAAGATGTATCATTTCATGTGAACACTACAGAGTCATCTTTAAGAAAGATATCCACTCCTTAAATAAACAGAAGTTTCATTTCACTTAACAAGTGTTACATTGATCTAGCATCAACAAGCAACTGTTGATTTCAATTTAACATCATTTGTAAATGAACTAACAAATCACAATCATTTAACATCACGCCTACTGCCTGGGCTGGTGCTCTGTACACAGAATTATGACTGTTCTTGACTGTAAGCTAAAGTCAGAGATTTATGTTCCTGAAAATGTGAAGACTTGCTTTTTCTCTTCTATGCTAAATGTTTCTTTTAAAGTGAACTTAAAAAATCACTTTGAGAGCCCTTTATCACAGTATCTAGTGCGACCTACCCCCAGTACTTAGAGGAAGAGCTAAAAACAATAAACAGGAAAGGGCAGAAGACACCAACAACATAAGGAGGAGAGGTGTAAATTTGGGGGTTTAGATATACAATACCAACCCTGAGCCTCAACAAATGGCCCCCTCCTCCCCCTAGAGTTTTAGTTCGAGATTTCTAAATAAATCTCTTTTAAAAATAAAATAAGAAATATATGCTCACTGTAGAAAAACAGAAAATATGGGTAATACATAAATAGTGAAAATGCACAATCGACCAAAATTCTTACATGTAAACTAACCATGGTTAACATTCCAGTAGAGATTATTTCAGACCTTCATATTAATATATTCTTCTAGATAGCTACATAAACCAATTTTGGGTCAACCAATATATACTGTTCTGAATAATGACCTTTAAGTTGGAGTCTATTTTTAGTCCCCTTTGGCGGGGGGAAGACTTTCTATATTCGACTCCCCTTAGTATCTGAGTTCCCAGTGGACCTTCAGGCTTAAGCCTCCCTACTCACCATGCTTTTTGCAGCGGGGACCCCATCACGGCTTTTCCCTGGGGGTGCTCTCGGAGCCTGGGGACCAGGCATGCTGGGGCAGCTCCAGGAGAGCCAGGAGCTGAGCTCAGAGTCTCACGACCACAGTGGACCTGAGCAGCCCGGACCCACGCTGGTCATTCCGGGCGGTGGTGCGGTCAGAAGCGCTGTTCCCAGCCGAGGACTCAGGCGCTTCACGCATGCGCCTGCCCTTTGTCTCGGGGACTCGCTCTATCTGCCAACTGGCTAGAAAGTTGCGAGTTCTCGCTCCTTCCTTTTCTCTCTCTGTCTCTTTCACCCTGCACTTGGTCTGACCTGCCGAATTCTAAAGAACTTCATGCCACAAGGGTCTGTTTTCAGCAAATGTGACTTGCCCCAAACGGGTCGCCCAGCATCTCTCATTGCAGAAGCTTCCATCAACTGTTGGCCACTCTTACCCAAAAGAACAGTGCAGACCAGTGAATGGAAAGCAGTGCACGGGTCCCCTGCGTGTCCAGTAGGAAGTGGCTCCGGAGCGATTGCTTTTTATAGCGCGCACAGGTGGCCGGTACAAGCCCCTCGTGAAGGCGGAGGGCTGGGCTCCCCGCCTTTGCAGAGAGAAACCTTTTCAGAGAGAATAGAAGCTCGAACGAATGATTTGCTTTCTTCTGAGAACATGAGAGCGTTAATTAAAAAATTTTTTTCTTGGTGAAGATCCCCTTTTTGGCTGAATCCATTCATATTGGTGATCAACGGAACACACGGATTTCTTAAGACTTTTCTATCAGTAACTGTGACAGTCATTAATTTAGGGTTTAGTGGCAACCTGAAAGATAACCTGGTCCCAACTCCCAATTTTCTAAATAAAGAAACTAAGGTTCAAAATCAATAATTTCTTCAAGTTCTCCGAGCAGCCTGATGTGGTTTTGGCTGCTACCATTTACCCGAATGTTATTTCATACTCTCTGCTGTTGCGTGCATGTTATTTCACACTCTCTGCTGTTGCGTGCATCAGTGGGATTTGGTGCAAAAGGAGCATTTCATGCCAGTGTAGTCTGTGTGTCGTACATAAGGACGGGAATGAAGCAAGGGCAGACACCACTATGTTTATCTTTGCAGAGATTTACACCCATTATGGTAGTTTCAAAATAGAGAGGATCTATTAAATATTTAAAATGAAGCCCTTGTGTTAAGGTTGCATATTGAAAGCATCATGCCTCATCCATCTGAAAGTGAAAGTCGCTCAGTTGTGTCTGATTCTTTGCGACCCCATGAACTATACAGTCCCTGGAACTCTCCAGGCCAGAATACTGGAGTGGGTAGCCTTTCCCTTCTCCAGGGGATCTCCCCAACCCAAGGGTTGAACCCAGGTCTCTCGCATTGCAGGCCGATTCTTTATCAGCTAAGCCACAAGGGAAGCCCAAGAATAATGGAGTGGGTGGCCTATCCCTTCTAACTTCATTGAAATAATGTGGGAGGAACAAAGCAATGTCAGTGCGGGAAAAGAGAAACTGGAGTGAACTAGGACAGGGTCTCAGTTCTGAGAGTTAAACAGCTTCTCTTCCAGCCTTTTCCACACGGCAGTATTCATGAGATTATCAATTGAAAGGTGAGATCATCTGAAATAAATGTTGCCTCTGGCCAATTAGTCTGTGTCAGCATCTATTCTGGGATAGCATTTCCACCCCGTTCTTTGGGGCTCGTCCCCCAGGTTGGGCGGGAGCAGCTGTTCTCTGACCTGGCTGCTGCTGTGGCTGGTCGGGTCTGGCTGGGCCAAGAGTTTTTCCACACGGCTCCTGGCCACAGTCAATTCTCGCTCCAGGAATAACCACCAGACCCAAAATAGGACCGAGTTGTTTCCCAGGAAATTTGCAAATGGTCTGAGGAGAAGAAACCACCTCGTGGGCATAGGGACTGTGAGAGGGAAAGTTGGAGGTGTTTCAAGGGACCACTGATCCCCATGTGTTTTGGGGAAGAGGAGGGAGCCAGTCTGCAAACGGGAAAGCAGAGTGAGGCGGACAGAGAGGGCGGGCGCGAGGTGGGGACCCTCACAGAAGCAGCCTGTCCCGGCCCACGTGTTTTCTGATTTTGGGTTTTGTGAGTCTCTCCAGAATCCTCCCGGCAAACTGACATCCCTAACTCCCATAAATCATCATAGAAGTAGAGGGGTTAGGGCTGATTTCTACAAAATTATCTCGTTTGTACAAGGAATTCTCTGCTAAAGGAGATGTGGAAGACAAATCAAAAACTTTTCTTTGTGAGGTTAAACAACAACAACAAAAAAAGATATAACCTACAGATGGCATTTACCCAGACAGCGGTTAATTACTTTTTACAGACTTTTTCTAAGGGTGCACAGTTTGAACACGTGAATTCACAGGGAGAAAGTGGCCACCTACACCCCAAGGAGCAAGGTCACTGTGAGAAAGCAAGTATACACCTTGATCTTGGACTTTGAGCCTCTGGAATCAAGAGAAAACAAACGTCTGTTGTCTGGGGTAGTCTGTTGTGGTAGCCGAGTGGATTAACCCACTATCCAATCTGATCTGCTTCCTGGGCCATCTTTCTCCAGGGGAGCCAGGCTGTCGGCTTTGTGGGTTCTTGAACACGCTTTGCTTATCCCTAAGCCCAAATTATGAGCCGGGTCTTTGTTATTTATACCACCCATTCCTTGGCATGTTTTGTCATTTGGTTAGGCATGACTTTCCCCCCTTCCCCTGACTGCTAAACAGAGATGCAGGAGGTTTGACAAGCAGCCCCTGGTCCCTTCCTCTCGGTCCCTGCTGGGTTTCCTCGGACACCACAGCTGTTATTCACAACTCGCTTGTGTGGGGTCCTTCGTCTATTGTCTGTCCTTAAATGTTTCTTATCCAAGTCCTTAGGGTGCTGCCTTCATTTCTACTGGCCCCAGCATGCATACTTAGTGGCTCAGTCTCGTCTGACTCTTTTGTGACCCCAAGGATAGGAGCCTGGTGGGCTACAGCCCATGGGGTTGCAAAGAGTCGGACATGACTGAGCGACTAACACACTTCACTGCCTCCTTGACCCGCTGCATTTTCCGGGATGGGGACCACGCTGTATTTCTCTCTGTAGGTCCAGGCTCAGCAGGGACTGGCATTTTGTAAATACACAATTTTTTGTTTCTTTTTGAAAGAATGGGTGGATGTATAGTTAGAAGAGAATTGAAAGTTCAAGTTTATAGAAGTAAAACCATAATTTCTGACCATTTAAACATTACCAAATTTTCCTACCCAACGGGTAGGATTTCTCTCCTGATGCAAAACTTTGTGCGTAAACTAGATTTGCCATCATTCTTGGAGCAGGCCAGCCCTACACACTGATTCTGATTCTTCACCCTGGCCTCTCTGCCTGGCTCCTTTCACAGGGCACGCCCTCCTGTCAAGGTCAGAGTCATTTACAGAATCTGGGATCAGCCATCTTCCCAAGGGTCACATAGAAGAACAAGCTAGTGCGTGACTCCTCGTGTGCTAAAAAGGAGATGAGGTTTTCTTTTGTGGCTGGAGAGAGGCGAGAGGGTCTGGGTGGAGCAGTCTGGGTGGAGAGAGGAGGCGGCCAGCAGGATGACTGTGGGGACTTTTCTAGAGACAGAGGCTGCAGGCAGATGCTGGCAGGTCAGTGGAGCTGCTTCCTGTGACCTGCAGCCCGGGTGATGTGGCTTTTGGGGGCACAGAAGCTCAATCCCCCAAAGAATTAGGGGACCATTCCCTTCCCCTCCTACCCCATGCTCAGCTCAGCAGCAGGAAGCCCAAGGCATAGGATGTGGGAGGTAGAGATGCCATCACATACTTGTGGGCAGAACAGACTGGGGTGAGAGGCAGGGAGGTGATCCTGAAGCCTGAGTCCCAGTGCCTTTGAGCCTCACTCTTCAGCCAAGCGAGGCCCTGGGACACTTCCCTTCCACAGAGGATATAATTTTTTTTTGTTAGGATAGTCAAATAGTCTTAGAGATACATCTGATAAGGCCACATCACTTCACACCATCTTGAGCTGCCTGCATTTCAGGTATGATTGCCCCGTTTTTCCTTTCCTCCCACACCTCCTCTAAGGGTCCCGTCCCTCATAACTAACAATAGTGTCTTTCCCTTCCTTCCAACTCTTATTTCATTTATTTTCCCATCCCTCAATTTCGTCCTTGCTTCTCTCTTGTCTTGCGTATTAATTTTGTTTACTCCTCTAGGTTATGAGGGAGTCTTGAGGATGGGGACCCAGTTTCACTTTCTTTTTCAATACCAAAAACATCTAGCACATTCTGAGTGCATGTGGGCTCAGTTGCTCAGTCATGTCTGATTCTTGGCGACCCCATGGAGTGTGGGCTGCCAGCACACAGCTTGATGTTCCAGAGTTGTCTGCTCCCTGAGTGAATGGCTGGAAACAGTGATTTTCTACAGAGATGGGCCCTGTGGGCAGGAAGCAGGGCGTTTCCTTCTGAGTACAGCCACCCGTGGTGTTCTTTGCTGTTCAGTTGCTAAGTCCTGTCTGACTCTTTGCGACCCATGGACTGCAGCACGCCAGGCTTCCCTGTCCTTCACCATCTCCTGGAGGGCGCTCAAACTCAGGTCCATTGAGTTGATGATGTCAGTGGTGGTACTTTGTTATTTTCAAACAAGGCATCATTTTCTCCTTCTACTGTACACTCTGTATGCTCCTTGAAGACAATAACTAGTGAGTTTTGCAGAGAGAATCTCTGCTGCTGCTGCTGCTGCTAAGTCGCTTCAGTCGTGTCCAACTCTGTGCGACTCCAGAGACGGCAGCCCACCAGGCTCCCACATCCCTGGGATTCTCCAGACAAGAACACTGGAGTGGGTTGCCATTGCCTTCTCCAATGCATGAAAGTGAAAATTGAAAGTGAGTTCGCTCAGTCGTGTCCAACTCTTCACGACCTCATGGACTGCAGCCTACCAGGCTCTTCCGTCCATGGGATTTTCCAGGCAAGAGTACTGGAGTGGGGTGCCATTGCCTTCTCTGGAGAGAATCTCTGAGAGCTATCAATTCGGCTTATGCTGGAAGTGTATTTAGAGTTCTGTGAATAACTTTTTCTTCTCACGTATCTTTTTCTTGCACATAGTAGGCATTTGACGGAAGTTTGTTCAATAGATGCAAATAAATAGAAAACTAATAAAAAGAGAAAACTCTTCTTATTTGAGTAAAAGAATGCACTCGTATTATTTGAGCCCCTATCATGCTTAGTTCGGTTGAACTACCCTATCTTTGGGACCCATGCGAAGAGAAGGAGGAGCAATTGCCAACGAGCTCTTTGCTCCCACAAATGGAGGAGGAGGCGGCTTGCCGGCTGCCTCTTCTTTACCGGGATGGCTCTGTACTTCCCTCTGGTGGCAGGTCTGTGCACTGCAACTGATGTTTCCGAGGCCCAGGGTTAGATTTGAATGGAAGGGACTTTAGAATCTTTAAGGATTTTTAGAGGTTTTTGATTCCAGTATTTCTCCAGCTAGCGTTTATGACAATTTTGGAAAGTCTCTCTGAATTCTCTATCAGATTAAGACTTCGTTTTGACTTCAGTGGCAATGTAAAACAGGAGCATAGTCTGTATTACGTGGAGATAGTGAATAGTGGAGTCGCTCAGTCGTGTCTGACTCTGCGACCCCATGGACTGTAGCCTCCCACACTCCTTTGTCTATGGGATTTTCCAGGCAATAGTTCTGGAGTGGATTGCCATTTCCTTCTCCAGGGGATTTTCCCGACCCAGGGATCGAACCCAAGTCTCCCGCATTGTAGACAGACGCTTTACCCTCTGAGCCACCAGGGAAGTTACTGGTGGATGGCCCAGTAACTTCTTACGTGGCTGGCCCCCTTCTAAGCACTACCTGACTGTACTGTTTTCTCATTTGTTCTTGTGCTTTTGGTCAGGCTGGTGCCAGGTATTACTGCGAGGCTAAAGGAGACCCAGTGAGACTCAGGCTCCCTGCACCCATACAAGGTTTTCACGCAGCTACTGGTGGCTCAGCGGTAAAGAATCCACCCGCCAATGCAAGAGACCTGGGTTCGATCCCTGGTTGGGGGAGCATTCCCTGGAGAAGGAAATGGAAACCTACTCCAGTATTCTTGCCTAGGAAATCCCATGGACAGTACGAACCTGGCAGGCTACAGTTCACTAGGTTGCAAAAGAGAAGGACACGACTTAGCGACTCAACAACAGCAGCAACTACAGTAGAAGCAAGCCGGTATAAAAGGTTTGTACCGTCGACACTGCACTTGGAGGTAAGGGGGGGTGGCGAGAGGCAGTGTGGTTCAGAAATACAGCATTTTCTCTCACGTCAGTTTTACCGTTTGAGTTCTACTGACTTGTGGTGTTGCTACACTTTATCTTTAAAATGTTTTAGACGTGTGTTTGGAAGCCTGGTGTGCTGCAGCCCATGGGGTCCCAAAGACACAGACACCACTTAGCGACTGAACAACAACAGCAGGTGCTTTGTGTGTGTTAGTCACTCAGTCGTGTCTGACTCTGCGACCCCAGGGAGTGTAACCCACCAGGCTCCTCTGTCCATGGGGTTTCCCAGACAAGGACACTGGAGTGGGTTGCCATTCCCTTCTCCAGGGGATCTTCCTGACCTAGGGATCAAACCCAGATCTCCTGCATTGCAGGCAGATTCTTTCCCATCTGAGCCATCAGGAAAGTCTTAAATTATTTACTGTTTATCATTGTGTATATTTATGTGTTATTCTAGAAAATGAAGCAATCCCCTGTGGGGGGGGAGCACATTTTCCCTTTAAAAGTGGCCCCAATATTGTGCATGTTGAGATGACCCAACTGGGGCCTGGGTGAGGGAGTCATTCTCCCAGCATCCAGCAGTTAGTCGAGGGCAGAGCCAGAAACACCCAGAAGGTATTCGCCGTTTAGACTCAGCTGTGTGCTCCCCACAGCAGACTTGAATCCTCTGGATTTTAAAAACCTACTTTGCTATAGAGAAACTCTGCTTTCTGCTTCACCTTGTCAGTGGAGACCTGATCTCTAATCATTTTAAAATAATAGATATTGGGGTATGTTCCTCCTTTTCATGTTAATTCAAGTCAAAATGTATTTCACATTGCTCATAGCATTTTCCTTAGCGCTTTAAAAAGTGTAACATGTGATCCTTGCCCAAGAACAGTTTAAAACTAAACTGTAGGGAAAGACATATGTGGGATTTTAAAATAATTAATGCAGTGCAGCAAAGCAGGGCAGTCAAGGAGCAGACACTGTCCCCTTAGTCTCACCTGCGAGGTGGCCCTCAACACTGCTTTTCTTCACTGCATCCCAGCAGTGACCTTTCTGCTAAGACTCCTGGGAAGCTGAGAATGAAATCTCCGCCCGCCTTGGTACCTCAGGTGCATCGGTCCAGGGCTCTGGAGCCTCACTCTTGTCATCTGGAAGTGGCCCGGTAGTGTCCTCAGGTCCACTGGCCTCCAGGGGGAGCTCAGTGTCTGGTAAACCCATTGCTCACCAGGTCTGATGGCATGCCAGGCTCCTCCTGAAGAACCCAGGCCCCTGGATTTGATAGGATGAGTCTCCTATCAGCGGCACCTCTGCCATCACATGGCCCAGTCCGCCTGGCTAAGAAATCTGCAGGCTCCCCAGGTTGGCCCATGGCCCTTGTCCTCAGTGTGTACAGGTGCAGGAAGGTACCCACAGGCAGTCTTGTGGGAGGTGGTAACCAGCCCATGGGAGGCGTGGCCAGCTTGTGAGGGTGTGGCCAGCGCTTGGGAGGCGTGGCTGGCTCTTGAGAGGCCTGGAGGCTTGTGAGGGTGTGGCCGGCTTGTGGGAGGTGTGGCCTGCGCCTGGCCACCTTGGGGCGTAGAGCCGACCTGGTTAGAGGTTGGATTTTTCAGGCCCTGAGAAAGACTCCATCAGGGACCCTGAGTTCCGAATGGGGCATTCCTAACTCCAGACGTGTTGTGACTCCAACCTGAATACCCAAACACAGGTGTGTGGTGTCTCCTAATTCCAAATTAATTAGCTGTAAAGTCAGTAAGTGACTTTTAAAAGTGTGGCGCCATCTCACCAGGGCCTACAGGCACAGGTTCTGTATCTATAACATATGGAAGGGTATAAGTAGAGATTTAAAATTGGGAAAGGGGTGTGACAAGGCTGTATACTGTCACCCTGTTTATTTAACTTATGTGCAGAGTACATCATGTGAAATGCCAGACTGGATGAATCACAAGCTGGACTCAAGATTGCCAGGAGAAATATCAACAACCTCAGATACGCAGATGATACCACTCTATCAGCAGAAAGTGAAGAACTAAAGAGCCTCTGAATGAGGGTGTGAGAGAAGAGTAAAAAAGCTAGTTTAAAACTCAACATTCAAAAAACTAAGATCATGGTATCTGATCCCATCACTTCATGGCAAATAGAGAGAGAAGAAGTGGAAGTGGTGACAGATTTTTCTCTTCCTGGGCTCTAAAATCACTGTGGATGGTGACTGAAGCCATGAAATTAAAAGATGCTTCCTTCTTGGAAGGAACGCTATGACAAACCTAGACAGTATTATAAAGTAGAGACATCACTTTGCCAGCAAAGGTCCATCTAGTCAAAGCTATGGTTTTTCCAGTAGTCATGTATAGATGTGAGAGTTGGACCATAAAGAAGGCTTAACACCAAAGAATTGATTTTTTTGAACTCTAGTGCTGGAGAAAACTCTTGAGAGTCCCTTGGACTGCAAGGAGATCAAACCAGTCCATCCTTAAGAAAACCAACCCTGAGCATTCACTGGAAGGACTGATGTTGAAGCTGAAGCTCCAGTACTTTGTCCACCTGATGCGAAGAGCTGAATTATTGGAAAAGACTCTGATCCTGGGAAAGGTGGAAGGCAGGAGGAGAAGGGGGCGACAGAGGATGAGATGGTTTTGGATGGCATCACTGACTCAATGGGCATGAGTTTGAGCAAATTCCGGGAGATTGTGAAGGACAGAGAAGTCTGGCGTGCTGTAGTCCAGGGGACCACAAAGAGACACGACTGAGTGACTGAACAACAAGCAGAGGTTGCAAAGTGTGTGAAAACTAGGACAGTCCCTGTTCTGTTCATGTGTAAATTAGCCACTGGTCTCCACACATGGACATTTATGATCACTCACCTCCTCCCGCTGGTCTAGGGTAGATTCCTTCCTGAGCCATCCATTAGATGCTATCATATGTTGTCCTCTGCCAGACTGGCCTGGGCTCCTTCTGCTGATGTCCGATTGGCCCAGATGCCTCACGTGGCCAAGCCCAGCGTCAACGTGGTGAGTAGACTCCACCTGGCCGGGCAGGAAGAAGCTGAAAACTCACAGGCCAAGGGGTGTGAGTCCAGGGCTTGAGGACTCTGGGAGAAATCTCCCCCACATCCAAATAGCAAGGACAGAGACACTGGCCCCATCTTCACAGGACTCGGGGTCTGAGTGGGGGGTGGGGACAGGCAGGAGATACACAGTCAGCAACATCAGTGTCAGAGTTGAATAAACCCAGCAGTGACCCACCTTGAGCCCCGCTGTGGTGGGCGGAGGCGCCAGCAGGCAGCCCCGGAAAGGTGATCTGCGAGGCGGAGACAGTGGCAGCTGAGCGGGGCGGCATCTCCAGGACCAGCAGCTGCACAGTGAGGGGTCTGGGGTGGGGGGGCGGCCCAGGGGGAGCCTGGTGGGTATCAAGGAGGAGAGGTGGCAGGTGAAGCCACCAGCTACAGCCGATTGACGTCACTGCAGACAGGGTGGTAGCATAGTAATATTATTTTTAGTCACTTTCACATTCTTGCTCAGGTAACGCTTGACATTTTACTTATAATAGCCCCAGCAAGTTTACTGGGAAGCTGTGCAGTTGGCAGTTTAGCGGTGCAAGTGACACAATAGAATGGAAAATATGTGGATGAATTTGTATCACTGGCCTATGGATAATTCATTTAATCTTTTTTTTTTTTTTCAATTTCAGAGGCACATTTATATTCCCATGGGTGTTACCTTTCTTATCCCAATTATGTGGTCAAAGGGAAAACACATTTACCGCTGAGGAGATTGCAACCTCAGCTTTTCACATTAAGTTCAGCCCAAGGACATTGCCAATATCAGGAGCTGAGATTACTGGAGATGTATTTATGATGGCCTGCAGCCACGGTAGCAGAAATGGAATTTTGTTTGAGGTTGTAAAGAAAAAACGCTGGAGGATTTATGAAAGCACACATTGCCCGGGTATCTCTGTAAAGTATGTATAACGGATGCTCCAGGGATGAGGGCACCAGGTGGCAACTTTACTTCGCTCTGCACCTGTGAAAGGTCCCCACCTCTTTTCCCACCCCTTTGTACGCTCTGCTCCTCTCCTCTCTTCAGTTTCCCCCTGTTCCTTTTCCTCTCCCTGGCTTTACCCTAAAAGGGGACGTAGCTCTTTCTGCCCCCTTGTGAGTTCTATCTGTAAACTCTGAACAGAAATGGACAGGATCAGTTGCGGTTCAGTTCAGGAAAAATTATGGGCTGCTTTTCCAGGGAGGCAGGCAAGATTTTTCCACAGGAGGTAAAAAAGAAAATACAAGGGGATGGATCAAAAGCTAGAGTTCTTAATATAATCTTTGGAACAAGTGCTTTTAATACCATCTTTTCTTATTTTTGTGTTCCCCTCCTGCCCATGTTCCTGGCATGTATTCTGGGGTTTGGCATAGAGTGAGTAAGAGAGGGAGAAAGCCACGGAGGCAAGACAGTTTCCTCATTTTTAAAGCTTCTGTTTGAGAGAGGCAGAAAGAGAGGGAGAGAGGAGATTGTGAAATATCTACTCAACTAATTGCACAAAAAATCTAGCATAAGGATGCTTCCTGACGCACTGTTCGAAATTGGGGAATGGGGACTTCCCTCATGGTCCAGTGGCTGAGACTCTGAACTTCTAATGCTGAGGGCCTGGGTTCTGATCCCTGGTCAGGGAGCTAGATCCCACATGCTGCAACTTAGAGCCTGCAGACTGCAACTAAAGACCACCCCCCCTGCCCCACCCCCCAGGCCATAATGAAGATGCAGCCAAATAAATATTTTTTTAAAATAGTGAAGTGCTGGAAACAGCTTATGTATCCAGTACTAAGTATGCGTGCGCGTGCTCTGTCGTGTCTGACTCTTTGTGACCCCTCGGATTGTAACCTGCCAGGCTCCTCTATCCACGGAATTTTCCAGGCAAGAATACTGGGGTGGGTTGCTGTTTCCTCCTCGAGAGGATCTTCCCAACCCAGGGATCGAACCTCTGTTTCTTGGATCTCCTGCATCGGCAGGCAGATTTTTTACCACTGTGCCAACTGGGAAGCCCAATAATAAGGCAGTATGTTAAACTTATGGTGGGGGGTGACAGCTCCCCCTACAGGCTTTCCCAGCCCTCAGCATTTATGACTGTAGGTCTGGGCTTCCCTGGTGGCTCAGCTGGTAAAGAATCTGCCTGCAATGCAGGACACCTGGGTTGGATCCCTGAGTTGGGAAGATCCCCTGCAGCCTACCAGGATCCTCCATCCATGGGATTTTCTAGGCAAGAGTACTGGAGTGGCTTGCCATTGCCTTCTCCAAGGAGAAGGGAAAGGCTACTCAATCCTGTCCGGCCTGGAGAATCCCAAGGACTGACTGACAGACTTTCACTTTTCAGGTCCGGGGTGGGGCCTGAGAACCTTTATTTCTAACAGGCTTTCGGATGACCTGTTGCTGCTGACCTGGAAGCACCCTGATATCACTTTGAGAACCATTGTTCTAAATTAGGAAAAAGGTGTTTCAAAGTTAGGAGTAATAGTCTTCTCTCCAACTTTTCCAAGTTATCTAGAAAAAGTGCTCCTTTAAAATATTAGAGATAAAATATTGTAAAAGAATTCCAGAATTTTTTATGAGACCAGTTTTTTTTTCTTAAACTATGTATCATATCTGCATGAATAAGTATTATTTACATACTATCAATATTTCCAATTTCCTGTAAATTGAATTACAGATAAAATTCTTTCTCTACTTTGTGTCCTAGCACCTGCCAGCTGACATTGTGTGTGTTGACAACCATGATTTGCGTTATGTGACATTTTGCAGTTTTAGTTGATAAATTCTTGGCTCAAATCCATGGCTCAAAAAGTCACAGTACTGCTGACATGATACATGAAAAGATCTCAGTGAACCGGAGGGGTGCACACCCTTGTCTGAAGTGTTTTAAGCAGTTTCTTCTCTCCCTCTGTTTGTCTTACATTCACAGCCACTGAGCCGTGGAGCGCTTCAGTGTCGGTACTTGCTTTCAGAAGTTCTCGCTCCCCCTGTCAGGTCAGTGCCCAGGCTCTGCTCACATCCTCTTGGGTCCTTTCCCTCCATGCCTGTGGGCTTCCTGAAACTTTTTAAAGGATTGCCCTTGGCTATGGGAGCAGCTTAGCCCTGATACTCACAGACCCAGCTCCGTGGCTCCTGTGGGACCACCCTGAGGTGTCATTTATCCTCCGAGGTTTCTCTGAGGGATCAGGCTGCAGCGAGCCCCTGTGTGTGATGGCTTGAGGCTGAGCCTTTGCTGGCCCACCCCCTCCCCCACCCCTATCTTGCCTTCCACACTTCCCAGTTGGCCCTGGGAGAACTAGTTTCACAGTCAGCACATTTCTTGCACATGAGTCTTCACCATGGGGTCCACATCTGGAGTATTCTGCTAGTCACAGGTCCCTGCATGGTGAAAGCATCAGACATACCTAAGTATATGTAATCTACACAGGATTATGGTCAAAGTTAAAAATGCATTGGTTGGTCCTCTGCTGGCCAGTAAGGACATGTAGAGCTATAAGGCACAGCTGATGGCCTGGAGGGAATCAAAATCTTGTTTGGGACATGTAAAGCACGGGCTTCCCAGGTGGCACAGTGGGTAAAGGACCCGTCTGCAAATGCAGGAGATGCAAGAGATATGGGCTTGCTCCCTGGGTCAGTAAGATCCCCTGGAGCAGGAAATGGCAACCCACTCCAGTATTCCTGCCTGGAAAATTCCACGGGCCACAGAGAGTCGGACACAACTGAGCATGCGTACACACACACACACACACACACACACACACACACGGCATACAGAATAAAATTCCATAAGACTTGGGGGCAGGATATAACTTGAGACGCATTTGCCCGTCTTTTGCTTTCCTCTCCAGTCATTGTTTGCCATCTGCCCTTCCGGAAAGCATGCAATCCAGGTGGGGACTTGAACCACAGGCTTTTAATTGAGCTCTCACACCTGGTGTCTGGACTTAAGCTCAGGTTCTTGATGTCGCAGAAGGAATTCATTGAGAGGCAAAGTGATAGGTAAAAAGTAGATTTATTTAGAAAGAAACACACTTCACAGACAGAGCGTGGGCCATCTCAGGTGAGAGAGCCCGAAGTACGGCATGGTTAGTTTTTATGGGCTGGGTAACTTTATAGGCTAATGAGTAGGAAAATGATTCCAACTCTCTTGGGAAAGGAGCAGGGATTTCCAGAAAGGGACCACTGCCCACTTTTTGGTTACTGTGTGTGTGTCAGCTGCTCAGTCGTGTCCGACTCTGCGACCCCAAGGACTGTAGCCCACCAGGCTCCTCTGTCCAAGGGATTCTCCAGGCAAGAGTACTGGAGTGGGGTGCCATTTCCTTCCCCATAGGCCTACTATAGTCAGCCTCAGAACTGTCATGGCACTGGGGGTGGGGGGGAGTGTCATTTAGCTAAAGTATTACAATGAGGCTCGAGGTCTGCTGCTGCTGCTGCTGCTGCTGCTAAGTCACTTCAGTCGTGTCCGACTCTGTGCGACCCCAGAGACAGCAGCCCACCAGGCTCCCCTGTCCCTGGGATTCTCCAGGCAAGAACACTGGAGTGGGTTGCCATTTCCTTCTCCAATGCATGAAAGTGAAAAAATAAAGTGAAGTCGCTCAGTCGTGTCCGACTCCTAGCGACCCCATGGACTGCAGCCCACCAGGCCCCTCCATCCATGGGATTTTCCAGGCAAGAGTACTGGAGTGGGGTGCCATTGCCTTCTCCCAGAAGGCAGATCTTCTGCCATCTTGGACCTAGTTGGTTCTAACCAGTTTCTGTCATGTCCTACGGCTATGTCATTCTTTTTAAGGCTGTGGCCTGCGCACTTCCCTCCTGTTTCACTCCCACCTGTGGAGTGCTGGAGGAGCCAAGTGGTCCCTGTGTCCCAAGCGTGGTGCAGAACTCACAGGAAGACCCACTAGTATGAAGGATGGTGTGTCAGGGATGTGAGACGTCTCAGTGGGCCCTCGTGAGGTTAGATGAAACAGCCAGGTGGCATCTTCCCATAGACGGTGCAGCCTCTGAGCTTCCTAAACTTCAGGAAATGAGGGGAGTTAACTGAGATTATCACCCCACTCCAGTACTCTTGCCTGGAAAATCCCATGGACAGAGGAGCCTGGTAGGCTGCAGTCCATGGGGTCGCTAGGAGTCAGACACGACTGAGCGACTTCACTTTCACGCATTGGAGAAGGAAATGGCAACCCACTCCAGTCTACTTGCCTGGAGAATCCCAGGGACAGAGGAGCCTGGTGGCCTGCCGTCTCTGGGGTCGCACAGAGTGGGACACGACTGAAGTGACTTAGCAGCAGCAACTGAGATTATGACCCTTCATCTTGATAGGAGGAGGCATCAAAACAGAAATCCAGGTGACCTACAGAAAAGAAGAATTGAGATCCATATGCAGCACCAACACGGGGACAAGCGCCCAATCGATGATGCTGAGGGCAGCTGTTACGTTGAGCATATGACACTTCGATGGGTGCAAGGAGGCTCTGCAATGCGTGTGTGTTCTAGAAAGTCTATCTTAGACCTTCAGGGACGTTAAAGAGTTGGTTAAACCAACAAGTAGGAAAAATCCTGTGCAAAAATCACCCCCTCGAGGTCTGCTTTGCTTGGACTTGCTCCACTTTTCATCTTGTCCAAGGCCAGGTAATCCCCAATTCAAGCCTGGTTAGAACTAATCACAAGAGTTTTGTCTAACAAAGCAGAGGGAGGTCAGCCCTTTCACAGCAAAATATTCAAAGGATTTAGTTCTTATGCACATAAAGGCATCCTACTTACTGAGCTCCTGATCTGGCCCAGAGCTATGATGGCCCTGTGACCTCTTCAAGGTAGAAAAGGGTGAGGGACCCGTTTGCCCAGATAGTTATTCCTCCTTGTCTTTCCTTCATGGATGAAAGGTGGGTGTGTCAGACACTGGTTCGTTAAGGGACTTCTGTTACGAAGTTCTTTTCCTATTGCTAGTATATACTGCTGCTGCTGCTAAGTCACTTCAGTCGTGTCCGACTCTGTGTGACCCCACAGACGGCAGCCACCAGGCTCCCCATCCCTGGGATTCTCCAGGCAAGAACACTGGAGTGGGTTGCCACTTCCTTCTCCAATGCATGAAAGTGAAAAGTGAAAGGGAAGTTGCTCAGTCGTGCCCGACTCTTAGCTACCCCATGGACTGCAGCCTACCAGGCTCCTCCATCCATGGGATTTTCCAGGCAAAGTACTGGAGTGGGGTGCCATTGCCTTGGTAGTATAAGGTGGATGTTATTTGCCTTGCTAATTATTAAGAATAGGAAATAGATGACTCTTTTTAAGGACTTTGGCTAGTATAGAGCACAACCTGAGAAAACCAAGGCTTTTATGATGGATAATGTCAACAGTGATATTGACAATGACTTGTTGACAAGCCCCTTGTGTCAGTCAGGGTTTGAGCAGAGAAGCAGACCCTCTAGGGGAGATAACTATATCTCCCGGTCTGTCTGTCTAGCATCTGTCTGTATACTTATGGACGCCCATCTATAGATATAGAACTACACACACGTACAGATAGATAGAGTAATAGATATGTAGATACATAAATCTCAGTTATAGAGATTTGACCTGTGACCACAGGCAGTCATGGAGCTACTGCAATGATCTTTCTGGAACTGTTGCCTATGTGTGATGCTAGAGCTTGAAGTCTGAAAGGCAGGCAGCAGGGAACTTAAGATGGATGTAAAATCTTGGAAACCAAGAGCAAGTTGGAAGCCAAGGACCAACACTGGAAGCTGTATCCATTTTCCGGGCTTCAGACCTTGATGGTACGGGGCCCTGCGGGGTCTGGGCCCTTTGTCACTCAGCTAGTCACTCTGGCCCAGGGGTCGGAGAAGCTGGAAGGGGGTCTGAGGATCAGGGTTTTGGCAGAGGTCCACTCCTTCTGGAAGCTCAATGGAATAATCTTTCTCAGTCTCTAGAGGCCGTGCACATTCCCTGTTTTATGATCGCATCACTCTGATCTCTGCTTCCCCTGTCATACATCATTCTCTGACTTTCTGCCTCCTTTTTCCATTTTTAAGGACCTCTTCATCACATTGGGCCCAAGTAACTAATCCAGAATAGTTCCCGCATCGCCAGATTCTTAGTTAATCACACCTGCAGGATCTGTTTTCTCTCGGCAAGGTGTCACATTCATAGGTTCAGGAGATAAGGACATCTTTGGGGGTCATTGTTCTGCTACAGCACGGGGTGGGTTTCAGCTGTCTCTGCCACACTCCCGTGTAGAGCTCTGAATGGCCTATGCTTAGCTATACATGTCACTGAGATTTCCTTAGCTCTAAATGCTGGTGAGCACTTACTGAGTAATGTAGGGCAGCCATCCGCAACCTTTTCAGCACCAGGGACCAGCTTCATGGAAGACAGTTTTTCCATGGACTGGGCAAGGGAGGGATGGTGTCAGGATGATTCAAGCACATCCCATTTATCGTGCACTTGATTTCTGTTATTATTATGTCTGCTGTACCTCAGGCACTAGATCCTGGAGGTGGGGACCACTGCTTTACTCTCCAGCCTTTGATTGGAGGCGCCAGGAGGAGGCTGGAGGGTGGGAGGTGCTGATGGCACGGTTTTTACTCCTCCCCGTTTCCTCCCTGTTGGGTCACTGTGGGTTGGTTGCATCTCCACCAAATGCCAGAAGTTGACTTCTCCAAAAGCCACCTTCTCCAGGTCCCTGGGGCTCCATGGTTCCCTGCTCTTGTTGGTTCTGCATTAAACCCCATTCTTTCCCCCAAATTCTTCCCTCCCTTTTATAAGTAGTCTGTTCAGACAAATTCTCTTCTAATTCCAGGCCCCTGGTGGATACAGACTGTGTCCTTCCACATTGTTTTAAACAACTTTATATACATACATGGGCTTTTCAGGTGGCTCGGTGGTAAAGAATCTGCTGGCTAGTGCAGAAGCTGCGGGAGAGGTGGGTTTGACCCCTGGGTCAGGAAGATCCCTGGAGGGGTATTCTGGCTGGGAAATCCCATGGACAGAGGAGCCTGGCAGGCTACAGTCCATGGGGTCACAAAGAGTTGGACACGACTGAGAGACTGTGCGTGCAGGTATGCATGTGCACACAGGTATACATATACACACATAAGCTTTGATTAGGGTGTGTGTATATGTGTGTGGACTTCCCTGGTGGCTCAGACGGTAACGCGTCTGCCTACAATGCGGGAGACCTGGGTTCGATCCCTGGGTCGGAAGATCCCCTGGAGAAGGAAATGTCAACCCACTCCAGTACTCCTGCCTGGAAAATCCCATGGACAGAGGAGCCTGGTGGGCTACAGTCCATGGGGTCACAAAGAGTTGGACACGACTGAGAGACTTCACTCACTCGTGTGTGTGTGTGTGTGTGAGAGAGAGAAAGAAATACACACAGACGGACAGACAGGCACACACAGAGAGACAGAGACTGAGAGTTCACAGAAGTCATAACCCTGCCTGAGTCTTCCCCCTGAGACAGAAGAAGACCTGATCTCACTGCAGACATTTTGAAGAGTGGAAGACAAAAATAAAGTCATCTTCTTATCAAATCTTGTGAGGCTTCCCTATTCCATATACATCTTAACAATTTTTTTTTTACATCACCATTATTATACTTTCCACACTCTTTTGAAATATCCTCTAGTCACTTACCAGCATGTATGAGACATCACCCTGAGTCAGTCTCATTTCAATCCATTGATTTTCTTTGCTGCCTGGAATTCTGGGGTCTGGATTTACAATCTTGAACCAGTCTTTTATTCCTATTATTTGTATTAACTACTATTAAGAATAGTATTACAAAAATATTGTTTACCATCTCCGTGACACCTACGAATAGATTCTCTGGACGGATGACTGACATGGAGCTGCTGTCACAGAACTCAGGTTGATCTGGTGTGTTTTGATCTTCTGACCCTTCATTCATTGAAGGCGGGAGGAGAAGGGGACGTCAGAGGATGAGATCGTTGGATGGCATCACCGACTCAATGGACATGAGTTTGAGTTGGTGATGGACAGGGAGGCCTGGCGTGCTGCAGTCCTTGGGGTCGCAAAGAGTCGGACAAGACTGAGCGACTGAACTGAACTGAAGCCTTCATTCTCTTTCTTTCTGATAATAGCATCCCTGTTTTCCTTTGGGGAAATGGAGATGTATTAAGAAAACACCTCAAATGTTTGTCTTCTGCTGTTATTTAAAAGCAAATACAGCGGGGGCCGTGCCTGCCCTGTCTGGGGAAGAAGCTTGGCATCCTGTTCTCTTGTGGGGAGGTGAAGTCATGTGACCCAACCAAGCCAATCAGGTACTGCCTCCTGGGAAACACAAAAAATGGAAAACGGGTGGGGATGATCTGTGCCAAAAGGGGTACCTTAAAGAATCTGCCTAAATGTTTCTGCCCTAAGGCTCTACTGTCCCGTTTTTGTTGTTTTCCAGTCCCTCAGTCGTGTCCGACTCTTTGTGACCCCATGGACTAGGGCACGCCAGGCTTCCCTGTCCGTCATCAACTCCCAGAGCTTGCTCAAACTCATATCCACTGAGTCGGTGATGCCATCCAACCATCTCATCCTCTGCCATCCCCTTCTCCTCCTGCCCTCAATCTTGCCCAGCATCAGGGTCTTTTCCAATGAGTCAGCTCTTCCCATCAGGTGACCAAAGTATTGGAGTTTCAGCTTCAGCATCAGTCTTTCTAATGAATATTCAGGGTCGATTTCCTTTAGGATTGATTGGTTGGATCTCCTTGCAGTCCAAGGGACTCTCAAGAGTCTTCTCCAGCACCACAGTTCAAAAGCAAGAACTTGTTATTAATCCTATTCTGCTAACGCTATATTTTCTTGTTTTTCTTTCAAATCTAGCCTGGGCATGTCTTTCTTGTTTGTCAATAATAGAATATGTGTATTTAATGTTTTGACAAATGCCTCTAGTTGCTTTCCAAGCTGAAGTAACAGTTTAAACTTCCACCAACAGTTGGAGGCTTTGGGGCTTCATTTTGATTTTCTTTGAACAGTTGTGTGGTGTTACTCAGTTTTTCTGACACAGTGCCACTTTGATTTCCTGATAGAGTGATTTTATTTCCAAACAAGTAAGTGAAATGTCACTTTCTCCAATGGGTTGGCCAATAAATAACTTATTTATTATTTCTAGAATGCGACAGGCTTGTATTATCTTGCCAGAAGTGTAGCTGATGAAATGGCCCAGGGTCAAATTAATTTTATTTATAAGTGGAGTGATTCACAAAGGATATGAACCACAAACTTGGACTTGAAGTATTCCAAAACTGAATATTCTCACATGGTCACCTTAGCAACTGTAAACAATGACATAATCATCAAGTATCAGCAAAAAAACAGGCAAGTATTGTACAAAAAGTTCCTCTAATTCACATCATGTTTGCCAATTACTTTATTCTTATTTTAAATGTATATTAAGAAAACTGTCTGTAGAAGCAGAAGGCATATGAATTTGAAGGCATATGAAAAAAAATCAGATCCTCCATGTGGGCAAATTCCATCACTAAAAGCAATACACGTGGGGTTCATTGCCCCAGGTGATTTATGGATAATGGGAACCATAAATAAAATTGAACAATATTGAGAACTTAACGACCAGGAATTGGATGTACCAGGGAGAGTATGCAGAAATTGAAGTTATGCCCACCATCAACTTCTTGAAACATTCTGCAGCATGAATAGGGGAAAAGCACATTTGACTTTATCTCCTCTCCTCTCTCCACCTACTTTTTTTGAAATTTAGAGAATAATGGAAAATGTCCAGAGGAGAGAGAATTATAATGCTGGCACAGGGCTTTGCAAGGTTTTGCGTAAGAGCTGGAGTACTATTCAAAATATTTGACAGCCAGTATGGTAACTGTATGTGAATATACAAAGCAAAATTAAATTGATGACCGCTGCATGTTATATAGGATCTTAGAAAGGAGGATCACTTGGGCGATGAAGTTGTGTTGTCTTGTTACTAAGATACGGGGAAAAGACTGCCTTTCACATGACAAGCAGTGCAACTGACAGCCGAGGAATTGCCAAGTGCCTGAAATAGATAAAGGTTAGTTGCCAAGTCTGCCTGTATAGAGAGCTGATGAGAATGGAAACCCCATGCTTCTTATATTTCATAATCAAGGAAGGTGTTTGCTGTGTGGAGTTTTTCTTTTTTTTTAAACAAGAGGAAATCAGGCAAAAATTTAATAGCATGTGTTTGTGGGAGAGACCCAGGAAAACTGGGTAACTCCGAGAGGATCTTTATATTCATCAGTTTATGGACTCTGCCTTGTGTTTTGAGTTTCTTAAGACTTTTTAATAAATGAAGGGATATTAAGTTTTATCTAATACTTTTTTCTGAGTCAGATAAGAAGAGCATATGTTCTTTCTCCTCTAATCTAGTAATGTGATAGATTATATTTATCTGGATGATAGTGAAGGATGGAGGAGCCTCGTGGGCTGCAGTCCGTGGGGCTGGAAAGAGTCGGACACAACATAGCAACTGAATGACAATATTTATTCTAATGTTAAACCTCCCCCTGAATCCCTGGGATGGAGCATATTTGGACAAGATATATTTTTGTTTTTATGCTTGACCAGATTTGGTATTTTAATGTTTCTTAGGATTTTTGTATCAATGTTTATCCATTACAATGTCTTTAATTTTCTCTTATCACTTCATTTTTGTCTAGTTTTGACATTAAGGTTATATAACCTCATGGAATTCTTCTGGAGGAGCAGCTCCTCATTTTCTATCTAGAAGATAGGAACCATTTTTCCTTGAAAGTTATGTAGAATTTGCTCATAAAATTGGCTGACCTTGCTATTTTCTTTACAGGAAGATTTTAAACAACTGATTAAATTCCTCTAATAATTGTTTCAGTAGGACCATTTGGACCTTCTCTTTCTTCCTGAGTCAAGTTTAGTAAGATAGTTTTCCAGGAATCTATTTCATGTAAGTTTTCAAATGTACAACCATTATATTTATGAGATCAAGTAATTATGATGAACAGATAAAACAATTGTATAATTCATAGTATTTTCTTTTGCTTTTAATATTTGCTGTTTATGCAATGGTGTCTTCTTTTCCTAACTCCTATTTACTCTTATTTGTGCCTTGTTTCCTTTTTATTTGTCTGAAAACACTTTTATTTGATTTTATTCTTGAAAGATAATTTTGCTAGCACACAATTCTAGACTTGAGGTCATTTTCTCTCAAAGTCTAGAGATATTATTCCCCCATCTTCGGCTCCTGTTGTTAAGACTGCTCCTCGACTTGGCCCTTTTGTAGGTGCTCTCTTTCTTAGTGTGTTCCCTCTCTTTGTGTCCATGTGCTGCAATCTTGGTAACTTCTTCTGACCAGTCTTCTACTTCTCTAATCGTCTCTTCTACTGTTTCTAATCTGCTGTTTAACTATCCACTCAGCTTTTATTATCCATGGAATTGTCTTTCATTTATGAGTTGTTTTGGCTATTGATCAAATCATTATTTATTTTTTATTTTAACTTCTTATACATGATATCATGTATAATCATTTAACATTTTGAATCTAATAATCTAATATCTAAAGTACCAGGCAACCTAAGTCTTATTTCTGTTGACTCTTCTCAGGGTGTTTGGGGTGCACTTTTGTTTGGAGAGGTTTTGTGTTTGTTTTGTAGAGATGGAAGATGTCTCTAACTCTAGGCTGCTGTAGTGGTTGGGGGCACTTGGATTTAATCTCCGCCTTTCTTTAAGCCCAAAGATTGATCTTGGGGCCCCATAAAAGCTTCTTTTCCATCAGCCCTATACCACACTCTGTTAATTCTCACAGTATCCTCTCTATGCATTTACCTCTTTCCTGAAACCCTCACCCAGGCCCTTATGCTTTCTCTCCTGGATTGTGTCAGTAGCCTCCTTGCTGCCACTCTGCCTTGAGTCCCTCCCCATCCAATCCGTTTGCCCGATCCATCTTTCTGGAGTGCAATTCTGCTTTTATAGCATAACCCCTGTAAGACTGTATTGCTTGCCACTGGACAGTGCCGCCCGGGTTGTCTCTCTTGTGCCGCACAGTGAGTGCGTTCGGATCAGCTGGCGCACTTTCTGTTTAGTGCCCTCCTCTGGCCTTCAGAGCAAATCCGAACGCCCCAGTGCTGCCTTTACATCCTTCTGTTACCACCCGTGTCCTGCCTTCGAAACTGTATCGCTTAATCCCTTACGCACATCACAGTCTAAACAACTTGACATTTTCAATCTTGAATAGATAATTTAGGCTTGAATGGATGAATGAGCCCCTGTCTGGTAGCAGCATCCACATCTAGTGGGTATCAGAGCCAAGACGGGGGTGGATCGTGAGGGGTGCGGCTCCTCAGTCCACCTGCCAGAGGGCGTGTTTGCCCCACCAAGCTGCTTCCAGATTCCCGACCCACAGATACTATGAAGAGCACTCTGTGAGTGTTGCTTTAAGCCACTAGCATTTGGAATAAATGGAATGCAGTCTTTCAGAAAACTAGACAGAAAAAAAAGCAGAAATACAAAATACCAAGCCTGAAATATCTTTGGGTAACTGTTCAGTCATGGGTATGAGATGGGGTCAGGCAAAGGCAGGTGGAAGGTGGCCAGATACGTGTTTTCTTAGCACACGGCCTGGGCCAACTTCTGAAACTGCCAACTGCAACTCGAAGATGATACTTTTTGAGCCCTTGTTTCACCCCAATTTATTAACACCTCCCCACAACCAGGCTCCTTCAATCACACAGAATTAGAGTGGATGTACCTGATGTCTGCCTATGGAATGCACACACAGGGTTTAAAGCACTGGGGAGAAAAGAAAATAAGGTAAGGGTACAGAGAGGCAGGGCTTCCCTGGTGGCTCAGACAGTAAAGAATCCGCCTGCAATGCGGGAGACCTGGGTTCAATTCCTGGGTCTGGAAGATCCCTGGAGGAGGGCATGGCAACCCACTCCAGTATTCTTGCCTGGAGAATCTCATGGACAGAGGAGCCTGGCGGGCTACAGTCCATGGGGTCACAAAGAGTTGAACATGACTGAGCGAATAAGCGCAGCACAGAGAGAGGCAACACTGAGAACAACTCCTGTGAGCTCTGTGATCTAAGATCACGGCGCTCTGGATTGCAACTTGTTTCTCTTTGACCTGGAGCATGAGCTCTTTGAGGCAAGGGCTGCCTGAGTCTCAGCCACATTTGTATCCCCGGACCCTAACACATCACTCGACACAAAAATATCTGTTCAATAAAGGTCCTATAAAGGAATACACATTGAAGAATTGTTGCTTATGAACTGTGGTGCTGGAGAAGACTCTTGAGAGTCCCTTGGACTGCAAGGAGATCCAACCAGTCAATCCTAAAGGAAATCAGTCTTGAATATCCATTGGAAGGGCTGATGCTGCAGCTGAAGCTCCAATACTTTGGCCACTTGATGCAAAGATCCGACTCACTGGAAAAGACCCTGATGCTGGGAAAGACTGATGGCATAAGAAGGGGGTGGCAGAGGATGAAATGGTTAGATAGCATCACTGACTCAATGGACATGAATCTGAGCAAACTCTGGGAGATAGTGAAGGACAGAGGAGCCTGGCATGCTACAGTCCATGGGGTCCCAAAGAGTTGTACGTGTCTTAGTGACTGAACAACAACAACAAAGGAATATATTAATGAATGATTTCCCTCAATGTAGCCCAAGCCCTAAGCCCATTGACAAGAGATAGAGAACAGAATTGGAATATTTAGCTGCTTCCATTTGTAGTAGGTGTGACTTATGACCCCATGATACAGGTCTGTTGGCTTGTCTATCATGGCAATAGAAACATTCTCAGAATATTTAACAGTTTCTATGCTAAGCTAGATATATGATGTCTTAATCCTTAATGTTTCACAAAGTTCTGGGCTATCTGTACGAAGGAGAACTTGCATTGACACTGCCTTGCAGGGGGAACAAGTCAGAAATTCTGTGCAGAGGAAGCAAGCGTCAGGCATTGATGGATTCACAACAGTGTGTTTAAGGAGCACCTTCCAAACCCTGGAAGATGAATGATGTAGTAGTCAGGTCTTGGTATGTGCTGGCTCAGAAGGATCGCTCACCTTTTGGATGACAAGGAGGTGTGTCTGATAAATGTAGGGGACACGGGGCAGGCAAACATATTTTTATTTGCACTCTCTGCCTGATGAGAATCTGGTCCTGATTGGTCCTGATGAGAATCTGATGGATGCCATGGAGATGCCACAGTGATACCTTGGTGCCATGGCAAAGGTGTTCACTTGGGGTCAGATGCGTGGGCTGGACTCTCACCATCATGGGTCACTAGTGGGGTGAGCAAGATACACGCCCTCTCGGGGCCTTAGTTTTCTCTCTGTAAAATCAGAGTGGTGCCTCTGAGGTTATTGTGGGACGTGGAACAAAATGGTCACTGCTCCAGAAATCTGGGGGAAGCATTATTTTACTTTGCTTTTCTCTTTCCCCTTTTCCCCTCTGTTTATGGAAACCAAGAGGCTGATATTTTCCTCCAGGTCTGTTGTGCATTCAGCTCTCCCCACATCACCCCAAGTAGGCATGAGTACGCCTTCTCCTTCATTCTATTTCTGTGTCGAGTCTTTTAAACGTCGTGTGCACATCGCCATCGTGTAATGGGTATTGTACAACGTCACAGTGAAGATACACACGCAAATGTACGGCTTAAAAAGGAACGAAAGAGCCACGAGCCAAACTGAAGCCAGAATAAGACTTGATGTTGGACGACAGTCTGAGACACACGCTGTCAACACCCTCCTGGAGTTGGTCCTGGATGGCATTTGAACTTGGTTTCTATTTCTCCACACGAAACAGAAGAGCATTTTAATCTACTTTGCCACATAAGAATGCCATAACAATGTGTGCAGAGAGTGCTGAACTCTTTGAATGCATGGTTATTTAAAAAATTAACTAGAACCAGAGATGGTGTGTGTGGACATAGACTGATTTGCATAGCTAGGCATAAACCATAGAAATAACTTGGAGGCAGGCTAGTAAGGGATCATAATTAAATAGCTGATGATCTGCTTAGCCCAAGAATGACATCACTTCCTTAAACAAAATAGAGCAACAACTAGGAGCTTAAGAAATTATGTGAAAAAATAATAAAGTCTTTCAGGACAATTGCAACAATAGAATAGACAAAGAAATGACCAGAAGGAAGGACACTTCAGACAGCTTATATTTTTGAGATGATCACATTCAGGATAGATGACCATGGTTCTTAGGTCAGGTGTTTTGAGGTCTTTTAAAAGGTTTTAAGGGGATCAAACCAGTCAATCTAAAGGAAATCAACCCTGAAGATTCACTGGAAGGACTGATGCTGAAGCTCCAAAACTTTGGCCACCTGATGTGAAGAGCCGACTCATTGGAAAAGACCCTGATGCTGAGAAAGATTGAGGGCAGGAAGAGAAGGGGGCAACAGATGATGAGATGGTTGGATGGCATCACCAACTCCATGGACATGAATTTGAGCAAACTCCGAGAGACAGTGAAGGACAAGAAAGCCTGGTGTGCTGCAGTTCATGGGGTTGCAAAGAGTCAGTCACAACTTAGTGAAAGAACGACAAAAGGCTTGAGAAAACTTTGAAGTTTCTTTTATGAGTTTTAAGATTAAACACACTCTCAAGTTTGTAATCAAATCAGGATTCGGACTCATAAAAGTTAGTTATTTCATTTACTATTGAACAGTCCATGGCCAGTTGTTCTAATCTAAAATGGAAAGTTGTCATCAAAATGGAAAGTTGGAGGTGATTTTGCATTAGACTTTACTCTGAAATGTCCACAGAAGAAAGTGACTCTAATAAACTGTGGAGACAGGTGAATGCATGTGTATTTCATGAGGAAGGAAGGAGGAAGGGAGACAGGAAGGAAACTACCCTTTGGTGAGCCTTCCCTGTGAGCTTCTGCTTCTCCTGTGATCATTTTATTAAAACCAAATCCAAAAGTGAAATCCTGAAATAACAAAACACCCTAGTGGAGAATTAATGACTAGGGTAAGACCAGTAGGACTTTGGGTATTGCCGGTTCCCTTTTTTCTCTATTCCCTCTCATCCAGTTAGTCAGAGAATCATCCGACCTGTGTCTTCAAGCTGTTCCCAGAGTCTCATTGGTTCTCATCCCCTCCATGGTTGTCCTTTTGGTCCAAGCACCATCTTTCCTCACCTGGATCATCAGAGCCTCCTTACTGGTCTTCCTGCTTCTATGTAAATCTTGTAGTCACTCTTATGATCAGAATCCTCCAATGCACCACTTCCCAGAATAAAAGCCCAAGCCCTTACTGTGGCCTGCAACATCCATACTATGATGTTCCTTATCTTTTAAAACTCATCTCCTGCTAACTTGTAATCACTGCTGTTTTTAGTGTTTTAGAACTGCAGTGCCTGGAGCTGTGTCAGGCATGAAGAAGATACACAATAAATATTGATTGAATGGACAAAATGAATGGTAACTGATCAATCAGCATTTCCTGGAAGTTAGTCTAGTCAAAGCTATGGTTTTTCCAGTAGTCATATATGGATGTGAGAGTTGGACTATAAAGAAAGCTGAGTGCCAAAGAATTAATGCCTTTGAATTGTGTTGGAGAAGACTCCTGAGAGTCTCTTGGACTGCAAGGAGATCCAACCAGTCCATCCTAAAGGAAATCAGTCCTGAATATTCATTGGAAGGACTGATGCTGAAGCTGAAAGTCCAATACTTTGGCCACCTTATGTGAAGAACTGACTCATTGGAAAAGATTCTGATGCTGGGAAAAGTTGAAGGCGGGAGGAAAAGGGGATGACAGAGGATGAGATAGCTGGATGGCATCACTGACTCAATGGACATGAGTTTGAGTGAACTCTGGGAGTCGGTGAGGACAGGGAAGCCTGGTGTGCTGCAGTTCATGGGGTCACAAAGAGTCAGACACGACTGAGCGACTAAACTGAGCTGAACTGAGCTGAACTGATCTGAACTCTGTGCTTGGTACTGTGATGACCTTTTTGGGGGACAGACAGGATGTAAATATAAATCTTTATTCTCATACTCCTACAGATGGGGGCAGGTACTGGTCAGGACTCATAGGTTATGTGGGATAGACACCCCACTCCAACTTAGCTAAAGTAAAATTTGTCTCCCAGAAGCAATCTTCAGAAGTGCACTTGCCCACCTGGCAATTCTTTCTCCCTAATTGGTTTTCCCCCACTTGGGCATCTTTGAGGAAGGGCATACCTCAGACTTTTTCACCAAGTCCAATGAAAAAAGTCCTGATTTGACTGACCTGGCTTGGGCCACCGGCGATCCTTGGACGATCCTTGGCGATCCTTTCCCATCCTTGGGGTGGGAAAGAAGGTGGTTAAGAGGGGAGCCCCACCGGAGCCCCTTGGAGTAGAGGAAGGGGTTACTGTTCCCGAAATAAAAGCAGAGAGGAGGGAGCGCTGCGGAAAACCAAGGCTCCATGAATCGGTGGGGAAAGATTTCAAAACTAGGGAGTAATTACACATCAAAATGATTGCAAATTACAAGAGCTCTGGGAGCTCACAGACCTTGCGGGATAAAGGAAGAACGAATCCTTACGGGGACCCAGGAGAAAGTTTTCCAGAAAGGCAAACCGTAGGATTCTGCCGTTGCTGGGTGCTCACGGGGGCAAGAGGTACCTGCCAGGGCTTAATGGCTTGGATGCGTTTCCTTTCCGAAAAGAGACGCTGCGTTTCACTTTTTCATCAGTCTAGAATTTGTCTGACAACCTTTCCCTCTATGCGGAAGGACACAGGCCTGGGGGCCGTCACAGTGGAGGGCTACCTCGACCTCAGGTTGTGAGCTGCAGCCCCATCAGGACGGCCAGGAGGCTGCTGGCGACCCCGGCGCCTGGGCGCGGAGCGAGGACCGGCCGGCTGCAGACGTCCGGGTAGCCTCCAGGGGCGCTCCCAGTCCGCTTCCAGGCGGGGAGCTGACCACAGACAGGTGGAAATCAGGATGGGGAACCCTAAGCCGTGTTATCATCATAGAGATCGGAGTTTGTGAGAATAGGCAAGCGCTCCGCTTTTCTTCGCGCGTTTACAGAACGCTTCCTTTGAACCCAGTTCACCGGCTCCGCACAAGACAGCCGGGAGCAGCGGTGTCCAAGGACACGAAACCCCCTTTCTAACGCGGGGTGTGGGGAAGGCGGGGGTGAGCCGCAGGGGCGACGGCCGCGTGCGGATCGAGGTGAAGGAGCCTGGCCAGGGTCCCCACCGGGGACGCCAAAGGTCTTTATTTAAGGTGACAGAGGGCACACCTGGGCTTGGCGACGACTGGACGTGACGGGCCCTTTCTTGAGCCAGCAAGCCAGATAAGATTAGACGCCCGGGGCGCCCCCCAATCCCGCGTTTTCAGACCCGCCCAGAGGTTTTCCGCCGCTCTCGGGCACCCGGAGCCCCGGCCCCGCGCCCCGCCCGCCTCGGGCCCCCACCCCCGCCGCCCTCGCGCCGGCAGGGGGAGCCAGCGCGCGGCTAAAAGGCGCGGCCGGCGGCCGGCGGCCTCAGTGCGGAGCGCGGCGGCCGGGGCGCGGGGCCGGGAGCTCTCGGCGAGGGGCCAGGGGCGCGCGGGCGCGGCGCAGAGCGCTCAGACGCATACCGACGGCGGGGACCCGACGGCACCCCCTCCGCACTCCCGGACTCTCGCCCAGCGCCTGCCCGCCCTCCCGCCCGCCGCCTGGCCCAGTCGGCCGCGCACCCCGGGGCTCGCGATGGCCCCCGAGGTCCGGGCGTCCCATCGCGCGCGGCGCCCGCTGCCCTGGGCGGCGCTGCTGCTCCTAGCTGCGCTGCTGCCCGTCGTCTCCCCGGCGGGGGCTGCTCCAGGTACGCGCAGTCCCGGGCTCGGGCGCCGGGCTCTTTGCGCCTCTCTGTCCACTTTCCGTGCGCCCCTCGACCGCCTGTCGCTCCGGGCACCGCCGCCCTCCCTGCTCTGTACTGGCTGCATGTCGGGTCCCTAACCTGTGCGTCCTCATCGTTCGCGAGTCGCGGCGTGGAGGGGCGACTGGGGACGAGGGGGTCCCGGTATTCGGTGCCTCGCGCGCGGGAGGCGAGCGCAGGGACACGGTTAGCCTCAGGGGACCTCAGTTTCCTCGGTTTCAATTTTGCCGTCGAATGCCCGGAATCGGACATCCCAGGAACATTCAGGCAAAGAAAAGCCTGGGGGGAAAAAAAAAAAGTGGGGGGCGCGGGAGGAAAAGAAAAGTGACCTTTCGGCGCTGCGGTGGGAGTGAGGGCGATGCTTTCCTTCGCCCAGAATTTCCCCCCGGGGGCATCCTTCTTTTCCTCTTGTTCACCTGCCCCGAGGCACGGATGTCTGGTGTGTGGTGGACGGTTCCCGGGAGACCAGAGGGAGGCGGACAGGCAGGACACGTCCACGAGCGCGCGGGGAGAGCCGTGAGCCGCCGCGGGGCGGTCGGGTACCTCGGTGCCCAAGGAGAAGCCCGACTCTTAGGGTGCATCTTGGTGGGAACTTTGGAGCTGGGAGAGGACTTCTGTCTTGAGAGGAGAGAGGGGAAGCCGGGAGTCGGTTCGGGAGGACCTCACCCTTCCCCTAAGGCCGAGGCTGGGCACGGGGTGGGGGGCTGAAAGGTGAGCAACTGCTTTTCCGAAAATGCAAGCGCGCTGTGTTCACATTTCTCGCAGGTTTCCTGCAGAGACAGAGACAAGGGTTTTCATCCCCAAGCCGTTGGTGGTCTTTGTTTCCACCTCCTGTGCAGGCATTTTCACACGACACCGTGTGGATTTTATTTATGTCATCGGTTTGTAGGAATCCAAGAAATGGACATTTTTGTTGATACTGTTCACTCCCAGCTGGGTTATAAAAAATTCAGACGCGATTCCAAGGAGGGCTACTTGCTTTGTGAGACTATTTCGGGTCTCGAGTGCCCTCTTACTACAAGTGAAAGGGGGAAAGGGCCACACTGCTTGGTGACTCTTTTCGGTGGGTGCCTCATGTGTAACGCTTGCTTCAGGATTATGCCAAGTGCTGAGATGCCACTTGTTCATAAAAGGCTATTCCAGCTGTGGGTTTTTTCCTCTCTGTTAGCTACTTCTAGGAAAGCATTGTCTGAATATTTTTTATAGTATTTTTATCAATAATAAGACTTCTAAAACCTTTCACCTACAACCCATGGCTTTTTTTCCCCCTCTAAATTAAAATTCTCTGAATGTTGAGAAAGTTTTTTTTATCAGAAAGCAGACTGAAACTGGGGCCGGTGCCATGCCTTGGACCTGCTAGACTGCACTGCCACCTGCTTGATGGGTTACGTTTGAGTGGGTCTGAGGTCTGGGTGGCTTGCGATTGCTCCCGGGACCCAGCTGTGTTCCGTGCTGCTGCTTCTCTTGCCTTCTGCTCTGTAAATCACTGAGCTGTGGAATGTTGGAGCTGGAACGCTTGCTGGCACTTCTCTCTACTGTGTTGACGTGGGATTTGCAGGAAAATGATGACCAGACTAGAAGCAGACAAAGAAGGACAAGCATATTTTGATAAGCATATCCTCTGCCTTTAAATGACAGAAAGAAAGGAACAGACGGAACCTGCCGAAAGCTCCCCCATGCTGGGGAAGAAATCGGGGTCACAAAATGTATTTCATCTGCTTCTCCGGAAGGCTTCCAGTCTGTCTTGCTGTGATAGCTACAGTCACTGCCCCAGACTTGTACTCTGGGTGTTATAGCAGGGCTGTGGACACACTGCTTCCTCTCTGGCTCAACCGATGCACAGGCTTAGCAAGCTTCTTGAGTCAGAGCCTCTCCTAGTCCCCAGACCTTTGTGACCAGAATCCCTGTAATGAAATCCCCCAGAGACAGATTCCTAGTGGTGGACCCACCACAGCTCAGAGGAATTTTCTTTAAAGCAGAGATGATTTGCAGGGCATGCTGAAGACCTAAATAAACCCTTCATCTTGATGGTCAGTTAAAATGTAAAACGAAAAAAGCAAGTGATGCCTTTCACCCCCTCCGCCCTCCCTACAATAAAATACAACCCAACCATTAAAATTATGATTGCACTTGTCAGTCTGATAAGACGGTTTTCTAGAAACCATATAAGAACACACACACACACACACACACACACACACACACACTGTCGTATGTTTATAATGGTTATCTTAGGGTGGTTTGGGGTGATTTATTTTTCTTTAAAGCTTGAAGACTCTTTCAGGGAATCCTCAAGGTCAAAGCGATTTTCAAAGTAATACTAAGATACTATTTGCCTTTTTCACAGTGTTAGTATCTGTGGAGACAGTACAAAAGTTTAGTGGGAAAACTGGTGGTGCTTTAGGGTGAATCTTGGCATTGGTGCCCTCATGAACTCAGGCTCATTGTATCTTTCAGACTTTTGAAGAAAGGATATGCTAGTTTCAATGAAGAATGTCCTTGGTGCAAGAATGAAAGTGGTAGATTTGACCAAATCTCTACCCTTGTATGCATGTCTTTTTAATATGCTGTGTGAAGAAATGGGAAAGGCATGATTAGTACTTCTTCTGACAGCCCATGTTCATCAGTGAAGTGGAAGTGTTAGTCGCTCAGTCATGTCTGACTCTTTTCGACCCCATGGACTGTAGCCCACCAGGCTCCTCTGCCCACAGGGTTTTCCAGGCTACCCAAGGAGTGGGTAGCCATTCTCTTCTCCAGGGGATCTTCCTGACCAGGGATCGCACCCATATCTCCTGCACTACAGGCGGATTCTTTACTGTCTGAGCTACCAGGGAAGTTCTTTGGTAATTGTGCAGGAAAGCAGCTGTGTGATGGTGTGAGGTGTGAGCTGAACTAGCTGCTCTTTTTTACGGAACACCACCTTGACTAGAAAGAACGGCTGTGAACAAACCCGTTATTTTGACTTAGGTATTTGGCAGACATCTCATAAAATGAACAAAGGTAGGCTGCTGCTTCTGGTAGAATAACTGCTCATGCCAGTGAGAAAATTTAAGCTGTCAAGTGAAAATTAGAATTTTGCCAAGTCACCGCCAACATCCTAAGCTTGAATGTGTCCCACTATTTAGACAATTTTCTAACAAGATAGGTGGTGATGTAAATGATTTTGGAATACTGTGTTATAAAATATATCAGCGTTTAGATGCTCTACACAGCCCAGCGAGCTGGTAAATCCAGGTGACTGCTGCACAGTGTTATGAAAACTTGCCTGGCTAAAAGATCCATCAAAGTTCAAAATACCCCAGTGGGTTTTTAGTGTAACAAAATGTGAGAAATTCTTTATATGGTTTCAGATTGTACACTGCAGGTAACCTTTAAGGAACTACTACTTGATGAGTTTTGGTGTAGTATCAAAGACTTTCCAAACTTATCTGTAAGGCTATTGAAGTATTTTTCCAAATCTGTATGAGGCCTGATGTTTTTAGGGGACTCCAGTGAAAACAATATACTGCAATAGGTTACAACTGGATAGGAGATCCTTCTGTCCTCCATGAAAGAGACTTGCCAAAATGCCCAAAATGCCATTCTTCTCATTATTTCTTTTTGTTTTGGAAAACAGTTTATTATAAAATCCAGTTTGCTATGACAGCTTGTAATGGTTTACTATTGCTATTTCAACATGAATCAATACAACTACTACTACTACTACTAAGTCGCTTCAGTCGTGTCCAACTCTGTGTGACCCCAGAGATGGCTCCCCCATCCCTGGGATTCTCCAGGCAAGAACACTGGAGTGGGTTGCCATTTCCTTCTCCAATGTATGAAAGTAAAAAGTGAAAGTGAAGTTGCTCAGTTGTGTCTGACTCGTAGCGACCCCATGGACTGCAGCCTACCAGGCTCCTCCATCCATGGGATTTTCCAGGCAAGAGTACTGGAGTGGGGTGCATCAATAGGTATGTAGATTAACCTCTTCCAAGATTTAATTTCTAGTAAGTAGACATAAACATAACCTCTGTGAGATCCTCATTAATTTAAGCATAGAAAGGAATCTGAGAACAGGAAGTTTGATGACAACTGGTGTATAGAAAGGAAGTAGGCTCAAATCAAGGTGTGTGGGTTTGTCTCCACGCTATCACCCTTCACCTGCCCTGTGACCTCAGGCTAGTTAGTCAATCCCCATTAGACCAAGTAAAGAGATTCCTTCTCCCCTAGAAGCCCTCATAGGCTCTCCTGTGGCCCAGGCTCCATGCAGCTCTTAGGTTTCCCTCCTCCTTCTGTCCTCTGAAAGGAGGGGGTGAGCTTCCCCTCTCTTTTTATCTTGTGCATTGGACTCCCTCTCCTCAGATGAAAAAAACTGTTTGTTTTTTGTCAACTGAGCACAGAATTCACTAGTAGTGTTTAGAGGTTGTGATAGAATTGCAGAGCGATAACTTGTGTCCCTGGAAAGTTATCGCCGGTCAGTTCCAGGGTACCATCTTACCAAGACCATCCCTAGCTCTGTTTAAGACCTAAGGGCCCATTCCCCCAAAACTGGCCTGGTTGGAGATGAGGAGTGGAGGGGTGTATTAGTTTCCTTTTGCTGTTGTAACAAGTTACCGCAAACTTAGTGGCTTTAAATAACACACATTTGTTATAGTTCTGGAGGTTAGAAGTCTGAAATGGGCCTCACTGGGCTAAAATCAGGGGTTGTGTTCCTTCTCGGTGCTTGAGGGAAAATGCATTTCTCACCCTTTCCAGCTTCTAGAGATGCTGACATCCTCAGCTGGTGGCCTCTCCAGCAATGACCTCACTCTGCTTGTATCCACGCATCACCTTCTCTGACCTTCCTTCTCCCTCTTTCGCTCATAGAGACTCTTGTGATTACATTGGATGGTCCTTAACTTAATCACATGTGCAAAGTTGATTTTTCTGTGTGAGGTCATGCATTCACAGGTTCTGGGGATTAGGACATGCACATTTTGGGGGGGCATTATTCTGCCACTGCATGGGGTGAGAGTGGGGGGAGGTGATTAGATGCAGAGATTTCAGGAAAGTCTCCATGACTTTGCTGATAAGAAGCAGATCCTTTTTACTGGTCCCTTTGGAATTTGGGAGTTTCTTGAGTTACAATAAAACTTCTTATCAGAAGGTTCCATTTCAGTTAGAAAATATGGGGGTCAGTATTTAAATATATAAAGATAAAGAAAAGAATATATATGTATATGTAATCAGATGTTTAGCCATAGAATATTTATGTTAGGATACACCTGAAGTTGAAAACTTGGCTGCCTTTGGGGAGGACTGGGTAACTGGGGGGTGGGGATGGATATTTCATTATTTTAGTAGACAACATTAGAGCATTTGGAATCAGGGAGATTAAACACATGGCCGGCATCCTTTTTTCCTTCTAAGATGTTATACTTGTCTTTCCCTTTTTTTTAATCTTTTATTTTTTATACAGATTTTTTATTTTTTCTATATATATTTTTCTATATATTTTTTATCCTTGTTTTAGTTACAAAGAAGGTGGATTTAATTTAATTTGGGGGAATTGTGTTACTATTATCATCTTATAAGGAAAGTTCTTCAGGATGGATCAGATGGTTAAAATTTAGAAATTTTGAATAAGGAATTTTTGTGGCCCTGAGTATTAGGTGACATCATGTGGAAGACATTTTTTTCCTCCCAGTTTCTTCCCTTTTCGGCTCCCGGCCTGGCGCGCGGCCGTGTTTGCGGCCCACGGCCCTTAGAGGGCGCTCCGGGCCTTCCCGCTGCGCGGCGCTGCCCGCTGGCCCCTCGCTTTGCGGCCCCAGTGGCTGGGGGGCTTTACAGAACACACGTTCAGTTACTTGCTTTGGTTTTCCCTTAGTGTTTCACTTTTTTTTTTTTTTTTCATTTCTGCTACTCACTGGAGCTTCCTTCAGATATTAAGCTGGGAAGGACACATCACTCATTGTGATGCCTGCAAGTTATCAATTTTCACCTGACTGCTGGTGAGAAAGAACTTGAAACCTACACCTAAAGCTGAGGTCAGCAGCCCTTTGTAGCTGCTGGGGTACCCCTGGAATCTGCGGGTTCCAGCCAGAGCCGCAGCAGCTGGAGGATGGGTGAGGACCGGGGACCCCATGG
Organism: Bos taurus; assembly: GCF_002263795.3. NCBI lineage: Eukaryota > Metazoa > Chordata > Mammalia > Artiodactyla > Bovidae > Bos > Bos taurus. Next base: position 95,486,316 of record NC_037336.1, read on the forward strand.
GGTCGTGCCTGCCTTCTGGGTGCTGGAGGTCATTTTTGAGTGAGTTTTAGTGAAACTGTCTCTCTCAATATCCACCCCCCTCCATGCTCTGTGGATTCTTTTTGTATTCAGGGACACTGATGCAAATCCTAAGATGGGTTTAATAAGTGCCCCAAAATAACTCAGTTCAGTTCAGTTCAGTCACTCAGTCATGTCCGACTCTTTGCGATCCCATGGACCACAGCCCGCCAGGCCTCCCTGTCCATCATCAACTCCCGGAGTTCACTCAAACTCATGTCCATTGAGTCAGTGATGCCATCCAGCCATCTCATCCTCTGTTGTCCCCTTCTCCTCCTGCCTTCAATCTTTCTCAGCATCAGGGTCTTTTCCAATGAGTCGGTTCTTTGCAGCAGGTGGCCAAAGTATCGGAATTTCAGCTTCAGCATCAGTCCATCCAATGAATATTCAGGACTGATTTCCTTTAGGATTGGCTGGTTGGATCTCCTTGCAATCCAAGGGACTCTCAAGAGTCTTCTCCAACACCATAGTTCAAAAGCATCAATTCTTTGGCACTCAGCTTTCTTTATAGTCCAACTCTCACATCCATATATGACTACTGGAAACACCGTAGCTTTCACTAGACAGACCTTTGTTGGCAAGGTAATGTCTCTGCTTTTAAAGATGCATTTCAGGGTTAGAAGGTTGATTTACGTGGCCAGATGGTTGGTCCCAGCCAGCAAACGTGGATTGCGGATGCACCTGTGTGGCTTGTGCACAGGTGGGTGGACAGTGGGTCCCTGCGCCCCCATGCCGTGGCTGGAACCAGTTAGCATCATGATAAGCAATCCGAGCAGCTCTGCAACCATGGCTCCTAATTTGAGATGACTCTGAATTTGTCTGCCCATGCAGTCCCACCAACACTTACCACAGCTGGACTTTCCAGGGCTGGGCAGGGCCAAAGAGGTTGGAGAGCTGAGGGGGCACGTGTGGTCTTCCTGGGAGCTCAGAGGAACAACCCCAGCCCAGGCCAGGTCAGGTGAGGGTGGCCGGGGCACCTGGGCCCCGCGAGCTGCCGTCTGAACCAGGCCAGGGCGCCTGTTAACACTGACAGGTTCTCTGGGGCAACAGAGGGGAAAGCAGCCAGCACCATCTCCTGAGGGCAGTACCACCTCATCCTCGTAGAGTTTTATAAAAATAAAATCCTCTGCTGAGACGGCTCAGCCTGTCCGCACTGGCGATGGCCTGGTTGTGTGGTTGTCACCCACGGCTCCCACCTAGCACGTGGAGAGCGGAGGTGAGGCTGTTCCACTGAAGCTGGGGCGGGGGTGGGTGGGTGCAGGGTGGGGGTGTGGGGGTAAAGGGGGTGGGGGGTTTATTGTGCTTGCTGTGGGTCAGTTTGAAGAAAGCTTTAACGGATTGTTGCCCTAGACAAAAATGTTAGGGCTGAACAGGACTGTACCCAGCGTCACCAGTGGGTAGTCAATTTAGGGGATGACTGTCAGTTCAGAGTTTGCATGCTCATGCCTAATGACTTTCCATCCTTATCTGTCTGTAAGTGCTACTCTTGTTCCATCTTGTTCATATGTTCCATCTGCAGCATGTTTTAAAGGGAGATAACCTATTATTCTTAATAAATCTTATGAAGTCACGTTTTTCTCACAATCTACTTCTTGTTCACTCATAGTGTATAATTAAAACAAGCTGTGAATTTCACCTATATTTCGTAAACTCATATCTTACATGCAATCTATGCTTACTGCTTCATTCTGTTTGTTTTTCTTGTGCTTTATGGCAGATTACAATAGGGCTTTGGACGACTTTATAGTGTAAAAGATTCTTTTTTTTTTAAATGGTTTTTAGAAGTTTTTATTTTCAGGGAGTTGTAGATTCTCTTTGCAATTGTAAGAAGTGATGCAGAGAGCCGGTGACTGTCCCCCGGTTTCTCCCCCAGGTAACATCTTGCAGGGCCGCAGCGCACTGCCCTGGGTGGGCAGCTGATGTTGGTGCCATGTGTCGACTTTATCCAGCTCGCCCCAGCGTCATGTGCTTTTCTGTGTGTGTGTGTGTGTGTGTAATTTCTCCACACGTGTAGCCTGTGCAACCACCATAGCCGAGATACAGAACGGTCCATCAGAAGGACCCCTCCCACTCCTCTTTGGCAGCCATGCCCACCTCCCTTCTTCACCCCCTTCTTGGCCACCACCAATCCATTCTCCATCTTTGTAATTTTGTCGTTTCAAGAATGTCATATCAGGGACTTTCCTGACAGTCCACTGATGAAGGCTCCATGCTTCCACTGCAGGGAGTTCCGGAGGGTGTCTAATCCCTTGTTGGGGAACTGAGATCCCTAACTGTGTGCATACTGAGTGGCATGACCAAAAAAAAAAGAAGTCACATCATATCAATGGACTTGTATATGTAACCTTTTGAAATTGGCAAAAGCCTGTTTTTAAAAAGTGTATGTTAGCACTTTCTGCTTGAGATCACAGCAGTTAGTTTGCCCATATTTTCTGTGTGTACTTGGATACTCCGGTGAGGAATCTGGCATGGCAGGGAAGGGCCACGCCCACCCTGGTCCATGCCATCGTACCCGGATTACTGCAGTAGCCTTCTCACTGGTTCCCCTGCTCCTGCCCTCTCCCCCTACACTCTGTTTTCACCCCCCCTCCCCCCAGCACAGTGGTTCTCATGATGCATGAAGTCACATAACCTTCTGTCTCTCTCAGACAGAAAACCAATCCCGAGCAAGTTTTTGAGGCTGCACATAATCATCTTCCACAGCAGGCCCTCCCTCACCTTCAGCATCCATCCCCGAGCCTCCTTGCTGGCTCTGTGTGTGCTGGGTACCTCCCAGCCCCAGGGCCTTTGCACTTGCTGTTCCATTGGCCTGAACAACTGTCCATAAACACTTACGGGATATCCCTCATTGTCTTCAGGTTCTTTATGGGATATCATCTTCTCACGAGGTCTCACCTGACCACGCCCCACCATTTAACAGTGTAATCCTACCCCTACCCTGCACCGCTTCTTATCCCAGCTTTATTTTTCTCCATAACCTCTGTCTCTACCTGAGAGTGTGTGTATTTCACGTGTGTGGTGGTAATTGCCTGTCTTCCTCCTCTGGAACCAAAGCTCCATGATCATATGATGTTAGGTCAGTTTTGTTAACTGAAGTCTCCCCATTGCCTCGAATGCTGTCTGGAAGTAGGGGTGCTTAGTGAATATTCACTGAATGTTCGGGTGTGCTTTCTTTGGCAGTAATTACATATGAAATTTGTTGTTTGTTGTTCAGTCGCTAAGTCGTGTCTGACTCTTTGCAACCCCATGGAGTGCAGCACATCTGGCTTCCCTGTCCTTCACCATCTCCCGTACTTTGCTCAAACTCATATGCTGGTGATGCCATGCAACCATCTCATCCTCTGTCGCCCCCTTCTCTGCCTGCCTTCAATCTTTCCCAGCATCAGGGTCTTTTACATGGTAGGTATACTCATTTCCTAGTCCTTCCAGTGAATATTCAGGATTGATTTCCTTTAGGATAGACTGGTTTGATCTCCTTGCTGTCAACAGGGACTCTCAGGAGTCTTCTCCGATACCACAGTACGAAAGCATCAGTTCTTTGGTGCTCAGCCTTCTTTATAGTCCAACTCTCACATCTGTACATGACTACTGGGAAAACCATGGCTTTGACTCTATGAACCTTTGTCAGTAAAGTGATGTCTCTGCTGTTTAATATGCTGTCTAGGTCGGTCATACTTTTCTTCCAAGGAGCAAGCGTCTTTGAATTCCGTGGCTACAGTCACCATCCGCAGTGATTTTGGAATCCAGGAAAATAAAGTCTGTCACTGCTTCTGCTTTTTGTGTGTGTTGACCTGACGCCAGCTTGGTGTGTAGGCTGGTGGGTGTGGGGCAGGTACGTGCATCCCTCTCACCTGAACCAGTGGGTTTTGAGGAGTGTTGGCTTGTGTTGGAAGTCCCACCTGTGGTGAGAGTGAAGAACTTTATTTACATGGTTGTTGTTGTTTAGTCACTAAGTGGTGCCCAACTCTTTGCGACCCCATGGACTGCAGCACACCAGGCCTCCCTGTCTTTCACCATCTCCTGGAGCTTGCTCAAACGCAAGTCTATTGATTTGGTGATGGCATCCAACCGTCTCATCCTCTGTTGTCCCCTTCTCCTCCTGCCTTCAATCTTTCCCGGCATCAGGGTCTTTTACATGGTAGATACACTCATTTCCCAGGGCTGCCAGGACAAGGGGCCACAATCTGCATGGCCCTTTAAACAACAGAAGTTTATTTTTCCATAGGTCTGGAGAGTAGAAATCTGAGATCTGCAGGGCAAGGTGGTACTCTTTCTGAAGGCTCTAGGGAAGAATCCTTCCTTTCCTTAGCTTCTGGAGATTTCCAAAATCCTTGGTGTTTTCTGGCTTGTGGACGCATCACTCCATCTGTCTCTCTTGTCACATGGCATTTTCCCTGTGTGTCGTCTAATGAGGATATTAGTCATATGGAATCAAGGCCAACCCTAGTCAAGCATGATTTCATCTTAATGTGATCACATCTACAAAAACCTGTTTCTAAATCCCATCCACAGGTCCTGGGTGTTAGGACCCAACGTATCTTTCTGGAGAACACAGTTCAACCCACGATGTGTGGTATGCCTACATACCAACACGATTCCTTTTCAGTAGGTGAAAGAATTCACACAGCCTCCAGCGCTGGCCTGGAGCGGAGATGTGGGCAGACACGAGTCACTGTGTTGCATTGTGTGCTGAACTGTCAACCCAGAGCTTCAAACACCTACACACATTCAGTGAGCCGCATTCATAGATCCAGCCTGGCTACAGCCTTCATTCATAAAGTAAGTGATTAAACAGTTAACTCAGGGAAGTCCCCTGAGATGGAAATGGCAACCCACTCCAGTATTCTTGCCTGGAGAATTCCACGGACAGAGGAGCCTGGTGGGCTACAGTCCATGGGGTCTTAAAGAATTGGACACGACAGAGTGACTTTCACTCCCTCACTCAGGTCTCCTATGGACAAGTAACTCTGCTCGGCTCTAAGGCACAGGCTATAAAGACTTATTAAAGGAGCTGGAATTGCTGTAACAATAAATAATGGCATCAAATGTGATCAGTAGCAATATAAGATCACCTAGTACTTTCTAACAACTTCCACCTGCCAGAGAGTGTTAAGTTGTGAATGTTTTTACACTGATGTACCTAGAATTGTAAGATTGACATGTGAGTGAAGTCACTCAGTTGTGTCGGACTCTTTGAGACCCCATGGACTACCAGGGAGCCTACCAGGCTCCTCTGTCCATGGGATTTTCCAGGCAAGGGTACTGGAGTGGGTTGCCATTTCCTTCTCCAGGGGATCTTCCCAACCCAGGTATCGAACCTGGGTCTCCCACATTGCTGGTAGATGCCTTACCACCTGAGCCACCAGGGAAGGTTGACAAGGGGAACCACCGAATTTGTCCGAGGACTTGGCCTGGTGGGTGCACTTCGAAGTTGATGCAGTCTGCATGATTTTTGTGTAGTAAAAGTTGGGATGTGTGACTGTCTTTTATCTAGGTTGTGTTCCCTAGTGGAGATGTCTAGGTGGCAGCCTGGCTTTCCCAGCATGTCTGACTCCCTGACACTCTTTGTGTCACAGAAAGGCACCATGTTCTCTTTCTGCTGTAACCACCCCCGGCCCTGCTGCTTTTAGTACCATTTTCTATGGGCTTCCCTGGTGGCTCAGCTGGTAAAGAATCTGCCTGCAATGAGGGAGACTTGGGTTCGATCCCTGGGTTGGGAAGATCCCCTGGAGAAGGGAAAGGCTACCCACCCCAGTATTCTGGCCTGGAGAATTCCACGGACTGTATAGTCCATGGGGTCGAAAAGAGTTGGACACGACTGAGCGACTTTGACTTCACTTCACTACCCTACCCAACAATTTCTTTAGATTATTTTCTAATAGACTGGAAGGGTTGAAGCATCTTCTTATGTTGAATAACTCTCAGAATCCACAAATGTACCTATGGATATCGACGCAAACCACAGTGAAAGGGAAGAGAAAAGAGGGACAGAGAATATGATGCTCCCTGCCTGAGACCTGGGCTGATCCTGTCTTAGAGTTGTCATGACGACACTTTGACTCTAATACCCAGGAAGGAAGACCTCTGGGAGATGAGACACGGCTATTGTCTGAGCATGTTGTGTGTCTCTCTTTTGTCTCAGAGATCCTGTGAGAGGTCTCTGGGGTGAGTTCCACAGGGTCCACTGATGCTCTGAAGTAGTAATGAGTTTTCGTTGCAGGGAACAACTCAGGAACATTCTGAGGGATAAAGGGCAGACTGGATGAAAATTTTAAGAGATTCAGTTCAGTTCAGTCACTCATTCGTGTCCGACTCTTTGTGACCCCATGGACTGCAGCATGCCAGGCCTCCCTGTCCATCGCCAACTCCAGGAGTTTACTCAAACTCAATGTCCATTGAGTCAGTGATGCCATCCAACCATCTGCTCCTCTGTAGTCCCCTTTTCCTCCTGCCTTCAATCTTTCCCAGCATTGGGGTATTTTCAAATGAGTCAGCTCTTTGCATCAGGTGGGCAAACATTTAAGAGATTAAATGTCCTCTTAGAATTCAAGCTGTGGAGAGCACTGAGACCACACTTTGTTCTCCAGTCATCCCAGCCTGGGGAGGACTTTCTGACCCTTGATAATGTATATTGTTTGTCGCACTCAACTGGTGTTTCCTGTCGGATGCCCTTGTTCCTCTTCTCAGATGCCAACAGGGTGCTGCCCTCAGGAGACTGAACACCTCTGTTTTTCGTGCCTATCTGTGATTGCTTCTCTTGTATCCCAGGCCGGTGCCTTGGTTAGTAATCCCATGCCACCCAATCGACACATTCAGAGCTGTTTACCTTTGAAGGTGGGCTTCCCAGTTGGGTCAGTGGTAAAAAAATCTGCCTGCCAGTGCAGGAGATGTGGGTTTGATCCCTGGGTCAGGAAGTTCCCCTGGAGGAGGAAATGACAACCCGCTCCAGTGTTCTTGCCTGGAGAATCCCATGGTCCATAGGGTCACAAAGAGTCAGACATGACTGAGCGACTGAGCATGCAAGCACCTTTGAAGGTGGGGGAACGTGTTGGGGTTTGACTGGGGAGAACCATCTAGTCATGGCAAGGGTTGAAGACTATTTTAGACACATCACTGATAGGCAGACTGAATAGGGGAAATGGGATTAGATGACCCAACTTTCCTCTTAACTCTCAAGATTTAAAAATTCTAGTAAGTACATTCTGTGAATTAATTCCCAAGAATGAGGAAGGTGAAAACCCAAGGCCCATTGACGCTCTGTGAGGAGGGAGCACTGGCCCAGAGCCCAGGTACTGGGAATCCTGCCGGGTCATTTTCTTTTGGGTTGAAATTGGTGACATCAATCCTGTGGCTCTTCTTCCTGTATCTCATATTGTTGAGTGCTTTATGATCTTCTTTCACATTTTATTCTCACATAAATCCTTTGAGGGTAGCCGTAGCAAAGGATGAAATTAAGTTTAATGTTTGCAGAGTGAAGCTTCAGTGGCATATTTGCTTGGTTTGGGGCTTTGAATAGGGAATATATATAGTTGTACTCAGTCATGTCTGACTCTTTGCAGCCGCACGGACTGTAGCCTGCTAGGCTCCTCTGCCTATGGAATTTTTCAGGCAAGAATACTGGAGTGGGTTGCCATTTCCTACTCCAGGGGATCTTCCCAACCCAGGGATTGAACCGGCATCTCTTGCATCTCCCACATTGGCAGGTGGATTCTTTACCACTAGCACCACCTGGAAAGTACTTGAATAGGGTGGGCATGTCCTATTTACCAGTGGAGAAAAATGGGCTCTTCTCTGCCTTTACTTGACACTGATGGATATTCGCTTCTTCTTGAAAATCTCTCTACCCATGTCTGCCACGATGCAACCTGAATCCTGGTTCTCTATTTTATCACTAATATTTCAGATTTAAAACAACTTTGAGTCGCCTTTTAGACATCAGTGTTCTTTGGGTTCCATCAGAGATGCTAAGTAGACGGTTGAAAAACCCTGGTGCTCAGAGGAAAAGCCATTCGGGAACCATCAGCATGTGAATGGAGTTTTCAATCCTGGGACTCGATGTGCTAACTGAGAAGGCCCCGGAAGTGCACGCAGAGAAGAGAGTGGTCCAGAGCGGGGCTTGGAAGCACTTGAACGTTTGAGTCCTGGCAAAGAGGGAGGAGCTGAGAAAGGAGACTGGCGATGGGGAAGAGAAACCAGGGAGCAGGGTGTCCTAGAAGGCAGAAAATTGTGGGGTTGGAGGACAGGAGAGGTGCTTTCAGGAGGAGCATCATTCATGGGCTTGGAAGCACTTGAACGTTTGAGTCCTGGCAAAGACGGAGGAGCTGAGAAAGGAGACTGGCGATGGGGAAGATAAACCAGGGAGCAGGGTGCCCTAGAAGGTGGGAAATTGTGGGGTTGGAGGACAGGAGAGGTGCTTTCAGGAGGAGCATCATTCATGTGGCTGGAAGAAGGGTAAGTCCAGGACCAGGAACGAGGATTCAGCAGCATGAAGTCCTCCTGACACTGACAAAAGCTCGCTCAGTGCCATGAGCTCCCGTGTCCCCGTGAATTCAGCTTCCACTGATGACTTTCAGTCTCATACCTTTGGCTCTGATTTCTCTCCAGGACTCCATTTATTCCTTGTAGCTACAGTCAGGGCTGAGAGGCAACCAGACGTAGTAGGCAGAACATGGTCTGTGGTTTCAGGCCACAGACAGTGGCCTGGCTGTGACCACTGTCACTTCGTAGCTGTGTGCCCTTGGCAAGTCACTCAACTCTCTAAGACTCAGTTCTTTCGTTTTTGTTTTTGGTGGTGCTGGGTCTTTGTTATGGTGTGGTGGGCTTTCTCTAGTTGCATCATGCGGGCTCCCCAGGTGGCTGAGTGGGGAAGAATCCATCTGCCAAACAGAAGACATGGGCTTGATCCCTGAGTTGGGATTGAGGGGAGGAAATGACAACCCACTCCAGTGTTCTTGCCTGGGAGATGCCAAGGACAAAGGAGCCTGGTGGGTTACAGTCCATGGGGTTGCAAAGACTCTGACACGACTTAAGTGACTTAGCCTGTGTGTACGAACTCTTTTTAACCACCTGTGGATCCCCAGTGCAGAGCTCAGAATCTGACACATAGTAGGTACTCAGCAAATATCTGTTGCAGAAGTAAATGCAATGGCTGGCCTCAGTGGGCATGTGACACGTGTTCCTTGCCTTTCTCCTTTACTGCTGACTCTGGTTTTCCCTTTTCACCAACGGTCCCACTGCAGTGCTTGAACTGCTTGCTTATTGGCTGTGTTGCGAATGTTTGCATCTCCACTGCTAGTTTATTTCCCTCTAAACCCATTCATAACCAGTAAGCTATTATCTGAAATATTAAAAGATTTTAAATGTGAAAATATATTTTAAAAAGTGATTATCCTCAGCCATCTGGGTTGTCACTGGATCTGTGCGGCTGGCTTCCGGAACTGTCAGCCTCAGTAACCCTGTTTTATACCTTCCTCTCCATAGCATTTTCTTGGCTTCTCTTCTAAGGGTACTTTTTAGGGAGCTCTGAGTAAGATGAGTGGTGATTTTAGCGACAGTAATGCCCAAGTATTTAACATAGTTAGACAATGACTTTCACATTTTGGGACAAGGAATGAATTTTCAAGGAGTTTTTTTTGGCTGGTGTGTCAAGCAGTTCGTAGTAGGCTGAATTTAAGCTGGACCAGCAAACAATGATTATTCTTTAAGAAACTATTTCTCAGCCGCGAACTGAATTTGAAGAATGTGAAAAAGATCCCACAAAAACCCGAGAAGGACTGGTTTCTGGGTTTCTGCTGCTGGTCAAGAGCAGGCAGGAGTCCTGTTATTCCCTTCTCTTACTTAGGCATTTTCTTTTCAGGGTCCTTTGTTTTCTTATGTTTGTCATAAATAAGTGTATCTATGGAATTCCTCCAACTTCATTTCCCTAAACCTTTCTGGGGGCTTCCCTGGTGGCTCAGCGGTAAAGAATCCACCAACAATGCAGAGGACACTGGTTCCAGAGGTCAGTTCGATCCCTGGGTCAGGAAGATCCCCTAGAGAAGGAAATGGCAACCCACTCCAGTATTCTTGCCTGGGAAATCCCATGGTCAGAGGAGCCTGGTGGGCTACAGTCCACAGGGTCGCAAAGAGTCAGATACGACTGAGTGACCAAACTTTTACTTTCATTACACACATGGCATCGTCCCTGTAAGGGGACATGACTGAGCAACTAAACTACCACCATCAAACCATTCTGGAAAGTTGGTGGTTTCGATGGGGAAACATTCTTGTTTTTGTCTTGAAACAGTAGCTTTTGCTTACATTGCTTCCTGAATAAAATGGCCAGGGGCTATAAAACCTTAACTACTAATGATCAAGTTCTGCCAGCTCTGCTGGTTCAGTTCACTCTAATTTCTGGTTGCATCAGTGTCTTTACTCAAGTTGGTGGCATTCTGACAAATAAAGCATTGACATTGTCAAAATCAAATTCCTGGAGTGGATCCCTTAAAAACAACAAACAGGAAGAAATTAAAGTTAAAAAAAAGAAGTTTTCATTTAGAAATTAAGAGAAAAAAGTGACTTGTTTTTATGGACCCAGATAGGATGTTATCAAGGAGCAATGAATCGGGCTGCTAAAAACATGATATCTGGTGAGCAGTGGCTAAGCAGTTTAAGGAATCGTTTATCTTACTCACCAATAAACTCAGGGGCAGAGAGGCTCACAGGGACCCAGTATTTTCACTCTGCCGCTGCAGGCCAGGTCGTCATTCTCAGACTTGTCACTTGATTGATGCCGCAAGACGGCTGCTGCATCTCCAGGTATCTCCAGGTATTGATATACCAAGGCGGGATTAATGGAGGAAGATACAGAAGGCGAAAGCACATGACAGCAGGTCTTGACCCCCCCTTTTTTTTTAATGCTTTCCTGGAAGTGGCAGCAGTAACTTCCTCTTAAGTGTCATTGCCTGGAGTTGACCACGTGGCCACCCCTGGCTACAAGGGAAGCTGAAGGGTCATGAATATTTTGTACCCTCGCCTCTGCTGTAGAAGATGGTGAGAGAGGAAGAAGCTCGGCATGGCTCCTTGGTACCCAACCCACAATGTCTGGGCAGCAGTTTCTGAATTCAGTGCAGACTGCTAAACTGTTCTTAATTAGCTGGGAAACTTGGCTTGCCTGGGACTAGTAAAAAATTCAATTTAAAACATCTCAGAAAACATCTTGAGGGCAAAGGCAGATTCATTTTAAGAGTGTCCGTTGGGCTTGAGTATTTGACTTTAGTTTTGCCACTTGCTGTTTGTCTTGAAGCAGAATTCTTTGCTGCTTCACTTTTTTGTGTTTTTCTGCTCTTTTGATATTCCCCAAGGTGGTAGTGGGGCGGGGGAAGGGGGAGAAAGAAAGAAGATAATGGAGGGGAATAAAATGAGGTTAAACTAGATTAGCAAAAATATTCTCGCTTTCTCTCGTCACTCCAGTTTTCCTCCCAATACAAACAACCAAGAATCTAGAACATTCTAAGCAAACTTTGTCCACTGGGAGCTGTTAACCGTTGAGGTGATAAGAGAGTGCTTGAATGACAGCCCTTGTTTACCAGCATCAGAGGACTGTGGCTGTGTCAAGGGTGCAAGTGGCCTTGGGTGGGAGGTTGGGGACCAAGGAGAAAGCCCTGCCAGTGTGACATCGGGCTCTTCCCCTGAGAAGTCCTCAAGTGCCCACACTGGCAGCCTCGAGCACAACCAGCTTGCATTCAGCCCCCGAGGGGAATAGTTTCCCAAAGCCGAGTGTGAGGATCTGCTCTGTCCATGACACAAGGCCTCCTGAAGCTGGTCCAGCGTGGAGGACGTTTGCACAGGGATGGATGCCCTTGGCACCGACTGTCCAGAGCGGGTGGAAAAGGACATAGACAGACTCTTACTTAAGGATTAGCCAGTGACTCGAATTTTGAGATTTGGAGGCTTCACTTCTTTGAGCTGATGGAGAAAAAATGTGATTCACAATTGTATGCAGTGACCATCTCATGCCCTTATAAGCACAGTGGCATGTATGCGTGTGAGTTTAGCCTTTTAGTCTGAATAAAACGATGCATTGTTGTTATCAAAATACTAGAAAATGCCCAAAGGGTCTGGGGTCTCAGGTTTAGCAGAGGCCACGGGCGAGATGAGTAGCAGGACACGGCTGGCCCCTCTGGTCATTAGGAAACCCGGCCAGAGGCTTCAGACAAACACAAAAGTTGTCTGGGTCATTTGGCATCTCCTAGCTTCTCCATCTACACCCTCACCAGGTAACTATGATGGGACATATTTGCCATATTTGAGGGCATGGTGTGGAATCCAGTAGGTCACCATGACCTGGAGAAGTCCACTGGGTTTTGAAGACCGTGAACCGAGCTTAAAGTCTGGAGACCCTCGGACGCCCTTGATTTCCCGAGGGACTTGGGACATCTGCTTGCCTCGGTGTTTCTCTCTGCAGGAGGCCGGCATTGTGTGGTTCCCGAGGGGGCGTCAGAGGTTCTGTTGGCAGAGCTCTTTAGTTCCCTGGAGTGTTTTTAAGTTTAAAGACTCTAATGGCCTAGAGTTTGGTTTCACTTTTTATTGCAGCTCTCCCTCGAAAACCATGCCAACTGTAGGGGACACTTTAATGGAACCCCATGCCTAGCGTGAAATGTCAGAAGAGGAGCCAGGCCATTATTTTAATACCCAGACTCCATCTACCCAGCCCCAACTTTCCAGGTGGAAAGCTCAGTCAACCATCTGTCCATTTTACCAGCATTGGTCTTACTTCCCACAGTTGCAAAACACCATGTACACCCCCGCTCCGTTTTTTGTTTTCTGAAGGGAAGGTTCACAACTATTTGGCAAATAGAATTCCAACATTCATTTGAAAAATTATTTAAAACTCAGTCATCTCGGTGTTTTGCCCACACATTACCAACCATCTGGATATTTCTGCATTTCTGGATGGATATTCCTGTGCTATTTGGGATCTTATGGATAATTGTTGGATTTTTCCAATCTTCCTCAGAATCATAGTCAGATTTGTAGATCATGTTGCTTCTTCCCCCAAGCTACACTGCATTTCAGTACATCATAACCTTTCTTGGCATATCGATGAGATTTTTGGTCAAACATTCGTGGTTACACTGAAATTTGTGTTTTCTTCATTTCAGAGTCTGGGAACTATTTGGCGGTTTCCAGTGGAAAGTCAGAATTGAATTTCAAACAAAGAAGCAGTAGGGAGACTTACATAAACATGAAGGCTTTTGTGCATTAAAGAGCAATCCTTGGTATACTTAAGAAATAATTTTACCATTTTGGGGTTTTTAGGGACCGGTTTATTTCACAAGCTCTTAACATTCTTTTGGGGGTTTTCTCCGTAACCAGAGTTGTCCCCTCCTACTCCTCCGCCCCCCCTGCCGGACTGGGTGGGCTGCAGGGAGCTCTTAGCTGAGAATGGCAGCCATTCCTGGCTGGTATTTGCCTTCATGTCTTTGGGCGTGTCTCCACTGGCAGCCTTTTGTGACTAAATGTACTGGCTGCTGGGGTAGCTTCAGAAAGTTATTTTTGACTTCCATATAAGATTTTGATTAATAGGCTCTTAATCCATTAGGTTCTGACTGCAAGTGGCGAAAGCCCAACTTGAACTAATTTAAATCCCAGAGTCCGTTGGCTTGTGGAACTGCACATTGGGAAGGGCAGTGGCTGAGCTGGTCTGAGGGAGCCCTAGACTCTTTCTCTCTATCTCTGGTCTCTTCTCCATGGGACAGTAAGAGCTGGTCACCCACAGTTCCAGCCAGAGGCTAAGGCAGTGGCCAGGGTCCGGCTCCAATGAGAACATTTCCTGTGAAGACTTCGGGGCTGGCTGGGGTCACAGGGACAGAGGTCTGTCACCAGAAGAACTGGGGGAGGCTTCACTGGGTAAAAAAATAATGTGTCCTTCACACAGTGCATTTTGGGTTCCCTGCTGTGCAGAGATTTTTTTTTTTTTTTTAGAGTCTTGGAACTCTACAGAAATGTAGTCTCTCTAGAGAGATTTTGGATTCAATTATTTTTACTCCAAGGAATCCTGAAGCGCTGCACGTGTGTGCTCAGTCACCGAGTCGTGTCTGACTCTTTGAGACAGTGTGGACTGTGGCCCACCAGGCTCCTCTGTTCATGGGATTTCCCAGGCAAGAATACTGGAGTGGGTAGCCATTTTCTTCTCCAGGGGATCTTCCCGACCAAGGGATCGAACCCACATCTTCTGTGTCTCCTGCACTGCAGGCAGATTCTTTACCCACTGAGCTACCTAATCGCCACCAATTCCAGTGAAAGATGGCAGAGATGGCAGTTGAGAGAACCCTGACTCCCTCTGGGCATTTGAATGAATCTCTTTGGGCTGAGGCTAAACAAGATGAGAAGAAAGGGAGGAGAGCAGTGTGGACTTCAACTCTTTCCATCTCATTTAAGCCACGAGGCTGAGAAGCCTTCACTCTTGGACTTTACACTTTCCCCAGGCCTTTTGTGATAGAAGGTACTTTGGAACTTGGTATTGTATCTTCAGAGTATCTCTGTGCTGTCATTTCATCTCATTGTTTAAATCCTGTGGGCTGTTTTGGATCCCATGAACTTGGACAAAATTTGAGATTGAAATAAAAAAGGCCAGAGGTGGATTTTCAGGCTATAGGTCAACTTGGCTTTGGGGTTGGTTGAAGAATGAGGCTTCCTCTTTTCAGAGCTTTCTGGTAGTGGGGGCGCTGGGGGGACTCCCCACCTATGACCCCAGGAGGGTACATGGTGGGAGAGTGATTAGTACTGGGGGAAGCTCTGAATGAGGGGGAAGCGGCCTGGACCCTCACTCTGAAAAGGCAGCCACACTTGACCTCAGATTGATGGTCATGTCCAGTGGGGTGAGGGAACAAGCCCCTGGGGATGCTTGGGAACTTCCACTGTCCCCTCCCCATGCTCCTTATCCTGTGCTCGCTCCCCTGCTGGACATAAGCTGATTGGAAGGGTGAGTGGTGACAGCCCAGCCTCCACGGCTCTACTTTCTCCATGCGGAGACATTTATGGATTAGCAGAGATAGTCACATTGGTCTCTTGGAGTTCATCTTGCAGGAAGGCTGCTTCACTTTCACTCCTGCTTGCCTGTGGTGGTGGAGGGGGTGTGCTGGGTGGAGGCCAGGGTTGCTGCTCTCGCCCCCCACTGTGAGGCAGTGATCCTGAGCTGATCTACTCTGCAGGCTCAGTTGTGTCCACCTGAGGGTTTAGAACTGGAGAGGGAGGGGATACACAAAGCTCCATGGTAGTCACACTCTAGATCCGCCTTCTCCAGGGCAACCTCAGAAGTAATAAACCCGAGAGTTTGATTTTCTGACTCCTGGCTTCCCTGGTGGCTCAGTGGTAAAGAATCCACCTGCCAATGTGGGAGACGTGGATTTGATCCCAGGGGTTGGGAAGATCCCCTGGAGAAGGAAATGGCAACCCACTCCAGTATTCTTGCCTGGGAAATCTCATGGACAGAGGAGCCTGGTGGGCTATGGTCCATGTGGTTGCAAAGAGTCAGATACTACTTAATAACTAAACAACAATATCTACTTTCTTAAATTGATTGGACTCAGATGTTCATAAGGACCACTTTTGTCCCTCATCCTTCAAATCCAGGGAAAGCTCTTGTATACATTTAACCAGATGAGATAAAAATTATGCGTGATTTGTAACTTATCAGCTGAGGAGAAACATATAGGTCCTTTTTCATCACTGTCCAATCATTGATATTTTCATCATTGTCCACTGTGGTTATTTAACATCAATCTATAAATTGTGTAGTATATATCGTGAGTTTTGAGAACTAAAGAGATTTTTCAGATTTGATTTTCAAGTCAAATCAAACTGCTATTGTCTGAGTCATTTCTCTCAGTAAGTATTACTGCTTCAGAACATACTGGGTTCTACCTATTCAGTGCTTTACCAGTTGGATTTTCCACCTCGGCTGTGGGGTATAGCCTCATTATTGATGATGATTCTGTGAGTGGCAGCTCCATCCAGTGCTGTCACAGAAATGAAAGAATTTGAGCATGCTTGTCAGCTACTGTTTTGTTTATAGATGGCAGGTTGGCTGTAAATCCAGCTTAGAGTTTTTCATTTATTCCTCTGATGTTTGTTGAACTCTGTGCGCCAACACTGTGGTGTAGCAGATTTGGCTAAAGTCCATCAAGTTGGGAAGCTATGTCAGTGGGGGGCTTCACAACGTCTTCCTCGCATCTGCCATCCGTCTACCTTCCTTTCTCTTTTTGCTTGTCTGGAGAATATAACCAAAACAAACACACAAAAACAACACTTTGGATCCAGAAAGATTCACTTACTATTCTGAATCATAGTCTTAAGCATTTCTCCATGAATGGTGCCATTTTTGGGTCAGTCTTACCCTTGATTGATTGTATTAATGGATTCTGAGCTTTCCTTCTCTTATTCTGAGAAATTGCCTTTGGTAGAGCTCTCTTTCTAGAAACATTTATTTCCAGCCCTTGTGGATAGGCCTGTACCCTGAAGGATGGGTGGTGTGCCTGAACCAAGAATCTTGAATGTGTTCATTTTGGAATTCACATGCACCTCTCACATAGGCAGTGGGGACTTGGTCTGGGATGGTTAGTTGGGAGCTGAGCATGTGGAAGTTATTGGTTGTACGAGTAACTGAAGCCTAGGGGACACCTTACACTTCCCTCCCCAGATCCAGATGGATCCTCTCTACTTCCTTGGAGCCCAGGCCAGTTTTTTCACAGCCACTGGGTCTCTTGTGAGAGAGAGGGAATTTTGGAGGTGGGAGATGAGTCCTTGAGCAGATCTGTACCTTAAGCCTTCAGGGTCTGGGTTAGGCCTGGTTCTTCTCCAGACTTTAGCCTTCATCTTGACTTAGAGCTCTTTTGGATGGATCCAGACTCCCACGGGAGTCTCAGAAGTGAAATAGGACATTGGGAAGTTGTCAGGATCAGCAAATAAATGGTTGCTCCTGGAGTTAAGATAGAGGTCATCAACTGGCAGCCAATGGACTGAGTCTGGCCAGCTGGTGTGTGTGTGTGTGTGTGGTTGTGTGGGTGTATATGTGCTTCTTCATATAGTGTTTTTTTTTTTTTTTTTACACTTAACTGAGCTAGTATAAAATGGAGAAATTTCACATAAAATCCAGGATTTCTAGCTTCTTAGAAAAACCTCCAGAATGTTGGACAATCTGGGTCCTGAATTCCCTTTTGTCAGCAGGTGCCAGAAACTAAATTGTGCCTTCGTGTAGCGTGTACATTCCTTCATATGTCTCCACTTACTTGCTTCTTCCTGGTCCTCGGGGGGACTCTTGGCTGATCTCATTCATCCAACCTGAACGTCTTTTTGTCAATCCATCAGTCATTTACGTGAGTACTGAGTATGTGGTCAGGATCTGATGCCCAGATACATGCCAGAGTGCGGAGGTGGGGATGGCGCCCTGTCCACTGTGATAAATGAGCCCTGCACACGGGTGGACCAAGCTGACCCCAGGTACCTAGCTCTGAACTCAGACTTCTTGAGGGCTTTTGTCAGCCCTGGAGAATCCCTTGAAGCTGCTCTGTGGACCCTCCAAGGATTGACATGGAGGAGCCCTTGGAATCTTGGAACCATCCTTAAACAGATGTGGATCCATACTTTGGCCCTTCGACCGAATTGGCCTCCAGGGCCCTCTTGAATGAGAGCTGGAGTTTGGAGCCTAGACCGAAGTGAGAACTCTGGGTGCCAATGGTCCCTTATTTTTTCATTCTCAAACAGACCAACAGGGGCCTCAGGGGAGCCATAGCACTGACATGTCTAGTTCGGCAATGACCAGGTACCTGAAATGTCATCAAAATACCATTTTGCCGCTTAGTACCTGGTAAAACATTCTTGACTCTGGATGGGTTTGCTGGTGTGAACTGTGGAACGAGTCTGCTGTGGTATGCGGTTGCTTGAGTCACAGCAGACACTGCTGGCTGCTGCTTCTGTCTTGAGCTCCTTACCATCTGTCTCCCTTCAAAGACAGCCTTGACTGAGGGGAGATGGGGAAGGACACGGACAGGAAATTCTTTGTACTAAATCTAAAATCCTGGCGGCTGCAGCTTGAACTCACTTCCACATTTTGCTTTCTACGGAGATGAGAAAACAGCTTGTCACGGCCCTCGTGTGTCGTGCACGCCTTATGAGGTCACCTCCCAATGTCCCCTCTATCGAGCCATGTAATTCCTATCGTGTTGACTTTGGGCTTGTCCTTTTTCTCTTTGGAGAAGCAGTTCATGGTATACATGGCTTTAAAGAATATACCCCTCCTTACCTTAATCAGATGAGAATCCTGAAAACTGTTCCAAGAGGGTTCTGTGCTTCATTTATCTAGCAGTGAGGATGGTCTATGAACACTTACAAATAAGTAAGAAATCACTCTGTCATGTCTCTGCCTTATGCTACCAGAATGGTACTCCTGAAACACAGAACTCAGAATGCAGTCTGCAGACCCTGAAACCTGCTTCACACTTCCTATGTTTCATTTAAGGAATGAAGTCATGATCACCAAATGGTGATCAGGAATAGAACACATCGCTAAGTTTCTAGTCCCAAGAATAGGTCTTCGGTCGAGTAGCCCAGGTTCATGCATGTTGATCTGCACCTGCCTAGAGCTGTTCTTCCTTAATTAGAGGCTGGTTTGATGGATTCCCGCAGAGCTAAGGCATGTAGTGAGGAGTGGCCTGGAGTGACCACAGATTTCCTTTTATCCGTCCTTCCTGTTCTTCTTTTCTTCCAAACTTTTCTGAGTGAGGCATGGGTGCTGTTGACCAGGCAGCATCAGCAATGACATCCATTTTAAAGGTCAAAGTTGATAAGAATCCAGGGAATGATAATGTCCCTTAATTAAGTCACCGTAGTATTGTGTGTTGGAGAAGGCAATGGCACCCCACTCCATCACTCTTGCCTGGAGACTCCCATGGACGGAGGAGCTGGTAGGCTGCAGTCCATAGGGTTGCTAAGAGTCGGATATGACTGAGAGACTTCACTTTCACTTTTCACTTTCATGCATTGGAGAAGGAAATGGCAACCCACTCCAGTGTTCTTGCCTGGAGAATCCCAGGGATGGGGGAGCCTGGTGGGCTGCCATCTGTGGGGTCGCACAGAGTCAGACATGACTGAAACGTCTTAGCAGCAGCAGTATTGTGTGTAACTGGCCTGAGTCATGTGTGTTGGGGGTGGTGTGGGGGAGGTGTTTTGGCCTAAGGTGTTTGGAGAATCTTAAATTCAAGACTGATTTTATAAGGCAGTTGACCCTAAGGGATGATTTCAGGATTCCCTAAAAGCCTTTGTGTTTTAGAAACAACCTTCATTAGGTACTCTCTAAGTCCTAAAATGTCACTATTAGAAAGTTGTTACTTTGGCCCAAGGGCTTCCCTCATGATTCAGATGGTAAAGAGTCTGCCTACAATGCAGGAGACCAGGGTTCAATCCCTTGGTCAGGAAGATCCCTTAGAGAAGGAAATGGCAACCCATCCCAGTATTCTTGCCTGGAGAATTCCATGGACAGAGGAGCCTGGTGGGCTACAGTCCATGGGGTCGCAAAGAGTTAGACATGACTGAGTGACTAACACTTCCACTTCACTACTTTGGCCCAAGATTTTGTTATACAAATGTGAATATCATTCACTTACTCCACTCCTTCCATAGAGAGGAGCCTACTAGGACAGACAGCTGGAGGTGAAGTGACTGTGGGTGAAGGCAGAGTGGCCCTCCGAGGGGAAAGTGGCATGGGAAGGGAGGGGTGGGTGGTGGAGGAAAGGGTAAACCCAGCTGGAGCCCTCACGATTGGTTTTAGGATACTAATGGCTTCCTAAATCAATTTTTCATTGGTGTGGTCATTGATCATTTATGAGCAGGGACAGAGTCCAAGATCCATGAGCTGTGGGAAAAGCCGGGCATTGCAGTTGGACACAGCAGGATTTGCATTTAGTTCTACCCGTGTACAGCTGTGTGGCTCTGGACAGTTCTCTTAACCTCTCTGTTCCAGGCCTTGCTTGCTGTCTTCATCTGCCATATGGAGGGAGTGAACGGCACCTCCTGCGTTGTGTGTGTTAAGAGCATCTCATGCAGTGTGAGTTTCAGGCAGAGAGTGGTGGGTGGTAGGCACTCAAGCTCCCTTTTCTTGTCCATTTCCCTCTCCCATTTTTATACTTTAGAGTTGGTTCACACCAGATGTTTTTTTTTTTTTTTCTGGTGTACAAATGCTGACAGTTATTGTGTTGAGACACACTGATGGTACTTGATCACTGGCAGGAGAAGAACAAACAAACTTGCACGAACACACTTGGAAACTGATGGGTAAGCGGAATGCAGTGGTATGCATTTGGTTTTGATGACCCAGGGGGATTTGCCTCTTGTTCTTCATTTTCCTCATTTTATTGGAGCTCCTTGAGGTTCTCAATGTCCCCCTTACCCTGGGCGGATGCACCATTTGACCGCGATTCTCATATGACTTAGAAATGATTCCATGCCGTGTTCAAGGACAGAGGTGAGGCAGAGCAGGAAAGAACAGCTAGTGTATTTATGGATTGTTCCTCCTTTCGGATGTCAGTAATGAACGGGAATCATCTTTAGACCGAGGTCAGTGTGTATGGATTGAATCACTCGTGCACAGCAGAAAACATGATGGTGTTAGGGCTTTACAAATCTCACATTAGAGAGATCGAACTTACCTGAAGGGAGGGTTAGAACTGAACTGTAAAGAAAAGCGTTGTTCACGTATTCATTCATTTGTTTTCTCCCTTAGGAGAGTCACCCAACCATTTCGAGGTGTTAGGGACCTTGCTTTGTTTCCATGATATTTTGGTCAGGGTGAAGAACAGGATTCTTGGGAATGATTTCTGCTATGGCAGGAAACGGGGACTGCAGCTACAGAAGGTCAAAACCATGGCAGAAAAGCGGGGAGGTTTTCAAAGTGAAGCCTTGGGAGAAATAAAGGAAATGGAGGAAAGGGAACCCCTGTCCTCCAGCCAAGAAAATCCTGCAAAGTTCCTTGCAGGTGAGGAAGGGTTCATGAGAATTAAGGCAGAGTCGCCATGACTGCTAATTTTAAATATCCAGATGCTTGCTAGTGGGCTGTCTTTACTGTCTCCTCAACTCAGAATTTCCCTGATGGCATTAAGCTTTTTGTCCTTGATGTCTCCCGTCTCACGTTTACAGGATTGTAAACGTTGGGGAAGAAATGCTTTCTGGGGGTTGCTCTGTGCCTGTCCTCTGACATTGCGTTTTTGTCTCCCAAGTGGACACTCTTTCTCTAGTGCCTCAAAAATTATGATATTCATACTCTATTTTTTCATTCCTTGAATTTCTTTAGTGGGATCCCAGAAGTTCTCTCTTTTTCTTATCATTTTCCTTCTAAGGCAGTGGGGTAATTTTGGGAAGAATAAGTGATGTATGTTAGCATCAGCTATACTTATTTTGTTCAGAATCTTCATTAGTGTTAAAAATCACATACTAACCAATCTATGTGTTGTCATGAAACACTCCCCTTTCCCTCATTTCTATGAGAGTCTAAATTCATTTTTCTAAGTGTTCTGAAGTTTAAATGTTTCTGGTTTTTTTAGGTTACTTTTTTGCCAGCTGAGAATGCCTTGCATTGGTGTTTGCCCCTACGTTGACTGCTGTGTGAATATTTAGCATCTATTTATATCATGTTGCATTGCAATATCAGTTATATTATGAGCTGAGAGATCGTGTTTGACAAAACATTATGTTTCATTTTGGTTAGTTTGGAAAACCAAGAACACTGTTTTGGAACTTCATCAATGAAGATAAAAATGTTGTGCTTCTGGATAATTTTTCTGTCTTCTTCTGAGATGAAATATGGAAACATTTAAATTAGCGACCTGCAGCTAAAACCAGAGATTTGCCTGTCTTTCAAGATGTTGACCTTGATTTGTTTTCTTTGTGGAAATGACTGATTCTCTTATCCCCCTTTAGATACAGTGGATATTCTTCCTGATCATGAGAGTTTTATGTTGTTCTTCTCAGGGTGGCTTTAAAGATTGTCCAGCTGTACCATGACAAATCCTGAGAATTTATTTAATATATGAATGCTTCTGGAGAATATGTCAGATTACTATTTTGTTAATCTTGTCCTAGCAAGGCAACACAATCAAGCTGGGGAATGCCTAGAGTTTATTTTGATTTGTTTCACTTTGGGTTTAAATTTACCACTCACAGTTCTCTGAAATACATAAAAGGTTGCAGGTTTGGTATGTTTGTTTTGCTGTCACACTATAATGATGTCCAAACATGACGGTACTTAAAGTCTTTAGGATCAGACAGATGGAAAGTCGTTTGCTCTTTTACTAACCATGTCAGAGAACATTGGAAAAACATTCGTTTTCCCAGTCTGCCCTTCTCGTAAGTTGATAGTTGCGCTGTTTGCATAGCTGACCACCCACTGAAGCCAAGGCATGTGAAACTGCTGTCCACTAAAATGGGCCTGAAAGTCACGTGGGACCCACCCAAAGATGCTACCAATAGATCCGTGGAGCATTACAACATTGCCTATGGGAAGTCACTGAAAAGTCTTAAATACATCAAGGTGAATGCGGAGACACACTCCTTCCTTATTGAGGATGTGGGTAAGTGACCCTCTGTCTTGTTCCCAATCAGAACTAACTGTCCACTTCCATTCTCCTTCCATTCTCAGGCTGACTGTTTGGGAGACAAAAATGGCACCCAGTGGTTCTTTGGTTCTTGGGTAGCCAAGGTTAAGAGCCTGTTAAACAACAGCCTTCATCTTGCTCATGGGCTTCCCATCCTGCATTTGAATTCCTGGATCTCTCTCCAAATTGATGTAGGAAACAATTCTTAGTTTCTGGATGTGCTTTTAGAATATACGTTGATTCTTTTTTAGCTCATAGAAACTTGACTAGTGGACAAGTTTGTAGTCTGACCTTGAGATTTCTAATTTATAAACAGTTTATAATTAGGGGTTAGTTAAACAATGTGTCCCTGTAGGGGTGGATGGTGTGTCTTGCTTTGCCACATCTGATTCAGAGATATAACATTTCTCCCCGTTAAATTTGCTTCTGCAAGTTTGGAGTATTTAACATTTTACCTAAATATATTGTTGTATCAGTGCAGGTGTAGGTGGTTTTGAACTTAAACTTTGAGCTACTTCCAGTGGATCCTCTGTATTCCCCTTTCTCAGTCCCCCTGGCCTGAGACCCCATTTATTCTACAGCCATCCCGTGGTCCAACCTTAAGATGGATCCTACAGAAGTCATAGAAGTCAGCACCTGTGATAACCAGGTCCCCCTGGCCACGTTAGCATTCTGCTGCTTTCCCTCAGTGGATCAAAACCAACTCATGGCTCTTTCCTGTCTTCATGGCTCCAGCTAAACGTACATTTCTCTGAATCTCCTCCGTATCACTAGGGCCCCAGAATCCGACTGTGATGTTAAATGGAGATTCTATCCCACAAAGGCATGAGCAGGGTCCCAGTTTCTTGCTCACCCCTTGGGTTGTGAGGTTGACTGCAAAGAAGAAAAACATGCAAAAATAAAGCCCTAGAACTCACTGAAAACCAAGAGTATCCCCACCCCTCCCCTGCACCCTGCCCCCGGCAACTTCCTGATGAAAATCAGAAGTTTTCTGAAGCGAAACAGAGACATTTGGATGAAATTTCTTTGAAATACGAATAAGCTCAGAATGAAGAGAGAAAGTGCTGGCGATGCCTAGTTTTGCTTTTTGTCCAAACCTACAGCATTTCCCAGTTGGTCCAGCAGGTCGTGCCAAACCTTAAATGCCACCAGGTCCCACGATGGTCAGATAGAAGGCAGACCAGTCTTGAGCCCAGTAGGGGTCCCAGATGTGTCACTGGTCCTGGACCCCTGGCTTGAGAACCGAAGTTTTGTGAAAGGAATGTTCCTCACTGGGAGAAATGCAATGATCATTATTGCCTTTGACAGAACTCTTACCTCTCGAGCCCTTTATCCCCTCAAATGCCCACAAGCTTTCATCTCTTAAAGGAGTTGGCACCTATGCTTATCTTTCACATGATAATAATTCATTTTGGGGAAAACCAGCACTACCAGAGTTTTGCTTTTCAAAACTGTAGGTTCAAGGTACCCTTGCTTTGTAACATGGTATCTAGGTTTTCTTTTGCATCCCAGCAATTTCAGGATATCAGCTAGAGACCTTCATTATGTAACCTTGATCCCTAGATGCATGTCAAAAAGTGTAGTCCAGTTATTTCAGGGATAGCATTTCCAAGGTCTCGGGAAATGTTTTTTCTAGATCTTTTGACTATTTTTGTTGGAATAGTCAAAGAAAACCTGCACACATAGTAAGGGAAATATTTTATTGTGAAAAGAAGAAAATTTCATGAGGTTCTACTTATTGCAGTGTAGATTCCCCATGTGCTAAATTTCTTGAGTTACAGGGAAATGTTCTTACAATTATTTTGGAGGTTGGGAAGTTTTCTTTGTCGTTACTAACACTGTAGGTTAAAACATTTAGTGGACAGTGCGTGTCTGTTTCCTACATTGATTTCATGTTAAAAAAACTCGAAAGCTTATTTTTGTTGATTGCCCATGAATCCAGGTTTATTACACATATCATGTGCTTTGTACTAAATAAATTCTGTGTTCTTTTGGTCAGATGTGCTTCAATTGCCTGAGACCAATGTTAGTGATTTTGATTAAAGAAAAGAGAGAAGTTAGACCGGTCTCTTAATTCAGATTTTTATATTTGGTTATAACTGGTATGAGGCAGACAGTGACTTAAACTGTCGTTCTTGGAGATGTGAAACGGTGGCTTGACATGAACCGTGTGTTTCAGAACCGGGGGTAGTGTACTTTGTGCTGGTTACTGCAGAAAACAGCAATGGAGTGAGCCGTCCTGTTTACAGAGCGGAGAGCCTGCCTGGTAAGTCTTACCTTAGAATTGGAGGCTATGTTTTTGTGACTTAGACTGGGAAATTCTTTGCTTCTTCAGGTCAATGCAAATCTAGAAATCATTAAGGAGTTCCCAAACAAGAAATTTTTAGACCTGTATAGCAAGCTGAAAGATTGAAAACTAGGAGAAATTTATCCCTTCTTCTAAAGTACTTTTGATATAGGTTACTAGTGCTTTGTCTTAAGTTTGGGGGTACTCACTACAGTTAACCATGTATAAAAGACCGAAAATATGTGTTGTCCATACAGTTTAGGGGTCAGGTCACTTGGATGGCCTGAGCAGATCCTTTGGAAGATTGTTGAGAAGACCGTTGAAATGTACATTGAGGGATGCAGTGAAGTGTGGAAAATCAAGTAGTCCTCCTTTCTAACGATCAAGTTGCATTTTCCTAATTTAGGAGGTGAATGGATCAAGATTGATGGTTTTCCCATTAAGGGTCCAGGACCATTTAATGAAACCGTCACAGGTACTACTTGCTCATTCGGTTCATGTCTTCACTGAAGCACCATCTCGAAAGAGGGCTGTGCTTCTGTCACACACATGTGCTCACAAACCTTCATTTAGTTCCCATTGCTAAACTAACACACACGCCGCACGTTTTGGTCGATCTGCACTGCACTGGATGGACCAGACTGCAGCCAGTATTGCTCATTCCTCACGGCTCTTTCATGTTCTGGTGTGGGGGTATGTCCTTGTCTACATCTGGGGATGCTGTTGCTCTGTTAACAGGCAAATATGGTGGTTGAGATGGCAGTCCTGGCCCGATGAGGATATTTACAGCTCTTCTGTGTGTGGATGCAGAAATGAATGGAGCCCACCAAACAGTGGCTTTATTGGCTAATGTGCTGCATCCAGGCCTTCTCTCCTTTCTGATGCATGGGATACTTTGTGATCTGTTCGATGATCTGCCTCCCATCTCTGCTCCATATTTGTATTCATCTGTGTTTTATCATTTGGATGTGGGTGTTGTCTGACTGTATCGTTCTACTTGTTGAGAGAAGTGTTGACATTTCTTGTTGTGTCTCGAATATGTTTAATTAATGGTTAAACAGTAATGCAAAATGAAAGCAGTTATTTCAGAGTGTGGTCGAGTACATATCCTAAAGGCAATGTGGCAAGGCATGGTGTTTTTAAATACACCAATCTGGTATTATTGTTGAGAGGAAGGTGAGTATGTTGAAACCAGTGACCATAATCTGCCTCTCAGGTCAGATTTGATGGGTGTAGGCAGTTTTCAAAGACCATTTTATAAAAATAGGGACTGGAAGAACAAAACAGTCTGAAAAAGAAACTGAATTTTGGGAAAGGTGATGTGTTCTTGTTCAAATATGCTGGACTTAATGTAATGGATCTGTCTTATGGGTGATTGGTGATGAGGGCAAGAGGTAGGCATGGGTTAGGAGCCATGCTGAAGAGTGAGAGTTGAAGTAGGAAGAGTGATGAGAGGCTGAGAATTAGGAGAGACAAGAGTAAAGCCAAGGATCAAACTTTGGAAGACATGAACAGTGAAAAAGAGTCCAGAAGGTAGTACACCTGGAAAATGTGCAAAATAGGAAGGGTGTTTATTTCAGAGGTTGTCTACTCCTACAGATACACATGTAAACATTCACACCTTTTACTGACAGATATATTGTGCCTTTGAGCCTTATACTTTGTCTTTTAAATAACCATTTTATTTTTAATCATCTTCCTGATAAAGTTTTTGAATGGCAGTTTTAGAATGAGTAATATTTTTTCTTAAGTAGTTCATTTCTTATGCCATCTTTAATAGAAACAGGCTTGTGTGTGTGTGTCCTTTCTGAGTAAGCATGTGGTATAGAAACCCTGGGAACTGAGAATCACAGCCCAGTTCACTACTGGATTTATGACTGTGAGATCCTTTAACCTCTCTCTGCAGGAGCCTCTGTGGGTTCTTGATGCCAAAGAATGCTCTACTATAATACATAACACTGTATTTGTCATACATGGTGCTAAGGAAGATCCTGGAAGAAATTTTGCAGTGTACGATGTAAAGCAGAACTTTAATAAAATGCATGTCCAGAATGAATAGATTTAGCTCCAGAAAAAAAAAAAGACATTTCATTGTTAATGAAAATAATAAAAATAATTTGTGAGAAATTATCAATAAGTGACCAACCTTGCATCTGTACCTTTTGAAATAAGGCCTGGTAAATATGCTATGCTATTGAGGAATGGTTAATATATGATAATCCCATTAAACAAAAGAAGTACTATTTTTGATTTGCACATCAAACATGGTAGAATGAATAGTGTCTTGCACTTATAAACAATGCTTTTTTCCTCAAATGCATGTACAGTCTATTTTGATTTAATAAAATACAGTCTTTAAATGCAAAAATAAAGAAGCAAACACCCAAGAAACCCAACAACAACAAAGGAAGGGATTTGTCCTAGAAATGCAGATATTAGCATCTGCATCTGGTGAGAGGCCCCAAGGGTTAGCTCTCGTGCTTTGATCTGTAATACCTCACGTTCTTCCAGTGTTTATTTGAAACTAGAGGAAAATCCATTCTTTTATTCTGCTGGAAACTGTGGCTTCCGTTCAGATTTCAGAAGGCCTCTTTGCTGGCTGGAAATCTATCTTGACCTCATTGTCTTTACTTAAAAATAGGACTTTAGTTATGTAATTAATTCATTCAGTGCATGTGGTTTTCTAGGCACAATTCTGGGTGCTAAAGATATAATAGTGAATAAGATTGACGAGGGTTTGCCTTAAGACTATATTCTAGTGGGAAAGAAAGACAGTAATTGTTATTCGGTTGCTAAGTAGTGTCTGACTCTTTGCCATCCTATGGACTGCAGCACTGTAGGCTCCTCTGTCCTTTACTATATCCTAGAGTTTGCTCAGATGCATGTCCATTGAGTTAGTGATGTTATCTAACCATCTCATCCTCTGCTGCCCCCTTTCCTTTTACCTTCAGCTTTTCCCAACATCAGAGTCTTTTCCAATTCATCGGCTCTTTGTATCAGGTGGCCAGGGTATTGGAGCTTCAGCTTTAGCATCGATCCTTCTGATGAATATTCAGGGTTGATTTCCTTTAGCATTGACTGATCCTCTCGCTGTCCAGGGCACTCTCAAAAGTCTGCTCCAACACCACAACTCAGAAGCGTCAGTTCTTCAGTGCTGAAGCCTTCTTTATGGTCCAACTCTCACATCTGTACAAGACTACTGGAAAAACCATAGCTTTGACTATATGAATCTTTGTCAGCAAAGTGATGTCAATGGCTTAGCTTTTTAACATGCTGTCTAGGTTTGTCATAGCTTTCCTTCCAAGGAGCAAGTGTCTTTTAATTAATGAATAGCCGCATTCATTGTCCACAGTGATTTTGGAGCCCAAGAAAAGAAAATCTGTCACTGCTTCCATTTTTTCCCGCATCTATTTTTGATGAAGTGATGGGACCGGATGCCATGATCTTAGTTTTTTGAATGTAGAGTTTCAAGCCAGCTTTTTGACTCTCTTCTTTCACCCTCATCAAGAGGTTCTTTTGTTCCTTTTCACTTTCTGCCATTAGAGTGGGAAAGAAAGACAGTAAGCAATGCAAGCAGAGAGTCAGGCATATAATCTGTATGAGTTTGGTAGGGATGCCATAACAAAATATCAGAGACTGGTTATCTTAAACAGTAGATATTTATTTCCTTACAGTTCTAGCAGCTCGAAGTCCGAGATGAAGGTGTCAGCAGGATTGATTTCTCCCCAGGTCTTTTTCTTTGGCTTACCTTTCCTCTGTGGCCATGAATCCTTGGCTTGTCTGTGTCCAGATTTCTACTTCTTCTAAGGACACCAGTCAGATAGGATTAGGGCCACCTTTGTAGCTTCATTTTAACTTAGTCACCTTGTAAGGCCCACGCTCCAAACACAGTCCCATTCTGAGATAATTTGGCTTAGATCTTGAACATAAAAATTTGAAAGGGGAGGGAGACAAAGTTTAGGCTGTAACATGATCATAAATTCCTTGAAACATGAGCAGCACTGTGATACAGAACAAGATGGCGGCACCAGGCCAAGACCTCTGGGACTGTCTGGGACGCCACATGAGGGGGGACGAAGAATGTGCGGTGAGTCTTGGAGGCAGGCAGGAGCTGAGTGATTTTCAGATGGTCACTCATACAAATGTGGATGCTCTTATAGGGCTAAGCAAAAATGCAACTCTAGGGCAGAAGTTTTGGCTTACTCTTTGGTCACTCATCACATATCTTTTTGTTAGAAAGTGGTCTTGGTGTTTAAATGTAAACTCTCTCCTGTTGAGATGTAAACCCATATCCCTTTGTTTGTCCTTGGGGGAGAGATGTCACAAGTCCCTTCACGTATTGGAATCCTATTATTCAGCTTTCCTGCAGACTTTTCTGAAGTTGTTTTTGCTTTTCTTCTATGACTGGATCTGGGTAATCTGCTCTGTGCAGAGCTGGGCACTGGGCGTCAGGATGAGAACCACAGTCCATCTCTGCTTCCAACCAGACCATGGGCTCGGAGGGCAGTTCATGGGCTTTCACCGAGCTGTTCATCTGGGAAATTTTAGCTCTCAGTAGGCTCATAAGTATTTTTAGTAATGTCGTGGTTTTCTAAAAATCGAATCCTTTGTGCTTTCCTCAATCGATGGAGCCCACACTAGACCCAGAACTGAAATAAAACTTTGATTTATACTTTATATTTTCTTTCCATTCTATTTTAGTCCATGAAACTTACTAATTTTTTTTTGACAGTTAAATTACAGCTCAGACTCAAGTTTAGCGTAGAGTTCACAATTCTCTTAGGCCATTAAAAATTGTTTATTTCTGGCTGTCCTGGGTCTTCTGTTGTGCGGGCTGTTTTCTAGTTGTTGTACTCGGGCTTCTCATTGTGGTGGCTTGTCTTGCTGCGGAGCATGGGCTCTAGGCCACTCAAGCTTCAGTAATTGTGACATGTGGGCTCAGGCATTGAGGCTCCTGGGCTCTAGAGCCCAGGCTCCATAGTTGGGGCACACGGGCTTAGCTGCTCCTTGACACATGGGATCTTGGGTTAGATCTGTGTCTGTGTCAGACTTTATTTTTTTGGGCTTCAAAATCACTGCAGGTGGTGACTGCAGCCATGAAATTAAAAGACGCTTACTCCTTGGAAGAAAAGTTATGACCAACCTAGATAGCATATTGAAAAGCAGAGACATTACTTTGCCAACAAAGGTCTGTCTAGTCAAGGCTATGGTTTTTACAGTAGTCATGTATGGATGTTGAGAGCTGGACTGTGAAGAAAGCTGAGTGCTGAAGAATTGATGAATTTGAACTGTGGTGTTGGAGAAGACTCTTGAGAGTCCCTTGGACTGCAGGGAGATCCAGCCAGTCCATTCT
The DNA here is from genome assembly GCF_002263795.3 of Bos taurus. Lineage (NCBI taxonomy): Eukaryota > Metazoa > Chordata > Mammalia > Artiodactyla > Bovidae > Bos > Bos taurus. The sequence goes on from NC_037336.1 coordinate 95,516,638, forward strand.
GAAGGAGATCAGCCCTGGGATTTCTTTGGAAGGACTGATGCTAAAGCTGAAACTCCAGTACTTTAGCCACCTCATGTGAAGAGTTGACTCATTGGAAAAGAGTCTGATGCTGGGAGGGATTGGGGGCAGGAGGAAGAGAGGACGACAGAGGATGAGATGGCTGGATGGCATCACCGACTCGATGGACATGAGTTTGAGTGAACTCTGGGAGATGGTGACGGACAGGGAGGTCTGGCGTGCTGTGATTCATGGGGTCACAAAGAATCGGACATGACTGAGCGACTGAACTGAACTGAACTGCTGCATCGGCGGACGATTCTTTACCACTGAGCCACCAGGGATGCTCCCTCTTAGGCCGTTTTCACCAGCATGATTCCCGTGGTCCAGCCATTCCCTTCCTTATCACGGTCACCCCGACCTCCAGGCTGCTCCCCGAATCCAAACAGCTTGAAGGCACGTGGTTCATTATGTGCATCTCCACACTGGCGTCCCAGACTGCACAACTTCAGTGCTGACAATCCGTTAGACAGTCTCCACTCCTGTTCCCTAGGATGAAGCTGCTCCCCTCCAAAACCTAGAATCATGAAATTCTTCAGTGCTGTCATGTCATTAGATTGTCCAGGCTTCGGGTCTGTAGACACTTCCCATTGCCAGACTCCAGAAACTGTCTCCTGGCCCATTTCTGGCTTATTTTATCTTGGTGCCAGCATTTCACCACACTCATGTCAGCACAGCCATGCCAGCTGCCCCCTATCCCTGGCTGTCTGGTTTTCCTTTCTGTGTGCTAATTGCTGAGCCTGTGGGAGAAATAAGAACTAAGCTCATCCACCTTGTGACAGCTTCCTGTAGCTGGTTTTCTAAGTTCATCTGGACCCTGGGTTCTGCTTGGAGATTATTCTGTTTGTCCTTTCTCAGTTTCCTTTCTTTCTCTCCAAAACTTGGCCATTTTCTTCAAGTTCCTTCCTCCACCTGCCTTCCCCTCCTGACCTGCCCTCCCACCTGACCTTGCTTCCTGTCTCCCTGGGAAATAAAGGTCATTGGGGTGACATCTCTTGTCTCCCCTCCCTTGACTTCTAAGCCTTCATGGCTTCCTTCCCTTCTCCTGGCTCTGAGGAAAGGTTGCTATTACCGCTTCTCTCTCAGGCTGACTTCATATACAGAGAGCTTCTTTGCAAGTATGGTTAGGACCCAAGGGCTGTTCTGGATTCATCCTTGGAGCCCTCCCCTCCCCTGTAGGACCTGGCTCAAAAGCTAATTTGGGCAGCTGTCAAATTATTTGACAGTGAAACTATGAGACCTGAAAACTGAAGCTTGGCATCTTTCACTTCTTCCTTGGCAGTCCTGTCATAGGACATATCTGTGGATATACCAGGAAAGATGTCCAAGCATGTGTTTTGATCTTTTCAATCAGTACTTCATCAAAATGAGCACCCATCTTCAGGTGCATTTTCTTGCTAGTTTGTTTATGTAGATGTGAAGTGAAGTGAAGTCGCTCAGTCGTGCCCAATTCTTTGCAACCTCATGGGCTGCAGCCCACCAGGCTCCTCTGTCCATGGGATTTTCCAGGCAAGAGTACTGGAGTGGGGTGCCATTTCCTTTTCCAGAGGATTTTCCTGACCCAGGGATTGAACCTGGGTCTCCTGCCTTGTAGGCAGACTCTTTACCTTCTGAGCCACCAGGGAAGTCCCTATGTAGATGTGACTGATGTGGTATTTGAAAACTCTAATCCCACTGTTTTGAGATTGCCTCCTTCCCTAATCTCTTGGTTTAACAGCATAATGAATCCATCCAACCATAACCATCTGCACCGCTGACTCTTACACCCCAGAATCAGGCTCAATCAACAGCGAGACCCTTCAGACGTCTCAGCCATACAATGATGGGGCTCCCCAAATAGGCTCCAGGCTCCTTTCTAAGAACCCTCTCAGGTTCTAAACTTCCTTTTAAGGTTCTAGGGTTCCTTTCAGCTCTGACATTTCATGAATTAACAACACTAAGGCACTCTGAATGAGTGGTCCTAAGCTTGGCAAGCCCTTGGGAACCATTGCTGAGAAATGACTGCCTTGGTCTCCACCCTACTGAGAATGTTTTAGCCCAGCAAATCCTGAACTCATCTTGGCCAAGGAAGAAACACTGAATTATAGATTCTGGGTGTTGAGGTTGTGAGTGAATACACAGAGGCACACAGGATAAAGAATCGTCTCCAGTGATACACTGGAAGTGCTGCCTTCCTTCTCTGGGTGCAAATGGCAGGCTTTCTGCCAAATGAGCCAAGGAGACACCATGTTAACTCACTTAAACTGACCCATGTTGGTATGACTGGGTAAGAGGAGCCGCTGAAGTGCAGCGATAAGCAAACCACATCCTCCATTGCTTCTGCCCTGGGGGCACTACCGTGTAACCTGGAGCCAGATCCTGGCTGCTGTGGGCCGGACTTGAGCTTTAAGTATTCCCTGCTCCAAAGTTTTAAAATTAATTATGAATCAAAGACCATCCTCTTTTCATATACTAGTTTCAATTTAAAAAGTCTCTGGCCCACAGGGAATTAATAATGTCTATGACATTATTTTTCTCAGTAGCTCTCTCATGCAATTATTAGATTTTTTAAAGTATGCAGTTTGGAGGGCAGACCTGGTTTCTGGCTCCTGACCTGGGGGGGTGAGCTCCTCGAGGGCAGGACAATGATATACTCATTTTTATATCTCCAGAGCCTGGGTTGAGCACAAAGTAGGCGCTCAAGGATTGTTTACTGGGTGAAATGCATTTAGAGGCTGCTTCTGCTCCACATCCATGCCCAGGAAGTTGAACTGTATGTCAGTAGCTCGGGCACCTCCATCTCATTCAGCCACTGACTGTAGGGGTGGCCCCAGCAGGCTGCTTGGTCCCCCTAGAATGGTGCTGTCACTAGTCAGCGGTCCTGGTTCTTGCCCACTGTTTCTTTGGAGGGGCCTGGGTGAAGGATGGTGTTAAATGCATTTGGAGACCGGAGTTCCTCAGGGCTGGTTGCTCTGTGGAGTCAGGCCCACCTGCTGTGAGCTCACCTCCCTCCACGTTCAGATCTTTATCCTTCCATGGCTCAGATCTCTTTATCTGGGTGCTGGTTTCCAAGCTGCCTCTCACATTATAATGTGGTTCAGTTCAGTTCAGTCGCTCAGTCGTGTCCGACTCTTTGCGACTCCACGGACTGCAGCACGCCAGGCCTCCCTGTCCATCACCAAACTCATGTCCACCCATGAGTTGGAGTCCACCCAAACTCATGTCCATTGAGTTGGTGATGCCATCCAACCATCTCATCTTCTGTCATTCCCTTCTCCTCCCACCTTCAATCTTTCCCAGCATCAGGGCCTTTACAAGTGACTCAGCTCTGCATCAGGTGGTCAAAGGATTGGAGTTTCAGCTTCAGCATCAGTCCTTCCAATGAATATTCAGGACTGATTTCCTTTAAGATGGACTGGTTGGATCTCCTTGCAGTCTAAGGGACTCTCATGAGTCTTCTCCAACACCACAGTTCAAAAGCATCAGTTCTTCATGTGGTTAGAATGTGGTTAGACTTCATCAACCTCAGAGTCCATTCTTTTATTCTAAAAAGTAGGCAAGAGAGGCTTGCGTGCAGATGTTCTTGGGCGGGACTCCTGAGTTCCATCCCAGACAAGGGTGCTGTGGGAAGGACTTAGCACGGGCCAGCTGCCTGGAGGAGGCAGAAGTTGTTGGACACCAGGGCTGAAACCCACATTTTGCGGTGTTTCATCTCCCTGTCTACACTGATGAATGAGAATATCTGCGCATAGTTTTTCCTTTCAGTGAATCCTTAAGACGCAGATGACGGGGAGCGAGGCCCTTCCCTCCAACAGACGGGTGCTTGTTTCAGAGGCTGAGGAGTGGCCGCTTTGATGGAATGGGCAGGGGCTGTGGGCGGCTGGGAAGATGAACTGTCCCCACAGTCCTCGTGTGTGGGCCTTGGGTGCAACGTCAGCCGACCTTGCCCTTGCCTCCTGGAGGAACCTGCAGTAGTTAACAAACCCAATGTCCTGGTGGAGCCAGCATCTTGGGGGCTGGGTGCCATTTTCTGAGTATCTGTCACTGGCTTTTCTTTTGGTGTCTGAGGGCGGAGGAGGGCAGGGAGGAGCAGTAGGTGATGCCCTTGAAGAGGGGTGCAGCTTCTTATAAAGGATCTCTGGGCATGTAGACATCTTTCCCAAAAGAAACCACTTTCTTTGCTCAGTTGTCAACCTATTCAGGTATTGTAACTGGACCTTTCTTTGCAGGTGACATGTTGGATAGCACTAAAAACTGAGCTAACCAATAGCTGTTTAACAGAAAAAGTGCTTTCATTTCTAGAAGACAACTGCGTCGCCAACTCTTTGGCTCCCAAATGAAACAAATGCAGAAGAGCTTTAGACAAAACAAACCAAGCTGCAAAAACCTGGGAAAATTTTCCCTTAGGACATCTAACACCCCTTTCTCTTAGCTTACCTCGACCAGGAGGCTGTCTCTGTGTCCACAGTGAGGTGAGGAAACGCCAGAGGTCCGCATTTCAGCCGTTGAGGAACTCAGAAAAGGAGGCTCGCTTCCTTTGCTTTCTGGGTTCCTCCAGGGCCCTCAGGAAGTGCCGCTGAAAACTGAAGCACCAGCAGATGGGTCCAGATCAGATGCTCCAATGATGCCTTTTTTCATCATGTAAAGTTTCACAGAGGAACCTTTACAGCTGGTCCCCTGCAAGATTTCCCCCTCTTGCCTTCCACGCTAAGTCAGTGAGGGCTGGGCCAGGGATGGGGAACAAGGGAGCTGGGGCCAGGCTAGGGCTCACCCCTGGTGCAGGTGGCTGAGGACCTTGGCAACTGATATCGCTGTTCCAGGCTTATCACTGAGCCACTGCCCTGAGTAGGACACAGGGACCTTAGCTAGCTCTGCCTGCGTGGCAGTGGAGAGACTGCTGACCTAACGAACACAGAGAGTCCCCTCAAAGGTTTTATGATCTGTGAGATTGAGGGGCGTGTCCATGCAGACGGTTGTAGGGCCGCTGAGTTCCTGTGTAGAGTTTGCCCCTGTTGTTAATGTCCTGCTGGCCACCATCTGGGGGTGACTCGGCCTCTGCCGCCTTGGTCCTGTGCAGTGACATTGGTGGTGTAGTCTTCACTGATGTTCATATCACCGCTGGGATTATAGGGCCTTTGGGCTTCCCTGGTGGCTCCGATGGTAAAGAATCCGCCTGCAACACAGGAGACCTGGGTTCGATCCCTGGGTCGGGAAGATCCCCTGGAGGAGGGCATGGCAAACCACTCCAGTATCCTTGGCTAGAGAATCCCCATGGACAAAGGAGCCTGGCGGACTACAGTCCATGGGATTACAAAGAATCAGACAGGACTGAATGACTTTCACTCACTGGGATCAAGGTCAGTAACTGTTGACCTTTTTGGATGACATCCTGGAGCTGCTGATATCCCAGTCATTCTTTGAAGCTTCTCAAACTGGGTCCTCAGAACTTGTGAGAACATCGCACTGCCAGGAAAGCATGACGGGAACTATTTTCTTGGCAGAGACACCAGGCAGGTCCAACGGGAAGTGTTTTCTTGGTGGCCGGTCATTTAAAATGTTATTTTTGACTCTGAAGACAAACCAAAATATTATAGGGTAGTCTATACAATTTAAATGCAATTTTGAGATAAAACCGAGATTGTGGATCAGTTACCAATGCTCCAGGCTTGTGGGGGCTGAGTTTGTTTTCTTCGATGTTACATGAACCTCAGTGAAGAGCGTGAGGGGCTCTGTTCAGTGGTAAAGTGATCCAGCACTTCTGTGAAACAGCCAAGTCAAACAAGATGGTTGGAATGGAGTGGTCCCAGGGTGGCTGGAGCATCTGCTTTGTTTCTGAGATGGTCCTGCTGGAGTTTTGAGGACCACGTTTGTGGCTCAGATGCTGGCGGCCTTGTGTCAGCCTGTGGGGTTGGCCTCTGTCTACACTGTCCCTGGGTTCCCTGTAGCTTCCTCATCTGGTGACAGCCAGGATGTCCCCGCATGACCCTAGGAAGCAGGGAAGAGGAATCCGTGAAGAACTGGGCAGGGGGCGGTAGAAATCTTAAACTGGTGGCTCTGAGGTTTGTTTGCTTTGAAAGTTAGCTTTACACGCTTCATAAAGGGCTTCCACAGTCCTAACATTACTATCATTAGTAATTGGCACTGATTTACTTGGGGGTGATCAAGGTTCTTTGTTTTTCTTTCAAGAACTTCTCTTTTCTCCCAATCCCTGAAAAAGCAGCAGGAATGGACCGACTCCGGTTGATGGCTTAGGGGCGCTGTGCCAGTGTCTCTGAAGGATGCTGAGATTCGTGCCTGTCAGTCTAATTCTCCCCTTGGTGTCCACTCTGCTTCCCCAGCAGGCAGCCAGGCCCTGGGAGACTGAAACGTGGGTAAATGTAAGGGGAACGGTGTGATGAATGGCTTCTGATGGGACGAATGGACCCACGTTCCCTGGAGGGCAGCCAGGCCCTTGGGAACTTAGCCAGCATCTTCTGAATGCAGAGATGCTCATGATATGGCAGTCCTAGATAGACGGTGATGCCTGGCTCCGCAGAGCAGTCCTTCCCCAGAGGGGCTCCCAGGGGGACGCTCTCCCAGACGGGCACTGTGTGTATGCCACAGTGTGGCTGCGGGTGACACCAACTCTGCAACCACTGTGAGCTTCTAAATAGGGGTGGAGAGAACCAGGGATGCAGCCCCAAAAGCCCTGGGTTCCAATGCCAGCTGGGTGCCTGATGCTGTCTGGCTTGGAGATTCTCCCTTACTCTCTTGGAGCCTCACTTCCATTGTCCGTAAATGGGGTGTTTATTGGGTTATCATGAGGATGCTTGTCCACTGCCTTACCTGGCAGGGATCCAGTCGATGATGAAGGTTGGTGATGCTCTGACAGACACTGTTTTGAAGTGAAGGCATGAGATTTCCTTTCCTCTTCTTGGGCTTCCCTGGTGGCTCAGATGGTAAAGAATCTGCCTGCAATGAGAGAGACACAAATTCGATCCTTGGGTCGGGAAGATGCCCTGGAGAAGGGAATGGCAACTCAGTCCAGCATTCGATCCTTGGGTCGGGAAGATGCCCTGGAGAAGGGAATGGCAACTCAGTCCAGCATTCTTGCCTGGAGAATCCGGTGGGCAGAGGAGGCTGGTGGGCTACAGTCCATGGGGTCGCAAAGAGTCGGACATGACTGAGTGTCTAACACTCTCTTGTTAAATAGCTGGGCTTGTCCAAATAAACTGCAGTTCAGTGCATCGTTAAATGTACAGAGGGCTTTGATTGGAGAGGAGACTGGGGCATTAACGGGAGACTTTAGAGTAAGTGTTGCACATCTGGTTGTTGGGGAGAAGAGCTCTGGGAGCCTTTGCAGGGGGACTGTTGCAGCGGGACTGAGTGTGGGAATTCACCTGGGAAGAAGGAGCCCGTGACAGACCAAGGCTGTCAGGTGTTGCCAACCTGCCCGTACTCTGGCCTCAGCCAGCATCGGCGGGGAGGGCACCCAGACTCAGCATAGGGGCAGCAGGCATGTGTCTGGTTCCTCTGGTTGAGACAGCTGGTGTCATTCCCCCTCCCCGCCCCGCAGTGCACCTTCCCTCTCCCCCACACCCCCTCACCTCTTCCTAATCAGGCTCTTTCATCACAAGTGCACAGAAGCTCCCGAATCTCACCTGTCCTGGATACAGGTGGGAGGGGATGTGCTTCCACAAGTCCCCTCCCACCCACCACCAAGGTGTTCTGATGCACAGTGCAGTGTGAGGACTGTGGTCCAGCCTCGTGGGTGGATTCCCGCCCTCAGACCAGTGTCCCTGGTGGCCTTGAGGTCTGATGCCTGGGAAGGGTGGGGAGGCCGCCTGGGGCCGAGGCTGGGCGAGGGGAAGGGCGGCTGTTACTGCCCTGTCTGCGTGAAGCTTGGAGGCCAGTGCAGTGGGTGTCAGGTGGGTCAGTGGGACAAACCACTTGCTCTCTGAAGCTCTAGACTGAGGGATCCCTCACGTTCTCCTGGAAACAGGAATATCCTGCTAGTTGAGACCGGGCCAGGGAAAGTGGTCACCAGACAGCCGGGGCCATGGACTTTCATTCCAATGAAGAGGAGGGGCCGGCTCAGAGTGGTGTGACTGTGAGATGCTAACAAGGACGAGGAATGGTGCTTTCCGCTTATGGTGCAAACAAAGCCAGCTGGGTGTCGACAGCCTCGTATATGAGAAGGCTTTCAGTGTAGAGTCTTTGGCAAGAAGTCCACTTCTTTTGCAACCGTCTGGTTCTGAAGGTGAAAGTCACTCAGTCGTGTCCGACTCTTTGCAACCCCGTGGACTATACAGTCCATGGAATTCTCCAGGCCAGAATACTGGAGTGGGTAGCCTTTCCCTTCTCAGGGGATCTTCCCAACCCAGGGATTGAACCCAAGTCTCCCTCATTGCAGGTGCATTCTTTATCAGGTTCTTTGAAACACATTTTTTTTTTTTTTTTTAGCGTGCACAGAAAACTCTGATGCAACCACAGCTCACCTTCTGAAAGGAGCCGCCTGCCCACCATGAATCTGATAAAAGAGGGTTTTTATCACGACCGATCACAAACACAATGAGCACTTAATGTGTCCTTGATAGATGTCAGGACAGTGTGAATTACAAAACCCAGTAACAGAGACACTGCTTGACCAAGGAGGAAGCTGAAGTTCGAAAGGCAGTGAGACTTGGACTCAGATTCAGACCCTGGCTTTCGAGCCCATGGAAGCCCAATTCAGAAGCTACGCGTTTAATAGCGCTGAATTGTAAATGGGCAAAGAAAGCATCATGTTGAATTTTGGATTTTTTTTGTGTGTGAAAAGAACAGATTTTTTTGACTCCCTATGATTTCAGAATACTTGCCAATTTGCATAGCTGGCAGTACTCATCAGGGGAGATGTTCTAATTCTGCCTGGCTTTCAGATGTTGGTTGTAGTTTACATGGGAAGCGTTTCGCCTCACTGACGTGCTTAGTGGACGGTGTGTGATTAATCGATGTAAGTCTTCTGAGATCAATTCATTCTGAGCAACATCTACCTGGTTGAATGGTCTCCAGAGCAATGGAGGGAGTGTGTCCTGCCAGGTTCAAAATATACTTAGCACGGGTGGATGTGAACATCATTCCTCTTGGCAATGGTGACTTCCTGTTTTCAAGAGAAAAGGCTTACAGGGATTTATTAGAAAATTTTCAGAAGGCTTCTGTGGGGCTATCACACACAGCTTAGAGAAAACACTTAGGAAATCTCACTGCGAGTGAACTTGAGCCACAGGAACAGATTTTCTTCATGTGTACATCAGCTTAAAAGAAGGCTCCCAGACGATCTAGTAAAGATCTATAAAAGCTAATTGACGGTGTGTTTCATCCAGAGCATTAAAGAAAGGAACTTTTCAAAGTACTTGAAAAAATTGGGGCTGGCTTTAGGGCTGAGTACAGTGGAATGACATTGTCACCTCACTCTGGTTTCTAGAGTCGGTGGCCTTCTCTGGTTGCTAAAGACAACCTGCTGAGTAGCTTCTCTGGCTCCTTAGTTATACTGTCTGATCCACTGAAAAAAATGTATACATGCTGGCTGGATCCCTTCTCTGTTCACCTGAAACTATCCCAACATTGTTCACCGGCTATACCCCAACTCAAAACTGTTATTGTTGTTCAGCTGCTAAGTTGTGTTCAACTCTTTATGACCCCATGGACTGTAGCATGCTAGGCTCCCCTGCCCTTCACCATCTACCAGAACTTGCTCAAAATCATGTCCTTGAGTCAGTGATGCCATCCAACCATCTCATCCTCTGTCGTCCCCTTCTCCTCCTGCCTTCAGTCTTTCCCAGCATCAGGGTCTTTTCCAATGAGTCAGCTCTTTGCATCAGGTGGCCAGAGTATTAGAGCTTCAGCCTCAGCATCAATCCCTCCAGTTCAGGGTTATTTCCTTTAGGATGGACTGGTTGGATCTCCTTGCTATCCAAGGAGTTTTTTAAAAAAAACCAAAACACATACCTGCAAATGTGAGGCCTACTGTGCAAGGCAGTATGCTCACACTTGGAAGGGGGCCTGTCCAGCTTAGAACCCATGTTTCACGTTTATTAGCAGAAGAGGTTGGGTGGCTGCTGGGATGGCATGAGCGGACGGGGCTCGGTGGACAAGCGGGGAGGCTGGCATCAGGGTGGCTGCATTCAGCTTGCTGCTTGGCACTTAGCCATGCGGCCGTGGGTCAGGTACTTCACCTCCCGATCCTCAGTCTTCTTGTGGGGATTGTGACATCTGACTTCCTCGCCTGAGAGATGTTGGAAGGACAGTTAAAACGAACCAAGCAAGAGCTTGTAACCAAGTGTGAGGTTCTCTGTAGAAGAGAAGTGTGATTGGTCATAGGGCTGGCCTCAGCCCTGTTGCCAAAGCTTGCTCAGCAGGCCTGGCTTTGTTTTCGAACCCTGGTGTGGAGGGTTGGACTGCAGCCCGGAGCCTGGGGCTGGGGGGAGCCCATGCGGTCCGAGGGGGCTGCTGCTGTCCCTGCCACTGGGCAGTGTGGCTGAGATTTAGTGGGCCTGGCCTGGGCCAGGATCCCAGGCCAAAACCTGTTTCGTCTGGGACAGAGTCCCTTGTTCTTGGAACTTCCCCTCTTCCTCTTCCTCAGGGACCCCGGCACTTCAGGACATCCCAGTGGTCTTTTTCCTCCTTTCTGTTTGTTTGAAATTTTGCTCTTGAGTGTCAGGGGTTATTTGTTCTGGAGCACAGGCCCACCACACTCCCCAAATGAAGAAGAAGTGTTAGTCGCTCTTTGCGACCCCATGGACTGTAGCCCGCCAGGCTCCTTTGTCCATGGAATTCCCCAGGTAAGAATACTGGAGTGGGTAGCCATCCCCTTTTCCAGGGGATCTTCCTGACCCAGGGATTGAACCCGGTCTCCTTCACTGTGGGTGGATACTTCACCGTCTGAGCCACCAGGGAAGCCCCAAGGCCCCAAGGCGAGGCTTGCTCTCCACCGATGCTGGCTCCACTGTGAAGTAGATGAGCTGGCCGGGTCTCAGGGCGGGGGCCGGGCCACAGAGCCGGGACGCCATCTCTGCTCAGTGATTTACTGCTTAGCTGAATCTTGTTAGACCCACGCATGTGTTTTCGGTCAACTTGCCCGTGTTGCTGGAGATCATCCCAGAAGTCCCAGACGGATGGGTGGCTCTCTGCAGTGGTGGGGAGAGTGGTTGTGTCACTCAGGGCTTTAGGACAAGAGTGAGTGGAGAGGGCAACCCTGAGGCTGGGCACATTGGTGACAGCACCCTGGACACCCACCACATTTGCTGCTGCCCCAAGGAGGTAGCCTGTGCCCGCTGTGGGGGTGGAGGGGAGCCTGCCAGTCCTGCTGGGAAGAAGAGCAGTGCAAATGGCCTGTGGCAGCTCGAGCAGGCGTCATTTCTCACGTCTGCATCACCGAGGGTCCCTCGAGGAGGTATGAGCTTTTCTTAAGAGTAAATGAATACCATGTATTATTGGCAGACAGAATTTTTAAATAATTTATTTTTAATTGAAGGCTAGCCGCTTTACAATATTTGTGCCATACATGAATTAGCCCTAAGTGTATATATGTCCCCTCCCTCTTGAACCTCTCTCCCACCTGCCGCCCATTCCCACCCCTCTAGTTGTTACAAAGCCCCAGTTTGAGTTCCCTGAGTCATATAGCAAATTTCCATTGGCTGTCTATTTTATATATGGTAGTGTATATGCATCCGTGCCACTCTTTCCATTCATCTTACCCTCTCCTTCCTCCCCACTGCCCTATTCATAAGTCAGTTCTCTAGGCAGACATCATTTTCACGTTATAGACTTCTTAAAAAAAAACGAAAGCCCTGATGCCTGCCCAAAGCTGGACACTCTGGAACGTTTGGTTCCAAACGCCAGCCTCAGGGGGTTTACCTGGGAGAGGCTGTGGGCTCGCTCATCAGAGGGGCTTCTGATAAAACAGTGTGCTGTAGGTGGTGATAGTTTGTGTTGGAGGCACACCGAGTACAACTTGACTCGGAAGATGTAAAGAGAATGAAGCCAAGTTTTCTGCTTCCTTTAAAATTTCCTCTCTTGACCTCTGTTCCCCTGCCTATGGCTCACGTCAAGTTTCATAACTTTGCACAAAGCTGAAAATGATGCAAACACTATTCCTGAAAAGTTAAACTTGGTTGTCTATTTTGTTCTGATGCACGTTGTCCAAAAATGTGCTGACTTCAAAAACCAAACCAAAGTTTCATCGAGACTAAGCATGCCGCCCCTTGTCCAGATTTTGCATCTTGTGAGTCGTTTTCACCAGATATTTTCACTACCAGCTTTTAAAAAACGATTCTTACCCTAGCCCCACAAGTGGACAAGGTCTGTTCAGCAGTGACACATGCTGATGAAGAAAATCCACAGTCACCCACAGATAATGCAAGCGCTTAATGAGATTCGACAGTCTGGATCTTTCTAGAAACATTGAGCGTCCTGTTCTTAGGAGTATGAAGGAAGAGGTCCCCATTGGGACTCATAAGCAAAATCAACTCATCGGATTAATGTAGGAACTCATTCCATGAATCAGTACTGTGCTGTTAATGAATTGGACTATTCGTACTAAACACTTGAGACAAATTTTCTTTTCAATTATAGAGATGTGCATATTTGTCCTTTCCATATGGCTTGGTGGTCCCTAATTTTTATAGAGGCTAGATTCTTGAAATGGAGAGCCCATCTCTGAACTTGGAATAAAGCTGAGTTGAGTTCACATCACCAGGGTGCAAGACAAAATTTTAAATAGTTAGTTTATTGACTGTGCTGTGGGATTAAAAACAAAAAAAATCTCCATAATCACTGCTTTGTGTATTGGGGAAAATATTTGTTGAACCATGATATGATATTCTTTTAGCAGCCTTTAGGAATGAGGGTGCCCAGTGACTGATTAGGTAGCTGCAGCTAATATACAAAAGGATATTCCTTTTGGTTCGAAGACACAGTCTGGTGACTGACTTCTTGGCATAACCATCTCCAGTGGCTATTATTACGCTGTTGAAACTCATGCCAACTCATGATATTTTTTGTTTGTTTGTTTTGTTTTAGTTAGTGTTAAAATATTCACTTAGGTGGGAGTTTTCCAGTCTAATAAAATTAGAATTGGTAATGGGGGTGATGTACGTAGGGGAGGAACGATGCTTGGGAAATAAACCTGGCTTACATAGCCAGAGAGACACTCACTGGGTCACTGGATCCCACGACAGGGCTAGAACGTGGCCTGCTGTCAGAAACAGGCAGTGTAGTTATCACGTAGTCTGTAGCCCTTGTTCCCAACCGTATCATCAGCTCTTAATCGATGGAAAAGCAAAACTTCGAACATTAAGTACTGGCCTTGCTTTGAGAATGTTAACTATGAGAGTGACTCCTGAGACTTTCAGCTTAGTAAGAGTGCTGGAAATGGATTCATTTAGCGGGAAGGCAACAGCAGACGTGGGGCATAGCAGCAGGGTTTGTCTGAAGGGGCACGACTTGGACACGCCAGAGAAATTAAGATCAAAACCAAAAAGAAGGATTGAGTTCTTAGTGAGTCCCCATAAAGACAAGGAAAGCCCAGTTTTTTTCCCCAAACTTATAGAGGAAAAGCTTCCAGGAGGACAGTTAAAAATAGCATGAAAGTGTGTTTGCTATATTTTATGCTGACCCTTTGCTTTCACCAGAGGATATATAGTTTTTGGCTTTAAGGGGGCAAGAGGAAATAGATGAAAAGGAACACTGTAAAGCATCCAGGATTTCTGGCTGGCAGTCTCACACATGGTATGTTTTCACTTTAAATCCTTGAGACCTCTCGGCCTCCTGTGTGGGGTGGATACCAACTGTTGATACCCTTGGGGGAAGAATGTTCTTACTAGAACTGGTTACCCAAAGTGGATGTCTTAAGCCCAGCTGCTGATTGTCGTGGCTCCATCTTTGGGCACGCTTTTCCCTCCTCTGTCGGGAGCTCTGGGGTTTGCTGTTTAACGGTCTTGTGTCGTGTCCTCTTTAAGAAAAGGACGTGCCCAACAAGCCCTTGCGCGTCCGAGTCCGCTCCTCCGACGACCGGCTGTCAGTGGCGTGGAAAGCACCGCGCCTGTCTGGAGCCAAGAGTCCACGCCGATCCCGGGGCTTCCTTCTGGGCTACGGAGAAAGTGGCCGGAAGATGAATTACGTCCCACTGACGAGAGACGAGCGAACGCACGAAATCAAAAAGCTAGGTGAGTTTCATGTTCATTGCCTTAATGTCTTAATGATCTTGGCGATCATTTTTAGATCTTGAAGCTCTTTTGAACAGAAAGTTGTCTTTCGGCTGTGATGTTCATTTTCCAGGTGTTGCAGTTATTCGGAAATTCATTGTTCTGCCTTCCCTCCACGCCTCCGTCCTTTTCACCTTCCATTATCGGTGGGACAAGGCCGCCCAACAAGTGTCCATCAGCAGCTTCCTGATCAGGGTCGTGCTGATGCCATGATGTGGGTCGGTTTTCTGGATGTGCCGGGGTTGGGGGGCGGTTGGTGGTGGTGAGCCTAAATGCTTTTCCCATCTTGGCTCTGCTTTCACCATTTAGCTTTTTTAAAAATATAATTTCATTTGTTTATTTTGGGCTGTGCTGGGTCATCATCGCTGCGCGGGCTTTTCTCTAGCTGTGGCGAGCGGGGGCTCCTCTCTAGCTGCAGTGCACGGGCTTCTCATGCAGTGTCTCCTCTTGTTGCGGAGCACGGGCTCTAGGGTGTGTGGGCTTCAGTAGTTGTGGTGTGTGGACGCTAGAGCGCAGGCTTAATAGTTGTGGCCTACAGGCTTAATTGCTCTGAGGCCTGTGGGATCTTCCCAGAGATCAGGGATCGAACCCATGTCTCCTGCATTGGCAGGCAGATTCTTTACCACTGAGTCATCAGGGAAGCCCCATCGTTTAGCTTTTTAAGCTTCATCTTAGATCCTGGGGCATTGGACCTTGGGTCCCATTGAGATGAAGTGTGGTGGCAGCTGATAGAGCCTGTGGACCAAGGCTGCCCTCCTTCCTCTTTGCAAACTCTGATGCCTCTGAAGGAGGCATCGAAGCATCGGCCGTGGAGGCTGAAGGAACATTTGCCAGGAGAGGTTGTGAGCTTGGTTGCCTGGTTCGAGGCCTGCTTGCCTTGCTCATCAACAGGCCTGGAGAGTGGACATGGGCCATGCTCCGAGGTGGGGCAGCGATGAGCCCTTGCTCCCGGCATTCCTTGGGGGTGGACACGGGCCATGCTCCGAGGTGGGGCAGCGATGAGCCCTTGCTCCCGGCATTCCTTGGGGGTGGACATGGGCCATGCTCTGAGGTGGGGCAGCGATGAGTCCTTGCTCCCGGCATTCCTTGGGGGTGGACACGGGCCATGCTCCGAGGTGGGGCAGCGATGAGTCCTTGCTCCCGGTATTCCTTGGGGGTGGACACCGGCCATGCTCCGAGGTGGGGCAGCGATGAGCCCTTGCTCCCGGCATTCCTTGGGGGTGGAGACCCTGCAGCACCCCTAGAACACTGCTGCTTTTCCTCCTTCCTTTACGCTCCCTTATCTACATGATGAGTTTGGCAGGAGGCACCGGGCAAGCGTGGCTGGGCCCTTTCCTTCCGCATCCTGTAGGGGAAGCCGGGCTGCAGAGCATACAGTCTGTTCCGCTCCTCTGTGGCTGAGTTGTGGAGGGCCCAGGGTTGCTGGGGCCATGAGGTCTGTCTGCCTCTGGGGTTTGGTCTGACCTGCCGCAATCCTCCAGCTTGGTGTGTACCAGCAAGAGGCACTGTGCCCTCCCCCACCACTTAGTCTTGTTCCCTTCCTAACTGAATCAGTGCTCAAGCAAAGAAGAGGGTGTGATTCTACTGGGTCCTGCTGAGACTCCAGGGGGATACGGGGGTCTCATCACAATGCAGTCATGGCCTAGCTCCCAGCACACGAGATAAGGGGCTGGAGACTGACCAGGGCAGGTTTGAGCTGCTGGAGGCGCTGAGCGGGAGGCCGGGCTGGATTTCCTCCCTGAAAGATCCTTGGAAGTTACCTTACTGCTCTGCTCAGACACCTGCTGTTGGAAAAGTCAGTCTGACGTTCCTAGGGCAGGATTGGCCCGGCATCCTGTGGGCTTTATGAGGTCTCCACATGGTGGCACAGGCAGCCATGAGCCAGGCATGGCATCGAAGCCTCAAAATAGATGCTAGGCTTTTTCCAGCCAGTAGAGACTACCTATCTGTCTGCTCCAAAGCCACATAAAACCACTAGGGATTGCAGGAGAGACTGGAGAAATCTGAGTGGTGCATATTTTGTGAAGGCTGGCTTCAGTATTAGCAGCAAGACCCAGAGCTAGAGGCTTGACACCTCATTCGTTCATCCAGCCATTCCGGGGCCTACCCCTAGCCCTGAGTGGTTGTGCTGTGCAGGTTACGTGGTGGTTTCGGGGAGTCGGGCCAAGTTATATCCAGAGCATCAGCAGGAGAGCCGGGTCCCCACCTTTGCGTATCTGACACGGCAGGCGAGTGCTGTGCAAGCGGGGACTGCTCACTGCCTGGAGTTCTTTCCTAGACACCACACATTAAAGTGTCCTTTGGTGTCGACGAGTTTTTCATCTGACTGGTTCTGTTAACTTTTTGTTTCCTTAGTAGTGAAGCCCTGGCTCACTTGAGCATAGCAGAAGGATTTTTTTTTTGGCTTCCTAAACTTGAGCAAATGTTGGCACTGAGGTCAGGGGTAGGCCCCAATCCTAGCCTGAATGGACAGCTCAGGACTCCACCCACTAGTTTTGGAATGTTCACCAAATAAAAAGTGCTGCATTTGCCATCGTGAAGATCTACGTGATCACCTAGGAGGAGGTGTCACTGGACACTAGCTCATCCTGGCCAGGAGGATCGGGTGACGTGAATTCCCAGGGATGTCGGAGTGGCCTGTTGTGTTCAAGGATGCTGGTCTCCTTACTTTATCCTGCGTAGGATTTTAATTCCACTGGTAATGGAGATGCCACGGAAAGCGTGGTACTGCAGGGAATGGCCAGATCTTAAGGAAACTTGGAGAAAAATGGGCCTGTGGTCCCATCAGCAGAAACCCTGCCCTCGGAGTCATTCATCAAACATGTCCCCTTGGGCATCTTCTAAGTCAGGCACCATCCTGGCACGGTCCCCCACAGTCCCCTACAGGGGCAGACGGTCCCCAGAGTGCATAGAGCTCGCTGTTGTGAAAGCAGCCGCAGGGGACAGAGAAGTGTCAGGGGCAGGCGGCTCTCTGTTCTCCAGGAGGGGCCGCCAGTGTTGAATCTTGTACTTAGAGGAGCTCCCGGCGGGGTGGTGGGAATACGGAGGGGGAGGAGGTAGCCAGCCCAGAGGAGGTGGGAGCCGGACAGTAAAGAGGAACGAGGCTTTGGAGTCCTTCAGGACATTTCCATGGACCTTTGGGAGTCAGTTTCTGCCACATCACACTGAGGTCAGGAAGTGAGGGGAGTCGGTGGCTCTGATGAGCAGGGGTGGGACCTGGGGTCCCAAGGGTCCCTTGGATGGTGATGCTGTGCTCATTTTGGAAATTTTGTTTCTACTCTATTCAATGATAAAGAAGTGCAGGAAGAAGTGTGCTTTTATACCACTGGGTCTCTATGATATTTCTATGAAAAAGTGGTGAACTGAGGCATGCCCAGCTCTCAGGCGCTTTCTCAGCCCAGGGTCAGTGTCCCGTGGGCTCTGGGCTCTCTGCCCCTTCTCACCTATGTTAGTAAGAGCCCAGGGCTTGTCTGAGACCTGCCTAGCATTTGGGCCATGTCCTTGGGGTCATCTCACCCCACTGAGCTGGCTCCTCATCCATGAAAAGGAGATGATGAGAGTGGCTTATTGGTGGGGCTTTGTCGGGACTAAGTGAGGAACTGAGATAAAATGCTTAACCCGACCAGAGACTAGACCCGGCGCACATGGGCCGGTGTTATAGTTTACTGCAGTGCAGCCTGTTCCCTGGAGGTCATCTCAGGCCACACTGACCTGGAGAGCACAGCAAGTCAAGAATCTGGGCATTCAGCAAATCAAGAACTTTGAGAATTATACTGCAGACATGCAGGAGAGTCCGTCGTGGGAAACTGGTCTTTTCTTGGTGGTTCCTGATAAATGGTGAGCCACTGCTTTGCACAGTTAGTTCTTTATACATGTTCCTGGATTGTGAAATTGAACAGTAAAAATTTTCTTTGTGGACATTTGGTGTGCTTGTCAGTAGCGCCAAGAGATTAACAGATCTGAAGGGACTCCAATGTTGAGACATTTAACGTTCTGGGAATCCAAGTGTTACAAGCTTGGTTCTTCCTTTTTGTAAAACATAACATTTCAGAATTTTCTGACAGAATAAGAAGTGACAGCCTCAGCCTAATACTGTACTCTGGTCACAGTGTGAATTTCATCTGCCCTATGTATGTATGTATGACTCAATGACATGAGTTTGAGTAAACTCTGGGAGTTGGTGATGGACAGGGAGGCCGGGTGTGCTGCAGTCCATGGGGTCGCAAAGAGTCGGACACGACTGAGCGACTGAACTGAACTGAACTGAACTGATGTATGTACAGATACATAGAGACCGTGCAGCTTGTCACGTGTTACTCCTTCGCTTGAAATGTGATTAGTCTATAGAAGTTTACATAAACAGGGCTCTCTGTGTGAGTTTTTTTGAACATGGGTCTCCTTTTATGTTTACTGCTTGTAAAAACAACAGGTTTGTTCTGCCACCGCCACATGGGCGTTTGCCATTCCTGCAGGCAGGCCACCAGCATCATACATTTTCTTCAGGACTTTAGTGACACGTTATTGGGCTTCCCAGGTGGCTCAGATGGTAACAAATCAGCCTGCAATGAAGGAGACCCCAGTTTGTTCCCTGGGTCAGGAAGATCCCCTGGAGGAGGGGATGGCAACCCACTCCAGTATTCTTGCCTGGAGAATCCCATGGACAGAGGAGCCTGGTGCACTGCAGTCCATGGGATCACAAAGAGTTGGACACAACTGACTAAGCACACATGCATGCTGTCTTATGAATGTGCTGACATATTACCTGATGATATAATTATCTGTATTAGTAGTATGTCAAGTGGCCTCATTTTTATTCTTGAACTGATCAAGGCTGCTATAGGAAACAAGCATGATAGAACCTGGAGTTGGGTATTAGCAACTTTGGATTTAGGGAAGATTATGAGTCCTTCTTGGAAGGAAAGTTATGACCAACCTAGATAGCATATTGAAAAGCAGAGACATTACTTTGCCAACAAAGGTCCGTCTAGTCAAGGCTATGATTTTTCCAGTGGTCATGTATGGATGTGAGAGTTGGACTGTGAAGAAAGCTGAGCACCGAAGAATTGATGCTTTTGAACTGTGGCATTTAAGAAGACTCGAGAGTCCCTTGGACTGCAAGGAGATCCAACCAGTCCATTCTAAAGGAGATCAGTCCTGGGTGTTCTTTGGAAGAACTAATGCTAAAGCTGAAACTCCAGTACTTTGGCCACCTCATGCGAAGAGCTGACTCATTAGAAAAGACTCTGATGCTGGGAGGGATTAGGGGCAGGAGGAGAAGGGGACGGCAGAGGATGAGATGGCTGGATGGCATCACTGACTCGATGGACATGAGTTTGAGTGAACTCTGGGAGATGGTGATGGACAGGGAGGCCTGGTGTGCTGCGATTCATGGGGTCACAAAGAGTCAGACACAACTGAGCGACTGAACTGATGAGTCCTTCTTAGGGGTGTGACTTTGGGCAAGTTAACCCATTTTTGTGGTTTTATGTCCTCATTTGTAAAATAAGAAAGTTCAAATTGGAAGAAAGCCAGAGTGCTACCTGGATCTCAGACTCAGTGATTCCACAGTACTTGAGAACTGTAGGTTTTAGTTTTTGTAGTTTATTTCCAAACAATGTTTTCAAGTTTACATTGGATATTAGTTGGCCCAATGCACAAGTTGGGAGGTGGGAGTGGGGGTGAATGGAAAAAACAATCTAGAAGTAAAGGATGAGTCTAGACTCCTCTGTTTGCTCTTAGCTCATCTTCAGAGACGCCGTTCTGAGGATTTTAGTTCAAAGGGCACAGCATCCCCCTTGGGCTGAGAGCCTGGTGTACTTGCTACTCTTTGTCTCTCTCCTCTCTATTTGATGACAAATAAAAACAGGGACCTCTCTGGAGGTAAAAAAAATATTTACCTCCAGTATTTAAGTCCAAGGGAATTACGTGGAAAAATACACTATTCTTTTCCTTTTTTAAACATTGTTCATCTTTCTTTGACGCTGATGCCGTAGAAACCCACTTTTTCAGGAGTTGTACGTAAAAACCACTTCCACGTTTCCCGACATAAATTGTGTTCTTTTTGAGTTTAGTTCCTACAGTTCTTGGTCTCATCTGTAGTTGTCCTGAGTAAGTTAGAATGCCAATAAGATGAGAAGGGAAGGAGGTAAGGGGAGGGAGACATCGACAAGCAGGTGTGTGCTGTCCAGAAAACCAGTGGCGGAACCTCATCCCTTGCTTGTTGGTCCGCAGCCTCCGAGTCGGTGTACGTGGTCTCTCTGCAGTCCATGAACTCCCGGGGGCAGAGTCAGCCAGTCTACAGGGCTGCCCTAACGAAGCGGAAGATTTCAGGTACGTCTCCAGGGACGCATCTGGTCAAGCCGTGGTCTAGGGCTTGGCTGTTTTCCAATGATGCTGGCCGGGTGACGACGTACATGGATTTTATTGGGTATAACGGGAAACGGGGACAGACTTGGTCACATAGGGAGGCACGAGTGTTTCTTTTCTACTCAGAGGCTAGAGTGTTCCTGTGATGCAATCTATCCCTGTGTATATTTGAATGGCTTCAGATTTGTCATGATAGCCCCAAGCATTTATTCCATTTACAGGCACGGTCTGATCCACGCATAAATTGCCCTTGGTGATAGACTGGGAACAAAGAGACAGAGAAGGGTAGGTGTGGACGGGGCAGCACACAAGATATGCCCTCACACTTTATTTCAGCTAAAACTGCCTAAAAATGGCATTGAGAAGAGTGAGAGAAAATGTAACACTGGCTTGCTGATAGCCTGATCATTGATCACTTACTTAGGGATGGTTATTTCCACATCTGTTCATAGATGTTTTTTATGTCAGTCATATAGTAACAAATTACATATGCCTTTTCTGGTTCACGTGCCTTAAAGAGGCACCTATGACATAATGATATTTGTGAATTCACAATTTATTTAAATAATATATTTCTATGGTATACTCTTATATTGATAGTTACTGTAATTGTACATTGTATAACAAAAGTTACATATGTATGATGTTTCACTTTTAAAAAATTCTTTAATTGCTGCTCTAGAAGAAGTCCCTGTATCACTTTCCTAAAGGCTAGGTAGTTAGCTTCCCCTACTTGTAGTAAAAGCCACAACCTTTGGAAACATGATCTATGAAAGTTGAAAAGATAAAACATATGAAAAAAACTGCAAAACTCCAAGAGACTAAGAAAAGCAAAACTGAAGACATCTTGTGAGTCTCAGTGTTACAGACCCCACATAAACTTTATGACTTTACTGTAGTCCACTGGAAACTGTCAAACTGAATTCTCTTTTCTATCTGAATATAACATTTAATCTGCTTTGGAATCATATATTCTAAATTGCGAGGACACCAAACTCAATGTGATTTGTGCAATTGTTGAGCTAGAATTCTTATTTCATGCCATAATCACCTAGGAAATGCTCTGAATTGAACTTTTCTTCCCCAAACTTTTGCTTCCTGTAAAAACAGTATTATTTCCCAGAAACTCAGAGTGTATACTGAGAAAGCTCTGAGTGACTTGGACTATCTCTGACCAAGGCAAAGCATCTCCTTTTGCACGACTGTCCTTATGTGGATTGGGTTAGGCAGCTTAGAATGTGTTTAAGAAGAGAAAGAATGGAGATTTTTGGTTTTCTGTGTTGACCAATCAAATAATTGCTTGACTTCCTATTCATTTTATTTTATCTAAATCAAGCATAAACAATTTAAAATCTAGGCTCTGGGGGCCAGCGGGATTCAGGGCAGAGCCTATTGTAGGGACAGCCTTTCCACACACCCCATTGTCGTTGCAGAAGAGGATGAACTGGACGTACCTGAAGACATCAATGTCCGGGTTATGTCGTCCCAGTCTGTGCTGGTAGCCTGGGTGGATCCTGTTTTGGAAAAACAGAAGAAAGTTGTTGCATCAAGGTACTTTTCCTTCTTTCTTTGTCTTTATTTTCTGTATGAGAGACATGGTTTTTCTGGCCCTGAAGAGACACATATTTATTTGAACGATTGTATTTTCAGACATACGTGAAGACCGACCTCTTTTGTAGCTGACAGGTAGACTGTTCTAGGACAATCTAGGTGATTCTGTGGGTGGTACACACTCCCACAGATTAGATGTGGGTAAGACACACAGCGGGCCCTCACATCTCATCTGTTCATAGTCTGATCTTGTGTCTGGGATTTTCCTAGATTCTGCTTCATTCTTTGCCCCAAGTTTTGCCTTGTCTCTTGAATGTTCTGTTCAGGCACAGAGGACATGGGTCCATCTTAGGAAGAAGAGCCTTATCGTCTTCCTGGTATTTGGAGATAGTGGCCGCAGGAAGGGTCTTGTGTAGACTGGTGTGCATATGTCTAATGTCTTGTGCAGAGTGACTCCTCTTGAAATAGTCTTCAAACGCTGCATGGCTTCCCATCCAGCTCATCTATGCATATGCAACAAAATGTGCTTTATTTTGTCTTAACCCATGATTTTATGCTCTTCTGGTTTTTATGGTCATTTGCAATAGTAATGGAGGAAAAACCAGTCATGAGGTTAAAATAATTTTTGTGTTAAAAAGGCCACTGTTATTGTTTGGTCCTTAAGTCATGTCCAACTCTTTGTGACCCCACTGACTGCAGCACACCAGGCTTCCCTGTCTATCACCATCTCCTGGAGCTTGTTCACACTCATGTCCATTGAGTCAGTGATGCTATCCAACCATCTCTTCCTCTGTCGACCCCTTCTCCTCCTGCCTTCAGTCCTTCCCAGCATCAGGGTCTTTTCTAATGAGTTGACTCTTCTCATCAGGTGGCCAAAGTATTGGAGCTTCAGCTTCAGCATCAGTCCTTTAAATGAATATTCAGGGTTGATTTCCATTAGGATTGACTGTTTTCATCTCCTTGCTGTCCAAGGGACTCTCAGAAGTCTTCTCCAGCACCATTGTTCAAAAGCATCAGTTCTTCAGCACTCAGCCTTCTTTATGGCCCAACTCTTACATCCCTACAGGACTACCAGAAAAACCATAGCTTTGACTATACAGACCTTTGTCAGCAAAGTGGCCACTGGTGAATGCCATTTCTAGTTAGTGGTAGACCAGTAGTCATAAAAATGTGCATTAAATGACTAACACACAGCCAAGAGAAAGCACACAGCCAAGAGAAAGCCAAAGACTTGGTGGTCTAGTCATTATATATTATTATATATTATTTTTTTAATCTATTTGCAACCAGGAAAAGTGAATATACTTTAGAAAATGAATGGAATATAATGCTGAGTGTGTGTATATATATATATATATATGGTATATAGATGTAATTCTACATTATATATATTTATATATAATATTATTTGTTCTAGCTAGAGCTTCTGTCACTGTCTGCTAGTAAAAAAAGACATCTGCTTCTTGTCAGAGACCTCAGAAGATGCATAAGTGGTTCTCTCCCAAGCCATAGGGCCTCCCCCAGCAGGAAGTGTTCCTGATCAACACAGACATCCTGATGAAAACAAAAGAAGACTTGAGTTTTCTTAGTAGAACTCTTACTGCTAATTGGTGAGCTGTGTCTGCAACTGAGGGCTTCCCTGGTAGCTCAACTGGTAAAGAATCTGCCTGCAATGCGGGAGACCTGGGTTCAGTCCCTGGATTGGGAAGATTCCCCCAGAGGGAAAGGCTACCCACTCCAGTATTCTGGCCTGGAGAATTCCATGGACTGTATAGTCCATGGGGTTGCAAAGAGTTGGGCACGACAGTCTTATCATAACTAATGAAATACCATAATGAGTAGCACACTGTTAAGGCATCAAACGCCGTCTACTGTAAGGTGGCCACAAAGAAAACGTCTGAGAAAAGCGACTCAATGGACATGAATTTGAGCAAACTCCAGGAGACAGTGAAGGACAGGGAAGCCTGGTGCTCTGTAGTCCACGGGGTTGCAAAGTGTCGGACATGACTGAGCAACTGAATAACAATAAATGGTGTTTGTAACTTGTAACGTCGAGTGTTGAGGGTGTCTTCTGCCTGGGCCTGTCAAATATGACTGTGTTGGGTCTATGGTACTCCTCTGCCTGATAAGCACACAGCAGAGTTCCTCTGATAAGCCTCTCTCTCCTGCTGTTTATTGTATGTTTTTGTTCCATCTCATAGTAATAAGTCTACTCAGAACTACAGGCTGCCTTTCCTTACAGAACTCACAGAAAACACACCTGCTTTGTGTTTAGTGCTTAGTGAGTCTTCTTGTCTTTGTTTGCTGGAGAGCCAAGGTGCTTTGGGCTGGATCTGGTTCTTAATATTTCCCATTCCACAGAGCACATACACACCCCTGCCACACACACACACACACACACACACACACACACACACACCACATAACACATACACAGGCAACACATACACACACACCACATATACACACAGACACCATGTATACACACACACACCATGTACACACACACCACACACACATACACCACACAGAGACACACACCACATACACACACACACCCCATATATACACACAGACACCACATACATGCCCCTGCCACATACGCACACACACACAGACACACACCAGATACACATGCACAGACAATACATATACACACACTACATACACACACACCACGTACACACACACACACCACACAGAGACACACATCGTGTACACACACACCATATACACATATATCACACACACACACACACACACACACACTCGTACACACCCCCACACCTCACTCCCACATACCACGCACATGTACACACACACATACACACCAACACACACATATACCACGTACACACACCCCCCACACACACCCCTAATAAGGCACTTGCCTCATAAAAAGTGTCCCCCCCTTATCCCTCCCTTTTAATTTCTGCTTGACATTTTGAGCAATAAAATGTTTTGGTCTTGAAAAGACACTAAGCTCTGTCTTTCCTGGGCTACTTTAGACACACCTCCCTGGAACATAAGTAGATTCTTTGAACTAATAACAAAATCACAAGTTTAGAACTTTATCTTCTTGATTTCACCACTTACCTCCAGAAGTCATCACTTACGGGGAAGGGAGAACATCAAGGACACCAGTGTCCCCCTGCAGAGAACCGGTCAGCTGGGTGTGTCGCTGCTTTGTGTTTTCTTACAGACAGTACACCGTGCGCTACCGAGAGAAGGGGGAGTCGGCGAGATGGGATTACAAGCAGGTCTCCAACAGACGCGTGCTGGTCGAGAACCTGAGTCCAGACACCATGTATGAATTTGCAGTGCGCATTTCCCAGGGCGAACGAGACGGCAGGTGGAGCACATCTGTCTTCCAGAGAACACCAGAGTCTGGTCTGTATTCAGCATGGCCTTTGCACTTGCAACTTGGGAATTACCCCTAAAAGGAGATTTAAAGACACTTCAGGGAGCCATAGTGATAATGGCCAGGAGAGGCATTTTGCAAAGTAGCATTACCCCTAAATCTCGTGAGAAGCTTCCTTGGGTCCATGCTTTAGCCTTTACTGGCTATTTTCCTGAGCATGTTTTTCTGACATGTGGAGTGCATTAAAACCACGCGGAGCCTTCATAAATCCCTGCTGTCTGTGTGAACGCCCCTGAGTAACAAACGCATGGCTCCAGAGTATTGGAGAGACTCTCCTTTCTTAAGACTCAAGTTGTGCTTGATTCTGGGGGAGAAATTTGTTCTATATTCAAGGTTACAATTATTTTCTTTTAAATTACGTCTATTAAAAAAACCCAAAATTTTATCCAGAGGAAGTTGGAACTGGATTGTATTCTTCTTTGTATATTTCAATATTCACCAATGAGAGAAATTCTGAATTCCTAAAAACATTTCCCCATGTGTGTCTAACCTCCTTGCTCTATGAGTTGGTAAAGCTGACATAAACCGCTAAAGTGGAGAATTTTCTCTCATGTATAATAAAAATTAACACAGTAGCTCTGCAATGAAATATATGTATGCAGGGACCATATGTCATTTTTAGAACAGCCATAAGGGCCTTTTTAAACCTTGGATTCTTGTCCTTTTGTAGCTCCTACCTCAGCTCCTGAAAATTTAAATGTCTGGCCAGTCAATGGCAAGCCTACAGCCGTCACTGTAGCTTGGGATGCTCTGCCTGAGACCGAGGGGAAAGTGAAAGGTAGGAACCTCATGACTGAGAGTATAAGGCACACGTACGTGGGAGTGAAATACCCAAAGAGAACTGTGTGCGTTGACCCTGATAAACACGGGTTCTAATCGCAGGCTTGGCAACTGCAAAAGCAACAGGGAAGTTAACAGACGGATTTGGAATGCCAACCCAGTGGACAAGGATATTTCAGCAGGGTTTTCACTGTCAGTCAGATCAGGGTCATCATGCAGATGACTTTCCATCACCCCGTTTGCAGGGATTTTGATGCTACTATCAAGAGGGCTGTTGTTAATTGTATGGATGTGACATCATAACCTTTAACCAAAGTGACCCCTTGTTTTTCATCCTATGGATCTTTTCACTGTGCCAGTTAAGATCATGGCAGGTCAGGCTGAGCAGGAACCCCATGGGATCATAAATGTCTTGAATGCGCTACAAATATTTGTTGTTATTGTTCAGTCGCTCAGTCGTGTCCGACTCTTTGCAGCCCCATGGACTGCAGCATGCCAGGCTTCCCCGTCCCTCACCATCTCCTGGAGTTTGCTCAAATTCATTTCCATTGAGTCTGTGATAACATCCAACCATCTCCTCCTCAGTTGCTCCTTTCTCCTTGAAAATTAAAATATTATATAGATTTTTCCCCCCTATTTGTCAACATTTTGAACAATTGAATTTTGGGGAGGTGGGATTTGAAGAAAAATGACCTTAAAACAGGAAAAAAAAATACTGTAGATTTAAAAAAATGAAAATAGAATAAAATAGTCACAACTAGATAAATTTTAAAATAGTCTGTTGAGAACATTAAATAAAAGCACAAATAATTTCTTTTTAATGTAAAAACATTCAGAAACCTTTTGGAAATCTACTTGGAGACATTTAAAAGAGCGGTATTAAGGGTTAGGCTTCCCAGGTGGCTCAGCAGTAAAGAACCTGCCTGCCAATGCAGCAGACACGGGTTCAGTCCCGGGGTCAGGAAGCTCCTCTGAAGAAGGAAATGGCACCCCACTCTAGTATTCTTGCCTGGGAAATCCCATGGACAGAGGAGCCTGGCAGGTTACAGTCCATGGGGTCGCAAAGAGTCAGACACGACTTAGCAATTAAACGACAATTGAGGGTTAGGTTTCGACTATGCAAATGTACTCTAAGGGTACTTTTTTTATTGTCGCTTGATTTTGGAAGAAAACTTGAATATGCAAAGTTTGTGTAAGCTGAAAGAAATTCAGCAAATTATCACTGATCTCCTTTGAGAATTTCTTAATTAAAGAAAATGGATGGTTCTCTTTTGTATTCAACCTTAAGTTATCTTTGGTAATCTATAAGGATATCTTTTCATGAGACAGTAAAAATTACAGAAGATAGAAGAAAGTATTTTCTAAAATTCAATGCTTTCTTTCTAGGTTTTTAAAGAATATACTGCACTATTCTTGCTCATTTATTTATTTTTTTTGGAATAAATCAGAAACAAATGAAGAAATAGTTGGCCCCTTTTAATCATTCTTTTTATGACAATTTGAACATTGGCTTCTGTATTATTATCATGATGCTGAAAAGACTTCTGAAACCTGAATAAAAACATTTTTTTAGCTGACTGCCATTTTTAGTTATTAAAAAAAGTCAATTATTGTTCCTCGGTGACCTTATTACCATGCTATTTACTTTATTCACCCATTCTCACATCTTACTTTACATTTTAGCTCTTTGGCAAAAGAAACTCCCTAGTAGTCAATTAAATATTGCCAGAAGTAATAATAGCTACTGAGGTTTTATGTCCAAAAGAACTCATGTACCTCACTAACCTAAAGGTGTAGTGGTGGAATTGTAAATTCACAATTATCCTGGGGCATATTTTACATCTGAGAAAAAGAAAATATAATAAAAGAATATACTTTGACATGGTCAAATTTTTTCCAGATGAATTGAATCCATAAAAACAATCTAAATTACAAAATTTTATAGACAGTGGGTTTTTAAAATTCTTACTTTTGACCACCACAAATGACTAGTTTGTTCATTTTCGACAAGAAAAGAATGCTGGTTTATTTTTTTCAGACAAATGGTGAAAAGGATTTTTGGATGAAAGTTTTTTAACTAATGTACTTTTGAAAGATTAGAGCTTAGGGAAAAAAGGAAAGCTCATCCATGCTTCCCTAAGAAGTATGCTGGTTGCATGGTTATTGTGTAATTCACCCCACCCCCCTCCACCCCCGCCCCTTGGTTAGCTCCTACTCATATTAACTCAGTAAGTTATAAATCTTGTTATTGGCAGGAAAATATTCATGACAGTTTTTAGTTGAGGATGAAAATTATGCTTCAAAACCTTGTTGTTATTCAGTCACTAAGTCGTGTCCGACTCTTTGCGACCCCATGGACTGCAGCAGGCCAGGCTTCCCAGTCCTTCACTGTCTCCCTGAGTTTGCTCAAACTCATGTCCTTTGAGTCAGTGATGCCATCCAACCATGGGACTGAAGCCTTGGCATGGATGGTTTCAAAACATGACTTCCTTATGTTGCACTATTTCCATATAACCACAGAGATATATTAATTCCTTGGACTGAATTTGCTATGATTTTCAAAGCCCAAGGCATAATATGTTTGCAGATATAGGCAAACATTAAACATCACATAAGTCTATGTATGACTCAGCAACTTGTCCTTACAGTTTTAAAAACTGAAAAAATCCTTTTCCGAATATATTAAGAACTTCCCTAATTATTATAAAAGTGAAATTATATTTCAAATATGGAATTTATCTGGCTTAATGTACAAATACAAACAGCCCTGATTCATAAAACGGAACTCTTAGAGGTGTCAGCAGCTGTTCAGAATCAGTTCCTAGAAATTGTCTTTCTTTTTCCCTGCTCTGATTTCTTCTATTCTGGCTATATTCTGTCATGGTAAATTAGTAAATAAACGCAATGAGGAAAAAACCCAAACACAGTGTAAATATTTTTGGTACGTTGTGTGAAGACTGGCCTCCTGGGGTCCATATGCTGAGTTTGCAGTAAATGGAAAATTGCCAGCTGATTGACTGGTGGCCTGATTGAGTCACCGGTTCACCTCTTACTGTGTCTTTATGCTCCAGCTGCTGACTTGGCATGCATAGCTAGAGTATTAATTTTAGTAATGCGCATTCTAATTCATCCTGCCCGTACAGTCTGTCTGCTGGACACAGGACTGTTTTCAGTTTCCTCCTTCCAACCGTCTGCCAAATCATTTCAGAGTACATTCTTTCATACGCCCCGGCTCTCAAACCATTTGGAGCGAAGTCCCTCACCTACCCTGGAGAGACGACGTCTGCCCGGGTAGAAGGTCTGCAGCCTGGGGAACGCTATCTTTTCAAAATCCGGGCCGCCAACAGGAGAGGAATGGGGCCTCATTCCAAAGCCTTCATTGTTGCTCTGCCACCAAGTAAGCATGGTGTGTTTGTGGCTCTCTTTCTCTCTCTCTTCATTACTCCTAATTGTGGTGTGTTATTTTGAATCATTCTCACGGGTTTAGAACTGCTCTGTTGATGAATTGTGGGGTTAAAGTGCTATTCTGATGTCTAAAATATTTTTGTGGTCCCTTCCGAAATTGGTCTCCCCAAACCCTAAAATGATATTGATTGCTAATGACATTAATTGTTATTATGATGTTAATTACATATTATGTGATTAATGGATACATCCGTGATTAATCTTATATCATTGTGTAATTTGGGGTTTATGATGACAGGGAAAGAACATTTTACAGGCATAATGGGACATTTTTAGTCGGTCCCATTTCAGTGAATAAATAGCACATAAAATTTTTATAGTTTGTATTCCATGGTTTTGGAGTGCAGCAGTACCCAGAAGAATTTCAGTTACCTTGTTTATCTGCTCAGTATCAAAACCCAGCAGGTCAATAAAGTCCAAAACTGGAGTGGGCTGTATTTTCCTTCCTGCTTCTCTGAGTTTGCAACAGATGTTGGTAGCTCTCTCCTTCATTATATGCTGTGAGGATCCATAGTCTACTGCAATTCTATCTTCAAACAGCTGAAATAAATGAAGTTTGCTCTCTCTGGATTCCCCAGCACTATCTATATAAATCTTTCTCCCCTGACAGCATCCTTTTCCTGCATTCAACCCTGGTCTCCAAAAAGAGTAAATTGTAGGGTTCACATAATATAATGTTTTGCCTATCCCAGGGGTCTTTTTATTTTAAGCTTTATTGTGGGATTACAAATGTATCCATCATTAAAGGGATTTTAAGTCAAAAAAAGCAAGTAAGGACATGTTATGAGGAATAGGGAAGTCTTTGTAATGCCTCAAAAATGACAAATGTGTAACTCACCCCAGTCATTTGCAAATCACACACAACACATCTGCATATAATTTTAAGTACAGATCATTGAACATTCTGTGCCAGGCTTATGTGTATTTCTTGCCTACATTGTAAGGAACAGCTATAATGCATTTGTAATATCTTGAAAGTTATATTAAGAGTTGACTCATTGGAAAAGACTCTGATGCTGGGAGGGATTGGGGGCAGGAGGAGAAGGGGACGACAGAGGATGAGATGGCTGGATGGCATCACTGACTCGACGGACATGAGTTTGAGTGAACTCTGGGAGTTGGTGATGGACAGGGAGGCCTGGCGTGCTGCGATTCATGGGGTCACAAAGAGTCAGACATGACTGAGCGACTGATCTGATCTGATATAAGATTTTGTACTTATGAACTCAATGGATTGGTTCAATGCACTCATTTCAGAATTCCTTCAAATAAGCTGTGGCATAGCCCAATTCAATTTATAGAAACTCAGCACACATATTCTCTAGGACTATATTGCTTAAAGCAAAATAGAACTTTAAAAGTTATCGAGGCTTCCCTCGTGGCTCAGACTGTAAAGAATCTTCCTGCAATGTGGGAGACCTGGGTTTGATCCCTAGGTTGGGAAGATCCCCTGGAAAAGGGCATGGCAATAAAAGGACTATATTGCTTAAAGCAAACTAGAACTTTAAAGGAGATTGCTATAGTTGAGAAAACAAGTGTTTAGTGTCTAAAGGAGGAGAAGTTATCAGTTTTATTACTAGTGTTCGGCACCTCCATACTGCCATCTTAATAATTTTTCATCACACATCTTTCAGATTGCTTCTTTGACAGCAAATTCTTTAAAATCTGTTACAGCCCCTACCAGTGAGTCTGAAGTTCAACAGAAAACAGACAGGGAAGATCAGCACAAACCTGAAAAGCCTGAGCCTTCCTCATCTCCTAAAGCGCCAGCTCCCTCAAAACATACTCACTTGCCTGTTTCTCCCCAAGGGAGAAATGTCAAGAGCCCGATTCTCGACTTTAAGAACAAAATATTAGCTAACGGTGGACTGCTCAGAAAAGCCCAGCTTCCCCCTAGGAAGAATGGAGGTTTGGGTCTTCAGTCCACAGAAATCACTGACGAAGAGGAGCCGGATTCCCGCGGGGACCCACCAACCTCGCCCCCAGAGACCCAAGGCCAGAAGTCCCAGCAGAGGCCACCAAGTAGACCTGTCCACCCGTTCCTTGCCGCTGGGAGGACTCCAGTGAGAGCCCGCACTCCCATGCTGCCGCGAAAGGAAGGCGTGGACCAGCGCGGCTCCTCACCCACCTCCCACCCTCGTCCGGGGGCGCCCCCCTCCGCATCTGCATCTTTTTCTGCCTCCCGTCCACCCCCTGAGAGCAGCACTCACCGCCTTTCTGGGGGACCCTCCACCAGCCGGCCTTCCAGCTCTACTGACAATGACTCAGTGGGTCTAGAGGAGGAGGAAACCACCGCTCGCTCTCCGCCCCCCAAGGATGCCCTGTCGGAACACCTGCCTGGCAAGAGCGCGGCGCACGCTCAGCCGGCCCTGTCTTCCGGCCGCCACCCGGCCTGGAGTGCCCTGCGCGACCGAAGCGCGGCGCACCATGGCACAAGACCAGCCCTGCCTGCCCGGAGGGCACCCCACTCAGAGGATAGGGAGGAAGGTTCCAGGGCCTCAGCCCCACCCTCGAGACTTTCTCCATCTCCTGGGGGGTCATCTCGGCTCCTGATCACCGAACCACAGCCCGGGTCTCCGCTCTCCCGCGGCTGGAAGGATGGTCAGGATGCGCCGGCCGCCAGGTCCAACGCGCCGTCAGGGTCCACCCGGCCGTCCTCGAGGACACAGGCCTCTGAGGGAGCAGGCGGCTCCGATGGCGATGGTGAGAGTGATACGGAAGAGCGAGGGAGGCCGGCTGCAGCCACGGCCCCAACATTTAGGTCCCGGTTGCCCGCAGGCCCGCCGGTCTCTGGACACTTCAGTTCGCTCAGAAACAGACCCTTCGCTGCCCACGGCAGATATCCACACAGGTTTGGCAATGGCCGGGGACCCCGGTTGCACCCCTCCAGCTCCCCTCCGTCCACCGCATCCCCCCGGGTTCACCTGAGGGTGGATTCTCACCCAGCTTCTGACCATCGGCGCGGCCCCGGAGGCCAAGAAGACAGCGAAGAGGAGGCTGAAGACGAAAAGCCACTTCCTGCCACGGTGGTGAACCATCACGTGTCTTCCTCCTCCAGGCAGCCTGCCTCCCGGGGCGCGGACCATCTGAGAAGAGGCCCCCAGAGAGGGGCGAGCCTGCAGCGGAAGGAGCCCCTCCCAGAGAACCCCAAATCCACGGGCACTTGGGCTGGGGTGCCCCCTCAGGCCAAACCTCCGTCCTCTAAGGCTCAGGATACGCAGCAGAGCACAGACGCTGGTGCGGAGGGCGGGTCTCCCAAAACGCAGCTGGGTGGACGGCCACCTGCGCCACGGTCCCCACACCACCAGGAGCCCACGGGGCCCCAAAGGATGGGTGCCGGGTCCGCTGCTCTGCAAAAGTCACCCTCCGTGGCCGTCCCGGCGTCCCAGCCACAACCCCACGGCCCACGGAGCAAGGAAGTGGGGCGTCCGCCTTCCAGACCCCAGCCTGCGTTCCCCTCCGAGGCTGGCCGTCCGCACCCCACGTCGCAGGAAAGCGCCTCCTTCTCAGACTCTTACTCGTCCAGAGGCGGACAGTCCTCCCGCGCGGCGTCTCCCCAGAATCTGGACGACGACAGCGCAGAAGCGGGGACCGGGGGCGTCCGAGCACCCGCGTACTCGGCCGGTGCCAAGGACGCCACCCCATCGCTTCCCAAGCACCGCCAGGTGGACGCTCAGGCAGGAAGCGCGGGCGATGGTCACCTGCGCAGGCCCGCGGGCAGGCCCGGCAGCCTGCACCCCCACGCCCGCACCAGGGTCCCGGGCAGAGTAGGCCCCCAGTGGGCGGGCAGGAAGGATGGGGCGTCCCAGGCCTCGCCAGCCAAAAGGGAGCCCCTGCCGTCCAAATCGCAGCAGTCAGTGTCAGCCGAGGAGGAGAATGAAGACGTGATGTTCTTTAAGGGAGGAAAGGACAAGGACCCGCAGTCTTCCTCTGCTCCTAAGTGGCCCTCCTCCTTCAGCCCCAGGGGCGGCAAACACGTGGACCGGACCCTCGCCAAGGGGGAGACGGAGCCAGTCATTGTGCTGGCGCCCCCCAGAGTGGGCTCCCCGCACGACGAGAACGCCACCCCGGTGAAGCGGCCTCTTTCTCCACCTGCGGGCAGCTCCCCGAGAGCCTCGCACCTCCCGCCCAGACAGCCCGCTCGCAGCCCCGCCGCCACCCCGAGCCCCACGGTGGGCACCCCCGCGCCGCCGCGGTTCACCACGCGCGCGCCCGCCCCGTCCGCCCCCACCACCCCGATGCTCTCCTTGCGCCAGCGGATGATGAACTCCAGGTTCCGGAACCCGTTCTCGCGCGCGCCGGTGAGACCCCCTTCGAGACCAGGTGAGTTGTTTTTACCTGAACGTTGTCTTGACAGTTCTCAGCAGGGTTCGTAGCAATTCCTAGAGCCTTTTATCTTACTGAGCATCTGCTCAGTCTAAGCACTGGGTTAGGAGCTTTGAGGTGTAAACACGATCTTATCCTGGTAACCATCTCCTGGATTTGCATCACTTCCCGGGTCTTCAGATGAGGAAGCCGGGGTTTAGGGGTCTGAGTGGCTTGCTGGAGGTCAGACAGCTAGGAGGTGGCTGATCGGCTGTTCCAATCCCAACACCGACTCCACAACCCTCTGGTAGGTGTGTGTGTGCCTGCTCAGTCGTGGCCGACTCTTTCCTGCCTGGTGAACGGTAGCCCGCCAGGGTCCTCTGTCCATGGGATTCTCCAGGCAAGAATCCTGCAGTGGGTTGCCATTGCTGTCCCATCGCGCTTCTTTGAGTTCCTTAAGATCTAAATCTGTGAATGTGTGTCACAGCCATGATGCCATACTCAGGTTCCTATGTTTTAGGTTGTTCTTGTCCCAGGGGGTATTAGGGAATCCACAGGAAGGATTAGTTCCTGTGGAGGCTGGAACTTGTTCTGGTTATTCTGCATATAAACCTCTCAGCTAAAAATATCTGGGGACAAACTCAAATGTCTTGGGTGAGGATTGCTAAGATGTTGCAATCAGTGAACCTTGTTTAAAACCTCCAGAAAAGACTGTGAAAAACGATGGTCGCACAGAGGAGTAACATGCTGATGTGTGACTTAGGTTTTGGACAGAATGTAGACAGCTGTGAGCTGGAGTCTATGTGGACCCAGGGCAGGAGCTAAGGTATTTACCTGAAATCTGCATTTGGTTAAGTGGTGCCTTGCGCTCCCCTTGCATGGATTTGGCGCATAATAGAACATTCTTGATTAATTGTATTAGTTGTTGTTAATCCATGCAATATACTGTTAATTTAGCTCAATGTAAAGCCCTAGAACAGTGCCCCCACAAGGAGGTCAGTTTTCCATTAAAATGGACTGTTTTATGCAAACCTAACACCCCAATAATAGATGTAAAAGTCACATTCCCTTGTATATAGTAAAAAAGTCAATAAATTCTTAATTTTCATTAACTGTTTGAGCGAGAGAAATGTCTCTGACCTGCAAATAGCTGTGGGGAAGCCCAGGCACTTTATCTGGTGGGCCAAGCTAGAGCAGATGTTTCCAGCAGAGGCCTCAACCAAGCTGCAGGTGATCAGAAAGGGCAGGAGGTGAAGAGACAGGGCAGGTGCAAGGAACAGCCAGATAGCAACTAAAGGGCCTGCTACCTCCTCTATGAGAAAATCCTTCTGTGGCCCCACTGAAGTCAGCGAGCTTTGAGTCAGGACTGTGTGTTTATACTTGGCGATGGATGATCTAGACCCGAGTCAGCTAGAGACGGTGGTTGCATTTAGTATAATCTGCGGAGGGGAGCAGCACAGTATCTCATAGACGTCAGAGAGAATTTTCCCTGTCCTTCCAACTCTCCCTCCCTCCACCTTCCAGCTGGCTAAAATACAGCTACAACTACTATGGTCTTAAACTTTACCTGGAAATTTTACTTAGGCCAAACCCTCTCATTCCCCCAATATTGTAGAAAACTGTGACTGTACCATGCTCTTCACAGACATTCTTATTTGTCATGTAGAAGTCACAGTTTCAGTCAATCTTTAGCTGATATATTTGAGCTATTGGTTCAAAATTCTGTTTAGTGTTTCGGTTTGAAATGATATGTTACTACTTATAGGGTGGTATGAAGCCAACTTTCCAGGAGTGTTGAATTTACCAGGTTCTGTATTTTTTGTTTGTTTGGGAACTTGTAGGTTATAATGGAAGACCAAATGGAGAAGGGAGAGTACTTGCTGGTAGTAATGGAAAACCAAGTGGACAAAGAATTATCAATGGCCCTCAAGGAACAAAGTGGGTAGGGTAAACTTCTTTACACATACCAGTTATTTTCATGCTGTTGGGAAGAGAAAAATGGTGGGCGTTGCGTGATAGAAAATGAAGCCGTCTTTTTTTCTCTAGTTTTAACCACTTGTATGTCAGTATACTTATACTGTGTTATTTCTTCCAGTGCTCAGAAAAGGCTTTGATTCTCCTAAGTAGTTCTCCTAAGAACTACTTTGCTTTCTTCTCATGCTAATTAGGTCAGGCATGGGCATTTGTCTGACTCATTTGACTCATTGGAAAAGACCCTGATGCTGGGAAAGATTGAAGGCGGGAGGAGAAGGGGACAACAGAGGATGAGATGGTTGGATGGCATCACTGACTCAGTGGACATGAGTTTGGGTAAACTCCAAGAGTTTGTGATGGACAGGGAGGCCTGGTGTGCTGCAGTTCATGGGGTCGCAGAGAGTTGGACACGACTGAGCAACTGAGCTGATTCTGATGGGCATTTGTTCCCGTTCTTCTTGACTGGTTAAGAAGGTCACATAAATCTTTAGGCCAACCAGTCAGACAGAACCTGAGGCACAGCCTCTCCAATGAATTTCTGTTTTCCCATTCCTGCTAGCTTTATTTTATTTTTTCTTTATGGTTCGATTAAACAGAATACATATTTTCTGTAAATTATCTCAAATCCTTTATAAAAGGAAGCAGGATAAAAACAACTGAACCAAAACAAAAATCTCCAGATCAAATAGGCAGCTTTTATCAGATCACCTTTTAAATCTTCCAACAATTTTTGTTTGACTGAAATAAAAAATAAGTATTAGTACTTTATGTATGTTTAAGCTAAATGACTTTAACTTCCTGGGGTTAAGGTAAATGTTTAGGAGTTTTTGGTGGGTTGAGGGTGATGGACAGAACACTTAGAATGTTCAGAGATTTAAAATATTTTTTCAGAGAATCAAATAATTATTCATAGTAGAATTCCCAATCAAAATTTCTCACTTATATATATAGTAGTAAGATTTAGGAAAACATATTGATGAACTTCAAAGAATTTTCAGTCACAGGTGGCCTCAAGATACATTTTGTCATTTCTCAAAGGAACAGAAATTTATAGAAGGAAGAATACATATGAAAGCAAAGTGTCATTGTAAACAATTTTGAATTGAAACCGTATGGAGTAGATTTTGCAAGTAGGGTTTATTTATGTAAGTTTTATTTTAATTACTGAGATAGTTCCCTACAAGTGGCCTGCTTGCAGGGGTTCCTCCAGTGACTTGATTGTTCAAAGTCATGGTTTTCAAACACTGATGGGCATCAGACTCCCTGAGGGCTTGTCAATATGGTTTGGTTCAGGCCAGGTAATTCTCATATCTGACAAGTTTCCAGGCGAGGTTGGGGAAGCTGGCCCAGGACCATATTCTGAGAATCATCAGTGTGGCACATGAGTTGTTTCTTAACAGAGATAATAATACTTTTTGTCCAAGTTGTATAATTCCTTAGAACATGAAATTTTTTTCATGTGTGCTATATTAGGCTAATTACAAATGAAACTGGTTTTGATATAACAACTTTGATTTTTAACACACAGCAAAATGGAAACCTGTTGTGTTCATGGCAAGAAATTAAAACAATTCAGAAATATATAAAAAGATAATAGCCATCCCAGATCACTTCTCAGAAACAACCACTATTAATAGTTTGGGATATATCTGTCCAGAATTTTCTCTTTACACTTTTAAGCTTATATATACAAGTGAATATACTTCATTTTGCAAAATAATCAGTCCTTTAATCTAAGTCTGCATCAGTATATCTCATGATAAATTCAGAATTTCCAAATCCCTTTCACTGGCTTCACAGTATTTCACTGTATGGATGGGACATGATTTATTTAATCTCTTTTCTCCATTGATAAACACCTAGGTCGTTTCCTGCTTTTGACATACAACATACTCAATGGTAAATGTATTTTGAACATCTTTTGAATATTTGAGAAAACTTGAAACAATTGTTATATGGATAAACAATTATGAAATATGACTGTTTTGTACTTCGTTCCTATTATACCTTATGAATGATGCTGACAAAAATAGTGTTTCCTATTTGTCTATATTCATGTAGTTGGATTAATGTGTATTTTGAAATGTTCAATATATCCTTTAATCTGTGTCATGGATTTAGGTCGTGGACCTTGATCGTGGGTTAGTATTAAATGCAGAAGGAAGGTACCTACAAGATTCACAAGGAAATCCTCTCCGGATTAAACTAGGCGGAGATGGTCGAACCATTGTGGGTAAGTGAGAATGGTCCTCATGGAACAAAAGTGCCCTGAGTCATCTGAAGCGTAACAACTTCTCTCTTCCTCCTTTTCCTCATTTTTAATGGGGGCCTTTGGTCCAGTTTCATTAACCTCGTGGAGATGAGGTGCCTTGGAAGGGGTGGAGCTTAGCTTCTTCCCTGATCCAGCTATCTTCCTACAGACTCCACCGTCTAGAGGAGGTGGCTCTTGACTTCATTCTTGGGATTGGGCAGTCCAGAGCAGACCTCAGCAGCACCACTTCTAAAGCCAAACCCTGCCTGCTGCCTGTTTTTGTATAGCCTGTGAGCTCAGAATAGCTTTTATGTTTTTAAATGACTGCCAAAAAAATCACGGAATAGTATTTGTGACATGTGAAGATTATATTACATTCATAGTTCACTCTCCATACACGAAGGTTTCTTGGAACTCAGAAACATGCGTTTCTTGGTTTACTGTCTATGTTTTTTGTTATGCAGTGGCAGCGTTGAATAGTAGCAACACAAAGCTTAAAATATTTACTCTCTGGCTCTTTGCAGAATAACTTTGCTATCACTGGTCCAAAGTAACACTTAAGTCCGTAGTGGTAGGAGTAAGCACAGGGAAAGACTCACTTTCCTTCCTGGAGACTTAGAGTTATTGCAGGTAATGCGGTATTTATATACTTTTATAAGCTAGTGCAGAGTAATGGACAATATAAAAGGCCCGGAAGTTTCTGGATAGTAGCAGGTACTGTGACCTCAGCTGGTATCCTTTTCATTATTTCTTTGCCTTTTATTGATTATAGAATATAAGACATTGAGAAGATACTTTCCACTTGCTTTTTACTTCCCTGGATTGTTTCACCTGGCTGCACAGCTTTTATTTGCTTTTGTTTCAGATCTGGGAGGGACTCCCGTGGTGAGCCCCGACGGCCTCCCGCTCTTCGGACAGGGGCGCCATTCCAAACCCTTGGCCAGTGCCCAGGATAAGCCCATTTTGAGTCTTGGAGGCAAGCCCCTGGTGGGCTTGGAGGTCATCAAAACAACCACCCGCGCCCCCATCACAACCACGAGACCCACCACCACGACCCCTCGGCCCACCACGACCCCTCGGCCCACCACGAGCCCTCGGCCCACC
Source organism: Bos taurus (assembly GCF_002263795.3). NCBI lineage: Eukaryota > Metazoa > Chordata > Mammalia > Artiodactyla > Bovidae > Bos > Bos taurus. The sequence continues at coordinate 95,556,113 of NC_037336.1, forward strand.
ACCACCACCACTCGCCCAACGACCACCCGAACCACAACCCGGAGAACCACCACCACCACCCCGGAGCCCACAACCCCTATCCCCACCTGTCCCCCCGGGACCCTGGAACGGCATGACAAAGATGGCAACCTCATAATGGGCTCACGTGGGGTCCCGGAGTGCTACCCTGAGGAAGGTAACTGTCTTCGTTCTGTTGATAACTCAGGTCGTAAAGTGGCATTTCAGAAGGGGGTGTTGCAGAGCCTGCCGGGTGTGGTGAGTGAGGCGCACAACTTCAGATCTAAGTGGGCTTCCTCTGTTTTATCTGGCAACCCTTGTCCCCACCCGAGTCAAAAATTTGTCTGAAACATGAGACACTGTTAGTTTGGACCAGCGTTTCCCAAAGTGTATTCCACTGGATATTAGTAGATCGTGTGTGCGTGCCAAGTTGCTTCAGTCATATCTGACTCTTTGTGACCCTATGGTCTGTAGCCCACCAGGCTCCTCTGTCCATGGGATTCCCCAGGCAAGAATACTGGGGTGGGTTGCCATTTCCATTAGTAGATTAGTACTTGTTATAATAATAATATAGAAAAAAGGTTCTGTAATTAGCTATGTGATTCAGACAAAGTTAAAGGAATTTCTGACTGTTGGACTCTTACCACTGAATAGTCTCACTGTAAATTTCCAAGAATAGTAGTATTTCCCAAGCATGTTTGAACAGCAATCCCTCAGATGGTAAAGAATCTGCCTGCAGTGCAGGAGACCCGGGTTTGATCCCTGGGTCAGGAAGATCCCCTGGAGATGGCAATGGCAACCTACTCCAGTATTCTTGCCTGGAGAATTCCATGGACAGAGGAGCCTGGTGGGCTACAGTCCATGGGATTGCAAAGAGTCAGACATAACTGAACAACTAACACTTTCACTTCTTTGCCTTTGAAAAATGCTTATGCTTACATGACTTGGCTCTCATGGGAGCGGGGCTGTCCACTGGCTAAGACTGAGCCCTTTCCTGATCTGGGACACCCAGTCCCAGCTGTCCTGTGCCCCTGCTGTGTCTTCTTACTGAGAACCACGCCCCCCCCCCCATTGCTCCCCTAAGGAACGGAACCTGGGGGCACTGTGGGCCAAGTCACGGTGGAGCCGAGATGCCATCATCTTCTCTGCTTGTCCCTGTTCGCGCTGCTTGGGGGAGGTCATCTGTATTTGCCTCAGGCTTCAGAAGGCAGGTCTTCCCTGGTGGCTCAGACGGTAAAGCATCTGCTTGCAATGTGGGAGACCCGGGTTTGATTCCTGGGTCGGGAAGGTCCCCTGGAGAAAGAAATGGCAATCCACTCTAGCACTCTTGCCTGGAAAATCCCATGGACGGAGGAGCCTGATAGGCTACAGTCCATGGGGTCACAAAGAGTCGGACACGACTGAGCGACTTCACTTTCCAGAGGTTGAAATGAATTGCCATGCAGGCTGTAAAGCTTCTGTCTTTTTAAGCTAGTGCAGAGTGAAGAGCCTTCATTTCAGGAATCATGTGCGTGCCCTGAATTCGTAGCACACCGTCATTCAATCTGAACGTGAATGCTGTCTCCAGATTGAGAATTCTGTTTGAAATTAGTCTTTCCACGAAAAAGTTCCAAATGAACAGGAACATCTGATGTATCTGAAAAATTCACACCGAAGAACAGGCACATATGAAGAAGAGGACAATCAGGAAGAAAATTCTCACACCACCAATTAAAAGTGAGTACAAATTTGAATTTTCCTTTGGGTTTCTGGTATGAAGGTATCTTGTACTTTCCTTGACTTCTTCAGCATACACTGGTGTGGCTATTATTTAATTGAAGTATGATTAGAACAGATATTTCTTTACTAATAGGTTATAAACAGAAGAGTGGCTGTTTGGATTTTGTTCTAATTACTACTGCTATTATTATTAATATTTTACATTTTCTTTTAGCTTTTATGTAGGTCTTTTCATTTCTTTTCATTTACTTGGTAATTTTGGACTTTTAGTTGCCATGAAAGTCAGATTTTTGATATTTTTGTTCTTCTTTTCTTTGCAAATCTTGATAGAGATGTATATTTTTTACTTTACTCCTGTACAATTGTCTAATAGCCTAGCCTAAGCCAAATTAGTGTCTAAGGGTTAGTAATAGTTTACCTCTAGACAGCATTTTGAAAATAAGGACAAAGTCTTGGAAAAAGTTAAATTTGGGGAGAGTAATATATCTTAATTGTATGTCTATATTTTATTATTTAAAAATACTTCACTGTGGCTTACCTTCCTTTTTCATTTCTGCTGCTCCACTAACAATTTCATTAAATATTTTCTTCCTAATATTATTTCTAATCATAGTTGTTTCTATTTATGAAAAAACATCTTTAACAATAGCTTTCCTGACATAAAAATCACATGCCATAAAGTTCACCCTTTTAAAGTTTTAAAGACTTTAGCATATTCGTAGAGTTGTGTGACTGTCACCGTTATCAAGTCCCAGAATATTTTCATCCCCCCCCGAACAAACCTTACACGCATTAGTAGTCACTCCCCATCCCTGCCCCTCCCAGCTCCAGGAGCTGCTTGTCTCCTTTCTATCTCTCGATCTGTCTGTTCTGGACATTTTGTGTAAATGGAATCCCATGTGAAATGTGTCGTTTTGTGTCTGGCTTCTTTCACTTGGCATAATTTGTTTTCAAGTTATCTGTACTTCTTTCTTTTTATTGCTGACTAATACTCCATTGTGTAGAAAGACCACATTTTATCCATTTATCAGTTGATGGACATTTGGGTTGTTTCTGCCTTTTGTCTATTATGAATAATGCTGCTGTGAACATTTGTGTACATATTTTTTTCTTTTGAATATCTGTTTTTAATTCTCTTCTGTAGAGTTGTTTTGTTGGTTGGTAACTCTTTGTTTAAATTTTTTCCCTACTACTTTTTAAAAATTTTAATGGGAGGATAATTGCTTTACAATGTTGTATTGGTTTCTGCCACACAACAGTGTGAATCATACTTATGTCCTCTCCCTTTTGAGCCCTCCGCCCCACCTCCCACCCCATCCTGCCTCACTGGGTTATCACAGAATCCCAAGTGGAGCTCCCTGTATAATGCAGCAGCTTCCCACTAGCTATCTGTTTTACATAAGATAATGAATGAGTTTCCAGGCTACTCTCTCAATTCATCCCACCCACTCCTTCCCTTGCTGTGTCCGTAAGTCTGTTCTCTATGTCTGTGTCTCTGCTCCTGTCCTGCACGTGGGTTCATCAATACCATTTTTCTAGATTTCATATGTATGTGCTAATATACGATATTTGCTTTATGTTTAACTTTTTGAGGAAGCACCAAACTGTTGTCCATAGCAGCTGCACTATTTTCATTCCCCGCTGGAAACGTATGAGGCATCCGGTTCCTCTCCATCTTCACCAGCACTTGTTATTATCTGTTTTTTTCATTCTAGCCATCACAGCTTGGATTCCTTGTACTACACTATTTTATAGGAGGGACTTGAGCATCCATGGATTTTGGTATTCACAGGGGCTTCTGAGCCAATTCACAGGGGCCTCTGGGCCAATTACCTGTGTACATCGAGGGACACTGTGCTTCGGTCTACAATGTACACTCACAGGTGCTGGGGTTCCATGTGTACACACATGTGCTTTTTACCAAGTGCATTTTGGCCATGGCACTTTGCAGCCTACTCACCTGAAATTGTTACAAGAATGCTGACTTAGACCCTCTGCTGTGATCACTGTGAGAATACCTGCCCTTCTGAGACTCCCCTCCTCAGCCCCCAGCTAGCCAACCATTTGTCATTACCTTCTGTTGGCAAAATCCTAACATTTTGTTTTTAGCCCTCCAAATTTTTTTTAACTTTTATTTTATATTGGAATATAGCCAGTTAACAATGTTGTGGTAATTTCAGGCAATCAGCGAAGGGACTCAGCCATACATGTACATGTGTCCATATTCCCCCAAAACCCCCTCCCATGCAGGCTGGCACATAACATTGAGCAGAGTCCCATGTGCTGTACAATAAGTCCTTGCTGGTTATCCATTGTATTAATAACTATAGCAGTGTGTACATAACCATCCCAAACTCCCTGACTATCCCTTCCCTTCCCAGCCTACCACCCCTGGCAGCCATGAGTTCATTTTCCTTTGAATCATTTGTAAGTTCATCTGTATCATTTCTTTTTAGATCCCACATATAAGGGATGTCATACAGGGTTTCTCCTTCTCTGTCTGACTGACTTCACTGGGTATGACACTCTCCAGGTCTATTGATGTTGCTGCAAACTGCAGGATTTCATTTTTTTAAATGCCTGAGTAATATTCTTATATATATATATATATATATATATATATATATATATATATATATACCATATCTTTTTTATCTATTCCTCTGTCGATGAGCTTTTAGGTTTCTAGCCCTCCAGTTTTAAAAGTCATCTTTTCAAATATCTTAGTCTTTACTCTCCTGGTTATGTCAGTACCCTCTTTTCCTTGAAAACGCTGCTTTAACAGTGTTCTGGGAATAACCTTGTGTCATTAAATTATTCAGTAATTTAAGCATCTTTTTCTAGACATCATAGTTATACATATTCCTGTATGCATAGATGCATATTATATGTTTGTTTCTAGTGTATTGACACCCTTTCTCTCTTTACATACACACACACATGCACAATTTTTTGCTTGCTATGACTTCTCTATTAAGTCATAAACTCCTTGCAGTAGAGACAGCATCCTCTGCTTCATCTCAGATTGCTTGTGGTACCCAATTATGTATCTTTGGGTATCTATACCATACACTAAGCCATAGGCATGCTCCGTTTTCTAACGGAGAAGTTAGAGTCTTTTGAGAAGTCTTTTTACCAGTGATGCTTGTTTTTCAGGTTCCATTTTGACAGCGGATCTGATGGTATCGTGTGTGTTTGGAAATGTTATGAGCCAGCTGAACATCTTCAACAATTTGTAACATGACCTGGGGGCATCTTTAGAAGAACATCAGTCATTACGGAAAACAGTTCTCTCCTGCCACAGCTCACTCGCAAAGACAGAAAATACAAAGAGAATAATTGAAAGTTCACTTGAGCTGGACCAATGAAATAATTTGCAAATATCCTTGGGTTTCAAATGACTGTAATTTACCTTCTCTCCAAAGTTTTAATGAGAATCTACTTTAACAGTTTTTTTTTTTTTTAATGTATCTCTGGAACTAAGACCCAAACACTTTGCACTTTCTTTTCTAAATTTCACAACCGTTTGGATAAAACCACTGAAAAAACATACATATATAAACTGTAGCACGTGGTTGGTGGCCGGCTGCTACTTTTATGTGAAGAGGTGGAAGCTTCTGACATGGATTTTGGGTTGGCTTAAAAACATCCAGTTATATGTGGCTCCAGATACTCCAAATTGGCATTCAGGTGGGGCAAATTCTGAGGGTCAGCTTTTCAAAAAAAAAAAAGTAAATCTGTTTCATTACAGCTGGAAGTTTCTTTGACTTGGAATCAAGATGGTGCTATTTTAGAAAAATTATCTCTGACTTTATTTGGTTTTAAAACAAAAAAAAGGAGCACTAAATCACTCAGTAGGGTGTTTACTTTTGCCAGAAGACTTAACTGTCACTCGTCTCAAGAAGTGATCCAAGTTCACAGGTGAATGGGGTGGTTTCTGTGGTCTGGTGCTGGACGAGAGTGCTTCAGCTCCTTAAGGAACTGTACTTAGTATCAGGAATCCATGGAGGAGACCCTAGACTCGCCTCTTTCTCATTCACTCTGGGCTGCAGCAATTGTACCATTTATTCATTCTGACCTAACCAAAAATAATAATGAAATGAAATGACTCTGAGCTGATAATAAGCCACAAGAGGACTACGTTCCTGAAAGTTAATAAAGGAAAGAAAATGGTGTCATGGAAAACAACAGCAAGATAACCCCAAATGTTAGGTGGTGTGAACTTGAAAACTCTGATTTAAACCAGCCCAGAAGTAATTCCTCTTGGATTCAGGCATATTGACATTGGAATGAACTGAAAAAAAAATCTTGTCTAGTCATTTTTCTCAAAATGCACATCCTGAAGGGTGGATCTCTTACAACCTCTCTTTGATGACATTTGCTGGCCACGTAAGAACACATCCAGTGTCACCACCTCCATGGTGAGGCAGGTGGGATGCATCTCATGGGCCTCCGGTGTCTACAGGGCTTTTCACTACGATCCCAGAGCGGCTGGACAGGCGAGGCGAGGTCGCCACTGTCCTCCGCTGGTGGAGTTGTTCTGGCAGCACCACATTCATGAAGTTATTTGAAGTAGGCTCAAAAAAGCCTAATAGAAGGATTCTATTGGACTATTTCAGGGGAATGATCAGTTATTTCCTAACCATAAACAAAATTCAAAATTGGTGCTTGTAATTTTTTAGTGAAGGAGGTTTATATACTTTTCTAGTTCAATTCCCCCTTCATTATGCTGCAGAATGATGATTCTAGTGAAGCGCCCAAAGGTTTACAAGCAAAAAGACTGGTTCGTCCAACTTTTAAACAGTGGAGGCAGTTTGATGAAGCATAAAGTCTTTGGAGCCAAGGCCTTGCAGTTCAGTTCTGTTTTAGCTCTTTGTCCTTTACCAGCTGTGAGACTCCAGGCATGTTATAAATCCTTGGTGTCCTTGGCTGAGAAGTGGGTGTAATCAACCCCACGTATCTGGAGATTTACGTGAGGATTGACTCAATATATACCCAACAGTGCCCGATGCCCTAAAGGCATGTGATGCACCCCACTTCCTGCTTCCTGTCTCCTCACTCACCCTCTCTGCCTCTTAAGTGTGCCTTGGATTGAGAGTTCTGTATAATTTGCTATGGCTTCAGGTCAAAGGAAGTGAAGGAATTCTTCTGAACTTTTTTTTTTTTTGAGTTAGGAAATCTTTTGCCTCAATATTTCACCAACTGCAGAAAAAGGATCTTCTTTTTTAGCTGCATCTGTCTTCCTCCCCCAGAGAAGTCATGTATGGATTTCCTCCCATCTTCCCAAAACAGCTTCTGCTGAAAGCAGTACTCAGCTTGTGGAGGCAAAAAATTGTTTTTGCTTCAATCACTCACTTTTTTGAACCAAGTTTTCATCCATGCTCTTATCAGTTTTGTTGTTTTTAGTCACTAAGTCGTGTTCGACTCTTTTGCGACCCCTATGGACTGTAAGATCTTCCCTAGTAGCTCAGCTGGTAAAGAATCCACCTGCAGTGCAGGGGATCCAGGTTCGATTCCTGGGTCAGGAAGATCTGCTGGAGAAGGGATAGGCTACTGCTGCTAAGTCGCTTCAGTTGTATCTGACTCTGTGCAACCCCATAGACGGCAGCCCATTAGGCTCCACCGTCCCTGGGATTCTCCAGGCAAGAACACTGGAGTGGGTTGCCATCTCCTTCTCCAATGCATGAAAGTGAAAAGTGAAAGTGAAGTCGCTCAGTTGTGTCCGACTCTTAGCGACCCCATGGACTGCAGCCTACCAGGCTCCTCTGTCCATGGGATTTGCCAGGCAAGAGTACTGGAGTGGGGTGCCATTGCCTTCTCCTAGGGATAGGCTAACCACTCCAGTATTCTTGGGCTTCCCTGATGGTTCAGCTGGTAAAGACTCTGCCTGCTATGCGGGAGACCTGGGTTCAATCCCTGGGTCGGGAAGATCCCCTGGAGAAGGGAATGGCTACCCACTCCAATATTCTGGCCTGGAGAATTCCATGGACTGTATAGTCCATGGGGTGGCAAAGAGTCGGACACGACTGAGCAACTTTCACTTCACTTCATGGACTGTAACCCTCCAGGCTCCTCTTTCTATGTGGCTTCTTAGGCAAGAATACTGGAGTGAGATGCCATTTCTTCCTTCCGGAGATCTTCCTGACTCAGGGATCAAATCCACATCTCCTGCGTCCCCTGAACTGCAGGTGGAGTCTTTACTGCTGAACCACCGGGGCTTCCCATTGAGCCACCTGGGAAGCCATTAATAATAGTCATTTGAACAATGGTTCTTATAATTAGGGCTTCCTGGTAGATTAAAAAAAATCACATATAAAAGTCTACGGATTGCATGTATAGGATAATTTTGTAGTCATAGCAGATCTAGTGGCTTTATAAGTAAAATACAACTTGTTTGTAAAGAGATGTTTGTAATCATTAGGATATTATTTCCAAACTTCATAGGCAAGTTAAGAAGTTCTAATCATTACAGATTTATCTCCCGAGTCACTGAGAGGGGATGGAAGCTTAGAGGGAGCAGTGAAGCCGGAATAGAACAGAGAGGCAGGAGGGCACCTGGATCATGTGAGCGGCAAGACCAGGGGATGGAGGGAATGAGTGAAAAATCAAAGTGTGACTGGCTCAGTTGTGTCTGACTCTTTGCCACCCCATGGATTTGCAGCTCTTCAGGCTCCTCTGTCCATGGAGTTCTGCAGGCGAGAAAATGGAGAAGGCAGTGGCACCCCACTCCAGTACTCTTGCCTGGAAAATCCCATGGACTGAGGCTGCAGTCCATGGGGTCGCTAAGAGTCGGACACGACTGAGCGACTTCACTTTCACTTTTCACTTTCCTGCATTGGAGAAGGAAATGGCAACCCACTCCAGTGTTCTTTCCTGGAGAATCCCAGGGACGGGGGAACCTGGTGGGCTGCCGTCTATGGGGTTGCACAGAGTCAGACACGACTGAAGCGTCTTAGCGGCAGCAGCAGCACCAGCAGGCGAGAATACTGGAGTGGGTAGCCATTCCCTTCTCCAGGAGTTCTTTCCGACCCTGGGATCGAACCTGGGTCTCCCGCCTTCCTGGCAGATTCTCTACTGTCTGAGCCACCAAAGGCCATGAACAAAGGGGTTCCCTGTCCTCCGAGAATGTCTGTTCTCACGCCTGCCCCCTTCCCCCTCTCCATCCCCCTCTCCCCTCCTTCCCCCTCCGCCTTCCTCCCCTCACAAGTCGGGAAGAGCGCCCTCTGCTGGAGGGTCGGGAGCGCTGGGGAGGTGTCTTTTCCAGTGCACCCCCCTGAGCGCAAAGGAGAGAAACTCTCCGTTCGTATGGAGCCCTCCACGTTCTGAGGCTCTTCCTCCTGAGGAAGCCGAGGCGGCCGTGGCAGGGGAGGCTTATCCCCCCGGAAGCCAGCAGCACGGGGCTGGATTCCCGTGCCCTTGGCGCCATTCTGAGAAGAGAGCCCGGGGCATTTGCTGACTGCCCTTGCCTTCTCCTTCCTAGATGAGTTCTCAGGGCTGGAGACCGACACGGCAGTGCCCACGGAAGAGGCGTACGTCATCTATGATGAAGGTACGATTGATTCCAAGCACATGATTGGGGGTATTTTCTGATTAGAGAATCTGATGTTCGTTACTAAGTGCGTGCACAGTCGCTCAGTCATGTCTGGCTCTTTGAGACCCCATGGATTGTTAGCCCACCAGGCTCCTCTGTCCATGGAATTCTCCAGGCAAGAATACTGGAGTGGGTAGCCATTCCTTTCTCCCGGGGATCTTCTCCACCCAGGGATCTTCTCCACCCAGGGATTGAACCCGTGTCTCCTGTGACTTCTGGCTTGGCAGGCAGATTCATTACTACTGAGCCACCTGGGAAGGCTGAAGTGGGCTAAGTAGATAGTCTCAATTCCTGTTTCCCTCAGAACTTAGGGCTGGAGGGCAACACTTAGAGAAGGGTGGTGGTACTCCCCTTCCAAGTTACCTCCCCTCGCCCCATAAAAATTTGATCCAGAGGAAAACTGTGTGCTTGATACACAGAAGCAGCCTCCAGACAAGACCCCTGAGCCCCCCTTTCCCATCTCAAACCTTGTCCTCCTTCTTTTGGAAATTCTGGAGTTACTTCAGTCTGAACACCCCCGCACCACCCATACACGTTAATAAAAACGACTTAGTTTAACCGAGTTCCAGCTTCCCCTCTTGGCTCTTCTCACTCTCACTCTTTCCTTTCCTTTTCTAATTACATTCAAAAAGCAATGCGGTAGATGTGCTGATTTTTTAAAAAATCAGAATGTTTTCAAGTGAAAGTGAAGTTTCTAAGATGAAGAAGAGGTTTGCTTTGCATGGTGTCTGGTCACTCCATTCATAGTAATTACTGCTGTGATTATATTTACCTCCCTGCGGTTGTTCTTGTGTTTTGTAAATTGCCCCCGAAATTGAAGGAAATTTTCGTAGAAAGCTTGTCCCCTTCCCAGTGCTGGCCTTTGGCACCTGGGGTGTCAGTCCTCACTAATGTGCTCAGTCTGCCCGCTGGCTGGTTGTGGATTCAAGGCTCTTCAGTCACGAATGTGGGAATAACATCACCTCTGATGCAGTCAGGAGCTTCAGTGTAGTTGTTTAATCCCCAGTTTTCAAAACAAAACAAAACGGACCTGAAAGAGAAATAGCAGATGTGAGAAAGCAAAGGAAGTTTTCTTAGCACCTTTGGAAATAAAACCCTGTGATTTGGAGCTGTTGAAAAGGGAGCAGAATTCTCTTTTTTTTGTCAATGGATTAGTTCTCTCAATAGGATTAGTCCCACCTCCCCCTCAGAAAATAACCCCTACGCAGGTGACAAATTTTTTAAAAAATCAGGTTTCTTTTCTCGTGTGATACTTTTCTGGCTTTAAAAGGGAAAATTACTTAGGCAGAGAATGGTCAGGGGCCAGTAACAGGAGCGTGCTAACCTGGGTAAGTTCTAAGGTTCTATCCAGCTTTGATTCCAAAAATCTCATTTTTCTTGTCATGTGTGTTTCTTTTTCATTTTTTCCCTTCCTTTCTTCTATCTGCAGCTGCTTTTCCCTAAGGACTGAAAAATGGTCAGTGGGGGGATATTGTTTTGTTAGCAACAAATTCTGTTCAGGTATAGCGTTTATTCTAGAGTCTGCTGCTGCGCTAAGTCGCTTCAGTCGTGTCTGACTCTTTGTAACCCCATGGACAGCAGCCCACCAGGCTCCTCTGTGCACGGAATTCTCCAGGCAAGAACACTGGAGTGGGTTGCCATTTCCTTCTCCAATTCTAGAGTCTGTTTGTGTGCCTTTACACTTTAGTGTTGCGTTCAATCTTAAGGTGCCCCTTTTCTGGATGTGCCCAGTTACAAAACCATCATATCATTTCAGATTATGAAGTTGAGACCTCGGGGCCGCCACCTACCACCCAGTCCTCCACCACCACCACCACCACCACCACCACCACCACGCCTGCCGTCATCCCGCCTGAAGGCTCCATCAGTTCCTACCCCGAAGAAGAATTCGATCTGGCTGGGAAGAAACGTTTTGTTGGTAAGTAGAAGTTCCTTAATCAGAGAAACATGAGTTTTTAGCTCTCATCCTTTGAAGAAGAGCAGAACGAATCTCTTGGCTTGGCCGTGGCAGCTCGTTTGGAGCAGAGGTTTTTCCCAGGGTGACTTTCCACTTGGGCGAGTCAGTGCGTCAGTCCTGTTGGGATGCTTTCTAAACATGAACTTGCTCTCTGCAGAAGTCAGGGGAGCAGGCGCGCAGGAGAACATGTGGTGTCCGATGGAGCAGAGTTTAGAGAGGCTGTGTTGTGCAGATGAGGAGTAAGAACTACTTAATAGTCATCAAGTCCAGGGACTATAAGACTTTTGTTATAGCCAACTTTTCTGAGATGAGACTTTTATTAGGCCTTGCCTGCACATTGGTTTTTTGTTTGTTTGTTTTACTTATTTATTTAGGCTGCTCTGGGTCTTAGTTGTGGCATGTGGGATCTAGTACCCCAACCAGGTATCAAACCCAGGTCCCCTGCTTTGGGAGTGGGGCGTCTAGCCACTGGACCGCCAGGGAAGCCCCTGAGTGTTGTTTGTTAACTCCTCCCTAAAAGATGAGCAATTTGATGAGTTGAGCTACTAGTATGTCTTACAGTTTCAAAGAGCTGAAGCTGTTTTCCTTGAGGTTGTTTCCTATAGTTTTCATTAGCCTCAAGCACTTGCGATCTAGAAATTGACCGTATTCCTCTTTCTCAGTTATTAAAACAGTTTCAGGAAGAAATTTTATGCCATTAAACTGTGTTTCATTCCCTTTGGGAGCCTTCTTTTCCCATGCCCTTAATGAACTTTGCTAATAAGACAGATTAACATATCACTAAGTGGAAAAAAATCATTTGTTACTGAGTGGAGACAGGCAACAGCTTAAACTAATATCACACTTTTCTGTTTCCAAAACAAATGTTCTGCCATCAGCGAAGAACAGCTCTTGTCAGCCAAGATGTAGTATTGAGTGTCTGAACTACTCACACTTGAAGAACAAGAATCTTAATTGGGAGGAGGATTCCTGAGGCCAGTGGTAATGCTGGTCCATGGCATGCCGCAGCCTGGCTGAATTCACTGAATGTTCTGACTTTTCTCTCTGTGGTTCCATGACAGAAATTGAAACGCTTTCAGCGCTATTATTAGCTGCTCCGAAGACCTTTTCAAAGGCCAAAAGGCTTACTATTGTCTGGCTGTTTTCATATGCCTATAACTTTATAAAGCACAGTAGACAGCTCCCCCAAACTTCCTGATCAGATCCATGCACAAGCTCAAAACGCCTAATTTTGTATGGATTATTGGAAAACAGAGGAGCTTAAAAATTGCTTTCAGTTCTAACAGCCCCTGGGAATGAGAAGCTATATGAGGAGATGCAGTGGGATGTTTAGAAAGTTCTAGAAACTGTTACTTGGGAGCACTTGGGGGTCTTGAATGTATAAAGCCCAAATCCAATTCCTTGGCTATTCTAGCGCGTATGTAATAAGAAGTCTTGTGGGCTCTTTCTCAGCACTGGTAGGTTCAACTGGAGTGTGGGTTATCAGTTCTTATCCTGCCTTAATCCTGGGGCCCTTGTATCTGCTGAGATCACGAGTGTAGGAAAAGCTTGAAGCTATCATAAATGTGAGTTGCTATTTTCGTCCTGAGTGGTAATGTTGTAGACGGCTGTTCAGGCCTAGCCTGTGCAGACATGGGTGCAAGGGGTTATGTGAGTCCCTGATGTCCCAGGGGAGGCCAGCCTGGACTGAGGCTAAGGTTGTACATCTTGGCTGGTGTATGGTTTTTTTTTTCCCCTGGTCCCAAGACAGTCTAGGGAATGAAATGTGTTGAGAGAACTCCAAGTTGGATTCAATCGCACCTTTCCAAGTTTAAGGGCACAGGAATGGCACAATGCCGCAGAATTCTATTAGACATTAAATTGTCGTTTGGAGCCGTTTCAAAACCACTATGAGAGCATTGATGTTGATGGGGCAATGGGATCTTTTGAAACCACCAGATTGAAAGCTATAATAAATATGTGGATCCAATCAGGAGAGGTAGGGATGTGTGCTTGCGTTTGGCCTCAGGGCTGATGACCCTGGATGTTTAGCAGAAAGAGACTGAATGTTGGGTCTACTCCATGGAGCAGACATCATGTTTCTGCCCTCAGAGAAAGCCTTAAGCAACGCGACTGGGTATCTTTGTTCTTTTCCAGCTCCTTACGTGACGTACCTAAATAAAGACCCGTCCGCCCCGTGCTCTCTGACTGACGCTCTGGATCACTTCCAAGTGGACAGCCTGGATGAAATCATTCCAAATGACCTGAAGAAGAGTGACACGCCTCCTCAGCACGTCCCCCGCAACATCACCGTGGTCGCGGTGGAAGGCTGCCACTCATTTGTCATTGTGGACTGGGACAAAGCCGCCCCAGGGGATACGATAACAGGTGAGTCCAAGGCAAGTGCTCAGAGTTCCTGTCAATCTGCAGGTGGGAAATACAGACAATAAGGGATGAATGGATGCTGGATGAGTGGATGGATGGAAGGTGGGTGGATGGATGGATGGGTAGATGGATGAAAAGTGGGTGGATGGATAAATGAATAGATTGGATAAATGGATGACGGGTGGATGCAACGATGGATGGATGGATTGGAGAAATGGATGATGGCTGGATGCAAGGACGGATGGATGGGTGGATAAATAAATGAATGGATTGGAGAAGTGAATGATGGAAGGGTGCCAGGGTGGGTGGATCGGTCAGATAGCTAGATGGAGAGATGCATGGATGACCTGGATGGATGAATGCAGCTATTTTCTTTTAAAAGGATGGATCAGAGGCAGTAAGGGAAGCCTTGTAGGGCAGTATGAGGAGCACTGGATGGAAGTCAGAAATCCTGAACCTTAGTCCCAGATGGGTTTGTATGACCTGGAGCTACTGCTTCGTTTTCCCTGGACCTTGGTCTCCTCCTATACAAAGTATCATTAGGTCTCTTACCCTGTAATCCTGCAAGTAGCCAAGGAGTCCACCGAGCCCCTTGTCAGATGAGCTCCTGCAGCATGGGTGATGAGAGTGCTCCTACTGTGTGCTTCCGGGGTCATGATCAACCCTGGGGTCATGACTCAGGCTCTTTCCAGGTCTGCTCAGGGCTCCTGAATTCCTTAGGTGGGAACGGGATGTGATGGAGAAAATGCCCAGGGATCTTGAGCCTCCAAGATCTTGGTCTGTGAGATGTTGATGAGTTCATTCGACTCTGCCGAAGACATATTTGAGGATAAATTTGTTGAGATGAGTTCTTACACAAAAGAGTTAATGTTTTCTTTGGATAGACACCCTTCTTTTGCAAATGATTCCTTTTGGGTCAGTGAGTTATATAAGAGGAAGGAATGTGTGTGTGTGTGTGTGTGTGTGTGTGTGTGTGTGTGTGTGTGTGTGTGTCTCAGGGCTGGGGATGGTGGGATAAGCCGGAGTTTGACATATTATGTCACCATACTGGTGTTGATCATCGGATTCGAAATTTTTAATGTTCTTGCTTTAGGTCCCCAGTATGATCTCTTAAAATGAGGGAAAAAAAAAAAAAAAACCCAAGCACAACCAGAAAGCTAATTTTTTTTTTTTTTAAATAAAGTGTGCACTGCAGTGCAAAAGTCAGGATAAAGGGCACAGGACTGAATGCCTGGGTGTTGTGCCAGGCAGGATGGAAGGGCCGTGGAGAGCCAGGGTGCAGATCAAGGGGTCTGAGTCTTGGTGTAGCTATACTTGCTGGGCCCCCAATCTATGAGTTGCTTGGGCCATTGGGGCCAGCTTTGTGAAGTCCAGAATGTTCCTAATAGCAAGCAAATAAATCAATGGCAGGAGGAGAGCTTGTAGTCAAAACAGCCAGAAAATCCTTTTATGAACTGAGTATGATTTTATGAATGGCAGTTTTGAAAAGCAAGAGAGCAAACAGGGAAAATATAATCATGGAATACTTTATCTTAAGCTACTTAGCTTTTGATCTCTTGCATAACAGATGTTACTTAACATAAATATACCCCTGTGCCCTGAGCCACGGGGCTTCTGAGAAACAGAAGGATGGATACAGGATGAAAGGACCAGCCACTTTAGACGTGCCCCCTGGGCTGGAGCGTGAGGAGCCTTCGGAGAATTCCGGTAAATGTCGCTGGACTTAACTCCGACACAGTTCCTGTAACATCCCATAGAGGGCGTGCTTCCGAAACACATGCTCCTGTTAGCTTTGCATAGAAAGCCTTCCGAAGCTCCCCAGAAACTGGGGTCATCTCATCGCCACATACCCCCACCATCTAATCCCAAACCAAGCCCCAGGGCCCTAATCACGAGCACTCATGCCACGAGCATAAATAATACAGCTGAGGTGTTATTGGGATTCAGGTCCCAATAGAAAGTTGTGCCAACTCCTGCCAACTGCTTATCATGGAATATTTCAGTGCACGACAGCCCTGTGATATGCAGAAGAAGCGTGTTAGACCCTAGAGGCTAAAAGGGAAAAGCATGGGAGTGCTTCATCAGTTAATGAATCAAGCACCAGCTCTTAGCTGCAGAACAACGAGGTGAAGTGAATACCGAGATGCCGCCTAGACCCAAAGGGAAGATCACACTTTTGGGCCCACCGCAGGGCGTTTGGGTCCTGGTAGCTGCGTGACATGTAGGGCACTTTGCTGATTTCCACTGGTGGTTCTTTTCTTTCACACGTGGTTGAGTCAGTGTGTAACCAAATGGTGGCCAAATGACACGAAACTCCCGCAAAGTAAATAGGTCCATGACCCGCTGCCTACCCTGATCGGTCCTAATGAATGAAGCTGTCTCTTCATCAGCAGTAACTCTGTGGGAAATCACCTTCGTGGTGGTCTCTGAATCTTTTCAGGACTGGTTTTGATAAGAACAGAGAACGCAGGAGTTACATGTGCTCAGCAAGCACGTTTTAAAAATCCAGACACAAGGATGAACAGGGAAACCTGAGTAGTATATGGGATGAAGTGCAGCGTTCTAATGGATATGAGGTCAAAGAGGATGAGCCGGGCTGACCCGTGGAAGCCAGGGCTCCTCGGGCACATCTGCTCCTGGCTGGACCCTTGTTGGGTACAGCGTCACCATCAGCTTCTGTGGCTTGATGTCACCATCTTCAGAGGAGGAGGGTACCCTATGGAGAAAGCAGCAACAGTTCCCAGGTCCCATGAAATAGTTGTTGAAAAAAGAGAAGGAATTTCTCTGAAAAGGCTTCAGAGCCCAGGGCCCCTGTTTCTGCTCTCTGCCTGCTGGGGTGGAGCTATGTAACTCTAATCCACTCTTCCCATCAACAGAATGGCCCTTGGGGAGGCGATTGGTGAGAACAGGTTGCTGAATAAAGCCATTTGCCTCTTCGATGCCTTTGATTTTCTTCATCTTCTCCTTGACCTGTGATCTGATTCTTTCAGCCCAAGTTTTCCTTACAGGCTCATCCGCTTTGACCCGACATTAAAGATCGGAATTGCTTAAGGCATGGTCCTAAGTCACTTTCTTCTTCAGTTCAGTTCAGTTACTCAGTCATGTCCGACTCTTTGTGACCCCATGAACTACAGCACACCAGGCCTCCCTGTCCATCACCAACTCTTGGAGCTTACTCAAACTCATGTCCATCGCATTGGTGCTGCCATCCAACAATCTCATCCTCTGTCGTCCCCTTCTCCCACCTTCAATCTTTCCCAGCATCAGGGTCTTTTCCAATGAGTTAGTTCTTTGCATCACGTGGCCAAAGTATTGGAGCTTCAGCTTCAACATCAGTCATTCAGTCCAGTCCAGCTAGACAGTAGCCTCTTGCTCACCACAGCTAGAGAAAGCCTGAGTGCAGCGATGAAGACCCAGTGCAGCCAAAAATAAATAAATAAATAAATGTAAATGCTTATAAATATATATATATACACATTTTAAAAAGACATGTGCGTGGATAAAATCCTGGAGAGAGAAAACACAGGGTAAGAAGAAAAGCTTCAGCTTCAGCTGAAGGATTTTACCCATGCACAGGTCTTTTAAAAATGTATATATATATATATTTACAAGCATTTAAAATTTTTTGTTTCTTTTTGGCTGCGCTGGGTCTTCATCGCTGCACTCAGGCTTTCTCTAGCTGTGGTGAGCGGGAGGCTCCTGTCTAGTTGCTGTGTGTGGGCTTCCCCTAGCAGCGGCTTGTTGCAGAGCAGAGGCTGTGGGGCACATGGGCTTCAGCAGGCACGGCCCGAGGGCTCTCGAGTACAGGCTCAGTAGTCGTGGTGCATGGGCTTCGTTGCCCCTCTAAATGTGAGGTCTTCCTGGACCAGGCATCGAGTCTGTGTCCCCTGCAATGGCAGACAGGGCCCTAACCACTGGACCACCACTGAAGTCCTGATGCATGTGGTCTCAGTGTCTCTTGGTGATGAGCCACTGGTTTGTAGGTCAGGCCCCAGCCTGTTCTCCTCTGAGCCTCAAACTGAAAAATCATATCCACTTGACACTATCACCCGTCGGGTCTCCAAAGCTTCTCAGACTCAGCATATCCAGAATCAGACTCCTGATCCAGACACACACCTGCTCATCTGGGTTTTCTGTCTCACTCTCTGTCCATTCTTGCAAACCTGAAGTCTTTGGAGTCATCTTCCCATCCCCTTCTCTATTTCCCCTCTGTATTCAGTTTATCACTCAATCCCATCGCCTTTACCTTTCAGATTTTTCCTGCACGCATCCACTGTTCCCCATTAAGCACCCCAGTACCTAAGCTGTTGTGACCACTCACCTGGATATTGTCACAACTGTCCTGCTAGACCACCCCTCCATATACCACGCCTGTCTGGTCCTCCACTCAGCACCAGAGGTACACGGAAGACAGTCTTGTTGTGTTGCCCCATGAATGTCTTCCTTTTCTCCTGGAATGAAAAGCAAAAGCCTTTGTGACCAAAGAGCCTTGCATTTTTGTTTCATCTGATGCTTCTTTAGCTTCGTTTCATGTCGCGCTTGCCCTCACCTGCCGCTCTGAGGCCCTCCTGGCTTGTGGTTCCTCCCTTGCCTGTGTCTTTGCCCAGGTATTCCCTCTACCTGGGGTTCTCCCCACTTCCCATCGTGCATCGTGACTGCTTCCCATCCTTTAGTTATCAGCCCGATTTCATGGTCCTGGGAAAGCGCTCTGCGTCCAGCTCTCCCCACCCGCCAGTGCCCCCAGCACTTGGTTCTCGTCAGGCTGTATAAACAAGCTGTATAATCATACTTGTCTGTCTGCCTTGCTGCTCCTGAAGTTTCCAGTAAAATGAATGATCATTTAATCTCTAGCATTTAGTATACAGTAGCCCTGACTTGCAGGAGGCACACAATAAATATTGGTTGAATGAATATACAGTAAGCATGCAATAAATATTTGTTGAATTAACAAGTATGAAACTTGGACCAGATATTTGACCTCTAAGACTCAGTTTCCTCCTGTGTCAGAATGGAGACAGACAGAGAAACCTAAGGTCAGGAGAATTCATCAAAGTAAAACCCGATCCAAAGTATTTGGCATAACGTTCGGCGCAGAGGAAGCACTCGGCAAATATTTCCTTCCCACGTAAGAGAGCAGCGTAAAGGATGTGTGACGCTGTGACAGGACGGTCACTCGGCCCCCCGGGGTGGCCTGGCAAGCTGGGCAGGTATCAGGGCAGAGTCTACCTGCTGAGCTCCATTAACAGCGGATAAGGCAGAGCTGCCTGGCTGTTGTCACTGGACGTCACGGTCGAGGGCAGGCAGAGATATGCAACAACTAGAAACCACAGGAGAGTCTATGACACGAAGTGGAGAGACCTATCGAGTTTGGGATCTTTCAGCCAAAAGACACGGCACTCACCATCACAGATGCTTCATTTCACATGAAGGATAGTTGTGTATACTCTACCGGGAACTTCTTAGATACTTGTGTGGAGGTCACTGCTCTTTCCTTGTGCTGTGCCTTCATGGTTAGATGTGATTAGTTTCAAGGAAATGAGGAAGCCCGGGACTGTGGGAGATCAGGAGAAGGAAGAAAAGTAGGGAACCAGCTAGTCGTCAGGAAGTGTCTCTGCCGTTACCTGCATCTGGTATCGCCAGTGGGTGCCAGCGTTCTACCCCGTCCTGACCCAGCACACTGCTTGCTCCCCTTCTAGACTTATCCCACAGAGCTGCCCCCACCCCATGGCTCCTCCCACCCTCCCCGAGTTACGCCTCTTGGGTGATGCTTCCTTGACGCTCACGGGGTTCCGCCTCCTCTCCTCCTGTAGGTTACTTGGTTTACAGCGCGTCATATGAAGACTTCATCAGGAACAAGTGGTCCACCCAGGCTTCATCAGTAACTCACCTGCCCATTGAGAACCTGAAGCCCAACACGAGGTATGATGCGTCCATCATTTATAAACAGAAAATGAGACCCGTGTGCATGGTCACGGGTATCCTTGGGTTGAAAAGGAAAGGCCTAACTAAAAGTGTTCCTATGGTTTCCTTTGAATTCTCTAGTTGTTTCTCATAGACTGAGTGCTTACCATGTGTCATGTACTTTTCTTCGGAGAAAGGGCTATGTGCTTTGTGATTGTTACGTTATTGTCTTTATATTTTGTTCCCTATATTCCAGAGACTGAAACTACCTACCATTGGGAAAGGAAGGATTGCTCTGTGTGTTGAAAGGGAATCCATCTGTTTGCAGTCACCAACATGGTGACTTTATGCAGCACAAGCTTCATATATGACATTAGTGGAGCAGCAATTGAGAAGCATTTTTTATTGAAGTCTAGTTGATTTACAACGGTTGTTCATTTCTGTTGTACCCAAAAGTGATTCAGTTATGTATATACATATACACACACATATACATACATAGACACGTTCTTTTTTATATTCTTTTCCATTGTGCTTTATCATAGGATATTTAATATAGTTCTTTTGCTCTCCAGCAGGACTTTCTTGTTTATTCACTCTGTATAATAATTTGCGCCTGCTAACTCCAGCCTCCCGCCCCATGCCGCCCCCACCCTTGCCAACCACACGTCTGTCTCTCTGTCTGCAAGTCTGTTTTTATTTCGTAGGTAGGTACATTTGCGTCATATTTTCATTTCCGCATATAAGTGGTATCGTATGGTGTTTATCTTTCTCTTTCTGACTGACTCCACGTCGTGTGATAATTTTTAGTGCCATCCATGTTGCTCCAGACGGCATTGTTTCATTCTTTTTTATGGCTGGGTACTGTTCCCAGTGTTCCATCGTATATGTGCACCATATCCTCTTTGCCTGTTCCTCTGTTGACGGATGTTTAGGCTGTTTCCATGTCTTTGCTACTGTCAATAGGGCTCCTATGAACATAAAGCTACATTATAGGCCCAGGCGTGGGATTGCGAGATCTCATTGTAATTCTATTTTTAGTTTTTTGAGAAACCTCCGTGTTGTTTTCCATAGTGGCTGCACCAACTTATCTATTTCTACCAGCAGTGTAGGAGGGTTCCCTTTTCTCCACACCCTTTCCAGCATTTGTTATTTGTAGACTTTTTGGTGACAGCCATTCTGACTGGTGTGAGGAGTACCTCGCGGTAGTTTTGATTTGCATTTCTCTAATAGCTAGTCATGGGACCAGATGCCATGATCTTCGTTTTCTGAATGTTGAGCTTTAAGCCAACTTTTTCACTCTCCTCTTTCACTTTCATCAAGAGGCTTTTTAGTTCCTCTTTACTTTCTTTCTGCCATAAGGGTGGTGTCATCTGCATATCTGAGGTTATTGATATTTCTCCCGGCAATCTTGATTCCAGCTTGTGCTTCTTCCAGCCCAGCGTTTCTCATGATGTACTCTGCATAGAAGTTAAATAAGCAGGGTGACAAGATACAACCTTGACGTACTCCTTTTCCTATTTGGAACCAGTCTGTTGTTCCATGTCCAGTTCTAACTGTTGCTTCCTGACCTGCATATAGGTTTCTCAAGAGGCAGGTCAGATGGTCTGGTATTCCCATCTCTTTAAGAATAGACTCTGGGAATTGGTGATGGACAGGGAGGCCTGGCGTGCTGCAATTCATGGGGTTGCAAAGAGTCAGACATGACTGAGCGACTGAACTGAACTGAACTGAATAGCTAGTGACGTTGACCATCTTTTCATGTACCTGTTGGCCTTGTGTACTTCTTCTGTGGATAAATGTCTAATTAGGTTCTTTGGCCATCTTTCAATTGGATTGTTTGTTTTGTTGTTGTTGTTGTTGAGTTGCATGAACTGGCTAAACATTTTAACATCTGGTACTCGACCTCTGTGATGTACAAGTTCGGATCATTCAAGAAAAATATATTTTACATGCTAATGTCAGTTATACGATGCATGGCTTCCTACATGGAGAAGTGGGTCGCCAGCCAGAGGGCCATCTGGGAGTGAGTCTTTAGCCCTCAGTGTGAAATGTGCAGAACTTGTCTCAAGGGTACAAACACTGTGTGTGTGCGTTTCCTATTTTATATTCTCTGGTCTTGCTGGTAACACCCATCAGGAAAGCTTCCATCCTTGGTGGGTGAACGTGGGCGGAACACCAAGGACGCGATGGTCATGCAGTGGTGTGCTTGTAAACTGGCTGTCTGGGAAAAAAAAAAGTAACAGCTGCTTTATGGTATTTGCCAATTTCAAGCTAGTCTGGGCCTGCAGAATTGCTGATATTTAATGATCGGCTCTCTGAGGCCTGTAGTATGGCTCCAGCACACCGTGTCACGTCCAGCCACCGTATTTCCACAGCAAAGTGTTCTGAATGATGTGACTTGGGCCCGAGGTCTCCCATTTTTTTATGCAGTCAGAGGAACAGAGAGGAGATTGGAACAAAATGCTCTCCTTAAACAGAAATGTTGAACCTTAAACAGAACTGTCGAAAGGGACAGAAACTGGACAATAGCCTTGGGCACCGAGAGACTTCTGAACTAGCGGAGAACTTTGCCCAGGGCTTGTTAATGCCCTGGGCTCACTTGAACTGAGCTTTCATAAACTATTACAAATTTTAGGATTCAGCAAATAAAAATATCAGGAAATTGAGAAAGCCCTTTTCTTAGCTCTTCCTTGATAGTAATGAAAAGTTGATTCATTAAACCAAGAACAAAACTAAAGAAAACAAAGCCAACATCCCTCTTTTTTTGTTTTTAATTGTGTTCAGAGTGCCTATTTTTACAGCACAGCCTCAGGAGCAGCTGAAGGAGGCCTTAGCAATGTTTGGCCTCCTGGCTGCTTGTAAATTCTGGACTCCTGCTGCCCCTGCCCCCACAGCCCAGTTTTCTTGTGACAGCTTTTGGTACCAAACTGATGTTGAGTTTTGAATGCTGTCAGGGGATGGTTAAGTGGGATGGTTTATTCATTCTTCCTATAGGTACGAATGAGTGTCCACGGTTCACTCAGTGAGAACTTACTGTGTGCTCAGGGCCAGGTTCCGGGCTCCAAAGAGGGAAGAGTGGAGGGGTGGGAGAGGGGCCTACAATACACCATGGCCCCTCATGGTGCTCACAGTCTGACAGAGACTGATGGTTTATAAACACGTAGATATGGACTTTCCCTGACCAGTATCCTGAGAGACAAGCACCCTGTGCTGTGAGTGTGTAATAGGGGGCTTTTTTCCCGAGCTCGAGGATAAGGGGCGGTCAGGTCAGGCAGATGCACAGCATTTGACCTGGAGAAGGTAAGTGAGCTGTCAAGTTGCTTGAGGCAGGAAGGGTGTTGGGAAGCTGGTGTTTTTGAGGAAGAGCAGGAGGCCGATGCGGTCGGGGGGACGGAGGAGAGAGGGGGCTGGCGGCTGGACCAGCCGGTCACAGATGGGCCCCAGTGTCCGCTGAGGCTTGTGTCCTGTGTCCACCCATGCTGGGGGCCCTGGGAGACGGACTGGGAGCAGCAGCGGCCACTGGGGCTTCTCCCCAAGTGTGGCCTTCCCTTCTGTCATTCTTTGGAGGGAGAGTGCTCCCTGGTTTCCTCCTATGAGGATTTCCTTCAGACCCCTCTGTGCCTGCATGCATGCTAAGTCACTTCAGTCATGTCCAGCTCTTTGTGACTGTAGCCCTCCAGGCAACTCTGCCCATGGGATTCTCCAGGCAAGATTACTGGAGTGGGTTGCCATGCCCTCCTCCAGGGGATCTTCCCAACCCAGGGATCAAACCCACGTCTCTTGTGTCTCCTGCATTGGCAGGCGGTTTCTTTACCCCTAGCGCCCCCTGGGAAGCCTAAAGAATACAGATCTGTCACCATGGAACCTATTCAAAAGAAGGTACCAGAAGCTTGTATAAGAAGGCAAGGCATGGGATGCTTTTGTTACTTAGGTGACATAGAGACACTTCAGGGTATGAAATATTTATTTTAGTCTGTAGAAAAAAATGTAATGTGCTTTTTGAAAAATTTGCTTTTTTTATAATACCACATTGTTTTTCAGCTTGGCATATGTAAACTTACTTTGACACAGTAGGTGGAGTTCAAATGGAAATAACGCAACTGTAGAATTGGGCCAAGTGGGCTTTGTGGAGGAATGGAGTCATTGTGCAGCAGGAGGGTCGATTGGAGAATACTTAGGTTTCAGTGTAAAACAGAATGGATACAACTAGGAAACTGGAGTAGGCTCTCCCAGCCAATGGGTCACCCCTCTACTATCGCCTCTACTGCACAGGGCGCTTCCCTCTACCAAGCTGGGGAAGTGGTACCAGCTTGCCTCCAGGGATGGCCTGAAAAAGACGAAGCAAAATAAATGTCCCCGGTAGCCTCTGAATATCAGTATCACACTCTAGGTCTTGATTTCCTATTTTTTTTTTTAGGGAAAAGGCGTCTGTAAAGTTTGACTGTTATCGTTGACATATGCCAAGCCCACTGTTTGAACTGCCAGCGGAGTTTGCCTTAAGTAACTCCACGCCCGCTGAGTTAGAAGTATGCACAGTTGAGAACAACACACAGTGCTGAGTGAATTGAGCTTTGGGACTCATATGTTCTTAATTGTGCATATCTTTTTTTTTTTAATGAAATTTTAAAAAGGATTCTGTCCGAAATGAGATGTGAATATACTTTCTTGAAAAGCTTAAGAGAAGACTTGGTTTTACCAAATGGACTTTTTCTTTGCTCTCTCTTAATCAAACCCAAAGTCAAATACCTCTGTGTAACTGTGAGGCCAGAGGCTCCCCTGGGGACCTCAGCTCAGATGCTCAGTAGGCTTGGTGCCAGGGCAGAGGTGCAACAGACATGCACCTTTGCTCTCTGGGTGTAAATAGTTCTCCCTTTAAAACTTTAGTGCATCTTAGTCCGTGTGATCTGTGTGTCTGACTTAAACATAGGATTTTGTAACACTGAAGTGTAGCTCCTGGTGCCCAGAAGCCAAGGCCCCTTCTGGACTCTGAGGTGGTGGACACACTCCCCTGCCCAATTTTTTTTTTAACCCTCTTTCTTTACCTGGAAGCAGTTAGGGACTGTATGTATTAGTTGCTCAGTTCTGTCTGACTCTTTGTGACCCCATGGATGGTAGCCTGCCAGGCTCCTCTGTCCATGGAATTCTCCAGGCAAGAACACTGGAGTGGGTTGTCATTTTCTTCTCCAGGGGATCTTCCTGACTCAGGGATCAAACCCAGGTCTCCCACATTGCAGGCAGATTCTTTTATCATCTGAGCCACCAGGGAAGCCCCAGTTAAGGACTAAGAGGGCACAGATAATACCTAGAATTCCAGGGGGCTGGACAACATAGAGATTACCGTAGGTAGAGTAGGTCTCAACTGTGTTGGCTTCCAGTATTTTCTCAACACTGCTTTTGGTCCTGTAGCTCACGAGAGTCCAAAGTAAGACGCTCTTGGACTCCCGACTGAACTGGCTTATCTCCTTCTAGATGAACAGGCTGATTCGGGCCATGTGCTTTCTAGCACATTCTCTGTTCCAAGACAAAGATTAATCCCCAGCAGAGCCTCTGCAGGCCGTTTCCACTTCCCCTTCCTGGACTTGCTTCTCTTTCCTTGAGGCACAGAAGCTGGAGACTCAGTGATTTTAAGGCTCCAGGGCCAAGCGTAGCACTTGTCCTGTGCCCAGAACATTGCTGTCACGTTAGTTCCCCCAAGGAGGCCAGCTTCTGGACTGGCTCAGCCTCCCCCTGCCAACAGCAGGTTGCATCATCATCAGTCCATCAGACATTTATACACCACGTCCAGCGGTGAGACTTAGGCTAGAACTGGAATTCTGCTCAGTAAGCATTTCTCCCTGCTCTGGCTTCTCGGTCTTGCTGGTGGAACTCAAGATGAGACAGGAGGGGGCCATACCGTCCAATGGCAGGCCTGCAGGGCGTGGCCTGCATGGGGCGGGTGAACCCTGGATGCTCTAAATAACACACACAGTCCAAGTGACCTGTTTGCCTAGTCTGCCCCTCCGTTCCTAGTGGGAGCATGTCTATGCTGTTCATTATATTGTTCTGAAAAGTTATTCGAAAATGAGAAAGTTTAGAAATAGCATGAAGAAATAGCGGTGGTGTATGCATTTGTGAAAAGATAAGACTCGAACCCTGCCACAGAGTAAGTGCTCAGTAGTTTGGTTGTTTGTCTCATTATACAAAAATCAAACAAGGTTCTCTTTCAAACTATGTTTTCTTCGAATTTCAGGTATTATTTTAGAGTTCAAGCCAAAAATCCTCACGGCTATGGACCTGTCAGTTCTTCAGTTTCATTTGTTACAGAATCAGGTATGGATGACTTCATGTTCTTTTTTTCTGTTTTCCTTAAAAAACAAGTAATCTGAAATCAGGCCTACAATAGAATAAAAATGGAAAGGTAAAACTTCTGTTTAGTGAGTTCATATTGGATATCACTTTATAAGATAAACATGATTTTCTTTCTGCTAAGTTAAATCTTGGATAATAAAAGTAGTCTTCATTGGAACTGCTTGAGAAGTGAAAAGAGCAAATTCCAATGAAAAGGGAAGAAAATCTAGTTCTTAGCCATGTGGGAAAGATAACTTTGAATCCGTCTAGTTGCAGAGGTAATTTCTTTATTGTTATTGCAAGCAGCCGAAGTGCACACATGTGTGATCTGAGGGGCAGTTGCTTCTTTCAATCAGTCAGATCTCTAGGATGCTTGCTTTCCTAGGAGACAAAGATATCTCTACTTAATATGGAGGGTTTAATTAAAATGCTATCCATCCTGCAAGCAGCGTCACACAGAAGATGTCCCTACTTTGGGTTGCTGGTGTGCAGAGCTCTCAGACCCTTTGGTGAAGTGTTCCATGGTCATGGTCTGAGGCAGTGTACACAGTGTCCCATGGTGGGTGGTCATGGTGTGAGGCAGTATTCACAGGGTTCCGTGGTCATGGTCTGAGGCAGTACTCATAGTGTTGGGTGGTCATAACCTGAGGCAGTACACACAGGGTTCCGTGGTCATGGTCTGAGGCAGTACACATGGTGTCGGGTGGTCATGGTCTGAGGCAGTACACACCGGGTCCCGTGGTCATGGTCTGAGAATACACACCACTGGTTCATGGTGGCAGTTCCTGGGTTGGCAGTCTCTCTGTATAGGAAGCCAGGTGGGAGAGTTGGTGACCATGGTCCCAAGACAAACATGTACAGGAGCCCAGCAGGGTCAGCTCCACACTAACGTGGCTCTCGCTTCCATTTGGTTAGATCATTCCCTACATGTAGCTTGACCCCAGAACATTTGCCTTTGGAAGATATTTTTAAATGCAGTGATTTAAATCTACTGAATCAAAATATATGGAAAAAGTCTTTTTTGAGAATATGCTTTATACTGGAAATGTTGGCAAAGGACTTCAAAATTGGTGTTTTCACGTGTTTCATCTAAGAAGTGTGTTTCTCATTAGTAATTAGAAAGAGTACAAGAAAACCTTTATCAGTGGTTAATTTGCTACAATAATGTGTCTATGGCTGAATTTCCTAAAAATAACATGGTCTTTTGGCAACTATCAGAATTAACATGATCAACGTCTATAGAAAAAAAACCAAATAATTCAAATCTAAATAGTTATCAAGAAACTGAGGGCTGAAATTGGAGAGTAGAAAGATATAAATGTAACTTCTGAGACTGTGATATAGTACTTTTAAAGTTTTGGCATATGCCAAATGAATATTGCACTTTCTTTATCTACTGCAGCTTGGTTAGCCCTTTCAGTTACAAAAAAATTCCATAGCTATGTGGCTCCATGACATAATAGTGAATTCAGCTGTTTCTTTTTCATTCTACAGATAATCCTCTTCTTGTCGTGAGGCCACCAGGTAAGTTTCTCTTCTGGATAATCTTGACATTCTAGTAATAAAGTTGGATATTGAACATGAGATTGTTATGGTTACTCACAAGTAGAGATGCCAAACCATTTTTGTATTGTCATAATTTTCCAACAACTTCTGTGGTTTCTTTGCACCTGCTCTCCTAATCTAGGGAAAAGAATGGTCCGGAAATTGTTAGATAGGGTCCTAGTAGACAATAGCTGGGCTTCCCTGATAGCTCAGCTGGTAAAGAATCCACCTGCAGTGCAGGAGACCCCTGTTTGATTCCTGGGTTGGGAAGGCCCCCTGGAGGAGGGCATAGCCACCACTCCAGTATTCTTGCTTGGAGAATCCCCATGGACAGAGGAGCCTGGCAGGCTATAGTCCATGAAGTTGCAAAGAGTCAAACACGACTGAGCGACTAAGTACTCCACAGCCCAGACAATAGCTATAAAAACCATTGTGGGCGGCCAATAACCTATGAAGCGGTAACTATTTTCCTAACCTCCTTGAATATTTCAAATTGCTGAAAAGATAGCAAAATGGATTAAGAGTACAAAAAAAGTTTACTTTGTTTTTCAAATAAACAGAGAAAAACCTATTGCCTAAGTTCAGGACAGGTCTTAGGAGTGACAGGAACAGTAGGCATCTGTGCTGAGGGGTTTTGAGGGTGGGGAGGTAGGATGGTATGACCCCCCAAGGTCAAACTTGTCATTATAGCTTATGTTCCTTGAGGCCCAAAGGCTTTTTCTTACTCTGAGAATCCTTTATGGAAATGCAAATAGTTCAGATATCTTCAGGTGTGAGGAACTCCCGAGCTGTACTTCAGTACAAAGAAAGAAGAGAAGAGAGAGCACACCCATCGGGAGATGGGAAAGCTGCTCAGAAAAGCCCTGCAAGGAGGGCAAGGCCCAGTGAATAAGCCGACATGCCTGGTACTTTGTACGAGAGCAACCACTGTGAAGCGCTGTGACTTGGAAGCTGTGCTTTGTGTTGTCCAGGCGGCGAGCCCATCTGGATCCCGTTTGCTTTCAAACATGACCCTAGCTACACGGACTGCCATGGCCGACAGTATGTGAAGCGGACTTGGTACAGGAAGTTTGTGGGAGTCGTCCTCTGCAACTCGCTGCGGTATAAGATCTACCTCAGTGACAACCTGAAAGGTGGGTCTTTGGGGATGGCGTGCTGAGGGAGGGTATGAAAAGTTTCCAGTTGATCAGATACCAGCTTGACATAGCGGGTGCACCAGAATGCAGTTGAGGTGTGGACCGGTCATGTCTCAGTCTGGCTCAAATGCCAACCAGTTTTGCAGGCTCTATGCTAGAGTGACTTGTTTTCACATGGGTACTCAAGAATATATGTATATATTTTAAATCGACTACTTTTTAGGAATGAAGTCCAGAATTCTATTAGAAAATCAAAGGCCATTTTTCTTGTTGTTGATTCTATAACAGTAGGCATGCGTGTGAGCTGGAATTATTGAGGACAAGTCCACACTACAGTCTTTGCCACTGGCACGACTTTACAGAAAAAAAATGTAGATGGTGAAACATAGATGAGCTGCTCTATTTATTCTGTGTCCAAACAAAAATTACATTGTTTTCATCATGGTAGGGGATTCAAACAGAGAATAACATACGTACTTTGGACTACTAACATTTCAAAATGCCATTTCTACCCAGCTGGCTTTGACTCACCCACCTACACATAATTGTTTTATATTTCAAAATTTAAGCAACTTTTACTCTTTTAGCATACATTAAAAAAAAACTTTCCTGCACCTGGTTTATATTTTATCATAGGTCAGTTATTTTGTTCTTTTATTTGTTGCTAGTGATCATCATTTCTCAATAATGTCAAAATCTCCCCAACCATCCCCCTCTCCAGCAATTTCTCAGTGCTATGCCTTCCCAACAAGCAGTGTCTGTTTCTCTCTGCTTTTCCCCCACTCTCCCACACTGCCCTTTCCCTCCTCTGCTTCAGAATTCCTGGAAGAGGTTACACAGCCATGTCTGGTATTGCAGAGTTGAGAGAAACAACTCAGCCCTACTGTGCAGCTCTGGTTCAGGACCAAGGACAGCACCTCCTGCTACGGATACACCCTACTTCTAGTTTCCTAGGAAAATGGGTCCCACTATTTTTACACATATTCATGCTTTTCATAATGGTTTCATAAAGTATTCTGTATCAGAACTTCCACATTTTTGAAACCATAGAGTAGAAAGGTCTCTCATTTATTGGCTGAAAATGCCTATAATATTCATAGTTTCCATTTAAGGAAACTTGCTAAGTATATAGCATACATGATCTCAATAAATCCTTACAATGCTTTGAAATCAGTGCCATCATCACCATCTTTCAAACATGGGAAGTGTGACACACAGAGTATAAGTAATGTGCCCTCTTCAGTTCAGTTTATTCTCTCAGTCATGTCTGACTCTTAACAACCCCGTGGACTGCAGCATGCCAGGCTTCCCTGTCCATCACCAACTCCCAGAGCTTGCTCAAACTCATGTCCATCGAGTCCCTGATGCCATTCAACCATCTCATCTGCTGTCATCCCCTTCTCCTGCCTTCAATATTTCCCACCATCAGGGTCTTTTCCAATGAGTCACTTCTTCCCATCAGGTGGCCAAAGTATTGGAGCTTCAGCTTCAGCATCAGTCCTTCCATTGAATATTCAGGACTGGTTTCCTTTAGGATTGACTGGTTGGGTCTCCTCGCAGTCCAAGGGACTCTCAAGAGTCTTCTCCAACACCACAGCTCAAAATCATCAATTCTTTGGCACTCAGCTTTCTTTATGATCCAACTCTCACTTCTGTACATGACAACTGGGAAAACCACAGCTTTGACTAGATGGACCTTTGTTGACAAAGGAATGTCTCTGCTCTTTAATATGCTGTCTAGGTTGGTCATAACTTTTCTTCCAAGGAGCAAGTGCCTTTTAATTTCATGGTTGCAGTCACCATCTGCAGTGATTTTGGAGCCCAAGAAAATACTGTTTCCATTGTTTCCCCATCTATTTGCCATGAAGTGATGGGACTGGATACCATGATCTTAGTTTTCTGAATGTTGAGTTTTAAGCCAGCTTTTTCATGCTCCTTTTTCACTTTCATCAAGAGGCTCTTTAGTTCCTCTTTGCTTTCTGCCATAAGGGTGGTGTCATTTGCGTATCTGAGGTTATGGATATTTCTCCTGGCAATCTTGATCCCAGCTTGTGCTTCATCCAGCCCAGCTTTTCACATGATATACTCTGCAGATAAGTTAAATAAACAGGGTGACAATATACAGCCTTGATGTACTCCTTTCCCAATTTGGAACCAGTCCATTGTTCCATGTCCAGTTCTAACTGTTTCTTCTTGACCTGCAGAATTTCTCAGGAGGCAGGTATGGTGGTCTGGTATCCCCATCTCTTTAAGAATTTTCCAGTTTGTTGTGATCCACACAGTCCAAGGCTTTGGCATAGTCATTGAAGCAGAAGTAGATGTTTTTCTGGAATTCTCTTGCTTTTTCTATGATCCAGCAGATGTTGGCAATTTGATCTCTAGTTCCTCTGCCTTTTTTAAATCCAGCTTAAACATCTGAAATTTCTTGGTTTGCATACTGTTGAAGCCTCACTTGGAGAATTTTGAGCATTATTTTGCTAACGTGTGAGATGAGTACAATTATGTGGTAGTTTGAACATTCTTTGGCATTGCCTTTCTTTGGGATTGCAATGAAAACTGCCCTTTTCCAGTCCTGTGGCCACTGCTGAGCTTTCCAAATTTGCTGGCATATTGAGCGCAGCACTTTCACAGCATCATCTTTTAGGATTTGAAATAGCTCAACTGGAATTCCATCACCTCCACTAGCTTTGTTCATAGTGATGCTTCCTAAGGCCCACTTGACTTCACACTCCAGGATGTCTGGTTCTAGGTGAGTGATCACACCATCATGGTTATCTGGGTAATTAAGATCTTTTTTGTATAGCTCTTACATGTATTCTTGCCACCTTTTCTTAATATCTCTGCCTCTGTTAGGTCCATACCATTTCTGTCCTTTTTAGTGCCCATCTTTGCATGAGATATTCCCTTGGTATCTCTAGTTTTCTTGAAGAGAACTTTTGTCTTTCCCATTATATTGTTTTCCTCGATTTGTTTGCATTGATCACTGAGGAAGGCTTTCTTATCTCTCTTTGCTATTCTTTGGAACTCTGCATTCAGATGGTTATATGTTTCCTTTTCTCCCTTGCTTTTAGCTTCTCTTATTTTCTCAGCTATTTGTAAGGCCTCCTCAGACAACCATTTTGCCTTTTTGCATTTTGGTTTCTTGGGGATGGTTTTGATCACTGCCTCCCATACAATGTCATGAACCTCTGTCCACAGTTCTTCAGGCACTCTGCCTATCAGATCTAATCCCTTGAATCTATTTATCACTTCCACTGTATAATACTAAGGGATTTGATTTTGGTCATACCTGAATGGCCTAGTGGTTTTCCCTACTTTCTTCAATTTAAGTCTGAATTTGGCAATAAGGAGTTCATGATCTGAGCCATAGTAGCTCCCAGTCTTGTTTTTGCTGACTGTATAGAGCTTCTCCACCTTCAACCGCAAAGAATATAACCAATCTGATTTCAGTATTGACCATCTGGTGATGTTTATGTATAGAGTCTTCTCTTGTGTTGTTGGAAGAGGATGTTTGCTATGACCAGTGCTTTCTCTTGGCAAAACTCTGTTAGTCTTTGCCTGTTTCATTTTGTACTCCAAGGCCAAATATGCCTGTTATCTCTTGACTTCCTACTTTTACATTCCAGCCCTGTATGATAAAAATTACATCTTTTTTTTGGTGTTGGTTCTTCAAGTTTGTGCAGATTCCTAGATCACCTGTAGCATTTTTGGGTCAGTCACTGACTCATCAAATTCCTTTTTGCAGATACATTCTACAGCATTGGGGACAGTTGGGGAAGAGGTGAAGACCACTGTCAATTTGTGGATTCACACCTTGATGGAAGAACAGGGCCTCAGTCCTACATTGAAGCCCTCCCTAACATTCAAGGTAATGTGAACAAAGGCCTGACCTATTACACTGGGGTGTGGGGAGGAGGGCCAACATAAGGAGAAAATTCACGGTATCTCTGCCTTTGGTTTACCATTTGGAGATGGATGTAAGCAGCATTTTTGATCATAAAAATAAGGAATCAACAAAGTACTCCTACCATGTGCTGTATTTGGAGTGAGCCTTGGAGAGGTGGCTCAGACAGGAAAGCATCTGCCTGTAATGTAGGAGACCTAGGTTTGATCCCTGGATTGGGAAGATCCCCTGAAGAAGGGAATGGCTATCCACTCCAGTATTCTTGCCTGGATACTTCCGTGGACAGAGGAGCCTGGAGGACTGTGGTCCATGAGGTCACAAAGAGTTGGACCCAATTGAGTGACTAACACTTTCCCTTTTACTTTGGAGAGGTAGGGATACAGAGGAATATAAGACCTTATCCCTACTGTCAGGAAACATAGTCAGAATTGGAAAGAGAGGATAAATATATGAAAGGTAACTGGAGCAGACAACTTAAAGTGCAGACAATGGCAAGTTGTGTCACATTATTGTCCCATTATCAGGTAATTGTGCAGATTATAGTCAGTCTCTGAGTTCAAGAGAAGCAGGCCACTTGAGGCTGCCAGGGGAAGTTCTCATAAGAGGCAGAGTCTGGGCTGAGTCATAAAAATTCATGCAAAGATTAGAGAGTCTTCCAAGTGGAGGATGGCATGAATAAGAGTGCAGAGAAAGAAAAAATAAATAAACGCAAACCAACCAGGATATGTTTCAGGAGACTGTGTATCAGTTATTTCATGATGGCCTTGTAAGAGGAAATGCGTATATTCATCTCAACGTTAACAATTTGTAATACATTATTAACTCCAGTAAAACAAGTAGATTAGGCGGGGTCCTCCAGAGAATCAGAACCAGCAGCAGAAAGATAGAGACAGAGAGACAGAGAGGAGAGAGAAATAGAGAATGAGATTTATTTTAAGGAATTGGCTCATATGATTGTGGAAACTGGCAAATCCAAAATCTACAGGGTAGCCCAACAAGGCTGCTGGAGACCCAGGGAAGAGCTGATGTTGCAGTTCAAGTCTGAAGGCAGAATACCCCTGTCCCCAGGGAAAGTCGGTCTTTTTCTACTAGAGCCTTCAACTGGTTGGATGAGGCCCACTGCATTATGGAGGCTTCATCACTTGCATGCTTAGTCACTCAGTCATGTCTGACTCTGCAACCCCATGGACTGTAGCCCACCAGGCTCTCAGTTCAGGGAATTCTCCACACAAGAATACTGGAGAGGGTTGCCATTCCTTCCTTCAGAGGATTTTCCTTCCCAGGGCCTGAACTCACATCTCCTGTGTCTTCTGCATTACAGGTGGATTCTTTACCACTGAGCCACCAGGGAAGCCCATGGAGGCTTTGTTACATAGGTACAATTGGTGAAAGCATTGACCATGAGTGACTGAACTCAGTCTCTGGCTCCTCTCTCCTCCCTGAGGTTGGGGGTGGGACGGAAGCCCCCACCGCATATTCCCATGGTTGGTTCTCTGGTGACAAGCCCTTATCCTCAGGTGCTTTCCAGAAGCCACTTCATTAACATAAGCCCACATGTGGTTGAAGAGGCTTATTATGAAATAATCATTTCCCAGACATCTTTATTGCTCTTCAGTTCAGTTCATTTGCTCAGTCACGTTGGACTCTGCAACCCCATGGACCGCAGCATGTCAGGCCTTCCTGTCCATCACCAACTCCTGGAGTCCACCCAAACTCATGTCCATTGAGTCGGTGATGCCATTTAACCATCTCATCCTCTGTCGTCCCCTTCTCCTCCTGCCTTCAGTCTTTCCCAGCATCAGGGTCTTTTCAAATGAGTCAGCTCTCCACATCAGGGGGCCAAAATATTGGAGTTTTAGCTTCAATATCAGAGTTATTGCTCTTACCACTCAGGAAATTCCAAGGGTTTGGGGAGCCTTGTGGGGATGAAAACCAAATATCCATTTTCTATTATAAGTCACAGTGTCACAGATGCATTTTCTCTCTCTCTCTCTCTCTCTTTTTTTTAACCTTCCAGGCTACTATCGCCAGTACCGCCAGGAGCCAGTCAGCTTCGGCAACATAGGTTTTGGAACTCCCTACTACTACGTGGGCTGGTACGAGTGTGGGGTCTCCATCCCGGGGAAGTGGTAACTACAGGAAGATCGTGCTGGAAGCTCACCCTGCCAACCCCCTCATTAACTTGAGTGAGGGCCTGTGAGCAGGAAAAGAGGCAGGGTCCCAAGCCCCCTGCTGTCCCCGGTGTCAGCAAGGCCACACAGTGGACACTGGACACTCCAGGCGTCTTCAATCTGGAGCTCAGTCCTACGTCTCGGCCTGGACCACACACCGGCTTCAGTGTTGCTGTTAACTTAGCTTCTCTACAGGTTTTACTTATAACAGCACGTCCCAGAGATGGCACAGACACTCAGCTATGGGGATGCACGGTGCAATTTTCATCCTTTTTAGGCCCAAAGTTCAGATGCTTCAGTATCTCCAGGGATCAGTATCAACATGCCCAGCTCTCTTCATGGAACACCACCCGCTTTCTTTTTTCTCACTGGACTCCTCCCAAAGTAGCTAAATTTAAGCTTTGGATCCCTCTCTATGCAGTAGAACTGAATTATTAAAAACACCAGCAAAGGAAATGTAGCCTACTTAAGATTTATTCTGTGGACTTACCCACCGCTAGACCAAATGTATCAAATCTTACTTGTAAATTCTCAATTTTGAGATATATATATATGTATATATGCATATACATATCTACACTCGTCTGCAAGGACATTGATTAAAATCGCTAAATTTGTACTTGTTCACTCGATACATGTGTGCGGGACTTCTTGGAGCAGAGGTGCTGTTTGCGAACATCTTTTTAGAAGGCTTCAGAGAATATGTACTCTGTATAACACGGCCAGAATGGAAAGGTGTGGGTTCTTTCCATGAATGCTGCCAAGCCCGGGAAATGACTGGGAAGTGGTGGTGCTATGAGCCAGTAGCAAACTGAGTGATTTCCACCTTCCACACCCACGTGAAAAATGAACCAGAGGGCTGTGTGAGGACAGA
Organism: Bos taurus; assembly: GCF_002263795.3. Lineage (NCBI taxonomy): Eukaryota > Metazoa > Chordata > Mammalia > Artiodactyla > Bovidae > Bos > Bos taurus. The sequence goes on from NC_037336.1 coordinate 95,591,602, forward strand.
TCTAGTGTGTTTCCAGATTAAGATTTTAGGTCCCAAATGATTTTAAAATCCAGTTTAAAAAGACTTCTTTCCCCTTTCCTGCCAAGCCCAGTGTCTCCTCCTCAAATTATAAGCATCTTACCCTCCTCAACTGCAGAACAAGAGGGTTTATGTAGAAACACTTATTCTAATTCTTCTTAAAATATGGTGTTCTTCGCGTGTGCATGGTACCTCTGTGTCCTCGGGCAGCTCTGGGGAATGAAGTGTTTGTCTTCTCCTAAGTTTCAAGGTAAAAGACAGTAGTGGCGGGGGTGTGGGAGGGACTTCCCTGGTGGCCCAGTGGTTGAGAACCTGCCTTCCAAGGCGGAGGTGTGGGTTCAGTCCCTGGTCTGGGAACGAGGATCCCCATGCTGAGGTGCAGCTAAGCCCACACGCTGCAACTAGAGAAAGCCCGCCTGCTGCTATGAAGCCCCAGTGCAGCCAAAACAATTTTAAAAAGAAACAAGAATCAGTAGTGGGAACAAGCCAGGGGCGGACACAGTTCTGGAAGCCAGGAGCCGTGCCACTGTGTAAACGATGTAATGGTGTGAAGTGGCTCGCTACTGGAGTCGGTTATTTTTAGTGCCAGCGCCAGGTGGAAGTGAAGCCTGATGTGTCTGGTAGGTGTGAAGGTTAAAAAGCACAAGGAAACAAGTCACTGCGGGTCTTTGTGATGGGTTAGCAGGAGCGGATGTTTTCAGCAACACCCACAATCCCCTCCTGCAGTTAATAACAGTAGAGAAAATGCGGGCATTCTGATGGCTAGGAAAACACCAGGATAAAAATCTTCTGGGTTTCTGAGGCTTTTGTACATAAAAATGGAATTATGAAAAAGGGAATGTCTTTTAAAACACCTATTTTTTCACACTAACCTTCAAACATGCTTCACAATGCCAAACCAAAGATAAGAACTTTAAAGATAAGTGAATTTTCCTTATACACCCATCTTTGTTATAGGGCCTCCTGAAGAAGAGATGGGGATCAAGGGCCCAACATAGAGATGCAGGCACCTCTCCCCTGTGAATCACTATTTCACACACTAAACTGTGTTTCTGGTCAGCCTCACCCCAAAGGGCTTTATACTTGTTTCATACACGAAAGAACACATTTACCACAGAAGGATTTACACTTACTTCACAGAAATCCAAAGATTTCAGTGGCATTCACGCAGGCAATGTGTTTTGAGCTCCTCCTGGCACCTTTGACTGTATTTGAATCTAGACATCTGAACTTTTATTACAAAGAGATGTTTCAATTCTTTATGGAAATTACTGCAGAGGCCAGATGATCGCTCAGCCAAAACAAAAACACTGAATCTATGTGAAGGTGATAGTGTTTCCAATATTCCCTCCAAATTAGGTTATGCAATAGTTCAAACACATCCACAGAGGTTACATGAAGTTTCTAGAGCTGTGAGGTCTCGGAGGACATGTTTTAGGAGCTCCATTGGCAGCAAGATGCCAAGAAGGGCATTCAAGATTGTAGAGGGTCTGGAAACCATTCTGTGTCAAATTAGGATAAAATGAATGCGACTGTTCTCCTAAAGACTTCATCTACTTCCAAGGCTTTAAGGAAGAAAAGGGTTTGCCAGCTCTGTAGGTCGGAGTAGACAGAAGTGGGAACTAAAGGAAAAGAAAAGTTGGCTCAAGGATTTTTAGAATTCTAGAGGAATTTAAGAAGAGTTTAATTACCAAATGAGCCTTGTTGGAAAATACTGAGATGTTCATCACTTGAAAGAGCTGAAATATAGCTGGAAATGTCTACACTTTGATTTGAAGCCCTCAGCCTGTTTTTAATTTGGTGTGTGAGCTCACAATGGTTTTCCTGTGCATTTAAAGGGTTGCAAACAAAACAGACCAAGTGAAAACACTGTATATGCAACAGCGACCATCTGTGGTTCTAAAGTGAAAAGGCAAAGTGTGAGTCTCTCAACTGTGTCTGACTTTGCGACCCCATGGACTGTAGCCCGCCAGGCTCCTCTGTCCATGGGATTTCCCAGGCAAGAATCCCAGGTGTGGGTTGCCATTCCCTTCTCCAGGGGATCTTTCCAACACAGGAATCAAACCCGGGTCTCCCTCATTGCAGGCAGATTCTTTACCATCTGAACCACTGGAATTATTTAAGGTGATTCTTAAGCCTTAAATATTTACCCTATAAGACAAAGTCTGTATAACTGTGGATTAGAGTTTTCTTGAGGTTTAAAGACAATTTTAGCAAAGTACAAATTTAAAAACTTACTACTTGATAGATGTTTGCTGGCTCTTCTCTAACCTGAATAATATTTATTATCTGACTATCAAATCTGAACTCTGCATTGAGCAGTTGAACTGGGTCCCCAGCTTCCCATTGGTCAAGCCCTCTGTGTTGTGGTCTCAGGAAATACTATGGGCTCTAAAGGACATCATGCATGTTTAATATAACCATCTGGCTGAAACATAATTTCCACATTTTACCAAATGAGTTTTATTTTTTTCCTTTTTGACTTTTTCAGGTCACATTATCTTGGTCAGTCCAGGAGGATGGGGTGTTTGAGATTGTGATGATTAATGGTGTTAAAACGCATTTGCTTCTCTGCACAGAACACAGGTCTTAGTCACTACGTATAATTAAAATGATTCCACCCATAGAATTAGCCCACATTTCTGCAACATCTTCAGGCCTTAAAATCATCTCCTTAGGATGTAACTATTTTATAGTTGGAGATAAGAAGTGAGTTTAAAAAGTACAACATGAAAATACAATAACACTTGTTGTGAATAGTGATCTGGTTTAAAATCTCAGTTGTAAGTTTGAAAGTGAAAGTCGTGTAAGTTTCTCAGTCATGTCTGACTCTTTGCAACACCATACAGTGTAGCCCGTCACACTCCTCTGTCGACGGAATTCTCCAGGCAAGAATACTGGAATGGATGCCATGTCCTTCTCCAGGGGGTCTTCCCAACCCAGGGGTCAAACCTGGGTCTCCCACATTGTAGGCAGATTCTTAACTGAACCACCAGAGACCAATGTACAAATTTTAAAAATCACAATGAGAGCTAAGCCCATAAGGATTTACAATAAAGTTGAAATAAAATTAACATGGAAATGGAGGCTGATAAAATTAACACATTAAAAAATTCGTGGTCCCAATTAGGAAAGCAGTTCTCTCTCATGCAGAAGTTGCTTGTTGGCCAAGAATAGAAATGCCCTGATAGTGAAGTAAAGGGTTTACCTGAGGTTGGACTGTGCATTCCCAGGACAGGAAATAACGGTCCACCTCACTTGCAGAGATGCTTCCGTGTCGCCGTGTTGTAGGCCTGCGTTCCTGGAAACAAACTCACTCAGAAGGGCAATGCAGACAGTGCAGTGCAGTTTATTACACTGGCGGGCCCAAGGCAGAGTCTCCTCTTAGCCAAGGACCCAGACCAGTTTTTGTGAAAACCTTATTTGGAGAAGGAAATGGCAACCCACTCCAGTATTCTTGCCTGGAGAATCCCATGGACAGAGGAGCCTGGTGGGCTACAGTCCACGGGTTGCAAAGAGTTGGACACAACTGAGCGACTTCACTTTCACTATATATCTTAAGTGTACGTGCTCAAACCCACGTCCCCAAATTCTCTGAAACTAGTCTGAACAAAGGGAAAGAAAGATGCAAAGTTAACCCATCATTCACATGCCTTAAACCTATGATTCGTATGCCTTAAGCTTAGGTAGTGAACAGTGGACAATTATCAATAAGCCTGTGGTCAAACCCCAATAAGCATAAAAGAATTTATGATTCTATCTGGTTACACAGATAATTAGGATATTCTTTTAGGTGACAGAGAGTCTAGGTACGAGCCCTGGGGCTCTTCCATGGGTGGGGTGGGGTGCGGGGTCCGGTTTTCCAGTTGGTATGTCATTTCCATAGATACTGGGGATATAGCTCAAAGTCCACAGTCCGGCCCAAGATCGGGCCCAAGATAGAGTTCTGCTTTCCTGTTCTGTCTGTTTCCTCCTTCAGCGGAGGTGAGCGGGCCATTGCTCTTGCCTCCCTTTCTAGGAGCAGAATCGACACCTCCAGGCTACCAGCTGTTGGTTTCCCCTCTCAGCTCCCTGTGGTTTTCCATACGGTTTATCAGACTATCCCCACAGTCCCCATGCAACACTCCCTGTCACCAATCACCTCCATCCACTTCCCCTCCTATTTCAGGAGACCCCGCCTCATCGCACGAAGCAGACGGGTCGCAGGACGGCAGATCTCCACACGCGCATGCGTCCTTGCCCACTCAGCCATCTTCACACGGAGCCGCCCCCTCAAAGTCCAGGGCCGCACTTTGAGCTCCTGTAACCGCAGTGTCTCCCTTTTGGAAGATCATGCGCCAACATTCAGATGTACTCTAGACTTCCTCATCTTAACTTTTTAAAATTTAATTTAAAAAGTTTTCCCATCACCCTTGTCATGACTGAGTGACATACGCACGCGCGCACACACACACACACACACACACACACACGCACACACACACACGTGTTCCCCTTCAGCCACTCCCTCCACACTGGCTTTGCGCTGAGTTCCTGAGTGAATCACCCCATCCCCTCCCGCTCCTCGTTCCCGAGCATTGCTCACGTGGCCACACTCTGGCTTCTGGGGCTCAACTCTCCCAGGCCCGGGTCTCTCCCGGTGGCCCCGTCCAGTGGATGCTGGTCAGGCTATTTCTGTCATCACCTTGTGGCAGCGCTTGACAGTGTGCCCTGCTTGCCATCTCCTGCCTGCATATTCCCTCCCAGCTTCAAATGACAGCTGGACGTCCCTGTTCCTCGTTTAAGGACAGACCTGAAGGCAACTTTCTCGCCTGGCTTTGCCTGGGAGGGAGGGGGAAGAGGAGAGGTGAGTGGTCTGGGGTCTTGGTGGAGCAGAGGGAAGTGAGGTAAGAGCAGTGAAGGAGGTGTTCCCCCACCACGGGGGGAGGAAGCTAGTTGGGGTTCCATGAGGAGCAGGGCCGCAGACCACTCCCCGCCTCCCCAGGGCTATCCTGAAGTGAGGCTGACCATGGGGAGCTGATGAAGTTGGACCACAGAGAGGAGAGGTTTCCAGTCCATCCTATCTGAGCCCGTCCCACTCCACAGGGTGGGGAGCAACAGGGTGTTTGCCTGCCAGGGCCACAGAGGCCTGGGCAGTGGACACTGTGATAATCACACCTCTCATTTCACTCAGTAGATGTTAAATGAATCCAAAATATGCCTGGACGTCCTTCTAGACCCTCTTCTGGGCTGCAGGGTGATGCGAATACACACAATCCCTTCCCTGGTGGAGATAGCGGAGCAGATGGGAAACACATGGGCCAGCAACCAGCTGCAAGCTGGTGGAAATGAATGGAATAAGTAGAGCAGATGGGTGTGTAATGGGCAAGTAGGGACCGACAGCAGTGAAGGAGCTCCTCAATGGCCAGAGAGAAGTGGGGTGGGCCTGGGAATAGCGCCAAGAACGCTTGAGACCAAAGGATTTCTACCTTGACACATGGGCTCTCAGATTTGACTCTTAAAGGCAATAATAAAACAGCATTCATTTTCTGATCTTTGAACTCAGTAGAACTAACCTAAGTTGGCTCCTTATGTTGTTAAAATTTTGACACCATGAAGGAGGGGTCTTGATCCTGTCCCATCCAAGGGACCACTGATCCCAATCCAAGTTTCCCCTCTGACTGATCACCCATCTTCAAGCTCCAGATGTCAATAGGGGAGACAACAGCCACAGTTCTGTCACCCAGAATCACCCAGCCAGGCCTCATCTCTCCTCCCAAGAGTGGCTGGCTACTGACTTTATGTTTGGGTGGCAAAAGAGTCCTTTTGCAATTTTCCCAGAACATAAGGTATTTACCTCATGATTAGCTGAAATCTCCCCCCCAACAGAAAAATTAATTGGTGGCTATGTTTTCTAGAACTTTGCCATAGCAATTTCCACTACTCCCTGAATTATAAGTTTCATGAAGGCAGAGGCTAAGCAGGATCCTATGGGAATTTCCCAGAACAGACACCTCCCCCACCCCCACCCACATGTCCTCTGTCTGCCTTTTGTCTGTAGAAGAATTTTAGTCAAAGAATAAATTTAATCAGGGAAGTGATAAAATGCAGAAAGGGAAATGGTCAGACAAAAAAATAATAGTTTAGCCATTAAACAAAGTCAAGGACCTTTTAGTTCCTCCTCAAGGGTTATAGATAATATTCTGAGCGATATCCTATGAGCTATTTTCCAATACTGAAACTCCTACCAGGTAGGAGAAGCTAACTACATGCTGCCCACAAGCATGTAGATAACCACAGACTGATTGGAATCAGAGGGTTGATGATGTTGACTCCCAATTAAGTTATCACCAACCAATCAGAAACACACCCACAAGCTGATCACACACCCCACAACCCCCTGCTCTTACCTTGTCTTTAAAAACCTCCCCCTGAAAGCCTTTAGGGAGTTTGGGTCTTTTGAGCATGAGCTGCCTGGATTCCTTGTTTGGCGCCTGTAATAAATACTTCAGTTCCTTTCAGCACAACTCAGTGTCAGTAGGTTGGCTTTGCTGTGCATGACCAGGCAGACTCAAGTGTGGTTTGTAACAAGGCCACATCTATTATTTCACCTACTGTTACCTCCTGTCATCTAACCCAGAGCCTGGCCCATAGGAGGTGTCCAATAAATGACTCGAATGCAAGAGTGAATGAGGAAATGAACAACTGAATGCACACTCTGTGCTCTCCTCCGAGTGCACTTCGTGGTGTCCTACTTTGTTCAGTCTGCTGGCCCTGTTCACTTTATTCCAGAGACTTTGAGGCCAGGGTAATTTTCTCAAGGAAGTCCCATTGGCATGGAGAAATTCATCGAGTTCTGACAATGTCTTCTGTTAGCTTATTTCCAGTTCTACGACAATGTTTTTGGCTTTTGCGATTTTTTTTTCCATTCAGAAATTGGAAACGAGATTGCTGGTCATTGTAACTTAGAGCCTGGAATGTAAAAGTTTGGTAACTCAAGGTTACTATGTTTATTTTCTTTCTGTCTGATAGCAAGAGAACATGTAGTTGGGGCAAAAAAAAAAAAAAAAAAACTGAGTATTAGAGGAAAAACTCATGCAAAGAGTGTCCCCAAGAAGTCTACTCCTTCCCCAGTCTTCCAGAAGGCTAGCTGACACCAGGTAGCCTGGGAGCAGTGTCTCAGGCCAGGAAAGGAGTGGTGAGAAAGATTTTTAAGTTGGTCTCTGTGTTGATGTCTTGCCTTCGTGTTCCTGTCTGGCCATCTTTGATGTCTTTGTAGTCCCCTTATACTGAGGCCAGGACCCATCAGAGAACCTACAATTTACACTTCCATGCACTCTCCCTTTCTGAGAATAGCAGCTTTGTGAAGAAGCAAAGCTGGCTACCCTGTCCAAGTCTTATTGGACAAGAATGGTGCTGGAACTAGAGGGAGACGAAAGGGACAGTTGAAATGCATCCCTCAGATTTTCCCTAGAGAGTTAGTTGGTAGGTAGCTAGGTAGGTAGAAAGATAGCTAGATAGATAAGGGACGATAAAACTGTAAAGATTTTTAACAGTGATACTAAGAGAGAGGCTTTTAGAGAACAAGAGAGATGCCAGAAGAGCCATGCTGGTCTACAGGTTTCACATCCTTCTGTTTGGTCCAGATATTCACTCTCAGTCAGAAACCCTGGTTTCTGCTCCACAGTTCTGCTCTGTCCTTACTGTCTGCAACCTTTGTCCCATTTCTCCAAAGATGATATTTCTTCAAAGGCTATAAGGTCTTAGCAGATATAGACCTTATGCACAGTTCATTAATTAAACAACATTTATTATTTATTAACTTGTAAAAGACCCTGAGATGATGGATCTACATCCCACCAGTAAACAGATGTCACCTTCAAATTAGGATAATTAAAGGAGGTTTAGGGCTTCCCTGGTGGCTCAGATGGTAACGAACCCACTTGCCAATGCAGGAGACATAAGAGCTAGCTACAGGTTCAATCCCTGGGTCAGGAAGGTCCCCTGGAGAAGGGAGTGGCAAGCTACTCTAATATTCTTGCCTAGAAAATCCCATGGTCCAAGGAGCCTGGCAGGCTACGTCTATGAGGTTGCAAAGAATCAGACATGACTGACTTTTCAAAGGAGGTTTAAAAAAGGAACTGTTTCTGTAGGTGCAGGTGGGGACCACAGGGAACGCTGCACCAGTGGGCTGTGACCATCCTGAACTTGGAGGACCGAAGGGAGGACTGGTTAGCAGAATCCAGGAGAGTCTGGCAGACAAGTCCAGCTTTCGAGAAGTGATGACCTCCCTCAAGGGACAAAGCAACCCTGCAGGGAGGGAGCCTTGGCTTCCTCCTGCTCACTAGTCTCCCTTCCTTAATCTTCCCCCTTCCTTTCACTTTCCCTCCTGTTTCCTGCCAGAGTCCTCATTACCCAAACCCACCCGGCAGCCAGGTGGCAAAGAGGCTGTTTGATAAAGGTGAAACAAGTCAGCCCCTGCTGCAGAGAGCAGGCTGAAGAAAGGAAGAAGGCAGATCTGCAGAGACAAGTTAGAAGCATCCATCTGCTCTGGGAAGTGACAATGCTCTTTCACAATTGTTTGTTACTTTTAGTATATTATGACATCATCAGCAAAAATTAGTTAAGGATGGTTTTTAGAGTGTTCATTAAACAGAAAGGACCTTCATACTCTCTTCTCTTCCTGGAGCTGGTAGAGACTTTCAAGGACATCTTGTTTGAACTATTACATAGTCAAGGAAATGGAGACCCAGAAAGCTGAACTCCCCTGCCAAATTCACATACCAAGGTACAGGCCCATCTCTTCCACCAGCAGGAATGGCAGGGGTGAGCACGTGGTCCCAGTCCTATTTCCCTGATTGTGACAGACATTGCTGGTCGATCAAGGCAGAAGGAGCTTCATCTCTGTCAACACTGACCTGTCAAAAGTGTTCTCAGTTGAGTAGAACGAGTAGTTAAGTTCAAACCTGCTTGCCGTCTCCACACTACACGGTCTCATTTCTGTAAATGTCTCTCATGTTGGCTCAGTGGTAGAGAATCCACCTCAGTGCAGGAGATCTGGGTTTGATCCCTGGGTGAGGAAGATCCCCTAGAGAAGGAAAAGCTACCACTCCAGTATTCTTGCCTGGAGAATTCCATAAACAGAGAAGCCTGTTGGGCTACAGTCCATGGGGTTGCAAAGGGTCAGACACGACTGAGTAACACCATCACTTTTCACTTTTGCTGTGCTACATGCCTTGTGGATCTTAGTTCCCCAACAAGGGATTGAACCCATGCCCCTGCTGTGGAAGCATGGAGTCCTAACCACTGGACCACCAGGGAATTCCCTATGTCTCTTAGTTTTGACTGCTCACAAAAAAACTGAACTTCTCTCAGGGCCCCGTACTGTGTGGTCAGAATAGAGGAGAAATGATACTTTGAATTACGTCAGTGTTTTCCACCCCAGTTTTTGCTTCAGTTGATGAATTTGGCTTCATTCAGCACCAGGTTCTCATTTAGTTCAATTTATCGGGGATTTGTGTGAAGCCTTTGTTAGCCACTTAGCACTGTGCTGGCTGCTGTTGAGGCCCGAGTGGGAGGAGCTGGGTTTGTTATCCTCAAAGGTTTAGTCAAGTTCAGGGAAAGCACATTCTTGCCTCTCCCTCGTGTGAAGGTGACCCTGTGTGTACCTGTCCCAGCTGCCTCTTGTGACTCCCAGACTTATGAGCACTCCACCTTCTCACCCTCTCCCTGCGGACATGCACACCCTTCACAACCTCCCACTTGGTCCTATGCAGGCAAGGCTTCCAGGACACTCACCACCCTTCCAGGACCTCAATGAGCCCCACCTCCTACCATCTCCTTGGAAAGTTTGGAAATTCATGGATTTGCCTCAGGATGAAGAAGGGGGTGTATTTCAGAGATAGTTCCCAAAGCTCAGTATGGGAGCTGGTCCTGGCCAAGTAGACTGATTCCTCCAGCAATGGACCTTTGTGGCCAACTGCTCCCGACCCCTACACGCTCACCCTGGCCCACGACCTCGGGGCACCTGACCCAGCTGCAGGCCCAGGGCCAGGTCAGGAGACTGGATGCACCTACCTGTGCCCTCAGCACACAGGGATGGGTAGAAACAACGTCAGGCTTTCTTTACCGTTCGTATTTATCCATGCTTTCTTTAATTCAACAAACTTTTCATGACAACATGTGCCAAGGAGTGTGAATAAATAACACGTAGAGTTCATACCCATCTCAGAGTTCACACTTCACCCTAAAACAGAACTGGAAGAGCTGGACATTTTAAAAAGCTTGGGGAAGTTACACGTAAGTCATGGGTGTTTTATGTTTGTTTCTCTGGGGGCTGTCATCTGTGCTGTGCTATGTCCGTGTGAAACCCAGCTGCTTCGAGACGCGCTAAATTCCGCTTCCAGCATTTCTGGGCTGCCTCGTTGTATAGGAAATATTTCTTTGGTGACCACTGCTCTGTTCTGTTTTTGATGCTGAATCAGAAAATGTAGTCTCTCCTTTGGGAATGTTCTGGTTAATGAAAAACAAATGGTAGCCTGAGAGGTACAAAGCTTGTTGACCGGTCCAAAGAGTTTCTTGGTAGAAAGTCAGGGCTTTGTCCATAGTCAGGGTATCTCTGAGTTAATTTGTAATGACTGAGTTGGAAAATAGCTTGTAATCTGCTTCATGGGTCAAATACAAGGTGAATATCATTAGTACATCCATCCATACATCTGTAATAGCCAATTGTAATAAATCCTAACTAAGTTCCAGAGGCCTTTCCAAGTACAGATTCATACTTCGTTTTCATTTTTAAACCATTTTATTGAGCTATGATTAACATACAAAACCTGTATATAGTTAATATATAAAACTTGAGGTGTTTGGAGATGAATCTACCCTTGTGAAATCATCACCGTGATCTATGCCATAAACTTATATATCACCTTGAAAGGTTTTATCCCACACTCTTTATTATTATTTTTGTGTGTAATAAGAGCACAGTGTAAGATCTACCCTCTTTGCAAATTTCTATGTCTATGATACAGTGTTACTATATCCACTATGCTGTGTAGTGGATCTCTATGACTTATTCAGCTTGCATAACTGAAACTTTGTATCCTTCGATTGGTTTCCCTGGGGGCTCAGATGGTAAAGAGTCTGCGTGCAATGCAGGAGACCTGGGTTGGATCCCTGGGTCAGGAAGATCCCCTGGAGAAGGGAACGGCTACCCATTCCAGTATTCTTGCCTGGAGAATTCCATGGACAGAGGAGCCTGGAGAGCTACAGTCCGTGGGGGTCACAGAGAGTCTGAAGTGACTTAGCATGCATGAACTCATCCTTTGATTATTACCACTTCATTTTCTCCTCTCCCAGTCCCTGGCAGTCACCATTCTACTCTCTGCTTCCATGAGGTTCACTATTTTACATTCCTCATGTAAGTGCAATTATTAGAATTTGTCTTTTGAGACTGGTTTATTTCACATAGCATAATGCCCTGTGGGTTCAACCATGTCATCACAAATGGCAGGATTTCCTTTCTTGAGGCTGAATAATATTCCTATGTGAGTGTGTATGTGCGTATGTATAATGTGTTTTTATTCACTTAAATTTTTTTTCTGTACAGTAGAATTCACTTTTTAGCATACATCTCTATGAATCTTCATGAATTCTTAGTCATGTAATCACTGATATAATTAAATTCCCTCACCCCCAAATTCCTTTTCCCCCACCCCTAGTTCTGTCACCAACTGACCTGTTTTCTGTCTCTATAATTTTGCCTTATCCAGAAGGCCATGTGAAAGTGACTGTTCAGGTTTCTGAGTCTGCCTTCACTCCGAATGAGCACACCACCTTTGAGATCCGTGGGTGGTACTGCACACATCACGAGCTCATTCCTTTTGCTTCCTGAGTACTGTTTCTGCCTGTAAAGGTGAGGCAGTGTGATTATACATTTACCAAAGGGAAGAACATTGAAGTATTTTTTGATGTGTGGTGATTATGAATAAAGCTACTATAAATGTTCATGGACAGGACATTGTGTGAATGTAAGCTTGTATTTCTCCAGGAGTGGACTTTCTTAGATATGCTAAGTGTATCAGTATCAGCTCAGTCACTTAGTCATGTCCGACTCTTTGTGACCCCATGGACTGCAGCACGACAGGCCTCCCTGTCCTTCACCAACTCCCGGAGCCTACTCAAACTCATGTCCATCAATTACATGATGCCATCCAACCATCTCATCTTCTGTCATCCCCTTGTCCTCCTGCCTTCAATATTTCCCAGCATCAGGGTCTTTTCCAATGACTCAGTTCTTTGTATCTGGTGGCCAAAGTATTGGAGCTTCAGCTTCAGCATCAGTCCTTCCAATGAATATTCAAGACTGAGTTCCTTTAGGATTGACTGGTTTGATCTCCTTGCAGTCCAAGGGACTCTTGAGAGTTTTCTCCAACACCACAGTTCACAAACATCCAATTCTTCAGTGCTCAGCTTTCTTTATGGTCCAGCTCTCACATCCATACATGACTCCTGGAAAAACCATAGCTTTGACTAGATGGACCTTTATCAGCAATGTAATGTCTCTGCTTTTCAATATGCTGTCTAGTTTGGTCATAGCTTTTCTTCCAAGGAGCAAGTGTCTTTTAATTTCATGGCTGCAGTCACCATCTGCAGTGATTTTGGAGTCCAAAAAAGTAAAGTCTGATACTGTTTCCATTGTTTCTCCATCTATTTACCATGAAGTTATGGAACTGGATGCCATGATCTTAGTTTCTTGAATGTTGGGTTTTAAGTCAGATTTTTCATTCTCCTGCTAAGTGTACATGTGTTTAACTTTGTGAGAAACAAACTGTTTTCCAAAGTGGAGTACCAGTTGCATTCTTATCAACATGTGTGAGAGTTTCAGTTGTTCTACATCTTTGTCAGCATCTGGATGTGTTCACTAAAAAATTTAGCCATTATAAAAAGTATGGAGTCATATCTCATTGTGGTTTTAATTTGCATTTCTCTAATGGCTTCCCTGATAGCTCAGATGGTAAACAGTCTGCCTGATATGCAGGAGATGCAGGTTCAATCCCTGGGTTGGGAAGGAAATGGCAACCCACTTCAGTATTATTGCTTGGAGAACTCCATGGACAGAGGAGCCTGGCTTGCTAGAGTCCAGGGGGTCGCAAAGAGTTGGTCACAACTGAACAACTTTCACTTTTCAATGACTAATGATGTTGACCATCTTTTTATGTTCTTGTTTGCCATCCAAATATAGTAGAAGTGAAGTGTCTTTTAAATATATTTTGTCCATGTCTTTTAATTGAGTTGTTTACTTTTTTTTGAGTTATAAAATCTTATATATAGTCTGGAAATGAGTGTTTTGTCAGATACATGATTAACATGTACTTTATTTCAGCGTGTGGCTTGACTTTCTTTTTTTCTTTTTGTTTTTTTTTTAATTAATTTATTTATTCTAATTTGAGGCTAATTACTTTACAATATTGTATTGGCTTTTGCTATACATTGACATGAATCAGCCATGGGTGTACATGTGTCCCTCAACCTGAACCCCCCCCCACCTCCTCCCCATCTCATCCCTCAGGGTCATCCCAGTTCACCAACCCTGAGCACCCTGTCTCATGCATCAAACCTGGATTGGTGGTCTACTTCACATATGATAATATACATGTCTCAATGCTATTTTCCCCGCCTTCTCCCACAGAGTCCAAAAGTCTGTTTATCTCTGTGTTTGCTGTCTTGCATATAGGGTCATCATTACCATCTTTCTAAATTCCATATATATGCATTAATATAGGAGAAGGCAATGGCACCCCACTCCAGTACTCTTGCCTGGAAAATCCATGGACAGAGGAGCCTGGTAGGCTGCAGTCCATGGGGTCACTAAGAGTCGGGCACGACTGAGCGACTTCACTTTCACTTTTCACTTTCATGCATTGGAGAAGGAAATGGCAACCCACTCCAGTGTTCTTGCCTGGAGAATCCCAGGGGCGGGGAAGTCTGGTGGGCTGCCATCTATGGGGTCGCACAGAGTTGGACACGACTAAAGCGACTTAGCAGCAGCAGCATTAGTATACTGTATTGGTGTTTTTCTTTCTGACTTACTTCATTCTGTATAGTAGGCTCCAGTTTCATCTACCTCATTAGAACTGATTCAAATGCATTCTTTTAAATAGCTGAGTAATATTCCATTGTGTATATGTACCACAGCTTTCTTATCAATTCATCTGCCGATGGATATCTAGGTTGCTTCCATGTCCTGGCTATTATAAACAGTGCTGTGATGAACAGTGGGGTACATGTGTCTCTTTCAGTTCTGGTTTCCTCAGTGTATATGCCCAGCAGTGGGATTGCTGGGTCGTATGGCAGTTCTATTTCCAGTTTTTTAAGGAATCTCCACACTGTTCTCCATAGTGGCTGTATTAATTTGCACTCCCACCAACAGTGTAAGAGAGTTCCCTTTTCTCCACACCTTCTCCAGCATTTATTGCTTGTAGACTTTTGGATCGCAGCCATTCTGACCGGCGTGAGATGGTACCTCACTGTGGTTTTGATTTGCATTTCTCTGATAATGAGTGATGTTGAGCATCTTTTCATGTGTTTATTAGCCATCTGTATGTCTTCTTTGGAGAAATGTCTGTTTAGTTCTTTGGCCCATTTTTTGATTGGTCGTTTATTTTTCTTGTATTGAGCTTGAGCTACTTGTATATTTTTGAGATTAATTCTTTGTCAGTTGCTTCATTTGCTATTGTTTTCTCCCATTCTGAAGGCTGTCTTTTCACCTTGCTTATAGTTTCCTTCATTGTGAAAAAGCTTTTAAGTTTAATTAGGTCCCATTTGTTTATTTTTGCTTTTATTTCCATTACTCTGAGAGTTGGGTCATAGAGGATCCTGCTGTGATTTATGTCAGAGAGTGTTTTCCTGTTTTCCTCTAGGAGTATTAAAATTTCTCATCTTACATTTAGACCTTTAATCCATTTTGAGTTTATTTTTGTGTATGGTGTTAGAAGGTGTTCTAGTTTCATATTTTCTTAACAGTGTTTTCTTTATAGCAGACATTGTAAATTTTGCTGAAGTTCAACTTATCAAGTCTTTTCTTTTATGAACTGTGATTTTAGTGAAATAGTTAAGAAATTATGACGATTTCCTCCTAAGATTTCTTCTAGAAGTTTTAACTCTTACTCATAGATCTATAATCCATTGTGAGTTAATTATTGTGTAAAGTATGAGGCATAAGTTGAAGCTCTTTTTCTCTGCATATGCGGTTATGTTCCAATGCTATTTATTGAAAAGCCTAACCTTTCTCCATTCAGTTGCCTTTGTTGAAAATCAATTGATTATGTACATGTGTGTCTATGTATGGACTCTATGTTCTGTTTCACTGGTTTATTTTTACATCAATACCACTGTCTTTTTTTTTTTTTGGTAGCTTTGTAATAAATCTTGAAATTAGATAATGTGAGTTATCCAACTTTGCTCTTCTTTTGAAAAATTATTTTGGCTATACAAATGCCTTCACCTTTCCATAGAAATTTTAGAATCAGCTTGTCAATTTCTACAAAAAATTTTATTGTGTGATTTTGGTTGGCATTATACTGAATCTATGATGTGAAAAGAATTCATATCTTAACAATGTTGAGGCCCCCAACCCACGAATCTTTGTTTGTTTATATAGATCTTACTTGGTTTCTATCATCAGTGCTTTCAGTTTCCAGTATACAAACCTTGTATACTGGGCAGGGTCTCTGGCTGCAGCAGACCTGGCACACGTGGCGTGTGGCATAAGTCCTCTTGGAGGAGGTCGCCATTAGCCCCACTATACAGCCAATGAACAGACAACCCACAAACTGCAGAGCAATTACACCAAAGAGATTCTGGCATTGCTAAGAAAGTTCCAGGACCCACAACAGATTTCTCTACCTGGGGATCTGGCAAAGGGACTGAGAAACCCCAGGGAATTTGACTTTGGAGGCCAGTGGGATTTGATTACACAGTTCCACAGGACTGGAGAAACAGACTCTTGGAGGGCACAAACAAAACCTTGTGTGCACCAGCACCCAGGAGAAAGGAGCAGTGTCCCCACAAGAGACTGAGCCAGCCTTGCCTGTGAGTGTCCAGGAGTCTCTGGTGGAGGCATATGTATACAGTGGCCTGCTGTGGGATCAGGGGCACTGAATACAACAGTGCATGCATTAGTCCTTTTGAAAGAGGTAGCTATTACCACAGTTACCCTGTATAGTTTGGCCTCAGGCCAAACAACAGGGAAGGAACACAGCCCTGCCCATCAACAGAAAATCTGATTAAAGATTTCCTGAGCATGGCCCCACCCATCAGAACAAGACCCAGATTCCCCCACAGTCAGTCTCTCCCATCAGGAGCTTCCACAAGATTCTTATCTTTATCCATCAGAGGGCAGACAGAATGAAAACTGCCATCAGAGAAAACCAACCAAACTGATCATATGGACCACAGCCTTGTCTAATTCAATGAAATATGAACCATGCCATATAGGGCCACCCATGTCAGATGGGTCATGGAGAGTTCTGGCAAAACAGGGTCCACTGGAGAAGGGGGTGGCAAACCACTTCAGTATTCTTGCCTTGAGAACCCCATGAATACTATGAAAAGGCAAAAAGATATGACACTGAAAGATGAACTTACCAGGTCAGTAGGTGCCCAATATGCTACTGAAGAAGAGTGGAGAAATAATTCCAGAAAGAATGAAGAGACAGAACCAAAGTGAAAACAATGCCCAGTTCTGGATGTGACTGGTGATGGAAGTAGTCTCATGCTGTAAAGAATAATAACACATAGGTAACTAGCCTCCAATTAAAATAAATAAATTTATATTTAAAAAAATAATAATAACGCATAGGAAACTGGAGTGTTAGATCCATGAATCAAGGTAAATTGGAAGTGGTCAAACAAGAGATGGCAAGGGTGAACATGGGCATTTTAGGAATCAGTGAACTAAAGTGAACCGGGATGGGTGAATTTAGTTCAGATGACCATTATATCTACTACTGTGGGCAAGAATCCCTTAGAAGAAATGGAGTAGCCCTCACAGTCAACAAAAGAGTCCAAAATGCAGTACTTGGATGCAGTCTCAAAAATGACAGAATGATCTCTGTTTGTTTCCAAGGCAAACCATTCAGTATTATAGTAATCCAAATCTATGCCCCAACCACTAATGCTGAAGAGGCTGAAGATGAATGGTTTGATGATGACCTATAAGACCTTGTAGAACTAACACCAAAAAAAAAAAAAAAGATGTCCTTTTTATCATAGGGGACTGGAACACAAAAGTAGAAAGTCAAGAGATACCTGGAGAAACAGGCAAGTTTGGCCTTGGAGTACAAAATGAAGCGAGGCAAAGGATAACAGAGTTTTGCCAAGAGAATGCACTGGTCATAGCAAACACCCTCTTCCAACAACACAAAAGATGACTTCATACATGGACATCACCAGATGGTTAATACTAAAATCAGATTGATTATAATCTTTGCAGTCTAAGGTGGATAAGCTCTATACAGTCAGCAAAAACAAGACCAGGAGCTGACTGTGGCTCAGATCATGAACTCCTTATTGCCGAATTCAGACATAAATTGAAGAAGGTAGGGAAAACCACTAGACCATTCAGGTATGACTTAAATGAAATCCATTAGATTATACAGTGGAAGTGACAAATAGATTCAAGGGGTTAGATCTGACAGACAGAGTGCCTGAAGAACTATGGGCGGAGGTTTGTGACATTGTACAGGAGGCAATGATCAAGACTATCCTCAAGAAACAGAAATGCAAAAAGGCAAAATGGTTGTCTAGGGAGGCCTTACAAATAGCTGTGAAAAGAAGAGAAATGAAAGGAAAAGGAGAAAAGGGATGATATACCCATCTGAATGCAAGGTTCCAAAGAATAGCAAGGAGAGATAAGAAAGCCTTCCTCAGTGATCAGTGCAAAGAAATAGAGGAAAACAATAGAATGGGAAAGATCTCTTCAAGAAAATTAGAGATACCAAGGGAACATTTCATGCAAAGATGAGCACAATAAAGGACAGAAATGGTATGGACCTAACAGAAGCAGAAGATATTAAGAAGAGGTGGCAAGAATAAACAGAAGAACTATACAAAAAAGATCTTCACAACCCAGATAACCATGATCGTGTGATCACTCACCAAAGCCAGACATCCTGGAATGCAAAGTCAAGGGGGGCTTAGGAAGTGAAAGTCACTCCGTCATGTCTGACTCTTTGTGACCCCATGGACTATACAGGCAATGGAATTCTCCAGGCCAGAATACTGAAGTGGGTAGCCTTTCCCTTCTCCAGGGGATCTTCCGAACCCAGGGATCATACCCAGGTCTCCCGCATTGCAGGCGGATTCTTTACCCACTGAGCCACAGGCGAAGCCCTGGCCTTAGGAAGCATCACTACAAACAAAGCTAGTGGAGGAGATGGACTTCCAGCTGAACTATTTCAAATCCTAAAAGATGATGCTATTAAAGTGCTGTACTCAATATGCCAGCAAATTTGGAAAGCTCAGCAGTGGCCACAGGATTGGAAAAGAACAGTTTTCATTCCAATCCCAAAGAAAGGCAATGCCAAAGAATGCTCAGAGTATTGCACAATTGTACTCATCTCACACACTAGCAAAGTAATGCTCAAAATTCTCCAAATGAGGCTCCAACCATACGTGAACCAAGAACTTCCAGATGTTTAAGCTGGATTTAGAAAAGGCAGAGGAACCATAGATCAAATTGCCAACATCCTTTGGATCATAGAAAAAGCAAGAGAGTTCCAGAAAAACATCTACTTCTGTTTTATTGACTACCCCAAAGCCTTTGACTGTGTGGATCACAACAGACTATGGAAAATTCTTAAAGATATGGGAATACCAGACCACCTTACCTGCCTCCTTAGAAATCTGTATGCAGGTCAAGAAGCAACAGTTAGAATCAGACATGGAACAATGGACTGGTTCCAAATTGGGAAAGGAGTACATCAAGGCTATATATTGTCACCCTGCTTATTTAACTTCTGTGCAGAATACATCATGTGAAATGCTGGGCTGGATGAATCTCAAGCTGGAGTCAAGATTGCTGGGAGAAATATCAACAACCTCAGACATGCAGATGACACCACCATAAAGACAGAAAGCAAAGAGGAACTAAAGAGCCTCTTGATGAAAGTGAAAGAGGAGAGTGAAAAAGTTGGCTTAAAACCCAACATTCAGGAAACTAAGATCATGGCATGGTCCCATCACTCCATGGCAAATAGATGGGGAAACAATGGAAACAGTGACAGACTTTATTTTGGGGAGCTCCAAAATCACTGCAGACAGTGACTGCAGCCATGAAATTAAAAGACACTTGCTCCTTGGAAGAAAAGCTATGACCAACCTATACTGCATATTAAAAAGCAGAGACATTATTTTGCCGACAAAGGTCCAGCTAGTCAAAGCTGTGGTTTTTCCAGTAGTCGTGTATGGATATGAGAGTTGGACCATGAAGAAAGCTGGGTGCTGAAAATTTGATGCTTTTGAACTGTGGTGTGAATTGTGGTGTTGAAAAAGACTCTTGAGAGCCTCTTGGACTCAAGGAGATCAAACCAGCCCATCCTAAAGGAAATCAGTCCTGAATATTCATTGGAAGGACTGATGCTAAAGCTTAAGCTTCAATACTTTGGCCACCTGATTTGAAGAACTGAGTCATTGGAAAAGACCCTGATGCTGGGAAAGATTGAAGGCAGGAGGAGAAGCGGATGACAGAGAATGAGATGGTTGGATGGCATCATGGATTCAATGGACGTAAATTTGAGCAAGCTCTGGGAGTTGGTGAAGGACATGGGGTCATAAATTGTCAGACAAGACTGAGAGACTGAACTGAACTGAGCTGCCGTAATTACCACAGGTAACGGTGTATAGGCTGCACACTGTGCAAGAATGTGGAAGACTTATTTAAAAATATATTTAAGAACTCAGTGTCTGCTTTTTATTAGTTTCCCCATATTTGAATAATCAAAACCTGCTGTCAGATTTGAAATATAATTGAACTGTTAACTTTCACTTGTAGAAGAAGAGGGAAAGTATTTTGTGCCCCAAACTGAGGGACAGAAGTAACAGCCAAGCTTCTGGATCTGTAAGAGGCCAGTTGGCAGGACCTACAAGACCTGATAATGCAGACCCAGTGGGCAGAGGGAGCTCTCAGCACACACCTGCTTGAGCTAACAGCACTGAGCTAACGTGTCCCTATGTCCTCCCACCTGCCCGAAGGCTTGGTGCAAAGTACACCCCACAGAACTCAGCACAACCTCAGAGAGGGGAGGGGCATCCTGTGACCGGAGATTACTTTTCTGCCATCCAATGGAGTCAGGGCAGTGAGGCTCAGAAACAAAGGTGCAGTTTTGGCCACATAGTGGACTGAAGTTTGTAACTTCTAGGCACAAATAAGATTTCTTCCTGGAGATGGTCTGTACTTGAAATCCATATAGAAGCCCAACCAAGCAGACCTCCATGTTTGCAAGTAAATGTAAGCCATCAAGGCTCAGCCTGTCACTGATCGGGCAGAAGACTGCCCAGGGAGGTGCTTTAGCACGTCGGCTCCACTGCAGGGAGGAGGGGACCTGGGCTTCCCTGTTGGCACTCTGACACCTTGCCCTCCGGGGTGTTCCCTCTTCCTTCATGGTCTCACCGCCTCTGCCCTTTGGTGATGACCCTCTTCAGATGAGTCCAAAAAGGCCAGACTGCCCCCAAGGTCATCCCTAGACGCACCTGTCTTCTTACACGCTGCAATGGGCTGAATGTCTGTGTCCCCTAGGACATGGAGACTGAAGCCCCAATCCCAGAATGGTGGTGGCAGGAAGTGGGGCCTCTGGGAGGTGAATAGGTCCTAAAAGTGGAGCCCTTATAGGAAGAGACACCAGAGAGCTTGCTCTCTCTCTCTCCCTACCATGTGAGGACACCGTCAGAAGACTGCCATCTTTGAGGCAGGAAGGGAACCCAAACATGCTGGACTCGTGATCTGGTACACCCAAGTCCAGAAATGGGAGACATAAAGTCTGTCATTTAGGCAGCCCAATAGTGTTATCTATGACTCAGACACTTTCTACTCTAATTTCAGCTTTGCACTGTGCATGGTTCGCTGTTGAGAGCTGAGCGCAAAGGTCCTTGGGAAGGACAGTTAACTCAGAAACAATATGGTGGAAAGACAGCATCCAGTCTCATGATGTTGGCAGTTTCTGTGGACTTGGTTCCCTTCTGTGATCTAATTCATTCCTGTTTCCAACCATTTCTTTAGAAACATTCACAAATCAATTTCCCATGATCTCCATTATCTACGGCCCCATTTTTCACGGCTGCTGATAACTCAGCAGCCAAAGACAGCACAATTACAGAATACATTTAGTTGTATTGAGATTTAATTTTGTTCCAAGACTCCTGGTGGCTCAGATGGTAAAGAATCTGCCTGGAATGCGGGAGAGCCAGGTTCGATCCCTGGGTTGGGACGATACCCTAGAGAAGGGATGGCTACCCATTCCAGCCTTCTTGTATGGAGAATCCCATGGACAAAGGAGCCTGACAGGCTACAGTCTGTGGGGTCGCAAAGAGTCGGACAAGACTGAGTGAGTAATTGCATGCTTTGATACCAGACAGCTAAAATAAAATAGGAAACCCTGAGTCAGTTTAAATTAACTTGTTGAGAAAGATTCTCAAATGAAATCTAGAATATTTTTAAATATCACTGAAAATATTTTTGGCCTCTGAGTAGAGGTATGTTCCCCACTGAGTATTTATTTTGATGGTGAGATAAACCATTTAATTCAATTGGTTCAGTTCAATTTTATTCAGTTCAACTCAGCTCAATTCCATCATACAGTAATATTTATTAGCTCCTACCTTGGACTGCAAGGAGATCCAACCAGTCCATCCTAAGGGAGATCAGTCCTGGGTGTTCATTGGAGGGACTGATGCTGAAACTCCAATACTTTGGCCACCTCATGCGAAGAGTTGACTCATTGGAAAGGACCCTGATGCTGGGAAGGATTGGGGGCAGGAAGAGAGGGGACGACAGAGGATGAGATGGCATCACCAACTTGATGGACATGGGTTTGGGTGGACTCTGGGAGTTAGTGATGAACAGGGAGGCCTGGCGTGCTGTGATTCATGGGGTTGCAAGGAGTTGGACACTACTGAGCGACTGAACTGAACATTTACATATAGAAATTTGCTAGGCATTTCAGTCATGGTCCCTAAATTTGAAAATTCATCATCTAATTGGGAAAAGAACAACTCCAAAACAATTTGTAAGCCAAAGCATAGTAATCAGAGGAGCCAGGCATGATGAAGATAAAGCAGGGATACCATACTTTCCTCCATGTCCTGGCAGACAGTACAAATCATTGCTGCATTATCTCTGTGGCCAGTGATGACCTCAAGATATTTCTCAGTCAGGCATTATCAACTGATGCATATTGGTATGTAAACCAAGCCTCTTATCTCTCCCTGGAATAAATTATATAAGTGCTCAGTTGAGTTCCAAATTGGAGAATTTCATTTGGGTTTGTGCCTGAAAGCTTTTTGCTTATGAAAATAAAGTAGCTTGGATTTGTTGTTTGAGAATGAATTAAAACAACATGAGCTTTTACTGAATTTGTCCCAGACAGTTCACAGCATGACTTTATACAGTATTGCAAAGAAACATTTGAGAGATTAATCAGAGAGTTTTGAAATCTGAAACCGAGATGGAAATTTCAAAATTCTGCAAACTATATTGAGACCTAGAAGAAGAAGTTTCCACTGTACTTTACTACTATTCAATTATGTGATCTTCGGGAATTCTCAACCCTTCAGTACATTTGAGCCTCATGATTGAGTTGGGAAGTATTACTTTATTTGGCCACACTCAGTCTTCATTGCCATGCTGAAGTTTTTCTCTAGTTTTGACAAGTGGGAGCTACTCTCAAGTTGCAGTGCGGTGGCTTCTCTTGCTGCGGGTCACGGCTCTAGGTACGTAGGCTCCATAGTGGCGCAGCTAAGCCCATGGCACAAGGGCTTAGTTGTTCCACTGCATGTGGGATCTTCCCGGACCAGGGAAGGGACTCATGTCCCCTGCATCGGCAGGCAGATTCTTAACCACTGGACCACCAGAGAAGTCCAGTATAATGTTTTTACAGCAGCTTTGCCAAAATGATCTGAATGCAGCATCCCAGGAGGCACAGCGGTAAAAAATCCCCCTGCCAATGCAGGAGACACAAAAGATGCAGGCTCGATCCCTGGGTTGGGAAGCTCCCCTGGAGATGGTATCGGCAACCCACTCCAGTATTCTCGCTTGGAAAATTCCATGGACAGAGGCAAACCTGGCAGGCTATAGTCCATGGGGTTGCAAAGAGCCGGACTGGACTGAGCACACCACAGGCAATATAAATAAGAGATACAAATGTAACATCTCTGGTTGAAGCTGAGGCATGAAGACTGGGCCCTGACCTCTGTTATCTCCTCTTTAGCCCTCACCTCAAACTCCTGGAAGCCCCTCGAAATAGTGCAAAGAAACTTAGTAATTTGAGGAACACATTTTGAAGATTCCTAGACAAGGTAAACTCTGGGAGTTGGTGATAGACAGGGAGGCCTGTCATGCTGCAGTTCATGGGGTCACAAAGAGCCAGACACGACTGAGTGACTGAACTGAACTGAGACAAGAGATTCTTTAGATACTCTTCCAGTTCTACACATGTCAATGAGTGTAAATCAGCTAGATCTGATTCAGTACAGTTGGGATGGTATTGATAAAAATAACAAACTCTGGAAATCATTTATACCAAGGGAAAATCTGAGGAGATGGAGCAGATGGTCAATCTTTTGGGCAGTTTAAGGCCACTCATCACTCATGATGTCCTGTTTGGGAATTTCTGTGCAAGCCATCTGATTGTTTTCCTACGACTTTGTTCCCTCCTCCACAGTGGCAGCGTGAGATCACCTCTGTGTATGTAAAATGAGAGAAATGAATAAACTTTTTGTGGACTTAGAGGCCAGACATTCAACTTCAGTCTATTTTTAGTATTTTGACATTTTCTCCTTGACATCAGTTCAACAACACATTAAAAAACCTTTCCAAAAGCTGAATTTATCCTAAATACAGACTCATTGGATCCTGCATGTCATTGAGACATCATGGTCAGAATTAGAGCCTCTGAAACATTCCATTTGGCTACCGCTTCTTTAAAGCTGTTATATGTAAGAGTGGGGCTCTCCTGGTGGCTCAGTGGTAAAGAAGCCACCTGCCAATGCAGGAGATTGGGTTTGACCTCTGTGTGGAGAAGATCCCCTGGAGAAGGAAATGGCAACCCACTCCACTATTCTTGCCTGGAGATTTCCATGGATAGAGGAGACCATGAGGTTGCAAAGAGTGGAACACAACTTGGAGACTAAACAACAACAACAATATATAAGAGTTAAATAAAAGTTATAAATGAGAAGCAGAATCTTTATTTTCTACTGGTAGCAGAACAGGTATCTGGTGCTTTGGGGGTCTAGAGTTTCTTAGCTCTTGATGGCTGGGGGCGTTATGGGCAAATTTTACAGGTTAGTAACATGAGATCATTCATGGATTCAGTGCTGCTGCTGGATTTGAAGTTGGAATCACACAAGGAAAAAAAGGCAAATTAAATCATTTAACACAATCCTGCTTTTTGATTGCTCACACGTAAATAGCTAAAGAGAACTCTGCAACATCTCCCTGGGGATAAACTCTCACAGCAAATTTTCCAAGCTCTAGGATTCTGAAGAAACTCGATCTCTCACAGGGGACCCAGGGCCTCACACAAACACAAGTGAATAGCAAAAAGGACATAGAAATAAGCTTGGGCAACACTGAACAGGTCTGGAAACTGGTGTCACTCCTTGAGCGGGAGGTGAGGGGCATCAGAATTTTTTTTAACGGGAATCGTCTAAAAGGGGAAGAGTGGAAGACAATCAGAATGTGTTAGGAAGAGGGGTTGAGAGTTGAAGGCTGTATCTGATTGATTCTCACCTGCATTTCCTTCCTCTGGTTTCCTTACCCATCTGCTTACAGCTCTCCGGGCACACGTGTCACCTTCTCAGTGGAAGGAACCTTCGGTGGGCGTGGCCTTCCCGCCTGTCAGGGCTGCGCAGTCTCAGTTGTGCTCTTAGGAAATACACCTTCGCTTCCGGAAAAAGAAAAGAAAGTGGAAGTGGTAATCACTCAGTCGTGTCTGACTTTGTGACTCCATGCACTGTAGCCCACTAGGCTCCTCTGTCCATGGAATTTTCCAAGCAAGAATACTGGAGTGGGTTGCCATTTCCTTCTCCAAGGGATCTTCCCATCCCAGGGATTGAACCTGGGTCTCTGGCATTGCAGGCAGACTCTTTATGGACTGAGCCAGCTGGAAAGGTTAAACCTTTGGATTCGAATTTCTGAAGGTGACTCCTAGAAATAAGTAGGTTTTTAAAGAAAATTTTCAGCATCACTTCCTTGGGGAAGCCTTCCCCTACTTTATTGTAGTATCGGCTGTAGTGCTGACTATACATTTATTTGAAGGATTATGTGTTATTTTCTGTCTTCCCCACTCAATCCAAGCTCTACAAGAGCAGAGACTCACTCACCATTGAAAGCTGTGTCTTAGCCCAGCACCAGGCACATCATGGCTACTCAATCTGTTGAATTAACAAATAAATGAATAGGTAAATAAGTGAAAGAGTGAATGGAGAGTTTGGGGAACGAATAGATGAGCAGCTGGGTTTCTGAAATGCTATTGGGGGTCAAAGTCCTTTCACAGGTGAGATTTTCTGATCTCTGCTAACATTATACTCCTTATTACAGGATGTATGTTGTTATGATTATTAGGGGGAGGAAGAAAGAGAATTAGAAGTGAAATCTGCAAAGTGGACAGAAATATAAACTACATAAACTTTTATTAAAGTTTACTCCTCTGAGTTGTTGTTCAGTCACTAAGTCATATCCGACTCTTTGTGACCCCATGGATTGCAGCACACCAGGCGTCCCTGTCCTTCACTAGCTCTTGGAGTTTGCTCAAATTCATGTCCATTGAGTCAATGATGCTAACTAACCATCTCATCCTGTGTCGCCCCCTTCTCCTCCTGCCTTTGATCTTTCCCAGCATCAGCGTCTTTTCCAATGAGTTGGCTTTTTGCATCAGGTGGCCAAAGTAGAAGTGGCAACCCATTCCAGTATTCTTGCCTGGACAATCCCATGGACAGAGGAGCCTGGCAGACTACAGACCATGCCGCCTCAAAGAGTTGGACACAACTGAGCAACTGAGCACAGTAAACAGTGCCTCCTCTAAGTATGAACCATTTTGTCATGTTTGCAGCTCGATGCGGGCAACAGATGTCCTGAGGAGACTGATCTTGCCCAAGCTTTGAGCCAAACTCACCGTCTTTCTTACATTATCCTTTGTCTGAAGGAAACCCGCTTTTGATTATTTATTACATACTGAATTCTGTCATGAACAATGTTCGCACACTAAAGCAGTCAGCGACTAAAAATACCATGTGGTTTTACATGGTTGAATGGAACTGGTTACTTTTCCACTGACCTTCTCTACTGTGGTACACACAGAACCAGGATGAGTGTGTAAAGTCTTGCAGGATTTATACAGTTTTCAAATAACCTAATCATAGGGCCCCCAAAATGATAAAGCCAGTCACTCCAGGACATGGGCTAACTCAACATGTGTGACTGAGATGAGGAAAAATAGGTCTTGGTTCGGGTTAACAACAGGTGAGGGGTCCATCCTTTCTAGAAGTCAGGGTAGGTGAGTGGTCTGGAGGTTGAGAGCCAGGCCTTGGTTCAGAAATCAGAAGCAAGCTTGAGGAACTAACATCTTAACACCTAAAACAGGGTCCAGAAGGCAGGATCACCAGGGCCCTGGGACAAACCTGGGGGTAGGAGGCCAGAGTTTCAGCCAAAGTTTCAAAGATCATGTCCCAGCTCAGAGGTCATCTGAAGTTCAGAGTCAGCAAATACTGCACAGCAGAGGTGCTGGGCACCTACACCTCACAGGGAATCCTTACCCTTAAGTTAGGAACTGGGTATCACCATCACTACCTGTAGCTGAGATCAGGCAATAGTTCCAGATAATAGATGAGTCAGTAATAACGTGCACTGAATGTTAATACTTTGTTAACATTCTTTAAATCACTGGAGGCTCCAAGTTCAATAAATACTTACTAAATGCAGTCTTTACAAGAGGGACTGTGCCAAGTGTTGGGGATTTAAAGGTAAACAAAATGTTGTCATCACCCTCTGATCTCAGAGGCCAGAATAGTGGTTCTCAACTGGGGTAGTGTTGCCTCCTAAGGGACGTTTGTCTGACAATGGTTTTGGTTGTCTCTACTGGGGAGGTGGGGGTGGGGGAGATGCTGGTGGCATCATCTAGTGGCTAGAGGCCAGGGATGATGCTAAATCTCCCACACGACACAGGACAGCCCCACAGCAAAGCGTTGTCTGGCCCACACTGGCAATAACACAGAGATAGGGAATCCCTGATGGAGAAACCGACACCCGCGTGGAAAGCTGTTAAGTGCAATGAAGTGCTTGGCATGCGATGGTATCAGGATTGTACAGGATGAAGTGGGGGTCCGGTGGACAGTATGATCAATTCTACTGTGATGGGGGTGGGAGGGGGTGGAACAGGCTCAGCCTGAAGACTTCTTGGAAAAAAATAGGTCTTGAAAGATGAGCAGGTGGTATCGTGACAGACAGGTGGGAGGTGGGTACAAGTCTAGACCAAGGGCAAGGAGTGCTGTGACCTTCCAAGGCCCCCAAGACTGTCCAGCCTTCTCCAGGTTCCATTCAGTGACAAGAATTTTTTGAGATGACCAGAAAAACAGAAGTATGCATCAGTTTTGCCCTCCGAGAGCTCCTACTGTAT
This sequence comes from Bos taurus, assembly GCF_002263795.3. Taxonomy (NCBI): domain Eukaryota; kingdom Metazoa; phylum Chordata; class Mammalia; order Artiodactyla; family Bovidae; genus Bos; species Bos taurus. The sequence continues at coordinate 95,619,489 of NC_037336.1, forward strand.
AAGACCAATCATACCTCTAAATAAAAATAATTCCTCTTGCCAAAGGTGAGGAAGCATAAGTTAAGGACACTTACATCAACTCTGAAATGTGTTCTAGCCACTCACTATTTGATTCACTTTGAAGTGTCATGGCAAGTCCATGAACTTGACTTTCCCACTTGAGAGCTCAGAGCTTTGTCTGAGAAGTACAGAAAAGTTAAATAACTGCAGAGTAAGCTTTCTTTTTTAACTCAGTGAAACTAAGCCATGCCCCTGGGGCAACCCAAGATGGGCGGGTCATGGTGGAGAGATCTGACAGAATATGGTCCACTGGAGAAGGGAATGGCAAACCACTTCAGTATTCTTGCCTTGAGAACCCCATGAACAGTATGAAAAGGCAAAATGATAGGATACTGAAAGAGAAACTCCCCAGGGCAGTAGGTGCCCAATATACTACTGGAGATCAGTGGAGAAATAACTCAAGAAAGAATGAAGGGATGGAGCCAAAGCAAAAAGAATACCCAGCTGTGGATGTGACTGGTGATAGAAGCAAGGTCCGATGCTGTAAAGAGCAATATTGCATAGGAACCTGGAATGTCAGGTCCATGAATCAAGGCAAATTGGAAGTGGTCAAACAAGAGATGGCAAGAGTGAATGCCGACCTTCTAGGAATCAGCGAACTGAAATGGACTGGAATGGGTGAATTTAACTCAGATGACCATTATATCTACTCCTGCAGGCAGGAATCCCTCAGAAGAAATGGAGTGGCCATCATGGTCAACAAAAGAGTCCGAAATGCAGTACTTGGATGCAATCTCAAAAATGACAGAATGATCTCTGTTCGTTTCCAAGGCAAACCATTCAATATCACGGTAATCCAAGTCTATGCCCCAACCAGTAACGCTGAAGAAGCTGAAGTTGAACGGTTCCATGAAGACCTACAAGACCTTTTAGAACTAACACCCAAAAAAGATGTCCTTTTCTTTATAGGGGACTGGAATGCAAAAGTAGGAAGTCAAGAAACACTTGGAATAACAGGCAAATTTGGCCTTGGAATACAGAATGAAGCAGGGCAAAGACTAATAGAGTTTTGCCAAGAAAATGCACTGGTCATAACAAACACCCTCTTCCAAAAACACAAGAGAAGACTCTATACATGGACATCACCAGATGGTCAACACCAAAATCAGATTGATTATATTCTTTGCAGCCAAAGATGGAGAAGCTCTACACAGTCAGCAAAAACAAGACCAGGAGCTGACTGTGGCTCAGACTATGAACTCCTTATTGCCAAATTCAGACTGAAATTGAAGAAAGTAGGGAAAACCACTAGACCATTCAGGTATGACCTAAATCAAATCCCTTATGATTATACAGGGGAAGTGAGAAATAGATTTAAGGGACCAGATCTGATAGATAGAGTGCCTGATGAGCTATGGAACGAAGTTCATGACATTGTACAGGAGACAGGGATCAAGACCATTCCCATGGAAAAGAACTGCAAAAAAGCAAAATGGCTGTCTGGGGAGGCTTTACAAATAGCTGTGAAAAGAAGAGAAGTGAAAAGCAAAGGAAAAAAGGAAAGATATAAACAACTGAATGCAGAGTTCCAAAGAACAGCAAGAAGAGATAAGAAAGCCTTCTTCAGCGATCAGTGCAAAGAAATAGAGGAAAACAACAGAATGGGAAAGACTAGGGATCTCTTCAAGAAAATCAGAGATACCAAAGGAACATTTCATGCAAAGATGGGCTCGATAAAGGACAGAAATGGTATGGACCTAACAGAAGCAGAAGATATTAAGAAGAGATGCCAAGAATACACAGAAGAACTGTACAAAAAAGATCTTCATGACCCAGATAATCACGATGGTGCAATCACTGACCTAGAGCCAGACATCCTGGAATGTGAAGTCAAGTGGGCCTTAGAAAGCATCACTACGAACAAAGCTAGTGGAGGTGATGGAATTCCAGTTGAGCTATTTCAAATCCTGAAAGATGATGCTGTGAAAGTGCTGCACTCAATATGCCAGCAGATTTGGAAAACTCAGCAGTGGCCACAGGACTGGAAAAGATCCGTTTTCATTCCAATCCCAAAGAAAAGCAATGCCAAAGAATGCTCAAACTACCACACAATTGCACTCATCTCACACGCTAGTAAAGTAATGCTCAAAATTCTCCAAGCCAGGCTTCAGCAATATGTGAACCGTGAACTTCCTGATGTTCAAGCTGGTTTTAGAAAAGGCAGAGGAACCAGAGATCAAATTGCCAACATCCACTGGATCATGGAAAAAGCAAGAGAGTTCCAGAAAAGCATCTATTTTGCTTTATTGACTATGCCAAAGCCTTTGACTGTGTGGATCACAATAAACTGTGGAAAATTCTGAAAGAGATGGGAATACCAGACCACCTGATCTGCCTCTTGAGAAGTTTGATGCAGGTCAGGAAGCAACAGTTAGAACTGGACATGGACCAACAGACTGGTTCCAAACAGGAAAAGGAGTTCGTCAAGGCTGTATATTGTCACCCTGCTTATTTAACTTCTATGCAGAGTACATCATGAGAAACGCTGGACTGGAAGAAACACAAGCTGAAATCAAGATTGCCGGGAGAAATATCAATCACCTCAGATATGCAGATGACACCACCCTTATGGCAGAAAGTGAAGAGGAACTCAAAAGCCTCTTGATGAAAGTGAAAGTGGAGAGTGAAAAAGTTGGCTTAAAGCTCAACATTCAGAAAACAAAGATCATGGCATCCGGTCCCATCACTTCATGGGAAATAGATGGGGAAACAGTGGAAACAGTGTCAGATTTAATTTTTCTGGGCTCCAAAATCACTCCAGATGATGACTGCAGTCATGAAATTAAAAGATGCTTACTCCTTGGAAGGAAAGTTATGACCAACCTAGATAGCATATTCAAAAGCAGAGACATTACTTTGCCAACAAAGGTCCAGCTAGTTAAGGCTATGGTTTTTCCTGTGGTCATGTATGGATGTGAGAGTTGGACTGTGAAGAAGGCTATGTATGGATGTGAGAGTTGGACTGTGAAGAAGGCTGAGTGCCGAAGAATTGATGCTTTTTCACTGTGGTGTTGGAGAAGATTCTTGAGAGTCCCTTGGACTGCAAGGAGATCCAACCAGTCCATTCTGAAGGAGAGCAGCCCTGGGATTTCTTTGGAAGGAATGATGCTAAAGCTGAAACTCCAGTACTTTGGCCACCTCATGCGAAGAGTTGACTCATTGGAAAAGACTCTGATGCTGGGAGGGATTGGGGGCAAGAGGAGAAGGGGACGACAGAGGATGAGATGGCTGGATGGCGTCACTGACTCGATGGACGTGAGTCTGAGTGAACTCCGGGAGTTGGTGATGGACAGGGAGGCCTGGCGTGCTGTGATTCATGAGGTCGCAAAGAGTCGGACATGACTGAGTGACTGATCTGACCTGAAGCTTCCTTTATTGACGAGGGCAGAATGAGATCAAGAGCCTATAAAATATTTTTGGAATTTGCTAGAATTTAGGTAGGGCTGTCACTTTGTTCACAACACTGTCTCACTTTAGTCCTATCCCATAGAACTACAGTCTGCCTGGGTGAGCCCACCCTCTCTGCTGGAGATTTACTTATGGTCAGAGGCTAGAGAGATGCTTTATGGAAATGTTGTTTTGTATAGTCAGAACTCAAGTTTTCCCTCATATACTAAAAAAGAAAAAAAAAATGGTAATGAGACCTTAAGATAGAAGGAAAAGGTCAGTATCTGAGAACCCAGGAGGAAATATATTAATACCAAGCAAATCCCTGAGCAGGAAGTGGATTACATAAAATTCTGGCTGACATGGCACAGACATTCCTGAAACCCTAGTGATGGAACTCTCCCCTGATGGCCTAGGATAGGGTTACAGGAACATCATGTGTCGGGTAATTGATCAAACCATTAAAAATAGCAGCATAAAAGTTTAGAGCTTTGATGTGCTTGATTCTTTTCAAGCTGGACTTGCAAGAGTGCTGATGTGTGTCTTTGCAAAGTTCTATAAAATTGTGGTGAGAAAAGGGAAATTTATACTGGAGCTCCGCCACCCATCAGCTGAATTTCCATCGCCCTGTTCCCTAGACTGTCTTGCTGGCTGCTGGCTGACTGGGACCCAGGGAAGCAAAGCCCGGAGCTCAAGTCCAAATGGACAAGGCTCACCTCGGCCACCGCTGGGAAATTCACCAGAGGAGGACATCTTCACCGGGAAAGGTGAAGACACATGTGCAATGCGGGAACGAGAAGGAGAGAAAGCCCCAGACTACTGATGAACCATCCTGCGGCAGAGATGACGGGTGGTTTTGTGAGCAGAGGCAAACTCCTCCCAGTCAGAGAGTAGAGAAGAGAATGAATCTACCTAATGGCTTTCCTGTGTGTAAGAACGGCAACCCCAGGACTTCAGGGAACCTCAAAATATTTATAAAGCAGTGCTTCTAGGGTCCTCTAAAACACACTGGCCCATAGTGACTGAGCAGTGCTGATTCCTAGAGCCTTGTGTCGACTCGCAAATCAGGGATCGCTTGTGTAAAAGAGGTGGGAACCTCGTCCCATGTTTGGGAAAAACTGGGTTGTTATCTTTTAAATCATTGCCTTGGTATCCCTTTTGCTTTAATGGGTTTTTCTTTCACTGATTAGTTTGGCTTTTCTTCTCTTACCCCATGTTCCAGGGGAAAATGAAAGGGAGGGAGACTGTGTTCCTGGAGGAGTCTGCCTGTTTTTGGGGCAGATTCCACTGCACACGAGGGTGCCCTGGTGAGGGGCACCTGTGGGCTGAAGGCTCCCCACCCCAGGTCTCCCGCCAGCTCTACCAAGCCCCGATCCCTGGCAGCCTTTTCCTCACTTATCCTCATGGGTGTGTAATCCACACCTGTTTGGGGCACCTTCTGTTCCTTCCCCAAGGATGCCATACGTACTAAGGGTGCCCTGTCTGCAGCCTCTCTTCTCACTGAGTCCTGGTTCAGACCAGCCTACCTCCAGGCCCTCCCCCAACCCTGTCCTGTCCCCAGTGCTGGAGGTACCCCAGCTACTGGACCTAGAACACAAAGATGGGCAGGGACAGCCCATCTGTAGTGTGCCAGGTGAATCGTGTCTGTTGGAATGGCCAAGTAGGTCCTGGCTCATGGATAGGTCCTGGCTCATGGATAGATCTTGTGCTGGTAGCTGTGTGCTCCCCTGTGTGTGTGTGTGTGTGTGCACATGCGTGCTAACGGGTCCACATGGACCCCAGCTACAGGGCCTAGAATACAGAGACGGGCAGGGACAGCCCGTCTGTTATGTGCCGGGTGAATCGTGTCCGTTGGAATGGCCGAGTAGGTCCTGGCTCATGGATAGATCCTGAGCTGGTAGCTGTGTGCTCCCCTGTGTGTGTGTGTGTGCGCTGCCGGGTCCATGTGGACTCCATGTAAGGGTGTTTGCCCTTGTGTCATGAACTCAGACAGTCCAGGCTTTTGTCCCCCTGAACCATCCCAGGATTGGGAGGAACAGAAGAGGAACAGCTAGAAATGGAGCAGGTCGCTTGAAAGGCAGGCAGTGAGGTAGAAGTGTGGGAACGCGACCCTGGCTCAGCCTAGGCGAGGGCACTGTGTGCTCAGGCTCCGCCTCTATGCCATGCAGAGGGCGGGGTGGGAGGCTGTGCCCTAGAGACCTGACCTAGTTTGGAAAAAGTGACTTAGAGAGCAGGATAGGTGGGAAAGAGTTCTGCAACTAGACAAGAGGGATATTTTCTAGACAACTCCATCGTTGCCCCTAAAGAGCTGTGTGACTCCTGGAATTGCTGGAGAGCCACCTCTGCTGAGAACCTTCAGTGGTGCCATTACTGGTGCCTTGATATGCTTCAACCTCTGGGTTGAACCACTTTTGCACACACAGACATTTAGGAACAAAAGCAGGACAGAGGAGACAAATGAGTCCTGACATGGTGAATCTGGAACATTTCAGAAGGTTCCCATATACAGCAACCGACGTAAGCAGCTGCAAATGCCAAGGGAATGGAAAACCACACTGCTGGAGCCAGTAGATCTTCCCGGTGCTATGCAGACAAAGAGACTTTTCTAAGTGGTTTGTGTAATTAAAAAATATCTACTCTAAATAGGCTTTTTTAAAAAATTAGTTTTTATTGGCGTGAAGTTGCTTATTTGGAATATAGAGCTTCCCTGGTGGCTGAGACGATAAAGAACCTGCCTGCAACGTGGGAGACCTGGGTTTGATCCCTGGGTCGGGAAGATCCCCCTGGAAGAGGGAATGGCTACCCGCTTCTTGCCTGGAGAATCCCATGGAGAGAGGAACCTGGCAGGCTACAGTCCATGGGATTGCAAAGAGCGACTAACACTTTCACTTTCATAGGTGCTTTACAATGGTGTTAGTTTCTGCCCTACAGCCAAATGCATCAGCTACCCTTATACATATATCCCCTCTGTTTTGGATTTCCTTCCCATTTAGGTCACAGAGCCCTGAGTAGAGCTCCCTGTGCAGTACAGTATGTTCTCATTAGTTAATCTGTCTTATACACGGTATCTAGAGCATATACACCTCAATCCCCACCTCCCAATCCATCCCACTCCCCTTCCCCACTGGTATCCATAGGTCCAAAGAATCTTTTTTATTCCTTGTGATTATTTTAATGTTCCCATCACTTAACACTTTTTTTTTTTTTAAGGATTTAAAGGTAAAGCATCTTTCCAGAACCCTGCTCCATGTCTATCTAGAACTGGCCTCTACAAACATCCAGTCCAAGATGCCTCCTGCAGGGCAGGGAAGGAAGGTTGTCTTGGATATTGTTAAACAACGGGGTAACAAGAAGCGTTTTCCCGCTGGAATAAGGTCCCTGCCCTCAGCTGAAGGCTTCCCTGTGGTCCTAACCACTGTTTGATCTTTTCTTTTCCGTCTGGAGTTGAAATGAATGATCCAGATCAGTGGTATGAAATCATGGTCTGCAAAAGACTGAGTTGGAAGCTGGCTGGGTCCCTGTGCCTCGTTAAAGCAAACAAATGTTATGAGCAGTTAAAACACCCTTGGAGACACTGTATTTACATGTCTAACTTCTAACAACAAAGGAAACTAGAATGGGTTAGACTGGAGGTCTGGATCTCGTTGCCAGCAACACAATCAGTGTTCCCAGAGAACTGAGAGTCATTGCTTCTCTGTGTCTCCTGTCACTGCTCTTAACACTGATCCTCTTAATTTCCAGTTTCCTGGCCCCTTCCTTCCTTGGTCTTCCTAATGGCAAACGGCTTATTCCCACTGAAAGGTTCCTGGTCTCTGCAGTGAGGTTTGCTGAGTGGCTGTAACCTGACCACTCTCTGGTTTGTCTCAGAGAGGGAACTTGCCACCATCTGCAGTAGCAAGGCTGGTGTCTGGGGTCCTTATGAAATTAGGAAACATTTTCATTCTTCTTTAGCATGCTCTAGTTTTCACCATTCCTTCAGGGGTAAGATTTAACTTTTTATTTTTTCCATTTGGAGACAATCCTTGTATATAAAGAAAATTACTAACAGTTATGTCCCCTAATTTCAGAATTATATAATCCAATTTCTTCTGTTATGAGATGTGACATCAGTTCTACACAGAGTGGGTTTGATTCACAGTTATAAGTGAAAAAGATGCATTCAGAATTGGTCCAAAGGCTTGTCAACTGTCTTTGAGGTTTTGTTTATTAGTTAGTTTGCTTTTTAGAGGTTGTATAAAAAATAGTTTTCCCATGATTTTTCATCTTCATTAGAAGTTCCACAGAAAAGAGATATCACAATAAAACTGATAAAGCTATAGGTGGCCTGATAAGAAAAAAAAATGTGTGTGTGTGTATATATATATATATATATAGAGAGAGAGAGAGAGAGAGAGACAGACAGACAGACAGACAAACAGACAGAGAGAATGAGCAAAAGAGGTGACACAAATTACTGTATCAGGAATTAGAGAGGTGGTTTCTGGAAATACTAGGATATATTATAAATAACTTTATGCCAATATATTTGGCATATTTGGCAACTTAGATGAAGTAAAAAAAATCCTTTAAAGATACAAACTGCCAAAGCTCACTCACAAATAAATAACCTGAAACATCCTATGCTTTTTAAATAAATCAAAGTTTTAGTTAAAAACTTCCTCACAAGAAAAACTCCAGCCCCTGGTTGCTTCACTGGTAAATCATACCAAAATTTAAGGAGGAAATAATATTAGCTCTTTACAAACTCTTTCAGAAAATTTTAAGGAAAAGAATACCTTTAAACTAGTTCTATGAGGCTAACAGTATGCTGGTAATAAAACCAGATAAAGATGTCACAAAAAAAAGAAATTTATAAATCAATAACCTTCATGAACATAACTGCAAAAACATTTAACAAAACTTTAGCAAATCAAGTCTGGTAATACATAAACAAAACATAAAAAGGATCATGGCCATTATGGCCAAGTATGTTTTATCCCAAGAATGCAAGATTGGTTTGACATTCAAAAATCTTTCCATTCATTTCACCATATTACACACTTATAAAGAAAAATCATATGATACTCTGATTAAATGCAGAAAAATACATTAGAAAAAAATCACATCTATTCATGATAAAAACTCTCAACAAACTAGGGGTAAAAAAGAACTTTCTCAGACTTGACAGGGTATCTAGGAAATATGTACAGATAATATCAAACTTCATGGTGAAAAACTGAGCGCTTTCTCCCTAAGATCGGGAACAAGACAATTATGTCCACTGACATCACTTCCACTCAACATTATTCTAGCCAGGGTAATGAGGCAAGAAAAACAAACAGAAAGCATCCAGATTGGAAGGAATTATGTATATGGGAAAATGGAATCTACAAAAAAGCTACCAGATGTAATAAGTGAAGTTAGCAAGTCTGCAAAGATATAAATGAATATATACAAGATTCAACTGTATTTCTACATAATAGAAATGAACAATTGGAAGCTGAAATTAATTTTAAAAATCATTTACAATTTCACTCAGATATAATATGCTGCTATTGCTGCTGTTTAGTTGCTAAGTCGTGTCTGACTTTTCTGCGACCCTATGGACTGTGACCCACCAGGCTCCTCTGTCCATGGGATGTCTCAGGCAAGAATACTGGAGTGGGTCGCCATTTCTTCCTCCAGAGGCTCTTCCTGACCCAGGGGTCAAGCCTGTATCTCCTGCTTGGCAGGCAGATTCTTTGCCACTAAGTCAGCTGGGAAGCCCCCAAATATAACATACTTAAGGATAAATCTGACAAAAGATGTCAAAGATTGGTGTACTAAAGACTGCAAAGCATTGCTTCATTTAAAAACATTTTAAAGATGGAATGAAAGGGAAGAATATACTGTGTTTACAGGTCAGAAGACTCAACATAGTTAAAGGCATCAGTTCTCCCCAGTTTGATCAATGCAATTTCAATGAAATCTCATCAGGACTTTTTTCATAGAAATTCGCAAGCTGACTAGAATTCATATGGAAATTCATATGACCTGAAATACCTAAAATTCTTTGGAAAAAAAGAGCAAAGTTGAATACATACACCCTCTAACTTCAAGACATTATAAATAAATGACAAGAAACAATAATCAAGACTGTGGTATTGGAAGATATGTAGAACAGAGGAATAGAGAATAAATCCTCTAGAAACTGACTCTCATATACATGGACAACTGATTTTGAAAAATGTGCAATGGCAATTCAGTGAAGGAAAGGTAGTCATTTCTACACATTTTGGTGGAATAATTGGATATTCTTATTGGGGAAGAAATCTTTGATTTATGTTTCATACACTGTATATGATGTAACTCAGATTGTAAACTTAAATGTAAAAATCTAAAAAGTTTTTTTTATAAAAGTTTTTTTTAAATAAAAATCTATAAGACTTCTAGAGGGAACACAGAAGACACATATTTGTAACCTTGGGTTAGGCTATGATTTCTTATTCACAATACCTATTGCACAGTACCTAAAAGCACAAACTGGTAGATTAGACTTTATCAGAACTTTTGCATTTCAACAAAAACTATTTAGAAAATTTAAAGATAATCTGCCACGTACATAGAGAAAGTCTTTGCAAGCATACATTTGACATTGGACTTGTTTCCAAAATATATAAAGAGCCCTTAAAGCCTTTTGAAAGACAATTCACCAAAGAAGAGATATGAACGGCAAACAAGCACAAGAAAAGATGTTCAACATCATTAATCTTTAAGAAAATGAAAAATAAAACTATAGTGAGATACAGCTTACACATCTGTTAGTGTTAGTTGCTCAGTCGTGTCTGGCTGTTTACAACCGCATGGACTATAGCCCACTAGGCTCCTCTGTCTATGGAATTCTCCAGGCAAGAATACTGGAGTGGGTTGCCATTTCCTCCTCCAGGGCATCTTCCTGACCCAGGGATTGAACCCAGGTCTCTTGCATTGCAGACAGATTCTCTACTATCTGAGCCACCAGGGAAGCACTTATCTATTAGACTGACAAAAATGAAAAAGACTAACCCTACTGAGTATCGGCAAAGATACGGAGGGTCTGGACTGTCCACTGCAGGGCGGAATGTAAACTACTACAACCTTTTCACAAGTTGTAGTTCAATGTATACCTACAACTTGACCCAGCAATTCCACTCCTAGACAATTACTCAGGAGAAATAAAACATTATGTCCATACAAAACCTTGCACATAAAATGTTCATAGTAGCTTTATTTCTAACAGCTCGATATAACAGCTCAAAACTGCAAACAAATTAAACGATCGAGAGCAGATCAGCAGTTGCCTGGGGAAGGAGAGTGGGTGGTGAGGAAGATTTCAACAGGCCATGGGGATCTTTTTAGGGTGATGGCTATTTTCATTATCTTAATCGCAGCAATGGTTTCATGAATTTATATAAACATCAAAGCATTGCATTATTTTTAATATAATTAATGCAATATATTAATATAATTGCATTTAAAATAATTGACTTAATACAATTAAGTTGATGGCCTGTCAGTTATACCACAATATAACTGTTTTAAAAATTGAATACTGTGCTGAAGCTTAAAGACTAGTGCCAAGTATGATGCTTCAAATCTCCTAACTCTTTGCAAACATTTCAGAAACAAAATAGCCCAAAACGTGAATGATGATAATAACCACTGGACTCTTCTATTATTTTATAAACATCTGTCTGAATGTTAGTCCAAGTCACTTCTGGTATTTCTATCACACGGAAGTCTCAGAGAAGGTTAGCAAATGTGCCCTTTGCTCTATTCATGGGGGGAATGATTGGATTGAGAAGTGAATTAGGGAAGGCTGGTGTCAGGGGTCAGAAGCCAAAGGTGAAAAGTGCTCTTTTCAAAAGTGAAGTGAAGTCGCTCAGTCATGTCCGATTCTTTGCGACCCCATGGACTGTAGGCTACCAGGATCCTCCACCCATGGGATTTTCCAAGCAAGGGTACTGGAGTGGGTTGCCATTTCCTTTTCCAGGGGATCTTCCCAACCCAGGGATTGAACCCAGGTCTCCAGCACTGCAGACAGACGCTTTACCGTCTGAGCCACCAGGGAAGCATCATCTACTCAGTGCCTCACGTTCAGCTACGGAGGGGGGTGTGCTATGGTATGAGGATGCTGTGGACTAGAGCATTCTCAGCAGGAGACTCCCGCCTGCCCACCCTTCAACACAGAACGTTCAAAGTCAGCACAAGCTGGCTGGATCTGGCCTGACTCCAGGGTTGGCTGGAGGTTCCCTCCAATGGGTCTTTCCTCTGTGTGAACCAGGCAACTCACAAACATCAAGTGCTTGTCGCAAGCAGGCCAAGTTTAGGTAAGATTAATGGCTCCTGTTCTGTTGGCAAAGAGGTGAGTATGAGCACAGTCCGGAGCCCACCCAGTTTGCTCAGAACTTCGCTGGATTCATCACTGAAGGTGCCTTGTTCTCAGAAGCCCCTGGTCCCTGGCAAGCCTGCACTAGCTCGATTCAGCGCTCTATGTTCTATCAGGACACCTCTGCTTCAGAAAAGCCCAGGAAGCATCATCGTCGGTGAGGTTGGGAGTGTGCACCGGATAAGAAAGACGTGATGAGAGCTTAACCGAGGCCCCCAGTGCAGACTCTGTTCCCCTTTTAAGGAAGAATGATGTTAAATGACAAAGAAATAACAGCCAATGTGACACTGAAAACAACTATGAAAACCTTTTCAGCTGAGGATTCAGAAGGTAACACAACCAACCCTCCCTGGCCCTCCATGGCCGATTCTTCTCCCTTCTTTTACTCCAGAAATAGATGAACTCCTGAGGTTTCTCTCCCCAAGAGACTCACTCTCTCTGCTGCTGGTCTCACTGGTCACTGACACCTCTCTTCAGGCGGCAGCCCCCTTCCCTATGACTAGGAAGCCATAGCTAATGATCCATAACTTAGAAACCCAGCAGGGCTTATCTGTGCTCAGCACTGACTGTCATTCTCTCGGGAGCCTTTCCTGTAAGCTGGTGTTTTGAGGGACCAAGCAGGCCTGTTTGGGGCCAGCCTCCTGGTGCAGGGGGAGGGCTTGCCTCCGGCCCCACTGCTGGCTGGACGCCTCAGGCACTCTGAGGTCTTGGGCACGGGTTCCATCTTCTGTGTGTCTGGGTTTCCTCTTCTAGAATGGAGATAATAATAGTGCCTGCCTCTTGGGTGATTCAAGAACCGAGTTAGCATTTGCAAAGTGCTCAGATGAATGCCTGGCACACAGGGAGCCCACAGACACATTTGTTGAACACAACACATAATTATTAAAGCACAGTTGATTTACAGTGTTGTGTGAATTACTGCTGTTCAGCAAAGTGATTCAGTTACGCACGTGTGTGCTCTGTCGCCTCAGCCGAGGCCGACTCTTTGTGACCCCTTGGACTGCAACCCTCCAGGTTCCTCTGTCCATGGGATTCTCCAGGCAAGAATAATGGACTGGGGTACCATTTCCTCCTCCAGGGGATCTTCCTGACCCAGGGGTTGAACCCAAGTCTCTTATGTCTCCTGTATTGGCAGGCAGGTTCTTTACCACTAGCACCACCTGAGAAGCGTTTGCTCAAATATGTGTCCATTGAGTCAGTGATGCTGACATATTTATAACCTCATATATCATATATGTATGATCTAACCTGACATATATATAACCTCAGTTTTACATATATATATTTATGTATGTATGCATATATATGTTTTTTTCTAATACTCTTTTCAATCATGGTTTATCTCAGGATACTGAATACAGTTCCCTGTGCTGTAGAAGAGGACCTCGTTGTTTCTCCGCCCTGTATGTAAGAGTTTGCATCCCCAGCCCCCAAGCCTTGCCTCCCCCTTGGCAGCCACCTGTCGGTCCTCCGTGTCTGCACAACATGGAATTTTTAGCAGCCGCCTAGAAGCAAACACAAAGCACAGGCGTCCCCTTCATCTAACCGCTCGGTACCTCTCGGCTCTTGGTTCTCTTCCAGAGCCTCACTAAGCTGATGTGTCTTATGGAAACTCACGACGTCTTGTGGAAACTGCCCTCATGGCAACGAAGCTGGCAGTCTGCCAGCTTCAAGCAGGAATGGCATCTGGCTGTGTGACTGGCATCTGTTTCATTTTCAGAGAGAAGAGCCTCTAACTCATCAGCTGCCCAACTTAAGGCCAAGCTCAAAACTTAATTAAGGGTGTGGTTCAGTCTGTGCCAATGTCTACAAAATTCTTAAATTTGAAGATGTGTTGAGGAAATGGGCAAAAAATGCTGGAATTTAAGGGAAACGTTGCCATTCTTTTTGATGAATGTTGACCTCACCCTGTGTTTCTCCATTTCCTGCCACACCAGGGACATTTTTCCCACGAGAGCAGCTCACTTGGAGCGGTGATCAGGTGTGGAGAGGCAGCCACGTGAACCGGGGAGGGATATTCTGAATGTTCCATAGCTAGACATCACCTTAGGAAATGGTGAAGCATTTCAGAGCACAAACTTGGAAAAAAAGAGAGCGTTTAGGTCCAGTAAATCGTTGTTGCTATTCAGTCGCTAAGTCACGTCAGACTCCGTGACCCTGCAGACTGTAGCCTGCCAGGCTCCTCTGTCCATGGGATTTTCCAGCAAGAACACTGGAGTGAGTTGCCATTTCCTCCTCCAGGGGATCTTCCTGACCCAGGGATTGAACCCACATCTCTTGTGTCTCCTGCACTGGCAGGTAGATTCTTTACCACTCGCGCCACCTGGGAAGTGCTTGCTCAAATTCATGTCCATTGAGTTGGTGATGCTATCTAACCATCTCATCCTCTGCTGCACCCCCGCCCCAGTAAAACAGGAAGATAAAAACCTTCTGGAAGTACTATGGGCCCTGCAAGTGAAAAGGACAGACCTCTGTTTTGGAGGGAGCCCTGTGGCTTCAGGGCTCCACGGACACCTGTTACCCAGCAGCTATCTCTCCTGAAATTTTCTCTGGGTCCAGGGCATAAGGTCAGACCTCTTCTGCCACTGTCCCTGAAGATAGCTGCAGCGGGGAAAGATAAACAGCTTCCTGCCAACTCCAGCACACACGACATCTCTGTTCACACTAGGAAAGCTTGTTTCGGTAGGAGGTGAACCTCAAAGGAACAGGCTTCGCGTCCAGCTTTCGCTGCTCCGACAGGGTCTTGGTTCACGTAACCGCCCTTCTGTGGGCGCTGCTCTAAGCCAAGGAACACAAGTGTCCCAATTCCAGCTTCCAACACAAACTTCCTTAGCTTTGTCTTCTCCCAGATGAGCATTCTTGCCTCTGCAGATGCAAGCCTCCAGGTCCTGGTCTTCCCCTCCAGTAGGATCGCTCAGGATGCAAAGGCCACGGGCTTGCTGGCTTGCTGGTTAAATTGGGGTTCAGCGCCCCTCCCATGGGGCTGGTGCCCACATTTTTCCCCGTTAAACTCAGTTCCTTTCACAGTAGCCCCTTTCTCAGCCCCTTTGTTGGGTTGGGGGCTTTCTCCCAGAGCTGTTCAGATACTTTGGACACCTTCTCACCCTGATGTGCCGGCAGTGGGAGGGCTCCCGAGACTTGGCAATTTACTGGAAAAGAAAATCAACAGAGACTGAACTTTTGTTTCAAGACTATGATGTCAAATATATTGCTTCTCTTCTGTGCAGACAAGCAGTTTAGAACTTGCCTTTAATTAGTAGTGTCCTAGCTTCCCTGGTCGGAGAAGGCAATGGCACCCCACTCCAGTACTCTTGCCTGGAAAATCCCATGGACGGAGGAGCTTGGTAGGCTGCAGTCCATGGGGTCACTAAGAGTCGGACACGACTGAGCGACTTCACTTTCACTTTTCACTTTCACACATTGGAGAAGGCAATGGCAACCCACTCCAGTGTTCTTGCCTGGAGAATCCCAGGGACAGGGGAGCCTGGTGGGCTGCTGTCTATGGGGTAGCACAGAGTTGGACACGACTGAAGTGACTTAGCAGCAGCAGCAGCAGCTTCCCTGGTGGCTCAATGTAAAAATCCACCAGCCAGTACTGGAGACGCAAGAGACACGAGTTCAATCCCTGGATTGGGAAGATCCCCTGGAGGAGAAAACGGCAACCGTCTCCACTATTCTTGCCTGAAAAGTCCCATGAACAGAGGAGCCTGGCAGGCTATACAGTCTATAGGGTTGCAAAAGAATCAGACACGACTTAGCACTAAACAACAACGACAGAAAAAAACATAAGCCAGAATAAGATTCATGCTTTTAAACCTACCCTGCTTCATCTCTTACCAAAAATATAACACTAAGAGAAGATAAAAAAAAGGCCCCACCTTCAGAAAAGAGATGAATTCTTGCTGTAACATGTCATCATCATTTAAAATGACAACATTGTATGTAATATATACAATGTATACTTTTGCCTTTTCTCACTTAATCTTGATAATTTTTGTAAGAAGTTGACAGAGCAGGTAGATTTCCCTTTACCTTGTAAAGAGGACTTGCCTGAAGCCACATGATGGTGTAATCTCAGCGCAAAGGAAGAATTTGGTTCACCTCACTATGGTTCAGGATTGGATCTATCTGGGGTGGGGATGAGGGGTGGGGGGAACAGGCGTCCCTCAGCCTCTCCCAGCCAGCAGGACAGGGCCCTTGACCTCCTTGCTCCTCACCGCCCCCCACCCCCAGGGAAGGCAGCCTTTCAGCAAATGGTACATCGGAATTAAGTCCAGAGAAGTGGGCAGTGCCAGCACCAGTCAAGAGGTTTGCTTTTTTTTTTCTGATTCTTTTCACAGATAGACATTAAGATCCAAGGCAGACACTTAGCAGAATGGTGATCAGGACTGACATCACGCTATAGCAGAACTCAGTGGAGGATGGAGCAGAAAAGCAAGGAGGCAGTGACTCCAGGGAGAAGGGGAGGTTTCCAGGTCTTTGTTGGAGGAGGCCTGAAACTGACCCTGGACAACAGTGAGGCCTGTTTCCACACCCTTAGGTGCTGTATTTCAGTTCAGTCACTCAGTCATGTCTGACTCTTTGTGACCCCATGAACCACAGCATGCCAGGCCTCCCTGTCCATCACCAACTCCCGGAGTCCACCCAAACCCATGTCCATCGAGTCGATGCCATCCAGCCATCTCATCCTCTGTCGTCATCTTCTCCTGCCCTCAATCTTTCCCAGCATCAGGGTCTTTTCCCATGAGTCAGCTCTTTGCATCAAGTGGCCAAAGTATTGGAGTTTCAGCTTCAACATCAGTCCTTCCAATGAACACCCAGGACTGATCTCCTTTAGAATGGACTGGTTGGATCTCCTTGCAGTCCAAGGGACTCTCAAGAGTCTTCTCCAAAGTTCAAAAGCATCAAATCTTCGGCACTCAGCTTTCTTTATAGTCCAACTCTCACATCCATACATGACCACTATGGTTTTTCCAAACCATAGCCTTGACTAGATGGACCTTTGTTGGCAAAGTAATGTCTCTGCTTTTAAATATGCTATCTAGGTTGGTCATAACTTTCCTTCCAAGGAGTAAGCATCTTTTCATTTCATGGCTGCAGTCACCATCTACAGTGATTTTGGAGCCCAGAAAAATAAAGGCAGCCACTGTTTGCACTGTTTCCCCATCTATCTGCCATGAAGTGATGGGACCAGATGCCATGATCTTAGTTTTCTGAATGTTGAGTTTTAAGCCAACTCTTTTCACTCTCCTCTTTCACTTTCATAAGAGGCTCTTTAGTTCTTCTTCACTTTCTGCCATACGGGTGGTGTCATCTGCATATCTGAGGTGATTGATATTTCTCCCAGCAATCTTGATTCCAGCTTGTGCTTCCTCCAGCCCAGCATTTCTCATGATGTACTCTGCATATAAGTTAAATAAGCAGGGTGACAATATACAACCTTGACATACTTCTTTTCCTATTTGAAACTAGTCTGTTGTTCCACGTCCAGTTCTAACTGTTGCTTCTTGACCTGCATATACGTTTCTCAAGAGGCAGGTCAGGTGGTCTGGTATTCCCATCTCTTTCAGAATTTTCCACAGTTCATTGTGATCCACACAGTCAAAGGCTATGGCATAGTCAATAAAGCAGAAATAGACGTTTTTCTGGAACTCTCTTGCTTTTTTCATGATCCAGTGGATGTTGGCAATTTGATCTCTGGTTCCTCTGCCTTTTCTAAAACCAGCTTGAACATCTGGAAGTTCACGGTTCAGGTACTGCTGAAGCCTGGCTTGGAGAATTTTGAGCATTACTTTACTAGCGTGTGAGATGAGTGCAATTGTGCGGTAGTTTGAGCTTTCTTCATGGCCGAGCTCGCTCATCCATACATGACTATTGGAAAGACCGTAGCCTTGACTTATATGGACCTTTGTCGCAAAGTGAAAGTGAAAGTGAAAGTGAAGTCGCTCAGTCGTGTCTGACTCTTTGCGACCCCATGCACTGTAGCCTTTCGGGCTCCTCCATCCATGGGATTTTCCAGGCAAGAGTGCTGGAGTGGATTGCCTGATGTCTTTGCTTTTTAACACATTGTCTAGGTTTGTCGTAGTTAGGACCCCGTGATCTGCATAAAGTCAGGGTCTGTAGTGGGTACGAAATATAGATAACACACATGTGGGTGGGCAGACCTCACGCCATGGAATCAGTGTAATCCTCAGGTGTGAATTTTCTCAAATCTTATAGGAGCTACTATTAATGGGGTCCCCAAATAACAAAAATTAAACTTTAAGCATGTAATACAACTTTAAAATGACATTTTATATGAAAGTATCTTTTCCTAGAAAAATCTCAGTAATACTTCAAAGTACTAAATTATGGACTACATTCTAGGCAGGGTTGTTTTCTGGTTAGGTGCATCAATGAAAAAAAAAAAATCACGTCTCCTCTTAACCCCTGCCCTGCACAGGGTCACAGACAAACCCAGGCTCTGACCGTGTCGCTGGTCCCTGTAGCTTTAGGAGAGCCTGACTGATGTAGGATGGGACCACAGGGCAGAGAAGGGAAGCCATGCCTGCCATGGCACCCAGCATCCAGAAGTCAGTGATGTGAGGAGGGAGTAGGGAGGTGCTTTGGTGGTCATCTGGACCTGTGGTTCACAAATACATCTTCATCAAGAGAATCCTCCCCTCAATGGAACTCTGATGGCTAAGTGACCAAGCCTGGGCTCCTTCCTAAAATCTAGCTCTAGGCAGAATAAGACACGACAGCTAAAAGCCTAGGCTGGTGCTGGCGAGCCTGGCACTGACTCCTTGGTACGTCACTTACCAGCTGTGTGACTTTGGACTAGTCCTTTTACCTCTCTGAGCCTGCTTTCCCACTAGTAGAGTGGAGGTGATATAACAGTAACCCTGCCTCAGGAGCGTGCCACGAGGCCTGAATGAGTCAGTGGGCTTATAGTGCTGATAACAGCTCCAGACGTGGGATGAGCACCACCTTGGTGCTCACTGTCACTTTATAGCAATAGGTTTCCTGAGTTGGAAGCTTGATAGTAGTAACTTTTGATAAGGCGTTGCTTTGCCGCCATGTACATTTTGGCTTCTGATGCATTCCTGGACAAAGTAGGTAGACTTTTGTGTTTTCATTCCACATTGTCCAGGTTACCATCAGTGTTACTCTATAACAGACCACCCAAAACTTAGGAGGTCAAAATCACAGTTGTCTCACTGTCTGTGATCTTGTGTTTCAGGAATTGGGCAGAACTTAGAAGAGAGGCTCCTCTTTAATCCCCTGGGTTCAGCTGGGTGGTTCAGTTCTCATCCACATCTCTCCTCATCTCTCTCCTTCCCTAGGACCTCTCATTATCCAGGGGTCCAGCCTGAGCTTCCAACATGGCTGGTGGCTTCAAAGAGGATGAAAGCTGGGTGGCTTCTTGAGGTCCAAGCTCAGAGGCCGCAGGTCACAACTTCCGCTTGGTCTAACAAGTCTCTGGGTAGGCTGGATTCAGGAAAGGGAATTCCCAGGTGGCTCAGATGGTAAAGAATTTGCCTGCAATGAAGGAGACCCCAGTTCGACCCCTGGATTGGGAAGATCCCCTGGAGAAGGGAATGGAAACCCACTCCAGTATTCTTACCTGGGAGATCCCATGGACAGTGGAGCCTGGTGGGCTACAGTCCATGGGGTCACAAAGAGTCAGACACCACTGAATAACTAACACTTGGGAGGGGGGTGCACACAGGCTGAGGGTGGGGTGCTGTTGGCACCCATCAGTGGTGGTGCCCATCCTGCCGACAGTTTACCATGGTACTCTTTTTTCAGTTTTGCAACACTTATTACAATGTATTTTGCACGCCCTTCTCCTGCGGGTACACATGTTCCCCCTTCCCAGGGCCAGCACCATGGCGTGTTTATGCACTTTGCCTCGGAGCACAGCACGCAGACCGGCATGCTTAGTATGTGCTGTTTGAGCTAGGGGGTGAGGACATGGATAAATCTCAATTTTTACCTTGACTTGACAATAACAACAAGAATATTCTTTAAAAAACGCTCTCAAAGCCATGTTTTGAGAGTTTCAAAATGTCACATTTTCTTCCCTTTGTAAACCTTAATACATGTACTTCTCTCTCAACCAGTAGGTATTCAGCTTTTGGGCACTACAAATAGAAAAATAACAGGTTAAAAGGATTTTGTGAGAAAAAAATGTATTTCACCCAAAAGGCAGATAAAGAGGTTTCACTGGAGTGTGTATGGGAACCAGGACTTTGGATATTTAAGTGCTAAAAAAAAGTGAAGTAAGTAAGATGCATATATGTGTGTCAGAGGGTGCATCTGAAATTTCAAAAATGTGGACAGTTTTTAAAGCAAAGTGAAGTTGAACAATAAAAGCAAGTCCCTATAACATCTCTAGGGAATCTGCACTTTAGCCTCAAGGCACATTCTTGCCTCAAATCTTAGTAAATAGATTTTTCTCTTCATAGAGCCCTATAAAGCAGACCCTAGGTTGGCATAAAGAAGTTTTGTTTTCAACTTTGCATTCAAGCTAAACAACATGTCATTTTTTGTGTAACCTAAACTCTCCAGGAAAGAAAATCTCAACTGTGTTGAGAAAGCCAGCCAAGCCATGGACTCACCAAGGGGAGTTCATGCACCCCACTCTACTCCCACACAGGCCCTGGGCTCCCCACCTTAAGTGTCCACGTATATGGCAAGCCATAGTTATCTGTTCAGATTTACTGATAGACCTTGTCTAGGGTATAGGCTTTGGGTCTGGCAGATAAAGCCTGAAATAATTCTTATTAACTCCAAAATCTCTGTTTTGAGGTTTTTATTAGCAAATAGCAGAGCTACAGAAGCAACCTATCAAGGCCATCAGTGATGATTAGCTGCAAATTTTATCTGGCTTCCGATCCAATTTATGTGAACCCGGGCTTTCAAGCTTATTTAACTATAGAAGATCCATGTATGCACGCGTGCTTAGTTGCTTCAGTCGTGTCCGGCTCTTTGCGACCCTGTGGGCTGTATCCTGCAGGCTCTTCTCTGTCCATAGGAGATCCACATCTCATTTAAAACTGTGCAAAGGTCTCACAATGATTCATGGTGGTCAGAAGAGAAAGAGAAGCTACACAAAGGAGGGGTCACACGGTATGGATTAGAAGGATTTTTGTTTTCATTTTGAGGATTCTTACTAGGTCCATGTGAATTCGTTATAGTCTAAGAGAGCTCACCATCAATAACCCTTCACAGTTTGGGAAAGCAGAGAAATTTCTTTTTTTTTTTTTTATTCTTAAAACCTAGTTGGCAAAGCCTAGACCCCAGCTAGCTACACACAGTGATCCATGGAACTCTTCCTCCTGCCTGCGGAAATATGATAAGATCAAGAGAGACAGAGAAGGGTGTTCACGCACGTGTCTACTGTGGCTCAGAGCATAGCTCCTGATGGAGCCTGTGGCCTGGTTCATCCTGAGCATCACGACAGAACTGCTCAGATACCATGGCTCCCCAGGCCAGGCCACCCTGTTACGCTGCGCGGGCCAACAGACCGTGGGCATGAGGAGGGACAGGGACCCAGAAGGGCTGAAGAACCTTGTGGTGCCCGTCCTAGGACTGGGTGGGGGAAAGTGGTCCTTCCGACATTCTCTCTCCAGGTCTCCATGTCCTTTCCTGCCTGTTTTCCCTCCACATCCCCGGCTCTCCTTTACGCACAGAGGTTGAACCCACAGGACAGATCCAAGCCTTATGAGGCAACCTCAGCCCGCCCCCAACTCTGACCTCCAATTCGTAGACTTTGGCCATTGTGGCTGTTCCTTGCCGCCTCCTGATGAGAGCATCTGCACACCGCTCCTCCCTCTACCCCCGAGTTGAGCAGGGCTCTTCCCCATATGGCCAGCTTCCCCCAGAGCTCAGAGACAAACCCAGAACCCAACTCTAGGTCTTCCCTCCAACCTTCCTGAGAGGTCCTTCAACCTCCCGCCATCAGGAGCTTGACCTGAAGCCCGGTAGGACCCTCTCCTCAGGAACTCACTAGCAGCTGAATGCACAGCAAGTCACATCAGTGCTTTTATTCCAGTGGCTGGCAAAGTTTCTTATCTTCTATGATGTGGGAAAGCCATCTGACATCATCACGTGCTCTGCCTGACTCTACTTAGGTACATCGTGGGCCCTCAGTTCCATACATCTTTTCCCTCCTTATATTCAAAGTCAAGCTTATGAACCCTGAGGGAAAACTCTCCCCCAAATCCTCTACCCTTGTAATTCAAAGCCTTGGCTTTCAATGCTCCTGTCTCTGCTATAGAAACTCGGTCAAGAATCTGATGCTTCTCTTGGCTTCCACGATGCTTCTTGGGGCTTCCATGGTGGCTCAGATAGTAAAGAGTCTGCCTGAAATGCAGGAGACCCAGGTTAGATCCCTGGGTTAGGAAGATCCCCTGGAGAAGGAAATGGCAACCCACTCCAGTACTCTTGCCTGAAAAATTCCATGGACAGAGGAGGCTGGTGGGCTACAGTTCATGGGGTCGCAAAGAGTCAGACACGACTGAGCGACTTCACTTTCTTTCTTTCTTTCTTGGCTATTGACCCTGGTAAGCAGCCTTTGCTACATAGGCATTCTCTTCAAAGGCAGGCATAAGAGCTGTTCTTTACTTCTAATTTTAAGTTGATTGAATCTAGGACTTGGACAAGGCAGGAGTACAGGGTTTTGCTTTTTGGGCTTGAGGTGTAATGTGCGTCTAATAAGCAACCAAAGCTAGATGGCTTTTGTTGATACAATAACGGATTGGGAACGAGGCAAGTCCTTACTTTTAAGAAATCATCCCTGAGGTTTCTGTGTGAGAGACGCCATCAGTGCTGTCAGACGTGGTGCAAGCAGTGGGTGCAAAGACTCTCAGGTAACACCTCAAATACGCTCGTTTCCAAATTGCTTTTGCCCTGTGCAGCACGAGCCCAAACTCTGACCCCAGGCTGGATGCTCTGTGTCAGGGAAGGAGGCTGACCGAGTCGACCAAGGCTGTGGCTGCTTATCTGCCTTGTCACTTGACTCCATGTCAGAGGCTCTAACAAAGGACCACAGGCTGGGGGCTTAAACAACACGGTCCTGGGGGCCAGAAGTCCAAGGTCATGGTGTCAGAGGGGTTGGTTTCTTCTGAGGACTGTGAGGAAACTTTTGGTCCGTGCCTCCCTCCTAGCCTCTGGCACTGGCTGGCATTCCTTAGGGTTCCTCGATTTGAAAGTGGGGTTCTCTATGTGTGTTCACATTGTCTCCCCTACCCTGTACACACCTCATTCTCTTCAGATGGCATTTCTTTTATAAAGACACCAGTCATTGGATTAGGACCCCACCACACTCCAGTGTGACCTCAATTTAACTTCATTACATCTGCAATAACCCCATTTCCAAATAAGGTCCTTCCGAAGTACCAAGGGTTGGGACTTTACCATATGATGTTTTTATGGTGGGGCAAGAAGGGTGAAGAGCAAGACACAACTCAGCCCGTAAGAGTCCCCTTTCTCCTCCTTGGGCTGCTCTGAACAGTTTCTAAGAGTCGAAAGACTTCTGAGACTTCCCTGGGGGTCGAATGGGCCATGGGTTCGACCACAGGTCGGGAACTACGATCCCACATGCTGCACGGAGTGACTTAAAAATATCTTTTAAAAAAGTCAAAAGACTTCTGATGCCAGGCTGTCTTTTGCCACATCCCTCATTTCAGAGATGCATCCGCTGTCTGAGGCCCTCAAGGCAGAGGAGCTGCGCTTTTTACCCAGTAGACACTGGGAGCAGGAATCCTTACCTGAGCTCTCAGCCTGACTTAAGATTGATGACAAGAAGGTCAAGAAGAGT
The DNA here is from genome assembly GCF_002263795.3 of Bos taurus. NCBI lineage: Eukaryota > Metazoa > Chordata > Mammalia > Artiodactyla > Bovidae > Bos > Bos taurus. Next base: position 95,643,128 of record NC_037336.1, read on the forward strand.
GCATGAAGCAGGTCTGTACTGGTGTTGAATTCAAATTGGATATGATTTCATTCCAGGGCCCATGGAGACTCTTACTCACGTTGTCTTCTTTTATAAATAATCTTAAGCTTTTGTTAGTACCCTCAATGTCAAGCACTCAATTTAGCTCAAAATCAAATTACTCATTATATTCAGCTAAAATTCCAATGGCTCATTAAGCCAAGCCTGTGGCATGATGAAGTTAGTGACCTTGCATGAATGAGCAGGTGACTAAGGCGTCTCGGAGCCAGCTAATTAGGTAACACTTTTATTTCTCCTCTTGAAATGTTAGACAAGCCATACGTGTTGAGAGGTCTGAGAGCTCAGACATGAACAAGTTCGTGCACCGGCATCTCTAAGACATCTGTGTTCTCACTGTTCACTCACCTTTGACACCGAGGACCCACTGAGGCTGGAGCTGACGTCAGGGCTGTCTCCTCAGATAGTAAGAACTTCTTCCAGTAGCAGAAAAGAGGCAAAGGTGTCTCTCCATCCCTTGCCCTCAAAGACACCAGAAGCTCCATCTTTCCTCCAGAATCATACAAGAGGCAGGGAATCGAGTTTGACTGAGAGCATAAAACTTTAGAAGACAAAGAATTGGAGTAGTTTTTTTTCATTGAACTGTATTTGATTTACAACTGTTGTGTTAGTTTCAAGTGTACAGCAAAGTGATTCCGTTTTACACATATATAATATATATATTCTACTGTATATTTTATTGTGCATATTACATAAATATTACAATAATATATATTGCATTCATATATTACACATATATATTCTTTTTCAGATTCTTTTCCAGTAAACATTATACATTATTACAACATATTTAATATAGTTCCCTGTGCTACATGTAGGTCCTTGATGTTTATCTGCTTTATTTATTTCAGTTGTGTATGGAGTAGTTACTTTTAAATACCACACAGTTTTTAAGCCCCTCCCATCTCAGCCCCTGAAAATACGTCTGGTCTCAGAGCCACAGAGGCCAGCACATTCAGGGCTGTCTCAGCACTCCTGATCACTGAGGAGTCAGGACCCAAGTCCAGGGGCTCTTGTCCTTGTGTCTGTGGATCCCCCCCCGCCCCGCCGCTTTCTGCCTTCCCTCCCTGTTCCCTTCTCCCTCCTGCTGAATAAGCAACCCATTGTTTAGGGAGCTCATGTTTGCCCTAGGCTGGAATTACCTTCTCTGCCCAGACTCACTCTTTCTGCCAGCTGACAGTGTGAAGATATCACTAATATTTTGTTGCCAGGTTTGAGTTAATATTAATGTCAAAAGTATAGACAGCCTGGGAATAATTATGGACATCTCCAGACACATCATATTATCTTTGGCATCAATTTTACTTGGTTGAAAATGAAACTCTAAATGGACACTAAGCATTCAGTTTGTTACTCATATGACTATTCCCGCACAACTCAAATGAAATATTGACCCATAACAGGGTTTATACTTGCTTAGAACACTTTCGGAGACTGAAGTCGAGTGGAGCATGGATGATCCCTCACTAGTTAGCGCTCACAACTAGTTACAGAGCATCTTAAAACCCAGATCAGAGAAGCGGTGGTGCAAAGTCAAAGGCAGAATTAACTATGACAGCAGAGTCAAGGGGACAAGCCAGGGTTGCTGACTGACAGGGTGGTAAAAGCCAGTAGCCAAGAAAATATGGAGATCCACTTTGGGAATCTGTGCTAAGCTGAAAACTGGGAGGAACCAGAAATCCATGCAGCCCAGCTGAACACCAGCAGAGAGCCTATCTTAAGTAAAAGACTCTTCTTGATGTTTTCAAATACTGCCATTTATACCTATGTACCTGCCAGCATTGGGTCTGAAATGTCAGATCCAAGCCAGCTCTGTTTACATAATGTTTGCAGTTTTGTAGGGTCAATCTGTGGTTCAGTTATGTTTAGAACTGTGCAAAATATTATCTGTTATCAACAGATTGAGATTAATCCTCCTTTTCAAACTGGAATGCTCTATTTTTCCATATTTACAGTATTCACCACGGAAATGAATGGATAGATAATCCTTGGGCAACCTGTTAACACCAATACTGGCTGGGAGAAGTGGTTTCTAGCCTGGGAAAGAATGTTTGGCTAACAAATGGTTAATGATGAACCTTGCTCTCCTAGTTCAAACTTCCAACTAGATTTTTAATAATTTCCCAACCCAACCCTCTAGAAGGACCCCGGAGTCTTTTACGCTTTATCTGAACTTGTAATCACTGCCACTTACTCCGTAAAGTCCTCCATATATACGGCAAGGCCTTGGAAATATGTGGACGGGGACTTCATTCATCTATTGATTTCTTTTGTTTGATGAGGTGGAGAGGCAAAGATGGCCTGAGGTCTGATGGGCCGAGAGGAGAAAAGAACGGAAGCCGTCACCTCCCTTCACTGCCAAGGCTTCATGTTGTCCTGATCGCTTGCTGGTGGATCTGGGAGCATGAGGCATGTAATAGCACATCTCCAATAGAGTAACTTTGTAAAACCAAAACTGGGTTTTTAGGGACTTCCCTTGTGGCCCAAGGGTTAAGAATCTGCCTTGCAATGCAGGGACGCAGGTTCAATCCCTGGTCAGGGAACTAAGATCCCACATGCCATGGAGCAACCAAGCCTGAGCCAAAACTATAGAGTCTGCATGCTGCAACGAAAAATCCTGCATGTCACTATGAAAGATCCCGTGTGCTGCAACTAAGACCCAATGCAGCCAAACCATAAGAATTAAAAAAAATTTTTTTTAACTGGGTCTTTATTGTAAACTCAGTTTAAGTGGGAGAGTTTATAGAATTCAATATATTAATTCATTCAGTAAATACTTACTGAGAGTTAATATCATGCTTGGTATATTCTAGATGCTGGGGATTCAGCAATAAAGGTAAGTCCATCCCTCAATTGGGAGTCTTAACAGATACGCTCTACCATATATAAAATAGACAAGCAACATGGATTTACTGTAGAGCACAGGGAGCTATATCCAATATTTTGCAATAAACCGTACAAACTGTAATGGAAAAGAGTTTGAAAAAAAATAGACATTTACCTTTCTGTGCATAACTGAATCACTTTGCTGTATACCTGAAACAACTATACTATTGTATTAAGGCACAAAAAAAGAAAAAAGAAGTCCATCCTTCAAGGAGACTGTATTTCATTATGTCTGTGGGAGAGAGGGTCATGGTAGATGAATAATGGACAAGTAAATAAATGTACATGTGAGCAGGTGTTACCTACTGTGAGAAACACAACAGTGTGTAGGGTGAAAGAGTGATGGCTGATGCTGAGAGTGATGGCCTCCCTCTGATCAGTGGTCCTGTAAGCAGAGACTTAAGTACTGCAGCCACCACGCTCCCAAGCCCGCCCCTTGCCCTGCCCCCACCATAGGAGTTCCTAACACTGTCTCATTCCCCTTCAGTCCACAGCCCACACAACTCAGCTTAAGAAACCCCACTACTTTGGGGCCAGAAAGCAAAGGGGATCATTATTCACCAGGAACTTTAAAAGCAACTGAGCCAGGCGTAACATACAAAGGATTTGAAGGGCGGTGTGACCTGGTATCATTGTGTCCCCTTCCCTTCCCTTCTGGTTTCCAGGTTTGTTAAAATCCCTTGAGCTGGGAAGAAGGCAGAGAGTCAAGGATGAAGCAGGGCAGGAAGACGTGAGCAGGGGGTTCTGAGGCTAAGGACCACCTGGGAGGGAGCTGGGGCCACCTGATGGAGTCCCTCTTTGACATTTGGGGGATCTAAATGGGGGGTACCCAGTGGCAGTGCTGTGCTTCCAGGGTGCAGTCTGGGGAGTCCAGCCCAGATGCGTCGCAGCAGCTCCAGAGGCTCTGGAGGCCAGAGACAGATCCAGGGACTGTCTGTGCCTCCAGAGGGGTGTGGGAAGACAGCATCTTGACGTTTCCATGGGCCCAAATGCAGCATGGGAATTGGGGGGTGAGGGGGATTGGGGGGGAAGCAGGAGGAGGGGAGCGGGAAGCAAATGGCAAGCGCACTGGTCGCTGACCTGAACCAAGGGCAACAATTCAGGGGCACGAGGGATGCCCACACAGCCGGGAGGCTGTCCACCCAGCACGGGGAGGCCGCACGCCTGGCATAGCCCACCTGACGACGAGGACCACACGGGGCGAGCTTCACCTGCGCTGGATTCCAGAAGCAGATGCAGACTGAGATGGGGACGTCCCCATCCCCCACCTGCTGGGCACAACCCAGGGAGGGGAGGCACGGGGACTGTGATGCTAAGACCAGCCTTTGAACCCACAGCTGCCAAGAAATCTCTACATTTGACGGAGTTTCCCAGACACGACTAGGATAAAGTCATGTCTGGATGTGTTTAGTTTTTAACTGAACGGGATTCAGAGCCAGAAATGTATCTAATTGTTCTAATTATGAAAAATTAACTTTTACTCACTCCAGCTTGCCACTGCGAAAATTAGTTCCTGCTACACAAAACCAAACTAGCCAATTCTGTGGGAATTTGTGAGACCGACTTACTTGTGCATAAATAACAAGGATGCCACTGAGCTCTGCCAAGGAGCTGCCCCAGAGTTCTGCTTTGAGGCAAACCCAGGCCTGGTTCCAATACTGGATTCTCCATGAATGACCTGATACCCTGAAGGTGGCTGCTCTTTCATATTTGAACCTGCTATGATGATACTGGGTCTTTATGTTCGCTGTGAGAATTAAGGTATTTGGAAGTGTGTGAAGCACTAGAATGGAAGCTTCCCTTGAATGCCTGCGGCTGCCAGGCCGTGCGTCCCTTCTGGGGAATGCCTGCCAAACAGGGCATTTGCTCCTGTTGCTCCTTGTCACATGGCAGGTGCACAAGCCAAGGACAATGAGGATCCAGGCAGAACACGAGGTGGTTTTGGATGAGCCGAGAATATCCTTCAGAGCATCTTCCTTGGTGTGGTTGAGGCCAGATGCACATACAAGATGCTTGACCTGTTTCTCAACCATCCTGAGCTGCGGTTCTGGCTTTCCGTGAAGCTTCCTTCACTCCCTGAATTGGACATCCCACATGGCCCCTTGTCCCCTTTGGGTCCTTGAAATGAACCAAAATTCATGCCTGTATATCTTTTATGTAACCTCAAAGAGCATATGAACATACATCAGGCAAATAAATAAATTTACATCAAGCAAATTAATAGAAGCCAACAAATAAAATATGAGTAAACCAACAAATGTGGGTTTCCTTGGTGGCTCAGTGGTAAAGAATCTGCCTGCAATGCAGGAGACATGGGCTCGATCCTTGGGTTGGGAAGATCCCCTGGAGGAGGAAATGGTGACCCACTCCAGCATCCTTGCCTGGAAAATCCCATGGACAGAGGAGACTGGCAGGCTACAGTCCATGGGGTCATATGAGAGTCGGACACGACTCTGAATAAATGACAACAACCAACCGACAAATAAAATACAAACCTCTCATTGGCAGTTTGCATCAAAGCAATATGCCATTCTGGATGGGTAAGGGGGTACCTTGCAGCTGTGTGAGTCGCGTTGTTTGTTAGACGCTCTTATTGTGTAGCATGCCACGGGACATCCGTTGTAGCATCCTTTGTCCACCTTGCAGACCCATCAGCAAGCCACTTCCCAGGAAGCCCCCGCTCCTTGGACAGAAGTGGACATCTGAGTGCATGTCTGGGGACTGAAGTAGGCTGGGTGAGGCCTGGGAACAGCAGGGCTCCCAGCAGCTGTATTTTGTCCCAGAGCTGGAGCCCCAGGGTAGAGGGAGGCCAGTGCTGCCCTCTGCAAAGCACCTCCAGCTGCTGCAAAGAAATGGCAGCATCCAACTCATCCGCACATCGTTTGAAGCAGGTTTGGTCACCTGCAAAGAATCGTAAACTGTCCTGAGTAAGGGTGATGGGGATGGGGGATAGGGTGTCTTGGGGACCGCTCTTCTAGATAGGATTGCACTCCAGAATCTGCTCAGAGGGGAAGCAATTTTGGGGCTGAGGGAGGCAGAGATGGCCAAGGTTTGGAGATGGAATAGAGAGAAGCCAGATCTCAGCCGTGCCCTGCCCAGGAAGGGCGGTTCATTTAACTGGGCGCAGTGTGTCTTTTAGAAACTCGATTTCTGTTCCTGGGCTAAAGCAGTTTCCCATAAATTTTCTTTAGTTGACTGGGTCCCATGAATTCACTTTTCATCAGAGCCAACTTTCTTATCAGCAAAGTAGTTTGCTACTCTGCGTAGAGGCAGACCAGACAGCTGTAGAGAGCTGCTGCTTTGACAGTATTTACAAAGAGCTTTGGAGACAAGATATGATCTTTTTCATGGTCTTTTTCCTTTTTCAATGAGAAAATGTTTCTTGCAATAAATGTGCTCATCACTTAGTAATTCCACAAGCCTGGGATTGTTTAGCTAAATTTGTTTTTTTGTGTGCCAGTCATATACAAATTTTTTCAAGTTTGATGGTGCAAGAGTGAGAGAAAGGAATGGAACAAAGGATCACGGTTACTCAAATGCATATCTTTGGGGGGGGATTCCTCTTTAAAAATGAAGGGCATTACAGAGTTCTGGAAGCTGTGGCACACAGGATGCAAGGTTGATTAACTCCTCAGGCAGGACATGGAGTAAAACCCACAGAGGATGTGTGACTACTCCAGGCATGTTGTTGCTGTCATTTAGTCACTAAGTTGTCTCCAACTCTTTGTGACCCCATGGACTGTAGCCCACCAGGCTCCTCTGTCCATGCAATTCTCCAGGCAAGAACACTGGAGTGGGTTGCCATTCCCGTCTCTAGCTCCAGGCATAGGGGACAGTATATGCCAAGGTCCTGGGAGAAGATAGAGCTTGGAGAATTCCAGGATCAGAAAGATGACTGGATCATCTCGTCTTGAGAGCAGGGAGCAAGAGGAAGAGAGAAATGAGCTAGAACTGGAGAGGCTAGAAAGGATCAGACTACAGGGGCACCAGGTGCCACAGCAAGAGTTTCATGGTTTATCCCATGAGAAGGAAAAAGCACAAAATGGTTCAGTTCAGTTCAGTCTCTCAGTCATGTCCGACTCTTTGCAACCCTATGAACCGCAGCACACCAGGCCTCCCTGTCCATCACCAACTCCCGGAGTTCACCCAAACTCATGTCCACTGAGTCAGTGATGCCATCCAGCCATCTCATCCTCTGTTGTCCCCTTCTCCTCCTGCCCTCAGACTTTCCCAGCATCAGGGTCTTTCCCAATGAGTCAGCTCTTTGCATGAGGTGGCCAAAGTATTGGAGTTTCAGCTTCAACATCAGTCCTTCCAATGAATACCCAGGACTGATCTCCTTTAGGATAGACTGGTTGGATCTCCTTGCAGTCCAAGGGACTCACAAGAGTCTTCTCCAATACCACAGTGCAAAATGGTCAAAAATATATAAAAGAGAGGGGGGAGGTTGGGAGGGTGAGGGGGGCGTGTAACTGGGTTTACATGTGAGGATCGCCTGGCTGCAGCAGAAAGGATTGGAAGCAGCGGGATGGGGAGGCTTGGACAGAGACCCCTGTGGTGTTGGTGCCAGAGCCTGGGTCCCAACTGGGGTGAATGGAGAGGAGAAATGGACCAGTCAAGAGACCAGGAGGGTGATCTCGAAAGGACTCAGCCCTGAGTTGTGGATACAGAGTGCCAGAGAGGGAACAGAAACGTTAGTTTGTTCAAAACTTTGTTTACAGTTGCAGAGGGGGGTAGAGCATTTGACTGCAAACTTTTGTTTACATTTGTATCGGTTTCCTAGAGCTGATTTAACAGTTACCAGAGACCAGGTGGCTTGAAAGAACAGAAATTTATTCTCTCATTGTCCTGGAGACCAGAAGTCTGCCATGATGATGTCAGTGGGCCAGGCTCCCCAGAGGCTCACGGGGAGAATGCTTCCTTGTTTCTCTTGCCTCTGGTGTTGCCAGCAATCCTCGGCGTTACTTGTGGCTGCCTCACTCCAATCTCTGCCTGTCTTCACGTGCACTTCTTCCTTCTGCGTGTCTCTGTATCTAGATCTCTCCTTTTCTTGAGACAGCAGTCATTGGATCTACGATCCACCTTAACCCACACTGACCTCAACCTAACATGATTTTATCTGCAAATGAAGTCACATTCACAGGCACTGGGGATTGTGACCTCAGTATATCTTACGTGGGGCGGGGAGGTGGAGGGGACACAGTTCAACAGACGATATCCTATATCTTAAGATAGTACCCTGTCATGGCTGATGATGTTGTAAATAAACATAAGAGATCAACAGTTTCCCTGAGTGTCATAGTTGTCTTTATTATTGTATTACAACTTGTTGATTTTATATATTGTAGCATGGTCAATTTCCACAGCCTCACAAATGAATTCAGAATTGGTGGAATCCATATTACGAAGTCATACTACAGCTTACTGGTTTCTCTATTTTTATAGACATTTCTCATTTTCCTAAAAAATATTTTGGTTAAAGTGATTTACGGTGAATTTCATTGATGACTTTCTCCTTTTCCCAGAGGAAAACATGGCTAAATATCATAACTATGTTAAATTCAATCTCTGAAGATGATAGCCACAGAATTCTATTGAGAATATCATCTCTGTGAAGGCTCTTATTGCCCTGGAAGAGAGCCTCATGGGTCCAAGTCCTGGATTCTGGAAGAACTGACATACCCAAGCCAGGCTGAATTTGTGATAGTTCTCCTAGTGAAGAATATACACATGCCCAAACGCATTTCAGTAAAGACATCACCCCATAGTAAATATGATGCCCTTGAGGCAGAAACACTGTAAGTTTTACAGAGTTAAGTTATTATGGGAAACCTCAGATTGTTGCAAGTATTTGTATATTTATCTGTGTGCATATATGTTACCTTACCAGAAACAATGGACGTGAAAAATGACCCACTTTATTTTTGTAAGTCCCCAGGAAAAAATGGATAAACTATTGCAATTTTTCCATTCCCATAAACACATGCATTTTGTGTGTTTATATACCCAGAATATGCTTTTCAAGTTCAGACATAACATTACTTGCCTTTGCTGCTTGGCCTGCCCCATTTGTTACAGTCTACAAGGCCATCAGGGTTATATCAACAAGACTTCAACTTGCCCTCAGCCAAGATGCACAGATTACAGTTCAGCCAACAGAGAGACCCAGTCATGCTCCTGCTGTCTGTGTAAGTCAACCCTCCAAGCCCTGGTGAGATCCCTCCCTGCTAGCATTTTGCTCCTCAGCCTTCTAATCATCCCTCTGGGTCTCGTGAAGTCTCAAGACCTAGAGTACAGTTGATCTTTGAACAATGAGGGGGTTGGTGGAATCAGTCCTCTAAACAATCAAAAATCCAAGTATGGCTTTACGGTTGGCCCTCCGTACGTGAGGTTCCACGTCCTCAGATTCAACCATCATGCGGTACTGCGCATGCGTGTGTGCTCAGTAGTATCTGACTCCTTGTGACCCCGTGGACTACAGCCCACCGGGCCCCTCCATCCGTGGGATTTTTCAGGCAAGAATGCTGGAGTGGGTTGCAATTTCCTTCTCCAGGGGATCTTCCTGATCAAGAGATCGAACCCATATCTTCTGCGTCTCCTGCATTGGCAGGTGGATTCTTTACTACTGAGCCACCTGGGAAGCTATAGTACATGGTATGCGTGTATTATTTATTGAAAAAATCCACCATCAGTGGACCAGCTCAGTTCAAACCCGTGTTGTTCAAGGGTCAACTGCATTGCATCTATTTCAACTATAGCAATAAGCTTCTTAAACCCAAGTTCCTTAAATGTCCCTAAACCTGGAAACTAAACCTACAGGTCAACTCCACATCATTCTTTTTCTCCAGCTTTATTGAAATATGATTGACATATAACATCGTATGAGTTTAAGACATGCAATGTGATAACTTGATGCATATATATTATGAAATGATTACCACAATAAGGTTAGTTAGCATATCCTTCACCTCATGTAATTATCATCTTTTAATTATGGTGGTGGTAGTACTAACATTTGAGATTTACTCTCTTAGCCACATTTAAGGATAAAATTCAATATTATTAACTATAGTGGCCATGTTGTATATTAATCCCAAGAGCTTATTCATATTATAACTGAAAGTGCATCCTTTGACCATCACACTCATTTCCCTTCACCCCCAGCACCTGGCAGTCACCATTCTACCATTTCTATGAGTTTGGCTTTTTCATATTCTCCATGTAAGTGACATGATACAGTATTTTGCCTTTTCTGTCTGACTTACTTCACTTAGCACAATGCCTTCCACATCCATCCACGTTGTTGCAAATGGCGGGATTTCCTTCTTTCTTATGGCTGAATAATATCCCATTCAGTTCAGTTCAGTCACTCAGTCGTGTCCGACTCTTTGCGACCCCATGAATCGCAGCACGCCAGGCCTCCCTGTCCATCACCAACTCCCGGAGTTCACTCAGACTCACGTCCATCGAGTCAGTGATGCCATCCAGCCATCTCATCCTCTGTCGTCCCCTTCTCCTCCTGCCCCCAATCCCTCCCAGCATCAGAGTCTTTTCCAATGAGTCAACTCTTTGCATGAAGTGGCCAAAGTATTGGAGTTTCAGCTTTAGCATCATTCCTTTCAAAGAAATCCCAGGGTTGATCTCCTTCAGAATGGACTGGTTGGATCTCCTTGCAGTCCAAGGGACTCTCAAGAGACTTCTCCAACGCTGGAGTTTTAGGTATATGTATTTCTTTATCCATTCAATGGGCAACGAGTTTGTTCTATATTTTGGCTATTATGAATAATGCTGCAATGAATATGTGGATATATATATCTCTTCAAGATAGTGATTTTATTTCCTTCAGATTAAAACCCCAAAGTGGAATTACTAGCTTGTGTGGTCATGCTATTAAATTAGCTTATTCATTTTTTTGAAGAATCTCCATCCTATTTTCCAAAATGACTGTATCATTGGTATTCCCACCAACAGTGTACTAGGGTTTCCTTTCCTCCACACCCTCACCAATACTTGTTATCTCTTGTTCTCTTTTTTTTGAAAATAGCTATTCTAACAGGTGTGAAGTGATAGGGTGCTGTGGTTTTCACAGCTGATGATTAGTGATGTTTAGCATCTTTTCATGTATTTTGAGGCCATTTTGTATTATCTACTTTGGAAAATTTTCTATTTAGGTTCTTTCTCCATTTTTTTAATCAGCTTATCTGCTTTTTTGCTATTGAGTTGTATGAGTTCTGATATATTTTGGATATTAACCCTTTATCAGACTTATGGTTGCAAATATTTTCTCCCACTCCATAGGTTGTCTTTTTATCTTGTTGATCATTTCTCCTGTTGTGCAGAAACTTTTTCATTTGATATAGTTCAACTTGTTGATTTTTATTTTCATTGCTTATGCTTCTAGTGTCATGTTCAAAAAAATCATTGCCATTACCAATGTCAGGAAGTTTTCCACTGTGTTGTTGTCTAGGAGTTTTACCTTTGGGGTCTTACGTTTAATGGGTCTTACATTTAAATTCTTAATCCGTCTAGAGTTCATTTTTGTGAGTGGTATAAGATAGATGTTCAATTTCATTCTTTTGCATGTGAATATTCAATTTTCCTAACATCATTTATTGAAGAGGCTGTCTTTCCCAACTGAGGATTCTTGGATCCATCTCAAATGTTAGCTGACCTTATATGCATGAGTTTATGTCTGGGCTCTTGATATTGTTCTGTTGACCATGTGTGTCTGTTCTAATGGCAGTACTAATACATTTTGATTACTATAGCTTTGTAATGTAGTTGGAAATCAGAAAGTGTGATGCCTCCAGCTTTTTTCTTTCTCAAGCTTGCTTTGGCTTTGGGGGGGTCTTTTGTGGTTCCCTACACCAATTTTAGAATAACTTTTTTCATTCCTGTGGAAAATGCATTTGGAATTTTGATAGGGATTGCATTGAGTCTATAAATGGCTTTGGGTAGCATGGATATTTTAACAATATTAATTATTTTGATTCATAAACATGGGATACATTTCCATTTACTTGTGTCTTTTGCTATTTCTTTCATCCGTGTCATAGTTTTCAATATATAGATCTTTTACTTCCTTGATTATATCTATTCCTAAGAATTTTATTTTGATGCCATTTTAAATGGAATTTTTTCCTTAACTTTTTGCAGATAGTTCATTGTTCCTGTACAAAAAGATCAACTGATTTTTGTATGCCGATTTCGTATCCTGAAACTATTGCATTTTAAAATCAGTTCTAAGTTTTTTTGGTGTGAAATCTTTAGGATTTTCTTAATATAAGATCATGTCTTCTGCAAATAAAGGCAATTTTGCAAGAGTACCACTCTTCTTTGCATTCTTCTACATATTCCCGTGGGCTTCCCAGTTAGCGCTAGTGGTAAAAGAACTTGTTTGCCAATGCAGGAGACATCAGAGGTGTAGGTTCAATCCCTGGGTTGGGAAGATCCCCCTGGAGAAGGAAATGGCAACCCTCTACAGTATCCTTATGTGAATAATCCCATGGACAGAGGAGCCTGGCAGGCTGCAGTCCATAAGGTTGCAAAGAATTAGACACGACTGAAGTGATTTAGCATGCACGTACGCACATATTCTTGTGCAAGAGCGAAGGGGTGGAATCAGTGAGATCTAGCCGGGACTTGCTCGTGGATGGGCCGTGCCTGGGAGCACCATCTTCTGTCCTCCCCATATTTCTCCCTAGAGTCGATTCTCCAGCCTTGGTTCCACTTTCTGGATGACGTCTTGTGTGTCTGTCCCGGGATTAATGAGCCCCTCAATGCATTTAGTGGAATGAAGGGCTGAATGTCTATAAACCTGTGCTGGGGCACAGCCACTGTCCCCCCAACCCCCAGAGTCTGCCATCATGTTTCCCCACCCCAGCCCTTGTTCCACTAACCATTGTAACTTACAGTCACATGTGGCTTCCCTCAGGCCTTTTCAGGAGACAGTGAGGGATATTGAGGACATATAGAGAAACCTCTCAACTGAACACATCATAGAGAATTCTTTTGCCAAAAGTTCTGGGTTTGAGTAGATTTCTGTCACAGGCTTTACCTGGACACATCAGAGTCATCAGATGGAGGGAATTCCCTAAAACACAGCCTGATGTCGTGGAGGAGTATTTGGAACCATCATTAAATGTTTCAGTTGACTGGCAGGTAAGGAATGATCAATTATTACTGAAAATGCAGAGAAAGCCTGTGAGGAGAAGGGAAAGAAGGTCAGAGAAGTCAGGAATGGAGGCAGATAAATGCTCCCAAGCAAGGCAGACAAGCCTTCCTGTGTGCGCTCACCCTCTCACCACAGAGAAAGGATCGGAGATCACAGGAAAATCAGAGGTGGCCAGAGTTTAGATGCAGAGACTTTGTTCTTTACTCCCTATAAGTCACAAAGATGGAAAGCCCTTTTTCTTTCTTTTGCCGAGAGATCAACTTACAGATGGGTTTGGGGAAGGGCGTGGGTGAGCTTGGTTAGTTCGGTTGGAAGGTTTAGAAGCCAATTCTTTCTTCACACTCCACTTCCTCTTGTAGTCTGTTTCTGATCATCTGTTACTGATTCATTTAATAAAAATGAAGTTCAACGGTTATTTTAAAAATCTTATAATTAATTATGCAATCAGATCCATACTTACTCATTAACATGAGATTTTTGAAGATACATGGTAACAAAATAACCCCTTTAGGACTTAAAGGCATTAAACATGACTACATTTTTTTAAAGACCTCTTTTGGTGTAATATGAGTAATTCTGATACCCAGTTTATATTGGGCTAACCCTAATAAAGGGATTTAACGTGAATAAAGATTCCATAAAGGATATATGAAGCGAATGGGAAACACACCAAGTACTTAACCAGCTAACATGAAAGAGACTATTTTATATGTTCTGGAAAATTATATTGTAAAGGAGTGTTTTTCAAACAGTGAAAAAACAAAAACCAGCAGAGCTCTTTCTATAAATAAAATCTTGCACATACTCACAGCATGTAAAACTGACTTGATAGAGCTCTTCCCGTTGGCTCCTGGATGGTGCTCCAGGTCCCTCTGTCCCATCCCCCTCCCTCTGAGGTCCAGACTTGGAATCCCCAGCACTCTACAAGAAAGAGTTTGGAAACATCTAGAAGCTCTTACTTGGCTGTTCTCCGTTTCAAGAGTAAGTGGATTTAAAATGTGGGAGGAGGAACTTTAGATACAATACAGGGTTTTTCAAAACATCAAACTGAAGCACCCAAATAGAATTTCAGTGATTTCTCAATTCAGTTCAGTCACTCAGTCATGCCTGACTCTGCGAGCCCATGGACTGCAGCACGCCAGGCCTCCCTGCCCATCACCAACTCCAGAGCTTGCTAAAACTCATGTCCATTGAGTCGGTGATGCCATCCAACCATCTCATCCTCTGTCACCCCCTTCTCCTGCCCTCAATCTTTCCCAGCATCAGGGTCTTTTCCAATGAGTCAGCTCAATTAGAAGTACAGAAAGCACCCCCTTAAGGACACTCATGATCCGATGTCAACCTCTCTCTCCAGCCTGGCCCTCCAGCGCCCAGCCCCACACCAGGTACCGTGCTGTAACCCTCCGCTGTCCTGTCTGCCCCCACCTGTGCCACTGAAACAGGGAGAGGCTGGATTGGGATGTGCTGTAAGAATAACACTGAATTACAAAGATTTAGTATGGGCTTCTCTGGTGGCTCAGACGGTAAAGAATCTGCCTGCAATGCTGAAGACCCGGGTTCGATCCCTGGATCAGAAAGATGCCTTGGAGAAGGGAAGGGCAACCCAATTCAGTATTCTTGCCTGAAAAATCCCATGGACAGAGGAGCCTGGTGGGCTACAGTCCATGCGGTCGCAAAGAGTGGGACATGACTGAGCGACTAACACTTTCGCTTTAGTATGAATAAAGAATCCAAGTATCTCAATAATTTTTATATTGGTGAAATCACATTTCGACATATTGGGTTAAACAAAATACATTGCTAAAGTATTTTATCTATTTCTGCTGTTAAAAAAATGCAGCTTTTAGAAAATGTACATTGCATATATGGCTTGCATCTGTGGCTGACGACACACTCCCATTAGCGAAGCTCCAGTCAGTGGTCTGACTGGTAACACAGGTGGCCCTTCCGGGGCGTCCATGGGCAGTTGCAGGGGAACATGGGGAACCAAGTTATGTACTCCTAGTGAGGCAGAAATGTGGGCCTAGTTGTCTCTAGGTCTCCTGAGCTTATAAAAAGATGCTGAACATCTGGAGGTAAATGTGTGTGGGGAGTGCGTGTTCATGAGTGTGCATGAATTTTCCAAATTTTTTCATGTTGGCAGCTATTTCATAATTTTAAAAGCTAATCTAGCACAACACTGTTGAAGCCAAACAAAACATGCTGGGAGCCAGACCTGGCCCACAAGCTGCCAAGGGTGTGACGGTCTCCACTCTCTCCATCTTCCCCAGGACGGTGCATCTGGCCACTCCCCAACCAGCTGGGAGGGCCTCTCAGGCTGGCTCCCATATCTTCTCGTCCCCAGCACCTCATCTGAGACACCAAAGAAGCTAAATAGACAGTTGTCAAATGTCCAAATGAACAGGTTCTAGAATATTCTTATTTGGAGGTTCTTGAGTGGGAAATATATTTTTTCCAGAGTCTGAGTTGTGCTACTGCCCTGAAGGAGAACCAGCTACCTTACCTGCCAAGACCCTTCATGTCTGAACAACCGCTGCAGAACATCCACTTCTTGGAGCAAAAGGAGTTCTTTAAAGTTCTTTTGTGTTAGCATTGATAAAATTTTTAATTAGTTTATTTTAATTGGAAGATAATTACTTTACAATATTGTAGTTTTTGCCATACATTCCGGAGAAGGCAATGGCACCCCACTCCAGTACTCTTGCCTGGAAAATCCCATGGACAGAGGAGCCTGGTAGGCTGCAGTCCATGGGGTCACTAAGAGTCGGACATGACTGAGTGACTTCACTTTCACTTTTCACTTTCATGCATTGGAGAAGAAAATGGCAACCCACTCCAGTGTTCTTGCCTGGAGAAGCCCAGGGACGGGGGAGCCTGGTGTGCTGCCGTCTAAGGGGTCGCACAGAGTCGGACACGACTGAAGGGACTTAGCAGCAGCAGCAGCAGCCATACATTCACATGAATCACCCTCAGGTGCACATGTGTCCCCCATTCCTGAACCCCGCTCCCACCTCCCTTCCCACCCCATCCCTCTGGGTTGTCCCAGAGCACCAGCCCTGGGTGCCCTGCTTCCTGAATTGAACTTGCATTGGTCATCTATCTTACATAGGGTAATACACATGTTTCAATCCTATTCTCACAAACCATGCCACCCTTGCCTTCTTCCACTGAGTCTAAAATTCTGTTCTCTACATCTGTGCCTTTTTTGCTGCCCTGCTTGTAGGATCATTGGTACCATCTTTCTAAATTCCATATATATGTGTTTCTGATTTACTTCACTCTATAATAGGCTCCAGTTTCATCCACCTCATTAGAACTGATTCAAATGTGTTCTTTTTTAATAGCTGAGTAATATTCCATTCTGTATATGTACCACTTCCTTATCCACTCATCTGCTGATGGACATTTAGGTTGCTTTCATGTCCCAGCTATCATAAATTGTGCTTCAGTGAACATCGGGGTACCTGTGTCTCTTTCAAATCTGGCTTCCTTGGGGGGCCCAGCAGTGGTATTGCTGGGTCATAGGGCAGTTCTATTCCCAGTTTTTTAAGGAATCTCCACACTATTCTCCATAGTGGCTGTGCTAGTTTGCATTCCCACAAACAGTATAGAGGAAACACATCAGGAAGCATGATTCTTCCAACGCCATTCTTTCTCAAGGTTGCTTTGGCTATTTGGGGTCTTTTGTGTTTCCATACAGAATTAAAAATATTTTGTTCTAGTTCTGTGAAAACTTCCATTGGTAATTTGATAGGGATTTCATTGAATCTGTAGATTGCCTTGGGTAGTATGGTCATTGTAACAATATTGACTCCTCCAATCCAAGAATTGGAGAAGGCAATGGCACCCCACTCAGTACTCTTGTCTGGAAAATCCCATGGATGGAGGAGCCTGGTGGGCTGAAGTCCATGGGGTCGCTAAGAGTCGGACATGACTGAGCGACTTCACTTTCACTTTTCACTTTCATGCATTGGAGAAGGAAATGGCAACCCACTCCAGTGTTCTTGCCTGGAGAAGCCCAGGGATGGGGGAACCTGGTGGGCTGCCATCTATGGGGTCGCACAGAGTCGGACACGACTGAAGTGACTTAGCAGCAATCCAAGAATATGGTATATCTTTCCATCTGTTTGTGTTGCCTTCAATTTCTTTCATCAGTGTCTTATAGTTTTTGGAGTACAGATATTTTATCTTCTTAGGTATAGTATCGGAGAAGGCAATGACACCCCACTCCAGTATTCTTGCCTGGAAAATCCCATGGACAGAGGAGCCTGGTGGGCTGCAGTCCATGGGGTCGAGAAGAGTCGGACACGACTGAGTGACTTCACTTTCACTTTTCACTTTTATGCACTGGAGAAGGAAATGGCAACCCACTCCAGTGTTTTTGCCCGGAGAATCCCAGGGACAGGGGAGCCTGGTGGGCTGCCGTCTCTGGAGTCGCACAGAGTCGGACACGACTGAAGCGACTTAGCAGCAGCAGGTATAGTGTCATATAGGCAGGTATAGTATAGGTAGCCTTTCCCTAAAAGGCAATAACATTAATATTCATTCGTGTTTACTAAATAACTAACCTCTATCTTGTAAATCATAAGAAACACAATTCTTAGATTGTTTATATCAGAACATCAGGAATGTTTCTGAATTCTCATAATCTATATTTTGGGCTAGAATTGTAGAGTGCATTATGAAAAGATTTATTTAAACTATTTGTGAACTTGCTGCTGCTGCTAAGTCGCTTCAGTCGTGTCCGACTCTGTGTGACCCCATAGACGGCAGCCCACCAGGCTCCCCCGTCCCTGGGATTCTCCAGGCAAGAACACTGGAGTGGGTTGCCATTTCCTTCTCCAGTGCATGAAAGTGGAAAGTGAAAGTGAAGTTGCTCAGTCGTGTCGGACTCTTAGCGACCCCATGGACTGCAGCCTACCAGGCTCCTCCATCCATGGGATTTTTCCAGGCAAGAGTACTGGAGTGGGTTGCCATTGCCTTCTCCATGTGTGAACTTAGTATATGTTAATTAATAAAACTGAATGGTTTCTCTCTCTCTCTCTATATATATATATATTATTGAGATATAGTTGATGTACAAAGTTTCTGGACCACAGAAAGGTGATTCAGTTATACATATACATATATTATTTTTCAGAGTATTTTCCATTATAGGTTATTGCAAGATAATAACTATAATTCCCTGTGCTATACTGTAAACTTTTGTTGTTTGTCGTGTATCTTTTTTAAATTAGAAATCTAGCATTCTATTCATATTAAGTCAAAAAGGATTTTCTACTATGCTTGATAAAGACTTGAGAAAGAATATAAAAAAAAGAGATGGGGAAATTGGAAAACATAAACTAAATGAAATGGGAGCACTGAATATGACATATTAATAGAAAAAGTGAAACAAACTAGATAAAAGCAAAAGATCCTCATATAGTCCAGTTGTTTTTAAACATGGCTTCTCATTAGAAACATATCTGGAGCTCTGGAGAAAAAAAAGGAATATGTAAGCATTTGTATTTTTTAAAAACTTCCAAGATAATTCTGATATGTATCTGGATTTTAAAAAGCAATTACAGGGTTTTCTGTTAAATGGTAGTTTTGGTGATATCAGATCAGATCAGATCAGATCAGTTGCTCAGTCATGTCCGACTCTTTGCGACCCCATGAATCGCAGCACGACAGGCCTCCCTGTCCAACACCAACTCCCGGAATTCACTCAGACTCACGTCCATCGAGTCAGTGATGCCATCCAGCCATCTCATCCTCTCATCCCTTCTCCTCCTGCCCCCAATCCCTCCCAGCATCAGAGTCTTTTCCAATGAGTCAACTCTTCACATGAGGTGGCCAAAGTACTGGAGTTTCAGCTTTAGCATCATTCCTTCCAAAGAAATCCCAGGGCTGATCTCCTTTAGAATGGACTGGTTGGATCTCCTTGCAGTCCAAGGGACTCTCAAGAGTCTTCTCCAACACCACAGTTCAAAAGCATCAATTCTTCGGCGCTCAGCCTTCTTCACAGTCCAACTCTCACATCCATACATGACCACAGGAAAAACCATAGCCTTGACTAGACGAACCTTTTTGGCAAAGTAATGTCTCTGCTTTTGAATATGCTATCTAGGTTGGTCATAACTTTCCTTCCAAGGAGTAAGCATCTTTTAATTTCATGGCTGCAGTCACCATCTGTAGTGATTTTGGAGCCCAGAAAAATAAAGTCTGACACTGTTTCCACTGTTTCCCCATCTATTTCCCATGCAGTGATGGGACCAGATGCCATGATCTTCGTTTTCTGAATGTTGAGCTTTAAGCCAACTTTTTCACTCTCCACTTTCACTTTCATCAAGAGGCTTTTGAGTTCCTCTTCACTTTCTGCCATAAGGGTGGTGTCATCTGGAATTCTATTATTTTCTGTTGTCCAATTATGATACAAGGATATTAAGTGAATAATAGCTACATAATGGCTATAGTAAAAGATGTTTATCAGTTTTCACAATCAATAGCCAGACAAAAAATAAAAGATAATTACAATTGCAAGCCACAATGGAAACATGATTAACCTAACAATATAAAATAAATACATACAATTTGGGGACTTAGCTAGAGTGATGCAGTAAGTGACAGTGTGTGCATACACATGTTTTCATTCACCCAGCCAGTCTCTGTCTTTTGGTTGGTGCATTTAATCCATTTACATTTAAGGTAATTATCAATATGTATGATCCTATGACCATTTTCTTGATTGTTTTGGGTTTATTTTGTGTAGATCTTTTCATTCTCTTCTGTTTCCTCCCTAGAGAAGTTCCTTTAGCATTTGTTGTACAGCTGGCTTGGTGGTGCTGAATTTTCTTAACTTTTTCTTGTCTGGAAAACTTTTGATTTCTCCATCAGATATGAGCAAGAATCTTGCTGGATAGAGTAT
Source organism: Bos taurus (assembly GCF_002263795.3). Lineage (NCBI taxonomy): Eukaryota > Metazoa > Chordata > Mammalia > Artiodactyla > Bovidae > Bos > Bos taurus. Next base: position 95,663,155 of record NC_037336.1, read on the forward strand.
TCTTGGTTGTAGTTTCTCCCCTTTCATCACTTTAAATATACACTGCCATTCCCTTCTGGCTTGTAGAGTTTCTACTGAGAAATCAGCAGATAACCTTATGGGAGTTCCCTTGTATGCTATTTGTCATTTTCCCCTTGTTGCTTTAATATTTTATCTTTGTCTTTAATTTTTGTCAGTTTGATTACTCTGTATTCCTCCTTGGGTTTATCCTGTCTGGGATACTCTGGGCTTCCTGGACTTGGTTGACTATTTCCTTTCCCATGTTAGGGAAATTATCTAATAAAGCTAAACGATTTTTAACATGGTTTTTAAAAAGTTGTCATGTATGGATGTGAGAGTTGGACTATAAAGAAATCTGAGTGCCAAAGAATTGATGCTTTTGAACTGTAGTGTTGGAGAATACTCTTGAGAATCCCTTGGACTGCAAGGAGATCCAACCAGTCCATCCTAAAGGAAATCAGCCCTGAATATTCATTGGAAGGACTGATGCTGTAGCTGAAGCTCTAATACTTTGGCCACCTAATTCGAAGAACTGACTCATTGGAAAAGATCCTGATGCTGGGAAAGATTGAAGGCAGGAGGAGAGGCTGATGACAGAGGATGAGATGGTTGGATGGCATCACCAACTCAATGGACGTGAGCTTGAGTAAACTCTGGGAGTTGGTGATGGACAGGGAGGCCTGGTGTGCTGCAATCCATGAGATTACAAAGAGTTGGACATGACTGAATAACTGAACTGAACTGAAAAAAAGTTGAAACTGAGATATTGGAGTGTAACTTTGTTTTATTTTTTCTGTCTTATAAGTGACGGTTCATTTTTCTTTTAAACAAATTGTAGGGCAAGATATTAGTATAAAAATTTTATTTCATAATAGAATAAAATATCTCAAGCTGTTTTTCCTCTTTTAGAAGGGCTAGTAGTAAAAAATCAACTTTAGAAAATTTTTTAAATGAGGCCTGAAGTTTACCTGGAGCCCAGAATCTTAGGGAGTGCCCACGTTCTTCATGGCCAGGTTGCGGCTGCATCTGTGGAGGAAGTGACTCTGCATCAAGGTCTGTACGGGGCCAGGTGCCCTGGGCTGGGCGTGGCTGACCGTGAACCCAGCCTGTACAGGGGGCCACACAGAGCAAGCCTTCTGCCCACCCTGCATGCTGAGTCATCACACACCAGCGAGAACCGGCGGGTCTACAAAACCATACCCTTTCCAACACCTTATTCTTTTAAAACATACAGTATAACATTTTAGAAATCCAGGAGGTTTAAATTCTTCAATTTTTTTTTTCAGTCTAGTGATTTACAATGTAATAGCATAAATCTTGGAGAAGGCAATGGCACCCCACTCTAGTACTCTTGCCTGGAAAATCCCATGGACAGAGGAGCCTGGTAGGCTGCAGTCCATGGGGTCACTAAGAGTCGGACATGACTGAGCGACTTCACTTTCACTTTTCACTTTCATGCATTGGAAAAGGAAATGGCAACCCACTCCAGTATTCTTGCCTGGAGAATCCCAGGGACCGGGGAGCCTGGTGGGCTGCTGTCTCTGGGGTCACACAGAGTTGGACATGACTGAAGCGACTTAGCAGCAGCATAAATCTTAACCCTGGGAGTTAACCTTCCTTTTCTGAGCCCTGCAGCAACATGGCTTTGCTCTGTCCTAAATCTGCGACAGGAGGAGATGACGCCCAAGTAGAGATTCTGAATGCGAGTAGCTGGCTCCCTGCGTTTCTGGACCGTACCAACCCAATCAACTTCAGTATCTGAAAACTTTGCACTTTCCAAATAGCAACAGTTAACAGAAAGCAAAAAACCTAAGTATTGTACATCAGCATGTGGGAAGCTGGCAAAGTGCCTGCCTGGAAAACCCAGAGAATAAGAAAATGGGCAAAAAAAGCGTAGGAATTAAAGCACCTCTCTCTAGGAATGAAAAGGCAATCTAGGAACTTGTAAACAGGGCTTCCGAGTATTTGGGAAAAGATTTGACTTTCCAGTTACCAGCACATAGACGGGGTGGACCTTAGCAACATGGTCACAGGATCACAAGTTTTTGGTGGTGTTTGCACAAGTAGGATGTGTTGGCTGCTCATGGTCAGGGCCATTATCTCTCTGCCCTTCAATGTTCCTATTGTCACCTCTCTCCCATATCAGGTGGCACTGGAGAGTCAATGGGCATTTAGGGGATCTGTCTAAAGAGAAGCTGAGTTTAGTGGGATAACTACATGTATTAGATATATATTATTATTATATTATATATAAAATACACACGTATGTATCCCACTGAACTCACCTACATCCATATCCACGTCTCTGCTTATGTCTCTATCTATGTTATAGTCGTTTCCATGTATGTTTAAGTCATTGCCAGCTGATACAGGAGAGGCTTCCAGGAATTCTCCAAGTCTCCTCCCTCCCACCTGCTGACTCCCCCAGGTCAGACACAGATGGATAAAGACTCAGGAAGCCTTTGTCTTCCCATGTGACACGCATGGGAGCTCCAGGGCCTGCCCTTGGATTCACGTGGGCAGTGGAGAAAAAGCAAGGTTCAAAGGAACAGCATTAGAAGTGACATGACTGCCATTTCCTCCTCCAGGGGATCTTGCCGACCCTAGGGCGGAACCCCTGTCTCCCTCATTGCAGACGGATTCTTTACGACTGAGCCACCGGAGGAAATCAAATGAGGTCATCAGGGTGGGCCTTAAGCCAATATAACTGATGTTCTTATAGGAACAGGAAATTTGGACATCAATAGTTACAGAGCGAAGAAAATGTGAAAAGAGGGAGAAGAAGGCCGTGTACAAACGAAGGAGACAGGCCTCCAAAGAAACCAGCCTTGAAGACACTTTGATCTTGGTCTTCTAGCTTTCAGGATTGTGAGAAAACAGATTTCCGAAAAAAAAAAAAAAAAAAGTCATCCCATAGAAGTTCCTCCACATCAAGCACAAAAATTGTAAGCAGAGGATTTAGTTCAGATGCTGATTCAAAATTAAAGTTCTTTCTTACTGGGATTTTACTCCAAAATGCAGTGTGTGAAATTATAAACACATTGTGCAACTTTGGAAACGATGCAGAACAGATAGTATCAGAACTCCTGTGTTTGGAAGGCACAAACTTGTAGCACTTAACCCAGAAATTTGAGCGTGTCCATAACAGCCCCTGGGGGAAGGAAGATTGATAGGGATTTTCCCCAAGTTTAACACTGATCCAAAAACTTTACACAACATCATCAAAATTGAGTCAAGAAGCTAAGGAAACTTTGCAAAACTATCAAATAGTAAAATAACCAAGTTCAGGTAAAGACTGAATCACCTGCTGTGAAGAGTCAACTCACTGGAAAAGAGTCCCATGTTGGGAAAGACTGAGGGCCAGAGAAGAAGGGGCCGACAGAGGATGAGAAGATTGGATGGCATCACTAACTCAATGGACATGAGTCTGAACAAATCTCTGGAGACAGTGAAGGACAGGGAAGGCTGGTGTGCTGCAGTCCATGGGGTCACAGAGCTGGATACATCAGCAATTGAACAACAGCAACAAAAATAGTATGAAATTTTTACTAAATGAAAGAGTGGTCAGAATATGCAGCCAAAAATGCTGGCAAACATATTACAGCAGGCACCTCATTAATAAACATAGTACGATATTTTTCTAGATCTAGTGATGCTTTTTGATAACTTTTTAAAATTTGTAACATGTTGTGGCTTATTTTCTCATACCAAATTCATAGTTTCACTATGGCACCTAATTTCATTGAATGCCGCTCAGTCACTCAGTCATTTTCAACTCTTTGCGACCCTGTGGACTGTAGCCCACCATGCTCATCTGTTCATGGAATTTCCCAGGTAAGAATACTGGAGTGGGTTGCCATTTCCTACTCCAGGGGACCTTCCCAACCCAGGGATCAAACCGATGTCTCTTACGTCTCCTGCACTGGCAGTTGGACTCTCTACCACTGTGTTACCTGGGAAGCCATCTGGCCACTAGTTCATTTGTAGATGGCCGGACAGCACAGTGACTCGGGCTTCATGTTAAAATTTTTATATTCTTTTTCTTAAAGAGGACCACTGCCAAACTGTGTAAGCTTCAGGCCCCACAAAACCAGATCCGCCCCTGCCCCTGGGTGAAAGAGGAGACGACATTCAAGGGAAATTGTGAAACACATTTTCCTACTGGCAAAGGAGGGAAAAAATAAGGTATATAAAAAAAGTCCTGATGACAAAATAACCGAAGCAGGAAAATCCGAAAATGGCAAAAATTCAGCAAATAAAAATAAATCCTCTAGCTTATAGCATCCTCCTTCATCAGCAGTTTTCCTTCCAGCAGCCAGGGCATCCCCAGGGTCCAGCCTGGATGACAAGCCCTGAACTAGCTTTCAGAAAACGTCCACTCAGTGTTCTCATTCAGAACCTGCCTTCTCCCCTTGCAAGACCTCAACCTGGCCCCTGAAGCTCCAGACCGGATTATGAAATCCAGCCTCTGCCTTGTAGGTGGCTCACTCCCACAGGCAGACACTGTTCCCTGTGAACGAGAAGGAAGTAACAGACCCAGGGTCTCATGACCTTGTGGGTTTGTGTTTCTTTTTCCCACCACTGGGATGAAATTCTCCTGAGCCACTGGAGTTCTTTTCCTTGCTGGTTGTGCCAGGAGCATCCGTGTTGAGCATAAAGTGTCCCTTCCAGCCCGGGCCCTATCAACACACACGTGATCTACCCAGACGTCATGGATTGTTGATTTGTTCACACAAGCAGACACTGAAATGGGCATCCTGTCAAGGCCAAAGCTGTCCCTCTACCCCTCCCATCTCACCTTCTACTGAGCCTTATTTGAACTTGATTGTGTCTTGTTAACCCTAGACCATGGCTCTGATGTCAGCTCTGGCCTCCCTTCCATCTTGGCAACTCTCTCAACTCCATCCCTGGCGTGGGAACACCGGTTTTGCTGTGCTCAGCCTGCCTGTCTGCACCTTCTCCGTGCAGAAACAAGCTATCCGGGGGCCCTCCAGTGGTCCCAGCACTCACAGACTCTCCTGTTCTCTGCCGTCTCCTCCTTCCCTGTGCGCTTGGCCATGCTCACGCTGGAGTCCCTGGTTGCAGTCTTGTTGCTGCAGCCTTTCTGCCCAGGTCCTTCCCATTCTTCCATCTCTGCCGGTTTGATTCTAAACATTGATTATGGGCTCTGGGTCTGCAGCCACATCCCTCTTCTGTGCTTGGCTAGCTCCCAGGACCCAGGCCAAGGCCAGATCCCAGGAGACCCACTGCCGAGGAAAGAACGTTGAGCACACGCAGTCCAATTTTGCTGTTTCTCTTGGTTTGAACTTTCATGTTGCCCCAGATGATCACACCCAGAATCTAGCCCCTATTCCACAGAATTTCACAGACTCATCCATTCCAATGAAAAGAACTTGGCGACTAAGTTTATTGGAATAGAAAAGTTGGGAGTTATCTGGTCCAACGCTAAGTCTGGAGCCCCTGACGTCACCAGCGCCCTGTGGTACCCAGCTTTGTTAACCCCTGGGTCCACCCAGCTAACTTCCCTTCTGGTCCAGAAACCAACTAGCTTTCCAAGACCAAAGATGCTATGTGCAAAAACTTGCAGGAGACTAAGCACCATACAGGCTTTGTTGTCTGGTTTAATCTTTGTCTAGGAACCTCTGTATAAAGGTCAAGCCTGAGAATGTGGTCACACAGGGGGATGCTTTCATCTTTATCTCTAGGTGGTGATATATTTTTATGGGCTTTCAAAATGAGGAGGTACAAATGGCTGATACAGAAAAGAAAGTCTTCCAAACAGTTTACATTTAAAATAAACTTAATCCAAACACTTTGATATAAAACAAATTAAGCAGAAAAAATATTTTTGATAACAAAGAAATGTGGGTAATTTCCTAAACACAGCATTTTGTTCACTGCAGAAAGGCATTTCTGTGTTTTATCAAACCTTGAAGGTATGGCAGAATTTGCAACGTCAAGAAGGCCACTTAAAAGGAAGAGCCCATCAGATTCCATATCTGAGAAGCTAAGAGGCTCATAAAAACTTAAGACCATATCATTCCAACTTCAGACTTTGAGATATCCAAATCTCCCCTTGAACTGGATTCCAACCAAGGGGAACAGATCAAGAAATTAGGTCTTTGTCTTCATCAGACAGAGTACACCCAAGAAGTATGAAGAGACAGGAGGCAGCAACTTCCTGGGTGACAAAGTTCCCCTGAACTTTCTCCAGACTCTCATGGTGATGGGTCTCATCTGGAATTGCCATGAGTCATGAACAGATACCAAAGATCGCATCAGGTAAAAGGACCACAGATGATACATTTAAAAGTTGTTGTCTGATATTCCCTTAAATCTTGCTCTTTGCTCCTGTTGCTAACTCATTTTGGAATGATCGTACGTTAATTGCTGTGAGCCTTTCTCCTTTCTTTTGTATTTATTTATTATTCATTTGGCTGCAGCAGGATCTTTCACTGTGGCATGTGGGCTCTTCCTTGCACTGTCTGGGCCTCTCTCTGGTTGTGGCACAGGCTCAGCAGTTGTGGCACATGGGCTTAGTCGCCTTGTGCCATGTGGGATCCTAGTTCCCTGGCTAAGGATCAAACCCGTGCCCCCTGCATTGGAAGGCAGATTCTCAACCACTGGACCACCAGCCCCAACTTGAAGCCTTTCTTGAACAGCTATAAGCTATGTCTAACCTTCCTTCTAGTCGTGTGAGGGCTCTGAGGTTCCTCTTGGACTATGAGGTCCCCAGACTCAGGACTGAGCACTGGGGGACTGTGGGCAGTGGAGAATAGCAATGGATCACCAGATGCAACGAAAAGAGCCAGTGGATGTCAACTCCATTTGGAAAAAAACTAAAATCAAAGACAGGCACGTGCTCCGGCTGAGTTGTTGACTCATCGAGGAAGGCGAGAAGGCAGGTCCAGGTGGAAGGTAAGGGGATGAAAGTGACGGGAGAGTGGGGTTCTGAGAAAAGGGTAAGTGATGTTAGAAAGTAAATCGTTCACCAGCATCTTCTATGGGGTCGCACAGAGTCGGACATGACTGAAGTGACCTAGCAGCAGCAGCAGCTTCTCAAATAACCTGTCTCCTCTAACCTCATTGATCTGAGACTGCCAATTTGCCTTTCTTTCAGCATCAAATTTTTATTGTAAAATGTCCCCAGTGCCCTAGTTGCCAGTAGTAGCATCTCCCTATTACATCTTCCCAGATATTTTTTATCACATTTTAAAGGTATTACTTATATTGATTATCTGTTTTTGCATAACAAATCATCACAAACTAGCAGTTTAAAAAACCACTCATTTAATATTTCACAGTTTCTGTGTCAAGAATCTAAGAATGGTCTAAATGGTCCCTTCCTCTACCTTAGGGTCTCCTATAGGCTGTGGTTACATTGCCAGTCAGGGCTGGGGTCTCATCTGAAGGCTCCACTGAGGGGAAGATCCACACTCAAGGTTGAGTGGTTGCTGGTGGGGTTCAGTCCCATTGCTGGCTGTTGGCCAGAAGCCACCTCAGTTCCTTACCATGTGGACCTCTCCAACATGGCTTCTTAAGGGCAAGTCAGGAGTGCAATAGGGACTTCCCTGCCAGTCCAGTGGTTAAGAATCCGCCTTGCAATGCAGAGGACATGGGTTTGATCCCTGGTCAGGGAATTAAGATCCCACATGCCACAGAGCAACTAAGCCTGAGCCCTGCCACTACTGAGTCCACACTCCAGAGCCCATATGCCGCAACTAGAGAATCCATGCCCTTCAATAAAAGATCCCGCATAGAGCAACACAGCCAAATAAATAAATAAATGGAGTGCAATAGAGTCTGCTGCAAGACACAGGTCACAACCCTAGGTAAAACTAGGAGGATATGGTATGCCCTGAATCCTGATTGGAGACGAGAAGCTGTCACCTTTGCTATATTCTCCTGTTGCTAAGTCATGTCAGTCGTGTCTGACTCTGTGCGACCCCATAGACGGCAGCCCACCAGGCTCCCCCGTCCCTGGGATTCTCCAGGCAAGAACACTGGAATGGGTTGCCATTTCCTTCTCCAATGCATGAAAGTGAAAAGTGAAAGGGAAGTCACTCAGTCATGTCCGACTCTTAGCGATCCCATGGACTTCAGCCTACCAGGCTCCTCTGTCCATGGATTTTCCAGGCAGAAATTCTGGAGTGGGGTGCCATTGCCTTCTCCATTAGAAGCAATTCTCTCAAGGGGGTGGAGTGCGTAGGAGTGTAAATGTTAGGGTCACCGTGCGCCATTTTAGAAGCTGCCTTCTGCATCATCTTCACGGCCAGAATGAGTCACTAAGACCCCCTGGCTTATTCCCAGGCTCCCACTGCTGCTGCAACAGCTGCCTTGGCCCTCGGGAGATCCCCACCCTGAGGCTCATGCTGCCCACACAAGAGTGAGGTGGGACTCTGTTCTCAGCAACAGTTTACCCAGAGCCCTTGAGCTGAAGAAAGCACAGCTCTCAGAGTAGCCCACAGCTGCTCCTGGAGGGTCTGCTCTCAGAGTCCAGATCCAAGCCTGACCCCAGGGGGCTCCTACCAGAGAGCCCCCACCTGGGCCCCACCCACCAGCAGTCACCCTCCAGCTCTCCTTCACTCAGTCTTCTGGTCCCAGGTGTCCCCCCTGGGGTTCACCTTTCCTCCAGTGACTGAGCTGGGAACACTCATTCCCTTGCAGTGCAAAGCCCCCTCCCACGCAGAGTGTGTGGTCTGGCTCTGTGGTCTAAACAGGACAATATAGTCCATCGAACATTCCAAGACAAGAAAGTCCAAAATCACCCACCACCCATCCCTGCCCTGCTACTCATTCAGTCTTAGAAACCTCCACCCAGAGGACATGAGCTTCCAGCCCAGGGTGTGAGCCATGCCATTGCTGTCCTTTTTGCATTCTTCCCTCCAGGATCAGAAAAAGAGGAGATTGGCCAGGTGTCCCCACTGCCTTTGTCTTTAGCTCCCAACTCCTGGGAACAAGTGCTTGGACCCACACCCCCTAAAAACAATAATGCTCGGTCATAAGACAGCCCATGTGCTCAGACGATGTTGCTGAACACAGCATCTCGGCCTGGAGCATCGCTGTTTGGTTTGTTCTTGTTGTTCACTCAGTCGTGTCTGACTCTTTGCAGCCCCATGAACTGCAGCACACCAGGCTTCCCTGTCCTTCTCTATCTCTCGGAGTTTGCTTAAACCCACCCGTTTGGTGGGTTTGATGGTTGATGCCGTCCAACCATCTTGTCCTCTGTCATCCGCTTCTTCTCCTGCCCTCAGTCTTTCTGTTTGGGTTACTTTGCTGCATTCAGGGTTCCCTGCAGACTGTGAATAGATAGATAGTCCTTCTGCAACCAAATATCTCTGGTGGATATATTCTAATCTCTATCCCAAAAGACAATAGTCCTTTTTGGTCTCTAAAGGATCTGTCTTTTCAGATGTAAAGTAGTGCCAAATTCTAGTCCCCACCAGACATTCTCAAACTGTCCCCAGAGTACTGGGTGGCAAGGATGCTCTGGAGACCTGGCCATGCTTGTTTTCTTGGGATACAGGTGCTGACAGTTGGTTTTCTTTAGGATAGAGCAGCCCTTTAACAAGCTCAGCGGACTCTTATCTCTCCCAAACTCCAAGCGGTACTTTCTTCTGTTGTTCTGGGAAATAGTGCAGGAGTCTAGCGGCGCTTGCCCACTCAATTCAATGGGGAAATAATGACATATCAACTGAGCCCTGTCATCACCACCACAACATCAAGGCAGAGTCCGTGGCAGGACCGAGGCTCGTGTGTCTCCCTGTTGGGTGGCACAGTCCCCTCCCCTGGAATGTCACACACCTCCAGCCCTGCGCTGTGCTGCCCAGGACCGAGGAGACGTAACTGAAGGGTACTGCTACCATCATCCAACCTCCCCTTCTTCAGACGAGTTGTGTTCCATGGTGTGTGCCATTTGGGGTGGGGAGAGGACCATCAGGAAGATGAAGAGGTGGCCGTGGTGGGGTTGAGGGTGGTTCTTCCTTATGGTTGGCATGATGGAAGGGAACCCATACTCCCTTTTAGGGAGGACTCTTGTCCTGGTTATCTGGAAGGTCTCGAGGGCAGAGAATCTTAGTGGGGAAAGGTTGAGGAATAATATTTCCCACTCTAGCGTGGTCTGTGAGAATGAAACGATGCCAACTGAAAGCATGGCCAAGCACAAATTCATACACTTCAAAGAATTTTTTATTTCTTCAGTCAGAAGGGATACAAAATTCCAGACTCTCGACTCTCTATTTCAGTTCCAAAATGATGAATTGCTGAGGTTGCAGTCTTTCCGAGAGTCTGTTTAGAGAAAGCAGCAAACGTATGAAAAGAGAAAACTGTGTTTTACCCAAATGAGCTCCCTGAGTTTGTGGAGTATGTTATTAAGCAAAGCCATGTTGGGACAAAAGTCATTTCACATTCCTAAAGGGTGACGCTCTACGATGCTTCGGTCTCAGGACCGACAAAGCTCTGGAGAAAGGATGGAGAAGGAGAACTCTCAAGTTACAGAGAATCCAGAGTTTCATGTGGAAAGGAAGAAAGGCAGGCACTTCTCAAACGCATGTCTTCCTTTGTTAGCCCCCACGAGGCTGGCATGAAGCTGACCATCCCAGATCCCCCTGGGCACCTCCATGGCCGGCTGGGTCCTGGAGGAGCTGGCGTGGGTTGGAAGCCCCGCTCACCCCACCAGTCCGGTGACCCAGTCCGGGAATCAAACTGCAGAACTCTGCGAGAGGCCCCACACTCATCCATCCCGAATGCCTCCCTTGATACTGAGTGGACACTTCTGGCACATGGACCACCTAAGCGTGAAATTCATTCCTGCCATGAGCATTAAATGAGCATCTGTGGTACACCCTGGTGGCTTCCTTTGACTTCCCTGGTGGCTCAGATAGTAAAGTGTCTGCCTATAGTGTGGGAGACCCGGTTCAATCTCTGGGTTGGATAGATCCCCTGGAGAAGGAGATGGAAACCCACTCCAGTGTTCTTGCCTGGAGAATCTCATGGACAGAGGAGCCTGATGGGCTGCAATCCATGGGGTGGCAAAGAGTCAGACACAACCGAGCAACTTCACTTCACTTCACTATGGTACACCAGACAGAGAGTCCCCAGGGAACTTTCTGGGGGAAACGGATGTGAAAACAACACTCTCTGAGGGTCCCAGCTCTCTGGACTGTTGGGGAAACAGAATGGGCTTCAGGAGAAGCACAAATCCAGCACAGGGGGAGTCAGCAACAGCACAAGAAAGTAACTTGTGTTCAAGATGCCCCTTGCTTATAGGACTCTTGGTGGTTTTATTCCCAAGTGGCCTTTATTGGGTGAAAAAAAAGAGTCCAGTGATCTGTATTTGCTATGCAGGCAACTTGAAACCCAGGCAGACATTCAGTGAGTAATTTCATGGGTTATTTTCTGTGTGTTTGACACTGTGCTGGGCACAAAAAAACTCCATGAAGATGAAAAGAGAGGAAAACAACTATATAAGGTGTAAAGATGGGCTTCCCCTGTGGCTCAGTGGTAAAGAATCCACCTGCCAATGCAGGAGACACAGGTTCAACCCCTGGGTCAGGAAGATCCCCTGGAGAAGGAAATGGCAACCCACTCAAGTATTCTTGCCTGGAGGATCCTATGGACAGAGGAGCCTAGTGGGCTACAGTCCGTGGGGTCCCAAAAAGCTGGACATGACTTGGGGACTCAGCGAGAGCACAAGCAAGGAGTAAAGACACTGAGCCTGCCATCAGGGTGCTTCCAGTCTAGCGAAGAAACAGCCCTGGAAACCTGCAGGATACAGAGTGTGTTGCTTCAGAAAAAGGCTGGGCGTTTTTCTTTGCTATGCCAAAGCTTTTGAACTTAATTAGGTCCCATTTGTTTGTTTTTGCTTTTATTTCCATTACTCTAGGAGATGGATCAAAAAAATATTTGTGTGATGTATGTCAAAAAGCGGTCTGCCTATGTTTTCCTCTGGGAGTTTTATAGTATTTAGTCTTACATTTAGGTCTTTAATTCATTTTGAGGGTTTTTTGTTTTTGTATATGGTATTAGAGAATGTTCTAATTTCATTCTTTCATGAAATTAACTGCAGAATGGAAGAAAATATTTGCAAATGATGCAACCAACAAGGGATTAATTTCCAAAATATACAAATAGCTCATAGAGCTCAATACCATAAAAACCAAACAACCCAATTAAAAATGGGCAGAAGATCTAAATAGACATTTTTCCAAAGAAGACATACAGATGGCCAACAGACACACAAAAAGATGCTCAGCATTGCTAATTATTACAGAAATGCAGACCAAAACTGCAAGGAGGTACCAATACAATATCATGTAATATCACTGATATGCTAAATCTAAAAAATGATTAAATAAACTTATTTACAAAACAGAAACAGACTCATAGACATATAAAACAAACTTATGGTAACCAACAGAGAAAGAAAATTGTCAGTCACTCAGTCGTGCCAACCCATTGCAACCCCATGACTGTAGCCCACCAGGCTCCTCTGTCCATGGAATTCTCCAAGCAAGAATACTGGAGCAGGTTGCCATTTCCTTTTCCAAGAGATCTTCCTGACTCATGCATCGAACCCCCATCTCCCACATTGTAGGCAGATACTTTATCATCTGTGCCACCAGGGAAGCCCAGAAGAGAAAGGGGGGAGGATAAATTTGGAGTTTGGAATTAACAGATACATATTGCTACATATAAAATAGATAAACAAGGACCTATTGTACAGCACGGGCTTCCCAGGTGGGGCTAGTGGTAAAGAACCCGCTTGCCAATGCAGGAGACATAAGAGATGCAGGTTCGATCCCTGGGGCAGGAAGATCCTCTGGAGGAAGAAATGACAGCCCGCTCCAGTATTCTTGCCTGGAGAATCCCCATGGACACAGGATCCTGGTGGGCTACAGTCCATGGGGTCACAAAGAGTCAGACACGACTACAGCGACCTAGCTCGCATGTACTGTATAGTACAGGGAACAATACTCGATAGCCTGTAATAACATATAATGGAAAAGAACCTGGAAAAGAATATATATACATGTATATATACACACAAACACACATATTTTCTCTCTCTCTCTCTCTCTCTCTGTGTATATATATACATAAAATAATCATTTTCCTGTACACCTGAAACTAACACAATGTTGTAAGTCAACTATACTTCAACTTAAAAAAAAAAAAGGAAAGAGGCTGAGTAAGAGAGGACATCCAGAGGGAGACTCAGCAGAGGTGGGCAGCAAATGCCTCCCAAGGGGGTACAGAGTGTGCCAGTGGGGTGCAGGCGTGGCGGGGAGGCAGGGAGAGTCTTCTGAACGCTGTGCAGTGTGGGCAGAGCCGGGGCAGGTCCCAGGCACAGCCGGTCAGGGTGTGGTGTGGGGGCAGGGAGTGGGGTGTGGGTGGGAAGAGCTTGAGGGTGGGAGGTCAGGGAAGAGGTGTGAAGGTAGATCAGGCCAGGGAGGGTGCAGGTCCTGCAGTGAGGAGGGACCAAGGCAGAAGGTTTGGATTTTCTGCTTCAGGCAATGGAGAGTCAAGGAAGGGCTGATAAAGGATTTTAAGCTAAGGAGTAACAGCATTTGCTATTCAAAAATTGTGAACTCTTTTTTTTTTTGACTACAAACTACTGCCTGTTCATTGACCAAAAAACTCAGCGAGCACAGAAAACACTAAGAAACTTGAATATCATTTACAAAAATGAAAAATCATAATCCCATCACCTAGAAAGAAAGATAAGCAAACTGTGAGCATCTGGTGTTTGTCTTGCTGTTCCCTATAGATCCTGGGGTTGGGCGTTTGGATGGGAGATGAAGGCATGAGACCCGGAGAGGTTACCACATCAGTCAAGGTGGAAAGAAGGCAAAAGGAGCCTCATGCATGGACTGTCAACAAGGTTCCCAAGGAGCCTCCCTTCTCAGTTAGGCTGAATTCAGGTCTGTTTACTTTCTTCCAGATGAAGAGAACAACATTTATACACAGTGTTATCTGAAAAATTAAAAAAAATATGGTGAAAATATTTTCAAAAGCCAAAAGTTATTTCTCTTTTCATCAGTTTCCTTGTCATAATATTTAGAATTCTGGGCTGAGGAAGGGAGGGGAGAGAATTAAGAGGTGGGAAACCATGGATAGGGTTTCCTTGGTGGCTCAGATGGGAAAGAATCCACCTGCAATGCAGGAGACTCAGGTTCAATCCCTGGGTCGAGAAGATCCATTGGAGTTGGGCATGGCAATCCACTCCAGTATCTTGCCTGGAGAATCCCATGGACAGAGGAGCCTGGCGGGCTACAGTCCATGGGCTTGCAAAGAGTCAGGCACGACTGAGTGACTAGGCACCCACACAACCCGTGAATTACATGAAGCTTTTTGACGACCTGCTCTGGCTGTGCCCCCACCGTCACACTGGGCCAGTGTTACCACCGTGCCCATCCCACGCAGGTACATTCTCACTGGCTTGTTACTTTACTTACTCTGTTATGTTTATTTTCCATCTCCTCCAGCTAGAATGTAAAATCCTCAGACAGAGAAGTGTCTTTCTTGTTTCCCATGGAATCTCTGTGAAAGAACGTCAGCATTGCAATCGGCTTGCTCTCTGGTGAATCCGATGCGGCAATTCTTGCAGAAACACCAGGCACAGTCCAACGAAGGGCGCTGTTTTTACGGTGTCACTCTAGCTGGCTGTTGACTGGCTGAGCCCTGTGCTCTCCAGACATCAATCCAAAATCCTAGCTGGGAGAAGAGTCCAGCAATTGGCTGTTTCCAGGTGGCCATTCGGAGAGGGCAATGGCAACCCACTCTAGTGTTCTTGCCTGGAGAATCCTGTGGACAGAGGAGCCTGGTGGGCTGCTGTCCATGGGGTCGCACAGAGTCGGACACAACTGAAGCGACTTAGCAGCAGCAGTTGGCCATTTCTTCTAGGGCTCTCACTGAATTGGGCTTTCTGACCACTGTTGTCTTCCACAGGAGACCTGGAGTCCCTGGAGGTCTCACAGAGTTCCATTAGGATTTATCCAGGAAGTGGCTTTGTTATTTAATGTTGATGACGAGTCCACCGCTTCCACTGGGAAGCCAGTGTACATGGAGGTACCCGCAGCAGATTGGATTTCTCAGAGGTGGCCGAGCCAACACACATCCCACCCCATGCATTCTGACTGTGTGATGGATGCATCTGCAAACAGGGGGGGCATCCGTATTCCTTCCCCCCTGAACCAGGGCAGAACTCTGTGACCGCCACAGCCAATAGACCACGGTGGGCAGGATGCCTCAGGCCTGCCAAGGCCAGGTCATAAAGGCATACAGATCTGCCTCTCTCTCTGTTTACAGGTGGTCACACTTAGATGCTGGTCACCCAGGTCACATGGAGAGTCACATGGGAGTGTCCTGGCCCACAGTCCCAGGTGGGCCCCCAGCTAATAGCCAGCATCAACGACCATGTATGAGAGTTGTGAGCCTTCAAATGATTTCAACCCCCAGCCTTCGAGTCTTCCATCTGAGGCCCCAGGAGTCACACAGCAGCTACAGGCCACCCCAGCTGTGCCCTAACCAAATTCCTGATGCACAGAAACTGTCAGAAATTTAAAAAAAAAAAAAAAAGAAAAAAAAAGGGAGGGAATTCCCTGGTGGTTCAGTGGTAAAGAATCTGCCTGCCAGAGCAGGAGACATGGATTCAATCCCTGATCCAGGAAGCTCCCACATGCCATGGAGCAGCAAAGCCCATGTGCCACAGCTATTGAGCCTGTGCTCCGGAGCCTGGGAGCTGCAATTACTGAGCCCACATGCTGAGCTGTTGCAGCCCATGTGCCCTACAGCCTGTGCTCCACAACAAGAGAAACCCCAACAATGAGAAGCCTACAGATTGAAGCTAGAGAGTAGCCTCTGCTTGCCAAGACTAGAGAAAAGCCTGTGCAGCAACAAAGATCCTGGATAGTAAAAAATCAATCAATCAGTAAAATTATTTTAAAAAAAGAAATAATAAAGGATAATCATTCAAGCCATTATATTTTGGGATCATTTGTTATGTAACCACAGCTAACTAATACACAGCCTTCTTGAGACCACTATGTTTTCACTCCCAGCCTATATGAACCTCAATAAAAGAAATGACAAGGATGGGGGCTTGGCCATCTGGCTAGAAGAGGGGTGTAGGGGACTTGTATCCAGCTATGCTTACTTCCAGAGCACTCTGTTTTCATGTGGGGCGACTGGAAGTAGGACATGATGGAAAAGCTGAGAGCTAGCATCACTATACCTGTACATCTCACACGCTAGTAAAGTCACGCTCAAAATTCTCCAAGCCAGGCTTCAGCAATACGTGAACCGTGAACTTCCAGATGTTCAAGCTGGTTTTAGAAAAGGCAGAGGAACCAGAGATCAAATTGCCAACATCTGCTGGATCATCAAAAAAGCAAGAGAGTTCCAGAAAAACATCTACTTCTGCTTTATTGACTATGCCAAAGCCTTTGACTGTGTGGATCACAATAAACTGTGGAAAATTCTGAAAGAGATGGGAATACCAGACCACCTGACCTGCCTCTTGAGAAATTTGTATGCAGGTCAGGAAGCAACAATTAGAACTGGACATGGAACAACAGACTGGTTCCAAATAGGAAAAAGAGTACGTCAAGGATGTATATTGTCACCCTGTTTATTTAACTTTCTATGCAGAGTACATCATGAGAAACACTGGGCTGGAAGAGACACAAGCTGGAATCTAGATTGCTGGGAGAAATATCAATCACCTCAGATATGCAGATGATACCACCCTTATGGCAGAAAGTGAAGAGGAACTCAAAGCCTCTTGATGAAAGTGGAAGTGGAGAGTGAAAAAGTTGGCTTAAAGCTCAACATTCAGAAAACAAAGATCATGGCATCCAGTCCCAGTACTTCATGGCAGATAGATGGGGAAACAGTGGAAACAGTGCCAGACTTTATTTTTCTGGGCTCCAAAATCACTACAGATGGTGACTGCAGCCATGAAATTAAAAGACGCTTGCTCCTTGGAAGGAAAGTTATGACCAACCTAGATAGCAGAGACATTACTTTGCCAAAAAGGTTCATCTAGTCAAGGCTATGGTTTTTCCTGTGGTCATGTATGGATGTGAGAGTTGGACTGTGAAGAAGGCTGAGTGCCGAAGAATTGATGCTTTTGAACTGTGGTGTTGGAGAAGACTCTTGAGAGTCCCTTGGACTGCAAGGAGATCCAACCAGTCCATTCTAAAGGAGATCAGCCCTGGGATTTCTTTGGAAGGAATGATGCTAAAGCTGAAACTCCAGTACTTTGGCCACCTCATGTGAAGAGTTGACTCATTGGAAAAGACTCTGATGCTGGGAGGGATTGGGGGCAAGAGGAGAAGGACGCCAGAGGATGAGATGGCTGGATGGCATCACTGACTTGATGGACGGACGTGAGTCTCAGTGAACTCCTGGAGATGGTGATGGACAGGGAGGCCTGGCGTGCTGCGATTCATGGGGGTCACAAAGAGTTGAACACAAATGAGCGACTGATCTGATCTGATACCTGTACAAGTGTCTCTGCAATCAACCAACCTGGTAAGTACATTCAGTAGCCCTTCCATAACCTGGTAAAGGCAATCCGAGGCTCTTCTCATCGATCCATGAGAATAGCTAAACAAGCTGCTACTTTGAGAACTAGATGTATTCTTGGGTCTATAATGTTATTGGGGCTCCCAGTGAATGGAAGTAGACCTACCCCATCCCACTTCCCACCTCCCACACCCACCGAACCTCCAATTGTGTCAATGCTGGAAATGATGCCAGCTCCATTTTTAGAAGTGCAAGCCACTTTGAGGACTATGAAGAGACAAGCAATGACTGCCAACATCTGTGTTAATGTTATACATCTGGAATAAAACAAGAGGAGTGTATGTGACATCATCCTAGCTGTCAAGAAGGCCAGAGAATAAATGGCTTCCAAGAAGTGTGTTCCTTAGACGCCAGCAAGTCTCCTGCTAGTGGAGGGGCTATGGGGATTCAGGTCTTGATGAAGAGCAATCGGAGAATTGATTCCATTTCTGTAAACAAATGGCCTCTCACGTGTTGGCCTCGCACACAGCTTGGAAAGCTCGCTCCACTGGAGACTTTTCTGGGAAAATAGCAACACTTTTCTGAAGGAGTCAAAATGTATGAAAACAAAAAAAAGATTAGAAAGAAAACAGCTTTGGAGAAGGGATGGAAATCATGGTGCTGTGTCTTGCTTGTCAAGTTGCTTCCTGGAGGATGCCTCGCTTGCTCAGCATTCCCCTCTGAGTAGCAGCAGGTTATCTCTGGTTCACCCTTGAATGAACCGCAGTAAAAATGCCTGGGGTGGCAAGTGTCAGGCTGATGTAAGGGGAGGAGATAAATGAGAAATGCAGGGTTACACCCTTTCTAGGGAATGTTTGAAAATGTGCCAGTGTTCCTGAAAATCTATGACTGCTTTCAGCATTTGAGAACGAAGAGGGGCAGTTCAGAGCTCTAGAAAGGGGAAGGGAGTCCGTTTAAGGGCTGGAAGAGCCTTGTTTGTATATTTAAATGGCTGCCATGATCATGCACACTAGACTTTTTTCTCTAAGAGAAACTTGTGAGGTTTGTAACAAAAAGAAAAGGGGGAAGATCACGTATCTCTATTTTTGTTAGAGAAGTGGTTTTTATTGCAAGAGTCCTTGTGATTTACCTAAAACAGGTATCACGAACTACAAAGTAGAAAATGAATCTTTCTGATAACCTGTTGTGGTGTTTCACCTGAGTTTAATCCTATACCTGGAGCCAAAAGCCTTTCCCTACTTGGAAAATACAACTCCACAAATCCATTGCCTGGGGAGAGAAGTGAGGCCTCTTCAGTGGACCATGAAAGACAAAGTCAAATTGGAAAAACAGAAGACAGATAGCTAGGGTCTTTTCTAAACTTTATAGATAACAGTGTATCTGATTCATCAATATATAGATTTGAATCCAATAAACATTTTGAGACCTCTGTTGTGCCAGAAACATATTTTATATGTGATTTGTATATATGATGTGCATATATAAATTCTAAATGAAGTCAACCCTGAATATTCATTGGAAGGACTGATGCTGAAACTGAAGCTCCAAACTCAATCTATGAGGCCACCATCACCCTAATACCAAAACCTGACAAAGATCCCACAAAAAAAGAAAACTACAGGCCAATATCACTGATGAACGTAGATGCAAAAATCCTTAACAAAATTCTAGCAATCAGAATCCGACAACCCATTAAAAAGATCATACACCATGACCAAGTGGGCTTTATCCCAGGGATACAAGGATTCTTCAATATCCGCAAATCAATCAATGTAATACACCACATTAACAAATTGAAAAATAAAAACCATATGATTATCTCAATAGATGCAGAGAAAGCCTTTGACAAAATTCAACACCCATTTATGATAAAAACTCTCCAGAAAGCAGGAATAGAAGGAACATACCTAAACATAATAAAAGCTATATATGACAAACCCACAGCAAACATTATCCTCAATGGTGAAAAATTGAAAGCATTTCCTCTAAAGTCAGGAACAAGACAAGGGTGCCCACTTTCACCATTACTATTCAACATAGTTCTGGAAATTTTGGCCACAGAAATCAGAGCAGAAAAAGAAATAAAAGGAATCCAAATTGGAAAAGAAGAAGTAAAACTCTCACTTTTTGCAGATGACATGATCCTCTACATCGAAAACCCTAAAGACTCCACCAGAAAATTACTAGAACTAATCAATGATTATAGTAAAGTTGCAGGATATAAAATCAACACACAGAAATCCCTTGCATTCCTATACACTAATAATGAGAAAACAGAAAGAGAAATTAAGGAAACAATTCCATTCACCATTGCAACAGAAAGAATAAAATACTTAGGAATATATCTACCTAAAGAAATCTCCTGTGTATTCTTGCCACCTCTTCTTAATATCTTCTGCTTCTGTTAGGTCCCTACCACTTCTGTCCTTTATCGAGCCCATCTTTGCATGAAATATTCCCTTGGTATCTCTAATTTTCTTGAAGACTTCTCTAGTCTTTCCCATTCTGTTGTTTTCCTCTATTTCTTTGCACTGATCGTAGAGGAAGACTTTCTTATCTCTCCTTGCTATTCTTTGGAACTCTGCATTCAAATGGGTATAACTTTCCTTTTCTCCTTTGCTTTTCACTTCTCTTCTTTTCCTAGCTATTTGTAAGGCCTCCTCAGACAGCCATTTTGCTTTTTTGCATTTCTTTTTCTTGGGGATGGTCTTGATTCCTGTCTCCTGTACAATGTCATGAACCTCCATCTATAGTTCATCAGGCCCCTTAAATCTATTTCTCACTTCCACTGTATAGTCATAAGGGATTTGATTTAGGTCATACCTGAATGGTCTAGTGGTTTTCTCCACTTTCTTCAATTTCAGTCTGAATTTGGCAATAAGGAGTTCATGATCCAAGCCACAGTCAGCTCCTGGTCTTGTTTTTGCTGACTGTATAGAGCTTCTCCATCTTTGGCTGCAAAGAATATAATCAATCTGATTTCGGTGTTCACCATCTGGTGATGTCCATGTGTAGAGTCTTCTCTTGTGTTGTTGGAAGAGGGTGTTTGCTATGACCAGGTAGGATGGATTAAATCCCACAACTAAGGGAGCCCTCAATCTCCTCTGGAGATCTGATAATTATCTTAAAAGAAGATCATCATGCCTTGAAAAATATCAGACCCAGTTGTGGATTTCTCCCAACCTTGCCCAAGTAAAGCTGTGATGTGCTTTGCTCTAGTTATTTACTGTTTTTTAAAAAATATTTTTACTTATTTATTCGGCTGCACTGGTTTCTTGGTTGCAGCATACAAGATCTTTGATCTTCACTGTGGCATGTGGGATCTAGTTCCCTGACTGAGAATCAAACCCAGACCTCTGCATTGGAAGCTCGGAGTCTTAGCCACTGGACCACGAGGGAAGTCCCTCCAGTCATTTATTGAAACCACAAATCTGCAATAAGGGTAATGATAGGAGCATCTAAAACAAAATAATAAGAGGCAGCCAGACCAAACAGTCCACAGACACTCCCGGCAGCAAGGCTGTCCTGTCCACGATGGACTGAGCATCCTGTGACCAGCACTTTCGTATCGGGGCTCCTGACTGCTTTCTGCTTAGTCTGGCTTATCTGACTGGAGACTAGAGTTAGAAAGACTTGATCTCTCTTGCCGCCTTCATCGCTAACCTGGGCATCCTGTTTTTCTTCCTGTCCTCTGCCAGCTGGAGAAATGAGGTAAAACATGCCCAAAGTCAGGCAAACCACAATGAGATTTGATGGTGGAAAGTTCTTGGCTGTGAAGTGCTATTCAAGTCCCAAAGCTTATAAAAATTGAGATTTAATGCACAGCAGAGTGGTCAGGACAGAGTGCAGAGTCCCACATTCTTCAGTTACATCCTCTGATGTGATGAGGAAGAAAAAGGGGTGAGATCTGGGGAGCACAAGGGTGGAGTGATTACATTTGAAACTGGCTACTGGATCCAGTGCAAAATGAATGGGGACTGCCTTGTACAGAAAGTATTAAGGAGTTCAGGCTGCTGACAACAGAGCCCTGTTCTAAGCGTGAGGCCCTGGTGTGCAGGGGCCTGGGTGATGACCCAGACCACATGCCATGAGACCAGTCCTGCACAGAATCAAACCAAAAGGGGAAGATGTCTCTGATGCTCAGTGAGACTCAGTGAAGCTGAGTGAAACACAGCGGATGCGTCAGAATGGGCAATGTGGGGAGAGTGAGCACCAGCCCCATGAGGCCCGGGATATCAGGGTGCTGAGGATTAAGGGGAAAAAAATCAGAAGACAAACCCGGTTGCTTTAGGATGCATTCTTATTTCCACAGTCATCTTCAAGGTGGCACAAATCTATATTACTAAAATTAGAATACCCTTCAACACTTTGGGGATGAAACTTAATTCATTATATTTTATTATAGATAAACATATTTTTTATGTGTAAGTATATTTACATTTTTCCTTCCTAAATGGGAGGGAAATCCCCAAAAAGAGGGGATATATGTATACATATGGCTGATTCACTTTGCTGCACAGTAGAAACGAATGCAACATTGTAAAGCAACTATATGCCAATAAAAATTAATTTTAAAAAATATTCTTGAGTTAGGCCATTTGAATTCATTGGTGCTTTTACTTGTGTTCCTAGGATGATTTTATTTTTTCGAAGATTTTCCAAATTCAGTCTTAAAAAGACCAAAAGCTTAATTGTTAAAGAGAACTTCATCGAACCTAATGAGAATTTAGGTACTGAGCATTTTTTATTTTTCTGTGTCTCTTTTTGTTATGTATTATCTCCCTTCCTTTGACTTTCTTCCCTCCATTTTCTCTCCTCCTCCTGCACCACATGAGCCCAGATGTGTTTTACTGTCTGCATAATACAGCTATGTTTGTATGGCTTCTAACTATAGCCATCAGGGAACCCTGAATCATGACATTATATGAGCAAACTCAATTTTTCAGGATGCTGGCTCCATTTCTACAGAGATATCACAGTAGTCTGGTATTACTATTACTTAGGTAACACACTGGCCTAATCCAGGGTAAGCATAAAAGATAAATACATAAAAGTATACATTTTGTTGTTGTTCAGTCGCTAAGTCTTGTGTGACTCCTTGCGACCCCATGGACTGCAGCACACCAGGATTCCCTGTCCTTCACTATCTCCCAGAATTTGTTCAAACTCAAGTCCATAGAGTCAGTGATGACTTCCAACCATCTCATCTTCTGTTGCCCCCTTCTCCTCCTGCCCTCAATCTTTCCCAGCATCAAGGTCTTTTCCAATGAATCGGCTCTCCTCATCAGGTGGCCAAAATATTGGAGCTTCAGCTTTAGCACCAGTCCTTCCAATGAATATTCAGGACTGATTTCCTTAAGGATGGACTGGTTGGATCTCCTTGCAGTCCAAGGGACTCTCAAGGGTCTTCTCAAACACCACAGTTCAAAAGCATCAATTCTTCGGTGCTCAGCCTTCATTATGGTCCAACTCTCACATCCATACATGACCACAGGAAAAACCATAGCTTTAACTATACAGACCTTTGTGGGCAAAGTGACGTCTCTGCTTTTTAATACACTGTCTAGGTTGGTCATAGTTTTTCTCCAAGGAGAAAATATCTTAATTTCATGGCTGCAGTCACCGTCCGCAGTGATTTTGGAGCCCAGGAAAATAAAATTTGCCACTGCTTCCATTTTTTCCCTTTCTATTTGCCATGAAGTTGCCAGATGCCAAGATCTTAGTTTTTTTTTTTTTTTTAATGTTGAGTTTCAAGCTGGAATCAAGATTGCCAGGAGAAATATCAACAACCTCAGATACACAGATGCTACAACTCTAGTGGCAGAAAGTGAAGAGAAACTAAAGAGCCTCTTGATGAGGGTAAAAGAGGAGAGTAAGACCACTGGCTTGAAATTTAACACATCTTATCTAGAAAACTGCATTTGCAGGAAGACGACTAGATTTTCAGATGGAAGTTGATTGCAGTTTCTTGAAATACACATACTTTTCTAGCTCAAGTTCGTCAATTTTATCTTTTTGAAGAACCAGTTTTTGCTTTTACTGATTTTCTCCATTGTTTTCTACTCTCTGTTTTGCTAATTTGTGCTCTAATCTTTATTATTCCTTCCACTTGATTTAGGTTTAGACTGCTGTTGTTTTTCCAGTGCCTTCAGGCAGAGGGTGAGGTTATTAATTTGAGATCTTTTTTTCTGTACTATTATTGGCATTTACAGCTATAGATTTTCCTCTAAGCACTGCTTTAGCTGCATTTCATAAGTTCTGGTATGTTATGTCTTAAATATTTTTTAAGATATCTCAAAATATTTCCTAATTTCTCTTATGATTTCCTCTTGGTTATTTAATTTCCACATACTCATGTATTTCCTAAATTTCTTTCTGTTATTGATCCTTAATTTCTTTCCATTGTATTTATAAAACATACTTTGCATTATTTCAGTCATTTTAAATTCATTTAGACTTGTTGGAGAAGGCAATGGCACCCCACTCCAGTACTCTTGCCTGGAAAATCCCATGGATGGAGGAGCCTGGTGGGCTGCCGTCTATGGGGTCGCACAGAGTCGGACACGACTGAAGCGACTTAGCAGCAGCAGCAGCAGACTTGTTTTATGGTGCAGCATTTTTTTAATTTTAAAGAAGTTTCCATGTATATTGAAAAAATTTATATTCTGCTGTTGTTACATGGAGTTTTCTAGAGATGTCCATTAACTTTTATAGTGCTGCTATTGTCTTCTATTTCCTTGTTGATTTTCTGCCTAGCAGTTCTATAATCCATTATGGAGATATGAATGTCTCCAACTGTTATTGTTGAATGGTGTATTTCTTCCCTTAATTCTGTCAGTTTCTGCTTCATATACTTTGGAGCTCTGTTAAGTACATAAATATTTATAATTATTTTATCTTCCAGATGGATTTATCTTTTTATCATTGGATTATTATCCACTCAAAATCCGTTCGTATATAATATTATTGTTGATATCATTGTGTTTACACCCGACATTTAACTTTTTGGGGTATGTTCATATACGACCTTTTTGTTCCCCTATTCCTTCTTTCTGCTTTCCCTTGCATTGAGCAAATATTGTTTAGTGCGACATCTTCATTCTTTTAATGATTTTTCACTGTATTTTTGAATACTTTCTTAGTGGTTAGTTTAGGGTTTTTATATATCTTCAGTTCAGTTCAGTTGCTCAGTCGTGTCCGACTCTTTGCGACCCCATGAATCGCAGCTCACCAGGCCTCCCAGTCCATCACCAACTCCCGGAGTTCACTCAGACTCACGTCCATCGAGTCACTGATGCCATCCAGCCATCTCATCCTCTGTCGTCCCCTTCTCCTTCTGCCCCCAATCCCTCCCAGCATCAGGATCTTTTCCAATGAGTCAACTCTTCGAATGAGGTGGCCAAAGTACTGGAGTTTCAGCTTTAGCATCATTCCTTCCAAAGAAATCCCAGGGCTGATCTCCTTCAGAATGGACTGGTTGGATCTCCTTGCAGTCCAAGGGACTCTCAAGAGTCTTCTCCAACACCACAGTTCAAAAGCATCAATTCTTCGGCACTCAGCCTTCTTCACAGTCCAACTCTCACATCCATACATGACCACTGGAAAAACCATAACCTTGACTAGACGGAACTTTGTTGGCAAAGTAATGTCTCTGCTATCTAGGTTGGTCATAACTTTCCTTCCAAGGAGTAAGCGTCTTTTAATTTCATGGCTGCAGTCACCATCTGCAGTGATTTTGGAGCCCCCCAAAATAAAGTCTGACACTGTTTCCACTGTTTCCCCATCTATTTCCCATGAAGTGATGGGACCAGATACCATGATCTTTGTTTTCTGAATGTTGAGCTTTAAGCCAACTTTTTCACTCTCCACTTTCACTTTCCTCAAGAGGCTTTTGAGTTCCTCTTCACTTTCTGCCATAAGGGTGGTGTCATCTGCATATCTGAGGTGATTGATATTTCTCCCGGCCATCTTGATTCCAGCTTGTGTTTCTTCCAATCCAGCGTTTCTCATGATGTACTCTTCATAGAAGTTAAATAAGCAAGGTGACAATATACAGCCTTGATGTACTCCTTTTCCTATTTGGAACCAGTCTGTTGTTCCATGTCCAGTTCTAACTGTTGCTTCCTGACCTGCATACAGATTTTTCAAGAGGCAGGTCAGGTGGTCTTAATGAGTATCTAATTCAGATTTATACTACCTTAATTCCAATGAGAGACAGAAACATTATTCCTATATAACTATTCTTTCCCCCTCCTTTTGGTATTATTATTAAGCATATCACACATATATACTATATTAGAAATTCAATATCACACTGCAAAATTATTACTTTATATAATTTTATATGTTTTAGAGAATGTAAGAGAAGGAGGAAGCCATGGTTCAAATGCCACAAACTCTTTCAACTCCTACAGATGATGGGTAGATTTTCCTGAGTAAATTTTCTTGATTTGCTGTGTCCCATCAGAACAATTTCCATAGAGTTTAAATGATGTTTGGTGTTCTTTATCATTTTCACAGTTGTGCTTATTCTGCAGGGACAGGCCCGAGTGGGAACTCATTTTCCCATCCTGGATGTGGAACTCGGACATCTGTGCTGTAGCCTCTCGTTGCTCTTAGAGGAATGCTTCATGTACACAGCGAACAGCTTTCAGGATGGTTTAAGTGGCCTGTGCAGGGCTTCCCTGGTAGCTCCATAGTAAAGACTCCAACTGCCAATGCAGGAGACACGGGGTCAGTTCCTGTTCTGGGAAGAGCCCTCATGCTGAGGAGCAAGTAAATGCACACACCGCAAGTACTGAGCCTGTGCTCTAGAGCCCAGGAGCCACAGCTATGGAGCTCACATGTCACAACTACTGAAGCCCAAGTGGTCTAGAGCGTGTGCTCTGCAACAAGAGAAGCCACTGCAACGAGAAGTCGGCACACGGCAGCCACAGAGTAGCCCCGGTTCACCACAACTAGGAAAAGCAATGAAGCAGCTCAGCAACGAAGACCCAGCAGTCAAAAATAAATGAATAATAACAAATTATAATCATAAATATAAATATATAATAAAATAAATAAAAATTACAAATGGCCTGTATGAGGGAAGGAAAGACTTTTCTTCATAGTCACAATGTCACTGAACACATGTGTGATGCATGTTTTGAGTCTGATTGATTGGATAAGTGTTTGTTTATACCCTACCATCTGCATCAGACAGGATGGGAGATGGTTTAACAGCTACATGCACTACAGCAAGAAAGATGAAAATTAACAGAGAAAGTAAAGCAAAGGGAAAGTAAGAACTGCTCAGAGGTATTGCTAAAAATGTTGTTCAGTCTCTAAGTCGTGTCTGACACTGGGAACCCATGGACTGCAGCATGCCAGGTTTCCCTGCCCTTCAATATCTCCTGGAATTTGCTCCACCCCTGTCCACTGAGTTGGTAATGATGAATTTATGCTAAGATAATAGATGTTTTCTCTTTCTTGACTGCTCAGTGGAACCAGAAAAATATGTGGCTTTTTTCAAGAGGAACTATACTTGAGAGCTTATCCCATGATTGAAACTCACAGCCTAAGTGAGCACTTCAGTTAGATTCTTTGGGGCTTATTTCTCAACAGCACTTAACCTATGAGATCAGCTACTCATTGACACAGTTTCCAAGCCATTTGCTTTAATACAAATGTTCCTTCTCTCTTGCGCCAGTATTTATAAGCTCCACACAGAAATTCACTACCTAGCTTGTTTCTCAGAAATATTCCACTAAAATTTACCATTGCCTTTCTTGTCTTATAAAAATAAATAACTGAAGTTGAAAAGTATATGAATAATCCATTTGGATTCATTGGGAAGATCTTGGCTCTGAATATATAGAGTTGATATACCGACGACTAAATTCCCCTTCAGTCTAATTATTGTTGTTTCATAACACTAGTCCAAAGTCTTTAATTCTTGCTTCAAACTCTATTGTTAAGTCATAAATATTAAATTCCATCACAGCTGTCGTTGGTCCTTTAAGACAGTAGACTTGTAGCCACATAAATGTAATTAAATCGCCCCTGGAATTTCAAAACTTGGAGCTTCTTTATTCAGTTGTGGTGAAATCTGCCTACCGATATTTATTCCCACCCTTCTCCTTTGGTAACAAAAACCCTGATTTTATTCAGAGTGGCAATTTGACCAGCCTCAGACAATGATTCATGATGGGTTTAGGCCAATTATGACAATCTTTCATCTTTGCCACATACTCTTTTTCCCAGACTGCTTTGCAAAAAAGGGTGGCTGTTTGACCCAAATCTGGTCATGAGATGGTTTGAGGAAGCTGCTAAGGGGTTATCTGGGGAATATTTTCTTCTGTTGTAAAAGGAAATTCCTTTTTTTTTTTTTTTTCATCCAGAATCTTTTTTCTTTCTAAATTAAATGTCTCTTGCAAGGATGTGATATTAGAACTGTGACAGCTATTTTGTGGGTACAAGCCTGGGGATAAAATATTGATATCTTGAGGACTAGAAGGATGAATCTGCATCCTAATGACATTTTCAGAATTTCTGCACCAAACCTGGACCCTTATCTTCAAACATACTATGTGAGACAAACCACCTTAGAGTTTAAGTTGCTTTCAGTCAGGCATTCTGTTGCTTGGAACTTACAGTGGCCCTACCAAGTGGTTAGTTAAAATCGGTGGTCTACAGAGAATTTTACCATGAAGGCAGAGTAGATCTTAACCCCATGGAGGATAGTACTTAAAACAATATTTGAACAATTTATTTAGATAGTTGTGTCACTAATAACTTTTCTGAAGACCTTCTATTTCAGTAAATAGTCATTGAAAACCCAAACAGAGCAGTGTCGTTGGGGGTTTTCCTTGTCTGCATCTGAATAAAGGTGACTGGGACCCTGCAGAAAACCCTGGTCAGATTTGCAAGACAAAAAAGCTCCCCCATCCTGAGCGGATCTCACCAAATATTTGCTGCTTTTGGATGTTCTGCAGGTTCCTGCTCAGAGCTCCTAAAGAAGCATCTGCAAGCTCTTTCTTGGCTCCCAGGTCTCCTTGGAAATGGAGGGTTGCCTCGTAGCCCACTGCATCCCCTTATCCTCCAACCCTGCCTTTACTGTGCCCCAGGGTTGATGTGTGCTCAGGTGAGCAGAGGCCTGGCTGTGGACTCCTCGTGAGGGTCTTTGCACCATCACAGTTGAATTCATACACTAATCTCGCCTGTTTCTAACTACATGACCCACCAACCCACTGTGGGAGGTTGACTCAATACACATCTGTTACTGTTTATAAAAGAGTGTGTCTGCTCCCCATTTCCTTTTTAAATGCATCTAAGAGCAGGGTCTCCAGAAGTCATTGGGTCCTGCCTCCCTTCAGGTCAACACCAAATCCTTACTAAGACATCTCTGTTCATTTCCTAGGCAAACCATTCAATATCACAGTAATCCAAGTCTACGCCCCAACCAGTGATGCTGAAGCTCAAGTTGAATGGTTCTATGAAGACCTACAAGACCTTCTAGAAATAACACCCCAAAAAGATGTCCTTTTCATTATAGGGGATTGGAATGCAAAAATAGGAAGTCAAGAGATACCTGGAGTAATAGACATATTTGGCCTTGGAGTACAGAATGAAGTGGGGCAAAGGCTAATAGAGTTTTGCCAAGAGAACGCACTGGTCGTAGCAAACACCCTCTTCCAAACACACAAGAAGACTCTACACATGGACATCACCAGATGGTCAATAGCAAATCAGATTGATTATATTCTTTGCAGCCAAAGGTGGAGAAGCTCTATACAGTCAGCAAAAACAAGACTGGGAGCTGACTCTGGCTCAGATCATGAACTCCTTATTGCCAAATACAGACTGAAATTGAAGAAAGTAGGGAAAACCACTAGACCATTCAGGTATGATCTAAATCAAATCCATTACGACTATACAGTGGAAGTGACAAATAGATTCAAGGGATTAGATCTGATAGACAGAGTGCCTAAAGAACTGTGGATGGAAGTTCGTGACATTGTACAGGAGACAGGGATCAAGACCATCCCCAAGAAACAGAAATGCAAAAAGGCAAAATGGTTGTCTGGGGAGGCTTTACAAATAGCTGAGAAAAGATGATAAGCTAAAGGTAAAGGAGCAAAGGAAAGATACACCTATCTGAATGCAGAGTTCCAAAGAATAGCAAGGAGAGATAAAATAAAAAGCCTTCCTCAGTGATCAATGCAAAGAAATAGAGGAAAACAATAGAATGGGAAACACTAGAGATCTCTTCAAGAAATTAGAGAATCCAAGGGAATATTTCATGCAAAGATGGGCTCAATAAAGGACAGAAATGGTATGTACCTAACAGAAGCAGAAGATATTAAGAGGTGGCAAGAATACACAGAAGAATTGTACAAAAAAGATCTTCACAACCCCGATAATCACAATGGTGTGATCACTCACCTAGAGCCAGAATTCGAAGTTGCATTCCTGGAATGCAAAGTCAAGTGGGCCTTAGGAAGCATCACTACAAACAAAGCTAGTGGAGGTGATGGAATTCCAGTTGAGCTATTTCAAATCCTAAAAGATGATGCTGTGAAAGTGCTGCACTCAATATGCCAGCAAATTTGGAAAGCTCAGCAGTGGCCACAGGACTGGAAAAAGTCAGTTTTCATTCCAATCCCAAAGAAAAGCAATGCCAAGGAATATTCAAACTACTGCACAATTGCACTCATCTCACACGCTAGCAAAGCAACACTCAAAATTCTCCAAGCAAGGCTTCAACAGTATGAACTGAGAACTTCTAGATGTTTAAGCTGGATTTAGAAAAGGCAAAGGAACCAGAGATCAAATTGCTAACATCTATTGGATCATCAGAAAAGCAGAAGAGTTCCAGATAAACATCTACTTCTGCTTTATTGACTACGCCAAAGCCTTTGACTGTGTGGATCACAACAAACTGTGGAAAATTCTTCAAGAGATAGGAATACCAGATCACCTTACCTGCCTCCTGAGAAATCTGTATGCAGGTCAAGAAGTAACAGTTAGAACTGGACATAGAACAACAAACTGGTTCCAAATCAGAAAAGGAGTACGTCAAGGCTGTATATTGTCACCTTGCTTATTTAACTTCTATGAAGAGTACATCATATGAAATTCTGGGCTGGATGAAGCACAAGCTGGAATCAAGATTGCCGGGAGAAATATCAATAACCTCAGATATGCAGATGACACCACCTTTATGACAGAAAGTGAAGATGAACTAAAGAGCCTCTTGATGAAAGTGAAAGTGGAGAGTGAAAATGATGACTTAAAACTCAACATTCAGAAGACGAAGATCATGGCATCTGGTCCCATCACTTCATAGCAAATCAGATCAGATCAGATCAGTTGCTCAGTCGTGTCCCACTCTTTGCGACCCCATGAATCGCAGCATGCCAGGCCTCCCTGTCCATCACCAACTCCCGGAGTTCACTCAGACTAACGTCCATCGAGTCAGTGATGCCATCCAGCCATCTCATCCTCTGTCGTCCTCTTCTCCTCCTGCCCCCGATCCCTCCCAGCATCAGGGTCTTTTCCAATGAATCAACTCTTCGCATGAGGTGGCCAAAGTATTGGAGTTTCAGCTTTAGCATCACTCCTTCCAAAGAAATCCCAGGGCTGATCTCCTTCAGAATGGACTGGTTGGATCTCCTTGCAGTCCAAGGGACTCTCAAGAGTCTTCTCCAACACCACAGTTCAAAAGCATCAATTCTTCGGCACTCAGCCTTCTTCACAGTCCAACTCTCACATCCATACATGACCACAGGAAAAACCATAGCCTTGACTAGATGGAACTTTGTTGGCAAAGTAATGTCTCTGCTTCATGGCAAATAGATAGGGAAATAATGGAAACAGTGGGAGACTTTATTTTGGGGGGCTCCAAAATCATTGCAGATGGTGACTGTAGCCATGAAATTAAAAGATGCTTGCTCCTTGGAAGAAAAGTTATGACCAACCTAGACAGCATATTAAAATGCAGAGACATTCCTTTGTCAACAAACGTCCATCTAGTCAAAGCTATGGCTTTTCTAGTAGTCATATATGGATGTGAGTTGGACCATAAAGAAAGATGAGTGCTTAAGAACTGATGCTTTTGAACTGTGGTATTGAAGAAGACTCTTGAGAGTCCCTTGGACTGCAAGGAGATCAAACCAGTCAATCTCAAAGGAAATCAATCCTGAATATTCATTGGAAGGACTGATAATGAAGCATAAGCTCTAATACTTTGGCCACCTGATGCAAAGAACTGACTCATTGGCAAAAACCCTGATGCTGGGAAAGATTGAAGGCAGGAGGAGAAGGGGACAACAGAGGATGAGATGGTTGGACGGCATCATCGACTCAATGGACATGAGTTTGAGCAAACTCCAGGAGTTGGTGATGGATAGGGAGGCCTGACATACTGCAGTCCACAGGGTCACAAAGAGTCGGACACGACTGAGTTACTGAACTGAAGTGATGTGATTCAGAGTTTCTGGAGTGCTTTTCTAATAAACATTTTGTCCCAGTAATTTTAAGTGTCAGGCATTTGAATCATCTATGTACAGTAAGTTGAGACCTACTTACTGAAGGTTAAGTGACTTACTTAGGATCACAGGGAGTGACTCATAGAGAGATGCTCTGTGTGTGTCTTCACTCTCCAGGGAGGCTGGGTGAAACCAGGCATGGGTGGTCCTGAAGGACCAGAGGCAAGTGTCAGCCAAGGAGGAGCATCCTGATCCTGGTCTCTGAGTGAGTGCACAATGGTGGAGGGCCGGGCAGGGGTGGGAATGGAAGCTGCGAATACAGCAAAGCATCTGGAGTGGCCCTGACTGTGTGCTGGTCTTCTGACAGCTGGAACCCCCACCCCTGAAGGCTGAAGAAAATGGCTGAGAGTTAGAGACTGCAGGTTCGCAGCTACTATAAAAGAACTCAATAAGATGTGAATCAGGTTCTACCAGAAATGTCTAAAGAGAAGGTCAACTTGATCTTAAAATGCTGTCCATGAAACAGGACAAGAAATGTCTTTGAGCAGAGGCAATAGAGATGTAGAAATTCTTGGTATTCAAAACACATGAGGGAAGTCCAGGTGTGGCTTGGAAAAGAATTTCCAGACAGGAGGCAGAATGAAAGAAGAATCAGGTTCATTATAGTGGAGAGGGGAGAGTCACTGCCAGCATTGTGGGCCAGCTTCCTGATAGTCAGGGAGAGCCAACATTGAACAGGGGTCCTTGATTAATTTTTATACCCAGGGTATAAGGAGCGGGATAGGAGTCTTGCGGGTCATTTGCTGATTGGATAAGGTAGGTATATTGGGTGGGGGGGTGGGTAGAGTAAGGCAAATACCTTCTCCCCATATGAGGAAGGAGGGGAGACAGGTTGTACTGGTTAGGAGGACCTGAAATTCATTAATAGTTACAACCTTGGGGATGGCAGGAAGGATGGTAAGGGTCTGTTTTTTCCGTTCCTGCATTCCAAGACCCTCCTTGGTTTTATCTGCTCTTTTGTCCTTGGGTCACCACAGGAAGTAAAAAGGAAGTGTCATTAGAGCTGATGAAGTTTCTTAAGGAAAAGCCAAGCACAGCAGTGGGGTTGTGGGTGGGGCACGACTTAAAATCTTTACTTTCTGACATCATTTTGGTTTAATAAGAACTTAGAAGATTTTTAAGGCAAAAAATAGCAACTTCTGAAAATCCTCAGGCTCATAATTTCATCTAAGAAACAAGGCAATCATGTTTTGGACTCTTTCTAGATAAAAACATATGTCTCTTGGGTATGGGGTGGGGCCTGGTCCCGTGGACAGATATTATGGTGAAGGGCGTAGGGTGACCAAATGTTTGCACAGGATTGGGGGGGTTTCCCTGGACACAGGACGTTCAATGCAACAACTAGGAAAGTTTCCGGCAAACCAGGGCGAGTTGGCAGTCTGGAGTTGCACTTCTCAGATCCGATCAGATCAGATCAGTCGCTAATCGTGTCCGACTCTTTGCGACCCCATGAATCGCAGCACGACAGGCCTCCCTGTCCATCACCAACTCCTGGGGTTCACTCAGACTCACGCCCATTGAGTCAGTGATGCCATCCAGCCATCTCATCCTCTGTCGTCGCCTTCTCCTCTTGCCCCCAATCCCTCTCAGCATCAGAGTCTTTTCCAATGAGTCAACTCTTCGAATGAGGTGGCCAAAGTACTGGAGTTTCAACTTTAGCATCATTCCTTCCAAAGAACACCCAGGGCTGATCTCCTTCAGAATGGGCTGGTTGGATCTCCTTGCAGTCCAAGGGACTCTCAAGAGTCTTCTCCAACACCACACTTCAAAAGCATCAATTCTTCGGCACTCAGCTTTATTCACAGTCCAACTCTCACATCCATACATGACCACTGGAAAAACCATAGCCTTGACTAGACGAACCTTTGTTGGCAAAGTAATGTCTCTGCTTTTGAATATGCTATCTAGGTTGGTCATAACTTTCCTTCCAAGGAGAAAGCCGCTTTTAATTTCATGGCTGCAGTCACCATCTGCAGTGATTTTGGAGCCCAGAAAAATAAAGTCTGACACTATTTCCACTGTTTCCCCATCTATTTCCCATGAAGTGGTGGGACCGGATGCCATGATCTTCGTTTTCTGAATGTTAAGCTTTAAGCCAACTTTTTCACTCTCCACTTTCACTTTCATCAAGAGGCTTTTGAGTTCCTCTTCACTTTCTGCCATAAGAGTGATGTCATCTGCATATCTGAGGTGATTGATATTTCTCCCGGCAATCTTGATTCCAGCTTGTGCTTCTTCCAGTCCAGCGTTTCTCATGATGTACTCTGCATAGAAGTTAAATAAACAGGGTGACAATATACAGCCTTGACGAACTCCTTTTCCTATTTGGAACCAGTCTGTTGTTCCATATCCAGTTCTAACTGTTGCTTCCTGACCTGCATACAAATTTCTCAAGAGGCAGATCAGGTGGTCTGATATTCCCATCTCTTTCAGAATTTTCCACAGTTTATTGTGATCCACACAGTCAAAGGCTTTGGCATAGTCAATAAAGCAGAAATAGATGCTTTTCTGGAACTCTCTTGCTTTTTCCATGATCCAGCAGATGTTGGCAATTTGATCTCTGGTTCCTCTGCCTTTTCTAAAACCAGCTTGAACATCTGGAAGTTCACGGTTCACGTATTGCTGAAGCCTGGCTTGGAGAATTTTGAGCAGTACTTTACTAGCATGTGAGATGAGTGCAATTGTGTGGTAGTTTGAGCAATCTTTGGCATTGCCTTTCTTTGGTATTAGAATGAAAACTGACCTTTTCCAGTCCTGTGGCCACTGCTGAGTTTTCCAAATTTGCTGGCATATTGAGTGCAGCACTTTCACCACATCATCTTTCAGGATTTGGAATACCTCAACTGGAATTCCATCACCTCCACTAGCTTTGTTCGTAGTGATGCTTTCTAAGGCCCACTTGACTTCACATTCCAGGATGTCTGGCTCTAGGTCAGTGATCACACCATCGTGATTATCTGGGTCATGAAGATCTTTTTTGTACAGTTCTTCTGTGTATTCTTGCCACCTTTTCTTAATATCTTCTGCTTCTGTTGGGTCCATACCATTTCTGTCCTTTATTGAGCCCATCTTTGCATGAAATGTTCCTTTGGTATCTCTAATTTTCTTGAAGAGATCCCTAGTCTTTCCCATTCTGTTGTTTTCCTCTATTTCTTTGCATTGATCGCTGAAGAAGGCTTTCTTATCTCTTCCTGCTATTCTTTGGAACTCTGCATTCAGATGTTTATATCTTTCCTTTTCTCCTTTGCTTTTCACTTCTCTTCTTTTCACAGCTATTTGTAAGGCCCCCCAGACAGCCATTTTTCTTTTCTGCAGTTCATTTCCATGGGGATG
The DNA here is from genome assembly GCF_002263795.3 of Bos taurus. Taxonomy (NCBI): domain Eukaryota; kingdom Metazoa; phylum Chordata; class Mammalia; order Artiodactyla; family Bovidae; genus Bos; species Bos taurus. The sequence continues at coordinate 95,698,545 of NC_037336.1, forward strand.
GTCTTGATTCCTGTCTCCTGTTCAATGTCACAAACCTCATTCCATAGTTCATCAGGTACTCTATCTATCAGATCTAGGCCCTTAAATCTATTTCTCACTTCCACTGTATAATCATAAGGGGTATGATTAAGGTCATACCTGAATGATCTAGTGGTCTTCCCTACTTTCTTCAATTTCAGTCTGAATTTGGCACTAAGGAGTTCATGGTCTGAGCCACAGTCAGCTCCTGGTCTTGTTTTTGCTGACTGTATAGAGCATCTCCATCTTTGGCTGCAAAGAATATGATCAATCTGATTTTGGTATTGGCCATCTGGTGATGTCCATGTATAGAGTCTTCTCTTGTGTTGTTGGAAGAGGGTGTTTGCTATGACCAGTGCGTTTTCTTGGCAAAACTCTATTAGTCTTTGCCCTGCTTCATTCTGTATTCCAAGCCCAAATTTGTCTGTTACTCCAGGTGTTTCTTGACTTCCTACTTTTGCATTCCAGTCCCCTATAATGAAAAGGACATCTTTTTTGGGTGTTAGTTCTAAAAGGTCTTGTAGGTCTTCATAGAACCATTCAACTTCAGCTTCTTCAGCGTTACTGGTTGGGGCATAGACTTGGATTACTGTGATATTGAATAGTTTGCCTTGGAAATGAACAGAGATCATTCTTTCGTTTTTGAGATTGCATCCAAGTACTGCATTTCGGACTCTTTTGTTGACCATGATGGCCACTCCATTTCTTCTGAGGGATTCCTGCCTGCAGGAGTAGATATAATGGTCATCTGAGTTAAATTCACCCATTCCAGTCCATTTCAGTTCGCTGATTCCTAGAAGGTCGGCATTCACTCTTGCCATCTCTTGTTTGACCACTTCCAATTTGCCTTGATTCATGGACCTGACATTCCAGGTTCCTATGCAATTTTGCTCTTTACAGCATCAGACCTTGCTTCTATCACCAGTTACATCCACAGCTGGGTATTCTTTTTGCTTTGGCTCCATCCCTTCATTCTTTCTGGAGTTATTTCTCCACTGATCTCCAGTAGCATATTGGGCGCCTACTGACCTGGGGAGTTTCTCTTTCAGTATCCTATCATTTTGCCTTTTCATACTGTTCATGGGGTTCTCAAGGCAAGAATACTGAAGTGGTTCCTACCATGACGTAATCCTCCTTAGAAGAGCCTTAGTTTCCATAGTTGCCAGGAGGCCCCTCTGAGACTCGCCTCTGACATCCTGGCAGGTCAGGGACAGGATGGACAGACAGATGGCAGTAGGGTCGGGGCTTGGAGCGGGAGGGGGATGTTCTGATCATGGTGATTGGGGATGGATTTAACCAGGTGGTGGGCCAGGGTGGGCAGACACTTCCACAGCCTGCTTCAGCAACAGTTTCTACCCTATTTGATATTAATTTTAGTGGTCTATATTCAGAAGAAAAAAATAAACATTAAGTCCCTCAGTTGTTCAGTAGAACTTAAAGAACTCTGCCCTCAAAAACATGCTTTTTGTTGTCATTACAAAAAGAGAGACTCTAGTGCTCATATCCTGATAAATTCTAAAATGCCGGTGCCAGCTCTTCGCTCTGCGCCCCCTTCTCCATTCTCTGCTTGCATTGGCATGTCAGTTTATTGTGGACCAGTCAGTTGGTAACTGGGACTGACTTTTTCTACTGTATCGATGCCAGTGTGATGAACTTTGCAATTCATGGGTACTGCCTCAGAAGTGGCATTGCATGAAGAAAAACTATTTTCTAATAAAAATATGAGTGAAAACCAAAATCATATACTAAAATCAAAAATAACTGGAAGCAATCTCTGTATGATGTCACGGTGGTTGCAACAAGAAGTGAAATGAAAACTGAAAGGCGGAGGGACTGATTTTCCTTGTGATTCTTCTCTCTTGGGGTTTTAGCCTCCAAAAGGCAGGGGCTGCTTGCTTGACGCAAAAAATATCTGTGACCTTGGGCAAATTATTTAAGCACTCTAAGTCACAATTAACCATTTTAATAATGTGCATACAGGGAACTCTACTCAATGCACTGACGTGATCTGAATGGGAAACAAGTCCAAAAGGGAGGGGCTGTGCGTATGTGTGGCTGATTCCCTTTGCTGTACAGTAGAAACTAACACAACATTGTAAAGTAACTCCAATAAAAATTAATTTTAAAAAATAAAGATGAAGAGGAATATAAGTGGTAGAACCCAGGGTTAATAAACTAAAACTGAATTTTTAATAGAACACCTAATATGTAGTAAGTGCTATAATAAATACAACTTGATAATTAAAGACAAGTAAATAAATAAGTTATGCCCATATGAATCCCACTTTACAGGGCTGTTGTGAGATTTAACAAGACAGCACATGTAAAGAAAGGTCTTTAGCACATAGTAATTGCTCAATAAATGAAATTTTAAGGTGGTAAAACTACCTAAAATAACACTCTGGGGTAAACTTCTTTTCTGAAAAAACTGTCATTATATGTCAAATTACTATATGCGAGTTTGTGAGGCAGTTTTAGTCATCAGCCTCACTCATAAATATTTATTATATCTCTGCTCTGGGAACAGTGTATGTGTGTGTGTGTGTACATGGGGGGTGTTTTTTAGCAGGGAGGGGCTGTGTTTGCAGGGGAGGTGGGGAGAAGTACAGGGCAGGTTTTAAACACAGGTGACACCTGCGTTAAGCTTTTAGTTTCCAGTCTTGTTGTAGAGACAAAATCTGGGCCTAAATATTAGCAACAGATCAAATGTTTTTCAAATGAATGATAGAAAGAATAAGCCTCTAGAAGAAGAGAGGAGGGGGAGGTCAGTCCTGGCCCGAGGGGCCCTGGAGGGCTTAACTGAAGACCAGGATTGGCACTCGCCCTGGAAGACGCAGATTCTACAGGTAGAAAAGAGAAAAGGAGACCAGAAAGCTTTTCTCCTCCTGAATTTGCAGATCAAGAACCTAAAGGTCAAGAAGTCATGAATGTCCTTGCCAGACATGGCAGCATGGGCAAGAAGGATGGCGAAGGGTCTACATCAAGGACAAGGGTGTGGTCCTGCAGGCAGGAATCCCAGCATGCCCGTGGCCAATGATCCTATCTCTCAATGACTGGCAGGCACTTTGCAAAACAGAGTCCTATATTAATGCACATGTGTGGAATCTAGAAAAATGGTATTCTAGAAAAATGGTATTGTTGTTCAGTCACTAAGTCGTGCCCAACTCCTTGTGACCCCAGGGACTGCAGCATGTCAGGCCTCTCTGTCTTCCACTATCTCCCGGAGTTTGCTCAAGTTCATGTCCATTGAGCCGGTAATGATATAGATGAACTTATTTGCAAAGCAGAAATAGAGATGCAGACATAGAACGAGTGTATGAACATCAAGGGGGGAAGAGAGAGTGGGATGGATTGGGAGATGGGGATTGGCGGATGGGGATTTACACTACTGTGTATAAAATAGGTAACTACTGAGAACCTACTGTGGAGCCCAGGAAACTCTACTTAGTGTTCTGTGGTGATCTAAATGGAATTTTAAAAAGGGGGATATATCTATACATATATATGGCTGATTCACTTTGCTGCACAGCAGAAACTGTTAATAACGCAATGCTGCAAAGCAACTATACTCCAATTAAAACCACAACAACACGGAGTCCTGGGCAGCCTTAAACAGTTCGCTTCTGAAAATAGATCCCCTCATGCTCCATCGTAGGTGGTAGTCAGGCTTCACTGTGCCCAGGGGCCTCCCCCTGCCCAGGGGCACCAGGAGCTGTGCTGTGGGCCTTCTACAGTCTGGCTCCTCACACCTCCCAGTGTGAACCGTGTGTCTGAGTGAGCAAAGGGGAGATTTTCACACTTTCACAACCTGGCTTCACAGCTGTAGCAACCTATGGACTGATTTTAAATGGCAATATCCTTTTAGCCCTAACTAATCCTTATTGTCTTTAGAATTTGGAAATTTTATCAAAATTTGAAAATAAGAGAATGACATTTATTCCACCTCTGGGAAATAGTATTAACCCTATCCCACCAACCCACATTTTTCCACGCCCACCCCATCTTCTGGAATGTTCTTGAAATGAATACAGGGTGTGATGTTAATTTTATGTGTCATCCTGACTGGCCTATGGTACCCAGTTTTTTGGTAAGGCACTAGTCTAGGTGTTGCTGTGAAGGTATTTTGTAGATATGCTCAGCATAAGGTGACTTTAAGTAAAGATTATCCTTCATAACATGGTTGGGCCTCATCCAATCAGTTGAAAGCCTTAAAAACAGTAACATGGTTTTCCCTAAAATGAAGGAATTTTCTGACTCAAGACTATAGCGTGAGAATGCTGCCTGAATTTATACTTTGCTGGTCTACCCTGCAGACTTCGGACTTTCTAGCCCCAAATCTCTCTCTCTCTCTCTCATTTCTGTATATCCTATTGGTTCTGTTTCTCCAGAGAATCCTGATTTGTGTCCTCCGAAATAATCTCACAGGATCCTGAAAACGGATAACTCGGGAAGGTGAGAGTAGTCCACAGTCAGGGAGGGGCGGCCGAGTCAGATAAGCAACTTCTTTCCTGCCCAGGACACATGGGCCTGCTGACCTCTGAATGCACCAAGCGAGAGAGGCTGAGACACTTCTACAAATGCTACAAGTTTGTTCTCTTTTTAAAAAGACAATTGATTTCACATTTAATGAAAGATATGACCGCCATATTTATTTACTGCAACAAGATCGGGTAATGATAATTTTTTCAGTTTCCATTATACTAAACTGGGTACTCAAAAGCAGCATTAAAATTGGTCCTTTTCAAAGTTTTTCCAGCTGATTCTTCCTCTTTGACGGGAATGAGGTTCTATCCCATCCCATGCTGTTCAGGCTGCCTCTTATTTGCATATGATCTCCTCAACCCCGCTCAGGAAAACCCCTTTCTCTAGTCTCCTACATGATTAATGAAAGGTCTTTATCTTCATAGTTTTAACTAAAGGCTCACTCCTCACTTCTGTAGTGTTAGCCAAAAGAAACTACTCTTCATTAAGGCCGCTTTGATGTGCATAATCAGCCATTTCTCTTACATTTGAAATGTCTTCATTCCTGTAATATTTTCGTGGCTGAAGCAGCTGTTGGACATTTCCTAGTTTTTGCAGAGCTTTGCAGCTGTGGAAAAATCCTTACCCAAGGTTCTGCAGTTTAGTTTAATGCAGATGTCTGGACCTGGTGTGGTTAGCATAAAAATTCAATGGCAGCAGTGATTATTTTTTATTATTGTAATATACGGGAAGAAGAGCCTGGCTTCCCACTTGGAAAGTCCCACGGTGAGTCAATAAAGTTTCCACCTCTGACCTCTTCAGACACTGGGATGGGGAGCCTTGGGGTTTGGGGCTGAATTGAGGGTCAAGGTCAAGGCCCTGAGGCCCTGTGACCCCGGCTGGGAGCCTGAGGAGCAGAGCTGAGGTCAACGTTGGCCTCGGCACTCCTGGCTCCTGAGTGTCCACTGGAACTGGCGGCCAAAAATTGCTCTTGTCCCAGGTGGGAGGGTCATGCTTTTCATTTGTCTTTCTGGTCCCAATAGAAACATTTTCTAATTGAGATGCTTGAGAGAATCCTTTACACAGGAAATCTGTGACAACACCCAGAAATGTATGGTTCATCCTCTTAAAAGGAAGTACAAATGTCTCAGTGTATTTACACTAAGCTTCCCCCGGTTCAGGAGACTCCCTGTGTGCATGATCTCAGGTCAGCACTGCCTCCTATCCAGGCTCTAAATCAGAGAGTCGACAGACACTCATTGTGATGACTCAGTTGCTCAAGCACCTTTCACTTAAAGGGGTGACATGATCTTTTTGAACCTGTTGTTGTTTGGTTGCTAAATTGTGCCTGACTCTTTGTGACCCCATGGATTGCAGCATGCTAGGCTCCTCTGTCCTTCACTATCTCCCAGAGTTTGTTTGAACTCATGTCCACTGACTCAGTGATGCCATCCAACCATCTCATCCTCTGTTGCCCCCTTCTTTTGCCTTCAATCTTTCCCAGTATCAGGGTCTTTTCAAATGAGTCAGTTCTTTGCATCAGGTAGCCAAAGTATTGGAGCTTTAGCTTCAGCATCAGTCCTTCCAATGAATATTCAGGGTTAATTTCCTTTAGGATTGACTGGTTTGATCATCTTGCTGTCCAAGGGACTCTCAAGAGTCTTTTCCAGCACCACAGTTCAAAAGCATCAATTCTTCAGCTCTCAGCTTTCTTTATGGTCCAACTCTCACATCCATACATGGCTACTGGAAAAACCATAGCCTTGACGAGACAGACCTTTGTTGGTAAAGTAATGTCTCTGCTGTTTAATACGCTGTCTAGATTTGTAGTTTTGGTTCATCAGGTGTTGCCACATCCAAGCTCACACTTTACGTGATCTCCAAGTGAATTGGGGCAGGGGGAGTGAGTATGAAAAGTCATTTTGAAATTTCCTTTTTTCTAGCTTCTAAACTAATCTACAGAGAACATGATTTTGTATCTATGACATCTTCTGATATTTAAAATCTTTCTCATCTTGTAGACAAGACGCAGGGTGTGAAATGGTGATGGATAGAAGGACCCCCAGCAGAGTGAGGAGCATGGTGGACAGTCAGGGAGTCTCTGTAGATACTCAGGGACTGAAGAGCAGTTTTAATAACCAAGTCAAAGAGCATCACGAATCATAATGTAAAAAAACGTGTCCTCCAACTCCAGGGAAGAGCAGGGCAGGATCAAGAGGACCCAGAGCCTGGTGGGCTGAGGACCTGACCTGAGGGACTCACAGGACACTTACAGGAGACTGTGACTAAGGGCAGTTAGGGTTTATTCACCTTCAACGGCAAGTGCAGCAAGGAGTAACCACAAGGGGTTGGTTGGTTTATTTTTCATAGAAACAAATACTCTGCTGGGTTTTCTGTGATACTTTAGTAGTCTTCTAATGTGTTTTCTTTTTTTTTTTTTTCCAGTGAGAAGGAAGGCCCTGGTTCTTCCAGACCCAGCCACCCAGCATGTGGCCACACTCAACCCCTGCTACCTGTCCTGCCCCTGAAGGGTTCCCTGGGCCTGGGGCTGGAGACCATGGGGAAGCCCCTTGGAGAAGCCTCTGCACTCACACACCTGATGAGACGGTCCGGCAAGAGAGGGAAAGGCCTCCTCACGTTGCTGGTGACGTGCTGCTCCCCTCACACTGCATCAGGACCCCAAGGGGATTCCTCAGAGCCCAAGGCTGCAGTGCCCATGGAGGTCGGCACGTGGTTGAAGCATACGGTGATGGCAGCCACATCTGAATTCCAGGACCAGGAGGCCCATTGGCTGTGTGAACCCATCTTCAGAGCCTCTGCTCCCCGTCAACCACTGTATGTGGCCAAATACGAGGTGTGATTTTAGGCACTCCCCAAAGTTACCACCCAGAGAAGGTGATGGCACCCCACTCGAGTACTCTTGCCTGGAAAATACCATGGACGGAGGAGCCTAGTAGGCTGCAGTCCATGGTGTCGCTAAGAGTTGGACACGACTGAGGGACTTCACTTTCAATTTTCACTTTCCACTTTCATGCATTGGAGAAGGAAATGGCAACCCATTCCGGAGTTCTTGCCTGGAGAATCCCAAGGACAGGGAAGCCTGGTGGGCTGCCATCTATGCAGCTGCACAGAGTCAGACACAATTGAAGCAATTTAGCAGCGGCAGCAAAGTTACTGCAAATACCCATCCTCCCACTACAAATTCTTCTACACCTGTCTGAGGAGGGCTATCCCTTAGTACTGACTGAAGTCAGTACTTTAGAGTAAGGCTCCTCTGAGTCCCCCTTAAAATACATTTGGTGGAGGGGCAGAGCAGGTTATTCACTGAACCACTCATGTTTCATTTATCACAGATCAACTCATTAGATACCCAGAAAAATGCCTGGAAGGAAGGGACCAAAAATGGACACAATTTTGACAAAGGAAGTAAACTGAAACATTCCACAAAGAGAGGAGTGGGAGTAGGGTGGCCCGATATAAATGCCGTGGCAGGGAGACCCCAAACCACAGTGGTCCCAGGGCAGCGAGACAACAAATGCTGCTAACTAGTCCCACTTCCTTTTCACCTTTATTGACCTTCAAATAAGGCCCCCCACCCCTGAAGACTCTCCCCATGCTTCACAGCCCTGCAAAGCCAGCCAGCAGATACAACAAAATTAACTAATTAAATAGATACTTGATTCAGTCAGTTCAGTTCAGTCACTCAGTTGTGTCCAACTCTGCGACCTCATGAATCGCAGCACGCCAGGCCTCCCTGTCCATCAACAACTCCCGGAGTTCAGGCAAACTCATGTCCATCGAGTCGCTGATGCCATCCAGCCATCTTACCCTCTGTCGTCCTCTTCTCCTCCTGCCCCCAATCCCTCCCAGAATCAGATTCTTTTTCAATGAGTCAAGACTTCGTATGAGGTGGCCAAAGTATTGGAGTTTCAGCTTTAGCATCAGTCCTTCCAAAGAAATCCCAGGACTGATCTCCTTTAGAATGGACTGGTTGGATCTCCTTGCAGTCCAAGGGACTCTCAAGAGTCTTCTCCAACACCACACTTCAAAAGCATCAATTCTTCAGTGCTCAGCTTTCTTCACAGTCCAACTCTCACATCCATACATGACCACAGGAAAAACCATAGCCTTGACTAGATGGACCTTTGTTGGCAAAGTAATGTCTCTGCTTTTGAATATGCTATCTAGGTTGGTCATAACTTTCCTTCCAAGGAGTAAATGTCTTTTAATTTCATGGCTGCAGTCACCATCTGCAGTGATTTTGGAGCCCAGAAAAATAAAGTCTGACACTGTTTCCACTGTTTCCCCATCTATTTCCCATGAAGTGATGGGACCAGATGCCATGATCTTCGTTTTCTGAATGTTGAGCTTTAAGCCAACTTTTTCACTCTCCACTTTCACTTTCATCAAGAGGCTTTTGAGTTCCTCTTCACTTTCTGCCATAAGGGTGGTGTCATCTGCATATCTGAGGTGATTGATATTTCTCCCGGCAATCTTGATTCCAGCTTGTGCTTCTTCCAGCCCAGCATTTCTCATGATGTACTCTGCATAGAAGTTAAATAAACAGGGTGACAATATACAGCCTTGACGTACTCCCTTTCCTATTTGGAACCAGTCTGTTGTTCCATGTCCAGTTCTAACTGTTGCTTCCTGACCATGATATAGGTTTCTCAAGAGGCAGGTCAGGTGGTCTGGTATTCCCATCTCTTTCAGAATTTTCCACAGTTTATTGTGATCCACACAGTTAAAGGCTTTGGCATAGTCAATAAAGCAGAAGTAGATGTTTTTCTGGAACTCTCTTACTTTTTCGGTGATCCAGCGGACGTTGGCAATTTGATCTCTGGTTCCTCTGCCTTTTCTAAAACCAGCTTGAACATCTGGAAGTTCATGGCTCACATATTGCTAAGGCCTGGCTTGGAGAATTTTAAGTATTATTTTACTAGCATGTGAGATGAGTGCAATTGTGTGGTAGTTTGAGCATTCTTTGGCATTGCCTTTCTTTGGGATTGGAATGAAAACTGACTTTTTCCAGTCCTGTGGCCACTGCTGAGTTTTCCAAATTTGCTGTCATATTGAGTGCAGCACTTTCACAGCATCATCTTTCAGGATTTGAAATAGCTCAACTGGAATTCCATCACCTCCACTAGCTTTGTTCGTAGTGATGCTTTCTAAGGCCCACTTGACTTCACATTCCAGGATGTCTGGCTCTAGGTCAGTGATCACACCATCGTGATTATCTGGGTCTTGAAGATCTTTTTGGTACAGTTCTTCTGTGTATTCTTGCCACCTCTTCTTAATATTTTCTGCTTCTTAGGTCTGTACCATTTCTGTCCTTTATTGAGCCCATCTTTGCATAAAATTTTCCCTTGGTATCTCTAATTTTCTTGAAGACATCTCTAGTCTTTCCCATTCTGTTGTTTTCCTCTATTTCATTGCACTGAATCGCTGAGGAAGGCTTTCTTATCTCTCTTTGCTATTCTTTGCAACACTGCATTCAGATGTTTATATCTTTCCTTTTCTCCTTTGCTTTTTGCTTCTCTTCTTTTCACAGCTATTTGTAAGGTCTCCCCAGACAGCCATTTTGCTTTTTGGCATTTCCTTTCCATGGGGATGGTCTTGATCCCTGTCTCCTGTACAATGTCATGAACCTCCATCCATAGTTCATCAGGCACTCTGTCTATCAGATCTGATCCCTTAAATCTATTTCCCACTTTCACTGTATAATCATAAGGGATTTGATTTAGGTCATACCTGAATGGTCTAGTGGTTTTCCCTACGTTCATCAATTTCAGTCTGAATTTGGCAGTAAGGAGTTCATGATCTGAGCCACGATCAGCTCCTGGTCTTATTTTTGCTGACTGTATAGAACATTCAGAAAGCTAAGATCATGGCATCTGGTCCCATCACTTCATGGGAAATAGATGGGGAAACAGTGGAAACAGTGTCAGACTTTATTTTTCTGGGCTCCAAAATCACTGCAGATGGTGATTGCAGCCATGAAATTAAAAGACATTTACTCCTTGGAAGGAAAGTTATGACCAACCTAGATAGCATATTCAAAAGCAGAGACATTACTTTGCCAACAAAGGTCCATCTAGTTAAAGCTATGGTTTTTCCAGTGGTCATGTATAGATATGAGAGTTGGACTGTGAAGAAAGCTGAGCACCGAAGAATTGATGCTTTTGAAGTGTGGTGTTGGAGAAGACTCTTGAGAGTCCCTTGGACTGCAAGGAGATCCAACCAGTCCATTCTGAAGGAGATCAGTCCTGGGCGTTCTTTGGAAGGAATGATACTAAGGCTGAAACTCCAATACTTCGGCCACTTCATGCAAAGAGCTGACTCACTGGAAAAGACTATGATGCTGGGCGGGATTGGGGGCAGGAGAAGGGGACGACAGAGGATGAGATGGCTGGATGGCATCAGCGACTCGATGGACATGAGTTTGAGTGAACTCTGGGAGATGGTGATGGACAGGGAGGCCTGGCGTGCTGTGATTCTTGGGATCACAAAGAGTCAGACATGACTGAGCAACTGAAATGAACTAATAGAGCTTCTCCATCTTTGGCTGCAAAGAATATAATCAATCTGATTTTGGTATTGGCCATCTGGTGATGTCCATGTGTAGAGTCTTCTCTTGTGTTGTTGGAAGAGGGTGTTTGCTATGACCAGTGAGTTCTCTTGGTACAACTCTTATTAGCCTTTGCCCTGCTTCATTCCATATTCCAAGGCCAAATTTGCCTGTTACCCCAAGTGTTTCTTGACTTCCTACTTTTGCATTCCAGTCCTCTATAATGAAAAGGACATCTTTTTTTGGGTGTTAGTTCTAAAAGGTCTTGGAGGTCTTCATAGAACCATTCAACTTCAGCTTCTTCAGCATTACTGGTTGGGGCATAGGCTTGGATTACTGTGATACTGAATGGTTTGCCTTGGAAATGAACAGAGATCATTCTTTTGTTTTTGAGATTGCATCCAAGTACTGCATTTTGGACTCTTTTGTTGACCATGATGGCTACTCCATTTCTTCTAAGGGATTCCTGCCCACAGTAGTAGATATAATGGTCATCTGAAAGTCAGTGTCTCTGGATTTTGTGTTACTTGTGCAAATATATTTCAAGCATTTAATGAGCTCTTCCCAGCACCCTGCTTTCCAGAAAGCATCCTTTGAGCAGTGGTGAACTAAACAGGGTGGCCTTCTCCCAAAAACCTCCTACATTCCTAGGGCCCCCTTTTTCAGCCTCAAAAACCTTTGCTCACTCAATTCAAATTCCAGGATGAATCTTTGCCATTATCCTAAATAGTGTGTGCAAATATCTACTTAACATCAACAACACAAGCATTTTGAAATGACAGTGACAGACCTAATTAGTCCGTGGGTGAATGTGGGGCTGCCCAGGTCCTGCAGAGAGCAAGGGTCCCTTGAGGGTAAGTTTGCAGGGGTGGGGGGAGGGGAGGAAAAGGGAGAGGACTCTTGTTCATCCCTAACCTGTGATCCGGAGAAGGCAATGGCCCCCACTCCAGTACTCTTGCCTGGAAAATCCCATGGATGGAGGAGCCCAGTGGGCTGCAGTCCATGGGGTCATGGAGAGTCGGACATGACTGAGCGACTTCCCTTTCACTTTTCACTTTCATGCATTGGAGAAGGAAAGGGCAACCCACTCCAGTGTTCTTGCCTGGAGAATCCCAGGGATGGGGGAGCCTGGTGGGCTGCCATCTATGGGGTCGCACAGAGTCGGACACGACTGAAGTGACTTAGCAGCAACCTGTGATCCACTAGGATCTTAACACTGCAGAAACCACAGGTGTTGGTTTTATTTTGGTAGTGATGTGCAGGTTACAGAGAGGTCATGGGACATGCATTTCATAACCTCTATCTCTCACTGAACATTAAGATCTTCAAAGGACTTCCCTGGTGGTACAGTGGATAAGAATCTGCCTGCCAATGCAGGGAACATGGGTCTGATCCCTGGTCCAGGAAGATTCCACATGCTGTGAAGCAACTAAGCTCATGCACCGCAACCACTGAATCCCCACTCTAGGGTTGCAAGCTCCAACTACTGAAGCCCGAGCACCTAAAGCCTGTGCTGTGCAACAAGAGAAGCCCCTGCCATGAGAAGCCCAGGCACCGCAACAAAGAGTAGCCCTGCTCGCCGCAACTAGAGAGAGCCTGTGTGCAGCAACGAAGACCCAGGGCAACCAAAAATAATAATAATAATTAAAATTAATTCAAAAAGATCTTCAAGATCTGTGCTCAGGACCTTACAAACAGTCTCGTTGAAGCATCATGTGGATTCTGAGAAGTTGATGCAATTATGATCAACATTCTGCGGATAAGGAAACTACCTTCAGAGAGGTCAAGTTAACCTACTTAGAGTCACAGTCAGCACTGTGACCCGGGCAGGTGTGATTCCAAAGCCTGAGCTCTCACCACCAGCGCACACAGCCTTGATCTTTTGTCAGTCACATGCTCCCTTGCCTTAATCCTGGCCTCAGGTGAACCCTAATAAGTCTCCATGGTCCAGGTAGGACTCGGCCTCTGCCTCGTTACCACATAGTCCTCAGGGGCAGGTGCTGTAATACATCCTGCCTGGACCCAAGGTCTTAGCTGACTGTAATAGGAAGCAATCGTTTAAATCAGACACTGGAAAATTACCTGCAATTGAATTAAGCATAGAGAGCTGACATTTCCTTTCATTTATGTTATGGACACAGTCTTTCTTCAGTATATTTGGCACATAACAATATCTCTTTTATGAGTCCTTTAAACATGAGCTCATTTAAAATTTCATTGCATTTATTAGGTTTCAGCTGGAAATGTGGCTGGCCCGTTAGGCTCTCCCTGGAGAGCCCAGATTTGACCACTGAAGCAAAGAGAACATTAAATAAAGAATTCCCAGAGGGCTTATGTGAGCCTCTCAGTGGCTGGATGATGGTTGTGTAGTATTCTGGGATGTCAATCACATGCTCGCCCCATTAGAGTTCAAGCAGCTAAAATAAATGTCTCCTCTTTGAGTCACACTTTCTGTAGTATCCGAAATGGAACAGCAACTTCATTCTATATCTCCACCTCAACCTCTCCATTCTACTTAAATCATCTCTCTTGAAGTCATTTATTTTATACTATTCCAAGCTTCTCTGGTCTGGCCAATTTATTAATGGAAACACTCACCTCATTCTTGGAAACTCTCAATGGGAAAATAAGATTATTCAATTCATGCTAAAATCTCCAGGAGTTGTTAGCAACACAAGAATTTTCCTGCCTGTTACACCCAAATGCAAAATTCTAAATAGATATATCTTATATTTAGATTTTTTCACAACATAAAATTTACATGCCATCTGTATTCACTTATAAAGCGTTTTAAATTCAAATTGATTTGAATTAAAAGAGATGCCCTAAGATGATTACATCTTGATTTTTCTCTTTATTTTATTATTTTATGCATTTCAAATGTACATATAGAGAAACTTCTTTTTCTCACAAGATTGGAGTAACTGGTACCAGATGTACCATTACACCACAAACAACTATGATATGGATGGGTGCTCAGTCATGTCTGACTCTCTGTGATCCCATGGACTGTAACCCACCAGGCTCTTCTGTATGTGGGGTATCCCAGGCAGAAATACTGCAGTGGGTTGCCATTTCCTTCTCCAGGGGATCTTCCCGACCCAGGGATTGAACCCACGTCTCCTGTGTCTTTGCCACTGAGCCACAGGAGAAGCCTGAACAACTATAAGCCTGAACCAACATGCCTACTTTGTTCCCAGGGACTGAACAGTAGGCGCTGGCACACTGGGGTCCTGGACAAAGGGGGCACACAATGTGCGTCCAGAGCTCATCCTCGCTCCCTGGGGTGAGGTCTCAACTGGGCTCTGAACTGGGGATAATCTCTTAACTTTGGGCATCAGGAGGCAGAATTCAGAGTAGGGCAGTCTTGTTGTTGTTTAGTTGCTAAGCCATGTCCAACTTTTTGTGACCTCATGGACTGCAACACACACAGGTTTCCCTGTCCTTCACTATCGCCTAGAGTTTACTTAAACTCATGTCCATTGAGTCTGTGATGCCATCCAGCCATTTCATCCTTTGTCACCCTCTTCTCCTCCTTTCTCAAGCTTTCCCAGCGTTGGGTCTTTCCCAGTCAGTTAGCTCTTTGCATCAGGTGCCCAAAGTATTGGAGCTTCATCTTCAGCATCAGTCCTTCCAATGAATATTCAGAGTTGATTTCCTTCAGGACTGACTGGTGTGATCTCCTTGATATGGATTTTCCAGTAGTCATTTACCAATATGAAAGTTGATCCAAAGAAGGCTGAGTGCCAAAGAATTGATGCTTTCAAATTGTGGTGCTAGAGAAGACTCTTGAGGGTCCCTTGGATAGCAAGGAGATCATGGAGGGAGGTCCTCCTGAAATGGGAAAGCATAGTTTGGATTTCAGGGCTTAGAATATAAGAGAGAAGGGTGTTGCCCTGGGGGAGAAGGGTGTTGCCCTGGGGAAGAAGGAAGATAGAAGTGGGGAGCAGCAAGAATGTATATAATAATTCTCAGTGGGTCCTTGGTCAGGGTCTGGCTTCAGTATTGTTCTAATAGGCTTAGCAGAGAGATCTGCTACAAGGTTGAAAGAAGAACAGAGATAGTAAAGCTACACGGTTGTGAAAGAGAGTGGAATTCTAGCTCAGCCACAGTGGAGAGACCTCATTAACATCTCAAGCACTCAGCTGAGGCACCAGAAAGGCCAATCCTTAGGTCTAAGTACAGCTCCAGAAATTAAAGCCCATTTGTATTGTCCAAAATGTCCAGCACATTAACAAAAATTTTTAGACATGTGAGAAGCAGAAAGCTTTCACCCCCAATCAAGGACAAAAATAGTAAACAGAAACAGACCCTGAAATGATCCAGATATTAGAATTACTATACAAGAACTTTGAAACAGGTATAATAAATATGCTGAAAGTCTTAAAGGAAATTATGATCTCAATAAACAGAGAGATAGTCTCAACAGAGAAATTAAAACTATAAAAAAGAAACAAATAGAAATTCCAGAAATAAAACAAAATTTAAGATGAAAATATGAATTAGTGGTCAGATTAGACATGACCAAAGAAATGGTCAGTGAATTCAAAGGCAGATCCATATAAATTACCCAATCTGAAGAATAGAGAGAAGTAAGAGCAAGCCAGAATAAACCCAGCTTCAGTGACCTATGGGTAGCAAATGATCTAAAGTACATGTAAAAAATCCCAGAAAAGAAGAGGAAGAATAAAAGCAGGAAAATATATTGGAAGAAAATATGATCAGTATGACAAAAACCATTACAATATTGTAAAGTAATTAGCCTTTAATTAAATAAATTAATTAAAAAAAAGAGAAGTCAAGGAGCAGGGGAAAAAAAAAAGAAAATATGATCAAAATTTCCCTAGATTTGGTGAAAACACACCAACTCACAGAGCCAACATGTCCAGAAAACCAGGCCAAGCTGGATCATAGTCAAAATTCTGAGAGTCAAAGATAAAGAGAAAATTTTTAAATGGAAGGGAAGATAAAATAGAGTGGGAAGAAATGATCTGTTACATTCAGAGGAACAATAATTCAAATTATGGTTAACTTCTCATCAGAAACAACAGAAGCCAGAAGACAGTGTTACGAAATTTTTAGAGATCTTTTTTTAAAAGAGGATATATTCAGATAAATAAAAGCTGAGAGAATTTATTTCCAGCAGAATTTCATTACAAGAAATATTAAAAGAAGTTATTTAGTGTGAGATGAAATGGTATCAGAGGGAAACACAGATATATAAGAATGATTAAAGAACATAAAAAAGTTAAATATTTGGATAGATACAAAAGATACATCTTTTCTTCTCTTAATTTCTGTAACAGATAAATAACAATTTAAGTAAAAATACTAGCATTGTAAGATGGGGTTTATAACATATATGTAAATAAAATACATGACTTAAAACCAACCGTATCAATAATTACATTGAGTAAAAGGGACTCAGCATTTTAATTAAAAGATAGAGATTATAAAGCAAAACCCAACTATCTTCTGTCTATAAGAGATATACTTAAAATATAAAGGCAAAAACAGGTTGAAAGTATTAAGAAAAGGATGGAAAGATAAACAGTATATAAGCACTCAAAAACTAACATGACTCTACTAATATTAAAGTAGACTTTAAATCAAGGAGTGTTACAGAAGATAAGGAGGGACATTTCACAAAAAACAAAAGGATCCATTGAAAAGGAAGACACACAAATAAACACATAAGCTATCTGTACTTATATATACACATGTGTTTCTGTTTTAACTATTATTTCTCCATTCCACCCTGCTTCAGAACACTTTTCTGTAATCCAGAATCTGGACAACTATTATCCACATTTCTCAGGCTCTTGCATCTAGGGTTCTGTATGTGACCAAGGATGAGAACCATCAGATGGTCTTGAGTGAATTTTGGATGGCAGAGTGAGGCAGAAGTTGTGTATCCGAGAAGCAGTCAAGGATGTGCTTAGAGCCTTTTTATATCAGTCTTAGTGGAGGTCTCAGCGTTTAGTAACTGACAAGGAATAGGGCATGCTACTGTGGGTCATAGAAAGTCCTGGAGGCAGTAGACACCTCAGCTTTTCTGACCGTGGCTGCCTCTTTATCATGGGGCCGCTTTGTTGAGGGGTTGTGGTTCTGGAGCCAGTGGCTTCTGAATCACTGAGAAATCAGAAGTCTCTTGGTGGGTTAATATTGCTGTGTGCCTTTGGGACTTATTTCCTGAAAACTTAGCATGGAGTCTATTTCCTCAGCACTACCGCTGATTCTCTAAGTCAGTTAAAGACCTATACTAAGTTCTTTGCCATGTAAACTGTACTGCCCAAGCTCCTCTGGCCATGGGATTCTCCAAGCAAGAATACTGGAGTGAGTAGCCATTCTCTTCTCCAGAGGCTCTTCCCAACCCAGAGACCAAACCCGGGTCTTTGGCATTGGGAGCAGATTCTTTAACGTCTGAGGCACCAGGGAAGTCCGTGTAAACTAGAGGATTCTATTTTCAACAACTTAACCCTCACAGACACAAGTGTGATCTAGCCTTGATTATCCAGTATAAACTAAACTAACCATTTGTAGCAACTGGAACCTGTCTGGACATTACTCCTACGTTCTTCTTTAGGTGAATTTCTCTTGTTCTTTAAGACCTAATTCTTGCTTCTGTGGAAATGTCCCTGGTTTTGCAGGCTTACTTATAAACCCTTCACCTATGTTTCCACCACATTTTGCCTGTACGGTTTTTAGTGGATTCTTATAGTGCATTGTATTATTTATTATTTACAGTGTATCATGTAATAAATGCCTTTCTCCTTCAATAGTCTATACAATCCTTGATATG
The DNA here is from genome assembly GCF_002263795.3 of Bos taurus. NCBI lineage: Eukaryota > Metazoa > Chordata > Mammalia > Artiodactyla > Bovidae > Bos > Bos taurus. The sequence continues at coordinate 95,716,394 of NC_037336.1, forward strand.
ATAGCATCACATTCATGCCTGTATTCCCTCTACCTAACAGATGAAACAGTATACCACACATATTCAAAATTGCTTATTATGAATGAATGAATAAATAAGTAAAAACCTGACAATGCAAACACCTGTTTTCAAGTGTGTGTGTGTGTGTGTATGTGTGTGTGTGCGTGCACGTCCTCCCCACCCACCCTCCAGCCCCTTGTTTTTCTCTTGGTATCAAAAGTTCCTGTAACTTTTAGGCCATTGGGTGAAACCTGAAGCTGAGATCTTGTCTGCTTCTCATGGTTAGTCTGGTGCATTGCGAGTTCAGAGCAGTGGAGACAGAACTACCTGAGTATGTTGGCCTCTTGACACTGAAGCTCCAGACAAGCATTTTGAAACTGGCTTATGTGGTTCATAAACTGATTTATGTGGCCTTCTTTGGTCTTACTGCCTTTGTACCTACTTCCAACATCCATCCTCGGGGAGTTGAATCAGAGTTGCAGCTCTGTGAGCATGTGACCGGGGTATCTCTCTGCCACCAAAGGAGAAGCTTCTGGTTGAAAAACTCTCACTCATCACAGCAGGACACCTGGTTCAAAATCAACATTTTGAAAACATGTTGAGAGAACATGAGGGAGAAAACACTGCAAGCAGGCACCATTTCCTGCGATGTCATAGGGCTCCAACCCTCCTCCCACAAATACCCCAGAACCAGTGAGGGAGGCGGAGTTAGGAGCCGTGGGCCTGAGGACATCACCCTCCTCTCACATCTGCCCAGCATCTCACCTCCCCACCGCATGGCTTCTCTGCATGGACAAGAGGGTGCTGGGCACCCAAAGGTAGCTCACAGCTTATGACAGAGGGTGGCCCTTCGTGCCTGTCTCCTGCCCAGATCAAGAGAGTTTAACTTTGGATAAAGAACACAACTTTGGAACTGACAGGACTGAGTCATCACAAAGACAGGAGCTGAACACTCAGGAGCCCGAAACCAAATGAAAAGCAGCCTGGAGGCCTGCGTGCCCTGCTCTCACATTGCTTATGGAATTCACAGGGAAATTATTGAGAGTTTATGTGGCCAACTGCTCCTTGAAATCCTGATTAAGACAAAACTGTTAAGTGTCCAAGAGAAGAAATACAGGGTGAGGTCCAGAATTCAGAATTAGCAGCCAGTGCAGCTGGAGGGGAGGCACTGGAGGCTCCGGGGTGGGGGGGGGGGGGGGGGCGGGGCGGGCACTGGACAGGGTGAAAGCCTGGGGTCAGGCGGGTTGGTTTACCCCAGCTCAGCCTCTGGGGCTGTCAGAGTGTCCCACAGCCTCTCAGAGGACATACACAGATACAGTGCTCTTAAAACGTGCCCTGTCACAGTGAAGGCATTTTTAAAAATCAATGTTTAACCAAATAGCATTGGATTCTTTTGGTTCTTTGTAAAAACTAGTTTCCTGTAGGTGTTTTTTTCTTTTCCATCCCATAGCTGAACTTACATTTTTAGGGCATAGTGCCAGACTTTCAGAGCAACCACTGTAAAACAGGATAATCTCATAAACTGCTCTTTATGATCATCTGTCAGCTGAAATAACAGGCTCACAGCTGGCCTGAGTCTCGGTCTCTGCCTCCCCAGATCCAGGTGCTTGTGTGAGTCCCCCCTGGTCCCCCAGCCTCCGACTTTGTGAGAGAAGTTGGTACCCAGAAACACAGAAGCGACCTGAAACAGAACCAGAACTGGATCTCAGCATCTTTGTGGCCCTGGTTTGTGGTCCAGCAACCACAAGCATCAGCTGATCAATATTAAACCCCAACTTGTGCCAGACTCGGAATGAGCCCTTTTTCATGAAGAAACTCTATTAATCCCCACCACCCTCCTAGGAGACTGGCACTATTATTAAGTTCATTGACAGATGAATAAAAGGAAACCCAGAAGGATTAAGTGTCTTTTCCAAAGTCAGCTTCTGCTGGGAACCCAGAGAGGTGTGCCGGGCTGACCATAGCCCGTGCATCCAACCACGTCACCTGATCCACAAAGCCCACGAGTGGAGCCAAGATGGACCCAGCCCCTGGCATGAGATGTTGAGAGAGGAAGACCCTGTGAGGTCTTCTGGCTGCCATGCCCAGAGCTGCTTGCTCTGTTCCCCTAGATTTTGCTGTGGGCCCCTCTTCTGCCCCACCCTCCCTTGCTTCATCTGTATCATCACCCCAAACTATCCTCTCAGTGCACTGAACTCAGTGTTCCCAGTTTAAGTTTTCTCAATGGCTCACTGGACACAGAGGCTGCTTTTAATTCAGTCATGTCCATAATCAGTTGGTCCCATGAACTCAGTCATGAGTTTCCACATGGGCCAGTTGCTGAGTTATTCACAGCTGAAACTTGGCCTTGTGCTCATGAACCACAGCAGCCTTTGAAGGAGTTCTGAGTCCCACTCACTTCGTCTGGAATGGGTGCACAGCCCTGTTCGTTTCTGCCCTGGCCGGCAGCTGGAAAAGATTGCCATCCTAGTTTTGCAAGTGATGGTGATGAATCATAGCTCCAGCTCTCTCTGAGGCAGGAGCCAAGCTGACCTAATCTTGAGGTGAGGCAGGGGGATGGGTCCACCCCCTTCTGTGGACGTTTCTGCTTTACATTTCCGCTGGGTTTTATGAAGTCTGAATGTCAAGGGCCCCACAGTTTGCTAATAGAATCACCACTAATGTAAGGAAGGAAAAAAGGGAGGTAGACAGAAAGTCAGTCAGTTCATAAAGCCGCCCACACACCTGTTGGGCGAGTGTTGGGTTCAGTCAAGCCCCGAGAAGCCCACATTCCTGTAAAAGGTCTCCGAGGACAGCCCCAACCGTGAACCTCGTGACTGTCAGTCTTCCTTCCGAGGAAGAAAGAGGAGAAAACATGGGCAGAATGTGAGTGTCTCCTAATGAGATCTCAGAAAACGCTTCTCCAAACAGTCAGCTGGAGGCTTGGGTCTTGGATTTGTAGGAAGCTGGGCAGGGAAAGGGGTGCCAACTAAAGGGGAGGAGAGATTATTTTTCATGCAGAAGAGTTCACGAAGTCACGGTGGCTTGGCTCCTGATCTGGCTGGTGACTATTCAGATGCTCAGAAGTCCCAGAGGAAATGAGAATGGGAAAATGAAGATAAATAAGAGTGGGAAAAATGAAGTCTGAGACTTGTAATAAGGCCAACAAGTCACCGGATGATTTGCTTTTGTGCCTAAAATATTTAACAAAATACTTCATTAATGGAATAATATAGCCAGGGTCTATGTTGGTTATCAAACATAATTATAAAAAACATAGCTGAGAACCATCACTTAACAACCAGACCAATACCTTAGAAATGACCTAGATGTTTCCTCCTGATTGTCCTGTGAGAAGGAAAATCCTGAAACTTGTGTTTATCATTACACCTTTTGAAAATAGTTTACACATGTATCTTTCAGCAGTACATGACTTGTTTTGAGCCTTATAAAAATGGTACCATAAAAATAGCTAGCTAGAAGGAAGCTGCTATATAGCACTGGGAGCTCAGCTCGGTGTTCTGTGATGACCTAGAGGGGTGGGATGGGGGTTGGGAGGGAGGTTCAAGAGGGAGAGGATATATGTATGTCATAGCTGATTCACATCATTGTACAGCAGAGACCAGTGCAGCATTGTAAAGCAATTATGCTCCAATTTAAAAAATAAATGGAAATAAAATAAAATGCAGATCTGGCCTTGAAAAAAAAAAAAAAGTACCATAGTGAATATGCAACCTTCTTTCACTTGCTTATTGCACTCAGAATTTTTTCCAAGGTTCATCCAGTTTGTTATATGTTGCTAAATTAATTCATCTTCCTTGTTATTTAATATTCTATTGTATGGATATACAACACATTTATCCAGTCCTAACAATGAACATTTGGGCTGTTTCCAGGGGTTTTGCCCTAATAACACTATTAAGGATGCAATTGTACCTATTTTCCAACTCACATACACAGATGTTCTCTATGGTGCATGTACCCACTCCTGGGAGTAGAATTGGAACTTCTGGCTTGGAGAGTGTGTTCAGCACATTCTCGGCTTTACAAGATAATGCTGCATTTTTCTCCAAAGTGATTGTACCAACTTACATTCTTACCTCTACAGCATTTAAGTCTTCTCCAGTACTTAGTGTTTTCAGCCATATTGATTTTTGTTAATACAGTTCAGCCAAGATATATATTGTATGTTCTTAGTTTACATTTCCCTGATTAAAAAAGATATTAACTATATTTTGTATGTTTACTTGCCATTTATACTTCCTTTTCTGTAAAATATCCAGTTGATTTTTTTTATTGCATTATTTCTCTTTTCCTTGGGATTCCCTAATAGCTCAGCTGGTAAAGAATCCATCTGCAATGCGGGAGACCCTGGTTCGATTCCTGGTTCAGGAAGATCCACTGGAGAAGGGATAGACTCAGTATTCTTGGGCTTCCCTTGTGGCTCAGCTGGTAAAGACTCTGTCTGCAATTCAAGAGACCTGGGTTTGATCCCTGGGTTGGGAAAATCCCCTGGAGGAGGGAAAGGCTACCCACTCCAGTATTCTGGCCTGGAGAATTCCATGGACTGTATAATCCATGGGGTCACAAAGAGTTGGACATGACTTTCACTACACTGACAATTTGAAGGGATTTTTAATGTACAAAGAGTAACTTCACTTGTTGCTTAAATGTATTAAAAAACGTATTCTAGACAGGGGCATGTTTCATTTTATTTTTACTATCTTTTTCATTTTATTCTTACTCACAGAAATCCTTCCTTTCAGTGCAGTTGAGTATATCAATTTTTCTTTTATAGTTAATGCTTAGGGTAAACTTCTCTGCCTCCAAAGTCTTAAAGATACTCTCCAGTATCTTTTTCTTTAGGTTCAAGACTTTGCCTTTCACGTGGAAGGCTTTACATCCATCTGGAATTGATTTTTGTGTATGGTGTGATGTCTGGGTCCAATTTCATTTTTTCCCATCTTGATAGCAAATGGTCCCAACAGCACTTAAGGGAACAGTTAATCCTTTTCTAGTAATCTGTGCTGCCACCTGTATCATATTTCAAATTCAAAAAAGGTGTGGGACTGTTTTTGGTTCTCTGTTCTGTTACATGGGTCACTATGTCTCTCACTGAGCCAATACCATACTATTTCAGTTAGCCTTACTTTATTTTTTTTATTATTTTTTGCAGCCCATAATAAATTTATTGTGTCTTCAAGACACTGCAACGTACACTCCTCTCCCAGAGAAGGTTCTTTCAGAGACCAGGAATCTTTATCCAAATGGGTTGGTCATTTGTCATTTGCATAGGCAGCTGGATTCTTCCTCTTGGATTTCTCAGACGCCTGCGTTCCCCATGTGTAGACAAGATAAAACACTAGGAAGGGCGGTGCGAAGTGAAGCATGCACTCCAGAGTTCCACACAGCATGCTGGCAATGCCCTAACAAGTGTGCTGATCCTATTATACTAGAGCCTTTGTTTTCCATTTAAATTGTATAGAAACTGCTGTGTTCCTTGAAAATCTGTTAGACATTTGAGACAATTGACTTACTGGATGGTTTAAAAAAAAATTATGCAAAAACCGTGTTCTCTTTCTTCATTTATTTAGAACTTTGATATCTTTTAACAGTATTAAAATGTTTCTTCACACAACTCTGGCATAACTTTTGTTAGATTTCTTTCTAGTGCGTAATTTTGAAAACAGGTGTGTTACAGAAAATAGTAGCTATTACTGGATTTTATAAATTGTTGCTGGTGTTTTATAAATGCAGCTAACTTTTTATGTCAATCTTTTAAAATTTTATTTATTTAAATTGGAGGCGAATTACTTTACCATATTGTGATTTTTCCCATACATTGACATGAATCAGCCATGGGTGTACATGTGTCCCCCATCCTGAGCTCCCCATCACCTCCCTCCCCATCCCATCCTTCTGGGTTGTCCCAGGCACTGGCTTTGAGTGCCCTGTTTCATGCATTGAACTTGGGCTGGTCATCTGTTTCACATATGGTAATACACATGTTTCAATGCTATTCTCTCAAATCATCCCACCCTCGCCTTCTCCTACAGAGGCCCCAAAGTCTATTCTTTATATCTGTGTCTCTTTTTCTGTCTTGCATGTAGGGTCATCATTACCATCTTTCTAAATTCCATATATATCCATTAATATACTGTACTGGTGTTTTTCTTTCTGACTTACTTCACTCTGTATAATAGGCTCCAGTTTCATCCACCTCATTAGAGCTGACTCAAACACATTCCTTTTTTTATAGCTGAGTAATATTCACTAAGAACAAAGCTAGTGGAGGTGATGGAATTCCAGTTGAGCTATTTCAAATCCTGAAAGATGATGCTGTGAAAGTGCTGCGCTCAATATGCCAGCAAATTTGGAAAACTCAGCGTGGCCACAGAACTGGAAAAAGTCAGTTTTCATTCCAATCCCAAAGAAAGGCAATGCCAAAGAATGCTCAAACTGCTGCACAATTGCACTCATCTCACATGCTAGTAAAGTAATGCTCAAAATTCTCCAAGCCAGGTTTCAGCAATACGTGAACCGTGAACTTCCAGATGTTCAAGCTGGTTTTAGAAAAGGCAGAGGAACCAGAGATCAAATTGCCAACATCCACTGGATCATGGAAAAAGCAAGAGAGTTCCAGAAAAACATCTATTTCTGCTTTATTGACTATGCCAAAGCCTTTAACTGTGTGGATCACAATAAACTGTAGAAAATTCTGAAAGAGATGGGAATACCAGACCACCTGACCTGCCTCTTGAGAAACCTATATGCAGGTCAGGAAGCAACAGTTAGAACTGGACATGGAACAACAGACTGGTTCCAAATAGGAAAAGGAGTACGTCAAGGCTGTATCTTGTCACCTTGCTTATTTAACTTCTATGCAGAGTACATCATGAGAAACGCTGGACTGGAAGAAGCACAAGCTGGAATCAAGATTGCCAGGAGAAATATCAATCACCTCAGGTATGCAGATGACACCACTCTTATGGCAGAAAGTAAAGAGGAACTAAAAAGCCTCTTGATGAAGGTGAAAGAGGAGAGTGAAAAAGTTGGCTTAAAGCTCAACATTCAGAAAACGAAGATCATGGCATCTGTTCCCATCATTTCATAGCAAATATGTGGGGAAACAGTGTCAGATTTTATTTTTTTTGGTCTCCCAAATCACTGTAGGTAGTGATTGCAGCCATGAAATTAAAAGACGCTTACTGCTTGGAAGGAAAGTTATGACCAACCTAGATAGCATATTCAAAAGCAGAGACATTACTTTGCCAACAAAGGTCCGTCTAGTCAAGGCTATGGTTTTTCCAGTGGTCATGTATGGATGTGAGAGCTGGACTGTGAATAAAGCTGAGCGCTGAAGAATTGATGCTTTTGAAGTGTGGTGTTGGAGAAGACTCTTGAGAGTCCCTTGGACTGCAAGGAGATCCAACCAGTCCATTCTAAAGGAGATCAGCCCTGGGATTTCTTTGGAAGGAATGATGCTAAAGCTGAAACTCCAGTACTTTGGCCACCTTATGCGAAGAGTTGACTCATTGGAAAAGACTCTGATGCTGGGAGGGATTGGAGGCAGGAGCAGAAGGGGATGACAGAGGGCGAGATGGCTGGATGGCATCACCAACTCGACGGACATGAGCTTGAGTGAACTCCAAGAGTTGGTGATGGACAGGGAGGCCTGGTGTGCTGCAGTTCATTGGGTTGCAAAGAGTCAGACATGACTGAGCGACTGAACTGAACTGAACTGAATATTCCATTGTCTATATGTACCACAACTTTCCTAGCCATTCACTTGCAGATGGACATCTAGGTTTCTTCCATGTCCTAGCTATTGTAAACAGTGCTGCAATGACTATTGGGGGTAAATGTGTTTTTCAATTCTGGTTTTCTCAGAGTGTATGCCCAGCAGTGAGACTGTTGGGTCATATGGCAGTTCTATTTCGAGTTTTTAAAGGAATCTCCACACTGTTCTCCACAGAGGCGTAACTAGTTTGCATTTCCATCAACAGTGTAAAAGGGATCCCTTTTCTCCACACCCTCTCCAGCATTTATTGTTTGTAGACTTGTGGATGGCAGCCATTCTGACCAGCCTGAGATGGTACCTCATTGTGGTTTTGATTTGCATTTCTCTGATAATGAGTGATGTTGAGCATGTTTTCATGTGTTTGTTAGCCATCTGTACGTCTTCTTTGCAGAAATGTCTGTTTAGTTCTTTGGCCCATTTTTGGATTGGGTCATTTATTTTTTCTGATATTGAGCTACACGAGCTGCTTATATATTTTGGAAATTAATTCTTTGTCAGTTGTTTCATTTGCTATTATTTTCTTGCATTCTGAAGGCTGCCTTTTCACCTTGCTTATAGCTTCCTTTGTTGTGTATAAGCTTTTAAATTTAATTATGTCCCATTTGTTTGTTTTTACTTTTATTTCCATTACTCTGGGAGGTGGGTCATAGAGGATCTTATTGTGATTTATGTCAGGGAGTGTTCTGCTATGTTTTCTTCTAGGAGTTTTATAGTTTCTGATCTTACATTTAGATCTTTAATCCATTTTTAGTTTATTTTTGTGTATGGTGTTAGAAAGTGTTCTAGTTTCATTCTTTTACAGGTGGTTGACCAGTATTTCCAGCACCACTTGTTAAAGAAATTGTCTTTTCTCCATTGTATATTTTTGCCCCCTTTGTCAGAGATAAGGGGTCCATAGGTGCATGGATTCATCTCTCGGTTTTCTATTTTGCTCCATTGATCTGTATTTCTGTTTTTGTGCCAGTACTGTACTGTCTTGATGACTGTAGCTTTGTAGTATGGTCTAAAGTCAGTCAGGTTGATTCCTCCAATTTCATTCTTCTTTCTCAAGATTGCTTTGGCTATTCGAGATTTTCTGTGTCTCTATGCAAATTTGTTCTAGTTCTGTGAAAAATACCACTGGTAGCTTGTTAGGGAATGCATTGAATCTACAGATTGCTTTGGGTAGTATACTCATTTTCACTATATTGATTCTGCCGATTCATGAACATGGTATATTTCTCCATCTATTTGTGTCATCTTTGATTTCTTTCATTATTGTTTTATAGTTTTCTGTATATAGGTCTTTTTTTCTTTAGGTAAATTTATTCCTAAGTATTTTATTATTTTCGTTGCAATGATGAATCGGATTGTTTCCTTAATTTCTCTGTTTTCTCATTGTTAGTATATAGGAATGCAAGGGATTTCTGTATTAATTTTATATCCTGCAACTTTACTATATTCATTGATTAGCTCTAGTAATTTTCTATTGGTGTCTTTAGGGTTTTCTACATAGAGGATCATGTCATCTGCAAACAGTGAGTTTTACTTCTTCTTTTCCAATCTGGATTCCTTTTATTTCTTTTTCTTCTCTGATTGCTGTGTCTAAGACTTCCAATGTTGAAGTCACCACTACTATGTTGAATAGTAGTGGTGAGAGTGGGCACCCTTGTCTTGTTCCTGACTTTAGAGGAAATGCTTTCAATTTTTCACCATTGAGGATAATGTTTGCTGTGGGTTTAACATAGATGGCTTTTATCATGTTGAGGTATGTTCCTTCTATGCCTGCTTTCTGGAGAGTTTTTATCATAAATGGGTGCTGAATTTTGTCAAAGGCTTTCTCTGCATCTATTGAGATAATCATATGGTTTTTATCTTTCAATTTGTTAATATGGTGTATCACATTAATTGATTTGTGAATATTGAAGAATCCTTGCATCCCTGGGATAAAGCCCACTTGGTCATGATGTATAATCTTTTTAATATGTTGTTGGATTCTGTTTGCTGGAATTTTGTTGAGGATTTTTATATCTATGTTCATCAGTGATATTGACATTGTTTTCTTTTTTTGTGGCATCTTTGGTTTTGGTATTAGGGTGACAGTGGCCTCATAGAATGAGTTTGGAAGTTTACCTTCCTCTGCAATTTTCTGGAAGAGTTTGAGTTACTGGTGTTTTATAAATGCAGTTGACATTTTATATCAATCTTAAATCCAGTCTTCTTGCAGAAACACTCTTAATGAATTTTCTATAGATATTTTGAGGCTTTTTAATGTAGGTTGAACTGTATCACCTAATAAGTAATGATAGTTTTGTCTTTTTCTTTTCTTACCTTCATGACTTATAATGTTATTCTCTTACTGTGCTAGCTATGATTTCTACTGTCAAAAAGATGGTGATTGTGGTATCTTCATCTTGCTTCTAAATGGTATCCAGTTTAAAATTAATGCTTTTAGCATTTCACCATTGAGAATAATGTGGGCTATCATTTTGGTACACACCATTGATTAATCATTAAGGAAGTCCCTTTCCATTCTTGACTTACTATATATTTGTTTTACTTTTATGAAATGCTTCATCTATTGACAAGCAGGAGATAATACGTTACATCTATAGATTTTTTTTATAAACAACTCTTATATTATTGAGACAAATTTATCTTTATCTTGGTGTATTCTCTGCTTTGTTACAATCCTATCTTTGATTTCCTAATATTTTATTTAGGATTTTTGCATACATGTTCATAAGTGAGATTGTCTGACAACTTCCCTTTATTCAGTCTTTGTTTGGTTTTGTCATCAAGGTCATAATGACCTCTTATACTACATATCTCTTATGCTATACTACATTGCTTCCTCTTTTGTGTATTCTCTGAAAGGGTTTGTGTGAGATTGAATGAATAATATTTCCGTAACATCTTACAGAAAAATACAAATAATTTTTTAGCCAATGCAATAATCTAAAAGTTTGTTTTAAAACTCACCTATAAAACCATCTGAGTCTCTGAGGAAAGGTTATATAACTTTCCATAAGTTCTTTAAGAATAATGGAATTATCAAAGCTTTCTATTTCTTCTTGAGTATGTTTTGATAAGTGATATTTTCCTAGAATTTTTTCATTTCATTTTTAAATTTTCATGTTTATGGTATATTGTTATATATAGTATATATATTTATTGTTGAATATATGATTTAAGGGCTTCCCAGATGGTAAATAATGATAAAGAACCTGCCTGCCAATGCAGGAGAAATAAAAGACATGGGTTCAATCCCTGGGTCAGGAAGATCCCCTCTAGGAGGACTTGGAAGTCCACTCCAGTATTCTAGCCTGGAGAATCCCATGGACAGAGGAGCCTGGTGGGCTACAGTCCATGGGGTCGCACAGAGTCATAGGTCACACACAACTGAAGCGACAACTTATACGCATGCATATGATTTAAATATAATTATTATAATATATAAATATATAATAGTTATATATTTGTATAATTAAATTATATATATTAAATATATTGTATTATAAATATATAATATAATATATTATATATGTTATATATTCTATATAATATATATTATATATATATTTCATAGTATTCTTTGTCAATATCTCTCTTCTATCTATATTTATGGCATTCTTTCACTCCTAATTTTTTTATGACTTCTCTATATTTTTCTTGATTCATCTCAGCAACGCTTTGTCTATTTTATTAATCTCTTTAAAAGTTCCTTTTGACATTGTTGATTATATCTTTGCTTCCTACTTCACTTATTTTTGCTCATTCCTTCTTTTACTTTTTAAATTTTTTCTGGAGTTACTTTGATAACTTCTTGCATTGGATACTCAGCTTCTCAAGTTTTTGCCTTTTCTTCTTTCCTAAGACAAACTTTTAACTCAAAATATTGTTTTGTCAATATCTCATGAATTTTATATATATACATATATTGTCATTCAATTGTATTTTAAATTTTCATTAAATTAAATGTTGCTTCTTCTTTTACACATTTTTCGGAAGCATACTTGTTAAACATAAAAATTGTAAGTTTTCACATTTAATTTTTGCTATTTACCTCAACTTAACTGGGGCTTCCTTGGTGACTCAGAGGTAAAGAATCTGCCAGCCAAGCAGGAGACATGGGTTCGACCCCTGACTGGGGAAGATCCCTTGAAGAAGGAAATGGCAACCACTCCAATATTCTTGCTGGGGAAATCTCATGGACAGAGGAACCTGGCAGGATACAGTCCATGGTGTCACAAAAGAGTCGGACATGACTTAGCAACTGAACAACAATTAATAGTAGCCAAAGAATATGGTGTGTGTGATCCCAGTTCTTTGAATTTATTGAAACTGGTTTATGGCTTAGCGTGAGGTCTCTCTAATTTTTGTGAATGTTCCATGTGTAGAGTGTAGAGATGAATGTATATCCCCTAATTTCTGGTTCTGTGCACGCATGCATGCTAAGTCACTTCAGTTGTGTTCAACTCTGTGCTACCCTATGGACTGTAGCCCAACAGGCTCCTCTCTCCATAGGATTCTCCAGGCAAGAATACTGGAGTGGGTTGCCATGCCCTCCTCCAGGGGATCTTCCAGACCCAGGGATAAAACCCGCATCTCCCATGTCTCCTGCATTGGCAGGCAGGTTCTTTACCAGCAGTACCATCTGGGAAGCACCCTTCTGATTCTATAAATGTCCACTAAATCTATCAAGTTGATCATTTATTTCAATATTTCCATATTTTTACATTTATTTTGGTCTGCTTGACATACCAGTAATTGAGAGAAATATGTTAAATTCTCACACCAGGATCATGAATCTGTTTATTTTTCTTGATTGATTGGTACAGTCCATCAGTCATATTTTGAGGCTATGTTATTTTACCAAATTCAGAAATTAAGAGTTACGTATTTTAAATGAACTTAACTTTCTATGTAGTGAACTTTTTTTTTTTTTTTAATTAATTTTATTCTATTCTCAAACTTTACATAATTGTATTAGTTCTGCCAAACATCAAAATGAATCCACCACGGGTATACATGTGTTCCCCATCCTGAACCCCCCTCCCTTCTCCCTCCCCACACCATCCCTCTGGGTCGTCCCAGTGCACCAACCCCAAGCATCCAGTATCGTGCATTGAACCTGGACTGGCATCTCGTTTCATACATGATATTTTACATGTTTCAATGCCATTCTCCCAAATCTTCCCACCCTCTCCCTCTCCCACAGAGTCCATAAGACTGTTCTATACATCAATGTCTCTTTTACTGTCTCGTATACAGGGTTATCGTTACCATCTTTCTAAATTCCATATATATGCGTTAGTATACTGTATTGGTGTTTTTCCTTCTGGCTTACTTCACTCTGTATAATAGGCTCCAGTTTCATCCACCTCATTAGAACTGATTCAAATGTATTCTTTTTAATGGCTGAGTAATACTCCAGTGAACTTTTTATCATAATTTTTTTTTTAAGTTTTTGTGTTGGATATAACTGCAGATATGACATTTTTTGTTTGCTTTGTTTATATTTTTCTAATATATATTTTTTCATCTTGTTTTTCTAAGTTTCCATGAAGTTTTAGTTGTCCATGTAAATTAGCAATCTTGTAAGCTACCTAGAACAGGACCTGGCCTAGAGTAAATATTCAAGAATGACCATGATTAATTAATATCTTTGGAGAAGAAAGGAGAGTTTCCAATGTTAGGGTAGCCTAGGAATTGGACGTAAGTCAGTTTTCAGTCAAATTCATTTTGTACTTTGGTTTTCCCTTCGGCAACACAGTTTTCCATCTGTCAAGAGAAATCTACTGTGTCCAAAACCTCAGAAGTGTTTATGAAAGGACTATATAAGTAAAGTATGCGATAGCTTTGGTTTCAGGATCCAAGACAAATTCAGTAGGAAAAAAAAATCTCACAAACTTTCTCTACTGGAATGAAAAGTCCGTTGTTTTTTTTCCTCAAGGAGTAGTGGTTGAGGAGCAGGTGGAGATATTAACATCCCTAGAGGCTTTCAAAATAGTGCCGTCTGGATCCTGAGGTAAAAAATCTTGACACAGTCAAGTTGGGACTAGAAAGTCTCCTCTCACGCATCAAGCAGCGAATGGAGCCTGTTTGCCTTGTTTTGTTCCTCATTAAGATGTGTCCAATCCCAAAGAAGGGCAATGCTTGAGAATGTTCAAACTGCCGCACAAGTGCACTCATTTCCCATGTTGGTGAGGTAATGCTCAAAATCCCTCAAGATAGGCTTCAGCAGTATATGAACCCAGAACTTCCAGATGTCCACACTGGATTTAGAAAAGGCAGAGGCACCAGAGATCAAATTGCCAACATTCATTGGATCATAGAGAAAGCAAGGGAATTCCAGAAGAACATCTATTTCTGCTTCATTGACAATGCTAAAGCCTTTGACTGTGTGCATCATGACAAACTGTGGAAAATTCTTAAAGAGATGAGAGTACCAGACCACTTTACCTGCCTCCTGAGAAATATGTACACAGGTCAAGAAGCAACAGTTAGAACTGGACATGGAACAACGGACTGGTTCAAATTGGGAAAGGAGTACATTAAAGCTGTATATTATCACCCTATTTATTTAACTTCTACACAGAGTATGTCTTGAAAAATGCCAGGCTGGATGAATCACAAGCAAGAATCAAGATTGCTGGAAAAAATATCAACAACCTCAAGTATGCAGATGATACCACTCTAATGGCATAAAGCAAAGGGGAACTAAAGATCCATTTGATGAGGGTGAAAAGAGAGTGAAAAAGCTGGCTTAAAACTCAGCATTGAAAAAACTAAGATCATGGCATCCAGTCCCATCATTTCATGGCAAATAGAAGGGGGAAAAGTGGAAACAGTGACAGATTTTATTTTGGGGGGCTCCAAAGTCACTGCAGATGGTGACTGCAGCCATGAAATTAAAGACACTTGCTCCTTAGAAGGAAAGCTATGATGAATCTAGACAGTGTATTAAAAAGCAGAGACATCACTTTGCCAACAAAGATCCATAGAGTCAAATCTATGGTTTTTTCAATAGCTGTGTATGAATGTGAGAGTGGGACCATAAAGAAGGCTGAGCACCAAAGAACTGATGCTTTCAAATTGTGGTACAGGATAAGACTCCTGAGAGTCCCTGTAGACAGCAAGGAGATCAAACCAGTCAATCCTAAAGGAAATCAGTCCTGAATATTCATTGGAAGGACTGATGCTGAAGCTGGGGCTCTAATACTTTGGCCACCTAATGCAAAGAGCTGACTCACTGGAAAAGACTAATGCTGGGAAAGATTGAAGGTGGGAGGAGAAGGGGGCAGCAGAGGATAAGATTGTTAGATGGCATCACTGATTCAATGGACATGAATTTGAGCAAACTCCAGGAAATAGCGAAGGACAGGGAAGCCTAGTGTTCTGCAGTCCATGGGGTTGCAAAGGGTTGGACACGACTGAGTGATGTGAATGAGACAACAAGATCTGTTTGGGGGATCTTCCCCGGCAGTCCAGTGATTAAGACTTTGCTTTCCAATGCAGGGGGCACTGGTTCAATCCCTGGTTGGGGAAATGAGACTGCAGTGCTTCATGGCTGAAAACCAAAAACATAAAACAGAAGCGATGTTGTAACAAATTCAAAAAAGACTTTTAAAAGGAATCCACATCAAAAATGGTAACCCACTCCAGTACTCTTGCCTGGCAAATCCCATGGACGGAGGAGCCTGGTAGGCTGCAGTCCATGGGGTCACTAGGAGTTGGACACGACTGAGCGACTTCACTTTCACTTTTCATTTTCATGCATTGGAGAAGGCAATGGCAACCCACTCCAGTGTTCTTGCCTGGAGAATCCCAGGGATGGGGTAGCCTGGTGGGCTGCCGTCTCTGGGGTCGCACAGAGTCGGACATGACTGAAGCCACTTAGCAGCAGCAGCACATCAAAAAAAAAAAAAAAGATGTGTCAGATGAAGAGAGCAGGGGACCATGCCTATCTCTAGGCTTTCACAGTTTAAGCCAACGCTATACAAAATCCCAGTTGTGTTCAGTAGCCTTTGTGCCCACCTGTGGATCAGACAGCTGTCCTACCAGCAGCTCCCAGCTGGGCTGGTGGATAATGCAACAACAATCTAAGTATTCAACTTGGAGTTTCATCAGCAATGTGTGCCAGTGCTGGTCCAGGGGCTAAGGCCCCTCATTCCCAATGCAGGGGGCCCAGGATTGATCTCTGGTCAGAGAACTAGACCCACATGCCACAACTAAAGATCATGTGCCCCAGCGAAGACCGAAGATCCCGTGGGAGGGAACTAAGAGCTGGCCCAGCCAGATGCATAGATCAGCGCTAAATAAACCAATGAATATGTGCATTGCTAACCAGGGACGACACCGTAAAGCTGGGATGCGTACACATGGGAGAGTAAATGGATAGAAGAGGGAGTGCTGGCCATGGAGAAGCTGCCTGAAGCCTTTCAGACTGTCAGGGGGATTCGGAATCAGGCACGAGGCAGCCGAAGCTCTGAGATCAGGACTCCAGCCCCTCTTTCTCCATTCTACAGCTAAGGGTCTGTGTGAGGGTCAGAGGGGGCTCAGCTTGGTGTGGCAAACACACAACAGGAGAGAAGAAAATGGAAACTAAATACTGTAATGAAGTAACACACGGAGTTCATCAGAAAGGAAACAGAGGTCTTGAGTGCTGCCATAGCACAGAGAAGGTGACAGCTCATGGGATGAGTCTGTGTGTGTGTGAGTGTGTGTGAGAGAGTGAGTGTGTGAGCATGTGTGTGAATGTGTGTGAGTGTGCGTGTGAGTGTGCATGTGTGTGTATGTTTGAGTGTGAGTGTGTGTGAGATTGTGAGAGAGTGAGTGTGTGAGCGTTGTGTGTGAATGTGTATATGTGAGTGTGCGTGTGAGTGTGCATGCACATGTGTGTGTGAGTGTGTGTATATGTGTGTGTGAGTGTGTGTATGTTTGAGTGTATGTATATGTATAAGTGAGTATGTGTGTGAGTGTGTGTGCACATGTGCATGTGTGTGTAAGTGTGTGTGTGTGAGTGTGTTTGAGTGTGTGTATGTGAGTATGTGTGTATGTGTGTGAGTGAGTATGTGTGTGAGTGTGTAGACAGGAGGCTCATTTTCAGGGACTGGCTTGCGTGTGTGCTGGGTTGACAGCGTTGAGATCCGCACGCAGGGCAGGCTGGCAGGCAGGAAGCCCAGGTGAACGCTGGTGCTGCTGTCCTGGTCTTGAGTTCGAGTCCCGCAGGCAGCTAGCTGGAAGCTGGGGGCATCCGTGTTTCAGTCTTGAGGCAGAAAGGCCCCTTCTTTCAGGAACCCTGTCTTTGCTCTTAAGGCCTTCCACTCGTCGGATGAGGCTCACCCATACTCTGGAGGATGGTTTTCTTTACTCAAAGTCTGCTGGTCATAGTTATGAATCATATCTAAGAAACGCCTTCCCAGCTGCACCTGGGCTGCTGTTTGAGCCACGTCTGGGCCTCACGGCCCTGTGGGCAGACAGGTGCAGTGAGCTGTTGCTATCAGGGAAACCGTCTCCAGAGACGTGCTGGTTTATCAGCGAGGGGACTGCAGGGAGGATCCAGAGTAAGGGAGGGGAAAGGCCATCCAGGGAGTGGAGAAAAGCTGATGAAGAGGGTGCCCATGGGCTAGTTGTTGCTATGGGCAACTGAGACTCATTCCCACCAGGGACCCTCTGTAGCCTTGCGGGCTTTGAATTACAACCAACTGGAGACAGCACCTGTGCAGCAAAGCCCAGTGGCCTCATCCTAAGCCTGAGCCCCGGCAACAGGGCTGCCTGGTGGCCCATTACAGACCCTGACCCTGAACTTCACAAGCAGGAGTGATTAACCCCTGTGTTCCTACCTGGACACATCCCCAGACGGTGACCCCTCAGCTGTCCCAGTCTGGCTGAACTGCCCTGCGTGTGGGCTCAGAAAGTTCCTGGTGGGGCTAGAGGAAGCTTCCAGCATTCCACCTCCCTCCCCACAAAAAAAAAAAAAAAAAACGTGACTCAAAACCAGGGAGCAGGCCTTAGCCTCATCTGCCAGCCTTGCCCAACTCAGCCTTTCACTGTGTGACTATGGCAAACTAACCCCTCTGAGCCTCTAATTCCTTATCTGTGGATGGGTGGGCTTGAAAATTAAGGAGAACATGCTGAGAATGAGGCTGAACTTTCAGTCGACCTTTCTCCTCTCCCCCGCCCTGGGCCAAGTTGAGCAGTCTGGATTCACTGTTTCCAAAGCAGGGAGGCTCTGCTCTCCTTACATGTCTGAAAGCTCCAGAAACTTCCGGCAAAGCAAGGAGGTCTGCATCAAGGGGTCAAGGTCATCAGACTTTGCCTCCCATGACTCACTTTCTCAAAAAAGACGGGCTGGAGATGCCAACATGGGAGAGAAGGATTCCTTCAGTTCTCTAGAATCAAGTCCGTTTTGATGTCCATGGCCTAACCCAGTTCCCATGGGACCGACCCCGCTTCACAGTCTTATCTGGGAATGACTCAGGCCACTCTCATAAAGCACTTTCTATGGTGATCTTCTCATAACCTCCACATGGAGTCCGTCATCTGAGGACCAAGCAGCTGTCCCAGGAGCCGAGGCAACCCCTCCATCTATATTGACCATCAAGTCTTTAACGGTACCATCCTGCCCTCCATTCCCTTTGCTGACCATGACCTAGTGCCTGGCCCTCAGTAGGAGACGCTCTTGGCCAGCTTCCCAGCTCTTGCACTGTTAACACACTTCTATAGGGACTCTCCACCTTCTCTGATCCAGAAGGTGACAGGCTCCCTGAAGGATTTCTCGTAATTTTAGCTGGTATCTATGCAGGCATGGTATTCAGTGGCTCATTTAATCTCGCAGAAGCCCTACGAGGTAGGGGCTAGTCTCTGCCCAGCTGACAGCTGAGGGGATGGATGCAGGTTGTTGCTGTTGTTTAGTTGCTGAGTCGTGTCCGACTCCTTGCGAGCCCAGGGACAGCAGCACGCCAGGCCTCCCTGTCTCTCACCATCTCCCGGAGTTCACCCAAGTTCATGTTCATTGAAACAGGGGGATTAATAACGTGGTTAGTGTTCAATCAGTATGCAGTGGAGTCAGGATGGGAAGCCATGAAGTCCAGCTCTGGAATCCGCCCTCTTTTCTTTTTAAACTTTTTGTCTTATATTGGGGTATAGACAATTGACATGTTGTGATGGTTTCAGGTGAAAGGCGAAGGGACTCAGCCATACATATACATGTATCTGTTCTCCCCCAAACCCGCCTCCCATCCAGGCTGGCACATAACATTGAGCAGAGTTCCATGTGCTACACAGTAGGGCCTTATTGGTGATCCATTTTAAATATAGCATTATCTGCCACGCTGTCTTTCCTCCTCTCTGAACATCTTGAATTCTCTCTGGCTGAGGTTTATGAAACCAGTGGTGGGCCTGATCCACCAGGAAAAGAGTTGTTTGTCTGAACTGTGTCTGAGAGGGAGAGGTGAGCAATTAAGGTAGAACCGCACCGTATAAATGGGACAAGCACCTTCCTCCCCTCCCACCCTGAGAAGCTGAGGAAGCCTGCCCACCAGGACGGGCCTGCAGACATGCTGACCCGGGCGTCGGGGGCGTGGGGGGGAAGACCCCCTCCTCCAAAGGCCTGTCCCAGGCCCAGGGCAGGGCGGCCTCAATTCCATGGGACGTTTCAGAATTTGGGCCACCTTGAGAGACCCCAAAGCAGAGAAGACTGAGCCCCCTGCCCACCCCTGCACAAGTCACTGATAATAAAAATAGAGCTCGATTATGAACTAAGCATAAAGAAGTCCTGAAAAGTTATGATTTGCACCTGCTAACCACTCCACTTTTTTAAATCAAACAACAGTTCTTTTTCAATTCTGTCGTGCTCTGCTGTACTCTGAGAGCCCTGGGCAAGTCCAGCAGTGCCTCTGTGTTTCTAATAAAGTCCCCTTTCTCACTTGAGTTTCCATCCCTGTGGTTTCTGCTCCTGCCTCTGACTTCCAGTGGCTGAGTCGCTCAGTTGAGTGTCTGATTTTGCAGGAACCACCCGCCCCCCCTCACCAAGCCCCTTGCAAACACAGGGACCATCTGCAATGAATTACAAAGGCCTTTTAGGCTATGTTTTGACCCGTTACTGCAAGTCTTACTGTTTTCAGTTGAACGTAGGTCTTCGGTAAATGTGTTTCCCTGAAGATGTGCTCAATGAATTTTTGATGATATCTTCATAGAGATTGAGAAGGAGCATGTAGACAGGAAAACCTTGTCAATGGGAAACAGCATGTACTGGGAATGGACTGGGGCACCCTTAAACATCTGGTGCTATTTTGGAGGAAGTGCGATCAACCGCTTTCACTGTGTATGGAGACGCGGAGGGAGCCCTCAGTCAGGGAAGACAGCCATCAATGGCATGACCGGAATTGTCTCAAAAGCAAGTTTGCTGGTGCCACAAAAGGTCCCGGGGCATGTGACACATGTGCTCCTGCAGCCACAGGACACGGTATCCCGGGTCGCTGGGCCCGTGCATGGCACCAAAGTGGTCCCATTTCAAAGGGAGGCACCCAACCACCCTCCCTGTGTTTGTCTCCAAGGCCGCCTGTGCAAAGCACCAGGCACTTAATCTCTCTCAGCTCTGGAAGCCCCAAATCGAGGGGTCGGCAGGGCCACCGTCTCTCGAAGCTCTTCTGGAGGGTCTGTGCCCTGCTCGCCTCCTGGCGTCTGTGTCCCCAGCAGTCTCGGGGTCCCCGCTGGTAGACACGAGGCGCTGACCTGCATCGTCATGCCATTCTCCCCCTTGTCTTCACAGGATTCTTCTCCCTCTGGGTCCATCTGTCTCTGTGTTCCTTCTCCTTTTCTTACAAGGACCCCAGTCACATGGACTTAATGACCTCATCTTAACTCCATTTCACTGCCAAGATTCTATTTCCAAATCAGGTCCCTTCACAAGTGCAAGGGCTAGGATTTCAGTGCATCTTTGGGGGCTAGGGGACACAATTCTGCTCAGAGCAGTGTCCACTCAGAACAATGTCCAGACTTCCCTCTTCTTCCCTACACCTCGCCTCCAGCTCTGAA
The DNA here is from genome assembly GCF_002263795.3 of Bos taurus. NCBI lineage: Eukaryota > Metazoa > Chordata > Mammalia > Artiodactyla > Bovidae > Bos > Bos taurus. The sequence continues at coordinate 95,737,197 of NC_037336.1, forward strand.
TGGGAGCCCAGAACTGCCCTGTTTGGTTCCCTCGCCCCCTCCAGCAGCTTCCCCAGTTCCCTCCACATGCCCTGAGCTCAGCTTGTGGGCCCAGTGGTCTTGGGCCCTTCCTGCAAGCCTCCCCCCGACCCCAGGTTCTACCCACCAGCCTCCAGACCCTGCTTGGATTCACCTTCCCCCAGGCTAATTCAGGAAGGATTCTGGAAATCTCACAGGGCCTCCTTGGCTGCTGATCATGGGGCCTGGGGCCCACTCCTGAGACTGGGGTTCTGTCTTCTCTATGCGGGAGAGCTTGGCCCCCTCCAGCACCTGTGTGGGTTGGGTCTTTCTTGGCCCCCCAGGACCACTCAGATGGTTGGCATCTGCTCCTGGTGGAGGGGACACCTTCCCTGGAGGTGAAAAAGGCTGCTTGACAATCATCAATCTTGACTTGCTTGACAATCTTATCTCATCTCTGAAACTTTCAGAACATTAAGGGTGCACAATGCTTTGTACTTCCCAGGAGGCACACAAGGGCACAGGTATGTGCTGCAGCCCTTACTAAATCAATGAACAAACAGATCATTTTCTCTGTGAGAGGTAGCAAACCATTTGACTTGGCACTGATGCCCAATTGACCAAATTGCTTGGGCATCTCAGAGCCGGGAGTTCTACACTTCAGTTTGCAGAAGGATTTCTTCCGGCTGCTCATTGCACATCAGATTTCTGCAGTTCCCTAATTTCTGCATCTTGTGAGCAAAACACCCAGATTGGAGTCCATTGGGTCCAGGCCCTCAGCCTTGCTGCCCCTCAGGGTGGGGGCAGCAGAGATGGTGGTAACACTGCACATGACTCCAGAATCCAGGGGCCTGGAATGTTCCCTGAGCTCACTCTCCTGTCCTGCCTCTTAAATTCTATTCTCTCTTCTCTTCTCAGAGAAGGCAATGGCACCCCAGTCCAGCACTCTTGCCTGGAAAATCCCATGGACGGAGGAGCCTGGTGGGCTGCCATCTATGGGGTCGCACAGAGTCGGACACAACTGAAGCGACTTAGCAGCAGCAGCAGCTCTTCTATTCTATTCTATGCTCTGTATTCTCTTCTCGGTTTACTTACAAGGTTTAAAAAAAAATTGCTGTACACCTGAAACTAACACAACATTGTAAATCAACTCCACTTCAATTAAAACACACACACACCCCAAAATGGGGGCGAGGGGAGCGTCAAGGAAAGGGTGAGTGTCCAGAGAGTGGAGAAAAAGGAAGGGAAAAGAAGAGATGATGAATGGAAGCACAAACAGCCCAGGGGCATGTGGTCACTCACTGCAGGATTTCCTCAGCCACAAGGAGAGGTGAGGGCCCAGAGCAGTGTCTACACAGACACAGAACCCGCACTGAGGACAGTTCTCACTGGATTTCCGCTCAGCCCACCCAGGGCCCCAGCTGAGCTTCAGTGAGCTTTTCACATCTCAACTTCCATCTCCCACTTTTGTTCCTTGTGAAGCAGGGAGGGGATGTTCTCATTTGGATTGCTTCTTAGCTTGGTTTCTTTTTTCTCCTTCTGGGAAGATTTCCTGCATAAACGATCTCTCTCCAAAAGTTCATTTCCAGGGGCTTGTTTTCTTTAAAAAAAAAAAAAAAAAAAGTCTACAGATTTTTCTCTGCAGACTTCACGTCTGAAACACACCCCGTTCCCATTCCTGAATAGTTTTCTCTGTACATTTCTTCTTGTGGGTTTTATGCCAAATGGAGCCAGGGTGGCTACCACCAGACAAGGCCCTTTGTGCTCCCCTCCTGGAGGCCGGGGGTGGTTCAACAGGTTGTCGACACAGAGAAAAAGCAGGGTTCCCACCCGGACCCTTGCCGGAGAGCACTGTCCTTTTTTAGACAAATGATGAGCTCCCCTTCTTGAGCCCCTTGAACAGGCTCCCATTCATGAGAATTGCATTGGCTCGCCTGCTGCAGATCTGGAATCCTTTGAACACACCATGTTGTCAAGTAAAGCCCTAGACCCCAGGGAGCATGGCCACCATCATGAAAACATGAGAACGTGAAGGTGGCCAGGGAGCACAGCCACCTTCATGAGAACTGCGTTGGCTCCCCGGCTGCAGATCTGAAATCCTTTGAACACACCATGCTGTCATCAAATAAAGCCCTGGACCTCTGGTCACCATCCTCCAGCCCCGGTCGACTGACAGATGTCTATCCCTTAGGCGCTGGGCCGGCAGAACTGGGAGGACGCGTGTCAGCAAGGAAGTGAAGCTGGAGTATGGAACATATAACATTAGGCTTAAGGTTGGAGGCTGGAAGGAATGAGCACTTTATTTGCTTAAGGCAGCTCGGTTGCACCTGATTTTCATAAACGAAATCAGGCCAAATGGTATTTAAGACCACCGGACACACTGGAACATGGGATAGAACATGAAGAAAATCCACAAGTTGGCAATAAATACACTGAATAAATTCAGTCGGTCATTTCAATTCCCTTTTGGTAAGACATTCATGGGAATCGGATGTTTGGAGGGTCTCCACGAGTTTTTCCTTCGTGGAACGCCTAATCCCCTTGTGTTGTGACAACAAGCTGCACTGCAGCATCGATGGGAAGAAGGGGCTGGTGTCTAAGACACAGCTGGGTCTGATGCAAACTGTGCTTCCTGCTGGGAATTTTGGAGGCTCCCCAAAATATAGGTAAAGACCATATTCAGGAAAATAGCAATAACTAACAGTTTTTTTAAGAATCTTTTTTTATGTGGACCATTTTTAAAGTCTCTCTTGAATTTGTTACAATATTGCTTGGTTTCTGTTTTGATCTTTTGGCCATGAGTCATGGGGGATCCTAGCTTCCCGACCAGGGATCAAACCCGTACCCCCTGCAATGGAAGGTGAAGTCCCAACCACTGGAGCACCAGGCAAGTCCCAACAATGAACATTTTTGAGTATGGGCCTCAGGTACTTGGTTAACTGCTTTGCATAAATTATTTCATTTAACCCTCATAAACCTCACGATGGGTTTCCCAAGTGGTTCAGTGGTAAAGAATCTACCTGCAATGAAGGAGACATAGTTTCGATCCCTGAATCAGGAAGATCCCCTGGAGAAGGAAAATGGCAACCCACTCCAGTATTTTTGCCTGGGAAATCCCATGGACAGAGGAGCCTGGCGGGCTATAGTTCCTGGGGTCGCAAAGAGACGGACACGGCTTAGTAACTAAACAGCAAAGCCTCGTGATACAGTCTGATTCCACTTTCTGCGTGGGAAGACTGGGACGCAGCCCAGGGACTCAGGCACGGTGACACACCTGCTAGCTGTGACATGAGCTCAGCTCCAGTCTGGCAGTTGACTCCATAACCTGTGCTCTCACTTCCTACGATTATTAACCGACTCTCAGTCATCCAGGAGCTGATCACTTGGAGTTATCTTTTTCGTTGTTGTTCTAGCTTTACTGAAATGTAATTGACACATCACAGCATAAGGTTAAGGTGGACAATGTGCTGACATGATGTACTTGTAGGCTGTAAAATGATCACCACCTTAGGGTTAGCTGATACCTCCCTCACGTATAGTTACGATTTCTTTCCTGTGGAGAGAACATGGAAGATCTACTCTCTTAACACTTGTTAAATGTATCGTACATGGTATCAACGTCAATTACCATGCTGCACATTAGATCCCCAGAACTCATTCGTCTTCTAACTAGAAATGTGAACGCTTTCCCCCACCCCCCTCTCCTGGTGACCACCACTCCACTCCGATTGTATGACTTCAGTTTTTTCAGATTCCACATGGAAGTGAGGTCATACAGTATGTCTTCTCTAACTTATTTTACTTAACACCCTCAAGGTCAGTCCAAGTTGTCACAAATGTCAAAATTTTCTGCTTTCTTATGGTTGAATAATAGTTCATTATATAGGCTTCCCTGGTGGCTCAGACAGTAAAGAATCTGCCCACAATGCAGGAGACGTGGGTTTGATCCCTGGATGGGGAAGATCCCCTGGAGAAGGAAATGGAAAAACCACTCCAGTATTCTTGCCTGGAGAATCCCATGGACAGAAGAGCCTGGTGGGCTACAGTCCTCGGGGTTGCAAAGAGTCAGACACGACTGAATGACTAACACTTGTATTCACTTCATATATATTATATATGTAATATACATCTTCTTTATCCATTCATCTGTTGATGGACACTTACCTTGTTTCTTAAGTCTCCGTTACAGTGAATAACCCTACAACGAACATGAGGGTGCAGATATCTCTCTACGACTCTGATTTCCTTTCCTTTGGTGGATATATATCTAGTCTCATCTTCAACCCACTCCAGTATTCTTGCCTGGAGAATTCCATGGACAGAGGAGCCTGGAGAACTGGGATTGCAAAGAGTTGGATACCACTGAGTGACTGAGCACACAGCACACATAGAGATACCAATAGTTTACACAAGGCAGAGGCAATAATATTAGCTGTGTTACCATTTCCTGTGAAAGGCACAAAGGTAATATAGCATGAAACCTCAACCCACGAGACATGTATAATCCATTTGTAGAGATAAGACTAAAAATAATTTCAGTTACAATTCAAGCTGACATCAAATGTTCATTGAAATCGTATTTTATCAAAGCTCAGGACCTACACAAGTAACCACCAACTCCCAATGCCCAGATCTCTCCTGTGAAGTCAGCATGGCTATCACATAGAGACTCCTATCTGAGTGTCATACAATCTTCAGAATTCTGGAGTGAAGTTGGGACCCCGATGAACCTATCTGTAGGGCAGCAATGGAGATGCAGACATGGAGAACAGACTTGTGCACACAGTGTGGGAAGGAGAGGGCAGGATAAATTTAGAGAGGAGTGTTGAAACATATACATTACCATATGTAAAACAGACAGCCAGTGAGAATTTGCTGTATGATACAGAGAGCTCAGCCTGGTGCTCTGTGACAACCAGTGGAGTGGGATGGGGTGGGATGGGGTGGGAGGTAGGAGGGAGGTTCAAGAAGGAAGGAACGTATGTATACCTATGGCTGATTCATGTTGATGTATGGCAGAGACTCACACAATATTGTAAAGCAATTACTCTCCAATTAAAAATAAACAACAACAACAACAAAAAAGATGGGACCCGGCAGAGGGAGCATGGGCAGGAAGGGAAGGTCAGAGGTCAAGGAAGAAACAGAAAGAGCCCCTGGCCAGTTCAAGCCTCCCTCCAGCCATGCTCCCCAGCCTTGACACCCCTGCCACCGCATCCCTGCCTTCTTTCCTTGTTGAGGAAGGAGAGGCAGGCAAGAAGAGACCAGAAAGAGGGAAGGAAACAAAAAATGTATTAAGGAAAAGATGGAAAAAAAAAAAAACTGCCAGCAAAAGAGAAGGTTTTAATGATCTTTGCACTGCTCTGAAAGTGAGAAAGAGAAAGAAAATCTCTACAAAAATAACCCTTCATGCTTAGCAATTTCAAGCAATGGCTTTGTAATATTTGCTTCTCTGGAGAAGAGGAAACAGGCAGAAGGAAATGAATGGACAGGGCTTCTCTACATGGGATGCATGTTCCTCAGAGGAATCTGTAAACTCAAAAGTTTTTCAAGTTACTCAGTTTCAGTGATTTCTGTCAGGAAATGGTTCTGGGGCTCCCATCAGCACCTCAAGGATTTTCCAGTCCTGCAGATGAAGGCAGAGATATGTTAGAAGATGAAGCTTTTTAAAGTTCTCACTTGGCAGGCTATTGTGAATCTTCCCCCAGGGGGCTTCCCCTGAAAGGATAAAATAGTGACTTGATCAGACTTTCCAGAAGCCCAGATGTTACATAGAGTCGTTTCCAGGCACATGTCCATGTCCTTCAACCATGTCTCTTATGATAAGATTTCAGCTTTTCTCACTATTCCCCAGTTGCTTCTAAACATACACTGGTCAATTTCTTTCTTAGCATGTGGCATCCACAGAGCCGGCATTGTACTCCAGAGTAAGTCCAAACAGCACAGAGAAAAGAGAGTCACCAGCCATGTTTTGGACACTGTGCTTCTGCTGAAATAATCTAAGATCACAAGAACTTTTTGAAAGAAGTACATAACCCTCTTGCCTTACGTCAAGCCTTTTTGACAAGTGAAATTTCTAAGTCTTTCTGTATCTGTTACCTCTGAATTCTATCAGTTTTCATTTCTCTTCTACTTATATGGTTGATTTTGAGAGGAATAAAGGGAAAAAATTATGTTTATCTTTTTCGAATTTTATCTTATTGGATTCAGTCATTGTTATCAGATGCTGATTTAGGTTGATCAATGAATCAATGCTCTTTAAGCAGAAAGTGATCAAACAGTTGTCAATCAAGCTGAGTATTACAGCATCCAGCCCACATCACTCCACCATGGTGACTTGAATTTCATGAAATTCTTTCTTAAGCAACTTGCTGAAACTTACCCTTCTCAGGTGGTACAGCGGTAAAGAATCCACTGGTCCATACAGGAGATGCAATCGGGAAGATCTCCTGGAGTAGGAAATGTCAACCTACTCCAATATTCTTGCCTAGAAAATTCCATGGACAAAGGAGCCTGGTGGGGTACAGTCCATGGGGATCACAAAGAGTCAGATACAACTGAGCCCACGCACACACATTCACAATTTGCCTCATGAAAACTGTGGTCGAGAGACAGATTTTGGCTCAACGATTAAAGCTCCTTGGAAACAGAATTGATGCTCCAGATGGCTGTGAGTGTCCTGTCATTGAATATTGTCTAATGTCTAGCTGGTCGTGGATCAGAAAAAAAAATAGAAAAGGTTCAGGTATCATAAGAAGTATTGAATTCTGCAATCTGTATGGTGACTTGCAATTCCAGAATTTTTGACCATAGATGACTTCAGCAGGTAATGAATAAATCAAGTGGTGGCTTCAGGTGCAGCTTGATCCAGAGCACGGTGATGTCATCATGATTCTTCTGTCTGCTTGGCTTGCTGTGTGTGTTGGTTTCCCCTGCTGCTGTCTCACTTGGCTACAGTCCAACAGCTACAGTATCTTCCCAAGCCTGTGTACTCAACCTACCAAGCCCGAAGGATTCCAGCATTCCCAGCAAACTGCTTCAGGCTTACACTGATCAGGCTAGACTGGGTCACATGTCCATCCTACAACAATCACTGTGGCCAAAGAGATGAGACCCACTTCCGTGGCTATCGGTCCCTGGATAGCAAGTCACTCCACAACTTAGGGACTCAAACAACAATCACTTCATTATGGCTCCTGGTTTCTGTGGGTTAGGAATTTGAGTAAGCTCACCTGGGTAAGCTCTGGCTTGGAGTCCCTCCTACATCTGCAGTCAGACAGGGCTGGGAGATGGAAAGGTAGGGGAGGGGTGGTCGGTACTAGGAGCTGGCCCTCCTCCTAGAGTCTTGGAGCTTCTCCGTGTGATCTCTCCAGCTGGGCCAGTTTGGGCTTCCCTCACAGAGTGGAGGGCTTCCCTGGTGGCTCAGAAGGTAAAGCGTCTGCCTGCAATGCGGGAGACTTGGGATTGTTCCCTGGGTTGGGAAGATCCCCTGGAGAAGGAAATGGCAACCCACTCCAGTACTCTTGCCTGGAAAATTCTTTGGCTGGAGGAGCCTGGTAGGCTACAGTCCATGGGGTCGCAAAGAGTCGGACACAACTGAGCGGCTTCACTTTCACTTTTTCATAGCGTGGAGGTCTCAGAACTGTCAGAGTGCCCACCTGGCAGGGTCTCAGGAGAACAAAGAGTGAGTGAGTGGCAGTTTTGTGACCCAGCCTCAGAAACCACGCAGCGTGACTTCACCCTATGCTACTGAGTGAAACAGTCACAAAAACACACCCAGGTTCAAGAGGCAGGTACACAGACTCTGCCTCTTAATGGAAGAGCAACAAGCTACTAGAAGAACATCTAGAAGAACGGCCATCTTTAGAAAATATAATCGCCGTGTATACCAGTGGGCTTAATCAATCCAAACCCAGTCCCGAGCTGTGAACCCTGCAGGTGACAGTCCCCCCTAAAAAACCTGGGTGCTGTTGATGGAGAGGAGAGACACGGACAGTGACATGGGAAGGCCACTGTTTCTCCCTAATTTGATGTTTTAATATATATTCTGTAAGTACTTTATCATGTGACTTAAATTTTGCAGAAAACTTATTTTTCAGCAAAAAGAAACACAAAAGTTTAATTTTAAAAGGAGATTTTATTACATTACACCTCATTAACTTAGGTCCACTTGAAAAGCAGTCTGACACGTTAGGCGGAGGGTTTTTTTGTGTTGGTAGCACAGCATAGCTCATAAACAGACTAATGGCATTAACAAAGGCAAAAGCCAATGAACTATTTCTAGAGGCAAACAGTTTTAACATTGTTGAAGAACAAGGGCTAATTACAAATGTTTCTGAGAACCTGCTCATTCAGCACTTTTGAGATTATGAAACTTCTCTCCTATCCTCATCCTGGCTATAAAATTATTAATTCTAGGACGAGTTTAGCAAATACAGCAAAATGCATGGAAAATAAAGCCTTATTTTTTCCCCAGTCATCCACAGCTCAGTACTTTTGTGCTTTTGCTGAAGTAACATTGACCCTATCCTATTTATAGTCAGGCTTTATATTGTTTTATAATTGCAGGAAATGACTACCAAAAGAAAAATGGACTTTATTATTATAAATTCATACTCGAAAGGTAAAAAAACTGCTTTTTGTGGATGCACAACTGTTGTTTCAAAGATTTCTTTTCCTCCAAAAAAGAGGAAATATATGTAAACACACAGCTGATCTACTTTGCTGTACAGCAGAAACTAACACGACACTGTAAAGCGGCTAAGCATGTGTGCTAAGTCGCTTCAGTCGTGTCCGACTCTTTACGACCCTGTGGACTGAAGCCCGCCAGGCTCCTCTGCCCATGGGATTCTCCAGGCAAGAATACTGGAGTGGGTTGCCATACCCGCCTCCAGGGGATCCTCCCGACCCAGGAAATGAACCCATGTCTTTTAAGTCTCCTGCACTGACAGGTGGGTTCTTTACCACTAGCGCCACCTGGAAAGCAACTATACCCCATAAAATAGTTTTAAAAGATTTCCCTTCCTTCCTCCAGGTTGGCTGATAGATTAATTAGAGCATTCCCGCTCTGAACCTTTTTTGTCTTTCTAAATAAATGCATTGGCAAGCTTATTAAAATGAAAGCCCTCCACCCGCTCCCTGGGAGGGGTGGCCAACTTTAGTTAATCACCCGTTGATGGCTACAGATTGTCAAAGGGGGTTTTCCCTTGTAAATCCGTGGCCTGCCAGGACTGGCAAGGGGGTTGTTGAGTGCGTGGGAAGATGCTCAGTGCAGGCCTCACTGCCTCTGCTCCTTGACTCCACAGCCCACTCCCAACAGAACGATGCTCAAGCAGCTGAAGGATCGGTTCCACAGCTCTATGGTTTGGCAGTGGCTCGTGAGATTTCTGAGCAGTTTCTTCAGATACCTATTACACCAACCCCTCAATAAAGGAACCAGCTAAGAAGCTCAGTGTTCAGACAATGGTTCATTGTCAAGTCTGCATGAATTCCAACAGCAGGCTGGCCTGATGCCTTTTTAAAAAAAAAAAACAAAAAACCATATTGACTAATTGACCTATTATTTTCACATTATGCAGGATGTTGGGAGGATTGCAAAAACCTACTCTGCAATTTTAGTTTCTTGCTGGATACACGTAGTCTGAACTTGTGATTCCTTTGTCTCTGGTCCAGTGCCCCATGGACTTATATCTGATTCCTGTGGAGAGAGGGGGCTGCAGGTAAAAATAAAATGAGCTGCCTCCTCCTCAGACTCCAGACAATATCAACATTCAAGGTAGTACGACTGACACTATACAAAAGACCATGACAAATATTGAACTGTTGATGGCGTGATAGGGATGCAGGGCACGGATGTCTGCAGCTCTCTTCAGTTCAGTTCGGTCGCTCAGTTGTGTCTGACTCTTTGCGACCCCATGGACTGCAGCACGCCAGGCTTCCTTGTCCATCACCAACTCCCGGATCCTACTCAAACTCATGTCTATTGAGTCGGTGATGCCATCCAACCATCTCATCCTCTGTCGTCCCCTTCTCCTCCCGCCTTCAATCTTTCTCAGCATCGGGGTCTTTTCCAATGAGCCAGTTCTTCACATCAGGTGGCCAAAGTACTGGAGTTTTAGCTTCAGCATCAGTCCTTCCAATGAATTCTCAGGACTGATTTCCTTTTGGATGGACTGGTTGGATCTCCTTGCAGTCCAAGGGACTCTCAAGAGTCTTCTCCAAACCCCAGTTCAAAAGTATCAATTCTTTGGCATTCAGCTTTCTTTATAGTCTAACTCTCACATCCATACATGACTACTGGAAAAACCATAGCTTTGACTAGACAAAGCTATGGCAAAGTGATGTCTCTGTTTTTTAACACACTGTCTAGGTTTGTCATAGCTTTTTTTCTAAGGAGCAAGCGTCTTTTAATTTCATGGCTGCAGTCACCATCGGCAGTGATTTTGGAGCCCCCCAAAATAAAGTCTCTCACTGTTTCCATTGTTTCCCCATCTATTTGCATGAAGTGATGGGACCAGATGCCATGATCTTAGTTTTCTGAATGTTGAGTTTTAAGCCAACTTTCTCACTCTCCTCTTTCACTTCATCAAGAGGCTCTTTAGTTCTTCACTTTCTGCCATAAGGGTGTTGTCATCTGTGCATCTGAGGTTAGTGATATTTCTCCTGGAAATCTTGATTCCAGCTTGTGCTTCATCCAGCTCTCTTGGAAATGCCTTAAAGTGCAGAATGCAGAATGCCTAAAAGAAGTGCAGCTCTCTAAGAAATGCCTAAAAACAATAAGATGGGCTGATGAATGGGTGGATGAAAAGAGAAGAAGAAATGGTGGAGCCAAGTAGTCCCGGGTGGACCAGGGGCAAGAGCCCCCTGGAGACCCACCCCCACCCCAGGGCTCATTTTGGGGGACCTTGCAGATGTCCTAAATCTTGCATTAAGAAAGCCAATGGCACAACGCTGTAAATCGACTATTCTTCAATTTTAAAGAGAGAAAGAAAGTGACTGGAGCACCAGTTACAGATGAAAATGCATATGATTTTTCAAATCTATAGTACAGATTTGTTTTGATCAGGAAATTTCACGTCATGAACTAAATTATGTTTGTAACTTTTTAAGATGACTCTTCTTTTTGTAAAAAATCACTTTCTCTTAGCAGAGTTTGCATCATTTACCACGTTTACTAAGTTTAGCAAAAGACAGAAAACATTTCCAGTTAAATATTATCAGAGTTTATTCCCTGATACAGAACCATAACGTGTTAGTCACTAAGTCGTGTCTGACTCTTTGCCACCCCATGGACTGTAGCCCACCGGGCTCCTCTGTCCATTCCTGCCAGGGATCCTCCAGGCAAGAATACTGGAGTGGGTAGCCATTTCCTTCTCCAGGGGATCTTCCTGACCCAGGGATCGAACCCAGGTCTCCTGCACTGCAGGTGGATTCTTTACTATCTGAGCCACCAGGGAAGTTGGTCCATAACCATAATATTAGACCCAGGATCCATTCAAAATTGTGTCTTAGTCCCTGCACCATTGACAAGTCATGGTTTAAACATGGGAGTGAGAGTGACAGGATGTGTTTTGGCCACATTACTGCCGCATAACCCCAATTCTCTATAAAAGTAGAAGCCGAGTAATGTGAAGTGAACCCCCGGACATCCACGTACTCTGCTCCCAACCAATGAGCAGAGTGGCTCTGATGATGTCTGGAACCACCAGGACACTCTCCAGATATTAAGTGCTCTTCCACCTCCTTCTTTCATATTAAAGTGTGAATGACTCAGGAACATTCATTAAATCATCCCCACATAGAACCAAGCTCTAAAATCAACACACACACAAAAATGTATGACTGACTGACATGTAAAAACAAGAGGTGAAGATAAAGAAAACTAATTTCTTTACACTCAATCTGAACAAGATACTATATCTCAGTTACCTTGATGGCTCATTTGCAGGAGGTCTCCCAAATTTTCCAGTGCCAGTCATTCTTACTTTGCAAATGTTTTCCCAGCTGCTGTGGTTAGGGGAGGGGGTATCCACTGCTCAGAGTGGAAGAGGGAGCCCAGCGGGGACAGGTGACCCCCCAGATGCAGTTTCAATTCCCCTCCTAACATAAACCACCACAGGGTTAGAGTCAAGAGTCACATGGAGGAGAGGAAAAGAAGAAGCGTGCACTGGGAATATATGGACAATGGGAAGTGCCACGTGACAGGAACAGGGGCTCCCAGAAGCCCAGGCAGGAGCACAGTCAAGGGAACATGACAAGGTCAAGGTCACTACCAGCACACCCTACTGTGTGTGACCTAATTGAGCACAGGGCAGGTTCTCAGCATTTGCTGCTCAGTTCCAAAAGGTAGCTAGTGATCAACACAGGTGGTTAGAGGCTCTCCTAGTTTCTCTAATAGTGAGACTCTTTCACTCTGACTACACAACCCTTCAATTCAGTATCAGCTTGCCAGGCAAGGCCAATATTCCACATTTAGAGAGTCGTTCCTTTGACTTCAAGCTTTATCCCCTATTGTATTTAATACTCATTACAGTAACTTTAGAGGAGGGCACAACAACCCACCCCAGTATTCTTGCCTGGAGAATCCCATGGACAGAGGAGCCTGGTGGGCTACAGTCCGTGGGATTGCAAAGAGTCGGATGTGACTGAAGCGACTTAGCACACAGCATTACACAGTAACATTTGGTCATGGTGGTTTGCAGCGAAGTAGACGCAGATTCCTAAGAGCCCTTCCTGAGAACATGTTTTGATAGAGGGGAAGACGCAAAGAGCATAAGCAGGCCGGGAGCCTGGTGTGGAGCCAACAGACAGATATGCAGCAGAGACAGAGCTGGGGAGGAGGAGAGGCTGGGAGGTAGGATTCTCCAAACTGAACATTTTATATGAGAGCTTTCCTATTGAGTCTCACTTAAGGACAGACCTAATAAGCTCAGGATAATTCAGAACATAGAGAAGGGCTCTTTTCCAGGATGTTTGCTGTTCTTTCTTTTCCTTAACCTTGGCCAGAAACACACAAGATGATTTTGGCAAGAAATGAATGACTCTACATAGCCAACCCCCTCTCTAGAAAGAAGTCAAAGGACAGTGCCTGCTGAGGGGTGTCTGGGTCTCAACTTCAAAGCCAAGATGAACCGAGTGGGCGGGGCTTCCCCAAGAACCCCCAGGCAGGCAGGAGGGCACCGCAGGGACCCTGTCTGGAAGGCAAGTCATGGAACCCAGGAGCCACGGAGGAACGTGACCGCAGACTTGAATGTTGACAGGGAAAAGTCAGTCTCAGTCCAAGACATATGGGGGTTGGGTCCAGAAAACGGAGCAAGCCAGGAGAGGAGGCCGACCAACTCGAGTGGCCCCAGGAAGATGGACACAGCCATCACAAAGCCCCTGCCCAGCACTGCTGGTTGGGGGGTAGGGGGAGCAGGGACCTCAATTTTCCAGCATCTCCACCAAACATAGCTTGTGCCATCTTGCCTTTACAGGTAGGAAGGCTGAGGCCACATTGCTAGTTAGTGAAAAGCTGAGCTACTGCTCCAGACTGTGAGAGGAAGGTTTCGTACAAAGGAGGACACACGATTTACTGCTCTTAGGAAAATATTATCAAAGGATTACGATTCCTCCTTTTCCAGAGATTGAGAATGCTTGTTCTGAAGCCAGCCTGTAAAGTGTCCAATGCAAGCCTGCAGATCTGGAAAAGTCCTGTGCTGGGTGATCCATTCACAGGAAGCAGGCAGGAACCAGAGCTGCTCACACGTGACCAGTTGCTTCAGGTCACTCCTGCTCACCGGATCTGCATCCTCAAGGGGGAAAAAAAACCCATTATGCACAGGTTTGAAGATGAAACAGCATCACTTCCTCTGCTGGCAAAGCAGGTCAAAGGGCCATCTGAGTCTCAAGGAGAGAGGCAAAGGACTCTACCTTCAGATGAGAGAAGAGATGAAGCCACATTTCAGAAGAGAATAGGGGGACCTCTCTGGTGGTCCAATGGCTAAGACTCTGTGCTCACAACGCAGGGAGCCTGGGATCAATCCCCGGACAGGGAACTAGATCCCTCATACTGCAACAAAGATTGAAGACCCCACAGGCTGCAACTAAGACCTGGCACAGCCAAATAAGTAAATAAATATTTTTTAAAAAGAGAGAATAGGGACTGGCCAGAATTTGCCAGGAAATCCCTATCTGAGGCTTTCCCAGGTGGTGCTAGTGGTAAAGAACCCGACTGCCCATGCAGGAGACATCAGAGACGTGGGTTTGATCCCTGGGTCAGAGAGACCCACTGGAGGAGGGCATGGCAACCCACTGCAGTATTCTCGTCTGGAGAATCCCACGGACAGAGGAGCCTGGAGGGCTACAGTCCTTAGGGTGGCAAAGAGTCGGACACGACTGAAGTGACTTAACAAAAATGTGTGCAGAATTTTGGTAGCCATCTTTGGAAACAAACATCCACAGAACCCCAAACTCTGTACAATGCCAAGCACCCCGGTCTTGAGGGCCACCAGTGACCTTCTCATGTCATCAGGACCGCTTCAAAGACAGCTTGCATCCAAGCCAAGGGCACAGGGCTGAAGGTGACCCCACCCTTTAGTTAGTTCACAGTCTCCATGTCCTCTGAGGGCTGACCCGAAAGCAGAAAGGAGTAGGTGCCCATGAGTCAGATGTGGGCCCTGCTGCCCAGAGAACATGGTCCCCTGAGAGGAGAGGCCTGTGTTCACAGGGACTGAGTCATGTTCCCTCTGGAGACAATGAGGACTTTTGAAAGCAGGGAGCACTGAGCTGTCAGTTCACCTGGGTCTATTAAGTACCTCGTTTTTTTAGGCATTCTGTCACACTGCGCTACTAAGAGGCTTCAGAAAATAAAACTTTAAGCTGAGACATTATTAAATCTACAATTTTTTTTTAATGTAAAGTGATTTTTTAAAAAAAGTCCTCTCGATCTTGAAAGTTGGAACATGAGCCATAACCATCCAGGGCGGAGGAGGCAGCAGGGTGTGTTCTGTTTATCAAGGGCAGATGCCAAAACCCAAACTCAGAGAAACTCAGAGGAATCCTGCCCATCTTGAGACTGTCAGGTTGTCATCCAGTTGCTCAGTTGTGTCCGACTCTGCGACCCCGTGGACTGCAGCACGCCAGGCTCCCTGTCCATCACCAACTCCCAGAGTTGCTCAAACTCATGGCCATTGAGTTGGTGATGCCATCCAACCATCTCATCCTCTTCATCCCCTTCTTCTCCTGCCTTCAATCTTTCCCAGCATCAGGGTCTTTTCCAGTGAGTCGGTTCTTCTCATCAGGTGACCAAAGTATTATAGTTTCAGCTTCAGCATCAGTCCTTCCAATGAATATTCAGGACTGATTTCCATTAGGATAGACAGATTGGATCTCCTTGCAGTCTAAGGAACTTTCAAGAGTCTCCTCCAACACCACAGTTCAAAAGCATCAACTCTTCAGTGCTCAGCCTTCTTTATAGTGCAACTCTCACATCCATACATGACCACTGGAGAAACCATAGCTTTGACTAGATGGACCTTTGTCTGTAAAGTGATGTCTCTGCTTTTTAATATGCTGTCTAGCTTCATCATAGCTTTTCTTCCAAGGAGTGAGCATGGAGCGTGCCGGGTGGTAGGAGCCAATCTAGGGATGACAAGGTTCCCCAGGGCGCCCACTCTGCTGAAGCTAAACCCAGCCACTGCTGACAGCGCTGGGATGCTCACGTGGGTGCATCCCCGTGGGCCAGGGCTCTCACTCCATCCTCCATCCTTGGTCTAAGAAAGTCAGAGAAGCTGGTCCTCCCTGCAGCCCTCAGCCTCCAGAACTGACCACCGGGCTCCCAGCACAGAAACCTTTTTCTGTTGCGAGCGTAAGCCTGTTTGTCCATGAAAACACAGTTGCTTCCCTCAGTTTACCTGCTACTTGGCCAGGCTGAACCATGAGACCTGCCCACAAGGTTGCTACCAATGCCCCATCCATTACTGAGGTCCTCTGTGGGCCACCCAAGTGTGGACCATGAGAGCTCTCCCAGAAACCCAGAGAGACACAGTTGAGCTCTGGAGGCGCCAAGCCTAGCACAGAGGACCAAAATGTACATTTCTAGGTGAAAACCAAAGAACATCTAGACGTTTGGTGTTTCTCAACCAGTAGTTTCTGATTTCTTTTAAATTTGGGAACTTGTTTTTCCGGGTGTATATGTGACACACTCTCTTCTCCAGGGTTTTTGAGGTGGTAGAAATGCTGAGATTTAGTCATCACTGCCTGCAATTTGCAAAGGTGCCTGACCTCTGTGCTGCAGCCAAAAACACAATAAATAAACAATCCACAGCCCCAGATGTGTGGAAACCAGGCTGGGAGGAACCAGGATGAGAACTCACAGCCGCCAGGCAACAATCCTATCTCATGCTTTTACCAAAGGGCGTTCTCCTTTGCAACCGGGATGCTTTACATTAGAAAGCTGACTTTGCCAAAGCCTCGCAGATCTAATTATCCAATACTGGACATGCTATGGGGTGGGGCTGTCTAGGAACGAGACAAGGCAGAGGGTGATTATTTTAGAGTTCCACACAGGATTTCTGTAAGGGCTTCCACCTATGGATATACCTTCACAATTATTTCTTTCACCTGAGTGGATCAGAACTGAGTATTTTATTCATGATGGAATAAATTATAAGTCAACATTGTCTTGGGTCTGACTGAGCTGAGATGTTATTTTGAGTACGTGCCATTCATATTTCCTGGTGTGTCTTCTCCCTGGTCCTCTCCCCTTCTACTCTTTGCTTCACTTACCCTCTAGATTTCATGTCCTCCTTTTTAATCTCGAATCACCCCCAGATGCAAATGAAGTCTTTTAAAGATGACACAGGAAGGCGTTTCTTCATGAAGCCTCAAGCCTTGTGCCCAGCAGGCCTCTTCCTTAAGGTTCCAGAGGCTGACGAGGGCTCCTCCACTCTGAAAGCAGCTTGAAGCAGAACTTAGAACTGAGAATTGTCCTCATCGGCTATTTTCCAGCACCAGAATCGGCTGCCTCCCCTGGGAGGGTCAAGTTGCAGGCATGAGTCATAAGTGAAGATTCCTTCCTAAGTCATGCTGCTCCCATTGAGAACACCCCTGGACCGAACGGCCTAATGGTAAAAATGCTTTTCCAGCGGCAACCAAGCCTGAGCCCACGGCCACGCAGAGCTGGTGAACTGGAGGGAACTAACGATGATTTGGTGGAGAAGGCAATGGCACCCCACTCCAGCACTCTTGCCTGGAAAATCCCATGGACCGAGGAGCCTGGTGGGCTGAAGTCCATTGGGTCGCTAAGAGTCGGACATGATTGAGCGACTTCACTTTCACTTTTCACTTTCATGCATTGGAGAAGGAAATGGCAACTCACTCCAGTGTTCTTGCCTGGAGAATCCCAGGGACGGGGGAGCCTGGTGGGCTGCCATCTATGGGGTCGCACAGAGTCGGACACGACTGAAGTGACTTAGCAGCAGCAGCAATGATGATTTGGATTTTTCAAAGGCTACCCAGAATAGCATCAACGTTCTTTTCACTAGCTCCTTGGCAGTCATGATGATGCTCAGATAATGCTTATCTCAAAAGCATTTACAGTCATGTTCATGGGGTGAAGTTCATTGATGATGCATTTCACAGACACTCATCACCATCCCCAGCTGGAAACTGAAACTTCCCACAGAGCTTCAGATAAAAGATCAAACAAAGGCCAACTTCCTCCAGGCCAGACACGGGATCTGAGGACGCGTCTCCCACGAGTGCCCTTCTCCCGCCAACGTCAAGCTTTGGGACGAGGGTGGGGCATCCAAGCTAAGCCCTGCTGACTCTGGCCACGCAATGAGTCCTTGCTGCCCTGGGAGAGCCCCTGCGAGGGTTATGCTCCCAAATCAAAGAGAGTGCATGCTTGCATGCTAAGTCCCTTCAGTCGTGTCTGACTCTTGGTGACCCCATGGATAGTAGCCCACCAGGCTCCTCTGTCCATGGGATTCTCCAAGCAAGAATACTGGAGTGGGTTGTCATTTCCTACTCCAGGGAATCTTCCTGACCCAGGCATCGAACCTGTGTCTCTTATGTCTTCTGCATCGGCAGGCCAGTTCTTTACCACTAGTGACACCCGGGAAGCCCTAAATCAGAGAAAAGCTCTATGAAATATTGATCTTGGGGGACCAGAAAGAGCTGCTTGTAGGAAGTTTCGAGTGGAAAATTCTTCACAATTCTTAGGTGGATGTGAGTGGAGGTATGAGCCTTATACTCAGAAGCCAATGTGAGACCCTGTGCCCAGACCCAAAGCAGGCCCCCAGGGTGGCACTTCTGGTGACACCCCAGGGACCCTTGTTGCCACTCCCAACAAAGAGGAATTGGACCAGGGAGCTCTCAGGACTCGGGGTTGGGGCCCTCAAAGCTAAAAACTTTTTTTAACATTATCACTGCTTTGTGTGGCCA
This sequence comes from Bos taurus, assembly GCF_002263795.3. Lineage (NCBI taxonomy): Eukaryota > Metazoa > Chordata > Mammalia > Artiodactyla > Bovidae > Bos > Bos taurus. The sequence goes on from NC_037336.1 coordinate 95,755,620, forward strand.
AAGGATTTTCTCATCTTCCTACCCATCACCTCCCTGTTTCTGATGCTGAGGGAGATGCTTCATACAGCTGGGGCCTGTGGCAGCCTTACAGCGAGACCTCAAGTGCTTTGACACTCTGTCCCCCAAAGGCCAGGCCTCTCTCCCCTGGATTCTGGAGGCGTCTATGACTCCTCTGACCTATAAAAGGGGGTGGAAATGACTTTCTGAGGCCCCTAAGGCAGGCAGAAAAGGACTTGTTTACCAAAACACTTGCTTTTGGGACTCTGACTCTCCAAGTCAGAAATCTGATGACCGCAGGGCCACAGGTTGGGAGGAAGCTCCAGCCACGTGAAGAGGCCACGCGTGTAGGCACCGGGCCGGCTTTCATGTCATCTCAGCCCAGGCACCAGACACGTGAAGGAAGAACCAGTTCCATTGTTCAAGACCCTCTCAGATATTCTGGTCTCCCCAGGTGACACCTCAGACACCATGGGGCAGAGATAAGCCAGCCTTGTGTGCCATATTTAAATTTCTGTCCTGTAGCATCCACATGCATAATAATAAGCTTCTGTTTTTATAAACCCAGGCCCTGGGGTGTGTGTTAGCAGCACTAAGCAGCCAGAGCACATCCTAAGGTTCGTCTCTCATCCCTGCTTTCACAGAGGAACCACAGACTGCTGAGCCTCAAGCAGCAGCAGACAGCCGCACATGCCTTGTGTGTGCTGGGTGCTGTGTGTGAAAGGGGTTGGTGTAAAGGAGGTGAAAGCCCCAGCCCCAGCCTCCAAGTCACTTCTGATGAGTTGAGAGGCCCTCCTCCACCACCTCCTGCACACACAGAAGTGAAGGTTATATTTAAAGAGTGAATCTCGAAGCAGCCCTTCACCGTGGAGGGACCCTCCTTGAACCCATCAGCTGCTGCTGCTGCTGCTAAGTCACTTCAGTCGTGTCCGACTCTGTGCAACCCCATAGATGGCAGCCCACCAGGCTCCCCCATCCCTGGGATTCTCCAGGCAAGAACACTGGAGTGGGTTGCCATTTCCTTCTCCAATGCATGAAAGTGAAAAGTGAAAGTGAAGTCGCTCAGTCATGTCCGACTCTTCGAGGCCACGTGAACTGCAGCCTACCCGGCTCCTCTGCCCATGGGATTTTCCAGGCAAGAGTACTGGAGTGGGGTGCCATTGCCTTCTCCAAACCCATCAGGACCACCTCTTGATCCCAGGACAGCAGTGGGCGCTAATCACCCCGCATTCAGAGCACAGTCCAAGGGGCAAAACCCGCCTAGGACACAGGGAAATCTGTGTCCCCTGCAGTCTGAGAGCTCTGCCCTAGCAGTGCCACAGAGGGCTTAGGGTCTTCCCAAAGCTCTTGGAGAGGTTGTTCTGACCGCTCAGTGGAAAGCCAGCATGCAGACCCTTCCCAGAGGAGCAGAGCCTGACTGGTCATGGGGAGCGGGGAGAATTGGAGCTGGAAAGAGGCAAGAAAGAACAGCACTGCAGGCGCCCCTGGCAGCACATGAAACAGATGAAGATCACATTTGTGAGTCATGACACCAGCGCAGAAAAGCCTGGAGGCATCCTTTCTCGTGTCTCCTCCCCAGCCCCCCGGTCTACCCACTGCTCCGTCTCCAACACCTGCCTGCTTGGAGCGAGCCCCAGGGGTGCTGAGGACACAAGGAATCCAGACAACCAGACACTCACGCAGGAGTTAAATTCCAAGGGCTCAAGTTCTCCGGCCAACAATGACTTCACGTTCTTGGGAATAAACTATTGACCAGATGCACAAAGAGAAGATCCATGTGTGAAAACGAACACAGAGACCAAGATAGGAGTCTGAACCCAGAGAGTCTTTCCCAGACAAATCAACCCCGTGGGACTCAACTCCCAAGCCCCAGACCCCCAAAGACCTCGGAAAAGCAGCCTTGCATCTGTGTGAGCTGAGGCTTCCTTGGGTTCCGCCCCAAGACAGTGTGTCTTCAGAATATAACTTCCAGGAAGGTAATGCCTTCGGGCTCCACTTACTTGGAAGTCCAACTCAAATATGATCACTGTCTGGAAAACTCGCTTTTTCTGTCCTGGCAAATGTCCTTTCTATCTGTTTTAAATTTAAAAGCAACACATGTCCTAGAATGTTTAGAAAATATAACCCCACATTCCCGTCCATGCGTCATTACTTCAGCAAATCTGAAATCTTTTCACTCTAGATCTCGCACTGGCAGCTGCCTTGTACAGAAAAAGAAACTGAGGCAGCAGTTAGGGGAGAAGTGGGGGAAAGTCAAGGTGCTGGCCAGAAGAGACTGGGACTTTCAGCAGTGAGCATCCTGGGGGCAAGAATGCTTCTTGTCTCTTTTCTCAAGAGCATCATGATACCTGGCATCCAGCAAGGATTCTAATAAGCATATGAGGAATTAATGGATGGATAAACGAAAAGCAAATACATTAATGTGTGAATGGAGAGCCAATGAATAAGTTAATGAGTTGCTTGGAAAGATTGAAGGCAGGAGGAGAAGGGGACAACAGAAGATGAGATGTTTGAATGGCATCACCAAGGCGATGGACATGAGTTTGAACAAGCTCCGGGAGTTGGTGATGGACAGGGAAGCCTGGAGAGCTGCAGTCCATGGGGTCACAAAGAGTCGGACATGACTGAATGATTGAACTGAACGAACACATGTACATACACGCATGGGTAGATGAATGCATAGTGAGATGGCTCTAGACAGCACCTTCTTCTCCCACAAGGATCTGAATATCAAGCCTAGCCCTCTGTCCCGGTTTCCATTCTTGCATCTCTAATGGCTCTCTGGTCACATAGCTCATTGGATGACCTGACATTGCTTTAAAATTAACACTGAAACTAAGTTCATCATTATCTCATCACAGAATCCAGCTCCCTGCCCACCCTCTACAATGTCACTAGTTTCTGTCGGAGGCACGATGCCTCTTAATGATTCCCCAGGGACAAATCTTAGACTCTTCTTTACCTCCTAACTTCCCTGAACCTCCATATCTAGTTGGACAACCAACTCTTTTCATTATTTTTTCAAAATATCTCCCATCTATCTATCCCTTCCGTTTCATACCTTCTGTCACAGTTCAGTCTCTGGTGTGTGTGTCATTACCACTAGGTCACAGAGCTCTGTAACTGGGATCCCACATCCAGTGTCTCCCGCTCCTGTCTTTCCTCGATGGAATAAAAGCCAAACACCCAAGCCAGATATTCCGGGTATTTAAAATTCCTGACCTTTCTGATCAACCTGTTTGTTCTTATCCTATCCTTGCAAATTTGTTCCTTACAGCCAATCTCACCTATAAAAGGTACAATTTCTCTTTCTTGGCTCTTGAAATGAAATTTACACTTAAACACTCAGCCCAGGGACTTCCTAGTGGTTTAGTGGCTAAGACTCTGTGCTCACAATACAGGGTTCGATCCCTGGTCAAGGAACCAGATCCTGCAAGCAGCAACTGTGGATCTGCATGCCACAACGAAAGATCCCACGTGCTGAAACAAAGATCGAAGATCCCACCTGCTGCAACTAAGACCTGGCACAGCCAAATAAATCAATAAATATAAATAAATATTAAAAAAAAAAAAAACCTCAGCCCACTCCCTGCCTTCCTGATGGGAGGAGGAACCTTCTGGGACTGCAACCCTGGAAAGTCTCACTCTCAAAGGAATCCGACCCCAAATTTCTTCCCCTTCAGGATGGCAGTGGCCATCTTGCCTTGAGGTCTTATGCTCCGCCTCATTTTAAACATTTTTTGCCTGTGTTCACTTGTGGTGGTATTGGCAGTGCCACCCTAGCTTAGGTCGTATCTCCCCTGAGATGCTAACACCAACCATAGTCTTTGGTACCTTGTCTTTGAATATAGAAATCCCAACTCTCACATTCATGGTGAAGGAGAGGAAAAGTGTATCCTTAGTTAGTTCACTTAGCACACTACTTTAATCTGTTCATCCTCTCCGGTTGACTGAAGCTTCTGGAGAACAGTCATTCTGTCTTATCTATCTTCTTGTCACCAGCACAGAGCACTCGAAATCTTGATGGAATAGTCATCGAGATCATTGCAGTTACATTGTTGTATGCAGTTATACGGAGAAGGCAATGGCACCCCACTCCAGTACGCTTGCCTGGAAAATCCCATGGATGGAGGAGCCTGGTGGGCTGCAGTCCATGGGGTCGCTAAGAGTCAGACATGACTGAGGGGCTTCACTTTCACTTTTCACTTTCATGTATTTGAGAAGGAAATGGCAATCCACTCCAATGTTCTTGCCTGGAGAATCCCAGGGATGGGGGAACCTGGTGGGCTGCCATCTATGGGGTCGCACAGAATCCGACACGACTGAAGCACTTAGCAGCAGCAGCAGCAGCATACAGCTATACACAGCACTCTACAATCAGCTGTTAGAAACCTGTACAGGCAGGTGAGAGAGTTACCACCAAGGGAATGTGATTAGAAGGATACGATGGAAAGTGACTAGGACCCACTGTCCTATAGACTGTGCCCCTGAACTGACGAAAGTGTTCCCTTATTGAGGGCAATTTTGTTGGTTAGCCAACACATAGGTGGGGATTTATCTGATGCCTTTTAACCTTCACCATCATCTAGGGATAAGAAGGGCAATGTTAGGGATAAATTTCACCTTTTTATTTTTATTTTAATTTTACTTTATTTAACTTTATAATATTGTATTGGTTTTGCCATATATCAAAATGAATCTGCCACAGGTATACATGTGTTCCCCATCCTGAACCCTCCTCCCTCCTCCCTCCCCATACCATCCCTCTGGGTCATCCCACTGCACCAGCCCCAGGCATCCAGTATCGTGCATCAAACCTGGACCGGCGACTCGTTTCATATATGATATTATACATGTTTCAATGCCATTCTCCCAAATCTTCCCACCCTCTCCCTCTCTTACAGAGTCCAAAAGACTGTTCTATACATCAGTGTCTCTTTTGCTGTCTCGTATACAGGGTTATTGTTACCATCTTTCTAAATTCCATATATATGTGTTAGTATACTGTATTGGCGGAGAAGGCAATGGCACCCCACTCCAGTACTCTTGCCTGGCAAATCCCATGGACAGAAGAGTTTGGAAGGCTGCAGTCCATGGGGTCGCTGAGGGTTGGACATGACTGAGCGACTTCACTTTCACTTTTCACTTTTCACTTTCATGCATTGGAGAAGAAAATGGAAACCCACTCCAGTGTTCTTGCCTGGAGAATCCCAGGGATGGGGGAGCCTGGTGGGCTGCCGTCTATGGGGTCAAACAGAGTCGGACACAACTGAAGCGACTTAGCAGCAGCAGCAGCAGCATACTGTATTGGTGTTTTTCTTTCTGGCTTACTTCACTCTGTATAATAGGCTCCAGTTTCACCACCTCATTAGAACTGATTCAAATCTATTCTTTTTAATGGCTGAGTAATACTCCATTGTGTATATGTACCACAGCTTTCTTATCCATTTATCTGCTGATGGACATCTAGGTTTCGTCCATGTCCTGGCTATTATAAACAGTGCTTCGATGAACATTGGGGTACACGTGTCTCTTTCAATTCTGGTTTCCTTAGTGTGTATGCCCAGCAGTGGGATTGCTGGGTCATAAGGCAGTTCTATTTCCAGTTTTTTAAGGAATCTCCACACTGTTCTCCATAGTGGCTGTACTAGTTTGCATTCCCACCAACAGTGTAAGAGGGTTCCCTTTTCTCCACACCCTCTCCAGCATTTATGGCTTGAAGACTTTTGGATCACAGCCATTCTGACTGGCGAATTTCTCCTTCTTTAAACTTAACTCCGAGGTTAAACTTACACTTAGACAGATACATGCATATACCAATTTATTAATCTATAGACAATTCCAATTCAATTAGAAAACTTGTTTCTTCATTCACGTATGAATCTTCAGGGGAAATCCTTAGCTGACGTCTGATTTAGCTGCACAAACCTGTTGACAAAGAGCACATACATACTTTGTCAACTTGTCCGGCTCTTTGGAGCCCGAGGACTGTAGCCCTCCAGGCGCCTCTGTCCCTGGGATTCTCCAGGCAAGAACACCGGAGTGGGTTGTGGTGCCTTCCTCCAGGGGATCTTCCTGACCCAGGGATCAAACCAGCATCTCTTAGGTCTCCTGCATTGGCAGGCGGGTTCTTTACCACTGGTACCACCTGAGAAGCCCAACAAAAAGTACAAGAGAAATAAAGTCAAGGCCAGAAAACATGAAGAAAAAATAACATAAAAATAAGCATGAAGGAAAGATTTAACTAGCCAGTTGTGACTTATGTTTTCAGACAAATATCTGCTCCAAAACAGCTGAATAGTTTCTTAACAAATAGCAAAAATAAAGATAATTTAATACTTAGTTCTTGAGTATAACTTTGGCCTTTTAGTATTCAAAGATATGCTTAAGAAAAATGTGGTTTATTTTACTGGATTAACTTTCAGATAAATGGTTTAATAATGTTTATAACACGTAAACTTTAAAACCTGTCTCCACCAGCTTTTAAGCATATTGTATTTCTACTGCCAAGAATTTTGTAAAAGTTCCTAATTTGTTCAACCAGAAGTGACAGAGCCATTCCTTTCTTTATATGCAAACAGTAGAACTTTGAAAGCTATTGTCTATATGGTGAAATAATGAAATAAATATTATAAGAAAAAACTGTGCATACAGTGATTGATTGTGAAGAGACATTAGAATACAAAAATAGTGGACAAAAACTGAGCCTTTCTCTGTATCCTGCAACCTATGCTAAATTCAGGCAGCTTAATTTCTACACCATCCGCCTATTGTAAGTTAGAATTCATTTGTTCCCACTGGACGTGATTTTATATAAACATCACCTTTTCACCCCTAGGGGCATCCCTGGTGGCTCAGATGGTAAAGAATCTGCCTGCAATGCAGGAGAACTGGGTTCGATCCCTGAGTCGGGAAGATCCCCTGAGAAGGGAACAGCAACCTACTCTATTATTCTTTCCTGGAGAATCCCATGGACAGAGGAGCCTAGTAGGCTACAGTCCACGGGGTTGCAAAAAGTTGGCTGCAATCATGAAACTGGTCACGAGTTAAGCACTTGATCTATCTGATGCATGGATAGATTGGGGCACTCACAGTGACACTGGAATAAATATTCCCTAAGGTTCCTACTAATTAGAAGTCTATGATTTATCCAGTGAAGACTCCTTAGCCTGCAAATAAAGGCAAAATATGAATTGAAGCTTTAGAGCCTGTTTCAATAGTAATACTGTATATTGGAAATTTTCATGTTTTTCAAGTGTTCCTGGCTAGGTTACTCATAAAAATAAATTACTAGATGCCAGGATGTAAGTGTCTGCTGGGCCCAGCTGGGCTAGGCCCTGCAACCAGAGAAATGCCAGCAATTCAGATAAAACTCTAAAGGGAGCAAAAGGGACCACAGTTTCCAAAGCAGGGAAAGAAAAAGGACAGATGGAAAACGTTGAGTGGCCTTCAGCAGTACATCCTAAGGGTCAGAAAGGAACCAGGCTGATTTTTCACCTGGCTCAGAGGGAGGTGGAAATGAGCTGGTTGTTCAGTCTCTAAGCTGTGTCCGATGCTGTGTGGCTGCAGTACACCAGGCTACCCTGTCGTTCATCGTCTCCCAGAGCTTGCTCAAACTCATGTCCATTGAGTTGGTGATGCCATCCAACCATCTCATCCTCTGCCACCCCTTCTCCTCCTGCCCTCGGTCTTTCCCAGCATTGTTACCAAGTCCAGGCTCACTCTGCTCACCACACAACAGGCCAATGAATCCAAGAGAAGAGGGTTGAGGCAAGGAAGAGGCTTTAATCAGGGACCCAGCTGACAGAGAAGATGGCAGGCTGGTACCTTAAAATAACTGTCTTATGGGGTGGATGCCAGGTTGTTTTATAGCTCAGAGATGGAGGGAGGTGAGGAAGCAAGGTAAAAGGGCCATTAACCTTGCAAACATCTCTTAGAATGGCAAACCTCAGGCAGAGGATGTGTTCATTTCTTCCTTCCTGCCATCCGCAGGCGGACAACTTCTGAACAAAGGCTCTGTAGTTTCACAGTCAGGGGCAGTTTCACAGAGGGGCAGGATGCTCTGAGGCAGACCGTTATTCATGATTATAAAGCAACAAAAAGCAAATCAAAGAAACAGTTCCAACATGCAGTCAGAATTGGCTTCTTCTCTGCAACAGCATCAGGGTCTTTTCCAACGAGTCGGCTTTTCCCAATAGATGGCTGAAGGGTTGGATCTTCAGCTTCACCATCAGTTGTTCCAATGTTCCAATGAATATTTAGGGTTGATTTCCTTTAGGATTGACTGATTTGATCTCCTTGCTGTCCAAAGGGCACTCAAGACTCTTATCCAACACCACAGTTTGAAAGCATCAAAGAATTGATGCTTCTGGTCCAACTCTTCTTCTTGGTTCAACTTCTTCCTGGTCCAACTCTCACAACTGTGCATGACTACTGGAAAAACGGATGACTACTGGAGATGCGATGGTTGGATGGCATCACCAACGCGATGGATTTGAGTTTGAGTAGGCTCCGGGAGCTGGTGATGCACAAGGAGGCCTGGCATGCTGCAGTCCATGGGGTCTCAAAGAGTCAGACACAACTGAGCAACTGAACTGAACTGAACTGACTGGAGATGAGGAAAAAGGCTGAAAATGGCCAGGTTGCACCCACCAGAAGACCTCCTCCTGCTAGGGGCCTTTGGGAACAAGAAGAGCTATTCACTTCCCAGGAAGTCTTGCCCAGGCCCCTGAGCCACCTGCCCATCTCCTTTATTTGCTGATGCTGAGTCAGTCTAGAAATTTCACTTGATTGACCCAATGTAGACAGGCATCCTGGGCCACCAAAGGTGAATGCCTACACTGCCTGTAAAATATAGACCCCCGGGCAAATTGTATCACACATTGATCTTTGAAAGAATGTTAATTGCAAAAGAATAAACACATCTCCAGCAGAGAGAAGAGGCCTCTACCTTCCAGGCTGACTGTACAGACTTGTATCCATGGAAGCATCTCTCAGAGCCATAAACCCAGATCTATTTACAGTGTGCTGTGCATTCCATTGAGTCAGGCCAACGGAATGTGTGGCTCCGAGTTCCCAAGTGTGATGTGCGGTCTAGAGGGTCCTGGAGTTAATGTGCTGATGCTTTTGTGTAATTAAATCAATACCGACATTTTCAAGGGAGGGAGACATTCTTATTATGGAAAATCTCAAACATAAACAAGAGAGAAAACTAGAGGATGAGTTCTCCTTTGCCCACTGTTCAATTTTAATAATATTTAACAATCCCAATATTTTACTGATCTTTGTTTGCTTTGTCCACCTCTCTCGCTCTCTGTCTCTCTCTCACACACACATATATACACTTTTATTCTGAACTGTTTTAAAATATATCTCAAGATGCAGACGTAGAAAATGCACTGTGGACGAAGTGCGGGGAAGGAAAGGGCGGGACGAATTGAAAAAGCAGCATTAACATATGCACACTGCTGCTGCTGCTGCTAAGCCGCTTCAGTCATGTCCGACTCTGGGCGACCCCATAGATGGCAGCCCACCAGGCTCCCCCGTCCCTGGGATTCTCCAGGCAAGAGCACTGGAGTGGGTTGCCATTTCCTTCTCCAATGCAGGAAAGTGAAAAGTGAAAGTGAAGTCACTCAGTCATGTCTGACTCTTATCGACCCCATGGACTGCAGCCTACCAGGCTCCTCCGTCCATGGGATTTTCCAGGCAAGAGTATTGGAGTGGGTTGCCATTGCCTTCTCCGAACATATATACACTACCATATGTGAAATAGAGACCTAGTGGGAAACTGCCGTATAACACAGGGAGTCCAGCCCGGGGCTCGGCCATGACCTCCAGGGGTGGAGTAAGGCTCCAGAGGAAGGGGATATATGTATACTTATAGCTAAATCACTTCATTGTACAGCAGAAACTAATACAATATTGAAAAGCAATTGTACTCCAGTTTTTTAAAAAATTGGTAGAGTAATAACAACCAAAATAATAACATCTCAAATGAAAAAAAATAAAGCATATCTCATGTATCATGCCATTTTGCATGTCAATATTTCAGAAGACATCTCTAACTGATAGCATGAATTTTTCCATGATTGCCTTAACAGTCACACCTAACAAAAGCAGCGAGGCTTCCCTATTACCATTTAATATCCACTTTATATTTAAATTTCCCCAATTGTTTCAGAGACGCCTTCTTGTATTGGTAGTTACAATGTTGGAATCGATACCCAGACCAGTCCTGTGTTGCTATGGTTGTGGGTCTAATCCAACAACTTCAAGCTCTCCATCCCCTTTGACTTCCTTCCATCCCAGTGGCAGAGCCAGAGGGCAAAGCGACATACAGTTCAGTTCAGTTCAGTTCAGTCGCTCAGTCGTGTCTGACTCTTTGCGACCCCATGAATCGCAGCACAGGCCTCCCTGTCCATCACCATGCAGTGTTTACTTTATAATATTATGGTTCGTCACCCTTTCCAGTGTTCAAAGCTGAACTCGATGTGAGTGCCCTTGTGACCTTTGGGAAAATAACCACAGTCCGAATGATAGCCCCTCTCTCTCCCCTCCTTTCACACAAGGCACATCTGATCGTCCTTCCTAACTGGTACCCTGTAAGCTGTTTCCTATTCCCTTTCTGTCTGCAGTGTCTCTGCCCACCAAATCTCATGGCTTCAGACACTGACCTCCAAAAGACTAACCCTCCTGACACCTAAGCCATCGCTCTGGTCAAGTCAGGGTTGTTGGGCTTGGTCAGGAAATATTTAACTGGTGTTCATACCAGGAACTCATCTTCTGAGTCTCTGCACTTTGCCGAAGAAGCAGGGAGGCCATTTGTCCTTCAAGATCTGCTATTTGTTGACTTGCAACCTCACCTAAAATAGCATGCATGCATGTTAAGTTGCTTCAGTCGTGTCCGACTCTTTACAACCCTGTGGACTGTAGCCCACCAGGCTCCTCTGTCCATGGGACTCTCCAGGCAAGAATACTGGAGTGGGTTGCCGTGGCCTCCTCCAGGGGATCTTCCTGACACAGGTATCAAACCTGCATCTCTTGTGTCTGCTGCAGTGGCAGGCAGGCTCTTTACCACTAGCGCCACCTGGGAAGCCCACCTAAAATAGCAAGGTGGCTCTAATGCTAAGCCCATGCCCACCAGCATTGCTGTCCCATGGCCCGTTAGCTGGCCACACAACAGTCAGGCTCCACCTCCATAGAGCTCTCTTTGGGAAGCTTAAAAATGGCACCTTTGTGGTCAAAGCAAAAAGGGAAAATCATACCACTCTTTCCAACTACATAACTAGTTTTGAGGTTGTATACCAAGTTCTGTTGTGACTTTACAAGTCACAGTGAAAACATTTCACTGCAGAAAGGCTGTGCCCTTCTGGAGAGCTTTGAAGTGACCTTCAAGCGGCTGAGGTGTCAAATGAACCAGAATCACTCTGTGTTAGGACCCATTTGGTGTGCTTATTAAAATAATCCCAGGCCCTGCTTTCTTTTCATTCATTTGCCTTTAAAAGAAGCATTTTACTGCATTCCAACCCGGAATCTTCCTTTTACCAACACCTACTGTCCCTATCACTCATGACATCGCGTGCCTGGTTCACTCATGGCAGCACCTGCCCCATGCCAGGCCCACCGACCAGGCTCACCTTGTATCAATCACGCTCTTTCCTTCTACACAGCCAGCCTGCAGCTCAAGACAGCATCCTGAAAGTTTTTCAGTTATTTGTTAGCTAATTCCTGCTGATCTGGAGACTATTTCTGAAAGTGTTCATTAAAAAATAAACTCATTTGAGGTAAGCCAATCACCAAAAGGCTGATTCCACTGATATGAAGTATGTAAATGAGTCAAAATCACAGAAATAAAAAGTAGAATGGTGATTGCCAGGAGCTAGAGGAGAGGGAACTCATGTTCAATGGCTCTGGAGTTTCAGTTTTACAAGAGGAGAAAGTTCTAGAAATCTGTTTTACAATAATGTGAATGCACATTTCTGAACTGTACACGACAAAAGTCTAAGGTCGTAAATTTAACTTGATATGCTTTCACCACAATATAAATAGATAACAAGCTAGAGAAACAAATAAATAAGAACTCACTTCAAGCAGTCTTACTCTCATTTGGCCTTAACCCAAATATAAACACCTCTGACAACTTTACAATTCTCATTTTTACATGACTTTTCTTTTGTAAATGAGAAAACTGAATATTTCTCCTTTCTGACCATCTGTCTCCAAAGTTAGTTGTCAGTTTCGGGTTGTAGCAAAAGAGCAAATTAGCCAAGATGGTGGCGTCAGGCTCTGTTATCCCCACGACCTCTTGCTTTTGCTCCATGTTTTGTAAATACTGAACATGTAACAGCTGAGATCACTTACAGCACGGTGCATGGGCTTGGCCCTCACTTGGCCATGGGCTACTTTTGTCCCCAGAGTCAGTCCCTCTCATCAGGAAGCTTCCACAAGCCTCTTATCCTTCTCCATCAGAGGGCAGACAGGATGAAAACCACAATCACAGAAAACTAACCAAACTGATCACACGGATCACAGCCTTGTCTAACTCAATGAAACTACGAGCCATGCTGTGCAGGGCCACCCAAGACAGACTGGTCATGGTGGAGAATTCTGACAAAATGTGGTCCACTGGAGAAGACAATGGTAAACCCTTCAGTATTTTGCCCTGAGAAGCACATGAACAATATGAAAAGGGTAGAAGATACAACACTGAAAGATGAACTTCCCAGGTCAGTAGGTGCCCAATATGCTACTGGAGAACATTGGAGAAGCAGCTCCAGAAAGAATGAAGAGGCTGAGCCAAAGCAAAAACAACGCCCAGTTGTGGATGTGACTGGTGATGGCAGTAAAGTCTAATTCTGTAAAGAATAATATTGCATAGGAACCTGGAATGTTAGGTCCATGAATCAAGGTAAACTGTGCAAGTCGGTGAGTGAAAGTAGTTCAGTCGTGGCTCTTTGCCACCCCATGGACCACACTGTCCATGGAATTCTCTAGGCCGGAGTACTGGAGTGGGTAGCCGTTCCCTTCTCCAGGGGATCTTCCCAACCCAGGGATCAAACCCAGGTCTCGTGCATTGTGGGTGGATTCTTTACCAGCTGAGCCACCAGGGAAGTGATCAGACAGGAGATAGCAAGAGTGAACACCGGCATTTTAGGAATCAGCGAACTAAAATGGACCAGAATGGGTGACTTTAATTCAGATGACCGTTATATCCACTATTGTGGGCAAGAATCCCTTAGAAGAAATGGAGTAGCCCTCATAGTCAACAAAAGAATCCAAAATGCAGTACTTGGGTGCAGTCTCAAAAATGACAGAATGATCTCCATTCATTTCCAAGGCAAACCATTCAATATCACAGTAATCCAAGTCTATGCCCCAACCAGTAATGCTGAAGAAGCTGAGGTTGAATGGTTCCATGAAGAACTGCAAGACCTTCTAGAACTAACACCCCAAAAAATAATCCTTTTCATCATAGGGAACTGGAGTACAAAAGTAGGAAGTCAAGAAATAACTGGAATAACAGGCAAATTTGGCCGTGGAGTACAGAATGAAGCAGGGCAAAGGCTAACAGAGTTTTGCCAAGAGAATGAACTGGTCATAGCAGACACTCTCTTTTAGCAGCACAAGAGATGACTCTACACATGGACATCACCAGATGGTCAATAGCAAATCAGATTGATTATGTTCTTTGTAGCCAAAGATGGAGAAGCTCTATACAGTCAGCAAAAACAAGACCGGGAGCTGACTGTGGCTCAGATCATGAATTCCTTACTGCAAATTCAGACTGAAATTGAAGAAAGTAGGGAAAACCACTAGACCATTCAGGTATGACCGAAATCAAATCCCTTATGATTATACAGTGGAGGTGACAAATAGATTCAAGGGATTAGATCTGATAGATAGAGTGCCTGAAGAACTCTGGATGAAGGTTTGTAAAGAGGTGGTGACCAAAATCATCCCCATGAAAAAGAAACGCAAAAAGGCAAAATGGTTGTCTGAGGAGGCCTTACAAATAGCTGAGAAAAGAAGAGAAGTGAAAGGCAAAGGAGAAAAGGAAAGAGAAATCCAACTGAATGGAGAGTTCCAAAGAATAGCAAGGAGTGATAAGAAAGCCTTCCTCAGTGATCAAGGTAAAAAAAATAGAGGAAAACAATAGAATGGGAAAAACTAGAGATCTCTTCAAGAAAATTAGAGCTACCAAGGGAACATTTCATGCAAATAAGGATACAATAAAGGACAGATATGGTATTGACCTAACAGAAGCAGAAGATATTAAGAAGAGGTGGCAAGAATACACAGAACTATACAAAAAAGATCTTCACGACCCAGATAATCGTGAAGGTATGATCACTCACCTAGAGCCAGACATCCTGGAGTCCAAAGTCAAGTGGGCCTTAGGAAACATCACTATGAACAAAGCTAGCAGAGGTGATGGAATTCCAGCTGAGCTATTTCAAATCCTAAAAGATGATGCTGTGAAACTGCTACACTCAATATGCCAGGAAATGTGGAAAACTCAGCAGTGGCTACAGAACTGGAAAAGATCAGTTTTCATTCCAATCCCAAAGAAAGGCAATGCCAAAAATGTTCAAACTACTGCACAATTGCACTCGTCTTACAGGCTACAAAGTAATGCTCAAAACTCTCCAAGTGAGGCTTCAACAATACATGAATTGGAAGTTCCAGATGTTCAAGCTGGGCTTAGAAAAGTCAGAGGAACCAGAGATCAAATTGCCAACATCCACTGGATCATTGAAAAAGCAAGAGAATTCCAGAAAAACATGTACTTCTGATTCATGGACTACACTAAAGCCTTTGACTGTGTGGATCACAACAAACTGTGGAAAATTCTTCAAGAGATGCGAATACCAGACCACCTTACCTGCCTCCTGAAAAACCTGTATGCATGTCAAGAAGCAACAATTAGAACTGGACATGGAACAATGGACTTGTTCCAAACTGGGAAGGGAATACATCAAGGCAATACATTGTCATACGCAGAGTCCATCATATGAAATGCCAGGCTGGATGAAGCACAAGCTGGAATCAAGATTGCTGGGAGAAATATCAATAACCTCAGATATGCAGATGACACCACCCTTATGGCAGAAAGAGAAGAGGAATTAAACAACCTCTTGATGAAAGTGAAAGAGGAGAGCGAAAGAGCTGGCTTAAAACTCAACATTCAAAAACCTAAGATCATGTCATCCAGTCCCATCACTTCATGGCAAATAGATGGGGAAACAATGGAAACAGTGACAGACTTCATTTTCTTGGGCTCCAAAATCACTGCAAATGGTGACTGCAGCCATGAAATGAAAAGATGCTTACTCCTTGGAAGAAAAGCTATGACAAACCTAGACAGAATACTGAAAAGTAGAGATATTACTTTACCAACAAAAGTCCATCTAGTCAAAGCTATGGTTTTTCCAGTAGTCATGTATGGCTGTGAGATTTGGACTATAAAGAAAGCTGAGTGCCAAAGAATTGATGCTTTTGAACTGTGGTGTTGGAGAAGACTCTTGAGAGTCCCTTGAACAGCAAATCAGACCAAACCAGCCCATTCTCAAGGAAATCAGTCCTGAATATTCATTGGAAGGACTGATGCTGAAGCATAAGCTCCAATACTTTGGCCACCTGATGCGAAGAACTGACTCATTTGAAAAAGCCCTGATGCTGGAAAGATTGAAAGCAGGAGGAGAAGGGGATGGCAAAGGATAGATGGTTGGATGGCACCACTGACTGGATAAACATGAGTTTGAGCAAGCTTTGGGAGCTGGTGATGGACAGGGAGGCCTGGCGTGCTGCAGACCATGGGGTCGTGAAGAGTCGGACACGACTGAGTGACTGAACTGGACTGAACTGAACTGAACTGAAGCAGACACAAGCTCCACCTGGAAAAGCCCTTGCGACTGTGCTGCTAGGTTATATTGTTATGTCTGCTGCTGCAGCTGCTGTGCCATCCAGGAGAGAATAAATGTGTTTGCAGTTCCTATGGCTCCTCGAATTCTCTTCCAGCTTGCACCTTGCCTGCCATGGGTTCAGCAAACAGTGTGCACAGTGAGATACAGTGAGGTGGGGGTATCATTCATTTTTTTTAAAGCTATTTCACTGGGCCTCAGAGCAGGCATTCTTTTGGAATCTAAACCACTTTCTTGTGTGCATCTTAAATTATTCTGTTCCGGATATTTTCATTTTACTAATAAAGAGGGAAGGGAGCTGAATTTTCAGCATTTATCAACTTCCATCTGTAAAAGAAAATTAATTTAATTTTGGAATCTTTGGGAGTTTCTGGCAAGATCCAGAGCCAGAAATGTCATCCAAATCTTTCTCTAGCTTCCTGAGTGTTGACTGGGTGTCACAAAAAAGCCAGATTCCAAATTCATGTATGAACACTTTCTAAATGGCTGCTCCTTGGGTCTACCGAGCCTATCAGGAGGTGAGCACAGGTGACATGGACTTATCAGTGGGGCGGGAGAGCTGAGTCAGGGCCCTCTGTCTTATCCTGAAGATACTTCTGCAGTCAAGATGCAAAGACTGAGAAAATGCCTCAAGCCAGTGTGTCCCATGAGCACATAAGAGGGGCCCCGGGCCCTGCCAGGAAAAACAGAAACACCCCTGACTTGAGCTGGCCAGCCAGTGCAGGTAAGAGAGGAGCCAGGGAAGCTGGTCCTGGGTGATCCTTTTTTAGTAGCTCTCCAGGTGGTTTTGATCTTAACCCTCACTGTTCATCAAAACCACCTGGAAAGCTACTGAAAAGGAACGCCGAGAACCAACTAAATAAAAATCTCTGCGAGGGGGAACGCAGGCATCTCACTCTGTTTTCTAAAAATCCGCTGGTTGATTCTGAGGTAGAGGGAAGCTCAGAGCTCCTGGTCTAGCACCGTGGTCCATAGTCCTCTGGGAAGATCTTCATGAAGTGATAAGGCATCATCTCAGTTCCTGCCTCCTCTCTTTCTTGTCAAAATACAACGCCTTTGGGATATCCTACACCTTTGTGTGGGGCTTCCCTGGTGGCTCAGTGACAAAGAATCCACCTGTAAATGCAGGAAATGTGGGTTCCATCCTTGGGTCAGGAAGATCCCCCAGGGGAGGAAATGGCAACCTACTCCAAGATTCTTGCCTGGAGAACCCCATGGACAGAGGAGCCTGCCTGGTCAAGGTTCAGAGAATTGCAAAGAGTCACACAACTAAATGACCGAGTACACAGGCGCACACATATGCGTACCTTCACACAGGACAAGGTGTGGTCCTCGGCCAGCAGTACTCACATCACCTGGGAGTTGGACAGAATGCAGGATCTGGGGCCTCGCCCACCCCCTCTGAAGGAAAGTCTGCCTAGTAACCAAGGGCCCAGGTTACTCCTACATTCGTTAAGGTTTGAGAAGCCCTGTACCACACCATTTCATGATTCCACTTTTATATATTACAAGCTCTTCTCTTAGAGAGCCTCTAAAAATAAAGCACACTTTTGGAAATACAGTTGCCTGCTTTAGTCATGCACACCAAGGGCTCCCACTCCCCGGTAAGAGTCATTCCCTTTCGCCTTTCCTGTTGTCACACTGACATACAGTGACAAAGTCGAGGACAGCTGTTTTTCTCTCAGGCTAAGTCTGTCCCTTGGCCCACATGGACTTCTGGCCCTCAGACCTGTTTCTCAAAAAGAAACAGAAGAAACCCCACCCCAACACTGTCCCAAAGGCCAAAAGGGGAGAGTTATTTGTACATGGGGATGCTGAAGGCATTATTCCATCTCCTTTAAAATTTTATTTTCTCTTCTCATCCAGACTAGTCCAGGAAATAATTTATTTTCAAGTTTTGTTTTTTTTTTTAGTTTCCAATTAAGAAATCTTGGAAAGTAGTTGACCTATATTTACTGTAACCATACTTTCCAAATAAAATTCCAAACACATGGCCTGATAAGTATGCATGCACTTACCACACGATTTAAAAATAAAATTAGAAATAAAACTCATTGCTTTTTTTTTCCTGCTTAAAAAAGTAACCCATGTTTATTTTAGAAACTACAGAAAAGTCAAAGAAACAACTAAAAACATCTGTAATCCCACCACCCAGAAAGAACTATTAACATGTTAATCCATATTCCGGTTCAGTTTTTATCTATAACAGAAGATAAATTTATCAAGTTAGGTAGTACACTAAATATATAATTTTAATTCTTGACCTTTCCATTTAAATCTATGTCACAAGGATTTTCTCATGTCATTGAAGATTCTCTGTAAACTTTATTTTTAACGGCTGCATACTATTCTATCTTTGTATATGCCATAATTAGACTTTGATAAACATTTTTATATCTTTGTTCACACTTCTGAAAATTTCCACCACATAGCCAATAAACAAGATTACTGCATAATAGGATAAAATTAAGTTGAGTCTCTTCATGCACATCACCAACTTTTTTCATGGAAACATTGCAAGAGCTTGTACTTAACACCCGTTTCTGAAGTTACCATGTGAAAATATTTTAAATCAGTACTGTTCCAGAGAATTCGTAAGATTTAAGAAATAAGTTTATTGAGCATATATTATGTGACAGACTGTGATAAGGGCTTTGTGTGTACTGTGTCAGTCACTCCTTACAAAAGCGCCATGAAGACAAGATGCTATTACGAGTCCCATTTTACACATGGAGAAGGTTTGGGTAAGTAGCCCAAGTTATACAGCCAATTCCTTGTAAAGTTCAAATAGTGAAACTGATCCAATGTGGAGGTTTGTTTTTCTGACTTCAGTGATCACGCTCTGTACTCTCTACTCAGGGGGCTTCTGTCCGGAGGGTCCCAGCAGAGGGTCTGAAAGAGGGTCAGAGCCTCAGGACAGGGTCCTCAGCTTTCAGGACAGACAGCTGACCCCGGGCCAAGATCCCTGAGCAACGAGTCCAGAACGCCCCGTGCTCGATGCCAAGCTCTCAGCAACACTGACGAACTTGGGAACAGCAAAGCAATAGCATGCCGTGGTGAGTGAGGAGGACTGACGTGGTTATCTGAAGCACATGTGAGACACCCAGGAGCCCCTTGTAGGGGATTTCATGGAAGAAGAGCAAAGTTCTGGGGCCTCAGAAGTTTTACTAGTGGGCATCAGAGTCATTGCAATCAGTCTGAACTAAAAGCAATTGTGACCTAGAGAAAGGTGACTTTCATCTTTCCCTTATAGATGAATTGATGTGGGGCTCTTCAGGGCACCCTCTACTCTGCATATTTTGCAGGCTGTTCAATACTCAGGGGGTCCTTCATGGATGGGGCTCAAGACCCAGCCCAAGTTCCATGGGCATGCATGGAGCTCCGCCCACCTGCTGTTTTGTCCCTGACCTTACTCCCCCTCCCCACCTACTTCCACAGCCCTGGGCACACTGCCCGTCACCTCTCCACCCAGTCATGCCAACCTCAGGGCCTTAGCCTGGCTCTTCCGTCTGCCTGGAAAGCTTTGGCCCATCTCTGCAACCCAACCACCACCTTAAGAACAATGCCAATGCCAATCCCCCCTCCCAAGCCCACACCCCATGCCCTCCAGGGGGACAGTGAATTCTGTTTGTTTTGTTTGCTGATCCTTCCAAGTGCCTGGAACATTCCTGGCAAATAGCTCTCCATAAATATTTGTTGAATCGAATGAAATCGCCAAATGGGTAAACCATGGAGATGATTAAGTCTTGCTTCAGTTATTTTTACATTGAGAAAACCGACAGCCTGAGCAATGAAGTGACCTTAGCCAAGATCACTTGCAGGTTTTCTTTCCCAAAATGCCCAGACTTTCAGAACCGGCCTTGAAGTCCTCCAGCTCAGCCCAAACAACACTCTCTCTCTGTGAGGCCGATACCCACTCCAGATCCGGATAAAGCAATTGGACAAAGGGCATAAATGATGACCAAGCACCATCCTTCCAGGGAGTAAGCTTCAGAAGAACTCTAACCTAAGGGAAATGTCTCTTTGAGCTGAGAGTCAATTACATACATTCTCCTTTCCTACCCTCCCAAGAGCAACCATCTAACAACAAGGGAGCCACTGGAAGCCAAGTTCCCAATCCACCTCATTTAGTAGTTCAAATCCAAGTCCCATCCTGCCTCTCTTTTCCAAGTGGCCAGACACTGGAAGAAATCATTCCAGGCAATGAGACTGAGTGAGCTGCTCTGGGGATGTTCAAACCACAACTCATTACAAATGCCCAGTGTCATAAACACCTCTCTCAACTATTTCCCTCTTTCCTCACCAAGGGTTTGCAGAGAACAAACACAGATTATACATAATTTTGGAGCAGATTTATTTTTTTCCATGATCTCTGCTCTCTTCCAACAAGCAATTTGTCATATATGTTAGCTTAAAATCAAATAAAAACCTGGCAATTGCTATCAAAATTAAGAATCCCCCCAAAATAAAAGCTCTCTCAACAAGTATGTGTTCTGGAATTTAAAATACAAGGTCCATGGACCCCAAGGAGATCCTTGTGTGGGATTCTGTGGTCTGAAAAGCCCTTAAAATTGTTTGCAAACTTTTGTGGATATACGAAGAGGTGCTTTCTTATTGGTGAGCTCTCATAACATTCTCAAAAAAATGTTTCTCCCCAGATTACTGAGAACCATTGATTTTTGACACAGGAGAACATGTTAAGACCTAAATGGGTGACAATCAAACTTAACTTCACAGTGTGGAATGCAAAATGTGTGGTAACAGGGTACATCGGATTGGCCAAAAAGTTCGTTCGGGTTCTTCCATGCTGGCCACGGGAGAACCCGAGGGAACTTTTTGGCCAACCCAAAATCTACATCAGGTTTCCCTGTTGGCTCAGTTGGTAAAGAACCCGCCTGCAATGCAGGAGACTCGCCCGAGTGCAGGAAACCTGGGCTCGACTCCTGGGTTGGGAAGATCCCCTGGAGAAGGAAATGGCAACCCACTCCAGTGTTCTTGCCTGGAGAATCCCGTGGACAGAGGAGCCTGGCGGGCCACAGTCCATGGGGTCGCAAAGAGTTGGACACGACTCAGGGAATAAACAACCACCCCCACCACATTCATGAGAGATTTTTAAATGTTGGTAGTTCTGACATGGTAGACATCATCATAATGTATCTTCTCTGACTCTGGCTCTGAATCATCAGTCAGCAGCAGTCTAAAATACTGCCATCAGCCAGCTCAGGACTTCCTAAGAATCCTTCTTTTAGAGTCACATGAGGCAGCCTAAGGTCTGCACGAAAACTTCCGAGTTCAGAGAGGCAAGCTTGGCTCTCCCAGGAGCTTCACCTAAAGAACCAGCAAGAAACGAACTGTGACCTCTTTCCCAGAACGGGGGCCATGCCACCAAACTCTCCCAGGAATGTGTGAGAGCAAAGTGGGTTAGAATCAACTCTCCCGGGCTTCCCGGTGGCTCAGTGGTAAGGCATCCGCCTGCAAATGCAGGAGACACAGGTTCCATCCCTGATCTGGGAAGATCCCACATACCTCAGAGCAGCTAAGCCTGGGCGCCACAACTTTTGAGACTGTGCTCTAGAGTCTGGGACCTGCAACACTGGGCCCACCTGCCACAGCTGTTGAAGCCTGCACACCTTACAGCCCATGCTCGTGACAACAGAGGCCACCGCAGTGAGAAGCCCGCACGCCAGAACTAGAGAAAAGCCTGCACAGCAGTGAAGACCATTCACAGCCAAAAAAGAAAAAAGAGAATCAGCTCTCCCCAGCTGCATATGGCACTGATGGAAAATACAACGTGCACCTATGTGTTATCATATGAAGGTTGCCTGGAAGGAAATGATTTGGAAAGGGATGGAGACATTATTTACAGCTTTAAAACAGAGACTGCTCAAAATGGGGGAAACAGGGTACTTCTCTCCCACCACCAACGTGTTTTTTGGTGTCTGTCTTTGGTGTGCATCTCCGAGTCTTTGTGAGTCCCCACGGCAACCCCGCATGATTCACGAACTCAAGTCACCGTCACAATTTCCTAGTAGTGGGGAAGCATTTAATCCCCAGCAGCAGCGATTTTCTCATTTAGCAAGAGGATGAAAGCTAGTGGGAAGGTTTGGCTCGGTGTGAAAGTCTCAGAGTGTCCCCGTGCACACAGGCTCCAGGGAAGTCGGTCTTGACGGAGAGATTGGAAAACGGAGCTCGCTTACCTTCGCGGATCACAGTTTCCAGCGGAGCGTCCAAAAATTCATTTTGTGTATTTTCTGGCAGATCCACTTCTAAGTTATTGGATTCTAGCAGACTCAGGTCAAATATCAGTGTGTGTCCTTATAACTGAGTCACCAACATCAAGGACTGCCAAAGTGGCAGAGCAACCTCTCAAATCTCCTCCTTCTGTGCCCCTGTGTGGGGACAACCTCGCATGAGTCCAGACAAAGGCTGGCTTCCCTTAGCTTGGCCGCAACCTAGCCCACTTCCTTCTCGCACATATAGTATGATAGCCACTTGCTTGCCAATAACACTCTTACCCCTGTAAATGTACCCTGGAGAAAAATCATTTTTAAGTCATCAAATCTAACTGGTGGAGGGCTACTGCCCCCTAGGGATCATCTTGGAAATGTGTGATAGTGTTGCTCCGTCGTGTCTGGCTCTTTGCAATCCCACGGACTGTAGCCCACCAGGTTCCTCTGCCCATGGGATTCTCTAGGCAAGAGTACTGGAGTGGGTTATCGTTTCCTTCTCCAAGAGATCTTGCTGACTCGGGAATCAAACCCAGGTCTCCTGCATTGCAGACAGGTTCTTTACCATCTGAGCCACTAGGGAAGCCCAATTCTTTTTTGAGAATTGTGAAGATTGGGTGTTCCTATATTGAGTGGGTGGAGGCCAGGAACACAGAAGACAACTGTGTTCCTGTGCAACTGTGCAACTGTTCCATGTCCCACCAGACAGTTATGTAGGTGAGAAACTTGTTTATAGCTTTCCAAGCTTGGAACCCAACTCCGCTTTTACATCCAACTAGAAAGTGCTTTTGTATAGTCTTAGTAGACACTGACTTTTCCAAAAATGCAATCATCGTGTAAGTCAAAGAGGAAATTGTACGTTGTGTCTTTGAAATTTTACTGAGAGTTCAGCATTTCAAAAAGTCACAGCACCCACCGCAACACAGCTTGTAGCATGACAGTTGTCCTGATACTCCCGTGGCAGTATGTGTTCCCAGTGACCACATGCAAGACAGTGTGGGTGACAGCCTTAATACACCCCTTTATATGGTGGTGCTTACACACTTACATATTGAAAATAAAAGCTGTACTCAGTTCAGTTCAGTTCACTTCAGTCATTTAGTCATGTCCGACTCTTTGTGACCCCATGAATCACAGCACGCAAGGCCTCCCTGTCCATCACCAACTCCCAGAGTTCATTCAAGTGAGTCGGTGATGCCGACTCAATCGAGTTCACTCAATCGAGTTGGTGATGCCATCCAGCCACCTCATCCTCTGTCGTCCCCTTCTCCTCCTGCCCCCAATCCCTCCCAGCATCAGAGTCTTTTCCGATGAGTCAACTCTTCACATGAGGTGGCCAAAGTACTGGAGTTTCAGCTTTAGCATCATTCCTTCCAAAGAACACCCAGCTGTACTATTTTATTGCAAATTATTTTCTTTTTTTTCTCCTTTATTGAACATCTAGGCCATTGTATTGGTTCTTTAAATTAACTTCTATGAGTGAGTATTACATATAAAATTGGTAAAGCAAAATGTTTGCTTTTAAAAAAGATTTTTAGGGACTTCCCTAGTGGTCCAGTTGTTAACTCTGCACTTCCACTGCAAGGGGTGCAGTTTCGGTCCCTGGTCAGGGAATTAAGAACCCACGTGCCATGTGGCCTGGTCAAAAAATGAAAAATAATAGTAATAAAGACATATAAATATATATTTAAAGGGGCATTAGTTTGAATCAGATTTAAACATTGGTGTGAACCATGAAAACTCCTTTATATTAAGAGCTGCCGAATTAAATGGTCTTTAAGGATTTTAAATGGGATATGAAATGAACCATTTCTATTTAATGGTGCCCTACAAAGAACAGTGAGTTCCTAGTATTCAACCATAGGTACGCAAGAGAATAATGTGAGAGCTTTTAAAAATTGCCAAGACCTTCTTAGCAACTTACGCTGAAGCTGAAACTTCAATACTTTGGCCACCTGATGCAAAGAACTGACTCATTGGAAAAGAGCCTGATGCTGGGAAAGACTGAAGGCGGGGGGAGAGGGGGATGACAGAAGATGAGCTGGTTGGATGGCATCACCGACACGATGAATATGAGTTTGAGCAAGCTCTGGGAGTTGGTGATGGACAGGGAAGCCTGGCGTGCTGCAGTCCATGGGGTCGCAAAGAGTTGGACATGACTGAGATTGAACTGAACTGAACTTAGCGACTAAACCACCACTACTACCACCCTGGCCAATGAGACGAAATCCCAAGTATCAATTGCACGTACTTGAACCTTACCAAGACAGCCCCTTGGAGGAGTGATTCTCCATCCACATTACATGTTAGGAGGTGCCCCCGAATGTAGCAGCAACCCCACTAGGAAAGTCTGAGTGAGATCCAGGCCACACAAATTTTCTTAAATTTCCCAGGTGACTCTAATTTATGACCATTGATGGGCATCACTCTTCCAGAACATAAGTAGAAGTTCTGAGAGCCTAGGGCTCCCCAGGTAGCTCAGTGATAAATAATCTGCCTGAAAATGCAGAGGATTTGGGTCAGGATCTTCCTGGGTCAGGAAGATTCCCTGGAAAAAGTGGGAACCCACTCCAGTATTCTTGCCTGGAGAATCCCATGGACAGAGGAACCCATGGGGTCTCAAAGAGTTGGACAGGACTGAACGACTGAGCATGCACGCATGCTGAGCACCTGAGATGTCAGTCAAGAAAGGTTACGGGCTCTAGAAATTAAGCATCAGGCTTTGATGAGAGCTATGCCATTTGCTCTCTGTGCCTTGGCATCTTCTCCTGTCGAATGAGGATCACAGCAACATCTGCTTCATTGGGTGTGGGAATTATACAAGTTCATTCATACATAGCCCTTGGAACAGACCAGGTGTTCTGTACTCCAGAGTCACCCAGTGAGACTTAGAGAAATATGAGAAAAATATTCAGTATAATCCCAATCCTTGTCATTCACATGTCATATTTCACTCACATCTGTTTCTAAGTTGATAGAACATTCTGATTTAAAACTATGATTTTGCTTCAAGATGGCAAACTACCATCATTCAAATGTCCACTTCTTTTAATAGTGCTCTTTAAAAAAAAAAAAAAAACTTCGTTTTTAATGTGAGCCATTTTAAAAGTCTTTACTGAATTTCTTACAACACTGCTTCTATTTTATGTTTTGGTTTTTTGGCTGCGAGGCATGTGGGATCTTAGCTCGATGGCAAGGAATCAAACCCTCATCCCCCACACTGGAAGGCAAAGCCTTAAACACTGGACTGCCAGGAAAGTCCCTCAGTCGCACTCTCGATTTAGTTAAAATCTGACTTTGTCTCCTGTGGTCTGTGTACATCACTCCACCTGCCGCACTCCGAGGCCAAGGTTAGAGGCTCGGGCAAACCCCGGAAGGAGTCCAGAGGAAGAAAGTGTCCCTCTGTCATTATGAGGTGAGCATCAATATTCTCAAACACGTTCTTCCATATTTTTGAGAGCGAATTTCAGCGTATAGAAAGTATGAATAAACATCTTAGGTCTTTATGTCAATGGAGAGGTTAAAAAAAAAATTAGATACTGCTGGAATCTGAGGGCTCAGGGATTCCAAGATGGCTTTGAGAAGAGAGAATTTCTACAGAGCTCAGATGGTTGATCACACAAAGGAAATCCATTTGAGAAGCTGTCCAGCTAGCTCCGTGCATGCACAGACACTGTAGTATTATTTTCCTGGCACTCAGCAATTCATTCCCTGGGTCTGAGAACATCATCTAAATCCTAATTGACGCTGTAGCTGCGCTTGACCGAGGGACAAAGATGAGTCACAGCTCCTCTCTAGTTTAAACCACGTATCACAACTGGAATAATGATTTACATCCTCTTCTTCACTTTTCTGATTTGATTCACAACAGTGTGTGTGTGTGTGTTTATTGTATACACACAGTATGTGTGTGTGTGTGTGTGTGTGTGTGTGTATGTACAGAGAGGGCTTCCCTGATAGCTCAAACAGTAAAGAATCTGCCTACAATGCAGGAGACCTGAGTTCGATCCCTAAGTCTGGAAGATTCCATGGAGAAGGGACTAGCAATCCATTCAAGTATTCCTGCCGGCAGAATTCCATGGACAGAGGAGCCTGGCAGGCTACAGTCCATGCGGTTGCAAAGAGTCAGACATGACTGAGGGATTAACACATGTACAGAAAGAGGGTATAATTTTATGAGCTGAGAAATCCGAATCTTTTAAGACAGGTGGAAGGTGGGAGGGTCACGCAGTCTGCTTTCTACCAGGGAGGGGAGCAGGACACCTCTGAGAACGGGAAGGCAGCACCATCCCAGGCCTCCAGCATCCCCTCCATCCTGGGGATGGCACAGCTGCTGTTCTTCTGTAGGTCGCCTTTCCCATGTCCCGTGACTAAACATCTAGACTCGGAACTGGCAAACGTTTCTTTTAAGGGTCAAGATAGTAAATCACTTACCAGTTCAGTCGCTCAGTTGTGGAAATATTTAAGGCTTGGTGGGATGTCCCTATCTGATAATCCCCCTTGTTTCCTTCTCATTCTCTTTTTTACAACCTTTTAAAAATTCAAATTCCTTCCTCACTCCAGAGACGCACAAAAACAGACTGCAAGCTAGCCTTGGCTGTCGGACGACAGCGTGCCAACCCCAGCTCTTGATAAATGGACCGAAAACTGGTGCCCAGGACTTAGTCGGGGCTGAGGTTTGCAGTCCTGGTTTGAGCAGACTATGGCACTAGATGGAGGGTCAGAAGGAGAAGACAGAGCAGGCAAGGACACCCAGCAGAGCAGGGACAGGATCTGGGTCCTCACCCCGCTACACTCCAGAGGAGTCTCAGTTCAGTTCAGTCGCTCAGTCGTGTCCGACTCTGCGACCCCACGGACTGCAGCACGCCAGGCCTCCCTGTCCATCACCAGCTCCCGGAGCTTGCTCAGACTCATGTCCATGTAGTCAGTGATGCCATCCAGCCATCTCATCCTCTGTCTGCCACTTCCTCTTTCTCTGGACTTGGAGAGGACGAGAGAAATGGCGCTGGGGAGACCCTCCGTGTCTCAAGCAGTCTCAAAACACAGAAATGAGACCTCTTGAAGAAAATAGCCGGCACGTTCCCCTTCATAAAAGACTGGAATTCTCTAAACTCAGAAATCCTCTCTGGTAATTCAAGCTACTATGGGCAGGGGTGTCACCTGGCTCCCCTTCTCGTTGCCCTGTGAGAACTGGGGCTCAGGACTAGTGCAAAAATAAGTCTTCTCATCTGCTGCTGAGGGGAGTAAAGTCCTGCCTCTCTGACCCGGGAGTCCCCCGTCTTTCTAGGTCTGTGCCCTGAAAAGAGAAGTCTGCAGAAAAAGGAATTGTGAGCCCGGAAGGCATTCCCCAAGGTCTGCCGTGGCATCTTCAGATAACGTTAGAGACTATGTTTTGTTTTCACCTTTGAGTCTGACTCAGAATCTAGGACGTTGCCTGATGGTGTGGATATTTAGTAAATGTGGACGGAAGGAAGGAAGGAGGAAGGGAAGATAGGGAGTAAAGAAGAGGAAAAACGAAGGGCAGGAGGAATCCCTTTCAGGGCTCACTTGTGTAAACTCTGTCATAAGCGTTTTCCATGACTACTCAATTTTTCCAAACAGAAAGAAACCAGATATTTCTAGTTCTGTCACTCTAAAGTAAAGGATGAATTTATCCATAGCTCTCCTTACCCACAGCTTGGGACGAGAATCCAGGACTGAACTAAAGCAATAAATAAAGACTAAAAGGTGGTGTGGGGCAGGGGGTGGGGGGAGATACAGTTTCCAAAATGAGTACTACATGATTTGAGAAGGAATATCTCAGGAGTCCAACTGAACTGTTCAACTGCAGGCTGCGATATTATTAAAATAGCTGATGTGGACACCCTTTGTGTAGTCACCCAAAGGAGTCATTTGGAGCCAGCTGCTCTGGCTGGAGGATCTCTGTGTGCTGTGCTTAGTCTCTCAGTCATGCCCAGCTCTTTTCGACCCCATGGACTGTAGCCTGCCAGGCTCCTCTGTCCATGGGGATTCTCCAGGCAAGAATACTGGAGTGGTTGCCATGACCTCCTCCAGGGGATCTTCCCAAGCCAGGGATCAAACCCAGGTCTCCCACATTGCAGGCAGATTCTTTACTGTCTGAGCCACCAGGGAAGCCCAAGAATACTGGAGTGGTTAGCCTATCTTTTCTGCAGGGGATCTTCTCGACCCAGGAATCAAACTGGGGTCTCCCACATTG
The DNA here is from genome assembly GCF_002263795.3 of Bos taurus. NCBI lineage: Eukaryota > Metazoa > Chordata > Mammalia > Artiodactyla > Bovidae > Bos > Bos taurus. Next base: position 95,783,981 of record NC_037336.1, read on the forward strand.
CAGGTGGATTCTTTACCAGCTGAGCTGCCACGGAAGCCCGGAGGATCTCTACGTGTGACTCAATGTGTAAAGAAGCAAATGGGGCTTCAGATGAAGTGTCAGTTATGAAGATGCTCTCATGATAAAAGCTGGCCCCAAAGCAATCACAGAAGCTTTGAAAGCTCTCTGGGGGTAGAAAGCACGCTCAGGGAACATAAGGTTCGAAGTAGGACTATTGTTGTTATTATGACCGAGTTATTTTTCTTTTTTTTATTTATTTTATTTTTAAACTTTACAATATTGTATTGGTTTTGCCATATATCAACATGACTCCACCACAGGTATACACGTGTTCCCCATCCAGAACCCTCTTCCCTCCTCCCTCCCTATACCATCCCTCTGAGTCATCCCAGTGCACCAGCTTCAAGCATCCAGTATCGTGCATTGAACCTGGACTGGCGACTCATTTCATATATGATATTATACATGTTTCAATGCCATTCTCCCAAATGATCCCACCCTGTCCCTCTCCCACAGAGTCCAAAAGACTGTTCTATACATCAGTGTCTCTTTTGTTGTCTCGAATACAGGGTTATTGTTACCATCTTTCTAAATTCCATATATATGCATTAGTATACTGTATTGGTGTTTTTCTTTCTGGCTTACTTCACTCTGTATAATAGGCTCCAGTTTCACCCACCTCATTAGAACTGATTCAAATCTATTCTTTTTAATGGCTGAGTAATACTCCATTGTGTATATGTACCACAGCTTTCTTATCCATTCATCTGCTGATGGACATCTAGGTTGCTTCCGTGTCCTGGCTATTATAAACAGTGCTGCGATGAACACTGGGGTACACGTGTCTCTTTACCTTCTGGTTTCCTCAGTGTGTATGCCCAGCAGTGGGATTGCTGGATCATAAGGCAGTTCTATTTCCAGTTTTTTAAGGAATCTCCACACTGTTCTCCATAGTGGCTGTACTAGTTTGCATTCCCAACAGTGTAAGAGGGTTCCCTTTTCTCCATACCCTCTCCAGCATTTATTGCTTGTAGACTTTTGGATCGCAGCCATTCTGACTGGTGTGCAGTGGTACCTCATAGCGGTTTTGATTTGCATTTCTCTGATAATGAGTGATGTTGAGCATCTTTTCATGTGTTTGTCAGCCATCTATATGTCTTCTTTGGAGAAATGTCTATTTAGTTCTTTGGCCCATTTTTTGATTGGGTCATTTATTTTTCTGGAATTGAGCTGTAGGAGTTGCTTGTATATTTTTGAGATTAGTTGTTTGTCAGTTGCTTCATTTGCTATTATTTTCTCCCATTCTGAAGGCTGTCTTTTCACCTTGCTTATAGTTTCCTTTGTTGTGCAGAAGCTTTTAAGTTTAAAGCCTTGCCCTGGGAAAACCACCTTCGTGATCATGGTATCTCCCTTGCCAGGTAAGTATTGATTGAGTTATTTTTCAAATAATTTTCAGTCATCTGTCACGGCTTTGAGGAAAGTCTTCACTATCATTGTCCCACACAGTGAGTGTGGGTAAAACAGTAAACAGATGGAACTTTAACAGGCAAGCATGGAGACTGAAGCATCATGGAAACCCTGGCACCAACCAGAAGTGTAACAGGTCACCTGCACGCTTTCGAGGCATTTAGAGCAGAAACGCAGCGTGTGGGTATCGACTTGCAGGGCACGTGAACAGGTGTCTGTGCTGCAGATGGCTGTCTGGTCCCCAGGGCCTGGTTCCTCTCTGACTCCTTCCTCATTAGCAAATGGGACCTGTGTGATAACCCAGCCAGCCAGATGTTGCTCCATCCTTGACATCAAAGAGTTTGCCTGTCATCTACAGTATTTTGCAAACACTAATTCACAGTCCCAGGCCAGGCAAGCTCTGTATTTCCTGGGAAACTTTTAAGAATTTTAAAACTTAAACATCAGAGGTTCTGATTCAGGCATGGAAACTCAGGAATATGTATTTTTTTTAATTTCCCTAGCGATGTTAAACAATCAAGTATTTAAAAGTCACTGGTGTAGACTTTCTATTTTGGAGTGTAATTAGATTGTCTCACTGTTCTTTTATTATTATTACTCAATTATTGCTAGGTTGAAGTTACTCATCTAAGATTTGAGAGCACTGTTTCCCGATCTCAGTCAATGGTACTCTCAGTACTGAATGAATGAATGAAGGTACACCCAGGGTCAGAAGGTCAGGAGGAATGATGTTTCTCTCGTGGTCTCCACATTACTGGGAAAAGAAACACAAATCCCCCTTTTTAAGGAAACAAAAAGAGAAAGGGAGGGAGGAGAAAGAGGGTGTAAGAAAGAAGGAAGAAAGAAATCACATTTAAAATTGACAGAAAATGTTCTTTGGCTTCAGGGGGCCCGTGTGATAAGCCTCCAAAGAGAAAGGGCTGTGAGATCTCCAGGTAAGGGCTGTGCCGTGAACACTGCTGGCGTCCACAGCTCAGATCCTGGTTCAGATGCCAGCTCCTTCCTGGGTTCCTTGGTCCCTCCAAGGAAGCTGGGCTCCTTCCAGGGTTAACAGATGTCACGGGAGTTAAGTTGGGGGACGCTCTACCCAAACAAGTATGGCAAAAATTGGCTTAAAGGAAAGTTAGCCAGGTTTCAATGCATCAAGATTTCTGGGCTTGAAACTTGCTAATGTGCTCAGAACTTTTCCTGAAAAGAAGTGTATTATTAGAGCTTACCCCAGACGCCGTTGACAGTGGCACCAGTCGCGTGATACACACTCACGCAAGGATCAGCAGAGGTGCACTGAGCACCTACCACGTGCCAGGCACTGTGCTGACTGCAAAACAAGCCCCTTGCAATCCCTGCCCCACCTCCATGGTGCTTTCTGAGCAGACACCTAGGGAGCACTCAGCTTGGGTCCTGGGTTCCTAGTTCTCTCCCTCCTATCCCCTCCAGTCCTGCATTTTCTCTCGGTTTTCAAGGTCTTTTGAGGACAGGAGGAGGGTCTTTTCCTGGCTGGGCTCCAGCCTGGTTCCCGCCCTTTGACCTTCCGGGAGAACCTTGGCCTTGACCGTCATTCCACTTGCCCCTATAGACAGAGTCGCCTGGGCCCTTTCTTCCGCTGCCATGCTTGTCACCTTACCCAGCCTCCCTAAGCCAAGCTGCTGGCATTCATCAGCGCTGTCTGTCTCCTCAGTTCTAACCCCCTTTTCTTTCCATATCCTCCTGGGCTTGCACCTGAAGCTCTTCTATTGACCCTGTTCCACAGCTCCTCCAATCCATCTGTGCATTGGGTCCGTGGGTCAGCTCTCTTAGCCTCCTACCCTGGCCCACCCTCTCCCTGGCCCATCTGGCTCAGCCTGGGACTCCTCCCCTGGGAGAGTCACCATAGTCCCTCTCCAAAAATTGATACTTAGCTCTGCTGTGTTGTGAAGACCCTGTATCTCGCTGGGGAACATCCCTCAAGGTTGTCTGCAAGTAAAGAAAACAAAAATTAAATACTCATCCCTGTCCACCTGCTGCTTCCTTCATCCATCCTCTGACCTGAGTCACCTGCCCACTGTGGGAGGAGTCCACCCCCCTCTCCAGGAGCAGCTCTGTTCTGGAAGCATGGTCCCCACCTGCCCTGCACTGAATAAGCAGCAGTGCCCCGTGCTCTGTGGGTTTTTTTGCTTGCTTGCTTGCTTTCTTTCTTTTTGCTGCATTGGGTCTTTGTTGCTGCACACGGGCTTTCTCTGGCTGTAGCCAGCGGGGGGTACTCCTCTTTGCGGTGCACGGGGTTCTCATTGTGGTGGCTTCTCTTGTTGCAGAGCACTGGCTCTAGCTGTGTGAGCTAAGTAGTTGCAGTACACAGGCTCAATAGTTTTGGCACTAGGGCTTCATTGCCCCGTGGCATGTGGAATAGCCCCAGACTAGGGATCGAACCCGTGTCCCCTGCAGTGCCAGGTGGATTCGTAACCACTGGACCACCACCAGGAAGTCCTCCATGCTCTGGTTTTATACAAAAGATCAGCTCTGCTTCCCGGTCACAGCCTATTAGACCAGGAATTAGCACTTGAGCAGAAAGCAGCTCCCAGAAGCTGAGCACTGGGCAGCCAGCCACTACTTCCCCAAGTAACCTGGATACAGCTTCTGTCCTCAGCTTCAGTTTCACCTGGAGAGCAGCAAGATGGCCGGAAAAGGGACAACTGATCAGTTTTGCTTCCGAGAAGGGGAAGAGATGAGTGAAGACGGCAAGAGGGAAGAGCAGTAGAAAAGCACCAACAAGATGCTTGCCGGGCCAGGGTCGATGGTGGAGCCACAGAGGCTGGTTAGCACCAGAGAATTCTTTGCCTTCTGAGTCGTGTGTGTTGCTGAGAGGCAGCCCCACCCCTTCGGTCTCTGCACCCACCATGCTGGTAAAGTCTGCTTGGGCCATGTGGACTTCATGTGAGTGGTTATGGATAAGTTTGGTCCGGTTCTGTTTGTTAGAACACAAAGGGGGTGGTTTTTAAACCAAAATCAACTCTGCAGAGTAGAGATTTTAGGCACCTGAACCCCCTTGGGTCCTCCTGGGGCTTCCATTCCTTTGCACAGAGATCACCAGCAAATGTGAGGCCACAGCGGACACTTAGATTTGATCCACTTATTAATCTGCCCAACCAACCCCACAGCAAGCAAGAGTGGAAAGGGTGTCTGGGTAGAGTAGGATTCATTGAAAATATCTGTGCAGAGAAAGTGAGTTTTGTAGGCAAAAAGGAAGACAGCTTCCCATAAAGCAGGGGTGTTTCAAGATGGTGAACCAACAATATCCGTAAAACTCAGAGATGCAAATAGGCATGAGGGCTGGTGACTCACATGTGGCAGGTGTGGGAGGCGCTGAAGGAAGATCCTTCCTTCAGGTTAAAGGCACCCGTTGTTTGTCAAACAAGCAGCCCCCTTCACTGGGAAGCTTTTCCTACCATGCATTTCCATCCACAGGATTTCCATGGGCAATAATGTTTTCTATGACCCACCCTTCTCCTGGCGTAACAGCTCTTAGATGTAGACTCTTGGTGCTGAGTGGCCACAGTTCCTACAATGTGGATGCTGGTACCCTGGCTCGCTGAGCAGAGAAGAATGATGCATGATGAGCAGAAAGGAGCAAGAGAGATTCTTGGTAGCTTCTAAGTCTCTGTGTTCCAGTTAATCCTGAGACATAGCTGGTTTTCGGCCCTTAGATTTTGGATGTCCCACCTTCTAAAGGTAGGTATCCTGTCTAAAGGAGCTCTGTCTGGCACAGTCTGTGTGAGCTTCCAGAGAAGAAAGAGGAAAGAACCCAGTGGTGGCAAGACGACTGGCCAAGGAGCCTGAACGATTGTCCGGGCTTGATGAGACTGAGATCTCAACCATGGCTTTAACAGTGGGAATGAGCACATCCCTTGGAGGGGATCACACTGTCAGAAGTGACAACAGAGTAGAGTTTCCTAGCATGTGGAACACTCACCACAGCAACGTGTTCCTGTGACACCTTCATAGACGGCAGCATTTTTATAGCAATGATGGATATAACAGCCTGGGTACTAACCCAGTAGCTCCTAGGACAGGACTCAACCACGAAACATGTCAGAAAGCCAAGGGCATTAATTGAGACTCAGGGGAGCTATAACTTAACCCAAAGAAGAGATTTACCCAGCCTTTCCAAAAAGGAAATTAAGCAATTCAGCTACCAAATTCACCAGCAAGTCCTAATCTCTCCGAATGAAAGGGCAGCTGTGACTCCACAGGAAGCACCAGGGTCTGTTCCCCGGAGGGCCTGGACCGGAGCTGAAGCATCTGGTATCCAGGGAAAGCTGATCAACTGAGAGTTAGGTCCTGGAGGGGCGCCATGATAACCGGAGCCAAAAATGTGTCCAAGTCCAGAGAAACATCACAGCTCATTAGACCAGTCTGTGTTTTCTAACCACCTATACAAATATTTGTGGATCTTTCCCCTGTGATCTACGCTGATGATAAGCTTTGGGGAAATTTATAGTGCAGTGATCTCACAAACTTTCCTTGCACCAGTCTTTCCTTAACTAAGATCCCTGACATTAATTATTAGCCATATAAGAGGGAGTCTCTTGGAACAATGATTCCTCCAGGGCCTTCATTTAGAAGAAAGGAAGGTTTACCCAGAATCCTGTCATTCCATGACATTCAAGCTTATTAGCCATTAGTAATTCCAGAACCTCCAAAGAAAATCTGAATGCCTAACAAGAAGAAATCAATCTACAGCAGAAGTAAGTAAGTTATTCCTTTGGCCCTCTCAGCATTCAATTTCAAAGTATAGAAATTTTAGTTCCTGCACAGTGAGGGATGGGAAGTAACCTGGATCAGTCAGGGTAGGCTCTACGTTATGCTGCAGATGCAAAAGACCCAACAACCTTAGGGGCTTAAAGTGTGAAAGTGAAAGTGTCCGACTCTTTGTGACCCCATGGACTGAATTCTCCAGGCCAGAATACTGGAGTGGATAGCCTTTCCCTTCTCCAGGGCATCTTCCCAACCCAGGGATCAAACCCAGGTCTCCTGCATTGCAGGCGGATTCTTTACGAGCTGAGCCACAAGGGAATCCCTAGGGGGCTTAAACAAACGTTCATTTCTAGCTCAGATTCCATGTATAAAGGCCGGCAGGGGGCACCACTTGCAACAGTCACTCATTGGCCTAGGCTAAGAATGCTGCCATCTCCAGCTGCTGATGGTAGTGCTAGAGGGAGAAGCCTCTTACTGCTTCCACTCAGAAATGCTACGCATCTAGTCCACTCACACCTCATCAACCAGAGTGAGTTACGTGGCCGCACCTTACTCTAAGTGGCCAGCTAAGTGAAATAATACCCTGTGCTTTAGGGCGTCCCTGGAGGCTCAGATGGTACAGAATCTGCCTGCAATGCAGGAGACTGCAGGTTTGATCCCTGGGTGGGGGAGATCCCCTGAGGAGGAAGCATCTACACGTTCTAGTATTCGTGCCTGGGGAATTTCATGGGATCGCAAAGAGTCAGACATGACTGAACACATGCAGTTAGTCATTAGTCAGTGAAAGGGTTGAGAAGATTTCATGGAAAAGCTGGATCAAAATTGGTCTTCAAGAAGGGGCAGGAGTTGGATGGGCTGTGAGGAAGGCATGAGGGAGGCAGGGACAGTGACTCAGCAGGCAACATTCACGGAGATGACAAGGGAACTGGTTTGGGGTCTTCATGCTCCCAGGACTCCCATTCCCTAAAAGTCTGTTGAGTAGACTTGGCATCCCTGGAGTACATAATAGAATAAAAAATATAGTTAAATCTGACTCATAGAATACTGGAAATAACATATCATTTTGCTTATTTACATAATGAAACCAGGCAGTCTGACTTTTCACATAGGTGGAAATCTGAACTTACGTTGCAATCTCCTCCAAGTTTTTCTCTGCTCCAACCATTGCAACAACATAATACAAGTTGTTAGAATCCACAACAGCTTCCCAGGTGACTCAGATGGTAAAGAATCCACCTGCAATGCAGGAAATCTGGGTTTGATCCCTGGGTCAGGAAGATTCCCTGGAGAAGGGAATGGCTACCCACTCCAGTATTCTTGCTTGGGAAGTCCCCTGGACAGAGGAGCCTGGTGGGCTACAGTCCATGGGGTTGCAAAGAGTCAACTGAGTGACTAACACACACACAGGATACACAATAGTTAGAACATTTATCAAGAGAGGTAGAAAGGGGGGAGTTTTCTGTTTCTTTTCAAACACCTCTTGTTAGGGGTCTTGAAAAGGATAGTACCTTCCAGTTTTCAATCTGACAACCTTCAGTGGACACTTATACACACAAACTCTTAGAAATAAATATGAAACCTAAATCTATTCTTTTACCAAAACCCAGCATACACTCATCAAAGAAATTAACTCTTAGAAGCAAATAGAAGAAAGGCAAAGAATCATATCTGTAGTTACATCACTATCTAATCACAAAAGGAAGCCACAAAAAGGAAATGCAGGAAGCCATCAGAAATCCCTAGCTCTAGACAGAAACTGCATCTAATGAAGATGTTCTTTCAAATCATTAAGGCTTCCACTTGGAGGAAAATGAAAAAACAACGCAAATCAGGGTTTGTTCTATTTTTTTGTTTTGCCTCTTGGGCTGGGTGCTTAGTATAGATTATCTAAAGTCTGTTTAAGTAACCATATTTTGGTTTTCCCAGCTTAGAACAGAAATTCCAGGTTTACGAATAATAGAGAAAAGGTTAGGTAAATAGAATTAACCCGACTATGGTGCTTCCTCAATAGTCAACAAAGGAGTAGAGTTTATATGAGAGGCAATAAGGAGCCAATACAAGTTTGGAGTCAGAAAAATAGCATAATGAGAGCTCTAGTTTGGGAGATGAATCTGTAAAGAGTATACAAATAGACTGGAGAAACTGGAGTCAGAGAAACTTTGAAGAAAGACAGCATATTCATTTACCCAAGAGTGATGACTGGAGCCCAAGAGGAGAAATCAGAGAAACTTATGTAAAGAAATCTTTGTAAAACAATAGATTTTGAGAATGAAGGCAAATGAAAGATGACTCAAAGCTTTCCAACCTGAGAAATCAGAAATGTAGAATCATTGATGGAAATGGGAACCTAAAAGATGGAGTAATTCAGGTAGAAGAAGGTTAGGGGTCAAGGCCCAGGTTTACATCTTCAGTTGCCCTGAGTATTTGTAGAAGTGTGTATGTTCTTAACCCAGCACAGGCATTGCAAAAACAGATTAATCCATCATTGACCAAAAGCATAGTTCTGTAATTCTCCAGTAATGGGATGTTCACACAGAGGTGAAAATGAGCATTTCAACCAAGAAGACAGACAGACCAGCTAAGCAGAGAACTCAGGTGATTCTCAAATTCATTCCAGTTATAATTTGTAGCAGAACCTCACAGTCACCCCCTTTATCTCAGTTCACTCAGTCATGTCCAACTCTTTGTGACCCCATGAACTGCAGCATGCCAGGGCTCCCTGTCCATCACCAACTCCCAGAGTTTACCAAATAAACTCAAGTTTATTGAGTCGGTGATGCCATCCAACCATCCCATTCTCTGTCGTCCCTTTCTCCTCCTGCCCTCAATCTTTCCCAACATCAGGGTCTTTTCCAATGAGTCAGCTTTTCGCATCAGGTGGCCAAAGTACTGGAGTTTCAGCTTCAACATCAGTCCTACCAATGAACACCCAGGACTGATCTCCCTTAGGATGGACTGGTTGTATCTCCTTGCAGTCCAAGGGACTCTCAAGAGTCTTCTCCAACACCACAGTTCAAAAGCATCAATTCTTCGGTGCTTAATGCCCTAATTCTCATTCAAAGCTCAATTCCAGCACCAACTCTTTCATGAATCACTCTCCCACCCAAGTCTTAGAACCACACACTCTCTCTCTATGCTGTCATTGTACGCTATGTACTTAATTAACTTCTATTCTATAATATTTACTTATTCCCACTGTATCGTTATTATCTGTTTTCTGGTTTGAAGTAGATGGTAGTTCTTAGTAGGCGAAGATTTTGTTTATCATCTTTATATCCTTAATGGAAGTAAAGTCTCATAGTAAGTACATAATATGAATGAATGAGGACAAGATTCTCATTTTGATTAACTGACTTGTAACAGACAAAACTTTCCATCAGTTATCACTAGATAGCTGACTAAAATATTGAAAGTATCTGTTCAAAGGCATTGGGAGCTGCCAAAGTAGCAGGACCTGAGGGTCTAAAATCCTGGAGAGAAAGAAAACGTACTCATGAGTCTGGCATCATACACCACTCTTCTTCTAATGAAATTGCTAATTATAATCAATTTTTCAAAGTCTGAAAATCCAAGGAGAAAGTGGCAAAGTAAATGAGAAGTGACCTTGTGACAGTCTCAAACACTGGAGAGTTAAAAATTAGAATCCAGGGTCATCAAGGCATGTAGCACTTGCGGGGCCAGGAACCCAGCAAACAGGGATGCACAGAGAAGTGTGTCTGATATTTGCCATGCTTTTTCCCTGTCATTTACTGATTTGTAAGCAGTGCCCAGCCTTCCAAGGCAATGCTAGTGGTAAAGAAACCGCCTGCCAATGCAGGAGACATAAGAGATGCAGGTTCGATCCCTGGGTCAGGAAGATCCCCCGGAGGAGGGCATGGCAACCCACTCCAGTATTCTTGCCTGGAGAATCCCATGGACAGAGGAACCTGGTGGGCTGCAGTCCATAAGGTCGCAAAGAGTCGGACACTTCTGAAGCAACTTAGTACACACGCACACAGCAGTGCCCGCAAGACTGAGGAGGTGTGCAGAGCTGTCAGCGGTCTCAGGGTGCCATGGAGATAAAAACTGGAGGTCAAGGGCTTATCCAGGCTTTTGGCTGGGATGCCTGAACTACTATATTAGGATATGAGTGAATCATGAATAGACCAACCCTCCTGAGAACTGAAACCAGATTCTAGTCAGCTCAATCCAAGACAGGATTTAGATGACCTGCCCATATTCTAGCTGCTTTCCAGAAGCAAAAATATCTCTCCGGAGAAAGACATCACCCAGAGCACCTGTAATTCTCCATATACATTGCCTGGCATTCAATAACTATTACCAGGCATACTAGGAAAGAAGTCCAAATAGCTTTTTAAAAAATTATAGAAAAAGGCCCACAGGAGATCCAGATATTGGGGCTATCAGATACGAAAGTTAAGATAATTGTGAATAGTAAGTTCAGTAAATAGATGACAGGATAAAAAATTTCACCAGAGAAGTAGAATCTATTTTAAAAATCAAATGGATATTCTAGAACTGAAATATAAGAGCTGAAATTAAGAGCTCAACTCAAATGGATATTCTAGAACTGAAATATAAGAGCTGAAATTAAGAGCTCAACTATTGTTTAGTTGCTAAGTTGTGTCCGATTCTTTGTGACCCCATGGACTGCAGCATGTCAGGCTCCTCTGTCCTTTACGATGTCCTGGAGTTTGCTCAAATTCATGTCCATTGAATCAGTGATGCTATCTAACCATCTCATCCTTTGCTACCCCTTTCTCCCTTTGCCTCCAATCTTTCCCAGTGTCAAGGTCTTTTCCATGAGTTGGCTCTTAGCATCAGGTGGCCAAAGCACTGGAGCTTCAGCTTCAGCATCAGTCCTTCCAATGAATATTCAGGACTGATTTCCTTTAGGATGGACTGGTTTGACCTCCTTGCAGACTGGTTTGATCTCCTCGCAGTCCAAGGGAATCTCAAGTGTCTTCTCCAGCACCACAGTTCAAAAGCAAAAATTCTTCTACTCTCAGAAGAATTATGGTCCAACTCTCACATCCGTACATGACTACTGAAAACACTATAGCTTTGACTATAGGGACCTTTGGTGGCAAAGTGATCTCTTTGTTTTATAATATGCTGTCTAAGTTGGTCATAGCTTTCCTTCCAAGGAGCAAGTGTGTTTTAATTTCATGGCTGCAGTCACCATCTGCAGTGATTTTCGAGTCCAAGAAAATAAAATCTGTCACTGCTTCCATTTTTTCCCCTTCTATTTGCCGTGCAGTGATGGGACCGGGTGCTATGATCTTATTCTTTCTTATTCTTTTTTTAATGTTGAGTTTTAAACCAGTTTTTTCACTCCTCTTTCACCCTCATCAAGAGGCTCTTTAGTTTCTCTTCACTTTCTGCATTAGTGTGGCATCATCTGCATATCTGAGGCAGTTGATATTTCTCCCGGGAATCTTGATTCCAACTTGTGATTCATCCAGCTTGGCATTTCACATGATGTATAGATGGTTTTAATGTTAGATTAAACCCAGAAGAAGAAGGGGATTCGTAAAATGGAAGACAGTTCAGTTCAGTTCAGTTCAGCTCAGTTGCTCAGTCGTGTCCGACTCTTTGCAACCCCATAAATCGCAGCACACCAGGCCTCCCCGTCCATCACCAACTCCCGGAGTTTACCCAAACTCATGTCCATCGAGTTGGTGATGCCATCCAGCCATCTCATCCTCTGTCGTCCCCTTTTCCTCCTGCCCCTAATCCCTGTCAGCATCAGAGTCTTTTCCAATGAGTCAACTCTTCACATGAGGTGGCCAAAGTATTGGAGTTTCAGCTTTAGCATCATTCCTTCCATTGAACACCCAGGACTGATCTCCTTCAGAATGGACTGGTTGGATCTCCTTGCAGTCCCAGGGACTCTCAAGAGTCTTCAACACCACAGTTCAAAAGCATCAATTCTTTGACGCTCAGCTTTCTTCACAGTCCAACTCTCACATCCATCCATGACCACTGGAAAAACCATAGCCTTGACTAGACGGACCTTTGTTGGCAAAGTAATATCTCTGCTTTTCAATACGCTATCTAAGACAACTCAGTGGAAAACATCCAATATGTATCAGAGGGAGGGGGAAGAAAGAAAGGATGAGAGATACAACAAAAAATACAAATTATATGAGACAGGTGAAAATGTCTTACATACATGTGATTGGAATGAGACGAAAATGAGGCTGAAGAATTGATGAAAGGCCTCAGTATGGCTGACTAAAATTTTCAAATTCACTCCTAAAAAAGTAACTCAAACATTTGTGTTGCATCAGAGCATGTTTTAGACTGTGGGCCACAGCCAGCTCCACTCATCATTTGCGCTTAGTCTTTTCCATTCAGATCTCTGCAAAACAGAAGGTCTACAAAGTACTCAACAGAGCACCAGTTGCCAAGTGAGCATAATGGAAACAAGAGAAAAAGTATAGGCTGATTTTCTAAAGGTGACTTGAGAATTTCCTAGCAGATCGACCCAACAAAGTGATGGGTCTACAAGATGAGAAGATGAACTGGCTCAGAAAAAGTCCAAAGTTTTGTTTGAGACTTTACGTAGGTTAAATACAAAAATAAAACACATGCAAACAATAAAATCGCATGTATTGATACATACAATGAAAAATTTAAATAAAAACAGCAATAATTCAGTCCAGGAGCATCAGTTTTAGAAAGAAAGAGAAATGAAGATTTTTAAAATCATTTCATATAAATCATGTGAAGTCACATGGCTTTAAACAAAATGCAGACAATTGCTTCCATTCTAAACTAATCAGTTATTATCTCATCGTTTAACTCTCACAAAGCAATTAACTGTAAGAGCTAAATTCTTTTCTTCTTTACAACATCTACAATTTAGTTTTTTTTCCCCCCTTTTTAACAGTTTTATTGAGGTTTGTGCTCTGACCCTCGGTCACGTCCAACTCTTTGCAACCCCGTGGGCTGTAGCCCACCAGACTCCTCTGTTTATGGGATTCTCCTGGCAAGAATACTGAAATTTTATTGAGATTTAACTGATACAAAAAGAAAGTTGCACATGTTAAATTGATCCAATTTGATGAGTTTGAGACATGCGTATACACCCATGATACAATCACCACAATCAAGGTGATAAACACGTCCATTACCTCCAAAAGCTTCCCTGTGGCCTTTGTGGTTTTGGTTTTTGTTTGTGGTAAGAACACTAAAGTGAAAGTGAAAGTCGAGTCGGACTCTCTGCCACCCCATGGGCTGTATAGTCCCTGGATTCTCCAGGCCAGAATTCGGGAGCAGGCAGCCTTTCCCTTCTCCAGGGGACCTTCCCAACTCAGGGATCAAACCCAAGTCTCCCGCACTGCAGGTGGACTCTTTACCAGCTGAGCTACAAGAGAAGCCTGAGGATGCTTGGGTGGGTAGCCTATCCCTTCTCCAGCGGGTCTTCCCGACCCAGGAATGGAACCGGGGTCTCAAACATGAGATTTCCTCTCTTAACAAGTTTTGAAGCACACGGTCCTGTATCGTTAACTATGAGCACTGTGTTGTCCGGTAGATCTCTAGAACTCTTTCCAGGAGAATAACCGAAGCTTCGTATCCATTGAACCACAGCTGCCCGTCTTCCGCAGCCCTGGCCACCTCCATTCTACTCGCTGCTTTTATGTGTTTGACTATTTTAGATTCCTCCTAACGTGGAATCCTGCTTTCCTGGTGGCTCAGCTGGTAAAGAATCTGCATGCAATATGGGAGACCTGGGTTCGATCTCTGGGTTGGGAAGATCCCTTGGAGATGGGAACGGCTGGCTATCCACTCCAGTAATTCTGGCCAGGAGCATCCCATGGACCATATAGTCCATGGGGGTCGCCAAGAGTCGGGCACGACTGAGTGACTTTCGCACACAGGTAAGTGGAAGCATGCAGTGTCTGTCCTTCTGAATCCGGCATATTTCACTTGAAGCAATCTCCAGGTTCATCAGCGCTGTCACAAATGGCAGGATGGCTGAGCAGCTTCCCACTGTGTGTGCGGCATGTTTTCTTTAGCCATTCATCTGTTGATGGACCTTTGGGCTGTTTCCATGTCTAATTCAGATTTTCAAAAAAGGACGCTGGTCTTCCTCTCCAGTTTCAGTATAGCTCTTCACTTTAATCCCTTTCAACTGAAGATAATGAGCATGTACAAGACTGAGAGCTGACAAGATATTACAGATTTTCAGAACAACTGGGGCTAGTCCCCTCGTCACGTCAGGTGTGCCGTGTAGAACACTGTGGCCGGAAGAAGACTGCCGTGAAGATACGTAGGTCCACAATGTTTAGTCACATGACCGCTTTGTCACAAAACTTCTGTTTTTCTTGAGAACATGAACAGAAATCAATGTTCTCATCTTCTCCAGAGGATAGCCCAGTTTGTATATACTATTGCCAAGTAAATCTGAAGACTCTTTTAATTTTAGAGAAAAACAGAATTTTGTAACTTAACTCTTTTTTTATCCCAAAGGGGAACATTCAGAGAGGACCACTTCTGAGTACTCCATGTTTTCAACAGAATTCAACACAGGTCATGCCAGCACGTCTTTTTTTTTTTTTTTTCCCCCAGAAAATGCATTACTTCACCTATCCCCTGTGAAAAGGAAACTATGACTAAATACTTTGAATTCTTTCTTGAGCAAATAAGTTACATTTATAGGACATGAAAGCCAAAATAAAGTGGTGAAGAATGAAACACAGCTTCAGGACACGGGGACAGAAGAGGATCCCGGCCTTACCTTTACACCTTACCTCTGAGTGCCTGTGCAACCCAAATCTGTTGGTTTCTGCAATACATCAACATGCATTCAATGGCTTTTATCAACACCAGGCATTGCGACTAATAATCTGCTCCCCTTGGCCTGCTCTTAACACTTCAGTTCAGTTCAGTCGCTCAGTCGTGTCCAACTCTTTGCGACCCCATGAACTGCAGCAGGCCAGGTCTCCCTGTCCATCACCAACTCCCAGAGTCCACCCAAACCCATGTCAATTGAGTCGGTGATGCCATCCAACCATTTCATTCTCTGTCGTCCCCTTCCTCTCCTGCCCTCAATCTTTCTCAGCATCAGGGTCTTTTCAAATGAGTCAGCTCTTCGCATCAGGTGGCCAAAGTATTGGAGTTTCAGCTTCAGCGTCAGTCTTTCCAATGAACACCAAGGACTGATCTCCTTTAGGATGGACTGGTTGGATCTCCTTGCACTTCAGAGCATCAGACAAAAATTCTAGGAAGAGACTGACTACTTTTATTGCAATGCTTTTAAAGAATAGATTGGTCACATCTTTCTCACTGCTTTTATGCTTGCACAGGACTTCTCTTGCTAGACTAGCAAGTTAGAAATCTAATTCTCAAAGATAACTTTCTATAGATGGTCCCAACATGGAATACTTTGGAGTTAAAAAAAGTATGGCCTCAGGAAAGGCTAAAATCTGCCCTAGAAGGAAGTGGGCACAAAAAATGGACCAAGCTGTACATACTATTTCTGGTTTCAGTGCCTTGAAAGCTTTTCAAGTCTTACTCTGTGACATTTACATAGCGGTTTAATAGAATAGCCTTTTTGAAAGTGCCTTTCTTCAACTACAGTATCCATTTATACATCATCAGTGCATAATGATAGTTCAAGACTGATGCTAAAAATATGGCAAAGGAGAGAAACTGATTCTATGGGCTCAATGAAGCTGAGTTATCCAGGGAAACAATCTTGGAGAGAATAAGACGTGGGGCTCCCCCACAGCGCTCAGACTTCTCTCCCTCTACAAAGTGAGATCCTAGATAAAATAGACTTTATACTATTTTTTATGTGTCTGGGCTCCAGGAAGTTAAGTCTCCAAAGACACTTTTTTTTTTTTTTTTTTAAGTTACTGAGCTGAAATCAGAGCAGGAAGTCACAAGTTCCAAACAGAGGCATCAGGTGCAATTGATGTGAAAGCAAATGATGATCCCACTCATCAATAAAAATCCGAGACTTGCACCTGCTGCTAGGTGAAAAGATGACTTTGAGATTCCTGCATTAAGTTTGACCACCTGAAGACACTGCTGTTGCTGCTGCTGCTAAGTCGCTTCAGTCGTGTCTGACTCTGTGCGACCCCATAGACGGCAGCCCACCAAGCTCCACCGTCCCTGGGATTCTCTAGGCAAGAACACTGGAGTGGGTTGCCATTTCCTTCTCCAATGCATGAAAGTGAAAAAATAAAGTGAAGTCACTCAGTTGTATCCAACTCCTAGCGACCCATGGATTGCAGCCTACCAGGCTCCTCCATCCATGGGATTTTCCAGGCAGGAGTACTGGAGTGGGGTGCCATCGCCTTCTCCACCTGAAGACACTGCAGTATGCCAAATCCTAGTGAAACCAAATGCAAAGTCTTCTCTGGAGGGAAATCCCCAGTTTGGGCTCTCAGGATTCCCCAGTATAAAGATCAAACAAATTCAAGCTCACAACCCAAGATCAAATTTGCAAAGGAAAAATTACCATGAAAGTGAGTTAACAGAAATAAATTTTGGGTCCCCCACACAAGGACTTCAGAGAGCAAGATCATCAAACACAGATAAATTCTGTGTTAAGTGTTTGAAAGAAGGAAATTTTGTTGTTGTTCAGTCGGTAAGTCATGTCCAATTCTTTGCAACCCCATGGACTGCAGCATGCCAGGCTTCACTGTCCTCCACTGTCTCTCAGAGTTTGCTCAAACTCATGTCCACTGAGTCAGTGATGCTATCTAACCATCTCATCCTCTGCTGCCCCCTTCTCCTCTTGCCTTCAATCTTTCCCAGCATCAGGGTCCTTTCAAATGAGTCAGTTCTTTGCATCAGGTGACCAAAGTATTGGAGCTTCAGCATTAGTCCTTCCAATGAATATTCAGGACTGATTTCCTTTAGGATTGACTGCTTTGATCTCCTTGCTATACAAGGAACTCTCAAGAGTCTTTTCCAGCCCCACAATTCAAGAGCACCAGTTCTTTGGCACTCAGCCCTTTTTTATGGTCTAACTCTCACATCCATATGTGACTACTGGAAAAACCATAGCTTTGACTAGATGGACCTTGGTTGGCAAAGTAATGTCTCTGCTTTTAATACACTATCTGGGTTTGTCATAGCTCTTCTTCCAAGGAGCAACTGTCTTTTAATTTCATGGCTGTGGTCACCATCTGCAGTGATTTTGGAGCCCAAGAAAATAAAAATGATTATAAGACTTCAAAATATGTTTTAATACAAAGGAAGAAAGAAAGAGTTAGGAAGGCAAGCTGTGAAAACTGCACTTAACTTGTATGACTCATTTGTTGGACATCAGACTTTCAGGCTTGGTCTCGCCTCTTAGAAAGACTCTGACATTCTTGAACACATGGATTACTAGACATCCCAAGAGTGACAGTGTTCCTCACATGTCGTTCATATTCTGACTACCCACTTGTTAAAGCAGAGCCTTGAACACTATTGGACATGAGTCTCTTCTGAGTCTCCCTCCCTTGGTCACTCATCTGGTAACAGTCTACCTCTGAGAGCTGATTTGCTCTACCTAGGTGCAGAGGGAAAAAGCAAATGGGCTCAATCCCTGCTTTGCACTCCACTGTCCTGTGACGGAGTCCTAAGAAATGATGGTGGATCTTCACACACAGAAGCTGACACTTGAATGACTCCATGCCCTGGAATTTAGCAGCAGGTTCCTACATTTTCTGGGAGAGGGGAAGCAGCAGGAGGGTCATTTATCCAAAAACATTTTGTAGGAACATTTTTTTTTCAGTCTATCAATCAGCCAACACCATTGGACATCTACTTGTCTCCAGCAATGCCCTGGGCACGATGAAGTAGTTCAAAGAAATGGAAGTCATGGCCCCGAGCAGCAGGCTCAAAGGTCATCTGGGAGGGTTGGACAGTGTACAATCAAGGTTCAGTGAGAAAAGCAAAGCCAGGTTTTAGGGATAGGGGATTTAATGTGAATTAGACCTCACATTAGAGGTCTAATTAGACTTCCCTGGTGGCTCAGACAGTAGAGCGTCTGCCTACAATGCGGGAGACCCAGGTTCAATCCCTGGGTCAGGAAGATATCCTGGAGAAGGAAATGGCAACCCACTCCAGTATTCTTGCCTGGAAAATCCCATGGACGGAGGAGCCTGGTAGGCTACAGTCCATGAGGCTGCAAAGAGTCAGACACGACTGAGCGACTTCACTTCAGACCTCACATAAATCTTGGAGTGGTTTAAGAAGTGAAGACTTGGAAGGCAAAGTTTGAAGGATCAGAGAAGAATCACTCACTAGGCCACCTGTGGCTCTAACAGAAAAGTTAGAGCTTGTGGGGAAATCTGAAAAGCTGGGGTGGGCAGCCCCTAAATAAGATAATAAAGGGGTCTTATGAAGGGGGATTTGGGGCCATGCCTCAGTGGCTTCTACCTCTGAGGGTCTATGGCCTGATACTGGGCTTGGACCCACTATGGCCAGCCAAGCCAGCAGCTCGGCAGAGCAGCTGGACCCAGAGCAGAGAGGACCTGGGACAAGCTGGGAGCCACTGGGCAGCTCTGAGTCCACCCATCACTAGACGTGACCACCAGGAACTTCTGTGAGTGATGGTCACACTTCACTCCTACCTTCCAAGGCTCACACAAATCGCTTTCAGTTCAGTTCAGTTCAGTTGCTCAGTCATGTCTGACTCTTTGCAACCCCATGAACCTCAGCACGCCAGGCTTCCCTGTCCATCACCAACGCCCGGAGTTTACCCAAACTCATGTCCATTGAGTTGGTGATGCCATCCAAATCTTGATTCCAAATCCTCTTGGCCAACTCTAACCCGGGGAAGGAAAAGTAAGGAATCGCAGTGCAGCCAGCTTGACCACTTTGGCCCAGAACAACCTAGCACAGCTGGCAGTGGAGAACAGTTCCTGAGTGAAGAACATAGCTTGAAGAAGACAGAGAAAAGGTGGGTAGAGTCTATGTAAAACATCCATGAAGGTGGTATGACGCTTACCAAGGTTCAAGGAAAGATATGATTAGAATATGGGGAAAGGAGAGAACAAGCTAATCAGTTCAGTTCAGTCGCTCAGTCGTGTCCAACTCTTTGCAACCCCATGGACTGCAGCACGCCAGGCTTCCCTGTTCATCACCAACTTCTGGAGTTTACCCAAACCCATGTCCATTGAGTCGGTGATGCCATCCAACCATCTCATCCTCTGTCGTCCTCTTCTCCTCCTGCCCTCAATCTGTCAGAGCATCAGGGTCTTTTCCAATGAGTCGGTTCTTCGCATCAGGTGGCCAAAGTATTGGAGTTTCAGCTTCAGCATCAGTCCTTCCAAAGAATATTAAGGATTGATTTCCTTTTGGATGGACTGGTTGGATCTCCTTGCTGTCCGAGGGACTCTCAAGAGTCTTCTCCAACAGCACAGTTCAAAAGCATCAATTCTTCGGCTCTCAGCTTTCTTTATGGTCCAACTCTCACATCCATACGTGACTACTGGAAAACCAACGTGGCTGCTTTTTTATTTCAGTGTTGGTCCAGGATGTATACAGTTTCTGCAGAGCACTGACGGGAACCATGGGCTCCTGAGCTGGGGTGTGATGTGGGGACACAGACAAACGAACAGCATCATCTGGCACTTGACTCTGTCCTGGGGGAAGACTGAGCCAGGGTCCTGCTGCCCAGACCTGGAGAAATGCGTGTGTCCCGAGGCCTCATCTTTGCATCCCACTGCTTCTGTGTCTCCTCGGCAATTACTTGGCAGGCCTGCCCAAAAAGAGAAGTCTGCTTCGAGAATAATGAATTCTGTCTGGCTGCTTTTTAAGGGCAAATTTTAAAATAAAGACAGCATTGAAAGCAAGTAGTGTTTTGTTCTCTGGTGACCTCAATGAGGTGCCTGCCAGCACCAGGGCCCAATAGCCTGGATTACAGGTCCAATGAGCCGGTGGCCCAGAGCACAGATCGAACAGTGCAGGGAAGGGACCCCGAGCTGTGAGCTTGCACCACAGCAGGAGGAAGAGTGGCCACTTCCTGAAGGGTCCCACCAGGGAGGGGCTGCAGAGGTGGCCCTGGGTATCTCACAGGGGAGGAGGGTGGGGAGATGCTTAAAGGGTGCCTGGTGCTCAAAAGGAAAGAAGTTCTGAGAGGGAGGAGGTTGTAGCCAATGAAGACACGGGGTCTCCAAAGATGAACATCAAACCTCAACCTGTTGCCATGTACCCCAAAACCTCAGGAGCCTTCAGAGACCCAAAGAGTAACATAGGAGCATAAGACGCCTCTGGTCCCATTGTCCTGTAAACTGTGTCTCCTCATTTCAGGACAAGATTTGAAAGCAAGCATTCTCCTGCATGTTCCTTTGGGAACAATAGCAGATGTTTTCGAAGCTATCTGTCCATTATTTTCAGGTCCTCTCCTCTAGATTGTCAACATTTCAATAGACTCTTCACCTTGCCAACTCCACATGTATGTTACTGTATGCATGGCAGAATATTTTGAATGGGATGCTAGATTGCTAACTGGGAACATTAATGTTAACAGGCTTTAAAAATTATTTTTTATTGAAGAATAATTGCTTTACAGAATTTTGTTGTTTTCTGTCAAACCTCGACATCAATCAGCCATAGGTATACATATATTCCCTCCCTTCTGAGCCTCCCTCCCATCTCCCTGCCCAGCCCACCCCTCTAGGTTGACAAAGAGCCACTGTTTGAGTTTCTTGAGCCATAAAGTACATTCCCATTGGCTATCTATTTTACATACGGTATTGTAAGTTTCCATGTTACTCCCTCCATGCATCTCACCCTCTCCTCTGCTCTCCCCATGTCCATAAGTCTACTTTCTATGTCTGTTTCTCCATTGCTGCCCTGCAAATAAATTCTTCAGTACCATCTTTCTAGATTCCATATGTATGCGTTAGAATATGATATTTATATTTCTCTTTCTGACTCACTTCACTCTGTATAATAGGTTCTAGTGTTAACAGACTTTTTAAATGGCATGGAGGAATACTGAGGTGGTTTCTGTCCCATTAGGTCACTAAGTGAGTGTTAGCAGCTCAGTCATGTCCGACTGTTTGTGACCCCATGAACTGTAGCCTACCAGGCTCCTCCATCCACGGGATTCTCCAGCAAGAATACTGGAGTGGATTGCCATTCCCTTCTCCAGGGGAATCTTCCCAACCTGGGGATCAAACCCAGGTCTCCCAGCATTGCAGGCGGATCCTCTACTTCTGCGCCACCTGGGAAGGGTAGGACGGTGCCAATTCACATTTTCTCAGTTTGCATCTACTCAGAGGGGTGGTTCCTCCACCTACCGCTGGAATGAAGACGCTCCCTCCCTGGAGCAGTCATTTGCCTGAAGCTGTCACTGCGCTCACGAGGGGCTCTTCTCCGACCCCCATCTCAGGGGGACCAGTGCAGGAGGATAATGAATGTCTTAGATGAAGGGAGTTGATGGAGACGGGGAAGCCAAGGCCACAGGTGGCGGCCTTTGACCACCTGGAAGGGCAGCCTCCCACCGGCCTGTCCCGCTTGGCCTCACTGTATTCACACCCCTCTGTGTCCAGCCAGCCCCACCCACTCTCCAAGCTGCTGCAATTATATCTTTCCAGTGCAGGAGGGTGGGAGGAGGAGGGGTTGTTACTTTCCTGCTGACAACCACCCTCTGGCTTCCACTGTCTGGTCTAAAATCTTTTTCAGGCCTCCAGCCCCCTCTCTTCCCAGCCTCCCTCCCTGGCCTGAACTTCCTTAGGTTCTTCCCTGCTGTCACAGCAAGGCCCCCCTCTGGTTCCCACCTGCTCCCTCCCTGCTGGGCTGGTGCCCTGGCCCTCTCCCCTGTCCTTCTGGCCAATGCCTCTGCCTTCAGAGGACTTTGTGACCTCTAACCTCTGTCCCCGAAACCTCCTGCATATATTTTATTCTTCATTTAGTTTTCATTTGTCTAGTTTTCCAACCTCCATCTCTCCCAACAGACTCTTCAAGCATCCAGAGATTGTACCTGTTTTTCCCACCATGGTTTATTTAGAGCCGAGTACAATGCCCGCCATGCTGAAAGGGCTCAATGATCACTTGCTGAGTGAGTGAGTGAGTAAATGGACAAATGGTGTGGCTGAGGTGTCTACATCCTGCTCCACCCGTGCCCCCGGGTGCACAGGGAGGCCCCAGGCCTGGACTCAGGCCTGGTGTCTGTGGTTATGTTAGATCCATCCACCAGCAGGAAATGTGCCCCTTCACTTCCACCCACAGCAAAAAGCACAGGAGATCTCTGTGTTCTGGAACTCCAGAAGCTCCAAGCAACTCCAGCTTCCAACTCGACCACCCTGTTCCCCTTGTTGAAGTTAACGTCACCAGCACGAGACCTGGAAGGTCCCCCTGTGGTATTTCCCCTTCGTCTCTCCTGCCCTTGTTTACTGATGAGCAAAAGATCCAGGACAGTCTCAGAGGAAGTAACTAGATAGTCTGTTCTAAAATCCTAGGATATTCTAGAATTCCCAGAAGTCTTACTGCTGTGAAATGAAATATTTTCTGCTCTACCATCAGTCAACAAGCCTTTTCCAAATACAAATTTCTGAGCCCAGGTGAAACAAAGCCAGCTGTTTGGAAGCCATCAGCTACTTCCTCCCGGTAAGTGCTGAGGAGCTGGAGGGACGTGAGAGGTGGCCATGTGCCACATCCACCATCTCTTACGGTAAACAAGGAATTAGGAAGTGAAAAATAGAGAAAGCGGGGACTGGCCCCAGATAGCTAGGTACATATGAAAGAAATGATTTCAGCAAGCCCGGATGCCTGCATCTTCCCATACATAGAAGATTGTTAAATCTCTTCCTGTGAGAGATTTAGTTTTTCTTAATCAACAGTAATCTTTTCATATTCAGATTACCTGCCCCTTGCTGCAACCTTGTATATAGCCTGGCTTCTCCCCTGCCTCTCTGGAGTCAGCTCTCTGGGGCTCTCCTGAGGTATTGTCTCCCTGGATCGAGTCCTAACATTCTCACCGAATAAAATCTAACTTTTAACTTTTAGGTTGCCGGTATTTATTTTTCAGTCCACACTGCGTATACAGTCGATCTCTCTCACATGGTCAGCATCGTCCCCCTCCCGTTCTTTGGGTCAGAGCTTCAGATCCCCAGGAGAGGGTTATTCTTATTTTCCAAGGGCTTCTTCAGGGCCAGCTCTGATTTCAGAATGACTTTGAGACGTAACAAGATTTAAACCAATATTGATAGAGTCTAACCAAACAGTGCTTTCGCCAGCTCTCCTGTAGAAACAATGTCTCCTCCATTTTCACTTTAAATGTTTCATTTCTGGAGCACCAGTCCTAAAGGAAAACTTGACACTTGTGTTCATAGGTGTGCCTGAACACACACTTAAATAACCTGAGTATCTCTTCCAAGGGACTCCATGTCTGAGGGATGAAATCTGACTAAGGAAGAGGGATTCTCAATGACCACAGTAAATGAATAAATGATCTGATAACCATGAAAGGAGTAAGTAGAATTTTGAGCCACGAGATAAGGGAAAGGAATTTACTGTTAAAAATGTGCACAGAAAGGTGTGTCTTAATAATAATGCTGTTCTAAAATGAAATTCGTCTAACATAAACAGCCTGAGATGTTTTCACATGCAATAACAAAATGAAGATTATTGGCCCCTATAGCTCCTTTGGGATTATTTGTCTGTGAGCAGCATATGAAGAAACCTTTGGAACCACATCCATATAACAGAAAACATCTGTTTGGGCATCTTTCAATTACAATATGTTACACAGGAGAAAAAACTGGGATTCAGAAATACCAGTCTGACATGTAAACTGGCCATTCCTGATTTAAACATTTCATAGACTTCCTTGGCAGAAACAGCTATGATGATCCTTTAAATTTTCCTCTTTTGCAATTCTTAAAAAATTTGTCTCCCCATCCTCTTATATGGTAAATAAAGTAACTAGCGTGCTTGCGTGCCCGGTTACATCCAACTCTTTGTGACCCCATGGACTGCAGCCTGCCAGGCTCCTCTGTCCACTGAAATTTCCAGGCAAGAATACTGCAGGGGGTTGCCATTTCCTCCTCCAGGGGACCTTCCCGACCCAGGGATGGAACCGGAGCCTGTTGCGTCTCCTGCATTGGCAGTCGGATTCTATCACTGAGCCACCTAGGAAGCCAAGATAAAGACATATAAACTAAGAGTAATCATGAGGCCAGGTTCAAAAACACTTCCTTATGAATATGTAATAAGAGGGAGGAAATAGGACAACCTGGACAGACATAGTTGGAAAATCTTAGTCATATAATGTGAGTCACTGATTTTCATTTCTCAGGTGGAGGGTGGCAGGCAGTAAAGGGGGGAAGAGACGCATCTTCCAACTTTAAAAAAATGTCTGTGATCCCACAAGGCTTTCCAATGCTGTGTTCTCTCCTCCCTCACAGTAAACCAAGCTCCCAGCCATACTCTCACCAGGATGATACCAGGCACTTGGGCTCCAGAAGCTGGACTCTTCCTTGAAGTCTTGCGAGAGTCACCGGTGGTGTCCTGATTGGTAAATGGTTAAGCCACCTGGGTTCAACCCCTGGGTTAGGAAGATCCACTGGAGAAGGGAATGGCAATGCACTCCAATATTCTTTCCTGGAGAATTCCATGCACAGAAGGAGCCTGGAAGGCTACAGTCGGTGGGGTTGCAAAGTCAGACATAACAGGCTAACATTAGGACTTTTCCTGACTCTCCAAATACTCTTCACCTTGGCACTTGATTCCTCTTCTTCTCCACGCTATTTGCTATTTGCACATACTGGTGATTCCTAAAGCTCTGTCCTGTGACAGCAGCTGCCAGCCCCAGGGTGTTTCTAAGCCTGCTGCATTGTCAGCTTCTCCACCTTGGTCCAGACCCTCGTCTTTCTCACCTGGACCACTGCATCTGTCTGCCCATTGGCCTCCCCCACTCTAGGCTGGCATCTCCACCACATCCCACCTCCTAATCATTCCCCAAGTGTAGCCAGGATGGCCAGCCTAAATGGCTTTTTCTTTCTCTTTCTTAAAATCTTCCACTGTGCCTCCTGGCCCTCAAGATAAAGCCCAAACTCCTCAGCTTGCCCCTCCCAGTCTGGGCCATCCTGGCCTGCTCTGCCTCCTGTCCTGTCTACCCTTACAACCATCCAACTGCTCTGGCCAGTGAGTAACTGAGGCCTCAGTCCCAATTCAGGTTGTTCCCACTGCCCAAGATGCCCCTTCCCTTTCATCACCTCCTGATGCATGCTCATCCTCTAAGGCTCAGCCTATATGTCTCCTTTTTCCATGTCCAGCATTGGTTATTTCTATGTTCTTTCCATTTTTTCATTGATCAGTCTCACCCAAGTTTTTTGAAAAGTTTTATTCATCTTTTCAAAAAGCACAACTTTTGACTTTGTTGATCTTTTCTATTCTGCTTTTTCAGTACTTTCTTCTCTTGTTTTTATTACTTCTTCTTTCTTTGCATTTATTTTGCTTTCCTTTTTGCAATTTCTTGAGATGAATACTTGACTCATTGAGTTTTTTCAGCCTACAGTCTTTTCTAATATAACATTTTAAAGTGAAGATCTCCCTAAAGGGAGTTACTTTCACAGGTTTTGAAAAAAAAGCAGTATATTTGTTTAGACTTTTGGGGGAGCTACTGAGTTAAATACTTGTCTTAATACATATGCTGATTTTTTTAATATATGCTGATTTTCCAATTATCTTTTTGTTTTTTATTGTGATCATAGTATATACCTTGTCATTTTAAAATCCTTTGAAATTGTTGAGACTTGCTCTGTGATCCATACAGAGGTTTCAGCATCTCAGTTTTCTACTCATGCATTTGAAATCTTTTTTAACAGATTTTTTTTTTTTTTTTTTTTGCCTGCTTTTCCTCTTTCTGAGGAAGATTTGTTGTAAAACTCCAGCATGGCTATGGATTTATCCATATCCCCTCACAAGTCTTTCTGTCTCTTTTTGCTTCAAATATTTCAAGGCCATAAAATTAGATGCATATAAATTTTAAATTATACTATCTTCCCAATGGATTGAATCCCTAGTCAATAAAAAATGACTCTTAATCTCCAAATTTTTTTTTTGCTTTAAGATCAAGTTTGTCTGATGTCCATATAGATTTACCAGCATTCCTTTGGCTACTATTGGCACAGTGTGATTTATTCTACTCTCTTATTTTCAAATTCTTTTTATTTTTACATTTTAATTTGTGCCTTTAAAAGACCATAAAATTTGGCTTTGATTTACAATCATGTCAGAATGTTTTTGTCTTTTAACTGAAGTATTTTGTCTATTTATATTTAATATACTTGCTAATATATTTGACTTTAAACCTACCATCTTTCAGTATGTTTTCTATTTGCTTCATTCACTCCATGTTTTTTTCTCTTTTCTTGCCTTTTTTTGGATTGACCATTTTTATTATTTCATTTTTATAGCTTCATTTTATCATTTTATTTATTTGAAAGTTTTACTCTTTCTATTTTGCTTTTATGGCTACCTTGGAAATTATAACATGAATTCTTGACTTATCAAACTTTAAGGGTACTTGGTACTTTTACTACCTCTTGGACAATAAAAGGACCTTCAGTTCAGTTCAGTTCAGTTGCTCAGTCGTGTCCGACTCTTTGCAAGCACACCAGGCCTCCCTGTCCATCACCAACTCCCGGAGTTCACTCAAACTCATGTCCATTGAGTCGGTGATGCCATCCAGCCATCTCATCCTCTGTTGTCCCCTTCTCCTCCTGCCCTCAATCGCTCCCAGCATCAGAGTCTTTTCCAATGAGTCAACTCTTCGCATGAGGTGGCCAAAGTACTGGAGCTTCCAACACTTAAAAGTTCTTTAATGTCCCTCCCAACTTAAAGATTTTTAGGTCTTATGTCTTTAAATAGATAGATGATACATTGTTATTGTTCAGTTGCTAAGTCGTGTCTAACTCTTTGCAACTCCATGGACTGCAGTACACCGGTCTTCCCTGTCCTTCAATATTTCCCAGAGTTTGCTCAAACTCATGTCCATCGAGTCTGCTCAAACTCATGTCCATCGAGTCAGTGATGCCATCCAACCATCTCATCCTCTGCCGTCCCCTTCTCCTCCTGCCTTCAATCTTTCCCAGCATCAGGGTCTTTTCCAACGAGTCAGTTCTTCCCATCAGGTGGCCAAAGTATTGGAGTTTCAGCTTCAGCATCAGTCCTTCTAATGAATATTCAGGACTGATTCCCTTTAGGATTGACTGATTTGATCTCCTTGCAGTCCAAGGGACTCTCAAGAGTCTTCTCCAGCACCACAATTTGAAAGCATCAATTATTCAATGCTCAGCCTTCTTTATGATCCAACTCTCATATCCACACACAACTACTGGAAAAACCATGGCTTTGACTATACTGACCTTTGTTGGCAAAATGATGTTTCTGCTTAGATGATATATAAATGGATAGAAAATAACTTACATATATACGAACCCACACATATACATTACTATTGTTTTATAAAATCAATATAATTTTGATTTACTCATATATTTATACTTTCCTTTGCCCTTGATTTATTCTGTATCCTAACCTTCCATCTAGGATTACTTTCTGTCTGCCTAAACAACTCTCCTTAGTGTTTCCTTTACTGAAGGTCTAGTGGTAACAGCTCTCTCTGATTTTGTCTGAAAATGTCTTTATTTCACTTTATACTTAAAAGACATTTTTATTAACAGTCTACATTGGTGAGTTGTTTTTTTTTCTCAGTGCATTAAGGATATTCCACTATCTTCTGACTTCCACTGTTGCTTTCAATAACTCTATTATCAGTCTAACTATCGTATCTTTTAAAAGTAATCTCTTTTTCTCTCTGGCAGCTTTATGTATCTGATTGTCTACAATTTCACTATAATATATCCTTTATGTTTATCCTAAGAAACTTTGGGAATTTTCCTAGGAAAATTGTCACTCGTTTTTGTTTTATGCTTAAGACTTTTAGACTCTGCTCCTTCTGAGTAGCCCTTTGGACATATGCTGGACCTTTTAATTATATCCTCTACGGGTTTTATGTTTTGTCATGACCTTATTGCCTTTACATGCTTCAGTTCAGTTCAGTTCAGTCACTCAGTCGTGTCCAACTCTTTGCGACCCCATGAATCGCAGCACGCTAGGCCTCCCTGTCCATCACCAACTCCCGGAGTTCACTCAGATCACGTCCATCGAGTCAGTGATGCCATCCAGCCATCTCATCCTCTGTCGTCACCTTCTCCTCCTGCCCCCAACTCCTCCCAGCATCAGAGTCTTTTCCAATGAGTCAACTCTTTGCATGAGGTGGCCAAAGTACTGGAGTTTCAGCTTCAGCATCATTCCTTCCAAAGAAATCCCAGGGCTGATCTCCTTCAGAATGGACTGGTTGGATCTCCTTGCAGTCCAAGGGACTCTCAAGAGTCTTCTCCAACACCACAGTTCAAAAGCATCAATTCTTCGGTGCTCAGCTGCTATAACCAAGGTTATAGTTTACTATAGCTTTCTCTTCAACTACATCTAATTTTAGTAATTGAACCTATACATTGAATTTTTAATTCAGTCAGATTTTCAAGTTTTAGCATTTACTTTGCTTTTATGTAAGTCTGCTTTGCCACTTTTTATAGTTTTCAATAATCTAACAAATTTTCCCCTGAGTGGGAAAGATCCACTGGAGAAGGAAATGGCAACCCACTGCACTATTCTTGCCTGGAGAATTCCATGGACAGAGGAGCCTAGTGGGCTATAGTCCATGAGGTCACAAAGAGTCAGACAGGATTGAAGGACTAACACTTTGACCAAATTTTTCAAGCTTCCCTTTCTCTTCTCGAAAGTAGTAAATATAGTTGCTAGGTAGTCTCTTGCTATTAGTTCCCATACTTGATATTCTTGAATGTGTGTGTGTTATTTCTTATTTTCACTGGTTCTTTCATAGGTGAATGTGTACCTTGTGCCCAGCTTTTTATTGTTTTATAGTTGATTTTGACTATGTGCTTGACATTGTATTTTTTAATTTATAGAAATATTTTGAAGCCTCAGATGATGCTATTTTTCTTTAGATAGAGTTTTCATTTGCTTTTGCCTAGTCCTGGGGCACAATCAAACCAATCAATTATCATTTAGTCCAACTTCAGGCAATAAAATTTTCTTGATCACCCAGATGACCTACAAATGGGCAACATTTCACGGAGGAACTGTTTGACTTCCATTTCACCCTTATTTCTAGGAGAAGCAACTCCACTGAAACTGAGACCAAGGCATAGGAAGTTTTATCCTGGGGAGCCCTGGGCTCAAATTTCATGCACCCCTGATCTTACAGGACTAGAAGCATATTGCTCACTCTCCTAGACATGTATTTCAGATTCCCAGTTGCCCTTTGGTCAAAAGTAGTCCCAAATACCAACCTCGCTTCTATGAATTTTCATCTTCTTCCAAATCTGGAGCCAGTGATTCCTCACTACCTTTATAGCTCCTTGATGCTATTAAAGAACTTTTTTTAATGTTTGCTGACAAAGGTCTGTATAGTCAAAGCTATGGTTTTTCCAGTAGTCATGTATGGATGTGAAAATTAGACCATAAAGAAGGCTGAGCACTAAAGAATTGATGCTTTCAAATTGTTGTGCTGGAAAAGACTCTTGAGAGTCCCTTGGCCTGCAAGGAGATCAAACCAGTCAATCCTCAAGGAAGTCAACCCTGAATATTCCTTGGAAGGACTGATGCTAAAGTTGAAGGTCCACTACTTTGGCACATGATGCAAAGAGCCGACTCATTGGAAAAGACCCTGATGCTGGGAGAGACTGAGGGCAGGAGAACTGACTCAATGGGCATGAATTTGAGCAAACTCTGGGAGATAGTGAAGGGCAGAGGAGCCTGGTGTGCTGCAGTCCATGAGGTCGGAAAGAGTCAGACACGATTTAGCAACTGGAGAACAACAATTACTTGGTGGTTATTTTCAGTGAGATGATTGACCTAAATTACTCCATCACTATCACTATAAAATGAAGAATATCTTGTGACACTTTAAAGCAACATTATAATCTTCACATCATTTCTATGCAGTACCAAGTAATAGTACAGCACTGGTCCATGGTATTGTGAGACTGTGATGACCTCGAGCACTAAATCAATAATTTATTTAATACTGGGCAAAAGGCTAGCAAAGAAAAAATATCCAGCTTCTGCAGTCGACTAGTGTCCCCTTCCTGGGCCTCATCCTCTTCCGTCCACTTAGTCATCATCAGTGATATCATCCCCACTTGCCCTTGGCTCCCTTCTCTCCTGCTCCTGTATCTTTATAAAAGCAATTCATCCTATAAATGGCTTTTGAATCCATTCTCACTTTTTATCCTAAAAAATCAAAAGTGGTTTTGTTCCTGTAGGAATTCAGATGACTCTTCATTTTAAAAAAAGAAAGAAAGAAAGGTCCAGTTGCATTAAACTAAAAGAGACTTTAAGAAGCAAAGTTAAATAAGTGATTCATCATGCTGACATTGACTGGGAGAGCCTCCAAAGCACACAGAAGAGTAAATACCACTTAGAAAGACGGCTTTTCATGTTTAAAATCGTGATAATCATGTTACCCGAGTCCTCTTTGTTGAGGCTTAAAGTGCCAGGCTAAAAGTAATTAAGTTTCACACTCAATACAGAAATATATTCAGAAAGCCATTGTGTCTCAACTTTGTTTTTATTTTTATGATTTTCTAACAAGGACTGGCTGTGATGTAAAGGAGGTGACCCTGCATTGTAAACCCTGCCATTCCACACATGCTCAGCTTCCCTCCACTCTCAGAAAAGCCTCAAAGGATGTAAAACCCACAAGATTGAGCTTATTAAAGAAAAACCCCAAATAAAATCCCTACATTCCTCCCTTTTTACATATCTCCAAAAGAACCAACAGCCCTCAGCCCTGAAAATGACCACAGTATTTCCTTTCCAATGAAAACAAACATGCTTTAACTGAGAAATCTCAAAACCTATGGCAATCAATACGTCAGATAACTCCCCTCAAGAAAGACACATACTTGTAAATAACGAAGCAGAGCAAATTTTGAGGGGCATTCATACTCCATGATTTTCATCAGCTATTCCCCCAGTGTCGCCCATGCCACCTAACATTCTTCCCCAGTCAATAAACAACCTAATTAAAACTAGCTGCCTGCCGTGGAAATGTATATGTGTACAGCCAGAAAGAGACAGAACATGATGTAGCTGGAGATACAGGTAAAAATAGAGATGACAGACAGTGGAAGTGGGGAGATGGAGAACAATAAGAAATGTGGAAAAGTGTTCACATTTGGGTGATCTGGGTGAAGAAATCTGGTTGGAAATTTTTTCTATAAGTCAAAAATCATCCCAAAATAGAAAGTAAAAACAACAACAAAATTCCAGGCCTTCACCCTCCATTCATGAGCTAAAACACAAATCTCCGTTCTCTAGCCGCTTGTTAAATAAGTCACCGCAAACAACATCACATCCTACAGGCGAGGTGCAAAGCAGTCACCTGTGCTAGGAGCTTCTTTTACCTCATTGCTCTCAATGATCCTCCCTAAAGCCTTGCCTTGTTGCCATGATCAAACCTGGGCGCCTTGCTGGTGTCTGCTAGACATAGGTTAGCACACCATCTCCAGGCAGAGACCTTCTGCAGATGCTCCCAACCAAAAAGAAAAAAAAAGTTGAGAATGAACAAGGTTAGTTTGTAAAGAAGAAACCAAAGTTACTGATAGCTCACAGCAGACAAGGCCTGAAGTAACCTCTATTGATGTTTGGTGGGTCCATGCCAAGGTACGAAAAAAAGAATGAAGCAAAGAGGCAGACCACAAATTGCACAAAGCACACATATGCATCTGTGGTGTGACTTGCAGACTCTCCTCTGGCCTGGTCTTGCTCAACGTCGTGATCGTCTACTGAGCTTCACATTCTGGCTCTGCTCCATCCTGCGGCCACGTCAGTTTCCTCAGACCCTGGAAGCTTCAGGACAGCCATGTTAACTGCAGAGAGAGCAGTTCCTTACCTACAAATTCTCACGTTTCACTCTTTAATGCACAAACATTAAACACAACTTAAGCACAAACATCTCTCAGCCTCAACTACAGAGACTTCATAAACATTCTTTTGCTCCAGGTCTTTCTACTGAACAAATTCATTCATTTCAAGAACTGGTGGAGGCGGAACCCTCTCCAAGTCAAACGCACTCAGCAAAATGCCGTAAGCTTGCTAAGTCCTCTGGAGTGTGGCTAGGGGCTTACAGACATTCCTGGGTTTAGGTAGGAACAACCATATCCTCCATGCTGAGGGCTCTCTGCGTGACCAATCTCCATTTCTCACTTTTCCTCTGTATTTGCCTCCCGTCTTTCTTCTAGGTGTTAAAACCCATCCACCTGCTAAATATTTGCCTCGTTGGACCTTTGAGATTTCATGTTTTATGTACTCACACTGATGAGTTACAATTATTCAGCAAAACCTGTCAGTGGGGTGGACCACAAACAAGGTATTTTTCCTGCTGACCTACAACGCATGTGCTCTCAGAAATCATACTCAAGGTATGAGCATTTGCAGTGTATCATGATCCACATGAGAAGTATCAGCTCATATAATGTTGGTTAACCCTCTATGCCCACCTTGCACTAGGCAGCTTTTTAAATAATGAACGAAAATGTAGTGAGCATCTACAAAGTGACTCCCCTGGTGGCTCAGACAGTAAAGCGTCTGCCTACAATGGCAGGAAACCCAGGTGTGATCCCTGGGTTGGGAAGATCCCCTGAAGAAGGAAATGGCAACCCACTCCAGTACTCTTAACAGAGAAGCCTGGTAGGCTACAGTCCATAGGGTCTCAAAGAGTCGGACACGACTAAGTGATTCACTTTCTTTTAGACCCAAAAAAGGGATAGAAAAGAGGTGTGAGACGGTACTTCTTAACCTACAGGAGTGGGAGAGTTCAAACTCTTCTTAGAAGAAACAAGACATAAATGTGTGGAACAGCAACCATTTATGAAACCTAAGAGCCAAGAACCCCCACTCCTTTAAAAGAAAGATATGAAGTCAAAGCACCTGCCCTGGCGGGTTCCAGACACTGTGAAAGCGATGTGAGAAACGTTTCCAAGCCGACTTTCCGGATGCTTTTCCACTCAGGTTACACGGGATACTGTCTACAGCGCATCCCTGCAACGGTGCAGAACGGGGTACCCCACCTGCTCACAGCAGCAGCTGCGCAGCTCAGGTTAGAGCGGGTCCAGGGGTCGCGCAGGAGACCACCGGGTGTGGGAGCTGCGCAAGCGCACGGCTACCCCGTGTGCTGGGCGTTCCCAGGCACCCTGGGCGGTGGAAGGAAGGTCTGTGCGCGTCTAGCTCCCTGAGTACTCAGGAGGCACGTCCTATCATCCCGGACAGTCTGAGATGTCTGCACTCCTCTCCCCAGCAAAAGGGGCAGACGATGCAGCCTGATTCACAGCTGCCACCCTGAGTCCTCCGGGCATCAGGCTACGTGGCCTAGACGGTCCGGCCGAGGCCTCTAGTGCCTACTGTGGAATGGACTGGGGCTGGACCACAGGGCACTTGAGAAACACACACGAGTGTGGACAGTACAGCCTACCCGCGGGGCCCAGGCCGGGTTGTGGGGCGGGGGGAGGTGGTTGTCGGGCTGTTGTCACTAAGCCACACGGCTTCACCTTCATTCACTCCTTCCTTGGGATGAACCTTTGCTGAGGGCATTCCTGGTTGCTCCGAACAGTGACTCCTGGGTTAAAGCAGTGAAGACTCCAAAGAGACCCCTCCATCACCCATGAGGCCAATGGCCCACTGTTGTGCCCCAATTAATTCACAGGACACCACAGAGGGCCCGGCTCTGGGACACTGACGCGGGATGCCCGTCTGAGATGTGGGGACAGAGACACGTCTGGGAGAGTTGGGGTTCACCTTCCTGCTGGAGAATCTCCAGCCCCGATTCTTCCTTGGGGAAGAGGTTACCAAGCTGATTAAATCTCCCACCGTGCCAGGACGCAGGCTCCATGAGCTCCATACGCCACCAGTCAGCTCAGGTCTGGGAAGGAGACGCCAAGCCAGCAAGTAAAGCAAAAGCTTCCCTCCGCCTCCACCCCACCCCCTCAATGATGAAGCCCATCTGCCCCACCTCCTGAGTGGCCTAGGAGACGCAATGTGGTGAGGTGCAGAGTCCTGGGTGGGCTGCCCCTCCTCCAAGCCCCCCTAACCTCTCCACCTTCCCGCACCTTCCCCCACCACCCCACTCCGGGGCTCAGCCTTCACTTTGGAAAGTGCCACCCAGGCAGCTCCTGAGTGTGCCTTTATGAAACTGCCCCCATAGTCCAGAACCCTCTCCTTGGGGTCCTTCCTGGCCACAGGCTGGAACAGAAGAAGGTGCACAGCCCGTGTTGCCAGGCAGAGCAGGATGTGGTGAGGATTTTCAGAGGCTGCCAGGTACCTTTGAGTGGTGCTTTTTCCTCCAGGAAGGTAGACTCTCCTGGAATAATTGAGCCAGCCTGAGCTCCTGCTCCACCCTCCTGCATCTGGCCGGGCGGCTGAGCCCAGTGCTCACAGCACCCTCATTGACCATGACCCCATCCCCAAATGCCACAGGCCAGGCCTTCCGGAGCGGGAGCAGCGGGATGGAAAGGAGTGTGAAGTCTGTGGATGTGGGCAGACAGAGCTTCACAGAATTCCCAGCCCCTCTCGACTCCTGCACTCACCTCCTCCCACACAGTGAGGCCTCCCTGGAGGGCTTCCAGGAAGAGGAGGAGGGTGGAGCTGAGTGTGGTGGGGAGGTGATGGGCAAGGAGGGGGAGCCATGACGCCAGGGTGACGAGGCTTCTCTCAGGTTGGATTAGGAACCCTCTGAGGGCTCAGGGCACCTCCTCTCCAAGGGAAAGGCAACCTAGACAGACGTCAGGGGCCATCCCAGAAGCCTGCAGATAGATGGGGACAGAGGAGGCCAAGCTGGGGAAGGCAGTCATGTGACACACTCTCGCGGCGCCTGGCAAAGGGACCTTGAGGTCTCAAGGTTCCCACTACTTGGCCCAGCCTAGACCCTTGTCTCCCTGCTTACCCTCCTGACCACTGCCCCCTCGGTCACTGCCAGTCAAAGTCAGAATGCTCTTCACCTTGACTCCCATTCTGTGTCAGCTGCTCAGAGTTCTAGGGGCTCCAGAGGAAACGAGGAATTGCTGAGGCCACCCTTTCCCCAGGAGCCCTCTTTCTGCTCAGCCTAGTCGTTATTAAACAAACTAAACCTAAATCTTCTGCTTCATCCGGAACTATGGGCTACAAGGGAAATCCATCAGGGTCCTAAGAAGGGACAGTCTTATCCTGGCCACATAGGCAGAGAAGTCTTGATAACTCAGAGTTTGCACCAAATGCCATGTACACCCACCATACTGATGGTTCCCAAGCCTTTGCCTGTCAACCCCATGAAGATTCACAGCAACACTTGAGGTAAACACAAACATCACAGCTTCGTAGAGAAGGAAATGAGGGGTCAGGGTTCTCAGCTGTAACAGGACCTGTGAAATTCCACCTCATAGTATTGTTTTGAAAATTAAATGAGATGGGAAGAGAGATGAATAGGTAGAACTCAGGAAAATTTTAGACTGTTTTAAACTATTCTATGCTGGTGGCTCAGTCAGTAAACAATCTGTCTGCCATGCAGGAGACCCAGGTTAGGTCCCTGGGTTGGGAAGACCCCCTGAAGAAGGGAGTGACAACCCACCCCAGTGTTCTTGCCTGGAGAATCCCATGGACAGTGGAGCCTGGTGGGCTACTGTCCCTGGGGTTGCAGAGTCGGACACAACTGAGCAACTAACACACACATGTGTAAATGCATTATACATTTGTCCAAACCTGTGGACTGTGAAGCACAGTAAACTCTGGGCTTTAGTTAATAACAAGGTAAAGCCATTGACAAAGGTTATGTTGAGAATACTTGGCACTGAGCTCACAGTCACATCTTACTACAAAATTACGACAGAAGGTTGGGAAGGTTTATAAGTCAAACCCATCAGAAACACTCAAGGATATAAACAGTAAGCAGTTTGAAAAATTCTTATTCTGTATCTTGTCCAACTGAGTCTAGGCTAATTTGTTTGCAGGAAATTCTCCTTGGCCATTCTGTTTGTAAATCCTAAAAGCCTTACTCCTATCTTATCGGAGTTCAATCGGGGATGTAACCCTTAATCTCCAGGCTGTACTGGCTTTGCAAGGTTGTTGTGGAGAGTTGGATTTCCTCCCTCTTTTGTTTGTTTTGGAAAGTTGTATTTGTTATCAGATGTTTATGGGAGGACATTAGTTTACTCACCTAAATTATAATGTACACATCGGCACTGTTGCATTTAACTCATTATCATGACCTCGCTAATTTTATTATGGAAAGCTCATCTGTGTGAATGGTTTGACTTCGCTTATGAATCAGAAAGTATCAAGAGTTTATCTTGGTTTTCACTCTACAGGCTGGTTTGGGAAATAAAATAGACCTGATCAGATTCAGATTTGTTCTTTTGAAAACAACTCGAAGTACGTTTTCCACAGCACAGGTATGTAGAAAGTTTAGGTGAATAATGCTATGGATGAATCTTAAAGACAGCTGTGAATTACATAGGCTTCTTTCTAATAAGTGCTCCTTTTTATACATTGTACATGCAGCTTTGCCAAACCCTCCAGAGAGATGCTTCAGAAATAACCTGGGAGGGAAGAGAGGGTTATTTCTGGAATCCTTGCTCATCATCAACTGCTAGACGAGAGCAGAGAAAAATGGTACTTCTTAGCATCACATGACGACACACTCCATGGGGCAGGAACCATGACTGTCTTGTTACCACTATATACTGCTATAGCAGGGCTTAACATACAG
The DNA here is from genome assembly GCF_002263795.3 of Bos taurus. Lineage (NCBI taxonomy): Eukaryota > Metazoa > Chordata > Mammalia > Artiodactyla > Bovidae > Bos > Bos taurus. The sequence continues at coordinate 95,820,966 of NC_037336.1, forward strand.
AAATTGTGCAATAAATATTTATTGGATGAATGAATGAATAAACTAAGTCCAGCTTTCATTCCTGTATCGTATATTGCAGAGAAGGCAATGGCAACCCACTCCAGTACTCTTGCCTGGAAAATTCCATGGACAGAGGAGCTTGGTAGGCTGCAGTCCATGGGGTCGCTAAGAGTCGGACACGATTGAATGACTTCACTTTCACTTTTCACTTTCATGCATTGGAGAAGGAAATGGCAACCCACTCCAGTGTTCTTGCCTGGAGAATCCCAGGGACGGGGGAGCCTGGTGGGCTGCCGTCTATGGGGTCGCGTAGCATCGGACACGACTGAAGCGACTTAGCAGCAGCAGCAGCGTATATTGAGCTGTCTTAGTTTCTTGTTTTTCCACGACACACACAACCGCAGCCTCCCATGTTGAAGAAAGCATTGTATAATGGAATTACTGGGACTTCCTGATTGTCTAGTGGTTAAGACTTCACCTTTCAACGAAGGGGGTGTGGGTTCAATCCTTGGTTAGGGAGCTGAGATCACACATCCCCCTTCGGCCAAAAAAGCAAAACACGAAACAAATTCAATAAAGACTTGAAAAATGGTCCACCTCCAAAAAATCTTTAAAGAAAAGATAAAATTAAGAATTTTTAAAATGGAATTAACATGTCATGGGGTAAGTGAAAAATTGATCATAAAACATCACAGTTACAGCTAGTGATCTCCTTCATGGTATCGATGATGACTCACAGCCAGGAGAAAAGACACAGCTGCCTCTGGCTTCCTTTTTACCACTTGGGAACCACCTGCTATGAAGCAGACACCAGGCCACGTGCTGGGACTGGCCTGCAGAGGTCACCATGCAGTGAGCGCAGAGGTTCCCAAGTGCTGGCCCTCTGTCAATGAAAGGGCTTCCCAGGTGGCTCAGAATCCACCTGCCAAGCAGGAGATGTGAGTTTGATCCCTGGGTCAGAAAGATCCCCTGGACAAGGAAATGGCAACTCACTCCAGTATTCTTGCCTGAGAAATCCCATAGACAGAGGAGTCTGGTGGGCTACAGTCCATGAGGTCGCAAAGAGTCAGATACGACTGAGCAACTCAACAGCAGTAACATTCTTCCATCAATGAATGCTAAAGCCAGCGGGGGAAAGGGTCGAGATTATAGGGACTAATATTTTCTCAAAGTCTCTCTCCACAGGGGCTTCCCTTGTAGCTCAGATGGTAAAGAATCTGTCTGTAATGCCAGAGACCCTGGTTCAATCCCTGGAGTGGGGAACACTTCTTGCCTGGAGAATCTCATGGACAGAGGAGCCCGGTGGGCTACAGTTCAAGGGGTTGCAAAGAATCAGACACGACTGAGCGACTAACACTTTCACACTTTCTCCCCACCAAATCCTTATTAATTACAAGATATAAAGTCACTTTTCAGTGGAGAAAACTGGCAGGGACCACCTTAACCAATCACCAAATTACCATTTCCAGAAACAGAACTGATCAACTGCCAGGGCCTCTGGACTCTATGCACAAAGACACATCATCACTCCCTTGCTATGACGGATGGCCCCAAGTGCACGACCCGAACCTGATCACGAGGAGTCAGTCGACACACCCAGAGTGAGGGACGAGTTGCACAATCAGTGACCTGTACTCTTCAAAAGTGCCAATGTTATGAGAAACAAACAAAGCCCCAGGCCCTGCTCCAGAGGATGAAGGACTAATGGGACAAGGCGATGGAATGCAAGGCCTTGGGTTTCCTTTTTCTGTAAAGAACACTGTTGATCCATTGGCAATTTAAAGTTTTCAAATTAAATAGTGTTATTGTATTGGTGCTGATTTCCATTTTTTTATATAATTATACTCTATATTGTAATTCCTGGATTTTAGGAAACAAAGACATTTAGGAATAAAAGGGAACCATATCTCATGTCCATAACTTTCTCTTACATTGTTCAGAAAAAACCCTACACATATATAATAATAAACCTCTGTGTGTCTGTGCGTGGTGTGTGTGTGTGTGTGTGTAGAAAGAGAGAGCGAATGAATATAGTAATTTGTTACCATTTAGGTCCATGGACGGAGGAGCCTGGTAGGCTGCAGTCCATGGGGTTGCTAAGAGTCGGACACAACTGAGCGACTTCACTTTCACTTTTCACTTTCATGCATTGGAGAAGGTAATGGCAAACCCACTCCAGCGTTCTTGCCTGGAGAATCCCAGGGACGGGGGAGCCTGGTGGGCTGCTGTCTCTGGGGTCACAGAGTCGGACACGACTGAAATGACTTAGCAGCAGCAGCAGCAGGTCCTCTAGGTGAAATTGTTCAGGAATTCCTTGTATGATTCTTGCACCTTTTCTATAACTTTCACAGTGTCAAAATTTTTAAAAATTTACATTGAGGTACTTGGGCTGTGCCCTGGGAAATTTTGATTCTGTAGTTCTGGGATGAGTTGGTGTTTTCATTTTTAACAAGTACCTAGGTAGTTCCAGTGCAGCGGCCTGCAGGAAAGGATTAGGGAAACGGTATGCACTGAGATTTCCCCAGGATCATACAGCTAGTCAGGGACCAAGCCAAAACCAGAAGCTCTCTTTCCTTCCCATCCAGGGCTCCTGCCACCACACTGCACACTTTGTTAAAACAAGTTAGGCACATTTTAAAGATGATTTCCAATCAATAGTTTTCAAAATTGCAAAACTAGGGGTAAAAAAGAAAGAAAGAATGACCCATTCAGGTCAACTCCTCTCAATGTTTGTATCAAAATTAAACTCTCCGTCCTCTACTAACCCCAGAAAACCTCTCAATGGCTGTATTTCCTGCTAGTCAACTCACTCACCTGAGCCAGAAACCGGGAGCCACCTAACAATTCTATGTTTCCATCAGTTTCCAAATCCTTCTGCCCTAAGTGTTAAATTCTGTTGTCCTTCTCTTACTTCAGGGATGGTTTTGTTTCTCATCAGGACAACTGCAAAACCTGTGCCTCGCTTTGCTATATCAAGTTCATTAACCTTTCCTTCTGCAGTGTCTTCTCTGCTGTTAGTTCTGTCCAGGAAACTTTGTATCTAAAAGTCTTTAGAAGTTTAATATGGATATTTTATATATCTTTTACTTCTCTATTTAATATTTACTTACTTAATACTTCTCCACTTAATACTCAAGTATTCCCCTATGTTCTTAAATACAAGGAATTGCTATTGTTTTGTTCAGTTGCTCAGTTGTGTCTGACTCTTGGCCACCCCATGGACTGCAGCACGCCAGGCCTTCCTTGTCCTTCACCAACTCCTGGAGTTTACTCAAACTCGTGTCCATTGAGTCAGTGATGCCATCCAACCATCTCATCCTGTGCCATCCCTTTCTCCCGCCTTCAGTCTTTCCCAGCATCAGGGTCTTTTCCAATGAGTCGGCTCTTCACATCAGGTGGCCAAAGTAGTGGAACTTCAGCTTCAGCATCAGTCCTTCCAATGAACATTCAGGACTGATCTTCTTTAGGATGGACTAGTTGGATCTCCTTGCAGTCCATGGGACTCTCAAGAGTCTTCTCCAGTGCCACAATTCAAAGGCATCAATTTTTCGTCGCACAGCCTTTTTTATTGTCCAGCTCTCAAATCCATACATGACTACTGGAAAACCATAGCTTTGACTAGATGGACCTTTGTAATGCAAAGTAATATCTCTGCTTTTCAATACACTACATTTGTCATTGCTTTTCTTCCAAGGAGCAAGCATCTTTTATTTCATGATTGCAGTCACCATCCACAGTGATTTGGGAGCCCAGGAAAATAAAATCTGTCACTGTTTCCATTGTTTCTCCATCTATTTGCCATGAAGTGATAGGACCAGATGCCATGATCTTTGTTTTCTGAATGCTGAGTTTTAAGCCAGCCTTTTCACTCTCCTCTTATAGTCAAAATTATTTTAATATCCTTGTCTACTAGTTGAAATGAATCATCTGTGTCATTTTCAGATTGGCTTCCATTGACTGACTTTTCTTCTCATTATAGGTTATACTTCCCTGTTTTCTTGTAGCTTGATAGTTTATTTATTAGATAATGGATTGAGTGAATTTTTTCTTACTGAGTGCTGAATACTTTTGAATTTCTATAAATATTCTAGAGCTTTGTTCTGGGGTGCAGTTAAATTACTTTCCAATAGTTGAATCATTTTGAGGCTTGTCATCAAGCTTTCCTAAGGGAGACCAGAACAGCCTTTAGTCTCAGGCAAATTTCTAACCCACCCGCCTCCTGGTGAGCCAAAACTCAGCTATGTACTCTACCCGTCGTCCCATGAATTCCAAGGCTTTTCCTCTCTGGCTGCAGGGAACACAAATTATTCCTTCCCTTGTGTGAGTTCTGACATTTGTTCCTTCTGTGCTTCTTCAGTGGTTCTGTCCCCAGCACTTGGTAGAACAACACTCAGGAAAATTTGTGTGTTGATGGAATGATGTGCTACCTGTGAAACCCAACACAAGGTAACATCCAACATGTTCCGAGGGAGGGAAGAATCCTGGAGAAGCTGGGCCTTGGCAGCATGGGAACGCTCAGTGCAGGAGGTAGACCGCATGGGTTGTGCGTGCTATTTTGCGTTCTGTTTCTACTTTATGCTCCTCAGAAGGCATAGACGTGCTGGTTCACAGCCTCAGAAGCCTCCCAGTGAAACATGAAACTAGCCCTCATACTTAGAGGGCAAGGAGAGACCAAAGGAAGAGGCAGACAGCTCTGGACTGGTCGGTGGAAGGCATAATAAGCAGAGAACTTACGCAGTAGGGGTGTCTTGGGCAGCCTCAAGGTGGGTAGATCTCTGCCACTGCCTACCACAATCTTGAACATTTAGAGACCTTAATGGCTTTCAGTTACATACACCCTCTGATGGTCTCAAAACACATTGTTCTTTCAAGTTTGTGCCTTTGAAAATGGCTCCAGCTATGGGGACAGTTATATCTACTACTGTGGGCAGGAATCCCTTAGAAGAAATGGAGTAGCCATCATAGTCAACAAAAGAGTCCGAAATGCAGTACTTGGATACAATCTCAAAAACAACAGAATGATCTCTGTTCATTTCCAAGGCAAACCATTCAATATCATGGTAATCCAAGTCTTTGCCCCAACCAGTAATGCTGAAGAAGCTGAAGTTGAACGGTTCTATGAAGACCTACAAGACATTTTAGAACTAACACCCAAAAAAGATGTCTATTTCATTATAGGGGACTGGAATGCAAAAGTAGGAAGTCAAGAAACACCTGGAGTAAGAGGCAAGTTTGGCCTTGGAGCACAGAATGAAGAAAGGCAAAGGCTAACAGAGTTTTGCCAAGAGAATGCACTGGTCATAGCAAACACCCTCTTCCAACAACACAAGAGAAGACTCGACACATGGACATCATCAGATGGCCAACACTGAAATCAGGTCTATTATATTCTTTGCAGCCAAAGATGGAGAAGCTCTATACAGTCAGCAAAAACAAGACCGGGAGCTGACTGTGGCTCAGACCATGAACTCCTTATTGCCAAATTCAGACTTAAATTGAAGAAAGTAGGGAAAACCACTAGACCATTCAGGTATGACCTAAATCAAATTCCTTATGATTATACAGTGGAAGTTAGAAATAGATATAAGGGACTAGATCTGATAGACAGAGTGCCTGATGAACTATGGATGGAGGTTTGTGACGTTGTACAGGAGACAGGGAGCAAGACCATCCCCAAGAAAAAGAAATGCCAAAAAGCAAAAATGGCTGAGGAGGAGCTATTTGTCTTACAGATAGCTGAGAAAAAAGGGAAGCGAAAAGCAAAGGAGGAAAGGAAAGATATAAGCAACTGAATGCAGAGTTCCAAAGAATAGCAAGGAGAGATAAGACAGCCTTCCTCAGTGATCAGTGCAAAGAAATAGAGGAAAATAATAGAATGGGAAAAATTAAAGATCTCTTCAAGAAAATTAGAGCTACCAAGGGAACATTTCATGCAAAGGTAGGCTCAATAAAGGACAGAAATGGTATGGACCTAACAGAAGCAGAAGATATTAAGAAGAGGTGTCAAGAATACACAAAAGAAGAACTGTACAAAAAAGATCTTCATTGCGAGGCCCAGCCCCGGCTGATCCAGGGAGTTCGAAGCAGAGACGGCGTCGGCGAGGATCAGGATACAATAACTTAAATTAGATATTAATTAGAGATGTAAAGAGTAATAGAATGAGGATAGCTCAGTAGGAAAATTCAGTGGAGAAAAGAGGCTGAGTAGCTTGATTTACGCGGGAGACCAATAAAACTTCAAGACAAGAAGTTTGTACCACTTACGTAGGCCGCAGTCATCCTTCCGTTCTCCCAAAGGAAAGGAGACACTGAGGCCTCCCTGGTCGGATCTTAGAAGCCCAGGCATAATTAGTAAGCATGGCGGGCTCCGCGCTCCAGATGGAGACTCAGCCAGAGTGAGAGAGAGAGCGACATGGGGAGACCAATATTTCAAGAAACTGATCCCAATTCTTTATTTTCCATGGTCTACTTTTATACACTGAGATGTTATGCAAAAGTCATGTGGGGTCAGCAGTCCTGACTTTTATCAAAGTCAGGTACTTCATACAAATGTATACAGAGGTCTTAGGGGTGTTACATCATCTTCTGGCCAGGGGGCCTGCTGACAATTTATGACCCTCTCCTTGTGACAGCAGTCAGTCAACCAGGACACTTATTTCTCCAGGGGTGATTATTCTTAAAAAAGACTCCACCTTCCGAAGGTACCAGATAAAGTTACATTCCTATAGGGTGAGGGTGTAGTGGGTTTTAATTAAGAAAAGAATTTACTTAGCCTAAGGTCTAACATGATTAATATCAAAGGTTAATACTTATTTCTTCTATATATTCATTAATGTGTGTAAGGGCAGGGAATATGGAGACTTAGCAACAAACATTGGCTCAACAAATGAAAAACCCCTCACCAATACAATTTCTAATCAGCCCACTATACTTATACTAATGGTTTTCTAACTTTTCTAAGGAACCTGTTTTTAGAAGGTTTAAAGCATCTCGTGCCTCTCACGGTTGGGAGGCTGTGAGCAATCACATGTGGCCGGACAAGCCTGTCAGGCAGGCTAGAGAATCTTCAGAGGAGTTTGTAGGTTGAAACACTCCTATCATGCCCAGGAGTTTTTATTAATTGGAGCTCTAAGTTAACTCCTTCTCCAAAAGAGGTGGTGAGGGACAGCCCCCCGTAAAGTCAGAGGTGTAGGTGAGAGCATAAAGTAGTAAAATAGGCAGGCTCTGGTTATGGGGGTAGATGCTCGAGGATTTCCAGGGGGACTCCTGAGGCTCGATCCCGCCTTTGCGTATGTCGAGCCTCCTTCCTGATGACCTTTGCCACGGGCAGAGTGCCTCATGCTGGCCCCCAACACTTCATGACCCAGATAATCACTTGACTGGAAGGTGAAGTCAAGTGGGCCTAAGGCCCATTTTGAAGCATCACTACAAACAAAGCTAGTGGAGGTGATGGAATTCCAGTTGAGCTATTTCAAATCCTAAAACATGATGCTGTGAAAGTGCTGCACTCAATATGCCAGCAAATTTGGAAAACTCAGCAGTGGCCACAGGACTGGAAAAGGTCAGTTTTCATTCCAATCCCAAAGAAAGGCAATGCCAAAGAATGCTCAAACTACTGCACAATTGCACTCATCTCACATGCTAGTAAAATAATGCTCAAAATTCTCCAAGCCAGGCTTCAACAGTGAACCATGAACTTCTAGATGTTCAAGCTGAATTTAGAAAAGGCAGAGGAACCAGAGATCAAATTGCCAACATCCACTGGATCATCAAAAAGCAAGAGAGTTCCAGAAAAACATCTATTTCTGCTTTATTGACTATCCCAAAGCCTTTGACTGTGTAGATCACAATAAACTGGAAAATTCTGAAAGAGATGGGAATACCAGACCACCTGACCTGCCTCTTGAGAAACCTATATACAAGTCAGGAAGCAACAGTTAGAACTGGACATGGAACAACAGACTGGTTCCAAATAGGAAAAGGAGTACGTCAAGGCTGTATATTGTCACCATACTTATTTAACTTCTATGCAGAGTACATCTTAAGAAAATCTGGGCTGGATGAAGCACAAGCTGGAATCAAGATTGTCGGGAGAAATATCAATCACCTCCGATATGCAGATGACACCACCCTTATGGCAGAAAGTGAAGAAGAATTAAAGAGCCCCTTGATGAATGTGAAAGAGGAGTGTGAGAAAGTTGGCTTGAAGCTCAACATTCAGAAAACGAAGATCATGGCATCTGGTCCCATCACTTCATGGCAAATAGAAAGGGAAACAGTGGAAACAGTGGCTGACTTTATTTTGGGGGCTCCAAAATCACTGCAGACGGTGACTGCTGCCATGAAATTAAAAGACACTTACACCTTGGAAGGAAAGTTATGACCAACCTAGATAGCATATTCAAAAGCAGAGACATTACCTTGCCAACAAAGGTCCATCTAGTCAAGGCTATGGTTTTTCCAGTAGTCATGTATGGATGTGAGAGTTGGACTGTAAAGAAAGCTGAGCACTGAAGAATTGATGCTTTTGAACTGTGATGTTGGAGAAGACTCTTGAGAGTCCCTTGGACTGCAAGGAGATCCAACCAGTCCATCGTAAAGGAGATTAGTCCTGGGTGTTCATTGGAAGGACTGATGTTGAAGCTGAAACTTCAATACTTTGGCCACCTGATGCAAAGAACTGACTCATTGGAAAAGACCCTGATGCTGGAAAAGATTGAGGGCAGGAGGAGAAGGGGACGACAGGGGATGAGATGGTTGGATGGCATCACTGACTCAATAAACTTGAGTTTATTTGGTAAACTCTGGGAGTTGGTGATGGACAGGGAGCCCTGGCTTGCTGCAGTTCATGGGGTCGCAAAGAGTTGGACACGACTGAGCGACTGAACTGAACTGATGGGGACAGAGGACAGAGCCTACATCCCAAGGTCAGGGGTGGGAGATGCAGTCTTTGTGCACCCAGGTCCAGTTCTCAGGTCAACAACAGTCACTTCCTTCCAATTACCTCCTCCAACAGGAGGTCAGAGTTCACAACTGCAGATGGTCAGGCCCCCACTGCAATGAAAAATAGGCACCAAGCCAGGGGTCATGGTACTCACCACAGAGCTATGAGTTCACACTTGCCCTGAAACAATAATTATTTCCCAGTGATGTGTGTATGTGTGCATGTGTGCACACGCACAGGAATTCTACAGGAATTCTTGGATCCAAGCAGTACTTGGTGCTATATAAAATACGGCTCAGAGAACATTAGAGTCTTCAGTTCTTAGAATGGGAGACTCTTTCCAAAAGAACATGTTCCCAAATATCACCAATTTTCATAAAGAGAGAGAACTGTTTTGGGAATTAATGAAATTCTTGGTAGGGGTGTTGTTTAGATGAATGCTCTAATATCAACCCTGCCCAATATGCTCTCAAGAACAACATGGCAAGAACACATAGATAAGCCATCAACAAAGTAAGAGGATATTTCTTCATCCTCAGAAAGAAAAAGAGGGCTATGATTGCTTTTGAACTTGGGTATCCTAACCAGTCCAGGGTGAGTCAAGTTCTGTGAAGTGGATTTGCAGTCGGTGATGACAAGTGGAGAAGAGAAGGATGGTTGATTGAAGAAGAAATAGAAAACAAAAGTTATTCCCCTTAGGAGCAAGATCGTGTGATGAACTGTTATTTCCCCGTGAGCATACATTTTCCTTCTGGAGACCAGAGGAGTAGGAAGATCTGCTTCCCACCACCCTGGTCGGCGAGGCTGGGTCGGGGAGATGCGGCTTTTGCCTTTGGTTTGAAAAGTCCAGAGATCAGGTGACCGGCGCGCTTCCAGTGCAGGCGGAGAGTGGTACAACCACCAGTGTGTTTCCTCTGCCTTTTCCCACTCCTCTGATCCAAATCACCTCCAGTGCAGGGGGAGAGCAGAGAAGCAAGCATGAAAAAAGCGTCAGTCACTCAGTCGTGTCCGACTCTGTGACTCCATGGACGGTAGCCCAACAGGCTCCTCTGTCTATGGAATTCTCCAGGCAAGGGTACTGGAGTGGGTTGCCATTTCCTTCTCCAGGGGATCTTCCTGACGCAGGGTTCAAACCCAGCCTTCCTGCATTGCAGGCAGATTCTTAACCATCTGAGCCACCAGGGAAGCCCTTGAAGAAGGGTTTCACGTCCCTTAATGCCTGGATTGTAAGCTGAATTGAGAACAACCTCAGCTTTTATGCACACCTTGCAGAGAATGCAGGAACAAACCAAGGGGCAAGCACGGCAGTCGCCCTGGAAGACTGGAATGAAGACACCACCTGGACTGACCTTCCACCGTGCCCTTAGAGGAGGGGGGGACTCTGCGTGTGCACCTCACCTGACCTCTGGGGCCTTACAGCCATCAGTAAAAGGATGGCCACTCTCAAACACACGTGCCAAAGCCCTGGATGAAGTCATTGTTATTATGCTCATTTTCAAAGGGAAAATTTTGTCTCTAGAGTGGGGACCTTTGCCAAATTGCTTAGTTACCAAGTATGTGTTTGCAGTTATATTTACAAAGTCAGCCCTTCCCTCCCCTGTTTCAATCACCAGGAACCCCCTTGGTTTACATCCCAATGCCTGACTTTGAGACCTGCTGCCAGCAGAGCTCCTTTCTAATAGCTGCACCAAGAGGGCTGTTCCCCCAGGACAGCCATCGTCTCGTTCAGAGGTCAAGTTCACTCATCTCTAGCTCTGCGTCCATCGCCTCACTCCCTCCATGTCCCCAGTCGATGGTGTTGAGCAGCTACTGCACCAGCCACTCTGCTGGGCATCGAGAGCACCTGGACAATGCATGGTAAAGCTCTTACAGCACATGAGGCTCAACTCCAGGGACTTGACATATCCTGACATATATGTAATCCTCACAACAGCCCTAGGGAGAAGACGTCAATGTTCCCACTTAACAGAAGAGCAAATAGAGGCACAGAGCACTGCAAGTAACGTGGCCAGTGTCACAGTATGACCAAGTGTTGGAGCCATTGTTTGACCCAGGAATTCTGCCAACAGAGCTCCAGCACTGTAATAAGGCCTCAGGATTCAGCAGGAGGATCAGGACACTCTCGCAGGTCACCAGTGTGGGGAAGCAGGCTGGGTGACGTCTTAGAGGGGGACTCGGGGAACCATGGGGCACTGGAGGGTGTCCAACTTTACCTGGGATCCTCTGCACTGAAGACGCAATGTCCGCAATTTCTCTCACTGGCCTTGGAGCCCCAGAACCATCATGGCAGCATCTCAGATGCTCACCTCAGGGCTTCAAAATCAACTTAAGACATAAAGTCATGGGCTAATGACTCCAGTGTGTGTGGACATAGCGTCCTCGGGGCTGATGCCCCCGTGGGTTGGTTCAGTGCCTCCATAGCTCCCTTCCTGTGGCATTAGAGGGCATGTGTCATCTAAAAGGAGCGTTGTTTAAGGCTGTAGCCCAGGATGGTTCATTGCCTCCAAGGAGCTGCCAGGCCTGGCTCCCTTAGCACGTGGGGCTTTCTCACCTTAGCCTGTTTCGGGGCCATAGCTCTCCACCTGCCCTCTGGACCACAAGGTCTGCTGCTGCTGTGGACACACAGGCCTTCACTCACAGGCATTCCTCAACACCCACCACGTGCCAGGCACTGGTCCAGGCACTGGCAATACTGCAGTGAACGAACAGGAGAATAACTGCCCTCATGGAGGTAGTGGAGGCCAGATAACAAACAGAATGAGTACGTGCGTGCTCAGTTGCTTCAGTCATGTCCGGCTCTTTGCGACCCTATGGACTGTAGCCTGCCACACTCCTCTGTCCATGGGATTCTCCAGGCAAGAATATTGGAGTAGGTTGTCATTTCCCTCTCCAAAATGAGGGAGTGAGGCATGCAAATAAGCAGGGCAAGTATTCTAGGCACCAGTCATGGAAAGATCCCGAGGCAGGCATGCGTCTGACCCACCAGACGTTCCAAGGCTGATAGAGGACCATCCAACTGTCCCCTGAAAGAACAGGGGTGGGAGTGATTAGGGAGCAAGGCTACCAAAGAGGGTGGCGCATCAACAAATGAAATTCAAATAAAACAACCTCTTGCCTAAGTTAGCTAAAAGAGACTATCTGTGGTCAGCTGAGACTTCTAATTTTGTTAGCTGGTTTTGTTTTGTTGCTATTCAGTCACTCAATTGTCTCTGACTCTTTGTGACCCCATGGACTGCAATACACCAAGCTTCCCTGTCCATCACTAACTCCCAGAACTTGCTCAAACTCAAGTCCATTGAGTCAATGATGCCATCCAACCATCTCATCCTCTGTCGTCCCCTTCTCCTCCAGCCTTCAATCTTTCCCAGCATCAGGGTCTTTTCCAATGAATCAGTTCTTCCTATCAGGTGGCCAAAGTATTGGAGCTTCAGCTTCAGCATCAGTCCTTCCAATGAACATTCAGGGTTGATTTCCTCTAGGTTTTATTTTAATCTTGTTTAATAGTTTATCTTCAAACTGCCTGTCTGGGGCTATGTAGTCCTATCTATAGAGTCAGAAATCACAGTATTTTCAAGTTAGAAAGGCTGTTTGAGACCCCTCAGGCTATTCCCCATTTTACAGATGACAATACTGAGGTCCATAGAGATTTGGTCACAAGCTCAACTTCCCTTTTCTACCTGTGTAGAAGTGAAGTGAAGTCGCTCAGTCGTGTCTGACTCTTTGTGACCCCAGGGACTATAGCCTACCAGGCTCTTCCGTCCGTGGGATTTTCCAGGCAAGAATACTGGAGTGGGTTGCCATTTCCTTCTCCAGGAGATCTTCCCAACCCAGGGATTGAACCCGGGTCTCCCGCATTGTAGGCAGATGCTTTACCATCTGAGCCACCACCTGTGTAGAGCAGGGGTTAAAATGTCTCTGCTGTCTCTTAGCCTAAACTACTATTGCCCAAACCCTCAGGATTCTCTTCTCTAATGCCATGGCTATTTCTGTACTAAACATAACAGGCTCAAAGATAAAATTTCTGAAAATCCTAAACTCAGCTCAGTAGTTTTAATCAAAGCATCCTATGCTCCTCTGCCTTCCTGGTTTCTCTGCTTGCTTCTGTGACTCCTTCACCCTCATATTTTTTTTACTGCTTTTTATTCTCATTTCTACATAAAAGAATCCCATCTGCTTCTAAATGTGCCTTCTGTGTACAGTGGCATCTGTTTGCAACCATCTTATTCCCTGACAGTCCACAGTGTAACCTCTAGACTGCCGTGTGTCTCAAGAGGGCATATGGCACCAAGTTTTATAGAGATTTAAATGAAGAGCTGAGTTGAGAATAGAGTGATTATGATTGTGCTTAGCCACTCAGTCATGTCCGACCCAAGGGTCCGCCAGGGTCCTCTGTCCATGGGATTCTCCAGGCAAGAATACTAGAGTGAGTAGCCATTTCCTTCTCCAGGGGATCTTCTTGATCCAGGAATCGAACCTATGTCTCCTGTGGCTCCTGCATTGCAGGCAGATTCTTTACAGTCTGAACCCCTGGGGAAGCCTGTAATTATGATTACACATGCTTTATTCACCTTCATGTTCATTTGCTAAGGATAATGTTGAAATAAAATCTTCCAGGATAGGAAGTTGCCTGTGAATGAAACTTTGGCATCAACCTTTTGAAGGGCCCTCTCCCAGAACTCACAGATGTATGCACTTTTCTTATATATACATACATATATATATATATATATGTGTGTGTGTGTGTGTGTGTGTGTGTTCTAGGTGCATAGGTCTAGTTTCCTGACCAGGGATCAAGCCCAGGCCCCCTACATTGGGAGCACAGAATCGTAGCCACTGGACCACCAGGGAAGTCCCTGAAATTTTCTACTCGGGTAACTAATCACATATAATTTGGTAAAGCAAATGCAGATCAAAAAAGAGAGAGAGATCTGAAGATTTAAAGCCTTCTTTTATTTGTCCCCACTGCTGACAACGCCAGAGGAGGCTGGTCTTGTCACTGGGGTTCTTTTGTTAAGAGTAGAAAGAATACTTTTTCCTTTGTAAGCAGTAATGTAAAAGCCAGCTCTTTATTACTTTGAGTGACTCCTAAGTGTCCTACAGCTGTGTCCTTTTATGTTCTTAAGTCTCAGAGGAGGCACGATGAACTGGGCTGAGAGAGTGGGGGTGGTGAGGAAGGGGGGACTCGAGGAAGGCGTCCAGAAGGAGCTGAGCCTTGAAGAACTGCCCCCTCCCCACCCCTGGCAAACAGGGCAAGGAGCGGGGGATGGGCTTTCCAAGCAGAGGCAGCGGTGGGGGGGTTGCGGGGGGTGGGGTGCGTGTGTTAGGGGGCCGCCCAGGTTTGGTGGAAGTGGCCCAAGGTGGGCTTTTCATGCCAAGCAAAGGGACCGCCTGTAGCGTGAGGTCCTCATTTGGGGTCTAGAGAGTAAGTTTTTAGAAATTTTTGTTATTGTCTTGAAACTGTCTGTGTGTCTGTTTATTTTTCATAAACTTTTCAAAGACACATGTGACCCCTAGTAGTTTAAAATCAATTGCTGGAGAGGATGAGAGCCACAGGAGGGATTTTAAGGACAAGAGCAACCTGGCCATGTTTTTCCAGGTCTCTGTAGTGAGAATGTGGAGAATGGACCCCAGGGGAGCCAGGTGGGCAGCATGGAACTAGTGAGACGCGTGATGAGGGGGCTTGGGGGGAGGGGATGGTGGGCACCGAGCCAGATGCAGCCTGCAAGGCAGGGGGCAGGGAAACGGGTCGTGAACACTAGGAGGGCACCATGGAAGAGTTTAGAACCTTCCACGGGTAGAGGAGGTGGGAAAAGAGAGGAATCTGACAGGAGGCCCTAGATTTCAAGCATAGGCAATGACATGATGTTGTCAACAAACAAGGCAGGGAGGCCACTGTGAAGGGAAGGGGATGGACTCAGCCTTAGACACTTGATACTTGAGCTTCCCATGACAGAGATGCTCAGAGGTGGTTAAAACACATCCAAAGCTGTGGGGTGATCAGACATAGATAGAAAACGTCATTAACATGCATTTAGGTGTCAAAGGTCCATCTAGTCAAAGCTATGGTTTTTCCAGTAGTCATGTATGGATGTGAGAGCTGGACCATAAAGTAGGCTGAGCACAGAATTGATGCCTTCGAATTGTGGTACTAGAGAAGATTCTTGAGAGTCCCTTGGACTGCAAGATCAAGCCAGTCAATCCTAAAGGCAATCAACCCTGAATATTCATTGGAAAGACTGATGCTGAAGCTGAAGCTCCAATACTTTGGCCACCTGATGTGAAGAGCTGACTCATTGGGAAAAAACCTTGATGCTGGGAAAGATTGAAGGCAGAAGGAGAAGGGGACGACAGAGGCAGAGATGGCTGTCATGCTGCAGTCCATGGGATCGCAAAGAGTTGGACACAACTTGTGGACTGAACAACAACAAGGTGACGGTTAGAATCATGAAATAATTGATCTTATCTGCAGAGAAACTGAGGCAGGAGGATGGAGACAGGCAGGAGACAGAAGCCTGTGACACGCCAACATTTAAAGAGGGAAGAGAAGGGCGAGTCATGAAGGAGGCAAAGGAAATGACTCACGGAGGGTGAAGGAGGATCCCAGGGTACACAAGTCAGTAAGACAAGCCCTAGGAGCCATTCACTGGACTTTGCAAGTAGAACAATGTTGGTTACCTGAGCTGCAACAATTCCACTCCCTTGATCTAGATGGAAGAAAAATGGTTACGGATTTTAAACGTTTGAAAAGTAATGAAGAAGAAACAACTAGTGCATTGATCCATTCAGGATGCTGTAACACAGTACCACAGACTGGGTGACTTATAAACAGAAATCTACTTCTCACAGTTCTGGAGGCTGGAAGCCCAAAGATTTGGGGTCTGGTGAGAGCACACTACTAGATTGCAGACTGCTGACTTCCCGATGTGTCCTCACCTGGAGGAAGGGGCAAAAGAACTCCCTGGGGTCTCTCTGCTGCTGCTGCTGCTAAGTTGCTTCAGTCGTGTGCGACCCCATAGACGGCAGCCCACTAGGGTCCTCTGTCCCCGGGATTCTCCAGGCAGGAATACTGGAGTGGGTTGCTGTTTCCTTCTCCAATGCATGAAAGTGAAAAATAAAAGTGAAGTTGTTCATTTGTGCCCAACTCTTAGCAACCTACCAGGCTCCTCTGTCCATGGGATTTTCCAGGCAAGAGTACTGGAGTGGGTTGCCAGTACCTTCTCTTGGGGTCTCTTTAAAAGGGCACTAATCCCATTCATGAGGGCTCCACCCTCCTGACTGAATCACCTCCCACTGGCCCCATTTCCTAAGACCATCACATCAGAGACTAGGTTTCAACATATGAATTTGGGCAGATGCAAATACTCAGACTGGTGGTGAATGTAAATCACCACATGGAGAATGTGAAATGAGAAAGAAAGAGAGCAAGTGTTAGAGTGGTAGCTAGAGATGGAGTAGAGTCCAGGGGACTGGAGTGTGCTCACACTTGGAGGGGACAGTGAAAGATGGAGAGAGATGTGCAAACTCAGGAAGGAGGGGGAAGCTGGTTGGCATGGGTCTCTGAGGAGACAGTGACCTTTGTGACATAGGTCAGCTTTCTTTTCTCTTTTCTATTGTATATATTCATACTTAATATGCACTCAATATGTCAGCAAACTTGGAAAACTCAGCAGTGGCCACAGGACTGGAAGTCAGGTTTCATTCCAATCCCAAAGAAAGGCAATGCCAAAGAATGCTCAAACTACCACACAATTGGACTCATCTCACATGCTAGTAAAGTAATGCTCAAAATTCTCCAAGCCAGGCTTCAACAGTGAACCATGAACTTCCAGATGTTCAAGCTGAATTTAGAAAAGGCAGAGGAACCAGAGATCAAATTGCCAACATCTGCTGGATCATGGAAAAAGCAAGAGAGTTCTAGAAAAACATCTACTTCTGCTTTACTGAATATGCCAAAGCCTTTGACTCTGGACCACAACAAACTGGAAAATTCTTAAAGAGATGGGAATACCAGACCACCTGACCTGCCTTTTGAGAAACCTGTATGCAGTTCAGGAGGCAACAGTTAGAATTGGACATGGAACAACAGACTGGTTCCAAATAGGGAAAGGAGTACATCAAGGCTGTATATTGTGACCCTGCTTATTTAACTTCTATGCAGAGTACATCACGAGAAACGCTGGGCTGGAGGAAGCACAAGCTGGAATCAGGATTGCTGGGAGAAATATCAATAACCTCAGATATGCAGATGACACCACTCTTATGGAAGAAAGTGAAGAAGAACTAAAGAGCCTCTTGATGAATGTGAAAGAGGAGAATGAAAAAGATTTAAAATTCAACATTCAGAAAACTAAGATCATGGCATCTGGTCCCATCACTTCATGGGAAATCGATGGGGAAACAGTGGAAACAGTGACAGACTATTTTTGGGGGCTCCAAAATCACTGCAGGTGGTGACTGCAGCCATGAAATTAAAAGATGCTTACTCCTTGGAAGTAAAGTTGTGACCAACCTAGACAGCATATTAAGAAGAAGAGACATTACTTTGCCAACAAAAGTCCATCTAGTCAAAGCTATGGTTTTTCCAGTAGTCATGTATGGATGTGAGAGTTGGACCATAAAGAAAGCTGAGCACCAAAGAATTGAACTGTGGTGCTGGAGAAGACTCTTGAGAGTCCCTTGGACAGCAAGGAGATCCAACCAGCCTATCCTCAAGGAAATCAGTCCTGAATATTCATTGGAAGGACTGATGCTGAAAGCTGAAATTCCAATACTTTGGCCACCTGATGTGAAGAACTGACTAATTGGAAAAGACCCTGATGCTGGGAAAGATTGAGGGCAGGAGGAGAAGGGGATGACAGAGGATGAGATGGCTGGATGGCATCACCAACTCAATGGACATGATTTTGAGTAAACTCCAGGAGTTGGTGATGGACAGGGAGGCCTGGCATGCTGCAGTTCATGGGGTCTTAAAGAGTCGGACACAACTGAGCAACTGAACTGAACTGAACTAATACTTACAGTGTACAAATTGATGGTATGATATACATGAATATTTCATTGTGAATGCAATAGTCACGGCAACCAAACCAATGAACACATTCATCATTTCACATGGTTACCATTACATATGTGTGTGTGTTTACATGGTGAAAAACTCAGAATCTACCCTCTTTATAAATGTCAAATATACAGGACTCTGTTGTAACTAAAGTCACCATACTGTACATTAGATCTCCAGAACCCATTCATCCTACATAACTGAAATTTGGTACCCTTGATTGGAATCTTCCATTTCCCCTCCCCCCAGTCCCTGGTAACTATCACTCTACTCTCTGCTTCTACAAGTTCAGCTTTTTAGATTCCATGCATATAAGATCATACAGTGTTGGTCTTTCTGTGTCTGGCTTTTTTCACTAAGTATAATGTCCTCCAGGTCTCCCCAAGCTGTAGCAAATAGCAAGACTTCTATTTTTTTTTTTTTAGACAGAATAATATTCCTTTGTGTGTATAAACCACAGTCTCTTTATCCATTCATCGTTCAGAGGCTTCCCTGGTGGCTCAGAGCATCTGAGCCTGCATCTGCCTGCAATGCGGGAGACCTGGGTTCAATCCCCGGGTGGGAAGATCCCTGAGAGAAGGAAATGGCAACCCATTCCAGTATTCTTACCTGGAGAATCCCATGGATGGAGGAGCCTGGTGGGCTACAGTCCATGGGGTCACAAAGAGTCGGACATGGCTGAGCGACTTCACTTCACTTCACTTTCAGTGGACACTTGGGTTGCTTCCCTGTCTTGGCTATTTTGAATACCACTGCAGTCAACTTGAGGAGTGCAGGTATCTCTTCGAGATCCAGATCAATTATTTGGGGTAAATACCCAGATGTGGGATGATATGATGGATCTACTTTCCACAGACCCATACTGAATCTCTATACTGTTTTCCATAGCAGCTGCTGCTGTTGCTGCTGCTAAGTCACTTCAGTCGTGTCTGACTCTGTGTGACCCCATAGACGGAAGCCCACCAGGCTTCTCCGTCCCTGGGATTCTCCAGACAAGAACACTGGAGTGGGTTGCCATTTCCTTCTCCAATGCATGAAGGTGAAGAGTGAAAGTGAAGTCGCTCAGTCATGCCCGACTCTTAGCGACCCCATGGACTGCAGCCTACCACACTCCTCTGTCCACTGGATTTTCCAGGCAAGAGTACTGGAGTGCGGTGTCATTGCCTTCTCCAATAGCAGCTGCACTAGTTTACAAATCCCGCCAACAGTGCACTAGGGTTCCAATTTTTGCTCATCCTTGCCAACACTTGTCATCTTTTGCTGTTTTTAATTATAGTTATGCTAACAGGTGTGAGGTGATATCTCATTGTGGTTTTGATTTGCATTTCCCTCTTGATCACTGATGTTGAGCAACTTTTCATGGACCTCTTGGCCAGTAAGTCTTCCTTGGAAAAATACGTCAGTTTTCAATGGGAACTGAGGAGTTTCAGAACCAAGTAGAACTTTAGCATTAAGCCATCCAAGCCCTTCAGTTGCTGGGCAGAGCTTAATGCACAGTAAGGATTTTGGCTGTCCTAGGTTGCAGAGAGGGGGTGGCAGGCAGAGCACTTTTTCCTCCAGAAGAGAAGCTCTACTAGTTATTGTTCTTGTGCTTCTGAAAATAAGCATCTGAGTTGCCAGTGGCAAGTTTCACGGAGCTGCAGTTGGCTGATAACCCTATATCTCTGCGTCCAAGGCTGAGTTATCCATGCACGGCTCATGATCACTCCCCAGAGACCACGACCACTAATGTCTGCCAGCGGTCACCCCCACAATGAGCGTGGTTTCATTTCTTTGTCAATGATCTGGAAGAAAGAATGGAGAACACCCCCATCCAGCTTGGTAGATGCTGCTGAGGGAGGCAGGACAGCTAGCATCTTGGAAGAAAGATGCAGAATTCAGCCACTTGGATGAGTTAGACAAATGATTCAAAGGGGAAAAAAAAAAAAACAAGATGAAGTTTGCCAGGAATAAGATTAGAAAAGAGCATCACACATGCCCAGAGGATAAAGATTCAACAGGTAGAGCTCAGAAGAAACAAAGGAACCAAGAAAAGACAATTGCTTCCAAAAGTTGGGAAATTATTGTCCTATTACTATCAGTTTTGGTCTCAAAATTCCTATAGCATTGTATCTAGCTTAGATCTTTGCAATTATTAAAAATTGAACTAAAGAGAGCTAGGAAAAAGAAAAAGAATGAAAGGAGATAAGAAATATACCTTACATAGGAAAGATAAAGAATAGAAGGACAAAAGGTTTGAGTACTGTCATGACCATTCAACAATTGTTTAGAGAAAGGCCACCTCATTCAAAGAGCCCACTCATTAGAAAAGACCCTGATGCTGGGAAAGATTGAAGGCAGGAGAAGGGGACGACAGAGAGTGAGATGGTTTGATGGCATCACCGACTCGATGGACATGAGTTTGAATAGGCTCTGGGAGTGGTGAAGGACAGGGAAGCCTGATGTGCTGTAAGCCATGGGGTCACAAAGAGTGAGACACAACTGAGCAACCGAGCAGCAACAAAGATGTGAATATATCAATAAATGAACATAACGTCTTTAACTACTGCTTTACAATGTTCAAAGAATAAATATTAAGAAAACTGGTTTGTCTTTATTTTTTAAAAGAATTAATGAAGCCAGGAGGGGCAGAGCTCAGCTGATCTACAGAGAAGAGTCTGTGGTCTGGAAATGTCATCCAAACCATTTGCATGACAGGGGGAACAAGCAAGATTCTTAGAAAAATGGGAGGGGCCTCATAGGAGATCTGTTAATGATTTGGATCAAGATTAGCTTGAACAGTCTAAGCACAGTGGATAAATCTCCTGTAGTAGAGTTGAGCGGAGAAGGCAATGGCACTCCACTCCAGTACTCTTGCCTGGAAAATCCCATGGACAGAGGAGCCTGGTAGGCTGCAGTCCATGGGGTCGCTAAGAGTCAGACACGACTGAGCGACTTCACTTTCACTTTTCACTTTCCTGCATTGGAGAAGGAAATGGCAACCCACTCCAGTGTTCTTGCCTGGAGAATCCCAGGGACAGGGGAGCCTGGTGGGCTGCCGTCTATGGGGTTGTACAGAGTCGGACACGACTGAAGTGACTTAGCAGCAGCAGCAGCAGCAACAGTAGAGTTGAGGGACAGGGGTCACTGTTGTAGATCCCAGATCTATAGACTAAGACCAATTAATTTTCGACTCTGAGATCAAATGTTAGACCAGTATTAAATTCAACTGTCCTAGATAATTATTAATTTTTAGTGAGAGCAACATAGAAGCTAATAGAGTTATTTTGTTTCTTTTAAGAGTTTACTCCATAAGAAGTAGCTACTCTACTCTTGGGTTTTTTTTAATGTAGTTTTTATTTTGTAAGTGTGGTTTGGAAAATTCCTGGGTATGCTCTGGATCTCAGAATAGACACACATACATCCTACGCGCTGAGAATGCATGAAGGGGGCCCCGGTGGCTGCTGCCTCCTGGTGGCAAGGGTCCAGCGGCGTACAGAAAGAACACCTGTTGCAGGGACCCAGGTGACAGAGGCAGCTTCCAGTTTAGAAACAACAGATCCAGGGTTCAGTCACTGCAAATGCCCCACACTGATGTAAGCACTCATCTCTGCGAGCCTTGTGATTGTGTTCAGGTCCCCAGACCTTTTCCTCTGTGAGGGTCTGGCTGGATGCTATATTTTTGCTTGCAGTCTGGAGGGAGGCTGGTGAGCAGTCGGTTGCTGGAGCCCCCTGCATGCTTCTGTGAAAAGAGAGAAAAGGGAGACACTTCCAGAAACATGGTGAAAAATCACCATGCAGAACTTAGTGGCTAAAGAAACCCTGAAACACAAGGTAAAGACCAGGGGAGATGAAAGGCAAAGAACTGATGTTCTCTTGAGCTCCAAATCTCCGCCTCTTCTCCACTGCCCCTACCAACCCTCCCCATTCCTCACATCCAAACGCACTCTCACGATTCCCCTACCTTGAAAGCTTATGACCTGAAGTAGTGACTTTACCCCACCATCGCTCATCCACAGTGACCATGAGGTAACTGGGCCCGCATGGGTCAAGGGGGTTGACTGAAGGGCCCTGAAGCTCCATCCTGAGCCTGATCCATGCAGTGATATGACTAAGGTTAGTGATCTGGACCATGACCGAAAGTGAACAAGAGCCCTGGAAGAAGTTCAGGGGGAGAGCAGAGACCAGGGGTGACGGTGGGCCAGCCCACAAGTTCCCACATGAACAGAGGCAGTCCAGCAGCTCTGCTCAGGGTCAGAACTCACCCAGCACAGAGTGGCACTCAGACTGGTGAGGACAATTCATCGTCATCAACTCACTCTCTGTATTCGGTTGATAGTATGGGCAGGAGCGAGAGCTGTGGCCTTCCCTGGCGGCTCAGCTGTAAAGAATCAGCCTGCCAATGCAGGAGACTCAAATTTGATCTGTGGGTCTGGAAGATCCCCTGGAGAAGGAAATGGCCACCCATTCCAGTATTCTTGCTACAGTTTCTATGGGGGTCACAAAGACTTGGGCACGGCTTAGCGACTGAACTAAGGTCACCAGTTCCCTTGTGGCTCAGCTGGTAAAGAATTCGCCTGCAATGCGGGAGACCTGGGTTCAATCCTTGGGTTGAGAAGATCCTCTTTAGAAGGGAAAGGCTACCCACTCCAGTATTCTGGTCTGGAAAATTCCATGGACTGTATAGTACATGGGGTCGCAAAGAGTCGGACAGCACTGAGCAAATTTCACTTTCACTTAGAGACTAAACAGCAGCAACAATGATAGCTGTAGCACGTTACCTTAAGAGAACATTGGTGGACTGCATGGAGAGATACAAATCAACTGGGACTCAAGGAGAAAACTGCTTGCAGCCTCGCCTACCAGACAAAGAGGAAGAAGTCATCAAACTAGACCAACCTGGAATTGGAATTAAGTCTGGGAAGAGCCCCCAGGACTCTTCAACCCAGCAGAAGTAGGAGTCCTCATAATCAAGGCCGAGAGGCAGGAATGGAAACCTGGAGGCCAGTCCTCGCCCAAAACTCCAACCACAACAATGGCAACTTACATGCATTGATTGCCTACCTATGCTGTGAACTTGACATTGAGCACCTCATCCTCTCCACGTGAAGAAAGGTTATCGGGGTTCCCATTTTGGAGATGAGAAAGCAGAGCCTCAGAGAGCAGCCTGTGGTGACTTCACTCATAGGAGATGAAATCCAGATGAGGCCAAGGCACCCTAACTCTAGAACTCAGTGCTTTTATTCCACTTTTTCCAGTTTTTTACTGAAGCATAATTGACAAATAAATTGGATATATTTAAGATGTCCAACAAGGATGTTTGGCAGAAAACAACAAAATTCTATAGAGCAATTATCCTTCAATTAAAAAACAAATAAATATTTTAAAAAGATGTCCAACATGATTATATATGTGTGTGTGTGTGTGTACACACACACACAACACACACTGTGAAATGATTACTACAATCAAGTTACCATCCATCACCTCACATAAGTTACCAGTTTAAAAGTTATAGCTTCATATATTGGCTCCCTTGAGGAAGTCCCATGGAGGAGATAAAGGAAATAGAATTAGATGAGGCAAACTCAGCACCCTGCCATGCAGACACCAGGTAGACCCCGAGGGTACAGGTACAGGATGGCAGTCACCCAGTTCCTTCTCAGTGCCTGCGGCTGGCTGTCTTCAGCTGTTTGTAGTCCAATTCATTTCATTTCTTCTTTGGCCCTTGAATTACCCATCTCCTTTGCTCTTCTCAGTCAAGCAAACCTTTGACAAGTCCAAACCTACTTTCGACAGGTCCTTGCCCTTCTGAGTATGGAAGTGTGTGATCTTTCCACTCCTTCACATGAACAGACCCTCCCCCACCAGAATTCTCCCTCACTTTATCCAGGACCCTCTTCCCATGAGTTCCAACCACATGGATTGACTTCATGAAGATGGTCAGGGTCCAAATACCCCCAAAACTTATTATGAAAAGCTGTTGTTCAGCTTGATCTTCAGTTAGTGTTTGTTTAGAGAAAACAGGAAGAGTCATTTGTGGCTTCTTTGAAGGAATATGCTGCTGCTGCTGCTGCTGCTAAGTCGCTTCAGTCGTGTCCAACTCTGTGCGACCCCATAGACGGAAGCCCATCAGGCTCCACCATCCCTGGGATTCTCCAGGCAAGAACACTGGAGTGGGTTGCCATTTCCTTCTCCAATGCATGACAGTGAAATGTGAAAGTGAAGTCGCTCAGTCATGTCCGACTCTTCCCAACCCCATGAACTGCAGCCTACCAGGCTCCTCCACCCGTGGGATTTTCCAGGCAAGAGTACTGGAGTGGGGGTGCTATTGCCTTCTCTGTTGAAGGAATATGAACCTTCACCAAAGCCCATTTGAGGCCTTGAGTATAGTCAGAGCTAAGGAATCTTTGTGTGCCCAGCTGAAGACTAGGGTAACACCTCTGTCTACTGTTGGATCATCAGATTCCCACCTTTGCTCCTATTGTCAACTTTCCAAGTTTGCATAAATAATCTTTATTATTCTACTTACTGTAAACTCCTTCAGAGAATATGTCTGTTTTCCATAGGGCCTAGCACACATCTCTGCCAATAGTATAAAGTGAATAAATTTAATAAAATACGTTAGTAAACTGTCAGTGCAGTCAGGAGATTTGGGGACGGTAATTTTATAAAATCCCACTTGTAACAAAGGCACACAGTCCAACTTCAACCAACAACTCACCATGGCACTAAAACAGACCTCAGTTTCCCCATTTGCTAGTTGCTGTGCCCTTTGTGTAGATGAGCCTCCAGCCTCTGCTGCTAACTTGCTTCAGTCATGTCCGACTCTGTGCGACCCCTTGGACTCTAGCCCACCAGGCTTCTCTGTCCACGGGATTCTACAGGCGAGAATACTGGAGTGGGTTGCCATTTCCTTCTCCGGGAGATCTTCCCCACCCAGGGATCGAACTCAGGTCTCTTGTGTCTACCTGCATTGACAGGCAGATTCCCCCTAGGAAGCCCAATCTCTAGCCAGAAGATATTTAGAACATTCCTCAAAAATTGTTTGATTAATTTTAAGACCTTGAGCTAAGTCAGCACTGGAACCTGATTATACACATCAATTTCCACAGAGATTGAGAGGTGCCTCCCAGGGGCCATTAGCCTCTCCTTCGCAAGAAGAACCCCAGTTTTTAGTTGGGACCATTGGTTCTCCAGCCTTTCCAGCAGCTAAAGGTAAGCACATGACTGAGCTTCAGCTAATGACAAATGAGCAGAAATGTATGTGGCTCCTGAAAAATGTCTTTGGAGGGAAGGAGCTGGCCCCTCTCCCTCCTCCTTCCTGCCATCTGGAAAGAAAAGCTGGTGGCTGGACCTGGTGATACAGAATCAAGACTTCACCTTGGAAATGAAATTCACACATAGGAAAACAATATGGAAGGCAGAC
The DNA here is from genome assembly GCF_002263795.3 of Bos taurus. Taxonomy (NCBI): domain Eukaryota; kingdom Metazoa; phylum Chordata; class Mammalia; order Artiodactyla; family Bovidae; genus Bos; species Bos taurus. The sequence continues at coordinate 95,846,376 of NC_037336.1, forward strand.
TGAGTGCTAACACCAGGGGACTGCCCACCGGCTCCAACCCTGCCCACGACTGCCAACCTCTAGACTTCCTCTGCATGAGACAGAGAAAAAAAATTTAACTTCTCCTGGAGAGAGGGCTTCTCCATTGCTCCCAGGCAAATCTAATTCAAGCCAAACTCAACCTGACATGGCAAGCCCTCCAGCCTTGCAGGTGCGTTTTTTAAGGTGGTGAAAATGCAGTGATGCAAATTATTCTTAATGAGTCCACTGGGAGGAACTCCAGCAGTTAAAGAGAATTCAGGTTCACAGGGTCTAGCCCCAAGTAGCAATTTCTAGCATGCTTTACAATGTACAGCGTGAACTGACTCGGTTCGGTCCTAAACTCTCTCCCATATCAAAACTCCCCTCCCCTTTAGGAGAAACTCACATTCCTTTTGATCTGGGTGAAATTCCTACAGCTGCCCTCCGGCCCTGCCCATTTTCCAAGTGAAGCGATGAGGGAGGCCCTGAAAACAACCTGTCAATCACAGTTTCTGTACGAGACCAGCTCCGTTCCCAGGGCCTTCCCGGGGAATTGCCCCTGCCTGTCCTGCTTTCTGAAACATCATGACCCTCATAAATGAAGTTGCCTGGAGGAGAAAAGGGGCTTCCCAGATGGTGCTGGTGGTAAAGAACCTGTCTCCCAGAGCAGGGGACTTAAAGAGACACGGGTTCGACCCCTGGGTCAGGAAGATCTCCTGGAGAAGGGAATGGCAACCTGCTCCAGTATTCATGCCTGGGGAGTCCCATGGACAGAGGAGCCTGGCAGGCTACCATCCATAGGGTCATAAACAGTCAGATACAACTGAAGCGACTTAGCATACATATCATGCAAGCATGAAGGGAGGAAAATCAGTACTTTGTAACCAAATTTCCAACAGTCACAAGGCCCAGGTTAATCCTTTGCTGAGATTATTGAGAGGCGAAAGCTGAATGTGAGTCCCTGATATTCACAGGGCATCCGGGTTTATGCCCTTCAGAATACACACTTGGGGCTCCCCGGAGTCAAACATTTCTGTCTGAAACACATCGGGGCCCATTTATTAGCTACAGCATAGCTCCTAATTTCTTCTTTATAAACAGAAGATCAGAACACCACTCAGCATGATCCCCACCTTTATGAAGCCACTCAGGCACTCGCCAGCCAGTGTCTGAGTCACACGGTGCCCTTTGGGTTACTAAACCACTGTCTGATAATTCATAGACAAATATTTTTAGAATACTGTGTAGCTGTTACGGGGCTTGCAAACCCTCTGCAGCCCCTGAGGCTCTTCCCAGAAACAAGAAAACTCAATATCAATTAGACAAGCTTTTCTCCTAAACAGTGCCCACCTTGAATCTCTGCACCCTTCAAAACCTCCTAAGCATCTGCCCTTCTCCTCTCTCCAAACGTTTAGGGCCCACGAACCCAGGGTTTACATTTTCTTCTCCCTCCTCCTAAAGTTCCCACTCAGGGCCTGATGCCTGCAAGGATGGGCTGGCTTGGATGGGGCTGGGGGCTGTCATCCCCACTCTGCTGGAATGATCTCTCCCTTTCCTAGCCTCTCCAGCTGCCTTCTGCTCTATTTTCCCCCTTTACACAGAAACTCTCAGCCTTTTCCTCCCCTCCCTGCATTAGGAACTGGCTCCTCTTCAGCCCCGCTCTCTGGGGCTTCCGTGTCATTTTTCTCAGCCAGGTCTCTGATTGCAGATCCAGGAGCCACCTGCTCTTCCCACCTCCCCCTCCTCTGAGCATCACTGGGACATCTTTCTAGAAAATGTGGTTATATGCAGTAGACTGTGTCGAGGAAATAGGAAGATCTCACTTTTATTGAACATTTACTCTCTGCACATAGTATATTTATTTTTTGCCCCTAGTACGTTTTCTCATTTGATACTTACAGTGAGTCAAGGTGGTTTGTCTTGATATTCCCATTTTTTAGATGAGAAAAACCAAAGCTTTGAATGGATAGAAAACTTTTCCAGGATTATAGCATGTGCTAAAGTCTGCACTCAAATCCAGGGTTGTATGACTTTACAGCCCATCTTTCCACTACAGTCTAAAATAGGACAGCTCTAAAAGTAAATAAATAAATAAAAGGATTTCCCTGGTGGTCCAGTGGTGAAGACTCCATGCTCCCAAGGACGGGGCACAAGTTCGATCCCTGGTTGGGGAACTAAGATACTTCAAGCCACGTAGCATGTCCAGATTATTACATTAGCATGGCCTAAGAATTAATTAATTAAAATGGGACATCTCTGACAAATATATTAGAAATTATTACTATTTACCAGTTACCTGAAAATGCAATTCAATTATTTTACTCTGAATCCTAGAATTAAGGCAGTAAGAAAACACCTTGTCTAATTTGGAAAAAATAGTTGGATTTTTGAATTTTTTTTTTTAATTTGAAGTCCCTTAAGACAATAGCATGCCAATTTCAGGACCAAGCTAAGAAAGAAGCACTTAAATCCTAATTTCATTTTAAAAGAATTAAGAGTTTTATTAAGGTCAAAAATAGAGCTTAAGACACAGAGTCCAAAGTTTAACTATCCTGAATTTAGGCAGGAACAATACAATCAAAAAAAGAATTTACATAATAATCTGGACAATTTGGGGAAATATTTTGTAAATGTAATATATAAAATAAAGTTTGGTCACAGAAAGTCCCCACTTCACATTTATGATGCCAGCAGCAACTCAGCTACATCCATTTAAATTCATACTTTAGTTTCTAGAATTGCCAACTTCCTTTAATCCCAATTGGAGAAGGCAATGGCACCCCACTCCAGTACTCTAGCCTGGAAAATCCCATGGATGGAGGAGTCTGGTAGGCTGCAGTCCATGAGGTCGCTAAGAGTCGGACACGACTGAGCGACTTCCCTTTCACTTTTCACTTTCATGCATTGGAGAAGGAAATGGCAACCCACTCCAGTACTTCAGGAAAAAGAAAGGAATATTTGCTTTCGAGTATGTGCCTTCTTTGTTTCAAGGGAAGGAAAGAAGGAGGGTTAGCCTAGGTGAACATCTCTGAGATTCTTATTACGTATGTGGAAAATGGACTGAAATTGTCAAGAAACTGATTTCTGTAAGACTGGGCGGTCTCCAGGCAGGAGTGATTGTGGATTTATTCTCAGCAGTTGAAGTCACTGGTTTATCCTTTTTATTAAATTTTTCATCTTCAGTTTTCAGTGCTGTTGCCAAGTTCCATGAGAAGATGCTTAAAGACATGTTACTGGGAGCAAAGGGCCCCTCTGCTGTATGAAAGTAATCTCCCTGGTCCCCTCCTCCTATCCCCCAAGGCCTTCAACAGACACATAAAATACATAAATTCCATTTCCGTATGTGGCCTGGAATGCTAGTTGTCATCACGCTATTGTGTCTGCTGTAAATATTTGTGTTCTAGGAAGGCAACTGATTATAGCTCCGCAGGAGGGATGAGGGACCCACAGCCTTTACTCTCTTCCCATTTGTATCATCGCTTCCATTTCCTTCTCTTCTGAGAAGCTGTAGGACTACTCCCCTGTAGCAGGGAAAATTCAGGTACCACCCTAAAACCCAGAAATGGGAATCAGCTGGGTAGCACCTAGAGCTCAGACTTCACCTCCTCACCATTTGGGGCTGCAGCCCACCCACATCCCACAGGAGGGAGGCAGAGAAGGAAGGTTAGGGAGATCTTTATTGGGAGTGGGTGAGGCGGGACTACCATTAGTCTTAAGGCTCCCAAAACTTAATTCTGCCCAGCCTTCCTGCCTGCCAGGCTCCAAAATACTGTTGGCTGTTTCACAGCACAGGGCATTTGTCCCACATGTTCTCAAGTCAATAAAGATCAGCTTTGTCCTGGAGTATTTAAAACATACAGAAAGGCAGAAAGAATGACGCAACCAAAACCCGTTCCCATCACCCAGATTTTTAAAGCACTGAGGGCGCAGAGATGTCTAGGCAGGTGGACATTCCAGACCAGCTTTGCCAGTCAATGCCGCCCCTGATTCATCTCCCTATGTTGGGACACCCAGGGGTTTGCATCTCATGTATCAGCTAAGATGTGTAAACAGCACATCTAATTCCTTGAGCTGATGAAAGGTGCCGTGTAATCATGGTACATGCTCCACCAACAGAGCTCATGCACCCAGAATATCCCTGCAGCATCCCAGGCTGGAGGCCCCGAGGAAGGACCACCTATGCATAGATGCATCATAATTGTGCTGAGTTCAGTGGTCACAATTATCCTAATTTGAAGCCTAAAGAACTCCCAGGGCACATCCAATGAAACTCTCACTTTACAGATGGCAAAAAAATTGATTCTCCTTTTTCCATACATACAGATGACCAACAGGCAGATGAAAATATGTTCAACATCACTAACTATTAACATTGGTGTTAGTTGCTCAGCTGTATCGACGCTTTACGATCCCATGGACAGTAGCACACCAGCTCCTCTGTTCGTGGGATTCTCCAGGCAAGAATACTGGAGTGGATTGCCATTCCTTTCTCCAGGGCATCTTCTCGACCCAGGGATTGAACCCAGGTCTCCTGCATTGTGGGCAGATTCTTTACCATTTGAGCCACCTAATTAATAGAAAAATGCAAATCAAAGTCACAGCAAGATATTATCTCACACCTGTCAGAATGGCTATCATCAAAAAGACAAAAAAAAAAAAAAAAAAACAGAACAAATGTTGTCAAGGATGTGGAGAAAAGGGAACCCTTGTGCACTTGCTGATAAGAATGTGAATTGGGGCCGCCACTATGGAAAACAGTATGGGATTCCTCAAAAAAATTGAGAATGGAACTACTATACAATCCAGCTATCCCACTTCTGCATTTTATCCAAAGATATGAAAACAGTAGTCCAAAAAGATACACGCACCCTTATCTATGTTTATCGCAGCCCTGCTTCCAACAGCCGAGATACTGGAGCAACCTAAGCAAACTAGGTGCCTATCAACGAATGAATGGAAGAAGAAGATGTAGTATATTAAGCAAAGGAATACTACTTAGCCATAGAAAAGATGAAATCTTGCCATTTGGACAACACGGTTGGCCCTTGAGGGTATTATGCTAAAGGAAATAAGCAGTGTCCCCAAGGTCACACTTGATAGAGTCTGGGCTAGAAACTCTAGTACCACTCAGTCTGATGCTTTTTCCATCATCACACCATATTGCTTTCGTGAAGAGTAAAGTGGAATCCATGCGCTCTTGTGTTGACCATCAACGAGGAGAAAGCAGGGAGCAAAGGTGGTGTTGGATGCGTTGTCTCCTTTCACAACATTGGCTTCATTTGGGGCAGGTTTCATCCCGACTTCCCAGCACCTTCTGTGGCTCCCTGTCTGGACTCACCTCACTGAACCCTTCAGCAACACCCCAGTCCCGTTCCCTCTGCCCTTTGCTGTGCCAGGCCACTCAGAGCAAGGAGCGATCCCGACAGACACTACACAGCTGGGTAACTGCCCGCTGGCAGCCCTCAGCTCCCAGTGCCCCTCAGACTCCCTGACACCTGACCCTGAACCTCTTCCTACTGTCATTGACAGGGAGCAGTTCATTGAGACTTCTCCCATTCTCTTTCCCTCCACTATCAGAAAATCCAAGTGCAATATCCAAAATGCAAAAACACGAGGAAAGAAATAATATACAGGAAGAGAAAAGGAAGGGACGTGGATCCACCAACTAAAAATAATAATAATAATAAACCTAACATTGGAAAATAAAGAACAGGCTATAATTCTGTCTTCTCGTGAACATACTTCCGAGTGACTAAATCTCCCGAGTATTTGGGTGAAGCAGTGAAATCAAATCTGGAGACACCAAGAAAGCTTGCACTTTCATGTCAGGGAGAAAGGGGCGTCTGGACTTCTAGTCACCTGGGGTCTGGATACAAAACACAAATACAGACCCCGGTCCCAGCTGCCTCCCTGTCAGGTCCCGGCTCTGCCCTCATCCACACGACGTCCCCTCAGGACGGTGACAGGGCCTGACTCCCACACAGCCTGGACGGCAGCAAGGAGCCCTGAGGCCAGGTCCAGAAAGAGGCCTGCACGTGGCACTCAGAGCTCCTCCATCGCCGCCCCCGAGCTCTGAGAGATCTGATCTCCCACCATCTCCAAGTCTGGCCTTGGGCCATGGGATTCAGATGAACTCAAGGGTTAGAGTCAGTCAGTTCAGTTGCTCAGTCATGTCCAACTCTTTGCAACCCCATGAACCACAGCACACCAGGCCTGCTTGTCCATCACCAACTCTCAGAGTCCACCCAAACCCATGTCTGTTGAGTCAGTGATGCCATCCAACCATCTCATATTCTGTCGTGCCCTTCTCTTCCTGCCCTCAATCTTTCCCAGCATCAGGGTCTTTTCAAATGAGTCAGCTTTTCGCATCAGGTGGCCAAAGTATTGGAATTTCAGCTTCAAAATCAATCCTACCAAGGAACACCCAGGACTGATCTCCTTTAGGATGGACTGGTTGGATCTCCTTGCAGTCCAAGGGAATCTCAAGAGTCTTCTCCAATACCACAGTTGAAAAGCATCAATTCTTTGGCTCTCAGCTTTCTTTATAGTCCAACTCTCACATCCATACATGACCACTGGAAAAACCATAGCCTTGACTAGACAGACCTTTGTTGACAAAGTTAGAGTAGCTGAATGCAAATATCCCTTTTACTTTAAAGCCCTAAAGACCCTGTGATTCCAGGGTTACTTTTCTGCAGGGCTGGGGATCCTGACATTCCCAGAAGGGTTTCCCCAAGTTGGGCCCTGTGGGCCCCAGAGAAGCCCTCATTGACCTGAAGAACCCCTCTTTCTTCTCCTCACCTTGGTTCCCAAGTCCTGGCAGTCGGGCAAGAGAGGAGAAGACACGCACGTGTCTGTGAGGAAACCTCATGAAAGTGGCAGCTGACCACTGACGAGGGCAGACGGGGACCCAGGCTGGGGACCATCCTCTCTGGGTGCCATGGAGACAGACACACAGCAGCCGCATCACCACCTCACAATACGCTCCAGAGAGGCAGGCTTAGATCTTATGCTGCCTCCAGAACTGTCCAAGCTTGTGCATCCAAGCAAGTTACTTAACCTCTTCAAGACTCACTGTCCACCTCTAAAACAAGGAGGATAGTTTAACAACTCAGAGGGAAAGGAAATCAGTCCTGACTATTCACTGGAAGGACTGATGCTGAAGCTCCAATACTTTGGCCACCTGATGTGAAGAGCTGACTCGTTGGAAAAGATCCTGATGCTGGGTAAGACTTCAGACAGAAGAAGAGGATGACAGAGGATGAGATGCTTGGTTGGCATCACCAAATCAGTGAACACGAACTTGGGCAAACTCCAGGAGACAGGGAAGGACAGGGAAGCCTGGCGTGCTGCAGCCCATGGGGTGGCAAAGAGCTGGACACAACTGAGCAACTAAAAAATAACAACAAAATGAGGAAATACACAAAAGTGTCTTAGCACAGTGACTGGTGCATAGTAAGCAAACAATATCATTCACCAGCAGGTCTCACAGGAGCTGAGAACTAAATAATCTTGGAAATATTATTAGATGGGTCCACCCATCTAGAAAGAGAAATTACTAGAAAGAGAAATTACTCTCCCAAGTTCATGCCTCTTGTTGGCACAGAGTACAGATCAGAATTCGTGTCCACTGGGCCACATCTGTGTGCTCCTGACCCCTCACCACCTGAAGACTGTTCTCTGTCTCAGCTTAGCCCTTTTCCTAATGACCACAAGCTGTCTTTAATATTTGCTTGGTGTTCTCTGTTAAGCTGAAAATGCCACCTTCTCAAGTGCCATTCAGCCTGATTCCCTTCTCAGAGAGGCCCTCAGACTCGGGAAAGGCATAGCATTTCATCCAGTATCTCTGTAAACTTGGCATCAGGCATCCTTCCTTTCCCTTTCCTACTTTTCTTTTTGAGCCCTTTGGGTACTCACAGTCTCATCTACAACCAACTTGGGAAATCCAAGCGCTTGTAATGGCTCGTGTCAAAGCTCTCGTCTCACCTTCTGTCGTGAACAGGTGACCTCTCATGTGTCCTTGAGGGTCGAGGGCTGGGTCTATACATCACCTCAGGTACAGAAGCTACCGCTGGGCCATGTCACCTGGCCCTAGGGACAGGGACACAACTCCCACGACAAACATTTTACAGCTGTGTTGAAGAAATGTGGCTTCTGCTCTGGAAGTGAACTTCAGAAATGGGTTTTCTTACTAGGATTCTCACCAGCTACCCTGACACTTCTTGTCATAAGACACTTGTTCAGTATCCATTGATCCGAAGTCAGCTAAATTCAAAGCTGACTCACTGGGTGACAAATATACTTAGAGGCAGTGCCACAATTTATGAAATAGAAATTCTATTTTCAAAATCATTTCAACTCAACACATATTTACGGAGCACCCTGTGTGCAGGGCTCAAAAGAGGCATTTTTATGTACTTTTCTTTGTTTAATCCTCATACTCCCCAACACGTAGGTTTTCTTCTGTTTCAGTGAGTATTTCGTGAAGGCAAAAGTGAACAGTAGTACAGCCCAGGGCCAGAGGCAAAAAATTATATATACATCCTTGTCATCAATTCAGTATAGTATTCATACATTTCTCAGGGCTTCCCTGGTGGCTCAGATGATGAAGAATCTGCTTGCATTTCTCTACTTATGTGTTCTATGAAAAACATACTTCATTAGTGGAATTAATAGCCATATAGTTTTACATTAAAAGGATCGATTAAAGTGGTTTTATTCTGAGCAGGAAAATTTATGATAAGCCCTTAGTTACTATTTTATTATTATCTAGTTACTGTTGCATTATCTTTTGGGAAGCCAGATGGGTGGTAGAAACTCAGAGAGCTCCTGTGATTCACGAGGATTTTCAGATTTTAACAGTTTGCTCAGCATGACCAAGATTACAGCAGGGCCCAGGAGCAGGTATTACTGGAGTGACTGTTAACATGACTCAAAGCAGGACACACATGAATCCCTCCACCCCTCAAGGGGGTCTGTGTGGAGGCCGACTGTGACCCTGGGGTGTCGATCTCACGTGGTGACACCGAATTGTGAAATCCTAGATAGACCCAGGATGGGTAGACAGCTGCTGCCAATTAAAACCAGCCCAAAGAAATGATCATTCTTATTACTGGGTAATTTATAGCATTCTCTCTGATCTTCTGCCCTGGGAACCATGTGCTTCAAGACATCTTGCACAGGGATGAGAACACCCGGCTACAATAAAGCCTTATTTAGGTTACTGTTTATTGAGATGACTAGAGGCCTCCCACCAGCCCGAGTTGGTAGATTTCAGCAGGATTTTGTCACTGCTGGAAAGCTGGCTCTCAGGCCTTGCCATGTAAACAGAGAGGCATTTCTATACCATCCGGTGGTGGATTAACCCCTTGGTAACTTGCCGACATTCAGCCGAACTCTCAGGGATTCACCAACATCCTCGTTCATTAGTCATCTCTTTTATTGAGCTTGTGCATCCACATATTGTGTATGCTAATTTTTGATATTAACCTAAATAAAGCATCAACAGAAGGCAAATCTCCTGGTCCAGATGGACCAAAAGAAATAAAATCATTTCTGTCTTTTGCGGAGGTTATTCCACTGCTTCCTGCCAACAGTGCTGTGGTGGAAAGCTGCCTGGGAATAAGCATGTATGTTTCAACTTAGCTGGGATGTTACTTCCCACGTGTGGACGCAGCAGGGCCCGTGGCCTCTGGAGGAGGTGTCCAGGAGTGGGTCCTCCTCGGTGGCTGCTGAAGGCAGAGGAAGGCAGCGTGTCCTGACTCTGTGCACATCTGGCAACCTCCTGCTTCCCAGTGGGTTCTTCTGCATATTCGCCAGCAGGAGAAAATGGCAGTATTTTTCTCACTGTAGATTGCAGCTTCAATTTCCTGATCTCTAATCTGCCTCTTAGAGTGTAGTCAGGGAGAGCTGACTCCACTTAGGTGATCAGCTCTGGGATTCTGTTGATGTCTTGACCTCTAGCCACAGATAACCCTTATTACCTGGCCCTAGAGGTCCTGTCTAAGCTGTAGGTCAGTATCTTAAGGTCTGGTGGCCTGACTTCAAGGTCTGAGTCAGCTTGAAGCAACCACCATCTCCCATATAGGCCTGGGCTAGTCCAGCAGACCAGACAGTGCATGCGGGCAACCAGCACGCTGTCTGCTCCCTGCCCCCCAATAGAGGGAGACCTCTCAACTATTCTTCCTTCTTGCGGATCCTGTTCAAATCATCCAGTATATAAAGTACATGACAATTGATTGAGTTCTTTATTAATCACAACTTCAGTGCTGTTGTAGATCCCTCATTCACTTTGATCAGACTCTGATAATCCCAAATCTCTCAGCTACACATTTATAAATTATTGAGAAAGAATTTTTTTTTTGGCCATGCTGCATGACATGCAGAATCATAGTTCCCAACTAGGGATCAGATCTATGGCCCCTGCAGTGGAAGCACAGAGTCATAACCACTAGACTGCCAGAGAAGTCCCAGGAAGGCATTTTTAGAAGGCACTTATTTGCCCTAAATGTATTTCAATTAATAAGGGGTAAGGGGAATCAGGAATGCCAAAGGTGGGATGTAAGCTGGAATTTTAAGTAGGACAATAAGTACAGACCTTATGAGAAGGTAACATCTGAGCAAAGATCACATTTCACTGTACAAGGTATTGCAAGATAACCAAGGTGAATCAGACACAGCATCTGAGCCTAAGTAGTTTGTCTCTAGTAAAGGAAAATTTTCAAGACACACACCAAACTGAAGTCATAAAAGACAGAAGTAAAGGTGTACATAAATAGCGGTGAAAGAAAGAATATTTTAATTCTAATGAGATATGTGTAAGTAAATAGCTTTTGTCCTGGAATGAAGACAGGGAGAAAAAGGCAATTACCTGGCCTAGTAGCTTGATGAGGAAGGGAGGAAAGGGTTTGAGCCAGTGTTAGAAAAGCAGATGGTATAATGTTGGGAAGAGGTGAGCATGTGTGAAGCTTGGAGGAGATGGGAGAAGGGTCAGTGGGTGGTGATGAAACATACAGCGTGATGACTGTAATTAACAATGTGTGTGTATACACTCTTTGTGAATCCATGGATTGCAGCCCACCAGGCTCCTCTGTCCATGGGATTCTCCAGGCAAGGATACTAGAGTGGGTTGCCATTTCCTTCTCCAGGGGATCTTCCCAATTAGGGATTGAACTTGTGTCTCCTACATCCTCCTGCATTGGCAAGCAGATTCTTTACCACTAAACGACCTGGGAAGCCCTAATTAATTATTATTATTTAATAATAATTAATAATACTGTGTTGCATATCTGAAAGTTGCTAAGGGAACAGGTTGTAAAAGTTCTCATCACAAGAAAAAGTTCTGTAACTTTGGTGATAGATATTATCTAGACTTATCATAGTGATCATTTCACAATATATACCAATATTGAATCATTATGTTGTATGTCAATTATACCTTGAGAAAATAAAATAATCATAATCATAAAATAGTCAATGGTGAGAAAGCAACTAGAAGGTATGATAGATGTTTGTCTTCCAGGCAAGAATGGTCTAACCATGTTTCTTACATGAAATACTTGGGATTCCCCCAAATAATACTTTTAAAGTGATTCATTTATGTTTAGGATGGCCATGTGCACATTGCTATATTCAGGGTGGGTAACCAGCAAGGATCTACTGTGTAACACAGGGAACTCTGTTCAATGTTATGTGGCAGCCTGGATGGGAGGGAAGTTTGGGAGAGATTTGATACATGCATATGTATGGCTGAGTCTCTTTGCTGTCCACCTGAAACTATCACCACATTGTTAATCAGCTACACTCCAATATAAAATTAAAAGTTCAATTTTAAAAATTAAAAAAAAAAACACTCTTCTCTGTATTTGGGCAAAGGAACCACATTAGCCAGTACGTCATTGCCAATGACTATCAAAGTGTTCCGTCCAGGCTGTGTGGTGAGGCAAGCGAGGTCAGAGAAGGAACTGTGAACTGTGAGGTTTAGGGTCGTCTGACGGCTGGGAAAAGAGAGTAAGGATGAGGAGCAGTCGCCGTGGGAGAGGAGGAGGGAGAATACAGGAAAGAAGTGTCAGAGAGAATGTCAGGAAAGGAAAGCCCAAGCTGACCTAGAGCGCAGACCCTAATGCTAAGGGGTCCAGTGTGAATGGGAGAGCTGACATGGACCACAGGTGAAGGTCATTTGGGACCGGGAGGCTGACTTGCTGTGGGTCTGTTTTTCCTTCTCCAACCCATCCTTCTAGAAATCTCCAGAGTGCTCTTTCCAATAGCAAAATCTGAACTGAACTGCATGCCTGACAAAGGCCAACTGATTCCAACTGATGAACACGTGCACATCCTTCGAGCCTCTGCTCAGGTGTTAACTTCCTTGAGAAGCCTTCCTGGGCCCTCAGGTGGAGTCTGCCATTTGCTCCTCCACAGTCTCCCAGAACTGCTCGTAAGTGTCATTAGCACATATTGCTGTGTGTTGCAGAGTCAACATACTCAATTCTCCTCTAAAACCTAAGATCTTAAGGGCAAGAGTCAGTCTTCTTTATATCTGTGCCCTGGGCCTACACAAAGACTGGCATGCTACTTGTGCTCAATTAATGAAGCTTTAAGGGTAGGGGTTTTTAACAGGTGTGAATGGTTGGACCTCTTGGGAAATTTTTTCAAAATGCAGAGACCTTGGCCCTTCCCAGGGCTAATGGATCCAATCTCTGGGGCTGCATTTGGGTAATTGTGTTTTGGAGAAGCTTCTTTGGATGAGTCAGATGCTGTTCGTGATGAAAAGCCTCTGCTCCAGAGATGCGGCTCCAAATTCTATGCACGCTACTGACATCACTCGTGGAGTCTGGAAGCAGGAAATCACCATGAAGAACCAAGGTTTCAGAGCCAGAAGGATCTGGATTCAATCTGTAGTCTCAGCCTATGAATCCATCGCCAGCCAACCATGGGAACTTGGGCAAATTCCTATACCTCTCTGAGCCTTGACTCAGAGGTTGTAAAAATTAAATGAGACCATAATACATAGTAGACACTCTGATTTCTGTAACAAATCAAAGTCTCGGGCATGCTCTTTCCACTCAATCCTGTCTATCAGAATAATGATGATCTTTCGTATGTTTGCAAAGCATATTATTCTTCTCACAAAATGTTCTTGCCGTTGACATCATTCAAACCTTTTAGTGACTCTGAGAAAAGGGGCAGAAAATGTCTTGTCTGGTCATTTTATACGTGAGGGAATGTCATTTCTTGGAAGTGGAAAGATTAGCCATGAGCATATCCGAGTGTCCATTTGGGAACAGACACCTTCCTGCTCTTCTCTGGGGCCACCAGCTCATCAGCACACACCTGCCGTCTCTCCCAGGTAGTTGCAGGTGTGCCGGGAGCTGGGGAGAAACCCCAGGCTGACAGCCATGGATAAGTCATCATCTGCCCAGGATAAGCGGAAAGCAGCCTGTCAGAAGTGAGGCTTCCATCTAGAAAGAAAAAACTCCAGGCAAAGAGAATGTCATGTACTACTGTGGAGAGGCAGGAAAGAGACTGGTGTGTGTGAAGGATAAACTCGTGGCTGATTCTGATGAGTAAGAGAATGTGCTGGAAGGGGCATCCTGGCCTGATCACAAAGAACCCTGAAAGACATTCACACTTTGTTTCCTTGGCAATGCAGAGCCACTGAAGATGGTTAGCAGGAAAATTGATAGCCTCAACATTCTGACCCTGGCTTTCTGAATGGATTAAAATAATAATAATAACAGAAGCTAAACACACACTAGGCACTGCCCTAAGGGCTTTACAAAAGTTAACTCAGTTAATCCTCATACCCACCTTTTGGACAGGTCTTACATGACTGAAGCAACTTAGCAGCAGCAGCAGCAGCAGCATCATTTATTTTCCTCGTTTTATAAATGAGGAAACTGGGATGAAGGAATGTTAAAGAACTTACCACCGTCACACAGCTGGTAAGTGGCAGAGCTCAGATTTGCTAGTGGTCTGGCTTAAAGGGTGATGCTTCTAATTACCCCAAGAGTGGTACCTCACAAGAAACCAAAAAGCAGACAAAGCAATTAAGAGATGGTAGCAGTTTTGGAGAATGAAAAGGGAAAGAAAGAAGACTTGGTTATGGATAAATCAATGTAGACTTCTAAACACTATTATTTAGTGTACGCGGAAACTTACTGGCCAGAAAATTGAAAGACAATTTTCACTAAGCATTTTTATAAGGAGAAGGATGATTGGTAAGAATGATTTGTTTTCACCTCCATCCTTGCTTTGCAAGTAAGGAAATGTTCGCAGGTGTTCTAAGGATGCTCCTTCTATCTGTCAAGCCCATTCTTTGCTCTGATGGGACTGATATCTCACACTTCGTATAGAGAATAGGTCATGGCTCAAGCAGAATGATCACAGGAAGGACAGCACCCAGTCTGTGCTTGCGCTCAGCCTCCTTCATCTTCTGAAGCCACACCTTCTAAAATGGTGGTGGTGGTTTAGTCATGACCGACTCTTGCAACACCATGCCTGCCAGGATCCTCTGTCCATGGACTTTCCCAGTCAAGAATACCAGAGTGGGCTTCCATTTACTTCTTCAGGGGATCTTCCTGACCCAAGGATCGAACCCGTATCTCCTACATTACAGGCAGATTCTATACTGCTGAGCTACCAGGGATTTCAGGCTTCCATTGTGGCTCAGCTGGTAAAGAATCTGCCTGCAACATGGAAGACCTAGGTTTGATCCCTGGGTTGGGAAGATCCCCTGGAGAAGGGAAAGGTTACCCACTCCAGTATTCTGGCCTGGAGAATTCCGTGGACCGTATAGTCCATGAGATGGTTAGATGGCATCACCGACTCAATGGACATGAGTTTGGGTAAACTCCAGGAGTTGGTGATGGACAGGGAGGCCTGGCATGCTGCCGGTTCATGGGGTCGCAAAGAGTCAGACACTACTGAGTGATTGAACTCAGTGAAGCGACTTTCACTTCACTACCAGGGATTTCCCTTTTAAAACGTACTTGGCAATATAAGATAGAAGAATATAAAGATTGGGAGGGTTAAGGAGAGGGATCAAGAGTAAAAACAGAACTGAAATACTTCAGCTCTTTTTGAAAATGACCAGAAATCTCAAAGCATAAAACACTTTCAAAGTTGCAACTGAAATGGAAAAAAAAGAACAGTGTGAAATGAAAGCGGGCCCAAAGCATTGCCTCAGCTGTCCCGGTGTCCTCCCGAAACGGCACTGAAAGTCTCTGTGCCGAGCATCTGGATGCTTCAGAGGCGTCCCTGCCGACCTCGTGCCCCTTCGCTGAGCTCATCTTGGATGGCTTCATGGACAGGCAAATCGTGTTTCATGTGCGGCTTTTAATATCTGTACTTGTTTTCTGGCTTCTCTTTGCAGAACCTCCAGAATGATGTCAGCTCCAAACTTTCCTGAAAGACTGTTTCCAAGGAGCTCCCATTTTGCCATCCTGAGCAGTTAACAGTAGCCTCTTCAGAAGCCATCCCTTTGGTGGGTTTTGCCATAGGCTGTTCCTTACAGGCAGACGTGATGGACACTAGCTGGCTGCTCTCCCAGCTGAGTGTCATTCCCTCCTGGGCATCCAGCTACTCCATTTCCCAGCATTAGGGGCACCCTGTGCCTGGGTTCTAGGCAAAGAAGGTGGCCAGAATGATGGACGCGATTTTCATTCTGGCCCCTGAAACCCTCCCACATGCCGTGTGAGCTCTGCTTCAGTCCTGTTGAGTTTGACATGCCAGTGAGACATCCAGAGCTGCACGTTTAGAGAAACGTCTGAACTCGAGATGCAATCACTGGTACAGATGTGATTGTCCAGAGGCAGGAGAATGAGGAAGGGCCGAGGACAGATCCATGAAGACCACCTGCCTTCACAAGGAAGGCTACCCAAAGAAGCTGGCGATGCATTCTGAGAAGGAAATGGAAAAAGAAAAGCAGGGTGAACTTTTCCATGAACATGAAGGAAGCAGAGTGTTTCCAGGAGACCGCAACCAATAGAGACAACTGTCACTGCATGTTCAATAAAAAGAGGAAAGAATAAGGGTCGGTCAGATTTGCCAGCGCCAAGGTCTTTGACGGCATTTGCCGGCATCTGGTGGGGATGGGGAGTGGGATTTGCTGGTGCAGGATACAGTCTTCAAGAGTGTGAGGACTGAAGGAGGACTTGATGTTTATGAGGGAAAGGAAGATGGAAGGAAACAGCAAGATAGAAGGAATATATTAACAACATGAAGAAAGGCATTTTAATGCGAAGACAAAGTAAATGAGAAAATTAATCCTCGTAATCATTCCAATTGTGTGTGGAGGGGCAGGTGGGGGGGTGGGGAGGGTAGATAAAGAGAGTGAGAAAGAACACACATACCAAAAAATTCAAAATACAATACACAAAAATTAGAAAGGTCATTATCCTCTAATAGTAAGTGGATTTGGGGGTTTTATTTTCCTTCTTCAGACTTTTCTGGATTTTCCAAGTCTTTGACGGTGACTACTATATTACACTGGTACCAGTAACAGGTTTTGGTTTCGAGACTCAAGCATGATTAAAAGCCAAGACCTAAGAGAAAGTGGGAAGAAAAAGAAGGAGGAAGAAGTGTGTTAAATAAAACTCTGAGGCAGGGTGGGGTGGGGAAGCAGCAACTCAGCTTAGTGGAGAACATTCTCCTCTGACACTTTATTTCCTCAACGCTGAGAGTGAGGAAGAAGCCACAAGCATGGGCTGAAGAGTTCAGAGCTGGGAATTGACAAGAACATGGAAACTCGTGGTCACCACTCCACCACCCACCCACTCACCCCTGAGAGCCCATGCCCTCCTGCCCCAGCTTCCTGTCGAGATTGTCCTACATTGTCTCCAGGACTGGTTCTTGGGGCAAAAAGAGAGCTGTCTTCCTTCCTTCCTTCTACCCAAAATTAGTTTTCCTGTTCATCCTATGTGGTCTTCCTCCAAGCAACAGCATTACCTAGCAGCCCGAGAATTAACTCACCGTGTGAAGCTGACAGTGAATAACAAATATCCCTTAACATTCCTTCCTACTGGTGAGAAGTTGCATTTTAATAGAAGACCTTTAGAGCTATGTGTTTTAATCAAGAGATGGACATTTCCACCTCTGTGGTGCTTGAGAGAGCCTTTTTATTTTTCAGTAGAAGGGGAATGGTGGTTCCAGTTTTCTCTAAACTCACCATCCAGATAAAGGTGTACCTTGTTTCCACGAGAGGACAGCAATGCTGATAGATGGGTTTTAAATCCTCTTCTGTTACAGACCACTTTAATGGAAAGACAAATAGCTGCATAAGATAAGAAGATTGTATACATCACATGTGTCCTTCCAGGACCGGGATAAAATAAAGATCTTTTAAGAAAAACAAAAACTGAGAGAGTTTGCTAGCAGCAAACCCTTACTAAAGGAAATCCTTAAGCATTTATTTCAGGAAAAAAGGATATTATCCCAGATGGAAAGAATGAGATACAGAAAGAAAAACAAAGAAAGGGGAAAATATGTGGGTAAATATGGAAAAATATTGATACATAAAATAAGAAGAATAAGCTAATAATAATAATAATGTTCTTAGGGAGCAATTTAAAAATAGAAATAAAATACATAGTAATAATACCACAATGTTAGAAGGAACAACTGAAATTGAAGTATTTTAAGGACATCATGTTACTTGGAAAGAGGGTTTACTGTCAATAACGTAACATTTTGATAAACTGTGTATATTAAATTTCTATGATAGCCATGAAAATAATAGAATGCAAAACTCTTAAACTACCATAGGAAAAAATAAAGTGAGAAAAACTGAACAATCAATCCAAAAGAAGATAAGAAAGGAGAGAGAATGGAACATAGAAATGGTGGAACAAGGAGAAACTGCAATTATTTTAATTAAAAATATTAAAATCACAACAATATATTGCTGTTGTTTAGTGGCTCAGTTGTGTCCAACTCTTGTGACCCCCGTGGACTGCAGCAAGCCAGGCTTCCCTGTCTTTCAGTAACTCCTGGAGTTTGCTCCTATTCATGTCCGTTGAGTCCTCTCTTGCTCCTTTTCTCCTCCTCTCCTTAATCTTTCCCAGAATCAGGGTCTTTTCCAATGAGTTGGCTGTTGGCATCAGGTGGCCAAAGAATTGGAGTTTCAGCTTCAGCACCAGTCCTTCCAATGAATATTCAGGGACAAGTTCCTTTAGGATGGACTAGTTTGGTCTCCTTGCAGTCCACGGGACTCCCAAGAGTCTTCTCCAGCATCACAATTCAGAAGCACAAATTTTGGGGTGCTCAGCCTTCTTTATGGTCCAACTTTCACATCTATACCTGACTACTCGAAAAACCATAGCTTTGACTAGATGGTCCTTTGTTGGCAAAATGATATCTCTGCTTTTTAACACACTGTCTAGGTTGGTCATTGCTTCTCTTCCAAGGAGCAAGCGTCCTTTAAGTGTCCAGAGGATTGGACGCTTTCAGTCAGTTTTCATTTAAATACCAAAGAAGGGCAATGCCAAAGAATGTTCAAACTACCACACAATTGCACTTATTTCACTTGCTAGCAAGGTAATGCTCAAAATCTGTCAAGTTAGGCTTCAACAAGATGTGAACCGAGAGCTTCCAGATGTACAAGCTGGGTTTAGAAAAGGCAGAGAAACCAGAGATCAAATTGCCAACATCTATTGGATTATAAAAAAAGCAAGTGAATACCAGAAAAACATGTTCTGCTTCATTGACTACGATAAAGCCTTTGACTGTGTGGATCACAACAAACTGGAAAATTCTTCAAGAGATGGGAATACCAGACCACCTGACCTGCCTCCTGGGGAACCTATATGCAGGTGAAGAAACAATAGCTAGAACCAGACACGGATCAGCCAACTGGTTCAAAATTAAGTAAATAGGTCAAGCCTGTGTATTGTTACCCTGCTTATTTAACCTCTATGCAAAGTACATGTGAAATGCTGGGGTGAATGACGCGCAAGCTGGAATCAAGATTGACAGGAGAAATATCGATAACGTCAGATATGTGGATGACATCACTTTAATGGCAGAAAATGAAGAGAAACTAAAGAGCCTCCTGATGAAGATGAAAGAGGAGAGTGAAAAAGCTGGCTTAAAACTCAACATTCAAAAAATGAAGACCATGGCATCCAGTCCCATCACTTCATGGCAAATAGATGAGGAAACAATGGAAACAGTGACAGACTATTTTCTTGGACTCCAAAATCACTGTGAATGGTGATTGCAGCCATGAAATTAAAAGACCTTTGCTCCTTGGAAGAAAAGCTATGACAGAACAATATAATAAACACAAAATGTCAGTAATTATAATAAATGAAAACAGATTAATTTCTCCAGTTAAAGACAATAATTAACAAGCGATTTTTAAAAGAAACACATTAAAAACAATTGGATACAAAAGCATTAAAAGGAAAAGGTAAAAATATATATGTGGATGAATACTAGTCAAAGGAAAACCATTGTGGTTATAGAAATTTTAGGGGAAAAAAGTGGACTTTAAAGCAAAAGGCACTGCTATAGGTATGGAGAGTCACTACTTAATGATAAAAGATTCAATTTGGTAGTAAATTAAAGTAATTCTAAACTATTATGCACCTAATCACAAGGCCTCAAAATAAATAAAGCAAAAACTGACAGAAGATATGAAATCAACAATTTCACCACCACCGCGGGCTTCCTAGGTGGCACTAGTGGTAAAGAAGCTGCTGCCGATGCAGGAGAGGGAAGAGACATGGGTTGAGTTCCTGGGTTGGGAAGATCCCCTGGAGGAGGGCATGGCCACCCACTCCAGTATTCTTGCCTGAAGAATCCCATGGGCAGAGAAGCCTGGCGGGTTACAGTCCATAGCATCACAGAGTTGGACACAACTGAAGTGACTTAGCACTCAGCACACCACCATTGCAATAGATTTTCAAATAAAACCCAGAGAAATTATGAATCTAAGCATTCCAAAAAATCATCAGAGACATAGAAGATTTGAAAATAAAAGAATTAAAAAGTTTGACCTAATAAACAGATAGAATATTATACCTAATAGCTACTCAGAGTATTTGTAAAAACTGACTATACAGAGTGCCATTACACAAGTTTCAACACATTTAAAAGAGTTGGCATCATACAGAACACATTTTATTACAATGGTCTCAATAGATATTATAAAATATAGCAAGGAGGCCACTAAAACTGCCATATATTTGAAATTAAGAATCACTTTTAAGTAATTTACAAATCAAAAATAATCAAAATGAAAATTGAAAAAAAATTTAACTGAGTGCTAATGAAAATACTATGTATCAAAGCTTTCAAGATGCAGCTAAAGCAGAACTTAAATGGAAATTCATGGCCTTAAAAATTTAGATTAGTGACAAAGAAAAGCCAAAAATAATTGCTATAAGCATCCATCTACAGGTCCTAGAAAAAGAATTGCAAAATAAATTCCATTTCAGTAGACAGAAGAAAACAAAGGTAAGAGAGAAAATTTATGGTACTAAAAAGAAACATAAAAGAGAACAAAGTAAGTCCTTTGGAAAGACTAAAAAATAGCAAACAACTGATAAAGAAAAAAAGAGAAATAAATACAATTAAGACAAAGTTTCAAGTATTGCTGATGTTAAGAAACAACAGAATATTAAGAAAAATGTTTAGGAAAAATTTTGTACAAATAAAATTTACAACATAACTGAAAGAGTCAAATTCCTAGAAAAATATTACTTACCAAAACTGAGTTAAGAAAAAATGAAAAACCTTAATAGTCTAACAAGCATTAATGAAATCAAATCAATAGATCTGTCAGAGAACACACTTTTGCACAAACTATTCTAGGATTCAGAAAAGAAAGGAACACCTCCCAAGTCATTCAGTGAGGTTGGTATAACACGTAGATGAAAGAGAGAGGGAGAAAGAACGAGAGAGAAGATAAAGAATGTAGTGTGTGATTAAGAACAAGGTGTCTGTCACACACAGAGAACAAGGTGGTGGTTGCCAGTAGAGACGGGGAGGGAAGGGGGAACCTAGGGGTAGGGGGCTAAGAGGTACAAACAACTAGGTATAAAGTAAACTATAAGGGGGACCTTTCTGGGGGTTCAGTGGTTAAGACTCCATGCTCCGAATGCAGGAGGCCCAGGTTCGATCCCTGGTCAGGGAACTAGATTCTGCAACTAAGACTTGATGAGGCCAGATAAATATCTTAAAAAAAAATAAACAAAATAAGCTACAAGGATGTATTGTACCACACAAGGCATATAGCCAATATTTTATAATAACTATAAATGGTTTATAATCTTTAAACCTTGGGACTCACTATATTGTACACCTGTAACTTATATAATACTGTATACCAACTAAACATCAAGAAAGAGAGAGAGAAAGTGCAGGAATAGAGAGCCTTTATAAACTGTGCTTATTGAACAAACCAAAGGAGTATTTGAAAGTATTGCTGTCTGTGTAGTCTTCCCTCAGCAGGGATTTCAGCAAGAGTGACTCTGACAATTTCAAACTCTCAAAGGAGTGTAAATCTATGCAATTCCAAGGGGGGACTAGGAAGTGGGAGGGTCCTCTAATCACTGCAGATGGTGACTGCAGCCATGAAATTAAAAGACGCTTACTCCTTGGAAGGAAAGTTATGACCAACCTAGATAGCATATTCAAAAGCAGAGACATTACTTTGCCAACAAAGCTTCGTCTAGTCAAGGCTATGGTTTTTCCTGTGGTCATGTATGGATGTGAGAGTTGGACTGTGAAGAAGGCTGAGCGTCGAAGAATTGATGCTTTTGAACTGTGGTGTTGGAGAAGACTCTTGAGAGTCCCTTGGACTGCAAGGAGATCCAACCAGTCCATTCTAAAGGAGATCAGCCCTGGGATTTCTTTGGAAGGAATGATGCTAAAGCTGAAACTCCAGTACTTTGGCCACCTGATGCGAAGAGTTGACTCATTGGAAAAGACTCTGATGCTGGGAGGGATTGGGGGCAAGAGGAGAAGGGGACGACAGAGGATGAGATGGCTGGATGGCGTCGCTGACTCGATGGATGTGAGTATGGTGATGGACAGGGAATTGGTGATGGACAGGGAATTGGTGATGGACAGGGAATTGGTGATGGACAGGGAGGCCTGGCATGCTGCGATTCATGGGGTCGCAAAGAGTCCGACACGACTGAGCGACTGATCTGATCTGATCTGATCTGAACCACTAAGAAACTGGTTCTCTTCTACATATGGCCCTTGACTCTTGAGTGCCACATTTGGGACAAAGTCATTTGTTTAAAAAACAAGGCTCAGAATATATGCCCTCTCTCATGCCAAGACCATGCCTTTCTGGGGTCCCTCCATCTTCCCAGGATGCTATCAGGAACGTAAAGATCTCTGCTGGCTTATATTCCAAGGTAATGTCTACTCCTGTTTCTCCAAAATAAATGACTTCTTTGCTTAACCCCTTTTCTCTCTCTTGTTCTTGATACAGTAGATATTTACAACCTGCTACATCCAGCCTCTTAATCAGTCCTACCAAAAATGCAAGTTGCCTTAACTTCAAGGGCAAAGAGCATTTAATTTTTTACATCCCTGGTGGCTCAGATGGTAAAGAGTCCACCTGCAATGCAGGAGATCCAGGTTAGATCCCTGGGTTGGGAAGTTTCCCTGGAGAAGGGCATGCCAACCCACTCCAGTATTTGTGCCTGGGAAATCCCATGGACAGAGGAACTACAGTCCATGGGGTCGCATGAGGCTGTAGAGTTGGACACAACTGAGCAACTAACACACAGGAGGGAGAAGAGAAATATTTGTGTTCCATCCTTCTAAGGCATCAAGGATGAAGAGAAAAATAAAATGGTTTCATTTCCTATTGACCCAGTCTGAGTATTCACTTGCTGTCACACTTTGATCACAAATATTTACTGAAATCAGTGGCATGGGAGCCACGGGGCAGCTGTGCGCCCCCTGCTGTTTGTGATGGGCGACTGGGGAGGGTGTGCTGGCTGAATGCTTGAGGTGGGAACACCTCCATCCTGTTGCTGTGAAGGAAGTTCAGTTCAGTTCAGTCCAGTCTCTCAGTCATGTCCGACTCTTTGCGACCCCATGAATTGCAGCACGCCAGGCCTCCCTGTCCATCACCAACTCCCAGAGTTCACCCAAACTCATGCCCATCGTGTGAAGGAAGACAAGTGGACAAAGGATGTATTCCACCAAAACCACACTAAACAGAGTTTTGTAAACTTTTTTCCACTTAAAATGCATTGCTGACATTCTCTCATCTTTAAAGAATCTTCAACATTACTAACAGTAACGGTGGCTTAATCATCTGTACACGTACATAACCTAGTTTTGACACAGCACTCCCTTGTTGTTAGATGTTTGCATTGTTTCTCATTTCTGGTTATTGTATGTTATGCTTCAGTGACTGTCCTTGTAAAGAAATATGGCTTGCACCCTTGATATTCCATCTGGATTCATTCCTAGAAGTTAAATTGCTGGGCCAAAGGATGTAAGCCTTTTCTTTAAAAAAAAAAAATGAAAACCATGATCAAAATGCCCTCCCAAAGTCTTGTGCCAATTTACACTCCCACAGTCACTAGAGCATGTCAGACTGAAATCCTCAAAGGGGGATGTCTTTGAGCTCACGAACTCCAACCTCAGTCTAACAAGATTTTCCTTGCAAGCATCTCTTAGTTGGCTTTTACCACGGCCTTGTACGCTTTCAAATGCCAATCGCTTCTTTTCCAGATTGAAATACTCTGGATAAACAACTTCTGGTGGCTTAGTGGTAAAGAATCAGCCTGCCAATGCAGGAGACACAGGGGACTTAGGTTCGATCCCTGGGTCAGGAAGATCCCTTGGAGGAGGGACTTGCAGTCCACTCCAGTATTCTTGCCTGGAGAATCCCATGGACAGAGGAGCCTGATGGACTGCAGTCCATGGGGTTGCAGAGTCAGACACAACTTACCAACTGATCATGCACAAACAACTTCTCAGTGTGATAAATGGTAATCAGCTGATATATAGTATGCATTTTCATTCATATGATAATAAAAGCTAAGTTGTAGGCATCAAATACTTCATATCAGGACTTGTTCTAAGTGCTACATGCATGGATATATAAATCTTAATAGTTCAGTCAAGTAGCTGAGGCTGTTTTTTGCAGAGGAGGCATCTGAGAAGACACAAACTATAAAATCTGACCACACATACACACACGCACACACACACACACACACCAAGATTTTTGTATTGTAGCTCATAGTAAACCTCTCAACATACCTGACTGTCAAAGCTTCTTCTGTGTTCCACATAAGTCTATCTCCTCCCAAGCGTGGGCTGTGATCTCCTCGTCTCCAGCTGACCTCCCTTCTCTAGGTGCCCATCCCCAACCAGTCCCTTGGCCCCAGGCCACATATAAGGGATACATACACCACACCTCACAGTGGTGATGCACTGGAGACTGCGCTGTGCAGAGTCGGGGTGGAGGTCACTCACTGCCCTTGGCCTGAGATCATTTCCTCGTCCATGTCATCTTGGTGTTGGCAGCTGCGAATTTTTTTTCATTCAACTGGAGATTTTCCTCTTTCTTGGTTGGTGTTCACTCGCTCAGCCATGACCGACTCTTTGCAACCCCATGGACTGCAGCACGCCAGTCTTCCCTGTCCTTTACTGTCTCCCAGAATTTGCTCAAACTCATGTCCATTGAGTCAGTGATGCTATCCAACCATCTCATCCTCTGTCACACCTTCTCCTCCTGCCCTCCGTCTTTCCCAGCATCAGGGTCTTTTCCAATGAGTCAGCTCTTTGCATCAGGTGGCCAAAGTATTGGAGCTCCAGCTTCAGCATCAGTCCATCAGTTTCTTGGTCAGATGAGTGATTTTCTACTGTATCCTGGAGACTGGGTGTCACCAAGGGCATGCGATTCTGGAAATGCCCACAGGCACTGAGCAGTGCCCATGCCACACTCCCCATGAAAGACATGTTCAGATGTCACTGATCTAGTCATCTTCTCGTGAGATTTTCAAAATTGAATGATCACACAATAAGGATAATTTGTTCTTCCCCTTCAACAGGCATCAATCATCATAAGGAAAAAAAAAAAAAAAACTCTGAAAAACTAACTTTAAATTCTCCCAAGATACTCAAGTTTGAAACACATTTCTCAAAGGAAGGAAAGCCTCCTGTTTCTTGTTTCCATACCTCC
The DNA here is from genome assembly GCF_002263795.3 of Bos taurus. Taxonomy (NCBI): domain Eukaryota; kingdom Metazoa; phylum Chordata; class Mammalia; order Artiodactyla; family Bovidae; genus Bos; species Bos taurus. The sequence continues at coordinate 95,871,538 of NC_037336.1, forward strand.
AACCCATAAAGCAGAGAAAACACAAGAGTCTGCCAGGACTTTTGTAAAGAGTTATTTATTATGACAAAGCCAGTTGTCACTGTCCACATGAAGTCATCTCAGCCTGAGCATGTTAGGCGCCTGGTTTAGAAGGCCGTGTCATTCCTTGAGCTATGGAATATTGTTTTGGCAAAAAGCAACTGACTGTATGCTCTCACCGTTAGGAAACCATCCAATGCTTCCCCTCATCCAGCTCATCATAAGCACGCCTTCCCCTTAGACTCACTCCCCTTGCCCTGGACATGCTCTGAGGAAGCACTCTTTCTGCTGGGAAGGGGAGGGGTGCTTCCTGATGGACTAGAAAGGTGTCAAGGTGATTGGCCCCCGGTGAAGAAGGCCCTGTCTCTGCAGCAAGATGCTGTAGAGTCTGCGGCCCCAGCTGGCATCCTTCAGAAGAGCTGTTGGTGAAAGGGATGAACAGAGGGTGTTCTTAGTGGGGACCAGGACCCCAAAGCCTTCCCCAATCAGAAGGGCCTATGTGTATCCTGCCAGCTCATACTTTTTCAGCTGATTCTACTTTAGAGCAACCTTGCCAGAGAAAATGGAAAAACACATCTTAGAGATAAATCAACACTGGGTCCAAGTTCCTGTTTCAGTTGTTTTGCTTCGCGGTCTGCCCTTGCTCCAGATTATATTGCAATGACCTACCACTGTTCTCCTGGGTCCAAGGATGAGATCTGCCTCAGAGAGTTAACTTTTCACCTGGGTGGTCTGTCGTAAAGCAGGTCCCCTTTCAGAACCATAGAATTTTAGAGCTAGAAGGAATCTTCCAGATCAATTACTCCAATACATTGCTTCTACTGAGAACACAAGAGACCCAGAGAGGTTAAGTCACTAGCACACACTTACACAGCAATCCAGCTGCAGAAACAGGAATGGTACAGGGTCTTCAGAAACTGCAGGATGCCCTTTCTACCTCAAGATGGTAGACCCCTAGATTCTCTACAGTTTTCCAATTTGATTCCAAATGTTTTCATTTTAAATGGAAATACCTAAAAATAGCCCAAACCTCTGGGCACCTTCCTAAATTTCTCTACTTCTTTGGAGCAAATGATAGACTGCTGCTGCTGCTGCTAAGTCGCTTCAGTTGTGCCCGACTCTGTGCAACCCCATAGACAGCAGTCCACCAGGCTCCCCCCGTCCCTGGGATTCTCCAGGCAAGTACCATTTCCTTCCCCAGTGCATGAAAGTGAAAAGTGAAAGTGAAGTCGCTCAGTTGTGTCCGACTCTTTTCGACCCCATGGACCATAGCCCACCAGGCTCCTCCATCCATGGGATTTTCCAGGCAAGAGTACTGGAGTGGGATGTTATTGCCTTCTCCAAATGATAGACTACTTTAGAATTTAAGCCACCAAAATCTGAAGCATGCCTATCCTAACCTTACTCAGTTGAACCAAAAGATCTTAGACTTTCAGATATTTGGAAGTGACTTCGAGTCAATTTCTGGTTTGAGTTTAGCATCGTAAGCAAACATTTCATGCCTGTCATCTCCTTTGATGTATTTGGAGCCTGAGATTTATAGTAATAAACCTTCACTCAGCATGTCATCCTCATAACAGGCATCAATCTCACCATCATGGCAAAGATGGGACTGGTGTGTTGGATGTACTGAAGATATTCTAGGCGGATTTCAAAGCCAAGAAAGCAATTACTAGATAAGGCATATGTTCAACCTAATGAAGAACATTCTCAAATAATACACTGGATCTTGTATGTTTTCAATAAAGCAATAATTGGTTCATACCTGTACACAGAAAGATAGCTTTCATGTTTATTTAAAAATATGTTCTTTAGACTAAAGGGCAATTGCTCACTGGATAAACTCTTTCACTGAATATATATTGTGGGGACACTACCTGTCCCAGACTTGCTATCCAAGACATTGGTATCTGTAGCAGGATAAAGGATGGCCCCCAAGAGAGGTGTCCACCCAGAATGTGTGGATTTCACCTTATTTAGTAAAAGGGTCCTTGCAGATATGATTAAATTAAGGATCTCAAGCTAAAGAGGTGATCACCGATAATCTGGATGGACCCTTACGCCAGGGAAGTGTTCTTATGAGAAGAGAAGGGAGACACAGACATGAGGGAGAAGACACACACATGAGGGAGAAGACACACACATGAGGGAGAAGACACACACAAGGAAGAAGAGACACACATGAGGGAGAAAACACAAGACTCACATATGAGGGAGGAGACACACACATGAGGGAAAAGACACATATGAGGGAGAAGACACAGATATGAGGGAGAAGACACAGATATGCCAGAGAAGACACACACATGAGGGAGATGACACACACATGAGGGAGAAGACTCACACATGAGGGAGAAGACACAGATATGAGAGAGAAGACTCACACATGAGGGAGAAGACACACACAAGGAAGAAGAGACACACATGAGGGAGAAAACACAGGACTCACATATGAGGGAGGAGACACACACATGAGGGAAAAGACACACATGAGGGAGAAGACACAGATATGAGGGAGAAGACACAGATACGCCAGAAAAGACACACACATGAGGGAGATGACACACACATGAGGGAGAAGACTCACACATGAGGGAGAAGACACAGATATGAGAGAGAAGACTCACACATGAGGGAGAAGACACACACAAGGAAGAAGAGACACACATGAGGGAGAAAACACAGGACTCACATATGAGGGAGGAGACACACACATGAGGGAAAAGACACACATGAGGAGAAGACACAGATATGAAGGAGAAGACACATACATGAGGGAGAAGACACAGATATGAGGGAGAAGACTCACACGTGAGGGAGAAGACATGCACATGAGGAAGAAGACATGCATGAGGGAAAAAAGACAAGACACACACATGAGGGAGAAAACACAGAAGAGAAGCTTGTGTGAAGATGGTGGCAGAGACTGCTGTCATTCTGCCGCACTGAAGAAATGCTTGGAACCACCAGAAGCTAAGGAAGAGGAAGAAATCCCCCCAGAAGTCAATCAGAATGTGACCCTGCAGATATCTTGATTTTGGCCCAATGATACAGACTTCAGACTTCGGGCCTCCAGAACTGTGAGAGAGTAAATTCCCTGGGTTTGTGGCCATATCACTGCAATCTGCCTCCAGGGTCACGTCAACTTTTCTATGTGGATGTCTAATCTTTCTCTGTCTCTCTTATGAGTAGACTTATGATGGCATTTAAGACTTTCCCACATAATCCATGACAACAACTTCATCTCAAGATTCTTAAAGTAATCAGACTTGCAAAGACCCTTTATCCATTTACAGGTTCTGGGATTAGGACCTAATATCTATAGGGGGGAATTAATCAGTCTTCCATAGCCCCCAAATCTCATTGACTTAACACAGCAGAGACCAACATGAACAAGTACCTTCCTCCATCTTGTGGTATGCCAACTGGGACACTTGGTGGCCAAGGTCAGAGCAGCAAGGAAAGAAGAGAGAGAAGAAAAGATTCTAGGCTTTTAATTACCTTTGGCTGAAACTGACTCATGTTAATTTTGCTCACAGTCCATTGGCCAGAACTAACCATAAGGACACAACTTAACTGTAAGGAATACTGATGAAACGGAGTAGGATCTTAGGACCCTTCCCCACCCCTACCCCACCACATCCTCACCCCATCTTTTGTCTGTGGGAAAACTTTAGCCAAAGAATAAGTTTAATCGGAAAAATGAGAAAATGCAGGGACAAAAAATAGTCCAACAAGACTAAATAATAATAGTTCTAGTCATTCAGCAAAGCCAAGGACCTTTAGTTCCTCCTCAAGGGCTGTAGATAATATTCTGAGCCATATCCTGTGAGCTGTCTTGTAGATACTGAAACTCCCACCAGGTGGAAGAAGTTAACTGCATAAGTCTAGACTGTAGCCATGACATAAACTGCCACAGTTTGGGAGAACTGGCCTCAAGGAAATGGGAACAAACCAATTCTGGAACTAAAGATTATGGACTTAAAATAATCTAGATGATGCTGGTCAGACCACCAATGACGAATTTCAAGATGACCGTCAGAGCTGACTGTGCTGTTTCTGCACATAGCCGCCTCCCTCTGCCTGTGAAAAGTCTTGCCTCCTGATTGTCAGGGAGAGGGGGAGCTGGCCCTTGGACAGGAGTCTGTCCTCCCCCAACACAGGTTGCTGGCATCCAAAAGAAAGCAAACTTTCCTTTCCACCAAACTTGCCCCTTTATTGGCTTTTGAGCAGCAAGAAGTCAGACCCCACTTGTGGTTATATTGGCATATGTAAGGGGGCAAATAAATATTTGATGAACACTAACTGTCTTTGCAACGTGCTGAGGTCAGAAAATGATGCAAACTGTTGCTGTGGGAGACAACTACTGCTCTGTCACCCAACATGCATCCCCGCGCCCCCCGCTGCAGCAGAACCGCTCCTCCTCACGCCGTGTGGAGCCAAAGTTTCAAAGGTGGCCAAATTACCCAGTCTGTCCAACCAAAGTCTTAGTGTGGAATTTTCCACTTCAGTGTTGGAAACTGCACCAAAGTCAGCGCAATGCAATTTGTGCACTAAAGACGCAGGTGCTGGTCTAGTTGCTCAGTCATGTCCGACTCTTTTGCAATCCCATGGACTGTAGCCCACAAGGCTCCTTGGTTCATGGGATTTCCCGGGCAAGAATACTGGGGTGGGTTACCATGTCCTTCTCCAGGGGATCTTCCAGAACCAGGAATCAAACCCACATCTCCTGCATTGGCAGGCAGATTTTTTTTTTTTTTTTTTTTACCACTAGCGCCACCTGGGAAGCCCCAGCTACCCAGAGTTAGGTCAAATTTCACAGGTTAAGGGCACTGTCCTCTACAGCCCACCCTCACGTCAGTCACCAGCCCAAGCCACCCACACTTCTGACCCACTGCTGCAAATGCAGGGGTTCCCACCAGCTCCTCGGGTTTGATAATTCACTAGGACAACTCATAGAACTCAGGAAAACACTATCCAGATTTATTATAGCAAAAGGATACCAAACAAGAACAGCCAAGTGAAGAGACATATGGGGCACCATTTGGGAAGGTTCCAAATGCAAAGCTCTTGTGTCCTCCGGATGTGTCACTGTTCTGGGACATTGATATACTCAGTCAGAGTTTTTACTGGGGTTTCACTCTATAGCCATGTGATGGGGCCACTGGCCATGAGATTGAACTCAATCTCCACTCTCTTTCACCCGTGGAAAGTGGGGCTGATACTACTTGGTTCATAGCCCCAGCCCTCTAATTACATGGTTGGCCCTTCTGACCTGGCCAGCCCCATCCTAAAACTGTCTGGGGGCCAACAATGAGTCACCTCATATAAACTCAGGTGTGGTCCAAGAACCCACGGATGAATTACAAAGACACTCCTATCACTCGGGAAATTCCAAGAGTTTTGAGGTTTTCTTCCAGGAACCAGGGACGGAGGCCAGCCAAATTCATCATACAACAGCTGAGATGATGAAAGTCTGTAGCTGCCGGCTACCAGGTCACCTGCCCTCCACTCATTCCCTCTGCCCACCCCCATCACCTACCACAGACAGGAAAACCCTGGTAATGAGAGAGAATAAAACCAACACAAAGAGAAGATGAGATGAGATGAGACGTGGAGACTGAGAGCAAGCCCTGAATACACAGGCTGATTTCTTCAATGCAGCCCTGTCTCTCCCTGTTACAGAAGTCAGTAAATCTCAACTCTTACTTAAGCTGCATGGAATTAAATCCCTGTCACTTGAAATCCAAGAAAGAAAAAAAAAATTAATAGCCTTCCCTTCAGGAGCATACCATTTGAATGAAGGGTGACATATACAAATGAAAAATGACATGACAATTTTCAGGCAACAATTTAAGAATAATCATACATTCATTCCATTCATTCATGATTAAGTACTGCAGGAGAAACAACTATTCTTCTCAAGGAAGATCCAAAAGCTATGACATTCACTTTTATTCTAGTTCTCATTTTATTCAACAACATTCTGGTGCTTGGAATGACAGGACAAAGCTACTATGAAACATATCTAAAAGCAGGAGGAACATAAGGAAGAGTTGGATCTTATTTTATGCATCAGGGTGCTCGCCATCATCCCCATGGGAGTGGAGGCCATTAGGAGTACAGTAGAGTCATCAAATTCTGAAAATACATATTGCTTTTAAAACCAAAAACAAGCTTTAATTTGCAGTCTCTTTTTAAAAGTATTAATGTGTATCTTTCAAAGTAGGTTAAAAAGCTTATTTCAATGAAAGAAAGGTGGAGAGCAACAATGGCAAATCACACAAGTAGCAACATGCTCCTCTTCGTAAAACACTGAGAATCACTACTTTATACAATAGGTGTGTTTCTGAGAATCCCTCTGTGACTCCTTGATTCAGGTCCTATTTTACCATCAATTACCATGATTATTTCAGATCGATGGGCTGCTGCATTCAATCAGACAATCAGCAGTGTGTCATCTCTCTGCCAGGTCCTGATGGGTCAGTGAGTTAAGCAAAGTAAGTGCTGAACAGGCATTGCTCCTGTCCAGAAAGTATGTCTCATGATACCAGCAGAATCCTAAGTCCATGGTGGGTGTCAAAAGTAGAGACTGCTTGTCAGAGCCCCGCTTCGAGAAAGTCTCATCAGAGTCACCCTAAAAGTATCCTTCCACGAGGGTGAAGCTGTCAGCTTCAGTGTGACTTGCACAGTTCTCCAAGGCAGGCTCCACCTCCAGGATCAGACCATAGAGTTTTGACAGGGAGCTTTGGTCCTAAGGATGTTCTTGAATCTGAGGAAGATGGCCAGGATCTGAAAACCCTAGAGGGCAGGTAAGATGGTGACTAATGGCAGTTGATAGGCTCTGAGGGTGGCAAAATTATCTGTTGAATGAATCCCTTTGACTGCATGGATCACAACAAATTGTGGAAAATTCTTCAAGAGATGGAAATACCCGACCACCTTACCTGCCTCCTGAGAAATCTGTATGCAGGTCAAGAAGCAGTAGGTAAAACCGGACATGGGACAACAAACTGGTTCCAAATTGGGAAGGGAGTACATCAAGGCTGTGCATTGTCACCCTGCTTATTTAACTTCTATGCAGAGTACATCACGTGAAATGCTCTGCTCGATGAATCACAAGCTGGAATCAAGTTTGCCAGGAGAAATATCAATAACCTCAGATATGCAGACGACACCACTCTAATGGCAGAAAGTGAAGAGGAGCTAAAGAGCTTCTTGATGAGGATAAAAGAGGAAAGTGAAAAGGCTGGCTTAAAACTCAGCATTCAAAAAACTAAGATCATGGCACCTGATCCCATCACTTCATGGCAAATAGATGGGGGAAGAGTGGAAACAGTACGGATTCTTATTTTCTTGGACTCTAAAATCACTGTGGATGGTGACTGCAACCACAAAGTTTTAAAAACTCTTGTTCTTTGGAAGAAAAGCTATGAAAAACCTAGACAGCGTATAAAAAAGCAGAGACATCACTTTGCTGACAAAGGTCCATATAGTCAAAGCTATAGTTTTTCTAGCAGTCAGGTATGGATGCGAGGGTTGGACCAGAAAGAAGGCTGAGCACCGAAGAATTGATGCCTTCCTACTGTGGTGCTGGAGAAGACTCTTGAGAGTTCCCTGGACAGCAAGGAGATCAAACCAGTCAATCCTAAAGGAAATCAACCCTGACTATTCATTGGAAGGACTGATGCCAAAGCTGAAGTTCCAATACTTTGGTCACCTGATGCAAAGAGCTGACTCACTGAAAAAGACCCTGATGCTGGGAAAGATTGAAGGCAGGAGGAGAAGGGGGTGACAGAGGATGAGATGGTTGGATGGCATCATCAACTCAATGGACATGAGTTTGCAAAAACTTGGGGAGATAGTGAAGGACAGGGAAGGCTGGCATGCTGCAGTCCATGGGGTCACAAAGAGTCGAACACAACTTAGTGACTCAACAAACAAAGCAAACAAAACATACTGTGACATCCTTGTAGCAAAGGATCTTTTTGCTAAAATGACATCACCTCCAGGGGCCTGTAATTTTGGTAAATTCTGATTCCTAGGAATAATATATTTCATATCTACTGAACTTTTCACGATGACCAAGAGCTTTCAACACTGTGGTTTAGGAAACTGGAACTTCAGAACATGTACCAACAGCATCTTGGCTTGAATGCCAGCCAAGGACTCTCTGCCCAAAGGTGGGATCAGTCAAGACTTGAGAAATCAGGATATTAACTACCACTTATTTGTGCTTACTATGTGCTATATCGGGCTTCCCTGGTAGCTCAGATGGTAAAGCATCTGCCTGCAATGCAGGAGACCCGGGTTCGATCCCTGGGTTGGGAAGATGTGCTATATTAAATTGTATCAACATCATCTTATCAAATCTCACAATGACCTTACATGGTAAATATTGTTATCCCCATTTTAGAGATGATGAAACTGAGGCTCAGAGACGTCACCTGCTGCTAAGCAGTGGAACTAGGACGTGATTGCTTGTTCAGCTCCAAAACCCACACTCCAAACACCTGCTCCCTCAGCTGCAAGTTGCCAGCATTGTCAAGGAGAGTATCCCACTCTTCACCTACAGCCTGATCAAACTTGCCTTCTTGTCCTCTGAGACCAGGTGCAAGTTCTTCAGTCTGACCAAGACGCCAGAGGATTACACCATCATTGTCGATGAGGAGGGCTTCCTGGAACTGCCCTCCTCAGAACACCTGGGTGTGCCCGATGCCACCTGGCTGGCCCTCAATGTGGTGTCCAGGGCGGCAGCTTCTCCAGTTTCCAGCCCACCAGCATGACCAAGATCGTCAAGTCAGTCATCACCCCACTGGCTGATCAGAACATCTCTGTGTCCACGCTGTCCACCTACCAGATGGACTTCATCCTGGTGCATGAGTAGGACCTGCCCTTCATCACCCACACTTTGTCATCAGAGTTAACCACCCTGCACGTCATCAATAGCGAGACGCTGGCAGCTGAGAACCTTGGCATTACACACTGCTTCATGAAGCCCAAGGCGGTCCAGAGGCCCGTCATCCACCCACTGTCCACCCCAAGCAACAGGTTCTGTGTCACCAGCCTGGACTCTGACATACCGCCCACTGTTGCCACACTCCTTATGGACGTCACGTTCTACTCCAGTGGACTGAAGGACCCCCTGGTGTCCTCCGGCGATAACTGTGGCCACATCCGCTTCTTCTCCTTCTCCCTGATAAAGGGCTACATCTCCCTGGTGAGGGACAAGCAGACCCAGCAGAGGTTTCCTAGTAATTTGTTGTTCACAAGCGCATCTGGGGGGCTCTGGAAGATGGTGAGGATTGGAGGATAGGCCCCGGGATTTGATAAGTGCTTCGAAGTGGCCTGGATCGCTGAGCCTTTGGCTGCCGCAGACATCCAAACCTACTACATCAGCACCTTCAAGTTCCTCCACACACTGGTGCCGGAAGAAAACATCAGCACCCTGAAAGTCAGCCAAGCAGAAAAATATGGAGGGCCTCTTTTGTTCCTCCCCTTCAGTGCCCCCAGGCCTGGGCCCGCCCTGCCCTGAAGACTCTTGCAGTGTTTCTCAAAAGACTAGAAAATTGGCCCCGTGGCCCCCAAAGGATGGGTCTCTAGGAGACACCCTCAATGGCTGGGACCCAAGCCAAGGCTTCCCCGTGCCTTCCTGCCTTCCTGGAGTCCCCAGATCCTCCAGTGAGACCCCCACCTCTTCCCCCACCCCAGAAAATGATGTCTGGGGCCCAGGGAGTTGTAAGCCCGGCCACCTTCTCATCAGGCCTCACCCAGGGCTGGGGTAGGGGGGGCATTGGTAGATGCTGAAGGAAGCTGGGGTACCAATTCTCCTGTCATCTTGGGGGCTGGCTGAGCAGGACAGAGTTCATGGAGCCCAGGAAGGCCCTTGTGAGGGCAGGGGCTCTGGATCCTGTGTTTGCTGGTCTCTGGTTCCATCAGCTCTGGGCTGGTTCCTGCACACTGGAGGTCAGTGAATGGTGGTGTGCTGGTGAGGCTCCCAGAGAGCCCCCGGCAGGGGCAGGGGGAACGGATCTGGGCAGGGACCCCAGCCACCCAGAACCTTGCCTGCCAACCATAGGCCCTATGCCCCAACTCCCAGCAAGACTGCCAAGGGGGTCCTGTCCAGACCCTCCCCACCACAAGCACTCATCCTCGGGGCAACAGGGTTCCCTAGAGATCCAGCAGCCTGGAGCACGAGCTCCTATGCCCTCTCCTTTCCCCGGACCCTCCTGGGGCCGGCAGAGCTTGGTTCTTCCCAGGTGGGGGCATCCCCAGCATTCTGGGCTGGGGTTTCCTCAGCTCACCCCCACCTCCCCAGCAATCGACTAGACTGGCCCAGGGCTCCCCCGTTGTCCTGCCCTCCTCTCCCTGCCCCACTTGTGGGGGAACATGGAAGGCTTCTGCCCCCCAACTCATCTGCCCACGCGCCCCTCAGTCCAAGGGCTGTGGCGTTCATGAGTACTTGACCATGGAAGCAGCTTACCTGAGCCTTAATAGAGAAAACCATACCTTGGTATAGTTTCCCATTTAATGTATTTGCACCCAGGCTGCGGTTGGCAGTGGGTTCAGGGCACAGGACCTGCTGAGCCTGTCAGGGCCCAAAGTATGACATCACTTGGTTGACATCTGTGGCTCCAGGGACAACCATGAGAACTGAAGCTGCTTCCAGGGCTTTCCCTTCAGAGCAGGAAGCTGGAAACAGAGGTCAGTTACGATCCAGGGGTCCCCAGGGCACCCCACACAGGGCTGGCAAGGCAGAGTGGTTCTGAGCATCAGAGGAAGGTTCCCATGGGCCACGAGGAGGTGGACAGGCAGATGGCAGGCCAGCCCCCACCCAGAGAATGGGGGACCCCTGTGTCTCCTCTCCAGTGGGTGGTGTTTTCTGAGTGAGCAGGACTGGCAGAGTCCTCCTCGGTGACCAGACATCTGCTGACACGTGCTGTCCCTGAGAAGCTGGGAGGAGAAGGGCCATTCTCTTGACAGAGTGAAGCCCTCACCTCCTCTCCAGGCCACATAGGACCCTCTGAGCCCCGGAAACCCACCCGGTGGGGGAGCTGTGTGTCTGAATCCTTACAGATGTTCAGAGCCCAACTACTGATTCGGAACCCATGTAGTTGGATTTGTTGTTGTTGTTGTTGTTTTTAAGTGAAGTCATTTTGCACAAAAGTCCAGAAACACCCAAAAATGTCAACTGTTTGCTGGTTCCAAAACCGGGGTGACCACGTGGGCAGGGCAGCCCTTCACGTCCTGAGCCCCCTTTCTGTCCCTGGAAGGCCTTGATTTTTCCGTGGTGTGCACCCTCCAGTGACCCCGAGTCACTCCCCCACCTCTCCTCTCCGCAGAGCAAGTGTGTGGGCCCCGTGACCCCCAGAAACAGGTCTCCCCAGACAATATACACCCTAGGACATATATTGTACACACATATAGATACCTGTGTTTTATGTTGATATAGATATATACTGTAAATAGCATATACACTTGAGCACTATATATGTTAATATATATTTTAAAAAGCAACAAACAGCTGTTCTCATGTAACCAACACTGCCAGTTGCCCTCTAACTCCCATTACCCACCTCTTTCATACTTGCATAACCCCAATTGTATATTAATCTTATACGAGCCAGCACCACTTCTCAAGATTCAAGTAAAGCATCATTGGTCTCTGAGAGAAATGAACGTGAGCCACAAATGCAAGCTACATGCATAATTTCATATTTTCTCATAGGCATTCTGAAAAAAAGTGGTGTAAGAGAAAAATCAATTTTTATAATCTGTTTTAATTAGCCCAATATACTTAAAATATTATCATTCAATATGTTATCAATTTTAAAATTATAAATGAAAACATAAAATATAAATATAAGGACACTAAAAGTGTGGGAGAAACCCAAGATTTGAGGGCAGAAGAAATGAAAGAATGGAGTTGTGATTTACTGAGGTAGGGCAACTGGAGGAAGGGCAGATTTGGGGCAAAGAAGACATAAAGAACTCAGTTTTGATGCACTGTTTGAGATGCCAATCAGACATTGCATAGTCAAGCTAGATTTGTGGATTTACAAGGTGGATTTATGAGTCTGAAGTTTGGTGGAGAGGTCCAAGTTGGAGGTCTAACCTGGGCGATCATTAGCACATGAATGAATTTTAAAGCAGTGAGATGGGATGAGCTCATCAAGAAAGAGAACAAATAGAGAAGAAAGGTTTGAGGACTGGCCTCAGGGTATTTCAATATTTGAAGTCCAAAAAAACCAGAAGAATCTCAAAAGGAGACTGAGGAGCAGTGTCAGCATTACAGGAGGGGAACAGAGGAGCCAAGAAAAAAAGTGTTTCAGAGCAAAAGGGCTGATCAACTACATCAAATGCCGCTGATGAGTCAGGAAAGGAAAATCACCCGCTGGGTCTGCCAGCACATCAGGAACTCTGCTAAGAGGAGCTCCCGTGGAGGAGAGGGTGGAAAGTCCACTCATGCTCCACGTCAGGGAAACAGAACTCAGAGCCACAGGGAGACAGCACCTCACACCTGTCAGACTGGCAGTTGTCAAAAAGTCAAGAAATAACAAATGTTGGCGAGGGTGCAGATAAAAGGGAATCCTTGTGCACAGTTGGTGGGGAGTGGTGCAGCCACCATGGAGAACAAAACGGAGATTTCTCAAAAAATTAAAAAGAGAACTACCATATGATCCAGCAATTACACACCTGGGTATTTATCCAAAGAAAACAAAAACCTAACTCAAAAAGATATATGTGCCTCTCATGTTCAATGCAGCATTATTTACAACAGCCAAGACATTGAAACAATATGTGTCCATCAATAGATGAATGGATTTGAAAATGTGGCATACATTTAAAATGTGGATTTTTAAATGTACCAACATGAGAGTTGGACCATAAAGAAAGCTGAGCACCGAAGAATTGATGCTTTTGAATTGTGGTGTTGCAGAAGACTCTTGAGAGTCCCTTGGACTGTAAGGAGATCCAACCAGTCCATCCTAAAGGAAATCAGTCCTGACCATTCATTGGAAGGACTGATGCTGAAGCTGAAGCTCCAATACTTTGGCCACCTGATGCGAAGAGCCAACTCACTGGAAAAGACCCTGATGCTGGGAAAGATTGAAGGCAGGAGAAGAGGACAACAGAGGATGAGATGGTTAGATAGCATCATCGACTCAAAGGACATGAATCTGAGCCAACTCCAAGAGATAGTGAAGGACAGGGGAGCCTGGCATGCTGCAGTCCATGGAGTCTCAAAGAGTTGGACACGACTTAGTGACTGAATAACAACAATATGATGGAATATTAACTGTAAAAAGAAGGAAATCTTTCCATCTGCAACAAAATGGACAGACCTTGAGGGTGTTATGCTAAGGGAGATGTCAGACGGAGACCAATAGCAGGTGATCTCAAGTATGTACAGAATCAAAAACAAAACAAACAGCAAATTCCCACTGGCTGTCTATTTCACACACTGTATTGTAAATTCCCATGTTACTCTCTCCATGCTGTATGACTCAGGGAACTCAAACAGGGGCTCTGTGACAATCTAGAAGGGTGGGATGGGGAGGAAGATGAGAGGGGGGGTTGGGAGGGAGGGGACATGGGTGTGCCTATGGCTGACTCTTGTTGATGTATGACAGAAAACCACAAAATACTGCAAAGCAATTATCCTTTAATTAAAAACAAAAAGGAAAAGCCCAAACTTATAAATAAAAGATTGGAGGTTTTCAGAGGCAAGAGGTGAGGGGTGGGAAAAATGGGTGGAGAGAATCACAGTGTACAAACTTCCAGTTATAAAATAAATGTCATGGGAGTGTACTGTCCAGCGTGGTGACTATAGTTAATAGTACTCTGCTGTATATTTGAGACTTGTTAGTAAATCTTAACAGTTCTCATCACTGTGGCTGATTCATGTTGTATATGGCAGAAACCAACACAACACTGTACAGCAATTATCTTTCGATTAAAAATAAAAAGTTATTTTTAAAAAGTTCTCATCACAAGAAAAGTATTTGTAACTATGTGTGGCGATGGATGTTAACTAGATTTATTGTGGTGATCATTTATCAACACATAAAAATACCAAATCATGTTGTACTGATAAAACTAACACAATGCCGTATGTCAGTTATAGCTCAGTATTTTTTAAAACCTGATGGGAGAAGATTCAAAAGAAAATTGAAGGAACAGAAGAAGAGCTGGTGAGTAGGGAAACCATCTGAAGCAGTTTTGCTATAAAAAAGAGAAACGGTTCTTTTAGTGTACATGTTTCAGGGTTGTAGGTGCTTCCTTGTGTGAGTATCGTTCAGTGGAGTGGAAATATGATTTTGAAGAAAGGAAAAGATGAGAGTGACACAAGGGAAATTCTTAGGTGGGGGGGGGCAGCAGTGCACAGTTTGAGAAAGTGAGATGAAGATAGGAATACAGAAGCTCACCCGGGATCTCCTGTTATGTAAAGCTATACATGTCCGACACGATAGACGTGAGTTTGAGCAAGCTCCGGGAGTTGGTGATGGACAGGGAAGCCAGGCGTGCTGCAGTCCATGGGGTTGCAAAGAGTCAGACAAGGCTGAACAACTGAACTGAACTGATACATTTTAATGTTTGTTGTTGTTCAGTCGCTAAGTCACGTCTGACTCTTTGCGACCCCGTGGACTGCAGCACAGCAGGCTTTCCTGTCCTTCACTATTTCCCAGAGTTTTCTCAAACTCATGTCCATTGAGTCGGTGATGCCATCCAACCATTTCATCCTCTGTCATCCCCTTCTCCTCCCGCCTGCAATCTTTCCCAGCATCAGGGTCTTTTCCGATGAGTCCATTCTTCACATCAGGTGGCCAGAGTATTGGAGCTTCAGCTTCAGCATTAACCCTTCCAATGAATATTCAGAGCTGATTTCCTTTAGGATTGACTAGTTTGATGTCTTTGATGTCCAAGGAACTCTCAAGAATCTTCTCCAGCGCCACAATTCAAAGGCATCAACTAAGTCATGTTATTTGATTTTTCAGTTGTCTACAGGCAAAACAACATCCCGGTAGAAACATTTTACCAGGAGACCCTAAAGGAGTTTACCAAGTGACTTATATGATCGGTAAAGACATGGGCTTTGAAAGCCAATAGACCAATAGGCAAAGCAGAGATTTAGGACCTTCAGAACAATGAGACTCTCAGCTGCCCTGGAAGCCACAAATTGAAGCTCAGAATAAGAGGGCTTCCAATACTTTAAGAATGTAATAATTTAACTCTGCTATCCATTTGTCCTACGCTGATGACTCTCTCAATAAAAACCAAGGGCTGGACCTCTCCCAGAAAGCACATTCATCCTATTCTGAGGTCATTCCCCTGGAGTAAGGAGCTCCCTTGGAAATGGATGTGTTTTTTTGGCAGGAGACAGCAGGAAAGAGTCCCAGATTCTATTCAGTAGATGTCCCCTGACTCCTACCTAAGCTCAGCCGAATTTCCAGGAGGTGGGAAATGGGAGTCAGTTTTAAGGACACAGAAATGAAATGCCATAAGGGAAAGTTAAGGGCTCTGCACTCATGATCCCGACGTGGGGGTGGGATTTTCCCCACACCGCCAAGTGATGTTCCGTGACACCAACTGGGGTCCTACAAATCAGCTCCATTCTGACACCATCTATCCGCAGAG
This sequence comes from Bos taurus, assembly GCF_002263795.3. NCBI lineage: Eukaryota > Metazoa > Chordata > Mammalia > Artiodactyla > Bovidae > Bos > Bos taurus. The sequence goes on from NC_037336.1 coordinate 95,887,195, forward strand.
AGCATCAGGTTCTGCAGGTAAAGGGCTCAGACCCCAAGCACAAGCCCAGGTTGTTACCTGTGCTTCTGATTGGCTACAAGTTGGAGGTTCAAACCATCCCCTCCAACTCAAAAACAAACACTGCAGCAGTTTCCTGTGGCTCATAGAAAGTGAAACTCCAAGCACAGCCTCCCGGCTCCTTCCTACACTGTAGCCCCGCCCCCTCTCCAGCCATGGTGCCTCAGCCCCTCTGTCCTTTTTCTGTCCTTCACACACGCCATGTGCCCTTCCCTTCGTCTGACACACTTCTCCCTCCATCCTGCCTCCTTTTCTCTGCCTGAACCTCATTTTCACTCAGAACTTTCCTAACATCCCTGAGTGGGTTACATCCCCACCCTGTGTTCTCATTAAGCGGTGTGTGTCTCTTTGCTGCAGACCCTGTTTGGGGTCCTGCTGGGCTGACATGATCAATACCCAAGAAGGCATTATACTCCCACCAACAGGCACAGAAGAGATAATTGGTTGGGATGGACTGAATACATGATATAAAGATGAAATGCGCATCAATGTAGTTCTCTGCAGTCTACAGAGTGCTTCTGCACAGAGTAACACATGACCTTACAACTTCACTTTGAAGGCAATGTTAGCACCACTGTTCTGTAGATGACAAAGCTTAGTTTCCTTAGATTTAGTTCTGTTTTACTCTCCTGTGATTTTGTAAAATGCTATTCCATTATCCCTGCTCTAATCTTTACTATTTCTGTTCTTGTTTTTTTTGATTTTGCTCAGTTGCTCTTTTCCTTCTTAAACTGGAACTCAGCTCACTGATTTAACAAACTTTTTTGTATACATTTAAAGCCAGAAGCTGCACTCGATCCTCAGCTATAATACATTCCACGGTTTGGGGTAGTGTTTTTGTTGTTAGTTCAAAATATTTAAATTCCCCCATTAAGACATTTTCTTTGCTCTAGGAATCACTTAGAAATCATATTTGATTTGCCTTTTAAAATGCTTATATCACAAAAACTTTAGGCGATATCTTTTTAGCTGTTGCTCTCAAAAAATTGCTGTAGTTTAGTCAGACTTTTTATTATTGATTCTTTGATTTTGTTGTGATTTCCCTTATGGTCAAGTATGTAACCAGTTATTGTAAATGTTGCACGAGTTGCTTGAAGCCTCAACGTTACACTGGGTGGCCCACTTGGATGGGAGACTCTAAGACTTAGTGTGCTTGATATTTCTCTTGAGAAACTTAGGTTTATAAAAGCTTTTGCTTTTTGCTTCCTTTCTTTTTTAAGTTTATTTTATTGAAGTACAGTTGATCTGCAATGTTGTGCTAATTTCTACTTTTTCTACAGCAAAGTGATTCAGTTATACATATCTATGTATACGTTCTTTTCGTTTTCTTTTCCATTATGGCTTATCACAGGATACTAAACATAGTTCCCCAGGTTCTACAGTAGGCCCTTGTTGTGTATTGACTCTGTATACAATAGCTTGCATCTCCTAACCCCAGCCTCCCAATCTTTCCCTCCCCCAACCTTGGCAACCACCAGTCAGTCCTCTGTGTCTGTGAGTCTCTTTCTGTTTCACAGGTAAGCTCATTTGTGCCGTATTTTAGATTCCACATATACGTGATATGGTCTTTGTCTTTCTCTTTCTGACTTAACTCAAAGTGAAAATCTATAGGCCCACCCATGTTGCTTGTGCTTCCTTTCTAATCACTGTAATAAAATGCAATGTGTTTCTGCTGATATTAGTACATTTTTTGAGTCATTTGTGCCATCCACCGTGTTAATCTCCTGCTTTACGAACATAATCTTAGTTAACTCTTACCGCATCCTGAGAGGGTATCTTTTATTAAGGCAGCCATTGTACAGACAAGCATACATGGCACTCAGCGGTTAACCAGGCTTCCTAAGGCAACTCCACAGCAGAGCTGGTTCGCATCTGGGTTTACACGACTCCCACGGCTGCACATTTAAGGACAACATGCTGGACCAAGGGAGTGAGCTGCCACGTCTTGCTGGGGAATTAGGTAATCCCCACCCCTCCAACTAAATGAATCTGAGCCCTTCTAGGCCATGGACAACTCAGAGAAAACACACATGTGATTCCAGCAGGGTCTGTTTTCCTCTGCTTGGTTTTACAACAGCAAACCATCTTCTCCTGATCCTGTTATGCTATGCTATGCTAAGTCGCTTCAGTCGTGTCCGACTCTGTGCGACCCCATAGACGGCAGCCCACCAGGCTCCACCATCCCTGGGATTCTCCAAGCAAGAATACTGGAGTGGGTTGCCATTTCCTTCTCCAATGCATGAAAGAGAAAAGTGAAAGAGAAGTCGCTCAGTCGTGTCCGACTCTTAGCGACCCCATGGACTGCAGCCCACCAGGCTCCTCCGTCCATGGATTTTCCAGGCAAGAGTACTGGAGTGGGGTGCCATTGCCTTCTCTGCCTAATCCTGTTAGTTGGGGTTAAATCAAGTTTCAATTACACATTAAAATCAGAAGCTGTGTGGGTGCTAGGATGAGAGAAGCGGGGCAGGAGCCCTTTAGAGCTCCAGTCTGATGGCCCCTCACTGCACCCAGCGACTCCCTTCACCTTCCAAGCAAGGGGACTCTGCCCTACGTGGGCCACGAGAGGAGGAACCAGCATCTTCTCTGTTTTAAAATGTATCCAAGCCAGGGTGGCCTACAGTGAGATATAGATATAATAACGTTATTAAGACAGAAACAGGAAGCATACAAAAAGAGAAAAATCAGTATACCAAGAACTTGGCTCCACCATTTATCAGCTGTGTGTCCTTGAGCAAGTCTCAACCTCTCTGGGCCTTCAATTTCCCCACATGTAAGATAGAGATAGCAATGGTATCCACTTCACAGGATGTTATGGTGATTAAGTGAGTAATACACAGAACACTGAAGGCAGCGTCTGGCACATGACAATGGCTATATAAATGTTAGCTACTATTATGTTGGTTTCCCAACAAAAGAGACACTAGAGCGATGAATAAATTTATATCTAAACTATGCATTTTGGAAGCTCGTTCCCAAGGGAAAAACTGCCAGGCATCAAGATGGAAACTTGAATAATATTTGTGTTTTCAGTGAAGTTTCTGATGGGCCAAACAAGACGCTGAAAGTTTGTGTTCTGAAGCTGAAACTTTTCCTGTATTTGAATAATTCTTGACATAAACTTGGAATCCTATGTGAACACACAAAACTATTTTTAGTCATTAATTGACAGAGACTTAATGTGGTCATGTCAACACCATTTTTTTTCCCAAATAATTTTCCTGCCACAATTTAAGCTAGAAACTGGCCAGTTGGAGGGCACTCATGCTTCCCTCATAGTTCAGTTGGTAAAGAATCCACCTGCAATGCAGGAGACCCAGCTTCAATTCCTGGACTGGGAAGATACACTGGAGAAGGGATAGGCTAACCACTGCATTGTTCTTGTGCTTCCCTTGTGGCTTAGCTGGTAAAGAATCCACCTCCAATGTGGGAGACCTGGGTTCAATCCCTGGGTTGGGAAGATCCCCTGGAGAAGGGAAAGGCTACCCACTGCAGTATTCTGGCCTGGAGAATTCCATGGACTATGGATCGCAAAAAGCTGGACCCAATTGGCTTTCACTTTCAGGTAGTTAGTGGTTAATCAACGAGATTTAATATGGCACCTTCCCTAGAGCAGACCCACCCAACTTTGGAGATAACTGGAATGCAATCTTCTATACATTTTTAATCTTTCTGACTCTGTTTTTCTCCTTCTATATAATTGAAGGGCCACTTACATGGTAAAATGATATTACACAGGAAAACCCCATGGACAGAAGAGCCTGGTGGGCTACAGTCCATGGGATCGCAAAGAGTCAGGCATAACTTAGCGACTAAAGAACAACAATTAAGATTCCTCCCAGCACAGTGCCCGGCTCTGAGCAGGCACTTGAGAGCTAGGTTTCCATCTCTTCCCTTTCTTCACAGGTCGTGACCTCTGCTTTGAGGGGCTCACCACCCTCAACCCTGTGGTCAGGGCGAAAGCTTAGGGGGCTGCAGGGCTTGACTGAGCTCTGACCCCCACTGAGGCCTGGGTAGAGTGACAGCCTGTCAGGTGGGTTGTGGGACCCGGGAGTGCTTAAATTGATGGTGGATTCAACAAGGGGGAGGTGGTCTGAGCCCCTCTCAGGAGGGTCTGCCTGGTGGGGAGTGGGATGGGGGCAGGGAGTGGGGTCTGAGGCAGCAGAGGCTCCTCAGGGAAGTTCTCAAATGTTGTCCAGAGACAAAATCGCCCCTCCCGCGGCTTCCTAACTGTTGTTTCTAATTATTTCCATGAATCTGTCAGGGTCGCTGAGGTTACTTTGAAAGGAAGCATGGAGAAGTGGGTGGCTTTCCTCTCCCATTGTCGGGTGACTAATACAGCCGTCTTGTTTTGTTTTCTGGCCTGGGACTCTGTGAACATTTTAAGAAAGAAAGAGAACGCAAAGCCTCTGTTCTGGAACTCCCCGGAGGAAGGCACCTCCGCAGCTCTCTCCCCCGCCCCGCCAAATGAGAAAACAAGAACACTGCTGGACTCAAGCGTCCATGTTCGATGGAGGCGCTGACGTGATGGAGGCGCTGACGTGCTGACGTCATTCGTGCGTTTTAAAGCCCGACCTGAAAACTCCTCCCAAAATGGAACTAACAGCCCATGTGTTCACTTTGGTCATTGGACAAAAACAGGAAAGGAGCATCTTCTGTTGAAATGAAGCCCTGTAAGCCCCAGGTGCCTCACCGGATGGAAGATCCTTCAGCTGGAGCTGTGGTGACTCAAGAAACCCAGGAAACCACCAAAGTTGGGAGGAAAATTAAACAAACCTGAAGGTAAAGAGCAGCCCCACGAAAGACCTTCGTGGTATCAGTATATTAACAGAGACCCTCTAATAAGCAAACATTAAAATGTGAAGTTCTAAAATGATAAATTCATAAATACTAAGTAATGCTGCTGTCTACCTTAAATGTTTCAGGTAAACATTTAAAATGTTTATTTTCTTTTGAAAATAACAGAATATCTGGGGGAAAAAACAACAACTAACAGCCCAATACTTTAGCGCCCGCCTGGGAGGACCTCTCAAAAAATGAGCAGGACTGAGGCAGCATTGCCCAAGTCCCCAGAATTTTCCTTAACCTCCTGGTTGGGGTACTGAACGTAATTTGTGGGTCTGAAAAGACATACACGCTCGTGTCGCAGTGAGAATTTCATCTAATCATGTTGTCCAGTCGCTCAGTTGTGTCCAACTGTTTGTGACCCCATGGACTGCAGCATGCCAGGCTTCCCTGTCCTTAATCTCGTGATTGTAAAAGACAGACTTCAAATTAAATGAATCCACTGCTATAAAAACCGCTGTCTTCTGGTTGAAAATTTCCTTTCTTCATTGTCAATTTCTAGTTCATCATTACTTTTTCTCTAATTGATCACTTGAAATCACTGGATTTAGAAGTTTGATTTTGACCAATCAACAATGTCTTTAAAAAGTATGGCCTTAATTGTTCCCTTACTTTCAAAAAATGCCATCACACACTGAGGGTGTCATTCATTCAACAAATATGTGTGCATGCATCTATCACATTTTGCAAGAGACTGTATTAAGAAGAGTCATTAAACAAATCACAAGCACCTGAAAAGTTCAATAACAAGGCCAAACAATGAACACAGGATGAACGGTCAGAAATCTATGTTTAATTTGTAAATAACACTCAGAAAGCACAGCCTGAGTTCAGCACAGAGAACCCGCAAGTTTGTCCGGAGTGGGCCAGAAGTCTTGTGAGAGAGATCAATCTGGATTTGGGCCTTTAAAAAAAAGTTGGAAAATCTTAGCGGCTAAGAGAAGACATTTCAGAACAGAAAAATTATGTGAATAAAAGCTCGAAATCTGAGCAGTGTTGAAAAAGTTTCTTAATGGAAAGTTTCATAGCCTGATACCAGAACCAATCAGCGATGGAATTAATGGGAAGAACGTATCCCTACCTCATCTCCTCTGCTGCTTCACTGCTGCCCTGGGTCCTGGCACACAGGGTCAGTGATGTAATTTGCCAAACTCAGTGCAAAATGAAAATGCACAGCCCAACAGGGTGGGGAAGCAAACCTCCACTTCCCTTGGGCCCATCAAACCAAACAAGGAATGGATGACCCCAAGGAATTGCAACCTCTGCACAGGATGTGCTGGGCCCCTGGACCAGGAGCAGGTGAGAGGCCCCTGCCAAATCCAGGTACAGCCAGCCTAAGACAAGACACCACTGTCCCAGATGCCGTGGGGCCTGCACGTGACTCTGACCTTCCTGGGCCCACAGGCAGGCCCTGACAGGAGTGGAAATGGAGCCCGGGCCTCCGCACCAATACCCCTGGGCAGAAGGCAGCTGGGGTCCTACGCAGGCGTGTGGGGAAGGGGGAAGTGGAAGATCAAGGGAAGGGGGAAGACCAAGTCCTCAGGGAGCTGGGTGCAAGCAACTAAAAGCACAACTAAAAGAAATTGCAGTGCAGTCAGCAAATGTGAAGGGTCAAGTTATACTGTGAGTAACATATTCTGGTTCTACTTATTCCCCTGCACCCCAGAGACCACCAGGACAGTGACTCTCCTAGCCTGGCTGACCCCATGCTGTCACTCTCTAGAAAAACTGTCTACAATTAAGAGATGATGGACAGAATCAAACCAATTCATCAAGTGATTCAATGTGCAAAATCCAAAATAATAACTTCAAACCTCAGCTCTCCCTGTTATAGCTTATGTAACTATTTTTTGTCCCCTCTTTTTATTTAGTCTACTAGGGCAAAAGACCAACTATCATATTTGCCACAGAAAGTCCTTAAGATGAATGAGCATCAATCTTTTTGAGCTACTGCTGTCATATCCTTCCATTATTGATGCATTGCTTACTTTTTAGATCATTTCACATCTTCCAAGAGAAATTTTGTTAATTCTTACCACACTTAAGAAAATTCTGGGTGATTCTAGCTAAAGATTTGTCAATTTTGTGTATCTTTTCAAAGAACCAGCTCTTGATTTCATTTTGTCTTTTTAGTTTCATTTATTTCTGGTGTAACCTTTGTTGTTCCCTTCCATCGACTAACTTTGGACTTTGTTCTTCCTTTTCTAGTCTCTTGAGGTACAACATTAGGTTGTTATTGGAGATTTTTCTTTTTTCCTGATGAATTTCCTCTTTTCTTTTATTTTTTCTTAATTTAAAAAAAATTTTTTATTTTTACTTTACAATATTGTATTGGTTTTGCCATACATCAACATGTATCCGCCATGGGTGTACACGTGTAAAATTTACTTTATTGAAGTATAGTTGATTTACAATGTTGTACTGCAAACTGATTCAGTTATACATATATATACCTTCTCTTTTATAATCGTTTACTTTGTGGTTTATCACAGGATATTGAATCGAGTTCCCTGTGGTATACAGTAGGACCTTGTTGTTTATCCATCCTGTATATAATAGTTTGCATCTGCTAACCCCCAAACTCCCAATCCGACCCTCTTCCTTCCCCATCCCCTTGGCAACCACAAGTCTGATTAACTTCCCTCTTAGAACTGCTTTTGCTGTATTCCACAGTAGGATTCTAGAAGTTGACTCTTCGTTTCAGTTCTCCTAAGAGAATCAAAGGCCTGATAGCTTCCTGAAAGTGGGACAGAGCTTAAACACAGAGACGTCCTGACTCACAGGTCTGGGGTCAGCTGACACAGTTCCAGGAGAAGCGCTGGAAACACACCTGAAGTCCCCTAGGTGTGAAAGGCTCTGATGGGTGAGGGTCCCTGGGGGACAGCACAGAACGCCATTCACCCATGAAAACTACAACTAGAGATTCCACCTCAGAAATAAGACCTACCGTGGCATGCTAATTTTGCCCTGATTTGTTGCAAAGGCCTGACTGACCTTGCCTGTGTGTGCTCCGTCGCTTCAGTCGTGTCTGACTCTTCGTAACCCTACGGACTGTAGCCCGCCAGGCTTCTCTGTCCATGGAATTCTCCAGGCAAGAATCCTGGAGTGGGTTGCTATGCCCTCCTCCAGGGGATCTTCCTGACCCATGGATGGAACCCAGGTCTCCTGCATCTCCTGCATTGCAGGTGGATTCTTTACTGCTGAGCCACCGGGGAAGCCCCTGACTGATCTTAAAAATACATAAAATAGACATATTGGCCATCAGATGCATTATACTCCTAAACAAACCAGATATTTTTCAGTCAATTTTCTGATCCAATCAGGCTGTTTGTCCTTCAGTCTTACATACACAAAGTTTTTCTAAAGGCAATTTGAAATCAAACAGCATTTTCTGTGATGTTTTCCCCCAACTTTTTATTTTTAAAATGTTCAAACTTGGAATAAGATGACAGAATGCCACAGTGACTATCCCTACCCCCCCACCTACATGCACCAGCTGTTACACTTTGTCATGCTGGCTCGGTGGAGCAGTAGTTCACCTTGGAGTCACACGGGATGACCCTTGAGAAGGGTGAGAACAGCCTCACTCAGGCCAAGATGCTCTGGTTTCATGCTAACAGGTGATTTCTCAGTCGTCAGATATCTTGAGACTCTCTGGGCCTCTATGGCTAAGGTTTGATTGCTCTTTCTAGATTAAGAAGCAAGAGAGATTAATTGAGGAAAAGTGTGCATTGCACTTATGCAAATACACTTAAGGGAATGTCAATAAATTCAGTAAACACAAGGACTTCCATGGTGGTCCAATTGTTAAGAATCTGCCTTCCAATGCAGGAAACATAGGTTCAATCCTTGGGCAGGGAACTAAGATCCCACTTGCCAAGGGGCATCCAAGCCCACGTGCCACAACTAGAGAAAGCCGGCGTACACACCGCAATGAAGACCCAGCACAGCCAAAAAGAAACATTCAATAACAGAAAAAGAAAGAAAGTGAAGTCACTCAGTTGTGTTCGACTCTTGGTGACCCCATGAACGGTAGCCTACCAAGCTCCTCCATCCATGGGATTCTCCAGGCAAGAATACTGGAGTGGGTTGCCATTTCCTTCTCTAGGGGCTCTTCCTGACCCAGGGATCAAATCCTCGTCTCCCGCATTGCAGGCAGATGCTGTACCCTCTGAGCCACCAGGGAAGCCCAATAAATAGAAAGTGTATTTTTATTTACTGGAAATCAAATTTCAAGCAAAATATGTCTTCAGTTCAGTTCAGTTCAGTCGCTCAGTCGTATCCGACTCTTTGCAACCCCATGAATCACAGCATGCCAGGCCTCCCAGTCCATCACCAGCTCCCAGAGTTCACCCAGACTCACGTCCATCAAGTCAGGGATGCCATCCAGCCATCTCATCCTCTGTCGTCCCCTTCTCCTCCTGCCCCCAATCCCTCCCAGCATCAGAGTCTTTTCCAATGAGTCAACTCTTCACATGAGGTGGCCAAAGTACTGGAGTTTCAGCTTTAGCATCATTCCTCCCAAAGAAATCCCAGGGCTGATCTCCTTCAGAATGGACTGGTTGGATCTCCTTGCAGTCCAAGGGACTCTCAAGAGTCTTTTCCAACACCACAGTTCAAAAGCATCAATTCTTCGGCACTCAGCCTTCTTCACAGTCCAACTCTCATTTGCATATATCAGACATCCACTCACCAAATGTATATGAAGCTCCTAGCCACGCCCAGCACTTTTCTGGACTTGGGACGTGGCAGCACAGGCAAGCTCAGAACTCACAACCTTCACTGCGGAGGGACAGCGGCCAGTGACGACGTAGAACAGAAATGCCACACTGGGATGCATGATCTGGAGGAAATGAAACGGGGCGATACTCAGAGCGAGGTTAGTGACTCCAGCTCATCCCTCAGAGCCATGGGTCCAGTGAATGGAAAGAGCCAGAAAAACATGTTCCAGATACAAACAGGAGGACTGGAGTTGGGGGAGGAGGAGGAAGGAGGTGAGCCCAGAAACCATCAGGCCCTGAGGCATAAGGTCTCACTGGCCTGGAAAAGAGCTTGAATTACATTCTAAATTCAGAGGAAAATCAGTAGGTTTTTATGCAGAGAAAGGGCACAATATGAAAGAAGTTGCAAAGATCCCTCTGACCGTTGTGCAAAAACAGCGGTTATAGGGTCTGTGTCTGTATTAGCTGCTACAGAATGCTGTAACAAAGCACCACAAACTCGGGGGAGGTGGGGAGGGTTAAAACAACAGAAATCTATTGTCTCACAGTTCCGGAGGTCAGAAGTGCAAAATCAAGGTGTTAAGAGGTCTTGTTCCCTCCAAAATCTCAAGAGGAGGAGGCTTCCTTGCCTCTTCCAGCTCCTGGTGGCCCCAGGGGGTCCAGAGACAGACTGGGACCTAGGCCCCTTTGCTGCAGTGCTGCAAAGCTTGCGCCTGGACACACCTCTCCTTGAAATACAGAATACAAAGAAACTATAAGGGACTAAAAATAACTGTGTGCATGCCCAGTTGGGGCAAATTCTGGACCAAAAAATACCAAAAAAATCCAGCTGCCATTTCTGAGGAGCTGGGAGCAAAAAACTAGGTGTTGGGAGCAAAAGCAAGGTACACATGCCCCCCCTGCACTCAACACCACAAAGGGGTGGGCAGACCACCTAGGCCACCCCTCCAGCCCGACCTGAAACACACCGTTACCCTCACCCTATATCAGATCAGATCAGATCAGTCGCTCAGTCGTGTCCGACTCTTTGCAACCCCATGAATCACAGCAGGCCAGGCCTCCCTGTCCATCATCAGCTCCCAGAGTTCACCCAGACTCACGTCCATCAAGTCAGGGATGCCATCCAGCCATCTCATCCTCTGTCGTCCCCTTCTCCTCCTGCCCCCAATCCCTCCCAGCATCAGAGTCTTTTCCAATGAGTCAACTCTTCGCATCAGGTGGCCAAAGTACTGGAGTTTCAGCTTTAGCATCATTCCTCCCAAAGAAATCCCAGGGCTGATCTCCTTCAGAATGGACTGGTTGGATCTCCTTGCAGTCCAAGGAACTCTCAAGAGTCTTCTCCAACACCACAGTTCAAAAGCATCAATTCTTCGGCGCTCAGCTTTCTTTCTTCACAGTCCAACTCTCACATCCATACATGACCACAGGAAAAACCATAGCCTTGACTAGACGGACCTTTGTTGGCAAAGTAACGTCTCTGCTTTTGAATATGCTATCTAGGTTGGTCATAACTTTCCTTCCAAGGAGTAAGCGTCTTTTAATTTCATGGCTGCAGTCACCATCTGTAGTGATTTTGGAGCCCAGAAAAGGAGGAACAAGTTTGCCCTCCCCATGGGAGGGAGCAAGTAATCATGTTACTTGTTTTTGCTCCCTCTTGTAGCCAGGGCAGGAGGCCCAATAAAGCCTTGCCTGAATTTTTTTCCTTTTTTTTTTTTTTACATCAAGGCAATTTATTAACAGAAAACAATAACTTGAGGAGTTCAGTTCACAGATAGCAACCATAGTGACCCCTCTTCCCGCAGGTGCTGTCAAAGGGGTTGGGTGTGACATCCCCAATCTGCCCAATCTCCATCCTTGAGTGGGTGAGGGCTCCAAGAGCTGACTGGGCCCCTGGTCCAGGAGTCTTGGTCCTATTTCCTCCTGCAGCCCAGAGTTTGATGTGGAGGGCAGTGATGCCCAGCTCCTTGCATCACTGGGCTACATCCTGGGCAGCCAACATGGCAGCATATGGCAAGGACTCATCTCGGTCAGCCCTTCATCCCACCAGTTATACGACAGATGGTTTCCTTGCCAGAAAGATCAGTGACATGGACAAAAGTGTCACTGAAGCGTGCAAAGGTGTAGCACACACCAAATACATTTTCTCCTTCAGCCACCTGAGGGCCAAGGCTGATGACCTTTTCTTCCTTCTTTTCTTTCCCCTTGCCAGGTGTTATTTCTGCATGTCTTCTCCACACTCCACCACCAGAAAGAGAGCTTGCTTGAATTTCTTGTCTGGGCTCTTGTTGTTGTTGTTTAGTCACTAAGTCATGTCCGATTCTTTGAGACCCCGTGGATGGTAGCCCACCAGACTCCTCTGTCCATAAGGATTTCCCAGGCAAGAATACTGGAGTGGGTTGCCATTTCCTTCTCCAGGGGATCTTTCTGGACCAGGATTGAACCTAGGTCTCCTGCACGGGCAGGTGGGTTCTTTACCACCGAGCCACCACCTCTAGTCGATTTCTACTGACTGGGGAAGGCCAAGAACTCAGTCGCTATCAGGCCTGGGTTCATGGCAGCATCATCACAGTCTCCGCCTCCATCCTCACCTGGCCGTCTTCCCTGTGTGTGTGTGTTTCCATGTCTCTTCTGCTCACAAGGACACCAGCCAGATAGGATTAGGGCTAACGCTAATGATTTCATTTTCACTTGATTGTAACTGCAAAGATCCTATTTCGACATAAGGGCACATTTCAAATTTCCAGGGATTGGGACTTCAATTATCTTTTAGGGGGACATAGTGGGCAGGGGCACGGGAAGAAGTGAGGGGCTCTGCAGGGCTCCTGCAGTGTCCAGATAGGAGAAAGGCAGCTGCGGTGCTTGGACAAGGAATGGGGGATATGAGGGAAGATTTTGTAAATCTACCCACAAGACTTAGGGAGAGTGAGAGCAAGAGAGCCATCAGGAGTGCCTTCTAGAATTTCAGATGACAGAAGTAGGAAGATGGTGCAGCCATTTACGAGATGGGAAAGTTAAGAGAAGGATCAAATTTGGAGAACAAATCTGCAGCTGTATTTGGAGCATGTTCAACTTGAGATGCCCTTGAGATGCACCTATGGAGGAAACTCTTGAGTCTGCATGTCTGGGTCTCGGGAGAGAAGTCAGGACTAGACGTGTGAATTTGGAAATTAGCGGCATGGGGATCTTCATTTTAATTTCGTCTTTTTCATTTACTTTTGGCTGCACTGGTTCTTCGTTGCTGGGCACAGGTTCCTCCAGCTGCGGCCAGTGGGGGCTACTCTTCCCTGTGACGCCCGGGGTTTCTCATTCCAGTGGCTTCTCTTGCTGTGGAGCACAAGCTCTAGGGTCAGTAACTGCGGTTCGCAGGCTCGAGAGTGCCGGCTCAGCAGTGGTGGCACAAGACCTTAGTTGCCCCTCAGTATGTGGGATCGTCCCAGAGCAGGGATGGAACCTGCGTCCCCTGCACTGGCAGGCAGATGCTTAACCGCTGAACCATCAGGGAAGTCCTTAATTTGAATTTCATCATGAGTAGGACAGTTGAGACTTTGAATGAGAAAATGATTTTTAAAAAATATAAAGACTAGTTTAATCATCAATATATTGCCAGAGAGCAGTTACTTGATGTGAAGAAAATTGAACGTGTTAGTCGCTCAGTCGTGCCTGACTCTTTGTGACCCCAGTGATTGTAGCACACCAGGCTCCTCTGTCCATGGGATTCTCTAGGCAAGAATACTGTAGTGAGTAGCCATTCTCTTCCCCAAGGGATCTTCCCAACTCAAGGATCCAACCCAGGTCTCCTGCATTGCAGGCAGATTCTTTACCCAACAAGCCACCAGGGAAGCCCAATTACTTGAAGCTTCATAGCTAAACAGAGAACGTTGTGGAGTCACGGGCCGATGGTTTAGTTTACTCATATATTAGGAAGTGAGGGGACTGTGCATTGCTGGCTTTGTTACTCTGCGACTTGTGAGCCCTGGAATTTGGTTGTTAATCAAGGATAAGTGAATCCTGTGTGACATGACAAAAACATTTCCATATTTTGAACAACTATTCTTAAATCCAAAATAATCCCATAAGAAAGAGCCTGGGCTCCATTTGTTGATGTTTGACTGCTGACAGCTTCTAAGCCTCATCCTTCCGGCCAACCCCTCCACCTCATGGAGCAAGAAAGCCTGAGTGCTCCCTCTTTCGGCCCAGAGGGACAGTCCAACCATGGAAGCTTTTCCCATGCCTGGACCCTCACTCAGCCCCGCCCCAAGAAGCCCCAGGCCAGTCTCTCTTCCTTGCTCTCTCAAGACATGTCTGGACCAGCTTGAGAAGCCTAGTCTGCTCTTCCCAAATGCCTGATTATGTGGGCAATAACCTTTTTACACACCCTCCTGCTGTGAGTGTGGCATCAGCAGTCTTAGCATCCAAACCCAGGGCCAGGTGGGATTCCATCTCACTTGTTCAAAGCAGTTAAAACAAAGCCCAGGAATCAGCCGTAAAGTAGTGTTTAGGGAAGAAAAGGACCGTTTACCACTCCAACAGAAAAGACAGGAAGAAGCTGGGAAGGCTGATGAAACAGTGTCCAATAAGACAGCTGGATCCACAGGAGAGGAACCTGCAAGCCTGGGGCCACTCGGTGAGGCCCCAGCACCCCTTGCAGAGGGAGCATAGAGCCTCACCAGCAAAGAGTAAGAGCAGGCTGATAGTTGAGCCATGTTCCAATACAAATCAGAATCTCAATTTGAAAGAGAAAAGTGAAAGTCGCTCAGTCATGTCCAACTTTTTGCGACTCTGTAATACAGTCCGTGGAATTCTCCAGGACAGAATACTGGAGTGGGTAGCCTTTCCCTTCTCCAGGGGATCTTCCTAATCCAGGGATTGAACCCAAGTCTTCCGCATTGCAGACAAATTCTTTACCAGCTAAGCCACAAGGGAAGCCCAAGAATACTGGAGTGGGTAGCCTATCCCTTCTCCAGCAGATCTTCCCGACTCAAGAATCGAACTGGGGTCTCCTGCATTACAAGCGGATTCTTTACCAACTGAGCGATCAAGGAAGCCCCTTGAAATAGAAAGGTTAGTAAATTATAGAAATTTGCTTCTTGTGTTTGGGGGCTAGAGGACAGGTGGGGAGGCCCAGGAGATGAAGACAGCATGTGAGGTACAAAAATCACATCCTCCAACTTGTAGAACAAGACAAGTGACTGTGTTACCTGGAAAGCATACGCCTCTGTGGTTTCAATTGTGTTTTCTCTAAACCAGCGGTCCCCAGCCTTTTTGGCACCAGGGATGGGTTTCATGGAAGACAGTTTTTCCATGGAGGAGGATGTGAGGATACTTTAGGGTTTGCCTGCTGCTCACTTCCTGCAAGGCGGCCCATTTGCTAACGGGCCACAGACTGGTCTATGACCCTGGGGCTGGGGACCCATGTTCTAAACCACTCACAGTTTTCAGGTTAAGCCTTCTCAGAGTCGGTAATCTCTAAACATGTGTTGTATCTTGTTTCTACACCCTGGTTTTTGTACTCCTTTGTAGGAAATATGCACCAGATTATAGAAAGGCTCAGTCAGGATGGGGCCGTGGTGGGGTGCCGGTGTGGGGGGCGGGCACAGGGCATGGTTTCTGGTGCAAAGGTCTCCACGGAGACCATGAGAAAACACACCCTTTGTGTTGGTGCAAAAAAGAGGGGCAGGGAAGGACAATCGGGGAACTTTGAGTGATGCTGCAGAAAGGATGCGAGAGCCAAGTTCCAGCCCCACTTCTGTAACTGACCTTAGGAAACTCATTTAACATCTCACTTCCTCAATTTCTCTTCCATAAAAGAGCGAGGTTCAAGCGGATGGTCTCTAAGGTCTGAAATCACTACAGTTCCATAATTCATGGTCTCTAAGCCAAAGACATCAGGCTTAAAAAGTTACAAAGGACAGAGATGTGGCCAGATACAATCCCCTTCCAGCATGACTTGTGTGTAGCCTGTGAATCCATCTGAATGAGGTTCCATGTCTCAGATCCTACCAGACCCCCCCATAAATCCTGGGGGACCACAACCCTGTTATTTCCAGGGCTGGAGTCGATGGGTGCCAGCCTCTCCCGTCTCTGCCACACACCCCTTTGGAAACCACTCCAGTCACGAGGCGAACGGGAAATAACTCAGGTCTTCCAGCTCCTGCGGATGCTGTACACGGTTTCTCCATGGGAGCTGCCAAGATGCTAAGCTTCTGTCCTCAGTTTTAAGTGGCTGCTCTCGAAGAGACCAAGCAAGACGAGGGATGTGGCGAGGCCAGCCCCAAAGCACAGAACGACGGAAGCCAAAGCCTCCTTAAGCCCACAGAACCTGGACCAGGAAAAGGCTGGTTTCCTTTCTGTTTTGAAGGCACGAGAGACGCTCCTGAGAACCAAGCAGTCAAGCTAACCCTGCTTGGAAGGATCTATATTCTAATGCTTTCTACATTATGCTGTTGGCCAGCCAGCCACCTGGCACATCTGTTTCCAGCTACGAAACTGTTCATGGAAAACACTCTGGCACACGCATCCTGTCCTCAGACCATCTCCTCTCTCCAGGACCCCAGGAAAACCAAGACAAAACCAGGACCCCAGGAAAATCAAGACAAAGGTGGCCCTGGTGAAGATGAACTGAGCCAGGTTCTCTTGACTCACATTAAGACTCTGCAGAAGTCACCACTAATTTACATCTAAGTTGCATCCAGTTATACAGGAAATAAAGTCAGGCTTTGCTTCCTGGTGTTACGGCTTTTTCCATGCATGCCTGCTAACTTGCTTCAGTTGTGTCCGACTCTGTGCGACCCCATGGACTGCAGCCTACCAGGCTCCTCTGTCCATAGGACTCTCTAGGCAAGAGTACTGAAGCGGGTTGCCATGCCCTCCTCCAGGGAATCTTCCCGACCCAGGGATCGCAACTGCCTCTTCCATCTACCAGCATTGGCAAGAGGGTTCTTTACCACCAGAGCCACCTGGGAAGCCATCTTGTGCTGAATCATGAGCCACGGTCTTCTTTCTCCGGATGGATATATTGTTATGGAATTACTCCTCCCTCTTCCCTGCAAATGGAGAGAACTTCCCCCCACCCAATGTCTAAGCCCTTTGACCCTTTCTTTTGTCTACGAAGGGCTTCATCCACGTGGAGAGGGTGACGGGCCTGAGAAGCTGAGGGACATCGTGCCTGGCCTAAAGGAAGAGGACTTTCACTTCTAATTACAAAACATACCCACTGGATTCATGCTTCTGAGAGGGTAACAGGCAGGAAGGCCAGGGGTCTCCAAACAGAGGAAATAGGCTGCAAGTGTCAGAAGTTTTTTATCTCTCCCTTAAGCAGCAGGAAGAAACAGACCACAAGTGCCAGCTTTTTCTCTCTTCTCCATACAAAAGTAAAAGGAGGTTTCTCATGGAAATGTTTTTCTTAAGCTATGTTAATGAAACTGTATTTGCTTTGGAATTTACCTTTCTTCAAAATGGTTCCACCTAAGACTAACTTCTTTTCTTTTCTCAAACCTTGGGCTGATAATAGCTCAACAAACCAGTATTCACATCGATTGTTTTACGGCTGGGGGATGACACACATCATGCCATCCTATCTCAAAAACGTACATTGTGGGAGAAGGGCCTGCTGAAACTCATCAGCCTTGAGGTGTCTCTCTTATCTGATTCACAGCTTTCTAACAGACATAAAACAGCTTGCTAAAGACTAGCAGGGGGCACCCTCCATCCCCCTTCTGATGTCTATGTCAGACGCTTTCTCTGTACCTTTTTATACTTTAGTAATATTCTGCTGTACAAAAGCTCTTGAGTGATCGAGACAGGTCCCTGGTCCCGAAGCTAAATCTTCTTCTTTGGAGATCACAAATCCGACATCATTCACCATAAGCTATCGTTTCCCTCATAATTATTCCTGAATTGACATAATTTGATGAGCCAGTCAAATATGGGAGGTGCATTCAGTCTCTGGGGGACTAGAATTAAGAGTGAGAGGTGTCCCTCTGGTTTAAGAGGAGCCCATGGAGGGCAGGCCACCTCTGCTGAGAAGTTCCTGTTCCAGAAAGACTGGGTTCCCCACACTCGAGTGGGGAGGATGCACACACACTCACACGTCACTCAGAAGAACAAGCCCATGATTCGTACACAAATGACAACATGAAGACACTGGACTTCCTGGTCTGGCTGGTAAGACTTTGTCATCCTAATGCAGAAACCTGGTCCCTGGCCAGGGAACTAGATCCCATATGCCTCAACTAAGAATCTGCATGTTTAACTAAGGCCTGGCATGGCCTAAATAAGCAAATAAATAGAATATTTTAAATAATAATAATAACCGTTACTCCTCCTAGTCCTGGGCATTGCCAGGCACTATGCTGGTCCTTCATCTCTCTGCTCCAGATCCTTTACCTTGGTCCCTTCTTTGCTGCCCTTCCTTCCCCAGCCCTGAGACCCCATCCAAAAAGTCCCTCTGACAGATGTCAGTGCATTTCCATTCAAAAGGATGGGTAGTGTGACTGGATAGCCCACATATTTGGACTACAAGTTTTCTAGGAAAATACTGGTCATAGGAAAAATGTATTCTTAAAATCACAAGAATAAAAAACAAAAATGGTGAACAATACCATTTAGACATGTGAGTCAGTGATAATGTTAGTTTCTGCAGCCTTCAGATCAAAATGTAGAGTTAATAAATTGTGATAACTGTTAGTGTCCCCATTTTGGACTTCCCTGGTGATGCAGTGGATAAGAATCCACCTGCCAATTCAGGAGACATGGGAGTCTCAGGTTCGATCGCTGGGTCGGGGAGACCCTCTGGTGAAGGAAATGGCAACCCACTCAGTATTCTTGGAAATCCCATGGACAGAGGAGCCTGGTGGGCTACAGACCACAGAGTCGCAAAGAGCTGGACACAGCTGAGCACACACAGGACCCCGCTTCCCAGGTGGGGACATTGGAACAACAGTGAATGCAAACTATTTGTATGGCTCCAAAGATTTGTCAAGTGTGAGTGTAAAACTATGTCCAAGTCGTCCAGGGGGTAAAACCTAGAGGCCACACCTGGAAACGGTGCCCTGCAGACAGAGGCCAAGTCACTTATCACACGTAACTGTCTAACCCGCACTCCTCAGAAGATGCGGGTTCAGCATCATCAAGGGGAATTTTTATTATGTGAACCAGAGCCAGAATTCCATTAGGGAAGGAGATAAGCCTCACAAGTTGCTCTGAGTAGAAGGTGAAGATCTAGTGGAATATCTGTGTGGAAAAGCCTGGGCCACCAAGATAGGTGCACTGTGGGGGCCGTGGGGGAACCAGCGATCAGACAAGGAGACAAGAGAAGGCGGGAGGGGAGTAGAGGAAGCAAGGACATGAGTAGGAGAGGCAGAGCCAGAGGCAGTGAGATGGTAACCAGTGGGATGGCCGTGGAGCAGGGCCGTGAGAAACGTCCCTGGCTGGAGGCTGAAAGCGCTCAAGGGTAAAAATGTCTGACGTCAAACACCGGATGATATCGCTTGTGATATGTGCAATTGCAACTATAAAACAGATGGGACTTGCCTGGTGGTCCAGTGCTTAGGACTTGGCGCTTTCACTGCTGAAGCCCTGGTTCGATCCCTCCTGGGGGAACTAAAGGCTCGAAAACCTTGAGGCACTGCTGCTGCTGCTAAGTCGCCTCAGTTGTGTCCGACTCTGTGCGACCCCATAGATGGCAGCCCACCAGGCTCCCCCGTCCCTGGGATTCTCCAGGCAAGAACACTGGAGTGGGTTGCCATTTCCTTCTCCAATTCATGAAAGAGAAAAGTGAAAGTGAAGTCGCTCAGTCGTGTCTGACTCTTTGCGACCCCATGGACTGTAGCCCACCAGGCTCCTCCATCCATGGGATTCTCCAGGCAAGAATAGTGGAGTGGGCTGCCATTTCCTTCTCCAATATAAATAAATAAACAAGCAAATAAACAAATAAAATATGAACACATTTATGAAACAAACTTACAGACACAGAGAACAGACTGTGGTTGCCAAGCAGGTGAGGGTCGTAGGGGAGGGATGGATTGAGAGTTTGGGGTTGGCAGGTGCAAATGGCTATACATAGAATGGAAAAACAGCAAGGTCCTACTGTAGAGCACAGGAGACCAGATTCAATATCCTGTAATAAACCATAATGGAAAAGAATGTGAAAAAGAATATATATATGTATGACTGAATCACTTTGCTATACATCAGAACCAAACACAGCATGGTAAATCAACTAGACTTCAATAAAATTTTTTTTTTAATGTCTGACATGACTTTTAGGTTCTGCACTGTGGTACTAGGGTTAAAACTTGACGTAAGTGTTTTGAATGTTTCAAATGTTATTAATTTTCTTCCTTCTATCAGATCTCATCTCGTATTTCAACCCTGACCGCCCCTGATGCTGCACACCTGATCCTGTCAAACAGGGTGCCTTGATCCTTTCTGGCGTAAAACAGTCTGTTTCACATTATCACCACCCCTTTCCAAGTCCTTCTCCCCTCCGTTTCTCCTCAGCTTCTCCGCAGACTTCATGACCATGTGTGTGTGTGTGTGCCTGTGTGCTCAGTTGATAACAATGTCTGTTCCGGTTCTCATGGCTGCTGTGCTGACATCTCTCGGACCTCCGGCTTCGACTGCCAGATTCTCAGCGTTTTTAATGTTCTCATGTGTATCATGAAATCCAGCACCTGACAGAATGCGCTCATTGGCTGGCAGGGGCATTGCCCGCCCCCTCAACAAGTTCTCTCCTCTTGAACGTGGCTAACAAGCCTCCTTGGAAGCCTGACATTGCCTTCAGAATCATTAAAGACCACGCATGAAATATCAGCCTCTGGCAAAGCGAACTCCAAATAGTTCCTGATTGCGAAGTATGGTGTAACAGCGCTGCTGGCAAGGGATAAAACTAATCTCATGCAAGTAACTAACTGGTCTCAGTGTAACTGTGACCTTGGGCAGCTGAGCCCTGAAGAACACGAGGTGCCTTCTACTGCTGCTGCTGCTAAGTCGCTTCAGTCGTGTCCAACTCTGTACGACCCCATAGACGGCAGCCCGCCAGGCTCCGCCATCCCTGGGATTCTCCAGGCAAGAACACCGGAGTGGGTTGCCATTTCCTTCTCCAATGCATGAAAGTGAAGGGTGAAAGTGAAGTCACTCAGTCGTGTCCGACTCTTAGCGACCCCATGGACTGCAGCCCACCAGGCTCCTCAGTCCATGGGATTTTCCAAGCAAAAGTACTGCAGTGGGGTGCCATTGCCTTCTCCAGAGGTGCCTTCTAGCTGCCATTAAATCAGACAGACCTTGTCCTGATGGATTAACCTCCCCCATGTTCCACACTCAAATATAATCTTAGCTAGAAACCTGAGCCTGGATACCCATGGTCCTTCAAGCCCGGAGTGATAACCTATTGCCAAAAACCTGTTGGGTTTTTCCAGAAACAGCCCAACTGCACATTTAGGGATGTCTTATCTTCCTCTCATTGCCTCCTAGCCTCTGCCCCATTCCACTCCATCAGATCCTTCCAAAAAGGAGAAAATGAGAGCTCTAAACAGTCCACCAGAGCAAACCTTCTGATGCCTTTTGCATCTCAGATCTGCAGAAGACACTCGTGGCTAAGAAAGATGCTGAAAACTGCTGTCCTGGACCAACCTCACCCTCATCAGAACCAGTTAAGAAAAAGGGAAGAAAGGGCACTAATTTTAATGCAAGCAGTGCTGGGCAGTAGCATAGCATAACTTGTTCATCTGTTATCTCTGCTACAATCAAGAACACACCTAATTAAACTTAAAAGCTTCTGCACATCAAAGGAAACTATTAGCAAGGTGAAAAGACAGCCTTCAGAATGGGAGAAAATAATAGCAAATGAAGCAACTGACAAACACTAATCTCAAAAATATACAAGCAACTCCTACAGCTCAATTCCAGAAAAATAAATGACCCAATCAAAAAATGGGCCAAAGAACTAAATAGACATTTCTCCAAAGAAGACATACAGATGGCTGACAAACACATGAAAAGATGCTCAACATCACTCATTATCAGAGAAATGCAAATTAAAACCACTATGAGGTACCATTTCACGCCAGTCAGAATGGCTGCGATCCAAAAGTCTACAAGCAATAAATGCTGGAGAGGGTGTGGAGAAAAGGGAACCCTCTTACACTATTGGTGGGAATGCAAACTAGTTCAGCCACTATGGAGAACAGTGTGGAGATTCCTTAAAAAACTGGAAATAGAACAGCCTTATGATCCAGCAATCCCACTGCTGGGCATACACACTGAGGAAACCAGAAGGGAAAGAGACACGTGTACCCCAATGTTCATCGCAGCACTGTTTATAATAGCCAGGACATGGAAGCAACCTAGATGTCCATCAGCAGATGAATGGATAAGAAAGCTGTGGTACATATACACAATGGAGTATTACTCAGCCATTAAAAAGAATTCATTTGAATCAGTTCTAATGAGATGGATGAAACTGGAGCCTATTATACAGAGTGAAGTAAGCCAGAAAGAAAAACACCAATACAGTATACTAACGCATATATATGGAATTTAGAAAGATGGTAACAATAACCCTGTATACAAGACAGCAAAAGGGACACTGATGTATAGATCAGTCTTTTGGACTCTGTGGGAGAGGGAGAGGGTGGGAAGATTTGGGAGAATCACACTGAAACATGTATACTATCATGTATGAAACGAGAGAATCGCACTGAAACATGTATACTATCATGTATGAAACGAGTCGCCAGTCCAGGTTCGATGTACGATACTGGATGCTTGGGGCTGGTGCACTGGGACGACCCAGAGGGATGGTATGGGGAGGGAGGAGGGAGGAGGGTTCAGGATGGGGAACACATGTATACCTGTGGCGGATTCATTTCGATATTTGGCAAAACTAATACAATATTGTAAAGTTTAAAAATAAAATAAAATTTAAAAAAAATAAATAAATAAAATAAAATCCCCCAGTTGGAAAAAAAAAAAAAAAAAGAACACACAGGCTCAGAGAGGCTATTGACCACGTGCATGATCATAGCAGTAGGAAGGCTATGATTTGAACTTTTGCTTCTGACACAGAAACTTGTGCTGCTTCCAGTAGGTCCATAGCTCTGTGGGGTACTTGACTACAAGGGTGATGAAAAAAGAAGCGTTTTTTTTAAATACACACCTTTATCAGACTGAAGACGTTTCCTTCTGTTCCTGATTAACTGAGAAGTTTTATTGTAAATGGCTATTGAATTTATCAAATGCTCTCTCTCAGTCTACTGAGATGAAAATACGGTTTGGTTTTGGTTTGTTTTTGTTGGGGAGGGGTTTAAGTTTGTGAATTATATAGACTGATTTTCAAGTTTCATGACAACTTTGTACTCCTGGATAAATGTATTATTCAATTTAATATATAATTGCTAAAATTGTGTTGAGAATTTTTACAACTCTTCTCATGATAATATTCTTTCCTTATAATGCCTTTGTATGACTTTATTATTGTTTATCTTTTTCTTTTTTTTTTTTGGTCATGCAGGAGCTTAGTTCCTTGACTAGGGATAGAATTCGAGCCCCTTGCATTGGAAGTACAGAGTCTTAAGCACTGGATCCTCAGGGAAGTCCCTACCATTTATAGAAGGTGGTGTTAACCTCATAATGATTCCCTGGTGGCGAAGATGGTAGAGAATCCCCCTGCAATGTGGGAGACCTGGGTTCGATCCCTGGGTCAGGAAAATTCCCTGAAGAAGGGAATGGCAATCCACTCCAATATTCCTGCCTGGAGTACTCCATGGACAGAGGAGCCTGGTAGAATACAGTCCATAGCGTGGCAAAGAATCAGACAAGACTAAACAACCAACACATTCACTTTTCAGCCTCATAGAATGACTTGTGGAGTATTATTACCTTTTTCTTCAATTGTCTGGAGGACTTCAGGTAGAGCTGACATAATTTTTCTGTAAATGTTTGGTATGATTCCTGAGTAAAGCATCTGGGCCTGAAATTTTCTTTGTGAGAAGTTTATAACTACAAATTCAAATTTTTAAATAGATATTGGACAGTTTGGGTGATTTGTCTCTTTTGGAGTGGTTTTGATAGCTTGTATCTTTCAAGGAAAGTATCCATTTCATCTAAGTTGTCAAATTTATTAGAATAAGATTGCTCAGAATAGTCTTCTATTATCCTTTAGTATATGTGGGATCTGTAATGATATCACATCTCTCATTTTTTATATTGGCAATTTCTGTCTGCTCCCTTTGTTTCCTGATTAGTATGACTAAGGTTTATCAATTTTATTGATTTTCTCAAAGAAGCAGTTTTTGGCTTATTAATATTCTCTACTGTTCTTGAAGTTTATTTCAGTAATTTTTATACTGTTTCCTTTCTTCTGCTTACTTTAGTTTGCTCTTTTTGTTTGCTTGTTTCCTAAGTAGAAAGTAGAATGCATTGATTTTGAGACCTTTCTTCTTCACGAAATATAGGCATTTAGTGCCCTGAATTTCCTAGTAAGTACTGAATTAGTGGCATGTCACAAATTTTTATATATTGCATTTTCATTTTAGTTCAGTGCAAAGCACCTTCTAATTTCTCTTTTGAACACTTCTTTGATCCCAGAGTTTTTTACAAGTGTGTTGTTTAATTGCCAAACATCTAGGAACTTTCCAGAGAACTTCCTGTCGCTGACATCTAATATAATTCCATTATGATCAGAGAGCATACACTGTGTAACTAGAATTCTCATCAGTTGTATTCAGATTTTAGGGCCCCACACACGGTCTATCTTAGTGACTGTTCTGTGTTCACTTGGAACAAATGTGTACACTGATGTGGTTATGTGGAATCCCAGTCAGGTCAAGTTGGCTAATAGTGTTTGCTCAGGTCCTGTTCTGTATCCATGGCAGTTTTTTGTCTACTTGTTCTATTCATTATTGAGAGAGGGACATTGAAATTTTGGACATGGGAACTTCTGAGTGAAAGAATCAACTTTCCAGGACTTCCCTGGTGGTCCAGGGGGTTAGCACTTTGCCTTCCAATGCTGGGGGTGTGCTTCGATCCCTGGGCAGAGAGCTAAAATCCCACATGTCTCATGGCCAAAAAAACAAAACATAAAGCAGGAATAATATTGTAACAAATTCAATAAATGATCCACATTGAAAAAAAAGATCTACCTTCCAGTGCAGGAGAAACAGGTTCCATCGCTGGTTGGGGAACTACAATCCCACATTTTGTCAAGGCAACTGAGCACGTCAACTAGAGAGCCTACGCGCCCAAAGGGAGAGCCTGTGTGCCGCAACTGAGACCCAACGCAGTCAAAAACAAACGTTTTTTAGAAAAAAAGAAATCTCTGACACGATTGCAGCTTGGCTATTTGTCTTTGCAATCCTACCAGTTCTTGAGCTACATGTATTGAAGCTCAGTTATTAGATGCATGAATGTCTATGATTGTAATGACCTCTTGATGAACTAACACCTTTATCATTACGAAATGACCTTCTTTATTTCTGTTAATCTACTTTGTTCTGAAATCCATGTTGTCTGATATTAATGTAGTCACCCCTGCTTTCTGATTAGTGTTAGCATGATACATCTCTTTTCATAGGTTCACTTTTAACCTATTTGTCAACTTATAATTGTGCTTCTTGTAGACAGCATACAGTTCTGTCTCACTTTTTATCCGATCCAACAATCTCTTCGACTTAATTGAAGTACGTACTAGTTTGCCAAGGCTGCTGTGACAAAGAACAACAAAGTTAGTGGCTTAAACAACAGAAACTTGCTGTCATACAATTCTGAAGGCTAGCAAATTTTGCACGGTTTCCAGTGCTCTGTAACAACCTAGAGGGGTGGTGGAGTGGGGTAGGAGGTGGAAGAAGGTTCGAGAAGGACGGGACATATGTATACCTATGGTTGAACCATGCTGGTGTATGGCAGAAACCAACACAATATTGTAAAGCAATTATACTTCAATTTAAAATAAATTTTAAAAAGAAAGAGGGAAATTAAAATAATTTTTTTCATGGTTTCTATTTCTGGGCCTTCGATCTTTTCACTAAACCACTCTTCTATAATGTCTCATTTGTTATCAGTCCCATCCAGTGTATTTTTCATCTGAGACATTGCAGTTTTCATCACTAGAAGCTATACCATAGTTTTTTTATAATTTCCATGTCTCTAACTTTCAAACATACATAAAACAGTAATATTAATCTTTAATGTCTTTCTCTGTTAATCCTAAGCTGACTGTAGTCAGTTCTGGGTTATTTTCAGTTGATTGACTTTTCATTGTGAGTTGCATTTCCTTTCTTCCTAGCGTGCTTGGGAATTTGTAATTAGGTGTCACATATTTCCAATTCTAATTCATTAGGCGGTGTCTATTTTTGTATGCCCATAAATTTTCTCTAAGTTTGTTTTGGGATGCAATTAGGCTTCTTAGAATCTGCTTGATCATTTTGGGTCTTGCATTTAAGCCTTATCAAGCCAGACCAAAACAGTGTTTAGTCTAGAATTAATTATTCCCCACTATTGTGATCAATGAGCAAGCTTGTAATCAGATCCTTCGGGGTACTCTATCCAATTCTCTATGAGTTACAAGCTTTTTCAGTCTGGCTGGAGGGAACAGGCATTATTCTTGGCCCTGGGTAGACACTGTGTACTGTTTCCTCCACCCGCTTCAGACAGCTCTCTCCTGATCTCAGGAATCACCCATCCCTGCCTCAGCCACCTGGGATAAAGGCAGGAGACCCCTCAGGCCCTTCCCAGAATCTTAAAGCTGGGTACCTGTGGGCCTGGCCAGTTGTATCTGTTGGCCTGGTGGGTCTGGTATCACCCCATAAGGAGACAGAACTTCCCCTGACACAGTTAGAACATTTGACCTATGACTCTCACCTCCCCGCCTCCCCCCCATGCTATTTGCTTCTGGATGCTCACCTTCAGCTGGACAAACCCCTGTCTGTTCTCTGTCTGGCCTCACTCTCCCAAGTGATAATGGCAGTGGGCCTAACTGGGCAATACCCAAGGATGAGGTAGGAGATGGGGTGGGGTCCCTCTTACTTGAAGCTGGCTGGTGATCATGAGAGAGGTTCATCTGTGAGTGGAGCCAAGTCTAAATGAGTAACTGGTTCAGATCCAACGTGAGAAAGAAAGGGGAGTTTAGTGAGGTCAG
This sequence comes from Bos taurus, assembly GCF_002263795.3. Lineage (NCBI taxonomy): Eukaryota > Metazoa > Chordata > Mammalia > Artiodactyla > Bovidae > Bos > Bos taurus. The sequence continues at coordinate 95,913,949 of NC_037336.1, forward strand.
GAGGCCAGGAGGCTGGTGAAGAAGAAATGCGGGGCTTCCCCGTGGTCCAGTGGTTAGGTCCTCCATGCTCTCACAGAGGTTGAGAGTTTGATCACTGCTTCAGGAAATAAGATTCTGAAAGCCATGCAGCTCGGCCAAAAATTTTAAAATGTTTTTAAAAAGAGAAAGGGTGGGGAAGGGGAGAGTGGGACGAATTGGGAAATTAGGATTGGCGTATATACACTACCATGCATAAAATGGATAGCTAGTGGGAGCCCACTATAACATACATGAAGCTCAGCTCAATGCTCTGTGATGACCTAGAGGGGTGGGATGGGGTGGGAGGTGGGAGGGAGGTTCAAGAGGGAGGGGACATAGGTATGCCTTTGGCTGATTCATGTTGATATATGGCAGAAGCCATTATAATATTGTAAATCAATTATCCTCTAATTAAAAATTAATTAATCAATCAATTAAAAAATAAGCACCCATGTCCAGGTGACCACAGGCTGGTTTTGCTCACTAATTGACCTGGTTGGTCCCTAGAGGCATTGGAGACAGTGACCTCTGCCACAAGTGGAAGCTTGTACAGGATGAGCAGAGGCTGATGCTCTTTTCTTCTCTTTGTAGATGTCACAGACATAATGTCTAAATGTAAGAACACATTTTTAGGGGAGTGAGGGCATACCAAATTATAAACTGTAAAGACAAAACTCATCATTTTGCATTGAGAGGTACTACTTTTAGCCTTTTCCTCTGGGCGCTTCACCTGCCTCAATTCTCAGAACTATGATCTGTCTTTGGTTCTCTTCTTCATTCTTCAAGATTTTTATTCTTAAAAGGTTTGTTTTAAAACACTTATATATGGACACACAAGTTTTCAGCCACAGCGAAAACTCATTTTCTGCTTTAAAATTTTCTGCTTTTAAATCAAAATAGTATGGAAAACACACCACAAGGAAATTTTGAATCTTAAGAAAATGCATATTGGAGCACATGTTTTCGATTATATTGGAATGAATTTGAAGCTATGGAGACCCAGCTTGGCACAGCAAACAACTGGCCCATGATCATCCCCACAGCTTTCATCATATGATGCAAACCAGCCTCCCAAACAGAGCCTTCTGAGGCCGGCTTCCAAGCGTCATCTGGCCCGGCCCAGGCCTTTGACGAAGAGAGGAAAATATGCACTCTCCACCCCTCGAGCTCACACAGCAGTGAACAACTCGGGACACGAGGTTCAGCTGCTTCATTTGCCTGCACGTTGCATCTCAGAGGCACCAGCCTGCCCTCTACCACCTTTTGAAACAGGAAAGTCAATTCGGATACAACTTTGTTTTCCTACATGTGTTGGCTTAGACAGGTGGTTTGCTCTTAACACCTACGCAGGCTGAGTGAGATTCTTTCCTCAGTTAAAAATGGCACAGTGTTATTTTATGGCCAAGGGTAGTATTTCTTTGAATTTATTAGAGGCTGAAGGATTCCAGGGACCATCTTTTGAGTAGACTCAAAGGCTACTTGACAAGCCCAGTTCAGTCAGTTCAGTCGATCAGTCATGTCCGACTCTTTGTGACCCCATGAATCACAGCACGCCAGGCCTCCCTGTCCATCACCAACTCCTGCAGTTCACTCAGACTCACGTCCATCGAGTCAGTGATGCCATCCAGCCATCTCATCCTCTGTCGTCCCCTTTTCCTCCTGCCCCCAATCCCTCCCAGCATCAGAGTCTTTTCCAATGAGTCAACTCTTCGCATCAGGTGGCCAAAGTACTGGAGTTTCAGCTTCAGCATCATTCCTTCCAAAGAAATCCCAGGGCTGATCTCCTTCAGAATGGACTGGTTGGATCTCCTTGCAGTCCAAGGGACTCTCAAGAGTCTTCTCCAACACCACAGTTCAAAAGCATCAATTCTTCGGCGCTCAGCCTTCTTCACAGTCCAACTCTCACATCCATACGTGACCACAGGAAAAACCATAGCCTTGACTAGACGGACCTTTGTTGGCAAAGTAATGTCTCTGCTTTTTAATATGCTATCTAAGTTGGTCATAACTTTTCTTCCAAGGAGTAAGCATCTTTTAATTTCATGGCTGCAGTCACCATCTGCAGTGATTTTGGAGCCCCCAAAAATAAAGTCTGACACTGTTTCCACAGTTTCCCCATCTATTTCCCATGAAGTGATGGGACCGGATGCCATGATCTTCGTTTTCTGAATGTTGAGCTTGACAAGCCCAGTAGGAGTCAGATTAGCACGTACCAGGCAGACTCCAAAAAGCCTTTGTTTCGATGACATTCCCAACCATTCTTTAAGAGACTAGCAATTCCTCAGAAGTTCTCACAGACTGCTTCAAGGAGGGAAAAAAACAAGAATAAGGACTCCACTCCCAACCCAGGCTTCAACTAGGGCAGCTCTGTTTTAATACTAGCTTATTCTGAGTAACATTTCATTTAAGGGGAAAAAATCTGAAGGATAAAGAGTTAGAAAACCACGGCCTCAGGATAGATACTATTTGGGCAACTTCTCCTCCGAAAAAAAAAAAAAAAAGTTTTTTTGTTTTTTTTTTTTAATAAGTAACACACATGATCTAACTAACCCTCACTATCTAGAGCTATTTGCTTCCTGAACTTAGTTACAGGAATCCAGACATATTAGGCTGCTTCTGTTGAGAGATTCCTGCTAGGCTCACATCAGCAATTTCATAGTGAATCTTCAATTCATCGCGTCCTTTGGATGTTTTCACATTTTAATCATGAAACTTAGGCAGGATCACTGGCATCAAGAAAGAGGATCTAACCAAAGCCTCCACCTATGTGAGTCATGTTCAGGTCACATCTAATCTTTGAACCCCTCAAATCACCATCCTAACAAAGAAAGGGTTTGAAAAGTCTTCACACATTTGGATTTCTGCTCATGTGTGTAGCCCACAGTTGAAAACACGAAACATCTGGTTGCCTTTCAGCTGAGAAGTTGACTACCTGTTATAAATATGAATCCTCCTGCAAGCTGACCCAATAAGTCATTCTCAACCCCAGCACCTTAGGTGGCTCTGTGTGTGTGTGTGTGTGTGAAGTCACTTCAGTCATATCCAACTCTGTGCAACTCTATGGACTGTAGCCCGCCAGGCCCTCTGTCCATGGGGATTCTCCAGGCAAGAATACTGCAGTTGGTTGCCATGCCCTCATCCAGGGGATCTTCCCAACCCAGGAACCGAATCCGTGTCTCCTCTCTCGCATTGGCATCAAGTTCTTTAGCACTAGCGCCACCTGGGAAGCCCTTAGGCAACTGGGTGAAGCAAACAGCCAAGTTCAGGATCTAAAGGGAACGGGATACCTTGGGTCAATGGGATAGCCACCACCCCGCTACCCGCCGGCTGGAAGCCCTATAACCATGTTCCTCAAATCTAAAAGTAGAACTTATGGGACTTCCCTGGTGGTCCAGTGGTTAAGACTGTGTTCCCAATGGAGCGGACCTGGATTCGACCCATGGTCAAGAAACTAGAGCCCATATGTTGCAACTGAAGATCCGGCCTGTTGCCTCTAAGATCCGGGTGCAGCCAAATAAATAATAAATACCTAACACTAGAACTCGTAACCCAACAAGTTCGACTATGCTTTGCAGAACATTTATGCTGAACATTCAAACCAGGGACATCTTGGGCTGTCCTGATTACACACTCACCAGAGTCTTAGGTCTCTGTGGGAAGTGTGGAGACCCAGAAGGGAAACGGAGTTGTCAGGCGGTGTCAGGCAAGTCACGCAAGCACACGCCTTGCCGCCTCATCCTCATCTGCCATGAGCCCTGAGCTTCACGCTCTTGCTTCTCACAGGTGGTGAAACTGAAGCCGTGGAGGTCCCTGGACAAGTGTTGGCTGAGTCTGTAGAAGACCCCAGGATGCTCAGAAACACAGTCAAGAACTTGTGCTTGGAGCCAGTCCCTGCAACTCTTATTCCACAACCAGAAAGTCCTGTGTGGTGTTTTCCTTGGAAAACAAAACCGACATCTCTCACTTTCTGTTCCCTTTTGCCAAACATGCAGGTTTCTTTGGAGCGTGTTTCATCTGACCCAACCTCGGTTAATCCTGTTCAAAGTTTCAGATCAAACTGAGCAGACATCCCCTGTTCACCATGAAGAAGCAATAGCAAGCGAGAGGAGGGTGGAGAGGAGGCATGAATGCCTAGGATCCCAGGATGGAGTGAAGGACAGAGGTCCAGAGGGTGCCCATTGCCAGGGGTCCATGGCTGGAAAGCAGAGACCATAATAAGCAAATGGAAACCCCCAGTGGACGCCCTTCCCAAACCTCAGCTAATCACCAGTTTCAACTTGTGCTTTTGGTTGTTCGTGTTCTCACTATTATAAAAGATGAGTGAGGAAAGCTTCCATCCTTGACTCCTGTTAATTCTACCCTCTGCGGTCACAGTTTTTCCATCTAAGAATAGACACGAACATCCCAGCGCCCTCTTCTGAGAGTGCACATAGATGTCTGTTTAACCAGCGAACAGTCGTATAGTGTGATTTTTCTCATGTCGTTACATAGAATTAGGAAAACTTTGGCACTAAGGAAGCTCAGTGTTTGGTGAAAGTCCAAGAGAAAAAAAGATAGCAAAATGTAAAAGTTCCATTTTCCCTTTTCTCTCCCACTTTATGAGGTTGCTTGTTTTTCCTTCTATTCATCATTCTTTAGTGACTGTTTATTTAATCACCATGTCTCCCAGTGGTGAAGCCAGGAGACCTCAGGCTCCATAATGAGTGTGGGAATTGACATATAATTTCCAGATACCCATACTGCACCAAAAGAGCCACTGGGATGCCTAATATCCCCATAAGTCACATATCTGAGGGCCCAAATCCTTATTTCCTGGATCGGTAAAGTGAATTTGCTCAAGAAATTCTTTCCAACACCATAGCGAAGTCCCTCCTCCTGTTCAGCCAAACAGTAGGCTCACAAGGCAAAGGACTGAACCTCAGGGGCTGGAGGGAACTGAAGGAAAGAAGTTGAAAATTGGCAGAAGTCAAACATTCTCATTGGCCCTGGGCTCTCAGGCCCACAGACATTAAGTCACAAGTTCATGGTCAAAGGGCAGAGCAGAGGAAATGAAAGTCAAGAAGCCAAAGTGTTATCACTTTATTCTATTCCATCAAGCTTAAAGCGATATGCTTTATTTCCTGATTTTGCTAAACAAACTGCTTTTAGAGCTCACGTTGTATTTGCTTTCTTCATTTCCAATTTCCCATGGATATTTCAATTCTCTGGATTAATTTGATGGTGCCAGACCAACACTATGAAACCAAATAGGCATGTATAGTGATTGGCTCCCAGAAAAGTGAAACAGTAGTTCCCATCTTCATCAATATTAGCATATAATATTATTTTTAAAATATGAAAGGTAGAGAAGGAGAAAAGTTTGCCTGAGAGCAGTAGTTCCAGAGAGAAATTCAGGGATGAGAGATATCTGGGTAGAGGATCAAGTTCTAGGCCCTTTTGTTTGCCCTGAATCCCCCTCTTCCCAAATGGCTCTGTGGTAAAGAGTCTGCCTGCAAAGCAGGAGATGGAAGAGACACAGGTTTGATGCCTGCGTTGGGAAGATCCTGTGGAGGAGGAAATGGCAACCCCCACTCCAGTATTCTTGCCTGGAAAATCCCATGGACAGTGGAGACAGGTGGGCTACAGTCCATGGGGTTGCAAAGAGTCAGGCATGACTGAGGACACAGGCACACACACGCGCACACATGCACGCAGACCTGTCCCAGGGGCAAGCAGCCAGCCACTCGTGCAGTGGGGTTGGTCCTTATCTGTTCAGGCAGGGCCAGTGCATTTTGTCCCGAGAAGCATCTTCTCTAAGGAAGTGTTTCCGTGCAAAAAACAAAACAAAACAAATAAACAAGGACTGTTTATCCTTTCAAAATATGGACAAAAAGAAAGAGGGAGGAGTTGAAGGCTTTGCAAGTGAGAACCAGGTTTCTGCATTTTTTGTTAAGAGTTTTTAAAAGATACTACAATCTCAGTATTGTGTATTATCAAGCAGGTGACAATCAGTATTATTTCCATTCTCATAGTATATAAGGACAGCCCCAACCTGTGCACCTCTGATCCCAGTGGAGCTATGGAGTTGTTACCTTCAGGCAGAAAATCATCATGTCTATGGACTAAATGATGAATAAATAAAGTGATATATATATATATGTGTGTGTGTGTGTGTGTGTGTGTGTGTGTGTGTGTATATATAATATATATATATACCACTTTTAATGTTTTTCCATGCTTTATAAATAATAAAATGCAAGTTTGTAGAAACATCACTGAATTCATATCAGATTTTATAGCTATATTTGTTTCAAAGATTTGACATTACAAAAAAAAAAATACAACTGCCATAAAACTGATTAACTGGAAATGTCAGATTTCTTTCTTTGCTTTTAATCAACTTGATTGCAATTCTGAGTTCCCATCCCTCTGGATCGGCAGGAAATTCAAGCCGTTCTTCTCCAGGCTCCCCTCATCCACAAGCAGTGCTAATGTTATATCTTAAATTCTTATGCATTCTCCCCAGTGATTTTGTTAAGTATGGAAATCTTCAGTGAGTTTTGGTACCATCAGGTGCTGGGGACCAAGTCCCACTGGGAACAAGTGTCTGAGGGCTGACACCTGTCAGGACCAGGACCCTAGAACCCCTTCTATGCTGGGCCTCAAACAAGAAGGAGGTAGAATATACAGAGGAACAAACTTCATATTTCTATCAATTATTCTACAATCATCTTGTATCAGGGTCTAACTAGAAAACAGAACCCACACAATAATTTTAACAGAAAAACTTTAATATAAAGCATTATTAACTATAACAGGAGATTAAAGGGATAAATAGAACTCTAAACTATGAAGGGATAAAGAGAACTTCATCCATGGGATGAAGAAGGGCCTCCCACAGGGGTGCTGGTAGACCGCACTGTGGGCAAGGAACTGCAGCTGGACTGGCAAGCAGGGAACACCCCACCAGGATGCAGGTACCTGAAAGCTGAGAGGCCAACCACTGGGGTGTCTGTTAGACCCACCAGCAGGGATGCCTCTGAAATGCAATGTCTAGCAAGGTGAGCATCACTAGACGTTCCTCCCCTTGTGTCTTCTTCCTGCCACAGTATGATTTAAAAAAAAAAAAAAAGAATCACACCAAAAAAGAAAAAAATCATACAAGTACAAGGAAGTGCTATTCATCCTGCTTTACTGTCAGCCTAGCACTCTACCAACAGAGCATTAACCACGTGCCAGCTGCTAAGCAGAGATGCTCACAGGGCCCAGCTCCACAATCACAGGGCAAGCAATAAAGGGTGGGTCTAGTGCCAGGCAGAAATAAAGAGACAATGGGCACATGTATAAAGAATCCTGGAAAGGTCTGTGTTCAACAAGACCTCCTGTCCACAGCAACTGGGAACTCATGATCAACATTAAATGATAGTAAGCTGCCTTCCCTTCTGTTATCGGTTTGAGAGGCCAGGATTCCATCTTGGGTGGGTGTCATTCTATGGACCACAGTCCCCCATCTTCCAGAAGGACCTAGTGCAGAGACTCCTCTTTGCTTTCCCAGGACCCAGTCCACCCTCCCTCCAGAATCTAGCCTTGTCACCTAATGCCCAAGAACCCAATACATGTAACAAATCCTCAATGGGACGATTGAACTTCCTACAAAGTCTATTTGAGGTTTGAAAGGCAAAGACTATAAAAATTCATATGCAATACCACTTAATCGAATTTTCAGTGAAATTTTTATTAAACCTCTTTTTTGATAAAGTTGTGTATATAAACATAGCTTCCAAAAGTATTTCACATGCTGGAGTATATGCTTCTCTGACAAGAAATAAAATTTAATTTTGTTGAACCGCTGCAGCTGTCCACAAAGAACACATTTCATGATTACATACTATTACCTACCTACCCATATGTATCAGATTAGTTCTGATGGAAGTAAAATAAATTTTGGCACATTTGATTATTTGAAAAAAAAAAGTCTTCAGTGAGTTACAAAATGCTTATGAATTTTATTGAGAGAAATAAATATTATAAATAACAAGAACAAATCATTATTTGCAAACAACATAATCCTATACTATGAGGAGTAAAATTTCAGATTAAAAAATTAGGATTAGGGGTCTTCTCTGGTGGTCCAGTGGCTAAGACTATGCCCCCAGTGCTGGGGGAAGAGAGGCGGGTTTGATCCCTGATCTGGGAACTAGATCCCACCTGCTACACTAAAAGGTCCTGAATGCTGCAACAAAGACCTGGTGCTGCCAAATAAAGAAATAAAAATAAATATTCAAATTAAAAAAAAGTTAGGATTAATGAAGTTTCCAGTGAAGTGATCAGAAGTGAGAAAACACTTAAATAATTTTCCCATGCATCAGCAAAAATGTATATAATGCAAGGGAAAAAGACATTCCACTAGGAAAATATCAACAATGGCATTTTAGAATAAAGAATTTCTATACCTTTCTGAAGAATAACTAGTGTCTAAGAACATAATCAAAGATCTTTTTGTAAGCTGACAGCACTCAGATCAGTGTCTGACCCATAGCTGACTCAAAAATATTTACTGATTTGACTAGAGTTGAAACCCTAAGACATTTTCGTAAGCTGATTGGTTTACCCAATCTTATTTGGAGATACACACAGTTACATGTCAAGTCTGCTGAGCTTTATCCAAAGAGCTCTATGCTTATTGATTTTGGTATCTAATGGCTCTGCTTGGTTCAAGATAACCATCCAGGGGATGGATTGGAACAGCACATCTGTGTGATAGAGTGCTGTATCCAGCAGATGTGCCCCCAAAGCCCAGTCAGGCTGGAGCAATTGCCTGGCAGAGTGGTATGAGTTGGTGAGGAGGAGGGAAGGCCAAGCTGCAAAGAGAACCAAGCTTGGTGAATATTACAGGAAGCTGGTGGAAAGCCCATCTAATCAATGCCTACACACACTCACGTGCTGCAGAGTGAGGGGCAGGGGATGACCATCCTCTGGACTAAATGCGTCTAGGACTTCCCTGGTGGTCCAGTGGCTAAGACTATGCCTGCTAATGGAGGGGATGTGAGTTCAACCCCTGACCCAGGAAGATCCCACGTGCCGAGGGGCAATTACACCCGTGAGCCACAGCTACTGAGCCTGAGCTCTGGAGCCCGTGACCCACAATGACTAAAGCCCTGCACACCCTATGGTTGGTGCCCTGCAGCAAGGGAAGCCACCACAATGAGAAGCCGGAGCACCACAACCAAGAGCAGCCCCCGCTCGCCACTAGAGAAAGCAACGAAGACCCAGCACAGCCAAAACTAAAAATCAAGAAATATTTCTTTAAAATGCATCTAGTCATAGAGTGTGAAGGTGCTAGTCACTCAGTCGTGTTCAACTCTGTGCGACCCCCTGGATGTAGCCCTCCAGGCTCTTCTGTCCATGGGATTCTCCAGGCAAGAATACTGGAGTTGCCATTCCCTTCTCCAGGGGATCTTCCCAACCCACGGATCAAACCTGCGTCTCCTGTGTCTCCTGCATTGGAAGGTGGATTCTTTGCTGCCTGAGCCACGGGAGAAGTCCAGACACAGGCAATAGTTAGAACATGGGTGAAACTCTAGATTCCTCAGAGCTTCCCCATCTATGAGGAGAGATCGAGGTCACATCAGTTATAAGAACTGCTGCCCTGGTTGTGGCCTGCCTTGGTCAGTCTGAGACTCCTGGTCCTCCAGCCCTTCCCCATGCCTGCTATTTACTCCGCCTCACTCCCTAGCCCTGATATTTCCTCCACCCCCTCCATCTCTGCCACGTGCTGTGGGACCCTGCCCAGAGCAGTGGGGCTCTCCTGGTGTCCCAGCAAAAGGAAACAGAATGCCTCACCACCCACTTGAGCTGCATACGGGTGAAAATACTAGACAGATTCCAGGGTTCTTCAAGCCTTGAAGGTGAAGTCACTCAGTCGTGTCCGATTCTTTGTGATCCCATGGACTGTAGCCTACCAGGCTCCTCCGCCCATGGAATTTTCCAGGCAAGAATACTGGAGTGGGTTGCCATTTCCTTCTCCAGGAGATCTTCCCAACCCAGGGATTGAACCCAGATCTCCCGCATTGTAGGCAGACACTTTACCGTGTGAGCCACCAGGGAAGTCGGTCTCCATGCCTTACAGAGATTGTTAATAAGAAAGCTTCCAGGACCAGATCAGGTAACCAGGGAGACAAATCCCAGCATTCATGGTGAAACCCGGAAGCACCTTTTCCCTCCGGTGATGGAGATGTTCCCACCCTGCCTGGCCCCTCTGCAGACTCGGGCAAACACCTGAGCCTCTCGTCAGTGTACCAACAAACCCAAACTCCACCATGGTCTCCACCCAAATTCTATCTCAGGAGGCTCCTCATGGGTGGGGGTTCCAAGAAGAAGCTGAAAGGATTGGCCTTGCTTCCCCCATCCCACCCCACAGTCAGCAGCAGCAGCCCTTTCCCATATTCTTTGATAAGTAAAAGAAATAACATCTCGATCTTGTATACAGTACTACGCAGCTGGAAGGCATGTCCCAGCCTTACACCCTTTTATTAGCTTATGGCTATCTTCATCCTACATGAAATCCTGGCATCTCTGCCTCCAAGGATTCCCACCACCAGACAAGCTCCAGTGGGGCTTGTCCAATTCTAGTGGTAGATTTGGGGGAATACCTCAAAGCTATGGTTTTTGCAGTTCAATTCAGAGTTCAGTCGTGTCTGACTCTCTGTGACTCCATGGACTGCAGCACACCAGGTTTCCCTGTCCATCACCAACCCCTGGAGTTTGCTCAAACTCTTGTCCATCAAGTCAGTGATGCCATCCAACCATCTCATCCCTGTCATCCCCTTCTCCTCCCACCTTCAACCTTTCCCAGCAACAGGGTATTTTCCAATGAGTCAGTTCTTCACATCAGGTGGCCAAAGTATCGGAGTTTCTGTTTCAGCATCAGTTGAGTTGGACCATAAAGAAAGCTGAGTGACAAGCAATTGATTCTTTTGAACTGTGGTGCTGAAGAAGATTCTTGAGAGTCCCTTGGACAGCCAGGAGATCAAACCAGTCCATCCTAAAGGAAATCAATCCTGAATATTCACTGGAAGGATGGATGCTGAAGCTGAAGCTCCAATTTGGCCATCTGATGTGAAGAGCCGACTCTGATGGAAAAGACCCTGATGCTGGGAAAGATTGAAGGCAGGAGGAGAAGGGGGTAAAAGAGGATGTGATGGTTGGATGGCATCACTGATTCAATGGACATGAGTTTGAGCAAACTCCAGGAGATGGTGATGGACAGGGAAGCCTGGCGTGCTGCAGTCCATGATGTCACAAAAGAGTCAGACACGACTGAATGACTGAACAGCAACAATTCAGTTCCTCAGAGTCACACCAGCACCCTCAGCTCCTGCAGCCTGATCCCCACCATCCACAGCAGATCCTTCCTGAACAGCAGGGAGGCGGGAAGGCGGTGGCCTCCCAAGTGCTCTTCTTCACGCTGTTTCCAAGGTGAACTTTCTAATAAGAAGAATTTTATGTAATAAAGAGCTGGAGAACAATGGATATTTACAGAAAAAGAATTTTGAAAGAGTTGCTTGTATCTGAATTTCCATTTGGCATTTAGAGCAAGACCCATTAGGAAAATGGGTTGTCTGACTTTTATCCAAAAGGAGGATATGAATTATTTGGAGAGGTTTTTGGTTAGATTTGCGGGGGTTGGGTTGGTTGTACATTTGAGGGGGAGTGAGTTAGCTGGCTCAGGGCATTGGCATTTTAAATGATGGAGACTAATTCAGCTTTGACAGCAAATTCACCCATAGGTGCTGACTTGAAGGAAAAAAGAAAAAAAAAACAAGCAAACAAACACAATGACTCAGGACTTAAGAGTCTAGAAGAGAATATAAAAATATCCAGGCATATCTCTGTCTCCTGGCACAGACATTAAGGGATTATTTTCCCTTGAAGTATTCTAAAACACAAAAAGGAAAGGAAGAGAAGGAGGGAGGAAAAAGGAAAGGAAGGAGGAGAAAAGAAGGAAATAAGGGAAAAAATGATTTGTGGGATTTCTTTTTGGACAGGGGTGTGGGGACGTCTTCAAAAAACATTAGTGAAATATATGTAGGTTCCAAAAGCATAGACAGATGTTGGAGGAGGATTAAGAACTTAGTTATTTGCTGTTTTGAAACTTTAGTTGTGTTTAGAATAAACATAGAAAGAAATAAGGAAGGAATTGGATCTAAATTTGGAATAGCTAACTGGGTGGTATGGTCGGAGCGATCCCATGGACTGCAGCACGCCAGGCCTCCCTGTTCACCACCAGCTCCCGGAGCTTGCTCAAACTCATGTCCATTGAGTCAGTGATACCATCCAACCATCTCATCCACTGTCCTCCCCTTCTCCTCCTGCCTTCAGTCTTTCCCAGCATCAGGGTCTTTTCCCTGATGTTCTTCACATCAGGTGACCAAAGTATTAGAGTTTCAGCTTCATCATCAGTCCTAACAATGAACATTCAGGACTGATCTCCTTTAGAGTGGACTGGTTGGATCTCCTTGCAGTCCAAGGACCTCTCAAGAGTCTTCTCCAACACCACAGTTCAAAAGCATCAATTCTTCGGTGCTCAGCTTTCTTTATAGTCCAACTCTCACATCCATACATGACTACAGGAAAAACCATAGCTTTGACTAGACGGACCCTTGTTGGCAAAGTGATGTCTCTGCTTTTTAATATGCTGTCTAGGTTGGTCATAACCTAGACCTCTGGGTCTTACCTGCATTCAGTGAGGGAGGCTGATGATGACTGAGGAACCAAACATACTGAGTGGACAAACCACATGATCTCCAGGAGTCTACTTCAGTAAGAGCATGGGAAAGACAGCTCTGAGAAAGTGACATTTGATCAGACACTTGACCTGACCCCATGGCGACAGGCACCGGACAGTGTGACAAGCCCCTCTCACAGGTCAAGTTAATTTTGTTTCCAGCTCTACACCAGCTTTTCCTATTTCCTCCTAGTGTCCGTGGATCACAGGTATTAATGGCAGTGGCAGTGCCGCCAAGATGGTTTTCTCAGGAAACAGAATAAATACAGATGAAGAGGAAAACATTTCCATTGCACATTCAGGAAGACCAAGGTGGGGTGGAATTATCACCCCCGAGGAGAGCCTCCTGAGCTTGACTTTCATCACCGACAAGGTCATCATGCTTCTTTGCAGTCCTTGGTTTGAGACAGTAAATGAAGTCTGCACCCAGAGGACAGACAGGCGCTTATGGGACTTAGCAACCACAGTCCTTTCCCTGGGCAGCTTTTTGAGCTCATGTCTATGCTAGAACTGGCCTGAGGGGCAGTTGTGTGCACCCATAATATACCCAACATCACAGTCTCCACTGGCCACCAACCCCCAGCCCACTCATTCTTGTGGTTGGGTTATTCCTGGTGTCCAATATCTATTCGCCCTGCTGGCAGTGTTTTATTCCACTGTTCTGGGCTAATTAGAATAATCGAAGCCTCTCTCTTCTAAACACGAGCCACATATCATTAAATCAGCATCAAGCTGGTCTGGGCACTTATCATCAGCTTTCCACATTCCTCTTTTTTCCAAACTTTAGGTCGAGATTGCTGCACTCCTTTCAGCAACATGTGATTTTTGGAACTGTGACAAAAAAGGAAGTCTAAATAGGCTTCCTTGGCTGCAGCCCGGGAGAGCCCAGAAGGAAATGGAATAATGAACCGTGTGCTGTTAGTCAGCCTGGGTTTGTTACCAGGTCCAAACATAGCTTTTGCCTTTTATGGTATTTAGATCATATCAATGACTTAAGTTCAATAGCCTAGTCCAGCCCCACTTTCTTTCTGGGAATCTTCTGCCCAAAGGCAGTTTTCTATTAACACAATGGGGCATGTTATTGGGCCATTGTTCACAGATAATTCACCGAATTGTTCCTTATTAACTCTCCTTAGATTGCTTTCAAATGACTTCTATTTGCCAACATAGGTAATATATATTTCATTCCTCTTCTACATATTAAAATATTGTTATTTCCCATATAATTTGGATCCTAAATAGTTTTTTTTCCAAGTATTATTATCACTTAACACTCAAGGAATACCCCATAATAATAGCAAACTCTAAAAGAGCACTTATTATATGTTCTGGGCACTGTTCTAAGAACTTCACATTTATGAACTCATCAAATCCCCTGACAACTCTCTAAGTTAGGTATTATTATAGTATTTTACAGATGGAGAAACTGAAGCACAGAGAAGTTAAGGAACCTGCCCAGGGTCACACAGCTAGTAGGGCTGGGCCCATAACAGGTCTAATGCACTTGTTCCTTGGCACTTAGACTTAATCACAAGATCTCCCATTCTTCTTGTCCAAGTTTAATGATCATCAAATTCGCTACTTATCTCTTCTCTGAAACAGGAGAAATAGGTCGTGCCCTTCAAAATGGTAAACATAGTCAAAATGTCATCCCCTTCAGATTGACTGCTTAAATGGGGATTGGTTGTACCTCAGCTCTTCCAAGAGAACGGGTAGTTCCCTTACAGAGAAATGACTCAGATGCATTAGCTTTTCCAGGCCACTGGGCTACTATTTAACTCATTAACATTCAGGAGACTTTTGTATCCTAATTTTCTAGCTCGGTGCACCAGACTTTTAAGGCTGCAACTAGCTTCCCTTTCTTTTCTCATCCCTTATTCTTCCCTCCCGTGTCACCGACCTCCTGCAGCCTCCTTCCCACACTTGTGTTCATGCCTTTAGCCCAGAACACCCTCCCCCCTCCCCCAACTTTTCTTTTTTAATTAATTTTTGTTTGTCTCCAATTTAGACTTGTATATAACTTTAAAATAAAAAATAGTTCTAAAAGCTTACAATAAAGGAAACCAGCAGCTCCCTACCCCATCTTTCCCCATCCCCAAGTCTTAGGGACTTTCAACTCTTTTAACTGTGTCTTCTCCATATCTCTAAATAGCATGTGTGTCAAAGGGATTAGGATTATATTCCTTTTCACTTAAATCAAAAACCTTTCTACTTTGACTTAAATAAATAAGGCATTTAATTCACACAAAAAGAAGCTCAAGGATTTCCCCAATGGTCCAGTGGCTAAGACTC
Organism: Bos taurus; assembly: GCF_002263795.3. Classification (NCBI taxonomy): domain Eukaryota; kingdom Metazoa; phylum Chordata; class Mammalia; order Artiodactyla; family Bovidae; genus Bos; species Bos taurus. The sequence goes on from NC_037336.1 coordinate 95,929,025, forward strand.
CACACTCCCAATGCAGGGGGCTCAAGTTTGATCCCTGGTCAAGGAATTAGATCCCACATGCCACAACTAAAGATCCCACATGCTGCAAGGAAGATCAAAGATCCTAGGTGCTGCAACTAAGACCAAAGCAGCCAAATAAATTAATTAAATAAATATATTTTTAAAAATTAAATAAGCTCAGGCATAGACATTCCAAGGCAAGAATAATTTCAACAGGTTCTTCAGAAACCAGGCTCCTTCCACCTTTCTGTTTCAGCATCCTTGCTGGTGACATTCATCTGCATGGTCAAAAGATGGCTGCTGTGCCTCCAACCATTGTGTCTACATTCCTGGAAAAAAGAATGGGAAGGACAAAGATCTCTCTCCCAGTAAGGCTTCACCTTTTTAAATTTTATTTGAAAAGTAATATACTCTGCAAGGACTTCTGCCTATGGCTTCTTCAGTGTTTTCAAAGTTATTGCTTATAAAGGTTTGGGCGAGGGGGGAGTTTTCTGCTCTTCTTATAGTATCTGTATTCCCTCAAGTTCTTTTTTCTGTTCATGTCTTTGTCATTTGTTTGTTACCGATCTGTCTTTAACATTGGAAACTTTCCCGTGCATCTTGCAATCTTTGCCTGCTCTTCCTAGTTAAGAGTAAATCTCAAATGAAGTGGTTGAAATAGCTCTATGTGGGCAGGATCCGTGGGACAGGGGACCCCAACACAGGCAAGCAGGTGTGTAGTCATCATCTGACACACGTGATTGTCAGTATCTGAAGGTCTTTTCTCTTGAGCTGCTCAGTTTCCCCAGAGAGAACTCCTCCAATATGCTGTTTAGGGTGCATAAGCTTGGTTGCCAGCATTCAAAACATGGGTAGAGAAGGTTCTAGGGCACCTCACTGCACAGCATGTAGCCCCCAGCCTTAACTGTGCCTGGCGTCCCTGAGTCCAGAGCATGTGTGATGAAACATCTGGTGGACTGTGGCCACCATACTGCTCAGCTGTCAGACGACCAGCAGCCTGAGCACAAGACGGTAACCAGCCTGGGCGTCACGGCTGATCGGGTGAAACGAGGGGAGAGTTTCCATGCTCACCAGCAGAACTAAACAGCCTTCCCACAAGAAAATAAACAATCCAACTTTTTCCATTTGTAGGAAAGAGCAAAGATGGCTTTGTCAGTCTGCGGTATCGAGTATGCCGGTCTCCTGTGAAAATTACCTCACTGACCCACCCTTGTTACAGCTGAAAGTTGGAGAGGTGCCCCTGTCGGGGAGCAGGCCAGGGCCGGCGTACCCACACCCGTACCCGCACCCCAGCCCCTGGTGTGGCTTGATGTGGGTGTTGGGGGGAACAGAGCCCTCGATCCTGGCCTCACCCATGCCCACCACGGTCCCTGGAGCCCACCAGCTTAGGCTGAGCATGGTTTCAAGGAGAGAGATGTCAACACACGGTCATCTTGTGATTACAACACCAGGTTCCAAATGCAAATCCTTGGGCACCCACCACTGTCAAACAGATTGTCTCTAAGTATTCGTTTAACACATTCATTGAGGCCCACACTGAGTGATTTTCTATCATTGTAAGTGTACACGTGAACAGGCTCATGACGAGCTCATTTCCATAGGCCAACACAGAGTCAGGGTTTTGGGGCGGTGGGGGGTGGGGAACTTGGCAGGCTTCTCACTTTTCTGCAGTTCTTTTTTTCTTTAAGTTTTTGGGGAGGACTTTCAGAATTACATGATTGCAGAGGCAAATAAAAGGGGTCTTGATTTAGGAAAGCTTAACCAATTCTCAGGGCTTCCCAGGTGGCGCTAGTGGTAAAGAATCTGTCTGCCAAGGCAGGAGATGCAGAAGACTCGGGTTTGGTCCCTGGGTCAGGAAGATTCCTGGAGTAAATGGCAACCCACTCTAGTATTCTTGCCTGGAAATTTCCATGGACAGAGAAGCTTGGTGGGCTACAGTCCAGGGGCGGCAATTTCCACTGGCCTTGTCTTCCAGCTGATAACCTCGAGGGCACCCCCAGATCACGAAAATACAGGGACAGTTGGCATCATGGTGGCGTTGCTTCCATCCCACCTCACCCCCTCATCCCAGGGCACCCCCACCTGGGGAAGCAGGGCCCACATGTGTCCAGTGATGAAAGGACTTACTTCCATCACAGGTCCTTACTCACAGGTGACTTCCATTGCTGATTTCACCCAGCGATGGTGCAGGGCCCTCTGTGAATCAGATTCTTGCCTGGCTGACCTACTCATAAATCAACCCGTTTTATATATTTTCGGGTTGTTTTTTTTTTTTGGCCACACCATGTGGCCTGCAGGATCCTAGTTCCCCAACCAGAGATTGAACCTGCACCCCCAGAATTGGAAGCATGGAGTTCTAACCACTGGACCACCAGGGAAATCCCTCAACTCTTATTTTAGTCTGAACCTTCCAACCTCACCAGCTCAGGGTCAACCTCACCAAGCAGGACGGCTGGAACGAGGACTTTGGGGAGCACAGAAGTTGCCACGTGCAAAGTTAAAAGGTGAGTGCACAAGGCTCAAGGCCAGACCCTCTGAGATGCTGACCTCAGTCTGGCTTCCCCCCTGAACTGGACACCTTTGACCCATGCAGAAAAGGTCACCATTTTCCAGGGTATCTCTGGCCAGAATCACCCTTCCTTGGCTTCAAGGTCATCTATTATTTAGCCCAGTTTTACTTAACCTTCTTATTATTACCATCCTTCTCCCAAGAAGCCTTTTTAGACTTTTTCCCCCCTAATCACCCCCTCCTATAACATTTTCATACTGCAGATATACTGTCCATCAATGTGTGGACTGAATCCCTTTGGAAGGCATAAACCATTGTAACAATCTAAGGTGTTTTGCTTCCTGAGAACAAGTTTTTGTGATTTCTCTGCATTCAGAAAACATGTACTAACTGTTACTGCCATAAATTTTGTCTTCTATCATCAGAGGAATCCACCTGCCCACAGAGAGGGCAAAACCAACTCACGAATAGCACCAAGATGATGGGCTCCTCACAACAATCCCAAGGACTCTCCCTGCCAGGCTGTGCTGGACAGGGCGTTGGTCCCCCACCCCGAGCCCACTTCCCAAGCCCCTTCTGCCCTCACTAACCTCCTCTCTTCCCCTGGTTTACTCCTCCTCCCCAGGCTGTTTCCTGGTACGCAAGAGAGATTCAGCTCACAAGGAAATCTCATAAACTTTGAATACTTCATGAAACAAAACCTCATAGGTCTCTACGTTAGCAAGTTGATAAAGTCGTATATTTATTCATTTATTTATTAACTGGTTCAGTTAATCAACCAACAAACATAAGAAGATGATTCCGGGACTTCCCTGGTGGTCCAGTGGCTAAGACTCCACACTCCCAGTGCAGGGACCCAGGTGCAATTCCTGGTCAGGGAGCTAGATCCCACATGCCACAACTAAAAGATCTCACAAGCCACAACAAAGACCCAGCACAGCCAAATAAATCAATAAATGTGTTTAAAAAGAAGACGATTCTGGGTGCAAGATGAACGAGATATAGCCTTTACGCACAGGACATGGGGGTTGAAGGATGTAGAGTGACCTCCACCCAGAGCTGGTGCTTGACCAGGTCTCGAGGAGCAAACACGACCTGCTTTAGAGAACTGAAGAGACATCTGTGGGAAGACCAGGGGATTAGATGGACAGTGACCACTGTTTGGGGAAACTGTACCAGAGTCCAGCATATTGAAGGCACAGTGAGTGCAAGACAGTAGGGGCCCCTCTGTCTTTTATTAGAGACTTTGTTTTAGAGTCTACTTTGCATGATATGACTATTGCTACCCCAGCTTTCTCATTTGTATTTGCATAGAATATCTTTTTCCATTCTCTCACTTTCAGTCAGTGTGTGTATTTAGCTCTGAAGTGGCTCACTTGTAGACAGCAAATAGCTGAGTCTTGTCTTTTTATCCAATCAGCCACCCTATGTTTTTTGATTGGAGCACATAGTCCATTCACTTTTAAAGTAGTTATTGACAGATACATACTTATTGCCATTTTATTACTTGTTTTCCAGTTGTTTTTGTAGTTCTTGCCTGTTATTTTCTTCTTCTTTTGGTCTTCTCCCTTGTGATTTATTTCCTTTAGTACTATGTTTGGGTCCTTTCTCCTTAATTTTTGTGAATCTATTGTAGATTTTTTACTTCCAGTTAACGTGAAGTTTATGTATATTGACCTACAGGATATGTAGTTGTTTTAAACTGATAGTCATTTAAGTTCTAACATTCTAAAAGATCTACATTTTTACTTCCCTCTCTCATATGTTTTGTGGTTTTGATGTCATACTTTACATCTTCATGTCTATCTTTAAATGCTTATTGTAGTCACTATTGATTTTGCAATGTTTGTGTTTTACTCTTAATACTTACTTATTCGAGTGGTTGATCTACTGCCTTTACTATATATTTGCCTTTACCATTGAGATTATTTCCCCTTTTGTATATTTTCTTATTTTTTGTTATGTTGCTGTTTGTCACTCAGTCATGACTTTGCAACCCCATGGACTGCAGCACGCTAGGCTTTCCTGTCCTTTACCATCTCCCAGAGTTTGCTCAAACTCATGTCCATTGAGTTGATGCTGTCATCCAACTGTCTCATCCTCTGTCCTCCCCTTTTCACCTTGCCTTCAATCTTTCCCAGGATCAGAGTCTTTTCCGATGAGTCAGGTCCTCACATCAGATGGCCCAAGTATTGAAGCTTTAGCTTCACCATCAGTCCTTTCAATGAATATCAAGGTTGATTTCCCTTAGGAATGACTGGTTTGATCTCCTTGCTGTTCAAGGGACTCTCAAGAATCTTCTCCAGCACCACAGTTCAAAGGCATCATTTCTTCAGCACTCAGCCTTCTTTACGGTCCAACTCTCATATCCATACACGATTACTTGGAAAACCATAGCTTTGACTATATGGACTTTTGTTGGCAAAGTAATGTTTCTGCTTTTTAAAACACGGTCTAGGCTCATCATCACCCCACTCCAGTACTCTTGCCTGGAAAATCCCATGGATGGAGGAGCCTGGTAGGCTGCAGTCCATGGGGTCGCAAAGAGTTGGACACGACTGAGAGACTTCACTTTCACTTTTCACTTTCAGGCATTGGAGAAGGAAATAGCAACCCACTCCAGTGTTCTTGCCTTGAGAATCCCAGGGACAGCGGAGCCTGGTGGGCTGCCGTCTATGGGGTCTCACAGAGTCGAACATGACTGAGAGACTTAGCAGCAGTAGCAGCAGCAGCAACAGCTAGGCTTGTCATAACTTTCCTTCTAAGGAGCAAGCGTCTTTTAATTTCATGGCTGCAGTCACCATCTGCAGTGATTTTGGAGCCCAAGAAAATAAAGTCTGTCACTGTTTCCATTGTTTCCCCATCTATTTGCCATGAAGTGATGGGACCAGATGCTGTGATCTTTGTTTTTGAATGTTGAGTGTCAAGCCAGCTTTTTCACTCTCCTTTTTCACTTTCATTAAGAGGTTCTTTAATTCCTCTTCATTTTCTGCCATTAGGGTGGTATCATCTGTATATGTGAAGTTATTGATATTTCTCCCCTCAATCTTGATTCTAGCTTGTTCTTCATCCAGCTGGGCATTTCGCATGATGTACTCTGCATGACCATGTACAGAGGTCAGTAGGTGCCCAATATGCTACTGGAGATCAGTGGAGAAATAACTCCAGAAAGAATGAAGGGATGGAGCCAAAGCAAAAACAATACCCAGCTGTGGATGTGACTGGTGATAGAAACAAGGTCCAATGCTGTAAAGAGCAATATTGCATAGGAACCTGGAATGTCAGGTCCATGAATCAAGGCAAATTGGAAGTGGTCAAATAAGAGATGGCAAGAGTGAATGTCAACATTCTAGGAATCAGTGAACTAAAATGGACTGGAATGGGTGAATTTAACTCAGATGACCATTACATCTACTACTGCAGGCAGGAATCCCTCATAAGAAATGGAGTAGCCATCATGGTCAACAAAAGAGTCCAAAATGCAGTACTTGGATGCAATCTCAAAAACAACAGAATGATCTCTGTTCTTTTCCAAGGCAAACCATTCAATATCACAGTAATCCAAATCTATGCCCCAACCAGTAATGCTGAAGAAGCTGAAGTTGAACAGTTCTATGAAGACCTCCAAGACCTTTTAGAACTAACACCCAAAAAAGATGTCCTTTTCATTATAAGGGACTGGAATGCAAAAGTAGGAAGTCAAGAAACACCTGGAGTAACAGGGGGGGTGGGGGGGTGGGGGGGGAGTGGGGGGGGAGTGGGGGCGGGGGAGTGGGGTTCGTGAGCTCAGGGCTTCCTAGTCCTCCATTTTGATCCTTCTCAAATAACATAATATTGTGAGTTTATACTTTTGTACTCTATAATATGTCAATCGATTAAATAGTGATATTCACAATAAGCATTGTATAACTGCAAATACACACACACAAACATACCGAGACCACCTACTTACCATAATTTTAACCAGAAGGGAAAAGATCAGTGTTTGGGGAACAATGCATGTGTGTTCAGTTGCTAAGTCGTGTCTGACTCTTCTGTGACCCCCCATGGACTGTAGTCCACCAGGCTCCTCTGTCCGTGAAATTCTCCAGGCAAGAATACCGGAGTGGGTTGCCATTTCCTTCTCCAGGGGATCTTCCCAACCCAGGGATCAAACCAAGTCTCCTATATTGGCAGGCAGATTCTTCACCACTGAGCCACCAGGGAAGGTTGTGGAATGATGACAGGTTACCAAAATTACTTTAACAGTATCTCCCTGTAGCAGTGAAATTTAAATGCTTTGGGGTTAAGGTTTAGGATGAGATTTTAAACCATTGTAATAGCTGTTAGGCCCTAATAAAAATAATGAGCAAAGCCTGTGATAAATACAGGCATTACACTGAGGATATCACATGGCGAACACTCCATATGAATAAATATGTCTATTAACTACGCTGCACTACAGCTAGGCATACATAATACCAAACATCTGGTTGAAAACTAAAAGTAATCAGATAATAATGGGTGTCTCCAAAAAGTCATGGATTTGGAATATGAAATAGGATTTCATATGTTAAGGTTTTTATTCCATGGTTTTTCTGTAATACAGCTTGTCTCTTTATCAAAGTCAGAATTAAATTAAAAGCTAAAATTTAACATCCATGTATTTAGCTAATTAAAAGCTAACGTATTTTATTTGTAAACCACTAGAATTGCTCTGTAAGTAGAACTAGAAAATAAAACACAAAATTGAATTTGAAGTCCCTACACTTTTGTTAATATGGGCATCTAAATATTGAGGCTGTCATACATTTTCAAGATATAGATTCCATGTTAATTTCAAAATTTGATTTTGAAACATAAATGCATTTCAAATGTTCACAGATGTGAGAGTTCAAAACTCAAATTTAAGACATACACATTCTCTGGCAGTAGTAAAGTATATATTGTGTTTTTGAAGAATTCACAGAACCCTGCAGAAAATGTATGTGTAAAGTCAAGAAAAAATGTTAATTTGACACTGTAACTGAAGTCTGCCTCGTGACAATCACAAAAGACTAAAACCAGATAAATATCCTGTTTATTATAATCTAAATAAACACCAGTATGTCTTAGATATACTGTTTGATGAATAGTCCAGAAGATAACAAAATGATAAACACCATCTCCAGACAAAATTTCAAAATATTTGACGTTAATGGAAAATAAAAGACAATAGTCCTGGCATTTGCCCAGGACATGCATTCTCAAATTCTTGTATTTGTTTACTAGAACTAAAGAGCAACTTACATCTCAAGAATTCCAATGTATATGTTAAAAATCTTGAAAATAACCAGAGGTAAACATTCTGCCTGATTTTCTTCAAATATCTCTGTAAGAGGTTATGTACCCATCAATATTTAAAAACTAGCTTAAACAATTATACTTAAAAAATAAATCTTCTCAAACTTCGCAGGTAGTCCAGTGGCTAAGACTGAGCTTCCACTAAAGGGGATGTAGTTTTTCAATCCCTGGTCAGGGAAGTTCCACATACTGGGAAATGTGGCCCCCCCACACACACACACACAAAAAAAATCTTGTCTTTATTTTTTCACACACACACACACACACACACACACACAACACACACATCTCCCCACCCAACACACACAAATAAAGAAAAAACACCAAATCAATTTCGGAGTCTAAATAAATAGGCAGTATACAACTAGTCAGCCTAATGTTCTTAAGCTCTAGTCCTATGATACATTTTTGGATGTGCTCAAAGTTTTTTTCATTTCAGTAGTAATGTAAAATTTTTAATGTAAGTGTGCTTTCTGGGCCATTTGGATGTCTGCTTTATGTCTGAGGATGCAAGGATGGCATTGTGTCTATCAATCACATGGTCACCAGCCACCAGCACTTTAAGTTTGGTGAGCTTAGCAGAACAATGAATATAGTAAAGTTGCAGGATATAAAATTAACACACATAAATCCCTTGCATTCCTATACACTAACAATGAGAAAACAGAAAGAGAAATTAAGGAAACAATTTCATTCACCATTGCAATGAAAAGAATAAAATACTTAGGAATATATCTACCTAAAGAAACAAAAGACCTATATATAGAAAACTATAAAACACTGGTGAAAGAAATCAAAGAGGGCACAAATAGATAGAGGAATATACCATGTTCATGGATCGGAAGAATCAATACAGTGAAAATGAGTATACTACCCAAAGCAATCTATAGATTCAATGCAATCCTTATCAAGCTACCAATGGTATTTTTCAGAGAACTAGAACAAATAATTTCACAACTTGTATGGAAATACAAAAAACCTCGAATACCCAAAGCAATCTTGAGAAAGAAGAATGGAACTGGAGGAATCAACCTACCTGACTTCAGTCTCTATTACAAAGCTACAGTCATCAAGACAGTATGGTACTGGCACAAAGACAGAAATATAGATCAATGGAACAAAATAGAAAGCTCAGAGATAAATCCACACACCTATGGACACCTTATCTTTGACAAAGGAGGCAAGAATATACAATGGAGAAAAGAAAATCTCTTTAACAAGTGGTGCTGGGGAAACTGGTCAGCCACTTGTAAAAGAATAAAACTAGAACACTTTCTAACACCATACACAAAAATCAACTCAAAGTGGATTAAAGATCTAAACGTAAGACCAGAAACTATAAAACTCCTAGAGGAGAACATAGGCAAAACACTCTCCAACATAAATCACAGCAGGATCCTCTATGTCCCACCTCCCAGAATATCGGAAATAAAAGCAAAAATAAACAAATGGGACTTAATTAAAATTAAAAGCTTCTGCACAACAAAGGAAATTATAAGCAAGGTGAAAAAACAGCCTTCATAATGGGAGAAAATAATAGCAAATGAAGCAACTGATAAAGAATTAATCTCAAAAATATACAAGCAACTCCTGCAGCTCAATTCCAGAAAAATAAACATCCCAATCAAAAAATGGGCCAAAGAACTAAACAGACATTTCTCCAAAGAAGACATACAGATGGCTAATAAACACATGAAAAGCTGCTCAACATCACTCTTATCAGAGAAATGCAAATCAAAACCACAGTGAGGTACCATTTCACGCCAATCAGAATGGCTGTGATCCAAAAGTCTACAAGCAATAAATGCTGAAGAGGGTATGGAGAAAAGGGAACCCTCTTACACTGTTGGTGGGAATGCAAACTAGTACAGCCACTATGGAGAACAGTGTGGAGATTCCTTAAAAAACTGGAAATAGAACTGCCTTATGACCCAACAATCCCACTGCTGGGCATACACACTGAGGAAACCAGAATCGAAAGAGACACATGTACCCCAAGGTTCATTGCAGCACTGTTTATAATAGCCAGGACATGGAAGCAACCTAGCTGTCCATCAGCAGATGAATGGATAAGAAAGCTGTGGTACATATACACAATGGAATATTACTCAGCCATTAAAAAGAATGCATTTGAATCAGTTCTAATGAGGTGGATGAAACTGGAGCCTATTATACAGAGTGAAGTAAGCCAGAAAGAAAAACACCAATACAGTATACTAATGCATATATATGGGATTTAGAAAGAAGGTAATGATAATCCTGTATGTGAGACAGCAAAAGAGACACAGATGTAGTGAACAATCTTTTGGACTCTGTGGGAGAGGGCGAGGGAGAGATAATATGGGAGAATGGCATTGAAACATGTAAAATACCATATGTGAAATGAAAAAAAAAAAAGAAATGGACTTAAGAGATAAAAGAGGCATTGTTAAGCCAGCAAAGGTAAAAAGCAAATTGCATGGCAAATGGCAGAAGGAGTATATATTTTTGCAATACTGTGAATAAAGGAGAGTGTTGGGAGAATTGCATTACCTCAGGTCTTCACTTTCATGCATTGGAGAAGGAAATGGCAACCCACTCCAGTGTTCTTGCCTTGAGAATCCCAGGGACGGGGAGGCCTGGTTGGGCTGCTGTCTATGGGGTCGCACAGAGTCAGACACAACTGAAGCGACTTAGCAGCAGCAGCAGCAGCAAGGAATGGTATGGAAGCTATAAAAGGAAACACAGGAGCAGGAAGCAGGCAATGAGATGTTTACACAAGGAGGTGTGACCCAGAATCACTGTCGCTGCCCACTGGAATCGCATTAGCCTCATAATTGTGTTTGGAGAAGGAAATGGCAACTCACTCCAGTACTCTTCCCTGAAAAATCCCATGGACAGAGGAGCCTGGTAGGCTACAGTCCATGGGGTCGCAAAGAGTTGGACATGACTGAGCGACTTCACATTCTTTCTTTCATAATTGTGTTGATACTAAATGATATATTTGTTTGATTTTATAGCTATATACAATCTGTTAAAAAAATGAGCTGTTTATAAAGGTTTATATTTTTATATAAACATATTAAATATAAAAAATGTAAATGTTAAAAACTTAACTGAGTCTCCTGAATTCTTTCATTAACTCACAGAAAAATGGGTTTTCTCATCAAACCTTACCATTCCTCTGAAATGTCCTCATCTCACGTCTATGGCGCTACCACCCTGAATGCGCCCAATCTCATCTGAAATGTTCTCATCTGACTTTCCAATAAATTGTCAGAGTGGGAACATTTCTGACAAGTGCTAAATTATGGGCAGAGCTAGGCCCCAAGGTTCACATTGTGCTGGCAGAAAATGCAGTCTTGCAATGTATTCTTAAATGATGGATTTTTATCCAACAATATAATTGCCTATGGCTCTCCAAACAGAGGTTTCACAATGTTTGGCTCCGGCATCATAGCAATAGAGAAAATAAAACTTATCATACGGATTTCATGTATTCATTCATTCAACTATTTATTAAGTCTATCTATAAGGCGGTGTCGTGGGTTCTGGGGACCCATGCTAAATGTTAAAGCAGCACCATGGCCTCTGCCTTTGTGGACCTTATGGTCTAGTGGAGAAAATCATTGGTAACCGAACAATCCTGCAGCCTAGGAAGTAATAACCAATGATGGAATGTGTTCTCAAGTCACCTACCACCATGAGGATATTGTACAGATGACCAAGTCGGGTCTCAACCCAATACTCTATTGTCAAAAGGGAGCCTTGATCAGAAAGTTGATCAGCTTTCTGGCTGTCAACACAAAGAGCACAATCTGAAAAGTCACACTTTCCCTAATCATTCTGCAAACCCACCAGCTGTTCAGGGACAGAGTTGACCTGCTACTGCAAGTTGAACAGAAGTTTTCTGTTGATCCACTGGAAAGAAGAGGAGGAAGAAAGAGAAGAAGAAGGGAAAAGAGAGAGAGGAAGAGGAGATGGGAGAGAGGGAGGGAGGGATGAAGAAAGAAGAAAACTGTAAGACGCAGATGAACAGCACCTTCCACGCCCACACCCTCCATTTGCTGCCATCTCGTTCAGAGCAAAAGCCAATGTCCCCCCCAGAGGCCACAGGCCTCAGTGAGCTACCCCCTCCCAGCCTCCAATCCCTGCTTTCCAGCCACACAGGTCCCCTTGACCACTGATCCCCCAGGGAAGCCCACTAGGAGTCAGGCACTGTGCTAAATGCAGCACCTGCATTATTTAATTGGTGCCACACCCTGTCAAGGGTATTCTCACCCTTTGTTACAGATGGGGAAATGGATTCTTAGAAAGATCAAATAAAGATCAGCAGTCACACAGGTGGCCACGGTAAATGGCCAGGACTAGGGCAGGATTCAAATCAGGAATGTCTGTTTCTGAAGGTCAGGCTCTCAACCACCATCTTACACCTGTTCGAGAAACAGAGGTCTGCAAAACGCCAAGTGAATGTGGTGTGGGTAGATGGCACTCCAGTGGTCCGCATAGTCCAAGAAGGATTGCCAGAGGATCTAGCAAATTCTATAGAACAAGTGGGTTGCATCAGCTCTACCTTATTATGGTAGAGGAGGAGGAAGGAAGAGGAGGAAGCAGATGAGGAGGAAGCAGATGAGAAGGGCGGCAAGAGAGCAAAACCTATCACTTACGAACAATCTCCATGGGATGTGTTGAGCAGGTATGCTCCAAACAAATTTCTATTGGTATTATTTCTTAGTTTTTATAAATATTGATCAGCAGAGAGTTTGGAGGTTTATTCTGACAACTATCTGAAGTATTGATTATATAGCACAAATTACAGGCAGGCCCATACCATAGCACTTCATGGGCTTCCCGGGTGGTTCAGTGGTAAAGAATCCACCTGCCAGGCAGGCGATGGGGGTTCCATCCCTGGGTCAGGAAGATATCCCCTGGAGGAAGAAATGGCAACCCACTCCAGTATTCTTGCCTGGAGAATCCCATGGACAGAGGAGCCTGGCGGGCTACAGTCTCTTGGGTAGGAAAGAGTCAGACGTGACTTAGTGACTAAGCAACAACCTTCACCTTGTCAGTTGAGTTGAGAGGAGGGGGCTGCAGAATAAACTACAGTGTGCATGAACAGAAGGCGGTTTGCTCCGCAGGGAGGCAGCCCAGGAGGCATGGTCTCCCCAGAGGAGGGCTCTAAGCTGGCTTCAGCACACAAACAAATGGACTCTCGAAGGCAAGTATAGGCCAGGGACACCCTCGATCACTCTCACTGGGCAAGTGTTTTTAATGAATCTTACTAAACGTTATTTATAGCTATTTTTTTAACCTCAGTAAAGCCAGAAATGTCTTGAAACACTTTAACTTTCAAAAAATTTGAAGCAATTGAGCTACCTCAAGTGGTTAGCAACAAGCCTTTAAAATGAGGTTTAGATTTTCAGAGACTAACATCTGTTCTTTGACAATCATTTGACATCAGTTCAAACAGCTCCTAGATATTGATAATAAAACTATGTTATCCGTCTATGGGGTAATGCTTTCTATTCCACTTTCCAGAAGTAAGAACATACGCCGTCTGGGACTTCCCTGGTGATCCAGTGGCTAAGACTCCAAACTCCCCATGCAGAGGGCCCAAGTTCAATCCTTGGTGAGGGAGCTAGATCCCAAATGTCACAACTAAGACCCAGGGCAGTAAAGTAAACAAATACATTAAAAATATATATACCATCTAAACTGAGAAAAATGTTGGACTAAAGTGTGAGAAGAAATGTCTAAAGGAAGGTGCGGGGGACTTCTCTAGTAGTCTAGTGGCTGAGACTCTGCACTCCCAATGTAGGGGGCCTGAGTTCAATCCCTGCTTAAGGAACTAGATCCCACATGTTGCAACTAAAGATCCACATGCCACAATGAAAACTGAAGATCCCACGTACCACAGTTAAGACCTGACACAGCCAAATAAATGGATAAAAACATTTTTTTAAAAAGTGCTAGTAAAAGTAAAGAGCAGTTGAAACTGATGGGAGCCTGGTGTGAAGCCCTGTGGTGTTAGGGATACAAAATGAATAGAGACCCATCCCCATCATGGATAAATCCCAAGCTCATAAACAGCAGAAATCGACAAACAAATTGTTACAACATAAACCAGTGAGTACCAGCACACAGAGAGGGGCAGAGCGCAGGGAAGGGACCGATTTGGCCTAAAGTGTCCAAAACAGGCAAATCTCAGAGAACAGTGGATTTTCCCCAAGAAGAGAAATAGATAGAGGGAAGGAGTGAAATATTTGAGGAAATAAGAATTGAGACACAGAACCTACACAAATCGGATTACACAAATCGGATCACCTTCTCGTGTAGAGAACCTCCTTGGCAGGAAGTGGAGGCAGTCAGATCTGAAAAGCCACAGAGTAATTGACACCCCCACTCGGTGGTCCTCCACTGTGGTTGGTAAAAAATGTCTGAAAACTGAACATGGCATTTCAGTAACCAAAATAAATCAGAACACAGAATTTGGGCCAGGGGAGTAGGAAGAAAAGGAACATGAAGCCTGAGCTCTTGCCTAAAGGGAACGATTTTTTAGGTGAATAAGAAAGAGAACTGCTAATAGTGATCGAAATTGGCAAAACTGTAGAAATTCGCCTCTGGCAAATTTAGAAGCTTCCTGTTTGGAGCCCTTACAAGACTCTGCATGTAGCTAAATACTCTATCCAGATGGATCAGATGCACAAAACAAAGAGAGTGTTTTTTACCCCGTCACATTTCCACAGGGTCCTCAAAGCAGGGAACTTCTAGCTACACCCGTGGCAGCTTCTAAGGCAGGAAACAGGATTACTAACTACAGTGGTGACTCTGGATTGGATCCTTTTGCTACAAAGGGCATTATTGGGACACCAAGTGAAACTCAAATGGTATCTGAGGATGACGGGGTAGGAAAGGACAACTGTTAATGTTCTGACTTTGAAGGCTGTCTAGTGGCTTTGGAAGAGAATGCCTTGTTTGCAGGAAACACAGACCAAGAACTTGGTGGTGAGAGGGCCTCCCATCAGCAACTACCTCTCAGAATATTCTGAAAAACCCAAGGTTCTTATGCTGTGATTGCAACTTTTACGTAAATTTGAGATGGCTTAAAAATAAAAAGAATTTAAAGGTTTAAAAATTTGCAAAGTAAAAGATGATCTGTTCTCAAATGAGCAAAACTGACAAGCTAATGTACTTCTTTGGCAGGGGTAGGGGACCTTCTTTAATACTGTTCCAAACCACTCTTTCAGTAAATCACTTTTTTAGCAGAGAATGCAGGGGAGAAAAGTGTAGCAATACTGCCACCTACTGGTATCGAGCAAATGTACTTAGGGTGAAGTGAAGTGAAAGTCTCAGTCCCTAAGACTCTTTGTGACCCCGTGGACTTTTCAGTCCATGGAACTCTCCAGGCCAGAATACTGGAGTGGGTAGCCTTTCCCTTCTCCAGGGGATCTTCCCAACCCAGGGATAGAACCCAGGTCTCCTGCATTGCAGGCGGATTCTTTACCAACTGAGCCACAAGGGAAGCCCCAGAGGTTTCCTCCAGTCAGTGAAAGAATAAAGCTTTTTATGGGGATTGACTTTTAAAAGCTGTTGGAGAGCAAGGCAAACAGGCCCTTTAACCTTGAGACCAGTGTTAGATTTAAATCTGAGACTCAGCGCAGATGGCACATGGCTTTTTGGGTTTCAGATGAGTCCAGGTCAAATGGGGAGTTGAAGAGATACATTTAAGGGGTCCAAATGAGACACAAGGCTTCCCTGGTGGCCCAGATGGTAAGGAATCTGCCTGCAGTGCAGGAGACCTGGGTTCGATCCCTGGGTTAGGAAGATCACCTGGAGAAGGAAATGTCAACCCAGTCCAGGATTCTTGCCTGGAGAATCCCATGGACAGAGGAGACTGGCGGGCTACAGTCCATGGGGTTGCAAAGAGCCAGACACGACTGAAGCTGCTGAACACGCAGGCATAGAGACACAAAATTTTCTTTCCTTATCCCACCCCCACAAACTTTGGAGAAGATGCATCCTCTAGGAAAGAGAAGGAATTCCTGGCTCTAGGAATAGGATATCAGGCCAGGCCCCAAGGAGGGGAAAAAAAAAAGAAAAGAAAAACCGCTAACAAGATCATAGCCAGCTCACAGGGCATCTTTGTGAGAACTGAACAGGTGCAGCTTCTCGAAGAGCAGAAGGAAGGCTGGATTTCATCCTAGTTTGCACCCTCCTGGCCTGATACCATAGTAGACACACCTTCTGATGGGTGAACATTTAACTATCCAAGAGTTATTAATTTTTCTTTTTAGTTTTTATTTTTTAAAGGATAATTGCTTTACAGAATTTTGTTGTTTTCTGTCAAACATCAACATGAATCAATGTGAATTTAACTCCATTCCTACAAAACTAAAATATACTCTGATCACTCCCCTTGTTATTTACCTATTGAGTTAAAAATCAACAAAGAAAACTGCACGAAGATGTTCATAGCAGCTCTATTTGGATAATTGCTTTACAGAATTTTGTTGTTTTCTGTCAAACATCAACATGAATCAATGTGAATTTAACTCCATTCCTACAAAACTAAAATATACTCTGATCACTCCCCTTGTTATTTACCTATTGAGTTAAAAATCAACAAAGAAAACTGCACGAAGATGTTCATAGCAGCTCTATTTGCAATCGCCGAAACTCAGAAGCATTCAGTTGGTGAAGAAATAAGTAAACTGTGGTACATCCAGACAAGAATATTATTCAGTGCTAAAAAGATATGAGCTATGAAAAGACATGGAGGAAGCTTAAAAGCATTTTACTAAGTGAAAGAAGCTAATCTGAAAAGCCTAAACACTCGTGATTCCAACTCTGTGACATTCTGGAAAAGGCAAAACCATGGAGACAACTGAAAAAAAATCAGTGGTTGCCAGCAATTTGGAGGAAGGGGATAAATAAGTAGAGCAAAGACGATGTTTAGGGTAGTGATTCTATTTTGAATGATTCTGTAACGGTAAGTTTACAGCATATGTTTGTCCAAACACATAGATCATATAAAACCAAGTGAACCCTAATGTAAGCCATGGACTTGCAGTGATGATTTGTCAATGTAGGTTCATCAGTTGCAGTAAGTTCAGTTCAGTTCAGTCGCTCAGTTGTGTCCGACTCTTTGCGACCCCATGAACCGCAGCACACCAGGCCTCCCTGTCCTTCACCAACTCCCGGAGTCCACCCAAACCCATGTCCATTGAGTCAGTGATGCCATCCACCATCTCATCCTCTGTCGTTCCCTACTCCTCCTGCCCTCAATCTTTCCCAGCATCAGGGTCTTTTCAAATGAGTCAGCTTTTCGCATCAGGTGGCCAAAGGATTGGAGTTTCAGATCTTTTGGGGCATGTTAACAGTAGGGGAGGCTGAGGTGGAAAGGCAGGAGGTATATGGGAAATCTTGTACTTTCAACTTAGTTTTGCTGCTCATCTAAAGCTACTCTAAAAAAATAAAGTCTATTTTTAAAAATTCTATCTTTATTTCACCAATAACCATAATGATAATTGAATATAACCAAACTAGAAAGAATAAGAGACAATTGGGCATATAATTGCCCACAACTTTTCAGTGTTACAAATTTGGGACTTCCCTGGGAGTCCAGTGGTTAAGACTCTGCCCTTCCAATGCAAGGGGCTCAGGTCTGATCCCTGGTAGGGGAACTAAGTGGCTTTCCTTGTGGCTCAGATGGTAAAGAATCTGCCTGCAATGCGGGAGACCTGGGTTTGATTCCTGGGTTGGAAAGATCCCCTGGAGAAGGAACTCCACTCTAGTATTCTTACCTACAATTCACATAAGATTCTGCATGCCAAATAAAAATATATTTTTAAAAAATAATGAAAATTTTTAATAAAATAAAAATAATAAAGTGTTACAAATTCATGTGTTTTGAGTTCAGTTTTAAGGTGGGTGGGAAGGGGAGCTCATTGCAAGTATTCAATGAAAACAAAATTGAAATATTGATTTCTTCTATTTCCTACCTTTCTAATCAGGAAATACACAAATCTTATATTCAGTATTAAAAAAATATAGAAAAACAAGTAATGTTTGTGCTTAGTATAAAACCTCAAAAAGTTGGAAATTCTCCTTAAAATTTTCTCTAAGTGCAAATGTTCCTTAAACAGAGACCAGGTGTTTGAGTACATGAGAAGGTTTTGTACAGTTGTCTTAATGATGTAAAAAAAAAAAGCGCAGGCGGCTGCGATGGGCGCGCTAAAGCGAGGCCGAGAGGAGCTACCCCACGTCCGAGCTCGGGGGCAGCGGCCGAGAGTGCCAGACTGCGACAGCGCAGAGGAGCTACCCCGCGTCAGAGGTCAGGGGCAGCGGCCGAGAGGAGCTACCCCGCGTCAGAGGTCAGGGGCAGCGGCCGAGAGGAGCTACCCCGCGTCAGAGGTCAGGGGCAGCGGCCGAGAGGAGCTACCCCGCGTCAGAGGTCAGGGGCAGCGGCCGAGAGGAGTTACCCCGCGTCTGAGGTCAGGGGCAGCGGCCAGGAGGAGATACCCCACGCCCTTAAGCCCAAGGCCAGGGGCGGCGGGCGGGAGGAGCAACCCCAAGCCCCAGGCCAGGGGCGGTGGCTGGGAGGACCAACCCCACGCTGTGGCTGCACGGGCACAGGAGGGCCTAGAGGAGCTATCCCACGTTGAAGGTCAGAAGGGCGGAGGTGAGGAGATACCCTTCGTCCAAGGTAAGGAGCATTGGCTGCGCTTTGCTGGAGCAGCCGTGAAGAGATACCCCATGCCCAAGGTAAAAGAAACCCAAGTAAGACGGTAGGTGTTGCAAGAGGGCATCAGAGGGCAGACACACTGAAACCATACTCACAGAAAATTAGTCAATCTAATCACACTAGAACCACAGCCTTGTCTAACTCAATGAAACTAAGCCATGCCCATGGGGCAACCCAGGATGGGCGGGTCATGGTGGAGAGATCTGACACAATATGGTCCACTGGAGAAGGGAATGGCAAACCACTTCAGTATTCTTGCCTTGAGAACCCCATGAACAGTATGAAAAGGCAAAATGATAGGAT
Organism: Bos taurus; assembly: GCF_002263795.3. NCBI lineage: Eukaryota > Metazoa > Chordata > Mammalia > Artiodactyla > Bovidae > Bos > Bos taurus. Next base: position 95,947,882 of record NC_037336.1, read on the forward strand.
ACTGAAAGAGAAACTCCCCAGGTCAGTAGGTGCCCAATATGCTACTGGAGATCAGTGGAGAAATAACTCCAGAAAGAATGAAGGGATGGAGCCAAAGCAAAAACAATATCCAGCTGTGGGTGTGACTGGTGATAGAAGCAAGGTCCGATGCTGTAAAGAGCAATATTGCATAGGAACCTGGAATGTCAGGTCCATGAATCAAGGCAAATTGGAAGTGGTCAAACAAGAGATGGCAAGAGTGAATGTCGACATTCTAGGAATCAGCGAACTGAAATGGACTGGAATGGGTGAATTTAACTCAGATGACCATTATATCTACTACTGCAGGCAGGAATCCCTCAGATGAAATGGAGTAGCCATCATGGTCAACAAAAGAGTCCAAAATGCAGTACTTGGATGCAATCTCAAAAACGACAGAATGATCTCTGTTCATTTCCAAGGCAAACCATTCAGTATCACAGTAATCCAAGTCTATGCCCCAGCCAGTAACGCTGAAGAAGCTGAAGTTGAACGGTTCTATGAAGACCTACAAGACCTTTTAGAACTAACGCCCAAAAAAGATGTCCTTTTCATTATAGGGGACTGGAATGCAAAAGTAGGAAGTCAAGAAACACCTGGAGTAACAGGCAAATTTGGCCTTAGAATACAGAATGAAGCAGGGCAAAGACTAATAGAGTTTTGCCAAGAAAATGCACTGATCATAACAAACACCCTCTTCCAACAACACAAGAGAAGACTCTACACATGGACATCACCAGATGGTCAACACCAAAATCAGATTGATTATATTCTTTGCAGCCAAAGATGGAGAAGCTCTATACAGTCAGCAAAAACAAGACCAGGAGCTGACTGTGGCTCAGGCTTAAATTGAAGAAAGTAGGGGAAACCACTAGACTACTCAGGTATGACCTAAATCAAATCCCTTATGATTATACAGTGGAAGTGAGAAATAGATTTAAGGGCCTAGATCTGATAGATAGAGTGCCTGATAAGCTATGGAATGAGGTTCATGACATTGTACAGGAGACAGGGATCAAGACCATCCCCATGGAAAAGAAATGCAAAAAAGCAAAATGGCTGTCTGGGGAAGCCTTACAAATAGCTGTGAAAAGAAGAGAAGCAAAAAGCAAAGGAGAAAAGGAAAGATATAAACATCTGAATGCAGAGTTCCAAAGAATAACAAGAAGAGATAAGAAGGCCTTCCTCAGCTATCAATGCAAAGAAATAGAGGAAAACAACAGAATGGGAAAGACTAGAGATCTCTTCAAGAAAATCAGAGATACCAAGGGAACATTTCATGCAAAGTTAGGCTCAATAAAGGACAGAAATGGTATGGCTCTAACAGAAGCAGAAGATATTAAGAAGAGGTGGCAAGAATACACAGAAGAACTGTACAAAAAAGATCTTCACGACCCAGATAATCACGATGGTGTGATCACTCATCTAGAGCCAGATATCCTGTAATGTGAAGTCAAGTGGGCCTTAGAAAGCATCACTACCAACAAAGCTAGTGGAGGTGATAGAATTCCAGTTGAGCTATTCCAAATCCTGAAAGATGATGCTGTAAAAGTGCTGCACTCAATATGCCAGCAAATTTGGAAAACTCAGCAGTGCCCACAGGACTGGAAAAGGTCAGTTTTCATTCCAATCCCAAAGAAAGGCAATACCAAAGAATGCTCAAACTACCACACAATTGCACTCATCTCACACGCTAGTAAAGTAATGCTTAAAATTCTCCAAGCTAGGCTTCAGCAATATGTGAAGCTTGAACTTCCTGATGTTCAAGCTGGTTTTAGAAAAGGCAGAGGAACCAGAGATCAAATTGCCAACATCCACTGGGTCATGGATAAAGCAAGAGAGTTCCAGAAAAACATCTATTTCTGCTTCATTGACTATGCCAAAGCCTTTGACTGTGTGGATCACAATAAACTGTGGAAAATTCTTCAAGAGATGGGAATACCAGACCACCTGATCTGCCTCTTGAGAAATTTGTATGCAGGTCAGGAAGCAACAGTTAGAACTGGACATGGAACAACAGACTGGTTCCAAATAGGAAAAGGAGTTCGTCAAGGCTGTATATTGTCACCCTGTTTATTTAACTTATATGCAGAGTACATCATGAGAAATGCTGGACTGGAAGAAACACAAGCTGGAATCAAGATTGCCGAGAGAAATATCAATCACCTCAGATATGCAGATGACACCACCCTATGGCAGAAAGTGAAGAGGAACTACAAAGCCTCTTGATGAAAGTGAAAGTGGAGAGTGAAAAAGTTGGCTTAAAGCTCAACTTTCAGAAAACGAAGATCATGGCATCCAGTCCCATCACTTCATGGGAAATAGATGGGGAAACAGTGTCAGACTTTATTTTTCTGGGCTCCAAAATCACTGCAGATGGTGACTGCAGCCATGAAATTAAAAGACGCTTACTCCTTGGAAGGAAAGTTATGACCAACCTAGATAACCTAGGAGGAGAAGGGGACAACAGAGGATGAGATGGCTGGATGGCATCACTGACTCAATGGACATGGGTTTGGGTGGACTCCGAGAGTTGGTGAAGGACAGGGAGGCCTGGCGTGCTGCGATCCATGGGGTCGCAAAGAGTCGGACACGACTGAGTGACTGATCTGATCTGATCTGATCTGACTTTTTGGTTCACAGGTCACCCAACCACACAGGCCACAAATAAATCTAATTGGAAAGGGCTGTGCCTTATTTGGGGATTGGGACTTTGGGCTGTCTGTCTTGGAGAACGGGTAAGTGTTCCCAGGAGGAGATTGAAACAGATGCTGTGTCCAGGAAGGCACACCATGCTGAGCCTAGAGTCCTGCTCAGTAACTCCGGGTTCTCTGTCCTGAGCATACACGCTTCACTTCCCAGCAGCACCCCTGGCTTGGTGTTGCTGCATGGCTAACTTCTAGCCAGCGATGTGGGAGCAGAGTGATGTGTGCCAGGCCATAAAGCTTCCCGTGAGTAGCTCTCCATGCCTTCTCCCAGGCTGCCAGCTTGCTCCTCACATGCACAGGAACCATGGAAGCCATGCAGTCAAAGTGGCAGGGCCTCAGTAGAAGCCTGTATGTGAATTACTAGTAAGAGAGCAGACCATCAACCAGATCAAATGCTTGGAGCTTAATAGGAGAGAGAAACATCTAGCATTTATTCATTCAGAGGCTGTCAGTATAGCAACCAGCAATGTACCTCAAAAATACAATGATGGAACAAAGACACACCCAGGCAGCCTGGCTCCACACTTGTGCTATGCCACTCCCTACAAACATGAGGTGTTATCATGAACCATGGCTTTTGACATGCTGATGAGGGCTAGAAGCTAAAGACTTAGTTGGTTTTCTTCCTTCTGGTTTCCTCCTTGAGCCCCAGTGAAAGACGGAAGACAGTACTAACAGCAAATATGTGATTGGTTGGAAAATCTTTGTTTAAAGAATATAAACTGAATAGCTTTTGTAAATGACAGGACCATCCGGCATCATCAGTATGCATTTGGCTACAATGATTTTAGTTAATCCATAAAATGCTAGAGTTGTCACCTAAGATCATCTTTCCAAATCCATCATTTTACATGAAAGGGAAAGGACCAGAATCAGGCATGCTGACCAGTATCACACAGGTGCTGAAAGCATCAGGACCAGGGGCCAGGCCTCCCAGGACCACCCATTGCTCTTCTGAGTCATGTGCAAAGGCCCAGTGGTCACAGACGCTCTGTGCGGCTGCTCTGTGGGCTTCAGTACCTTCTGAGCCTGGTGGATACATGTATTTACAATATAATGTTGCTGTTGTTCAGTCATTGTCACGTCTGACTCTGTGACCCCATGGCCTGCAACACACCAGGCCTCCCTGTCCCTCACCATCTCCCAAAGTTTGTCCAAGTTCCTGTCCACTGAGTTGGACAGGATGGTTGATGCCATCCAACCATCTCATCCTCTGCCACCCTCTTCTCCTTCTGCCCTCAGTCTTTCCCAGCATCAGTGCCTTAGTCGCTTGGTTGTATCCAACTCTTTGTAACCCCTTGGATAGTAGCCCACCAGGCTCCTCTGTCCGTGGAATTCTCCAGGCAAGAATACTGGAGTGGGTTGCCATTCCCTTCTCCAGGGGATCTTCCTGACACAGGGTCTTTTCCACCGAGTCAGTTCTTCACATCAGGTGGCCAAAGTATTGGAACTTCAGCTTCAGCATCTGTCCTTCCAATGAGTATTTGGGGTTGATTTCCATGATGGTCTATCAAATCACATCATTTAATAAAAAATGTTAATGTAGGCCCAGAATTGTGTGCTCCATACCAAAGACACACAAATGATCAGGGACTTTCTGCCCTGGGCCTTCCTGGAGCTCATGTTTTCACAGGAGCAGAGACACAACAGCCACATTGTGTGTGGAGGTGCGGGGTGCAGCCCCGGGACACTCGGGGGACAACTGTGAGCAGACAGAAGAGATGAGGCATTTGCTCTTTCCCTTTCAAACTAAAGTTGAGACACCTTATTTTTTCAAAGTGTCTTCCAGAAGCTGCTCAAGAGCAGCGTTCACTACCTATACAAGCACATGTGGAGCAGCTGACACGTGGCTTCCCCAAACACGGGCAAACCTAACTCTGCTTCCCGAGAACATACCGCTGACCCATGTTTGAACCGCACAGGTCCACTGACACGCAGACCTTTTTCAATAAACACATAAAGTACGAGGTCCAAGGCTGGTCAGAAGCCAACTTTATATTATATGTGGATTTTTGACTGTGTGAAGTGTCTGTGCTCCTAAGGTCCCGAGTTGCTCAAGAGTCAGGTGGACTAATGGTCCAGGGAGAGCTTCACTAATCTCATACTTTCCAACACCCAAGTGAATAAAATATAATCACTCAAGATGTGATATGATGTTAGTTGCTCAGTCATGTCCGACTCTTTGCGACCCCATGGACTGCAGCCTGCCAGGCTCCTCTGTCCTTGTGATAAAAATCTTTTTTCCTAGAGTTAAGACAAGATTCTGTGTTTGGGTAATGTTCTAAGATGTTATAATTGGGACTTCCCTGGTGTCCAGGGGTTAAGACCACACTCCCAATGCAGGGGACACAGGTGCAATCTCTGGTCAGGAAACAGATCCCACGTGCCACACAGCATGACCAAAAAAAAGATGTTTTAACGTTATAATTTATCATATAAAATGCTCTATAGCTGGAGATAGAATTCATATGTCTTCAGGGTTTTCAGAGTAAAATTTCAACTGCCTATCATTTATTATTCCTTTCCTACCGTAAAAATGATACAGCATTGTAGGATTATAAATATTTTTTGAACATATTTAATGAAGACCCCTTTTGGTGGCAAACAGATTCTTTTATTGGCAATCAAAAAACTTCACACTTACAATATGAAAATAAATGCTCCTTTAATGAATAATTAAATGAAAACTTTGCAGGACCTTACAGGATATTTAGTAGGTACCACGTGTACCTTACAACACAGAATGTCAGCTTGATGGGATTGTGAGAGCGTGACTGAAAATGAGAGATGTCATTTATAAAACAGCTACCTCACAGCTTTCCCAAAGAGTAGTTCCTCTGCGATTAAAACAAGAAACAAAATTCGTACTTCTGCCTCGTTTTAAGATGTGACTGAGCATACATCAGTCTTAAATTTTATGATTTCGATGTTGCTTTTTCAAGGCACTCAACAGAAACTCAAATCTCATTTTAGAATCATGAATCTGAGATTTGCAGTGAAGCTGTAATTTCTCAGTATCAAAGTTTCATTATTACACAACAATTCTGTTTCACAAACACCCTTCGTACTTCGTCCTGCTCCCCTGAGGCACCGCCCATTCTAAGTAAGGTTTCTGCAGCTTGTCTGAGACTAGAGCAGGCTCTGCTGCTTCGGTCACAAAACTCTTCCTGGGTGAACAGGAAGAGTTGCCCTTGCCCTTTCCAGAAGAAATGCTGTTTTTACTTTTTCTGTTTCTTTTCTACTATGAAAAACAGGGCTAAACCGAATCTTAGAATCTTATTTTCTGCTGGATGATTAAAATCTGTATTGCATATGTCATCTTAAGTCTCTTAAAATCCAAAACTTTAGTGGAGGACAGTATGCTTTCTCTTGTTGTCACTTAATCAAAGCAAAAATAGAGCCCCATAGAAGTTTCAACATTGAATGTTTTGTGAGTCGTAAAGCTTAGTACGAGTCCAACAGCTTGATATGTCCGTAGTCTGTGCATTATCTTTGATAGTTCATGATCTAGAAGACCACTTGTAGTCAAAAGCCCATCTTTCAAAAAGGTCCTATTTCCTCATTAGTCTGTTTACAGAGTTCACTGCCTTGTTTATATATATAGGCATGTATACCTGTATACAGGATACATGTAACAAGTGGTCACACAACCGCCTTTATATATACAGGCACATATATGTATATATAAGATATGTGTTAGCAGCAGTCACTCAGCTCTTAGCTGTGCTCCATGAAAGCCACTTTGGATGGCGATCATAGTCTCTGAGTCATTTTCAATCCATACACACACACACAGTTAACACTAGTCTCATAAATGCTGTTGACAATTCAGAAGGACTGCTTTTCTAATTGAACTCTAAAAGAAAAGTGCCTTGAATTTAAATTTTTTAAAAAACTTCAGTCTTCAATATTAAAACTGCTAAGTCACTCCATTTTTCTATGGAAAAAAAAAAAAACCCCACAGATAATAGAGTTGGGGGAAACTTTTTAAATGAAAAAATAAATTTGAAAAAACATGAAAAAGCAAGCTTGAGTAAACACCCTGTTACTAAATAGTTTAAGAAAAGAAACCTACAGAGAGAAAATATTCCCATAGAAAGGTAAAAGCTATGTGGACTGCCACAAATAATGGCATTATTTGTAATAACAATTAGAAATAAATGAAACCTTCAGTAATCGGACTGTAAAATTTATTAGGAAGTGTCCAACTGATAAAGCATTATACAGCCATTAACGATGAGGAGGGATCTGATGGACAGGGAACACCTGAAGCCAAATACAGAAAGGACCCTGCTGCTCTGAACAGCTCCAGTCGAAAAAACTAAGCAGGAATGCCATGTGCAGTGTCACTGAATTAGGGGTAGTCTTCCTTTTACTGGAAAAACCAATAAAGCAATATAAAGCTTCTGTATTGATTGTACCTTTTCTAAAAGAAAGCAAAAAAAAAAACCCTCAAAATGGAAGAAATTACTGAAAAACAAGTCTTTGCAAATAAATGTTCCAGAGCGGGGCATGCATCTGACTGCATCCAGAAACCAACATGTCTTTCATCACTTGGGAGGCAGGACCTGAGCCAGCCTGGTTCTCTCGAGAGGAAGGCGGCGTGAACAGACCCGGAAGAAGAGGGGTAAGTGCCCAGCCAGAGGATCTGTGGCCACAGTCCTATTGTGGATTTTATTAACCAGGCTGTAATTTGTCCCCTTTGAGTGCTTAGACAACACACATTGCTATGCTTCAAGACAAAATTTCACAAAAGTCTTTATTTTTCTTGCTACAGAAAAATTCAGAGGCGCTACTATTTCCTTCTCATAATAAAGCAATTCTCAGCAATCAAGTCATATATATTTTTAATGACAAAATGGTTAGTGTTTACCCTATGTAACATGTGATCAGAAAATAATTAAAGACCACGGGGTGGTGACTATCAGAAACAATACTGGGCAGAAGATTACCAACAGAGCAATTTTCAATAGAAAACTGAGCATTTTCCTTGGGAAATAAATTTAATATTCTATTATTAAGCAACTGGGGCAAAAAAGATTAGATTTTCTGTAACTGTGATTGAACAGGATTAGAAAGGCTTCATGGGGATGAAGTTTTTTTTGATGGTTTTATGATGACAACTACCACCTCCTAGCTAGTTTAGCTCTCCGAAGAAAATGTTCAATCAAAAAGCTAAATCATACAAAGCACTTAACGTTTTCAAACAGTTGCCTAATAACAAACTTTTAAAAGAGATTATCCATAGCAGTGGATTATTTTTATCAAATTTTTGAACAAGCCACACTCAGAAACACTACAACAGAGCAGCGTACTGGTTTATCTGGTTCTCTGCACTACTACAAAAATAGTCAGAAAGAGCTTGGTGTACTCAGTGTAAGGCTGACGGTTTACTTGCTGCAAGCCGTGTATCGTGCAGTTACATTCTCCCAGTTGATCACATTCCAAATGGCCTTCAGATAATCGGGCCTGACATTTTTATACTGAAGGTAATAAGCATGCTCCCACACGTCAATCCCCAGCAGGGGGATAAGACCTGTTGAAATGAAACAAAAACCACGAGATTCAATCTAAAACACTGCATCTTCTCACTTTAACTGTCCTATGCACACAAAATTACCCTTTACCACATTCTCGTCCACTTTTCAGTTTCTTATATATGATATATATAGGAAATCTGCATAAGAATAAAGATCCTAAACGATTTTAAACTTTACTCTTTGGAAGAAGAAAATGTGATAAATAGGAAAAATAATTGAAATAGACTTGGGAAAAATCAACTAAACCACAGTATTTAACAGGTGTTCTTAAAATCAACAGATTTATCCAAGAGCCAATTCTCAGTGGTCCTTACTAGGGGTCTCAAAAAGGGTGTGATTCATTTGCAGGGGTGGCTATGTGTATGCTAAGTCACTCAGTTGTGTCTGACTCTTTGGGACCCCATGGACTGCAGCCCACCAGGCTCCTTTGTCCATGGGGATTCGCCCAGCAAGATTACTGGAGTGGGTTGCCATGCCCTCTCCAGAGGATCTTCCTGACCCAGGGATCAAACGCAGGTCTCCAGCGTGCCTGAGTACCTTCCAAAGGTGGTGTGCATTTGTGGGGGGCTATGAAAAACCTGCTCTGCTCCCCTGGGCTAAGGTTAGTCACAGAGAGCACAAAGCATTTATGATGTATATGTATAATTAATAAAAGTGAGTCACTTTTCGGTACAACAGAAATTAACACAACATTGTAAACCAACTATATTTCAATAAAATAAAGCACAAGGTTTATATGAGACATTAATATAAGAATAAGTTAACAACGAAAACTGAGTAAGACTTAAGGAAAAGATGCACATTTCAGAAATTAAGTAATTTAAATGAAGAATTAGTTAAAGCTACAAAACATTCATTTAAGAAACCTCTCTAGGGACTTCCCTGGAGGTCCAGTGGTTAAGAATCCACACTTCCAATGCAGGGGGCATGGGTTTGATTTCTGGTCAGGGAACTAAAATCCCACAGACCACGCTGTACAGCCAAAAAAAAAAGAAACCTCTCCAACTGTAAACACTCCTCTAAGAAAAGAGTCATCAACAAATGTGTCTAAGTCCATCGTGAGGTGTGCCACTAATCATTTATAATTAAGGCAGCAAAATTCATACATGACTTTTCCCATAAGTAAACTGCCATGACTTTCATTTATCTTTATTCCCATTGGCTTTCTTCAAGCGGGGAGAAGGCGGTGTCGCTAGGATTCACCAATCACAGCCTTCTGGGTCAGGTACCTGACTCCAGAGCACTCAGGGCTCACAAATCTTTGCTTTTCCCAATTCTGTGGCTCCCAAAAGAGCAGCTTAGATTCTGACTAAATCTGGACAGATCCGGGGCAGTGAGTCACGTAAGGAGGTCTCCTGACATGTGCAGAGGCAGAAAATATGGCTGAGACCCACTGCTAACCGATGCGATCACCTTTCATCAGAGTTTCAGCTGACCACTGGATTGTTAGGACTACTCCCTAAAGAGCTACTACTTCCATCTGGCTCAACATGAAAAAGGAATTCATGAGCCCAGCCTGCAGCTTTGAAGCCCAGCCTCTTCCTGCGCCAAAGCCCTCCGCAAGGCAGACTCTGGAAACCTGAGCTCTGGTCCCAGTTTAGCCACAGGTGCTCAGCAGAGGGGATGAGAGTCCAAGGTTTGAAGTGAGTCCGAGCCTGTGTCTCTTTTCCTCCTTCATGCTATTTATCTAATCTTAGGTTTTTATACTAGTGCATATAATTATTCTGTAGCCTGATATGAATTCTCTATCAAATGAAGCAGAGCTTATGTTTAAAATCTTTTTTGTTAACATATCTGTAAAATTACATGTGCTAATTTTATAAAATATCAAGGACCTGGAAAGCATTTTTGCTCACACAAGACTCTGGGTATCGGCTCCTAAGATCTGCTCAAAACGTATTCAGGAAGGTTTAAACGCTGTTAGTCTCCAGTTCACGATAAATGCTTTACAATGAACCATCTCTCCAGAATAAAGAATTCTAACCTGTTGTTCCTTGCAGGGGATCCTGGTTAGAACAAGCAGCAATCTGTAAGCGTCCCTGCTCCTTATTGAAGCCGAGCCAACCCCAACCGGAGCCTTGGACACCAACAGATACAGCAGTCAACTTTTCCTTAAATTTGGCAAAGGAACCAAAGTCACGTTTGATGGCTTCCAGCAATTCCCCTATTAAAAACAGAAACCAAAAAAAGGTTACAAAACCCACCCATGAATGAAGAGATTACAACAATTACAATAAATCATTTTAGCACATATATCAAGTATTATTGTCATACGGCCCAAGACACCAGGCAACACAGAAAGCACTCCGTAACCCAGCGAGCCTACAAAACACAGTCATTCCTGCCCCGACATGACAGTCGTCGGGTTTCATGATTTTTATTCACGTGTGTGTTACTGAAACACGTTAGAGGGATTTTTTTCACTCACAGTGCTATTTCCACAAGGAAAGAAATAGTATTTTCCATTCACTTTCTTTTTCCCCCTCAACAGAAGATTTTACTTTGAATCCTACCCTACCTACTCTGTCGCAATTTGGGAATAAAATGTTATGGCTGAGATTTGCTTCTTCTCCAAGGCAGCCCAGATCTTTCCTACCTTAATTACTACATCATTTTAAAAAGAGTGATGTTGCCTCTTAAAGTGAACTAAGGGTGCACTCCACGGGTCATCACCCTTTTTATTCTGTAGCAATACAGAATACAGTCCTAGACTGAGCACATCAACTAAATCAACTACGCCCAAGATATTCCTTCTCTTATTTTAATGGTCTAAAAGTAATCATCTAGGGGCTTCCCAGGTGGTCCGGTGGCTAAGACTCTGTGCTCCCAATGCCCCAAGGCCAAGGTTTGCTGCCTGGCAGGGAATTAGATCCCACCTGCCATAGCTAAGACCTGGCAGAGCCAAAAAATAAATATTCAACTTCTTTTCAATTTTTAAAGTAATCATCTATTATAAGCACAAGTGGTGAGATAAAGGGGCACAGATAACACAAAAATGGCAGAGTGCCAAAACCTGTTGGCTGAACATAGGTGTATCTGATATTCTGGTAACTCTCAATACCTCAAAAGTATTAAGTCATGGTCCAAAGATCTACCTCAGAAAAAATAAATTCTCCAGCTCCCCATACTTACTCCTCCAATCATCCTTACTTCCAAATGAAATTGCTTATTTCAAGTGCATAAGGTGCCTTCTAGAATATGATTAAAAATGCCTCAGAAACTTAAGGTAGATGCCAGAAGACCAGAGACAAAGGTGGAGAGCTCTGTTTATGGCCCATACCTTCCCTGGGATGGGAAGGATAAAGTTACGGGACTCCACGCACCAAACAGGAAGTCAAGTGAACAAGCAGAGCGAACAAGTCCATTGGCTCTGGACTCCCTTGTTACCTGCAGCTGTCCTGGAAAACCTATTTTTCTGGGACAGTTTACTTTTTTATCAGTTAGAAAGAGTAGTAAAATAATAGCAAAGGGCACTATTCTATAATGGCCTAATTTTTAAAACAACCCTATAATCATCCCCATACCATACAGATGAAGAAAAGTAAGATATGGAATGGTTAATATCTTATCCCAGGGCCTAGAGCAAGTAAATGAAAATTCATCTTTCCTAAAAACTCAGTCTTCCCCTGATGCACAGTGCATTTCGACCAGGAGATGACACCGTATGTGGTATTGTGTGTGTGCGTGTGTGCATAATTCCCTGGATGTATTCTGCACTCTCGCACGTGCCCCTCTGAAAGTTACAGCTCTGTCGTACCCTCTGCTATGAGAAAGATGCCATCATGATACCTCAGGGAGAATGAAGGTAACTTAAGAAAATCAAGTCATTCCTACTATGCACAAAATGAAGCCAAGGTTGCCCCAGTTTAAACCAACCTTGGGGTTCTCCACCACCGTTAGGGCTCAGATTTGTCCAGAAGATGCTGTGATTGATATGGCCCCCACCGTTGAACTTCAACGCAGGCTGCAGAGCTATCTGAGCTGTAACATCACCTGAAAGATTAAAATATGAATACATTTTCTTTAAAGTCTTGCGCTTTATGGCAACCCACTCCAGTGTTCTTGCCTGGAGAATGCCACTGACAAAGGAGCCCGGTGGGCTACAATCCATGGGGCTGCAAAGAGCTGGATACGACTGAGTGACTGAACAAGCAGTCCCAAAACTTCACCATTTCAATATTTTACCAAAAAAAAAAAAAGTGTCCCCAAATTATGTGTCCCAGTGGATTTTCAGTTCAATCAATAATGTAGCAAACAGCTAGTGAGCAAGAGTGGCAAAGCTAGTAAAAAATTCACTCCTAGGCTTCAAAGAACTCGGTTTTCTCGGATAGAAAAGATTTCAGTAAATGACCTGACAAAGAAAACAAGGACAGAAAATAGTCGAGTGCTATAAAATAGATGGTTGCATACACAGGCTATATGGAGAACGTTCAACTCTCATTCTCTAGACAACCACCTACGAACATGGTTATACTACCCAAACCTCAACTTACTCAAAACTGAACCGCTGATCTTCAACCCCAAACGCGTTCGTCCAAAGGCCTCCCCCATCTCAGTGAGTGCCAGCTGTTTGCTCAGGGTATATTTGATGACATGGTGATTTGTAATTCTTTTCCTCTCACACCCCACATCCAACCCAGCAGCAAAGCCAGAGAACATCCAGAACCTCATCCCTTCCTCCAGCCTCCATGTCTCCTACTGTCTGCTGCTTCTACACCCACCCCTACGGTCTATTCTCAACACAGTGGTCAGAGGGCTTCTCTAAACCTCAGACTGATCATGGCACACCTGGGGTCAAACCCCTCCACAGGCTGCTCTTATCAGAGTGAACCCCAAGTCCTTACAATCGGTACAGGGATGCGTGTCATACGGCCCTCTGCATCTCCCTGCTGGCCCAGCTCAGGCCACAGTGGCCCCTCCTGGCACTTAGATAGCCGGCCTGGCATGCAGCCAGCTTAGGGCTTCCACTGACCACTGCAGCCTTTGCTGGAACACTCTTCCTGGAGACAGCCTCCGGGTTTACCCCTCCTTTCCCTCTCAAGTCTCCACTGAAGCATCAACCACATTAGAAGGCTTCTCTAACCACAATATGAAATGGGCAATGCCCACCGGCCTCCAGACCACTTCCCGTCATCTGTTTTCCTCGATAGGACTTCAGCCCCTGACATACTACACATTTCTTATTCACGTCTCTCCATGCAAGGAAAGCTCCAATGAAGACATGGACTTCTGTGTGCTGCTGTGTCTCTGAGGCTCAACATATTGCCTTACAACATAGCAGGCACTCATGACACTAAATGGAGTTTCTACAGAAAAAGAATTCTGACCTCTGTACTTTAAAAAGAATGGCATATTTGGAGCTGTTTTTTTGACCTTGCCAAACATGGAGGCAAAATAAGATATTTTTTTCTATGCCTTGAAGAAGGTACAGACTAACAAAACTATTATGAAAGATGGGAATTTCCTTATTCAGTATTAAGTTCTTATGACTCCAAGATCCCAAAGTGAAGGACACAGAACCAAGCAGAACTCTGCCCTTGGGGAGCTTACATAACAGAAGAAGTTTTCTATTTCTGTTGTTGGTTCATTCACTCAGTCATGTCCAACTCTTTGCAACCCCATGAACCACAGCACACCAGGCCTCCATCACCAACTCCCAAAGTTCACCCAAACCCATGTTCATCAAATCGGTGATGCCATCCAACCATCTCATCCTCTGTTGTCCCCTTCTCCTCCTGCCCTCAATCTTTTGCAGCATCAGGGTCTTTTCCAATGAGTCAGCTCTTTGCAGCAGGTGGCCAAAGTACTGGAGTTTCAGCTTCAAAATCAGTCCTACCAATGAATACCCAGGACTGATCTCCTTTAGGATGGACTGGTTGGATCTCCTTGCAGTCCAAGGGACTCTCAGGAATCTTCTCCAGCACCACAGTTCAAAAGCATCAATTCTTCGGTGCTCAGCTTTCTTTATAGTCCAACTCTCACATCCATACATGACCACTGGAAAAACCATAGCCTTGACTAGACGGACCTCTGTTGACAAAGTAATGTCTCTGCTTTTTAATATGCTGTCTAGGTTGGTCATTTCTGTTGTTAGGGTGCATGCTAAGAACACACATAAGAAATGGCGCTGTCTGAAACAATAAAGCCTCCAGGTTTTAGCAATTCAGAAAGTGAAGTGAAGTGAAGTCGCTCAGTCGTGTCTGACTCTTTTCGACCCATGGACTGTAGCCCACTAAGCTCCTCCAGCCATGGGATTCTCCAGGCAAGAATACTGGAGTGTGTTGCCATTTCCTTCTCCAGGGGATCTTCCCCACCCAGGGATCGAACCCAGGTCTCCCACATTGCAGGCAGATGCTTTAACCTCTGCACTACCAGGGAAGCCCCAGCAATTCAGAAAGGAGAAGGCCAATGATATCTAAATACACAGATAATCTTTGAGAGTTCTGTTTAAGATACCAACTTTTGTCACTATGTTTACAAAATAATTTTCTGACAGATCAGTGTTTCCCTTACTAATTTTTTTTGGAGAATCAATCTAAAAATAAATACAGAATTTATATTGCTTTTTACTGCCAACAGTAACTATAATGGAAAAGAAACTTGCTTACTGAGAACTAGTTTCATCACAATCTCCTCAAGTTTACATAAGCATTTTTAAATTTTAATAGAAATTTGGGGGGCTTAATATCTGCTTTTAAGAATTTTCCTGAAGCTCAACGTTTTCTTTGGCTTCACAGTAGTTTTTTCCTCTGTTGAATACAGTAAAAGTCAAATATATATGTTTGTTTGAAAAGTATTTATGGTACTTTCCTGAGATAAAATTAATGATGTTATTTTCCTTACACTTTTTTCCAAAATTTTCAAACATGAAAATGTAACTTCTTAATGGTTTTTAAAATATAATTGTTTAAATAAACAAAAGTACCACAGATACTTATAAAATATATTAGAATATATATATAGAACACAGAATATATTGTGATAAAGTAAAGCTTTTTTCCCAGAAGCTTTCACTAAACAAGCAAAGCTTCTATTGCACAAGGACTGGCATTTAAGCTGCTTTTAAAATACTGAAGAGGCATTCAGAGGTGTCATGTGTTGTCTTACAGGAAATAAGTTTCACAACTGGGATTTACCCCAGCCTCTCCCCATTACCACATTCTTCCCGAAGTTGTTTTTTCCCTAAATTGTAGAACCTCTTCCTGTACTCAGAACCTTTTTCTTTCTTCAGACCATCCCTCTGATGGTCACAAGTAAATCTTCCAGAATGTGGTAACTTCCTCTTCTTTTCGTTTACCTAATAATCTCACACACGACCAGACTGAACTGCTGCCTTTTCCCACTAGATGTCCCCAGTCAACAAGCAGTCACTGCCTAAAATACAATCAACCAATTTCTCAGGACTGAAATTCAACTCGCAGATATAGGAAATCTAGAAAACTGATGCTGATGAACCATGTGCAGGGCAAGAATAGAGACGCAGATGTAGAGAAGGAATGGACTCGTGGACAGGACCGGTGGGAAGGGGCGGGGGAGGAATTGAGAGAGCAGCACTGAGGTACATACAGTGCTGCTGCTGCTGCTGCTGCTGCTAAGTCACTTCAGTCGTGTCCAACTCTGTGCGACCCCATAGACGGCAGCCCACCAGGCTCCCCCATCCCTGGGATTCTCCAGGCAAAACACTGGAGTGGGTTGCCATTTCCTTCTCCAATGCATGAAAGTGAAAAGTGAAAGTTAAGTCGCTCAGTATACACTACCATATCTGAAATAGCTAGCTAGTGGGAAGCTCCCTGTACTGCACAAGGAGCTCAGCTGGGTGCTCTGTGATGACCTACAGGGGTGGGCTGAGGGGGCGGGTGGGGGAGGCTCAAGAAGGAGGGGATATGTGTATACCCATAGCTGATTCATGGAGAAGGAAATGGCAACCCACTCCAGTATTCTTGCCTGGAGAATCCCATGGACAGAGGAGCCTGGGGGGCTACAGTCCATGGTGTCGCAAAGAGTCGGACACGACTGTGCGACTAACAACAACAACATAGCTGATTCATGTCCTTGAACAGCAGAAACTAACACAACATTGTAAAGCAATTATACTCCAAATAAATAAAATGGGGGGAAAAAACATTTAGGAAAAAAAAATGCACTTTTAACTGTGTTGCTTCAGCCACACGTACAGCCTGGAAACAACGGTTTCCCTCACGCAAAAATGTAAAAACTATTCTGTATAGAAACGTTAAGACATCGTACTCCCATAGACGGCCCCAGACTCAAAACACAGAATAAAGTTCACGCACTACGGGTTTTGTCAACTGAGCTCCTCTAAAAAAAGAAAAACACCAACTCCGTACTATATTTTCACTCAATTCAAAAGAGTGGCATATAAAAGAAAACAGAGTGGCCAACAAATGCAAGCCTGGGTTCCCCACGAAACGGCTGTTGTCCCTGTGAATTCCGCCCCCAGGTCCACGCGTAACCGCGCACGTTGGTTCTGCGCGGCGCCGGGGGGCACTGGTCTTTACCAGGCACGCCTCGCAGCGTAGCGCCCCGCCACCCGCTTCCCAGAGCCCGGCCGCCCGGCACCCACCCTTCTCCAGCGCCTCCCGGTACTTCTCCTCGGCGACGTTGAGGTTGTTCACGTAGGCCGCGTGGTGCTTGCTGTGGTGCAGCTGCATGATCTGCGCGTTGATGTGCGGCTCCAGGGCGCCGTAGTCGTACGGCAGGTCGGGGAGGCTGTGCTTCTGCCGGGAGCCCAGCACGCTCAGGGCCGGCACCAGTCTCCTGCTCGTGCTGCAGAGAGAGCACACCCAGCGCGATTGGGCCCCGCACGCAGCCACCTTTCCCCCGCGAGCGCGTCTCCGCAGCCCGGAGAGAGGACCCGAGCGCCGGAGAGGAGGAGGAGGAGCGGGGTGGGGCTGGCCCTTGGGACCGTCGGCCAGCCGGCCGTCCAGTCTCCAGCCTGAAACTCAAGCTGCGGTCCAGCGGATCCGGCGGCACCTGGGCGCGCTCGGCCCACCACCTGCCCGCAGGCCGGTGTCCTGGAGCCCGCGGGGCCAGCGCGAGCGGGCCAGTGGAGGGCAGCAGCGGCAAGCCACCGAGGCCCCCGCCGGGGCCGCGACCGGCCGCCGCGCCCGCTATCCGGAGCCTCACCTGCACGCCGCTCGCGACAACATGGTGGACGCCGCCCGTGGGCCTCTCGGAGCTCGAGTAGCAGCGCCGCGCTGACCTGAGACGATGCGCTTGTGTCCCGGGCTGCGCCGCAAGGACACCACCGCCGCGGCCCCGCCTCCCGCGCGCCCCGCGGCCCCGCCCTCCTGCGCCCGCCGCGACCCCGCCCCACTGCGCTCGCCTCGGCCCCGCCCAGCTGCGCGCGCCGCTTCCAACTCCGGGGAAATGGGGTGCTCGGCACTGTGGTCGGCCCCGCCCGTGCTCCTGGCCCAGCGCAGGTGAGAAAGAGGCCCGGCAGTCTCCCCGGCGGCTGCGCGAGCCGCGGGGCCCCCACTGCGACTGCGCGTCTCCGGGCGCGTCGCCAAAGGGAGGGCCGCTGTTTTCCCTCCCCCCAGCCCCCGAAAGAGATGGTACGGCTCTGCGTTCCGCCCCCGTGAAGGCACCGCCTGGCGCGGCCCGCGGATGGGGGGCCCAGGCCCCGCGGGCCGTGCCGGGAAGCCCGCGGCTGCGTTCCTGCTCCTTCCCGGACGCTGCCGGGGTGGGGTGGGGGGTAGCCTCGGGGTCCCGGGCCCTTCGCACAGAGCAAAGACTAGTGTCTCTGGGAGCCGCATCGGAGCGCAGCCGTGAGCCGACGCGGTCTCGCAGGAGAGCGGGCCCTGGCTCTGGGACGGTGTAGGGGCGGTCCCTCTCCAACTACTGCCCGGAGTGAGCGTTCTTTCCGAGTGAACCGACCTTGGGACCTCCGCCAGGCCTGATAATAGTGTTACTGTGCACCCGCCACGTGCCAGGGACTGCGCTGCAGAGTTTACATACATTTATCTTTGTTTCACTCCTAGGATAGGCATCATTGATTCCCGCTTAATGAACCGGTTGCCCCGGTCACACCGTTAATAAGTGAAAGATCAGGATTAGAATCCAAAGTTCACACATTGATTACCAGGCCTTAGCAGTCAAGTCTTGAGTGTTTGCCGGGAGAATATAAAAGAAGTACAACAGAGGAGTCTTTGCTGCGGCGTCCTATTTCTAATGAACTGTAAATATCAGGTACTTTCTCAACAACTGGGAAAAAAAATCCTGAATTCTGTGAAGAAATTAGAAAGTTTTACACTGTTACTGGCCTGAGTTGGGCCTTTCCTGAATAGAATAGTACAGTAATAAACAGACAAATAATAGGTGCTGAATAGTGTTTCAGTTACCTTCCTCCACCCCCTTCACAATTTCCACCCCACCTCTGTGCCGAGGATGACTAGGGGAACCGAAAGGGGAAGCACTGAGCCCGGCTTCACAGAAAGGGTAGGGCTTGCTGGCAGTCAAGGTGAATGTAAGGGCATGCTACCAGATGGAGGAAATTCAAGTTGGAACCAGGTGATGAGTGTCCTTAAAACTCAAACACGTAATTGGTAACCGGAAACTGAAAAGCATTTTAGCTGACATGAGGCATATTTAAAGTAGTTTTCCAGTCAAGGGAGTCTGCCATTGATTTAAGGGGCAGGCTAGTTAAAAAACTGTTGTATAAATTCTAGCATGAGATACTAAGAACTGCTTTTAGGGTACTAGCTATGGGAACTGGAATAAAAGCATTTGGAAGAATGAAATAACAATTCAGTGGTAGGTCAGTCGCTAATAAAAAGGCTTGTTCTAGTGAGAACAAAATATCACTAGAAGGAGATTGAGCCCAGTCAGGCCAAATCGCTGTACTTCTTTTTTGTACAAGTGATGCTTTGATATTTAAATTGAATTCCCACCCCACCCCCTCAGCAGGACAAGCTCTTTTGAGCAAGCAACAAAGGCTGGGTTGTGGGGAAGTGAGATTAGTGTCTCTAACATCATATCTGCCATTGGTTACAGCCTTCCAGAAGACACCCCAACTACGAGATTGACCAGGATTGAGACCAGGGCTTGGGGGCTGCAGGAGGTAATGAAAATGTCTTACATCCAGTAAACGGGCCTGTTTTTCCTTTATAGTTAACCATTATCAGTTCAGTTCAGTTCAGTGGCTCAGTCCTGTCCAACTCTTTGTGACCCCATGGACTGCAGCATGCTAGGCCTCCCTGTCCATCACCAACTCCCAGAGCTTGCTCAAGCTCATATCCATCCAGTCTGTGATGCCATCCAACCATCTTATCCTCTGTCATCCCCTTCTCCCACCTTCAGTCTTTCCCAGTATCAGGGTCTTTTCCAATGAGTCAGTTCTTCGCATCAGGTGGCCAAAGTATTGGAGTTTCAGCTTCAGCATCAGTCCTTCCAATGAATCTTCAGGATTGGTTTCCTTTAGGATTGACTGGTTGGATCTCCCTGCGGTCCAAGGGACTCTCAAGAGTCTTCTCCAACACCGAAGTTCAAAAGTATCAATTCTTCAGCACTCAGTTTTCTTTATAGTCCAGCTCTCACATCCACACGTGACTACTGGAAAAACCATAGCTTTGACTAGACGGACCTTTGTTGGCAAAGTAATGTCTCTGCTTTTTAATATGCCATCTAGGTTGGTCATAGCTTTTCTTCCAAGGAACAAGTGTCTTTTAATTTCACGGCTGCAATCACCACTATAAGATGTACTCATTCAACTGTCTCAAGGAGTTAGATTACAGTTGACTGGAATCTGTCCCAAATTCCTCCCGCCGGCTCAGGATGTCATCTGCCACATCAGGGCACCATAATTGTGGATTTCCCATCAACAAACTTCCCAAGACTACTTCACAGGCATCTCAGACCCACCAGAGTCTAGATCAACATATTGGCTGAAGAAGGAAAAATGTAGGTTGAAATGAAATCCTTTGGAGTCGGTTATTAAACAGATCCAGCCACAGTGTCTCAAACCCAGAAGTGTGTATTCCCTCCTGTAAAAGAGATCTGGAGTGGGTAGTCCAGGGCTGGGATGACAGTGCTGTGAAGTCCTCAAGGAACCAGGTTCCTCTGTCCTCAGAGTTGCCTCATGATGATAGCTTGTAGAACACCAGCTATCTCACCCCCTCTCCATGAAGAGGGAGGGACAAAAGGTTGGCCCCAGCTATCTCCTTTCAAGGATTCTCCATGGTAGATTCACCCAACAAATTCCAATCAGAATTTTGGTAGAAAGCTGTACCTAACTATAGAGGAGGCTGGGAAACATTCGTTTAGCTATGGCCATTCCCAGTGTTAAAAAATGTGGAATTCCTTAACAACAGAGAAAATGAATAACAGATTGGAAATTAACAGTCTCTGCCACATATCCTTCTACAAGACATATTTTCACATGCTTAGTAATGAACTCGGACCATTTATGGAATGACTTTAGCTACATTCTCTCCTTTTTCTCTCTCACTCTTCCTTTTCACCCCTTGTACCACAAACCTTACCCAGACAGGAATCTCAGTGAGAATTGCTCCACCAGCTTTCCTTTTGCATAAATGAGATCGCTAACAGGATCAAGTTGTTGTTGTTTTACTGTAGTTTAGTCACTCAGTCATGTCCAACTCTTTGCGACCCCATGGACTGTAGCCCACCAGGCTCCTCTGTCCCTGGGATTCTCCAGGCAAGAATACTGGGAGTGGGTTGCCATTTCCTTCTCCAGGAATAGGACCAAGAGTAGTACTTAAATTGCTAAAATGAAACCAGTGATCTAGACAAAGAGAGAAAATGATGGGAAAGATAGAATATCATTAACAAAGGTTTCAAAGTGAGCTGCCCACGCCACAACATCAGGCGGATTATAATTAAATTGCATCCTCTAAGAATGCATTAACTCTTGGAAAGGAAAGGGGAAGGTTGGCTCAGAGCAGAAGTGTTTTATTGAATGAGACAGGTAGTCAGAGACCCCAGTTTGATTCCTGGGTCGGGAAGATCCCCTAGAGAAGGGATAGGCTACCCACTCCAGTATTCTTGGGCTTCCCTTGTGGCTCAGCTGGTAAAGAATCCACCTGCAATGCAGGAGATCTGGGTTCAATCCCTAGGTTGGGAAGATCCCCTGGAGAAGGGAATGGCAACCCACTCCAGTATTCTTGCCTGGGAAATCCCTTGGACAGAGGAGCCTGGTGGGCTATAGTCCATGGGATCTCAAAGAGTTGGACACAACTGAGCAACCAACATAAAGGAAGAAAGGAACTGACGTAATTGAGCAGATCCTCAGTTCTGGTACTGTCAGACCCTGTTCTGGTGCTGGGTCTGATGCTCCACATCTTGTCTTAATTCACAGCATCTCTGTAAAGTGGCTTATTATTTCTCTTTTGCACAAAGGTAGTAAGTGACTTCGGCTTCCCTGGTGGCTCAGCAGTAAAGACTCTGCCTGCAATACAGGAGACCCAGGTTCGATCCCTGGGTTGGGAAGATCCCCTGGAGGAGGGCATGGCAACCCACTTCAGTAATCGTGCCTGGAGAATCCCCATGGACAGAGGAACCTGGCAGGCTACAGTCCATAGGGTCGCACAGAGTCGGACACGACTGAAGCCACTTAGCACACACACACACAGTAAGTGACTTGACCAAGGTCACACAGAGCCAGTCGATAGTAGAGCTCGGCTTTGAATGTACTGCTCTCCCTGTTAACCCTAACATCACTGTGCCTTTAAACAGCCACCACACCCCCTGCCCGCCACATTCCTTGCACCCAGTAAAACTGAGCTCAACCCTATTTTGTTTGTAGTTCACTGTTTGAAACTTGCCCCTCCTATGCTGGGTCCCAGCTTTTTCCTGTCTTCTCGACTCCTGATTGATCTCCAGCCTCTTCTCTTGCATATGATTCAGGTCCTAGCTCTTGAACCTGAAGCTTGAAGTGGTCCTCCGTTCTCCCTTGCCCCCTCTCATTTGCCCCTTCGATCACCTTTGCTCCTTAGTCTCAGTGAAGACCCAGCTTCCTGGAGCTTTCCTTGACCCTGACCCACCTGGCTGACTTTCCTACCCTTGTCTATGGAATTAGACTCACTAGCCATGAACCTGGGAAACCAGAACAGAATGGGGGAAGGGTGAAGAGAAAAGTGGTCCCATATTTAGAATCCAGGTGATGCCTGCGTAAGATCCCTCTGTAAAAACTAGGCAACATCTGCCCCTTTAGGGGAATCAACAATCCACCATCATCACCACTCCTGGTGTGTACTCCAGAGAAACAAGACTACTAAGATGTGTATATGCAGAGAGAAAGAGATGTATTATAAGGAAGTGCCTCATGCGATTATGGAGGCTGGAGATCCAAAACCTATAGTGTGAACTGGCAGGCTTGAGACCCAGGCAAGCCAGTGGTGCAGTTCCAGTGTGAAGGCAATCTGATAGAGGATTCCCTCTCACTTAAGGAAAGTCAGTCTTTGCTTTACTTAGGCCTTCAACTGATTGGATGAGGCCCACACACCTTATAGAGGACAATCTGCTTTACCCAGAAATTTACCAACTTAAATGTTAATCTCATCCAAAACATCCTCCAGGTTAACACCTAAAACTAACCACCACACAGGTAAAACACAGGGGGGGCAATGCATTCCATGTAAGCGGTGGGGAGATTTGTTAGTCATTACACCACAGAATTCCACTTAACAACCCAGGATTTATCATGGAGTGAGGCTGAATTCATGGCATAGTTCTAAGAATAACTCTCAAGAGCTACTCACAATGAGTTGACCCTGACCACAAAGGGCAATCGGAGAAGGCAGTGGCACCCCACTCCAGTACTCTTGCCTGGAAAATCCACGGACAGAGGAGCCTGGTGGGCTGCAGTTCATGGGGTTGCTAAGAGTGGGACACGACTGAGCGACTTCACTTTCACTTTTTACTTTCATGCATTGGAGAAGGAAATGGCAATTCACTCCAGTGTTTTTGCCTGGAGAATCCCAGGGGCAGGGAAGCCTGATGGGCTGCCGTCTCTGGGGTCGCACAGAGTCGGACACAACTGAAGCGACTTAGCAGCAGTAGCAGCAGCACAGAGGGCAATGACCATGCAGAAGGAGCTCAGGCTGGCTATGTCTCCTGGCCAGCATTTGTTAGGAGCCGCCCTCCCACCAAAGGTCCACTCTGGAGAACCAGAGGGGGTACGCAGGAGGCATGGCCTCATATACAATGGAGGTTCATTCCAGAACTTGGTCCACGAGAAAGGATGGACCCTGGGTCCCGTCTCAGGTGTGTCCCAGAATATTCTCCATCCTGGTCTGCATCACCCGATCCTAGGGCCCACTTACATGTGCACTGGCCCTTTGGTGGGAAACTGGATAAAATCCTGTCCAATAAGCCTAGAGGGATCTTTAACCTTTGATTTAGTGTCAGGAACTAGTCAGCTATGTATTGGGGTAAGATGCTCTGTTTATGAAAGACAGCTGATCAGTTACTCTTGTAAGGAGTTTGAAGAATAGCCTCTCAGTGATGGACAAACCAGCAGCTCTCTTATGCTCCACATTCACCCTAAACATTCCAGTCCCCCCTGAGCAGACATCTTAGTCCTGTTCCAGACCAGTTTAACACTTAATCCAGTTGTCAAGGACTGTATTTGTCCCCCAGATTCATATGCTGAAGTCCTGACCCCCAGTACCTTAGAATGTGACTGTATCCAGAGACAGAGCTTTTTTTTTTTTTTTTTTTTTTAGTATCAGACACTTTTACTTTTTATTTAAATTATTTCCCTTTTTATTTCCTTTTTATTTTATTTTGGAGTATGGTTGATTGAGATGGCATCACCAACTCAATGGACATGAGTTTGAGCAAACTCCAGGAGAGAGTGAAGGACAGGGAAGCCTGGTGTGCTACAATCCATGGGGTCGCAAAGAGTCGGATGTGACTTGGCAGCTAAACAACAGCAACGATAGTCGATTTACAGTATTGTATTAGTTTCAGGTGTACAGTAAAGTGATTCAGTTATACATTTATCCATTCTTTTTCAGATCCTTTTTCCATGTGGCTTATTACCGAATATTGAGTAGAGTTCCCTGTGCTATCCAGGATGCCCTGTTGTTTAGTTTACATACAGTAGTGTGTATATATTAACCCCAAACTCCTAATTTATCCCTCCCCGCACCATAGTAAGTCAGACAAGGAAAGACAAATATCATATGATTCCGCTTATATGTGGAATTTTAAAAAATAAGACAAATGAACTTATTGACAAAAATTAGAAGCAGACTCACAGACTCTAAGAAAACAAACTTATGGAGACAGAGCCTTTTAAAAGGTAATTAAGGTACAATGCAAGCACTAACCCCCCCTCATAAAAAGGGGGCAAGGCCAGGGACACACACAGGCCAAGGGGCGACCATGTGAGGACATGGGGCATCGAAGAGCCCAGGAGGCAGACCTAAGAAGAGGCCAACCTTCCCACACCTCGCTCTCAGACTCCTAGGGGTGAGGGGTGAGCAGAACGGAGAAGAGTCAACCCCAACGCTCTGTTAAAGCCAGAGACAGCTCTTCTGTCTCCCCAGTGCCACGCTGCCCAGAACAGGAGCCTCCCTGCCTCTGGTCCAGGCTCAGAGACTTCATAATCGTGCTTTGAGTAGCAGCTGACTCCATTAGCTGGGGTTGGAGGGTGGATGAGAAAGGATTTCAGTGGATGCTTGAACCTTCACATTCTACTCCCCGCACGGACCGCCCTGTGGTGCTAAGCCTGCCAGGAGCTGGGATGTAGAACCAGCCATGTCCCCACCCACAGGTGCTTGGTCATAGTCCTGCAGAGCCTGTTACCCCAGAAGATCAGCGGCTCTCGGGGTGTGACAGCAAAAGCCTGAGGCTACCCAGAGACTAGAGTCTGGGGTCAAAGGCTGGAACCCAGACAGCTGGGCCTTCAGTCTCAACCTCCACACTGCTGACGATTTAAACCAGGTAACTCTCCCACTGGGGGGCTGTCCTGGGTATGCAGGATGTTTACCTACCTCCCAGGCCACTACCCACCAGAAGCTGGTAGTCCTCACCCACCTACAGCTGTGACAACCAAAGATGTCTCAGTCTGCTCGTTGCACGTGATGCTACCCCAGCCCTTCCATTTTCAAGTCTTCTCAGCCTCCATACCGTCCTGGCCTGAAGCTTGGTTGGATGAGCTTACAATTAGTAGCAAGGCAAATAACCTCTAAGAGAGATGAAAGAAGTTCTTGGTAACTGTTATTAAGAAACAAACAAACAAAAATAACTGGAGAAAACCTATACATTGGAACAAAGTTATGCTGAATGATGACAACTATCTGGGAAAAACAGTACCTGCAAAAAAAAGAAAAAGATGCTAACATCATCACCCACAAGTTTCTCAGTTTAAAGGGTAAACACAGTTGTGAAAGATTACTAATGTCCTTTGGGAGGTATGATTTGAGCAGCTGTGAGCAAAACACTGAGGCATTGGGCAAACTGGGAAACAGGACAGTGAATCAGAGTTTCTTTTCCTTTCTTGAGACATCAGTGGTTTGATGAAAGAGGGAGCTTGCACACACCCCCACCACCCCTTTGATAAGAAAAATCACTAGCTGGGGCCTGGGGCAGGCATAGAGGAAAGTCAGTCATGTGAGTTGGTGTATGTGAAACAGGCCTTGGTCCCACAGGGGATGGACAGAGAGCCAGAGAACAGCCATCTTGAGTGGCCTGGTCATACACTCCACCCTGACATACCCTGCACGACCCTACACTCTTGATCCACCCCTCTTCCAGAACCTTCCTGGGGTCAGGTATGTAGGGGGCACTGCAACCAGATACAACAAATACAGCACAGACAGAAGCAGCCAAAGAGAACTAAAGAGCGAGAGACCAAGTCTGCTCAGAATTCACGTGCCAGGATGTGCGCAGGTTTTGCAGCCAAGCGCTTACTGGGTCAATGGAAAGGGAGTCAATAGCAGCGGTATCCTGTCCAGTTATAAAGAAGGCCACCCTCGGTTTTCACCAAGCCAGAGCCACCCCCACATGGAGGGGCAGGCCGGCTTTAAAAGAAACATTCTGGGACTGCCCTGGTGGTCCAGTGGCTAAGACCCTTCACTCCCAAATACAGGGGGCCTGGGTTCAATTGCTGATCAGGGAACTAGTTCCCACATGCCATGCTAAAGATTTCACATGCCACAGTGAAGATCCTGCGTGATGCTACTAAGACCTGGTACTGCTGCTGCTGCTGCTGCTAAGTCACTTCAGTCGTGTCCGACTCTGTGCAACCCCATAGACGGCAGCCCGCCAGGCTCCCCCGCCCCTGGGATTCTCCAGGCAAGAACACTGGAGTGGGTTGCCATTTCCTTCAGTGCATGAAAGTGAAAAGTGAAAGTGAAGTCGCTCAGTCGTGTCTGACTCTTAGCGACCCCATGGACTGCAGCCCACCAGGCTCCTCCATCCGTGGGATTTTCCAGGCAAGAGTACTGGAGTGGGGTGCCATTGCCTTCTCCGAAGACCTGGTACAGCCAAGTAATATTTTTTAAAGGACAAATAAATAAAAGAAACCTGCTGCTGCGAGGCACAGCCAAAATAAATCAATAAAGAAACCTTCTTGTGGTCTAGCAGGAGTCAGCACAGCACGTTCTATCACCCTAGCTATGTTTCGTGCCTTTAGAGGTGGACCCCCCACTAGGTCTTTCCAAACAAAAAGTGGTTAATCCCACCAGTTGGACACGTGTGTCCAGAAGCCAGCCTACTGCACTCCACATAGCACAGCCTGGGGGCTCATGGGCATCAGTTACACAGTAAGGCTTACCAACGGGATTCCTTCCGATGTATCGGCGTGAAGCACAGGAAGACGGGGAGAGTCTTTCCCCTCCGTGGGGGAAAAAAAAAAATATATATATAATATATATTTCAGTAATATATAAATAATATATGTTATATTATATAATATATGTTGTATATTATATATGTTAATATATAACAATATATGTTATATATACTATATATATTACATAATATTTATAATATGTAATATATATTTCAGTTATATATATATATAATTCTTTCCTATTATAGGTGGGTCCAAGATATTGAATATAGTTCCTTGTGCTATACAGTAGGTCCTTGTTGTTTCTTTATTTCATTTATAGTAATGTATATCTGTTAATCCCAAACTCCTAATTTATCCCCCCTCCCAACTTTGTCCTTTAGTAACCATAGGTTTTCTTTTATGTCTGTGTGTCTCCAACTTTCATTTTTTTCAGTTCAGTTCAGTTCAGTCACTCAGTCGTGTCCAACTCTTTGAGACCCCATGGACTGCAGCACGCCAGGCCTCCCTGTCCATCACCAACTCCCAGAGCCTGCTCAAACTCATGTCCATTGAGCTGGTGATGCCATCCAACCATCTCATCTGTCGTCCCCTTCTCCTGCCTTCAGTCTTTCCCAGCATCATGGTCTTTTCTGGTGAGTCAGTTCTTCGCATCAGGTGGCCAAAGGACTGGAGTTTCCGCTTCATTTTTTTTACATATTTATTTATTTGGCTGCATTAGGTTTTAGTTGTAGCAAGGGGAATCTTTGCTGTATCATGCAGGATCTTTAGTTTGAAGGCACGGACTCTCTAATTGCAGCAGGCGGGTTTGGTTGCTCCGAGGCATGTGGGATCTTGGTTCCCCAACCAGAGATAGAACCCAGGTCCCGCTGCATTGCAAGGCACATTCGTAATCACTGGATCACCAGGGAAGTCCCATGACTCCAACTTTTTAGATCACACGGAGTAAGAAGACATTCACCTCTTAGTGCTAAATGAAGAACACATTATCTCTGTGATCACACTTTGGAAGTTGTGTTTAAAGATTCTGGTCTTTGGAACATAATATCCATGTTGTTAAAATTGGACTTTCCGTTGGCCTAGTTTCCTCGCAAGTTCAAGCCTAAACTTTTCAAGTTCGAGACAGAGATTTGTGTTTCTTTTCTCGTTTCCCTGGAACACGACGCCATCCCTCAGTTTTCAGACTGAATTCCAGGGGAGAAATCCTCAGCGATAGGATGGTCTCCAAAACCAGGAGAGAAAAGAGTCTGCTTTAAACATCTGCCAGGCAAGACAGTGGTGGTCAGGTAGCAGCCTCGCCCCCACCAGCAGGCATCTCCCACCCCACCACCACGAACAGTACCAGAACCTCCACACTCCTGCAGCTCAATCCCTGGAGAAGTCAGAAGCCACGAAGAGCTTACTGGAAGAGGAGGAACACAAGAACAAGGCTGGAAACTTAACCTCCACCAGCTTCCCACCTTTCTCCCACTGCAGGCTTGCTAGCTTCCTACAGGTTTGTGCTGAAAGAATAGAGTTTCAACCTTAAACCAGAGATGTGCCTGTGTAAGGGAACCCTCCTGCACTCTTGGTGGGAATATAAATTGACACAACCTCTATGGAGTACAATATGGAGCGTCCTTTAAAAAACTAAAAATAGAACTACGATATGACTCAGCAATCCCACTACTGGGCATATACACCGAGAAAGCTGTAATTCAAAAAGACACGTGTACCCCAGTGTTCACTGCAGCGCTATTTACAATAGCCAGGACATGGAAGCAACCTAGGTGTCCATCGACAGATGCATGGATAAAGAAGATGTGGTACATATATATACAATGGAATTTTACTCAGCTGTAAAGAGGAATGAAATTGGATCACTTGCAGTGATGTGGATGTACCTAGAGTCTGTCATACAGAGGAAAGTAAGTCCGAAAGAGAAAAACAAAATAGCGTACAGTGACGTATATGTATGGAATCTAGAAAGATGGTACGGATAAGGTTATTTGCAGATCAGGAATAGAGACACAGACGTAGAGAATGGATATGTGGACACAGAGAGGGAAGAGGAGGGTGAGACAGATTGGGAGAGTAAGACTGACAATATATACACCACTGTGTGTAAAATAGGTAGCTAATGGGAAGCTGCTGTGTACCGTAGGGAGCTTAGCTCAGGCTCTGGGATGATCTAGGCGTGGATTGAGGGGGTGGAAGGGAGGTTCACGAGGGAGGGGATGTATGTATACATACAGTGATCCACTTCACTGTAGACCAGAAACTAATACAACATTAGAAAGCAATTATACTCCAATCAAGGAGAGAAAGACTGTGCCTGTGTTCTGACTTAAAGTGATTATATGACTTTTTATTATGTAAGAAGTTTTAAAAAAAAAATGGCAACGGGGCTGGCATTTTGGTCCAGGGGAAAGAAAACAACAAGCCCCCAGGCCAATGTAATGACACAGCTGGGGACAAAAGAGAGTCACTGTATTACCACAGCCTATGAGTCATTGTTACTCAGTGTTTTGAGTACTCAAACACTGAGCAGGACTCAATGTACTGCTACACTGACCAGAAATCCTCCCATGTTTCCAGAGGATATTCGAGTGACCACCAGATTTCCAGCACTAATTTGGATATTTTTCCCCATGAATCATTTTGGTGGGGATTTTAGAGAAGAAACTTTGCTCATGCCAGCATTTTGCCTAACAGTATCCATCCCAGGGATTTCCCCAGCAGTCTAGTGGTTAAGACTCCACCTTGCAATGCAGGAAACATGGGTTTGATTCCCTGGTCAGGGAAGTAAGATTCCACATGCTGCACAATAAAAAAAGGAAAAAAAATGACTATCCATCTCCAATCAGCCCAAATATAACCTTAGAATTCAAAAAGGAGTATGGTGGCTCAGCAGAGAAGGCGATGGCACCCCACTCCAGTACTCTTGCCTGGAAAATCCCGTGGATGGAGGAACCTGGTGGGCTGCAGTCCATGGGGTCGCTGAGAGTTGGACACGACTCAGCGATTTCACTTTCACTTTTCACTTTCATGCATTGGAGAAGGAAATGGCAACCCACTCCAGTGTTCTTGCCTGGAGAATCCCAGGGACAGCGGAGCCTCGTGT
This sequence comes from Bos taurus, assembly GCF_002263795.3. Taxonomy (NCBI): domain Eukaryota; kingdom Metazoa; phylum Chordata; class Mammalia; order Artiodactyla; family Bovidae; genus Bos; species Bos taurus. The sequence continues at coordinate 95,978,032 of NC_037336.1, forward strand.
GCTGCAGTCTGTGGGATCGCACAGAGTCGGACATGACTGAAGCGACTTAGCAGCAGCAGCCCCAGCATGGTGGCTCAGATGGTAAAGAATCTGCCTTCAATGCAGGAGATCTGGGTTCTGATTACTAGGTCTGGAAGATCCCCTGGAGAAGGGAATGGCAAACCACTCCAGTATTCTTGCCTGAATTATTCCATGGACAGAAGAGCCAGGCAGGCTACAGTCCATGGAATTGCAAAGAGTCGGACACGACTGAGCGACTTGCACTTTATGCAAAATTACAACTTAGATTCTTCTAGATATTTAATGGCTTCCTGAGTTGTTTTCAAACTTTTCACCAATTCCTTTAGAAGAGTATTAGTAAGAGTAGCTGCTCTGACAGACAAGCTCCCACTTCCCCAGGGTTGACATTATATATTCCAGTGTTCGTGTATATATTCCAGGGTCGTGTCCCCAGCCTCCTGTCCATTGGTGGGCAGGTGAGAAAGAGAATGAGAAAGGTGTTAACCGGCCCAGCCTGGAAATGCCATACATCCCCTGCCCACAAACCATTATCTGGAGTTCCGTCTTACAGCTGCATCTGACGGTAAGAGAAGCAGAACCAAGTAGCTGACTTCCGTGATGAGGAAGAGGAGGAAATGGGCTAGATGAGTATCTAACAGGTGACTGGCACACACATACTAAGGATTCCGGTAATTGTAATAAATGTGAAGATGTCGGTTAAGGAACTTTTCTGGTGGTCCCCTGGGTGAGACTTCGCCTTCCCATGTAGGGGACGCAGGTTCGATCCCCGGTCCAGGAAGGTTCCACATGAGTTGGAGCAACTAAGCCTGTGAGCCACAGCTACTGAGCCTCTGCCCTAGAGCCGGTGCTCCGAAACCAGAGAAGGCATCACAGGGAAGAGCGGCCCCGCTCACCAAAGCTAGAGAGAAGCCCACTCGGCAACGAAGGCCCAGTGCAGCCAAAAAGAAACAAATAAATCTTAAAAAAAAAAAGCATATTAAATAGGTAACTTTCGGAAGACAATTACATTCTCTTGAGTCACTAAATGTTTATAAGAATTTAAGTAATGGTAGTAAATAAGGGAGATATATTTAGCTCCTTTAACATTCTTATATAATGAATATACGTTTATACAACTGACTGATAAAATTTCAGTGAACACAGAACCTAGGATGATTGTCACCCCATGCCGCATCTAGGCACTCGCTAGTTTGAAATTAATCTGAAAAACACGCCTTGGTAATATGACTGACATCATTACCACAGTTGAATATGGTGGTAACCTAAGCTCTTACACAATCACTCCTCCAGCACGAGGTCAGGGATGGCCCAAATGACCCTGTAGACAGCTCTTGACTCCAGTTTTCCAAAGGCCAAGGCTGAAGCCAAGTACATAGTGGAGTGTAGATAAATACCTAGGTCAAACTCATACCATGGTTTATCCTTTAAAAACTTATTAAATTCTTGCCTCTTTCTAATGCCTTCTAGTAAGATTCCTATACGGAGCAAGCACATGGATCTGCTGGCTTTGATCCTGTACATATTGTTCATTTGCTGTTTCCAGTGTCGGAGGCCTGTAAACACTTCTTACCCTCACCTGTCCCTTCATCTAGAGGCTTGGTCCTCTTCTCAGCATTGGCACTTCTGCCTGGGCCCTACTTGGATGTAACTAGCGGGTACCACCACGTGTCTCCCCCTCAGCTCTGCTCCTAGAATGGGCCTCTGACAACACTTGTTCATCTAAACACATCTCCGTTTCCCATGCTTCCTGGACGTGGCCTTGGACAGCCTAGGGTTCCTCATTAATAAAGACTCTGAGGGACTCCCCTGGTGGTCCAGCGGTTAAGAATCTGACTGCTAATGCAGCAGACATGGGTTCGATCCCTGGTCTGGGAAGATCCCACATACCACGGAGCAACTGAGCCTGTGCCCCACAACCATCGAGACTGTCCTCTGTCCTCCACAATAAGAGAAGCCATCGCAATGAGAAGCCCACACACCACAACTAGGGAAAGCCTGCGTGCAGCAACCAAGACCCAGGGCAGCCAAAGAGTAAACAAATAAGTAAATACTTAGAGAAAAAAAAGCCTGGGGCCTCTGCAGCCCCTCTTACCTTGCCTCATGCCCAATCCTGCTCTCGCTACCACGCGGCTATTCCTCCAGTGGGACAGAAGCACGACTCAGACTTATTGGATTGTTTGGCTATATTCAGCGTTTATTTCCTAGGGACCAAAAAGAAAACCTTCCTGTGTGTGTATCTAAGGTTTATCCTACTGAGAGGGAGGCTTACTATTCAGCTTAAGGGTTTACAGGCAGAAAATAAGGAATTTCCAAGTTGGGGACACGTCATCATAATATCTGCCTGATGAAGGTAAACATCCAACAAAGGTCCGTCTAGTCAAGGCTATGGTTTTTCCAGTCATCATGTATGGATGTGAGAGTTGGACTATAAAGAAAGCTGAGCACCAAAGAATCGATGCTTTTGAACTGTGGTGTTGGAGAAGACTCTTGAGAGTCCCTTGGACTGCAGGGAGATCCAACCAGTCCATCCTAAAGGAGATCAGTCCTGAAGATTTATTGGAAGGACTGATGCCGAAGCTGAAACTCCAACACTTTGGCCACCTGATGCGAAAAGCTGACTTATTTAAAAAGACCCTGATTCTGGGAAAGATTGAGGGTGAGAAGAGAAGGGGATGACAGAGGATAAGATGGTTGGATGGCATCACTGACTCAATGGACATGAGTTTGAGTAAACTCTGGGAGTTGATGATGGACAGGGAGGCCTGGCGTGCTGCAGTTCATGGGGTCGCAAAGAGTTGGACATGACTGAGCGACTGAACTGAACTGAGTCACATGCTTTGCAGTAGCTGGGCTATTACTTTGCTAATGGTTTCTATTTTTGCATATGTCCCTAAGGGAAGCCTGTTGTGTAGGTTTGGGTGGACTCTGAAATCAACTTAAATTCATCCAAGCTGATCATCCCTCGAAATCGGTGCTAATTACTGACTCTGTGCCTCAGCCGTCCCACCTGTGAAATGGGACAAGCACAAGCCCTTACCTCGCTAGATGTCTGGCTGTGAGGATTAAAGAAACAACATGTGGAAACAACCAGCAAAGCATTAGGAGCAGTTTCCCACCTCTCTTTCTGCCTATACCCTCCCCCACCCCCGTATTCTTTTTCTCTCCAGAAACCCAGCCAGACCTTGAGCTTCCCTGAGTCCCCCACCGGGTGACGAGTCCCATACAGACTTTCCACGTCCTAAGAGGGATGAGCCCGGCTTTGAACTGGAACATTCTAGCACATTCCATCTGGGCTTCACCAGTCCCTTCTCCTGACTGCACGCACCCAACTGCCCCCACCCTGGCTGGGCCTGGGTAGTGATTTGGCCTTGACTTGGCTTTGACCAGAGGGCTTGGAGGCACAGTATTTCCCCTTTTGCTTTTGGTTCCTCACTAGGTGGTACTCTTTCCCAGAAAACTCTGAAGCATTTCCTGTTCTGCAATCCGTTGAAAAGTTGTATCAGATGACTGATTCCAGTGCCCAGGTGGTAGGGTAATCCAGCCCTGGTGCGGCTCCAGTTAACCACATCCAGGCGTGTCGGGGTTCAGATCAGAAGCCTGTGCAGGAGTGAACGGTAGAGAGAGTGGTTGCTGTCCACAGGGTCTCTGTCTTGCTGGGCTGCCCCTTCCCAGGTCCTGGTTACAGGGAACAGGCTTTTGTTGGGGGTTGACAGGGGCATGTTTTGTCTATACTTTCCAGGGTGCCTGCTTCTGGGGTTTATGTGTGTTTGTGTGTACTCAGTCAAGTCCAATTCTTTGCAATCCCATGGACTGTAGCCCACCAGGCTCCTCTGCCCAAGGGGATGCTCCAGGCAAGAATATTGGTGTGGGTTGCCATTTCCTTCTCCAGGGGAATCTTCCTGACCCAGGGATCGAACCCCCATCTCTTGTATCTCCTGCATTGGCAGGTGGATTCTTTACCACTAGTGCCACCTGGGAAGCCCCTGGGGTTTATGAAGCCAAAGCAAAGCCAAGGGTCCTGAGATCCCCAACCAGTGTGTCTGACTGTGGTTGATGCACACGTGACATCTGGGATTTTTAGTTGTGGTTAGCGAGAGTAACATGGAAGTGTGTGTCTACTCCATTTCCCCGGGGCTGGAACTCTCCTGGAGAAGAGTATTAGTGAGACCAAGTCTCCCGAAAACTGACTTCTCTTGCTGAGTTCATGATTAACCTCTATCCAAACCTTGATTGCCTTGCTTGTCTCCTCTGCCCTCAATTCCTTTCTTGTCTCCTCTAATCTCAATCCTGTGCTGACCGAACGCTAACCAACCAGAGTCAGATGGCCGAGATGGTTGTGCCGATGATGTCATTAAAGTGGTGGCGTGTCTGCTGTTGTAGATCTCGTCACTGATGGACACACTCAGGTTGTCTCTCTGGGGCAAGGTGAGTTCACAGACCCTGGAGCCATGGACCGCCTGGTCAGAGAATGGTAAACTGGAGACATTCTGATCTCCAAAACCACAATTTAGAAATGTCACAAGAGGGACTTCCCTGGTGGTCCAGTGGTTAAGATTCCGCACTTCCAGCACAAGGGCTGCAGGGTCCATTCTAGGTCGGGGGGCTAAGTTCCCACATGCCTCACAGTGTGACCAAAAAAAAAGAGAGAGAGAAATGTCACAAGACGACGATTAACCCGGGTTTCTTTGCTCTTTCCATTTAAAACACCCCTAACTCAAAGACCAAGGTGGAGTGGATCTGAGGCTTGTCTCCTACTCCCTTGCCGGATTCCCTGCAAATTAACCCTTACATTGCTGCAAACACCCTCTGTTAGAGTTTGGCTTTCTGCACTGTGGCCACACGAACGCTTGCTCAATTATATTAGAAAAGCAAGATGGTTTTGATGGGTGGCTGGGAACCAACTAGGAGAAAAGATGAAGGTCTGGACTTGACTGGCAGACGCAGATGAGTGGGATGCAGGAAAATAGTTTGGAGGTTAATAAAGGCAGGAAAGAGCAATGAAAATAAATCTGATATTGGTCTTAGCAGACCTCTGTAGCAGGTGGTCAGCATGGTCAGTATTAGAACAACTGCCCAGAGTCCAGCATGCTTCTCTTGACAGAAGAACAAACTGGCAATTTGTCCTGGGGAATCAGCTAGTAGGTCTCTTGAGCTAGTAGGTCTTTAATCTAAAAAGGAAATAAAGCTTTCCTTTTTAAAAACTGGGGTTCTGCGGTAGCTCAGTTGGTAAAGAATCTTAGAAGAGGTTTCACTGAGTGTTTGACCCAACAGAATTTATCTATTGCTCCCATAGGTTAAACGCAGTTGGTGAGACTAAACAGAATACTATTTTGAAAAGTTCTGGAAATAAGGTTCTCCAAGCCTCTTATATTTTTAATGTACTGAGGTCTGTATAAGTTTGATGTTTTGAAAGTGAATAATGGGATTTAAATGTCTGCTTTACTACACTGCTAAACCATGAGGGCTTGTAGTCATAACGTGCTGTGAAAACAATAATAAAAAAGCAAAATGCCACAGGAAGATCAATTATTTTGATGTGTGGGTAAAGGAAGCACAGTTCATGTCTTAAGACTGAATAGTCAGCTCTCTCCTGGTGAATTCCTTGATCATCTTATATATATTACATATATAAAGGAATTATTATATACATATATGTATGTATGTACATATACACACATACATATTTTTATCCTGAGAAAAACCTCCTTTGTTGGTAACTTTCCATTTTCTTTAACTTGTTTATCATGCAAATACCCTTTTTCTCTGTGTAGGTCAGCACGAGTTTTGCAATGGGTAACAGGAATCCTGACGGACAGTGGTTTAAACCATTAAGGAGATTTTCATTTTACTTCATGAAAAGCCCGTCAGCTGGCAGTCCCTGCTTTAGTTTGGAAGCTTACCAGCATCATCCAGGATCCAGGGACTTTCCACCCTGTTTTTCCACTTGGCCCTCAGGGTCAGGGTCATAAGACGGTTTCTACCAAGGAGGCGGAGGCGAGCATCGCAGCCCCTCCCAGCCTGTCACGAGAAGGAAGGTGGCGTGGGGTGGGGGTGGAGAGGGGAAACGGACACTTTTTCTCCTCAGACACGTCTCTCTTGTCAGAAGGCAAAGTCTTTCTCAGAAGCCCCAGAAGACATCCTCTGGTCCTGGCCAGAACTGGTCAACTGGCCACGTCTGCCTGCGAGAAGACCGGGTGTCACTGTTTTATAAAGACCACAGTGCCCACAACTGACGGGGTTCTTAGCAGGGGCACCTGCTCCTCTGGAGGTACTGGAAACAGAGAAGGGGCACTTTTGGTCGTCACAGAAAAAAAAAGAGGTGCTACTGGCATGTTGTGGATTAGTTTAAGGATGCTAAATGTTCTAAAATGCACAGAACCCTTCTACACACAAAACAAGATTTGTCTTACTCAAAATACCAAGAGCAGTGCTATTAAGAAACACTGGGCTCAAACCAACGATCATTCACCCCATGGGCTGAAGGTATCACGACTCGAACACAATCTGGGGGCCAAGAGCAAGAAGGAGAACACGGCTCCCAGCAGAGGTGCCCTGGTACCCCGGTGGGGGTCGGGAGGAGGGTGCGTAATCGTGCTGGCACGTTGAGTCCTTTTCAGAAAGTACTGTTACTTACAACGAATGGAGAGCAAGACAGGGAAATCAACTCCAAGGGCTGCCTTTATTTTTCCTAATGAAGAGATTTCCCCGTGATTGGACAAGCCTGTTTCCAGGAACAAGTGAGTCTGAGTTCCCCCCGCCTCTACTATCTCTGCTCCTTGCTCCCACCAAGGATTGACAATGACTAAAACCCAACTGTATAGCCACTATTTCAAAGATAAACATCTCCTTTGAAGACTGTGTACCCAGTTCAATAGTGGCAGGTATCTAATAAATATTTCTTGGGTATATGACAAAATAAAGTGAAAGTGTTAGTCGCTCAGTCATGTCCAATTCTTTGCGACCCTGTGGACTGTAGCCCACCAGGCCCGTCTGTCCATGAAATTCTCCAGCAAGGATACTGGAGTGGGTTGCCATTTCTTTCTGCAGGGGATCTTCCCAACCCAGGGATCAGAACCTGGACCTCCTGTATTGCAGGCAGATTCTTTACCATCTAAGCCACTAGGGAAGCCCTATATGACAAATATGTTGATTCAAATCAATACAAGGAAGCAAATCCCGGAAAAACATTCCACATTATGTTCAAGGAGATAGATACGGTGAAATAGAATTTGAAAAATTGTACTAGTAAAGTAAAGTAATGCTCAAAATTCTCCAAGCCAGGCTTCAGCAATATGTGAACCGTGAACTTCCTGATGTTCAAGCTGGTTTTAGAAAAGGCAGAGGAACCAGAGAACAAATTGCCAACATCCACTGGGTCATGGAAAAAGCAAGAGAGTTCCAGAAAAACATCTATTTCTGCTTCATTGACTATGCCAAAGCCTTTGACTGTGTGGATCACAATAAACTGTGGAAAATTCTGAAAGAGATGGGAATACCAGAGCACCTGACCTGCCTCTTGAGAAATCTGTATGCAGGTCAGGAAGCAACAGTTAGAACTGGACATGGAACAACAGACTGGTTCCAAATAGGAAAAGGAGTACGTCAAGGCTGTATGTTGTCACCCTGCTTATTTAACTTCTATGCAGAGTACATCATGAGAAATGCTGTACTGGAAGAAACACAAGCTGGAATCAAGATTTCCAGGAGAAATATCAATCACCTCAGATATGCAGATGACACCACCCTATGGCAGAAAGTGAAGAGGAACTCAAAAGCCTCTTGATGAAAGTGAAAGTGGAGAGTGAAAAAGTTGGCTTAAAGCTCAGCATTCAGAAAACGAAGATCACGGCATCCGGTCCCGTCACTTCATGGGAAATAGATGGGGAAACAGTGTCAGACTTTCTTTTTTTGGGCTTCAAAATCACTGCAGATGGTGACTGCAGCCATGAAATTAAAAGATGCTTACTCCTTGGAAGGAAAGTTATGACCAACCTAGATAGCATATTCAAAAGCAGAGACATTACTTTGCCAACAAAGGTCCATCTAGTCAAGGCTATGGTTTTTCCTGTGGTCATGTATGGATGTGAGAGTTGGACTGTGAAGAAGGCTGAGTGCCGAAGAATTGATGCTTTTGAACTGTGGTGTTGGAGAAGACTCTTGAGAGTCCCTTGGACTGCAAGGAGATCCAACCAGTCCATTCTAAAGGAGATCAGCCCTGGGATTTCTTTGGAAGGAATGATGCTGAAGCTGAAACTCCAGTACTTTGGCCACCTCATGGGAAGAGTTGACTCATTGGAAAATATCAGAGTTGACTCTGATGCTGGGAGGGATTGGGGGCAGGAGGAGAAGGGGACGACAGAGGATGAGATGGCTGGATGGCATCACCGACTCGATGGACGTGAGTCTGAGTGAACTCCGGGAGTTGGTGATGGACAGGGAGGCCTGGTGTGCTGCGATTCATGGGGTCACAAGAGTCGGACACGACTGAGCGACTGAACTGAACCGAACTAGTAAAAAATATGATAAAAACCTAATTGTAATATATATATATATATATATAAATATATATATATATTTTAGAATACCAGCAGAGTTCTTTGTGGTCTGCAAAGACAATGAAGACTAAATATCATTAGCTTTAATGGTGGTTACAAAATTGTTAACCAAGGCTGAAGGATTAGATTGGGTTGGTATGCTGCAATGAGGCTCACAGAAAAATTGTAAGGAAGTCAATGTAGAACCCACTAGCTTAGAAAATTCATCTACAAAGCTTGGTTTAGCTCCTCTATGTGTAAAACCACAAACCTCTACATTTGAGCGCACAATTAAAGTAAATAATGTGTTTAAAGCTAGTTGCTAGTGAGGAATGGCAGATAACCTGGTAAAGAGGAGTGGAAAGAGCACTGAAGACAGGAAGGATGGACGAAGCTAAGGAAGTGACTCACAGAAGAGCATGCTATGCTCATGGTGAAGGCCACATGAGCTCTGAGCTCAGGAGTGCTTCTGCGAATCGCTGCTGCTACTTCTCCAAGGACTAATTCTGCCCATCACCAGGCTCCCTAGACTTCTTGGGTGCAAAGATAAAAAGCCACACTTACTGCAAATACCTTTTTCCATGTATTATTGATTTATTTATTTGGCTGCACTGGGTCTCAGTTGCAGAAGAAGGGATCTTTTATTTGAGTCAAGCAGCACGTGGGATCTAGTTCCCTGACCAGGGATGGAACTCTGGCCACGTGCATCAGGACTGCAGAGTCTTAGCTACTGGACCTCCAGGGAAGTCCCACAAGTACCTTTTCCTTTTCTTCTTCTGGTATCCCTATTAATACTTTATTAGGTGGCTCCTAAATCAAAGTAGGAGGGTTCTAGGTTATGCGCTGAGTAGCAGGCTGATGCGGAGAAGGCAATGGCACCCACTCCAGTACTCTTGCCTGGAAAATCCATGGACAGAGGAGCCTGGTGGGCTACAGTCCATGGGGTCGAAAAGAGTCGGACACGACTGAGCGACTTCACTTTCACTTCTCACTTTCATGCATTGGAGAAGGAAATGGCAACCCACTCCAGTGTTCTTGCCTGGAGAATCCCAGGGACGGGGGAGCCTGGTGGGCTGCCATCTACGGGGTCACACAGAGTCGGACATGACTGAAGCAACTTAGCAGCAGCAGCAGCAGCAGCAGGCTGATGGGAAAGAAGTGACCACTTTACTTAAACCAATCTAAATCAATCACATGTGCCATTTAAAACAATAATATGTAAGTAAGTTTCTTCATGGGCTTCCCTTGTGGCTCAGCCGGTAAAGAATCTGCCTGCAACCCAGGAGACCTGGGTTCCATCCCTGGGTTGGGAAGCTCTGCTGGAGAGGGGAAGGGCTACCCATGCCAGTATTCTCGCCTGGAGAATTCCATGGACTGTATAGTCCACGGGGTCGCAGAGAGTCGGACATGACTGAACGACTTTCACTCACTCAACCTTCTTCATTCTTTGACATCTCATTTGAAATTGCAGCTTGAAGCTGGCTGCATATTGACACTGTACTAGGTTTAACTGGGGTGCTCAATAAAAATTTATTGTTTATAGTTTCACAAAGGTTTTTTTTGGAGTAATTAATTTGGTAGCGCCGTTAAACTTGTACTACTACTACCCTTTCTCCTGTATTTACTGTAAATTGGAGGTTGTCCCACCATTTCAGATTCAGAATTTGAGCAGTTCAGGCGGTGACCACCAGGTGGCACCACTATACAAGCGTGTTCCCTTTGCAACTAGATCAACTGTGAGGTGATCCTTCCGTGCCACATGAATCCTATTTCCCAGCAATCTGTCTAAAGGCTGTCTAAAGCAATCTGTCTGGCTAAAGGCTTTATTTTCTTTTAATATCTTGCAGTTTTATCTGTTAGTTATATCTCATTAAGGCTGAGGGTGGGAGGAAATTTTTCAGCTGGTTTTAAAGACACAAGATTCAAATTCTTATTCCATGAATGCAAGTACTTTACCTTCAGAAAAGTTTAATATTTATTTTTTCCTGGGACCTCGTTGGTGGTCCAGTGGTTAAGACTCTGCACTTCCACTGCAGGGGGCACAGGCTCAATCCCTGGTCAGGGAACTAAGATCCTGCATGCTACTTGGCATGACCAAAAAGAATTTTTTTTAATTTGGACCTTTTTTTTTTTTGGTTCACTGGGTCTTCATTGCTTTGTGTGGGCTCTTCATTGTGGTTCTCAGACCTCCAGTTGTGAGGCACAGGCTTGGTTGCTCTGCAGCACGTGCAATCTTAGTTCCCTGACCAGGGATCAAAGCTGCATCCTGCATTGGCAGGTAGATTCTTAACCACTGGACCACCAGGGAAGTCTCGGGTCCTGCTGTTCTTGATCTAGACTTTAAGAGATACCACCAAAGTAACACAAGAGAAGATTGTTTTAATGACGTGCAGTTTCATTCATTCAACAAAAGTACACCTAAGCGTCAATAATGCAACAAGCCCTGAGCTGGGCACTTGAGCTCTAACTTCACAGAAGAAATGGTCCCCTGTTTAAAGCGGGAATGCACCTGCCTCATCTGACTGGAATATGGCCAGGAATTAGCCATGATTTGCAGAGGGAAGTCCTGTCAACAGATAAAGGTTTTAAAGTCCATTGATAATCCTTCCTGAATCAATTGTTTCTTTTTTTAACACTTATTTTTAAAATTTTATTTATTTGGCTGTGCCAGGTCTTAGTTGCCGCCTGTGGGATCCAGTTTCCTGACCAGGGATGGAACCTGAGCCCTCTGCATTGGGAGTGCAAAATCTTAGCCACTGGACCCCCAGGGAAGTCCCCAAAGATTTCTTTATTGCGTAACAATTATCTTCTAATTACCTCATTTATATTTATTTGCTAGTACCCTATTGTAAGGAAGAGTTTCTTCTCATCCACCCAGAGTGAACCACACTATTCCTTGAAAAAAAAAAAAGGCAGGGCAAATACTATTTTTACTTTTAATAACTAATTTCTTAAGAAGCTGGTGTAAGTCATTTCCGATGATGGAAAACCAGCCCCCACCCGCTTTGTCTCTTATCAAGTGTAACTGCAGAGTCATAGATTTTTATTTTTTCAGTACTTACAATCCAGTCTAGTCATTTTCTTTTACTGTTCATTCATTCATCTGGCTACATAGGGTCTTGGGTGTGGCAGGCAGGATCTTTGTTCAGTCTTCGTCCTGGCATAAAGGATCTTCAGTTGTGGCATGTGGGGTCTAGTTCCCTGACCCGGGCTCTAAACTGGGTCCCCCAGCATCGGGAGTGCAGAGTCTTAGCCACTGGACCACCAGAGAAGTCCCTGTAGTCTTCTTCTGGTGCTAAATTTGCCTTAAATTTGGCCTGTGGGAGATCCTTCAAGCTAGTTCCTGTGTCTTTTAAAAATTTACTTCTGAAGATTGAATATACCAAAGGACATGGCCTGACCAAATATGAAAAAAGAAATTCTGACCCACAACCTGCATACGCCTGCCCAGGAAACCAATTCCCTTATCTCTGATAACCAGCCTCAGAAGCCAACCTGCTGTAAGTCACAGTTAGAGGAAGTCAGGCTGCTATCACAAGTAACAATCCAGGAAGGTAAATAATAATGTATGACAATCAGCTCAAAATGGCCCTGACCTAATTAAAAACTGACAGCTTCTCTAAGTTTTGTCCCCACTTCCAACTTAGAACTAACCAGAGAAAGCCAAATCAGCACCCCTAAACAATCAGACAGGTAAGCTTGCTCTCAGATACCTGCTTCCAGCTTCTCCGTGCCAACAGCCGCCAGCAGGGCATACCTGAAGCCATTCTTTCTTTCCACTATGAAGCCCTCCCACTCCTCTGCCTGCCTCTGCCAAAATGCAAGGGATGGTGGTTGACCTGACTCTGACTCTGAAGAAATAAGACTTTGCTTTTCTCATTTGGCTGGTCTTCATTTATTTCCACACATTACTGAAGTACAATTTACATACACATGAGGATGCAATCTCAAAAACGACAGAATGATCTCTGTTCGTTTCCAAGGCAAACCATTCAATATCACAGTAATCCAAGTCTATGCCCCAACAGGTAATGCTGAAGAAGCTGAAGTTGAACGGTTCTATGAAGACCTACAAGACCTTTTAGAACTAACACCCAAAAAAGATGTCCTTTTCATTATAGGGGACTGGAATGCAAAAGTAGGAAGTCAAGAAACACCTGGAGTAACAGGCAGATTTGGCCTTGGAATACGGAATGAAGCAGGGCAAAGACTAATAGTGTTTTGCCAAGAAAATGCAACTGGTCATAGCAAACACCCTCTTCCAACAACACAAGAGAAGACTCTACACATGGACATCACTAGATGGTCAACACCAAAATCAGATTGATTATATTCTTTGCAGCCAAAGATGGAGAAGCTCTATACAGTGAACAAAAACAAGACCAGGAGCTGACTGTGGCTCAAATCATGAACTCCTTATTACCAAATTCAGACTGAAATTGAAGAAAGTAGGGAAAACCACTAGACCATTCAGGTGTGACCTAAATCAAATCCCTTATGATTATACAGTGGAAGTGAGAAATAGATTTAAGGGCCTAGATCTGATAGATAGAGTGCCTGATGAACTATGGAATGAGGTTCGTGACATTGTACAGGAGACAGGGATCAAGACCATCCCCATGGAAAAGAAATGCAAAAAAGCAAAATGGCTGTCTGGGGAAGCCTTACAAATAGCTGTGAAAAGAAGAGAAGCAAAAAACAAAGGAGAAAAGGAAAGATATAAACATCTGAATGCAGAGTTCCAAAGAATAGCAAGAAGAGATAAGAAGGCCTTCCTCAGCGATCAATGCAAAGAAATAGAGGAAAACAACAGAATGGGAAAGACTAGAGATCTCTTCAGGAAAATCAGAGATACCAAGGGAACATTTCATGCAAAGTTGGGCTCAATAAAGGACAGAAATGGTATGGCTATAACAGAAGCAGAAGATATTAAGAAGAGGTGGCAAGAATACACAGAAGAACTGTACAAAAGAGATCTTCACGACTCAGATAATCACGATGGTGTAATCACTGACCTAGAGCCAGACATCCTGGAATGTGAGGTCAAGTGGGCCTTAGAAAGCATCACTACAAACAAAGCTAGTGGAGGTGATGGAATTCCAGTTGAGCTATTTCAAATCCTGAAAGATGAGGCTGTGAAAGTGCTGCACTCAATATGCCAGCAAATTTGGAAAACTCAGCAGTGCCCACAGGACTGGAAAAGGTCAGTTTTCATTCCAATCCCAAAGAAAGGCAATGCCAAAGAATGCTCAAACTACCACACAATTGCACTCATCTCACATGCTAGTAAAGTAATGCACAAAATTCTCCAAGCCAGGCTTCAGCAATACGTGAACCGTGAACTTCCTGATGTTCAAGCTGGTTTTAGAAAAGGCAGAGGAACCAGAGATCAAATTGCCAACATCTACTGGGTCATGGAAAAAGCAAGAGAGTTCCAGATAAACGTCTATTTCTGCTTCATTGACTATGCCAAAGCCTTTGACTGTGTGGATCACAATAAACTGTGGAAAATTCTGAAAGAGATGGGAATACCAGAGCACCTGACCTGCCTCTTGAGAAATCTGTATGCAGGTCAGGAAGCAACAGTTAGAACTGGACATGGAACAACAGACTGGTTCCAAATAGGAAAAGGAGTACATCAAGGCTGTATATTGTCACCCTGCTTATTTAACTTCTATGCAGAGTACATCATGAGAAACGCTGGACTGGAAGAAACACAAGCTGGAATCAAGATTTCCAGGAGAAATATCAATCACCTCAGATATGCAGATGACAGCACCCTTATGGCAGAAAGTGAAGAGGAACTCAAAAGCCTCTTGATGAAAGTGAAAGTGGAGAGTGAAAAAGTTGGCTTAAAGCTCAACATTTAGAAAACGAAGATCATGGCATCCGGTCCCATCACTTCATGGGAAATAGATGGGGAAACAGTGGAAACAGTGTCAGACTTTATTTTTCTGGGCCCCAAAATCACTGCAGATGGTGACTGCAGCCATGAAATTAAAAGATGCTTACTCCTTGGAAGGAAAGTTATGACCAACCTAGATAGCATATTCAAAAGCAGAGACATTACTTTGCCAACAAAGGTTCGTCTAGTCAAGGCTATGGTTTTTCCTGTGGTCATGTATGGATGTGAGAGTTGGACTGTGAAGAAGGCTGAGTGCCGAAGAATTGATGCTTTTGAACTGTGGTGTTGGAGAAGACTCTTGAGAGTCCCTTGGACTGCAAGGAGATCCAACCAGTCCATTCTAAAGGAGATCAGCCCTGGGATTTCTTTGGAAGGAATGATGCTAAAGCTGAAACTCCAGTACTTTGGCCACCTCATGGGAAGAGTTGACTCATTGGAAAAGACTCTGATGCTGGGAGGGATTGGGGGCAGGAGGAGAAGGGGACGACAGAGGATGAGATGGCTGGATGGCATCACCAACTCGATGGACGTGAGTCTGAGTGAACTCCGGGAGTTGGTGATGGACAGGGAGGCCTGGTGTGCTGCGATTCATGGGGTGGCAAAGAGTCAGACACAACTGAGCGACTGAACTGAACTGAGGATAAAACTTATATCAGGTATAGTTTACATTAAGTGCACCCATTTTAATGTACTGTTGGATGAATATTGACAAACTTATATACTTAGCTGTGCATGCACGCTCAGTCACTCAGCATGTCTGACTCTTTGCGACCCCATGGACTGTAGCCTGCTAGGCTTTCCTGTGCTTGGAATTTTTCCAGGCAAGAATACTGGAATGGGTTGCCATTTCCTTGTCTAGGGGATCTTCCCAACCCAGGGATCAAACTTGCATCTCCTTCGTTCTCTGTATCACAGGCAGATTATTTACCACTGTGCCACCAGGGAAGCCGTATATATTGAATTATCACCACTGTAATCATAATTTAGAATATTTTCATCACCCCCAAAACTCCCCCGTGTTCCTTTCCAACCAATTCCTGCTCTGTTCCAGTCTGAGCCAAGCATGGATTTGACTTCTATCCCTATCAGTTAGTTTTGCCTGTTCTCCTAAGTCCTGTTGACATCTTTATTAGCCTAAGCAACACCTTTTCATGCAGGCATAGCGTAATGTCTCATTCATCTTGCACCTTCCCTGCTCTGTCAGGTGTCAGCCAATTCTCCAAGGAGCTCTGTTTCTATTTAGTGGGAATGGGATTTAGAAGCCATGAGGGGAAGTTCCCTCAGCGTCACTCTGAGGTGGCCAGTCACTGTGCTTGCCTGGGACACTTCTGGTTTTAACAGAAAGTGCAACATCTTGGCACATCCCCTCAGTCTCTGGGAAACTGGGACAGTTGGTCAGGGCCCAGTGCTCCTAGGCCCTTTTGGGGCACAAAACTAGGAAATCTGTTTTTTAAATCATGTGCTCAGATTGATATATCCAATTTAAATATGTGTGTTGTGTGTGTTTAGTGTGTTTAGTCACTAAGTCGTGTCCAATTCTTTGTGACCCCATGGACTGTAATCTGTCAGGCTCCTCTGTCCATGGGATTCTCCAGGCCAGAATACTGGAGTGGGCTGACCATTCCCTTCTCCAGGGGATCTTCCCAACCCAGGGATCGAACCCGAGTCTCCTGCATTGTAGGTAGATTCGTTACCACTGAGCCACCAGGCAAGACCCTTACTTACAGGTTTTTTCCGCACTTTGATCTTATATTTGTATCTCATTTTCTCTTACAAAGTCTTATACATGAGAACATTAAAATATTTGTATTACCCAATATACATATGTTTCAAAACCACAGAAACAATATTACCATTAATTATAAACATCTGATTGAAACTGAAGATTCCTTTGCAGTTTTTTTTCTTATCCTAAGCCATCCCACCACAGATAATTCTCTTAAAGTACTGTGTCCAAAAGGCCTGTGGAATTCTTTTCTCCATGCAACAACATAGTTACATTACCAATGTGACTTAGAGTTAAGCTTATTTTAATGTGCTATCAACTTTGGGTTTACTTGTTAATGTTTATGGAACAAGCTTCCAATTTTCCAAATAGGCTGGCACATATTTCAAGGTAACAAACATCATCCTCATTCTGTTTTTCTGGCGGCATTGTATTCCATGGTATGAATATATCATGTCTAACCAGTTCCCTATTAATGGACATTTATTTCCAAACTTTTGTGATGACACTTGTGACGTAACCTTGTCCACATGTTCTTTCTGTATGTGAAGGTGTATGTTCAGAATAAGGTTAGGGTTAGACTTGAAACTGCAAGACCTAAGAATGAGTGCATACAGAATTTTGGCACTCCATAGGGCTTGAATCGTTTTCCCATTCCCACCAGAAAACATATCAGCACTGTTTCTCCATAGCCTTGTCATTTCGGTGGGCATTTCCATTATAAGTGAGCATGAACAGTCTTTTCTGTTTACCAGTCATTGCTGTTCTTCTGAGTGAAATGTCTACTCATGTCCTTGCCCGTTTTTCCCTTCAAATTTTGGTCTTTGACCATCTAGAGCATACTTCGTTGTCATTCAGTTGCTAAGTCGTGTCCTACTCGTTGCAAGCCCATGGACGGCAGCACTCGAGGCTCCCTGTCCTTCACCATCTCCTGGAGTTTGCTCACACTCGTGTCCAGTGACGCCATCCAACTGTCTCATACTTTGCTGTCGCCTTCTCCTCCTGCAGTCAATCATTCCCAGCCTCAGGGTCTTTTCCAGAGCCGGTTCTTTGCATCAGGTAGCCAAAATACTGGAGCTTCAGTTATCAGCCCTTCCAGTGAATATTCGGTTGATTCCTTGTAGGATTGACTGGTTTGATCTCCTTACTAAGGGACTCTTAAGAGACTTCTCCAGCACAATTCAAAAGCATTTAAGCGTATACTGTACTCTTATCCTTATAAATCACCTAATTCCAGAATACCTCCTTTGGGGATAAACGGTTTTGGGGAAGCTGGATAAGGGGAGCCCAATGCAAAGTCTATCTGACTCCTCCAGTAAGTGTAAGAGTCTAACATCCGCCAGACAACACCGTGGTTCTGATAGACCAGATGGTCGTGTAAGGGAGGGTATCTGAATTTAAAACTTGTATTATAGGGTTCTTTAGGGGTTATTTATTGTCTCTCATCTCTTATTCAACTATCCTGTATGATGACAGGGGAGGCCGGTGACTTAAATGCAGCCTCTCTGGATCAAAAGAACCCCCCTCCACCGCCCTGCCAACCGTGCCGTGATATAGGTAATACCTTAACATTTCAGACAGTGAGCCTGTTGTTAGGCCTGGAATGAAGTGGACTTTGTAGTCTCTTGCAGTGAGGGAGCCGAGAAGGCAATGGCACCCCACTCCAGTACTCTTGCCTGGAAAATCCCATGGACGGAGGAGCCTGGTATTTTGCAGTCCATGGGATCTCAAAGAGTCGGACACGACTGAGCGACTTCACTTTCACTTTTCACTTTCATGCATTGGAGAAGGCAATGGCAACCCACTCCAGTGTTCTTGCCTGGAGAATCCCAGGGACGGGGGAGCCTGGTGGGCTGTTGTCTATGGGGTCGCACAGAGTCGGACACGACTGAAGCAACTTAGCAGCAGCAGCAGAGGGTAGAATAAGCCATGGAACATGAACCATGTTAAGAAAAATTATATTGTTTATTATTGCTCACCACTCATGACAAGATACTTTCTGAAACAAACGAAACAAGACAAAAAGAACTCAGGAGGCTCGCCTTCCCCTGGTTTTTGAGTTAGCAAGGTGCCCCCAGAGCAGCAAACAGAGGTACAATCTCCATCTCCCAGACAATAGCTCCCAGGTTTCGCCTCGAGATTTCAAGGAGCGGTCGAACCAAGCGTCCACTTCCAGACGGAAGAGCGGGCATCGATTTCTAAATTATCAAAACCTAGAGCAGCGACGGTTGGCGACGTCTAGACTGACCGCATTCGCCGCCTAAGGCCGTCCTCAGGAGAGTTGCACCTGGCCCGCCAGCGCGCGGAAGCATCACCGCTGGGCGCTGCACCAAAGGGCAGCCAATCACGCACCGCCTTCGCCCAGATTCCTCCGCCGGAGGCCGCGCCGCAGCCGCAGGTGGCCCGGCGAGCGCGTCCACCCAGCGCCGCCAATCGCGACCCCCGCCGCCCGTCCCGTGATGCCCCGCGGCTGACCTGCGACCTCGCGGCTCGCCTTTCCCTGAGGCCAGCTCTTCTCCCCGCCCCCCCTCACACCCCCCCGGCGAGCTTGTTAGGGCTCTAGCGGCCGCGAGGCGTGCTGCCGGGAGCAGCTCCTCCCTGAGCGACCGCGGGCCTCCTGGCAGGCGCCTTCCCTTAGGCTCTCCTCGCGGCGGGGCCCGGCGGGCGGGTAGCCGCGACCGCGTCCGGGAGGCACTACCCGTCGGTGAGTGGGCCGGGCGCGAACTCCGCGGGGCGGGGAAGCGGGCGGGCGCCGGCGGCGGCGCGGGGCGGGGCGGCGGGAGGAGCGGGAAGGGGGTGGGGCGTCGGGGCCTCGCTTCCTCCCTCAGCGCCATTTTGTGGCAGCGAGACCCGCAAATAAAGGGGAGCGCCGGGGTTGCGGCGCGGAGGAGGAGCGCGGGGGCCGGCGGCGGCGGCGCGGTCGGGCGGCCTGGGCGGCGAGAGGACAGCGCGGGGTCGGCCTATGTGACTGGGCGGGCGCCGGCGCGGCCTCCGTCTGGAGAGGTAGGTGCGGGCCGCCGCCGGCCGCAGCGGAGGCGAGGACCTCCGAGTCCCCAGGCGGCTGAGGTGCGGCCGCCCGGCCCCGGAAGGGGCCAGCTGAGCGCAGGAGGCGGACTCGGGATTCCCGGGCCCCCCGGCCTCCCGTTAGCCCCCGCCATCTGCCCGCTCACAGGGACGACACTTCCGCCGTCTCGAGGCCATTTTACCTCGGTTCTCAGGGAGCCGGGGGCGAGGTGGGCGCTCCCGCGGGACCGGCAACGCCGGGAGGCCGTCCCCTCGGAGCGCGCGTCCCGTCCCGTCAGCGCCTCGGCGTCGCGGGCTCCCCCACCTCCCTCGGCAGGATCGTCAGGAGTGGCGGCGCCGATGAGCCGAGGGGAGGAAAGCCGCGTCCGTGGAGCACGTTTCACATCGCGCAGTAGCTTCCTACTGCAGCTGCGTTGTCTTGTAGACTTCCATTTTTAAATGAGTGCATGCCTTCTAAAAAAAAAAATAGTGAATTCGAGGGTTTCGTGAAATTTTAAAATCTCGCCTTGGATCCCTGTAAACCGTATTTCTCTAGTCAGTGGGGAACACGTAGTGGAAAAATGTCCACGTTTGTTTTGATGAAGTTGGATATTTGATCCCAAAGGACTAGGTTAAAATCCGGAATAACCGTGTTCATAAGGGAAGAAATGATCCTTTTCCCGAGATTAGAGGAAGGTAGAAAAATATTTCCACGAGAATGTTATGGTCCTGAGTTCACCTAGTTTTCTATTTCAGAATTTAGTTCCATCACTGAGGAGGATAAGTTGAAGTCACAGGTCTGTCACCACAAATTCTACCGGGTTTTTTTGTTTTTTTGTTTTTGAAATATGGTTGATTTACACTGTTGTGTTTCAGGTGTATAGCAGAGTGATTATCTAGAGTGTTTTACTTAAAAATTTTGACCATTAAGTTTTGTATAACATAAACACTTTTGTATAACATAAACACTTTTGTATAACATAAACATATTGTAGCCATTCAAAACCCCGTTTAAAAAAAAAAAAAACTATCGTGAAAATCTTTTCAAGATGTCTAAGTGTTACACATTTACATATGTCATTTAGTATCATCTGATTAGGCAAGTTGGGGAAAGATATTGGGGCTTGTGATAAGGATGAGGTTAAATTTCAGTGATTTGTTTCGCTGTATTCCTACAATTCTTTCAGATCTTACATTATCTTAAGTAGTTAGTTACAGCTAAGTGATCAGTGTTTTCACTTCCCAGTAGCAGAACTTAGGCAAACTACCTAAATTTCTAAGTCCCAACTGACAAAAGTAATGATAATCAAGTGTATCCCAGACACAGCTATTTTTTTGACTTAACTCATCTAACTTAGAACTTCACCTGTTTGAATTTTGAGTATTTGTCAGAAATGAGAGAAATACAGAAAATTCATAGCCTTGTGGCATGGAGACGAGAGTTGTAATAATTATATTTGTCCAGTCCGTTACAGCACTCAGAGTCCCTTACATTCATCTAAGTATGTATATATGTAATACACAGTTCCCCTGAAAGTACTGTTTATTTTAGAGGTCTTGATCAGTTTCATACAATAGAACATTATCTTGCCCTTGAAAAAAATTTTTCTTAAAAATTTTCTGTTGGATCCTTTAGCAAAACAAGACCTAGACAGTATTTGGCTTTATTTTTGTTTTTATTAATTATCTCCCACTATTTTGCCTCTAAAAGTCCTGTCTGACTCTTCTGCTACCCGGTGGGCTGTAACTCACCAGGCTTCTCTGATCGTGGAGTTTCCCAAGCAAGAATACTGGAGTGGCTTGCCATTTTCTTCTCCAGGGGATCTTCCTGACCCAGGGGTTGAACCCATGTCTCCAGCGTTGCAGGTAGATGAGCCACCTGGGGCTTAAATATATTCTAGTACTAAGCTTACTGGAACAAAACTTCTCAATATTCCTCTAACACTATATCCCATTAGATATAAAGGTGGTGCATCAGGCTAGAACTCCGTGCTATAAAGAAATGGTCTTAACTCTTGAAAATGTAATTGGTGGAATTTAATTTTTCCTAAGTGCACGTTAAAATTCTCTTATGCTAATATTAGTATTTTATTTGAATTATATTTGTTTGTAAAGCATCTTTATGGTATTTAGAGCATTGAGATTTGTAGCACTTTGTGAGGCAGGAAATTGGCATCCTCTTTGCTGATTTAGAGGCTGCAATCTAAAGAAAATACCTTGCTCAATATCACATGACTGATTATTACGAAGTTAAGAAAAGCTGGTCTTCCGATTCCTAGCTAGTACCCTTTCTGCTGTTGTGCCTTGATTAGTACAGTGTCAGATTATTAGTTTCTTGCATTTAGTTACAATTAGTTTCAGCAAGGTACTGGTTTGTTACTGAAGTTGTGTCATCTGGTACATGCCAAGTCGCTCCAGTCTTGTCTGACTTCTTGCGACCCTATGAACTGCAGCCTGCCAGGCTCCTCTATCCATGGGATTCTCCAGGCAAGAATACTGGAGTGTGTTGCCATGCCCTCCTCCAGGGGATCTTCCTGACCCAGGGATGGAACCTGTGTCTCTTATGTCTACCTGCATTGGCAGGCGGGTTCTTTACCACTAGCGCCACCTTGGAAGCCCACACCATCTGGTACTACTTTATTAAGTGAAGTGAAAGTTGCTCAGTTGTGTCTGACTCTTTGCAGCCTCAGACTATACAGTCGGTAGAATTCTCCAGGCCAGAATACTGGAGTGGGTAGCCTTTCCCTTCTCCAGGGGATCTTCCCAACTCACAGATTGAACTCAGGTATCCCGCATTGCAGGCGGATTCTTTACCAGCTGAGCTACAAGGGAAGCCCAAGAATACTGGAGTGGGTAGCTCCTCTCTTCTCCAGTGGATCTTCCTGACACGGAATTTCATGACTTAGGATCATAATGCTAAAAGCCTGGGAAGCCCTGGAATATAGGATGCTAGGCACCTAACCAACCAGAACTGAACTTAACATCATAATGTCGTTTCTCAGTGTAAAGGCATCAAGAGTACAAGGTACTTTTGACATTCTAAACTTGAGCTATATTATCTGTGTTATCCACATGGATAACAAACCTTTACATAAAACTTGAAACCATGTTTCAGCCAGTCTTTTTCAACTTGCTAAGGGCAGCTAAATTGGTCCGTTTTTAATTTTTTTCTGTTTTGTTTTTCTGCATTGTCCAGTTTGCAAAGCTTGATCATTATTAAGGATGGAGGAATGGAAGAATTACCTGTCCTCATTGGTACCAACTTTTAAGAAGCACTAAATTTGGGATCCTCAAGCCTGAGTTTTTAAATTAATAGCTGTTTTAATCTGAGCCGATTACCTAGTGATTCATAGCTTTAGGTATATATTCATTTTTTTTTTCCCTTCAAGATTCAACCCCAAATAATATTTCCAGTCATTCTGTTTTTCTGATAGATTGTTCTGAGAACCTGGTATATCCATTGTCTTTATGAATCTAGAATTTAGGTGGTTATTGTGCTTGTCACTTGTGCTAAAAAAAGTACCTTGGGGAGTAATAAGTGTTATAGCACATGTAATATGAAAGTTGTAATTGAGAATCATGTTCTGTTTGGATTAAATAGTTGAATGTTGATTCTTTTAAATTTTAAGCCTGTTTCTAATTTGCCTTTTGTCACACTGTCCATTTAACTATTGTGGTATATCATAGAATCTCAAGCCAAGATTGACTTTTCACCAGCTAAAGATAAGGAAGCAATTTCCTACGAAATGCTGATGTTTTGATTTCCCAAGTCATATATTCCGTAATATGTGAAATGATAGGTGATTGAGAGTCAACATATAAAACACAAACATATGTACAAAACCTGTATTTATCCCTGACTTACATTACAAATTTAGACATTTATTTTTATAAAGAAAATCTATATATCCTTTAAACAATGTGTAATTAAATTCTACCTAGTGTCAGACTTTTTAAAAAGGAACATAAGCTAGTGTTAGAAGTGTAAATTACTGTTTAGAATTCTAAAAATCAGAGATACCAAGTAGGGGCTGCAGTAGGGCTTAGAAACAGGAGCGTGTTATGATCTTATCCTTGTCAATTTTCTCCTCAGAATCTTTAAAGAGTGATTGAGTCTTTTTTGTGGTGATTTTTCTCTCTCCAGTGGGAAGAAGGAAACTAACAAAGTGCTTACTTTGTGTCAGTTACTATACTAAAGATTAATGTATGTCCTCAAAAATAGCACAGTAATTCTGAGCTTTGGCAGTGGTAATCCTTTTTGAGATGGGGAAAGTGAGGCTCAGAGGTTCTGCTGTTTTTTGTTTTCAAAGTTTACACCCTCTTCAAAAAAGTGGAGTTACTAGAACTTTCTTCATGTGTTTACCACTCCTTTAAATATCCTTTAAAAAACAGATTAGCTTATTTGTTGCTAATTAAGCTCATGGTTTTAAGAAAAGAATGAACAAATAAACCTGGGGGAAGTGTCAAATTGTACAAGTATATACTAGTTTATTAAACTAATTTATATTGAATATCATCCATGAAACTTTGTTTTACAACCAAAATTCTGAGTAGCTAGGGTGCCTAGTAACCAGATAGGTAAACTACCTATCCGTAGTGGTAAATTTAGCTGTTTTCAAGCTGTTAGTCATAGAACTCAAAGTACGTGTTATATTGAGTTTATTCTCAGAATTTTACAGTATGGTCATCTTGGGTAATTTGGGGGGGAAATTAGGTTGTCTTATTTAGTTCACTTTTACAATTTAAATAGTAAATGAAGCTGATTCATTTGTTCATATTTTCATTTACCATATATTTGAGTGCATACTATGTATTGAGATATCAGCAGTGAATGAAACAGTTCTTTCATGGAACTTATTCTATCCCTGGGGTAGACAGATAAGTATACAAAATGTCAGCTTGTGATAAGAGTTGAGAAGAAAAATAAAGCCGGATATGAGGGGATAGCAAGGGATTGGTATGCACAATTTTTGGTTTTTGTCTTTTATTGGAGTATAGTTGATTTACAATGCTGTGTTAGTTTCTGCTGTACAGCAAAAAGGATCAGTTATACATATACCACTTTTTTTTTAATGCTTTTCCCATGTAGGTTATTACAGAGTATTGCGTTGAGTTCCCTGTCCTATATGGTAGGTTCTTACCTGTTACCTGTTTTATATATAGTAATGTGTATATTACTATATATACAGAAGAGGGACAAATAAATAAGTACACATTTATATACTGTTTTTTTTCAGTCCCTAAGTCGTGTCCAACTCTTTGCGACTCCATGAACTGCAGCATGCCAGGCTTCCCTGTCCTTCACTATCTCCCTGAGTTTGTTCAAACTCATGTCCATTGAATCTGTGATGCCATCCAACCATTTCATCCTCTTTCTCTCCCTTCTCCTCTTGCCCTCAATCTTTCCCAGCATCAGGGTCATTTCCAGTGAGGCAGCTTTTCGCATCAGGTGGCCAAACTGTTGGAGCTTCAGCATCAGTCCTTCCTATGAATATTCAGTTAATTTCTTTTAGGATTGACTGGTTTGATCTCCTTGTTGTCCAAGGGACTCTCAAGAGTCTTCTCCAGCTCCACAGTTCGAAAGCATCAGTTCATCAGTGCTCAACCTTAAAGTTCAGTCCAGTCACTCAGTCATGTCTGACTCTTTGCGACTCTATGGACTGCAGTACGCCAGGCTTTCCTGTCCATCACCAACTCCCAGAGCTTACTCAAACTCATGCCCGTTGAGTTGGTGATGCCATCCAACCATCTCATCCTCTGTCATCCCCTTCTCCTCCCGCCTTCAGTCTTTCCCAGCATCAGAGTCTTTTCCAATGAGTCAGTTCTTCGTATCAGGTGGCAAAAGTATTGGAGTTTCAGCTTCAGCATCAGTCCTTCCAATGAATATTCAGGACTGATGTCCTTTAGGATGGACTGGGTTTATCTCTTTGCAGCCCAAGGGACTCTCAAGAGTTTTCTCCAATACCACAGTTCAAAAGCATCAATTCTTCGGTGCTCAGCTTTCTTTTGGAGAAGGAAATGGCAGCCCACTCCAGTGTTCTTGCCTGGAGAATCCCAGGGACGGGGGAGCCTGGTGGGCTGCCGTCTATGGGGTCATACAGAGTCGGACATGACTGAAGTGACTTAGCAGCAGTAGCAGCTTTCTTTATGGTCCAACTCTCAGATCTATACATGACTACTGGAAAAACCATAGCTTTGACTGTATACTAGTGACGTTCAAATGGCACAATTTTTTTTTTTTTTTTTTTTTAAATTAAATGTGTTACTGATATTTACCTACTGTCTGCTGCTGCTGCGTCACTTCAGTCGTGTCCGGCTCTAGCGACCCCATGGACTGCAGCCTACCAGGCTCCTCTGTCCATGGGATTTTCTAGGCAAAATTACTGGAGTAGGGTGCCATTGCCTTCTCCGAACCTACTATCTAGCTCTGGACAAATGGGGAGTTCCAAGGAAATGTTAAACTTGACATGTGGATTCCAAGAGGTTGCAGTCTAGTAAATGTACATTAAAGTCAGGCCTCTGGAGTTAAACACAGTGAGGGTTTATTTCTCAGGTGATTAGATTTATTAGAAGCATGTTAGGATAGTCACTAAACAGCTATCTATAACCTGCAACAGAGGCTATAAACTGGGTGATAAGGGGCCTAAAGTAGGCAGGGGTCAGTTTAAAGAGAAAAAATACTGATTTTTAAAAAGTAGAAATACAACTGTGTCTTCTTAGGTATTAGTTGGTCAGAGAGACTTCATCAGCTACATCAGCTCAGAAGCAAATGATACATACTCAGGTTTTTGTTCATTACATCCAATGACAAGATCATCAAAGAGGGAAGAATTAACCAGTTAATTGATGGCATAATCAATATATAGTTGTTTTTTTTTTTTCTCTAAAATGTACTGATTTCTTCAACTCAGTGTACTGAGTTGAAGATCAGGGTTCTGAAAATCAGGGTTTAATGACAGTATGATTAAAATATTTGATGTTTGAGTTGGGATTGTATGTAATATAAAAAATGGTATTAAAGATCATCTTCTTTTGAGGAATCTCAAATATTCACTAAAAGTCAAGTAGCTTTTAAAACTCAGTTTTATACTCTAGATTCTTTGGTTATTTTTTATTGAGGTACTGACATGTGACATGTTGTTTACATACATTATTTTCAGGTGTACAGCATAATGATTTGATATTTATATACATTGCAAGAGAAGCACTCATAAATCTAGTTACCATCCATCACCATGCATAGTTACAAAATTTTTTTCTTGTGATGAAGCCTTTCAGGTTGACTCTTTTAGCAGCTTTCAAATATATAATATCATGTTACTAACTATAGTCACTGTGCTGTACATCACATCTCTATAACTTGCTTACTTCTCTTTGGTTAGCTTTTTAATAGTTAACAGAGTTTGTAATAAGTATGGGTAAGTAAAATAAACTAAAGGTTTACGATATAAGGGGACATTTATGACTTTACTATTACTAGAAGGGATATCTAGGAATAACAAGCTAATTTTGAGATTCAAATTATTCTGTGATATGAAGTTAAATAATGTCGGTAATGTAGGAATATTTTTATTAAGGTGTAAATACCTTCATTCCTGCATTGTATAGTGGTGAATTATGACAGTGATAAACTTGACCTTACTGTAACAATATTAATTCTGTAAAAGGCAAGGCTTATCGATTGGTATTACCCTTCTGTATCCTTTTAACAAGATGCCTGGGATACTGCCTGAGGCCAGTATCTGACTTCAGCACAGATCTGTCCTTTCTGCTGCGAGATGTCTTTCACAGGGCAGTTGTAAGAATGCATTGAAAAATTGCATTTCTTTCAATCCTTTGTGGGAACATTACAAAGAATGATCAACTTTTTTATGAGAGAATTCTTTAAAAAAAAAAACAAAACCTAATGACAGTAATAATGTAAGATGTTAACCAAGGAGAACCTGGGTGCACAGTATACGGGAACCCTGTAATACCTTTGTAACTTTTCTGTAAATCTAAAACTAGTCTAAAAGATGTGTTTTAATTAAAATAACCTAATGATTTGGTCATAACTGAGTTCAGTAATAAATTCTTTTGCAAAAGCCAGTATATTTTGTTTCTACCTTAACTGGAAGAAAATCAGGTGACATTCTTGTCTTTATTCCTTTTCTAGGATTCAAGATGACCAACGAAGAACCTCTTCCCAAAAAGGTTTGCTTTCTCAGCAGTTTTTAAGCACTTTATTTGAATAATAGAGTGGAAGGGACTGTCCATATTGTTTGCTTGTTTTCCCGCTTGCTATCAGTTATATATAGCATTGTGGGTATATAATGTGTGAGACATCGTATCTATATGTAATGTAGATTAAGAACATTTTCAGCCTTTGGAAAACTTGTAGTATCCCCATGATCTACTTGTAACCTTTATCATATGACTGTTTGCAGCTACGTAGCTACAAATAATGTCAAAGTAGGAAAGTATTTTACAAGATCCTCTAAGTTACTTATTTTCTTTTTCTTCCTAACTTAAATCCCTTTGGTTTTAATGCAAAACCACTTTTATATTTAAAAAAAAACAAACAAATAGCTAAATTCTACCTTTTCCAGTTAAGTTTTATTTTCTAGTCTCACTTTCCTTGTTTTATTTTCCTGTGTTAATTCAGTTTAGGCACTGTGACACACACACAAAAGAGGTTACAAAGGAATAACATTTTCTAAGAGGAATTTATAATGCAGTTGGGAAAGCGGGAATATGTGCTTACTAACCAGTGAGTATTTAAGTGAACCATTTATTGGATAGTAAACATAGAAATTTTTATCCTAGAAAGTCAAGTGCTTTAATAATCTGAGAGTTACTGGGTGCTTTCAGTTAGGCTTAGTAATATATTCTGATGCTACAGTGATTTTCCCTCTTTTGTTTCTGATAGTAACACTTACATTGTGGCAAATGCTACAATTTGAACCGTTTTTATGAATAAAAATGTTTTAATAAGGGAAATTAATAAGAATTTTATATTAGGATAGGTTCTTGAGCTTTATAGTCTTTGCTTAGAGAAAACAATATTTCTCAATTTACAAAGCAGTTTCATCTTATTAGAATATTCTCATCTTTAAAAACTTTATTTTGAAATAATAGTAAGCGGCAAAGACATGTACAGGGAGGTTTTGTGTACTCTTCACCAAGCCTCCTTCGATGTTAACATCCTGTGTAACAGTATCAAAACCAGCAGCTTGACCACTGGTACAGTCCACATGCTCAGATTTCACTAGTTACATGCACATTCTGTGTGTGTGTAGTTCTGTGCAAGTTTATCACTTGTACTTAATGTAAATACCAGCGCAACCAAAACAGTTACCTGAACCATCACCACAAGCCTCTCGATGCCACTCCTTTCTTTATAGCCACATCCATCCTCTCCCACTCTATCCTCAACTCCTGGCAACCACTAATCATTTCTTCATTTACGTAATTATGCTACTTCACAGATGTTGTATACTTGAAATAATGCTGTATTAAGGGTCCTTTTCATTTTCTCACAGCATCATTTCCTTGCGCTTTCTCCATGTTGTATATGCTGGTGGTCTGTTTCTTTTTATTGCTCAATCGTACTTCGTGGTATCATAGCCTACCATTTACCTGTTGAAGGACATTTGGGTGGTTTCCAGTTTCTGGCTATTACAAATAAGGCTGCTGTTAACGTTTTTATACAAGTTTCTGTGTGAAAATAAATTTTCATTTCTTTGGGATATGTGCTTAAGAGTATAAATGTTGGGTTGTATGGAACATCCATTTTTAGTTTTAAAAGAAACCACCAAATTACCTCCAGAGCAGCTGTATCATTTTACATTCTCAGCAGCAATGTATGAATGCTGTTTCTCTGCATCTTCACTCCATATTTGGTATTGCCACTATTTTTTTATCTACTTGTTTTAAAACTTTTGGAAAGAGCACTTAGTTTATATCTTAATTCTCTTCGTAGGTTCGACTGAGTGAAACAGACTTCAAAGTTATGGCACGAGATGAATTAATTCTAAGGTAAAATATTCTTTTATGAAAAATATAAAAATCTTTCTATAGAACATTATGTTGTGATTTTATACAATAGTGTTTATATCAAATACTGTTTCGTTTTTAATGTTAACACATCTTCAGATCATTTAATATATTTTTTTCTATGGCCTGTTTCTTCGTTGTATAAACATTGGGGAAAGCATAACACTTTAAAGAACTAAAGCACTAGCTTGGGTAACTTCTAGACTGACAAGTAACCTAAATTTTTTTCTTGTAGAGGCATGTGTTCAGAACTCTTAACTAGAGAAGCATTTGTACTTCATGTATATAACGGTATGGGGAAAGACACTGCTCTCAGAAAGCTTTCAGTTTAACAAATGAATAGACTTGTTTTGATGTTTTTGGTTTTTTTTCCCTTTTCCATGTAACATGTGGAAAAGTTGTAGCCTTCAAGGATATTCTTCTCATGAAAGAAATATATTATTTACTGATAAAGTGAAGTTAATCTGTCTTGTGACTGTGACTTTAGTCACCATTATATCCTTCATTTTCTAATCTGCAAGTTTAAAGAGTTGGATTTAATTACTTTTAAAGATGACATCCAGCTCTGAATTTCTGTGGTTGTCTTATAAATGTCTTACTAAAGCAGACTGTCAAGTACAGCATTATGTTACTCATTTTTTAAATGTAAGAAATCAGAAAACGGGATCACACATGTTTTGTGTTTTATAACTTAAATGTATTCTTTCTGCATTTTATCACTGTCGTAAGTTTTTTATGAAATAACTTTTAGATAAAAATTAATGCTTTTCAGAGCAGCCTGCAAGATTATTGAACTTTTTCCTCTAGAAATTTCAGGGAATTTTTACTTGCTGAACTGAGTAAATTTAACAAGTTGGAAGTGGGGGGAGAGTAAAGGTGGTTTGGGCTCAGTGGTAGAAAATCTGCCTGCCAGTGTTGGAGGTACGGGTTCGATCCCCAGGCCGGGAACATCTCCCGGAGGAGGAAATGGCAACCTACTCTAGTATTTTTTCCTGGGAAATCCCATGCACAGAGGAGCCTGGCAGCCTACAGTCTATGGGGTTGCAAAGAGTCAGACGCAACTTAGTGACTATGCACACACGCATGCGAAATAGGGAGACACAGATGATGTGCTCCCTTGTTTGTTAAGAGTCTGTGCTCGTTCTCCTTAGCTCCTCTATTGTGGACATGCTCTTTATCTTTCTTTGCCATCGTCTCATGCATAGGATAGTTTTCCTATTGCATAACTTTATATTCCTGCATATAAAATTTAAATAGTTAGCATTTTAAATTACTCTTGCTGTTTTTTGCTGATGTAGATGCTCGTGATACACTACTCGTGTGTTGATGTTCTCTTTCTGTCTCTGGTATGGTTATGACTTTTAAGTAGGTTTTTTTTCTATCTTCTTGATAAGGATGTTTGCGGTTGAGCTTTTGTATTTGTCTTTTCTTCTAAAATCTTACTTTTAGAAAGGAGAAAAGAAACATCTTTTTTCATCCCGAAACGTTGAATAAACTCCTCTTTGGTCTCCTGTTAGGTCTAACTGAAGAGCAGCTTGAAAACATATTTCTTCAGTAAGCAAGGTAGCAGACAGCTTACCGTCCAGAGCAGTTGCTTAAACATAAGACTGGGGAAAGTTTGTTATCTGCAATAGTTGCCTAGAGCAACTAGTGTGTGTGTGTATATATATATGTGTGTGTGCGCGCACGCTCAGTTGTATCCAGCCCCATAGATTTGTAGTCCGCCAGGCTCCTCTGTCCATGGGATTATCCTGGCAAGAATACTGGATGGGTTGCCATTTCTTTCTCCAGAAGATCTTCAGATCTTCCTGACTCAGGGATTGAACTTGAAACTCCTGCATTTGCAGGTGGATTCTTTACCACTGAGCTACCTGGGAAGCCCTGAGAGGTTTTTTTTTTTTTTTTTTTTTTTTTTATGGCTACACTGGGTCTTCGTTGCTTCATGCAGGCTTTCTCTAGTTGAAGAGTGTGGGGGCTACTCTCTGTTTTGGTGCACAGGCTTCTCATTGCAGTGTCTTCTCTCATGTGGAGCACGGGCTCTAGGCGAGTGCAGCACGCGGGTTCTAGAGCATGAGCTCAGTAGTTGCGGCCCATGGGCTTAGTTGCTCCAGGGTGGTGGGATCTTCATGGATCAGGGATCAAACTTGTGTCCCCTGCATTGGTAGGCAGATTCTTACCCACTGTGCCACCAAGGAAGTCCTAAAGCCTATATATTGAGGGTAGAGGAATGAAATAAAGAAAGATCCAGATAGCGTATGGCATTTATGCAAGTTGTTTCTGCCAATTAGATATGCTTTTGAAAAATAGTATGTTCTGTTTTTTATACTGTACAAAAAGGACAGACCCCCTTTTTTATTACTTTGTCAGAAAGCACATACTACTTTCACATAAGAGCTGAGATCACCTTCAGTCCCTTAGAATTCGGCACATTTTAAAAATGCCTTTGTTTGAGGTGGACAGCATATCTGAAAAGTGGTGGTGAGCTTTTCACTCACCTTTTACAATCCAGGCATCATGCTGAACGTCAGTGATAACGCTGTCCTGTATGGTGTGTGATCTGACTCATGGGAACGCCTCTTGTTGTATACTCAGCAGAGAACACTTTTCTCTGTACTTCCATTTATCTAACGCCTATAAGTTCAAGAAGGAATAATTTTAAAGTGACTAATTTATTACGGCTTATTATGGGTTAAACTAGATTTATAATTATCTTAAAATAATAAGAGTGTGTGCATGTACACTCATTCATGTCTGACTCTTTGCAGCCCCATGGACTGTAGTCTGCCAGGCTTCTCTGTCCATGAGATTTTCCAGGCAAAAATACTGAAGTGGGGTGCCATTTCCCACGGCAAGGGATCTTCCTGACCCAGGGATTGAACTGGAGTCTCTTGTGTCTCCTACATTGACAGGCAGATTCTTTACACTGGTGCCACCTGGGAAGAAGCCCCTGTTAAAATGGGAGCGACATTAAAATCCACACAGTGGAATTCTTAGTATTTAAAGTTAATGGATGTGATTTCTAGTATATTTAGTAAAAGCAGTTTAAACATAACTAACGTGGCTTTATTTTTGTATTAGGTGGAAACAGTATGAAGCCTATGTGCAAGCTTTGGAGGGCAAGTACACAGATCTCAACTGTAAGTTAGAGTTTTAGCTTCCTAAGGACTATGTGAATATTTCCTTTTAGATTGTTGTTATAAGCACAGGATAGTTCGTTTTACTAAGTAATTTTTATTCTAGAATTTTATTAAGGACCTATGTCCAGGCACTGCATTTGATGCTAGGAAGTAGAAAGATGAAGGAGACATGATCTCTCTTTTAGAAGAGTTCACGTCATTGGAGAAGACAGACATACAGTAATCTTAACAGTAGCATGACTTCAAACTGAACGACAGGGTTCTGAGAGTGCACAGATAGGGAAATTCACAGCTACTTGAAACTTCCTTGATGTAGCCCTTCCACAGAAATACTTGAAGTGAAACATGAGTTATTACTCTAGCAGGGGGAAATGTAGAAGCAACTGGTATTAAATTTATGATAGCTTAAATTGTAACAGTAGGAGATAGCTGTGTATTTATGGATTTTTCCAAAATCTACTGAAAATAATAAAGTTTATAATTTTAGACCATTTTAGTCTTTATCACTTTTCACTGAGTTTTAGAGTAACATATTATTTGCGAGTGTAAAAACCAGTACAGTTTCCCAAGTTCAGAAAGATTAATATTTTAAGATCTCAATTGTATAATTATGGTATAACCCATAAAAGTTGTGAATAGTGTTGTTTAATGTCTGAGTCACATCTGATTCTTTTGCAACTCCATGGACTGTAGCCCTCCAGGCTCCTTCTATCAGTGAGATTTCCCAGGCAAGAATACCGGAGTGGGTTGCCATTTCCTACTCCAGGAGATCTTCCCAACCCAGGGATCGAACCCACATCACCTGCATTGGCAGGTGGATTCTTTACCAGTGAGCCACCAGGGAAACCCTTGTGAAAGCTTAAAGTAATAATTAGCTGTGCAGTTATGGGCATGTTTATATTGATGAGGTTAAACAATACTATATAGGATTTTGTGAATACTTTGTAGTAGAAACAAATGCAAATAATGGAATTTCCTGTCTTTTTTGGGAACAGATGAGACTATAACAGCATAATTCCATCTAGCATTAAGTGGTTGTGGACCAGTTTAACACCACTAACTCTTGAAAAAGCACTCATGATCAAGAATGAAGTTTGTTGTCATAAAAGTTTAATTTAGGATAGAAACTAAAGACTTCAATTTTTGTACCATGGTTTTTATTATCCTTGACAAAGGGAGTCAGAACTTTAATTTGGTTAATTCAGTTTGATCTTTAAATTATGTTTCATGATGTTTTGGGATTTTTTTCCTTTTAATCATCAGCTAATGATGTAACTGGCTTAAGGGAATCTGAAGAAAAACTAAAGCAGCAGCAGCAAGAATCTGCACGCAGGGAAAACATTCTTGTAATGCGACTAGCAACCAAGGAGCAAGAAATGCAAGAGTGTACTGTAAGTGTTTCAGATGTTTTAACCTTTATGAGGGTTTGGGTTTTGGTTCACATTATTTTGTGTGTTAACTCACATTAAGTTAATTTTATATAATTAATACTAATTATACATGTACATTTTGTTAAGGTAGATATGTTTTGAGCTTCAGTGTGCTAAATGTAAAATTCTGATACATAATTTCTCATCATTGGATTTAAAGTAATTTTTTGTGGCCAAGAAGTCAGAAGTTTAAGTTATTCTCTGAAATCTCTGTAATTTATGAGAATTAATGTATTGGTTCATGTATCTTTTTTTTTTTTTTTTGGTTCATATATCTTTAAGTAACATAATACCTGAGGGTATAAGCACCATTTACTCATTTTACTTGGCAAGCTTTCTTGTTAATTTCTCCTTTGCTGTCTTTATGTCTTTCTACAGAAAACTAAGTATCAACTTCTACTGGGTCTCCTTTTAATTGTTAACACCTTTCATTTGTACTGTTTGCCATGTCTACATATATCTGAAATCTATTGACATATTTGATCCTTTAACCCTGGTTGAATTTAGACTCAGTTTTGTCTTCAACAGCCTTAGCCCTTGTTTTAGTGTTTTTATATGTAAGTTACATAAGATAGAGGCAGCTCTTTCCCTGTTGTTTTTTATTACTTTTGGTTTTTTTTTTTTCTTTTCATTTTCGAGCCATGCCACGCAGCTTGTGGAATCAGACTTCCCTGATAGCTCAGTTGCTAAAAAATGTGCCTGCAGTGCAGGAGTCCCCGGTTTGGTTCCTGGGTCGGGAAGATCCCTTGGAGAAGGGATGGGCTACCCACTCCAGTATTCTTGGGCTTCCCTGGTGGCTCAGCTGGTAAAGAATCCGCCTGCAATGTGGGACACCTGGGTTCAATTCCTGGGTTGGGGAGATCCCCTGGAGAAGAGAAAGGCTACCCACTCCAATATTCTGGCTGGAAGAAGTCCATGGACTGTATAGTCCATGGGGTCACAAAGAGTCGGACACAACTGAGTGACTTTCACTTTCAACCAGGGACTGAACCCAGGCCCCTGTGGTGAAAACGTTGAGTCCTAACCTCTGTGCCACAAAGAAATTCCCTGTTGTTTCTAATCTTAAAAGCTGCAGTTTTCTTGAATAATTTTGTGTAATATCCATTTGATAGTTATTAAAATCTAATGCATAAGCCAGTATTCTGGTCATTGGAGGTTAATAATCTATGGGACACACTTCTATTTCTTTTCCTTCTCTCACCAATAAAATGTTCTTTAGGATTTAATCACAGTCTTTATTCTTCCTGTGTCCACATTTGCACAAGTCTTCAGTCCTTTCTTCACTTTTTCAAAATGACTTCTTTACCTGTTACTTTGCTAAAGAAAAGGGTAGCCTCTTATTGTCTGTATCTTCTCAGCGCTCCTTTTGTTTCTACCAGTTACTTTCCACCTTCACTGCCACTACATTTTTTTCTGTAAGGTCATTGTATTAAGAAAATTCTCTTTCTCATCACTTCTATGTCTTCACTTTCCCCAACTTTGGCTTTTGGCATTCCTTCTTTTGACTTTTTTTTTTAACTTGGGTACTTGGTTCAAAGAAGTCTTAACAACATTCTTAGTATAATGGGTTTTGTTTTGTTTTCTGTAACACCCCTCCAATTTTTTTCCTCTTGGGATTTTCATATCTAATGGTATGAGTAGTACTACTGAAGTGCCAAGTCCCAAAATGAGTTAATTCTTTCTTTTTGTGATACTTCGGATTCTAGGTTCAACCCTTCACTCACTAATAGTTTTAGGTTTCCCTGTTGACACAGCACTGTACTAGATGCTAACACATGCAAAGGATGGCTCTTACCTTCCAAATGCAGGCACCTGGTAGGTAGTGTGAGTGGATGGTGCCAATGATAGTGTCTCACAAAACCAGTGTGTCTTGATTTCTGCCTCTTGAGTCCTCCCTACTCTTGACATCCTGGTCCGGGCACTTCTTAACCACTTAACTTGGACAGTATGTGCTGTTGACTCACCTCAGCGATTCTACAGCCATCCCATATACACTGGCAGTTTTGATCATTTTATTCCTAATCTAAGCCTTGGTGCTGCCTCTTCACCCTTCGGTCATCTCAACCTAGATTTAAGATTTTTTTTCCAAGTAGAACCTAACTTACCAGCCACATTTTTTTTTTTAATAGCTCTTCTCTGCACATCTCAGCTGAAGCACTTAACTGATCTTTCAGTTAGAACACAGTGAGGTTTTGCAGAAAGGGCAGCAGGAGCAAAAATCACAAGGAAATGGCAAGCTTATAGTAGTAGATGAGGGCATTTCATTTTGTAAACTTTTAAAATTCCTTAAGCTAAAAGAAAGAAAATTAGTTCTGTTTTCTTGGTGAAGTAGTAATTAAGTATAGCTTGATCCTCTTAGTATATTTGTATCTTTTACTAAATTCATGTTAGACATTAATAGCTGTTTTAGAAATATTATTTTTAATCCTATTTAAGGTTTAGAATGGAGTAGGATCTTGAACCTGATCTACTTTGGGTGTGAAGAAAGTGATGCATTTAATGCTAATCAACTGTATTTCCTATTTTAAAACTGTGCTGACAGTACAACCAGAGTTGAAATTGAAGGTTTCATATATAAGTAGAGAGATTTGGTATGGTGGGAAAAGCCTTAGACTGGAAGTCAGGAAGCTTGAGAATAAGAATTCTAGTTCCAGTACTGGCATTGAACTAACTGTGTCCTTGAACAAACGGCTTCTTTAATCTCTCAAAACTAAGCAGTTTGGACCAGGTCAGTCACCTTTCAGCTTTACAATGCTGTGATTCAAATCTGCTTGGAGGGAAAAAAGTGAATATGTGCTTAATTTTGGGTTAAGGTGCTATTTTTAAAGCTGTAATGCCAGTTCATGTAAATATGTAAGTACTATGTATTTTTATTTAGAAATGCAAATATGTTTTAAGTTGTAATCTTGTACCTGGTGTAATGTTAGGGAACAGTTTCCCAAAAGCACAGATTTGTATGAGTAAATCACTATACTCTTAAATAATTAATATTTTAAACTTTGCCTTTTTTTTTTCCCTCATTGGGCATCAGCATTTTTAATAAACACAGCAACTTTTTTTTGTTTGTTTTTTTGTACTGTTTCGATTGCCAACATGTAGTTTCCTTATATTTAAAGTTTCCATATATGGAATGAAGTCAAATGGTGTTTTTTTTCCTACGTGGATAACCTTAGTTTTGTGAGTGTTCTTTTTTGTGGGTTTTTTTGTTTTGTTTTGGAGTTTTTTTGCTGCAAGGTTTGTGGTATCTTAACTTCCCTGACCAGGTATTGAAATCAAGCCCTAGCAGTGAGAGCAACTGAGTCCTAACCACTAGATTGCTAGGGAATTCCTAAATAGTTGTTCTTAATTTGTACTTTTTTTAGAGGATTTTAAGATAGAAGGGAGAGGGGCTTAATAAGCAAGTTGGTAAACCAGTGAACAGAAAGGGATTTTATCTCCTCATCTTAGGTATGTTTCCTTTGATTTGGTAGTAATGGGGTTTTTTTGCTTTGCGCAGACTCAGATCCAGTACCTCAAGCAAGTCCAGCAGCCTAGCGTTGCACAACTGAGATCAGCAATGGTGGACCCAGCGATCAACTTGTTATTCCTAAAAATGAAAAGTGAACTGGAACAGACTAAAGACAAACTGGAACAAGCCCAAAATGAACTGAGTGCCTGGAAGTTTACGCCTGATAGGTAAACAAATCATACTCCCCAGTCAAGACTTCCCTGACAGTCCCACTGCGAGAAAGCTGTGGTGGGACAGCCACGTACTCGTTTCCACACCAAGACTCAGACTTTTTGAGCCAAAAAGCCACATTCTTATACTATCCAGCTTGTAAAGGTTAATGTAAAACTTACCAGATGAACCTTGTGTTTCAGCTTTTTTCTCTTCCCCCTCCCCTTGCTTCAGAGGCCTGATGGCGTCGGACTATTCCGAAGAAGTGGCCACCTCCGAAAAATTCCCCTTCTAGAACATGTAGACACTTGAGAAATGTTTCTGTTTGAAGAAAATAGAGGGAGAAACAGAAGTCTTAAGTCTGTGGCACACTGTGTCTTCAGACAGTTTGGAGGAATGAAAACCTAGAGATTTAAAACCATGAATTGAACATGTAAAATTCCAGTAAATGTAAAGATGGAATATGCATCGCTCTTAACCTTGAGCATAGTGACTTAGAGACACTGTATATCAGTTTTGCCAATAAGACCGTGGACTTCGTGATTGTTGTTGAACTTCTGGGTCACACTCAAATGAGGTGAATTTTGCCTTTAAAGGGTTTATTTGCTAAGAACCAACTTAATAGTCATGAGTGAATCAAATAATAGATGTCAGTACAAGTAGTTCATCTATTTAACCATTTCGTTTGGGGCTCTATATTACTTGATTGAGCCTTAAATCTGTGGTTTTACTCAATGATTTGTTCTTTGAATGGTTGCTAATACTGTAGATAATCTTACCGAGGACTGTACAAACATGAAGGTGTGGTGTCAAACTTCAGGTTTTAAACTGTTTGAAGCGTTATAAACATTCATTTCACAACTAGATTGTATAAGGATATTGGCTGTGATGAGACTCACTGCGTTATTTTTTTTCAGTAGTGAAATTTATTAAATCCCCATCCATTCAACAGGCACATGTTGAAAGAGCATTGTCGTTGGTGTTAATGGGGGAATGTGTTCCTTCATTGTATTTGGGCCTTTTGTATTGCACTCTTGATATTAAATTAAATGTGCCTTGAAATAGTTGTTTTTTTTTTTTTAAGTTCAAGGATTACTATGATGATTTTGTTGTACTTTTAACATTTTGATTGGGGGGGCGCTGTGGAGAGCAGATTGATTTGGAAAAAATTGTTGGTGTGCTCTTCAAAGTGAAGGAAAAGGCTCTGTGTCTCATTTTTTGAAGACCTACTTTTTTCCAGCTGTTATCATAAAAAAACAAAGAGACTTGACACTTGTTGCTTTTTGACACCTTGTCCCAGGATATTGCAGTAGAAATTAATGTGGGACAGCTTTACAGGGTGCCTGCCAGAAGATTGGGGACAGAATATATCGGAACTGTGGGCTGGCCTAAGTGAGACATTTTATGAATTGAAAAAAAAGTATAGTGATCATTTCTAGCAAATTCATTTGCTCATTAGATAAATGAGGCATTATTTTCTTCATGCTTCCATCCAATCCTGGAGGTGAATTTTTTCGTCAGATCATTCTATAAGTCACCAATGCGAATTTT
Source organism: Bos taurus (assembly GCF_002263795.3). Lineage (NCBI taxonomy): Eukaryota > Metazoa > Chordata > Mammalia > Artiodactyla > Bovidae > Bos > Bos taurus. The sequence goes on from NC_037336.1 coordinate 96,017,032, forward strand.
CACTTGGTGATAATGGAGTCTAAGATGAGTGGAAGATAAAATGTTCCAGATTGTCCCAACGTTTAAGTGCAGTTTTAACAAGGGTGACTTAAGTTCTCTCTTAATCATTCCAATCAATTGTAAGTATCTTGTATGTCTGTACTTGAGGGAACTGATTGTGGGGCAGAGGGCGGGTTGAAGAAGTGGTTTGTGTGACTTCACAGCAAGAAATCCGCTTCTAAGATTCTCACTGTGGGGGTTGGAGGGTAAGTAACCACATCTGTTTGAAATTAGCTTATTGTACCCGAATTAAGGCTTTTGTATATATTTTATGTCATTAAAGAATATAGTAGAAATGGGCTACGTATTTTCAGTAGGTCAAGAGATAATTAATTCATAAAAGGTATTATGTACTCAAATTTAGCCAAGCATTTTTCTTTTGCCACTTAAGTAACAGTCACGTTGAGGTGGGGTTTTTTCTTATTGTTAAAAAACGTTTAATTAATAAGATAACACATGCTCATGTATAAGATTGAAACAGCATAAAGAAAAGTAGAGGTGTAAAATAAGTTTTACTCCTGGGTGACCTTCCCCTTGCCCTTTCTATTCCCCAGGAATAGTGACCATTTTTAAATTTCTTGGGTATCAAGATAATTTGTATGCATATACAGTAATTATATGTGTATTGGTTTTAAACAAATGCGGACATGCATATGTACATATAGATGATTTGTAGCATGACTTTCCCCAGGCCCCCTTTATCCTTGGACTTTTTTTCCATTTTTTAGTATATTTAGGTTACTTACCATTTTTAATGGTTGTATAATATTTTCATTGTATTACTTTATTTTAACCACCTATAAAGGGAATTTTGTAAAAAGTGAACTATAAGCTAGAGTTCATTGGGTGGTATAACTACATCATTAATTTGAAACAAACAGTGCTCAGTCAATACTCTGTCTGCAATAATTCAAATAGAATGGGTTGTGTGGGTTTTGTTTTTCACTTTTTCATTGTTTAAATTTTGAGAGAGAATGATCCCCTGAATTATGTTGTCCACTTTAGTTAAAATATTTCAATCATGTGACAGTGTGTATACTTTAGAATAGTTACAGGGAGATGTTGCAGAGTTTTGACAGTTTTCAGTTTGCATTTATAAACAGTTAGTTGTGTGTGTACACCTTCAGAATACCCTCATCCCTTCCCCTTGATAACAAAGCAGTGTACAGTATCCGTTCCTTCTCTTAAATTATTTTCTACTTTTTTCTTTGTGAGTTATTTGATTTTTAGCAATGGGTTAGAATATTTTTTAATTAAAAAAAAAATTACTCCAGAGCCAGGTTTCTTGAAATTGGATTCTTACCATTTTTTGTGATACAATGAACACAACACAAATTTTACACAACATAGTAAAGTGGCATAAAATTACAGAATGCTTAAAGAAAACATTCAGTGCAGATTTGTTTTAATCATTTTAGAAGTGATAGGATTATTTTTAGAACATTTATTAAAAGGCGTGACTTCATAAATGAAATATTTTTGCGTTAGAATTTGGTACTTTCTATGAGGTTAAGTCAGGTCACAAATTGCTCTATTGATTTTACAATTGTTTGTATTTAAAAATTTGATACAAAAGAATTCTCAGGTTGGTAAACTGATGTTTTCACAAGAAAGCAGAGTTGGGGGAAGCATAGGCAGTGAAATGGAAGGAAAGCCTCTGTCTCTGATGATAGTGCCTGTTTCTTAATTCCTCATTTGGTTTCTCTTATTCAGTAGAGGCTAAAGTCTGAGGATGCTAATAGGAAATACGGGAAATCTGGAGCTGTAATGGCAACAAACAGATATCAGCTGATAAAGTTGCCATGTTGTGAGAGAACCCTTCCCACGTGCTAACTCGTTTTCATGTGAGGCTTCTTTGTGCAATAGTAAGCCAGGTTTTGGGCCTCCCTGGTGGCTCAGTGGTAAAGAATCCCCTGCCAATGCAAGAGATGCGGATTCAGTCCCTGGATGGGGAAGATCCCCTGAAGAAGGAAATGGCAACCCACTCCAGCTTTCTTGCCTGGAAAATCCCATGGACAGAGGAGCCTGCTGGGCTACAGTCCATGGGGTCACAAGAGAGTCAGATACGGCTTACTGACTAAACACCACCACCAGCAACCACCAGGTTTTATTTCAGATTTGTGTAAGGAAAATATATCACAAACTTTCACTTGAATCACATTGGGTTAAAACATGTGCTGTTGATAAAAGAAATCTTGCATCACAAACCCCAATAACAGTGTCTCAGTAAAACTTGAGTGCTTTTCTTAGTGTCAGCAAGAGTTCTGATTTAAGCATACAATTGTGATGTTACCTTAGAGACTTGGAAAGGGACAGTTTGATATTCTTACCATAAAGTTGAGAATGATCTTACTGATGAAAAATTTTTTTGCTGACACTATTCTTTTAATGGGCTTTGATTTGCCCTATATATTACTTCACAGTACATCTTCTTATTAGTAATATATAGAGGATGAACCTTGATTGATTTTTGCAATTGCTGTATATATGCATGTAGAAAGTATGGCATTCCTAATTTGGCAGATACTCACATATTTGCATTATTTGTGCTGCTGCTGCTGCTGCTAAGTCGCCTCAGTCACGTCCAACTCTGTGTGACCCCAGAGACGGCAATCCACCAGGCTCCCCAGTCCCTGGGATTCTCCAGGCAAGAACACTGGAGTGGGTTGCCATTTCCTTCTCCAATGCATGAAAGTGAAAAGTGAAAGTGAAGTCGCTCAGTCGTGCCCGACTCTTAGCAACCCCATGGACTGCAGCCCACCAGGCTCCTCCACCCATGGGATTTTCCAGGCAAGAGTACTGGAGTGGGGTGCCATTGCCTTCTCCGATTATTTATGCTAAATAACCCCAATCTTATTTTTGTGTCCTAAGGATAATCTTTTCAACATGAATAAAATTTCACCATATATTAGTATTAAAATTTCAAAAACTTACATCCCAGTTTAAGACAGCTCAAATATATATATACATATATATCATATAAAGTTAATTGAGGGATTGATAAATAGAAATAGTCTTGAGTCTTAAAAACAATTACTGAACAGGCCTCACTTAATGCAATAAACGTTCTTGTGGGAACTGCCTATTAACAGGCATCCTTATAAACACTGGTCTAGCAAGAATTTATTCTCATTTGTATATTTATAGGTACTGATTTTATATATTAGGTAGAAGTTTACATTTGTGGTTGATGTTGCATTTACCCTTTCAAGAACTTTTCTGTTTCATAAAGCTAAGTACCTTAGAGTTTTATTAATATTGATATATTTGAAATGTGTGTCAAATAACTGGCCTGTTTGTATTTCAAATTATAATTTGGGATAAAAGTAGATTTCAGAATCAATTATAATGTAATAGAAAGTAGCCACTTAGGTATTTTTTCTTCAGGTTTTATCTTTGCTGCTGTATTGGCAAAATACTGAAATGTACAAGATGGATGTGTCCGGAAAAGAAGATGGTAATTGTAGGCAGGCGTCTACTGTGACATAGAGTTATATTCTGTATGTGTTATATCTGTTGCTGTAATAATTTCAAACAAAGAAGGTTGTCAAGAATTTGTCTTCATTTTGTGATGAATGGCTCTTTCCTTTGCAGCCAAACAGGCAAAAAGTTAATGGCGAAGTGTCGAATGCTTATCCAGGAGAATCAAGAGCTTGGAAGGCAGCTGTCCCAGGGACGTATTGCACAACTTGAAGCAGAGTTGGCTTTACAGAAGAAATATAGTGAGGAGCTTAAAAGCAGTCAGGATGGTAAGGGGTTTTTTGAAAAGTTTGGTTAACTTTGCACTGGCTTTAAAATACTGCCAGGCATGAGTATTATAGATTAGAGTCTTTATATGCTAATCTCTACCAATGGTTCTATGAAGTTATAAGTGAAATATTTCCAGTTGAGTCAACAAACAAAGCCATTTAATTTAGTGGTGGTTTCCCCCTCCCCCCCAGTTGTTTGTTGTGCAAATTTCATAAGTTTTTGTTTTTTTAGGGGTGGGGTTTTTTTAGGGGAGGGCTTTTGTATTAATAAGGCATTCTGTAGCTATATAAATTTATATTCAGTGCTTAAAAGGATATATTCAGTGCTTAATATCTTCACTTAACCGATTTCTCTAAGTGTAGATCTTGGAAATATTTGGCCATGTCCAGGGATCTAAAAATATGTAATTGATTGTGGAAGAATTCCCTGGTGGTCCAGTGGTGTGGAGTCAGTGCTTTCAGCTCCTGGGCCAGGTTCCATCCCTGGTCAAGTCACTCAAGTTCCTGCAAGCTGCGAGGCATGGCCAAAAATAAGAAATAAATACAGAGTTTCTGTTTAGTGAATAAGATGTAATTATTTGCCCAAAGAAATGGAACTTGTCAGCCACCATGCTGGTCTAGTACAGCTGCATGCATGCTCTTTCTCCTTTGTGAAGAAAATTAGTAAGAAAAACACCCAGTCTCTCTTAAAATTAAATTAATTGCAACTTTGCAGGTAATTGCAAAGAAGGTCAGTAGTCAATATCTTTAAAATTGCCTCTTCAAAGTGGTGGTTTTTAGCTCTTACTATTTGTAAATACACTAAATAGGAGTCTTTTTGTATAGTAGTGAAGGAACTCCCTCACCCCAAGACCTTTTTAGAACTTCATAGATAACTGTATTTTCATCAGTTTCAAGAGTTATTTTTTCTGAATTTTGTTCTTGAATGTAGAATAATCTTTGCTGACAGCATAGGCTTCTTTGGAGTGTTGGAATCAAGGGCTTCCCCAGGGACTACACCTGCTGTGGAGCTGAACATGGACTAGGCGGGTGTGGAGTAAGGGGCCAGGCGTGTGGGCCCATAGGCAGGCAAACGTGGAACAGATTTTGTGGGCTGTAACCAGTTTTATGTGGCCAGATAGTTTGGATCGTTGTAAATTTGGTTGCTTTTATATATTCAGGCTTTTGCTTTCTCTCACAAATAAACTTGTTGAATGGCTATTTTAAAATTCTAAGCAAAACCTTAAAATATTCTTTCGTGATTTTAGAATTGTATTTGTTTACTTAAACATTTATTGACTGCCTAGCTTTGTGCAGGCACTAAGAAGTATTTTTAATTATATTGTAAGAGATATTAAAGTAGGTTTGGCTCTCCTTTGCACAGAACTGAATGACTTCATCATTCAACTTGACGAAGAAGTAGAGGGTATGCAGAGTACCATTCTAGTTCTTCAGCAACAACTGAAGGAGACGCGCCAGCAGTTGGCTCAGTACCAACAGCAGCAGTCTCAAGCCGCAGGCCCGAGTACCAGCAGGACTACATCTTCGGAGCCTGTAGGACAGGCAGAGGCCACAGGTAAAGACTGCAGTCGTCTGGCCAACGGACCAAGTAATGGCAGTTCCTCCCGGCAGAGGACGTCTGGGTCTGGATTTCACAGGGAGGGGGACACAGCCGAAGATGACTTTCCTTCTTCTCCAGGGAATGGGAATAAGGCCTCCAGCAGCTCGGAGGAGAGAACTGGCAGAGGAGGTAGTAGTTACGTAAACCAACTCAGTGCGGGGTATGAAAGTGTAGACTCTCCCACGGGCAGTGAAAACTCTCTCACACACCACTCAAATGACACAGACTCCAGTCATGACCCGCAAGAGGAGAAACCTGTGAGTGGGAAAGGTAACCGAACTGCGGCCTCCCGCCACGTTCAGAATGGCTTGGACTCAAGTGTAAATGTACAGGGTTCAGTTTTGTAAAAAAACAAAAAAATTTCCAGCAAATTTTTATACAGTGTCATTTAATTTGGAAGAGGATACTGTCCAGTTAATTAATGCATACTTTTGTCACAATTTGCCTTTTTTGTGGGTGGTTTTTTTTTTTTTCCTTTTTTCTTTGCTTCAATACCTCTGCCACTTTGGAAATTGTAACAGTTAATTACTTTGAATGTTGCTAAAAGGACATTTTGTGTAGGGTCAGGTTATTTTTATATGAGTTAATGTGAAGTTGTAAATGGAACTTTTTGCTTAAAGTATAACACAGTGATGTCTGTGTGAATCTGTGTCTACCCTAGAACCTGTGCTGTGTGAGGGCATTCTTACTCATGCTGTTACTATGCTTATGCACCATTCAGACTTGTCAGAGTAGATGTGGGTTTATGACTGCCAAGTTTGCCCAGTACAGTAGTTTTATCACTAAAAGTTGGACTTGTTGAAGGAGTCCTATAGTAGTTTCAGTGTTAGATACAGTTTTTCCCACCATACATCTGTGCATTTTCTCTTTAGGTGATTGAATGTTTAAGAAATTTGTGTGCATAGTTACTCAGTTTTTATGAATTGTTGTATCCTGTTAATGCATATTGCTCTGTGACTCCAGTATATCTTACCTGTACTGACCAAACTTAAATAAAGATTTTTATTGTAACTCCTTACATTGGTTGTTTTTTTGTTTGTGTGTATGTGTATAGCATTTGTCATTTCTTTTCATTGAATAGCTGAATGTCTACTCCATTTTTCCACATACCACAAAGGTGGAACTTAAGTCCATGCATACATTTAATTGTGCACTTTGTTTTTCTCCTGCCTTATACAAATAATTGTTAAAATATTTCAAAATTCAGAAAAATGTAAAGAAGGAAATAGTCACCTAAGTATTTGTTAGGTTATAATTGAAAAAGTAGGCTTTGTGAAATGATTTCAGGTAATTAGGTATCGTGTAGTCAGTGATGTTTTAAAATCTTGTCCACTTACACGGTTTTGTACTAATAACATCTGCTAATATTATGTAATAACAGTGTGGAGTGTTAGAATGAAGGCGAAATGTTTTAAAGAGGTAAGACTGTTTGCTTCATTTCCTGTCACGTTTTAAACATTAAGTATCAAGGTCCAGTTGGGGGTGGGAGGTAGTCTCAAGAGGGAGGGGATATATGTATACTTAATAGCTATTTCATGTTGTTGTACAGCAGAAACCAATACAAATTGTAAAGCAGTTACTCTCCAAATAAGTATCAAGGTCTGGAATGGAATGGCTCTAAAATAGCTTTTCATATGTGTGGTTAAGATGAAGTATGAGTTTTGCTAAAAGCAAAATACTTTGTTTTATATATATCTGTAATATAATCAGGGAACCTCAGACGGAGAGTTAACGGCATTTGAAACTGAGGTACAACTTGAAAATAACTCCTTTGGTTTTGCTTAACTGGCATACAAATATATCTGGTTTTCATGGTGTAGTAAAATATTGAACTTGTCTTTTGATTAACTTTTTGTGCAGTCTTCAAGTGTTGAAAAAGATCCTACACAATTTTAAATGAATTTGCTTATATACATTTTGGTATGTACTGAAATAACTATTTCCTTGGTGTATTAAGTAATGTGGACTTTGGCTTTAATTGTATATACTTTTAACTTGCTGAATTTAAACGGAATTTCTCTTCCTTTTTGTGGTATGTAATCATTGGTGTGTGCAGGAAGAAATTTTTCAACTAGTGATAGAATTGTGTGACTAAATTTAATAGGCCTATTATGTATCATTACCAATTTTCAGAATTCTGTTGAATCTGCGTTAATGGGTGAATGACTTGGGCAGAGAGAACTCAAGGTTGTTGGTATTTTTCGTTTCTGGAGTTGGATGCTTTATTTGCCTGGTGTGCCTGATTAAAGAGATGGTAAATCATAATGGAGGTTGAGAGTGACCTAGATTTTAATAGGCTGGAATCCTGGCTTTACCGTTTATCTACTTCATGACTTGAGTCAACTACTTTATCTCTGTGGCTCCAGTGTTTCCCTGTAAAGAGCAATAAATGAGTTAATACATGTAAAGTGCTCTCAACAGCACCAAGCATCTAGTGACTGCTCACTAAATGTTCACATGACTGTTACCTTGAAGTTCCAGTCCTGGTAACAGACTGTCTCCTTTGGTCATACTCCCAAGTAGAAATTTTTATTGTTTGGGTAGTTTCCACTGATGGAACAGGACAGTAGCTTTAATGTATTGTTGTATCTTGGAGGGAAAAGTCAAAAGCCGCCTGTATTATTTCATTTCTGAGTTTGAAGTGTCTTACTTCTTAATGCTGGACAAGTGAAGGTGCCTAAGCATTCTTGAAGATGGAGAACCCAGCTTTTGGCAAAAAGCTTGCCGAGTACTGCCAAAGAACGGTAATTTTTTGGGCAGACAACTTAGTTAAAGCCCAAGATGATAAAGTATCTGTGTTTCTACTTGAACATTATTTTCAGAGTGTTTACTATGAAGGTAGCCAAAAAAAAAAAGGTCTTAACATTTTTTGACATGTTTTAAGTACTTACATGCCAGAAACTGACGGATATTTTACATGCATTATAATTTTTATCATCACTCCATGAGACAGGCACTTGTTATCCCCACCTACACAGTAGTAGATGTGCTTAAAAGGGTCCTGTAAAAAGCAAAGAGTTGGCAAACGTTCGAGCTGCCCTTCAGGTGCTGTTACTAAATCTCTCTGGACATGTCAGCCTCAAAACTGGCCACTGACCCAGGTCTGATGCCAAGAGCTGATTCTTGACTCTGCCATTCTGCCTCCCTTCATCCTCTAGAGTAAGAGGAAAACAGTGTACCTGAGCTTCTAAGGAGGACACTTCACCAGCCGCCTGGGTGGTCACTGTGGTAAGCAGGTCAGAAACTCCCAAAACGGCAGTGCAGTATGGGAAAAATGCAAACCATGATTCTAAGTATATAGTTCAAGATGCTAGCTAAGGGAAGAGGGTTTAGTTAACCTCTCAGAAGTGGTTAATTTTAGCCCTTGAAGGAAATGATACTAACTAGTTTGTGGACAAAAAGATTGAGACTGCATCTGAAATTACTAGGGGATATACCAGTTGCTATCTCTTAACAAGATTTAGCGGGTACCACTGCTGGGATGATTTTAATGAGAAAACAATGTAAAAGTGCTTGTTACATAGGGCTCACTAGACTAGTTCTCTTGACCTCTCAGCTATGTTTGATGCAACAGAGCACTCAGGTTTCTGGGACACTTGTGCAAACAACGTAAAGTCATTCTGGCAGTTTTCTCTCAGATGTTTCTTACTGCTCACTAATTCTCACTGTTCCCTGTGCCCAACCATTGCCTACTGCTCTTCTCTGCTGGCACTTCCCTATCTGGCCCATATATAGCTTTGGGGTAGACAAAACTGTGAGGACTCCCCTGAGGATAGGTGCTGCGTGGCCACTCAACAAAAGCAAACAATTGTCCTCAACTTTTGCTGTTAGGTTGGTGGGTTCTGAATAGAGCCTCAGGTGGGAAACAAGTGAATACATTTCTTGCATTCAGAAGAAGATAGTCATTCAGATATATAAGGCCCTGAGCTTAAAGAATGTATTAATTTATATTGTAATGTGCCAGGGGCTGTGCATAAAGCAATACAGCAAGATCTTGTGAAGACAGAAGTAGGAAGTTTAATATAGTAAGTAGAAAGACAAAGATAGAACATGCTCAGAGGTACCTAAATAGGAAGTCTTCCTGGAGGAAGAGATGTCTAAGTGGAGTGCTACATGGTAGGCTGGTAAACAGAAACTCAGCTTTGAATAGAGATAGAACAAAGACTTGAAGAGGTGGGTACAATGGGTTTGGTTTAGGCATGTTAAATTTGATGTGCTTATGGCAAATTTTCATAGGGCCTGTCAGCTCAGAAGACAAAGTAGGGAGAGATTTCCAAGCAGTCAGTAAAAGGGCAAAGTAAGCCTGGCTGAGAGTGGCCAGAGACGTAAGGGGATGCTGGTATAGAACAGAGTGTGAAATCGAAGGACAGGTTCCTTAAATTCCTTAGAGACTCATGTTTCTGGACAGAACACATTCCAGTCAGAAGACTGCTGATTCCATCAGGGTTCCAAACGCTGAGGATTCTCCTGACCACCATTATCCAAGCATTTCCTTCTCCACAGGGCCTGTGCTTTATAGTGCATGTCTCTGTAAAGTCTTAATGTGGGTTCCCAGGACCTAATGAATTTTCAGTCTACTTGAAAGCTCTTCAGAAGGATCACCCCTGTCTTGTCAACAGTTTTCCCTCCACAACCTGTAACTAAATTTTCTTCCTCCAGTGTTCTCAACAAGTTGCACTGCCTGCCTGGAAACTCTTTGCTTCCTAGTATAATAGGCATTTCTCTCTGATTTACTGAACAGAGTAACTTCTAGGGAGTCAGCCTGGATGAATCAGGATGCTTTAAGTTTAACAGAACAGCTTAGCTAAGACGGGCTTAAACAATAGTATGTGTTAGTCGTTCAGTCGTGTCCAACTCTTTGCGACCAAATGCATTGTAGCCTGCCAGGCTCCTCTGTCCATGGGATTTCCCAGGCAAGAATACTGGAGTAGGGTTGTCATCCCCTTCTCCAGGGGATCTTCCCATCCCAGGGACCGAATGCAGGTCTGCATTGCAGGCGGATTCTTTACCAGCTGAGCCATTCATTAGGGAAGTCAGGACTTAAACAATAAGGAAAACTTTTCTCACACTGTTGGAAGATGAGAGGTTGAGTGAAGTCTGGAGTTGCTCTCAAAGATGTCCTCCAAAGGCCATAGTTCTGTTCATCTCTGCTCAGATGTTTTCAGAGTGTTGGCCTTGAAATCATGCTGGCTCTTCTCATGATCAAAATGTGGGTGCAGCACTTCCAGGCTTCACACCCAGACACCACAATGTCCATAGGGAAAAAGGATCTATCTCTATCTTTCAGAAGTGAGAATACATTTCCCAGAGCGACCCAGCAAGTTTCCCTTCACATTTTTGTGGCCAAGATTAGGTCAGTGTACATTCCAAAACCACTGGCCAGGGCTAAGACTATTTAGGGTAAAATGAATGTTTAGGATCCAATCACTATATAACTGGGCTCATGGGAAAAAGGTGAAAAATACCGTCTTTTTTTTTTTTTTTTTAAATAAACAGGATAAGTCTATTCAGCTTGGAAATTCCAGCCATCACTGATTACCCCACCAGTACCCTTTACTCAAACACCTTGTCAATACAGAAAATGGTGGTTTAGTGTTAATTATTAACTCCGTGTCTATTGCCAACTCTAACCTCTTTGTATGCAACCCTTGGGCATGGGTAAAGCTCTCGGCTAATACCATGAAAAATGCATTAATATCTCTTTTACAAGCATTAAGCCCTTATCGTGTGTCCAACGCTGTCCTATTGCTAGAGAGAATAAGACAAAGCAAGACTTCTCTCTGGGAGACTAGATTTTTGGAGTGAGTCCAGGGCAAAATCGCCAGAGCTGAGGCTGGCAAGCGGGGCCAGGTACTGAGGTTCCTAGAACTCTGAAGGATTTTGAACTTTGCCCAACAAGGGATAGGAAGTTGGAAAGGGTTTAAAACAGAAGTCATCCAACTGTTGTTATTGTACATGCTCCTTGCCTTCCAGACTATCTACACGGTCAACTAGGGGAAATCCTTTTGATGTGTGGGACAGAAACACTTTGCTCACACACTCGCTGCTATGGCTGATCCTCCAGGATAAGAAAGGCAAGGGGGCCAACCCCACAAAAGGGCACGGAGTCCTCCCACTGTTGGCAGAGAGGAACCAAGCTAACCCCCTACGTAAATGAATGATGGGTTACGGACGCCCAGGCAAAAACAAAGAGGAACTTGAGAAGCCCCGAGAGCAAAAAGCACGCATCAGAGAGGCCCGCAGGCCTGCAGCTGGTTGGATTCACACCGAATTCTCAATGCAGAGATACAGAGCCTGGGCTGAACGCGGGATACGCCTGCCGCCTCACTTGTCAGTGACTCCAAAAAATCCTTAAATTCAAAAAAAGACAACCTTCCTGAGTCGGGAAGATCCCCCGGAGAAGGAAATGGCGATCCCCCGGAGAAGGAAATGGCAATCCACCCCAGTATTCATGCGGGGGAAATCCCATGGACAGAGGAGCCTGGCAGGCTACAGTCCATGGGGTCGGAAGAGTCGGATACGACTTGCGACTAAACCACCACCACCATCCCCCAAGACAAATATGGTCAATGCAGAAAAGACAGCTCTGGGGGTATCCAGATAAAAGGTGGTCGGCTGCTTCCGGGCGCAGAGGCCCCTCCCTCCGCCCGGGGCCCAGAGGCCAGTAACCCCCCCAGCCTCGCCCCCGCTCCCGTCTTGCGCATGCGCACCGGCGGCCGCCGAGGCGGTGGGCGGGGCTGCCAGAGGCCCCGCCCTGCCGCGCGGTATATCCGCGGCGGAGCTGGCCCCCTTGGCTCACTAAGCCGGCTGTTCTGGGGCCCATAGGAGCTGCTTGAGAGGCGATTGTGCGGCAGGATGAGTGCAGACTCGGACCCAGTGGTCATCGTCTCGGCGGCGCGCACCATCATAGGTGAGTGGAAAGACGGACCTGGCGTGGGGTTTGAGCCGTGAGCTAGGCCTGGCCTGCTCGTGGGGACCGCCTTCCGCCGCACCCTCAACCCACCCACCACAGGGCCTCCGGGACGCTCAGAACCCCGCGCCTCGCGCCTCTGCGGCCGGCCGGCCTTCCCTGCCCATTCCTCGCTCGCTCTCATCTGAGTGTTCTGATTGGCGTCTTGGGTAGGGCCACCGCGGCTCCTTGCCCTCCTATTGGTTGGCGGGGAAAGACGCTTTGCCGCGAGCCCCCTGATTGGCCAGCCACGGGAAGCACCATCTCAGCCTTGTGGCCACAGGGGGCGGGGTCGCTGGGTGGTCTGAGTTGGCGCGGGGCGGGTGGGGGACGCCGGGCAAGGGGGTCGCGTAGCTTAAAAGGAGAGTTAGAATTGTCCTAATGTCCTTAGCGGTATATAGATTTCAAAGGCCCTGGGCACGCTGGAGTGGGCGCCTTCTTTTGTTAGGGAAGCTTTTGCCCGCGCCCATCAAGCTCTGATTTGGGGGAGTGAATGGGTAGGTTTCCCGCGGGTCCGCAGTCTCTCCGCACACACTGGGGACTGCCTGCCTGGGGTTCGACTGCTGCGCGTCCCCCGCGCTCCTCTCTCTGCCCGTAGTGGGGCGTCTTTTCCGAGGGAAAAAGCACCGGCCCGCCGGCTCCCCCAGCGCCCCAGGCTCCCTCTCCATCGACCTCGTCTTCCCTTCTGTTCTAGGCTCCTTCAATGGTGCCTTATCGACCGTTCCTGTCCATGACCTGGGCTCAACTGTCATCAGAGAGGTCCTGAAAAGGGCCGCTGTGGCTCCCGAAGAGGTCTCGGAGGTCATATTTGGACACGTTTTGGCAGCAGGTAACTGCCTAGATCAGGGTTATTGGAAGCAGTAACCTCTCCTCCCCCTGCTCCCTACTTCACACACAGAAACATGTGTTCTTGCCTCTATGCATTTCATCTATTAGAATGTCTCCTGTCGCCTTCTGCCAGGCCCCATCAGTAGCTTCTCTCCAACTTAACCCGAGGGTCTTTAATATACTTTTCCTGGTCGATCCTACATCTCCGTCCTCCGCTGCCTTTTCATTCTTTAGAGGCAGGACCAGCCTGAGGTATGGGAGAGGATGCAGGGCCTTCTGTATTTCCCTAGTTTCTCACATTCAATAAAAATGCATTGAATTCTTCCGTGTCCCGCTCTGTGCTGGGTGCTGGGACAGGGCTCCACCGGCACAAGTCAGTCCTTGGCCTGCACCGGGTTCACTTCTGTGCTGGCCTGGTGGGTGGCTCCCAGAGAAGGGTGCATCACCCCTGGAGGGGCTGCTGTAGATGAATCTCAGGAGTGTTCCAACTCACTTCTGATTCCCACTAGGTTTACAGGCCCACACCCACTGACAATTCCAAGTTAGTTATCCATAACTAGTGCTCATTCAGAAGCACAATAAATTCTAATTATTCCTAGTGATAATGGTGTCACACTCACTGCCAACTTTTGTCCTTACTGTATCCGAGACCCAAACCATTTTTCTGTACATTTACTTTGCAGTTTTGTAGTTAGTTCCTCTTCCTAGTTCTCCTTTTTCACTCTGTCCTCATGGGCTTTAAGGTTGAAGCACATTACTTTTCTCCTGACTTTCCAAGGCATTGGAGTGTTTGAGTCACACCCTCAGGTGTTAACTCATTTTTTGGAACACTGCCTCCTTTCTTCCCAGACCCAAGCTCAGACTTGTTCCGTTGCCGTAGGGTCCTCCACTCCAGGTTTCTCTGTTACCTCTTCCACATCACTTTTCTCCTCTTGAGAGACTGAGTAACGAATACAGGATCACAGCCTTGAACCCACATCTGTCCTACTCTTTAAGCCCCGGTCCCCTCCACCGTTGTGTAACTAATATTTACTGAGCAACTGCTGCACTCCAGACTGCCGGGGTCCTGCCCCGGCTGATGCAGGGTGTTCGAAGGAGAGACGGCCTAGGCGACTATTTATATGCTAATTAGAGATATAAGAGTAATAGAATGAGGATAGCTCAGTAGGAAAATTCAGTGGAGAAAAGAGGCTGAGTAGCTTGGTTTACGCGGGAGACCAATAAAACTTCAAGACAAGAAGTTTGCACCACTTATGTAGGCCGCAGGCGCCCTCTCGAATAGTGGAAGGTGCCCCACCCTAGACACCTTCTCGAGTGGGTCTTAGAAGCCCAGGCATAATTAGTAAGCATGGTGGGTTCCGCGCTCCAGATGGAGACTTCAGCCAGAATGTGAAAAGAAAGACATGGGGAGACCAAGCGCTGGTGAGCAAGGCCCATAGCTTTATTTTTAACAGGGGCTTATATACTCTAAGTTACACATAGAGGATAATAGGGGATGCAAAGTCAGCAGTTTTTGATCCTTATCAAAAACCAGGGTTTCTTTCCTGCAAATTTATCGTATACAAATGGTTTAGGTGATTTACATCATCTTCTGGCCAGAAGGCCTATTAACATTTTTTGACTCTTGACAAGGACTTATCAACAAAGACTTATCTTCTCTTAGAGTAATTATTTTAAGGTTTGGCGCCATCTTCCGAAGATAAAATTGCATTCCTATAGGGCGGATGTGTAATGGGTTTACAACAAAGGAAAGAATTTATTACCTTAAGGGTCTAAAGTTACTAACACCAAGGCCACTACTTATTTTTTCTACATACCAACTATATTAATTAATACACATTCAAGGATACAATTCAGGGGATGTGAAAACTTGGCAACAAGCATTGGCTCATCAATGAAATCCTTTACTAGTCTTATTCTGACAGTTTCTAACTCTCTGAGAGGCTCTAAGCTATTTGAATATCTTAAGCTTCCCGTGAGACTGTAAACAATCGTATGCATAGCTGTAGGAGTCCGGGTAACTTGTCAGGCGAGTTAGAGAGCCATCTGAGGGGTTTGGATTTAAACACTCCTAATTGCCCAGGAACTTTATTAATTGGAGCTGTAAGTTAACTCTTTGACAGAGAGAGCGAGATGGTGGTAGGGGACAGCCCCCAGTAAAGTCAGAGGTGAGAGCACAAAGCAATAAAGTAGGCAGACTCTGGTTTTTGGGGGGCACATGCTCGAGAATATCCGGGGGGACTCCTGAGGCTCAATCCCGCCTTTGCGTATGCTGAGCCTCCTTCCTCATGACCTTTGTCACGACTGGAATGCCTCACCGGCTCCCGGCACCAGACATTATCAACTGACAAACAATGTTCATGTTAGATGGAAATCCTCAATTCTCACTGAGTTCACTTTCTGCTAAATGCAGACCATTAATTAATTCTGTTTGGCACTCATTTCTTAACTCTAAGCAAGATCCTCTGGAGTAGGAAATAGCTAGCCATTCCAGTATTCTTGCCTGGAAAAATCCCATGGACAGAAGAGCCTGGTGGGCTACAGTCCATGGGGTTGGAAAGAGTCAGACACCACTGAGCAACTGAGCATGCACGCACCTAAAGATGGGGATTATGAATAAATGCATACTTATTTATACATACTTATGTGGAAGGAAATGGCAACCCACTCCAGTGTCCTTGCCTGGAGAATCCCAGGGACGGGGGAGCCTGGTGGGCTGCCGTCTATGGGGTCGCACAGAGTCGGACACGACTGAAGCAACTTAGCAGCAGCATGTATGAATAAATACATACTTCCTTCCCTGAAGGAAGTGCCCACAATTGAATTGTGGAAAAATATTTGTCAGTTCTGATTTTGTACGTGTCTTGTTATATAACCAGTTAATCATGGTGTGATCAATGTTAAGCAAGTAAAGAGGTGCTTCTTAGTAGAGGTTTCCTAAGTAGAGGAAACTTTCCTAAGTTTAACTTCCTACTAAGAGGTTAAACCTTAGTAGAGGTTTAACCCTCTTAATCCTCCCAGGCTTTCCAGGAGGCTCAGGGGGTAAAGAATTCGCCTGCAATGCAGGAGACGCAAGTTCAATCCCTGGGTTGGGAAGATCCCCTGGAAGACGGCATGGCAACCCACTCCAGGATTCTTGTCTGGAGAATCCTATGGACAGAGGAACCTGGTGGGCTACAGGCCATAGGCTTGGAAAGAGTTGGACACGACTGACTCGAATGAGCACACGTGCACGCTTACCCTCCCAGGTATCTTAAGCCATGATGAAGAAAGCAAACAGCCCTAGTGAAAAACAGGAATAATGCCAAATTTCTGCCCTATTTTTTTTCCATGTGTGCTCATTCAAGTACACACTTGATCAAAAGATCAAGCAAAAGATCAAGAAGACAGTTCCTTCTTACAGTATTAATAACTTTGTGGAGGAGGAAGCTTATATTCATGAAGTTTCTATGGGACAGCACAAGAGAATATGTATTCAGGGGTCAGACCGGGACAGGTCCATACAATTCTCTGCCTCTCTCAGCAACTTGACTTGGCTGGGAAGTGGCCGGAGACCCAGTTGGCAGCCTCTTGAACTCTGCATGCACTTTCATCCCAACATGCTGTCTTTCTCTTTGGCTGCTGAGTGGCCTCTGTGATTCTTCTTCCAGGCTGTGGGCAGAACCCTGTTCGACAGGCCAGTGTGGGTGCAGGAATCCCCTACTCTGTTCCTGCATGGAGCTGCCAAATGATCTGTGGGTCGGGCCTGAAAGCCGTGTGCCTCGCAGCCCAGTCGATAAGGATAGGAGACTCCAGCATCGTTGTTGCAGGAGGCATGGAAAATATGAGCAAGGTAAGGCCTCTGAAGAGACGGCACCCCGACCACTCACTGAGGAACTCTGTGCATTGCCACAGCAGGGTTGACTGATGGTCTGAAAGCTGGAACCAAACAGGGAGCAAGAAAAATTTGAATCGAACCTTGATCCCTGCCTGCATGTTAATTATTCACAGTGATGGGGAAATTCAAGTGAAGAAAAAGCTGGTCAACCAGTGTGATGTCCTCAGTTTTACATTTCTTTCTCATTGTGAGGAAAAGTCAAAAACCAGGTGTTGCGCTCACCTTCCTGCACGGGACAAAGGGTATTCCTGGGGACCACAGCCTGTCGACCTTTTGTAGGTACACAATGTGGAAGAGAGGACCCACTGAGTGGTGCCCATCTCCAGTGGGCTTGCCAGGTGGGATTGGCTTCACCAAGTTCCATCCCTCCCGCTGACACAGTGGGGGAAAAGGAAAACATGTATCCCCTGCTTCCTGCAGCAATTCAAGGTCTCCCCTGGGGAACCCCTGGGCAGAGGCCGATTCAGCCCTCCTTGCTCAGGCCTGGGAGGAGACAGGGTGAGCGCAGCAAGTGCAGAGTGATTCTGGTGGGGCCGTAGCAGCACCTGTGTGGTGCTTCATGGGGTGCTTTCACACATGCGGTCATAACAGCCCTTGGTTTGGGCTTTATTCCCAATTTACAGTTAAGGAAACTGAGGTCCAGAGCCAGGACTCAAAATAGAGATCTTCAGACTCTTCAGTCTTTCCTTTCTAGCTGCTGTTGAGTTGGTAGGAGTTGAGAGGGGGCTTCCCTGATAGCTCAGTTGGCAAAGAATCTCCCTGCAGTGCAGGAGACCCCGGTTTGATTGGGAAGATTCCCTGGAGAAGGGATAGGCTACCCACTCCAGTATTCAGGCCTGGAGAATTCCATGGACTGTATAGTCCATGAGGTTGCAAAGAGTCAGATGCGACTGAGCGACTTTCACTCTCAAAAGGAAATCCTTTGAAATCCCTCCACTGAGAAATCTCTCCCCATCGGTTAATCAGGCACCTGATTATTCTCACTCTAGGCATTGTACGTCCCATCGAAATAAGGAACACATTGTTAGCATCACTTAAGCCCATTGATCAGCTCTTTGTGTAACAAATTGCTGGTTGCTTTGGAAGAATAAATGAGGTTTTTAAAGAAATAGGACAATATTCACAGGTTTATTTGATGGAAAGCTGCAAATGCATAGGGAAGAGAGTTACAGGTGGGTTTCCAAGGGCAGGTGGGGTGGAGTAGCCTATTAATTCCAGGGGTCTTCAGGCCCTGGGCCCTCGGTGGTGAGGAAGATGGGCTGGAATGGAGAAAGGTCACAAGGGGGACTCGGTGAAGACTGAGGAACCACTGGATGGTTTTGAGGGGAGCCTAAGGAGAGGACTAGTTACAGCCACGCCTAATCCATCTGTATTTCTTGTTTCCAGGCTCCTCATTTGGTTCACTTGAGGACGGGAGTCAAGATTGGGGAAACACCGCTGGCTGACAGTATACTTTGTGACGGGCTCACTGACGCATTCCACAACTACCACATGGGCATTACAGGTCAGGCGGACGCGGCTGAAAACATCCCGACTGTAGAAAGGTTAAAAGGTCTCTAACATTTGGTTTTGCAGCTGCTTTTCCTCTTTAAGGGTAGGGACCGAGTCCTCATCATTTTGTATCCATGATGACGGGGATAGTTGCCATTTGATGTTGGGGAAATATTCCCTCTCTCCTTTGTGACTCCTTGATTGTCGGGAAGTTGGTGGTGGGAAGAGCCTCAGAGTTCCTCTGGGTCAATCTCTCATTTTATCATATGAAGAAACAGGGCTCACAAATAGTGGCTTTGTGGCAAAGGCAAAATCAGAGATAAGCTAGTACTTCTGGTATCGAACTCTGTATTCGTTGCAGTACACAATCAGGTTTTCATCCACCCACAAGGCTTGCAATATTTCAACTGTCTTTTCATTATTGTATTCATTATGGTGTTGACCATCTGGTGATGTCCATGTATAGAGTCTTCTCTTGTGTTGTTGGAAGAGGGTGTTTGTTATGATCAGTGCATTTTCTTGGCAAAACTCTATTAGTCTTTGCCCTGCTTCATTCCGTATTCCAAGGCCAAATTTGCCTGTTACTCCAGGTGTTTCTTGACTTCCTACTTTTGCATTCCAGTCCCCTATAATGAAATATTTTTTGGGCGTTAGTTCTAAAAGGTCTTGTAGGTCTTCATAGAACCGTTCAACTTCAGCTTCTTCAGCGTTACTGGCTGGGGCATAGACTTGGATTACTGTGATACTGAATGGTTTGCCTTGGAAATGAACAGAGATCATTCTGTCGTTTTTGAGATTGCATCCAAGTACTGCATTTTGGACTCTTTTGTTGACCATGATGGCTACTCCATTTCATCTGAGGGATTCCTGCCTGCAGTAGTAGATATAATGGTCATCTGAGTTAAATTCACCCATTCCAGTCCATTTCAGTTCGCTGATTCCTAGAATGTCGACGTTCACTCTTGCCATCTCTTGTTTGACCACTTTCAATTTGCCTTGATTCATGGACCTGACACTCCAGGTTCCTATGCAATATTGCTCTTTACAGCATCGGACCTTGCTTCTATCACCAGTCACATCCACAGCTGGGTATTCTTTTTGCTTTGGCTCCATCCCTTCATTCTTTCTGGAGTTATTTCCCCACTGATCTCCAGTAGCATATTGGGCACCTACTGACCTGGGGAGTTTCTCTTTCAGTATCCTATCATTTTGCCTTTTCATACTGTTCATGGGGTTCTCAAGGCAAGAATACTGAAGTGGTTTGCCATTCCCTTCTCCAGTGGACCACATTCTGTCAGATCTCTCCAGCATGACCCGCGCATCTTGGGTTGCCCCATGGGCATGGCTTAGTTTCATTGAGTTAGACAAGGCTGTGGTCCTAGTGTGATTATATTGACTAGTTTTCTGTGAGTATGGTTTCAGTGTGTTTGCCCTCTGATGCTCTCTTGCAACACCTACCATCTTACTTGGGTTTCTCTTACCTTGGGTGTGGGATATCTTTACGGCTGCTCCAGCAAAGCACAGCCATTGCTCCTTACCTTGGACGAAGGGTATCTCCTCACCGCCGCCCTTCCTGACCTATGTGGGATAGCTTCTCTAGGCCCTCCTGTGCCCGCGCAGCCATGGCTCCCTGGACGTGGGGTTGGTCCTCCCGGCCACAGCCCCTGGCCTCCAGCGTGGGGTTGCTCCTCCTGTCCGCCGCCCTTGGCCTCAGCGGTGGGGGCGTGGGGTAGCTCCTCCTGCCCGCCGTCCCTGGCCTTGGGCTTGGGGCATGGGGTATCTCCTCCTGGCCGCTGCCCCTGACCTCGGACGCGGGGTAACTCCTCTCGTCATCGCCCCTGACCTCGGATGCCGGGTATCTCCTCTTGGCCACCCCCCCCGACCTCTGACGCGGGGTAGCTCCTCTAGGCCGTTCCTGCGCTGTCGCAGTCTGGTACTCTCTGCCGCTGCCCCTGACCTCCGACGTGAGGTAACTCGTCTTGGCCGCCGCCCTTCGGGTATGGGGTCCTCCCGGCTTCTGCCCCTGACCTCGGACGTGGGGTGGCTCCTCTCGGCTGCGCTTTAGCGCGCCCTCTTTGCAGCCAAAGATGGAGAAGCTCTATACAGTCAGCAAAAACAAGACCAGGAGCTGACTGTGGCTCAGACCATGAACTCCTTATTGCCAGATTCAGACTTAAATTGAAGAAAGTGGGGAAAAACACTAGACCATTCAGGTATGACCTAAATCAAAGCCCTTATGATTATACAGTGGAAGTGAGAAATAGACTTAAGGGCCTAGATCTGATAGATAGAGTGCCTGATGAACTATGGAATGAGGTTCGTGACATTGTACAGGAGACAGGGATCAAGACCATCCCCATGGAAAAGAAATGCAAAAAAGCAAAATGGCTGTCTGGGGAGGCCTTACAAATAGCTGTGAAAAGAAGAGAAGTGAAAAGCAAAGGAGAAAAGGAAAGATATAAACATCTGAATGCAGAGTTCCAAAGAATAGCAAGAAGAGAGAAGAAAGCCTTCTTCAGCGATCAATGCAAAGAAATAGAGGAAAACAACAGAATGGGAAAGACTAGGGATCTCTTCAAGAAATTCAGAGATACCAAAGGAACATTTCATGCAAAGATGGGCTCGATAAAGGACAGAAATGGTATGGACCTAACAGAAGCAGAAGGATTTAAGAAGAGATGGCAGGAATACACAGAAGAACTGCACAAAAAGAATCTTCATGACCCAGATAATCACGATGGTGTGATCACTGACCTAGAGCCAGATATCCTGGAATGTGAAGTCAAGTGGGCCTTAGAAAGCATCACTACGAACAAATCTAGTGGAGGTGATGGAATTCCAGTTGAGCTATTCCAAATCCTGAAAGATGATGCTGTGAAAGTGCTGCACTCAATACGCCAGCAAATTTGGAAAACTCAGCAGTGGCCACAGGACTGGAAAAGATCAGTTTTCATTCCAATCCCAAAGAAAGGCAATGCCAAAGAATGCTCAAACTACCACACAATTGCACTCATCTCACATGCTAGTAAAGTACTGCTCAAAATTCTCCAAGCCAGGTTTCAGCAATATGTGTACCGTGAACTTCCTGATGTTCAAGCTGGTTTTAGAAAAGGCAGAGGAACCAGAGATCAAACTGCCAACATCCACTGGATCGTGGAAAAAGCAAGAGAGTTCCAGAAAAGCATCTATTTCTGCTTTATTGACTATGCCAAAGCCTTTGACTGTGTGGATCACAATAAACTGTGGAAAATTCTGAAAGAGTTGGGAATACCAGACCACCTGACCTGCCTCTTGAGAAATATGTATGCAGGTCAGGAAGCAACAGTTAGAACCGGATATGGAACAACAGACTGGTTCCAAATAGGAAAAGGAGTTTGTCAAGGCTGTATATTGTCACCCTGTTTATTTAACTTATATGCAGAGTACATCATGAGAAATGCTGGACTGGAAGAAACACAAGCTGGAATCAAGATTGCCGGGAGAAATATCAATCACCTCAGATATGCAGATGACACCACCCTTGTGGCAGAAAGTGAAGAGGAACTAAAAGGCCTCTTGAGGAAAGTGAAAGTGGAGAGTGAAAAAGTTGGCTTAAAGCTTAACATTCAGAAAGCGAAGATCATGGCATCCGGTCCCATCACTTCATGGGAAATAGATGGGGAAACAGTGGAAACAGTGTCATACTTTATTTTTCTGGGCTCCAAAATTACTGCAGATGGTGACTGCAGCCATGAAATTAAAAGACGCTTACTCCTTGGAAGGAAAGTTATGACCAACCTAGATAGCATATTCAAAAGCAGAGACATTACTTTGCCAACAAAGGTTCGTCTAGTCAAGGTTATGGTTTTTCCTGTGGTCATGTATGACTGTGAAGAAGGCTGAGTGCTGAAGAATTGATGCTTTTGTGGTGTTGGAGAAGACTCTTGAGAGTCCCTTGGACTGCAAGGAGATCCAACCAGTCCATTCTGAAGGAGATCAGCCCTGGGATTTCTTTGGAAGGAATGATGCTAAAGCTGAAACTCCAGTACTTTGGCCACCTCATGGGAAGAGTTGACTCACTGGAAGACTCTGATGCTGGGAGGGATTGGGGACAAGAGGAGAAGGGGACGACAGAGGATGAGATGGCTGGATGGCATCAGACTCAATGGATGTGAGTCTCAGTGAACTCTGGGAGTTGGTGATGGACAGGGAGGCCTGGCGTGCTTCGATTCATGGGGTTGCAAAGAGTCAGACACAACTGAGCGACTGATCTGATCTGATTCATTATGGTGATCTGAATAACCATTTGACCTAGAATAAGCCAAAACAATTGGAGAAGGCAATGGCAACCCACTCCAGTACTCTTGCCTGGAAAATCCCACGGACATAGGGGCCTGGTGGGCTGCAGTCCGTGGGGTCGCTAGGAGTCGGACACAACTGATCGACTTCACTTTTTCACTTTCATGCATTGGAGAAGGAAATGGCAACCCACTCCAGTGTTCTTGCCTAGAGAATCCCAGGGACTGGGGAGCCTGGTGGGCTGCCGTCTATGGGGTCACACAGAGTCGGACACGACTGAAGCAACTTAGCTGCAGCAGCAGCAGCAAGCCAAAACAATATCGACAAAATAGGAAACAGGGAGGTTTGATCTTTGGTATTACCACTATAGCTTGCTCCAAGGCTCAGATGATGGTTAGTGTGTTTTTAACAATAAGGTATTTATAAATTAAGGTATGTACATTGTTTTTTTATAGTGCTATTGCACACTTAATACACTGCACATACTGTACAGTGTAGAAATATGGTGGATATCACTTTAATCAAGTGAGCAAAGTTGACATAACCTGAGATAAACTCCAACATGTATCCTGATAAGATACATGAAAAAATGTAAAAATGAAAAAATATCATCATCCAATACTTTCCCACATTATATTCTAATGCGTTAGAATATTCTAATGTTATATTCCAATGTGTTATCTTGAGGAAACATCAGGAAAATCAGGATTGGTGACATCTGACAAAGGAACTGGTCCCTACCCTTCAAAAATACCAAGGTTAAGAAACATGGAGATATGCTGAGGACCAGTTGCAAATAAAAACTGAAGAGATTGACAGTGAAATGCAGTGTGTGATCATGGATTGGATGATACTGAACAAATTAGCTATAAAGGGCATCCCTGGGACAACAGGTGGACCTTGACTGTAGACTGAGCGTGGAGATAACAGTATTTTATGAGTGTTGCATTTCCTGATTTTGGTAGCTGTGGTTATGTAAGAAGCTGGCTTTTCTTGTGGGGAAATAATACACTGACATTAAAATTTAGAGATAAATGGGCATGATACCTACAACTTTCCATCAAACGGTTCAGAAACCAAATGAGAAGGCAAATGGGGCCAAAAAATAGGAACAATTGGTGAAGCAGCAAGAAGGAAATTTCTGAAAGGTATTTTATAGAAAGGAAAGCAGAAGGAAGGCAGCAAAGAAAGAAAACGGCTTCTTAAGAATCCTTGCAACCTTTCCACACCTGGCGGGAGGCAGGAGTGCCACAGAGGACTGTCTCAGCGCACCAGCGGGCCCGCCGGTGTTGGCCATCAGTGCTTGAGCCAGCGCCAGAAGCCGTCCTGAAAATGTTTGTTTTTCTTTCACAGCTGAAAATGTGGCCAAACAATGGCAAGTGAGTAGAGAAGACCAGGACAAGGTTGCAGTTCTGTCCCAAAACAGGACAGAGCATGCACAGAAGGCGGGCCATTTTGACAAAGAGATCGTACCAGTTTTTGTATCTTCTAAAAAAGGTGGGTGTGTCAATCGTAAAGGTTTAAAGGTCAACAGGGCTGTCTATAAGGCAATCATTACTAGTCTATAAGAAAAGCATTAATAGTCCAAAGGATACCATACAGGAATGTCTGTGCATTGTTATCTTTTTATGTCTCTCAGGATGCAAAGAAAAGCTGTATTCAGGGTCGATCTGAACATGAGGTGGGGAGGAGGCTCTCCTGGCCCGCGGTCTCCCCGAGGCTGTGTAGGTACAGCGGTTAACGAGACAGGCGTGCTGGCCCCCGGGGAAGGCAGCAGCCCACCTTTCTGCCCCTACCAGTTCTCTCTTCAGAAGCGACTGTCCATTCATTTCTGTTGCTTCTATGTGCGCTTCATATTTCTTGAGGGTGTCATCTTTTGGGGTTACTTAGCTCTTCTCCAACACAACGGTCAAGTTCTTTTACTGACTGACATCAATTATGTCCAGCCTTTGTGAGAGACTAGCTTTGACACCCTAGACCCAATCAGCTATAACCAGCCAAGACCTATACCCCAAACCTTAGCAACCTCTTACATGAAGAACTCCCTGTGACTGCCTTCCTCAGAAAGGGCTGTATTGGTATGGAAAACACTGAAGACGGTACTAATGTAATGTCACAATAATTTGTATTACTGTGGACTTTTCTATTAGAAGTATTTTATAATAAATTTTTCTTCCAAATGTGAATCTTTCTGTATCACATTTGAGGAATCCATCATTTCTAGTACCCTGACTGCCATCTTTGTACTAATCTTGGGTCATTTATTTTCTTTTCAGGTCTTACTGAAGTTAAAACAGATGAGTTTCCTCGCCATGGGAGCAACATGGAGGCCGTGTCTAAGCTAAAGCCTTGCTTCCTTATGGATGGAACAGGAACTGTCACCCCAGCTAATGCTTCAGGTTAGATTATTTGAAGGGCGGTTTGGGGAATACCATCTTCTGCAAGGAGTACCATGTACTAAGATTCTTCTTTTTTGGATGGGGGTAGGGGGGCTGTGCCTGTGGCTCGTGGGATCTTAGTTCCCTAAGCAGGGATCAAACCCATGCCCCCTGCATTGGGAGCACTGAGTCCTGACTAGTGGGCCACCAAAGAGGTTCCTGTACAAGTTATTCTAAAATCTTGTTTCAGTTGCTTTAGGGAAAAATGTAGGTTTGACCATTTGTTTCTTTATATTAGACTCATATATAATATACCGAAAAATGGATTTGGCTTCCCTGCAGTATCCTAATGGGACATACACATGAAAAAAGCCAATCAGATTTTATCTACTACCTTTGTGCTTTTCCAAAACCAGAAACTCCGATAACCTTCTGTGATGTCTGGGCTACTTCTTCCACTTCATTAATCTCCTGTCCTCCAGTGCTTCCATCTTCCTGTTCTTTCTCCCGTGGAAATGTTCTGTAATCAGTTGTATCAGATTGGCAAACCTACCATTTCTAATTACACTGTAAAGCCTAACAGTACATGACTTTGCCAAGATGTGTTAAGGCTGACTTAACTCACGTCTCCTGGTGTTAGAGAAAGTAGACACAGCTACTTAACGAGGATGGCTTCCTATTTACAGGAATTAATGACGGTGCTGCAGCAGTGGTTCTTATGAAGAAGTCGGAAGCTGGCAACCGTGGGCTCACACCCTTAGCACAGATAGTTTCCTGGGCACAAGCAGGTGTGGAGCCTTCGATTATGGGAATAGGACCAATTCCAGCAATAAAGCAAGCTGTGAGTTTAATTTTCAGTGTTGGTACCTGTCCTTTGTCGCCAAAACCTCTATGGGAGCACACCCGTAACTTGTAAATGCTTTATTTCTGTCTTCTTCAAACCTTTGCTCAGATCCTTCCCACTCCAAAATGCTGAGACGAGGCTTGATTTTGTTTTCATCTTTATTCCTATCAGGTTTCACCTGCGTGTCTCTGAGCCTTCCAATTAGCCTTAAATGTGCTTATTCATCTAGTTTTCGCTGTTCTTTACTAAAAGAGCAGCCAACATTTGGATCACGTGCTCCATAACCTCATGCGGACCTGACAAATGTAACTGGTTCAGATTAACTGGGCAGTTTTTAGATCCTTCATCACACAGTATATATCCTGCTTTTACATCTACAACAAAGAATGGTTCCGCCTGAGTTCTTAAACCTCTGTTCAATTTAACCTTTCCTTTAGGTTGCAAAAGCAGGGTGGTCGCTGGAGGATGTTGATGTATTTGAAATCAATGAAGCCTTTGCAGCCCTCTCTGTTGCAATAGCTAAAGAACTTGGATTAAACCCAGAGAAGGTAAGCATAACCAAGCAATCCTGAGAACTTGCAAATGAATGTTCACAGTGCAAGAAATTGCATGCGGCTGTGCGTTCATGCGTGCTATTGTGTCTGATT
Source organism: Bos taurus (assembly GCF_002263795.3). Taxonomy (NCBI): domain Eukaryota; kingdom Metazoa; phylum Chordata; class Mammalia; order Artiodactyla; family Bovidae; genus Bos; species Bos taurus. Next base: position 96,043,712 of record NC_037336.1, read on the forward strand.
TTTTGTGACCCCATGGACTCCTCTGTCCATGGGGCTCTCCAGGCAAGAATACTGGAGTGGGTTACCATGCCCTCCTCCAGGGGATCTTCCCCAGGTCTCTGGCATTCTGCTGCAGTGCAGGTGGATTCTTTACCACTAGCACCACCTGGGAAGCCCCAGTTTTAAGGCTGTCAACACCAAAATACAGGCTATGTCCCAAGTCTTGGCCATACAGTAATGGGTGGGCACTGGGTGGGTTCCTACTGGGACTCCAGGGAAGGTGACATTTTTTTGCTTCCTAAGGCAAAAAACTTACCTGCATTAGTTCACTTCCCACAGAAAGAGTGCATTTTAAATCTTTGTTGTGGGATAGCTCCTTGACCAGGGACTGAAACCAGCAACCTCCTGCAGTGGAAGGGTGGCGTTTTAACCACTGGACTGCCGAAGAATTCCTGTATTTAAAATCCTTTAAACTAGTCAGAATGAATGGTACAAGGGTAAAATCACTTCCTAAGCAACTAAAGTAAAAACAGAATTTGAGAAGGTAGTTTACTGGTATGACATTAATGATTTTGATTTTATGTCCAGAGAAAACTATAAATGATACAAATCTTTCTGCCCCTCAGGTCAACACTGAAGGAGGAGCCATAGCCCTGGGCCATCCTCTTGGAGCATCTGGCTGTCGGATTCTTGTCACCCTGTTACACACACTGGAGCGCAAGGGTGGACATCGTGGTGTTGCTGCCCTATGCATTGGGGGTGGGATGGGAATAGCAATGTGTGTTCAGAGAGGGTGAAACTGCTGCCCAACAGCTAATTCGGCTGAGTTAAACTAAAACCACAATTGCATTTTTTACTAATAATACTAAGTCATGTGAAACCAGAGGACCAAAGTGAGGGTGGAAACTATCTCCCACTTCACAAGGAACACAAGACTCGGCAGCCTGTAGCATTTTAATGTGTAATATTCGAGGTACAAGCAAGCTGCATCTAACATTGTCATAAATAAACAGATCAGGCATCAAGGGCTCCAGAGTGAACAGCATCTTCATAACCTCCATGCTTATCATCTTTGCTTTCTGGGTGTAATTTAATAAGATCATCAATTCGAAGAATGGTAATTGCAGCTTCAGTGGCAAATTTCAAGCTCTTAACTTTAACTATGGTTGGTTCAAACACCCCTGCTTGTTTGTTGTCACGGGGTTTACCATTGACCAAGTCAAGACCAATCCTGCAATTTAGGAAAAAAACAATTGAACAGCCTCTTCCGTAATTCGTATCCATCCCATTTTACCCCTTTAAAAGCTGGCTTACAAATGCCAGCTATTCCATTAAAATGTTAACCTTGGGAAACCTGAGGGCAGATCCCTTTAAGTAACTAATTATGGATATACAAATTCATCACTGAAAGAGGTGTAGAAAGCCTAGGTGGAAGTCAGATATTTCTAAATGCCACTTAGTATCTTAAAGGGAGGCTGCTTAAAAATAGGCATGGACCACCCAAAAATAACTTCCTCTTTCTGGGGAACCTTCCTACTGTACATAAATGACTACCTAGAGAGAGGTGAGGAATCATTTGGTAACTAAGACACACCAATGCTAGTAATCACTAGTCACCCCCTTAATGAGTTTAAGAAGAAAAACCAAACTACCGTATATGATACACAAATGACAATGAAAAAGGGAGCGTATGCTTACCATTTTAGATTTTTTCGTTCTGGGTTAACCTGAGCCTCGTTATGAAAAGCTCTTAATTTTGCAACCAGATCTGTGGAGTCCTGGGCAGCATTAACTGCCAGAGTATTAGGAATAACAAGAAGAGATCTTGCAAACTCCGCAATAGCGAGCTGTTCCCGGGAGCCCTAAGAGGAAAGACAATGAGGTGTCTTCACAAAAGAAAGAAAACCCAAAGCAGCAGCTTATGAACCAGAACAGGCTTCAGGGTGTTCTCACCATGCTGGTCGCGTAGTTCTCCAGGTAAATGGAAAGGGCCGCCTCTACAGCGCCCCCACCTGGGACCACAGACTTTGACTCCAAAACTCTCTTCACCACACAAAGGGCATCGTGTAAGGAGCGCTCCATCTCGTCGCACATGAAATCATTTGCGCCACGTAAGATGACCGATGCAGAGGTACGAGCCTTAGTGCTATTTAAAACAACAGCGATAGTCTTTAACAGTAGTAAGTCCATGAAGAAATTCACTACTACTTACACAGGACATTTAGACAGGGAAGCAATGTCTAGACCATGGAGAAGAGATGAAATGGTAACTTCACCTCCATTTACAAGGGCCCAGTATTGTTTTATCCCATGCGTATAACTGCTCATATCACTGAAGGACTATAGCAGCAAATAAATGGGAAGGTGATCTGTTTTTACTCAATAATAAAATCTGTACAGCCTTACAATGTATGAAGTAGCTCTTACTTTTTAATTAAGATCAGTTCATCATCACAAATTCTCTCCTGTACCACTTCTTCTGCTTGTCCCAACATTGAAGCTTCAAAAGTTTCTTCGCCTTCCAAATTGGCCAGCGTTGACAGAACAGTTGCTATTAAAAATAATTATAAACACCTGTAAGCACTGTTCTCTCGTGAATATTTTCAACCCTGCTTTAAACATTCAGAAACATGGAATCTACCATAGAAGTGACACATAATCTCAAGTTTAAGGCTTACAGTAAGACATTCAAGGAACCATCCTATCCTAAGAGAACGATGTCACTTCGAGGTGAAAAACACTGAAGAACTTTCCCAGTTACAAATGCACAAAAGATTTCACACATTTGTACACAAAGCATTAAGGAAGTTTTCTGGATCTGCTTATCTTACCATCCAACGTAAAAAGAACATGACAGCTGGCAGGAGACATACCTCCGGAAGCTTTAGCAATGCGTTTAAGGTCCCTTTTTAAAACTCTTCGAACTGCCATAGCACCAGCCTCCACAAAATACTTCAGACACATGTCGTCAATTCCACCAGTGGTTAGGATAACGTTGGCACCAGTTGCCAGGATCTTCTGGATTCGCTCCTTGGTGATGTCAGATTCTCTACAAAAATGCAGTACTTGAGTAGTAACCCAAAGTTATCTTCTGTATTTTTACTATTACATAAAGCTTGAACTTCCATTAAATATTTTTCATAAAATAACTACAGATTAAATGATACTAATGAGTCTCTCCCTTCTATGAGCAGAACTTACATCAGTCCAATTTACAGAAAAATTCAAGGAATTAAATACCAGTTAGCTCTCCCCACCCCAACTTTAGTTTCTAACCAAGAATGGCGCCTAAGAAAGGAAGCTTGACGGACCTGGTAGGGAGACAAGACCATCAAGCAAACTCGAAGGCCAGTGTCACTTGCAATACACAATGCAATGCAGGGAGGACAAGCACACGAGAGCCACGTGTCCAGGCTGGCAGGGGGACAAGGAAAGCTTGACGGTCTGGAGTTGAGGGGTCCAGAGTTGGAACTCCAGGTAGGAACAGAAAATGAAGAACTCTGTAGCAATGTCAGAGTCTGAATTGGTAAGTTTTTTTTTTCTTTTTAATATTTTAAAGCGAGAGTAGTAGTATCAATCTGTGTTTTCAAAGGATGAAAGAATGAATACACTCTGAGGCAATAACTGGAGATGAGTCTATCTGATGTGAACAGATGGCCTTAACAGAGAAGGCAAAGCTTATGGCTTGGGTGACTGGGAGATTCAGCGATTGATTTCTGGAGTGAAATAAATACTAACAGGTTGGGGGCAAGATGAGAAAAAAAAGAGTTCGGTTTTCAACAAGGTGAATCTGAAGCCCCCATGATATTCAGGTGAAACTGCATGGGAATTACAGGCAAACTACGGGATACACAGATCTGAAAAACAGTCAATAAATATTTACTTATTCAAAGAACAGAGAATCTTTTTTCTTTTGCCACACCGTGCAGCATGTGGACTTGCAGTTCACTGACCCCCTGGTGAACTCAAACCCGAGTCCCCTGTGGTAGAGGCTTGGAGTCTTAATTGCTGGACCACTAGGCAAGTCTCAAGATCAAAGAATCTTTATAAAGTGAAATGAGTTAAAAATGAACCTCACAATAAACCTCTCTACATCCTAGACAAATACTGTATGTATGTCAAAGCCACGAAACTAAATCATTCAGCCTCTACCTTTACAGACCTTACACTTTAAGACGTATTAATACATAGTTAGAAAATGTGGTAAGCCCCAGGAAGACAAACTGCAGTAACTCAAGGGACAGCATAATTCAGACTGAGGGGGAAAGAGAAGCATCTCTGAAAGTTACCAACTGAAAAACAAGTAAAAAAAATTAGCCAGTCAAAACAAGCAGGCAGAGAATGTTCTGGGCAGAGGAAGGAACATTCTACTCTTAGGGGCTGAAGCTCTTAAAGAAGGAGCTTGGTGGATTCTGGTTTCGGCTGTGCTAGACCACAGTGCAAAGAGCAGGTAAGGAACTGAACTAACCCAGAGTGATGGGAAACCTCCAAAAGGCTCTGGCCTTGCAAGGGGTAAGATCAACTTGGCTGCTGTGTGGGTAACAGCCTTGGAGGTGATGAGACAGGAACCAAGATGACCAGCTTGATACCCCTGGAACAGCTTGGGCAAGAAAATGGAAACGAAAAGTGGGTGAGTTTGAGATTTGATTTACAGAGAGACATCAAGTGGTCTTTGATAGGTTAGCAGAGAAAAGGAAAAAAAAGAGTTAAGGACATTTCCTAGTCTTCTTCCTCAGTAGAGGGGTCCCTAACTAAAACAGCAAAGAGCAGATTTGGGGGTATCATCACAAGTTCAATTTTAGACATAATGACTTTGAGATGCTTAAAAAACATTCAATCAATTCAAGCTCCAAGAAACAGATTCCAAGTCTCCGGCACAAAGGATGCAGTGGCCCAGGCACAGGACAGATGATGCAGAAGCAAAATGCTGCTCCAACCTCCAAGTTTTTCAAAAGTAGCCAAAGGCTTGATAAAGATCAAGTGAAACTGGATGTGTGTAGTGAGCTTCACAGCAGTGGTCACTAGTGATCTTAGCAAGTGGTTCTCCACTGGAGGAGCTGAAAAGGGCATAAGAAATAAAACACCAGAAAAGTTTTTGTGCCAATCACTCTTCTAACATCTGGCTATACAGAAATGAGGAAGGACAGGGAGTAACTGCAATAGGATGTGTACACAAGAGGCTTTTTTATTATATTTAAGGATAAAAGAGCTACAAGTGAAGTGAAAGTGTTAGTTGCTCAGTCATGTCTGACTCTTTGCGACCCCATGGATTATATGTAGCCCATCAGGCGCCTCTGTCCATGAGATTCTCCAGGCAAGAAAACTGGAGTGGGTAACCAACCCCTTCTCTAGGGGATCTTCCCAATCTGGGTATTGAATCCAGGTCTCCTGCACTGCAGGCAGATTCAAGAGGCTTTTACAATAGTTAAGGATAAGAGAGCTACAAGAGGAATCTAGAAAGGAATGAAGAATAGAGTCAGTATTGAATATGCAGTTCAGCAAGAATAATCAATGAAGCAAGACTGTAAAAGCAGAAGGGAACAGGATCTCACACACTTATTCTAAAGAGACCGGCCTTTGAAGGAAAAAAGGACACCTTTAGATACCAGAGGAGAAACCATTGCAATGTTGGCGCACTGCAACGAAGACCCAGCACAGCAAAAAAATAAAAAAGGTACACTAGCTCTCTAGCATGTCAACCAGTAGTTAAAGACCATATGCACTGCCTAGTACCTGACAATGTCAGTTTTCATCTATTACCCCAATCTCTCTTAAGACACTGTCACCACATTTTCTAATTTCCCTGGCAGTTTAGGTAATATAATTAGACTTTGGTTAAAAATGTTAATTTTTAAAGTCTGATGGGAATACCAGACCACCTGACCTGCCTCTTGAGAAACCTATATGCAGGTCAGGAATCAACAGTTAGAACTGGACATGGAACAACAGACTGGTTCCAAATAGGAAAAGGAGTTCATCAAGGCTGTATATTGTCACCCTGCTTATTTAACTTATATGCAGAGTAAATCATGAGAAACGCTGGGCTGGAAGATGCACAAGCTGGAATCAAGATTGCAGTGAGAAATATCAATCACCTCAGATATGCAGATGACATCACCCTTAGGGCAGAAAGTGAAGAGGAACTAAAAAGCCTCTTGATGAAAGTGAAAGAGGAGGGTGAAAAAGTAGGCTTAAAGCTCAACATTCAGAAAACGAAGATCATGGCATCTGGTCCCATCACTTCATGGGAAATAGATGGGGAAACAGTGGAAATAGTGCCAGACTTTATTTCTGGGGGCTCCAAAATCACTGCAGATGGTGACTGCAGCCATGAAATTAAAAGACACTTACTCCTTGGAAAGAAAGTTATGACCTAAATAGCATATTGAAAAGCAGAGACATTACTTTGCCAACAAAGGTTCGTCTAGTCAAGGCTATGGTTATTCCAGTGGTCATGCATGGATGTGAGAGTTGGACCATAAAGAAAGCTAAGTGCCAAAGAATTGATGCTTTTGAACTGTGGTGCTGGAGAAGACTCTTGAGAGTCCCTTGGACTGCAAGGAGATCCAACCAGTCCATTCTAAATGAGATCAGTCCTGGGCGTTCTTTGGAAGGACTCATGCTAAAGCTGAAACTCCAATACTTTGGCCACCTCATGTAAAGAGTTGACTCAGTGGAAAAGACTCTGATGCTGGGAGGGATTGGGGGCAGGGGGAGAAGGGGATGACAGAGGATGAGATGGCTGGATGGCATCACCGACTTGATGGACTTGAGTTTGGGTGAACTCCAGGAGTTGGTGATGGACAGGGGGGCCTGGTATGCTGCAATCATGGGGTCGCAAAGAGTCGGACATGACTGAGCAACTGAAGATATTCACAGTTGGAAAAAAAAAAGTCCAGTTGCATCATCTACCAAACCCTGCTACCCATTAGACTTTTTAGTTTATCCTTTGACAGTAATTTACAAACATGCCTTTCCCAAGGTCAAAAATGAATCTCTCAACGTACCTCTGTCTAATCTGGTCCAGTTTTTCAGGGTCTGTAATAACCACTTGTACACCAAGCTTCATTTTTGTTTTCTGCAGGCTGAAGTCAAGGCAAGCAATTTTTGCATTAACTATTCTCTTGGGCATGCCTAAAATTGAACATAACATTAAGTACCTTTACAATTAACAATGCTATATTTTATAAAACACACCTATCCTTAGAAAGAACTGCACAGATTTTAAATCGTTATAGGTAAACACACAAATTTAGATTTTATTACTTTTAACATTATAAACTAACACTCATGACATTAAACACATGTGCTTTCTTTTAATTGGCATCTTTCTTAATCATATGCAATTACATTACAAAGAAACTGGCAACACGATGTACCATTTCCTTTATCTCTGGGCTTCACTAAAGAATAAAAGTACACATGTTGGATAGTTCATCTGAAGATGGAGTAGATAATCCACAAATAGCTAGCTTTATCCTTTAGCACAATGGTTATATGACAAAGTGAAATCACAAGCCTTACCCTGGGATCCCACCACACAGTTGAGAGCATAGCCGTTGATGAGCATACTCTCCATCTGACTTCTGCCATGGGCTTTCAGAACATTAATGGAGTTGACTGGATAGCGAGGCTGGCCTCTGATATCTGTGTATTTAATAGCAAGCACAGCATCTACCACCAGGTTAGCGAAGAAATCACCATTTCTAAGCCAGCAGTTAAGGAAAACAAGAGACTTGGGATGGATAGTGGGCGCCCATGAAAATCAAGGGTAACACAAAGGCACTTCCCTTTAGCAATCTCACCAAAGAAACAAGCATCATATATGCCACTGAAATGTTAGAAAACTGTTTATCACCATCTGCACACTACTTTCATAATACTTTGTATTACCCTTCCCCGCGGAAAAAGGAAAATAGGCAACTTCAATACAGCATCATCTGGCACAAAAACTAACACAGGGTTTTACTTTTAAAAAGCCTAAACTTTATTAGACCACCACAAGGATACATTCCAATGACTTTGGAAGACATCGATGTCTTAGCAGCATTAATCAGGCAATCCCTTCCAAGCTCATCGGTGTTAATAATCAGATTTTCACTGATATAACGCACTGCTTCCCTGTTTGAAGTGTGGGGGAGAAAACAATTCACTACTCAGAATCTTGTTTTATCAGTGTGTCACAATATTTAGGGCATCAATGCTCTGTTCAGCCATTTCATATAGGAGGAGGACACGAGCAAATCCCCCCTCTTCAGATCACGGCAGTTCTTATCTATCCCACAAGCATAGCCACTAAAATCTATCAGGAGATAATGTGGTAGTCAAATGGGAAAAAAGGGATACTGGCCCTAGTTCTTATTTCAAGTGTTACTACACATACACTAAAACACAGCTTTATCAAAGTATAGTCATCAACTGGAAAATTCAAAGAAGAGACTCTAAACTATTACATCAAACAACAAATAAAATTTTTTCTGAATGTAACAATCTTACTTGCAAGCAAGTCGATAGCCACTAATAACTGATGTGGGATGAATTTTCTGTTTGACTAGTTCATCTGCATTTTTTAGAAGTTCTGCTGCAATAATAACCTGCAGAGAAAACATCCATTGCTCTCATGTTATCCTGACATTATGGGCAACACGTATGTACAAATACTAACACACATCAGATAATAATAATGAGAATGATAGGGGCAAAGAGATTAACTCCTTATTAGAAATCAGAAAAAGATAACCCTACACAGTATCTCATATGGAAATGGATAAAGCCAGATAGGAGTCAGCAAACTGTTCTGGCTCTTAACTAGAATAAGCTAGTTCTGCAGTAGAACAGTAGAGACGATTCATTCATTCCTTTTCAAGATGAAGTGCTTACATAGCTTTCAACATAAGCTAAATGAAGAGCCTGACAATTAAATGATCTGCACTGTTTAATTATTTATTTATTTTGGACACTCCACTCAGCATCTGGGATCTTAGCTTTTGGACCAGGGATTGAACTCAGGCTCTCAGCAGTGAAAGCTTGGGAGTCCTAACCACTAGACTACCAGGAAATGCCTGATCTGTACTATTTTAGATTGTTATTTAGAAAATCATCCTTTTACGGAGACCAAAAATTACGCTTTAATCAAAAAGACTTTAAAATTCTTGCCTGCATCTTTTGGGGGAAAATTAATTGTATTTAAAAAGCTTTGGTATCATGTACAAATTACTTAGCAAAGATCATTCTTTCAGAAGAGGTGGATTCCATTCTTCCATGGCTTAGAGATTAAACATTTCCCCACAAACCAGTGCTTTTTTTTAAGACAGCAAATTATTATTTTTTCCCCTCATCAAATATTAAGTGTTTCTACTACATCAGTGTGCTGGGTGATCTTCAAGGCGTTTATATCATGTTATTGATCATGTTTACCAACTCTCTCAAACTCCCGTTTGAACTCATGAGTTCACTTGTCAGCATTTAAAATATAGAAACATCTTGTTTTTTTTAAATACTTGGTAAGGTTTTAGGACTTTCTTCTGCGCCACAGGTTGTAAGAGAAAAAGAAAACATTTTTTTTCCCCTTTAAATGACTTACTTATGGTTAGGGCTTTATTTTCTGAAACTTTGATTTTAGGGGGGGAAAAAACACTAGTCCTCAGTTAGCAGTCTTTACCTACCACGGAGGTGGTCCCATCTCCCACTTCTTTGTCTTGCAGATCTGCTAGCTCACAGAGAACTTTGGCTGCAGGATGCTCTACCTCCAGTAGCTTCAGGATGGTTGCACCATCATTAGTAATGGTTACATCCTAAGAAATTTCCAGGGGAGAAAAAAATGACATAATCACCCACAGAAAGAGACTATCCCCTAAATTAGCCCAACCCTGTTATGATACATTCACCTTCTGTATACCTTCCAATACCAGCACTCTGACAAACACAAGTGAGATATTCATGAACTTATTCTTTAAAGTAATGAACATTACGTGTAGACATATACTCACACCAATGTCATCCACCAACATTTTATCCAAGCCAACTGGACCAAGAGAACTTTTCACAATATTGGCAATTGAAGCTGCAGCCATGACTGTAAATACAAAAAAATGTTTTTGAAAACTCAAGATTCCAAGAGACAATCATTTCGGTCTAAAAGAAGTAAATGACAGCCTCTGAATTTTCAAATTTATCTAATCTGTCCTAATCTGAAAATCAACCAAAAGTCTAATGTAAGGAGAGAGAGCACCCAGTAATATACAGTTTTAATTCAACTGCAGACAGACACCAAGTGTTATTAAGAGTACTCACTTCATCGCTTTAAAGAAAAAATAATCACCTACTAGTCCTCACTGCAGATTCTGCCACTCCACACAAAACAAAAAGATACCAGCCTTTTTCAGATTCTGGCAAGTTAAAAAAAAAAGTTATTTAAAAAAAATTAGTAATTCGAATGTTCTGACTATACTTCAAATTTGCCCACGACAAAAATCAATAATCTATCAAATAACGGTAAGACTGACTGATTTCAACTGGTAAGATTCACAAGATCTGTGACTTCAAGCGACTCAACAACAAATGCTTTAACAGGTTAAAGTTTACTAAACTCATTTCAAGTACCGCTTATGTTAACATTCAACTAAGATCATGGCATCCGGTCCCATCACTTCCTGGCAAATAGATGGGGAAACAATGGAAACGTGACAAACTTTATTCTTTGGGGCTCCCAGATCACTGCAGGCGGTAACTGCAGCCATGAAATTAAAAGACGCTTGCTCCTTGGAAGAAAAGCTACGACCAACCTGGACAGCATCTTAAAAAGCAGAGGTATTACTTTGCCGACAAAGGTCTGTCTAGTCAAAGCTATGGGTTTTCCAGTAATCATGTACAGATATGAGAGTTGGATCATAAAGAAAGCTGAGCGACCGAAGAATTGATGCTTTTGAACTGTGGTGCTGGAGAACTCTTGAGAGTCCCTTGGACTGCAAGGAGATTAAACCAGTCAATCCTAAAGAAAATCAGTCCTGAATATTCACTGGAAGAACTGATGTTGAAAGTGAAGTTTCAATACTTGGGCCACCTGAGGCGAAGAACTGACTCACTGGAAAAGACCCTAATGCTGGGAAAGACTGAAGGCAGAAGGGGACGACAGAGAATGAGATGGTTGGATGGCATCACCAAATCGATGGACACGAGTTTGAGCAAGCTCCGAGAGTTGGTGATGGAGAGGGAAGCCTGGCGTGCTGCAATCCACGGGGTCGCAAACAGTTGGGCCTCGACTGAGCGACTGAACAATGTGCAAGTCATCTGAATAGCGGTCTATGGTCACGCACTCATCAATAATACAAAAACAAAGCAGTTAGAGATAATTCTGTCTGGTTAACGGCCGTAAAACGAGACCCAGAGACGCCTTTCTGGACTAGAACCGAAACAAAAGGGCGGGCGCAGGGGCCCGGCCGGCAGGGACTGAAGGTGCGGCGGCACGTGCCGGTGCGCGGAACTCGCTCTCCCAGCCCCCGGCCTCCGCAGCATCCGGTCAAACCGCGCTACGCCCTCGGCGGAGACCCGCTGCGGGACGGAGAGGCCACCCACCACTCCCAGGGGCCCTGTCGGGGGGTAGAGAAGGGAAGCCACGAAGACGGCAACCAAGGCCGAGGCGGGGGTGAGGGGGACGCGCACCTCCGCGGGCCCGCCTTAGGCCTCGCTCAGACCCTCACCGTTCTGGGAGCGGATCGCCTCCCCAGTGCTGCGGTCCCCGAACACGGACAAAGGACCCTCCATCCTGGCGGCGGGGCGCAAGTCGAGTTTCCCTCACACCGCGGGCAACCAGCGTCTCACGGTCCCCGGGCCGGGCGGTGGCCACTGCAGCCGCGACGGCGTGGAAAGGACCCGAGCGACGTCGCTCGCGGGGGCTGCTGGGAACGGCGCTCCCAGCCTCTCCCCTCCCCAGACACAGACCTTGCCGGGCCGCGCCGCGGGGCAGGACGGGGAACAAGGTGGAGAAGCGAGAGCGCGCCGGAAGTGAGCAGACGGAAGGGGCGGTCGCAGCACGTTCGCCCAATTAGAGAGCGAATGAGAAGGGCGCGAAGGTAGGAGAGCGGAAGTCAGTATCTTGGACCGCTAAAGGGAGGAGGTACTCGACTGACGCTTTCTCCCAATAGGCACAGGTTGCGCGTGCGCTTCTGCACATTCTGGCACCTTCTAGAAAAGGTGGGCGGTAGGACGGAGCTTGGAGTGTGGCGGAAAGTGGGTGGGTGGTGTAAGGTGGTGTGTCTGAGGTAGGACCGAGGTTCTGTACGGTTCTTGGTGGTTTATAAATCGGCGTCCTTGTTTTCCTTAAGTATGAGCTCGAGCGGAGAGCGCGCAAAACAAGCGCTCTATTCCCGGCCTCAATAGTTCAGGCTTGGGAGCCTGAGTGGGACCGCGTAAGGGTTCTCCATGAGTCATTAGGGAAAACAACCATAACATCTGAAGAGAAAACCGCCTCGCGCTGCCGTTTTCTCGCAGAGACCAACGTGTGTGTGTGTGTGTGTGTGTGTGTGTGTGTGTGTGTGTGTGCGTGCCCGACGATTATCGAGCCCAAGTAAGGTACCAAAACGCCTTGCGGGCCAGCGACGCAGGATGCTGCAGACAAGCGCGGACCGGCTTAACGGACCGTGCCCAACCCCTCTTCTGGCTCACTGCGAGGTGGTTGGCTGGCTCCGGCGTCTCCGTGCGCCACAGCGTATGCGCTGATTGGAGGAATGGAGATGACGGATTGCACTCTCCGTCACTCAGCTGCAGAGGCTCGTTAGCGCGGCGATCTAGGCCTCTACGACCTTACGTCATTCGAAGGCTTTTCCCTGAGTAAGTATGGCTGCCGCTGGCGGCTCTTTGGGACGCCGTTGAGGAGAAGAGGGCGAGGTCTATCCGAGGCTTTGGCTGCGATTCTCCTCAGCGATGGCGCTTCGGTCGCGGTCCTGGGAGTTGTTGCCGGTTTGCAGAAACCCCGGTAATTCGTCTCAGGTTACACCCCGGGGTCTGCACTGGCAAATGGTCGTTGTATATGCAGCATGCATTATGCATGCTCAGTCGAGTCCAACTCTGTCGACCCCATGGACTGTAGCCACCCAGGCTCCTCTATCCATGGAATTCTCCAGGCAAGAGTACTGGAGTGGGTTGCCATTCTTTTCTCGAGGGGAATCTTCCCCACCCTGGATCGAACCTGCCTCTCTGGCGTGTCCTGCCCGGGCAGGCAGATTCTTTAGGCTCCTGGGAAGCCATCATTTCCCACGGAAAAGTAAAGGAGCTAACGGTAGCGTGGTGACGACATTAGTAGAAAATTAAGGACCAGGTTCTGTGGTGACGACACCCCGTTACCGAACATATCTCTTGTACCTTTTCCAGGGCGCGAGGCCTGAAGTGGGGAAGATGGGCACAAGTTACATCATGTTCCTGATTTGTCCGTATTCGTCATTCTCTTAAGATCCATGTGGTGGTTTTTGTTCTTTAGGATGTCGGGTGGCAGCGTTCTCGACCAGTGCTAAGCCAGTGGTGAAGCCTGAGGCGGACCCCGTGGGAAATGAAGCCGTTGCCCCAGAGTTCACCAACCGGAACCCCCGGAATCTGGAGCTCTTAGCTGTGGCCAGAAAAGAGCGGGGTTGGGGGACCGTGTGGCCCTCCCGTGAGTTCTGGCACAGGTAATTAAGTTGCTCCGTGTTGACCACACAGCCCTGCACGGCAGTTCGTTTAAGGAGCGTGCCAGGTAGCTGCTGGCGATTCTCAGACTTGTGCTGGGTCTAGGAGGGGAAGAGGGAGGCAAACGGTAAATAAATAGGTGTCATGGAAAAAAGGTAAAGAATAGGAGACTGGTTGCCTACCCAAACTCTCCGAAAATAGAATAAAAGCCAAACTATCTGCCAAGAAGAGGGTTCCTAATAGAGGAAAACAGCTAGGGTGGGAATGAGCTAGGTGTGTTTGAGGAACCGCAAGGCTTGTGTACCTAGAGCTCTGGGCCAGAAGGTGAATGGAGAGGTAGGTAGGATACACGTCATTAGCTTTGTAAATCAAGGAAGCGTTGGGGGCTTTATTTTTATTGTAGTGGGAAAGTGACTTTAGTTTAAGCCTGAATGGAAGATCATTCTGGTTCCTTTGAGGAGAACAGATTTTTAAGGGGGCAGTGGTAAAGGCAGGAGAGCAGTTAGGGGTTTATTCTTTGTTATAAAGATGGTGAATTATTGAATACTTTCTATTTGCCAGGAACCTGATGCTAGGCACTTTATATGCATTTTCTCATTTACTCCTAAAAAGTACTTTTTGAGGCAAGTGCAGTAAATTCCCCCATTTTATAGAGCAGGGGAATTGAGGCTTAGGGAAGGAAACACGAGGGTTCAAAGAAAGGTGGCAGGGCAGTTCATATTCAAATAATCTGACTCTTAAGTCTAGAATTTTTTTTGAAACACTCAAACTATTCTTTTCTGTTAATATTTGGATATTTAAATAATTGGAGACCTACCTCCCCCTTCCCCCCATTTGTCCTGTTCACAGTACTACCAGTAGAAAATTGGAAGTGACCTTGGAGATAATGAGTCCCACTCTTTTATTGCACAGATGGTTTAAGACAAGGATCAGCAGACTTTTGCTCCTGGGCCAAAGCTGGCTTGGTAGCTAAATATTTTTACATTTTTGAAAGGTTCAAATAAAATGCAAAGAATATTTTGTGACATGAAAACTGTAAAATTCAAATTTCTTTATCCACAAAGAAAGTTTTCTTGGCACACAGCCACCACCCATTCTCACCTGGCTGTTCTGGTATTACTGTGGCTGAGTTGAATAGTTGACCTATATTGTTACCTGAAAACTAGGTTCGCCTCTTGGTGGGTGTCAGGCCAGAAGGCACAACCAAGATCAGGAGAGGGAGGGGTTTATTACTTGCAGCAAGTAAAGAGAACACTGGGTGTCTTCCTCAAAGCAGTGTTTCCCCAGACAGCATAACTGTGGAAGTTTTAAGTTAAGGTTACACACATATTCATGAAGGGGCTTGAGCAGAGGAGCACTCAGTATAGAATAGAATCAGGGCCAAGGTCTACAGAGTGCTAGCTTTAGTTTGTTGAAGTCACAGGGTCAGCATCGTCATTTCCTTCCTCCACCTGAGTGCAGAAATCCAAGGCGGTATCAAATTGTTCTCTATGTCCCTTGAGGAGGAATCAGGACTCTCTTTTATTCTTTTGTTTCTTGATTGCTTTTCCTTTGTTCCTTCATTCCCTTACTTCCCTTAAGATCATTAATTACTGAGACCTATTCAAGAGCAGTTACAGTGGCCAATCTTAGATCACAAAATGGCTTAGGTCAAAAATGGCTTCTCTTAGGTCAAGAAAGCCACACCTGGTTCTCTTTCTCCAGGGACCCACTACCCTTTCTGCTTTCAATCTGGTCCCTTATAGAAAAAGTGTGTTGACCACTGAATTAAGAGTTTGTGATTTTTTACTAAGACTAACAGCAAAACCAGGAGTAGAACCCATATTTCTAAATCTAGTGCTTTTTATGCTGTTTCATACTAAGAACCTTTCTATAGTCTAATTTCAGCGTTTTCTCCGCACCCCCCCCCCCCGTGTTTTCTTTATCGTGAACTTAATTTCTAAATGTGTAATGTATGCAAATGTTATAAAATCCAAAAAGGAGTAGTTTCTCATGTACCCTTCTATAGCTAGTCTGTGCACATAAGTATAAACTTGTAATTTTTTTTAACATAAATCTTAACATATATGTTGTTCTGCATTTCCCCACCCATTCCTTCACCACTACCCCCACCTCCGCCACAGAATACGTCTTGGAAGTATTTTGTGTTGGTTGGGAACATTGGCTCTGGAGCCAGTCTCCTGGACTTAAATCCTGCCTATGACCATTTCTTACCATTAGTTGTAATATCGCTCAAGTTATTTAACCTTTCTGTGTTGGTTTCTGCAGCCCAAAAGGAAAGAAAGGATAATGGGATTAGTTTGAGACATGAGCTGTACCTGTAAACAATTAGGACTCCCTGGTACAGTCAGTGTTCAATAAATGCTTGCAGCAGCAGTAGCAGCATAAAGTGCTACTTTGTTCTTAACTGTGTAAAATAACTTTAAAGTTACTGTAAAATACCATTGCGTGACTGTTTTAATTCATTGATTCCGGATTGATGATTATCTTTTATTATTTCAACCAGTGTTGCAATTAATTGTCTCATGCATGCAGTTTAGCACTGAGATTGGGCATATATTCATGGGTTTTAAGAGTCATTAATAGTTTCCTTCTCTGTGAACAGTCTGTCCAAATCCTTTGCCTAGTAAGTTACTGGTCATTTTCTTATTGATGATAGGAGGCTTTTTATATATTATGGTAATTAGCTCTTTGAACAATATATGATTTTAAAATATTTTTTGTTTCTTTGTTTGCCTGTTGACTTTACTGTTTTTTTTTGTTTTTCTTAGCATGCAGAAAACTCACTTTTTTTCTTTTTTATAAAAGCCATAGGATATAGTTTGATGTTATGTTAACTAGCTTGATATAGTTAAATAGGCTTATTTTACTTTGAGATTGTTTAAAAATATGTTGTCTTCTAGTACTCACATGACTTCTGTTTTTATATTTAAATGTTTGAGCCATCTTACATTTATTTTGGAAAATACAGAGTAAGTATATCTTTATCCAGTGAAGAGTCAGCAAGTTAGCTCTGCCTCCTCAGTTCCTTTTTTGAAGTAGATACTGTGTAAATCTCAGCTCTAAAATGCCAACTTTCTTCTGGATATTTGAGGCTAAGTAGAAATGTTTGGTTTACTATTGAGGATATCCTCATAAAGGCAGAGGGAAAACAACTCTCCCAAGTAAAAACCAGGTTGAGTATGTTGACATAAATGAACGAGACATTGCATTCTTGAGAAGTACTTTTGCACTTATTCACCTGAAGTCATTTGTCTTTAGAATTCTTCTATGATTTTTGTCCTCCTCTCACCTTGTGTAGGTTGCGAGTTATAAGGAGCCAGCATCACATAGAAGCGCTTGTTGAGCATCGCAACGGCCAGGTTGTGGTGTCAGCCTCCACTCGTGAATGGGCCATTAAGAAGCACCTTTATAGCACCAAAAGTGTGGTGGCTTGTGAGAGTGTAGGACGAGTGCTGGCACAGCGGTGCTTGGAAGCAGGAATCAACTTCATGGTCTACCAACCCACGCCTTGGGAGGCAGCGTCAGACTCGGTATTTTTGTTCTCACTACTTAGTTAGGAGGTGTCGTGTTAATTCTTGACATTAGATACTTACATAATAGTAGTTTGTTTATAAAGTTCTTTCCAAGTGTCTGAGCCTGAGTTAAGTGTCCTGATGCGCGGTACCTCACTTCAGCTTCACAGCAGCCTTAGCATCAGGACTCATGGTCTCTCTTCTGTAAGTTAGCTGAGGTTGGCTGACTGGCTCAGTGTGGTGCTGGGCAGGGTTCAAACCCATGCGACCAATTCTATAGCTGTAATGTTGACTTCTCTGCCGTTCATATAGTATCATCTTGTCCACAGAATATTTTCAAATACTGCTAATCCTTAACATCTCTACACCTTCTTTTATCTGTGTCATTATTAAGATCACTTTCTGAAAAAAACAGTGTAGGCTGGGAAGTTAGCAAGGAGCAGATCGGTGGTTTATTTCTCTTCCTCTTAAGAAGTGAGCTATTTATGGTCAGCTTTTAGTGTTAACTTCATCTTTTCCTTCTTTCTTGATCTTCAAAACCAGATGAAACGACTACAGATTGGCATGATAGAGGGTGGTGTGGTGCTGCAGGAGCCTCGGAGAATCTATGAATGAAGCAGAAGCATTGTTTGGAACTTGTAAATGAAAGCTGTCAGCTCTTCATTCATCAGAAAAGCGCCTCGGGAAGAACTGCCAGCTTGGACGTTTTATACAAAAATTAACAGCAGAATGTTATTAGTTAAGGTTGTCTCCTTCTCCCCTTCAGTATGTTTGTCTTAAATCCAGGGCTGAATTCTTCGTTCTTGGACGTGAGAGAAGTGTCTGAGAAAAATTGTTGCCAATTGTAATTGACTTCTGAAGGACAAATTAAATTGTTGTTTATAAGTTAAAGAATAAAGGTATATTATTAACTCTTATTTTTTAGTTATATGGCATTTTCTCCCAACTATGAACTCTTGGTGGCAAGGATACACATTAAAGGTTTGTGCACTTGGTCATAGCAGGTGGTCTCAGTAAATGAGAACTGTTGCTGCTCAGGTGTGGAGGCTTTTTTTTTAAGTAGGAGATGTCAGTATCAGTTTATTATAAACAGTAATGCAAAGATAAGAGCAAATCCTAACCTTATTGGGCTCCTGGATCCTAACAGAGCCAGATTTGAAGAAAGGAATGCAGTGAGAAAAGGAAATAAGGTGTCTATACCATCTAGAGAAGCTGTTGGGAGATGGAGCCTGAAGTGCATTTGGGTTAATTTAAAGTTGAGGTAGGGTAGATGGGAATCATGGCAGGTCTCTTAAATGAGTGATTAAGTCAGAGTAAGGTGTTAACTGATCTTGGCTATTTAAGAAATGTGGTGAGGAAGAGCCAGTAAGCACAGTGGCTTCTAGCATATTCCCCCCACATTTTAAATATGAAGTCCAATTCTGTATTTATATAGAAGTGAAATAATATTGCTATCATCAATCTGAATATTCAGGGTATTATTTTAAAAGGAAAATGTATGCAATCAACATTTTTTGAAAGTTTGATTCATTCTGAGAGGCTTTCAGAATGCAATGCTTAGTTTTCCTTTTGATCTGTAGCTATTACAGTAAAGACATTTATAGGTATGTATTAATAGTTCTGGGCTTCCCTGGTGGTTCAGATGGTAAAGAATCTGCCTGCAATGCAGGAGATCTGGGTTTGAACCCTGGGTTGGGAAGATCCCCCTGGAGAAGGGAATGGCCACCCACTCCAGTATTCTTGCCTGGAGATTCCCATGGACAGAGGAGCCTAGCAGGGTCCATGGAGTCACAGAGTCAGGCACGACTGTGTCTAACACCACCACCATGATAGTTTTAATATTTTCTTCTCTCATCTTAAAGACCACAGTTCTAAAAGGCTGTCAAAACAAGTCTAGAATTCAAGGGAGGACACAAGACCATGGACTGGGGTAGTGTGGCTTTGGAAATTGACAACAGGGTTCACCTGTAAATGGTAGTGGTTCAGTTGATTAGTGGAGTCTGTGACCCCATGGACTAAAACTGGACAGGCTCCTCTGTCCGTGGAATTTCCCAAGCAAGAATATTGGAATGCGTTGTGATTTCCTTCTCCAGGGGATCTTGGGCACTTAGAGATCAAACCCACCTCTCCCTCACTGACAGGTGGATTCTTTACCACTGCACCACCTGGTGGGGATTTTTTTCTTGGAGGCATAGGATCTAGATCATCTCAGTATCAAGAATTCCTTCAGTTTGGGCAATTTTTGAGACTTGGTATAGCAAGTATGATAAATGGTGTTACAAAGGCAACAGCAATGCCAAGTAGGGAAAAGGGGACCGGGGAGGAGAGGAGGGTACGGGGCAAACTTATGTTAACAGTGATGGCCAAGGTGGCAAGAAGTGATTTAAAAACCAGAGGCTATGCGGGCCCCCTATCCCCGCACCATGGCTGCAGTACCTGCTTTATTGCAGTTCCTTCAGGCTCTGTTTACTGGTCTGTTTTTACTCTTTCGGGCACTACTTTGTCCTACCATTGCCTCTTTTTTTTTTTTTCTTCTAATTTTATTTTATTTTTAAACTTTACATAATTGTATTAGTTTTGCCAAATATCAAAATGAATCCGCCACAGGTATACATGTGTTCCCCATCCTGAACCCTCCTCCCTCCTCCCTCCCCATACCATCCCTCTGCGTCGTCCCAGTGCACTAGCCCCAAGCATCCAGTATCGTGCATCGAACCTGGACTGGCAACTCGTTTCTTACATGATATTTTACATGTTTCAATGCCATTCTCCCAAATCTTCGCACCCTCTCCCTCTCCCACAGAGTCCATAAGACTGTTCTATACATCAGTGTCTCTTTTGCTGTCTCGTACACAGGGTTATTGTTACCATCTTTCTAAATTCCATATATATGCGTTAGTATACTGTATTTATGTTTTTCCTTCTGGCTTACTTCACTCTGTATAATAGGCTCCAGTTTCATCCACCTCATTAGAACTGATTCAAATGTATTCTTTTTAATGGCTGAGTAATACTCCATTGTGTATATGTACCACAGCTTTCTTATCCATTCATGTGCTGATGGACATCTAGGTTGCTTCCATGTCCTGGCTATTATAAACAGTGCTGCGATGAACATTGGGGTACACGTGTCTCTTTCCCTTCTGGTTTCCTCAGTGTGTATGCCCAGCAGTGGGATTGCTGGATCATAAGGCAGTTCTATTTCCAGTGTTTTAAGGAATCTCCACACTGTTCTCCATAGTGGCTGTACTAGTTTGCATTCCCACCAATAGTGTAAGAGGGTTCCCTTTTCTCCACACCCTCTCCAGCATTTATTATTTGTAGACTTTTGGATCGCAGCCATTCTGACTGGCGTGAAATGGTACCTCATAGTGGTTTTGATTTGTATTTCTCTGATAGTGATGTTGAGCATCTTTTCATGTGTTTGTTAGCCATCTGTATGTCTTTGGAGAAATGTCTGTTTAGTTCTTTGGCCCATTTTTTGATTGGGTCGTTTATTTTTCTGGAGTTGAGCTGTAGGAGTTGCTTGTATATTTTTGAGATTAGTTGTTTGTCGGTTGCTTCATTTGCTATTATTTTCTCCCATTCTGAAGGCTGTCTTTTCACCTTGCTAATAGTTTGCTTTGATGTGCAGAAGCTTCTTAATATTCCAGGTCTACATAAATGACATTCTCCCCTTATAGGGATTGCAAAGGAATTGTTGCGGAGCGTAAACGACCTTTGATTGCTAGGGCGGGGGTCTAAGCGATCCTTAACCCTAGGGGATCAAATAAATACAAGATGAAACACCTGTGGGCAGGCAGGTGCGCTGCCTGCCGGGGCTGGTGGGCGCGCGCGGGGGCTGTGCGTTTCTTCACTCCGCCCCCCCTCCTCTCCGCGAGCCCTTTAAGGCGCCGGCGCGGCGCTTGCGTGTAAGTGCGAGGCGACGCGTGGCCGCACTCACTGGGCGCCCTCCGCCGAGCTGCTGCGTGGCCATGGACATAGGCGCCGATGAGTTTGAGCAGAGCCTCCCTCTGCTGCAGGAGCTCGTCCTGGGTGCGGACTTCGTGGGTAAGGCCCCGGGATCCCAGGCTTTGGCGCCGGAGCCGGCTGGCCGGCGCTCCTGGGGAGGGTATGGTTCTCGGGCCAGACCGGGCGGGAGAGGTGAGGCCCAGCCGGGTGGTCTCCAGGCCACAGGAGACTCAAGCAGGGCTCCTCGGAAGGACAGTGGGACTCCTCAAGTTTGGGCAGTGGGATGTTGGTCAGCAGTTCCATTCGTAGCCCCCGTGTAGTCCAGGTGGAATGGGGTGGCCTGGCATCCTCGCTTTGGCTCCCTGTTTTCCTTTCTCGACCTCACCTGGCTTCTCGAGTGCCAAGAAGGTGAGCCAGTGCTTTTGCTACCTGCAGCGTTTATAGCATGAAGAGCCTTGCGATGGTCTGTGCCTGGGGACTCTTTTTTTTTTTTTTTTTTTTTGCCTTCCCTGCAGGTCTGGACATAGAGTTCACGGGCCTTCGTTCTAACCTGTCTGGGCCCCAGCAGATCAGGTAAAGCTAAAGCTGCCTTAGAGCTGGGCTGGAAAGCCTCTTTTGTGCCCTGGTTGGCCAGCATTACTTAGTAGCGGGCACCCTGTTGGCAGCAGCTGGGCAGGACAGCTTTTTGCGGGGGGGGGGGGGGGGGGGGGGGGGGGGGTTGCGGACCTGGCTGGCTTTCCACAAAAGGCAGGTTCCCTAGTTGTTGTAACAAGGAAAGCGCTGCCCTGGTTGAGAGCTGCTAACCCAGCGTGGAGGCTGCTGCCTTGATAGCATCTCTTTGCCTCTGGACTGAGACGTCTGTTTTTCTCACAGTCTGTTTGACTTGCCATCAGAGTGGTATCTAAAGACCCGTCAGAGTGTTCAGCAGTTCACCATCTGTCAGATCGGTGAGTTTAACCTTCAGCTGTTTGTTTTGAGTTATTGAAAAAAACCTTTTTTTTTATTGTCTCTGTGTTTCCTACTGGTAAAACCTCTTTGGCGCCGTTCTGAGACACTGGCTGTCATTTTGCATGCTCGTTTGGTGTTTGGCCATGTCTTGCCTGAGAGACCTAACTCTTCAGAATAAGTAGAAACTTGATCTCCATGCCGGAATCAACATTGAGGCACTTGGACCATCTTCCAGGGGAAAGTGTATGTTTTCTTTAAGCAAAAATCATACATAGCAAGATTATACTATAAATATGTTGTTCTGCATATCCCCCCCCCCCCGCCCCCGCAAATAGAGCTTTTTCTATATCAGCTTATACAGATTTCCGGTTCAGTTAAAAAAATTTTTTTTTTAATTGGAGGAAATTACTTTAAATATTGCATTGGTGTCTGCCATACATCACCATGAATCAGCCATAGGTATACGAATGTCCCCTCCGTCTTAAATCTCCCACCCCATCCCTCTAGGTTTTCACGGAGCACCTGATTTCAGCTCCCTGTATCATGCAGCAAATTTCCACTGGCTGTCTACTTTACATGTGGTAATTTATTTGTTTAGCACTCCTAACTCTGTGTATGGTTTGGCTCTATCTCCTAATGATGAATGCTTTGGTTGCCATTTGTATGTGATGAAACAAGGTTGCATTGACTGTCTTAGCTCTTATATATTACTGTGCAGTCCTGAGTGTATGTGTTTGGTGTACTTGTAAAAGACCAAAGTAAATATTTTAGGTTTTGTGGGTCATATGGTCTACATATGAAGTTACAACAACTCAGTGCTGCCTTTGTTAATGAGGAATCAGCTGTAGTTAATACATAAATGAATTGAGCATGGCTGTATTTCAGTAAAACTGTTTAAAAAAAAAACAGGTCCTGAGATATTTTACTGATTGTTGCTTTTCCTGTGAATGAGTAACACCTGTGTGTGTTCGCTGTCTGTCTGCTGTTTTCTTATTTATTTGTCCTTTGCTGTTTTCTTATTTATTTTTGGATGCTGGATCTTCATTGTGCGGGAGGGCTTTCTCTAGTTGCAGTGCCCTGGGCTGCTCTTTGTGCATCCTTTGGAGCGTAGGATGCTCTTGTTGCAGAGCACGGGCTTTTAGTTGCCCGAGGCATGTGGAATCTTCCAAGACCAGGGACCAACCCCATGACCCCTGCATCAGCCTGCAGTTTCTTATCCACTGTATCATGAGGGAAGTCCTGCTGTTTTTCTGTTGTGATTGTGTTTAATTGTGAGACCTCTTTGAAAGTATGGGAAACAGCACTTGAATACGTTCGTATTGTTTCCCCCTTCTTCAAAGTCTTTTACTTTTGATCTTTTTAACAACACAAACATTTAAAAATTGTTCAAATGTGTAAATCTTCATATATTTTAGTGTCTCTTGTTTTAAAACTATAAAAGTGTCTTGTAAAGCAACTATACTGCAATAAAAATTAATAAACTAAAAACTAATAAAACTGTAAGTGTCAATATTCTGTGTTTGAACAGCCATTTACAGTTATTTCAGGAATTTGTGTGAATTACAGTTTGACGGTTCTCATGTTTTGACTCTTTCCCTTCCTCCCTTCATTCCTTTCTTCCTTCCTTTGTTTCTTTTTTAGAATTTATCCTAAAGCCTATGTAGTAACTTTGGGTGTAAAGAACTGACTCCTGATTTGATACTCAGAGAGGCAAGAACCCCATTCCAGTGCTAGAGGGGATATGTGCAGGACGTTTTTTGAGTTAGCTTCCGGTAGCTTTTCTCTTGGCATTCATTCTGTCCACCATCACTCTTCTAGGATTGTCTGTGTTCTCCAGTATTGAAGGCGAGTCGAACAAGTATGTATAAAGACCTTTGGCGAAACACCTGGCTCTCGCCTGTTTCTCTTCTCCACCTGCTCCCCCTTCAAATTCTGCTTCAGGCTCTGACCCCTTTGGCCCTGGATGCCCCACAGTCTCCCTGCTCCCGGGCCCGCCACCCCGCCTCCCCTGCAGACGCCGGCTGGCCCTTCAAGTCTCTCAAAGCAGCACCGTCCCTGGGGGCTCTCCCAGCACCCCCTGGACCGTCAGTGCCCCTTGCCACGCGTCCTTCACTCCTGTGTGTTTCTTCAGGATTGCAGTCAGCAGTGTTACAATGAGGGGGACGCAGCTCCCAGGCCCCAGCGGCCAGAAAGGATGTGAATGGCACCCCCCTCTCTCAGTGGGGGTCAGACTGTGTGCCTTTGTTCACTGGCCCCCAGCACCAGTCATAGTACTTGAAACACAGCTGGCATTCAAATACAGCGAACTCTTGAATAACACAGGGTTTGAACTGCCTGAGCCCACTTACACTCACTAAATACACACTGTGGTACTGTACGCCCCACAGTGGGGTCTGTGGGTGCAGAGGGCCTGTGGCTGGACCCAGGGCAGGCTCTAAAGTATACTCAGATGTCTGGCTGTAAGAACAGCTGGTGCCCCTAACCCCCATGTTGTTCAGGGGTCAGCTGGACTTCTCAAGGGGAAGGAGGAGCCCACTAGGAAGCCTGCTCCATGAGCCAGAATTTTAAGTGTTTTCTGTCTTTTTCTCCTTCTGTTTGTTTTTGTTGCTAGGTATGTAGCTCATTCATGTAACTTCTTCCTCTTCCCTACGACATTTGGGGTTTTGGACTCAGAGTTCTCTTTCCAGGCTTCCAGTGTTCAGTTTTTGAACCAGTATGGCTTCGACTATAACAAGGTATGGCCTGGGAGGAGGGGGCCCAGAGGGTTGAGGGGCCGGGTGTCCACCTGGTCCCAGTCCGCTTCCTGTCGCCCTTCTGACTTGTCCACGTACAAGCGGACGACAAAGGTTTCTTTCTGTGCTGTCACACAGATGATGCCACTGACTCGTTTCCTGGTCTCTCCCTGTCTTTAGTTTCTCAAAAATGGGATCCCCTATATGAACGAAGAACAGGAGAAGAAAATTAAGCACAACATTCTGACTGGGAACTGGAAAGTTCGCAGGTAAAGCCCGCTTCTCCGGGTGCTCTGTAGGTTTCTTTGTTGCTGCTGTGTTTCTGGCTTTGCTGGACGTGGTAACCTCACACTGTCCCCTTAAGCTGGGCTCAGCCACACATGACAGCCCGGAGTGCTGGTATGCCGTTCCTATGCCTGAGATCAGAAACCTCTCACTGCATAGCGTGGGATGAAGGGGCAAAAGAACTGACTCTTAACTTGGTCCTCAAAGAGGCAGGAACTCCATTCCAGTGCTAGAGGGGGAAAATGGCTCTGTGGGACTTCCTGTGAGAGCCTTAGGGTTTTTCAAGGCAGGTCACAGGTAACCTTGACCATGTGGCCCTATAGCTCAGCTTGGTCATGTTGCCCCATGAGTTTGATCTGTGTGTTCCCCGAGGGCAGGGTCTCTGCCTTGTCTCTCTGGCCTCCAGTGCCTGTTGTTGTATGTTAACCCGGTCGTGCTGTGGGGCTTGGGCCAGGCCTGCTCAGTGGCCTTGTGCGCTGGAAGGAGCCGCCACCTGGGCCCAGGTCTGCTGAGCATTGTGCGGTTCTGAGCCAATCCTTTAAGTTCCTTGGGTTTTCGATTCTTTGCCTTTATCGGTGAGAGGGTTAAATTAGACAGCTTTTAATTCTGGAATGTTATGATTGTCTGGTCCAAATCATTATGTAACGTTGGAATTTTATCCTTGTTCTTGGTTTTATATAAAAATACTGCTTTGGAAGGGAAAAGCAACTTGAATTTTTAATCTTCTGTTATGTTCAAATGTTCGAGAAAAGGCTTTCCTTTTCTCCATGTGACACAGTGTTCTTGTATATCTAACACAGGAAAAGATGTACTTACCAAAGTTCCTTTCTTTTCCATTCTTCACCAGATGGTGCTTTTCCACCTCTGAGAGGGGCACTGAGGAGACGGACCCGATAGGCTCCCTTAGTGTTGGTTGTCTCCCAGCCCCTTCCCCCCACAGGCCGGTCAGCGGGAGGGGGGCCTGCCCCTGTGGACAGACCCGAGGGTGGAGGCCAGGTGTTTGGTTTCCTCTTGCGACACAAGACTCGGAAAAGAAATGGTCTTTCTGGGGTCCGTTTTCTTGCCAGGATCACAGGGTGAAAACGGGCGCCTTCAGAATCCCCTCCCGCATTAGTGTTGTCTCACGTGCCCATTTTCAGCTCTCTGGACAAAGACCAGATCAAGGTGGTGATTGACGAGGTGACGCGCTGGCTGGACCTGGCGGAGGAAGGGGACTGGATGACCCTCCCTGGTATTGCTGGTAGGCAGGGGCGGCCCCCCGACCTGGGAGCTGGGAGCAGGAACTGTCACCTGTGGGGAGCATCCCTTCTCCTCCGGTGGACCCTGGGTGTCGGCTCAGCAGACACGTGGTCCCTGTGATTAGATGGAGCTCTGACCTCGGGTGGGAGGTTGGGGGGCTGTCCACCTGTTCTTAATTTTAAGGTTGAGGAAGTCAGGTTCTGCTCAGCACCATCCTTTTCATCCCAATCCTTAGTGCCCCTTGGACTCTTTCTTTATTTCTGTTAATCTCTGAATGTTTCCCCCACAGTTCAGTGTGGGGTTGCTGCCCTACATTAGCAGTTCTCAGCCTTGGTCATTGGACCCCAGGGGTTGCTGAGACCCTTTCCACAGGGTCCATGAGGTCAGAATGGTTCTGAAAACATGGTTTGGCTGCTGCTTGCTGCTGTCCTTGTGCCATCTGCACTGGCGGTCCCGCAGCCCCTGTGAGTGATGCCCCTGGCGCCTCCGCACAGGTGGCGTGGGAGCATCTGGCCGCACAGCACTCATGTTCTTTGTTGCCACTTCCAGTTTAAAAAAATTCTGACTGAAGAACCTTGTGAGTGAAATAATAATTCTTAGTTTTATTAAATTTCAACATTTCATTGCTCGTCTTTTACAACGTTCTGTGCATCAATAGAAGTATGGAAGAAATAAATGTGCGTGAAATGTGGCTGCTGCTTCCTGCAGTACAGTGGTTACCTCAAGGAAAAGCACTTGGGCAGGATTTTGTGTTGAGAGCTGAGTTAGCTGCCTTCCATTTTTTTTTTAATTTTTTTTTTAAGGAAAGTAATTTTTTTTTTCTTGGCCATGCTGTGAGGCTTGTGGGATCTTAGTCACCTGAGCAGGAATTGAACCTTAAACCTTTGGCAGTGAAAGCAAGGAACCCTAATCACTGGACTGCCAGGGAATTCCCCAAAGGAATATAATTTTCACTTGAAGGAACTGACTGGTTGTTTTGATGTGGGTATTTTCAGTCACCTTCTCAAGTGAAAAAAGTAAGCCTTGTCTTCAGGAAGACTAACCCCTAGTGTTTAGTAGAGATGAGATTTGAGCTTTCAGTCAGAAACTGAAATTTGAGATTTCATCTCTCACGGTTAGCTCGACAGCTTTATGAGACTTTCTGATGAGATCAGTGGCCACATGTACGAGTGTGTCTTGATGGCATCTCATGATATGTGAGCATGTGGAAGGTGGTGTGTATAATCAGGAAACCAACATTCTCCAAATAACCAGTGCGTGGCGTCACACAATCATAGGCAAAAGTGTAATGGGTTTATTATTTTTCAAACCTTACAGTTTTTAGTGTCATGTGTATGGTTTTAATTTCTGACATGGTGGACATCAAGACCTGTAACCCACACACACAAAGGCTCTTTGGGGTCCTCCGTTTGAGAGTGGCCCTGAGATCAGAGACTCAGAGAAAGCTGCCCTGGTTCATGCCGGGCCGCCCCCGTCACTCGGCCTGGGGACAGCGAAGAGCTGTCTTCCCACGTGCTTCCTCCATCTCTCTGCTGTTGCTGCCTGCGAGGCTTCTCCTGAGGGGAGGGTGAGCTGCCCTGCCAGCGTCTCTGGTGGTTCCGTGCAAGCCTTGTTTCCTTGCTGCAGGCTTCCAGGCCTTCGAGGTCCAGCTCGTACTGAGGAAGGCCCTCCCTGACATCTGGACGGTGCTGAGAGACCAAGGGGTGAGTTCCCACCTGGAGGGGCCAGCCCCCATCATTTCTGTCTCATTTGGCCAAATCGGGCCTCTGTGAAAGGCTTCTTCCCCCACTCCTTCCCGTTTGACATGAGGGACCACTTCTTTGGCCCCATTCCCGGGATGCTCCATGCTAAGTCCCTTCAGTCATGTCCGACTCTTTGCGACCACATGGACTGTAGGCCAGGCTCCTCTGTCCTTGGGATTCTCCAGGCAGGAATACTGGAGTGGGTTGCCATTTCCTCCTCCAGGGGATTTTCCCGACCCATGGAAAATGGGGATGGAAACTGTGTCTCTTACGTCTCCTGCATTGGCAGGCGAGTTCTTTACCACCAGCGCCACCTGGGAACCCCAGAGAGGCCTTGGGGCGTCTGCCTGGTGGCTCAGTGGTAAAGGGTCCACCTGCCATCGCAGGAGACATGGGTTTGATTCCTGGCCCGGCAAGATCCCACCTGCCACTGCAGAGCCTAAACCCATGCACCAGCGGTGGAGCCTGGGAGCATTCCCAGGATGCGGGAGCTTGTCTCCTCCTCTTGCGCTCAGGTGATTGTGAAGAAGGTGAGTACGCAGCACCGCTGGTATCTTGAGACCACCTCCTGTGATCGAGAGAGCTGCTGGAAGGAGAAGATTCTTCTCTCTGCAAGGGGCTTTTCTGTGTTTTTCCAGATGCTGGTGAAAGCCCGGAAGGTAGGGAGAGAATTCTCTTTCCTTGGTCTTTTTGCAGTGTTTTGTATCTGACTGTAGAGACAAATGAGTCCTTCAACAGTAAACTCAGATTCCTTAAAATGAGTGGTTTCTTTTTGTTAACTAACTTTGTGGATCTAACCTTGTTTTACAAAGTCATGATAGACTAATTTGGGGAAAGACTGTCCCTGTGAAATATTACCATTCCCTTGCTCCTTTCGTGCACACAGGCATTTCAATACAAATTGACTTAAAACTGCTTGGGGACCGCGTGTGTCTGCTTCACGGCTTAGATCCCAGTGTGGCTGGGGCCTCAAGTCCCTCTGACCCACTGGTTTGCCTTTCTAGCATTTGAGCAGTCCGGCTGCCTTTCACGGGAGTGGATTGCGTGTGGGGATGGAATTACCATGTCATCAGAATGCAGTGGGTTCTAAAGCTACACCCTTTGGCAGAGACAGCAGTTAGTCTACAGCGTTTGTTTTATTTTTAAAATTTCATTTCTCTCACCTGTTGATTTCCTCCAAGTAGCCCTTAGTGGGACATAACATGATGATGGATCTGCTGCATCTCCATGAGAAGTTCTTCAGACCTCTCCCAGGTAGGGCCGACCCATCCTTCTCCTTCCTCTGACTCAGCTTGCCATCGGGCAGGGGGGTGGGCCCGGCTTTGTGCTCCTGAGCAGCCCCTACAGGCATCGGGTTTCCAGAGAGGTCCGGCGCATCTGTGCCTGTTACTGTTTTCCTGGAACTAGGTGACTTTCTCGGAGAAGGCAATGTCAACCCACTCCAGTACTCTTGCCTGGAAAATCCCATGGACAGAGGAGCCTGGAAGGCTGCAGTCCATGGGGTCGCTGAGTCGGACACGACTGAGTGACTTCACTTTCACTTTTCACTTTCATGCACTGGAGAAGGAAATGGCAACCCACTCCAATGTTCTTACCTGGAGAATCCCAGGGACGGGGGAGCCTGGTGGGCTGCCATCTATGGGGTCGCACAGAGTCGGGCACAACTGAAGCGACTTAGCAGCAGCAGCAGGTGACTTTCTCAGGGAGAAAAACTTATATTTGATTGATACTCCCCACCCCCCACCCCCACATTACAGAAGTTGTTCAGTCTCACTGTAAAACTTAGTGAAATCAGAGATGTGCAGAAAAAACAAACTTGCCTTTAATCACGGCTGTAATTCTTACACTTTTTGCTTTTTCTTCTGTTTTGACTTTTCCATGGGCTTCCCGGGTGTCGCATTGGTAAAGTGCCTGCCAGCCAATGCAGGAGATGTAAGAGACCTGAGCTTCATCCCTGGGTTGGGAAGATCCCCTGGAGGAGGAAATGGCAACTCACTCCAGTATTCTTGCCTAGAGAATGCCATTGACAGAGGACCCTGGTGGGCTGTAGTCCATAGGGTCGCAAAGAGTCGGTAGCACACACACACATAATCTTAATTTGCTTTTTCCTTTGTTTTGGCTTTTACATATTTGACCACACAATGTATTTTATTCCGTTTGGCTTTTTTTCCACTCACCCAAAGCATTTATTTATGTCCTTAACTTGAAATCATTTCAGTGGCCATACGGTACTGTCTAATGGCTGTCCCGGTCTTTTCCATGACGGATGCTGTTGGACACACTGCAGTGTGATGGAGTGTTAACAGCATGCATTCAAGAGTCATGCTTGAATCCTCATTCCATCCCTTGTTACACATGATCCTGAGCAAGTTACTTTAATGTAGCTGTTCTCTTTTCTTGTCTGTAAAATGGGGATGATCATAGTATCAGAATTGGGGATTAAATGAACTAACACTGCTCAGAGAACACTATTCTGCTGTTCAGTCGCTCAGTCATATCGCACTCTCTGCACCTCCATAGGCTGTGGCACACCAGGCTTGCCTGTCCTCCACTGTCTCCCAGAGTTTGTTCAAGCTCATGTTCATTGAGTCAATGATGCCGTCCAACCGTCTTATCCGCTGTCACCCCCTTCTCCCGCCCTCAGTCTTTCCCAGCATCAAGGTCTTTTCCAGTGAGTCGGCTCTTTGCATCAGGTGGTCAAGGCATTAGAAAACACTAGCATAGCTGGAAAGGGGTGAACAGTTTCCCTGAGATTTTTCTAGGAAATGAATTAATAAAACACCTCAGTTTGAGCATCTTGAGAGATTTGGGGAAGAATTAAGTGTCAAATAATCACTTCCCCCAAACTAAGCAGACAGGCAAACAAAGAAATTGCTGAAACAAAAGCTATGGCAGAAAGGCCCCTGGAGGCAACCGGCTGGCCCCATGGAGAGAGCTGTGCAGGTGCTGGGGGTGGTGAGTGGCCCAGGGCGGGGCAGGCGATCCTCTCACCTTGTGGGGGTCCAGAGTTAATGCCCCAAACTGGGAGACCACTGAGCAGCATAAGCTTTGTTTAGAAGTGGTGGGAGTACACACCAAAGGAAAAAATTGAAGATCACTGCCGTCAGGGAATAGGAAATGGGAGGTTAATGAGGAGAGGGTGAGCAGAGAGATTTTGGTTTGTTGGTTTTGCAGTGAGCCTCTTTAAAAGGTATGTGGTATAATTTTGACAAATATTCAAATTATAGGTGATTTTTATCAAGGCACTTACAATTTTTAACTTAGTGGATTTTTCTCTGAACAGTTATTTACAGATTTCACATTTGCCTTTTCAGTAATCTTTCTCCCTTTTACCATTGACTACAACTTTGCAAACTGCATTAACTAAGGTTGGTTATAGACAATAGTCTGAATTTAATGGAAAACTGTTCGACTTCTGCTGTAACAAAGGGTAATGTCAGGTTGGTTTAAGATTCAGAAATCCTTAATGATGAGGAGCAAGGATGTTTTCAATTCCTGTTTTGTTTTATTTGCTTTAGTAACCAGTGTTGGTGACAAGCTAGATTGGAGAATTTCTTCCCATTTTTACCGTGAACTCACTTCTGACTACCTGGGTCTTTCCCTTCAGAAAGCTACGATGAGTTTAAGCTGAATATCCACAACCTATTTCCTGTTCTCATTGACACCAAGAATGTGACAAAGGATATCTGGAAGGTAATTAAACTCCTTTGGGAAAGGAACACTTCATTAGTCCCAGGAACATTTAGCTTTCTCACTCTTTTCAGAAATTGTTTCGTGAACCCTTTTATCATATTTTATAGCCAGTATTGGTTTTTTAATTTGACTACCTGTGAGTCATATTGGCTTATATGTGATCTTTTTTTCTTTCCCTCCTTCAAGTTCTCATGCTTTGACTTATTGCTGTCTAGTTCATGGGCTTATTTAGATGGGTCAACAGAACAACTTATTCTAGAGCTTGGTAGATACCTTGTGTGTGTTTCAATGTGCTTAAAAGTTGTCAGGGTTGGGGGGCAGGGACCCCGCTTGAAAAATTTTACAGAGCATTCGGGTCAAGGAATTTCAACTCAGATAACAAAATCACCTGAGAAGGTGAATATTGATACCTGGGCCACACCTTTAGCTCCTCTGGTGTGGAGGGGCTGGGAGCGGCATTTCTCCAGCTGCCAGGTGACTTCTGTGGTGCGGCTGGGGTTGTGCACTGCCCATGGAGAAGAGAAGCATCCAGCTAGTTAAGATCCTGCTTAAAAGTTAAACTGAGTGTTCTAAATAAAGCCTTAAGCTGACGCCACAGAACTGGGACTGGGTTACTTGGTACGTCTTTGCCCAGGGACACACTTACTGCTCGTACCTATATTTGCAGCTCTGACGGTGTGCTGTGATGCTGCCCGTCTCTACGTAACTGAGTCATAGGGCAAAGTGGGGAGGACGTGGGGGCTGATCTGAGGGAGTGAAGATAAGGTGAACTCTAGGACTTGGTGACCTGGCAGGTCCTTAGACTGCCCAGCGACCATATGAGTCCCTGGCCACAGTTTGATGCCATGGAGTCCTTAAACACTTGTCTTTGAGGGAAGATGGTATGAGTTGTTTGTGGCAGTGTTTGTTTTTTTTTTACTGGAGGACAATTGCTTTATAATATTATGTTGGTATCTGCCATACATCAACATAAATCAGCCACAGGTATACATATGTCTCCTCCTCTTGAGTCTCCTTTCCACCTCTTACCCCATCTCACTCCTCTAGGTTGTCAGAGGGCACCGGGTTGAGCCCCCTGGGTCCACAGCAAATTCCCACTGGCTATCTGTTTTACATACGGTAATACCTATGTTTCCACGCTACTCTCCCGATTTGTTGTGCCCTCTCCTTCCCACACTGTGCACCAGCTGTTTTCTCAGTCTGCATCTCCTTTGCTGCCCTGCATATATGTTCATCAGTACCATCCTTCTAGATTCCACATGTATGTGCTAATATACAGTATTTGTCTTTCTCTTGCTGGCTGAGTGGAGTAGATGTAGATTCATCTACCTCATTAGAACTGACTCATGCATTTCTTTTTTTATAGCTGAGTAATATTCCATTGTATATATGTATGTGGCAGTTTTTTTCTAGGCTGGGTTATCGGGTCCCAACCAAGTACACTAGGTACTCTGTCATTCACAGTTAAGGAATAAGGACCAGGTGTGCGTGAAGAGGACCTGGAGTTTTCAAGGTCTTTTAATGGCCACTTGGTAATACCCGAGGTGCTCGCATGCTCAGTCATGCTCAACTCTTTGTAACCTTGTGGACTGGAGCCCACCAGCCCCTCCTGTCCATGGGATTCTCCATGCAAGAATACTGGAGTGTGGGTAGCCATATCCTCCTTCAGGGGGTCTTCCCAAACCAGGGACTGAACCCTCGTTTCCCGCACTGTAGGCGGACTCTACCACTGAGCCAGCCACCTGGGAAGTCCATTAAGCAGAGAGGAAACAAAACCTCAAATGTCTTACTCTCCCTCATTTGTTTTCCATAATTACAGGAACTCAATTTCCCAAGGGTTTCAAATCTCTCAGAAGTTTATGAAGTCCTGAACAGGTAAGGAGGCTGTTTTCGGGGGGTGCTTAGAGAGCAGGGGTTCCCAGCTGGGCCAGTTTTGTTCCCTAGGGCACCTTTGGCAGCACCGAGACATTTCGGTTGTTTCAGCTCAGGGAGCTCCTGGCACCTCGTGAGCAGAGGCCAGGATGCACAGGAGAACCTTCAACACAAAGAATTCTCCAGCTCCAGATGTCACTGGTGCTGAGCTGAGGAACCCTGTTCTAGAGGGGAGGGGGCCTGGGAGGGGACTTAGAGCTGTTTGATTTCAGTTCAGTTGCTCAGTTGTGTCTGACTCTTTGCGACCCCATGAACCATGGTGCTTTCTGTTTGGCGAGGGTTTTATTTCTCTTGTGATCTGTTTGATTGTTGGAGTGATAAGCTCCATGGGAACAGGTTTTATTCTTCCTTTGCACTCTTTCCTTTGGGCCTAAACAGTGCGAGGCACAGTAGGTGCACATTAAACTTCTGAGCTACTGAATGAACCTGGTACCTGGTCAAGTTCCTGATCTTCCCACGGGAATAGCAGTCCAGTTTTCCCTCATGCCTGGCCATACCGCGGACATGTGCCGGTGGGAACGTGTTGTCTGCAAGGAGGAGGCTGGGGTCTGCTCTGCCGGCTCCTCCCTCCCCAGCTGGTGTCTTTCCCCATCCTTCACCAGCTCCCGGAGCTTGCTCAGCCCAAGTCCACTGAGTCAGTGATGCCATCCAACCATCTCATCCTCTATCATCCCCTTCTCCTCCTGCCCTCAATCTTTCGCAGTATCAGGGTCTTTTCCAGTGAGTTGGTTCTTTGCATCAGGTGGCCAAAGTATTGGAGCTTCAGCTTCAGCATCAGTCCTTCCAATGAACATTCAGGACTGATTTCCTTTAGGATGGACAGGTTGGATCTCCTAGCAGTCCAAGGGATTCTCAAGAGTCTTCTCCAACACCACAACTCAAAAGCATTAATTCTTCAGCGCCCAGCTTTCTTTATGATCCAGCTCTCACATCCGTACATGACTACTGGAAAAGCCATAGTTGACTAGACGGACCTTTGTCGGCCAAGTAATGTCTCTGCTTTTTAATACTCTGCCTAGGTTTGGGGCGCGGAGGGTGGCTGGGGGCAGTTGCAGGTGGGACCTCTTAGGGAAGAAGCTGTCTCTGTTGGTCACCGTCGTCCAGCCACGCCCATGAGTGCCTGGCCCGGTCCCCAGTGGCCTCTTACAAGTTTCCAGGAGGTGCTCTTTCCTCTA
The DNA here is from genome assembly GCF_002263795.3 of Bos taurus. Classification (NCBI taxonomy): domain Eukaryota; kingdom Metazoa; phylum Chordata; class Mammalia; order Artiodactyla; family Bovidae; genus Bos; species Bos taurus. The sequence continues at coordinate 96,078,562 of NC_037336.1, forward strand.
CTCACAGCATCACTTACTTGCAATGTGACAGTGTCCTCTGGCCTCTTATGCTTCATCTTTTTTTCCTTTCTCACACGGACCTCCTGGTCCTTGTGAAGCCAGAGGCGGGAATCTTTCAGCGTCCCCTCCTCGCCTGCAGACGCGTCTGCAGTGTTGTCACCTTCAGCACCCTCTCTCCCGTCACATCGGATCCCCTCCAGTGTCCTACAGGGCAGGAAGGGCTGTCCTCCCACGGCCTGCCCACCCTCCTGGCCCCACCCCTTCCCTCCTCGCCTCGCCCTCCGTGACACCCCTCCACCCCCCCCCCCCGCCTTACCTCGCCCCTTCCCTCATCGGCCCCTCCCCCTCCCTCCTGGGCCCCCACCCCTTCCCTCCTCACCCCCGTCCCCCGCCCTCCTCACCCTCACCGCCTGCAAAGTCCCAGCCCCTCCCTCTGTCTGTCCCTCGGCTTCAGCATCCCTTCTTCTAGCTCAGAAAGCATGATGCTCTCCTTGGTCCCCACCCCTCCACCGCGGTCCTTGTCCTTCTTGTTACAGCAAGTCTGTTCAGAGGCCCCGCCTCTGCCCTGGTGCCCTGAGGCCAGTTGTCTTCTCTCCACGGCACTCTGTTTCCCCATCTGGTGGGAGGATGCACAGAGGCGTTTGGACCAGGGCGTGGCAGGGGTTGGGGGGGGGGCGGGTAAGGGGAACCCCTCGCTGGCATCTGACGCAGTGGGCACCCCTCCCACTTCCCTTCAGTTGAGCCCTCTCCTGGATCTCTTATTTTATGGTGAGGGTTTTCCTCTCTCTTCTGCGTGCTCCCCTGTGGTCCCTCCACTCTTGAGGGCCCCTCCGCAGCTCTCTTCTTCCTCCTGACCATGCCCCTGGGTGACTGAGTCCACCTCGTCAGCCTCAGCAACCGCTTCTGTCCCACCGGGGCTCCAGACTCCTGCTTGCTGTCCTTGGTGGTTCCTGCCCCAGGAGGCCTGCAGGCACCTTCTCGGCCCCCCTGCCCCCCTGTCCATCCGTCAAGCCTGCTGCTGTCGAGTTGCTGCAGCAACTTCTGCCGCCCCAGCGCCGGGCTGACAGCATCTGTGCGGGCGCTGAATCTAGACCTCTTGGGCTTAAACCCCAGCTTTGCGGCTCACTGGCTTTGTGCGTGAGCTTGAGAACGGCTTAACCTCTGCATGCCTCAGTGTTACCACCTGAAGAGAGGGGGTCATTGCACAGAACACCCACGCTGGCCCTGAGGGTTACACGAGCTCGCACGTGGGAGGGGAGCTGGGGCGTGCCCTGCGTGTCGTCGACATTTAGCGGGACGTCCCCTGCCGGGCAGATCCACGGCCACCTTGCGGCCCAGGCACATGCCGCTTAACAGATGAGGAAGCGGCGTCACAGCTAGTAAGTGGATAGGGAGGCGCCAGTAGATTCTGTTGGGAATCAAATGAAGGGAAGATTTCCCTGTTGAGGGCTGCCCTCGTTCACCCACGTGCCAGGACCGAGCCCTGGAACGCATCCCAGAGCCGGACTTCCTGTATCTTCTAGTCTAGTCCTGTGAGTTTTACTCCCCGAACGTCCTACACTCTGTTCCTTTTTCGGCATCCTCAAGAGTCATTGCTTTCACTCAGGCTTTTACCTTTTATTCCTGTGGTGTCGGGAGCTCCTACCTGGTAGCTGGTTGTCCCTGACCTACTTTATTTCTTGTGCTGAGTGATCACCACTGGAGTGATCTTCTACAACGTGAATTCGACTGGATCCTGTTTCTCTTCTGTGGTTCTTGACGCCCCCATGCATCACCCGAGCTCTTTCCCGAGCCCCTGCTTTCACCGCGGGGTGCGGCCACACTCAGGTTTCGGCGTCACAGGTCGGGGCTCGCCCTTTGCGTCGTGTCTCCGCCTGCTCTTCTGTCGGCCCCAACACCTGGTGCCACCCGCTGTCCACTCAGCCCCACTGATTTCCTGGGCTCAAGGCTTCCTGGAAGACCAGCACCGTGGGCACTGCATTCCTCGGGTGCGCTGGACAGTAAGGCCCCGAGGGCAGAGCCGGCCCGGAGTTGGTCCTGGCGCCTTCCTGGGGTCACACATCTGGTAGATGCTCAGAAAGATGCAGGTGGAGCTTCTCACATTGCTGTTCTTTCCTCTGTCCTGTTGCCGGGTTAATGAGACCCATCTGCCCATGCCTAGATCCCTGGTTTTTGTCTGCTTAAATTTTACATTCTATTAGAAGCACAGTTTGTTGTGATTTAAAAAGAGTCCTTTTTAAATCGCACACTGTGTGTGTGTGTCTGTACACACATGTGCACAGTCACGTCTGACTCATTATGACCCCATGAACTATAGCCCACCAGGTTCCTCCGTCCATGGAATTCTCCAGGCAAGAATACTGGAGTGGGTTGCCATTTCTTTCTCCAGGGGATCTTCCCAACCCAGGGACTGAACCCCCGTTTCTTGTGTCTCCTGCAACCACAGGCAGGTTCTTTCCCAACTTCGCCCCCTAGTCCCAGTACGGAGGGCACTTTTGGTTAACTCGAGAGGGTGAAGGGCACACAGAGGGACCGTTTTCAGCGAACGTTCTTTACCTTTCTTCTCTCCTAGTGACTTGAACCCCACCAAGAACTCTGGGCCAGTGATCATTCACGCCAGCAGGTGTGAGAAGTACGGTAGGTCCCCTGGGCCGGGCTCCCAAGTGGTCAGCGTGGCTTTGAGGTGCTGGCGCTCAGGCCAGTCCCCACGTGGAGGTGTGGGGGGGCCAGGTGGGGCTTCTCCAGCGCCCTGTCCATGTTGTAACCCCTCCCTCAAAAGGAGCAGTCCCAGGGGCCATGAGTCTGTTGGGAAGTCCTCTGCTTCCTGCTTCCATGGGTCCTCTTGCCACCATGTGTGTGAGGGGGACTAGGTCAGGGTGGCATGAAGCTGGGACAAGGGTCATGGTCTCTGGAGGAATAGCCGTGGGTGTGTTGTGTGTGCATGGCCGACGTGGGTGTGTACCTGGGGGACCTGGGGGCGTGCCCTCTCCCAGGCTGCGTTCTAATGGCTGTCCTCGTGCTTCTGGGGAAACCCTGCAGTGGAGACCAAGTACCCCCACGAAGCGGCATACGACGCCTTCCTGTGCGGGTCAGGTGAGCGCCGCCGCCCCCTTCCAAAGTTGGGGGTGGCTCGCGTCTTCTTTGCAATAATCCCCCACTGTCCCTGGGCACCCCCCGCCCCATTTACTTCCAGGTGGGCGGCCCCTTGGAAGTAAAGCCTGAGTTTGCGTATCACGATAAGGTGGGCGGGTGTGCCTTGGTGTCTGTCACGTTGCTAGCTTCTTCTCTTCCAGTTCTGTTGAAAGTGGCGCACCTGCTCCTGTGGAAGGTACACAGGTGAGTGTCGCTCTCATCCTGTGACCGGCCCGTGGTCGGGGGTGAGCCAGGGCCGCGGGGCGCCCACGCTCTCCCAGAGGAGGAGGATGCGTGTTGTGTAAACAACATGTTCATGAGCAGCGGGCAGCTCGCCTCCATGGGTGGCCTTCCCCCCTGACCCCTGGGCTGGTCCCTGCCCTCCTGCCTCTTGTCCCAGCCTTGGGAAAAGTCCCTGTCAGGCCAGGCCGTGGGTGAGGCTCGGGTCCCAGTGCCGTGTGCCCGCTCCATCTGTTACCCTCCTGTTTCCTCATACCGTGTGAATCACAGTGAGCTGAGAAAACAGAGCCGATCCGGGGGACAGATAATCCGTGCCGGGTTCACAGTCGGGCTGGGGGAGAGGGCAGGGACTTGGACTAAGGCACCTGCAGGGGAGGTTCTTAAAACCCCAGACTGGAATCGGAGCCGCGCATTCTCAGGGCCTCAGCCTCCCTGCAGGGCCCTGCTCGTGGGCACCAGCTGCACGTGTGCCTCACACTCAGCAGCACCACCCTTGCCGCACACGTGTGCCCGGTAGGATACAGCATGCCCGGGGCAGGAGCCGAACAAAGTTGTGTTCTCTGGGGCTGACCTAAAAGTTTTCAGACTGTACCCTGTTCATCTGGGTATTGCCTGCACTTGTCCATTTTGGCAGAGGGTACCATACTGGCAACCCACTCCAATATTCTCACCTGGAGAATCCCATGGGCAGAGGAACCTGGCGTGCCATGGTCCATAGGGTCGCAGAGAGCTGGACATGACTGAAGCGACTAAGCACGCACGCACTGTACATAGAAATAGCCTGTGACACGCCGGTGTGAAGCTTGTAACTTGAGATGTTGATAGCTTAAGAAATCCACCCTCTCCCTGCCCCCATCTCTGTCTTCCCTGCACCCTGACAGCGGGGAGCAGTGGAGCCTTTTGGTGCCCTGGTATCTGGGCCTCGCCTCCTTCATTTCTTTTACTCCTCACCACCTAACCACCCTCCTTGGTGTAGAGGGGTTCCGCGGCAGCCCAGGCCCTCCTGACCCCATGGCTCCTACTTTCTCGGACGTGTGGCGGGGGCTGGTGACAGAACCAGGCTGTGGGGGGAGGGACGGTCCTTTGGACAAAGTGGGGGGTGATGCCCTCTCGAGGGGCGACAGAAGGGACCTTCCTCTCATTCTCTGACCTGTGGCTGGTGCTCGTCAGCCCAGAGGTGTTCACCGAAGTGTTGCCAGCAGATGGTGACCCCTGGACGCTCCCCCTGGGCTGGGGCTATGCTGAGAGCTCGCTGGTTGTGAGGGGGACATCCAGCAACAGGAGCCCTAGAGCTTGCAAGGAGGGGTAGGAGGGTGGTGTCGGGCAGCGCAGTCCCGCTGTCCCCAGGCCCCAGCTGCGGCCGAGGGCCGGGCACGGCGCCCGTAGGCTGAGCACCACGGCGTTTTCCGCCCTCGCAGCGCTGTTCCCATCCCCGAGCCCAGCTTCCCGCTCTACCTGGACGTGCTGGCTCCCTACGTGAACCAGGTGAATCTTATCCGAGCCGGGGTCCCCAAAATCGTAAGTAGACTTCACTCTGCCCTTTGTAGGGGAGGGGGACAGGCTCGTGCTAGGATGCAGCATGCTCCTCTGGGCTCTCTAGGGCTTCTGACAGGAGCCAGACTCAGAGTCGAGAAGGGTGCTCACACTGAGCCTGTTATTTTCTTTCTCGTGCTTCCATGCCAGAAGCAAGGTGACCTCGCTTGTTCCTTCTTTCTCTCCCACCACCACCACCCCTGGCAGACAGGGCCTTTCCTAGTTTCTCTTTCAGGATGTTCAAGCTGGGTGGGTGGTCAGTCCGTAGGAGCTGTGGGAAATCTCTTCTCCTCCCTGCCTTCTAGAACAAGCTGGGTGGGTGGTCCGTCCATAGGAGCTGTGGGAAATCGCTTCTGCTTCCCCTCCCTGTCTTCTAGAACTTTGCGGGCCCAGACTCCCCTAGCATCCGCCCCCCCATCCTCATCCTCACCGTCAGGAAGTGGCCTGGGGTCAGCGAGCAGCAGGTCTACCGCGAGTTTCAGAACCTCTGCAAATTTGACGTCAGGAGGCTCACGCGGAGCCAGTTCCTGCTCATGACCAATAAGTTCAAGGAGTAGGTGCCTGGGCTCTCGGCCCGCCCCGCCCCCGGGAGCAGGCCAGGCCCCCGCGTCCCTGACTGTGCCCTTCCCTTGGCAGCACGCGGAGCATCCTGAAGGAGTACAGGTGCCACCCGACACTGCGGATCTCCCTGTACCGCTACTGGAGACACTCCCCGGACATCAACTGCCTGCTGCAGTAAGTGGCCGGCACGGAGCCTGCCTCGCGGGGCTGGTGGTCCCCGAGCGGGGCGAGTCGACACGGCTTGCTGGCTGGAGTGTGTTGTAAAGGGGTCGTAGACCCATAGACCCGTAGAGCACTGTGGACCTCTTTGCGACCCCCATGGACTGTAGCCCACCAGGCTCCTCCATCCATAGGATTTTCCAGGCAAGGGGATTGGAGTGGGTTGCCATTTCCTTCTCCAGGGGATTTTCCCAACCCAAGGGTCAAACCCAGGTCTCCTGCATTGCAGGCAGATGCTTTACCATCTGAGCCACTAAGGAAGCCTCTCCTGTAGGGAATAGCAGATTATTACTCGAGCATCTGCAATGCAGTGGCAACCCACTCCAGTATTCTTGCCTAGAGAATCCTGTGGACGGAGGAGCCTGGTGGGCTGCTGTCCATGGGGTCGCACAGAGTCGGACACGACTGAAGCGACTTAGTATGCATGCGTGCATTGGAGAAGGAAGTGTCAACCCATTCCAGTATTCCTGCCTGGACAATCCCAGGGACAGAGGAACCTGGTGGGCTGCCATCTGTGGGGTCACACAGAGTCGGACACGACTGAAGTGACTTAGCAGTAGCAGCAGCAGCAGCAGCAGACAATGAACAGGTGAATTGCATGGTCTGGTAGGTGATGAAAGAGAAATGAGCAGGGTCAGGAGGCAAGAGCGGTGGCCTGAGGGGAGGTTGCTCTTTGAAGGGGAAGATGGGGGCCCTTGTCGAAGACTGGCCAGGAGGGGAAGGGAGTGAGCCAAGCACACGGACAGTGGAGGGACCGGCATCCGTCCAAGCAGAGGGGGTGGTGGAGAGGGGGGCCCTCAAGTGGGGCCTCCTAGTGTTGTCGAGGGGCAGCGAGAAGCCACTGAGACAGGACGGAAGGGGCAGGAGGCGAGGCCGCAGAGGCTGGCAGGTCCCAATGGAGCGGAGGGCGCTGGGTGAGGACTGGGCGAAGCTGGGTCTCCATCCATAGTCCTGGCAGAGCAGTGGCGCATCGCTCCTCACTAAGACACTGGGGGACACAGGGCAGGAGTCGTCAGGAAGCCAGGCCACCGGGACCCACGGTTCCATTGCAGCTTGTGCCCCTCGGTGACAGAGGGGTGATGGGGGTGGTGGAGCTGGGAGCCGACAGACAGGAGCAAGGTCAAGTTTAAATCCAGGCTCTGGCGCCTGAGCAGCTGGGAAGATGGGACTGCTCTTGACTGAGCTTCAAAGGTTTCGGATTCCCGTTAGGGGCCAGATCCACTGAAAACCACGTCGTCATCGTTGTCTAGTTGGCATAAAAACTCCTTCTATGTCAACCGCATGGTGGTGGTGGAGTCGCTCAGTCGTGTCCGACTCTTGCAACCCCATAGACTGTAGCCTTCCAGGCTCTTCTGCCTGTGGAATTTTCCAGGCAAGAATACTGCCATGGGTTGCCATTCCCTTCTCTGTGCAAGCCACACCGTTGGCATATAAGTAAGTTCTTTATGTTATAATCCCAAGAAACTATTAGCTGTGGCTTGTGTATGCATTAATACTACTTGTTGTCTGCTTATAAATTAAACTTTGCTTGTTTTGAAGTGAGATGTCTTTTTTTGTAGATGTCATATGATTAAGATATCATATTTGTAGATGTTCCTTTTGAGCATCTACATATATGAAATTTGAGAAACGTTAAATAATATAACCATGGGAAAATAACCTGCAGAGATGGAAGCCTGAGCAAATGTTTCGATAATAGGCAAAGAAACTAGCAAAACAGGCAAGATATTTTGGTGACAACTAAATTTAAATGAAATCTTCATACAAAATCCCATTAAAATAAATGCTGAAAATTCTGGAGAGAGCAAAAACTCTTGGCTGCTCAGCAGTCCATTTACCTCTCCTCCTCCAACGTAAGCCACCAGGGAAGATGCCCTCTGCGTCCCAGGGCTGGTCCAGCCTCGAGAAAACGTGGGCTCCGGAGGCACACAGAAAGAACATGCCATCCGGGCAAGCGGAGGTGGGAAGGGAGAGGGGGCGGAGCCCGCGCCAGCCTCACCCGCTGGGTGCAGCCGGGGCCTCCGTGCGGGCCAGGCTGCTGACCCGGGTCCTTGTCTTGCAGAGTCTGCAGCGTCATTACCACCTGGGCCTTCATTGCGTTTCTCCTGGGAGGAGCTGGCCTGTGAGGGCAGCGAGGCCGCCTGCAGCTCCGTCCTGTCTGCACGCGACCCCCGTAGGGCTGTTTGCCTCACATCCTCCGTGCAAGTGGATCGGTACTGTCCCCACAGGGAACTGTGTTCTGGTTTCAACGTGAAAAAGTCTGTAAATATTATCACCGATAAGTCCTTTGTTTGTGGCCCAAACGTTTCTTTCTATAAATGACTGAGGAGAAGTAACGTCTCCTGGGCGTTTAAGCTCACGTTCCAGAGCATCTTCTGAACGGACAGCTAGGCATCCAGCGGAGCTGGCCACTGAGCGAGCCAAAGGCTCTGTTATTTCTGGCAGAGAAATCATTAGCCAATCGGTTGACAGGGATTTAGGCCTTAGAAATGGCCTACGTTTTAGTAAAGGGGAAAAGTAAAGCCAAGTGTCCATGTGCACAGGTGTTGATCTGTTTTTATTTATTTTGGGGTTTCTCTTTGGGGTTTTTTGGTTTGTTTGTTTTCTGGGTCAAAAATAGTTTTTACTGAGGAGAAAAGACTCCAGCCTACAAATGTGCTACTTGTAGTTAAAATTTTATATGTTTAAGTTGTAGAATATAGTATTTCATAGGTTAGAACAGAGAACAGTTAATATCAGAATCATGGAAAATGCCATGCAGAACAAGTAAATAGGACATCGTATTGTTAGGTTTGTGTAGCTCAACTCTAGTGAGTGTAAAGGTAGGTTGATTTTCCTTATTCATCTGTTCACTGATTCAGCAAATATTTACTGAACTTCTATGATGCCTAAGATGTTAGAACGTGTCTTTTGGATGTTTATGGTAATAGTCATTTAGTTTTTGTTTTTTAATTAGGTTGCCATTTATAAAATCATACACGGCCCCTGATGTTTTGCTAAGAAGCTTCCCCTCGGATAAATAGGGGTAGAGCAGACTATGGTTTTATGGTCCATGTTTGAGATAAACATTATAAACCATAAAGCATTAATACTCACTTTGGAAACAAAGTGACCTGTAGCACAGGTGTGTGCCCCGAAACAGGTAGGATCAGATTCTTTTCTTTCCTCAGCAGTGACGTGCACGTCACTTGGCCTTATCGGGAGCTGTTCTCTGTTGGGGGTTGAACTTGGCTGGGCTGTGTGCTCAGCCTTGAACTTGACTTCATTATTCAGCAAAGCCTTGAGCTCTGTGCAAAAGAGGTTTTTTCCTCTGTAAAAGCAGAAGTGTTAAGAGATGGCAGTCACCCAGAAGAAGAGTTTGGAAGCTGCCATTCTGGAACTCCCCTGTCGTCCTGGGGTGTGAGTGACACGCTGACTGATGGGCTGCTGTCCCTACAGCCTTCCGGGCAGCTCTTGTGTTCAGACCAGTGAAAGGCTTCCCTTGGTCGGGGGAAGGGGGCTTTGTCCATCTGTCCACACAGCGTCTTAGGGGAATTTTTTTCTTTTTTTAATTTATTTGGCCGCACCAGGTCTTAACTGTGGCATGCAGGGAGTCTTAGTTGGCAGCATGTGGGATATCGTTCTCTGACCAGGGATCGAACCCAGGCACCCTGCATTGATAGCACTGAGTCTTAGCCACTGGACCACCATGGAACTCCTGGGGGATTTTGTTTTGTTTTTGTCTTCCTATTGGGTATTCCTTTGTGTATGCTGTGGAAAATTCCCACTGTTTATGGGCTTTTGGGACCCTGTCTCATGGATGTGAGCCATGCAGTCAGTAGGCAAACCTGGGAAGTGAAAACAGATTTCTCAGCTGAGCCTGTGCAGTGGCCATGTTGACCTCCTGGTGTCAGGGCGCTGAGCGCTAAGCTGTCTTAGTTCTGGAGCAAGAGACCCTGTAGTTGTTTTATCAGATGTTACCCATTTGCTCTTTAACTCTTTGTCTCTTCATAAGTTGTTGCGGAGTCCGTGCTAAGGGTGCCCTCACCAGGGCCTCTGTGCTGCAGTCAGCGTCCTGCTGTCCATCCGTCCGTGGGGACCCCGGCTGGCTGCATGGTCTGCTTTCCCTCCTGGAGGAGGCTTTGGTGGTGGGATCTGAGCTGCTCAACCCATGACCTCGATCTGCTTCTGTTTATTAACTTCCCTGAGGATTCTCCACGGGTGCCGCGCTGGAGGTGCCGAGTCCAGGAAGCGCCGTGCTTGTACCACCTCCCACCCTGTGTCCCCAGACAGAGCCTCGGGGGCTTGGGGGGCAGCTCTGGGGCTCCTGCCCCCGCTCTCTCCTCAGCTCAGCTAGTTCTTCACGTCGGTGCATCTTGTGCCGTGCCTTCCCCGTCATCAAAGGAAAGAACCAAAGTGAGAAACAGATAAAGCAGACTCTCCCCTCCAGTCTGTGTGTACATGAGTGTGTGTGTCTCACGTCTTCCATTGTTTCCCTGTCTTGGCTGCGGTGAATAATGCTGCAGGAAACGGTGGGTGTGCATATCTCTCTTTGATAGTTTGTTTTCATTTCCTTTGGATATATACCCAGAGGTGGGACTGCTGGATCATATGGTAGTTTCATTTTTAATTTTTTGAGAAACCTCGATGTCGTCCTCCATAGTGACTGAACCAGTTTACAGTCCCACCAGTCGTGCACATGGGTTGCCTTTTCCCCACAGCTTTGCCAGTACTCAACTTGCAACCTGTCGTCGTCTTGATAATAGCCATTCTTACAGATGTGAGTTTATCTCATTGTCTCATTGTGGGTTTGTTTGTTTGATTTTTTTTTTTTTTGGCTGTGCCACTGGCTTGTAGGGTCTTAGTTCACTGATCAGGGATTGAACCCAGGCCCTGGCGGTGAAAGCGCCAAGTCCTGAATCCCAACCCCTGGACTGACAAGGGGATTCTCTCATTGTGGGTGGTTTTGATTTGCATTTCTCTGACATGGCTCAGTGGTGAAGAACCCACCTGCCATGCAGAAGGTGTAGGTTCACCCCTGGGTTAGGAAAATCCTCTGGAGAAGGAAATAGCAACCCACTCCCAGTATTCTTGCCTAGGAAATCCTGTGGCCAGAAGACAGAGGTGGGCCACAGTCCACGGGGTCGCAGAGGAGTCCGTCACAACTTGGCGCCTCAGCAACAACAAACAGCAACAATTAGTGACGCTGAGCACCTCTCATGTACCTGTTGGTCATTTGAACGTCTTCATTGGAAAAATGTCTATTTGGTTTCTCTGCCTGTTTTAAAATTGGACTGTTTGTTTTTTTCTTCATTGAATTATGTCAGTTCTTTATATACTTTGGGGTGTTAACCCCTTATCTGATACAGATTTCCCCCACTCTCTGAAAGCAGAGCTTTCCTGTGAAACCTTCTGAAAGCCCCAGTGGAGCAAAGTGAAGAAGCAGTTACCTGAGGACACATGTTGCTTGTAAAATGTCCAGATGGATGGGGATAAAGCACAGATGCTCAGAGACAGTGAGGACCATAGAGTGGGGTGCCAAGGTGCTAGAGTGTAGCTCCTGGGGAAGGAGCCTGGTAACGCCAGTCTTGCTCTTGAGGTGACGCTGCCCCTAGGACGTCTTGCTGCAAAACAAATACTGAACACTGTCTCTGCTTTTTATCTTTTTCCATAAAAATGAAAAACTTGATTCCTTTCAGCTAGGAATATCAGGTACTAATGTAGGCCTTTTGAAAAAGCAAAGTGGCTTAAAACCAAAAGTGGGGGAGATCTCTCCATGGTTGTGCAGCTCTTTCTCCCATTCTGCAGGCTGCCTTTTTGTTGTGTTGATTGTCCATTTTGCAGCGCAGAAACGTTTAAATGTGATGTAGTCCCACGTGTTAATTTTTTTTTTTCCTCTTTGTGCTTTTGGTGTCATATCCTAAAATCATTGCCAAGAGCAATGTTGAGAGGCTTCCTCCTTATATTTTTCTCCTAGGAATTTGATAGTTTCAGGTCTTAGGTTTAAGTCTGAGCCCCTTCGAGTTACTTTTTGTGTGTGGTGTAAGATAAGGGGTTCATTTCATTTTTCTACTGTATTCAGTTTTCCTAACACCTTTTGTTGAGACAACCCCTTCCTCATTATATGTTCTTGGCTCCCTTAAGAAATATTAGTTGACCATATTATAAGATCTTAATTTTATCTTTATCATTCATTATAAGAACTCATGCAAGTCCTCTAGAATGTTTTATGTAATTAAGAAGGGTAAGGAACTTTCCTGGCAGTACAGTGGTTGAAACTGTGCATCTGCTGCAGGGGGCCCAGGTTCGATCCCTGATCAGAGCACTAAGATCCCGCATGGCCCCAAAAAAGGGGGAAAAAAACAAAGTAGTGAATATTTATGGATGGACATTTCTTACAATTTCGTGTCTATAGGACTTCACTGGGTACCCCCCCTTCTCCTTGCAACAATGTAACTGCTGTGGAAACAGGACGATATTAATATTCTTACAGATCAGAGCAGACAGGGGTCCCATGAGAACTGGGGATGAGAAGGCAGGGGACTAATGTACAACCAGAACTGTGGGCTTATTTGGCCACGTAGAGTCTTATTTACCTGAAGACCTGAAAACTCCACTTTCCACTCGTGGAAGAAATGAGCTAGTCTTACCTTTAAGATCGCCACATGCTAGTTTTGATCCAGATACTCTGCTTTTGTGTCTTCCAATAAATACAATGTGTGAAATTTCTAATCTGTTTTGTGCAGTATTTTGTTTAAGTCCTCTAGCATCCACATTTGCCTTGAAGATCATTCTGAACTTTTTGGTTGTTGCTGGTGTCAGCGCTCTGATCTCTACTTGACCTTTGGAACAAGTTCAAGGGCAGAGACCCACAAAGCTGAAGGAGTGGTGTGGGTGATGGCTAAATATTGTGACGTTATCTTGGGCAGAAAACAAAGGAATGTCATTAAAATCCCTTTGAGTGCTGCCTCGTAGAAATTCAGAATGTCTGTCATGACTTTAAAAAACAGCCTGTTTAATTTGAGGAGATGGCTCAGTGGGTGAAGAATCCGCTTGCAATGCAGGAGACTCAGGAGACATGGTGGGTTCGATCCCTGGGTCGGGAAGATCCCCTGGAGAAGGAAATGGTAACCCACGCTAGTATTCTTACCTGGAAAATCCCATGGACAGAGGAGCCTGGTGGGCCACAGTCCATGGGGCCACAAAGAGTCGGACACAACTGAGCAATTAAGCACACACATACAAGGTAAAGGAATCTTCCCTTGTCTTTTGGGGGAAATTCCCCTAAAGTAACTGTTGAAGAGTGTTCATTCAAATGATCTCCATTTTGTAATAACCTGAATCACCACTTGATGGCACCAAAAAGTAAGAAACCCAGAAGGGCTTCCCACTGCTGACCAGAGGAGGCGTTTAAACGTCATTTTTCCCAGCGGGAGGGAGGGATGCTATTGTTTGAAATAATGTTTGGATGTATTTTGTTCTCGGAAGAGCTTGTTACCTGTGACTCCCTCTTCCCCTCCCTAAGACAGACACCGTTGTCCAGGCTGGAGTTGAAATGAGCTTAGAAAGGGATGTCTCAGACAGTGATGGGGGGCTCCTGGGGAACTTGAAGGCGGCGCCATGAACGCCCACAGGTCTGGTCTGGAGGACCATAGGCTAGAGGGTTGGTTTTAAGACAGGCTGCAGACTCTCGGGGGCTAGTGCCGGCCAGGAAGTCCTAGCAGAGCTGGCACAGGACGCGGGAAGGTGGGGGGCAGCAGATTGGGGGACACTCGACACGGACCCCAAGGGAAGGGTCCCCCAGAGAGTGTGGGACCTGCAGGGGAGGTGGCGCCACGCTGCTTCCTCCCTGGCTGGGGGAGCGGCCGCGGTGGGGCAGGTGTCACATGGCGGCCTGGGGATGACCTCCTGCTTCACTGTGCAGGGCGAGAACCAGCGCTGGGGGTGGAGGTAGGGTGCCGCAGGGAGACGTCCCAGAGCCAGGCCAGGAGGGGGCCCTGCGGAGCCAGCACTAGGCACGGCCATGGGGAGGACACTGTCCGGGGCCCGGGTTCCCCCTTCGTGTGCGCCCCGTCCGGCCTTCTGCCGGCGGATCCGACGCGTCTGCCAGCTGTCCTCCCGCTCCTTCGCTCAGGGTGAGACTCGCCTGGGGTCTGGCGCCTCCCAGCGGCTGCTCTCTTCCCGTCTCGTCTCTCATCTCACGCCGGCATCTCACCTCACACCATTCCTGTATGCGAATCCTGCCTCGTTTGCCTCTCAGGGGCCAGGGAAGGGGGCGCTCACACCCCCTCCTGACACCCCGAGGTCCCAGAGCCGCCCTTACAGGCAGCGCTGTATCCACTCTGCAGAGCGGGAGGGAGGGAAGGACTGGGTGGGCATTGAAATGGCTGAGCTGAGCATCTTAACTGCCTCTGAACCTGAAAGAAGCTATTTAAACCTGAAGCGATGAGTACTGTCGAGGCGCCAAAATTAAGGATGTTTCCAGAACAAAGCGGTTCCGGGAGTTCTCGCTTGGCTCTGGAAAATTCAAAAGGGATGTAGTTCTCCATATCTGAGTCAAAGGGAATCAAGCTACACCTGGTTCGCTGCTCACGGGACCCTGTCCGGGTTGCTCTTGACTTGTGAATCCGGGGCGCCCCAGTGACCACTCACCTCAGTGGCTCCTTTGTGATGGGCTGGCTCTGTGTTGCTAGTGGGATGGAGCTTTGGGAGGGGAATTCCTTCTTAGAGTGTGTTGAACAGTGTCCCTCCCAAAGTCACGTCCACACAGAGCCTCGGGATGTGAACTTATTTGGAAATAAGGTCTTTGCAGGTGTCACTGAGGGTCAAGCTGAGGTTACCCTGGATGAAAGTACAGCCCTGAATCCCTGAGGGTCTCCCCTAAGAGACAGACACAGAGGGGGAGGCCACGAAGACAGGGGCAGGGAACGGAGGGTGCTGGGAGCCCAGAAGCTGGAGGAGGCCTTTTCTCCTAGAGACTCTGTGGGCCACAGGCCCTGTGTACACCTTGATCTCAAGCTTCTGGCCTCCAGGACTGTGGTGTTCTGTCGCTCTGTCCTATCCGACTCTCTGCGACCCCATGGATTGCAGCACACCAGGCTTCCTTGTTCTTCGCTATTTCCTGGAGCTTGCTCAAACTCATCCACCCAGGAGCAACTGCCAAATGGTTAAACAGCATGAGGGCTATCCATAGAATATGATTCAGCCTCGAAAAGGACCTTCTAGGGGGCAAAAGAAAAAGAAAAGGACATTCTAACACATGGTATAACCCGGATGGACCTGGAAAGCATCAAGCTGGGACTTCCGTGGTGGCCGAGTGGTTAAGAATCTGTGCTTCCACTGCAGGGGGAGTGAGTTCCATCCCTAGTCAGAGAACTCGGGTTCCACTTGCCACACAGAGTGGAAAAGCAAACAAGAACCAAGACATCATGCTAAGTGACACAAGCCAGCTCCAGACCAGTGCTGTGTGACTCGCTTACATGAGGCATCCAGAGCAGTGAAACTCAGCTGACTAGAGCTTACAGGGCCCGGAGGAGGGAGCAGCGGGGACTTGGTGTTCAGTGGGTACACAGCGTCAGTTTGGGAAGATGGAAAAGCACTGGGAATAGTGAAGTTTGCACAGGATTGTTGGTTGCAGTTAGTGCTGCTGAACCGTACGCTTAAATTCAAGTGTATGTTTTCTGTCATGCATATTTAACCACATCAAAAAAACACAAGATACCAAACTGTTCAATATAATGTGTTCTATTGTTCCACCTTGACAAATATAGTTCAGTAACAACTGGAAGGCCGGCTGGGTTCACGCTGAGACTTCGTGGACTCCTTGGAGTTCTGGGCTGGAACACGGCCACACTGGGGAGCTGGGCCCTGACCTGTGGTCAGCCTTCTCCTCTCTCCCTGCATTGGGCCCCGTCCCTGACCCCGAGGGGCCTCACGCACGGCTGGCCGTGTAGATGCCCTTCGCCGCACATGAGGGCTCCTGGCAGCATGGTTGACCCTCATGGAGGTGGGACCAGGCCCTGGAGGCAGGCTCAGAGCTGTTTGGCCCAGAGCACCAGGGTCCTGGGTGCTCAGAGCATGGCCTATGGCTTCAGGCCGGCCCAGAGCCTGTGGCTGTGAACTTTGGTGGGTGGGACTTGATGGGGCAGGTCACTGGGGCCTTTAAAATGTGGGGCTTGGGGTAGGGGGCCCGCTTCTCAGGCCTAGGGCAGTATAGGACCGTTGGGGACCACTGTTATCTGTGTTGAGATGGGGCGAAGGCTAGAGAAGCCATCAGCCTGACCTGGATCCCTGTTTCTTTTTTTGGCCCTGCAGAATCCGGGTCCCTGCCCACCCCCCTGCCCCCACCATGGGAGGGTTCCCAGCCTCCCTTCCAGTGGGCTGAGGCATTTGACCTTGGAGAGCAGTCAGCCAGATTCAGCCTGCCTGGGCTTTGCCTCGGCTGCTGGTGACAAGAAGGAGGTGGGACACTGAGAGTCCCCCCTGGTGGGGGCAGGTGCCGAGGGGAGGACCCAGAGCCCAGGGCAGCAGCAGCAGGGCTGTGAGGGCAAGGGAAGAACGGAAGAGCTTGGCGGAGGCAGCGGCGCCTTTTGATGAAGCTAATTCTGCCGCACGATTTTAGCATCACGCAGTTGTTTTTGGCATCGTAACTTAGCCTGGATTTTTCTGTCCTCCTGGAGATTCTGTGAGTTGGCGAATGTGCTTTTAATAAATCGCCGTTCTACTCAAATTAGCCAGAGTCTGTTTCTGTTGTTTGCAGTTAAGAGCCCAGACTGATAACAGCTCCCTGGGCACACGTGGAGCTTAGGGGCTAGAAGTACCTGCAAAGTAGCTTCTGTGTGGCTTTCTTTTTCGTTAAATTTATTCTGTTTTTGGCCGTGGTGGGTCCTCGTTACTGCACGTGGGCTTTCTCTAGTTGTGGCGAGCAGGGGCCACTCACTGGTTGTGGCCACGGGCTTCTCTCTGTGGTGGCTTCTCTTGTGGAACACGGGCCCTAGGGCTCACGGGCTTCAGGAGTTGCAGCACGTGGGCTTGGTAGTTGCGGCTCCCAGGCTCTGGAGGGCTGGCTCAGTAGTTGGGGTGCATGGGCTTAGTTGTTCCACGGCATGTGGCGTCTTCCCAGACCAGGGATTGAACCAGTGTCTCTTGCATTGCAAGGTGGATTCTCAACCAGTAGACCACCAGGGAAGACCCCTTTCTGTGTAGTTTTAAGTGAAGCCTCCTGGGTTATTGATTGCAGGATGTGCCTGAGAACGGGGTGGGAAAAAGGGTATTTGGGTTTTGATTTATAATGCAGCATTCTTAAAAAGGACATCCTCCAAAAACCCAAGTGTCCATCATTGGATGGACAGAGAAATCAAACGTGCTGCACACACCTTCCCCTCCACACACAGAACACTATGCAGCCTTTGGAAGGAGTGGAGTTCTGACACTCGTGACAACATGGATGCCCCTTGAAGACCTCATGCCAGGATGGACATCGTGCAGACCCAGAAGGACACGTATGATTCCACGTGTGTGAGGTCGCTAGAGTAGTCAAGTCCATAGAGACAGAAAGTAGAAGGATGGTAGCCGGGGCCTGGGGAAAAGGGCTAATGGGGAACCTTTGCGGAAGGGGCAGGGTTTCAGTTTGGGAAGATGAAGAACATTCTGGAGATGGATGGTGGCGATGGTTACACAACAAGGTGAATGCACTTAACACCAATGACCTGTACATTCAAACATGGTTAAAATGATACATTTCGTGTTATGTATATTTTAGCATAAAAATTACCGAAAGTAGAGGTCTTCCAGAGAGAAGCTTTTGTGTATCAGAGTCTGTCTGATCGTGAGACTTGAACCCGCATTAGATTTCCTAAGTCTTCAGGTGGGCCCCTAGAAACTGCTTGCAGGAGGATGTGGATAGGGCTGTCTCTGTGGTAAGGCCTGGCCGTGGTCCCCTCACGTGACCGCTCATTGAAACCAAAGCAGATGCTGACGGTCTGAGGTGGGGCTGTCTGTGTGCGTGCTCAGTCGCGTCCGACTCTGGCCCCAGGGACTGTAGCCCACCAGGCTCCTCTGTCCATGGAGTTCTCCAGGCAAGAATACTGGAGTGGGTTGCCATTTTCTTCTCCAGGGGGTCTTACCAACCCAGGGATTGATCCCAGGTCTCCTGTGTTGCCCTGGAAAAGTGAATGGCAACCCACTCTAGTATTCTTGCCTGGAGAATCCCATGGACAGGGGAGCCTGGTGGGCTACAGTCCATGGGGTCGCAAAGAGTCAAATATGACTGAGCAACTAACACTGACGCTCCTGCATTGCAGGCAGATTCTTAACTGTCGGAGCCACCGAGGAGAGAGCCCCACTGCAAAACTGAGCCCTCCGCGGCACCAGGCAGCTCTGGCCTGCTTCATTTGGGGCAGGAGACGGAGGAGGATGTAGGTGGGATGGTCCAGAGCTGCGGGCCTTAGGAAAGCTTGTGTCTCGGAGGAGCCTCAACATTTCACTGCAAACTAGAGTAGAATAGAAGGCGGTGTTGACCTAAGTGCTGCACAGCCCTGTTCCAGGGTGGTCTTTCCTCTTGATAAATTGCCGGGGTCCAGCCCCGGCTGATCCAGGGTATTCAAAGTGGGGACGGCATCAGCGAGGGTCAGGATACAATAGCTTCAATTAGATATTAATTAAAGATATAAAGAGTAATAGAATAAGGATAGCTCAGTAGGAAAATTCAGTGGAGAAAAGAGGCTGAGTAGCTTGGTTTACGCGGGAGACCAATAAAACTTCAAGACAAGAAGCTTGCACCACTTACGTAGGCCGCAGGCATCCTTCCGTTCTCCCGAAGGAGAGGAGACACTGAGGCCTCCCCGGTCGGATCTTAGAAGCCCAGGCATAATTAGTAAGCATGGCGGGTTCCGTGCTCCAGATGGAGACTCAACCAGAGTAGAGAGAGAGCGACATGGGGAGACCAGTATTTTGAGAAACTGATCCCAATTCTTTATTTTCCAGAGTCTGTTTTTATACACTGAGATGTTATACAAAAGTCACGTGGGGACAGCAGTCCTGACTTTTATTAAAGTCAGGTGCTTCACACAAATGTATACAGAGGTCTTAGGGGTGTTACATCATCTTCTGGCCAGGGGGGCCTGCTGACAATTTACGACCCTCTCCTTGTGACAGTGGTCAGAACTCTTTTTTCTCCAAGGGTGATTATTCTTAAAACAGACACCACCCAAATAAAGTTACATTCCTATAGGGTGAGGGTGTAGTGGGTTTTAGTTAAGGAAAGAATTTACTTAGCCTAAGGTCTAACGGGATTAATATCAAAGGTTAATAGTTATTTCTTCTATATATTCATTAATGTGTGTAAGGGCAGGGGATATGGAGACTTAGCAACAAACATTGGCTCAACAAATGAAAAACCCCTCACCAATACAATTTCTAATCAGCCCATTATACTTATACTAATAGTTTTCTAATTTTTCTAAGGAACCTGTTTTTAGAAGGTTTAAAGCATCTCGTGCCTCTCACAGTTGGGAGGCTGTGAGCAATCACATGTGGCCAGACAAGCCTGTCAGGCAGGCTAGAGAACCTTCAGAGGAGTTTGTAGGTTAAAACACTCTTATCACGCCCAGGAATTATTATTAACTGGCGCTCTAAGTTAACTCCTTCTCCGAAGGAGGTGGTGGGGGACAGCCCCCCGTAAAGTCAGAGGTGTAGGTGAGAGCACAAAGTAGCAAAGTAGGCAGGCTCTGGTTATGGGGGTAGATGCTCGAGGATTTCCAAGGGGACTCCTGAGGCTCGATCCCGCCTTTGCGTATGTCGAGCCTCCTTCCTCATGACCTTTGCCATGGGCGGAGTACCGCACTCCGGCCCCCAACAATAAATGTTCATTGTTCTGGACGCATCAGTGATGATTGCAGACTTCGGAGAAGGCACATTCTTCCAAGAAGGCAGGATGTGGTCACTCTGAACGCCTCAAGACTGCCGTATCCAGAGGGTGATATTGACTTTAGGGACACTTAGGAGTCGACTCTTCGAGACAGCAAGGCACAGGTATTGTATGTCCACGCTGGTTGTGGGAGGGACTTGGGAGCATGAGTCTGGGCATGCACTGATGTGTCTGCCCAGGCCACGTGTCCTGTGCGGGTTGGCTCCCCCTGGGCCAGAATCCTTACATTTCAGGGTATGGGCCTCCTGCTAGAAGAATCCTCTTACACAGGGGTGATGCACGCAGCATGGTCCTCAGCCAGGGAAAGGTGGAGATCTAGAACCATCCACCAACTGCTCCCAAGGTGGCCTCAACTGGGGAGATTTAATGAAACTTCCCAAAGATGCTAGACGGTTGTGTGTCCTTAATGCCCCTGGGAAACATCTCAAGTGGGGGCAACCTAGGTTGTTCATCTCCATCTGGAAGGAGTGGAGATGCAGAATCCTAACCCAGCGGCAACTGCTTTCAGGGATAAACACAAGAACTGTGTGAGGAGCTGCTGATGTGTCCTGGGGCTGCTCAGAGGTGAACAGGTGAAGGCTGGGGGCCAGAGGAAGGCCTTGGGGCTGTTGGGACACAGGACGTTGCTGGGGAGCCAGAGCCTGCAGGACAGGAGCAAGGTGGTCAGCTGCTGAAGCCCCCCCCAAGAGGCCTCTCCTGCGACAGTTTAGGCCTTACCTAACTGGTCACTGTTGTGAGCTGAGTTGCATCCCCCAGATTGATGTGTCTAAGCCCCAGCACCCCAGGATGTGGCTGTATGTGAAGACAAGACCCTTTAAAGAGATGGTTAAGTTACAATGAGGTTCTCAGGGTGGGCCCTGATCCAGATGACTGGGGTCCTTATAGGAAGAGATCAGGACACAGACACACACAGAGTGACGTGAGGAGGCAGAGAGAAGACGGCCATCTGCGTGCCAAGGAGAGAGGTCTCAGGAGGAACCCACTCTGCCGGCACTGTGACCTCAGACCTCCGGTGTAAGTTAGGCAAAATAATAAAGCCTTAATTTGTCCCAACTTTAAGCTGGACACTTGTGTTTTTGTCTGATACAATTTTTATAACCAAGCACAGGGCAGCTGAGTAGGTCTAACGTAGCTATGGTTGCAGGAGACATTTAACTATTGTTTTCTTCTGGCTGCAGACACCGCAGAGTGTCCTACTTGGGGGCAACATACACATATTGACTTACCAATATTGAGCTTGTCGTATGGGTTGTTTTCAAACAATGGGAGCAAGGCTAGTTGGATCCATTTTCACCTCTGTGACCTGCCACCCAGATTGCCTGGCAGTTACACAGTAGGCCACAATAAGGCACTCTGGTTTTGCAAAAGAGTCACAAGCCCTTACCCTCTAAAATACCGCAGGCCTAACGCCCAAGGACCCCCTCAAAACCCTGAGCAAACAGAAGTCAGCAGCATGGCATCATGTTATATTCAGAAGCATTTGCTAGGTGCTAATTGTAATCAGTGGAGACAGATTAGTTCAGCAAACCATCACCTGAGGGCTTTGGAGTTTCCCTCTCAGTGACGTGAAGCCAGGTATTTGTCAAACCACCTGTCCGTGCTCAGCCCTGGTGTTCTCAGGGAATGTAGATGTGGTTCCTTCTCCAAGTGGTGTACAGTGCAGCTGGGGAAATTAAACTAACATTCAACAAAGAATTAGAAAACAAGCAGTATTTAAAATTGTGGTCCCAGGCTTCCTTGGTGTGCTCAGTGGTAAAGAATCTGCCTGCAGTGCAGGAGACCCGGGTTCAATCCCTGGGTCAGGAAGATCCCCTAGAGAAGGACATAGCAACCCACTCCAGTATTCCTGCCCTGGAGAATCCCCATGGACAGAGGAGCCTGGCGGGCTACAGTCCATGGGGTCACAAAGAGTCAGACACAACTGAGCGACTTCACTATAAACTACCTGGATAACAATGAGTCTACTTAATATCTGATCATGATGCATGATCCTTTAAGAGACAATTAAGAATGACTGCCAAAACAATGGGTGTATTTGAGGAAGAGATAGTTAAAGCTTCCTGATACTTAGTAGGAACACTTATAAACATTTTATTTACAGAAAAAAAAAAAAAAAATCTGCCCCCCAGTGCAGGACACACGGGTTCGATCCCTGGTCTGGGGAGGTCTCCCATGCCTGGGAACAACGAAGCCTGTGCACCACAACTATTGAACCTGTGCTCTAGAGCCTGAGAGCTGGGACTACTGAGCCCACGTGTCCTAGAGCCCAGGCTTCACAAGAGAAGCCACCACAATGAGAAGCCCACACACAGCACCTAGAGAGTAGTCTCCAAGACTAGACAAAAGCCCAAGCGGCAACGAAGACCCCGCACAACCCCAAACAAGGAAATGCATACAATTATTAAAAGGTAAGTAAAAATAAAATCGTGGTACTAACTTTATACATAATTGATTTATTTAACTTACCCTTTCACTCAGCCTATGCCAGACGAGTAAGACTTTATCTCTGCCTCCAGGGCCTAAGTGTCTGGAGGTAAACAGACACATAAACAAGTAACTCTAATAAAATAATTTAATAGGTGCAGTCACTGAGCACCCAAGAATCGATGCTTTTGAACCATGGGGTTGGAGAAGACTGTTGAGAGTCCCTGGACTTCAAGGAGATCCAACCAGTCCATCCTAAAGGAAGTCAGTCGTGAATATTCATTGGAAGGAGTGATGCTGAAGCTGAAGCTCCAGTATTTTAGCCACCTGATGCGAAGGGCCAACACATGGGAAAAGACCCTGATGCTGGGAAAGATTGAAGGTAGGCGGAGAAGGGGCCGACAGAGGATGAGATGGTTCAGTAGCATCACTGACTCAATGGACATGAGTTTGAGCAAGCTCCAGGAGATGGTGAAGGACAGGGAAGCCTGGTGTGCTGCAGTCCATGGGGTCTCAAAGAGTTGGACATGACTTAGCGACTGAACAACAGCAACAACAAATCACAAAAGTTAGCGAACTCTTCTGCATGGGTCCAAAGTCCCAGCTATTCAGGTTAGCTACTTGTGGTACTCTCAATATGTGAATTTTTGTCATTTGAAGATGACTGATATTTTCAGTCTCCTTGAAAAAATTGTAGGTGGAAAAACATTGTTTGCCCAAACCCATAGTCATTGGCAGAAAAAGACAATGGGTAGAAGTTTAATGTGTCCAAATTTGACCTTGGACTAAATTTGTAATTTCAGACATTCTTTTAAGTAGCCCTGTGGGACATTTGGAAAGGCAGGTCAAAAATGTGTCTTCAAGCTTCCTAGAAGGAAAAGAAAACCCCTAATTGCACACTTTATGGTGTTCTATTGACATAAACAAATTGGCTGCTGCAGTCCCTCCGGATGCAGAAATCTCTGACAGGAGACTCTGGAGTTACGGTGGGAAGCCTGCTAGCCGGTTCCAACATGAACACAGTCTTCATCTTTTTATGTCTCTCTCTCTCTTTTTTTTAATAGAGCCTCTAAATGTTAGCTGATGAATATCTCCAAAGGATAATTTAGAAAGTACAGTTTTATGAAGGGCCGAGACAATGCTGGCCAAGAATGCAGGGCTGAACCCAGGGTAATATTTAGAACATCCAGAGGGATGGACAAACTCCATGACCCCAGGCAGTGCTCCAAAAATACTCTTTCTCACAAGTGGAGTTTTCATGATGTTTGGACAAGGGAGAGCACACGATTACAATCTAGGTAAGGAATCTAGAGGGCAAGTGTCTATGTTGCCGATTCGGTGCTGACTCAGAGCAGAAGGAAATGGTCCATCTGTTATCATTAAGGAAGATGCCCGATGCTTCAGCTGTGTCTACATGGGTGACCGCCACACCACGAATGTCCCCACTGCCCCTCGGGGTCAAGAGCCATCTTGCTTGAGGACCGCTGGCCTCATTGTGGGTCACTTCACACTCTCCCTGCAAAGGCGCTTCGTGCTGGGCTGGAAGAATCTTTCTGGCAGATTCTAAATACCGAGGGGAGACCGGGGGAGGCTCAGGGCAGGGGACCTAGTCCCCCACAGCAGGGCCTAATCTGAGCTCCAGCTCCTCCCAGAGTCCACGCGGAGGGGCTGCTTCCACAGCCTCTGGTGGGTCTGCTTTCCCCAGAGTGGCTCCCGCCATGGGCTCCCCTCCACCATATTCTCATGGTCCCCAGCACGCTGGCCTGCCTGGTCAGAGGAAAACATAGGGCAGGGTGTCAAACGTGCATTTCTCTTTAGGATTCGATGTTTAAGAAACGTGCACTGAAAGTAAAGATCCTTACTTGGGAGAGACCCAACTGATGCCGGGCCAGGGCAGGCGAGGAGAAGCAGGGCAAAGATTCCCCGAGGCTGATGGGATTCGGAGCAGATTTCTGTTCTCAGGGTTTTATCTTGGGCTTTTATCTGGCCAATGGCATCTGAGGTCCCTTTTGCAGGACTGGAGGGCAGAGGGCGGGGCCAGGCCCATTCTGAGATCCTGTCAATCAAACAGATGGGATAAAACTTCACTCATCACTCCAATCAAGCTTGCGAGTCCCAATTTCTAGCAGACCTGAAGTTGCTTAGCTGACAAATGGTGAACCGAGACAACTGGGGCTAAACGACTAGCCTGCCATTTTGAGGAGCTGCTGCTCCAGCACTGACTCTGGGGCCATCTTTCCCCGTGGACATGAGGGCTCACACCTGCCCCACCTGGGGCCTTTCTCTTGGTCTGAGCGGCCCGCCCTCTTCCTCTGCTAGCTCTCAAATCTTTCTAACTCTAAAGGGGAGTGCTGGCCTTTGGGAAGTTCTAAGTTCTCTAACTTCTGTGGTTCGTTGTTGCTGTTACTCGATTGCTAAGTCAGGTCCCACTCTTCATCTCCTGGAGTTTGCTCAAACTCTTGTCCACTGAGTCGGTGAGCCCACCCAACCATCTCATCCTCTGTTGCCCCCTTATCCTCCTGCCCTTAATCTTTCCCAGCACTGTTTGGGAAGGGCTTTGGGAAGCACTGGATAGCTGTTTCCCCGTAACCCAGGGCTTGATAGCCAAGGTACAGTAGAGGTCCGTCCAGATGGAGAGAACATCCTAGGATGTGACTGGAGTTCACTGGGCGTCCATGGGGTTAGCACAGAGCAAAGTCCACATGGCATTCAGAGGGTTTGGAACTTAAGAGTAAACTCTTGAGGAAACGGGGCTTCCGTGGTGGCTCAGCAGGAAAGAATCTGCCTGCAGTACCGGAGCTGCAGGAGACTCAGGTTCAGTCCCTGGGTTGGGAAGTTCCCCTGGAACAAGAAATGGCAAACCACTCCAGTGTTCTTGTCTGGAGAATCCCATGGACAGAGAAACCTGGCGGGCTACCGTCCATAGGTTGCAAAGAGTCGGACACGACTGAAGTGACTGAGCACGCATGCACACTTGATGAAGGAAAGGGTTTCTACTGTGTGTGGCTCTGTTTCTGGCTTCCACCACCTGATGGGTCTACCATTCATGTGTTGCTCTACTTCTGGGTCCACTCTGTGGCCTCCTTGGCTACCAAGCTTACTCCTCACTTGATCCCATAAAGCCCTTCCCTGGCCATGTCTGCCATGTTTCCCTGTTGTTTGATGGGATAAAGAGGGATGTTGTTTCTGTAGGCAACTTGTGGAGGTGAAAGCTAGAACTTCATCCCACCCTGGATGTTTGGGACCATGGAGTCCTCATTTTGGGCCTCTGCCGTCTCTGTTGCCCCTTCTCTCTACACTTCCCCCACCCCAGACTCTGCCTGCCTCTCAAGAGGAGGACGATTACTCACAAAGACCAGCCGGGCACAGAAATAGCCAACCTATTTGTGGTTTAAATGCAAGCAGTTTTATTTTTACAGAGAGTTGCTGCGTTTTCTCTAAGTATAAAGCATCATCTACCACGAGTGAAACGCCTGCTCCATCTGCAAGAGTCCCCGCTTTTGTTAGTGGTGCCAATTAGTCACAAAACAATCAGCGCCTCCCCCTACCCGCTTGATCAGGGGAGGAGAGTGCCATCTCCTCCAGGCTTCCCCCGGGGCGTCTCCTCCTACCTGGACCCCATCTGGCCACTCCAGGCACCGCTTCCCGCTGCCTTGTTTTTTTGTTTACCTGGTGACCGTTACCAGTTTCCAAATGTGGCATCTTGTTCCCTGCAGGATGGACAGATGCCTCTGCTCTGTTAGGAACTGGGAGAAGCAAATTGGGGAGGCCCTCTGTTCTGTTGACTTAAATCGTGACGTTGGAGACTTTCTTCCCGTGGGTCCCTCAGCTCAGAGTTTCACAGCCCCCGAAAGGACAGGGTGAAAGGTTCATAGATCCGGACAGTCCCTGAGCTTCTGAGGAGTGGAGCGCTCCCCGTCCTTCATTCCTCTTTCCCTTCTGGTCTCTTCCTTCCCGCCCGTGACCTTGGCACCTTCTCAGCCAGCCTGATCCTTCTCTCCCAATCGTACTTGCTTCTGCGTGTCTGATCTCCTCTCCTCCGACCGCTCCTTTCTCTCGGCCTGGCTGGTGGCCTCAGGCAGTCCCGGTTTCCCTGCAGTTTCTGATGATCCTCGGGGGAAAGGAAAGGTCTTCAGAAGGCTGACTCTCCTTCTTTGGAGCATCGCATCCAGGTAATGAAATCGCACTGAGTCTCCCCCATCTTCTGCTCTGCTGCTCAGCACTGCCTGCCCAGTAGGTGCCCGGACCTCACCTTGTTCTGCCTGCCGTTTGGAGATCTTCGGGGAGGTGCCCTGGTACCCCCCTCCTCTTCCACTGGAGGGCAGAGCCGCAGGTCAGGTTTCCCACAAGGCCAGTTTGGCTGGCCTCTCATCTTCCTGCTTATGAAAACAGTCCGAAGAAAGCTCCGTCTGGGGGTTCCTAAGGCTGCTTTCCCACAGAATCCCAATTTGCTTTCCTGCCCTCTGTTGATCGAGTCAGTCCCAGGAGTCCACAGCTACTTTGCCACAGTAACCATGAAGGAATACTTTGGGGAAAAAAAAAAAAAGGAATAAATGCTGCCACAAATGGGTGGTGGGGGTCTTCACCGCAAGGCTTGGCTACTCAGACCTTCCAGAAGCCTCTTGCTTGGTCTTGGCACCTTCACGTGGGGTCTGTTGACCAAGAAGAGGGTCTTGGGAGAAAGTAACTTGGCTGCCTGGGTGAGGATCTGCATCTCACAGAAACAGCTGCTCCCAGGAATCATCTTTGAGCCAGGCTGAGATGCGAGCTGGGCACTGGTGCTCGTCCACCCCTGGGACCCAGTTCTGGGCTCTCTCTCTCCTTCTCCCTCCTGCGTTGCATCACGTTTGCACACTCACATGGGCATGAGACTCTCTGAACATGGGTTGTAGGAAAGGGAAGTGTCAGTCGCTTAGTCGTGTCCGACTCTTTGCGACCCCATGGGTTGTAGCCCGCCAGGCTCCTCTGCCCAGGGGATTCTCCAGGCAAGAACACTGGAGTGGTTTGCCATGCCCTTCTCCAGGGGATCTTCCCCACCTAGGGATCAAACCCAGGTCTCCCTCATTGCAGGCAGATTCTTTACCGTCTGAGCCACCAGGGAAGCCCTGCAGGAAGGGAGGGGATGTTTAATTGTTTAACCACATGTCCCTCACTGTGCAGGTGTGTTCCTACACCTCATTTAACCATTGCAGCTTTGGGTCGTGATGAGTTCCATTCTACAGGGGACAAGACTGAGTCTTCCAGAGCTTGGCAGAGATCACTTGGCCAGTCACAGGCTGAGTCAGGAATCTGAGCTGCGGCTGTCTTTCGGCTACACACGTGATTTTGCCCTTCTGTGCAGTGTTTCTCTGGGCTGTCTTCTTCCTCAACCCTGGCTGGCCCTGGTGGTTTGGGGTAGGGGGGAGGTCAGTCACCTCACGTGATCACCAGCCTAGTCCCACTCTGGATCGGAGTGAAGATTTTCACTTGAGCGTGTCACTGAGCGATGCCATTTGAAGCACAGCTTCTGCTGATAAGCGTGGGACCATCTGCTTGGCACATCTCGAATTTTTTCAGCAGTGGGAGAGCAGCTCTGATTTCCTCAGAGAAGGCAGGCTGCAGCCTGCCTGGAGGGGATGTGGGCACAGGGGACCCTGCAGGTTGGCAGGACAGCAGCGCCCAGGACGCCAAGGTCCAGCCTCCCGGCCGCCACCTCTGACTCTCTCTGAGTGAATGGACTGCGTGAGCCTGCACCCTGGTTTCTAATTGTTCAGCTGACCTTGACAACCAAAGTAAGATTTTTCCATCTTCCAAAAGCTATTGCCCGGGCCACTCTTTCTGTGCTGGTGGTTTTAACGGTGTCTTAGATGTCTGCTCTGTGTTGCCAAAAACCTCTCTCTCCTGCCTTTGTTTTGGAAAATTTGCTTCTATTGCTGCATTAACTGTCCCCGGACGTCGGTTTTCAACTTTTGGGGTCGAAACTTCCACACTAACTTTTTCTTTCTGACTCGTGACAGGGGGTGAGAATCTTGGGGGCAAGAATCTTGGCAAGAATCTCAGTTCCCAGAGTCAGTGGTGGACTTAGAGGTGGTCAAGGTTGTTTAAGGGGATATTATCAGGGATAAAGGAATTGGGGTTTGAAGGGGTTGTTACCGTGTGTTTGATTCCTCTGGGGACATCACTTGGCTGGAGGCAGCGGGGTTGAGTCTCCTCTGCCTTCCTCAGAGGGTACGGTGTGTTAGTCGTGGTTTCCGTCGCTTCTCAAGTCAGGTGCGCAGGTGGCGAGGTTCTGTTGAAAGGATTCCCCTGTTCTTTGATGTGAGCATCTTGGCAGCATTTCCCAGGCAGGGTGGGTAAGGGGAACTGGAGAGAGAACATGCAGGATTTCGTCCGATCGCTATGCAGAGAGCAGGGAGAAGGTGGTAAGAAGCCCACCGCTAGGTATCTTGACCTTGGCATCATGACATTTGGGGCTAGAAATTCTTCCCTGTGGGAAACTCTTTCCTGTGGGAAGCTCCTAGGATGTTGAACAGCATCCCTGGTCTCAGCCCACCGATGCCAGTTCCCTCCTCCTCTCAGCGTGACCATCAAAACGCCGAATGTCCCCTCAGATATAAAATCACCCAACTCCCCCCACGTTCGAGATGAGTGGTCTAAGGTGACCTTGCTGTACCCTTGGAAAGGGAGTGAGGAGTTTCTGCTTCTCTGTGCAGACGGCTCGAGGGAACGAGGCATTTAATACAAGGACAGATGTCCCTGCCGGCACATTCCCATCAGATCCGGTGCCTGCCATGGAAATTCCACCTCTCGAATGGGTCTCTGTTTGTCCAGGTTACCGCACACACACAGAGGCAGGTGCCCGTCTCTCCGGAGCTGCACACCCGCACAGTCCAGCCTGGGGGCCGGTCCCTCCTTTCGGTTGCCTAGGAGCGTACGAAGTTTCAGGTGGCCTACCCTGGACGCTGGCTGGCTTCTCACTCTTGCTCTTTTTCCTTTCCTTTCCTTTCTCCCTCCTTCCCTCCCTCCATCCCTCTCTTCCTTCCTTCCTAAGACGGCTATGATAGCCTGAGAATTCAGGACCAGGGCGGACCTTGGGCACCTGAGTGGAGAGGGAGCTATGGCAGAGGATGCTTTTCTTTCTAGATTTTAAGAGAAAACTTCAGCAAGCACCTGAACAGAGCCTTTAAAACTCTGCCTTCTACCTCCTTGAAGCTGGAATGCCCCCATGACTCTGCCCTCTCTCATCTCTCTTGCTTTTCTGTCACCCTCGCTGCCCATCTGTTCACTGAGAAGTGAATGCAGGTAGCAGTTTCAAGTAGACCTGCCAGCCCGCTTCCTTAAACATCTATGGAAACCACCACGCTTGTTTTCTCTGCTTGTTGATTTATGATCTCAGTTCGGCGTTTCCATGAGACTTGTACTGGCAAAGTGCTTTTCAGTCTCTAGCTTTTCTGACACCCCAGGCTTCCAGAAATACAGTAAAATATGTGCCAACGCTGCGAAGAACCTGGGGTTCAGAGGGGCTAAGCTGCTTTGTTCAGGACTCACACTTGAACAAAGGTCAGTTGGAGTGAAAGTGTGGCTCTCAGGCAAAGTAGGATAAACAGACAGAATACAGTCACCCCTGGGACATAATTTGAACAATGTCCAACTTTTTTTTCTGAACATTTCTTTTGCATTCAAATGCTTTACTGACTATGATTCTTTTATGTTTGCGGGAGGGAGGTGGGTGTTATGTTCTATCATAGCCTGGTTCATCATCAGTTCAGTTCAGTTCAGTCACTCAGTCCTGTTTGACTCTTTGCGACCCCATGGACGGCAGCATGCCAGGCTTCCCTGTCCATCACCAACTCCCAGAGCTTGATCAAACTCAAGTCTATCTAGTCAGTGATGCCATCCAGCCACCTCATCCTCTGTCATCCCCTTCTCCTCCTGCCTTCAATCTTTCCCAATCAGGGTCTTTTCCAATGAGTCAGGTCACCAAAGTATTGGAGCTTCAGCTTTAGCATCAGTCCTTTCAATGAATATTCAGGACTGATTTCCTTTAGGATTGACCGGTTTGATCTCCTTGCAGTCCAAGGGACTCTCAAGAGTCTCCTTCAACACCACAGTTCAAGAGCATCAGTTCTTCAGCACTCAGCTTTCTTTTTGGTTCAACTCTCACACCATACATGACTATTGGAAAAGCCATAGCTTTGACTAAATGGACCTTTGTCAGTAAAGTAATGTCTCTGCCTTCTAATATGGTGTTAGGATTATCCTAGCTTTTCTTCCAAGGAACAAGCACCTTTTAATTTCATGGCTGCAGTCACCATCTGCAGTGATTTGGGATCCCAAGAAAATAAAGTCTCTCACTGTTTCCATTGTTTCCCCATCTATTTGCCATGAAGTGATGGGACCGGATGCCATGATCTGAATTTTTTGAATGTTGAGTTTTAAGCCAGTTTTTTTTTTTTTTTTTTTACTCTCCCCTTTAACTTTCATCAAGAGGCTCTTTAGTCCCTCTTCACTTTCTGCCATAAAGGTGGTGTCATCTGCCTATCTGAGGTTATTGATATTTCTCACTGCAATCTTGATTCCAGCTTGTGCTTCTTCCAGCCCAGCATTTCTCATGATGTACTCTGCATAGAAGTTAAATAAGCAGGGTGACAATATACAGCCTTGACGTACTCCTTTTCCAATTTGGAACCAGTCTGTTGTTGCATGTCCAGTTCTAACTGTTGCTTCCTGACCTGCGTACAGATTTCTCAGGAGGCATGTAAGGTGGTCTGGTATTCCCATCTCTTAAGAATTTTCCACAGGTTATTGTGATCCACACAGTCAAAGGCTTTAGCATAGTCAGTGAAGCAGAAGTAGATGGGTTTTTTTTTTTCTGGAATTCTCTTGCTTTTTCGATGATCCAATGGATGTTGGCAATTTGACCTCTGGTTCATCTGCCTTTTCTAAATCCAGCTTGAACATCTGGAAATTCTCAGTTTACATACTGTTAAAGCCTGTCTTGGAGAATTTTGAGCATTACTTTGCTAGCGTGTGAGATGAGTACAATTGTGTGGTAGTTTGAACATTCTTTGGCATTGCCTTTATTTGGGATTGGAATGAAAATAGACCTTTTCCAGTCCTGTGGCCACTACTGAGTTTTCCAAATTTGCTGGCATTTTGAGTGCAGCACTTTCACAGCATCATCTTTTAGAACTTGAAATAGCTCACCTGGAATTCCATCACATCCACTAGCTTTGTTCTTAGTGATGCTTCCTAAGGCCCACTTGACTTTGCACTCCAGGATGTCTGGCTCTAGGTGAGTGATCACACCATTGTGATTATCTGTGTCATGAAGATCTTATTTGTATAGCTCTTCTGTGTATTCTTGCCTCCTCTTCTTAATATCTTCTGCTTCTGTTAGGTCCATACCGTTTCTGTCCTTATCGAGCCCGTCTTTGCATGAAATGTTCCCTTGGTATCTCTAATTTTCTTGAAGAGATCTCTAGTCTTTCCCGTTCTATTGTTTTCCTCTATTTCTTTGCATTGATCACTGAGGAAGTCTTTCTTATCTCTCCTTGCTATTCTTTGGAACTCTGCATTCAGATGGATATATCTTTCCTTTTCTCCTTTGCCTTTTGCTTCTCTTTTCTCAGCTATTTGTAAGGCCTCCTCAGAGAACGATTTTGCCTTTTTCCATTTCTTCTTCTTGAGGATGATTTTGATCACCGCTTCCTGTACAGTGTTAGGAACCTCCATTCATAAGTTTGTCAGGCACTCTATCTATCAAATCTAACCCCTTGAATCTATTTTTCATTTCCACTGTATAATCGTAAGGGATTTGATTTAGGTCATATGTGGATTGTCTAGTGGTTTTCCCCACTCTCTTCAAGTCTGAATTTTGCAATAAGGAGTTCATGAACTGAGCCACAGTCATTTTCTGGCCTTGTTTTTGCTGACTGTAAGAGCTTCTCCATCTTCAGCTGCAAGGAATATAATCAATCTGATTTCGGTATTGACCATCTGGTGATGTCCACATGTTGAGTTGTCTCCTGTGTTGTTGGAAGAGAGTGTTTGCTATGACCAGGGTGATCTCTTGGCAAAACTCTGTTAGCCTTTTCCCTGCTTCCTTTTGTACTCCAAGGCCAAACTTGCCTGATGAGCCAAACAATATGAAAAATGACTCATCGTGGCTTGTATGAAGTGAGGGAATCTGAGCAGGGGAGGAACAGCCATCGGGGAGCAGCCCAGCTAGGTGAAGAGGGTGGTGGTGATACGGCAGGGCAAGAAAGCCATCTGCACAGCAAGGGAGGAAACCTGGGGCCAGGTTCAGGTCTTCTGTTGGGAGACGTGTGTCCCAGGGCAGGAGACAGTGGCAGTGTTAGACACAGGAGAGTGATTGCCAGTAGCGGGGTTGATTGAATAGGTAAATGCTTGAGGGCGATGGGAGCCAGGTTTCTTACCATCAGAGACAGGAATTACAAACGAGAAGGGGAAGAAAACGAAACTGAACTCAGTGATGCTGGATCCAAATTGGAGATACTGATGTGAATTCATTGGTATTCAATGCATATGTAGAAACTTACAAAAATATGGATGTCAGTCTCTATATGTATGTATATATGTATTCATATACATATATTCCTTAGCTCTGTGCCTGGGAGCAGTGACACCTCAGTAGCACTGGGTATTCACAGTATCCAGATCTTGGCTTCTATAGCCCCTTCTCTGCTAGGAGGAACCAGGGCTCCTTGAGAAAAGCCTACTTCCAGGGACTGTGCAGGGAACATACAAGGTGAGTAGTGCCTGGTAAAACATCCGTTTTTTTCTTGGTTTGTTTTGTTTTGTCTTGGCTTGGAAGGCTAAAAACATCAGAGGAGGTATGGAACAGCCTTTTCATACTGTTCATGGGGTTCTCAAGGCAAGAACACTGATATGGTTTGCCATTCCCTTCTTCGGTGGACCAATACTCTGGCCACCTGATACAAAGAACTGACTCATTGGAGAAGACCCTGACACTGGGAAAGACTGAGGGCAGGAGGAGAAGGGGACGACAGAAGATGAGATGGTTGGGTGGCATCACTGACCCGATGGACATGAGTCTGAGCAAGCTCCAGGAGCTGGCGACGGACAGGACAAGCCTGGCGTGCTGCAGTCCATGGGGTCACAAAGAGTCGGACGTGACTGAGCAACTGAACTGAACTGATGGAACAGCAGGGAAGCTCTGATTTCTGTTGTGGATCAGCTGAGGTTTGTGTGCTGCTATGTGAGGCCCAGTTAAAATCTCCAGGGCTATTATTAATAGCGTCTGATAGTCTGGAGAGATGTCTGAGTTAGAACTGTCAACTTGGACTCCATCGGGATATGATAATAGTTGAAATGAGGGAATCGAATGAAACCACCAGTGCATGTTTACAGAGTAAGAAGAGAGGAGGGCCAGGGATGGAGCCTGGTGACCCAAAGAGAGGGTGAGGACAGATCCAGGAAGCGAGACAGAGAAGAAACTACAGAGAGACAGGGGGAGAGCCAGAGGGAAGAAAGCACGTCCAGGCAGCAGTGTCCCCTCGAGGCCACAGCGTGGAGATGCAACGGCATCTCATAACACACGCTGTATCGTGTCTGGGTGAGGTGGGTGTGAGAACTCTATCATTCCTAATCTGTTTCGGGGGACTTGTCTAAAAGCTGTTGAATGGATCACTTTGCTTTAATTGTTTTCTAATAGAGCTGTTGATAGTGGTGATGACTGTGGTCACTCCATTTTGCAGAAGAAAGTAGTGGATGAGCAGAAACTGAAACCATTTTTATTGTTGTTCTGTGTTTGGCATTGGATAGATGGTGCTTTAATAAATAAAAATCTACCCACTGATGAGTAATAACATTCTCTGAGAAACAAAAAGTCCATTCCTTGGAACTTTAAATAAAAATCTTTACTACTAATCACTTTGATTGCGGTAATCACTCTGGTGACATTAAGGCCATTGCTAAATGTCCCCAAAGTTCTATTTGCCTCTTAACGTGGGTGAGTGAATTTCACACACACATCAACTATTGACAGAAGCCTGGGGTGGGCAGGAGAAATAGTGCCCACTTGAACCTGGGCAATGTAGGCTCCATTGCTGGCGTGGCTGCCAACTCAGTGTGTGATCTTGCTAGTCATGAGCTGGATTCCTCACCTGTAAGACAAAGAGTGGTTTACAGTATATATAGAATCCTTTCAACTTCCAAACCTCAATTATCAGCAGAGTACAGGCAGACTTGTAACAGTTGTTACTGTCCAGTTGCTCAGTCGTCTTCAATTCTTTGCAGCCCCCTGGACTGCAGCACATCAGGCTTCTCTGTCCTTCACTATCTCCAGGAGTTTTCTCAAATTCATGTCCATTGAGTCAGTGATGCCATCCAACCATCTCGTCCTCTGTCATCCCCTCCTTCTCCTGCCTTCTATCTTTCCCAGCATCAGGGTCTTTGTAAGGAAATGCTTTTAAGAAAACTTCAAGCTGTATCTTACATCTTCTACCCCAGTTTCAGAGGAAAGAATTTCTAACATATATGGCAAAATATTATATTTACAAAGAATTATTGCAGCTCTGTAAAAGAACATGAAAAAAGAATCTGTCAAAGAAGAAATTCAAGTGACTGTTAACATGAAAAATATTCAAACTCATGAGAGATCAAATAAATGCAAATTAAAGCAAAATGCCTTTTTAATCAGCTACCAAAGTTGGGAATTTTAAAAAGTGGAGATGCTGTGGGGACAAAAAATGTATATATGCTGTGAAAAAAAAAAGTTATACTGTTGATATCAGTATAATTGGTACAGTTTTGGGAAGACAACTTGTTAAAATGTTTTAAAATCTTGAAAAATATTTATACTGTTTAATTCAGCAATTCCACTTTTAGAAATATGTCCTAAGGAGATGATGAAAGACGTGCACAAAATTTGTATCCAAGAAAGTTCATTATAGTCACTTGTTTTTTGAAAAATAATGGTGGAAAGTCAGAAGCAACTGGGATGTCCACAGTTAAAGGATTATTAAAAATAAATCATGGCGCATCCACACAGTGATAGTCAAAGTCATGTTCTTCTGTAATATATGCTGACAGAGAAAATGTTTCCAATATGACACTGAGTGAAAAAAAAGAAAGCAGGCAACCACACAGACTATAAAACGCAGTCTCAATTTTAAAAGACAGTGTATGTGAGATGGGGGAAAAAAAGACTAGAAAGAAACATCCCCAAATGTTCGATCAGGTTAATTTTGAGTAATGGTTTAATGTGTGATTTTTTTTTTCTTACTGAATTTTCCAAATTTTCTTCAGTGAACAAAAATATTGTTTTATAATTAGAGAAAAAAGCAATGAAAAAAAGTTAAATCCCCCTCATTTTGTGTTAAGATTAAACTGGCTACAAAAATGAGCCCATCGGGGGAGCCCTCGGGTCCTCTGGGGCTGTGTAAGCCACACTGGCGGCTCCTTGGCTTCACGTGGACTTGGAATATGGAGACTATCCAGTGGTCTCCATCCAGCATTAGCAGAGTCATAATCAGGAATTAAATGAGAAAAAAAAAATCCTATAACATAAGAGAATGTGATGCCTTCTGTTCCTTAAGTAGGAAGGATTAGAGGCAGGCTAGATTAGAAAATTTATAACAGAGAAGCTATAAAAGGTAAGGTCTTAAAAATAGGATTCCGCCCCAGGGCAGAGTGGGATGAGCTCAGAGAAAGAATCAGGAGCTCCCAGCTGCTGGGCCTGCAGAACTGAGTTGGGATTTTATGTGTCTCCAGCTTCTCTTTAGTGGTCGGCAAAATGCGGGTGGCTGGTTAGAACAGTGGTTTCCAGACTGTTTTTTTTTTAAGTAGGAGACTGGAACTTGGGGGACCTGGATTCCCGCCCTGGCCATCAGGGTTCAGGATCCACGTGAACTTTCAGGCCTCGATGCTCTGCAGGGCCCAGGGAGCAGCGGACTCGGAGCGGATGAGTGGTAGAGCCCCCTGGAGCTGTGTGATGCAGTGACTCTGAACCCTACCCCTGCCGAGTTTTTCCCTGTAAAATGAGGGCAATGTCTCCTTCCTTCCTTATGTTGACTGAAAAAAAAAGAAACAACCCCCACTCAAAACCATACAACCTAAAAATGGATGGTGGTGTTCAGTTGTTAAGTCATGTCTGACTCTGCAACCCCATGGACCACAGCAAGCCAGGCCTCCCTGTCCATCATCAACTCCTGGAGCTTGCTCAGACTCATGTCCATCGAGTCGGTGATGCCATCCAACCATCTCACCCTCTGTCGTCCCCTTCTCCTCCCACCTTCAATCTTTCCCAGCATCAGGGTCTTTTCAAATGAGTCAGTTCTTCCCATCAGGTGGCCAAAGTATTGGAGTTTCAGCTTCAGCATCAGTCCTTCCAATGAATATTCAGGACTGATTTCCTTTAGGATGGATTGGTTGGATCTCCTTGCAGTCCAAGGGATTCTCAAGAGTCTTCTCCAACACTGCATTTCTAAAGCATCGATTCTTCAGTGCTCAGCCTTCTTTTTGACCCAAGTCTCACATCCATACATGACTATTGGAAAAACCTGGATTTTTCCTACTGGAAAAATCTACACATCCATACATAACTACTGGAAAATAATAGTTATGCTTTATTTGGTGGAAAAACAGAGGACAAAAGCTTGAGACACAGCGTCTCAGATCACTCTGAGGGACTGCTTCAGAGGATAAGAGTGGAACCAGGATATATAGGAGCTTTTGCAGCAAAGCCAGGTAGATGGTACACCAAAAGATTACTATTAATTAGAGAAAACCAGGCATCTCAAATTACGGGATTTAATGCATATCTGTGTATGAGAAGATGTAAGGCTGGGCTCACTGAAATGACTCCTTTGATGTGTATCTCAGCTATCTGGGCCCGGATCCCGTGATTTTTCACCCGAGTCTCCTCAGGTGCACCTTTGGGGTGGCTGCAGCATCTGACTGCCTGCTGGTGGGCATCAGGCCTCCATCCTGAGTTCCCTCGGGTCTTACCATCAACGGGGTGGCTCTAATGTTGGCACTTGACGGTTACAACATCCTTTGTTTACTGATAATGGCAGGCGATGTCAGTATTTTCATTCACACTTCTCAGCCTCCCAAGCCGATTGAAGGACCCAGAGCTGACCCGAAGGGAAGTCGCTTTGAACCCTGAAGTCCTATGTGACAGCATTCTCGCACTCCACCTGACGGCTGTCTCCTGGGGACTTGTAGGGAATAAGAGGGAAGAGAGGCTGGGATAGCGCTTCCCAGAATCATGCTCCACTCATATCTGTTCTCAAGCACATGGTGGGGTTTCCACCCACCACTGTGTTGCTGTGTTACTGACCACGTTGCAGGCACAGAGGGCCGTCAAGACATTCTGCCTCCATCCAGGACTGTCAGTTCAGTTCAGTTCAGTCACTCAGTCATGTCCAACTTTTTGCAACCCCATGGACACAATCCAGGACAGTCCCTGCCGGCTAAACACTGTTGTGTTGTATTAGTTGCTCAGTCGTGTCTGACTCTTTGCGACCCCATGGACTGAAGCCTGCCAGGCTCCTCCGTCCATGGAATTCTCCAGGCGAGAATACTGGAGTGGGTTGCCATTCCCTTTTCCAGGGGATCTTCCCGACCCAGGGATGGAATCCGGGTGTCCTGCATTGCAGGCGGAGTCTTTATGTTTTTTTGAGCCACCACGGCAGGTATGTTTGCCACCTAGAAACAGACGTACATAAAGAAGATGCTGTGTGTGTTGAACAGAGGAGCCCACAGGACCAGGACTGGGTTGACCTGGAGACAAGTTACCCACGGTGGTTCATACTGCAGTGCTATTGCTTCCTCCCATCTTCCCTGCTATCTGAGCTAGACGGTCTTGTCAGTGAGTCGCACCCACCCTTCTATTCTCCTTATTCTTCCCGACCTCAAACACCCTAGTCATCCAGCCTCAGAGATGAATGGTATCCAAAATGACCAAGGTGCCCAGAGGAAGAAAGATTTGGGGAGCTGGTGAGCAGATAGGACCAGCTGTGTTCAAGGCACTTCTTGCTACCCTCTGCTATTTCACTTGAGGGACTGAAATTCAGTTTGGTCTGGTAAGTCTGGGAATGTCATTTTTAGTAATGTGTTCATTTAAGTAAAACCGTGCTGCAGCAGATCAATTTGGAGGGTTATTGTTAGTTTTTAGTGAGAATTAGTTTTAATGGGATTTTTTATTTGCTTTCCAACCACATCATGACCAAAGTCTGCCCAGGTACGGGATTCATGAGTTATATTAATCATTAGAGAACCTTTTATTAACTGTGGCTGCCTAGGCTCAAGACAGCGGTTTTCTTTCTCAGGTAACCAGGGTACATTCTCAGGGCCATTGTGATGGGCTTTATTTCTTGGAATAATTCAATAAATATTTATTGAATGGCTATGCCAAGTCCTGGAGAGTCAGACGTGAATAATACAGTTTTGCCTTGGAGGAGTTTGTGGTTTAACAACAGAGATGCAATTTTAACTCTATGGGGAGGAATGCCATGGCTATGGAGGTAATTAATGGGTAACACCGGAGTAGTGGAGGGAATATTAGAACAGGAAGGGATGGCAGCATGAGGGTCTGGGAGGGGCAGATTGGTGCAGGGAGCAAGGAGAACAGGAAATGAGGGGAGTGATCCCAGGAGGCTAGGCCAGAGGCCTGAGACTAGAAGAGGAACACGTGGTCTCAGGTGACTTCTGCATCTGAAATTTACTTTTTCATTTTCATTTTTAAAACAATTTTATTGGAGTATAGTTGATTTGCAATGTGGTGTTAGTTTCAGGTGTATACCAAAGTGAATCAGTTACACACACTGCATTTGGCAAATGCCCAGTAACAATGTTCTAAAGGTCTCGTATGTGTGTCTATTATTAGTATTTTTTAAATGCAGTTCTACTTATTAAAGGATGTAGGCCCTCAGGAGGGAGAACATACAGGTGAGCAGATCTGGAACCCACCCTTCTGTGTGTCCACTGATGCTTCATTCTCAACACACCGTGAACCCAGTTGCTGGTTCCCCCGGCCACTGTCCCTCCTGCTCCCGATCTCAGCCACCAAGCATTTGTCTACACAGCCTCTTCAGATGGGAGGCTCAGTCCACTCACTGCCCTGTCTCTCTCCCCCTTGGTGGACACAGGAATCTGACTGGCCTGCTCTGAAATGTCTCTGGAATCCGTTCGTTCCTCTAGCCACTGTCCTAGTTCTCATTTCTCACTGGGGCTATTTCAACAACACCTTACTGGCTTTCTTGCTCTGTCTGTAACTCCCTTCCATTCAGGCTGTAGACTGTGCAGGGTAACCTTTCTAAAACATGGTTCAGGCCACCTCCCAGGCCTGCACTGAAACTTTAATGGCTCCAGAGCTTTGCAAAGGGTTGTGTTTTTCAAACCATGGCCTAGGACCCATCTGCATCAGAATCCCCTGGGTTATGAAAATTCAGATTCCAAGGCCCCAGCCCAGGCTTCTTGAAATAGTGGGGCCCTGGAATTTGCATTTTTAATAAGGAACCCTATGTACTTTTTAAGCACTACTGTTGGATAAGTATAACCTATAAAATAAGTCTGATATTTAAAGAAGCATCATAGCCAGGCCTTCATGCTTCAGTCCAGTTGTTTCTATGTAAAGCCATACATCCACCCAGGGCCCACCGGGTTCCTCAGACTCCACCACCAACTTCCTGTGCCTCCTGCCGCCACACCCCTGTCCATCTGTTCTCTTTTCTTAAAATGCCTTTCTTTCTCTTCCTCAGCTAACAGACTCCTATTGACCTTTCAAGGCCCAGCCCTGTGAAGCCTTCCTTGAAATCCTGAGACGTGGCTTCCTGGTGTGTGCTTGCTCTGATGCGATCAGTCTCCTTTATTCCATTTCCCATACTGAATTAGTTTCAGTTCGGCCTGCCTCCCCTGCCAAACTGTGCATGAGGTTGTATCTTGTTTATTTCTGCATCTTTGACTCTTAGTATGGTAACTGAAACCTACATGTTGGTTGGAAAATGAAAAGATCACCTATCTTCAGAGAGGGACTTGGTGACTTGGGTTTGACTGTAATAGAAAAATGCAGTTTGGTCTCGTGGGTTGAAACATCTTTCCTAACTGATTTTCACGAGTACACGAGCGCTCTCATGCACGCAATGACAAACTAAAGGCTGAATGGTGCTGTGGTCCACACGAGATTCTGGCGTCTGAACCTGAGTCAGAAAGATTGTTCTTGTCCCTTTTCTTAGAAATTTTGATTAGGTCCTGATTTTACGTTCTAGTCTTCGATTTTGGTTTAAGTTCTCTTGGCTTTGACAGCCCCGCTAGACCTGCAGCAGCCAATACGGTGGCCACGGGCCCGCGTGGCCACCTACGTGTGAGACGTGGCTGGTCGGAGGCAAGATGCTCCGTGAGAGTAGGATACACACTGGGTTCTGGAGACTTAATGTGAAAAAAGAAACTGAAGTAGCCCATTAATCATTATAAATCAGTTACATGTTCAAAATGAGATTTTGAGTACACTGGGTTAAATAAAATATTGAAATTCATTTCGCTTGTTTCT
Organism: Bos taurus; assembly: GCF_002263795.3. NCBI lineage: Eukaryota > Metazoa > Chordata > Mammalia > Artiodactyla > Bovidae > Bos > Bos taurus. The sequence continues at coordinate 96,119,094 of NC_037336.1, forward strand.
CCTTATATTTTATGGCTCTCAGAAAACCTTAAATTACGCATATGGCTCACATTGCATTTCTGTTGGACAAAGCTGATCGAGACCCTTCCTCCCTCTACCATTTTTGTGTCTCAGGCTATTCTGTTTGTTTCTTCTCTCCCCCTGAAACACTATTACCACCACCACCACCACCAAAGCACCCAGCTCTGAAGTGCACACCATCCAACCATCTCACTTACCACCCCCTTACTGTGACCATCTACAGACCCCCGGGCCGCTCTCTCAAATTCCTTGAAGATTGAACACCTGGCTCACAGCCAGCTTTTCTCTAACGATGTCCTGTATTCCAGCCCTGTTTCCCAGTGATTTCAATGTCTATGTAGACAATTCTAACACTCGGGTCTTGATCTCATGTCAGAAGATATTGTCTTCCCGTGTCCTCTAGCTATTCACTCCCATGGTCATGGGCTACATGTATCAATACCAATAACCACACTTATCAATACCAATAATCAATACCCAAACCACGCCACCGCAGGCTCGGCTTTGGGCATCCCGCTCTTCGACCTCTGCCTCCGATTTTCCAGTTCTCTGCCTTCAGGACTCGGGCCTCAGCAGTCAGTTCTCTGACACCGATGGGATCTACAAAGGCTCCTATTTCCTGTTCACCAACTCTCACCTCTCTCCTGGCCTCAACTCTCTCCTAATCTTGTTGGATTCCATAGTCTCTGCACTTCAGTTCCTTTGGTCTCCAGTTTCCTTTGCACCAGCCCGGTAGAACCCCAATCCTGGCTAAATCCAACTCTCCTCTTTCTGCACATTCACACCTGGACAGCTGAGCCATAGCTGGAGAAAAACAAGTGCTAATCATCTCACTCAAGATTCCTGAGCCCCAGTCCAGGCAGGCTCTGTTTGCCTAGAAATGTTGCTCTCTTTCCTGCTTTCACTTAATTACATCTTGCCCGCTCTCCTTAAACTCATAACACCTCCTCATTCTTAGCAGATGACCTTGCTCTTGACTTTGCTGAAAACAGAGATACTGTACATCCAAAAGAGAACTTGTAACTTCTAACACCCCCTCTTCACTTTACCTAGCTGTCTGTACTTTAAACTGCACACTCGGCCTTCCCTCCTGCTCTCATGAATAAATTATGCTCCTAGTCTCCCAGATTCTTTTGCTTCCTTCTCCTCATCCCCCAACCCCTAAGCTTTGAAATGCCCCAAGGCTCAGTCCTTGGACCTCTTCTCCTTTTTAAGGACCCAGGTTTCATAAGCAATCTCATCTAGCCTCATGATTTTATACTTCACCTGTTCTCGCTGCTTCTGCCCCAACCCCAGCTCCCAACATGCTCCAAGACAGCTACATGTGGCAGCTGCATAAGATTCCCAAGCTCCGTATGACCCCTCCCAACCCGCTCCCCCTGCGCCTTGTCCAGACAACAAATGGCTAAAAGCCATTCTCTTTTCCTACAATAACTCCTGTCTCACCTGGTAGCAACTCAGAGTGCATCTAGACCCTAACCACGTCTCACTGCCTCCACAATTACACTCTGATTCCGCCGTGGTCCAGGCTTTTCTTTCCTCTGTGGCGCTTATTCCAATCGAAAATCCATTGGTTTGTTGCTGCTGTTACTGGGTATTGACTGCCTCCCACTGAAATATAAACTCCCAGAGGTTGGCACTTTGTCTGTTTCATTCACTGCTGTAGCCCCATTCCTGGAACAGTGCCTGACCTGAAGTTGGCATTGAATAAATCTTTGATGGACGAACTTGGGGAACACGGCTATCTCACACCTACAAACTTTTAACAAAGCCTGGTCTGTACAGCAGTGCCGTGGGACTGTGAATTCTGGGCCTTGCATTGGGCTCCTGAGAGCTTTGGAGTCTCTCCCTCTATGGTCTGATTATGAAACGAAAAGAGAATGTGGTCCAGGAAAAATAATTTCCAGCATCTCAGCAGAGCAACTGAGGGGAGTGTTGGTAAGGAGAGGAGAGCTAGCTGTGTGGGCTCCAGGGTCTCATCACCTAGAATGTGACCACCACTCCCGCACCTGCTCCCAAAATAGCACGTCTAGGTTCTGTTCTGCCTCTGGTGAGGTCATGAGGAAAGGCGGCAGTCTGTGAACTAACTTTTTCTTTATTTTTGGCTGTGCTGAGTCCTTATTGCTGTTTGGGCTTCCCTCTAGTTGTGGCGATCGGGGGCTGCTCCCTTGGTTGCTGCGTGCTGACTTCTTATTGCAGTGGCTTCTCTTGTTGCAGAGCCTGGGTTTAGGGGCAGGTGGGCTCAGGAATTGCAGGCTCTAGGACACAGGTCAGTAGTTGGAGCACACAGGCTCAGCTGCCCCATGGCACGTGAGATCTTCCCGGATCTGAGATTGAAGTAGTTGGGGCACACAGGCTCAGCTGCCCCATGGCACGTGAGATCTTCCTGGATCTGAGACTGAACTGGTGTTCCTTGCATTGCAAGGCAGAGTCTTTACCACTGAGCCACTGGGGAGCTCCTAGTAAGTAACTTTCTAAAGGTCGATTATTTTGCACATATAGGGCCCTGGTCTGCAAGGACCAAAGCAGAGAACAATATTTTACCACCACCATCAAAAATAAAAAGCCAAGGACTCCATGAACAGAAGCAAAGAAGGTGACCTCTGTGGGCACCTGCCTTTTCTGTTCCCCAGCAGTGGAAGTGGCTTATGTACATTTGTTACATAATAGGAAAGGGGAGGGGGGCGTGCATACATTTATTTAGCAGTTCCTAAAGTGTGAGGGGAAATTGCTGATAATGGTGTTTTGCAGTCTCAGATATTTAGCATTTTACTGGGCTTGGGTCAGGGCTTTGTTTACTATTGATCGGTAGTGTTTTCCAGCGTGGTCTGGCCCATGGAGCTCGGGGATGTGAATACATCTTGTTGAAATGTGCCATCTGTTCCCCAGGGATGGTTTGCACTGCACACTTGGTCTGAGTTAGGTACACAGCTTCATCACAGATATTGAGACTATAGAAAACACATACTTCTAATTGGTCACACTTGTGAAAATATTGGTGCACTATTGAACCTATTTTTTTCTATGTCTCCCTTCTCACTCACCCATCACTTATGGCACTTTGTTCAGTAAAAGGTGACAGCAATAGTGTGGCCCCAACATGTACTTTGTCATCGAATTCTAACGCGGTTAACCTGGTCTCTCAGGCCAGGAGATGAAGGAACAGAAGATGAGATGATTTTCAAAACGCCGTTCAGAAAGCTTGGGCTAGACCAGAAATGGACACCAGAAACCTGATCCTCTTGCTCTGATGGACCCCCTTTGGTGCTGAACCACAAGCAACAGTACAGAGCCAAAGGCTGCCGGGGGGGCTTCCAAAAGGCCATTAGATCAGTTCTCTCTTGGTGAAGTGCCTCATTTTCACCTTCGTTGGAAAGAGAATTGTACAGTCCAGTAGACATGTTCTCCTGTATGACATGAAGGTTACAAGCCATAGCTGAAATCTTTTACTGCAATTCATCAACCTTGATTTTCTTTCTAAACTTATTTACAGAAAACTACCCGAAGAACCCAGACTGAGGCCCCCTCATGGATGAGGCAAACGGGACATCATTTGTTGCTGAGGAGCCCTCCAACGCCTCAACCAGCGGGAACACCTCCGTCAAGGACCCGCGCCGGGAAATTCCCATCGTGCACTGGGTGATCATGAGCATCTCCCCGCTGGGCTTTGTTGAGAACGGAATCCTCCTCTGGTTCCTCTGCTTCCGGATGAGAAGAAACCCCTTCACCGTCTACATCACCCACTTGTCCATCGCGGACATCTCGTTGCTCTTTTGCATCTTTATTCTGTCTGTTGATTATGCTTTAGATTACGAGCTGTCTTCTGGCTATTACTACACAATTGTCACGTTATCGGTGACGTTTCTCTTTGGCTACAACACAGGCCTGTACCTGCTGACGGCCATCAGCGTGGAGAGGTGCCTGTCTGTCCTGTACCCCATCTGGTACCGGTGCCACCGCCCCAAGCACCAGTCGGCATTCGTCTGTGCCCTCCTGTGGGCACTCTCCTGCTTGGTGACCACCATGGAATACGTCATGTGCATTGACAGTGAGGGACAGACCCACTCCCGAGGAGACTGCAGGGCCGTGATCATCTTCATAGCCATTCTGAGCTTCCTGGTCTTTACTCCCCTCATGGTGGTGTCCAGCACCATCTTGGTGGTGAAGATCCGGAAGAACTCGTGGGCGTCCCACTCCTCGAAGCTGTACCTGGTCATCACCGTCACCATCATCATATTCTTCATCTTCGCCATGCCCATGAGGCTCCTCTACCTGCTCTATTACGAGTACTGGTCGACATTCAAGAACTTGCACCACGTTTCTCTTCTCTTCTCTACCATCAATAGCAGCGCCAACCCTTTTATTTACTTCTTTGTGGGCAGCAGCAGGAAGAAGCGGTTCAAAGAGTCCTTGAAAGTGGTTCTGACCAGGGCTTTCAAAGATGAAATGCAGCCCAGGCAACCAGAAGACCACACGGCCACCACAGCAACCGAGACTGTTGTCTGACCAGCGGAAGGAGATCGTATAGACCAAAACAGTGGGACAAAGATGAGCCGCAGTTTGTACTTGGGAATGAAAATGAATACCCCCTAAAATACGATATGGAAGGACACCCTACCCCACATGCATGAGATGCAAATTAATGCTGAGGTTGTACTCTTGTGTTGTACCTTCTGGAAATGCCTGACTACGTGTCGAAATTTCATCCTTTCTGTAACTTCCAAAAAATTCCTTCTATTCCTCTTCAGCTCTCCTGGAAGCATTTCTCCATGAACTATAAAAATTACACCAGCAGGAAGGTTTACAGGTGTGTAAAGGCACAAGTATTTGATGAACCTTGAAAAAGTAAAGCCATATTGTAGGAAGAACATGAGTTTTGGAATCAGACTGACTCTGTCCTTTGCCGCTGGTTTGACCTGTTTTAACCCCCAGGGACCTCATTTCCTCAGTATAAAATGGAAGCAGTAGTAGTCCATACCTCCTGGACTTGTGGTGAAGATGACACTGGAAGATGAGGTATGCGAAGGGTCTGGCACACGTCAGTGTTAAGAAACATCAGTCTCTGTGACTCTTTGAAGTGGAAGAAGAAATACACATTTCTGTTTTGTAAAGCACACACACACTCCCACACACACAGCTCTATCATGTACAAATAATTGTTACATGTTTTTAAATGATGACTGTAATTTACAAAGGTCTTCTGTCCGTTTGCTGCACGAGAACTCTTTGTGGGACATCACCATCTGAGATGTTAGGACCCCCAACCGCTGTGTGCTGGGGCATCATTTTGGGTTGGGAGGGGAAGCATTTGGCCACCAGCACAGGAGTTCCTTGCGGCTTCCCTTCCCTCTGTGGGAATGCTTCATGAAATGAAAGTCTGTTTTGAAATCCTTTGCTTGATATAAATGTTCATGAATGAAATCATGCAGGTGATTGTGTTTTTGGAACCTCCTCCCTTCATGAAGAGGGTTATGTATTTATAGTCACAAAGTTCCCATTGGCACAACAGGCCAATAAATCAGCAGACAATTTGTTGGAACCAGGAATAACGGCTTTAATGGGAAAGCTAGCAGACTGAAAAGATGGCAGACTAGTATCTTAAAAGAAAAACCCCATCTTCCCTCACCGGGTTCCTTTTATTTCCAAGAGGGAGAGGGGCCCACTGCGGCACCAACTGGCACCTGGACCTCTTGCTCGAACTGGTGCCTGCCTCACTGCCACTGCGTCCTGCTCATCTCCTTGCCTTGCTCTGGAAGGAGGCTCAGCAGCATGGCTGAGGACAGCATGGCCACATCTCAGAGGGAAACAGGACGTTTCTCCCCAGACAGACCTCAGCAGGATTTCCCCGCACTTCAGTGAGCTGTGGCTTACCTGTTGGGACCTGTGTCTGCACCTTCGGGCGGCACGTCCTAGCCTGGAGACCATGCTTGCTTTCCTGCTCTCCTTTCTGGGCGTCCCACGAAAAATGGCAATGCTCCATGTGGCTCTGTGGGGAGTAAAATGTTCACATCCATAAATGGGCCCATTACTATTTATGAACTTCCCAGGTGGTTCAGTGGTAAAGAATCCACCTGCCACTGTGGGAGACATGGGTTCAGTCCCTGGGTCGGGAAGATCCCCTGGAGAAGGAAATGGCAACCCACTCCAGTACTCTTGCCTGGGAAATCCCTTGGACAGAGGAGCCTGGCGGGCTACAGTCACAAAGAGTCGGACACGACTGAACAAGTATTTCTGTAACTGTTGGGCTCCGAAGGGTCAGAGAAGCTGTGATAACCTGGGTCTCAGTTGCCACCTGTTTCTGCTCCATCCCCTTTCTTTAACAGGAAATGGTCACCTGTAACCAAGGGGGCAGCCTCGCTGGGAGAGATGTATGAGGCTTTCCCACCCAGCCCAGTTTGGAGGTGGGAGGCTTTTCAGTGGGTGATGACATCTGATCAGAAACAAGGCAGCTTGCTTTCAGGAGTCCAGATGGATGTTGAGTGGTGACATTTAGGATGATCTTGTTTTTGATTGAAAACAGAGCATCTTCACTGGGGAAGAACAGAAAACGGGAGATCAGAGTCACTCTGCTTTGTTTATGTCATCTCCCCTAATGCCTCTGGGTCAGTGAAAAATGGAGCAACTTCATCTCGTCTCAAATGGATCTTGGTCTCAAAGAGGAACTCAGATACTCTTGGAAACAAGGAATTTTCACCCAAGGAGAATATGATGAACTAAATGGGAAGCCCCCCACTTACTGCCTTCCTAAAGCGGGGAAATTTAACGTAATAATGAATATAAAAATTCTCCTAATGTTTTAAAGAGTAATGCCTTGTAAAGAAGTGAGAGTCAGAATCTGACAGGGTTTCCAGGACAAATATCTCTCTCTTCATCTAAAACCTGCTCCCAAAAGTGATTTATAAAGTTAAAACTAAAACAAGAAGAGTTAAAATAATATGCAAATATGAAGAGGAGACTAGATCATCATTTATATCCACTGGATATTTAGACAATCTGCTTAAGTCATCATGGCTTACTAGGTGCCATTCTGAGAATTCCTAGGGCACAGGGATGAGGCTGCTAGAATAGAATGCTTGGTCTTGATGAAGAGGAAGGATTTGAAGCATTTCTGCTGCAAATATTCACACATGGCTTTCTCTGCCAAACTCCAGGATCAGAACAAGGCCAAGATGAGCAAGTAGAAGCCCCGGTCTTCTAGAATAGGAGAGGAAGGTACACACAGGCAACTACAGCTCCAAGCTGCACACAGTCAGTGTCAGGAGGGTGTTATAAACAAAGTTGGGTGGCAGTCAGGAGAAAGGGGAATCCAATCTTTTGTAGTAAAAGGGGAATGTTCCATGGAGGTACCCTTTGGTTGCTGGAAGGGAGGTGGGATTTCAAAAAACTAAGGAGCGAGAGGATTCCAGGCAGAGGGCAGGCAGGAGTGAAGGCAAGGACACGCCACATGGGGTGGGGGTGGGAGGGGTGCTGGGGAGCAAGGCCAGCCACTCTCAGTCTGCAGACCAGCTGGGGAAGTGGTCCTTGGAGACCCATCTGCTCCTGCCCACCACCCCCTCCTGTCTCTTTGTCGCTATTATTTTTGGCATCCTGGCACCACATTCCTCAAGTTCCTTGGAATACGGCTCCCAGGCCTCTTTCTCTTCCCACTCACATTGTCGTCCAGCCTGGCCAGGGTGGCATTCTAATGTCTTAGAATTTCTCCACAAGTCCTCCACTGGCCTGCTTCCCTGTGTCAATTCAAGGGACCTGCAGCTCCTCTCCTTTCTGGGCTGTACCCTGAGTCTCACTGCAACTCAAGCCAGTCTCCTGGAAACCAAAGCCCCATGGCGCGACTGTCTGATCACAATCACCTGCTTTCTCCCTCACTACCCCTGGGTTTCTACACCACAGAGACCCTTACCTCTGACTGTGGGCCCACCCCTTCTTGAGTCCCCTCTGTGTCATCTCTCGCCCAGTCTGCGAGACCTCTGGTGGCCCGGGTCCAGCCACTCTCATCTTATGTGTCTCTTGAGTCTCTCACCCCCTCATTCTCTGTCCCACCCAGACTGCTGAGTGGAGCAGAGAACCCTCCCTTTGATCTTATTAGGTAAATAGAATAGGGAAAAAGGAGTCCAGAATAGCCGAGTCACAGCACCATAGATGTCGGGGGAGTTTGTAATTTCCTCGGTTCTGTCTCATTGCAACAAAAATATGAAGTGACGGACGGACCAGTATTACAGCTCTGTGTTACAGCTCAGTTTTATTTAGAAAGTAAAGGAAAATAAATCTTTGAGGCATGTGGGCATGCTGACCCAAAAGACTCGAAGAGAAGAGAGGCCCCCAGCCCAATTTTGGCCCCTCTTTTTATATGTGTTTTCTCCTCCCACTGGGCCTGCCCTATGTAAATTGGGATAGCCAGGAGTCCTGCTTGTTTTACCTGAGGTCCTAACTCCAATACTAGGACCTTCCTTTATTCTATTTTTGTGGGCTTTTTCCTTCCTTGTCTTTTAGCCACCACCATTCTGGACTCCTTTTTGCTATTCTACCTAACCGCCTGATCAGGGCTTCTGCCCAGGGGTTGGAGTCCTAGCAGACTGGCCTCTCACCAGGTTCCCTTTAACTCCTCCTCCGTCCACTGGGCAGCTCTTCTGAACTCCCTCTGTCTCCGCACTCTGCCTGGCACTTTCCCCTCACCCTTTTTCTCTCCTCACTACCCTGCTGGATCGATTCCTGAAAAAAGAAAAGCCGTTAGGCAAGAACTCTCAGATTCCCCCACCGAGGAGGACCCCAGCCCCCATAAACCTATTCATTCCACACTTGTTTATAGTTATCAGTCTTGACAGATCCGGTATATCCTGCTGAAAATAGGACCATTTCCCTGAGTACATTTTTACAAAGCAGTCTGATTGAGGTTAGATTCTCTGTGAGCAGTCTCAGTTGAGGCCATTTGTTCCCCAGGGCACTCCCTGTAAGAAAGAGAGTTCTAGGCTAACACTCCCTTTCTAATCTCTCTCAGCCAAGACCAGACTAAATGCTTGGGGCAGAGACCTCGTCTTACAAGGAGGGGAGAAGCGAGCGGACACTGCACTTGGAATGAGAAGAGGAGGGCTAAGGTGTACTAGGTGCGCATGGGTCAGCATGTTACCCTCTGACTCTGTTATCTATACTCTGTAGTATAGATATGTAGACAGTTATCTATATTGTCCAAAGCAGAGCCTGAGGCAAGGATTTTGTGTCTGTAGTCTCTGGGAATACAAGAGGGAGTGAGGAATTCAGACTGAAGCGAGGAAGTCAAAATAGGGTGACTCGGGGAGTACAGGGGCCCAGGACAGTGGGGACCCTCTAAGGGATGCAAGTAACTCACCTCAGAACTGTCCTCCTTGGGGATGAAAGTGGTGCCACCTCCCACCCCTCACAGGCATGAGCCACTCTCAGAGTGACAACCTCCAGCTCTTCTGGGCCTTTCCTGTGTCCAGGTGCAGTGTGGCTCGAGGTGAGAACACTGTTTGCAGGTGACCTCAGGGTAGCCCCGGAGTTGCCTGACAGATTCTGTTCTAATGGAGTAAGATAACCTGCCCCACAAAGTAGCTGTGCCAAGTCAGAGAGATAATGTGCGTGAAACTCCGTGTAAACTGGGAAAGCGCAGTGAAAGTGTCGGTCGCTCAGTCATGTCTGACTTTCTGTGACCCCGTGGACTACAGCCCGTCAGGCTCCTCTGTCCACGGGATTCTCCAGGCAAGAATACTGGAGTGGGTTGCCATTCTCTTCTCCAGGGGATCGTCCCAACCCAGGGATCGAACCTGGGTCTCCTGCATTACAGGAAGATTCTTTACTATCTGAGCCCCTAGGGAAGCCTAAACAGCCACCAAAAGTCAGTTGTTCCTTGAAGACATCATTCTAAGCAATGGACCAACCACAGAAGGACAAACACTACATGATTCCTCACAAGTGAGGTGCCCAAAGAAAGCAAATTCCTAGAGACAGAAAGTGGAGGGGTGGGTGCTAGGGGCTGCAGGAGGAGGAGCAGGGAGCTATTGTCTAGTGGGGACTGAGTTTGAGTCTGGGAAGATGAAAAAGCTCTGGAGACGTGGTGATGGCTGCACATCACTGTGAAAGTCCTTAATGCCACTGAACTGTATACTCAAAAATTAACATGGTGAATTTCATGTGACATCTATTTTAGGAAAATAAAACAATCAGTGCTCACACTTTTGAGGCAGTAGGTGTGCTTCTCAGCTCTCTTGATGGTGTGTAGCCCGTGCTGAGCACCAAGCTCATAGTATTAATGACAAGGAAAGGAGACAGACTTCCTCTGTCACCCAGGGTGCGTGGCCCTGGTGCTGTCCCCAGGGCCAGCACAGAGACAGGAGGTTAATCAACAACATAGCTCAGAGTCAGTATTTTCAGATGAATGTGGTCTCCTCTGAAGCAGACCCACTCGACCTCAGCAAAACCATGCAGAGGTCACAGAGGAAGCCTTTGGGGCTTGGGGGGCCTTGCAATCTATGTTTCAAGAACTCAGCTCTGCCATTTTTTTATTTAAAAGCAGCTGGAAACCATAGTAAATGAATGAGCATGGCTGTGTGCCAATTGTACTTTATTTACAGATACTAAAAATTAAATCTCGTATAATTTATGTGTGTCATAAAAATTCTTTCTTTTTTCTTAAACCATTAAAAAATGTGAAAAATCACTCTTAATTTGTAGAAAAACAAGAAGTGGTGGCCAGCTTTGGTGGCAGCTGTCCCATGCTACTCCTGACCTAGAGAATTTAGGGAATCCCTCTCCTGGAATTGCCTTCGGGTTGACAGCCCATCTACTTGAGATCCTGACCTCGCTGTTTCCTGGAGACTGGACTTTGGAAAAGGACCAGCAGACATCCGGACTCAAACCTGAGGGATGAGACTGGTGTAAAGCTGAGAAATGTCATTTTTCAAAAATCATAAGGTGATACTATTAGCAGAAAATGAAGAAGAAATAATCTATCATCGAAATACTCTTGGTTGTAAATATGATTTCAATTCTATTCTCAGAGACTGTTTTATTCAGCCATACCAAACTGTATTCTCTGAATCCAGAGGCACTTATTGGAGTTTTTCAGGAACTAGGAATGAAATATTGGTGAATAAGAATTCTTGTTAGGGTTTTAGAAGGATAAAACTCTCACATATGGCTCTTGGGTACAGCATGAAAAAACCCTAATTGCTAACAAATTTAAAAAACAGAACATTCTTAATATTGGATTGATTAGTACTTGCAAGCTTTGTACCATCACCATCCTCATGTAAGAACATAAGCCTTGTCCCTAGTTGTGGGATAAATATTTCAGGATATTACTAATGCAAATGTCATGATCACACTGACGTACCGTTGTAGGCTTTTCATCAAAGCATCCCCTTTAGAATGACTCGCTCTTAGTCAAACACAGAAAGCTAACAATATTCCTTAGAACACAAGAAAATAACGGCACAATGAACCACCATTAAAAATCCTTTGGCATCCTTACAGCTTGAGTATGCACAAATATTCACGGGAAATCCAAGTGGGCTCCCAAGCCTTCCTACCTTCCTTCTTCCAAGGAGAGAGGAGATAGATGTGGCTGAGAGAAACCAAGGGGTCCTTTTCCTCCTGCGTCTGACTAAGTCAAAGACTCACTACCCCAGTGAGGGCAGCTCAGATTGCATTTTTGGAGGGCTTACCACCCCCACCCCCATCTTGCCTTTTATCTCTGCAGACCAAGAACAACGGTGTTTGTGATTGAGTGTCAGATTTGAAGGGCCTTCTGTTAGACACATTAAGTAAGGAGATCAATGTTAGTCTCAATTGCATGGAGCGTGTCCATCAGCTGGGTGGCCCTGCTCCATCCTCCCTGTCCTCTGTGTTCTCTGGGCCCGACCTCAGGGAGGCAGGTACAGAGCCCTCTCCACGCCCATCTGCCGGTGTTAATCATCACTCTTAGACTGCTGCTGCTCACTTTGACGTTTTTCTCACAGAATGTATCAGAGAAGGCAATGGCAATCCACTCCAGTGTTCTTGCCTAGAGAATGCCAGGGATGGGGGAGCCTGGCGGGCTGCCGTCTATGGGGTCGCACAGAGTCAGACACGACTGAAGCAGCTTAGCAGCAGCAGCACCAGCACAAAATTTATTCCTCACTTTCATTTTCCTTGTCTTAAAATCTGATGAACTGAGATGAGGGAAGATGATGCTAGAGATGGCCAAGCATCACTGAAGATACAGATGTCAGAGACCCTGGGTCCTCGTGTGTCTCCTCCCCGTGCTGGTGTGTGACTCTCTGCAATCCCATGGACTGTAGCTTACCAGGCCCCTCCGTCCATGGAATTTTCCAAGCAAGAGTACTAGAGTGGGTTGCCATTTCCTTCTCCAGCGGATCTTCCCAACCCAGGGATTGAACCTGGGTCTCCCACATTGCAGGCAGATGCTCTACCCTCTGAGCCACCAGGGAAGCCCGAAGGCAGCACAAAGGAGAACAAAACAAAACTGTAATGCTGGACGAGTGGCCCAGGAGATGGAGTGACTGGTCCCCTCTCTGAGTGACCGGGGTGCTCATTAAAGCTGGTCCGAGTTTGGTGATGGCAGTATCAGGGAGGACAAGGCTGGACATTGGGGTCTTAAGAGTTGAGTGGTGTTTGTTAGATGCTGGAGAACTAACTGCGGGTTAAGGTTATCTCAGGAGGTGTCCCCAAAGACATGCCAGCTCCCTGCTTGGTCTGCAGCCTGGGACAAGACCAGGGGAGGACTCCTGTTCTCACAGAAAGGCCTTCTTCCAGCCGAGTGACTCTTGGACTGGTTCCTGGTCCACAGGGAGATCACACCGAGAGGAAGCTTTGAGAAAGGTGATAGTCATTAGGGAGAAGAGTTTCACGTCTGGGTGGAGTCTGATAATGAAGACACTGGACTAGTACTTTGCACGACTTTGTCTCCCACTTCATTTTTCCAGTCGTTTTCTTTTGTCACATTTTGCAAAAGAAACAATCTGTGATGGGTCGTTAATAAAAGTAAGAAGATAATGTCGTGGTGATGGATCGTTGGGAAGCACAGCTCTGAGGCTCTGTGGACTTAGGCCGTCCCTGCTTCTTGTCCTCTCTCCCTCGGGGGAGTCGTTCTCAGGAAGCCCTGCTGTGGTGTCCTGCTGTGCTGTACGGGTCACCCTGGACACAGGGCAGCAGGCATCGGTGTGTGACCTCACCAACAGAAAGTGCCTGGGCTGCTGCCCAGTGGGCTGAGTGGCGGCGTCACGCAGAGCTGGTCCGGCTACTGCTGTTGACACTGGCCGCGTCCCCATCGCCTGGAGCCTGGGCTGGGCCGCCTGTCGCCGCTGCCTGCCACGGGGTTACTGTGCTGGGCAGAGTCAGGACCCCGCTGCCGCGGGGCAGGTGGAAGGGGCTCCTCCCTCCAGAGGCCTGGACCTCTGCAGTCCACAGACGCTCCGCGTCCTCGGACCCTCGGAAACGGCAAATGCCTGGTCCGAGTCCTGGTTGGCCCACCGTCTTTGCGGCCCTGCGGTCCACACAGGCCCCGCCCCCATTTCTACGGACCACCCCCGACCTACCTCCTTCTCCAGCACAAGGCACCTCCAGTTACCGCATCAGCTCCGAGTCCAGAATGTCCGGAGGTTGCCTTTTCTTACTCTTTTTTTCTTTTTGACTATGCTGGGTCTTTGTTGCTGCTCGGGCTTCTCACTGCGGCGGCTTCACTTGTTACAGAGCACGGGCCCTAGGGCGCATGGGCTCAGAAGTTGTGACTCCCAGGCTCTAGAACACAGACTCAATAGATGTGAGGCACCGGCTTAGTGCTCCTCGGCACGTGGGATCTTCCCGGTCCAGGGATCGAACCCATGTCTCCTACATCGGCAGGCAGATTCTTTACCACTGAGCCATCAGGGAAGCCCCTCTCCCACTTTCTTGCCCTGAAATCCTGTTCTGGATTTAGAGGGAAGCAACGAAATAGGAAATTCTAAACATAAAGGCACGGGGTCGCAAATATCCATCATTTCAGTAATTAACCTCTGAAAAATTAAGATATTTTTCATTCAGTTTACATCCTGTTGAGCTTCAATTTGAGCATCTAAGTGATACATCTTATGGTACAGTTTTCACACGATCTACATGTGGTGAGTGGAGGATAATAAACAGTTATATAATGACCAGCAGCATGAGTTTTCCTTCAATTCTATGATTTTTCATAAGAAGCTATAGGACAAACTTTCTCACTGTTTCTAGAAACTTAGGCAACTTTACGTTTGGGTATGTGTGGGACTCATGTTTTAAACAGAAGGGGGAAGAGTTGATTTTGTGAGGCAAATTTTTCACATCTCTTAGAGCAATGTTCTTTGGTAAAAAAGATTCATTTCGTTGAAGCAGAGTTGATTTACAACAATGTGTTCATTTCTGCTGTATAGCAAAGTGATTCAGTTATACATACATGTTCTTTTTCCTAGTCTTTCCCACTGTGGTTCATTACAGGATATTGAATATTCCCTGCGCTATTTAATGGGACTTTGCTGTTTGCTCATTCTATATTGAATAGTTTGCGTCTGCTAATCCCAAACTCCCAATCCGGCCTCCCCCTGCCCCCACCCCTGGGCGTCACACGTCTGTGTCTGTGTCTGTTTCAGGATAAGTTGTGTTATTTTTAGGTTCCACATGTAGGTGATGTCACATGGTATTTATCTTTCTCTTTTCGACTCACTTCATTTAGTAGGATAATCTCTAGGTCTATTCATGTTGCTGCACATGGCATTAGTTCATTCTCTTATGGCTGAGTAGTATTCCATCGTGTATATACACCACACCTTCTGTATCTGTTGATGGACATTTAGACTGGTTCCGTGTCTTGGTTATTGTGCATAGTGCTGCTATGAACATAGGGGTGCGTCTATCTTTCTGAATTACACTTTTGTCTGGGTATATTCCTAGGAGTGAGATTTAGAGCAATGCTCTTTTCTGGACTTTGCGTGAGTTCAGAAGTAAGACCAACTGGCCACTCTTATGAGACTTTGCGTAAAGAATGACACCTACTTCGTGAGAAGTAGAAATTAATACTACAAGCTTGAATGGATATCTGCTATTTGACAGGCACTTTTCTTAGATTTAGTGAGATATCTATCTCAATTAATGCAGACTTATGAAAGTGTTAGTCGCTCAGTGGTGTCCGACTCTTTGAGACCCTCTGGACTATACCAGGCTCCTCTGCCCATGGAATTCTCCAGGCCAAGAATACTGGAGTGGGTGGCCATTTCCTTCTCCAGGGGATCTTCCCGACCCAAAGATCAAACCCAGGTCTCCTGCATTGTAGGCAAATTCTTACTGTCTGAGCCACCAGGGAAGCCCAATGCAGTCTTATAAGGACATACTATTATTATCCCTATTTTTCCGACCTACGTCCTCACGCCAGTTGATGGTAGCTGTGACTACGAGAACCCAAGCTGTGACAGTCTAACTCCAGACCTTCTCCTCATCTTACTTCTGTATTAGAATCTTTTTCATGGTGACCAAAGATGGCTTTCAGTGTGAGCTCTGAAAAGGAAGTGGAGAGATCTATATCGTGTAGATGACATGAGGAATCACTGGGGAGAGATTAAGACTTCCTTCCAGCTCGACATCTTTTGCAGAGATAAGCATGGCAGAGTTTCGCTGGTAGGAAAACGAAATCTTGCTGTTCTGGCTTCTCAGTTTTGTCCCCTGTCTTCCTCCCCCAATGCAGCAGCTAATAGCACTATTAAGCTCTAAGAAGAAACAAAGCTGGGGCCTCTCCAAGGTTCTCATCTCAGGTTTTCAAGGAAGGTTCTGTAGGATGCTAAGCTGCCACTCCCCACCCAGCAGACAGCAAGAACCGGGGGAGTGGAGGATTAGGGCAGCCTCTAGGGAGTGTCTCAAATTCCTGCTTCGTGGGCCATTTTTATTGACACTTTGTGGTGGTTCTTTGGGAAATGGATCTGGTGGCCCCATGCCTTGTAGATGTTCCTGTGCAGAATGTGGCAAGTTGCAGGGTACAGAATGAAAATGTAAGACAGATGGAGCTGGAAGCACGAAGGGCTGAAGCGTCTTCAGGGGAATCAGAGAGAAATCAGTCAATGTCACATGAGGCTAAAGGACATGACCAAACACTCGAGCAATGAGCGAAGAAGGCTGGAATTAGTTTGAGAAAGATAAGAATGAACAGTACACAAGATTATGAATAAAACATGAATTGTGTCATGGTTACAGGAATCGAAATCTTCTTTCATCAAGGAGCTTAATGTTTCAAAATAAAATTTAAGCTCTTTATGTACCCTGTCTCCCTCCCCCCTTTTGAAGCCCCTTCCTTTCCCAGATTGAGCCAGGGCTGACCCACCCACCCTTTTAGCCTCCAGAGAAGACCCCTCTCTGACAGCTCTTGTCTCAATAGCTGTTGAATGAATGAAGGAAGGAAACTTTCACAGCAAAAACTGACCATGAATAAGTGATTTGTCCTCTTTCGCCTTCTGTGTGCCAGGCTCAGATTCTGCTTTTGGAAATTCCATCAGGGCAGCCAAGACATCCACGTTGAATCCATTCCACTCCCACTGATCACTGTCTTTCAGTTAACATTTCTTCATGCATGTTACGTAACATGTCATTTACCTTTGTGTGTTTCGTAAAAAATGGTATCATGTTCTATGTAGTTTTTGTATAAAAATGATATCACGTTCTATGTAGTTTTTGTATAAAAATGCTATCATATTCTATGTTGTTTTCTGCAAATTGCTTTTTTCCCTGCACTCAACATTGTGTTGAGAAATTCCCCTATGCTCTTGTGTGTGGTGTAGTCCATTTGCTTTGACGGCTGAAAGACCACAGTTTATTTATTCTCTTGTAAGTGAATTGTTTTCAGGTGTCTTTTTTTTTTAACCAGAAATGCTGCTATTTAGAAGTTTTACTATATATGTCTTTTGGTGCTCTTGGGCGAGAATTCCCCTCGGGCACATGCCTGGAAGCGAGCTTGCGGAGGCATCATAGCGGAGTGTTTTCTGCAGTGTGATGGGTTAGGTGGCATGAACCAGCTCTCGCTTCCCCACACGTGAGTCCACCTGATCCATTCACTGGTCTGGAGGATCTGGCGGATCCTCTCTGCACATCTCAATGCTCCCAGTCGAGAGGAATGAAAACCAGTGTACTGTGGTAGACCTAATTTGCATTTACCAGAGTCTGAAAGGGCTGGACATCTTTCTGTGGTGATTAGCCATTTATGACTTGAATAGTGTCCTCTCCTCCCCCCCAAATTCATGTCCACTCCAAATAAATAAATAAAAACAAAAAAATTTACATGTCCACTCAGAATCTCAGACTGTAACCTTATTTGGAAACAGAGTCTTTGAAACTTATGCAGTTAAATTATGATGGGGTCATTTTAGACAAGAGCAAGCCTTGAATCCATTGACTGGTGTGCTGGGAAGGGTGCCACGTGGAGACACAAGTGGAGACTGGAGATGCATCTACACGCTGAGGACCGCTAAGGACGGCAGCAGCCACCAGGAGGCAAGGAAGACTTCCTCTCTCGAGCCCGTAGAGAAAGCATGGCCCTGCCGGCACCTTGAAATTTTTTCCACTGGTCAAATTTTTAAAAAAATCTCTCTGACAAGACCATACTGCCTTAATTACCAATAGCTTTAGATAAGTCTAGATATCCATTAGCGAACTTTCCTCACATGATTTATTTTTTGTAGGAGCGATGTAGCAAATGCTGTCATGTCTTCCTTGAATTCCTTTACTTGGCCATTTCACCATTAGTTTCTCAGGAACATTTCCTAATAATCCATTTTCCCATGGACCCCTCTCTCACGGTCTTTTGGGGAATGATTTTAACATTCTGATGTTACACGTACATTTTAGAATATCTTTTCGGGTTACATAAAATCCTATGGAGATTGTGTTTGGAATTGTTTGGAAAACGTAGATCAGTTTAGGTAGAGAATTATGCATTTATGATATGAAATATTTTTTACACATGAATATGAAATATTTTTCTATTTGTAAGTCATTTGAGCGAATTTCAATGAAGGTTTCGTTTTCTGAGTAATCATCTTGCACATATCTTATCAGATACATCTCTATGGTTTTCATGGCTGTTGTAAATGGTGAGGGTTTTGTTTTGTTTTAATTTTGCTTCCTAACTGCTGCTAGTGTGTAGAAATACAGTTTATTTTATGCTTGGTCCTATGTCTTTGATACGCCTGGTCATTTTTGATTGAGCTCTGGACTTTGTATATGAGAAATATGTACCAGGATCTCCTTGTCAACCTAGCGATTCCTTTTTTATTTTTGTAAATTAATTTTTACTGGAGTATAGTTGCTTTACAATGTTGTATTCGTTCCTACTGTACAGCAAAGTGAACCAGTTATACATATACACATGACCCCTCTCTTTTGGATTTCCATCCCATTTAGGTCACCATAGACCACTGAGTAGGGTTTCCTGAGGTATACAGTAGGTTCTCATTAGTGATCTATTTTATATACAATATCAATAGTGTATATGTGCCTATTCCAGTCTCCCAATTCATCCCACCCAATTCCCTCCATAATGTCTGTATATTTGTTCTCTATGTGTCTCTATTTCTGTTTTGCAAATAAGATCTTCTATACCATTTCTCTAGATTCCACATATATGTGTTAATATATGTTATTTTTCTCTTTCTGATTTACTTCTAGTGATTCTTCCTTAGAAGTGAAGTGACAGTCACTCAGTTGTGTCCGACTCTTTGTGACCCCATGGACTATAGCCCTCTGTCTATGGGATTCTCCAGGCAAGAATACTGGAGTGGGTTGCCATTTCCTTCTCCACTTCCTTAGAAGAATATTTTTAAACGCAAAGAATAAAATGCACGAGATTACAAAGAAACCAGTTATATTGAACTGTAGCTCAAAGGACCTGGGCGCCCACAGATCCTAGTTTAAGAACAGTGCAGAGGTTCTGGGTGATGTTGCTGTCCACCAGAGAAGGTTCACTGCAAGCTTTGGGGAAGCAGATGGAGTGGAGTTTGAGGACTTCAGCCCAGTCA
Source organism: Bos taurus (assembly GCF_002263795.3). Lineage (NCBI taxonomy): Eukaryota > Metazoa > Chordata > Mammalia > Artiodactyla > Bovidae > Bos > Bos taurus. Next base: position 96,138,134 of record NC_037336.1, read on the forward strand.
TGAGCTGAGCTGATTTGAGACTCAACTGCAGTTTTGGAAGATTCTGTCTGTTTCAGGTTTGCACTCCCGTGCCGGGGGTGCACCCTCCTTGGGTCCCAGTAGGAGCTTAGTTTACTTCTGCTGATTTCGAACAAAGAGAAAATCTCAAGCATCCCATGTCTTAGGGTATAATATATCTGGCAGAAGCAGCTATCTTTCTACAGATAATAGGCTCCGACAGATTGTAGATCTCAAGACACTTAATCACGGGGTTCTGACATTTAACAACTCAGGAGTTTGGAGTTTTGTTGGCTTTCAAAGATAAGCAGAACATAATAAGCCAAATAAATTATTCTTCAGTTTTCTGCTGAAAATGCTATAAATAACATTTTACAAGTTCTGTCTCATCTTTTTATGAGGAACATTAATTCTTCCTCTAGCATATTATTTTTGTGAAGGAAAGGACATTTCTAAATATATTTATTAATTACTGAATAACAAGACAAATGAAAGGTTGGGGTCAGTTGTCTCCTATATTTTCTTTCAATGATCCAAAAAATTGCATGTTTTTACTGTACAGTTCTGAACTTTTAGTTAATTTACATCGGGCTTTGGCAACAGAAAGGGTTATATAATTGTGCAGCTTTCTTCTACCACATAGAGATCTGAGTTTTGAAAAAATAATCTCACTATTTAAATTTAGGAAATAATGAATGCTTGGTTAAGAAGGAAATTTTTTAAGACTTAATTTTTTTTAGCGTTGTTTCAAGTTCACAACAAAATTTAGAGACAGATGCAGAGATTCCATGTATGCCCCCAGCCCCACATATGTACAGCCCCCTCTGTTATCAACAGTCTCCACCAGAGGCGATATCGGGCACCGCTGATGGATCCACACTGGCGCATCGTAATCCCCCGCAGTCCATGGTTTATGGGCAGTTCAGTGTGTGCTGTGGATTTGAATGCATAGTGATATACATCCATCACTACAGTATCTATCAACGGAGTAGTCTCATTGCTCTAGAAATCCTCCGTGCTCTAACTAGTCATCTCTCCCCCAAACCCCAGGCAACCACGGACCTTTTTTTTTTAACCGTCTCTATAGTTTTTCCTTTTCCAGAATGTTATTTATTAATAGTTGAAACCATACAGTAAGTAGCCAGTTCAGATTGACTTCTTTCATTTAGTAATTTGTATTTGAAGTGTCTTTTTGTGGCGTGACAGCTCATTTCTTTTTAACCCAGAATAATATTCTATAGTCTGGAGAAGGCAATGGCACCCCACTCCAGTACTCTTGCCTGGAAAATCCCACGGACAGAGGAGCCTGGTAGGCTGCAGTCCATGGGGTCACTAAGAGTCGGACACGACTGAGCGACTTTACTTTGACTTTTCACTTTCATGCATTGAAGAAGGAAATGGCACCCCACTCCAGTATTCTTGCCTGGAGAATCCCAGGGACACAGGAGCCTAGTGGGCTGCTGTCTATGAGGACGCACAGAGTTGGACATGACTGAAGCGACTTAGCAGCAGCAGTATGTACCATAGCTTATTTATCTACTCACCGATTAAGGCACTTTGTTGGTTCCAAGTTTTGGCAATTTTGAATAAAGCCACTGTAAACACTTATGCACAGGTTTTTGTGTGGACCTAGCTGACCTTTTCATTTGAAAAGACCCTGATGCTGGGAAAGGTTGAGGGCAGGAGGAGAAGGGGACGACAGAGGATGAGATGGTTGGATGGCATCACTGACTCAATGGACATGAGTTTGGGTGAACTCCAGGAGTTGGTGATGGGCAGGGAGGCCTGGCGTGCTGCGGTTCATGGGGTTGCAAAGAGTCGGACACGACTGAGCGACTGAACTGAACTGAACTGAGGTTTTCAACAGGCTTCCCTGGTGTCTCAGCAGTAAAGAATCCGCCTGCCAGTACAGGAGACTCAGGTTCAACCCCTGGGTTGGGAAGATCCCCTGGAGAAGGAAATGGCAACCCACTCTGGTATTATTGCCTAGAGAATTCCATGGACAGAGGAGCCAGGTGGGCTACAGTCCACAGGGTCACAAAGGATCGGACTTGACTGAGCGACTAAGCAACAACCACGTTTTCAGTGCTTCTGGGTAAATACCAAGGAGCAGGACTGTGGGGTCATATGGTATGTTTAGGATGTTTAGTTTTGTAAGGAACTTTACAAAACTGCCCAACTGTCTTCCACAGAGACGGTAACATTTTGCCTTCCCACCAGCATGAATGAGCCTTCCTGTTGTTCCGAATCCTCACCAGTAGTTGGCCTTGTCAGACTTCTGGATTCTGGCCATTCTACTCGTGCAGTGGTATCCCATGGGCATTTTAGATTGAACCAGTCAATCCTAAAGGAAATCAGTCCTGAATATTCATTGGAAGGACTGATGCTGAAGCTGAAACTCTACTTTGGCTACCTGATGAGAAGAACTGACTCATTGGAAAAGACCCTGATTCTGAGAAAGATTGAAGGCTGGAAAAGAAGGGGATGACAGAGGATGAGATGTTTGGATGGCATCACTGACTCGATGGACATGAGTTTGAACAAGCTCTGGGAGTTGGTGATGGACAGGGAGGCCTGGCGTGCTGCAGTCCACGGGTCGCTGAATCAGACACAACTGAGCGACTGAACTGAAGTGTTCTTTGTGTATTTTGAATGACAGTTCTTTATCAGATGTGTCTTTTGCAAATGTTTTTTCCCATCCTGTGGCCTGTCTTCTCATTCTCTTGACATTGTCTTTTGCAGAGCAGAAGTTTTAAAATTTTGATGAAGTTCAGTTTACCAAAATTTTTTTTGACTGCACCATCAGCTTTTGAGGACCTAGTTCCCCAGCCAGGGATCAAACGTGGGCCCCTGTCAGTGAAACTGAATCCTTACCACTGGAATGCCAGGGAATTCCTTATCAACTATTTTCTTCACAGATCATGCAAGAAGAATTTTTCCCTTTTGATTTTTTAAACAAATTTTCTCTTATTAATAAAGAATACAAAAATAAATACATTACAGTATTCTCAATATTATATTATTTCAATTACTTGAGAGCCACTAGAAGAAAAAGACAGTTCTTCATAGTATATAGATTTAAAATTGTTATAATTCTCCAACTTATCTGTTCAAATCAGTTCAAACATTTATGGAGCATCTTCTACATGCCATATACTATGCTAAGCATCAGCTTGTGGTCCTGGCTTAAAGAATCTATGTTCTGTACCAGGCTTCAGTATAAGCAGTGGAGGACTGTTCCATAGGCTGAGTGTACCAACAAGCCAGGGTCACAACCTAAGCAAAACAAAGCGTTTTTTGAACATGATATATTTGTTTTCCATAAACTTACTTAGCATTTTGCAGAAAAATCTAAACGTGATTGTTAATTTCAGCACGCATGTAAGCTTGGAATGTTATAGTTTAGTGTTCTTGTTTTGAAGTTCATCGAGGGCAGCTGGTGGACATCAGGACCTTTTCAGTGCTGGGCGCCACTAAAGGTCTCAGTGTAGTTTAAGTTCTGACTTTGCTATTCTTGGTTGAGATCAGCTTAGAAGATGGGGATGGGATACTGCATTCACCCTACCTGCTTCTCCTCCCCAGCACACCCTCAAGAATTCTTTGGGCTGTGGACAAGAAATTAAAGGAGGATGGGGACAAATCTGATGCGAAGAGCATGGGGATTTCAACGTTACCCTTCTTCCTAGAGTTCAGACAGGGCAGGAAGGGTCATAACAGAAGTTCTTCCAGGAGACGCGGTTGAGGCCGATCAAGGAGGAGACAAGACCACAAGGTGGCAGTGTTGCACAACCAGCTTTATTGGGTGACACGAGAGGTGGCCTATGAGAAGGTCCCTCTCAACAGGAGACGCTCCGGGGACAGGCGGCACGGCGCCACCACCTTATGGAGGAAGAGGACAGGGAACTCCCAGGGCAGAGGGGGCTTACACGTCCAGCTGGTGTCACTCAGCAGCAGGGTAAGTTGGAGTGCGCCCAAGGGCAGCAGGGCTCTAGGGTGGGTAATTTAATGTATCAACTTGACTGGACCATGGGGTGCTCAGATTTTTGGCTAAACATGACTCTGGGTGTTTCAGGATGAGATTAACATTTGAACTGATAGACTCCCCCTGCCCAACACGGATGGGCCTCATCCGACCCACTGGAGACTTGAACAGAAGAGGCTGAGTGAGGGAGAATGGGCCTCCTTTGCCTGCCTGCCTCCAGGTGGCGACCTCGCTTTGGACTTGGACTTGACCTGGACTCTACACCATCAGCCCTCCTGGATATCCAGTTGCCAGCTGCAAATCTAAGGAAGTATCAGCCTCCGAATCACAGGAGCCAATTCCTTATAACTAACCTTTTGTATTGATATCCATATCTTCTGTATCTATCTATCTTACCTATTGATTCTGTTCCCTGGAGAATCTAGAAGGGTCTTGTATCACCACCGGGCTCGTCTTCTCCATGGCTCATGGATACGTTATGTCTATGTGGGTTATTTCTGATATGACGATACATCAGCTTACGTGGCTCTGAACATTTTGGAGCAAGTCTTCTGGTGAACATACGTGTGCACCTGCGTTTGGTGTTTACTGGAGAGTGGGGTGGCTGCGTCGTGAGTGTGTCCGTGTCCCTCTTTAGGAGATAGGACCTGTCAGTAATGCCTAACGGAGCTCCAGACAGTCCAGCTCCAGCAAGGACCTACGCGTTTTCTGAAGTAGTGGCCCCGACAGCCGTGGACGAGGGTTCCTGTGGCTCCACACCCTCAGCAGCGCTTGGTGTCGTCAGGGTTTATTTTAATGATTCTGGTGCATGTGTAGTGGTATCTCATTGGTGTTTTATTTTGCATTTTCTTAATAAGTAAAAGGGTTTCCCAGGTGGCACTAGTGGTAAAGAACCTTCCAAACATTGCCAAAGCAAGAGATGTAGAGACGTGAGTTTGATCCCTGGATTGGGAAGATCCCCTGGAGAAGGGCATGGCAACCCACTCCAGTATTCTTGCCTGGAGAAGCCCATGGACAGAGGAGCCTGGTGGGCTACGTCCATGGGGTTGCAGACAGCACAGCACAGCGGGTGTGTTGGTTGCTGTTTCACTGGGTATGTAAAGTAGGTAGGCTCCAAATGGCTACAAATATATTTATTTAGACTATCCATGGAACAACTGAATGTATGAGAACCTGAGGTTGAGTGCCAGTGGGCTCTGAGCTAACAGTCCTAGGTTGTGTGAAGGAGAAAATGCCATGGGGACCATTTTAGGCAATGCGCTGGAACCTTCTCTGGCCCATTTATGTAACAACTCTGGAGGGAAAAGAGGAGAGTCCTTCATTAGTCAAAGTCTTGGTAGCTAATGGTGCTTTCCCTGATTCTTGAGTCCTCTTTGTTTCAGGATGGCAATGAGCTGGGGGATCTTACATTTCACGTGAACTCTCTGTCACTCCAGTCGGTCCATACCGCACCAGCGTGGAAAGGGGGGGCAAGGGCTCAGGTAACCATAGCAACAGGAACAAAAATAGCTGCATCCTCTCAGCCACCGTCTATGCCCTTACTTACCCCTGGCAGAGTGCCATGCAGCTCTCCTTGGCTGGCAGCCACTTCAGGGCACCTACTGCAGCTACTGTGTTTGCTTAATAATGCTTATCTTGTTTCAATAATTGAAATATATTAAATGCTTATTACAGAGGATCTGGGAAGTAGAAAAATACAGAGGACTAATAGTGATCAATACGAGAGATAACTCTTAACACTTTTATATACTTCCTCTTAGTAAACAGAGGAGCCTGGTAGGCTGCAGTCCATGGGGTCGAGAAGAGTCGGACACGACTGAGCAACTTCACTTTCACTTTTCACTTTCATGCATTGGAGAAGGAAATGGCAACCCACTCCAGTGTTCCTGCCTGGAGAATCCAGGGACAGGGGAGCCTGGTGGGCTGCCATCTATGGGGTCGCACAGAGTCAGACACGACTGAAGCGGCTTAGCAGCAGCAGCAGTAATTTTTTAAGCTTTTTATTGTGTATTGGGATATAGCCAATGAACAGTGTTGTGATAATTTCAGGTGAGCATTGAAGGAACTCTGCCGTACATGCACACGTGTCCATTCTCCCCCAGACTCCCCTCTCATCCAGGCTGCCACATAACGTTGAGCAGAGTTACATGTGCTATAAAGTAATTCCTTGTTGGCTGTCCACTTTAAATGTGGCAGAGTGTACCTGTCCATCCCAAACTCTCTGACTACCCCTTCTTCTCATCCTTCCTCTTCCTACTTTTAAAGGGGTATTTATAAATACTGAACATCATTACTGTTTTGTATTCATTTTTTTGCACCTTACATTAAACCATATGATTTTCCTGTGTCATGAAATACGCTTTAGAAACAAAATTCTTTTTGACCATGCTACGTGCCGTGAGGGATGCTCGTTCTGATACATGTTACAACACGGGTGAGCCTTGAAGACATCATGCTAAGTGAAATAAGCCAGACAGAAAAGGATTCCACGTAAGTGAGGTGCTTAGGGTAACGAGATTCATGGTACAGAAAGTCAAATGTTATTTGCTAGAGGTTGGGGAGAGGGACCAATGAGGGGCTGTTGTTTAATGGACATGGTTTCAGTTTTACGAGATAAAAAAGTCCTGGAGATGGATGGTGGTGATGGCTGTACAACACTGCAAGCGTACTTAGAACCCCTGAACTGTACACATAAGCATGATTCAGATGGTCCAATTTTGTTATGTTTATTTTCCACCAAGAATACACGTGCATGCAATAGTCAGCACAGGGACAGAGCCTGATGCTAGAATCTAGCAGAAGCGTGAAAGACTTTAATGTATTTAGCCTTTTAACTTTATTAATCTTTTTATATTTATAAGTTTACAAACTTCTTGATGTTTTCTTTAATGGCTCCATAGGTTTAAAAAATTTATTTTATTTTTGGCCGTGCCACGCAGCATATGGGATCTGACCAGAGGTCAAACTCACACCACCTGCATTTGAAGCTGAGTCTTAACCACTGGACCACCAGGGAATTCCTTCCAAGTTTTTATTTTATATTGCAGTATTGATGTTTGATTTACAAAGTTGTGTTAGTTTCAGGTAAAAGCAAAGTGATTTAGTTACATACATATATATATATTTTTTCTTTTTCAGATTCTTTTCCTATGTAGGTTATTACAGATTATTGAGTTGAGTTCCCTGTGCTATAATCAACAGTATGTCCTTGTTGATTACTACTACTATATATTATACTTACCACTACTATATATTAATATTATATATATTATATATATTATATATATATATAATCTGTTAATTACACTACTGTGTATCTGTTATATTATACATATATGTTATCTGTTATGTTACCCTGCTATATATCTGTTTGGGACTTCCCTGTGGCTCAGATGGTAAAGAATCTGCCTGCAATGCAGGAGACCCGGGTTCAATCCCTGAGTCGGGAAAATCCCCTGGAGAAGGGAATGGCAACCCACTCCAGATTTCTTGCCTGAAGAATTCCATGGACAGAAGAGCCTTGCGGGCTACAGTCCACAGGGTTGCAAAGAGTGGGACATGATTGAGTAGCTAACACACACGTGTATCTGTTATATTATATCTATATGTATATATATATATGTTATCCATTATATTGCATTACTATATCTGTTTTATATACAGTGGTGTGTATACATTTGAGAAGATTGGCTGGCATTACCGACTCAATCAATGGACATGAGTCTGAGCAAAACCCCAGCATACGGTGATAGACAGGGAAGACCGGTATGCTGCAGTCCATGGGGATCACAAAGAGTTGGACACAATTTAGTGACTGAACAATAACAAAAATACATTAATCCCCACCTTCTAATTTACCGTTCCCCCCAACCTTCCCCCTTTGGTAATCATAAGTTGCTTTCTAAATCTATGAGTCTTTTTTCATTTTGTAAATAAATTCATTTGTGTCACTTTTTAGCTTCCACATAAGCAATATCGTACCTTATTTGTCTTTAGGTCTGACTTACTTCACTTAGTGTGATAATCTCTAGGTCCATCCATGTTGCTGTAAACGGCATTATTTCATTCTTTTTATGGCTGCGTAATATTCCACTGTATACATGTACCACATCTTTACCCATCCTCTGTAGATGGACATTGTGGTGGCTTCCATGTCTGGGCTGTGGTTGCAAAGCAGCAGAGGTGGAGCTCGATGCTAGAACCTGGTAGAAGAGTAAAAGGCTTGTTTAAAAAAGAGTCCAGGTTGACTGCCAAGTCCACCAGCGCAGGAGTAGTGCCTACCTTGCTGATATTATATGCTTTGCATGGAGAACGGGGCTGGCATCTAGGAGGTGCTCAAAGCTTATTGTAAGGATACAGCTCAGTTGGAAATGCTGAGCACAAGCAGGGGTCAGAGGGAGCCCTCTGGGCCAGACATCACCCAACTCACCTGATTACTTTCACCAACTAGCCCCTACACTCGCTGGGTAATGCGCGGGCTCTGCAAACCAGGCCTTCCCTTGTGGCTCAGCTGGTAAAGAATCTGCCTGCAATGCGGGAAACCTGGATTGGGAAGATCCCTTGGAGAAGGGAAGGGCTACCCACTCCAGTATTCTGGCCTGGAGAATTCAGCATGGACTGTATAGTCCATGGGGGTCACAAAGAGTCAGACATGACTGAGCGACTTGCACACTGCAAACAAAGGTCTGATTTGCAGTGGCTCCTCCCAGGTTCTGCCAGGTGGGGGCACCACAGGGAAGGCTGAAGAGGGGCAGCTCCTTCCTGCTTGCTTCCTATGGGTTCCGTGCCTGCTTCTGTGCTGAGAAGCCAGAGCTGGTGTATTGAACCAGGAATACGCACATTATGACCCGCTGAATGGGGAGCGGAGGGGAGAGCAAAAAAGCCCCCTCCCAGGGGTGGCAGGGAGCTCCCTCCATATCTGAGCTCCACTTTGGGGAAGTGAAAAGCCCGGGGGTCATTTTGATTGAAGGTGCAGTTTCAATAAACCCACAAGAAGGAAGTGGAGTCACAAGATGTATTATTACTGACAGATCCCAGAAGGGAGGGGGCCTAGTGAGCCAAGGAGGGGGCCAGCCCCCATCCCAGGTCACTGGGGAGCAAACAGCCACTGCATATTAGATGGTTGGGGCTGGCTTTTCACAGGCTTAACTCTTAAGTGGTCTTTTTTTTTTTATAGTGGTCATTTTTACAAGGCGCCCTGGGAAGAATAAAGCAGGAACCGGTGGCAGGCGTCTTAAACTCTTATCTCCAGGCTCTGTGTGTGAGCAGGGTTATCAGACAGTAAAATGCCTAAGTGGCAGCTCAGAAAAACAGAGTTGTTTTCCTTAAAGACTTTCTCAAGAGTTGTTTTTCCCATCACAGCTTGTGATCCCATGACCGCCAGCCCCCTCCACCTCCCCCGGCATCACCGAGCCCACTTTAGAGACTCCAGCGCCTCAGAGACCTGGATTCCAGGGTCTTGGGGGCCTCCTCCAGGCTCACAGGCTTAGTAACACAAGCCTCGTCTCTTCTCTTTGCTCCCCAGTCTCAGGGTACATCTCCTGCAGTTCTGTGAAAAGTGTCATGCGTCCTTAAAGGTAGTTTATAGCTTCCTCTTGTATTTCAGTCCCTAGTTTACAACTTTAAATGTAAAGACAGTTTCCCTGATAGTTCAGTTGGTAAAGAATCTGTCTGCAGTGCAGGAGACCCCTGTTTGATTTCTGGGTCGGGAAGATCTGCTGGAGAAGGGGTAGGTACCCACTCCAGGATTCTTGGGCTTCAGGATTGGGCTTCACTCCAGCATTCTTGTAGCTCAGCTGGTAAAGAAACTGCTTGCAGTGCAGGAGACCTGGGTTTAATCCCTGGGTTGGGAAGATCCCCTGGAGAAGGGAAAGGCTATCCACTCCAGTATTCTTGCTGGAGAATTCCATGGACTGTATAGACCATGAGGTCGCAAAGAGTTAGACACAACTGAGCGACTTTCACTTTCACACTTTTCGCTTTCATAATTATATTTATTGACTTTTGGCTGTGCAGGGTCTTCCTTGCTCCACGGGCTTTTCTCTAGTTGCAATGTGCGGGTTTCTCATCGCAGTGGCCTCTCTTGTCGTGGAATATAAGCTCTAGGGCTCGCACACCTCAGTACTCATGGCTCCTGAGCTCTTGAGCACAGGCTCAGTAGTGCTCCCGGACCAGGGATTGAACCCATGTCTCCTGCATCAGCAAGCGGACTCTTTACCACCCAGCCGTCATCAGGGAAGCCCCTGTAAATGACAGTTACGAAATTCTTTCTGCTCACATAGCTGATGTGGGCCCTGACTCCTGCCCAGGTGCTGAATGAGGAGTTCTGCAGGAGAAGGCGTGTGTGAGGGATCCCTGGTGGGGAAGGCCCAGCCATCCTTCTTATCTTTAACTTGTGTTGAGCTTGCAGGTGGCTATTGCCACCCTCGGGGGCTTCCTACAGCTTCTGTTAGGAGAGGGCAGGAGCGGGTACAGCCAGCTGACCATCCCTCAGGGCTACACTCAAATACCAGGCAGGAGATGGAAAAGACGGGCCTGGCCAGGAACACGGCCAGGAACGCTGGGGACAGCAAGGAACCGAAGGGCCCGTGTTGGGGAGCAGACGCAGGCAACCCACCGCTGCCCTGAGAGAGGCGGGCTCCGCGGGGCCCAATCTTCTCAGGTTTTAAGAGAAGCCACAAATCTGGATTTTCACGTGATAGAACCCCCTCCCCACCATTTCAAAACCTTGCTAAGTAGTTAAAAAACTGTTTGTGAATCAGACACGGAATGACCAGGAACTGTCATCCGCCAGCGTGTGGTGTCTGCCCGGACAGTCCACCCCCAGAAGGCCCTCACCATGGATGGCCCGGCAGGCCTGGGGTGTTCGCCTTGGTCTTTCTCTGAGAGCTTCAATGTCAAGGTCATGAGGTTCCACGGGTGCCTTTACTTCCTTCCCCAGGAGGCCAACCGACCCGGGAAAATCCCAGAGGTGTCCCTCCCAGGTTCTGCTAGCAGGGCGTGCAGATGGGGATCCCACAGGACTCTGGCTCCTTTCGGTATTTCTGACTCTACATAGATGCAACGCGAGACCCAGTTTTAACCTGGCCAGGGCTACCTTGCTGGGCTTGGAAAATCAGGGCAGCATCTCCTTGAAGCAAGGAAGTAGGGTGACTGTTAATCTGATTAGTACCTAAGGAAATGTTTGCTTGAAAACCAAAGAAAGGGCAAGATAGCCTGTTTTCATTTGTAGAGTTTTGAAGGAGAAGATGAGACCAGGATATCTGGGGCTTGGGAGGCCTGCCTGACATGCAGTGTTTTGCTCCCTGGAAATACACCAAGTCATTTCTGCTCAGGACCTGGCTCGAGGAGGGTCCCTCTGCTCAGGATGTCTTGAGGAGGCTCCTGCAGGTGGGGTGGCGTTGGGGGTGGGTGGGGCCAGAGGAGGAGGAACCAGGGGGTGATAGTGAGGTGCATGCAGGCCAATGGCTCCCTGTCTTTGCTCTGAGGTCACCCATTCACACCCCCACCCCGTGACCTGTTCACCCGGTGCCCCAAGTCCACCCACACTTATCCTTTGTTAGCAGACAATTTCCACAATTTTTGCTTCTACAAACTCACAAGCAGAAACTCACAAGCAGTCCCTAATTTTTCTCATGATAAAGGAAAAAATAATATTGTCTCTGTGGATGAAAGAGTCAACACAGGCATTAAACAGGCACAGGTTCCGCGTGTTCATCAAGCGCACTGGAGGTAGTGGCACAGTCACCAGTGACCGTAAACTGTGGGCCAAGCGTGTGTGAACGTCCCTCAGCCCCAGGGAGCTTATCGTAACTCAGACCACAGGGCTCACTGATGGGGCGAAGACCCCTAATACACATAGGGACTCTTAATTTTTTGGCCATGCTGCACAGCACGCGGCATCCTAGCTCCCAATCAGGGATTGAGTGTGCCCCTCCAGTGGAAGCACTGAGCCTTTGCCGCTGACCTCCAGGGAAGGCCCTGGGGACACTTTTTGTTTTGCACAAAAGAAAGATAATAATCAACATGGGACTTGAGGGCACACAACTGAGCTTGGCCTTAAAAGGACAGTCACTCAGGTGTGTCTGACTCTGTAACCACATGGACGGTAGCCCGCCAGGCTCCTCTCTCCATGGGGTTCTCCAGGCAAGAATACTGGAGCTGGTTGCCATTTCCTACTCCAGGGGATCTTTCTGACCCAGGGACTGGATGCTTGTCTCTTATGTCTCCTGCGTTGGGAGGTGGATTCTTTACTGCTAGAGCCACCCAGGAAGCCCTAAGGGGACTCTGAGTGAGTGAGTGAAAGTCGCTCAGTCATGTCTGACTCTTTGCGACCCCATGGACTGTACAGTCCATGAATTCTCCAGGCCAGAATACTGGAGTGGGTAGCCTTTCCCTCCTGCAGGGGATCTTCCCAACCCAGGGATCGAACCCAGCTCTCCCGCACTGCAGGCAGATTCTTTACCAGCTGAGTCACAAGGAGCAAAGTAAGGGCACTTGGAGCTTCCCAGAAGCCCCACCACTGCATCAGCTTGGAGTTCACGTGTGAGCTCAAGGGAGGCCAAATTCACCGCCTGCTGCACTTGGAGGAGCGCGCTGCCCACCCATCCCCCACGCAGGCTGTGCTGAGGCCTCGCCCTGGTGCCCTGTTAAGCAGGCTTCTCTCTCTGTTTCTAGGCAGGCCAGTGGCTGGGAGGTCTTGCTCTCGGTGTGTTTTTGTCTGAACTGACCCCTGGGAGACAGTCTCTCTGCAGGGACAGAATTAATTATAACACCAGTGGACTTTAACATACAAATTTTCTTTTGCACTAAGGCTTTGTTCCCAAACAATAAGCCCATAAAAAGTGACCTGTTCAGCTTGGACGCAGGGCAGCCCTGAGCCCTACTCGCCCACGAGCCGATCGCCGACAGCGCCAATGCTGCCTTTGCCTCGAGTCCTCTGGGACACCTCGTTCTCCTGGATCGCACGTCCAGTGTGGCAGAAAACCCTCCTCCCTCTCCCCCGAGACCTCGCCTTCCCTCTCATCTCCCCACTCAGCCACCTGCTCCAGGCCCCCTTCACCTCGAACTTGGATCAGTGCAGGGGCCTTAGCGGGTTTCCCTGCTTCTTCCCTTGCCCACCTGCTGAAGTGCCTTTGCAGGTAACAGCCAAGTCACGTCGTCTTACTGCTCAAAGCTGACAGTGTCCCTGGCGGGACAGTGATTGAGACTCTGTGCTTCCAATGCAGGGGGCACAGGGAAAGAAATGCACCAACTCTTTCAGTCAGTTAAGTCACTCAGGTGTGTCCGACTCTTTGCGACCCCGTGGACTGCAGCACGCCAGGCTTCCCTGTCCATCACCAACTCCCAGAGTTTACTCAAACTCATGTTCATTGAGTCAGTGATGCTATCCAACCATCTCATCCTCTGTCATCCCCTTTTCCTCCTGCCTTCAATCTTTCCCAGCATCAGGGTCTTTTGCAATGAGTCAGTTCTTCGTACGAGGTGGCCAAAGTATTGGAATTTCAACTTCAACATCAGTCCTTCCAATGAATATTCAGGACCAACTCTTTATCTGATTGAAAACTGTGGGGGAAAAAGAGATTATCATGAACTTGAAAGACCTTTTTGACAAGAAGTGGGACTTGGAGGCAGTATGTTACAGCTCTATGACACACCCCACTGCTTGGCCCAAGAATTGATGCTTTTGGACTCTAGTATTGGCTCTTGAGAGTCCCTTGGACTGCAAGGAGATCCATCTTAAAGGAAATCAGTCCTAAATATTCACTGGAAGGACTGATGCTGAAGCTCCAATACTTTGGCCACCTGATGTGAAGAACTGACTCACTGGAAAAGACCAGACCCTTATGCTGGGAAAGGTTGAAGGCAAGAGGAGAAGGGGACGACAGAGGATGAGATGGTTGGATGGCATCACTGACTCAAAGGACATGACTTTGGGTAAATTCCGGGAGTTGGTGATGGCCAGGGAGGCCTGGCATGCTTCGGTCCATGGGGTTGCAAAGAGTTGGACACAACCGAGCGACTGAACTGAACTGAACTGCTTGGTCTGATGCCAAAGAGCCTAGTTGCACTGATGCTGGAAAGGGAGCACTCAGCTCCTCAGCTCCCCCTCCCCCAGGTCTCACTGGAACATCTACAGTTAGGCTTCAGAACCCAAGTGTGATCTCCTCTGACGCCATGTCTCTTTCCTCCTACAGCTTACCTGAAAGGAAAGTCACCACCAGCCTCCAGGTCTACTTGTGACTGACTGGTATCATTGCTACATGGGCATCGTCAGGGGCTTCATGTCTGATCACTGATCGTTCTAGATTGGCTTCGACGGGCCCCCTTTGACGGGCCCCCAAGAAGCCTTTGCCAAATGGTCAACAACCGCAGTCTTCCTACCTCCTTATTTTTAGGTCCTGGTTTGTGTGGAATGTCTCCAGCCTGCAGAGAAAGCCAAAGGGCTCAGTGGACACCAAAGAGGCAGGTGGACCAATGTGATGTGGATGGGCCCAGAGAGGGATCTTGGAATAAGACAGAAGAATCCTAGACACAAAGAGGGTTGAAGGAGCAGGTGGTGGAGAATAGAGAGGAGGATGGGCCCCTGGGCTGCGTGGCCCCTTCTTTGAGGTCATTGCATTTATCCAAGAGGAGGCAGAATGTGTTAACGAGGAACCCGATGTTGGGTCCCTTTGCCTGAGTCTGTGTTCAAGCTGTGCCAGTTCCCTAGCTGGCTCCTCCAAACCTCACCCTCCCTGTGACCCAGTTTCTTTATCTGCACAACTGGAATGAGTGTAATAGTGTTCATCTCATGCCTGGTTGTGAGCATTAAGTGCTACTCTATGTGCAGCACTCGGAGTGTGGTGCGAGGTCAGCTGCAGGGCATCGATCCCGGTGACTTCTCAGCCCTCGGGGCCTTGGCTGGGGATGAGACGTGGTTGTGGATGTGGAATCAGCTCAGACCAGCCGGGTACATTGATTAAACACCTTGGACATGGCTCTGGCCCATGTCAATTCACTTGCTCCCCTACAGAGACCTTGCAGGGCGGCGGTCAGCCCCTCTATGCTATAAATACATGAGAGAAGTCAAGGCTCAGAGAGGGTGTCTTGCTTGGAGTCACACAGCAGGACGTGGCTTCATACTTACCTCCTCTCCTCTATCTGAACCTCCCTCCTCCCCTGCCCCTTGCTCTTGGGGAGGGTGGCCATCCCTAAGAGCATGCCTGCTGAAATTAAAGTAGGAGGCGAGGGCCCTGGCTATCCTTCCGAAGCCCTGACCAGTGACATTCCTGGAAGGGCCTCGCTCCGTGATGCTGTTCTGGGGCCACCAGGGCCATTGTGGGGCCGTGAGCAGCTACGTTCCCACCTCGGGGAGCCTCTTTCATAGCTACTGTTGCCTTCGGAAGCTCCTGGTGCTCCTGGATCACAGCTTGACCACAGCTTGAAACCGCGTGGTGAAGGAAGGAAGCCTGCTGGAGACCTCAGTCCGAGTTCCAGCCACCGAGCCCTGCAGAATCCCACCAATGGACTGGTCCTGCAGAGGCTCGTTCATTTCTGTGACAGGATGGTGTTTGGCTCTATGAGCTCCAATAAGAGAGCCTCCATGTCCATCTCTTTACATAAAAAGACCCCACAAGATTTTACAGAACTTCCACAAGACTAGAGGATGATGCCACCCTTATGAAAGTGAAGAGGAACTAAAGAGCCTCTTGATGAAGGTGAAAGAGGAGAGTGAAAAAGCTGATTTAAAACCCAACATTCAGAAAATCAAGATCATGGCATCAGGTCCCATCACTTCATGGCAAATAGATGTGAAAAAATGGAAACAGTGGCAGATTTTACTTTCTTGGGCTCCAAAATCACTGCGGATGGTGACTGCAGCCATGAAATTAAAAGGCACTTCCTTGTTGGAAAAAAATCTATGACAAATTTAGACAGTTTACTAAAAAGCAGAGACATCACTTTGCCGACGGAAGTCTGTCTAGTCAAAGCTGTGGTTTTTCCAGTAGTCTTCCAATGTGAGAGTTGGACCATAAAGACGTCTGAGAACCTAAGAAATGATGCTTTCAAACTGTGCTGCTGGAGAAGACTCTTGAGAGTTCTTTGGACTGCAAGGAGATCCAATCAGTCCATCCTAAAGGAAATCAGTCCTGAATATTCATTGGAAGGACCGATGCTGAAGTGGGAGCTCCGGTACTTTGGCCACCTTATGCGAAGAGCCAACTCATTGGAAAAGACCCTGATGCTGGGAAAGATTGAAAGCAGGAGGAGAAGGGGACGACAGAGGATGAGATGGTTGGATGGCATCAACCACCCAATGGACATGAGCGAGCTCAGGGAGATGGTGAAGGACAGGGAAGCCTGGCATCCTGCAGTCCATGGGGTCGCAAAGAGTCAGACACACTTAGTGACTGAACAAACGGTGCAAGAGTTTAAACATGTAAGGAAAGAAAGAGAAATTGAAGCCCAAGACCTAGCTCTCTGTTTTCCTGTCTTTACCAGGTTCATATTTGCCATTCTGTTGTTCTTGGTTGTGGGAGTAATCCAAAGCCCCAAGTATGCAGAAACCAGTTGGAAGTGTTTTGAAAGGGCAGCCAAATAGGCATTTCTCTTCCAAATAACAAGTCTGATTCCACTGGATTTTTTTTAAACTTTTGTTTATCTCCACGAATTATTTGACTTTGATTTTTCGTGCTTTCTCACTGAATAAATATGCCTAAATAGGTTAAAAAAGCAGAAAAATAAGATCATCCAAAAACATGAGTCATGCAACGTGCTCTAGTGATAAGAGTCCTGGATGGGACTGAGGAAATGTGGTTTTGCTTCTGACCCTACCGTGGGGCACAGACTCTGGGCGCCACTGACCTCTCGGGGCCTATTTCTTCCTCTGTCAGATTATGTATGACTCTCGGGGAGGGGGGGGAATGATTCTTTTGGAGATGTTCATTTTCTGTCTCCTTTCTCTTCTGGTCATGCGACCATGGGTTTCCTTTGGAGAACCACCCCTGTTCTGCTGCTATGTCTTCCTGATGGGGCTCTACCCAGAGCCATCTGATTTGGGGGTCCCCTCTGTGGCAGGAAAAGTGGGAAGGGATGCTTCTTGTAGCATGAAGGGGACATCCTAGGAACAAAATGTTTATAAAGTCCAAGCGGCTAACACACAAAAACATATCTCATTCCCTTTATCAGTTAACCATTGCTGTGTAACAAATTCCCACAAACTTAGCAGCTTAAAATAACACTTATTCGGCATCGCAGAGTTTCTGTGGGTGAGGAATCTGGGCAGGACTTAGTTGGATCCTTGGCTACAGCACCTCACCAGGCTGTGGTCAAGATGTTGGTCAGGGCTGAGTAAGGCTGTTTCCCTTGCTCCCTCGGGTTGTTGACAAAATTCATTTACTTCCTGTTGCAAGGCTAAGGCTTCAGCTTCTTGCTGGAGGCTGCTCTCTGCAAGTAGAGGCACCCACAGTTTCCCGCCCTGTGGGCTGCTCTACCCTGGCTGTTGACTTCTTGATGGCTTCTTCAAGGCCAGTGAGGCAGCACCTAGCATGTTTGTTACAAGACAAATCTCGTCCATATGTGGTGAGCTGGCCAAGGAGTGACATCCCATCATCTCTGCCACATTCTCTTGGCTACAACCAAGTCCCAAGTCCTGCCCACACTCAGGGGGAGGGGAATCACACAAAGGTGTGAACCCCAGGAGCCCTGTGTCCTTGGGGGTCACCGAGGGTGGTTCACACATTCTCTATTAGATCGTCTCTGGGGGAAGATGAGTCTCTAACACCTTCCTTGTTCTGGAGGTAAGGACCTCACAGTCTCAGATTGAAGCTGCCCTTATGTATGCTGTGCAGTGGTTAGTATGAAGCTGAATGTCTCCTTGTGATTTTTATATTTTAGTAACAGCTGTCCAAGGTGTTGAGGTCCAAGATAGACCTGTCTTTCATGGAATTCCATTCCAAGTGGGTATTGTCAGGGTCAGACTCCAGGGACTCTGTTTTCGTTTCGACATTGGTGTTTACCTGATGGGCTTCCTCCTGGCAAAGATGTAACTAGGAGACAAGTTGGTGTTAGGGGGTGACAGACCCTGTGCTTTTATCTTTATCCACTTGTGGGATTATCCCACTAGGGGGATACTCTTTAGCATCATCCTTGCCAACCCTGCTCATAGATGTCTTCTATCGTTATTGCATAAGAGCTGTGGTGAGACGTGGTGACAGCCTGAAGTTCTCACCTCTAAACTTATGCTTTCGTACCTTCCGTAAGCACTGAACATCTCCAGACTCTCCTTTGAGGAGACTTGCAAAATCTGTTCTACGTATCTCTGATTAAACCAGGAGAAAGACATAATCAGTGCTGGGGAGAAGGAAAAACAGATCGAAGGGTGTTTTCACCCAGAAGGGTGGGGGAGAAACAAAAACACACTCACCTCAGCTTCCCGGCGCATCTCAGGACCATCCTACAGCTTGGAGAAGTAAACACCGCATCCGAGAGGAGCCTCTGGAGGATGGGAGGTTAATGGTCAGTTTTCATTTGGGAAGATGAAAATGAAGAAGGCGGTTACCTTTTAGAACTGCCGTCTTATTTTTCAGCAATTTGAGTAAATCTTCTCTTTCTGTAGCTTCTTTTTCACATGGCTATGTTGATTTTTTTTTAAATAATGTTTTAATTTTAGAACAGCTTTTTATTTACAGTTTGTGAAGATGGTACTGAGGGATTTCACAGGCGCTGGCCTCCCTTTCTGCGCAAAGCTTTCCGGTATGTAGTCACCAGGCTGACACAGATCATCAGCGCTGTGCCCCCGGGATGTGGGGCATGAGGCAGGACCTCTTCTTCCATTTCCTTTTTAGTGTGTAACTGGCTCACAATTTTCAAAGCAGAGGATTGGAGTGATGTTGGGCAATAGAGTAACATTCTCAAATTGTATTTTCATGGCTAATTTCAGTCTCCCTACCATCTGCCCATCTTTCTAGAAACTGCTAGCGAGTGTCCAGCTGGGTGACGGGTGCTCGTTCCAGGAGGGGCCGTAAGAGGCCGCTGGGCTTGCTCTGTCTGGTTCAGGTGCTGGCTTAGGGCGTGCTCAGTCGTGTTTGACTCTTTGTGGCCCCATGGACTGTATGTAGCCTGCCAGACTCCCCTGTCCATGGAATTTTCCAGGTAAGAATACTGGAGCGGGTTGCCATTTCCTCCTCCAGGGGATCTTCCTGACCAGGGAGTTGAACTTGTGTCTCCTGCATTGGCAGACGGGTTCTTCACCACTGGCACCACCTGGGAAGCCTGTTGGTTTAGGTGGCAAAAAGCAAACGACAGGGCAATTTTCTGCAGTTTCCCATCATTGATATTCTTCACAGCAGCAACAGAATATTCTCTACTGCAACCTGCACAGCGGCTGTTCTAAGACCATTTAAGTGAAAGGTAGACCCCGCTGTCCTCTGGGAGGAGAAAGCAGGCTTTTCTTGTTCAGGGAAGAGAGAAGGACCCGCAGACTCTGCCGGGTGGAATGGACATCAGGTTTATTTAAGCTTCTCAACACACCTTAAATTCTGGTGCTGTAATAGAAACAGCGTGGCGTTGATAGACAAGTGCATAGATCAGTGGAGCCCGAAAAGAGAGCCCAGGTGAGAGGACAAATAGCAGCTCAGCAGAATAGTGTGTGTGTGTGTTATCCGCTCAGTCATGTCTGACTCTCTGTGACCCCATGGACTGTAGCCCACCAAGATTCTTTGTCCATGGAGTTTTCTGGGCAAGAACATTGGGGTGGGTTGCCATTTCCTTCTCCAGAGGATATTCCCGACCCAGGGGTCAAACCCAGGCCTCCTGCACTATAGGCAGATTCTTTACCATCTGAGACACCTGGGAAGCCCCACAACAGAATATTACACAGCCAGGAAACGGAATGGACCATTGATCCATGGAACACCATGGATGAGTCCCAAAATTATTATTTTGAATAAAGGCATCCAGACAAATGGAGTCCATATTGTAAGAATCCATTTATGGTAAAGTCTAGAAAATGCAAAATAGTCTGCAGTGCCTGAAAGCAGATCTGTGGTTGCTGGAGGGAAGCAGGGAGGGACAGAGAGAAGGGCTGACGAAGGAGAAAGTTTGGGAGGGGTGCATCTTTCCACCTTTCTGACTGTGGTGATTGTTTCACAAGTGTGTATGTCTATCAGGATTTGCCAAGCTGTCTGCCTTGAATGGAGAGTTTATTATCTGTCAATGTACACTTTATTGCATGTCAATGATACCTCAATAAAGCTATTGAAATTTTCAAAATTCTTCCGTTGAACAACTGCCAAGAGCTTTTCAGCAGAGCTCCCTTTGTTAGAATCAGAGATAAGCCAGGGCCAAAAGTTGCAAGCCAGAAGTCACTTGTCCCAAATGAGACTAGAGTTTTCTGTGTAGAGTTCAGTCCGAGTGACGGGGTGAGGGGCTGGAGAAGAGCGGGCTGGTTCTTCAACCTTCACCTGCAAGACAGCTGCCTTGGCCGGACTGACCTCCAATAGCAGGGCTTCCTTGTGTGGTATTAATACAAATGCCTTGCGATTTTCCACAGGACAGGTCAGAACTTGAGTCCTGGCTCCACCTCGCACTGGTCTCAGCCTTGCCGTCTTGTGTCCTGGCTCAGCCAACATGTGGGAGATTATTAACCCCTCAATGGAGGGTTGAACGTATTTGTGAGGGGATGGGTGTACTGATGAGAAGGAGTGCCTGGGCTTGAGTGGTGTTCAGTGTGGGCTTTTACTCCTCCCTTCCCTTTCCTCAGGCTTCCCTGGTGGCTTAGAGGTTAAAGCATCTGTCTGGAATGCAGGAGACCCGAGTTCGATCCCTGGGTTGGGAGGATCCCCTGGAGAAGGAAATGGCAACCCACTCCAGTACTCTTGCCTGGAGAATCCCATGGAGGGAGGAACCTGGTAGGCTACAGTCCATGGGGTTGCAAAGAGTCAGACACGACTGAGCGACTTCACTTTCCCTTTCCTCGTTCTGCTGGACTTGAGTCTCAGTCTCCCAAGTCAGACATGCCAGAAATTAGTTTTTTTCCTACTTTTCTGATACTGAATTTTTTTCTTTTATTTATTATTTTTTTTAATTTGAGTAGTTCAAACCAGTCAAACCTAAGGGAAATCAACCTTGAAATATTCTTTGGAAGGACTGTTGCTGAAGCTCCAATACTTTGGCCACCTGATGCAAAGAGCCAACTTGTTGGAAAAGACCCCGATGCTGGGAAAGATTGAAGGCAGAAGGAGAAGGGGACGACAGAGGATGAGATGGTTAGATAGTACCACTGACTCAATGGACACGAATTTGAGCAAACTCTGGGATATATAGTAGAGGACAGAGGACCCTGGAGGGCTGCTGTCCATGGAGTTGCGAAGAGTCGGACATGACTTAGTCACAGAACAACAAACAAATCGTTCATTTACAATGTGTATTAGCTTTAGGTTACAGCAAAGTGATTCAGTTACATATATATATATGTGTGTGTGTGTGTATGTATATGTGTGCATGTGTGTGTGTGTGTATACATACACCCATATTCCCTTCTCCAGGGTATTGTCCCAATCCAGGGATTAAACCTGGGTCTCCTGCATTGCAGGCAGATTCCTTTCTGTCTTTTTCCGATTCAGTTGTACACACTTATATATGTACGTGTATAAATAGACATATATACATATACTTATTCTTTTTCAGATTCTTTTCCCTTATGGGTTATTGCAAGACATTGACTCGAATTCCCTGCCTTATACAGGTCTAATTGTTTATCTATTTCACACATAGTAGTGTGTATATATGTATATGTTAATTGATCTGCCCTCCCCCGTCCCCTGTGGTAACCATATGTCTGTGAGTCTAATACTTTTTGACACTGGATTTAATTTCTGCTTTGAGCCATCAGTCCACTGAAGAGTGGGAATCGGTCAGTTTGGTGGGTGCCTTTCCCCAAACTAACTTCCAAGTTTCCGGGCCATGGTGGGGCTGGAGGTCTGCTCAGATGTCCTGACTGGCCCCTGGAGGACAAGCGGACCGGCTCAGGGTTGAATCACCCCTGGCTCGACCTCAACCCCCTGCAGGCCACGCCCCTTTGCCTCCTCGCGCCCCATCCAGGGAAGCGGTTGGCACGGAAGTCAGAGGCGTGGGCCTGGAGACCGCTGGGGTGCGCAGCGATGCCCCACCATTTCCGAGCAAGGCAGAAACTTCATTTTTCACATCTGAAGACAATAGAGATTAAAATAATTTAACTCGTAGGGTGTTTGTGAAAGTCAAATGAGTCAGCACTAAAACAGCACCCAGGACTTGGCGTAAATCTAGCGTAAGGGACGCTGACTTTGTCATGCTGGGGGGTGAGCGGACCCTGTCTGTCCTGCTGCGGGCCCTCCAGGTTCTCACAGGAAAGGAGGCCCTTTGCCCTTGCGATCTTCCCCTTGATGACTCGGGTGTTCCCAGGGGTGAAGAGGGCAGAGCCCGGGGCTCCATCACACTCTGCTTGCTTGAGGCTCTTCCCTCCAGAGAGGCCCTGCCTGGGAACCTTTCTCCTGTCTGGGGGAGAAGGGATCGGGGCAGAGCACCTTGCTGCACTCTTCCCAAGAGTACACCCGTAAGTATCCTCCCAGGCTCACAAATCTCAAAGCCAAGGCCCGAAGCTTTCGCTTTTGCATTCTACGTGACACAGGGCACAAGAGACAAGGGGCACATGCAGACACCCATGACGGAATGCAGGAGGCACTCGGGCACCGGGACATACAGGGGGCACCCTTTGTTAACATCTCTAAATGCTCTCTTCCGCCTGGTTTGCTGGAGTCCAAGAGGAGGCTCCTGGTGCAGAGGGAGAGTTGCCAGCAGAAGCCTCCTGGCGCCCTGACCCCGCATGTACTGAAGCCAGATGACCGAGTTAGATTTCCCCACACGGAGACCAAGTGGGGTCAGAATCCCCTGCAGCAGAGGCCCCTGCAGGAGAGGGGGCTACCTGTGACTTGATGCCCTTTGCAAAGGTCAGGGCTCAGCAGAAAGGGGTGAGGCTGATCCAGGAGTAAAATGAACTCTTAACTCCACTCTTCCGGGCACACAGGATGTGTGGGCACACAGGATGTGTGGGCACACGTGATGTGTTCTAAGGTAGCTTAACGGGTGGGCTGATCATGTTTTGGAGAACTCGAGTTGAAAAATACGAATTGAAGAGCAATGTCATTCTGCCACCTGGTGGCGATATCGTTCTGTGAATTCTTTTTGTTTCTGTAGCCAGCAACCTAAGGACTAGCAGGAAGCATTAACTTCTCCTGAAAGGATGAGTGTTTAATCCTACATCGTGTCTTTTTAACTTCCATTAAGCTCTGTATGGGCTTCCCTGGTGGCTCAGCTGGTAAAGAATCTGCCTACAATGTGGGAGACCTGGGTTCGATCCCTGGGTTGGGAAGATCCCCTGGAGGAGGGAAAGGCTGCCCACTCCAGTATTCTGGCCTGGAGAATTCCATGAACTGTACCATCCATGGGGTCACAAAGGGTCGTTCACAACTGAGCGACTTTCACTCAGATCAGAAAGACAGATTACTTAAAATATCCCATTAAGATCAGTCTTTGAGGTTATGACACTTAAAATATTCATTCAACAAGCATCACAAGGTTCTGGGGGGAAAAATATACAGCTTCTGTCTTCAACAAGCCTAAAATAGACCTGAAGAAACAAGTACATTTCATGCAAATTTATATATT
Organism: Bos taurus; assembly: GCF_002263795.3. Classification (NCBI taxonomy): domain Eukaryota; kingdom Metazoa; phylum Chordata; class Mammalia; order Artiodactyla; family Bovidae; genus Bos; species Bos taurus. The sequence goes on from NC_037336.1 coordinate 96,161,799, forward strand.
ACAAGGCAAAACCCTAAAGTATGTGCGTCATATGAAGAGCTCTGGATAGATGGGGAAGGAAGTTGATGACTTCATGGGAAACTAGGTGGGGGTGGGTCTGATGAGGGAGGTGGCACCAGAGATCAGGACGCCACCCAGCACAGGAGGGCCACGAGAGGGTCTGCGAGGTAGAAAGCTCACTGGATTAGAGAAGTGACCTGCAAACTTTTTAAATCATGTACCTCTAAAAAATCAAACAAACGAAGTGAGCATGCATCCCATTAAAAATGTCTCGTTCATAAATGATAAACATTTGCAGATATAGCACGTACATTATAAGGCATATATTACAAGGAATAGACTAAAATAACAAAATAGATCAGTCTTGGTATTTCTTCATATTTCCCACTGGTCTGTTAGCCAGCACCCCCCCCACCCACTCTGGGCAGGGAGGCACCCTCACAGACCACCAGTGTGCCGATCTGTTCTTCTACGCCCCCAGGAGGAAGGGCCGATTCTCCTGATGACCAGGGTCAATTCCCCCTGTTGGCATGATGAATCCTTTTTTTTTTTTTTTTTTGCCAGCTTATCTCTTTATTTCTTTATTTTTTTGTCTGTGCTGGGTCTTTGTTGCTGCGGGTGTTTCTCTAGTTGCGATGAGCGGGCTTCTCTCATTGCAATAGCTTCTCTAGTTGGGGAACACGGACTCTAGGGAGCCCAGGCTTCAGGAGTTGCAGCACCCGGGCTCAGCAGTTTCGGCTCCCAGCCTCTAGAGCACAGGCTCAATAGTTGTGGTGGTGGCCTTAGTTGCTCTGAGACGTGTGGGATCTTCCCAGACTGAGGATCAAACCTGTGTCCCTCGCATTGGCAGGTGAATTCTTAACCACTGGACCAAGCTGTGGTTTTTCTAGTAGTCATGTATGGATGTGAGAGTTGGACTATAAAGAAAGCTGAGCACTGAAGAATTGATGCTTTTGAACTGTGGTGTTGGAGAAGACTCTTGAGAGTCCCTTGGACTGCAAGGAGATCCAACCAGTCGATCCTAAAGGAGATCAGTCCTTCCAATATTGGACTTATGCTGAAGCTGAAACCCCAATACTTTGGCCCCCTGATGCGAAGAACTGACTCATTTGGAAAGACCCTGACGCTGGGAAAGATTAAAGGCAGGAGGAGAAGGGGACAACAGAGAATGATATGGTTGGATGGCATCACTGACTCAATGGACATGAGTTTGAGTAAACTCTGGGAGTTGGTGATGGCAGGGAGGTCTGTGTGCTGCAGTCCATGGGGTCGCAGAGAGTCGGACACAACTGAGCGACTGAACTGAACTGGACCTCCAGGGAAGTCCCACCAGCTTATCTCTTGCTGCACAGGCATCTGGTGGCCACTGTGGCCCAAAGGGAAGCAGACCTTTTCTGGAAAGCAGGGCCTCTAAGCCCTCAGATCCAGGCTCCTTCTGGATTCATCCATCCATCCTGTACTGAGAACATTCCCTGTGCAGTGTTCTTCCGAAGGAGTCCTGTTTCCTGTCTGGTGGGAGCTGAACCATTAGCCTAGGGTTTGGACTCAGACCAGGGGTACAGCTGTGCTCCCTTGAGTGCCGCCTGATGCTGCCTGTGGTGACTGGAGTCTCTGTAACTAACAAGAAGAGGAACAGGGAAAAATGTGAGTCCTTCTGCTGCAACAGGCCTGGTAGGGAGTAACTCGGTCAGTTCTAGAACAAACATCGTGCCCTTGTCAACAATACAGATCTCATTCTTTGCATTGCATGATGTTTCTTTTCCATTAGCGTGTAATGCGTTTTCATTGCGGACCTTCCCTGGTCATCAAATACCTCCATCTTGTTTTAGAATTTCTTGTCCTTATTTTTGGATAATTCAAGGTATCTCCATCTCAGGGTTGTAGAAATTCCCCAAATGAAATTAATTTTAATTCCCCTAAAATACCAAACCCCATAATTATTAAGGGTGGAGAAGAGCAGAGAGGGAAGAGAAAGACTATTTGAGCAAACAAGTGAGAGATGTCATCACTCCCCAAATGTAGGGAATCATAATGAATCATATTCTGCGTCTTACGTGTGAATGGCTCGGGGTTGGGGGGGGGGCGGTGAGGGCGGGGTTAGGCTTGCCTCTGCTACCAGTTGCTGATTTTTGATGTTTCTGACTTTCCATGCTGTTTACCGCAGCTAAGGAAAGCTTGAAGGCTGTAACAGCAAATAGAAGGTTTGAATCATTCAATTCTTGCCAGAGAAAAGTTCACCTAGCACTGTCTGGACTGACCTGCTTTTCAACTTTATAAAGAATAGGTCATGACTGGTTCTTCTACTGTGTTGTCCAACCCTTCATGTTAGGCCAAATGCCTAATCTCAGGCTTCTTCCTGGCATTTATCCCTCTCACTCAGACTTCTCAGGAAAAACAGAATATACTCATTAGGATGTTACTTTCCTGTTCATTTTTTTATCAACCATTTTATTGAATTCTTCTTATGTGCACAGTATTGAATTGGTCACTTAGAGGCCACAGCATTGAATGTGTTCTTGGCTCAAAAGGGTGATGAGCCAGCTGGTGTGGTACCAGGGGTTTGCTAGACCTTGTAGAGCAAGGTTTGCTTTATCCAGAATAGGTATATTGGAAAAGATCTCCAACTCCATTCCACAGATGCCTGGTATTTAAAAAAAAAAAAAAAACATGATGTAGACAGGTTTATTGAGGCTTCCCTAGTGGCTTAGATGGTAAAGAATCTGCCTGCAATGCAGGAGAGGTGGGTTCGATCCCTGAGTTGGGAAGATCCCCTGGAGTAGGAAATGGCAACCCACTCTAGTATTCTTGCCTGGAAAATTCCATGGGCAGAGGAGCCTGGTGGGCTACAGTCCATGGGGTTGTAAACGGTCAGACATGACTGAGTGACTAACACTTTCACTGAGATATAATTCATATACCGTACAATTTGCCTATTTAAAGTGTATCATTCAGTGGTATTTACATGTATTCGCAGGTAGGGGCAGTCATCACCACCATCAGTTTTAGAGCATTTTCATCGCTTCAGAAAGAAACCCCTTCCTCTCTGGCTACCCATTCCCCCACCTCCCCTCTTCCTATGCCTAAGCAACTCCTCACCTTCTTTCTCTGTAGATTTCCCTTCTTGGGCATTTCATACAAACGGATTTACATCCTATGTGTTATTTGTGTGCTTGTCAACACTTGTTGGGGCACCTTTTTGCTTTGAGCCATTCCGGCGAGTGTGAAGTGGTACCCTGCGGCTTTGACTTGCATGTCCCTGGTGACTGATGCTGTTGAGTATCTTTTCATGCACTTACTGGCCTTTTGTATATCTTTCTTGTAGAAGCGACTATTGCATTCCTCTGTCCATTTTAAAATTAGCCTATTTGTCTTTTTATAATCACATTGTAGGAAGGTGTGTGGTCTTTAAAATGAGTTGATATTTAAAGCAGCATATTTCAACCAGGGGATACATGGCCCTTAGGAGTTTAATATATGTATCATGTTTTAAAAAAAACTTTCCAGAAAGTATACATATACCAATCATGAAGTCTTACAAAGCAATTTAACTCTCAGATTTCTTTCCTTGAGTCAAGGATTATCACAACCTAGCATGGTCACATGAGTTACGTCAGGCTCATCAGCAGCTGATGGTATGGAGTTCTCTGGAGTGAAATTGATGACCCAGACACTGTGGACAGAGCCACCCCTCAGTGTCTGAACTGGACACACCCAACACGCACGCAGCCTCAGACAAGAAAAGAAAGTGACACGCCAGATTTTAGCAGTGTGTGTGGCCATTTATTCACTCAACAAACAGGAGGCATTTTGTTTGTGGCAAACCTGTGAGAATAATTTCTGAGGGAATAATTGATTTCCACCCATCTCTTCTGTAGATGAGATTTCTTTTTTAAGATAACTAATTTACTTATGTATTTTTGGCTGTGCTGAGTGTTCACTGCTGTGAGCGGGCCTTCCCTAGTCGAGGAGAGTGGAGGCTACTCTTGGTGCACGGGCTTCTCTGGCCGTGGAGCACCGGCTCTCGGGCGTACGGGCTCCAGTAGTTGCAGCAGGAGGGCTTCGGTAGTCGTGGCTCCCAGGCTGTAGAATGCAGGCTCGGCAGTTGTGGTGCACGGCTTTAGTTGCTTCGCAGCATGTGGGATCTTCCCAGACCAGGGGTCAAACCCACTTCCCCTGCATTGGCAGGCAGATTCTTATCCACCAGACCACAAGGGAAGTCCTGCAGATTGTTATTCAAAAGGAGACTACATTCATTATCACTATTACCACATGCATTACCATTATTATTTCAGCATTCTTCTGGCTAAAGATAATCCACTCCATTTTCTTATACCTTGTTATCATTTATCATGCTCTCTCCAGGGTCTTCATTAGCAAATATGTAAGATGTATAACTGTGGGAAGTTCTTAAGGAGATGGGAATACCAGACCACCTGACCTGTCTCCTGAGAAATCTGTATGCAGGTGAAGAAGCAACAGTTAGGAACGGGCATGGAACAACGGACTGGTTCCATATTGGGAAAGGAGTACATCAAGGCTGTGTATTGTCACCTTACTTATTTAACTTACATGCAGAGTATATCATGCGAAATGCTGGGCTAGATGAAGCACAAGCTGGAATCAAGATTGCCAGAAGAAATATCAATAACCTCAGATATGCAGATGACACCACTCTTATGGCAGAAAGCGAAGAGGAAATAAAGAACGTCTTGATGCAAGTGAAAGAGGAGAGTGAAAAAGCTGGCTTAAAACTCAACATTCAGAAAACTAAGATCATGGCATCTGATCCCATCACTTTATGACAAATAGATGGGAAAACAATGGAAACAGTGAGAGACTTTATTTTTTTGGGCTCCAAAATCACTGCAGAAGGTGACCGCAGCCATGAAATTAAAAGATGCTTGCTCCTTGGAAGAAAAGCTATGACAAACCTAGACAACATATTAAAAAGCAGAGAAATTACTTTGCCAACAAAGGTCTGTCTAGTCAAAGCTACGGTTTTTCCAGTAGTTATGTATGGATGAGAGAGTTGGACTATAAAGAAAGCTGAGCACTGAAGAATTGATGCTTTTGAACTGTGGTGTTGGAGGAGACTCTTAAGAGTCACTTGGACTGCAAGGAGATCCAACCAGTCAATCTTAAAGGAACTCAGTCCTGAATATTCATTGGAAGGACTGATACTGAAGCTGAAGTTCCAATCCTTTGACCACCTAATGAGAAGAGCCGACTCATTAGAAAAGACCCTGATGCTGGGAAAGATTGAAGGCAGGAGAAGGGGACGACAGAGGATGAGATGGTCGGATGGCATCACCGACTTGATGGACATGAGTTTGAATAAACTCCGGGAGCTGGTGATGGACAGGGAGGCCTGGCGTGCTGCAGGCCATGAGGTTGCAGAGTTGGACACGACTGAGCGACTGAATTGAACTGAATGTGTATAAAGCATAGGGTTATAATTTGGACATATGGCTCTATTTTAGAATCTCACCAATGGCGGAGCAGAAGGCTGGCTGTGTTCTGTTCCTATCCATATACTCTGGCATCATCTATTCCTATCGAAAAACTCCAGCATCCCCTGATCTAACTGATACACTCCGGCATCTCCTATTCCTGTTGATGATACAGTCTGGCATGCTGCTTATCCTAGAATCCCTTCCCTCCTCCAAATCATGGACACCACTTCCTTTTCTAATATGGAAGAATTTTTAAACTGTAGTGAGCATTGTTGTCCTCTCTGAAATTTTTGCTAGGGTCTGTGTGCCTTCCCCACTCCTGTCTCTTGACCACAGTGTCAGTTTTCTCTCCCAATGCTGTCACGGTGCGCACTCTCTGCAAGGCCTTCTCCAAATTTGCTGAGTACAATCAGTCATTTCCAGCCATGAACTTCCTGTGCACTTTCCAGAGTCCTTAATGATGCTGGTTAATTCCTTTGCTTATTTGTCCATTTATTAAACAGTTATTTGCGGGTACCTACTACTTGCCTGGAGAATCCCACGGACAGAGGAGCCTGGTGGGCTACAGTCCATGGGGTCGCAAGACAACACGACTTGGTCGGACACGACTTGGTGACTAAACCACCACCACCACCACTACAGGCAGGTGCTGGGCTAGAAGGACAGAAACCACTGCAGCGAAATCCCCACCCTCACCGAGCTGACAGCCTAGCAGGGGAACCTATAGACAAATAAGTGACAATACAGTGTGAAACGCTATGGAGTGAAAAAGCAAAGAAAAGAATGCTGAGATAGAGAAGACGACGTGGAGAGAACAACCGTTTGGCTTGCTTGCAGCTGGCCTCTCTGAATTTGAGAAGGCGCCAGTTTCCTCTGCTGGTGTGGGAAAGCATGTTCCTGGCAGAAGAAACTGGAGCCACATGAGCCTGAGTCAGGAAAGAACGCGGGAGCGCTGTTCACAAAAGGGGCCAGTGGGACAAAAGGTTAGTGTGTGCGGCGGGGGAGGTGGAACCAGAGGGAGAAGAACAGGTTCGGGATCTTGGAGGCCCGAAGCCAAAGCGTGGATTCATTCACAAGGAAACAATATTCCTTTAGCAGGAGATCGCGGCCGCCTCATAATAGGCATGCATGTCTGGATCCACAGACCAGGGTGTGCAGACAGGTGACTTCTCCAAAATGGATTTCGTCTTAGCTGACAACGTTCTGTTTCTTTTGAAGGAGGAGAACTTCATCTTGCTGTAATCCGGTTCCCTCTGGTCTCTGGGCTTCCCTGGTGGCTCAGTGGTAAAGAAAGCTGCCTGCAATGCAGGAGTCACAGGAGATATGGGTTTGATCCCTGGGTTGGGAAGATCCCCTGGAGGAGGCAATGGCTACCCACTCCAGTATTCTTGCCTGGAGAATCCCTTGGACAGGGGTACCTGTCCATAGGGTCTCAAAGAGTCGAACTCGACTGAAGCGACTTAGCATGCACACATGCTGATCTCTTTGGGGAAAGTGCTTGGTGAATTGATGATCCTCTCCAACTTCTCTCCCCGGGTGATGCTGGGGTTCGGGGGAGGCTCCCACACCGTTCTGAGGTGGGGAGGTGCTCACGGTCCTTGGTCATCGTGTTCTTGTTGGCCTCCAAGGAGGCACCCCATTCTGCAAGGCCACCCTCACCGGGCCGTCTTCACTGGCCTCTGTCTCAATGGGGAGAGCCCTGCCGGGGCCTCTGGCCACTCCGGCTGGTTCCCTGCTGCCCCGCGCCTCTGAGAAGCTTCTTGCAAGCCCACCTGCCTGAGCACCTTAGCATTGCTGCCCAACTACACAGGTGCCCCGTGGGCACAGAAATTGTCTTGGGGGTTTGCAGCCTGTAGGCCGATGCCCCGGGCTCCAGGCATCCTTCAGTTTATGTGGGATTTCCACCACGCTGGCGGGACTCTCCCGTTCTAGCAGTCAGCCCGGGAGATGGTGCTGGGCCCTCTCAGCATCTCAGTATGGATGACTCACCGTTTCCTTTTTTTCTCACCTGCAGGCTGAACTCCGCCTTTTGGGTGGGAAGTGACTCTTAAGCTTCCACCGTTTTCCGTCCTGGAGGCAGGGTTGCCCTAATCCTGGAAAGTGTAACAGGGTCCCGGCATTCTACCTGGGGGGTTTAAAAACTGGGTCCACCTAAGCCCACCTTGATCAAGGTCAGCTCTCCCTTCAATCTGCCAGCCCCACTTCAGGATGCCTACCTCCAGGAGAACCTCTGTCCTTACTCTGGGGGACTCTGGCGCATCCTGGGTCCTCAGACAGTGCACTGTGAAGTCTTGAGGCACAAGTGTGAGAACCTGCCAACCAGAACCTTTAGACTGGTGGGCATCAGGCTGCTGGTTATCACCAAAGGGCACCAACAGCTGGTCTCTGCCTCTTTCAGCCTCAAGGATGTCAGAGGCCACGCCTGGTGTTCTGGGAGGGATCCCCCTACCTTCCCCTCTGCTTCTTCGGCTCCTGGAATTTGGCGTTGTTTGGCTGTGCCCGGCCTTAGCGGTGGTACTCGGAATCTTTGATCTCCGTTGCAGCACGTGGCATCTTTAATTGTGGTGTGCAAACTCTTAGCTGGGTCATGTGCGATCGAGTTTCCTGACCAGGGACTGAACTCTAGCCTGCTGCGTTGGAAGCTCGAGGACGTAGCCACTGGACCACCAGGGAAGTCCCATCTTGGCACGTTCTATCTCTGCTCTGGGAACCTAACCTGGGTCAGGAACTTCGCATCTGAGTCTTCATGTCCTCAGGGCCCCCAGACGCCGGCTACTGAGCCCGGCTGACAAGTCCTTGGAATCATTCTTCCCATCTGGGTTGCGTGGGTGACTCAGGCCCACGGGTAGGGAGGAGGGCCAGGGTTACCAGAGGACAGCTTTCAGGTGGAGGGGGCTTGGATCGCTGAGAGGGAAACTCACTGGCAAGTGCACTGAAACTTGATTCTGGAACATTTTGAACATCTAAAACGTCCCAGTGGCTGTTGCATAGCAGCAGAGAATGGAAGAAGACCAGTCAGGAAGCTAGAGTGGATGATGGGCTGGGCCTGGGGGTGGCCCTGGCACTGGGGTCACACAGAACTGTACTGATTTGTTCTGGGTTTTGTAGACCTGCTATCGGGCTTCCCTGGCGGCTCAGATGGTAAAGAATCTGCCTGCCACGAAGGAGATCCGGGTTCGATCCCTGGGTCAGGAAGATCCGCTGGAGAAGGGAATGGCATCCCACTCCAGTATTCCACTGTGTGTGCCTCTAAGTCAGGGACCTCACTTCACGATTTCAAGGATGCTTGAAATAATGCAGACGAGTTCTGCATACAAGTGGAATTTATGAACTCCATTTCAGTCTGTTGTTGAGCCTTTCAGGGTCATCTTGATGACATTCTTGTTCTGGCAAAGACTAGCCATTTCATATAAATTTTGATTAATGGCAACGACTAGCCAAAGAAAGCAGCTGTCTTTTGTAAACACACTCAGAATGTATTTTGTCTCCTGAAGAGTCATCTCCTGAGGGGATACATTCAGGAAGGATCCTGTTTGGAGGCGATTAGACAGTGTAATTAAAAGAGAATGTGCATTTGTGGTTTGTTCTTGAAAGTCATCTAGTTTCTCTCTTTAGCCTAAAGCCGGCAAGTCCCCAATTTGGGCAAATAAGAGTTCGGGAAGGCTTGGCACAGCCCACACGAGCGATCTTCTTCATTTTCCAAAAAGGAAAGATTTCCTGGTGGGACACCCAGGTCAATGGGCAACACACCCCCTGGGGCTCGTGTGACTCCCACGGAGACTTCCTGTCCCTTTGGTGACAAAGCTGTCTGGGCTGTGTGAACAATCACACCATCTGCCTTGAGTCTACGGGACAGGAAAGCATGAAGCAACAGCCCCTATGTATAATCAGCCCACCCTACCAGGCTTTTCTAACTTCTGTAACCACAATGCCTCTAGCATACTCTTGGGAAACAGAAAATCATGATAAGAACTGCTCAGTGGAGCTATCTCACAGACACTAGAATAGAACTGAAGTTCAAGGTGGGAAATCAAACACAGAGCAAAGGCACACTCAGAACAGCTGGTTCCTGGGAACCATTTTCTGGAGTAGCAGCCTGCAACGCTGGACGTTTTTCTTAAGCTACGAGGAAGATGGACCCTTCCATGAGAGCATCTGTAGGCCTGGAGCCAGGGAGGGACGTTGCTTATTTCAAGGCTGTTAATTGTAAACAGGGGTGCTGGCAGGGTTTCTTTAAATGGACCAGAAAAATGTATTTTAAAATCAAAGAGCATCCTTACCCTTGCTCCCACGGCGTTATGACAAAGATAATGAAGACTAAGGTGACTGCTGCGTGAAGGTGGGTGAGGTGATGTCATACTGCACTTAGAAACTAGAAGCGTCTTATTCTAGGGGTCCTGAGCCTTTTGGCTTCAGGATTCCTTTGCACTCTTAAAAATTACTGAGGGCCTCAAAGTGGTTTGTTTGTTTTTTAATGTAGGTTAAATCTACTGATGGGCTTCCCTGGTGGCTCAGATGGTGAAGAGTCCACCTGGTCAGGAAGATACCCTGGAGGAAGGCATGGCAACCCACTCCAGTATCTTGCCTGGAGAATTCTATGGACAGAGGAGCCTGGCGGGCTACAGTCCATGGGGTCGCAAAGCGTTGAAGACGACTGAGTGACGAACACTTTCACTTTTTAAAATATCTACTGACATTTACCATATTCTATATTAAAACTGAGAAATTTAAAAAACACAGGAATAATGAAACCCATATGCCATTAGCTGAAAGATCTGACGTCACTTCAGAGAGACTCGGGAAGACACTACTGTACGAGTGTGAAAGAGGAAAAAAGGAAAAATGAATCTTAGTATTACTAGAAAAACAGCTTTGATCTCATGGACACCGTGAGGAGGTCTCAGGACCCCTCAGGGGTCCATGGACCACACTTTGAGGACCACCGGTATAGAGGCATGTGACTGGCTCCTGGCTCTCTGCTGAATGCCACGGAAGAATGAATCCTGTGCATAGAAGGACACAGTTAATAGTGTCTAGTGTGACATCTACAGCCCAAAGGAAGGGTCACAGCACAGTGTGGATGGGGAGTCCCACTGTATGGAGACTCACTGTGCTTTCTCTGAGCAGCGGTACAGCTAGAGAGGAGCAGAGTTGAATGTCAGGTTTCTTTCTGTTAATTCTCAGTCTGCCTTTTCACGTGCATTCAACACAGGATTTGGCCGCTGATATTTAAAAAACCGTCACCACACCTATACTATTTATTGAGCACTGCACATGTGTGGAGCACATGGACGCTCTCCGTCAGGACAGAGCTGGGCCCGTCCCAGCCCCTAACTGCTATCTGTATTTTACAGATTCAGAAATTAAAGCAGAGGGAGGTTAAGTCAGTCATCCAGGTGGCCCAGTAAGAAGGCAGGAGGAGAAGAGGGTTCCAGACCCAGGACGCCTTTTGAAAGCCCAGATCTTCACTACAAAACCTTAGTACACGGGGGCTTCCTTGGTGGTCCAGTGGTTGAGAACCCTCCTGCCAACGCAGGGGACACGGGTTCGATCCCCGGTCCAGGAAGATCCCACGTGCCTTGGAGCAACTAAGCCCACACGCTGCGACTACGGAGCCGGTTCCCCAGAGCCTGTGCTCCACAACGAGAGGAGCCACCTCTGTGAGAAGCCCACACGCAAGTAGAGAGTTAGCCCCTGCTCCCCGCAACTAGAGAAAGCCTGCATGCTGCAACAAAGGCCTAGTGTGGCCAAAAACCAACCCACATAGTCCATTCCGAAAACACACTGTGCCTTCAAGGGCTGTGAGAACAAGGCTCAGACACCAGTCGGTCTCTCTTGCTAGGTGGATTCAACATCCAGTGTACGAGTGCATGCCTGCGTGCTCAACCGACTCTTTGCGTCAACATCCATTAACGGAATGTTATGACATGCTTGGTGTTGTGGGGAAGAACAACTTTTCCCTTCCTCCCTTGATTGCTAAGTCGCTTCAGTCGTGTCCAACTCTGTGTGACCCCATAGACAGCAGCCCACCAGGCTCCCCTGTCCCTGGGATTCTCCAGGCAAGAACACTGGAGTAGGTTGCCATTTCCTTCTCCAAGGCATGAAAGTGAAAAGTGAAAGTGAAGTCGCTCAGTCGTATCTGACTCTTCGAGACCCTATGGACTGCAGCCCACCAGGCTCCTCTGTCCATGGCATTTTCCAGGCAAGAGTACTGGAGTGGGGTGCCATTGCCTTCTCCGCCTCCCTTGATTAAATTGGTCTAATAATTAATAATTATATTGACTGGTCTAACAACTAAATTTGGCTTCCCTGGTGGCTCAGCTAGTAAACAATCCGCCTGCAATGCAGGAGATCTGGGTTCTATCCCTGGGTTGGGAAGATCCCCTGGGGAAGGGAATGGCTGTCCATTCCAGTATTCTGGCCTAGAGAATTCCATGGTCCATGGACCCCGGGGGGTATGGTCCATGGGGTCACAAGAGTCAGACACGACTGAGTGACTTTCACTTTTCAACAACTAATTTGATATGACAGATTAACAGGAGAAAACCAAATTTAATTACATGGGAGCCCAAAGACGTGAGGCTCAGGGCAGGTCGGGCAGCTGGGGCTTATGTGAGGTTCTAAGGTAAGGAGTGGGATGGAGTCTGGGCCTTTCAAGAGGAGGAAGGTGGTTTGTTCAGAGGCCATGAGAAGAGCAGGTGTTTGGTAATTGGATGTTTCCCCTGCCACAGATAGGTCATTCAGATAAAATGTTATCTCTAGAAATAGCTCCCTTTCTGGCCCGGTCTAATTTTTTTCAGGTAGTTAAGGGAAAAGTAATCAGTTTTCTTGACTCTGCTGGGTCTTGATTGCCTTCGGCTAAAAACAGTCCACTCGGCAAGGTGGTGCATTTTGGAGTTGCCTGGCCTACTCCACTTCAGCCTTGTATCCGATCCTGTGGAGGACACAAGAAATAACACGTAGGCACAGAAATCATATAAAATATAGCCCCTGCCTTTGAGTTTACCAAAATAAATACCCTTACATGGGAGGTTAACTAACCACATGTATTCGTATATGAAGTTGAGAAGTGAGAGTGTTGGTCACTTGAGTCATACCCGACTCCGTGTGACACCATGGACTGTAGCCCACCAGGCTCATCTGCTCATGAAATTCTCCAGGCAAGAAAACTGGAGCAGGTTGCCATGCCCTTCGCTACAGGATCTTCCCAACCTAGGAATCAAAGCCGGGTCTCCCGCATTGCAGAGATTCTTCACCATCTGAGCCACCAGGGAAGCCGTAGTTAGTGTATAGTGAATGCCAAACAAGAGGAGTGTCCTTGGCATTCCAAGTCGAGAGGCCACTGGGCCAGAGGGACCCACTATGCCATCATGGAGAAGGAGGATTTGTGCTGGGCTGAAAGGCAAGATGTATGGTTGTGCGAGTTGGACTGTAAAGAAAGCTGAGCGCCAAAGAATTGATGCTTTTTAAGTGTGGTGTTGGAGAAGACTCTTGAGAGTCCCTTGGACTGCAAGGAGAGCCAACCAGTCAATACTAAAGGAAATCAGTCCTAAATATTCATTGGAAGGACTGATGCTGAAGCTGAAGCTCCAATACTTTGGCCACCTGATGTGAAGAGCTGACTCATTTGAAAAGACCCTGATGCTGGGAAAGACTGAAGGCAGGAGAAGGGGACGACAGAGGATGAGATGGTTGGATGGCATCACTGACTCAAGGACATGAGTATGAGCAAACTCTAGGAGTTGGTAATGGACAGGGAAGCCTGGCACACTGCAGTCCATGGGGTCGCAGAGTCGGACACGACTGAGCGACTGAACTGAACTGAAAGGCAAGAGACAGGGTCTACAGGAAGACCAGAATCAGAAACCAGACTTCAGCTGAGCCCCAGTTCTGTCGTCACTCAGATGGACGAGCTGGAGCCCAGTCAAGGCATCCTGGGTGAGAGGGAAGCCATGCAGCTGGGACATGCAGGCACTGACATGGCCTCACTCTCTCTGGGCGGCAGTCAGCCCCTTTCCTTGCTGACATGCAATGGGCGCGTCCCAAGTCCTGCCACCCCCGTGTGGCCTGTCCAGCCTGGAGCTGGTCCTCAGCCAGTGGCACCCCATAAACATCAGCTCCACTCATTCTTCTCATAGTTTCCCAGCCGAGCACGTCTGCCCGAACCTCCTCTGCATCTCACAGACACGTATTTCAGGCCCTCCGCTCCTGTGTTCTACAACCTAAGGCAAGTCGCTCTGACCTCTTGTGAACCACAATTTGCTCCTGTGTAAAGTGGAGAAAATGATGCCTGGGACTGCCCCAGCAGTCCAGGGGCTAAGACTCCAAGTTCCCAGTGCAAGGGACCTGGGTTCAATCCCTGCTCAGGGAATTAGATCCTCCATACCACAACTAAGATCTGGCACAGCCAAATAAATTAATAGTTTTCAAAGTGATGCCTTTCAGAGTTTTGAAAGTGAATGATTGTCAACCAGCCCCTATAATACTCGGCACGTCATAAGTTCTTGATAAGTTAGGACGGCTATTTATGATCCCTCTCTGGTATACTTTACCTATGACACAGTTGCCAGCAATACAGTTTATGAGATGTTGTACTGGATTGCTTAATGTCTTTGTTTCAGATATCAAGTAATCATGGAACTAGGTTCATCGTGGAAAGATAAAAAATAAATAGAAAAAAAAAAACTTGCTACTTGAGCAAAACATCTCTAGGGAAAGACAGAGGGAGAATGAGACATTTTAACTTTAAAAGCTGCTGGGTACTTCTTGATCTTCATAAATAACCACAGCCCTGCTTAGTTGCTCAGTCAAGTCTGACTCTTTGTGACCCCATGGACAGTAGCCCGCCAGGATCCTGTGCTCATGGGATTCTCCAGGCAAGAATATTGGAGTGGGTTGCCATTGTCTTCTTCAGGGAATCTTCTTGACCCTGAGATCAAACCCTGGTCTCCCTCACTGGAGGCAGAGTCTTTACCATCCGAGCCACCAGGGAATCCTCTGAGCCACCAGTAAATCCTCTCTGAGGGCTAGTCAGACCTAGTACACAGTGATTTACTCAGGGGCAGCAGATGGCTGGCTAATCAAAGAGGAGTGATTTGTTTATTGATCTTTGGCTGCACCGCGTCTTTGTGGCTTACGCGGGCTCTCTTTAGTCTCATTACAGCGGCTTCTCTTATTGCAGCTTGGACTCCAGGTGTGTAGGTTCTAGTTGTAGCAAGCAGGCTCTGTTGCCCTGCGGCACATGGGATCTTCCCCTGTCCCCTGCATTAGCAGGCAGATTCTTAACTGCCGGACCACCAGGGAAGCCCAAAGAAGGATGTTTTTTTGACTCTAGTCTCATGTCCCTCAAACTCAGCTTTCCCCATTGCTGTTTGCCAGAAAAGGAAGGCAGGAAGGAAGAAAGGAAGTTAGTTTTGTAAGAACCTTCACCCACGACTTCATCGTTTTGATAGGCTAATAATTACTGCTGGCTTCTTCCCACCAGGTTTTTTTCCTCATGGTTGGGGATCTCAAACTAGGAGAAGTGACGGCTTGCAATTAAAAAAAAAAATTATTCAAGACAGATGAGGATTTCATTTTTAATGAAATAAAGATGTCAAAGACCTTTAACAATGTGACTGAGATCCAGTGATGATTTGGGGGAGGACTTGTGTGATTATTTTAATATTACCAATACTCATGTTGGCTGAGCTCTATAATTGGCATGCCATGGTCACACCCACTGCCATACCATTTAAATCTTTAGATCTCATAACTACCCTTTGAATGGGGTTTTCACTTAGGATGCTTTTAGCTGAAATAACAGATAACCCACTTCAAAGTTAATATGGAGAAGTTGGACTTTTTTTTTTTTTAGCTCACATGCAAAGAAGTCTAGAGAAAAGTTTCTCTTTGCCATTTGCATTGTCAAATGTTCCCTAAGGCTGCTGGATGGATGCTGGTGGTGATTAGATCTGTAATATTCCCCGTTTATGCCTTGGGGAGAGAGAGGCTAGCTTTCTGCAGCAGCATTTTCTTAAAAGCAAGACCTCAGTTTTTCAGAAGCCTCCAGGAATCCACTCTTCACGTCTCACTGATCCAGAATGAGTTGGGCACGTCCATTTCTAAATTAAAACAGTTCAGGAGATAGACATCTTTGATTGGCTTAGATTACTAAATAGTCAACCACAACATCCTCAAAATGTGCCCATTTTCTAGCTCCAGGTTGGCAGACTATATAGCCCTTGGACCAAATCTGGCTAACTGGCGGTCCTTGTAAATAAAGTTTTATTGAAACACAGCCACGCTCATTTATTTATGTAGATTTATAGCTGCTTTCATGCTTCTATAGTAGAGCTGAAAAGTCATGACGGAGACCACAATGCCTAAAATATTTGCCATCTAGTCTTAATAGAGAGTTTTGAACACTGGATCTAAAGGAAGAAAGTGTAGTTGAGGTTAAACAACCCCCAAAGTCAAAAAGCTCATTGGAGGCTGGGACCAGATTGTCACTCAGAAGCCAAGGCTCCCTCTGCTACCAGTTCCACTGGGAGAGTTTCTTGGGATAGGCTTGCATTTTTTGTGATGTGTGCCGTTTGCACACAGCATCACAGACATGGGCCTGCTGAAATAAATATGTCCATAATGATGAACTCAGTTCTTAGGAACAAGGTCACCTGTTGCTATAAACAGAGGAATAGGTTGGGGCATGAGAACACTGAATTCTAGAATTTATCATGATAAGTCTAACACACCATCAAAAAACCCACAAATCCAACTGGGATAGGAATAAAATTTGTTGATAACTATTGGGATACAATTAAAGATTTTCAAAAAAATAACTTCACATAAGTGAAAGGTTGATTTGTGTTACCTTGATGAGTTTTTTAATCACTGAAAATGAGTCTTGGAAATGAAAGAGAAAACAGTGAAATAAATGAATATAGTAGCATGAAAAAGACTTACCCATGATATCTGTTTTTCCTTGATCATGCATTTACCTTCTCCTTCTGACTTTCTATAGCAACCAGTCTCCAAGAGGACATCCAGTTACCCTCACCTTCTGCATTCACGCTTTTGTGTAATTCCCTCCCATGTTATATAAGCACTGGTCGATAAGACTACAGAATATGGCCAAAGTGATGAAACTGGAGGGTTTTGTCATAGAAGGTATTGCAGCTTCTGTCTTGGTTTCCTGGATTGCTTGCTCTGAGGGAAACCCGCTCACCATGCTGTGAGGACATTCAAGCAATTCTGGGGAGAGGCCCCCACACAGAGGGGCCGAAGCCTCCCGCCGACAGCCGAGCAAACTCACTGGCCACGCGAGTGAGAGCCGTGGAAGCGGATCCAGCCTCTGCCAAACCTTCAAGTGACGGCAACATTGATTCACATTCAACTGCGACCTCAGGAGAGACGCTGAGTCAGAACTTCTCTGCCAAACCACAGAAAGTGGGAGATAATAAATGCTTACTGCTATTTCAAGTCATCAAGTTTGGGGTTTTTTTGTTAAACTGACATATATTTCTCCCATATTGGGTCAAAAGACTCATGGTATATTTATTATATAAATATATATTATTTATAATATATTATATGTAAACATTTATTTTTAAAAGTTATATGGAACGGATGCTGAAGCTCCAATACTTTGACAACCTGATGCGAAGAGCCGACTCATTGGAAAAGACCCTGATGCTGGAAAAGATTGAAGGCAGGAGGAGAAGGGGACGACAGAGGATGAGATGGTTGGATGGTATCACTGACTTTATGGACATGAGTTTGAGCAAACTCCTGGAGACAGTGAAGGACGGGGAAGCCTGGCGTGCTGCAGTCCATGGGATCACAAAGAGTAGGACACAACTTAGCAAATGAATAACAACAACAATGAAACTTTTGAAACTTGATGAGATGAGAGAAAGTGTTGAAACTATCTATGTGGGTACTGTGCGTGCATGTTCAGTTGCTTCAGTCGTGTCTGACTCTTTGTGACCCCGTGGACTGTGACCCACCAGGCTCCTCTGTCCATGGGATTCTCCAGGCAAGAATGCTGGCATGAGTTGTTATGCCCTCCTCCAGGGGATCTACCCGACCCAGAGATCGAACTTGCATCTGCCTGTGTCTCTTGCATTGCAGGCTGATTCCCTACCCACTGAACCATCTGGGAAGTCCCGTATGTGTATTGCAGGTATTCCCTATTTCGTTTAGTTTTTCTACTCACTCAATAAACATGTAGGTCCTGCACCGTCACTGTTATGATCCTGGGAACCAGAACAAGCCAAACACAGTCACAGAGCTTGTGTTTTAGGAGGATTTTCTCTTCTTCAGTGGTAGCATCCCCAAATACCTCGTCCCCCTGCCAGATACCTGGGAGTCAGCCCAACGCCTCTCTTTCAGCCTTCACGGCTGGTCCCCCGCAAACTGTTAAATTTGTAGTTCTCTCTATTCTCTGTTCCCGCTGCTGCTGCTGCCTTCATGGGAATGCTCATCAAAATCCTACCCTGATGGGTCAGTTTCCTGGGGCTGCTCCAGCCACGTACCATGCTGGTGACTGGTGGCTGAGAGCCACTGAAATGTATCACCTCCCAGTTCTGGAGGCCAGAAGTCTGAGATCAAGCTGCTGGCCGGCTCAGGCTCAGCTGAAGGTTCCTGGGAAGGCCCTGTTGCAGGCGTCTCTCTGAACTTCCAGTTGTTCCTTGGCTCGTGGTGGCGTAATTCCAGCCTTCCCTTGGCATCCTCCTGCTGTGCCCGTCTGCCCCTTCACACCATGTTCTTTCTATGAGGACACCTGTCACGTTGGATTAAGGGCCCGCCCTACATCAGAATGACGTCAACTTAACCCAGCACCTCTGCAACAGCTCTGTTTCCAAATAAGGTCACATTCTGGGTTAATGGGCTTCCCTAGTGGCTCAGCGGTAAAGAACGTGCCTGCAAAGCAGGAGACTTGAGTTCGATCCCTGGGTTTGGAAGATCCCCTGGAGGGGTAAATGGCAACCCACTCCAGTATTCTTGCCTGGAAAATTCCATGAACAGAGGAAAGGACTGAGACTTTAACATCTTCGTGAGGGATACAGTTCAACCTAACACCTGGGTTATGTCACAGTCTTTCAACCAGCCTCCCTGCCTCCAGTGAGTCACCCTCATGTGACCCCCACATTTGTCCTTCACAGGGTGGTCAGTGTGGTCTGCCTAAAATAAAAATCTCATGATGTGGCTACTCAGCTAAAAATCATCTGAGTTTCATTTCTCTTTATCATTATTATTCAGTTCAGTTCAGTTCAGTTGCTCAGTTGTATCTAACTCTTTGTGACCCCATGAACCGCAGCACATCAGGCCTCCCTGTCCATCACCAACTCCCACAGTCCACCCAAACCCATGTCCATCGAGTTGGTGATGCCATCCAACCATCTCATCCTCTGTCGTCCCCTTCTCCTCCTGCCCCTCAATCTTTCCCAGCATCAGGGTTTTTTCAAATGAGTCAGCTCTTCACATCAGGTGGCCAAAGTATTGGAGTTTCAGCTTCAGCATCAGTCCTTCCAATGAACACCCAGGACTGATCTCCCTCAGGATGGACTGGTTGGATCTCCTTGCAGTCCAAGGGACTCTCAAGAGTCTTCAACACCACAGCTGAAAAGCATGAGTTCTTCGGCACTTAGCTTTCTTTATAGTCCAACTCTCACATCCATACATGACTACTGGAAAAACCATAGCCTTGACTAGATGGACGTCTGTTGGTAAAGTAATGTCTCTGCTTTTTAATATGCTGTCTAGGTTGGTCGTAACTTGTCACCCTGATTATTTATTATTATTGTTTCTATTTTATTGAAATATAGTCAATTTACAATGCTGAGTTAGTTTCTGATGCACAGCAAAGTGACTCAGTCCTACTTAGATGTAAATATATATACATATAAACGTATATGCATATACATATATACATACATATAAATATACCTTTTCACATTCTTTTCCAGTGTGATTTATTACAGGATATTGAATACAGTTCCCTGCACTACACAGCACGAGGGCCTTGTTGTTTATCTGTTCTGTATACGCGTGCGTGTGCTCAGCCGCTCAGTCGTGTCTGACTCTTTGTGACACCATGGACTGTAGCCTGCCAGGCTCCTCTGTTCATGGGACTTTTTTCCAGGTAAGAATACTGGAGTGGGGTGCCATTTCCTCCTCCAGGGATCTTCCTGAGCCTCAGATTGAAGCTGTGTCTCCTGCACTGGCAGGAGGACTCTTCACCACTAGTGCCGCCTGGGAAGCCCCATTCTATACACAGTAGTTCGCAAACTCCCAGTCCTTCCCTCCCCAAACCCCTGCCCCCTTGGCAACCACGAGTTTGTTTCTGTTTCAAGAGAAGCTCACTTGTGTCCTATTTTAGATTTCGTATGTAAAGTGACACGACGTGGCATTTGTCTTTCTCTCTATGACTTACCTTCTCTTCAGCAAAGCACAAAGTTCCTCAAAATCTGGCCTGAGCTTCCCTCACGAGCGCCTCCCCTCTGCCTCCGCAATCCTTTCCGCTCCCTTCTGTTCTGGCTGTGTCGACTCTGAGATCATCTTCTCTGGGAATTTCTAGAGGAGATTCCATCTCCCTTAGTCCCCCGTGGGTAACTGCCCGTCTCCTTATCACACTAAGGAGTAAATCACTGGTTTCTTGTCTTCAATCTCTGAGTCCCTCCGGGAAGGGACTGTGCCTCCTTGGCATCCCTAGGGCCAGTACAGTGTCGATTAAAAACAACCTACTCAGTATGTGTTTGTTGAATTAACTTCACTGTCTTCTCGTGGGATGATGCGCTTTGCGGAGAGTGAGTGCAGAAGAGAGAGATGGTGTTCAAATGGTCACCTCATTTCTATTGCAGTTCTGCGAGAGCCCTCACTCACACAAGTCTCGCTAATACATAGCTAGGGCTTGTGTTTATTCACAAGCTCCTGACTCTCCTCGTAAACAACATTGTAAAGTGGGGAAACCACAGCCCATATCCTGAGTCAGATCACGGTTTGGTTGAAGAACGTTATTTCCCATCTTCTCACTTACTTCAGAAGAACTTGAATGAATATCTATGATTAATCTAAGGACTTTTCTTTCCAACCACCAACCTAAAATGATATTCCTGCTAGAGTTGCTACAGTGCTGCTGCCGCCGTTCATTCTCACGTGTGTGTTAGAGCGGGCTCCACAGTTCCAACGGGAACTTCACAGGAACTTTCTCTTCCCTCTTGGCTCCCTCAGTTTTCTTTCCATGCTTCTGCTCTTTTTCTGGCCTGGTCTCTCTTCCTCACAAACATGGTGCCCTCCAAGGGGGCACTTTGCATTTTTCAAACACGGCCACACCTTGATACCTGTCTCCTTCCCCTTGCTCATTGAGAGCTGGGGTCCAGGGTTCCTCCCCCTGAAGCTGGCGAGGGCCTACTAACTGCCTCCCCCAAACCGGTGATCTGGGACTTCCAAGCTGAGTCCCCCTCTCGACCCCTTCTCTCTCTCTCTGCTTGACTTGGAGCCTAGCCACCACGTTTGAAGGAGCTCAGGCCATAAGTCGAGGCCACATCCAAGGCATTCCAGCTGAGGGCTCAGCTGATAGCCACCACCAACCATCAGGCAGTGGAACGAAAGAACCTTCAGATAATTCCAGCCCTGAGCCCTCCAATCTTCTAGCTGAGGGCCAGAAGTCATGAAGCAGAAAGGAGACAACCCTACTGGACCCTGTCTGAATTCCTGATCTACAGAAACCTGTGAGAATTAATAAAGGATGCTTGTTACCTGAAGGTTATTTGTTATATTCCAATAGATCCTGATGCTGGGAAAGATTGAGGGCAGGAGGAGAAGGTGGTGACAGAGGATGAGATGGTTGGATGGCATTATTGACTCAATGGACTTGGGTTTGAGCAAACTCCAAGAGATAGAGAAGGACAGGGAAGCTTAGTGTTCGTGCTGCAGTCCATGGGGTCACAAAGAGTTGGACGTGACTGAGTGACTGAACAACAACAAAAATAGATCACAGGTACCCCAAGAATCCCTTTTGTTCTCTCCCTGGGCTGTTTTATTCACTGGACGCTATTGATGTCCAGTCACTGTGCCCGTCACCAATGCTCCTGTCTTTCCAAATGTCTCCCCTGCAATTATTCCCAGCTCTGACTCCTTGGCCATGCTTAGCACTGTATTACCAGTGCCTGCAGGGCACCTCTTCCTGGGTATTCCTGACTCTTTACTGCACAGAAAGACACAGCACTTTTCTTTTCTAATCCAGTTTTCCTCTTCTGTTCCCTTCTGTTCTTGGCAGCACCAACTTTCCAATCTGGAAACTCTAATCTTCACTGATGCCTTCTGTCTGTCACGTCGAAACAGTTGCCAAGCGCTGCGCCGTGTTGTCAGTTGGTCTGCTTTGGGCTGCAAGTAATGCGAAAGCCAGCTAAGCACGCAGAGCAGTCTGGGTTCAATCAGAGAAACAGGGAGCTTCAATATGGAGAACCATTAACTCTGAAGAAAGAGCAGCTGTAAGATATAAAGGGACTCTATATGGTACTCTAGGGCTAGTACCAAGGGAGGATAAACTAGGAAGGGGTTTGGATCTCATTGGATAAGCTGTGGTTCAGCTCATTGAGCAGTAGAGAAGTTCCCTGGTGTGGCCAGGCTGGTCTGTAGGTCACCCTTCAGCATGCAGGTCAGGGAGGAGGTGGGCAGAGACCAGTGGTGTGGCTGTTCTGGAAACAGCAGGAGACTTTGCTCTCAAGATTTCCCTCCAGAGAATTTTCAATTCAGAAAGTTTAACATCATGCTCATTGTAAAGAGAACTGCTTATAAGAATTCCTTTGTTCATAAAATAGCATGTACTAAAGGGTGCACTTGTAGTGACAGGCAATAAATTATCAGCTAACACACTTGGCTTAAGCAAATTTATTTATCATGTCACAAAGTGAATGATCAGATACTGGCCAGTTCAGAAGTGGTCAGCAAAGACACTGAAGATCCTTTTTCCCACTGTGTTGACTATATCTTCTCTTGGAGTTTCAAGGGACTAGAGCAGCTACAAATGCCCTATCAGACAATACTGCTTCCAGAAAAAAAAAAAAAGAGAGAGAGAGAGGGGTAGAGAAGAGAGGATCTTCTTTGCATTTCTAATTTGAGGGAGAACTATTTTGCAAAAAATCTCGGGAGACTTCCCATCTATTCCCATGGTCAGAACTGGAGCACATGCCCTCCCTTGGGTTGTAAAAAGGGATATGTTACAAGGGTCTCATACCTTTAGCCTCTTTAGTGGGAGGAGGGATTCACCAGCAAAGAAAGGCATGGTCAACCCCCATGGGAAGGCAGGCAACATCGTCTGCCCCTATCCCCTGTCCCTCTGTCCCCACCCCCCACTGCTCCAGGTAGTCACAGGGCACCTCATGCCCAAGGAAGTCACAAGACCAGGTGTTAACCAAGTGGGCACGAGGCGCTCCTAGGGAAGGGCAGACACCTTTCCACTGTCTCTTTTGTCACCATAATTCTGGTGCTTTCATTAAAGTGGTTCTCAGTCCATCCTGCAGTCAGATGAATTTTCCTGATGTGTAACTATGAACTCACACACACACACACACACACACACACACACACACACGCTCCAAATCTCCCAATGAGAAGGAAGTTTATGAGTTAAAATCACAGACTTTCTTACTAGATTATATGATTCACATCAAAGCTCTTACTCATTGCAAAACCTCAGGGAAGGTGTTTAATTTCTTTGTGCCTGAATTTCTCATGTTTAAAACGTGAATAGGATGACTATTCTCAGAGGACTGCTGTAAAGAGTAAATCATAAAATACAGGAATGTTTTTTGACACCTAGTGGCTCTTTAATAGGTAGTATATTGTTAGCTATTATTGTTCCTCATTTTGTGCTTAGTTGCTCAGTTGTGTCCAACTCTTTATGACCTCGTGGACCATAGCCCACTATGCTCCTCTGTCCATGGGGATTCTCCAGGCAAGAATACTGGAGTGGGTTGCCATGCCTTCCTCCAGTGGATTTTCTTAATGCAGGGATTGAATCCAGCTCTCCCACATTGCAGGTGGATTTTTTTTTTTTTTTTTTTTTTTTACCATCTGAACCACCAGGGAAGCCTTTTGCTAACTCACTTCAGTCGTGTCCAACTCCGTGTGACCCCAGAGACGGCAGCCCAACAGGCTCCCTCATCCCTGGGATTCTCCAGGCAAGAACACTGGAGTGGGTTTCCATTTCCTTCTATAAAAGGGAAGCCTTTTATATCCAATTAAATCTAAATTTCTTGCATGTGTACCTGCTCAGTCACTTCAGTTATGTCCAACTCTCTGCAACCCTATGGACTGTAGCCTGCCAGGCTCCTCTATCCATGAGATTCTCCAGGCAGGAATATTGGAATGGGTTGCCATGCCCTCCTCCAGGGAATCTTCCCAACACAGGGATCGAACCTGCATCGCCCGCATTAGCAGGCGGGTTCTTTACCACTAGCGCCACCTGGGAAACCATTACATTTCTTAGGTGACCACTTAAGATCCTGTAGGAGCTGACATCAATACAATTTTTTTCAAACTTACATTAAAATTCACTATCTCCCCTACTAAGCCATTAACTACTTGAAGAAAGGATCACGTTACCAAAAGGTGTGTGGTGGGTCCGCTGCTCGCCACTCAAAATGCTCAAAAGCCAATAAACAGGCCACGTTGGTGGAAAGGGAAAGTTTGCTTTATTTCAGATGCTGGCAACTTGCAAGGGATGAAGGGTGGTGGACACCTGTCCAAAGGCTGACTCCCCACCCCTGATAGGCAGAGAGTGAAAGCTTTTATAGACAGAGTCAGGGGCAGGCGGGGGCTACGTGCAGCTGTCAGTGCTACACTTAGCTTCAAATGGGTCATCGGTGGTCTGACTAGCATCTTCTTGGTTGTTTAGGTACAGTTAATCTTCAGTTCCAGAGTCCATTTGTTCCCATGTATTTGTGACCAGTTCTTAGAAATGTGGCATCTTCTGTCGTGGGTAGAGTCTGGTCATCATGTAGTTAATTTCTTCTTCCTGGTGTTTCAGTATCTATGAGGCAGCTCACAGGATACAGTTCAGAACATTATTTATAGCCCTTGAGAAAGAACTCAAGGTCCTTGACTATGCTTAATGACTACATTATTATTATTTGGTCTCCTTTGACTGTTTTCCTTTGTTCTCACATGTTCTAATTTCTCTGATCAAACTTCTTTGACTAAAGTTTTTCACAGACAAAAGGCAAGCAGAGGATGGGGGGAGGGGGAAGCATCACTGGATCCTGCTCTGTTTCAGGATCACATTCTAGAAGCCTAGCGTTTAGCACAACCTTTGGCCAGAGTCATTTCTCTGTGTTGCCATGTGGTTTTCATGTAAGCATCCCTTGACCTGTGGATCCATCACTTCTCCTTCCTTACCAGGTCATCTTCTCCCTGTGTGTCTCAGTGTCTCTGCCCCATTTCTTATGATGGCACCACTCACACTGGACTGAGCCCACCCTCCTGTCGTAGGATCTAATGAAAACAAATTACTCTGCAACAATTGTATTTCCAAGTAAGGTCACATTCCAAAGTCAAAAGGATTAGGACATCAATATATCTTTTTCGTGGTGGTGGTTTAGTGGTTTAGTTGCTAAGTCGTGACCCCATGAACTGTAGCCCACAAGGCTCCTCTGTCCATGGAATTCTCCAGGCAAGAATACTGGAGTGGGTTGTCATTTCCTCTTCCAGGAGATCTTCCTGACCCAGGGATCAAACCTGAGTCTCTTGTATCTTTTGCATTGGCATGTGGAGTCTTTAGCACTGAGCCACCAGGGAAGCCCCACATATTTTTTAGGGACATAATATGACCCATAACACAAGGTCTTGAGCTAATATTTTTAAGTCCTGCTTTTTCAAAGGTTTGCTGCAAAATTTAAATGAAATCCTGTACAGGAGAGTTATGCCCTCTACCATTTGACTTTAGAGTTTCTAATATACAACTTATGTTCAAATTTTCCCAATTATCCCCAACTGTCCCTTACACCTTCCATTTTTGGTATCTGGGCTCTAGTTAAGGGTCATGTGTCACATTTTGTTGTCTTGTCTTTTCAGTTCAATTCAGTTCAGTCACTCAGTTGCGTACAACTCTTTGTGGCCCCATGGACCGCAGCATGCCAGGCCTCCCTGTCCATCACCAGCTCCCAGAGCTTGCTCAAACTCATGTCCATTGAGTCGGTGATACCATTCAACCATCTCATCCTCTGTCATGCCCATCTCCTCCTGCCTTTAATCTTTCCCCAAAACAGGATCTTTTCCAGTGAATCAGTTCTTCACATCAAGTGGCCAAAATATTGCAGTTTCAGCTTCAGCATCAGTCCTTCCAATGACTATTTAGGACTGATTTCCTTTAGGATTGACTGGTTGGATATCCTTTCAGTCCAAGGGACTCTCAAGAGTCTTCTCCAACACCACAGTTCAAACGCATTAATTCTTCGGTGCTCAGCGTTCTTTATAGTCCAGCTCTCACATTGGTACATGACTTCTGGAAAAACCATAGCCTTGACTAGATGGACCTTTGTTGGCAAACTAATGTCTCTGCTTTTTAACATGCTGTCTAGGTTGGTCACAACTTTCCTTCCAAGGAGCAAGTATCTTTTAATTTCATGGCTGCAGTCACCACGTGCAATGATTTTGGAGCCCAGGAAAATAAAATCTCTCACTGTTTCCATTGTTTCCCCATCTATTTGCCACGAAGTGGTGGGACCAGATGCCATGATCTTAGTTTTATGAATGCTGAGTGTTAAACCAACTTTTTCACTCTCGTCTTTCACTTTCATCAAGATGCTCTTTAGTTCCTCTTCACTTTCTATCTATAAGGGTGATGTCATCTGCCTTTCCATGCTCCTTTAATTCAGGGTGGTGGTGAGACAAGTGGGAAGGGCAGGGTACAACCGTTAAAAGAGTGACACAGCCCTTGAGGATATAACAAAAACTGGTTAGAATCAATTCTGTCCAAGATGGCAGAAGATCTGCCTTCTAGTAGACCTTGGGCCTCATTATGCGCTCGTTGTAATACATCAGTTAAAGGACACACCCACAGGTGCCATCTCAGTTTGGATGTTTGAACATAGTAGGCCAAAAAAGTAGGAAGTGGCCTAATTCCTGGAAATCCCCACCCCTTCCACCAAATAACTGGAATAATCCTCCCACTCTTTAGCCTATGAAATTATCCAGCCCATAAAAACTAACCACCTCCACATCTCAGGCCTCTCTCGCCTACTGAGATGGACTGCATTCTGTCTATAGAATCCATTTCTCTCTAAATAAACTAGATTTCACCTTACTACGGGCTTTCCAGGTGGTGCTAGTGGTAAAAAACCTGCCTGTGAGTGCAGCAGACATAAGAGTTGCAGGTTCGATCCCTGGGTTGGGATGATCCCCTGGAGGAGAGCATGGCAACCCACTCCAGTATTCTTGCCTGGAGAACTCCCATAGACAGAGGTGCCTGGTGGGCTACAGTCCATGGGGTCACAAAGAGTCAGACAGGACTGCAGTGACTTAGCAGGCATGCCTGCACCCCTTACTACAGCCTCCTCTTGAGCTCCTTCCTGCACAGAGCCAAGGACCTTCACTTGTCGGCCCAACCCAGGAATGCACCGGACACCCAGGACATGATTATTCTCTTGCTCACCCTTCTGCAACAGTAGTTCTCAGACCATCATGTGTATGAGAATCTCCTGGAAAGCTAGTGATCAAATTTTCTGGAGCCCATCTCCAAAGATTTTGACTCAGTGGGTCAGAGGGAGGCCCATGAATTTGGCATCTCTAACAAGCTGCCAAGTGATGCCAAAGTTGCTGGTCCAAACATACAATTTGGAGAACTGCTGATCTAGATCCAGGGTTGGCAAACTTTGGCTGTAGGGGATAGATGGTAAAATACTTTAGGCTCTATGGCAACCACTCAGTTCTGCCACTGTAGGCAAAAGCAGCCATCGACAATACATAACTGCATGCTGCTACATTCCAGTAAAACTTTATTTACGAAACAGCTGCCTGGTATCTCAGTCTGCTGTTTATTCTTGCCTTTTTGGAGGGGGAGGGGGAAGCAGAGGAGGTCTTTCAGAGCCCTGGCATTTTTGAATTGTCCTGTTCAGTTTTTCTGTAGAATGTTTCACAGTCTGGATTTGATCATTTTATTTTTGATTTAGTTTAAACATCTTGGCAAGAATACCACATAAGTGATATTGTACAGTATAGGGGGATATTGTGAAAGACTTTGAAATGGACTAAAAAATTATTGGGTAACTTGAGGGGAAAGCTAGATGCTGTCTCATGCAACTTTGTGGGTTATCTGATTCTACAGGGTTTTACAGCTTTCATTATCTTCGAGCTCTTTTACAGTTCTCTAAATTGTGGAATACTGAAGGTAATGTCTAAGGTTCTCATCTCTAGAACTGCAAATTTTGTTCCTTTGACATCCATTTGACCTATGGGTCTTGACTAATCTTCCATCTATTAGGCAACATAACTTCAGCATTCCTGACTGTATGTGTACGTGTTGGGTTGTCTTTGGATTCTCTTTTGAACCCGTTAGAACAGGTTACTGGTTCTCACATTAAAGAGTTCAGTATTATCTTTGACACATGTTCATTTTACATCTGCATCTGAGTCACCATTATATTATCTTTTAAATATTATCCATCAGCAATATTTTTCATTGCATCATTTTGTTGTTGTTGCTCAGTTGCTAAGTTGTGTCCGACTCTGCAGCCCCATGAACTGCAGCATGTCAGGCTTCCCTGACCTCCACTATCTCCTGCAGTTTGCTCAAAGTCAGGTTCATTGAGTCGATGATGCCATCCAACCATCTCATCCTCTGTTGCACTCCTCTCCTCCTGCCCTCAATCTTTCCCAGCATCAGGGTATTTCCAATGAGTTGGCTCTGCTGCATTTTGTACTCCAAGGCCAAACTTGCCTGTTACTTCAGGTATCTCTTGACTTCCAACTTTTGCATTCTAATCCCCTATGATGAAAAGGACATCTTTTTTCTTTGGTGTTAGTTCTAGAAGGTCTTGTAGGTCTTCATAAAACTGTTCAACTACAGCTTCTTTGGCATTAGTGGTTGGAGTATAAACTTGGATAACTGTGATGTAGAATGGTCTGCATCATTTTCAGTTCAGTTTAGTCTCTGTTGTGTCCGACTTTTTGCGACCCTATGGACTGCAGCACTCCAGGCCTCCCAGTTCATCACCAACTACCGGAGTCTACTCAAACTCATGTCCATTGAGTTGCTGATGCCATCCAACCATCTCATCCTTTATCATCCCCTTCTCCTCCTGCTTTCAATCTTTCCCAGCATCAGAGTCTTTTCCAGTGAGTCCGTTCTTCACATCAGGTGGCCAAAGTATTGGAGTTTCGGCTTCAGCATTAGTCCTTCTGATGAATATTCAGGACTGATTTCCTTTAGGATTGACTGGTTGGATCTCCTTTCAGTCCAAGGGACTCTTAAAAGTCTTTTCCAACACCACAGTTCAAAAGCATCAATTTTTTGGTGCTCAACTGTCTTTATAGTCCAGCTCTCACATCCACACATAACTACTGGAAAAACCATAGCTTTGACTAGACAGACCTTTGTTGGCATAGTAATATATCTGCTTTTTAATATGCCATCTAGATTGGTCATAACTTTTCTTCCAAGGAGTGAGCGTCTTTTAATTTCATGGCTGCAGTCACCATATACAGTGATTTTGGAGTCCCCCAAAATAAAGTCTCTCACTGTTTCCACTGTTTCCCCATCTATTTGCCATGAAGCGATGGGACCAGAAGCCATGATCTTAGTTTTCTGAATGTTGAGTGTTAAGCCAACTTTTTCATTCTCCTCTTTCACTTTCATCAAGAGGCTCTTTAGTTCCTTGATTTCTGCCATAAGGGTGGTGTCATTTGCATATCTGAGGTTATTGATACTTCTCCCCGCAATCTTGATTCCAGCTTGTGTTTCCTCCAGCCCAGCGTTTCTCATGATGTACTCTGCATATAAGTTAAATAAGCACGGTGACAATATACAGCCTTGATGTACTCCTTTCCCTGTTGGAACCAGTCTGTTTTTCCATGTGCAGTTTTAACTGTTGCTTCCTGACTTGCATACAGATTTCTCAAGAGGCAGGTCAGGTGGTCTGGTATTCTCATCTTTAAGAATTTTCCACCCACAGTTTGCTGTGATCCACACAGTCGCAGGCTTTGGCATAGTCAATAAAGCAGAAGTAAATGTTTTTCTGGAACTCTCTTGCTTTTTCAAGGATGCAATGGATGTTGACAATTTGATCTCTGGTTCCTCTGGGTTTTCTATATCCAGTTTGAACATCTGGACGTTCACGGTTCACGTACTGTTGAAGCCTGGCTTGGAGAATTTTGAGCATTACTTTGCTAGCATGTGAGATGAGTGCAATTGTGTGGTAGTTTCAGCATTTTTTGGCATTGCCTTTTTTTGGGATTGGAGTGAAAACTGATCTTTTCCAGTCCTGTGGCCACTGCTGAGTTTTCCAAATTTGTTGGCATTTTGAGTGCAGCACTTTCACAGCATCATCTTTTAGAACTTGAAATAGCTCACCTGGAATTCCATCACATCCACTAGCTTTGTTCTTAGTGATGCTTCCTCAGGCCCACTTGACTTTGCATTCCAGGATGTCTGGCTCTAGGTGAGTGATCACACTATCATGATTATCTGTGTCATAAAGATCTTTTTTGTATAGTTCTTCTGTGTATTCTTGCCACCTCTTCTAAATATCTTTTGCTTCTGTTAGGTCCATATCATTTCTGTCCTTTATTGTGCCCATCTTTGCATGAAATGTTCTCTTGGTATCTCTAATTTTCTTGAAGAGATCTCTAGTCTTTCCCATTCTATTGTTTTCCTCTATTTTTTTGCATTGATCACTGAGGAAGGCTTTCTTATCTCTCTTTGCTATTCTTTGGAACTCTGCATTCAAATGAGTATATCTTTCCTTTTCTCCTTTGCCTTTTGCTTCTCTTCTTTTCACAGCTATTTGTAAGGCCTCCTCAGACAACCATTTTGCCTTTTTGCATTTCTTTTTCTTGGGGATGGTCTTGATTCCTGCCTCCTGTACAATGTCATGAACCTCCGACCATAGTTCTTCAGGTACTCTATTAGATCAAATCCCTTGAATCTATTTGTCACTTCCACTGTATAATCTTAAGTGATTTTATTTAGGTCATACCTGAATGGTCTAGTGATTTTCTCTACTTTCTTCAATTCAGGAAAAAATTGTGTCATTTTAGGAAGCAGAAAATATTATTTTTTTCCAAATATTGGTGCCACAAATTTTAATCACTTGATCAAGATGGTTCCACTAGATCTTTCCATTGTAAAGATATATTTTTCTTTAGTGGAGAAACATTCTTTTAGACAAAGTGAATTTTCTAGCTTACAATTATTTTTCACCTGATGGTTTCAGTTTCCACTGAAGATCTTTGGCTGTAGCAATTATAACATTCAGTTCAGTTCAGTTCAGTCGCTCAGTTGTGTTCGACTCTTTGCGACCCTATGAATCGAAGCACGCCAGGCCTCCCTGTCCATCACCAACTCCCGGAGTTCACTCAGACTCAAGTCTATTGAGTCAGGGATGCCATCCAGCCATCTCATCCGCTGTCGTCCCCTTCTCCTACTGCCCCCAATCCCTCCCAGCATCAGAGTCTTTTCCAATGACTCAACTCTTCGCATGAGATGGCCAAAGTACTGGAGTTTCAGCTTTAGCATCATTCCTTCCAAAGAAATCCCAGGGCTGATCTCCTTCAGAATGGACTGCTTGGATCTCCTTGCAGTCCAAAGGACTCTCAAGAGTCTTCTCCAACACCACAGTTCAAAAGCATCAATTCTTCGGCACTCAGCCTTCTTCACAGTCCAACTCTCACATCCATACGTGACCACAGGAAAAACCATAGCCTTGACTAGATGGACCTTTGTTGGCAAAGTAATGTCTCTGCTTTTGAATACGCTATCTAGGTTGGTCATAACTTTCCTTTCAAGGAGTAAGCGTCTTTTAATTTCATGGCTGCAGTCACCATCTGCAGTGATTTTGGAGCCTAGAAAAATAAAGTCTGACACTGTTTCCCCATCTATTTCCCATGAAGTGACAGGACTGGATGCCATGATCTTCGTTTTCTGAATGTTGAGCTTTAAGCCAACTTTTTCACTCTCCACTTTCACTTTCATCAAGAGGCTTTTTAGTTCCTCTTCACTTTCTGCCATAAGGGTGGTGTCATCTGCATATCTGAGGTTATTGATATTTCTCCCGGCAATCTTGATTCCAGCTTGTGCTTCTTCCAGTCCAGCGTTTCTCATGATGTACTCTGCATATAAGTTAAATAAGCAGGGTGACAATATACAGCCTTGACATACTGCTTTTCCTATTTGGAACCAGTCTGCTGTTCCATGTCCAGTTTTAACTGTTGCTTCCTGACCTGCATACAGATTTCTCAAGAGGCAGGTCAGGTGGTCTGGTATTCCCATCTCTTTCAGAATTTTCCACAGTTTATTGTGACCCACAGAGTCAAAGGCTTTGGCATAGTCAATAAAGCAGAAATAGATGTTTTTCTGGAACTCTCTTGCTTTTTCCATGATCCAGTGGATGTTGGCAATTTGATGTCTGGTTCCTCTTCCTTTTCTAAAACCAGCTTGAACATCAGGAAGTTCACATTTCACATATTGCTGAAGCCTGGCTTGGAGAATTTTGAGCATTACTTTACTAGCATGTGAGATGAGTGCAAATTTTGTTGTTGTGCAAAATATGAACCCTTTTAGGATGCCCTCAGCAGGACATCTGAGCACCCTCTTAGGACCACAACTTTCCTTTCTTGGGCCATATTCCTCTTTGGCAATATACCACCATGGCTAAGCTGCAGGCTCTGGGACTGTGTGCTAAGTCACTTCAGTCGTGTCCGACTCTGTGCGACCCCATAGACAGCTGCCCACCAGGCCCCACCATCCCTGGGATTCTCCAGGCAAGAACACTGGAGTGGGTTGCCATTTCCTTCTCCAACCCATGAAAATGAAAAGTGAAAGAGAAGTCGCTCAGTCGTGTCCGACTCTTAGCGACCCAATGGACTGCAGCCTACGAGGCTCCTCGGTCCATGGGATTTTCCAGGCAAGAGTACTGGAGTGGGGTGCCATTGCCTTCTCCACTGGGACTGTCTAGGCTGTGCTTAAACTCTGGCTTCTCCACTTGGTAGCCATATGCCCTGCCAGCCTTTTAATCTGTCTGTGCCTCAGTTTCCTTATCTATAAAATGGGTGCTATGAAGATAGCCTTCTTCAGCGATCAATGCAAAGAAATAGAGGAAAACAACAGAATGGGAAAGACTAGAGATCTCTTCAAGAAAATCAGAGATACCAAAGGAACATTTCATGCAAAGATGGGCTTGATAAAGGACAGAAATGGTATGGACCTAACAGAAGCAGAAGATATTAAGAAGAGTGGCAAGAATACACAGAAGAACTGTACAAAAAAGATCTTCACGACCCAGATAATCACGATGGTGTGATCACTGACCTAGAGCCAGACATCCTGGAATGTGAAGTCAAGTGGGCCTTAGAAAGCATCACTATGAACAAAGCTAGTGGAGGTGATAGAATTCCAGTTGAGCTATTCCAAATACTGAAAGATGATGCTGTGAAAGTGCTGCACTCAATATGCGAGCAAATTTGGAAAACTCAGCAGTGGCCACGGGACTGGAAAAGGTCAGTTTTCATTCCAATCCCAAAGAAAGGCAATGCCAAAGAATGCTCAAACTACCACACAGTTGCACTCATCTCACACGCTAGTAAAGTAATGCTCAAAATTCTCCAAGCCAGGCTTCAGCAATATGTGAAACGTGAACTTCCTGATGTTCAAGCTGGTTTTAGAAAAGGCAGAGGAACCAGACATCAAATTGCCAACATCCACTGGATCATGGAAAAAGCAAGAGAGTTCCAGAAAAACATCTATTTCTGCTTTATTGACTATGCCAAAGCCTTTGACTCTGTGGGTCACAATAAACTGTGGAAAATTCTGAAAGAGATGGGAATACCAGACCACCTGACCTGCCTCTTGAGAAATCTGTATGCAGGTCAGGAAGCAACAGTTAAAACTGGACATGGAACAGCAGACTGGTTCCAAATAGGAAAAGCAGTATGTCAAGGCTGTATATTGTCACCCTGCTTATTTAACTTATATGCAGAGTACATCATGAGAAACGCTGGACTGGAAGAAGCACAAGCTGGAATCAAGATTGCCGGGAGAAATATCAATAACCTCAGATATGCAGATGACACCACCCTTATGGCAGAAAGTGAAGAGGAACTAAAAAGCCTCTTGATGAAAGTGAAAGTGGAGAGTGAAAAAGTTGGCTTAAAGCTCAACATTCAGAAAACGAAGATCATGGCATCCAGTCCTGTCACTTCATGGGAAATAGATGGGGAAACAGTGTCAGACTTTATTTTTCTAGGCTCCAAAATCACTGCAGATGGTGACTGCAGCCATGAAATTAAAAGACGCTTACTCCTTGAAAGGAAAGTTATGACCAACCTAGATAGCGTATTCAAAAGCAGAGACATTACTTTGCCAACAAAGGTCCATCTAGTCAAGGCTATGGTTTTTCCTGTGGTCACGTATGGATGTGAGAGTTGGACTGTGAAGAAGGCTGAGTGCCGAAGAATTGATGCTTTTGAACTGTGGTGCTGGAGAAGACTCTTGAGAGTCCCTTGGACTGCAAGGAGATCCAAGCAGTCCATTCTGAAAGAGATCAGCCCTGGGATTTCTTTGGAAGGAATGATGCTAAAGCTGAAACTCCAGTACTTTGGCCACCTCATGCGAAGAGTTGAGTCATTGGAAAAGACTCTGATGCTGGGAGGGATTGGGGGCAGTAGGAGAAGGGGACGACAGAGGATGAGATGGCTGGATGGCATCCCTGACTCGATAGACTTGAGTCTGAGTGAACTCCGGGAGTTGGTGATGGACAGGGAGGCCTGGCGTGCTGCGATTCATGGGGTTGAAAAGAGTCGGACACGACTGAGCGACTGATCTGATGAAAATATCTGTCTTACAGGATTGTGTTAAGATTAAATGAGCTAAATCAAAACATCAGAAGTATACTTGGCACATAATTAACTTGCTCAATAAACGTTAGCTATTACTGTATGTGTTTGAATTTCTCCTTTGCTGCATCAAAGTGGCTTTGCCTAAGTTACTTAACATCTCTGTGCCTCTGTTCCTCATTTAGAATATGGTTCCTGGATTCATGCATGGGAATTGCTAGTACAGTGTCTTATATGGAGTAAGCATTAAAAAACAGTTAACTGGGGACTTCCCTGGTGGTCGTGTCTAAGACTTCATACATCCAATGCAGGGTACCTGGGTTCCACCCCGGACAAGGTAACTAGCTCCTCCATGAGGCAACGAAGACGTGGTCCAGCAAAAGCAATAAATATTAAAAAAAAAAAAAAAATTGAACCGTTACCATCGTGGTTATTCTATAATCAGATTATTCTGTATCAGGTAAACTTCTTAAGCTCATGTCTTTTCAGATTCACCTTCTTATTCTCACTGTGCCTAGCTCAGCCATTCACACAGTTATGGGCTTAACAAAATACATGATTAGAGCGATTAAAAAGCTTTGCTGGGCGGCACTCGCTCGACAGTCACCCTTTTACCTCCTTTATGTTTCAAGTTCCTATATCTGGGCTGCCTTCCTTATTGGAGGAAGCCCACGCTTGGGAAATCACATTGCCACAGGTTTGTGAGAGGCTCTGGTGGGTGTGTAACGGTGGGAACACCGCGGTGCAGGGCTCAGCGATCGAACCCCCGGAGGGCAAGAAAAGTGGGTTCCCATTCATTAAGGGATCGAATGTATGGTAACAGGGCTGCGCGGCGGCCTTTACAGCACTTAGGTTCTAAACCTCATTTTCCCCCTCCCTGTCCGTCGAGGGTGGGAACATGGGAGTCCAGGTTGGGCAGCACCTCCATCTCCCGAGATCGCCCCCGGGGGAGCCACGGAGCCGGGGGGTCCCGCGGGGTAGCGGGGGGCACCGCAGGCCTGGGGGGGGGGTTCCCGCACCTGCGCGCGCGCGCGCGACGTGCCGCTTCCGGCCGCGCGCGGGGCCGCGCTCACGTGACCGGGCCTGGGCGGAGCCGGGCGGGCGGGGATCACCTGAACAAGCCTGTCACGTGAGCGGGGCGGGGCGGGGGCGGGGCCGGGGCGGTCACGTGACAGGCCCCGGGGTCGCCGCCGAGCCCAGAAGAGCCGCGCGCCCCTCGAGCTCCCCCGGCTCGTCCGTGGCTCCTCGCGCTCCTGTCCGTCTCCGCCTGCCGCCCTGGCTGCACACCCGTGTCCCGGACGCCGCCCCCGGCCGCCGCGCGCCGCTCGCCCGGCTCCGGACGCGCAGCCCGGGCCCGGCGCGATGGAGGCGGCCGCCGGCCGGAGCTCGCACCTGGGGCCCGCGCCCGCCGGGCGCCCGCCGCGGTGCCCGCTCCTGCTGCAGCTGCAGCTGCTGCTGCTGCTGCTGCTGCTGCCGCCGGGCTGGGTTCCCGGGGCCGCGGGCACCCAGGGCGCCGAGTTCCCAGAGCTGTGCAGGTGGGTGGCTCGCCGGGGCACGGGCTTCGGTCGCGGTGCCCCAGCGCGCAGCGGGCGGGATGGGGGTGCAGGGGGCGCCCCCGGGGGAGGGCCCGGGGTCCCCGAGTCTTCTCCTTGTGTCTGCCCGTCCCCGATGGAAAGTTGCCACCGTGCCGGCGAAGGATAAGAGACCCGGGGGTGATCGGTGCCCACGGGCAGGGGGTGGGGGGCGCATGGCCCGCGCTGGCCCGGGGTCCGCCGTCCGGCCACTTGTGGCTGTCACCAAGTCCAGGGCGGGTTTGCGTGCGTGCGAGCGGCCGGGTGACACCCTGTGGGCGCCCTCACGCCCAGCGGTGCGCCTGCGAAAAAGTTGGGAGGACGCAGGAATCCCCGGCTTCGCTTTGTTCCCACTCCACGTTTCCCCCAAAGTTCTACCAGCGGGGCTTCAGATGCGCCCCTTAAGGTGGACAGACTCATCCGTAGGAACGGCCGTGGAGTTGGCCGGGCGGGGGGGGGGGGGGGTTGGTTTCATTTGCTGATTGATTTCCTCCATGTGGGTTTTCCATTTTTAAAGTAGCTTTTTCTGCAGAAGTTGACTTTTTTTTTTTAATCGGGAGAATGGAGGGTGGTCATCCAGTATTGGCTTTCGAGACTTCACCCTTCACTTCTGCGAGCTGAACTTCCTGTCTCGCTGTTCACATGATGTCATTGTCTCCGGGTGGATTATTCTAGTGGAGTCTTTTGCTTTGGGAACCATGATTGTATAATCGTTGGTCCCAGTGAGGACTGTTAAGTGTTCTGCCATGGCCGGGAGTCCCGGGGTTGGAGAACTGCCGATTCCATGTATTTTTCTAACCAACCTTCTCTGGACTGTTTAGGATGATGGAAAATGCAGCTTTTAATTAATTTTTTAAAGCTTGGTGAAAAAGGGGTGAAAAGTTCTGGAAGAGTCGTGGACAAACAAGTCAGCAGTTATCCCTGGCACTAGCAAGTCACCTCTCAGAATGAAGCCAAGTTTAGCCCACTTGGACCTGAATTTTGAGCTTACGGTGAGGTGTATGGGGTCTTCTTTGCATTAGAGATGGTCTTATTACCCCTGAATTGAGAACTTTCAGAAATTATTACCCTGAGGAGAGTGAGGCTGAACGCACAGTGAAGCGGAAAGGCCCATATTCTTTGTCCTTTTTTGGAAAGGTATTGGGGGCCCGAGGGAGAGTTAACTGCACATTAGTTTGTAGGCCAGTTAACGGCCCTAAGATACATAGTTACTCATAGAAGCCCCCTGTTACAGTGAAAAGCTAGTCGCTGACCCAAGGTCAGGCTGTGACTGATCTTTAAAGGAGGACGTTTTTGGGGTAGTGGCTGCTGTAACCATATGCATCCATGAGAAATTAGCTCAGCTTGGCCTAGTGGTGTTGGTCTTGGTTGCTGGCAGATTGGAATTGATTTCTTAATAAAGTTGGCCTCAAGGGCAGACCCCTACTCTGGAGCTGCTGCAGGAGACTCTTGCTTTTACTTTAGGGTAGTCATCCCACGCCTGGACCGTGGTTCACAAACTCATCTCCAGATGGAACTTGGCCTCTTGGTCCAGTAGGAAATGGCCGTTGTATCTTGAAACGCCTCTCCTCACGGTCACACGTGGGCCTGACTTAGCAAGTGCTTGACAGTGTCCTGAGGGGACTTGCATTTTTTTAGCATGTGCCTTCTGTGGTCTTCAGACAGGTCCTTTTTGCCAGGCTTCTGAGGACTGCAGCCCCAGCTGGGTTGCAGCTGGGTGGGCTTCAGCACGTTTCTTTCCCGTTACTGCTCTGTGGTTTCACATTCAGACTTCTCTAGAGCCGCGTTTAACAGTCTCTACTTCAGACCCACTCCCTGAAATTTGAAATTTGTTTTGTTTGTTCCCGTTTCAAATGCATACCTTGGCTTAAATACTGAAAACATTTTTACCCCCCTCTAGGGAAGGGGTTTAAAAAAAAAAATCTGTTTTCTTGAATGAAGTCAGACTGCCTAAAAGTTCCTTCACTGTAGCGCATATTTAAATGGGAATGTGGGCTGATCATGTCTTTAAGTCCACTTTGAAAAATTCTACCGAGTGGCCCTGAAGCAGGTTGTTTTCTGCGGCCTTTTCTTCCAGCCCTGGGCGTCTGTCCGTAAATAGCTGCCCAGGCCTCACCGTGAGTGTGAAGAGCAGACTTCTGCTCTTGGTGTTTGCGCTGCTTGTCGGTGGCAGCGGTCCCCACGGACACAGGGGCACATTCCAAACGTCCGCAAATTGGTTGCTGGTAACGAGGAACACGTTTTTCCGTGGAAGACTCTCCCGGTTCCTGGTGGTTTGCTGCTTGGTGCAGTCCGCAGCCGCCTTCTCGCAGGTTTGGGGTGCCTGGACACCTTCTGGTGGCCGCGAGAACCCTGGCAGGCAGGTCTCACGGTCCCTGGAAAGGGGGGTTGATTCTGGGGCAGCGGCCTCTCCTCCCAAGTCTAGCTTTTAGATCCCGGGAGGGTACCTTTCACCTATGGCCCCTTAAGACCAACAGGAGGGAAGTTGGGACCCGTTTCAGGGAGGCCTGCAGGGCACCCATGTGGCCCAGACCCATCTTGGGGTGAGCGTGGTGGGCAGGGGTCGTCCCCAAGTGGCTCGTTAGCAGAAGGGATGAAGGCAGCAGAGGAGGGACTGTGCTTGCAGCAGCTTTAGCGTCTTTAGCCGGGTGCTGCAGAGCAGGGATGACGACGGCCAGTCACCCAGAGTGTATCTGCTCTCCCGGCACTTTGAGCACGTGTCCTTTGGACAGCCTCAGTCGTGCGATTTTGAAGCTTCGTGAGGATGGATGCACCCGGCGAGTCCTGCGCTGTGGAAGAAGTTGGAGGTTTTAATCCCTCGGCTGTTTCTTGGGAGGTGGTGTGTGGTGGAAAGAAAGCATTGGAATCCAGAGGCCACCTTGGCCGCGGTGGGTCTGGCAGGCACGGCGGGGCTGGGGCGTGGAGTGCTGAGCTGTGTGGGATGTGCAGAGGTTGGGGGGCAGGGTCTGCGGGGACAGGAGGTCAGGGGGCAGAGGCCAGAGGCCGTGCGAAGTCACCCGAAGAGACCAGAAGGCCCTCCGCTTGTCCACAGCTTCACCCTCTTCTGTATGAGATACACTTTGTAAAAGGCCGTTCTACACGTGCGTGGTAATGGGTGACTTTCTACCCTTTATTTTGGTGTTAACGACATTCTTAATGAGTGAAGGCTTAACAGTTTATACGAGTTATAAAATAATGCTTTGGGCTGTCTTGATTTAAGTAGTTAAGTACCTTAAAGTGTATTTAGAACAAGCTTTCCCCCAATTGTTTCTGTATAAAAGCTGCAACTTTTTTTTTTTTTTTTATTGAGGACAAGAGAGTAATGAAGCCAGCTGGGAGTTGAGGTTGGTTTAGTTGATGTCTCTAAGGAGACATTTTTTTCCCTGCGATTTTTCCGAAGGAACAGTGCTTATATGCCTAATTTGGGCCACATGTTGAACCTGGATCACATCCACTTGTGTGTATATGTTTCTTGCAACAATAAGTGTGTGTGTAGCCCAAGATTATTAACTGTGGGTAGACACATGCTTTAATTCTTTAAATTCTTTAATTCTTGTCAGGACCATCATCCTGACAAGATCCCAGGGAATGAACTCCTGATTGGGCTTCGTATCTTTTATCAGTGTTTCACAGAGGGAGTTTTAAAAGATGGGGTTGAGTGAAATCATTTAGGTGTCTCATCTTTATTTCGATCTTGGCATGTATAACTGTGCTGTGCTGGGAAGAGAGAATTCACAACGGTCGCAGAACGGGGACTGGTGGAAGAAAGTAACTCGTTACTTTGCGGATACTGTTCTTTTTCTCCTTTTTTTTTCCGCCTTTTTTTATTATCCCAGCCAGGAGCCGTTTTGGCAGTGACCCCACTGGTCATGGAGGTGGAGGTAGCTGAGATCGGATATACCTGTGAGTCCTTTGTATTTTCCGCATAGCTGACTCATGACCAGTGAGGGACAGAGGCCTGAATTCTTGTTAATGGTGTCTCCTCACCTTTAATCCTGGCAAGGTGACAAAGGACTCATTTATTCTCCAAGTGATCCATCGACATTTCTTAAGTAGGGGGGAAAACTGGGAGGGGTTAGAGCTGGAGACACCACCCTCTGGACAGCACTGGATCCAGAGAACTGGTGGCCACCACTGCTCCCCTTTTGCTAATTTTATTTATTAAACTTTTGAATTTCTTTTGTTAATTTTAAGTAATGTGTAATCTAAGTTTTGATTTTTTTTTTTTTTGACCCAAGACTAATCTAGATGTTACTAGTTTTTTGGGCTGTTACAAACAAAGCTGTTGTAAATATTCATGTACAAGATTTTGTGTGGACATATGCTCTATTTTTGGATAGACACCTAGGAGTGAGATTGTTGAGTGGCTGGGGAGTGAGGGTTGATTTTATGGGAGCTGCAAACTGACTTCTGAAGGGGTTGTCCACGTTGCATCTCCATCATCGGTGTGAGAGTTCCAGTGTTTCTTCGTCCTTGTCAGCACTTGATCTTGTCAGTCTTTTTAATTTTAGCCATCCTAGTGGGGTTGTAGTGGTATCTCAGTATGGTTTTAATTTTCACATCCCTGCTGACTCATGACATTGAACATCTTTTCTTGTATTATTTGGATGCCTCATGAGGTTGAACATCTTTCATGTGCTTATTAACCACTTGAGTATCTTTTGTTGTGATTCTCAAAAAAATCTCTTGCCCCTCATCCCTGAACACACTTTTTGGGGGTCATCTTTTTGTGTTTCAAGAGTTCTTTATGTTTTTGGAGTCAGGTCCTTCCTCAGGTCTGTACTGGGTGTATTTTCCCCGCAGTCTTTGGATTGCTTTTTTTTTTTTTTTCATTAATATGTCCTTTGAAAAATAGGTATTTCTTAATTTTGATGAACTTCAGTTTACCTTTTTTTTTTTTCTTTTTAAATCAGGCTTTTTGTAGCCTATGAAATCTTTGTACTGAGGTTTCTTAGCCTTAGCACATTTGACATTTGGCCTGAATAAATATTTGTTGTGGGGTCTGTCCTTTGCATTGTGGGATGTTAAGAGCACCCCGTTTTCCCAGGTGGCTCAATGGTAAAGAATCTGTCCGCCAACGCAGGAGATGTGGGTTCAATCCCTGGGTTAGGAAGATCCCCTGGAGAAGGAAATGGCAACCCACTCAGTATTCTTTCCTGGAAAATTCCATGGACAGTGGAACCTGGTGGGCTACAGTCTGTGGGGCAACAAGGAGTCCGACATGACTGAGCACCCACACACGCATTTCCTGATGTTTTATGTAGGAAGCTTGCGACTGAGTTTTTAAGTGAGTTCAGGCTGCAGCTTTCTTTGCTGTATTATTCTTGGATGAGTTCAGTATCAAGAATGTTTTGCTTTGTGGGAAGAGCCAGTTAGTTTTTAGTATATTGTATGATATGGAATAGTTTTTGCATAGGATGGACAATTTCTGTTCCTTAAATTTTAGTAGAACTCAGTGGTAAAATTGTCTGGGCCTGTGCCTCTGTGGAGGTAGAACGTAGTGGAGGAGGAGTTTTGGTTACTGCTTCAGTTTTGTCTGTTTACTCAGATTCTATACTTTTTCTTGAGCAAGTTTTGATAATCTGTATTTTTCTAGGAAATTGTCATTTTAATTATGAATTCACATATAAATACGTAGCATTTACTCTTATGCTTTTGGAAATACCTTTTGAATCTGTAGGTAAATGTAAAAAATTCCTGATGTTAATTTATATATTTTTCCTGCTAATTAGGTTTACTAAAGATTTTTCTAGTCTTTTTAGTCTTTTCAAAACAACTAGTATTTATTTTACCATCTTTGTCACCATTAATTTTTTATTTTATTTATGTTCTCTGTTGTTAACTTTAAAAAATTTCTTTAAAAATTTTTTCTAATTTTTCTTAAAAATTTTTTTTTCTTAAAGAAATTTCTTTTAGTGCATTAGAGTTGATTTACAATATTATGTTAATTTCTGCTGCACAAAAGGTGATTCAGTTATACCTGCATGTTCTTTTTCATCTTCTTTTCCATTTGGTTTATCACAGGATATTAACTGTAATAGTTTCCTGTGCTGTACACTAGGATTTTGTTATTTATCCTCTTTTTTTCCCTAATTTAAATTGAAAGCTTAGATCTTTTAAATCAGCTTGAGTGACTAAACTATGAATTTAAAGCTGTGGGTTTCTTTGTCTGAGTACTATGCTACTTATGGGTTTTGATACATAGATTTTTCATCCTTCAGTTCTAAATATTTTCTTCTTGGACCCCAAAATGCTATTTGAACTTCTTGGATCCACCAGTTTTTAAAAATTTTTCATTCTCTAGGTAAATAGAGTTGTCCCCTCATGTGGGCAGTAAAAATGTGAAATTGTGGCCTAGAACCTCCTTGAGTTGCGTGTTCTGTGTGTTTGGGAAAAAAAGGTTCTTTCTTTGGGTCAAAGTTTCCTTATTGTGCTGTTTAGCCTCTCTTTATCATAGCGCGTACTCTGTCCTGCTGGGTTTGTTCTTTATACTTTGTATCTGACCTCCATTGTGGGCAGGGCTCCAGAAGAATGGCTCTGTCCTCTTTCCCAGCCTAGCAGTTCTCCTGTTGTTTGTAAGCTCTTCAACTTTTTTCTGTTTCTTAGAAACATTCCAGCAGGGTCTAGAGTTGATGTATACTCACAGCTGCCTCTTCATGGTTGCCACGACTTCGCTCATCCCTTGGAAGATGTAAAGCGCTCCTCGGATTGCTCTATGAATTGCTCTTTCCTTGGGCCCAGTGTCTTTGTTGGCATCTGTTATCCCATTTTCATGGTGTGGGTGCCCTTGCGACGGCTGGTGCCTCTTGATTGTGCTCTTTGCATCGAGCCTCCGCTGGGACGCTTGTGGCCTCTTTTTGCGCAGCTGTGCAGGATGGAGCTGGGAGCAGTTGTTGAAGCTTGGCTGCAAGTTGCTGGGGGGAGGCGGGGGGATGGGCAGGGCGTTCCTCTGGCTGGTGTGTCCCTGTGGCTGGTCTTAGGTGCTTTTCCGTCCTCCTAAACATCGCTCCCAGCCCTGTTCCTGCTCGGAGACAGCTGCTGGGCCCTCGTTGACGGCCGCTGGCAGAGGACAGTGTGTTCTGCCTGTAGCTGGAGTCCGCAGAGCTGGATTTCTGAGTTGGCGGTGGCCAGTCACCTCTTTCCTCTGCATCTCAGTTTCTTCCTCAGGAGGGCTGGGAGTGGAGTTTTGGAAGTCACTGTCCTGCTTTCGAATGTGGACTCTTTCTCCTCTTTACTAGTTGGAAAGCCTCACGGGCCAGTTAACTGACCTGCTGAGATTTTGATTTTCTTCTGTGTCAAATCAGGGTGCAAATCACGTTTTTAGGGTGGTGTGAGAACCAGAGTGTGTCTACGTGCCTAGCTACCCTTTGTGGTCATAAATGGTGGTGGTGGCGGTGATTGCTTTTTTCTGCAAGTTAGGGCTCTGTGCGCCAGGTCAGTGATATTTTTAGCTGGTTCCTCTGCACCTCCCTGGTTCTCTTAGTGTCCAGGGGCTTTTTGCCTCAACACGAGGGCGTTTCTTCTTCATCCATCCTATACATTGGCACTCCATGGGAAAGTTCTTTTGAGAAAGAAGTGTTTCCATCATTTAAAGTTTTAAAACCACGGGGCTGTGTGATTCTCAGGGTCTAGTTTGCATCCAGGCTTCTGCGGTTCTGAGGCTCCATTCTTCAGGATTCCTCCAGCTCCCAAGTAGCAGAAAGCCCAGCTCGAGTTTGCTTACACAAGGAGGAGCTTGCTGATAGGAGGTGTGGGGTTGGGGCGGGTGCCAGGTGCCATATGTCGGGTGGCCCCGGGCCCTTTCCTGCCTTTTTTTTGGCATTGTCCTCCTTCCTGTGGTGGCCACATTAGTCCACCACCCCGGGGAAGCGGGGGAGTGCAGAGCCTCCAGATTTTGTTTTTTGGTAGAAGGTCCTGAAGCCCCCGAGGACTTCTGCACGGGCGTCAGTGCTCTGGAGGGGCCCAGTCCCGTCTCCCTGGAGGCGGGTGGGTCTTGGATTCCAGGGCGTCTGCTGTAGGTGGGGACTGGGCGCAAGAATGCAGGCCAGTGGGAAGCGTTGTGAGAGCCCTTCGCCAGCTTCACGGTGCCGCATGACTTAAGAACCAGCTGCCACAGGCGGGGTTTTGAGGTGCCTGGAGTGGTGCGTCACACCTATTTCTGTCCTGGTGGTAACCAGCGCGGGGGGCCGGCCTGTGTGCATCCTCCATGGCTGGGGTGGGTGGAGGGGAAGATCCCAGCCCCTCTGAGTTCTGCAAGCATGAAGCTTGCCCTTCAGATGGGCCAGAGACCTTGGGTGGGATTTTTATGTTGTTGCTTTAAGATCCTTCCATGAATCTCTGGAGGGTGGCTTCCCCCCCGCAGGGCCAGGGGGTGGGTACAATTTTGCACGTGTCACTCTTCACTTTGGGGCTCAGAGATGTAAGAAATCTGAGGTCGTGAAAGTTACCAATTCGAGTTTTGTTTTGGGGTAGAGGGAGTAGGGAAAGATGAAGGAACGTGGAGACAATGAAGCCTGGCCTTTGCCGGCGGGCAGCCAGGGAGGTCTTTTAAATCAGAGCCTGCGTGCTTAAGGGGATGGGAGCCCACTCCAGCATTCCTGCGTACAGAATCCCATGGACAGAGGAGCCTGGCGGGCCACAATCCGTGGGGTCATGTGCAATTCTTCCCACGTACGTGTGTGCGGGAATAAACACGTGGTGTGCACGTGAAGAGCTCTTCCAGGAGCTGACTGGCCA
This sequence comes from Bos taurus, assembly GCF_002263795.3. Classification (NCBI taxonomy): domain Eukaryota; kingdom Metazoa; phylum Chordata; class Mammalia; order Artiodactyla; family Bovidae; genus Bos; species Bos taurus. Next base: position 96,206,590 of record NC_037336.1, read on the forward strand.
CTGGATGTTGACTTGTAACGTTAGTTTGTCGCCATCTGGGTGACTCACTCTAGTCAAAAGCCAGTTAGACATCTTTAAAACACTTGTTTGGTACTGAAAGCCTCTCCCCAGCACCCCAGCCTGCAAACAGAAACCCCAAACCACGAACATGGATGTGCTGAAGGGTGGCTTCTTAGAAATGACAAGGATGTGTCCCCGCTGAGTCACCCCTCCGTGTCCTCCGAGGCCCCTCCGCCTGCCATCTGCCGGAGGAGTGTCACCACAAACAAAGCGAGAAACCCATGTGGCTCACTCTCCGCACTTCTGAGTGTCCATCCTTCGGTGGAGGTGGGTGAGTTAGCTGCTTGGGTGAGTGAGCGAGCCTAGGGAGAGGTGTATGGGGCGGGGCTGTTGGAGGGTGCTGGGTCCGCAGGCCTGTCTGTGGGGGGGACTTTTGCTATTTTTTAGGAAGCGAGGGGGGTCACCTGCACATCTGACCCAGGGAAGGGTGTGTTAGGCAGAGGGATCACATTATCAAGTGTTCCAGCCAGGATGCTGGCTGACGTGGCTGGGAAGTGGCAGAGGGGCCGTCGTGTAGCAAGAGCAAGAAAGAGGGTGGGAGACGGGAATTTTTGGAGAGGGTTGGCTGGGGCCACGTCCCATAGGCCATCAAGAGTGACTCTAGAAGAGAGTGTGTAGGTGTGTTTAACTGAATCCCTTTGCCATGCAGCAGAAATGGGCACAGTGTTGTAAGTCAACTCCATTTCAATAAAAAATATTAAAAAAAAAAGAAGAATGACTCTGAATTTTATTCTGAGGGAGGCGGAATCCTGGGAGGATTTTGAGCCCAGGAGTGACCTCGGGTGGGGACGGCCCGAGGGGAATTTTTGCCGGACCAGGTAAGCGGTTATAACAGATTGGACCAGGGTCGTGGTGCAGAGTGGTCCGATTCTGGGGACTTTGAAGGTGGGGCTGGTGGACTCTGCCTAGGACTGGATGTGGGATGGGGTGGGGTGGGGGGAGAGGGACTGAGCTGAAAGGATGGAGCTGCCGTTCTCAGAGGGGGTGGGGGGTGGGGAAGTAGGGGCCGCCTGGAGAGCGTGGGTGGAAGTTGTGACAGTGTGGGGGTCATTCCGAGGAAGTGCCCTGCGGGGGTGGGGAGCCGGTGGGGCCGCAGTCCTTTTAGGTGGCATGAAGGTGACGCTGACGTGGCCCTGCGCTTCCTGTTGCCAGCAGCGGGTGGTAGGGTTTCTGAGTCGTGTGACCCCAGCATCTTCAAAGCAGAGACTGTTCTCCTGCGGCAGCCTCCCTTTGTGAAGAACTCACCCTGGGTAGTGGCCCCATCACCATCCGAACTAACCGGCTGAGCTGACTGCCCGGAAAGTAGGAAGATGAGGGCTTCCCTGGTGGCTCTGTGGTAAAGAATCCACCTCCCAAGGCAGGAGACATGGGTTCGAGCCCCGATCCAGGATGATCCCACGTGCCGAGGAGGAGCTAAGCCCAAGCCCCCATCACTACTGAGTCTGTGGTCTGGAGCCTGGGAGCTGCAACTCCTGAAGCGTGAGCACCCTAAAACCTGTGCTCTGCAAGCAGAGAACTTTTGCAGGGCAGCAAAGAGGAAACCCTGCTTGCCTGAACTAGAGAAAAGTCTGCACAGCAATGAACCTGGCATAGCCTCCCCCGTGCCAAAAAAAAAAGTTAGGAAGGCAGACTTTCTCTTGTCCTAGTGGCTTTGGAAGCAGGGGCAGGGTACTGGGTCCGTGAGGGTTTGGGGGACGTTGGTGATGGCCTCTGAGGGGACTGAGCCTTAAAGTTTGATCTCTATGCCATGGGCCGAGTTGATGTTAAAGGCAGTTGAATTCCGACATCCATGTGATGATTAAGGAGGAGGTTCAGCCTGTAATTCAAGCCTTCGTTTTGCATTTGAGGAACAAAGTAAGAAAGCACCCAGATTGTAAAAGGGGCCTCACGGAGCAGGGTTGAAACCCTGGCCTGCGTCCTGGGGCCGTAGAGTCGCTGGGAGCAAAAATGCAGCAAGTGCAGCAGCAGGCTCACCGGCCGGCCCTTGGAGGCGGATCTCGGGTGCGGAGGGCCGTGGCCGCCGGGTTCCTGGAAGCCCCTTGAGGAAGAGCGTGTCTGTCCTTTTCCCCAAGTTTCCGATCCATCAGGCCTTTGTTCTGGTGCAGCTGGTGGTTGCGTGGTGCGGGCTTGGGTGGGCCCGAGTGCCTGTCCTGTTCTGAGAGATCCCAGGAGGCAGCTGGCGTGCGTGTGTCTGGGTGTGTGTTCTGAGCTCCCCCCCACTCTCTGTCTTGAGCTTCATCAGCTCCGTGGAGCTGGCCCCCAAACCAGGCTCCCACCTCAATCCTGGCAGTGTCGTTAGGTGACAGTTCTTTCGAAAGGACTTAACCAGGCCAACTCAGTTTTTAACCTGTCTTTGAGTCCTGCTGGTGATCCAGATGAGGGCTTAGGTGACAGTCCCTCAACAGCTCCAAGTTTCCAGTCTCGTTTTCCTGGTGGTGGCTGTCGGGTGGATGACTCTTGGCGACTGGAAGGTGAGGCTCTGAGTGCTTAAGTGTGTCCCGAAAGGCTGGGTCGGGGGGTGGGATTCAGGCCCACGGGTGTGGGCGCCTTACCCATCCCCTTGGCACCTCGTGGCTTGCCTTGGCTTCTCGGGACCTCTCCCAGACACTCAGGGTGCTGGCGTTAGAGCCGTGCCTGCCGACCCCCTGGCGCCTCCACTTTCATGCCGACCGGAGTCTCTCCTCCAGCGTGATCGCTCTCCAGACCACTGGCTTCCTGCTCCCAGACCCTGTGTCACTACAGGGAAAACCAGAAATTAATGTCTGGCATTTCCTTGCCTTTTTTTTTTTTTTTGCTGGCCTCATATCTTTATCCACAGCTTTGTGGGTTTGTTAGAATAGGAAGTGAAGTACTTCCTATATAAGTTTTGGCCACGATGCTCTATCAAACTCTTGTGTCCCCCTGCGCCTGCAGATCAGGGTGCTTATTCCTTGTGCCAAATCAGATTCTTCTCTCGTCGTGTCGGAAGCAGAGGGTTATTGACAACAGGGGTTACATTATGCTCTTGACATTTCTGCTGCAAATGTGCGTTTGGAAACCCTGCCTTCCTTTCCCCCTGCCACCCCTCCCCTCTCCCCACCATCCTCCCCCTTTGCTATTTTAGGAGAACGTTCCAGATTTTTGAGGGTCGGTGGTCTGGAGGGATGAGCTGAGAAACTCTCTGATAATGATAAGAGGCAGTGGTGAGCCAAATGTTCCCTGAGTGTTTCGTTAGAGCCCTTGGATGTAGGCCAGAAGCAGAGAAATCTTTTTTTTTTTGCTGTTCAGGTTGGAAAGACTTTGCATTCCCCTCGTCCCCCAGATTTGGTATTGGCTGCTCACTCTAGATTTAAAAAAACAGTTCTCTAGGCAGTGACCATGTTATGTGAATTTACTTGTATACCACCAACTTTTTCTTTTAAGGAAACCAAATTATAGATTCACACGTGCTTGTTAATTTTACTGCTGGTTCCATTGTACTTCTCATCTGCTTTATATACTGATGATTGTAGGCCAGTCATCAAATGTCTCATGGCCACATGACCATTATTACCATAACCCCAGGACTTGTGGGAGTGGGGGAACTAAGATCTCTAAAGAACATGGACAGAATGAAGGTTCATGGAGCTCCTTTGTGTTAGAGGGGAAGGGACTCAGTTTTCTGAGATTTGTTTGTTTGTTTTTTTTCCTTTAAGGTGTTGGGCATTCCAAACATTTTATAATTAAACTGTATGTACTTTGTTTTATCTATTTTTTAAAAATTTTACCTAGTTTTGGCTCTGCTGGGTCTTGGTTGCTTTGAGCAGGTTTTTCTCCAGTTGCCGTGAGCTGGGGCTGCTCATTGCGGAGGCTTCTCTTGTGGCGGAGCGTGGGCTCTAGAGGCAGAGGCTTCAGGAGTTGCAGCTTATGGGTGTAGTTGCTGCTCCTCAGCATGTGGAATCTTCCCGGACTAGGGATTGAACTCACTTCTCCTGCCTTGGCAGGCGGATTTTTATCCACAGCATTATCAGGGAAGTCCTAGACTTCAGTTTGGATGTTAGCTGTTTTAAGAATTAGAAAGAACCACCACATTGTATTTGCAGAGTGTTACACTTCTGCAGGTATTCAGTGGTGATGTGTACGAAAGCTTGAGAGGTGTCCTGTTAAGACACCAGTGTCAAATAGCTGAGAGGAGTTGTCCAGTTGTGGCCGTCTGGCTTTTTCTTTTGCTTTCTCTCTTTCGCACGGACGTTGGCACCACGTTGGTAGAGATGGCTCTCTGTTTCTCTTTGTGAACCTTTCTGATCTCCAGGCAGTTGTGATGGCCAGTTAGATTGGCTTTTTCCTTGCTGCCTCCGATTCGGTCCTGTTTTGACCGGGTCGGGCTCTCAGTGTGGCATTTGCCGGAGACAGTATCGGGAAGGTAGGAACGCCTTGCCGTCTCCGTTGGTTGACGGTCTGCTCGTTGTGTGCTTCCTTCTAACTGGTGATCTTCTAATTGGTTGTGTGCCAGCACTTTTCAGGATATTATGAAATGTAAACCAAATTAGATTAAAATGGAACCTCCGGGCCTCGGAACAGACGCAGGCTGACTGCTGTCTGTCGTCCAAGGTGGTTTCGGCAGAGGCCGTGGGATCACGGTCAAGGGCAGATGGTCTCAAGCTTTCTTGAACTGAGGGACCACAGCCTGTGTCCTCAGTTTATCTGATGAGATGAATCGTCCACCCCCAGGGCCTATCAGCCACAGAATTCAGTTTGAGACCCAGGTTTGAGATTCCCTGGAGAAGGGAAAGGCTACCTTCTCTAGTATTCCTGCCTGGAGAATCCCGTGGACAGAGGTCCCTGGCAGGCTACAGTCCATAGGGCTGCAGTCCATGGGGTTCGCAAAGAGCTGGACACGACTGAGCAACTAACAGTGAGCTCAGAAAAGTGTTTTTTTTGATCAGCATGGTGTGGAGTGGCCTGGATCTTCACAGAAGTCTTCACCAACAGCTTCTCCCCAGGGGCCACACTCAGGTGCATTCACTCACTCTGGAAATCAGCACTTGGGGTCTGCCATTTCAGGGGCACCTATTGCGACAAGACTGAAGCTCCTACAGTCTCCTGGAATGCTTTGCTACCTTCACTGTTGTACTTAAAAGTAAATATCTTCTGAAAAGTTAAAAAAAAAAAACTTAAAAAAAATTTCAGATAAATGAGGCAGTTGATCTTAGTGTGAGTATTTGCCCTTGGGGCTGGGATGGACCTGGGCTTGTGCCTGGCGTTGTCATTTCATAGCTGTGTGACGTTGAATAGGGGGTTTCATATCTCTGAGCCATGGAGTCTGGCTGTAAAGTGGAGGAATTAGAGAGGGTTGAGTAACTGTGTACAGTGCCTGGGCGGCCTGCTGTACAGACATCAGGACCCGGGGTCCACTGGCCGGTTTCCTTCCCAGCCTGCCAGCATATGTTGATTCTGTCCATGTATATGTCCCTATGTCATTCTGGGATGGAGGACACTCCTGTCCTGAGTCATGGGGCAGTGGGAGATACCAGGCACATAAGATCTACCAGTGGGTGGTGGGAAATGCCAGGAGAGTTGGTGTCAGAGCTGAGGATAACAGCAGGGGCCAGCCCACGCGGTCCAGAGGGCATTGTGTGCAGACCTGTGTGTCTAATTGCCAGGTTTGCCTCGAAGTGAACTTGGGAGTTTTCAAGAGCGGGAGGGGGACATTGGCTGATGATGTTTCATACTCTGGAGAAAGAGGTAGCATGGCAAAGATTTTGCTTGCGTGTGCTACTTTTCGAAGCCAGGATTCTTGTCCAGGTGGTTTTGTGTCCAGAAGAGCGCTGCTAACTGAGGTTAGGCTGTCTCCTCGAAGAATTGGAACTGATTGTAAGACCCCGAAGTGGGCGGGGCCTCTGGGTGCTGGTTCCCAAAGACCAGGCACTTCCTGGGGTTCTGCTCCATCTCCTCGCGTCCTGTTTCTCACAGATGAGAGGGGGGGGATAGCTTAGAACCACGGTGTCTCATAGAAGTCTTGGCCTGATAGGAGAGTCAAGAGTTCTGTGAAGATGCCCACTGGGCTTTTACACCATCTGCATGCTAGTCCATGCTTGTAAAGCAAATATATTTCAAACATGCGTGTGTGTGTGTGTGTGTGTGTGTGTGTGTGTGTGTGTCTGAATAAAGACTACATTTCCACCCAACTTGGAGATATTTTCTTCCATGGTTTGTTCCCCGCTAAAAGTTTAAAATTTTAATATTATAGCTCATTTTTCTCTTTGGTCTGACACGTTAGACTCATTTTTTCCTGTTAGTTTTTTTTTTTCCCCTTCTTTATTTATGTAAGCCCCAAAAGCTTAGTGTATAGACTTTTCTGGGAATCTCAGCTGAATGGTCTCAGTTGCTTGGCTCTTAAATAAATCTTACCGTTGTGTTTCCTCATTTTGGCTGTACGTGTTCACCTCATGTAGAGAATTTTCTAGTGGAAAACTTTTGGACGAAATATTAATATTCCTCTAACATTTCATTAAATTTTATTTAGTCTATGTACTTTTATTGTTTCTGAAGCCATTCTCTCATTCTCAAATACGATCAGAGTGCTTTAAAACTTCAGCATAAATTTAAAGAATGATTTCGGCCTCGGCCATTCTGGTAGTTTGCCTTTCAATCTTGGCAAGGAGGCTAGGATTATCTAGTGCCAAACGCGTAGTTCTCTCAAGTGCTAACGGATATTTATTTGACTTTCACATTTAGGGAAATCATCTTTAAAACGTGTTTATTAAGGATGATAATTTAATCTAACTGAGGGGCACAGAAGTTGACGCTGTAGGTTTTGGAATATGCTTCGTGAGTTTTCAGATTGATGATTTCAACTGAACAATCATTGCTGAGCTCCTAACGACGAGGCGCTGGGCGTGTGTGTCTGTTTTAAAGCAGAGACGTGTCTGTTGGAATCGGACCCTCTCAAGCGCTGACTGAGGACTCTTCACCCAAGAGCTGCAGTTTAGGTTTGTGAGTTACTGCCTCGTGTTGGTGGTTCAGGCAAACCCTCGAAGACACCCGGCACTCGAGTACTTTCACGGCACCCTCCCCCCTTACTCCCATAACCACTTATCATTTTGATGAAGCTTGACAGAACGCAAATATGAAATACAAGTAGAGAAAAGAAATACGATTGACTCGGGCAGCGTCTTTCTAGGAACTCTGACTGCCAGATCGTCAGGACAGCACCCCCCCCCCCATTTGCTCTCTCCTCTCTTTTCTGCTCCACTCACACATGCTGCTTACATCTGTCTTATTTAACTATCACCTCTGCAAAAATGGCAGTGGGTTTCTGTTTTAAGAAAAGCATAGTGTTTTCAGTCACCATGTGCATTTCTTTCGAGTTGATTGCTACCAGTTCACTCATTCTAAAATACCTTCACACACCTCTCGTGTTGTGGAACGTTTTCATGATGCCAGTGCTTTAAATTTGGTGTCTGCTATCCTGGAAAAACTTAGGGGCCCTGAGTAAGAGATTCACGATTTGCCTTAATTTAACTGTATTTAATAGAAAAGTCTACTAATACTCTGCACATAAAAACACTAGCTTAAAATTTTAAGGAAAAATCCGTAGTGTGGATCTTTGAGCAGCCTGTTTTTGCTTCAAGTTCAGAATCAAAACTGCTTTCTTTAATCTCTGTGACCCGGTGTTCCCATCTCCTGGATCTCATCTGCTGCTTGCTCTCTCCACCTTGCTCCAACCACAGGGCCCTTCCTTCCCTTCCATCCGTGTGCTGTTTATTCCTGCCACAGGACCTCGGAATGACTGGTCAGTCTGCTGGGATATCCTTCCCACCAGGTCTTCCTCTGGGTTGTGCATTTTGTCATTCAAGTCTTAGCCTGAGTTTTATCTCAATTACTCTTCTGGATTCCAATCACATTTCTGTTACTTTGTTACTCTTTTGTGTTACAAGGTGGAATTCTCCTGTGTGTTCGCTTACCTGTTTATTTTTTGTCCTCCCCTGGAATATACACTCCAAGAGGGCAGGGCGTTTTCGGAATGATCATTGCTTGATCATTTCTGTACTCCTCACTAAGTACTTAAGACTTATTTGTGAAGCGAATGAAGAAAGGTTATGAAGGTCAAAAGAAACAGGCCTGGATAGATGACTTGCTGGCGCCTGGTATTACTTGGGTCATTTTCTTGGGCCATGGAGCTCTGGGCTTGGGGAGGTAAAAGGTGTTACTGGTAGGAAGGCTGAGTTTATAGTGGTAACTGCATCTGAGTCCAGTGTCATCCCAGGGCCGGCGCTTGCCAAAGCACTCCAGCCTGTTTTTCAGGTTTCTTGAAGTTCAGTGACTGTCAGAACTCCCAGCGGAGCATTCACAGCCCTGTCTGAGTGCTGACATGTGCCCAGGTCCTTGGTTTCCTGGCAGATGGCGTTGATCGGTCCCCAGATCTGGGTTCAGGAGCACACTTGGCTCCTTGTCTGCCAGTAACCTTCCTGTTGGGGTTCCTCATTGCTGGACGGGGCTCTTGGGGAGACTGCTTGTGGGCAAGGAAGGGTGTGTTGCCTGGGGTTTGTGCCGAGTCAGCGCTCTGACACCCAGTGAAAGGGGAGCCCGAAACGTGGACTGGTCCTATGGGGGCTGTATTTTCCCATCAAGCTGGTGCTGCCCACGGTAAGCTCCTGACACATACTTGTGGTTTCCAGGCTTAGCAACCTCAAGGTCTCATACCCGGTTCCTCCACAGTTCCAGGATAGGAATTCTGATTTATCTCCTGTCCTTTCGACAATACCGTTGCATTCATGTACCTTTTGCGTTTTGTGAGGAACTTTTTATTTGCTCTCGTTTCCTATCTACCCTTCTTGAGGAAATTTTTACAAAATTGACACAGCATTCTCCCTGGGAAGAGTGGAGAATTGAGAATCCTTACGAGAGAACTGGCAGACATTATCGTTGACCCTTGAATGACACCCCACCCTGCCGTCCCCACCCCTCCTGAAAATCCCCATCCAGCTTTATAGTTCACGCTCTGCATCCACAGTTTGCATCTGTGTGTTCAGCCAACCATGGCTTGTGTCGTTAGGTATATGGCAGTACAGTACTTCATGAAAAAAATTGCTGTATAAGAGGACCCGTGCAGTTCAAATCCATGTTGTTCAAGGGTCAGCTGTATTTTGTCCCAAGTATGCAGATCGGTTCATGAACAGTTACTCAGTATCTACTTTGCCAGAGGTTTGAACAGCAAGTTTCAATGCATATAAAATACTTCATGTAGTGAATCAATCAAAAGTTAATTTTGTCTGATTTTGGATCTGTTGCCTGATGGCACAGCTTCATCTTGTCACTTCGGGTCTGAACTATTAAAGGTAAAACCAGAACCAGAACTATCTCACATGCCGTAACTAGTTTTTAAATAAGATAAACAAAATTAAAAACAAACATTTGGCTTTGCAGCATTCCACGGTGATTGGAAAGGTCACTGCCTTAAAACTCAACATAATTCTTGAGCAATTACTTAAATATCTGAGTTGGTATTCTTAAATTAATGGTAGAATTTTAAGTATTTTAATGCTTAGGGAGTCTTGAGGCTGCTTCAGAGCGGATTGAACCAGATCGAGGTGGTATTTAGTGGTTTCTGCCCTGGCTTCTATTCAACTTAACATAGTTTGACTTTAGTATTTTTGGCTAATGAAAGTGTATCTTCTAGGTTATGGAAGTCTTAAGCTTGAAAGTGGCTTGAATATGAAACTAGAGAGAAGTTTAATTATTGGCAGATCAGTGACAGTGACAAATTGCTTTTCTTCCTTTCTAGTTATACATGGGAAGCAGTGGATACCAAAAATAACATGCTTTATAAAATCAACATCTGTGGAAATATGGGTGTTGCCCAGTGTGGACCATCAAGTGCTGTCTGTATGCATGACTTGAAGACAGACAGCTTTCATTCTGTGGGTAAGTAAAACTGCCATTAGCTTCCTACACGTGCGGGATCCTGATTTTGCAAAAATGACTCTATGTATGTAAGCTGTCTATTTAACTATATAAGCTGATAATCCATAATATGTAGTTTATATTTTATAGGAGTTCAAAGTGGTAGCAATGTAAATGTCTGCCCTGAGACAGCGTTAGGTTCCTCCCGTCCAGAGGATGCCGTGCAGTCAGTTGTTACGAAGATTGACGCGCCTTTGTGTTTATTGCTACAGGAGGATGTTTCCTATATGGCTCTGCCTTCTCCCGTTTTTTTCTTAAACTCTGTCTTTCCTTTTCTCTCTCTTTCCCCCCCATTTCCTCTGGCGCCCAACTCCCTTCCCGCTTGTATCTTTCTGCTTTCTGCTGTGGTGGATTGAGTCTCAGGCAGTATTTATTCACGTGGGGTCATAGATGGTCCCCCTAAAAATTAAATGGTCCTAAGGGCTTCCTCCCAGAGGAAGAAGCACAGACCTCTTTCCTAGGGCTCATTTTATTTGCCCAGCGGCCCTGGTGGTGGGTTTTTTTTTTTTTTTTTCGGTCGAGATCCCTTTCCTTTGGGAGGATAATGGATCCACATGGTTGATGGCCCTGCCACATTACATGGAGCATGAAAGGGGCAGATGTGTAAAGAGACGTGGGGCGGATGTGAAAGCAGGAGGTGTCATCCTCGGGGGTGGTGGCATGGGTGTCCGTGGTGACCTGCGACCCGGGCGTTTTCAGGGGTGAGGTCTGACGGTGTGGGTTGGGGCGAAGTGGACACGGCATATGACTGGTGATGATGGTGTGGCGCCAGGGAGAGGAGACTCGGTTTTGGAGTTGGGAGGGGCAGGTTCCTTTGGTAGCTCCATCTGTCATCTTGAACGCAAATTCCTAAGCACACTTGAAAGGGCTTTTTAGAAAGTAATGTTTAGAAAAAGAAGAGTGAGGTCTGGGAGGTCTGCTGGTCCAGCTCCAGTGTCTGCCTGGCTTCCCTCTCCCCCGACATGGAGACAGTCTAGACCGGGAACAGTGGTCAGAGGGATTTGGGGCCCAGGATAGAGATCTGAGAAAGCACCAGCTCGTTCTGAACTCCTGGGCCAAATTTTACTATTTTGTGATATACCTAAAACATTTGTGGGACTTCCCTGGTGGTCCAGTGGTTAAGAGTCCTCACTCCCAATGCAGGGGTCCTGGGTTCAATCCCCTGGCCAGGAAACTAGAGCCTGCATGCCTCAGCAAAGAGGCAAGTTTGCATGCTACAATTAAGACCCAGGGCAGCCAAATTAAAAAAAAAAAGAGTGCAAATGAGATCATCAGTTTCTTAATTTGAACAGTTCTTGAACAGTTCAGGGAGAGAGGCCCCAAGTGGGCCTGCTGGCTGGTGTTACTTAGGTTTTCAGGAAGAGGAAAAGTAGTTTTCCTCTTGATTTTACTATAGCATGGGCTATAGTATTTTTGGCTAGTGAAAGTGTGCTTCTGGTTTGTGGCAGTGCAGAGCAGTGTAACGTACCAGACACACACAAGTCACTAGGAGGAGGATTTGTGAAGTTGGCACAAAATTTGAGAATGACCAAGTTAGATAGGCTTTGGAAGCCCAGGCAGGAGAGTTGGTCTTTTCTGGGGCAGATAGTGGATCCGTTATAAATTCTTTGTGACGGTAATTGGGGGAGGTGATCTGATAAAATGTGTTTTTAGAAAGCTGGGCCTGGTGGACTAGGAGAGGTTGGTTGAAAGGGAGAGTTAAAAAAGATGAGTTGTTACCGGTTGACAATGATATAAAACAGCTGTTTCTAATCTCGTTTTACTCCCAGACACACATGACATACTTCTCCCGGGGCCTCAGACCCCCCGGGGGAGAGAATGGCATGCTGGATGACGTGTGCTTTCAGCACTGGCCGTTACTGCCCTGTCCTTCAACTCAGGAAAGCACACGGGTGTGAGCGAGCGAGAGCGACGTTAACACGAGCACAGGTCGTCTTGAATCAGATCTCATTTTGCTCATCTGTGTTATACAGTCGAAATAACTAAATTTGTTCTTGAAAATTTAGTTTTATAGCTAATCACTAAACTTGGTGTGCACTTACATGCCAGGTGTTCTAAGTAAAAAGTATCTCATTTAATTCATTCATCAACTTCTGGAGTAGATGATCTCATTTCCCTCATTTTATAAGGGAGAAAGCTGAAACACTGCATGGATAAGCAGCTCGCCAGAGGTTGTGTGGTTGTGGATTTGAATGCTGACAGGCCAGCTGCGGAGCCTGTGGACTTGCTTGGCTTCTTGCTCTGCGATCACAGTGTCCCATCAGACAGTTACAGCGCTAGTACGGGAGCTATGGTGGGTAACCTGAACTCCTGGCTCTTAGAGGACCGCTGGACGCTAACACCAATTTGCTAGAAAGGGAAGACAAACGTGGATTTTGGAAAATAGCCGCAAAGACTGGCGCTCCCAACAGATCAGAGAGAAGAGCTAGTTTAGCAACAGATCCAAACACATGAGAACTGAATGTATAACCTGAAATTTGGATATAATTAAGCTATATATCTCCTAGGAAGCAATACTAGACATCTCCTTTGTATTGTGTTACAGAGATTATGGATTAAGATTAAAAGTAAAAAGACAATAGAACATTGTGGGGGAAACCTAGTAAAATAGAAATATAATCTGAAGGAGGTAGGAATTTCTCTTAATGATAAGAAAAACAATGCAGGAGCAAAATGGCAAAGTCTCTAAGAACAGGCAATTCACAAAAGAAGAAATCCAGATGGTCAATTCAGCTTCATTAGTAAGCCAGGCATAAATGCAAATCAAAGCAATAATGAAATCTAGTTTTCCTTCAGTCACATTGGCAGAACTTTAAATGGTTGAATCATGGAATGCTGGCAGGCAGCCTAGAAACGGGCACATTCATATATTACTATAGGAAGATGATTGTCTCTAACCCTTGTGGGAAGAAAATTGTTGATGTGAGTTTTATAGTGCCCATAGTTTTTGTACTTACAAACAAATATTAAAACCTCAACTTTGGTCTAAATAATATTACATTATTTTTGATTAAAAAAATCCTGTATTAGTTCTTCCTTAGGCCAGTGATATTGTTACATATATAAATCTAGCAGAGTTTAGCAGTCATTTTTATGGGGTCAGTGAACAATCATTTGGTTCCATTTACAACCTAGTTGAATCATCTTCATCACATTTTACAATGATTTATGCATTTTATACATTTGATTTCTGTTTAAAGTACATCAGATAATCTGATCTGACGATAAAAGTTTAAGGATTAACAATAATTCTTATAAATTTAATAGTTTAAATGTAGAAATATGATAAACTTGAAATTCTCTTAGCTGTTCTAATATTGCCACAGTTCTAAATCAGTTGCTTAGTTTATAACCTCTGAATTAGATGTAACATTAAACATCACAAGTATATAAAAATACTGAATATGTTCACATTCCTCCTAACAGCTTTAATATTAATACCATGATTTTCATTTAATTAATCTTTCTGGAGGTTGAAAATTATGTATGCACTTCATGAAGGCTATTATAGCCCCTTTCACCAAGGTAACAGACCCACTGTTAAGTGAGGTTACTCACCACCAAAGCCTGGGATTCTGACTGGCTTCTTATAGGTGACCTGGGGGTAGCACAGAGTGTGAAATTCAGCTGCAGTCGCTGGTCACGTGACTTCATTTACTCCAAGCAGACTGACTCCTAACTTAAGGTTATACCTAATGATCCCTGTGTGCATTCACAGAAGTCTACAGCAGCAATCCAGGTTGATCACTAGATTTACTTTCATGTCTCTTAACATGTGAAAATACCATTTCTTCTTGTGCCTTGTATCTTTCATTTTCAAAAAAGATATAACTCTGTTAGATATATAAGATGATACCTGGTGATACCTGGTTGCCTTCTAGGTGTAACTCATATTTTTATCTCATTTAGAGTCTCCTGATAGTCTAGAATTATCTGTTACATTTAAAAACTTAGATTCCTGTAACGTCTGTTGTACATAGACTTTTGTACAAAAAAAATTCCCCGTAGCATTGAAAATTGTGGCAAATATGCTGAAACAGCCTAACCATGGGATAGTTCAGTACATTGTAGTATATTCTGATTTACTTGGTTAAATCGTAACATATATATGTATAAATTTTTTTTTTTTAAAAACAGCTAACACTTAATACTCATTTATTGATTTGTAACAAATATTTGAATGAATCAGTCACCAAAACGGACAAAAACCCCTTTTCTCACGGAGCTTACATTCTAGTGGAGAAGGAGGCACACAAGAAAGAAAGACAGTGGCTAAGTGGGATATTAAGACTGTGATGAATGCTGTAGAAAAGACGGGAAAGGCGGGAGTGCCAGGGGGCCTTGGGAGTGTGTGTTCAGGAATATTCAGCAGGGTGGGTGTTGCTGAGAAAGTGACATTTGAGCAAAGACTTGAAACTGAAAGCAGCGAATTACCTGGCTCCGGGGTTAGGGGGCGGCGGGAGGGTGGTGGGGGTGGTCAAGGCTAGAGGGAGGGAGGGTCTGAGCGGGCAGGAGCCAGAGTAGAAATCTCTTGCGGAGTGTTCATAGAAAGAGGAGCGGAAAGGTGAGGCAGGAGGCGGAGGCGAGAGCTGGGCAGGGGGTTCTCTTTTTGGCGAAGAACACGCGAAACGGTACACGTCGAAAGACACGATACAACAGAGCGGGGCGTGTTCCGCGAGGGGGCGGCCTGGCCGGAGCACGTCGCAGAGGGCTAGCGGCCCGGCTGGCAGGCCCTGAGCAAGGTGCTGAGAAGGCTCGGCGCCCGCAGGCTGGGCCCCGTGGCCGCCGGCGGAGGCGCGGTCGCCAGGCCGAGCAGCCTCAGCGAGGTCGGGTTGCGAGCTCGGCCGGGCTCGGCCGCGAGCGCCGAGGGCGGCAGGCGAGGCCCGGCCGGCCTGGCACGCGGCCTGGTCGGGCGGACTCTGGTGAGCGCGGCCGAGCGCGCAGGGTCTGCAGGACCCGGCGTGGCCTGGCCGGCGGCGCGTGGCTGGGGCTGGCGGGCGCGGGCGAGCGCTGCCGGACGGGCGCCCTGGCGCGCAGGGTCGAGAGGACCCGGCGCGGCCCGGGCTGCAGAGCGTGGCTGGGTCTGACGGGCTCGGGCGAGCGTGGCCTGGCGGGAGCCCTGGCGTGCAGGGTCGGGAGGACCTCGCGGGGCCTGGCCGGTAGCGTGTGGCCGGGTCTGGTGGGTCCGGGTGAACGTGGCCTGGTCTGGCGGGCCCGGGCGAGCGCGGCCTGGAGAGCCCGGCCTGGAGAGCGCTGTCTGGAGGGCCCAGCGCGTGGTCTGGCGGACCCGGCGCGGTCTGGCGGCCCCGGCCTGGAGACCGCGATCGGGTGGACCCGCCACTGCCTGGCGGGCTCGGCAAGTGCGGTTTGGTCTGGCGGGCCCAGGCGAGCGCGGCTCGGTCTGGGGGGCTCTGCCTGGAGGCTGCGGTCGGACAGGTCTGGCAGGCCCTGGACGCGCGGCCTGGTCTGGAGGACCCGGCCTGGAGAGCGCGGCCTGGAGGACCCGGCGCGGTCTAGTCTGGTGGGGTCTCGCCAGTGCTGTCTGGTCTGGTGGGCCCGGGTGAGCTCGGCCTGGTCTGGCGGACCTGGCCTGGAGAGCGCCGTCTGGAGGACCCGGCGCGGCCTGGCGGGCCCTGGCGAGCGCGGCCTGGCGGGCCCGGGGCGCAGGGTCTGAAGGACCCGGCGTGGCCTGGCTTGGAGAGCTCGGCCTGGTCTGGCGGACCCGGCCTGGAGAGCGCCGTCTGGTGGGCCTGGCGCGCGTGGCCTCGTTTGGAGGACCCGGCCTGGAGACCGTGATCTGGAGGGCCTGGAGCGCACGGTCTGGCGCGGTCCGGAGGACCCGGCGCGATCTGGTGGGCCCGGTGAGCGCGAGCTGGTCTGGTGGGCCCAGCGCGCGCGGCCTGGTCTGGTGGACCCGGCCTGGAGAGCGTGGTCTGGAGGACCCGGCGCGCGCGGTCTGGCGGGCCTGGCGCGGTCCGGTTGGCCGAGCGCGCGGTCTGGAGGACCCAGCGCGGTCTGGCGGACCCGGCCTGGAGAGCGCGGTCTGGAGGACCCGGCGCGGCCTGGCGGGCCTGGGCGGACGCGGCCTGGTCTGGCGGGCCCTGCCGGGAGACCGCGGTCTGGCCGGCACGGCGCGCGCAGCCCGGTCTGGAGGACCCGGCCTGGAGAGCGCGGCCTGGAGGACCCGGCGCGGTCTGGTCTGCTGGGGCCCCGCCAGTGTGGTCTGGTCTGGCGCGCCCGGCCTGGAGAGCGTGGTCTGGCGGGCCCGGCGCGCGGTCTGGAGGACCCGGCGCGATCTGGCGGGCCCGGCGAGCGCGGCCCAGCCCATTTGGCGCCGTCCTCGGGAGCTGGCCGTGGGCCTGGCGTGCTGGCCGCCGCCCCGCAGTCCTCGCCCGGCCTTCGTCCGGGGAGGACGGCCAGGCTGGCCGGGGTGCCGCGGGAGTCCGCCGCGGGGGCGCTGCCGCGGTGCACCGCGGCCTCTTGCCGAGTGCCGGGGTGGGCAATCGGTCCTGGCCAGTAGGCGGAGGAGCGGGCTGCAGGCAGGCTGGACGGGCGAGCGGGCGCGGTGCCGATGGGGCCTGACGCTGAGGGACGCCGCTGTCCCCAGCGCCGCGGCCGCGGAGCTCGGCCGGTCCGTCTCGGCTCAAGGCCAGGGCCCGTCTGGTCTGCGCGCAGGGCGAGCCCAGCAGTTATGAGGCGCCCCCGGGAGCTCTGGGCACAGGGCCGGATGGGGCCGCCGCGTTGGGGGGGACAGAGGCGCGGGGGAGGGTCTTTAAGGTTGGGGGGCTCCCCCCGCCCCCTGCCATGGCCCGGAAGCGCCCCCTTCTGGCGGCTGTGCGCACCGCCTCCCGCTGGCCGAGCCCGCCCCCCCCCCACCTCCTGCGCCCCGAGTCTCCTGGAGCGCGCGCTGCTGGGGCGCGGGAGGCCCCGCCCCGTCACCAGCTTCCCTGGGCACGCCCACAGTGGGCGGAGCCGCGGGGCGCTGTCCGCGGTCCCGGAGCCGCCTCCGCAGGCCTCTGAGGCTGTTGGGTCGCGAGAGAAAAAAAATTTTTTTTCAGAGCAACCTCCTGGAGTTTTAGGCGCGGAAGAACGATCCTGGCAAACCTTTGCCGCGGTTTAGACAGGCAAGGCAGAGAACCGGTGTACTGTTAAATCTGGTTCTATGGAGCCTGAAAGCCATTATTATCTCCTCTCCATTGGCGTCTTAAAATTTTTACCCCTTCCCCTCTTTTTCTGTTTTTTTTTTTTTTTCTTCTCCCCTTGCTTAAAGATCTCCGGTGTAGGTATCAAAGTAGACCAGTTGTAATCCTGAGGTCATGACACTCACTCATCATTAGTCTGTGAGCTAATCTTTTTTTCCGTTTTGTTTTTTAAATTAGTTGTTTTGGATAATGCAATGAAACCCTTCTCTCACAAAATCTAGGACCTTCAGAATAACCACTATCTCTCCATGCTCCTGTCTCTCCTCACTGGAGGTAATCATTTGCCCACATCCTGTATACCAACATTTCCTTTTTTCTCTCTTACTTTAGTCAGAGCCTGTCTGGCTGTATATGGTGTTTTTAACTTAATAAAAAGTGTATATCATGCAATGTGTAGTTTTGGAGGCGCTTAAGTGGTAACAGCATATTGCTAAAAAACAGCTGTATTGTTGTCTTTCCCTGATTTATTCCTCTGATGCCTATGTTGTAGTATTGTGTAGGTCTAGCAGGGTTGATTTATCCACTCTTCTTTTGATGGGCATTTGAGTTGTTTCCAGGTTTTCACTAGTGTGAAGAACACGAGATATTCTTTCACATGTTTTGGCTTTTGTTTATGTATTTACCTAAGAGTTGACTAGCTAAGGCATAGGGTATGTGATGTTCAGTGGTAGGACTCAGTGCCATGCCAACTTATGTACTGGTTAAACCAGTTCATACTTCCACCTGCAACACAGGAGAGCTCTGGGCTGTCTCTCCTTCAACATTTGGTACTTAATTTTTGTCCGTATAATGGCTGGGTTTGGTATGCCATGTGGTCTTGATCACCAGTGATGTTGAACATCTCTTTGTATTATGAAGATGTTTTTCTTCTGTCTGATCATGTCTTGCCCATTTCATATTGTTATCTATTGCATGTGATAACTTCTTTCCCTCTAGAAGCTTTAGAATTTTCTCTTTGCCTTTGATATTGAAATCGCCATACTATGACTTGGTGTGGGTTTTCCCCTTTTTCCTCTCAGCGTTTTCTCTCAGAGGTCATTTGTTTCCTTTTCTTTCCTAAAAGTATAAAAAATGATTTTGTTTTTGTGTATGAGTATATATATTCTTGATGCTAGTTCTTTGCCAGCTCAGTGTATCGGCTAGTTTATAATTTGTTTCTGTTTTCCTCAAGGTACTTTTTGATGAATGTAAACTTTTAAACTTAATAAAAAGTCAAGTTTAAAATTTTTTTGGTAGTTAATGCTTTAGAGTCTTCAATATTTTGCTGCATTAGGATTTAAAAGATAACTATATATTTTATTAAGAGAATTTAGTTTCTCATGTTTATATCTTTTAATCCATTTAGAGTTCATTTTTGTATACAATGGTAAGTGGGGATTCAGTTATCTTTTTGCCAGTGCAGATTGCTATTTTGTTTCCAGTTTTATCTACTGAACAGTCTCTTTGCTCACTGACTTGATACCTTGTATATCAAAGTTTGACTCAAGAACCCTGATGTCTGTGCTCTGTTCTGATGTCTTGATCTCTGTTCCAGTCTGTCTGTTCTTGTGCCAACTATCATCACTGATACTATATAGATTTTTTTATTATAATAATATCTCAGGCAAACTGAAAAGTGATCACCCCGATTTGTGGACTGTTCTAAACATTTTTGTTTTTACAGCGTGTATGTATGAAGTTATAGAAGGATTTCATCAGCCAAACTATATATTCTGATTTATGTTTTTGAAGATCAGACTGGGGCAAGATGGGTGGGAAAGGGAGGATGGTGAGGGACGAGACAGGAGTTGGAGGCGAGGGGTCCCATCAAGAGGCTGTAGCCAGAACACGGGTACCAGTGGTTGCAAGCGTCGTAGATGGAGAGACGTGGGTGGATCTGAGAAGAAGGCAGAAGTGCTGGGACTTGCCCGTGCTGACAGATGAGAGAAAGACAGAACTTCATGCCGTTTTCTTTGGGGCTTGAACAGCAGGAGGTGGGGCGAGGATGGCATTCCTGAGACAGAGAATTCTTGGGACAGGGCACTGTGTAAGCTTATAAGCTTTTCAGATGAACTGCAGTGCCATTTTTAGTGTGCTGGCACTTGGAAATAGCATTTGGTTAGGAATGTTTTCTAGCTTGCTCATGCTCTTTTCTCTCCGAATAGGTGACTCTCTTTTGAAAACAGCAAGCAGATCTCTTCTGGAATTTAACACAACAGTGAACTGTAAGCAGCAGAATCACAAAATTCAGAGTAGCATCACCTTCTTATGTGGGAAAACCTTGGTGAGTCCATGCGGAGTCACTTCATAATCTTTCTTTTAAAAACATTTGTCCCTGGGGCGTTCTTGCTGTCCTGGTATTCTAAGACAAGTAAGTGAGTAAAATTAAAAACTCAAGCAAACAGATAAACAGAAACCCCAACCAAATGACCACCATCATTAAAAACCAATAAGTAAGCAAATCCTAAGCCTATAGTTACAATGTTTAAGTGAAACTTGACCCACATCCTGTGTACAAGGACAATGTAAAGATTAGTGTGTTTAAACTCAAAGCTCTGTTTAATGTTTATGTTGCAGGCATAATTTTTTTTTCTTTCTGCATTTTCTTTTGATAGTTTTCAGGGCAGCGTGTTTGCTTCTTAAAGTGTTTTCTTTTCTTTTTTTTTTTCTCATTTACATTAATTGGACAAACTGACATCTATCAAGAAGAAACCTTGGCCAGTGGGTAATGGGGTGCCCAACTTTTGGGGTATTACTAGTGTTAAAATGGAACATAATTGTTTAAAGCATGACATTTGTCCTCACTCTCTGCATATTGTATGTGATATTTTAGTTTTAGTCTTTACTGTTTAGAAAGGGACTCTCAGCAAATGATTGCTAGCTTTTAGGAAAAACGATTTGTGTACATGTTCTACGAGTGTTCTGTAATCAGAGTAAGAATCCAAGTGTTTAGAAAAATCAGAGAGAGTGAAGCTCACGTGGCTACCAGATTGCTTTAAAATATCATATTTAGAATTTAGTGCTGTGACTGTTGCATTTTTAAGCCCATCCTGTCTTGTGTGAAGAACTTGAAAAATAACTCAGTATTGTTAATTTTGGGCCAGATTGTCTGTTGCACTCTTGTCCATGTTGAAACTTTGGGAAATAATCTGTTTGCAGTGGTATAAAATCTGGAGGTCTGAGTTACAGAGTAAGCTGTCGTTTGAATTTTAACTAACTTTTCTTGAGGAGTTCTGTGTTCATGCTACAAGAACCAGAATTTGCAGAGCTCCTTAGGCTTGCTCCGTGGAGTGTAGGGGTAAGTTCCCGCTGGGTCTTATCAACCAGCCACACCGTGGTCATCGCTGGTCCCCGTCTGTTAGAAGGGGCCCCCCTCCAGTGTGGGGGCGTTTAAGGAAGGCCGGTGTATGAGCTCGGTCAGGTCCAGATGGGCCTCCTCCATCGGCTTCCAGGAAGCATGAGGTCACATTTTCTGGCTTTGGTTTTGTTGGCATTTGGTTCAGAGAACATTTGGAGTTTGAGAGTGGAAGGTCTGCAAGGATTACTTCCCATGAGCTTACTGTACTCGCATAGCTGGGGCAGTAGAACAGTTTTGGATCAGTTAGAGCCAAATTCCATCATGATTTTATGAAGCTTTTGTCTCAGAAGTTTTGAGTTTGGGAACTTCTCACTCGGCTGACCTTGTTAACTAAAACAGTTGTGTGTTACTACCCCCCCGCCCACTGCTGCTAGTTTAAAATTTTTCGTTAGCCTTCATGGTTTCTAACTTTAGAAAAGGAGCACTTTACAATACGCAGTATGCTAACTTATTTTTACTTCTTTTAAAAATAGGGAACTCCCGAGTTTGTAACTGCAACAGATTGTGTGCATTACTTCGAGTGGAGGACTACTGCAGCCTGCAAAAAGAATATATTTAAAGCGAATAAAGAGGTAACAAGGGCCCTTCAGGGTTACATGCTTGTGAAGTACATTCTGGGACCTTAAGTGTTTGAAGTGCAGACACATACCTTTTTGAGGTAGAAGTCTGTTTTTGGTTTTCAAACTCCGTTTGAGCAGAGAGACCATATGATTTGGGCTTCCCTGATAGCTCAGATCTGCCTGCAATGCAGGAGATCTGGGTTCGATCCCTGGGTTGGGAAGATCTCCTAGAGAAGGAAACAGCAACCCACTGTAGTTATTCTTGCCTGAAGAATCCCATGGACAGAGGAGCCTGGCAGGCTACAGT
Source organism: Bos taurus (assembly GCF_002263795.3). Lineage (NCBI taxonomy): Eukaryota > Metazoa > Chordata > Mammalia > Artiodactyla > Bovidae > Bos > Bos taurus. Next base: position 96,227,980 of record NC_037336.1, read on the forward strand.
CCATGGGGTCACAAAGAGTCAGATGTAACTGAGCAGCTGACACACATGCGCACAGGCACACCGCATGGTTTCCTTGATAACTTGTCCTGGATGGTTCTTACTTTTAGGACAGGGTGTTTTAAACACACAGGACAGACTGGAAATGGAACGGCTCACTCGCGTAGAGCAAGTGATTTCCTGGTTTCTGATGCCATGCATCTCAAGAACTAAGTCTCGAGTTGACTTTGGGGTTTAGATCACCACGCTGCCTGCAGAGACCATCTCCTTGGCCTGGGAGTGGCTTCTGAATGCATCTTGGATCCAGGTCAGGTGTGCCTGGCCCTTACATTCATTGCCAGCTCACCTCAGAGGCCAGATGACTGTCACTTCTTCCCTTGTTTCTCTGGTATCTGGCTCGTGTTCCTGGTGATCGATGAAGCACCATCCTCTCTAACCTATAGCCTCTGACTTTTCCCTGGCAGTAGAGGGGACAGAGGGCCCTTTCCTCTGCAGTTCTAGCATCCTGGGATTTCAAGGTGGCTTTCCCGTGTTCACCCAGGCAATAGTCTTCCTGGGTTGAGCATTCTCTTTTTTCTCTATTCGCTTTCTGTTCTGTAGAGTTGAGTTCAGAGACGCTCTTAGGAGCTAGGAACTGGGAGTGATCAGTTATGGGAGTAATCTGTCATTTATCTGATGGCCTAATACGTTGTCATTTAAGAAGGGCAAAAAGAGACGTTTGTATCTTTTTTTTTTAAAAGCCACATTAAGTTACAAATACTGAGCTGTCACCGATTCTTCAGATGTGGCCATCTCTAAAAGAAAAGATAGTCGGAGTGCCTCCTGTGTGTAAGGAACGTTCAATGGGAAGGAAGTTCAAACTGTGGAAGCAAAGAAGATCTAATGGAATAACACTAGTAGGAGATGGTGTCAGATTTAAACTTTGCATTTAACAACTTAGGTTAGACTCTTTGCCAATATTTCGTTAGCAACAGGTAAAGCATCCTTGAACCAGTGTGAAGTGCCTTCTGCTTTCCCAGGAGACCCCAGGCCCCATGGAGGTTCTCTCGGTCTCTGACTCTGCAAGCAATAGTTATTACCCCCATTTTTCCTGTTCTAACCGGGTCTCCCTTTTACCTTGCTTTGCTGAACTGACAGTTGTCTCCCACCACCTGAAGAATAATTACTTCCCCAAAGAAAGAAATGGTGACTTGTTTTTGGTTTTCTTTGTGTTTGTAGGTCAAGAAGTCACAAACTGCATCCTGTGTTTGTGCAGCCCCAGATCTAAGATTGTTTTTTTACATTTTTATAGGATTGTTAAAAAAAAAGCCGAGAATACACAGCAGAGACCTACGTCACTCATAAAGCCTAACATGTTTACAGAACGAGGGTGCTGACCCTGGACCTGAGCCGTTTTGGGGGGTGGAAATGGGGAGATTAGAGCCTATGTTTTTCTCAAAAGTGATGTTTAACTTTTCTTAGAAGCTGATCGAAAGATGCAGGGGGAATGTTGATTTGCTCCCAGTGACCTTTTCTTTGGGCTTGGTTGGCGGCAGGGCTTTTATCTGTTGAGTTTTCCTCTCTGGAGGGTTTCAGCGTCAGGAATGTCATTACATTTTGAAAACGCTGTTGCATTCATGGAGCCCATAGACTGAAGGTGTGGAGGACATCTGCTCTGTCTTAGGTGTAGATGAGTAGAAAGAACACAAGAGCCTGATGCTTTCCTGGCAGCTCAGTTGGTAAAGAGTCTACCTGCAATGTGGGAGACCCAGGTTTGATCCCTGGGTAGGGAAGATCCTCTGGAGAAGGGAATGGCTACCCACTCCAGTATCCTTGCCTGGAGAATCCCATGGGCAGAGGAGCCTGGGGGGTTCAGTTCACGCAGTCCATGGAATTGCAGAGTCAGATACGACCGAGTGACTGACACACGTGAGAGCCTGATGGCTGCTGCAGGAGTGTTGCTCTCACTCCCTGCAAGTCGTGGGAAAGCGTATTCCCTTTTCTTTGTCTTCAGTAGGATTTGATTGCATCATATAGGCTATACTATAACTTCAAAAATTACATTAAATGCAGAAACACTCATCATTCCTCTTTTAAAAAAAAGACAAACCTAGACTTGGTTTTGTGGCCATGTGGTCTTGACCGCCACCCATTCTTAGTGTCTCCTCATTGCTTCTGTTGTTTTGGCTTCATCAGATTTAGAATGGAGTGATGGGCAGAGAGCATGGGGCGGGGGTGGGCTCCAGAAAGTGTCGTCTAAACCCACCCGTGTCATGCTTTGCTTAGTGGATCCCGGTGGAGTCCTCTTAGATCGTAATTTCTTTACAAGATTGTGGACACACACCCCCTACCATTCCACCCCTAGGGAACACAGAAAACGCAGTCCTGGCAAGCGTGTGGGCCTAGCGGAGTTGCATAAATATGGTTAATGTACAGACGTACACCGTTAACAAGGGTGACTCAGTGTGCTGTGTGTGGAGCTGGCAGAGACCCCCTTTGCCGGCCGCCGCATTCCCGGGGCTGATGAATGTCTCCATTGCTCGGCTCAGTGGAGCAGGAAGTGGGAGGACTCTCCCCAGGAGCCTTGCTTGTTTTTCCGACGCTCGCTCCAATTCTGGGGGGCGCTGCGTCGGGCGTGTCTCCTGTTCCTTCCTGGAGTTGAGACACGGCCAGCAGTTGCTTGTGGCCTTGAGCTGGGGGGGTCTGCAGGCCTGGCTCACGGGGATCCGTCTAGCCTTGGGGTGACACAGAGCTAGTTTGAGGCAGGTGGCCCCTCTCCCCGCCTGCTGGGTGCTGTCCTGCTCACTCTCTTAATCTCGCAGCTGGAAAGTTGCTTCTTGTCTCCTGTCTCACCAGTCAGCCCAATTCCATCCCCCTCCTCTGAGTTAACACATTTCTGTTAACTGTATTACTCTGCTAGGGACTGGCAAGCTTTGAATTTGCAGGATCAAGGACGTGGGTTACTTCCACTGGAGCTTCGTCACGGTCTGCGGTCATCCCGCTCGTGCACTTCGATGGCCTTTCGGCAGGACGTGGTGCCAGGCGTGGCTTCTGGCCTCCTGCCCTCAACCCGCTCTGTGCCTGTGCCTGCCCTCCTTGGCTGGCATCGGGCTGTCTGGTCAGTGTCGCAGGCAGCGGGAAGCTTTGCTCTAAGGGTCTGGTTGGCATGAGTTTGGGTCCGCCTCCCCCACCTCCGCCGAGGGGGTGCGAGTCCTTGGGTTTAATCCAGTAGCTCTCTCTGAAGTCTCTGCAAACAGAACAGGGGAAGAGGGTTAGTGGGTCAGAGCATTCCTGCAGGGTTGATAGCATCTTTCCGAGAAACATTTAAAAGCTAAACATTAACATGAAGCAGTTAACCTTTGTAAATGAACCTGCCTGTGAATAGCTTCAGTTTTCCAAATAAACAGTTTAAGGAAAATTACCCAGTGGAAATGATGAAATAGACTATCGATCCTTTGAAATGATTTGCAGAGAACATGAGATTTTAGAATATTTCTTGGCTAAGGCAGTTAACACGATGTGGTGTATTAGTTTGCAGTTGAGATTTGGGGGCTGTTTTACATAAACTTGGTGACCAGGCATTTCCTCAGGGGCACACCTGTGGGCTTGGCCGCTTTACCTTCAGAGTTTGGTGGAGCTTGGAAAGCACAGGGTCTTGCCCGCTATAATGGGTTTCATGTGTAACCTTCCCCTGGACCCCTTTTTCCTCCCCGCCACCGGTTTTATTGAGGTGTAATTCACAAATAAAATTGCATATATTTGAAGTGTACAATGCAGTGGTTTGGTTTAGTTCTCAATTTTTTAAAAACAGAGGCCATTCTTTTATAGAGATGAGAGAGTACATGTGAGTTAGAATCCAGTAGGGCTTCCCTGGTGACTCAGATGGTAAAGAATCTACCTGCCAATGCAGAAGACCTGGGTTCAATCCCTGGGTCAGGAATATCCCTTAGAGAAGGGCATGGCAACCCACTCCAGTATTCTTTTCCTGGAGAGCCCTGTGGGCAGAGGAGCCTGGTGAGATACAGTCCCTGGAGTGGCAAAGAGTCAGAGGCGACTGAATGACTAACACACACTCACAAGCGTGGGCCAGATGCCCAGAGGAGGAACTTCAGGCTCCAAGCCATGTCCTGAGCCTTGCTTGGGGCCACAGCAGTGACAAAGCCCCCCGTCCTCAGGAGCTCACTCGCACGTTAGCAGGTGGAGGTGTCTGGTGACAGACACCAGTGCAATGAAGAAAAAGGGTAGGGGAGGCGCAGAGAGAGCTGGAGATGTTGAAAAGGCCACGCCAAGCAGGTGACGCTTCCCCCGGGGCCTGAGCAAGGTGAGAGGGGATGCCAGGGACTATTCCAGGCAGAGGCAGCGTCACTTCCCTGGGCTGAAGTGCCCCTCGAGGCCAGTGTGACTGCGTGGAGTGGTCCCCAGGGAGAAGCTGGGATTGCACCCTCAAGGTGATGGGAAGTGGCCCCTGGTGGATTTTGAGCAGGAGTGGTGTAACTCAGGGGAATTTTACTTTAAAAAAAATATTTTTTTTTGAGTTTTTTCTTCTTAAACTCTTTTATATTGAGGAATAGCTAAGGGACTCAGCAATATATATATACCTGTACCCACTCTCCCCCAAACTCCCCCTCCCCTGGTGGATTTTGAGCAGGAGTGATGTGACTCGAGGGAATTTTATTTAAAAAAAAAAAATTTTTTTTTTTTAGTTTTTCCTTTTTAAACTTTTTTTTTTATATTGAGGAATAGCTGATCAACATCACTGTGATGGTTTCAGGTTGAATAGCGAAGGGACTCAGCCATGTATACACAGGTACCCATTCTCCCCCAAACTCCCCTCCCATCCAGGCGGCCACAGGACATTGAGCCGAGTTCCCTGTGCTGTACAGCAGGCCCTTGTTGTGGGTCCACTTTAAATTCAGCAGGGTGTATGTGTCGATCTCAAACTCCCTAACCCTCCCTTCCCTCCGTCCTTCCCGGCAACTGTACGGCAACTGTAAGTTCATCGTCTTATGTCTGTGAATGTGTTTTGTAAGTCAACTGAGCTGCATAGTGTCTTTTTAGATTCTGCACATCAGGCATGTCATACAGTATTTCTCCTCTGTCTGACTTAACTTCACTCAGTATGTGACAATCTCTTGTGACTTGGTGGAACTGTTAAAGGGTTGATCTGGTGGTTGTAGAGATGTTGGCTCAGAGTCGGGTACATGGAAGCTGGAACCTAGAGGCCCCCTTAAAAGAGATCATTGCAGGCAGGAGAGGACTTGCTGCCAGGGTGATGTGAGGTGGTTGCTAAGGGAGGGTAGGGACAGGGAGCCATGAGTGAGGACCCTGATGGGAACGGACCGTGTGGCGGGGAGGGAAGGGGCAGGCAGGAGATGCTCATGGGAGCAGCCGGAGCCCTGCAGGCCTTGATTATGCCGTCCTCGGGGGCCTCATTGGAGACCTGAGGCATGGAGCCCGGTGTCATGTGGCAGAGGTCGCAGGCTTCGCCTCACCCCTGCTCCCCACCCCGCCAAGGCGTGTGTGGAAGCCCCTCCTTCTCCCTTCTCTCTCCCAGGTGCCCTGTTACGCTTTCGACAGAGAGCTCAAGAAGCACGATTTAAACCCACTGATCAAGACCAGCGGTGCTTACTTGGTGGACGACTCTGACCCGGACACATCTCTGTTCATCAATGTCTGCAGGGACATAGGTCTGTGTCTGAGGGCGTCGGGTGTGGGAGTGGGGGAAAGATTTCTTTAGAGGCTTCAGTGCCTTTGCCCTGGCACTGTAGGGTTCCCATCCATGGCTCCGGGAGGAAGGGGTACATCCCTTAGCCGCCAGCCACGTCCCATGTCCCTGCTTCCCAGCCGCTCCTGCGGACAAGGGGCAGAGCCAGCGTTCCAGTGCTGCGTCCTCGCTTCCCAGCTGCCCAGCCGGGCAGAGAGCTCATCCCGTTGTCCACTTTCAGAGTGGGCCTTGGCTTGCCCAGGGTCTTGGGATGGGATCCTACTTGTCCTTGTTTCCAAATTTCTATTACCTTATATTGGAGACTTTAAGAAAATTTGACAGTTTTTACAAGAGCCCCTGGACCCAAGGTTTGAGTGTGATTGCTGTGCCCGGCGCGTGGTCTGATGCAGTGTCACATGTTACCTCTTCCAGAGGTGCTCCGGGCCTCGAGTCCACAAGTGCGCGTGTGTCCCACCGGCGCGGCCGCCTGCCTGGTGCGAGGGGACCGCGCGTTCGACGTGGGCCGGCCCCAGGAGGGGCTGAAGCTCGTGAGCAATGACAGGTCAGTCTGCTGCTGGCAGGGGCAGTCCTCAGCAAGAGCCTGGCTTTTTCAGGGGAGCTGCAAGAATACCCCTTTTCAACAGGGCTTGAGAAAGGCCTTGCCAAGTGACTACTACTTCACACGTGCTTGTAAACTTACTGGTCATTGCTTGAGTCGCACATTCTTGGTGACTTTCTAATCATTTCTTCCTTAGAGCAGGAACACATTTATCGCGATGCAGCCCGCATCCATCCATATGGTTTCCATTTTATGAGCTTGCCACTACCTTATGGTGTGTTTGAGTGTCTTCCCTGCTTCATCACCCCTGACATTGGTTTTATGTCCATAGTTTTATCTCTTCTTTAAAAAAAAACAGTCCTGGAGGGCAAGCGGCAGGAGGGCCACTTTGCCGTTGTTCTTCTGGGTACAGTTTGCTTCCCGACTGGGGTCCGGTGGGCCCCCTAGCCCGCCGTGGGCCCCCTAGCTTCCGGCAGGGGTGGTTCATTTTCTCTTAAGGAGCCCTGCTGTTGACACACACTCTCCTCCTGACTTGGGTTTGCCTCTGGCTTGGCAGAGAGCTTGCTGTCTCCGGTGGGTCCCACATGACCACGTCCTGAACTTGGAGTGAGGATTTTTATCCACTCTCTGTTCCCGGGGCCCTTTGGTAGACGTCTCGCCGCACCTGCTCCCGTCTGGAACTCGTGGTGTGTCAGCGTGTGCAATTATAGACTGCACTCTGTCCCCAGAAAACACTGGCGCGTGACCTAAATTGAAGCATGCTGGGAGATTCCCACGTGTGCGAGTGTGTTCGCCTGCCAGGGCCGCCCAGGCAAAGGGCTGCAGGATGCCCAGGCAGCTCCTCTAGCTCCCTCTCAGCTCTGGAGGCTGAGATGTCTGCAGGGGGCGTGGTGAGGGGCTCCTCCTGAGACCCTTGGTCTCAGCTTGTGGACGGCTGCCTCCTCCCCATGTCCCCTCATGGTCTTGGCCTGTGTGTCTGTGTCCCGAGCCCCTCTCCTTATAAGGACAGCTGTCCTGTCTCGGGGGCCCACTCCAGCGACCTCATCTTCATCCTCTCCTCCAAGGCCCCCCGTGTCCAAATACAGTCACGTCGGGGGTGCTGGGCATCGGGGCTTCCGCTTGTGAAATTTGCGGGGGCAGACTTCAGCCTCTTGCCCTGTCTTCAAGTGATAAACGGGCTCTTCTTCCTGCTGGCAGGGGCTGGAGAGGACTCTGGAGAGCATGGGCATGGAGCGAAAGCCCGAGGTCACCTTCAGAGACCAGGAAGGTTGTCTGTTTTTGGTGCCTCCGTGGCCACAGCCTGCAGCAAGGCCAGCGCCCCACGGGCCTTTCCAGGGTCTGTCTCCCTGCCAGTGGGAGGCCATGTGGCCAGTGCTCTGGGCGGTCGTCGGGTTTAAAAAGGAAAGTCCTCGGTTTGCATTGAAGAGTTGTCATTTAGAGAGGAAGTGGTCGTGCAGCCTTGTGGGCTGAAACGCACTTGGCCAGCTGGGCTGTGTTTGTTTTGTTTGTTAGATGGTTTATGATTTTGTTCCTTGTCCTCCCGACAGCTTTTCTAAGAACTTAAGTTTACATGGTGATTATTTGACTTTTTTTTGGGTTTTGTTTGTTTTTTGAGAAAGTACAGCAGTCATTGAAGTTCACTTAAATTTTATGTCCCCCAAATGAAAATAAACGCGAGTGAGTCTGTCCTGTGGTTTCTTTTATGTCTGTGACCTGCATCTGTTCTCCTCTCGCTTGAATGAGGGTGCTGAGGGCAGAATGAGGGCTGTGATGTCTGCGTTGCTCACCCCCACTCTCTCCCCGATGTGTGCATCTCCAGGCTCGTCCTGAGTTACGTGAAGGAAGGGGCCGGCCAGCCCGACTTCTGTGACGGCCACAGCCCGGCGGTGACCATCACGTTCGTGTGCCCGTCGGAGCGCAGAGAGGTGAGTGGCTTGACCTGAGCTCTGCACCCCAGTGGTGTTCAGCAGTCCTGCATCTGGGGGTCCTCGTGCAGAAGACGAGCCACCGTGGACGTGGAAGCCAAGCAGGCCCGGGCTGGACCCAGCTGTGTGCTGAACGTGCCTGGCTGGCTGTGTGCTATTTCGCAACCAGCCCGAGGGACCTCCGTCTACACCCACAGGATGGTGTTTTTGTTCAAGGGTCGCGCGGGATGACCTCCAGTGGTTCAGGGACAGATTTTTTTTTTTTTAAAACTTCACAGCGAGGCGGATGTCAGTAAATATTTAAAAAAAAAAAATGTACATATGACCCTGAATCTGTGGATTTCACGTGTCTGTTGACTGCTTCGGGTGAGGCAAGGTAAAAACGGCTAAGTGGTTTTAGGAGCGTAGTAAGAAGCGAGTCATGCAGATGGCGTGTAGGCCTGGCAGACAGCGCTCTGGGGTTCCGGGGGTGGATCCCGGTGTAGGGGAAACGAGGGCCCGAAGGGAGATTCCTGTAGCCTCAAGAGAAGCGCGTTGGCCCCCTCACCTGCCTCCTGCCCCCTGCCCATGGGCAGATTGATGTCTCGCTGTTTACTCAAATTCCAGTGCCCGCTGTAAACTCCTTGAGGGTAGGGCCTTGCATCTGCTGTGTCCTTGGGCCCCGGGCCAGCGCAGTCCCTCAGGGCCTCTGCTGCTTAAGTGTCTTTGCAGATGGCAGTGCTGCTGAAGGGAGGCGTCCCCAGGGAGGAAGGGTAGGGCTTTCCTCCAATTTATTTCTGCCTGTCCTCCCCGCAGAATGAAGTAGGAGGAACGGAATTCTTTTGCCAAAGAATGTCCTCCCCCAAACAAACGTGGAATTTCTCTGCTTTCTGGCTGGCAGCTGGCCGTTTTGTGTGTGTGTGTGTGTGTGTGTGTGTGTGTGTGTGTGTTGCGGGTGGGGTGGTAGTGGAGAATGAGACTACAGTGCGGGTCCAGCCAGACTTCCGGGGCTGCATGGTGTCAACTCAGCCAAGACCCGGCGGGCCAGTAACCGACACTGGTCCCGCATGTGATTGTGAGGAGTGTCATTTATACTCTTTTTTTGCATGTATTTGTGTATTTCTTCTTTCCATCCTACAAGTGGGAATCAGAATCAGGGAGATGTTCTAAGGCAGCCATGGTCTCAGCGTTTCCCCCTCTGATCTGTGCCACGTCCAGCGAGCCTCAGTCCACACTCTCACGAGGGAGACGGTGGGGAGTGCCCCTCCACGCGAGGCGGTCGAGGCCAGTGTGTCCACCGTGGAGCTTACGAGGTTCTGTGTCCAGCCTGACTGTCGCCTGGGCAGAGCTTGGGTGACTTAGGCCCGGGGCCCTTAATACTTAGAAGGTTTATTGAAGCATTTTCACCGGCTCATTAAATGCTTTTAGGAGCTGGAACTTTAGTAAAACGTTCACCTTGTCACATAAATCTCTTTTAGAAAGCTTTACTTGAATTTACATACTGTAAAAATTTGCCCAGCCTAAGTGCAGTTTAATGGTTATTAGTGCACTAACCGAATTGCACAATTATCGCCTCAGAACTTTTCCATCACCCAGAGAAGCCTCGTGCCCAGCCACCATCACCCCTTGCTCACCCAGCCTTGGCCGCCGCCGCGAGCCCCCCCCCGCCCCTTGGCCTCTGCCTTTCCCGACCTCCCACGTACATGGAGTCACACCCCACACGGCCTTGGGCGTCCGGCTGCTCTCGCTCAGCTCTCGATCCACATCTCTGTTTGTTTGTCAGGCTGCCCTCAGCCAAGGGGTTAGTTAGGGCATCGATTTCCTGAGTAAGCGGTCGGGGCTGGACTTGGACCTCTGCAGCTTGCTGGCCACGTGATGGTAAAACTGGCACTGGGCCTCATGCCTGGCATGCAGCAGGTGTTCAGTAAGCATTGGCAGCGTGACGTGCCCACAGGCAGCACGGCTGCCCCTGATGCCGGGGCCGGGGAGAGGACCGCTTCCCCAGGGACGTCAGAAGGGTGGCGCTGCGCCCTTGTTCACAGTGACTTACTGCTCAGCACCCTTCCCAGAGGGTGGCTTTGTGGCGGGGGGTGACAGCCTGGCCCCACCCGGGAGCAAAACTGATCTGAGTACAAGTGAAGCCTGCCCAAGACCCTGTGAACATTCCTAGGAAGGGGCTAGGGACCATCTCCCCTGTGGACATTCATAAGAAGGGGCTAGGAACCATCTCTCTCGTGGACATTCATGAGAGGGGGCTAGGGACCATCTCTCCCGTGGACATTCATAAGAGGGGGCTAGGGACCATCTCCGCCATGGACATTCTTAGGAAGGGGCTAGGGACTGTCTCCCCCATGGACTTTCATAAGAGGGGGCTAGGGACCATCTCCCCTGTGGACATTCCTTGGAGGTGTCTAGGGACTGTCTCCCCCCGTGGACATTCCTAGGAGGGGCTAGGGACCGTCTTCCCTATGGACATTCCTAGGAGGGGCTAGGTTCCGTCTACCCCATGGACATTCCTAGGAGGGTCTAGGGACCGTCTACCCCATGGACATTCCTAGGAGGGGCTAGGGACCGTCTTCCCTATGGACATTCCTTGGAGGCGTCTAGGGACCGTCTTCCCTATGGACATTCCTAGGAGGGTCTAGGGACCGTCTACCCCATGGACATTCCTGGGAGGGGCTAGGGCCTGTCTCCCCAGGTGCGCACAGATGCAGTGATTTCCACCCCCCTGGTTGGGGGCAGGGGGTCCATCTGGCACCTGTGACAGAAAGGAGTGAACAGACCACAGGCCCTTCACACATTGTGACTGCTCACCAGGGGCATGGTGGGGCAGGGGAGACTGCATTCAGGGTGGGCTCCCAGGCTGAAGTTTGCATGTGACTCTGAAAGGGACCAGAAGAGCTGCGAGGAAGCAGAATAGTCACGAGTCAAATCATCACAATCCGTTATGGGCCATGCGGTACTAGAATGAGAACAATGGTAAAGCCCAGCAGCACACCCTTGAGCTTTTCCGGAAGCAGAGAAACTCTGTCTGCATTTGAGCCGTGTGAATAAAACGAATCTTTCTCCCTTTTTCTCCGGGTTTGCGGCAGGGCACCATTCCCAAGCTCACAGCGAAATCCAACTGCCGCTTTGAGATCGAGTGGGTCACCGAGTACGCCTGCCACAGGGATTACCTGGAAAGCCGGAGCTGCTCCCTGAGCAGCGCGCAGCATGACGTGGCCGTCGACCTCCAGCCGTTGAGCCGGGTGGAAGGTGAGCTGGGGGCCGGGAGGGGGCCCAGGCCGAGCACCCCCTGCCTCAGGGCGGGCGCTGCAGGTCAGACGGGAGGACGCTGTGGCTGTCCCAGGCCTGTGCGCTTCGCGAAGCCCCTTCTCGTGTGTCCCCCTTTCCTTAGCCTCAGACTCCTTGTTCTACACCTCGGAGGCGGACGAGTATACATATTATTTGAGCATCTGCGGAGGAAGCCAAGCGCCCATCTGTAATAAGAAAGATGCTGCAGTGTGCCAAGTGAAAAAGGCAGATTCCACTCAAGTCAAAGTGGCCGGGAGACCCCAGAACCTGACCCTCCGGTGGGTATGGCCCCCGCTTGACTCTCAAGGGTGTCCTGCATGTCCCTGTGAAGCCTAACACACTCCCCTGCCAGATGCCTGCTTCCATTTTCCACAGGGAAGTCACCTAAGCACAGGGAAGTCAGCTAAGCTGGCATTTTTTTTCCTGCTTGAGTCAGGCAAGTGCCGTTCGTTCCTGACCCAGGGGGAAGTTTTCCTGGCTTCACACTACCACTGCTTCTGTTAGTACGGTTTGTTTTATGATCTGTTGTTTGTAGGGAACTGTACTGTAGCAAGGTTACATGGTAAGTTGATGTGGCTTTGGCGTTTTACAACTTACGTTTTTTAGAAGTTTTGATTTTTCTCTGGCGGTTTGAGAAATCTGAAACACCACTGGCATCACATCCAAGAGTTGAACAACCAGGAGAATGCATTCAGGACAATTCTCCTGAGCCCTGAAATCAGGACTTAGCTTCACAAAAGCTTTTATCAAAGCGTTAGTTCTCTGAAATTGTCATCTGGGGTCCCTCTGTCAGACTTTCTGTGGCAGTTGCTGGTAGAGCAGTGTCTTCTTGGGCATAAATTATTTTGTACAGAACCCCAAAATGAGAGCAGAAGAGTCCCCATGTTCCCGGTAGAAGCTTTCGTGCTTTCATCCAGCCAGTTATCACTTTGAAGTGAGAGGATGACAAGCGCATCCATTTGGGGCTCTTTTCCTCTGAATGGTCCTGCCCCAGACGGCGGGAGCGTGTCCCCACCTGTTTGCGTCTGTGCTGGTCTATGGATGGTGTGCAAAAGTCTTATGTAGAAATGCTTAGACGTTCAAGTTTCTTTCTTGGTTCTACCAAACGTGTGTGTGTGTGTGTATGTTACAAAAACCTAGGTACTCGGATGGAGACCTCACCTTGATCTATTTCGGGGGTGAAGAGTGCAGCTCCGGCTTCCAGCGGATGAGTGTCATCAACTTCGAGTGCAATCAGACAGCAGGTGAGTGCGCTTGGAGACAGTGGCGGCTCTGCGTCGGTGGGCTGGGTTCGTGGAAGCAGAGGGCTGGGGGGGTGGTCAGACCTTCTCCTGCAGACGGGGCCCCACAAGGTCCCCTCTGTGGTAGTGGGCAGGAGGACCCCCCCCACCCACCCAGCCAATGGTGGACACACACATCCTGTTTTCATTTTCTGTTTGTTCTGGGAGTGGGCCCGGCACTCGCCTCGCCGGGAAAGCCTTTCTGTCCCGCGTTCAGCTCTCACTGGGGTGTGGACGGAGCCTGAGGCCTGGGCTGCTCACCACCTTCTGATGGGTTGTCACGCAACAACTCTGCTTCCAGGAAACGAGTTTCTAGGTGAACCTTTCTGCAGTTGGTTGCCCTGCTATAGAAGTTGGATTCCGGGGATTGTAAGAGGCCACAGGGCGTCTTTAAGTGGAGTGGAGGGCTTCCCTAGGGGCTCAGATAGTAAAGAATCAGCCTGCGATGCAGGAGACCTGGGTTTGATTCCCTAGGTTGGGAAGATCCCCTGTAGAAGGGAATGGCAGCCCACTCCGGTATTCTTGCCTGGAGAATCCCGTGGACAGAGGAGCCTGCTGGGCTACAGTCCATGGGGTCCACGACTGAACAACTGACACCCTGAGTCTTTCTAAGAGACTGAGAAGCTTCCCCGAGGCCACCGTGGCACTGCCGTTTCTGTTCCCACTCCAGCGATCCTCCATGCAGCTGGGGTCTGTTGAGAGGTGATGGGCTTCTCACCCTCATCAGAGCGCTATCCCCTCCCAGGCCCCCCAAACGGTGACCCCCCCCGCTTCTCTGCATGCTGGCCGGGCCTCAGCCCAGAGCTGCAGCCTGGGAACCACCCGAGTCCGGCCCTGTCCGCGTAACCGGCCAGCTCGCCCCATCCCTCCACCCCGAGGGGCCCCTGGTTCCTCCCTCTGTTTGTTTTGTACGTTCCCATGGAAGAGCTTTAACCTTCTAGTCCCGGGGCAGGTTCCTACGTGATTTACCGGGGGTCTGGGAGAGGCAGCCGTGCATGGCGGGAGCCGAGCTTTAGAGGCAGGTGTCTGGAGGTGAACACGGGCAGGAGAGGGGGTGACTCGCCCCTGGGGCACAAGCAGAGACTCACCTGGCAAGAAGCAGGTGGGAGGGCCTCAGGGCGCCCCTCGGTTCCCATTGCCCCCCGCCGCCATCCCTGTGGTTCACGGCCCTGCTTGTGGTCCGTCAGCCCCCCTCGCCCCCCACACGCATCCTGGTCTTCACGTTGGAGTCCTGTTCTCAGTTGATTCATCGAACACGTTTTATGGATTCCTGTCTGCGAGGCCTGGGGACGCCTTGATGGCTGAGAGCTCTCTGGGTGTGTGCAGAGCAGAGGCAGGGGAGAAGGGTGCTGGGGACCACAGTTCAGGGTGGCGCGGGCGGGGTCAGGGCATCCGGCAAGGTCTGTCGCTGGGGGCCTGTGTCAGGAGGAAGGCCCCCAGGTCAGTGGGCTGGTGTCTGAGTCCCCCCTGAGGACTAGGAGGTGCTGTGTGGGTGAGGCCTACGGGACAGTGCAGGGGTGAGCCAGGCTCCAAAGACGGGGGCCACGGGGCGGGGCTGACGCTCGTAGCAGGAGGAGAAGCTCACGCAGAGGTGGGCATCAGGGTCGCCACGAGCAGGTCAGAGCTGAAGGCCCCACCCCTGGCTAAAGAGAGTGTGGGGAGCACTGTGGGGATCTCATGTCCTGTGGAGGGTCTGGACTCTGTCCGGAAACCAGTGTGCAGGGGCTGGGTGGTGGTGGTGGTGGTGGGGGGAGGTGGGACACACATCTGGCTTGGGTGCGGCCTCTGGATCTGTCTCCCTCCTGCTGGAAGGCCCCACGGCCCTCCCCGGATTCTCCATCCCTCTGCCGTCATCCCCAGCTCCTCCGGGCCCTCAGGAGGCCCTCTGTGAAGTCCACCCTTTCCTCTCCGCCTGGGCCTCCCGGGAAAGGCAGCCTCCTCCTCGCCCCCGAGTCCCCTGCCCAGACCCTCGGGCGGCCTGCCCCCACCCCAGCCTGGTGGGCGGCTCTGCTGCGGGCGCTCTGTGTGGGCCAGGGCCCCCTCCGCCCGGTCGCTGCCGCCTCCGGCCGCGCTCCGTCTGCGCTTTTTATTAATGACTTGGCCGAGGTGGTCGGGAATGCGCTGATCTCATCTGGGCACGTTGGGAGGATCGAATGATCACCCCCAAAGACCGCAGGAGGATGTTGAGGAGGGCCTCTGGTCAGGGACTCCCAGGAAAGACCCGGGAGTCGTGCCAGGAAGCTAGAGAGCCCAAGTGGGCTGGAGACTGGAAAAACGATTAGAGGTCATTTTTTTTTTTTTTTCCCTTTTTGTTAGGAAAGTTTTCGAATCTATAAGTAGAAGGAACGTTACGATGAAAACTTACATGCCTACCCCTCAGGCTAAACAGTCGTTAATGTTTTACCGAATTTGTTCCACGTTTATACGCTCCATCACATCAGCGATGGATTGTAACACTGCACCCCGACTCTGGGAGAGGGCATTCCTTCACGTAACCTTGGTGCCAAAGAGCTGCCAAGGTGAACGGCGATGCCCTAATCCTGAAGACACCTGTCTTCTAGGTCCCTGTGACTGGTGACACAGAGACCCGACCCGGAGACTTTTAGATGTTTTGTGGGAGACTCTGAGCCCCTTTCAGGCTGGAGTTGGATATGAAATATTTAAGGCTCCTTCCAGCTCTGTAATTTGGAGCTAACTATATGTACTATATTGCTGCTGCTGCTGCTAAGTTGCTTCAGTCATGTCCGACTCGGTGCCACCCCATAGACGGCAGCCCACCAGGCTCCTCCGTCCCTGGGATTCTCCAGGCAAGAACACTGGAGTGGGTTGCCATTTCCTTCTCCAATGCATGAAACTGTGTGTAGTCTAAAATTATTTCATTGTTGCTTTATTTGAGTTTAAGTTTAGAGAACTTAGAGAAGAGAAGCCTTTAGTGGAGTCTGTGTTTATTGGATAAACGTAATAATGTATTTTTTGCATGTTTGAATGGGTGTTAATTGGCCACAGAGTCTTGTGAAGGGTGGTTTATAGTTCAACTTGGATTTCCAGGAATTATTTAGGCTTATGAGTTTAGGGTTTCCTGCTTTTCAAGACACAGAGGTGCAGAAGTTTCTTTCTTTCATCCACGATGTATTTTCTTTCCCATTTGTTTCAATAACTTAACATGTCGTTTGATGGAATAGATCTTATTATTGGTGATCCTGTCAAATAAGGACATTAGACTATTTTGCGGGGAGGAATTACGTTAGCCTGCGCTAGTAAAACACCATCCACAAATCCAAGTGACAGGTCATCACATCCAAGACTTCATTTCTCTGGTCTCCATGCCGGTCTTGGGGGGCCTCCGCCCTGTGCGGTCGCTTGGAGACAAGTACATTTCCCACCTTGTATTGCTGCTGTCTGTGGACGTGGCCTCAGGACTCCACGTAGTTTGGGAACTGCAGTTTTTTTTTTTTTTTTTTTAATTTAATGGGCCAGAACTAAGAGACAGGATCCAACTTCAAAGGCAGGGAGACAGGAAATGTTGTTGAGCTGTGTGCCCTGAGGGAAGGTTGAACCGGTCTGGCGAGTGGGATGGGGCGGGGGGCGGTGGGGGGAGGGTGGGGGTGGGGATGGGGCAGCGCTCCCCACCGCCCCGCCCCCTACGGTGGGAAGAGTCCGCTTCGCCTCCCGCTGGTTGTGGAGGCCACATTCCCTGAGGCCACGTAAAGGGTGTGCTGGGAATGAGCCCGTGCAGGTGGGACACCCGGGAAGCTTTCGGAATTGCATGGAGAGCAATGATGGAGAGATTACAGAAAGTCACCGGTGATCCCGCTGGTGGGTGGAAACCCATAGGAAAATAGCGGTCCTGGAGGCAAGGCCATTGTGTATTTAAAAAGCCACCTGGTCTGAATGAACGAGTCATTTATTTTAATTTTTTAAATTATCCGACTTGTTTGTAATAGCTGTATAAGGATTATAAGGATGAACCTAGTTTTATGTGTTTGAATCTAAAACCAACCAAACAAAATAAAGGCAACGTGGCTTGGTCGTGAGGAGTCTTAGTTTTCTATTCTCCAAAAGTTCTCCGAGGAGTTAAATAAGAATGCAGGTCAGGGGCAGGCAGGCCAGTGGTTATTTAAATTTTACTTACAATGGACTCTCCCTGTGGATCATTAGGGCGTTTCAGATGCAAACCTAGCTCCTAAGGGAGGATGACCCTAGAAGCATTCACTGTACTATTGGTATTTAATCGTTTGTGAAGTTACCTGGGGAAAGAAAAACACTCCGGATGCCTCAGGTTTTCAGGAAACACAAATCTTTTCGGATTCATGAAATACTGATCCAGCGGGGAGTAGTGCAAACCTTGTGGGTGGATTGGGGGTCGGGGGTGTTGAAGGGAGCTGGAGGAGCTTCACTGCTCCAGCATGGGGGGCACCGTTGTCCCAGCTGGAGAGGGTGGACTCTGTGTTGTTGGTAAGGAGGTTGGGAACACCAGTTCTTAGGGAGAACAGCTTAGGGTACTAAAAAAAAATCTGAAAAACAGAAGAAAGAAAAAACCCACAGTAGTGCAGGGAAGTACTACCGCTTTGTGGCTCTGAGTCTGGCTCTGGGGCCAGACCGTCTGGGTTTGATTTCTGGCTTTCTAGCTCTGGAGCCATAGGCAGACTACTCAGCCCTCCTAAATCTCCAGAACGGGGCTAAAACTGTCCCCATGCCACAGGGTGTGAAGGGTGAAAGGATGAAATCCTCGAACGGATGCGAAGCCCTTAACGCAGAGCACGTTGTTTGCCATCCAGCCCCGTGGAGAATGCTGGGCTTAGCGCCCTGCCCACCTTGGCTTGAGGTCCGTGTACAACGAGCCGCTGTTGCTGGTGTTACAACTGCGACGTTTATATTATTAAAGATTTAATAGAAGTTGCAATTGAAGCAGCTTTCACCCTTGGTGCAATTATCTTGCTTTTCGTTAGAACATTGTTCTCTTCAGGGCACTGAACCTTAAGAAAGGCAAGTCGTGCAGGAGGTCCAGAGGAGGATTATTAAACCATCAAGGGTGGAAAACCGGCTGCCGTGCCAGTGGCGCACTAGCTTGGAAAGGCAAGGGGATAGAATTTCTTGTTGGGGAAAAGTCAACAGACTTTGCAGAATCCCAGGCTACGTGGACCAGGGAAACTGGCTTGCAGGGAGGGCTGATGGATTGGAGGGCAATGTTAGAGGCCCGCGTGTGCCCGAGTCGCCAGGATCTGGGATGCTGGCCCCTCTGGGAGTGAGGTTACTAGACCTGAGCGCCCTTCAACTGTGGGTGGGGGGAGGCCCAGACCTCATCAGACCTTATCTCTCTTCTTTGCTCATTTCAGGGACGAGTCCCTGGGGACTTGTCCTGCTCACAAGCACATCGTTAAGACTGTGATGGTCCTGGAACCGGAGTTACTCCCTGGTCTGACTTAAAAGGGTGTTTATGAGCCTCTGGGAAGCTGACCACAGGCCATGAGCTGCCTAGCACTGCCCAGGGGCTCACACCCATTGAAAACACCCTGCTGTCCTGTTGAGGCCATCCTCCCGAGATGAAAGGGGCACAGGGCTGACCGCAGGGGTTCTGCCTGAGGTGCTCTGGCCTGGGGGCCCTCTGATCTCTGGGCCTGGAGCCCTGAGCTTGTTGGCCTGCACGGCTGCCCCAGGGGTCCCGTCCTGTGTGCCGACTGGCGGTCCTGGCGTCTCTCACGTCATGGGCACTCTCTCCCTTTCTACCTGACGCAGGTAACAATGGCAGAGGGGCTCCTGTGTTCACCGGGGAGGTGGACTGCACCTACTTCTTCACGTGGGATACGAAGTACGCCTGTGTCCACGAGAAGGAGGCCCTGCTGTGCGGCGTCTCCGACGGGAAACAGCGCTTCGACCTGTCGGCGCTGGCCCGGCACTCAGGTAGGCGGCCAGAAGTGCACGAGAACCTTCCCTCTCGCCTCCTTCCCCACCAGCATGGTTGGAAATGCTGTTACCGTTCTCTTTGTCAACTGATCGTATCCCAGCCCTTCCTCCCTTCTCAGGGAGCAACATGAATTATCAGAGATGACACTGACTCAGGAGGTGAGATATCTGAATTTGAGGTCAGTGTTACCGTTCCCAGTTGGAGTGCCTTGGGCTCCTCTTATCATAGTTCAGTGAAAAAATGACCAAGTGCCTTCCGTGTGCCAGGCCCTGTATTTTGTGATTAGAAACTTTTTTTTTTTAACCGTTGTTGCTGAGAAGGTAGATCTTAGAAATTCTCACCACACACATAGAAATTTCTAGTTTCTTGTGATGAATGTTCATCTGCACTACTGAGGTGTTCATCTCACAGTGTGTGTATATACGTCGAGTTGTGTGTATATACATCGAGCTGTGTGTATATACATTGAGCTGTGTGTGTATACGTCGAGCTGTGTGTGTATATGTCGAGCTGTGTGTATATACGTCGAGTTGTGTGTATATACGTCGAGTTGTGTGTATATACATCGAGTTGTGTTGTGTACCTGTAGCCAGCGTGTGGCTTCCCAGGCGGTGCTAGTGGTAAGGAGTCCACCTGCCCATACAGGAGACCTAAGAGACGTGGGTTCGGTCCCTGGGTTGGGAAGGTCCCCCTGGAGAAGGGCATGACAACCCATCCCAGTATTCTTGCCTGGAGAATCCCCGTGCACAGAGGAGCCTGGCGGGCTGCAGTCCGTGGGGGTGGCAAAGAGTCAGACACGACTGAGAGACTGAGCACAGCACAGCACAGGGCCGACGAGCTGCCTCTGTCACGTGGAATAGAACACACGACAGCCAGAGGGGCCTGAAGTCGCATAATCACCCGCTGCTATGGGAACGATGACTCATGTTTCTGAGCCCCCGCTGCTGAGGGCCGCTTCACGTTGAAAGGAGGATCCCTTTGTTGTGGGTGCCAGTCTGGGAACATGAGCCCCATCGCAGATGCCCTCAGGTAGTGGATTGCCCGGGGAGTTAACATCCCAGTGCTCTTGTGGTTTGGCACCTCTGAGCCGTGGGCCTGGGGCCCTGGTTCCCTTCTGTGGGCTGGTGGAGAGGCTGGCCTTCTGTCTGCTGAGCGGGTAGGACTCTCTACTCTGCTCAGACCGGGGTGCGAGGCCTCTGCTGCCACGTCCAGCTGTGTTGACTCGAGCAGCTTGCCCTCCTCCTCCTCCCCCGGTTATTCCTTGCTGTAAACTGAGTGCTCCTTTCCAATCCCTCTCTTCACTTTCCTTTTTTTCTTTGTAACGATCTCTCTGTCCAAGGCCCAGCCTAAGGTCTGTGAAGGATGCAGAGATGCGTTCAAGATCAGCTGACTTTGGCCCCCCTCTCTGGTTCCATGAATAATCAGTCCTGAATATTCTTTGGAAGGACTGACGTTGAAACTGAAACTCCAATCCTTTGGCCACCTGATGCAAAGAACTGACTCATTGGAAAAGACCCTGATGCTGGGAAAGATAGACAGCGGGAGGGGAAGGAGACGACAGAGGATGAGATGGTTGGATGGCATCACCGACTCGATGGACATGAGTGTGAATAGGCTCTGGGAGTTGGTGATGGACAGGGAGGCCTGGCGTGCTGCAGTCCATGGGATCGCAGAGTCGGACACGACTGAGCGACTGAACTGAACTGGTTCTGTGGGAGCAGGGTTTTTTTGTGTAGCGTTTGCACCCAGGTAATTAAGATGCTGTGAAGTGAGAGCTACAATCCTTCCCTGATAGTCAGACATCCTTCTGCATGAAGGCCCCTCAGCGCTCCCACCGCAGCGTTCAGAACGATTGTCCTTGATTAGCAAGTGGTCCTTCCAGGTCGCTGACAGCCCTGGGTAGTGAGTGGGTTGTGCTCCCGCTGATGAGGGGTTTTCGCTGTAAACCCCGGACTCCAGTCTGTGCAGGAGCATCCTCTCCGTGTGTACATCCGCCTTCCCTCCCGGTCCTCAGTGACGTCCGCGGGGGCCGTTTGGGGATGGTCTGCCTTTGACTTGCCCTCTGCTCTCAGCCCCTGCTGCTTCTACCTCTGTGGATGTTTTCTGTTCAAACACGACTGGGTCGTGAACGGTTTTGAGTTCAGGGACCACCCGTGTCTTGTTTATCTTCTGGGGGCCCCGAGTGCTAAGCCCCGGGCCGGGTCTGCCTTATCTGTGGTCTGGAGGCAGACGCGTCACCCGTGGCCTGCGCCTGCCAGGTCCCAGGGCTGGCGCCTGGCTCTGCTTTTCAGTTTTTTGATTTCAAACTCGGAGGCTTGGGAGAACTTTTGCTGTTTAACCCTCAGGCCGCCCCGGTGAGCCGCCTCTTCTGAGGAGCTCTTTGGGGCTGGTTTATTACTGTCATGTTCAAAACAAGCCTGAGATTCCCGCCGCGTGTCTGTGCCTTCAGCCGACTCAGGTCCAGAGATGTGAGAGCCTGTTGTTTAGTGACCACAGGCCTTTACCTTCCGCTTCATCACAGTCTATGGTGTGACTCACACAGAAAAGCAATCACTGCCTAGGGCTAGAAAAAGCTTTTTTTTTTTTTTCTGTTACAGAACTGGAACAAAATTGGGAAGCTGTGGATGGCAGTCAGAGGGAAGCAGAAAAGAAGCATTTCTTCATTAACATCTGCCACAGGGTCCTGCAGACGGGCCAGGCACGGGGCTGCCCCGAAGACGCGGCCGTGTGTGCCGTGGGTGAGTGGTGCCCTGCGGTGAGCCGTGCCCTGCGGTGAGCCATACCCGTGCGTGCAGGCGGAGCTGGGCTGCATCCAGGCTGCAGGGAATGAAGATGAGCTTCCTGTGGTTCATCACAGCCTCCTCTCTCTGGGTTCAGCGCACAAAGGATGGGCGGGAAAGGAGAGTTTAATGACTCAGATGTAGGGAACTGGGGCACTCGGGCGTCTTGAAGCAGACGGAAGCCTTCTGATGTGAGCTCCCTAGAGACAGGAAGAAGCATGTGGGAAAATCCTTGGTTATCTTTTCACCTTGTAACCTGAGGAAGAGAACTGCCAGTGCTTGTATAAAAAAACTGATTTTGATTTGTTAACGACCGTACTGCCTGGAATTGTTCAAGAATTATGGCTTCCGGAGAAGGGGACTCTCAGAATCTTGTATGAGAGAAGTGGACAGACCCTTTGAGTTCCTTTGGCTTTTAACTGTGTTTGCCTCAACTTCTCAATTGGATATTAAGTGTTTAAACATGTTACTTAAGTGTCACCTGGAAAGCGACAGGCAGGATAATTGGAATCTGTTTTGCAAGCATTAGATAAGCGATTGTGAATTGTTAACTTTTTAATTAATTTTTATTGGAGTACAGATGCTTTTTAGTTCCTTGGTAGCTTAGGTGGTAAAGAATCTGCCTGCAGTGCAGGAGACGCGGGTTCAATCTCTGGGTTGGGAAGATCCCCTGGAGAAGGGAAAGGCTACCCACTCTAGTATTCTGGCCTGGAGAATCCCATGGACAGAGGAACCTGGTGGGCTACAGTTCACGGGGTCACAGAGAGGCAGACACGACTGAACGACTCACACACACAGTTGCTTTACAGTGTTGTTAGTTTGCTGAACAGCAAAGGCAATCAGCTATACGTATACACGTATCCCCTCTTTTTTGGATTTCCTTCCCATTTAGGTCACCACAGAGCAGCGAGTAGAGTTATAAGGGATTGTGAATTTAAATTTAAAATCCAGGTTGGATTTTAGGAATTATCCCAGGCTTCAGAATTGGTGGTGTGTCTTTTTAAGCAGGCGTGTCCCTGCCTTTATTTAAGGACTTGAGACAGAGTTTCATTGCTTTATCGTAAAAGTCACTGAACCGAGAATTGAGTGGTCACCTGCTTGGCCCCCTGAACAGATTTAGTTTCTACTTTGGTCACGGGACAAATGCTACCCCCTCGGTTTCAAATGACCTTGTGCCTCAGGGCAGCTGAGGCCCCCCTAAATGGGGGAACGTTGTTATTTTCTGGGATCTCGTGACAGGCATTTCTGCCTCTGTCTGCCTCCCCTGCCCTTGAAGGATGCTGTGAGTCACTCTTGCATTTTCCTCGTCCTCTGCCTGAAGGTGCCCGCAGGGTCCTCAGTGGGGCCGCCCCTGCTCGGTCAGATGTGTCACTCGCGTCTAGAGACCCGCTGACCGTCCTGAGCAGGCTTGGCGGGCTGGGAAAGGGGCCAACGCACACCTGTGGGCCTCGGCTCCCTCTTGGTACCTCTTCGTCTGCATTGTTAACCCCTTTTGATCATGTCTTATGTTTTGTTCCCCCTTTGCTTTCTCTTTTCTAGATAAGAATGGAAGTAAAAATCTGGGCAGATTTATTTCTTCTCCCACCAGAGAGAAAGGAAATATTCAGCTCTCTTACTCAGATGGTGATGAGTGCGGTGGTGGCCAGAAGATAATAACAAATATAACACTCATGTGCAAACCAGGTACAAATGAAACCAAAATCAGAAAGCGCGGGGTCTCCCGGGCTCCTGCCAGGGGCGCCCGTGCATTCTCTGTTTGCTGCGTTTTTCCCCGGCCACCGCTGGGACAGCGCGGTAGAGCACTGAGGCCCAGGAGCGTCGCGGTGGCCCCGCTGGATTCTGTCGCCCCCGCCCCAAACCGGCCCAGAGATGGAGAAACCATATGGTGTCCGAGGGGGTCATGTTGCAATTTTCCAGATGAGTTATGCTCTCGGCACGGCTTCCTCTTCCTTAGGCCTGGTGCCGGCCGATCGTGGGGCCCCCTGACTTCCTCCAGAGGGGGAACATCGCGAGCGGCTCAAAACATCGTCCATGACCTTAGCGGGCACACAATAAATACTCCTCTTGATGTGCCTTTATTTATAGGTTCACATTGTTTTCCAGGGGTCAGGATCTATATATATATCTGCACATTTTTTATGTTTCTCAAAACATGGCATTCTGTGAATGCTCTTCTGTGTCTCACAGTCATTATTTATCATCTGTGGGACTTCCTTGTTGCTGCTGGCTTGGTTTTACTATTTTTACTCATTTTTCTCTATTGTTGGATTAATAACATGTTTCCAGCATTAATTGTGCTGTGACATGTCCCCGCTGCCTCCTGTTGGAAGATTTCCGTTGGATAAATTCCCGGCTGTGAGTTAAGTTCAAGGACCAGGACAGTATTTTTTTTTTTTTTTTTTTAATTTTGTTTTTTTTTTTAAGATTGTAAAATATACATAACATGAAGTTTACCATTATAAAGGAGTTGTGAAATACACGTAATCTGAAATTCGCCCCTTTAACCGCAGTTCAGTGGCGTTAAAGCACTTTCCGTTCACATTGTACGTTAGGTATGCTTACACCACCGTCCGTCTGCAAAACTGTCTCGTTCTCCCAGGCTGAAGCTGTGTCCCCATTAAACACTGGTCCACCCGCACCCTTGTCCTGACCCTGTCGGCGTGACCACTCTAGTGATCTAAGATCAGTATTTATAGAGCTGGTTTGGGAACCATGGAAGCTTCTCGAGACTGGATCAGTGACCAGTCTGTGTGTACCCATCAACAGGTGATTTAGAAAGTGCCCCGGTGCTGACAACCTCCAGGGCTGACGGCTGCTTCTACGAGTTTGAGTGGCGCACGGCTGCAGCCTGCGTGCTCTCCAGGACCGAGGGGGACAACTGCACTGTCTTTGACTCCCAGGCAGGTGCGTGTCCGAGCGCCCTGTGGGGCAGCCTCTCCTGCAGCCACTTCAGCTGGCTTTTGTTTTTTGGCTGCGCTGGATCTTCATCGCTACTTAGGCTTTTCTCTGGTTTCGGGCACCGGGGGGCTACTCTCGAATTGTGGTGTGGGGGCTTCTCATTGCAGTGGCTTCTTGGCTTCTCGTTGTGGAGCGTGGGCTTCAGTAGTTGTGGAGCATGGGCTTAGCTGTTGTGCAGCACCTGGGATCCTCCCAGATCAGGGATCAAACCCATGTCTCCTGTGTTAGCAGGCAGATCCTAACCACTGAGCCACCAGAGAAAGCCTGTTTGTCTTCTAACATTTTCTCTTTGAGTGTTTCAGCGTTGATAACCTGCTTCAGAATTTATAGTAAAACTGTTTAACCAGAACTCTGAAAATCTGGTGTTTGAGGCTTACTTGAGATAATGAAAAAACCTCTCTGGGTAGTCATAGTTGAAGTGGGTTTGCTAATCATGAAACCCAAGGAACACGGGAAATAGATCATGTCTGGAAAGACGTTCCGAGTGCCTTTCTGGCCGTGAAACCCACCGTAGCCTTTTCAAGGTCATTGTATTGTGGTTGTGGTCCCGCTTCGCACACACTGGTGGTTCATTCGGCCAGGAATTGTGGGCTCTGACTCGGGCGTTGGGTGAACACGGCAGGAAGGGGTGAGTGAGGTGGTGGTGGAGAATGCCCGTCCCCAGGGCAAGGTCGGTGGCGTCTCCATGCCGTCGGGCCAGCCCAGCCTCTCCTGCACCCCACGGTCCGACCCGCCTGAGGTGCTTTCGGCTCTTCCTCAGGGTTTTCTTTCGACTTGACGCCTCTCACGAAGAAGGACGCCTACAAGGTCGAGACGGACAAGTACGAGTTCCACATCAACGTGTGCGGCCCGGTGTCCGTGGGCGCCTGCCCGCCGGACTCGGGGGCCTGTCAGGTGTCCAGGAGGCAAGTGACCACTCTGCGATCCGGGCGTTCCCTCGGGTGTCCCATGCGCGCGGATGTCCTCCTCCAGGACAGGTCTGCCGCCTGCCGACGTCCTTCCCCGACGAGCCTTTAAACCCCGGGAGGGCCTGGACTAAGGGCATTTGGTTTCCAGAGGAGGGGCAGGACAGGAAGTGGGTGCGTGGGGTTGAGAGGGACCCTCACTTCTGTGCAGTCAGCACTTCTCGGCTGCCTGGGGGGATCTGTGCCCACGCTTCTCCAAGTTCAGTGCAGCGTTAGCTAGATGAAGGGAGCTGGGCCTTGAAGCCGCGGCGCTGACGGTGGATCCGGGTCTGGCGTGGGGGTGGGGTCGCCTTCCCGCGCCCACTGTGTGGAGATCCTCCTGCCCAGGTCCTGGCAACCCCCATGCTCCTAGTGTTGCCCAGCGCTGGTCCCGCTATCTTTTCTGAGAAACACTTGGCTTGTTTTAGTGATAGGAAGTCTTGGAACTTGGGACGCAGCAATGCTAAGCTTTCGTATTACGACGGGATGATCCAGCTGACCTACAGGGACGGCACACCCTACAATAACGAGAAGCGCACGCCGAGAGCCACGCTCATCACCTTCCTCTGTGACCGAGACGCCGGAGTGGGTTTCCCCGAATATCAGGTGGGAGTCACGGGTGCTCGTGTGCGTCTGCGTGGCGACAGGGGCCAAGGAGGGAGAGAGAGGTTGTCAGCCTCGTAAAGGCGGGGGAAGAGAAGAAAGCGGGTGAAGGCAGGGCTCGTGACTTTCTGGAGTGAGGAAAGCGAGGGAGGTTCTGCTGTAGGTGACACAGAAACTGGGGCGGTCCCCGGGGAGAAGCTGTCACGTTGTCTGGCTTCCGGGACTTATCCAGGAGCCTGTCATGGGCCCTTTATTTAGAAGCAGAGCCGTTATTAGTCTGGTTTCCTGGGCACATCCTCAGCTCCTTTGATTTTAATTAATCCTTTTAGATTTGCCAGGGGACACGGGCAGTGTGTATTTTCTGACCAACAGTGGGCCGTACCACCCTCAGTCACAGCCCTCAACACTGCTGGTTTGGGGTAGATACCACACAAAAGCATCAACAGCCCTGCCTTATTCCCACATAACAAGCTAGAGTTCCATCTTAACTCATTGCTGGGCAATCTTCCTTTTAATAGAACGAGAGGGGATGGACAAAGGAGATGAACTTGCCTCCAATTCTTACTGAGGAAAAAATGTCCCACCTCTTTCTAAATGCTGGCTTTGGGTAACGAGTCCCCTTCTCTGCCGTCCTTCCCGTGTGTGTGTGTGTGTGTGTGTGTGTGTGTGTGTGTGTGTCCCGAGATTAGGAGGAAGATAACTCTACATACAACTTCCGGTGGTACACCAGTTACGCCTGCCCGGAGGAGCCGCTGGAGTGCATCGTGACTGACCCCGTCACACTGGACCAGTACGACCTCTCCAGGTGAGGCAGGCCCGCCTGCCCTTGGCCTGGCCCCGTCCAGTTAGGGCCGAGGTCACTTAGGCCCTGCCGGTGGACATGTCCCTGAGACCGTGAGAGAGCGTGCAGGATCAGGGTGGGGAGCTCCAAGCTGCATGAATTCTAATGATCTGGGAGCCTGCGCAGGATCAGCCAGTGTTTGCCCAGCACAAACCTCCGTCTTCAGCTGCATCCTTCAGAGTGATGCCTGTCACTGCAGAGGTGTGGGGGCAGTCCCAAGTATGCAGAGAGGTCTGTGTCTTGTAAGGCTAGAGAGGAGGCGCGGTGGGCCAGCCTCTGGGGGCGTTTGATAGGCAGTGCACCTTCCCTTCTTATTTCTCTAACCACTTAGAAATGAATCATCGGGCCGAAAGCTGTCGGCTGGAAAAAGCGTGCGTTTCCCCCTTGACCTTTCAGGCTAGCGAAATCCGAGGGCGGTCCTGGGGGAAACTGGTACTCTCTGGACAACGGCGGGGCACGCAGCACGTGGCGGAAGTACTACATCAACGTGTGTCGTCCCCTGAACCCGGTGCCGGGCTGTGACCGCTACGCGTCCGCCTGTCAGATGAAGTACCAGGGCGAGCAGGTGAGGCGGCCCTCCCCGCCCTCCCGAGCCCAGGGCTTGGCAGTAGAGGGTGGAGGGGTCTGAGTGGGTCTGGCTCGCGCCAAGAAGCCCCTTGAGACAGATAAGGGGGGTCTCGCTGCAAACTCACCTGCCCCACCTTCCCAGAGATGCAATCACACTTGAGTCGTTGCTCAGATTTAAAATGAAAAAAAAGAAAAAACAAAACAAAACCCCTGGGTGTGGGGAACCGCCTCTGCTCACGGTTCTCAGCAGACGAAGTGACTCTGAACAGCAGACATTTATCAAGGAGAGTTTAAGCTTCCAAAAGCTCTTGCTTCTGGACTGATTAGAGGGGACGCCTGCTTGGCAGATCCAAGCGCCAGCTCTTCTTGCCCGGGTGCAGGCTGCACTCTGTCATTCGATGGAATGCAGTCACCGCCAGAACCTTGGTAACACTCCCCTGGGTGCCTTGTTGTACACAGCGCATCTTAAAATAAAGATGTCTGTGTGCTTCTTTAAAAATAGCATGTCGAGGATGTACTTTTCCCGGGGTCCGTTACACGGCAGCTCAGAGATGATTTCAGGGAAGCTGACGGGCGCACCCTGCTGGTTGAGTGGAGCGTGGTGGTGTGTTGGCGTGCACTTGGGCACGTGTGTGCTCTGGGTTGGAGCAACGGCCTCCAAGGACAGTCTGCTCTCATTATTCATGGATTCTGTATTTGCAAGCGGTCTACTCGCTACCGTTCATTCGTGACCCCAAATCAGTGCCCGGGTGTTCTCACGGTCTGTCGTGGACATGTGCAGAGAGGCCTGGCATGGCTCTGCATTTTTGTCTCGGTTCTGCTACCCAGACGTCCAAACAACGGAGGCGAGAGGGGGCGGGCAGTGTGGTGGCCGGACAATCCTGGCTCCTGGCCACACGTGGACCGGGCTTGGTCCTTCCTCGAATGCCTGGGAGAGGAGTGGCCTTGGATGGGTTGCTTAACATGTCTGAACTGCGTTTTCACTTTTGTGAAATAAAAAGGATCTACCAGGGTTTTGAGGCATCAGGATCGAAGTCTGTGAGAGATAAATGTCCATAGAGATAAACGTCCCCCCTCCCTCGGTGTGCGGGGAGCGGATTGGTTCTAGGGTCCTGGCTGGTCCCCAGAACCCGAGGATGCGCAAGTCCGTGATGCGCAGTGTCGCAGTGTCTGCACACGCCCTGGTGCACATCCGCCCCGTGGTTTCACAGCGTTTGACACAGTGTCAGTGCTGTGCTAGTAGACGTGGGTGGCTAATGGAAGTTTTGCTTTTTGGAGCTTTCTGGGATTTCTTTCCCCTGAGTGTTTTCCATCTGAAGTTGGTTGAACCTGCAGATGCAGAACCTGTGGGTTTCGAGGGTGGACTGTGTTTCCCCTCTGCAGAGGAGTGGTGGTTCGAATTCGCTAATCCAGCATCTGTGGCAAATCTGTAGGACACACCTGCTGTGCATAATGAAACACCCACTGTGTCAGTAGTGAAGAACACAGTTGGTCTCTCCAGAGGGAAAGCTGACAGCCACGTGTGTTCGCAGGGCTCGTACTCTGAGACCGTCTCCATCAGCAACCTGGGGGTGGCGAAGACGGGCCCCATGGTGGAGGACAGCGGCAGCCTGCTCCTGGAGTACGTCAACGGCTCCGCCTGCACCACCAGCGACCAGAGGCGCACCACCTACACCACCAGGATCCACCTTGTCTGCTCTACCGGCAGCCTGGTGAGGGGGGCGGGGCAGCGCCGTGGCCTCGTTTGGTCGGGCTCCTCTATCTCTGCATGGGACGCGGGTTCTGCTTGCTTCTACTTCAGGTCCGAATGTGCTGCAGACTCGGGGAGGCCAGGGCCACGGCAGTGGTGCTTCTGCACCTGTCCTCCTCCAGGTTACGCCCAAGCCCTACGTGCTGGCTTGGGATGCACACTGCAAGGTGTTCCCTTAGACGTGAGCTTTCTCTCTGAGCCACACAGACGCCGTCCTGCATGTGAGTTTCTGTGAGTTCTGGAGGGCCCCACAGTTCTGTGATCTGAGGGCCACACCCCATAGCAGAAGAGGTCTTAGAGATGGCTTGGTCCAAACACCATGGTTCACAGATGAGGGAATGGAGGCCGGGCCCTGTGGGTGGACACCGACAGAATAATAACGAGCGGTCTGTTGGGAAAGCAGGAATGAAATCTCTAGGCTGGGAAATGGAGGAGGTGATGGAGACTGCAGGCGGGCCCGAGCTCCTTAGCCAGGGCTGAGCAGAAGAGAAAACACGACGCGCGGATGCTTTGGGGTCATTATATACAGTCTACGCTTTTCTTTTTTTTTAACTTTTTATTTTGTATTGTGGTTTAGCCGATTCACAGTGTTGTTGATGGTTTCAAGTGGACAGCAGAACGACTCAGCCGCACAGTTCTGAGTCTCCATTCTCCTCTGAACTCCCCTCCCACCCAACGTGGCCACTTACAGTTGAGCAGAGTCCCCTGTGCCACGACGCGGGTCCTTGTTGGTTATCCATCTTAAATACAGGAGTGTGTGCATGTCCCTTCAAACTCCCTAACTGTCCCTTCCCCCCGTCCTTCCCGCCTGGGAAGCCTAAGTTCATTCTCTTAAGTCTGTGAGTCCATTTCTCTTTTGTAAATAACTTCATTTACTGTGTCATTTCGTTTTAGAGTCCGCATGTAAGGGGTGTCTCACAATATTTCTCTTTCTCTGTCTCACTTCACTCATTCCCTGCTGGTTTTTAAAAAGCAATGTGGTAGAAGATATATCAGTATAACACAAAATTTACCATCTTAGCCATTTCTAGGTGTAGAGTTTAGTGGCACTGATGCTGTCACAGTGCTGTGGACCCATCACTGGGTCCATTTCCACCGTGTCCATTGTTATTCTAAACCTAATTGCTTTTTTTTTTAACCTGGAGTTTTACATTTACGATTGCATCACGTGTTTTTTGAGCAGTCACCGAGCCCTTCGATGGACGTGCAGTGGGGATGATAGAGGTGCTTCGAAAGGGTTAGTTGCAGCGTCCTCCACTTTGGTGGACATGTTACTGGCCCAGTGAGTCCATTCCACCTAGCAGGCGGGGGGCTCGGTCACTTCCATCCTAGTCATCTTACAGACGTCAAGTTCTCTCTGTCCTTTGCCAGCACACGATTTTTTTCCCAGGAGATCACGTCTTAAGAGCTTAAGAAAGTTGCCCTGATAAGGGGAGGAGAAGGCTGGCGGGCTGAGCTCGGCTTGTACAAGCAAAGCTTCGCATAGCTAAGCCATAAACACACACTGATAAGCGTGAGCTGGGCTTCCCGAGTTCTGCTCTCAGCGCCAGGAAGGAATGCTGGCTGAGCAGCTGGGACCTCGCTGGCCGCCTCCGGGGCCCCTCCGAACCCCACCCTGGGCCCCTCTCTCCCCTCTGCTGGGCCTCATCCCCCTCCACTCCCCTCTCTGGAATCTCTTTGTGGTGGAGATACTGGACAATTCTAGGAAGCCCTCTCAGACCCTTATTTTTTTAGCTTCCCTGTGTCATCCTACTTAGACGGTGTTTTTCAGTTTTCACAGCAATTTCACGTTGTTACTGTATTCCTCAGCACCGGTCCACGGCCTGGTGCATTTCGTGGGCCCAGGCAACACGGAGCGAACAGAGAGCCACGTCTCCGGGGGTGCTGTGCTGCAGTCCCCCCGGGCTCTTCACAGCCACGTGGTGGGGCCGCAGGGACAGGCGTGTTTGCAGTTCACCGTGGGTGATGCCGCAGCGGAGAGGGTGGGGAGGCGTGGGGACTAGCGGCTGTGTCCCCTTCCCCCGCGTGTCTGGCTGGGTGGCTCAGCTTCTCCATGACTCCCCTCCCCCCACCAAGTCCTCTGTCAGGGAGGGTGGCGGAGGTCCCCCCCTGAGACTGATCACACCCTGGGTGTCTGGCCGGCTGTGGAGACTGTGCCCGTGTGGGAGCTGATGCGGCTCATGTTCGAGCACACCTCACCCCGTCAGCCAGCCTTGCCTGGGTCCGCAGTGGCGTGGCCGTGCTCATGTGCACCTGGCCCGTGGGCCCAGCTGTTCTGTGTCTGGGTGTAGTTGAGTTCAGTTCAGTCGCTCAGACGTGTCCGACTCTTTGCAACCCCATGAACCGCAGCACGCCAGGCCTCTCTGTCCATCACCAACTCCCGGAGTTCACTCAAACTCATGTCCATTGAGTCAGTAGTGCTATCTGACCATCTCATCCTCTGTCGTCCCCTTCTCCTCCTGCCTTCAATCTTTCCCAGCATCAGGGTCTTTTCAAATGAGTCAGCTC
Organism: Bos taurus; assembly: GCF_002263795.3. Lineage (NCBI taxonomy): Eukaryota > Metazoa > Chordata > Mammalia > Artiodactyla > Bovidae > Bos > Bos taurus. The sequence continues at coordinate 96,259,553 of NC_037336.1, forward strand.
TTCGCATCAGGTGGCCAGAGTATTGGAGTTTCAGCTTCAACATCAGTCCTTCCAATGAACATTCAGGACTGATTTCCTTTAGGATGGACTGGTTGGATCTCCTTGCTGTCCAAGGGACTCTCAAGAGTCTTCTCCAATACCACAGTTCAAAAGCATCAATTCTTCAGTGCTCAGCTTTCTTTATAGTCCAACTCTGGGTGTAGAATGGTGTTCAAAAGCGCAGTCTCAGACTCTGACCCAGATTTGGATCCCAGTTCTACCATTTACTCTTGGTGTGACCCCCCAGGTAGATTAACTGGCATTCACGTGTAAGAGAGAGCAGTCTCCTTAGTAGGAAGGATGACATCCTCATCAGATGAGGCAGGTTAACTCCTCACCTGCTCCGCTGTATGTTAATCCACCGACTTGAATTCTTATTATCCCACTAGTGTTCTGGTGGTTAGAGCATGTTTCATGGCTTTGAGTTGACTTGTATCCCGGATTTGGCCTTTCAGTATACCCATCCCATATTTTCTCTCAACTGGGAGTGTGTGGTCAGCTTCCTGTGGAACACGGCGGCAGCCTGTCCTATCCGAATCACCACGGACATAGACCAGGTACCGGTGGGGTCTTGGGCCCGCCCTTCTGGCCCCGCCCCCTCCCTCTGGCCCCACCCTTCCCTCCGGCCCCGCCCTGCATCCCGGCCCCACCCCTCCCTCTGGCCTCTTAATCCCTGCCTGGACAGCAGGCGTTTGGAAGGGGTCCTGTGTTCCCCGCCCTCTGCCCTGGCTCACCTCCCATCCTGGGATGAGAACCAGGACTTCCCTTCTGCTCCCCAGTTTCCCAGACCCCGCCCTCCCTCTCCCTCCCGCTGTCCCTCCGGCCTCACGGGGGCCCCGGGGCACTCTGCCACTGTGGGGACAGAGGCTTAATTTCACATCACGGCCACACCCGGGATGCGTCGGTGGCCCCTCGGCCGTAGGCTACGGCCCGGGTGGCTCACGTGGCGCTCGAGGTTTTCGCGCTCTGACCCCAGCCACGCCCCTGCCTCTGCCTTGCTTGCTGTCCTCACCTCCCTTTTCAAGTCTCCTCTGAGTGGCAGAGGTCCCCCAGAGGAGTGTACCCGGAGCATGCGGGTGGGAACCCACGGGCCCCTGCCCGCCGGCAGGGCTTTCTGAAGCCCCTGTGCCGGTCTTTGCGTAGGGTGGGCGGGGTGGAAAGAAGACACGGGGAGGGGGCTCACTGCGCCTCCTAGAATTGAAGAGAGACAGGGAGTTATTTGTGGATCTCTCATGGACCTGTCTCTGATTTGGGTCCCCCTGATAGCTCAGTTGGTAAAGAATCCGTCTGCAATGCAAGAGAGCCCCGGTTCGATTTCTGGGTTGGGAAGATCCCCTGGAGAAGGGATAGGCTATTCCAGGGCTTCTCTGGTGGCTCAGATGGTAAAGAATCCACCTGCAATGTGGGAGACCTGGGTTTGATCCCTGGGTCAGGAAGATCCCCTGGAGAAGGGAAAGGCTATCCACTCTAGTATTCTGGCCTGGAGAATTCCATGGACTGTCTAGTCCATGGGGTGGCCAAGAGTCAGATACAACTGAGCGGCTTTCACTTCACTTATGATTCCTCACTTTTCCTCGGGGCTCAGCCGTGGTCTTGTTCGGGTGAATACAGCAGTCTCAGGGTCTCAGGGGAGGGCGGCACCGCTGAGCTTCTGTCCCACCTGGGGCGCCTCAGATGCGGCACCAAAAGGGGCCATGAGCTCGCCCGGGGCTGCTTCTCCTATGGGGTCAGTGCCAGACAGGCGTGGGCGATGCTCTGTCCCTGCCATGTCCTCCGGGACTGGGTTTGAATGTGCCTCTTCGCCCCTTTCATTCCCGCAGGTCTGCTCCATCAAGGACCCCAACAGCGGGTACGTGTTTGATCTGAACCCACTGAACAATTCCCGAGGATACGTGGTTTTGGGCATCGGGAAGACGTTTCTGGTAAGACTTGCGGGGTGCACTCTGATTTGCCTTGGAAGGATGGGAGGAGGCACAGAGCTCACCCTCATCTCGTGACAGGGGAGGCAGGTGTCCTTAGGAGCCTCCCAGGGCACGGATGGCAGCCCTCGCCCAGGAGGAGGCAAGGAGTCCAAGTGTAAGTGGAGATGAGGTGAAACCCTTGCCCCTCCTGCTCTGCAGATGGGAACTAGGAACAGAAGATGGGCTGCTCCTGGTCCTGGCCCTACATCTGGCCTGGTGGTCCCAGGCCAGCAGCATGCACATGGCCTGCGAACTTGTGGCCAGGGCAGCATCTCAGGGGTGGGGCCCAGCAGGCTGGTTCTCATGCCCACTGGGGTTTCGAGTCCCTGGTCAAAAGGAAATGTTGATCATGCTTGCCTGTAAAGGGAGACGAGCTGATGGCGTGCTCCAGAATCTTCAGACAGCCCTTCCTTTGTGGGCGGCCCTGGCAGTGTGTCTGGAGCAGCGAAGAGGAGAAACTCCACTTAGTGTGTTCCATTATAAACTAAGCACTGTTGGACAGAGAGAGGTTTTTAAAAATCTGTATTTTGGTTTAACTTTTCCTAGCAGAACCCACGCTGGAAGAAGAGAGTAACCTTTGAAGCGGGGGTCTCATCCCAAAGGAAGCTGGGATGAGAATGTCATAAAACCAGTACGGGGGTGGGGGGAGCATTGTAGGCACAGCGCATGTGGGAGGGCATGCAGGTTCCTCTGGAGCCTCGAGACCCCCAGTGGGGCTTGTCACCGACACATGGCGGGCTTGTCAGCCAGCAGCACGGTACTCGTGGTGCCTCCCTTCCCCACCCCCTCTCAGAAGTTGCCGCCCTAGAGTTTGGTTCGTAACAGGTTGTAATAGGTGACTGCAGTGTATTTGGCTGCCTGTGTGAGTGCGAGAGGCAGACAGGAACTTCAAGATCGAGCCCCTTAGGGGATTTGTCAGAAGAGGTAAGTCCCCTGGAGGACTTGCCCGAGGAGGTGAGCCCGGAATAACATGCCAGACAAGATGACGACCTCTGTCGGGGCCATGCTGGAAGAGGTGATCCCATGGAGAACCAGCCAGAAAGGCTCTTCTGTGCGGTGGCTGGGGGGCCGGAGGAGGTGACGGGTGCAGGGTCGCAGACAACAGGGACAGGCTCTGGATGACGGTAGTGGTGGGGTGACCAGGCTCCCGGGAGCCAGGGCGCTGGGCTTTGTGCTGCCAGCAGGGCCTCGGACAGCACCGCCCACCAGCCGACTACTTGGCGTTGCATCTTGGCACCTGGCCCTGCAGGGCTGGGCCGCCACGTGTCCTCCTGCTGGCTGTGTGCTTCTGTGGCCGCGCAGCCCACGTGGCTGCAGGCCATCGGCCTGGGTGTGTTCTCCTGTGGCTGTTTCTTAGATAGGAAACTGTGATCTTAAGGAAAGACTCTGTGTACGGAGATCTTAACTTTGTGTACATTGTCCATAAACACGGACTGGTGATAGAGAAATCTGTCCGTGTCTCACACCCAAGAGCAAGTTACGCTTCATTCTGTCAACTGCTGGATTTAAGTGGAACGGTGTCAGTAGCTTCGAGAGATACAGGGCCAGCACAGTACTGTAAAGCCATTATTCTCCAATTAAAAGTAAAAAAGAAATACAGGGGGATCTACTTTTTCCAAATTTGGATGCATCTAATTACGTTTAGATTTGATTAACAATTCAGGTTTGGGGAGAAAAATCAAATTTTAATTAATTTTTTGACAATAATGAATCATTTCTAAAATGCCTACTAGTATATAACTGAATAATAGTCTTTATCTAGTGCAAATGGGTAAATCATTACATAAAAGGGGACCAGATAAAAGGTTAAATAACGTGCAGTTTTCTGTGTCATATCTTATGGATATAAACTTAGAGCAAGAATTTTCAGGAACATTGTTAGATTAGTATTAAGCAGGTTAGGAATGTGTGGGAATCGATCATGTTGGCAAATCTTACCTGTACTTTTTCTAAATGAAACGAGTTATGTGTATTATATAATACACATGTGTATTCACATATACCTATAAAACACACATATGTATATTCACATATATCACATTCATATGTGACTTCATAAAGCCATAGGAAGGTTTTTCCAGAATTTCAGAATGTTTAAAACAGTTTTTCAGAACATAAAACAGGTTTTTACACAACAAAAACCTTTTATTTAAATAAAAACAACAGGGGTATGCCATTATATTTACTTTTTAATGTGACTTCAGCCATATGTGCTTTTCCTATTACAATCAAAAATACTGCAACATTCTGGCTATATATATTGGCATATATTGTTGCATGCAGACTGTCTCATACATTTAAAGATACAGGGCTGTCTAAACCATTAGAGGCAGTTTATGGGCATTGCTGTTTGGGCTTTGGTTTTTGCCTTATGTACTAGCTTTAGGATTTAATTGCCCAGACGTGGCAGGTTGGTCATTTGCGTGATATTGAAGAGTAGCAGCTGTTTGGCAGGGCAGGGTTTGCGTTGCGGGGTTGTGTCTGCGGTGGGTCACGCAGCCTGAGCTGGTGTGCGGTTCTCGCCCTCTGGCCTGCAGTTCAACGTGTGCGGTGACATGCCCGCCTGTGGCACCCTGGATGGGAAGCCAGCTTCCGGCTGCGAGGCAGAAGTCCAGATGGACGACATGAAGACCCTGAAGCCGGGCAGGCTGGTGGGCCTGGAGAAGAGCCTGCAGCTGTCCACCGAGGGCTTTATAACCCTGAACTACACGGGGCTTCCTTCCCACCCCAACGGTGAGCTCAGATCCCTGTTGGTTTAGCGACTCACCAGCATCCTGGTGGTTTTGTGACTGTCGACCTTTCCAAGACTAACGTGCGCGTCCGTAGACGCTCCGGGTCTGGCTGCCCTCTGGCCTCACGTGCATCATGCGTGCCTGGCCTCCAGGGTGTTTCCCCAGCCCCTGAGTGCATTCTGCAGCCGGAGGGTCCCAGTCTGCTGGGTTCTGTTCACACCCGCAACCCCCAGCATCTTCCCCCAGCGGCTGCTCTGATAAGAAAGTGTTCACTTGGCCTCTTGTCCCCTGTTTTTCAGATATTGAAGTGATGGGTGAAGATAATAACAGTTTTGCCATCTTTACTGGGTTCTCATTTCTGTTCCTTCCTGCAGCTGTGACTGTAAACAGATAGTTGCTGTTTTGGCGTCATCAGGTGTGACGCTGAGTGTGAGAGCCCTGGGGGACGGTGGTGGTGGAGTAGCAGCTGCTGTGCACGCGTGCTGGCCGCCGCCTGCCGGTCCCACGTGGAGGTGCTGTGTGTGCTGAACTGCTTGGTTCTCCACCAACCCCAGGCCCCTCATTCTTGGCGTATGTGCTTCTTAACCACCTCCTGGCGTCCCAGGTGATGAAGGCCCAGAAGGCCTCGCGCCCTGGACAGAGAGCCAGTACTGGGAGCCAGGTCTCTTGCTTCTAATCCTGGTTCTGCCGACAGACACATTTATTCAGTGTTGCGGATCAGAGGCCCCCAGAGGTGCCCCCCCCACACACAGTCCAGGGCCATGCAGCTGGTAATGAGCACAGCTGAGGTCGGAACCCACGTGGTCTGACTTCTGGACCTGCGCACTTCTCACTGCACTGGGGTGGGCTCAGGAAGGGGCATTTGTGTGATGTCTGGTGCCCAAAATAACGGGCTGTCTGAGTCCATGTCAGAGGGAGCCAAGATCCGGAAGGGAGTGGGGATGGCTCTGCCAGTCTGCGGTCGTCAGCTCGTGCTGTGCACCCTGCCTCAAGCTGACAGATCCATTAACACACCGGGAAGAGGACCGTAGGGTGTTGAAAGGCTGATTTCAGGATTCCTGGGAAGGGGCTAAAAATCAGGGGTCTTCTTAACTTCGAGGACAGAAGACCTGGGTCTGGGGGCTGCTGTTGGGTCTATGAAGGGTTGGCCTAGAAAGGGAATTGCTCTCATTATACCTCATTTGTTGGGGAGGATTCAGACACAGACGGATGATTTTAGTCTGTTCGTAGAGCCCAGGGGGACGGGAATCCTTTGCTTTATAGATGTAAACTTCTTCACCTCTGGGTCCAAAGAGTCAGCTGCTCACTCACCTCAATACCCAAAAAGAAATGTGCTTCACTCTTGTTTTTTATTGATATTTTATTAAAAAAAATTTTTTTGGCCACCCTGTGTGGCACGTGGGGTCTTAGTTCCCCAATCAGGGATTGAATGCACGCCCTCTACGGTGTAAGTTCAGAATCTTAACCACTGGACCATCAGAGAAGTCCCTTCCGTCTTGTTTATAATTCTCTTTGTTTCCAGTTCCAGGGTACTGTTTAAAAATGGGATAGATTAGGCATCTGTGTATCCTTTTTTGTGTGTCCTAATTTGGAAAATGACCCCACTGTTTAATAATGAACTAGATTAGACATTTATGTGTATGTGTGTGTATATATACATATATATTTTTTACTCTAATTTGGAAAACGACCCTTTGTCTCTTGCGGGGTTATCAGTGTGGTCGTGCGGCTGACAGCCGCTGACATTTCTCTGCTGGGTTGGGATCCAGGCGCCAGCAGCCCCCCGGGGGTGCAGTGCACGTCTGACCTTAGAGCTGTGTTGCTCCAGGCTTGTCCCTCCCTCTCCCTCCGCTTCAGTGTCCTCCCTTGAAAACCAGGCATCTCTGGGGACCACTGCGGGACTCAGTAACATGGTAATGACTCCGGGGTTCTTCCCTCTGTGGAGCCTCTGCCTACGTGGTCCCCTCCCCGCAGGAGCCTCCATGTTGGCTGTGCCACCTCCACTTCCTCCCTGCCCGCCTCCCCAGTGGTCTGTGCTCGGCTCCGCAAGTCGAGTGATGTTCGAAGTGTTGGGTTGTATCACTCCTGGCTTAGACCACCCCCTCCTGGCTCAGGGTTCCCCGTGTGCCCAGAGCAGCAGCCAGGCCTGTCCAGTGGCCACGGGAGCCCTGCTGCTCCTTGCTCGGGCCCCTCCGACCTCCTGCTCCTCGACCAGGCAGGCCCACCCTCCCCATCTGAGCCCTCGTCCTTGGTGTTTCCCGCTGCTCACGGCAGTCTCCGTTCTAGACAGCCAGGCGGTTCTTTTCTTCCCTTCTGCAGGGTTGGGGTCAGATGGCACCTTCCAGTGAGCCCAGCCATCGTGCCTTGTCCCCCCCCTGCCAAACCCTGGGGTTTCTCAGCCCCATCCTGCAGTGTCTTCCTGCATTTCCATCTGTCCTGCCGAGGCTGCATGAAGTCTGCTCACTGTCAGGGCGCTGAGCAGCCTTGAGGGTCAGCTCCCAGGAGAGCGAGTTTTTTTCTGTTTCTCTCACTCCTGTGTGTAGTATGAATGTAGTAAACATTGTTGAATAAACCCTTGAAGGAGAGTGGTGGTTTTCTAGTGTTTGGGTGGATAAATGGATGTAGTGCTCTCATCCTTCTTGGAATAGAGGAATGCCAAGACACCGTGCTCATGGTGTGAACCTTCCTTACGAGGGTCACTGTCCCAATGAGTGTGACCTCTTCTTAGCTCAGGTCCCTGGAACAGATTGGGTGCTGAGACACTGTCTTAGACGAGCCTGGAGGCTCATGTCTGGGCACGCTGTCCCAGTGAGCTGTGTGTCTGGCGACGCTGTGGTCACTGCTGTTTCTCAACAGTCTGGCCTTCTGTTCCCAGGGAGGGCTGATGCCTTCATCATCCGCTTCGTCTGCAATGATGACGTTTACCCAGGGACACCCAAGTTCCTGCACCAGGACATCGACTCTAGCCTGGGGATCCGGGACACTTTCTTCGAGTTTGAAACCGCGCTGGCCTGTGTACCTTCTCCGGTAGATTGCCAAGTCACAGGTGAGACCGGTTGGAAGTGTGTGTGCGTGCCTGTGAGCATATGTGTGTGTATATGTGCGTGTGTGTGTGTGTTTTATTTTCAGGCAGCATGACATTTGTGTTACATGTTTCCCTTGAATGATGCTTAGAGTTGTAAAACTTCTCTTGAAGTGAATCTGGGTTCATGGTTTTGAGCTATCGTTTGGGATCAGAAGCTACTTACGAACAAAGAAGAAAACTAGGGGGGGAAAAATCAAGTGCACTGTTGGAGCTCCTTACTGGAGGGAGAAGAGGATAAGAGGATAAAGTTCTGAAAGGGGTCCCCGATTCTGAGCTGGATCCTCACTCTTTGTGGCGGCCCCCACCTCCTCAGCCGTGGTGCTCTGTTGTAACAGCTGGTTTCTTTGGTTGGTTGTTTCTGTGTTGGAATTAAAAGAAATTTTTAAAATTAGGAATCACTAAAGTTTTAATTAATTTTTTTTTACTTAAAAAAAAAAGTTTGTCTGTGGCACATAGCGTGTGGGATCTTAGTTCCTTGCCCAGGGGTCGAACTCTGCATTGGAAGCGCCAAGTCTCAACCACGGGGCCGCTGGGGAAGTCCCGTCGTGGCAGTTTTGAGCGTCAGGGCTGGTGCATGTTTCTGCAGGAGGTGCCTGTCGGCTTCCTGTGGGTCTGCTCATTTCTGTTACGAGTGTTAAGTTCCTGCCTCCTTAAGGGGTTGAAAGGTGGTGTCCAGAGCTACCAGGAGGGCAGGGCTCTGCAGTGCTCCCGTGTATTTCAGACCCCGCCGGGAACGAGTATGATCTGAGTGGCCTGAGCAAGGCCAGGAAGCCGTGGACTGCGGTTGACACGTTCGATGAGGGGAAGAAGAGGACCTTCTACCTGAGCGTGTGCACGCCTCTCCCGTACATTCCCGGCTGCCACGGTGCGTGCCGTGCCCTGGACTCGAGTTCACCTGGCCTTCCTCCCCTCCCGCCACCTTCAACGCTGTCTCCTGGCCCTTGTAGGCACCGCTGTGGGGTCCTGCCTGGTGACGGAAGACAGCAAGTTGAACCTAGGCGTCGTGCAGATCAGTCCTCAGGTGGGCGCCAACGGGTCCTTGAGCCTCGTCTACGTCAACGGGGACAAGTGCAAGAACCAGCGTTTCTCCACCAGGATAAACCTCGAGTGTGCCCACACAACGGTGCGTGTCCGTGCAACCTCCTTTCCGCCTCCCCCAGACTCCAGGCCTTGCATCTGATGTTGAACTTGCCGGAGTGTTGGGGGGTTTTAGGCTGTTGATGGGATTGGACCAGAATGTCCTGGTCTGGTGTGTTTCCTGAGGGCTGTCCATGTACTTCTCTCATGGAGGTGAAGAGTTGCGTGTCCATCCTGCTACCTTCTGACTCCCTTCTTAAGTGGATGAGCATGTGCTGAGCGCTGGTTTCCGTTGCAGGGCTCCCCGACCTTTCAGCTCCAGAACGACTGTGAGTATGTGTTTCTCTGGAGAACCGTGGAAGCCTGTCCCGTCGTGCGTGCGGAAGGTAAGACCTGGCCCCGCCCACCTAAGTTGTGAAAGTGTGATGTAGGGCGTGCTCTGATAGCATCTTAGATGTGAAGACTTGGGCGTGATCGCGAGACGCCTATGTATTTATTAGTGGATGGATAGCTTCTTGTCCTTGAATTTTCCACTCCACTCCATTGTTCCCTTCACCAGGGACATTTTCCTCCCCTGCTGGGTCGATGGGCTGTTGGCGTCTCACACTTGAGAGCGTGAACGTGAGGTTTGATTTTAAGTGGATCTTCCTTCCTCCGGTGACCTAAGCTTTTCTAGAAGACTGTGGGCAGCTTGTCTTATGCATACAAGCTAGAAGGAGAGAAGGTGGAAATGGTATTTAAGGCCTGTTTTAAGACAGTACTTAGCTGATTAAAGGTTGCAGAAGTTTTGCCTGAAGGTGTGTGTGTGTGTGTGTGTGTGTGTGTGTGTGTGATTGCCCTTCCCCTCTCACGTTCTTGCAGGAGACTACTGCGAGGTGAGAGACCCAAGGCACGGCAACCTGTATAACCTGATACCTCTTGGTCTGAACGACACTGTCGTGCGGGCCGGCGAATACACCTATTACTTCCGCGTCTGCGGAGAGCTGACATCCGGCGTCTGCCCAACCAGTGACAAGTCCAAGGTCATCTCATCATGCCAGGAAAAGCGGGGACCCCAGGGATTTCAAAAAGTGGCAGGTACTGTGGTTTTCTTCCTTCTCTTCTTGGAATTCCGTATTTAAGTATGGAATTCCACATTTAAGATGATAGATTATATCTTGTGTTTTAAGATCTACAGACGGTATCTTTCTTGAAAAAGAAGTACATCTGCTGTGTCCTGGTAAAACAGCGTGTTAGCGATGTTGCTGGTTTCACAGGACACACGCTGACGCGTGTCGTTAAGAGCTTATTTCATTCTTACTTAGCGACACTGGTTAGTTCTCAGCTCATATTTCTTCTTTTTTATCCCAACTTTGGGACCCACTGGACTACTGGTAGGTGCTCTGGCGTGGTACTTTGTAGAACAGAGATGAAGGGCACGTGTCTGGTACTGGGCTGGGCCGTGAAACTGGTAGGGCAGACTGTCGGTCCTCACGCTCTCTCAGCAGCTGGGCAGGTGGTGATGCACTTACGACTTTTTTACAAATCACGAAGTAGCTGGCAGAGTGAGTCCATGGGCCTCCCTGAGGAGCCGGCATCCTCTGAGCTCATCAGGTCAAGGAGTGTCTGCGTGGCATCTATCTGTTGGTCTGTGGTCTGCGTGTCTGTTGGTTTGAAGGTCACGGCCTGGGGTGAGAGGAGGCCTGGTTCAAGGAGCTGGCGGGCCTGGCGTGCTTGGTCTTGTGGGGGTTTGTTCAGGGTATGCGATGGGCCGCGTCTGTGCTGACCGGCCGGGGCCTTCCTGAGCCCATCCTCACATCCCTGGCTGCTTCTTCGGCAGGTCTGTTTAATCAGAAGCTGACCTACGAGAATGGGGTGCTGAAGATGAACTACACCGGGGGTGACACCTGCCACAAGGTGTACCAGCGTTCCACCACCATCTTTTTCTACTGCGACCGCAGCACGCAGGCGGTGAGTGCACTCAGGGCGGGACTTCGCCCTGGCTTTGCTGCCTTGTCTTTCATAAAACGAGCCTGCTCTTACTGTCTCGTGCAACCTCCTGGTTAAACCTAGTTCAAGTGTGTGATTTACAGACTCAGTGTTCAAAACCTCGATCAGTTTTGTCTCAAGCTTAATGAGCAGGTCTGTCCCTTCCGATATGCGTCCTAAGCACCGGCCACCCAGGGTTTCCCGTTTCACATCTCGTCTCTGCCGTTGCAGCCCGTGTTTCTCCAGGAGACGTCCGATTGCTCCTACCTGTTTGAGTGGCGCACGCAGTACGCCTGCCCGCCCTACGACCTGACCGAGTGTTCGTTCAAGTAAGTCGATGGGGCGTTGACTCTCGGGGGGCAGTCCGGTTTACACGGTAATACTTTGCTTCAATAGTGGCCTGTGGGGACGGGGAACTAGATTAGGTGAGTACTCTAGGCTTTAGTTCTGCATATTAAACTCTTGGATCGCTCTTGGCTTAGGTCCTTTGCTTCTTGGGTTTTAGGTCCTCTGTTCTGTATTCTTTTTTGTTGGAGTGTATCCTCCTGTACTGTGGAGAGGTTGGGTAGCAGAGGACCCATGCAGTGTCTGAAAATGCCACTGACTTGCTCTCAGATCTGATTAGCTGGGACTAGGATTACGACAGAGTCAAATTAGGTTTCCTTCAATTTTGAAGGCCTTGTCCCATTTCCAACAAGAACCATGCACATTTGGTGAAAAAGTTTGTTGCTCATCTTCTATGAGTTTTTACTCCATTTTGGAATATTTTCTGAATTTAAAAAAAACTGTCCTTTGGAAAGTTTTATTTTAAATTTCACATAAGTCCTTCTAATTATCTCTGAGGATACGGATTCTAATTTTTGTTTTCTTTTTAAAAAATCTCATCACACTTTCCCTGAGTTATAATCCATTTTCTTTTAGTGGTTGCCTTACACATGTAATTTTGATTTAACAGGAAGCTAAAGTTGACCCATAGCTCTACCCACCCCTCCAACCATGAAATAATAGAGAATGTTTTAGCACCAAACACAGTCTCCCAAACTCCACAGGATTGTGGTCTAGTGTTTTAGTTCTGACTTATTTTTTTCCTTCTCACATAAGTTGTAAGTTGTGGTTTTAAAAAATACTCATTGGTTGTTTGACTATATAAATTTCTTCCCTTTGCAAAGGAAAAGAAATATCTGTTTCTTTGGCTTACTCTTCCTTTTTGCATTGCGCCCTTTCCTTTTGACCTAATTTTCATTCTCTAAGTGCTCTGTTTGTATAATGCTACGCAGCGTGCTTGTTTGCAGATTGCTTGCCTCTGGTCTCTGTTGGGGTAAGGAGTTTGTATCAGGATGTCCCACTTGGGACTGGGAAGGAATTAGTGCGTCTTCCGACGCTGGCTTCTCAGGCTGTTGGAGCTGGCCCTGGGGTCCAGGCGCACCGTAACACTGCCTGGTGGTCCTGTACCAGTAGGGAGTGTGTGGCGTTAATCTTGGCCTTCATGTGAAAGGGCTCAGTTTTATCACCACTCACTTGGCACAGAAGCCCAGGTGAATGCTTCTGCGTGTGTGCACCAGCCCTTGGGAGGTGAGCCATCTCGGGTTGCTGTTAGAGAGCCTGGCCTCTCAGTCCTAGCTTCATTATCAGGCAGATAACCTGCCTTTTCTGTACATGTTCTCTTGGGTTTGCTCTGTGGTCTCAGTCTGTTTTGCTTACGCATGGCTTTGTTATTTATGTTGCTTGGAAGGTGGTACTTCCTAAAACTGAAGATGTATGCCTGTTACTCAGTTAGGAGTATTTTCAGTGACTGCATTTTTGAAGGTTGCCTTTTGTTGTGGGCCTTTTATTAATCATATCTTAACTTTGCCTGTCATATGCACTGTATATTTTAAGTGTCTTTTTTATCTGTTTCTGTACCGCATTCTGTTTCCTTAGATCTATTTCCCGTTAACTGGTTCTCTCATCAGCTGATTCGATTTCTCTTCCACCTGCTCGTTGTCTTTTTAATTTTCATGACTGAGTTCTGTTTGGTACTCTTTCTCATTTCTTCTCTCCACTCCACCCCCCTTTTATTATAGTTGCAGTTTCTTCTTTTAGGTCTTTAACCGTTTACAGTAAATCTCTATCCGTTCTATGGAGTTCTTGAGGATCAGCTTCTGCAAATGTCTGTCTCCCACAGATGCCGATGTTAATGCCAGCCCCATCCCTTCACTCATCCCATTAATGGTCCCTCAGCTTTCAAAGTACTTAGAGTTCTGTCTTCCAGAAGCAGCACCAACCCCCTCCGCCCCCCGTTTTGACCATCCCCGTCTCCCCCTGCATGGGTGCAGCGGCCCCTCAGTGATCCCCTGGCCACCGTGGACTGGCCCTGCACAGGGGTTAGAGGTCTTATTAGACGAGATCAGGTGTGTGTTCAGAGTGGTATGGCCGTAGACCAGAGTGGTCCTGGGAGGTTGTAAGTCAGCCCAGGCCAATGTCGTTGCGGCCCCGCGATGCAATGAAGCCCCTGTGTTGTTTGGAGCTACCAGCTGAAGTCGTCTGGTGGGCTGGAACACCCCCCGCCCCGCTGCCAGCCTCAGCTCCCACTGTGCCATGGCTCCTGTCTGCTCTGCTCCGTCCACACAGGGCCCCGTGTTTTCCTGTGGACACCCTGGCGTTCTGTGCCCCAGGCTCCTGGTTCCCACTGCTCCCTCTGCCCGGTTCCCTGTGGGGCAGGCTCTTCCGCATCATCCTAAGCTTATTCAGAGATGGCCTTCTCAGAAAGGCCTTCTCTGGCCACTGTCTAAAAATCTCACTTCCTCTTTCCCCTCCCAAACTTCACATTCCTTCCCTGCCTTATTTTTTCTCTGTACTCTGATTACCATCTGTTCTACTGTACATTAAAAAAAAAAAAAAAATACCTGTGGCCTCTCCAGTCTTCATAGGATGGGCGATTTTTATCCGTTTCCATCAACACCACCACCCGCCTTTGGCATGTAGTTTTGAACGAGTGGCTGATTCTGGTCTCCCCAGGTGAAGTGGTGTCTCTGGCCACCCTGTGTCCCCACCTGACTCGGGCCCCTGGGCAGGCTGAGTGTCTTTCTCAGCCTTGACTCTGCACCCGGCGGAGGGCTGGCTCTCAGTACCTGTCCCTGCCTGGGGTTCGTGCAGAAAGTAAACTTTCTCCAGGGAGGTCAACGCCAGCCCCATTTACTTCGGGAACCGCTGGGGGCCTCGGGCTTGTTCAGCAGGTGGCCTGACCGGGATGCCCTGGGCGCTGCGTGTGTCAGCCGTCTGTGTACCCCTGTCTCCTGACTGCCCTGAGCAGGGCGCGCACTACACTTTGCTTTTTCTGTTGTTGTTGAGTACATAATCTCGTTGCACCAAGGCTTGGCGTTTCCTGAGCTCAGGCTGTGTCGTTGCTGATTCTGCCTGGAGCTGGAGACCCCAGGGGTCAAGTCCAGCCTCTGGTAGGGTCTGGTGCCCTGGAGTGTCAGGAGTACACTCCTCCTGTGCACTGAGCCTTTCCAGCCGGGGTGCTCAAGCCTGAATCGGAATCCAGCTGCACCTTACCGGGGCGCTTTTTCCTTCCCTGCAGAAACGAGGCTGGGGAAACCTACGACCTCTCGTCTCTGTCGAGGTACAGCGACAACTGGGAGGCTGTCACGGGCACAGGGTCCACCGAGCACTACCTCATCAACGTGTGCAAGTCCCTGTCCCCGCAGGCTGGCTCAGGTGAGCGGGGGGCGCGGGGGCTTGGGGCTCGTAGGGAGTTTGTGGGGGAGAAAGGGAGTCAGGACGGATTCTTCGAAGTCATGTCACTCTCTGACATGGGAGTCGGGACACATTAGCCCGGAAGTGGAAGGAGGACTTGCGGGTCTTGATGACCAGGCCCTGGTGTGGTCCAGGGTAAGTCAGTGCTGAAGGCGTGCTGGGAGCGTGAGGACCTGTTTGAAGTGTCAAGAGACGGAGGTAGCGGGAGGTAATCACGGTGGTGGGTGGTTCTCAGCCAGGGCAGGAGATTGGAAGGCGGCGAATGGCCATGTGGCCACACACCCTTTGTATTTACTGACAGCAAAGTGGGTGGGGGTCCTGGTACGATGCACCCAGACCCTTGGTGCCAGTGATGAGGCGAGAGCTGGTTGGACCCAGGGGACCAGGAGCAGCAACCTGGAGTGACCCCGATGCCCCCCTCGGCCTGCTGGGGTCCTGCAGACGGAGCTTGTTCTGTCTCCCTGGCAGGTCTATGCAGCCCACTCACATCCTGAGTGATTTTTCTCTGCTGCATGCGGTGTGGCCGTGGCCACTTCCCTGTTTTGTGTGCTGGCCGCCTGGTGACCCCACACTCTCAGTCCATGAAGTGGGGCCCGCCTGTTCTTTCCCCGGGCAGGTAACTCAGACATTTCCAGGACTGGGGAGTTGGCGCAGTTCTTGGTGACTTCTGAAATAAAGATAGCACGTGGACATAGGCCATTCACAACGTCCCCTGGGCTCAGTCTGGGTGTTCTCGGCTTCATCCCATTTGGGGGTCAGAAAAACTGAGGCTGTCCTGTCCTGAATTCTCCTGACTCTCCACATCTACCCCCCCCCCAGTCCATCTGCAGTAAATTAATGTTTCATGCCATGAGAGCTCGTGGCGTCATCAGCATCTGACTTAAACAATGGGAACCACTGGTATTTTGGAGTGATTGTTAGAGTCAGAGTATCGCGTGCCAGACGTTAGAGTCAGAGTGTCGCGTGCCAGACGTTAGGTGCCTTGTGAGTCCTAGTCTGGAAAGCGGCCAATGGTCGCTCTTAATCGTCTCTGCTTGTGCTACAGATCCGTGCCCTCCGGAGGCGGCCGTGTGTCTGCTGGGCGGCCCCAAGCCCGTGAACCTGGGCAGGGTGCGGGACAGTCCTCAGTGGAGCCAGGGCTTGACCCTCCTGAAGTACGTTGACGGTGACTTGTGTCCAGACCAGATTCGGAAGAAGTCAACCACCATCCGCTTCACGTGCAGCGAGAGCCACGTGGTGAGTGACCCAGCTGTGTCCACCCTGGCGTGGGTCCTGAGTCAGCAGGACTGACGTCTCACTTCCTTCGGGTGCGTGGTGAAGCCCTCAGGGTGACCCGGCCTAACAGGGGGCGCAGGCAGTGCGGCCTTGGGCCTGTGGTCCTGGGTGCCCACCCTGGCAATTCAACTTCCAGAGTTAGGGGCTCCCCTGGTGGCTTAGTGGTCGAGTATCTGCCTGCAATGTGGGAGCTGCAGCGTCAGTCCCAGGACTGGGAAGATCCCCTGGAGATGGGAATGGCTACCCACTCCAGTATTCTCGCCTGGGGAATCCCATGGACAGAGGAGCCTGGCGGGCTACAGTCTGAGGGGTTGCAAAGAGTCCGACATGACTGTGTGACTCATCATTGTCAAAGTCTGACTCAGCCCCCTGGAGGCTGGAGAGAGAACTGCCGTTTGCCAGCCTGCCCCTCATCTTCAGGGGTAAAAACGGCAGGTCGGCAGACCTGGTTCCAAGCCAAGCTCTGCCGCTTCCTGGCCGTGCACCTCAGTCCCTTCATCCCTCTCAGCTGGTCACCCGTTACCAACGCGAGCTCCGGCGAGGGTAGAGAGGAGAGACCGGAGGCTCCGGGCCCCGTTGCTGGCTTGTGGTTGGTGCATGAGAGCCGGAGTCTTGTCTCATCTCTGGGCAGTCCCTTCCCCAGAGGGTTGGTCTGTGCAGTGTGGAGGTGGGTGCAGAATTAATTGTCTTCCTGGACTGTTTTTTTTTTTTTACCGTGGGGACAAGTCCATCTGTGAGATGAAGGTGCTTTTGTGGAAGCTGTGGGTTGTGGCTACGGGCCATGAGGACAGGCTGAGCTAGCCCACTCAGTGTCATCGTCTAGCTGCATGTGGCCAGAATTGGTGGTGGGGGAGCCCCAGGGAGAGCCTCCTGGGGGCCTGAGGCCTGCCCCCCTGGACGGGGTGGATGCTGAGGTTCTCCTCTGGAGACTATGCGGAGGCTGAGCCTGGACCCCCAAGCTCCTGGGGTGCAGACACTCTGGGCCCTCATAGACTCCCTGTGTGACTGAGCGGAGAGGCTCATGGCTGAGCAGGACAGTTGAGGGGCCCCGGGGGGCTCTGCATGCAGGTGCCTGGGTCTGGGTTATCTGGGGAGAAGGGTCCTGCTGCACCAGGCTGGCCTGAGCCACGTGGACGAGGCACGTCCGGAAGGCGGGGAGTCTCCTCGCCTGGGCAGTGCGGGGTCGGTCGGTTCGCAAGTTGTCACTAGTCCTGGAGGCGCTTCCCCTTTTGTTCCCGTAACAAACTTCAGTTCCGGTTTTTAGAGCATGACCGAGGGTTTCCTCATTCATGACTCATGGTGGCCCTCTGCTCATCCTTCGCCCACCCGTCCCCTGCGCCCCGTCTCACTGCTTGGCTGCAGGGACACACCCCTGGCCCCTGCGTGGATCTCAGGCCTCGTCTCGTCCATGTGTGTCAGGGCCCTCGGGGGTGTCTGTGGAGCAGACACTGACCCCTTGCTTTTTCTGAACCTGCCTCTGTCCCACAAAGACCCCGGGACGGATGAGTCACAGGCGGCGCAGGGGAGCTCCTGTTGACGGGGGTCAGCGCTGTTCCCAGGTCCGCCCTGTGGCCCGTTGGCAGCCGCCTTTGTCTTTGCTCGTTTCTAGAACTCCAGGCCCATGTTCATCAGCGCAGTGGAGGACTGCGAATACACCTTCTCCTGGCCCACGGCCGCCGCCTGCGCGGTCAAGAGCAACGTGCACGACGACTGCCAGGTCACCAACCCCGCCACGGGTGAGTGAGGGGCCCCGCCGGCCTCCCCGCCCCGCCTCTGCAGTGAGGGACCCCGCCGGCCTCCCCCGCCCCGCCCCTGCAGTGAGGGACCCCGCCGGCCTCCCCCGCCCCGCCCCTGCAGTGAGGGACCCCGCCGGCCTCCCCTGCCCCTGCAGTGAGGAACCCGCCCACCCCACCCCCGGCATGATGAGAGGCCCCGGATGAGGTTGAGAAGCAGGCAGTGTCCTGTCTGGAGGGTGCACGTTGGCCTTTTGTGCCAGTTCTGCGGGCTGCTGTTGACTCGGGACTCTCCTTCAGTGGAGGAGACGGCCAGTCCCCCTGAAACCTGTGCTCCCACTGCCCCTGTTTCTGGGGTTGTCGGTCCCTGGCTCTTGGCTTGTGGAGCTGGAGTCGATCTCCTGTTCCCTTTCAGGGTTAATCTGGGTGAGGTTGGAGGGGCACCCAGGGAACTGCTGAGTCTCAGCACTGGGAACACAGGGTGCTTCTCTGGCAGCGGGAAGTGCTGTCTGGGCCTCCCCAACTTCCCCCCACCCCGAATCACAGGAGCTGCTGAGGCCCGGCCCCAGGAGGACACCCACCTCCCCCCAGTTCTCTCTAGCGGGTCAGGAAGGTTCTCAGGGCCGAGCCGGTGAAGGGGGCAGATTCATCACGAGGAGTCCGGGGCCTCATGGCCCGTGGGATCCGTGTCTGAGCAGGTGGGTGAGGGGTCACTGTGTCCCACCGCCCACCCCGTGCAGGACACCTGTTTGACCTGAGCTCTCTGAGCGGCCGGGCCGGCTTCACCGCCGCCTACAGCGAGAAGGGGTTAGTCTACCTCAGCGTGTGCGGGGACAACGAGAACTGCGCCAACGGCGTGGGTGAGTGCAGCCTGCCCTCCACGCCCCCCCTCCAGCGAAGAGATCAGATGCCTTCATCGGCAGCAATCCTCTTGGGGTCAGGGCGGGGGCTGTGAGGGGGTGATTTGTAACCATGGGGTGAAGTATTAGACGTGTAGCATTTGCTGAAATTGGGTAGCACTACCAGGAGTGCAGGCTGTGGCTTGCAGCATCCGGGTCTGCAGGAAGTACGTTATCAGGAAGCAAGTGCTTTGGGTCCCTGACTGTGTGTCCTTCCCACCGGCTCTGTGCTGGGCACAGGGGCCTGCTTTGGGCAGACCAGGATCAGCGTGGGCAAGGCGAGCAAGAGGCTGACCTACGTGGACCAGGTCTTGCAACTGGTGTATGAGGGCGGCTCCCCCTGCCCCTCCAAGACCGGCCTGAGCTACAAGAGCGTCATCAGCTTCGTGTGCAGGCCTGAGGTCGGGCCCACCAACAGGCCCATGCTGATCTCCCTGGACAAGCGCACGTGCACGCTTTTCTTCTCCTGGCACACACCCCTGGCCTGCGAGCAGACGGTGAGTCCGGGGCGGCCCAGCCCACCCAACCTAGGGGCCTTCCACTTCTCCCATGGGTCCTGGGGCACCCCACCCACTTCTCGTCCACTCCCGTGGCCCCGATAATGCTTGGTTCAGAGTGCCCGATGCTAAATAAAGCAAAACACGTGGTGGGGGGTGGTGGTTGATCCACCTTTAGTGCGTTTCTCGTTCAGCCTAAATCCTCGCGGTGACTCCTGGTCAGTGGTCAGGAGCTCAGTTGTTGTAGATGCCAACCCAGAGGTGTGTTTCCCGTCTGATAGACCGAGTGCTCCGTGAGGAACGGCAGCTCCCTCATCGACCTGTCCCCACTCATCCACCGCACCGGGGGTTACGAAGCATACGATGAGAGTGAGGACGACGGCTCCGACACCAGCCCTGACTTCTACATCAACATCTGCCAGCCGCTCAACCCCATGCACGGGTTGGCCTGCCCCGCCGGCACGGCCGTGTGCAAGGTTCCCGTGGACGGCCCCCCGATAGTGAGTGTGGGGCCCGAGGGCAGAGGTCGCCCCGCAGGGGGTTTCAGCGGCCCCCCCAGCGTGTCGTGTGTCTTGCTGTCGGTGGAGAGTCTTCAGGCAGAACGAATGGGGACGTGAGCTGGGACTCTGTGATTCTGGGTCCGCCAGGGGAAGAGGAATGTGAGGGTTTGTGCATTGAGCTGTCTCTTGTTGTGATAGAAGGTACGGGAGAAAATGTGAACATGTGTGCGGAGAGACGGCATTTTTGTATCAGGTCAGAAGTCCCCAAGGATGTTGATGGAGCTTGGTGTCTGCTTAAGTGCGGGTCTTGTGTCATTAAAAGCTTGTGAAATACAAGCATGTTCTTTGGTAAATGAGTTTATTATTAAGGGCATAAGCCAATTGGCTAACAACTAAGCATTCTGCCTTGAAAGCTTTGGTGTACGCCAGCATTTCCCAGCGTAGGTTTGGGCCTCTCCAAACATCGCCTTCACGAGTTCATGTTTTGCGCGGTGCTCAGCATGTGTTATTTGAAGTGAAATGCACCCCTGGAGTGGGCTGTTTCCTGCTTGTTTTAACTGTGAGTCCGGTCCCGAGGGACTGAGATGTCCTTGTAACGGGAGGACGTTACCGGTGGTGCAGGTAGGGAGAGACGTGGGCAGCAGTTGGGGACGTTGGCCGTGATGTGAGCTTGACCAGAGCGTGGCTGTGTGACGAGCACGGGGCCTGGACAGTTGGTGTTGGCAGGAAGTGCTTGCGGTCAGCCTTCCCGGCGGTAGCCGGGAGCCGTCTTCTCCCATGTGGCTACCTTATTCCAGGTTTAAAAATAATAGAGGAAGTTCTCTAACCAGAGAGGGTGGTGTGTCATCGTGGCCTTAGCGTGGTGAACAGAGCATGTTGTGTGGCTTCATTCACACACTCACTTGCACACTCATCTCTCAGACACCACACACATACTCGTCTCAAACACACACTCATCTCAAACACACCACACGTACACACTCATCTCACACACACACAATCTATCACACACCACACACAGTCCTCTCTCACACTGCACACTCATCTTTTACACACCACACACACTCATCTGACACACACTGCACACTCATCTCTCACACACCATATACACACACTCATCTCAAACACATACACTCTCATCTCAAACACACACATACACACTCATCTCACACACACAGACTCATGTCTCACACACTACACACACACTCATCTCACACACACTGCACACTCATCTTTCACACACCACACACACACACTCGTCTCAAACACTCATCTCTCACACACCACACACACACTCATCTCACACACACCACACACACAACACACTCATCTCACACTCATTTCTTACACACCACACACACACACTCATCTCTCACACACCACACACACTCATCTGACATACACACTCATCTCTCACACACTTACCACATACACATCTCTCACACACACACTATGCTCATCTCACACACACTTATCACACACATACATTCGTCTCACATATGCACTCATCTCACATGCACACTCATCTCTCACACACATAAACACACATATACATACACACCATTCCTGGCCAATCACATTTCTTTGATTTGTGTGTCTATTTGCTCAAAAACACTGGCTGAGCGGCCGGTGTGTGCCAGGGCCGAGCGAAGCCGCAGAAGGTGGTGGGGGTGTGAGTGTGTGCTGTGTGCACACGCCTCGGTGCCGCTGAGGGGACGGGGCAGCCATGTGGGTTCCAGCCTCCGGCCGGCAGGTCAAGGGCCTGAGCAGCTTTCCGGGTGTGACCTGAGACTCCTGTTGCCTAGAATCTTTGAAAGTGGACCCTGAGTAGATGCCTTGGTGATAAATTTGTCCCTTAGTCAAGTGTTAGTCTCTCAGTGGTGTCCGACTCTGCAACACCATGGACTGTAGCCCTCTAGGCTCCTCTGTCCGTGGGATTCTCGAGGCAAGAACACTGGAGTCGGCTGCCATGCTCTCCAGGGGATCTTCCCCACCCAGGGATGGAACCCAGGCCTCCTGCATTGCAGGCGGGTTCTTTACCGTCTGAGCCCCCAGGGAAGCCCCACCCTGAGCAGAAGCACAGCCACTGTTGCTCATGTAGTCGATGCCCACCGACAAAGTGAGGTTTCTTTTTTGTGCCTCGCTGTCAGGACTTTTCACGTGAGCCGCTGGTAACACGGTTTCTTTAGGTGCTGCTTGTCCTCAAAACTGAGGACGTGCAACTTTTGTAACTTCTCCGTCAGCCCTTACTCCTCTAACCTGGGGAACGATTACCTTCCTGAAACGTCATCTGCTTTCTCTGTTCAGGATATTGGCCGAGTGGCAGGACCTCCGATCCTCAATCCCATAGCCAACGAAGTTTACTTGAACTTTGAAAGCAGCACTCCTTGCTTGGCGGACCGGCACTTCAACTACACCTCACTGATCACGTTCCACTGTAAGCGGGGCGTGAGCATGGTAAGTGGGCACCGGTGTATGAGGCACCGGTGTGCGGGCCGGCCAGCCAGAGCCGGAGGCCCTCGAAGCCTGCCTCGGACGAAGGCTGCCTGTGTCCACAGCGCCTGCCTCGCACCGTGTGCTGTCAGTGGTGTGTGGAATCACTGCAGGCCCTCAGTTTAGCAATAAGTGGGCCCTCCCGGAGTCACCAGGGCAGATTTGGCACAAGGAGGCTTGTTGTGATAAATGCTCGAGCAAAGAAGTAGCCTTCACCTTTGCCTGGGAGTGAAAGAAAGTGTTAGTCATCCAGTCGTGTCTGACTCTGCGACCCCACGAACTGTAGCCGGCCAGGCTCCTCTGTCCGTGGGAGTATTCAGACAAGAATACTGGAGTGGGTTGCCGTTCTGTTCTCCAGGGGATCTTCTTGACCCAGGGATTGAACCCGAGTTTCCTGCATTGCAGGCAGATTCTTTACTGTCTGAGCTCCCTGCCTACCATCACACTAAAATGTCAACTTTGGTTTTCTCTTTTTAAATTTTAACATTACTGATTTTATTCTTGTTGGGAAGTCAGACATTTTGGCAGCTGTAATCATTCGGATGTAATTCATATTTCACAAATTAGCAAATGAAAGAAGAGCTTTGGGATAAAAGTATCAGTAGCTATGATAGTGTACCATCTACTTTTAAGGAGGCCATTGATTTTCCTTTTATCTGCAGTTAAAAAACAGCTTCCTTTAAAAAAGAGCGCTGTTTTGTTGTAAGGAGTTTTGTGTAAGTTTTCTCTTGCCCTCCCTCTGGGAACAGGAGATAAATCATTGGTTTGCGGCCCCCGTTTCGTGATGATCTGGGAGGGCTGCCTGACGTCACGTGGCCCTGCAGAGGCAGGGGTCCCCACCTCTGCTCCACCGGAGAGCTCTGTGCTGGCGGCCTGGGTCTCAGCCCCCTGTGCTGCCTGTTTATTTTGTATTAGAGTATAGTCGTTTAAGGAATGAGGATGAGATGGTTGGGTGGCATCACGGACTCAATGGGCATGAATTTGGGCCAACTCCGGGAGACAGTGAGGGACAGGGAGGGCTGACGCGCTGCGATCCATCGAGTCGCAAAGAGTCGGCCACGACTTAGTGACCGAACAGCACAACGGCATAGCCACGAACAGTGTTGTGATAGTTTCGGGTGAACAGCGAAGGGACTCAGCCAGACACATACATGCATCCATTCTCCTCCCAAACTCCCTTCCCATCCAGGCTGCCACTTAACGTTGAGCAGAGTTTTCTGTGCTATATAGCAGGTCTTTTTTTGGTTATCCATTTTAAATATAGCATTGCGTACGTGTCTGTCAGAAACTCCCTTCCCCCATACTTGTGCTTTTGAAATTCCTAAATTCTGGAAACCTTACAAGTCCTTTGATGGGAATGGGCGATGTGGGTGAGTGGATGGTGGCAGGAAGTGGCTCACGGCCGCCTTCCCAGGAAGGGCTGCCATCCTGGGCGTCTGCGTGGAAACCTCACAGCTCCTGGACCGACATGTCGCCTCCGTTCACACATTGCCGGGCGGGAGGGGAGTCCCGAATGACCGAGGTGTGGGCAGCCATGATCCGCTAGCCCCTCTTGTCTCTGCACGTGCGTTCGCGTGTCTGGGGGGGGGTCTGGACGCATGTCCACAGGTGCCCCCCAGACTCGCGCTAGGTCTCAGAGCGGTGGAGTGCTGAGAGCGATGAGTGTTCGGCAGGGCTCAGAAGCAGGGCATCTCACGCTGCATGTGCGGTCCAGTTCAGAGAGACATTTGATGAACTCTCCTTCCCCTGCATTTTTTTATCTTCAGTGGAAATACTTCCTCCGTGTACATTAATAGAAAAACGCATTCTCAGCAACAATTAATGAAATTCTTCATCTGTTTTTATGGCTGCCGCTCAACGAGGGAGGGGAGGCAGTGAGGACGTTGATGGATATTTATTTAGATACTTGGCCTGTGGAATGTCCGGCTGGATCGTGTCTCGCCCTCAGTATAAACATCCCCTCAGTCTCCAGAGACGTGGGTGGGGACAGCCCCTCGAATGTACAGGAAACACTTGCTCCCTCCTCTGCCGCCGGAGACTCTTCAGTGTCTCAGGCTTCCCTGTCACAAAGTTTAAAGACCCACCCCCACCCTTTTCTCTGAGCTGGTGGTCTGGAGTATTGGCATGCTAAGTGCAGGGACACGGGCCTGGGGGCGGAGGGGAGTTGGGTGCAGGCAGGCCTGCCTGGTGGGGCTGCTGCTTGCTTGCCCGTGGCGAGGATGGTGGCTCCCTGCTCTTGGAGAGAGCCCACCGTGGGTCACCCGGGACCCCTGCTGGTCTGGGAGCATCTCTGAGCCCGCAGCGCCTGGGGCAGGGGTCTCCAGCCCTGCGGGGGGAGCGGGGAGGTTACTGTACTTGTTAATCCACGTGGATTTCACACCTGGGCCCCCCTCCCAAACAGGGAACGCCAAAACTGCTGAGGACCAGTGTGTGTGACTTCGTGTTTGAGTGGGAGACTCCTCTGGTCTGTCCCGACGAAGTGAAGACGGACGGCTGCTCCCTCACGGACGAACAGCTGTACTACAGCTTCAACCTGTCCAGCCTCTCCAAGAGCACCTTCAAGGTAACGCCGTGCCCCAGAGCCCGTGACCTCGGGGCCCCTGCCACCTGGCGTCACTCTCAGGCTCCTCTGTGTGTTATAATGCGGCCTCCGTGAGCGCTGGAGAACCTGCAGTCCTTCGTGCACTGTTGGGGTCTGGGGGACAGATGGGGGTGGTCCTCACTCTGTCCCCGGTGCGGGCTCGGCCTGCCAGGGGCGCTGGATGGTGTGCTAACCGGTCATGGCTCGTACCCTCGCTGTGCCCCATGGTTCAGAGTGAGCCTTTCTCGTGGGCTTGGCAAGGATTCATTCATTCAGTGAGGAGGGTCACATGGCCTGTTCCACGTCGCAGATGGAGAGCAGGAGGCCGCTCAGGGCCGTGTGAGTGACCATGTGCCTGAGGGGGCGGGGCTGGCAGAGCCTATGTGGCTCCACCTCTGCCTGCCGCCCAGAGACCACCCCTCAGCCCCGACCTGAGACACATTTGGGTGTCAGGGGCTGGTCTCGCCCCAGGCTGAATGTCGGGAGGCTGTGCTTCAGAGGCTGGGGCCCACATTCCTGTGACATAGACGTTACAGAGTCACACGGTTATGGACCAAGCCATCCCTGAGATGTAGATCTTACTGAGTCGCACGGCTGTGGACCAGGCCATCCCTGAGATGTAGATCTTACTGAGTCGCGCGGCTGTGGACCAGGCCATCCCTGAGATGTAGATCTTACTGAGTCGCGCGGCTGTGGACCAGGCCATCCCTGAGATGTAGATCTTACTGAGTCGCGCGGCTGTGGACCAGGCCATCCCTGAGATGTAGATCTTACTGAGTCGCGCGGCTGTGGACCAGGCCATCCCTGAGATGTAGATCTTACTGAGTCGCGCGGCTGTGGACCAGGCCATCCCTGAGATGTAGATCTTACTGAGTCGCGCGGCTGTGGACCAGGCCATCCCTGAGATGTAGATCTTACTGAGTCGCGCGGCTGTGGACCAGGCCATCCCTGAGATGTAGATCTTACTGAGTCGCGCGGCTGTGGACCAGGCCATCCCTGAGATGTAGATCTTACTGAGTCGCACGGCTGTGGACCAAGCCCACGAGATCCCGGCGCCTCCTGCGTGTGGCAGCCGGGGAGCGGTGAGCTCTGAGTCATACACCCAGGTGCCAGCCCTCTGGCTCCCAGAACAAGAGACCTTGCCTGGGTGCAGGCCCCCAGGATGGGTGTGCAGCAGCTTAGAGCCTGCAGAGGCGGGGCGGCCAGGGAGAAGAACCGTGTTCAATTAGGTCGTGGCTGCTCTGTGCTCAGTCCCGAGTCTTCAGCACTCTGGGGTTACTGGCAGGAGACATGGCTTAGGGTAGGGGGCAGGCAGCTGGGGGCCCGTGGGAGCGTGGTCTGCAGTGCTGCACCAGGAGGCACGGCCTTGGTGAGGGGGGACATGCCCGGGAGTGGCCAGGGCATCGCGCTCTGCAGGGGGGGACAAGGAGGGTGAGCTCTCAGGCAAGTGCACGGCCCGTGGACAGAGCTCCGCCTTCCTGCTCGTGCCCCCCACACCCCCAGCGCTGGCCTTGCCCCCCCTGGAGACCCAGTCACAGCGCGGGGCGGTGTCTCCGCAGGTGACCCGAGGCCCGCACACCTACAGTGTGGGGGTGTGCACCGCAGCCGCAGGCCTGGACGAAGGAGGCTGCAAGGACGGTGCTGTCTGCCTGCTGTCCGGGAGCAAGGGGGCGTCTTTCGGGCGGCTGGCGTCCATGAAGCTGGACTACAGGCATCAGGACGAAGCTGTCATCCTGAGTTACGCCAACGGAGACACTTGCCCTCCGGGTAAGTCTTTATGGGCGGGCGGAGTGTCTGTTCCCAGTAGACAAGGAATTAGACACGGCAGCAGGAGGGAACTCAGGAATGGCGCTCCAGATGCCATGAGCCCCAGCGCACGAAACGGCCCATCCTACAAGCCCTGGGTGTGAGTGCTCAGGCCCACAAACCATCAGTCAGTTTAGGGGGGCTTCTCTCGGGGAATCCTTGTTCGAGGTGACCGCCCCTGGCCGGGCGCAGCTGACGCAGTGTGGATAATCGGGGTCACTCTGATTTCCCCTTCCCAGAAACTGAGGACGGCGAGCCGTGTGTGTTCCCCTTCGTGTTCAACGGGAAGAGCTACGAGGAGTGTGTTGTGGAGAGCAGGGCCAGGCTCTGGTGCGCGACCACCGCCAACTACGACAGAGACCACGAGTGGGGCTTCTGCAAGCACTGTAAGTGGACACGCCGGGGCCCCCGCTGGCCGGCGCGGTAGCCCTGCGCCTGGAGGTTCTCTTCCTGGACTGTCCACGTTAGTGGCAGCGCCTCTGGTGCATGTGGTGTTTTCTCGCCGGGGCTATTTTCCATAAAGAAAAGTCATCAATTGCTCTGTGGGGCAGGGTGACAGATAGGTGTGGGGCGGTCAGCTCTCCCCCTCCCCAGCTCCAGGGGCTCGTGTCCGCATGCCAGTTTTTTCAGCACCAGTGGCTCACGTCCACGCTCGTTAGAATTGCTGCTGTCCCAGGTCTGCAGGGCCTTGTCTGCAACCGTCCGCTCTACAGTGGGCTGTGCCGGGCAGGGGCGGGGTGTGGGGGGTCTCAGTGCCCTTGCTGCTGTGAAGAGAATGGACCCACGAGAGTCCTAGTAACACGCGGGGCACAGACAGATGTGAGTTCTCAGGGAAAGTGACGGGACAACTGCATGACAAGTTGTTTAGTTCTTGTAAGTGGCCATGGAACAGAATGATACATGTTAAGGAATTAGGGCTTCCCTGTTGGCTCAGACAGGAAAGAAGCTGCCTGCAATGTAGGAGACCTGTGTTCAATCCCTGGCTCGGAAAGAGCCCCTGGAGAAGGGAGCAGCAACCCACTCCAGTATTCTTGCCTGGAGAATGCCATGGACAGAGGAGCCTGGCGGGCTACAGTCCGTGGGGTCACAAAGAGCTGGACACAGCTGAGCGACTAACACACACACACACACACGAGGAATTAGAAACATTAAGTCTACAAGGCACTACTGTAGCCTTCTTTGGAGGCTTATTACGAAAGCATCTTTTTCCTGGTAGGTTAGATGACATATTTTTAGTTTATCACAGGATTCTTATTATCGTTATCATTCATACTTTAATCAAGTAATACCTGTTTGAAAGGAATTGTACTGTTGCTGTGGGGTGGTTAAGTGCAGAAGGGGAACTTGGTCCTAATTTGAGGGTGGAAATGGGAATGAAACACAGCAGGAAGTGGGGAACGGCCGGGGATGGACAGCACCCCTCAGCGCCAGCGCCGCGGGGGCAGGCATCCCAGCCGGGCGGGGGGCCTGACGCTCGCCTCGCGTGCCGCCCAGCCACCAGCCACCGGACGTCCGTCATCATCTTCAAGTGTGACGAGGACGCCGACGTGGGGCGGCCCCAGGTCTTCAGCGAGGTGCGCGGGTGTGAGGTGACCTTCGAGTGGAAGACGAAGGTGGTCTGCCCCCCGAAGAAGATGGAGTGCAAGTTCGTCCAGAAGCACCGGACCTACGACCTGCGGCTGCTCTCGTCCCTCACCGGCTCCTGGTCCTTCGTCCACAACGGAGCCTCGTGAGTACCTCCCCCTACCAGCCTGCCGGCTGTGTCCGTCGCCCCGACGGGGCGAGTGTGCGGCGCTTCAAGCTCCGATTCTGAAGGTGGCACAGCCTCAGGCCTCTGCTCGGGCAGGCCTGGTGCATTCCAGGGGGTTTGGAAGCAGAGGCAGCTAAAGCCAGCCTTGAGATCCCAAAGCACCTGGTGAGCAGCTGCGGGCCTGATGGAATCAGGCGCGGTTTGCTTCTTGTCTGGGATGCTGTCCGTGTTGGGCTTCCCTGGTGGCTCAGTTGGTAAAGAATCTGCCTGCAATGCGGGTGACCCAGGCTCCATCCCTGGGTCAGGAAGATCCCCTGGAGAAGGAGATGGCAACCCACTCCAGTATCCTTGCCTGGAGAATCCCAAGGATGGAGGAGCCTGGCGGGCTACAGTCCATGGGGTCACAACAGTCGGACACGACTTTGACTAAACCACCCATCTGTGTTGGGTTGGTGGGGGTGTTAATTTGCCCCACTTTGCTGCCCCTAGTACCTTGGCTGTGCTGGCCTGACCGCTTCACGCTTAGAGCAGTGGGGAGCGTGGACCCGGAAGCCTCGGGAACCTGAAGACGGGGGAATGCCTTGCCAGGGTTTCAGCCGCTGCCTGTCCTGACTCAGCCGCCTGAGTCTGTTAGCCACCTGACTCTCGGGACTCACCCCGTGTGCCCGGTGGGCACGTGCGCATTTTCAGCGTCCATCCACTCTCTGGCCTTCGTTTACTCAGAGACCTGGGTCAGGGCTGTGTCCAGAGGTGCTGAGAGATGCTCGGACGGTAGCCTCTTCTGAAAGGGCGGGAAGAGCTGCCCCCAAGCGTGTTGGGACAGACGCCGACCTTGCTCACCTCCTCTGTGTTGTTCTGCAGGTACTACATCAACCTGTGTCAGAAAATATACAAGGGACCCCAGGACTGCTCGGAGAGAGCCAGCGTGTGCAAAAAGAGCACCTCTGGCGAGGTGCAGGTCCTCGGGCTCGTTCACACACAGAAGCTGGATGTTGTAGGTAAGGCCCTGCGGTCACACGTGTCGCGTCTGAGTTGGGAAGGTGAGGGTGTCGTCCTGGGACTGGAGGGTCAGCGCTGGCTTCCGTCGGAACCTGCAGGAGTGTTATTCTCAGTAACCGTTTCTCAGGCAGCCTGGCACCTCCTGAAGCGTTAGAACCGCCTCGTGTTCTCTGAGATGGCAGGTCCCGATCTGTGTCTCGAGGGCTGGGTCATCTTGGGATGTCCAGGGCTCCTGTGAGTCGCGGCTCCAACTGTGGGCCGAGTGCCCGAGTCTCCCCGTACACGTGCACGGGTTTATTCGGGAGAAGCCAGACGACAAACACGAAAACCTGGTCAGGACCATCCAGATACATCCTCGTAAATGTCTTAATAATTTGACATCGGAAAATGAAGCTCTTTGTTAATAGTTCTGATGGAAAATTTCTCTTGCAGTTGGTTGTTGAGTGAAAGACTCTTCATGCGAAGGGAGAAGGTTGGGCTTTCTTCACTTAGGGACAGTCAGGGCTGGTGGAAGGGACAAGGAAGAAAACCGTCATTGTGCCTGTTCAGCTGCGGGGAGGGGCTGGGGTTCCCCAAGCTGTCCTGATGAAAGCACAGGGAGACTTAGTCCACTCGAGCTGTTGAAATGGAGAAAGGAAATTCTGGAGGACAACTGTCACCCTGGAGAGTAACCCCGACTCTGCAGGTTGGAAGTGGGGGTGAAGTCACCCCCCGCCCGAGCCCCAGCAGAAGTGTCCAGACCTCCCAGCCCGTGACCTTGGAGACCTCGGTTGTTGCTGCTGTGAAGGGCGCCGGGGGCTGAGGGTCGTTCTCTTCCTGTGCCTCGTCATCGTGTGGACGTCTGACCTGGGTCTTCCCACAGCCGAGTGCAAAGACTAGGAGGTTGAAGCCTCCTGAAAAGCATAGTGAGACCTCCTGTTCTCTGACACGCCAGGTGGGATCTTGCCTCTCTGGCCCCAACAGGACAACCGTCTAAGGCCCGTCACCGTGACCCCATGTTCACTTAGGGGACATCACCTAATGGGGTGAAGAGTCGGACTCTTATCACAGGAACCAGCAGTCCTCGAGATCTGTGCTTCATACGTGTGTGTGTCATACATGTGTGTGCACACGTGTAACCTTCAGCACTTCTCCAGGTCAGCGTCTTAGTCCACTTCTGAGGTTGAGTGCCTGAGGCCTGGAAGGTCAAGAGTGCTGCCCATCTCGTCTGTGGGGTGGGGCAGCACTTCAGCAAGACCTCCACCTGTTGTTTCCATGTTCTAGGAGTTTAAGCATTTCTCTTCGAAGCTGTGAAACTTCCAGAATTTTCCAGAGAAGCCCAGTTATTTATAACAGATTCACCCAGAGTACCTTTGACCGTGACTGGGGCCGGGAGCCTGGGTCTCACCCCTCAGCTCCCCTTGGTTGGCCCCTGTGCCTCGGCCGTGCCTGGAGGACCCCTGGCAGCTGGTACTGCCCATTCTGGGCCCACTGCCTCTAAGGATGTGGATTGGGTGTGAGCGCCACGCCCGAGGACTGCTGAGAGCCGGGCCTGAGCCTGCTGTGTCCCGGCCCCTGGAGCCGCCATCCGTCCGCTGAGTGGGGCTGGGCTCGGGCGTCCCCAGGGCAGCTCTCAGAACCTCTGGCCCCTGGGAGCCAGGCTGCTGAAAGCGAGTCCCTGCTTCCCTTGGCCCCTGCATATTAGGGCTCTGCTGGTTCCTCAACCACACCCTCTTCAGAAGCAGGAACAGCCCCATGTGGAGCCAGGAGACCGAGCAGACCAGAGCGGTTCTGTGTGGGCCATCTCTCTGCGAGGTGGAGGTCTCGCCCCCTGCCCTCTTCATCCCAGGTGGCTCGTGGGGCACATGGGGGAAGCGCCGGGCTGGTACAGAGGTTGCAGAGAGCTGGGGACCTCAGGCTGCCGCTGTTACCTGCGGTCCAGCCCTGCACGCATGCCGTGTGGGGGGCTCCTTGCTCGGCCCTGAGCCGCACGCCCTGGGGTCTCCCTATCACACAGGAGAGTGCTCACAGGTAGGGGCTGAGTTGTGACCCCCGGTCTCCTCTGGCCATGCAGGTAGTGACGTGGGCTGGGTGCGAGTCACCAGGCTGGCAGTGCTGACCGCCAGGGAGATGAGTCTCCAGAGCCACTTCTGACCTTGAGGCTCCTAGGATGCCCTAGAGATAACGTCAGTTCAATGGTCTGTGTTTCAGATGACAGAGTCATCGTAACTTACTCTAAAGGCCACTACTGTGGGGACAATAAGACAGCGTCTGCTGTCATCGAGCTGACCTGTGCCAAGACAGTGGGGCGGCCTTCGTTCACGAGGTGAGGGTGCGGGGTACCCCACCCCAGGGGGTAGCTGGGCGCTGGGCGGGCTGGGCCCCCGTCAGAACTCCTCCCCGCGGTTTCTGCTTGGCGGCTTAGTGTGCGTGCCTCAGAGAGGATACTGGGGTTATCACAGTAGCGATGGGGGGGACCGGCCCCTGAGACCCCTAGCCTGGTGGGGCCAGGGCAAGTCTGCAAGGGAGGAGTCCTAGATGGAGGCTGGGACCCGTGCATGAGACTGATAAAGCAGTTGCATAAAGTGGGATTTCACCGGCCTCTGTCTTCAAGGTCTCAGTGTAACTAAGGCTTCACTAATGGGTGCCGCCCACGGCCAGCTGTTCAGGCGGCTGGTCTGGGACTCCCAGCAGGTGGGGCGGCCCCACCTGGAATGCCCTTTTATTTTGCTGGAAATTTCCGCCTCTGGTGCTGGGAGGGCGTTTGGCCAGCAGAGGGAGCATGTGAGCTGTGCTTGTTGAACAGGCCCGATTTCCTTACAGAAGCAGGGCTTGGGAAAGGGGAGACCCAGGAACTGTCAAAGGGTCGAAATCAATGCTTGTAAAGCAGGCTTTCAAAAATACGGGAGCAGATCTTCCCAGCTGTTAGATGTTGCCCAGTGTCTAAATGTAAAAAAATTACATGTTGAAGTGCTTGCCTGCTTTTTTTTTTCACATGGTGGTTGAGCTGGATGGTGTTGGGGAAGGGAGATGAAGTCAACCCCCTAGCCTGGAGCGGCTGGTCCCTGGCTGGGGGCGGGAAGGGCTGGGCGGTGGGGGGCTCCTGGGGCAGAAGGGCAGTTGGGCGGAGGGGGGCTCCCGGGGCGGAAGGGCAGGTGGGCGGTGGGGGGCTCCCGGGGCCCTGGAAGGTGGGCGGAAGGGGGGCCGTGACCGTGGTCCGTGTGCCCCTGCAGGTTCGACGTCGACAGCTGCACCTACCACTTCAGCTGGGACTCACGAGCGGCCTGCGCCGTGAAGCCTCAGGAGGTGCAGATGGTGAATGGGACCATCACCAACCCGGCCAACGGCCGGAGCTTCAGCCTCGGGGATATTTACTTCAAGTAAGTGGGGCCGTTCTGTGGGAGCGCCGCCCCGTAATCCTCCCGTCTCTGCCCGGCTGAAGGCTGTGAGACGAAGAGGTCCGTGTTGGCGCGTTTTAGTTACCGTTTCCAGTTACCATTGTCACGTCTGGCTCAGACAGAGGGCAGGCATCGCTTAGCTGTTCGAGTCGAACCCCAAAGATGGCGAGGTCTCTCGAGTGTGAAAATAATGTCGCTCCTCCTCTTACCATTTGTGATAAGCCCAGGGGTCGGAGCTGGAACCTTCTGGACCGATTTTTGATGAGGAACCTTCTGGCTTTACTAGTTTCTTTCTT
The DNA here is from genome assembly GCF_002263795.3 of Bos taurus. Taxonomy (NCBI): domain Eukaryota; kingdom Metazoa; phylum Chordata; class Mammalia; order Artiodactyla; family Bovidae; genus Bos; species Bos taurus. The sequence goes on from NC_037336.1 coordinate 96,292,359, forward strand.
TAAGTTTCTTAGCAGCGTCACTAGGTGGGTCCCGGGATCCAGGGCTGTCCCCGAGCCCTTTTCTTTCTCCTCAGACGATTCAGCGCCTCTGGGGACGTGAGAACCAACGGGGACAGGTACATCTACGAGATCCAGCTGTCGTCCATCATGGGCTCCAGCAGCCCCGCCTGCTCTGGGGCCAGCATCTGCCAGAGGAAGGCCAACGACCAGCACTTCAGTCGCAAAGTCGGAACCTCCAACCAAACCAGATACTACGTTCAAGGTAATTCCCTCCACCCGCGTGCCACGTTTAGCTTCCTCGGAGGCACATTAACCTTTTTATGAGCACACACTCCCTTCGGTTAAAACATCAGATTGGTTTTAATCTGAAAGCCCCAGATCCAATCCTGTGTCTTGTGGACTGAGCAGCACATGTCAGAGTCGCAGCGGTTCACTGTCGGGAAGACTTACGTCCTACACAGATGTGCAAAGCCTGGTCTAAACTAGAGGTGGTGAGGTGGGCGTGGAGGACCACAGCCAGAATTACTTTTGGTTGGTTTGGTTTTCATCACAATGCTTCTTTATTTTTAAACTTTAGATGTTACTAGGGGAAGGTAAGAGATTTTGTATTTGTCAAAAGGATGAAAAGAGAGCGACCTGGCCCAAGTGTTCGCAGTGGGTGTGGAGGAAGGCCTTCCGCTACACGGATGCAGCTTTTTCCTGTGTTTCTTTTTTTCCTTCCTTTTTGTTGAGATAAAATTGACATAGAGCCATAGCTCAGATGGTTAAGAATCTGCCTGTAATGCAGGAGACCTGGGTTCGCTCCCTGGGTTGGGAAGATCCCCTGGAGAAGGAAATGGCAACTTACTCCAGTATTCTTGCCTGGAGAATTCCATGGACAGAGGAGCCTGGGGGGCTGTAGTCCATGGGGTCTCACAAGCATTGGACATGACTGAACGACTAACACTGTATAAGTTTAAGGTGTACAGAATTATGATCTGCATTGTATACATCATGAAATGATTATCACAATAAACTTAGTGACTGTCCATCACGTCCTGTAGGTACAAAATTTAAAAAGTAGAAAAAAAAATTATTTTTCTCTTGTAGTGAGAACTCTTAGGATTTATTCTTTTGACATACAGCAGGGTTCGTTATATTTAGCATGTGGTGTGTGGCATCTGAGTATTACACCCCTGGTAACCGCAAATCTTATCTCTTTTGCTGTGAGTTTGTTGGTTTGTTTCTGAAACATAATTGACCTGCCGTGCTCTGTTAGTTCCAGTTGCACAACATAGCGTTTTCAACATTTCCGTACATTTCAAAAATCATCACCACGCTAGGTCTGGTTGTCATCTGTCACCATGCAAAGACGTGACGTAGTTACTGACTGTGTTCCCACACTTTGCACTTCATATGTACGCTTCTTTCTTGTGCCACTGACGTTTGTACCTCCTCATCCCCCTCACCCATGTCTTTGCTAATTCCTTCTTGACCTGGAAAGAATATTTCCAGGAGGCAGCTCCTGTGTTTTTGTTTTCATCAACTAGTCTTCCTCTGTAAACCATTTCATGGTTTGATTTTTGAACTAGGTAAATGAACTTGCTTTTTTAAAAACAGTTAAATGTGTTTACAAAACCAGCTGACTTTTGACCTCCCCGAGAGGAGGTGGGGTGGGTAGCTGCTCCCTGAGTAGGTGGAGTCTCGGAGAAGTTTCCATGCGTAGGTGGTAAATAAGCCAGTCTCTGTGCTTGGCAGTGCCCACTGGAGCTGGGCAGAGTCCTGCCAGGTCAGCCTGGCTCGCGTCCACGCCTCTCCATCAGGAGCACCTGCAGGCACCCTGCCACTTCTCCTCGGGCCTTCCTGCTGGCACACCTCGGCCTGCCCACCCCCACCCACTTCCGCACTGCCACACCCAGCTCGGGGCTCCCTTCTCTCACCCAGGGGCACTGCCGCTGGTGGGTCTGCAGCAGTGGTCCGGCTCCACGCCGCAGCCCTGGTCAGGGGCCCAGTTACCAGGCTGAGAACCTTATGTCTGTAAGGCCTATGTCTAGTCTAGTTGGCCTCCTGCAGTCCCCAGGCTTAGGGAGCGTGTGTGTGTGTGTGTGTGCGCATTTATTTATTCTTGGTTAGATAAATCCCTTTCTTACCTTTTCACTCCATTCACTCACCACCAGTAGGAAATAGGTTTGGTTTTAAGACCTTCGTCTACGTACCACCCCACCACACGTCTGCGTTCATTCCAGAGGGTGAGGGCGGGAGGCCTCCAGGCCCGTCTCTGGCTGAGCTTCGGTATTGCCACCTTGGCTCCTCACCAACCTCATGGCTTTGTGTCCACAGTCCAGGCTGTGGGGCAGCCCTCTCGGGTCACGGCTCAGCCAGGTACGTACGAGTGAGGACCCCGGGGGCCCCCTGAGCCCAGCCCACATGGCCGGCCTCGGGGCTGGCCTCCACTCGCTCCCACCGCACACACCGCACACCCTGGCCGTCTAGCGGGGGCAGCTGCGCACCGGCCGCCAAGCTGTCCTCACGAGGCAGGGTCCGCACAGGGACCCCTTGCGTCTCACACCAGCTGCACATTCAGGGGGCGCTCCTTGGGTGTGATAGCTCGTTAGAAAGACACCACGAAAAGCTGTCTTAGTCATGCTTACAGGTTATTATAGTGAAAGGGTGTAAATTAAAACCAGCCAGTGGGAGAAGCACCGCAGGGTGAAGTCCAGGAGGGAGCCAGACGCTTGTGGCGTCTTCTCCCTGTGGAGTCAGGAGGTGTCAACGGACAAATGTGTGACAGTGTGAACGTGTGACAACGCGCACGGAAGCTCAGGAGCTGACCAGGGAGGCCCACTGCGCCTCCATGTCCAGGGTTTGTTGATACTTCATTGTGTATGCTTGACTGACTAGTCAGTTTTTTAGTTGGTTTGCTGACTGGTTGGTTGGTTGGTTGACTGGCTGGTTGGTTAGTTGGTTGGTTGTTCGGTTAGTGGGTTGGTTGGCTGGTTGACTAGTTGACTGGTTGGTTGATTGGTTGGTTAGTGGGCTGATTTGTTGGTTGATTGGTTGCCTACATGGTCAACCCTGGTGTCCAGGCGGACTGAGACATGTGGGCAGCCCCCACTCCACATCATGTTGTTTGCTGAGGACAAAGGCCAGACCTGTCTTAGGGCAAGGTTCAAATCTCTCCCGCTTCCTGACTTAGGGCAGGGGCTCCATATTGTGTGTGAGCAGTCTTGTGAAGGGCTCCTCTGGGACATGAGACGAAGGACCCTTTCGTCTGATTCTAAGTCTCTGCAGACCTTTTGCAGATGATGGAGAGGTAAACTCAGCCCGCTGTTGAAGCACCCATGTTCATGCTACTGTGCCTGTGTGTGCGTCTGCCTTTTTGACAGATGGCGACCTGGATGTGGTGTTCACCTCGTCCTCCAAGTGTGGAAAAGACAAGACAAAGTCTGTGTCCTCCACCATCTTCTTCCACTGTGACCCCCTGGTGAAGGACGGGATCCCCGAGTTCAGCCACGAGACTGCCGACTGCCAGTACCTCTTCTCCTGGCACACCTCTGCCGTGTGCCCGCTGGGGTAAGCGGGGTGCTGGCCCACAGTGTCCCCCAGCCCCAGAGTGCCAAGGCTGGCTCCAGAGATGAGTTGTTGCGAAGGAGAAGTTGTTACCTGGGTTGTGACCCTGTGTCTTCCCAGAGCAGAGAGTCGTGGTCCTGGAAGACCAGGGCAGCTGGTGTGTCCCCCTGAGTCTCTGCTCCAGAAGTGCCTCTGTGCCTTCAGGGCCCCGCAGCAGGGTCAGCAAGGCTGCAGGGGGGCGAGGCATGTTCTCCAAAGCAGCTCTCCTCATCCCCTTAGTGATGGAAGCTCGTGTGGCGGAGGCAGTGTCTTTCGGCCTTTCCTGCCCCTCCACCTCAGTCTCGGCGTCAGAGGGGTTTGCCCACGGGGGTTCTCCCGGCTAGTGGCTCGTGTCTTCCTGGGTGTGGGTGTGCACAGTCAGGGCCTGGGCCTCGCCGGGCAGGGGGCTGAGCGCTGTGGTCTCCCTGTAGGGCGGGCTTCGACGAGGAGATCGCAGGGGATGACGCCCAGGAGCACAAAGGGCTCTCAGAGCGCAGCCAGGCGGTCGGGGCAGTGCTCAGCCTGCTGCTGGTGGCACTCACCGCCTGCCTGCTCACCCTGCTGCTGTACAAGAAGGAGCGCCGGTAAGGAGAGGGGAGGGTCCGGGCGGGGGGCCAGGCCAGAGGCCCAGAGTCAAGCCCTGGCTTCCTCTTCTTGAGCAGCAGCAGCTAGAGCTCTTAAGACCCTGGACGCTGTGTTGTGTAGAGCTTCCTGCGATGACTGTCCGTGCGTCTGAGCTGTCAGGTCACGTGGCCAGATGCCCCATGGGCCTCAGCCCGAGCCCGCCCTGTTCCCAGGACATGGCTCGCTGCACGTGTCCCCACGTGAGCTGACCATCTTCTGATCAACTGACCCCTTCCCTTAAGAGGAGAGCATTTACGAGGTGCCAGCTGTGACCTCACCCCCATCCGTAGTCTCCCCTTTGGGGGATGAAAGGTCTTGTCACTCACGGGCAGGCCAGTGTGACTGTCCAGCAGGTTTCACGTCACCTGTGAACGAGGCCCAGGGCTCTGCATGTGGTCAGCCGTGTCCCAAGGGCAGGGATGGGCCGGCTCTGGGGCTTCCTATCTCCCCCCTCACCTGCCCACCAATCCAGAGGCAAATGACAGGGTCAGGAAGTGCTGACCACCACCACCCCAGAGGCCATCAGCCAGATGCTGGAGTGGGGCAGGAGGTCTGGGTGTGAGCTGGCCCTGGGTTTGCCACTCAGCCCGGTAATCTCAGCACAGCCCTGGGGTGGCAGGGAGGTGTGGGCTTGTTCCATCCGCATGCGGAAGAGCACGCGCAGAGATGTGGGGTAACTCACTCTGGTCTCTGTTAGCACCACAAAGACGGGGCGTGTCTTTGCATACAGGGTTTGAATCTGCTTCTCCTGATTCCATAGCCTTCCTTCCTCTGACTTGGCTCCAAGCCCTGCTGTTGTGGGTTGAGGGAGCGTGTGCTTGGGTGGGCACAGCCTCCTGTCGGGGGGCACAGGGTTGGGGATCCAGGGCGGGGTGGCTCCAGGCTGGAGTAACTGGAACCCCCTTTGCAGGGAGATGGTAATGAGCAGGCTTACCAACTGCTGCCGCCGGAGCGCGAACGTGTCCTACAAGTACTCGAAGGTAAGGCCTGCTGAGGCCTCCGGCGGCTTCCCGCCCCGTCCCCAACCCCGCTAGACACACACACACAGTCCACATGTCGAGATGTCGGCCAGTGGCTGCAAGGAAACCATCATCGCAGGCCGTTCGAAACCGCCGAAGGGGAAACTGCCTCTCGTAGCTCTCAACCTGAACACATTCTTTGTCCTTTCTTCTTCAAGGTTTTCCAATTGTGATGGCGGCTAATTTCTTACAGCATTTAATATTCAGATCGTTTCTACTTTTTTGGCTCTTCTACAGAAAGCATGACAATGAAACTTGTTGTGCCCTGGCATTTGGATGATTTCCTTTGGTTGAGTTTCTGGCAGTTGAGCCCAGGTGGCATAAATGCTCTCCTGGCTCTTGATTGTCCTGCCAGCTGCTTTCTAGAAGGTCTCCCTCAACTGCACGCATCCACGTGGTGTCCACCGGGCTCTTTTCCCCTTCGGCACCTCTCTCTACCACTTAGGGCTTCAGGATCAGAGGGCCCGTCCCTGAGTCCCTGACCCTGTCTGCCTTGGTCGGATCTCAGCAGGAGCTGGCGCTTGCCAGCCTTCCCCTTCCTCTCCCTGCTGGGGTTTCAGGGGTGGTCAGATGAGGTCTCAGGTGGGCCCATGGTCCCTGCGGTGTCCTGGCAGGTGAACAAGGAGGAGGAGGCCGACGAGAACGAGACCGAGTGGCTGATGGAGGAGATCCAGCCGCCGGCGCCGCGGCCCGGGAAGGAGGGCCAGGAGAACGGGCACGTGGCCGCCAAGTCGGTGAGAGCTGCCGACACGCTGAGCGCCCTGCACGGCGACGAGCAGGATAGCGAGGACGAGGTCCTGACGCTGCCCGAGGTGAAGGTGCGCCCGCCAGGCCGGGCTCCTGGCGCCGAAGGTGGCCCCCCGCTGCGGCCACTGCCTCGGAAGGCGCCACCGCCGCTGCGGGCGGACGACCGGGTGGGGCTGGTGCGTGGGGAGCCGGCGCGCCGGGGGCGGCCCCGGGCGGCGGCCACGCCCATCAGCACCTTCCACGACGACAGCGACGAGGACCTCCTGCACGTCTAGGCTCGCCCGCGCCGGCTCCGACCAAATCCGATGGGACTCCGTGATGCTTCTGTCCTTGGCCTTTAACGAAAACTGTCCAAAAAAGGGAAGAGTGTTGGTGGTGGGGGAGGAGGGGGGCGCCCCTCTCCGTGGGCACGGGGAGGAGGCGCGGCCGCTGATGGCCGCGCCAGCCCCGGGTCTGTCCCCAGCCCTCACCTTGAGCGTGGCCGCCGTGCGCTTCCTAAAGGCGCCGGGGCCAGACGCGTCTTGGGACTGAGGGCTGCCTTTAAGGAAGACCCTTGCTGCTTTAGGCCCTGTAGGGTATTTGATCATTATATTTTAGCATTTAATTCTCTCCTATTTATTGACTTTTGACAATTACTCAGGTTTGCGAAAAAAGAAAAAAAAAAAAAAAACCACCAACAGTTTTTTCCTGCCGGCAGGGGGGTAACCTTTCCTGTCCATCTTTTAGGCGGGGGGAGGCTGTGGGCATGCTCGGACGCTTTGAACTGGTCCACCATGTATCCTCTCAGTTAGACTCCACCACTCTGTCTCTTCTCTTTTGCTTCTGTGGCGTCAGGGCACACGGGTGTGTGCGTGCGCACACGCGTGGGTCCGCGGTTGCCTGGGCTGTGGAGGGAGCCGCCCGCTCTCTGCCTCCCGAGTCAGTAACAGCTGCAGCCTTTTTTTTTTTTTTGCATGATGTCTTCGATTCCAGGTGCACAGAGCACACTTATCAGTATTTCTCTCGCCAGCTGGTGAAGTCAAACAACCCACCCAAAGATTGATGTGTGTGTGTGTGTGTGCGTGTGTGCGTGTGTGCGCGCGTGCATGCGCACGCCTGTGCCTAGGTGCGCACATGTGTGTCTGAGAGAATGGGAGTCGAGATGTCAGACTTTTTTCCAGACTTGGGGTGTAGGTCTCACCTCTTCAGGTTCTCATGATACCACCTTTACTGTGCTTATTTTTTTAAGAAAAAAAAAAAAAGTGTCTATCGACCATTCGACCTATAAGAAGCCTTAATTTGCACAGTGCGTGACTCACGGAAGTTGCATGAAAGCCAGTGGGCCAGGCTCTCGCCCCCAGCCTTGCACTTGGATTCCCGCCTGGGCACGGCCAAGACCGGCCGCCCGGTCCGCAGGACGGGAGGGGGGACCGCGTCCTTCCCCGGCTGTTGGCGCCTTTCTCTGAAGTGTTTAACGAATGACTTTTCTGGCATTTATAGAGCTGTATATAGACTCAGTGGTATTCATATTCTGGAAAGCCAACCAACCCGCAGGGTTCCTGGGTTTGTACTCTTGTTTGGCTAGCTTATATGATTTCAACATGAGTGTATTTTTAAAAATTGATTTCTTTCCTCATTTTTTTTCCAATCAAATTTACTGTAATATAAGGTATTCAACGATTTGAATAAAAGATAAATTATTAACTGGGTGGTCCTGCTTTCTGCCCTTAAGTGAAAAGCCCCTGAGTTTGCTGCCGCGTCCGATGCCCTCTCTGCGTCTCCTGTCCCATTCCAAAGACAGTTGTGTCCGGGTGTCGGCCGGCCCTTCACAAGTGTCCCTGAGTCTCTCCGAGTGTAGATGCTTACTCAAGGCCCACGGGGGGCTCTGTCAGCTTCACCCACACCTGGTTCTTCCTCCTTCTAAGGAAGCAGACCTTGGGATATTTATTTATTTTTTTACCAAAACAGCCACCATGAGTGCAGATCCCACAGTCCTGGTATACAGCCCAGGCTTACATGGAGCGGGGAGGGGGGCTTCTCGTGCATGAATCTGGTTTCCACCTGAAATGACCGACTAGTAACTAGAGCTTCCCGGATGTTACTATGAAGACAGACCGAGCAGGGAGTATGATGTCTGACTATAGACTTATCGGAGTCAGCGCCCTTCCTTTCTGCTCATGTTCTGATTATTTCCAACTGGAGAGACTGTTTTCCCCTTGAGAACTTACAAGCATCTCTCTCGAGACGGACACTCTGGGGTCTTACATAAAGGTTTGCGTTGTGGCCCACGGTTGCTGGTTCTCAGATGCTGTGTCCAGGAAACTTGTCCAAGCCACTCCCTTTTCACTAAGACACAGGAGTCCTCTCTGCCTGGAGAGGCACTCGCGGGCCCTGTGAGTGAACTTGACCCTTCATCGGCTCCTCGGGCTGTCTTCCCTGGTGGCCAGCTGTGCCAGCCGCAGGGAGACGGGGATGTGACCACGCGTGTGAGGTGTTTGCTCACGCTCTTTTCTCGAGCACCTTGGTAATCTCTTCCCCTGAGCCCCTTCAAATTGACTAACAGTCTTTGCCAGCTGTGGTCGTAGGAGTTTAGGAAAACGCTCCCCGACAGCAAGTAAGAATTACAACCTTTCACGAGTCTAGTCTAGTTTCCTTTTAACCAAGATTTTAAGCCCCACCTTTGTTGAGACTGTGTATTGAACGGCAGGGGGCTGGGATAAGTGGAAGGTCAGGACAGTGTAGGCAAACCCTGTGCCCAGGAACATCCACGCAAGAGTGGAGACCCAGCTCCCACCAAGAGCTTTCTAGATGCAGCTGTCTGCTTTCCACCAACCTGTGACACGCTGGCCACAACCACCTTCAGGGAGGTCGACGGCCACCCCAGGGGGCTGTCTAGAAGGAATTCTTCCACCCCTTTGCACCAGATCAAGAAGTGGGCGTGGAGGACATGGAGGTCTTATCTTTCTTCCAGGGGTCAGGTCACCAGCAGGTGGTGTGCCTTGGGGTGGGGGCCAGGTTAGATTGATTAGAAACCCCTTCACCAGCTTTGGAGAATCCCGTGACCCAGCGGGACATGACTTCTTCTTCAGATGAACTTGGCCGACGGGGAGTTGGCAGCTCAAGGGTGGCTGAGAGTGTTGTGCCTCCCAGGAGGGTGGGTCACTGGACGAATCCCGGGCAGGGTGGTCCTGCAGCTCCTCTCCAGGCTGCACGGACTCCAAGGCAGGGAGCTGGGTGTTTGGCGACAGAGTGGCCAGAGGTGCTGGGGAGGTAAGGCTGGAGCGTTATTGTGGAGCTTGAGGAGCCCCATGACAGTCACTGTCATTCCCATCCTGGGGGAAGTGAACTGTTTTCCCTAAAGATGCAGGGGAAGGTCAAAGTCAGGCTGTGAGTTATTACTCACATTTCTTTGCTTCCTCCTGGTAGTGAGCTATGGGCTTCCATGACAGCTCAGTTGCTAAAGAGTCTACCTGCAATGCAGAAGACCCCGGTTTGATTCCCGGGTCAGGAACATCCCCTGGAGAAGGGAAAGGCTACCCATTCCAGTATTCTTGGGCTTCCCTGGTGGCTCAGTTGGTAAAGAATATGCCTGCAATGTGGGAGACCTGGGTTTGATCCCTGGGTTGGGAAGATCCCCTGGAGAAGGGAAAGGCTACCCACTCCAGTATTCTGGCCTGGAGAATTCCGTGGACTGTATAGTTCATGGGATCGCGAACAGTCGGACACGACTGAACGACTTTCACTCCCTTTCTTTACTTCTTATGCTGTTTTGGGCAGTTGGTGAATCAATAAAGTTTACTTATACTGCTGTTTTGATGCAGTTAGAGGAAAACAGAATTGAACAAATGGTCCTGTCACCCCTGGACAGGGAGAGCGTGTCAGGGGTCACCTGGCGGGGCTCTGGGCACCCCCCTAGGGGAAGCATCCCGAGAGCAGGCCTCACTCCTCCAGAGCAGCGCTGAGTCATGGGGGCAGGCACCGTGAGGGGCAGGTCCCAGGCAGGCCCTGTGACCCTTGGCTTCAGATGAAAGAAATGAAATTGATGAAACGTACCAGGCAAAGAACTTTATTCCCTGAATCACATGAAAGTGAACTGCTTCCATGATGCCTTGGGACGTCACCACCCCTGCCGACCCCCAAAACAACACACATGGACCCTCGAGCTGTGGTGCCTCCGGTCTGCTGGTTGTCATGGCAACACTGTTTTCACTAAGAGGACCCCACTCAGAATCCTGCCCCCTTCAGTTGCCCTGTCTTGAGTTTCCCTCCATCAGGGAAGCTGGTCTTTGACTTTAGTGACCCTGACTTGAGGTCGCCCTCCTCACCCACGATCACCCTCTGCCACCCCTGATGGGCGCCCTCCCCTCAGGGCCGGCCTTGCCCAGCCCACCACCATCCCGCTCTGCCCACCTTGTGGCTTCCGGGGGAAGGGCTCAGGATGAAAGAAGGCGCCCCTTTTGCTGCCCCGTGTCTCACACAGCACACTCCCCGCAGGGCCCCACACGGAACACTTGTTCTGCGTGGTTTTTGACAGGTTCTGCAAACACTGGAGAGGACTTAGCTTTAAGAAAATTTGGAAAAGGCTGAATTTGAAGGGAAATGGCCTTTCTTGGTACGAGGCAGAAGGTCTTTCGAAGGCGAGATGGCTGACTGCACATGAAGTCCGTGTAGGGAGCGTGGCCGGCGAGTCTCCTAGAAGAGGAGCGGCACATGGTGGTCCCTGGGACCTGGGGGTGTGCGGACCGCCCAGTGGGGATGCTGTCACGGTGGGCGGGGCTCTGCATTCCCCGGAAGGTCCCATGGAGCAGGGTCCTGGTGGACTGCGAGGGCACACAGATGGTTAACAGTGACCATGGCCAAGTGGGCCCCGTCTGCCTCTCACCTGCCCTCCCCAGAGGAAGGCTTTGCTCCCTGCCCCCACTATTTGTGTCCCCCCAACACCACTCTCCCTGGGGTCAAAGTCCCCAAGAAACCAACCCTCAGCCCTGATGCTGAAGCGCAGTTGACCCTTGAGCAGCACAGGTTTGAACTGCACGGATCTACCTAGATGCAGATTTTTTTTCAGTAAATAACATGGTACTGAAAAAATGGTTGACAAAAATAAGGATATCACACGACACAGGACAATGAGATGAAACTAAAAATTTCCGTGTCCTTAAATGAAACTCTCCAGGGAGCCAGAAAGCATGTGCCTTCATTTAGGTCTCATCCAGGGCGGTGTTAGTGCTTGGACTGAAGGGAGCCCTCTGCAGAGACTAGAAGGCCCAGAAGGGCCTCTCTACCTAGGCGCCTACCACCGGGGCCTCTGAGGAAAAAGCTCACCCACCGCCCCAGGCTTTCCTAATCCTCTCGGCTGCACCCTGGGCAGGAGGGAGGGTGAGTGTTGGCCCGTTTTACAGACGTGAACGTTAAGGCTTAGCAGATGTGTGGTGTACTGATGGAGGTGGATCTGAATGACTCCAAAGCCCCTCCCCATCCGTGTGCTGTCCGCGTGCTCGGTGGATGTCCCCTGTCCCCATCCGTGTGCTGTCCGCGTGCTCGGTGGGTGTCTCCTGTCCCCATCCGTGTGCTGTCCGCGTGCTCGGTGGATGTCCCCTGTCCCCATCCGTGTGCTGTCCACGTGCTCGGTGGATGTCCCCTGTCCCCATCCGTGTGCTGTCCGCGTGCTCGGTGGATGTCCCCTGTCCCCATCCGTGTGCTGTCCGCGTGCTCGGTGGATGTCCCCTGTCCCCATCCGTGTGCTGTCCGCGTGCTCGGTGGATGTCCCCTGTCCCCATCCGTGTGCTGTCCGCGTGCTCGGTGGGTGTCCCCTGTCCCCATCCGTGTGCTGTCCGCGTGCTCGGTGGATGTCCCCTGTCCCCATCCGTGTGCTGTCCGCGTGCTCGGTGGATGTCCCCTGTCCCCATCCGTGTGCTGTCCGCGTGCTCGGTGGATGTCCCCTGTCCCCATCCGTGTGCTGTCCGCGTGCTCGGTGGATGTCCCCTGTCCCCATCCGTGTGCTGTCCGCGTGCTCGGTGGATGTCCCCTGTCCCCATCCGTGTGCTGTCCGCGTGCTCGGTGGATGTCCCCTGTCCCCATCCGTGTGCTGTCCGCGTGCTCGGTGGATGTCTCCTGTCCCCATCCGTGTGCTGTCCGCGTGCTCGGTGGATGTCTCCTGTCCCCATCTGTGTGCTGTCCGCGTGCTCGGTGGATGTCTCCTGTCCCCTTGGTCAAGGGAAGGCCGTCCTTTCAGAGGCTCGGGCCAAACGCCTGGTACCTCTGGACCCCTCACTGGCTCTCACACCCCACATCCAGCCCATCAGCATATCCTCCCACCTCCACCTGCAATCAGACCCTGAATGCGTTTCTCTCCAGCCCTGCTGGTGCCATCTGGTCCAGCGCCCTGGGCCCAGCTGGGCAGTGGCAGCTTCCCCGTGCTTGGCTCAGACGACCTCAGGGGGCTTCCCTCGCCCTGGGTGAAGCCCCAGTCCCGCGGGGCCCTGTGTCCAGGCCCGAGGCCCGTCTGGCCTCAGTCCTGCTCCCTTGGCTTGGCTCTACGGCTGCCCCACGGGCCTCCTCTCTCAGCCTGCCCAGCCCCTGCTTTTCTTCTCTCTGGAACGTTCATCCTCCAGTTCCCACCCCCCAGAGCCCACTCTCCTGCCTCCCTCAAGGCTCAGCATCCCAGAGGCCACCCCTGACCCCTGATTCTTAAGGCTGCAGCCCCCCTTCCTGCTCGAGGTATCCGTAGCACTCCCTACCTGCGAAGACACCGTCTCCATACTTCCCTCACTGAGCTCAGATCTCTACCCTGAGATGCTGGTTCCTCTGTTAACGGCTCTGTTCTCCCTGCCAAGAGCAGGGCCTGGCAGACCGCAGGTGCTCTACTTTGCAGGGAGTAAGTGTGTGGGTGGGTTCCTTAGTGGGACAGGGTGGTGGGTAGCTGAGGGCCAAGCCAGGATCTCTTGGACAAGGTTTCAGAACAGTGTCTGGAGGCTGGTCCTGTAATGTTCTCGCATCATCCGGAAAAGAGCTGAAGACCCAGGTGATGCCCGTATCCTCCCTGGCCTCTGCCAATGTTACTGGGCCAGCCCCCATCCCCCAGGGGCCCCCAGCCCCAGGGGTGGCATCTGTGGGCACTGGGCCCTGGAGCTTTGGGGGCAGGGCGGGTAAGTCAGGATGAGGTGATGCTTCTGTGTCCAGGTCCCAGGACAGGCGGGGACAAAGAGGACCGTCACGGCAGGTGAGGCAGACACAGACGACTGGAGGACCATCCCTGTCCCTGGAAGAAATGGAGGTAGAAGACTCCTGCCAGGAAACACTGGCAGCACGTCAGGGCCTTGTACAGTGAGCGCCATGGGCAAACCCTGGCATCCGTACTAAAGCACAGCTTAATAAACCATCCTCAACCATCAAAACAAAAACAAAAACAAAAACAACTGACTGAGGCCTGGGAGGAGGAAGCACTCTGCCCAGCAGCCTTCAGTGTCAGGACTTTGGGGCAGGAAATGCAGACCCAGCAGAGCCGGCCTGACTCCGGGAAGGAGCTTGAGGTGCAGGGAACGCACTTTGCCCCTAAGACAGGCTTTGCCCCTGAGGGCCTTGCGGGAGCCTTATCATGGGCTCCCATGTTATTCCCACACCTCTGGTGGCTTCCACGCTCCCCACTGGAGTTAATGCCTGTCCCCGATGGCATCATGGAGCCATGCTGCCTTGGAAGAAGATGTCAGGGTCACCGGGGGACCCCTCCGGACAGCACAGAGAGGGAAACAGCAACCCTGGGGCCAGGCCTGGGACAGCCACGGCCCCCCAACCACTGTCCCCAGCTCAGCCTGGTGGGAGGGGCGCCCTGTGATGGAAGGAGCTTCGGGGCCACAGGGTGGGAGGCAGGCCAGCCTGTCTTCGCAAAGCCCTCCTGGAAAATCAGCCCAGTTGTGTTGAAATCAGTCCACTGGGAGGTCATCTGGACCTGGGGAATCCCTGGTGGCCGGGCTTTCATTCTGCAGCTCTGGGCTTGCCCCGAACGGCTGTTCCTTTTCTGTTTTCCCAGAGGGGAGCCCAGCCTCTGTCCTTAACTTCAGGAGGTCCCAAGGCCTGGGGTGAACTGTCCTGGAACAAAGGACATGTCTTGCACAAAATCTGTGTTTTGAGCTGCTGGGCGAGTTGAGCTGCATCACAAGAGTCCTGGAAACACGGTTGTTGGTCACTAGCCCTGTGGCTTTCAGTGAATTGATTTCTTAAGAACTGGCCAAGAACCAGTGGCATGACAGCGGACAAGGGCCTCGGTTTCTTGTCTCTAACCTCGAAGTTTCTCACGGGATCACATAGTGAATATTGTGCTCAGAGAGGAGTCTGGCCCGTCACCCCCGATGCCAGTGAGGACGGTGGCACTGGCCTTTCCCAGGCGACACTTACCCGCCAGCCTGGGTCACTTCTGCAGTCTGGACCCCGGGATGACCGGCCACCCCATGTGCACCTGGCCGAGGGGCTTGGAGACAGAGTCGGGGGGAGCCGTGCAGAGCCGTGCACAGGTCTCCCTGCTCTGGGGTCCGAGGGGGAAAAGAGCTCTCAGGACACTGAGACCAGGAGGGCAGCTCTGCCCAGACCTGGGTGCCTGCCATCTCCTCGAGGAAGAGTGCGTGGTGGGTCCGGTCCGGCCTGGAGAGTGGGTGCGGGGAGGGCCTTGCTTGCTTCCTCCCCACAATGAGCTGAGAGCAGGGCCTTAGCACCCGGCCGCTTCCCAAGCCGAGGACGCAAGGCAGGGGAGCCCTGTGCATTCAGGGCCACTTGTGGTGGAGAAAAACAGGGACATCCTTGTGTGTAGGAAACCCCATTCTCCTTTCTCCCGTGAGTCCTCCTCACTCCTCTCCCAGGACACTTCACTTCAGGTCACCGAATGCAGGGCTTTTGCCCACACCAGACACTTGCCTGCAGTGCCAGCCAGGTGTCCCACAATTTAACCCACTTCTGACCCCCTCGGCCTGGAGAGAGGCTCAGACCCCACCGGTTAAGGGCTCAGTCCCACGAGACCGCCCCTCCTCGGATGCCAGTCACTATTAGGGCCCCAGGTGACCCACAGTTCTGCCTGACTTGGCTACAGATCAGGGTCCTCTGACTTCTTCCCTCTTTGGAGTCAACTAATTTGTTAGCAAGTGTTACCTGCTCAGTTGTGTCCAATTCTCTGCGGCCCCATGGACTGTAGCCCACCAGACTCCTCTGTCCATGGAATTCTCCAGGTAAGAATACTGGAGTGGGTTGCTGTTTCCTTCTCCAGGGGATCTTCCTGACCCAAGGATCGACCCCGGGTCTCCTGCACTGCAGGTGGATTCTTTACCAACTGAGCCATGGGGGAAGCCTCTGATTTCCTAAAGCGGCTCACAGAAGTTAGGGAACTGTTGACTTGTCCACCAGATTATTAGAGAATATGGTGCAGCATTGAAGGAGCCAGGAGACACACAGGGCGGGGGTGGGGGGTAGGGGGTGGGTCCCAGTACAGGAGCTGTGGTCCCCACGGACCTGGGGTGTGGATATGATTGCTCTGAACCCCGGGTAGTGGGGCTGTTATGCAGGCTTCACCCCATCGGCATGACCCATGACTGACCATGTCAGCCCTTTATGCTCAAGAGAATGGGGAGATGGGGCTGAAAGTTCCAAGTTTCTAATGACACCTCGGTCTTACCTGCAGGCAGGCACCCACCCAGAGTCTTTTTGTGATCCCATGGACTGTAGCCCACCAGGCTCCTCTGTCCATGGGACTCTCCAGGCAAGACCACTGGAGTGGGTTGCCGTTTCCTCCTCCAGGGGATCTTCCTCACCCAGGCACGGAGCCTGCATCTCCTGTGTCCCCTGCGTCGGCAGGCGGGCTCTTCACCAGCAGTGCCACCTGGGAAGACCCTAGCACACAACCATAGCTTGGTCTTACCCGTGACCAGGAGCCACCCACAAGCCCGCCCAGAGTCACCTCATGGAACAGAAGACACTCCTAGGAAGTGTCAAGGGTTTCAGGGGCCCTGTGCCAAGAACAGGGAGGGGTGATGGAGACACAGTTCTATTATCTCACTCAGGCAGGAAGGGCAGCACCTGGCCTGGGTGAGCTGATGCCTTGGGGAGGTTTGCCCCCCTCCCTGCCCTCTCCCCTCCCACAGCACCCCAGTTGGTGCTCAGCTCAAGTAGGGAAGTAGTTTGCACAGCTGCAGCCTCCTCCTGTCTCACCAGAGCAGCTGGTGCACCGCTGGGCTTGGGGCCAGCTCCCCGTGTCCACGGAACAGAGAGATGAGGGTCCCGGGAACAAGAGGGCACCCGGCACCCGTTCATCTGTTATCTGTCCCTCTTGCGTGCGTGGAGGCGGGACCCAGCCTTAATGTTCTGTGTCCTCCCAGGCTGAAGTGGGGGAGGGGGAGGTGTTCTCTGCCTGCGGCCCTTTGATCTTTTCTACCAGCAACTCTGCCCAGGAAACCCATCAGGATCTGTGCCTAGAGGGCCCCTGTGGCCCACTTTCCTGGGGATTCAGGGTGGGTGCATCGTGGTCCAGCAGCCAGGAAACTGCCTGCGGACAGAGTGATGCCAGGAGAAGTCCTTTGTGGGTCCTGAAGAAGGCAGTCGTTCTACCCTGGGATAAGGATGTAGGGAAGTGAGTCAGTCTGGGGAGCTTGGCTCTCCCATCGCCCATGGCCAGACCCTCCATGCACACTGCTTGAGACACCCCATCGTGAGTAGCAGGTCAATAGCCTGGCAGCCCGTGTGCTGTTTTTGTTTATCTGGATGATAAAAAAGCTTTCAAGCAGAGGATCCCTCTGGAAGAGCCTGAAAGAGACTGCTGGGAGGGTCATGGCCACCTTTGCTCTCTCCCTTGGCTCTGGGAACCCCAGTGCCACAGAATCAGGTCCTCAGCCCAGGTGACTTCCCCCAGCCCAGCAGTCTGACCAATCATCCTCCTCCTATCCCTGCCTGAAACCTGCCCTGTGGGTGAAAGATTGTTTCCAGCTGGTTGGCTTCCAAGGCCAAGATGCTTAGACAGCATTTCGACTTCAGACCAGCCCATTGCAGAGAAACCCACATAAGACCCTGACCCCGGGCCCTGCAGCTGCTGTGGTCCGCTCAGAGCGATGCGCGTGGAGGCTCAGTCATGCTCACTGTAGATGATGTACTGGAGCAGGTTGGGGAGTTCGGTTGGTTCCAGAAGCAAACCTTCCTGATCCTGTGCCTGCTCTCGGCCGCCTTCGCCCCCATCTACGTGGGCATCGTCTTCCTGGCCTTCACCCCGGACCACCGCTGCCGGAGCCCCGGGGTGGCGGAGCTGAGCCGGCGATGCGGCTGGAGCCTGGCGGAGGAGCTCAACTACACGGTGCCAGGCCCGGGACCCGAGAGCCAGTGCCTCCGCTACGAGGTGGACTGGAACCAGAGCACCCTTGGCTGCCTGGACCCGCTGGCCAGCCTGGCTACCAACGGCAGCCCCCTGCCCCTGGGCCCCTGCGAGCAGGGCTGGGTGTACGACACGCCCGGCTCCTCCATCGTGACCGAGGTAAGAGCAGGCCTTCGCTGTGGGGATAATGATGTGGGTTTCAGGGCAGAGAGGAAACATGATGAATCCTACAGGCTTCGATCCCACATCAGCAAAGAGGGAGCGGGGTCGTGTTCTCTGAACTCTGGCGTATCAGACTCCGTACTGGGCACTGCCGTTCCTCCCTTGTTCAATCCTCCGCACACTCTGGGTGTTAGAGGAGGGAACTGGGGCTCAGAGACACCATCGCCTGCCAGGCTGAGCTGGACTGCTTGGATGGGGGGCCCCCAGGGAGACTGGCTTCCTCACCCTTCTGCCCCAGTGGCTTCTCCACGGGCCTGCAGAATCCACCTGGGGGCCAGCGGCCCCACCATCAGAGATGAGAGGCCCCCTCCCTCCATTCACAAGCCGTGGACATGTGACAGCTCAACGCTGGTCTCTGAGGCGGTGTGGAAGCTGCCCTGGAGTCTGACTGAGTCTCAGCCACGCCCTGAGTTGGCTAAGTGTCGCTGTGTAGGTTACTCAGCCTCTCTGAGCCTCAGTTCTCTCATCAGTAAACCAGTGATGACAATGACCTGCTTCCCAGGGTTCGGCCGAGGACCGTGAAGATGCTGATCAGACAAGCCAGAGAGTGGCTGGGTCAGCACCCCTGGGTGTCCAGCACCCAGCTGCCCTGAGTGTCTCCTCCACGGCCCACAGGAGAGCAGGATGGCGGCAGAGCACTTGCCTAGATAGGTTAGTGGGTTATCTGAGCGTTTGCTTTGAGAATATCTCACTGAGAAGCCAGCAGATTTCTTTCCTTCATAGACCCTTTGGAAAGTGCTATTCTGTGACAAGAGTAAGCACTTGGAAACTGATCTCAAGGTCACTTGGCGAAGTCACAGGAGAAGTTTAGACACATTAGTCGCTCAGTCGTGTTCGACTCTTTGCAACCCCATGGACTGTAGCCTGCGAGGCTCCTCTGTCCATGGGATTCTCCAGGCCAGAATACTGGAGTGGGTTGCCATTTCCTTCTCCAGGGGATCTTCCCGACCCAGGGATTGAACCCTGCATTGCAGGCAGATTCTTTACCATCTGAGCCACCAGGGAAGCCATTTGGTGAAGCCACAGACCAGAACTATGCAAAGTCTGTCTGTTAGCAAACTGCTCACCTGAAGCAAGGTAGCTGAGTGGCCTGAGCAGCGCACATCTAGCTGGAGAAAAGCGCCGTGTCTGCCCCTCCAGCCCCACGGCCCACTGTCTTGGGGGACAGGGAGCAGGTGTGGGTGCCCTTGCTCAGACGTCTGGTCTCTGAAGTGTCCTCCAACCACAGATGTCCAGGTAGAGGATCGCCTCCCAGGGATGCTGAACTGGCCGCTCTTCTAGCTGGAAATCTAGAAACAGACCCAGACGGGGACGTATTGTTCTCTGTGGCTGAGGCATACTCTGCTTGGAAAGGATCAGCTAGGTGCAAGAATTCATCCATTCACCCCCCCGTCTATTCCCTCAGTAACCATGTCCTGAACTTTTCCTTTGTTCTGGCACTGGGTATGATGCCAGGAGGGACACAGAAGAAGCCCGTGAAGTTCAAGGAGTTTGCAGTCTCCAGGGAGCCAGGGAGGGGTGGTGACCGTGAGAATAAGATCAGTGTCCCAGACAGGGAGGGGGACCTTACTATTCAGCTGGCCGCTGGGGCCTTCCAGCAGGAGGTGGCAGACTTTCTACATTGGATGTAGTTGATTGACAGTGTTGTGTTAGTTTCAGGCAAGGGGATTCAGCTATGCCATCCCAGGCTAAGTCGCTTCAGTCGTGTCCGACTCTGCAACCTCATGGACTGCAGCCCACCAGGCTCCTCTCTGTCTGTGGGATTATCCAGGCAAGAACACTGGAGTGGGTTACTGTGCCACCTCCTTGACTCAGTTATATACATGTAGATATCTATTTTTTTTCAGATTCTTTTCCCTTCTAGGTTATTACAAAATATCAGATATAATTCCCTATGCTACACAGTAGGTCCTTAGGACGGAGTATTTGAATGGGACCCAGGGTGGTATTTTGAGCTGCTAGGACAGCAAGCAGGGTGCGTTGGGGAGTGTGAACCAAAGCTCAGGGGAGGGGGGCAGGGACCACGTTCAGGGAGCAATGGGTTGGTGGAGTGACTGGAATCCAGTAGAGGAGTCATGGACAGAATGGTGGCAGCTCAGCTTTGGGCCAGAGGGCTGAGATCTTACATCAGGTCACCAGATAAAATGCTGGACGCCCATTAAATTTGAATTTCAGGTAAACAATGAATATTTATTTAGGATAATTAGGTCCCAGGTATTGCATAACATTTGATACTGACAGCTGAGGCTGGGAATTCAGATACTGCTGAGGACATGATTGCACTAAAAAAAAAAGTGTTGCTTATCTGAAATTCCAGTTCGGAGGGGCACCCCATATTTTTTTTGCTCTAAAACTGGCAACCCTACCTTTGTGCCAAGTGGCAGTTCAGGCATAGCAAGAAGACAGTCCTCACTGGACCTTGGGAACGGTCCAGGTGCTGGTGGAGAGTGGAGGTGACGCTCCCCAGAGGTGGGGAGAGCTTGAAGAGGCCGACACGGGCCCTGGCAGGACTGTCAGCCAACGCGGCTGTCACAGGATCAAAAAGGATTGATTTAAGAGACGCAGACCTGGCAGGGGCTGGGGAGGAGGAGGGGCCCGATTTGCCAGAGGGTCCTGGCCGGGGAGGCAGGCAGCTGAGACCTGAGCAGTGAGGCTGGAACACAGGGAAGTAGCAGCTCATTCATGTGGGGAGCCTGGCCTGGGCAGGGGCCCTGGGGAGGGGACACAGTCCCGACTGGCTGACGGTGGTAACCGGGAGCAGTCTTCCAGGTCCTCGGGGACCCGAGCACTCTGGGGAGGACTGGGGGAGACAGGGGAGGGGTTGTGGGCTAGGGCTCACCTGGGGGCACGCTAGTGTACTGGGGGTGGGATCCAGCTGGAGGTGAGGAGGCGATGAGACGCGGGGCCTCAGGAGTGGAGGACTGCTTCTCCTGGACGGAACGCGCCTCCTCTGACTCACCCTTCCCACTGCTTCACAACAACTTTTGCCTCCTGCCCTCAGCCTAAGCTGAAGCTTGTTTGGGGGAGAACCTCCCTAGTTATTCATTTCTGCAGAAATAATCTTTCACATGGCCTTGCCTTGGACGTTGGAATTGGCTGAAGGGAACGTGACGAGCTGACCTCTCTGAACACCCAGCTCCCCGTCCCTCCCCACCCTGAGGGCAGAGGTCAGGGTCCATTTGGGGTAGGAAGGTTTCCCAACTCACCTGATCCCCGGGATCACCTGGATTCTGACCCATGATCTGCGGAGACAGAACCCACGGGAACATGGATTCTAACAAGGACGCTGGGTGACTGTGTGCCACGTGAGCTTGGCCAGCCTGCTGCTCTACAGGCCATGTCCACCACACAGCCTGGCCCCGGAGAAATCCCCAGTGAAGTCCCAGCAGGGAGAGGGACCGGGCCTAGGAGACCCCACCCCATCCCGTGCGCCCCCTGTACAAACTCCAGGCTTTCCATCTTCCTAGAGGCACAGAGGGTCCCTGGGGACAGTGGCTGGGTCTGGGATCTCAGAGGGCAGGCAGGTGCCTGCAGACAGAGCCCCTTGGCATAGCTGGGGGCAGAGTTCTTAAAGGAGGCAGCATCAGTAGGGAAGGCCAGGCCCCCCTTCCTGCAGTTCCATGAGCTCCCTGGCTTCTGCACGCCCCCAGAGCAGGATGGCACGCAGGACATTTCAGGGAGGGTGGCAGAGATATTGTACAAAGATGCTGATTGCAAAGAGTAGAACAAACACCCCAAAACCATTGCCCTGTGGCTTCGGGGGCGTCTAGTATGCACAGAACATCGTCCTGGGTGATGTAGGTGGGGGCTCCAGAGAGGCCGCTGGAGAGGCTGACCTGGGCCAGCGAGATAACAGCTCTCAGGAGCGGCCTCCCCCGAGTTCCACTGACAGGGCCCAGGGCCGCAGAGAAGCCGAACAGTGGCAGGAGAAACTCCCCAGGGCGGTGTGCTTCCAGCTGAATTTTCAAGGGAATAAACACCGGGAGTGAGAGTTGGACCATAAAGAAAGCTGAGCACCGAAGAATTGATGCTTTTGAACTGTGGTGTTGGAGAAGACTCTTGAGAGTTCCTTGGACTGCAAGGAGACCCAGTCAGTCCATCCTAAAGAAGATCAATCCTGAATATTCATTGGAAGGACTGATGTTGAAGCTGAAACTCCAATACTTTGGCCACCTGATGCGAAGAAAAGATTGAAAAGACCCTGATGCTGGGAAAGATTGAAGGTGGGAGGAGAAGGGGATGACAGAGGATGAGACGGTTGGATGGCATCACCGACTCGATGGACATGAGTTTGAGCAAACTCCGAGAGCTGGTGATGAAACAGGGAAGCCTGTCCTGAAGTCCATGGAGTCACAAAGAGTAGGACACGACTGGGCAACTGAACTGAACTGAAACATCTGGATCAGCCAAGAATGGGGGAGATGCTGATTGCCTCCAAGAGCTGAGCTATTCACAGGAGCAGACAAGATCTGGGCATAAGGCAGGTGGTAGCACGAGCTGATTGTTAGGTTCTGAAAGTCAAACGGTAGCAGGGAGTTTTACCTTTTTGTTTATTTTTTTAAAGTGCTCATGATTGACCACTGGGCCAGGACAAGGGCATGGTTCATACATGCAACTCTAAGTTTTTACAGGAGATGGGTAGCAAAGCCTCCCAGGTAATAAAACACACCTAGACAGCATATTCAAAAGCAGAGACATCACTTTGCTGAAAAAGGTTTGTCTACTGAGAGCTATGATTTTTCCAGTAGTCATGTACAGTTATGAGAGTTGGACTATAAAGAAGGCTGAGCTCCGAAAAACTGATGTTTTTGATCTATGGTGCTGAAGAAGACTCTTGAGAGTCCTGTGGACTGCAAGGAGATCCAACCAGTCCATCCTAAAGGACATCAACCCTGAAAATTCATTGGAAGCAATCATGCTGAAGCTGAAACTCCAATACTTCGGTCACTTGATGAGAAGAGCCGACTCATTGGAAAAGACCCTGATGCTGGGAAAGACTGAAGGCAGGAGGAGAATGGGATGACAGAGGATGAGATGGTTGGATGGCATCACTGACTTGATGGCATCACTGACTCGATTGATATAAATTTGAGCAAATCCCAGGAGATAGTAAAGGACAAGAAAGCCTGCCATGCTGCAGTCCCTAGAGTCACAGAGTCAGACGTGACTGAGTGACTGAACAACAAAAACTAAAGCCTCATTTAAAAAGTTAAATGGTTCATTATTTACTAAACCATGGGCACATGGTTTCTCCCTGCAGTGCCCACAGTGGCTTCATGATGGTGACAGGAGCAGCTCCACACATACCTTCCAGACAGGAGACCGAGGCCCCCCTACTTTCTGCCCCTCTGCACTCCAAGCGGGGATGCTTCTGCACTCGGGCCTCCCAGAGCGCCCACGCATGTTGGCATCACCATGAATGTGCCAAACACGGAGGGGCGGTCCCTGAACCTCACTCCCAATAACGCCCAGGCAGATCGGCTCATGTCTTTGCCTCTGTCCTTCTGCCTCGGTTCCTCCCAGGCACATGGGACCCTCCGCATCTCCTGCCGCCTCTGGGTTCCCCCTTCCCCCGCATGCAGGGCTGCTCCCCAGAAGCCCCCACCAGCTGGCCTCTGCTTCTTTGCTCAGAAATTCTCATGTTGATACTCACAGTTCCATCAGTCATGACAAATTTACACAATTATTGGGTAGAATTTATGGAATAAAACATGTGATTCAGTTCAGTTCAGTCACTCAGTCATGTCCAGCTCTTTGCGACCCCATGGACTACAGCACACCAGGCCTCCCTGTCCATAGCAACTCCTGGAGCTTGCTCAAACTCACGTGCATTGAGTCGGTGATGCCATCCAACCATCTCATCCTCTGTTGTCCCTTCTCCTCCTGCCCTCAATCTTTCCCAGCATCAGGGTCTTTTCCAATGACTCAGTTCTTCGCATCAGGTGGCCAAAGTATTGGAGTTTCAGCTTCAGCATCAGTCCTTCCCAGGAATATTGAGGATTGATTACTTTAGGATGGGCTGGTTGAATCTCCTTGCAGTCCAAGGGACTCTCAAGAGTCTCCTCCAACACCACAGTTCAAAGCATCAATTCTTTGGTCCTCAGCTTTCTTAATTAAGGGTTTTTACCAATTCTGGGAAACACGTCATATTTATTTTACATCATTTTCGTTTTTGGAGAATTACTTTGCTGTATTTCCTTTAGAAACCTTACCGTTTGGCCACCCTGTCCTTTGACAACTATCAGGGGTACCTGACAACAGACTCTTTAATTAGTGTGTATTGAGGGTAAACCCAAGATAAAGATATTAGGCGTGTAATGACACTGCCTGAGATTCCCCAGAAACCCTGAAGTTGTCTTATGAAAATGTGGTGAAAGGAAAGGATGTGAGGGGCCCTGGGATCCCACAGTTTTGTGTCATGCGTTGACATTTTCTGCAGGGAAAACGGTAGGCATAGTTTAACTTACAAACAGTCTTGTGTGTTTTGGCCCCTCCGACCCGCAGTTTAACCTGGTGTGTGATGACTCTTGGAAGGTGGACCTCTTTCAGTCCTGTGTGAACTTGGGCTTCTTCCTGGGCTCTCTGGGAGTCGGCTACATCGCAGACAGGTATGTAAAGGTGGATCCGACCAAGCACAGCGTCAACACCATGGGAAGAAGGGACTTGAGCAGACAGTGGTGGGAGAAGTGGCCAGAGGGGATCTTTGCAGAAGCTGAGACCCGACACGGTAGGGAGTGCGGGACGATTTGGGGCAAGACGACGGAAGGAAGGTGGGGATTTAGGGGGGATTTCAGAGCCAGGCAGGTTGTGTAGCTCAATGCGGGGCTCAGAGGAAGGGGGCACAAAGCCAAGGATTATGCTTCTGGAAGATGGGTGGAGGGGGCAGTGCCATTTTTTGAGACAGAGAGGGTTAAGAATACCCTTCTTTGCAGCTTTTAGGAGATGTGTTTCAGAGCAGCCTGTGAGACAGAGAAGAGTTGCCAAGTAGACAGTTGGGTACATAAGGTTCGGGCTGGAGTTAAATATTTGGGATTTGCCACCAGTAATTGGTATTTAAAGCGATAAACCAAGTTTGAGATAAGCTAGAAGAGGGTATGCAGAGAGAAGTTCAACATGTAGAAGTTGGTGAGCAAGGACAGTGTCAGTGGAAGGCTGAAGATGAGAGATGAGGAAGTGGATTTGTGTGTGTGGACAGCTGTTTTCCCCCCGCAGTATTTCCCTAAAGCATGTTAATCATCTTTGCATGTGGGAAGAAGGTAGAGTGAATGGTTCCGTCACTAATATTTTTAGTATTTATCCATTTATGTATCTGTTTTCAGGAGTAGATAACTGTCATTTAGAAGCTATATTTGTTTTGTTTCTTAAGTCTTGCGTCTGAGGGAGGTCACACGGTGTTCGTTTTTCTCTGACTCTTTCACTCAGCGCTTTACCCTCCGTGTCCATCTGGACTGTCACAAATATGTTCTTTTTTATGGCTGAGCACTATTGCATTGTACACACACACACACACACACACACACACACACACACACATATATATATATATAATATGGTGGTGTTCCCTGGTGGCTCAGAGGATAAAGCATCTGCCTGCCATGCGGGAGACCCTGGTTTATATATATATATATATGTATATATACACATCTTTATTCATTCAACTATCGATGGACACTTAGGTTGCTTCCATATCAGTTCAGTTCAGTTCAGTCACTCAGTCAAGTCCGACTCTTTTCGACCCCATGGACCGCAGCACGCCAGGCCTCCCTGCTGCTGCCCCTGCTGCTGCTAAGTCACTTCAATCATGTCTGACTCTGTGCGACCCCATAGATGGCAGCCCACCAGGCTCCCCTGTCCCTGAAATTCTCCAGGCAAGAACACTGGAGTGGGTTGCCATTTCCTTCTCCAATGCATGAAAGTGAAAAGTGAAAGTGAAGTCATTCAGTCGTGTCCGACTCTTTGCGACCCCATGGACTGCAGCCCATCAGGCTCCTCCATCCATGGGATTTTCCAGGCAAGAGTACTGGAATGGGGTGCCTTCGCCTTCTCCACAGGCCTCCCTGCCCATCACCAACTTCCAGAGTCCACTCAAACTCATGTCCATTGAGTCGGTGATGCCATCCAACCATCTCATCCTGTCATTCCCTTCTCCCACCTTCAATCTTTCCCGGCATCAGGGTCTTTTCAAATGAGTCAGTTCTTCACATCAGGTGGCCAAACAAAGTATTGGAGCTTCAGCTTCAGGATCAGTCCTTCCATATATTGCTTATATTGGAATATATTCCATATATTGCTTTCATATATTGGCAATTTAGCTAATACTGCAGTAAACATAGGGGTGCAGATGTCTTTTTTAATTAGTGTTTTTGTTTCCTTTGGAGAAACATTCAGACCTGAAATGGCTGGACTGTACGGTGGTTCCGTTTTTAACTTTTTGAAGAACCTTTGTCTTGTTTCTTCTGTTTTCCATAATGGCTGCCTCAGTTTATACTCCCATCCACAGTGTCCTAAGCTCCCTTTTTTTCACATCCTTGCCAACACTTACTGTTTATTGTCTTTCTGATAATGGCCATTCTGATAAGTGTGAAGTGATATCTCATTGTAGTTTTTTAAATGTTTTTTAAGAATTATTTTTAATTGGAGGATAACTGCTTTAGAACACCGTGTCGGCTTCTGCCCTGCGCCAGTGTGAACGGACCACGCGCGGACGCGCGTCCCCTCCCCCAAACCTCCCCCTACCCCACCCCGCCCTGCCCCCTAGGATCTCACAGGGCGCCCCTGAGCTCCCTGTGTTTACAGCGACTTCCCGAGTGGCTCTGGTTCGCATTTCCCCAATGACTAGGGATGTTGAGCATCTCTTCATGTGTCTGTCGGCCCACTTTACTCATGGAAATAGAAAGGAAAAACACTTTTCAGTGGTTATACTATTAGAATTGAATATTTCCCCAGAAAACCCTTATGAGCGTTGATAAGGTTAAATATGTGGATGGGGGGCGGGGATCTGATTTCTGGTGCACCCTGTTAAGTCTGTGAATAGTCATGCAATCTGCTAAATACAAAGATGATGAGAGGGGATGAGTCAGAACTGGGTGGGTCACTGAGGGAGACCCCTGGTCCTTGACTGAGAGTGGTCAGGATTCCTCTTCAGAGTGACTTCATTAAACCTGCAAGAGTTGCCGGTCGCTGTCACAGAGAGGGGGACCAGGTCAGGCTTGGAGAAGGGGCCGCGATGTGTGATGGACCGCACGATGCCGCAGAGAAGCTGTCTTGTCTCCCAGTAGAGAGCCTGCTGTCCCTCCGTCGCTGTGAGCACTCAGCACTCACCTCGATGTCTGCTTGCCTCTGAAGGTTTGGCCGCAAGGTGTGCCTCTTGGCTACCACCCTCACCTGCGCCAGCTTGGGCGTCCTGACGGCCGTGGCTCCGGACTACACGTCCCTGCTGATCTTCCGCCTGCTGCAGGGGCTGGTCAGCAAGGGCAGCTGGACGGCTGGCTACACCCTGAGTAAGCATCTGCTGGCCCGAGGTTTCCGGGCACTTTGAGAAGCCCGGGAGGTCAGACAGTGGGGCAGAATGGGACGAAGCCGAACGTGGAGGCGGCTTTTTTTTGGAGGAAGCCTAGAGAAAGTGTGGCCTCGCTAGCTGTACTTGGTGTCTGTGTTATTGGAACCGGGTGTGCTGTCAGAATGGCCTCTTTCTGTCTCTCTTTGTTTGAGAGATACTTATATAACCACTTATATGGATCCTTGTTTCCATATCAACTAATCTGTTTGGGAAAGGGAGATCACATGTGATGTGTTTACAGTGATGGGAGTTGTGTAGGAAGGGGAGACAGGTGGGAGAGTGTTTTAACATTTTAAATATGAATGAACCAGCCTCTTCCGAAAGAAATACAACAAACTCCACTGATTTGAAGGACACTCAAGAGTTAGGCTGCAGTTCATGGGGTCTCGAAGAGTCGGACACGACTGAGCGACTCCACTTTCACTTTTCACTTTCATGCCTTGGAGAAGGAAATGGCAACCCACTCCAGTGTTCTCGCCTGGAATCCCAGGGACGGTGGAGCCTGGTGGGCTGCCATCTATGGGGTCACACAGAGTTGGACACGACTGAAGTGACTTAGCAGCAGCAGCAGCAAGAGTTAGGGGAGAAGATATAAGAGTAAATAAAAGAAGCTCTTATACTTTGGCCGATTCATTGGAAAAGACCCTGATGCTGGGAAAGACAGAAGACAGCAGGAGATGGTTAGACAGCATCACCCGTGCAATGGACATGAACCTGGGCAAACTCTGGGAGATGGTGAGGGACAGGGAAGCCTGGCGTGCTGCTGTCCATGGGTCTCAAAGAGTCGGACATGGCAACTGAACAAGCAAATCAAAAAAGAAGAGATAGACACGATGACGAAAAAACTGAAGTGTAAAACAATGTAATTCTATATACTATTTTTTCTTTCAAGTTTTCTATGAAGAGTAAGAATAGAAAATGAAAAATACTTCTGTAGAAGAAAGCGTAATAGCTGTGTGTGTATCTCTCAGCCTATGCATGGCTGGATGGGTACATCAGACAGCAGTGAGGATGGTCCAGGTTTTTGCCAGGTCTTGCCATCTTTGAAAACGATGTCTTATGGCTTGACATTCTAGGAAATAGTTCACTAGGGCCAAAAAAACACCATGTTCCTCCCCCAAGAAACCATGAACACACTAGTTAAGTTTAGTGAGTTCAGCACATATTAACTGCAACAGCCCAGCCATCTAGAGGCTGAACGTGCAGTATTTGGCACCTGGTGACAAGGATTAATTTAAGGTCAAATCTACACCCAAGTCTGACCAGCTGTGTGGTCCTGGGCACATTCCATAATCTCTCTCTGCCTCAGGATCCTCCACGTGGGGACCGCAGTGCCGGGAGGTTGATGAAGGGCTCCAGGGGGAGCCCAGAGCCATGCCTGCCCCTTCTCCTCCCTGCGGTGTGGCTGTTGCCCTCTGGCAGGCACAGGGGCAGGGCTGGAGAGGCCGAGATAGGTAAAGCCTCCCATCCTACTCTCAAGACACCAGTCAGTCCTGAAGGAAATCAACCCTGAATAGTCATTGGAAGGCCTGTTGCTGAAGCGAAAGCTCCAATACTTTGGCCACCTGATGCAAAGATCTGATTCACTGGAAAAGACCCTGATGCTGGGAAAGATGGAGTGCTGGAGGAGAAGGGGGTGAAAGAGGATGGGATGGTTGGATGGCATCACTGACTCAGTGGACATGAGTTTGAGCAAACTCTGGGAGAGAGTGGAGGACAGACGAGCCTGGTGGGCTATAGTCCTTGGGCTACCAACCAACCAGTGAAGTTGCTCAGTCATGTCTGACTCTTTGCAACCCCATGGGCTACAGGCCAGTGCAAAGAGTCGGAAACAGCTTAGCAACTGAACAACAACCTCCGTCAAGGAGCTCCCAGGCTAGAGAGAAAGGAAGACAAACCCGGAATGCTACCTGTCTGTGACGGAGTGTGTGCTACCCTGGCTTGCATCCTTCCCACGACTCCCTGGCTTGCTTGGAGGTCCCATACTCCCTGGTCCTGCACCAGGGGCTCCCCTTCAGTCTGCATGACCAACTCCTCCTCTTTTCCCAGCCGGGGACGTCTTCCTCCCCCACCCCCAAGCCTGCTCTTCCTGTGCCCCTCTCCCCAGCCCCCCATCTGCTTTCCTCTCGGAATACCTCCAGCACCACAGCCCTCTCGCTCTTCTGCTGCTCCTGCCGGGCCCCACCACCACCACCGCTCCGCTCCACGCTGGTCCACCCCCGGGGCACCCACAGGCAGCAGCTTGGTGGGGGGGCCTTTAGCAGACGTAACATCGGCTCACCCCTGTGCTGCGATGCCTCTGTGCCTCCCGCATTGAAGCCAGCGTTCTCCTCAAGCCTACGAGAGCCCCCCAGGAGGGCGCACGGCCCCCATGACCCGACCTCACCCAGCGGTCACCTGGGCTGCTGTCCCTCTGCCTGGAGCTTGCTTTCCCATTCCAGGTTCAGTTAACTACTGCTCCTCATGATGGCTCAAATTTCCTCCACGAGCTCTGCTCCACTGCTCTCTGAAAATCTGTGACCCCCGGAGACTCCCCCACCCTCCTGGCTGTTTATGCTTTCTTCCCACGTGGCCCGCATCATGTCAAGACCGGGTGTGATGAACACGGTGTGTGTGTCTCATCCACCACCTCTCACGAGGCTGTGAGGTTAGGAGGGCGGGACTGTGCCCACAGAGCTGGAGATGCGTCTGAACACCTGTGACAGGGCCAGGTCCCTGGGGTGCACTCAAAGATGTTGATGGTGTTAATGAGCTCTCCCTGGGGACTCATGGGAAATCCTCCAGCTAATCCTGGGGCTGATGGGAGGAAGGTTCTGGGCAGGAGAGCCCCGTAGGTGGAATACGGCACTGTGCAAAGGCGGGGGGAGCTGCAGATAGCAAATGGGGGATTTTAAAGCGGATGGGAGCCCGTGGGTGACGTTTCTCTGTTTCAGTCACGGAGTTCGTGGGCCTGGGCTACAGACGGACAGTGGCGATCCTCTACCAGATGGCCTTCACCGTGGGGCTGGTGCTGCTCTCCGGACTGGCCTACATCCTCCCGCACTGGCGCTGGCTGCAGCTGGCCGTCTCCCTGCCCATCTTCCTGCTCCTCTTCCGCTTCTGGTACTGTGTCCCTGTGGGGACCCGTCTTCCCAACAGCCAGGGCAGCCCTACCTGCAGGCCCGGGGCTTCCAGCCACCCACGCCATCTGGGGTGCTCCATCACGGGGTAGCCCTCATTTCCGGGACGAGCCACTCTCAGCCACCCTTTAAAGAAACGTACAGTTTCTTTAAATTCACATCACCCAGAGAGGGGCCTGAGATGCTAAAAGTCAGACAAAAGTTCACCTAGCCACAAAGTAGGCATTTGCCCTTTGGTGAGCCAGTGAAGGAGTAGATGAAGGAATGGAACCATCTCTGGAGAGTGTGCCCATCAGACAGGAACATTGGCAGACGAAGGGATGAGGAAGCTGTGGTACGTATACACGAGCAGTATTTCTCAGCTATAAAAAAGAATGCGTTCAAGTCAGTTCCAGCGAGCTTCTCTTTTGATCTTAACCTCAGACGGGCACTGGGAGAGACGCCAAGTGGGGATGATCTGCGTCCGCAGGTTTGTGCCCGAGTCCCCCCGATGGCTGTTATCGCAAAAGAGAAACACTGAGGCGATAAAGATCATGGACCACATTGCGCAAAAGAACGGGAAGCTGCCTCCTGCTGACCTGAAGGTGACTCACTCGAAAGGGCTTTCTCCCCTCACTGAATGCTGGGTCGGGTTTATGACTTAGCGCTTGCCTGTGGGACTTGCCTGGGGAAGCCGGAAGGTGCTGGAGCTTTTCGGGGTGAAGAGTATGATGACCGGCCTCGGGGTGGAGACTGGTGGGGGGCGGGGGGCGGGGCGGGGGAAGGGCTCTGATGGCGATTCCTGATCACGGTGGCAGCCTGGATGCGGCTGACGCCCTGACTCTCTCCTAGATGCTGTCTCTCGAGGAGGACGTCACTGAGAAGCTGAGCCCCTCATTCATAGACCTGTTCCGCACGCCCAACCTGAGGAAGTACACCTTCATCCTGATGTACCTGTGGTAAGGGGTCTTTCTGAGGCCCTGTGCACTTCCCTGCATGCCCGGGTACACATCAGAGACGGTGGGTCAACTTATGGGGGGGTGGAAAGAGAGGCATGAAAAGGCATTTCCAGATGGCTTTCCGCTCAAAGAGCTCTTAAAAAGACACCTGTATTTGTCCTTTGAGGACTGCCCAGTAGAGGAAAGGCCTCGTTTTAGTAAGAAGAAATCTCCACGTAGAAAAGTTAGCAGTGAGCCGGAGGGAGGTGACAGGGTTGCCAGAAACCCCCTGTGTTAGGAGCCAAGTGCTGACTTAGCCGCGGCAGGTAGATGAGATTTCAGGGATTCCCCAGGACATCAGTACTTCCCTGGTGGCTCAAACAGTAAAGTGTCTGCCTACAATGTGGGAGACACGGGTTCGATCCCTGGGTTGGGAGATCCCCTGGAGAAGGAAATGTCTACCCGCTCCAGTACTCTTGTCTGAAAAATCCCATGGATGGAGGAGCCTGGTAGGCTACAGTCCATGGGGTCACAGAGTTGAACACGACTGAGCGACTTCATTTTCCGGGCTGTCAAGGAGGAAGAAGCCTTCCTCACGTCTGAGGACTTGACAGAGCCTGCAGAAAGCACATGTGGGCTTTTTTCACACCGATTAGGAAACGCCTGTCCACACCCAGCACGCCTTGCACACCCTGGGGCAGCGTCACCCTCCCCTGTGGCTTCCTTGAGATGGGGTCTTCTCCCTATTCCCTTGGGGGGCTGGCTCAGCTCCCCACCTCAGCACTTGCTCCTCCACATCCTGGTGGCCCTTCAGTTACCCCTGGAAACCCCTGGGCTGAGTGGCTGGGTTCCCCTTCCACTGGGGTCACTCTGCCACCCTGCCCTTCTTTGCCCTTCCGTGAAATAAGGGTTCCAACTACGAGGGCAGCGCCTGGCACGTAGCAGCCGCTCCGTAAATATTTGCGGAAGCTTGAATGAGTAACTAGTGTTCCACAGAGTCCATCCTGAGTTCTCTAGATGCTGGGTTCTCTCCTGGTCCCTAGGCCCCATGACTGTGAGCTGGCCCCGGGAGCCCTGTGCCCGCCGTGTGAGCGGCCCAGGAACCCCTGCAAGCGTGCCAGGTGCCTGGCGCGTTTCTCTTGATTCTCAGCATCCGACTCCATGGTGCCTCTTGGGTTGGAGGCCCGGGACCCCGCAGACAGAAAGGCTTGCTCCCCTCCTGTATCAGTCCGGGTCCCATCTCCACCCCAAGCAATCCTGTCAAGGCGGTGATCCTGTCTCCTCAGCTCTCTCACACCCCTCCGCGCAAGCTTTCCACAAATCCCACTCTGTCTTGAAAATCTATCCGGAATCTGCCATTTCTCATCGCCTGTGCTCTCAGGTGTGAGGATTGCAGTCTCCCGTCCAGCTCGTCGCGGTAGCCTCTTTGCTGGCGGTCTGCTCCCACTCCTGTCCCCCCCTCCCCAGGGCACAGGTCACGGATCACATCACCTCCTTGTCCACATCCTCATAGCCTCCCTAATCCACTGAGAAGAAACCTAGCTTCCTTCTGCGGCCTGCAAGGCTTCATGCCATCTGGCCCTGGACACCTTCTCTTACTGTACACGCCCCCTGCCCCCGTCTGCTCCATTCATTACAGCGACTCGGGGCGGGGGGCCCATCACTTCCTGGCTGCGTGACCTTCAGGAAGCTTCGTGATCTCTGTGACTCAGTTTCCTCATCAGCCCAATGGAGGCAATGATAGAAGCATGTTGGAAGAATTAATGTGATAATGCGTGTGAAAGGCTTAGAACTTAGGAAACGCCCAACAATGACAGACTGCTATCCACTCCAGTATTCCTTCCTGGGAAATCCCATGGACAGAGGAGCCTGGCGGGCTACAGTCCATGGGGTCGCAAAGAGTCAGACACTTGGCGAAAAAACCATCACCTCTACCCGTAGCAGTGCGCACATGCGGTTTGTGCGTTCTGCCAAAAGATGGCAGCATTGCACATTGTTGATTGTTTCCAGTTTGGTTGATCAGTGACTAAGTCCTGTCCAACTCTTTGGGACCCCATCGGACCCCATGGATGGCAGCACGCCAGGCTTCCCTGTTCTTCACCATCTTCCAGAGTTTGTTGTGATTTGGGGTTTTTGTTTATTTGTTTGTACAGGAAAATCAGGGTTCTACATTCTTTTCTCTTGGGCTAGTCGCTTTATGGGTAGAAGATGACTGTTCCCATTTAACCATTTAAGCCGGCATAGAGAAGCCCCCCTCGCCCCGCCAGGCTCATCTAAACTCACCGAGTTGCATTCAGTGTATTCTTATTCTCTTGACACTTTGGATCAAACAGGAATAATTTAGAACTAGAAACAAAAGCATACCAGACTCCCCTGGGTGCAGCGTTATAGAACCAGGGAGTGAGTGACTGAAGTGAGTGAAAGTCATTCAGTCGTGTCTGACTCTTTGCAACCCTATGAACTACAGCCTACCAGGCTCCTCTGTCCATGAGATCTTCCAGGAAAGAATACCGCAGTGGGTTGCCAGTAATCCCCTTCTTCAGGGGATTTTCCCGACACAGGGATCGAACTGGGGACTCCTGCATTGCAGGCAGATTCCTAACCATCTGAGCCATGAGAGCTGGACCTTATAAAACCGGGGGCGGGGGGGTGGTGTAGTAATGAGAAATGTCCCCTGTGATCTCAGTTTTGGAACTGACGGGCAATTTGCATTTCTATAAGAAAGTAATTTCTTATCCACCAAAATCTCTTCCCACAGTCAGTACTTCATATCTGCAGGTTCTGCATCTGGGGATTCAATCAACTGCAGATAAAAAATATTCAAAAAAATTCCAGACAGTCCCCCAAAGCAAAACTTGAATCTGCTGCATGCTGGCAAATACTGACACAACATTTATTTTATGTTAGGTGTTATAAGTAATCTAGCGATGGTGTCAGTCTTACGGGGGTTTGCACATCCTACACCAATTCATACGATTTACACGAGGGACTCGCACATCCTCGGGTTCTGGTACCCTGGGGGGTCCTGGAACCAGTCCCCCATGGTAGTGAGGAACGACTGTACCAACACAGTCATTCAATGTTCCAAAATTGTGCAGTTTGCCCAAAAGTGACCCACGGGACTCTACGTTTTCCCCTGAGTCAGAATGACCGAGCTGTGTGCCATGTTCTATAACATGGGTGTTCTTTCCTCAGATATGGGTGAATGGGTCGTGTGCCGTGGGACATGGGGTGAAAGAGAGGAAGGGAATATTGCTGGTTCCAAGATGGTGTGATGTGCGCAGGGGGCCCCCACTGTGGAGCTGGGAAGACTTGGCCGACCCCTCCCCCCGGTGGTACTCTGGATCCTGGCCCTGGGAAAGACAACTGTGGCAGCAATAAAATCTGCTCTTCACTGAGTGCCCAACTACAGCCAGCCCTTCTGGTCCACGGCCTCAGTGAATTCTCAGGACAGAGTCACAGCTGAAGGAACTGAGGCACAGAGAGGCTGGTTAACTTACTGAAGACCACACGGCTCAGCCAGCAGTCTGAACCCTGACACTGCTCACTCCCCACTGCTGTCTCCTGCCCTCCTTCCCCTTGGAGGCTTGGGGCATCTGATGAGATAGGGCCCGTGCAGTGTTCAGAGCAGGGCTGCCCGCAGGGGCACAGTATGAAGTAAACGGTGGTCGCTACATCGTTTGCCATCTCTCGGGAAACACGGGTCTGTCCTGTAAGTCACAGGCTCACAAAAATTGTGGAAGGAGCTTCTCAACCAGGAGGGCCCCTCCTGGATTTTGATGTCCCCCTGGTCCCCACTGCCTCTTCTCATATTATGACTTCCCTGGTGGCTCAGATGGTAAATTGTCTGCCTACAATGCGGGAGACCCGGGTTCCATCCCCTGGGTCGGGAAGATCCCCCTGGAGAAGGAAATGGCAACCCACTCCAGTATTCTTGCCTGGAAAATCCCATGGACGGAGGAGCCTGGTGGGCTACGTACAGTCCATGGGGTCGCAAGGAGTCGGATGCGGCTGAGCGACCTCATTTACTTTCTTACTTCTCATATTGGTCTAGAACATTATACATCCAGCGATGGACGCTTCCTTCCAGCTTGCAGGAGCCTTTATCCTCCAGGCCAGTCTCCGGGATCTCACCTTTGACCCGCCTCTCCTGCCCGCCCAGGTTCACCAGCTCCGTGGTCTACCAGGGCCTCATCATGCACGTGGGCGCCACCGGCGGGAACCTCTACCTGGACTTCCTCTACTCCGCTCTGGTCGAGTTCCCCGCAGGCTTCATCATCCTCGTCACCATCGACCGCTTCGGCCGCCGCTACCCGCTGGCCACGTCCAACTTGGCGGCCGGGCTGGCCTGCTTCCTCATGATCTTTATCCCACACGGTGAGTGGCCCATGCCCATCATGTTCCGGGTCGTTGAACTGTGGGAAGAGTTGGAACAGGAACAAAGACAAGGTGTTTGCCTGAGTCTAGAATCACTTTTCAAAAAATTTTAAGTAGAGGTACAGCATACCGACAATGAGCCCTTTTTAAGTGTTCAAGCCGATGAATTTTTTACCTGTTTGTATGCCTGGGCACCGCGACCTACGCCAAGATAAAGAACATGTCCAGCACCTTGGAAGGTCCCTCACCCTCCTTGACCACCAACGCTCACCACCCCTGCCCAGGTCACCACAGCTCTGGTCTCTGCCATCCCAGATTAATGTCGGCTGTTCTTAAACTTCATACATTTGAACCATACTGCACCTATGCTCGGAGAAGGCAATGGCACCCTACTCCAGTACTCTTGCTTGGAAAATCGCATGGACAGAGGAGCCTGGTAGGCTGCAGTCCATGGGGTCGCTAAGAGTCGGACACGACTGAGCGACTTCACTTTCACTTTTCACTTTCATGCATTGGAGAAGGAAATGACACCCCACTCCAGTGTTCTTGCCTGGAGAGTCCCAGGGACCGGGGAGCCTGGTGGGCTGCCGTCTATGGGGTCGCCCAGAGTCGGACACGACTGAGGTGACGCAGCAGCAGCAGCAGCACCTCTGCTTTGTAGCACTTTCATTCACTTACCGTGGCGTCTGCAAGGGTCACCCACGTTGTCCATGGGGGTGTCGCTTGCACTTTCTCACTGTTGGGCAGCCTCGCATTGTAGGAACCCCTCAATTACATCCAGGCCTCTGTTGACTTCAGGCCTCCTAAGGTCACCCTGGACCACCGTACAGAGAATTAAAGTCCCATCCCTCTTCCTCCTTCTCTTTTCCCTCTAGAAGACAAGCTCCGAGAAGCGGAAACATTCTCTGCTTTGCTCACGGCTGAGCTCCTGGGGCAGAGACGCCACTCTAAGTACATAGAGGAGCTTCCCGGGCGGTGCTACTGGTAAAGAGCCTGACTGTCAGTGCAAGAGACGTAAGAGACGCAGATTCAGTCCCTGGGTTGGGAAGATCTAAAGTCATCCAGTGTCTGCCCATTTGGATTAAGGCTGCAGGGAACATTCCAACACATCTTTTCGTGGACACTCACTCCCCTTGCGGGGTCAGGGGGCGGGACACAGGTTCATTTTAGTAGATACAGCCAGGCAGCTTTTCAGTTCACGCTCCCACGGTGGTGCATCAGCTTTCCAGTGGTTCCACAGACTCACCAGCACTTGGCATCATTAGTCTTTTCAACACCAGCCATCTTGGTGCCTGTTTGCTTGAGTCCATAATTCTTAGCAATCCAAGATAAGCCAAAGCAGAATCATTTGGGCAGTTTTAATTTGAGTACATACATTGCCTTTCTCATTTGTTACTTTTAGAAATGTTAAAAAAAATAGAGCAGATTTGCTATTTTCTCAGTTTTTATTGCTTGTGCTCTGCAGTTGTTGGTTTAATGAGTCATTTTGGCAGGCTTTGGGGGCAGGATATTATGAGAAACATCCCATGAAATCCCTATTCTCAAGAATTAGACTTTACAGAGCAGGCTGGAAATTTTAAGAAGTAGCAAAAGGTAGCTCAGGTTTTTTCCTCCCTCCTTTCATGAGTGAGTGAGTGAAGTCGCTCAGTCGTGTCCGACTCTTTGCGACCCCATGGACTGTAGCCCACCAGCTCCTCCATCCATGGAATTTTCCAGGCGAGAATGCTGGAGTGGGTAGCCGTTTCCTTCTCCAGGGGATCTTCCCGACCCAGGGATTGAACCGGGTCTCCCACAGTGCAGGCAGGCACTACACTGTCTGGGCCACCGGGGACAAAGAAGGCAGGAAAAGGGGCTGAGCGTGTGAAATCGGTTTCCCCTGTTTCCCCCATCTCCCTGTTTCTAGAATCCTGGTAAAGCTGAATGAACGAGTAGAGGTTTTCGTTGTTGCTGTTTTTTAAGTAACAGCGCCAAGTACCGAGAGGGAACCTGGGATCTGAGACCATTTGATTATCCCCTGGAAGAAGCTTGGGTACTGCGTCCTCTGTCCCACATCCTCCCAGGACCCTCTCCCGGCTCCCACTCTCGCCACTTGCCTTTACTGGTGCTCATCGCATTCGATGACGAGCCTTCGTCTCCTGCTCCAGAAACTTTCAAGTGCCTTCCATGTACTTGCGTGAGTGCATGCTAAGTTGCTTTAGTTGTGTCTGACTCTTTGTGACCCTCTGGAGCAAAGACGCTTTGGAGCCCACCAGGCTCCTCTTTCCATGGGATTCTCCAGGCAAGAATACTGGAGTGGGTTGCCGTGCCCTCCTCTAGGGAATCTTCCCAACGCAGGGGTTGAACCTGCATCTCATGTCTCTTGCATTGGCAGTTGGGCTCTTTACCAGTAGCACCACCTGGGAAGCTCCTCTGTGTACTTGACAGAGTGGCGTCTCTGCCCCAGGATCTCAGCCACAAGCAAAGCAGAGAATGATTCCACTTCTTGGAGCTTAAGTTCTAGAGGGAAAAGAGAAGGAGGAAGAGGGATGGGGCATTAATTCTTCATATGGTGGTCCAGGGTGACCTTAGGAGACCTAAGTGAAGAGGGGATGAGCCATTTAAACAGCCGGGCAAGGAGGTTTCCAGGAAAGGGAACAGCAAGAGCAAGGACCCTGAGGATGGGGAGAGCTGGGCGCTAGAGGAGCAGCCGGACCCGCGTGAGCAGGAGACAGGGAGAGATGCCAGCGTGGGTTTTATCCCAAGCATGGCAGGAAGCCACGCGGCAGGACTGCAGTTGTAAGTGGTCCCTCCAACTGCTGGGGAGAGTGACCTGGGCCCAGAGGAGGCAGGGCGGTTCTCTGAGGGCAAGGATGCCGTGCATGTCCAGTAGAGCATCTTGCCAAATCCATCAAAGCTGCGGAATTTGTGACCAATGCCCTCCTCCAGGTGTTCGAGTGAACTCCCTTGTCTTGTATCTCATAGGAGCCTTAACTAAAGGCTCCGCTTGGGCTCTCCTCCAGGCACAGGGCAGCCAAGACCTGGAGAGGCTGCACTGGCTGTGGGCAAGTTCGGCCCCAAGGTCACTGGGTCTGCTCTCCCCAGAGCCTCCCCCTGGCAAGGGGACAGAAGCCTGTCTTCCTTGAGTAGCCGGCTCATGGGGATGAGGGTGAGATGACATGCTGTCTGTGACCCTGGAGGCTCTGTTAGTGAGCCGGCCTGACTCAGGAGTCACTTGTGGTTTGGGGTCTGGGTGAACACCCAACATCCAGGTGAATGAAGCAGATGATGGTGCCTAATGGTTTGATGGCTCCCCAGGAGGGAGAAGGCTTCTGGACCTGCTGCTAACTAAGATGCAGAGCCATCTGCTAGGAGGAGATGAGGGTTTGCATCCCTTATCCTCTCAGACCAGTGAAAGATGCTTGGGTTAAAAAATGTGTTCCTCTGAGGACTTCCCTGGTGGTCCAGGGATTAAGAATCCAGCTGCCACTGCAGGGGACACTGCAGATCCCTGCTGTGGCAAGATTCCATATGCCATGGGGCCATTAAGCCCAGGTGTCAGACTACTGAGCCCAAGTCATAGAGCCCACAAGCTGTAACTCCTGAAGCCCTCAGTATCAGACCTAGAGAGTGGCCCCTGCTCGTACAACTAGAGAAAGCCCTTGCACAGCAGCGAAGGCTCGGTGCCATCAAAAATAAATAAATAAAACATAAAAAAAATGTGTTGGGAAATGAGTGCTGCGGATGAGAAATCTGGTCCACCAGCTCCAGGACTTCTGCCTGAGGGAACCACGTTGTTGAGGACCTACTGTGTTTCAGGAGCTGTGTCAGCAAGGACACTATTGCAAGATAATGAAAAGCCAGGACTGGTGGAGTGGTCATGATGCACAGTTGACATGTGTTATCTCTAAATGTCACCACCACCTTTAAGTTGGCTAAGATTATTCCCATTTCATAGCTGAGGAGACTGAGGCAGGCAGAAGTAAGCCATGTGCCTTGTCACTCTGCTGACAGGAGGCACAGCTGAGATTCAAAAAAGCACATTCTTTCCTCTGTACAGTGAAGTCTTCCCTCAAGTGTCATCAAGTCCCCAAATCTCTCAGGACTCAGTTTAGTGGGTGTTAGTAGTGGTCGCTGAGTCATGTCCGACTCTTTGGGACCCTGTGGACTGTAGCCCGCCAGGCTCCTCTGTCCACAGGATTCTCCAGGCAAGAACACTGGGGTGGGTTGCCATTTCCTCCTCCAGGGCATCTTCCCAACCCAGGGATCAAACCCAGGTGTCCCGCATTGCAAGCAGATTCTTTACCATCTGAACCACCAGGCTCAGTTTACTGATCCAAATCTGGAGGGGTTGGCTAAGACAGCCTTTCGGGCCCTCCAGCTCTAAAGTCCAAGCTCCCAGTCACGGTGTCTCCTGGCACATCTGTGGGTACAGCCCTCTAGCGCTCAGATCTGCTGTCTGTCTCCTCCCAGATCTGCCCTGGTTGAATATCATGGTAGCTTGTGTTGGCAGAATGGGGATCACCATCGTGTTCCAGATGGTGTGCCTGGTCAACGCCGAGCTGTTCCCGACCTTCATCCGGTGAGTGTGTCCGGGGGACAGGGTGGCTAGCTGCTGACCTGGCTGTGGGCCAGCGGGCTCACTGAGGACCACTGCTGAAGATGCACCCCCCAGGGTGGATGGGTTGGCATTGAGATGGGGGTTGGGCATCAAAGACAGAGCCCACACCTGATGCAGTAGAGAAGGTGAGATGGACAGTCTGAAGTGGACTCCTGGTCGCGTCGTGCCCCTTACGGAGGGCCAACGCAAGAGAAAAGACATCTGGTTAAGGGCAGTTTCTATTTGGACCGTGACAATCAGAGCATTGCCACACACAGCATGCAGGTCATCCTGTAGAATCGTTGTTATCTGCCTTTCCGTGTGAGCAGGCCGAGGTTTACAAAGGGAAGGCGAGCTTCCCAGGGTCACTCAGCTAGAAAGCGGCAGGGTCCAGGTAAGAACACGCTGCTTCGCCCCTCTTATTTTTTTTTCAATTGGAGTACGGTTGATTTACAATGCTGTGTGTGAATTTCTGCTGCACAGCCAAGAGATTCAGTTACACGTATGCATATTAATACATTCTTTGTCGTGTTCTTTTCCACTGTGGCTTGTCACAGGGTAGTGAGTGCCGTCTGCTTTGTTCTACAGTAGGACCTGGCTGTTTGTCCGTCCTGTTTACACTCGTTTGCATCTGCTAGGCCCAACCTCCCACTCCATCCCTCCCCTCCCCTCCCTCTTGGCAACCAAGAACACACTTTTTTCTGCCCTTAGAGCTGGTATTTCCCTACAGTGACACAATACTTAGTAAGAATACCAATGGGCCCGGATCATTCATTGTTTCAAGTCAGGTTTATTGAGGCAGAATTTTCTTAGAGCAAGATTCACCCTCAAAGGCACAGTTTGATGAGTTTTGACTCATTCATTTCACCAGCACCATGATCAAGG
Organism: Bos taurus; assembly: GCF_002263795.3. Lineage (NCBI taxonomy): Eukaryota > Metazoa > Chordata > Mammalia > Artiodactyla > Bovidae > Bos > Bos taurus. The sequence goes on from NC_037336.1 coordinate 96,333,309, forward strand.
TGACACAGACACGTCTCCATCATATGCAAATGCGTCCTCCTGTCCCTCTGTGATCCGCTTTCTCCCCTCCCACCCCCAGCACCGGGCAACCCCCGATCTGGTTTCTCTCCCTATGGCTTTGCCTTCTCTTGAGTGCTACACACATGAAGTGACCTGGAGTGCAGGCTTTTGTGTTTGGCTTCTTTCGCTTGACATCAGGGGACCCATCCACGCCGTGGCTTGTAATGCTCCATTCCTTCTTATTGCTGAGTGTGGTTTCCATGCATGGAGGATGGACCACGGTGTGTTTCTCTGTTTCTCCATGCGTGGAGGTTTGGGCTTTTCCCAGTGATTATGACACAGGTGCCAATAAGTATTCACTTACGGGTTTATGGGCTTCCTTGTGACTCAGCTGGTAAAGACTCTGCCTGCAATGCAGGAGACCCCGGTTCTATTCCCGGGTCGGGAAGATGCACTGGAGAAAGGATAGGCTACCCTCTCCAGTGTTCTTGCGTTTTTAGTGGCTCAGCTGGTAAAGAATCCGCCTGCAATGCGGGAGATCTGGGTTTGATCCCTGGGTTGGGAAGATCCCCTGGAGAAGGGAAAGGCTGCCTACTCCAGTATTCTGGCCTGGAGAATTCCATGGACTGCATATAGTCCACGGGGCTGCAAAGAGTCGGACACAACTGAGCAACTTTTGCTTCACTATGGGTCTTTGTGTGGACACACGTCTCCATTTCTCTTAGGTAAAAATTTAGGGATGGGTCATATAGTAGTTGTGTGTTTAAATTCATGAGAAACTATCAAAACGTTTTCCAAACTGGCCACACCATTTTCCATCCCACCAGCTATGTGAGACACAGGTGATTGCTCTGCATCCTCCCTGTCCTTGGTGTTGGAGGTGGTGGTGTTATCGTGACTTCGATTTATGTTGTCCTAACTACTGATAATATTGATCACCTTTGCATGTCCTTATTATCATCTGTATCTTAGAAGGCTTAGTCTAAATGAAGAGTATTTTTATTGCAAAGGATTAACCCCCTTAAAGTTTAAATTCTGACCTTTGTTAGAGTTTGGCACATTTCTGCAAACTCTTTTTTTTCCCCCATTTTATAAATCCTTTCTTCTCCATATATCATCAGACCAATGATGTCTAAGAACTATTCCAGCTCCCCATCCTTCTCTTACACCTGGGCAGCCCTCAGAACCCCTTCGTGAGCCAGAAGACACAGGTGACTCTGATTCACTCTTTGCTGCACATCCCTCATTAAAAGGCCCTGTCTCATCTGGAAAAGATTGTTCGGAATGGGTACAGAGAGATAAAGGCAAATGAAGGAGAAAAATCTACAATTGGCAGTTCTGAGCCCAGAGTCTAAAACAGCTGGGCCAAACAATTCCATTGTCATGGCCACTGGACCCAGGGGACTGACTCAGAGTGTAAACCGCCAGAGGTCCTGAGTGCCTGGTCCAAGGCGGAGGAAGGCCAAGTGGCCCATCCTCAAGGGGCATAGCATCCATTTGATGAGGATTCTCAAGAACCAGGAAGGAAAGCCAGAGAGGTTCAGAAATAACTTTAAACTTGATGCATAGACATCACATGCCAAAGTAAGACAGTCATGAAAGTTTGGGTCTTTTCAATCAATTGAATCAAATCTAAATTGGAAAAAAAGGATCATTTCTGTTCCTTTATTACTTTATAATCGCTTCAGGTTGACACAGTTTCTATTTGGACCATTTTGACCCTGCTTCTTACCCACAGGAGGCTTTAGAGTTGAACAGCATCCTCCTTATAACTGTCTGCAACATACACTGTCAAGACCCATGTGTCACTTGTGGTAAAGAACCTGCCTGCCAGTGCAGGAGACACAAGAGACGTGGGTTTGATTCCTGGGTTGGGAAGACCCCCTGGAGGAGGGCATGGCAACCCGCTCCAGTATTCTTGCCTGGAGGATCCCATGAACAGAGGAGCTTGGTGGGCTACAGTTCTTAGGGTTGCACGGAGTCAGACACGACTGAGGCGACATGGCATGCACGCACGCACGCTCGCTCTGCCTTGTATTGAAAATCATCCACCCGTTTTTACCTCTTCTCTGTATTATGCGCTCCTTGAACACAGAGACTACGTAGGGCTCTTGTCTGCGCCTCCCGAGACTGCTCTGTAGCCATACTAACCGGGCACCTGGCGCTTGCAGAATGAATGAATGAAGTGTCCCAGAGACCCGAATTTTCTTAATTTTATTTTTTAAGATGTTTATTGTTTTAAATTAGTTTTGGCTGCACTGGGTCTTCACTGTTGCATGTAGGCTTTCTCTAGTTGCGGCGAGTGGGGCTACTCTCCAGCTGCAACACACGGGCTTCTTGTTGCTGTGGCTTCTCTTGTTGCAGAGCCTGGTGGACTCTAGAGCACACTCAGTAGTTGTGGCGCGCGCGGGCTTAGCTGCTCTGTGGCCTGGGGGATCTTCCTGGGCCTAGGATGAAACCGCGTCCCCTGCATTGCAAGGCGGATTCTGAACCACTGGGCCACCAGGGAAGCCCTATGAGTTTTAAAGATGGAAACCAGTTTCTCACTTCTTTTAGCTTCCGTGTGCTTATAAAATCTGTCTCTTTTTTAAGACTTATTCTCTTAAAATTATTTTAAAAATGGTGATTTTTTTCCTCCTCTTGGAAACCACACTAAAGCCATTAGAAGAATGAGAAGAATATATGAGGGCATGTCTTTATTATTTACTACTACTGTGTGAGAATCTACATTTTTATCAATGAAAATTTCAACAAAAATAATTTAATACCAACAAAAAAGAAAGAGATGCAGAAAAAAAAAAAAACACAGCAAATGCCATCTTTGAAAGTAGGATGACCTTGAAAGAATGTGTGGGAAGAAGGGCTGCCTAGTACAGTGAATGTAAAAGGGTCTAGAAGACTCCAGGGAGGTCCACTGGGGCAGCAAATTTGAGACAAGGCCAGAGGTTTCCCAAGGTAGGAAGGGAGCTTGAAGGACATAACCCACAATCCCTTGCTGGAGGAATAAGATGGGTGCAGGGGCTGGAGGTACGTGTTTCCTTCTTTGGATGCTGTGTGGCTGGAGGGGAGGAGGGGCGGGCGAGCTGCGGGAGACACTCAGGAGCCTTGAGGGAGCACTGCGCTGTGGGCAGGACGGAGGGGAGAGGCCCTGCAGGGCGAGCGGTTCCACATTGTCTGTGTCCATTGTTCGGTCTCTCAGTCGTGTCCGACTCTGCGACCCCATGAACCGCAGCACACCAAGCTTCCCTGTCCTTCCCTATCTCTCATGTCCACTGAGTCAGTGATGCTATCTAACCATCTCATCCTCTGCTGCCCGCTTCTCCTTTTGCCTTCAGTCTTTCCCAGCATCAGAGTCTTTTCCAATGAGTTGGTTCTTCTTATCAGGTGGCCAAAATATTGGAGCTTCAGCTTCAGCATCAGTCCTTCCAATGAATATTCAGGACTGATTTCCTTTAGGATGGATTGGTTTGATCTCCTTGCAGTCCAAGGGACTCTCAAGAATCTTCTCCAGCACCGCAATTTGAAAGCATCAATTCTTTGGCACTCAGCCTTCTTCATGGGCCAACTCACACATCCGTACATGACTATTGGAAAAACCATAGCTTCGACTAGATGGACCTTTATGGCAAAGTGACGCCTCTGCTTTTTCATATGCTGTCTAGGTTTGTCATAGTATTCCTTCCAAGGAGCAAGCGTCTTTTAATGTCATGAGTAGGGATAACAGAGTCAAAGCATCTAATCATAGACAGCCCTGGCCAGAAAGAGAATTTCTAATAGCTTAAAACATGCCCTGGTCCCTGTCCACAAATCCTTCTAAAATAGCTGCTACAGGAAGAAATAATAGTGTTGAATGCTGAATCACAATTAAAAAAGTAACTTTCCCAGGAGCTATACAGATATATCATGAGATAAAAAGGAGAAAGGAAGAGGAAAAGCAAGTGACAAATGAAGAAAATGCATAGGGAAAATATTATCAGAAAGCAAATGAAGAGTATAGCCAAGTGTGCTGTGACCAGGTGCAAAACAGTAATGAATTAGCCATCTCTGTAAAAGAAGAGTGTAAAGCAGAGAATGTAAGTTCTTGGGAGAATGTGTGATAAGACAAGAGATGGAGTCAGCTCAGCCTAAAAAAATAAAAAGAAATATTAAAATATTTCACAAATGAAAACCACTTTGAAAGCAGTACAAGGGAGAATTGATAAAGAAAAGGTAAGATAGAACTAAGAATTGCAAAATAAGATTGAAATAAGCAAAGAGTTTAAAAGGCTTAGAGATTATACTTATAATGTCCCAAAGAAGATCATTAAAATAATGAAACCAAAGAACAAAGAACTTAAAAGAACTTCTGGAAATAAAAGAATGCTTGGATCTATGAATTGAAGGGGCATACAGTGAGAGTTACAGGAAAACTTGATTCTGAGCAATATTAGCAAATATTCCAGTTAAGTTACTGTGCTTCAGAGATAAAGAAAGACTTATGAGGTACCGAGGCTGAACGTGTAAGTCACATGTATCAGGAGAAAATCAAACCGATACCATTTGATGAAGATGGTGAAACTTGCTGCAATGATCCCAAGGAGAGGAAATGTACTCAAAGAATTTTATCCAAAATCTCATTCCCAAATAAAAACAACATCCAATTATTTTGTTCCTTAAAAATATGGTTATTATAAACTTTTTCCAAAAAAGCTATTAGAGAAAAAATTCTCAGTAAACACAGTAAGTGGAGTAATGCTTCAAAATTATTGATGGTGATCACTGAATCTGAGATTAAAACCCTCAGTTTCTGTTTTGATTACAGAATATAAATTGACAATACAGACATGCTATAACTAAAATTGGACTGTAGCTTTCCAGGCTCCTCTGTCCATGGAATTCTCCAGGCAAAGATGCTGGAGTCATTTCCTTTCCCAGGGGATATTCCCGACCCAGGCAAATTCTTTACCATCTGAGCCACCAGGGAAGCCCAATAACTAAAAAAAGTTGGAAAGGAAAGAGAGAATGTTGGAGATGGTGTGATACACTGATTTTCTCAATACTTTTTCCAGGAAAAAATATATCACTAAAAGCTAATAAATTAAGTAGTTTTTAGGCATATTTTAAGAGATGAAGGCAAACAGTAAAAACAAGGATATTATTAACTACAGCCAGTGCATGCGGGGATGATTTGAGGAGAAAGTAAAAATACACTAATTTTAAAGTTTTTCATAATAGTTAACCAATACTATTTAAAGAAATAGAGTATTAAGTATATTCTCAAACCTTCCAAATTATCAGAAAAAATACACATAACCAACACAAATTGAGAAATAAAAGACACAGAAAACAATAAAAAACATGGCATGTGTTGAAATATTTATAAAATATTAATAAACAGTTAATGACAGAATTAAGAACAAACATTTCTGATATTTAAATAAATATAAAAAGACTTAACTCCTTTATTGAAAAACAAAAAGGCTCTAATTTCATTATAAAGCAAAATCCAACAATTTGCTGCATAGTTGCAGTATAACTTTTCCTCAGAAATGTTGAGAAGCAAGAAATGCACAAAAGCAGGGGGTTCCCCAGTGGCTCAGTGGTAAAAAATCCACTTGCAGTGCAGGAGACTCCGGAGACATGAGTTTGATCCCTGGGTTGGGAAGATCACCTGGAGGAGGAAATGGCAACCCGCTCCAGTGTTCTTGCCTGGAGAATCCCATGGATGGAGGAGCCTGGCAGGCTGCAGTCCTTGGGGCCGCAAAGAGTCAGACACGACCGAGCGCACAGCACACACCTACTGGCTAAATGGAAACAAAAATGTAGCAAGAACCACAATTCTATCAGACAAAGTTGAATTTATGCAAAAATGTATTAAGACAAAGAAGACCCTAAATCGTAGTTAAGAGAGAATCCACAATGGTTTCACAGGATAGTTTTACAAAATATTTAATTAATAGAAAATGTCAGTGATCCACAGTTCTAGAGTATAGGAAAAGAAGGAAGTTTTTAAAAAAATTGTTTATAAAGCTCTCATGATGTTGGTGTCAAATAGCAACAAAAATAAAGGAAATGAAAACTACAAACATTATTTATGAATGATAAATTCAAATCCTAAACAATGTATTATCAAGCAGAAGAGTGGAGCACATTAAAATAATAATACATCATATCTAAGATGGGTTATTCCAGGAATACAAAGATAGCTTAATATTAGAAAATCATAGTATAGTTCATGCTAATAAATTAAAAGAGAAAATTGTACTCTTTTCTCCACAGATAAAAGAGGCATTCAATAAAAGTCAACACCTATTTTTGTTTTTTAAATCTCTCAATAAACATGGATAGATAATTTTTCATATAGTTTTCTCAGTATGTTTTCCAGCTAAAAAGAAAGATATTATTGAAAGCTGGTGAATCAAGTAAATTACAAAGCATATTTAATGATTATAATGGCAAACACTAAATAAATAACTAAGCTGAGGTCATAGAGAGAGACTTTGGGAAGGGAAGAAAAATGTTCTAATGTTATAATTACTCATTTTAGGGAGTAAGAAATTGTGCAAATGGATGTAATAGAAGAAGCTTAAAAGGATAAAACTTTTCTTGATTTATTGTTCCTGATTTAACCATGCCTTCGACCCAAAGCTCAAGATTATTTACAGGAATACCCTGAAGTAGCTATATTCATATAAGACAGAATGATTGAAAACTATTGTCAAGGATAAAGAGATCATTTCAAGTAGACAGTTTCCTCCCTAGCTTTCTTTGTCCTTCATTTCTTAATCTCCTCTCTTTATCCTTCTCCGTCCCTCTATGTGAAAGCAAAAACTCTATTCAGACCAACCAGTTCTCCAAATCTCCAGACCATTGTTATAATCCAATTCTGACATTCAGTTCAGTTCAGTCATTCAGTCCTGTCCGACTCTTTGTGACCCCATGGACTGCAGCATGCCAGGCTTCCCTGTCCATCACCAACTCCCAGAGCTTGCTCAAACTCAATGGTATCATCGAGTTGGTGATGCCATCCACCCATCTCATCCTCTGTTGTTCCCGTCTCCTTGTGCCTTCAATTTTTCCCAGCATCAGGGTCTTTTCCAATGAGTCAGTTCTTCACATCAGGTGGCCAAAGTATTGGAGTTTCAGCTTCAACATCAGTCCTTCCAGTAAATATTCAGGACTGATTTCCTTTAGGATTGACTGATTTGATCTCCCTGCAGTCCGAGGGAGTCTCAAGAGTCTCCTCCAACACCACAGTTCAAAAGCATCAATTCTTTGGCGCTCAGCTTTCTTTATGGTCCAATTCTCACATCCACACATGACTACTGGAAAAACCATAGCTTTGACTAGACAGGCCTTTGTTGGCAAAGTGATGTCTCTGCTTTTTAATATGCTATCTAGGTTGGTCATAGCTTTTCTTCCAATGAGCAAGCGTCTTAATTTCATGGCTGTAGTCACCATCTGCAGTGATTTTAGAGCCCAAGAAAATAAAGTCTGTCACTGTTTCCACTGTTTCCCCATCTATTTGCCATGAAGTGATGGGACTGGATGCCATGATCTTAGTTTTCTGAATGTTGAGTTTTAAGCCAACTTTTTCACTCTCCTCCTTCACTTTCATCAAGAGACTCTTTAGTTCTTCTTTGCTTTCTGCCGTAAGGGTGGTGTCATCTGCATATCTGAGGTTATGGGTATTTCTCCCGGCCATCTTGATTCCAGTTTGTGCTTCATCCAGCCTGGCATTTCCCAAATTAGCAACCTCCCTCCTGGAGTTCATTCATTTGCTATAAGGCCCATAGAACTCAGGGAAGCACTTACACTTTCTCATTTGTTATAAAGGTTATAAACAGGCAACCAGAGGAAGAGATTCACAGGCAAGGCTAGCAGAGTCCCAGCACAGGCACTTCTGTCCCCCTGGAGCTGGGACGTGCCTTTCTTTTAGCACGTTATGTAGGCGCGGTTGATGAAATAATCAGTGATTTTTTTTTTTAAAGAATATGTATTTATTTATTTTTGGCTGTGCTGGGTCTTCGTGGCTGTGCTTGGGCTTTCTCCAGTTGCTGTGAGCAGGGGCTACTCTCCTTCAGGACCACGGGCTTCAGGAGTTGCAGCACACAGACTCAGTATTGTGGTGTACGAGCTTGGTTGCTCCACAGCATATGGAATCTTCCCAGACCAGGGATCGAACCCATGTCCCCTGCATTGGCAGGTGGATTTCTATCCACTGTGCCACCAGGAAAGTCCAGTCCTCAGAGATTAATCCCATCTCCAGCCCCTCTCCCCTCCCTGGAGGTTGGGGAATGGGCGGTGTAATTGCTGTAGCGTAAGTTTACCATTTGGAACACTGATTCACAGAAATGTCATCTTTTTTGGTCTCTGTATTTTACCAGGAACCTTGGCATGATGGTGTGTTCCTCCCTGTGTGATTTGGGTGGGGTTCTCACCCCGTTCCTGGTCTTCAGGCTGATGGAGGTTTGGCAAGGCTCGCCGCTCATTTTGTTTGGTAAGACTTCATGACACGTCTATTACTTCTTATTCACAGCCCAGTGTGAATAGTCGATAACTACTGGATGAGTGAATGGTACCCCCAGCGAGTGTACAGAAGGGAAGGATGGTGCCTGCCCTTTCATTGTCTCCTGGCTCCTCTGTCTTGCTTCACGGGAAAGATAAGATGCCGTTCTTATAACATGGGCCAGAGGTTTATGTCCTGTGGCTCTGGAGTCCAATAATTCCTTCTACAGAATAGAGCAGGAGAGCGTTTTTGACGTAGCCTCCTGGTGTCCTGTGAATGTGACTCCCAACTTCGGTGAACTTAACATGTGAAGATCCTAGGCTGTCACTCTTCTGCTTCCAGATCTTAACAATCGACAACAGGCACACAGGCACAGTGGGAATCCAAGTTAGTACCTGGTTTGTTACTGATTATGTTAGATTAGAGGAGGAGGAGGGAACTCATCCACTTCTCCCCAGACCTGCCACTCAGCAGAGGGCAAAACCACTGTGCACGTGTGGAGAGCTGCCATGTCTGGGCCAGGTGAGCCCATCAGGGTAGGGTGGGGCGGGAGTGGATGCGTAGCGAGAGAGGCCACACTGCCCACATCCGCATCAGCTGGGCTCCATGTCGTATGTGTGTAGTAGCTGTAATATACACTGTATAGGTTATATATGGGTGCCCCAGGCGGCGCAGTGGTGAAGAATCTGCCTGCCAGTGCAGGAGATGCGGGTTCAATCCCTGGATTAGGAAGATCCTTTGGAGGAGGAAATGGAAACCCACTCCAATATTCTTGCCTGGAAAATCCCATGGATAAAGGAGCCTGGAAGCCTGCAGTCCATGGGGCCACAAAGAGCCAGATATAACTGAGTGAGCATGCGTGCATAGTTTATATTATACAATTATATAATATATCATATTACATTATATTATATATATAAATATAATAAGGGCTTCCTAGGTGGTGCTAGCGGTAAGAAACCTGCCTGCCAAGGCAGGAGACATAAGAGATGTGGGTTTGATCTCTGGGTTGGGAAGAACCCCTGGAGGAGGGTGTGGCAATCAATTCCAGTATGCTTACCTGGAGAATCCCATGGACAGAGGAGCCTGGTGGGCTACAGTTCATGGAGTCTCAAAGTGTCGGACAAGACTGAAGTGACTTATCCTGCATGCACACGTGTATATAATAGTTGCTACATATATACTTTATACATAGTTACAAGTCAAAATTGAGTTTCCTATCGTTCCCAAGGTACCTGAATCGATAACCCCCCTAATATTTAAACATCAGTTGCTCTAGAACTGTATTCTTAGGTAGATGTACTTTGAGGCTTTCTGGGTAGCTCAGCTGGTACAGAATCTGCCTGCAACGCAGGAGACCTTGGTTGGATCCCTGGGTTGGAGGAGGGCATGGTAAGTAACTACTCCAGTATTCTTGCCTGGAGAACTCCATGGACAGAGGACCCTGGTGGGCTACAGTCCAAGGGATCACAAAGAGTCAGACACGACTGAGCAACTAAGCACAGCACAGGTGTACAAGGAGGGAAGTGTTTCCTTTCTTACTCTGCCATTTCCCCCGTTATCGTATCACTTTTAATTTTCTAGACAACGCTGACTTTTTGAAGTGGCCCTCGCTCATGTATTGCCTACGCATCTCTTTAGTTAGCTATCATCATCTGTAAAAGGTGTTGGCCATGCTCTAACGGCTCCATGTTGAATCTGTCTCGTTTGAAGCGGCCTTGGGGCTGGTTGCCGGGGGAATGACGCTGCTTCTTCCGGAGACCAAGGGGGTCACTTTGCCAGAGACCATCGAGGATGCCGAGAACCTGCAGAGGTGAGCGCCGGCCACTGGGGGACCCAGAGCCCCATGTTAGACTTGCCCTCCCGGTTATGAACACTCTCCATTTCCTGTCTCCTGGGAGAGCTTTACAGGTCTTGTGCGGCCTTTTATCACCCCCAGAGCTGCTGCAGACAGAAACACAACGCAGTGACTACTGGCTAAAAAGGAAAGCAGGGAGAGCCGGAGTGTATGTTTTTGGTTGGCAGTCACCTGCTCTAAACCGCGAGATGCAAGGTTTTGTTTGTGATGCTGACCATGCGGAGCACCACGGCCCCTAGCTCACTCCAGAGTTGCTGGGAGCTATTTTTAAATCAATCTTCTGTCTTTTTTGTGACTGTTGGTTCAAATTCCTTAGTGACTTTCTTCACAAAGAAGAATGACTTAAAACCTTCACTCCTGTAACAGGGACAAGGGCTTCATTGGAGTCTCAGGTCCTACTCTTAGAGGCACCAAACAGGAAAGGGAGAAAAAGTGTCCGATGATGTAGTCATTACAGGCTTGGCTCTTGGATTCTATGTAAGGACCCATGTGTCCCTGGAAAGTAGAGCGAAGAGACTCTGGGGACTCATTAAAGCTTAGCTTCAGTCCAGGGGCAGCCACCTACTCGGCCATGTGACCTTGGGAATATCATTGAACCCTCTAACCTTCATTTCCTTGCCTGAAAAATAGCCACAATAATTCTTAGTTGAGAAGTGTGCTGTGAAAATTCAATGAGGTTAAGTAGGTGACAACGACTTATCCACAGCCCGGCACATAGTAGGTGTCCAACAAACCTTGGATTCTTGCCATTCTTCATGCATATTGTGTGATTTCCTCGGTGATTCTCAAATTTACTCGGCAGAGGAGTCACAAATGGAGCTCGCTAAAATGCAGATTCCTAGGCCTTTTAGGTTTTGGACTTCATAATTGAATGGGGGAACCTGATCTTTTCATGACGATCAATACCCGTCAGCGCGCCTCACTTTGAGAAATTCTTCATCTCTCAGTACTGATAATGGACACACACTCTATGTGAACTGTAAGCACATTTTGTCGTCTGTGTAGCAGACACACACAGCTACACGTTTGTCCTTGATGACAATGTCTTCCTCTGGCCCCAAGGAGTAGACACATATAGCTAAGGCTAACTACCTGATTTTGAAAAGTTTCGTTATAATTTGTAAATAGACACTTGGTCATCTTTTATGATGCTGTGTTTGTCCCTTCACTCCATCATCAGAGCCATTCCTGCCCGGCCAGGGGAGGCCAGGGCTTCTGCTTGGAGCTCCATGCCGCCATGGACACCCTCTGTTCTCGATAATGTCCTTCACTATGTATAATCACCACTTATTTCATTATCTGTCTTCTCTGCTATACGAATTTCATAAATAGAGAGATCATTTCAACTGATACCTTCTTGGGACTTCCCAGGTGGTCCAGTGGCTAAGACACCACGCTCCCAAAACAGGGGGCCCGGGTTCAATCTATGGTCAGAGAACTAGATTCTGCAACCAAGATCCCTTGTAGCCAAATCAATGATTTATTTAAAAAATGATACATTCTTCCCTACTTTCCAGGAAACAAGGTCAGGGATTGGGAGTGATGGGAGCTCTGGCTAATAGATGTCACACTGCGTCAACTTCACTGAGTTTCAGGTGCCCATCCTCGCAAAACCCTGTGAGGCAGCTGTTGTCATTAGCTACAGATAAAGGAAATTGTGCTAGATACCCCCAAGCCCCAGCTTCAAAATGGAATGCTGACTCTCAGGGGATGCTGTGAGACAGAGACACAACAGATGCTCTGTGGAAGGGCCAGCAAACCCTTTCTGTAAAGGACCAAGGAGTAAATACTTCCGGCTTTGGGGACGTGCAGTCTTTGTCCCTAGGTTCTGTCCTTTCAGAACGAAAGCGGTCACAGTTCATAAATGAATGGGCGTGGCTGGGTTCCAGCACAACTTTATGTATGGAAGTTGACATTGAGATTTCATCCAATTTTCAAATGTCAAGAAATAATATTTAACATTTGACTTTCAAGAACTATTTAAAAATGTAAGAAACCATAGCAAAACAGGCAGAGGACCAGAAACTATCCACCCGAGGTCTCTGCTGAGCCTGTTCCTCTTCATCACCTGCTATGCACATTCTCACCTTCAGAGACTTATTCCCAGGTGAAACTTTGCAACAGATTCTTAAAAAGCCATTATTGATATTAACTTAAAAACTAGAAAAGAGATATTTATTTCTTTGGCTGCATCAGGTCTTAGCTGTGGCAGGCAGGATCTAGTTCCCTGACCAGGGATCGAACCTGGGGCCGCGTGCTTTGGGAGTGTGGAATCTTAGCCACCGGGCCACCAAGGAAGTCCCTATTGTAACTAAAATTTTTCTTTTTGGTCACTGCAGGAAAGCAAAACCCAAAGAAAACAAGATTTACCTTCAGGTTCAAACATCAGAACTCAACACACAGGCAGCCGAGAGAGATGCTTCGCAGGGGACCGCGCAGCAGAAGTGAAGACCGAGTTCTCACCCTTTCAGAAGCCCTGAACGCTTCCTCCCACCTGCCTGCCCTCAAATCAATATCAGTTCTAGAGAAGGCTAACTGTGCTTTGCTCTATTTTGTTTTCTTGAAGTCTCGCAAAGCTCTGGCTATCTTTTATCTACTTATCTTCTTTAGTGAGAGCTATTGGTGGTTAGCAAGTACTTACTTATCCAAAGTATTTTGAAAGCCCAGTAGCATTTAAATACTGTTAGACCAGAGGCCTCTGTCATTGGCTTCCTAGAATAAGTAGTGCTTTATTCACTCTCTGAAAGAAAACGTCTTTGTAGGCATCATCTTGGCAAAAGTATTTTAGCATGCAGGCTCCTTGGAGGACTACTGGTTTATGAATATGGTGACTCTTCCAGCCAACTCTACCCTAAGCATGCTTATACACTCGTGATGGCACAAAACAGGCTCCTTATTCCAAGATCAGAAGGTCTATAAGAATTTTGGGGGAAAGAGTTTCGGCGACCCGCATTTTAGGAATGCCTCATTCTATTTCACTCCTGCTTTTAGTTCTTATTTGTGATTCTAGAAGGTGACCTCATACGCCAGCAATGGAATATCACAGTGAACATACAAAAAAGGAGTTCAGCTTACTTTTTATAATTTTTTAAAGAAATGTTTTGACTTCACTGCATGGCATGTGGGATCTTAATTCCCTGATCATGGATTGAACCCATGTCCCCTGCATTGGAAGCGTGGAGTTAACCCACTGGACCACTGAGGAAGTCCCAAGTTCAATTTACTCTGAGTTAGTAGTAACTGGCGGAGTAGGCAATGGCACCCCACTCCAGTACTCTTGCCTGAAAATCCATGGATGGAGGAGCCTGGTAGGCTGTAGTCCATGGGGTCGCTAAGAGTCAGACATGACTGAGCGACTTCACTTTCACTTTTTACTTTCATGCATTGGAGAAGGAAATGGTAAGCCACTCCAGTATTCTTGCCTGGAGAATCCCAGGGATGGGGAAGCCTGGTGGGCTGCCGTCTATGGGGTTGCACAGAGTCGGACACGACTGAAGTGACTTAGCAGCAGCAATAGTAACTGGTTCAAGTTCTAGTTCAAGAAGTGATTTCAGTTCTTAGAGAAAACAGAAACTTTGTTTATTTTAAAAGTTCTTTATTCGTGAGACAAACCACAAATGAGGACCCTTCAGAACACACTGTGGGAGAAAAGATTCGAATGCAAATTGGAAGCGTGATTGAAGACATGTGGTATTGCCTTATAAACACTCCTGGCCAGGTTGGCTAAGCCAAGGGACGGCCTCGTGGACTCGTGATATTGGGATTTCATTCTGGGCAGCACTGATCTTCCTTTGAGAGTGAACATGAGCTAATTGGAAACCTGAAACTCTGCCATTGGTAAAACAACAAAAACAAAAAAATCAACTAGATTCGAATTTTTTAAATTATAAATAAATAATAACTAAAACAAAACCACATCTGGGGCGCATGGAGGGGACCTAGTGCTCCACTTCAGCTTCTCCCAAGCAAAGCCCCGATTCTGAGTCTTCTCTTTCTATCACAGTTATACTCTTTACTGGTAGCAAATATGTTAATTGCAGGCTTTGAATCAGTTTTTCAAATGTGTATTAAAAAATACCCTCTCTAATTTTCCTTAGAATCTTGGGCAAAGCTCCTGAAGAAGGCTTTAGACGGAGGTTGCTGTTTTTTCAGTCTCTAAGTTGCATCTGACTCCCGGCAACCTCATGGACTGCAGCATACCAGGCTTCCCTGGCCTTCATTATCTCCCGGAACTTGCTCAAACTCATGTCCATCAAGTCGATGATGCCATCCAACCCTCTCATCCTCTGTCACCCCCTTCTCCTCCCGCCTTCAATCTTTCCCAGCATCAGGGTCTTTTCCAATGAGTCAGCTCTTTGCATCAGGTGGCCAAAGTATTGGAGCTGGGTTATTGTTAAAAACAACAGTAAAACCCCTGATTTTCTTTCTGCTTAGAAGACATGTCTGGACAAAGTAGACACGTGGTTCTGGGAGAGAAGCAGGTCACCCTTGAACATCACAAGGGTTTGGATCAGAGTGAAGCCTGTCTGAAGGAGTGCTTCTCTGGCATCCTGGGAGCAGCTTCTCCAGGGCACAGGAGGAAAGCCGTGTGTCAGGAGGGGACATTGGGCCCCCGACTCCTCGCTGTAGCTACAACAGAGCCAGAGTCATTCCTTCAGGGGTCGGTGGGTGGGGGTGGGCCACAGAAGGCAGGCGGACACTTAGAGTGCCTGGGAGGTGTTACTCAGGCCTCAGGAAGCAGGCAGCTCCTGGAAAGAACATGGCAGCCAAGCATCCCCAGGCCTACCTGGAAGAAGTCTTGTTCCTTCAGCATGCATCTACTGAGCACCTGCTGTATGCATGCCTCTGTCATCTTGGCCCCTTAGAGAACCGGAAGGAAGCTATAGATGTGCTGGGACCAATGCCCACATGAGGACTCACAGTAGAAATGAAGCCTTTGTGAGGTCATTTCAGTCATCCTGTTGGACGTGGAGGAGCAGCACAGCCAACCTCAAAGGAAGTGGAGGGATGAGAGGGTCTCGACATCAGCTCCCCAGCATGCCCCAGTTTCCTGCAGTGTCTAGAGCCCCACGTTTAGAGATTTCTCCCTGCAGGTCTTGAAAGCTAACCACTGATGAGACAGAGGAAGCAATGGGGGCGGGGCTGCCTGCCTGGTAGGACCCAAGGGGTACAGGTGGGCGGGGCCAGTGTCTACAGAGGGCGGGTGATTGCAGGACAGGACGCGTGCTCCCTGGGACACAGCGTGGCCCTAAAGTGGCAACGTTATGTCACAGAAGGGGACCCAACCCTGGAATGAGCCGAATTTGACTCCCATGCCTCCTCCACCATCTGCTGATTTTATGGCCTCGTCCCAGCTCCAGTCCACCTGGTCCCCACATCTGCATGGCCCAGGGGACCTTCCGAGCTCCAGCTGGAGAAACCACTGAGCCATCCGACACTGCAGTCCCTGCACTGGTTGCTAAGGGCAACGTGTCCTATTTCCACCCCACTATGTCTCCTTTCTGCAGGTGAAGGTCCAAAATCTGATATTTCAAGACATTGGTAGACTTCCCTGGGGGTGTGTTAGTCTAATGCAGTGGTTTAAATTTGCCTGTAACTGAAATCTCCCAAACATCTGAAGCTTAAACAAGATAAGAGTTCTTGCTCACATTGAAGAAATTCAAGGCTGTCTGTCCGGCACTAGTTGATGGCTTGGGGACTGGTTCCGGTGCCACCATCTCCTTGCTATGCTGGACAGGGCTCCCCAGGACCCAGGTGGCTGCTGGGGCACACCCATTGTACCCACACCCACTGCTGGGGATGGAGCCAGGCCCCACTGCAAGGGACAGGGCACATCGGGGAGGACACTTCCTGGAAGAATGAGGACTTCAGATAAAAACTAAGTCTGAGAAACACAAGATTGCATTTCTCACACATTTGAATTTCGTGGCCTGAGAACTCGTGAAGTGATGCCATAGACATCGGTCTGCAAGTTAACTTTCTTCCATTACAGCCATGTGGGTCTGATTCTTTGTCATGACTGTACAGTGATGCATTGAGCAAGAGAATTTATTCAACTACTACAGTTCCTAGAATTTGGTCGCCTTCACTGGAAATCAGATGACAGTGTTTTTTTTTGTTGTTGTTGACTCTCCTTCCCCATCCTGCTTTGCCACATTCTCTCTGCGTGGCCTGACTATCTTTGGAGTGGCCAGGCTTTCCCTCCTGGACAGTCCACAATCTAGTCCTGCCCTATCAAGCATTTTGTGAGCTAAACACATTTTTCTTGCTGATCCAAATTCTGTTTGTCTCATCTTACCAATTCACTTTGTTCTCTCTCTCTTTCTCACACATTTCACATGGCATATTATGTTACATATGAAAATCACCCCAAACATACAAGACTGCATGTAAAATTTCTTAGCAGGTACATTTTCCAAAATTCTCCAAGTGAGGATTCAACAGTATGTGAACTGAGAACTTCCAGATGTTCAAGCTGGATTTAGAAATGGCAGAGAAACCAGAGATCAAATTGCCAACATTTGCTGGATCATAGAAAAAGCAAGAGAACTCCAGAAAAACATCTACTTCTGCTTTACTGACTACACCAAAGCCTTTGACTGTGCAGATCATAACAAACTGGAAAATTCTTAAAGAGATGGGAATACCAAACCATCTTACCTGCCTCCTGAAAAATCTGTATGCAGGTCAAGAAGTAACAATTAGAACCGGCCATGGAACAACAGACTGGTTCCAATCTGGGAAAGGAGTACATCAAGACTGTATATTGTCACCTTGGTTATTTAATTTATATGCAGAATACATCATGCAACATGCTGGACTGGATGAAGCACAAGCTGGAATCAAGATTTCAGGGAGAAATATCAGTAGCCTCAGATATGCAGAATATACCACCCTTATGGGAGAAAGCAAAGAAAAGAGCCTCTTGATGAAGGTGAAATAGGAGAGTGAAAAAGCAGGCTTAAAACTCAACATTCAGAAAACTAAGATTGTGGCATTTGGTCCCATCACTTCATGGCAGATAGATGGGGAAACAATGGAAACAGTGACAGACTTTATTTTCTTGGGCTCTAAAGTCACTGCAGATGGTGACTGCAGTCATGAAATTAAAAGATGCTTGCTCCTTGGAAGAAAAGCTGTGACAAATCTAGACAGCATATTAAAAAGCAGAGACATTACTTTGCCAACAAAGGTCCATCTAGTCAAAGCTATGGTTCTTCCAGTAGTTATGAATGGGTATGAGAGTTGGACCATAAAAAAAGCTCTCTGAATTGATGGTTTTCAACTGTGGGTTTGGAGAAGACTCTTGAGAGCCCCTTGGACTGCAAGGAGATCCAACTAGTCAATCCTAAAGGAAATCAGTCCTGAATATTCATTGGAAGGACTGATGATGAAGCTGAAATTCCAATACTTTGGCCACCTGATGTGAAGAACTAAGTCACTGGCAAAGACCCTGATGCTGGGAAAGATTGAAGGCAGGAGGAGAAGGGGACGACAGAGGATGAGATGATTGGATGGCATCACCAACTTGATGAAATGAGTTTAAGTAAGCTCCAGGTGTGGGTGATGGACAGGGAGGCCTGGTGTGCTGCAATCCATGGGGTTGCAAAGAGTCGGACACGACTGACCAATTGAACTGAACTGACATTTTCCAAACATCTCAGTTAAATTTTTTGCTCTGTCTTAGCTAAATAACTCCCCTCCCACTAGGTACTTCATTGTTCTTGTTTAATCCCTAAGTCTTGTCTGACTCTTTTGTGACCCCAAGGACTGTAGCCCACCAGGCTTCTCTGTCCATGAGATTCTCCAGGCAAGAATACTGAAGTGGGTTGCCATTTCCTCCTCCAGGGGATCTTCCTAACCCAGGGATTGAACCTGTGACTCCTGCATTGGTGGGCAGATTCTTTTCCGCTGAGCCACCGGGGAAGCCCACTAGGAACTATACTTACCTCTCAAATGCAAACAAATGTGTTCTGACCTTCTGCCCTTAGAGGGATGTGGAGGGAGGCTGCTGTCCCCTTGGGAAGTGACCTTGTATATCCCAGGAACCACGTGGCCTTTTCTTTAGCAGATATACCTCCCTAGGTCCTTTTGGGAATGAAAGGTGAGTTGGGAAGGTGATAAGAAAACAAAGAGATGGCTAACCTGTAACTTGTAAAACTGGAAGCTCAAAGCTGCCTTCTAGGGTAAAAATGGAGGGACAAAGGGCGTCTTTAGAAGAAGGGAAGAAAGTTAGAACAAAGATGTGGAGTATAGGGCACATCTGAGCACGTGAGCCCCGCAGAAGTCAGGCAGTTCCCATGTCCCACCCACCACCTCCTTAACTTGCCAAGAGAGAAGCACGGACACGAAAGACGGCTGTGTGTCCTTCAGCTCATTCTCAGTTATGACAATGACAGTGTGAGGTCTGTCGTATGCCTCCTCTCATCCCACCCGCAACACGCTCCACCGTTTTCCCCCCAGCAGCCTGAGAACAGAAAGGATGCAGTTGCCAAGTGGCCCTGGAGGTACACAGCACCTGCTTTTCACCACCCTGACTGCTGATGTCTGGTGGAGTCTCTCCTGGCTCCAGGGGGGTATCATGGGGTATTTCAAGAGCTAACGAACAGCTGAGATGAGAACTTGGTGATGTATGGGCCTTTTCTTTAAGTCTGATTCTAGTTTTGTTTGCACGTAATCCTGGAAGGAGGGTCTGGACTTTTAGAGGATCACACCTGGTCATTCAGTTAGCCTCGTTCAAAGAAACCCCAGTGTCCATCTGTTAAGGAAACCACTAACTGAAGCTGCCCACCCTGGCCAGGCACCATAGTAAACCCCTTACATGAGCTATCTTAAACAGGAGGTCCTGGTGAGGAAAGTGGAACCAGCAAGCGACCACCGACGGGAAGAATTCGGGAAGGATCCAAAGGAGACACCAGTCCAAAGTCCTACCAACCTCCCAGAATCCACCTCTCTGGGATCCTACCAACCTCCCAGAATCCACCTCTCTGGAATCCATCTTGGTGCCACCAGGAAGGACCCTGAGTCAGAACGATTGGCCAGAGACAACCCGGAAACTAATCCTGTCACCATAAAACCCGAGGCTGTGAGCCACATAGTGGAGCGGTCCTCCTGGGTTCCCTTGCCCTCCTGCTCTCTACTCAGGTGCCCCTTTCCAATAAAGTCTTTGTTTTATTGGCCTGTGTGTCTCCTCAGACAATCCATTTCTGAATGTTAGACAAGAGCTCACTCTCAAGCCCTGGAAGGAGTCCTCCTTCCGGTAGCACGTCTATGCTTCGGGGACCCTCTCATTGTACTAAAATGTTCCTCCCCTTCCTGGGAGGATTTCAGGCCCTTCAGCCTCCATCTCTATGACTTCTCCTCCAAGTGCTGACGTCCCCTCTGATTCCAGACACCAGTGCCCATGATCCACCCTTTGCAACTTACTGTCCAGCCCAAACTCCTGACCTCTCTCTATCTGTTCAGAGAAAGTTTGGTTTTTATCTGCTTTGTTATCATAGTCCCAGACATTAATATTCGTGATAAAATCTAGAATTGCTCATCATTAAAAACCAAAGCAATATTGTAAAGCAATTATCCTTCAATTAAAAATAAATTAAAAAAGAAAAAAACACCCCAAAGAATCACAAGGAAAAATCAGAGTAATTCATTGCACCAAAAATGAAATCTCTAAAAAAAAACCCATATAACATTTGAAAGGCAAAAAAAAGTAAGTGTTCTTTAAACATTTGCTAATTGATCTGTGAACGGCAAGCTTTTGTGGCCTAATCTTGGTCTCAGTCCAAATTTGAATTTTTGACTAGTTGTCTTCAAAAGATTTGTAATTTCACTCAGAGCTGAGGCTCCCTCTGAGGCCTCTCTGCTGCTGTCAAAACCCGTCGGCCCATCTCATGTGCACTCGAGGCACCCAGATTTTGGTCTCCTATACAGTTTGTCTAAAAGAAATTAAGATCCTGGGAAGAGCTGCTGTGGCTACACCTAGAGACAAGGAAAACCCAGACTTCAAAAGTGGGAGGAAACGTTTTTGCCGAACAACAAAGACTGTCAGAGATGGTTAAGGTCGTGTTCAAGAGACAAAGATGCCTACAGTATGGAGGGCTCCTCACGGCCCAGCAGGGACAGTTTCAACATCATCAAATTGTAGTAATTATAGTCTGTTGAAACCAGCTGAGACTATAAAAAGAGTCACAAGTCCACGATAATAATTAAAAGGAGCACACAGGAATTGTGCCAATTCCTAATAAAGTTTATAAGGCATTCTGTTAATTGTTCAACACAAATAATATGAGTTTGCTACTCAAAGTTAGGTTAACACCAAGGTTAACAACCATAAATAAGAAACAGATATAGAAGGAAAGAAAGCATGCTTAAAATATATAATGTCTATGATTTGATTGTTTTATTTCATTTCTTATTACATTGATTTGCAGATATTGAAGAATCCTTGCATCCCTGGGATAAAGCCCACTTGGTCATGGTATATGATCTTTTTAATGTGTTGTTGGATTCTGATTGCTAGAATTTTGTTAAGGATTTTTGCATCTATGTTCATCAGTGATATTCATTTTTTAATATTAATTCTTCTGAACCATGATCATAGTGAAAGTTTGTGGCTGAGAGCCGTGAATGACAGCAGGATTCGTAGCCCCCAGAGGAGATGAACTCCATCTGCAGCCAGAGATGAGGCTTGATCACTCGGAGCTTTTGGGTAGCAGAGTTTTATTAAAGTATAAAAAGAGATAGATAAAGCTTCTGACATAGACATCAGAAGGGGACAGAAAGAGTGCCCCCTTTCATATCAGTTAGCAAGCTGCTAATCAGATAAAAGAAACACCTCAAGACTGAAAGGGTCACACCAGGCCCCTCTCCCACAACATGCGTTTTGAGACAGAATGGCACAAGGAGAGTCATCTCCAGCCATAAAACAATCACGTGACTCTTGAAGAAAGGCAGCTGCTGCTGCTGCTGCTGCTGCTGCTGCTAAGTCGCTTCAGTCGTGTCCGACTCTGTGCAACCCCATAGACGGCAGCCCACCAGGCTCCCCCATCCCTGGGATTCTCCAGGCAAGAACACTGGAGTGGGTTGCCATTTCATTCTCCAATGCATGAAAGTGAAAGGTGAAAGTAAAGTCGCTCAGTCGTGTCCGACTCTTAGCGACCCCATGGACTGCAGCCTACCAGGCTCCTCCGTCCATGGGATTTTCCAGGCAAGAGTACTGGAGTGGGTTGCCATTGCCTTCTCTGGAAGAAAGGCAGATTTCCAAGCAAATACAGTTTCATTAACATAGTTTGAGAAAACATTTCCAAGAGTAAAACGTACCGGTTTGCTGAGACACGATCAGCACAAGGTTTGGGAAATAAATGAGTTTTAAGCAGAACAGATTTGAAGAAGGGCAGATTCCAAAGCAAATCAGTTCAGTTCAGTTCAGTCACTCAGTTGTGTCTGACTTTTTGCGACCCCATGGACTGTAGCACACCAGGCCTCCCTGTCCATTACCCACACCTGGAGCTTACTCAAACTCATGTCCATCAAGTCAGTGATGCCATCCAACCAACTCATCCTCTGTCGTCCCCTTCTCCTCCTGCCTTCAATCTTTCCCAGGATCTTTTCCAGTGAGTCAGTTTTTCACATCAAATGGCCAGAGTATTGGAGCTTCAGCTTCATCATCAGTCCTTCCAACGAAAATTCAGGACTGATTTCCTTTAGATTGACTGGTTGGATCTCCTTGCAGTCCAAGGGGCTCTCAAGAGTCTCCTCCAACATCACAGTTCAAAAACATAAATTCTTCAGAACTCAGCTTTCTTTATGATCCAACACTCTCACCTATATATGACTACTGGAAAAAACATAGCTTTGACTAGGCAGACATTTGTAGGCAAAGTAATGTCTCAGCTTTTTAATATGCTGTTTAGGTTGGTCATAGTTTTTCTTCCAAGGAGCAAACATCTTTTAATTTCATGGCTGCAGTCACCATCTGCAGTGATTTTAGAGCCCAAGAAAATTAAGTCTGTCACTGTTTCCATTGTTTCCCCATCTATTTGCCATGAAGTGATGAGACTGGATGCCATGGTTTAAGTTTTTGAATGTTGATTTTTAAGCCAACTTTTTCAATCTCCTCTTTCACTTTCACCAAAAGGCTCTTTAGTTCTTTGCTTTCTGCCATAAGGATGGTGTCCTTTTTCAGTTCAGTTCAGTTGCTCAGTCATGTCCAACTCTTTGCAACCTCATGGACTGCAGCACGCCAGGCCTCCCTGTCCATCACCAACTCCCAGAGTTTACCCAAACTCATGTCCATTGAGTTAGTGATGCCATCAGCCATCTCATCCTCTGTCGTCCCCTTCTCCTCCTGTCCTCAATCTTTCCCAGCATCAAGGTCTTTTCAAATGAGTCAACTCTTCACATCAGGTGGCCAAAGTATTGGAATTTCAGCTTCAACATCAGTCCTTCCAATGAACACCCAGGACTGATCTCCTTTAGGATGGACTGGTTGGATCTCCTTACAGTCCAAGGGACTCTCAAGAGTCTTCTCCAACACCACAGTTCAAAAGCATCAATTCTTTGGCATTCAGCTTTCTTCACAGTCCAACTCTCACATCCATACATGACTACTGGAAAAACCATAGCCTTGACTAGATGGACCTTTGTTGGCAAAGTAATGTCTCTGCTTTTTAACATGCTGTCTAGGTTGGTCATAACTTTCCTTAAGCGTCTTTTAATTTCATGGCTGCAGTCACCATCTGCAGTGATTTTGGAGCCCCAAAAAATAAAATCTGACACTCTTTCCACTGTTTCCCCATCTATTTCCCATGAAGTGATGGGACCAGATGCCATGATCATTTTCTGAATGTTGAGTTTTAAGCCAACTTTTTCACTCTCCTCTTTCACTTTCATCAAGAGGCTTTTGAGTTCTTAACTTTCTGCCATAAGGGTGGTGTCATCTGCATATCTGAGGTTACTGATATTTCTCCCACAAGATTCCAGATTGTGCTTCTTCCAGCCCAACATGTCTCATGATGTACTCTGCATATAAGTTAAATAAGTAGGGTCACAATATACAGCCTTGATGTACTCCTTTTCCTATTTGGAACCAGTCTATTGTTCCGTGTTCAGTTCTAACTGCTGCTTCTTGACCCGCATACAGGTTTCTCAAGAGGCAGATCAGGTGGTCTGGTATTCCCATCTCTTTCAGAATTTTCCACAGTTTGTTGTGATCCACACAGTCAAAGGCTTTGACATAGTCAATAAAGCAGAAATAGATGTTTTTCTGGAACTCTCTTGCTTTTTCCATGATGCAGCAGATGTTGGCAATTTGATCTCTGGTTCCTCTGCCTTTTCTAAAACCAGCTTGAACATCAGGAAGTTCATGGTTCATGTATTGCTGAAGCCTGGCTTGGAGAATTTTGAACATTACTTTACTAGCATGTGAGATGAGTGCAATTGTGTGGTAGTTTGAGCATTCTTTGGCATTGCCTTTCTTTGGGGTTGGAATGAAAACTGACCTTTTCCAATCCTGTGGCCACTGCTGAGTTTTCAAAATTTTTTGGCATATTGAGTGCAGCACTTTCACAGCATCATCTTTCAGGATTTGAAATAGCTCAACTGGAATTCCATCACCTCCATTAGCTTTATTTGTAGTGATGATTCTTAAGACCCACTTGACTTTGCACTCCAGGATGTCTGGCTCTAGGTGAGTGATCACATCATCATGGTTATCTGGGTCATTAAGATCTTTTTTGTACAGTTCTTCTAGGTATCCTTGCCACCTCTTCTTAATATCTTCTTCTTCTGTTAGGTCCATAATGTTTCTGTCCTTTATTGTGCTCATCTTTGCATGAAATGTTCCCTTGGTATCTCTAATTTTCTTGAAGAGATCTCTAGTCTTTCCCAGTCTATTGTTTTCCTCTATTTCTTTGCACTGATCACTTCCAAAGCAAATACATAGTTTCATTAACATGGCTTAAAAAAAACATTTCCATAAGAAAACTGCACTGGTTAGCTCAAGGTTTGAGAAAAATTAAGTTCAGGTGGCACCAGGTGTCATCATGCCAATGCAGGAATAAGAGAAAAGAAGAAAGAAATGCCTGTCACTTGCAGTTCATTTCCTCGTGCCACTTGGGGACCCCTAGCCTTCCTGACTGTTAGCCCTCTCAATAGTGTGTCTTTCTCTTATTATTTTTTAAAATGCATTTTATTTTATTTATTTCTGGCTCTGCTGGGTCTTCGTTGCTGCTCTTGGGCTTTCTCTGGTCACAGTGCATGGGCTTCTATTTCGGTGGTTTCTCATGTTGCGGAGCTTGGGCTCTAGGTGTGAGGGCTTCAGTAGCTGTGACACTCAGGCTTAGTTGCTACTCAGCATGTGAAATCTTCCCAGATCAGGGATCAAACTCACATCCCCTCTTAAGGTGAACTCTTAACCACTGGATCACCAGAAAAGTCCAGTTTGGTCGTTTTAAATTGAAACCTGTTGGTCATCCAGAAGTAAACTCATCTGAAAGTGAAAGTATTAGTCGCTCAGTTGTGTCTGACACTTTATGATCCCATGGACTGTGGCCAGCCAGGCTCCTCCATCCATGGATACCAGGCAAGAGTACTGGAGTGGGTACCCATTCTCTTTTCTAGGACATCTTTCCAACTCAGGGATTAAACCCAGAGCTCCTGCAGTGCAGGCAGAATCTTTACTGTCTGAGCCACCAGGAAGCCCTGAAAATCAGGGCAGGCGACCCCCAAACCCTTCCTTTCCCAGTGAATACACCCCTTTGTTTGTAGCCCCTCGGAACCGGCTTGCTAAAGAAACCCGGGGCAGCAGCTCCTCACCTGCTTGCCGCTCTCCCTCTCAGAGTGTATTCTTGCTGAAACAAACTCTGACTTAACTTTCTTAAACTCCCTGCTTCCTTTCTGAGTTCTTTCATGATGAAGAAAGAACCTTACCATTCAGCAGAAGCAGCTTCGGGCTTCCCCTGCGTCCCACAGACAGCAGAGGAGTGCTTTGCTCAGGATGGAATGGGGGTGGGGTTGGGGGGGTCCTGGGAGGGTGGAAAGAGGAAGTGGGGAGGGGAGCCCTCCCTTCACGGCAAAGGTGTGGTGACGCCCAGAGTTACTGGGTCAAGACAGGGACCTCCATTTCAATCGCACCAAAGGTACCTCTCGAGTAGGGAGGCAGCCCATTTTGTATTTCTTTTTGGTAAAAAAGAATTCTATATGTGAAAAATTTCCCCCACCCACCCAAAACCCCTAAAAGGCCAGAGGCCAACTCCAAGACACAAACTGAAGATTCTATGCCAAAGTGTTACTATTCCTAATATACAAGAGGCTCTTACCTGTTAATAAGGAAAAGCAGACGATTTCGGAGAGAAAATGGGCAAAGGGCAAAAATAGTCATGTCACAGCAAAAAGAAAATTGCCAAGAAATTTGAAAACACGTTCAGCCTCACCGCTCAAAGAAGCACGGGTGAAACAGCCTTGCGGTGTGATCTTTGGCGGATCCACTCGGCAAGACTGTGCAGCGGTGGTGCGTGTGTGTGCGGGTGTGAGAGCGTGAGCGAGTGCGTGAGAGAGAAGCTGTTGGGGGGACGACGGCATGAAAAAGCAGGCTCTCCTCTGGTGTGTCGGTGCAATTAATTTCTAACACCTTCTGGAGGACAATTTGATACTTGCAGCAGAAGTCTGTAAACGTGCGTCACATGGCTAGGAAACAGGGCAATCCGTCTCGATGCCGGGTCAGCCCTGACCCCCTCTGCCTCTTGCCTCAGCAGTTGCAGACGCAAAGTGGCAGCAGGAAAGACAAGTCAAACCTGTCTCTCAAGGCCTTCCTCGCTTCTCTCTGACGCTGTCTTCCCTCTTCGTCTTCTGCTGTCCATTCACCTTTGCCTGGTTTGATCTATTGGAGAACCCTGTTTAATCGGTTTCATGGGACTTCCTTGCATTCCAGACATTGGCTCTTAATGAATCCCCCCTTCTCTGGATGCTTTAGAAAGAATGGCTCACTAGTTGAACTTGGCCAAGTTCTCTGGAGCCACACTTGGAAGAAGGGAGAGGGAATCTCTTCTTCAGACTTCCCCCTTTGTCCTCCCGTTAACTTCATTACCACGCCCACCCCACTTAGCAGTCTCTTGCCTCTGGAAGAGAGAAATCCGTGATTTTAAGATGTGTTGGAGCTGAGACAGTGATGCGTCAGTGTCTGACCCTGGGCGGTCACTTCTAACAGACAGCCGGGCGTGGCTTTAGAGGAGTCCCCGGACAGCATCAGGGGCTGCTCTCCTTTGAAGACCCAGGAATAGACGTTTTCCTGGCCTCCCAGCTCAGCATGTCTCCGAGAAGAAAACAACCCACGGCTGTGGGAAAACATTGCTGTGCCCTTTGTGTGATAAGGGGGTTAAACAGAGCCTGAGAGAGGGGGTGGAGCTTTGGGACTTTCTCCCGGTTGAAGGTCCCACCAGGAGATAGGAAGCCTGGGGCAGGGATGCGGGGATGTATGGAACAGCCTCTCAGATCAGAATCGGCCTATGTGCTAGATATGTGTGACGGCTGAGGCTCAGAGTCTAAGTGGTCATTCGGGACAGGGAATTAGAAAAAGAACCGCAGGATAAACCCAAAGTAAGAAAAGTGAAGATGAAGATAAAAGCAAAAAGTAATAAAAATATAAAACAAAGATGAAAATAGAGGCTGAAATTAACTGTATTTCAGTAACATTTACAAAATATATTAAAAATAAGTTGATAGCATTAAAATAAGACCACAGGCCCCAAAAGGATTCACTTGTACTACATCAGGCCACCGAATCAGGACTTAATACCTAACTTAACTGAAGCTCAGACTCCCCCAGAAATACAGCCTTAACCTTTCGGTCAGATACTTTCCGGTCAGCACCTTCTCCATCCCCCAAAGGAAGGTGAGGTGGTGCCTGAAAGACCCCTTTTCCCCCGAAGAAAGATGATCTGAATCTGAAACAATTTTGTTTCCATGTTTATGACTTCCTTGTCCTGCCTTTGGGGCTTCCCTGGTGGCTCAGTGGTAAAGAATCCACCGGCCAATGCAGGAGACGTGGGTTCCATCCCTGGGTCGGGAAGATCCCCTGGAGAAGGAAATGGCAACCCACTCCAGTGTTGTTGCCTGGAGAATCTCATGGACATAGGAGCCTGGCAGGCTACAGTCCATGAGCTTGCAAAAGAGCTGTACACGACTTAGCCAATGAGCACACACGCACTCTCTCATATCCATCCTGTCTTTAGAAAATTTCCCTTTCTGTCACCCTTTGAGGCTTCCTTCCACACAATGCATGGGATGCTGCCCGATGCCTGAATTGCTCAATAAAGTCAATTAGATCTTTAAAATATTCTCAGTGGAATTTTTGTTTTTTAACAGGATGCATACACACATTTGTGTGTGTGTGTGTGTGTGTGTGTGTTGTACACTCAAAACAAGGAAATTGGAGAGACAAAATCTGGAATAGTTGTTACCTTTGGTGTGATGGAGGCTAGACCAGGAATGAATTCAGAAAGGAAATCTTTAACGGTGACCCATCTATCACGCGTATTTTTATAGGCACCATATCCTGCCTAACACATGTTTTTTTGTTTTTTAAATATATGCATTGCAGAAAATTGAGGAAATGCCAAAGTTATGAAGAATAAAATGTAAAACTACCCTTCCTCTCAGTCTTAATGTTATTTCTCTTTGAACCATTTTGGATGAAAGTGTTCCTAAAATGTCTTTTTTCTTTCTTTCTGAGAGTACTTGAGAATACTTGAACCTGTTTTTGTGATTTCTGGTTGCCTTGTGGACAAAAATTCCTGTGTGATGCTCTAGACACCGATGGCCTCAGGACCTCTGAACCTGGTCCTGGAATTGTCCCCAGGCTGTCGAGCTTGTGAAGCTAGTGTCTAGTGTGTTTGTTATGGGATAAATCTCATTGCTATGCTCTTCTTAAATGCCCCTTTAGCCTCTGGCTCCACAGCTAATGGTCATCCTTTTTCTTTTCTCCCTTAATCTCCTTCATCTGTCTGCTTCTCTTGGCTCCGTGCCTCCTGCTGCCCATCCCATCTCTCCCTGCCCAGCTCTCTGCCCACAAGGTCAAGGTTGGGCAGCCCTGGCCACTCTGCCTGCCTCTCCACCTCCTGCACACACTGAAGCTCAGCCTCTCGGGGTATTGTCTCCAAACTCCAAATTGTCCTCCAGGTATTCTCCTTTGTCTGTGAACTCCTAGAACTGTACTAAGTATCGGCTCCCCAGGGAGAGCTGTCCCCGCTCAAGAAGCAAAACCAGCTTGACTTTGGGGATCTGGCACTTCCCTCTTGGTCCCCAGGCTGGCACCACATCGCGCTGTCATCTCTAGGGTATTCCCCAACCGGCCTGCGGCGTCAAAGCCCACACCCATCTTGTTCATCTTGTCCTGGTGAACAGCATTCCCGAGTAGAGGAGACCCTCGCACTTTGTACCGTGGTTAGTAGTCTGAGGTTGCTTCTCTAGTGATGAGGGACACCCCAGACAGGGTTCTGGTTACAGTTCCTGTTTGTTGTGTTTAAGCTGGGCCCCTGAGGGGTTGTGAGCTCTAGGGGCACAGGCACTGGGTGGCCTCTACTGCCTCTGTGGTTTCTGACCCTAGTATTTCTGCCTGACGGGAAAATCCTCACCGAACATCTGTTCTGGGGGTAAAATATCTGTAACATTCCACAAGATTTCCTGGGGATGACAGATGGCTTAGAAAATGTGCAAGAAAGATATGAATATGGACCTCTACAGAGTTCTTCCTCTTTTCAAAATCTGAAGACGATAAACTTTTTTGTCATTGGCAGTAAAATCTCAGTGAGAAATGCTGGTTACCGGAACCCTCATGCTAAGCAGCTTCAGTTGCGTCTGACTCTGCGGCCCTGTGGACTGTAGCCCGCCAGGCTCCTCTGTCCATGGGATTCTCCAGGCGAGAACACTGGAGTGGGTTGCCATGTCTTCCTCCAGGGGATCTTCCCAACGCAGGGTTCGAACCTGCATCTCTTATGTCTCCTGCCTTGGCAGGTGGGTTTTTTATCACTAGCCCCACCTGGGAGACCCACGGGAACCCTCCGCGTGTCTAAACAGAGATGTCTGGATCTGGGAAGAGTGCTCTGGGCTAGAATCTCTGACCTGGGGATCCAAGCCAGCACTAGTTATGAGTCATTGTTTGTAGGAGTTTCTGGGCATCTAAGCACTGAAATGATTGAACTCTGGGATGGAGACTGCTAGTTCCCACAACCCAGCAGAACTGGTTTCCAGAATTAACACTCTCTGCCCTACAGGTCGCTCCCCAGCTGAGCCCTAAGATTCTGGGACATGGAGCGGATCTTTTTTGATGAGGGACCACAGGGGAGATTGGCTTACTTGCTTAGTCGCTCAGTTGTATCCAACTCTTTTGTGACCCCATGGATTGTAGCCCTCTAGGCTGCTCTGTCCATGGAATTTTTCAGGCAAGACTACTGGAGCGGGTTTCTTCCTCCATGGGATCTTCCTGATCCGGGGATTGACCCTGTGTCTCCTGGATTGCAGGCAGATTCTTTACCTGCTGAGCCATTGGTGTCAAAGGGCCCTGGTGTGGCCAGGGAGGGTGGGCATGGGGAGGAGGATAGGCAGGGACAAGGGGACCTGGAACACAGACGACTCAATTTTGCCAGGCCCAGTCATGATTGAGGTGGTGTCCTTGGGTGCCTTATGCTTGAGGGCAAGCGCTCCTGAGGCAAGATGCCCTGGGCTCTTGACAGGGAAATGCAGATTGAGGGCACGTGGAAATCACACAGACCCCCAAATTACAGCAGCCAGAGAGTGACGGACGTGGTCCCCTCTCACTCCACATCTTCCTGCCTTAGAGAAATCGTTGCTGGAGACATCTGAAAGTGAACCTGAGCCCGAGACCCACTTGCCTGATGGTGTAAGCATAGAGTCAGACTGTTTTGGGAGAGAAGTCTTTGCCAAGTCAGTTTTGATTTCAGAACTTTCATGGGGGTCACCCAAGTTCACAGCTACAGAGTTCTGGTTAACCGAGGATACTGTGCTAAGACCTGCCAAACGGGGAAAAGGGAAGACAGCTTTACTCTTGGGGTTTGATCAGGGTCCTGGTGTTTTAGATGTATTGTCCTATTTGTCAAGCTTGCATGAGTGAAACAAGGCGAGTTCTATGTTTTGTTTACCAGAGGGGCATTGGGCTTAGAAGGAGCTCTTGAGACCAGCCTCCAGTGAACTGGTTTACAGAGCGACCCCCACCCCCATGAACGTGAAATCCTGTGTCCTGATGAAGCAGGATGCCTGAGTGTGTCTGTGAGGGTGTTTCAGGATGAGATCGGCATTGGAAGCGAAGCAGTGGACTCAGCAAAAGTGGATGCCCCCTGCCGCCAACAACCTGGGTGGGCATCGTCCAATCCAGGGACTGAGCAGAACGAGAAGGAGAGGAGGGAGTGCTGTCCCTGCCTGCCATCCTCCCTTCCTGCTGCTGTGAGCGGGGCATCTGTCTTCTGCCCTGGGACCGGGAGTTACAGCATCATGCGCCCCTGGTCTTTACAGCTGGTTTCCCTGGGTCTCTGGCTTGTAGACAGTAGATCGTGGGACTTCTCAGCCTTCACAATCAACGTAAGCCAAAGTTTCCTTTCACGTATGTGTATATGTACATCGTGCGTTGGTTCTGTTTTCTCTGGGGAACCCTGCTGGGCACACCTTCTCTCTGTGAAACTGTAACAGATCAGAACCCCGTGGGACCTTCCTGGGGCAGACCCCTCCCCCATATCCTCTGCTGTAGCTCCTCCCTGAAGCACCCAGATCACGGTATTTCATGCTTATTTCCTGAGTTTTTCAGAGGCTACCACCAGAGGGAAGAAATTAACTGCTTGATGCTGAGCACTGTAACCCCCAGACTTACTGGAGCCTAAGGATTGCTTAGGTTTACCCCTGTGACACGGCCATGTCACCTTCCCATCAGCCAGTCAGAAACAACGCAGGAACTGATCACAAACCCTGCCATCCTTCCCACCCCCATCTTTAAAAATGCTTTGCTGAGCTCCTTCAGGGAGTTGATGGGTTTTGGGGGCATGAGACATGCATTCTCCTGGCATGATTCTAGGGGTTGCAATAAACCTTTCTCGGCTCCAAACTCTGACATTTAGGTTTGCTTGGCTTTGCTGTGTGTTGGGCACACAGACTTGCATTGGGTAGCAAAACCAGCTGGCGAACCCTCAGCTCAGCTTGGTGGCCACGTTCTAATGTGACACCCATCTGTGTCTCTTAGTTGAGTTACAGGAGGACCAGGGATCAGTTAGATTTGCTCCTAAATCTGTTTTTTCTCTTTGAACTCTATATTGTGATTACCTAATTTGATGACATCATGTAATCTGATGAAATAGAAAGGTAAAAATGCATTTTTAATACACAATTAAAGTAAGTTAAATCAGCAGTTCCCTACGCTGGGCACCAGTGACTGGTTTCATGGAAGACAGTGTTGCCACTGGCCTGGGTGGGATTATAGTTTTGGTTTTGCCTGCCCAATCCTCACCTCCTGCTGTGCATCCCAGTTTCTAACAGGCTACAGTCTGTAGCCTGGGGGTTGGGGACCCCTGAATTAAATGCTTTCTCAATATTCAGTAGAGTGAGTCACTAAAAATGTCATGTAAATGTGGACAAGTCAAATATTAAAGAAGAAAAGTATGGTAAAAATCTGGAATTTTTGATCCAGGTTGTTTCAAAGTGTTTTGAGTTTTGGTTCTACTTTAAAGAGACTCAAACTGCAAATGATCAACAGTGCGTCAGGAAAGTGGCTTATGCCAGAAAAAGCGGAAGAACTCCTAACAGGAGACATATTCTTAGAGGAAAGACGTTCCTCTTTCATTGAAGAAATAAAAATACATTCTTTTTGCTTTAGGTTAAATGAAAATAATAGTCTTTGATGAGTGGGACTTTTTAGACAATGGGGCTTTTACTGAGCACATCTTACAAAGTAGACAGAGTGGTCCCTGACTCTTCCCCTCCCAAGTCGCCCCTCCCAGTTTACGTGGCCACCCCAATCTGCACGGCCCACCCAGTTCTTTTCCTCAGGAGTGCTGGGGCTCTCGGGAATCACCGCACCCAGAGCACGCCCCGAGGCCGCTGGGCAGCCCAGCCCAGCTCAGGGCCCAGGGAGGAAGCCGCAGGGGGCCGTGTGCACGAGCGTGCTGGGGAGATATGAGTGCGTCTTCTTTCCACGCTGCCACCTTCTTGCCTGACTTCTTCCTGTTTGCCTGCACAACGGGTGCTGCGTTCCAGGCGCACAGAAGGAGCGCAGACTCTAGAAGGTCAATAGCGTTGCCTTCTCTGTGCTTTTATTGTTCTTTTTTATTCCAACATTTCTTTCAGTTTACAGAGGTGGGATTCTACCCAGGGGTCAGCAAACTTTTTCCATAAAGGGCTGCTGTGCTGTGCTTAATCACTCAGTCATGTCTGACTCTTTGCAACCCCATGAACTGTAGCTCACCAGGGGATTCTCCAGGCAAGAATACTGGAGTGGGTTGCCATGCCCTCCTCCAGGGGATCTTCCCAACCCAGGGGTCAAACCCAGGTCTCCCGCATTGCAGACAGATTCTTTACTACCTGAGCCACCAGGAAAGCCCATGAATACTGATGTGGGCAGCCTATCCCTTCTCCAGGGGATCTTCCAGACCCAGGAATTGAACTGGGGTCTCGTACATTGCAGGTGGATTCTTTACCAGCTGATCTATCAGGTAAACCCCATAAAGGGCTAGATAGCAAATATTTTAAGGTTTGTGCATCAGAGAATCTTTGCAGCAGCCACTTACTCTGCTGCAGTGGCTGCAAAGTTGCCTTAGACAAAATAGAAGTCAATGCGTGTGGCTGTGTGTCAATAAAACTTTATTTAAAAACAGGCAGCATGCTGGATTTGGTTTATGGACTGAAACTTGTGTCAACAGCAAGAGTTCTTAACTGAGTGAGGGATTGGTAAAAGCCTGTGAAAGTATATGCAAATTTTGGATATGCAGTTTTCTGGACAGAGGAACATAGTTTCCTTTGGATGTCAAAGACATTTTGACCATTAACTTTAAGAAACATTGTTACAGAGAAGTGGCCTCTTCTGGGTCCCCATAGCATTTCATTTTGAAAGTATTGTTTTTAATCTTTTATTTTGAAATAACTAGATTCATGGGAAATTTACAAAGGTAATCCAGAGAGATTCTGGGTCCCCTTCACCTGGTGTTCCCGAATGGTTCCATCTCACATAATTATAGAAAATATCAAAACCGGGAAACTGACACTGGTGCTTTATGTGAGTATAGATCCATGTCACTTTATCACACGAGTAGATTTATGTACTTATGTAACCACTACCGTAACTACTGATCTGTTTTCCATCTCAGGAGTTTTTCCTTTCATGAGTGACCTTTGGAGACTGGCCTTTATCACTCAGCCTAGCACCCTTGAGATCCATTCAAGTTGTGTGTGTCTTGTTGATTTGTTCCTTTTTCTTGCTGAGGAGTGTTCCTTGGTATGAGGGACGTTTTGATTATTTCCAGATTTTGTTTAATTAGAGACAAAAATGAGCAATTGTGTATGGCATTTTGTGCGGATGTATGTTTTCCTTTCTCTGGGATAAATACCCAGGAGGGCAATTGCCGAGTGATATTGTAAGTACATGTTTAGTTTTTAAAGAAACCATCAAACTCTTTCCCAGTTAATCATTTATTTTTAAAAACAGCATGAGCATGCCACAGATCAGCACATGAAAAAATAAAAATGCAAGACTTGCAGAAAAAGTAAAATCTTTCTAATCGTTTCTGTGCCCTGCCAGTCCCATTCCTCTCCCCCTAGATCATTAGTTAGATGCGCATCCTATGATTTCCACATCCTTATTCCAAAACTCACCTTAGCCCTCCACCATGAAGGTC
Organism: Bos taurus; assembly: GCF_002263795.3. Classification (NCBI taxonomy): domain Eukaryota; kingdom Metazoa; phylum Chordata; class Mammalia; order Artiodactyla; family Bovidae; genus Bos; species Bos taurus. The sequence goes on from NC_037336.1 coordinate 96,367,540, forward strand.
TTTATATGGAGTAGCTATATGTCATTTTCACTCTTTTCCACTGATGAGTTGATATACCATAGCTTATTTAAGCATTCCTCACATACAAGGACTTTGGTTATTTCCAGTTTTTGCTCTCATCAACAAATGATGCGATGAATACCTCTGAGATGAATCTGTATACACTTTAGTGTTTCTCAAAAATAGACACTGAGTGGTGAAATTGTTGGGTCCAGATGTGCACATTTCTAATATGTGCACAGACACCGCCAAACTGCTTTCTAAAGACTAAACCAATCAACTCATGCATGCCAGCAATGCACGAAAGTTCTTTCATGTCCTCATCCATACTTGATGTTTTCAACTTTTTAAATTACTTTTATTAATTAATCTGAAGAGTAAAAAATATTTCCTTATTATTTCCCAGCAGTGAAGATATATACGTTTATATATATATAATCTAACCATATTTTAAAGCTATTTCTATAAATAACTTTGTATTCTTGAACCATTTTTTTCCTATGGTCTGTGTAAAGGATTATCATTTCTTTATTGACTTTTAGTAGCTTTTTATTTATTTTGGGTATTCGCCCTTTAATATTTTATATGTGGCAAATATTTCCCCAAATCTGTCACTTATTCATTAAATTTACTTTTCGGGTGTGTTAAACATCTAGCCTCATTTAATTTAGCCTTGTCTTGTGTCATCACATCCATCAGTCAGTCATTTACTTTATGTCTCTTGGATTATGCTTTTGCCTAAGAAGTCCTCCTTATTTCAAATTATGGAAATATACTCATAATTTTTCTCATGTTGTTGTTCTGCTAACTGTTGGAGCTGATGCTAGATGTTCCAGCCAGCACATTAAATCTAGAATCTTGGGTCAGAGCACTCAGATCAGTAAATCTTACCTGACTCATTATTATGTTTCATCCTCCTGGGCCTTGTATCTTTATGATTCATTCCTAAACTTGGAGCCAGATTTCTGCTGATTTAAATGATAAAATTTTGACATTCTTTTTATGTGTAAGCTATTTCTTTCCTAGACAGACTTTTTGCTTCTCCCTTGAGATATTCTAGAACCTACTCTGGAAATATCTGGTCCAGAGGAGTACTGGCATCCCTCTGAAGGTACCTATGTAAGATGAGGTCATTGGAAGTGTTTAAGCAAGTGAAGATTTGCTTGAACCTCTAAGACCTCGTCCTAGAGGCAGATTTTCATATAGCAGTACAACAGACTCCATTTGGTTATAGATCAGGGTTAATAGTGTCCAAACAGAAGTAAGGTTGACATGTATAGGCTTTGTGGTGAGAGCAGAAATGTTCGATTCTTGCCTTGTTATTGTCAAAGCAAACTAGAGCAGCTCTCTCTTCTTAATTTAGTGGAGTGTCTAGTTTCTTGACTTCAATGTAAATCATCTTTTCTTTGTTTTTTCCTGACCTGCAATAATAAAACAAAAAAGGAGAGAGGAGAAAGAGATTATGAGGAACTGAAAATCAAGATAAAGTGGATAATAGAAAAATGGAGCAACAAATGAGTATAAACTTTGTCCAGGATCAGTCTTGCCAAGTGTTCCTTGTGGTGATGCTCAAAAAGAAAATGGAAAGAGCATCGTGAGCAGCTATTGTGGATGAAGTCACTCCTAAAATGCTCTCCCAGGAGTGGGACTGGCCCACATTCTTTATTCAAGGTGTCTCACTCCTCTCTGTAATAGAGAACACGCTAAACATCTGAAATTAATTTTCTATCCCTTAGATGAATGCAAAATATAGACACTGTTAACATCTCTTCTGCAAATAGGACTTGAGAAACCATTTTTACCAAAGATTATTGACTTTTCAGTAAAAGTAAGGAGCAAATAAAAATTAATTTAAAAATTTTTTCAAATTGCAACTTTTCTTAGTCATCTTGTCTTTATGAATATGAGGATCTTGCTGATATTCATGTAAAAATGCTGCTTTCTTCACTTTGCTGTTCCCAGCCACACCCTCTTGGCATGTTTGTGTTTATAATACTGAAATCCAGGTTGGGGCTGCTCCTGGGTCCCCCAACTCCTCATAGAATGCCCCCCACCTGGAGGAGCTTAGTCTTGCCTCAGTCTCTGGATCCATCTGAGAAACAGAGAGGAGCAGAAGCTCGCTGTAATCCAGGTGGTTCTGGAGTCCTCTCAGACTCCAGATGCAGGGGCCCAAGCTCAACAACCAAGCTCCAAGGGCCTCCTTGTCAACAGTGGCAACAACAAAAATGATAGTTGCAGCAGCAACAGCAGCAACTACAGCAACAGCAGCAGCGACAACAGCAACAGCAATAGCAATAGCAGTAACAACAACAACAGCAACAGAAGCAGCAACAACAGCAACAGCAGCAGCAGTAACAACAGGAACAACAGCAGTAACAACAACAATAGCAGCAACAAAAGCATCAGCAACAGCAGTAACAGCAACAGGAGCAACAACAACAGCAGCAACACCACCACCAGCAGCAACAGCAATAGCAGCAGTAGCAACAACAGCAGAAGTAGCAGCAACAGCAGCAGCAGCAAAAACAGCAACAGCGGCAACAACAGTAGCAGCAACAACAGCAATGGCAGCAACAAAAACAGCAGCAGCAAGAGCAGCAACAGAAGCAACAACAGCAACAGTGGCAACAACAGCAGCAGGAGAAACAACAGCAGCAACAGCACCAACAACATCAGCAGCAGTAACAGCAACAACAACAGCAACAGCATCAACACCAATAGCAACAGCAACAGTAACAGAAACAACAGCAATAGCAGCAACATCAACAACAGCAGCAACAAGAGCAACAGCAATAGCAGCAACAGCAGCAGCAGCAGAAACAGAAGCAACACAGCAACAACTACTGCAACAGCAGCAGGAACAGCAACAATAACAGCAATAGCAGTAACTACAGAAACAACAGCAACAGCAATAGCAACAGCAGTAATGGTAACAACAGCAGCAGTAACAGCAGCAGAAATAGTAAGAGCAACAACAGCAGCAGCAAAAACTATTGTTGCTGCAACAACAACAATAGCAGCAAAAGCAGCAACAACAATAGCAGTAGCAACAGCAGCAGGAACAGCCAGGTTGCTGACAACTGAAGGCAGCCCTGCACAGGGCACCTTGCATGCCTCATCCTTCTCGTGAGCTCAGCCCTCCGGGGTGAGGTGTGTCCATGAACCCTGGCCTTGGGCTGCCAGGATTAAAACCTTGGCTTTGCTACTTACTGACTTTGGGCAAATCTCTCTTTTTTATTCTGTCTTCAAATGGGGTTAATGATACTACCTACTGCCTACGGTTGTTGTGAGGATTAAATGGCTAGGCTTGCAGAGCACTAGACGAAAGCTCTTAGGACATGTAAGCTATTGTGGCTCAATTTTACAGGAAAGGAAACAGGCTGAAGGGGTGAAATAGGTGTATGTTAGTAAGTCAGAAGGCTCTGTGTACCTAGGATGGACTCAGGGACTGAATAATTTGAGTGGTGGTGGGGTTCGGGTCCTCCCTGGTCTTGCCCGTGCTCACTCAGTGCCTGGGACACTCTGTCTGGGTCGGCTCTCCACCACCTAGCGAGAAGCGTGCCTGACCCCAGGTGCCAGCTACGGCTGCCCCCTCTCCTGGGCGCCTCTGCCTCCTGCCAACTGGCCCCTCCTCATCTTTCTCTGAATGGGAGCCTCCACCCGACTCGGCTTCAGTCTCCATCTTCTCACATGCTCCTCCTGTCACACTCTGAACCCTACTCATCTCTCTTCTGTCTTTGAAAGGTGAACTGGGTTACACAGTACAGAGGACAGAGAAGTGCAGATCTTCATAGATGTATTTGCAGATGGCATAGTTAGCAAGAACGTAAAATAACAATAGGAATAATATTGCGCAGTATCTCTTTAGCCTACTTTGAACCAGTCTGATAAAAATGGAAAATTCTTTCAAGTATAGGCATATGGGTATATCACTGAGTTGCACTTCCCTGTCTCAAAACCATTCAGCATATATTTAAAAATTTGATTTCCAATAAACCATCTGGGTACCTATTTTATTGTTTTGTAAAACAGCTATGAAAACTTCTATGAATAGTCTTGGTGGTTATTGAACATTTACTAACAGCCAGGCACTTTACATGCATTATCCACCCACCAGGCTCCTCTGTCCATGTGATTTCCCAGGCAAGAATACTGGAGTGGGTTGCCATTTCCTTCTCCAGGGGATCTTCCCTACCCAGGGATCAAACCCACATGTCCTGTGTTGCATGTGGAATTTTTTTACCTGCTGAGCCATCAGGGAAGTCCCATTTAATCATTACAAAAAATTCAATGAATAGGAGCTCTTGTTCCATTGACAGATGAAAAATTGAGCCCTAGTGGAGTGAAGATAACATGATAGGAAATATGAGGACCCATAGCCCAGCAGGACCCTATGAAGCCTTTCCAGAATAGACAGCCACCCATGACCTCCACTTGCCTTTGTCTGTAGAAAAACTTTAGTCAAAGAATACATTCAATCAGAGAAGTGAGAAAATGCAGAAAAAAAAAACAGCCCACCAAGACAAAATAATACTCTAACTGTTAAATAAAGTCAAGGACCTTTAGTTCCTCTTCAAGGGCCATAGATAATATTCCGAGCTGTGTCCTTTGAGCTGTTTTGCAGATACTGAAACCCCACCAGATGGAAGAAACTACCTATGCTGCCCCAAAACTCTAGACCCCAGACTGGTTGGAACCAGAAGGTTGATGATGCTGACTCCCAAGTACCTCACCACCAACCAGTCAGAAGAATGTCCATGAGATGGTCACACACCCCATAACCCCCTTCCCTCACCTTGTTTTATAAACTTTTCCTTGAAAATCTTCAGGAAGGTTGGGTCTTTTAAGCACTAGCTGCCCTGGACTTTTGCTTGGCACCTGCAAAAAAAGCTATTCTTTTCAACTTTACCCCAAAACTCTGTCTCTGAGATTGAATTCAGAGTCAGTGCACAGAGGCTGGGTTCTGGCATCAGACCAGGCCTGTTCCTCACCATCACATGTTGCTGCCTTGCCGACACTGGAACTGGCAGGGGAAAACCTAGGGGCACCCCACACAGGGGCGCTGTGGAAGGAGCTCTACATTTATTCCACAAATATTTGGTGAGCGCCTGCTCTTTGTGCGCAGGGATTATGCTTAGCTCTAGGGACACGACCATAAATGATGTAGAATTTCTGTCCTCCAGGAGCAGCACTCACGTGCACGGGAAGATGCATTGGACAAGGTCTGTGGGGGTTGGTTGATCAAGATCAAAGCTCTCAAACTCAAAGGTCCACACTCACCAGATGGAAAACAAGTGTCCTAGGCACCAAGCGTAGGGAAGGCAGGCCTGTGGCTGGCTCCCCAGGCATGCCCTTCAAAGAGCAGAGCTGTCACCACTCAGCTCCTCCAAACTGTCAACAGGAGGAAACTGCCTGCTCAGTGTTACCCAATTCTCTGATTAAAAAAAAAAAAAAACAGATTCTGGAAATTCAGTTTATGTGGAATTTCCCACTTAAAAAAATTATGTGGGCCAGGCAAAGCTCTTGAGACCCCGGTGTCCCATAAACTGCTAGGGTATGACCTCTGGCTGAATTCAAAGCCTCTTCCAAGTTCTAGGAAAAGCATCAGACCACTGTAACTCTTCTGCTGTGACCTTTGCCCAAGTACTGAATATGTGAAATGTGAAGGGTTTGTAGCATGGGTACAATTCAGCTCAATTCATGGCGCCAGTGGGCCGAAAATGGACTACGGACAAAACAAACAGTTATAGCTAAGCATGTCACATAAACAGATTCATGGGGGAGTGTGTCATATATGTTTCTCTGTATGTAGATTTTTAAAAAATTCTTTTATCTATTTATTTTTGATTGCCCTGGGTCTTTGTTGCTGTGCTTGGGCTTTCTCTACTCGCGGCCAGCAGCGGCAGCTCTCTAGTTGCGGTACACGGGGCTTCTCACGGAGGCGGCTTCTCTTGTTGTGGAGCACAGGCTCTAGGCCCATGGGCTTCAGTAGGTGCTCCATGCAGGCTTCGGTGGTTGCGGTTTCCTGGCTCTCGGGCCTGGGGGCTTCCGTAGTCGTGGGACATGGGCTCCGTAGTTGCGGCTGATTGGCCCTAGAGTGTGCATCTTCAGTAGCTACGGCCCACAGGCTTAGTTGCTCTGTGGCAAGTGGAATCCTCCTGGACCAGGGATCGAACTTGTGTCCCTTGCATTGGCTGTACCAACTGAAAGGGAAGTCTCTATTTTTGATTTTTAAGGTAACTTTTAAAATAGAATTGTATGTGTTCAGAGAGTGCAAAAAGTATGCACTGAAGAGTCTCCCTTCCACTTACATCCCATAGCCATTTAATTCCATAGACGATCAATGTTACGCATGTTCTTCCAAAGATAAATTGTATATATAATTTATATATATGTTTAATATATATTTAAGTTTCATATACATGTATTTTGCTCTTTGTACACAAATGATTATATACCTTTCTATGTTTTGTTTTTTTTCCCCATTAATAATACATCTGGGAGAATTTCCATATCAGTATATATATATATCAAGGTGCTTCATTCTTTTTAATAACCATGGAGTGTTTTACTGAATGACCTACCATAGTTTACCTAACTGGTCTCCCAATCGATCGACATTTATGTTACTCTCACTCTTTTGATACATAAAAATTGCTTTAATGAATAATCCTGTACAAACACCATTTTACACACATAAATTTCTACAAGTATGGAATTGCTGTATACAAAAGTACACACATATACAATTTTGATACTATTGTCATACTGCCCATCAGAAATGTTTTAAGGACACTGCCTGTCTCTCCACATCTTTTACCAGCACAGTACAGTTGATCCTTGAACAACACAAGTTTGAACTGCATGTGTCCACTTACGTGTGGATTTTTTTCTATAAAAAAGTTGAAAAATTTTTGGCAATTTGTGACAATTTGAAAAACTCTCAGATGAAATATGTAGCCTAGAAATTTTGAAAAAACTAAGAAAAAGTTAAGTACATCATGAATGCATAAAGTATATGCAGACATTAGTCTGGGCTTCCCTGCTGGCTCCGTAGTAAAGAATTCCCCTGCAGGGCAGGAGATGGAGGAGATGCTGGTTCGATCCCTAGGTCAGGAAGATGCCCTGGAGGAGGGCATGGCAACCCACTCCAGTATTCCTGCCTGGAGAATCACATGGACAGAGGAGTCTGGAGAGATACAGTCTATAGGGTTGCAAGGAGTCAGACATGACTGAGGCGACTGAGCACGCATGCAGGCACAAACTTTAGTCTATCCCTACATAGGCATAAGGTGAGTGATATTTAATACAAAATTAATAATGTATTCATTTTCTTATTGTTTTATAATTTTGCTTTCAAAGAATTACATTATCTTACATTATGCCTCTCTTGATCGTACTGGAGAACCTGCCTACCATCACAGGTAAGTGGTTTTTTTAAAAAAGTGTAACAAATGTTTCCAATGCTGTATTATGAATATGACTGTAATACTGTATGGCACAAAAATTTCATATCAATGCATTCATTCGTGTATAGGCTAGGCTGCTGTGAGCAGTGGAGGGTGATAGCATCAGTCAATTACAGCAGGCAGCCTTACAGCAACCACACAGACACCGCTCTAGTATCAGTGCATGAGTCATACATGGTGGCTGTGATTCAGTCGCTAAGTCGTGTCTGACTCGCAACCCTGCCAGACTCCTCTGTCGATAGGAATTCCCTGGCAAGAGTACTGGAGGAAATACTGCCATTTCCTCCTCCAGGGGATCTTCCCGACCCAGGGATCACACCTGTGTCTCCTGCATTGGCAGGTGGATTTTTTTTTTTTTTTAACCACTGAGCCACCTGGGAAGCCCATGAATCACCATATCTGTAAATAAATATGGATTTCTTTTTTATATTATCTTTTCATTTTTGATGTCACTTGTTATTAATACACGTAAAATCTACCATGTTTCCTTTTTAATTTTATTTATTTAGTTTTGGCTGTGCTGGGTCTTCACTGCTACGTGGGCTTTGCTCTAGTTTTGGTGAGCAGGGACTACTCTTCATGGTGGCATGCGGGCTTCTCATTGCGGTGACTTCTCTCGTTGGGGAGCACGGGCTCTAGGGCGTGCAGGCTTCAGTATTTGTGGCACGTGGGCTCAGAAGTTGTGGTTCCCAGGCTCTAGAGCACAGGCTCAATAGTTGTGGTGCATGGGCTTAGCGGCCTGTGGCCTGTGGGATCTTCCCGGATCAGGGATTGAACCCATGTTTCCTGCATTGGCAGGCCAATTCTTTACCACTGAGCCATCAGAGAAGTTCTACAGTGGTTTGTATCATATAGGAACATGTTCATGTAGGTGCTGATAGATGATTTGTCTTATAAACAGATGATGTAAATTTATAAATTTACAGTATTGATAAACAAGGTGTGTGAGTGCTAAGCTGCTTCAGTCGTATCTGACTCTGTGTGACGCTATGGACTGTATCCTGCCAGGTTCCTCTGTCCATGGGATTCTCCAGGCAAGCATATAGGAGTGGGTTGCTATGCCCTCCTCCAGGGGATCCTCCAGACCCGGGGATCGAACCTGCATCTCTCATGTCTCCTGCACTGGCAGGCAGGTTCTTTACCACTAGTGCTACCTAAGAAGCCTGAAAAACACGGTATAGTACTGTAAATGTATTTTATTTTCCTTACGATTTTCTTAATAACATTTTCTTTTCTATAGATTACTGTAGGAACACACTATATGATACATACAACATACGAAATATATCTGAACTGCCCTATGTGATTCATAAGCTTCTGATTATTAGCAGCTGGGGCTTCCCTTATAGCTCAGTTGGTAAAGAATCTGTCTGCAGTGCAGGAAACCAGGGTTTGATCCCTGGGTTGGGAAGATCCTCTAGAGAAGGAAATGGCAACCCGCTCCAGTATTCTTGCCTGGAAAATCTCATGGACAGAAGAGCCTGGTAGGCTGCAGTCCATGGGGTTGCAAAGAGTCGGGTACGACTGGGTGACTAACACTTACTTACTTACTTACTTACTTATTAGCGATTAAGTTTTGGGGGAATTGAAAGTAAGTGGATTTTCATTGCATAGGAGGTTGACACCCCTCACTCCTGTGCTGTTCAAGGGTCCACTGGATGTTTTCAAGCAGTTTGATCTTTGACAATCCCAGGGGATAATAGTGCAGGGTAACTTTGCAATTCTCTTACTATGAAGGAGATTGGGCATATTAATATATTTTAGAGCTGTTTTTTCCTTCTTTTCACTAAATTATGTATTCAAGTCCTTTGTCCATTTTTTCCTACTGAGTCATTTTTCTTATGAATTTGTTAGTACTCTTTATACATTGGGAAAATTAGCCCTTTATGGAGGAGTAGACATTTTCTCTAAGTTTGCTTATCTTTTTTTAGCTTATGGAAGTTTTTCAACACAGTTTTAAATTTTTATGAAGGTGAACTTTTTTTTCCTAATGGGTCCTGGATATTTTTGGTCAAATTTTAAGGCTTCCTCACTGTGAAAGGGTAAAGGGCTTCTCCTATAATATCTTCATTCTCTTTTACTGTTTCTTTGTTGGTACATTTTAATCTTTGCTTTCATTTGAATTGATCTCAGTGTACAGTGGGAGGGACAGATTCACCATCATCTTTCTTTTCAGCCGGCTACAGCGTTTTCCCCAAACATGTATGGAATAGTTCATGAAGAAATCGCAACTCCCTACCTCTGCATGTTCTCAGCTTCTTCAATGGTCTCAGGCAAAGTCTTCCCTTTGGTTTCTGGGAGCAACAGCACTAATCCTCCAGCAATCAGGCCAACCACAGCTGAGAGCCAAACAGACAAAGATCACATTCAGGGTTGATGCGTGCCGCTTCTGTAATGAGAGCTCCCCTTGTTTCTTAAAAAAATGTTTTTGATGATTTCCTATACTTACAGATTCCTTTGCCATCTCAGACTGCCCTGTTCTCCATCATAAATATTTAGCCCGTTCCAAACTCCGCTGAATTACAATTCCTTATAGGGAAATGAAATACTTCGCATTTTGAGTCAAAGTTATTCTAGGCTAGAGAACATTGCCATGATATTAAGATACTTTAGAGTTAGAAAATAACTCTGAAAAAAAACAATGCTAAGAAAAGAAAGAATATAGCCCTGCCAATATAAAGCACTTAGTAATGAAAATGAATTAGAAACTTGGATTGTTACCAGCAAATAAAAGTAATGAATCACATATTACTTCATAATGGCATTAAATGGTATAGCCAGGCTTTTTATTTTATTTTTATTTATTGTTGCTTTTTATTTTTTATTTTACTGAAGTATAGTTGATCTACAGCATTGGGTTAATATCAGGCATACAGCAAAGTGATTCACATATATATATTCTTTTTAATATATATAGCTTTTTAAATGTATACATTTATATATAGTCTCTTTATGTGTATATATAGTATCTTTATGTATATTTGCATGTATTTTTTATGTATATCTATATATAGACTTTAAATGTATATAGATGTATGTATGTGTGTATAGACATAAAAAGACAATATATATCTATACATATATATATACTTAAATATACATAAAAAGAATATATATACACACACAAATACATATATATACATAAAATATATATATATATATATATATACGTGCATACACACACACACGTGCTGTGCCATGCTTAGTCACTCACTCGTGTCCAACTCTTTGTGATCCCATGGACTATAGCCCACCAGGCTCTTCTGTCCATGGGATTCTCCAGGCAATAATCCTGGAGTGGGTGGCCATGCCCTCCTCCAGGGGATCCTCCCAAACCAGGGGTTGAACCCAGGTCTCCCTCATTGCAGGCAGATTCTTTACCATCTGAGCCACCAGGGAAGCCCATGAATACTGGCGTGGGTAGCCTATCCCTTCTCCAGGGGTTCTTCCCGACCCAGGAATCAAACCAGGGTACATCTTTATATATTTTCTGTCATAGAATGCAAGAAGTAGGATGTGGGTTTTTTACTATTTAGGGGTTTCAAAAAAATGCCTGCTGGACTCCATTTTCTGCACCCTTAAAACTGAAATAGAAATACAGGCCTCCAGTGCGCAGTGGTTCAGGGCACCGGCTGTAGCTCTGGGCACCAGGGTGCTGACACCCCGAGTGCTGACACCCCGAGCACTGGTCGTAGAGCCCCGAGAAGCTCTATGATCTCCCGATACTCCAGGCACCTCTGCAGAGTGTGGGATGATGTCTCCACCTCAAATGCTTGTTATGGGGCTGAAATGAGTTCATATTTGTTAGGTGCTTAGAAAAGTGCCTGGCCCGTGGCATGAACTTTTCCAATGTATTCATGTGTTGGTTTTCAAGCTTCTAGATGACCATTTCTGGATATTACTAGAGCACAATTTGAACACTATTATCATGCATTGGAGAAGGAAATGGCAACCCACTCCAGTGTTCTTGCCTGGAGAATCCCAGGGACGGGGGAGCCGGGTGGGCTGCCGTCTCTGGGGTCGCACAGAGTCAGACACGACTGAAGCGACTTAGCAGCAGCAGCAGCAAGAAAAAGTGTAAAACTGCTCGTTTTGCTTCCTGCTAGCTATTAAAAGCTGGTGAGAGAAGGAAACTACCAGCAATATAAAATCAGGAATTGTCTTCTTCCCAGGTGGTTCTAGTGTTAAGGAACCTGCCTGCCAATGCAGGAGACACAAGAGACGCAGGTTTGATCCCTGGGTCAGGAAGATGCCCTGGAGAAAGGAATGGCTACCCATTCCAGTATTCTCACCTGGAGAATCCCCTGGACAGAGCAGCCTGGCAGGTTATATATAGTTCATGGGGTCACAACGAGTTGGACACGACTGAGCCACTAACACTTTGCTTACTTCAAATTTGAAATGCAATTAAAATCCTTTATCTTTTTGATGGACAGGCAGGGCCCAAAGGAGGATCTAGGTCTGGGGAGTTCCTCTGGGTCTGGACTTCGCATATTTTTTGTTGTTGTTGTTGTTAAATGGTACTAAGAGAAACAAAATAGATACTAAGGAGTATCTATTTTCTACCCAGAAATATCCCTCAGACCCAGGGACCACTCACTGCCAACCTAGGGGAGTGGCCAAGGTTGGATTGTAAGGAAGAGACCAGAACGTGCTCCCAAGATGGAAAGGGGGTCCTGGGGTCAGGCCCCTTGGCCAGTTCTGGGGGAGGAAGGAGTCTGGGCCCGGGGCTCCCAGCCACTCTGCCTACCTTGGGATAGAGACCTCATGTTCTATCAACTTGGCCATCTTGTTGTTATTAAGGTGGAACATGGAAACATTAGTCAGGTCTCTTTCGAGGGTGAGTTCTCTCAATGCTTTGGAGTTTTTGCTGATAGATCTACAGCCGTGGAAACTTCTGCCCTCACAAGTCCCTCGAGCAGAAGGAATGAGCAGAGACACTTGGGTGTGACAACACGCAGGATTGGGGGAAAGCCATTTGCTGTCCCTCTGTTGTCATCTGAGACAGTCTGTACCTTCCTCCCCCAGACTGGGTCTTGTATGCCCGTGGGGAAAGCATTCCATTTCTGTCAAATTAAAACAAAGACTCGGAAGGAGTCTTAAAGAAGACAGGAGTGGGTGCATGGAGACCCCAGGGCTGACACATTGAGAGGGTGAAGTTACGTGTGTGGATCTGGAGCCGTGTCTGCCGGATGCCCAGGAGGGCACCTGTCCCTCTGTCTGCCACTGGGGGAAGAGGCAGTGGATACTGGGTGAACGGAACCTCCCAGGATCCCAGCCCCTCTCAGTCTGCAGACTTAGGGTTCAGGACGCGGTGATGATTAGGTTAATCCCTCCCATTCTCTCCTGCGGCTGGTCGGGAGGGATGCACTCAGCACCCATACCTCCTTCAGGGTCAGCGGGCAGGACTGTGCCCCTGATGCTTCAGTCTAATCGCTGAGGAACCTGAGGACAGGGCGCCAGCACCCCCACGGGTGTTCCTGTCATGTAACCCGTTTTCTTTCTTTTTTTAAAAATGTACTTATTTGGCTGCACTGGGCCTTCACTGCAGCATGCAGGATCTTACAGTTGCAGCATGTGGGATCTAGTTCCCTGATCAGGGATCAAACCTGGGCCCCCTGTATCTGAGCGCGGCGTCTCAACCTCTGGACGGCCAGGGAAGTCTGCACTCTCTCAGTCTTGGCCTTTGTTTCCCCTGGGTGTTGAAATTGCCCTTGGCAAAATTTTAACTGCTTCTTTTGAAGTAAGGAAGTAAAAAGAGTTTGGATTTTCCAATGTCTGGGCCTAGAGGAGATAGAAAGAATGAGTTCCTGGACAAAGAGGCAGACAGCAGTGAGGGGAGAGGGTCTTCTTCAAGGAAACCCCCACCTCACTCGCCCTGGACTTTGCAGCTCTATGGGCGTGAGTCCTCGTGGGTTCCCAGACTTGAGTGTTAGCGGCTGCTAATGCTGTTAGTAACACTAGAGTTGCCACATTAATAGTAGTACCAATTACCAGTCACATTTAGTAGTGACTTGCAAGGAGAGCACTAGTTTGGAGGTAGAAACATGGAGACCCCTAAAAGACAGGTTTTCCTTTGGACATCTCTGAGGATTTCTTACCGAAAACCACCAGGGGGAGCTCGTGCCAGATGTCGGTGAGCCTGTAGACCAGGAAGGGGGTGAGGATGCCCCCGATGTCACACATGGAGGAGCACACGAGGACCCCGAGGTTCCTGAAACGCGGGACACCCATGTTTCCTTCTGCTTATCATAGGACCGTAGTTATCTCCCACGCCCGTCTTAAATACCTCCCTCAATCATTAAAACGGGTGCAAGCTGAAAGTCCTCACGGTACTGTCAACGCACGGAAACGATACATAACTCCATTCATGTTCTGCTGTACTTGTTTTATATTAACTTTCTCGAAGATGTCTAACTGGGGGCGGGGCCAATTTTGGATTCTTACTTTCATCACCGTCTGCCCTTGCTCTGCTCTGCCATCCTGCATGGGCTGTTCTCCCACCTGTGGCCATTCGGGCATCCCTCTCCGTGCAATGGCTCCTGTTCTCCCCACGTGGTTCCTGAGTTTTACCCCAGCCGGAGAGTGTGAGGTGTGACCTGCCTACTGCCTTGAAATGGTCCCATCCTCTTGAAAAGGAAGGTGCCTTCCCTAGAGATACCAAGCGCAGGAAGTCAGAAAGAGAAAGACAAATACCGTATGATGTCACCTACATGTGGAATCTAAAATATAACACAGATGAACTTATCTACAAAAGAGAAACAGACTCACAGACACAGATAATAGACTCGTGGTTGCCAAGGAGCGTGGAAGGCGTGAGAGGCTTGGATTGGGGGTTCGGGGTTAGCAGAGGCACACTGTTCTATACAGGATGGATCAACCACAAGGTCCTACTGCTTAGCACAGGGAACTAGACTCGATATCCTGTGATAAATCGTAATGGAGAAGAATATGTAAAAGAATGTACATACGTATAACTGAATCATTTTGCTGTACAGTAGAAATTGGCACGCCACTGTAAATCAACTGTACATCAATAAAATAAATTTCTTAAGAAAGGTGAGTTGTCCTCTGTCGGCACCTGTGGTCATTCTCACCAGTAAACAAATGTCCCAGCCGCCCTCCTCGCGCTGAGGGGGACGTACGCACCTGATGAACGTGGGGTACAGTTCCGCGTTGACCAGGCAGACCATCTCATAGGCCATTGTGATCCCCATCCGACCCAGGCAAGCAGCCGTAACTCTTAGCCAGTGTAGATCTGAGCGGAAAACACACGGCTGACACGTGCTGCTCAGGCTCCCGGGCCGCCCAACGGGGCTCGGCGGCAGAGGGGAGGGGCAAGGAGATAGTGCATCCCCCAGAACGGGACAAGAGTGCACCGCCGGCGCTTCTGCAGCCTCAGGACAGTTCTGCAAAATCCCCCGCGTCTGCTCGTGTTAGCCTCACGGTTCTAACACACTCCTCACTTTAGACCTCGGTCATTAATGACACCAGAATGACACCCGCTTCCAAAGTTCCACCAGCTTTCGTCTACAGAGGTGACCCAGAAGAAACAGCCTGCTCTCTGTGCTGGCCCAGCCAGATAGCCCGAGGCGTGGGTCCTCCTAGCCTCTCTTGTTGTACTACATTAGAGAACCGACTCTTTGCAACCCCATGGACTGTAGCCTATCAGGCTCCTCCGTCCGTAGGATTTTCCAGACAAGAGTACCGGAGTGGGTTGCCATGTCCTTCTCCAGGGTAGCCTTCCGACCCAGGGATCGAACCCAGGTCTCCTGCATCACAGGCAGACGCTTTACCGTCTGAGCTACCAGGGAAGCCCAACTCAGAGAACCAGTGGATGTGATTATATCACATCAGGCCATCATGGGGTGCCATGGCTCTTACAGGCAGAGTTGCCATATGCGTTCACTCAGGAAAGTCCCAGATATTTCATTCATTCTTTCCAAATAGACTTCCACGCTGAAAAACATGGTCTTCCTATCAAAGGGCTGTGCTTCCCACGCCCCGCCCCCAAATCCCCGCCCCTGGCCCCTTCTCAGGGCCTTGGCAGACAAGACCCCAGCTTGGCCGGGCACTTACCCTCAGGGATAAAAACCGAGACCAGACAGGCTGCCCCCGCCACCATATTTGATACGGCCCATGGATAACGGCGACCTATGCGGTCAATGGTGAGGATGATGAGGAAGGCAGCAGGGAACTCGACCAGGGCAGAGTAGAAGAAGTCCAGGTAGATGTTGCTGCCCGCAAGGCCCATGTGCATGATGAGGCCCTGGTAGAGAACAGAGCTCGTGAACCTGAGCAAAGAGGAGAGCTCAGATCAAGACAAGCACCGTGAGCAAGTCACCGAAAGCTTGACTGTAGGACACCTTTCCTTGTCATCTTATTATGGCTTTCCCTCCATCCCACTGCTTTTACACCATCTGACCCATTACGGTGACTGGCTGTAACCTCAGAGTCTGGAAAGGGAAAGAATTAGGCTAACATTCCCTGGCCAAATTGAAAGGTGAGAAGCAACGTCTTACTGGAAGGATTTATTTAGTAGAACTGTTTCAGGTTATTAGTGGTTGTTAATCTTTTCTCTTTCTGGTCTTCTAATGACTACTTAATCCAAACATTAGGAACACAGGAGACCAAGTGGAAAGCAAATTCCCAAATGGATACAGCCCCACTTTTGATGATTTATCTTCTGACATGATACAGACAACATTTTAAAAATTAATTAATTTTTAAAATTGAAGAATAGTTGGTTTACAGTGTTGTGCCAGTCTCTGCTGTACAGCAAAGTGGCTGAGTTGTATACATGTATGCTTTCTTTTTTAATATTCTTTTCCATTATGGTTGATCACAGGATACTGAATCTAGTTCCCTGCACTATATGGTAGGTCCCTGTTGTTTATCCATTCACAGACAAGACTTAGATGATGTTTCTGGTTTTGTTGACTGGAAGCGTTCAATGTCTGCAATGGAAAATATGTGGATAATGAGGCCAAGTTTCCCCGATGCATTTTGCATGCAATATTGTGAAGGCTGCTAAACTAACTCATGCTAAGCTCTGCTTCTGTCGGTGACTGTGGATTGTTTAAACTTTATTGTTTAGCTGTCCCATGTGGCGTGCAGGACACTCAGGATCTTAGTTCCCCGACTAGGGATCGACCCCATGCTCCCTGCAGAGGGGGCGTGGACCGCCAGGGACGTCGCCTTCTGTCAGTGACTGTGAAGCATCATTTGGCTGCTCTGTGTCATCCCAGTGATGTCACTTAGTGAAGGGAAAGCGTGCTGCGTGGTGCAGAGGCTGGTGCAGAGCCCAGGGCTCTGGAGCAGCCTGCAGGCAGTGAGGATGCTCAGACTTGCTACTTGATGTGGAGTCAGTGGTTAATCCTGTCTAGTCTTGTTTGAGAAGTTTATTTATTTACATTTTATCCAGGTGGAAAAGAAAAGGCCTTGCAGTAGAGATCTACACTCATATCAATTAACCTATGTAACAAGGACCTACTGTATAGCACCGGGGACTCTATCAATATTTACTAACAACCTGTAAGGGCTTCCCTGGTGACTCAGATGGTAAAGAATCTGATCTATCTGCCAATGCAGGAGACCCAGGTTCAATCCCTGAGTCAGGAAGATCCCCTGGAGAAGGGAACGGCGGCCCACTTCAGTATTCTTGCCTGGAGAATTCTCATGGACTCCTCTCCTTCTCATGGACTCCTGCCAGAGGAGCCTGGCAGGCTGCAGTCCACAGCAGTCTGACTCACAAAGAGTCAGACACAACTGAGTGCCTAACACTTCTACTTCTACTACTTCTATAAGGGAAGAGAATTTGAATCATATATATATATATATATATATATATGAATCGCTATGCTGTATAACTGAAACTAACATATTGTAAATCAATTATACTTCAATTTAAAAAAATCTATACCAATTGTCTCAGTTTGACATTAGAATCACTTGGAAGATTTTAAAACTACTGGTTCCTGGTTCCTAGCCTTGACAATTAAATCCATGTCTTTGTGGGAGAAGAGTCTGGCCTTGGTATTTTATAAACTCCCAGGTGATTCTTAAGGTAAAGCCCAGGTTGAGAATGTAGTGGTCTATGTGTTGGGTCTGTAAGCTGATTTCAACATCTGCCTGACAAAAATATAAATGAGCCCACTTGCAATCCACCACTGATGCTGACTGGACCTAGGCTACGTTTTGAAGGCCCTCTTGGTCCCTCCCTCTATGTGGATGATGGAGATTAAAAGGATTTGGAGAGATTTTAAAGTGGAAAATAATCCTTACCAGTTGTACATCAAGATCAAGGTGTGTTTCCTTATCTGTGGGGTTCTGACCAAGTCAAGAAATGAAGGATTCAGCTTCTCACCAACTTCCTCATCAGGTCTGAGGCTCTGGGAACGGAAACAAGAGCAGCAGTCTTGTATGTTTCATGACGGCATCCCAGGGTCACCGGGGAGCATAACACCCTAGACTTGCTAAATGCTTTTAAAGTGCCCAGAGCTAGGTAAGCCCATCGCACACATTAACTCGTTTAATCAATATAACCACCCTGCAAGTTAGATTTTATGGTTTTCACTACGTCTCACAGAAGAGGAAACTGGGATACAGAGCAGCAAGGTAACTCATGCATATATATTATGGGATGTTGCTGGCAAAATGTGGTGGGGTAAAACTGAGGTCCTCCAGGGACCCTGAGGGCTGAGCACATTGACACACCCTCTCTGCACACCCGGACCCGAGTACGGCCAATAGGAGACTGCTCAGGGACCTTGGCACTCAGACCAGCATTGGCATCACCTGGGGCTTGTTAGAATGAAAGGTCTCTGGGGACTTCTCTGGTGGTTCAGTGGCTAAGACTTCAGTGCAGGGGGCCTGGGTTCGATCCCTGGTCAGGGAACCAGGTCCCGCGTGCCAAATCTCATATGCTGCAATGAAGATCGAAGATCCTGCATGTCTCAACTGAGACCTGGTGCAGCCAAACAAATAAATAAAATAAAATATCAAAATAATAAAGAGCGAAAAATCTCTGGCCCCAGCCCAGCCAGAGGGAAATGCATGTTCATAGGTTCCCCCGGTGAATTGAGAAGCCCACTCTAGAAGCACACAGTCGATGCTGAACCGGACAAGTTGGTGTTGGAAGAAGCCTCCAGGGAACCAGCAATGACCGGACTTAGTGTCCTCACAGGAACTCTGACCGTGGAGGGGAGACAGTGACCCACGTGTGCTTTATTCCCTGGCCAGTTTCCAAGAGGATCTGAATTCTAAGAATCAGTGCTATGCCAGCTGTTTATGCAGAAAAAAAAATAGGTACTCTAACCACCCAGAGAGGAAGTGAAGAAAAAAGGCCCCTGAGTCCCTCACTGTGAATGTCAGGTCAATCTCAGATTTGTACAGGTCACATCTTAGAGCCTTATCAGAAATTACTTGCTACTATGTCAATATAAATTCCTAGTGAGCTTGGTTTTCTCTTTACCAGGTCCTGTCAGGTGAAAAGTTTTAAATTAAAGGTGATGAGGTCTACTCAAGGTGAAATGCTAAGTGCACGGAAAATGGACACTTTGATTTGTTCTATTCAAGAAGGCAGGGGGGTGTTTAAAATATTTTGGGATACTTTTTATCTAAAATTTAAAAAATTCTAAGGAATTATTTGTGTTTGAAGATTCTTCCCTCTGTACTGGGGCTGAGGGCCAACACAGTCAAGAGATGAACAAGACAGAAGCTCCTCGTTTGACTTTCAAATGACTTTTGGTTTCCTTTGATGTTTTCCATCTGTGTAAAATATTCTGCTGGGAACCACAAATCTTAGTACAACAGAAGTACCCTGCTGTGCCTGGGAGGTGGGCCGCTTCTGCGGCTCCCCACGGAGACAGTGCGTGCTTTTTCCTCCTTTTCGCAGTTCCCTGCTTTGCCACTTCAGCCACTGGCTTACCTGGAGAGATCCAGGCAAGGGTTTTCCGTTTTTCTTTGCAATATGCTTAATGATCTTCATGGCTTTAGCATTTTTGTTCTGGGAGATCAGCCATCGAGGAGACTCAGGCACACACCTGGGGCACAGAAACTGTCATCAGTGCTGTTAAGTAGAGGGAATCCTACTTGGCCCTCCACCTGCTCAGTGGCCACAAGCCAATTTCTGGGAGGGGCCTTACATAGACAGGTTTGGTTGTATCTACAGAGGAAGTAAAACTGTGTGGAGACTGCGCAGTAAAGGAAACCATCAACAAAATACACAGCCTACTGAACGGGAGAGAATACTTGCTAGCTGTATATCGAATAAGGGGTTGATATCCAAAATATATAAAGAGCTCATTCGACCTGATAGCAAAAATCCAAACAATTTGATTTAAAAATGAGCAGAGTGGGACTTCCCTGATGGCCCCAGTGGTTAAGAATCCTCCTGCCAATGCAGGGGACAAGGGTTCGATCCCTGGTCTGGGAAGATTCCACATGCCTTGGAGCAACTAAGCCCGTGTACCACAATGACTGAGGCCGCACGCTAGAGCCCGTGCTCTATAACAAGAGAAGCCACCACTGCCATGAGAAGCCCGAGTACGACCGCCAGAGAGTAGGTGCCACTCATTCCAACTAGAGAAAGCCCACTCCTGGCCTCAAAGATGCAGCACAGCCAAATCTTTTTTTAGTTTTAAAAATAAACAAAAATGAACGGAGCATTGGAATGGACATTTTTCCAAAGAAGATATACAGATGGCCACTAAGGACATGCAAAGATGCTCAACATCGCTAATCACCAGGGAAAAGCAAATCAAAACCACAGTTGAGATGTCACCTCAACCTGTCAGAGTGGCCGTTATCAAAAAGACAAGAAATAGCAAGTACTGGTGAGGATATGGAGAAAAGGGAATCCTGGTGAACTATTGGTGGGGATATACTTTGTGCAGCCACCATGGAGAACGGTATAGAGATTCCTTAAAAAAATATTAGAAATAGAACTACTGTATTATCCAGAAACCCCACTTCTGAATATTTATCTGAAGAAAACAAAACAGCCCAAACACCTGTTTTCTACTCTTCATCTTGAGTGATCTTTTGAAAAAGCAGTTCTATTGTGGGGCTTGTGGAATTGTAAGAAAACTAAATGGGACTCAATTGAGTAAAAGTAGCAAGAAGTGCTTCAGAGATGGTCAGAACTTGGATGACAGCTGGCCCTTTCCTGTCATGCTAAAGCATTAGGTCTTTATTCTGAAGAGAATAAGACTGTTGAAAAATATTTAAGCTGAAGAGGAATGAGCTAGATCTGGATTTTTTCAATGCAATGTGAAGCATGGACTAGAGGATGGGGAAGCTGATGCCAAAGAGACCAGTTATGAATCTGTCCAGAAAGCCAGGCAATAAATCATGAGTTCCTAATGAGAAAAAATGAGTTTTTTTTAATGAGTTCCTAACAGGAAAAAAAAAAAGGGGGTGGATTCAGAGATAGAAAGGGGGTAGAAAGGATAGAGGGAAGGAGCTAAGAATCACCCTC
Source organism: Bos taurus (assembly GCF_002263795.3). Lineage (NCBI taxonomy): Eukaryota > Metazoa > Chordata > Mammalia > Artiodactyla > Bovidae > Bos > Bos taurus. The sequence goes on from NC_037336.1 coordinate 96,388,489, forward strand.
AGAATGTTACTGGCTTTTGGAGGAGAAACAGGCTTCCTAGAAAGGGTTTAGATGTTCAATCCTTGGACAAGGCACCTATGGGAAGAACAGGTAGCTATGTCCAGGAACTAAATAAGTGGGTTTTTGCAAAGGAGATTTGATTGATAATCCAGCACCCTTCTTACTTTATCTCAGGTAACCTCACATTAGGAGTTTTTGAGAGCTTCTGCTATTTGCATGTTTCCCTTGGGCAGGAACGACTGACATTTCACTTGCTCTGGTAACTCTGATTGATTGGTATGGTCTGACTGGGGTGCCACATTGGCCTAATCTGGGATAAAAACTGCTATGATTGACTGGGGATGTCTGCTCCGGACCCGGCAGGCCAAGTGGTGACAACAGCGTCACCCTTCACCTTCTCCATCTTGAAGTCTCTTCTGAGGAGAGGCGGAGTAAGAACAGTAATATTGTCAGTCTCTTCCAAGGGTGTTACGGCCACTAGAAGCTAATTTTAAAAACCACATAAATACTGTGAAAATGTGAGATCCAAGTCATAAAGCTCTTTGTTCAAAGTGAAAGGACATTTGAATTCCAGAGGGCGAGACAGGTGGGAACTTGTCATTTTCAGCCCTGAAGCTGGGTTTCCCGTGAAACAGAAGAGTGACGGACATCTTAGGCTGGATGGATGGTGTGCACTGGGGCAGACAGCCTTTTTAGCTAAAGGTAGTATTTCAGTTTCTTTCCTTTTTGTTCCACGTGGACTCACCAGTAATACAGCAAGAAGCAGAAGTTGGGCAGAGTCACGGTGAACTGAAGCCATCTCCAGTGCGGAAGCACATAGGCCACCCCAGCAAGCACGAGGAGTCCAATCGTGAAGGCCACTTGGTAGAAAATCCCCACTGTCCTCCGGTATCTCAGCCCGACAAATTCTGTAACTGTGGAGAAAACCCAAAGGGTCAGCACCGGTCAGTACGACAGTAAGCTGGCGATCCAACGATAGGACAACTAGAACGCCAACCTCGAAAACGTGGTCCAAGCTCCAGAATTTTCTATACAGCTCTTAGGAAACATTTAAATGTCCTTTGGGACCTATTCTGTTATGATTATTGCTATTGTGTTAATATAAAATCTCATAATCCCACATTACATGGAGTAAGCATTGAATTTAGAGCATAGATGATTTTCATGTAAATGAATAGCTCAGTATAATAGCTCATGTCCTCTTACATGAGTTAAACATTTTCTTGGCCATCCTGTTAATGTGTGCAAATGGCTTGAAAACCTAGGGGGTGGGTTTCCAAGTTGACCGAAGTCAGCTAGTACTGACTGGCAAGACCTAATTTTTAAATTTTTAGGAATTTTCCAAGCTGATTTTTAACCCATTGGTATCTTAAAATCAGTCATGGTGTGAGTATTCACAACTTAGAAATTGGAAAACCCTATGAATCAGGTTTTTTATTCTCTAAGAGCTGGTTTAAAGGCATAACACTGCACGTGGTATAATTATTGCCTTATCCTACACCATATACCATGACAGATGTATGAAGTCTATGGTACATGGATTTAGGAAATAGTCATTTTTATATCACAGATATTCTAAAATTGACATGCCAGATATTCCATGAACCACAGAGTTTTGCTTAAATGTTTGGTTATCATGTTAAAGATTTCAGCTATTTATAAACCAAATAGAAATGTTCTCTGAAATTATTTCTATGAAGTACTGTGAACTATCCAAAAGTACTTACAAAGAGAGATGAAATTGTGTACATAATAAATGGAAACATCTGTCCTTCAAAGTGGTTGGGGTCATGGATGAGGTCTTGGGGTAGCAAGTAGAAAAGAAAAGTAGAAAAAGGGCACATGGCAAGAGCACCATAAGAACACTGGAGGGACTGGAGGAGAAATTACTGAGAAGAGGCCAAAATCTACATTCAAATGCTACGTATTTCGATGTCATGTCTTCAGAAACCAAGTTTCTCATCAAATAACCGCATGCATTCATCTCTTTATTGTCCTCACATAGATCAGGGGACTACCGTGACAGGGACATAAAAGTATTAAAGGCGCCATTTCCTCCTCATCTCATAGAATCCCCCAGATTTATTGGCCCCTCTCCTGGGCCAATTTTTAAGCACAGATATTCTAGTTTTCTTGTGTGAAATGAGAGATTTATTATTATTATTTAAATTTCAGAGTCTGTTTCCCTTTGTGTGGATGCTACTTGAATGTGCCCAAAAGAAAAGCAATGATGAAGTGAATTCCCAAGATCTAAGTGTGGTGGTAAGTCTTCTTAATATCACTTTAAAGATGCCCTGCTGTTATAATGCAAATATTCTCCTATAATCCATGGAGCTTAAGCATAGCTCTGGCTCCTAATGGGTAGGATGTAAATGATATTCCTGGTCCCACAAGTGGCTTGCTGAGGGCCCAAGATTGACCACAGTACTTGCATCCTCAGTTTCCTTGCATATAATTTGAGGATAACTGTGGTTTGCTAGAGTGGATGTACTCAAACTAATAAAGTCTCTTATAAATCTAGCATGTTTCCCATTGAATATTCTCTCTGTAGAGCCTGGTACTAAAGTTCATGGGGTTCACACCAGTCAATCCTAAAGGAAATCAACTCTGAATATCCATCAGAAGGACCAAAGCAGAAGTTCTACTTCTTTGGCCACCTGATTTGAAGAGCCAACTTGATGGAAAAGACCCTGATGCTGGGGAAGATTGAGGACAAGAGGAGAAGGGGACGACGGAGGATGAGATGGTTGGATGGCATCACCAACTCAATGGACATGAGTTTGAGCAAGCTCTGGGAGATAGTGAAGGACAGGGAAGCCTGGTGTACTGGAACCCATGGGGTCGCAAAGAGTCAGACGTGACTTAGTGACAGAACAACAATCAGAAGAGCCTGGTAGGCTCGATTTTCTCTCTATGGAATACCCTAGGGTACAGAAAACAAAAATTCCTAAAGCATTATACAAGAATTTGGATGGCATTCCTGTTGCATTGTTTTCTTTCTAGGAGGAATGTAGAATGAGTCTAGTGAAAAGATTTTAGAAATTCTTTTGATACAGAAAGAAAAATCTTTCAACGTTGTCTGGAAGCTGAGTCCAGTTTTCTGTGTAGCTTCCCCCACCAGACTGACTATTTTGCCAGCCAACCTTTGTTCCCACAGCTAAAATCACAAGTGTTCTTACTCAGGATGTAGCCTATTAACCAGCCTGCTTTGCTGACCAGTCCTTGGATCAAGCGAAAAATTAGCATCCATGTGTAGTTTGGGGAGATGGCCATGAGCACTCCAGATGAAGCGTTTATGAGGATTGTAATCAAGAGGCAGAGCTTACGGCCAAACCTGTGAAGAGAAAACGAAGAGAGGGAATGGCATCAGATTAGATTCACGAAGGTTGTAGAAAATTCACACAAGCTATGGAACTCTAACTAAAGTGGGGGTCAACTCTGAAGGATGGAAATTCAAGAGGTACAGACTGACTCCCTCCAAGAGAATCCCTGACTTTGGGTCTGTTCTGTTGGCACGATATGTAAACAGCGAGACCCTTTCTGGGCTGCAGAAACTCTCAGCCCCACACTGCGGAGGGTACTCAGGGAGGGGAGATTCTTCGAGCCCCCCGGTCCTGAATGCCCCAAGGGCCTATCTAAGCCTTCCATCATCACATGAGCTGGGCCTCTCCATGAACAGACTCAACTGCCCACCCAGGAGCTTTTGCTTTAGAAAAAACAAAACTCAGTGTTCGGTGAATTTCCGTATCCATTTTCAACACTGCCTTTGGACTTCGTGGTATTTGTGTGTCTCCATGGAAACGGTTGTTTATGCCCTCACCTCATGTGTTCCCGTCCCTTAGGCCTTTGTCGTGGAGTCCCCTAGCCGGAGAGCTCCTGTACATTTTATTATGGGGACTTGGGTTTCATTGCTTTAAGGACCTGGGAGTGTCTCAGTACAGAGTAGAGGAAAACATGGAACCCGGGCTTAACCTTGTCTTTTACGGAAACAGAACAGGACCGTATGCTTCCTGCCCCCACCCCACACCACCATGCCCTCTGCCTGCATCCTGTCTGCAGAAAACTTTAGTCAAAGAATGAGTTCAATCAGAGAAGTGAGAAATGCAGAAACAAAGGACAGCAGCCAAAGGAGACTAATAATGTCATCATTAAGCACAGTCAAGACCTTTAGCTCTTTCTCAAGGGCTATAGATAATATTCTGAGCCTTATCCTGTGAGCTGTCTTATGGGTATTATTAATGCTTTAAATCTGAAACTTAAAGATCAAGCAGTCCCATTGGGAATTGATGTAAATTGCCAAACTTCTTAAAATTCTGTGTTGACTACATCATTTTTGAATTCTCAGTCAACTGTTCCCCACTGTAAACGTATACCCTCTTAGCCTTTTATCCACAGCCTTCCAAAGTCACAACTCAACACAACGTTTTAGCCTTTCTTTCCACGTTCTCCTACCCAACCCCCTTCACTTATCCTCAAAGAATTTATAAGCACGTGTTCAAAGGAGATTTCTTCAACTTCCAAAGTTGACTCGGGTGACCACAAAGCACCCCAGTCGTGCTCCCCTAGATGACAAAATCCCATGGCTGATGAGAGGGGGCATTCACCATTTGACACTCAGAGCGTGGGAACCTTCAGAAACTCGAATCTACTAATGCAGTTCACTAGGGGACAATTTCACAGACAGACACAAGGCGATTAAAACAGTAAGGCAGGGCTGGAAGAAATTCTGGAGGTTCGGGAGACTGGTTTGAGACATCCCCACATTCCTGCCCTCCTACAACAGAACCACTTAAGTGGTTAAATGAAAGAAAGAGAGAAAATCAAAGGGAGTGGGTGGACTCCTGTACCGCTGGCTTCGTAAATCCTTTAGCTACTTGCCACTCCGACTGTGGCCTGGGGATATGAGTATCGCCAGCGGGTGGTTTGAAAGGCAGATCCTCAGGCCCACTCCAGACCCACTGGATCAGAATCGTAATTCTAACAAACCCTCCAGGTGGTTGACATGCACGTTAGCATTTGGGAAGCGTGCTTTCATTTCACTGAGCCTCAGTCTCCTCCTGTGCGAACTGTGGACAATAACTCCCTTCTTCAAGGCTGTTAGGATCCTAGTGAGATATAGCACACCATGACGTACAATGACTGGCGCATAGGAGGTAGGGGCAGCTTGGTCTGGAAGATTCTGCAGAGCTGGGTGAGCTTGACTGCAACCCACTGGGACTCTGATTCTGTTTGGATCTGGTTCCATTTTGAAATTTGAACGGCGTAGTGGTGACTCTCGAGAACTGACTGATAGACTTTCAGAAAATTTGTGAGCTGAGTGTTAAATGCACCATTATGAAAAATGAAAGTATACACTTACTCTAAAGTAAATTGCGTTAAAAGCTAGTGTAGTAAATATGCAAACCACCTCTTTCTAATTATTTTACTATGTTTGAGTATTTATCTATGCTCATGAGGTCTTTTACATCTTGTTGTTATATTTGTATGGTGGAAATGCCATAGGATGGTGCATATTTCTCCAACTCTGTGTTCCATGACCTCACTTTGGTAGCTTGAAATGGACCACCATGGGAGCATGGATGGCATGGAGATCGGCAAACTCTACAAGTCAGGCCTTTCTCCTTTAGAGAGTCAGTTGTTAAACGTTCATAAGCCTGATGGGACTTCTCTGATAATCTAGTGGTTAAGACTCTGCCTTCCATCCAAAGCAAGAGGCATGGGTTTGATCCCTGGTCAGGGGACTAAGATCCCATGGTCAAAAATAAAAAAATAAAATAAAACATTTACAAGCCTGACATTAAATGATTGATCATTGGAGTAAAAACCCTGGAGTCGCTGATCGATCACTTTTTTACGTCAGGTGATTCTCACAATCGTTCTTTAGGCGGTTTGGATGATGAAACAAATGGGACACGTTACGAAAGGCTCATTTCCAAAGTCTCTAGCATATTTCCTCCCTCCCTCCCACCGGAGGGTTGCAAAGCTGACCCTCAGAAGTCTGGCTTGGTGTTCCTGGCTTTCTTCTAAAAGACACTGCAGCTCTTAAAAGACTCCTCACCCCTTCAGCTGTCAGGTCATATTTTTAAAATTCCTTATTGAAATCTATTTTGATTAATCTGTAGCATCAAATGGGTTCCCATGAGATTCTTGTCCCATTGTATAAAACCTGAGAGTTGTGCAGAAACAGGTGTTGAGTGTGCAAAAATAAAGCGTCCTCATTGGACCCCTCTGGCGGTCACCACATTCCATACCCTTATCTGCACACAGCAGAGGAGAAAGGGGTAATAACCAACCAGACTTCAGACAGTTTAAGAAAAAGAAATAAAGGGATGTGCACAGCTTGCGGGGGGAAGAATGATGACTCATTAGCTTTACACAGGAGATTTCAACAAAAGGAACAAAATGATGAGGTCATTTGAGAAGGTGGATAATCACCCAGGGATTGTAAATCAGGAATGCACCGTCAGGAGAGAATTATAACCCGGTTCCTACTCTCTGAGTGGGACGGGAATAATTAACTCATTTATTTAACCAACTGTGAAGCTCAGTCACCTGTTTGTTCACTTCTGTGCTGGCGAGTTGAGTGTTAGAGTCTGCTCTCTCCAGTGCAGGCGGGAGTGGAGAGGGAGCCAGGGGCCAGGGACCCGAAGAGCCACACGCTGGAGCAGGGTGGACTCTGGACCGCCCTCGTTAGGGTGCTTCTTCCTTCTTAAAGGGTCATCTCCAAACCACCGCTCTCAGTTCAGTGGCAATACTAGTGAAAGCAAATGTCCCCTGCACCTCACCAGCCTCTTCGCCACACAGAGTCCCAAGAAGAGCCTCTGGAAGAAGGTGCACAGGCAGTTCCAGAAGAGGCACGAGGCCCGGGGCTGCCTCAGACCTAGTGCCCTCTCTGTCACTCCCCTCCTGCCTGTGGCCACAGGGAGTCCTGGCCGTGAACATTCAGATGCTCCTGAGGTGTGACTGACTCAGCCAGCCTGATTCATCTTTAACACATTTGCTGGTTTTAATCCAGACAGACAACGCAGTATCATCAGACAAAATGTCCCACCTACGTTTCATATTAAACTGACAGGTGTGGGTTTATCTGTACCAAAGATAGAGTTGGAGAAGGCAGCAGCCATATTTACCATTTATTTCAGAATTAAACGTGTAGTTTATAATAAGTTATGAGACTATATAGGCATTGCTCAGTTATGCAGTGTTATCTCACTAGCGGACTAACAATTTAAGAGGATGATACTGTTTAAAATGTTGCTCACACTGCCTGGCGTACAAAACACACCCAGACATTATAGCTCTGATGGCCAAATTAGCTAAGGTGCTCACCAAGTATAGAGCCGATTTTTTGTTCCTTTCCCTTTGTTAGTCACTCAGTAATGTCCAACTCTTTGTGACCCCATAGGCTGTAGCCCACCAGGCTCCTCTGTCCATGGGATTCTCCAGGCAAGAATACTGGAGTGGGTTGGCATGCCCTTCTCCAGGGGCTCTTCCTGACCCAGGGATAGAACCTTGGTCTCCTACATTGCAGGTAGATTCTCTACTGCCTGAGCCACCAGGGAAGCCCTCCTTTTCCTTTCTCTTTAGGGGACTCCTAACAATGTCTAATTGATCATTGATCAATTAGATCAATGAGTAAAGATGCACATTATGAGCAACTTTCAGCACAGTGAATGTGGGATTACAAAACGATGGATAAATAAGAGACCCAGGAAGAGCTGGATTGGTACAAGCCACTGAAACCAAGCTCCTGAAGATTCAGACCCAAGTGAGAGGACCACCGGCCATGCGCCCCACCTGGAGAAGTCTCCCTTCATTTATCTCTTGGGATGTGACATCATGGAATCGAATATTTACCTCTGTCAGTGTGGAGACCCTGCTTCCCTTTCAGTGTTATATTGTACTTCCACACATATATTGGGTTAACCAAAAGGTTCATTCAAAGTTTTCTGTAAGATCAGAAGGGAAAACACAAAGGAAGTTTCTGGCCAACTCAACAATTACATCTGGCTCTGGGGCCCCGATTCAGGAATCCTGCACCCCCTTGGGCTCAGGTGAGAACAATAGTGAGATTCTATCCATCTCTGGGACTTGAGAGGGAAGAGGGAAGAGGCCCCGAAGGTGCATGACCAGGGGGATGGCAGGAAGCCAAAGAAAGAGTGGGGATTACGAAAGGGATCCAGTCATCTTTCATCTGTCATCTCTCCCATCTCACCCTCAGCTTCTGGACAGCCCACAAGGAAACACTGCTACCGATGATGAAACATCCTTCAATGAGCCCCCAGAATGAGAAAATACAGACAGTGGTCATGCTATCGGAGTGGCAGGAGAACTCTAAGACTGTCGTGACCATCCAGGGAAGCGTGGCCGGTGTGCTGTGGGGCAGGAGGGCATTCAAGCGGGGGCGGGTGCTCTCCTCCGAGGGTTTCAATTCTGCCACTTCTGTGGCACACCTACCTGTCTGCTATGTAGCCGATACTCATAGAACCGATAAAAAATCCTACATTCACCGCCGACTGAAACAGGTCCAGCATCCAGGAGTCGGCACACACTAGGTTAAACTGCGAGGGGCCGCAGGGGTCCCGAGTGGGGAGAGAAAGAAAACAAGTCCTGTTAGATGCGACTCAGCCCAGGGGACGCGGGAGGCACTCCTTGTATTGCACTGAGTATCTGGATGACAATAACCCAACTCTTTCCTTGCTTGCATTAATTTCCTTTACACAACCTGAAGATTTGACCTGCAGCCTGTTTAGCTTTCTATCTGGTGGTATGTCATCAGGCTAAACTTGATTTTGGCTAAATCAGCTGAAATTAGGTAATTACTTGTGCACGAACCATTCCTCTTTCTAATTTTAATGCACAGAGGCAATAGGTGTGTGGACACATTACAAGTGCTGCCTCAAGGAAGTTGGGCAGTTTGGTGTCTCTTTAAAGTAGGGGAATTAGCATCTTGCTCAGGGCTGTGGCCTTTGCTCTCATTTGGAACAAGAGGCAGTGCTGTAGGAGTCACCAGTGCCGGCCCAGAGTTTGGGAGATGCGGTTTCTAGGGCTTAAAACTAACTTTCTCTCTCTGTGTGTGCGTTGTGTGCTCAGTGGCTCAGTCATGTCCAGCTCTTTGCAACCTTGTGGCCTGTAGCCCGCCAGGCTCTTCTGTCCGTGGGATTTCCCAGGCAAGAATACTGGAGTGGGTTGCCATTCTCTCCTCCAAGGGATCTTCCTTACCTAGGGATTGAACCCACATCCCCTGTGTCTCCTTCATTGGGAGGCAGAGTCTTTACCCCTGAGCCACCTGGGAAGGCCTTCTCACTGTCTGGGGTAAAATTTTTCTCTGCCCTGGACCTCAGTTTCCTCATCTCTGTATGAATGAGTGAGATGAGCCAAGTTGTAAGGCCTCTTAAAAATTGTACGGTGTTAAATCTTCAATCCTTCACGTTTCATGTAACTGTCAGACTACTTTAGATCCTTAGAAAAGGCTCTTCTACCTAAATGTCTGTTCAGACAGAGTATCTTCACATCGTCCAAGTGGTCCTTTTAAGTTAAGCCAAGCACCTGGCTTTCTTTGTAGAATAATCTTGTCCCCTTATTTTCCTTTGCCTCCAATAAAATCATGTCTCATTATTGTATATAAAATAGACAAATAACAGGAACCTACTACAGAGCACAGGGAACTCTACTCAATATTATCCAATAGTCTATGTGGGAAAAAAAATCTAAAGAGTGAATGTATATATATGTATAAGTGATTTACTTTGCTGCACACTTGAAACTAACACAATATTGTAAATTGGCTCTACTCCAATAAATTTTTTTTAAACATCAAGCCTCCATTTTTTTCCTTTTTATGGAAAAGAGGCCTCACAATCAGATGTATGTCAACTGTGTGTGTGTGTTAGTGCTCAGTTGTGTCCGACTTTTTGCGACTCCATGGACTGTAGCCTGCCAGTCTCCTCTGTCCATGGAATTCTCTAAGTGAGAATACTGGACTGGGTTGCCATTTCCTTCTCCAGGGGATCTTCCCAACCCAGGGCTCAAACCCAGGTCTCCTGCACTGCAGGCAGATTCTTTACCCTCTGAGCCACCAGGGAAGGGCAAGTGTAGGAATGTCAAGTGTGGTTTTTAATAAACTATAGTACCATAGCAAAAGCTCCAACCCCAAATGGTTTGACATGTATACTTTGAGCAAACTAAAGAGAAGAAAGTTAACCATTGAGAGAAAAGTACATTGTATCACAGTAAGGCCCCAATCAGGTGAGTTCTACGAGCTGTTGGCGTGTCTGTCCATTCATATGACGGCAGATGGAGGGTACAGCTTCCAGAAATTCAGCCTGAGGCTTTGAAATTTCCCCTTTCCTGGCATTATTTCCAGGAATTCTGATATGTTTTTGTTTATTTCTTATATTGATACTTGCATACACTAGAATAATTATGGCCATAATTTGAAGTTTCAACTAACTCACGCTCTAGACAAGTAAGAGGCGGCATGTTTCGGTTGGAAACAAGAATTTTATGAGATCCTTTGACTCCACGTCTGGGCTTCCCCGGGTTCTTCCTTAAGGAAAGCTGCGCTGTTTGTTTTCTCCATCTCTTTAAGTCCCACGGTCACCTACCTCGGTCACGATGGAGGAGCCGGGCGTGTCGTACACCCAGCCCTGCTCGCAGGGGCCCAGGGGCAGGGGGCTGCCATTGGTAGCCAGGCTGGCCAGCGGGTCCAGGCAGCCAAGGGTGCTCTGGTTCCAGTCCACCTCGTAGCGGAGGCACTGGCCCTCGGGTCCCGGGCCCGGCACCGTGTAGTTGAGCTCCTCCGCCAGGCTCCAGCCGCATCGCCGGCTCAGCTCCGCCACCCCTGGGCTCCGGCAGCGGTGGTCCGGGGTGAAGCCCAGGAAGACGATGCCCACGTAGATGGGGGTGAAGGCGGCCGAGATCAGGCAGAGGAGGAAGAACGTTTGTTTCTGGAAAAAGTTGAATTCCCCGATGTGCTCTAGGATGTCGTCCACCGTCGGCATGATTCCGGGCAGAGAGATCCCGAGGTTCTTTCCTGCGCTGCTCGGTCGTCGCTGAGCGAGGCTGCAGCCAGCTCAGCAAAACCCCGACCAAAAGTCAAAGGGTGAGTGTACTTTAGAAAGGGGACCAGCCTCTGGTCCTGACCTCTGCTGGTGGGACCAGCTCCCAGCCAGGCGCTTCCCCGGCCCCTGAACCCTGCTGCTCCCCGGAAGAATCCCCGGGTGAGTCGCTGTATTTACTGTCGCATCCCCCCGTGTGTGCGGGTAGCTCCCTCACCCGGCCCCACAATCGATCCTTCATATGTCCCCCACGGGGAGAAATCCGAGAGCTTTCACGTATCACAGCCCTGTTAATCTTTCTCTTAGTAAACTGAGCGTCCAGGAAATTAATAGATTCATATCTCACCCACACAGCCGACCTTTTCGCTAAGGTGTTGTAGGGAAACGAACTGGATTTTGGCCGTGCTCCCCGGGTGTGGCGTGAGTCACAGTCTCCGGCCAGAGTTCTTGTCTGGATCTGGGGGGTTAGCGAACTCGATCGCTGGACTCCGCTACCACCCGCAGCCCGTGACTCGGCACCTGCTGGGGCTGCCTTGTGCTGATTTTCCCGGATTTCCCCATCCCTTTCAAGAAGGACAATTTGACATTCCTGCCTTTGAACCCTGCAACTGCCTGACCCGGTTGTGAGGAAAGAATAACATGTCCTCTCCACACGTAGGTCAAGTGGAGACGCAGGCAGGTGTGGTCTTGTTCTGCTGCCTTTTTGTCTTATTTGTTATTTCTGCCTGTGATTGGTGTGGAGGGTACTCTTTAGGATGGCGCTGGCTGCATCCAAGTGCAAGGGAAGCAGGCAGACATCTTTCCCAGGTGAGGATGGAAGGATCCTCACTGCGGTGGGCGGCTGCCACTTTAGGAAGATGGCTTCTTGATATATCTGCCTATTAGAACACCAGAAATCTAATCTTGTTTACTTTCTTCTTTTTCTGTTAGGGTCTGTTTTCCTGTGGCTAGAACAGCATGGGTCTAAAAGTAGTGACTCATAGAAGTCCTTCTCCCCAAGGCAGCTGCAAACATCTTATTTTTTTTTTAACAAAGCCAGAACATGGGTGCCTGGGTGGGGGGGTCCCTGTCTACCTCCTCTGGGTCCTGTTAGGCTCCTGGTGACGTGCTGGGGGTGGGGCTCCTGCCATCACTGACTCCCGTTTGAGTGAGTGGATTCAGACTCTAGAACCAAGAACTGGTGCAGTATTTCTGGCACAAAGTTGTAGCACAAAGCTCATCATTCAGTTCTACCCACTGACTATTTGATGTGCTCAGTCACTCAATCTTGTCTGACTCTTTTGCAACCCCATGGACTGTAGCCTGCCAGCCTCCTCTGTCCATGGACTTTTCCAGGCAAGAGTACTGGAGTGGGTTGCCATTTCCTCCTCCAGGGGATTTTCCTGACCCAGGGATGGAACCCATGTCTCCTGCATTGGCAGGTGGATTCTTCATCACTGAGCCACCAGGGAAGCCCATTCAAAGGAGAAAAGAGAACAGAAGAAGTGAGACTTGAATTGAGTTGCTGGCTGTACCCAAAGTGGCCAAGGCCAGGACTGGACCATGGTGAGCAGGGGTCTCAGCTTCTGAGGGAATAAATTGTCATGACCTAAAAGCATCAGCCCTGTGAGGTCACGGCTCATCTTGCATCCATCTTGGATAATAGATGATGGGAAGGATTTCCAGGGAGATGAGGCCTCAGCCAGTTGCCTGAATCTGGAGACGAGTTCTAGTCCTTTGCTCAGGAGATCTCCAAAGGCAAAGGGATTTTTCAAATAAAGATGAGAAAACCATGAATAACATAAACAGCAGAAAAATAATACCAACCAGCAAAAAGATAAGGTGATACTTAGCAAGAAAAACATGGCTTGAACTTCCATTTCCAGGAAAAGGCAGTAGATGGACTTTTTCTTCCCACTGAGCACAACAAAAGCCCTTGGAAAATTTGTGTAAAACAATCACCAGGAGTTGCTGTACACTGGAGAGAAGGCAGACCCAGAGGGCACCTCTGGACCCAGAAAGTGACATAGGCCCAGACCGGTGCTGGAGAAGCAACAAGCCAGAAATACCAGTGGTCCCAAGCCAGTACCATGCGAAGCCCCAACACAGGCCTGCTCTCTCTAGAGTCCTGGGAGTAAGTTGGAGCTTTATCATGACCGCAATGGACATCTCCTTCTTTTCTTTTAAGTGTGTTATATATATATACATATATATACACATATATAATCAGTCTTCTGCTAGCCGCAAATCACATTGTCTCTTAAATAACCCCAGAACTCCGTAAGATGAAGCACCACTTTAAGAGTTGCTGCCTGCAGTTCTGCAGTGTGATCTTGTCCTCTGAACAAGGATGCTGAGCACCCTGGACGTGGTTGCCCGGCTGAGAACAGCTAGCAGGGACCAGCAGTCACCTCGTCTCACTGCTGTGAAACCTGTGGGTCTCTCAACGGGATCTTCAGTGCACAGCCCGCGGGCCTTGGGGGCTGCCACCCTCCCTGCCCGACGCTCGCTATTGATGGGCAGATCCGTCTTCGCTCTGCCTGTCCACACGCTCTCTACCTGCTAACCTGGTTCTTGCCTCCAGAACCATCAGAACAAGACTCCACTTCCCTGAGGGGACCCCTCCATTCTACAATCGAGGTTTGTGCATTGCCGAGAGTGACTCAGGGAGACCGGAGAGGCCTATGGTTCCTCCCAGGAGTCCAACAGGGCCAGCTGGGGCTTTGGTCTTCCTCCTCCACGTCCAGCCTCTTCTCTCACCCCAGGTGCCAATGGCGGAAACCAGAGGAGGACTGTCAGGTGGCAGAGAGCGTGATGGGGAGGAAGGGAGGAAAGAAGGACACTCAGTCTGCTGAGCATGTGCTCTGCTCCAGGCAGCCTCTGAGGAGCCGAGTCTTTCCTATAATAAGGAGATCGTTTCCACAGGGTGGACGTGAGTGCCCCTGATTTAACGAAGAAGACACTGAGGGTCAGAGCAGTTTACAGACTTCCTAAATGTCAGCCAGTCAATTAAGGATGAATCAGACCCAAGGCAAGGATGTCCCCACATCTCCCCTGCCTTCTGTCATTTGCTGGAAGTGACATAAAGTAAAGTGAAGTGAAAGTTGCTCAGTCGTGTCTGACTCTTTGCAACCCCATGGACTATACAGCCATGGAATTCTCCAGGCCAGAATACTGAAGTGGGTAGCCTTTCCCTTCTCCAGGGAATCTTCCCATACCAGGGATCGAACCCAGGTCTCCCACATTGAAGGCAGATTCTTTACCAGCTAAGCCTCAAGGGAAGCCCAGTGACATGAGAATGGGTGAATTCAAAAGTGACCAAGGTCCTAAAACTCAACTCCACTCCCAGAGAGCCAGAGGTGGTCCTGACTGCCTCTTACAAACCCCTGCACCCTGGATTTGTCTGACACAGTCCACTTCAAGAGACCAGATCTTCACTCCATGAGCCAGAGGGCACCAGGTGAGAGGCCAGAAGAATGTTCCTTGCCTGGGAGAAAAGATGTTGAAACTCACTGTGAATTACTTACAGTGCATGGGCAGATAAGGAGAAGGCAAGACCTCAGATCACTTACAGCTTGGCCATGTGACACTTTTCCACTGAAGGACGGGCACAGAAGCAAAGCCCACAGCATGGCCACCATAAAACCCATCCTCTAGGGTGACAGATGGACCCTGCAGCAAAGTCACACGGGCCCTGAGCAGGAGAGACGCAATGCAGGAGGGAACAGGACGATGGACGATGGGGTAACTCCCCGCTTGCTGCCTGAGTCTCTTGGGCCCCCACCACTTCCTTTCTGGGGGTGCCTACATACCCAGGTGTGGGGCACGAGGCTAACACAATCCCATGCTGAAGGATCACTTAATCTGTATAATCGGATGATTCATTGTACTGAGTCGGAAGTATTTCTTGATCTTTTATCAGGTTCTTTTGAAATGTAAATAAACACTGTCCCCAGATGCTCTGTTCTGACAGCACTCAGGAGGGCCAGGTGCACCCAGGCTGACTTCTGAGCTCTCCCCACCAGAGCACCGGTGGGCACCTAGAAGTGTGAGTCCTACCCAGGGACAAGCCAGCGTGTAGGCAGTAGACCCCTGGTAGAGAGAAAAAAGGTGATGTGGCCTCCGGCCAGTGGTGCCCCCTAGGTAAGTTGGAGCCCACCCGAGACCAGGAAGATTGGCAGCAGGTCATCTCGGGATGATGAGGGCTGTGTGTTCTCCAGGCAGGTCACAGGGGTAATGATGGCACCAGACCAGGCAGGACCGGAAGGGGAGTCCACACTTCCAGACCGTGCCCATCCTTGCCCTCGAGCACCCATGTCTTTGGGCTGGTTCCTAACTTGCAGGCTGGTGACTATGCCTGAGTCAGAGAGCTTATGAGCAGGACCACTCGGGACCCCCCAGTGCCGTGGCCTGGGCCATCAGCTTCACCCACAGGACGTGCTCACCCCTCCCTTCCACCTTCCCCCTTCCCACCATCCCCTCCCCGTCCTGAATGCGCCTCACCCTTCTTCACTGCCTGGCTGCCCACCTGCAGACATGGGCCAAAGCAGTAGGAGACCAACCCTGACCCAGGGGGCTTCCCTGGTGGCTCTGCTGATACAGAATCCACCTGCAATTCAGGAGCCCCAGGTTCGATCCCTGGGTCTAGAAGATCCCCTGGAGAAGGGAACAGCTACCCATTTCCCGTATTCTTGCCTGGAGAATCCCATGGACAGAGGGGCCTGGGGGGCTACAGTCCATGAGGTCGCAAAGAGTCGGACATGACTGAGCGACTAACACTTTCCCTTTCAGGCCCTCTGGAA
This sequence comes from Bos taurus, assembly GCF_002263795.3. Lineage (NCBI taxonomy): Eukaryota > Metazoa > Chordata > Mammalia > Artiodactyla > Bovidae > Bos > Bos taurus. Next base: position 96,404,330 of record NC_037336.1, read on the forward strand.
AGAAGGACCTGAGCAGACATTGGAACAGCATCGTCTGATATGTCAGTTCCTCAGAAATGTTTGTCCTGCCCGGTTCCCTTCATGTACAAGTAAGCCCACCATGCGTTTAGGCCTTAACAACTGCTGGAAAGATCTTTCTCATCCAGCATCAGGAGTCATCTTCCAGAACCTTCCACATGCTTTGACATTGTTCTTTCCTTTGGGGTCAGATAGGTTAGGTTAAAACTTTCTTATGCAGAACTTCCCATATTGGAAGAAGGCTTTCTTTGACCTCAGAATATTCTCTTTTCCAGAGTAAACATCCCCAATCCCTGGTAGCAGGAGATCTATTCTCCTCACTACCGGGAATGGCCCTAAGGTGAGCTCTGGTTTCTCTCTCCCTTTAACTTGCGGAGTCCAGGGCCTGGCACACCACTCTGAGTGGGGTCCCTGGAGTGCTGGAGAGCTGGGTGCTGCCTGCTCAAGCAGGGGCGGGCTGACCCCACCAGGTGGACAACTCCTCTGTCAACCCTCCTGCCAAGGGAGGGCTGACGGGTCCTCTCCTTGTGCTTCCTGTGTTGAGGAAATCTCTGACTTTGTTTATCTTTATTGGGTCTGTTTCCCCCACAAAATGACGCTCTGTGCTTATTCCCTTCAACTCCAGGAAGGTGGGCTCAGACTGGCCATCAGATCAGGGTGCCTTCTTAGGAAGGGCAGGAAGAGGAGGTGACTGAGGTTTCGGGGGTCCCTCCTGCCTACGGCGCCTTCTCTTTCCTCTTAGTTCAGCTTCCACACCTAGGATCGGGTTGGGGGTGCAGCTCTGGGGGCTACACAAAGCCTGGACCTTGAGTGTTAAACTGCAAGACTCCTGCCTGACAGCAAACCGCAAGGCAGCTGGCTGACTTCTCGGGCTTCCTTTAAAGAGCTGCAGGGAAACGTGATTTTCAAAACACCCAGACAGTTAATCTCACAGTCTTTCTCAGGGACACCACTTGTTTTCAAAGCTGTACAATTTGTTATGTAAATAGAGCAGAGAATTCAGTTTTGGCCTTTGGCTTCTGTGTCAGGCTGAACCTGAGGCTCGGACAGGCCTGGTAAGAGAGTGAACAGACAGCTCAGCCTTCACGCGGTGTTGTTTGCCAAAACACACACCTTCCTAATGTCCAGATATGATCGAACTTTCGTGGGCACTTAACTAAACCCCCGGAGTGAGTCAACTAAGAATGGACTGCTGTCTTCAAAGACAGCGTGAGTCTGGTCTGGCCACAAGGGATACCCTTTAATGTTAACCTGGGTGCCCCTGGAAAATGAGAAGAGAGGAATCTTTAAGATTTTCATTTCCATTATTCTTGGCTTTTACTTTTTTTTTTTCTTAAGGGTTGGATTAGTGATCAATTTCCTCCTCATCCCACCAAGTTATTATTTCTTCCGACTGTTTATCCAGAGCACTGAGGACACGGCTGCCTGTTAATCCTCTTCATCTGATTCTTAGGCAGGGATTTATACACAGGTGTGTGTGCCAGGCTCAGAGGGAATAAATCATGCAAATATCAATTAATCCCAAGCCAATTAAAAAAAAAAAAGGTGTCAGGAACAGAGCTTGTAGTTCACAGCAAAGCTGCACTTTGCCGCTGAAAGTGTCATGCCTGAGGTTCAAAGAGTTCTGGTTAAAGAGAAAGGGCCAGGACACCTTAACTTTTCTGGGACTTCGGCTCAGGGCCGGGGTACAGCATTTAAAAGGGAGGGGTGTCTCCTTGGGAGAAAGACCACTGATTCCAGATCAGGGGGAGGAAATTCAGATGAGGCACTGGGACTTTCTGCCAGGTCAGAAAATACAGAGTGCTGGTCATGCTGAAAGGGCAAAGAGGCCCCCAAAGTGCTCCCATATTGGCCTAAAACAGGACAATTTGGGCACCAAAAAGAATAACCGAAACAAAAAGAAAAATAACTGAAATGGGTTGAAATGCATGTATCTTAAAAAATCAATTACTTTATAATGATTTTTTGAATCTGGACATTAATCTTCAACAGACACTAAATTTATTAGGTGCAATGGTGATAAGGAGTTTTACATTGGTTCAGGGAGCGGGGAGAGGGGAGCTCAGGCTGACACCACCTAGACGTCCCCATCTATAGGGAGCAGACTGAGCCTTTAGGGAGCCTTTAACATCATAGTTTAAGGACTCAGTGATTCGCTAGTGGTAAATCCAAAGTCCTCTGTGCCCTGCACAGAGAAAGACCCTCGTAATGCTTAGTGTGCTATTAATACAGCTATATCATCACAGCGCGTTTTGTTCGGTCGCTAAGTCTTGTCCGACTCTGTGTGACCCCGTGGACTGTAGGACCCCAGGCTCCTCTGTCCTTCACCATCCCCCAGAGTTTGCTCAAGTTCACGTCCATTGAGTCAGTGATGCTGTCTAACCACCTCATCCTCTTCTGCCCCCCTCTCCTTTTGCCTTCAATCTTTCCCAGCATCAGGGTCTTTTCCAACGAGTCACAGCAAAAATACATATAAACTCTCCTGTCTTTCTCTCAGACTTCCACTTTAATACAGGTAGAGCCGAGCTGGACTGTGTGAGGTGTGTGGTTCCTGGGTCAGCCACTAGCTTTTCATCTCTTTGTATCACTACTCTCATTTAATAAAGAGAAAAAGTGTCTAGCATATGACCAACAGAATTAATTCCTCTAAAAATTCTTCACCTTGCTAGAAAGACAACTTCATTTGGAAGTTGAAGGAAAGGCCTGTTGACTTCTGGTTGAAATGAGAGATGATGGCAAGTGATCAAGACGCCTTCTTTATAGCTGAGATTTCCTTAAGATGGAGTCTCAGAATTTAGGTTTCTCTGATTCAGGAATAAAAATAACAAGCAGGTCATGGTTTTCATAGGACTAGAATTAAGTTGGTGGACCTACAAGCCAAATTTATGTACCCAGGGCAAGCAAGAAAAGAATACAGTGTGAAGAAAATTGTCTATAACCAAGAATTAAATTTAAAAATTCACATATTTTCTTCATATTAATTTTAGAGGGTGAAATAATTCAGTTTTAGAGGGAAAAATTCATTTTTGTAAAAGCTAAAATAAGCAAGTGTGGAAATGAACAAAAACAATGCAACTGAGGACAAGCGTATGTGCGTGCTCAGTCGCTCAGTCCTGTCCAAATCTTTGCAGCCCCCTGGACTGTAGCCAGGCTTCTCAGTCCATGGGATTTCCCAGGCAAGAATGCTGGAGTGGGTTGCCATTTCCTCCTTCAGGGAATCTTGCCACCCCAGGGATCAAACTCACGTCTCCTGCATCAGCAGGCAGATTCTTTACCAGTGCACCCCCTGGGAAGCCCAGGTGAGGACAAGCAAAGGCTCTCTATTCAGAGCTTGCTGTGGCAATGGAGTCAGCCACTACCACTTGCCTTCTGGCAGAGACTCCAGGGTAGGCAGAGGAGTGCTGGCGGGCTTTTTAGTGGAGAAGGCATGGCTCCAGGTGTGTCCTGACGGAGGCTGGGGGCGTGGGGAAGCTGGAGGCGGCTGACCAGAAGCAGAGCATCCCTGTGACTGGTTTTGTGTGCATATTTTGTTTTCTATAGAAGTGAAAGTCGCTCAGTTGTGTCCAACTCTGTGCAACCCCATGGACTATAGTCCATGGAATTCTCCAGGCCAGAATACTGGAGAGGGTAGCTTTTCCCTTTTCCAGGGGATCTTTCCAACCCAGAGATCGAACCCAGGTCTCCCTTATTGCAGGCGGATTCTTTATCAGCTGAGCCACAATGGAAGTCCCTTGTTTTCTGTGGTGGATCCTAAATTGGAAGCCAGGGCAAAAATTAGAGATGCTGTCACTTATTAATCAAGTCCTGGTCAATTGTTGTTTAGTCGCTCATTCGTGTTCAACTCTTTGCGACCCCGTGGACTGAAGCACGACAGACTTCCCCGTCCTTCACCATCTGCCAGAGTTTGCTCAAACTCATGTCCATTGAGTTGATGATGCCATCCAACCATCTCATCCTCTGTCACTCCCTTCTCCTTCTGCCTTCAATCTTTACCAGCATCAGGGTCTTTTCAAGTGAGTCAACTCTTCACATCAGGTGGCCAAAGTATTGGAGCTCCAGCCTCAGCATCAGTCCTTCTAATGAACATTCAGGGTTGATTTCCTTTAGAATTGACTTGTTTGATCTCCTTGCTGTCCAAGGAACTCTCAAGAGTCTTCCTCAGCTTCACAATTCAAAAATGTGAATTCTTTGGCCCTCAGGCTTCTTTATGGTCCAACTCTCACATCCATACATGACTACTGGAAAAACCATAGCTTTGAATATATGGACCTTTATTGGCAAAGCGATTGCTGAAGGCTATTGTTTGGCTTTCTGAACTGATGGCTGCAGTCATTTGTTTGGTCATTACTGTTTGTAAATTCCATCTCTCCTAAGCTAGTGATTTGTCAGAAAAAGCTTTAACTACTCTCTGAAAAGAAACCAAACCAGATATGATTGGAGATATAGCAATGTGATGGGATGATAAGACATGATATCATGTTTGGGGGTGTGGTCTCAAGAGCAGAGAGAATTTGCCTGTGGGAAACTCTCTTCTGGAATCTCCCAGACTGGGTCTCTGAGATAGTAGTAACAGTGACATCAGCAATCAGGCTTACCTGGCGGATCAGAGAGGAACAGTTCTGTCAATGTGAGGGGAGATGTCTGGTAGGAATTCTTCTAGAAAATTCTCTATTTTCCCTTCAAATATATTTCTAGTCCATTCTCTTGACTCTCTCTCAAGTGGAATTCTCATAAAGAAGTTGGGGTTTTTCATTCCTTCCTCCATTTCTTTCAACTTCTTCCGATTTTCCGTCTCTCTCTTTCTCTGTGTTGAGGCTTATGTCATATTCCCATATGCATTGGTCCTCTGCTGACTTCCCTGGTGGCTCAGATGGTAAAAGCGTCTGCCCACAATATGGGAGACCGTTCGACCCCTGGGTTGGGAAGATCCCCTGGAGAAGGAAATGGCAACCCACTCCAGTACTCTTGCCTGGAAAATCCCATGGACAGAGAAGCCTGGTAGGCTACAGACCATGGGATCGCAAAGAGTCGCACACAACTGAGTGACTTCACTTTCACTTTTCACTTACCCTGCAGTTTAATTTGTATATGTGCTGCGCTGTGCTGAGTCACTCAGTCGTGTCCGACTCTTTGTGAGCCCATGGACTATAGCCTGCCAGGCTTTTCTGTCCATAGGGATTCTCCAGGCAAGAATACTGGAGTGGGTTGCTATGCCCTCGTCTAGGGGATCTTCCCAACCCAGAGATCGAACTCAGATTGCCCACATTGGAGGTGGATTCTTTACCATCTGAGTCACCAGGGAAGCCCAGATAATATGTTAAATATCTCCAAATGAGACAATCCAACAACACAGAAAAAATGTTGAGGAAATGAAAATGGCCATCTCAATGATGGGATCAAGTGAAGATTCTCCTAAAATCAAACTGTTCTGAAGCATCTAGTATGTGCACAGTAGTAAGAAATACAAGCAATTCAAGGATTAATTCAAGGATCATACAGTAACTGAGAAATCTGGAGATGTGTTTACCCTCAGAGACAAAGTGGCCTGGTAAGAAGAGTTAAAACGTGGATGACTTCAGGAATGGACTCTAGGTCTCAGACTAGATAGCTGGTTTACTCCCCCTTCTTGCAAGATTCTTCTTGCTTCTGCCACACAAGTTACACAAATGTGAGGAGGAATCCTTTCCTCTATTAATCTTATTCTTTCTCTTGTATTCTGTATTTATAACAGATACCATCATTCTTTTAATCAAGTTAGAAACTCTGAGGTCATGGGAGATGACTCCTTCCTACTTCACTCATTCAAACAAGCAATTTTTTTAATAGGTTCTAATATACACATTTTTCCTCTATTTTAACCTCTGGTATCAGGGTGTATCTTATAATCAATGGCATCTAGCAAGTGACAGCGATTTGTCTATAGTACTTTACTTTAATGGCTAAATTTCTATTTGGTGCTTTTTCAATCTCCTTGTTTGTTTATTTTTTCCTCAGAGTAATTTTGTATTCTTACACCACACATTCAAATACTTCCTTGCCATACTTCAAACTTTTAAAACCTACTCATTAAAAAATATCTCTTAAATGGATATATGTATATATGCGTATATATGTATAACTAATTCACTTTGCTATAAACCTGAAATTAACACAACATTGTAAAGCAACTATACCTCAATTAAAAAAAAAAGGTTAAAAGTAAATAAACAAAAATATCTTTTGGATTTCTTTTTTGTGTATGTGTTTCCAGTTTTCTAACCCTTATCTTGAATTGAGGAACTCGGTGTCAGCTGCTCATCACCTACAGGGCTTGAATCCATGACTTCTGTGCTTTTTTAGTGTTAGACTGCAGTGCCAAGGGGTTTGTGGCCCTGTCTTTGCAACTCATGTCGAAACTCAAGAACCACCTCTCTGATTTCGAGTTTCTTCTATGACTCTAGCCTCTAGGGAGATCTTTTCTTGCTTTGGAGCTTGGCTCTCCATCCAACAACGGTTCTCTCCAGCGTTTTCCCATGTGAGGAGCATGGCAGACGAGATCTGTAAGTCTTCCATACTGACCAGCATCAACTAATATTTATGATGTGCCTACTGTATACCTTTTCATACTGTTGAAAAGTAAAATAATGCTCAAAATTCTCCAAGCCAGGCTTCAGCAATACACGAACCGTGAACTTCCAGATGTTCAAGCTGAATTTAGAAAAGGCAGAGGAACCAGAGATCAAATTGCCAACATCCGCTGGATCATGGAAAAAGCAAGAGAGTTCCAGAAAAACATCTATTTCTGCTTTATTGACTATGCCAAAGCCTTTGACTGTGTGGATCACAATAAACTGGAAAATTCCTCAAGAGATGGGAATACCAGACCACCTGACCTGCCTCTTGAGAAATCTGTATGCAGGTCAGGAAGCAACAGTTAGAACTGGACATGGAACAACAGACTGGTTCCAAGTAGGAAAAGGAGTACGTCAAGGCTGTATATTGTCACCCTGCTTATTTAACTGATATGCAGAGTACCTCATGAGAAATGCTGGGCTGGAAGAAGCACAAGCTGGAATCAAGATTGCCAGGAGAAATATCAATAACCTCAGATATGCAGATGACACCACCCTTATGGCAGAAAGTGAAGAACTAAAAAGCCTCTTGATGAAAGTGAAAGTGGAGAGTGAAAAAGTTGGCTTAAAGCTCAACATTCAGAAAACGAAGATCATGGCATCTGGTCCCATCACTGCATGGGAAATAGATGGGGAAACAGTGGAAACAGTGTCAGACTTTATTTTCCTGGACTCCAAAATCACTGCAGATGGTGATTGCAGCCATGAAATTAAAAGACGCTTACTCCTTGGAAGGCAAGTTATGACCAACCTAGATAACATATTCAAAGGCAGAGACATTACTTTGCCAAAAAAGGTCCGTCTAGTCAAGGCTATGGTTTTTCTAGTGGTCATGTATGGATGTGAGAGTTGGACCGTGAAGAAAGCTGACTGCTGAAGAATTGATGCTTTTGAACTGTGGTGTTGGAGAAGACTCTTGAGAATCCCTTGGATTGCAAGGAGATCCAACCAATCCATTCTGAAGGTGATCAGTCCTGGGTGTTCTTTGGAAGGAATGATGCTGAAGCTGAAACTCCAGTACTTTGGCCACCTCATGCGAAGAGTTGACTCATTGGAAAAGACTGATGCTGGGAGGGATTGGGGGCAAGAGGAGAAGGGGACGACAGAGGATGAGATGGCTGGATGGCATCACCAACTCAATGGACGTGAGTTGGAGTGAACTCCAGGAATTGGTGATGGACAGGGAGGCCTGGCGTGCTGCAATTCATGGGGTCACAAAGAGTTGGACACGACTGAGAGACTGGACTGAACTGTATACCTACACGACTAGATGCTGAGGATGAGACATGAACAAGACTCAGACCTTTACTTCGGGAACTTGGAGTCCAGAAGGCCAGACAGACAAATGAAACATTTATATTAAAATACAAGAAGTTCAACACTGCATAGGATTCTATACAAGCACCAAGTGGGGGCATCTGACTTTGGCTTTAAGGGGAGGGTGAGAGTCACCGAAGAAAATGTATGTTCTTCTAAAGAAAGACTCTATTGGAAAAGATGGATGTGGTAGAGCACTTTCTAGGGAAAAGGTTTTTGGCTTTGTTTTATTTTAAAAAGCTGCTCATGGGCCCAGCAATCACAATCACACATGGAAGTCCGTGCCTCACTAGTTCCCACAGTCTACGACTTTCACAAGCTTCATTTTTCTTTCAACACCAAAGACATTGTTTGATGAATCATTTATTCAGCAAACATCATCCAAAAAGCTACTAAGGCATTTTCTCAAAAGATTAATTTTACTACTGGGATGTAGATTATACCCCAGAAGACTTGGAATCACTGGCAACTGCCATCATAAATATTTGTTAGGAGGCTGTTTCCAATTATTTAGGTGGCTTTATTCTATTGTTTATTTTTAATTAAAAAATTCTATTAATCCACATATTGTTTGTAATATATGAAAATTAGTGCTTATATTTATGCATATAATATATATAATATATATTTAATATATATCTATATTGTATTATATGCAGATAAATAATCTGGGGCAATTTGAAAATAAGGGATCTGAAATGGAAAAAAAAAAAGCGCTCTGTCTATAGATCCATACGATGCTTGAGCCATGTATCATTGTTTAGTCACTAAGTCGTGTCTGAGGACTCTTTGCGACCCCATGGACTGTAGCCCACCAGGCTCCTCTGTCCACGGGATTCTCCAGGCAAGAATACTGGAGTGGGTTGCCATGCCCTCCTCTAGGGGTCTTCTTGACCCAGGGATCTAATCCGAGTCTCCTGCAATTGCAGATGGCGAATGGTGGATTCTATACCACTGAGTCAGCAGGGAAGCCCTGACCTGTATATCACCTTGTTGGAAATCGAGTCTGATCTAGCTGAAACCAGGTTTCTCACTTAGCAGCATCCCTGGTCGTTACTCACTAGATGCCACTAACACAACCCCCACTCCAAGTCATGACCAGATGACCCAGATGTTGCTAAATGTCCTGGATGAGAACTCATGGTCCACATCCTTTCTCTCAGAGATGAGAAGTGGAGGCCCAGAGAATGAACCATGTCACCCGACACAGGTAATTAGAGGCCGTTCCTGCAAGAGCATGCCTGGTCTCCTGCCACCTCTTCTCAGGCGCTTTTCCCAGAAACTGCAATACGGCCTCCAGGCTCATATTAAACTGCTCAGTCTGATTTGCAGCAGAGGCCCGGGCTCAGACCCTCAACATAATGTAGCTTCTATTGACAAACGTGGGCTTGGTGAGCTTGTACTCTTCGAGTTGTCTCCAACATAATACTTCAGAACCAGGATTTTTGTGAAATTTCAAAGTTCCTTCCAAGCTCACATTTTCTTTTTTTTTTTTTGAGAAAGTATCGGTTTCTCTCTCCACCTCCTTCAGTTGTGAAAAGAATAAATGCCTTGAGCCAGGCCCAGAGGACTGTGGCCTTGGTTCTTTTCCACGGTGCCGGTCATTGGGTGACGGAACGCTTGCCAAATGGTGAATAAATCCGTCCACAGCTTTTGTTCATCTGATAACTGGGTGTGATATACGCAAAGTTAAAGCTCACTCCATGAAAACATCCGGTTTTATCTGGGATCTTTCCTTCTGGTCAGTATATTCTAACACTTGGAGAAAAAACCCCGATAACTCACACTTTGAAACCCTGCAGTCCTGTTGTTGGCCTTTTATTCACTATGCTGACATTTAAGTAAGAGAGACGGTGGAGGGTGAGAGAAACCAGGCTGCAGAGTGCCCTTCCCTGGGGGCTGTACCACCGTGACCCGGCCCTTCCTGGTTAGTGAGATGCTCTCTTGCTCACAGGTTGCTTGGGGTCACTGGACATCTAGTGACACAGGCCTGACTTAGATTCTGACCCTGCAGAGCTGTTGTCTTTGAAGTCTAGCAGCCTGTGGTTGGAAAAGACCACCCAAGCCAGCAAATGGCCAGTGACACGCAAGCCCAACTCCAATTCATGTCAGTGTGCCGGTGACGAAATTCACTGCTGGCCATCTGAGGGGGCAAATCCTTGCCGACAGCCGGTGCCAGCGGCCACAGCAGGTGCTTCTTTGTGCGCGCTGTTGAAATGCCCGCAGCTCTGAGAGATGGCTCAGGAATGCTGCTGACGCCACCCAAGCGCTCGGCACCCCTACCTACTTACGCTACCACCCTGCCAGTCAGGGCCGGCAGCTATGTTTCCGTACTGGGACCAGATGACGTCATGGTACCAGATGACGAATTTTAACCTGGCTTTGTGCAGAACCTAGAAATATCCAGTCAAATTGGAAACTGGGGGTGGGAAAAAAAATCAGGTCAGTTCTTCAGGGTCAGGATGTCTAGAGGCCCCGCAGACCACTGATCTCTTTCCCCTGAATTACCATTAAAACATCTTCTGCATTGTGAACTCAGCCATGCTGTGATTAAGTCCAGATGGGCAAGGACTCTTTCCTGGTTCCTATTCAAACACAGCACAGCGTCGGATATGGCAGTACAACAGAGCACTGACCAAGGTGGGTCTAAAGATCTGAAGTCCATTTATCCTCTGACAGTTTCATAAGTTTGGGTAAGTAGCTCATGGGCTTCCTTGATGGTTCAGTGGTGAAGAATCTGCCTGCCAATGCAGGAGACCCGGGTTCCATCCCAGGATCAGGAAGATCCCGTGGAGAAGGAAATGGCAACCCACTCCAGTATTCTTGCCTGGGAAATCCCGTGGACAGAGGAGCCTGGCGGGCTACAGTCCCTGGGGTTGCAAAGAGTTGGACAGGACTTAGCGACTAAACAACAATAGCAACGAGTAGCTTGGGAGCTGGGGGAGGGGCAGGCGGACAGCAAAGGTCACCATCTCTTACTCACTCTGGACTGGCACAGCTTGCTCCCGTACCTCTTTTCCTTCCACACCTTATAGAGAGCCCCCTCCAGCTCTGCCTACATGTGATCAGCAGCTCCGTAGCCCTTGACCAAGCTCTCTGCTGCTTAGACAGCTTCTCCCTCGAAGACTGCTCGCTCACCCCAGTGCTGCCTCTCTTAGCTACTTTTGTCAGGACCAGAGATGGTCCAACCTATTTTTCCCTATAGCTCTGCTTATCAGTTTTACATGGGCACCAGAAGCCATGAATGAATTAACATGAAATTATACAAATGCAGATCTTCTCCAAGTATATTCCCTGGGAAGCAATGTTTTTGCCCAAACTGGATCCATTTTAGCTGCAGCTAAGGCCAGACTCTCCCTGTTATTAATCAGAAAAAAGATGCTTGTTTTCAAATTTTTTCTCTAGCAATTTTTTTTTCTTAGATTTCTTTGTTGTTGCTTAGTCACTAAGTTGTGTTTGACTCTCTGTGACCCCATGGACTGCAGCAGGCCAGGGTTCCCAGTCCTTCACTATCTCCCTGAGTTTGCTCCAACTCATGTCCATTGGTCAGTGATGCCATCCAACCATCTCATCTTCTGTCCTTCCCTTCTCCTCTTGCCCTCCATCTTTCCCAGCATCAGGGTCTTTTCCAATGAGTTGCATCAGGTGGCCAAAGTATTGGAGCTTCAGCATCTGTCTTTCCAATGAATATTCAGGGTTGATTTCCCTCAGGATTGACTGGTTTAATCTCTTTGCTGTCCAAGGGACTCTCAAGAGTCTTCTCCACAGTTCGAAAGCATCAATTCTTCAGTGCTCAGCCTTCTTTATGGTACAACTCTCACATCCGTATATGACTACTGGAAAACCTATAGCTTTGACGATACAGATCTTTGTTGGCTAAGTGATGTCTCTGGTTTTTAATATGCTGTCTAGGTTTGTCATAGCTTTTCTTCCAAGGAGCAAGCATCTTTTAATTTCATGGGGGCATTTAACATCTGAAGTGATTTTGGAGCCCAAGAAAATGAAATCTGTCACCGTTTCCATTGTTTCCCCATCTATTTGACATGAAGTGATGGGACTGGATGCCATGATCTTAGTTTTTCAATGTTGAGTGTTAAGCCAGCTTTTTCACTCTCCTCTTTCACCCTCATCAAGAGGCTCTTTAGTTCCTCTTCACTTTCTGCCATTAGTGTGGTATCATCTGCATATCTGAGATTGTTGATATTTCTCCAGACAATCTTGATTCTAGATTGTGCTTCACCCAGCCTGGCATTTCACATGATGTACTCTACACATGAATTAAATAAGCAGGGTGACAATGTACTGCCTTGACGTCCTCCTTTCCTAATTTTGAACCAGTCCGTTGTTCCATGTCCAGTTCTAACTGTTGCTTCTTGACCTGCATACAGGTTTCTCAGGAGACAGGTAAGGTGGTCTGGTATTCCCATCTCTTTCAGAATTTTCAAGTTTGTTGTGATCCACACACTCGTGTAGTCAGTGAAGCAGAAGTAGATTTTTTTTTTTAATTCTCTTGCTTTTTCTATGATCCAGTGGATGTTGGCAATTTGATCTCTAGTTCCTCTGCCTTTTCTAAATCCAGCTTGTACATCTGGAAGTTCTAGGTTCTATTGTTGAAGCCTGGTGACTTTGAGCATTACTTTGCTAGCATGTGAAATGAGCAAAGTGTGCAGTAGTTTGAACATTCTTTTGAATTGGAACGAAAATTGACCTTTTCCAGTCCTGTGGCCACTGCTGAGTTTTCCAAATTTGCTGGCATATTGAGTGCAGCACTTTCACAGCATCATCTTTTAGGATTAGAAATAGCTCAGCTGAAATTCCATCACCTCCACTAGCTTTGTAGTGATGCTTCCTAAGGCCCACTTAACTTCACATTCCAGGATGTCTGGCTCTAGGTGAGTGATCACACCACCGTGGTTATCCGGGTTTAAGAATTTTTTTGTACACTTCTGTGTATTGTTGCCACCTCTTCTTAGTCTCCTCTGCTTCTGTTAGGTCCATGCCATTTCTGTCCTTTATTGAGCCCATCTTTGCATGAAATGTTCCGTTGGTATCTCTAATTTTCTTGAAGAGATCTCTAGTCTTTCCCATTGTGTTGTTTTCCTCTATTTCTTTGCACTGTTTACTTAAGAAGCTTTTCTTATCTTTCCTTGCTCTTCTCTGGAACTCTGCATTCAGTTGGGTGTGCCTTTCTCCTTTGCCTTCCCCTCTTCTTTTCTCAATTATTTGTAAGGCCTCCTCAGACAACCACTTTGCCTTCTTGCATTTCTTTTTCTTGGGGATGGTTTTAACCACCTCGTCCTGTACAATGTCACAAACCTCTATCTGTAGTTCTTCAGGCACTCTGTCTTCCAGATCTAGTCCCTTGAATTTATTCATTACCTCCACTGTATAATTGTAAGGGATTTGATTTAGGTCATATCTTGGGTGGCCTAATGGTTTTCTCTACTTTCTTCAATCTGAGCCTGAATTTTGCAATTAGAAGCCGATGATCTGAATCACAGTCAGCTCCTGGTCTTGTTTTGCTGACTATATAAAGCTTCTTTATATTTGGCTGCAAAGAATATAATCAATCTGATTTTAGTGTTGACCATCTGGTGATGTCCATGTGTAGAGTCATCTATTGCGCTGTTGGAAGAGCATGTTTGCTATGACCGGTGCATTCTCTCGGCAAAACTCTGTCAGCCTTTGCCCTGCTTCATTCTGTACTCCAAGGCCAAACTTGCCTGTTACTCCAGGTATCTCTTGAGTTCCTACTTTTGTATTCCAGTGCCCTGTGATGAAAAGGACATCTTTTTTGGTGTTAATTCTAGGAGGTCTTGTAGGTCTTCATAGAACCGTTCAACTTTTCTTTGGCGTTAGTGGTTGGGGCATAGCTTTGGATTATGGTGATGTTAAATGGTTTGCCTTGGAAACGAACAGAGATCATTCTATTGTTTTTGAGACTGCACCCAAGTGCTGCATTTTGGACTCTTTTGTTGACTATGAGGGCTACTCCATTCCTTCTAAGGATTCTTGGCCACAGTAGTAGATATAATGGTCATCTGAATTAAATTTTCCTGTTCCTGTCCATTTTAGTTCACTGATTCCTAAAATGTCGATGTTCACTCTTGCCATTTCCAGTTGGATCACATCCAGTTTACCTTAATTCGTGGACCTAACATGCCAGGTTCCTAGCAATATTGTCCTTTACAGCATCGGACTTTACCTTCACTACCAGTCACATCCGCGCTGGGTGCCATTTCTGCTTTGGCTCCGCCTCTTCATTCTTTCTGGAGCTCTTTCTCTGCCCTTCCCCGGTAGCACACTGGACACCTACTGACGTGAGGGGTTCATCTTTCTGTGTCGTATCTTTTTGCCTTTTCGTACATAGGTTTCTCAAGGAAAGAATACTGAAGTGCTTTGCCATCCCTTCCTCCCGTGGACCATGTTTCGTCAGGCCCTGACAAGCAGGGATGTGCCCTTCAGCCCCTCAGTGTAGCTGGCTGACGTGCCCGGTGCCCTGGCTGTCCCACAGCTGCTCCTCGCTGAGTGTGTAAACTTTCACCGGCCGTTGGACGTTGGTCAACCTGTACGCTGGGGGGCTGAGGCAGAGGCCCTGCTGGAGTCTCCAGGAAGGGGTCTGGGGAAGGCTGGAGCCGTTGGAGGCCGCCCAGGAGCAGAGGGCACCCTGCTATTGTCCACAGATTTCTTTGTCCGCTGCCAATTTTTAAGGAGACAATTAATCAAGTAGCAAATGAAGTCGTTTTATTTTTAAACTCAAGATATCTCCATTAACTGCCTTTGTAAAACAGGTTCAGAGTTTCAACTTTTTAAAAGGAATTTTGAAGCAAGTTTGCAAGTTAAGGGGCTTCCCTGGTGGCTCAGACAGTAAAGAATCCGCCTGCAATGCAGGAGACCAGGGTTCGATCCCTGGGTTGGGAAGATCCCCTGGAGAAGGGAGTAGCAACCCACTGCAGTACTCTTGCCTAGAAAATCCCATGGACAGAGGAGCCTGGGGCCTACAGTGCATGGGGTTGCAAAGAATCGGACACAACCGAGCGACTAAGCACATGCAAGTTAAGACCTCTGAACTGTGGGTTAATGCAAGTCCATTTTTCCCGTTGTTCAGGCCCCAAACTTAATGTCAGTCCTGACCCCTATTTGTCTTGCACACACAGGTAACCCATCAGCTCTTGCTTGCAAAATATGTAGAGGTGGACTCTTGTCAGCACCTCCCCTCCCGCAGTCCTGGCCTAAGCCACGGTGCCGTCTCAGGGTGGGTGGCAAGGCACCTCCGCTCGGTCTCCCTACTTCCCCAGGCCCTTTGCAATCTGCTGTTTCTAATCTGGCAAACAAGGGGCTCCCATTCCTCCTCCATGGATCTCTTTCTCTTTTTTCAATTATTGTTTAAGCATTTATTTATTTTTAATCAAAAGATAGGGCCTTCCCAGGTGGCGCAAAAGGTAAAGATTCTTCCTGCCAGTGCAGGAGGTACAAGAGACACGGGTTCAGTTCCTGGGTCAGGAAGATTCCCTGGAGGAAGAAATGGCAACCTGCTCCAGTATTTTTACTTGGAAAATTCCATGGACAGAAGAGCCTGGTGGGCTACAGTTCACGGGGCCGCAGAGTCAGACACGAAGGCGCTACTGAGAAGACGCAATCAGAGGATAACTGCTTTACAATACTGTGTTGCTTTCCCCACTATGTCAACTCAAATCAGCATGGTGCTCTTTCTTGCTCTGGGATAAGTGCCTCAGGGTCTCCCCTGTCTCTGCACAGTTTCACCTACCTCCTGCTCTCTGGCGCCTCTTGCAGGACCTTGCCTTGGCTGAAAAACCAACCAAAGGGTTCAATGTAATCTTTTATTGGCAGGGTGGAGGGAATACTCTGCCCATGATTTAGCAACTGAACAACAGCTCTTGTTTTTTTAAAAGCCTTCTTCCTCGTATTCATTTTATTTATTTATTTTGATCTTTTTTGGCCACACCGCACAGCATGTGGGATCTTAGTTCCTAGACCAGGGACTGAACCCACATCTCCTGCAGTGGAAGGCGGATTCTTGGCCACTGGACCACCAGGGGAAGTCCCCAGATCTGAGGTTACTGATTTGGGACCTTATGTCCTTTTAAATACAGGCATTTTAGTGCTGTAAATTTTCCCAGAAGTACAGCTTTAGTGTCGCCGCATGAATTTGGACTATTGTGCTTTCATTTTCATTCAGTTCAAAATAATCCTTACTCTTCCTTTCAGTTTCTTTTTCATTGATTCATGGATTATTTAGAAATGTGTTATTTAGTTTCTAAACATTTTGGGGATTTTCCAATGCTCTTTCTGTTATTGATTTCTAATTTAATTTCATTGTGGTCAGAGAACTACTTTGTGTGATTTGCTTTTAGCTTTACCAAGATACATTTCATGGTACAGAATGTAACTCTCTTGATAAGTGCTTTGTATACACTTGACAGGAATGTGTAGTCTGCTATTTTTGGGTAGAGTGGGTAGAGTGTTCAATAAATGACAACTAGGTCCGTTGGTTGCTATTGCTGTTTGTAATGAAAGGATATAGTTCTTAAATGATGTAATTTAGTTGCTACTCATTTGATCAGTTATTGAGAAAGTAGTATTTAATATCATTTACTGTAGGCTTCTTAAATTTCTTGTTTCACATATATCATTTTTGCTTTTTTTTTGGGGGAAGTTTTGTTGTTAGATATATAAACTTTAAGGATTGTCCTCTTGATAAGTTAGCTCTTTATCTTACTGAAATAACCCTTTCACCTCTGGTGGTACATATATGCTCTATAACTTACTTTGATATTAATATCTACTTCAGAGTTTTTTTTTTTTTTAACCAGGGTTAGCAAATAACCTGTTTTTTCTTTTGAACTTATTTGATTATTTATATAAAAATGTGTTTCTAATAAGCAGCATTTAATTGGATTTTGCTTTGTTTATGCCCTCTACCAAGCTGAAACTTTTAACTCTTTTAGCTGAGCATTTCATGAACAGGGGAGCCTGGTGGGCTGCAGTCCATGGGGTCTTTTGGGGTCGCAAAGAGTTGGACACGACTAAGCAACTACCACCTTCATTTTTTAGATAATTTACATTTAATGTGATAATTTGTATGACTATATTTATCTAGCATCTTGCTGTTTATCTCATTGGCTTTTTGTTCCATTTTTCCTCTGTTCATCCTTCTTTTCCATTAATTGTTATTATTCTACCTCGTCCCTTTTATTGACTTATTAGCTAAAACTTTTTGTTTTGCTATTTAGTGTGAAATCCTTTATTATCCTTATTGTTGTTCCTCTCTATATATGTCTTTTTTTCCTCAGCTGCTTTTCTGATTTTTTTCTTAGTCAGTGGCTTGTGAAATTTAATGAGCAAGTGTGACTGAACTGAACTGAATTTGGTGTGATCTTTTTGAGCTCAGAGTTAGATAAACATTTTGGATATATGGGTTTAGGTTGTTGCTGTTATTCAGTTGCTAAGTCACGTCTGTCTCTTTGCAACCCCATGGACCGCAGCACGCCAGGCTTCCCTGTCCTTCACCATCTGCCGGAGTTTGCTCAAGCTCATGTCCATTGAGTCAGCGATGCTATCTAACCATTTCATCCTCTGCACCCCCCATCAGTTTGTATTCTTCACCAAATTTGGAAAAAGTTCATTGTTTATTTCTTTTTTATAAAATTTTTTAAAATTTATTTTTGGCTGTGCTGAGTCTTTGTTGCTGCACGACTTTTTCTCTAGTTGCAGCGAGCAGGGGACACTCTGTGCATGGCGTGGGCTTGTCCCTGTGGTGGCTTTTCTTGTTGAAGACCACAGGCTCTGGGGCGCGTGGGCTCCAGTGGTTGAGGCACAAGAGCTTAGCCGCTCTGAAGCATGTGGGATCTTCCCAGACCAGGGATCGAACCTGTGTCCCCTGCACTGGCAGGTGGATTCTTCACCACTGAGCCACCAAGCAAGCCCCCATTATTTCTTTAAATAGTTTTTCTGATGTATCCCTCTATGTTTTTCTTCAGGGACTCTAAATACAAATATATTAGGTCATTTGAAGTTGTCCAAAAGTTTGCTGATGATTTTGTCATCTTTTTAAGTTCTTTTTTTTTTTTTTGATATTTTATTTTGGATAGTTTTTATTGCTCTACTTTCAAACTCACTATCTTTTATTCTGTAATGTCTTATTTGTTGTTAATCACATCCAATATATTTTTATCTATAGTTCAGTTCAGTCCAGTCGCTCAGTTGTATCCAACTCTTTGCGACCCCTTGGACTGCAGCACTCCAGGCTTCCCGATCCATCACCAACTCCCGGAGCTTACTCGAACTCATGTCCATTGAGTCGGTGATGCCATCCAACCATCTCATCCTCTGTCATCCCCTTCTCCTCCTGCCTTTAGTCTTTCCCAGGATCGGGGTATTTTCAAATGAGTCAGTTCTTCCCATCAGGTGGCCAAAGTATCGGAGTTTCAGCTTCAGCATCAGTCCTTCCAATGAACACTCAGGACTGATATCCTTTAGGAGTGATTGGTTGGATCTCCTTGCAGTCAGGGACTCTCAAGAGTCTTCTCCAACATCACAGTTCAAAAGCATCAATTCTTTGGCGCTCAGCTTTCTTTATAGAAACTATCTGTAGTTAAAAATACATTTTTATCTGCAGTTACAAATTTTTATCTGAAATTTGTAGTTTTCATCTCTAAATGTCTGATTTGGACATCTAGGACACAGTTATACAGTTATGATACTTCTTGAACATCTAGAATACAATTGGACAGTTATAACTGTTTTATGTCCTTATTTGCTAATTCTAACATTTAATTGGTTCTGTGTTGGTTTTGATTGGTTGATTTTTCTCCTCACAATTATTTTCTTGTTTCTTTCTATGCTTGGTGAATTTTACTTTGGTGCTGAATATTTTTCTACTTCTAAATACTCTTGAGCTCTTTTGGGGGATGCAGTTAAATTACTCGGAAAAAGTTTGATTGTTTTGGCTCTTGCTTTTAAGAATTTAGTTGAAACAGAGCAGCATTTAGTCTCAGGTGAATTATTCCACATTATGAACAAAACGTGACTTTGAGTGCCCTACCCGATGACCCACACACTGTGATGCGTTCCTGCCTTGCTGTGGGGACAGGCACTTTCCCTGGCCCTGTGTGCGTAGCTCACCCTCTCAGGCAGGTCTTTACCCAGCCTCTCAGGTTCCTCGCGTGCATCTGCCTAGCAGCTGATGTTGTTTCGTCTCTAAGTTGTGTTCAATTCTTTGGGACCCCACGGACAGCAGCACACCAGGCTCTTCTGTCCATGGGATTTCCCAGGCAAGAATCCTAAAGCAGGTTGCCATTCCCTTCTCCAGGGGATCTTCCCGACCCAGGAATCAAACCCTCCTCTCCTGCTTGGCAGGCAGATTCTATACCACTGAGCCATCAGGGAAGCCCATGCCTAGCAGTACTCTGCTGAATTCTTGAGGAAGCCCCTCCATAGATCTAAGGAATTCTCTTTCCTTGCAACTTTCCTCCCTGGTCTTTAATTCTGCAAACTCTAGGCACCCCATTCGCCCACACTCTCAGCTCTGTTAATTCAATAGAGCTCTGTTGACTATGGAGGTCCCCTGGGTACTACCTGGATTCACAGTCTCCGAACCATAGCCTGGAAACTCTCTTGTGGAAGTAAGCTGGGGTCCTTACAGAGCTCACTTTGTCTACTCCCAAGCCCTTAGGAGTACTGATCTCCACTACCTGATGTCCAGTGCCTTGAAAACATTTGTTTAATACGTTTCATTGGGTTTTTACAATTGTTTCAGGCAGGAGGGTAAGTCTGATTTCTGTTACTCCATCTTGATCAGAAGCAGAGGTTGCAAATTAACTAGATTTGTTTCCTCCTAACAAGCATGTATGCATGTGGCTATGATTTTATTAATATATTGCACACATCTAATAAATATTTGCTGTAAGTGAAATTGATCCTAGTTTTATATTGGAGCTGAACAGATGAATAATCAATGGCTTTTGTTTGCTAGGCAAGCCATATCTGCCAGGTACTGACGAAGTTAGAGAATCCTGGCCTCGCTTGTCTTCCTATCACTAATGTGCATTCAGGGACTTCTTCCAGATCAGGGACTCATATCCCTCCCCACTGAAGCTCTTTGCTCCCATCAAGTATCCACTGGAAATTTGGGGAAGTTCACTCCTTCAAATTCCAGTTTTTGCCTTTCTGAGGATTTTATGAACAGATTTCTCTTAATGGGGCTGTCACTTTTCCAGCTTTAAAATCGAAATCTGAAGTAAAGCCCTTCTAAGAACATACTTCCCACAATGAGTTTCTTAAGCATGGAAATATTTAGATATTTTCCATAGATGTTCAGAAGGTAAATGGTGGAATTTCCACACGAGGTGCTCCCATGTCTCTGATGGATGGATGGGAGGCTTCAAAGCAGTAATAAGAACAGGACAACCCACACCAACACAGAAATAGCCTGTTCTCTCTTGGAATGGAGAGCCAAGGTTAAGCCAGTACATTTTAGGAAGCTGGACATTTGTGCCAACAGTTCTTTCCCAGCTTATTTTTGGACTTTTTATTTTAAAGATTTTAACCTTACAAAGGTGTTCAAAATTTACATTTTTTTTCTTTTACTTCTTCCATTACTTTTCTACCTTTACTTGCATCATGAGAGGGCATAAAGTTTTAACATGCTATTTTATGGGGTTATTTTCCCTGTATCATTATTTAATTCCTATGAAATTTATTAGGGATGTGACATAAGAAGCCAAACATTTTTTCCAAAATGTCAAAAAATTTCGCCAGTGCTATTACTTTAAAAAATAGCCATCACCATTTATTTGTGATGTCACTTGTATAAAATACATAGTTTTTATGGGTATAAGACTTATTGGTGGATTCTTAGTTCTCTTGTGCTTATTTTTCTGTTTATACTTCTACATTGCTACTCTGAATCATAGACAGGGTCTTCTGTAGATAAGACCACACTATTCCTGTTCACTGAATGTTCTTTTTTTATTCAATCCATGTTCCAGATAAGCTTTATGCCAACTTTTTCAAGTTCAGAAAACCCATTAAACATTTCTTTGAGATCAAATAGAACATCTCAATTCTTTGGGAGAAGAACTGCTGTTTTGATAATACTTCAATCTCCTTAATCTTACCCATCAGAAATATTTTCTCTGTCAATATACACAACTCAATTATGTCACTTGGTACACATGTAAATATTTAGTAAGATAGACATATATTCCCTGTGTATTTTAAATAAGATTTCCCTCATTTCCTTTTGTTAATATTGCTATTGTGGGTGGGAACACTGGACTTTATAACCGATTTTTGCTGGTTGATAGAAAAGATATTGATGTCTCTACATTTTCCATTGGTCTCCTTTAAATATATCCTGTAGTTTTCAGTGGGTTTTGCATTTTTTGAATCAATGGGTCACTTGAAACTCTTAATATTCTCTTGATTATAATTCTGTTTAATGAATACCAGGAAGTTCTGTGAAATGCTGAGTTGGAGAGGAGAGAATACTAACCCTAGACTTCTAGAATATCCTCACTATGTGATGTGTTTTGTTACAAAATTCTAGAAATCCTTAGTGATGAGTAAATCTTTAGGTATAACCAATCTAATTCTTTCACTTACAGAGAATAAAACAGTGTCTGCTCTGTCGCTGTTGTGATGTTAGATACTGGCAGAGAGGGGAAAGAAACATTAGTGACCATATTATAAGGAGCCATCATCAGTTTCAGTATTCTGGTAACGTGACACTTCCATTACCTGTAATTTTCCTCATAAAGGCTATCAGCATTGCCCCCTTTTGTATAAAATGGCACATTTTGTATCAGAGCAGAGGCAGAAAAGAAGGTTGCACCTGCTCCCCCAGGCTGTTTTTCGAAGCTGGTTTCTAAGCACACAGCAAGCGGTGGGGAGAGCCCTTGTACTGGCCGCACCGCAGGAGGTCTGAATGGACAATGCAAACAAACCGTGAGCCTCCAAGAGGCAACCTGCTGCTCTGGAGTCAGGTGTGTGTAGGGGGACGCAGTGGGTGCCTGGAACTCAGAACAGCTCCGTGGAGATGGGCCCTGGTGAGAACTTGTATGCTTAAAGCCACCAAAAAATGCTTTAAAGAACTCTGCAAGCACATCCCATATATTTGCCTTGGAAGATGGGCCCTTATCCAAATCTCCTGGAGGGGCCAGCCTTGCAAAGTGCTGAAGCAAACCCTGAGATCAGAGACAGATAATACAGACCTTTCTCATCATTTGCCACCAGCCTGGAATAATCCTGCCCCTCTTCCTGCCATCTTTGCTCTTGTCATGGCTTAAAAGCCCCCTGAGAGCAATTCCTGGGTCTGGAAGAAATGAGCCTGACACCAAGGTCAAGTGCAGACACATTCCCAAGACGGCTGAGGACAACCCATTTTTTGCAGCATCATTTCCAAAGCTCACATAAAAAGGGATGGGGACTATATCTTCACCTTCATAGGAAACACTCATGAACTTATCAACAAATGCAGAGTGAGTTAGTTGTGTGTCCAAGACTTCAAGTTACAAGGTTGCAGAAGGTCTCAGCTTCAGGATGGGGGGCGTTCATCATCTAAGTGTGGATAGCAGGTTGGGAGAGACTCACTTCAATGACAGCCTTTGCTATTTTCACTCACAAGCATCAAGCCCTGTGCTGGATATGAAGTACGTAGGGTAGTTTGAGACGAGTATATTAGAATGCGTATAGCAGCCTTTGTATATATCATGAAGTTATAAAGAGGCAAAAAATAAGGGGATATTTCAAAACACCAAGAATGGGATATTCTAGAACACCTGGAATCTCTGTTCTTACCACTCATATGATTTTGAACACTCATGACATGTATAAACCAGATGCATGCATGCCACAAGGCCCTGATGGGTTATATAAGTACAATGACCCAGGAAGACTTCCTGAAAGAAGTGGCTGTTGGGATAGCCGAAAGGGAACAGAGACAGTAGGAACCCTGAGACATAGACTCTTACCACGAGACTTTCTATCTCCTTTTTGGGTAACAGAGCAAGCCCTCGGCTCTCCAAGGTGGAGTTGGTGTCCTGGTAATGGATTTCATACATAGGCATCAAACATACAGATACCTCGTAAAGTTACACAGATGTATGGTCTCCTGTGCCATCACTGGCTTTGACTGTAGAACGGGGGAGGAGGGAATAGTTTCCAATAAGAAAAATGAACTCTAAGTGTGATTTTTTAGTCACAATCAATATTCAGCCCTTCTACCTACAAGTTTTAAAATTTTAGTAATTTGTCTCATGGATGATCAGAAACCTTGGACTCAAGGGATTAAGGTCAAGGATCAACTCCTCATTTAGGTCCGTTGGAATGGATTATTCTATAGCTACAGTTTGTAACCTCTAATTTTTTTTAATGACTAGGTCAATATTTCATACTAAGAGGGAGAGGTATGCAAAGTGTGATCTTATATTCGCGCAGCAATCGAGTCTGTATTCAGTGCCCTGCCTTCTGTGTGCTTACCTCTCACTAAACCGCAGATACCCTGAGGGCAAGGCCGGTGTCTAATTTGTAGTTCAGTCTCCAGTGCTGCTCTGGAAAGAGGACAGGTCTCAGTCAAAGTCTGAATGACTGAGTGAGCAAATCCCCAGCATGAGAAGGACATTGAAGAAATTCACGGCTCCCGCCCTGGCCCCTGGGAGCTGGTGAAGACAGTGCCCTGCTGGCTACTGTAACTTTGCACACCTGGATCGGCGCTGAAGGGCTGGCGGGACAGGGCTCCCTGCCCCTGCTTTCTGGAGTGTGCTGGAGAGAGAGAATCACACTTGGCAGGGAGATGGCACTCAGCTCAGGGGCAGAGCTCTGGAGCGAGCCTCTCCCTGAGGGAGACTGAGTCGTGGACTCCACCTGGTGGTGTCTGCGGAGACCTCACCTACCTGATCGAAGCCAGGAGAAGCCAGCACCCATGGCTGGCCACTCAGGTTTGGATCTCGTGAGGAGGAAGACTCACAAAGAGAGGCTGGGGGCTGGGTGACTCCCGGGAGCATCTGTGGGCTCCAAAACTCCCAGGGGAGGTGGGCTCTGCTCCCCTGATCCCACCCCAGAGAGTAGCATCCCCAGGGAGACAGCCGTCTTACTCCCTGAAACATGGTAATAAAGCATTCTGGGAAAATGCTGTCCGCATGCCCCTGAATGGTCCAGCTGTGACTAGCCAGCTGTGGGGTTGGCTCTTGGACCTCTGTTTTCCCAGTGGGTGATCCAAGGGAATGTGCAGAGGGAACTTTTGAGGGAGATATCTTACCCTGGTCTCCCACCTCCCAGCTAACCTCGCATCTCTGCTATGCCCACGCTGCCTTGTAGCTTCCGTGTACACGGGGCTCTACCACTTATGGGGCACACTCGTGTGTGAACTGGAACCTAACTGGCCATCCAGTGAGGACAGATGAGGAGTGCCCTTGTCCATGGGAAGGCAGGCAGTGGGAAGGCAGACAGGTGAGTTCACCCCGGGAGTGACCAGCGGAGTGGGACCAGCCCAAGGCAGTGTGCGCTGCACCCCCAACAGAGGCTAAACTCTCAGAATGCATCATCCCTGCTGTTCTTGTAACCTCAGTGTTTGATTTGAGGACTGATGTACGCATGTAATGGGGCTTCCCAGGTGGTGCTAGTGGTAAAGAACTTGCCTGCCAAGGCAGGAGACATGAGACACGAGTTTGATCCCTGGGTCAGGAAGATCCCCTGGAGAAGGAAATGGCAGCCCACTCCAGTATTCTTGCCTGGGAAATCCCATGGACAGAGGAGCCTTGGGGGCTACAGTCCTTGGGGGTGGCAAAGAGTCAGACACGACTTAGTGACTAAATAACAACGACAGCATGTAACTGGTACAGCTTGCTCCATCTGGCAGACCATGCAGGGCCACTTCATGGTTTGGCAGCTTATTTAGAGCGATTAGAAAAAGAAGAGATCTGAAGGTTTATGCGAGGCATTTCTAGAGCAAGCAAAACACTTCCCACATCTCTGTGGGCCTGACCACACAGGAATTGAGAAGCCGCAGCAGCAAACGTGCAACGGGTGTTCCAAAGAAAACACACACTCTTTTTTTTCTAAATCAGGCACTGGAGCTGGTATGCCTTTCCTTTTTTGCGGTCGTGTTGGACTGTCCATTCAATGTGGGTATCTGGGACTTTCTTTTACTGGAGAAGACAATTCCAAATGCACAGACTGAAATAGCTGAAACCAAACAGCATAGGGGAAAGAAAATTAAGCTGGGGAGAGGGGAACGAAGTGTCTTGACAAGGCCACGGAGAACCATATGAGATAAACCATAGGGACACATGTAGACACTTCCTGAGAAGTGGCGCTGTCACGAGAAGCCAGTTTGATCTCTGATCATTTGACCCCTAGTGGAAGAGGACTGTATATAATGTTTCGTCAACATCCTGTTATCAGAGAGGATTACCCGAACCCACGTCATTTCCCCAAACTGGGTTAACCTAAAATGAAGCAACAGCATTGCTGCTGCTTTGGGAGTTAAGAGAACTCCGGAAACACAATCCTATAAAAATATTTTCTTAAAGAGCAAAAGTCACCAAAAGTCCTTCAACAAGAAGTGCAGAACAAGTCACAGCGGATGTTTGCTACAACTGGGACGACATGGGATGATCAGTTAAGGCTTTGACATTTACATCCACAAACATATACGCACACTTATACATACACATACACATGTGTACACACGTACATTCACACTGATACAGGCTGGATCATGTCCCTCCCCGTTCCTAACCCTTAGTCCCTCAGAATGTGACTGTGTTTAGAGATGGAGCCTGTAGAGAAGGAATTAAGCTAAAATGAGTCTGTTTGCGGGGTCCCTAATCCAGTGTGACCAGAGAAGAGAAAATTTGGACAAAGAGGCTCCAGGGATACACACGCGTGTGCACTGAAGGAAGACCACCAGGGGAGGGCCCAGGGAGAAGTTCAGTTCAGTCCAGTTCGGCCGCTCAGTCGTGTCCAACTCTTTGCGACCCCATGGGCTGCAGCACGCCAGGCCTCCCTGTCCTTCACCAACTCCCAGAGCTTGCTCAAACTCATGTCAGTGATGCCATCCAACCATCTTATTCTCTGTTCCCCCCTTCTCCTCCTGCCTTCAATCTTTCCCAGCATCAGGGTCTTTTCCAATGAGTCAGCTAGCTCTTCACATCAGGTGGCCCAAGTATTGGAGCTTCAGCTTCAGCATCAGTCCTTCCATTGAATATTCAGGACTGATTTCTTTTAGGATTGACTGGTTTCATCTCTTTCTAGTCCAAGGGACTCTCAAGAGTCTTCTCCAACACCACAGTTCGTCAGAGTGAAACCACCCCTGCCGATGCTTTTATTTTGGCCTTCTAAACTGGACCCCTAGAAGTGAAGGACTCATCACTATGGGGGGCACAGCTCCCAGTTAATAGAGTTATACATTATTTAAACATATGAAAAGTGAAGGTGTTAGTCACTCAGTTGTATCCAACTCTTTGGACCGCATGGACTATAGCCTGCCAGGCTCCTCTGTGCATGGAATTCTCCAGGCAAGAGGACCGGAGTGTGTAGCCATTTCCTTCTGCAGGAGATTTTCCCAACCCAGGGATCAAACCCAGGTCTCCAGCATCGCAGGCATATTCTGTATCAACTGAAGCACCAGAGAAGTCCATACAGATATATACACATATCTGTCTATGTACTCACACATGCACACACATATATATTTATATACACCTGTGTAGGTGGTCTGGTGGTAAAGAATCCACCTACCAATGCAGAGATGCAAGAGACACTTCCTTGGGTCAGGAAGATCCCTTGGAGTAGGAAATGGCAACCGACTCCAGTATTCTTGCCTGGAAAATTCCATGGAGAGAGGATCCTTGTGGGTTACAGGCATGGGGTTGCAAAGAGTGGAATACAACTGAGTGTCTGAACACACACACACACACATATTCACACACATGTACACATGCATCTATGCATCACACATCTGAATTGTACTTCTTAGGTTTACTTACAACCGTGAATTCACACCCATACCTCCGCTTCCATTTAACACCACACGATTTTACTCAAGTTTGAATCGTCCTTATCAGAACCTCCCGTCTCTGACAGTGAGCTGCCTGGGCTGATCCCAGGGCAGAGTTCCCTTCAGTCCTCCGGGACTTCTCGCCTCACCCTTTGGGGCTCTGAGCCCCAGGCCAGGGCCCCTCGACGGATCCTCCTTTCCACAGGGCCTCCAGCACCCCTTGCTGGGCAGCCCCCGTAAGCCACCACCCTCCTCATTCCCCAGGCCCTGTGCCTCCCCTAGGCCTCCTCCTACACCTCACCATCCACGCTCTGCTCAGAACCTGACTTGGCCAGCAAGGCCCCCTCCTCACCCTGACCAGTCCCGGCAGCCTGGGTATGGCTGCCTGCCCTGCACACGAAGTTTTCTGGAAAGGAAGAGAAGGGGTGAGAGGAGGGAGGACCACCTCCGCTACCCTCATGGGCAGGACCCCCGGCAAATCACTCCACATCTCTCCGTGGAGGTGGGCATTCTGCCTTGCACCGCGCGTGTGTTGTATCAGCCCACGGGCCCCTCGCTGGCGTCTGTTTGTTTCAATTTTTTAAAATTTACCTTTATTTATTTATTTTTGATTCCTTTTCGTTGTTGTTGAAGGATAATTGCTTTCCAGAATTTTGTTGTTTTCTGTCAAACCTCAACATGAATCAGCCATAGGTATACATATATCCCCTCCCTTTTGAACCCTCCTCCCATCTCCCACCCCATTCCACCCCTCTAGGTTGATACAGAGCCCCTGTATAAGTTTCCTGAGCCATACAGCAAATACCTTTATTTATTTTAAATTGGAGTCACTGTTTGAATTTCCTGAGCTATAGAGCAAAAACCTTTATTTATTTTTAATTTTAATAATTTAATTTTTAATTTTATTTATTTTTAATACAATGTTATGTTGATGTCTGCTGTACAATGTGAATCAGCCATCAGATCAGATCAGATCAGTCGCTCAGTCATGTCTGACTCTTTGCGACCCCATGAATCGCAGCACGCCAGGCCTCCCTGTCCATCACCAACTCCCAGAGTTCACTCAAACTCACGTCCACTGAGTCAGTGATGACATCCAGCCATCTCATCCTCTGTCGTCCCCTTCTCCTCTTGCCCCCAATCCCTCCCAGCATCAGTCTTTTCCAATGAGTCAACTCTTCGCATGAGGTGGCCAAAGTACTGGAGTTTCAGCTTTAGCATCATTCCTTCCAAAGAAATCCCAGGGCTGATCTCTTTCAGAATGAACTGGTTGGATCTCCTTGCAGTCCAAGGGACTCTCAAGAGTCTTCTCCAACACCACAGTTCAAAAGCATCAATTCTTCAGCGCTCAGCCTTCTTCACAGTCCAACTCTCACATCCATACATGACCACAGGAAAAACCATAGCCTTGACTAGATGAACCTTTGTTAGCAAAGTAATGGCTCTGCTTTTGAATATGCTATCTAGGTTGGTCATAACTTGCCTTCCAAGGAGTGAGCGTCTTTTAATTTCATGGCTGCAGTCACCATCTGCAGTGATTTTGGGCCCAGAAAAATAAAGTCTGACACTGTTTCTACTGTTTCCCCATCTATTTCCCATGAAGTGGTGGGACCAGATGCCATGATCTTCGTTTTCTGAATGTTGAGCTTTAAGCCAACTTTTTCACTCTCCTCCTTCGCTTTCATCAAGAGGCTTTTTAGTTCCTCTTCACTTTCTGCCATAAGGGTGGTGTCATCTGCATATCTGAGGTTATTGATATTTCTCCTGGCAATCTTGATTCCAGCTTGTGTTTCTTCCAGTCCAGCGTTTCTCATGATGTACTCTGCATATAAGTTAAATAAGCAGGGTGACAATATACAGCCTTGACGAACTCCTTTTCCTATTTGGAACCAGTCTGTTGTTCCATGTCCAGTTCTAACTGTTGCTTCCTGACCTGCATACAAATTTCTCAAGAGGGAGATCAGGTGGTCTGGTATTCCCGTCTCTTTCAGAATTTTCCACAGTTTATTGTGATCCACACAGTCAAAGGCTTTGGCATAGTCAATAAAGCAGAAATAGATGTTTTTCTGGAACTCTCTTGCTTTTTCCATGAGCCAGCGGATGTTGGCAATTTGATCTCTGGTTCCTCTGCCTTTTCTAAAACCAGCTTGAACATCAGGAAGTTCATGGTTCACGTATTGCTGAAGCCTGGCTTGGAGAATTTTGAGCATTACTTTACTAGCGTGTGAGATGAGAGCAATTGTGTGGTAGTTTGAGCATTATTTGGCATTGCCTTTCTTTGGAATTGGAAGGAAAACTGACCTTTTCCAGTCCTGTGGCCACTGCTGAGTTTTCCAAATTTGCTGGCATATTGAGTGCAGCACTTTCACAGCATCATCTTTCAGGATTTGGAATCAGCCATACATGTGCATATATTCCTTCCCTTTGAGCCTCCTCACCTCTCCCCACCATCCCACCCCTCTGCGCTGTCACAGGGCACCAGGCTGGCCCCCTTTGCTGGACAGCAGCTTCCCACGAGCTATCTGTTTCACACATGGCCATGTGTATATGTCAGTGGCACTTTTTCAACTCGTCCCACCCTCTCTGTTCCCCGATATGTCACAAGTCTGTTCTCCACATCTGTGTCTCTATTCCTGCCCTACAAATAGATTCAGTTCAGTTCAGTTCAGTCGCTCAGTCGTGTCTGACTCTTTGCGACCCCGTGAATCGCAGCACGCCAGGCCTCCCTGTCCATCACCAACTCCCGGAGTTCACTCAGACTCACGTCCATTGAGTCAGTGATGACATCCAGCCATCTCATCCTCTGTCATCCCCTTCTCCTCCTGCCCACAATCCCTCCCAGCATCAGAGTTTTTTCCAATGAGTCAACTCCTCGCATGAGGTGGCCAAAGTACTGGAGTTTCAGTTTTAGCATCATTCCTTCCAAAGAAATCCCAGGGCTGATCTCTTTCAGAATGAACTGGTTGGATCTCCTTGCAGTCCAAGGGACTCTCAAGAGTCTTCTCCAACACCACAGTTCAAAAGCATCAATTCTTCAGCACTCAGCCTTCTTCACAGTCCAACTCTCACATTCATACATGATCACAGGAAAAACCATAGCCTTGACTAGATGAACCTTTGTTAGCAAAGTAATGGCTCTGCTTTTGAATATGCTATCTAGGTTGGTCATAACTTGCCTTCCAAGGAGTGAGCGTCTTTTAATTTCATGGCTGCAGTGACCATCTGCAGTGATTTGGGAGCCCAAAAAAATAAAGTCTGACACTGTTTCCACTGTTTCCCCATCTATTTCCCATGCAGTGATGGGACTGAATGCCATGATCTTCGTTTTCTGAATGTTGAGCTTTAAGCCAAATTTTTCACTCTCCACTTTCACCTTCATCAAGAGGCTTTTGAGTTCCTCTTCACTTTCTGCCATAAGGGTGGTGTCATCTGCGTATCTGAGGTTATTGATATTTCTCCTGGCAATCTTGATTCCAGCTTGTGTTTCTTCCAGTCCAGAGTTTCTCATGATGTACTCTGCATATAAGTTAAATAAGCAGGGTGACATTAGTCCATACCATTTTTCTAGATTCCATATATATGCATCTAGATTCCATATATATGTGTTAATATACAGTATTTTTCTCTTTGTGACTTACCTCACTCCATGTTACAGGTTCTAGTTTCATCCACCTCAGTTCAATTGACTCAAATTCTTTCCTCTTTATGGCTAAGTAATATTCCACTGCGTATTTGTACTATATCTTCTTTATCCACTCATCTGTCGATGGCCATGTAGGTTGCTTTTATGTTCTGGCAGTTGTAAACAGTGCTGCAGTGAACATCAGGATTCACGTGTCTTTTCAACTATGGTTTTCTCAGAGTATATGCTCAGCCGCTCAGTTGTGTCCAACTCTTTGTGACCCATAAACTGTAGCCAGCCAGGGTCCTCTGTCCATGGGATTTTCCAGGCAAGAATACTGGAGTGGGTTGCCGTTTCCTTCTTTGATATTTTGCTGTCACAAACAAAGCTGCGGTAAACATTCTTGCATATACACTGGGTTTTACTTTTATTTCTATGGGACAGATTCCCAAGGGTGGGATTACTGCGTCAAAGGTACAGGTTTTAATTATATCTGACATTTTTTTTTTTTTTGTATTTGAAAAACAAATTTTATTAAGCAGTTTTACACAATCAGCCATTCATGGTCTGCAGTTAAAACACTGTGTATATTCACTGCTACTCAATTACAAAATCTTCAGACAGCAGTGAAAAACATATCAAATAACTCAAGGAAAAAACATACTATGGTCCCTTAAAGAATAAAATATTAGGTGACGTCACTGAGATAGGAAATGAGGGATTTTTTTTTTAAATACACATTTACTGTACTTCATTTAGGTGGGCTTTTCCCCTTGTTTGCTTATAGCAGAAGTTTAAGTGCCCAGAAACTAAAGTAATAATGTACTATGTACCATTTTAGCTTAAAATATTTTGCATTTATCACTTGACACATACTATTCTTTAAACATTTTAATACATAAACCATTGAATTTATTAAATTGATTAATAATTTTAAATTTCTTAAATAAAAATAACCTATTAGATACTTTTAAATTTATTAAATAAATTTATTAATAATTATATATATTAAGTAATTAAATTTTAAGTATTTAATTGTGGCTGAGAGGCTGAGTGTCTGTTTCTTCACGTGGTACCTGACATCCTCGGTAGCCCTTGAGGCCCGGTGGGTTCAGCTGGGCCTGCCTGCAGTCGCATAAGCGGGGAGCCAGCGTCATGTTCTCCAGTAGCCATGCCAGCCAAGAAACTCCCTTTCAATCCTGTGGGTCCCCATCAAGGGTCGAGTGAACCCCCATCCCTCCAGCTGCCAAACTGCCCACACCCTTCCCTCCTCACCCAGCTCCATGTTCTGCAGATTGAAAGCTGACTCTCTGCTGGACACTGGGGTGCAGCCTGGCTCTGCTGGCTGCGCACTGGGGAGGTTGACCAGAAAGCCAGTCCTTGTCACCCCCTGCAATGGGGGCCCTGGTAACATGAGGCAGGCAGCTCAGACGCAGAGGAGGTCAAGGAGGGCGGTGAGGGATTCCCGGGAGAGTGACCCTAGTCTCAGACATCAGACAGGCGCCAGCCGGGCAGAGGAGAGCCAGGGTGGGTCCCACGAAGGAAACAGGGGACCAGGAGAGTACCCAGAGTACACCCTCTCCACTGGGGATCCAGGGCCCCCACCTCCTCCTGTAGCTCATCCTGCCAGCCCAGTTCCTCCCAGCTCCCCCAAACACAGCAGACTCTGCCCTGCTTGTGCTCCCTCTCCTGCGGAAAAGCCACCTTTCTAAGAGCAGCTTCTGCCTGCGGTGTGAAGCCTTCCCCAGCTGCTACAGCCACACTTATCTCCTGCCCTTGGAACAACCAGCCGGGTGCTTGGAACAACCAGTCCAGAATCTGGACTTGTGACTGGGGGAAAGGGGTCATGTTTGTCAAGTCCCTGCAGCTCTTAGTGCCAGAAACCTATCACACGTCTCAGCATCTGATCTCAGGCTGGGAACAGGGCTTGGGGTTTCCCGCTGTTCCTACCAGATGGCGGCTCCCTAGGGGTCGGACCACGCTGTTCATGGAGGGAGCCCAGCTGCTGGGTGCAGAGGAGGAGCGGCTTTGTTCCATTGTTTTTGGACATCACAAGGGCCTCATCTCCTGGAACTCCTTCACACCATCCTGCGGCTCTTCAGGGAATGTGAGTGCTCAAGCAAAATCCTCCTCCTAATTTTGGTATCTGCAAAGTCATCCAATCAGGCTTTCCCATCACATGGGTGGGGTGAGCGATATTGCACCCTCGGGAAGAGGGGAGGAGGCTTCCTTTGTGTTTTCTCTTCCCGTCAAGGCACAAGGTGACTACATGTTGGCCAGCTGAGTAGCCCCCGTGTCTCGTGGGCTCGTAAGGATTTAGCTGGGCTCCCCAGGTGGCTCAGTGCATAAAGAATCTGACTGCAATGCAGGAGACCCAGGCACAGGCGAGTTTGATCCCCAGGTTGGGAAGATTCTCTGGAGGAGAGCATGGCAACCCACTCCAGTATTCTTGCCTGGAGAATGCCATGGATAGCGCAGCCTGGTGAGCTACAGGCCATAAGGTTGGGAGAGTTGGACACGTCTGAAGTGACTGAGCACTCACGCAAGGATTTAACTTAAAAGTTTGACTCAGCAAGTCCTCAAGTTGGGGGGAAGCACCTGATGAACACGGCTGGTGGAAACGCACAGAATCTGGACTTGTGACTCAGGGAAAAGGGGTCATGAGCAACCTCCTGGCTGGGTTCCTACCTTCCTTGTGCTGTGGGGATGGTAGCTGAGTTCCCAGAATCTGACCAGCTGCTGACCACACCCTTCCAACAATAGATAAGGACAGCTGAGACCCACTCACCCTGCTGAGACAGATTCTCTCAGGCATATTTGACGTCTTTCCTTTGAAAGAGTTACTAAATTCAGAATTAAAGCTGATATCTACTGGGGAAAAAAAAAAGTTTGACAACCACCACCAAAAAAAAAAGGTAATCTCTAAAAGCCATTTTTTAGGGGATCATTATTTTACAGTCTAAATAAAGTTGCACTTTACCTTAACTTGAACTAACTAATAAAATCCATGTTTGGTGGGGAAGTCAGAGTGTATTAAAGAATAAGATGTTTACAGTGAGAATTATGTGCACTGTGGTTCAAAGTAACTGTGCTCAAATGGATTAATGTAGTTTCTGAAGTTGCTAGTTGTCAAAGTTCTATTCTGTGTATAAGGCAGGCCATTAGCAGCTGCAACATTGGGAGAATGGTGATTTCAAGGTCCCAGCCAAGAATCTGCCTTAGAAATGGCTGGCTCAGAGAGAGTTGATTAATTCTGGGTGGAATGATTTCTAAGAAATTCCTATACTTGGTAGCCAGTCTCTAAGAGAACTCTTATCTGAGTGCTAAGCATCTCCTAGCTAGATTCTGAAGTCAGCAAGTAAGGATTAGGTTGGTATTAAAGCCAGTGGAAGTTCTCCCAGGAATGTGTGATGGGACAGTGGTATGGCCAATGTCAACAACCCTGGTAGGAAGAGGCAGGAGGCTGTTCTTCCTGGAACCAGTTTTGTGATCTTGAGCAAGTCACTCACCTCCAAGACTTCTCCATGTCCTGTTGTTGTTTAATCACTAAGTCGTGTCTGACTCTTTGTGACCCCAGGGACTGCAGCACACCAGGCCTCCCATCCTTCCCAATCTCCCGGAGTTTGCTCAAACTCGTGTCCATTGAGTCAGTGATGCCACCCAACCATGTCATCCTCTGTTGTCCCCTTCTCCTCCTGCCTTCAATCTTTCCCAGCATCAGGGTCTTTTCCAATGAGTGAGCTCTTTGCATCAGGTGACCAAAGTATTGGAGCTTCAGTTTCAGCATCAATTCTTCCAATCAATATTCAGGACTGATTTCCTTTAGGATTGACTGGTTTGAACTCCTTGCAGTCCAAGGGACTCTCAAGAGTCTTCTCCGGCACCACAGTTGGAAAGTACCAATTCTTTCAAGACACTCAGCCTTCCTTATGGTCCAACTCTCACATCCATAGCTTTGACTAGATGGACCTTTGTGAGCTAAGTGATGTCTCTGCTTTTTAACACACTGTCTAGTTTTGTCATAACTTTTCTTCCAAGGAACATTCCAGTCCTAAATGCTCTGATGTATTGACCTTGGGAAGGTAGTTACGAATATTAGGTAGGAGAGGTTTTTCTGATGAGAAAAATTAAAACACACATTCAACAGTCTAGACTTTCTAACATGCATTTGAATTATTTCTCTGCATTCATGCTATCAGACTGTAATCACTTAGATTACGGTGACTGGAACAGAGTGGAGCGATTCAGGAAAGGTTTGTGAAATAGGCAAGTTCCTGACTTTAGAGGGAAGGGAGGAGCCTAACCTGAAATGGGAAGGGTTTTCCAGGCATTAGCTCATCTGGTGCCTTGGAGGAGCAGTGAGTGGGAGGAAGAGTGGGCGCTGGGGTTTGGGGAACAAGAGAAAGACTGAGAAGCTAAGGCCATGGTAAAAATGCTTCTCTTACTAAAATAGATACACACAGACATCTTGAAAATAAGAACGGTGGACTTGAGCAAGAAATCTGCTGGTCTGTCAGTTCCAGTTGATTGTACATCACAAAACAGGAAAATAAAATTCAGAACTACGAAGACTGGCAAAGTGTAGCCAGCAAGATACTCAAAAGCAAAAAAACAAAAACAAAAACAAAAACAAAAAACCGAACCAAAGAAACAAGAATAAAATAATCTATTAGTCTGACTCGTAAAAGGAAGAGGTGGCTACCAGAAATTGTTAGAATCATCTCAGGATTTAGACATAGAACAAAGGTAGCTTTTAAAAAGTTGAATGGCATTTTTCTCACATCCCTTCCCCATTTTGACACAAATCAGCAAAAGCTGTCATGGACCAGCACCATGATTTAACTGACCCACTTATAGACAGAGAAGCTGAACTCTAGGACTAATCACAGCATATGTTAATTTCCATGAGTTCTTCAGTTAACAGATCACTTTAGCAAGATCTCTGAAAATAAAAAAGATGTGTGTGTAAGCAGAGATGGTAGGGGATCTGTGGAGAAAGAGAACCAAGCATGGCTTTCTTGACATAAGAAAAGCCATTTTTGACCCAAGCCATTTTGGGGTCTAAGCTTGAACAGGTCTCGGTGATTAGTGATCTTCAGGGAACAAAAGAATGTAGAAAAATACAGTTGTCATCAAGCAGGAGAAATAACAATAGCAAAGATAACAGATCTGTTGTAAAGTTTCCCAGTTCTGTTTCAATAATGAAGAGTAACCCGAAGTGCTCAGCCACCAGGTCAACTGGAACCTTGTGGAGGACGATGCTGACCTTTTCTGATGCTCATGACTTCCGTTAACTGAAGCTTTGTCAACCGCCTAAGATAATTTATGCATATGCACATACCCTTAGCTTAAAACTTTCCCAGTTTTGCTGTTCAGAGAGGCACTGCTTTGGGAAAGATCTTGGTGTTCTCCTTACTTGCTACAGGTAATGAATCCTTCCTTCTGTTCTTTAGCTTGGTTGTGTCTTGGCTTTGATGCTGAAAGCTTGACTTCTGTGCACAAGTGCAGGGCCTAACAAAATCTCAGAGACAGGGTTTTGGGTAGTTTTGGGTGAAGTAGAAAAGAAGAGCTTTATAGGTTTGCCAGGCAATGGGGGACACAGAGGGATCCTGCTCTTTAAAAATGATGTGTCCCAACCCAGGAGGATTTGATGAGGAGCTTTATAGCAATGGTTCAAGGGTGGGATTGCTGAAAAGATGAGTGTGTGTGCAGGGCCTGTGTGTATGTGCTTATTGCTCATACAGACTTAGCTGACTCCTTGCAGACTTTCTTGTGTCTGACTCCTTGCAACCACTGCGCTGTCACCCACCAGGCTCCTTTGCCCATGGGGATGCTCCAGGTCAGAATACTGGAGAGAGTTGCATGCCCTCCTCTAGGGGATCTTCCCAACCCAGGAATGGAACCCAGGTCTCCCGCACTGCAGGTGGGTTCTTTACCATCTGAGTCACCAGGGAAGCCCATGAATATTGGAGTGGGTAGCCCATCCCTTCTCCAGAGGATCTTCCTGACCTAGGAATCAAACCTGGGTCTTCTGCACTGCAGGCAGATTCTTTACTAGCTGAGCTACCTCTAGTCTGGTCCCAGGTAACTTTGATGAGCTCCTCTGGTTCCTTGAACACTGCCTCAAGCGGTCTTTCTCTTGTATGAAGAATGCTGACATCTCGAAGAACTTAAAGACACTGTTACGTGTGT
The DNA here is from genome assembly GCF_002263795.3 of Bos taurus. NCBI lineage: Eukaryota > Metazoa > Chordata > Mammalia > Artiodactyla > Bovidae > Bos > Bos taurus. Next base: position 96,441,111 of record NC_037336.1, read on the forward strand.
CCACTGAGGCGGAACTAGGACGCTGCCCCAAGCTGCACTCTCGTTTCCCTTACGGGAAAGAATACGACCAGGACTCGTGGAAAGGGGTCAACAGGGTCAATGACCCTCCAGGTATATTTTAATTTGTTTGAGATGAACTCACCATCATAATGACGTTCAAGTCTGCAGTTCTGTGGCTCCTAGTGTATTCAAAGTGTGCAACCATCACCCCCTGTCCAATTCCAGAGTATTGCCATCGTCCTCTAAAGAAACTGTGTACCTCCAAATTCCCTCATCCTGCCATGCCTGGGAAGCCACTAATTTACTTTCTGCCTCTACAAATGTGCCTCTTGTGAACATTTCATATATTTGGAATCTTACAAAATGTGGCTTTTTGTATCTGGCTTCTGTCACTTAGCATAAAGTTGTACAGGTCACCCGTGTGTCAGGGCGCTAAGACTTACACCTGTGTTTCTTCTGAGAAATTTACAGCCTGGCTCTCACTTTAGGTCTTTGATTCATTTTGAGTTAACTTTTGTATACTATATGAAATAGGGATCCAAAGTTATGCTTTTGCATGTGACCATTCAGTTGTTCCAGCACGATTTGTTGAAAGGCTATTCTTTTCCCCACTGAATGGCCTTGGCACCCTTGACAAAAATCCATTATCCATAGATAATCACTTCATTGTCCCAGTTGCTATCACCCATGTCTGCACTCCAGACAGCAAGAAGAAGAAAAGAAGGAAGAAAGGCACATCACCTCTCTTTCAAGGAGACTTCCTGAGGTCCTACCCAATCAACTAGCATCTCCTTGGACAGAACTGGGTCCATGGCTGTACATTTCTACAGAGGAGACTGGGGGATGTGGTCATTACTCCAGTTGTTAGAACTCACTGCAAATTTTAATTTTTCATCCATATGCTGCATTTATTAGGAGCCATTGATAGATTCATATAAATTTATAACTCTTCAATAAACATAAAATAAAGATTAATTAAATATAAAACATGCATGTAATAGAGATGATCAACCTCACTAAAACAAATTCTTTCAAGACTCTAATAAGTGTTAGTTGCTCAGTTGTGTCTAACTCTTTGCGACCCTGTGGACTGTAGCTCGCCAGACTCCTCTGTCCATGGAATTCTCCAGGCAAGAGTACTGGGGTGGAGTGCTGTTCCCTTCTCCAGGGGATCTTCCTGATCCAGGGATTGAACCCAGGTCTCCTGCATTGCAGGCAGATTCTTTACTGTCTGAGCCATCAGGGAAGCCAAGTGTTCAAAACTTTGGTTAGATTAATGAAGAAAAATAGAGCTGGTGAATAGGGGACAGAATGACAGACGCTGGGGTGGAATTTCCTCCTGCCTTGGAGATGCAGTCTCTCTGCTTCCTGTTAAACTGCCCCGTTAAACTTCTAACATCAGCTATACGTGTGCCCTCCCCTCTACCCACAGCCCCCTTTGCCTGGGACTTCATTATCGCATCTGAGCTGTTGCCCTGCCCCGACCTACCCAGCCCTCCTCCATCCCGCCTCCACTGTGCTCTTCACATGCTGCTGGCCTGCAAGAGAAGTCTTCCACCATGACCCTGGCGTCCCAAGACCTTCTTGCTCTGGAACCGATTATTTCTTTTCACCTCTGTTTTCTCTACGTCCATTAAAATACTCTCCATTCTCCAAATTCATCCCGGAGATTTCCAGCCTCCACAACTTCGCTGATGCTTCTCCCTTCAATTTTCTTCTCAGAGAACCCAAATGTCACCCAGAAAAACCGCCCTATTTCTATCAAGTCTTCAACTTGAAAATTAGACTTCTTTCACTTGATACTTACAGTAATTTTGTGTATGTTTTATTTTGATATAATTTCAGATGTACAGAAAAGTTGTAAGAATAACAAAAAAGTCTGTGTACCATTTCTCAGATTTACCAATTATTTATATTTTGCTGTATTTTCTCTCCCTCCCCCGACACACTCTTTAGGAACCATTTGAAAAGAAGTTGGAGACATGCTGCCTCCTGTCCCTTAAATACTTCTGCGTGTATTTCCTATGAACAAGGACATTTTCTTATACATGACCATGGTGCAGTTATCAAAGTCAGAACGTTCAACACTGATGCTATACTATATCTAACCCAAAGTCTTTATTCCAGCATCACCAATCGTTGCGATGATGTCCTTCATAGCTATTTTTCCAGTCCAGGACCATGCCCTGACCTTAGTTATTGCATTTCTGGTCTCCTTTACTCCAGATTAGTTCTTTTGTTTATCTTCCTTCTAGGGCTGTGACCAAATGTGTCACACAGAACTTAACAATTTCACTTTCATACAATGGTTATTTGTACACTTTCCTTACTTCCTCTTCCAACCTTTGTGCTCGTTGGTGGGGTTATCAACATGTGACACAACTTTTAAGCTTGCCTGGCACTTACTAAAGTACCCAACACTCAGTAGATTTATTATGAACAGAATGACCGCTGTTCCTGTGCTTGGAGGATTTAATTTGTAGGAAGACTGCCTAGCTCTATGGGGTCTCCCTCGATTAATGAGGCACATGGAAATCAAAGATTGGTCCCCCAATAGAGAAGGTGGTAGGCTAAAGCGGAAAAAGAAGATTTTCCTAATATCCCCATGAAATCAAGCGCAAAGATCTCCCAACTCTGAGTCCTTCTGTGCCGTAGATTCCGACCTCTCTAGTCCTCTTAGGAACTGTCAATCCACCTTCCTTCTTTTCTAGGTTTAGTTTATGTTCAGTCTTTTCCTTGAACTGTATCTTCTCTTAACATTAAACACGTTCGAGTGTTTCGTCTTAAAATAAAGCTCTCTGCCCTTCAGTCTTACTTCTTTCTACCTCTCTATCAATAGCTATGATGACATCCATGTCACCCACTCTGATGGACAGTTTCCAGACCTTGTTTTATGTGACCTTTCAGCACTTCTGAACACTCTTGAGCACTTTTTTCTTCTAAAAACACTGTCTTATTTTGGATTCTCAGACACCACACTCCTGGCTTTCATCCTCCGTTTACCGGTTTCTTTTGAGGCTCTTTCCTCTCCACCCAGACATTACCTGTGGGAGATCCTCAATTCGAGGCTCTCTCTCTTTGCACTTTGCACTTAACACTTTCTTCTTTGTAACCTCATCATTGTTTGTGACTTCAATTAGCATCTTTAAGTAAATGCCTCAAACTTCCCCAGCCTGACCTTTGACTTAGAGCTCCAAACCACCTTGATTGCCTATTTTACATCTCCAGTAAGATGTCTTAAAGGCACCTCAACACAACACATCTATATCAGTCAGCTGCAGCTGCTAAAACAAATCGCCACAGACTGCGTGGTTTAAACAAATGTATTTTCTCATAGTTGGACCATAAGGAAGGCTGAGTGCCAAAGAATGAATGCTTTTGAACTGTGGTGTTGGGAAAGACTTTTGCGAGTTCCTTGGACTGCAAGGAGATCAAACCAGTCAATCCTAAAGGAAACCAACCCTGAATATTCAGTGGACGGACTGATGCTGAAGCTGAAACTTTCAATACTTTGGCCACCTGATGTGAAGAGCTGACTCATTGGCAAAGACCCTGATGCTGGGAAAGCTTGAAGGCAGGAGGAGAGGGGGATGCCAGAGGATGAGATGGTTGGATGGCATCACTGATTCAATGGACATGAGTTTGAGCAAACTCTGGGAGATGGTGAAGGATAGGGAAGCCTGGTGTGCTGCAGTCCATGGGGTCACAAAGAGTCAGACACAACTGAGCGACTGAACAACAACAAGACATCTGAGATCAAGGTGTTGGCAAGAATGGTTTCTTTTGAGACCTCTCTCCTTGGTATGTAGACGGGTGCCTCCTTTCTGTGTTCTCACATGGTCCTTCCTCTGTGTATGTCTGTGTCCTAATCTCCTCCTCTTACAAGGACACTAGTTATGCTGGATTAGGGTCTACTTGTATGATCTCATTTTAACTTATTTACCTCTTTAAAGGACCCATCTCCAAACACAATCACAATCTGAGGTGCTGGAAGTTAGGGCTTCACCATATGAATTAGGAGACACAGTCTACCCCACAATGTCTAACACCAAGTTTATTGTCTTTCCCTAAAAATTTCCCATCTCAGTTAATAGCATCACCTTGCACCTAGTTCCACAAACCAGAAGCCCAGGAACCATCTTTAAGCCTTCCTCTCTTTCCCTAACTCACCTACCAGCACCGGCTAACTGTTTATTGTAGTATCCCTGGGGTCATCTATTTTGTCCATATCCATCTCTAAGACTCTCCAGCTAGAACACCTGTCTCACCAGGACTCCTGAAATAACCTCCTAATTGTTTCTCCTTCTTCCATGATTGGCCCTCTCCAGTCCATGCAGTAATAGTAGCTGCTGTGATCTTTTCCAAATGAAAACTGGATCTTCTTACTCCCCCAGTTAAAAGCATTGGATGGTTCCCCATTGTCTTTACGGCAAAAGCCAAAATCCTGAACCTGGCTCCAAAGCCTGGGGTGGTCCCTACAGTCCCACTGCCTCTACAGTCTCATCCTGAACCATGAAAGCTCCCCTTCTGCTCGAGTCCAGCCTCACTGACTCCTTCCAACTCCTACGAGCCTGTGTGTCCCTGTGGGAGACTCATCATTCAACTTCCCTTCCCAGGAAGCACCCTTGTTCCCGCCGCCCAACTGCTCATCCTGTCCTGACCTCTCAGTTCTCAGGGCATTTCCTTCTGAGTTCTTTCCTGCCCTGTCTACTTAGGCAGGATTTCATTATTATACCAGTGAAGAGATGAGTTTGCCTTCTTCTCTCTCGTCTTTCCGGAGCCTGGTACCTTATACATTTTAAAACAAGAGAAGGGTGGGACTTTCCTGGTGTTCAGTGGCTAAGACACCCCTCTCCCAATGCAGGGGGCCCAGGTTTGATACCTGGACAGGAAATTGGATCCCACATGATGCAACTAAGAGTGCACGCGCCTCAACCAAAGATCCCACAAGCCGCAATGAAGACTGAAGTTTCCATGTGCTGCAATGAAGACCCAGTGCAGCCAAATAAGTACTTTTTTTTTTTTTAAAGAGGGGCCTTTTTGAAATTCCAAGTCAGAAAGGAGATGGACAATGTTTGCACCTGGTAAAGTAGAGGAGATGTGCTGATGGCAAGCTGATCTCCACAGCTCGGGGATCCGAATGGTTTGCAGATGCTTTAGTCAGTAAAGAATCTGCCTGCAATGCAGGAGATGCAGGTTTGATCCCTGGGTCGGGAAGATCCCTTGAAGAAGGAAATGGCAACCTACTGTAGTATTCCTGCCTGGGAAATCCCATGAAGAGAGGAGCCTGGTGGCTACAGCCCATGGAGTCACAAGAGTCAGACACGACTGAGCCACTAAACCACCACCACTCCTGGAGATGGAGCCGTGGTGAGGGGTGTTTCCTCCTCCGTCTCAGCCTCAGGGGTCTGCACCTCACACACCTTTCCAGCAGCAGAGCCGAGTAGAGAGAGCACAAGTGTCCACCCACACAGGAGGCCACACCAAAAGAGAGGAGGCCTTGGGGACCAGGAAAGAATGAAGTGATGTGAAGATCCAAGGCAGCTGGGGAAAGAAGGCCGAAGAGGGAAGGTCCTCGCAGATCCAGAATTAAGACATCTCTGGATTCACGGGTTGTCTGCGCGCTCAGGGAAAATGCAGAGAATGGTGTGTTGTGTAGAGAAAGCAGTCCCAAATTTCCATAATTGCCTCTGAGCCAACATGACAGGCCTTGTTACACTCCGCAAACATGGCTTGGCCCCAGGCAGCTGCACACACTTCGACCTTCCTGCAGAGGATGACGGGGATTAAAGAGTGCAGCCAACCGGGAGCATGCTTTTATTGCTGACCCCGCCGCCTTCCGTCCCAGTTACGGGTCACATACATCCTCTTGCTGCCCTGCCCACTTGACCACAGATAACTGAACCAGGTATGGATACCCGACTAATGACTCACAGATTCTCTTTTCTGTGAATTCAAAATTAGAACTTGGAGATATCAAACTTTCTTCAATTTCTCGGTTCACTAGGCCTTAGAGATTAGGCAGACACATTTGCTCCGCAGATCAAGAAGCGAACAAAGCAGGTCTGTGAAAAGTGACATACAATGATTTGCAGTAACTGTGCATCTTCCAGGAAGAAAGACAGAATGAATAGATGCTCTGGTGGCTGGTAGCTTATGTCCAGTTCCAGGCTTTACAGCGCTCAGTTCCAATCTTGCATTTGGCCCCAGTGTTTTACCTGCCCTATGTCTCCATCTCCATGAGCTGTTCCTCTTTTTTCTGATAAAATCTCCTTTCAGCTCCAGCTAATTTCAGTAAGTTTCTGTTTGTATAAACAAAATAATCTATTACATAGAACCAATAATCTCTGAGCTGGTTTCCATTACTTAGCATCAATAATAATCTGAGATTTGTAGCCAACAGTTTTATGATGTGTTGTTGTTGTTCAGTCGCTCAGTTATGTCCGACTCTTTGCAACCCCATGGACTGCAGCACGCCAGGCTTTCCTGTCCTTCATCATCTCCCAGAGCTTGCTCAAACTCAAGTCCGTTGAGTCCGTGATGCCGTCTTTCAAAGCATCAGGATCTTTTCTAACGAGTCAGCTCTTTGCATCAGGTGGCCAAAGTGTTGGAGCTTCAGCTTTAGCATTCTTCAGTATCCTTCCAGTGAATATTCAGGACTGATTTCCTTTAGGATTGACTGGTTTGCTCTCCTTTCAGTCCAAGGGTTCTCAAGAGTCTTCTCCAACACTACAGTTCAATAGCATCAATTCTTCAGCGTTCAGCCCTCCTTGTGGTCCAATTCTCACAACCATACATGACTACTGGAAAAAGCATAGCTTTGACTATATGGATCTTTGTTGGCAAAGTAATGTCTCTGCTTTTTAATATGCTGTATAGGTTGGTCATAACTTTTCTTCCAAGGAGCAAGTGTCTTTTAATTTCATGGCTGCAGTCACCATCTGCAGTGATTTTGGAGCCCAGGAAAATAAAATCTGTCACTGCTTCTGTTGTTTCCCCAACTATTTGCCATGAAGTGATGGGACTGGATGCCATGATCTTAGTTTTTTGAATGTTGAATTTTAAGCCAGCTTTTTCACTCTCCTCTTTCACTTTTACCAAGAGGCTCTCTAGTTCCTCTTCACTTTCTGCCATAAGGGTGGTGTCATCTGCATATCTGAGGTTATTGATATCTCTCCCAGCAAACTTGATTCCTACTTGTGTTTCATCCAGGTGTTTCACTCTGCATATAAGTTAAATAAGCACAGTGACAACATACAGCCTTGACATACTGCTTTCCCAATTTGGAACTAGTCCATTGTTCCATGTCTGGTTCTAACTGTTGCTTCTTGACCTGCATACAAGTTTCTCAGGAGGTAGGTAAAGTATTCCCATCTCTTGAAGAATTTCCCACATTTTCTTGTGATCCACACAGTCAAAGGCTTTAGCATAGTCAATGAAGCAGAAGTAAATATTTTTTGGAATTCTCTTGCTTTTTCTATGATCCAACGGATGTTGGCAATTTGATCTGTAATTCCTCTGCCTTTTCCAAATAGAAAAAAGGTTTAAATTTAATTAATTTAATTTAAATTTCATTTTAATTCCTTATAACCCATCAAAACCAACAAACAAAACAATGAACCCAGGTGGTGTGATTAAGACAGAGCTGTAAGGTTGCTATGCCAGAAATCCAGGAAGTCTTCAGGTTCAGTGTTGCTATGGTAAGGATGCCATAAGAAGCTTTCTATCCCCTGGATGTTTGATCTGACACTAATCTAGATAAGGATTTTGAAAGGACTTTGCAGGTGCAATGAAGTTTAGAAATCACTTGACTTTTAGATAAGATTATCCTGCATTACCATTTGAGCTGAGTATAATCACATGAGTCCTTTAGAAGCAGCAGAAGAAGGCAGAAGGGGAAGAAAGAGACATTCCAAGCAGAAGAAGGAGTCAAGACACAATTTCTGGCTTTGAAGATGGAAGGGCCCCAAGCCCAGAAATGTGGGCAGCCTCAGGAAGCTGAGAGCGACTCTCAGCTGACAGTCAGCGAGGAAACAGGGACCTCAGTCCTACAACCCCAGGGGACTGAATTTGGCCAACAACACAGATGAGCCCAGAAGTGAATTCTCCAGATAAGATTCCAGGCCAGCCAACTCCTTGACATTCACCTATGACACCCTAAGCAGAGAAGTCAATTGAATCACACTGTGCCCAGATTCGGAGAAGGCAATGGCACCCCACTCCAGTACTCTTGCCTTGAAAATCCCATGGACGGAGGAGCCTGATAGGCTGCAGTCCATGGAGTTGCTAGGAGTCGGACACGACTGAGCAACTTCACTTTGACTTTTCACTTTCATGCATTGGAGAAGGAAATGGCAACCCACTCCAGTGTTCTTGCCTGGAGAATCCCAGGGATGGGGGAGCCCAGTAGGCTGCCATCTATGGGGTCACACAGAGTCGGATACGACTGAAGCGACTTAGCAGCAGCAGCAGTGCCCAGATTTCTGGCCCACAGACACTGTGACCTAATAGGTGGGTCTTTAGTCATTCTGTTTTTGGTATATATTACTGCAGCAATAGAAAACTAATATGACTGTTGTCTGGGGTACATCTGTACCACCTCGGGAATCCAATCCACTCCAAGGCCTGAGGCTGCCCTTTCTACCATTTGGTTCATGTCTATTGATTGTATAGGAAACAGGAAAAGAAAAGGAAAAACAGAATTTTGGTCAAGCATTCCAGTCTCTCCTTGGGAACTATGTATGTATAGATTGTATATGCACATTAATGAGGTTTTTAATTTTTTAATTTATTTTTATTATTATTTTTTGGTCCAGAGAATATTTTTTTTTAATTGGAGGCTAATTACTTTACAATATTGTAGTGGTTTTTGCCATACATTGACATGAATCAGCCATGGGTGTACATGTGTTCCCCATCCTGAACCCCCTCCCACCTCCTTCCCCATCCCATCCCTCAGGGTCATCCCAGTGCACCAGCCCTGAGCACCCTGTCTCATGCATCGAACCTGGACTGGCGATCTGTTTCACATATGAAATTTTATTTATTTGACTGTGCTGAGCCTGAGTTGCAGCATGAGGAAACTTCTATCTTTGTTGTGACATGGGAGATTTTTCAGGTGTGGCACATGGGATCTAGTCTCCTGACCAGGGAAGGAACCAAGGCCCCCTTCACTGGCAGCACAGTGTCTTCCCACTGGACCACCAGGGAAGTCTTTAATGAGGTTTTTAAAATCACAATAAATGATAAAGCAACTGATATCCTTAACTGAAGGTCAAGATCATCCTGCTTCATCACATGGGCCTAGGAATCCCCAATTGTGGAATTTATAATTAACACTCTTCCCATGCAGGTTGGTAATACCGCAAAAACAAACTTTTTCAGGGTATTTTGGGAATTATATTCCCAATGAGAAATGAGAAATGCAGGCCCACATGGAACCGGAAAGGCTATCAGGAGAAAACAACCCACTGATCTTCCTGGAACTGGAAAGGGAGAAAGAGGAAACAATCTCAGGCTTAACATTTTTAAAAACAGGGAGAAGGGCTCTGGGGAGTCATTTGGGTCCTTGACTCGGGATCCCAGGTGTGGTTGGGAGGCAGGGCACAGAGCTCCCAATCCTCAATCGGGCAGGAGGGCCCAGCAGAGCCCAGAAGGGGTTTCTACTTGTGGAGTTTATGGGGCCGCTGCGGATAGATTTTGAGAGAGTGTTTTAGTGACTCCTAAAGGGGCAGGAGGTCAGTTGGTAACGAATCTGCCTACAATGCAGGAGACCAGATTCGATTCCCGGGTCGGGAAGATCCCCTGGAGAAGGAAATGGCTACCCACTCCAGTATTCTTGCCTGGAGAATCTCATGGACAGAGGAGCCTGGTGGGCTACAGTCCACAGGTTCGCAAGAGTTCATCACGACTTAGTGAACAAACCACCACCAAAGGGGCAGGAAGAAGTGACCAGCACCAGGGTTATGGATGCAGCACTGAGATTTGGAGCCCCAGGAAGACAGGCGCAGAGCAAAGGCTAAAGAACCCCCACTTGGAAAAACTCAGAAACTCTGAGCAGAAACCTTGTGGTCCAGAGCGCCCACTGCGCCTTGGAGGCCAGCCTCACCTTCTCTCCACCCTAGAGCCCAGGACCAGCCGTCGTCTCCTAGAGCAGAGTGGGCAGCAGGAGGGTGAACAGAGGCCTCTGCTCACGGGGGTGCCAGCGGAGGTGATGGGGAAACGCCCACTGAGCCAGAGCAGGCTCGGTTCCGAGGGTGAGGGTGAGCCCCGGGTTGGGGAAGCCTCTGGGTTGGGCGAGGCAGCATCGGGGGCCTGACTTAGCAGGTAGGCTACACGGCCTGAGAGCCCTCAGTTTAGCTGGAAATGCCAAATGATGTCATTTGCTTCCAAACGTTGGTGAGGCCTTCAGTCTGCACCCTCATGCCAAAAACCATGTGTGGGCTCATTTAAGAGACTCTGTCAAGATGGAAGACAACAATTTTCATTTTAAAAAAAGCAACATCGGAAACAGAATATATCTCAAAGGACTTCCCTGGTGGCTCAGTGGTAAAGAATCCTCCTGCCAGTGCAGGAGACGCGGGTTTGATCCCTGGTCCCACACACCACAGAGCAACTGAGCCCACACGCCGCAACCACTAAGCCTGTGCTCTAGAACCTGGGAGCTGCGTCTACTGAGCCTGCGGCCCTGGGGCCTGTGCTCTACTGCGAGAGAAGCCACCACAGAGCACCGCAGCTGGGAAGTAGCCCCTGCTCGCCACAGCTAGAGAAAAGCCTTCACAGCAACAAAGGGCCAGCACAGTCAAAAGGAAATAAAAATTTGAAGAAAAAAATAGACCTTAAATGAAACCCATGTCAAGGTGGACTGTCGGAGTTTCTCCTAATCAGGCCTCCCTCTGGCCCCTGCAAATCCTTCAAGAATCTCCCCCAGGTCCAAGAAAGCAGAATTCCATGAGGCCATTCTCCATGCCCATAGCCTCCTTCCAAGCCTCAACCTCAAAAAAATTTCTAAACACAGAAAATCAAGAACAATGTCTCAGCTGAGCCCTGGTTTGGGCAAGAAAACCTGAGTTTGCCATGAGAAGATAAAGTCCCTGGCCTATTTTTAGAGAACAAAGGAGGGGGAAGGATGCTCCCTTCATTTTTATATCAAAACTTGTTTTTCTAGGAACAGTGTAGTGGGTTGAATCATCATCCTATGGCCAAAATGTATGTCTTAAGCCCTGGAAGTTGTGAATGCGATTGTATTCGGAAGAAAGGCCTTTACAGATGTAATTAAGGAAAGAATCTTGAGATGCGATCATCCTGGTTTATCTGGATGGTCCCTAAATCTGATGGATGACAAGTGTCCTTACAAGAGACACGTGGAAGACAGAGACAGAGCAGAGGAGACAGAGGGAGAGGTCAGAGTGATGCTGCCACAAGCCAAGGGATGCCCAAGGGTGGAAGACAGAAGACGGAAGAGATAAGGAACAAATTCTCCCTTAGAGCCTCAGGAGAGAGCGCAGCCCTGCCCACAACCAGATTTTGGACTTCTGGGCTCCAGAACCACCAGAGAATAAATTCCTCTTGTTCTGGACCACTCAATTTGTGGTAATTTGTCACAGTAGCTGGGCTTCCCAGGTGGCACCAGTAGTAAAGAACATGCCTGCCAATGCAGGAGACATAAGAGATGCAGGTTCCATCAGGTTCCATCCCTGGGTCAGGAAGATCCCCTGGAGGAGGGCATGGCAACCACTCCAGTGTTCTTGCCTAGAGAATCCCGTGAACAGAGGAGCCTGGTGGGCTACAGTCAGAGGTTTGCAAAGAGTCAGACATGACTGAAGTGACTTAGCACACATGCACATCACTGTAGCTGCAGGAAATGGATACACATGGTTACAGGAACTGGGTCTGTAGCTGCAGGAAATGGACACATGGTTGCAGGAACTGGGTCTGTACAGTTTAGCCAACACTCCTCACTCCTTTGCCAACTACCAATTGGCCCTTGCCGTCTTTTATGAGGATTAAATCATGTGCTGCTGCACCTGCTGGCTTTGAATACCTTCCTGAAAGAAGTTCAGGGTGGAGAGCAGAAATGAGGCACTCCATGCTCTGGGAAAACTGGCAGGACAGGTCTTCAGGTAGATATTTTCGGGAGTCAATTTCATGAGCCTGATCCTTGTATCTCTTTACATCTAGAAAAGCATGAAAATCCTTGATGGTGATGACTGCTCCTTGTGACTAGCAGAAATCTTCTGCAAAAAATATGTGCTTGATTGCATGTAGTCGCCCTTCACCCAAATCACACTTATACTGACCACCCACAGCCCTTACTTCTTTGGAACTGTCTCTCAGAGCTTTCGAAACGCTGTCTCCCAGGCTATAGTCATTTTGCCTCAAAAAAAAATTTGACTCACAAGGTTCACGTTGTGCATTTTTTCTAAGTCGACATCTTCCTTTTATGTCACTTTCAGTTCTGGTCAGGAGGCAGCTAAGAACTTTCTGATGTTTTACTCATGACTGTGCCTCAAAAAGAATCAGTACAAAAGTTGAACATTGAAATAACAATAACTGAAGGTATGTGGTATAATGTGAGCGTTCTCACTATTTTGAATGCTAACAGCCAACACTAGGAAGACTTGATTAACAATGAACTTTGAAGGGGGACGCCAGGTTTCCAAGGAATTTATTACATGACTTAGGAAAGATCCTTTTCAATGTCAGCATCCTGGAGGTCTTATCAACTTTGACAAAGGGAAGTAAAAAGGGTGGAAAGTGAAGGATGAAGCTTGCCAGGGTTCTTATATGGTTGAGTCAGGAGATACTTTCTAAGGTTTTAGAATAAGAAACGAAGGATTAATAGCTTCATTTTTAAAAAGAAGAACTAAAATTTGTTCTATCATCATAAAATACGTAGAGGATTATGGGAAGCTATTTGGCCACCTGATGCGAAGAGCCGAGTCATTGGAAAAGACCCTGATGCTAGGGAAGATTGATGGCAAGAGGAGAAGGGGACGATAGAGGATTAGATGGTTGGATGGCATCACCAACTCAATGGACATGAGTTTGAGCAAACTCTGGAAGATGGTGTAGGACCGGGAAGCCTGGTGTATTACTGTCCATGGAGTCACAAGAGCCTGACATGACTTAGCAACTGAGCAACAACAACAAAAAGGGAAAGGCATGCTTATTTTTGTAGAAGAGTCAATAGATCCTATCAAGAATTGCTAAATGAGCAGTGGAGGGATTTCCTTGGTGGTCGGGCGGCTGAGATTCCACGCTTTCACTGTCACGGCCCAGGTTCAACCTCTGCTCAGGCAACTGAGATACCCTAAGGTGTGCAGCATGGCCAAAAAGACAAAAGGCAGTTGGAAAAAAAAATAAGGAAAGGAATGGAAGTAATATCCTGTAAGACTAAAAATGGAAATCATTAAACAACAGCCAGCTCCGGGAAGTCCTGAGGATGGAAATCATTAAAAATCTACCAGCTCTGGGGAGTGGCCCCAGGGACATGGGAGGTTCATAGGGAGATTGCTGTTTGCCCACATTCCCTTCTGTATCTTTTTTTTTTTTCATGTGCATCCGTGATTTTAATTAATTTTTTAAAAATTAAGTAATTTATTTTAATTGGAGGCTAATTGCCTTACAGTATTGTAGTGGTATTGTCATACATTGACATGAATCAGCCATGGGTGTACAAGTGTTCCCCATCCTGAACTCCCCTCCCACCTCCCTCCCCATCCCATTCCTCAGGGTCATCCAACAGGGAAGTGTATTTTGAGGTAGAAGTTGGGGCCAGTGAAGAGGGACGACAGAGAGGGTAGGACAGCCAGGTGAGTCCCTGGGGCCCTTTCTCCAGCCCAGGGTGTCAGGTGCCTGAGAAAGCACCACTTATCCTGAGCTCCAGAGTTCTCGGAAGGTTACAGTGTCAGACACCTTGGTTTTATATACTTAGACGAGAGGGTCCTCAATTCATAAAGTCACCTTTGGGAGCACCAGCGTGCCTCTGTGACATGCCTGGGCTGGGGTCACAAATCTGTGGAGACAGGGAAGAGCAGGGTAATTCAAAGATGGGAGAAAGCAGCTCTGAACTCATCCGAGATGCCTCTTCTCCGGGAACCGCTCTGCTGGTGATGTATCACTGCCCCGATGTCACGCGGAAGGTACCATGAGCTTTAATATCTGTGGCAAGTAGCAGCGCATGTCACCAGCACTCACAGAAAATTCTGGGTCATCTAGAAGCTGGGTGGGGGTACTTTTACACTTATTTAGCAAAGGGTCAGAGTAAAGGAGTCGGTTCCATCCAGTTTTCTCTTCCTCTCTCCCACCTCCATTTAGAATTCATTTTCAAAGGTGGATTTTGGAGATACTTTTAATTATTTCAGGACTTGGAGGCTGTGCTTATCACAGACAGAAATCAGTGAGCCTTTTCACTTGGTACTGGAGAAGACTGTGCTCAGATATTCAGGGGGGTAATCCATCATCCAACACTTCTGGGGTGGAAATTCCATTTTTTATGTCCTTGACCATATTGATTCAAGATTCCTGGCAGTGCCGCTAGTAATAGACTAATCAGGAAGGCTGTTTCCATGACAAGCGTGTGAGGGAGGACCCGGGGGCGCCATGGATTCCGCTTTTGCTCTGTGCCTCCTCCTCGCCCCCAGTGCGGACCTGCTGTCTCCTCCACATCCCTTGCATCCATCAGGCCCTTCCGTCCCCACTGTCCCTCCTTATGGAGCTGCTCTCTTTCTTTCTTGTGAGAAATGGGAGAGAAAACACCTCCCGAACAGCCACCTTGCCTCTAGTCTCCTATCTTTGAAGCATCTTTCCTCCATTACGCAACCACGCCTTCAGAGGAATTCTTTTAATTCTGTAGGAGTCTTGCAGCTTTTGCACTGTGACATGTGGCTTGTCTTGACCTCCGTACACTCATCCTCCTCACTCTGGAATGCCCTTTGTTTCTGTCCGACTCTCAGACAGAACTTGTGTCTCCAGTGTTTCAGCTTGACACCTCTGACATGTTTTCACAGTCTCTCCCTAGACAGTAAGCTCCTTAAAGGTGGGGACAGTGTTTTATTAATCTCTACACTTCTGGGACCTGGTGCCATTGCAGGGACTGAATGAATGAATGCATGCTTGCATGACAATGAAGCAGGCAGGGCTCAATGCTACTTCGTGGAACTGCTTCCTCATTACACTTTTTTGGTTCAGTCCTCCAACTCATAACAAAACACCAAATCACATTATCCGTGTCCAGGTCACCCCACTCCTCTCATTTACCCACAGGATACTGTCGCAGACTCATACTGTGCTTTGCTGAGTTGCCTATTTCCCAGAATAGAACACCAAGAAATGCCAGTATTTCAAGATGTTCTGGCAGAAAAGGATTTCAAGGTCACAGTAAGTTCTGGACACAGTGCAAACCATTCTCTTTTGGGGGATATACCATGCAGCTTAAGGACTTTGAGAAGTTTAACAGAAAAACATTTAGTTTGGTTGTCAAGGCTTCCCAAACTTATTTGAACCCTTTCTCTCCTCAAGTGACACTTGGAAGCTTTACCATTTCTTAAAGCTGACCTGTGCAGCCTTTTGATTTACCCACAGTGAGGTTATTTTAGTGATGAATGACCCTGGAATCCTATCTGGTTTCTAGGCAGTGACTTTTGGGAGACTTCCCTGGTGACCCAGATGGTAAAGAAGCCACCTGCAATGAGGGGGACCTGGGTTTGATCCCTGGGTTGGGAAGATTCCCTGGAGGAGGGCATGGCAACCCACTTCAGTATTGTTGCCTGGAGAACCCCATGGACAGAGGAGCCCACAAATGTGCGCTACAGCATGTGAGGTCGCAAACGGTCACACATGACTGGGCAACGAAGCACGTGAAGTGACTTTTGGGGCCATCTTTTGCAGACGTAGTGGCATTTTTTGCCACAAACAAGCAAAGTGTCGTTTTTGCAACATCTGTTTTCCAAATAAGCAATTATTTTGAGTTGATGACATGTTTTAGAAATTAATGATTTTCCCTTAATTAAGAAAATCTCTGACTATCTGAAAGATTCCATCTATCTTATGAGATTTTGTGGGTTTTTTTTAAGAAATATTTTTGTTCTTCCTAACCAGAATATAGACAAACAAAAGTTAGTATTTTGATTTCTTAATTGAAATGTAAGTGTCGGGTCTTGCTTCCTTTCAGGCTTCACTCCAGGCTCCTTAAGGGAAAAAGCAATACTAATTTCCAATCTGGATGGTGAGCTTCCAACCTGAAGATTTTATGATTGTCACAGAAACTTAGGGTGTATCTCTACTTACATCCTAGACTAAAGTCCAAACTTCTTGTTTAAAAGTGAAAAGATACTTCATCATGAAAAGAAACCTATCTGCCTAGTTGACTTCTATACCTGGGCTTGTACAGAGTGAAATGATATTTCTTTCTCTGATAGCACTTTGGCAAGTTTAAGGGACTGCAGTGTAAGTACAGAGCATCAGCCTGCAGTTCATCCACCTGACATCTGAAACTGTTTCTACTACTCACATTCAGTAGAGTTGTTTTTCCCGAAAGGATAATAGTAATCTCAAATCCTATTGCAGAGCTGGTATTTACAAGCTCAAGTTCACATTTTTTTCCAAGCCAAATTCCCTAAGTATCTGGATTCATTAGTACTCTGAAAAGGGACTTGCCATCTGAAAACTGAAAAATAGTGCCTAGAAATGATGATTCTCGGGTATTTGCATCATTTCATGTCCGGGTGAGGGTTATGTTAATAGCTTCAGACATCACATCTGCAAAACATTGTTTGATGTTCCTAATGAAGATTTCACAGTCCTGAGATAGGCGAGTGGAAAGAACTGGTTTGTCTCTCACTGTATCTGGTTAATAAAATGGAATAAGTGTTTGCCAACAACACGACCTGAGGATCTTTTAGATCATGTCTATATAATACCCGCAAGGGCAAGAAGGCGTAAGTTACCCATTGCCCTGCCAAGTTTCCTTTGTAAACTTGTTGTGTTGGCATCACCAGCTCATGACAAGTACATCAGAAGCACATCAGAAAACGTCAGTGGAGCAATAATTAGCAACTGCGTCAGGCGCCTGGGCCCATTTTGATAAGGTGAGCTCATGGCTTTCTTGCTCTTGGATGAGCAGGAAAGAACAGTTTCTGGAAGCCTCAGAGCACCTAAATAATTTTTCCACTTGTATGTGGGGGAAGGATCTTTAAACTGAAGCATTAAGAAAAAAGAGGCTCAGAAGATATGAATATTCAACACTGATCACCAGATGAGTCACTGAGCTTCCCTAAAATGACTCAGAGAGCCGAAGGATATTGTAGACGACTTAGAAAAATTACGCTGAGAAACACACATGAGAGAAATACACGGTGCAGTCCTGGTTGGCAATAAGAAGGCTAAGAAGACGATAATAACTTGAATGACACAACTGGAAAAGAGTATCTCCTGCTAAGTGGGGTGTTATTGAGCGCAAAGTGAATTGACACAAGCATCAGTACTTAGGAGTTAAGAGAAACAAGGAGAGTTTGGGAGAGAGGCAGGAGCAGGGATGGAATGCCACTTAGAAGGAACTCTGAAAATAGTTAACACTGATTGGGGCTTCCCTGGTGGCTCAGCAGTAAAGAATCCACCTGTCAGTGCAGAAGACGTGGGTTTGATCCCTGGCTCAGGAAAGTCCTCTGGAGGAGGAAATGGCAACCCACTCCAGTATTCTTGCCTGGAGAATCCCATGGACAGAGGAGCCTGGCCGGCTAGAGTCCATGGGGTTGCAAAGAATTGGACACGACTTGGTAACTAAACCACCACCACCAGCATCGATGGAATTCTTCTTTTCGTCCAATGCGAAGCTAGGCAATCAACTTACAGTGTCTCATTTATTTTCCCATACAATCCTGTGGGTTTAATACTGCTATTTATCCTCATTTTCCTAATGAGGACACTGAGACTCAGCAGGGGTAAGTGATGTGTCTAAGCCACACAGCAAATCAGTGACAGAGGTGGAAATACAGAGCAGCCGGAAGGCCACTTACCACCTTGCTTCAAAGCTAGCTCTGTTGTCATAGAAGACATGCGGATAGATAGGAATCTGAATATAAATGTACACGTAGGTATTAGATGTGGTAGAAGCAGAAGGTAGTTGTATGAGACAGCATGTCAGTGTGAGAAGATGGTTAAGTATGAAAGTAGGAACTGGCATGGATTTGAAAGGGTCGATGAAGATAACTGGAAAGAGGAGCGTAACTTGGGAGGGGGTAAGAGGACAGGGGGATGGGTCATGGGAGATCCCAGAGGCTGGGTCGGGGTTAGCATGTGCCAGGCAGGCTGGCTGGTCTGGAGCTGAGATTTGGGTGAGGATCGACTGGCCAAATACTGACCACCATACTTTGCCTCTGTGCTTTGGACACAGAGAAAAATTATTTAGAGACAAATGCCCAGGCATGTCTTCTGGTGTGACTATAGCCCAAGAGCCCTGTGGGAAAGAGCTTGAACCCCAACTGTATTTAGGGGTCAGACACACACAGACCCAAAGGTGTGGAGCAATGGAATCTTGAGGACTGAGGGTGAAGGCAAGCTGCGTCCAGCCCGCTTGCCCCTCCACTCAGCTGACACAGGCCCCTGGGAGGGTGACTTGCTCTTCACCACCATCAGCAAGCCTCCCCGTGTACACAGCACCATTCTCATCAAACAGTTTCCAACAAGATGCTCCTCTAGGGCATGCCCACCACTTCATCCGTTCTCTGCCCAGAGAAACCACGATCCGTCCTGGTTCTGGACCACTGAGAAGACTTGCGAGTGAGATTTTTGGGCCATATCCTCTTTTCTCTGTGGGCTGATTGAGAACTTAGCCATTGAATAAGATGTGGTCCACAGTGCACGTAAGACCTGCCCGCCCCTCGCCCCCGCCCTGGCCCCCAACCATCATCCTAGAGATTCTTGGAAGGTATAAGGAGAAAGGCTGACAACTGTCCAAACGGCACGTGAGCACCCCTAATAGGCAGTCCTGAGCACTCCCAGAAAGGCTCGGGTGGGAGAAGCCTGCAAGGGACAGGGCGCAGGGCGAGGGTGGGGCTGTGGATAGACGAACACAGGGGTCTTGAAGTGGCCGCCTTTGTGAGCACAGGCTGGTGACGTGCAGAGAGCTAGTTCTTATAAACTGTCCTGGTGAGTCTTTAGGTGTGTCATGGAGTGTCCTTTGTGTGTTACGGCATGTCTTTAGGTGTGCAATGGAGTGGTCTTAGGTGTATTAGGGAGTGTCTTTAGGTGTGTTACAGAGTGTCTTTAGGTGTATTATGGAGTGTTTATGGTGTGCTATGGAGTGTCCTTAGGTATGTTATGGAGTGTTTATGGTGTGCTATGGAGTGTCCTTAGGTGTGCTATGGAGTATTCTTAGGTATGTTATGGAGTGTTTATGGTGTGCTATGGAGTGTCCTTAGGTGTGCTATGGAGTGTCCTTAGGTGTGCTATGGAGTGTCCTTAGGTGTGTTATGGAGTGTTTACGGTGTGCTATGGAGTGGCCTTAGGTGTATTATGGCATGTCTTTAGGTGTGTTACGGAGTGTGCACACAAAACCCCATGGGCCATGGGTATGTCTTAAGCAAAGAAAGCAAGTATTTTGAAGTAAGATCACTAACACCAGTGACCAAAGTATCAAAGAGCAGAAGAAACACAAATCTTACTTTGAAAAAGGTCATAGCTTTCTCATCAGGTTTTGGCGAAATAGGATCGACCACTGTATTAGCAAAAACTTCTCTTTTTTTGGCCCATCTAAAGAGAAATGCTTATTTTGAGGCAGATGAATTCTACAGCTTGTGGCTTCGGTTTCACCTGTCCTCAGTACTAAACCCAAGGACACACTCAAACGGCAGGCACACAGTCTCCAGTTTATAGGTCAGGGTGCTGTGGGAGGATCTTTGTAAGCTGGTTTCCTGGATCCCAGGAGTGCTCCGTATCGACCCTCAGCCCAGCCGTAAAGCTCTCCCGGACCCCCTGAGTTCTAAAGCTGGTTACAAGAGCTGCCTCCGTGCAACTGCGAGGCTGAGGATGGCGCTGGGCCAGGGGGTGGCGCTGGGCTTGGAGTGCAGGGGACTATCTTGCCCTTGAAGGGAGGAGCTCAAGGTCATGGTCTTTGGGGCACACGCTTTCCAGAGCTGGTTGTCATAGCAATCAATACACCATTACTTTTGTTTCTTAAATAATTTTTTTGGAAACAGTTTAAGACTCACAAGAAGTTGAAAAATAATACAGATTCCATATATCCTTCACCCAGTTTCACCCAGCTTCCTTAATAATTATCTCCTACATAATCATGGTATATTTTCCAAACCTGAAAACTGACATTGGCAAGATACTGTTAACTCAGAGGGCTTACATGAGTTTGACCAGTTATCTCCCACTCCCAAACAAGCATAATGCTTTAGAATTATTAGATCATTTTATTCTTCCAGTGCTAACAAAGCTAAAAGAAAAAAAAAATCTCAGTTTTTGCAACAAAATCTTCCATTCTTTACTATAAAATACTTAACTGATATTATTATTTGACTGAAGACTGAGTAGGTTTTATATTTACACAAATCCCTTTAATTTTGATATCAAAAGGTAAAGATTTTCTTTTAAATTTCTAGGCTATACAATACTTGTAGTCAAAAGAATAATATATGAAATGACAACTTTAAAAATTAATCTGGGTCAGTGTTTAATAACAGTGTTTCAGCCTGGCTCCTGGACCTACTGGTGTTATAAACTGAGTGAACTCATTTTAGATGATTTACTTGATCTCCTTGGTTCTTAATTACTTGACTGCAGAATAAGGAAATTAGACTATATGACTTCTGAAATTTTTTTAGTTAAAAAACCCCTATGGGACCCCCATGTCTAAAGAGAGATTGTCATAGAAAGCATAAGATGGTTTTATCAAAAACAGACAAAACAAAAACCAAACCCTAGCACAAAAAGAAGACTATCTTGCACTCACAGAAAAGTCACGGGAAGAGGACAAAAGAAAATTCAAGGACAGCATCCCTGTGGAGGACGAGGACTCCTGCCTGCAGATGGTCCAGAGAGGAGATATGGTCTGAATTTCCCATAAACCACTTAAACTTGTGGGGCGTTTGGACGAGTGATGTTAACCATTCCAAGTCTCCGTTTTCCCATCTGTAAAGGATGATGGATCTTGTTAGCGTGGTTTTGAGGAGTAAAAGGGATATAACAGGAAAACACAAAGTGGAGTCCTATTCTGTGAATGTTAACAGAGACCCTGAGTGTCAGGGGTGAGCATGGAGCAGATGTGGGGTTAGATGTGTGAATGGGATGAGGGATCCGCCTGCCTCCCAGGAGCTTAAGTAGGGAGCTTCCGCTTCCGGAGGAGGAGACGTTACGGGGCTTAGGCGTGGTTGTCATCACCCTAGGCTCTTGAGAACCGAGAAAGGTGACAGGGTTGCCCCTGTGGACACATAGAGAGACCCCCGTTCTCAGCAGGGGGATGTGAACTGCCAGAAATGGGGAACGCTAGAGCATTCTATTCTGTTTTTAGGAAAAATAGATTAGTCTCGCATACTTTTATCTCACTGTAAATTTGGGATTAGAATTTAGACTCTGAATTCCACAGCCTAGAACATCTAAATATGAAAATGGAACACAGAATTAATATTCTCTCCCCATTTTGCTGCTTGTATTCCTTTCTTATCTACAAACGCCTTCTCTTCTGCCTGGCCTTTTCTGCCGCTATTTATAGCATGTCTAAAATACAGCCTTCCAAACACAATACTCAAGATAAATGGTAAAATCATCTAGGCCACAATTAACTCAATAAAAAAGACAGGAAAATTAATTAATAAGAATGCAAATGTTTCTCTGTGCTCCTGTCGAGCAGCCCATATAACATTGCTATTTCCATCAACATTCCCTACTAGGTATTCTTGTTCTCTCTACACTATTCCTTTGAGCCACATTTTAAAAAGTGTCCATTTTGAATTTTTCAGGGAGCTTTCACCTTTTCAGGCTTAAGACATAGTTTTAAAATCTCATGACAATGAATATTTTGTCTGCCAGCATTCTACAACTTGCATTAGAAAACCAATGTGTACCCACTCCAGTATTCTTGCCTGGAGAATTCCATGGACAGAGGAGTCTATAGATAAGATAAGAGTCTGTCTGTGATTTAATAGTAATAAAATAATTTAAGCAGACCATTAAAAAAAATAAAACCAGTGTGCATATATACATATATATGGCTTCCCTGGTAGTCAGTGGTAAAGAACCAGCCTGTCAATGCAAGAGATGTAAGGGACATGATTTGAATCCCCAGGTCGGGAAGATCCCCTGGAGAAGGGCATGGCAACCCACTCCAATATTCTTGCCTGGAGAATCTCATGGACAGAGGAGTCTGGTGGGCTACAGTCCATGGGTCACACAGAGTTGGACACGACTGAGACAATTTAGCATGCACACACGTGTATACATATATATGGTTCCCAGGTGGCTCACTGGTAAAGAACCCACCTGCCAATGCGAGAGACGTAATGGATGCAAGTTCAATCCCTGGGTCAGGAAGATACCTTGGAGAATGAAATGGCAACCCACTCCATTATTCTTGCCTGGGGAACCCCATGGACCGCGGAGCCTGGTGAGTTACAGTCTATGGGGTTGCAAAAGAGTCGGACGTGACTTAGCAAATAAATGCCAACAACAATACATATATACATATATATATATATTAAATTTTACTAAATATGACCTGGATAACTGTTTTTTATTTTTGTATTTAAAGGAAAAGAGAGCTTGAACTCATTGTATTTTATAGCCAGGAAATAGTCTAATTATCTTAATTTCATTGTATTTTTAGAAATAAATTATTTATTGGCCCAACAAGAACTCTTTGACTCCAGTATACACTGGGAAAGTAGATATCTGTAACTTGAAAAATACAAACAAGAAGTAAAAAGTAATTCCAAAAGTAAAGGAACCCACAAATAGAAAACCTCTCAGACACAAAATCAGCTATACACTCAGAGCCCCTTTCTGAGACTCTGCTAACATAGAGCTCATGTCTCCAGACCATCTTTCATGCCTAGACTCTGGAAATCATTCACTGCCTATAGTGTTACAGCATCTCTTTGTGCCTAGGGTACAATAAAGAATTCTTCTGGAGTTATGTTTTTGTACACAAAATAAGATTGCATAGAATGCACTATTAAAGCTGGTATGTGAATTGTTGTCCCCTGCCTGCAATCCGGTAAGTGCAAAAATTGAAAGTAAGCATTTAGAAACTTTTATGTCAATCTGGCATTGCAATGACATCCAATGTGTGACTGGTGGACAGGTCTCCTTGAATGGGATGTAGACCAGTTCCAGTATTGTTGAATTCACCTTGAGGGTGTCCATGTCTTGAGAAGCAGATGATTCATGCCCAGTAAGACCACACATTGGTCTGCAGTAAATCAGAAACAGGTTGACAAACAAATAAACAGGCCTCCTTTACCATTTATGGTAAAGGCATTGATATCAAATGCAGTCTTTGAAAGCTGTTTTTTTTACAGAACACGTGAGCATCACTCCATTTCAGTAACTATGTCAATATAATATCATTTTCAGTGAATGTGTTATTCTCCAGTTTCTAAATTCAATTGTGTGTGTGTGTGCACGCACACTTAGTCATTCAGTCCTGTCTGAGTCTTTGCAATCCCGCCAGGCTCCTCCATCCATGGGGTTTCTCCAGGCAAGAACACTGGAGTGGGTTGCCATTCTCTTCTCCAGGGGATCTTACTGACCCAGGGTTTGAACCCAGGTCTCCCGCAGTGAATTATTTACCATCTGAGCCACCAGGGACATTTAAGTTCAATTTAAATTAAACGTCACTCAGATTTTAATTGGTGCCTGCACATCTCCTGAAACTGCCTTCTCCCAAGTGAGGACAGCATTACTGTGATTTGTGGACAGTGATACTGAGTTGGAAACGGTGGATGGCTTCTAAATGCTGTGCCCAGGGGGACCACCACCACATGGTTGAAGGGTCCTCCCTGAAAGACAATTTCATCCAGAATGAGGTCCAATTGCAGAAACTTCTGGGCAATATTTTAGCACTTAATAGCATAGTGGCCAAATCCCCAAAGTAATAGATGTCCTAAGAGTTCTGGAGACCCAAGGAGAATATCTTGTCAGCCTGGCACTTCCCGAGCTACACGGATGACAGAACTGACCCATCTTTTGCCCTCAAACTCGTTTCCCCTTTCCTCCACCTCTATTCCTAGTCAGTCATGAGCTGACCTCCTCCCCACCTCAGAGGTACCCTCAACATGGTGCTACGGATGGCTCCTGCCCAATGACAGGCGTGGGACAGAGGAAACCCACTTACCATTACTGGCCTGAACCGTGTGTGATGGAAAGGTTTTCAAGAGAGATAACATGCTTCACCTTGCCCTTGTTAAAATGACACAAAACAAGTGTTGGAAGGAACTTGCTTTTGTATCTATTTGGAGAGTAAATATGAACTCTCCAATCTCTTAGGCTAGGTCGGGTTTTTCTACCTTGCCAAAATTCAACTCTGGAATATTTTTAGCTCTATTTAGCATTTTCTTCATGGCTACCATCTTCTCCAAAGTCATCTTTGGAGAAGTCCAAGATCCTAGATACTTCGAGTACAGAGAGGATCTATTGCCAAAGGATAAAAGTATCCATGATACTGTCTCCCAAACCAGAAGCTTTCCTCTAGGGAAGTCCAAATTATAGTCAACTGATGCTTTGAACTGTGGTGTTGGAGAAGACTCTTGAGAGTGCCTTGGACTGCAAGGAGATCCAACCAGTCCATTCTGAAGGAGATCAGCCCTGGGTGTTCTTTGGAAGGAATGATGCTAAAGCTGAAACTCCAGTACTTTGGCCACCTCATGGGAAGAGTTGACTCATTGGAAAAGACCCTGATGCTGGGAGGGATTGGGGGCAGGAGGAGAAGGGGACGACAGAGGATGAGATGGCTGGATGGCATCACCAACTCGATGGACGTAAGTCTGAGTAAACTCCGGGAGTTGGTGATGGACAGGGAGGCCTGGCGTGCTGAGATTCATGGGGTCGCAAAGAGTCAGACACGACTGAGCGACTGATCTGATCTGATCTGATCTCTGAGAGAATGGGCCAGGGAAAGAAATGAATATTGGTCAGTCTAAATCAACATTAGGCTCCAGTATTCTGCCATATAGCAATGGAAGTGCCCTGTGGTTTTTACTACTTTCACACACTAAAGTGACAAATAGCCCTGTGTGTGTGTGTGTGTGTGTGTGTGCACGCACGCGTGCGCACGCAGGCGCGCTTAGTCGCTCAGTTGTGTCTGACTCTTTGCAACCCCATGGACTATAGCCAGCCAGGCTCTTTGGCCATGGAATTTTCCAGGCAAGAACAATGGAGTGAACATTGTACTTAATTGCATTGAGCAGCTTCAGCTACATGCAACAAATTCTGGTAAATTCTCTTCTCATGTTTATTCTATAAACAATATTTCTAATTTTCCTTGTTATGGTTTCTTAGAAACATTCATCACTTAAAAGTGAACATTTAATTTCCAACTACATGGGATATTGTTTAAGGTATCTTTAATATTAATTTATCATTTAGATTCTTTCTAATTTAAATGCTTTCTCCTCTGCAATCACTTCCTCTGTTTTTTCAGTTTTCTAACTTTGTTGAGGCTTTCGATGGCTAAGATCTCTCTTGGTAAATATCACATTGCATTTGAAAATATGTGGGCTAGTTTAAAATATCTTTTGATATTGATTTCTAACATAATTCCACAGTGATAAGAGAACAGACTCTGCACGATTTCAATTACTTTAGACCATGAAATTTTTGGACCTTGTTTTATGTCCCTGGATATGTTCCAGTGTCTCCTAGTTTACAGTCTATGGGAACTTGAATAGAATTTGTATCCTACTGTTGTGTGAAAATTATATAAATCTTAATTATGTTGAATTGGTTCACAGTGCTTTCCAGGCCTACTTTATTCTTATACCTCTCTGTATATTCATTCTATTAATTCTTGAGGGTTTGATATTGAAAGTCCAACTAAAAATTCTTAATTGATCTACCTAAAAAAATAATTGTAATATATAGTGGAACTATATGTAACTTTGTTCTATATTTTCCAAATCTCCTGTAAATGTGTTATCATACTTTCATAATCTAAAAAAATAAAAATTAAAAAAAAAGAATATTGGAGTGGGTTGCCATTTCCTATTCCATGGGATTTTCCTCACCCAGGGATCAAACCCATGTCTCTTGCCTCTCCTGCGTTAGCAGGAGGATTTTTTTACCACCATGCCACCCGGGAAGCCCAACAAATAGCAACTCCATTCCAAACAAGGTAAGAATGAGAGTGTTTTAAATATTCGTACCCATTTGTTAAAAAACAAAAAGAAAACATGATTTCTCGTTTTTCCCCTTTAGGCTTGAGCGTGCGCCCCAAGCCACTTGCCAAAGTTTCTGTCAGTGGACTGTTTTCAAAAGTTTTATTTCAAGATTTATTGCAACATTCCCAAGGAAACCAATCTTTTTTTGTGCTCAACAAAAAGCACAAATGTCATTATGACGTATTTTTGTAATTCAATATGTGGTGAGTAAACACTAATAATCTGGTCTATCCATTCCTAAACATGATTTTAAAAATACCAACTATAAAATTTTAGGTGAATAAACCCCAACAATTACCTTTTCCGAAAGAGTTAAAGTCTGCATGTTTAATAAAGCTGAGCGTTGCGGGCCGGTGGATCACTGCTGGTCCTATTCAGCGATCATTCGTTGTCACTATGTCTGGAACCAGCTCCCCAGGTGGCCCTAGAACCCGCCTGCCAGTGCAGGAGACCCAAGAGACACTGGGTCGATTTCTGGGTTGGGAAGATCTCCTGGAGAAGGAAATGGCAACCCACTCTATTATTCCTGCCTGGAGAATCCCACGGACAAAGAAGCCTGGTGGGCTACAGTCCAAAGGGTTGAAAGGAGTCGGACATAACCGAAGCCACTTAGCATGCATGCACACATGTCTGGACCAACTCTGTCCAACAGAACTTCCAGTGTTGCTGGAAATGTTCTTTATCATCATAGTCCAATATGGCAGTCACCGACTGCACATGTGTTTATCAAGTACTTGAATTGTGACTCATTAAGAACAGAGCCTTTCATTTCACTTAATTTTACTTTAAATGCAAATAGCCACATACGGCTAATGGTACCTTATTGGACAGTGCAGATATAAAACAGATATCACTGTTTAAATATAGAAAGAGAAACATGATTTGGCTTTTCTCTCAAAAATCTACAGAGTAATGGGAGAAATAAAATGCACACATAATTTTACATCAAAATCCCAATTGAATTTCTATGGAACTTAATAAAGGATAAAATTTATACAGAAGAAAAAAAAATCCCAAATTGCCAAGATGACTCTGAAAAGGAACAAAGTAAGGGGAGAGAAGGGATGAGACTTATCCTCCCAAATACTAAGAATTGTTACAGAATTATTGTGATTAATAGTAAAATACTGTCCTGGAAATAGACATGTAGAGCAGTAAAAGAGAACAAAGAGCCCAGAAACACTTTCATGCATTTTTCTTTTTCTTTTTGGAAGATGCAAAAAGCAGAAGCTATAAAACAAATTGACACATGGTACTACATCAGAATTTAAGCTTGTAGTCACCAAGACACCACAAACACGGTGAAAGGATAAGCCACAATCCAAGAGGAAGGGGATATATTTATACGTATAGCTGACTCACTCATTGCACAGCAGAACCGAACACAAAATTGTAGGGCAATTATTTGTTGTTCAGTCGCTAAATCGTGTCTGACTCTGCGATCCCATGAATGGCAGCACGCCAGGCTTCCCTGTCCTTCCCTGTCTCCCAGAGCTTGCTCAGACTCATGTCCATTGAGTCGGTGATGCCATCCAACCACCTCATCCTCTGTCGTCCCCTTCTCCTCCTGTCCTCAATCTTCCCCAGCATCAGGGTCATTTCCAGTGAGTTGGTTCATCACATCAGGTGGTCAAAGTAGTAGAGTTTCAGCTTCAGCATCAGTCCTTCCAATGAATATTCTGGATTGATTTTCTTTAGGATGGACTGGTTTGATCTCGGTGCAGTCCAAAACTCTCAAGAGTTTTCTCCAGCACCACAATTCAAAACCATCAGTCCTTCAGCACTCAGTCTTGTTTATGGTCCAAATCTCACATCTATACATGAGTACTGGAAAAAAAAAAAAAGCTTTGTCTACAGGGCCCTTTGTCAGCAAAGTGATGTCTCTGCTTTTTATTTGCTATCTAGGTTTGTCATAGCTTTTCTTCCAATTATACCAATTTAAACAAAAAAGATAAGCCACAGATTGAAGAGATAGAACATACATAGCTGACAAAGAAGCAAAGTAAACAAATAAACAAGTAATTTTCAAAAACTTTAGTAAGAAAAAAACAAGTGACAAAGAGAACACAGGCAGAGGATATGAGAAGTGACTCGCAGAAGACAAACCTGAATGATGAATGCTAAGTGCTAAGTCGCTTTCAGTCCTGTGCAACTCTTTACAACCCCATGGACTGTAGCCTACTATGCTCCTCTGTCCATGGGATTCGATGCAAACGTTCTCAGTCTGACCAAATTAGTAGTGTGTAAATCAGAACAATGCCACTGTGTTTCAAACCCATAGTGTCTGCTACTGCACTTGAGGGTAACAAGCACATGTGTTAGTGTGGATGGGGATGATCTCACAGGTTGCTGATGAGACATGAATTGGGGCCACCTACTGAAAGCAATTTGGCGACATCTGGTGAAGCTCAAAATAGGTACATACTATGGTCCTGACGCAACAGTTAGAGCTGGACATGGAACAACGGTCTGGTTCCACATCGGGAAAGGAGTACGCCAAGGCTGTATCTTGTCACCCTGCTTATTTAACTTATATGCAGAGTACATCATGCTAAATGGTGGGCTGGATAAAGCACAAGCTGGAATCAAGATTGCCGGGAGAAATATCAATAACCTCAGATACACAGATGATACCACCCTTATGGCAGAAATTGAAGAAGAACTAAAGAGCCTCTTGATGAAAGTGAAAGAGGAGAGTGAAAAAGTTGGCTTAAAAGTCAACATTCAGAAAACTAAGATCATGGCATCTGGTCCCATCACTTCATGGCAAATAGATGGAGAAACAATGGAAATAGTGAGAGAATTTATTTTTTTTTTGCACTCCAAAATCACTGCAGATGGTGACTGCAGCCATGAAATTAAAACATGCCTGCTCCCTGGAAGAAAAGCTACGACCAACCTAGATAGAATATTAAAAAGCAGAGACATTACTTTGCCAACAAAGATACATATAGTCAAAGCTATGGTTTTTCCAGTAGTCACATATGGACTTGTGAGAGTTGGATTATAATGAAAACTGAGTGCCAAACAATTGATGCTTTTGAACTGTGGTGTTGGAGAAGACTCTTGAGAGTCCCTTGGACTGCAAGGAGATCCAACCAGTCAATCCTACAGGAAATCAGTCCTGAATAATTATTGGAAGGACTAATGCTGAAGCCAAAACTCCAATACTTTGGCCACCTGTTGCGAAGAACTGACTCAATGGAAAAGACCCCGATGCTGGGAAAGATTGAAGGCGAGAGGAGAAGGGGACGACAGAGGATGAGAGAGTTGGATGGCATCACCGACGCCGTGGACATGAGTTTGAGTAAACTCCAAGAGTTGGTGATGGACAGGGAGGCATGGCATGCTGCAGTCCATGGGGTCGAAAAGAGTCAGACACGACTGAACGACTGAACTGAACTGATGGTCCTGACAGTCTATTTGTAGGCATTTACTTTAGATCAGTTCTTGCCAAGGGAACGTGCACTACAGGTTCACTGCTATATCATTTATAATTATGAAAAATTGAAAATGAGCCAAATATCTCTGGAATAAATTGTAGTACATCCATTCAATTGAATGATACATAGCAGTAAATGAGCTAGATCCACATTTATCAAGACTGACAGGTCTCAAAAATATAATGTGGAGTAAAAAAGGAAGTGACAGAAAAATACAGAGTATGGTACCATTTGTGTGAATTTCAAAGCACCCCAAGTGCTATGCAGGTTCCCCCCATTCTCCAAAAGTAGAGCCTTCCTATGAAACCTTTCCTAAGCTGAAATGTGGAAAAGCAAAGAAGCAATCACGTTAGGACACACCTTGCTAACAGATGCAGAAAATAAACAGAGATGAAGCACGGATGCTCATGGGCAGTTCAAACCTGTGCCGCCCTGAAGGTGAGATACTCCATGCAGTTTCTGGGGTAGGCGCTGCTAGGCAGGGCCACTCTCCCTGCTGGGGTGCACACTGCTGCTTGAACGACTCGCTGCAAAACAAATGCTGAACGCTATTTTCAATTTTCATCTTTCATTATAAAAGTGAAAATCCTCTTTGATTTCTTTTGGTTAGGAAAAAAACAGGTGCTGATGTCGTTCTTTCATAAAAGGGAAGTGTCATAAAACCAACTTTTGAAGAGCAGGGGACCCCTGAGTAGTTGTTTGTAGTACCTAGGTATGAAAAGGGTTAAATTATGGATGATATGAGTAACAACTTCATAACAGCTGTACCTGGACAAGGGAGGGCCCGAGCCTTTACCAAAGGGGGCCACACTCTGGCCTTCCTCTCCCCTAGGGCCAAGCCGGTGTACCCACCAGAAGCCCATCCCCCCTCCCATCTTCCTGCCCCTCACCTCCCACACTCCTACCCCCACCCCCCGCTGCGACCTGAGATCCCAGGATTCCCTGCCGGTGGTCCTGAGCCCTCTTCTTGGGCCTGCACGACTCTCCCCCAGGCCCACCTTCCAGAGAAAGGGCCTGGTAGATGTCCTGGGAAGACGCAGGGATGATAAGGATGAGACACGAAGGCACGTGATGAAGACTTCATCTGCGTCTAGGAGTCTTAGTTCTTCATAGCTGCACATCTAAGATATAACAAAAGAAGGCAGGAGGCCAAACAATTGATGCAGTTGAACTGTGGTGCTGGAGAAGAAAGTCCCTTGAACTGCAAGGAGATCAAACTGGTCAATCTTAAGGGAGATCAACTCTGACTATTCACTGGAAGGACTGATGCTGAAGCTGAAACTCCAGTATTTTGGTCATCTGATGTGAACAAATGACTCATTAGAAAAGTCCCTGATGCTGGGAAAGATTGAGGGAAGAAGGAGAAGACGGCATCAGAGGATGAGATGGCTGGATGGACATGAAACTGGGCAAACTTTGGGAAACGGTGAGGCACAGGGAGGCCTGGCGTGCTGCAGTCCATGGGGTTGCAAAGATTCGGACTTGACCGGGTGACTGAACAATAACAAGAAGAGGAACAAGACATAATTACAGGACATTTGCAAATTCTGGGGAGGGTGGGGGGTTTTATTACTTTCTTTATTAAGAGCTGACTTATACATATTAATAGCACTCCTCACGTGCTAAGCATGCTTTAGTCACTCAGTCATGTCCGACTCTTTGCAACTCCATGGACTGTAGCCCACCAGGCTCCTCTGTCCATGGGATTTTTCAGGCAAAAATACTGGACTGGGTTGCCATTTCTTTCTCCAGGGGATCTTCCCAAGCCAGGGATCGAACCTGAGTCTCCTGCATCTCCTGCCTTGCAAGCAGATTCTTTACCATGTTCTAAGTAATTTGTATTAAAAATGGAAAGGTTCCATACTACTCGATTTTACAGAAAAGGCTAAATATCTTGCCCAAGGTCATTCAACTCAGTAGAAGTGAGATTCAAACACTCCAAAGTCCGTGATCTTAGCAACTGCTCTAGGTCTACTTGTCCAAATGCTCAGATTACTTTATTTAAAATAAATATATAAGTTAAATAATTAAATTAAAATAGCCTGACAACAGCAATACAAAGGAAAATGTAGTGAAATTCCTTAAGAAGGTTCTTAGATGTGTTCAGAGCACAGACATGACTTAGAGAAGAAGGCGGTTGCGGTAGTTGCAGAGGACTCAGCAGAGGGGGTGCTGACATTCTGCCCAGGACTTGCTGGGCCATAGCTGTGAGGATGTGAGGGCAAAATGCCAGTAAGAAGAAACTTCGTGTGACAGATTTAGGGAAGTTAAGGAAGGATTGGAGGATTAGCAAGTTGTGTTATGTTTAGCTGTCACATGGGGGGACAATTTGGTTACGGATATAGGTTGGGATCTTGAAAGGGAGGGTGAGAAATGAGTGTTTAATCTGGAAACAAGGCAAGCCCTTCAAGGAAGTACCTCGGAGCTGCTCTGTGGGAAGGCAGTGAGGAGGGCGGGCTGACCCCAGAAAAGCTGCTGTGGGTGAGGAGCCCCCACGGCACTGTGGACAAAGACAGGGGTGGAGTAGAAGAGAAGAAGCCATACATGTGTGTGTGTGTGTGTGTGTGTGTGTGTGTGTGTGTGTAAGGTGTGGTGTCAGGAAGCATCCATTTATTCCACAAATGTTTACAGAGCAACTACTATAACCAAGCAATGATCTAGGGGGTCACAAGATAGAAATGAACAAAGCAGAACTTTCTGTCCTCATGAAACCTGCATCCTAGGCAGGGGATACCAGAAAAACAAGTAAATACAACAGGACTTCCTTGGTGGTCCAGGGATTAAAAATCTGCCTGCCAACGCAGGAGACACAGGTTCAATCCCTGGTCCAGGAAGATTCCACATGCCCTGGGGCAACTGAGCCTGTATGCAACGACTGCTGAGCCCACGAGCTGCACCTCCTGAAGCCCTTGCGCCCTAGAGCGGGGCTCCACAACGAAAGAAGCCACTGCGACTAGAGAGTAGCCCCCATCTCTCTCTACAACCGGAGAAAGCCTGCATGCAGCAAGGAAGACACAGCCAAAAGTAAATGAATAAAGCAAAGGAGTTAAAAGATACATATGTTAGATGGTGATAAGCACTTTGGAGACAGATGAAGCAGGGAAGGGAGCTGCGGGCTTGTCTGTATATGTGCACAAGTGTGTGTAAGAGTGGAGGGATGGTAAGCAGGGATGAGGGGAAGGCACATTGGAGTAAAGGCCTGGGGAGTGAGGGGTGTTGAGATGATATCTAGGAGTCTAGGACAGGGTTACGGTTACACCAAAAGGCAAGCTGGGAGGTGCAGCTGGGTGGGAGGAGGAGAGACTGAGTCTGGGGTCCTGGGGGTGGGGGCAGTCAATAACAGGGACTACACCCTCAAGTGTGAGACACGCATGCACAGAAGTCACTGCTAACTCAGTGAGAAACCAGCTTCAGCAGCTGGGATCAAGGATGCAAGAACGATCAAGAGAGCCAGAGCGATCATTCACTCAGCCCCGACTTTGTGCCCCTTCAAAGCGTTTTATCCTTCCTAGTACCAGGAAGCCTTAGGGCATCCCTGCAGTGGACTGGATTAACTCTGCAACAAAGAACAATAGGATTAAGCGCTAACTTGTCAAAGGGCACGGTAGGGGTCCGCCACTTTTCCGGCACTTCGTATGTAATAATTTGTTCAACTGTCACAGCAAGCCCACAGGGGATGTCTCATTTGACATGAAAAGACTGGACTGGCCAAGTAAGGTGCCCAAGGTCACAAGCTGGTGAAACAGCCAGCCTGGCTCCTGTCCTGATTCTGGATTAAAAAAAGAAAAAGAAAAAAGTCAGCCTGCACTCTACCAGCTTCTCCGCCCTCCGAGTAAAGAAACCTAAGGGTAGAAGCTTTTTGGACAGCTGGGGTGGGGGTCTGGGGAGAGAGCTGGAAAATTCTCAAGAAGGGGGAGGCTAGGCCAGGGCAGGCCGGGGGCTGCTAACAGCGCAGTGTGGTCCGCACACGCGAAGGCTGCAGCCTAGAAGGGGCTTCTCACCCGCCCGGGGAGGCATCGGAGCGCTTCGGCGCCTAGCAGAGGCCCGGACCCTAGACCGGACGCAGCTCTGCCAACCCTTGCGAGAAAAGTCAGGAGGCTAAAAACAGCCTTTCAAAGCAGTCAGCAAGCACGCTTTTTCAGGCGGTTTCAGGCAGAGAAGTGGCCTTGGCTAAAGCAACCTGTAAGCGTCTGAAGTCCCTTCTCACTTGGAACTCCAGGACTCTGCACAAGACGCTCAGCCTCTGTGGGCTGCCCAGCTGCTCCTTTTGAAAGGTGGACAATATCTGAGATGTCGCCAAAAATCTAACCTCGCGGAGTCCAAGTTCTGCAATCGGTTCACTATTCTGGGACCTGGCTGCCCGGCCTCGGGGTCGCGCGGGGCGGCTCTGCACCGAGAGGAGGAGGCCCGGAGGGGTGGGGGTGGGGGGGGCTCCCCGGGTCACAGGAGTGGGACCCGGAGCGCGGGCGTCCTCGGTCCCTCCACCAGGTTGCAGCCGGGACCCTCGAGAAGCGAGTTCCAGGAGCCCGGGAGTCGTTAGGTGGCCCTGGAACTTCCTTGTCTGGAAGCCCGACCCAGGCCCGCCCGCGGACCGGGCTGCTGGCAGGGACCGAATGGAGCCGCGCGCCAGCCCGGGAAGGCTGCGCGCGTCACTCGCAGTCTTGGGCCGGGTCCCCGGCGCGCGGTGGCGCTCCGCCAGGCCGCGCCACCCGGGCCCGGCCGCGCGCCCACCCCGGCCCCGCGGCGGCGTCCCCCGGGGGAGCTCGGCCCGGACCTCCGCGGACGCCCCCCTACTCCCCACGCCCCCGGGGGCGAGAAGCGGGGGCCCCGGGGCCCGAGGAGCGCCGTCCGCTGGCGCGGCGCCCAGGGGCGTGAGGCGGGGAGCGCGGGGGAGGCGGCCGGGGCGGAGGAGGCGGCCGGCCGGCCGGCGGGTCACTCGGCGGCCCGGGGCGGCGGGCGGCAGACGCGCTCGGGGGAGGCGGGCGAGCGCACCATGCCGTCCTTCGACGAGGCGCTGCAGCGGGCCGGCGAGTTCGGGCGCTTCCAGCGGCGCGTGTTCCTGCTGCTGTGCCTAACGGGCGTCACCTTCGCCTTCCTCTTCGTCGGCGTGGTCTTCCTGGGCAGCCGGCCCGACCACTACTGGTGCCGCGGGCCGAGCGCCGCCGCACTGGCCGAGCGCTGCGGCTGGAGCCCCGAGGAGGAGTGGAACCGCACGGCGCCCGCGTCC
This sequence comes from Bos taurus, assembly GCF_002263795.3. Lineage (NCBI taxonomy): Eukaryota > Metazoa > Chordata > Mammalia > Artiodactyla > Bovidae > Bos > Bos taurus. Next base: position 96,476,159 of record NC_037336.1, read on the forward strand.
CCCGGCCCCGCGTCCCCCGAGGGCCGCGGCGACGGCCGCTGCCAGCGCTACCTCCTGGAGGCGGCCAACGCCAGCGCCGCCCCCGGCGCGCTGAGCTGCGCGGACCCGCTCGCCGCCTTCCCCAACCGCTCCGCGCCGCTCGTGCAGTGCCGGGACGGCTGGCGGTACACCCAGGCCCACTCGACCATCGTCAGCGAGGTAAGGGGCCCGGCGGCGGCGGGCGGCGCGCGGATCCCCGCGGAGGCCGGGAGCCCAGCAAGCCGGCCGCCGGGACGGTGCGCGGAGGCTGAGACCAGTCGGTTACCTCCGGGCCCCCGCCTGCTTCATCCTGCACTCGGAAGGGCTGCGTCGCAACTGCCCGCCCCGGGGTTGTGGCTTTTCTTCCCCCTCTGCTAGGGAGTTGACGGGGCTTCCCTGGTTCAGCAGGTAAAGAATCCGCCTGCAATGTGGGACCACCTGGGTTCGATCCCTGAGTTGGGAAGAATCTCTGGAGAAGGGAAAGGCTACTGGCCTGGAGAATTCCGTGTTAATGGAGAGGTGCTTTCATGCATTGGAGAAGGGAATGGCAACCCACTCAAGTGTTCTTGCCTGGAGAATCCCAGGAACGGCGGAGCCTGGTGGGCTGCCGTCTATAGGGTCGCACAGAGTCGGACACGACTGAAGCGACTTAGCAGCAGCAGCTTTGGTTGCAAGGGTGAACGAAAACTGCCCTAGAAGCCGAGGGCTAAGATACTTCGCTCACGCCTTCTTGGGGATCCGAGCATCCAATGGGATGCGCGTTATCTCTGAGCTGTGTGTGAGCAAGTAGTCGGAAGGGACGTGTGGACGTGCGGGTAGAGAACCGCAGAGTCTGGGGCGAGCGACACGGAGCTGGCTGGTGGTCTCCAGCCGGCAGAAAAAGGAGAAATCTAAGTTTGAAGGCAGAGCCACCCACGTGATTATCTGAAATGCAAAAGGACAAAGGTCGAGGCTATCCTGGGAGCATGATTTTGGTAAAAACTCCTTTGGGGCAAAGAGCAACATTTGAGAGAAGTTGGGAAAGCTGAGGTTTTGAATTAAAAAAAAAAAAATCCGCCCCCCAAAGCATGCAGAGTGAACACCCCATGTACTGTGGGTGGCTGCTGGGCGCCGGGTGGGGGCACTCCTCACGGTTGGGGTAGCTGGTGCTGGCAGTCTCCACAGGCTCTTTGGGTACGTCTGGGTTGCAAAGAGTTGGATACGACCGAGCGACTTCACTTTCACAAGGAAGCAGGGCATTGCAGGTTAGGTGCCCTCTCCCTTGGTGGCAGGACTGTCTCTACCCTGGTCTGGCAGTTTGCATCTTTATCTTGGTTGGCTCTAACCTCAGGGACCCACTGAGCTTGGGTGGATGGGATGAGCAGTTTTACTGAACTTTGTTTGCAATCACAGATCAATTGAATTTCTAACAAATGATTGAATGTGCCCAGGCAATTTGGGGGGGAAAATGTCTTTAATTGATTGTCAGGAGGAGTGTTTAAGGACCTCTTTGAATAATGGGGGAAAACACTGGCTTCAGGGTTTGCAGTGCCTCTTCTGCCTGTTAACGGTGTTCTTTGGTCGGGTGACCACATCTTTCTGGTGTTGGGGTTGTCGATCTTTGAGGTTATGCATGCTCTGTGTGTGAACACACTGTGTAAAGTCCTCTGCTAAGAGCTATAGAGATCAAACCCCGGCCAGGCCATATCAGTGTGTGTCTGGGATGCTTTAATTTCTACCTAATTTGTGGGTCACCATCAGGACTTGCTTTATAGGCTGATGGTGTTATGGATTTCACTCTTGAAATGAATGGCCGTGGGAAAGGGTATTATCACCAGTACTTCCTTCGAGTTGCATCCAAAGTGGCTGCTTCTATTGCATCCAGCATGACTGCTTAATGCTACTTTCCAAGCAAACCAGCAGATGCCCCTTGGAGAGTAGACACCTGATTCTTGAAGACATGAATCTCAAATGAAGAATGAAAAATGAGCCTTAAAAGCAAAAGGCACACACACTGCAGGGGGGTTTCCCTGAACACATGACCCATGCACATCAGAGAAGAGAGACGTTGTGATATCTAACCTCAGATGCCTTATTCTGGACTCCCAGGCTTGTCTCAAGCCTTTCAGGGTTATTTCAAAAGAGGTTATGAAGTCTTACGATGCTCAAAAAGGCACTGTGGAAGATGAGAGCACCGCACATCAGGACCTGGGACTGCGTCCAGGTGGCTGTGTGGCTTGGGTGGATTGCTTGACCTCTCCGGGCTTAGCATTCTCGTCTGTAGTATCAGGGGTTGGATTCAGCCCTTTGTAGTCCTACCAGCGCCATCAGTGACATCACTGGATGGCTATTCTCAGTGTGATCAGCACAATGACAAAAATCTTCAAGGAAAACGAAAATGTTATCCAGAATCCTCTCTTAAGGCCTCTGACAAGTTTTGGAAATATATTAGAGATTATTTTTCCTTTTCTTTTGGTCCAAAACTGTTTGCTTCTTCTGGTTTGTTTTTAGTGTTTTGATTCTTGAGAGGAAGCCCTCAGTCTGTTCAGGAGGTTCAGCATCTAGAACAATTCCTTCCCTCTTAGAGTTCTTCACTGCTAATACACAGCTGTCTTTGGTTTTGCATGTGGTCCAATTAGGATTTATTTTTCATATTCTATCAGAGTGATGAAAGGAACTATAGTTCTATCTCTGACTCACACCGTGTACACAGTGTGTTTTCAAGGACTTAAAAATCTATTGTATTAATCATGGAAAGGGAGGGTGAATTGGGAGAGCTCAGAAGGTGGAAGGGGAGCTCAGATTCCAGAATGACCCCCTATGGCTGTCATATTTAATCCTTGCACCATTTCGGGAAAGAGAGCATTGTCCCATCTTTGCAGAAGGGGAGCCTGAGGCAAGAGAATATGAAGGGACCTCCCAGGGTCCCAGACCTTCCACGTAGCCAAGTTGGGTCTGGATCCAGGGGGTCTTGATTGTGAATTAGTCTCCTTTGGGCCAGGCAGCGCTCGGAGTCCTTGGAACGGGTCCAAGCAACACGATCCCGGATTGCTCACACTTCAGAACCTGCAAGAAATCTTGTTGAACGTCCCTGTTTACTTAGTTACTATCCTGGTCTCCACTGACCAGCGTATCATTTTGTTTCGTTTCGCTGTGTTGGGAACATGATACGATGCAGATGGGGCGGCTGTCTTCCCTGTCGTGGGAATGGCTTTCTGTGCTCCCCGCGTGAACGCTGCAGAATGGGCACTTCAACCTCAGCCATCCCTTTCTTCATCTTCCAAAGTGAAACAGGCGCCAAGGAGTGAAGTCAGGAGTCAGTGCCAAGTGCAGGGCTGTTTTAGTCCAGCTCTCCCTCCTGTTTATCCCGCTCTAGGCGATGCAGTGGGTTTTTCACCTACATTGAAGGTCCTCAGCACAAACTTTTCCAGTATCTGAATCTCAGCCTTATCTGGTTGCCAGACACTGGGCGGAAGAAAGCATCATGTGTTGCGGACAAGTCCAGGCCCTCGCCACCCAAATATTTCAGTTTCTTCCCCAGGGAGTAAGTCTTTGAAACTGATGTTGAGACTTTGAAATACTTGCTTGGTGGGCATTCCTCTCGAACTAGGATCAAGGCTTCAGAGCACCATTAAAAATAGATTGAATTGCCCTTTCTAGATTATTCTTTCTCCCACACATAAAACATGAAAGTAAATTTGAGGGCAGTGGCTGCCCCACTGAAGAAAGCGGAGCCTGCTTTGATCTTGGGGGCTGCCCTGGTGTTTCTCTGTCTCTGCTCTGCTTCTTGCGCATCCATCCCAGGACAGGCGCCCAACCTCAGAGATTAGAGCCATGAGTGTCTGGTCCTTGCTGTCCCACCAGTGTGGAGACGCGCTGCTGTCAATACCGGAGAGTGGAGGTTAGCCAGGCTCCCGGTTTATTCCGAGCTGAGTTTCTGATTTGCTCTGGGCCCTTGGGGAAGATCTTACTTTTCTATTGTTTTTATTTTTAACATGACGTGTGCCTTCCCTATTTTTTCTCTGAATCAACCTCACCAGAGCATCTATTTTGTTATTACTTCAAAGGATCAACTGTGGTACTGTTCATTTTATATTTCTCCTTTTTTATTTCTTTTTAGTTTCATTATATTTTTTAATATAAATAAAAAGTTATTTTATTGGTATATACTTAATTTACAAGGAATTTCTACTGTACAGCAAAGTGATTCAGTTATACACGTGAAGTGAAGTGAAGTGAAGTCATTCAGTCGTGTCTGACTCTTTGCGACCCCATGGACTGTAGCCTTGTAGCCTATCAGGCTCCTCTGTCCGTGGGATTTTCCAGGCAAGAGTGCTGGAGTGGATCGCCATTGCCTTCTCCAGGGGATCTTCACGACCCAGGGATCGAACCTGGGTCTCCCGCATTGCAGGCAGACGCTTTACCGTCTGAGCCACCAGGGAAGCACTTAAATTCTTTTTCATATTCTTTTCCATTGTAGCCTACCACAGGATATTGAATATAGTTCCGTGTGCTGTACGGTAGGTCCTTGTTGTAGAATTTAGATTCTTCATTTCAATTCTTTCAGTGGTTACCCCTGAAATTTTACCAAGTTTACTTAACTGAGTCCGAATTGAATACTGCAACCTTCTCCTAAACAATCTGGGATCTTAAACACTTTGATTCAGTCCCTCCTGTATCACAGGCATTAGTAACCAATATTTTAGGTTTGTTCTTTCATTGTTAATTTATGGATTTTGTGCAAATCATGTATGTTTGGTTCACACTTGCCCTCGTCTACTCATCATTCCATGCCGTTTCACTTTCCCTGCTTTTTTTTCATGTACATCTTTAAAACATTTTTATTTAGTTTGTATCTCTTGATGGTGAATGTTCTCCACTTTCGTTTCTATGAAAATGTCATTTCACCATTATTCTTGAAAGATAATTCTGCCAGGTAAATAGTGTTATTTTGCCAGTTATTTTTCCTTAGCCCTTTCAGGCAGAGAAGGCAATGGCACCCCACTCCACTACTCTTGCCTGGAAAATCCCACGGACAGAGGAGCCTGGTAGGCTGCAGTCCATGGGGTCGCTAATAGTCGGACATGACTGAGTGACTTCACTTTCACGTTTCACTTTCATGCATTGGAGAAGGAAATGGCAACCCACTCCAGTGTTCTTGCCTGGAGAATCCCAGGGACGGCAGAGCCTGGTGGGCTGCCATCTATGCGGTCCCACAGAGTCAGACACCCTAAAGTGACTTAGCAGCAGCAGCAGCAGCAGCCCTTTCAGGATGTGAACTCTGCCTCGTAGCTCTCATTTTTGCTTTTGAAAAGCCTGTTGTTAGTCTAATTGTCCTTTTCTCTTGGGTTGTGTCTAGGTGGGTATTTTTTGTATTTATCTAGTTTAGTATACATTGCTTCTAAAAGGTCCCTGGCATATAGTAGGCATTCAGTAAATAGCTCTTGAATGAACCAATTGTATTTTCTTTAACTGCAATTTTTAGTTCTTTGGCGGGTTCTGGAATATTCTCAACCATTATCTCTTCATTTCTTAGTTTCTACTCTTTCTTTCTGAAATTCTAATTAAACTTAAGTTGAACCTTCTTTATCTGTCCTTCATGACTCTTAACCTTTCTCTCATATTTCCCGTTTCAGTATCTGTATGTTCAGGTAGCTTTTCAGACTTATCTTCCACATCACAATGTTTCTATTAGCACAATCAAATCTGCTGTTTAATGCGTTCATTGAAGTTTTGTATTTCAGCCCTTATCTTTTTCATTTACCAAAGTCATATTTTTTATCTTTCAAATATCCCTGGTCGTGTATTGCTAGTCTCTTATCGTTTGCTCATTTTTGTGTTTCTGTTTTTCGGTTTCTTTAAATGTTTTACATATGACTAGAATACTGGAGTGGGTACCCATTCTCTTCTCCAGGGGATTGTCCCGACCCAGGGATCAAACCTGGGTCCCCTGCATTGGTAGGCAGATTCTTTACCATCTGAGCCACCAAGGAAGCCCAACTCTATATTTTATATTTGGTAATTCACATCCCCAAAGATGTTCCAAATGTCTCACTTGTTGTTTGTTATGTGTTTGGCATTTGTGTGTGTGTTCGTTGAGCTTAATGAGTGAGCAGTCATCCCGGTGTGTGTCTGCAGCTTGGTGTTGGCCGCAGAATGGCCAAGCAGGTCCATGCAGTGATGTGTGTATGAACCTAGAGCCAAAAGAGATGAGAACACAAAAGCTCATCTCCTGCTTTCTTCTGGCAACTTATTTATTATATTACCAATGACAGCTCAATTGAAATTTATTTAGCATTTACTATATGCTGGGCAGGCCTCCCTGGTGGCACAGTGGTAAAGAACCCACCTTGCCAATGCAGGAGACATAATAGACGCAGGTTCAATCCCTGAGTCGGGAAGATCCCCTGGAGGAGAAAAAGGCAACCCACTCCAGTATTCTTGCCTGGAGAATCCCATGGACAGAGGAGCCTGGAGAGATGCAGTCTGTGGGGGTCGCAAAAGAGTCAGACACGAGTTAGCAACTAAACACAACGTATGCTAAGCGCTGACTAGGCTGGTGTACGAAGATGGCTAAGTCTCCCATGAGCTCAGGGCCTGGCAGAGAGACTTGCCCGGAGATAGCAAAAGGCCGCAAGTGGTGACAGGTGTGGTGAAGGGATGCCTTCTTCTGATTGACTGGGGCTGAATCAAAGCACTGACCTTGACCACCGCCTCGGGGGACAAGGAGGAGCCCGAGAAGAATATATGAGGAGGAAAATGTTGCATGTGCACACGCTCTCACCTTCATCCTTATTTATTTGTAGCCATTCAAATGTCCCCGGATCAGTGACTGATGCATATTCCTGGGACCCACCCACAGACGTGGACTCAAAAGATGGGAGTGGTGTTCGGGAATCTTCATCGTTCACACACGTGTGAGGCCCTTGCAGGTGGCCCCGAGACCACATGAGGACCGTGACAAGATCCTCGTGGGTGGAACAGCCTATGTGTGGTTGAAGCGAGTGCCAGCTCCCCCAGACACTCTGCAGACCTTTCCTCAACCGGGAGTCCCACGCTTTATCTGATGAAGTGCTGCGGTGTACTTGCAGAAAGCTTGGGGGTCTCCAGAGGCAGGCAGCTGACAGTAAAACCCTATAATTGATTGGAATGAGGTGCCCACAGCTGCACCACACTCTCTGGGAATCTTGGTGCACCATGGGGTGGGGCTTTGGGCACAGACAGGGGTGCAACCACAGGGGATGGCCAACAGATAAGGCATGGATGTCTGTACTTTGTTATGTACGGGTTAAAGACCCTAGGCATAAGGCGGTTTTCTGTAACATCGCATGGAAAAACCCAAGCGAACTTTTTGGCCACCCTTATATAATGGAAAGAACATCCCTGTCCTTTGGGGTCAGAGAGATCTCAGCCTAAAGCCCAGCTGCTCCATGTTTCCACTTTTAAGGACAAATCGCAGAACCTGCCTGAGCCTCAGTTTCCTCAGCTCTAGAAAGGACGTAATTAGGAATTCCCTTGCAGTCCAGTGGTTAGAACCTGGTGCTTTCACTGCCTTAGCCCAGCTTCAGTCCCTGGTTGGGGAAGTAATATCCTATAAGCTGCCCAGTGCCACACACACACACAAGAAATTTCCCTGTAGCTCAGATGGTAAGGAAGCTGCCTGCAGTGGTGGAGACCTGGGTTCAATCCCTGGATCAGGAAGATCCCCTGGAGAAGGAAATGGCAACCCATTCCAGTATTCTTGCCTGGAGAATTCCATGGACAGAGGAGCCTGGCAGGTTACAGTCTATGGGGTCGCACAGAGTTGGACATGACCGAGTGACTAACACACACACACACCCAGTAACACTTTCCTTAGTGATTGCCCCGCCATACCCATGTAGAGTGCCTATCACTGTGCCTGGCCCTAAGGGATGCTCAAAAATTGGATCCTGTTAACTTATAGAGTCTTGAGCTGGATGGGGGTGGGGGAGGGAGAGAGGAGATAGATGCTGGTTCAGACTTGGCCCTGGAGCTGTAGCTTGCTGGCCTCTGGTTAAGTGCAATACATCACTAATAAACTTACCTTCTATGTTAACGGGCACTGATTTCCACTGAGGCCGAGAGTACCGTGTCCTTTTCCGCTGAGACGCACAGCAAAGCTGTATTTCCCAGCTCCCCTTGCAGCTCGGGGTGGAGGTGGTCCTGTGATGGAGTTCTGGTCAGTGATGTTGAGAGAAACACATACCTGGAGGCAGGAAAACCTTCCTCCTCGCAGTCTCCCCTCTTCCTTCCTCCCCTCATCTGCGTGCAGAGAATGCCAGGGCCCCCAGAGAGGGCCAGGTCCTTAACGGGATGGGGTGCAGATCTTGAAGCCTGCAGGAAGAGGGGCCCCTATCTTCCTCCCCTTTATCTCCTCTTCGTGAGACTGTGGAATGTAAACTGTCTTATGTGAAGCCACCGAGATTTGGGGAGTGGTTTGAGCCTCCCCTGACAAATACACATTTTGTTGTGTTTCTTAGAGGCTGCCGGCACCTGGTGCAATGGTAAGGAAGCTGGTTCCTTCAAGACGGTCCCCGCCTTGGTCTGTATACAAGGTCACCATGACCTTGTCCAAGGGCCCTGCAGGCCCCCTCCTCTGCAGGCTTCCCTCCTGCAGCCCCTCCAGGACATGCCTGGTTGTCCTCCCTGGGCTGTGAGTATGCCGCTTCCTTTTCTCCAAATACCTTTCCTCTTTCTTTTTGAGGCTGGTGCATTTTTTTTTTTTTTTTAATGTAAAGATGCATCTATGCTGTGTGTTCAATTGTGTCCGCCGCTTTGCAACTCCACGGACTGTAGCCCTCCAGGCTCCTCTGTCCATGGGATTCTCCATCAAGAATACTAGAATGGGTTACTATGCCCTCCTCCAGGGATCTTCCGAACCCAGGGATCGAACCTGCGCCTGTTGTGTCTCCTGCATTGGCAGGCAGATTCTTTACTGTCTGAGCCACCTGGAAGCCCAAAGATGCAGCGAAGAGTTACCTGTCCCAGAAATGTACCTCCTTCTCCCCTCCTCTCCTCCCCCTGCCCAACCCGGGGGGTCTGGTCCCCTTCCTCTGCCCAACCACCCTCTCCGTGTGCTGAATCAGACTGCAGCTTTCTTGAGGGTGGAGGCTATTTAATAAACATTTGTGATGAAATCACAAATGGCATTTAATAAAATCTTGGTTAAAGTAAGAAGTAAACGAGGAAGGGATTGAGTGACAAATGTGCCCCCTTTTAGAACTTTGGCTCGGCCAGCCCTGAACTTGACCTTCATAGATTATAATAAGCTCTTTCCTGCAACAGTGCTGCTTCACTTTTGCACTAATCCTGTATGTTAATTTAGAGAAAAATGGACATTTTAACAATTTTGATTTTTGAACATGGTGTATTTGGTGTCATTTGAACATGATGTGTTGCTGAACTTTCTTAGGTGTGATTGAATATCATTCACGATGTTTTATACTTTTCAGTAGGAAGCACAAACACAGATTCCCTGGATTTATTCCTAGGTCCTTACTTTATTAATAACTTAATTAATAATTAATTAAGTACAGTGCTGCTGCTTCACAGCTTAACCCTCCAGGGCTTGGGTCTCCCTCTCCTTCACGCCCACGGGATCTGGTGAATCATGGGGTGGCTGGGGTCCTGTAGGAAGTCCCCCCAACTTCCTGGAGCAGGGGGACAGCAGCCCGACCGCTGACCCCTGTCTGCCAGGGTCTCTGTCATCCTGAGTCTTAACTGGGGGATGCGGCAGGAGGACCGCTGGCTCTCGGGGCCATAATTTTAGGTGCTGACGTCCACTATGCAGAGTAGGCTTTTCTCAGCTGTCCTGGCGCTTTCGGGCCCGTCTGTGTCGTCAGCCGAGCCGGGCACAGGTGCCGGGTGCAGGTCAGCGAGGGGCGCCCGGGGCCGGCTCCCAGCAGTTCAAGGGCGCACAGCTGAGCCCTCCAAGGCCTTCGGGGGTGGGGTGCGGGAACACTGCCCACCTGTCAGAACAAAATAAAACACCTTCCATTTTTCCTCATTTTTTGTCTTAAACTATAGCCAAGAAAGGAAACTTGCTTCTATTCTGTAAGGAAAAAGTCAAGTTTCTTAAGGTTCCCGGTGCAGCCCTCTAGAAGGACAATAACACAAGCACAGTAAATGATGATTGGCGTGACTTTTTATCCGAGTGAGTTCGGTAACATGGCTTTTGAAGGATTACTGTGCTCTGACTGTTCTGTGCTTGTAATAAACCAAGTATTAATAATTTGGGGGGTGGATGCTTGTATAATACTAGAGAAAAACAATGAGGGATGCAGTTGAGGGACCCATACAAAGATGAATAAATAAATGATTTTTTTTTTCCCAAGAAAATCTTGCATTTCAATGGTATGACTAGTATGGGCCCCACCAAGTACATCCCTCAAAGTGCACGACTGATTCAGAACTTATCTTTAAAACCTATGATCAGGGAAATGAAAAATAAAAGTCCTTAGATGCGTGTGGTGGTTCTGTAGAATATTTTCTACAAGCTTGAATCCTAGTCTCTGATTAAATCAGTGAAGTGGGTGTTGTACAAAGGGCTCTGATCCCAGGCACGGGAACCTTGGCACAGGTTACTGGGAGTAGCCTTCTTTTATGGGTTTTGTGGTTAACTTGTATTTATTTGTAATAAAACCCGAAAATAAGTGTGGCAGACTATGTTTTCTTATTTCTTAGAAAACGGTTCAGGAACAAAATTTGGAGACTTCAAATAAGGTGAGGGGTGAGAGACGCGCCTCTTGCTGGGCGTTTCCGGTTCCTACGCAGGAAGCAGCAAACCGTCCACCTTGTGCTCCTCCTCCAAAGGGCAGGGGACATTTGCTTCCTGGGTTGGCATCAGCTACATTGTCGTGGTTGTTCAGTCGCTCAGTCGTGTCCAACTCTTTTGTGACCCCATGGACTGCAGCACGCCAGGCTGCTCTGCCCATGGAACTGTCCAGGCAAGAATACTGGAGGGGGTTGCATTTTAGCAGTTATCAAAATAGAACACTTTGATTTTTCTTGTAAGACAAGTTAGTAGTGTATCATAGTATAGACCACGATTTTATTTTTTATGAAGTGAAAAGCTTATTTTATGACTGCTTGTGTAACACAGAGACAGATTTGGTTAAATAGCAGTTTTCAGTGAAAAGCCATTAGCTCCGTGGTATCCAGTGTGAGAGACCCAAGTAGTGAAAGTGAAAGTGGCTCAGTCGTACCCGACTCTCTGCGACCCCATGGACTATACAGTCCATGGAATTCTCCAGACCAGAATACTGGAGTGGGTAGCCGTTCCTTTCTCCAGGGGATCTTCCCAACCCAGGGATTGAATCCAGGTCTCCTGCATTGCAGGCGGACTCTACCAGCTGAGCCACAAGGGAAGCCCAAGAATACTGGAGTGGGCAGCCTATCCCTTCTCCAGCAGATCTTCCTGGCCCAGGAATCAAACTGGGGTCTCCTGCTTTGCAGGCAGATTTTTTGCCAACCGGTTTACCAGGGAAGCCCACGTAAAGACTTAGATAGAGCCAGGGCCTCAGCAGGTCCTGCTGCCCAGAGGGAAGAATGTTGTCCTGATTCTTAGGACAGGGGACCTATGAGACAGTTTGGTATTGGTGACTCCCAAGCTCTTTGAAAGCTTTTGCTCTTCGTGTTATGAAGATTCTGGAGTTAGAGCCCACCTCCTCGGGAGCCTGAGGGTACCACTCCCCGCCCCCCTAACCCTGGAGATACCAGAGCATCCATTGTCTGGATGGTGCTCACGTGAAGTCGGTGGGCCCGCTCCCAGTTGCGATCAAGGCTCCCCACCTTGAGCACAGCGCACGCCCTCTCATCATTCTCTCTGCTTGACAGCGTCATGTCTCGGCCGCCTTTCCCAGTGGTGGCATATGCCCCTCGGACGCACAGGGTGGATCTGATGTCACGGGGCCTCTGCCGGCTGGACCCGGCATGTGGCCGACAGCACAAGATGAAAGACAACATGTGTGTCTCTTGCTCCCAGGACGGATGCTGTAAGCTGATGCCTCTCAGACACCAGCAGAAAGGCCAGGCCCCAGGACCTCTTGAGCTCAATGGTAGCACATTTATGGGAGTTTCAGGATCACGGAGAAGACAGTGTGTGCTTTTAATACAGCTACTTCTTTAATAAGAGAAATGTTTTGAGACATTTATTGAGAAACGAGTGCTCTTACATTGTCCTCCAGCGAGGATTTCAAAGCAAACCCTCATGGGGAAGTCACGGTGGACAGTTCATTAAATTGTATTAAATATCCGGGGGAGAGGAGAACACTAAAATGGAAAGTAGTCACATTTAATTTGGCATCGATTTTTAAAAAATCAAATAGAGAAGTTTTAGAGTTTCTGGAGTGTAAAGGAAATTGTTCAAGAACCATTCCCACAGAGAAGCTTGCTCTTTCTGTGTCTGTCTCAACTACGTGGTAATGATGGTCGTAACACACCCACCTGAGGCACCTATTGTCCACCAGCCAGCGTTGCCATAGGAGGACCATGATCCCCTGTCCAGCATGTATATATACAGGGTCTTCCCCATGGAGAAGGAAATGGCTACCCACGCCAGTTTTCTTGCCTGGAGAATCCCATGGACAGAGGAGCCTGGGGGGCTACAGTCCATAGGGTCACAAAGAGTTGGACACGACTGAACTGAACACTTTGGGCTTCCCAGCTGGCACTAGTGGTAAAGAACCTACCTGCCAATGCAGGAGACGTAAGATATGCGAGTTTGATCCTTGGATGTGGAAGATCCCGTGCAGAAGGGCAAGGCAACCCCCTCCAATATTCTTGCCTGGAGAATCCCATGGACTGAGGAGCCTGGCAGGCTGTAGCCCATGGGGTTGCAAAGAGTTGGACATGACTGAGCAACTGAACAACCAGAAAAGGGCACTTCCAGAAGAATTTTGATTTTTAAACCAAACCAAGTGCATTACAAAATGAAATAAAGCTACCTTTGTATTTATCAGCTGTAGAAAGTTAGCCAGTGACCATTTATTGTTGCAAAATTGAATAAATGATCAAATTTTAGACCAGAACTGGTTCAGTGTGGCCTCTCTCTAAGGCAAGTGAGTGGCTAAGAACACAGGCTCACTAGGTGTGTGAGCATGGGCGGATTTCCTAGATTGAGACTTTTCCGAGCTCGGGTTCTCACACAAAAAAGGGAATGATTGCATTTATGGAGTTCTGATGGGAGATTATGCACAGAACGCATGCATAGCCATTGTCTGCCCCTCCCTGGTTACAGATATTGAGCGTGGGCCCCTCTGTCCACTCTGAGAGGCAGCTTTGGCCTGGGAATGCCCGAGGGAAGACTTTGGTGGACAGAACGGTGAGATTCGCGCCGCAAGGGACCCACGCCCTGGAGCCGGTATAGCTGGAGCTCAGTTATAAAGACTAAGACACGACCCACGATAGACTCCTTGGAGCTGCACGCTTTGGCAGGACGTCTGAGCCTCCACTGCTTCAGCTCCCTCGGGCCGTGTGGGTCTGGGCGGGTTATGGCCCCCTGGCACTCCCTGGCAGGGCCACAGCTCTGCCCACTTCCTCTTCTCCAGCCCCAGCTTGTGTGAGAGATTTGGAAAAGAACTACAGTACCATTCTAATATGAAACTCTCTATTGTGCGTTTTCTTCACAAGTACCAGAAATCTTTCAATAAACGTGGACAGAAAACATCTGCCTAAAAAGGCTCTGGGGAGAAGGCCACCAGTGGGGCTCGTGCTTCTGTTCTGCTGGGTCAAGGAGACAAATTTGCTTCGTATTTTGGGACAGTTTGCCGCGGCCTCATACTGTCACAGTTTGCTTGTCCTGTCATGAGAACCTGGCCTCAGAGAAAAGACCGAATGACTCCCTTTGGCCCCTGAAATCTAAGAAATGAGAGCAGAGCCGTGACAATGGGTCAGGAATTGTGACTGTTGAGGTTCAGATTGGGGTTGAGGTAAATTTGGGCTAAGTTGCTCTATAAATTAAGCAACCCAGTTCTCTTGACATTGAATAGACACTAAAATGTAAACCATGAACGTGACTTAACACCAAGGAAGGACGAAAAGTCACACCGTAACGTGCTACACGGGCTTCCCCGGTGGCTCAGACGGTAAAGCATCTGCCTGCAACTCGGGAGACTCAGGTTCAATCCCTGGGTCGGGAAGATCCCCTGGAGGAGGAAATGGCAGCCCACTCCAGTATTCTTGCCTGGAGAATCCCATGGACAGAGGAGGCTGGCAGGCTACAGTCCATGGGATCCCAAAGAGCTGGACATGACTGAGCAACTAACAATGTACTATGTATAACCGTAGAGTTATTGACACAACTTTCCTGCTTAGAAACTTTCTTCTAAGAAGAAAATGACCAGATGACATTAAAATACAGTAAATGGTCAGCTCATTTAATCCTTGCACACACCATCAGGCATGGTTTGTTATCCCTGTTTTGTAGAGTGGGGAAGGCAGGTGCAGAGGGATTAAGTAACTCACCCCCTGTCATGAGCTGCAGGATGAGAGAGCTGGAAAAGGTATTTTTGATGTCTGAACCAGCAAGAGTTTTTATTTTCTCTTTTTGGCTGTTCTGGGTCTTAGTTCCCTGAATAGGGATCGAACCCATGTCCCCTGCATTTCAAGGCAGATTCTTAACCACTGGACCACCAGGGAAGCCCCTGAAAGAACTTTATTGATGATCTCTTACCTAAAGTTGCTTTACTAGTTGTCAGAAAATAAGGGGACCTTGTTCAGAGAAGACAGTCTGGGGAGGGGGGATAGAAACCTCAGGCACCACATGCGCCCCGCGTGGAAAGTCTTCCCATAAAAGGACTGCTTCACCCAGTTCAGGGTCAGAACACAAAGCAGGTGGAATGGATATGGGAAACCTATAATTGCCATCCTTGATCTGAATCATCAAAAAGGCGATTGCTCCATTTACAGGAACTAAGATTTCATCTGACCTAGCTTTTAATACGGAGAAGGCAATGGCACCCCACTCCAGTACTCTTACCTGGAAAATCCCATGGATGGAGGAGCCTGGTAGGCTGCAGTCCATGGGGTCTCGAAGCGAAGAATCAGACATGACTGAGCGACTTCCTTTCACTTTTCACTTTCATGCATTGGCGGAAGAAATGGCAACCCACTCCAGTGTTCTTGCCTGGAGAATCCCAGGGACGGCGGGGCCTGGTGGGCTGCTGTCTATGGGGTCGCACAGAGTCGGACACAACTGAAGCGACTTAGCAGCAGCAGCAGCAGCTTTTAATAGCTAGAGTCTGTTAACGTGTCTAGTAACCACATATTTTGCATCATCCAGGTTACATTGTTTAATATTAGTGATTTTTTTTAAACTATGTGACAAGGTACACTGGGGCTTCCCAGGTGGCACAAGTGGTAAAGAACCCGCCTGCCAACGCAGGAGACCCAAGAGACACAGGTTTGACCCCTGGATAGGGAAGATCCCCTGGAGGAGGCCATGGCAACCCACTCCAGTATTCTCATCTGGAGAATCCCATGGACAGAGGAGCCTGGCAGGCCATAGAGTCACAAAGAGTTGGATACGACTGAAGCGACTTAGCACACAAGATACCCCTTCCAGGAGGTGGGGCTCCCTCCTCCCGCTCCTCCAGCTCGCAGGCCGGATCCCTCCTTCTGCAGCCCCCATCCCCTCCTTCCTGTTCTCTGGATTCGATTCCAGATCCAGTTCTGCCCCCAGGGCCATGGGGGACCCGCACTGTACATCTCGGGCAGGGTTCCATCCTGCTCGCCCTCAGGCCTCAGCTCCTTCTGGCCGGCCCGCCAACCCTCCGCGTCCCTCACCCCGTTCCTCTGTTCCCCTCGAACTGCCAGCCTGCCCCTCCCCGCCCCCACCCTGGCCGCTCACGCTGGGCTAAGACCCTCGGGTTACATTTCCGGGAAGCGGAAGTCTTCATTCTGTGTGCTGCCAACAGAATACGGAAGGCACCCGCGTCGGCTCCCACCCTTTCCTCCTGCTGACGCATCACGACGGAATCACCGCATCCCGAAGAAGGCGTCTCGCTTCCCCTTGTGCAGAGTCCTGCCCCCGTCCCAGGCATTGCTACCCTCCACTCCCACCCTGTCCCTCCACGAGCCTGGCTGCTGCACTTAAATACCCTGCAGGACTCCCCGGGTGGCTCAGTGCTGAAGAATCCGCCTGCCAGTGCCAGAGACGCCAGAGACGCGGGTTCGATCCCTGGGTGGGGAAGATGCCCTGGAGGAGGGCATGGGAACCCACTCCA
This sequence comes from Bos taurus, assembly GCF_002263795.3. NCBI lineage: Eukaryota > Metazoa > Chordata > Mammalia > Artiodactyla > Bovidae > Bos > Bos taurus. The sequence goes on from NC_037336.1 coordinate 96,492,400, forward strand.
GTATTCTTGCCTGGAGAATCCCCATGGACAGAGGAGCCTGGCGGGCTACAGTCCGTGGGATCACAAAGAGTTGAACACGGCTGAGCGTGCGCGCACACACACACACATGCGGCACAAATACGCTGCAGTGTGTCTGGTCTACACAGCACCCTCCCGGTGCCTGTTAGCTCCCCCAGCTGAGGACTCGCATTCCCCCGCGTCAGTACACTTCTTCGCAGGGTTGTCGGTCCGATGGCCTCCAGGTTCTCAGCTTTCACTCTCTCTCCCCGCCGCCAGTCCCCTCTGTCCCCACCGCGGCCTCTGGAGACCCCAGGCCGCTACTCACCCCCACCTCGCTCCTGCTCTCGCTTGGAGCCCAGAGTGCCACCTGTGCCCCCGCGGGGAGCAGGACTCACCCTCCTTAGGGACCTGCTGCCAGAGTCTCCAGTTCACATTTCACCGTTGTGCTCATTCTGTGCGTCCCAAACCGTCTCCCGTTTCACTCCGGCTGTTCCGTCCAATGTGTTCAGAAGCCAAGCACATTTAAACGGATGGGCACTGCTGGGCTCCTGCACGCTTCCAGGAACCCTGGATCCCAAATCTGGAGAAGGTCTGCATAAGTCTTCTATTTAGTAAAATGCTGAAGTAACTGAACTGTCAGGTCATTTGTTATCCCCACCGTTGCTCTGATTACCAAGTGCCTACTTGGAAAGCAGATGCTCTCAGGAGATGTTCAGCCTGAAGACTTCATCCTGCCTTGCTTCTTGACTTTGGCAGCGATGACTACATCCATTAACCACCCAGCCCTCAGAGCCTGATAGAGTGTATTGATAAACCATCCCTGAATGCCTGTGTTTACTTGTTAAACCTTCCCAGTCAGGTCAGAATTCATGAATGCTTCAAAGCATCATGTGAATAATGCATGCTAATGTTTTCCACACTGTTATGAAAAAATGTAACTCATAAGGACACACGCACCTTGGAGACAATGTGGGTTCAGTTCCAGACCACCAAAATTCATCAAATATTGCAGTCAAGTCAGAAACACAGTTTTTTTGGTTTTGCAGTTGCATATAAAAGTTATGTTTACAGTACACTGTAGTTTATTAAGTGTACAATAGCATTATGTCTAAAAAACAGTGTACATGCCTTAATAAATGATGCTGTTGGAAAAATAGTGCCGAAAGAGTCGCTTGATACAAGTTTATCACAGACCTTCGATTTGTTAAAAAACATAGTGTCTGCAAAGTGCAGTATGACAAGGTGTATCTGTAACGGAAAACAGTACAAGACTTTACTACCTCGTCAGCTCACTATCAGAGCGATTCCCATGATGTGCTGGTGATGTTCATTGGTTGGTTGGTGTTCAGTCACTGAGTCATGCCCATCTCTTTGTGACCCCCATGGACTGCAGCACACCAGGTTTCCTTGTCCTTCACCATCTCCTGGAGTTTGCTCAAACTCATGTCCATTGAGTTGGTGATGCCATCCAACCATCTCATCCTCTGTCACCCCCTTTTCCTCCTGCCCTCAGTCTTTCCCAGGATCAGGGTCTTTTCCAGTGAGTCAGCTCTTCACAACAGGTGGCCAAAGTATTGGAGCTTCAGCTTTAGTGTCAGTCCTTCCAGTGAATATTCAGGGTTGATTTCCTTTAGGATTGACTGGTTTGATCTCCTTGCAGTCCAAGACTCTCAAAAGTCTTCTCCAATGCCACAGTTTGAAAGCATCAGTTCTTTGGTGCTCAGCCTTCTTTATGGTCCCACTCTCACATCTGTACGTGACTACTGGAAAAACCATAGCTTTGACTATATGGACTTCGTCAGCAAAGCTATGTCTCTGCTTTTACATTGGTTACTTTTATAGTAGTTTCACCAACCTCTTTGAATCCTTAAATGAATGTAGTAAAATACAATGGCTTTCCCGGTGAGTCTTTCGAAATGCTTTCTTTCTCTTCTTTTTAACATCAGCACTTAGAGATTTACTGGAAATGTCAACAGTGTGTTTTATATTAGAAATACAAATGGATTTCATGTAAAGTTTTAAATTAAAAAAATACTTTTTTCAAAGAAAAATGTAACAAATATTCACATTCCCACCACCCAAATGAACAAAAATGTTAGCATTTTGTCACAGTTCCTTTAGATTATCTTTTTAAAAAGAAAGAAACCATTGTAGATCAAGTGGAAATTCCACTTACTCTTGCTATGGAAGAAATTACAACAGAACTTAATGACTTTAAACCAGCACTTTTGCGTTATAAAGATTAAGAAGGGAAAGCTGCAGCTTGTGTGCTAAGTGGCTTTAGTCGTGTCCGACTCTTTGTGACCCTATGGACCATAGCCCACCAGCCTCCTCTGTCCATGGAATTTCCCCCAAAATACTGGAGTGGGTAGCCATGCCCTTCTCCAGAGGATCTTCCTGACCCAGGGATTGAACCCAGGTCTCCTGCACTGCAGGCAGATTCTTTACTGCTGCTGTCATCTGGGAAGCCCAAACCTGCAGCTTACCTATGAATACTCCTCAGCTTGACTTATTAACATTGGAGTAGAATTGATTTGCAATGATGTGTTAGTTTCAGGTGTACAGCATAATGATTCAGTTATATATGTTTTTATTTTTATTTTTCAATTCTTTTGGTTATAGTTTATTACAAGATATGTAATATAGCTTTTTGTGTCATACAGTAAATCCTTGCTGTTTATTTTAAAAAACCCTTTTTTATACTTGCAGATTCCGTGAGTCAGGGAGTCAGAGCAGACACAGCAGGGAATGGTCATCCCTGCTCCACGGCACATGACCTCCAAGTGGGAGGCTCCTCGGCTTCCTAGTCCATTCTTCACAGTTGACCTATATCTGGACATCCATGTGAATGTCCCCTTTTTTCTCTATCTTTCTAAAACCTAATCACAGGAAGCCGTGCAGATGCAGCCTTAGGACAAAGTGTTGTCAGTGTTCTCATTATTATTCATCAAGCTGGGTTAGAATGGAGCCGGCATTAATACAGCAGCATGTACATTCCATTTAGTTATACTACACTCTCTAATACTTTCTCATCATTAGTAATAAGTGTGTGCTAAGTCCCTCAGTCGTGTCCGACTCATTGCATGCCTATAGACTGTAGCCTGCCAGACTCCTCTGTCCGTGGGATTCTTCAGGCAAGAATACTAGAGTGGATTGTCATTTCCTCCTCCAGAGTTTCTTCCCAACGCAGGGATCTAACCTAATAAGTACTTATATGCTACTTAATATCACAGTGTTTAAACTATGTTCACACTTATTCCCTGAGGTGAAACTTCATGAAAATAAAACCTGATAAGAACCTTAAGACTTACCTTCATATTTTGTATGAATCAAATAGAGTACTCAATGAAAAAATGCTTTAGAAGCCATAGAGAGCTATTAAGATGCCCACTGCTATTGAGACCCATGGTCCAATTTCTCAGTGAGCTCGTTTCGTATTGCAGCCCTGCCCCACACTTCATCCTGTATCTCTTTGGTGACCCTGCTTTTGCTTCTGCCTCGTCTCTGTGTGTCCAAGTACAACCAGATCTTCAAGGCCCGGCTCCAGCCCTGCCTTGGCCAAAACCCCGGGCTGGCACGTACCCCATCCCGGACCGTTTCTCTCCCGGCTCTGTGTTTGCATCGCGCTCTGTGCTTCTCTTGTGGGATTTCAACACATTCCACCTTGTATTCTGTTTCACATGCTGCATCACTGGTGCTCAGCTGGAAGCTTCTAGCAAACTGGAGCCCAAGCCCTGCTCCCTTCTCACTTGCAAGACAGCACGCCTGGCACCGGCAGCCTCCTGGACAAAACTTCTCACCATGCTTGGGCGGCTCTCGGGCTGCCAGAGTCCAAGCTCTGGCCGTGCCTTCAGTGTGGCCATATCTGACAGAACAGGGGACTGTCCCCCGACTTGTCCAAAGTCACCCCCAGTCCCCCGGTTCAGCAAGAAGATGCTGGCCTCTGAGAAGGGTGTTGCCTGGGACTCTCCCCATCCTGGGACCGTGGGGCTCATCCATGGGGGTTGCGCTTTCCAGTTTGGAGCAGCTGTGGATCGAGAAGAGACACAAGGAAGAGGAAAGACTTGGCAGAAGCAGGGCCATTCAGGGCTTTTCCGGGATGGGCGCCAGCCTCCGGTTTAAGCGTGAGGTAATTAAAATATATGAAAGGGTGTCTTGTCTCCAGCTTCACTTGAAAGCTCTGCAGTGACAGTGACGGGAACATCGATGCCTCCCGGGGGCACCGGAAGACACAGGCCGAGTGGGTGCACACTGTTTTCTGAGTGGCTCCCTCTGGAAGCCTGGTACCTACCGCGGTTCCAAGTGGGTAGGTGGAAGGCACCTCGAGAAGCCCGCATGGTCGCCTTCCACTTGGCGGCAGTGTCTCTCTCCAGAAACTGATCAGACCAGACCTGGACCTTTGACGTGGCGTGAAGCAGGGATTCCCAAGCAACCAGACCCACGTTAGAGCTGCCAACCAGCACACGGCCCCTTGGAAATGCCCTGTCATTTCAACAGAAGAAGTGCAGTCCTAGCAAGGGTCTATTTTCCTGTGATTTGGCCTAGTCTGAGCCAATAAAAAGACATAAACTGTCACGGTGACACTCTAGAACCTTCCTTCCTTTGTAAAACAAAAAGAAAAGAAAACAAGTTAAGTCACTCAGTTGTGTCCGACTCTCTGCGACCCCATGGACTATAGCCTACCAGGCTCCTCCGTCCATGGGATTTTCCAGGCAAGGGTACTGGAGTGGATTGCCATTTCCTTCTCCAGGGCATCTTCCCAACCCAGGGATCAAACCCAGGTCTTCCGCATTGTGGGCATATGCTTTACTGTCTGAAATTGTAAAACCAACACGCACAGTTCTTATACTCAATAGCTTGTACTCCCTGCTCCCCTTCCCACTGCGAAGCAACTAGTTCTAAGAGCAGTATGAAACTGCTAGAGTAATGCTTGAAGAGGGAAAAAAAATACATTGGTACAATGCCAACATTTTTTTTTTTAATGTTATTCCAGTAGCAGAAAATTTTATTTGCAAGCATGAGGCAATTTTCAGTTGGTAAAAATATGATGGAAATAGCTCTCTTACTGAAGAGAGATAGCTTAATGAAGTCTAATTGTTGTTTAGACCGTAAATTATGTCTGACTCTTTGCGACCCCATAGACTGTAGCCCACCAGGCTCCTCTGTTCATGGGATTTCCCAGGCAAGACTATCTGACCCTTGGCAGCTCCGGGCATCTTAAAGACTTGGGGAAATACACGGTTGTATGTGTGTATTTCCCAAAATAGTGCGTGCACACACACAATAGAAATACTGTTCAGAGTAGTACAGATTACAAAGTTTGTTCCATGCTTCGGGTCAAATAATTACAAACTCTGCAATCACAACAGAATAACACTTGCAAAGCAGTGCTGTCCAGGTGGAGTTTAATGAATAATCCTATTGTTTGCCAACTTGCCTGAAGTGCTCTACCAAAAATCCTGGCCCAGACTCTCCTGACATGAAGCGTTTTCTCAAGCCTCTTTTCCTGATTCTAAACAATTGGAAATGTTATGAAAATAATTCTATTGTCAAATCCCACTGATCCTTGATCTCAAATATAAACCACCAAGAGAACAACAACAACAAAAAAACAAAGTTAGCACAAGCCGCAGATGGAGGAAGAAGCCATCTGCAGACGCTGCTGAGAAAGCTTAGTTTCGGTGCAAAGATATTTTTTCAAATTTTATTGAAGTATAGTTGATTGATGAAGTTGTGCTTAATTTCTGCTGTACAGCCAAGTGACTCGGTTGTCCATATCCATATTCTTTTCCTATTCTTTGCCATTATGGTTTGCTACAGAATGTTGAGTATAATTGCTTGTGCTGTGCAATAGGACCTTGAGTTTATCCATTCTGAATGTATGTTTGCGCCTGCTAACCCCCAACTCCCAGTCCTCCCCTCCTTCTCTTCTGGCAGCCACAAATCTGTTCTCTACATCTGTCAGTTTGTTTCTATTTCATAGATATGTTCATTCGTGTCTACTTTCATAGATCCCATAGGATATAAGTGGTACCATATGGTATTTGTCTTTCTCTGCCTCACATACTTCACTTAGTATGCAAGTATGCTAATCTAGTATGCTAATCTAGTATGCTAATCGAATCCTAGCTAATCTCTAGGTCCCCCCCATGTTGCTGCAAATGGCATTGTTTTGTTTTTACGGCTAATATTCTATTACACACACACACACACACACACCCCACATCTTCTTTAGCCATTCATCTGTTGATGGATATTTAGCTTGTTTCCATGTCTTGACTACTGTAAATGGTGTTACTATGAACATAGGGGTGCAGGTATCTTTTGGAATTAGAGTTTTCAATTAGATATATCCCAGGAGTGGGGTTGCTGGGTCATATGATAGCTCTATTTTTACTTTTTTGAGGAACCTCCATACTGTTCTCCACAGTGGCTGCACCATTTACGTTCTTACCAACAATGTAGGAGGGTTCCCTTTGCTCCACACCCTCTCTAGCATTTGTCATTTGTAGGCTTTTTAATGATGGCCAGTCTGACCAATGTGAGGTGGTACCTCATTGTAGTTTTGATTCGTGCTTTTTAATACTTAGCAATGATGAGCATCTTTTCATGTGCCTATTGGCCATCTGTCTGCATTCTTTGGAGAAATGTCTATTTAGATCTTGTGCCTATTTTTCGATTGGGTTGTTTGGTTTTTTGTTATTGGATTGTAGGAGCTATTTGCGTATTTTGGAAAGTAATCCCTTATCTGTTGCACCATTTGCAAATATATTATCCCAGGCTATACATAAGATGTCTTTTCATTTTGCTTATGATTTCCTTTGATGTGCAAACCTTTTATGTCTGAACAGGCTCCATTTGTTTACTTTTGCTATTATTTCTATTGCCTTGGGAGACTGACCTAGGAAAGCACTGGTATGATTTATGTAAGAGAAAGTTTGCATATATTCTCTTCTAGGAGCTTTATGGTGTCTTATCTTACACTTAAGTCTTTAAGCCATTTCAAGTTTATTTCTGTGTGTGCTGTGAGGATGTGTTATAGCTTCCAGGATTCACATGTAGTTGTCCAACTTTCCCAATACCAGCTGCTGAAGAGACTACCTTTCTCCTGTTGTATATTCTTTGGCACAAAGCTTTTTTTTGTTGTTTGAGTCAGTTTACCATTTTTAAACTGTGTGGTCATTTATTGACTTTTGCTGACAGTAACTTCTACTTTTCTTATTGATTCATGTAATGTTCTGTTTCTCCTCTGAAACTTCTCATTGTACATTGTTTCTTTCCTAATCTAATAGGAATTACTTTGCTGTTACGAGTCACCTGGTGTTTCTGACACTCATTCCGTGTTCACAGGACAGAAAATATCAGAACAGGGAAGCACAGGCCTTCCAAACTATCCATTCGGTGTCCTGGGTTTTGATGTGAGCGCAAAACTAAGGCTCCAAAAATTCTAGAATGATGTGTCAAAGTCAAAAAGAAGTGATAGGATTAGAACATGTTTTTTTTTAATTCATTTATTGTTTATTGAAGGATTTACAGAGAACATGGCTTTTTAATATTCATAGCAAAATCAATGATTTTTTAGAAGATTAAAATAGATAAGCATAAGTGGGAAAATACCAAAGATTTAACTCCTGAAGGCCAGTTTTTTTATTCTGGAGAAGTGGGTTTTTATGTGGCACTCTTGCTGGGCTTTCTTTAGCTTGGCTTCCTGTGTCATAAGACTGAGTTCTATTAGAAAATACGGGCTTTGGCAGACTTTAAAAAGTGTGTATGGTACTCCATGTTCTGACCAGATTATGAAAATCTTTGGTAATGGTGGTTTCCAAAAGGAGAAACCGTGTTTGAAACACACAAGCTGAAATCTCGTAAGATGTGATGGGTCTTCTTGATCCTAGAATTCCTCTTCAAGGCATGCCTGATGGACTGTAATATATATCAGGAAGTCCTTGACATCTCAAGATGGCAGACTTTGAAAATTTCTGTGTCAAATCCTCACATGGGAGGTGGGGGCGGGGGAGTCTGTCTTTCTCTGCAAAGCACAGAAAAGGTCATGTGTTTATTTTCCTACAAGGGATGGTTAAACTCATTGTGGGATTTATTATTATTTTTAGTAGTTTCCCTCTATCTGTTTCACCCAAACTGCAATCAGATGGCTTATAAATCCTTCCTGTAGGTTCCATAACGTCCTACAGCCCAGAAAACCGCCAAATATCTTTGTCTGTATTTGAGGACAATTTTCGGAGAAGGCAATGGCAACCCACTCCAGTGTTCTTTCCCGGAGAATCCCAGGGACGGGGGAGCCTGGTGGGCTGCCGTCTATGGGGTTGCACAGAATCGGACACGACTACAGCGACTTAGCAGCAGCAGCAGCAGCAGCAGCAGAGGACAATTTTTAGTAGCAAAATATCCCCTGGTACCATTTTCAAAATGCCAACTACATAAGATAGAACTACTTTTTGCACCTGTAGAAGTCCCCACATCTTGCTTCATAAGTTAATTTGACACCTTTTCCCCAAACCGAAGAATCACAAAAAGGCATGTACATGTTTATTATTAGTTTTAAACATTGTTGTGTTTCTAAGGATAAGTTCTGTGTGTTTTGTTTGGCCCTCTGGTACTTATAATGATCAAACAGTGGGCTCATTTTTGGTACTAATTGTTGTATGTTTCAAATACAAATCAACCCCCATGAATAACTGCAGTTACAGTCCTAATAAGAATCAAGGAGTTCTGAACTTCTTGTTTCTGATTTATATCTTGTTGTTTATTACCTGTGCTCACAAATATATCTCACCTATACATGCAGACTATGTCATCTGTTATTATTTTTCCCATTGTGCAGTCTGGACAGCTTTGTCTCCAAAATGTTGAATCATTTTAGTATATTTGTTATGTCCTTTTAAATGTCTCTACATTTCCTAATTATTACAGAGAACTATTATCATGTTAGGGATACAAAATCAACTCCAAGAAGAACCTCTGATCACTCTAATTAACAATGAGGCTAATATAAACAGAACCTACATTTTATTTTCTTAAAAACTGGGATTGAAAAACTTTGTTGGAAAAAAATGGATTTCTGTGGAATGTGCTCATGTATGTTTATTTTAGGGGTCTGCGCAAGAGTTTTGCAAAAGAAACTGCAACCTACATAAATTAGCAGGCTGCTTTACATAATATTTTTTGAAACTTGTTTTATAATAAGTTGGCATATAAGAAGGTTAACAAAGCAACTGGAATTTTTTTTTGAAATTATAATTTAATCTTTCATCCCCAAATGTTTATATTTTGCTTGCCATGACTTGATTATATTTCAAAACTCAGATTTTTCATTTCTTTTTTTAGAATAAGGCTTTCAGTGTATTTCTATAATGGTGAAAAACTTAAAACTACCTACTCTCTTTTCCAGTATAAAGAATAAGTTTAATATTTGTGGTCTAATAATAGGTGTGATAATTATGATCTCATATGCAATAGACTGCTGCTGCTGCTGCTGCTAAGTTGCTCCAGTTGTGTCAGACTCTGTGCAACCCCACAGACGGCAGCCCACCAGGCTCTCCCGTCCCTGGGATTCTCCAGGCAAGAACACTGGAGTGGGTTGCCATTTCCTTCTCCAATGCAGGAAAGTGAAAAATGAAAAGTGAAAGTGAAGTCGCTCAGTCGTGTCTGACTCTTCGCAACCCCATGGACTGCAGCCTACCAGGCTCCTCTGCCCATGGGAGTTTCCAGGCAAGAGTACTGGAGTGGGTTGCCATTGCCTTCTCCAATGCAGTAGACTAAATGTAGCCATTTATAGTGATGGTATGGAAAAGAGATTCACAGACTCACAAATCCCATGCAGACTGTGTAGAATAGTAGAAAAATAAAAAACTATAGTAGATGAACATAGCTTTATCTTCTAAAAACACACATGTGTGTGTATATATATTTGCACGTGTAAAAGTATAGAAAAATATTCATAATAGAGTGGAATTGCAGGTGATTATGGGAGATAGTGAAGGGCAGGGAATCCTGGTGTCCTGCAGTTCATGGGGTGGCAAAGATTCTGACACAACTTAGCAACTGGACAAAACCCACAATAACTGGTTGTTTTTCTTCTAATTTATATACATTCACCATGTTGCTTAAATAAAAAATAGTTTTTAAAAAGTATGGGCAATGCTTTTTTTTAAAAAGTCATTTTATTTTTCAGATGTTTTTATTTGACAATACAATGATAGTGTTGTACTAACTGAGTTTATCAATTCCAAAACAGGGACCTCTAGTAGGAGAAGTGACAAGTTCACCTTACAGACAAAATTATGGTATTAGGACTTTTCTAGAAAATTCAGGCTATGTGGTCACAGTTAAGGTATGTGACCTCTGGAGCTCACTGAAATAGATTTTCATGAAGGATCTGGTAGGTAGGGTGTCTCCAATCCAGGGTGGGTGTTTTATCTAGGTCTTGAAGAAGGAAGGAGTGGGATTTTTATCTGACAAAGAAGAGATGGGAAAATGGTGTTCCAGACAGAGAACAGCTGGAAGTGCATGAAGGTAAAAATAACTCAAATGTGGGTGAACAGGCCAGTGCAGCCAAGAGCGATGGATGGTAAGATTGGAAAATATGTTGAGGCACTATGGGAAGAGCTTTGAAAGCTATAATAAAAAGCCTGCACTTTCTTCTCTAAAAAGTGAGCAGCTATTAAAGATTTTCATCAAAGGAAGGATCATCTCATTTCCAAGGCACTCCTCCCTAATACCACATGTAGGACCTGTTATTATTCTAAGGTAGATTATTATTTTTGTGATATCTCATAAAGACACATGCTGAGCAGACCCATTTTGGGAGGCCTCTGCCTTGAAGCTTGAATATAAAGTATTGGTGTTATGTATGGTTAATATTGGGGCTTCCCAGGTGGCACAGTATTAAAAAACCCACCTGCCAATGTAGGAGATGCATGTTCGATCCCTGGGTTGGGATGATCCCCTGGAGGAGGAAATGGCAACCCACTCCAGTATTGTTGCCTGAAGAATTCCATGGACAGAGGAGCCTGGTGGGCTACTGTCCATGGGATCCCAAAGAGTCAAGACAAGACTGAGCGACTGAACACACGTGAAATGGTTAATATCATAGAACAGGGTATCTGAGAAGTCAACTCATCACCAACACTCAAAGCTGATTTTGGTCTTCATGACAGAAAGTGAAAGTGAAGTCGCTCAGTCCTGTCCGACTCTTTGTGACCCCATGGACTGTAGCCTACCAGGCTCCTCCATCCATGGGATTCTCCAGGCAAGAGTACTGGAGTGGGTTGCCATTTCCTTCTCCAGGGGATCTTCCCAACCCAGGGATTGAACCTGGGTCTCCCGCATTGGAGGCAGATGCTTTAACCTCTGAGCCACCAGGGAAGCCCCTAATACATACTGGAGTGGGTTGCCATTTCCTTCTCCAGGAGATCTTCCTGAACCAAGGATCAAACCCCCATCTCTTGCATCTCCTGCATTGGCAGGTGGGCTCTTTACCACTAGTGCCACCTGGGAAGCCCTTGAAGACCACAGACCTGTTGAAACCAGAAGGTTGATGATCATGACTCCAGAAATACCACCTTATGACCTCACCATCCATCAGAAGAATGTCCGTGAAGGGAATGGCAACCCACTCCAGTATTCTCCAGAACAGAGAATACGGGCAAAAATATGAGTCAGATATTGTATGCCACTTTAAATGAACACTGTTTTAGGAAATTTAGATGAGTACAGTATCTCAGACACTTAGTTAAAAGTTATCCTGTTACCAAACCAAACTTGAACGGACAATAAAGTCAGTCTACTCACACAGGGTTGTGGTGAAGGAAAGAATGATGTCTATTGTAGCTTGTGTTCAAAAGATCCAAATCCCCTGATGGCTTTCAGAGAAGGGTCTTTAAAGGCAAGGTGAGGAAGGGGGTCACAGTGTGCATGACACGCTCATGGACATTCTTCCGATTGATGGTGAGGTCATATTTCTGGAGTCATGATCATCAACCTTCTGGTTTCAACAGGTCTGTGGTCTTCAAGGGCTTCCCAGGTGGCACTAGTGGTAAAGAGCCCACCTGCCAATGCAGGAGATGCAAGAGATGAGGGTTTGATCCTTGGGTCAGAAAAGTCCCCTGGAGAAGGGAATGGCAACCCACTCCAGTATTGCCTGGAAAATCCCATGGGCCGAGGAGCCTGATGGGCTATAGTACGTGGGGTCCCAAAAGAGTTGGACACGACTTAGTGACTTAAACAACAATAACAAAAGGGGAAATTAAATTGAAATGAAGTCATTTCAGTGGGCCCTGATTCAGATGACTGATGACCTTGTTAGATGGAGATCAGGACACAGACACACAGAGAGGAAGGCCATGTAAAGACAGAGCGAGAAGATACCCATCTTCAAGCCAAGAGAGGCCTCAGAAGAAACCAACTCTGTTGACACCTTAGTCTGAGATGTCTGGCCTCCAAACTGTAAGAGAATATATTTCTGTTGCTTAAAGCCATACTTTGTCATGACAACCTTAGCAAACAAATACACAGGCCGTCCTTGGTGGTCTTTAGCTCGTCGATGCATCATTCCAATCTCTCCCTATGTCTTCCCAAGGTGTGGCCCCTCACGGCAACGTGTATGTCTGTGTCTCTGCCTCCTCTTCTTATAAGGACACCAGTCATTACATTAGGGCCCACCCTGAGCCAGTATGAAGTATGACCTCATCTTAACTAATTACATCTGCTTATGCGAAGAGTTGACTCATTGGGAAAGACTCTGATGCTGGGAGGGATTGGGGGCAGGAGGAGAAGGGGACAACAGAGGATGAGATGGCTGGATGGCATCACCGACTCGATGGACGTGAGTCTGAGTGAACTCCGGGAGTTGGTGATGGACAGGGAGGCCTGGCGTGCTGCGATTCATGGGGTCGCAAACAGTCGGACACGACTGAGCGACTGAACTGAACTAACTGAACTGAAGACCCTATTTCCAAATAAAGTCATTTTCTGAGGTTCCAGAGTGACATCAACTGGGTGAGGGCTGGGGGACGCTAGCCAACCCAGAATACTATGTGAAAATTAACTACCCCTCAGCGGGCATGTGACTTGTATACTTATAACCTCTATGGCTACCCAGGGTTTTCAAACTCATCTGCTTGTTAGACTGGATTCTGATTTAATTGGTCTGGAGCAGAGTTTAGGCTTGTTTTCACTTATTCCAAGTCATTTCAACAAGCAGTCAGTGTTGAAAACTAAATTTTAAAACCATTCATTATGGTATTTATTATCATCATCATGAAATTAAAAGACACTTGTTCCTTGGGAAAAAAGCTATGACAAACCTAGACAGCATAATAAAAAGCAGAGTCATCACTTTGCCAACAAATGTCCTTCCAGTCAAAGCTATGGTTTTTCCAGTAGTCATGTATGGATGTGAGAGTTGGACCATAAAGAAAGCTGAGCACTGAAGAATTGATGCTTTCAAACTGTAGTGTTGGAGAAGACTCTTGAGAGTCCCTTGGACTGCAAGGAGATCCAACCAGTCCATCCTAAAGGAAATCAGTCCTGAATATTCATTGGAAGGACTGATGCTGAAGCTTAACCTCCAAAACTTTGGCCACCTAATGCAAAGAACTGACTCATTGGAAAAGAGTCTGATGCTGGGAAACACTGAGGGCAGGAAGAGAAGGGGGAGACAGAGAATGAAATGATTTGATGGCATCACTGACTCTATGAACATGAATTTGAGCAAACTCCGAGAGATAGTGAAGGACAGGGAAGCCTGGTGTGCTGCGGTTGATGGGATCACAAAGAGCTGGGCACAACTTAGTAAACTGAACAACAACATCATCATTGTCATTAGATCACTAACCATAAGGTAGTTGGGAACATTTATTGGGTATTTACTGTCTCGAGTGTTATACCAAGTACTTTACATATATTATCTGATAGTGACAGCATCAGTCCAGTTCTCGTGCTCATTTTATAGATAGGGACCCAGAGGGGTTAAAGACGTTAAGAAGGGTTTTCCTGGTGGCTCGGTGGTGGAGAATCCACCGGCCAATGCAGGAGGCACAGGTTTGGATCCAGGAAGATCCCACATGCCACAGAATAACTAAGCCCATGCACAACAACTGTTGAGCCTGTGCTCTAGACCCCTGGATCCTCAACTCTGAGCTCATGTGCAGCAACTACTGAAGCCTGCGAGCCTAGAGCCGGTGCTCCACAGCAAAAAAGCCACTGCAATGAGAAGCCCGCGCGCCACAACTCAAGACCGACCCCTGCTCTCCACAGCTAGAGGAAAGCCCATGCGGCAACAGAGACCCAGCACAGCCAAAAATAAAAATAAATAAATTTATATTAAAAAAAGACATTAAGAAAATTGCCAAGGGATACAAAGTTAGGAGAGGTTCGATTAAGATGCCTGGGCTGACTCCAGAGCCATGGCACCTCTGTTCTTGGGTCTGTACAGATTCAGAGTCAGTCAGCTTTCTCTTGTCCTCAGATAGTCTCAGTTCTTTAGAGAAATCGTAAACATTTTCGGATGAGTAATTGCTTGCCTTGGCTGCAAAGAAATAAAACAGGTTGAACGTCTAAGGTTTGAAGGTGAGTCATGAAGGTCTTAATAAATAATGAGGCATTATTATATCCGAGTAAATTTAGCCTTCTCCTTTCTTCCAGTTTCGCAAGCTCAGACAGAAAGTTGTGTGTTTAAAGGCCATCTCTCCATCCTATTTCCAACTTTGTTTGCTTGACTATATGTGAAAAGTGAATGTTGCTCAGTCATGTCTGACTCTTTGTGACCCCATGGACTACACAGTCTATGGAATTCTCTAGGCCAGAATACTGGAGTGGGCAGCCTTTCCCTTCTCCAGGGGATCTTCCCGGCCCAGGAATCAAACCAGAGTCTCCTGCATTGCAGGTGGATTCTTTAGCAGCTGAGTTACCAGGAAAGCTTCTATATGTATATGAAAGTGTGACTGTTATTGACCTTGGAGAGTGGCCGTAGGGCAAGTGACACCCTGTAAACCTTGCGTCACAGGGTGGTGCCCCTTTACACCAGGGATCGCCTGTTCTAGGCGACTTGCAGACTCGGGTTTCTTGTCTCTGGGTCTTGCTGTCCTCTCCCTGGAATCTTGTTCTGTCCTGGGGTTAGGGCTTCTGCTCTGGGCCTTTCATTTGCAACCTTCCAGACTCTTTCTCTATCCTTTAGAGCTTTCTCCTCCTTTGTTATGAGCGCTCTTGATGCCTCTGGTTTTCTGAGTAAGAAACTCTGTCCCATTGCCCCCTGCCCCACTGGGGGCATAGACACAGGTGGTCATTCAGCTTTAAGTCTGAGCCTGCCACCCTCTCTGCTGCAGGCAGATGTGGACCTCATTGGCACGTGTGCTTCGGTCCCTGTGCCTAGGTTGCCCATCGCCCTGCTCAAACACCCTTCTTTCCCCCTTGTTTCCCTTCTAAATGCAGCTCATTATTGAAGGCTTTGTTTATGTCCCACTTTCTCCGTGAATCTGACTGCTCTGGATTCCCACCAGTCATGTCTTTCACTGTCTTTGGCTGCTCCAGGTCTTGCATTTAGTTGGTCCCATTCAGTTTAAATCTCAATTGCCCTGTGTTTGCTTCCCATAAGCTACCCTGGCTCCTGGTGGCTCAGTGGTAAAGAGTCTGCCTGCCAATTCAGGAGACCCAGGTTCGATCCCTGGTTTGGGAAGATCCCCTGGAGAAGGTAATGGCAACCCACTCTAGTATTCTTGCTGGGAAATCCCATGGACAGAGGAGCCTGGTGGGTTACAGTCCATGGGCTCTCAGAAGAGTCAAACATAACTTAGCAACTAAACAACAGCTCTGAGCCATGTGATAAGCTCCCCATGGAGGCAGAAATGAAGCCTGAGCTGGTATTCCTCCTGCCCTCATCTGTGGGATGCCAGCACACCACTGGAAGCTTTGAATACTTATGATCAGTTTCCATACCTGCAGCTCAGCATGACGGCTCACACAGATCAGAAAAGCAGGAAAATTTTGGTATGTCCAAATAATACCCAAATAATGCTATCAGATCATTTAAAGAAATTTTTGTTAAAGCTAGAATTAATAATGACATGCTTCCCTCTCGTGGAGATCCAACCCAAATGATTTTCTTTGTGATTGCAGTGTTTTAAAAATATTTATTTGTTTGGCTGCTCCAGGTCTTAGTTGCATCATATGGAATCCTTGGTCTCTTTGCAGCATGCAGGATCTTTTTAGTTGCCACGTGCAAGCTCTGATTTGCAGCATGTGGGATCTAGTTCCTCAACCAGGGGTCAAACCCAGGACTTCTACACTGGGAGTGTGGAGTCTTAACTACTGGATCACCAGGGAAGTCCCTATGAGGACAGTATTTTAAACCATTAATAGGCTCTGTGATGGCAGCTTGTTGATTAGAAATGGAATCCATCCATGGGATCAATGTGTGACTGGCTGGTGCTAAATGTAGCCAGAGGCACCCCACACCTGGTGGTCAAACCAAGGGTGTACGTGATGTTGATAACACTGATGAAGCGTTTGTTGGCTGTTGATTTCTAACTGAGAGCTGATGAGGAATGGCTCGATTCACAACACATCCTGAGAAAGTCAGAGCAGAGGCACTCAGGGCTGATCATTCAATTCCAATGACTTCTCTTTCTCCCACAACAATACAGAGAATGGATACTGTTTTTCATGGCCGTGGCCGGAGTCAAAGACCGTGATGTCCTCTCAACTTAGACTCTCTTATGTGAGAGTTTGTTCAAGAGGACGAAACAGCACGTCTATGGAAAAGTCCAGCTCTCTGTCCTGTTTATCCTGCTCTAGTCGATGCAGTGGATTTTTCACCTACATTGAAGGTCCTCAACACAGACTTTTCCAGTGTCTGAATCTCAGCCTTATCTGGTTGCCAGACATTGGGCAGAAGAAAGCATGATGTGTTGCGGACAAGTCCAGGCCCTCGCCACCCAAATATTTCAGTTTCTTCCCCAGGGCGTGAGTCTTTGAAACTGATTGAGACTTTGAAATACTTGCTTGGTGGAGGATGGAGAAGGGCACTCCTCGCGCACTAGGAAAGAGGCAGGGGTCACTCCCTATGGCTTCAGGAGCTGGCAAGCCCCCTCCTGAACTCCTGCTTTTTGAATCCTTGCAATATTTTCACCTTACTTCCTCCCTTTGACCTTTGTGTATTGAAGATATTCTGTTGCCCTGGTTCTAAGAATAATTTAGACATCAAAACTTGAGCATGTATCTGACGATGACCTGATTCAGCATTTTATCATTACAACTCAAGTTGACATAATGTCTGTTTGGATTTTAACATCTAGGAAAAGCTAAGAAAAGCACTTGGTGGCCCCCCATCTAATGGCACCCCACTCCAGTACTTTTGCCTGGAAAATCCCATGGATGGAGAAGTCTGGAGGGCTGCAGTCCATGGGGTTGCTAAGGTCGGACACAACTGAGCGACTTCCCTTTCACTTTTCACTTTCATGCATTGGAGAAGGAAATGGCAACCCACTCCAGTGTTCTTGCCTGGAGAATCCCAGGGACGGGGCATCCTGGTGGGCTGCCGTCTCTGGGGTTGCACAGAGTCGGATACGACTGAAGCGACTTCGCAGTAAAAATAATTTTAAATGTGTACACTTATAAAAAAGGAGATGCTTCACTTGTTCTTGGTAGATTGCCTTAGGACAGACATAAATGTTTGTGTCTTTGATTCAGGTAGTTCTGACAAGAGATGGGTTTTAGGTCTCCCTGGAAACTACAACAAAATTTTAGTACTTTTTTTTCAGGAAAAAGTCCTTAGCCTATAACATTCATTGGCGTCAGTGCCTGCCAACCTCTCTTTAGACACAAAAACATCTCAGACCCAGAGCTGTTTGGGCAGCAGACATCGAGCTCAGAACTGATTATGACACACACTCCCCAGGAGGCAGGGGTTTGCCTCCCAACTGTGTGAGCAAGAGTCAATACCAAGCCCTTCAGTCTTGTGACTGCAGTGTCGGTTCCCAGTGCTGGAAACCTGAGTGAGTGTGTGCATGTGTGTGTGTGTATGCGCACACTCTCACGCACATGCATTTCTTTCCAGGTATGTAATTTGTTTAAATTAATTTACTTTATGTTTTTGGAGCGCTTCCCCTGTAGCTCAGTTGTTAAAGAATCTGCCTGCAATGCAGGAGACCCGGGTTCGATCCCTGGGTCGGGAAGATCCCCTGGAGAAGGACATGGCAACCCACTCCAGTATCCTTGTCTGGAAAATCTCATGGACAGAGAAGCCTGGTGGTCTGCGGTCCATGGGGTCCCAAAGAGTTGGCCACGACTGAGCGACTAATACACACACACACATATGCTTTTGAAAGATAGCAGGCTCCCAGTCATAAAAAAAATAGAGAGAGAGAGAGATCACGTATATAAAGCAGGAAGGGTTGGAAAAAAAAAAAAAAAGATGTAGATTTTAGCTGTTTTGGAAAAGCCAGAAAAATAAGGAAGAGACAGCTCCTGCAGACCCCCTGCCCTGCTCCACAGCATCTCAGAGCCTGGGGGTCCTGTCCCTTCACCCCCATGGAGCCGGGGAGTGGTTAGAAGCACTGGGCGTGCAGTCACGCAGCTGTGTCTGACTCTTTGCGACCCCATGGACTGTAGCCCACCAGGCTCCTCTGTCTATGGGAGTCTCCAGGCAAGAATGCTGCAGTGGGTTGCATGCCCTCCTTCCGGGGATCTAGTACTGCTTGTGGTCGTTGCTACAGCTGGAGCCAGTGCTGCCGCCACCGCTGCCTCCCTCCTCCTTCTCATCCTGCACCAGCGCCCCCTACTGGCAGAACCTAACCTGGCCCTGCTGGCCCAGGACTCTGAGAATGGTAGTTTGCACTCCCCCAACAGAGTGTTCTTGCCTGGAGAATCCCAGGGACGTCGGAACCTGGTGGGCTGCCGTCTATGGGGTCACACAGAGTTTTGGACACGACTGAAGTGATTTAGCAGCAGCAGTAGCAACAGAGGATGCGATGGTCGGATCATCAACTCCATGGACACGAGTCTGAGCAAGCTCTGGGAGTTGGTGATGGACGGGGAAGCCTGGCGTGCTGCAGTCCCGGGGTCACAAAGAGTCGGACACGACTGAGCGACTGAACTGAACTGAACATCTGTAATACAGAGCAAAGCATAGAAGATGCTCCATATGTGATCCAGATGGTATCATAGTGCTTTAGAAAATAAGTTATCATAGCACATTAACCACTTAAACATTTAAATTAATTTTATTGTCATTGGAAATACGGAAAAAACATTTTTTTTGGTAGCTCCTCTTATGGGAGAGTTAAAAATGTCATCAATTTTATATTAAAGAATACTTTTTGTGTATTTAAAAAGTATTTAGGGGCATCTTAATTCACACAATTCAAAAGGAGCTAAATATGTTCATTAAAAGGCTTACTCTTGCTGGGCCTCGCTGGGTCGTACTGGAGAAACATTCCTATATATATGGCTAATCCAGGTGTCTGAAGCTCAGCTGGAGGAATCAGCTTCTACTGTTTGGGAGTTTATATTTGACATTGGCTGATATCAGCATATTTTCTGAGTCAGAATGTTTTCTCTGGCAGTTAAATCTCCTGTTTGATTTCTGAGATTTTACATACTTTAATTGTAATTGCATTCTTTACATGCTTAATTCCAATGAGAAATTATTTCAGATGAATAATCACCTGCAAGTTTACTTAAAATGAAATTGTCGTGCCTTGAAAAACCAGCACCTATATTGACGATAAATCCCTTTTAAGTTACAACTTCTATGCCTATATGTGTATTTTCTTACTTCTTTGGGGGCCTCCCTGGCGCCTCAGACGGTAAAGAATCCACCTGCAATGCAGGAGACCCGGGCTCAATCCCTGGGTCGGGAAGATCCCCTGGAAAAAGGAATGGCACTCCACTGCAGTATTCTTGTCTGGAGAATTCCAGGGACAGAGGAGCCTGGCGGGCTATAGCCCATGGGGTCGCAAAGAGTCAGACATGAGAATCTTACTTCTTTGGTCTCCATAAATCTTTTCAGTAGCTCTATGAAGTGGGACACCTACTACTGCCCCGAGTCTTCTTTTTTCCAGCTTCTTTTTTTTCAGCCACACTTAACCAGTTTAAGTGGTTAAAATGCTAAGATAACTTAGTTTCTAAAGCACTATGATGCCACCTGGACCACATATTGAACATCTACTATGCTTTGTTCTATATTTCAGATGTTGGAGGAGCGCAAGCTACAAATCAGCTTCCAGCGTCTTTTTTTCCAGCTGTATTAGTCAACAGGTCATACATTAGCTATGGGACCAAGACAAGAACTCAGGTTCTATAAGTAAATATTGCAGTTTGCTTATGAATATGTATCTATAAGACCACTCATAATTCTTATCCCAATAACATTAATTTTTGTGTCGCACTGCCGTCTAGAGCAGTGCTCTTCATGTTGGGGCAAGCGTGCCATTTGCCTCAGGTGTAAAGAGATGGTCATGCGGTGGGGGGTCTGGATTCTTCAAAAGGAATCAGCTTTCAGAGCCTCAGCTCACACATGTCCAAAATGGATGTCTGAGGATATGTCGCTGATGAGGATAAAGGTCTTTTCTTAATGTCCTTCCCCTTTGCAAAAGGACTCCTACCTCTCTCCCATCTTACTATGATGTACTGACCTGGGGTTTTAAAACCTGTGGGGAACCAGTGGGGCAATTTGGAGTACTGGTAAGGAAGTAACTAGGAAAGAAAGCAAATGACCTGAATGATTTGATTGAACACCTTTTTATAAGCCTGGTGGTTTCCATTTCTTTTCTGACAGCAAGACTGGGAGTCTTAAATGGCAAGTTGGCTAACAGAAAAGTTAGAAATGATTTTATTGATGGATTGTTCTGTGAATCTTGGCATTGAGAAAAAGCAATAAGAATCGGGTAACAATCCTGTAACAAAACTCTCTCCATTCCCATTAATTTATTTATACAGATAAGTTTTCTTGGCATATAAATTTTTAAAATGAAAAATCAGGAATAGAATTGATGTTGAGCCCTAACTCATTCTAGTAAGAAACAACCTTCAACCACAGATTTCATGAGCTAGCTGGAAAACCCCGAGCTTTCTTAACCTTATTCTAGAAACGGGGAGGTGCATTTCCAACAAAACTTTACTCCTGATAGGACTTGTTTTTCAAGATTCATCTTATCTTACATGTTTATATCATGTTCTAAAAGTAACTAGAATGTAACCCCATCAGAAAAGATTCTAATATTTAGAAACATTATCTCAGGACAAAAGTTAATTGTCAATTTGTATACATAACACAATATTTTCTATATAAAATATTAGGATATATCCATGTGTGAATGACACTAAGAATTCAAAGAGGAGAAAGATTGGGGTCAAATTTTAGACTATTGCAGAACTTGTTTTCGCTGGATGATGGTAGGTGTCACATGGCTACAGTACTGTACTGGGTACTGTTGGGAGAATGATTTTAAAATGTCAGCATTTATAGTGTACTGAAAATTCCCTCGATGGCAGATAGTGAAACTGATAAAGAAGACACATATTGCTGTAAAAGCATCTATGTGATACACTTAAGAGTTTTTATTTAAGGAGCATGTGAGAAAAAATGTTTAAGGATACAAAAGATCAGGTGTTTTGAGGAGGAGCATTGCCACGGATCTCTCATGGGTTTTCTTTGTCTCCCCAGTTTGACCTCGTGTGTGTCAACGCTTGGATGCTGGATCTCACACAAGCCATCCTGAACCTGGGCTTCCTGGCCGGGGCGTTCACCTTGGGCTATGCAGCGGACAGGTAGGCATGGGTAAGACAGCCACTTCACGTCTAAAAGATGGTGTATACCTGTGTAGAGGAAGATGTTTCACGTTAACTATTAGGAAGCTATGCTTTCTACATTTGGAAAAGAGTCTTCATGCCCCCACTCTTGATGCTGAACACCTGTTTGGTTGGACTAATTCTTTCCTTCTTCTTAAACTGCATCTCCTTACCCCTTGAACTGTACAACCCACTGGGGCTGCTCCGCTTGGGTCTGAACACATCTGAGAGCGAACATAGACCAGCAAGGCAGTGACTTTGTGTCTGGGCCGAGGGCTGGCTTGGCTGGACGCTCTGGAGATAATTCCATGCACTTCAGTAACTCCCTAGTTGTGGTTTGATTGATTTAGTCATAAAGTCAGCCCCTTACAAATTTGTTTCATTCAATTTAAAAATGGTCACCCCAGCTCAGGAGGGTCTCTTACAGAGCTGCCAACAGCAATTAATTAGTGAATTCCAACAAAATGCCCCAAATCCTGTAGGCAATTGGTCGTTGTTTGACCAGACCAAGACTTCAAAATGGGTAGAACCTTTGGTTTCTGCTCCTTCATCTTCTTTTTCTTGAGCTGTTCCCCAGCCCTCCTCAACATGAGATGTCTCCCTAATCCTCTGGGTCTGGTGCTGTTCCCCCTCTCTTATCTGTGTCTTTCCTACTTCCTGCTTCCAGCCTTTTCGAGTCATCTTTTCTTCCTTAATCCCCTCTCATCCCCCACATCACTCTCTCCCCTAGGTGGCTGCCATTTGGGTTTGCTTTTTAGGATTTCAATATGTATTTCTTTCATTTTGTTGTTTCTCTTTCTAATTTAAACATTAGGTTTTGCTTCTGCGTGTTTCTCTTTTACAGTCAGTAAAAGTATCTTCAAACTACAGTAAATCAGCTACTGGGGGGAGGTGGGCTTTTCCTACTTGTATTCCAGGAGGGGCTGGGCTCCTGACCTCGGAGATGACCTGGTGCTCTGGGGAGGAAGACAGAGTCGTGCATGTTCCTTTGCCCCGCCTAAGGGCTGACCGTCTTTCAACTCCTTCAATCTCACAGTCTTGAAGGAAAGGACAAGAAACAATGGAGTAGGTCACCTATCTGTAAGGGGCTTCCCAGGTGGCTCAGTGATCAAGAATCTGCCTGCCAATGCAAGAGATGCAGGTTTGATCCCTGTTCAAGAAGATCCCCTGGAGGAGGCAACCCACTCCAGTATTCTTGCCTGGGAAATCCCATGGACAGAGGAGCCTGGCGGGCTACAGTCCATGGAGTTTCAAAGAGTCAGACATGACTTAGTGACTGAGCAAGCATACATCCAAATTCCTGGCCCGTCATAGGTACCTCTTATATTTATGGAAATATTATTATATATCCAGGGCATTTCTAATCCAAGGTTTGAAAATGGTGTGGCTTAAATGAAAAGCCAATGCATACATTAATGGCAGATACCTGGATATTCAACACGAAGGACTCTATCTTCCTTTTCCCTGCCTCCCCTTCTGCCCTGCAGTATTCTTTCCTGGGAAATCCCATGGACGGAAGAGCCTGGAGGGCTACCACCCGCAGGGTCACAAAAGAGTCAGACACAACTTATCAACTAAAGAACATGTCTGCAGGAGGACAGTAGGAAAGGCAGAGAATGAATTAAAGTAAATTCATTCAAAAGTGGTAAACTGAGACCACTTTTATCTCCACTGTGAAGCAAGAAACTGTGTGAATTTGATGGAAATTTCTCAGGAAATTCACCCCAAGTTGCATGACTGGTGTATGGTTGAGCCAAGATGGAAGGCCAGGCCTCTTGGCCGCCATGACCATTTCCGCTTCTTTCTGTGCCTCTCCTTCTGACTCCACCCACAGAAATGCTAGGAAGTGTCCAAGCTGCCACCAGGGAGATCGTATGGGAGAAAATATTGTGGATGAGGGCATGAAGAGATAGAGAAGCTTATCTCTTTTGGAAACTGCAGTCCCAAAGGATGCATCCTGTGCTTTAAATTTCATAATGTCACTTCAGAGGCATATGTTTTTATTTGCCCAAGTTTTGCTATAAAGCAAAACGTAGCACTTTCCATAATCCTTGACATAGTGATCAGGAACTTCTAGGAGACAAAAGTTCTGCACTTGAAGTTCTTTTAACAACACTTACAATGATAGTCTTCTCATCGTGTTGAAAAAAACGTTTAAGGTAATCTCTTCCTCTTTGATTCTCAAAAAGGTACGGCCGAATAGTCATTTACTTGCTATCGTGTTTCGGTGTTGGCGTCACTGGTGTCGTGGTGGCGTTTGCTCCCAATTTCCCCGTGTTTGTGATCTTCCGCTTCCTACAAGGCGTGTTCGGAAAGGGGACATGGATGACCTGCTACGTGATCGGTAAGACCTGGCTTCGTCTCCTGGTGTGTTTGAGAATCAGGGTTTGGGGGTGAGAAGTGCGGCTGCTCAGCCTTCCTCCGGCAAGTCTGATGCCGCTTCACTCCTACTGCAGTGGTTACTCCTGCCACATAGGAGGGTGAGAGACAAGCCGTCGAGTCTTTAGAAATTAAAATTCCCACCATTGTATTTGGTATATATTATGTACATATGTGAAAACCAAATATGAAATATCACAAAAAACTGGGGTGAACCACTTTCTAGCACTTTCTAGTCATACTGTTGTTGCATGCTTTCTCACTTTGCTTTCTTCTTTCTTTTTCTCATTTATTTTTGGCTGCACTGGGTTCGCGTTGCTGTGCGTGGGCCGCTCTCGAGTTGCGGTGCACAGCTTCTGTTCACGGCGGCTTCTCTGGTTGTGGAGCGTGGGCTCCAGGGAGCTTGGGCTTCAGTCGTCGCAGCACATGGACTCAGTAGTTACAGCTCGTGGGTTGCAGGGCGCAGGCTCAGAAGCTGTGGCACCTGGACTTAATTGACCCATGGCGTGGGGGATCTTTCCAGATCAGGGATCGAACCGGTGTCCCCTGTATTGGCAGGCAGATTCTTAACCACTGGACCACCAGGGAAGCCCTTGCTTTGCTTTCTCAGAGATTAATTTTAGTTCCTTGAAACATTTTAAAAGCATTTTCCATGTATTTCTATGACACAGTGTGAGCTAACATTGCTGTGCTCCCAAATATTATTCCTTTGATTCTATTCCTTGCACACAAGTGGAGCACTTTTTACCACACAGGAGATACGACCTGAACACGAGAGCTTCATTTGTAAAGCTTTGCTATCTTCTATACCCAGAAAGATGGGCTTCTGAAGAAAAACTTCTCTTTGCTCCTTGCTCCTGTTACTGGAGAAGGTCCTGGCTGTTCTCTTTCCAGTCGTGTCTGGGATGGGCACCTTCTCAGAGTCACAGTGGATTTGTGACCAGGGAAACGTGAAGCCTTTTCTTGGATTATCACTCCAGACCTGTGGGCTTCCACTCTCTTCTGTTACTGCCAGACGATCCCTCTTTGGGGTGCCCACTTTGGGGATCTTTTGGATCTTTTTCGTGGGTGGGGAAGAAGAGAGAGAGCTGGGGGCCCTAATGGTTGATGACCGGCATAGGCAGGGTAACTTCTATGAAGCGTTTTTAAGGAAACCTCAGTCTCAGTGAATTTTCCTAGTTGTGCTCTTAGGACAGCAGTAAGGGAGCATACCCCAGGATGATCAGAATGGAATTAGGGGCAGATAGAAACCAATAGATTCCATATGCAAAGCAGGAGCTGCAGGAGACGCGGATTCAGTCCCTGGATTGGGAAGATCCCCTGGAGAAGGATATGGCAACCCCCTTCAGTACTCTTGCCTGGGAAATCCCATGCACCGAGGAGCCTGGTGGGCTACAGTCCATGGGGGTGCAAAGAGTCAGACAAGACCGAGTGACTGAGCATGCACTGGATTTGACCAGAGGGCTTGGGAGCACAGTGAACACCGCACAGTATCCTGGTGATACTGACGGACGGGTGTAACAGGTGTAATGTCTTTGTCTCTTTCTTTGTTTTAGAACTGATATTGAGCTTCCCTAACCTCTGTGTTTATTTTCCTTCAGTGACTGAAATAGTAGGTTCAAAGCAAAGAAGGATTGTGGGAATAGTGATTCAAATGTTCTTCACCCTTGGAATCATAATTCTTCCTGGAATCGCCTACTTTATCCCCAATTGGCAGGGGATCCAGCTAGCCATCACACTGCCCAACTTTCTCTTCCTCCTTTATTACTGGTAATTTGATTTTGGTCATTATCAAATTTATTCTTACTCAACAGACACTTAGAATGAATGCTTCTAAGCAAACATGGACATAAAGGAGATTACGGAGACGTCTAACATCTCCAGAAATGGGCTTTGAGAACTTCTAGAGAATTTTCAGAGGTTATTTATTGATTGATTTTTGGCTAATTCTTTTTATTAAATTATAAAATTCCGAAATACATTTAAAGTAGAGTATTAATTATGTTTTGTTATTTTGTAGCATTTTTAGGAAAACCATGAGGCAACAGACTGTACCTGCCAGTATTTCAACATGCAGTTTAAATGCAGTGAACAAGATTGCTTCTCTGTATATTTTACTAAGCAAACTAATGTTACTCAGGAGTTCTCAGGGGAATGAGAAAATGTTAAGAGCCTCAGAAAATTAAATTATCAGAAAATTATAGGTGTAGGCATTTGATTCTTGTTATTTTAATATTTTAATTATTCCTCTAATTTAATTTTAGTGTATGAGCAAATCAGTTTACATAAATCAGGTTCTCAACCTTTTCCTAAATGCTCATTAAATCCCAATTCTTTTCTTCTATGTAATTGAGGACGTGTATTCTAATATAGCTTTCTTGCAAAAGCAATGTAATATTGATTTATTTTGTCATGAGCAATGATTCAGTTGTCCAGTGAGCATTTTTTCCTTCCACTATAAGCTTGCAAAGGTAATTTACGTTTCAGAGAGCTAATTCTAAGCTCTCAGAATCTTCTAAGTATGTATCTAATTATAAGATCCATTTTGAATGAAACTCAAGTCATAAACTTTTGAAATTCACAAGTGTAACTCAAGAAAGACTTCTTCTCATTAGGGTTGTTCCTGAATCTCCCCGCTGGCTGATTACTCGGAAGAAAGGAGATAAAGCCTTAAAAATTCTGAGGAGCATTGCCAAATGCAATGGGAAATACCTCTCGCCAAATTACTCAGAGGTAATTTTACATATTACTGGTAACAAGTCTTGTTAAAGTGCGTGAATTAATTTCTCACACACGTATCATCAAACATCTGACTAATCATTGATAATTTGACTTAAAAAAAGAAAACCTTGGGAGGAATCATAGAAGTAATTGCAGAGTAACTATAGTGTTATAGCTGAAGTGAACTGGTCATTTAGTCCATATGTTAATAGTTGTACCAAATTACTAGATCTCATAGTAATTAACCATTCATTCACCTTAATTGCACAAACTATAAATCTTTTCTTAACATTCAATTTTAGTCTAAAGTTTTGTTTTTAAATTTAGTCTTGCAAATATTATCTATGTCAAGCAGAGCTTGGACAAAGATGTAATGTTTCAGCCTTTAAACTTGTAGATGCTAGGCAGTCTGCCCTCCCTCCCATCTTCCTTTCCATCTTTCCATCATCCCTTCCCTCAGCAAAGGCATTTTGGATCCCTCTGTATCACTGCATGGAGAGAAAAGAGAGGTGATGTATTAAAAGCTCATTCTTGGAAGATTCTCAATATGCTGTTGATATATATATATATATACATATATATATATATATATATATATATACACACACATATATTTGAAACAATGCCTGAATAATTAGAGAGTAGCATCTAAAAAAAGGATTTTGCTTTAGAGGCAAAGACTCAGTGGATGCAGAATAACAGAAGGATTACTATAAGAGGATATTTAAGAAGAATTTTTAATATTAATATTGCTAATGTTGTTTTCTTTTGCAGCATTCAGTTTGTTTAGTTAGAAAAGTTCTGATAAAAATGGGTTTTGTGGGTTTTATTGTCAACTCCTTAGCTTCGTAGCTCCCTAGAGCCTGGTCAGGTATATTTGGATTTCTGCCTTCTTTCACTCGTACTTAAGTGGCAAGCAGTGAGCTCTGTGTTTACAAAGGTTTCAACGGACCAGTTGTCACTGTTGAAAGCAGATTCGTGATGAATTGGATTGGCCAAAAAGTTCACCTTACAAACCCCAATGAACTTGCTGGCCAACCCAATACCTTGAGGTTTGTTGTTTAGCTGCTCAGTCATGTCAGACTCTTTGAGACCTTATGGACTGTAACCCACCAGGCTCCTCTGTCCATGGGATTTTCCAAGCAGTAATACGGGAGTGGTTGCCATTTCCTTCTCCAGGGGATCTTCCTGACCCAGGGATCCACCTTGTGTCTCCTGCATGGGCAGGTGGGTTCTCTACCACTGAGCCACCTGAGACACTCACCTTGAGGTTTACAGATCATAAAATAAATGGTAAAGAGAAAACATGTCTGTTGACCATGAAGACAAGTCGATGCTTGTCATTGTTTGAGTACATTTCAGCTATGCTTTTAGGGGAAAAGTCATCCCACTGCCTCTCAGCTTGTAGTGGTCATGCAAGCTGTCGGGCTTCACAGCTGGATCAAATGTATGGTACTTTGTGCTCAGTTTTAGTGGCCAAATGAGTATTTTTGCTATTCATGCAATGAGTACAATGAAGGCATTGTGCATGTCGTCCCAGAGCGTAAGGTCTAAAGCAAGGTTTTAAGACTATAGAAAAATAATATGTCCTCATGGCTTATGAAAGGATGCCGCATTAACCAGCCACATCACGTGTTACATGAGTCTTTCTGAGAGGCCCTGGGATGGTTCACGAGAACAGCTGCTGTTCCATGTCCTGTGAGTGTCCAGCCCAATGCTCACTGACTCGCTTTGAGTTCATGAGCAGGCTAGCAATCATTTCAGCAGGGAGATACTTAAACACGCTACATGGTTTTGGTTGTGAAAGATCATGAACAGTGGGTTTGGTGACTTCCAAGACACTGGAACTCGAGTTTTTGCAGTTAGATGATTTCCATTTAAAAGTCAGATTTGAATTAAACTTCAGTTTCTCTGGGGAATTGACTCCAGCATCCTGACTACCAGTGTAGGCTTAGGATCCTAGTTACTGATCATTTTGGTTGATAAGCCTCTCTGGTCTTTTTAATCTGTAGGTTCACTCTTGTTTTTCTAGCAGCTTTGGGGGTGGAGAATGCTAGGGTTGAGATCTTAGTTTACAGATCAGAGACTGAACCCAAGACCACTGCCTTGGAAGGCAGATTCTTAACCACTGGACCACCCGGGAAGTCCCTTGTTCTTTTCACATTGGTTGCCTACATTCTCAAAAAGTAATCAATACATTGTGGATTATGGGTTTTTTAAGCCTGCTTATGACCTCCTGGATTTATACATACTGTGTATGTTCGGTCTTTTGTTTTTGTTATTATCCTTATTGATGCTCAAATCGTCCCTGTCTTTGGACAGATAAGGTTCATCTTCCTTGGTTCCTGAGTCTGTCTGCCACACCTTCAGTAGTTTCTGAATGCTTCCTTGCTTGTTAGCATCATGAGATTTTCCAAGCTTGTCTTGTAAGCTCCAGTCTCATGCTTATAATCACCTGCTTGTCAAAGGGGGCTTCAATTTTTTAAACAAATGTCTTCAAACTGATCCTGTCCATCTCCAACCATTAAAAATTTTACAACATAAGCCAGAAGGCAAAGTATTATCTTTAAAAAGAAAAGGAATTTTGCATTTCAGTTTAAAATACCTTACTATAACTGATCAGTCAAATTATAGGCCAAACCATCTTTTTTTTTTTAATTTCAGAGATCTTAATGTTTCCACAAAGCTTGGTAATACGCAAAATGTCTCTTTCATTACTCAAAAATACTGGATAATAGTGCAGACATTTGATTTGAACTCCAATACCAGCATCAAAGCAGGATCCCATTATATTTTCTGAGTGGGGGAGAATGCTGTCAGTTACTCACATTTTGGTGACTCAAATGATTGTTGTCCATGTCAATGTTAGGGTCACCTTGAAACCTTATGTTCACATAATCACTTTACACCTTCAGAAACATTTCATTGCTTTAGCTGGTATCCCTGCTCCATGGGTATAATGCCATCAAGGCACCCATGCCCACTTTTCACAGAACCTCTCTTCTTCGATAAATCCTGACTTTTGGAAGAAGTTATTACCGAGTAAATGACCCTATCCTCCAAGACCTGTCCAAGTCCTGCCTCATCCTAGGGGCAGACATTCCAGGCTGCAGTGAAGCTAGAATGCATTAGAAAGAATCTTCTGGAATGCAAAGCTAGCAGCTGTACCTTCCTGTCATCACAAGAGCTTCAGCCACCTCCCAACCCTAGCCTATTCATCACTTCTCATAGGCCTGAGAAGCTGAAGTGGTAGGGGACCAGTTCAGAGCAGAATCTGTAAAGACATCGTGAGTTTCTGACCTCTCTCTTGCTCTTTCCATCTGCTGCAAGATCAGGACATCCCAAACTGGAGCTGTTCCTTCAGCGTGGGTCCAGAATGAGAAGAGCTACAGGGTGGAACGGCTGACCTAGGGCCTAGATATGGAATGTGGCCAAGAAATCATTGTTTCCTCAGTAAAAACTGTTGTCGGCTAAGTGTGTCTCAGTATGCTACAGAGATTTGAGGGTGTTTGTTTCTGCCGTCAAAGCTAACTAATGTAGCTGATCATAACAGTACTGGTTCAACTGCCAGAGTGGAGTTTGGTGATCCAACACAATTTTTGGCTATCTAGATGACACTGGATTGTAGTAGATTAGATTGCTGTTTGACATAGTAACATCTTCCCCCTCATTTCCGGGGAATGGAAGTACTTCCTGGCTCCATTGATGGTGGTCACAGCAATGTAACCTGCTTTGGTCTCAGATGGGTGGGGTGTATAGCCTGCCCTTCGATTTTGGGGATTGGTCATTCAGATTGCTTTGTCAATGATAGGTGACCAGATGTGATGTGGTAGAGTCAGGAAACATGCTTGCGTGCTTGGGCTTTGTCTCTGGGCTTCAGCCATCACTGTGAGAAGAACATTCCAGGCTCTCCTTCTGAGCATGCAGAAGACTAAGGGACATTTGGAGGAAAGCTGCTCTAGTGAAGTCTCCCGAAACCGGGATCAGCAATCTCCCAGGCAGCCCACAGATGAGTGAGCTCAATGAATGCTTATCGTTTTATATCATGATGCTTGTTGCACAGCATCATCTATCAGTAGTCAATGGATACGCTGATGAAATAGCCATTGTCACCTACTGACCTGGATTATACAATGACATCAGTAGTAACACTGGCAGCAGTTTTGGTTTCATTTTTTTTAAAGGATTTAAAAAAAAAATCCTTTTCCTAAAGATCCCTCTCTTCCCCCCTCCTCCTCCTCTTGTTTCTTAATGGGCTATGCTCATAGAAAATAGTAGATTACAATTCTAGTTAACAAAGAGCTAATACTACAGAACTGAATATGTCCACATTTGTTGGCAATATAGTCATGCCTCTATTGACTCAAAAACCTGTAAGGCTTGATTGTAATGTCCTTATTTTTATGATGTGCCTATATAGTTCATTCGGAGAAGGCAATGGAGGAAACAACAACCCCACTCCAGTACTCTTGCCTGGAAAATCCCATGGACAGAGGAGCCTGGTAGGCTGCAGTCCATGGGGTCGCTAAGAGTTGTACATGACTGAGTGACTTCACTTTCACTTTTTACTTTCTTGCGTTGGAGAAGGAAATGGGAACCCACTCCAGTGTTCTTGCCTGGAGTATCCTAGGGACGGGGGAGCCTGGTGGGCTGCCATCTATGGGGTCGCACAGAATCGGACACGACTGAAGCGACTTAGCAGCAGCAGCAGCAGCATATAGTTCATTGCTCATAGCTAATCACAGCTTGTTGAAATGTAAGTATCAGATGTTACACTGATGCTCATCCATGCAGAAACACACTCATGGGCAGTTCCTATGGTGACATGTTTGGGTAGCTTTAAGAACTGGTACTTGAGCTTTCTGACCACAAGGGGACCATCATCGGTGTAAACAATCCCACTCTGATATATTTCCAAAATGGAATTTATTAAAACCTCATTAGAAAGGGTCAGGCTAGTTTTTCAATTACCTTGGTTACCAGAGAGACTTCCAACACTTAATAGCTGCCATGTAGCCTACATTTTAATGAACCATCACAGAAGCATCAATATTACTGCAGAGAGGGACTTTCCAGCTTTGGGAACATCTGTTTGTGACATTTCCTTTCAAAGGGGGTTTTTTATAAATGTAATTTTGGTTTTTCCAAAAGAGGAACCATACCGTGATTCCAGCTGTCAAGAAGCCCATGTGAGCTCTTTGACTTCATACAGAATAAATGATTTCATTCTACCAGCAAAGCCGTCGTCCTTAACATGACACATTAAAATGATTACTGTACTCATATATAGTGGAGCTATAGGTAACTTTGTTCTATAACCTTGTTCAGTATTTTCTAAGTCTCCTATAAATGTGTTATACTTCCATAGTTTAAAAAATAAGAAAGAGAAAAAAGTGATTACTGTAATATGATACTACCATGTTAGCTTTAATTTAGAATATTCTTGAATGCATAAAAAAATATCAAAACACTTCATATACCAAAGATAAAATGCACCTTTGACGCTGAGAATTAATTTAACCATGCCCTTACTTAAACATATCTTTGAAAATAGCCTGAGTTCTATAAATGGTGTATATTTTAATGGATTGTTCTAATTCATTCCCGTGTCTTTAATGTTTTGAAAATAAGAAGATATTACATAGCATGGGGAAAGTATTTGTTGCAATCCTTAAAAAGCCATAAACGCACTACTGAAGGACTGTTGAGTCCAGAGTGAGTTCCTTTCCCAAGTTGAGTGATGAAACAGTAAATTTCTTCCACTAAAGGAAACTGGACCTAAAAATCTTCCAGGTCTGAGGACTCTCATTAATTGGTACAGATCTCTAGGGAGAATGTTCCAGAGCATCCCATGGCTTTAATTGAACGAGAAATCCAAGTCACATATCCTTTGATGAATGAGATTTCCGCCCTGGAGCGAGCAAGGCAGATTTTCAGGGCACCTTCCTGGAGAGCAGTGTTTTGTGTGAGGAATCGTAGGAGACAGGCCTCTCCCCTCCCTGACACTCACCTGCCAGGGGCCCTCATGAAATAACCTGGCTGTATGCTTCTTGCTCTGAAGGCGTGAGAAGTATGATGTACATCAGAACTGTGAGAGAAAAGCACTCAGCATCAGTGTCATATAAATATAAATACGTGTGTGTGCGCTCAATTGTTCGGTCATGTCCAACTGTGTGCAACCCTATGGACTGTAGCCCACCAGGCTCCTCTGTTCATGGGATTTCCCAGGCAAGAATACTGGAGTGGGTTGCCGTTTCCCTCTCCAGGGGATCTTCTCGAGTCAGGGATCAAGCCCACATCTCTTGCATCTCCTGCATTAGCAGGCAGATTCTTTACCACTGTGCCACGTGGGAAGATACCCAGATAAAAATACAAATATATATCAATATATATGTACATACAGTGACATCAGTCAGTCCCAGCGTCTGAGGACGTCTTTCTAACAAGTAATGAGATCTGCAGGAGCCAGGACAACTAATGGACTCAGATGGTGACCAATAGGGTGCTCAATTGTCCTTGAGTGTCCAGGATTGGGAGATCTATAGGAAACTGAAGTTTCAAAGCTAAAGTCAGAGACAGTCTCAAGCGAACAGGGTGAGTTGGTCACCCTGTTACTAGGCTGGTCTTCACCTTCCCAGCTGTGCCCAAAGGTGGATGCCAAAGGTCTTCAGTTTCTGGCTTCACCGTCTCTCCCAGCCCACCAGGGACCCTGATGCCTACAAGAAGTCATGGGATGCCTGGCCTGTCTAGAGAATGGGACCTAGGATTTCCCAGTGTCAGATGCAAGCTGCGGGGCACCCCCTTTCCGCCAGGTGCCTACGGGCTTTCTCTTTCTTCCTCAATCCCTAGTTTCCTTTTAAACAACTAACTTTTCCAGCCTTGATCTGAAGGTCCGACATGAAGTGATATCCCTTCACACACACCTTACTGGTTGACATGCAGAACGCAGTACATATTTCATGTGTACAACTCAGTCCCCGGTTTCTTCTCTAGTTCTTCATCTGGACTTGAACTGTAGCTTGTTCCACTGAGGCCCTGGCCTCCTTTTACTTTCTTTTAAAAGTAGGATCGCTGCTTGTGTCTTTACTCATCCATCCATTGTCAGGGAGTCAGACGCCAGCCCTCTTGATCACTGGCCCCCCTGCTCTTTCTAGAGACGGCAGTGGCTGATCACCTGTTCCAGGTGGGTCCCACACAGGACAGCAATGCCAGAGACCCAAGTGTCCCCTTCCAGCCACTGGCCTCTCCACCTGGAGGAACGTTCTAGATCCAGACACAGAACCAAAGCACTTGCGTTCAGCTGGTCCACTCTCCCTAAAGCTGAAATACCAGCAAACTCTCCAGGCAAAATGACGCAGATTACAACAGTAGAGGGAGAGTTCCAAGCTTTACATCACTGTGACAGAGTCCTGTCAGCTCCTCATTCATTGGTTATGTAATCTGGGAACCAGGGAGCCCTCCCTTTCTCCTTCTCCAAAGCTGACCCTTTTCCTTGGAAACCATAGTCCTTGTCTTCCAGCCCCAGCACCCCTGTGGTAACACAGAGAAGCATTTGCCTTTTCCTGGCGTAGCTCAGGCCCTGGTGGCATCACAAACAAAATTAATTCAAATACAAAACGAAATGAATAAGCCACACAGGCTTCTTTTATTCTGTTCGTATTGCTTGCTCTTTTTTGTGAGAATTGTGAAAATGCCTGATTCAATTACTTTCATTCTGGGTCTTTCTCTCTCTGATCGAACAGAGTGAGTGTGCATCTGTTCCTGCTTTTTGAACACTTGCCGGGAGAGCGGTCGTCTACTGTGGTCTCTGAAATCCTGCATCTGTGTGTGAGAGAGGGAGACGGCAGCTTCCTCAAGTGTTTTGTTCCTGTGCCATCTGGCCCCCCGCTATGTTTCTGGCAAAATCAGTCTCTGCAATCCAAATTCCTGTGCTTCCCTACTGGGAATAAATGAGAAAATCCTAGTTCTTTGTGAGAGTGTTCTTTGCTGTGGAGGCCGCGATGGGCACGGCTTCCAGAACCCTGTACACCCACTCCCCGGCAGGAATTTCTGGGCGCTAACTCTTAAACCAGAGCTGCTGTTGCCATGACAGTTCTTCAACCCACTAGGAAAACTGCCTTTCTTCAAGAACTAATCCTAAGAAGAGCGATGCAGTCTGAGTGAAATCATTTAAATTCTCCAGGGCTCAGTTGATTGTTGGTGCACACAGATTGTTGGTGTGCACAGACATGCTTCTTTGATGTAGATAACCATGAGAATATTGTGCTAAATCCTGAGGGAGGAAACACACTGGGAGCCACTTGTTTCAATCCCTAGAGATCCCCTTCAGGTGGATGGTATAAAAGGTATCAGGTGCTAGGTTTTTAGGGGCTAAATCTTCCCTTCCCTGGAGAAAATAAAAATTAATATCCATCTACTTTGGCCACGTGATGGGAAGAGCCAACTCAGTGGAAAAGACTCTTAATGCTGGGAAAGACTGAAGGCAAAACACTGAGATGGTTGGATGGTATCACTGACTCAAAGACATGAGTTTGAGCACACTCTGGAAGACAGTGGAGGACAGAGGAGCCTGGCATGCTGTGGTCCTTGGGGTCACAAAGAGTTGGACACAACGTAGCGACTGAACAACAACACCATCAACAAAAACAGGCGGCTGGATGAAGAACATCCAGATTGTGTTGGCATAGCAATGCTTCTTCATGTGGATACAGATACAGAAGGGACAAAGCCCATGCAATCTGGAGATGGCTATATTTCTTGGTTTAGAACAAATAATATGGATCTCTGCTGTCTTCATTTTTCTCTGAATCTGGTGCTTTTGGAGGAAAGGAAGTATAATTTCATGTACAAAAAGAGGACCTGATTGAGAGCAAGCCTTCCTTCTCCAAATAATGGATGTATGTTTCTTAAGGTGGCTGAATAAAGGAAGCTTTAAAGAGTGATGCTGAGTCACTTCAGTCGTGTCTGACTCTGTGCGACCCCAGAAACGGCAGCCCACCAGGATGCCCCGTCCCTGGGATTCTCCAGGCAAGAACACTGGAGTGGGTTGCCGTTTCCTTCTTCAATGCATGAAAGTGAAAAGTGAAAGTGAAGTCGCTCAGTTGTGTCCGACCCTCAGCGACCCCATGGACTGCAGTCTTCCAGGCTCCTCCATCCATGGGATTTTCCAGGCAAGAGTACTGGAGTGGGGTGCCATTTCCTTCTCCTTGAAGAGTGAAGATGTTCTTATATCCTTCCCAGGAAAAGAACTTAGGGAATGTTGGTGGAAATGGCTTGAACCAAGGACACTTTTATGCTAGAAGAGTAGATCTTTGTTACCATCCCTAGGAATATATTTGCTACTTGGAAGAAAATCAGTGACTATTCTAGACAGTGTATTAAAAAGCAGAGTTGTCACTTTGCCAACAAAGGTCTGTCTAGTCAAAGCTATGATTTTTTCAGTAGTCATGTATAGATGTGACAGTTGGACCATAAAGAAGGCTGAGCACCGAAGAACTGATACTTTTGAATTGTGCTGGAGAAGACTCTTGACAGTCTCTTGGACAGCAAGGAGATCAAACCAGACAATCCTAAAGGAAATTAACACTGAATATTCATTGGAAGGACTGATGCTGAAGCTGAAGCTCTAATACTTTGGCCACCTGATGCGAAGAACTGACTCATTAGAAAAGACCCTGGTGCTGGGAAAGATTGAAGGCAGGAGGAAAAGGGGATGACAGGGGATGAGATGGTTGGATGGCATCACTGACTCAAGGAACATGAGTTTGAGAAAACTCCAGATGGTGAAGGTCAGGGAAGCCTGGCGTGCTGCAGTTCATGGGGTTGCAAAGAGTCAGACACAACTTAACGACTGAACAACAACAGAGGACTGAGCATGGAGGGTGACTAGAGAGGAGCAGTCTTGCTAACACACTCCTGCCTCCCAGCAGATGTGATCTCAGCCCAGAGCTAATGGAAGAATTCTGTGGCAGTCTGCCCAGTGGGCCACTGATTCTTGGGAACCATCAAGTTACTGCCAAAGTCCAAAAATCCTTTACAACCAAGTCTTGTCTGTAAAAGGAATGAATACATCTTGGATCAGTTCAATTCAGTGGCTCAGTTGTGTCCGACTCTTTGTGACCTCATGGACTGCAGCACACATCTTCTCTGTCCATCACCAGCTTCCGGAGCTTGCTCAAACTCATGTCCATCAAGTCAGTGATGCCATCCAACCATCTGATCCTCTGTCATCCCCTTCTCCTCCTGCCTTCAATCTTTCCTAGCATTAGAGTCTTTTCCAATGAGTCAGCTCTTTGCATCAGGTGGCCAAAGTATTGGAGGTTCAGCTTCAGCATCAGTCCTTCCAATGAATATTCAGTGTTGATTTCCCTTAGGATTGTCTGGTTTGATCTCCTTGCTGTCCAAGAGACTTTCAAGAGGTACTTCTCTAACACTACAAATGGAAGGCATCAATTCTTCAGTGCTCAGCTTTCTTTATGGTCCAACTCTCACATTCATTCATGACTACTGGAAAAACCATAGCTTTGATTAGTTCGACCTTTGTTGGTAAAGTAATGTCTCTGCTTTTTAATATGCTGTCTAGGTTTGTCATAGCTTTCCTTCTAGGGAGCAAGTATCTTTTAATTTCATGGCTGGAGTTACCATCTGAAGTGATTTTGGAGCCCAAGAAAATAAAGTCTCTCACTGTTTCCATTGTTTCCCCATCTATTTGCCATGAAGTGATGGGACCGGATACAATGATCTTAGTTTTTTGAATGTTGACTTTTA
Organism: Bos taurus; assembly: GCF_002263795.3. NCBI lineage: Eukaryota > Metazoa > Chordata > Mammalia > Artiodactyla > Bovidae > Bos > Bos taurus. Next base: position 96,530,074 of record NC_037336.1, read on the forward strand.
AGGCAGTTTTTTCACTCTCCTCTTTCACTTTCGTCAAGAGGCTCATTAGTTCCTCTTTGCTTTCCACCATAAGGGTGGTGTCATCAGCATGTCTGAGGTTATTGATATTTTTCGCGGCGATCTTGATTCCAGTTTGTGCTTCATCAGTCCAACATTTCACATGATGTACTCTGCATATAAGTTATACAACATCTACTTATGCTTCATTGACTATGCTAAAGCCTTTGACTGTGTGAATCACAACAAACTGGAAAATTCTTCAAGAAATGAGAATACCAGACCGCCTTACCTGCCTCCTGAGAAATCTGTATGCAGGTCAGGAAGCAGCAGTTAGAACCAGACATGGAACAATGGACTGGTTCCAAATTGGGAAAGGAGTATGTCAAGGCTATACATTGTAACCCTGTTTATTTAACTTATATGCAGAGTACATCTTGTATAAATATGTACTATTTTCTCGGATGAAAACAGAAGCTGTTGTGATGGATACTGACTAATGAATTGAAAGGCATTATTAAATTCACAGTAAATCTGTGTTATGTTGAATTCTCAGTGAACAGAAGTAAAACCACAGTTGCTTCTCTGGTGGCTCAGATGGTAAATAATCTTCTTGCAATGCAAGAGACACAGGTTTGATCCCTGGGTCAGGAAGAGCCCCTCGAGAAGGAAATGGCAACCTACTCCAGTATTCTTGCCTAGAGAATTCCATGGACAGAGGAGTCTGGCAGGCTATAGTCAATGGGGTCTCAAAGAGTTGGACATGACTGAGCAACTGACACTTTTTCACTTTCCTATCATTTGGGCAACCATTAAATTCTTTGACATTAACCAGGAGTTCTCATACTCAATTAGGATGGGAGTCACTGATCAGGAAGCAGAAATAGCATTAGTTTCCATTTGTTGAACAATCGTTTCCTGAGCTCTCAGAGTTCAAGTTGTATGCAGTTCTCAGGAAAGCCCTCACTCCACAGAAACTTGATAAACAATATTCTTGATTTAAAAAAAAAAACTTCCAAGATTCATTCACTTTTTTGATTCAATAAAATAGACCCGCTTTTCTATATTCTGCTCTTTCACTGACATTAAGCACAAGTCACACTTGTGCAGTTGTAAGGGTTGAACAACTTGGTTGGTGTACAGTTGTTGCACCATTTCTCAAAGGCGAATCCTTGTTTTCTTTCCTGTTTATGTGTCAGGGCCCACACACCACTAACAGTTTAGATCTTGAGACTGAAAAAGGTTTATTGGACGAATGCTCAACATGATTATTTCTATGCCACCAAATACAATAGAGATTGAGTATTTGCTGTGTATGTTGATCACTAGTAGAGTTTCCAGGCTTAAATTCTTCCCTCTGAAGCCTGGCATGGACAAATTTCACTAAAGACAATTCAAGTATCCACTCTGTGATTCATAACTGTGAACACGCTGTGTTTATACAGGCTGATCTAAAATTAGTGGGGAACAGACTTTGATGACCACGGAGTGAAGCATGGGCTTCAGTTCATGAAGCATTTCTTCCCACAGTTCTGTAAACTACATGGTACACTCGGGTGTCTAAAAACAACCAGCCTCTGAAGTTCAAGTCGATTATGATCATCGCAGTGAAAATATTTCATCAGGTCTCTAAATCTGTGTATCTGTGTCTGTTTGTAAATAAGTTCCTGTGTACCACTTTTCAAGCTTCTGCGTGTGAGTGATGATACAGTTGTCTCTCTCTCTCTGACTCACTTCACTCAGTGTCACAGTCTCTAAGGCCATCCGTGTTGCTGCAAATGGCATTTTTCTCAATCTCTTTTTTGGCTCAGTAGTATTCTGCTGTGTATATGTGCCACATCTGTTTTATCCTTTCGTCTGTCCATGGACATTTAGATTCTCCCCATGATCTTGGCTGTTGTCAACAGTGCTGCAGTTAAGATGGGGGTGCATGTATCCTTTTGAATTATAGTTTTGTCTGGACGTTTGCCCAGGAGTCCAGTAACACCAGCTTGCTTTCTGAGTGTACCCACTGAGTGTCCCCCACACACATCTGGTACTCTCCTATTTTCTCACTCTGGCCAGCCTCCGGAGTGTTTTAGGTTGCACATCTCTGGTTACCGGTGAGGCTCAGCTCACTTTGTGCTTTGCTATTTGTGTTTCCCCTCTGTGGGCAGCCTCGCCGTATCCTGGCCCATGTATATTGAGTTTTCTGGGATGTTTAGATTTAATGGATTGGACTGTCCCCTTCAATTTATAGGATCACCTTTCTGTCCTCAATTTTACCCTGTTGTTGGTTTTAGACACTGCAAGTATCTTTCCCTCACTGTTTTAGTTACCCATTAACTTTGCCTGGTTTTTTTTTTTATCATTGAGCAAAAATTCTTAAATCCTTAAATGTTTTGACACAGTCATATCAGCATATTTTTGCTTATTGATTGTTTTCTGGGTTTTGTTTAAGAAACCTTCTGCACCCAAAGGCCACAGACATTCTCCTATAAGCTTACGGCTCTAACTGCCACATTCAGACTTGAGTTCATCTGCCCTGTAGCCCCACTGCCTCTGTGAAGTAGGGATCCACCTTTATTGGTCTCAACCCTGAGCCAGTTTTCTGAGTACCAGTTAATAAGCAGATGCATCATTTAGTTTTTGTATTATTTATTTATTCATTTTTTGTTATGCTGGGTCTTTGTTCCTATATGCAGGCTTTCTCTAGTTGCAGTGAGCAGAGGCTACTCTTCACTGAGGAATATGGGATTGCGACCTTGTCATAAGGTTCTCACTCTTCAATCCAGGCTGTTCTAGCAGCCACTGCCTGGACCTGTGCAGAAAAGAGGAAGTTCCTGAGGGTCCTTCTTCAGCAAGTAAATGCTGACCAGTCCTTGGCAGATTCAAGGAGAGGGATCAATCATGCAGGCCAATCACCACAATCCCACCCCTGTAATGGGCTGGGGGAGGAGGAGGGGAACCCCAAATATTTGACAAACAGTACTTCTGAAATGAGTACCACCATCAGCTCAGTTCAGTCGCTCAGTCGTGTCCGACTCTTTGCGACCCCATGAATCGCAGCACGCCAGGCCTCCCTGTCCATCACCAACTCCCGGAGTTCACCCAAACTCATGTGCATCGAGTCGGTGATGCCATCCAGCCATCTCATCCTCTGTCGTCCCCTTCTCCTCCTGTCCCCAGTCTCTCCCAGCATCAGGGTCTTTTCCAATGAGTCAACTCTTCGCATAGATCTCTTTTAAAAAAAATGATTAAGAATACATAATTTAGGGGACTTCCCTGATGGTCCAGAGGATAATATTCCATGCTCCCTATGCAGGGAGCTAGGGTTCCATCTCTGGTCAGGAAGCAAGGTCCCACATTGTGCAACTAAGAGTTCGAATGCCACAACAAAGATCAAAGATCTCACGTGCCTCTACTAAGACCCGGCACAGACAAATAAGTAAATAAAAAGAAATTAAATTTTTTTTAATTTTAAAAAAGGATACAGAATTCAGTTTGAGAAACACTAACTTAGGAGGATAAGTGCACTTTTATTCAAGTGATTACTATAGAGTAGGTTCTATACGTAGTGTCTTTATAAATGGTAGAAAAAAGATAATTTAGTCAAAGTATAAACACAATTGCAAAAGCTCTGATGGAAAAATGCAGTAGGAACTGTGATGACCCATTTCCCAGTCAGAGAAACCCAGCTTTTCGGCATTCTGAGAGCAGAAAGAACACGGTATCCAGGGCACTGACCCTTTAGGAGCACGCGCTAAATAGAGGGTGAGCAGGGACAGCCAGGCCTCTCCTCGGGCATGGTCAGATCAGTGCAGGGATTCAGACAAAACGCCCTGAGAAGATGCCTGTGAACCTAGAGGATGGGGAACACTGGAGAGGGCCCCAGGACCGCTGCTGCTTGCTGAGAGGCTGGTGAGAGCTGGACAGAAGAAAAGTGGAGAGGGGCCCAGCCCCAAGAGGAAGACCCGCAGGGATACAGGAGGCAGGTGAGCCCACCCGAGGGCACTCTGAGAACACTGTCCTGGACTCCCCCCTCACCATGGCTGAGAGCACTGGTGTGACGGAGCTGATGATGCCCTGGCTGTCATTAGCCTACACGGAAAGGGCTACCCACCCAGAGACAGACAGGGATTGTCCTATGCCAATGGTCCCCAAACTCTGAACCATGAACCGGTACCAGTCCATGGCCTGTTAGGAACCAGGCTGCACAGCAAGAGGTGAGTGGAGGGTGAGTGAGCAAAGCTTCATCTGTATTTACCACCAGAGCTCAGGAAACAAGCTCAGGGCGGCCACTGATTCTGCATTATGGTGAGCTGTTTAATTATTTCATTATATATCACAGTGTAATAAGAATTGATGCTTTTGAACTGTGGTGTTGGAGAAGACTCTTGAGAGTCCCTTGGACTGCAAGGAGATCCAACCAGTCCATTCTGAAGGAGATCAGTCCTGGGTGTTCTTTGGAAGGAATGATGCTGAAGCTGAAACTCCAGTACTTTGGCCACCTCATGTGAAGAGTTGACTCATTGGAAAAGACTGATGCTGGGAGGGATTGGGGGCAGGAGGAGAAGGGGACGACAGAGGATGAGATGGCTGGATGGCATCACTGACTCAATGGACGTGAGTCTGAGTGAACTCCGGGAGTTGGTGATGGACAGGGAGGCCTGGCGTGCTGTGATTCATGGGGCCACAAAGAGTCGGACACGACTGAGCGACTGAACTGAAATTGAACTGAATAATAATAGAACTGATCAAACTGATCACACAGACCACAGCCTTGTCTAACTCAATGAAATGATGGGCCATGCTGTGTAGAGCCACCCAAGACAGACGGGTCATGGTGGATAGTTCTGACAAACCATGGTCCACTGGAGAAGGGAATCACAAACCACTTCAGTATTCTTGCCTTGTCATGAACAGTATGAAGAGGCAAAAAAAAAAAAAATGACACTGAAGGATGAACTCCTCAGGTCGGTAGGTGCCCAATATGCTACTGGAGATCAGTGGAGAAATAACTCCAAAAAGAATGAAGGAATGGAGCCAAAGCAAAAACAATGCCCAGTTGTGGATGTGACTGGTGATGGAAGTGAAGCCTGATGCTGTAAAGAGCAATATTTCATAGGAACCTGGAATGTTAGGTCCATGAATCAGGGCAAATTGGAAGTGGTCAAACAGGAGATGGCAAGAGTGAACATCGACATTCTAGGAGTCAGCGAACTAAAAATGGACTGGAATGGGTGAATTTAACTCAGATGACCATTATATCTACTACTGTGGGCAGGAATCCCTTCAAAGAAGTGGAGTAGCCCTCACAGTCAATAAGAGAGTCTGAAATGCAGTAGTTGGGTGCAATCTCAAAAATGACAGGATGATCTCTGTTCGTTTCCAAGGCAAACCATTCAATATCACAGTAATCCAAGTCTATGCCCAACCACTAATGCTGAAGAAGATGAAGTTGAATGGTTTTATGATGACCTACAAGATCTTCTAGAATTAATACCAAAAAAAGAAAAAGATATCCTTTTCAGCATAGGAGACTGGAATGCAAAAGTAGGAAGTCAAGAGATACCTGGAGTAACAGGCAAATTTGGCCTTGAAGTATAAAATGAAGCAGGGTAAAGGCTAACAGAGTTTTGCCAAGAGAACGCACCAGTCATAGCAAACTTGCTCTTCCAGCAACACAAGAGATGAGTCTATGCATGGACATCACCAGATGGTCCACTGGAATCAGGTTAATTATATTCTTTGTAGCCAAAGATGGAGAAGCTCTATACAGTCAGCAAAAACAAGACCAGGAGTTGACTGTGGCTCAGATAATGAACTCCTTATTACCAAATTCAGACTTAAATTGAAGAAAGTAGGGAAAACTACTAGACCATTCAGGTGTGACCTAAATCAAATCCCTTATGATTATACAGTGGAAGTGAAAAATAGATTCAGGGGATTAGAGCTGATAGACAGAGTGCCTGAAGAACTATGGGTGGAGGTTCTTAACATGAGGTAACAATAGGTGGCAAAAATACAGGGAAGAACTATACAAAAAAATCTTAATAACCCAGATAACCACGATGGTGTGATCACTCACCTAGAGCCAGACATCCTGGAATGCGAAGTCAAGTGGGCCTTAGGAAACATCACTACAAACAAAGCTAGTGGAGGTGATGGAATTCCAGTTGAGCTATTTCAAATTCTAAAAGATGATGTTCTTAAAGTGTTGCATTCAATATGCCAGCAAATTTGGAAAACCCAGCAGTGGCCACAGAACTGGAAAAGGTCAGTTTTCATTCCAGTCTCAAAGAAAGGCAATGCCAAAGAATGTCCAAACTACCACACAATTGCACTCATTTCACATGCTAGTAAAATGATGCTCAAAATTCTCCAAGCCAGGCTTTAACAGTTTGTGAACCAAGAACTTCCAGATGTTCAAGCTGGATGTAGAAAAGACAGAGGAATCAGAGATCAAGTTCCCAACATCCTTTGGATCATAGAAAAAGAAGAATTCCAGAAAAACATCTACTTTTGCTTCATTGACTACACCAAAGCCTTTGACTGTGTGGATCACAAAAAAACTGTAAAATTCTTCAAGAGATGGGAATACCAGATCACCTTACCTGCCTCCTGAAAAATCTGTATGCAGATCCAGAAGCAACAGTTAAAACCAGACATGGAACAATGGACTGGTTTCAAACTGGGACAGGAGTACATCAAGGCTGTATATTGTCACCCTGCTTAATTAACTTATTGTCACCCTGCTTAATTAACTTGTATGTAGATTACATCATGAGAAATGCTGGTATGGATGAAGCACAAACTGGAATCAAGATTGACAGGAGAAATAGCAATAATCTCAGATATGCTGAAGACACAATTCTTTTTTTTTTTTAATTTTATTTTATTTTTAAACTTTACATAATTGTATTAGTTTTGCCAAATATCAAAATGAATCCACCACAGGTATACATGTGTTCCCCATCCTGAACCCTCCTCCCTCCTCCCTCCCCATACCATCCCTCTGGGTCGTCCCAGTGCACTAGCCCCAAGCATCCAGTATCGTGCATCGAACCTGGACTGGCAACTCGTTTCTTACATGATATTTTACATGTTTCAATGTCATTCTCCCAAATCTTCCCACCCTCTCCCTCTCCCACAGAGTCCATAAGACTGTTCTATACATCAGTGTCTCTTTTGCTGTCTCGTACACCGGGTTATTGTTACCATCTTTCTAAATTCCATATATATGCGTTAGTATACTGTATTTATGTTTTTCCTTCTGGCTTACTTCACTCTGTATAATGGCTCCAGTTTCATCCACCTCATTAGAACTGATTCAAATGTATTCTTTTTAATGGCTGAGTAATACTCTGTTGTGTATATGTACCACAGCTTTCTTATCCATTCATCTGCTGATGGACATCTAGGTTGCTTCCATGTTCTGGCTATTATAAACAGTGCTGCGATGAACATTGGGGTACACGTGTCTCTTTCCCTTCTGGTTTCCTCAGTGTGTATGCCCAGCAGTGGGATTGCTGGATCATAAGGCAGTTCTATTTCCAGTTTTTTAAGGAATCTCCACACTGTTCTCCATAGTGGCTGTACTAGTTTGCATTCCCACCAACAGTGTAAGAGGGTTCCCTTTTCTCCACACCCTCTCCAGCATTTATTATTTGTAGACTTTTGGATCGCGGCCATTCTGACTGGTGTGAAATGGTACCTCATAGTGGTTTTGATTTGCATTTCTCTGATAATGAGTGATGTTGAGCATCTTTTCATGTGTTTGTTAGCCATCTGTATGTCTTCTTTGGAGAAATGTCTATTTAGTTCTTTGGCCCATTTTTTGATTGGGTCATTTATTTTTCTGGAATTGAGCTGTAGGGGTTGCTTGTATATTTTTGAGATTAGTTGTTTGTCAGTTGCTTCATTTGCTATTATTTTCTCCCATTCTGAAGGCTGTCTTTTCACTTTGCTAATAGTTTCCTTTGTTGTGCAGAAGCTTTTAAGTTTAATTAGGTCCCATTTGTTTATTTTTGCTTTTATTTCCAATATTCTGGGAGGTGGGTCATAGAGGATCCTGCTGTGATGTATGTCGGAGAGTGTTTTGCCTATGTTCTCCTCTAGGAGTTTTATAGTTTCTGGTCTTACGTTTAGATCTTTAATCCATTTTGAGTTTATTTTTGTGTATGGTGTTAGAAAGTGTTCTAGTTTCATTCTTTTACAAGTGGTTGACCAGATTTCCCAGCACCACTTGTTAAAGAGATTGTCTTTAATCCATTGTATATTCTTGCCTCCTTTGTCAAAGATAAGGTGTCCATATGTGCGTGGATTTATCTCTGGGCTTTCTATTTTATTCCATTGATCAATATTTCTGTCTTTGTGCCAGTACCATACTGTGAAGACACCATTCTTATCGCAGAAAGCAAAGATGAACTAAAGAGCCTCTTGATGAAAGTGAAAGAGAAGAGTGAAAAAGCTGGCTTAATACTCAGCATTCAAAAACTAAGATCATGGCATCCAGTTCCATCATTTCATGGCAAATTGATGGGGAAACAATTTCCTTGGGCTCCAAAATCACTGCGGATGGTGACTGTAGCCATGAAATTAAAAGACACTTGCTCCTTGGAAGAAAAGCTATGACCAACCTAGACAGCATATTCAAAAGCAGAGACATTACTTTGCCAACAAAGGTCTGTCTAGTCAAAGCTATGGTTTTTCCAGTAGTCATGTGTGGATATGAGAGTTGGACCATAAAGAAGAGCTGAGCACTGAAGAATTGATGCTTTTGGGCTGTGGTGTTGGAGAAGACTCTTGAGAGTCCTTTGGACTACAAGGAGATGAAACCAGTCAATCTTAAAGGAAATCAGTCCTGAATATTCATTTGAAGGACTGATGCTGAAGCTGAAACTCCAATCCTTTGGCCAACTGATGCGAAGAACTGACTCATTGGAAAAGACCCTGATGCTGGGAAAGATTGAAGGCAGGAGGAGAAGGGGACAACAGAGAATGAGATGGTTGGATGGCATCACCGATTGAGTGGACATGAGTCTGAGCAAGCTCCAGGAGTTGGTGATGGACAGGGAAGCCTGGCGTGCTGCAGTCCATGGGGTCACAAAGAATGGGACACGACTGAGTGACTGAACTCAACTGAGTAACAATAGAAGGAAAGCGCACCATAAATGTGATGTTGTTGAATCACCCTGAAACCACCCCTGCCCCCGTCCTGCTCTGGGGAAAAATTGTCTTCCATGAAACGAGCCCCTGGTGAGGAGAATGTTGGGGACTGCTACCCTACGCTCTAGGCCATGGCAGAAATATACCTTCTAGGAAACCTACTGGGCAAAGTTGCAATCTTGCTGGAATCCTACAAACACCTGAAGCCCTGGAAAAGCTAGAGCTGGGTGTGTGTAAGAGCTAAAGGAGTCTAGGGGAAAATATCCCTCAACTAGTGAGGAAAAAGGCCATCATGTGAACTTATAGTCTATTGTTACATGTTCTTATTAAAATAGTTTCTGAAGCATTCAGAAACCTGAAAAGAAATGATGATAATGTGAATGGGTGGAGTATGTGGTTTGGCTTTTATTTGTGACATAGCAGGTGATTTGTTTTATTTCACTGTAACTTTCTCCTCTTTGGAATAATCATTGGCTAACTAGTGAATTATAGATAGTCAATTTGCCAATTTAGAACTAAAAATTTGTGTATCTAGACCTGCTCCTATGGTTTAAGACACTGGACATTCTTTTTTAAATATGTAATTCTTTGTGGGGGTTATTGAGATAAAATTGACATAATATTAGTTTCAGGTATAATAATGAGTATACCTAAACATAATAATTCAGTATTTGTGTGCATTGCAAGGTGATCACCACAATAAGTCTAGTTAACATCTATCACCATATGTATGTTGTAATTTTTTTTCTTGTGATGAGAGCTTCTAAGATTTGTTCATGTAACCACTTTCAAATATGCAGTCAAGTATAATTAACTATAGTCATCAGGTGGTATATCATAACTACTTGATTTTTTTTTTGGACTTTCATTATCATTTGATGTTTAGAACTTTTCTGTTTCAGCAACGATCAGTGACATTTATCGGTGCCATTGGGAAGATCAATGATGTGTTTAATCCCATCCACTCACATCAGATTCTGATGTCCACCCCCCACCCCAGGTTCTGAGTCTTTGTGATTGTTGTTTAGTCACTAAGCTGTGCCCAACTCTTTGCTGCGCACCACGCCTCCTGTCCTTGACTATTTCCCGGAGTTCGCTCAAATTTATGTCCATTGAGTCAGTGATGCCATCTAACCATCTCATCTTCTGCCACCCCATCACTCCTTTTGCCTTCGATCTTTCCCGGCATCAGGATCTTTTCCAAAGAGTCAGCTCTTTGCATCAGGTGGCCAAAGTAATGGAGCTTAAGGTTAGAGTCTTAAAATATTTTTTTTATTTGTTTATTTTGGGCTGTGCTGGATCTTCATTGCTGGGAGGGCTTTTCTCTAGTTGTGACGAGCAGAGGCTACTCTCTGTTGCAGTGCCCGGGCTTCTGGTTGGTGTGACTCCTCTTGTTGCAGAGCACGGGCTCTATTGTGCACAGGTTTCATAGTCGTGGTGTGTGGGCTCAGTAGTTGCGGCTCCCAGGCTCTAGCGCTCAAGCTCAATAGTCGTAGCACCTGGGCTTCGTTGCTCTGTGGCACGTGGGATCTTCCCAGATCAGGGACTGAACCTGTGTCTCCTGCATTGGTAGGCGGATTCTGTATACCTGAGCCACCAGGGAAGCCCAAGGTTAGAGTTTTAGAACTGAGAATGCAAGCTCTTCTTTTTCCCTTCTCTCTGTCATTTACTTTAACACCTTCCCTCCCTCAGAACCCTCACAGATTTGTTTTTAAGAAATGAAGAAGAGTTCCAGCATATGACCTACAGCTGCAGCCCATCAACCTTTGCTGATATTAAGGCTGCACTTTGGATCCCAAGGAACCTCTAGAAAGATGCACTTCTTGCTGTTCCAGGCAGTGAGCCCAGTTGGGGGGGCATAGAGTAGAGGGGTAGAACTCTCTCGGGCCAGATGGAAATGCTCAGAATAATATCTCTGCTACAGAGCATCCTCACCAAAGAACTGGCTGAGCCCAAGGTCCAGTAAGTACAGGACCACCAGCCGTATATGGCCATGGAGCCCCGGAGTGTGGCTGATCTGAACGTGATGTCAGAGTAAGCTGCACAGTGGATGACAAATATTTAGTCTGACATAAAGCACATGAACCATCTCTTCAGTAGTTTCACATTGATCACCTCTTAAAATGATTGTGTTGGGGATAGACTAGATTAAATGCAACGTATTCTTAAGGTTAATTTTGCCTATTTCTTCTTACATTTTTGATGTTAGTACTAGAAAATTTAAACTGATGTGGGTTACGCTATGTTTTTACTGGACAAAGCTGGTCTGGGTACTTGGAATTTGTTTTTAACTACTTTTGTGTGTGTGCTAAATCATGCTAAATCTCTTCAGTCGTGGCTGACTCTTTGTGACTTCATGGACTGTGGCCTGCCAGGCTCCTCTGTCTATGGGATTCTCCAGGCAAGAGTACTAGAATGGGATGCCCAGCCCTTCTCCAGGGGATCTTCCCGACCCAGCGGTCACACCTGCATCTCCTGTGTCTCCTTCACTGGCAGGCAGGCTCTTTACCACTGAGCCACCAGGGAATCGCTTTAAGTACTTTCAGTTCAGTTCAGTCGCCCTGTCGTGTCCGACTCTTTGCGACCCCATGGACCACAGAATGCCAGGCCTCCCTGTCCATCTCCAACTCCCAGAGTTTACTCAAACTCATGTCCATTGAGTCGGTGATGCCATCCAACCATCTCATCCTCTGTCATTCCCTTCTCCTCCCACCTTCAATCTTTCCCAGCATCAGGGTCTTTTCCAATGAATCAGCTCTTCACATCAGGTGGCCAAAGTATTGGAGTTTCAGCTTCAGCATCAGTCCTTCCAATGAACACTCAGGACTGATCTCCTTTAGGATGGACTGGTTGGATCTCCTTGCAGTCCAAGGGACTCTCAAGAGTCTTCTCCATCACCACATTTCAAAAGCATCAATTCTTCGGCTCTCAGCTTTCTTTATAGTCCAACTCTCACATCCATACATGACTACTAGAAAATTAACTACTTTAATACACATCAAATAAGGGTCAAATACTCATGATCATTTTAATTATGAACTTTGCTTTATCATATGAATTGTCATGGTAAATATCTTCTCTATGATCTTTTTTCTAAGGGAAGTTAAAAAAATTTTTTTAAATTTATTTAGGCTGTTTTAGTCCTTGTTGTTGCATAGGCTTTTCTCTGGATGCGGTGTGGGGACTCCTCATTGTGCTGGCCTCCCTTGTTGCAGAGCACAGGCTCTAGGCACGCAGGCTTCAGTAGTTGGGGCTCATGGGCTCAGTAGCTGGTGTTCCTGGGCTCTACAGCACAGGCTCAGTAGTCATGCCGGTTGGGGCTACTTGCTCACGGCACATGGGATCTTCCCACACCAGGGACTGAAACCATGTCTCCTGCATTGGCAGGCGGGCTCTACCACTGAGCCACCAGGGAAGACCTCTCCTCTCGTTTAAAAGTATATTGAGGTTTTAAAAAATTCCTCTATGGTTTTTCCAGTGGTAATGTATGGATGTGAGAGTTGGACTGTGAAGAAAGCTGAGCGCCGAAGAATTGATGCTGTGGTGTTTGAACTGTGGTGTTGGAGAAGACTCTTGAGAGTCCCTTGGACTGCAAGGAGATCCAACCAGTCCATTCTAAAGGATATCAGCCCTGGGATTTCTTTGGAAGGAATGATGCTAAAGCTGAAACTCCAGTACTTTGGCCACCTCATGCAAAGAGTAGACTCATTGGAAGACTCTGGTGCTAGGAGGGATTAGGAGCAGAAGGAGAAGGGGACTACAGAGGATGAGATGGCTGGATGGCATCATTGCCTCGATGGACATAGGTTTGGGTGAACTCTGGGAGTTGGTGATGGACAGGGAGGCCTGGCGTGCTGCAATTCATGGGATGGCAAAGAGTCGGACACGACTGAGCAACTGAACTGAACTGAACTGAAAAAATTCCCAGAGTGCCATGGGCAATTTGGCAAATTCTCTTTTATGGATGCCAGGCAGCCTTGCTTCCACGTAGCAGCTGGTCAGAGTTCTGTGATGTTAAACATCTATTCCTGGACCTGCTGGCTCTAGCCTCCACCAGACTGAAGGGGACGACTGTGAGGAGGTGGGCCAGGGGACATGGCACCAGCACAGTCACTCTGTACCCCCTCCCGGCCTCAACAAGCCCCACAGCTCCTGGGACTTCTCTGAAAGACCTATAGGGTGATTAACTTTGAGGGTGACTTCCAAATCAGTGAACCCCAAATCCTCAAGTGCTATTTTGCTTACACAGACTTCTTACAAAACGTTTCTAGAGAACAGAGCCTGTGGGGAATTTGCGATGACACGAAGTTGGCATTGGATTCAAGAAGTGATAAATTCCCCTGCTCATCGGTGGCTTCACTTTTCCTTGCGACAAATGACAACTGTTAAAAACTCCACCCACTGAGATCCACCAGGTAAAATTGCAAGGCTGGAAATGCAACCACTCGACACTATCTCCTCCCCTGCCCGCGCCAGACCCTGCTGCTCAGCTGGGTTCTTCCCTTTTAACTCAGGGGGCTCAAGTTCCTTCCCGGCCAGTAAGAATAATACTAGGAGGCAGCAGGTGAGGCAGGATTTCAGGGACCACCTGGGCATCTCACATGAGTCTCCGGAGAGGTTGTTAAAATGCAGATTCTGGGGCTTCCCTGGAGACTCAGTGGTAAAGAATCCACCTGCCAATGAAGGAGACATGGGTTCAGTCTCTGATCTGGGAAGATCCTACCTGCCGTGGGATAACTAAACCTGAGCACCCCAACTACTGAGCCTGTGCTCTGAAGCCCAAGAGCTGCAGCTACTGAAGCCTGCACGTCCCAGAGCCCATCCTCTGCAGCAAGAGAAGCCACCACGATGAGAAGTCCACGCACCGCAGCTACAGAGGAGCACCCGCTCGCCACAACTAGAGAAAAGCCCTAGCAGCAATCAAGACCCAGCACAGCCTAAAGTGAAAAATTACAAATCTCCTCTTTAAAGAAAAAATGCAGATTCTGATTTCTTCATCCAAGATAGAGCATCTTTAACAAGTTCCCTGGCAAAAAAGCTGTGGATTCACGGACCACACTTTGAGTAGGAAGGTTCTCCAAGCATCTTTTGCTCTGTGTACATTCTTGAAAAATTACCCTGCCTTAACCCTGCCTCGGAGATCACCAGTGCCAGATGAACTTTAAATATGCCCGGTAAACATAAGAAAATCTAATAATAAAAGAAATCTATTCCTTTTTTGCAGAAGGCACAATGACAGTTGTCTTTACAAAAGGAATACCTTTAAAAAGAATCTCCCTAACTTGTGCATTGTAGTATAAACTACAGTTTACTAACGGAAAAGATTTTTTTTTACTGCCAACTGAATTATCATCTGGAAGCAGAGTATCTCCAAAAAGTTATAAAAATAATATTAGTATAGAGTAGATTGGCTCCGTTTCTGAACACTCACTGGTACCAGGTGTGTATACTGCTGACCTTGGACGAAATAAACAGCAGTGGAAGTGAGAAATAGACCTAAGGGCCTAGATCTGATAGACAGAGTGCCTGATGAACGATGGAATGAGGTCCGTGACACTGTACAGGAGACAGGGATCAAGACCATCCCCATGGAAAAGAAATGCAAAAAAGCAAAATGGCTGTCTGGGGAGGCCTTACAAATAGCTGTGAAAAGAAGAGAAGTGAAAAGCAAAGGAGAAAAGGAAAGATATAAGCATCTGAATGCAGAGTTCCAAAGAATAGCAAGAAGAGATAAGAAAGCCTTCCTCAGAGATCAATGCAAAGAAATAGAGGAAAACAACAGAATGGGAAGGACTAGAGATCTCTTTGAGAAAATTAGAGATACCAAGGGGACATTTCATGCAAAGATGGGCTCAATAAAGGACAGAAATGGTATGGACCTAACAGAAGCAGAAGATATTAAGAAGAGATGGCAAGAATACACAGAAGAACTGTACAAAAAAGATCTTTACGACCCAGATAATCATGATGGTGTGATCACTGACCTAGAGCCAGACATCCTGGAATGTGAAGTCAAGTGGACCTTAGAAAGCATCACTACGAACAAAGCTAGTGGAGGTGATGGAATTCCAGTTGAGCTATTTCAAATCCTGAAAGATGATGCTGTGAAAGTGCTGCACTCAATATGCCAGAAAATTTGGAAAACTCAGCAATGGCCACAGGATTGGAAAAGGTCAGTTTTTCATTCCAGTCCCAAAGAAAGGCAATGCCAAAGAATGCTCAAACTACCGCACAATTGCACTCATCTCACACGCTAGAAAAGTAATGCTCAAAATTCTCCAAGCCAGGCTTCAGCAATACATGAACCATGAACTTCCAGATGTTCAAGCTGGTTTTTGAAAAGGCAGAGGAACCAGAGATCAAATTGCCAACATCGGCTGGATCATGGAAAAAGCAAGAGAGTTCCAGAAAAACATCTATTTCTGCTTTATTGACTATGCCAAAGCCTTTGACTGTGTGGATCACAATAAACTGTGGAAAATTCCTCAAGAGATGGGAATACCAGATTAGCTTACCTGCCTCTTGAGAAATCTGTATGCGGGTCAAGAAGCAACAGTTAGAACTGGACATGGAACAACAAACTGGTTCCAAATAGGAAAAGGAGTACGTCAAGGCTGTATATTGTCACCCTGCTTATTTAACTTATATGCAGAGTACATCATGAGAAACGCTGGACTGGAAGAAACACAAGCTGGAATCAAGATTGCCAGGAGAAATATCAATAACCTCAGATATGCAGATGACACCATCCTTATGGCAGAAAGCAAAGAAGATCTAAAAAGCCTCTTGATGAAAGTGAAAGTGGAGAGTGAAAAAGTTGGCTTAAAGCTCAACATTCAGAAAACGAAGATCATGGCATCCGGTCCCATCACTTCATGGGAAATAGATGGGGAAACAGTGGAAACAGTGTCAGACTTTATTTTTCTGGGCTCCAAAATCACTGCAGATGGTGACTGCAGCCATGAAATTAAAAGATGCTTACTCCTTGGAAGGAAAGTTATGACCAACCTAGATAGCATATTCAAAAGCAGAGACATTACTTTGCCAACAAAGGTTTGTCTAGTCAAGGCTATGGTTTTTCCTGTGGTCATGTATGGATGTGAGAGTTGGACTGTGAAGAAGGCTGAGCGCCGAAGAATTGATGCTTTTGAACTGTGGTGTTGGAGAAGACTCTTGGGAGTCCCTTGGACTGCAAGGAGATCCAACCAGTCCATTCTGAAGGAGATCAGCCCTGGGATTACTTTGGAGGGAATGATGCTGAAGCTGAAACTCCAGTACTTTGGCCACCTCATGCGAAGAGTTGACTCATTGGAAAAGACTCTGATGCTGGGAGGGACTGGGGGCAGGAGGAGAATGGGACGACAGAGAATAGATGGCTGGATGGCATCACCGACTCGATGGACGTGAGTCTGAGTGAACTCCGGGAGTTGGTGATGGACAGGGAGGCCTGGCGTGCTGCAGTTCATGGGGTCACAAAGAGTCGGACACGACTGAGTGACTGATCTGATCTGATCTGAAAGATGAGTTTATTTGGGAATAGCAGAGGCATTACACATCACGACATATGATCTAAGGAGAATCATAGCCCAGTCTGAGAATACAAAGGGAAGGTTAGCTTTCATTAGGTTCTGGGAAGAAATTGGGGAGAGTTGTTTTGAACAAAAGTTCATTGGAGGAGAATGAAAGTTCGGGGTTATTTAAATAATGTGCTGGTAAGAAAATGTTCTAAAATAAAACATCCCTAGCCTGATCCTGGCTGTTTATCTCTTAAAATTTTTTTCTGTTGAAGTATAGTTGATTTACAGTGTCATACTGGTTTCAAGTTTACAGAAAAGTGATTCCATTTTGCATATACATATATCTATTTTTTCAGACTCTTTTCCCTCATATATTATTAAAATATATTGAGTTTAGTTCCCTGTGATATTCATAGATCATTGTTGGTTATTTTATATATAATAATGTGTATATGTTAATTCTAAACTCCTGATTTATCTCTCCCACCCTTTCCCCTTTGGTAACTGTAAGCTTGTTTCTTGCCCAGAAACCAATCCCTTGTCAGGAGAGCTCTGAACACCATATTTATAATAGATGGTTATTTATAGTGTCTTTCTCTTCCTTGGCAATTTAAATTAAAATGTCAACTTCAAGAAATGTTTCAGAAAGGCACCAGAAAGAATTATAAATAGAACTTGATTAATCAAAGAAAGATGAATAAAGTATGCTTTTAACACAGGGTACATCGTTGTTGATGTAAAGCAAAAGTCTTGGCAGAATTAAAAGACAGTTGGGAAACAAATAGAACAAATAGCCATCCGTTCAGTAAATGAATATCAGGAAACCAACCTGTACAGTCTACCTGTGAGCAGCCCCTTTTTCAACGAGTGACATTGCTAGGCAACAAGGATCCAAACAGACAGACGTTTCCAAGAGCATTTCCCATCTTCCTTTGCTCCAAATGAGAGCAGGCAGACACCTCTTAGGTGGATAAATGTATGACAAACTCTAAAGCCAAGTTAGATACTCAAGATAACATACTGTATGGCTCCACTTACAGGAAATTCTAGAAGGCAAACTAATTACAGAAAGCAGATGAGGGTTTACTGGGGGCTGAACATCAGGGGGAAAGAATTGATTGCAAAGAGACAGGAGGAAACTTTTGAGGGTGGTAGAAATATTCCACATCATGATGGCAGTGATGATTATGTGACTTGATGCATTTGTCAAAATTTCATGAAATGTAGCTTAAAGTTGCTAAATACTACTGGATGTAAATTATATTTCAATAAAACAAAGTTTAAAGTCCATCTATCTATAATAATCTAATATAGCATTTCTATTCTTTTACATCTAAGACTATGCAAACACTTTGGAGATAGAAAATAAGCACGATTTCATTTCAAAATACAGAGCTAGAAGTTGTTGTAAAAGGGTAGGCGCTGAACCAGTCACTGCGCATGGGTTGCCAAGACTTTCCTGGATGAATTCCATCCAAGATATGGCTTTTAGTCTCCCGAGGTCTTTGGACACCCAGAAAGTGGGTCATCTTTCAGAATATCTGCGTCACTGTGGACAGTGTGTTAGTAAATCAAAGACGAGCTGGATTTGTTCTCAAATTGGCAAAATACTCACTTGCTTGGAAGCACTATTAATCCTTTCATTTACTGAATGGGGAAAATTGGTCTTGATTATCTTCAGTTATTATCAGCGCTGCATATTCTTTTGCTGTAGGATATATATTAGGCGTTAAACGTGTGCTTTGGAAAAGCAGAGATCATGTGACCGCTTGATTCTAAATATGAAAAGTTTGAAATTAAAACTAATACTAAATATTCTTACAGAGTAAATTGGAGTAGTGAAGCAATTATTTTCATTCTTAATTGCAAAGTTATTTTGCCTAAAATATTCTGTTATTATGCAAAAGCATTGTTCTGGACTGAATTCTTGAAATAATTCTGCTTTTGGCAACAAATAACAGAAAATCAATCTAAATGGGCTTCAGACAGTAAGCACAGTTCCAGGCTCCTGGATCTGGAATTCTAGACTTAAAACAGCGTCCAAGTTTGTTTAGACATGTGGATCACAATAAACTGTGGAAAATTCTTAAAGAGATGGGTTTACCAGACCACCTGACCTGCCTCCTGAGAAATCTGTATGCAGGTCAAGAAGCAGCAGTTAGAAGCGGACATGGAACAACAGCCTGGTTCCAAATCAGGAAAGGAGTACGTCAAGGCTGTATATTGTAACCCTGCTTATTTAACTTACATGCAGAGTACATCATGTGAAATTCCGGGCTGGATGAAGCAGAAGCTGGAATCAAGACTGCCGGAAGAAATATCAGTCACCTCAGATATGCAGATGACACCACCCTTATGGCAGAAATTGAAGAAGAATTAAAGAGCCTCTTGATAAAAGTGAAAGAGGAGACTGAAAAAATTGGATTAAAGCTCAACATTCAGAAAACAAAGATCATGGCATCCAGTCCCATCACTTCATGGCAAATAGATGGGGAAACAGTGGCTGACTTTGTTTTTGGGGCTCCCAAATCACTGTAGATGGTGACTGCAGCCATGAAATTAAAAGACGCTCACTCCTTGGAAGGAAAGTTATAACCAACCTAGACAGCATATTAAAAAGCAGAGACATTACTTTGCCAACAAAGTTCTGTCTGTCTAGTCAAGGCTATGGTTTTTCCAGTGGTCATGTATGGATGTGAGAGTTGGACTATAAAGAAAGCTGAGCGCCGAAGAATTGATGTTTTTGAACTGTGGTGTTGGAGAAGACTCTTGAGAGTCCCTTGGACTGCAAGGAGATGCAACCAGTCCATCCTAAAGGTGATCAGTCCTGGGTGTTCATCAGAAGGATGGATGTTGAAGCTGAAACTCCAATACTTGGGCCACCTGATGCTCATTGGAACTGACTCATTGGAAAAGACCCTGATGCTGGGAAAGATTGAAGGTGGGAGGAGAAGGGGATGACAGAAGATGAGATGGTTGGATGGCATCACCGACTCAATGGACATGAGTTTGAGTAAACTCTGGGAGTTGGGGATGGACAGGGAGGCCTGGCATGCTGCGGTCCATGGGATCACAAAGAGTTGGACATGACTGAGTGACTGAACTGAACTGACTGAACTGAATAAATCGTTGTGAATATTGCTGTCGAAAAGGAAAGCTTGTCCCCCTCTGTGCTCTGGGTGATCGTGGTGCTCATGTGCAGATGAGCAATGCTGTCAGGAACTTCCTGGAGAGAAGAGAACAGTCTGACATAAACATGACCCCAAGTCTGAGTTGGGGAAAAACTCTAAGTGAAAAGAAAAGAACTGCTGGAGGAGTCATCCATCCGTGAAGGAAAGCTGCCCTCATATAATGAGTGGTTTTAATCTGGAATTTAAAGATCCTCAAAATCTAAATCATTTTCATCAAGGCCACCTTTTCCATAAAATAGTGTTTTAACTAAAGATTAGCTTTTTGGTCATAATGTCCTTCTCTAAAATTATATAGAAGTTACCATAAACCACAGAGAAGCTTTCTAGAATAAAAAGTTTTAATATGTTCAGTAGTGCGGTAAGACAATGAGGAACAGAAGCTCTCATCAACTGCCTGGACTTCACATCCTGGCTTAGCCATCCTTCTTCTATTGAATCCTTGTGTGCTAAGCCTTGGTTTACTTATTTATACAATAGAACCCTGAAGAGTACTCACTTTAGAGAGTCTTAATGAGAATTAAATGGGCTATTTCATGCTACATTTCAATTCATCAATTCATTAGCCCAGAATCTAAGAAATATTACATACTTCGTAGGCGTTAGTCATTTTAATATGGGCAATATATAGAAACTAATTATGAAAAATATTTTGATAACCAGCCATGTAAAAATATACAGTTTTCCCTGTTATCTGTGGAGTATTGGTTCAAAGACCCTCTGCAGATACCAAAATCCTCAGACGCTCAAGACCCTTGTACAGAATGGGTCTCAGCTGATGCTCTGTATCCCCAAGTTCTGCGTCCATGGGTTCAATCAGTCACAGGCCCCACTACTGGTTGAATCCACAGAGGCAGAACCTGTGGATGTGAAGAGCCAACTGTATTGTTGGGACATACTAAATTCTTTTGCTTCTGGTATTCCTGATTTGTTTTTGGAACAGCAGAGGTGAGGGTAGGGTGTCTTAGAATTTTGAATATTAGCTCAGGGGACATTTTAATAAGGATTG
This sequence comes from Bos taurus, assembly GCF_002263795.3. Classification (NCBI taxonomy): domain Eukaryota; kingdom Metazoa; phylum Chordata; class Mammalia; order Artiodactyla; family Bovidae; genus Bos; species Bos taurus. The sequence goes on from NC_037336.1 coordinate 96,550,935, forward strand.
CATTAGTTATAGTACAGGTCAACTTGCTGCTGTAACAGAGATCTCCAAAAATACAGCGACAAAAAAGAGAAAAGTGCGTTTTTCTATTATGTGCCCACGCAGAGGTGAGTAGCCCAGCCCTGAAGGTAGCTCTGCCCCATGAGGTCACCCAGGACCCGGGTTCCATTTATCTCATTTCTCCATTATCACCTGCAATAGGTTGTATAATGGAAGCCATTTCACCAGTGTCTTCTTCCTCCATCCCTCAGGAAGGGGGAAACTGTGAATGGAGAGCAAACCATTTCCTTTTTAAAGGATGGGACCCAGAACTTGTACACATGGCTTCTACTCCCACGTCGTTGCTGAGATCTTGGTCACCGGACCACCCACAACTGATAGAGAGGCTAGAAAATATGACTTTAACTAGGCAGCCATGAGCCTAACTAAAATTCTGTGGATTCTATTATCCAAAGGGGGATGGAAAGAATGCATGGTTGAATCAATTAGCAGTCTTCCATTAGTGTTGCTATGGAAACTACCATGTTTCATTGATCCTAGGATACTGTTAATTTAGAGACGCATCATCATTTTATGTACCGCTCAGTGAGAAAAGCCATGCTATTGAAGCTGTGGCTCATTACTTTCTTATCAGCTGAGTTATAGGACACATCCTAATTGTGAGATTTTGAAGCGTGAAAACTTTGTGTCTTGTTATAGAAGAAATACAAGCTTTCCTGGTGGCTCAGTGGTGAAGAATCTGCCTGCAATGCTGGAGAGGCAGGTTTGATTCCTGGGTTGGGAAGATCCCTTAGAGGAGGAAATAGCAACCCACTCCAATATTCTTGCCTGGGAAATCCCATGGACAGAGGAACCTAGGGGACTACAGTCCACGGGGTCACAAAAGAGTCTAACAGGACTTGGTGACTAAACAACAATGATAGAAGAAATACAGTGTCAGAAAGACTTAGGAAAATAAAATGATCTAAAGTATTCATTTTGCAATCTTCTTTTTGTGTGTGTGACTTTCCTCAGAGCAAGCATAGGCAACAGATGTCAAGATTTGGTTGATGCATTGAATGTAATGTTTAGAATGGGTGATTGACAAGGTACTATCCATGAGAATTTAAGTCAAATTCCAACACAAAGGCTTGGGGAAAATTTGCCAAGCTTTCCACTCAGTCTGGAACAGATCTGGAGTTGAGCAAACAGACAATGAGGGTCCTGTTTTCACTAACCAGGGATCTCACTTAGCAGAAGGACGAAGACCAAGGACTACACTCAGCACAGAGTTGTGGCCAAGGCACTTGACTTCCTGTTTCAGCACTGTTTCAGTAATCACCAATCCTGTTTCAGTAATCACCCAAATATTGGCTGGACACCAGACACTTTGCTTGGTGCTACAATACAGTCTCTGCCCCACAAGAACTCCAGAGCTCACGCAGGGAGAAGAATATGTAGACCTGTAAAGGCATGCAATTGTGTAGAGCCTGTGATAGAAGTCTAGTAAGTGGAGGCGCAGAGTGGAGATCACCAGTTCTACCTGAGGTTAGGGAAGACCTGCAGAACCAGGGAGAGTAAGAGTTCTTCAGGCAGAAGTAACACTATGCAAGTGCATGGAAGTGTGGCACAGCGGTCACTGCAGGAGACTGAGTTACGGTCTCTTCAGCACACAGAATTAGAAGCAGAGGGCCTTCCCTGGCATTCCAGTGGTTAAGGCTTCATGCTTCCACTGCAGGGGGTGTGGGTTCAATCCCTGGTCAAGGTACTTAAGATCCAACATGCCGCTTCATGCAGCCAAAAAAGGAAGAAGAATTTTAAAAGCTCAGTAATCAAGATAAATACTATTCTAGTACAATATTTAAATACACAAAACTTATTGCAAAAAAAAAAATTTGTAAAAAAAAAAAAAAAAGACCGGAAGCAGTGGGTATGTTCAGCTATTTCCTTTTTAGTACTTTACTCATAGGAGGCAAAGAGCAATATTTGTTTAATTGAATTCGAGAAAGACCAACTTCTTGAATGGCCAAATAAGGATGAGCTGAATTTTCCTGTTATCAAAAAGATGCTGGATTCCAGTACACGGAAAGAAACAATAGGACACCGTTGATGCCAGCCTTGCTCTAGAACCTACCATGACTCTAGCTTATTGGTTAGCATAAGATTTGAGGAGTTAATAGATAAAGGAGCTTGTCCAGAGCCTGCTTTCACCACCTTTATGCTTGTGTTCTCCAATGTGGCCATGCACAAAGGTAGTTTACTTTGGAACACACCTTTTATCTTTGTTTATTCCAAGCACATAGTACTGCTGATTCTCAGTGCAGCAAGCACACCTTTGAGAATTTGACCTAGGACAAAGGCTAGAGAACCAAACTTTTTGTACTCAGGTGCTAAGATGTCATAATGAAAGACCCTGATTGGTTCAGTAAGATCATTCGGTAGCTTTGAATCTGGTCAATGACGAATCTATAATATGCAGATGTCTCTTGCTGTGTATTCCTACTGAAAATCTGCTTCTCTTGTATAGATCACTGTTACGGATGAGGAAGTTAGTAATCCATCCTTTGTAGATCTGGTGAGAACTCCCCAAATGAGGAAGTGCACACTGATACTTATGTTTGCTTGGTAAGTTTGGTTTGTGATGGATTCAAAAGCTTTTGTCAAATTTACAACACATCCCTCTCTCCAGATCAGGTGGAAGTTCTCTCTCACTTGTTCTCTGTTGTCTTTCGATGTTACTCCAGGTTCACAAGTGCTGTGGTTTATCAAGGACTCGTCATGCGCCTGGGAATTATAGGAGGCAACCTCTATATCGACTTTTTCATCTCGGGAGTTGTGGAGCTGCCAGGAGCCCTCTTGATCTTACTAACCATTGAGCGTTTTGGTCGACGCCTACCCTTTGCGGCCAGCAATGTCGTGGCAGGGGTGGCGTGCCTTGTCACTGCATTCTTACCAGAAGGTAACTGTCCCTCAAGTCTGCTTGGCAGCCAAGATCTTGAAAAAAATCTTAAAATAATCAAGAACGGGGGACTTCTCATCTTTAGCAAATGTCCCCTGGCATCAACATCATAGTGCCAGGCACACTCTCGTGATGTCTCTCCGTTTCTGCCAAATCAGCATAACGACTGTGAGTGTAGAAGATTGATTCTATAGATTTTTCCGCTTTCCCCAGTTGTAGGGTCATTTGTGGATGAAATAGATGTGTAAAACCTAGATTGTAGTCGTAGTTTACTTTTTTAAAAAAATTTAATTGAAATTTACTTTATGTACAATATTGCATAGGTTACAGATGTACGGTATGATGATTCATGATATGTAAAGGTTGTATTCCATTTGTAGTTATTATAAAGTACTGGCTGTATTCTCCATATGGTACAACAGATTCTTGTAGCTTACTGTATACCTAATAGTTGTACCTCTTAGTCCCCTACCCCTACCTTACCCCCTTTCCCTCTCCCCAGTGGTAGCCACTAGTCTGTTCTCTGTATCTGTGAGTTTGCTTTTTTTGTTGTTATATTCACTAGTTTGCTGTAATTTTTTAGATTCCACATATAGGTGATGTCTTATAGTATTTGTCTTTCCCTGTCTGACTTATTTCTCTTAGCATAATGCCCTCCAAGGCTATCCATGTTGCTGCAAATGGCAAATTACATTCTTTTTATGGCTGAGGAGTTTTACATATATATATATAGGCTTCCCGCATAACTCGGTTGGTAAAGAATGTGCCTGCAATGTAGGAGACCACATCTTCTTTATCCACTCATGTGTCGATAGCCACTTAGGTTGCTTCTTAGTTATTGTAGAAAATGCTGCTGTAACATTGGGGTGCATGTATCTTTTCCAATTAGTGGCTTTGGGTTTTTTCTCATATATATACCCAGGAATGGAATTCATGTAGTTTGCTTTGGATCACCTTTATCTGACTTAATTTTGTGGTATCTTTGACCCTGTTTCACATTTCTTCCGTATCACTAATTCCCTGCAAAACACGAAGGTTACAAAGGGAAGAAAAAACACACTTCTTGGAGAGGTTGACAACCTAGTGAAGAGTATGGACAAAGTGGAGCACGGTTCTCAGAAGTATGAACCGCCTGTGCTGGTTTAGGAACTAAACGTTCTTCGTTATCACAGGAACATCCTGGAACCTTCTTCGTTATCGCGGGAATATCCCGGCAAGGAGGCTGAGGGATCATCCCTGTCCAGCAACGATAGCCTCACAGTCAGGCCAAGAGCTTGGGTGTGGGCTTGTGAGCTTCGGGTGGCAGATAAGCGCCTCCAAGTGACTGCGGCAGCTAGGACAATGGCAATGGGGAGGGAGCGATGCTGCGAGCAGGGATCAAGGTGGTGGCACTCAGGCCTGCATGGGAGACGGTGATTTCAGAGACACTTCAGAGTTAAACTGGGGAGGGGAGGGCTTGCTGACTGCTGTGCGATACAGAGGTTGTCGGTAACTCCAAGTGTGTGGCTAACCCACCGCCAATTATCCCTGTCCTGGAACACAGCAGGGCCTGGACGGTGGAAGCCTTTCAAACTCCCAGGGAATGTGTGTTTTAGATCAAGTTCATTATTTCCACATTCCAGGAGGTGTGGGGGGGGGAGGTTGCTGGGACAGCTGGAGCCTCTCGTAGTACTTTATGTCAGCACAAGAGAAGCATTTATTTTTTCAGTTTGAAGAGTTTTTTTTTCTTTTCCATAAGGTTTATTACAAGATAGCGTGTACCGTTCCCTGCGCGGTGCAATAGGGCCTTGCTGTTTGTCCATTCTCTATAGTTTGTATCTGCCAACCCCAAACTCCCAGTCCATCCCTTCCCTGCGCCCTCCCCCGTGTTAACTACAAGTGTGTTCTCTAGAGTCTGTTTCTGTTTTGTAGATAAATTCGTTTCCTAGTTTGGATTCCACATATTGTTGTTGTTCAGTTGCTATATATGGGATAACACGCACCACATCTTTATCCATTCATTCTTGCTTCTTAGTTACTGTAAAAATGCTGCTGTAACATTAGGGTGTGTATATCTTTTCCAGTAAGTGGCTTTGGTTTTTTTCTCATATATATACCCAGAAATGGAATTCATTTAGTTTGCTTTTGATCACCTTTATCTGACTTAATTTTGTGATATCTTTGACCCTGATTCACATTTCTTTCATATCACTAATTCCCTGCAAAACATGAAGGTTACAAAGGGAAGAAAAAGACATTTCTTGACTTGGAGAGGTTGACAACCTAGTGAAGAGTATGGACAAAGTAAAGCACGGTTCTCAGAAGTATGAACCGCCTGTGCTGATTCACGGACTGCAGCACGCCAGGCTCCTCTGTCCCCCACTATTTCCCGAAGTTTGCTCAAACTCACGTCCATTGAGTCGATGGTGCAACCCAACCATCTCATCCTCTGTCACCCCTTTCTCCCTTTGCCTTTGATCTTTCCCAGCACCAGGGTCTTTTCCAATGAGTTGGCTCTTTGCAATGTCAAAACAGTCAGACATTAATAGATAAGTTCATTAATAATATTCTTATGAAATCCTAAAACATCAAATAACCCTATTTAAATACCATTACAGAATGCCCACCTTCAGAATGAGAAGGGGGAGAAATCCTGTCATGTTGGAATGGTTGATGATAAACAGCACTGTTTCCATTTATCTCATTTTTCTTGAGCATGTGAGTTTCCTAGAGCTGCGGTATCAAAGTACCATGAACTGCATGGCTTGCAACACGGATTTGTTCTTTCATATCCTGGAGGCTGGAGTCTGACCTCCAGGTGTAGGCGTGGCCTCGCTTTCCCTGAAGGCTCTCAATAAGGACACTTGCCTGCCTCTTCTGGGCTTCCGCTGGTTGCCAGCCATCCCTGCATTCCCGGACAGCATTCCCATCTCTGCCTCCATCTTCACATGACCTTCTCTGCATCTCTGGGCCTTAACTTAACCATGACATCTGCAAAGACCCTATTTTGAAATAAGGCCACACTCTGAGGTGGTGAACCTGAACTTTGGGGAACATCGTTCAACCTCCCACACTGGGCTAACGCATTATAAGAGTTGGGGACGGGGATTCCCTGGTGGTCCAGCGGTTGGAACTTGGTGCTTTCACTGCCAGAGCCCAGGTTTGATCCCCTGGTCAGGGAACTAAGATTCTGCAAGCCTCCCTATGTGGCCAAAAAAAAAAAGACTTGGAGAAGATATAAGTCAGTGCACATCTACTTAGTATCTATTAATTGCTGCCACTAAACTAGGAGTAAGGATAGAGCTATAAACAAGATAGACATAATTTCTTTTTTAACTTTTTATCTCATATTGGGGTATAGCCGATTAACAACATTGTGATAGTTTGAGGTGAACAGCAGAAAGGCTCAGCCATACATACACATGTGTCCATTCTCCCCCAAACCCTCCTCCCATCTGGGCTGCCACATGACACTGAGCGGAGTTCCCTGTGCTGTACAGTAGGTCTTTGTTGGTTATCCGTTTTAAATACAGCAGTGTGTACATGACCATCCCAACCTCCCTAGCTATCCCTTCACCCTGGCAACCATAAGTTCATTTTCAAAGGAGACAGACAATTTCCATTGTTGGGCATTATGCACAATTTAGGAGAAGGTGACAAATGAGGACCATTGGGTACTTCACTGATCTTTCCATTTTACTTTGGCACTGTATAGTTTTAGGTTTAATTTTTAAATGTAGTTTCCTAAGACAAGGTCATCTGTTTTCATCCCATATGGAATAGGAATCAAATATTAATTACATACTCATTGCATATGAAATTAGGAAAGTAAAGGGGAAAAAATGACTTAAGTGTGGCCCATCTTTTCATGCTAGAACTCTCCCCCAGAAGATTTTCTCTGGCCCCAGACATATTGGGATGGTTTTAATCATGTTGCCTCCAGAACCATCCCAGAAAGCATTGAAGATCAAATGTCCAAACCCATACTGAAGTAACTAAGTGGGTGGGAATCAAGCTGTCTTACAGAGAACACGCTCATATATTGGAAAACAGAAGACAAAGAATACACTTTTCTGTTTGATCTGGTCAGTTTTATTTTGTAGACCGAATTTCCCAAGTCTTAGAGTTGTACTTAGCAGCAATGGAAACGACTTGCTCCTATTCTGGACGCATTTTATTTGTGTGTTCTGCAGATACAGCTGCTTTCGTAGTCTCATGCTCGTCGTAACCGACTGCCAAGAATAAGTTCAAATTCGTAGTGCTGTGTGTGAGTACCCAATGTTAGCAGGGGTTGCTTGCCTGAGCTGAGAGTCCTCGCTTCCACTTAAGGAACTTTTGGGCTTGGTTCCTTGGGCTGTTGAATTAACATTAGAAAGACTTTTCCTCTCAGCCATTCTTGACGTCATCACCAGGATGACTGCCCCTGAGAAGAATACTGAGCAGCCTTTTAGGGGAATCAGCTCTAAAATTATCTCAGAGAAAACTGTTTAACCAGCGTTCCCCCAACGAAGCCCGACTGGAGAATGAAATTCTGGAAAACAATTTTAGAACAATCGTCCGGGTTGTATCCTCATCTAAGACCCACTGTCTCTGACCCAAATTTTTGAATTCTAATTAAAGCCTGAAAAATAAAAGAGCTTTTTTTAAAATTTTATTTTGTGTTGGGGTAAAGCCGATTAATACTTTTGTGATCGTTTCAGGTGTACAGCAAAGGGACTCACCGTACATATACAAGTATCCTTTCTCCCCCAGACCTCCCTCCCATCCAGGCTGCCACATAACACTGAGCAGAGTTCCATGTGCTGTACAATAGGTCTTTGCTGGTATCCTTTCTCATATAGCAGTGTAAACATGGCCTTCCCAAAGTCCCTAAGTGTTCCTTCCCCTTGGCAACCCTAAGTTCGTTTTCTAAGTCTTTGAGCCTCTGTTTTGTAAGTAAGTTCATCTGTATCATTTCTTGTTAGATCCCACATATAAGGAAAGTCATGTGATATTTCTCCTCCTTCTCTCTGTCTAACTTCACTCGGTATATACTCTCTAAGTCCATCCATGTTTTTACAGATGGCATTGTTTCATTATTTTTAATGGCTGAGTAATATTCCAGTGTGTGTGTGTGTGTGTGTGTGTGTGTACCACATCTTCTTTATCTATTCCCCTGTTGATGGACATGTAGGTTGCTTTCATGTCTTAGCTATTGTAAACTGCTGCAGTGAACACTGGGGTACATGTATCTATTCGGGCCATGGTTTTCTCCGAATGTATGCCCAAGAGTGGGATTGTAGGGTCATATGGTAGTTTTATTTTTAGTTTTTTTAGGCATCTCCAAACTGTTCTGCATAGTGGCTGTACCAATTTACATTCCCATCAACAGTGCAGGAGGGTTCCCTTCTCTCCACACCCTCTCCAACTTCTGTTGTTTGCGGATTTTTTTTTTTTTATGATAGCCATTCTGACCAGTGTGAGGTGACATCTCATTGTACTTTTGATTTGCATTTCTCTAATAACTAGCGATGTTGAATATCTTTTCATGTGCCTATTGGCCATCTGTATTTCCTCTTTGGAGAAATGTCTATTCAGGTCTTCTGCCCATTTTTTGAGTGGGTTGTTTGTTTTGATGCTACTAAGCATCATAAGCTGTTTGTAAATTTTGGAGACTAGTTCCTTATCAGTCACATCATTTGCAAATATTTTCTCCCAACTGTGGGCTGTCTTTTCATTTTGTTTATTGTTTCCTTTGCTCTGCAAAAGCTTTTGAGCTTAAGTAGGGCCCAATTGTTTATTTTTGCTTTTATTTCCATTATTCTGGGAGCTGGATTGAAAAAGATGTCACTGTGATTTATATCAGAGAGTGTTCTGCCTGTGTTTAAAAGAGCTTTTTAAGACCCATACTCATCTGACATTTTTAATTTGAGTTTATTCAAGATAGCTATAAACCCGGCCGTTTGGGTAAGTCTTTTTGAAATGAAAAAGTTGTCTTGGACTTTTCTTTGTAAGTAAAAAGTATTAATGAGTCTGTTGCAGATGGGGCATTCAGAGGAGATATAAAATTGTGTTTGTTTAAAACCCTACATCCTTTCTTCAAAAACTGAGAAATTATTCTCAATAATCTCTAGCAGTTTGACCAAATCCCCTTCAGAGGGACCCTCTTTCTCTGTGTCCTCGGGAGTTCATGGGAGATAGTTTCAGCTTCAGTCCTCAATCTTAAATTGTCTTGTTTCTTGCCATTGCTATCAAAAGATATCTATCGTCACTCCAGGGCAAACTTAGAATATTACTGGTTTGGTTGGAAGTTTTTATGTGCAATCTTAATATTCACACATCCCTTAGACCTCCTATAAATTGTTTTCATTTTACCCTTTTGTTGAAACAGCGTGACGCTTCTCGAACTTCTCTTTTGTCACACATTTCAACAGAATCTCTGTCCAGTGAAGTTAGATACTGGCCTTTACTGCTTAGAAAGAGCTGAGATTCTTAAGAAAACCTGAAAGCATTTTCTTAACCTTTTATTGAATTGACTAGTTATTGATCTGTCTTCACTGAGCTAACCACATACATCTCTCATGCTCTGTGTGTGTGTGTGTGTTTTAATCTGGTTTCTTGGTTTTTGTTTTTTTCCCCATGAATGACCAGTTATAAGATTAAATTGTCATTGAAGTTGTCAGTGGGATTCACTCGTAGAGCAATCTTGATTCAGTAGAAAAAGCTGTAGCTTAAGAACCTAACCTGGTTCTTAAGTAATCAAGTTATTTCCATGGGAGCTGGAGGCATTCTCCTCTGCAGCCGCAGAGCAGCAAGAGGTCGCCCAGTCAGGCCGGGACCCAGGGAATCTGGGCACCAGCTGCCACTTTCCATTCCCCAGCACCTGGCACTGCCCCACCTGCTCACTGGAGGAAGGGGTGCAATGCATTTCCTGGTCCCCTTCCCTGGCCTTAATGGAAAAGTAAAGGCTAAATACAACACGTGTTTACAACTGTGCCAGAGCAGATGGCGGCCCAGCGCATCAGAGCATCTCTGCTGTTCCTTCCTCCCAACGTGATGGTAACGTGGGTGCTGCGGGTGTCCTCAGCTAGAGCAATGTCCAGGACACCAGGATGTCCTGGCTAGCGAGCAACCAGCATGTGACAAGGTGGAGCCTCCCAGCCACGACCTGCACTCTGGAGCCCTCTTTTCCTCCCTCGCCCTCCTTGGCAGTTGTTTTGTTCAATGAGTTTTAGCTTTCTTTAGTAGTTGGGTATTCTCTGAATATCCATTACTTTGCTGACCAAGGTCCGTCTAGTCAAAGCTATGGTTTTTCCAGTAGTCATGTTTGGATGTGAGAATTGGACCATAAAGAAGAGTGAGCACCAAAGAATTGATGCTTTTGAGCTGCGATGTTGGAGACGACTCTTGAGAGTCCCTTGGACTGCAAGGAGATCCAACCAGTCCATCCTAAAGGAAATCAGTCCTGAATATTCACTGGAAGGACTGATGCTGAAGCTGAAACTCCAATACTCTGGCCACATCATGCAAAGAGTTGACTCACTGGAAAAGACTCTGATGCTGGGAGGGATTGGGGGCAAGAGGAGAAGGGGACAACAGAGGATGAGATGGCTGGATGGCATCACCGACTCGATGAACATGAGTTTGAGTGCACTCCGGGAGTTGGTGAGGGACAGAGAAGCCTGGCGTGCTGCTTTTCATGGGGTGGCAAAGAGTCAGACACAACTGAGCGACTGAACTGAACTGATAGAAAGAAAGAAAGAAAGTGAAGTCGCTCAGTCGTGTCCAACTCTTTGTGACCCCATGGACTATAGCCTACCAGTGTCCTTAAAAAGGATGTCATCAACTGCCCAACTCTTAACAAATTTAAAGTACTGACTTTTTAGGGCAGACATGGTACTCTTTCTTCTCTTAATGCCCCAAAGAAAGAAAATATTTAATGTCAAACATTTGGCATTTCCCACTCATTACCATGGAGGAAAAAGGAAAGGACCCAGGAGATGTGGGTTGGATCCCTGGGTCAGGAAGATCCCCTCGAGGAGGAAATGGCAAGCCCACTCCAGTATTCTTGCCTGGAGAATCCCATGGACAGAGGAGCCTGCTGGGCTATAGTCCATGGGGTCGAAAAGAGTCGGACATGACTAAGCACACACACACATCATTTGCACTTAATTAGGCTGGGAGAACACAAAGCAAATGCCTTTTGTTTTGTAGAATTGTGCTGAAAGTAAAGTAGACCCCTAACTCTTCCTCCCAAACTTTGTGTGTTTGCAGGAATACCCTGGTTGAGGACCACTGTTGCTACCCTGGGAAGACTAGGCATAACCATGGCCTTTGAAATTGTCTATTTGGTAAATTCAGAATTGTACCCAACAACATTACGGTAATTCCAACATCCGTATCATGGTTTCTCCTAAGTAATTCTGCAGCTGCATGTTTTAAGTTGACCACCTGCAATGCAGGAGACACAGGAGACAACTGGTTTGATCCCTGGGTTGGGAAGATCCCCCTGGAGAAGGAAACAGCAACCCACTCCAGTATTCTTGCCTGGAAAATCCCATGGAAGAGGAGCCTGGTGGGCTACAGTCCATAGGGTTGCAAAGAGTCAGACAAGACTGAAGCAACTGAGCACGCACACACCCACGCATTAGACTTGAAATCAGAAAATCTGGTGAGTGTGCTTGCAGCATGAGTTACATTTCCCATCATCAGCTCCACTCTGTGTAAAGGCTCCAGCCTCTGCTCTGACCACACTCCACAGCCAGTTCCTGAAGGACGAAATCAACCAATGTGCGCAGCTAGTGCAAACTGGCCTCCTTTCTGGGGGGAATATTCATGAGCACGCCTTACTGTCAGTCTAGGCACCACGAGGGCACACGAGTGCCACAGAGCGGGCTGGGTAGCACGCCGCTAATGGATGATTAATTTCCACCAATACTGTAGACTCCACCCTCTGGCTCCAATTAGCCTCACTGTGACTCTGAGTCACAGTGACAGGTGTGAACTGGTGCAGCTTGGAAATGAATTGCGTAGGAAATGATTTGCATAGAGTATGAGAGAGGAGATGTTTTCAATGTCAAGCACTAGAGAAATGGGAAATATTGTTACCATTCCTGTTACTTAGAAATCTGAAAATATTATTCATCCTGAAGTTATTTAAATATTTTTATTTCAAACAACTTTTTTATTCTGCAGAAACTTTGGAGTTTCACTGTGTTCCGGTTTATGTGATTTTGGGGGGATTATAGCCCCGTTTCTGCTCTTCCGGCTAGCTGCCATTTGGCTGGAACTACCTCTTATCATCTTTGGTAAATATTCACTGCATGCACTATTCTTAAATGCTTTCGTTTGCATTCTTTGTATTAATAGAACCTACAATGATGACCAGGTTCGATATTCATGATATTCATTTGCTCTTCCCATAACTCTTACAGGTTTTGAGGCACCACAGTGAAATGTGGGCCCTAAATCATTTAAATTTGTTTTACATTAAAGAGTTGCAATAAAAAAAGTGTTCAACTTAAGAACTTTCCTTGCAGTCTAGTGGTTAAGACTCCACATTCTCATTGCAGGGGTCATGGGTACGATCCCTCATTGAGGAGCTAAGATCCCACATGCCACAAGGCATAACCCACCTTTCCCCTCCTGCAAAAAAAAAAAAATCTGAAAGGTAGGGTTTGGCAGCATGGGAACAAAATATACTTTCTAAAGAAGTGTTTGATTTAGCTTTCTTTGTTGAGGTTCTGAGTTAAAATCAAATACTGTGAAACTCTTTTATGATACTGTGGGACACAACCAGTAGTTTTGGGGGGACCTAATAGGACCTTTTGTGTGTTTAAAAGAAGCCTAAAAATGAATTGTGTTGTTGAAAGTTCCATGTCTTTCAATACTGTATCTTCATTTGCTTTGACGCTGAGCGCACCACGCCGAAAGAATAGAGGACACGGAACCCTTGCATACCTACCATGAGCTCTGTGATGACCGTCAGGTTCATACCCTCCTTCCTGCCCTTGGACTTCTTGAAACTCATGACGGGATGGAACCATAGCTCGGGGAGGGGCCTGGGGTAATTCTGGCCGGTGCCTCTCCATTGCTGGTCCAACTTTCCTTCCCGGGTCTCACACCCGCCTCCCCTCTCCTTATCAGCAAGAGAGGATGCTGGCTGGCTCCTTGCTCACCTCCTTTCCTCCACCTCCACCTGCTTGCTCCTGGTAAAGAAGACTGGCCACTCACTGCTCAGCAGTTTTAAACTCCAATGAAAATATCGCATCCATGAGGAAATAAACCTAGAGGAATGCAGTAGTCCTTCAGCAGGCCTGGGACCACAGAGTCAGTGTCTTACTGGTGATTCAGTAAATGGTCACTTCAGACTATTTCATGGGATCTGATAAACAAGCTCAGCATAGATTCTGGGCCAGCATGAAAAAGCAAAGAGAAGGCATTGTTCAGCCAAGACAGAGCCGTCTAAGAGCCCAGTCCCTCAAGATGGGGGACTGGCCTCAAGGCAGGCTGGCTGAGCTGGGCGCAGGCCCTTGCTTTGCAGAGGGAACTGCCTTTCCAAACCACCGCTCACAAGAGCGTGTGATAAATAAGGGTGCCTTTGGACTTCCCTTGGAGTAGGAAGTGGCAACCCACTCCAGTATTCTTGCCTGGAAAATTCCATGAACAGGGGAGCCTGGCAGGATCGCAAAGAGCTGGACACAACTGAGCGGCTTTCACTTCTGGACTTCCTTGGTGGCCCAGTGGCTAAGACTGCTCTCCCAATTCAGGGGGTCGATCCCTGGTCAGGGAACTAGACCCCACACGCCACGACTAAGACCCCTGGCGTGGGCAGTAAATAAATAAACAATATTAAAAGAAAGAAGGCCGCATGAGAGCACATCACAGGATCGCTAACCCATCCCATGGAGTCAAGAGGAGAGAGAGTCAGGGAGCGACGAGGCCCTTGTTGAGATGGGAAGGTGAGGAGAGGTTATTCACGTGAGAGGTGCAGGCTGGTGCTCCAGGCAATGGAAAGACCTGCAGTAAGAGGAAGCTGGGGCCGCCCAGGTGACTCAGATGGTGAAGAACAGGCCTGCAATGCAGGAGACCCAGCTTCAATCCCTGAGTTGGGAAGATCCCCCAGAGGAGGAAATGGCAACCTTCTCCACAGAGTGCTGTGTGTGAGGCGAGGCCTGAAGAGAGACAAGGCTGGGGAGACCAGCTGGGGCCCGACCACCGGACGTGCAAAGGGTCTGCTCTGTATCCAAACAGCAGTGGGAAGCCGTGTGGAGTTTTAAGCTGGGGTTGGCAGGGTCAGGTCTGCCTTTTAGAAACTTGACTCTGATGGCAGATATGCTAGGGACTTAGAGGGGACGGCGCTAGTAGGGAGACTTTTAAAAGAATGTTGTTGTAATCAGGTCAGGACTGGGTCTGAGGTGATGGCACACAGGCGTTGAGGAGTGGATTGATCTGAAGAAATACACTGGAGGTTGAACTGGCCAAGAGGGGCTGACTGACTGGGTGAGGGACCAGAGCGAGCAGGGAGAGGGACCTCGACACTGCTGACTGAGGGAACCATAGGAGGGTTTAGCACATTAGAGGCACCTGTCTGCGGAAGGACGTGCAGGGATTCTATCTGGGCTGCTTGTAGGATGAGGTGCCTCTAAGAAATCCAGGCTGAAATGGTGAGGAGGCAGTAGGTTTGACGACCTGAGTCAGGAGTAAAAAGTGGCCTCAAGATGAAGGTTTGGAAGCCACCTGGATGAAGAGAACCCCTGAAACCATGGGAGTGACTGAAACCCCACACACACAGCAAACAGGGCAGAGTGAGAGGAAAGAAGGGGCCCAAGACGGATCCCCGAGGAGCCACAAGCGCCCAGTGTCAGCAGAGTGAGAGGCACCAGGCAGGGGATGCGAGGGACATGAGGGACGCGAGGGGAGCAGGGGGGAGACCAGAAGCTCAAGGGGCGGGGATGCCAGGGGGTGGCGGGTGAGGCCACTATCTGTCAGAGCTGCCGTGAGGCCAGGCAGCAGGGGCCAGAAGCAGGGCCACTGGGCCTGGTGGTGGCGGCCCCTGGTCATCTGGAGGGAACCAGGCCAGCGAAACACTGAGGAGAAGAGCCCAGACTCGAGCAGATGGCAGTAGGACGTGACTCCGGCTCACCAAGTTCAGCTGGCAAGTTTTCAAGAATCTTGGAGCCACCCAGGTGGCTCAGATGGTAAAGACTCTGCCTGCAATGCAGGAGACCTGAGTTCAGTCCCTGAGTCGGAGAGATCCCATGGAGAAGGAAATGGCAACCCACTCCAGTGTTCTTGCCTGGAGAATCCCATGGATGGAAGAACTTGGCAGGCTATAGTCCATGGGGTCACCAAAGAGTTCAACATCATTGAGTGACTAACAGTAATCATTAAAAATTGAGTATACGAGATGAAAAACAGAGGTAATAAATACATCTGCTCAGTTCTCGATTCACTGAGCTTTGCTGTGTCTGACCTTGAGGCTGGTGTGTCCACTGGCATCCATGGTGGAGATACTGCTGCCCATCTCCCCAGGGCCTCACCCGCAAGGCTGCCTTGCTGGTATGAATGACACACATCCACAACGGGTGTATTTACACCACGGAAATAGACAAATGCTGAAAATCAGGACTTTGTTTTCTGGAGAACCAGTTGTTAGGTATTTACCGGCACAGTACTGGCTATGAAGATGTGTCCCTGATAGCTCAGTTGGTAAAGAATCCACCTGCAATGCAGGAGACCCCGGTTTGATTCCTGGGTTGGGAAGATCCGCTGGAGAAGGGATGGGCTACCCACTCCAGCATTCTTGGGCTTCCCTGGTGGCTCAGCTGGTAAAGAATCTGCCTGCAATGTGGGAGACCTGGGTTTGATCCCTGGGTTGGGAAGATCTCCTGGAGAAGGGAAAGGCTACCCACTCAGTATTCTGGCCTAGAGAATTCCACGGGCTGGATAGTCGATGGGGTCACAAAGAATTGGACACGACTGAGCAATTTTCACAGAAAGCAAGAAAGGATGGTGTTTCAAGGATTTTGGTTCTAAGACAGAAAGGAGGATGGTGGCTAGAGGATCATGTGAGGTTGACAGAAGGGTCTGTAGAGAGGAGAGATTTGAATACGTTTCAAGGCGTCACCAGTGGGGTAAAGCTGCTGGAGAGAGAGGATGAACCCCTACAGCGAGGAGCCCAAAGGACTCCAAGAGCTGCTCTTGGGCAGACGCGGGGACCAGCCTTGCCGGGTCACGTGACGGGAGGAGGGCGGGGACGGGGGGCAGCACAGGGGGCAGTGGGACTGTCAAGGGTCTGAGACGCTGAGGAACTGTGAGATCGTGACAGGATCGCTGGGGAGCTGGGCAGGGTGACCTCAGCGGAGCACTGCTGCAGGGGGTGGAGGAGTTAGGGTGGGGAGCACAGCGGCTTCCAGAGGGCGCAGGGGGCGATGCGGGCGGCTGTGCCATCTGGGGACCATAACGCCGTTTCCCTGTCCCACAGGTACCCTGGCATCTGTCTGCGGTGCTCTTGTGATGCTCCTGCCTGAAACCAAGGGCATCGCCTTGCCAGAAACAGTGGATGACGTAGAAAAGCTTAGCAGGTATGATACGAAATTCAGCACACCCTAATTGAAAGCAGGATTTCAAACCCACTGGGAAAGGATGGGGCTGAGAACACTGAATGTGTGGGAGGGAATACAATATTAAATCCCTATCTTGCATCTTAAGCAAAAAATTCAAAGCAGATTTAAAAGGTTAACGTAAAACAAATCTGGAAATGAACATGTTTTATTTTTTAAATGTGGTTATGAAGAGAGAAATATTTCCAAATAAGGTGTGAAAACTCAGAATCCAAAGGAAAAGAACTGATGACTGGACGAAACAGAAATAATTTAAATGTGCATCCGTGGGCAGCCAGTGGTGACAATGATAATATATCCATAAAATGGATTGCTACACAGATATTTAAATAGTAGAAATATAGATATATGAAAGACATGGAGAGATTTTCAAGGTGGATTACAAACTGAAAAGTCGCTGAACAATGTGTTATAGTATTTATTAAAAAATAAAACCAAGAGTTATCCCTCTCTATAGCTAGATGGGAAAATAAATGATAGTGAGGTGATGATAATTAGATAGATGATAGCAGAAATAAAATAGGAGGAGAAAGAGATTGAGTTTAGGGGGAGGGCATCTAAATAGCATGCAGAGGAAGTTAATATCCAACCAACATTTAAACATAAAGTGTATTTTATATTTAAAAAGTCACATTACATACATTCTAATTTTCTCTGAAATTTTTCATAATAAAAATAAGAGAGATTATGAAAATGGGAATGTATAGGGAAAGACCTAAAATGATAAAATATACCCTCTGGGGTAGAAATGTGTTGGGAAAAGGGGTGCAGAAGAGAGAACACTTATTTTATACCCCATAGACTTCTGCATCATCAATTTTTTAAATTATGACAACATGGTATTGTATCATTTGTGAATTTTATTTTATTTGAATTATTATTTTTTTTTGGCATGTGGGATCTTAGTTCCTTGACCAGGGATTGAACCCACCTCTAGCATTGGAAGCTCAGAGTCTTAACCACTGGGCCACCAGGGAAGTCCTTATTTGTGAATTTAAACAGATAATTTAACAGCTAATTTGAAAAATAAAAATCAGTCTTCTTCTAAACAATGACCTGGAAATTAAGGATAGGGATCTCTAAATTTTATCAGATATATTTATGGGAAGATGGGGATGTTAGTCGCCTCATGGCAGTTTTCTTCATCACTTGGCAGATTGGGTAGAGATTAGAAACTGACAACTTTTAGGATCCTGTGTGAGTGGTCAATGGCTTCACACATGTCACTTCACACTCAAAGCGGTGGTGTGCAACAGAAGTTCTTGCCCTCACTTTTTTATGCTCAGAAAGACTTGACGACGTCTATGTGCTAGAACTGGGGTTGACATTGCCTAGTGAACAGGTGTGATGTTGTTTGCTACTTGTTTTTGCTGTGTTGGGTCTTGGTTGCCACGTGGGCTCTTCTCTAGCTGTGGCAAGTGGGGGCTACTGTCTAGCTGCGGTGTGTTGGCTTCCCCTTGCAGGGGCTTCTCTTGTTGCAGAGCACAGTCTGTAGGACTCTTGGGCTTCAGTAGTTATGGCACATGGATGGGCTCAGATGCCCTGAGGCACATGGGATCTTTCCAGACCAGGGCTCAAACCCATGTCTTTTGCCCTGGCAGGTGGATTCTTTACCACTGAGCCACCAGGGAGGCCCTGGTAGTTTCATTATCTTAGGCTTATCCTACTTGATTACGAGTAGCTTCATAACAAGAATCTCCCGGTAGGATTGGAGATTCCTCTCTTCATATCCTCTTTAACAAGGTACCATCGCCCTCTCCGGAGAAGGCAATGGCAACCCACTCCAGTACTCTTGCCTGGAGAGTCCCATGGACAGAGGAGCCTGGTGGGCTGCAGTCCATGGGGTCGAGAAGAGTCTGACACGACTGAGCAACTTCACTTTCACTTTTCACTTTCATGTGTTGGAGAAGGAAATGGCAACTCACTCCAGTGTTCTTGCCTGGAGAATCCCAGGGACGGGGGAGCCTGGTGGGCTGCCGTCTATGGGGTTGCACAGAGTCGGACACAACTGAAGCGACTTAGCAGCAGCAGCAGCACAGCCCTCTCTGGAGATAGGCAACCATTGCTAAGTGTCTTACAAGTATTTCAACCAGACTTTAAAACATACACATTGATTTCATTGTCCTATTTCCTGATGCTATTCTGAAGAACCACATTGACGAATCATCTCAGAACTTTCCGAAGAAAACCTTAGCAGTGTACTGAAATCAACACACCAGCTGACTTCTAACAGGACCAGCCAATCAGAGGACAGGTAGACATTTGTCCCATGAAGTAACTCAATCAGATGCTTATGTTTGTCTGTAAGTAAACTGATAGCTAATGGCTTAGCCTCAACCAAAGCTCTACCTAGGTTTTACCCCAAAATAATGCTACTTGGGGCTTCTGTGGTGACTCAGATGGTAAAGAATCTGCCTGCAATGCGGGAGACCCAGATTCAATCCCTAGGTCAGGAAGATCCCTTGGAGAAGGGAATGGCTACCCACTCCAGTATTCTTGCCTGGAGAATTCTATGGACAGAGGAGTCTGGTGGGCTGCGGGCCATGGGGTCGCAAAGAGTCTGACGTGACCGAGCAACTAAACAGTACTACTAATGCTACTTGAAGGCTGAGGTGAGGTGGGAGATTTTCTTTAAGATACTGCCATTTTATAAACCAAAATTAAGAAATGTATAAAAGGTATTATTAATAAAACTGTCCTTTTGAGAATTACACCATGGGAAGGTCTTGCTGTATCCAGAAAACATAAACGTTCTGCTGGCTGTGGGATCACAGACAATTATTTGGTTTGTGTCAGGGTACTGGGGCCAGATGAATGCGGCAGTTATCCAATCCTCTCCCTCCAATTGCAGTCATGCTAGAAGCCGGAAGGAGAGGAGAATATTGAAGGTTAGATGAAACGGGTGAAATGGTGAGAAAGGGAACGGGATCATCTTCGAATAAGACATCCAGACTTTAAAGGCAACTTCTCGGGCCCTAAAGGGTCTGTTCAGGGCTGGGTCACCCAGGAGGGCATCCCAGCCAGGATCACAGGGCCGAATGTAAGGAGGAGTTCAGCGTGGACTGCTGGATGCACAAGCCTGTGATGTGCCGTTGGAGTTTTAGGACGTCCGAGTCTCAGTGCTGCGGAGTCCCTTCTGCACACCTGCCATCCTCGTGGTGAAGGCCCTCTGTGCAAACACTCCAAGCAGAGGGACTGCATTCTCCCTTTTGACTCGACTCCACTTACTGCCGCTCATTTCCACAGTGAGAGTGACATACCCGTTCTTTTTATTTTTTTTATTTTTAAACTTTACAATATTGTATTGGTTTTGCCAAATATTGAAATGAATCCGCCACAGGTATACATGTGTTCCCCATCCTGAACCCTCCTCCCTCCTCCCTCCCCATACCATCCCTCTGGGCCGTCCCAGTGCACTAGCCCCAAGCATCCAGTATCGTGCATCGAACCTGGACTGGCAACTCGTTTCTTACATGATATTTTACATGTTTCAATGTCATTCTCCCAAATCTTCCCACCCTCTCCCTCTCCCACAGAGTCCATAAGACTGTTCTATACATCAGTGTCTCTTTTGCTGTCTCGTACACCGGGTTATTGTTACCATCTTTCTAAATTCCGTATATATGCGTTAGTATACTGTATTGGTGTTTTTCCTTCTGGCTTACTTCACTCTGTATAATAAGCTCCAGTTTCATCCACCTCATTAGAACTGATTCAAATGTATTCTTTTTAATGGCTGAGTAATACTCCATTGTGTATATGTACCACAGCTTTCTTATCCATTCATCTGCTGATGGACATCTAGGTTGCTTCCATGTCCTGGCTATTATAAACAGTGCTGCGATGAACATTGGGGTACACGTATCTCTTTCAATTCTGGTTTCCTCAGTGTGTATGCCCAGCAGTGGGATTGCTGGATCATAAGGCAGTTCTATTTCCAGTTTTTTAAGGAATCTCCACACTGTTCTCCATAGTGGCTGTACTAGTTTGCATTCCCACCAACAGTGTAAGTGGGTTCCCTTTTCTCCACATCCTCTCCAGCATTTATTGCTTGTAGACTTTTGGATCGCAGCCATTCTGACTGGCGTGAAATGGTACCTCATAGTGGTTTTGATTTGCATTTCTCTGATAATGAGTGATGTTGAGCATCTTTTCATGTGTTTGTTAGCCATCTGTATGTCTTCTTTGGAGAAATGTCTATTTAGTTCTTTGGCCCATTTTTTGATTGGGTCATTTATTTTTCTGGAATTGAGCTGTAGGGGTTGCTTGTATATTTTTGAGATTAGTTGTTTGTCAGTTGCTTCATTTGCTATTATTTTCTCCCATTCTGAAGGCTGTCTTTTCACTTTGCTAATAGTTTCCTTTGTTGTGCAGAAGCTTTTAAGTTTAATTAGGTCCCATTTGTTTATTTTTGCTTTTATTTCCAATATTCTGGGAGGTGGGTCATAGAGGATCCTGCTGTGATGTATGTCGGAGAGTGTTTTGCCTATGTTCTCCTCTAGGAGTTTTATAGTTTCTGGTCTTACGTTTAGATCTTTAATCCATTTTGAGTTTATTTTTGTGTACCCGTTCTTGATCCCCAAACCAGTCAGAGGTCAGATTTTCAAACTCATCAGGGAGAGTGTGGAGGGAGAGGGGGGTCATTTGAGGTGGCACTAGTAATCAAGAACCCTCCTGCCAGTGCAGGAGACATAAGAGACTCAAGTTCAATCCCTGGGTTGGGAAGATCCCCTGGAGTAGGAAACAGCAACCCACTCCAGTATTCTTGCCTGGGAAATCCATGGACAGAAGAGTCTGGTGGGCTACAGTCAATGGGGCTGCAAAGAGTCGGACGTGACTGAATGCGTGCGCATGCACACACACACACACACACACACACACACACACAGTTCTGCCAATTCAATCATGTTAAAAATAGAATTAAACAATTTGAAGAGATGGAGCTTTGGAGATGAGAAGGCCATCTGGATGGTGTGCAGGGAAAATTAATATTCACCTATATATAAACAGGAAGAATTAGGCCAACAAAAATTCAACTTACATGAATTTGTTTCTAATTTTTTTCTGTGTTTGTGTTTCATAATAAAAATTGGGTAAGTTAATTATGCCTAGTCCCTACCCTTGAAAAAGCACCTAATCAAAGTCTGATCTACAGTTCTATAAGTTAAGCATATTGATTGCATTCTGTAGTTACTTGTGGGGAAAAAAAGAAAACTACTTAGCCCAAGTTACTGAAATTTGTTATCATTTTCCCCTCTAAAACAGCACTTAATCATTTTTTAACTTCTCCTTTCTTTTGTTCACATCAGCAGCTCATTTCCAAACCATCTGTTACAGGGTAGAAAGTCATAAAGAATTTATATATGCTAATTAACTCCTGCCTAGGGTCTGAGAGCAGGTAAAAAATGAGGTTGGAAATAGTTCATTGTTCCTTTCAAGGCAGGTTTTTATGAGAGTTATGCTTGAGTGTATTAGATCAAAACCAACTATGATATTGAATAGTAATAAAGACTTCCTCATCACTAGTTGTATAATCTTTCATTGAGTTCTCTTTTCTCCTTTGTTAGTCCACATTCCTGTAAGTGTGGCAGGAAAAAGAAACCCCAGGTTTCAAGCTCTCACCTTTGAGGCTCCTGCCAAAGATGCAAGGAAGGAGCTGTTCAGGCTGGTCCCCGCCAAGGAGCTGATGTGCCTTGCAGAGATGTCGTGTGTATCCATTTCAGTGCTGCAGCTTCAAGTGTTTTTAATACTTTATAAAGACAAACTATCCAGAGTATTTTTATATAATGTTGGATGAATCAGGACATGTCGTGCTTTCAAAGTTTCTGGGAACATGTAACATGTGGCTGGGAGAGCCAAGAGCCCATTGCGTGCACAGGTTCTCCTGAGGTCTTTTTCTCACGTTGGGGCAAAGTGTCTGACCCACTGAGTTACAGCGAGACAAGAGAAGCCCCACTTTGTTCTCATGCTGGCTCCATCAAGAAGGCAGGATATGCAAACCAAGGATCTGGGAAAAGTGTACAGAAATGGGCTCAGCAAATCTGATGCAGAAACTGAGGCTCTGAACTAAGTGTTCTGAAAATTCCAGGATGGAGGAAGATTTGGGAAGGCTGTTAAAGAAGCTGAATCAAGGACCTCGGGTCATACGACTCTGAGCCTTTCTCTCTTAGCACCTGGCACTCCATAAGCTCCTGGAGCATCTGGGTTTGCAGCCATGTTCAGGTCTCGTTCCAGAAGAACAAATCTGTGCAAGCTGAGGATTCGGCTGTATTGTTTATAAAATCAGATTTGGTCTGAGAGATGAGTCAGGATAATCTTGATTCTCCTTTAGTAGACACTGAGAGCCACCTATTCAGTTTTTTACTGATGAAACCCATGGATTGTGATTTCATGGGTCTTACGATTTTAATCATAAAGGGATACTTGTCTTATATATAAGTTCAGTTCTATGATGGTGCCCACGGTCAAGAATGAAAACTATGGGCAGATTTTGTCAAGATTAAACTTGACAATTTTAACCTGTCTTGGGGAGAAGCTTACATTTTAGTGTAAAAGAAAGGTCAGTTCTAGCCATGTTTAGAAGAATTAGCAGAAGTCTTAAAGATGACTTTAGAAGTACTAAAAAGCAATTTGATTTTTCTTTTTTGTTTCTGAGACTTTCAATATGTGGAGTTTAAACACAAAAAATGCTGTCTTTATGATGTTCTGCTTTATGTGTTACTTTTGTTATATTTTCAGATTCAGTATGTATCTCATGCAAAAATTGTTTAATGAGTTATTTTGGGTGGGCCGGTAAAAGTGGAGCCAAAGGGTAATTTTGCCAGTGAGGAAGAAAATTTTCTATATGAACATGTGACAACATGTACGGTGTATGTGCTGATTGTAAAATAAGTTTTTAAGCCTTAAAGCACATCAGCATTGAACGTGAGTGTTCTGCTTTTCAATGAAATAAACACCATTCTCTAAGAACACAACGCTACCTACATTCTCCCTTTGTTCATACACACTGGTGTTTTTGCTTCCTTTCCATCTCTTTGCTACAAGATGACTGTTGTTCCTTGTATTATCACCTTGGAATTGTATTTCGAGTTGACATTTGAATTCTGATAACAATAAAAAGTATACATAAATTGTCAAGAGAAATCAGTTTTCATCTGCTCTCTTCTTTCTGAACATGCATCGCTGTAAAACACGCTTCCCACATGACAGAGTACACCACGGATCCAGGCAGCCAATTACTGACGGAAGTTAGGTGGTCCACCTTCAATATGCGTCCTCTGCTCCTTTCCGGGCTCTTTGCACCATTCCCTGACCCATGTGTGACCCAGAATAACATTCAGACTCTTCTCTGGTCTGGTGTTATATGGCATTTCCATTGCCTGGTTTCCAACTCTCTACCCAGGGTCTTCTGTGCCAGGCTCGAGCCAAGCTGTCAGTAACAGATTTTATTCCCAAGAGTAGAATTTGTTCTCATGATTCCCCACGTTGCAGCTTTGAACACATTCATCCCAGTGCCAAAAATAAAAACATTAAAGATATATGTCAAGGCATCCTTCATTGTCAGGGTGAATATACAGGTGACTTACTAGGATTTCTCTATTGATCTTACAGGCTTCTTGGTACTCTATTCTTTATGAGGAAGAACAAAACCTTTCAGGTCTGTAAGAGCTTTATTATTTACATTTGGTAGGATGGACAAAGAACATGAAAAGAAAGAAAATCAAAGAGTTAAATCAAAAGAAGTACCGAGTTTATTTTCAACAAATGTCATAGCTGTATTGCCTTGGTATTACAGAATCCAGCAGTCCACAGTCAGGAACATGTTATTCACAGCATCACAAAAAAATGTTGAGGTTTGGCAGAAGACGGCAGCTAAGGAGAGTGTCTTACTTGGTTGGATTACTGTCAATTATTTCTGAGCATGCTAGATTCCCTACCATGTTCCAGCTTCTAGAACCGTTGGTGCGTCACTGTCTCCCATCTAATTAATTCCTTCTCATAGTTTCTTCAATCCAAGGAACATAGGGGGAAACACGAACATACACACCAGGCTTATTGGGGCGTGCACAGCCAAGACCCCAAGAAGTGACTCCTTGCAGAATGTATTTGTCCTTCTCAAAGCAGACCAGAGGCCCGCCGCTGTCACCCTGTACAGAGGGAGGGGAAGCGGTGAGAGGACTAAGCATCCCTCCTTTCGTTATGGGATATCATCCTTCCATTACCTAAACATACGTTTCCCCAGTACTTGCACGCTCCTTTCCTTACTAACCAGGGGCTGGCTCAGAGGGTAAAGTGCAATGCGGGAGACCTGGGTTCGATCCCTGGGTCGGGAAGATCCCCTGGAGAAGGAAATGGCAACCCACTCCGGTATTCTTGCCTGGAGAATCCCATGGATGGAGGAGCCTGGTGGGCTACAGTCCACAGGGTCGAAAAGAGGCAGACACGACTGAGCGACTTCACTTCACTTTCCTTACTAATGGGCTTCCCCTGTGGCTCAGCTGGTAAAGAATCTGCCTGCAATGCGGCAGACCTGGGTTCAATCCCTGGGTTGGGAAGATCCCCTGGAGAAGGGAAAGGCTACCCACTCCAGTGTTCTGGCCTGGAGAATTCATGGACTATATAGTCCACGGGGTCGCAAAGAGTCAGACAGGACTGAGCAACTTTCACTTTCCTTACTAACATACTATTTGAACATCTGCTGTGCTTCAGTACTTAGCAAAGTATATTCAACAAAACCATACCATTTAGTGTTTCCTGGGGGCGGGAAATCCTTTATGAGAAGTGTACTCATCCCTTCAAATTTTGGGGGGTTTCTCTTAGGGAGGGTAACCCCAAGAACAATTGTAAAGAGGGTGCAGGGGGCCTTTGTCTTATACCGACCTCCCTTCCCTCCTGGAAAGGTCCTGCCCGCCAGCATCCTCCCAGAGGGGTGGGGGCCATGACCGTGATGTGGCTGTGCCCTTACAACCACCTGGAACTCGAGGGCTGAGAAATCACCCGTGATGATCTGAGTCAATCATCAGAGACAGGCGTTAAAGGTTTCTGGGCAGGTTTAGATGGTGGCCTCCGACTCACAAATCCTGCTCGAATTTGCTGCTTTGGGGCTGAAACGTCCAAGGGGCTGAGGGAGGCCGGCGCAAGATGAGCGCTGATCTCTCTCGTCTTTTCTTACCTGGCAGCTGTCAGTCCCTCCAATCAGATGGCCGGCACACAGCTCCGTGGGCTTGACCCTCCCGTCGAGATACTCGTTGCGATTACACACCTTGTTCTCGATCACAGGCAGGTGCGCTTCCTTCAGGAGGCCCTCACCAAAAGTGCCTGCGTTGAGAAAGATGAAAGAAAGGGTTACTGGATCCGAACCCTGTCCACATAGGAACTTCCAGAACAGCAGAGCAGGAATGATAGGTCTCCGGTTTATCCATGAGGTTGCATAAGACAAGGAGTCAGTTCCCAAAACTACTGGAATTCTTTTTTTTTTTTGACTCTTGAAAGTATAAATATTACATAAGCTTTCATGTTCCCACGACCTAGTTAATCTGGGCTTCTTCATGGGATTTTTGAGGTTTGTGTGGTTATCTTCTGCTTCTTTTTCCAAACTATAGAGAAATTTATTTTTAATATATGAGAGATTGAGAAATGCTAGCACCACTGCATGTATTTTACATGTTCTCTTCCAGGATTTTCATGTTTCTTTTACCTTACATCATTGTGCACCTTTTTTTCACACATTACATAGTAAGGATTTGAATCATCTTTATAGTGAGTATTTTATAATTCATCTTTATAATTAATATTTGAGTGGGGAGTCCTTTTGGGCTGAAGCAGATTTCTGTCCCTTGGACTCCCAGGAGATCCAGCCAGTCCATCCTAAAGGAAATCAGTCCTGAATATCCATTGGAAGGACTGATGCTGAAGCTGAAGCTCCAATCCTTTGGCCACCTGATGCGAAGAACTGACTCATTTGAAAAGACCCTGGTGCTGGGAAAGATTGATGGCAGGAGGAGAAGGGGACGACAGAGGATGAGATGGTTGGACGGTATCACTGACTCAATGGGCATGAGTTTGAGTAAACTCTGGGAGTTGGTGATGGACAGGGAGACCTGGCGTGCTGCGATTCATGGGGTCACAAAGAGTCGGGCACGACTGAGCGACTGAACTGAAATGAACTAAACTGAAGATTTCTGTAAATAGTGGTGATGGTTGTTCAACAGTGTGAATACACTAAATGCCTCTGAATTGTACTCGTCAAAATAGTTTAAAAAGTAAAATTTACATTCCTTTTCCAATTGGGTAAAGACTCTTCCATGTGCTTGTCTTCCCCACTGTATTTCTTTTTTGTGTGTAAGAAAAACTACTGTTTTACTTTGGCAAGTGGAAATAGAACCCTTGCACAATCACAAAAAGAAATGATATTTCTCCAGATGGACACACCCAGGTATGTCTCAGTATTTTCACAAATAATCCAGTTTTCTAACTTTGCAAGCCCAGCTTTCACGAGTTTTACAGTCTTTGCTTTCTTTGCCAGCATGAAACAGCCAAGAGACAAGGTACTACCTCTCCAAAGGCTTTTAAGAAACTTGGAAAATTGTCTTGTTCAGAAAACTCACACTGGAGTTGACAGGAGCTCCTAAGAGGACCACTGTTTGACAAAGAGGGCCGAGTCCCACTGCTGCTACAGCAGGGGAGGAAGGTCCTGACCACAGGAGCATTGAGTAGCGGATGTATTGTTTGAATTGAGTAGATTTGTGGATGGTGAAGCCTTATCAAAAATTTTTTGCTGAAAATTAATTTAAAAGTGTCCTGCTCTGACATCTGCTTTCTGAGCAAGACAGACATCGTGATGCGAGGGACAAATTCTCTAATTGACCAGAAGTTGTAGTGTGCAGAGGTGCTGCCATCCTGTGGCCACAATAGAGATGGCACGTCACGTCTGAGAGGCTGAGGCTAGGAGACTAAGGGTGACCTAGAGGGCTCAGCTGCTCATGGGTTAGGTGATGTCTCCTGATGACGGTGACCATGGGGATGATGGGGAGGGTTGGGGGTTGACCGTGATGCTGATGGTGAAGGTGGTGTCCATGGCGATGGTGGCGATAACGACAGTGATAATGTGAGATGGTGATGGTGGTTGTGGTTGTACAAGAAGCACAGGAGCTGCTAAAATACATCTGCAAAGCGCTGAGCTCTTCATATATGTTATCTTTATCTGCACAATGACCTTATACAGGTGAGAAAACTGAGGCGAACATGCAGAACATCATTTGAAAACATGGATTTTATGGATGAAGGTTTAGTTGCCAAATGGTACCAAGAGGTAAGGTGACTGGTCCCTTCTCTCTAGCCAGTGGCAGAGGCAGAACTGTGTTCCAGGGCTCCTGACTTCTGCTCTGATGTCCTCCACCAGCACTTCCAAAAAGTAAGGCAGAGATCTAAGACATCCTTATAATGTTCCTAGGCCCAATTCTGAAGGATATAACAATAATTTGTATTATAATATAATGCAGGACAAACTGCAAAGGGAAGCCGGGATCCCCAAATTATAGTTCGAGTGCTGATCCAGGATTTTGCAGGAACATCCCCTCTTGGTCCTCACCCTGTCCACCAAGGCCAAATGCCTTCCTAGAACTGGGACCTTTCTTTCTGCCCCCAGCTGTCAGTCTTCCCACCCTCTCCACACAGACACAGACCGTGCGGGTATTTGGGGAGACAGGTTGAACTATCATTTTGTTGCTGACGCACAGTATGTTTAAGAGCTCCGTGTGGTTAAGCTCACATAAATAATCTAACACCCTTAATCTGCAGCTGTGTCTAAACCCTACTTAGCTGAGGAGACAGTATTACCATTGGATTTATGGGCTGAGAGTCTCAAGGAAGCACTACCCCTCCCCTCGTCCATGTCCACGGATGGCCAATTATGGAGACCGGGCAGGTACCCAGACAGTCAGGAAGGGAGTGGACCTCATTCACTGGTAGAAATTGGTACACACGCCCATTTTCTCATGTAGGCTGCAGGTCAGAAGCAGTTCATCATGTGAGTCATGAGATTTATCTTACCTTGGGTTTCTCCCCAGCCAGTGATGTAACATTCTGTCCGGGCTGCAACCATGTAGTTCGGGGGTGGCAGACAAGCTGGGATTACCTCTTTCGTGATGATGGCAGGTCTGAAAGGAAAACATCGAAAGTTGCATTTGACTGCTAGGCTGGAGGCTTCTACCATTCACTGGATGAAAACATAAAAGTGTTAGTTGTTCAGTCGTGTCCGACTCTTTGCGACCCCATGGACTGTAGCCCACCAGGCTCCTCTGTCCTTGGGATTCTCCAGGCAAGAATACTGGCGTGGGTTGCCATTTCCTTCTCCAGGGGATCTTTCTGACCCAGGGATCGAACCCGGGTCTCCTGCATTGCAGGCGGATTCTTTACCATCTGAGCCACCAGGGAAGTCACTGGTTGGTTACCCACAGTAGGATGCCACCTGCCTCAGCCCCAGAGCCCTCCCAGCTGGTATTTCCTTGCTTCACTGACAGCTGAAAACAACTTTTCACCCTCACATTTGCCTATAGTATCTTACAAGTTAAACAAATAGAACGTTTTATTTAAAAGGTACCAGTTGTGGACAAGAAACCAGAGGTGGGAGCAGAGATGACAATGACTTTTCTTGTCTCTTCTGGCACTATGGGAACTTCATACCATGCACGCTTTTACATCAAGTTAATAGGGGTTCAATCAGTAGGTGAACCATCCAGCTGAAATACAGGGCTTTAAAAATAGCAAGTGCCTTGTGTCACCAGGAGCAAGCTGTCCCATTTTTGGGGTCCTCAGTTTCCTCACCCATAAATGTCACAACACCATGGCTATAAGAATCTGATACAATGCAAGACACCAAATGAAAGAGGATTAGAAGTAATCACCTTGCATAAACAAAGTAGTATGTTTAAAAAAAAAATAAACTTTTGCATGCCTTAGAATTCCAGAGAATCAAACATCAGAACTTTGATTTTTTTTAGACTTGATTCTATCTATTTGTAGGGCTTCCCAGGTGGCTCAGCGGTAAAGAATTCGGTTGCCACTGCAGGAGATGCAGGTTCGATCCCTGGGTGGGGAAGATCCCCTGGAAGGGGAAATGGCTACCCACTCCAGTGTTCTTGCCTGGGAAAACCCATGGAGAGAGGAGCCTGGCGGGCTACAGTTCACAGGGTTTCAAAGAGTCGGACACGACTGAGTGACTGAACCACCACCATCCTCTTGGAGTCACCAGAAGAGCCCCCGCCTCTCACAAGGAGCAGCCCACACTCACGTATGGGTTGCTCTCGTGGAACACTGATGACTGAGACTCCTGGGGTGTGGGGCGGCCTGAGGGTGGGTTCCCAGAAGCGCAAACGTATCAGTCTATCAGAGAACACGTCCAGAACCTCATGTTTACTAAATCACCTGTTTGAGGAGCAGAGCTTCCTGACAGCCCAGGGGACCGTGAAGAAAGGAGAAGAAGCTGGCTAAGCTGAGAAGGCCCTGTCTTCCCTTTCCAGGAGGGAGTCACTCCTCAGTGGACTGACCCAGGAAATGCATGACGTGTTTCTGCCCGGACCCAGAGAGCCCCCCTCAGACCCTTGACTGCTGGCCTCAAGGGTCCACTGGCCTGGCCGTCCTCCTCATGGTCACTACCGCCCCCTGTCACCTGGGACCCATCAGCCCGCCATTTTGGCTGTCCATCTTGTGACTGTTTTCGAAATAGCTGTCTCTTTATTTAGCTCACTCTCTTGAGACCTGTTTTCAAATACCGCTAACTTTTAAGTGACAGAAAAAAAAAATGGATCATTTTGTCAGACTTAATAAAACACCCATCCAACAGGAAACATAAAACCAGAGATAGGAAGACGAATGTGCTTTTGTGAATTGTGAGTGTGTGTGCACGCTGCCTTTCTTTTTTAAAGTGCTTTGACATACATAATTGCGATTGATTCCCCCGAGCATATTATTACGTTGAAAAGAGAATGTCAACCTGGAATAACTGAATAATTCTCTGATTATGAATGTATACTAGCTGACTGGGGAACTTATTGAAAGTGAAGGCGTTCAGTCGTGTTCGACTCTGCAACCCATGGACTATAGCCCACCAGGCTCCTCCGTCCATGGGATTTTCCAGGCAAGGGTACTAAGATGGGTTGCCATTTCCTTCTCCAGGGGGTCTTCCCAACCCAGGGACTGAACCCAGGTCTCCCGCATTGCAGGCAGACACTTTACCGTCTGAGCCAACAGGGAAGCCCCAGGGGAACTTAGTAAGTGAGAGAATTGTAGGGATAACCTGTACCTCATGCTTCAACACACTCTTTTTCCACGTGAGGAAACTGAGTCCCGATGCCTCTGTCATGACCACGTGGGAAGAACACCCCCTAGCTGCCACCCTCCCCTGTATTCTCCCCTCCGCCCACCTCCATCCTCACCCAGCGCCTGTAGCAGGCGAGCAGGGCTGAGCCCAGGTTTCCTCACTTGAAGGTCAATGCTCTTCCCAAAGCCTGATGCCTTTGGGGTCCTAGCTGGTGCCAGCCCCACACAACTCTGTTACGGCTTGTAAATCCAGCCACGAGCAAAAGTTCTCAGGGCTTACAAGGTGAACGTCGTGGGCAAACCAGTACCTGCTCAGCTTGAGTAAGGCAATGTCCGCCTGAGAGGGCTCCCGGAACAGCCTGGACACTGGTATTTCCTGGACACTCTGTTCCCGGACTTTCTCGTTGTGTGCACCCAGGATGACCTTGTAGAATGACAGCGCTAAAATGCTAGAGAAGACATCCGCATTAGCAGCAAAATAGGGGCCAGCCCTGCGTTGGGTGCCCTTTGGAGCCATAAACACCACGTCTCCTCCCCGCTCAGCTACCTACAATCGGAGGCCTCTGAATGGCAAGAAACAAGTTCTCGGTCTTCCTGAACCTGACAGTTAAGGAAGATTCTCAGACAACAGAGGACGAATGAAACCAACACTGAGGTTGGCACAGGGCAGACACCAGGTCTGGAGCCTGGGGAGACCAACGCCCCTCATGGCGAAAGGCTCTGTCTTGCTGTCGATCCTGCTGCAAACTGCCGGACCAGGTCTGCCTCTTCGTTTCTCTCCTGAAACACCCCCTCCTCTCCCATCCAGCGGCCCTGGCCATTCTGCCCTTCACATCCACCTCCCGCCCCCCACCCCCGTCCCCAGTGTCACTGCCCTGGAAGGAAGGAGGAAAGGGAAGGAGACAAGGGAGGAGAGAGGGGAGGGAGAAGATAAAGAAAAGGAGGCAAGGAGTCTTGAAGACAAGGAAGTCTTCGTGTCTGGGATCCCCTAACACATACTTGTCCAGGCAATGGGCAGCAGTCAGCACCCACTTTGGGGATATCAGAGTTCCTCCACAGAAGTGCCTCGAGCTGGAAGGAAAATGTGCCAGGATTTTAGTTAAATCTGATGATTTAATTCTACAGAAAGTCCGAAAGTGGTGCTTACTCTGCTTCGAGGTCATTAATGTTCCCAAAGGACGAGGTGGCAGCAAGGACAGTAGGAGTTTTGAGCTTCCTGCAGTAAGTGGGTCCTCTGGAGGTCACCCCACCACTCGGGGGGTGGGGTGGGGTGGGGCTGGGGCTCAGGCCAGGCCTGGCCACAGGGGAGCAAAGTGGCATGGCACCAACAGGAGGCCCTTTGGCCCTGGACTCCAGCCCACTGAGGTCTCCTCTGTTTCTTTTGGAGGAGATCTGTGTAAGGCCTGACCAGTCATTCTTCAGGGTGCCAAATGGGATCCTGAGTGGCCCGTGATTCGGGGCCATCTGCTCATGCTATTTGAGAAAGTTCGCTTTGGGGCGGGGGAAACATCCCCTAAATCATTCACGTTGTAGAACTGCTGGGGTGCGATATAGCTCATAAAACTCACATGAGCCGCTCTGAAGACCATCATAATGGAAGAGACACAGATGCAAGTGAATGGGAGCCAGCAAGGCAATTATCAATCAGGAAACAGACCCCAGCGCAGCTTGGGAAAGAGAGACTAGAAAATACGTGAAAGCAGTATCGCAGGATCAGGTATCGCAAGCAGTTACTACGTGATAAGGCAAAGAAAAGAACAGCCAAGGCAGCCACAGAAAGATACGGACCAGAACAGCATCTCACCAGCGAACGGAAGAAGGACCACAGAGCGCCGCGATTGGGCGCATGCGCACTGGTGCAGCCTTGTGCCGAGGAAGCATCAACAGGCGGATCAGCCTGTTTTCTGTGTGGGCTTTGAATGGGACACCCAGGAAAAGGGACTGATCAAAGGCGAACACCAGTCAAAGATCACCAGAACCGTCTGGGTCCTGGAGGACGGGGATGATCACGCTTCAGTTATGGCTACCCTCCACTGAAGAAGGGGTGTTTTTTATATGGGTGAGCATCTTTTGGTTAAATTCAGTAGTTCACAAAACTGTTGAAGGAAGGGGAAAAGACTCTGCATCTGTGTTTTAATATTATAGATAATTTTATCTTTACCCTCCCCCACGAGGTGTCTCATTTCTAAAAATATCCCTTTCTCTTCATTTTACAAAGCCACAGTGGGTATCTATATAAACCCTCAAAGCATCTTTCATACTTTTCCAGCAGGATTGGAGCTTAGTATAAATTGCTACATTTAACAATTCTGATGACAGCTACCCAGATCAAAAAAAAAAAAAAAGATTCTAATTTCAAATTATTTTCAAATTAAATAACATAGAAAAGAACATTTAAAAAAAGAAGCAGAATCACAGATACAGAGAAGGAACTTTTGGTTACCAGTGGGGAGAGGGGATAAGGGAGAGGGGAGGGGCCATACAGGGGTAGGGGATTAAGAGGTAGAAACTATTAGTTATAAAATAAGCCACAAGGACATATTGTACAACATAGGGGCCATAGCCAATATTTTATTACATTATATTTTATAACGATAAATGGAGTATAACCTTTAAAAATGGTGAATCACCCTATTGCAAAACTGAAACCTATATAATATTGTACAGCAACTATACTTCAATTTACAAACACAGAAAAAAAATTTTTTTATAGTTTTCCTTACTCCTTTGTTGAACTTAGAGGCAGGTTCTGATACTGGGGGTATGTGGATTTAGTTGAATGCAGAAAGGTTTTCTGTTTGTTTAATTTTCATTGGAGTATAGTTTCTTTGCAGTGTTGTGTTAGTTTCTGCTATGCAGCAAAGTGAATCAATTATACATATACGTATGTACATACATATACAGATCTATCAATACATATACAGATAGGCCCTCCTGTTTGGATTTCCTTGTCCTTGAGGTCACCGCAGAGCATGGAGTAGGGTTCCCTGAGCTGTACAGTAGTTCACATTAATTATCTGTTTTATACACAGTAGTGTATATGTACATGTATATGTATATATGTACATATGTATATATGTCAACCCCAAGGTTTTGCAGAGCGTACCCAGAAGGATGGAATAAATCATTTCTGGAAATGGTGTTACCTTCTTCGAAGGCTGACTTGCCAGGGCCAAGAGTGTGGCTTGGACACACACCCACCTACAATCCTTCCAGAACATTTCTTCGGCTCCACTTTGGGCTTTCCACAGTCGAATGAGGACTCTGTGGCACAACGTGGGAAGATTTGCATTTGAAGACGTGAAAGAGAGCAACTCATGATGAAGTTGTGACTCGTCGACGCACTGAATTTTCACATCCCCAAACTCAAACTAAATAGTAGACTCATAAACGTCTCTTGGAATATTTTTTTCTAAGTTGCAAGAAATGGTAGTGGACAACACAGAACCGTCTCCTTTCTAGAAAATATAAGTGCTTTTCTATTCTACTGTTTTCTTAAGGAAGTGATTAATTGGGAAGAGTTAGGCATTAGAATGAGAGTTTTGTGGAGAAGAGCTTCACTGACACAAGTTGTTATTCTGACTTGAGGTGATCTATCTAGAGACTGTATCGTTACTCCCATCATAACCACCACCATCATCTGAGCCATGTAAAGTTTGCTGAAAACCATAATTGTCATCCCCATTGGAAGGCAATAAGAGTATTTTTTAATTATGAATCTCTGTGTGTGCATGTATGTGTGGGGTGTGTGCATATGTTTAGCAAGGATAACTATCCTAAACTAATGCTTTCTCTCGGCCAGTTTCAGGACAGCTCTTCCAGGAAGCCTCCCAAGACTAACCCAGCGCCTCAGGGATGACTTCCATTCACTTGCCTCTCTATTCATCTCCCACCGGCTTTCTGTCTCCACCTGGCCTGCAGGGTTCCTGGAGATTGGGGTGAGTGCTCCATCTCTGGTTGGTATCACTCACTAACGTCTAAAACAGTTCAGGGGGTACATAGGTATTCATAAATGCTTCTCCATTGTCTGGAGCCCTTTAGGATCTTCAAAAATAGAAGCATAAGTCATAGTTAATAATAAATATTATAAGGAGAAAAGTTTTAGTCTTAATCAACCAAGAGATTTTTATCCTCTAGTGAAGCTGAAACCTGAATTTTCCTAATAGCTTTCCAATTTTCTTGGCCTATTCTGAGAATCTATATAGAGAAGTTTGTTGTTTTTTTTTTTTTGAAGAAGGATGCAATATAATCAAATCCTACTTTCTAATACTGACCTTAATTTCTCCTACTGTGCCTTACACAGAGTAGACTTACAGAAATGGACTAAGGAAAGAACAACCACAGATATTATGGTAACCCTGGTCTCACTATTCAAAATAAAACTTAAGTTCTACTTATTTTTAATTACAATACTTATTATTTGTACTGTTTGTGTTGGTAGAATTGAAATGAGTTGTTAACCCAACGAACAAAAATTTGCAATTTAAAATAAATGAATATAAATAAATAAAACTATATTTTAAATGGGCATCTTTCAATTTTTGAGGTTGATATTAAAGAGAAAACCCACACAAGCCCTTGGTAAAATTGAGAAGCAGAATACTGGGCTGAATAGAATGTAGTTCTGATTTCAAATTGTTTTACTATGTTATTCTGTGCAGTTTGCATGGTGCCATTTGTTTTAATAACAGAATATTTACACAAATTTTTCAAGTGAGTTGCTTAAAGAAGTTTATGTGTAGCCTAAAAAGTTAAATCAATGGTACTTTTTTAAAGATGTTTTCCATGTGAGTTACAATGTAAAGTTTGGAAATTTTAAAAGTTCGGAAATTTCCCAGGGAATGAGCAATAAAAATCCTTTTTTAAAAAGAGGAAAAAAAATGAAAATAACCTTTTTAAAAAGTCATAGCTCAAAGAGACTTCACATTCTGAAAAATCGAATAAAATTAGCAAAAAAAAAAAATACAAGTACACACAAAAAGTCCCCTTAACCTGGGACAGCCACCCTTTTAAGCACTGACCTGTCATACTGGAGGAGCTGTCATTTGAGATTTCATTCATTTATTTACTGATTGAGCAAATGTGTTCAAATATATATATATGTAGTGCCAGGCATTGCTCTAAGCACCAGGAAAAAGGAAATATTAATAGCTGAGGTTTGTAATCTTTACATTCTGATGGGTGGGTGTGTAGGAAGATGTTACATTGGAGGGTTCAACAGAGGCCCCAAAGATGCTCCGGGAGGGTGTAAGATAAACCTCCATGTGCAGACTTCTAGAAATGGCCTCCCGGAATTTCCCGGGTGGTCCAGTGTCTAAGACTTCACACTCCCAATGCAGGAGCCCAGATTCGATCCCTGGTCAGGGAACTAGGTCCTACATGCCTGCCACTAAGACCTGGTACAGACAAACAAATAAATATAAAAAAGAAAGAAAGAAATGGCCTCTTTTACAATTGATGCTTTTGAACTACAGTGTTGGAGGAGACTCTTGAGATCAAAGCAGACTGCAAGGAGATCAAACCAGTCAATCCTAAAGGAAATCAACCCTGAATATTCATTGGAAGGACTGATGCTGAAGCTGAAGCTCCAGTACTTCAGTCACCTGATGTGAAAAACTGACTCATTAGAAAAGACACTCATGCTGGGAAAGATAGAAGGCAGGATGAGATGGGGATGACAGAGGATGAGATGGTTGGATGGCATCACTGACTCAACTGGCATGTTTGAGTAAGCTCCGGGAGTAGGTGATGGACAGGGAAGCCTGGTATGCTGCAGTCCATGGGGTCGCAAGGAGTCAGACACGACTGAGTGACTGAACTGAACTGAACAATTCTGGTACCCTCACCCAAGTCAAGGATGGAAAAGAACCAGGTTCTTAGAGATGGATAAAAGAGGAAAGGATGGAGAAAGGACTGTCTCAGTGTGCGGTCCCCAACTGCATCATGATGTGGCCATGTGATCAGAGCACGTGGTCTGTTTGCTGACACCCATTTCCTGCAGAAGGATCCCCAAGCCTCCTGACACTCAAGAAGCCTGTAGCGTCTGCTGGTGGCCGAGGGCTGCCCCTGGGATATTACTGTAGGTCCCTTTCTGTGGGCATCAGAAGTCCATGACTCCCTGGCACAGCTATAGAGCCAGGGCAGGAATGGCATGAAAGACAACAACTTAAAGGCAACTGTGCCAGATAGGCACCCTGTCCAAGTCAGCGAGCCCGCACCCCAAGAGGCAGTGGGGGTTCCAGAAAGCTGAAGGGTAGGAGGGAGGAGCAGAAAGGGAGGCACAAACCCCACTGGGGGCCATGAGGTAGGGGGTCCACCGAGGCAGCGTCTGGAGAACTGAGAAAACACACAGTGGAGAAGCAGTCGGCTACATGCTCCCCTCAGCCCAGGCAGCACGGTGACAGTGGCCAAGGAGAATCTTTCCTTCATCCCGGCTTCGCCCTCCTCGCCCTGCTCTAGGCATGAGCGGCCCCGAAGCAAAGCCTGACGGTGGCTCCGTGCTCTCAACCCCTTGCCCAAGCTGCCTCCCAAACCACCTCTGGATGTGGACTTCAGTGACCTTGCAGCCGCACCTTATCCCCTCCAGCCTGTCCCGCCATGTGGCAGGCACAAACACAAGCCATCAAACTGTGCAAAGAAGTCCAGGCTGATTATCAAGAATCAGGACAGAATCCCTCTGCAAAGACGGAAGGTCAGCGGAGAGTAAAACAGGGTCCGAATCAAAGCCCTTTGCGGTGTTCTCCAAACCTATCCCTGGACTTGTTAGCCCAGACTTTTCAGAACAAAGGTCAACTCCCCTTTCTGTGATCCAAGCTTCTCACTCCCCAGAAAAGTCTGAGAAACAAGGAAAGAATTCAAGCAAGCTTTCTCTACGTTGTCTGGCGAATGCATGGCTAATAGTCATCTTAGGATAAGGAATGTCAGGCCTTAGTAAGGAGCCATGTTCATTAAATTCTTAGGATGACAGTATATGGTTTACAATAGATGCTATATGTTTATTTCCTGCTGTCTCTGTTTTCTTTCTTACTTCTCAGCTGCTGAAGGAGAGCTTCCCGTCTGGGTGACTCTGAATTTGTTTTTCAGGCATCCTGCCCCAGACATTGGAGAGGTCAGTGGAACCCTCTGGAGGCTAAAGAGATCACCTCTGAACTTGCTCTTGGGGAGGATTTTGTATGTATTTTATTTAAAGTATTGGAGGAAGGGAGTGCCTAAAAATGGGGGCCACGAGTAGGACTGATTCAAGAGACCCAGGATGAAAAGAGGGCTCTGGGGGAGAGGGGACCCTCTCCTGCCCAGAAGTGCTCGACCCACACTTGTGTCTTGCAGATCAGACACCAGGTGACACCACATTTATATAAAAGCCATTTCCTTCCAAAGGAGACAGCAGCTTACCACACTGAGGGACGTCACAGTAGTCAAAAAGCTTCCTTGGGTTCATGGTGTAGCACCAGGGCCCGTTGACATCACCGTCAGGATTACGGCAGTACTGGAAAAAGAGGAACGTGTCTGGGAGAGGGCGCATGCTGGGGCAGGGCACGGCAGAGAAGGTGACAGGAGGCACAGACATCGATTACACTTCTGTCCTTAGAACATGAAAGGTCGTGTTTCTTTGGCAGAGAAGTGGGCAGAGTCACTTTTCAGGGTGCTTACGAAGCCTCTGACTCATAGAAGGCCATCGGTCACGTCTCCTTATTCAAAAGGAGCTTGGAGAAGGGGTGTAGACCCTGAGGGCTCTTGGGGTGAAGATTATATAAAGGGGCCTGCCCTGCAGCCTGTGTCTGCCACCCAGCAAGAGAGGACTATGGTCGTGGGACAGGCCGTCATTCAGGTCAGTCTTCTGCCCGATGACTTGTTCACTGTTGCTTCCAAACTGTTTATTCCCCTAGCCCGGGCACCCTCCGTGGGTCAGCCATGGCAAGACCGCCCCACAAAGGAAACCCTTCAGGGACTGTGTGAGTGTAGGGGAAATCCTAGCAGAGTCCTGATGGCCCATCCAATTTTTTTTTCTAGGAACATCCAACTACAGTGTCATGAAGGTCATCTTTGATCACGGGGACCTAGAGGACAAACAC
Source organism: Bos taurus (assembly GCF_002263795.3). Classification (NCBI taxonomy): domain Eukaryota; kingdom Metazoa; phylum Chordata; class Mammalia; order Artiodactyla; family Bovidae; genus Bos; species Bos taurus. Next base: position 96,589,844 of record NC_037336.1, read on the forward strand.
CGGAAACACGAAAGCAGGCAGGAAGTGTCGCAAATGAGAGAGATAAGAAGCTAGCGGATTGGCCGGCCGTGCTAACTGTACCCCCCAGGCTGAGGCTGTTGGAGCACAGGTTCGGTCCCCTGAACCCTCTGGTGTCCCCTCCCCACCCCACACCAACGCTCAGTCAGGCAGCCTCTCTGGAGCAGAGGTTCAATTCGGTTTGCGAAGGCTAGTCAAAAAAAGGCAACACAAAGTCCAAGTCAAAGTGGCTTACGTTTCTCTCCAGCCCTGACTGTGGGTTTGTCTCTGGAGTGAAGATGCTGTGGTGGTGGGGCTCCTGGGCCGCCCACTCCTGGCAGGGGACACCGGCCACCGTGGTGGCCTTCTTGCCGCGGTAGCTTTTGCCCATCCCGATCATGCAGTCTGGAGGGAAGAGGGAACGGTGTCACCTGTCCCACACTGACCCGGCGACAAGGATCAAATGTGGCAGCGCTCGGCGTCTCTCAGGACAGGCTGTAGTCACGTCCTTTGGAACACAGGAGCCCTGGAGGTTTCAGTGCGCCCTGACGACTTTTTTAACAAGTCGCCAGAGATGCTCTTGTCTCAGAAGGACTCACAAGTCCGGGTGTTGGAACGGGAACTTTGGCCGGGACACTTAGATACTCAGTTTTATAACAAACTGAGAGGTAACAGATGCCTCTACGAAATGTGAGATGATCCTTGAATAACTCACTCTCAATGAAGAGAGCAGATGGAAAAGGATTTCATAAAAGTATATTATTTTGGCCAGAGCTCTGCCACCTTCTGGGATGAAAGAGGTAAGAAAGAGGTGGCTAGAGGTCCCTTCCCCAAATTCCTCCCTCACCTCGTGCCTTGGGGATGAGGCTTGAGCCCTTGTTAAGTGTTACATATGGGGTCCCAGCACACAGTGCTCTGATGAGCACTTGGAAAATCCAGACAGCAAAAGCTGGGCCAGCTAGCCCCATGCCCAAGGAGCAGGGCAGTGCTTGGCCACCTCCAGTGTGTGCCAGGAACAGACTGTGTGAGTTACCCACAACCACATGTGGGGTATCACGTGGGAGGGCCACCTGAGTCCATGTGATGTGGGATGACTCAGGTCCATCCCACCTGAGTCTCATCAGGAGGGATCCCCAGCTGGGCCATGGCACCCAAAGTCTCACCAGGAAAGTGGGGCAGAGATGAGCTGGTCCTATATGTACAGCAGGTGTACAGGGGGACAGTAGGGAGCAGCTAGTAAGGTTCTCCAGCATCTCAGAGGAGCCAAGTCCCCCTCCGGAAGGAGAGGGGGTCTCAACTTGAAACCAAGTCCTCACTTTAATTGTTTCTGTCTGATCTTGGATTACCCAAAAGTGGTCAGACAAGCCAGAGACCACTGAGCTTTCATGCCAGGGCAAGGGAAGAGTCGGTCCCCTCTGTGACCTTACCCTGTCGGAGGACCGAGCACTCCTGCCACCTGACAGCCACAGGACCAGAGGCTCAGCACACGGGGTGACACGTGGGCAAAGGGCCGGGGAGGTGGAGAAGAGCCTGGTTATCCTTTGCCTCCCACCTTGGATGACATGTTTATCCTCAGGGCTGCAGACGCTTGGAGCTGCATGTCCACTTCTCTCCAAGCCTTTGTTGGAGATGATCATTGACAGTCTTCCTAGCCCTCCTAACTCTGTACATCCAAAACCAAATCAGTCCTTTCTACCCCTCCATGCAAAAGGCAGAGATTCGCTTTTCTAGAATGTCCCACCTCGGCCACTATCATCAACCTCTCAATCCATCCAGGCTCAAAACTGTATCCATCCCTCACAGCCAATTACTTTTCTTTTTTTTTTTTTTAATTGAAGGATAATTACTTTTCAATGTTGTGTTGATTTCTGCCATGTAACAATGTGAATCAATCATGATTTTATATATATATATATCTCCTCCCTTTTAAGCCTTCCTCCCCCCTCCCTTGGAGAAGGAAATGGCAACCCACTCCAGTATTCTTGCCTGGAGAATCCCATGGACATAGGAGCCTGGGCTGCTACAGTCCATGGGGTCATGAAGAGTTGGACATGACTGAGCAACTGAAAGAACAAACAACAACCCCCCTCCCGTCCCATCTCTCGAGGTCATCACAGAACACCAGGGTGGGCTCCCTGTGTTATATGCATATATTATATTGTAAGCATCTTCCCACTAGTTATCTATTTCACACATAATAGTGTATATATGTCAATGCTACTTGCTCAATTCGTCCTACCCTCTCCTTCCCCCGCTGGGTCCACAAGTTCATTCCATTAGTTTTCAACTCCTAAAGACACACCCACCCCCATCAGGCCAGCAAGAGCAGCTCTGGCTTCCCCAAACGATACCCTGAAGCAGCCTTCCCCATCACAAACTCAGCCAGCACTCCAGTCCCCCCGCAGCAATGAAGCCTCTGCCTCGGGAAGACTCTCCACCTCTTATCATCTCTCTACCCGAGTACACAGATGTCTGGCCACAGACTTCTTACCTGCTTCAGGAGGATTCTCTACGCCTGGGGCTTGGGGAGCCGCAGGCACCTGCTCTGGAGTTTCTGAACATTTCTTCAGGTTGCAGAACTCCCATCTGACTCTCGGATCGGTGGTATAACACCAGGGGCTCTTATCGGCATCTGGATTTCTGCAGTAGTTCATTGTCAAGCCACTGTAAATTCCACAGCAATAGAGGTCATGAGAGGTGAGTGAATCTTCAGGGGCACCCCAGCACCCTCTGAATTTTGTTACAACGAAGTGGCTGGAATATTTCCATTAAGGTACCAAAGTGAAAGTCGCTCAGTCGTGTCCAACTGTTTGTGACCCCACGGACTACACAGTCCATGGAATTCTCCAGGCCAGAATACTGGAGTGGGTAGCCTTTCCCTTCTCCAAGGGATCTTTCCAACCCAAGGATCAAACCCAGGTCTCCTGCATTGCAGGCAGGTTCTTTACCAGCTGAGCCACAAGGGAAGCCCAAGTTACCAAAGGTGCCAATTATTATTATAATGCCACAGGCACAGATGGTCCTCAATTTCTAAAGAACTGGGTGAGTTTTTTAAAGTAGGTTATAATTTTTATTTAAAAATAATCAAAAGTAATACATGCTGCACATAAAAACAGATCATATATATATATACATGTATAAGAGAAAGTATCAGAATGTTTTCCTTTCCCTGGAAGTGTTAAATAAATTCCCCAGGGATAACCAATATAGATTTTGAAGCACATATTTTACATTTTTTGTGTACAAACAAATATATCTATACCTCTGGCTTTCTCTTCTGTGTGAGTAGGGCTATGGAAGTTGGAACTAAAACATATTTATCCAAGGCAGAAAAGACATACAAGACGATGATATTCCCAGGTCAACCCTCTTAGTCTGTTTACTCATAGTGTATTGTGTGTGTGTGTGTGTGTGTTCAGTTGTAGTCCCACTTTTTGGAGCCCTGTGGACTGTAGCCCACCAGGCTCCTCTGTCCATGGAATTTTCTAGGCAAAAATACTGGAGTGGGGTGCCATTTCCTACTCCAGGGATCTTCCTGACCCAAGGATCAAACTCCAGTCTCTTGCAATGGCAGGCAGATTCCTTCCCACTAGAGCCACCTGGAAAGCCCTACTGTATTTTACAATGAAACAAAAACTCACGGCAGTAATATTACTGTAAATAGCATAGGCAGATCAAGTGGGTTGGGGGTTCGGAAGGCTTGTGGCAGCCTCCTGGAAAACTAGCTGGATGAGGTTTCTAGCTGGATGCATTCTGGGGCACGCAGGAAGAAGCCCCAGGCTCGTCTACCTGCAGCCGCTCAGGGATGGAGGGAAGAGGGATGTGACTAAAGGAGAGTGGGGCCAAAGGGAGGAAGGGGGATGTCTGGGTAGACCAGGGCTTCTGCGGGAGCTGAGTCAGAAGCAACTGGCTAAGGACATAACAGAGGAGGGACCTGGGGCTCACTGGGCAGCTTGGACCCCTGGGGCCTCCCAAGGACTCTGCCCCAGCTTCTCAGAAGTCTCAGCCTTAGACTCCCCTTTGGAACTCAGACCCGCACTCTGTGACTCATGAGATCACTTGGAACATCCAATGTTCTATGGGAATCCAACAGTGTATCTGTGGGGACTATAGACAAGTGACCATCTCAGACCCGGGTCCACAATTTGAGGAAGCCCATCAGCAGGTTTCCAAGCAACTGGATATGTTAGAAAGGCTTATCACAGGAAACAGGCTCCTGCTCTCTTTTTTCTGTAAAGGTACTTTGATGGACAAGTTTTGATGAACACACACACCTACATAACCCACACTCCTGCTGTGACAGAGAATTCGTCCATCACCCCCAGAAACCTCCCTTGGGTCACTGCTCAGTCTTGGCTGCCCTTCCCCTGGAGGCAAATACTATTGAGTTCTACTCCAGAACTTCATATGAATGAACTCATGCAAGGATATACCCTTCTTTCAGTATTTTTGAGCTTTTACCCATGCAATTTGAGGGTATCGGTAGCTTGTTCCTTTTTATTTCTGAATAGTATTCCATGGTATGAGTATCTTACCGGTTATTCATGTTCTTATTGGTGACCACTGAAGTGGCTTCCAGTTTGGGGTTATTTTAGGAATAAAGCTGATAAGAACTTTCTGGTAGATCTTTTTGTAGATGTAAGAAACGTGGATTTGATCCCTGGGTTGGGAAGATCCCCTGAAGAAGGAAAGGCAACCCACTCCAGCATTCTTGCCTGGGAAATTCCATGAACGGAGGAACTGGACAGGCTACAGTCCATGGGGTCCCAAAGAGTGGGACGTGACTCGGCACACACACACGGAAACACATCAGGTATGACAGCTGTCCCTGCTCCATCCTCAGAACTACTTCTTACTGTTTGTCTTTTTAGTAACAGTCATTGCCATTGGGTATTTGGTAGTATCTCACTGCGGTTATAGGGGCTTCCCTGGTGGCTCAGTGGTATAAGAAGGTGCCTGCCATGCAGGAGACACAGGTTCCATCCCTGGTTCGGGAAGATCCCCTGGAAGAGGGCATGGCAACCCACTGCAGCATTCTTGCTGGGAAAATCCCATGGACAGAGGAGCCTGCTGGCTATAGTCCACGGGGTCACAAAGAGTCGGACATGACTGAGCGACTGAGCAGCAGCAGCTCTGTGATTATAATTCTTGCTTCTGTGATGGCTAAAATGTTGAACATTTTTTCAGGTTCTTATTGACCATTTGTGTATCTTTGTGGAACATCTTTTAAATGGTTGAAGTCTTTTGTCCATTTTTATTAACTTGTCTTCTTACTGGAATCATTTGGTATTGTCCTCTCAAGACCCTTGCGTTTTCCTCTGGCAGGCAGTTAATTTACCTGGAGATCATTTTGATCCTTTTAGGATTACTTTTGATCTTTGCTCAGATGTTTTTAGAATAGACTTTATCCAAGGAATACACTAACCCTACCGATACATGGACAGAGGAGCCTGGTGGGCTACAGTCCTTGGGATCGCAAAGAGTTGGACATGACTCAGCAACAACAACTGATAAACGAGACTTTTCTGGATTCCTTACTGAATGGTCAAGGTGTCCCCTGAGGTTTCTCCTTTCTGACTCATAAGAATCTCAACTCTGCAAACGCAGAGTCTTCTAGTGCCCTGGGAGTTCTAGAATCTTCATTTATCTCACGGTTCCCTGGTCTTTGTTCACTGCAGAATCTCTCCCTGCAACGTGCGTAGCTTTGCATTCAGCCAAAGACTTCAGGAGAACTCCATACGTATTTCCAAAGTGCCTTCTCTGCACAGATCCTTTCTCAAGATTACCCTGCCTACTCAATCCAAGCTGCCTCACTAAGCCCCAACTCTGGTGTCTGTCTCCTTAGATTAGCAAGACTGCTGTGGTCTGCCCTGGCTCCATTTCCTTGCACTGCAGTCCAAAGAGATACTTTCTTCCCTAAGTATCTCCAGGAAGAAAACCAGGGTCATTGTAAGTTCAATCTAATTTACTTTCCTTTCCGAAAAGTCACAGTCCTATGCTGCCTATTGTCCATCATGTGAAATTTTTCCATATTTTTACAGCCACGTGTCACAGAAAAACTGGTCTGATCAGTCCGAGTCTTGTCCACTATTTTGCCCACTGACCTGTCCACTGATGTCCATTTTGCGGATCAGTATCTGTACTTTCTGACTCTAATCTGCCTTCCTGCTTTTGCTCTTAATGCTCTGGTCATTCACATTCCTTGAGACCACTAGTGCTCAGGACCCAATATGTCCACACAGGTCGGGTGATACACAGATCACCCAGTGGTGATAAATATTTACATTTATTACCCAATGGCAAACACAAACCACTTCAGGAGTTGGAAGACGAAATGATCAAATTCCACGGCTGAAAGACGACACTGATCTGTAAGCAAGAGCTATGGGACGATCCTATTTCTAAGCCTTCGATCGTCTGTGCTTTTGAGCTTTCTACTAGTAGGACCTCAGCCCCTCTGTCTATCCCACCCTGCTTCTGAAACACTACTCAGGAAAGAGAGCCAGCCTCCGGCTTCTCTTCTTTCAGAAATTTTGCACAAAAGCAAGTTGCCTGAGACATTTTGTCTCATTCTCTGGAGCCAAAGGAAATTTGGTCCTAAGACATTAGTTTCTAGCTGCTGCTGCTGCTAAGTTGCGTCAGTCATATCCGACTCTGTGCAGCCCCATAGACAGCAGCCCACCAGGCTCCTCTGTCCTGGGGATTCTCCAGGCAAGAGTACTGGAGTGGGTTGCCATTTCCTTCTCCAATGCATGCATGCATGCTAAGTCGCTTCAGTCATGTCCGACTCTGCAACCCCATAGATAGCAGCCCACCAGGCTCCCCTGTCCACGGGATTCTCCAGGCAAGAATACTGGAGTGGGTTGCCATTTCCTTCTCAGTTTCGAGCATAACCCTTTAAGTGGAAACTGAAGCTGGCGGTTCTCCTCTACCGGTTGAAAATCAAAGACATACGCATTTGGGTAGTTTTCTGGGGTCTTCAGATGCCTGTGTGGTGTCATCGATGACCACGACTGGCATTTCCTTCCTGTGATAGTAGTGGACGACGTGCCTCGATAACTCTGCCCGTTACCATGGTAGCAGTCCTGGGGCACAGGAGTTTGTTCGGGTGGTACTGAAATTGAAAGAGAAGAAATCAGTAAATAATGACTGGAACAGAGAAACGTGTGAAATAACTTATTACACAAACAGAATATCCTCTCTGGGAGTGAACACCGCCCTCTTTTTACATATTGGGAGGCAGATGGACATGCAAAGAAAACAATAGATCCAGAACATTCTAAGACTTTAATGACCTAACTTTTGGGTAAATAGTTAATTCAAAACTTGGGGGGAAAAAATAAGCAGGGCAGACTGCTTGTCATTGGACCTTGCACTCCCGTGCAAGCTCTCTTTTATGGATCTCCACTGGGTGTTCATGAAAACTGGGCAGGTCTTCAGAAAGACACACTTCATTTGGTAGAGGCTGCGCGTGGTGGCTGCGTACCAGTGAGCAAGACATGGAAACCTTCCGCATTTTCCCCAGACTCTTTGCTTATGCAAAGCCAAAGCCTTCAGCTGCTGGGGGAAATGGTCCTACATCCGGGACTCAGGCAAAGACCAGCTGCTTCTCAGGGAGGCGTAGGGCCCTGGAATAGGGGCAGAAAATTCTACTGTGCCAGGATACTTCACCAACACAAAGCAGAAGTCTCCTATTCTTCCACTCAGGACTCAACACAGATACAACTTAGAGTTTAGTTCCATGGGAAGAAGGGGCAAGAATATTGAGAAATATTGCCAGGTGCTCAGATGGTAAAGAATCCACCTGCAGTGCGGGAGACCTGGGTTTGATCCCTGGGTTGGGAACCTCCCCTGGAGGAAGCCATGGCAACCCACTCCAGTATTCTTGCCTGGAGAAGCCCCATGGACAGAGGAGCCTGGTGGGCTGCAGTCCATGGGGTCGCAGAGTCGGACATGACTGAGCGACTAAGTACAGCACAGTACCAGGGGCCCAGAGTCTAAGGCTGAGAGCAGACCAAGAAGACAGAGAATGCCTACCCCCAGCAAAAACTTAGCACTGAGTAACAAGAAACGTAGTCTATCAATAGGGTCAGGTTAAAAGTGTGGAGTGCCCCCCACCTCTGTGGTGCAGGCATTACTGATTACTAAAAGTTGAGAAGGGATTAAGAATACTGAGAAAGCTCTTCAGCACCCCAGACCCAACTCTAGATACAAGGTGACTGCACCTCACCACTGGGAGGATTTGAAACCTACGGTTCACATAGGGAAAAGCAGCAACAAAACCGAAATTCCTTTTATCTGCTCATGATATTAATTCAATTACCCACATAGCATATTGATAAAAGAAGGCTGCCCATTTCAAAGTGTAAATAATAGTTGCTTCAATAGCTATTGTTTCTCTACAAGTAAGTCCAAGCATTGATTAAGAATTACAAGACACACACACAAACACACACAAAAACAGGGGGAAAAAGCCACAGGTGAGTGAAATAATCAACAGAGCCGGACTCAGAGCCACCCAGAGATGTGGGATTATCAGACTGAGATTATAAATTCAGTTCACTTCAGTTCTGTTGCTCAGTCATGTCTAACTCTTTGGGACTCCAAGAACAGCAGCACACCAGGCCTCCCTGTCCAACACCAACTCCTGGAGTTTATCCAAACTCATGTTCATTGAGTCAGTGATGCCATCCAACCATCTCATCCTCTGTCATCCCTTTCTCCTGCCCTCAATCTTTCCCAGCATCAAGGTGGCCAAAGTATTGGAGTTTCAGCTTCAACATCAATCCTTCCAATGAACACTCAGGACTGATCTCCTTTAGGAAGGACTGGTTGGATCTCCTTGCAGTCCAAGGGACTCTCAAGAGTCTTCTCCAGCAACACAGTTCAAAAGCATCAATTCTTCAGTGCTCAGCTTTCTTTATAGTCCAACTCTCACATCCATACATGACTACTGGAAAAACCATAGCCTTAAGTAGATGGACCTTTGTTGACAAAGTAATGTCTCTGCTTTTTAATATGCTGTCTAGGTTGGTCATAACTTTCCTTCCAAGGAGTAAGCATCTTTTAATTTCATGGCTATCAGAGCCACCCAGAGATGTGGGATTATCAGATTGAGATTATAAGGTTCAGTTCAGTTCAGTCGCTCAGTCGTGTCCGACTCTTTGCGACCCCATGAATCACAGCACACCAGGCCTCCCTGTCTATCACCAACTCCCAAAGTTCACTCAGACTCACGTCCATTGAGTCAGTAATGCCATCCAGCCATCTCATCCTCTGTCGTCCCCTTCTCCTCCTGCCCCCAATCCCTCCCAGCATCAGAGTCTTTTCCAATGAGTCAACTCTTCGCATAAGGTGGCCAAAGTACTGGAGTTTCAGCTTTAGCATCATTCCTTCCAAAGAAATCCCAGAATGGACTGGCTGGATCTCCTTGCAGTCCAAGGGATTCTCAAGAGTCTTCTCCAACACCACAGTTCAAAAGCATCGATTCTTCGGTGCTCAGCTTTCTTCACAGTCCAACTCTCACATCCATACATGACCACTGGAGAAACCATAGCCTTGATTAGACGGACCTTTGTTGGCAAAGTAATGTCTCTGCTTTTCAATATGCTATCTAGGTTGGTCATAACTTTTCTTCCAAGGAGTAAGCATCTTTTAGTTTCATGGCTGCAGTCACCATCTGCAGTGATTTTGGACCCCCAAAAAATAAAGTCTGACACTGTTTCCACTGTTTCCCCATCTAATTCCCATGAAGTGATAGGACCAGATGCCATGATCTTCGTTTTCTAAATGTTGAGCTTTAAGCCAACTTTTTCACTCTCCTCTTTCACCTTCAAGAGGCTTTTTAGTTCCTCTTCACTTTCTGCCATAAGGGTGGTGTCATCTGCATATCTGAGGTTATTGATATTTCTCCCGGCAATCTTGATTCCAGCTTGTGCTTCTTCCAGTCCAGCGTTTCTCATGATGGACTCTGCATAGAAGTTAAATAAGCAGGGGGACAATATACAGCCTTGCCATAGTCCTTTCCCTATTTGGAACCAGTCTGTTGTTCCATGTCCAGTTCTAACTGTTGCTTCCTGACCTGCACACAAATTTCTCAAGAGGCAGGTCAGGTGGTCTGGTATTCCCATCTCTTGAGGAATTTTCTACAGTTTATTGTGATCCACACAGTCAAAGGCTTTGGCATAGTCAATAAAACAGAAATGGATGTTTTTCTGGAACTGTCTTGCTTTTTCCATGATCCAGCGGATGTTGGCAATTTGATCTCTGGTTCCTCTGCCTTTTCTAAAACCAGCTTGAACATCTGGAAGTTCACGGTTCACATATTGCTGAAGCCTGGCTTGGAGAATTTGGAGCAATTGTGTGGTAGTTTGAGCATTCTTTGGCATTGCCCTTCTTTAGGATTGGAATGAAAACTGACCTTTTCCAGTCCTGTGGTCACTGCTGAGTTTCCCAAATTTGCTGGCATATTGAATGCAGCACTTTCACAGCATCATCTTTCAGGATTTGAAATAGCTCAACTGGAATTCCATCACCTCCACTAGCTTTGTTTGTAGTGATGCTTTCTAAGGCCCACTTGACCTCACATTCCAGGATATCTGGCTCTAGGTGAGTGATCACACCATCATGATTATCTGGGTCATGAAGATCTTTTTTGTACAGTTCTTCTGTGTATTCTTGCCATCTCTTCTTAATATCTTCTGCTTCTGTTAGGTCCATACCATTTCTGTCCTTTATCGAGCCCATCTTTGCATGAAATGTTCCCTTGGTATCTCTACTTCTCTTGAAGAGATCGCTAGTCTTTCCCATTCTATTGTTTTCCTCTATTCTTTTGCACTGATCGCTGAGGAAGACTTTCTTATGTCTTCTTGCTCTTCTTTGGAACTCTGATTATAAGGTAATTATGATTAATATGTTGATGGATTTTGTAGTAGATACCATACTGGTCAACAGTGTGCATGGATAGATGAAGAATGTCAGCAAAGATGGAAACTATTTTTTTAAAAAATAATAAAATGATCAAATGTAAACACCAGAAATAAAAACCATGTTATCAGAGATGAAAAATTCCCTTGATGGGCTGATTAACAGACTGAACAGAACAGAGTAAATAATCAGTGAACTTGAAAACAGATTGATAAATATTATCTGAACTAACACACAAAGGAAAAAAAGAGTGGGGAAAGAAATAGAACAAGCATATGAGAGATATGAGACAGCATGAAATGGTCTAACATTTGGGTGACTGAAGTCCCAAAAAGGAAAACAGAGAGAGAGAGCAGGGAAAAGGAAATATTTGAGCAGTGATGGCTGAGAATTTTACAAAAGTAATGAAAATCAATAATCCACAAACACAAGAAGCTCAGAGAGCTTCAAGTAGGAAAAGCACCATAAACATGTAAGTAAACAAATCGACTCACTTAGATGCACTGTAACCAACTTCTGAAAACTGAAAATGAGAGGAAGTCTTAAAGGCAACCAGAGAAAAAAGAAATACTAAATACAGAGAAACACAGATTTCCGTCAGAAGCTATTCAAAACAGAAGGCAATGGAGTGACATCTTTAAAGTGGTAAAGGGGAAAAATTGTCCACCCAGAATTCTGTACCCAACAAAAATTGTTTTTTAAAACTAAAGGCAGTATGAAGACTCTTCCTGACATACAGATGCTAAAAGACTTCATCATCAACAGACTTGTACTATAAAAAATGGAAAAGGTTAAGTCTTTTACAGGAAGAACACGCCATCACATGGAAACTGGAGAAGCAACACAAAGAGATGAAGCATAGAAGAAATGGTAGAAATAAATAAATAAAAATAAATATAATACCCTTTTTCTTTCTAATTGCTTTAAAAAATGACTGATTCTTCAGGGCAAAAATAGTATCAATTTATTGTGAGATTTCTAAAATAATAGATGTAAACTCAGAACAATAGCATGATATTTTGGGACAGAGTAAATATTGCAATGTTGTAAGTTTCTTACATTATACATCAAGTAAAATAATATTATTTGTAGGTAAAATGTAAGTTAAACGTGTAATTGTAAACATTAAATAGTAAAATGAGGTAATAAAAGGCAATACAAAAAATTAAGTCAGAGGCAGAGAAAGATAAAAGGAACAAAATTCAAATAGAAATAACAAGTAGAAATAACTAAGTTGATGGTAGATTTAAATCCAACCATGTTAACAATATGACATTAAATGCAAATGGTCTAAACATCTCAAAAGACTGAGAAAAAAAGACATCATCCAAACTCTAGTAAAAACAGAGCTGCAATGGCTCTATTCATATCAGCAAAAGTAGCCTTTAGAACAAGGACTATTTCTAGAGACATGGAGAGATATTACAGAATGATAAAAGGGGTCATTTGTTTGCAAAGATAAGGATCCAAAGTGTGTCTGTGCCTGACAAGGAGTTCCAGAATAGACAAAGCAAACACAAAACTGGAAAGAGATAGACGAATGCACACCTAACATCACCAATCATCTCTCAGTAATCAACAGAAAAGGAGATAGAAAATTAACAAGGATTCAGGAAAGCCAAACAAGACTAACCAGCTTGACCTCGTCGGCGTTTGTAGAACACTACACAACAACAGAAGCCAGATTCTTTTCAAGAGCATGTAAAGCATTCACCAAGACGACTTTATTCTGAACCATAAAATGAGCTTCAACAAATTTAAAGTGAATGTAAAATACATAGCTAATGGGAAGCTGCTATATAACACAGGTTGCTCAACGCAGTACTCTGTGACAACCTAGAGGAGTCAGGGAGGAGGGTCAGGACGGAGGGGACATAGGTAGACTCATGGTTGATTCACACTTGTATGGCAGAAGCCAACACAATATCGTAAAGCAATTATCCTCCAATTAAAAATAAATTTTAAAAAATAGAATAAATGAAATCGTAAGGCATGTTCTCTGACCACAACACAATGAAACCATTTCCAAAGCTACTGTGATGCTTCTGGAATACAAAAATACAGAGCAATGGCGCCCTCAGTAAGCTCCCATGGCCCTTCTTACCTGGGACATCCATGCGTTCCGTGGATAACGGAGAGGACTCGCAGGACGGGATTGTGCAGTATTCCCACCTCACTTTGCTGTTGGTTGTATAACACCATGGGGCTTTCTCCCCATTAGGGTTACGACAGTAGTTTTCCTCCAAGTTTCTGAAAAAGAAGGAACTGTGAGTTTGGCTTTCCAAAAGGCTAAAGAAATAACAAAGTACACACATACTTCTTAATGGTGATACTGGTGGTGTGTCCAGTTAATTCTCTAGAACTATACCAACTGAATAATGGATGGAAACTTAAGCTGAGTGGGAGTCCATAGAATTATGGCAGGATGCTTCTCTTGGGTGAATGATTCAAATATATTCCTTGACTGTGTATCATGAAGCAAAATAGATCTTTGACTGTGCCTAAGGCCCTGTGCTACATGCTGGACACGCAATGGGTGTTTTCTACACTGTTCCTGCCTCCTAAATCATGTATCATAGCCCTCGAATTTGTGTTCTCAAACCTTACTGTACATTTCATGCAAAACCTTGCTGAAACCCACTCCAAGGTCGCTGGTTTAGTTTCTAACAAACTTCCTGATGCTATTGATGCTGCAGGCCCAGGAAACCACATTTTGAGAACCAGTTTTCTAGGGAAACCAGCGCTAAACGTCACTTCCCTTGCAGGTGACTTGACCAGTTTTCATTCCCAAAAGCTTTAAGCCGAGGTTCCTATTGTCACTAAAACCAAGGCACATCAGTGGGATCTTGCTGTCCATCCCATGACAAGGATGGAATGGTTCATTCCTTTCCTTGACAAGGAAATGAAACCAGAGCGGACTCACTTGCATGGAAAGTTTTCTGGGGTCCTGTTGTGTTTGTGGGGTGTCTGCTCGCTCCAGCGCTGACATGTGTGCCCGGACTCGGTGACGGCCACCGTCCCTCCATAGTTTTTGCCGGTTCCCTTCAGACACTGATACTTCGGCCCAGAAGATGGCGGGGGTGTGGCTTAAATGGGGAAGATATGTTACAGTGAGTGCTTCTACGTAAAGAAGGCACAGGTGGAAGTTACGGGAGATGGAGGCAGAGAGTGTCAGTCTGTCTTCTTTTCCTCTTATCCTTCCAGAATCCTGCATTTGAGTGTCGTTTATCATTTTTCAGAAGAAGCCAATGTGGTAGAATCAATGTTTATGAGACCCTCTTATGAAAACAGAGAAGGCAATGGCACCCCACTCCAGTACTCTTGCCTGGCAAATCCCATGGACAGAGGAGCCTGGTAGGCTGCAGTCCATGGGGTCGCGAAGAGTCGGACACGACTGAGTGACTTCACTTTCCCATTTCACTTTCATGCATTGGAGAAGGAAATGGCAACCCACTCCAGTGTTCTTGCCTGGAGAGTCCCAGGGACGGCGGAGCCTGGTGGGCTGCCGTCTGTGGGGTCGCACAGAGTCGGACACGACTGAAGCGACTTAGCAGCAGCAGCAGCTTATGAAAAACCCCTCCAGGGACAAGGCCCTTGGAGTAAATGCTTCTTTCTGTATTCTCTGTTTTCTATAGTCTCAGTTCAACCCACACGGTGAGGCTCAGCTGTGTCGTATCCTACCCCAAATCTGCACATGTGCCAATGAACCAGCTTCCTTTCTGAAGAATAAATGATTCGTTAAGTACACATAACTGACTGACACCGAGTATTCCACAAACAACAGAGAGAGTCCATGGGAAGAAAGAAAATAGTGTCTCCAAGGAAAAGGGTACGCAGTGAGAAATCAAGAAATTCTTAAGACACACTGTCATACGTAAAACAGATAAACAAAGATTTACTGTATAGCACACGGAAGTATATTCAATATCATGTAATAAACTATGATGGAGAAGAGTCGGGGGGAGGAGAATACAGATACATGCATACATGCGTATAACCGAATCTCTTTGCTATACACCTGAAACTAAGACAGTGTTGGAAATCAACTACACGTCAATTTAAAGAAGGAAAGCCTCAAGGGAAAAAGAGACTGAAAGAGAAACTGATGTTCATAAGGGGAGTACTGAGTCCCGTTGGTCACTCTAGCGTGACCGTCTGAGTGAAGAATAGGAAGCCAGACCTCAGGACCCACTGAGTCCTGTTAACAGTCTCAACTGTCCTTGTTCAGCGCCTTGCTTCAAATCCTTATAGAAGGAAAATATGGTAAAACTGCTTTTTCCAAGTCGTTCCCGGCAGGTCTGCCATTTCATCTTCTCCCCCAGACCTCTCTTCTCCTGCCACTGCCTCCCAAGCTGGCCACACGGAAAAACTGTACGTCCTGAGACAGCACTTTGCTTACAATTAGAAAGAACTCGGTAAAGCGTCTGTCTGCAATGCAGGAGACCCAGGTTCAATCCCTGGTTTGGGAAGATCCCCTAGAGAAGGAAACAGCAGCCCACTCCAGTACACTTGCCTGGAAAATCCCATGGATGGAGGAGCCTGGTAGGCTACCATCCAGAGTCAGACACGACTGAGTTTCACTTCACTGGCTGATAATGAAATCCAGGTACCAGAAGCTGTGGGTCTGATTTGCCTTTAACTAGAGAACGGGAGGGTACCAGAGATCACTCCCAAAAGCCTACATTCATCTGTACTCAGAAGGGGCAAAAGAGGACCCCCCAAAAAAAAAACCGTAAAAAATAGATGCTCTGATCAATTACATATAGTAACCAATAAACTGTTTTAAAAGAGTAATCACATCCCATAGGACTTGTGGGGCACTTTCCAGGCACAGCACTCTTGATTCCGAGAGAGCAGGTGAAGGTCCCTGAGGACTGGGTCGGAACCATACTTACTACATCTCGGGATGTCACAGAATTCCCAGCGCTTTTGGGGGTCGGTGGTGAAACACCATGGGCGGGGCTCCCCATCAGGATTACGGCAGTAGTTCATCTTCAGATTCTTGCTTGGAAATCTGAAGGTGCAAGAAGGACTTTAACAGCACCGAACATTTACCTTCACAGATGAGAATCATTTCAAATGAGCAAATACTGAGCACCGCTGTGTGCTAGACACAGTCAGGCACCCAAGGAGGGGACCGGATGAAGGTTATCCTCGGTGTGATGACCATCTCATAAGAAAGATTAGCTGAGTGTTCCAAGGATTGATTTTCTAACAGTCTACATGTGCCACAATCATGGAACAGGATCAACTTTGTCATTTGGGCCATCTGGAAAACTTATGTCAGCCAACTTCAATGAGTCAGCAGCAATTAATAGCAATTTTTAAAACACAAAGTACTCACTGGCTAGAGATAGTTCTTTAGTAAACAGTGCAGCCTAGAAGTTGGTGTCTTCATAGGTTAAAGGAATGGTCCTTCTAGTCTACCCGGTTCTGAGCCTGCTAATCTTTAAACTTGTAGAAACGGGGACAGATAAGCTATGTCCCTGTGTGCAGGCCAGGGAGCACCCCCGCAGCAGGGACCGAGTGATGGAGCCTGTGAGATGAACGCCACACCTCGTGTCCCTCCGGGCTCATTTCATGTCCCTTCCTGAGACTGTAAATGCTTTGTCAGGATGGGCAGAGCAACCTGCAATGGCTTAGGCAATCTTCTTCCAGTTTCTGGGAAGTAAATTTAACCAATTCTGAGGCTGAAGGCCTTCACTGTGTTTCTTCTTTGGAATACAGTAGGGAAAAGAAAATAACAGCAGCGGTGATTTAAGACAGCTATTTGAAGCAGGAGGTACAGACACACAGGGGAGCTGTTTTCCACACTGGAATCTGTGACTTAGTCTCTTTTCCTGTAAGTTTTTACAACCCCCATTATAATCCTGTAGTCATCAAAAAATGAAGAGAATGACCAGAAGCAGCTATAGAGAGGGAGGTGTTTTAAGTACAATTAATATGAAATAGGAGATGCAGAAATTTATCCCCACCATTACTTTCTAGATCAGGGACTCTTTTTTCTACTATAGATTCATGACCCCCTTTGAGTAGCTAGTGAAAGTTAGGGATCCTCCATCCCATAAAAATACACCGGTATAAACACACATAAAATATTAAGGGATTCACAAAGCCCTAAAGCCCACCTACAGATCACAGGGTAGGAAGCTTTGAATCTCATCAGCATGAAGAAAAAGAAAGGAATACAAAGAGAAGGGCAATATTTGGAAAGCACACAGGTGAGATGTATATATTGTGTGTGTATGGATGCATATATCTATATTTCTTACATTTAACCTACAAATTAGCCAGGAATCTGGTTACAGTGCAAATGCAGACTCAGTGGGGATGAGATTCTGCATTTCTAACAAACGCTTAGGTAACAGCACCCTTCCATGGACCACATTTTAACTAGTAAGAATGTATACTTCTAAGGGAGGGGATATATGTATATCTATGGCTGATTCATGTTGAGGTTTGACAGAAAACAGCAAAATTCTACAAAGCAATTCTCCTTCAATAAAAATAAATAAATTTAAAAAAAGAATGTGTACTTCTTTTGCAGTCACGTAGGAAAATGCAAACTTTGAAATTCAAAAACACTGGGTGTGTTCACTTTTTGAGGAATGCTAAAAAACCTAGATAATATTAAATTACCCATAGCATTGCAGAGGCTTAAACATCCAATTTCACTGCCAGGGAGACTTACTTGGAAGGAATGTATCCGTGGGCATGTGGGCTCTGAGAGTCCCAAGCCTGGCAGTCACGTCCAGACATGGTCTTGGCAATCTTGCCCTCATAGTTTTCTCCACTGCAATGCATACATTTATCTGGGAAGAACAGAAAGGAAGAAAGAAATGGAAATGAATGAAGCAAAAAAGGGTAAAGACTAGACTATCACTAGAAGTGTCTCAAATACCTTTACCACTTGTTCGTTGGTAATTTTCCACCAATTACCTAGCAACAAAATTGGCAATAAAGGCTTAATTTTCTAATACAATCTAAAACGTCATTCTCTTTTTCAAATGGTAGAATTAGCAGATGTGGTCTATACCTTCTCTACTATTACAGTTGTGACCAAATCCAGAAACTCCATAATGCTTTGTCTTCAAGGTTGCTACATGTGTTGGTTCTTGGTGGTTGTGGGGAGAGATTGCATATAATCTCAGGAATCTGTAAATTCTCTACTAGAATTTTTTTAATATTTGAGGTCTGTCTTCCAAAAAATTCCTGTGGAATTATTCTGATTGAATGCATGCTTGCTCAGTCACGTCCTGCTCTTTGTGACCTCGTAAACTGTAGCCTGCCAGGCTCCTCTGTCCATGGAATTTTCCAGGCGAGAATACTAGAGTGAGTTGCCATTTCCTCCTCCAGGGGATCTTCCCAACCCAGGGATGGAACCCGCATCTCCTGTGTCTCCTGCATTGGCAGCCAGATTCTTTCCCATCAAGCCATTGGGAAGCTCTCTCTGTCTGGATAACTGCCGAAGAAGCCGGCAGCCTCTCAGAATTTTACTGCCAGGGTTTTTGCTTGTGTTCGTGACCTCAAGAGAGAAACAATATTCACCTAAAGGGACAATGCTTCTCTTTTTATCATTATTATTGAGAAGCATGACTGGTTGTTTTTCTTTCTTGCATCCCTGTAAAATGGAAACGTTGCAATGCTTAATATAATGTGGTATAGCAGAAGAATATACGACTTGAATTTTTATGTGACAATAAGGAAAACAGAAGCAGACTTGATATAAAAAGGATACTCGCATGTCAGTAAAGGGCCAGATGACCTCATAACATGGTGTACAAATAAATAAAGAATGCCAAAGGTTGGACTAGAGGAAGTGATGGGAAACTGAGCCAGTATGGACTCAACCACATGGTTATGCAAACCCCACCTTCATTCATCCCCCTATTGCATCAATAAATGTAGCAGGAAATATGAAGTAAAGAACATTTTCCCATAGGATATTTTACATTCTTTTGACGTTGACTTTTGAAGTGAGCTCTTAAATTGGTTGTTCCATTAAAACAATAGATGGCTGACTTAAAAACTGGTTCATGGCTTGGTTTCAACAACATGACAAAGTCTACCCTGTTAACTTAATGTTGTGTGTTTGAATTGTATTGATTTTGTGGTTTTATGCTAGCAGTTGAATTGCAAATATGTTTCTGGCTTAAACTGTGTCACAGCTTTAAGCATAAGAAGTGTGCATCTAGAGTTTACATCTAGTTCTGTTTTTTTTTTAACTTTTTTTTTAAATTTTATTTTATTTTTAAACTTTCCAATATTGTATTAGTTTTGCCAAATATCGAAATGAATCCGCCACAGGTATACCCATGTTCCCCATCCTGAACCCTCCTCCCTCTTCCCTCCCCTACCCTCCCTCTGGGTCATCCCAGTGCACCAGCCCCAAGCATCCAGTACCGTGCATCGAACCTGGACTGGCGACTCGTTTTATATTTGTCCCTGTTGAACTACATGGTTTTTTTTTTTTAATTTTTTAATTTATTTAATTTTATTTTATTTTTAAACTTTACATAACTGTATTAGTTTTGCCAAACATCAAAATGAATCCGCCACAGGCACACATGCGTTCCCCACCCCGAACCCTGAACTACATGTTAATAAAGATAATTTAGATCCATAATGGAAATTCTGCAAAATTTTGGTCTTTTCCCAGAGGTCATGTATTACTTGATGACGTCAAACACAGCACTAATTGATTACTAATATCCCCACAGATAATCAATTTATAGCAAATTACTCCATACATAAAGGCAAGAATAGGAAAACTTTTTCTAGAGCCATCCCTGACCTTCACATTCGGGAATGTCACAGTAGTCATATCTCTTGTCTGGATCTGTGGTGTAACACCAGGGCCCATTCTCATCATTGTCTGGATTCCTGCAATAGTTCTCCTCCAGTCCCGCTAGAGGAAATTTTTCAGGCGAAAACCTGCAGAGGATGGAAAAGAGTCACTTTGACTATATTTTAAAAATCAACATGTTATCAGCAGGGCAGGATAAGACCCCCCCCCGCCCTTCCCAACTGTGGTTTGAGATTGTGTCATCCAACTATATTTCGGCTGTGTCCAATAGCATTTGTATCCAGTTTTCAGAGTCTCTATTGATAGCCTGTTCAGTAGAGTAGCTAATATCACTGTTATTACTGTGTGAACAGCCAAGTCTTAGAAGTAGAGTCAAAGTGTCTTATGCACAGTAGAAATTTAAAGCCCTCAAAGCCTGCCAAATTCATGAGACATGCCAAACACCTACTTTTATCAGGTGCCCTTCTCTCTGTAAAAATAATACAGTTGATACCATTTTGTCTGTGTGAACTCTGCATGAAGCATTATGCTAAAGTCTCTCTATACATTCTCTAATGTAGTCAATAAAAATGCCCATCAGGAAAGTGTTATTATATTCCCACTTCCCAGATCAGAAAACTGAGGCACAGCCATGTGAAACAGATCAAATCTCACCTAAGCTTGAGCAGTTAATAAATAGCATCTCAAGAGTTTAAAGTCAGATCTGTCTGATGCCAAACTCCACATCCTTTCTGAGGTATGTCTAGAATTAATGGGCGAGTGGGAGGATAGAGTGAAGCTCATTTTCAGAGATGAGCTGCTGTGTTGCAATAAGAAATTGGGTTAAAAACCTAAGACTTTGAATCTAAAGTGGCAGATTTTGTTTCTGGTTCTTCTGTGTACCTGTTTTTGGTAGATTTGGTGCTCTTGGGACTTCAGTTTCCTCGCCGGTTGGGGTATAGATGACCAAGATTCTCTCTCAGACCCTTGCCGTTCTATGACTTGGCCATTTGGTTTATCTTTTTAATCTCAATAAGCCTTAGTGTGCTGGGAATATGAGACTTCATCTTGTTATTGTTGTTGCTTGGTCTCTCAGTTGTGCGACACCATGGACTGTAGCCCACCAGGTTCTTCTGTTCATGGGATTTTTCAGATAAGAATAATGGAGTGGGTTGCTGTTTCTTTCTCCAGGGGATCTTCTTGACCCTGGGATTGAACCCATGTTTCCTGCATTGGCAGGTGGATTCTTTACCACTGAGCCACCAGTGAAGCCCAACTCATAAGGATGGCTAAAGACAATTTGGGAGTGGGGAGGATCATAGACACTAAATTCCCACTTGATAAGCATTGTTAATGAGAATTTAATACCACCTAATATGGTTTTTCCAGTGGTCATGTATGGATGTGAGAGTTGGACTGTGAAGAAAGCTGAGCGCCGAAGAATTGATGCTTTTGAACTGTGGTGTTGGAGAAGACTCTTGAGAGCCCCTTGGACTGCAAGGAGATCCAACCAGTCCATCCTAAAGGAGACCAGTCCTGGGTGTTTATTGGAAGGACTGATGCTGAAGCTGAAACTCCAATACTTTGGCCACCTCATGCGAAGAGTTGACTCATTGGAAAAGACCCTGATGCTGGGAGGGATTGAGAGCAGGAGAAGAAGGGGACAATAGAGGATGAGATGGCTGGATAGCATCACCGACTCGATACACATGAGTTTGGGTGAACTCAGGGAGTTGGTGATGGACAGGGAGGGCTGGCGTGCTGCGATTCATGGGGTCGCAAAGAGTCGGACATGACTGAGTGACTGAACTGAACTGAACACCATATTGGGCAAAGTATAAAAAATGACATTAAAATAAATAATAGGCAAGTTGCAAGCTAATCTGTTTTTTGCAATGTTGATGTGAACACATTTGGTTTAGACTGATTGAATTGTAAACATCATCATCTTTTTATTTTCTCAGTCTCAGCCTAGAATTCATGTTCTAGAATTTATTGTTCTTTTTTTATTGTTTTAAATCTTCCAAAAAAAAAAGCATATACACAAGAATGAATGGACAGCAGCCGTTTTCTGCTTTTATGCCATCAATTATTGAGCAGCTCTGTACCAGCATCAGTAAGATTCTCCCCATGCCTGCTGGTCTAGTCACATGTTCTGATTTGAGTCAGAAGTAACGGAATCGTTCTGAGGATAAGAGGTGAACACGGAGACAAAAGAGAAAGTCTTACTTGGGCACGTGTGGAGAAGTGGCGCTCCATTTTTGGCAGGTGACCCCACTTTTTGTTTCGGCTGTGGTCCCTCTGTAGGTCTGCCCATTTCCGGTCTTGCACTCCAAAAGGTAGACTGCAAGGAAGCCCCAACAGTGGTCAAACCCTTTCACCACAACGACGAAAAATCGCAAGGAAGCCCTGCGCTGCTCAGTCACGTTGAGAGAAAGGACAGCGTTACCCACTATCTACAAAGACGGTCTGTGTAAGAGTTATTGCAGGCTTCCCTGGTGGCTCAGTGGTAAAGAAGCCGCCTCCCAGTGCAGGAGAGGTAGGTTCAATCCCTGGGGTTGGGAAGATCCCCAGAGAAAGAAATGGCAACCCTCTCCAGTATTCTTTCCTGGACAGTTCCCATGAACAGAGGAGCCTGGTGGGCTACAGTCCATGGGGTCGCAAAGAGTCGGACACGACCTAGCAACTAAACAACAGCAACAAGGGATTATAGTTACGTGTGGGATTATTCCTTTCTCCAGAGCTCCGGCCCTCCCGTGTGCCAGGCAGATGCTGCGTGCTGGAGGTGCTGGGGACGCTTGGAGTAGGAACCACACAGGTCATGCCCAAGTGGAGCTTACATCTCAGTGGAGTCTGGGGCCCCAAGGTAATCAAGGACACAGATTGTGAAATAGACAACCTCATGGCAACATGTGTAACAGAGAAAATAAATAACATCGTGAGGGAGTGGATGGGAAGTGGGTGAGGGCTTCTTCGTGGAATGGGCAGACCCACAGAGGCTGAGAGAGATGCAAGCCATTTCTAGGCTCACGGTGGTATTTTAAGTGTGAAAAAAGTACCAAAGAGGGTAATACAGTTGTGGTCTACTCTCAACGTTTACAGAAGATGCCCTCAACCAGCCTCCATTTTAACAACTTGCTGGTTACCCAGTGGGCCCCATCCTGCCTTTAAAACATACTGCCAGGGGCCCCCCTGCAGCCCACATGTGGCAGGATGGGCATCTGTGGCTGGCAAGCCACTTTCAGGAGTGCTGGCCCACTCTGTTCCCACCAGTTGGGTTATACGCTTACCAAGAGTCAGTTGTTTTTATTTCCAAAACTTTGTATACAGCTCTATTTGATTACGGATGATCTAAACTGATAAATGAAAGGGAGAGGGGAAGGAACTTTTTTAATAAACTAAGATAAATAGTTTCAAGTAGTTGAAAAAGTAGAGTAGTTCTTTAAATTGTTATCAAGGGGCTTTCCGGTGGCCCGGTGGTGAAGACTCCGTGCTCTCATCGCCAGGGAACATAGGGTCCTTCCCTGGTCTAGGAACTAAGATCCCCCATGCCACAGGGTGCAGCCAGAACAAATTGTTACCAAATCCACTGACAGCAGTCCATTCATGTTGTTGATATGAGTTTGAGAGGAGGGGAATCATGAAAATATAAAGGAATTTTACAGTCAGATTGTTAATGGGTATCTCTAGACTTGCTCAAGTTCAAAGAGAAGGACTGATTATGGTAGATAACTCATAAGTGTGGTTTATACAAGAAATGCTCTAGATAACTTCTGTTGGTGGCTCCAGATTCAAAGAAAAAACGCCTCTGCTTTACATCCAAAGGTACCAGCATAAGCTTGTATTTTCAAATAAAATATAAAATATTTAAAGTATATTTGTATTATCTTTTATGATTCCCCACTCAATGTTTTTGAATAGAGGATATTTGTTTTACAATGTTGTGTTGGTTTCTACCATTCAACAATGTGAATCATCCATAAGCATGTTTTTATATATATATATATATATATATATATATGTATGTCTCCTCCCTCTTGAGTCTCCCTCCCAGCCCCCCAGCTCACCCCTCCGGGGAGCACTGAGCGGAGCTGCCTGTGTAATACAGCAGCTTCCCACGAGCCATCTATTTCACACATGATAGTGTTTCATGTGTAAAACAAATAGTGGGAAGCTGCTATGTTTCACTGGGAGCTCAGTTCGGTGATCTTGGGCTTCCCAGGTGGCATTAGTAGTGAAGAACCCGCCTGACAATGCAGGAGACATAGAGATGCAGGTTTAACCCCTGAGTTCAGAAGATTCCCTGGAATAGGAAATGGCAACCCATTCCAATATTCTTGCCTGAAAATTCCATGGACAGAGGAGCCTGGTGGGCTACAGTCCATAGGATAGCAGACTCAGACACGACTGAAGCAGCTTAGCACTCAGTGTATACATGTCAATGCTTTAAATTAATTGATCAATTTTCTGGGTAGAATACTTCTAACACACCTAGAATACTTCTAACACACCTATAGTAACTACTGCTTTAAACTCAACACTCTGTATAAAGATTGCAGATATATCTTCATTGAGATATATGATGCCAGTCGATATGTCACACTTATCAAAAAAGGTAAACAAGGTATTCCAGAGGCCACGGGGTCAGGGGAGGGGATGCTCAAGCTGCAACTTGGGCAACGAGGAGCCGGAAGAACAGAGGAGGGTCAGGATGAGCAAGCCTGTGCTCCGCCTGCTGCAGGAGGCACAGAGATCAGCCCAGCACGCAAGGCAGGCCGAGTAACACAGCGCCCGGTAGCACCTGGTGAGTATTTGGACTTTCTTCTAAGGGCACTGAGGGTTCGAAGCAGGGCAGTTCTGGACCAGCCGCTGTGGTGACGAGGGCAGCTTTAGACCCAAGTGGTGGCAGTGGCCCTGGTGCCCAGTGGAGATGAAACTGATCTGACACTGACTGTTCCCAGAAACACCCTGGCAGGTAATTTTGCAGTGGGTCAATATTCCACAGTAAAGACACAAGCGCCCGAAAGCGACTGACTTTTGACTCTTTCCCTCTCTTTTGTTTGTCTGTACCCGCCACAGTTTGTATAACCTTTGGCTCCTTTCCGTCACCCTGAAAACAGGCAACTCTTCAACTAGCCAAACGAAGCCTAGAGGTCACCCCCTTGATCCTTCTGGTTAACCATTTACCAGAGGACATGTTTAAATGGTAGCATTTGCACACAGAATCCCACCAGCATTTTTTAAATGTCTGATAGACTGGGTAAGCCCATGTATCTCTTTATTCAGTAACTGCAAGAACTAATAATGTCCACAGATGAACTTCAGATTTAATCTGCACTTTAGACTCAAGAGTTAGAGCTCAACAGTGGACCCAAAGTGAAGTTAACAGATGCACAGCACTTAAAGCTAAGATGAACCACCACGTAGATATAATCCTAACCTAAAAAACACCTCTCAAAATCTTAGAGTTTGGTGGGGAAACTCGAGAGAACGTTGCAAGCTGTTGTCAAGAATATGTGAAATAGGATGTTTCTTGTTGTCTTCAACACTTGTGAAGCAGAATATCTGCAGCAAAATAGTCCTGACACCCCACCAACAACAGAATAGGAAGTAGCGGTAAAGCATCATAAGTCACTTGAATCTTCGTACAGACTTAATGAACTTGTGCACGACTACGAAGACACACAATTTCTGAAGGAATCTAGGCCATCCGTGATCCTAAACAACGAAGGATCCAGAGATTTTAAGGAACTCTCGAAAATGAGCTGCAACTTCTGCATGTTTTCAGAGTTCTGCACCATTTCAGAGACTAGGGGAAACATGGGCCATGATGGAAAGAAAAGTAGAACTTGTAGAACTAAGGATACTGTCCCTATTCAAATGTTACTGCAGATTGAAAACACCTCGGTTTTGCTATTGCTCCAGGCTTCAGACCACAGACGGTGGTCCCTGAAGAAAAGAAAAAAAAACCAAGATCATAAGGAACTTGTGGACTCTTCTTAAAAATAAGAAGAAAATATTATTTAATATCTTTAAATAAGATATTATTTAAATATCTTAATATTTAAATCTTAATATCTTAAAATATTAAAATAATCAGTTAAATATCTTAATATTTTAATATCTTTAAATAAGATATTGTTTAATATCTTATTTTCAGGGTCACAGAAGCAGAGGTGATTTTGTAAATCCAATCCCTGCGTTTTGAAATCAAGAGAAATGAAACCTAAAAGGTGAAATACTATATTCGGGTTGGCATTGTGGGTTAGTGGCCGAACCGTCTGACTCCAAGTTCATTTTCAGTGCGCCATAGCTCCTCCATTTGCTGGTCTGATAAATTACAGATAGTAACTGGGCTGGTGGGGAGGGAAGGGAGAGGGGAAGGAAAAGAAGA
Organism: Bos taurus; assembly: GCF_002263795.3. Taxonomy (NCBI): domain Eukaryota; kingdom Metazoa; phylum Chordata; class Mammalia; order Artiodactyla; family Bovidae; genus Bos; species Bos taurus. The sequence goes on from NC_037336.1 coordinate 96,615,946, forward strand.
AAGAGAAAGAAGAAGGAGGAAGAAAACATGGTACATACTTCTCTTCTCATATAGAATGACATCCCTCATCCTAAAGACGGGGGTGTTCTTGCTGTTTTCGGCCATTACGACGCATTGTTGCTCTTTACTGTGGTACTGGAATGCCCTGCAGAAGAGAAACAGAAAGCACCATTCTAGTCCTCCCTGTAGAGGAATTTAAACACCACTCTTATTTCCTTTGTGTAAAGCAATTAATCGGAGAAGGCAATGGCACCCCACTCCAGTACTCTTGCCTGGATAATCCCATGGACGGAGGAGCCTGGTGGGCTGCAGTCCATGGGGTCGCTAAGAGTCGGACGCGACTGAGCGACTTCACTTTCACTTTTCACTTTCATGCATTGGAGAAGGAAATGGCAACCCACTCCAGTGTTCGTGCCTGGAGAATCCAAGGACAGGGGAGCCTGGTAGGCTGCTGTCTATGGGGTCGCACAGAGTCGGACACGACTGAAGCGACTCAGCAGCAGCAGCAGCAAAGCAATTAATAAGAAACTCTAAAGACAGCTTTCGATGAATCAAGGAGCTCAGAACTCACTTTCAGTTCAACCTGGCACCATAATGAAAGGGTACAGCAACATGGTAGATATTCTTTCTTTCTCTTCTACCTTTACCTTCTTCCCCTCCCCATTTTCTTTCTATTTTAACTGCTTTATTCTTTCTTCACCCATTGTTCTTAATGAGGCGCCAGAATATCTGCTTTGTGTGGGAAAGAAGCAAGTGAGCTTCTTTGAACTCATCCCCGAGATGGTCCACGTGGACACCTCTAACTTCCCCCTTGATGATGCCTCTGATTCTAGCCCTTCTCTCACAGCCCCCAGCCCTGCACTCGTCCTGTGTGGATATTGAGCCCGCCATCAAAGCTGTCAGAGGCTTCCTTTCCATCCCCATCTTCTACATGAACCTTTGCATCAGCTGACCCGGTCCCTCTCACAGGTGCCCAGACAGGCTGCCCTCTGCCTAGAATCCTTCCCGCTTGGTCACTATTTACCAAGATTTCACCCTTCAAAGCCCAGCTCAGTTCCCCCCAACTCCACCCCAGGCCTTCCCTGGCTGTCTCAACTCTTGAGATTGTTCTTTCTTCTAAATCTTAATAGAGCACATACTGATTTTATCAATATCTCAAATTGGCTGTATTTTTTTTTTTTACATTTTATCCAGTTTCTGTGACTATACCATAAATACAAAAGGGCAAGCACTGCTTTCGGGTCTACACAAAAATCTATCATATATACTGATTTTATATATCACATATAAAATTTATCAGATATATATATATATATGTACACCAGATCACTGTATCTGTGTTTCAGGGCCCCTTAAGGTCTAGGACACTTCCAGTCACATGATCCTCAATAAATATTTACCAACAATGATGTGAAAAAGCTACAGCTCGTAACAATAGCTGCTGCTGTCAAGTGTTAAATAATTTCCTTTTGGGGCATTTTTCTAAAAGGGACACTAATTATCTTTCACAAGAAACTGTATGGTTTCAGATACAGGGACCAAATACAGATTCCAAACTCTAACCTCATGAAATTCCTATTAAATCCTATTTTCAGTGATAAATCCCTGAGCAAATATCTTGTGATCAACATAATGTGTCTCAATCAACAAGAGTTCTGTGTAGGTGCAGTTACCAGGGACATACCTGCAAACGAAGTCTGTCTCCTCCTCACACTTGGCTGCACAGTCCTCTACGCTTCTTCCCGCCAGGTTCTTCCGACTCAAACTAAGCAGGGAAGCCCCCTGGGTGTTTACATAGTCATCCAGGAGGTCTCCGAGACCTACAAAAGTAAAATTAAAATGGAGCAATTGATTAATGCATCGACACAGCTGATAATTATCATGAACTTGTAAAGTATTCACTTTGTGTCAACCAAGTAAAATTTGCTGCTCTGTTGGAAGCAAGTAGGTGGCTGTGAACACAAAGGACTAACCAGGAAAGCAGTCCCACGAACAGATGGCGCTATGTTACAAGGCTGACTGCATTGCTAAATTAGTAGATTAGAACTGCTTAACAATTTCCACATTACTACATTAATGGGTATGAAACCTTAAGTAAGAAAAAATTTGATCTGTTTGCCAGTAATTGCCTGTCATGATGGAGCACTAGGAGACCATCCTGGGGCAATTTTGATGCTGATTTGTCCATCCCTGGGTCTAAATAGAATCTCAGTTCAGTTTAGTCACTCAGTCGTGTTCGACTCTTTGCAACCCTATGGACTGCAGCGAGCCAGGCTTCCCTGTCCAACACCAACTCCCAGAGTTTACTCAGACTCACGTCCATTGAGTTGGTGATGCCATCCAACCATCTCATCCTCTGTCATCCCCTTTTCCTCCTGCCTTCAAGCTTTCCCAGCATCAGGGTCTGTTCAAATGAGTCAGTTCTTCTCATCAGGTGGCCAAAGTATTGGAGCTTCAGCTTCAACATCAGTCCTTCCAATGAATATTCAGGACTGATTTCCTTTAGGATGGATTGGTTCGATCTCCTTGCAGTCCAAGGGACTCTCAAGAGTCTTCTCCAACATCACTGTTCAAAAGCATCAATTCTTTGGCACTCAGCTTTCTTTATGGTCCACCTCTCACATCCATACATGACGACTGGAAAAACCATAGCTTTGACTAGATAGACCTTTTTTGGCAAAGTAATGTCTCTGTTTTTTAATATGCTGTCTAGGTTGGTCATAACTTTTTAAACAGAACCTAGAGGCCATTATTTGATTTCCCATAGCACACATTTCTGTTCTGACAGTGTTGCTTAAACTAACATGACAGGCATTCTCTGAATGGTTCCACCACCAGATATAAAAACTTTGTTGAGCTGATGATGTTGAGAAGAAATAAGATCTGGACTAAATCTTGACCATAATACACGGTCATTTTTATACTGGGCTTAGCACAGTGACCCCTCACTATTTATTAAAAAAATAAACCATTTTGGGCTCTTTGATCTGGCATTTCTGAGGGAACTGCAGCAAGAGTCTGGTACGAACTATGGTCTCGATTTTCTTCTGAGATAGAATCTGAGTCACAGAGTCTGTCTGAAGCTCACTCTGCCCCTGGCTACTGCAGAGGGTGGCCAGGGGGTGCCCAGCTGTGGCCCCACCACAGGGCTGCAAAGAGAACTCAGTGATCCAGGGCCAACATGGGCCCTGAGACAGCTGTGGCTCTGTTCCACGCCTCGAGGTGCTCCCCTCCACCCTTCGGAATGGAACACCAGCCATGCTCATAGCATGAGGGGCTAAAAAGAGGTTAATACCCTGGAGACGGCAGTTTCCTAAAGTTTGCCTAAACGGGATTAGGCAACCTGGCAACCTTGACCACTTTAGGGGGCGGAGTGGAGACCAAAGCCCAAGGAGTGGTTTGAAGAGTGACCAGAACAGGCGCTGGGAACGTCTTGGGAGGACAAGTCTTTTCAGAAGCCTGGCTGTGAAAGGAGCATCTCCTAGAGGCCATATGAAGTCTCAGGAATGTTTTAATACTTTTATTTTTAATGTTTTAATATTTTAATATTTTTATTTAAAATATCATTGATTTACAATGCTATGTTTGTTTCAGGTATACAGAAAAATGATTCAGTTGTACATACATATTCTTTTTTAGATTCTTTTCCATGATAAGTTACTGCAAGCTATTGAGTATTGTTCCCTGAGCCACAAAAGTAGGTCCCCATTTATCTATTTTATCCAACATAGGGGTTCCCTTGTGGCTCAGCTGGTAAAGAATCCGCCTGCAATGAGGGAGACCTGGGTTAGTATTCTGGCCTGGAAAATCCCATGGTATTATATCCCAACATATAACATATATTTTATATATGCTAATCCCTGACTCCTAATTTATACCTCCACCTGCTTTCTGCTTTGGTAACCAGAAGTTTGTTTTCTATGGCTCTGAGTCTATATCTGTTTTGCAAATCACTTCATCTGCATCATTTTTTGTAGATTATACGTATAGGTAATATCATATGATATCTGTCTTTCTCTGTCTGACTTACTTCAATTAGTACAGATCATCTCTAGGTCCTCTGGGAAATTTTTTAAGATGAGACATTCAGGAGCGTGTTTGGATACTGATGAAAATGAGCCAGTAGGAAGGATCATTAAGGGCCAGATGCTCTTTCTCCGAAGGGCCATCCCTGACCACCTTGGACACATGCTTTGCTCAGGGGTGATGCACTGTCCCAGACTGAGACATAGCCGTTCCCAGAGCCCACGTTCTCCCTGCCTCTGCTTTTCCTTCCTCAACCTAAGATTCTCCAAACTGGAAGGATGGATCCTTCCACCCTTGAATAGGAGTTGACTGATGTAGCTTAATACACCAAAAATCATTCAATACATGTATCAAGATTATAGAGAAATGCATATTTAGACCCACGCTGTCTTCATCCTGCATTTTTCTCCCAATCGGAACTCTCCTTTCCAGAAACATTTGTGCTTTGGTAATTTCTATAGATCAGGGTATAACTTTTTTTTTCCTTTCTTTTTTAAAAATTAATTTATTTTAATTGGAAGATAATTACAGTATTGTGGTGGGTTTTTCCATACATCAGCATGAATCAGCCACAGGTACACATGTGTCGTCCCCCATCCTGAACCCCCCGCCCCCCTCCCTCCCCACCCTATCCCTCTGGCTTGTCCCAGAGCACCAGATTTGAGTGCCTTGCTTCATGTATCGAACTTGCACTGGTCATCTATTTTACATACAGGAATATACATGTTTCAATGCTGTTCTCTCAAATCATCCCACCCTTATAGGAAAGGGGGAAAAAAATCTCCTTTTACAGCTGTTCTCAGTGAGAGGCAGATAAGCAGTTTGCATTTCACAAACAGCCAAGTCTTTTCTTTCAAACACACAAGCATGGGGGCACATACATATACTACTGTGATTTTTTAAAAAAAAACCCACATTATTGATAAAGTATACTTGTTTTAATCACAATATGCATCTACATTCAGTCTAGAATATAAAAATAATTTTCTTACTGAAAAGATTTCTCTAATATTTCTTGGTCAATAAATAAACTATTATAACCCACTGTCAAATGAGCTCTAGAATTAAAGAAAGAAAATATGGGGATTTTCAACCTTTCAACCTAGAAATAAAAAATTTATTCCTTTTGGGGATATTTCTTTGTCATATCAGCTCCTAAGGTAGGTCTCAGCAGGTATATGCTATGAAACATAATAACATAATTAAAGGTAAATTAATTAAAGGATAATAAAAATGGAAAGTTTCTTGTTTTGATTTCATTTATACCCTGGCCTGCTCTACTTTCAAAGAACCCTTCAAAAGATCTAATTTCAGTCTTTATAGGACATATTTTATAGAGCTCTTGTGTTTGCTTTTTCAAAATATATTTATTTTTCATTGAAGGATAATTGCTTTACAATATTGTGTTGGTTTCTGCCATACATCAACATGAATCATCCCTTATGTTTATTCTTAAAGTTTCGGTTCAGTTCAGTCACTCAGCGATGTCCAACTCTTTGCGACCCCTTGGACAACAGCACACCAGGCCTCCCTGTCCATCACCAACTCCTGGAGCTTGCTCAAACTCATGTCCACAGAGTCGGTGATGCCATCCATTTTAAAGTTTGGGGTTAATAAAAATGTTCTAAAAGGAACCGTGATAGTTGCACAACTCTAAATGCGGAGACCCATTGGATCATATGCTTCGAATGTGTGAATTGTATAGTATGTGAATTCTATCTCAATAAAATTGTCAAAAAAAAAAGGAGCCTCAAAGACATGCTTGCTGCTGCTGCTAAGTCGCTTCAGTCGTGTCCGACTCTGTGCGACCCCATAAACGGCAGCCCACCAGGCTCCCCCGTCCCTGGGATTCTCCAGGCAAGAACACTGGAGTGGGTTGCCATTTCCTTCTCCACAAAGGCATGCTTAGAATATTTTAAAGAAGGTTTAAACAAAGTTGAAAAAGTGAGAACCATCGGATTCCTTCTCGGAAAACCCTGACTGAAGTCCCGGTTTCTTCACTTCCTGGCTTTGGGAGTTTGGTCAATAGGCAAATAATGTGCTTTACCTAACTACAGATTTCCTCATCTATAAAACGGGGATAAGTCTACTACAATACCCATTGGATCAGCTAAATAAGCTGTTGATGCTAAAGGACACACATGTGTATGGATGGATAAAAAGGTACCACTCTACCTCAGGCACTCAATAGAGATTTGTTGAATTACTGTATGCACATTGCCTGAATAAGCACTGCCTGTGGTTTCTCCAGCATAAGAAGCAAGCTGAAATGTAGGCAATAGGTCAACACAACCACACTGGTCAGATTGTGGTCAGAGATATTTCATTGTTCACGTTTGAAAGTCAGGAGAATATGAAACCTTAACAAAAATGGTGTAGCTTAACCAAACTGAGAACCAGGCAAAGAGACCAACAACTTCTGGAGCTGTTAGCACTCTGGGCTTTTTTTCAACTAAAATAACCGTCACTTGGGCTCCATCTTTTATATTGAGAGCGTCATTCATTATTTTCTCTGTCTGCTTGTCTCCAGTATTCACATAAGGGAAACGAACCTTATTTCTTGAAGGATTCCTCCATCTTAGATGTTGAACTGGGAATCTGAGAATCAAAAGCTAAATTCGGCAAGTTGCCCTTAAAACTATGATGGCTTTATTTTTAACATATAGCTAGGAAAAAAAAATATTGATTCAAATGAAAAATAAATCTTTAAGCCTTACCTGATTTCAGAAATAAGAGAATTAGGAACACCACCGCCTTATGTTCCATTTTGGGACTGGCCGGCAGCATCCCGAGAACACTGTGTCCCAATCCCAAGATGTTATTGACTTACACGAGAGGAAACGCGCCCACAAACAAGATAATCACACAGAGTTAATAATTTTCCCAGAGGCCCACTGCCGCTGTGCTCTGAGGGTTCAAACATTACCTGGACGGGAGGATCTTACAAAATGTTGACAGCGGAGTCTGCAATAGATGCTGGGAAGTGGTGGAGACTGCCCACCCCCACCCGGCTGCCCCAGGCTGCTCTGCCTCCCTGCACAACGCAGCCCCCAGCCCATCTTTGCCACTTACTCTTCTTTCCTTCCCTCTTCCTTCTTTCGCTTTATTTTGGGTAAAACAAAAATTACGACAATAGCTAACATGTTGAGAACTTTCCTATGCCAGACCTCCCGCATAGTTTCATTCAAGCTTCAATACAGCAATACTGGGGCTTCCCTGGTGGCTCAGTGGTAGGGAGTTCACCTGTTACTGAGTTCAGGCTTGCTCTGCCAGCCGCACGACAGGCCAATGAATCAGAGAGATGAGGGGTTCAGGCAAGGAAAGATTTAATCAGGGGGGCCTGGCTGACTGAGAAGATGGCAAGCTAGCACCTCAGAACAGCCGTCTCGTCAGGCCTGGTTGCCAGATCCATAAAAGATGGGTCCATAAATGACGGATCACCTCCAGAGAGGTGAGGAAGCAAGGTAGAAAGACTATTCAGTCCTTGCAAATGTCCCCTAGAATGGCAAGCCTCAAGCAGGAGAATGTGCTCATTTTACTTCCTTTGATTCAGTTCAGTCGCTCAGTCCTGTCTGACTCTTTGCGACCCCATGGACTGCAGCACGCCAGGCTTCCCTGTCCATCAGCAACTCCCGGAGTTTGCTCACTCAAGTCCATGGAGTCAGTGATGCCATCCAAACATCTCATCCTCTGTGCAGTTCAGTTCATTCGCTCAGTCGTGTCTGACTCTTTGCGACCCCATGGACTGCAGCACGCCAGGCCTCCCTGTCCATCACCAACTCCTGGAGCTTGCTCAAACTCACGTCCATCGAGTCGGTGATGCCATCCAGCCATCTCATCCTCTCATCCCTTTCCTCTCTCAATTCCTTACAGTCCTTTGCAGGTGGGTGGCTCAGGTTATCTCCCTGAGGCAGGCCATTATGTATGGTTACAATAACAAAAAAGGTTGCACACATTGGCAGGCGTGTAACCAGAAAGGGTTAATTCCAAATTTACATTGGATCACAAAAGCAGATCCAATGTAAATCTGGAATTAACCCTTCCTGGTTACACGCCTGCCAATGCAGGAGACGTGGGTTCGATCCCTGGTCCGGGAAGATCCCACACGCCACGGAGCAACTAAGCCCGTGTGCCACTACTGAGCCTGTGCTCCAGAGCCCGGGAGCTGCAACTACCGAAGTCCACGTGCCCTAGAGCCTGTGCTGCACACGAGAAGCCACGGCAACGAGACGCCCATGCACTGCCCCTGGAGAGTAGACCCCGCTTGCTGCAACTAGACAGAAACCTGCACAGCAACAGAGACCCGGCACAGCCAACAATAAACAAAAAAATTATATTAAAAACACAAGCGATATTACTATCATCCCCACTTAGGGCGACAGGCTGAGCAAGTTTAACTTTCCAAGGTCACTTGGCTCACAAGGGATGAAGCCAATGGACACAGTCTACTGAAAGGCATAAATGTCCATTTCCTGCTTTTTTTCCTGCTGTGGATGGTGGTGGTATGCTTTTTGCCCCCTTTCAACTCTTGTTAGCTGCACGAATACATTTGGTTCTACAACTGTTATTGTCTGAATGAGGTTGCCCTCCATGTCCTTCTGACTACGGGTTCTTTGTCACCATCGCAATACAGCAGCACTGTAAGAACACGGGCAAACACGAAGCAGAGGCTATTGGCCTCATTCCCTGCAGTGGACAAAGAAGAGGAAAGAGGCATGTGTTGCTGAGGTGTAGATGGTGTGGCTGGATGCAGGCCCCCCTTATGGCTCGGTCCCTCGGGGCTCAGCTTCACAGGCACAGGGCAGGCACAAAGAGAAGGACTCCCCTAGATTGTGTGTGGAAATCCCACACCGACTCTCTGGGAGGAATGCTGGACCATGCTTTTGCCCAAGATGGTAAAGACAATTAACTCTCCATCAGTCATTTTCTATTTGAAAGAATGGCAAAAGCTGAGGGAAGAGATAAAGAAAAAGATCATCTCAGTACAGTATAGCAGCTCAAATAAATTCTGAGATGTCTATTATCATGGAGTTCAATTCATTCAGTATGTACTGACCACACAGTAGGTGTTAGATTCTTCTGTACTAAGTTGCTTCAGTTGTGTCGGACTCTTTGAGACCCTATGGACCCTTCAGGCTCCTCTGTCCATGGGATTCTCCAGGCAAGAATACTGGAGAGGGTTGCCATGCCCGTCAGGGATTGAACCCATGTCTCTTGTGTCTCCTGCAATGAGAGGCACCTTCTTTACCACTAGTGCCACCTGGGAAGGCCTAGATTCTTCTAGAATTGAGCAAAAGGTCTCTATCTCTCTTCAAATCACAGTCTCTACCCTCCCCAGTCTACACCTAAAGGAACTCCAGTAAACTTTTGTACCCAAGATGTGTGAAGACCACTGCTACACTTGTGTGTTTGTGGGGGTGGGGGAGCACTAAGGATACCAAGTAAGAGACAGGCTCTGCCCAGCGTGGGGCCCGCAAGCAAGATCCACTCAGGTTCTCATAGGAAGAGAAGAGTTATCCTCCCCTCCCGGCATTAAAATGATGAATTCCTCGAAAGTACCTTGAACACAAGGAAAGGGCAAGTTCACAAGGGGAGTTGGGTAGAAGCCCCTTTGTTTTCACCTGCATCCACCTGCTTGAGGTGGAAGTTGTGGCCGGGTGACATCTGCCCAGGGGAGATGGCACGGACCTCACGCTGCCAGCCTGATGTGGCACCTGTTTCCTTTCCCCACAGACTCCCCAGCTTCCTCCAGCCCTGGCTCAGCTCCTCTCAGCCCAGGCTCTGCCCTCTGGGAACTGTAAGGTAGCTCATTTCTTTTAAAAATTGTTTAAAAAATTATCTTATAGAAATATAGCTAATTTACAATGTTGTGTTAATTCTTACTCTACCATGTCATTTCTTTATCATGGACATCTCTGCATTCCCCTCCCCCAAGACCATGTCATTTTAAAACAAAAAGGCAGAAAATTAATTCATCTATGAAGGGATTCCCTGGTGGCTCAGATGGTAAAGAATCTCCCGGCAACGCGGGAAACCCGAGTTCAATCCCTGGGTTAGGAAGATCTCCTGGAGAAGGAACTGGCAATCCATTCCACTAATCTTGCCTGGAAAATCCATGGATGGAGGAGACTGGGAGGCTATAGCCCATGGGCTCACAAAGAGTCAGATACAACTGAGCAACTTCACTTTCTTTCACTTTCATTAAGGGCCCAAAGTATGCCTTCATCACTTCAAGGGTTCATCAGTTCAGTTCAGTCGCTCAGTCATGTCCGACTCTTTGCAACCCCGTGGACTGCAGCACGCCAGGCCTTCCTGTCCATCACCAACTCCTGGAGTTTACTCAAACTCATGTCCATTGAGTCGGTGATGCCTTCCAACTATCTCATCCTCTGTCATCCCCTTCTCCTCCTGCCTTCAATCTTTCCCAGCATCAGGGTCTTTTCAAATGAGTCAGTTCTTGGCATCAGGTGGCCAAAGGATTGGAATTTCAGCTTCAACATCAGTCCTTCCAATGAATACTCAGGACTGAACTCCTTTAGGATGGACTGATTGGATCTCCTTGCAGTCCAAAGGACTCTCGAGAGTCTTCTTCAACGGCAGTTCAAAAGCATCAGTTCTTCAATGCTCAACTTTCTTTATAGTCCAACTCTCACATCCATACACGACTACTGGCAAAACAATGGCCTTGACCAGATGGACCTTTGCTGACAAAGTAATATCTCTGCTCTTTAATATGCTGTCTAGGTTGGTCATAACTTTTCTTCCTAGGAGCAAGTTACTTTTAATTTCATGGCTGTAGTCACCATCTGCAGTGATTTTAGAGCCCCAAAAATGAAATCTGTCACTGTTTCCATTGTTTCCCCATCTATTTGCCATGAAGTGATGGGACCAGATGCCATGATCTTAGTTTTCTGAATGTTGAGTAGTTTTAAGCCAACTTTTTCACTCTCTTCTTTCATTTCATTAAGAGGCTCTTTAGTTCTTCTTTGCTTTCTGCCATAAGGGTGGTGTGATCTGCATATCTGAGGTTATTGATATTTCTCCTGGCAATCTTGATTCCAGCTTGTGCTTCTTCCAGCCCAGCGTTTCTCATGATGGACTCTGCATAGAAGTTAAATAAGCAGGGGGACAATATACAGCCTTGACGTACTCCTTTTCCTATTTGGAACCAGTCTGTTGTTCCATGTCCAGTTCTAACTGTTGCTTCCTGACCTGCTACAGATTTCTCAGGAGGCAGGTCAGGTGGTCTGGTATTCCCATCTCTTTCAGAATTTTCCACTGTTTGTTGTGATCCACACAGTCAAAGGCTTTGGCATAGTCAATAAGACAGAAGTAGATGTTTTTCTGGAACTCTCTTGCTTTTTCGATGATCCGGTGGATGTTGGCAATTTGATCACTGGTTCCTTTGCCTTTTCTAAATTCAGCTTGAACATCTGAAAGTTCACCGTTCATGTACCATTGAAGCCTTGCTTGGAAAATTTTGAGCATTACTTTGCTAGCATGTACAAAGAGTGCAATGGTGCAGTAGTTTGAGCATTCTTTAGCATTGCCTTTCTTAGGGATTGGAATGAAAACTGACCTTTTCCAGTCCTGTGGCCACTGCTGAGTTTTCCAAATATGCTGGCATATTGAGTGCAGCACTTTCACAGCATCATCTTTTAGGATTTGAAATAGCTCAACTGGAATTCCATCACCTCCACTAGCTTTGTTTGTAGTGATGCTTCCTAAGGCCCACTTGGCTTTGCATTCCAGGATGTCTGGCTCTAGGTGAGTGATCACACCATCGTGATTATCTGGGTCATGAAGATCTTTTTTGTATAGTTCTTCTGTGTATTTTTGCCACCTCTTCTTAATATCTTCTGCTTCTGTTAGGTCCATACCATTTCTGTCCTTTATTGTGCCCATCTTTGCATGAAATGTTCCCTTAGTGTCTCTAATTTTCTTGAAGAGATCTCTAGTCTTTCCCATTCTATTGTTTTCCTCTATTTCTTTGCATTGATCACCGAAGAAGGCTTTATCTCTCCTTGCTGTTCTTTGAAACTGTGCATTCAAATAGGTATATCTTTCCTTTTCTCCTTTGCCTTTTGCTTCTCTTCTATTCACAGCTATTTGTAAGACTTCCTCAGACAATCATTTTGCCTTTTTGCATTTCTTTTTCTTGGGGATGGTCTTGCAAGGGTTCATAGTAAGTTTATTTTTGCATTTGAGGCCAATTTGCAAAATGCTTTCACAGTGTGAGTTTATTAGGGTATACCACCTAGGAATCATGTTATCATTCATCTGAAGGTGGGGGTCCTTTCTTTATTCGACCTTTTCCTCCTGTTTGCTGGCTTTTGTTTCTTAGTCTCTGGGACCATGAAATTAGATGCTTATCAGCCCTGAGCTCTGGTGAAGAGATAGCAGGGCTGCTCAGCGAGCACGGGAGTTAAAATGTAACCTGCCCAGGAGCACTTTCTAAGCAAGACCTGAGTGACAAATTCAGCGGTCAGCAAGGTGGTATTTCTTAATTGATTGTCCTTACGGAAACCAACATGTTTATCTGTTGTTTTTTTTTTTTTAAGTGTCTTCACTGGACATCTCCTCATTAGACTTGTTATGTGCTTGCAAAAAATATCAACAGAGAAGATAGTAACTCCCAGATAATTAACCAACCCACTCTGAGTCAGCAGGAGAGGCACCCAAAAATCAAAGCAAGCAGAGAGAAAACAGGTCATCCTCTCCATCTCTAAAACTCATCATTCACTAAGGTAATTACAACAAAAGTCCCTTTTCACAGTATTTGAAGAGACGAGACAAGCCGAAAACATTAAAGTCTTTTAAGAAAAAAAAAATGAGGGTGCATAAAAGCTGGTGAAATCTGAGCAACTTCTGTGGACTATCAATACCAGGCAATTCCTGGTATTGATAATAAACTAGAGTTAAGAAGATGTTACCTCTGGGGGAGACTGGGCGGCTCGGAGATGGTTATGCTGGATCTTTCAGTAATATTTTTGTAACTTCTTGTGTGTTTATAATTATTTCAAAGTAAAAGATAAAAAAGTTTATGCCTATATTTTATATATTTAAATATATGTATATATTTCAGTATACTTAGAGATACATCTGTATGTTTAGATATATGTTTGTATTTGGTATATGTGTATACATTTGGACATAGTACATTATTTGGATATGTGTGTATATATTTGGATATCATGTACTTAGTCACTCAGTCATGTCCAACTCTTTGCGACTGCATAGACCGTAGCCCCCAGGCTCCCCTGTGCATGGGATTTTTCAGACAAGGAGTACTGGAGAGAATTGGTACCTCCTTCTCCAGGGGATCTTCCCAACCCAGGAATTGAACCTGTGTCTCCTAAGCCTTCTGCATTGTGAGCAGATTCGTTACCCTCTGAGCCATCTGGGAAATCTCTCATATTTGGATATGTGTGTACATATTTGGATATGTGTGTATATATTTGGACATGTATGTACATATTTGACGGAGAAGGCAATGGCACCCCACTCCAGTACTCTTGCCTGGAAAATCCCATGGATGGAGGAGCCTGGAAGGCTGCAGTCCATAGGGTCGCTGAGGGTCAGACACGACTGAGCGACTTCACTTTCACTTTTCACTTTCATGCATTGGAGAAGGAAACGGCAACCCACTCCAGTGTTCTTGCCTGGAGAATCCCAGGGATGGGGGAGCCTGGTGGGCTGCCGTCTATGGGGTCGCACAGAGTCGGACACGACTGAAGTGACTTAGCAGCAGCAGCAACAGTACATATTTGGATATGTGTTATGTATTTGGGCATATCTGGACATATTTGGATATGTGTGTATATATTTGGACATTTATGTACATATTTGGATATGTATTATGTATTTGAGCATATCTGTACATGTTTGGGTATGTGTGTATATATTTGGACATGTGTGTATGTATCTGTATATATATGTACATATTTGAACATGTCAGTACATATTTGGATATATATTTAAGAGGACCCAGGATGATGTAAATACTTCCATAATATTAGAGAACTCCCAAAGTACAGAAACTTGCTCAGGGGAGAATCTCAACTTATATTTCTAAAGTGGGGAGCCTAACCCCACCTTTGACTGATTTCTGTGGGCTCACAAGAAGGGTGACTGAGATGACAGGCCCTCTCCCTGCCTCCACGCGCCCCGCCTCCAGCCCAGACATTATTCAAGCCTCACTGATGCCTCTGGCTCAACAGCCGCCACACACACGTCGCCCTGCAATCCAGAGCCGTCGGCACTCAGGCCGGCTCGGGCCTCCCGGGTGCTCAGGGAGACCATCATCGCTGCATGCAGGTGAGCCACCCACCAACAGAGGCCCCAGCAGCTCGCCTGGACCCCAATAAACCACCCCTTCCTCATCTGCGCATCCCCGCCAGACCCACCCTGCGGTAGAGGCGCCCCGAAAGGTCCCTGAGGGACGCGTGGAGCTGGGAGGCGGCGGGTAGGAAGTGGGGGGCAGAGTTTCGAGGAAAGTGAGCCCTGATCTGGGCCGCGGCCTTCAGTCCTCGCCGCTGCAGGGGCTGCAGGGTCTGCAGGGCGGCCGGCGCGGTGCGGAGCGCCAGGGACACGGGGAAGCCCTCCCGGCCCCCCGCGATTCCCCACCTGACCGGGAGGGGGCGGTGCGCGTCCGCGGCTGGGACTGCGAGGCCGGCCCGCAGCGGGAAGGACGCTCGGCGGCGGGAGGAGCGAGACCCCGCTTCCCGGGAAGCGACCCCGACTCTAGAGGATGAGCGGGAGGGGTGAGAAACAGGAGAAGCCTGTTCTGAGCAGAGAAAATGAACGGGCAAAGTCGCAGAGGCAAGGGTCCCATCCAAGAGATGCAAAGCCCTTCAGGCTGGAAATCAGAAAACGGAGATGAGCCGGAATCGCATCTACACCCCAGCAAGAACGACAGGGACCCTTGAAGGGTCTTAAATTGAAGGAGTGTCCTCATCCTCCTGCCTCAAGTGTGGTCAGCAGAGAAGGAAGGAAACTGAGACGGAAAGTCGCACAGTCGTGTCTGACTCTTTGCCACCCCACAGACTTTACAGTCCATGGAATTCTCCAGGCCAGAATACTGGAGTCGGTAGCCCTTCCTTTCTCCAGGGGATCTCCCCGACCCAGGAATCCAACCCAGGTCTGCGGCAATGCGGGCGGATTCTTTACCAGCTGAGTCTCAAGGGAAGCCCAGAAAGGAAGGAGGTGACAGATTAACAAAGTCCGAAAGCAGACAGGGCATGGGCAGGGCGAAACAGAAAGGGCATGGGATCGGGGAGGTGGTTAGAAAGTAGAACTGACAAGGTTTTGTGACTGATTGGATCTGGGGGCTGAAATCAAGGCTGGTGCCAGGGTGTCTATCTTGGTAGAGAGGGATGTCTTCATCGAGAAGGAACCCAGCAAAGAATGAGATGGGCTTGCTTGGAAACATGTTACCTCTGGGAGCTTATGAAAGTCCCCCGTTGCAGTTGCCCAGAAGGCAATTGGATATTTGGGTCTAGAGCAGGCTTTGGCAAACCATAGGCCATGGGGCAGCTTCCTGGTTTTGTAAATAAAATTTTACGGGCACACAGCCCAGCCTGTTCATTTACTACTGGCCACTGGCTGCATGTGTATGACAATGAGTAGATGCGACTGAAGCTGTATGCTGGCTAGAGGCCTATAAAATATTTACTACCTGCCTTTTTGCAGGAAATGTTTGCCCAGGGAAGCGGTGTGGGCTGGAGATACAGAATCGAGTATATAACACTGAAACAAGGGAAGTGGATTAGGTCACCCCGGGAGAAGAAAAGAGGACCTGGGATGGAACAAGGTATTTTCCACATCTTCGTTATCCATTCAGCTGCTGATAGACATCTGGGTTGCTTCCATATCCCGGCTATTGTAAACAGTGCTGCTATGAACATAGAGGTGCAAGTATCTTTTTGAATTAGAGTTTTATCCCAGTATATGCACAGTAGTGGGATTGCTGGGTCATATAGCAATTTTATTCCTATTTTTTTTAAGGAAAAACTTTTTAAAAATTTATTTTTAAGGAATAAAATACTCTTCTCCATTGTGGCTGGAGAATTTACATCTCCTCAACAGTGTAGTCGGAGAAGGCAATGGCACCCCACTCCAGTACTTTTGCCTGGAAAATCCCATGGATGGAGGAGCCTGGTAGGCTGCAGTCCATGGGGTCGCTGAGAGTCAGACTCGATTGAGCAACTTCACTTTCACTTTTCACTTTCATGCATTGGAGAAGGAAATAGCAACCCACTCCAGTGTTCTTGCCTGGAGAATCCCAGGGACGGGGGAGCCTGGTGGGCTGCCGTCTATGGGGTCGCGGACACGACTGAAGTGGCTTAGCAGCAGCAGCAGCAACAGTGTAGTAGGGTTCCCTTTTCTCCACACCCTCTCCAGCATTTATTGTTTGTAGATTTTTTTAAGAATGGCTATTTTGACCCCTGTAAGGTGGTTCCTCTTTGTGGTTTTGACCTGTATTTCTCTAACAATTAGTGATGTGAGCATCTTTTCATATGCTTATTGGCCACCTGTGTGTCTTCTTGGGAGAAAATGTCTGTCTAGGTCTTCTGCTCATTTTCTGATTGGGTCGTTCGTTTTTTTATTTCTCTTTGTTGCTGTTGTTGGTATTGAATTGTACGAGCTGCTTGTATGTTTTGGAAATTGCAAGTATTTTCTCCCCATCCGTAGGTTATCTTCATTTTGTTTATGGTTTACTTTGCTGTGCAAAAGCTGTAAAGTTTAATTAGATCCCATTTGTTTACTTTTGCTTTTGCTCCCTTTGCCTTGGGAGACTGACCTAAGAAAACATTGCTGTGACGTGTCAGAGAAAGTTTGGCCCGTGTTCTCTTCTAGGAGCTTTACGGTGTCGGGTCTTACGTGTAAGTCGTTAAGCCATTTTGAGTTTATGTTTGTGTACGGTGCGAGGGAGTGCCCAAGGGAGGTCTTTTGAGGGGATGAACAGTCAGCTAGAGAGCAGTAACGGTGGGGTCCTGGGAAACCAAGGAGAGTGAGACTTTGTTGACGGTGGGAGTGGTCAGCAGTCACATATGCTTCTGAGAATTCAAGTGAGATGTGCTTGTGTGTCCCAGCAGGTAAGAACATATGGGTCACAACACCCTACGCAGCCAAATCTCAATGGCCAAGGCTCCAGACAAAATCCACTCTGCCCACCAGTCTCACTAAATATATACAGACCCCAGGTGGCACACTGATAATCTGCCTGCCACTCCAGGAGGTGCAGAGGACAAGGGTTCAATCCCTGGGTCAAGAAGACCCCCTGGAGGAGGAAATGGCAACCCACTCCAGGATTCCTGCCTGAAGAAGTCCACAGAGGAGCCTGGTGCGCTACAGTCCATGGGGTCACAAAGAGCTGGACATGACTGGGTGACTGAGCACAGCACACAGGAAAATAGCACGTTTTATTCAACAAATTCCTGACCCACCTCTGTAATGCTTTTGCCCCAACCTGAGTGTTCTTTGACTGAATCTCCATTTAACAATGGTTTTGTAACATCACATTTTATGAGAGAATAGAAAAATCATTCATTCTTTCTCAAGCATTTTTTTGTCGGTAGATTTAAAAACTTTCAAGTTCATAACTTATTATTGGTAATGAAAGACAGCTTTTAAGGATTGTTGTAAAATTTAGGGAGGTCACCATGAAATTACTTTTATGTATGAGCTGTAAGATTTGGAATACTTCCCAGGACTTTCTTCTAGCTTGATGCCTTTCAAATCCATGTATCGTATCACATTAGTGAGAGAAAAAGAAATCTGCTAGGTTAAGACTCGGTGGACTCTTAGTGGAAACCATCGGGGAAGCCTCCTAGTTCAATGAGTGGGATGGATATATTGATTTTGGGTTCAAGTATCATAAAGAAGTTGTTTGTTTGATGTCTGGAGAGTTTAGGCAGAAGATGGGAGACAAGTATATAAACTTTGCCTGGAAATGGGTGAATTATGTCCTAAGTGTGAGGGTGGTAAAGGGACAAGACGCAGGTAATGACCGTGTGGGTGGGGTTGGTGACATTCCGTTCTGAGAAGATGACACAAAACACACTTCGAACTCTCCAGTGATCAGTTTTTTCTCTTTCTTTTTTTAAATGAACCTATTTGCATGGGCTTCCCTGGGGACTCGATAGTAAAAAATCCACCTGCCAAGCGGGAGATGAGGGTTTGATCCCTGGGTCCAGAAGACTCCCTGAAGAAGGAAATGGCTTCTTCAACCCACTCCAGTATTCTTGCCTGGGAAATCTCATGGACAGAGGAGGCTTTCAAGCTACTGTCCATGGGGTCGCAAAAGAGTCAAAGATGACTTAGCAACTAAAGGACAGTTGATAGTTGGGAAAGGCTCCGTGGGTAAGGGACAGCTACCCTATATGTCACCGCAAGCCCCCTGTGGGGTTCTGTACCCCAGTTCCTTCCAGAGTCCTCCCCCTGTCACCTGTGGAGTGAGGGATTACTGCAAACATCGTTCAGCTTTATTTGACCTACTTTACAAAACCAAGTCCTACCATCTAAATAACTATGGGAGCTACAGGGTTATTGCATTTGGATCCTCAAGACACCTTTCCACCTGCCCAGGCCAAACTTAGCAGTAATCTCATGAAAAGTCCTGGGGGCCCTTCTGTGGAAATTACTGCATATCAGACATTGCAGGAAACCTGCTCTGTCTGAAACCAAGGGCTGCCGTCAGTCACGCCTTCTTGGGAAGGAAGCACCGGGTTCAGACATGGGCGGACAGTTCACTAAGAACGGATCTGCTGATGAGCAAAGGAGTGGACAAGTGAAATAAGAGACAGACATTATGACCTTAGGAGCAACTTTTCACTTCCAACTACCATTTTCTGTAGACTTGTCCGTTCTCTGCTGAGCACAAACACCACGATGGATGAAGTACAGTAAATGATGCTATGATTAGGAGCTTTTCCTTTATTATTATTATCACCGTCTTACAGGTCAGGACATTGAAACTCACCTGCCCAAAGTTATGCCAACGGAAAGAATCCTAAGTATCTGGGTCCCAAGTGACTGCTTTTAACCACTGCCTTGCAGACTTCTTCTGGAAGAAGCAACAGCAGTGGCCGCAACAATGGTATTAGCTACACTGGATTGAGAAATGGTTGCATGGAGGCCCTGGGCATGCTCAGTCGCTCAGTGTGTCCAATTCTTTGCAACCCCTTGCACTGTAGCCTACCAGGCTCCTCTGTCCGTGGGATTTCCCAGGCAAGGATACTGGAGCGGGTTGCCATTTCCTTCTCCAGGGGATCTTCCCAGCCCAGGGATCGAACCAGCATCTCCTGCATTGGCAGGCAGATTCTTTACCGCTGAGCCCTCCGGGGGAGCCCCTAGCACTGGACATGGATTATTTCATTTACTCCCCCTCCTGACCCTAAGAGGAATGTGTTATCGTTCACATTTTACCGACACAGACAGAGAGGTTCAGTTAACTGACCCAGGGTCACACAACTGGTGAGGCTGGATGGGGTATCGAATGCCAGGGCCAAGCCCTTCAGCCCTCCAGCTTACCATCATTGCCACAGTCAATCACTCCAACGCTCAGAATGAGCATTTACTGAGCACCTATTGCTTTTGCGGAACTGTGATCACCCTGGAAGTCCCAGCACTGAGGCCAAGCCAAGCGCTGGTAGAAAGAGCAGAAATGTGTTGCCTGGACCTGGTGGGGTTGGGGCTGGGTGGGGGGGTGGGGGGCGTTGCTGCTTATCTCTGCAGTGCTGCCCAGAGGCCATCTGCCTGGGTTTGCACATTTCAGTTTCTTGTGCTGAGCTTGCTGCTTAATTGTGCAGAGTTCTGTTTGCTTTCTGTTTTTAGAATGAACATCGCCAGGCAGAGGGTAAACTCCAGGACACGCACTGCACATTGCCTTTCCCTTGTATGTCCCCAAACCAGCAGAGGGTGTGTTGGTGCTCCAATAAATGAAATTGAATGAAAGCTTCTCTTTCTGGTCTCTCTTCATTATTAATCCATAAAGGCCTTTAAGGGGGTCAGCTTTTGTTGCAATCAACACTAGGGCAGGCAAGGACTCAGGGCATCGAAGTCTTTCTTCTTCTCAAAGCTCCTTTTGAGCCCAGTTCTGCAGAGTCTTGCTTATCTGGAGAGACCGGCAAGCCATAGGAGATAAAAACAGATTATGTTACACGCTTAAATGTGGAACGTGGGCTTCCTGCAAGAGCTTGGAGTTTCCAGAAACACCGAAACTGTCTCCCCTTGGGCGATCCCAGCCGAAACTGCCTCCCCTTGGGCGATCTCAGCGCCTCGGGGGCAATAGCTCTGACGCAGTTCAGACTTCACTCCAAGCCACAGAATCGCAAACAACCTTTCTTCTCAGCCGGGCCTTTGAAGCGCTCTACTCGACCGGAAAACACTTCGGAGCCAAACAGAAGCGGACTCCGACCAACAGCGGCCGGTAGGGGACGGCAGACCCCGGCCTTTTCAGCCGCGGGGGCTGCCGCCCGCGCCCCCAGGTGGGGGTCCCCAGGTCCACCAGACCTGTCGCAGGTTTTCTGCTCAGTGGCTCCACCAGCCCAGCTCATTCCCTTCTCAGGCTGCAGGCTTGGGCTGCAAGGGAGAGGATTCCAAGGCGGGGATGGGAGCTGGTGCGGGCGCCTGGCCAATTGCTATGGACGATTTATGCCTCTGATAGGAAAACTGGAGATGCTGGCCAAGTCGGCAGCTGCCTGCATTCCGGCAAAGTCACAGGGCGGCGGCGGCGGCGGCCTCGCAGCCAGTGCCCGCGCGGCGGGAGCCGGGACCCGCCCCGGGGAAGGATGCGCGGAGCCAAGGTAGGGGACCCCTCCTCCTCCAAGCTTGGCTCGGGTCTGCCGGCGCGTGGCCCCGCCCTCCCGGGGGTGGAGGTGGGGAGCAGGTCAGGTCCCTCGGCCCAGCAGCTGGCTCAGCGTCGGAACACAACCGGGTGGCTGGGTTGACAATCTGTGAACGCGGAGGAATGGAATTTTCAGTGAGTGGGTTTTTCCCTTTCCAGGAGCGCTGATGCTTGGCCCTGGTGCTCCAGACCCTGAAGTCCAGTTTCGAAACTGACCAGAGTAGGCCATGTTTCGGAGGAGGGCAGCCCCTACGTCTCCCCTTTGCTGAGGGCGTGTGAAGAGACTGTGGCGGGCTGGGTGGGAAGAGATGGGCAAAGAGCTCCAATACCTGTATTTCCGTGCAGAGACATTTTACAGCCAGGAAAAACCAATATCATCAGTTCTGCCATAACATGCCCACTGTGGGCATGTCATCTTCCTGCTACAAATTTTACCTGTTTTATGCTGTACCTGTGTTCCTAGAAAGACATATTGTTGTCCCTCAATCGTGTCCAACTCTTTGCGACTCTATGGACTGCACCATGCCAGGATTCCCTGTCCTTCACCGTCTTCCCGAGTTTGCTCAAACTAATGTCCATTGAGTCAATGATGCCATCCAACCATCTCATCCTCTGCTCCCCCCTTCTCCTCCTGCCCTCAATCTTTCCCAGCATCAGGATGTTTTCCAGTGAGTTGGCTCTTTGCATCAGGTGGCCAAAGTATTGGAGCTTCAGCTTTAGCATCAGTCCTTCCAATGAATATTCAGAGTTGGTTTCCTTTAGGATGAACTGGTTTGCTCTCCTTGCTGTCTAAGGGACTCTCGAGAGTCTTCTCTAGCACCACATTTTGAAAGCATCAATTCTTCGGCCCTCAGCCTTCTTTATGGTCCAACTCTCGCATCCAACATACAGTACTGGAGTGGGCTGCCACTTCCTTCTCCAGAGGATCTTCTGACCCAGGGATCGAACCTGGATCTCCTGCGTTTCAGGCAGGTGCTTTACCCTCTGAGCCACCAGGGCTCATAGCTTTGACTAGACGGACCTTTGTCAGCAAAGCAGTATCTTTGCTTTTTAATATGCTGTCTAGGAGGTTTGCCATAGCTTTGCCATAACTTCCAAGGAGCAAGGAGCTTTTAATTTCATGACTGCGGTCACCATCTGCAGTGATTTTGGAGCCCAAGAAAATAAAATCTGCCACACTTTCTATTTTTTACCCATCTGTTTTGAAAGCCATGCAAAACATTTTTGTTATTAACTCTGATTTAAATGGCAAGAAGTAGCTTACCATAGGGTATATTGATTGCAGGTTAAAAGGGCATTTATATGCCCTTAGCTATGAGTATTCACATGCTCTGTATGCTTCATGTTATGTACAACTACAGGTGAGATAATCCCCTGGAGAAGGAAATGGTAACCCATGACAGTATTCTTGCCTGGAGAATTCCATGGACAGAGGAGTGTGGTGGACTACAGTCCATGGTGTTGCAAAGAGCTAGGCATGACTTGAGTGAATAACCCTTTTACTTTCACTTTCAAATTGATATAAGTACAGTAAAATTAATAGTCTAAAACTAGCTAATGTGCTTATTAATCAGAAAAAATATCCAATTTCTAAAAGTTCTATCCCATTTAGTAATTTGACCTGTATGACATATATATGTATGTATGTGTGTGTGTATGGATAGCTTTATAAGAAAAAGTTGTATTACACATTGTACTAAGTTTCTTTTTTCTGCCCATCACTGAGACATCTTTTAATTTAAAAAAGTGGATTATATAGATCTATGAAATAAGCCACGAGAACAAAAACATTGTGTACTTTTTGTGGTTACATATAAACAAAAGACTGAAAGTAACAATTTATACTGCTGGTCAAGCATTAAGTTGTCCTTATCAGAGACTGTCAATTTAAGTGCTGATAAATGGTGAAGACTGGAGCTGAATTCCCAGAAGGTCAGACCTTGGAGATTTCTCTTTTGAATAGATTACTGGTAGTTGTTGTTCGTCTTTCTTACAAAAGTAGAAACAAGTATGTTGTTTAGTCACTAAGTCGTCTCCAGCTCTTCTGCGACCCTGTGGACTGTAGCCCGCCAGGCTCCTCTATCCATGGGATTTCCCAGGCAAGGATACTGGCGTGGGTTGCCATTTCCTTCTCAACGGAATCTTCCTGACCCAGGGATTGAACTCATTTCTCCTTCACTGATAAGTAGATTCTTTACCACTGAGCTACCGGGGACGCCCAGAAACAAGTATACAAAACTGGATTTAGAAAAGTGGGCATTTAATCAGTTACAGCGCCCTACTGATCAACAAGTGATTTCAAGGTGATCAACAAGTGATTTCAATGACAATCACTTACGCTGGCCTGGTCAGCACTCCCGCCCTCCTCTAGATGACAGTCCTCCAGATTTCTGCAGCCAGCGCCCCTGTTCCCAGATCCAGCATCTCCTGGTGCTTCAGGACTTCCCAAGTCCCTCAGCAACCCAAGAAAATGGGACATCTTAGAGAAGACCCTACCGTGTCTCCAGGTATGGTCCAGGGAAGGAAGACAAAGCCCTGGTTCATTATTACGAATCCTTGGAGAAGGAAATGGCAACCCACTCCAGTACTCTTGCCTGGAGAATCCCATGGACGGAGGAGCCTGGTGGGCTACAGTCCACAGGGTCGAAAAGAGTCGGACACAACTGAGCGAATCCTTAATCAAGAGCATCCCTTAATCAAGAGGCCGTTTCTATTAATTCTGCAAATGGTTGTTAAAAGCCCATTCATTTTAAACTAGTAGTTCAACTGTCCTGTGTGCAAGCTGCCCTGAATCTAGCTCTCCACATCCTCCACTGTGTCACTGAGTTAGTGTAGCTAAGCTCATCACGTTATGTTATTCGAGAAATGTGAGCTATGTAGAAAAGAACAGACTGAGCCAATGCTGAAGCGATTCACCAACTTTCCTTATTTTTTAAATATGTTAGGTTTTTAAAGATACATTATTTCTTTATCTCTGGCTGTGCTGGGTCTTGACTGCTGTGCTCGGGCTTTCTCGAGTTGCAGCCCGCGGGGGCTGCTCTTCCTGGTGGTGCCCGGGCCCTGGAGCTTCGGAGCTTCAGTAGTTGTGGTGCCCGGGCTTGGCTGGTCCGCAGCATGTAGGATCTTCCCCAACTGTGGATTGAACATGTGTCCCCTGCATTGCAAGGCAGCTTCATAACCACTGGACCACCGGGAAAGCCCCTGGTTGCTCTAGAATCGGCTTTTGATATTGAGAAAGGACATCCACCTAAGATACGGCCGGTTTGCTGGGTCGTATTGACCCTAACTTCTGTCTCCCTTTGTGCTAGTTTGGTTTTGGAATCTGATATATCTCTAATTATTTTTCGTGTTGTACTAATTAGCATCACGTTGCCCCCAGCCATTTAAAAGAGGCTTTGTGAGGAGTCAAGTCAGAGGCCACCCCATCTTGACTAAGTCTTTTTCCCCAGTCATAATTTATTTCCTCCGCTTCCTTCTCATCTTCCAGCTCTGCTTCGGATACACCTCTTCTCTACAGAAAAAGACTTTTTTTTTTTTTTAAATGAAATGTCTACAGAAAGACATTTTCATTAGAATTAGCAGGGGTAACAAATTGTAATAGCTTGTTTTTCCGCTTCCCGTGTCTTTAGAAAGTCTCCCGTTCGCTTTCTTTGAAGCCGTTCATGAGTGATTACCTTGCTCTGCTCCCCTGACGCCCTCGCATGCTTGTTCTTTCCTTCTTTTATCATCACACCCGTGACGCTGCCCGCCGGGACTGCTTACTGAGACATCATTTGTGCTGCTTTTATCTTCAATAGACCACTCCTCCACGTGACTTTTTGATGGTAATATTGTCAAGATTTTCTCCCAATGTGTGCTCACTCCTGTTTCTTTGTAGATTTTTGTTTTAATACCTCTATTTTGACACATTTTCCCCCTGCGTTATTAAAGGGAAGGTTTTGCTCATAAATAAAAATGGCTTTTTAAAATGTATTTGACAATGAGTTGGCCTTCTACCCCATTTTGGTAAGAGAATTGAAGACAGCAAATTCTCTTTGTTGCATAAAAACTGCCACTGAGCTTCTGTGCTCCCGATTAGAGAGATTTGAGGCACTCCTGCCACGAACGATTTGCTATTGACCACTTTGCCTGTTTGGGTCAATATAACTATCAGTATGTTTCGAATATCAGAACTTTCTGTGACCTTAAGTATGCGTATGAGCAATTATTAAAATTATATGTACTATCAGATATCTCAGAAATACGTTTCCCAAAGGGAAGAATTTTATTGGACTGGTCTGTATTCAAAGCGTGTCTTACTTTGTGAAACCTACAAAGTAGGTGAAAGATTTCTTATACCTGGATCAACATACTGATCAGTATCTACGGGATAGGCAACGAAGTGTGTCGGTATTTCTAATACATGAATGTCATTGACCCCATGGACTGCAGCCCGCCAGGCTCCTCTGTCCGTGGGGATTCTCCGGGCAAGAATACTGGAGTGGGTGGCCATGCGCTCCTCCAGGGGATCTTCCAACTCAGGGATCAAATCCAGGTCTCCTGCATTGCAGGCGGATTCTTTACCATCTGAGCCACCAGAAAAGCCCATAGATCAGATAACAGGAAATTATAATTTCGTTCATGTCTTAATGAAACCACTTCTTTTTTGTTTCGTTTTTAATTTGTATTGTAGGATAAGTGGTTTACAATGTTGTGTTAGTTCCTGCTATGCCGCTAAGTCAGTCAGGTATACACGTATCTCCTCTTTTTTAGATTCATTTCCCATAGAGGTCATTACGGAGTATTAGGTAGAAACCAATTGGCTTCCATCACCAATTTTTTTTTCTAGTCAGTAAGAGAGAGGGTTCAATGTCACGTGTTGAAACTACCTCAAAGTTTCATTTACCTTCTTACTTGTTAGGAATCCAGACCTGTTAAAATTTCATATTATTCCCAGTCTTTTACCTTATGGGTTGAATAGTCATTGCCTAATAGTTTGAGGATAAATAAGTGCAGTTTATTTATGTTTTCCAGACTGCGAAAGTGAAGAGTTAAATCTAAGAGATACATTTACACTTGCTTCTGGTGATGACATTCTAGCCATTATTTCAGGAAGGAAGTTGATTCACAGATACAGGACTAAGTAAACGGGGGAGGCACGTTATGGGTCATCACAGTTTATTCTTTCTGCGAGGCAAGTAGAGTTTCCAGTCACATGGCAATGATACCTACAGTGGTATATCCATAACCCCTCCGTCTTTTACCCTTTAGTTATTTGTGTATTTTGTTTGTAAGAAATATACTAACAAAATCACATGAAATAGTTATGTTTGTTATTTAATAATCTAGGCCAAAGTAACTAAGAAATAAGTTCATGATAGTTAAAATTCCACTGGAAATGCCTCTTCACTCACTCACCTCACACTATTATGACAACACAAGTGTTTACCTTGGTGTTCACCTCCTGTCCTTAAAACAAAAGGACCATCCCACCACCAAGAAAGACTCTAGGTAGGTAGGAAAAAAACAGCAAGGGAAAACCCAGAAATCACAGTTAGGTCCAAAGCACAAGACAATCAGTAGGTGCAAGACAATACATATTACGGTTTCACAAAATATTTTTAAATGCTTTTATTCTGGATATAGAAGTTCAGATTCATTTTGATTACATTTTGCATACTTTCTGAAGTTTCACATTTATGAAACAAAATGATTATTTTACTGTGTATATAAGTTCTGCAAAGCATTTCAACAAACATTAAGATTTTAGGTTTTGTGGAAGAACTTTACCAAAGGCCTTTTTTTTAAATTAAAAACAAAAAAAATTTTTTTTTTGAGCCTGCTGCTGCTAAGTCCCTTCAGTCGTGTCCGACTCTGTGTGACCCCATAGACGGCAGCCCACCAGGCTCCCCTGTCCCTCGAATTCTCCAGGCAAGAACACTGGAGTGGGTTGCCATTTCCTTCTCCAATGCATGAAAGGGAAAAGTGAAGTCGCTCAGTCGTGTCCGACTCTTAGCGCCTAAGTTACCATTTTTCGCCCATGCAGCACAGCACACAGGCATGTACACACAGGCACACAGCCCTAGTGTTATGGGCAGAAAGCTTTTTTACCAAACGCCTATTTTTAGATGACTTCTGCATCAAACTATACCATTTCATTTTTTTTAAGAGCAAAATTTCATTTTAAAAATGTCGCTAAACGTATGTTCAAGCCTTTGGGGGAATAATCCAGCTGTTTTGCTGAGCCCCCCTCTTTTATTTTTTTCAAGGTTGCACATGTACAAAAAGTAGATTCACTTTGTTACATAAAGGATGTACTTTGGGAAGACTGGAGCTACTTCTAGTTAGCAAGTTCTTTGCCACACAGGTAACAATTTATCACAATTTGGCAAGATACACTTTTTACATTTGAGGTTAAGAAGGAATGTAGAAATAGCTCTGGGCAGAAAGGAAAGGCTTGCATGGAAGTATATAACCTGTTGTGATCTGATATTTTACTCCACACCCATATTATAAATAAACACAACTGGGAAAGAAATCCTCCCAACACTCTCTGCGCTAAAACTAAAGCCCGTGTGCTATATTAAGAGAAGTGGGATATATGTTTGCATTTGTAGGGATGGGCTGGTTGGTGGTTTTCATGACAAAATGCTTGCTTTCCTTTCCCCACCCTCAAAAAAAAAAAAAAAAAAAATGAAAGAAAGACTCCACAAACTTTGTCACAGTAGTTTGTAATCTGAAGTTCAGAGTTAGGATTATAAGCAATTAGAGAAGTACAGTCCGTTTTCATTTATAGGTGGCGCCAGTGGTAAAGAATCTGCCAGCCAGTGCAGGAGATGCAAGAGACAGGGTGTTTGATCCCTGGGTTGGGAAGATCCCCTGGAGGATCAAACGGCCACCCACTCCAGTATTCTTGAATGGAAAGTTCCATGGACAAGAGGAGCCTGTTGGGCTACAGTCCGTGGGGTTGCAGAGAGTCAGGCACAACTGAGCTTGCCTGCAGGCAGGTAGGTTATCCATAGGTGGTAATCGTTGATAAAATCTGGCTCACCTCTCTTTTCTATCCCAACACTCCTGAGGCTTCTCTCCTTTCAAATACCTCCTTAAATCTCCCATCCGTGTTTGCAAAATAGTGACTAATTTTGAAGATAGGCCAATATTTCAGGAGAAAGGAGCAGAGGTATTTGAAGGTAAATGCGTGCCATTGTGGTAATCTGCTATTTTGAATGGTGACCTCACCAGGCCATGCCATCCGCAGAACCCTGCCCAGGTGCTGGTCTCCTCCCAGTGCGTTTACCCCAGACTATTCTAGAAACAAACTAGTCCTATGACTCAGGACTAGTGCTGTGGTATTTTGTAACACTTAAAATAAGTCACCAGAAGATGTAACGATTTTATATTGCTTTAGGAACCAAACGGTGTGGACCATTGCATTTTGAAAATACAGGGACGTTTAGATATTAGTGTTATCGGTCAAAGCCCAAACCAGTAATTTTCAGGAAGCTCAGCTCAATTATTCTTTTTGGGGAGTCCACTTTGGTGGGAAAGCAGAACCCCGGTATTTTATTTCCACATATAATAATGCCACTTTCAATTGCTGGGTTGAGAATTACCCGGTGTAAGTTCTGCAATGACTGCTCTGTCATTAAACAAGCATGCATTGACGTCTTGTTATGGATTAGGACTGTGCAAGGTGCTGAGCTTGCAAAGATGAGTGAAGCAATGCTTGTCACCTGCTGGGAAGGGGAACGGAGCCATAGACAAATGCTTATAATTTAACATGGAGCATGTATGTAACTTTTAGGAGGTGCCCGAGGTCCCGTGGGTCTTCCCAGGTGGCACTAGTGATAAAGAACCCACCTGCCATTGCAGGAGAGGTAAGGACACGGGTCGGGAACATCCCCCGGAAGAGGGCATGGCAACCCACTCCAGTATTCTTGCCTGGAGAATCCCGTGGACAGAGGAGCCTGGCGGGATACAATCTATAGGGTCGCGCGCAGTCAGACACGACTGAAGCCGCTTAGCCTGGGAGGGCGCACACTCAGGGGGCCATGTGCACTAGGAGAAGCTTCGGTCACTCAAGGGGTGTGCAGAGGAGCCCTGGGGAAGGTTTCCTATGAGAGAATGCCTGAAGGCAGTCAGAAGAGAGGCGCCCCAGCAAGGGGGAAGGGCATGCAGCGGGGTGACTGTCACAGAGACACCTGCAGGACAACAAGATACCTTAGAGAGCCTGCTGCACTCCCGGGAAGCAGGAGCTGTGGGCGTGTACAGTGGGGGAGAGGCAGAGGCAAGGGCTGTCCAGATGCTCGGTCGTGTCTGACTCTTCGTGACCCCATGGACTGTGACTCCCCTGGTGGCTCAGACGGTGTCTGACTGCAATGCAGGAGACCCGGGTTCGATCCCTGGGTGGGGAAGATCCTCTGGAGAAGAAAATGGTAACCCACTCCAGTATTCTTGCCAGGAAAACCCTGTGGACAGAGGAGCCTGGTAAGCTATAGTCCATGGGGTCACAGAGTCAGACACGACTGAGTGACTTCACTTTCACTTTTGCATGGACTGCAGAGGCAAGGGAAGACACTGGAAACGCAGGCTGGGCCAGCTCATGGAGGCTTTGGGGTCCTGTTGGTGAATTTGAACTTTACCCTTAGTCCATGGGGGCTTCCCTTGTGGCTCAGCTGGGAAAGAATCGACCTGCAATGTGGGAGACCTGGGTTTGATCCCTGGGTTGGGAAGACCCCCTGGAGAAGGGAAAGGCTACCCACTCTAGTATTCTGGCCTGGAGAATTCCATGGACAGTAGAGTCCATGGGGTCGCAAAGAGTCGGACACGACTGATTGACTTTCAATTTCACTTAGCCCATGAGGAGCCACAGGCTTTGACGGGTTTTCAGCAGAGGACTCACATGGTCAGAGTTGCTTTTTAGGCAGGTCAATCGGCAGAGAAAGAGAACTGAAGAGGGCAAGGCTGAATCCAGGCAGAAGCGCTGTGAGACTCCACCAGGAGTCGGGGTGAGCTGGACAAGAGGGTGTTAGGAATGGAGAGGGGAGGCAGCCTCGAGGATCATAAGCATCAGAGGGCCGGAAAGGGATGCGTGATCGGGTGTGAGAGGTGAAGGAGCCGGAGAGGTCAAGGGTGACAAGCCGTGTCCTAGCTCAGGAGACGGGAAGGATGGAGACACAGCAGTCAGAGGGGAAAGCAGTGTCTGCTTGGAGTAAGGTTTTTCCTTCGCCTGCTGCCCTTACACACACACACACACACGGGCCGCTCTCTCTTTCCCTCTCTCACACACACGTTTCTGTTATGCACGTTTCAGGAGTACAGCATGATAGTTTGACATCTGTCTTCACTGATGACCCCCGAAGTCTGGGTACCTCCCATCACCTGACTGTTGACCCCACACATGCTATCTAAATCGTTTTTTCCAATTTTTATTGAAGTATAGCTGACTTACAATACTGTGTTCTTTTGTCTGCACACACTGTATCAGTCACTCTGTCTCGCTCCCGCTGTGCCCCATGCTTGCCTTACAGGAACACCGTTGGACTTCGTTTTAATTGCATGTTTAATTTTCTGTCTTCCTCACTCAACCGTAAGCTCCTTGGAACAAGGACTGTGTTTGCCTTCCTCATTATTCATTCTCATGTCAGCAGTTTGCCTGGCACATAATAGGCCGCGATAAATATGTATAAAGGGGATGAGTGTAGTGTTCAGATCATAATTAGGAGTCAGCCATACATTTTCAGTGAGTTTTCTATGTGGATTTTTGTTGTTGCTGTGTTTTGAATGACAGCCCTGCTGAAATTACTGGATGAAGAACTGGAGATGTCACACCAGTGAACCTGGCTTCTAGTCCCAGTCCTGACCTTGGTCAGATTTGTGTCATTAGACAAGGAGTTTACTCCCTTCCTGGGTATCATTTCTCCCTGTTAGGAACAGGGACAGGTCTGATTGCTGGGGTCCTGCCCGACTCTGATGTTTTACAAGAAAGGGAGACATCTTATAGGACAAACCAGAAGGAAAAAAATAGTATAACAATACATTAAATACTTTATTAAGCAGGAGAAAAAAGAAACCCTCAGGAAGACAGAAAGCCCAGACTCTTAAGTATACTTGCCATTAAGCCTTTCAATGTCATCCAGCCTTTTTGATAGTATAGTTAGCCCTTCAGTCGTGTCTGACTCTTGCAACCCCACGGATGGTAGCCCACCAGGCTCCTCTGTCCATGGGATTTCCCAGGCGAGAAGACTGGAGTGGGTTGCCATTTCCTTCTCCAGGGGATCTTCCCGACGGTATAGTTTTATGATTAAAGAGAAATCAGCTCAAGTGTTACCTGCTGCCTGGGGCTGTGTGGCGTCGCCACTGTCCTGAGGTCTGACGGTTCCGAGGGTTAACCATCAGGATAAGAAATAGGTTAAGGAGACAATGTCCTTATCCTCGGTGGGCTCAGTACGTGCCTGCCTTTCCCCACAGCAGCTCCCTGTGTGCTCAGGCTCTCTTTTGCCGCCAATGTCTCTCTGTCCCCAAGAAGCCCTGCATTGATTGCTGCATCTACATGAGTTTCCCTTCTTGCAAAGCATCATTATCCCCCATAAAAAAGAATGTGAGCTCAGAGGCTTCTTTGTCCAAAACAAAACTTTGAAGGCAAATTCCTTGAACTTTTGAGACATTCAACAGACAGTGGCTCCATTCCTGGTGGGTGCACACATTTAACTCTGTCAGGAACCTTTGACATGTTTTCCGCAGCTCTGTTCACTGCGACTTCCTGGGGACATTTCACTGTTGGAAATTTAACTTGAAAGGGAAAGATGTATTGTTCTTGCTGATGCTGGGAAAGACCGAAGACTGGAGAAGAGGGCCACCGAGGATGAGATGGCTGGATGGCATCACTGACTCAATGGACGTGAGTTTGAGCAAACTCCGGGAGACAGCGAAGGACAGGGAAGCCTGGCAGGCTGCAGTCCACGGGGTTGCAAAGAATCGGACACGACCAAGCGACTGAACATCAAAACTTTTGCTTGGTTTTTAAGCAAGGATGGGGCTTCCCTGGTGGCTCAGATGGTAAAGCATCTGCCCGCAATGCGGGAGAGCCGGGTACGATCCCTGGGTCTGGAAGGTCCCCTGGAGAAGGAAATGGCAACCCACTCCAGTACTCTTGCCTGGAAAATTCCATGGACTGAGGAGCCTGGTAGGCTACAGTCCGTGGGGTCACGAAGAGTCTTAGATGACTGAGCAACTTAACTTTCACTTTCACGCAAGGATAAGAAACCCATTTGTTTTACATTGATTTGTAATAACCTTTTTTTTTTAAGGTAAGGGTTCTTTTTACCACTTGAAAGCTTTTTAAAATGTATGCAAGGAATATTGGACTGCTCCTCTTATATGCCAGGCACTGTTTCAGACACCGGGAACACAGTGTCGCTGACCTCACGGATCATACACTCCGGTGGAGGAAAGAAGACAGTAAGCAGACGGCAAGTAAATACGCAGTATGACAGGGAGAGATTTTTGCTGCCCAGAAACTTGAAGCAGGGTAAGAGGCATAGGGTGTTGCTATTAGATATCAGGAAGCCAGGTAAACCTCACTGAGAAGGCTGCATTTGGGCAGACTGGAGCAAGCCTCGAAGATACCGGAGAGTGTTGCAATGAGGGAACAGACAGGACCGAGCCCCTGGGGCAGGACCGTGTGTGGCTGTTGGAGGTCTGACAAGGAGGCTGGAGCGGCTGGAGTATGCTGAGCAGGCGGGAGAGTATGGGAGGCATGGTTGGAGAGCGTGAGCAGGGCCCAGACCCTGGGCGGCGGTCCAGGCCATCGTGGGACTTGGATCTCCCTCCAAGCGAGATGGGAAGAGCTGAGGGTTTTGAGGAGAGGAGTAATCTTGTTGTGTGGAGTTGGAAGGACCCAAGGGGAGCCCAGCAGAGACGATCTTGAGATAGATCCAGCTTCGAGGTGTTGGCACCAGAGTGGTAGCAGTGGAGGCGTTGAGAAGTAGTTCGATGATGGATATTATCTTGCAGGCAGAACTGGGAGATTTTGCTTAGAGCTTGGAAGTGGGGGTTGAGGAAAACAGTGGTGTTAACAGTAAATGCCAATCTTTTGGCTCAAATGACTGGAAGAATAGGGTTGCTGTTTCCCCAAAAAGAAGAGAGTACATGTAGAGCGAGCTTTCACTGGTTTCGTTGTGTCTAACTTTTCTTTAAGGATGCTGTTGAAATCAAGGGTTCCGTTTTGGGCATGTGAAGTTTGTCAGATAGCCAAGCAAAGATGCTCTTATGGACATGTTGACAGGAGTGAGTCTGATAGGCGCCCAGGTGTGGAGACATGTATTCAGATACTACATCAGCGCAGAGATGCTGTTTAAACCCATGCAAGTGGATGGAGTCATCTGGAAAGTGGGTGTAAACAAAGATGCACCTGAGAGCAGACCTGTAGCACTCCAACATTTGCCAGCTAGGGGATGCCAAGGAGCCAGCACAGGCGGCTGGGAAGGGCTGATCCACGGGGAGGTGAGAGGAAAGAGATTCGGTCCAGGAAGCCAGGGAATAAAGTAGAGGGTGAGATCCCCTCTGTCGGGTGATGCCATGTGTATACACACATGTATATACATACACACACATACATGCAAAACGTGGCTTCCCAGGTGGCATGGTGGTAAAGGCTCCACCTGCCAATGCAGGAGACACAGGAGACACCAGTTCCATCCCTGGATCGGGAAGATCCCCTGGAGGAGGGCATAGCAACCCACTCCAGTATTCTTGTCTGGAAAATCCCACGAACAGAGGAGCCCGGCGGGCTACAGTCCATGGGGTCACAAAGAGTCGGATGCAGCTGAGCACACCACCACACACACACACACACAAAACACACCTCTGTCCAGTATATGACTTCTTAACCTGACGTTACTTCATGAAGCATTTTCTATGTCATCAAATATAATTTCCATGCATGGATTTAATGACCCCATAGTATTTCATGTCATGGATATCCTGTAACTGACTATTCTCTGACTGATAGATGTTTGTATCAATTTTTCAGTTTCATAAATTATGTTTGTATGCACATCATGGTGTACATTTTTGTGTCTTCAATATAAACTCCTAGAACTGGAATTACAGGATCAAAAGTGAATGCTGTATGAGTGAGTATGTGTTATGACTGTCCATCCAGAAAGACTTTATCAAGGTTTGCTTTTACCAGCTTTGTGAAAGAGGACTGCTTGTTTTGCTGTGGCTTCCCCAACATTGTATAACAGTTGTTTTCAGGGTTTGTTTTTTTTTTTGACCAGAGAGTAAAAATGGCTTATCAAAGACGTTTGCAACTGTTTTTTGTAAGCTTTTTATGGCTTTGTGTATCTTTTGTACCTATCTCTTGTCAACGTGCCTTCCAGGTGGCAAAGAATATACCTGCCAGTGCTGGAGATGCAAGAGACATGGGTTCAATCCCTGGGTCAGGAAGAGCCCTTGGAGTTGGCAATGGCAACCCACTCTAGTATTCTTGCCTGGAAAATTCCATGGGCAGAAGAACCTGGCAGGCTACAGTCTGTGGGTCCCAGAGAGTCAGGCATGACTGAGTGACCGAGGACTTGTCGGTGTATGTGTTAGAAACATACATTTTTCTTAGATACTTGGTGAAGCCACTCATGCAGTAAGGATACTGATATTTTGTCATGATGGGGTGAATATTTTTCCCAGCTGTTTCTGTTTTATAATGGCATTATATGATTTATAAATTTTAGCATTAAACTGAGAAAATTCTTTGCTATCCGAAAGCAATATATGTATGTAATTTACAACTCAAGATTTCTAAGTTTTAAAGTCGTTTATGTTTAGGTACTGTTAAAGGTAAGGCCCTAACCTGTCTTTCTTCCCCTTGAAGTAACCAAATCTACTCACCCAGGTAAGAATTTCTACTATACGTTCCAAATTCAGCCTCTCACTGAACACCTGTAGAACAAGGCCACATAATTGGTAAACAACCTGTTAGACAGTGTAGGCTTCACTTGGTCTTACAACCTGCTTCCATGTGATTTCTGTGTCAGTGAGGACACGATCGGCTGTGCTGTAACAAACAGCCCACATCCCATCTCTGCCTTGTCCGGAAGGGATACCTGTCACTTCCCTCTGAAAATCCCATTGGCAATATAGAGGGCTTCCCCGGTGGCTCAGATGGTAAAGGGTCTGCCTTCAATGCAGGAGACCTGGGTTTGATCCCTGGGTTGGGAAGATCCCCTGGAGAAGGAAATCGAGACCCACTCCAGTATTCTTGCCTGGACACCCCCATGGACAGAGGAGCCTGGCGGGCTACAGTCCATAGGGTCGAAAAGAGTGGCTGAGCGACTAACGCTATCACTGGGCAATGCAAAGCTGACTTCTGTATTACCCATTATCCTGGCCTTATTTGTGTTCAGAGCCCATTTCGAATGCTAAGTCGGAAGAGCTGATCGTGCGTGTGCTGGCCAGTCATGCGTATCATAGCCCCGTTTGAGTGTGATAGCCAGCTCATGTGTGTGTGCTTAGTCGCTCAGTTGTGTCCGACTGTTGGCGACCCCATGGGCTATATAGCCCACCAGGCTCCTCTGTCCACGGGATTTTCCAGGCAAGAATGCTAGAGTGGGTTGTCATTTCTTCCTCTGAGGGATCTTCTCAACCGAGGGATCGAACCCACGTCTCCTGCACTGGCAGGCTGAATCTTTACCACTGAGCCTCCTGGGAGGCCAATAGCCAATCATACACGTATATTAAATCTTTGTTTGCACCCAGAGATGCTGTTTTCTTCTAACAGTCCAGATTCAAACTTTTATTGGGACACATATTAAAGCTTAAGCTTAAACATGCCCTTTAACTTAGGTGATAGTTTCCAAATACCCGTTCAGCCACCACCATCTCCCTCCATTATCATGATTGAATACTAGGAGTCTGTTTTGCTGGAGTGAGAATAACACAGGGTCAGATTCACGTCAAACTGCCACTCATTAAATGCACGATAAACACATCTTAATAACCTGACGATTCCATGTGCTACCCTAAAGGTATTTTCAGACATTATTTCCAAAACACGTTCTTGTTCCAAGTAATGTGAGTAGGCCTCACAATTAACTAATTTCCAGCCAAGTCTGAAATATCAAAGGTTAGTGCCCAGAGATGGTAGCGTGTAAAAGAATGGGAGCTCTTGTTTTCACGTTCAGCTGTGTTGATTTTACAACTTCAGGACTGGAAAATGGCCAGAAGCCTGTATTAACCTTCTTTTCAGTCTTTCCTAAGAATTGGCTCATGTCTAGGATGCCGACTAGTAAGTAAGAATTCATGCTTAATTCTGTTGCGCCCAGAGGACACCTCCTGTTATCTGTAGAGTTAACCACGATGGCTAGAGGTTAGGGATTGAGAGTAAAAGTCATGTTTTTAACCCCAGTGTCGGGTATTTGTTTCACCCGGCATCACAGTCAAGCCACCAGAAACGTTTGTGAAGCCCAGAGGAGAAAGAAGTTTCCATGCACATCCACTCGGTTTGGGGCTTAGCCTGTGGTTGCTTGGTCCTTACTGGAGCTTAATTTTTAGCCCCTTCTTTTGGCTGCAGTTTTCGTTCCTATTAATATTTAGCTCCTATAATATTTCCTTGGCCTCCAGATTTATAGGTTAGAATCTTCATGACTGTAGCTTTGTTCCCCGTTTCCCATTTCCGACCCTTCTATCCTCAGGCCCCCGGCCTCTGTTCCTTGGTCAGGCTCTGCAGAGCTGTGCAGCTCGGACTTAAAAGGCTTGCTCCTGTCACTCAAGACACATTGCCGAGAAAATCCAGATACAATATTTTTGATACGATTTGCTTGAACCTGGCTTGCATACTTCAATAAAAGCATAGTTTCAAGTACAAAAAAAAAAAACAAACTGAAATTCATTCAGAAGCAGATAAGTTAGTAACCTTTTCATTCAAATGCAAGATATGTGCAAATAATAACAGAATTTTATAATGACAGTAGCCCTTGCATAGGATTTTTGTTTTTGTTTTCTGTAGCAAACAGCCCAGATTTCAAATTGACTGGAAGCTGGAAAAATACAGACATTACAAACCTATGAATTTTTTCAAAGTAACATAATCCCCTCCAATCTCTTCTTTGCCCTGCCCCCCGCCAAAAAGTTATCTCTTACACTTATTTCTCCCTTGCAGTGTTACATCTGGTAAGAGGTGTTCATCTTGCCATGCAGCCTGATTTCAGGACATGCCTGCTTCCATGCTCTGAGCCCCCTGCCTGGTGACTTGTATCTGACCTCCTTTAGCACCAAAGCATCTCCTAAAACATCTTCTAAGTCATTCCATGTATCTGTCGCTGAGTCACTTCAATAGTGTCTGACTCTGCGCAACCCCATGGACTGTAGCCCACCAGGCTCCTCTGTCCATGATCGGATTCCCCAGACAAGAATACTAAAGTGGAGGCTGTGCCCGCCTCCAGGGGATCTTCCCGACCCAGGGATTGAACCCACATCTCTTACGTCTCCTGCATTGGCAGGCAGGTTCTTTACGACTAGCATCACCTGGGTAGCCCATGTATCACCAGGACCACTTTTCCTGGAGTTGTTTGAATTAGGGTGTGCCCCCAAATGGAGTCCCTCGCAGATATGGTAGAAGACACACGATAGATGTAATAACGTGTTGTTAGCCACCCAGTGTCTGACTCCTGCTCTTTGAGTGTCTGTGTGGCTGCCCAGGTGGCACTAGTGGTAAAGAACTTGCCTGCCAATGCAGGAGACAGGAGAGATGTGGGTTCCATCCCTGGCATGGGAAGATCCCCTGGAGGAGGAAATGGCAACCCACTCCAGTATCCTTGCCTGGAGAATCCCATGGACAGAGGAGCCTGGCGGGCTACAGTCCCTGGAGTTGCACAAATCAGACACGACTGAAGTGACTCAGCACACACGTACGTGGCTTCTCACTACAGAAGCTGAAAACAGCAGACACTGACCCCATGACCGTGTCTTCTACTGCACTCGTCAATTGCACCCACAGCAGCCTGAGGACCAGGAGGCAAGGTGGCGGGGAAGTTTCACGGAGCAGCATTGTGTTGGGGGAGTCAGGGAGCAGCTCAGGGACTGGTGGAAGGGGCTGGCAAGCCGTGGGGTCTGCAGCCTAGCGGTGCAGCTGTGTCCGCAGGGGCCTGGGCCAACCTGTTCTGCTGCATACTTTGTTCCCTGAGGCCCCGAGCCTGGTCCCCCAGGCCTCCTAGCAGTTTGACTGGAGGGGGTCGGACAGAGTCAGACACGACTGAAGTGACTGAGCAGCAGCAGCATACAGAGTTCTAATTGTTTATTGGAAGACAAAAAATTGCACTGCACAGGATCCTAAGAGTTTAGTTCGATTCATCTGCATAGAGGGAACCCAGCCTGATTAGGACTCATGTCAAGAAACAGAACCTAGATCGTCCCTGGCCATCCAGCGGTTAAGGCAGTGCAGGGGGTGCAGGTTCGATCCCTGCTTGGGGAGCAGGGGTCCCTCGTGCCTTGTGGCTAAAAAACCAAAACATAGAACAGAAGCAATACTGTAACAAATTCAATAAAGACTTTAAAACCGATCCACAGCAAATACATCTCAAAAAAAAAGAAAGAAAGAAAGAAAACCTGGTGGAAACCCCACCCACACCTTCACACCCCAGCTCAGAGGATGCTGGCTGGGAGGCACGAGCTAAGGGAGGGCAGGAGAAGGCAACGTTGGGAGAAGCCGTGTGTCAGCTCGCAGACCTGTCTTCCGCGGCAGGGTCCAGGTGTAGGTCTCTTGTGTCCTGATGACACTGAATTGATTAGAGATGGCTTCTGTTCCTTGCAGCCCAAACGGCCTAAAGAGCAACTACTGTTACTTAGGCGAACAGAAAGCATGTAACCATCCCATGAAAACCATGACTTATTCATGCCAAAGTCTCATGAGATGAATGCCTTCAAAATCATTGGCTTTGGAGGGATACCTAAGGACACTTTAGCATGAAAACTGCCATGTCATTTAAAACAGGGATCGCCAACTTCCGGGCGGCGGACTGGTACCTCCTGATAGACCAGAGGTGGCATTAGATTAGAAATAAAGTGCATTGGACCATAAAGAAGGCTGAGCGCCGAAGAATTGATGATTTCTAATTATGGTGCTGGAGAAGACTCTTGAGAGTCCTTTGGACTCCAAGGAGACCCAACCAGTCCTAAAGGATTTCCGAAAGGAAATCAGTCCTGAATATTCATTGGAAGGACTGATGTTGAAGCTGAAACTCCAGTGCTTTGGCCACCCGATGCAAAGAGCTGACTCATTGGAAAAGACCCTGATGCTGGGAAAGATTAAGGTGGGAGAAGAAGGGGACGACAGAGGATGAGATGGTTGGATAGCATCACTGGCTCGATGGACATGAGTTTGAGAGATAACTCTGAGCGATAATGAAGGACAGGGAAGCCTGGCATACTGCAGTTCATGGGGTCTCAAAGAGTCAGACATGACTTAGTGACTGAACAGCAAGAACAAAGGGCACAGTAAGTACACTGTGCTTGGATTATCCTGAAGCCACCGTTCCCTCCCCCACCCCCACCCACCACTGGTCACCGTTCCCTCACCCACCCTCACTCACCACTGGTCCTTGGAAAAATGTCTTCCACGAAACCAGTTCCTGGTGCCAAAAAGGTTGGGGACCAGTGATGTAAAGGTTAGGCTTAAGACTGGGGTATTTATAGATTTAGATGTAATCTCCGAACAACGGAGAATAGGGCAATGGCGTGCCAGCAACACCCCATCGATTCGTGAGTCATGAGCTTTAGTAAACCATTCCTCTGAGTGCCTGCTCGTGTGGCCACAGGAGGAGAGCATTAAGAACCTGGGCTGAAAGATGCTGCCTTCAGAAAAGTTTCATGATTTTAAGTGGCACCAAGCCTCACACACTCATTTCCTAGAGAAGCCTGTGTCGAGTCACGCCCGATGTTGGGGAGAAAGTGAAAACAGCGACACCAAACAAAACCAGGTATCTTATGCTGGTGTGTTTGCTAATAGCCCGTATGTGTCCAGGTTAATGAAATGCATTCACAAGCCTCTGCCAGACGTTAAAGAAAGCAGCTGTGAGTTCTCATCCTGTGAACCCTACAAGCCACCGAAGCAATTTAGCTGATGGCTCTGCGTATCCACTTATGCTAAGACAGTGTGGGCTGTCTCCTCTTGTGGTCATTTTGCCGTTTGGATACGCTTTAAGACTAAGGAGGGTGTCCAGGGCATTTTAGGAAAGCTGGGTGGGTGGCGGTCAGCGGTGACCCATGCATGCATCCACTCAGAGTTTCAAGTGCTTTGAACTGTATTTTCTTATTTATTTTACTCATTTAGCCTTAGCTAGATGTGTTTATTTGCAAATATTTGCTTAGCGCTTGCCGTGCAAAATTCAGTAGAGAATTTATAATTTTGTGACATTGTCTTCACTTAGAATTTCTTCCATGACAAACTTCAAAAGGTCAGAGATTTCGTCTGTTCCGGTTTGTGAATCCCCGGCCTTGGGGTTGGGGAGGGAGACAGTGACTGGCTCAGGAAAGGAGCTCAGAATATAGCTTTCGTGTGAATCGCTTTGTGATGTGTTGATCCCCAAAAGGGACTGGATCCCTTAAAAATTATGGTTTGACATACTTGAGGTAGAATAGAGAGCAGTTGGAAGGTGAATGGACTTAGAGCCTGAGGTCATATGCTGGTTCTGAGATTTATTAGCTGGACCTGCTTTCGGGCACCTGAACTTTGAGCCTGGATCCTCACCTGTACAATGGGAGCGACTTGACTGCTCCACAGGTGTCTTCTGAGTATTGGAAGAAGACGTGTGTATGCGGTCCCTGGCACAGGGTGCCATAGTCATTGCCGTAGGCACCGTGGAAGTTAAATGGTCAAGAAGGAAGGCTCTAGAATCAGGCCTGGGCTGTGGTCTCAGCGGTAGCATCGTTTTACCCTGTGATGCATGTCAATTTCACGGTCCCCTGCCTGGCACAATGTGAGTGATAAATTATCATTATTATTAACAATAAGAGGTAGTTATCCGTCTGGTTGTGTTACTATTAAATTAACTCCTCTAAAAGGACACACAAAACAGAGAGATTCAAATCCATTTAGGAGGGAGAGAAATAAATTTTAGAGGCACTCTGGATGAGAAAATCTCTATAATTGAGCACCAGATTTGGCTCTGGGTTTCCTGGCAACCAGGGCAATAAATACAAAGAACACAATGGTCTGTATAATTATTATTATCAGTTATAATTAGTCAGCTA
Organism: Bos taurus; assembly: GCF_002263795.3. NCBI lineage: Eukaryota > Metazoa > Chordata > Mammalia > Artiodactyla > Bovidae > Bos > Bos taurus. Next base: position 96,657,047 of record NC_037336.1, read on the forward strand.
GAGCTGCTGGGTCCAGTATGCTTGCTACACGCAGCTCTTCCTGAGTCTCTGAAATGTCGCTCATTTGCGCTGAGATGCACTGTGAGAGGAAGGTGCCCTGGGTTTTGGAGACTTAGTGTGCAAAACTGAAATAGCTCATTGAAAAAGTTTTGTATTGCCTGCATGTCAAAATTATGCTGTTCTGGTTATTGGGATTAAATAAAATATACTGTTAAAATTAATTCTACCTATTTCTTTTTGTTTTTTCAGTGTGGCTATTAGAAAATTAAAAATTCCACGGGACCTGTCTGGCGGTCCAGTGCTTAAAACTCCGTACTTCCATTGCAGGGGTAACGCCGGGTGCAGGAAATAAGATCCCACGCGCCACAGGGTCCAGCCCCCACCTCCAAAAAATGTTCCATACGTGGCTCATGGTTATATCCCTACTGGAGGATACGACTCTGAAACTCTCATTACTCTAAATGGAATTTTTAGTACTTATAATTTATATCCAAAATATTAATATAATTATATAATGTAATTATACAATTATGATATAACATCAAATACAATAAATAAGAAATGTAATAAGGTGTTATAAATATACAATTACACTGTAATTATTAATAAAATAGTAATAGAAATATAAACAATATGTTATATATTCATATATTATCATATATTTTATATTATTTATAAAATAGGCTTTTGATGTCCAAATAGGTAATATCTTCTTTTGTGTGTTTGTTGTATTATTTTTTAATTTTTATTAAAACTAAAAAACATTTTTTTGGCCATGTGGCATGTGGGATCTTAGTTCCCTGACTGGGGATTGAGCCTGCACCCCCTGCCAAATAGGTAATATCTTCACTTACAGTTTTAAAAAGAGTTTGACAAGTATCTTAGTGAAGGAGAGAGATAACAACAATTATATCAATAGCAGCTTCCCGAATGTTCGCTTACATGCTGGGCACAGTCCCAGTTTCTTTCCAGATATCAATCACTTAAAAATTCATAAGTGGTAGGATTATTCTTGTGTTACACCAGGAACCCTTAGAAACTGGTATAAGGACATCCGTCTTCTCTTTTTTCCTTCCTCTTTGGTGTCACTCACAGCTGCAGACAGGCGCTGGGCAACAAATGGTGTTCAACAAATTGGTGTGTAAATAAACAACTAAATGATGCCTCTTCTCTCCTGTATCATGTGTGAGCTCTAGTTCTTTTAAATCTCAGTAACAACAGGACATTTAAAACTCTATAAAACTTGGGAATAAACTGTCACCTGAAATCACGTTGTAGCTTGAAGTCTGCAGGAAGAACTTGGCACCAGAAATGAGGTGAGTCTGTTGAGAGACTCCCGGACTCAACTGTGCTCTGATCAGGGCCTGGAGATAAACTGAGTTACAATAACTAAAGAATTAGCTTTTCCCTGCAGGCAGGTAAAAAGCATCTCTAAATTTTCTGAAATGCTTGTATATTTTGGAGAAACTTATTCAACTTGTTTGGAATCTGAGTCTGTTAAAAAAACAAACAAGTATTTCAAAGAATATATGGTTTTCACTACAGGCAAAGGTGTTTAAAAAAAAAAAAAAAGAGTCCATGGATCTGATTTCTTATCTCCAGCCCTGTATACCCAACTGAGACCAGCAGAAGTAAACTGGAATTTAGGATTTACAATGTAACTGCAATCAAAACCAGAAAGATGTGCCCAGTTCTGCATGAGAATTGCAAGAAGGGTCGGGAAAACACTCTCTTTATGGTTTCACAACCTGCTGAGACAGGAAACAGAAAACATTCAGAAGAGTTTCAGAGGTGATGACAGGTTTGGAAAATAGGTCTAACAAACAAAGAATAGAGTAGGTGGTGTTATTTTTTTCCGAGGAATAGAGAGGAGGTTGGTAGTGACAGAATCCAAGGACAGCATTGTACAGGCACCGGTTCACGGCAGGATCCCAGATGCATCATGGCACGAGTGTGGATTTCAGTTTAAATTTAAAGCTACCGTCTCTTCACAATCAGACCTGTGAGCCAATGGTCTGGCCAACAGGGAAAGGAAAGAATCGTTCTGGAAGTCCCTCAGCAGGCCGATCTCTTGGCTACCTGTGATAGTTTGGGGTGTCCTGGACCTGCTGATTGTGACGGAACATGGTTGCCATCCCTAGAAAAAGTGATCTGCCCAGATATTTAAATACGGCTCAGATGGTAAAGAACCGCCTGCAAGAGGGAGACTCAGGTTCGATCCCTGGCTCAGAAAGATCCCCTGGAGAAGGAAATGACAACCCACTGCGGTTTTCTTGCTTGGAGAATCACACAGACAGAGGGGCCTGGCGGGCTATAGGTCATGTAGTTGCAAAGAGACACGATTTAGCAGCTAAAACAACAACAAAACCAGATATTTAGACAATAGCTTTCTCAAATCAGACACTTCATTCAGTGCTTTGTCATTCTCAAAAAAGCCCAGTCACTGAGAATATGAGATATGGAAGTTCAGAGATTGGCTTTTGGTTGCATAAGAACACCTGTCACGTTAACTCCAATGCTTTTCCTTCAGACCATGAGACTAATTGCAGGACTCTGTTTTGAATGTCAAGCTTTCTGAATTGCGGTGTGTATATTCTAATTCAAAACTCCTTGCACTTAACAAGTATAAAAGCACCTTTAGTGATGAGGTGGTGTTTCAAAGGTCCACGTGGCCACTTTTCAGCAGCTGATGGTGGTTCAGAAATGCATGGTGTGGGGTCACAAGGTCTTCAGGGCCACCTACACCATAATGCAAATAAGAACCCGGATGCTTCTGATCACAGAGACAAGTTTCTGCAGCTTAAAAACTTCCATTGTTGTTGTTCAGTCCCTAAGCTGTGTCCGATTCTTTGCTACCGCATGGTCTGCAGCACACCAATCCTTTGTTACCTCCCGGAGTTTGCTCAAATTCATGTCCATTGAGTTGGTGATGCCATCTAACCATCTCATCCTCTGTCACCCCCTTCTCCTTTTGCCTTCAGTCTTTCCTGGCATCAGGATCTTTTCCAGTAAGTTGGCTTTTTACATCAGGTGGCCAAAGTATTGGAGCTTCAGCTTCGGCATTTACTAGTAGATTTACTACTGCTTTGCTAGTAGGTAGGAAACAAATCTCTATAATTGATTCATTTTAGCAAACTAAAATATCTTATTCTACTACCCATATCTCAGTGAAGCCACTTCTGCTCAAAATTTTTAAATGATAAGGAATTGAAGCACTTTGCCACTCAGACATTGGTGGAGTTTAACAGCTGCTTACGTGAAAGACGGGTAGAATCTGAAATCCATTTCCAGCAGATATAATGAACTGCTACTAACACGTCATGCCCCTGACTCACTTTAACTCATGAATGTAGGCATGGCTCTCTGGTGCTTTAAATTGAGATAAAAATTTATTTTTTTAAAAAACACATGTGTTGAGTTAAGGAAAGAACGTTGTCAACATCAGAGCATAGAACAAATAACGATTAAAGATAAGCCTTGGAGGACTTCCGTGGTGGCTCAGCGGTGCAGAATCCACCTGCCAGTGCAGGAGATGCAGGTTTCATCCCTGGTCAGGGAAGAGCCCACGTGCTGAGGAGCAATTAAGCCCTTGTGCCACAACTACTGAGCCTGTTCTCTGGAGCCTGGGAGCCACAACTACCGAAGCCTGTGCTCTGCAACGAGGGAAGCCATGGGAACGAGAAGCCCACCCACCTAGAGAACAGCCCTCGAAGCAACAAAGGACACAGCACAGCCAAAATTAAAATAGATTACTTAAATTTAAAAGATAACATCTTTAAAACGGTAAGCATTAGAGACCTGACCTTGTCATAATTATATTCACTGGAAAGTTTCATGGAGAATCACAAAGACTTCAAACACCCCTCATGTCTCCTTCCTGCATTGCTCCCCAGGATAGTCTAGGTGCCCCAAGATGAGTCATCGGGATGCTTTTTTTGTTTATTTGTTTATCGGAAATTAGTTCAGCACACACGAAAGGCTGGTTATGATTGGTTTTGATGTGAAAACAGATAATCTACTGATCTTGGCCTTTGGAACCTCCAGCTCATAACTGATGACAATTATTGGCCTTGATGACTTCCTGGTCGTCGTTCTCTCTGAGACACGGGGAGTGGCGCCTCATGAATTCTGAGCACCGTTGCTTTATCCCTTGGCTGTTTAGTGAGCCTTGTCCACGTGCTCGTTACTGAGGAGAATGCGGAAGAGACATAGATCTCTGTACCCCCCAGAGATTGCCAACCAGCTCGGGGACAGATGCAGCCCACACAGGACAAGCAATCGTTAAGTGAAGGCTTGGGCTCCCCAAAGTGGCCAGAGGGGCTGAGAATGCCAGGCCCAGGCAGGGAGAGACCTGGAGAGGCTGAGGACTTTGTCACAGAGGAGGTGATGGGCTGGATCCAGAAGGATGGGCAGAGAGCAGGGCAGACACGGCCTGACATGGTTACTTCAGTGTTATCTAATCTCCCAACCAGATCCCACATGCCTGGGCGAAACTGACCTTTTCCTCTTTGGCCAGCCCAGAGCCTGCACACAGTCGGTGAATAATAAGCTCCCCTGGAATGAGGGTATCCTGCAAGTGCTGAAAATTAAGGGGAGGGAGGGCTTAATTTGCAATTATTGAAACTGTTAATGTTGATAATGAAAAATCTTTTAAGATCTCTTGTTTTTCTCCTCTAAACATTTCAATGCCTATCATCATGAAAGAGCCAGAGGTCTCGCACGCCTGGCTTAGATTACTTGTTTTTCACTCTACTTTGACAGTGTTCTTTCTTAAACTCAACACGCGTGAGCTTTAAAAACCAACCTTTATCTCAATCTAAAATGCCTAAGAGCCACTTCTAAGAAAGGGAGGCTGATTTGCAAGAGAAACTGGCTGAGGAAGAATCTTTCTTTTTTAAACGCTAATAATTTGGTGCGTGCTCAGTCACTCAGTCATGTCCGACTCTGCGACCCCATGGACTGTAGCCCGCCAGGCTCCTGTGTCCATGAGATTCTCCAGGCAAGAATACTGGAGTAGGTTGCCATTTCCTCCTCCTGGGGATCTTCCCCATCCAGGGATTGAACTTGAGTCTCCCAAGTCTCCAGCATCAGCAGGCGGATTCTTTACCATGGTGACACCTGGGAAGCTCTAATAATCAGGAGATGAAATCATTGAATTTGGAAATCTGAGAGCTGTGGGCAGTGCACTACGGACCCCAGATGTAAGGAAGCCCCCCAGGACGGGGTTGCACCGGGCACGCGGTGTCCATTCAAGTGAGGAGTGTGCGGGGACAGATGAGGGTGAGGACCAGCCTGTGTCCGGAGGACAAGGGCTGTCTCCATGTGCAGGCGTGATGGCTGCTTTTTCACGTTCAAGGAGGAAGGGGGAGCACACCTGGAACCCAGATGAAGTAAGCAGGGTGCCCTCCCACACACCTGCCCTCGTGAGGCCAAGGTGTGTGGCCCCTTTGCACACGCCCCTGATGGCCTCATCCTAGCAGAAGGGGAGGGCTGGCCGTCCACGGGCACAGAAGTTTGGCTTCTGATGTGTCCCAGCCACCTGCAGGGCTTCTGCTTTCACACTGGCCCCCAGTGCCCAGCGAAACGGAACCTGGGGAGGCTCTCACGGCCAAGGGATCCGGGATGGATGAGTCACACCAGGCTGCCAACTGAGAGGAAGCATTCCAGTCCCTGGGTCTCAGTCCTCCGTGGGTTTACACATGGACCAGGGCGAAAACTCTCAGAACCTGGCCCAAGCACCTCGGGCTCAGGCCAAGGCGCTGCTGCTGGGGAACCACGGCCACTCCGAGGTGAATTTTAACTCGCCCTCTTGTTGTGACAGCTGGTATTAGACAAAGAATCAAAAATGGAGACTCTAACCTGATATGTGTGTGTGCTTAGTTGCTTCAGTTGTGTCTGACTCTTTGCGACCCGCCAGGCTCTTCTGTCCGTGGGAGTCTCCGGGCAAGAATACTAGAGTGGGTTGCCATGCCCTCCTCCAGGGGATCTTCCCCACCCAGGAATCGAACCCACGTCTCTTAGGTCTCCTGCATTGGCAGGCGGGTTCTTTACCACTAGCACCACCTGGGAAACCCATACGGATACACAGAGAACAAACTAGTTTCCAGTGGGGAGAGGGGAGGAGGCAATATACGGGTGGGGGAGCGGGAGGTACAAACTGTCGGGTGTAAGATGGGCTCGAGGCTGCAAAGATTTTGTAGTAACTGTTAAAAATTGTATAAACAGTTAAGGGGCTCCCCTGGTGGCTCTGCTGCTGCTGCTGCTAAGTCGCTTCAGTCGTGTCTGACTCTGTGTGACCCCATAGACGGCAGGCCACCAGGCTCCCCTGTCCCTGGGATTCTCCAGGCAAGAATACTGGAGTGGGGTGCCATTTCCTTCTCTAATGCATGAAAGTGAAAAGTGAAAGGGAAGTCGCTCAGTTGTGTCCGAATCCTAGTGACCCCATGGACTGCAGCCTACCAGGCTCCTCCGTCCATGGGATTTTCCAGGCAAGAGTACTGGAGTGGGGTGCCATTGCCTTCTCTGCCTGGTGGCTCAGTGGTAAAGAATCCGCCTGCCAATGCAGGAGACACAGGTTTGATCCCTGATGCAAGAAGATCCTACGTGCCTTGGAACAACTACACCTGTGCTCTACCTCCCTGAATCCCACACTCTAGAGCCTGTGCTTCACAAGAGAAGCCACGTCGATGAGAAGCCCGTGCATCACAAGGAAGAGCAGCCCCGTGCTCACCGCAACTGGAGAAAAGCTTGCACAGCAGTGAAGACCCAGCACAGCCAATAAATAAATAAAATTGCTTAAAAACAATTTTTTTAATGTTAAAAACCACAACTCCTCCCCAAACCCCCAAATTGCACAAAAAGTAAAATCTAAAGCATGCTAGGAATGCATGTGTGCTAACTCACCTCAGTCATATCCAACTCTCTGTGATCTCATGGACGGTAGCCCGCCAGGCTCCTCTGTCCATGGGATTCTCCAGGCAAGAATAGTGGAGTGGGTTGCCATGCCCTCCTCCAGGGGATCTTCCTGACCCAGGGATGGAACCTGTGTCTCTTAACGTCTCCTGCATTGCAGGCGGGTTCTTTGCCACTACTGCCACTTGGGGAGCCCATGCTAACAATAAGCACATACAAAATATAAAGTGTAATACATCAAAAAGGGAAACATTTCAAAACCAATTTAAAAAATCACAGTAAGGAAAAAAAAAGGCTCTAAACTGAGACAAATAAGTTGGCCAACCAGGAGCCTCTGTGGTTTGCACACAAAGAGAATGACATTTGAAATGCCTCTCTTCCTGATCCCCAAGATCATCCCACCCTCGTCACCATGCCACAGTGAGCTCCGTCTGTCCATCTGTCCCCACGAACTGCATGTGTCTTTCTTCTCCTCCTCTCTCCCGCAGTGACCCCCCTGCTGTGACATCCCACTGGTCTCACTTGAGAGAGGCTTGTCCGACACTTGAGAGAGTCGCTCAGGCCTGTCCGACTCTCCATGACCCCACGGACTATACAGCCCATGGAATTCTCCAGGCCAGAATACTGGAGTGGGGAGCCTTTCCCTTCTCTAGGGGATCTTCCCAACCCAGGATCAAACCCAGGTCTCCCGCATTGCAGGCAGATTCTTTGCCAGCTGAGCCACCAGGGAAGCCCAAGAATACTGGAGTGGGTAGCCTATCCCTCCTCCAGGGGATCTTCCCAACCCGGGAATCGAGCCGGGGTCTCCTGCATTGCAGGAGGATTCTTTACTGACTGAGCTATGAGGGTCTGTCAAGGCCCTGCTCAAATGCCACCTCCTGCCTGAAGTTGACTCTCATCAGCCTCCTTCCAGAAGGGCCCACATGTGTCGCTTTATGACAGTCATGTTTTGGACACTTGGACGATTCTAGCTCTATGGTCAGTTGGTCAATACAACGTTTTCAACTTCCTCTGCTGCATCAGATGCAGAATTAGAGCAAAGATACAAAGAAAACCAAAGATCTAATGTGACAACTGGCTTTGGGTCTTACACCGATATATATGAATCCTAATAAAGATGTTATATAATATTTACATAATAGGTTTATATCACATTTATATGTAAATGTTAATCCTCTGATGTATAATAGATATACAGTATATTTTATAATATTTATAATATACTTCTAGTACTTATATTTATTAACAAATATAACCCAGGAATTTGTCTGATACATGCCTGAGTCCTAACCCAAGGGTTCTGATTCACTGATTCCTGGGTGGGGCCTAGTGATCTGCATTTCCATATAGAGCTTGCAATGCCTGTGGTCTGAGGATTCTGTTGGGAGGAATACAAGCCTAGGCGGGGCTGAGCTACTGTGACTTCCCTCCTTTCTCCTGTTCCCCTCTTACTGAGCTCTCTCTCAGCGCTGGACACCCTGTATGATGGTTAATTTTATGTGTTAACTTGGCTGGGCTGCAAATAGAGAGCCTTTTATTTGCTAGTATGTAAGTATATAGACACAGACCACCCAAAAAGCCATTAGGATTCTCTACTGTCAGTGTTAGAATCCAGGTTATTTCTTTTCTTTCTAATACTTTTCATCCCTTCTAGCCTCACATGATGTGAGTTAACACTGCTTTTATGCCTCATGTACCTGTGCGTTGCCAAGTCACTGCAGTGCTATCTGACTCTCTGCAACCTTATGAACCGTAGCCTGCGAGGCTTCTCTATCCATGGGATTCTCCAGGCAAGAATACTGGAGTGGGTTGCCATGCCCTCCTCTAGGGGATCTTATCGATGGAGGGATTGAATCCATGTCTTTTGCGGCTCTTGTATTGTAGGCGGATTCTTCACCACTGAACCACTAGGGAAGTCCTTATGCCTCATAGTGAAAGTCTATTTTATATAGTTTTTTTTTTTTTTTTCTTACTTGTATCCACTTTGGTCGTCTCTCTCTAGAACATCTTTTAGAAAATCTGCCTTTTGATGCTTTTTAGGGTCTACTTATACCGCAGTGATTATTACCTTATAGCTTCCCAGGTGGCTCAGTGGTGAAGAATCCTCCTGCCAATGCAGGAGGTGTGGGTTCAATCACTGATCCGGGAAAGATCCCCTGGAGGAGGAAATGGCAACCCGCTCCAGTATTGTTGCCTGAGAAATCCCCTGGACAGAGGAGCCTGGCGGGTTACAGTCCATGGGTCGCAAAAGAGTCAGATACATCTTAGCACCTAAACAACAACAATAAACAATTGTTACCTTAGGGTTATTTCCCCAGTTAGATCCCTCCATTCATCCATGAGTTTATTTTTTCAACATGTAATATGTATCGGATCTTATCCTAGGTGCTAAAGATAGTGATAGGAAAAAATATTGCCTGCTCTTGAGAAGGTCACAGGGTAAGAAATATGCCTGTCATCAACCAGATAAGAGATGTAGATAGTGCTAAACTAAGAGTTTGCTGAGTGCCAAAGAACTGATGCTTTTGAACTGTGGTGTTGGAGAAGACTCTTGAGAGTCCCATGGACTGCAAGGAGATCTAACCAGTCCATCCTAAAGGAGATAAGACCTGAATATTCATTGGAAGGACTGATGCTGAAGCTGCAGCTCCAGTACTTTGGCCACCTGATGCGAAGAGCTGACTCACTGGAAAAGACCCTGATGCTGGGAAAGACTGAGGGCAGGAGGAGAAGGGGTCGACAGAGGATGAGATGGTTGGATGGTATCACCAACTCAATGGACATGGGTTTGAGTGGACTCTGGGAGTTGGTGATGGACAAGGAGGCCTGGCGTGCTGTGGTTCATGGGGTCCCAAAGAGTCAGACACGACTGAGTGACTGAACTGAACTGAAGAGTTTGCCTGAGATGTTATGGGGGCCTTAGGGGGAGCACCTCACTGTCAGGGTGGGGCAGGCGTATGAAGTCTTCCCAGAGGACGTGGGAGCCCCCGAAACCACACGTGGAAGGAGGGGTGGCACTGTCGTGTGGGAAAGGGGGGCAGAAGCCCCCGGCAGAGGGCATGGGGGCCCGGCTTGGCTCCTCACTGGTTCTCCGTGCCTGGTTCCGGGCTGTGCACAGTCTACGCTTTTTGGTTTGAAGGAACCTGAAACTGATTTAGAAGCTGCAGTTTCACAGTTCTCTAAAAGTCCCACCTGGATGTCTGAACGAGAAGCGAAAGGATGAGGATCAGGCAAGTTCTGTGGCCCTTTTGGTGGGGAAATGACTGAAATTTTTGGCCAGCAAGCAAAAGCAAGCTGTCTCAGAGATTTCATTTTTCAAAGTCCCCCCTGCCAGGCCCCCCATTCCTCGCATCGACCGGATCCTGAAGCGGGTGAAGGAGTCAGAGAAGGGGCGTGGGCTCCTCTGACGTTCGCTGCTTGTGTTTCTGGAGGAGGCTCTTCACTGCGGGTTTCCACTAACACATCTCCCACCCTCCGGACTCCAGCTTGTTCTAGGTTGGCGCCCTCTTCCTTTTCCTTTATTAGTTTCAATAGTAACAATCCAACCATTGAAAAGAAGAGCGAGAGTAATTTTTTGTCCTTTGTTTAATGATTCAGAGCCTGTGGGCGGGGGCTGGGGACTCTCTTTATATCCCTTGTTTGCACAAAGAAGCATCTCTGAAATAAGGGATGATTTGGATCCTGGTGGAGAAATAAGAAAAACAGTCAAATTACCTCTCAGGAAAAAAAACAAACAAACAAAACTGAGGGAGATTTTATCTAACTTGCCAATATTCAAAACACAAAGACCAAAAGTAAATGTTACAAGGACTGCTTAAAAGGTGTGGCAACTAATTATCTTTTGTACGCATTCAATTCTTGTGTGCTTTACGGTTGCTGTTCAGTTGTTCTGTCCGACTCTTTGTGATCCCATGGACTGCAGCACACCAGGCTTCCCTGTCCATCATCATCTCCCTGAGTTTTCTCAGACTCATGTCCATGGAGTCGGTGATGCCATCCAACCTTCTCACCCTGTCTCCCCCTTCTCCTCCTGCCTTCAGTCCTTCCCAGCATCAGGGGCTTTTGCAATGAGTCAGCTCTTCACATCACGTGGCCAAAGTATTGGAGCTTCAGCTTCAGCATTTACTAATGCTTTACTAGTGCTTTACTCAGAGAAGGCAATGGCACCCCACGCTAGTACTCTTGCCTGGAAAATCCCATGGACGGAGGAGCCTGGTGGGCTGCAGTCCATGGGGTCGCTGAGGGTCGGACACGACTGAGCAACTTCACTTTCACTTTTCCTTTCATGCATTAGAGAAGGAAATGGCAACCCACTCCAGTGTTCTTGCCTGGAGAATCCCAGGGGCGGTGGAGCCTGGTGGGCAGCCGTCTACGGGGTCGCAGAGTCGGACACAACTGAAGTGACTTAGCAGCAGCAGCAGCAGTGCTTTACTAGTCAGTAGAAACAGAGGTCAGAGTATCTTTTGGGGGAAAAAATCCACATATGAAAGGCCTAGTTTAGTTTTTCCTTGCTAGGCGTGAGGTTCTTTTCACCCTATCACTGAGTCACTCTTTCTCCCCGTGTGCCAGAGTGAACAGGAATCTACCCCTCTGGTCATGAGAAGATCAGGAGGCTTGTACTCTGGTCTTCCTGCCTCCGCAGAGCTACCAACGAGCCACTGGAGAGGTGAGGGCAGGGGTGGTGAAGAATTCAGGTGGAAAGCTCACAAAAACCATAGGGATGGGAGAAGCTTACTCCAAGTAAAATGTGCTCCCATGCTCATAATAATTAAAAAACGATAGTCTTAGAGGTTTTGCTGTTGTTGTTTTTAAAAGAAAGATGTAACCCTATATATAGCATTTGTTGTTGTTTTTCAGTTGCTCAGTTGTGTCTGATTCTTTGCCACCCCATGGGCTGCAGCACGACAGGCCTCCCTGTCCTTCACCATCTCCCAGAGTTTGCACAGACTCATGTCCATTGAATCGGTGATGCCATCCAACCATCTCATCCTCTGTGCTCCCCTTCTCCTCCTGCCTTCCATCTTTCCCAGCATCAGGGTCTTTTCGAATGAGTCAGTACTTTGTATCAGGTGGTCAAACTATTGGAGCTTCAGCTTTAGCATCAGTCCTTCCAATGAATATTCAGGGTTGATTTCCTTTAGGATTGACTGGTTTGATCTCCTTGCAGTCCAAGGGACTCTCAGCACCATAGTTCAAAAGCAACAGTTCTTTGGCGTTCAGCCTTCTTTATGGTCTAACTTTCACATCTGTACATTTATAGTATAGCTTGGCATAAACATTATTTTTTATTATCTTGCCACAAAACCATAAAATTTACTTTCTGCTAATACGTTAGCCTTGATAAGATGCTGCTGCTGCTAAGTCACTTCAGTCGTGTCCGACTCTGTGTGACCCCGTAGACGGCAGCCCACCAGGCTCCCCCGTCCCTGGGATTCTCCAGGCAAGAACACTGGAGTAGGTTGCCATTTCCTTTTCCAATGCATGAAAGTGAAAAGTGAAAGGGAAGTTGCTGAGTTGTGTCCAACTCTTAGTGACCCCATGGACTATAGCCCACCAGGCTCCTCCATCCATGGGATTCTCCAGGCAAGAGTACTGGAGTGAGGTGCCACTGTCTTCTCCGGATAAGATGCTAAGGCATTATAATGATGCCCTTAACACTGATACATACTAGATACACAGACAGATAGATACCTATCCCTATGTTGATGGGGATGACAGAGGATGAGATGGTTGGATGGCATCACTGACTTGATGGACATGAGTTTGGGCAAGCTCTGGGAGTTGGTGATGGCCAGGGAAGCCTGGCGTGCTGCAGTCCATGGGGTCGCAAAGAGTTGGACAAGACTGAGCAACTGAACTGAACTGATGTTGGTTCAGAGTTTGTAGTAGTGGCAGCATGTGTCAGAGCAGGGCCTGAAAGTCGCGGTGAGCAAAGTTCACAGTGTTTTGTAGCTTAACCTAAGTTGGACCTTTGGTAGAGCTTTAACCTGGGCTTTTGCAGCTCACTTTAAAGAAACTTAATAAGGGTTCTGTGAATTTAGTCTTGAGGACAGAGTGAGACACAATTCTCTGAAGATTTTATTGTCATTGTTTTTAAGAACATGGTTAAAGGCATGAGATCAGCTATGTGCTAAACAATTTAGAAACAAAAATCTAACGATGATCACAGTTCATTAATGTTAAAGAAACCCTACTTCCCAAAGGCAACAATATTTCCTGAGTTTCTCCAATGTTTGGGGCACTAAACAAAGCCTCAGTGCCCTCCCTCCAGGACTGTTCCAGTGGAGGTCAGGGGTCAGTGGTGGATGACAGAAGGGGTCTGTCCTGAAGGAGTGGACACCCCAGCAGGAAAGGAGGGCTGTGAGGGTCTGGGTATGGACAGAAAATCATGCACTTTAATTGAACACGTAGTACGAATTAAGTAAGGCTCACACAAGTGAAGCCGTAACCTAATCAGCTAAATGTAAATTTGTTTGGTTCCTGCTGAAATAGTACCCTCAGGCTCCAGTGGCAAAGAAAAAAAAAAGAAATCAATAGAGAAAAGGAGAGGGTCTGTTTGACTATATAATATGTAAAACTTTTGTCTTCCAAGAAAGATTCTGGCTTGGAAGATTGTAAAGGAAAATTAGGAAAACTAGAATTACAGAAAACTGGTCAATACTTTTCCAAGCTTCCTTCTACACACTGGCCTTGAATCAGTGTGAAAATACTAGCTTTTGTAAAGTCAGTTTACCCCCTTGGAACAAATATTTTAAAATCACCATTTGGATGGATGCTGATTCTCAGCCTGTAGGAAGGCCCTCGTCTCATTCCTGCCCTAGGGAGAGCATGTCACCAGGGGAGAGGTGGCCTCCTAAGAAGAAATGCTGGAAGGGGACGACTGGAAAGGGCCGGGCAGGTGAAAGGGTGATGGAACGGGATCTCTGTTTGCACAATCTGAGTAGCAGGACCACGTCTCGAGCATTTGACAAACTCAAAAGAGTCTGGCAAGGGCTTTATTGGTAGAGCAACGAAATGTCAATAAAATGGATCTGATAAGAGTGATAGGGCTTCCCTGGTGGCTCAGATGGCAAAGAACTTGCCTGCAAATGCAGGAGCCTCGGGTTCAACCCCTGGTCGGGAAGATCCCCTAGAGAAGGAAATGGCAACCTGCCCCTGTATCCTTGCCTAGGAAATCCCATGGACAGAGGAGCCTGGTGGGCCATAGTTCATGGGGTTGCCAAGACTCGGATGTGACTTAGTGATTAAAGAACGACAAAGAGTGATGTGCTTCGATGGAGATTCAGAAAGGTTTTGGGGGCTGCAGCGTGAGAATAGACGGGGTGGGGAGTGAGCATGCTGACACCGGGAGGGCTGTCATGGTTATCTAGGGGAGATGCCGCCATGGTCTGAGATAGTGAGCCTGGAGAGAAGTGAATGGATTCCAGAGGGTGTCGTGTGTGATGGGACCGGACCCCTGAGTCAGGGGCTGCGTGGGTGGTGGTTCAGATGCTGACCAGGAGAAAGCTGCTGCAGATCATCAAGTCAGAGAGCCCGGGCAAGGAGTTGGGGTGAGGCTGGGGTGGGGAAGAAGGAGACGTACTCAGATCCTGAAATCTGGAACCCTGAACTGCAGAGCTGAAGTGACACAGGACGGGAAGAGAACACGAGTAACACCAAGGGCTGATCAGTTCAGTTGTGTCTGACTCTTTGCGACCCCATGGACTGCAGCACACCAGGCCTCCCTGTCCATCACCAACTCCTGGAGTTTACTCAAACTCATGTCCATGGAGTCGGTGATGCCATCCAACCATCTCAAGGGCTGATACAGGATACAAAATGAACTTGAAGAAAAAATACACAGCACTTAAATTGAACACGTAGTATATTAGTTCACTTGGGTTTCTACATACCTTCCATGATAAGTGTAAATTTGTTTGATGTCTGCTAAAAGAGTACCCTCAAGTGGAAATTAAAACAATAAAGCACACATCTCTCAAGTGCTGGGCTGTATATCGAATATTATAGATTTACAAGCTGGGAGACCCGAGGACAGGCCTCAGGCTGACTGTCTTCAGGAATTATTGTGAACCATGACTGATGCAAAATATTAAAATACCTTTAGAAATATTTATTATTTGGCTGCACCAAATAAACAGTTGTAGTCTGCAGCATGCAGGATCTTTAGTTGCAGCACGTGGGCTCTATTTCTCTGACCAGGATCGAACCTGAATCCCCTGCATTGGGAGCACAGAGTCTTAACCACTGGACCAACAGGGAAGCCCCTCAAAATATTAAAATACTTGAAAGGTTCATTAGTGAGAATAAAGTGCAGTGATTTGGTCCTATCACTATTTCAAAAGAAAATCTGAAATTCAGTAAGAATGTATCAGTTTTCTTTTGAAATAATGGTATGACTAAGTCATTTTATTCAGACCCATCTGTGTAAAACAACATTGTCCCCTTCAAGCTCCTCCCAGTTTACTTCTCTCCATGCCAGTAATCACTGATATGTTAAGTATTCACTTGTTTTTTTATTTATTTATTTTTCTGTCTCTTGTTCGCATCCCCTTACTCAACTAGGAAGTGAACTCTACCAGGAAAAGACTTTGTTTTGCTTACCCCTATACTGCCAGCATCTAGCTTAGTTCCTGGCACACATGGATTTAATAAGTACTTGTTGAATGAATGGTGTTGAATAAATACAATGAATTTCAATTTGGAAATTCAGCACTATCAGGTCATAGAATAATAGACTATCTTAATAGAGAACATTAATAATTTTAAAATTAAAATTATTAAAAAGCAGAGACATCACTTTGCCCACAAAAGTCCGTATAGTCAAAACTATGGTTTTTCCAAAGCTATGGTCCAACTCTCATGAATGTGGGAGTTGGACCATAAAGAAGGCTGAGTGCCGAACTGATGCTTTTGAACTGTGGTTTAGAGAAGACTCTTGAGAATCCCTTGGACTGCGAGATCAAACCAGTCAGTCCTAAAGGAAATCAACCCTGAATATTCACTGTAAGGCCTGAGGCTGAAGCTGAAGCTCCAATAATTTGGCCACCTGATGCAAAGAGCCAACTCACTGGAAAAGACCCTGATGTTGAGAAAGACTGAGGGCAGGAGGAGAAGGGGACGACAGAGGATGAGATGGTTGGATGGCATCACCGACTCAATGGACATGGGTTTGAGCAAACTCTGGGAGATGGTGAAGGACAGAGGAGCCTGACGTGCTGCAGTCCATGGGGTCACAGAGTCAGACACAACTGAGTGACTGAACAACAACAAAACAGTTGTTAAACTACAGAGAAATTTCTGTAAAGTACTGAGTGCACATTAGCTAATTTCACATATACATGCGAAATTCACAAATATGTATATATAATATAATGAACTTTTGAATGTGATACAGCTAACTGGCCTTTAATTGTATCTAAAATTTTTCATCTTGGCCACTCTTCTTACCAACATTTAGTCAATAAGTGTATCTTACATAGTCAAGCTCCACCGAATGAGCTTCTGAACACCAGCGCATTTGAATGAATAGACATGTACTTAATTTTCAATGATGCTTTTTTTGAGTTAAGTCTGAACTTCACCTTTAGGGACATTTATTTTGTCAAGCCTTGCAACTTAAAACCGTGAACCCTGACATGCTCTGTGAGTAAAAGATGCGGTGGAATTTCAACAGTTGTTTCTTTGACTCTGAAATAATCTTTGGAACATCTCCTCGGTGTAGGAGCACTGCAACCCCAGTGTCTGCAAGATCCATACTCCCTTCTTGTGATGCTGAGGTCAGGAGGTTAGATAAGCATTCTTTCCCGCCCTGTAGAGAGCGGGGCGACTTGAAGGTTCTGCGTTTCCAGAGTCTTACTTGTGCTGAAGACGGCGCTTTCAAAGCATAGCGCTCCCCTAGACCCCTCCCAGGACCCCCAGGACCCCCAAAGCTCCGGCGCCCGCGCATGAATGACCAGCGTTGCATCCATTCATCCCTGTCTCTGGACGACGGCCTGTTTGTTCGGCTACGATCGCCCTGCTGAAGTTTACAAAGCACTGGAACGTCTGGAACCGCCGCCTCGCCGAGGCCGCGCCGCCCTGCGCGGGGTGCACGCCCAACGCTGACCGACCACCTGGGCGCACCGGCGCGCACCGCCCGCAGAACACTGATCAGCTGCGCGAAGCCAGACGGCGGCGCCGCGACCCCGACCGGCCGGCCCGCGCCCGCAGCCCTGCCCCGGGCTCCCGCCTTCCCGCCCTCCCGCGCAGGGCTGCTCTCGCCGCCGCCGCCGCGCCCGTAGCCCGGGGAAGCTTGTCCCTCGCCATCCGCCGCCCGCGGAAGCGTGTCCCTCGCCGACCGCCGTAGCCCGGCGCTGGCCGGCCGCCGTCTCCAAGATGGCCGCGGCGCGAGCGGCTCCCGCGGCGGGCTAGCGCGGCGGGGGCGGAGCCGAGCCCCTCCCGCACCCCCGGGGCGCCCCGGGCCCCCCGCGCCCGCCTGCCGCTCGCTGCCCGCCGCGGCCATGCGGGGCCCTGCGCACGGATGAGAGAAGCCGCCGCCGCCGCCGCGCCGGTGCCGCCGCTCGCCTGCGCCGTCACCTCAGCCGCCATGGAGGAGCCGCCGCCGCCTCCGCCGCCAGAGCCTGAGCCCGAGCGCTGCCGGGCGGCGAGGTGAGCGCGGCGGGCCCGGCGCCCAGAGCGGGGCGCGCCCTGGCCCGAGGGGGGCGTGGGGTGTCGGGGTGTTTTGGGGGGCCCTCCGCTTCCCGCCAGGTGCTGCGGGAGCATCCAGGGGGCCGCCGGGGCGCAGCCCGGGGCGGTACCCGGGGCGGGCGGGCAGGGCGGCCGAGTCGCGCGGCCCGGGCGCCGCGGGGTCGGCGGGAGCGCCCATCACGCCGGCCTCGCTGCGGCTTCCCATGCTCGCGGGGGGCGCGCTGGGAGACCCCCCACCCCTGCCCCGCGCTGCAGCCGCGACCCTCGTCTCCAGCGAAAACGCTGCCTCCCCTGCGCCCCTCTCCGAGGCAGGGTGGACGCTCGCGAAGCAGATACACGCTGGTCGTGTCCGTTCTCCTCTTGCCGTCCGTTTTTGTCCACCGCCCTGCCATCCCCGAGGGTGCCTGCTGAGAAACTGCATTTAAGCTCTGCAAACAGGTTGCTTTCTTTTTCCGAGGGCACCCCCCCCCCCCCCCTTCCCCGGCCGTCGGTAGGAGCCCGGTGCAGGCGGTTGCTCGCACGTGCATATCAAGTAAAGGACCGATTTGTGCCCAACTTGGCTCCCCCGCCACCACCCCCGCGGGAAAGTTCCAAGATGGAACTTTGGTACCCAAAGCGTGCATGTGGCGTTCGGTTCCCCTGGAGACTGTGTTCCGCAATGATTATGCCGTTTTAGTGACTGGGAGACGGAAACGCACCATAACCCAGGAGCACTCCGCTCCTCTTGCGTGCCTCTGTTTGTCCATTCAAATGCCCTCTTACCCCCTGTCCTCTGCATCGCCCCGTATAAACTTGGAGACTGCTGCCCCCTGTCCTGTAAGGAAAATAACTTCCACATCTGCTCCTGCATCTTAACTGTCTTGCTGTATAGTTGCAGGAATAAAGGAGTTAAGTGTCCTTTTTCCTCCTTAAAGAAGTTTTAAAAGTCCGTAGCTGTAGTTTGAACCGAATACAGGAACCACATTCGTGCTTGTTATGACCCAGTCGGCCCAAACAGATGTGTTTTTTTTTATAAGCTGTGAAGAAAGTCCTCCTTCATTTTCCTTCATTCCAAACTCCTGAGATACTCTGGTGAACTTTTAGGGAACAGCTTCTCTAAGTCATGATACGTGGTGCAATGAGAATTTGTTTGGGTCCTTTGGAATGTATCTAACATTTTTAGAGCTTTTGTCAGAAAGTTTGTGCATTTGTTAGTAGAGTCATTCTTGAGTATTTTGACCCCTGTAAGGTTCTCTTTAAAACTAATAGTAGCGAGCCCTTATCCCTTAAAACACGCTGTTTCTTTTGCTTATGTTAATCATTTAATCTTGACCAACAGCCTTATGAGGTATGTCCTATTACTGTCTCTTTTCAAGATGAGGAAACTGAGGCACAGTGTTAATTGTTTTGTCCAGGCTTTCACAGCTAGTGCTGAGCTCAGGTCTGGCTGCACTTTCCCTGTGTCTGATCCCCATAAAAAGGAGATGTGATTTCATGATACAAATGAGCAGATCAGAAGTTGTAAGTCTGTGCAGCTGTACTCTGGGAAAAAATGGATGTGAGCATTCTTAACTAAAAGTAAAAGGAACAGAGAGAATTGAAAATGTGCTGTTAAAAATGACTTTCTCTAATGATGAAAAGAAACCTTGAGTTTTCAGCCAGGTCTCTGTCTTTGTTATAGTAGAAATAGGTCAGGATAATGGGCTTCATCCAGCTTCAAGTGAGCAGCAGTGTACGGAACAAGCAGATCTTAGAAATATTTTTCTTAGCAACATTGCAGTTAATTTTACAATAGCAAATCTGTAAAGCATTACTTGACAGAGCTGTTATTTTCTCTTCTGTACATCCTCATTGTTACCACCACCTCTTCAGTGTGCAGAGCTGACCTCTGACCAGTTTACTGTAGATCATTAGTAGATGATGTTTCAGGGCTTCTGCAGTTGTTTGTTTGAATCTCTGCTGTTTGTGTTTTTAGTCATTTCAGAGAAGCTTGGTGTGCATTTTCAAATAATGTAGGATGCCACACTTGGCCACACTGGGGACCAGTATCGTGCCTTGTGCTACTAGGTTAACTGGTCTGGGGACAGACCAGAGTGAAGCTCACCGTCTGCCATCTTTGTTCACGTCTTTCATGGCGGTGTGTCATTGATCAGGAAGGCTGATCTAATGCACAGGTCTTTGGTGGAAAGCAGGCCTGCACACGTTGGCCAGAGCTGCAGGGTGGCAGGTGCCAGCCCAGCACTTCTGCTCAGCGCCTGCTGACGTGAGTTATGCAATGACCAGGGAACACAGGCAGGTTGAGAGGTGATCGTGCGCTTACAGTGTTACTGCCTGTTGTCATTCGTGGATACCTCTTGTCCTTGTTTTTGATAAATAATTCATGATAAGGATAGAGCAGTTGTTATTATTAGTGATTAAACTTAGGAGTAAATAAGCATTTCTTAACAATTTCTTTTTTAAGCTTCTGGGTCAGTTGTAGGAGGATCCCGAAATTATCAGGAGAACTATTAAAACTGATCTGGAACGGTTTACTTTTGTGATTTCTTGAATCAGCACTTTAAAAAGCACCGATCTTAGCTACTAAAAGCTGATTGGAGACTGCTGCTGTATTCTGTAAGCTTTCATAAAAATATTTACGTTAAAAATAGCCCCATTATTCTTGTTTATTGACTGTGTAAAGTGCAGGTTACTTGAAATAACTTTTGGAAACCAGTGACTTTATTATTTACTGTAATATAGTTCTCATAAGTTTATTTGAAGAAAATAGGTCTCGCTGCTAAAAAAGAAGTACTTGGCTGTCCCGTCACTCCTAGGTGATTTGACCCTGTCTCTCCACCTCAGTGCGCCCTTGGAGCCTGCTTGTCTCAGCCCTGACATGGGATGTCCCTCCCTATGTGTTCTCGCCAGTGGAACCCACCTTGTTTAGCAGCAGGCTCTCCTGGCCACATCAGTGATGGGCATGGCGTGAGACCCTTACAGGGGGCGCTAACCACTGACTGGGGTGGCTTTAGGCAGAGAAGCAGTTAACAAAGGACTCCAGCGATGCAGAAGCTCCCCCTTCATGTTCTGAAATGGGGACATCTGTCTCTCGGGAAGGACTCTGTGGTTCCCTTTGATTGTCATGTCCTCAGAAGCCTCTTCTGCTTCCTCCGTCTGTGTTCTCTGGGTGTCTTGTAGATCTGGTTCTGAGCCCTGCTGAAATACGGGAATAGAAAGGCTTGATTGCTTACTGCATGCGTTTGCCTTAATAACTTCCTGTTACGTCATAATTCCTCATTCCTCAGAGATGATCGTTTTTCACTCATAGCAGTCTGTTGTTTCAGCCTTCTCGTTTGACCAGGTGGTTTGTATTCTTTTTAAAGACACTTTGATGCCACCAGCGGGTAGGCCATTGGAAATGATTTCTTTAAGGAGTGGAGGAGATGTTAGAAAGGGAGTTTGGCCAGGGACTGCGGTGGGTCTTTAAAAGCTGGCGTTCCCTGGGCAGGATAAGGTAAGCAAGGTCCAGGCATGGAGCTTCACCTTCCACCTGGCTTCATCTGTGCCTGGTGGCTCAGTGTACCCTCTTGCCAAAGTATAATTAAGAGATTGGTCAGCATGATGTCAGCAAGGGAAATTAGTGGAATGATCTTAGCGACTGATGTTACCACACCAAGTTGGCTTGCACCCCTGTTGGGCATACCCCCTGCTCCCAGGATGAGAGGCATGTGACAGAGTCTTACTCTTAGGCTTTCATTACCCTAGACTTCACACACGCTGCTTTTTTCCCCCATTGATCACTTGTTATTCAGTCACTAAGTTGTGTCCGACTCTGTGACCCTATGGACTGCAGCATGCTGGGCTCCTCTGTGCTCCACTGTCTCCTGGAGTTTGCTAAACTCATGTCCATTGAGTCGGTGATGTTATCTGACCATCTCATCCTCTGTCGTCCCCTTCTCCTCCTGCCTTTAGTCTTTCCCGGCATCAGGGTCTTTTCCAGTGAGTCGGCTCTTCATATCAGGTGGCCAAAGTACTGGAGCTTCAGCATCAGCATCAGTCCTTCCAATGAATATTCAGGGTTGATTTCCTTTAGAACTGACTGGTTTGATCTCATTGCAGTCCAGGGGACTCATTGATCACTAACTTCCCTCAGTTGGTTAAGTTATAGTGTGTTTGTTTTTAACTTTTCAGTTCAGTTCAGTTCAGTCGCTCAATCGTGTCCGACTCTTTGCAACCCCATGAATTGCAGCACGCCAGGCCTCCCTGTCCATCACCAGCTCCCAGAGTTCACTCAGACTCACGTCCATCAAGTCAGTGATGCCATCCAGCCATCTCATCCTCTGTCGTCCCCTTCTCCTCCTGCCCCCAATCCCTCCCAGCATCAGACTCTTTTCCAATGAGTCAACTCTTCGCATGAGGTGGCCAAAGTACTGGAGTTTCAGCTTCAGCATCATTCCTTCCAAAGAAATCCCAGGGCTGATCTCCTTCAGAATGGACTGGTTGGATCTCCTTGCAGTCCAAGGGACTCTCAAGAGTCTTCTCCAACACCACAGTTCAGAAACATCAATTCTTCGGCTCTCAGCCTTCTTCACAGTCCAACTCCATACATGACCATTGGAAAAACCATAGCCTTGACAAGACGGACCTTTGTTGGCAAAGTAATGTCTCTGCTTTTGAATATGCTATTTAGGTTGGTCATAACTTTCCTTCCAAGGAGTAAGCGTCTTTTAATTTTATGGCTGCAGTCACCATCTGCAGTGATTTTGGAGCCCCCAAAAATAAAGTCTGACACTGTTTCCACTGTTTGCTCATCTATTTCCCATGAAGTGATGGGACCGGATGCCATGATCTTTGTTTTCTGAATGTTGAGTTTTAAGCCAACTTTTTCACTCTCCACTTTCACCTTCATCAAGAGGCTTTTGAGTTCCTCTTCACTTTCTGAGATAAGGGTGGTGTCATCTGCATATCTGAGGTTTTAACTTTTAGTCTTCCTTTAATTAGATTATGACAAATCTTGCTTTTCCTGCTTTACTTTGAGGTATATTGTATCCTTGTCCCTTAAAGACAAGGGTTTTTACAAACCATCAGTGGTAGATTTTTGCTAATGGTAAGCCTCAGAGGATCACCTGCCTTCTCCACCCTCCCCATAATCCACTCCTCTTACCCGGAGCCCCCCTCCCCCGCCCCAAAGAGCCCTGTGGCTAGTTTCTGGAAAAGGTGTGGCAAAGATGTCGGTGATTGTTGGTGCTTTCCTAAAATGCTTTTTGTCTCTTGTGAGTGTTGTGTTTAAAAAAGATCATGATGGCATGTGGTTTTTCTGGATTTAAGTCATATAATTAAGTGTAAAAACCTTAGACCCACATAAAAAAATTCTGTGCAGCTATTACTAAAAAACCACGTTTTTAAGGTGTATTCAGTGACATGGGGAAATGCTCGTGATCTAATTCCTCTAAGTCTTCACACCAGTGGGACCTGTTACCGTTGTTAAAAAGATTCCCTGGGCACTTCTGGTTTATGCATAGCCACCGCTGTGCTCAGTAGAGGGCAGGGCACACAGCAGCACGAGCCAGGTGTGGCAGCCAACCCGTGAGGTGTCTGCTCAGGTCACACGCGTTTCCCCACCAGCTCGGCCTGTCCGCCCTGTCTTGCCACCCCGCGTGGCCGCCCCTCTCGTGACCCCGTGGCAGAGACGGAGCTGCCCTTGTCCTCCACTGCCTGGCTGTAGGGATGGCACTTGATGAGAGCTAGGCCCCTGGAGCTCTTTACTAGGATCTTTCAGATGGGAGCTGGAGGACGGAAAAGCTCTTTATAGTAACTGACTCCTGCGCAGTCATGAGCCTGGAGGTAGCTCCCTGGAACTCTAGTCACTGTCTCAGAGAGAAGTAGTCTGGTTTCAGAGTAACCAAGAGAAGTCGTCGGCCGCTGTCCTCTTCTGCTACATTCATTCCCATTTTCTCTTGAGAATTCAACGTGAATTAATAAATCCCTTTATTTTTGTTTAAACTGTTAATATAAGTTTGAATTAAAACCTTTATACTTAGTGTGATCCTATTAAAACAAAAAGTGTATATGTGTTTAGAAAATAGGTCAAAGGGATACATGGTACTTTTTCCTAAAATTTTTCATAAGGAATGTTGCATGCTTTTATTTCACAATAAAAAGAGAACCTAACTTATTGTACATTTATAAGTTTAAGTCTCTCTACTTTGCATTGTTCCTAAAATTGAAATTGATGATATTCTATATGCTATACAAAGGGAGTGCTGTGGCCAAATTTTAAGTTAATTTAAATTTTCTTTTTAAGAATTTTGAATATATGAATTATCTGAGAGGACTGTATCCAGTTGATTTTCTTTAAGTACTCATGGCATAGGCAGTATGCAAATTTGTTTTTGACCTCTAAGATCATTTGTTGTATTTTGCAGACATTGATAGACTTACTAGTCTCATGGATCATGTGGATGCCAAATGTTTATAAGGTAGCAGGGAAAGCTATTAAGAATATATTAGGCATTCTTTTAAAAGCATTTTATAAGTGGAGTTCATTTCAGCGTAATTTCAAAAGAAATAAGCCTTCTGTGGAAAAAAGTGGATACTAAGCTTTGTTTTCAGTGGAACTTTTTTTTTTTTTTCCTTTTTGTACATGAGCAGGCTATTTGAGGATACTGCTGAACTGTAGAATGTTCTGAACAGGGCTTATTAGAGGACAGCTAGTTTAGAGATGTAAAATTAACAAATCGTCAACCTTTTTAGTCTTTCAGAAATATTTTGGAAGAAGATTGAATACATGCGTTATTTTTATTGTACCATGAAACATTCTGAAGTCTTTATGTGGGAACATAAAAATGTAGGTGTAACTTGGTTTCCTCACTAAGTGGTTATAGTTAGTCTTTTGAATGTTTAAGTATTTAGTTCTTACTCCAATAGGAATCGAGCTCTTACTGTTTTGTTGCAAGTCTTACAGATGGAGGGACTCTTGGTGTGCATTTAGTCCTGCTTTGCATTGCTTGTAGACTTTCAGGAGGTTAGAGCCCAAAGGGAGCTTGGGGATCATCTGGGCGGTGCCCTTTGTTTAGAGGTGAGAAGGCCAGCCCGGAGAGGCTGCGGCTTCCCCGAGGTCTCCCTGCTCTTGCTCCCCTTTGCTTCTGTCAGACTGTGCTCCCTTTAAGGTCCAAAGCTCAAGGTGCTGTTCACCTCAGACCTGCACACCAAACACAGTGAAATACTGTGTTTTCTGGATTAACTGGACTTTACAGGATGGAACAGCGATGAAGGATTTTTAGGGGGAAAAAAAGCAAAAAAAAAAAAGAAAAGGAACAAACCCTACCCTGAAATCCCCCCAAACTCATTGTATACAACTTTTTCCCCCAAACTCATTGTACACAACTTTTTCCCCCGTGAAGCTTTACTTCAGTCTTTCAGGCTCCCAGAATAAAGAGGAGCCAGTGCTCAGAATTTTTTAGACATCTCACTCTTCTTTCCAGTACTTGGTCTTTAGGCCAAGGCGGCTGTAAGATGGTAATTTCTGTCCTGGGGTGGTGATTCTGGCTGCAGTTGTGACCTGTGGGAGGAAGTGTATTTTACAACAGCGTGTGCGTGCTGTGTAACTGAAATAAAAACTTATGGAACAGTGCTTGACCTTATACAATATACTCTAGTAATTCTCGTTTTTGTTCTCTTCTGTAAAAAGATTGTTCCTCATGACTCATTAAATTGATGTTATCATCCACAAGTCGGTTGTGACCCTCCCTTTGAAAAGCATGGCTCCACCGAAATTAAGGGAAGCTGCTATTATGCCTTGTCCCTTGAGACTGAGTCAGGAGAGCAGCAGTGTTTGCCACTAAGTGATCTAAAGGCATTTTGAAGAAGCCAGGCATGTTAGGATCTGGCTGTTTTCTTCCTTGAAAACAGTGTTGTTTCCCACAGGCAAGAATAAGAATGCATCTTGATCTTTGTCTCCCAAGGTCGTTCTCTTGGTTGCTTATCCTTAAACATAAGACTTGTAAAGATGAGTTTAAAATTTAGTGTAAGTTTTGGAGTAATATTGGGATTGGAATATAGGAATATTTTAGATAATTTGTTCATTTTTCTCTGAAACACTAACATATATTTATTTATTTATTTATTTTTCCCAATGGACTTGTCCTCAAGAAAAGGTAAAAAAGAAACTCATTGTCTCCTGCTCTGTGTGTGTGTGTGTGTTAGGGTACAGCAGCTTTCACTGCAGTGAAGTGTATTTTTAAGAAAACGGTGACCTGGGGTGTTATTTCTACCCGGTCACCTCTTCCTCCTGTCCCTGGTCTTCTCTGAGGCATTGCTCACCACAGGGTCAGCCTTTCCTTGACCTTGTACCCTTCCACCCATGTCTGCGTGCCTGCCCAGGCCTGTCCGACTCTTTGTGACCCTTTAAAGTGTGGCCCGCTGGGCTCCTCTGTCTCTTTGAGATTTTCCAGGCAAGAACACTGGAGTGGGTTGCCATTTCTTTCTCCAGGGGATCTTCCCAACCCAGGGATCGAACCCAGGTCTCCTGTGTCTCCTGCATTGCAGACAGGATTCTTGACCTCTTGAGGCATTGATTAGATTAGGTCCTTCTGTTAAAAGTCTTCCTGGTCCCCATGGTTTTCTGCCATGTTCTAGTGTCTCAGCATTTGTGATTATCCATTTGTGTGAATGTTTTTTTTGTTGTCTGTTGGCCTTAGTAGACATCAGACTCCAGAAGGGCAGAGGCGTGGTTGTTTGGCTCATCTCGGGTCTCAGCTCCTGGCGTAGTGTCGTGGTGGTCAGTTGGCCCTCTTGTCGGGTGGAGGAGGCAGTGGCTGTAGTGGGGAGAGCACATGGGCATTGGTACTAGAGTGAGTGTGTATTAGTCTAGACAGACAGGCTTTGAGCCTTACCTTCTGATGACCAGCCTGTTAAATACTGGGGAATTATTTAACCTCTTTGCGATTCAGTTTCCTTATTTGAAAAGCAAATAATAATAGCACCTACTTCCTAGGTTGTTACTAAACTAGAAGAGCCAATCACCTTTTACAAAAAGTACCCAGTAATTTTTAGCTATCATTATTACATTTTTTTTCTTCTTTTAATTTTTTTCTTTTAAAGTGATAATGGGGGAAGTCCATCGTAATTAGTTTTTATAAAAGGCCATCAAGTGTGCTTTGAGGCTACATATATTTTAAAACAGTTGCAATAATCTTTATCCAGGAAACATTTGTTTTTCTGTGTCTGTGGAAGTCATAAATGAGGATTTGGGGACCCAGCTTTTCCAGATTCCCTCTTTTGCTTCAGCTATAAAAATTTTGTGTAGTACT
This sequence comes from Bos taurus, assembly GCF_002263795.3. Taxonomy (NCBI): domain Eukaryota; kingdom Metazoa; phylum Chordata; class Mammalia; order Artiodactyla; family Bovidae; genus Bos; species Bos taurus. The sequence continues at coordinate 96,683,914 of NC_037336.1, forward strand.
CCTAAAGGTACTTGGAATTCTGACCCAAGGATCATAAATCACGCTACTAAAATCAGAAGTGTAATACTATAGGTTGAATGACTCCTTGAAGTCATTAGGTATAGCTCAGTCTTTTTTCTCTAGAACTTCTTTTTAGGTTTTTGGTTTAACTTGACATGTCTTTACGACTTAGGTTAGTACCGTTTTCATTTTTTAAAATGTTGTGCATTATGTTTAAAAGTATTGCTTTCCAAATTGATCTAGCTATTATTGCCTTAGAAAAGTGAATGAGATTACTTTTCTTAATCAGTTAGAAATCTCTGATTATAAAAGCAATGCATGTCAATTGTAGAAAAGTCTGAGAAGTATAAAGAAGAAAATAGTCATAATCCTACTGTCTAGAAATAGTCACCGCTAACATTTTGGCATATTTCTTTCCTGGGCTTTATCTCTTATCTGTGTGTGTGTGTGAGAGAGATTTACCTATGTAAGTTTATATGTGTAAGTCCTTCCTCCGTACAGTTTAGCTTGGTGTGCTTAGTTGCTTAGTCGTGTATGACTCTCTGCGACCCTGCGGACTGTATGTGGCCCACCAGGCTCCTCTGTCCATGGGATTCTCCAGGCAAGAATACTGGAATGGGTTGCCCTTCCCTTTTCCAGGGGATCTTCCCAACCCAGGGATCGAACCCAGGTCTCCTGGATTGCAGGTAGATTCTTTACCGTCTGAGCCCCATTAGTAGCTAGCATATCATGAACACTTTCCCATCTTATAAACATATTTAATGGCAAGCACTATTCCTCATTATCAGTATGCTGTAATTTAATTGCTTTTGAATTACTTTCACAACAGTTCTGTCAGTCCTGATTCAACCCACTGGTATGATCTCAGAGTGGTTTAAACAGGCCGTCGGGAGCCTGTCCCTGAAAGTACATGGGAGAGTCCTTCTCCTCAGGCCCAGAGGTGGCCCTTCTTTGCTGGAGACAGGCACCCTGGCCTGGAGCTGATGCCCTGTGCTCTCGAGGAAGCAGCTCAGGGAAAGAAGCCCCTCTGTGGGTGAAAACGTAAGAGAAGGACGCGGCGATCCTTCCTACAGGGCGCTTGGTGTGGTCTTGGTCTGCCAGGGGCAACCCCTGTTGCTGCCTCCTGCCTCCCCTTGAGGGTTCCGTCAGGGTTCTGTTCCCGGAAGTGCTTCTGATCTCAGTTAATCTAACCAGTCTTTTGTCCGGCTATTTGAGGTGTTTCCATTTCTTTTGCTGTTATAAGCAGCAATATTATGAGTGCTCTTTTTGGCTCAGTCTTTGTGTATACCCAAGATATTTTATTAGAATAAAATCCTGGAAATGGAATCGCATTATTAAAGAGTATGCATATATTTATGTTAGGTATAATCTGTTCCTCTCTAAGTACAGAATTTTACATATTGAATTATATATAAAATAGAGGCAACTATATAGGCTGTTGGCAGAGTTTGATAATACAAAGATAAAAGAGAAAGGGAGGCTAGTGACCAATTAGGTGGGACCTGGTAGATTGCTTCAGGTTTTTTTTTTTTTTTAGTTTTAGATTTTTGGGCAACATTTGCTTTTATATTGTGTAAGGCGGACGTTTGATACATATGACACATGAAGCAGGATTTGGCATCTAGAAGCGAATGTGCTCTTGCAGAGATGAGCTTTGTGACAGAGAGCAGTGCCCTACAGATCCCTTCTGCCCGGCCACTGCCCGTCCTCTCCTCGTCGCCCTGACACCTAGCGACATTTTACATCTTTCATGAGACGTGATGTTCATGAGATTCATCTGTTTTCTGAGTGATGTGCTGTGTTCAGTCGCTCAGTCGTGTCTGACTTTGTGACATCGTGTCTGACTGTAACCTGCCAACTCCTCTGTCTGTGGGATTCTCCAGGCAAGAATACCTGAGTGGGTTGCCATTTCCTTCCCCAGGGGATCTTTCCAACCCAGGGATTGAACCCAGGTCTCCCACGTTGCAGACAGATTCTTTACTGTCTGAGCCATCAGGGAAGCCCAAGAATACTGGATTGGGTAGCCTATCCCTTCTCCAGGGGATCTTCCCGACACAGGAATGGAACCGGGGTCTCCTGCATCGCAGGTGGATTCTGAGCTACTGTATTTTTGTTGCTTTAAAGTGTTTCATTGTGTAAATGTGTCACAGTGTATTTTATTCACTCAGGGTTTTGGGGAGGGTTGTTTTTCATTTTGCTTTTTTTTTTCACCATTGTAATCATTTTTAAGTGTTCAGCTCAGTAGTGTTTAAGTATATTCATTCAGGCTGCTGTGTGGCAAGTCTCTAGAACTCTTCATCTTGCGAAAGGAGACTCTGTGCCCAGTAATGAACAACTCCCATCTCCTCTACCCCAAGCCCTGATGCAGGAAGCTTTCTGAGGTGGCGAACTCCCCAGACTCAGATTTGGCTAGAATGACGGAGGCCCTGAATTTCAATGCAAATCACTTTGTGAGAAGACTTGTCAATATATCCCTGCACAAAGTTGCCACTCACATCAGATCAGTTGCTCAGTTGTGTCCGACTCTTTGCGACCCCATGAATTGCAGCACGCCAGGCCTCCCTGTCCATCACCAACTCCTGGAGTTCACTCAGACTCAACGTCCATCAAGTCAGTGATGCCATCCAGCCATCTCATCCTCTGTCGTCCCCTTCTCCTCCTGCCCCCAATCCCTCCCAGCATCAGACTCTTTTCCAATGAGTCAACTCTTTGCATGAGGTGGCCAAAGTACTGGAGTTTCAGCTTTAGCATCATTCCTTCCAAAGAAATCCCAGGGCTGATCTCCTTCAGAATGGACTGGTTGGATCTCCTTGCAGTCCAAGGGACTCTCAAGAGTCTTCTTCAACATCACAGTTCAAAAGCATCAATTCTTCGGCACTCAGCCTTCTTCACAGTCCAACTCTCACATCCATACATGACCACAGGAAAAACCATAGCCTTGACTAGATGGACCTTTGTTGGCAAAGTAATGTCTCTGCTTTTCAATATGCTATCTAGGTTGGTCATAACTTTCCTTCCAAGGAGTAAGCGTCTTTTAATTTCATGGCTGCAGTCACCATCTGCAGTGATTTTGGAGCCCAGAAAAATAAAGTCTGACACTGTTTCCACTGTTTCCCCATCTATTTCCCATGAAGTGATGGGACCAGATGCCATGATCATTTTCTGAATGTTGAGTTTTAAGCCAACTTTTTCACTCTCCACTTTCACTTTCATCTTCATCAAGAGGCTTTTGAGTTCTTCTTCACTTTCTGCCATAAGGGTGGTGTCATCTGCATATCTGAGGTTATTGATATTTCTCCCAGACTGGAATGCAAAAGTAGGAAGTCAAGAAACACCTGGAGTAACAGGCAAATTTGGCCTTGGAATATGGAATGAAGCAAGGCAAAGACTAATAGAGTTTTGCCAAGAAAATGCACTGGTCATAACAAACACCCTCTTCCAACAACACAAGAGAAGACTCTATACATGGACATCACCAGACGGTCAACACCGAAATCAGATTGATTATATTCTTTGCAGCCAAAGATGGAGAAGCTCTATACAGTCAGCAAAAACAAGACCTGGAGCTGACTGTGGCTCAGACCATGAACTCCTTATTGCCAAATTCAGACTGAAATTGAAGAAAGTAGGGAAAACCACTAGACCATTCAGGTATGACCTAAATCAAATCCCTTATGATTATACAGTGGAAGTGAGAAATAGATTTAAGGGCCTAGATCTGATAGATAGAGTGCCTGATGAACTATGGAATGAGGTTCGTGACATTGTACATGAGACAGGGATCAAGACGATCCCCATGGAAAAGAAATGCAAAAAAGCAAAATGGCTGTCTGGGGAGGCCTTACAAATAGCTGCGAAAAGAAGAGAAGCAAAAAGCAAAGGAGAAAAGGAAAGATATAAACATCTGAATGCAGAGTTCCAAAGACTAGCAAGAAGAGATAAGAGAGCCTTCTTCAGCAATCAATGCAAAGAAATAGAGGAAAACAACAGAATGGGAAAGACTAGAGATCTCTTCAAGAAAATCGGAGATACCAAAGGAACATTTCATGCAAAGATGGGCTCGATAAAGGACAGAAATGGTATAGACCTAACAGAAGCAGAAGATATTAAGAAGAGATGGCAAGAATACATAGAACTGTACAAAAAAGAGCTTCACGACCCAGATAATCACGATGGTGTGATCACTGACCTAGAGCCAGACATCCTGGAATGTGAAGTCACGTGGGCCTTAGAAAGCATCACTACGAACAAAGCTAGTGGAGGTGATAGAATTCCAGTTGAGCTATTCCAAATCCTGAAAGATGATGCTGTGAAAGTGCTGCACTCAATATGCCAGCAAATTTGGAAAACTCAGCAGTGGCCACAGGACTGGAAAAGGTCAGTTTTCATTCCAATCCCAAAGAAAGGCAATGCCAAAGAATGCTCAAACTACCGCACAATTGCACTCATCTCACACGCTAGTAAAGTAATGCTCAAAATTCTGCAAGCCAGGCTTCAGCAATATATGAACCATGAACTTCCTGATATTCAAGCTGGTTTTAGAAAAGGCAGAGGAACCAGAGATCAAATTGCCAACATCTGCTGGATCATGGAAAAAGCAAGAGAGTTCCAGAAAAACATCTATTTCTGCTTTATTGACTATGCCAAAGCCTTTGACTGTGTGGATCCCAATAAACTGTGGAAAATTCTGAAAGAGATGGGAATACCAGGCCACCTGATCTGCCTCTTGAGAAATTTGTATGCGCGTCAGGAAGCAACAATTAGAACTGGACATGGAACAACAGACTGGTTCCAAATAGGAAAAGGAGTACGTCAAGGCTGTATATTGTCCCCCTGCTTATTTAACTTCTATGCAGAGTACATCATGAGAAACGCTGGACTGGAAGAAACACAAACTGGAATTAAGATTGCGGGGAGAAGTATCAGTAACCTCAGATATGCAGATGACACCACCCTTTACGGCAGAAAGTGAAGTTGCCACTCAGGGGTAGCTAAATTTGAGACTCCTTTCAGCCTAAGGTACAGGCTTCCCTGGTGGGTCAGTGGTAAAGAACCTGTCTGCTAATGGAGGAGACTGGAGTTCAATCCTTGGGTCGGGAAGATCCCCTGGAGAAGGAAATGGCAACCCACTCCAGTATTCTTGCCTGGAGAATCCCATGGTCAGAGGAGCCTGGTGGGCTATAGTCCATGGGGTCGCAAAGAGTCAGAGACGACTTAGTGACTAGACAACTACTACCAGGCCGAATAGACCCCGGGAGAACTTGTATCTTAGAATTTAGTCTCCACTCACAATGAACATTTTCCCATTCCCGAACACGACGTCTTTCTCAGCTTCTTGCCTGTGAGTGGATTGGTTTCTGGGAGCCTCTCGCCTGTGAGTGGATTGGTTTCTGGGAGCCTCTCGCCTGTGAGTGGACTGGTTTCTGAGCATCAGCTGCCCTTTTCCTTTCTTTTCTCCTGCAGTGTTTCAGACAGCACTTACCTTCTGAATATTCTCTTACTCCCCTAGGCCGGTAATACTTGTATTATGTAGGAGTGTAACATAAAACATCCCCTGTCTTCAGGGAATTTATAATCTAGTTGAGAAGAGATAAGGTAAATGGAAACTTTATAATTTGTGATCTGCTGTGGAAATGGTAATAAATTTGCATCTGTCACCTGTGTGCCATCATTCAAATAGTATCACGTGTTTTCTGTAATGAGCCTGCAAACTGGGTGCATATTTTTCAGATGGAGAAAGTGAGTCTTTAAGACACGTACCAATGTTAGTTCAGAATACCTGGACTCAGGGCTCATTCAGCTTTGTTATACTTCAGAGTCTGTGGTCCTTTGTTTTATATACTGTATTTTTAGTCATGAATGTGAAAGAATGTGATGAATGATTTAAATAATGGTTTGCTGTAGCAATAAGAGATCTCACAAAAATGAATAATTCCCAAGTAAATTATACAGGGGTGATAGGAGGTCCCTCTCGACAGAGGTGGGTGTGATACATTGTCCGAACATACTGTGAGCATTTGCCATCTTAGTAACAGTGTTAAACCGTCATTTAAAACTGGCTCTCTCATTCCATTTTATGGTTCTGCCATAAACCGTCTAAGTTGTTACCAGTTTCTTTCTGTTCCAGATAGCACTACAATGAACCCCCTGGTAACACAGCTCTGTTGGCTCTTCTGGGGGCTTTTGTGAAATCATTTTCTGAATGCAGAATTAGAAAGGAGTTTGAACACATTTAAAAGTTGTAATATCTATCGTTAAACATTTTCTTCTGGAAAGATTATAAAAACGTACAGGCCACAAATAGTGCTTACCTTATGAGCGTTCTAGTTTTGAGGATTTTTTAAAGCCTTTGCTAATTTAATAGCCCAGAAAGAGCTATCTTGTTTAGAGTGTCTGGTGACTAATAATAGGTGGAACTACTTTCATGTTTTATTGGTATTTAAGTTTATTTTGTGAATTATCTCTTTTTTTGTATTTTTCAATTATTATTTTCCTATTGGTATCAGGATTTTTCTTTCCAGTTTTAATGAATCTTTTATAAATTAAGGACAGTGTTTTTTTCTCCAGTTTAACTTTTAAAATGAGTGTTATTATATTTTATATTTTTAAATGTTCACATAGTTAACTATTTTCTTTTAAGTTTCCTTCCATTTCTTTAAAGCTAGGAAGACCAACACATGTAATTAAGGGAAAATAATTCCAGACCCATTTTTCTGGAAAAATGCAATAAGTACCATTTTCTGTGATATTTTGTGGGGAAAAAATACCATAGCTTACATGAAATGTAAGCTGTAAAGGAGCTTATCGTACTGGTTTCTGTGTTTTCACATCACTGTAAATCTTTTTCTAATAGCCATGCACCTAGTAGATACTGGATAAGTATCTGTTGATGGAATAAATGAGAGTTAATTCAGTGAATCACCACTGGCAAGACTAATAATTTTCCTGCTGCTCGGCGCCTCTTCCTGTGTACTCTCTTTGTGTTCTTGTCTCCTGAGAACTTGTGAATAAAAGACGAAGGCATGTCCGCCCTTTTAGACTCCTTATGCAAGATGTCAAGTCCTTTCTGCATCACTGTGGTCTGCATCTTACATGCCTGGTGAGAGCTCTCCTCTTGGAATTGCTCTTTGAGTGAGAGCTGACCTAGAACCTATCATAAGATCCCCATTTCCTTGTTTTAGTAAAAGTAAGCTTGCGTTCTGTTCAAATCCTGCTTATCCCTGGTTCATATTGAGGTGTCCCTTTGGAAAAGAAAGTAAAATAACCTTTGTGGTTCAGTCGTTCAGTCGTATCTTGACTCTTTGCAACGCCCATAGACTGCAGCACATCAGACTTTGCTGTGCTTCACCATCTCCCTGAGTTTGCTCAAACTCATGTCCATCGAATCGGTGGTGCCATCCAGCCATCTCATCCTCTCTTGCCCCCTTCACCTCCTGCCGTCAAATCTTGCCCAACATCAGGGTCTTTTCCAGTGAGTCGGCTCTTCACATCAGGTGGTCAAAGTAGTGGAGCTTCAGCTTCAGCCTCAGTCCTTCCAATGAATGTTCAGGACTGATTTCCTTTAGGATTGACTGGTTTGATCTCCTGGTAGTCCAGGGGACTGTCAAGAGTCTTCTCTAGCACCACAGTTCGAAAGCATCACTTCTTAGGTGCTCTGCCTTCTTTATGGTCCATCTCTCACAATTGTACGTGACTACTGGAAAAAGCATAGCTTTGACCCTGTGGACCTTTGTCGGCAAATTGATGTTTCTGCTTTTTAGTATGATGTCTAGGATTGTCATAGATTTTCTTCCAAGGAGCAAGCGTCTTTTAATTTCATGGCTGCAGTCACCATCTGCAGTGATTTTGGAGCCCAAGGAAATAAAGTCTGTCACTGTTTCCATTGTTTCCCTCTTTTTTGCCAATGAAGTGATGGAGCTGGATGCCATGATCTTCCTTTTTTGTATGTTGAGTTTTAAGCCAGCTTTTTCACTCTGCTCTTTCACCTTCATCAAGAGGCTCTTTAGTTTCTCTCTGCACTAGTGTGCTTTCACCTCCATATCTGAGGTTATTGGTATTTCTCCCCTTGAAAGTGAAAGTCTCTCAGTTGTGTTCGACCCTTTGCGACCCCATGGACTCTACAGTCCATGGAATTCTCCAGGCCAGAATACTGGAGTGGGTAGCCTTTCCCTTCTCCGGGGGATCTTCCCAACTCAGGGATTGAACCCAGGTCTCCCACATTGCAGGCAGATTCTTTACCAGCTGAGCTACCAGGGAAGCCCATTTTTCCCTTATTGAGATACAATTCATGTATCAAACAATTCACCCATTTAAAGTATCCAAATCAGTTGTTTTAGTGTGCTCAAAGATATGTGTAGCCATCACCAGGTCAGTTTTAGAACACCGTGATCACCTCAGGAAGGTCCCCTGTGCCCGTTTGCTGCTGCTGGCTGCCAGCCTCATCCCTCCCAGTCCTAAGTGACCGTTAATCTACTTTTGTCTCTGTTCTGAGCATGTTATACAAATCGAATCATGTGACATGTGGTCTGTTAGGACTGACTTCTTTCATATAACCTAATGTTAGCAAGTTTCAGTCCTTTTGTACGATGTATCAGTCCTTCATTCTTTTCTTTGGCTGAATAGCGGTCCACTAAATGCTGTACTGTGCTCTGCGTATCCACTTGTTACTTGATAGGCATCGGCTTGTTTCCACCTTTTGACTGTTATAAGTAGTGATGTTGTAAGTGTTCAAAGATGTATAGAGGTGTTTGTCTGGACATACGTGTTCATTTTTCTTGCATATATACTTAGTCTAATTGCTGGATCATAGATTTTTCAACTTGGCTGTACCATTTGACATTCCCGCCAGCTGTGTATGAGAGTTCTGATTTCTTCCCACCCTTGCCCATGCTTATTATTGTCTGACTTTTTGAGGACGGTCATCCTTACGGATGGAAAGTCCTGTCTCAGGGTTTGGATTTGCATTTTCCTAGTGTTGGTAAGCATCTTTTCAGATGCTTGTTGGCCCTTTGTATGTCTTCTTTGGAGAACTGTGTATTCAGATCCTTTCTCCATTTTTAATTGGTTTGTCTTTTTATTATTGAATTATGTTCAGGTATTTAAATGAGAACAAGACCATTGAAGAAAAAATAGAAGACATTAAAAAAAAAACTCAAATGGACTGTCTGAAGATGAAAAATACAGTGTCTGAAATGACAAATATATTGGGTGGGATTATCAACAGAGTAGACACAAGAAAAATGTGGCTGTAAAGAAACAGCCTGCCGGTGCAAAGGATGCCAGAGATGCGAGTTCAGTCCCTGGGTTGGGAAGATCCCCTGGAGGAGGAAATGACAACGCACTCCAGTATTCTTGCCTGGAAAATCCCATGGACAGAGGAGCCTGGCAGGCTATAGTCCATGGGGTCGCAAAGAGTAGGACACGGCTGAGCGACTGGTCACGTTACACACAGGCACTGAGAAAAAAAAAAAACCTGGCCTTGTGAGCATAGCAGCCGCAAGCGTGCACAGAGCGGTACAGGGAGCACGCGGGCCAGAAAACGTGCGCAGAGCAGCGGGGACAGGCGAGGTCCTGCCCAGCACTCAGCGTGTCTGCGAGTGCAGTTCTTGGAAGAGGAAAACCAGAGAAAAGATTTTAAGAAATATGGCTTAAAATGAACAGACACGGTAAGCCTATAGATTCAAACAGTTCATTGAACCCCAAGAAAGATAAACACAAAGTTCTCACTGGAAAATCACTTATTAAATCCCTTGTTCTTCCATGGTTTCTACCCTTGTGTGTCAGTCTTATAAATAACTTTATTCTTGTAATATTTTTTTCTTCTGCTTTCACATTTCTGTTACTGTATTATGTGGAACATTCTCCTTTTATCTCATTCACCAAACCATGGTGTTCCATATTTGCTTAATTTTACCCTCCAAAGGCTTTGCCTTTATTGTTTTTAATTGTAGCCTTGATTATGAACCGTTTAAGGCTTTCTCTAATTATTCCTAAATTAACTGTGCTATTCAATTAAATGTTAATTTATTTTAATTGACCACTTTTGCAAGGAGTATGGAGAATAGTGTCCTTCTAAACAGAAAACAACAGAGCGTCACAAAAGATTGAACACCGCGGCCTTATTTGGTTAACTTCTTGACATGTATGTGATTTAAAAGTCACCTTTGTGCAAAGCCAGCTTGTGTGGTCGGAAAGGCATTGTTCTTACCTAATGTGGAAGCAACCTTGTAGCTCAAATACTGATTTGAATTTGTTATGCATCTGATACCTTTATCCTTTGAGTGTCTAATATATGTCAGAATGAGACATTTTGAAAGAAGAACCCTGCTAAATGTTGGGTCAATATTGTCTAGGTCAGTGCATCTTCACCCTTTTGGGTAAGAGACTCCATCTGACAATCTGATAAAACTATGGACTCTTGACTCCAAAAATGCGTGTAAATTAAAATCTACATTCAGTTTCAGGGGACTCGTAGTCCCCACGACTGAGACACAAAGTGTAATAACATAGTTCTGATACTTTATTTTTTACATTCCCTATATTTTGTACATGTTGCATGTAATTACATACTGTGAGATCGGTTTCCTTTCTGAAACTGTGAGTGGTGTTTATCTTTGGAATACACTGGACTTCAGGCCTCACATTTCCAGCAAATTTCACATTAGCCTACGTATTCAACCACAGTTACCAATTATGTTCTCCTTAGTGAAGAGAGGTATAAAATTAGAAATAGCTTTTTTCTAAAAGTTTTTAGATCCAATAAAAGTTTTCTTCCAGTTTACATCGTTCTTAATTAGAAGATAGTTATATTTTTCACAAGACAGACTTTTTGTTTATCTCTAAGTGCATCTTTGACGTTGCATAGCGTTTTATTTCTTAGATGTTAACTTGCCATTTTTAAGAATTTCACAACTCCTGTAGGCAGCGTGCCTCTCAGGCGAACAATTATTTTTTTCTCTGCTGACTCCTTGCAGGTGAACTGGTCTTGTTTGTTGGCCTAGTGTAGACAGAATAGCTGTTTAGGTTGATTTTAAGACTGAAGAGTTGAGCTTTATGTGTGAAAAAGTCAAAGTAGTCTTAGAAAAATGGGCGTATCTTTGTACCGGTCTGCTTGTGTAAGGAGACGTGGGAAACATTTTGAAGAAAAAGGTAGGTTCAGCCCTGCCTCGCCTCTGCTTAGCGCCCTCTGCAGCTGCACCTTTCTGTTAGGTCTGATGCCTGCCGGCGCCTTTGTGTACTCTGCTTTGCTCTGTCCTCAGCCCAGGCTGGCATGGCCTGTGGTTCTTGGAGGAGCTGTGGGCTCTTCTGTCTTGGCCACCTTCCCCCTCCCTCTCCTGGTCAGTGCCTTCAGCCGTCCTTCTTTGGAGATGTCTTCCTTGTTGTCACCCTAAGGGATCTCCAGGCTAGATCCTGTCCGCTGGTATGCTTTGTAGTTTTCCTTCACTACATAATGAGGAACTGGGCTTGAAGGACTTTGTGTGTAGTTAAGCTAAAGGCAAAGGAGAAAAGGAAAGGTCCACCTATCTGAATGCAGAGTTCCGAAGAATAGCAAGGAGAGATAAAAAAAGCTTTCCTCAGTGATCAATGCAAAGAAATAGAGGAAAACAGTAGAAAGGGAAAGACTAGAGATCTCTTCAAGAAATTAGAGACACCAAGGGAACATTTCATGCAAAGATGAGCACAATAAAGGACAGAAATGGGATGGACCTAACAGAAGCAGAAGATATTAAGAAGAGGTGGCAAGAATACACAGAGCTATACGAAAAAGATCTTCATGACCCAGATAACCACGATGGTGTGATCATTCACCTAGAGCCAGACATCCTGGAATGCAAAGTGGGCCTTAGAAGCATCACTACAAACAGAGCTAGTGGAGGTGATGGAATCCCACTTGAGCTATTTCAAATCCTGGATGATGGTGATGCTGTGAAAGTGCTGCACTCAATGTGCCAGCAAATTTGAAAAACTCAGCAGTGGCCACGGGACTGGAAAAGATCAGTTTTCATTCCAATCCCTAAGAAAGGTAATACCAAAGAATATTCAAACTGCTGCACAATTGCACTCATCTCACACGCTAGCAGAGTAATGCTCAAAATTCTCCAAGCAAGGCTTCAGCAGTACATGAACTGAGAACTTCCACGTGTTCAAGCTGGTTTTAGAAAAGGCAGAGGAACCAGAGATCAAATTGCCAACATCCATTGGATCATTGAAAAAGCAGGAGAGTTCCAGAAAAACATCTACTTCTGCTTTATTGACTACACTAAAGCCTTTGACTGTGTGGATCACAACAAACTGGAAAATTCTTCAAGAGATGGGAATACCAGATTAGCTTACCTGCCTCCTGAGAAATCTGTATGCAGGTCAAGAAGCAACAGTTAGAACTGGACATGGAACAACAGACTGGTTCCAAATTGGGAAAGGAGTACGTCAAGGCTGTATACTGTCACCTTGCTTATTTAACTTCTATGCAGAGTATATCATGAGAAACGCTGGGCTGGATGAAGCACAAGCTGAAATCAGGATCGCCAGGAGAAATATCAGTAACCTCAGATATGTAGATGACACCACCCTAATGGCAGAAAGCAAAGAGGAACTAAAGAGCCTGTTGATGAAAGTGAAAGAGGAGAATGAAAAAACTGCCTTAAAACTCAACATGCAAAAAACGAAGATCATGGCATCCAGTCCCATCACTTCATGGCAAATAGATGGGGAAATGATGGAACCAGTGAGAGACTTTATTTTCTTGGGCTCCAAAACCACTGCAGATGGTAACTGCAGCGATGAAATTAAAAGATGCTTGCTCCTTGGAAGAAAATCTATGAGAAACCTAGATAGTATATTAAAAAGTAGAGACATTAGTTTGCCAACAAAGGTCTGTCTAGTCAAAGCTATGGTTTTTCCAGTAGTCATGTATGGATGTGAGAGTTGGACTGTAAAGAAAGCTGAGTGCTGAAGAATTGACACTTTTGAGCTGTGGTGCTGAAGAGTCTTGAGAGTCGATTGGACTGCAAGGAGATCAATCCAGTCAATCCTGAAGGAAATCAGTCCTGAAAATTCATTGGAAGGACTGATGCTGAAACTGAAGCTCCAATACTTTGGCCTCCTGATGAGAAGAACTGACTCACTGGAAAAGACCCTGATGCTGGGAAAGATTGAAGGCAGGAGAAAGGGACGACAAAGGATGAGATGGTGGGATGAACATGAGTTTGAGCAAGCTCCGGGAGTTGGTGAAGCAGAGAAGCCTAGTGTGCTGCAGTCCATGGGGTTGCAAAGAGTCGGACACGACTGAGCAACTGAACTGACCTGCTAAATACCTAGTTCTCTGTGTAGATCGAAAAGTTTAGGAGGGCAGGGAGGGTGAGTCTCTTGTTCAGTAATGTGTGTTTCTTCAACTGCTAGCGCAGCCCTTGTCTGGCTGAGCCGATGCTGAGTGAACTGAGGGTCTGATGGTGTAGTTACACTACAGTATGAAGCAGTTACTGTGCAGTTTTCAACTGTAAATAAGGAAATCATTGAAATGGAGACCTAAGAAACAAAAAACCTAAAGGCAATGAAATAACATACATTTAAAATTTTATTTCTTCTTCTGTCTCAGCTCTTACACAGAATCCCATTCTCAAAGTTAATTGTTGATTTCAAATAACTGGTCTCTAATTTAAAAGGCCTGTGTTTCCTGTCCCTCCAGGGGGTGGTTTTACGCTCTTTTTTAGACATAAACACACAGATTTACATGAAAGTGAAACCCCAGCCTGATCTGTTGAGTGCTCTCGGTTCCCCTAACCATGTTCCCAGAAGACGGGGTGTGACTCCTGTACTTAGTAGGGGAGGTAGGCAGCTACCTGAAGGAGAGTGAAGTTGAGTTACACCTTACATTTGACATGCAGAAATAAGATGAGATTCTCATCTCCCCGTACCCCCCTCTGCCTTCCGTTTATACTGTAGCCACACAGTGTCTACCTAGGGTGGAGTTAATAATACTCAAGGAGGTAGGCAGCTACCTGAAGGAGAGTGGAGTTGAGTTACACCTTGTTTTTGACATACAGAAATAAGATGAAATTCTCATGATTCCCCCCTCATCTATATCGTAGCCACACTGTGTCTCCCCAGGGCGGAGTTCAGACTCTTACCCATGCGCGTAGGTGAGGAATGTAGACCTAGAATAGCTAAGAGGCTTCGCCAAAGGAGGGAACCCCAGCGCTGGCCAGAGAGCTCGGTCCCTGAACTCTCCCTGCAGGCGCTTTCTCCAGCCGACAGGGACCTCCTTCCCAGGGGGTGCAGGGCTCTGTGTCTGCCTTTGGGAGGAGGTGGACACCCCAGGGACCTGGGACAGGAGGTGGGCCCAGGGTGGGAGAGTCCTCGGCTTTGAGGTCGAACCAGGGCTCCAGTTCTGCCCAGACACATTCCAGGGAGCAGGCCAGTTACCTTAACGTCTGCTTTTCCTCTTGTGCAGAATAGGGATTGGGAGAGGCGTGTTGGGAGGACGAGATGGCACAGCATCTGTCGATTGCCCAACTGAGTTCCCTGCTATGTGATAGGTATTTGATAACGAGAGTGTGATAATTTCCATAATCAACAAGAATGGGCCTTGTGGGCAAGGTATCCTTTCCGAAAATGGCGCCAGAAAGCTCTGTGGAGGATTAAATGCGCTCCTGTGGGGTGTTTACCGTGGTGCCTGACGGACCTTGTTCAGTCTGTAAGGCAGCAGTTACACTGTCACAGTGGGACTTGTTTGTTACTGTGTGATGCATTCTGTAGCTGATGCAAAATACACAAATCTGATGCATGTCCCAGTTTTGGAAGTCACTGTTTTAAGTGGAATTTCCTCATCTGCTGTTTAGAAATTGCTCTATAACTGCAATCATCAATTACAGTGATACAGAACGGCTTAATTTTATAATTAACGTTAACATTTTTCTTTTCGTCCTGGCTTGTAGTCTTTTATGCCTGTATAGTAAATTTCTTAAGCGTTGTCATGGAATCCCATGGCGTGGCACGTCATGTCCCAGATCCCAGCCAGGACACCCCGTTACATTTAGTTACCATGTCTCCTCATCCGTGTCTTGGCTATTACTGTTCCTCAGACTCTGTTTCTGATGACTGTCACAGTTTTAAGGAGGGCCAGTCAGATATTCTGTATACTGTCGCTCAGTTTGGGTTTGTCTGGACTTTTTTTTTCATGTTTTGACTGGAGTCTGGGACTGTGACCACAGAGGTGAAGTGCCCTTGTCATTTGAAAGCTCATGTTCTCAACCTGACTTACTACTGATAATGTTGGTTTATTTGATCATTTGTCTATGTAAATTACTTGGATTTTTTTCCATAAAGGTTTGTCCCTTCTCTTGTTTATTTATATAGTAATTATTTACATCAGTAAAATCCAGTGCTTTGTCATTTATTTTGTTGTTCAGATTGTTCCAGCTTTGGCCAGTGGGGATTCTTTCAGTTGCTCCTGTGGTCATTTTAAGGTACTCCTGTTGGTTTTTTGTTTTTTCAACACTTCCTCAGCGTGCTGCACGTACAAGATACGCCCAGCTCATATTATGTCTTCCTCACTCCAGTCAGTCCAGGAATTGGCTGTTTCACCAAGAAGTCCTGGTTCTTCTGTTGAGAGTGTGGTGTTGGAAACCAAGATCTGGTCTCCAAGTCAATGAGCTCTCTCTGTTAATGTCAAAGCCGAGGTCAGAGGTTTAATGTCCAAATTGTCCTTATTCCACTTCTCTTTCCATTTTTCTTCACTGAAAACCCTGGGAGAGCATCTCATATGTTTGTATTTCCTCAGTTCATCCCCTCAACAGTTGGAGTTCATCTTTTGAAAGTATATGTGTGTCATAGAGCATATTTATAGTTAACAATTTTTAAAATTTAACTTAGAAAAATAACTTGAGTTAAGGCAATTGAGACAGCTCATCTGTTTGCTACAGAAAGCAGCTCTTTAGTTACTTTATTTCTGAGAATTACATGGGAATTAATTCATGATATACAACACTTTTTCCACATATAAATTTGGATTAGAATAAGGGGGTTTTGAAAATGTTCTCACTTGTAAGGAAGAGAGTAAGTAGAAGAAGGTCACAGTTCTTTGTTGTTGTCTTTAAAGTTTTGAACATTGGTCTTGTTTCTCTTTAAACTCTTAAATGTGTTGTGTGCTCTTGGTATGGTGTGGACCACTTGGCTTTTCCTCCCAGCTTTGGCACAGCTTTCTTCTTTGCAATTTCCCTGCCTTAGCCCCAGAGTTCTCTTTACTTAAGCCTGAAGCAGGCTTTGCAGCAATCATTGGTTTTACGTTGCTTTTCTTTAGATACATCCGTGGTCGGCATTCATGGTAAATTGCACCTGTGACGAGAAGCACAGGCTGCTTATCCTCACTTCTTGTGTTTACAGACGTGCTCCCTACTGACACCACCACCCCGGCACGAGCGGGTGCACCTCAGGAAAGGTTTTCTTCCCTTCTGATTGTTTGCTTGTTAATCTGTACACATACAGTCAGAGATCGATTTGCAAAGCTTGGGATAAAGATACAGATGCGCTCACATTTTTTTGGAGGCATTAGAACTGGCAAAAATAAGAAAGCACACTTGAAAATGTCTTATTCTTTGTCCCATTGTTTTAAAGTACTCACCTGTTTGCCGTGAAATTGCCGAAACCATAGAAATAATCACATTTATCTTTTATCTGTATCACAACTCATATATTTTTAACTACCTAAAATCTCTCTTTTTTTGGGGGTCTAGTTCTTTTTGGATAGTCTTCTGGTTAACCAGAAGTGAAGAATAATAACGTGAAATCTTTAAAGCATTTTGTTATATGATTGTATGATTTTTTTTCTGAAAGCCTTCATATGACAGTATTTTTAAAATAGCTTATTTTTATTTCTAATGATGAATAAACTTTATCCATATGGGGTAATTTTTCTTCGTATATTTGTTTTCTATCTTTGTGTTCTTTTTTATTCTATGTACTTCAGGACTGATAAAGTATACTTTGCAAAAATCTAATTCCCTGGTGGCTCACACAGTGAAGAATCTGCTTGCAGTGCAAGAGACCTGGGTATAATCCATGGGTCGGGAAGATCCCCTGGAGAAGGGAATGACTACCCACTCCAACATTCTTGCCTGGAGAATTTCATGGACAGAGGAGCCTGGTGGAGGACAGTCCCTGGACTGACCGTCCCTGAGTCAGACACAACTGAGCAACTAACACTTTACTTTTTTCATGAGTGAAGTAAGACTTCTAGAAGATCTAAGCCAGCTACACCTGCACACTCATGTGCCTAACCCTTCCCAAGACCTCTCCCTCCCCATTTCTTCTGTAATCAGCTGATGCTCACAGCATCGTGAATGATTGTGACTGATAGACTGCTCTCTCAAATGCCTGTGGTTTTCTCTTCCCACCAGTTGTACCTATATATTTATCAAGAGTTCCTCATCTGTTCCTAAATCTTTTTAGGTCTCTTGTACATTTTAATTGTAATTGCAGAATTTAGTAAACGATTATATAAATATATGAGATGTGACTGCAAAAGGGAATTGCAGTTTCTGTATAAACTAATTTGGACTGCCTGGGAAAGTCTGAAGATAGGTCACCAAAAGAAAATTAGCATTAAGTTAGGGATCGGAAAGCACTGTTGAGGTTTAGATAATCCATAAAAATCACCCTCTGAAAACCTTTAAATTTTGTTGCGTTAAAGAAGCAGAGAGTGGAGATGGCAGATGCTGTCCTTTGGTTGTGGTTTATTTGATGAAGCGGACTCCTGGCTTCTCTCGGGGACCCACACTAAAGACAAGGCTGTGGCCTCATCCAAGTCGTAACTAATTTAAACCCATTATTGGGCTTCAAGCAAAAATAAAGTGTTTAAGTATTGTGTGTGTATCAGTTCTCTATTGTAACTTAACAAACTATACCAAAGCTCAGTGACTTAAAACCATTTATTATCTGTTGTGGTATTGAATGTTTCTTCTGCTTTTCATGGTGTTGGCTTGGTCTCAGGGACAGCTGGAAGGTCTGAAATAGCCTCACACACAGGCTGGTAAGTTGGCACTGGCTGTCAGCTGGGGTGGGACCTCAGAGGCCTCTGGCCTGGCTGGCTTCTCCTTCATGCAGCCTTTCCATCTGGCTTATGAGGCTTTGAAGACCCTGGCAGTCTCAGGGTGGCTGGACTTCTTACCTGGTGGCTAGCGTGCCCTGGATACAAGGGTGGTGTTCGTAAGGCTGAGGCCCAGAACTGGCCCAGAGTCACTTCCGCTACATTCTGATGACTAAAAAGATCACGGGGTCAGCCCACATTCAAGTTGTCGTTGTTGAGTTTGCTAAGTCATGTCCAGCTCTTTGTGACCCCATGGACTGCAGCACGCCAGGCTTCCCTGTCCTTCACTGTCTCCTGGAGCTTGCTCAAACTCACGTCCATTGAGCCGGTGATACCATCCAACCATCTCATCCTCTGTCACCCCCTTTTCCTCTTGCCTTCAATCTTTCCTAGCATCGGGGTCTTTTACAGTGAATCGGCCCTTCATATCAAGTGGTCAAAGTGGTGGAGCTTCAGCTTCAGCATCAGTCCTTCCAGTGAATATTCGGGGTTGATTTCCTTTAGGATGGACTGGTTTGATTTCCTTGCAGTCCAAGGGACTCTCAAGAGTCTTCTGTAGCACCACAGTTCAATGCATCAGTTCTTCAGCGCTCAGCCTTCTTTATAGTCCAGCTCTCACATCCAGACATGACTACTGGAAAAAAACCATAGCTTTGACTGTGGGCCTTTGTGAGCAAAGTGCTGTCTCTGCTTTTTAATACGCTGTCTAGGTTTGTCATGGCTCTTCTTCCAAGGAGCAAGAGTCTTTTAATTTCATGGCTGCAGTCACTGTCCGCAGTGATTTTTGGAGCCCAAGGAAATAAAATCTGCCACTGTTTCCACTGTTTCCCCATCTATTTGCCATGAAGTGATGGGACTGGAGGCCATGATCTTAGCTTTTTGCATGTTGAGTTTTAAGCCAGCTTTTTCACTGTCCTCTTTGACCTTCATTAAGAGGAGATGATTATTCAAGGATGTGATACTGGGAGGCCACAGAGCAGCAGGAGCAACAGCCACCACAGGCGTGGCAGGTTTTTTACCTGTGGATCTCATTTTTAATGCTTTTAATATATATTTAAAAACTGACTCACCAGTATCACTTACCCAGTGATACTGGACAGAAGACTTCAAATAAGTGACAGTGTAAGCAAGCATAATAATTTGTGTAAAACTTGTATTCTTACTAATAAGTGTGGGGACACAGGGATTTCAGCGCATGGTGTTCTGACTCCAGAACCATCCCTTATCCCATACTCCACTGCCATTGTTTTGGTCAGGAGATAGTCATCTTGGCACCTGGGGTAACGTTATCACTTCAACAACATTGTCAGAAGTCAGCAATCTTTAATTCTTACAGCCTTTAAAAATTTGCATTCTTCAGATTATTAAATGTGATTTTATTAAAATAGAATTTAGATAATTAAGTCTAAAGTATCAAAAGATAAAATTATTAACCTTGCAAATCCGTTTATTCAGCAGATAGTAGTGGCCACGTAATCTGCCCTGGGCACTGTTCTCCACCCTGGACAAACAGAGGACAGATGAGGTCCCTGCCCTCATGAAGCTTTGAGTCTAGTTGGGGGGATAGTTTCTTACCATTTCCATAGGAAATCTTGTTTTAGAATGTCTGCTTGTGTTTAAAAAATGAATTATAGTTAAAAAGAATTTGAATATCTATACTGAAAAATAATGAAGGCTTGCTGGTTTTGCACAGAGCTACACTCTGAGTCAATGCAAAAGTAAAGTCATGAATGTTGGACAAACTTGAGATTTGATAACAGCTTACCTGTATGTAAGCTGATGATAGACATTCAACTACAAGCCGATTGATTGGTCAGCTAACTTTTAATTGGCGCTTACAGTACAAGCCAACCATGCCACTTCAAACTTAGCTCCTTTTAATTTATAGTGCAGGCCAAGCAAACTATGTAAGGTATCTAAAAAAGAAACCTAGAAAATCTAGCCCCTTTGCCAACAGTAGTAAAAGCCCTCCTTTAATTATTGTTTCACAGAGAATAGGTCAGTGAAGATGTGGAGAGAAACTCACACAGGTGAGAACTGTACTAATATGGAATAAAATATTTTATGTTTAAGGACTTTCCTAAAGAACTTTCAGTGAAGTTAATTTTTTTTTTAAGGGCTTTTGCAAAACCACAGATGTTTTCAAGCTCATCTAATCCAGCTCTATCGTTTTATAGATGAGCTATTTCAGGCACCATGTGGTTCACCTATGATGTCAGAGCAGAACTATTTAACCCCAAGTTATTTGAATTTTTGTCTTTCACATACTTCATTTAAAAACTACACCAAACCCCTTTGGGTTGAATTTAAGTGGTGCCTTTCTTAGACCGGATTCCTGGTCAACCTGAATGGTACTTGAGCAAGGTTTCATGTTAAAAGAATGCAACATTGTTTTATGTGACTGTCAGATGTTTAGTACCAGAAAGACATTTCACATTTGTATGTTTTAAACACAAGGAAAAAAAATGTTTCAGGGCAGCTGATGTAGACCTTGTACTACTTTCCTTATCCAAAATAATTGGTATCCATGGAAACATTCTAAACCAGTCAACTGGCCACATGAGCTCATCTCACATGAGCTAATACCAAGTGAGGTTTTGGACGCTTTTGGTCAGTTACTTGAAGTGATGCAAGTTCTTTTGAACTTACACTAGTATTTATTTTCCTAGATTTTGTGTCTACATGATTTATTTTAAAGAAAAAAAAGAATGAACTTTTGCTCAATTTCCCCTCCTACCCCACCCCCCATTGTATTCTTAGCTAAAACTTCCAAATTAAGTTGTTTTTCTCTGACTGCTTTTCAGATTTTTCTCTTCATCACTGTTTTTTTTTTTTTTTTTTTAACAATTTGATTATGATACTCATAATCAAAAACTAGTAGTTTTCTTACATTCTTATATCTTTGAGCTGCTGCGTTTGTTGTTTTTTCCCCTCAGATTTGGAAAATTTTCAGGCCTTATTTCTTCAGAGAATTTTTTCTGTTCCTCGCTTTTCTTGTTTTGAGCTCCAATAACACATATGTTACACTGGTGGTGGTTCAGTCGCTAAGCTGTGTCCAACTCTTGCTAAATGGAATAGAATTTTTAGAAATTGGATTTTTTTTCTGATGAGCTAGTTTTAGACTACATTAGCTAGTTTTAGAGTATTAATTTTACTGTACTTATATCAATTTTAAAGTGAACATGAAAGGGTCAGTCACTCAGTCATGTCTGACTCTGCAGCCCCGTGGACTGTAGCCCACCAGGCTCCCCTGTCCATGGGATTTTCCGGGCAAGAATGCTGGAGTGGTTTCCTTCTCCAGGGGATCTTCACTACCCAGGGATTCAAGCCGGGTCTCCTGCACTGCAGGTGGTTCTTCACCAGCTGAACCCCAGGGAAGCCTGTGTGTATCACCCTGCTTGATGTTTATCCTGTGGATTACTGATGCTCTGGTCTTTCTCTTTTTCTTCCCTTTTTTTCTCTCAATCTTTTTCACTCTGATTAACTTTGGGTAATTTCTAGTGCTATATCTTCAAGTTTATTGATCTTTTTTTTCTATTGTAGCTAATCTGCTTTTATCTTTTCTAGAGTATTTTTCATTTCATGTGTGTTTTATCTCTGCAAGATCCACTTGAGTCATTTCTGGTCTGTCTCTATTGATTTTTCACCTGGTTTGGGTTGCATCTTCCTGTTTCTTTGTAAATTTGCATAGGATGGCAGATATTGTGAATTTTATTTATTGGGTGTTAGACTTAAAATTCTTTTAGGTAATGTTGGACTTTGTTCTAACGTTTAATTAAATTACAGTTACTTGGATGGAATGTAAACCAATAACATTTGTGACAGGTGTGACCACCATCTTAACAAAGTAAACCTTAAGAAAGTATTAAATGCATATCTTCATCTTTGTATAATGCTTCTCCTAAGATTTATTTTAATTATGAATAAATATAGTATCTGGCAGCACATGGCGTTTTTCCTACCTCATTTTCTATGGTGCATAATGAATAAGGGATAAACTATATTATGTTTGGTTGATTTTAATATAGTGTTTGACAGTATTCATCTTCACTTCCTTGTCATTCTGTATGTTTGCTGCTAGAATAATTAAAGTTTGGAAATGCTTTGAAATCAGTAGTTTATTGTGACTTTTTGTTTTGTAATAGATGTAGATTTGAAAACAAGAGATATTCAGCTTCTGTAGAATTATTACAAGGACTTAGTCTTCTACTCTGATTTGGAAAGTGCAGTCAAATGAATTTTTCCATGTGTAGAGAAATACAGTTGGAGAACAGTACAGCACAGATACCTTTTTCTGTTTCCCCAAATAAAATTTTTCATAAAAGTTAACATTTTCAAAATATGTGCTTTCTTAGTGGAGAAGGAAATAGCAACCCACTCCAGTGTTCTTGCCTAGAGAATCCTGTGGACAGAGGAGCCTGGTGGGCTGCTGTCCATGGGGTTGCACAGAGTCAGACACAACTGAAGCGACTTAGCGTGCATGCGTGCATTGGAGAAGGAAATGGCAACCCTCTCCAGTGTTCTTGCCTGGAGAATCCCAGGGACAGAGGAGCCTGGTGGGCTGCCGTCTATGGGGTCGCACAGAGTCGGACACGACTGAAGCGACACTTAGCAGCAGCAGTGCTTTCTTAGGTTGTTTTTATCTGCTAAAAGCACTGGACCTTGTAGATAAAACAGTGACCTCTCCTGTCTTGAGTTTGACTCTGTCCTCAGGGCTGGGGCCTTGCCGTTGGAGACTCGGCTTAGTGACGTGTGGACATCGTTAGTCCCTCTTCAAAAATTCCTCTTCTACCTGCACGTTACGTTGCGTTAGTTCATTCATCCACATAATACTGCTGGATGCGAGTGAAACGTTCCATTTCTTTATGCCTGTCTGATGCTTTAGTATTTTCTGCATAGCCTTTTACTACCATTATTTTGTTTTGTTTTTTGAGTCTTCACAACTGAATTTCCTGAAATATTTTAGAATATTGACCTTAGAAATTCTGAATTACTGTTTCTTCTTAGTCTGAGATTACGTTACGTGCAGTCACCCATCCAGGAAGGCTGGGGCTCAGCCTTGGGTCTTCTGCCTCCAGGTTCATGCTCTCCACCGCAGAGGGGTGTTCTGAGCTGGGTCTGATTTGCTCTTTCATACCTGACTCTGTTCAGTAATATATGAGATGTATTATCGTGGAAAAACAATGAATGGTTTTGAACATTGTCCTGAAAACTATTGGAGATACAAAAGTAGTAAAATACAAAGTCCTTCCTTACCACTGACTTTATCTTAATGGGGGAAAAACAGAGTTATAATATTGAATTTGAAAGGAGTTAGAAGATGTTAAAGGGGCTTCCCTGATGGCTCAGAGTTTATAGCGGTACCTGTAATGCGGGAGGCCTGGATTCGATCCCTGGGTCGGGAAGATCCCCTGGAGAAGGAAATGGCAACTCACTCTAGTATTCTTGCCTGGAGAATCCCATGGACAGAGGATCCTGGAGAGCCACAGTCCATGGAGTTGCAAAGATTTGGACATGACTGAGCGAATTCACTTTCACTTTCAGAAGATGTTAAAGTGTTAGAATTGTTTCTGGTGGTGTTCATGCTGAAGTCAAAGGCAGATTCTCTTTCCAAGTTGGGCAGATGCATGCTGAGTGATGTCAATCATTTAGTGATACTGCTCACACTGCTCCTGTTGAGCATGCTTTATAGGGTTTAGCCCTTACAGGTATGGAGTTCAAATACTTATCATCCTTATTTTATATATGTGCATTGCAGAGATTTTAAATAATTTGGCTGAGGCTCACACAGCTAGTAGCTGGCAGAGTCAGGATTTGAACCTAAGTCCCTTGTGTGAGGAAGCCTGTGTTATTCATTAGAAAGCTTGTGCTAGTAACCACAACACCAGATGGGAATGAAATCAGCAACCTTGTGATAGCCGTGTTTGTTTTTATCAGTTGAATCAACTATTTTGTAGTGAGTGTGGAAGAAATGAATATGGGAAATTTCAAAATAATTTATGTCCATGTGAATCACTTCAGTTGTATCCCACTCTTTGCGACCCTATAAACTAGCCCGCCAGGCTCCTCTGTCCATGGGATTCTCCAGGCATGAATCTCGGGGTGGGTTGCCATGCCCTCCTCCGGGGGATCTTCCTGACCCAGGGATGGATCTCACGTCTCTTATGTCTCCTCCACTGGCAGGCAGATTCTTTACCCCCAGTGCTGCCTGGGAATCCCACATTGTTATTTGCTGTGTGACTTCGTAAGTCTTAAATAATAAAGGTAGCTAGCCTGAGGGAATAGGTACATTTAAAACTTATGTCTAAATTTGCTTATGGGTTTAATTTGATTCAGTTAGCTTTTGGAATATTCTGCTTGTGTGTCTGATTGTGTGGGCCTGTGTGTGTGGAGGGCGTGTGCGCTCACGGTATCTAGAGTGGTCTTGTCTGGTTTAAAAATCAGTTTTTGACCTGTCCCAGGGATTCTTTAAATATTTCAGTGCTGTAAATTTGAATAATTCTGCAGCATTTTTATTTTTGAAAGATAAGGATCTTTTGTCAGTCTATTCAATAATAATGTTATCATACATTTTAGGGTGGGATTTTTTTTTCCCCCTCATGATTTTGAAATAGCTTTGATTTTCTAACAGGATGTGTAAATCTCCAGGGAGAAAACTGGTTGTATCTTGAATTTAGTTTAGAGTTCTATTTTTAAAATATGAAGTATATTTTATAAAGAAGATTCAGAATAGGTTAGATTGTAAGGGTCCCTATTTGAAAGGAACTTCATGATTGTGTCTTTACAGTTTGCTGTTTGAGAACTGTATCTGTTCTCAGTTCATATATTAAATTTTATTTTCGTTAGCATTGCAAAAAATAGAACTTTATCCAAGTAGTGGTATTGTGGAGGAAGTCTCCTGGGGACAGAGAATTGGCAGGAAGTTTCCAGAGACCAGGTTAAGGAGGAACTGCCGTTTGGAGGTCAGGAGAAAGTCGTTCCCTTCTCTCCTGCACGGCATCTTCCCCGCACGCCCCTCCCCGGCACTGCACTGCGGTCCCTACCACACGTCATCAGAGCTCTCTGCTCAGCTCCTGCTCTCTGTTCTGTCTGTTTGTGCTTCACAAAGGAAGGATCGGGCCTCTGAAGTCCGGGCAGGACTTGTCCACTCAGGTTTAGCTCGTCCGCACCTAGCACGTGAGCAATGCTCAGTTCAGTCGGATTTGTATCTTTCAGTTCTTTGCTCTTTTTTTCCCCCCAATCCTCAAGTATTTAGTTTTAAACTTCATTTATGTTGGAAAGAATTCTCCAAACAACAGAAACTGCACATTAGTTTCTGTGCGTGCTGAGAGCAGGAACACAGTGGCTGCGTTCTCCTTGTGAGTTTCTGCAGCTACAATAGAGGAGCAACATACACCAGGCTAAGGAGATGACAGAGCCATGGAAAAGTGTTACAGAGAGTTCTTAAAAGGAGCTTGGAGTGGTTTAAGTTTGAATTCGCTTCCTCTGTCACTGAGTGTTTTCTTCGCTTGTTGTCTTTATCAGGCAAGAGTGCGTATTGGGAGACTCAGCTTGCAAGAATTCCGAATCCGATCCTGAGGACTTTTCAGATGAAGCCAACACAGAGAACCTTTATGGCACCTCTCCTCCCAGCACGCCTCGGCAGATGAAACGCATGTCCTCCAAGCACCAGAGGAATAGTGTCGGGAGGCCCGCCGGTCGCGCCAATCTGAAAGGTCAGTCTTGCACTGGAGAAGATACACGTGCGAGGGCGTGGCGCGGTTCAGCGTCTCTGTGCCACAGGGCGCTGTGATGCACGCCTTCTACAGTAGCGGTGGTTACTCCTCTTCCTTTAAGTTTGATCTTACGCTGCCTGAAAGTTTTGTTTTGACACTTTCTGAGTTATTATCATTAGCAACGTTGTTAGTAAAGGAGAAACTGACTCTCCAGAGGTGGAAAGGCTTGTCCTGAGTGTTCGTTCAGGTCAGCGTGTGAGGCATTCGCGTTCCTTGTAGGATGTGGAGGAGGCCGTGGGGATGCCGTGCCCGTCCCGGACGGCTGGCTGCGGGTGTGCAGATCTGTGGCCTTCTTTCCTTCTTCGTATCTCTTGGGGGATTCGTATCTGTCTCCCGGGAGTGACGTCCTGGGCAGGTGGGGAGAGGCAGGGCCCGGCGTCTCCTCCAGGGTTCTCTGGGCGGCCTGAGCCCCGTGCGCTGTTCCCTCATGTGTGGGGCCCTCCTGCATCCTGAGCACAGCACCAGATGGTGCCTTGTCACCAGGCTCAGAACTTCTGTCTCGCCTTTCTCTGTTTTTGAAATCCCAAAGCCCAGATAGCGTCCTGCTCCTGGAGACGGAGACTGTTCTCGGCTTTCATTTCTTCCTTCCTCGGAGCACGTCACCGCTGTTCATTTCTGAGGTGGGAGAATTGAAGCGTGCAGACCTGGCTACCTTGTACATACTTTCTAACGCGGAACCTCGGGTCACCAAGGCCTTACAGTTTTAGAAACTGTCTTGATTTCAGAAAACCACTGGTCCTAAAGCTGATCTCTTAGCTTCCTAGAATTCATCCACCTATTACTATGCAAGGTCGAGATTTCATTCCTTGTTTCCTCTGAGAAATTTCCGCTTGTCACATGTTCTCCTTACTGGAAAGCCTCATTTCTGGTTCCCTCTTTCTGTAGCCTGCGTTCTTCTGCCCTTTTTGGTCAGCTTCCCTGTCCCACACCTTTCTTCTGTACACTGATCTCTCATGGTTGATGTCCGCAAGTCCATTCTGGGTCCCTGTTATATATAGCTTCTCCCAGAAAGGAGAGAGGCAGGAGAGGTGGACTTTATTGTATTTGTGTGCTTGAATGACTTCTTGTCCAGGGAGGAATTCCTAGGCAGTAAATACCCTTTCTTTCCTATGAGGAAGACTTTTTTTTTTTTTACTTTGTTTTAAAACTTTATTTGTAGTAGGATATTAACCTATGGCCTGTATTTACCCCGTTTGGAAAGTAATAGCTTTCTATTGCAGTATAGTATCTTTAAAATCAGTCCTTATCCATTTTCTCAAAAGAATTTCTCAGATGCCTACAGAAGTGCCTTATCTAAAGTAGTATTAGTGAAGGAGCATCTCCTGATCAGTATTGTTAATGACTGACTTGCTTTGTGGTGCTGAAACGTGACGATGCCAACAGGACATCTGCTTTTTCTTTACTGGTTGGTTCATACAGTTCTGGGGGCATTGCCCTGGTGGCTCAGCAGTAAAGAATCCGCCTGCAGTGCAGGAGACACGAGTTCTATCCCTGAGCGGGGACGATTCCCCTGGAGGAGGAAATGGCAACCCGCTCCAGTGTTCGTGCCTGGAGAATCTCATGGATTGGTAGGGTCTCAAAAGAGTTGGACATGACTGAGTGACTAAACAACAGCAACAGTTTTGGAACAGGAGTTGAGAACACAGTCTCCTCCCTGTACAGATTAAGAAAGTGGGGCCCAGGGTTTTAAAGCAACTTCTTAGCCACCAGAAGGCTTGAGATAGCGGCAGGACTGAACGGCCAGAAGGCTTGAGATAGCGGCAGGACTGATTTTAGGTGCTTTTTTTTTTTGACCACTCTGTGCAGCTTGTGGGATCTTCGTTCCCTGACGAGGTATTGAACCCAAGTCTTCGGCAATGATAACCCACTGGTGCCAAGGACTTTCCAGGACTGATTTCAGCGCTAGCTCTCCTGGGCCTCAGTTTGGACTTTATTCCCAGTTCGAGCAGCAGGGGCTAAGCTCTGAATGTGCTGCTTGAGATGGCTGTGTGTGCTCAGTCACTCAGTCGTGTCCAGCTCCTTGCCACCCCACGGACTGTGGCCCACCAGGCTCCTCTGTCCACGGGATTCTCCAGGCAAGAATATTGGAGTGGGTTGCCATTTCCTCTTCCAGGGGCTCTTCCTGACGCCGGGATTGAACCCACGTCTTTTGCATCTCTTGCCTGGGCAGGCAGATGCTTGACCATGCAGTCACCTGGGAAGCCCATTGAGATTACTGCGCATCGTCCCTTATCGGTCAGAAAACCAGTCACTGGATACTTGTTGAGCTCCTGCTGTTGTTCTGGGCTGTGCCAGAGATAGAAGGTAGAGGAGAGATTGTCTGTCTTCCTCCTCAGCTTCTTTCAATTGTTTATTTCATGAAATGACAGAATTTTAGGTCTGGAAGATGTCAGAGACCACTTTAATTCCTGCCATTTTGCAGGTGAAGAGGGAATGCTCGTTAACCTTTGACTTGTAGCTACCTGAAAGCAGACCTCAGGCATCAACTTACTGTTTTTTCTTGTTGCAAAAGATGACATGTTTAGGGAGTTTAGAAAATGCTGACAAAAAGAAAATAAAAATAGCCATAAACCCAACATGTAAACATAACTTTTGCCATCTTTGCCCTGTAGTTTCTTTTTGCTTCAGTTCAGTTGCTCAGTTGTGTCTGATTCTGCAACCTCATGGACTGCAGCACGCCAGGCCTCCCTGTCCATCACCAACTCCTAGAGCTTGTTCAAACTCATGTCCATTGAGTCAGTGATGTCATCCAACCATCTCATCTTCTGTCGTCCCCTTCTCCTTCCGCCTTCAATCTTTCCCAGCATCAGGGTCTTTTCCCAGGAGTCAGTTCTTCGCATCAGGTGGCCAAAGGATTGCTGTCCTTCATTAGTCCTTCCAATGAATATTCAGGACTGATTTCCTTTAGGACGGACTGGTTGGATCTCCTTGCAGTCCAAGGGACTCTCAAGAGTCTTCTCCAGCACCACAGTTGAAAAGCATCAATTCTTTGATGCTCAGCTTTATTTATGGTCCAGCTCTCACATCCATACATGACTCCTGGGAAAACCACAGCCTTGACTAGGTGGACCTTTGTCAGCAAAGTAGTGTCTCTGCTTTTTAATATGCTGTCTAGGTTGGTCATAGCTTTTCTTCCAAGGAGCAAGTGTCTTTTAGTTTCATGGCTGCAGGTACCATCTGCAGTGATTTTGGAGCCCAAGAAAAGAAAGTCTGTCACTGTTTCCACTGTTTCTCCATGTATAACACAGTCTCTTTGCTTACATATAGCAATATCTGTGTTGCTGTACTGTATTGTTTTACAGCTGGCTTCTGTTTTCATTTCCTATGGTGTGAACTTTCTGTGTCATGGAGTAACCCGTGCTGAGTAACCCAGTTAAATGGCTGCTGAATCGTCTGTGGAAGCATGTGCCCAGTTATCACTGACGGTTCTCAGCACTGTGCTTGGCTCCTCAAAGGAGTTACCTTTTAAATATCATAATAACCCAACGAGATGTAGGTTCTCTATATTACTATGCAGCTTACGGTTGAGGAAATGACACCGTTTCTAGGGTGTGTAGTTTTAACTGTCCTGTCATGCATACGTTAGAAAGTAGTTAGTTTGCCATCTGGTCAGCTGTTTTGGTCATGAAAACCAAAGAAAAATGGATAGGAAGCACCCACGTTGGGCGGGTGGGCCGTGTTACCTTATGGTGATGAGGTGTTCATTTTGAGCAGTAGAGCACTTGAGAGCTCGCCTGCTTCGAGACCTCGGCTGCTTCGAGACCTCGGCTGCTTTGCGAACTTGCGGCAGCAGAGTGTGGTGGACGGGAGCACAGACTCGGTTCCCGGATTGCCTGGATTCCCATCCTAGCTCTCTCAGCTTCCAACCTCCATGTCTCATCTGAGAAATAAATGCCTTCCAGTGTGGTGAAGATTGTATGTTCAGTAAGCACTGGCTGTCATTATTATTACTGGGAGCTGAAGATTTCCTTCTCACTGTTTGCCTTAAAATTTTAAGGTAGAATTGAATAATTGTAACACTGAGCGTTTCCTTGTTAGCCGGTGCTCCCACTTTCAGGACAAGTCTCAAGTCACCGCTGCTGCGGCGTGGAGCTGGGCCTCTGTCTGGATTGCCCGTCTCCCGTAGCTCCTCCCAGCCCCCTTGCCTTCTCTGACTGCGTGTGTTGCCGTCATAGGTACGTTTTCTCCGGTCCTTCTCTCCCCTCTTCCCTCCCTTTCTTTGTGCCTTTGCCTCTCTCTCCTTTCTTTCAGCCCCCTTCTCTCCCCACCCCCACTGCCATCCCCCCTTATTTCTCCCTCCTCCTTTCTTTGACTCAGAACTTTGGTGACTGCGTAGGCAGGTGTTGTGCTGGACGATGGATAAGCCCTTGCTGATCTCCAGTCGCAGCCACGGAGATGAGCAGGCTGCCCCACCTTGTGTGGTCGAGCTGGGGTGCAAGCGAGTGAGGGGGCTCCTGCGGGCCCCCACAGGAGGGACCGAGCATACCTGGGCCTGGGAAGGTTTCAGGAACAAGCGGCACTCCTGCTGTGACCTGAAGGCTGAGCTTGGGAGACCAGGATTTCAGATGCATTTGTCATTCATCAGAGTATATTGGTCTCTCAGTGTTTTCAAGGGCTTTTTAGAGTTAATTAGATTGGCCAGACTTATTTTCAAAGCTTCCCAAGGAAATAGGAACTGATGCCTTCTTTCTTTTCTCTGTGACTAGCAAAGGCTGCCTGGACCATACCCTTCAGTTTAGAACCGCGTGAAAGTGGAGCTCATCTCTTTAAAGAACGTCACCAATGGCCCTTTCACGTTTCCGGTCATCTGTCGCTGTGTGACAGACCGCGCCAAAGCGTGGTGTACCGAAGGAGCCCCCGTTTTCTTGTGCCCACGGCCCTGTGGGCAGGTGTCTGGGCAGCGTGCAGTTCCTCTACTGGCTGATGTCTCGGGCTTTAGCTGGCACAGTGCAGATGACTGGAGGTGCCTTCATAGCCCGGCTGGGTGCCCGTGTCTTCTCCACGTGGTGTCTGCAGGATCTCTGATGTCCGGGATGACTCTGCCACCTGGACAGAGAGCTGGTTGGCACTGTCCTTTTTTCCACGTGACCTTCCATCTGGCTGGCCTGGTCTTCTTCACAGCACCCTGGTCCCAGATAATTGGACTTCTTAAGTGACAGCTAGCTTCCTTCAGCTAGTTCAAGAGGTCCAGGTGGAATCTGAAAGGCCTGGGAGGCCCCAGAGCATCGTGGCTGCTGCCTTTTGCCCTGTGGGGCCAGCCAACACCCAGAGCGGGTGGGGCCGCGCCTGGAGCTGTGGTTCCGTGGCTGTCCTGAGAGACCTGCTCCTCCCTGCGTGTGAGGCTTTGGGCCTTACTGTCTGCTCAGTCCCACTGTCTTTGCGTCTTCCGTCCCCACTCCCTTATAAATGGAAGTGCTGTCAGGAGCATCCTTGGAGGAACATAAGGTCACCCAGAGGTGACTGAGGCCCCTGTGTGCTGGAAGCAGGTGAGAGGAACCACTGACACCGTTTTCTTTAGACAGTAACCGTTGTCACGCGCTGATTATATGGATTTGATTGTTTAACTATTCTTATCGTCTGCTCAGAATAACTACTGCTGTTACAGACTGATTTTTTTATAACTAGAAATTCCGTCCCAGGCCTGAATCATACCCACTGTTTACTACATCCCTCAGTACAGCAAAGGAAGTAAGTCGAGTTGGTCCCGTAGCGTAAGTGGGCTCGATGAGAATGAAGACACCAGGTCAGAGTGCTTTTCAGGGCGAGCCTGCCCTGTGACCGCCATGGGCTCCGTTTTGCGGCAGTGATGTAACACTGTGAGAGCCAGGTTACAGAGACCCGTGTACCAGAATTTGTACACGCTGTACACACGTGTGCACATACGTGTACACACACGTGTGCACATACATGTACACACATTGATCTCCTTGCCATTAGCAGGTATCTCAGGGGGTGTGTGTCTCTGTATGTGTGATTTTTTGCTAACATGGTGAGATTAGCAAGTTTTTTTTAAAAAGTCATACTGCTATAAAATTGATCTGCTAAAATGGTTATAAATGAGATTCAGTCGCTATAGTTAGAGGAATGTTCACTGTGAACCAGAGTGGATTTGCATCTGTATTTCAGCTCTTTAATCCAAATCTAGCCCAACTTTCAAAGTTTTGGTTTAATTTTACAGTCTACCCTACACTTGGAGGCTCACTGTTGTAGCCACAGTCTCTTCTTCTCTGCCTTCATGTCATTTTGCATGTTTGTTGTCTGGCTTAAAATATTCTCTTGCCTTCCTTTCTGCCCTTATTTAAGGTGACCCCATTCTTTAAGGCCGTCAGCCAGGTAAGTACCTGGTCTTGCTTAACTCTTCTACAGATGAGTCCTGTAGCCCTCTGCAGTCTGTCTTTTATGGCACTCAGCATCTTAGCCTTTGCTTGGTCACATGGTCCTGCCCTGGGAGCAGCTCTGACAGGTGTAAAGGTGTTTGACGGCACAAACGTGAGTTATAGTAGGATCCCCGTCGGGACGTTCGCATCTGTGTGATCATCTGTGTGATGTGGTCCTCTCCAGCACGTGTTTGTTGTGAAGATGATGACAATTTCTATAGAGCCCTTAACCTCGGAAATGGGGAGATTGAATAAAGCAGTGTTTTCCCAAATGTGGTGTCGTTCTAGCCAGGCTGAATCAGAGGCCCTGGCAGTGGGCCCGGGAATCTGCGTTGTAGCAAGAATCTGAGTGATTCTTTAATGTTGACTGAAGTTTGAGAACCTTGGATTAGGGGGTCTCTTAAGTCCCTTCGGATTGCTGATAGTGACAGTCTAGCACATCATTGCCATAAATATCATCTCTCAGTTAAAGAGCAGGCATCTGTTTCTGTGTTCTTATTTGAGAGATTGCAGAGGGCCGGTGTTTTGAATTTGATATATATAGATGAAAGAACATAAGAATTGCAGGGGCTTGATAGAACTTAGATTGTATACATATTCTAAAGAGTCATTTTTAGGTGTGAATTGCAAGGAATTCAGTTGATTGTCTTAGATCTGTTGAAACCAGTGATTCATATTGCTTGTCATTTGTTTGCATTCGGTTTTATTATACAATTTTTTTTTGTTCTTTTCCTTTCATGTTTTTCTGATTTGGCAGGAGTTATTGGTAATTGGCCAACGGAAGCAGAAACTTCTTGGAAGGTTTGTTTTAACGGTACTGCAGAATCACAGCACTCAATTTATAGCCAATTGGGAGATCGCTATTCATTAGTCTTATTTAAGTCATTATGAATTAGTTCTGTAGTACTGTAATTAGAACTTGTATAAAGCATTCTGTATACTTTTGATCCATTCTCCTTTCCAGAAACTCTGTTTGACTTTCTGTTCATTGCAGAGGGATTTAGCATGGGCAGAAAACTAAACAAGCAAAGATTGGTATTTTCTTTTTGCACGGTAGCTAGACTAGAGCTTGAATCTATTTTCAGTTTAAATTATGTCATTTTAATGGTATATCAGTTTCCATTTGTGTTTTTTTTTAACCAATTTGGCTTTTTATTTTGGAAAAAAATAGAGCTTCTTTGTCTTATCTTCCTCTTTTCCCAATTTACTTTCCTTTATACACATTGTAGATCCAAATACTGAACCATTCATTGCTTTTTGTAAGTACAAAATTAAAAAAAAAATGTTTAATATGCCATTTGTATGCTATAAGATAGGCTTCACAAGATGTGTATATGATCTGCAAAACTTAGGTCTCTGGGCTTGCTAAAATTTGATTCTGTATTTACAGAAAAGTGGGATTATAGCATTTCTCTTCTTAAGTCCTTTTAATTGTTAGAATAAAGATCAAGGCTGAGAAGCTTCATCTCTTGGTATTTTCACGCGTTGATTGTTAGCTCTGTGGTAAGTTTAGCACAGATTTGGGCTTAAAGTGCATAATGCAGCCTTCTGTGTTGTTAGATTATTGCACTGCCGGGTGGCTCAGTGGTAAACCCACCTGCAGTGCAGGAGCCATGGGTTCAATCCCTGGGTTGGGAAGGTCCCTTGGAGAAGGAAATGGCAAGCTGCTCCAGGATTTTTACATGGGGAATCTCATCGACAGAGGACTTGGCGATTAAACAGCAGCAACTCCCAGTTAACTCTTTGTCTCCCTTAGAATCCTTAAATCATGGATTAGAAGAACGTCTATACTCCTGTGGAATTACTGAGCCGAGCGGCAGTTCTGATTTTGGTTTTTTGAGAAAAGGTCTGCAGTGACTGCACGAGCTCAGATTCCCACTGGCAGTGTGCGAGGATCCCTTTTTCTCCACGACCTTGCCGACGTTGGTTATTTGTGTTGTTTTTGGTGGTAGCCATTCTGAGTGAAGAAATTTCTTGAATGGAGTGTATAAAAAGTTTTAAGACATGTAGAGTAAAGTAGATTAAAATAAGATAAAATTTCCATTGTTTAAAAGTATTGCTAATTTAAAATATAGTAATAATAGTTTTATGTTAAAATATAGCAAATCTTATAGACAGATAAAATCCTTTTTGATGGATTATAAAATAAATTGAATATAAGTGAGTCAAATTGGAAGTGCTTTTAGAAATACTTGTTTGAAAAATCCTTACTTTAAAACTAAATTAAATTGATGTGGAGATATATTGATTTTGAACAAATTTTCTTTGTTAAATTAACTTTAACAAAGTTATATTAGTCTGGGTATATTAGTCGGTAAATTGATTTTGGGTATGTTAGTCTGTAATCATATAAATACACCCTATTTCATAAAATCTAAAGACATACTGTGCTATTATATAGTAAGACAAAATGCTTATAGTTGATTCACAGTATATTCTTACACTTAGAATTTTTAATTATTTATCTAAAGAACTCTTTTATACTTTCTGATATTTAGATATAAGTTTTTAAAAGCCATTTATTACTTTTGTGCATATGTATATAAAGGAAAATGTAAATGAAATATATTAGTGAATATTTTCCTAAAAGTTGTTTATGTTACCATTAATTATAAAGCATATTCTAATTTCAAAGCAGTTGAAATACAAAATGTGTGTCCTAGATTCAAGGAGACAAACTGTACCTTGAGAGTAGAGGGTACATGGGGGTGGTGCTGTAGGCTTGGGCGTCATCAGTGTGTGAAGGGCACATGAAGGTCACCCAGGGAGAAGGCAGATGAGGCAGGAGAGACTCAGGAGGACTTGGAGAAACACGCACTTTTCGTGGAGCGAGCTGAGGTCCCAGGAGGGACTTTGGAAAGGGGTGACTTCAGGAGCAGAAGACAGCCCTGAGACTGCTGCGTCTAGAAGATGAGAGAGTGCAGGGGTTTCTGTGAGGTAGAGATGGTTCAGAGGGTCAGAGATGCCCAACAGGAAAGAAGACGTGTGTTTGTTTCAAAGCTTGGGAACTCAGTTAATAGAACTATTCACAGTTCTTTGAAGGAGAATTGTGATGTTTGCTTTTTTTGCATTACTTCTGAATGATTTTTACGTGTCAGTATAATAGACTAGGCAAATTTTACTAAATTAGGCTGTATGTCTTCAGTTTCCTTAATGTTAAATTAAGAAATGTTACTGCTCACTTGTTTGTGGCAAAGAAGAAATCAAGGAACAGAAATTAAGGTAAGCATTTTTGCTTACGTGTCTTTCAGTGTTTCATGAGAATAATCTTAAGGTGCCTTAAGGGTTCTTCCTCCATCTGCTTGATTTTACAAATGACAGGAGTAACCCAGAAAACTTAACCGATTTGCTCTAAGGTGATGCTTCGGTTCGTCGCCAAGGCAAGAGACGGATGTGTTCTCTCAGCTGGGTGCTCTCGGGTCTGCCGTGCTGTTTCTCCGCTCTTAAGTCCAAGGTGATAACTCATGAAGGTTTGGTTTACCTGGATGACTGCACTTTGTAGTAGACAAGTAAACAGCTGCTTTTAGGTTAGTGGTGGAGGACATTAGAGAATATAGCAAGTATTATGTAACAGGAAAAATGGGTTAAAACCTTTTTAAAAGTTTACAGAGAAATGCTTTGTGTGTTGTAGTCTCTTAATTTTCAGCACATGGTATGATTATTTTCTCCAGTGGCAGCCTGCACCTATAAATACATGTGGATATCAGTCTTACTGAAAATATTGAGAAGAGCGCGATCTTTTAGAGTAACGTTAATGTTCTTCTTCTTTTTTTAATAGAAAAAATGAATGCATCAAACCAACCTCCACACAGAGACACTGGAAAAACTGTGGAGAACGTGGAAGAATACAGCTATAAGCAGGAGAAAAAGATCCGAGCGGCTCTCAGGTCCACGGAGCGGGATCATAAGAAGAATGTGCAGTGCTCGTTCATGCTGGACTCAGTTGGGGGCTCTCTGCCCAAAAAGTCCATCCCGGATGTGGATCTCAATAAGCCTTACCTCAGTCTCGGCTGCAGCAATGCTAAGCTTCCGGTCTCTGTGCCCATGCCGATAGCCAGAACCGCCCGCCAGACTTCCAGGACTGACTGTCCGGCAGATCGCTTAAAATTTTTTGAAACTCTCCGACTTCTGCTAAAGCTTACCTCAGTCTCAAAGAAGAAGGACAGGGAGCAAAGAGGCCAGGAAAGCACATCCGCGTTCTGGTTTAACCGATCTAACGAGCTGATCTGGTTAGAGCTGCAAGCCTGGCACGCCGGCCGGACCATTAACGACCAGGACCTCTTTTTATACACAGCCCGCCAGGCCATCCCAGACATTATCAACGAAATCCTTACCTTCAAAGTTAACTATGGGAGCTTCGCCTTCGTTAGAAACGGAGCTAGTCTTAACGGTACTTCAGTAGAAGGGCAGTTCGGAGCCCCTCACGGGACGCAGCCTGCGGGTTACTCAACCTATCACGAGCACCTCCAACGCCAGAGGGTGTCCTTCGAGCAGGTCAAACGGATAATGGAGCTGCTGGAGTACATAGAGGCACTTTATCCATCGATGCAGGCTCTTCAAAAGGATTATGAGAAGTATGCTGCAAAGGACTTCCAGGACAGGGTGCAGGCGCTCTGTTTGTGGTTAAACATCACAAAGGACTTAAATCAGAAATTAAGGATTATGGGCACCGTGTTGGGCATCAAGAATTTATCAGACATTGGCTGGCCGGTGTTTGAAATCCCCTCCCCGCGATCATCCAGGGGCAACGAGCCCGAGGATGAGGCGGAGGACACAGAAGGAGAGCTGAAGGAGCTGGACAGCAGCACGGAGGAGAGTGAGGAAGAGCAGAGCTGCGGCCCGAGGGCACCGGAGCCCAGGCCGCCCGCCGACCACAGCCGCCACGTCCAGTCGCCCCCGGACTGTGTCCCGAAGAAGCTCGAGAGGCTGGAGTCGGAGGACGAGTCTGTCGGCTGGGGAGCCCCAGACTGGAGCGCCGAGGCAGGCGTTAGTGGACACTGTCTGACCTCTATCTACAGACCCTTTGTAGACAAAGCGCTGAAGCAGATGGGCTTAAGGAAGTTGATTCTAAGGCTTCACAAGCTGATGGACGGTTCCTTGCAGCGGGCACGTATAGCACTAGTTAAGAGCGACGGTCCAGTGGAGGTAGGTTTCCAGAAGGCAGTGAGCTTAGCCTTTGTTCTGCTGTTACTTGTAAATTACAGTGTATGTTGTATTACATATGTACTTTCATAGCCTAGATTTTTTGTTGTTGTTAATTGAAGTATAGTGGATTTACAGTATTGTGTTCACAGTCTTGATATTTTTAAGGCATAAAACGGTAGTTATTATAAACTGCAGACATAAACATTTCTATAAAGTATTGTGATAAATCGGAAAATGGATCTATGAAAACTGTATGAAATTGGGTGAAATTAAGTGTGTGGAGGGGAAAAAAAAATTCAACGATTTAAATATAGGATGGAGAAGGACAGACTAGGTATAAATAAAGAGGGAAGAAAGCCACAATCATGGGTGACCACAGGCTGAATATGAGTCAGTAAAGAAGTCAACATGATGTTGAAATATTTTTAAATGAGTATGGCATCCGAGGTCACAGATGTAGTTCCTTGTCTATTCTTTGCAATAGCTTACTTCTTTTGAGTCGCATGTCCCATTTTGATCACTGGATTATAAAGAGAGATGAATTATAGAGAAGGCTAAGAATGGTCATAGGGAAACAGTATACGCTGTTGGGTAAGCTTAAGCATAGATGGTCAGCATAGATGGTAGAAGTTTATTGAAAGTATTATCAAATATGTTTTGGCATGTGAAGATTTTTGAGAGAGGAAAATGTCTCCAGAGGAAGTGGCTTGAAAATGGTACAGATTTGGTTTTATTAGCTTGATATCTTAGAAATTCTTTACAGTTAAAAAGTGGCAAAACTAGCAGAGGGTATATTGTTGGATATTGTTCTCGAGAGTGAAAGAGTATAAGGAATTCTTCTTTTGTGGTCAGTTTGCATGTTCGTCTGGCTAAAAGCAAAAGCACCCAGCTCTTTGAGATCCCTAATTACCAGAGTTAGGCTGTGATTCTGAATTTTAACACCTATATACATATATATATGTGTGTGTGTGTGTGTGTATCTACTTTTTTAAAAAGCTTAATTACACCATCTGGCTTGCTTTGGAGTCAGAGATGATAAAACAGAAGATATTCTTTATTCGTTAAGATGGGACGTATCGGAAGAGAACTCCAATTTGCAAAATTCTAAGTTTTAATCTGATGGCCAGATTATGAGCCCTTAGGAGAAGGGCTCAGGCAGTCACATAATATAGCAAGATGTTTGCGGAATGAATCAATTTTGTAGCTGTAAGAGGTTAGTTTACTTTGAGTATTATTTTGATTAAGTGAAGTCGCTCAGTTGTGTCCGACTCTTTGCCACCCCATGGACTGTAGTCTGTCAGACTCCTCCGTCCATGGGATTTCCCGGGCAAGAATACTGGAGTGGGTTGCCATTTCCTTCTCCAGGGATTATTTTGACTAGAAATCTCAAAAATGAATTTTCTTTGAGCAGTATTTTGACTCTGTGAATGACTTTTTATGTATATCTTTTTATTAGGGCAAATGATGTTTTTCCCGTTTAGTCCATGAATAACTGTTTTATAATAATAATTTATTATAGTAGAAGTTTCAAAGTCAGTAGAGCAAAACTAGATCCATAATAAAGATTTGGCATATGCTTCAACTAGTGAGCAGCTTATCTTGGTTTGGGTTTTCGGCTGGAGTTCAGTTCCAGCAAGGACACCTGTGGGATGGGGTTGATTAATTTGTTTGGTGTTTTGTTTTTTTTTTTTGGCTCTGTGGGCTTTTCTTTAGTTACGTCAAGTAAGGTCCTCTCTAGTGTGGTGAGCGGGTTTCTCATCGCGGTGGCTCCTCCTGTTGCAGAGCGCAGACTCCGGGGCCCACGGGCTTCGGCAGCTGCAGCACGTTGGCTCAGCTAGTTGTGGCCCCAGGCTCTGGAGCACAGGCTTAGTACCTGTGGCACACGGGGTTAGTCGCCCTGCAGCCTGTGCGATCTTCCCAGGCCATGGATGAAACCTGTGTCTTCTGCGTTGGCAAGCAATTTCCTCGCCACTGAGCCACCAGGGAAACCCGATTAATCTTTTTTTCATGAAGCACTATTTTTGAAGTGGTATCAGTGAAAAAGTCCTGGCATTATTACCTCCCCTTGGATTCATTAGCGCTCATAGGAGAGAAGGGTTCATGGTGGGGGGCTCAGAACGGCGTGTTGGGGCTTCTTAAAACTGCTTTGCGTTCCCGCCCGCAGACTGTCTTCCTCCCTGCCCTGGAACCTCTGTGGCATTGAATCCCTGCTGCTTCTGGCACAGGTTTGCATCACTTAGATGCGTTGGAACAAGAAAAAGATTGTGAATGAGTGCATTTTCTGTTAGAACACTTATTGAAAAAAGACAGTAGTGGGTAGCTCATAGTTTTGAATTCTAAGTTGTATGCCTTTGGTGTGACCAGTTGAGACTTAACTGAATGAAAAGGTTATCTTTATTACAGAAAAGAGATACATACAAAATCAAAGTGTATGAATTAAAGATGTTTATTAGAATTATTTGGGATCGTTTGCTTTTCAAAAAGAAATGAAGTACAGAAACACCTCTTGTTTTAAATTTTGGTTTATAAAATGTTGTGTTTGTCAAATAATGAAAGAGGAAATAACCAAGAGCTAAAATTCTGTGTTGGAGATTAATCCAAACTGATAAAAGATAAGTCTCCAAAATGATAATGAACTCAATGGGAAAGTAAAACTTTATTTTTATTCCTATTTCAGGGACATAATTTCCATAAAGGAAGTGTACATTTATGTATATATATGAATATGTACACTCCCCTTCTGGGTTTGTTTTAGTTTTTTTTACTAAGTATGTCTGGGAAAGAGCCACAGTTTTAAAATCAAATAACTGGATTCCATTTCTTGATGCAACGCTTTCTCGCTACACAACTTTGTAAATGACTTAATCTTCCTGATCCCAAGTCTTCACGTCTGTAAAATGGATATAATAATACTTTCCTACCTCACAGGGTTGTTGTGAGGCTTAAAAAGATATTTGTGTAAATAGTAAAATGCTATAGAAATTAAATATAAACTATTGTTTTTTAGAAGTTTTGTTAACATTTTTCCCTCTTGAAGCTGACTGTACGGTAGTAGGGGCTAGACAAGTCTATATTTTTACTTTTTAAGTGTATTTTTAGCTTTTCAGTTCAGTTCAGTTCAGTTGCTCAGTCGTGTCCCACTCTTTGCGACCCCATGAATCTCAGCACGCCAGGCCTCCCTGTCCATCACCAACTCGCGGAGTTTACCCAAACTCATGTCCATTGAGTTGGTGATGCCATCTAACCATCTCATCCTCTGTCGTCCCCTTCTCCTTCTGCCCTCAATCTTTCCCAGCATCAGAGTCTTTTCAAATGAGTCAGCTCTTCACATCAAGTGGCCAAAGTACTGGAGTTTCAGCTTCAACATCATTCCTTCCAATGAACACCCAGGACTGATCTCCTTCAGGATGGACTGGTTGGATGTCCTTGCAGTCCAAGGGACTCTCAAGAGTCTTCTCCAACACCACAGTTCAAAAGCATCAATTCTTTGGTGCTCAGCTTTCTTCACAGTCCAACTCTTACATCCATACATGACCACTGGAAAAACCATAGCCTTGACTAGACAGGCCTTTGTTGGCAGAGTAATGTCTCTGCTTTTTAATATGCTGTCTAGGTTGGTCATAACTTTCCTTCCAAGGAGTAAGCATTTTTTAATTTTAGCTTTTAATCTCTTTCAAATAATCGTACATTTTTAAGGGCATACGTTTTAAGCAATGGATAACCTTTTAGGTTTGAGGACAGTTTTGTTTTCATTCTAATTGTTAGAAACGTCTTGCCTGACTGGCACTGCAGACCGCGCCCAGTACGTGTCTTCTGCTCTGCACGGTTTCTATGGCTTATGTGATAATAGTGATGAATACAGCTGAAGGATTCTGTAGAAAAGAAGAATTATGATATTTGATTGTTCTCGTATATGACTGTATTTTTATTTCTCATGATTAAGTTATTTGCAACTTGTGTTTGTACATAGCATCTAATATTTAATTCTCATTGGCTTGTAAACATGCTTTATTTATAAAACAGCTTTCCCTAAAAAGAAACATACTTCAGTATCCTTAAGTTTAAAAAATGTAACTAGTGATACTAAAAAATCTATTTGCAAATTGTTTTAATAAAACGGATATCATAAATAGCCTTAATGGTTTGTTAAAGATCAAGTAACGTTGCAGCTCCCTGTTGTGCTGTTGAGGCTCAGTTGCTCAGTCCTGTCTAACTCTTTGGTGATCCCAGGGACTGTAGCCCACCAGGCCCCTCTGTCCACGGGATTTCCCAGGCAAGAATACTGGAGTGGGTTGCCATTTCCTACTCCAGGAGCCCTTCCCCACCCAGAGATTGAACCTGCATCTCTTGAATCTCCTGCATTGTCAGACAGATTCTTTATTGCTGAGCCACCTGGGAAGCCCCTGTAGCTCCCCAGTTCCATAAATTCATTTTCTCAGGACATGTTTCTAATTACATATGCAGTCTCTGGTTAACAAATGAGTTCATTTCTGAAGTTCAGTTTTTAAGACAGTTGTTTCAATCTCGAAAATAATTATTCAGAGAAAGTGCCGTAAATGAGCTTCAGGCCTTCAAATAAAACTTAGGAAAATCTAAGTAACTGAACTAACAAGGGCAGCTAAAATTTTATTCCTGGCAGCAAGGACAACATAACGTCAGAGTCAAAAATGAGAGAAAACGTCCCCGCCCCCCCCACTTTGCTTGTGGACCTAGAGATGAACCTGGTTCTTTCTCATGCTTACGCGTTTGTGTCCTGGTTTTCCTTTTTTCTTGATATTTAGCCCATCCCAGGATCGCAGTCCTACTTAATTCCCCTTCTCTGCTGCAGTGGAAGCTGCTCTAATCTAAGTGTGGTTGATCTCGAGTCTTAGGAATACACGTCCTGATGGCCGCTTCATAGCAGTGTGTGCTGCTGTCCTTTCACGGTAGAGATTTTTTAGCCTCCGATTTCTGCTCCTTCTCCATCAGATGCTGCTTGTAGAGTATCTGTCCCAGCTTTCCTTAAAAATTAATAGGAATCGTCTCAGTCCAGTAGTTCCTAGGTAGCCTTTCCTACAGCTACTCCAGCTGTAGGTTTTGTTATGTTGTTTATAATTCAGTTTTAGCTTAAAGAGTAAAACAAGAGACTATGTAAACATATATAAAAGATTGATCCTTCATTTCAAAACTACCCACATGCAATTGCATTTTTTTTTTTTTAGTGCACTTGTAATCATGAATACTTTCAGATTTTTAGGGAACTTACAAAGATAGTACACAATTTTCATATGCTCTTCATCCAGTTTCCTCTGATACTGACATCGTCATCAACTCTGGTCCACTTCTCAAAATTAATATACTAACATTGGCGCAAAATGCCGTTAACTAAGTTACAGACATTATTCGTGTTTTTGTTCTTCTGCTAATGTCCCTTGCTTGTTCCAGGATCCAGTCAAGGCCACCCCATCGCATTTAGTCAATGGGTCCTCTTAGTCTCTTCTGATCTGTGGCAGTTTCTCGACGTTCCTTATTTTTCATGACCTGGATGGCTTGTAGGATACTCTCGAATTTGGGTCTGTCTGATGTTTTCTCACGATTAGACTGGATGAGCTTCTGTGCGTAACGGGCTTCTGTATGAGCATCACAAAGGTGAAGTGCCCTCGTGCTGATGTCGACCTTGACTGCTCGGTTCACGTGGGTCTGCAGGTTCTTCCACAAGTGACCAGTTTTCCCTCTCCACGCTTCTTTGGAAGTAGGTCACTAAGTGCAAGCCACACTCAAGGGGACGGGAATTGAGCTCCGCCTCCAGGAGTGGGGAGTATGGGTGTGTATACTTGGAACTCTTCTGTAAAGCAGGTTTGCCTCTCCTGTCCCGTCTTTTCAATTATGTATTTACCTCAGTATGGATGCATAAATCTTGGTTTTCTACTTCGGGTTGTAGTTCAGTGGTATTGCTGCTTACTGTCTTGCTCAGGTTGTTCCTGCTTTGGCCATTGGAGCTCCTTCAAGCGGCTTCTGTATCCTTGTCATACTTGCTCGTCCTTTTTGTGTGTGTGGTTTTGCTTTTGAGCAGTTTCTTGATTTTTGGCATCATCTTGTATTTTCCCTGTTCCAGTCCTGAAATCAGCCTTTTCTCTAAGGAGCTCTTGTTCCTTTTATTGGAGAATGGTATTTAGGAACGGAGCCCTGGGCCCCAGATGTGTTCATTACTACTGGGGTATCATTGCTTCTAGGCGCTGTCAGTGATCGAGTTAAAAAATATAGATCTATCTTCTAATCCATGTATACACACACAGATCTGTAGTTACTTCCATATGTGTCTTTCTGCCTATCTGTTAAAAGTGAACATGAGTTCGTACTGAAGTCTCAGGTGCTGATCCGGCTCCACTGCTTCTGCCCGTGCCTTATTGTAACTTCTCTTGCAGTGAGAAGCCTGGCTCCCATTACTGCAGTGGATTTATTATGTTTGTGCA
This sequence comes from Bos taurus, assembly GCF_002263795.3. Taxonomy (NCBI): domain Eukaryota; kingdom Metazoa; phylum Chordata; class Mammalia; order Artiodactyla; family Bovidae; genus Bos; species Bos taurus. Next base: position 96,727,745 of record NC_037336.1, read on the forward strand.
AGCCTAGTTGACATTAAGGTAGTCTTAGAATTGCTAACCAGGACCCCTCCAAGGACTAGATTTACCAACTAGAGTAGTGTTTAACTGTACGCACAGTTCTCTGTGTCTTTAGCCTCAGAGCATGTAGATGGAATGTAGTTTTCTACAGTTAGGTGAGCACCTTTCTCTTCACATTCTCCAGTGCGGTTATAGCATGCATTTGTAATACAGTGATCTCAGTCTGTCCTGGGGTCCCCTGGTGTCCTAGCTGATGTTTACTATAAAGTTCATTCTTTGTGTTATGTAACTCTCGCTTATATAACTCTCTGGGTTCTGTGCATTTAATTTGTGAACACCTATAAAATGTCTAAGCTCTAGACTGTGATACAGTTATTTTATGCTCCTCTGTTTTTGTTCTACCTTATGAAACTTAAAATGAAAAACTATATTTTAATGTAATGTACAAAAAAAATTAGCTGACTTTGACTATGTATAACCATGCATATTACTCCAAATTCCAGGAAGATTTTTGGTTACTTTATTACTTTTTTGTATTAGGAATGGATCATGTAATTATTATAAGCTTAGTGACCAATGAAATATTGTTTATCTTTTGGATCTGGCTATAATTATGTTCTTTTTTCCCCATAAGCACAAGAAACCCTGAAGAGGTTTTCTTTTATATTCAGAATGGGCAGAAGACTGTAGAAACTAGGGAAGTGTTAGTCACTCAGTCATGTTCAACTCTTTGCAAACCCGTGGTCTGTAGCCCGCCAGGCTTCTCTGTCCATGGGATTCTGCAAGCAAGAATACTGGAATGGGTTGCCGTTTCCTCCTCCAGGGGATCTTCCCGACCCAAGGATCGAAACTGGGTCTTCTGCATTGCAGGCAGATTCTTTACCGACTGAGCCAGTAGGGAAGTCCAACTCTTTAACTAGAAACTAGGATATGTATAAGCTATTATCATTTATTGAGTCTTACCATGTGCTAGATACAACAACCAAATGAAATGGTGTTGTTATTTTTCAGAGAAGGAGACGGGGGGCTAAGTTGCCCCAAAGCACAGAAGCTGTAGATTGTGGGAGGGCTTCACACCCAGGATTTGGGGATACCGGACTTTAAACTGTGCCAATGGTTTCTAAGCCTGGCTACACAGCAGCATTACCTCAGGAGCTTTTAAAAACACTTGGCTTTGCCCTTCTGGGCTAGAGGGCAGGTCAGACTCTCTCATGGTAGGACATACGCACTGATATTCTTAACCTCGAGTGAACTTTATATGAATCCAGATCAGCCCCAGTGCAGCTGAGAGTCAGCCCTTTGGAAACACCCTAAGTAGACTACAGTACTCCTGTAGCCCATCTCCAAGGTCAGTGTTCAGTAAAACTGTTGTCATAGCTAATTTTTTATTTGTTGTAATCATCACCTGTCTGACTTTGTTAGTAAAGTTACAGGAACTTTTGAAGAAAAGCTGCCCTAACCCATTTTTAAAATAATTTTTATTGGAGTATACTTGCTTTGAAAAAAAGCTTTTTATTCTTATTTTTTCTGACTTTTATTTATTTTTTTACAGTATGTGGAGGAGATTGTTTTTTATTGAAGAATAGCTGATGTATATATTATCTGTTGCGCAGGTACAGTGTAGTGGTTTTCAGTGTTTGAAGGTTATACTCCATTTATAAAATACTGTCTGTATTCCCTGTGTTGTACAACGTAGCCTCATAGCTTATTTATTTTATACAAAGTAATTTATATCTCTCCATCCCTTCCCCCACGTCGCCCCTCCCGCCTCATCCTCCCCACTGGTAACCACTGTGTGGGTGGTTTTCTGTATCTGCAAGTCTGCTTTTTTTTGTTACATTCACTAGTTTCTTGTATGTTTTAGATTCTTTTATGTGACATTGTACAGTGTGTGTCTTTCTCTGTCTGACTATTTCACTTAGAATAATACCCTCCATGTCCATTCATGTTGCTGCAAATGGCAAGATTTCATTCTCTTTTTATGGCTGGATGCTATTCTGGGAGGACAGGGGAGCCTGGTGGGTTGCAGTCCATGGGGTCGCAGAATCACACACGACTTAGTCATGAACAATAGCAACAAGTATTCTCTTGTATATATGTAGCACATCTTCTTCATCCATTCACCTGTTGATGGACACTTACATTGCTTCTGTGTCTCGGCAATTGTAAATAATGCTGCTATGAACACTGGAGCGTGTGTGTCTTTTCAAATTGCTTCCCTGGTAGCTTAGCAGTAAAGAATCCACCTGTCAATATATAGGAGATGTGGGTTAGATCCCTGAGTCAGGAAGATACCCTGGAGAAGGAAGTGGCAACCCACTCCAGTATTCTTGCTTGAAGAATCCCATGAGCAGAGGAATCTGGCGAGCTACTGTCCATGGGGTAGCAAAAGAGTCAAACACGACTCTGCGACTAGAGAACAGAAAAGAAACATCTTTTCAAATTAGTGTTTTTGTTTCTGGATATATACCCAGGAGTGGAATTTCTGGGTTGTAAGGTGATTCTATTTTAGTTTTTTTGAGAAACCTCCATACTGTTTTCCATGGTGGCTGTACCAATTTCCACCCACATACATGAATTTTCTAATTGAATAACTGGAAAGATAATAAGCACATGCTTGCTTATTTGCCTATCGGTTTTTTGTTTTGTTTTCTTAAAGGAAGCACACTTACATGAGACAGAATAGGAAGCTGAGATGTATTATTTTTGACCGACATGAGCCAGCTGAATCAAACTCGATGTAAGATGAGAGAACAGAACTCACCAGCTTGTAGTGGAGAACTGAATCTGTGCTGACAGTGACTAGACTAGTAGCTGGTCTTGAATACTCGTTTTATGGAGGGGGGTTGGTCAAGTAACTTGGTCAAGGTTGCAAGACCAGTAAGCGGTAGAGTCGAGGTGTGAAACCAGCACTCCCTGCTCCTCACCGTTACTGTGTACTGCCTCCCCAAGTTACGCTTGGTTCCACACAGCGCCTTAAATGTTTTTCCTAACGCTTGTGTATCTGGCGGATTCGGGCCTTAGCTGCTGCATGGGGAGTCTTCGCTGTTTCCTATGGGGCCTGTCCTTGTGGTGCACGGACCCTCTGGCCTCGGCCTGCAGGTTCCAGAGCGCACTGGCCCAAGGTCGCAGTACTCAGGCTTAGTTGCCCCGTGGGATGTGGGATTAGTTCCCCGACCAGGAATCGAACCTGCATCCCTTGGATTGCAAGGCAGATTCTTAACTCCTGGACCACCAGGGAAGTCCCTTTAAATGTTTTTTTGACTTAGTGGCCAGTGTTTTAAAAAAAAAAAAGTCACGTGAAAATCTGGATTCTTTGTTTTCCTTGAAATCCCGGGAGGTCTGTCAGCACCGGCCCTGTCCACGCGGCGTGCTCGTCCCCGCTTTGCACACGCCCGTCGTTTGGGAGTCGGGCCTGTCTCACGTGTTTGGTGGGCTTGTCTCTCTGGCTCCTGTCATGGCCTGTAGGGTTCTTCTGCCCCTCCTCTCTCAGCTTACAGTAACTGTGCGTTGGATTCCAACATGATCCTTTTCTGTTCATTTTTAAACGTGATGTTTGTTTTCAGAACTTTCGGGAAACAGAGAAATAGGAGAGGGTTTAGGCTGTTCTTGTACCTCGCTGCCCTTTCCCCTCCCCCTGTTTTATTACAATTGGGAATTGTAAGATCCAAGTTTTCCCTTATATATATATATGCTTTTAAATTTTTTTGCAGTTTCCAATATTCCTTGCTAATACTTGAATTGGAGTCCTTAGCCAAGTTACCTTCATGGAGTTGTATCTGCCTCTATACCTTCTCTCTTTTAGATTCACGGCTTCTCACTTCCTTGGGCATCCATTCTTACCACTTTTGATTGGACTCCAATCTCCTATTCTTCCTCGGGTAGTTTTTTAGAGAAGGTAAATGAGTTATACTCGAGTTCTTCCCTATTCAGAGGGTGTTTTCCTTTTTCCTCACAAATCAGGGATAGCTTGACTCTGCAGAAATCTCTCATCCACCTCTTCCTTTCGTTCTTTCTGGAACTCCCATTTTTCTTGTGTTACAGCTTCTAGATCTGCCCTCCAGGTGTCTTACTTGTCACTCAAAATTTCTGTTCCTTCTTCTTTTGCCCTAGGTTGTAGTGGTCATTTCTGCAGTTAATTTCTAAATTATTTCTAATTTGTATATTCAGATTTTAACATCATTCCTCCTATTTTCACTGCCTTCGAGGATTTTATTTAAGGAATCTTGGTTGGTTGGGTTTTTTTTTCCCCCAGAGGAGTTTAGTGAGATTTGCATTAGGAGTATTTTTGCCATTCTCTCCTGTGTCCTGCATTATTAAATCAGTGTCAGCTTTTCTGATTCTTCACCTCGGTCTCCCTCGTTAAAACTGCCGTTCCCTCTTCCATGATCAGGAGCTTTGTAACGTCTCTTCCTCTCTGGATGGGTTGGTGCAGCAGGCAGCGCCAGCAGGAACGCGTCTCCTCGAGCTGGGTGGGCCTGGCCGCTGGATCTCCGGGCTGTCTTACAGTTGTTGAGAAGGAGGGATTGTCCCTTCCCAGTGAGCCTGAAGCAGATGAATCAGCAGGCTGGAACTACAGAGAACGCCAAGACTGTTCTTCAGAATTTTATCCTAGAAAGTTTGCCGAGTTTTGTAGAGCTCTAAATAAACATTTTATCTGATGTCATTGTCCACACCAGAAGAAACGAGCATTTATACCGCCAAAAGCGTTCACACAGACATGTCTTAACCCTGACCACATTTATCACAAGTTATCATTTTTTTAAATTATGCAGCTATTTTAGAAATTGTTGCCTGTTACGGGAAACTAAAAGTATGTATTAATTTAAATGCAAAAATATGTGTGGACAATAAAAGAATGTGAGTTGGGAGACCAGTTAAGAGGAGTAGCTGTAATTAGTGATATTATAAGTTGAAGAAAAGTTGAGATTTTCGAATTTTGATGGCTTCAGTTTTCTCAATAAAAGGAGAAGGCAAGGATGGTGTTGCCAGAGGTTTAAGAACACTGGGAGAGCTTCACATCTGCAGTTTCAGGGGGAGAGCGTGAGGAATCTGATGGGTAACTGTATGAACGGTGAGCAACAGCAGGATTCCTAGGAAACATCAGACAGATAGATTCTGAGTGGGACCAACCAGGTTCATTTTATGATTTTTTTTTAGCCTTTGATGTAACTCAGGAGAACAGATGGACAAAAGACTTGATCAAACCCACAGTTTTTATGTTTCACAAATGGCTATCTGGTTTTGTAATCTTCTCTCAAATTTAACAATTCTCTGGTTTTCTCAGTCTAGAGATAGTTGTAAATAATACTGTGTATAACCTCAGAACTAAATGCTCCAGTTAAGTATGATAAAAAATGTATGATGAAAAAGATGAGCTTGATTCTTTTTCTACTTTGCTTTTTTGATAAAGGTGTTACACAATTTTATTTTTAGTTCTTGTGTGTGTGTGTGCTAAATTTCTTCAGTTGTATCCGACTCTTTGCGACCCTACGGACCACAGCTCACCAGGCTCCTCGTCCATGGGATTCTCCAGGCAAGAATACTGGAGTGGATTGCCCTGCCCTCCTCCAGGGATCCAGGGGTCGAACTCGTGCCTCTTAGGTCTCCTGCGTTAGTTCTTGTTACCGCTTTCTAATACTCCGAGAGCTTTTTCGCTCTGTGTTGAAAATGGTGAATTATTCTAAAGATTATCTCTCCTGTAAAATTACGGTTTTATTGGTTTGTCAGCGAATTTGAGAGAGCAGTAGTTTGTGAGTGCAGCGTTAGGAAGTTCTCCTGGATGCTGTCTCACGCTTTGTTGCATTTGCGTTGCAGTTTTCTGGATTTCCAGATCCCATGTGGGGTTCAGATTATGTGCAGTTGTCCAGGACGCCGCCTTCCTCGGAGCAGAAGTGCAGCACCGTGTCCTGGGAGGAGCTGAGGTCCATGGATTTACCCTCCTTCGAGCCTGCCTTCCTGGTCCTCTGTCGAGTCCTTCTGAACGTCATTCACGAATGTCTCAAGTTAAGGCTGGAACAGAGGCCCGCTGGAGAGCCATCCCTCTTGAGTATTAAGCAGGTTTGTCTCAAGGACTTTCAGAAAATGCCGAGTTCTTACTATATTTTTTCTATAGACTCAAATTTTTCTTTTTAGGATTTTCCCCCTCTAATTGTTGCAAATAGTGAAAATTAGTGTATGTTAGTGTTTCTAAGCTGCTCTCTGTTGGGTAATTTAAAATGTTCTTTTTCCATGCAGTCTTTAAAAATGAGGTGGTGGTTCCACCCTTTCTGTCTTCCACTTCCTCATTCTAAAAGGGGTGCCCACGCTGGTATGACCCTCTGTGTCCTCATCCCATCAGTCTTTGAAGACTGGAAACTTAAAATTCATTCATAAGAGAGACTTTCAATGCTTTAATTTATCATTTTGTTCTTTTTGAAGCTTTTTGTAGACAGGTGAAGGTGTGAGGTATGCAGGGAGGGGGAGTGTAGACATTTTGCTTGCTTAGGCACTGGTACAGTTTAAGCAGTAATGGCAGCTTCTGCTTTCTCAGTTACTATTAATTTGGGTGGGGTTTGCAGGGAGTTTGCTGCTCCACAGGTAATAGAGGAATGGCTGGAAGCAGTTGTATCTACCAGACTGAGCGTTTATATTGATGCCTCACGATGTTCCCATATTGACATTCATTATATGAAATAGCCACATTGGATTTTGATTTTGTGTGTGTGTGACCTGCGATGGTTCATCCCCAGGAGTTAGGTCTGGGAGCTCACTGGCCCTGAATGTCAGACGGGCAGCGGGGACGATTGAAGGACAGGCGGGGCGAGACGTACAGAACAGGCCCTGGCGTGGTCTGTTCCCGGTGGCTGATAGGACTGGAGGCCGGCCCTGCACCTCATCACCTCTCTTCCCGCCCAGCACCGGCCCGAGCTCTGTGTCCACCTTCGCGCTATTTCCTTCTCACCGTCTTGGTTCTGGTCACTGGCTACGGTCCACATGGGCCGTTCTTTTCACTTGTCCTCCGTATCACAGCAGTTACTTAGGACGTTTGGTAAAAATACCTTACCTCCCCTCCCCACGGAACAAATACAAACTTAGGGAATGTAACCAGGTGAAACGGGGGAGTTGACCTTTTACTAATGGGTCTGTTATGAGGATTAAACAGTCATTTATGTGAAAACATTTTGGAAAGTAAAAAATCAATACTTGGATTGATGTAGCTTTGTTGCTACTCAGTTGCTAGGTCATGTCAGATCTTTTGCAACCCCATGGACTGTAGCCGGCCAGGCTCTCTTTCCCTGGGATTTCCCAGGCAAGAATACTGGAGTGGGTTGCCCTTTCCTCCTCCAGGGGATCTTCCCAATCCATGGATCAAACCTGTGTCTCCTGCACTGGCAGACGGGTTCTTTACTGCTGAACCACCTGGGAAGCCCAGTGTAGCATTATTAGAGTAAAAATAAAATAGAAATTGTGACTACAATGATTTCAGATTGAGTTGTAAAGCACCTAAGTGACATCCGTAACAGAAATTTACGTTAATACTTTTTAATAGATTTATTTTTAACCGTTTCTCCCCTATTGTGAGTAATTATTTTAAAAACATTTTTAAGGGGATCTTGTTATAAAGCAATCCATGTTTATTTTAGAAAATCTGAAAAGTACAGAAAATTTCAAAAGTACAGAGAAAAATGAAAGCTATCCTCTTATTCTGCTATTCAGAGGTAACTGCTATAACATTTTGGTATATTTCTCTCCATTTGTTTTTCTATATGTACATGCTTTCTACACATGTAATGATTTTAAAAAGAAAAGAATATGAGTTTTCACCGTAAACGTTGTTCACAAATGAGGCTGTAAATGACTGCGCTGGTGCCCTACCGCATTAGCGCGCCAGTGTACCTGATCTTCATTGTTCTCAATGATATTGTGATAAGTATATTTGTGGGCCAGTTTTAGCCTGGATCTCTGATTACTGTTTGAGTATAAACTGTGAAAACTAACTAGTGAGTCACACATTTTTGGATTCTGGTAAGTTTGCACCAGTTTACTTTCCCTGTAGCACCGCTGTGGTTCCTTTTTGTCTTGATTAATGCATCTTAAGGCTAATGTTAACTGTGATCTAGTCCCACAGCCCCTGCTGGTTAGAATTTGGGGGAACGTGCCCAGCGTGTTATTAACGGAAGGACTGTACAGGTCCTGTCATTCCGTCTCACCTCCGTTCTCACAGTGCCTCCCGGGGCCTGCACATGGTGGCAGTGGGTTTTACTCATCCTTTTGTTTTCTTTAAAATTCCCCACCTTGTGCCACCCCCACCCCCCACCACTTCTATTTAATTCCATCAGATTTATCTTAGGTGGTTTTTTTTTGTTTGTTTTTATGATGATACAGTTTTTTTGATGGTAAAAGCCACAAATCACAGTAGTTAACTGTGCTAAATTATTACAAAGGCCCCCGGGCTCTGTGGTATGTGAGTACATTTGAATCTTTATTAATGTTTTGTTGTTGTTGTTGTTAAAAAGGACCAGTCTCATGAGGAACTTTTTTTTGTCTTATATCCCTTGTCTTATAATGTGAGCTAGAAGAAAAATAAATCTTTTTCTGTAGAATTTATTTTCTGTAAAACTTTTATTTGTAGAAGAATATATTTTAGCATATCAGTTTCCTGCGTATATATTTTCTTTGTGTACTCTCGCTGTGATATTAAATACTTTTATTTTCACTGTGAACGAACGGACAAAGAATCTGGAAAGTATTTTAGGGTTCTCAGAGGCACCGCTCACTTCTCCTGAGTTTGTTGAGAATTTGCGCGGGAACTGTGTGAGAACCAGCTGGTCGTCTGGTAGCATGTGTGTGACGGTCAAACTGTGCCTGCTGTCTTGCAGCTGGTGAGAGAATGTAAGGAGGTGCTGAAGGGCGGCCTCCTGATGAAGCAGTACTACCAGTTCATGCTGCACGAGGTCCTAGACCAGCTGGAGAAGACCGACTGCAACATCGACGCCTTCGAGGAGGACCTGCACAAAATGCTGATGGTCAGGGCGGGCCCGGGGGGTGCGGGCGATGTCTGACTTGTCTGTCTTCTCCTGGCTCTTCTAAGCTCTCTGCTTGTGCTCCTGTTATTCCTTCCTGCTCTAAGTGTCTCCTCTCCTCCTCATCCTTCCATTGAAGATTTACTTTAGAGTGTTAGCTGACAATTTTCACTCTGAGTGTGCATCTGTGCACTTCTTCTCTGAACTCCTCCGGTGGTTCCGATCGTAACTGTCTAATACTTAGTAATGCTCTGCTCATCTGTCCTCGGGTTTCCCCAGTTTAGGCTGAAAGCTGCATGAGCCAGGGGCTGTGACTGGGGTTCTTCTGCCTTCCGTAGTGTTTGGTGGAGTGTTAGTATATAGTAAACCCGTGTTAGCGCCGCTTGAGTAGGTGCACAGATGGTTACGTGACGTGGCAGGTTGATGAAACAGTATAGAAGATAGCAAGGCTTGTCGTCATATTGTTTTTGGAGAGCCGTCACCCTCGCTTGACATCTCCCTGTATCCTGCTTCAGGATGGCTGCAGCACCTCCAGACACACCACCCTCACTTTCTAGGCTGGAAGAGATGAGAAGGGGGCAGAGGGACAAGTCTCCTTGTCAGCTAGGTCCAGAAGAGCAAAACCTCCCCTGGAAGCCCCAGTCAGCAGAAGTCCCCTACATCCTCCTGACGAGACCTGCTGGGTGGCTGCCTCTCTCTAGGGGAGGCTGGGCCTCAAGGATTCAGTTTTTCAGCCTCTATCAGAAGGAGAAAAGAAAGGGTATGGCTGGGGAGGACTTACTACATCTGGCATCTTGCGAGAAATAATTTTGACTATAAAGTGACTTTTTTTATTGTTTGGGAGAATACAGAAAATGTATGAAATGTGGCTATGTTTTGAAATACTTTATATATGCCTTGTGTCAGAAAAGCCTATCGTTGAATAGTTATGATAAAACAACAAGCAAATTAGTTATTGTCTCTGTGAGTAGTTAAACCAGAAGTTTAAAAAGACAAAAAGTGCCTTGCTTCCCAAACTGTATTTGATGGCCTCACAAAAGCACTCACCGCATCTTTTATGGGATGTTCACTGAGGCAGGAAGGGTGCGCATTGGGTGGGTGAGCTGTGCCGTCCAGGTCATCGTGTGCCTGGGAGAGGTCGACAGCCTGGGTTCAGGGAAGTCCCGAGACTCTCAGCTGGTTGGAGGACCTTAGCAGTGCTGGGAGTTAGTTTTGACTTTGCTTCTAGTTTTCTGTGTGAGTCATCATGTCCCTTAGTTCATCGCCGTAATCCCACAGATGAAGGATAGAAATTATCAGTGATTTTAAAAGTTGTGTCCCAGAGTGTCCTAGATGAAGTAGTGCAGGGGCATAACTTGAGAACTGGTGGAACCCAAAGAAAACCAGTGTTTCGTCAAGAAGGAAGGAGACTGTGGCCTTCAGAGAGGCGGGCACGTCATTTAGTGCACCATCCCGCCCTCCTTTCCACACGGAGGGCTCGTACAGCGATGAATTAGAGCTGTGGCATCTCGGGGTGTGACCAGGCTGGAGGGCTGCAGGGCATGGCCCCGAGGAGGACACCCTGTTGTCTGCAGCGTATCCTGTCCTGCGAGCCTGGAGAAAGACCACGCAGGGTCTCGTCTAGTGGTGCGCGCGCTAGTCCCTGGGTTACAGAGGAAAAGCATAGATTTAGGGAAAGGCACAGGGGTTGAATCCCTCGAAATTGGCAGAACTCAGGGATGGGTTGGGTATGGAGCGGGTATAGAGAGGTTGCTGGGTATCCAGTTCGTGCAGCCGGATGAGTACTGGAGATGATGGGTCCAGTGAGCTTTTTAAATTGAAGATAGCTGAGACCATTTGAAAGCCTTTGGGATTGATTTTGTTGAATGAAGGAAATAAAAAAAAAAATCTCATGTACATGAGAGGAAAGGGAAGACTGAGAGTACAAGGTTCCTCGGGTTCCACAAGGAAATGGGTCTCAAAACACAAGTGTTGGGCTTGGCAGGAATCCCAGTGCCTCTACTGTTAAAAAGGGAAGAATGGTAAAACAGTATGTACATTCATGTTATTTATCTCAGGATGAGGAGAGCTTTTATATCTAATAACAGAGTTTTTTGTTTTTTGTTTTTTTTTTTTAATGAAGAGAGGTGACATCACCTGTGAGAATGGGTTGTGATGGATTTTAGCCATGTGAGGAAAATGGAGAAATTTCAAACTTGTGTTTGTAGAGAGAAGGTGAATGGGCTGAGCAGAGGTTCAGGTATTACCAGGAACGTGTGCTCTGTGCTTGGCAGATGTGACTGTGTAGAAGAGCAGCCCCTCCCCGTGGTGTGGCTCTTGGAGACCTCAGCTTCTGGAGGACAGTGGACATGGGGAAGGGCACTGGGCTTGTCTCACTCTGGGGTTGTGACAGGCACATGAAAAGGCATTGAGGGGTGGCAGGGTGTGGGGAGGTGGCAGGGACACAGCTGTGCCGACAGGAGCACTGTGGCAGGAGGACAGGGAACCGAGGAAGAGAGGAGTGAGTCTGAAGAAGAAGAGGAGCCAGGGCGCCAGAGCTCCTGATGAAGTGAGGGGAGCAGTGTAGTAGGGGAGCCAGGCAAGCAGACTGCAGGGAGGAGAGGAGGTTTCAGCATCAGAACGTTTGAACTGGGTTTGGGGCGGTTCTGGTAAATGCTAGGATCAGAAAGGAAAGCTCGTCAGAGAGGAGGAAAGGTGCTTGGAACCAGAGGCAGTCGGAGAATGGAACTGAATCGGTGGCGGGGGGGCGCCCCAGATGTTATTTAAGTCACACAGCTGAGCCTGGGACGGAGAGAAGGCCGCAGCGCAGGCTGCTGTGTGATGGCTGCCTCTGGGCCGTGGAAAATCAGTAGATGATGGTGCGGACACGGGGCGTCCAGGGCATTTCTGATCACGGAAACCTTAAAGGGGCAGAGTGTTGCTTTTGTTTTTAAATAAGGCTGTGTGAGGATGCTGGTTTGAAAGCAGCAACGGGATACCCAAAGATGCGACCGTTGGCAGCCCTTGCGGTGTTCTGTAAGGCAGCTGCCCCTTGAGAAGGCTCTCAGGACAGCACAGTTTCAGGGAGGCCAGGGAGATGAAGCTGCCCTCCAGGAGTGGAAAGGGAGGTCCAGAGCCTGATGTGCAAAAGACCTGTTTCGTTGGGATCAGATGGGCATAGACCTGTTAAGTCTCAGGTTCCACTACACATGTTCATAATGGACCTGTGACTGGCAATTCATGCTGATTGCCTAGGTGGAGGAGGACCCAGAAACTCCAAAGATACAACAGAAGATAGTTTTCTTTAAGTGAAAAACTCCAGAGTTTTTGCCTACTGAAAATTATTATTGGATCTCAGAAAACCCTCATTTCAGAGAACCCTAAGATGTAGCCTGCTAAGGTCCTTAGGATCCAGGCCTGGAGAAGGGAGCCTGTAAACCTCCAGGCAGGGAAAGGAAGCTGCCTTCAGGGGGTGGGGAGGGTGAAGATCAGTCTGTCAGCAGTTTTGTTTATTCTAACATGACTCACGGTGTTAGAAGCTACCAGAGTAAAGTCTTCAAGGCTCTGAGGGAGAGGATGTGTAATTCAAACATTTTATACCCAGTCAAGGTATCCTTTCAGTAAAAGAATCCACAGACAATGATGTTTTATAAAATAACAGTTGTGAGCCTGTCTTGAGAAAAAGTACATCATAGTAAAACCCTGCTAAGCAGCAGATAAAACAAGAATTTTAGCACTATGAAAGCTGTTGGAAGATGAACTGTGGTGGACATGAACTCCTCCTTAGAACAATCAAGTATTTTGGTTATAGATCATAATTTATATGTCATAAACCTTGAAAAATTATGTCATGAGAATGTGGATGCCTGGAACATAATAGTGGGAAGAAGTGTGCTCATTGCCTCCTCTTAACATGTAAGATGGAGAAGGCAGTGGCACCCCACTCCAGTACTCTTGCCTGGAAAATCCCATGGACAGAGGAGCCTCGTGGGCTGCAGTCCATGGGGTCGCTAAGAGTTGGACACGACTGAAGCGACTTAGCAGCAGCAGCAACAACATGTAAGAAACCATCTAAAACTTAAGTAATTAAAGAAATAAAGGTCCCACGCTCTTAAACGAATATTATTCACAGTATATTAAACATGAAAATTTCTGTGTTATTATTTTGATTTTTTTTTTTTTACTTCATTGTCTTTTTCTGTACAGTGTGAATGTTTTATTTTCTTAGTAACTTGCAGCTGCTGCTGAGTCACTTCAGTAGTGTCTGACTCTGTGCGACCCCACAGACGGCAGCCCACCAGGATGCCCCATCCCTGGGGTTCTCCAGGCAAGAACACTGGAGTGGGTTGCCATTTCCTTCTCCAGTGCATGAAAGTGAAAAGTGAAAGTGAAGTCGCTCAGTCGTGTCAGACTCTTAGCGACCCCATGAACTGCAGCCGATAAGGCTCCTCCATCCGTGGGATTTTCCAGGCAAGAGTACTGGAGTGGGGTGCCATTGCCTTCTCCAGTAACTTGCAACAGTTGTGAGTAATATGTTCAGTTGCTGAGGAGTTGAGTTATACAATTAAAGAAAAATCCTATTTAGACCTCAGTTAGTAGTGATGGAGAATCTCGCTTCACTTCATGCCTGAGTGGTCCCCCTTCCTCTTGTCCAACTTACAATTTTCATGTTAACAGGGATGAAAGTTGTGAGTTGTTGAATCCTGTTCTCAAATATCTCCTTTTGCGTTTTTTGTATCTTAAGGTATATTTTGATTACATGAGAAGCTGGATCCAAATGCTACAGGAATTACCTCAAGCATCTCATAGTTTAAAAAATTTGTTAGAAGAAGAATGGAATTTCACCAAAGAAATAACCCATTACATCCGGGGAGGAGAAGCACAGGCTGGAAAGCTTTTCTGGTAGGAATCCTTGCGTGGCTGCCTTCCTTTCTCGCTCCTGGTTTGCTCCCCGGTTCCGTTCTACATGTGCGAGTGTCTAATTACATGAAAATGACAAACATTCGTACCTCTCGTGTGCCCCTCTCCTGGGCTTTGTCATCCTTAGAGCAGTGGTTCTCTGCCGGGGGTGACTTGCCCCCGGGACGTGTGGTGGTGTCGGGAACGGTTCTGATTGTGTTTGCTGGGTGGAGGCCAGGGACGCCGGGATACATCGCACGATGCACAGGACAGTGTGCCCCCCGCCCCCCGAGAAAAGCTGTCCACCCAGCGCTGCAGTTTTGAAGTAGAGAAATCCTGCCACAGGACGCACCCTCTTGATTATATAAAAGGGGGAGAATTTAAAGCCTCTTGACGAGTGGAGTAGGCCTGCAAGTATCAGTCTTTGTGTCTGTCTTGGTGGGCACTTCTGCAGCCTACCAGGAGATGTTTTCACCGACACTGTTTTGGGAATGTTATGCTAATCACAGAAGCTCTTTATAAACCGGGTGTTTATATATGATGAAGGAATCGAACCGTAAACAGAGGACAAGCATGAAGCAAGGGGGAGTGCTCACTGGTCTGTCTGCTCTGGGACACGAATGTGTCTTCTCGAGTGCAGGCACCTGAGTGTTGAGAGTGAGGTGTCAGGTATGTGGTCTTTGTGGTAGGCTGCTCCCCTGCTGAGGGACTGGGAACCGGGCCTCCTCCCTGGCTCTAAGACCTGCGGCTGCCCCGTGGTGCCCCCTTTTCTCGCTGCCGCATCGGCCGTTTCGTCTGTTGCCTTTTTAGGAGCTCTTTTATACCCAGCTCACGTTTCCTTCCCCGCCCCCACCCGGCTCTGTGTGTACCCTTCAGGACTTCGGCTGTTACAGAGCTCTCTTCTTCCTGCAGAAAGTCACTGTCTTCAGCCCGCAGGTCTCTTTGTATCTCAGAATGTTGTGTTGACTCTTCCGCCCTGACCACCTGGTCTTTACGCTTTCCTCCATCTCTGAGTGAACAGTGAACTTGCTCTTGTCTCAGAGCTCAGCTGGCTTCAGGCCAGGGTTCCCAGTCTGTCCTGGTTTCCTATTCGTGTTGGTTTCCACAGTCAGCCTTACGGAAACATGTATTCACTGCCATTTTCAAAGTCTCTTGCCCCTCTTAGTTTTCCATTGTTCTGTTTCACCTATAATTTCTTCTATTTGTATCTTCTGTTCTCAGTCTGTCAAGCTTTGCTGAAAAAAAAAAAAAAGATGTTTGAAAAGGTTACTGTTTCATTTCACTACCCATTCTTGTTATTTCATTTCTTTGTACCGTCATCATGTACCTGTCAGTGTTCGTTTTCATCTTTGGCTTGTCCTTCGATTCCTTTTCAGCACGGTCTGTGACTGCCAGCCTCACGTTCCGTGCTCTGGGAAGCTCCGGGGCCCCATCACTGCCTGTGCTGAGGGGCTGCCCACCTGCACGGTTCTTGTTCTGGGTATTCGTCGCGTTGCGGCGGTGTTCTGCTTCTCCCGGGTTGGAGCCGTCTTGGCGTTAACCCTGCCCCCATTCTTTCTCTCACGCGCCATCTCTAATTCCCCGTGGCTGTCCCTCTGGGGTGTAACCAGCATCTGACCTCCACTCACCACTGCCCGCTTCCCCTCTTCCCAGCCTGTTATTTCTTCCTTGTATTGCCGCAGCAGCTCCCTCAGGAGTCTGTTTTTGCCCTGCATCCTCTAAGGCTTATTCTCAGTGATCCTGTTAAACTGTACATCAGACCATTTTTTGTTCCTGTTGTTCAGTTGCCCAGTCGTGTCTGACTCCTTGTGACCCCACGGACTGCAGCATGCCAGGCTTCCCTGTCCTTCACTATCTCCTGGAGCTTGCTCAAACTCACGTCCATCGAGTCGGTGATGCCATCCAACCATCTCATCCTCTGTCATCCCCTTCTCCTCCTGCCTTCTCTCTTTCCCGGCATCAGGGTCTTTTCCAGTGAGTATGCCCTTCACATCAGGTGGTCACAGTATTGGAGCTTCAGCTTCAACATCAGTCCTTCCAGTGAATATTCAGAATTGATTTCCTTCAGGATTGACTGATTTGATCTCCTTGCAGACCATTTTTACCTCTGTTCGAAATACGCCAGTGGTTCTCCTTACTTAAGTAAAAGTGAGAGCACCTAAACAGTGGCCCGGGAGGCCAGGCACAGTCTCGCTTTTCACGAGCTCTGTGTCCTCATTTCCTGGGCTCTCCTGCGCGTCGGCTTCCTGCCTTTTCTTCCTAGGCCCGGCCTGCTCCTGCCTCAGGCTCTTTGCGCTTGCTCATCCCTGTGCTTGGACTGTTTTCTACGACTTATTCCCCACTTCCTGTAGGTCTTTGGCCAGATGTTATCTTCTCCACATTTAAAGTTGAAACTCCTACCTGCAAGAGCACCTTAGGGTTCTTCCTTAATTTTTCCTCTCCAGAGCACATATCAATAGTTGAAGTACTCTATTTTTCTTTTTTATTTGATTTATTGCTGCTTTTTCCCCTCCATTTACTGAAGAAATTTTATCTCTTTTGTTCGCTGCTCATCACTCCATAACAGATCCTGATTAGTTGTTGAATAATTTATCCTGAATATCCTTGTACACAGGCATGTTTTTAATCAGGCTGTTTTCCCACTTGGTCACTGTTACAGCCCACCCTCTCTGCCTACCAGAGGGTGATCACACAGTCGCAGGACATCCAAGGCCTCCCCTGGCACGGCTGGGTTACCGTCCTGGTCCTCGCTCCCCTCTTTCCAGCTCTGCAGTTTCTCTTCACGAACACGCCTCCTGCTTAACACACCCTCGTGCCCTTCGATCATCCTTTCTGTTCTTCCTCGACTTGCCTTCCCCCTCCTCCCTCGTCCGTGCTCCTCCTGACAGAACCCCTCTTCCCTCTGCTGTTCTAGTTCCTGCAGTTCTGCAGGGCCTGTTGAACCCACACCCTCAGACAGCTCCCCCAGTAGTTACCTTCTGCCTCATCTGATGTTGGTTGTGGACTTAGCTGCTCTGTTTCACTAGGTTATAAGTTCCTGTCATCATAGAGGTCGGTAAGCTGTTGTTGAATTTTCACTGAACTCATTTAGATTTATTTTATACATTTGGGTTTGCATTTTAACCCTAATATTTAGACTGTACACTTGATGAGAAGCATCAGTGATTGCAGTAGTTCATGTTCATTGACTATTAAAATTGTGATGGAAAGTTTTAAAAGCAGTTGCATTTAAGGAATTCACTTTGTTTCTTATGCTATCATTTAGTTTATTGAGCCTTTAAAAATATTTTGTCATTGATATATATTTGAGCCCACTTTTATACCATTTCAAACATTTAAGATGGAAGTAACATAATAATTACATAGCTACTGTGAATGTAATTTAAGACTTTACGGTTTATAATGAAAAACTGGTAGTTGAACAAACGTAGATAATCCACAATCGCGATTTCTACTTTTTCATGTTAGTCATGATTTTATGTTAAAAGAGATGCCTCACTGTCATTGATTTTGAACTGTTGACCTAACAGCCCAATCTCGCAGTTTCTCATTCCAGTTAGACTGAGTGGGGACGGTTTTTCTTCTCTGGTTTACATCTGTTGCTTCTGTTCCCTTAGTGACATTGCAGGAATGCTGCTGAAATCAACAGGAAGTTTTCTAGAGTCTGGCTTACAGGAGAGCTGTGCGGAATTCTGGACCAGTGCCGACGACAGCAGCGCTTCAGATGAAATAAGGTTGAAGTTGCGTTTCCTTTGCTCTCCCATTCCTGATTTCGTGTAGTTTTACTCTTGGCAGTGAGCCTACAATATGCCCCTTGTTGAAGCCAAATCATGTTGGGCTCGAAGAATGTGGGTTATAGGTCTAAAGGGATTTATGTGTGACTGCTGTATTTTCTTTTCGTGTGATCTGTTAGTTATGGTTTTACGTGAAATTGTCCTTGAAGGTGACTGTTGTTTAATCCTTAGAGACGGTGTCGTTTACGTTGACTAAGAACTGGTAGGGTAGAATTCATTCACGTGTTCCGGACTGTCTTTAGTTAACTAGTTTCTGTCCTTTAAAGCCTCTGTAGTGGTCCGTGAACACATAACTGACCTTTGGTGCGTTTTGTTGTTCTGTCCTTGCCTCGCCCCTTCTGTTGGGCTTGAAGCTTGAGCGTGTGGAGCCGCGGCCGGCTCGTCTGCTGCGCTTTCTTCAGTGGTGTGCGCACAGTGCTGAGGGTGAGCCGCGTTCAAGTGCTGTTTTTGTGGCTTATGTGCCACTCATAGAGCTGTTTGTGGCCAGTTATCAATGGTACCCTGTGAGTCAACGTGAAGAAGTGCTAAGGCAGAACTAACTTCTCTAGAGGTGTTTTCTCTCGCCTTCCAGAATTTGATAGAAAACACATTTGGGGGCTTCAGAACACCGGAATGTCTTTATACCAGGATTAAAGAAAGAAGTTACTACATAGGCTCTCACCTGGGAAAATGCTGAATTATTGAGAAACGGAATGAATCAGTTCGTAGAAGGTCTTACAGTTTGGGGCACTGACATGGTAGACTCAGAATAAGCGAGTTCAGTCACTGGGGTGGTGAACTAGAGAATGGCTCTTACAGTGCTCTGATCGTTTACTGGGGATGGATCGAGAAAGGGGGTTCACATGCAGTGATGTGTGGGGCTGACTGTCCCGGCTCCAGGGCACCCCTGTGGGTCGTACACACCCCCAAGTCACAGCTCAGTGATGTCCTGTTGGTGGATGGAAAACTGCTATGATGGGTGTATCCACACTGAGAAAATTGGCAAACACCACCCAAGATAATAGTTTAGGGGGTGCTGGTGTTAAACATTTCCTGGCTCACTGCTCCTTTTTAGTTAGATTATGAGCCGAGAGTCAAGTACCTAATTCCTGCTCCACGAGTTATCCTAATGTTGTTGTTCAGTCGCTAAGTTGTGTCTGACTCTTTGCGACTCCATGGACTGCAGCACGCCAGGCTTCCCTGCCCTTCACTATCTCTCAGAGTTTGCTGAAATTCATGTCCATTGAGTCGGTGATGCCATCCAACTATCTCATCCTCTGTCATCCCCTTCTCCTCTCAGTCTTTCTCAGCATCAGGGTCTGTTCCAGTGAGTCAGCTCTCAGTTGCATCAGGTGGCAAAAGTATTTTATGTATCCTAATGAAACCCTAATGAAATGCCAGCAAAGGTCCATCCAGTCAAAGCTGTGGTTTTTCCAGTAGTCATGTATGGATGTGAGAGTTGGACTATAAAGAAAGCTGAACACCAAAGAATTGTTAATTTTGAACTGTGGTGTTGGAGAAGACTCTTGAGAGTCCCTTGGACTGCAAGGAGATCAAACCAGTCTCTCCTAAAGGAGATCAGTCCTGAATATTCATTGGAAGGACTGATGCTAAAGCTGAAACTCCAATACTTTGACCACCTGATGCGAAGAACTGACTCATTGGAAAAGACCCTGATGCTGGGAAAGATTGAAGGCAGGAGGAGACGGGGGGATGACAGAGGATGACATAGTTGGATGGCATCACCTGTTCGACAGACGTGAGTTTGAGCAAGCTCCAGGAGTTGGTGATGGACAGGAAAGCTTGGCGTGCTGCAGTCCATGGGGTCGCAAAGAGTCAGACACGACTGAGCGACTGAACGGAGATGAGTGAAGCTTTGAGGAAATGGGGCACACTGCCCTGTGCAGGTTGTTCAGTGCACCTGGTCTCTGGAAGTACTTTCTAGAAAACTGGGGGAGCAAGCTGCAGCATATTTCGAGTGCATTCGTAATAATTGCTTGTTTCTAAAATCTTCAGTCTTTATTAACGTGAGTTGGAATTTGCTCTGTCTTTATTGTGTATTTCTTGGCGTGCCCTCGTGCATTCTAACTGGGTTTCTGTCCGCCTGGCAGGAGGTCGGTTATAGAGGTCAGCCGAGCACTGAAGGAGCTCTTCCACGAGGCCAGGGAACGAGCCTCCAAGGCACTGGGGTTTGCCAAGATGCTGAGAAAGGTGTGTTCACAGTCCTGACGAGCTGTTACTTATTTTTTTCTTTTATCTTTTTTTTTTTAATTAATTAAATTTTTAATTGAAGGGTAATTTCTTTACAGAATTTTGTTGTTTTCTGTCAAACTCTGTTTATTTTTTTAAAAGCTAACCCTAAAGAAGTTTCTCTGTAACTGTGATCCTAGGACCTGGAAATAGCTGCGGAGTTCATACTCTCGGCCCCGGTTAGAGACCTTCTGGACGTTCTGAAAGCAAAGCAGTACGTTAAGGTGCGTAGTTCAGGCGGCAGAGTTATTTTACCTTTCTTACTCTAAACAGAAATTCAACTTAAAGACGTAGGTAGTAAACGTGGTAGGCTTTGCAGTCGATGTGTGGGCCCCGTTTTAAGGCTGCCCCATGGTTTCCCAGTACTATAAGCAGAGAAGCAGAGTTCCTCATGCTTACTAACTTGTTTTAAGGCTACAGATGAAAAACCCAAAACATGCACAGTGACATTTCTATAATAGATGGTGTTCTTTAATTCAGGATTTTGGATTGTTTCTCTTCCAGGTACAGATTCCTGGCTTAGAAAACTTGCAGGTGTTTGTTCCAGACGCTCTTGCTGAGGAGAAGAGCATTATTTTGCAGTTACTCAATGCAGCTACAGGGAAGGACTGCTCCAAAGATTCAGATGAAGCACTAATTGACGACTATCTACTTTTGACCAAGCATGGTGACCGCACTCCAGACTCGGAGGCCAGCTGGGCCGCCTGGGAGGCGCAGCCTGTCAAGGTCGTGCCTCCGGTGGAGACAGTGGACACCCTGAGAAGCATGCAGGTCCGTCTTGCTGCCGCGCCTTCCCCGCCCTGCCTGGAGGCAGTGTTGTTATTGTTACTGTTGTTGTTTAAGTTGCTCAGTCACGTCCCAGACGCTTTTTGACCCCATGGATTGTAGCCCCCCAGGCTCCTCTGTCCATGGGATTTTCCAGGCCAGAATACTGGAGTGGGTTTCCATTCCCTTCTCCAGGGGATCTTCCCAACCCAGAGACTGAAGCCAGGTCTCCCGCATTGCAGGCAGATTCTTTACCCCTGAGCCACTGGGGAAGTCCCAGAAACACGTATTGCTTAGATTTTGATGTTTTGATGATTTTGTTTCCTTACTGTACTAAAATATTCTGGGAAATTCTTTAGTTGTACCGAAGTATTTGAGATGTTTTTATCTTTCCTCACTTCAGCCATGTACGTAAGTTAGAGGCACCCACCCGTGACCCGGAAGGAATTGTCTCCCTCATTTAGTTTGTCGTTGCAGACATCTCAGCTCTCCAAGTGTTGATTTAGCGGCTAATCACTCTAAACAAGACAAACTTTTTACCTTCTCACTGGCTGCTTGACTCCCTTCTTCTGCGTAGTCAGGTTGTCAGCTGCCTACCTGGCAGTGATCCTATGACAGTCTGTGTGCCTCAGTAACTAAAACTGTAAGAAGCCTCTCAGGCCGCTGTGTTCAGAGAGCATCACACTGACATACATTCGCTTCCGTGTGCAAGACAGACAGCTAGTGGGGAGCTGCTGTGTAGCCCTGGGAGCTCAGCTCGGTGCTCCGTGATGGCCTAGAGGGTGGGATAGGGGCGTGGAGGTCCCAGAGGGAGGGGATGTGAGCATACACATAGCTGTTCACACTGTCGAGCAGCGGAACCTTGCCGTCCAGCATCAGACAGCAGTTCTTCTCCAGGTAACACACACACACAAACTGTAAGAAGCCTCCTCCCACCTCTGTGCTCAGCTCTGGAGCAGCGGTGAGTGCACACCTGCGCCTTGAGCTCAGCCTGTACAGCCCGGCCGACTGCCCCCAGCGCCACGTGTCCGCCTGTCTCAGTGACTGGCGTTCCATCCATTCCGGTGTTTAAGCCAGGATGTGGCCGTTCATAAACGTCCAGCCTCCGCCCTCCTCCACTTAGGCGGCTCCCCCCGGCCCGAAGCCTTTGCAGTCAGTGGGCTCCCTCTGCCTCCCCGGAGCCGCTCCTGGGTGGGGGCTGACCGCCCCTTTCCTGCCCTGCATGGGGCCGGAGCCGCTCCTGGGTGGGAGCTGGCCGCCCCTTTCCTGCTCTGCGCTGGGCCGGGCTCCTGGGTGGGGGCTGACCGCCCCTTTCCTGCCCTGCGTGGGGCCCCACTTCTGGTTTCCCTGCTGCGAGCCTCGCCTTCCGCCCCTGTCGTCTGGCGCTCGTTTTGGCACTTCCAGAGTGGTCCTCACTCTCACACGTCTCATCACAGGTCAACTCCGAATACCGCGGTGACCGTCGCTTAAAGAGCACAAGTAGTTCAGTCTTGGTTTCTGTTTTATACAAGGCCCCTCATCCCGTCCCATTCTTACTCCTGCATTTCCCATCTTCACACGCTGCTCCAGTGCATACACACGCTCTCAGTCTCTGCTCCAGGAGGGTGGTGTCTTGGCGTTCTAGCATACTTCAGACACTGCCTGCCCACCATCCCGTGGGATTTCTCCCTGTCGTGCTGGAGAGTGTAGCCGCCGGTGCCCGCTGCACTTCTCCGGGGGAACGGCTGTAGTCCAAAGACGTACTTTCTCATCAGGTGCTTGCTGGCTGGGCGGCCCCGGGGCTGGTGGTGTTTGGGGCCTGGGGGTTGAACTAGAGCGGACAGCTGACTGGGCCTGTGTTTGAGCCCTGTGCTGGCTTTTCTTCCCAGGTGGACAATCTTCTACTAGTTGTCATGCACTCTGCGCAGCTCATAATCCATAGAAAAGCTTTCCAGCAGTCCATCGAAGGACTCATGACCCTACGCCAGGAGCAGACTTCCAGTCAGCCCGTCATCGCCAAAGCTTTGCAGCAGCTGAAGGTATTTCATCCTCACCTCTATCTTAGCTGTAATTTATTTGTATTTGGTACAACGCAAGGGAAGAGTTGGTGTGTTCTAACCTAAGTATTCCAGGGACTTGAACTCTTAAATTGTCCTCCCCCTTCTCTGCCTCTTCCCACTTTCCCATGTCTAAGTAAAATTTTTCCTGCATCTTCCTTGGGACAGTGGAACAGTAGAACTGCAAAGGGTGAAAATTTGAATAGTTACGTGACTTCTCAAGGTCACGTGTTTGGTTAGTATTGGACCTGGTCTCCTCCTTCCTAACCCAGTTTATTTCTCCTTTAGCAGTTACCAGTATTTACTAGAGGTACCGTCTGTCAAAAACGTGTAATTTAAAAAAAATATTTATTGTTTCACTTAATAGATGATTCAGTCAAATTGATGATAATAGAGAAAGCCAGTTGTGGCTTGTGGACAGGCAGAAAGGCCTTCAGAGTTCATGACAAGCTAGAGCCTTGCCTTTTCTTCCCATTATTTCCCATTTTCCCCCACTTTTTATTTTGTACTTCATCCATCACTGTCCCACAAGCCATCAGTTTTCTGTCACATCACAGCTTTGCTTCCTGAAGAAGCGCTTCTTGAAATTACAAGTAGTTTGATAAACGTTTGTTTTTGTTCTGCCAGTCTGTTTCGCCTTATTTAGCTGTAAACATTCTCCTTTATACATTGTGAAGTAAAAGCCGCTCAGTCACGTCTGACTCTTTGCGACCCCATGGACTGTACAGTCCATGGAATTCTCCAGGCCAGAATAGTAGTGGGTAGCTGTTCCCTTCTCCAGGGGATCTTCCCAACCCAGGGATTGAACCCAAGTCTCCCGCATTGCACGCGGATTCTTTACCTACTGAGCTACCAGGAAAGGCCCCTTTATAGATTATCACCCCATTCTAATACCAGGGCAGGGGACTTTTGTTTTTTCTTTTAGTTTGAGTTAATGAATTCTGGAGAGTACAGAATTGTATACGATGTTGATTATTCTTGGGCTTGAAAAGTGTGTAGCCTTAAGGATCTGACCTGTCACACTGCAGCACAGAGGAGGGGAGACTAGGTCCTCCCAGTAGCAGCTGGGGATTGCTGCCGTGGAGGCACTGCAACTGGGGAGGATTTCTGAAGGTGTAGGTTGGGAAGGTACCAGTGAGAGAAACATTGGGGCGTGGTGTCCATGGATCAGGGTCATGAGAACACTCACAGAGCATCAGTCTGGTTTGGTTGGATCCTGATATATACAGTGGGAAGGAGTGGGGGATGCGGCTGGTAAAAAATCAGGTGGGCAAAAATCAGACCATTGGGAGATTCTGAATTTCATATTCTAAGCCCCAGAGAGTCATCGAAGATTTTGGAATACAGTATAGGGAACTCGCTTGAAAAGTGAAAGTTGGTCAGTCATGTCCAACTCTTTGCGACCCCATGGGCTATACAGTCCATGGAATTCTCCAGGCCAGAATACTGGATTGGGCAGACTTTCCCTTCTCCAGTGGATCTTCCCAGCCCAGGAATCGAACCCAGGTCTCCTGCATTGCAGGCGGATTCTTTACCAGCTGAGCTACCAGGGAAGCCCTCTAAAAGTTTGGCCCGCTTTAATTTAAGGTTCGTTCTCACATAATCTAGTGAATACGTCCCATTCGCTAGCTAACGAGCAATAAGGTGAATCATCCCAACTGGGAATAAAAACTTCATCAAGCTTAATCTCTTTTTCCTTAGAGAGTGGCATTTGTCTCACAAACCCTGCTCACAGCGCCAATTAATGTTTTGCCGAAAGCATTCATTTTTCGTCTCAAGTTCAAAGGATTTGTTAACAAAATAAGCTGCTTGTTATGTACAAATAAATAATATAGATATTCATTAGAGAGTTATCTAGCTTATTTTCAATATGCTAACATTAAAAGAAAAGAGAAAGAGCAGAGAGTACATCACCAAATTGAGTTTTGACCAACATCCAGACTTAAACAGCACTGGGAAATCCCGTGTCACAGCACATCTGGAGTCCCAGTTGGGAAAGGGTCATTACATTTGTGTGTGTTTAAGGGTGAGTGGTTTTTCCTGTGGTCATGTATGGATGTGAGAGTTGGACCGTGAAGAAGCTGAGCACCGAAGAATTGATGCTTTTGAACTGTGGTGTTGGAGAAGACCCTTGAGAGTCCCTTGGACTGCAAGGAGATCGAACCAGTCCATTCTGAAGGAGATCAGCCCTGGGATTTCTTTGGAGGGAATGATGCTGAAGCTGAAACTCCAGTACTTTGGCCACCTCATGCGAAGAGTTGACTCATTGGAAAAGACTGATGCTGGGAAGGATTGAGGGCAGGAGGAGAAGGGGACGACAGAGGATGAGATGGCTGGATGGCATCACTGACTCGATGGACGTGAGTCTGAGTGAACTCCGGGAGTTGGTGACGGACAGGGAGGCCTGGGTGCTGCGATTCATGGGGTCGCAAAGAGTCGGACACGACTGAGCACACGACTGAGCAACTGAACTGAACTGAACTGAAGGGTGAGTGGAAAGGGAACCGAGTTTGGAGCTGTTGTACTGTTGATTAGGGAAGACAACAAAACCTGTGCTAGGGCAGGGCTCTCCAACCCCCTACTGTTGACCCTTGGGGCCAGTCAGTAATTGTTTGGGGAACTGTCCTGTGGCTCAGATGATAAAGAATCCACCTGCAGTGCGGGAGACCTGGGTTCGATCCCTGCGTTGGGAAGATCCTCTGGAGGAGGACAGGGCCACCCGCTCCAGTATTTTTTCCTGGAAAACCCCCATGCACAGAGGAGCCTGGCGGGCTATAGTACACGGGGTCACAAAGAGTGAGGCGTGACTAAGCACAGCACACACTGTGTGTTGTAGGGTGTCTGGCAGCGTCCCAGACCTCTGCACAGTGGATGCCAGTAGGTTTCACAAGTCTCTGCCCACCCCTCCCCACATTGGACAGCCAGAACTATCTCCAGCATCGCTCCAGCGTGTCCCCTGGGGTGGCAAAATTGGTCCCAGCTGAGAACCACCCTGAGGGGGACGAGAAGGACAGTGTGACTCATAACACTGTAGAGGTCTCTTAGAAACATATCAGTAGTTTACTCTATGGCGCTGAAATCCTGCTAACACTTGAGCAAGCACCAAGGGGAGACACAGCTGTGGTTGATGTGCAGAAATGTTGGGCTGTAAGCATCTATTCAAAGACCACCATGTAATCAGGCATGGTATTTCAAATGGGTTGTTTTGCTCTTGTATTTCATCAGGCCTTAAGAATACCTAAAACAAGTAAAAACACCAAACTTGTTTTCTTCTTCCATCATTACTTTTGAATAACCAAAATAAATATGACTGTACCGTATCACAGTGGTCAGTGTCTGTGTGATGATGAAAGGAATCTTCCTCTAAAATAGGACAGACGTGTGATCTGTTCCGTTTCGGATTAATCATGGTTTGGGATTCTTTAGAATGATGCCTTAGAGCTCTGCAACCGAATAAGTGATGCCATTGACCGAGTGGACCACATGTTCACTTCAGAATTTGATGCTGAAGTTGATGAATCTGAGTCTGCTACACTGCAGCAGTATTACCGAGAAGCCATGATCCAAGGGTACAATTTCGGGTTCGAGGTAGGTACCAAATAAGAGGCAAAGCACAGTACGGTTTGGCCACCGCTTTGTAACTTACTGACAGAAAGCACTGGGAATCTTGCACGGCACATCTCATGATCCCATGATTGTAATCACAGCTTAGTCCAGAATGTCATCTTACACCCTTGCTGGATGTCAGAAATGTTGGGTTACTTTTAAACTGTCAGATAGTTACCCAGTTTTTAGATTTAAGCTTATGAGTAAGACCTTTGTGAAATTGCACTTGAAGACATTATTTTCTCTGTAACTCTTCATACTCTTTTTACCATATGTAAAGTTCACTGGCTTTTGCTTTTTGTTTTTAGAAAAAAAATTAAACAGCATTATACAGTGTGTTAAGTATTTGTGTAATTGTTTTCTTCTTAATTTTGATATACATGAAATCTTTTTACAGTATCATAAAGAAGTTGTTCGTTTGATGTCTGGCGAGTTTAAACAGAAGATAGGAGACAAGTATATAAGCTTTGCCCGGAAATGGATGAATTACGTCCTGACTAAGTGTGAGAGCGGCAGAGGGACGAGACCCAGGTAATGACCACGCAGGATGGCTCCTTCCTGAGCCCTGTATGGGCTGGAGACACCCCATTCTGATGCTTATGGGGGTTTCTGAGCACATGACGGGAAAGCATTTGGAACTCTTTGACAATCAGTTTTTTTTTTTTTTATGAACCTATCCACAAAGAAACTCCGATAACTCTTGAAATACTTTTTCTTTTGTAATCGTTCCAAAATGAGTTATCTTTAAGCAGTTCACATTCTTCCTGGACAGGTCTTTTTAATTGCTAATCTTCTTTCCTACTTTCCTCATAAAGTTTACACCCATTATTTAGTGTTAAATGGAAAAGAAATCAGTAGCCAGTTCCTTTACTAAGAAGCCATTCGTCTTTCTCAAAACGCCCTCTAATTGTACTGAACACGGGGCAGATAGAGACGAATGTGTTTTGTCCTAGGTAATAATTTTCCAATGGGATGGCTTTTCAGCATTGAGTAGACTAAAACGGCTGTGGCGCTCGCTCGGTTGTTTTGTTGTGACTGTTGAACTTTTCTGCGTGACAGGTGGGCAACTCAAGGTTTTGACTTCCTGCAAGCCATCGAGCCTTCGTTCATCTCTGCTCTGCCAGAAGACGACTTCCTGGTATGGGATATTCTAAAGCGTTTTTCCTTAAAAAGCAAGTCGATCGTTCTCTGTTTCTGATTGTGTAGTTTTTTTTATTAACATAGAGAGTGGTTCTTCAATATTTTCACCTAATCGTAATATTAATGCTGAGACCTTACTGCACTCTAATAGCAGAGAAGGACGTTCCCTGCTCTTTTTATAACAGTGCTGTTGAGCTGACCAAGTCAGTATACAGTTGTTTATGCAGCCTGGCACCTACAAAATATGTGTGAGTTTTGTATTTTATAAAGTGCTGCTTTTTAGCAGCTTAATGAAGAGCGAGGAATAGCTGTTTCAGTTCAGTGTGTGTCTTTTTTTTATTTTGACTTCCATGCATTACTGTGAGATCTTAGTTCCCTGAAGGTGAAAGTGTTAGTTGCCCCGTCTTGTCCAACTCTTTGTGGCCCCATGGGCTGTAACCCGCCAGGCTCTGTCCGTGGAATTCTCCAGGCAAGAGTACTGGAGTGGGTTGCCATTTCCTTCTCCAGGGGATCTTTCTGACCCAGGGGTCGAACCCAGTTTGCCTGCATTGCAGGCAGATTCTTTACCATCCGAGCCACCAGGCTGCCCACTGGTTCCCTGAGCAGGGCTCAAACCCACGCCCCCTGCAGTGGAAGTGCAGATTCTTAACCACTGGATCGCCCGGAAAGTCCCACATGGGGTGTTTTAGAGCATCATGCCAAATGTTAAATGTTATTACCAGTATTCAAATAAATTCTATTGGATCAAGAAGACGTTGTTCAGACTTGTTCATTTCAGCCTCCACATAGAACGATCACAGGAGAAGCCCTCTGCTTGTGCATGTCATTGCACTGTGGGGAGTTGCACGCCAGTTTGCTTTCACTTATAAAAATGGAATTGTGTATTGTGTTATCTTAAATTACGTTCAGTGTGTGTTTAATTTGTGTTCATACCTGTTTTCTCTTAAACTAATTTTGAAAATGTTTATTTGAGGAAAGCATGTTTGTTTTAAATATGCCGAATGCTTAATCTGTGCCCTGTACTTATATGATTGAGAAAGTGTACGTTTTGTTCTCTTTTCCTCCCCATTTCCTTCGGTTTCTAGAGTTTGCAAGCCCTGATGAATGAGTGCATTGGCCATGTGATAGGAAAGCCGCACAGCCCTATTACAGGTTTGTACTTTGGTAAGAAAGCAGGAAAAGCGCCTCTCCTGGGACGAGCACATTGTCCCGATACGGCAGACATTTAAAATGCTTTGGAGACTAAGAACATTCAGGAAAATGATGATGAAAGTTACAGGAATGAGGTTATACATATAGAACTCCACAGTAGCTTTTCTGAATTTAACAAGAAAATTAAAATGTGAACCCAAGGTGGTCAGTGCTTGCTGCAGTATTAAATAATTGTTTTTTTTTGTTTTTTTTTTACATCACCATTCATTCCGTTCTCCCCCTTAAACTCTTTCCTTCTGGGGAGGAGAGACTTGGAGAAACACTTCCTGTTAAGAAGCAAGGCATTTCTTGCAGGTGGTGAGTGTGATTGTTCTGCCCCTGCTTCCTCACCTTTGGAAGGAGGATGAGTTTATTTTCTTAACAGCTTTCCCAGATACCCATATTCTTCACCCATCTTCCCAACTAGAAGATTCCTAATTGCTGCCCCACCCCCTATCCCACTCCTGTTTTGTTTTATTTTAAAAAAGAAAAAAAATTGTCATGCAATAATACACTCAAATTACAGTTTTCAGTTATAGTTAATATATAGTCTTGCAGTGTATGTTAAAACTTTAAAGCAGAATATCAGTAAAAAGCTATCTTACCCCATTCTTGAGATAGTAAACAAAAGCAAAGCTATGTTTATGTGTAATAACCAGAAAAGAAAACTTAGACATTTTTAACAATTTCGATTACACAAAGTAAAATAATTCATAAATGGTAAATTTATTAAGCAAAAGCATTATCTTAAAGGGTGCTTGCTAGCTACTAAAAGTTAGTAGACTAGGTTTTAATGCTTGATTTCTGTATCTTTAAAATTCACCCAATTTGTACGGCTTTTTCTCATTTCTATGAAATGAATTATCATTTGTAAAACCATTTGAACATTTTATATAAAACATTCCATATTATCATCAAAATTTTCATTAAGCATATTATCATAAATACTTTGAGTTTCTGATTTCCTAAAACATTTCCATAAGAATACATGATCAGTAATTCAGTAAAAATTGTTGTTGTTCAATCACTCAGACGTGTCCAACTCTTTGTGACCCTGTGGTCTGCAGCATGCCAGACTTCCCTGTCCTTCACTATCTCTCAGAGTTTGCTCAAAAGTAAAAATTACCTCTCTAAAATATTTTTATCAGATTTATTGAAGTAAAAATTACTTCTTCAAAATATTTTATTGCATGAGGAATCATTTTATTTATAGAAGAAGAAAACTGCAGTGCAAAAAAAGCACGTAGAAAACGAACATGTAGAAGAACGTTACAAGAGAGGAAAGCTCCTCCCCGTGGAGCAGGGGCTGTCGGTGTGAGTCACTGCCGCGCTGCTCCCCGCGCCGCTGGTGGGACAGTCGGTTCGTGGCTCTGTCTGTGGACACAAGGTGTTCTTTGTCCTCCCTGCCCCTCACTGGCCTGAGAGCCAGATTGCCCTAGGGGTCACGGGAGTTGAGTGACCTGGGGCTGCTTATTGAACATCTTTGAGCCTCCTCTTCTAGTGCTTAAAATCAGTTGCTGAGGAGGGTTCGGTGAGGTGATGGCATTCTGTGAACTGTACTGTTCTGCACATGGCAGGACTCTTACACTTTGGTCGTGTGCTCTGTCCTCATGAGAAATGAATGAGTGTGAGAGTGCATCACTGCTGTCGTCCCTTGCTTTCTCCTCCCCCTCGACTCTGTCACCCTGAGAATGGCCGGATGCTCTGTCATCGCATCCAGATGATAGCAATCTGGTGTAGAACCTTCTGTTTTTCTCTCTGCACTCATTTAAGTACACAGATGCATTCTACCGCACCTTTCTTTATCGCTCATGTAATCACACGAGCATATACACTGTTGCTTTCTTCCCCTTCTCGTTTACTGTGTAAAAATTGGATCACTTTGGATATTAATCTCTGAGAGTTGTAGAAATCCCTGCATGTCAGCACCTGTGGGTCCAGCTCACTCTTCAGTGGCCTTGTATCCATCAGGGAAAGACTGCTGCAAGTCTTCCCATCATTTCCTGACGTGTTTTGTTAGTTTTGCCGTGAAGAGCATCTCTATCATAAATGTTCACCACTTGTGAAATCTGAGCATCTCTTTTGTGTTTATTGGCCATTTGAATTTTCTTTTCAATGAAATAGCAGCTTTATAGCAGTGAGATACACATACTCTTAAAAGAAATGTTTTGTTTCATGCAGGGGGAATGTTAAACTTGTCTGTGTTTTAATGATGTCTCTTTTATACCTTCATGGGAAATTTTTGTAGTAATTTTTGACTCAGTGGTTCTCCGTATGTCTGCTGAATTAAAGACATCACCATTCTTAACCAGATCTGTTTTTTTTTTTTTTCTTTTTGTCTTTGAATTTGCCTGGAGTTTCTTCCATCTAGGGTTATAATAGTTGAGATAATGAGCCATAGATACAAATTGCTTCTGAACATTTCCTTGATTTTTGTTTTTCACATTTTCCCTTTAGATGTCTCCAGTTTGGGTACTTCTCTTTCCTGTGTAATGTTATTAAAAGTAAACAGAAACCATGAAAAAGGAAGTCACGTCACTTAGGGTGAAACATATTTAGAATAAAACATTGTTGTTCCATCACTAAGTCGTGTCCTGCTCTTTGGACTGCAGCGCTCCAGGCTTCTCTGTCCTTCACTGTCTCCCAGGGTTTGCTCAAACTCATGTCCATTGAGTTGGTGATGCCATCCAGCCATCTCACCCCCTGTCTCCTCTCGTCTTCTCTTCCAGCCCTCAATCTGTCCCAGCATCAAAGTCTTTTCCAGTGAATCGGCTCTTCACATCAGGTGGCCAAAGTATTGGAGCTCAGCAGCAGTCTTTCCAGTGAATATTTAGGATTGATTTCCTTTAGAATTGACAAGTTTGATCTCCTTGCTATCCAAGGGACTCTCGATAGTCCTCTCTAGCACTACAGTTCAAAAGCATCAATATTTCAGCACTCGGCCTTCTTTATGATCCAACTCGCACATCTGTACATGACTACTGGAATAAAACATATGTAGACTAAAATCGTTAGCATATGAAGAGAAAATACGGTGTTTTTCAAAACTAACGGAGAAGGAAATGGCGACCCATTCCAGTATCCTTGCCTGGAAAATCTCATGGACAGGGGAGCCTGGTGGGCTGCAGTCCATGGGGTCGCAAAGAGTTGGGCACGACTGAGCAGCGTACACACTTACACTTAAAAACTAAGGAAGGTTAAAACAAAGTTAAAAGTCAGAAGAAAGCCTGTTAGGGACAAGCAGACAAAATATATCATATTCATGCCTAGTTACATTTAGTTATTGGGAAAATAAGAATTGTCAGCATTTTTGTAGTTACTAGGTAAGGTGTGTTTTAAATTGTGTTTAAAATTTTATCCCCATTTACCCTCTACCAGAATATTTAAAAGAAGAAAAGAATAGTCAGTTTAAACCAGTGCCCATCCTCCTGGTTTGATTTAAAGGAATTAAACTCCCTGTATTCAGGAAAATGACAGTGACCTGCCCTCAGCTCAGAGCCGATTGAAGAGTCACCCGACCAGACTCTCTTTAAAAGTGGGGACGACTTGACTCCTCTTTAGTAAAGAAATGCTGCATAAACCACATTTTCATCTGTCTCCTCAATGGGTCGCATGTCATATATTACATATATTTCACTCCAGGATTTAAAAAATGGTTTTGGTGGAGAAAAGTTTGAATGTGTAATATAACTTTATTAGCTTCCAAAGAGTGACATTTCCCAGCATTTGTATGTGTAATATGATTTTCCTACTTACTTAAATGGTTCTATTTTGGTCACCAGCAAAAGTAAGCCGCCTCCTGTCTCCACTGAATTGCCTGCTCTGACAGTTTTCTGCTGGTTCCTTTAACAAGTTGTTTTTGTCACTCTTTTCTCTGACAGCCATTCATCGGAATAGCCCCCGTCCTGTGAAGGTACCTCGATGCCATAGCGACCCTCCTAACCCTCACCTGATTATCCCAACTCCAGAGGGATTCAGGTATTTGGTGCCTGTGTGGTTGTTTGCTTTACAGATTCTTCTTTGATGTGCATGCCGATCTGAGAGCTGCTGATGCTTGCTCTGATACCAGATACTGTTTTCTGTGTTGTTTATACGTTTTTAAAAGCTCTTATTTTCCTCGTCTTGAAGACACACCACTCTGCCTTAGTTACAAAAGAATAAGACTTGCAAATTTAAAGCACACTTATACCTTTCAAGATAACTTTGTTTCTCAGCTTATTTTTAACTGCCGGCTACTAAATGCTTTCCAGCTTTGGAATAATTCTTTCTTCGAAAAATAACTTTAGGAAAACAAATTTGAGTGTGCATAGCGTGGTAAACATTTGAAAAGCAGAACTAAATGTCATTTTAAAAGCTGGAGATAAAAACTAGAGCGACCCTTCCAGTCTTGACTTCTATGTGTGTGTGTAACTATGAAGCAACTTAAACTTTGAGTGAGTTGGAAACTCTCGTGCATTCAGAACACTTCCCTCCAACGTGGTGGCCTTTCTGCATGTGGGAGTGGTGAGCCTTGCTCTCCCCTGAGGGTCAAGCAGCTTTTAAGTTAGTTTTATTTTTCACAGTGCTCGGCTAGGAAAGGACAATTATTGCTAAAAATAGCTAGCTTGAAATCGGTTACTTTTTTTCATGTGCGTGCATGCCCAGTTGCCTCAGTCGTGTGCGACTCTTTGCGACCCCAGGGACTGTAGCCCAGCAGGCTCTTCTGTCCGTGGGATTCTCCAGGCAAGAAGGCTGGAGTGGGGTGCATGCCTTCCCGACCCAGGGATGGAACCTGCGTTCCCTGCATTGGCAGGCCGATTCCTTACCACTGAGCTACTACCTGACCTGAATCTCAAAGAGCAATTTGCATTTCTGTCTGAACATGATTTTTTGCTTCCTCACCCTGTGTTATCTTTTCCTGAAACCACGTGAGAGCCCATCCCCTTCCTCGCCTGTGTTCCTGAAGCTTTTCTTCTCCTCCCAGCGCCCGGAGCGTGCCCGCGGATGTGCGGAGCCTCGGCAGCCCCGCGCCCGCGCCTGCCGCCGCTCGTCCTGGCCCCTCGGGCAGCGACCCAGCACCGCCCAAGCCCATCAGCGGTGCCCATGAGACCAGGTAGTCTGCCCCACCCCTTGCCCCGGTGCGGTGCCCATGAGACTGGGTGGCCTCCGCGCCCCCTACCCCCCAACCCCCGCACTCCTACAGTGACCTCGGCTCTGGGATGTGTCCAGGGCTCGTGGGGCTGCTTTCGTGCGGTCGGGCGATGCTTAGGGGCCCTCCTTGGGATGTCGTGGCCCCAAAGCTCCAGCACAAGTAGATTATCTGCCCAAGTTTTATATTTCTTTGGCACAAACATTAACCCAAATGACTCGAGTTTCTGCCGATAATAACCGTGCAGGGAGAATCAGTGAAAAGAGCCTGGTCCCGTGGTAGGAGAGTTCTGGCAGATGCAGTGCCTTCCTGAGGAGTTCCTCGGGTCACTCAAAGCTGACTTCTGTCTAGGTTATAGATAGAAGTGGTGGTGGTGATTTGTGTTTGTTTTTTTAATCTTTTTTTTTAAAATCACTTTTCAAATCCAGTTTCCTGATTTCCACAGTCGTGGATTAGAAGTAGTTTATAGTGGTGTGGGAAACCACTTCATGAGGTTTGTTTTGCATCTCGTATGGAGACTAGATCATTACTAGAGAGAGCTGTCAGACGCTTGGCAAGCTCCAGACAAACGTGAGCCTCTTGCCTGTGTGTCAGTACTGAGGCCGTGGCAGCTTTTCCCATTTTTGCCGAGTTATTTGGTGGTGGGGCAGGGGGGTCGGCGTGTAGGGGATCTCATCAACGTCTCAGATGCTTAAAGGAGAGAGGACATTTGGTGGCTCTTAATCAACCCTTGTGCCTGGTGACAGAACGGACGGTCAGTCTTCTCATCTTCCCGTACGGATGCTGACAGACAAACCTGAACAAAAACGATGACACTGGGAAAGATCTCGGTGCTCTTTATCCTGCTCCCAAGGAGAAACATTAGCGTGTTGGCAGAAAGGTGACACGTGGTTTTAGAATTTAAAACAGACTAAGGTATTTTTAATTGAAGGATAATTGTTTTACAATATTGTGTTGGTTTCTGCCATACATCAACATGAAGACGAAGATATTTTTAGACTTAGTTTATAGCAGTCTAAAATGTCTACAGATATTTCCCATTTTCTCATGCATTAAAATAATTAATATTCCCTAATTTTTAGTAATAAATGTTTGTCTATAACCTAAAAAAAAAAAAGCCCAAGTATGTTACAGCTTAAGCAGTCAACTAAAAAAAAAGTTAACAATTAACATTGAACAAATTCCCATTGACCCTGTCTTTTTCATGTTTAGAACATTTCACAGCAGACGTTTCCACGTGTGCTTCATGGCCGTGTAGGGGGTTGCAGCTGTCTTTTTTGTTGGTTCAGTTAGGGAAGCGATGAGCCCTGAAACACAGTCATAGTTGAGAACACTCAGCCAGCACTGTGCTTCCCACCGATGTCTCCAGAACTGAAGGTTTCATGAACTCTGGGTTCTGGCTTTTGTCAGTCAGGGGTGCGTACCCCGAAGCAGATTGTTGTGCAGGCGGCCTGTGCCCACCCTTAGTCTCAGGCCCTGCCCTGGTGGTTTCTCAAGCATGTTTTGAGCAGCATTTCAGAAGTGTTCTTCGTTTATCCTTTAAGACAGTCCTTGAGATGTAGACGTTTTACTACCGTCAATGCGCCATCCTGAAGGCCTTTCCTCACCGAGGAGTCAAGTGGTCTGTACTTCTGGCAGTGTGTGTGACGGGAGGTCGGGGGCCGTGGGGCCAGCCCCCTGCAGCCCTCCAACCTGAACCTCTGCCGCAGCCTCCCAGGCTTCCATGCAGGGGCCGCATGGTGCTTCCAGACGGGCTCTCTGCACTACCCGGGGCCAGGATGGGCTTGGGGAAGCAGGGTGGTTCCCGGGCTCCCTGACCTCGGCAGCCTGCCTTAGAGAGATGTCAGCCACAGGGAAATTTTTACTTTGCCCCACGGCATCCGATCAACACTTTGATTCGATACGGTTTGACTTAGGAAATGGGCTTCCGTGATCTTAGCATTGTCAAGAAAATAATCTTCCAGTGTTCTGCTTGCTGGAGTATCTCTTAACTGATTTGCGAGACCCGGTTGTTTATTTTTCAGGAATTGTGCAAGTCAGTTGTTAGACCACAAAAACTGTTGAAGTCTGCAGACTCCTGCTCCCCCTGCAGCAAGCCATTAGGCGTTCACTCATACACCATTTGGTTGAAGTGTGTTTTCTTGCCTGTTGCCCTGGGAGAAATCTGAGGATGTGGAGTTGGCTAACCTCCTCTCTGGGAAAGCAGGAAGATAGGGATGTTGGTGGCTTCTCCGTGGTCCCAGGATTGGCACAGCTTAGGAGGAGGGTGTTTTTTCTTCACTTCAGCATCGGTGATTTTTTTCCATGAAACGATACTAAGACTTCTTGATGAACTACATTGCAGGAGATGTCCTCCTCACTCCAGACTTAACACGGACTGCACTAGATTTGAGAGTGTAGGGAGATAAAAAAAAAGCCTTGCACACTTCATAATTTGTGAATGTCTGTCCAGTAGACCATGTTGCTTTAAACCTACTCAGTCTGTAATAAAAAAGAGCATAAAAGCTACCATACTTCATTATATCATTCGTTTAAAAAAATATGCACTAAACTAGTTAATAAACTAACACCGTATTTATTTTTGATGATTTGAATTATAATTTAACGCTTGCCCTTATTTAATTCTGGACTTGATTTACCCTTTTGTGGACTCATTCTGGATTGCTGAACACTTCTGGAAAAGCCGCAACTTAGCTTTGCCCTTTACATGTTAAGCTTCCTGCTCTTCTGCCCTTTTGCTTGGCTACTGCTTAAGAAATGGTTAGGCATTCCCTTCCACTTGCTCCTGAAGAGACTTGAGCTCTTGTGAATCATGTAATGATTTTAGCACTTTAAATAGAATTAAGTACTTGAATATAATGTGATGATCATCTTAAATATCAGCCAGATTTGGCTCCTAATTTTAATCCATCCTGGGCCTAAATTAGAGAGCTTTCCACACACGTCAGCAATACTTCAGTAGCTACTGTTTTGTTTTTATTTTTGTTGCTGTCTTTAACATGAAGCCATGTATTGTGCAGGCAGTTCTCCTGTGTTCTCCTTCCAAGC
Source organism: Bos taurus (assembly GCF_002263795.3). NCBI lineage: Eukaryota > Metazoa > Chordata > Mammalia > Artiodactyla > Bovidae > Bos > Bos taurus. The sequence goes on from NC_037336.1 coordinate 96,764,562, forward strand.
CCCAGAGACAGGGGTCTCGGTGGGGGCGCTGTTGCTCTGGGTGGATTGGTCTTGGTTTGGGGGCTGTCCTTCCTGTAGTCCTTTACCCACGGATGCCCGATGTTCTTGGGGGCAGAGTCACCCCCAGTTGAGAATCGCTGCTCTAGAAGACTCTGACAGATTTCTCAAGTTCTATCAAATTGATAGCTTAATTTTTGAAATGTTAAAACAGGGGTTCCAGCGTCCCTGAAAATGACCGCCTGGCTTCCATCGCAGCTGAATTGCAGTTCAGGTCGCTGAGCCGCCACTCCAGCCCCACCGAGGAGCGCGAGGGTGAGTGAGAGTTGTCCCCTGCTTCCCCCGCCGGCCTCACCGCTCGTCCCGGACCACTGGCTCCCGCTGAGAACACGGAGTGACAGAGCCCTGGGAGAGGTTCAGTGCTGGGCACGCTGGCCTTTTAATATAGGTGTTTTTCTACATGTGCGTTTTCTCCCTCTGTTGCTAAATAATTTTTGAGAATTATTGTTGCTGATATTTTAACTGTTGAGCGCTCTTAACTCACTTTGAAAATGTAAAGTGGCACTGTGCTTGTGGGTGACAGGTGTTATTAGGATGCAGAGCTAGGGGTCTTTGCCCAGAAACCACACCGTTGCTCCTGTGGCCCTACTGTGCTCTTGCGTAGGACCTTGGGAAGGGGGGACCCCTCCCACCCAACCCCCCCCACAAAATCCAGTTTCTGCTCAGTACTCTGTTGTCTGTTACTTGTGGAAGCTTAATGTAGTTAAAGTCTTGTAACCCATGAACGGCTCCTTAGTTTGGTGCCATTTGCTCTGAATGATTGTAGAGACAGCTTTTCACACTCACAGCAAACAGATCAATCACCGGGCACGACAGGCTGGTGGTTCACTAATCATCACTGTCACCTGCATTTCATTCTGGCTCTGAATCAAATATGCCTGTTTGTTTTATAAATCTTATTAGTTTGTATGAAAAAACACTTTCTGCAGAACCAGCATATCCAAAAGGTGATTCAAGTGGGTCAACTCGAAGAAGTTGGGAACTTCGGACGCTGATCAGTCAGACCAAGGGTAAGAGGAAGAATGGTGAATGCTTAAGCATAAAGCAAACAGTTTCAGCTAAAACACACTTCAGCTTATGACTTACGCGACCTTCTGCATTAACGTTTCATGGTCCCCTTTGTGCCTCTGGCATCACTTCCTGTCTGTGCTGTGTGTGTGCAATTCCTGTTTCTTATCATTATAAGTTCCTCTGGAGCAGGAATGTGTGTTTCTCAGTTTTGTATTCTTTAAACAGGTTGATGTTCATTTTATGTGTCACGTGGGTGGGCCCTTCGCATAATCCTTTGTACGTGGTGTGTGTGTTAAGTCGCTTTAGTCATGTCCAACTCTTTGCGACCTTATGGACTGTAGCCCACCAGGCTCCTCTGTCTGTGGGATTCTCCAGGCAAGAATACCGGAGTGGGCTGCCATGCCCTCCTCCAGGGGATCTTCCTGATCCAGGGATCGAACCCGCATTTCTTACGTCTCCAGCGTTGGCAGATGGGTTCTTTTCTACTAGTGCCACCTGGGAAGCCCTTTGTACGTGGTAGGAATATGATAAATACTTGTGAAATGAATAACCACTTATTTATTATGTTAAGAAGCTGAGAGAAAGCATTTGTCATACACAGCAGGTGATCGGTGCGTATGAACCAGAAGAATAAATAGCAGAAAGGGCCGTGGTCTAGCACAAAATGCTTTCGCGTATTCTTCATCACAACAGTCTTGAGCCATACCTAGGCAGAATGGATCCTGGTCTCTTTTCCTAAATGATCCAAGTTTCTGAGAGGCCAGACGTTTGGCCAAGGTCGCCCGTGCTTGCCCCCAGAGTGCCTTCTGGAACATGTGTGACTGAGCAGGAGGGTCATCACCAGGCCCGGAGCGGTCACGTGGGGCTTCAGGGAAGGTCGAGGCTTGGGCTGGCCCCTGAAGGAGAAGGAGGTCTGTGTCCAGCCAGGAGGGAAAGTACAGAAGGAGAAACATATCTGGAGGCCGGTGACTAAAGAGCAGACCAGCGGGCCCGGCCCAGCCTGGCGAGCACGGGTGTAAGTGGAGGCAGACCTGAAAGGGTGCGGGAGGTCTCTGCACAGCCAGTCTTCAGCGGTGGGCTCTGTGGTCCAGGGCCTGCGTGCAGACCACGGGCGGCCCCTGAGCCTCTGCAGCGTGCAAGTCTCCTGTGTTCAGGGAGTGGGGGGCAGGGGGTGAGGAGGACAGCGGGGCAGGCCTGGGTCGCGGGGGAGCTGGGGAGCGGGACTGAGCGCCGTCGCGGGCAGTGTATTCACACTGGCCATGGGGCATTCAGGAGGCAGGAGCAGCCGTGAAGCCGCATTCGCCAGGCCAGGCAGGTGAGGCGCCTGTAGGGTTTGGGGGTCAGGAGGCGTTCGTCAGCTCGAGCCCAGTGGCGGGGAACGGGGTCTCCCCAGGGCCTCTCACGTCATCAGTGGTTCCCATGGATACCAGGTCTTTGTGATAATTTTCAAAACAAATACTTTGTGGTCAAGTAAACTCGGGAACTCTTGGAAGAGTTACAGTTTGCACAGACATCTTAAAAGACTAGGAAATCTTGAGAAATGTTTACTGTAAAAGAAAAGACTAATTTCCCAGAAGCATTTAACAGTGGAGCCCACGGCCCGACAGCCACGAAACCTCGGTCACTGCCAAGTAGACTCGATGTGTCATGTAGTGAGGTAAGGGAAACAGGGATCCCTGTTTGTAGGAAATGATTGTAGTTGGAACTTTATAAATCTCTGGGAATTTCTCTTCTCAGAGTAATCTTTCAGTCGCCCCAGTCCTCAGTGATCGCTTCGATAGAACATTCAGGCTCTTAGATGCCTCCTTAGGGTACTGCATGTGAGAACCGCAGAGGCCGAGAGCTTTTCACATTATGGATTGTGACCTGTTAGTGGGTTGTTGTAAAATCAGCACACACGCACACATTGAATGGAGACCCAGTCACGTGTAGAAAGAGTAATAGTGTTTCATGAAACAGTTGTTTTAGGTTTCTATGTAAAAGATACTTCTTTCTATAAATCATGGTAAAGTAAGTTGGAGAAATAGAGATGGCTAGATGGAAAAATAAGGAAAGATAATAACAGAAGCTGAAATTTACCCAGTATTTTCATGTTCCAGGCACTGGGCTAAATGCTTTATGTGTGTGATTTCATTAAGTTCTCGTAGTATCTCTGAATGAGGTATTTTTGTTTTGGGATTTGATGGCTAAAGAAGGTAATTCGCTTGTCGATTTTCAAACACTTAGAGAAAGGTGAAGCCCCGGTTTTGTTCCAGCCATTCTGACTCTAGAGAAAGGAAAGCTTTACTCCCTTCCCAGCAGATAGCAGAGACAGCTTCCTGGAGGGGAGTAGAGCTCTGACAGCTGGAAGACAGGGACGTATGAGCACGGGCGAGGAGTGAGGTGCGGTGTGGTGTGCTCCATGGAGGCTCTTCAGTCAGGCTGGTCCGGAGACTGCAGTGGGGCCAGGGGCAGTGGCCAGGAGAAGCAAGCCTGGAAAGACCCTGCGTGATGGCCTTGGACTGTTGATCAGCAACTTGGGATAAACCATGAAATAAATTATGTGGGTAAACAATGTGATCAGATTTTACGTTTGAGTAAGAGAATTCTGGGGGACTCCCTTGTGGTTTGGTGGTAAAGAATCTGCCCACTATGCAGGAGACGAAGGACATGTGAGTTCGATCCCTTAGTGGGGAAGATTCCCTGGAGAAGGAAGTTACAACCCACCCCAGTATTCCCACCTGGGAAATCCCACAAACAGAGGAACCTGGTGGGCTACAGTCCGTGGGGTGGGAAAGTCAGACATGACTGAGTGGTTAAACAAGAAGAAAATTCTGAGCAATAAGAGCAAGTGGAGGGGAGAGACTAGAGGCAGACAGGTGGTTACTGCAGAGTCTCAGCAGCCTTGGGAGAGGACGCCACTGGTTCTGTCTGAGTCACTTCTGTCTGTGTGCACACTTCCCTATAGTGGATGGTATGCTCTGAAGATGTTAGCTTTGGGGGACTTTAATTCAGGTGCTATATAGCTGAATAGATGATGCTTGATTGGAGGGCTAATGTCTGCTGCTCTGTTTTTATGATTATTTGCTGGAAGTCGACTTGATTATGGTTGTTGGGATGACTGAGTTTACGCTTCTCCCTGCAGATACCGCTTCTAAGCAAGGACCCATAGAAGCCATTCAGAAGTCAGTCCGGCTGTTTGAAGAAAAGCGGTATCGAGAAATGAGGAGGAAAAACATCATTGGTCAAGTCTGTGACACCCCCAAGTCTTACGACAACGTCATGCACGTTGGCTTGAGGAAGGTGACCTTTAAGTGGCAAAGAGGAAACAAAATCGGTAAAGAAACTCAAGAACACGACACAAAGATGGTCCCTGTTAGAAATAACAACAGTCACACTTTTTAGGTTAAGTCTCCCATGGTTGGTCTTTTTCTCTGACAGGCGTGGCAAATATACATCCTCTCGTTTGCACACGGTTCTGATTTTTTGGTTTCACTTGTAAGATATGTTCTAAGAACAATGTAAAAGAGATGTTTAAATGATTCATTAAATGGAATAGTTCTGCTTGATAACTCCAGAAATTGCCAGTGGAGAACTCCGTAAATCTTACTCCTTTGTTCTAGTCTGTATTCTTTACGTCTTACTCCCACACAATCCTTATTGAAGCAGGACTGAATACAAATGCCAGTGGGACGATGTCTTCAAAAACATTAATTGATTTCCAGATGAAACAGTTTCCTGTTAAATAACTAGAGATAGATTGTGTGGAGAAGGAGCTGATTAAGTTTCAGACCTTCCCCCTTTCAAACGTGTATATCTGTTGAGCATTTAGGTCTGAAGACGCGAACACAGTTGTAACATAGGACTCTGTGAGCCTCAGGAAGTTTTTGTAGAGCTGTCAGGACAGAAGACACTGAATAGAATCAGATCCTTTATAAGTGGTGTGAATTCTCATTGTCAGTCTTAAGTAGCCATATGGCCCCTTAGTTTAATGTTTCAGAAGGTGTCTTAGTAGAATATCCTACCGGCATCCCACACGCCTGGACGGACAGCAGGGAGGCCCATTGGGATGGCAGCCAGGCCCACCCTGGCCACGCCTCCTACCCCAGCCCAGACCTCCCCCAGAGCCATAAGGGGCTCCGGAGTATGCACCAGGGGCTCAGCACTCGCCTTCAGGCCCCTTCTGGGATTTGCCGGTCAGTTCTATTCTGTTTACAGGTATTTACAGGTAAGACAGAGTGAAAAGATTGCCCGAGACTTGGGTTATCAGGGGACATTCAGAAATAGTCTGGCTCTTGCAGTAGTAGGCTGTGGTAAGCACGGTTCTGGACATGTGAACGTGGAGTCGGGACGGGAGGACGGCATTATACGTTTGAATGAGTCAGAGTGGCCTGGCTTTGGTGGCTGAGAGCGGCACGTCTGTCCCTGTTCACAGGGGAAGGGCAGTACGGGAAGGTGTACACCTGCATCAACGTCGACACCGGCGAGCTGATGGCCATGAAGGAGGTGCGTGCCCGGCCCTGCAGCCTCTGTGTGCTGGACACTTGGACCGAGGCTTGGGTTCACTAGCTGAGGGCTGGCCCGAGTGCTCCCCCAGTGCACCATTTCAGATGTCTGAAACACTGATGTTTCCCACAGTCTAGGCATTTACACCTTTGGGACCATGGGGCACTTGGTCGGGGGGCTTGGGGGACATTTGTGATAAGGTTCAGAAATGAGCAGCCTGTTAACTGCTGGAGGTAGAATGGCAGGAGCCAGGAACACCCGAGGAAGGACCCCTGGGAGACACTGAGGGCTGTGGTGGGTGAGGCCAGTGCCCCGAGCCGTCGTGGGGCACCAGGCATGTGCAGCTCCGCCCGTCAACCCCTGCAGCGTCTCCTCATCCTCGCCAAGGGGCACTTAGGTTGGTTAATTCAGTCTGCAGTTACGAAAATGATCCTGCTGGCTGCTGTCTGAGCATGTACTCTAAAGCAAGCTAGCTTAGCTCATCAGCAAGGGGAAGAGAGCCTGCCCGGAAGTTGGGGGGCACATTTCACTGTTGCCCGTGCCAACAGTAACCAGCCGGTTTCCTTTTCCAGATTCGATTTCAACCCAACGACCATAAAACCATCAAGGAAACTGCAGACGAGCTGAAAATCTTTGAAGGCATCAAGCACCCCAATCTGGTTCGGTATTTTGGTGTGGAGCTACATAGAGTAAGCCAACTTTGATCACACTGTGTGGTGTGAGCGGTCAGTGAGGGCGCAGATGGAGTCCTGTCCTACATCACAGGTCTTCTCATTTCAGAGCACAGTAACTTTGCCTAATTATCAGGAAATCTCCATGAGTTACACCATTTCTGCCTTCTCTCTGAAACTAGAGGAGTCCTTCCTGAAATGTAAGTTGTAGACCGTAGTCATTAACCCGACATTATAAAGCACTGAAACCCATCCTGCCGATCAGAAGATTTCTTGAGTGCCCCCCTGACACGGCTGTTGGTTGCTTTTTTCCCTCCCCCTTTTTTTTTTTGCCGAGCCACTGTTGAACACACTGTTCAGTAATTTTTTTTCCCTTTTGTTTGTATTTAAAGAACCATTGTAAAATGAGAGAAAGCGAAGACTTCAGCTTACTTTCTCCTGTGTGTTTAGCAATAAACACTTGGAGGGAAAGAGGATCACCTGGAGCTTCTTAGTGGAATATGAGCTTCTGGGGAATTTGGATACTGGCAGTTTTTAATGTTTTTCACGGATAAATTCATATCTGAAAAGGATGTGTTTCAGTACTTAATAATACATTTATAGGGACAGTCCTGTTGGTCCCTGTCTGAGATTATATAGCAGACTGAATTTCAGAGGGTTATAGACATTTATCACCTGTGATTCGGCGATGGTCTTATCCCAACAAGCTGTATAATTCCAGACAGAGGAGGCAGGCAGAGACACCGCTCTTTGTAGAGGAGTTAGAAATGACCGTTTTGAGACGAATTCAGACTTGAGGATGACCAGTGTAGCTGACCCTTAGAAGGAAGCGTCCTTGGGGCGTGGCCAGTGGAGCGTTCCAGGCTCTGCACCCAGCGCCCAGGTGGACATGGGCCTGTGTGGTTCCTCCCGCAGGAGGAGATGTACATCTTCATGGAGTACTGTGACGAGGGCACGTTGGAAGAGGTGTCGCGGCTGGGGCTTCAAGAACACGTCATCAGGCTGTATTCGAAACAGATTACCGTGGCCATCAACGTCCTGCACGAGCATGGCATAGTTCACCGCGACGTTAAAGGTGATCCCGCGCTCCCCTGCCCGCCAGGTCGTCAGCCGTGCCCAGCACAGGGTGGCTGCCCTCACTTCTCCAGAAACAGCTTTACTTTGAACATTCTTCTGTAAAGAACCCAACATTGAGAAGCTGTACAGGACACACATCTCCTTCCAGGAGCTTGGCTTGTGATCAGAACATCCTCTCTTTCCCTTCTGAATCTGAATGTGACCGTTGTGAACATGTAAAGTGATGGTGAATCAGGAATGCTGGTCTAAGTTAAAATTTGCAGCTGAGTTTGGGGAGAGGACAGTGTATTGGGGCTTCCCTGGTGGCTCAGATGGCAAAGAATCTGCCTGCAATGCAGGAGACCTGGGTTTGATCCTTGGGTTGGGAAGATCCCCTGGAGGAGGGCGTGGCAGCCCACTCCAGTATTCTTGCCTGGAGAATCCCGTGGACAGAGGAGCCTGGGGGGCTACGGTCCATGGGGGTTGCAAACTGTGGGGCGTGACCTAGCGACAAACACTTTGACTTCAGGGTTTATTTACACCACCCTCGTCCAGTGTAGAGTTCTGCTCGAGGTCAGCTTGGTCACACTAACTGAAGGGAAGTGCTGGCCCTTCTCGTGTGAGGGGAACAGCCATCTTATCCCAGAACTTCCCCCCTTGTGTTTATCTGACCCACACCATGCCCCTGATGTGTGTATGTGGGAGTCTCGGGGATAAGTAGAATGACAAATTAGGTTGGTCTCTAACTGACCCCAGACTGAAGGATTTCATTCTCTCCCTTAACCTGAGGCCAACCTACAACCTACAACCTACACATCACTGTAGATGGCCGGACTTGCAACCAGGCATTAGCCTCCGTGGGGCTGGGCCACCCCAGGGCCTGCTTCGCTGGTGGAAGAACTGCCCGTGCTCTGTAATGGCTCCTGCATGCCCGGCGTACCCGTCTCGCTGCCTGCCCACCCCGTCCGCCACATTGCTTTGTTGTCTGGGCATTTGCCTCATCGGCTCTGGGTGAGGCCACGGCGTAGCCCATTTCCAGTTGTTCTAACACAAACACCACACTCAGGAAGTGGTACCTTAGTGTCATTGGCTGTGGCCATAAAGAGAATCCCTCAGAGTCCTTGAATCAAGTCCGTCCCTGTGCATCCGTGTGATAATCTTTAGAGCTCAGTGTGGCTGAGAGGGCCTGTGAGTCAGCTCCAGAACCATGCATTAGTGCAGTGTGCTCTGGGGGACCGCCTGCCCTGGGCGCGGGGAGGGTCAGCAGCTCATTGTGCAGCTGGCTGTCTAACGTGAGGGCTCTGTATGGCCTTTGGAGGGAGGTACCTTGGACAGAAGGCTGAGCCGTGTGGCTCGGTCAAAAGGGTTCAGGCCTTGTAGCCTGCAGGAGGCAGAGCCGCCCCGGGAGATGAGCAGTGACCCCAGGTTCCAACTGGAGTACAAGCCAGGTGTGTGCGCTGCTCCTGAGATAGGAGACACGCACAGAACATTCTTTCCATCAGCCTGGACTCAGTCTGATGGTGGCTTCGGATGCATCTCTGCAGACTAGCAGAGAGAGAGAGAATGTGTGTGTGAGAGAGAGTGTGTGAGTGTGTGTGTGAGTGTGTATGTGTGTGTGTGTGTGTGAGAGAATGAGTGTGAGTGTGTGTGAGTGCGTATTTGTGTGAGCGTGTGTGTGAGTGTGCACGTGTGTGTGAGAGTGTGTGTGAGAGCGTGAGTGTGTGTGTGTGAGCATGTGTATGTGAGAGTGTGTGTGAGTGTGAGAGCGTGTGTGTGTGTGAGAGTGCGTGTGTGTGTGTGTGTGCACATGTGTGTGAGACCATGTGTGTGAGAGCATGTGTGTGTGAGTGTGTGTGTGTGTGTGTGGTCTCGATTACACTTGCTTCCTGCTACGGCCACTGCTGAGTGTACACCAGCTTTCACCTTCAGAACTGCTGCCACAGGAATTTGTGATTTATAGGTAATTTCTCTTTTAAGTGTGTCCCTGAGTTTTTAAAAAATTACTTACTTTATTTTTGGCTAGCTGCTCGAGGACTTTCTTTGGCGGTGGTGAGCAGGGGCTGCCCATCCTTGTGGTGCGTGGGTGCCTCGTGGATGTGGCTTCTCTCTTTGCAGAGCGCAGGCTCCGGGGGCATTGGCTTCAGCAGTGGCAGCGCTCGGACCCGGCAGTTGTGCTCAGCTGCCCTATGGCAGGTGGAACCTTCCCAGACCAGGGATCCTACCCATGTCCCCTGCATCGGCAGGTGGATTCTAATCCACTGTGCCACTAGGGAAGTCCCTCTCCCTGCGTTTTTAATGTTGGAATTTATGCATGTGTTTCAGTTCAGAATTTGTCAAAGCTGTCTGCACTGTTATTAAAATTTCTTTACTTTGTATTACCATTTGTGAATGAGGCTTAAAATCTTTCTAATGATAACGCTTTGCGAGTAAACTTTCACCAATCTTTATAATGTTGCGAATCAAGTTCCTGATGGTTCAGGTCACCACCTAAGCTTCAAAGCACCTGCCTTGTGTTTCAGAGGCTTACCACTGCTCATTTCTCCCTAGGTGCCAACATCTTCCTGACCTCGTCTGGACTAATCAAGCTGGGGGATTTCGGATGCTCAGTAAAGCTTAAGAACAATGCGCAGACCATGCCTGGTGAAGTGAACAGCACGCTGGGGACAGCAGGTGGGTCCAGCGAGGTTCGGCTCTGCCCTGGACTCCCTCCAGCGTGCTGGGACCCTTCCCCCCCCCCCCCCCCCCCCGCCTCCTTCTGGTTGGCGGACATGGGGAGCGGTCAGGGCTTCTCGCCAGGCGGGAGGAGCCACGCCTGAAAGTGCTCATCAGACTGGGAAGTCACATATCTCCCTTAAACTTACGGCAGGGAAGAAAGGCCTCATTTCCTTCCCAGAAAAGCCTTGTGTTTCACACTGGGTTTATTAAAACTATCCTAGTCAAAACAGCATTATGTTTAAATGGTGATTATTTGTTTTGATCATTTAGAAACATGTCATAAAACTTCACATTCTCTTTTGCAGGTTAAATTTCATATTTTTCGTCACAAATAGAATTTATCTGAATATTTGCACATTCAAAATCTCTTTTAGGAGATTAATTTGGCTCCTAAAATATCCATTCAAGAAATTATTTTGAGATATTTATTTTGAAGTCTTAATATTTTTTATTATGTAATTGAGAGAAAGTTTCCCCTGAACAAACTAGTTGTTTCTTCTCTGTGAAATATTAGATAATATTAATGTTTTGTTTGGTTCTGTTAAATCATGATGCTGTATTTGTAACCCGTTCCTCTCGTATCTGTGGCTTTTAAGCGTACATGGCTCCGGAAGTCATCACTCGCGCCAAAGGAGAAGGCCACGGGCGTGCGGCTGACATCTGGAGCCTGGGGTGTGTTGTCATAGAGATGGTGACTGGCAAGGTGAGCAGAGCCCATGCCTGGTGGAAAGCCTTGAGGGGGGCACTTTGCATTAACAGAGCAGTCATGTGGCTTCACTCCCATTATGAATACTGGGAACATCTTTCCTGCAAAATAGAGAACATGACCTGTCGAAAGATATGGTAAGTTAAAACAAGTGCCAGACTAGGAACCAAATGTTTATCAGATGCATGACTCAGAGGACTCCTCCAAGGAAAGAAAAAGCACAAAACTCCAAATAAAACAGAAAAGTAAGCAGATACGAGAAGCAGCAGAAGTTGAAACCTTCTGTCCACACAAAGACTGCATGTGAATGCCTGTATGTGTTTTATTCATAATTGAATAAATGGATAAACTGTGATAATCCACACAACGGAATATTATGCAGTGACAAAAAGACATTGGCCATGAAACGACAGGGAGAAACCTGAAAACGCGTATTCATTGCTGAGTGAACGAACCCAGTCTGAAAACCCCACATCCTGTATGATTCTGAACCTTCTGGCGTTCCGGAAGAGGCAGAACAGGCAAGTCAGAGAGGATCAGAGGTTGCCAGGGCTTCCCAAGTGATGCTCATGGTAGAGAGCTCGCCTGCCAGTGCAGGAATTGCGGGTTCGATCCCTGAGTCTGGAGGATCCCCTGGAAGAGGGCATGACAACCCACTCCAGTGTTCTTGCCTGGAGAATCCCATGGACAGAGGAGCCTGGCAGGCTGTAGTCCATGGGGCCGCAAAGAGTCAGACACGACTGAAGCAACTGAGCACTGGGAGACGGATGGAAGGACAGACAGCGCATATCGATTTTAAGGGCAGTGAAACTGTCACATGTGACATAATATCTGAAAATCCTCAAAAATTGGTCTTCTAATGTAGATACTGCCGATGAACAATTGTACAAATGTATAAAGGTCATGTGTTTGGCAGGGGAGGTTTATAGCATTAGTTGTAAAGCAAGGAAGTTATAAACCTCTTAAGTATTATTAGTAGGAAATTAAATTATTATACAGCTTGCAGCCACTGAGAATAAGCACTCAATAATATTTAGCTAGTATTATTTCTGTTAGCATTGACATAGGTGCCCACAGTACCTGTTATTTCAGTCAAGCCATACATTGGAAAGAGAGCGAGTTCTCACACTGAAGACTGTACATCTCAATACTAAACAGTGGTGCATAAATTGGGAGGCTTTGTTCTTTCCCCCATGAGTCTCATTTCCCTGTAACTGTAATAAAATAAGCTTGGCACTAGTAGAATTTAATGTCGATTATTCAACAAGGGAGCATATTAAACATCCTAGTAAGATAACTGTTGGGTTTTGTTTTATTGACTTTTTATATTATTTTATGTCTTAGATGACGATGACATCTAGGTAATGCTAGACGATAGGACACCTTGAGGGGTAGGCAGACTATGCCCACCGCCTGGTTTTGTAAATAAAGTTTTATTGGCACACGGCTCTACCCATTCATTTATACATTGTAGCCTAAGCCTGCTTTTATGTTATAATGGGAAAATTGAATAGTTGTGACAGAGACCACCTGGCTTGCAAGCTTATGTAAAAGTTTGCCAGCCTTGGTACGTATCGATACTGAGATGCCTAAAAAGAGATGGGGCAGCTGCTTTTTCTTTATGGTCATGTAGTGTCGAAAACTGATTTTTTTTCCTGTTTTCAGAGACCTTGGCATGAATATGAACACAACTTTCAGATTATGTACAAAGTGGGAATGGGGCACAAGCCGCCGATCCCTGAACGATTAAGCCCCGAAGGGAAGGACTTCCTCTCTCACTGCCTGGAGAGCGAGCCCCGGATGCGGTGGACAGCCAGCCAGCTCCTCGACCACTCCTTCGTCAAGGTTTGGCAGAGTGCTGAATAAGTGTGTGTGTTCTGTTCGCATCTGGCACGTGAATGAATTTTGGAAGCTTAAATAGAAAATACCTGTACCTGAAATGGAAATGAGCTAAAATGAACGGTGCTGGGGAATTTTGTATGTTTTTTTCCTTTGGGCAGATGTTTGTTGCGGTTCTCCTTGACCCATGTTGGTGCTTGGAGGGGCACTTGGGACCGTGAAATGGGATTTTCAGGGGGACGGGTGAGAGGCAGTTTCCCTTCAGAGTATGCAGTCTGCTTGAGTGCAGGGTTGGTAGCAGCCAGTCTCTACTGAGGGAGCAGAGACAGACCGAGTACCGAGCAAGGGTTGTGTTAGAGCCGTGACGGTGGGCCGTGTGCCACGCTGCAGCGTCACCGAGGAGAGGACTTTCACCCGTCAGGTGACCCTGGCTCCGGCTTCCTTCCGAGTGAGACGCCAGAGCCACGGGGGAGGGATTAGCCAGCTCAGGGAGCAGAGGCAGGGGTCGGGGGGACAGAGTGGAAGGGAGTCCACCTCCCGAGGGGGTGAAGCCGGGTGTCAGTGAGAGCTGACGGCGCACAGGGCGAGGATGGCGGCCAGCGATAGCGCCTGAGGGTGGGCAGGAACTGTGAGCAGGGATATCAGTTTTATTGTCAAGCACGACACGGTGATTGTGCTGTTGAGTGATGACTGTGGAGGCAGGAGGCTAGGTAGGAAGCTGGTGACACGGCCGATAGGCAGGGAGGGAAGGTCAGGGTGAGGGATCAGCCACACACTCCATCCTGAAGGAGATCAGTCCGGGTGTTCATCGGAAGGACTGATGTTGAAACTGGTCTCCAGTACTTTGGTTACCTGATGCGAAGAGCTGACTCATTGGAAAAGACCCTGATGCTGGGAAAGATTGAGGGCGGGAGGAGAAGGGGGATGACAGAGGATGAGATGGTTGGATGACATCACTGACTCAATGGACATGAGTTTGGGTAAACTTCAGGAGTTGGTGATGGACAGGGAGGCCTGGCATGTTGCAGTTCATGAGGTCGCAAAGAGTCGGACACGACTGAGCGACTGAACTGAACTGAGAGGTTAAGGTGGCCGCGAGTGTGTGACTGACGGGGTGTGGAAGGAGGTGCGTGGGGGCAGGAGCCCAGGACAGTGCCAGGCCCTGCTCGCGTCACCAGGTATCGGGTTCCACTCACCAGGACAGGTCAGGAGGGCCCCTGGCTGAGGGGTGGGTCCAGGAGTGACGGTTTTCTCTGGTAGAAGCAGTTTGAGGTGTGTTTGGGATGCTTGCTGGAGCACGTGAATACTTTGGACTGGCACTCAGGAGAAAATTGGGGTAGGAGATAGGCTTGGAGACAGAAATACTGCTGGGACAGTATTTGGAGACAAAATGGAAAGAGAGAGGAACCCTGAGAAAACATTTACAGGTCCTGATTAGGGGAGATGAGGCTGGGGGGATGGTGACGTTATTCCTGGGGGAGTGAAATCAGGGAGCCAGTAGCTTGGTTTGCTGCATAGATACTAGGGATTTGTAACTAAATAAAAACGTGTTTATCATTTATAAGGTATACAAACAATTTTTGGTGACCTGTACAGGTACATCCTGGCAGATGCTGTCAGTAGTCAGTTCGTAAAGCCGGAGCTTGGCGGTGACGTCCCACTGCCTCGATCACACCTTTGCCCTGGGCCAGGCTCAATGCTGGAGCATCAGGGGGCACCGGTGAGGACTCACCCGTAAACCTGGCGTGCGGCACGCACGAGAGGGGCTCAGCACTGTCCTGCCTTCCTCACAGGTCTGCACGGATGAAGAGTGAAGCTGGCGGGCCTGGGGCCTGGCGGAGCGCCTGTACTCGGAGAGTCCCCTCAATCACTACTGTACGTAACGTTTCCACAAAGACCGCACCCAGAAGCGGCGTCGCCCTCGCTGACCCTCTGAGACGGCGGCTGCCCGGTGACGAGCGTCCGCCTCCTGCTGCTCCTGTCCGCGCCCCGTGGCCCGGGGCCCCCCTGAGAGGGGCGTCCGCGAGGTGGAGAAGCTGCGTGCCAAGTGCCATTACTACTGTACACGGACCCCTGCCGCCATGCCCGCCGCGTCCCCGCCGACGGAGAACCGTGGCATCAGGGTAACACCGTGGACCTCTCTAGGTCCAAAGCAGCCGTAGTGTTATCAGGCGTCCCAGGCCTCGCTGTTAGTCTCCTGTCTGCCGAGTGCACTGACTGTGAAACAGTACCTTTTTTGTTGTTGGCAAGCCACAGGTTTGTTCTGCAAAAGGCCGATTAATGAAATTTTAAGAAAAAAGGTTCTTTTTTCAATAAATGGTTTATTTTAGGAAAGCTGTTATGTTGTCTCTCAATGGTTTTCAGCTTCAGAGCCAACACGGTATCCGTACAGAGGTCTGCCCTTGTCACTGCGGTGTCCCTCAACAGAACGGGCACCGTCAGGCCTTCAGGCTCTAGAGTTGCCTCGCTGCAGAGCAGGAGAGAAATGAAACAGCACTAAGGATGTCGGAGGCCCTTTCAAGGCTCTGGGTGTTCCCTGCAAGTTCAGAGTAGATACAAGTTCAAGCCTTGCTATCACATGTTGGGGGCTCAGTTTTATTTTTAAATCAAGATGTATAGGTTCCGGGTCAGTGTACATACTGCTGAATAATATCTTGACAAGAAAGCGTCTTTTTTCAGAATGTAAATATTTCAGTAGTTAGTTTTTTAAAATAGCCCAAATTATCTGTTGTTGATGGTGTTCTTTTATTTCTTTTTGCTATTAAATTTTTTAAAAGATTGACCTTAAAGCTTCCTGAAATCTTTCTAGAGGGTATCTGACGCACTCCTGGCACGTGGCAGCTGGCTCTGGGCGAGTGCTGGCTCAAGACGTTCTGTCTGTTTTCACCTTCCCTCCAGGGCGCTGATCCCCTCAGCACAGAAATTAACGTCCTTGAGAAAGTTGGCCTAACAGAATGATTTGTAATTTCATTTTTTAAAAATAGCTATCGGAGGGATGATTTATATAATGTTTAAAGTGTACAGTTCAGTGATTTTTAACATAGGTACGTAGTGGTACAGCCATCATTATAATCCACCTTAGAATAATTCCGTTTCCCCAAAAGGAAGCTCATGCCCGTTTGCAGTCAGCCCTCCCCATCCGTAGGCAGCCCCTCAGCCACCAGCTGATTCTGTAGATGAGCCTGTTCTAGACATTTAGTGTAAGTGCGATTTCAGACTGCGCTCCTCTGTCGGCCTCTGTCACTGAGCCCGATCGCAAGGTGTGTGCACGTGGTAGCATTGTGTTAATTGCACCATCCCTTTTTATTGCTGAGTGTTGATCCATTGTATGGATACACCACGTGATTTATTTATTCATTGACTGCTTTCACTTTCTGGTTGCGGTAAATGACGCTGCTCGGACATTTGCATACAGGTCTTGGTGTGGGTCTGTATTTTCATTTCTCTTGAGAGTGGAGCTGCTGGCTCAGAGGGTAAATCATGTTCAGTTTTTTAACAATCTGTCAAACTGAGAAAGTGGCTGCTGTGTTGGCTTAAATTCCCAACCAGCAACACAGAAGGTTCTAGCTTTTTCCAGCCCTTGCCAGCTCTTGATACTGTCTTTTTATAGTAGCCATCCCGGTATATGTCAAGTGGTGTCTCATTATGGTTCTGGTCCGCATTTGTCTGACCATGGTGAGCGTTTCTTGTGTGTGTTGGCTGTTCATCTGTCTTCTTTAGTGAGGTGTCTATGTGAATTTTTGCCCAATTTTGATTTGGGTTACTTGTCTTCTTACTAAGCTGTGAGAGATTTTTATACATTCTGGATACAAATGCTTTCCCAGATACTTGATTTGCAAATGTTTTATCCTACAGTCTGTGGCTTATCTCTTCACATTTTAATGGTTTCTTTTAAAGTATAGAAATCTTAAATTTTGAAGTCTGGTGTACAACCTGCTTCTTTATTGCATGTGCTCTTGATATCATGACTTGATTCAAGGTCATGAAGTATTTATACCTATATTTTCTTCTAAGAGTTGTATAGTTTTGGCTCTCATATTTAGCTTGATAGTCTGTTTTTAATGTTTATATATCATATCAGATAAAGGTCCAAGTTCACCCTTCTGCATGTCAATATTTATTAGACCTTGCATTCGTTTGTTAAAAAGACTTTTTCTCTGTTGAATTGTTTTGGCATCCTTGTTGAAATCACTTGAACACAAATCTAGGGGTGTACCTCTGGACTCTCAGTTCTGTTCCATTGATCTGCACAGCTGTCTTATGTAGAACCCCGCTGTCTGGATTAATGTAGCTTTGTAAAGGAAGTTTTGAAGTTGGAAAGTGTGAGCTCTTCAACTTTGTTCTGCTTTCTCAAGATTGTTTTGGTTATTCTGGGTCGTTTCTGTTTCCCTAAGAATTTTAGGATCAGCTTGTTAAATTGTGGCCCCCACCGCCCCCCGCCCCAGCCCCCAGCCAGAAAACAGATCTGCTCTGGTGAGAATCATGTTTTTGTCATGATTTTGACCTTAGCTGGCAACAGTCGTTCTTTTATCTTATGGTGTTCCTTGTGGGCTTTTCATAAATGCCGTGTATGAGGTTGAAGATGCTTCCTTGTTTTCCTGGTTTATTGAGTTGCTATCATGACTAGATGTTTGACTTTGCCTGATGTTCTTTCTGCATCTACTGAGATGATCAGTTGGTGTTTGTGATGGAAACGTCTGTGCTGTTTGGACTGCTTTGCCCTCCCTGTAGCCCGGCAGCCTCCTAAGTACCCAGCCTCATCCTGACTTACTGTTAGAGGGTCGCCAGTCCTCTGTTCTGAGGTGGGCCTCTAGTCACATGCTGCAGCGACCTGCCATCTCATCCTCCACTTGTTCTCTTCTTGAGTCAACTGTTATAAATTTTAGAAGCACATTTCTTTTCCTACATTAGGTGATTTTTTTTTTCTTGGTCCATTCAGATCATTCCTGTTTGAGTGACTTCCTCACACATGTGCAGCCTTAGTGGTTTCTGACCCACCTTCTGAACGGATTGTTTTTCAGCATCCCAAACTTTGCATTCATACCACTTACTTCATTAAAACTCAAGGGAACATAGATGCTAGAAATTTCAAAACTCTCCAGTCACTGCAACATGTGAAACGAGACTGTGTAACAAAATAACAAAGGTAAAAATTGCAGGAGTCTTGCTGGGTGAAGAGCTTCACCCACGGTCCTAGGAGGTATTTTCTAGATACTGAAAAGGTCTTAAGTAAGTGCTTATTATTGTTTTTTAATTAATCCATAGCCCTAATATTAAAATAGGACAAGGTACAGGGACTGGGGAATGCCTCATTTGTAGCTACTTATCCTTTACTGGAGAAACCCTTTGCTTTTTTTTCCCCCACTGATAACTGAAATTCACAGTGGTGACCAATTTCACTTTGGCTTCACTGTGCTCCAGAAAGGTTTCTATTTTTACTTTAGAGAAAGGCATCAAAAGGAGACAACTGAAATTCAGTTATTAAAGCCTCTACATCAGTGTCCCTTCGTGACTGGCTGCCTGCTGTGGCACTGTGGGGGGGTGGGGAATGGACAGGGAGGAGGCAGGAGCCGGCCTGCCCCCTGCAGAGGGGACAGCACACTAGCTGTTGAGGTCAATCTGGGTATTCTGCTGTTTCTGCCCAGAAGAATGGTCATCTCCAACAGCCGAGCGCCATAAACAGACACCAGGTGGTGGCAGGTGCTGTGAGTGGGTCTCAGCTGTCCCAGGTCAAGAAATCCAGGACTGTGCGCCGAGCCTGCTCTCTGGGGGGTGCCCACTGCCCCGGACGCGCGGGTGGCAGGCAGGACAGGAAGCCCAGGGGCGTCTGCAGCACTCGGTTTCTGTGTAATGTGGTCAGAAGCTCTGAGACACCGACGCCAAGGATGCAGGCGGCTGAGATGCAGCCTCAGAGCTTGGGATGCCTGCTCGTGCGTCGTTGCCGGGTCCGCGCT
This sequence comes from Bos taurus, assembly GCF_002263795.3. Lineage (NCBI taxonomy): Eukaryota > Metazoa > Chordata > Mammalia > Artiodactyla > Bovidae > Bos > Bos taurus. Next base: position 96,783,056 of record NC_037336.1, read on the forward strand.
GCGGCTCAGGTGATTGGCTGAGAGCTGAGACCCCCGGCTTTCTGTGCAGGGTGGGGGTCATCTCGGGGGGCAGAGGGACCAGCCCCGGGAGGCTTGCCCACCTGCACGTGTGGAGGAAAACCAGCTATGTGTAACCTGCGGCTCCTGGAGGCAGGGCGCGTGAGTCAGCTGCTTAATCTAATGCTCTGTAAACAGCAGGAGGGGCTGCACAGTTAAGGCATCAGGAGCACAGCTGCTGAAGGAGGTGACACTGACACGGAACAGGTCAGCCTGAGTGACCCGCACGCACTCAGCGGGACAGTCACGCCAGCGGCCGCCCTCCTGAGCATCCCCAGAGCAGGAGGGGAGGTCGGCAGCTGCAGGTGGAACCGCAGCCCCCGCAGGACCCCAGAGGACGCGCTCCTCCCACTCAGACCCAGCAGCGCGACGGACAAACGCTGGATGGAACCTCCTCTTGTGAGTGGGGAACGGGTCCCTCCAGTCTGCCTTCCCATGTCCATCCACAGTTACAAGTGAGTTCTTAAAGTCTCTGAAAAGCCTCATCTGTTTGGCTTGGGGACCAGCCAGGACGCTGCTCCGCTTCTCTAGGAGGAAAACCAGAAACCGCTGGGGCCCTGTCTGTGTCTGTCACAGCTGTTTCTACATTGCGGCTGGACAGTTGCTGGACTGTACATCTCAAGCGTTGTCTTTCAGATCCATTTAGTGTCTATTAGAAAAGCACATCTAAAAATCTTTAAATATCTTTAGCCGCTTTTACTCGGCTCTCTTTAGAGAAGGACATTCCAGTACCGCCGTGTGATCGTACGAAAAAGGCAAACTGTGTTTCCTCAACGAACGGTAAAGAGGTATCGGCCAGCTCAGAACGTGCATCCACGCTTTCTCCACGTCAGTCACAGAATGGTCCACTTCCCTTAAACTCATCTCACAAGCTTGGTGGTTTTTAAATCAAGTCCCTTTGTGGGCTTGGTTTCCTGGAAGAAGGGCATTCAGTGCCCCCTGCCTCAAAGCTGCAGGCCTAGGACGTGGCTCCTAACACCCGGGAGGACCCTGCGCCAACCCAGCGTGAAGCGAACTTGGCATTTTCTCTTCCACGTCAGGTCTCAGAGCAGGCTGAGCAAGGCCGACCTCAGCCGCCACGGAGACGTCAGACAGGATGTGACCCTGTACTCCGTCCTCCACTGCTTGGGGAGAGGGGTGGCTTCACACCCACAGGTTTTTAGTTCTTAGAAAAGTGACGCCCTGGGAACCAGCACCGCTCCCTGCTGAAGAGGCCGTGGCATCTGGGAGACCCTGAACGCAGGTTAAGGGACTGGGGAAGGGGTGATGCGTTTCTCCGTGGCTGTCTCTGCCATCACGGGACCGGAGAGGAGGAATAGCCAGGTCCCCGTCCTGCCAGACAGAATGCCCTCTCACAGAAGAGTGAGCCTCTGAAGCCCGTTCAGGGTCCCTGCCGGCTCCGCACACTGGTCCTGCGGCAGTGTCAGAAGGAGCGCCCGTCGGTCCTTCCCTGGGAGGATGTTCTGCCGCCCTCCCCTGACCCGGACCCTGAGGTCTGCGCTGTCCGCAGCCTTGTTCGTTTGCTCGTTGTCTTGTGTTTGGTCCCAGAGACGAGTTCAGGAGAACGTTAAATGCCTGTGGGTCCCTTTCACGTTCCAGGCAGAAGGCGTGGGTGAACGCTATCAGGACTCAGATTACTGCTACTGAACGGGAAGATGACAGAAAAATGACACGTTTTTGGACACCCCAAGGTAATTTCTGAGCATTTTGTTGAGACACAGCAGCATGGAGGCAACTTTCTAATTGTTCTAATCCTTATTTGTTCAGTGCTGTGGGGTTCTTAAAGTGTGTTCACATGTATGGCCTCATTTCACCCTTGAGGCGACCCAAGAGGTGGGTGTTATCACCCCCATTTTCCAGTTGGGAAAACAGGGTTTTGGAGCGAAAGAGCTGCAGGGTTTGAGCTGTGCAGCCTGGAGGGTGGCTGGTGTTCCTTAACGGCTCTCCTTTGTCTCCCAGGGTGCTGGGAGGGCCCGGGGCAAGACCGCCCGGTCCAGGTGGGGGGTGGCAGGTGCATGCCTGAGCATCTCGGCTCCTGGAGGAGGCTGCACTTGCGACCCCCGCGCGTGGCCTGACGCAGGGCGGGAAAGGCTCGGGGGTCTCCTGCGGGACAGCAGGAAGAGCCAACCCTGATGGCCTCATGGACCCTCCCTTCCCACGACCACACCAGTGTCCCCTTTTCACCTCTGCGGTCTTGACTCAGTGGTGTCCCGCCCTCCCTTAAGCAGAAAGCGCCTCTTAAACCCTCTTGCAACGTCCCTTGTTTCCGGTGAGCACTCTGTGACTTAAGAGCGAACCCAGGACGGGATTCAGAACAGAGTAAGCCTTTACAGAGCATCTGGCCACCGTCTATACGGGACAGCTCATCCCGTTAAAGAGTTTCAGCAGACCAGCAGGAAGGACCGGGCGGCATGGAGCGGCCCTTCCCCCGCTCCGTGCATGCATCTGGGGGACCTGGTGCCGGGGGCGGCGTCTCAGCCTGAGGTCACGTAGCGTCGGGTTTCGCATCGTCCTCCTCTGGAAATATCACTGCTTTTCTCCGCTCTTCTTTTGCACCTGGCGTCTGACGGCTGGCAGCTGTCTGCTGGAGCCCTGTACGCAGACTGTTACTCCAAATGCGGCCTTAGGTGCCACAGAGGAAAGGTCCTCCCAGTCAGGGGAATCTGCGCTTCCAGAAGGAAAGCAGAAGCGAGGAGCGGGGCGGGGACCGGGTACCCACGGCCGCTGAGTCCAAGCCTGTACAGAGGGGCACCTGGGCTCCTGTGTACGGCCCTCTAGTAAAAATGAGCCTGCACTGCTTTAGGGGACCCAATGTCTGCTTGCTACGGGGATAAACAGAGGACGCCAAGCCATCTCTCACATCCCTGCGGGACTGCCAGCCGTCATCTCAGTGTTCAAGACGAGTCTGCTCCTCGAGGAGGGTCTTTAGGGAGTGGGTGCATCGTCACAACTCAGGCTGGATGGACTGCACCTCAGGGTGGCCCAGGGAACCAGGGCTGCCTCTGGGGCGTCCCTGGGCCCCACACGTGTGCCCGGCTAGCCTCCTGGCACCTGCTGTCTCCACACACAGTCTCACAAGCTCCCGCCACCGGGAACCCACCTCCTCCAGCCACCTGGCCTGCCCTCCACACCCCCAGCTCCCAGCTCCTTGCTCGGGAGCACTCTGCGGTCCAGAACTCCAAAATACAGGAAGGGGGGTCTGAAGGGAAGGAGGGCAGCACTGTGTGCACACACCAGAGAGAAGCCCAACAGTTTAATTTTTGTTTGTTTTTTTGGAGGCATAATTTAGTCATCTTACCAAAGTGTCTTTCACTCTGTAGCGAGCCAGGGTTAACAGAAAACTCAGCACCAAAGGATGGCAGGGAACCCCCCACCCTCCGAGGTCCCCATTTCTGCCCTCCCCCCGCACCTCAGATACCCTCGCAATGATCCCACTCAGCATACCTCATTCTCACATATGTTCTTAACACACACATACACGCACTCACACAGACTCACACACGGAAAGAACGAGACCCGAAGCCCACTAAAGCGTGCTGGGGGAAAGATTTAAGTACATCCTCCTCCCCACCTGACGCTGAGACTGCAGCCCCTGCCTCCCCAGCAGGGGCTCCCCTAGCTTCATCACTGGGTCCCGCCCAGGGTGATGGCGGCGTCCACCATTCCCCCCAAGGTCCCCTTCAGGTGGTGACACATCCCGGGTCAGTCGCTATGTTTCTGCTTGCTGTCCATGTTGCCGTAGGCAGAGCCCTTGTCAATTTCCGTGACGCCTATCATCCATCGGACCCCCATGGAAGCTGCGGAAACAGGAAGGGCAAGTCAGAGGCCTGTGGGGACTCCGGTGGGCCCTGCCTGACGGAATAAAGTGGGGGAGCTCTGTGAACCTCAAGCATCAGCTGAGAGCTGGGTGGTCTGGGGTGCTTTTCACCATCCCTGCCTCACAGCTACCCTTGAGCATGGGGCCAGGGTTCTAACTGGCTTGAGAGATGTTAGAACAGAGCCAGGCTGTTCTGTGTGGTGAGTTTCAGTCCTTGGACAGTGGAGGTGAGCGGAATGTGCTAAGCTGTATGTCCCGGTGCCCCTCCCTAGGACAAACGGTTCTTCGGTGAATACGGCGCAGCAGCTTACAGGCACCCTTCAGCAAAGCGTAAGGAAGCGCGTTCCTGGACAAATAGCTATTTTAGTTTCCAGCCTGTCTCAACACAGCTTCTTGTGCGAGTTTCAGAGCAGCAGACAAGCCGCGTCCCTGCCTGCCTTTTCTCCGACAGCGGGATTTGGCCCAAAGAGATAAGAAGTGTAGGATGTACGCAAGAGCCCAGTTTAACCACCAAGAGGCTAAAAAACAGGATACGGAGGCAGGAGCTGTGGTTTACACGCTCCCTCCAGAGAGGACAGACGTGGTGAGCTCCTTGGGTGCGGGGACCACGTCTACCTCCATCCCCTTGATGAGCCCGGCACGCATCACAGCCTGACTGCACAGTCTGTTTGCAGTAGGCGTGAAAAAGTGGATGGAGGAGGAGTGGCCGAAACCTCCCGAGTCGCGATGCATGAGTTTCCAGAGCCTCAGCATCCTGGCTATGAACTGTCAGACCAGGGACGCGACGAGGACAGGGGTCCACCCAGCCCACGAGGCTCATGGAGCCCGTGGGTCCATTATAACGGGCTGCCTTCAGCCTGGGGCCAGCTCCGAACATCAGCCCCCTACCCCAGTATTAGAACTTTGTGCTGCGGAGTTGATGGCGTTGTGGAGCGAACCTGACTCCAGAGGTGAAAAGGCTTTGTGAGAGGACCAAGAAACAGTGATTCAGGGAAGTGGGAGGCAAGATGAGGGCTCAAGGGTGCTGAGGTCTGGGGAGAGAGTAGTCGGTTCCTCAAAAGCTGGAGGCGCCCTGTGTCTCCAGCCGTCACCTGCGGGGAGCCCCAGCCTCTTCCAGAGGGCGCTGCCTTCCTGCTGCTGCTGTGCAAGGCGGGACCCATCCCCTCCGGTGGGGCCTGGAGACCACAGCTCACCCCAACCCCATCCCACCCCCACCCCCCGCCCCCAGACACATGGCCAGCCAGGCCAGACCCGGCCTGTGTAGCGGGAACTGGCTGCCCCTGCCATCAAAAAGCAGCAGTATCCAGGGAAGCATGGGCCATGGAGAAACGGCAGTCCTCTGAAACGACGCCCGGGTCAAACCCCGTAGTGATGAGCCAAAGGACTGAGCTGACCATCTCCACGCGGCAGCCAGCCAAGGAGAAGCACCCACGCTGACTTCCCCCAAAAAGGTCCTGACCTGCTCTGAATGGCAAAGAGCCTCTGTCGCCTCCTGCTGGGACCCAGGAAATGGTTTTATTGCAGGTGAGGAGGAAGCGATTGTGACACAAGCCCTCTGCAGAGGCCGGGAGCTCGTCCCTGGAGGGGCTGGCTCCCTGTGTGCACAGGGCCCTGTGCATGCACCGGGAGGGGGCAAGGCAGTCCTCCAACCCCGGGATTCAGGACTCTGATCGGGGTGCTCCCCTCTTCCAGGGCCTCGTCCTCCCCTGCCCCCAGAGGCTCCCACCCGGCCCCGGCCCTGGCCCCGGCAGCCCGGACTCACCCACAAAGAAGACGAGAACAAAGCTGGCAAGCGTCAGGGAGGAGCCGCTGCTGACCATGTTGACGACGAAGCGAAAGAAGGGGTAGAGGAGCATCGAGGCCCAGAAGAGCCAGTTGACAAGCGTCCAGGGCCGCCGCGGGGGCACCACGGGTGTCTCGGGGAAGGTGCCCGTGCGGGAGTACTCCTCCTGGAAGGCGTCCTGTGGGCACAGGGCTGCTGATTGCCGGCCACCCCAACCCAGGCCCGCTGGGTCCCACCCTCCCCAGCCCAGGCAAGACCACAGGAGTCTCCCCAGCTCAACCCAAATACCCTAACAGTATCCCAGGGCCGACAGGGCGCTCGCCCAACAAAGCGCATCAGTGGTCCAGACGGCCGGCTCACCCATTATGGCCCAGTTCTCCAGGCAGTTGAGTTTTCTGGAGAAATGAGCTTCCATGCACCCGAACCCTCTACCTTAAGTGCTGAATTTTGATGCTAAACCAAAATTAAGTGCTAAACTTTTATCCACTTGAGAAAGAGATGTCTAAAGTTGGCCATACTCGTCTTCTTCCCCAACCAAGATGTACTGGATGATGCCATGTTCCGAATGAATCCTCAGATGGGCCGCTTTGGAAGGAGAGCCTCTGGCCCTTCTTGGGCAGTTCAGGGGCTCTGCATGGCAGCTCCTGCCCGCCCCCCCAAACTCCTGCCCCTCCTCAACTTCCCTCCTGGGTCTCCTGGAGGGTGGGGGCAAGTCAGGAGGGTCTCAAGAAAAGCACATGATCAAGCAATTGTAAATAGACTGGACCGTGTGTGGAGTGTCCCACCCGCAAGAGGTAAAGGAGGGCTTCTCCGGTGGCACAGCGGATAGGGGCCTCCCTGCCAATGCATGAATTTGACCCCCGGCCTGGGAAGATGCCACAGGCCACTGAACAACCAAGCCATGTGCAGCCACTCTTGAAGCCTGTGCGCCCTAAGGCCCCTGCCTCACAGGAGAAGCCACCGCGGTGAGAAGCCCACACATCACAATAAAGAGCAGCTCTCCGGCTTGCGGCAGGAGAGGCCGTGCGCAGTAGCACAGCAAGGCAGACCCAGCACCAATGAACAAAGGAGGTGAGGGAGCCACAGCCAGTCCGCTAAGCGGAGGACTTCCTTGGAAGTGACAGTGACGTGTGGATGCCCCACAGGATGGTACCTAACTTGCCAGGGCCTCTGGTTCCACTTCTTGCCAGAATTGGGTGGTTTTTCTCATCGCGGTGAAGCCTGGTAACAAGGCTGCAGTGGGCTGGAAGTCTGCGCCTGTCTCCCTGAATTCCATGCTGAAATCTTAACCTCAAGATGAAGGTATGAGAAGGAGGGGCCTTGCAGGGTGTTACAGGTCATGAGAGTGGAGTCCCCGTGAATGCGATTATGAAAGAGACCCCCAGAGAGCCGTCTCACCCCTCAACCGTAAGGACGCAGCAACGTGGACGTCGGCTGGGACCAGAGTCCGCCCACGCGGGCGCCCTCATCCTGAACTCAACATCCAACCTCCAGAACTGTGGGGAAGAAGTTTCTGCTGTTTACAAGCCACCCAGCCTCTGGCACTTTGTTTTAGAGGCCTGCCTGGACTAAGACAGGAGATGGTACTTCTGTGCCTTCAAAAAGAAAAGCAAAAGCTTTACTGGGGTACATTTACATATCATAAAATTCACCCTTTTAAAAAATGGGCGAGTTTCCTTTTCTCGAATTTTTTCCTTAAATAGCCTTAACAGTGCTTTTCTATTGTAATAATGTTGGGCTTCCCTGGTGGCACTAACGGTAAAGAACCTGCCTGCCCAGGCAGGAGATGTAAGAGCGTTGGGTAAGATCCCTGGGTTGGGAAGATCCCCTGGAGAAGGGCATGGCAACCCACTCTTGCCTGGAGAATCCCATGGACACAGGAGCCCGGCAGGGCACAGTCCATGGGGTGGCAGAGTCGGACACAACTGAGCACCTTAGCATGCACTGTGATGTCACAGTGGGGAACCGGGGATGCCTTTTCCTTCTCATTTCCACTAAGACACCTACTAAGCCAGGATTTTTTCCTGTGTACCTCTAACAAGAGGAGAAGGCACTCCCTTTCTTAGGAGTCAGCAAGATTCAGAATTCATATTCAGAGTTTTTTCCTCTGGTTCAATTAGAAAACCAAACCTCACCCAAGACCCCACTGTTCCCGTGTCCCTGTGACTCCCGCCAGCCTCCCGGGCTGTGTCCCTGTGACCATGTCAGGTAGGACGCGGATGCCTGGCTCGGGGCCAGACGTCAGCTCCGCAGCCCTCTCTGGGCTGTGTTATTTCTTTTGTAATAAAGTCCACCCAGCAGGGAGGAAACGGTTAATGGTGCCTCCATTTTTGGTCTCCGAGTCTTATCATCCTCTGGCACATTATACACCGGAAGTGGGAGCTGATTCCTAGAAAGAAACATCAACCCCAAAGTCTGTAGGAGCAGGAGAGCCTGCTGGCGGAGGACAAGGGCCCCAAGGCTACACTGAGAGCAGCTGCCACCAATGCACGGGCCAGGAGGGCATGGAGGCTGGGCGCCCACATACAGTTGGACTAAGCGGGCCTTGCCAGCGTTCACTCGGCAAAAGAAATTTTCTCTTATGACCCTGGGGTAGAAAGGGAGGAAAAGGGGAGGAAAAAGAAAGTGGGACGCAGAGGGCTGGGGGGTGGGCGGGGGGAGGCTTCTGGGAACAGCTCCCCCAGGCGCCAGCCAGGGCTCAGGCCAGGGAAAGTGGCGTTTGCAGAGGATGGTGCTGTGGGGCCAGGCCTGCCACCCTTCCTAGGAGTGACGCCCTCTGTGACAGTGGAACACCCAGCGGCAGCTTGAAAACCACGTAATTCCAGTTCCCGAAGGCCAGTGCTCCAGACACAGCCCCTCCCGCCGGCTCCCTGCCCTGTGCCCCCAGCTCTGCACCGACTCAGACTGCCCTTGGCCTCGGGGACCCGGAGAACACCCACAGAGGCCCTCACAGCGTTGCCTCCTTCGCCCGTGCCTTAATTGGCACAGCTGTTGTTTAGTCGCTCAGTCGTGTCCGACTCTCTGCATCCCCAGAGACTCTAGCCCACTGGTCTCCTCTGTCCATGGGATCTCCCAGGCAAGAATACTGGAGTGGGTAGCTATTCCCTTCTCTAGGGGATCTTCCTAGACCCAGGGATCGAACCCATGGCTCCTGCATTGCAGGCAAATTCTTTACCACTGAACCACCCGGGAAGCACCATGAATGGCAAACTGCTAATCCTTTCCACAAACTTCAAACTATAACCCAGAGAAGCACTTTCAATTAGAGATGAAAAGTTACAAACCACACAAATGAGAAACCCTGAAGGCTCTGGGGAGCGAAGGGTCTAGCATCACGGGTAAATGGTGGCGTTCACTTGGGAGCCAGCCGTGGGTCGCCAAGGAGAGTAGTCCAGGGTGGTTAATGCCTCTCAAAGCTGGTGCCACCCCCAACCCCCAGCCGGGGTGGGGTGTCCCAAATGCTGACATGTAAGACACACTGTATGTTTTCTAACTGTGAGATCTGTCCCACTTAAAGGATGGCCCTGTTCGCACAGCTGATACCTTCCTGTTTTAGAGAATGCTGAAATGGCAAAAGCAGCTTCCTTTTTATTGGCGTCCCTGCTGGAACAAAGTGTTGGCCCAGAGTCCGTGGCTGCCCGCCCCCTTCGTTTTTTGTTAAGTCTGAGAGCTGCACCCCTAAAACCCCAAGCCTGGAGTCAACAGAATTGTCTTTTGACACCGTCCACTGGAAACGTGAGGGTAAAAAGAAGTCCCCACCCCTTGGCCCCACGTGGTGGGCCACCGAGATTTTAAGCATGTCAAGCCCCAGACCCACGCAGGCTCCTGAGAAAACGAGGCTGACGCGGAAACCACAGAAGTTCGATCACGTTTCCTCGTGGAGGCACCGCTGACCACCTTCTCTCACTGGTCAGTGGTTGGCCCTCAAGGGAAAAGGGCAGCCTCAAAGGTCTGCTCACCGCCCCGGAGACGGGCTGCAGTCCCAGGCCTTTGTGGGGGCAGTCCCCGGCCCCCCAGCCTCTGGCTTTGATGAATGAGCTGGAAGATGCCTGCTGTTCCCTTGTCTTCTGGACCTTACTTTCCTCATCACGAGCTCGAGAGCTCTGACCTAGATGCTCCTTTCGAGAACTTCTTCCAAACTGAGCACCGTCACTTCATGCTAAACAGTTTGGAGGGGGATCCAAGACCATAAGAAGAAAAGGGGGCCTCCGAGGAAAGCCCGGTGGACTCGCTTTGCACAAAGACAGGCGAACGTCTGTTGCCGGTGGAGAAACACCTGCTTTGCTTCAATGGGGTTTGGAGGCCATGTTTGTAGGTTTGTGTGTGTGGCTCTTTATGAAAGGATTCAGCTCTGAGGCCTTTTCTTAGCACAAATTTCAGGGTTTTTTCTACCACTAAATGACACCGCCCTTATGACAGAAAGTGAAGAACAACTTAAGAGCCTCTTGATGAAAGTGAAAGAGGAGAGTAAAAAAGCTGGCTTAAAGCTAAACATTCAGAAAACTAAGATCATGGCATCTGGTCCCATCACTTCATGGCAAGTAGATGGGGAAACAGTGGCTGACTTTATTTCTGGGGGCTCCAAAATCACTGCAGATGGTGATTGCAGCCATGAAATTAAAAGACACTTACTCTTTGGAAGGAAAGTTATGACCAACCTAGACAGCATATTAAAAAGCAGAGACATTACTTTGCCAACGAAGGTCCGTCTAGCCAAGGCTATGGTTTTTCCAGTGGTCATGTATGGATGTGAGAGTTGGACTGTGAAGAAAGCTGAGCACCAAAGAATTGATGCTTTTGAACTGTGGTGTTGGAGAACTCTTGAGAGTCCCTTGGACTGCAAGGAGATCCAACCAGTCACTCCTAAAGGAGATCAGTCCTCAGACTTCATTGGAAGGAATGATGTTGAAGCTGAAACTCCAATACTTTGGCCACCTCATGCGAAGAGCTGACTCATTGGAAAAGACCCTGATGCTGGGAAAGATTGAGGGCAGGAGGAGAAGGGGATGACAGAGGATGAGATGGTTGGATGGCATCACCTACTCGATGGACATGAGTTTGAGACTCTGGGAGTTGGTGATGGACAGGGAGGCCTGGCGTGCTGTGGTTCATGAGGTCGCAAAGAGTTGGATACGACTGAGCGACTGAACTGAACTGAAATGACTAAAGCAGAAAACAGCACAAGGAAAATGCTGCCTCGTGCAGGAGACCCGCGGGAAGGGGCTTCTGCTGTCCTGTGTTCCTCTGTTTGGGCCCAGGCCTGGTGCCAGCACGTTGGAAACTCAGCATCTCGCTGCTGACAAGCGTCAGGCAGTGCGTTTCCACCCTTGGGCCCTCAGCCCATCGACATCGCCAACAGCATCCCAGAAACACATGTTTCTGGTTCTCCCTCAAAGCCCCTAAGACTCCGAGGCTGAGGCCCAGGAGTCTGCAATTCCATGCTCTGGGGGCAGGCAAACCAGTCTCTCCTAAGTGTTCGTGAGAGAACAGACAGGTCTGCTGTAAATGCCCCCGAAAGGAGACTAAAGGCAGCTCGGAGAGAGGGTGTCTACAGTCATTGCTGGAAAAGCTTGTCCTTAGGAACACAGACGCGACTTCTGCCATGAGAATATAGCGCCGGGATCTGGATTCCAAAAACCGAGCACATTTCTAAGAGCATCTCTTTCATCTGATGGTGGAGATTTGGGAGTCTTTTAGACCGAAATCCTAACACATTCTCAAAGGTAGGATTAAAATTCTTGTTCAGTGAAGCGCAGGCCCCCTTAAAGCTCTGTGTGACCATCTCTTAAGCCGTGGGGCGGAAAAAACGTGAACATTAGCCAGCCCGTATTCATAGACTTTGGTGAAAGGAAATCAGAGGCCTATGGAATGTATCTGATTCTAGATAACGAACTGGTTTGGGTTCCAAATGGATGATGGATTCAAAAAGACGTTTTCCTGTGCCTGAAAATGCTTCCCTCACCAGGTGGAGGCTAAACTTCTCCTGCCTAAGAGCGAGCAGTCGGTGCAATAGTGATTAAGTTTCCCTCTGCCCTGTGCATGTCTGTGTGGGGGGAAACCACTGAAAGATGAGGCCTTGCTAAGAGGACAGAGAGAGAATGGGGGGATCAGAGATGCTGTTGGGGGGGGTGGGGGGAGGCGGCGGGCTGGACACAGACAGGCGGCCGGGGGCTGGGCAGGGGTAATGGGGTGGGCACGGCACAGTTCAAACCTGGCCTGGCTGAACCTTGTGGGCCTTTGTCCTGCTTATGCTGGTGATGTTTTGGGACCAGACACGCTACCTAACTATGGACTCAGCCATGGCTGCTGTAGAGAACACCCGTACCCTCAAGAATATTCTGCCCTGGGACCAGTGGCAGGAAAATGGACAAGAGCTCCTGGACCCTTTTTTTTTTTGTCCACTATACCCGTAACATAGTTCCATTCTTTCTCTGAAGCCCACTTTTAAAAGTATTTTGCAAGTTCTTTTCCCTGTTGCCTGAGCTTCCCTGGTGGCTCAGATGGTAAAATCGTCTGCTTGCAACGCTGGAGACCCGGGTTCGATCCCTGGGTCGGGAAGATCCCCTGGAGAAGGAACCGGTAACCCACTCCAGTGTTCTTGCCTGGAGAATCCCACGGACGGAGGAACATCGTAGTCTACAGTCCATGGGGTGGCAAAGAGTCGGACACAACTGAGCAACTTCGCTTTCGCTTTTTTGCTTTTCCCTGTTGCCAAGTAGAGTGTTAGCCCCTACTGACTATTATTATCTGGGGTGGTTGTTATCCGGAGCATGAAGTCTCCCCCACAAGAAAGGTTCAGCCGCCTCTATAAACTCCCAAAGGCCCCAGCACCCACAGCTGCTGCTTGGAAGGGAGCTTTGGACGGCGCGGAGCTGGCCCCCAGCACTGACCTTCTCCTGGTAGAGTTTGTGCAGCCAGGCCGCACACTTGTCCTCCTCCTCCGGGACTTCTTCTAGAGGAATCCGCCTGCAAGGCAGAGAGTGGCTAGCAGAGGGGAGGCCCACGGCAAGTGCCCCGAACACCGGTTCAAACTAACAACGTTCAAACTAACATAACTAAAGGTGTTAGTTCAAACTAACACCTTTCAGCTTCTATTTCGGCAGCCTGGATAGCGTGCAAGTGAGAGGGTAATGCAATTGATCAAAGGAGGGGAAACCCACACCCTCCTTGGACTGGAGAAATTTAGGCCCGATGCAGTCACGGCCCACCAGGGGATGGGCCAGGGCCCATTCAACAACCCAGACCCGTCCAGGAGGATGCCTGCCTCTCCACACTACCTAGCCTGGACTATAACACATAAGTGAGATGCTGCTAAAGTGGTCTCCATTTGCTTCTAGGTCCCTTTGTAAGTTCTAGAATGCTTGTATCTGTGTCCATTTCTATGGAGCAGATATATCCCCCAAGAAAAGGGTTCAATAAAATAAACTCTCACACTCAGCCTCAAAAATGACTGTAAAATACTGTCTCTCATTTGTTCAGACCCGAGCTCTTTGATGAGAGAGAGTCAGACAGTGGCTGGGGAGAAGAGAGTTTTAACCTAATTATTTACAACAGAGCATGAGTCTCTCGATATAAACAGGACTGTGAACGCATTCCGTTCAATGCCGACTGCAGACACGAAATTATTGGCACACTCCCCTGGGAGAAGGTCTGTGGGTCATTTGTGACTTATTTGCTTTGGGATGGGCATTCCATTTTCTGGAAAGGAAATGGAGCCGACTTACCTAACGTATAAATCGGCGTGATATTTCTTGCCATTGAGGACTCCCAGCAGTGTTGGGTTTTCATTGTTTCTGAAATTGAGTGTACAGTCATATACAGCTGAAACTATAAAAAATAAAACAGATACAAGGCAGTATATAGCGTGTGAACCCAATTCCGGTTTGTAATATACATACTGGAAAACAAGAATCAAATTGCTGGCTGATTATCTGGGAATGAAGGAACTATGGTTTCTTCTTCACACTTTGCTATATTGTCCAAACACTCTACATTGAACACACATCACGTTCCATCATCATAAAAGCACACTATAACTTGGTAATAGAAAACACTTATTATTGAGGTCATATCAATTTAAAGCAATGCTACAATGACCCATCTAGGTGTGCTACAACAGGTATGTAAACAAATATTAACAGATAAAGCAATCCAAAGAATACTGTCTAAGGAAGTCTCTGAGTCATGGCAGTGTAACCATTCTATGGGCATTTTTCCCCTAGAAAAATATGATTGTTATAAAATGAGAATAAGATACTGGAGACTTCCTAAGGAGTTGAAATATGGTGTAGTCAGTTGACACATGGCTGGGAAACAAACAAGATTGTGTGATTTTAATGTCTACCCAATGGTGAGTTAACCTGTGAACATACTGAAATGGGACAACAGAGGGTGAGATGGTTGGATGGCACCACGGACTCAGTGCACGTGTGTCTGAGCAAACTCCAGGCGATGGTGAAGGACAGGGAAGCCTGGCCTGCTGCCGTCCATGGGGTCGTAAAGAGACGGACACGTGGCTAAGCGACTGAACGATGAACAACGAATATGGAAGTTATGTCGACACCCACCGCTGCAGCCCCAGGGCCTGGCCCAGGCTTCATGAATGCTTCTTGGATGGGGGAGGACGCCCGAAGGAACAGTGAGGGGAGAGCAGGGTGGAAACACGGAGTGCCAACTGATGGCCCTTCCTACACAGCCAGTAAGATAGGACCGGACAGTGAAGAGAGCAGGAATTTTGCAGTCAGCCTGGGTGTGAGCCCCAGGACCACGTGTTCCCAGCTGTGGGATCTCCTCCTGGACAGTCCACTCAGCCTCCCTGAGCCTCATTCTCCTGGAGAACGGAGGTGACTCAGGACGATGAAAGTCAGCGCCTCCCAAAGGGTCCAGCGCCCTGTGCTCAGTAGACTTTAGCCAGAGCCCTGCACAGCCGCACTACCACCAACAGAGAGAGCAGCTGATGGGCAGGCAGAAAGTCACGTGGTCTGTCTGTTTGCTTCTGATTGGCTGCCCAACCACCACCTGGGGCCACAGCGGGGGCTCCGGCAGCTGGACCAGGTCTTAGCCAAGGGCCCTCCCGCTGACCTGAAGGGGTGAGGGCAGGCAGGTCCCCACCTCCCACCCCCAACCCAAGCAAGAAGACCACTCCCCTGTCCTCCCTGGCGGGGAGAAGAGGTCCCCCCGACCCCAGGAAGAGAAAGGCTGGTGGAGAATAACTTTCTCAGTTGAGTACATCGCCCAGCCATTGTAAGCACAGAACGAATGACACAGAAGGAAAATCCTTCAGGCTGCAGAGCCCCAGGGTATGAGGGTTCATGCTGGGTCAAGGGTTTCAAAACACACCTCCTTTCTTCAGGCCGCTCTGACATAGGAGCCTGACGCTTGCCACAGAGGTGGGAGTCCCTTCGATTAATCAAGCATAGGGGACAGCCCCCAGGAGGTCCCCCAGAGAACAGCCTAAATCTGCAGGGTTCCCTCCTTTTCCAGAAAAGAAACCTTAGGTCTTAAAGTGACAGAACCGGGCCGGGCACTAGACACACCTGCCTGCAGAGCCCAGGAGCACGAGGGTTCGGCCCCGCCCGCCAGGCTGCCTGGGTGTGACCATGGCCCACCATTAGAGCCGCTTGGGATAAGTTCCCCCATCCTTCAGCCCCAACTTCCCCATCTGCGAATTGGAAATCAAAACGTGTTTCCTTCGCTGTGTCCAGCGGGCACACACTCCGGTCATGCTGTGTGTGAGATGCTTGTGTTGCTGGGTGTCAGAAGTGCCCCGCCATCACCCATCATCATTATTACTATCCAGGGAAGTGGGGCAGCCTCTGGGCAGCCTGGCCCCTTCCGCCTGTAGGCAAAGCTCAGGGAGTCTCATGGGTCACCCCAGGCAGGGAAAATCAGAACCGGAGGCTCGACACCCCCACCTGGAAGAGACCGCGAGGGGTGAAGCGGGCAGCAGAGGGCTCTGAGTCAGAGCCAACGTTCAATGAGATGTTTATGACGTGCCAGCCCTGATGCTGAGTCACCCACGTGTATTTTCTCATTTAAGCCTGCTCATAACCCTAAGAAGTTTTACAGAAGAGCAAACGGAGGATCCGAGGGGTGGGGTGACCTGTCCCCGGGGTCCACAGCTGGTGAGGGGAGGAGCCAGCCCCATCCCCAGGCCTCCTGACCCTGCTGGATGGAGCAGCTGCCAGGAGGTGTGTCTGCGAGATGGAGCAGGGCCAGGCATTCCTGTGCTGCTTGCTGGACTTCACCAGGGAGCGACAGGGAGCTAGCTGACAGGGAGGTTCTAGCCTTTGGGGTGATACCAGAGCAAACCAGGTGTGCTGGCAGACAGCTGGGGCCCCTCTGAGGCCCGGCTCCCAAAGGGAAGGGGAGAGGGGCCACCTCCAGCAGGTCCTCGGTGCTGGGAGCTACTGAGTCCCGGACCAGTGGTCCCTTCCTCTCCCTGGAGTGATGGCGGGTTGCCTGGGTGATGTGAGGACTAGAGGCGGTGATGCAGGTAGCAGGGGGCCAGTGAGGAGCAATGTGGGGACCGAGGGCAGGAGGGAAGCGAGGGAAGACTCAGCGGAGGGGCCAGGGTCGCCGGGAGCAGAGTCCGAGACCTTTAGGACCCGCACGTGCTGGAGTCAGTGTTGCCACTGTTCCCCCGCGGGACAGGTCAGCGTGATCACAGGGACCCGCACGTGCTGGAGTCAGTGTTGCCACTGTTCCCCCCACGGGACAGGTCAGCGTGATCACAGAGCTCCGGGGGCTCCCCCCGCCCCGAGGCATGGGGACGGCAGAGAAACACCGCAGTGTCCACACCTACATCCCCCTACCCCCATCCCTAATGCAGGCCTGGGAGGAGGTGGGGGCCTTGGCCTCACCGGGAGATGTGGCTGGGATTCAGGGGGTGCAGAGAGGGTGCAGGGGAGCATCGGGGTGGGGTGGGGTGGGACTAGGGTGAAGGAGGGGAGGAGATCCCCTAGATCCTGCCTCCCGAGAGATGAGGGACAGGCAGTGGGGCCTCCAGGGCAGCCACAGGGCAGGAAAGGGTAAAAACTCGCGTTTCCAAACCCAAAGGGAGGAGGGTTCAACTGGAGACCAGAGACTGGAGCAAGCTGGCTTTGTGGCTACTCGCGTCTCGTCTTTACCTACAGTCATCCAGGGCTCGGACGACAAGGCCACAGAGATCATTGTCTGGGGGTGAGGAGGGGGTCAGCTAGTGCCACAGACGGGCAAGAAATGCCACACAAAGCAAAACCACCCCAGAAACCTGGGCTGACCTGGCGCGGGACCCCCAGGGAACCCAGCACCGCCCGCAGCCTGCAGTACCGGCGCCGAGCAGTAGAGGGTAGGGTTGGCCTGGTGTGCACGCGTGTGCACGTGGTGCACGGTGTCTGGGCACGTGGTCGGTGTTCACAGTGGTGTGTGTGCAGTCGTGAAGGGCTGTGGCCACTCGTGCGACGCTGGGAGCCTGGACCCAGGCTAACCAGGGGTGACCTGCCAGCCTCCGTCCCTGGCTCCCCTCTGGGTGCTGGGGGTCCCTTTCCCTGGCTGCAGGGGGCCCCGCGGGGTCATCCTTACCTACATTTCTCAAACTCCTCACGGTCACCGCGAAGCCCTTGGTGCGAGGCAGCAGGTGGTGCTTGAGGCTGGGCAGCCCCTTGGCCTGGGCCACCTGCATGCTGATCTGGTGTTTCTTCTCTGTGAACCGTGTGCCCTCGCAGTGAATCAGGAACTGAAGGGGACAGGACGGCCATTACAGACGTCCCTGTGGCTGCTCAGATAGCTGTGAGGTCACATGCTCAGCCCCATGGTCACACACTCAGCTCCAGTGTCACACGCTCAGCCCCCAGGTCACATGCGCACACACACAGCCCCGAGGTCACACACACATCCGTGCGGCCGCTCAGATAGCTGTGAGGTCACACACTCAGCCCCGCAGTCACACGCTCAGCTCCAGTGTCACACGCTCAGCCCCCAGGTCACACGCTCACACACACAGACCCGAGGTCACACACACATCCGTGTGGCTGCTCAGATAGCTGTGAGGTCACATGCTCAGCACCACGGTCACATGCTCAGCACCACGGTCACACGCTCAGCTCCAGTGTCACATGCTCAGCCCTGAGGTCACACGCTCACACACACAGCCCTGAGGTCACACACATGTCCGTGCGGCCACTCAGATAGCTGTGAGGTCATACGCTCAGCCCTGAGGTCACACCCTCAGTCCCGAGGTCACATGCTTAGCTCAGAGGTCACACACACAGCCCCGAGGTCACAGGCTCAGGCCCAAGGTCACATGCTTAGCCCCAAGGTCATACATGCAGCCTGGAGGTCATATGCACCATCCCCCAGCCACGCCACAGTCACACACAGCCCCACAGGAGCCTGAGGAAGTGACCAGGGCAGTGGTGGCCTGACAGCTGAGCCTGCCTCCCCTCAGGGCATGACCTCTGGCCCCCACGTCTATAGTGTTCAAGTCTGTGAGCTTCGAAGAGAGAGGGATTGTGTTTGAGGAGGCTCAGGAAGCAGAGGGATGAGTGTGTGTGTGACCAGGGCCCTTGAGTGTGTGAGTGTGACTGGGGCACCCCAAGTGTGTGTGAGTGTGACCATGGTACCCTGAGTGCGTGTGTGACTGGAGCACCTTGAGTGTGTGTGAGACCGGGGCTCCCTGAGTGTGAGTGTGAGACCAAGGCCCCTGAGTATGTGTGAGTGTGATTGGGGCACCCCAAGTGTGTGTGATCAAGGCCCCAGAGTGTGTTTAAGTGTGACCAGGCACCCTGAGTGTGTGAGTGTGACAAGGCCCCTGAGTGTGTGTGTGTGACCAGGGCACCTCGAGTGTGTGTGTGACCAAGGCCCCTGAGGGTGTATGAGTGTTACTGGGGCACCCCAAGTGTGTGTGTGAGACCAAGGCCCCCAAGTGTGTGTGAGTATGACTGATCACCCCAAAAGTGTGTGAGTGTGGTCAGGCACCCTGAGAGTGTGAGTGTGACCAAGGCCCCTGCAAGTATGACCCAGGTGCCCAGAGAGTGTGTGACCAATCGCCCTGTGTGTGACCAAGGCCCCCCAAGTGTGTGTGAATGTGACTAATCTCCCCGAGAGTGTGACAGTGATCAGGCACCCCAAAAGCGTGAGTGTGACCAGGGCCCCCAAGTGTGTGTGAACATGACCTGGGCACCTCGAGTGTATGTGTGTGACCTAAGCACCCTGAGTGTGTGTGAGTGTGACCTGGGCACCCTGATTGCGTGTTTGATGATCTCCTCGAGTGTGTGTGAGTGTGACTGGATGGCAAGAGCATGTGTGATGTGATCAGGCATCCCAAGTGTGAGTGACTGTGACTGCTCCAAGAGTGCGTGAGTGTATTCAAGTCACCCTGAGTGCGTATGAGTGTGACCAGGGCCTCTGAGTGTGTGTGAGGATGACCTAGGCACCCCGAATATGTGTGAGTGTGACCTGGGCACCCCGAGCGTGTGTGTGACAATCACGCCGAGTGTGTGTGTGACCTGGGCACCCTGAGTGTGTGTGTAATGATCGCCCCAAGTGTGTGTGAGTATGACTGGATGCCCCAAGTGTGTGTGAATGTGATCAGGCACCCTGAATGTGAGTGAGTGTGACTGATTGCCTCGAGAGTGCATGAGTGTATTCAGGGCACCCCGAGTGTGTGTGTGACCTGGGCGCCCCAAGCATGTATGAGTGTGACCTAGGCACCCTGGGCGTGTGTGTGACAATCGCCCTGAGTGTGTGTGAGTGTGACCTAGGCACCCCGGGCGTGTGTGTGACAATCGCCCTGAGTGTGTGTGAGTGTGACCGGGGCTCCCTGGGCGTGTGTGTGACCAGGGCTCCCCAGGCATGTGTGTGACGATTGCCTGAGCGTGTGTGAATGTGACCAAGGCTCCCCAGGTGTATGTGTGATGACTGCCCCAAGTGTGTGTGAGTGTGACATAGGCACCCTGAGTGTGTGTGAGTGTGACTGGGGCTCCCCAGGCATGTGTGTGACGACTGCCCGAGCGTGTGTGAGTGTGACCAGGGCTCCCCAGGAGTGTATGTGATGATCGCCCCGAGTATGTGTGTGACGATCACCCCGGGCATGTGTGTGATGATCACCCCGAGTGTGTGTGTGACCTGGGCACCCTGAGTGTGTGTGTAATGATTGCCCTGAGTATGTATGAGTGTGACTGGATGCCACAAGTGTGTGTGAATGTGATCAGGCACCCTGAATGTGAGTGTGACTGACTGCCTTGAGAGTGCGTGAGTGTATTCGGGGCACCCCGAGTGTGTGTGTGACCTGGGTGCCCTGAGCATGTGTGAGTGTGACCTGGGCACCCCAGGCATGTGTGTGACGATCACCTGAGTGTGTGTGAGTGTGACTGGGGCTCCCTGGGCGTGTGTGTGACCAGGGCTCCCCAGGCGTGATTGTGATGATCGCCCCGAGTGTGTGTGAGTGTGACCTAGGCACCCCAGGCGTGTGTGTGATGATCGCCCTGAGTGTGTGTGAGTGTGACCTAGGCACCCCGGGCATGTGTGTGATGATCGCCCCGAGCGTGTGTGAGTGTGATCTAGGCACCCTGAGTGTGTGTGTGACGATCGTCCGAGTATGTGTGAGTGTGGCCAGGGCTCTCCAGGTGTGTGTGTGACAATCGCCCTGAGTGTGTGTGAGTGTGACCTAGGCACCCTGAATATGTGTGTGACGATCACCCTGAGTGTGTGTGAGTGTGACCAGGGCTCCCCAGACATATGTGTGACGATTGCCCGAGTGTGCGTGAGTGTGACCTAGGCACCCTGAGTGTATGTGTGACTATCACCCGAGTGTGTGTGAGTGTGGCTGGGCCTCCCCAGGCGTGTATGTGATGATTGCCCCGAGTGTGTGTGTGTGTGTGACCTGGGCATCCTGAGTGTATGTGTGATGATCGCCCGAGTGAGTGTGTGACCTAGACAGCCTGAATGTGTGTGTGATGATCGCCCTGAGTGTGTGTGAGTGTGGCCGGGGCACCCCGGGGGTGTGTGTGACGATCGTTGGAGCGTGTGCGAGTGTGACCGGACGCCCCGAGGGCCGCGCACGTACAAAGTACTTCTCGGGGTAGTCCCGCAGGTGCAGGAGGCTCTCGGAGACAGTCTTGCGGTCCTGCTCCCACTTGCGCGTGCAGAAGACCATCTCGGTGAAGTACCACATCCAGCCGATGATGGGGACGTAGGCCAGCTCCTTCTTAGCCAGGACCTTGGAGCCCTGAAACAGAGAGGGGGAAGCCCAGGCATCCATGAAAGGGGGCATGAGGCCCTCCCCTGGGGCTGCCAGGGAGCTCCCTAGAAATAAGAGTGACCGTGCACTCCCAGCCCACAGAGACCACTTGTGTCTTGCCAAGACATGGAGGCAAGGAGCCACTGACCTGGCCGACCGCCCACCAGTCAGCTGGAGATCAAGGCCATGCCAGCCTTGCCCCACAAGTGAGGGGGCAAGGGCCAGGCTCTCTGGGGGGCGGACAGGTGCTCCGTGGGGAGGACAGGCTCTACAGTGGGTGGACAGGCTCTGTATGGGGAGGACAGGCTCTGTATGGGGAGGGGAGGCTCTCCCAGGGGAGGACAGGCTCTCTATGGGGAGGACAGGCTCTCATGGGGAGGGGAGGCTCTCCAGGGGGCGGCCAGGCTCTCCTGGGGGCGGACAGGCTCTCTATGGGGAGGACAGGCTCTGTATGGGGAGGGGAGGCTCTCTGGTGGGAGGACAGGCTCTCTGTGGGGAGGACAGGCTCTGTCTGGGGAGGCGAGGCTCTCCTGGGGGAGGACAGGCTCTCTATGGGGAGGACAGGCTCTCTGGGGGGCGGACAGGCTCTCTGGTGGGGGACAGGCTCTCTATGGGGGGGACAGGCTCTCTATGGGGAGGACAGGCTCTCAGCAGGGGGGACAGGCTCTCTATGGGGGGGACAGGCTCTCTATGGGGAGGACAGGCTCTCAGCAGGGGGGACAGGCTCTCTATGGGGAAGACAGGCTCTCTATGCGGAGGGGAGGCTCTCCAGGGCTGGGGGCAGGCTCTCTATGGGGAGGGGAGGCTCTCTGGGGGGCAGACAGGCTCTCTGCGGGGGGTGGACAGGCTCTCTATGGGGAGGGGAAGCTCTCTATGGGGAGGCCAGGCTCTCTAAGGGGGAACAGGCTCTCTGGGGGTGGCCAGGCTCTCCGTGTGAAGGACAGGCTCTCCGTGTGGAGGACAGGCTCTCCGGGGGCGGGGTGAGGCACCCAGAGCGGTCGGGAACCCCGGGGTCACGGGGTGCCGCGTCATCCTTCACCGGCTCACGCAGGTGCCCGCCCCCAGGTGTGCTCCGCCTCGCACTCCTCCCTGCTCCTCAGTGCCCTTGCTGGCTCTGTGGGTGGGGGGACACCACTCTCCTTACAGACCAGGACAGCAGCCCAGTGGGGTCTCTGGGTCGGACGCTAGGAAACCAGGAGGTGAACTCAGATCCGTAGGGGTACTGGGCGCGCTCCACCTGTGCCCTGGCCAGAGCCTCGCCAAGGCTGCATGTGTGTAGGGATCTGGTTGGGGGGGAAGGGGCAGGGGACACACAAGACCAGCTTTGGATCTGAAAGACTGCGTTCTACTTTTTTGCCTCTAAGGTTGGAATTAACCAAGATGCTCCTAGAAACAGCCGTTATCCACCAATGGCAGAGATGATGGAGGCAGTGATACGGACCGGTGGTGGCCTTAGCTGTGACAAGTGTCTGGTTCTGCCCCTCCTATGAGGCCTGGAATAAAGAACGATACTCCACCACAATACTCCAAAACGATTTTCACTCTCTTTTCCTCAATACTCCCGTGACAGCTGCAAAGCTCAGCAGAGAGGCAATCCCCCAACCCACTCACGAGGGCCAGAAGAGAGGTGTAAACAGCCACCTGCTCCCTAGACCTTAGAAAAATAGCAAATATTCTAAAGGACATCAGTCCCGAATAATCAATGGAAGGACTGATGCTGAAGTTGAAGCTCTAATACTTTGGTCACCTGATGCAAAGAACTGACTCATTGGAAAAGACCCTGATGCTGGGAAAGATTGAAGGCAGGAGGAGAAGAGGATGACACAGGATGAGATGGTTGGATGGCATCACCGACTCAATGGACATGAGTCTGAGTAAACTCCAGGAGTTGGTGATGGACAGGGAAGCCTGGCGTGCTTCAGTCCATGGGGTTGCGAAGAGTCAGACACGACTGAGCGACTGAACGGAGCTGAATTTCCGCTTTGGGAGAAGAAAAAGCAAAACTACCTTTCAGGTGGCGCCTCGCTACGTTTTGACTCTGGTTCCAGTTTTCCCACGCACCAATTTCCACACCTGCAAATCCCCTCGAAGAGAACCAAGCCTGAAGAATTCCCTGGCGGTCCAGGGTTTAGGACTCCAAGCTCCAAATGCAAGGGACAAGGGTTCGACCCCTGGCTGGGTTACCAAGATCCTGCATGCCAATCAGAGCAGCCAAAACAAGCAAAAAATGGAAGAAAGGAAGGAACCGCGCCATAGAATCTGAGGGCCTGCCCCAGAGGACCAGAGGGAGGTCCCCGCAGGTGGGAGCACTCGCTGACAGAGGGCTGGGGGCTCACGGGGTGCCAGGCACACATGTCACACTCTCTCCAGCTCACCACGCCCCTCGTGGAGGCCAGCTAAAGCCCAGCCCTTGTGTCCACGGATGGGTCTCAGGCCATGGGAGCCCCCCGGAGCCCCCCCACCCCGTCAGCCCGATTGTTCTCACGGCCCCTGCGCACAGCCTAGGGATGAAAACAAAACATCCTCACAATGAACTGAACATACCTTCGTGGCAGGTTAGGATTATTTAGAAAATCACATGTTCCTGAACTCTTTCCAAAAATAATCTGTGGCAACTTGAAGGACTTACAAACGTGATCTATCCTATAGCCAAGAATGTGTGTGCGCTTAGTCGCTCCAGTCGCGTCTGACTCTTTGCCACCCCATGGACTGCAGCCCGCCATGGTTCTCTGTCCATGGGATTCTCCGGTAAGAATATTGGAGTGGGTTGCCATGCCCTCCTCCAGGGGAATCTTTCAACCCAGTGGTTGAACCTGTGGCTCCTGCACTGCAGGCAGAGTCTTTACCACTGAGCCACAGCCAAGAGAAGGATCATATACTCCAGAGTAGCAGCCATGAGGTCTGGAGAAAGATCCTGTGTAGTAGATCACAGCTGTCTGCTGAGTACGGATACCCTCGGGGGAATTTCCAATTAGTAGAAATTAACCGTACCTCAATTTTTAAGAATTAAAGACTTCTATGAATCATGTTGTATATGATATATCATATCAAACAAGGGTAGCCGGTGGGCCAAATCTGCTCTGCCACCTGGTTTTATAAATAAAGTTTTATTGGGACACAGCTGCTCTCACATACACGTTGCCTACTGCTAGGAACATGGCTGCTTCCATGCTCCAGCAGAGCTGAAAAGTCATGACGGAGGCCACATGGCCATGAAGACTAAAATATTCAGCTTGAATAATTACACACTCAGTTCATCAACACTCTTGATTTACAGCCGATGAAATTTGTTTTCTATGAATATTTAATGGCTGGGAAAATGAAGTCTAACTTTTTTTTTTTTTAACGTAGACTCAAAGCTGAGTTAATAGTCTACTTGGAAAATGGTAAAAGCAGAGAAAAATAATAGTAACTATTGCTCGATAGTTAGACTAGAAGTGATTTTTAAATTTTGTTAGATTTTCCTGCTTCTAAATCGGAAAACTACTTTGCAGGGTCCCCTAACAACGCCCTTTTTAGGAAATGGCTGACATCAGCACATCTTTAGCCATTTGCTTCTGGAGCACAAGGCTCCGGACCAAAAACAGTCTGGTTATTTTTCATGAGAAACAGAACAGAGGAGCCATTTCCGGTTTTATGCGGAATTAGTCCATCTTTCAGCCTTAAAACCCTGGATGCTATCGTTAGGCCTAGGCCTTGGTGTGGATCACATTCACTTGGTGGGCCTGAACTTTCCTGGCTGTATTAAGAGCAAAGTCATGCTTAACTGAAGCGTGGCTGTAAAGATCTAATGTTACATGGAGACACACAGAGAAAGCTCCTCACTGAGAACAGGACACACAGGTGTTCAATAATGTGTAGCTGTCATTGTCACCACCAGGCAGGCACGGCGGCTGAACGTCCCTTTTAACTCAACCCATTTCTTAAGCCAGGTTTGGAATGCAGTAATAACAATAATTATACTCAGTAGAGCACTCAGCGATAGGCCCTGGGCCAGGAGATTC
Organism: Bos taurus; assembly: GCF_002263795.3. Lineage (NCBI taxonomy): Eukaryota > Metazoa > Chordata > Mammalia > Artiodactyla > Bovidae > Bos > Bos taurus. The sequence continues at coordinate 96,807,937 of NC_037336.1, forward strand.
ACAGGAGCCAACTCATTTATGACCAAAAGACTTGAAATGTATACTATTTAAATATGCTTACAGTCCTCCAGGACACTTGATACTCTACCAGTGACATGACTCCCCCAGGCCAAGCAAAGGTTTCTGTGCCTTTAGGAAAGAAGGTACGAGAAAGTATATATCCGACTTTGACTCATTAAAGAAAAGCCAGAGGATTTTGTTTGATAAAAAAGAAAATTTGGAGTGTCTAACTCAGGACTATACTTCAAAAATAAAGGGCACACTACCACTTCCAGAAATACACTTGGTTATGAGCTCAAGAAAAAAAAAAGAAAAGGCGTTTCCTAGGTGGCTCAGGTGGTAAAGAATCCACCTGCAGTGCAGGAGACCTGGGTTCGATTCCTGGGTCAGGAAGATCCCTGGAGAAGGGAATGGCTACCCACTCCAGTATTCTTGCCTGGAGAATCCCATGGACAGAGGAGCCTGGCGGGCTACAGTCCATGGGGTTGCACAGAGTCAGACAGGACTGAGTGACTAACACTGTTTTTTCATGAGCTCAAGATGCATCGGCACTGCCCAGGGACTCCTTTCCATAGCAACGATTCTCCCAGCACCCGGGATTAGAAGGGTTTTCACCTCGCCCCGATTCTCTCGGGGTCCTTATCTGTGTCATCCAGACCCCAGCTAGCCTGGCCCAGCTGGAGAACGTGCAGAGGCAGAAGGTGGCCCCCTGCCTCCTCCCAGAGCTGCGGGTGCCTGGGAGCAAAGCGGACAAAGCTTCGGATTAACTGATTAACCGGGTGGGAGCAGGAGGGGAGGAGTCTCCCACAGACCCACCTGCGGGCAACCGAATCCGCCCTAACAGGGCTGACAGAGCCATGGCCGCGGGGGAGCCCCTGGAGAGGGAAACAACACTTCTCCACATCGAGAAACTTCTACCCTCTCTGGAACCAAGCGCCCATGAAGAAGCCGGGATGAAGGCAAATGCAAAGGGACCTTGTGGTTCGTAACAGTGATGGGAGACTGCAGCTGCACAGGACCCAGGGCCAGGAGAGCGGGTTAAATCCCACTCAGAGGACACTCCGTCTCTCCTGCGTCCTCCACACCTTACCCTACTTTCATAAGGAAACTTTCAATGAGGGGAAACGGACTAGGGTCAAAGACACGAGTAATAACGCTGTGCCTACTTTGTGCTACGCGCTTGATGAGGGAGTTGACATGTAGGAGTGTAGTAGTGCGTGTGCTCAGTCATGTCTGAGTCTTTGCAACCCCGAGGACTGTAGCCCACCAAGCTTCTCTGTCCATGGGATTCTCCAGGCGAGAATACTGGAGCGGGTTGCCAGTTCCTCCTCCAGGGGATCTTCCCAACCCAGGGATCAAACCCGCATCTCTGTGTCTCCTACACTGGCAGGCAGATTCTTAACCACTGAGCCACCTGGGAAGCCATTTAAATATATATATATATATATTACATATATTCATGAAACTCTTAAATAGCATGAAATGGGAAGGGTTCACCGAGGTTCAGAAAAGTCAGATAACCTCTCCGAGGTCCTGGAGCTGGTGAATGTAGGGGCCAGGCTGCCAGTGACGTGGGCAGGTTTTGCATACCCCTCTGTCTCTGCCCTGCCACCCTTACCAGAGAACTGGAGCAAGCAGATGGAAACAGAAGTGTCTGTTCTGGACACCTGGGCCCACATTCATCTTTTAGGGCATCTCCTTTCTTGCTTAGTTCTACATGTTTGAAAAATAAAACACAGGAAACCTACAATTTGGGGGAATGTGATCGTTGATGGGAGGTTTATAGGAAGTAACGTTCGTGTAGCCTTTCTGAACAAATTGGCATCGACATTCTTCTTTCAGAAATCCATGATTAGAAAAGTGGTCCTTTTGGAATCAAACCCCAAGAAATGTGGGTTTTCAGATGCATGTGATCTGGCACAGGATGAACCATGTTTCCTGCCAGTGGTCAGAAGCATCCTGGAGAATTACACTGGAATACTGACATTCTGGGTTCAGTTCTTGATTTTCTCGGATTTTATGGTATCTCTTTTCTGACTTGGGTTAATAGGTTATGAAAGGTGGCCTATAAAGAAAGCTGAGTGCCGAAGAATTGATGCTTTTGAACTGTGGTGTTGGAGAAGACTCTTGAGAGTCCCTTGGACTGCAAGGAGATCCAACCAGTCCATCCTAAAGGAGATCAGTCTTGGGTGTTCATTGGACAGACTGATGCTAAAGCTGAAACTCCAATACTTTGGCCACCTGATGTGAAGAGCTGACTCATTTGAAAAGACCCTGATGCTGGGAAAGATTGAGGGCAGGAGGAGAAGGGGACAACAGACGATGAGATGGTTGGATGGCATCACCAACTCAATGGACAAGAGTTTGGGTGAACTCCGGGAGTTGGTGATGGACAGGGAGGCCTGGCGTGCTGCGGTTCATGGGGTCGCAAAGAGTCCGACATGACTGAGTGACTGAACTGAACTGAATAGGTTCAAAATCACCCCACAGTGACCTTGAGCAGGCAGCAGGAATGCTGATCTGGACCCTTGGCCACAGCAGGAAGAGTCGGTCAGCAGAGCCTGGGACCACGGCAGCTGGCCACACCCTCCCCGGGCTCTCCCTCCAGCTACCTCCATCCCCTGCCTCTTGTTTCTTCCTTTACCTCCGTCTCTTATCTCCTCCTAAAACCACCCGCCTCCTTCAAGGCCTGGGCCCGGTGTCATCACGGTCTGGGACGTTTCTCCATCCCTGGGCACAGCAGTCCGTGTGCTGGTACTGCCGAAATGTTATTTTCCAGTTGTTAAAACACTGAAGTCCTTCCCCACAGGTTGGTAAACAGAGCTGCCCCCGAACTCGCCCCTCAGATTCCACCTGTACCACCGTGACGCAGCTCCTCCCGGGACCTCTGTTTCCTGGCAGACAAAGGGGTGACACTCAGAATGAACCCCTGAAGCCGCTAGATGGCTGAGTGGTCAAATATCACACACGCACAGGGCGCCCCACGTGGACACGATCCCCCGCATTACAGTTCAGTGCCTGCATCGCGTGGGCTTATGTGACACCTCATTGCCTCTCTGTATGATCTGAAGTCACTGAGAGCTTTCCACGCATCCTTGACCCGCCATCCTACCCAGCACAGTGACTTCCGCAGAAAACCTACGCGATCCGCTTGTTGGGTAAACATCTGGAAGACGCATCAGTTGCCCTCATCGACATCTGCATCCTCGTGCCTGGAAGGCGCTGGGGAGCTTCGAGAGGGCCCGCTGCTTAGGACTCAGAGTTCCCTTTTCCTCCTTCCGCTCCTCCTGCACGTAGACACGTGACAGGAATTCAATCTATTTTCAGGTGGAGCTGTAATAGATCATGTTAGAGTAGCCTGGCGGGCTGCAGTCCATGGGGTCACAAAAGAGGCGGACAACAGCGACAGATGGAAACGCGAGGCTGGAGGCTGAAAGGGGTGGCGGGCAGCCTCCACGATGGCCCCTCTGATCCTTGTCTCTGGGTACTTCTGGGCACCTCCTTGCAGCCCCGCCTGCTTCCTGGAGGGAGCGGGGCTCGTGGACTCCCCTATCGGGCAGAAGTTTGCGTTACAAGAAGGCTGTGGCTTCTCCCTCACTCGGGTGTTTTCTCCCACCCAGCTCGTATTGCTCCCCTGGGGATCAGAGGTGCCTGAGCAGAGACCCAGGCGGGAGGGTCACCCTGGCCACAAACGGGGCGAACCTGGACGCGGGTCCCTGCACAGCAAGCCTTCAGATGCCACCACCACCCAGCCCTGGAGGGACCCCGCCACGACCCCCACGGAGCTGAGCTGGGATCTCGGGCCACTCAAACCGTGACACTTTGAGTTTGTTTTGAGCCACTACATTCGGGGCTTGTCACCTGCTGTAGATGACTAACACCCAAGGGCTTCTTTAAAGACCCGAACACAACATCGCAGTTGGCCTCTGGGGTAACCGCCAAGCCACAGTGACCCCAGCAGATAAAAATGGACATAAACAGCTGCCTTTACGGAGAGCTTCCCAGGCCCTGGAGCTGCTCAAAGACCCGACAAACACCATCTTAGGCAACCTTCAGGGCCACTGTGAAGGAGCCGGTGCATATTTTTACTGCAGCAGAAAGATAAGTAAACAGACCCGAAGCTTCAGAAGTCATGACTCTTGCATCGCACACCCTGGCCCGTCCACACACCACACTCACTCAGGGAGGAACAAGTCAGCGAATCCCTTAAAGACCACGACCAGGGCCCATGCCAGCCCTCCAGCTCTAAGGGAACCAGAGTCACAGGGACAGGACCCTAGAATGACCAAATGGGGGAAAAGGTCATAAAAGACTGGAAGGCCTCCCCTTTTTTCTCTTTTTTTAAAAGAATCCCATTGCTTTCTCCCCAAATCCAATTTCACATTTACTAACTCTCCTCTCAAGAATTTCAGGACTCCTCAGTTGGCATTATTGGTGAAGAACCCGCCTGCCAATGCAGAAGATGCAAGAGATGTGGGTTTGATCCCTGGGTTGGAAAGATCCCCTGGAGGAGGAAATGGCAACTCACTCCAGTATTCTTGCCTGAAGAATCCCATGGACAGAGAAGCCTGGTGGGCTACAGTCCAAAGGGTCGCAAAGACTCAGACATGACTGAAGCGACTGAGGCCGCATGCAAGAATGTCTTCAAATTTCACTCACTTCAATTTCAACTCACTTCCTCTTGGGCTGTTACGTGTGAAGATGAAAAATGCCTCATCAGGAACCTTCCTTATTATGTCCCTTCTCTTCTAAAATGCAAACTTCTTAGACTCCAGAAGGATCTCAACATCATGTGTTACTTTAAAAAAAAAGGGAAGAATCAGGCGAGTGTTTCTGAAGGTCAATGAAGACAGAAGCACCGCTGCACCATCCCTATAACGAGATGCTGCCTGGTTCCTTTCCAGGGTAGAAGGAGAGAATGGGCGTCTTTGGAAAGGAGCCAGGCAGCTCCTCCTCCAGCCTCGCGCCCTCCAGGCAGACCTCAGCTGCTCTGGGAGACACAAATGGATGGTAACTGTTCCCTGCTTGGGAGAGAAAACGTCCCCCATCCCCGTCCTTGCCCCCGCGGGAGAACAGTCTGCCGACTTCCACCTTCACGGGGCCCAGCCCCACAAGGTCACGGGCATCCTGTCTCATCCCCTCAGCGCCTCTGCCAGCACGTGGCTTCATCAGCATTTGTACAGACAGCTATGGTGGCCACAGCACCCGCTGTTTCCCCAGTGCTGGGCGGCGGGAAGACGTGGTCACTTGCTGCCTCCCCCCAAGCCTCCACTTCTGACGCCAACTCCAGGGCCCCAGAGAACATCTCAGCAAGAATCCAGACAACCTGCTGGCCCCCAGAGCAGGGATGCCTGGGCTCCTGCGAGGACGGAAACTGCATCGTCCCAGCCAAGGTCCTGAGACCTGCCTATCCAACCCTGGGTGGGACTCCTAAAACTCCTGAACAGTCTCCAGACCGAGGGGCAAGGCTCATGTAACGTGCTCGCAACCTTAGTTGTTTGGTTTCTAAGAGAGAAACGCAATCCGATCGCGGTGGTATTCATTCAGGAAGTCAGGGCTGGAGATGAGCGGTCCCCATGTCGTGGGCTGGACGATCACTCTGCTGGGGAAACCAGGATTTCAGAGTCTCTGCTAGAAAAATGCTCAAGGGCGCTGATAGTCACCGCTCCACAGAAGCCTCCTCTTCTCAATCCTGGGCCCCCTGTAGTCCCGGGACCGCTCTCCATGGGTAACTTCCCCTCCAAGCACCCCGCGGGGCCCACCCTCTTCACTGTGTGGCGCCCCTCCCTGTGGCTGCTGATTCTGTTTCCCTGAGCATCTCTGTGTTCCTGCTTCCTTAGTCCTGCTCCATCCCTGACCCTGTGAAGGTACTGAGGGTTTTCTCTCTTCAGAAGGAGTTGGAGGTGGGGGAGAAGACAAGACTAGAAACGTTCCCTCCCCGGGTTGCCCTGGTCATTTTCTGACACAGAGGGGACCGCCCACCACCACCAGCCACCCCTCACCACTCCCCAGCTTTTCCTCTTAATACCGTCCAAGAGGAAAGAGAAGCAACTCAGAAATCAAGAGTTACTAATTCCCATCCTGGGGCACATTCTTTACCCAAACTGAGGCCCTGGCCGTCTATGTATAAGAAATAAATGGTGAACAGTGATCATACCATGTGGATTGGAAGCAGCACAAATCCAGCGAAATACGCACAGGAGAAGCCCAAGGTCATAAAGCCACCAGGGGGACCACAGGTACAGGAAAGCACCTCTAAGTTCAACAGCTTGCTGTTGCCTCAAATTACACATCTCACATCCTAAGCGTGGACACACCCAAGCCGCCTGGGAAGCCGAGAAAATCAACAGCTGCCCCCAGACTTCGCTTGAAGAACGGGTGTCCTGGGAAGCCTCGCTTGAAGGCTTGTACCTCTAGTTCCAGTCAGGATGCGAGGACACCCCAGACCCGCTCCTGTGAGGGAGGAGTGTCTGTGTTCATGATGGGGCTCGGGTTAGGGTGGTTTTTTTCTCCTCTCAGAGAGAATAAAGCCACAGAACTGCAGCTAAGAGTTCTGCCCGAGGCCTCCACAGCAGAAAAAGGTGGATACTCGAATCTCTGGTTTTGTTCCTGAAAACAAAGTGCACACACACGCACACACAGGTCTGCACAGACATCATGTCAGAACAAACAGGAAAACAGAAAACTGCTGGTGAGCAGGCCTGTCCATTCCTGGAAGCCCCTTCAGCACACTCAGCCCCAGGCAATCCAGTTTTCTACAAGTCTTCAGGTAGCAGCAGAGACTCAACTGTTTCCATCTCTTGAAAAACTGCTAACAACTTTAGTTTAATGGCATGACAACCAATATTTGTCCCAAAGACATTATTGGAACCTGTTTTCAAGTATATTTCCTTCTCTCTCCTTTTGCCCAATATTTTTTTTAAGAAAATAAAATAAATATAAAAAAATATATATATTTTATTTAAAAAATAAATAAGGTTACTGAGAACCTGTTAGCCAAGGGTCTTTCCAACAGGCAGAGAGCAACAAGACCCAAGGTTCCAAAGTCACTCTGGATCCACAGGCCACCAGGGACTAGACACACGGAGACCGTCCCTGGGGGATCTGATTCTTGGTCTGCTCCACTCTGCATGGTCTTCAGACTCCTACCTTCTCTGCACTGTGGTTCTGTCTACATGGGCCACCAAAAACAAGCACGCTGTGCGCAGCCCCCCTGAGTCTTCGGGGGCTGCTCTGGGTGCCACACGGGACCCCCAAGTTCTGCTGTGAGCCTCTCCCAGCCCTGGGCAGTATCTGCCACCCTTCCTGTAGGGACACCTGAGCCCGAGGGCCTGGTACCTGCTCGGAGCTCAACCATCACTCCTCACTGCGCTCACCATGATAGGAGTCAGTGGAGAGGCCCAGTCCCTAAGGCAGGCAAGAGGCCAAACGAGTTGGAGAAAAGCAGGATTTCGTATTCATTCAGAATGCTGAAGGTCACACGCCCTGGCATTGGCATTCAGCTTTCTCAGGCCCATGAAGGTGGACATTTCGGAGGCGAATGCTGCCTGTGACTCAGGGAGCCAGCAGAGCACAGAGATTAAAAAAAACGAAGCTGTCGCAGGGCACCGGGGCTGAGCTCCCTGCGGTCTCCCGTAAATTCCCACTGGCGATTTCGGGTATGGTATGTCTATGCTTCAGTGCTACTCTCTCGATTCGTCCCCCCTCTCCTTCCCCCACTGTGCCCACAAGTCTGTTCTCTGCGTCTCTATTCCTGCCCTGCAATAGGTTCATCCATACCATCTTTCTAGATTCCATATATATGCATTAATATACCATATCCGTTTTTCTCTTTCTGACTTACTTCACTCTGTATACCAGGCTGGGGAGCGAGGTTCAAGAGGGAGGAGATGTATGTGTATCCGTGGCTGATTCATGCTGATGTGCGGCAGAAACCAACATAATGTTGTAATTATCCCCCAATTAAAAATAAATAAATTGAAATAAATAAAAGGGAGGGAAAAGAATATGAAGGTGGACGAGATAAAATTCAAATCGACTTAACAGTTGTGTGATCTGGAGCAGGGTAGTGAAGTGTAGAGTTTATATAAGGGCAGGTTCCTGACTCCCAAATGTTTCCACAAGGGTTAAATAAATTAATTGTTGGTAAAATGCCCAGCACACCGTCACTGATGAATAAATATGATCCTTGCTCACAGCAGATGTTCATCTTGATTCTGAGCAAGAAGGAAAAGCAGTCAGTTAACATTTCAACAAGCCTATTAATGCTGCTGCAAGCGCTGAACGACTGAGAGTAAAGGGCCAGTTATGATGTTGGACAAAAGAGGTGTGCGGGTCTGACTTACCCCTAAGACCCCAAAGCGCTCAGCCAGGCTCCAGCCGCAGAGAAAGTCGATTTCAAACTTGTGGTTCAGAACGACAATGGCGTTTTCCTTCCCGTACTTGGGGTAGGCGCGGGGGTCCGTGTAGATGACACACTCCGTACCCGACCACCACTCCAGCAGCATCACCAGCTCTGGAACAGAGAGACAGACAGGCCTTTATTTCATGCACCTCTGCGACCAGAGCTCTGGACCCCCGGGACAGGTTGGCACAGCAAGGCTCTGCCTTCCTATCTGGAAGGGAAAGCAACTTCGAGGGGTCAAATGCAGGATGGTTTCAGCCAAGATCCCAATCCTTGACAGGGTTTAGAAAGAGAAGGAAAAAAAGAAAAAACAGAAGAGAAAACTCCACAAGTCTCCAGGGGAGGAGAGGAAGCTTTGAGAAGGCAAATGACTTGCAATCCTTGATTAAGTACCTTAGGGAAAAGTAAATCCGAAAGCCTGAATCCATGCCCTGGTGTTTACAGAGCTCTGAAGGGCAGCAGGAGGCGAGATACAGAATTATTAACGTTCTACGAAATGACTAATTGGGACACTTATACAATCCATCCAAAGAACACTAAATACCCAATTTTTCTCTCCTGTGAACGATGCTGGAATGTACCGGGAATGATGAAGCCCTGCGGGGAAATAGCAGCACCTGAAGGGCCAGGATGAATCAGGGTCATTCCCTCGTGGGCCTCAATGAAACTATAAAAACATTTTTAAAAGAGCTTGTGAAAACGGAAAAGTCCTTTTTCGGGCAATAAAGACCAACTTGCCATTTTTTTCTTCAGTGATACCTCTAAATCAGGGGACCAACTCCCCACCTGGTGCCCTGAGGACAAGCCTTTATGGTAGAAATTGTCCAGAAGAACAGCGGAACCTCGGCAATTCCAAGTACAGCTAAAGAGCAGCTTTGCACTGGGATGCTACAGTTAAGTGTGTTCAGCAGGTGGGCAGGTGGGTGGCTGAGGGAGCCCTCTGGGAAGGATGGCTTAGTCGCTCAGCTGACTGCCAGCATTTTCATAGTGACGCGAACACTGTTATAATAAAGGGTTCTGTGAGCACGCTTAGTCTCCAAGTCGTGTCACATTCTTTGTGATCCCATGGACCGTAGCCTGCCAGGCTCCTCTCAGTTCAGTTCAGTTCAGTCGCTCAGTTCTGTCCAACTTTTTGCGACCCCATGAACTGCAGCACGCCAGGCCTCCCGGTCCATCACCAACTCCCAGAGTTTACTCAAACTCGTGTCCATCGAGTTGGTGATGCCATCCAGCCATCTCATCCTCTGTTGTCCCCTTCTCCTTCCGCCTGCAATCTTTCCCAGCATCAGAGTCTTTTCAAATGAGTCAGTTCTTTCCATCAGGTGGCCAAGGCATTAGAGCATCAGCTTCAGCATCAATCCTTCCAATGAACACCCAGGACTGATCTCCTTTAGGATGGACTGGTTGGATCTCCTTGGAGAAGGGAATAGAAAACCATTTCAGTATTCTTGCCTTGAGAACCCCATGAACAGACTCCACTCTCAATGGGATTTTTCATCAAGAATACCAGAATGGGTTGATATTTCCTCCTCCAGGGGATATTCCCAACCCAGGGATTGAACCTGCATCTCTTGTGTCTGCTGCATTGCAGCTGGATTCTTGTACCCACTGAACCACTGGGGAAGCCCTGTGAAGGACATGCCCCTTTTTATCACCACTTGGAGGTATATGTCAGGCACTCACTCACTCATCACCTGCCCCAGCACATGTACACAGGCACGCCCACATACGCACCCCTGCATGCACAGACACACACACACACACACACACACACACACACACACACACACACACACACAAAGCCCAGCCAAGCCTCACAAATAAAAGGCTGGACTTGCTGCCCTTGGAAGTCTCTCTCTCCTTGAGGCTGGAGACCGGCAATGAGGTGCTGGAGCCAGAACTCTCTGGAAGGCACTACAGTCTAGTTTCTAAGCCCGAGCCCTCTGGGGCTTTGGACAGGTGAACCCCGAGGCACCCCAGCCTCCTAATCTTGGAAGGGGTGGCCTCAGGGGCTTTTGTGAGAAGTGATGGGTGTCACATACAACAGGCTCTCTGTGCAGAGCACGTGCCGGGTCCCCAGCAGACCCAGGCTTCACTGCCCACCTGTGTCATCAGAAAACAAACCAGAACACACCCCCTACTGAACACCATAGAGTCTGCCTGTTCCTAGAGCTGAGAAAATGCCGAGCCCCCAGGCAGCTGTCCTCCAGGGGCAGCAAGCCCGGGGGAGCCATCGGGGGAGGGAGGGGGACGGGTCCAACCCGTCCCGGTACCGTTCACGGGGGCTGGACAATCCCAGGGCAGAGCCGCATCCAGAGGCCGCCAGGTCAAGCGGGACGGCTCCCGGGACGCCTCCGGCCGCCACCTCCTGAAGGCCTCTCTGGGCCCTGCTGCTCCAAGTCCAGGGCAGGCCGGGCCTGCTTCCACTTGCCCAGTCCCTTCTAGGGTACTCATCGCACCCTGTGACATGGTGCGATGACCCCCTGCCCCCCCTACAGGCCACAGGCCCCGCGAGGCACAGACCCTAACCTCAGCCTTTCACCCCAGGACCCAGCACGGTGCTGGCACATGTCTGCTTCCAGCGAACACCGTCTGGTGGCCAGACGTGTGTAGGCAGAATATGCCAGGAGGCTGGAAGTGTGGCCACATGCCTGGGTGGCTCCCGGGGTCCCAGCCTCAGAGCCTGTGACCCAGGGAGCAGATAGCCTCATACCAAGAGGCGGCGAGACCGGGAGGGCAGAGGTGCTGCCTGGGACAGATGCTGTGCATGTATCTGGGGGCCAGGATCCTGTGCCAGGGGCACCACTCGACGGCTGTAAGACTTCCCGGTCTGTTTGGCAACGTCCCAGAAGCCTCAGCATCTTTGTGAATCCAGACAGGAAAAGCTGCTGGAGGTGCGATGGCTATGACAGCAGATTCTGTGGTCAAGGCGCCCAGAGTGATTCTGCACACACACGGGATGGTGAGCAGCCAGCTCCCGTGACTGTTACACACACGGCCCCCTGGACAGCAGGCATGGCTCTGTGACCACCAAGGGGAAGCGGGAAGGAGTGGAGAGGGGGACAGAGTCACAGCGGCTTCCGCACCAGGGTGGGCGGTCGTGATTTATGGTTGCACCACAGAGGCCGTGAGGCGTCACCGGAGCATTTCTTACAGAGGCCGCGGCAGCACCGAATCTGCGTTCTGAAAAGAGCATTCAGGCTCGAGCGGGTGCAGAGGAGAAGCAGAGGGGCCCGTGAGGGGTGGCTGCAGAGGCCCAGGGAGAGGCGATGACAGCTGGGCCAGGTGGGGACCAGGGGAGGCCAGGATCCCCACCTCGCCTCAACAGGCTGGAGTTACTCAACTCAACACTGAAATCTCACCGGATAAAAGGTCTTCCTTTTTCCTCCTAAGGGGTTTCATTTTTTTTTAATTAACAAGAAATGTATTTATAGTCATAATGAACAATAATTCAATTAATCCAGAAGAATTTAGAGGAAACTGCGCCAATCCCCTTGAGGGCCCTAAGGCCTGTCTATCCAAATCCCCTTTCTGGTTTGTTTCCAGTTGTAGCTCAGCTGGTAAAGAAGCCGCCTGCAATGTGAGAGACACCTGGGTTCGATCCCTGGGTTGGGAAGATCCCCTGGAGAAGGGAAAGGCTACCCACTCCAGTATTCTGGCCTGGAGGATTCCACGGACTGTGTAGTCCCTGGGGTCGCAAACAGTCGGACACAACTGAGCGACTTTCACTCTCACTTCAAAGGCCCACTCGGGAAGGTCTCAGGAGGCTGGGTGGGCTCCACAGGTCACACACGTGGTGGCTGACGTGCTGATTCACCTCCCAGAGAGAAGTGGCAGCCGCACTGCAATGGCTCCTTCCTCTCCATCCCCTTGGCTCCTGACTCCCTGGCCCAGCCGGGTCTGCTCCTGCTGGGGGGCTCGGCTTCTGCCCCCACACCGCCCACGTCATCTGCCCCCGCCCCACCCCAGGTGCAGTAAGAACCCACTGCGGTCTCAGTCTGGCCGCGGAGGGGGAGCCTGACCTCTGAGTCCCCTCCGTCCACATCCATCACCCCTTCCCGAGGGCTGGCCCTAGGCCTTCCAGCTCCAGCAGGAGCTGCACAGACCACAGCCCTCCAGGGCCGGTCAGCCCCAACACGTGACTAAGGACCACTCCCTTCCAGGGGGCGGGTATCTGCCAGCAGCTCCGCCTCTCTGGTTGAACGCTGGGCACTTCCTCACCAACAACCACAATCCCGCTCCCTTCCTCAGGGTTAAACACAAGGAACAGCCTGGGGGTGGCCTTCCAGGCCTGTCCTTAGGGGGTTACACAAGCACTTGTGCACATGCACAGTTTTTCCCCCTTGAATGGGTTCAAACTGTATTGACCTTTGTAAACATATGCATGCAGTTATTTTCTCCAGTGTATTTGGGGTTGCTGCTGCTGCTGCTAAGTCGCTTCAGTCGTATCAACTCTGTGCGACCCCATAGACGGCAGCCCACCAGGCTCCCCCGTCCCTGGGATTCACCAGGCTCCCCTGTCCCTGGGATTCTCCAGGCAAGAACACTGGAGTGGGTTGCCATTTCCTTCTCCAGTGCATGAAAGTAAAAAGTGAAAATGAAGTCATTCAGTTGTGTCCAACTCCTAGGGACCCCATGGACTGCAGCCCACCAGGCTCCTCCGTCCATGGGATTTTCCAGGCAAGAGTACTGGAGTGGGGTGCCATTGCCTTCTCTGTATTTGGGGTTATTTCCATGTTAATACAGATAGATACACAGAGGTATCAGCAATTCTGGACTGGGCTCTGTATGTGGGCTGGGCCATGTTCCAGGGCCATGTTCCAAGGCCACGTGCAATTGCATTAAATCCTCATGTTTAGTGGTAAAGAACCTGCCTGCCAATATAAGAAATGCAGGTTCAACCCCTGGGTCAGGAAGAACCCGTGGAGGAGGGCATGGCCACCCACTCCAGTGTTCTTGCCTGGAGAATCCCATGGACAGAGGAGCCTGGTGGGGCTACGGTCCGTGGGGTCACAAAGAGTCGGACACAATTGAGCAGGCACAGAGTATAACCCTGTGGGAGGAAATATGATTGTCCCCATTTTAAAGATGAAGAAACAGAGGCACAGGGATAACTCGTCCTTTGTTCAATTCAGGAAATTGCCATTTTTCAGGTCAAAACTAGTCCAGAAGGGCAATTCCACGTGGGATAACCAGCTGCATGGCAGTTCCTGCTTCAGACATATTATGATTTATTCAGCCATTCCACCATCAATTAGGATCCCTCCCCAACCCTGTTTCTTATTGCTACAAATATTATAGTAAACATCCTTGAAAATGCATGTTTTTTAGAAAATTGTGTAAGGATTTCTCTAACATAGGTATACCAACAAGTAGAATTATGGATTGAAGGGTATATGCATGCTCAGTCGCTAAGTCTGACTTTTTGCGACCCCATGGACCCCACCAGGCTCCTCTGTCCATGGGGTTTCCTGGGCAAGAACACTAGAGTGGGTTGCCACTTCTTCCTCTGGGGCGGTGAGCAGGGGGTGGGGTGGGGATCTTCCCGACCCAGGGATCAAACTTGTGTCTCCTGCATTGGCGGGTGGGTTCTTTACCACTGAGCCAGATGTAAAAAGAAAGCTATAAATGGAAATGTCAGTATTTGTTTAAAGCAGAAGCTGGAGTGGATGCAGGGGAGACAGGAAGGGAGAATCCGCCTCACACAGATGTGAGATCCGTGGTCAAGTGGGTGGCCGGCTGGCCCAGGGCCTCATCACCGGAATCGGCTCCTCCATCCTCCTCCCTCCCACGGCCCTGAAAGGAGCCAACACTTAATATCATCATGGTCCTTCTGCCCACTGAAATCTCAGCCTGTGTATTAATTCCTGGGCCTCGTAGGAGGGAGGGGACACCCCGGTCACCCTATTCTCCCCAGAGGCGTGGACTGGGCCCACAGGGCCCCCGGTGTTGGGGGTGGCCGTCAGACACTGGTAACAGACAAGATGTGTAGCTGAGGTTTCTTCAGTATTACACAGCAATTTTGAAGCTTCCTGTCCCATTTTAAAAATGTTCACTTTGCTCAATTTTGTACTTTATTATTATTATTATTATTTTGGCGGCCACGTCCCGAGGGCAGGGTGGCCAGAGACGCTGGAGAAGGCCCACACAGGCATCTTCCGGGAGCTCGGGCACCTCTGGATCCTGCAACACGGGCCCACGCCTGGCCCTGGCCAGTCATTGCCACCTGCTTGGCAAACTCCGCGTGGAGCCGGGTGGGGCTGGCTCTGAGCTCTTCGAGGTAATGGCCAGGGCGGGGTGGGAGGGAGGGGAAGTGACCATGGCTGCAAAATCTCAACCTGCCACCTCGGATTTCAGAGGCGGATCGGGGTAGGGGGGCCAGACTCTGGCTGCAAGGATACATCGACTGAGGGACACATCTGTGCTGCGTAGCTCGATCACAAATAGGAAAGAGGTCGTAGATGAACAAAAAGGAGAGTGCGGCCGGGGGAGAAGCACCTGGTTCATATTTGCAAAGAAGGAGGAAAATGGTAACAGCCAACATCCCCTGAGTCAGCACACACGTCACTGTTCCCATTTCACAGATGAGGACATGGAAACACTGAGGCCCAGAAGCTGGGCCAGTTCCCAGTGCCCCGAGGCCAGCGTGCTGGGCCTTGAACCCAGACAGGGAGACTTACGAGAGTCCGTGAGGACACTAAAGCCAGAGTATCAGGTGACGGGGAGAGAAAGCACGTTGAGGGAGGGAAGAGGTCAGAGTTTAGAGGAGAAAGCTCGCACCTCTGACCTTGGGAAGCCCTTCTCTGTGAGAAGACGCCCACCTCAAGGCTGCCGGGAAGGGTACACGCACTAAAGCGATGACAGCATTTCACACTTGCCCGCCCTGGAAACAGGGTTTTTCTCCTCCTGAATGCTATGACCAGCAGGGAAAACGCAGCAGTGATGGCAAAAGAAATGATGAAGGGACAGAGGGAACAGCCAGGAAAAATAAACAGCAGGTGACATCCCTGCCTTCAGCCCTGATGTTGGTCGTCCAAGTCCAGATGCTGGGCAGCTGTAAGACCCGGCTCCTACTGTGCCGGATCCTAAGGATCCACATGCACCCAGGAACCCCAGCAATCCTCCAAACCCACAGCCGACCCCTTCTGCAAGCCCAGGTGATTGTGGGGGACTCCCTCCTTCCCCACCAAACCTCTCCCCGTGTGCCCACTTGCACCTGCCATGACTGACATTTCACTTCTCTCTGCAGCCCTTTCTGGAAGCAGTGTCGAGAACACTAATAAGACAGGGAGGCAAAGTTCCTGCAGAAAAGACCTCGAAATCCAGACTGTTGTTTAGAGTTCACTGTTCAAACATACCAGCAGCCTCTAGAACCCCCCATGTCGGGGATATGGGGAGATGTCATCAAGATTGAGGAAAATGGTATTTTTATAATTAACTTCATCCAATCTTAATAATTACACAATCACATACATAATTTATATGTAATCTATAAACTAAGTGTATATAATTATGCACTTATAATTTTTTTTTAATAATTTGGCTGATAATAATTGAGGTTAAAAATGAAACCTCTCAGCCACAGGATTTTCCCAAATGCAGAATGGAAGAAGTTTCTGGGGTGTGATGTGAGACTGCTCCCTGTCGCAGACTTACTTATATTTCAGTTTGAACTGTGCTGTGTGCCAAGTCGCTTCAGTCGTGTCTGACTTTGCAACCCCATGGACTGTAACCCACCAGGCTCCTCTGTCCATGGAATTCTCCAGGGAAGAATACTGGAGTGAGTTGTTAAACCCTACTCCAGGGGATCTTCCCGACCCAGGGATCAAACCCACATCTCTTACATCTCCTGCTTTGGCAGGCAGGTTCTTTACCACTAGAGCCACTTGGGATGCCCCTTATTTGGAACTATTTCTAGTTAATTCCCCAGCATATACCTTTTTGCCATAACCAGATTTCAGTACTTTCTTTCCATGACACCAAACTGGGGGCCCAGTTGTACCTGCAACATTTCCATCCACACCCCAGTCACCCGGGCACTGCTTTTCCCACTTAAGTGCCCAGGTCACTAAACGATGCTAAGGCACGAAGCCCATAAACAGATACACAGTGTATCTGTGCTACTAACATTTCATAGGATGATTAGAAAAACAACATCTACAAAAGCTCCTTAGGATGAGGGGAAGGTTGGGAAGCCCTGCAGGACATCTCTGATAGAGATGGCAACACCAGAAGCCAGTTCTCCTGGACCACATGGCATCTCCATCACACCCTCCCAGCCCTGAACCACACTGCATCTCCATCGCATCCTCCCAGCCCTGAACCACACTGCATCTCCATCACGACCTCCCAGCCCCGGACCACACAGCATCTCCATCATGTCCTCCCAGCCCCGGACCACACGGCATCTCCATCGCATCCTCCCAGCCCCGGACCCCACAGCATCTCCATCACGTCCTCCCAGCCCCGGACCACACCACATCTCCATCATGTCCTCCCAGCCCTGGACCACACCTCATCTCCATCGCATCATCCCAGCCCTGAACCACACCGTATCTCCATCACGTCTCCCAGCCCCGGACCACACAGCATCTCCATCGCATCCTCCCAGCCCCGGACCCCACAGCATCTCCATCACGTCTTCCCAGCCCCAGACCACATAGCATCTCCATCACACCCTCCCAGCCCTGGACCACACCTCATCTCCATCACGACCTCCCAGCCCCGGACCACACAGCATCTCCATCATGTCCTCCCAGCCCCGGACCCCACAGCATCTCCATCACATCCTCCCAGCCCTGGACCACACCACATCTCCATCACATCCTCCCAGCCCTGGACCACACCTCATCTCCATCGCATCATCCCAGCCCTGGACCACACGGCATCTCATCATGTCCTCCCAGCCCAGGACCACACTTCATCTCCATCGCATCATCCCAGCCCCAGACCACACTGCATCTCCATCATGTCCTCCCAGCCCCGGACCACACTGCATCTCCATCGCATCCTCCCAGCCCTGGGGACATGCCTGTTTCTGTGCAGGATTTGCTCCTGGCTTCCCTGGTGGCTCAGATGGTAAAGAATCTGTCTGCAATGCAGGAGACCAGGCTTCGACCCCTGGGAGCAGGGTATGGCAACCCACTCCAGTATTCTTGTCTGGAAAAACCCCATGGATCTCATCTAGCCTGTGCCCAACGCCAGCTTAACACCCTCATTGAGTCCTCACCATCCACAGAGGAAGTGAGACTCCTTCACCAGCCTTTACTGCTGGGCCCACCCTCTTTCTTCTGCATCCCTTGAGCTAAGGCCAAGTTGAACTGCACACTGTTCCTTGAACCACCTAGAACTCACCATACCTACCCTTGGCCTCTTGTCCAAGTTGTTCTCTTGGCCAGAAAAGCCTTTCCTTTCCATAGCATCCCCAAACCTTCTCCGAGTTCCAAGCTTCAGCTCAGATGAGATATTGTCCATGAACTTGAGACCACCCCCACCTTCTATGAGAAGTAATCTGTCTCTCTTCTAAATCCCCCTTAGGGACACTGTGTCAATGCTCCTCTGAAGTCAGGCAGACCTGATCTGAATTCCCGCTCTGTCATTTACTAACCACCACCCCCTGACATGGGCATATTACTGAAGCTCTCTAGCCTTCAGTTTTAGATGTGAAAAAACTGAAGTTTTGATGTGAAAACACTCACAAAACCGTTATCAACATTGAATAAGACTAACGCTTGGGACCTCCCTGATGGTCCAGTGATTAAGAATCCACCTTTCGAGGCAGGGGATGTGGGTTTGATCCCTTGGGAGGGAACTAAGACCCCACATGCCACAGAACAGCTAAGCCTATGTGCTGCGAGCACTGAACCGGAGCACCTCAACCAGACCCCTCGCGTCGTAGCTAAGACCACCCTCCCCTGATGCAGCCACAGAAAAATAAATAGTTTTTAAAAAGACTAATGTTAGACTAAAGGCTGAGCACCGAAGAGCTGATGCTTTCATACAGTGGGGCTGGAGAAGACTCTTGAAGACCCTTGACTACAAGGAGATCAAACCAGGCAATCTTCAAGGAAATCAACCCTGAATATTCACTGGAAGGACTGATGCTGAAGCTGAAACTCCAATACTTTGGCCAAGAACTGATGTAAAGAACTGACTCACTGGAAAAGACCCTGATGCTGGGAAAGATTGAAGGCAAAAGGAGAAGGAGGTGACAGAGAATGAGATGGTTGGATGGCATCACCGACTCAGTGGGTAGGAGTTTAAGCAAGCTCTGGGAGATAGTGAAGGACAGGGAGGCCTGGCGTGCTGCTGTCCAGGGAGTCACATGTGACTGAGCGACTGAACAGAAGCGTTTGAAAAGGAACTACAGGCAGCAGTGGTAATGAGCTTCCTCCCTTGGATCTCATGTTCCTTCCCACGAATCTGGTTCTGTTGGGTCTGGGTTGGTTCTCCTTCCACGTGGACCATGCAGTCCCTCAGGGAGGGTTTGTCTCATCCACTTTGTTGGCCTGCTGCCTGCAGCACACAGAACAGGGCTTGCACAGATAAATATCCACGGATTTCCATCATTTCACAGCTGCTGATGGCATAACGTGCAGCTCAGAGAAAATTCACAAGGATCCAGGTCATGTCAAAAATCCGTTAAGTGTGGCAGAGTCCTTGGGCCCATTTAATCCCACTCCTGGGCATAAATCTGGAGAAAACCATAATTCAAAAAGACACACGAACCCCAGTGTTCACTGCAGTGCTATTTACAATAGCCAGGACATGGGAGCAACTAAATGTCCATCAGCAGAGGAATGGGGCAATGATACATGAAGAAGATGTGGTGCATACATGCAATGGACTATTACTCAGCCATGAAAAAGAATTTAAAAAAATTTAAGCAACATTAAGAAGTTATTAATCTCTTTAGGAACACTTAAAGTGTAAAATCTACTGAAGATAAGTATCTACTAGAAATTGTCATCCTTTTAATGTTTCCTCTCATCTTCCCTCATCAAAATATAGTGAGCCTTCCATTCATACATGAGATTCATTACTGAGAGAAATACATATACTGTGATTGCTGAAAGGATTATAAAAAATGGAGATGCTGAAATGTACACAATTCCCAAACTAAATTTTAGGGCCAGAAATGTGAGGCAGAAACTACACTGCAATTATTTATTAAAAAAAGGTTTTCTTCACAAGAAATCATTTCCTTTTCTCAGCCTAGGAGGCCACGGGTTCTTGGTTTTGTCTTTTCTAATGCAGAAATGATTTCTCTGTCAGAGTAACTTATTTTCAACTGGTCATCTGCTTCATTCAGTTTTGGCTGTGCTGGGTCTTCACTGGGTTTTCTCTAGCTGTGACAACCGGGGGCTCCTCTCCAGTTGCGGTGCACAGGCTTTAGAGTGCACAGGCTTTAGAGTGCACGGGCTTTAGAGTGCACGGGCTTTAGAGTGCATGGGCTTTAGAGTGCATGGGCTCGGTAGCTGTGGCAGTCGCACTCAGCTGTTCCTCGGCATGTGGAATTTTCCCAAGCCAGGGATCGAAGCTGTGTCTCCTGCATTGCCAGGCGGATCCCACTGCACCACCAGGAAAACCCTGTCAGAGTCGCTTTTAATTGCTGAGAGTAACATACAGATTGTTTGCTCTTCTCTGACTTGTGATAAATGAGACCACCAGAGAGCTCTGGACCGATCCTAACATCAGTTATTTCATACAAAACTTCTTGCGCTTTCAGCAAGGTAATATTCTGTCCCTGTTAAGGTTACCAGACAGAATGCAAAGTGCCCAATGAAATTTGAATATCAGATAAGCTTCAAATGATTCTTTAGCATACGTACATCTCCTGAAATACCAGATGAAAGATGTACTAACCTATCCACCGTAACATGTCTGGGAGATACTCATAACAATTATTCGATGTTTATCTGATATTCAAATTTAACGGGGAGTCCTGAATTTTTATTGGCTAAATCTGGCAGTCGGAGTCCTTATCAAGCTAGCAGTAACCATGGCAACAAGCACTGATGTGGCTCTAGGAACGAGCTGGAAACGAACGGTCAGGGTTGACTGGCACCCACGGCCCCATGGGGCTCCTGCCAGCACCACCTCAAGCACCCCGAATGGCCATCTGCTGAGACAGACTAGATGCACATTTATTCCCCATTTCACAGATGACAAAATGGAACGCACATGGCTTCCCCAAGGTCACGCAGATTTGGGGGAGCAGGACCACCACGCTCGGGGGCTGCCACCTGGAATTCCCCAGTGGATGGCAGGGTTCTGTCACCCTGCTGGCCTCATGAATATGCAGGAATCATGTTCTGAGAATCTTGGCAACTTTCAAACAATAAACCTGTACTTCAATTGTATCTCAATCTCATTCGCAAAGGTCCCTGACAAATCTTTTCCCTGGGGCTTGTCTGAGCTTTATCTAATCAAGTCCTGAAGCCAGTGGGTGGGCACCACAACCAGCTACTAAACCCTAATTGCTTGGCAGCCCTGGGAAGACCAAGGCTAAGAATTACGAGGCTCTGCCATCTGCGAACTGCCCTAGGTAATCCCCATCCAGCCGTCGTGAATTCTGGCTGAGTCCAAGTCTGATGCAAAATCTCCAGCACCCAGAGGGCTTGCAAGGCAGTGAGAAAGAAGGTGAGGTGACCCAGCCCAGGCTGACTGCTGGGGAGACAGCGTGTGTGTGTGTGTGTATTAGCTGCTCAGTCGTGTCCGACTCTTTGCAACCCCATGGACTGTAGCCCACCAGGCTCCTCTGTCTGTGGAATTTTCCAGACAACAATGCGTGCCCTCCTCCGGGGGAGTCTTCCCCATCCAGGGATCGAACCTGGGTCTCCTGCACTGCAGGCTCATTCTTTACCGGGGGGACAGTGGAAGGACATACAGGAGATGGAGGAGAAATAAAGGTGGAGAAGCCAAGGATGGAGGGAGGAAGGGCTAGAGTTCCCTACTGAGCCCGAACTGCATGCAGGCAGTGAGCCTGTCAAACACAAACCACTATTTCTCTGGCCCCCGAGTCACCCGGCAGGGTTAGCTTTACTTCATACAGACGCAGAGACTGAGGCTCAGAAAGCTCTCGTAACCCGGCCAGGGCCACCGAGAGACTGAAGATTTCTCTCTGGCTTGTGCACCCCCAGGACCCAGGCTGTCCGGGGGAGGGGCCCAGACTCACACGGTCCCTCAACTTCCTGCTGCTTTACTTTCTGCATCACCCCCACCAACTCCCCTACAAAGCCCTCACTGACACCCCAAAGAGGCCAAACTGGAATCATGGTGCAGTTTTTTCAAATATTTATTTTAGTTTCAATAGAGCACTGTCTTTGTGCAGGCCCTGCACTCTGGGTAGCATCTTATTAATTCTACTGTTCTCACTCTAGTATGCCTGAGATCAAGGGCGCCCATGATGTACCTAGTTTAATGTCTTCTTCTTAAGAAGTATATAAAATAAGGAGGTACCTTACAATTAACAATATCTTAGATTCTATGAAATACAGAAATTTTAAAAACAGGGTGACCTCAGCAAGGTGGCTCTTCAACGGGTTGCATCTTGTCTGTGGCCATGTGTCTGGAAAGTGCCGGGTGCTGGGGGTTGGGAAGGCAAGGTGAGCAGGTGGAAGACAGAGCATGTGAGGGCAGGCGACGAGCCCGTCTGACACCGCCAGGTGGGTATGTGACACCACCATGCGATCATGGTACCACTATCATATTGCTATGATGTTATCATGAAGAGCCTCTGGAGGGTGACTCCGGGAGAGAGTAAAGGACAGGGAAGCCTGGCGTGCCACAGTCCACAGGGTCGCAAAGAGTCAGATATGACCTAGCAAATGAACAGCAACATGATTTTATTGAGACCCACAGGCAGTATGACACAAAGACCCCTAAGGAACATTATGGACTTTAGGAATCTCAGTGTATCGACACAGGTTCGTCAGGTGTAAAAAAGGAATCACATCAATGAAAGATAATAAGCTAGGGGAAACTGTGTGTGTGAGTGTGTGTATGTATCTGTGTGTTGGAGCAAGGGGCAGGCAGTATATGGAAACTGTACTTTTGCACAATTCTCCTGGAAACTAAAAACTGCTGGTAAAAAAATAATAAAGTATATTAGTTTTAAGAAAACACAATGTGAGTTGATCTTTTATATTTCCTCCCCCCCCCAAAAAATGTAACAGAAAACACAAAATTTTGCTTTCTGTTTCTGTCTTTGCCAGAGTTTCAGCTAGTTTCAATTACCTATGACAGATCAATACAGGAGCGACAGGCCTTTCACCCAGACGAAAACAAAATGAAGTGCTATCAGATTCTTAGGTCATAAGATCGTGATCAAAGAAGTAGAAAGATCCCAGCTCCACCTCAGCCTCTGAACACCAACTCACTCTCCAGTCACAGGGACGGTAAAAGAAGATGAGCAGTGTGCCAGGCCCCAGCAGGTCTGAAGGGAAGCGGAATGAAATACCTGCTCTAGAGGAAAGACAGTCAGAAGGAAATCATTAGAAAAGCCAATGGCTTTGGCCCTTGGGTCATAATTAAGTCCACTTGGCCAACAGACTACGTGCCTGCTAAGTCCCTTCAGTCGTGTCTGACTCTGCGATCCCATGGACTGTAGCCCACCGGGCTCCTCTGTCCATGGGATTTCCCAGGCAGTAATACAGAGGATGAGATGGCTGGATGGCATCACTGACTCGATGGACATGAGTCTCAGTGAACTCCGGGAGTTGGTGATGGACAGGGAGGCCTGGCGTGCTGCAATTCATGGGGTCGCAAAGAGTCAGACACGACTGAGCGACTGATCTGATCTGATCTGATCTGAATACTGGAGTGGGTTGCCATTTCCTTCTCCAGGAAACCTTCCCGACCCAGGGTTCAAACCCGCATCTCTTATGTCTCCTGCATTGGCAGGCGGGTTCTTTAAGGATAACAAACAAAATACAGTTTGTTCTTTGTTCTGGACAAATAAACCTTGAGAACAGTTCCCCAGACCAGATTTCCACGAACAGATTCACTGCCACTCTTGTGTGTTCACATCTCTCCAGCATCAGTCCACTGGTTTCTGAACCCTTTAAGAATATAATACTAAGAAGGCTGGCAACCGGATTCCAAATATAGTGACCCACTGACTAAGTGCTTATTATGGGCATAGTGACAACGTTTGCAGACAAGGATGCCAAGCAACAGAAAGAAAATGAACCACACATTTAGATAAAAGCGAAGGGATTTTCCACTTCCAGAAGTCCTGATAGTTGATGAAGCTACAGTCAGACAAGAATAGATGTGTATTTTTTTTTTCTCCACCTGTCATGGTCCTGGAGACACTGACTTGAGTAGTTAAGAACACAGTCAAGGCTAAATTGCCGCCATTTGACTTCTGTAGATTGACATTTAAAACATCAGTAACAAAGATTTTGTCAGACATAGATTCTATGAGCTGAGAGATGGCATCGCCACCCGTCCAGCTGGTAAACATAAAGTTGCAGAACAGACAGGCAGTGTGGGCATAAAATACAGGGAGGTTACCGTGGCCTCCGCTCGTGCAAACTCTGGAGTCAAGGCAGTCTGATTAATGACTCTACTTTTTCTAGGCGATGATCTTTGACAAATTGTTTAATTGTTTTTCTTTCAATCTTGAAGACAGAAATGGTGCTTTCAACTCTTAACTCACACCTCCCCACCCCCTTTCTGAACAGAACTGTACAGTGTATGACAGCAGGAATTGTTCCCCTTCCTGGATGTATAGTCACTGTCCAATCTCGTGCACTCTAGGCGACCCACACTTTCTCCTTCTTGCCTTCTTTCGGAATACATCTTTTTTTTTTCCTGGCTGTACTGTGTGGCATGCAGGATCTTAAGTTCCCTGACCAGAGATGGAACCCACTGTCCCTGTAGTGGAAGCGTGGAGTCCTGACCACTGGAGCCGCAGGAAAAGTCACTGGAATCAGTATTTTAAGTCATTTTCCATGGGTATTTTAAATCAGTTTAGAATATGTAAAGTCTTACCATCTTCTAAGTAGTTACCCTGAAATACTTTCCAGAGATGGTCTGATATATCAACCTTTCAGCTGTGGGCACCTCTCCGTACTTCTGGTTTGGTGAACAAGTAGAGATCTTTCTCTAGGGGGATGCCTGCCCTCCCAGCACGCCTTTACTCACCTGCCCCAGGAGGAAGTGTACCTTACAGGACTAGCGAGTCTGGGAAGGTTAAACGGACATTCCTGGCTTGGCTCTGCCCGTCCTCCTCAGGTGAGCACTCTGCCCCTCCCTCGTGGACCCTAGGAGGCTGCCCTGTGCCTCTCTGGGCACATCTGCCCAATTTGAGGGTTCAGTCTATTTAAGTAACTTCACATGCAGTTATAACTTCCAAGATAGGCTCTATCATCCATCAAGAAAATAGTCTGTCTTCCATCCATCCTCCAAGCCTTTGCTTAATTTCTCGAATTGTTCAGACAAATAACTGAGAAGAGTGCTGTTCTTTAGGGCCCTCTTGGAGCTCTCAACTTTATCCAAGTCCAAACTTATTATCTAAAATTCCATATAGTGTTTTCTTAAAAAAAAAAAAAACAAAAAAACCCCACAATTTTATTTAACCACTTCAAAAACATTCAGAATTTGAAGCAAATGTCTCATTGAACTTAAAATCAAATTGAAGGGTAACCCAAGACAAGAAATTGGCTACAATTTTCAGAAGGAGGTTCTCGCTTTCCCTTTCCAATGGCAGTCTTCCCAAATAACAGGGGAAAAGCAATTATTCAGAGATAAGCATGGCAGGATAACAATTGGACTGGAAAACAAATTGGATTATTGTTGCTGTTGTTCAGCCCTAAGTCATATCCGGCTCCTTGCAACCACATGCACTGCCGTCCGCCAGGCTCCTCTGTAAATGTCAACACCAACAGAGAAACTGACCTAGAACTGTACATGTTTTCAATTGAATACGAGGTTACGCAGCCTGTTAAGGGAAAAATATGTGTGTGGTAGTTGCTCAGTCATGTCCGACTCTATGAGATCCCATGGACTATAGCCCGCCTCTGTCTGATTATAGACATTTTTTAATCTTTTTTTTAAATTAGAGAATAATTACAATTTTGTGATGGTTTTTGCCAAACATCAACATGAGTCAGCATTAGGTATACATATGTCCCATCCCTCTTGAGCACCCCCTCCCACCTTCCTTCCCATCCCACCCCTCAAGGTTGTCCCAGAGCACTGGCTTTGAATTCCCACTGGTTATCTATTTTACATACAGTTACGTATAATGTTTCAATGCTACTCTCTCATGGCATCCCACCATCTCCTTCCCCCACTGTGTCCGAAATGTCTCTGTCTGCTTTGCTGCCCTGCAAGTAGCATCATCAGTACTGTCTTTCTGGATGCTATATATATGTCTTAGGATTACAGACATATTTTAAGTGAATGTTCATAGTGCGGTGTGTCCTGCAACGAATAGAGTCATCCAACGAATAACGCCACAGAGGGATTTCCTCATCCTTAGAATCAGCAGCTGATGCAGCAGCCAGTTATCTTTAAAAGCCCCAAGTAGGTTCCCAGAAGGCATTTAATGTCCCTCAGCATGTCCGCGGTGTATGCAGTAAAAGCATACTTAGCAGACCTCATCGAGGAGTCGAGACACAGAAGGAGAAAAGAAGCCTTGCAGCAGCTATCTGAGGCATGAAGTCGTGCCGGACACCACTCATCCTCAACTACTCTAAAAGGGGAAGAATTCTAGGAAAGCCATCCCTTATCTCAGATCTAAAACTACACGCGTAAAAACTCTACACAGGGCAGCTTAACACTCCCCGGGGCTCGTGCGACACGTGCTATTTTTATCCTAAGTCTCTCTGGCAGATGCGGTGGCCATTGGGCAGATCAACTCCCCAGGCTGAGGCGTTTTAAAGCCAGTCTTGAATGTGGACGTTCTCCAGGTCCGCTTTGATCTTATTTTTTTCCGAGGCATTCTGACCTCGTTAAAGCTCCCAGACTCTTCTCAGTGACCCGAGCATCTCAGTCTCACAGGTTTCATGATTCCTATGTTGCTGTACGTCTTGATATTCTAGAAGTCTTGAAGATGTCAGAAGTTTAGGACAAACGAGACTTGATGGACCTTATGGATACCACAAAAGAGAAAGATCAGGCTGACCTCTTCCCTGAATCACGGGGCTCAATCAACGCAGCAGTTGGGAACATGGGAAGTTACATATTGAACCCTGAGTGTTCAACTTTTACCAACATTTAAAGTAATGGTGAGAAAAATTCAGGAACTGGAGAGTCTGGGAGGCTGGAGAAAATCAAGAGAAAGGGTCTTGAAACTACGAGAAAATGTTTTAGGAAGAAAGAAGGAGGCAGTCAGCGCCAAATG
Source organism: Bos taurus (assembly GCF_002263795.3). Classification (NCBI taxonomy): domain Eukaryota; kingdom Metazoa; phylum Chordata; class Mammalia; order Artiodactyla; family Bovidae; genus Bos; species Bos taurus. The sequence continues at coordinate 96,834,696 of NC_037336.1, forward strand.
CAACAGAGAAATCATATGGGTAACGTGTGATCGAGTAACTCAGCGAGGAGTGGGGCACGGTGAGGGCCACCTCGCCCTCAAACAGGTCGGAAGCCACAGGGTCAGGGTGAAGGCTGGACAGAGGGGTCATAGTTCAATGTGACGCATTTAATCCTAGAAGCAAAGAGAAGAAAGTGTTGATGACTGAGCAGCAATGGGATGCCTGGGAGAGTTACGTCTGGACAGATCCTCGGGGGGCACTCGCTGGTGGCCAGCACTGTCCAAGGCACTGGGAACTCAGTGATCAAGAGAAGGAAATCTCTGCTCTTGTAGAATTTGTAGACGATCGGAGGAGACAGGACAGAAAAGCAGACAGTGGTGTGCACTGGTGGGAACTGGAAAATCGTAGAGGAATCTGTGTGACTCTAAATGGGAGTGAGGAAAGCATCAGAGCTGGGAAGGGCAATAAGTCCAAGCTGGTCAAATAGACGCAAACTTTACAACCCCCTAAACCACCTTCCCAAACTCTGTTCCACAGAACCCCAATTCAGTAACAAGCTATTGAAGTGATGCTAACAAGTGTTCAGATGGTAAAGAATCAGCCTGCAATACAGGAGACCTGGGTTCAACCCCTGGTTCAGGAAGATCCCCTAGAGAAGGGCATGGTAACCCACTCCAGTGTTCTTGCCTGGAGAATCCCATGGACAGAGGAGCCTGGGGGGTACAGTCCATGGGGTCGCAAAGAGTCGGACACGAATGAGCCACTGACACAACCACACGAGTGTTGTGGGATATTGGTCTTTTGGAAAAAACAAGACCAACCCATCTCTCCACCTCTGGACTTCTCAGAACATTTAATGTGCTGATGAGATTTTTTTTTTTAAAGAGGGGTCAGAGCACTGAGCCCTGCCCTCCACCCCGCTCTCCATCCCTGCCTTACCACCAGAGATGTTAAGGATCTAGCCTTCCAGGAGACCCTGGATGGTGCCTGATGAAGTGCACAAGCTTCTCTTCATTCTTGACATTGTCCCCTCCATGTAATCGCGGTATACCTTTTCAGAGTCTAAGCCTAGTCCGCCCCTCTTTGGGAAACCTTCATAGCACTCGCTCCCTTCTCCAGCTCCCAAGGCACCCAAGGTCCGAGCCAGGCCGTCAGCCCCAGGCTGGTGCCCCTCCTGCCTCCGGGGCACAGCAGAACCGTCATCGCATGGAAGCTCGTGGAAGGCTGAGGGGGGAGAGTGGAGAGTCTCCACAGGAAGGCTGCGGACCCAGCCCCCTCCTCGCAGCGAGGTCGCGGCAGAGGCCACTGGCCAGGACGGTCAAGTGTGCGGGCGTTCGAGTTCTGGGAAGGAAATTACTTCAGCCCTAGAGGTAACGTCCTGATCACGTCACCGCTGATTGGCGGAAATATGGTCTTGGCCTCATGGTCCACAGAAAGGAAAAACCACGCAGTTTACGCAAACTGCTCAGACCTAGCAACTTGTACGTTCTCGCTTAATAGTTGCTCTTTTTGTCGTGTATGTAATTGTCACTTCTGCTTTTACCCCGCTCTTCCTCAATGTCCCAGATTTCATTCTTTCTTCACTCTCTTTTTACACTTGAACATCTTTCCCTTAGAAAATGAAAGTGAAGTCGCTCAGTTGTGTGGGACTCTTTTTGACCCTGTGGAGTGTAGCCCACCAGGTTCCTCCCTCCATGGGATTTTCTAGGCAAGAGTACTGGAGTGGGGTGCCACTGCCTTCTCCAGGGGATATTCCTGATCCAGGGATTGAACCTGGGTCTCCTGCATTGTGGGCGGACGCTTTGCCGTCTGAACCACCGGGGAATGTGCATATATTTCTATTGTACTTGCTGACATGCTTATGGAAGAGTTTTGTGCATCTTTCTTTTTTCCTTTTAATTCATTTATTTTACATTTTATTATTATTATTGGCACGCAGGATCTTTGTTCCCTGACCAGGGATCGAACCCATGCCCTCAGAAGTAGAAGCGTGGAGTCCTAACCACTGGAGAGTCAGGGAATTCCCAAGTTTTGTGCTTCTTAATTTTTAAAGTGGATAGGTAAAATGATTTATATATTCTTTCCAAAATATAATGAAAGCCTCTAACTTACACTGCTTATTTTTATATCTAATTGTAATCTTTAAATCATTTTTCCCTCCAGGACCATGGTTCTCAGCTGAGTGGTTCTGTGTCCCCTCCCCCATCCCTGGGACCTTTATTGCAAGTCTGGAGACATTTTTATGGACACCTCTTGGGGGAAGGGAGAAGGCAATGGCACCCCACTCCAGTATTCTTGCCTGGAAAATCCCATGGACGGAGGAGCCTGGTAGGCTGCAGTCCATAGGGTCCTAAGAGTCGGACACGGCTGAGAGACTTCACTTTCACTTTTCACTTTCATGCATTGGAGAAGGAAATGGCAACCCACTCCAGGGTTCTTGCCTGGAGAATCCCAGGGACGGGGGAGCCTGGTAGGCTGCCGTCTATGGGGTCGCAAACACGACTGAAGTGACTTAGCAGCAGCAGCTTGGGGGAGGGCTGCTCCTGGCATCAGACAGTAGGAGCCAGGGATGGGACTAAATATTCTACACAGCACGGAAGAGCCCCACGACAAAGAACTTTCCAACCCACAATGGCACTAATGCTGAGGCTGAGAAACCTGCTTTATAGCCTCCAACACTGAGAAAGTTAAGCCAGGTTTGCCTACAGTTTTAGGGCTGGATTTGGATACAGACTTGCCGAGTCTGGGTTGAATCCTGGCTCCTTTCTTGCTGGTTGTGAGTCTTCGGATCACGTGCTCGACCTCCCTGTGCCCGTCTTCCTCATTTGCAATGGTCGCTCTGAGCCAACACGTGAGAGTGCCAGGAACACTTTATGCATCGTTACTCTTTTCCCCTTTACTTTAGCTCAGTGTGTAAATGTCAATACCAACAGAGAAACTGACCTCCAACTTGTACGTGTTTTCATTGAATACAAGGTAACGTAGCCTGTTAAGGGGAAACTGTGTGTGTGTCAGTTGCTCAGTTGTGTCCGACTTTGCAACTCCACGGACTGTAGCCCGCCAGGCTCCTCTGTCCATGGAATTCACCAGACAAGAATACTGGAGTAGGTTGCCATTCCCTTCTCTAGGGGATCTTCATCACCCAGGGATTGAACTCATGTCTTCTGCTCTGCAGGTGGATTCTCACCATCTAAGCCACTAGGGAAGCCCCTGAGAGGAAAATACCTTGTTTATATTATCCAAGATTCTATATTTTAAACCCTAGAAAACCCTCCAACCAATCTATACCAGAATTATTGCTAATACGGATTCATTCTCTGAAGTTGTAGGGTTTGTTTCCACAATCCGTGATGCAAGAAACCTTGAGAATAGACTGTCTGTATTCTAACCATCTTCCCCTGGCCTGGTATAGAACATGTGGATACGACATGCCTACCAATGTGGGTTTTAAAGGATTCTAGCTTAGTAATTATAGAGCAATTACAAAGGCCATTCACTGACCTCTTCACCTCTTCTGCATAAATAATATGTTTCAATACTGCATCAGACTTGCAGAAACCTATAAAAACTTGGCCTCAGGACTGCAGACATCTTGGGTGGGCATTTGGGTACCATTTCCTCCACGGACCTTCTTATCACACTCAGCTTCTTGTCATACTCACCACCTCTACAACTCATTCACTGTTCAAAGCTCTGGGTCAAAGAGGCCAGGGTTAAAGGTTCCAAGCAGGGGTTGGTTCCAGCCATGGCTGGGGTAATGGAGTTTTAGGTGTAAGTGGGCCGGGAGATCGCAATTATTTCATCAAACACTAATCTAAGGGTTGCTGGCCATGAAGGTACTTTGTAGATGTGGTGTGTGTATGAGTATATAACCATATCCTGTTCCTCTTGGGAACCTGATTAATACAGCTAGCCCACCAGCCCCTTGATGATGGTGATCAGCCACGGACAAGAGAATGGTGGCCACATTCATCATGTGATGTCACCTGGTGTTATGCCCACTGCAGTGTGAATTCTTGCATCAAGAGTTTATGCCTCTTAAGACTTCCGGGCAGTCCAGTGGTTAAGAATTTGCCTTCCAATGCAGGGGATGTGGGATCGATCCCTGGTTAGGGAACTAAGACCCCACAGGCTGTGGGGCAACTAAGCCCATGCGCTGCAACTACCGAAGGAAGACACAAGGAAAGAAGGACAATCTTCCATTCAGTCCTAGTCTAATGACGCCAGCGAGGGAAACGCAAAATTGTGCATCACATCTACGAAAAAAATCACCGTAGCAGAATGCTAACGACCGTTAACACTGGAATATTTACTGTTCACCTACAAGGCATTCAATAAGTGTTATTAATGTTTTAAGTTAAAGCCTATGAGCCAAGCATGATAGTAAAGGATTTACAGGCCAGTGAGTAACGGTGTGGGCTTTATGTTAAATTCAGAGCACTTTATCTTAAATAACATGCAGTCTCATCCCCGAACGACAGAAATAACACCCTCATGACCTGTGGGAAGAGCTGTCCTCTCTGGCCACCTCTGCCCGGACCCTCCCCTCAGCTGGGCTGGAAAAGGAGAAACACAGTAAGTGTCTGTGGGCATAAGTCACGGTGCAGAGTAAGCTTATTTTCTGAAAGCTCAGGAATGCTTCGGAGGGAACTACCTGGGCCACTTCCCTCTTATTTATAACCTCGTCCTTTACTCTGACCAGGCGCACTGGGAGCCTCTTCTTCACCCTCTGTAAGGAATCAGGGACGAGCAATTGCTGCTCTGCATTCAAATGAAGACCTGTCTTGGGCCACTCAGCGTAGGCATCGCTTGGCTCTAGTCTCTAAGACCTTTCTACTCTTATTAACTCGTTGCTCTGTCGCTCAGTCGTGTCCGACTCTGCAGCCCCCTGGACTGTAGCCCACCAGGCTCCTCTGTCCATGGAATTCTCCGGCAAGAATACTGGAGCAGGTTGCCGCTTCCTACTCCTGAGGATCTTCCCAACCCAGGGATCAAACCCTCTACCACTAGCGCCACCTAGGAAGCCCCTGGGATGACTCTTCTAGAACCAGCCTGTTCTATACGGCCTCACTTCCTGATCGACCCAAACTCATCAACAGGGAGCTCCTCTGCCACCTGGTTTCAGGATAGTGGGTCCCGGTCACTGTTTGGGTCACCGCTCTAGCTGCAAGAACCCAGCTTGGGGTCTGACCCAGGCAAGGCTGAGCCGGCCCGCCGCCCCCTCTGGAGATTGGGAGGTGAATTGCAGCCGCCTGCAGAGGCATCCTGCCTTCTAGCCGGCTGCAAGATAACCGCAGGGCAAGGAAGTCATCATCCACCCAGCGGTGTTACAAAGGAAGTCTTGTCCCATTGATCAGCTCCACTTCCTTGGCCACATTGATCTTCCAGGTCCTTCCCAGGGAAAATGAGCTGGCAGGGAAGTGGGGACTGGAAGCTTTTCAAGGGAGACTTAATTCTGCGCCTAATCAGATAAGGCGAAGGTTAAGCAGTCATTCAGGAAAAAGGACAATTTTCCTCGGGATGAGATGAACACTCACCATGGTCCTGAGGGAGATGTCAAAGTACTAAAAGAAAAGGAAGGCACAGGAACTAATTTACTTTTTTGTTTGTTTTTAACGTCTTATTTCTCATTCAAAGAGTACTTTGGGTTAAAAATAGAAGACAGGGGTAAGAAAGTCCCTTGTAACGACTAGGGAAGACGGTCTCGTGTCTCGTATTATCACTCTGTTTTCAAGGCTGTCGTCTGAATTCCAGTCTTCCGTTGCAGCTCAGTCAGCAGAGACTCTGCCTGCAGTGCAGGACACCGGCTTCGATCCCTGGGTCGGGAAGATCCCCTGGAGAAGGAAATGGCGACCCACTCCAGTATCCTTGCCTGGAAAATCTCATGGACAGAGGAGCCTGGGGGCTGCAGTCCATGGGCTTGCAAAGAATCGGGTACAACTCAGCGATTAACACTTACCTACTTACTTACTTATCTGAATTCCCCATCACAAGCCCTACCCATCTATGAGGTGTGAGGAATCCCCAGCGGGTGCCCAGCCTCTGGCTTCTGGAGCAGAGCTTTCCAAAATCCCACAGGCATTGGCCGCACCCAGCCATGCTGTTACCGTGAGGTCTGAGTGGCATGAACCTGCTGTTTTAACTGCTCCAGGTGATGCTGAGGCTGCCCTGGGGTGCAGGGGTAGGTGAATTAACGCACCCCAACTAACTGGTCCTGCTCTCAGCTCTGTAAATACATTAGCTCTACTAAGTCTCTGAAGAGTGCAAGGGGAAGTCCCCATTTTAAAGCTAATCAGTTAGACTTCGGTCACCATTCACCCATAGCTAACGCCCTATTTCCAATGTTCTTAAGTGGTACAAGGACACATGCCTCAGCCCACCATTCATCTGAGCCTTTGAAGGCGCATCTCATGTGTCTCCTCCTCCAGGAGGCTGTCCAGGCCTGGGAAGCCGGGACAAGGTGGCTTTCCTATATATGCCCAGTACGCACTGCCATATATTTGCTCTGGATGCATGGTTATCTATAACTTTCTAGCAAGTGTCCCAAAACGTAATGCCTCGAAAACAACAATATACATTTATTATCTCTGACAATTTCTGGAGTCAAGAATTCAGGAGTGATGTGACTAAACAGTTCTGGCCTGGAGACTCTCGGGAGGTATGCCCATCAACAGCTAACTGGTTTCAGAAGATATGATACATATATATACATACACACAACACACACAGAGGAAATGGAATATTACTCAGCCATAACAACAGAATGAAATGCCATTTGGAATGAAAGAATGACAAGCAACAGATGGACCTAGACATTATCATACTAAGACAAGTAAGTCAGCTAGATGAAGACAAATATCACAGGATACTACTGATGTGCGGAATCTAAGAACAAATGATACAGGTGAACTTGTTTACAAGACAGAACCAGACTCCCACCATAGAAAACAAACATGTTACCGAAAGAGAGGGAGGGATGGATGGAGAGATAAACTGGGAGGTTGGGATGAACATATATCCACCACTAAATATAAAATGAGTAAACAGCAAGGGCCTACAGCACACGGAACTATGCTCAGTGTCTTGTAATAACCTATAATGCAAAAGAGTATAACAACGATCTGTTGTTCAGTCACTGAGTCATGTCCGGCTCTTTGCGACCCCATGGACTGCAGCACCCCAGGCTTCCCTGTCCGTCACTACCTCCCGGAGTTTGCTCAGATTCATGTCCACTGAATCAGTGATGCCATCCAACCATGTCACCCTCTGCCCCCGCCCTTATCCTGTCGCCTTCAATCTTTCCCAGATTTTATATATATACATATGTGAATCGCTTGGCTGCACACTTGAAAGTAACACAGCACTGTAAATTACAATTCAATTTAAAAAGAAAGAAAGAGATATTTTTAGAGTTGACTGGGGTGGAGGATCTGACTTCAAGGTGGCCGCTCACAGGGCTGGTGCTGCGGTGGGTTCCTCCGTTCCTCTTCTCGGGGTCTCTCTTGGGGCACCCTGAAGGTCCTCCCCTGAAGTGGTGGGCTGCCCCAGCAAGGGAGTGGGAGGTAGGGGGAAAGTCAGGCTGCACCTTTCTGGGTCTCGCCTTAGAAGTCACAGACTGCTCTCTAGGCTCAGTTTTCTAGAAGAGTCACTAAGTCCTGCCCACTCCTAGAGTGAGAGGAATCAGGTCCCGCTCTCTGCAGGGAGGATGGTCAGGCATTTAAAATTCCTGTCCTGCAACAGATCGTGCCTTCTAAAGACGGCTGTGCTTCTGCTCCTCTGGAAGGAAGTGGTTGCCCCACGGAGAGGCAGAATCGAATTCCCCGCCCCTCGATTCCCAGAGGGCCACAAACATGCTTGTAACCAACAGGACGTGGTGGCAGCAAAGGTCGGCTCTCGAGGCTAGGTCATAAAAAGCAGAGCACGTCGCCCTGAGCTAGGACCCTCGCTTTGGAAGCCGGGCATTGGCAGCTAGGAAATCCTGCTACCTCGAGCTTGCCGCACCGTGAGGACACCCAGGCCACACGGAGAGAGTGTGCAATTAACAACCTCAGCTGACATCCCGGCCAACAGCCCAGACCTGTGAGGAATGACACCCTCAGGGTTCCAGCCCCCAGCTCTGGAATCTTCCCACTGAGAACCAGACCTCCTGGAGCAGAGTCTAACTGTTCCCACAGGCCCCTGTTCAGATTCCTGACCCACGGGGTCCATTGGCATGGAACGGTTGCCTGAAGCCACTAGATTTGGGGGGTTGTCTTGTTACACAGCAAGTGATAACTGGAACACACACTGCATCATGATTGTCTATTCTCTCTCTCCCTGAAGATCCTTGGCCTGCAAGCTCCTCGGGCTTGTGTCGTCATCCTTCTTATAACACCAGCACTCGGAATAGTGCCTGGCATGTAATATGTGTTAAGCCAATGTTTGTTAAGTGAATAATTAGTAAGAGTTCATACAGTTTTGCTAGGATAGTTGTTTTTGGCTGGAATTCATAAGAACCATGGTGGTGGCTCAGATGGTAAAAAATCTGCCTGCAATGCAGGAGACCTGAGTTTCATCAATGGGTCCAGAAGATCCCCTGGAGAAAGGAATGGCTACCCACTCTAGTATTCTTGCCTGGAGAATTCCATGGACAGAGGAGCCTGGTGGGCTACAGTCCATGGAGTCGCAAAGAGTCAGACACAACTGATCTATTAACACTTTGACTTTCATGGTTGGAAGAGAACTTCGCCTGTCCAGGTAGGATACCCATCTCCCTGCTGGAGAGGTGTTTGTTGCACTTTCATCCCGCCCTCTTGTGACCTTCCAAATTCACCCTGAAAGCATTTAATCAGGAACTCTCTGCTGCCCTGCAAAGATGTACACCATTAACATAAATAAACAAACCATGATTATAACCGTGGTCGAGACCACAAAGCCAAAAAGATATTTATGTTACCTTTGATTCTAGGCTGTTAAACGTCTGGAAAGCAATTTCCAACTCTTGAGTTGATTTTACCTTCTTAATTTTAGATATTTAGATTATACAGGCTGGAAGTTGTGTTTAAAATTTTTTCTTAGTTGCATTCAAGAGTTTTTCTTAGTTGCATTCAAGATCAATGCATTTGATCTTCATATTAATAAATGTACAAAGGGGATTACGGCACAAACGGGGTTAATAGTGCGTTGGTTAACATTTTGCATTATCTTTCTGAAAATGTGGAGTTCATTTTAAACAAGCCTTAAATTTAAGAAAATGGCATCCAGTTAGTCTGCATGGAAGTTTCAACCACTTCATTTTCAAAATGTTCTTCAGTTGCTCCAGTGCCTTTTTTTGGATTTTGTTTTGCCTATTTTGTTGGATTTAATAATGAATACCTCCAATTTAGTATTCATGCAACCAATTTTATAACCAGCTCCAGCCTTGAAGGTAAATACTCCAGTTATTACTAATCCCCCCCACCAAGTCTCCCTTTCCTTCTATATTTACCCGGAAGCCACAGACAATTATCTGGAAACTGCACTCAGCCTTCATTACCTCATTTTCTCATGATTAAGTTTAACTCTCCCAAATTTTACAAATGCTAATTAAATCTTAAAAAGCAAACAAAACGTCAATCAAGACTGATCTACAGTTGTTTGTCATCAGCAGCTGTTAAAAAAAAAAAGTGTTTTCTCAAACTCAAAAAATGTAGATGCTTTGGTGTCAAGCATAGTAGATATATGCTATGATGCGGCTGACGAAAGAGACAGGAATTTTTCCCCCCCAGAATTAAATGTGTATTTGCAGTGAATCCAAGCTTCATCCCTTTATCCCCACTGTACTACCCTGTAACTATGCTGCTGCTGCTGCTAAGTCGCTTCAGTCATGTCCGACTCTGTGCGACCCCATAGACGGCAGCCCACCAGGCTCCCCCGTCCCTGCTCTCCCTGTAACTATGAGAGTCAGCTAAAAGAATAATTTCAGTTACAGCTAGTTCACAATCACCCCCAAATCTGAAAGATAACCAAGCTTAAAAATAAACCTGCTGTGAACGCCTACGTAACACTGTTGATTAAAGAGCCCTGGGGAGAAACCAAAGATGGCTCAGGCCTCAGCCTCACGGCTGGAGACTGGGCAGGGGGACCTGATGGTCCATCTACGGGCACTCGATGTTGCAAAGAAATGCCAGCTTGCCCAGGACGAAACAGACAAATGACTCACTGCCATGACTGACCCCAAAACACATCCCTTCCACCCCTTGTCCCTCCCGCCTCCCTTCCAGGCCGCCCCACCACACACAGTAGGCATGTCCAGCCCCCTGGCCGCAGGGTCCCAGACAAGCTGCTCTCCAGGCTCAGCTGGGGAACAGAGGCCATGGACAGATGGCCAGCACTAAGCCCAAGTTTCCTTTCACCTCCATCTCCCGATGCTGAGGCTTGAGCAGTCTTTTTCTGTGTTGACTCTGGGCAATAACTCAGGCAATATGAAGGGTGACCCAGAGGGACACTTTAAGGTTAAAAGTCTGTAAGAGCAACACTCTCTGGAGAGAGAGTGCAGAGGCTCCGAAGCACATCTCAACTGAAAATGAATCCAGCTACTTCTATAAGGATGAGACGGTTGGATGGCATCACTGACTCACATCACAACTCCTGAGCAAACTCCAGGAGATGGTGATACACAGGGAAGCCTGGCATGCTGCAGTCCATGAGGTCGCAAAGAGTTGGACATGACTGCGTGACTGAACAGCACCACCGCTCTGATCCCCATTAGCAAAGAAAGGCCCAAGTGGGGGACCATTTTCAGGCCTTAACGAGGCATCTCCCTCAATTCCTCTACCTGCTGGGTGGTGTCAGAGATGACTGGCTGGGGAGCTGGAACTTTCACCACCCTCCAGTGGGAACCAGTCCCCCTGCCTCGGACATAACAAGGCACCCCTTCAGGGTGGTATTAGTGGAAGCCTGCAGGGAGCCCAGGTGCCCACTCTGCCCAGCAATGAGGAGGCACCCTCCACCCATCCAGGGTGTCCATGGAGATGCGGTAGGGAACACGTCCTTCCACCCCTGCCAGGCAGTAAGCAAGGCAATAATGCCTCCTCGCACTAACTCCGTGTCAGAGAAAGCCTGCTGAAATAGGCTGAAATGATATCCAGAATCTCAAACCATAAGGCCCCAAATATCCAGGATACAATGGAAACACTGTACAAGCAAGAGCCAGGGAAGTCTCAACCTTAATGAGAAAAGACAGTTGACACAGACCCACACTGAGACTGGTGTGTTTGAACTGTGGTGTTGGAGAAGACTCTTGACAGTCCCTTGGACTGCAAGGAGATCCAACCAGTTAATCCTAAAAGAAATCAGTTCCAAATATTCATTGCAAGGACTGATGCTGAAGCTGAAACGCCAATACTTCGGCCACCTGATGCTAAGAACTGACTCATTGGAAAAGACCCTGATGCTGGGAAAGATTGAAGGCAGGAAGAGAAGGGGACGACAGAGGATGAGATAGTTGGATGGCATCACCGACTCAATGGGCATGAGACTGAGCAAGCTCCAGAAGTTGGTGATGGACAGGGAGGCCTGGCGTGCTGCAGTCCATGGAGTCGCAAAGAGTCAGAAGTAACTGAGGAACTGAACTGAACTGAACTAGACACTGAGACAACACAGACGTTGGAATTATCTAACAGGAATTTTAAAGAGGCCATCATAGAAATGCTTCAACAGCAATTAAGAACACACTTGAAGTAAAGGAAGAGTAGAAAGTCTTGGCAAATAAACAGAAGATACAAAGTAGAGCCAGATGGCAATTTTGGAACTGAAAAAGCAAAAACTAAGGGAAGAAACACAACTGATGGACTCAAAAGAGGAAAGAATCAGTGAACTTGAAGAACAGAAAAAATTAGCCAATCTGAATAACAAAGAAAAGAGGCTGAAAGGGTAGAGCAAGATAGTCCTTCTGGTTACTTGATGGGCTATTCCAAGGAATCCCATGGTTCCTAAAAAGTATAACGCTATTATCCAGGTATTATTTCCAATACAGATGTGAATTTAAGAGTCTTACATTTTCTCCTGTGAAAAACAGTGGGCACGCAATCAGCAATTCTACAAACCCTCTGGAAGTAAATTTGCTAAAACCTCTTTTGCTGCCCTTGAAAGTAGCAATGGAATCAGTCACTGAAAAGATAAGAGCACCTCTTATCTAGTGCACTGGTTTGTACCCTCCTGTCCTCTGGTGAGCACCAGGGCCTCTCCCCTCCCCCAACAATGAAGCAAGTCTGAGGGAAACAAACCTCCCAGGTCACAACATGATGGGTGTCCAGGCCTTTTTGGGGTACCAGCTGTCATTCAGGGCACCAAGTTATGCTGTGAGATACTATAAAGCTGAGCCGTGAGATGCTTGCATGGCTGCACGCTCAGCTCAGTTCAATTCAGTCTCTCAGTCGTGTCCAACTCTTCACAGTGCCATGGACTGTGGGCACGCAAGGCTCCTCTGTCCATGGAATTTTCCAGGCAAGAACACTGGAGTAGGGTGCCATTTCCCACTCCAAGAGATCTTCCCAACCCAGGGATCGAACCCATGTCTCTGCATTGGCAGGCAGACTCTTTACCACTGTGCCATCTGGAAACCCCATAAAGCTGGGTAACCATGCTGCTGCTAAGTCGCTTCAGTCATGTCTGACTCTGTGCAACCCCATAGACAGCAGCCCATGAGGCTCCCCCATCCCTGGGATTCTCCAGGCAAGAACACTGGAGTGGATTGCCATTTCCTTCTCCAATGCATGAAAGTGAAAAGTGAAAGTGAAGTCGCTCAGCCGTGTCCGAGTCTAAGGACCCCATGGACTGCAGCCTACCAGGCTCCTCCGTCCATGGGATTTTCCAGGCAAGAGTACTGGAGTGGGGTGCCATTGCCTTCTCTGAGGGTAACCATATTTGATAAAACAAATCACAATGGATTCATTCTTTCAACAAATATTTATTCGTGCTGCTGGATGTCAAGCACTGTTCTATACAGCAGGGATATGGATGGGACCTAGGGACAGAAAGATCTGAAATACGCTCAAATTCTGGTGGCGTCGGGGCAGGGAGGGATGGAGAGAAATGATGATGAACAATCGAAATAATGAATTAGTTCAGTACAAAGTGACATTCCTCTGCTTACAAAAAAAAAAAAAAGGTGGTTTAGCGTAAAGGGAATGCAGATGGGAGTCAGGGTCGATGGGGCAAGAGATGGAAAAAATCCCAGGGAACGAGAGTGGTGACCCACTGGCAGAGCGGGGGAAGTGTGAGAAGGGCTTCAGGGCACGGTGGTGAACTCGTGGGCCACACCCCTCCGGGAGCGGGCAAACAGCCTGCAGCCTGAGTGGGAGCTCAGGACTAAGACACATGGATTCAGAGTCCTCCAGGCAGGGCCTCGAGGATCCGTATCCTTCGTGTTCTTAGAAGAGGCAGAACCACGAGAACTGAGGGACCGCCGTTTCTGAGGCTTTCTTACCCTCCCCCAGTCGCAACCCTGCTGGCCTTGCTCAAAGTGAGGCTGGGTTGGGTTCTAATTCTAGTAGGAAGGACACTGTCAGTCAGTTTAAAGAAGGTTTTTCTGAAAATCAACTTTACATTTCAGTCTTTTTAAAATATGAAATTAACTACCAAGAAAAGCACTGTAGTACTAAAAAGGGAAGCTATGTGATGTTCAGATAGGTCTCGAGAGATGTTTCTACGGGGAATTAGCCCCCAACAGGTGTTTGTATGCCTGTCTCTGCAATGTTAGCCATGTTCCCTTTTTATTCCCACCTTAAAGTCCTTTGTTCTTTTTTCCTTATTTTTTACTTGAAGTAGAGTTGATTTACAATGCTGTGTTAGTTTCTGGTGTACAGCAAAAGTGATTCAGTTATTATTATCATTCATATATATTCTTTTTCATCCTCTTTTCCACTATTAAGATACTGAATACAGTTGCCTGTGCTGTACAGTAGAATCTTGTTGTTTGTTTTATACACAGTAGTGTGTATCTGCTCTTTCCAAACTCCTGATTTATCCCTCCCCCTTCCTTCCTCTCTGATAAACAGAAACCTGTTTTCTATGTCTGTGCATCTGTTTCTGTTTTGTAAATTAGTTCATTTGTAGTACTTTTTAGATTCCACATACAAGTGATATCATAAGGTATTTGTCTTTCTCTTTCTGACTTACTTTACTTAATGTGCTAATCTCTGGGTTCGTCCATGTTGCTACAAATGGCATTATTTAATTTAAAGTCCTTTGTTCTTAACAGCTCAATGCAACACATACATACACATTCCAGATGATATTAACATCTGCAGATCTGCAGGCTTTTCGCCCCCACAACACTCAAAATTTAAGGCAGAATCCAATAAGGAATAAACAACTCCTATCTCTGGAGGTCAAATCTGCATTCACCTCAAAACAACAATAACAACAACCAAAAAAAAAAATGGGCTTGCAATGGTCAACTTGATTGAAAAAGTAACCATCATTCAGATTTTCAAGATTCATAGGTACAGAAAAAAATTTAGAAGAAATAGAAAATAAGACGTGCTCGAAAGAAAACTATTGAGCACTGATGGATTTAAATAAAGAATCTTTCCCAACTATTTACATTAGGCACAAAAATAATCTTAATTCCATCAATTCACAATTGGTAACATTCAAACAGAAGCCTGGATGAAATGCTAGCTGCCCAACAGGAAAGAACCGCGAACAATAAGATGGAGCCGTGTAATCAGAACCACCGCTGTGAATGGAAGCAAAGAGGGTGAGTTCATGCTGGAAGAAATCCCTGCAACTATCACCATGACCTTGGGGGTCAGTTCTTGGAAAAACACATCACATCCAGCAAGGAAGACTGGCTCTGCCAAGGAAGTAGAAATGCAAACCAAAGAGGAAAAGCTGGGTCACCCATGAATCAGCCTGAAATCTGGTGATAGCATGAGAAAGACTTCTCATCAGAAGTGGAAACCTGACTCGGGAAATGGGTCTCCTCCTCCAGGGGACAGATAGATGCAGCGGGAAATCCCAGAGCCTGGCTCGAAGGTGATAACACAGACCCTTCCTCTCCTGCTGGAACTGATCGCCGCGCTCACATCAATTTCTCCAACAGCCTGTGATACAGGGTGTGCCACGGGGCTGCATTAAAGGCTTTTGTGAGCACTCCCTTGTGAGGAAAGTGCTGCCCAGCCACTAGAAAGAGTTTTTGCAAATTTAACTATAAACTATGTTTATGACCGTGACAAAGGCAGGAAGAGGAGGAGGTTTCTGCTGTCTGCTGTTCCTCATCTTGACAGCCTGCACCCAACGTCACACAGTGAGGCGCTGGGGCCAGAACAGGGGCCTCTGAAGGCACTGGCCAGGTGAGACTGAGAACAAGGCTTTGAACTAGATAGGGCACGAGGGCACTGGGGCATCTGAGCGATCCTGCAGAGGCAGAAACCAATCCCAGCCTCCCGTCTGCCTGAGCTGAGCTGAATTTGGGGGTAAGTCACTTCTTTGGTCTACTCTGTGCTTCCCTATCTGTGCGTTGGAAGAAGTCCACTGGCATCACTTCTGGACTCGCAGGAGCTGCCAAGGGCATGTTTAGTCCTCAGGGCCAGCAGTGATGTGCCTGGCGCCTGCACTCTGCCATCAGCATCCCTCCTGGGGTAGTGCCTGCGAGAAGAACAATGTTTCAAAGCGTCCTGTGCTGTGCTTCCGGGGAGAAAAGTATGCCCTTGCCACCTCCCAAGCCTATTCTGCCAGCTTTCCTTAGACAGAGCTGAGGAAAAGGCAACAGGACCTGTACTTCCCTGATGGCCCAGTGTTTCAGAACCTGCCTTCCAATGCAGGGGACTCCAGTCTGGTCCCTGGTCGAGAAACTAAGATCCCAAGTGCCACAGGGCAAAGAAGCCCTTGGGCCACAACCAGAGAAGCCCTCGTGCCTCAGTGAAGACCCAGCGCAGCCAAAACACAGGCAGCAGACCTGCCAGGGCAGTTTTGTAAAAGAGTCCACACACAGCTCAGAGAAGCGACCCGCTCCAGTACTCTTGCCTGGAAAATCCCATGGGTGGAAGGAGCCTGGTGGGCTGCCGTCTATGGGGTCGCACAGAGTCAGACACGACTGAAGCGACTTAGCAGCAGCAGCCGCACACAGCTTGATGCCAACAAGTGTTTCCTTAGTAAGATTATAACCATCCTCTTTATATAATATTTTAAATACTGATTTAAATCTCCCAAAGGGAAGATCTAGAGGCTCCTCATTTCTACAGACCTAAGCAACAATTGTAACACTCATTATTAGCTGAGTCCTGTGAAGAAGTTGGCTTAAAGCTCAGCATTCAGAAAACTAAGATCATGGCATCTGGTCCCATCACTTCATGGAAAATAGATGGGAAAACAGTGGAAACAGTGGCTGACTTTATTTTTCTGGGCTCCAAAATCACTGCAGATGGTGACTCCAGCCATGAAATTAAAAGACGCTTACTCCTTGGAAGGAAAGTTATGACCAACCTAGACAGCACATTAGAAAGCAGAGACATGACTTTGTCAACAAAGGTCTAGTCAAGGCTCTGGTTTTTCAGTGTCATGTATGGACGTGAGAGTTGGACTATAAGAAAGCTGAGCACCGAAGAACTGATGCTTTTGAACTGTGGCGTTGGAGAAGACTCTTGAGAGTCCCTTGGACTGCAAGGAGATCCAACCAGTCCATCCTAAAGGAGACCAGTCCTGGGTGTTCATTGGAAGGACTGATGCTGAAGCTGCAACTCCAATATTTTGGCCACCTGATGCGAAGAGCTGACTCATTTGAAAAGACCGTGATGCTGAGAAAGATTGAGGGCAGGAGGAGAAGGGGACGACAGAGGATGAGATGGTTAAATGGCATCACCAACTCAATGGACATGAATTTGGGTGGACTCCGGGAGATGGTGATGGACAGGGAGGCCTGGCGTGCTGCGGTTCATGGGATGGCAAGGAATCAGACACGACTGAGCGACTGAACTGAACTGAACTGTCCTGAAACACAATGGCACCCTAGTGGGAGAGGGACGGTGTGAGTGGCAACAGGAAGGAGGCATGTGGTGGGAGTTCGGGTCACACGGGGCGCGGGCAGTGCTGACTGTCACCTGGCCACCGGGACGGGTCCATGTGGGCAGCACGGCCCCTGGCCGGAGCGCAGCCAGCACGGGCTGGACCAGAGGTTTCTGGCTCTTTGATCCTCTTCCAGGGCTGAGCCATGTCTCGCAAAAGACCTTCATGTCCCGAACTGAGTAGCCGTCCCTTCCAATTACTTCCTCCAGATAATTAGGATGCTTACAAACATGTGACTACAACTTCTTTGAACAGATTAAATTCCCGTTTCTCCCACTAGAGGCAGGACGAGCGAGAGAAATTAGGGAGGAAACCCAGCACTCGCATCCGCCTGGCTCCACCCTGGGCCTGGATGCGGTCTGGAGGGTGGCAGGAAGCTTTCATCACAGGTCTCCACCTCAGCCCTCCCCCAGCACACCCTCCATCTGACACCCGAGACAGTTCTGCAAGCACACGCAAGCAGCGGAATGCCCCTGAATTCAATTCCGTCAGCAATTATGGAGCACCTTCTGTTGAGCACGGCCCAGGCGTTGTGCTCGCGGGGCTGGGTGCACAGGGATGAGGGGCCCCAGCTTCTGACCTCAGGTACCGGTGCCCCCACGTCTCTCCTTAGCTGCACTTCCCACCCCCAGCTCCATGCCTCCTGACTTCCAGGTGCCAGGACCACATGCTCCTCGGGGACTTAATCCCTGTGCGTTCACATCACCGGCCCTGTGTCTACTAGTTCTTTCTGCTTGTCAGCTTCCCCCCTCCCTCCTCCCAGCCCTCCTCCCCTCCCCTCCCTCCTCCCTCCTCCCTCCTCCCAGCCCTCCTCCCCCCCTCCTTTCCCTTCTCCCTTTCCCCCTCCCTCCTCCCTTCCCTCCTCCCCTCTTCCCTGCCCTCTCTCCCTCTCCCCTTCCCTCCTCCCTCTCTCTTTTCCTCCTTCCTCCCTTTATTTCTCCTAAATATACTCTGCCCATCTTTCATGACTGAAATGCCATGAATCAGGCCGGAGCTGTGAGACACCCAAAAGGAAACTGACAAGGAACTGATGACGGGAAAGCCTAAAGTCAAGGAAAGCACGCCGTGAGAACAGCACCTTCAGCAGGTGGAGGACAGGATCCAACCCAGCCAGCGCTAGGGAGTCGGGGAGGAGGTGAAGACTCAGGTGGAATCCCGGAGGAACAGCATCTTAAAAAAGACAGCTGAGGGACCAGACGCTGTCTGAGCATCTCTGGAGTTTTCATGAGTACAGCCCAGTACAAGGGAGGGGAGGGTGGTATGAAGGCCACTTCACTCGCAGATGAAACAGCCGGAGGATACACGGAGGTGGCTGAGAGCTGTCTGCCCCAGGGCAGGAGACTGGGGCCCCAGTGCCCCGCCTCCACTCAGCTTTCCTCCCAGGCCCTGACAGCACTGCCCTGGCTCCCGCGATCTGCTCATTTGCGCCCAGCCCTGCCCACACCCCCAGCGTGGAATCACAGCTCTTTCTCCAACAGAGGCAGCACCAACATTGTTTCTGGTCCAGATGCGTCCCAGTCTCCTTTGTCAGACTATGAAGGAGCCTTGTCAGATCTGCAGTGACGTGAACCCTCCGAAGCCTCGCAAGATCGGCTTTAGTTCAATGTCATCTTTTGTTAGTCTTCTGAAACCCCCACTGTCGACAGGCCATGGAGCAAGAGAGAAGACAGTAGGTCTGAGCCAGAACACAGAACAGCCTTCCATTTCTGGGGGCAGAGGAAGGTTGACACCCTTCATAGAAGGATGAACATAGAAAAGTTTTACCTGTGGACATAGATTTAACTTGCTTTTGTCTACTCCATCCAAGCTGAAGTGCATATGGAGTGGTTCAGTTCAGTTCAGTCGCACAGTCGTGTCTGACTCTTTGTGACCCCATGGACTGCAGCATGCCAGGCTTCCCTGTCCATCACCAACTCCCGGAGTTTACTCAAACTCATGTCCGTTGAGTCGGTGATGCCATCCAACCATCTCATCCTCTGTCATCCCCTTCTCCTCCTGCCTTCAATTTTTCCCAGCATCAGGGTCTTTTCAAATGAGTCAGCTCTTCGTGTCAGGTGGCCAAAGTATTGGAGTTTCAGCTTCAACATCAGTCCTTCCAATGAATACCCAGGACTGATCTCCTTCAGAATAGACTGGTTGGATCTCCTTGCAGTCCAAGGGGCTCTCAAGCGTCTTCTCCAACACCACAGTTCAAAAACATCAATTCTTCGGTGCTCAGCTTTCTTTGTAGTCCAACTCTCACATCCATACATGACTACTGGAAAAATCATAGCCTTGACTAGACAGACCTTTGTCCACAAAGTCATGTCTCTGCTTTTGAATATGCTGTCTAGGTTGGTCATAACTTTCCTTCCAAGGAGTAAGCGTCTTTTAATTTCATGGCTGCAATTACCATCTGCAGTGATTTTGGAGCCCCCAAAAATAAAGTCAGCCACTGTTTCCACTGTCTCCCCAAACCCACAGGCTAAGGCAGTGATCTTCAAATAATTTTGATCATTTAAGTTGAAAAATTAAACAGGCACCATTAGCATATACAAATTTTATACACATAAAATTTTGCTTTGTATAATTTATAAAATATATGCAATTTTTAAATCTTATCCATATATACTACTGTTGCTGTTGTTTAGTCGCTAAGTTGTGTCCAACTCTTTTGTGACCCCATGGACTGTAGCCCGCTAGGTTCCTCTGTCCATGGGATTCTCCAGGCAAGAATACTGGAATGGGTTGCCATTTCTTCTTCCAGGGAATCTCCTTGACCCAGGGATGGAACCCACTTATCTCCTGCACTGCAGGCAGATTCCTTACCACTGAGCCACATGGGAAGCCCTATATCTATGATAAATGGAATATAAATTAGAAGCTCTAAGGTTTTCTTTCTATAATCTATGGCTTGTTTTCCCCCCGGGGAATACCCAGCCCACTTTGAAGAACACACCCAACTGTCTTATCGAGTTACAAGACACCAAAGTCAAACTTACAACCTAATTTGAAAGCCGTAACCCAAGTCACAAGTGAAATTTAATGCTTGCAAAAACAAACGGGCACCTTGGCTGAGAATTAATTTATTTATAAACCACTTCAACAGCTCAGACACCTTGCTCCAAGGCAAGCATCTGCTCATACAACTCAGTATCACAGTTGTATTCTTAAATCTGCTGTTTCTTTAACACGTCTTAACATGTCTATTTGAAGTTGTGAGTGATTAAGCTTTCTATTTAAAATACCAGGTCATTTTTTTGTAGGAACAATCACACATACACCCTGCACTGTGAGTAAAACGTATATATTTACGTGTGTGCACAAATATGGGGCTTCCCAGGTGGTGTAGTGGCAAGGAATCCACCTGCCAAGGCAGGAGATGCAGGAGACTCTGGTCCCAACCCTGGGTTGAGAAGATCCCCTGGAGAAGGAAACGGCAACCCACTCCATATTCTTGCCTTGGGAAATTCCATGAACAGAGTGTGGCAGGCTACAGTCCATGGGGTTACCAAAGAGTTGGACACGCCTGAGTGAGCACACACGCACACACACACATATTGAAGATGCAGAAATGGATTGTTACTCATAATAAATGCTACAGCATAGTTACATTACTCTATTTTAAAAATCCAGGGCCCTTATCTATCACATCTCCTTTCAGTGGATCAATTGCATGAGACCGGCTGTATATTCACTATGCTTCCAATTGCCAGGTGTATCAACTACTTAGCTGCGATATTTATCGATGAATTGATCTGATAACACACTGATGTAATCATCAGTTCTCAAGGGCAGTATTTTTTCCCCTATGCAGACAAAGAAGTGTTGGCACAAAAGGCTAATTTTATAACAAGCTTTGTGCGGGAAAGGGGAGCAAAGTAAATGTCCCATTCTAGATAGAATCTTTCCACTAGGAATCAGGCTGGAGTGTAACACTGATTAGGAAGAAAAGACATTGGATCTGAACGAAGCTAGGAAGACAGCTTTCTGGATGCTTCCGAATGAAAGACACAGGCGTGTGCAAGCCACCGGAACAGACTTCCTGGGTCAGATGACTTCATTCCTGTTACTTGTTTGCGCAAAGCAGGGAGAGGAAGAAAAGATTTGTTGTTCCTTTAATGGCCAGAGAGGCTGTTACTAGGACAGACCTGAGCATTGCTTTACAGACTGGCTTCCACACTTGATCCATTCGCCTCAGAGAACTCCCTCCAAGTTCGAAGGAGGGTTTCATTCTGGTTCTCCCAGGCAGACTGCTTTGGGGATTGGCCAAAGCAGTTCTGGACTTCAGAGTACTCAGAGAGATAAATGTAAACACCAGTTAAAAATACAAGGAAAACAGGGGGAAAGAAACCCAGCAAGACTTCATCTCCATCATCAAAGCTCCTCTGCACGGGCCAGCCCGGCTGCACACAGTCGCCAGCTCCACTTCACTCACGGACTTTAAGAAGCAGGAAGGAGGGCTTCTGTGGCTTGGCACTTAAACACAAACAAGGCCTTCAGTCTGTGTAAGCTCTCATTCCCTGTACTGCCAGTGAAACAACTGGGAGTGGGGGAAGCCAGGTGAGGTGGGAGGAGAGGGAAATAAACAGCACCAGCTCTGCCAGTGCCAGAGAACGGCCTTCACTTGGCACTTCACACGCACAGTGAGAGGGAAAAAGACCTGGATCACAGAGTGACGGTGTTCTGGGACTGCTATAAAGTACCCCAAAAGTGTTAGTTACTCACCCGTGTCCGACTCTGTGCGACCCCGTGGACTGTAACCCGCCAGGCTCCTCTGTCCATGGGATTCTGCAGGCAAGAATACTGGAGTGGGTTGCCATTCCCTTCTCCAGGGGATCTTCCCCACCCAGGGATCAAGCCCAGGTCTCCCACATTGCAGGCAGATTCTTTACCAACTGAGCCATCAGGGAAGCTCTAAAGTTCCCCAAACTGGGGCCTTAAAACAAGAAATACATCGGGTTTTAATCCACCAGAATTTCTGTTCTTAAACACTTGGTGTGGCCAGGGCTGCCTCCCTGGAGGCTTTGGGGCACCTGCTCTCCTGGCTTCCGGTCTCCATGTTTTCACACCGTCCTCCTCTGGGCCTGTTGCCTCTGCATCTATTTGGGGTTGTTATTCAGTCGCTCAGTCATGTCCGACTCTTTGCAACCCTATGGACTGCATCATGCCAGGCCTCTCCGTCCTTCACCATCTCCCAGAGCTTGCTCAAACTCATGTCCATTGAGTCCGTGATGCCATCCAACCATCTCATCCTCTGCTGTCCCCTTCTCCTCTTGCCTTCAACCTTTCCCAGCATCAGGGTCTCTTCCAGTGAGTTGGCTCTTCATAACTGGTGGCCCAAGTATTGGAGCTTCAGCTTCAACATCAGTCCTTCCAGTGAATATTCAGGGTCGATTTCCTTTAGGATGGACTGGTTTGATCTGCTTTCATGATCTCCCCTTTTACAGACACTGCCCTTAGCCGTAAAGTACTGGGGCCCACCCGCAGGACCGCATCTCAATTTGACGATGAGTGAAGACTCAGCTTCTGAATAAAGCCCTATTGACAGGCGCAGAGTAAGAACATATACATCTTCTGGTGCGGGGCAGGGGTGGGGGGGACCCTGGGGACCCAGGGACGCAGCTCTGGGCACTTTCTCTCGCCTCCACTGTCCTTGGTCACTGCGGCGATGAGAGTCGAATATGCTCTAGGCAGGCCCTGAAGGCGAGGCCTGAACATCGCATCACTCCTGGGCCCAGGAATGGGGAGCCCCCGCCAGCACACAGGAGGCTTTCTCACAAACACACACACAGTGCATGAAAGGCCCACTTTATATTTCCCTTTTCTAACCCCTTTCCTAGCTAATTCTTTCTGTTGTCTGGGCTTTTATTTTGTTTGGGTCTTTTTTTTCCCCCAGTTAATAAATACTTGGTATAAAGGCAATTAAGAAAACTCATCTCTAATTCTGATGCCTTAAAGCAGCACTCCGATCAACTTACTTACAGTCTGTATTTATGAAATTGGTATTACACGGCACCATTTTGCCTCATGCTATTTTTACGTAATATTATACTTAGGGTGCAACATGGTTCAAGGAAATAATGACCCACCTGGGTATCTTCCTATAAAAGATTATGTGTGAACAGATCTTTAAAAAAAAAAAAAAATTAACAGTTTCTCAAGGCACATTTCAAACAGAGCTGCTCAGGGCAAGACAAAAATAAACCTTGAAGGAAACGGATGGTTTACACGGCTTGGAATTTCCGGAGATGGCTCTGTGGGTGCGTCCATGGACCAAGCCCGAGGTGGACCAGCCACGCTGGGCGCCACTGGACACCACTGTCCTCCAGGCCATGGGTGGAGGACACCCAGCTCCCGCCTCCTGACTCAGCAAGGTCGTGATGACACGTGGTAGGTCCTGCAGCTGAACAAACCAGCTCCCTGAACAAACCGGTGCAGATAAACCAGTACCACACCTGGCGATGCTGGAATATGCTTTTTCCTCAGCTCAGACGACCTTTCCCCTTCTTGCCGACATATCACACCTCCTGCTCATTCAGTAACTCCTGGTAGGATGCTGCTTCCATGGACCAGCCTCCATCCCTCCCCAGGATGGACTTGCTCCACGTTCCCTGCGTACGTCTAGCCTGGCCTCAGTCTGGCTCCTCTGCAGTGGCTGGCTCACATGCTTTCCCCAATAGCCTGGACCTCTCCGAAGGCAGCGGCTACATCCCCTTCACCTCTGAGCTCCAGGTGCTGGCCCAGGGTCAGGCCCCCAGGATGAACCCAAATGCACGCTTCTTAAGGAAGTGACAGACACCCTGCACAGCCCCCTGGGGCTGCGACAGGGCGTGGACATGCGCAGGGCTGATCCGAACAGATGTCTGCTTCACACCAACCGTGGGTGATAAAATAAAAACTCTTACGCACACTGTCTTCTTCATTTTTCAAAATATAGGAGAAAAATGGGACTTCCCTGGTGGTCCACTGGTTAAGAATGTGCCTGCCAAGGCAGGGAACTTGGGTTCGATCTTTGGTCTGGAGAGATTCCACATGCTGTGGGGCAGCTAACCCAGGCACCACCACTGCTGAAGCCCACGGGCTCCAGAGCCCTTGCTCAGCAGCTACAGAAGCCGGAGCACTGCGGCTGGGGAGTAGCCCCCGCCCACCGCAACTAGAGAAAGACCCAAAGATACATTTTTAAAAAGGTAGGAGGAGAATGGATTTGGGAATCTCAGCTCTCCGACTTCCTGTGCTACCTTTGACAAGTCACCTGACCTCTCTGAGCCTCAGACAACTGATCCATGAAATGCCCTCTCTCTGCTTAGTCGCTCAGTCATGTCCGACTCTTTGTGACCCCCATGGACTGTAGCCCGCCAGGCTCTTCTGTCCATGGGATTCTCCAGGCAAGAATACTGGAGTGCGTTGGCATGAAACTATCAGGGCTTCCCTGATAGTTTAGCTGGTAAAGAATCTGCCTGCAATGCGGCAGACCTGGGTTCAATCCCTGGGTTGGGAAGATCCCCTGGAGAAGGGAAAGGCTACCCACTCCAGTATTCTTGGGCTTCCCTTGTGGCTCAGTTGGTAAAGAATCTGCCCACAATGCGGGAGACCTTGGTTCAATCCCTGGGTTGGGAAGATCCCCTGGAGAAGGGAAAGGCTACCCACTCAAGTATGCTGACCTGGAGAATTCCATGGACTGTATAGTTCACGGGGTCGCAAAGAGTCAACACGACTGAATGACTTTCACTTGGCATGAAATGGGAGACTGCCTATTCAGGGTGGTTATGTGTTTAAACAAGGTAAGGACATGAAAGGTCTCGCGTGAGGCCTAACACGTACCGCACGCCACAGACTGCAGGGATTACACGGATCAGCAATGGCAATAGCTGCGTGCCGTGACTTCACAATCGCTGCCGCCCTGTGGAACGCCGCCTACTACACCAGTGGACACGTGGTCTCGGCTCCAGAGCCTGGCTCCTACACCACCAGGCGGTGCTGGGCGGTGCTGCAGAGAGAAGTTTGCGCTCAGATGGCCCCAGTCTCAGCTCCTCCAACTTCCTGTGTGGCGCTGGTCAAGCTGCTTAACCTCTCTGTGCCCAGTACTCAAAACAGCAGTTAGAATGGCAAATGCCTGCTAAGGATTAGCTGGCTGGAAGTCTACGGAATAAAGCAGCAGAATTGAGAAGCCTGACCCCGCTTAGCTTATACACACTCTGATTCTCTTCTTTTTCTCCTACCTATCATTCTGGTGCCATTTAAGTGCAGACACGCGCGCTCTTTGACTCTATAACACACTGTAAATAAGATCTACCTCAAGTCCATTTCTGGGTTGCTTCTGCTACTTCCGTTCAGAATGCTGAGTTGCTAACCAGGTATGGTTTTTCCTTCATTTGGTTGGTTGGTTGGTTGCCGTGCTACATGAAAAGCCTCAAAGTGAGGACAAGAGAAAACAAGGTTCATTTTGCCCAAACATGGGGCAAACAGGATGGTTTGGGTCTGTTACTCACAATGACTTAGCCAAGGTGCCCTTGCAGGAAATGATTATGAGACTTCCAGAAAGCAGACCGCAAGCTCCCTGGGGGCGGGCTCGTAGCTGTCTTTCTCACCACCAGGTGCCTAGTACCCAACACAGCGCCCGGCACACACCAGGCACTCAGTGCTTGCTGAATGAATCACCAGGAAACCACTTAGAGCAAGATCTCTGCCGCTTGACGCGGTGGCGTCTTATTTCAGTTATGGAGGCCGCTGCCAAGGCCTGGGGTCTCCAGGGAGATACACACACACCCCTGGGCTCTTCATCAGCCCCGAGGGCACGGACTAGACAGCGTCTGTAGAAGCTGCCGAACCTCCCAGGCCCGGCCGTCAGAGCTGTAACCCCAGACGAAGCGGAGCTTGCTTGTGAGAGTCGTAAGGGCATGGAGACCGACACACGGCGGGAGCAGGATATGGTACGAGCACAGGAGACAGAGTGAGATGAGCAAAGGACTGTCCCGGGAGAGGAATCCGGGTGCCCTCTGCTCGGTCCAGGGAGAGCCCTTCACCTCTGGGTCAGAACCACAGAAGCACCAGGAGTCCATGATTCGGCAGAATCAGCGACGGGAAGGGTCAGGACCAAGGCTCTGGGGCCAACCTAGCAAAGACCTTTCCCGACATCTTGCGGGTGATAAACTATTGCTCCAAGGGAAAGAGCCAAACCTGCTCCGGACCGGAAAGAGTGAAGAATCCGCTTGGACGAAAATAAGCAAGGCAGTCCTGCCATTCATCAGGCTGGGAAGAGACACGGAGCAAGCCAGCTGCCAAGTGAACGGCTCGTGTTGTTTCTCCCAAGGTCACCGTGGAAAATGCCACAGCACCCCCTCTTTGCTGGATCACCTTTTATCAAAGACACTCCGGTCTGGCCCTGTTCTTTCATGCAAAATGGGAGGGCACCCAATTGCGGCCCCCGCCTCATGACACACACAGGAATGTGTCTAAGCCCGGCTTCTCCTGGCCCTACTCAGAAATAGAAACCTCAGGAGGGCTGATCCTGCTTCCCTTAGACAGCCCCCGACTCTGCCCCAGGATCTCCAGCCACGCTCCTACCCCACCCTGACCCCAGGATCCACCGTGATGCTATAAATACCCAGTGGGTCAAAGGGGAGGACCACTTCCCCAGGGCCTGCTCCCAGGGATCCACGTGCCTCTGAGAAACCTCCTACCAAAAGGATCAGTAACAACTCCCGTCTAGAGGAAATCCAGGGACAGACCTTGGGGGGCTCCTGGGCGTGTTCGCTCATCTGGAGCACCTCCTTCCTGTCCTGCCCCTCCCCCTCCCCTCCCCCTCCCATCCAGGGCTCCTGGCCCTGGTCCCTCTGCCCCCTAACAGCTGCTGTCTCCCGGCTACACCCCCACCAACTCATCTCAAAGCAAGGAAACGAATACGTGCCCAAGAATCTGGAACTCAAACCAAGACATTTAAAAAAAACAATTCTTATCCTGATTCAGGAGGGGCTGTGGTAGGAGGCAGGTTCTTCAATTCCAGTGAGAGACAAACGAAAGGAAAACAGCAAAGTTCACGCTATGGGTGACGGCCTCATATTAAAGCGAACCTGGCCAGGTACTTGCCTGGTGGCCCTGTGGTTAAGACTCCACACTCACAATGCAGATGGCACAGGTTCGACCCCTGGTTTGGGGAGCTAATCCCATATGCCAAACAGTTTGGCCTAAAACCAGCAAACTTTTTAAAAAAAGAAAGGCTTCCTTGGTGGCTCGGTGGTAAAGAATCTGCCTGTCAATGGAGGAGACACGGGTTTGATCCCTGGTTCAGGAAGATCCCACATGCTGCAGAGCGACTGAGCCCACGTGCCACAGTTATTGATCTGGGGCTCGAAAGCCTGTGAATTGCATCTAAGAGCTTGAGCTCCGCGACAAGAGAAGCCCCCTCGATGAGAAGCCCTCCACCACAACGAGACGGCAGCCCCTGCTCAGCGCAACCAGAGAAGAGCCCACGTGGTAACGAAGACCCAGAACAGCCAAAAATAAATAAATTAAATTACTTTTAACGAGAAAAAAACAAAGCACACCAGACCAGCTCCAGGGACCAGCCTGGCACCCAGGAGAATCAGACTGATCGTATGGCCAAAGTTGTTGTAGGGAGTGGGGGGAGTTGCTCCAAGAACCCGAGGTTCATCACCCCACAAGAGAGATGTCACCCTAAAAGTGGGACAGGGGAGCATCTTCAGTGAAGCCTGGTTCCCCCCGGGGCTCAGGGGAGGGTGCCTATCCATCTGAGACACTGAGCCCCACCCTCGGGTCACAGCTGGGTGTTATTGTTAACAGCAGGAAGACTGACATCTGTTTCAAGCAAGGAACTGTGAGCGGTGTTGTAGTTGGAGAAATAGAGCTTGCTTCTCTCATGCTCAGCCACCGTCTGCTGCAAATCAAGCAGCCGATAACCTTCAAGGAGCAGGGGGTGGGAATGCAGAAGGGAGGTGCTAAGAAGAGAAGTAACTATCTTCCCAAGTGCAAAAAGAAAAAACAAACAAACAAACTCTTTATTAGAAAAATACTGGAATTTGGTCAATTCCACTCCCTCCCCTTAATTCAAATGTAGTTCATTTTTTGAAGGTACCCAACCAAGTAAACTGCCATAATGAGAAGAAAGATGATAGCCTTACCTGTCCCCCCACCACCCTCCCCTCTGCAATTCTCCTTCCCTCCGCAGACACAAATTTCAGTTTTCATCCTAAACGGATGTGCGTTACATAGCTCACGAAGCACTTTCGAACGTAGCATGTCATTCTGTTTCTTTGCCCAGCCACTGTGATCCATCCTGCTGCCCTATGCTGAACTCAGAGCGTTTGTGGGGCTCGCCCAAGGTGACAGCCTATAAGCAGGAGGGCAGGATGTTCTTGTTTCATCTCTGCACCCCAGATCCTGACCCCTCCTCAGCGTCACCAGCCCTTGGCCGTCAGAGGCACCCAGTGGATCCATGCATCGGATGGCTGTGGAATCCGGGAGCATCACGCTCCAGAAAAAGTAAGAGACAGGCTCAAGGCACAGAGGAGGGGAGCTACAGCATGGGATTTGGAAACCAGGCACCAGGGCTGGTGTGTGGGTGGGGTGTGGTGTCTCAATGGCAGTTCTGTGTCTCCAGCCCTTCGTGGAACATTAAGGTCAGCTGTCATCCTCCACTCTCCCTGCCCCCACCCCCCCCCCACCCCACTTTTAAAACCTCTGCCATTAATAGGTTCTCCTAATTCTTCTCTGCTTTTTTTGAAACACACAGAGTCAGGGAGAAGGAAAGCGAGCCAGCTGGTCTTGGCCACCTTTCCCTAGAGACTAAAGGGCACATCCTGGACAAGGGAAGGTAATATACAATTCTGTGTGGCAGCCCACTTCTTGTAACTTCCTGCCCTCTCCTCACCTTGCAGAGATCGGCTCCATACCCCACTCCCAACCCCCACCATTCAGCATGCTGCTGCTGCTGCTGCTGCTGCTAAGTCGCTTCAGTCGTGTCGCACTCTGTGCGACCCCAGAGATGGCAGCCATTTCCTTCTCCAATGCATGAAAGTGAAAAGTGAAAGTGAAGTCGCTCAGTCATGTCTGACTCTTAGCGACCCCATGGACTACAGCCTACCAGGCTCCTCCGTCCATGGGATTTTCCAGGCAAGAGTACTGGAGTGGGGTGCCATCGCCTAAGCCAGTCTATCTCAGCCTCTCAGGCTTAGGGGCCTACAAAGCTAGGCGAAAAGGAACTGCAACAGCCCTCCCAAAGCAGCCATCCAAGTCAAACAAACTCTGAAACTGTTGCTCCTCGTGGCAGCCCTGGCCACTAGTCTAAGGTCCTCTGCCTGTGTGTCATGATGGAAACCGACTCTGTTTGTCATTTACATCAGTGGCCTTTCGCATGCCACGGCTGGTGACTTCTTGGGACTCACCTAGTGTGCCACCAAGCTGTTGATAAACATTAAAAAAAAATAAAGACGCATACAGACACAGCTGCATTAGTAAAAAGCGAGCAGGCAATGGAGGGGTCTCGAATGTCTAGGAAATGATTTATCTGCTGTTTTTCTTTAAGAAGTCAGCTGCGAGAATGGTGAATGCAGCTGATTTTCTAAGCTTTAGAGTGGTTCGCTAAACCCCATGAAGAGTTTTTGTCTTAACCTGGAGAGGAGGAGAGTGACAGCAGAGAGGGTCTGATCACCTCTATTCTGCGCTGTTCAATAGCCCACGAATGACAGCCTCTGATGAGGCTTTCCAAACAGGCTGTCTCTTACACGTCTTTGGTTGTTGCTGCAAAACACTCCAAGGATCTATCAACTATAGAGGACAAGTTCAGAGAGAGAACAGCTTTATTTCTAAGACATGCTGGGATACCAGGAATGGAGATGCTGGAGAAGACGGGGGGCTGGGGGCAGATTCCTCACCATAGTGAGTGCCCACAGCCAAACCCAGGAGGCATCACCCTCTCCAACTGCTACCACATTCTCCTTTCCCAAAAGCTAGACCTGCTCCTCCAGAGAGATGCCCTCCGTCCCTTTTCAGGTGACTGCTGCATCTGCTCAATCCAAACCCGTGGAAGCTCTCCTC
Organism: Bos taurus; assembly: GCF_002263795.3. NCBI lineage: Eukaryota > Metazoa > Chordata > Mammalia > Artiodactyla > Bovidae > Bos > Bos taurus. The sequence continues at coordinate 96,864,739 of NC_037336.1, forward strand.
TGGGACAGCGGGCAAACAGCATGGGGGGGACATCCCGGGATGGGAGGGACCTGGCCGTGTACTTCTGACCCTGCTGTGAAATTGGACTGCTGGCCATTCACGACACCCTGGATGGAGAAACACCAGTGGTCTTGGATGGATCCGTTTCATATGGAATCATGCTAAACAATTATTTGTCATGTTGAGAATCCACCTTGCTTTCTGAATGTGCTCCCCATCTTAATCTCCATCAGAAGATCTCACGTGTTACATCTAAGACCCCCCCCAGCACAGCCAAACACATAAATTAAATAAATAATAAATATTTAATAGAGAATATTGACTTGGCATGTCTCCACTGCCTCCCAAAAGCAAAACAGACTCTTAGGAACTCTCGTTCCAAAGCCTATCTCTTATTTCTCAACTCCAAATGAAAATTCATTGCTTAAGCATCCACCTGAGATTTCAACAGAGGTCACAAGAATGCAAATACACGATTCCCAGTTGCAAACCGACAGATTTTGGAATCTCTGTAGGTGTGTGCAAGTCATATAAATGCAGGCTTCGATGAAAAGTGCAATTAACATTGTTTGTTAAACAAGTTTTGTTAAATAGACACTTAAGTGGAAAAAGACATTTAAAATTATAAAGTAAATCTGAAGCAATTATCTCCTTGATTAGGCAAACTCCTTTCTCTGCCAACAGTTACAAGTCAGCATCTGACCTCTCCTGCTGCCTCTGTCCTGCCTGAAAGGCTGTTCCCTCTTCTGTACCATGGTAGGTGCTTCAATACTATAAACAGTATCACAGTGAAATGCATGACTAACAAATTTGCATGACTGCACTGAGTGGGTGGCTGCAACCAACGGCCATAGACAGGAGGATTAAAGATACACTTTTTGCAACTGTAACTTTATGATCTTATGAACATGCTCAAGACATTTATGTAAAATATTCCAACCCAAGACACAGCAGCTCTAGCACGCAGGCCACATTAGAAATAGTGGCAGACATATCTGCCAGTTCTGAGTCAGTGCAACATTACAAATGAGGATGTAGCTGTTATTCTTTTTCTCATAAGATCGTATCTTGAAGTTTCAGAAATAGCTCATTGAATCAGTAGTAATCCATCTGGACAACTGTATGCAGCTTGTATTATTTTGATGCAAATTAAAATCTGATTGCTTCATTGAAACGTTTCCAAAGCAATATCCATAATTTTGAAATTCTTGGCATAATCAAAGGTAGCTGAGATTTTTTTAATTGCTTCATTTGAAAAAGTTCATTTAAAAAATATATATTCACAATCATATGTGTAATCAGAATGCTGATACACACAGCATTCTGTGCTACTGAGAACAGGTATAGATTTCTGGTCAATCAACACCAAACTCATCTCTAGACATGCCCGGATTCACTTTGTATTATTTTCATTTTTGAAATTCTGGCCAGTTGAATTATAGTCTAGTATAATCACACACACACATACACATGCACAGAGACATGAATGTAAATAAAACTGGAGAAATCCGAATAAAGTTGGTGGACTGTGTCAATGTCAGTTTTCTTATTGGCATGTTACACATTAAACGTGCAAGACATCAACATCGGGGGAAACTGGCTGAAGGGTGTATGGGGTCTATCTGTATTGTTTCTTACAATCATATGTGCACCAATTATCTCAAAAAGTTAAAGAAAAGAACCAAGAAGGACAAACAATATATTATACCAGCATTTAGTCTTAAAAAGTATGTGTCCAGTTCACTTCAGTCCCATTCAGTCGCTCAATCGTGTCCAACACTTGGTGACCCCATGGACCGCAGCACGCCAGGCCTCCCTGTCCATCACTAACTCCAGGAGTTTACCCAAATTCATGCCCATCGAGTCGGTGATGCCATCCAACCATTTCATCCTCAGTCGTCCCCTTCTCCTGCCCTCAATCTTTCCCAGCATCAGGGTCTTTTCTAATGAGTCAGCTCTTCCCATCAGGTGGTCAAAGTATTGGAGTTTCAGCTTCAACATCAGTCCTACCAATGAACACCCAGGACTGATCTCCTTTAGGATGGACTGGTTGGATCTCCTTGCAGTCCAAGGGACTCTCAAGAGTCTTCTCCAACACCACAGTTCAAAAGCATCAATTCTTCAGCGCTCAGCTTTCTCTATAGTCCAACTCTCACATCCATACATGACCACAGGAAAAACCATAGCCTTGACTAGACGGACCTTTGTTGCCAAAGTAATGTCTCTGCTCTTTAATATGCTGTCTAGGTAAGTCATAACTTCCCTTCCAAGGAGCAAGAGTCTTTTAATTTCATGGCTGCAATCACCATCTGCAGTGATTTTGGAGCCCCCCAAAATAAAGTCTGACACTGTTTCCACTGTCTCCCCATCTATTTGCCATGAAGTGATGGGACCAGATGCCATGATCTTAGTTTTCTGAATGTTGAGCTTTAAGCCAACTTTTTTACTCTCCTCTTTTACTCTCATCAAGAGGCTGTTTAGTTCTTCTTCACTTTCTGCCGTAAGGGTGGTGTCATCTGCATATCTGAGGTTATTGATATTTCTCCTGGCAATCTTGATTCCAGCCTGTGCTTCTTCCAGCCCAGTGTTTCTCATGATGTACTCTGCATAGAAGTTAAATAAGCAGGGTGAAAATATACAACCTTGATGTACTCCTTTCCCTATTTGGAACCAGGCTGTTGCTCCATGTCCAGTTCTAACTGTTGCTTCCTGACCTGTATAGAGATTTCTCAAGAGGCAGGTCAGGTTGTCTGGTATTCCCATCTCTTTCAGAATTTTCCACAGTTTATTGTGATCCACACAGTCAAAGACTTTGGTATAGTCAATAAAGCAGAAATAGATGTTTTCCTAGAACTCTCTTGCTTTTTTGATGATCCAGCAGATGTTGGCAATTTGATCTCTGGTTCCCCTGCCTTTTCTAAAACTGGTTTGAACATCCGGAAGTTCATGGTTCATGTATTGCTGAAGCCTGGCTTGGAGAATTTTGAGCATTACTTTACTAGTGTGTGAGATGAGTGCAATTGTGCAGTAGTTTGAGCATTCTTTGGCATTGCCTTTCTTAGGGATTGAAATGAAAACTGACCTTTTCCAGTCCTGTGGCCACTGCTGAATTTTCCAAATTTGCTGGCATACTGAGTGCAGCAATTTCACAGCTTCATCTTTTAGGATTTGAAATAGCTCAACTGGAATTCCATCACCTCCACTAGCTTTGTTTATAGTGATGCTTCCTAAGGCCCACTTGACTTCGCATTTCAGGATGTTTGGCTCTAGGTGAGTGATCACACCATCATGATTATCTGAATCATGAAGATCTTCTGTGTATTCTTGCCACCTCTTCTTAATATCTTCTTCTGTTAGGTGCATATCATTTCTGTCCTTTATTGAGCCCATCTTTGCATGAAATGTTCCCTTGGTATCTCTAATTTTCTTAAAGAGATCTCTAGTCTTTCCCATCCTGTTGTTTTCCTCTATTTCTTTGCATTGATCACTGAGGAAGTCTTTCTTATCTCTTCTTGCTATTCTTTGGAACTCTGCATTCAAATGGGTATATCTTTCCTTTTCTCCTTTGCTTTTCACTTCTCTTCTTTTCACAGCTATTTGTAAGGCCTCCTCAGACAACCATTTTGCCTTTTTGCATTTCTTTTCCATGGGGATGGTCTTGATCCCTGTCTCCTGTACAATGTCACGAACCTCCGTTCATAGTTCATCAGGCACTCTGTCTATCAGATCTAGTCCCTTAAATCTATTTCTCACTTCCACTGTATAATCGTAAGGGATTTGTTTTAGGTCATACCTGAATGGTCTAGTGGTTTTTCCCTACTTTCTTCAATTTAAGTCTGAATTTGGCAATAAGGAGTTCATGATCTGAGCTACGTGTATGTCTTATGTATCTATACACATACAGACCCACCTGCTTACATGTGCAATTGTAAGAGCCATACATACGTCTTTCCTTATAGAAATAACATATATATACACACATATATGCTATTTCTGTAAGGATAACTAAGAAATCACTGACAGTAACTCATTGGAAAAGACCCTGAGGCTGGGAAAGATTGAGGGCAGGAGGAGAAGGAGATGACAGAGGATGAGATGGTTGGACAGTATCATCGACTCAACTGACATGAATTTGAGCGAACTCCGGGAAATGGTGACCGACAGGGAAGCCTGGCGTGCTGCAGTCCACGGGGTCGCACAGAGTCGGACACGACTGAGCGACTGAACAACAACAAATGATTGTTTCCGAGGAGGAAACCTAAAGAAACAGAGATGGAATGTTTATTCGCTTTTCCTAGGATCGCCTCCGTGTCTGTTGAATTTTGGCATTTGGCAGTGCTGTTGGCATTACTCATTTAAAAAATAGCTTGAGAATGAGGACAAAAATAGACATCTTGCATTTTGTCAAAAACGCAAACAAACAGAAACAAACAAACAACATATCTAAGCATATACTGCAAGCCTAGTAACCTACATAGGAAGTCCTAACAGTAACGCCCATGCAAACAGAGAGCAGAAGGGAAGCCTCTTACGGCTGGAGACGCAGTAGGACAGCCGGCAGTTGATCTTCCGGAAGAGCTGCTTGTTCACTGGCCAGAGAAGGAGCGTGCAGAGTTGAATGGTGTTGATGATGAGCCCCGAGACAATGAAGACGTAGCAGAAGATGAGGTGGCAGAGGAAGTGAGACTTCAGCAAGGCGACGAGGTCCATTCCGGGGTCGTGCTCCTCGCCCAGACAGCGAACACCCACCGCAGAACACGGCCAGCGGGGCGGGAGGCTGGGACTCAGGAATTCGCCTGAAACACACACCGAGGTCAAACGTTAGAAAAAACATTACTGCGCTCTTAGAGGCAGGGGGGAAAAACACTCAGAAGACTAATACACTCTCAAGATTACACTGTACAGGCGTGGATTTCTTTTTTATTTTGCAAACATTTATATAGTGCTTCCTTTACTTCGGGCACAGTTTCAACCCTTTAAAAGAATATTGTTGTTGTTATTGTTAAGTCGCTCAGTCGTGTCCGACTCTTTGAGATCCCATGGACTGCAGCCCACCAGGCTTCCCTGTCTATCACCAACTCCTGGAGTTTGCTCAAATTCAGGTCCATTGATTCGGTGATGCTATCCAACCATCTCATTCTCTGTCATCCCCTTTTCCTCCTGCCTTCAATCCTTCCCAGCATCAGTCTTAAAAAGAATAGTTCTCTGATCGTCCTAACACATGTTAGGCAGGTACCATTGTTACAGAGAAGGAAATGAGGTCCAGGGAGGTTAAGCAACAGCGCCCATCACCACGGAGAACCTGAGGACCAGAGTCTGCATCTCCAGGACTTCCTGCCCGCCTGAATACTGCCCCCCAAGGACTCCCCTTCCCTCCACTCCTCATCTCCAGATCTCAGCCAAACATCCCTTCTTCTGGTGAGACCTGCCTGCACGCACGCCTGCCCTGGGGAGAGTGGGGGCCACTCCTGGGGTCGTGCTGGGGGTGGGGGTGGGGCGGGTGGCACCCCCTGAAGTTACGGTGTTACTAGTTCAACTGTTGGCCTTCTGACCCTGGACTGTCCCTTCTCCGGGGCACACAACTATTCTGAAGGTCGTCACCGTCTCTCCAGCCCTTGGAGCAGTCACTGGGCAGAACTGAAGCTTAATTTTAAAAATACATCTAGGGACGTCTCTGGCGATCCATGGGGCTTCCCTGATAGCTCAGTTGGTAAAGAATCCGCCTGCAATGCAGGAGACTCCAGTTCGATTCCTGGTCGGGAAGATCCGCTGGAGAAGGGATAGGCTACCCACTCCAATAATCTTGGGCTTCCCTGGTGGCTCAGCTGGTAAAGAATACACCTGCAAGGCGGAGACCTGGCTTAGATCCCTGGGAGGGAAGATCCCCTGGAGAAGGGAAAGGCTACCCACTCCGGTATTCTGGCCTGGAGAATTCCATGGACTGTATAGTCCATGGGGTCGCAGAGAGTTGGACACGACTGAGTGACTTTAACTTTCAGTGGTGGTCCATTGGTTAAGACTCTGAGCTTCCACTGTAGGGGGAGCAGGGTAGATCCCTGGTCAGGGAATTAAGATCCCTTATGCCAAACAGCCAAAAAAAAAAGGAAAAAAGAAAAATAATTTCTTGAACTGAATACAAATGAAATACAACGTATCAACTTAAAAATTATGAAATATATATATATATATATATATATATATATATATCTGTGGAATGACTTAATGAAGGTTAAAGAGAGATCACCTTTGGGATGTCGGTAAATACAAATAATCAGCTATGAAGGCAAGAGAACCACCCTTCAACACTCCTGATGTGCACACATACACACACGCACGCTTAAGAGTTCTAAAATCGAACAGAAACTCAAAATATGCACAACAGCCAGACTCACAGTCCTGTCATCAGTCTCCAACCCCTGAAGAGAAAAATTAAATAACTGTGCAGGTTAAGTTATGACCCACCTAGACAGCATACTAAAAAGCAGAGACATTACTTTACTGTAATGTTCCGTCTAGTCAAGGCTATGGTTATTCCAGTAGTCATGTATGGATGTGAGAGTTGGACTATAAAGAAAGCTGAGCGCCAAAGAACTGATGCTTTTGAACTGTGGTGTTGGAGAAGACTATTAAGAGTCCCTTGGACTGCAAGAAGATCCAACTAGTCCATCCTAAAGGAGATCAGTCCTGGGTGTTCATTGGAAGGACTGATGCTGAAGCTAAAACTCCAATACTTTGGCCATCTGATGCGAAGAGCTGCCTCATTGGAAAAGACCCTGATGCTGGGAAAGATTGAAGGCAGGAGGAGAAGGGGATGACAGAGGATGAGATGGTTGGATGGCATCTTCGACTTGATGGACATGACTTTGGGTGAACTCTGGGACTTGGTAATGGACAGGGAAGCCTGGCGTGCTGTGATTCATGGGGTCGCAAAGAGTCGGACACGACTGAGCGACTGAACTGAACTGAAGCAAATAAAGCCTTTGAGGAACAGCCTAAAGACAGGAGGCTGAAATACTCTGACAGAGAAAAAATAAGCTGAGGGCAGCTGAGATCATCACCCACAGCAGACTCACTCCTCCTGGAATCAGGACATGACTACAAACTGCCCCAAGAAGCGCCAAGATTACAGATTACTTTCTAAAATTAAGAGTTGGGAGAGCCTAGACTTCATTGCAGTCTTTACTAATAATACTCCTCCCCAAAATCCGTTTGACAGTATCACATATATGACCTCAATTTAAGCCTCAGATGAATCCCATGAATAGTATTATCATCCCATTTTTTGGAGGAAGAAACTGAGACGCCCCCTAGCTTGGGTGATTTGCCTGAAGTTGCCACAGTCAGTAATGAATCCTCAGATTCAGGTGGACCTCCAAGCTCTTTTGCTTCCGGCACTCCGGGCAGTTTTGTTCCTGGGGGAGTGATGTGGGGGCTTCTCTTGGGCTCAGAACTCCCCTCTGGAGAGCAGCCCAGAAATGAGCCCAGGGCAAAACCAGGGCTGCCTTCAGAGAGGTTCTCAGTCCCAAACTACACACAGAGTGGGGGCATGGGGCTCACTTCCGGGTCTCCGAGGCTGTTGTTTTAAATTTTTGGCTGCACTGGGTCTTCACTGCTTCGCCCTGGCTTCTCTAATTGCAGCACGTGGAGGCTACTCTCGAGCTGCAGTCCACCGGCTTCTCACCGCGCTGGCTTCTGTTGCAGAGCGTGGGTTCTAGGGTGCAGGCTCAGTAATTGTGGTGCATGGGCTTGTGCAGCCCCAAGACACGTGCGAACCTCTTGGACCGGGGACTGACCCACGTCTCCTGCATTGGCAGGCAGACTCTAAACCACTGGACCACCAAGGAAGCCCCCTGTGCTGGTTCTGAGGAGTCTTGGGCAGGACAGTCACAAGGGGCTTTCCTAGAATACATTACCCTTGCTTAGACTATTTGGAAGGCAAGCTCCGATTCCTGAGAATGTTTCTGAGAGGAGGGAAATCGAGAAACCACTGTTGGCCTGACTTCCCTGAAGTCAGCTCAGCTCAGCTCAGCTGAGGCCTCCATTTCCCCAGAAGCCCTGGTCTCTGGCACAAAACCAAGACCCCGCAGGGGCTGGAGAAGCCCACCTTTGACCTTTTTCAGACAGCTTGGCCCAGAGATACCTCCAAGCTGTCAAACTGTTCACCTGGTTACAACACACCCAGTGTCTCTCGAAGGAACAGACATGAAGCTGCCAGCTCCCTCTCAATGCACGTGAATTTCAGGAGCTCATGAACAGGAGTGATGGACGTTGGCTACAGTGTGGAAGCAGCTACTGTTCGAAGTTGAATATCCTCCTGCTTTATTCATTGCCCTTGGATTAGCCACTAAAAGCTCCCAGACAGCCTGCACCAGAAGAAGTCTGATTCTTCATCAAGTTTCTGGGACCTAGTGTTTGGAGAGTATTTAACAAATCCTTCGCTTTGTTGATTTAACACTTAGAAAGGGAAGTCAGCTGACACTGGAAATGCAAGGGATTAAATGCTGCCTTCCTCAGTTTCCAGGCAGAGTAGGGCATTACGAAGAAAAAGTTTTGTTTTTCTTTATAAAAGTCCAAGGACCAGTATGCCCTTTAGTAAAATCCTTGCTAGCCCTGCAGGAATCAGGGGGTCTAACACAATGTCGGTGATGCTTAGGAATCGTGAACAAGGCATGAGGGGGTCACAGACAGACAGACCTTGGATGGCGTGGCTCTGCCCCGATTCCTTTCCTAGACTGGTGTGGGCTTCGGGTTTCAAGCTCTGTTATACTTCTTAGTGGTCATGTATCCTCAGGTGAATTAACTTTTCTGAATCTCAGCTTTACGCACTACAAAAAAACAACACTAAATTGCACCCAAAACTCCAAGGAGGCTATTGATTTTTGTAAACTTCGGTTGATTCTCAGATTTATGTTCAGGAGCAAACCACACTAAAGTATTGAAGGCATTTGATGAGGAGGAGTAAGGTAAGTCATGCTATGAGAAGTTTCCTGGTGGTCCAGTGGTTAAGAATCTCCTGGAGACAGGTGGACACAGCTTCGACCCCTGGTCTGGGAAGATCCCACATGCCATGGAGCGACAAGGCTGGCATGACACAACTTCTGAGCCCAGGTGCCCTAGAGTCTGTGCTCCACAAGAGAAGCCACCGCAATGCAAAGCCCACGCGCTGCGACAAGAGCATAAACCCACGCTCATCCCAACTAGAAAAAGCCTGTGCAGCAATAAAGACCCAGCACAGCCAAAAATACAAAGTAAATAAACAAAATTAATATTAAAACAAACAAAAAAAGAAGTGCTGTGAGTTTGTAAAACAATTTAATTTGACTTTAGCCTCAGGGCTCATTAATAAAAGAGAGGCAAGGCTAAATTACTTGGGCGGGGGGCGGGGGGTGTCTAGTGGGTGAATATGTGTTGTATGTCTTAAGCTTATTCCAGTTTGAAGTTGGAGGGAGGGGACCCTCCTATCCTTCTTCACTGAAGGCGAGCTTTCTCTCTACTGTAATTTGCCAATTTAGTGGCATGCTGAGGATGGCAAAGAATCTGCCCGCAATGCAGGAGACCCGGGTTCCACCCCTGGGTCAGGAAGGTCCCCTGGAGAAAGGAATGGCAACCCACTCCAGGATTCTTGCCTGGAAAATTTCATGGACAGAGGAGCCTGGAGGACTACATTCTCAGGGTTGCAAAGAGTCAGAGACACGACAGAGCAACTAACAGTTGAGAATGGATGGTATGTCTAACCCGTGATGAAAACAGGTAAAGAGAAAACATTTTAAAGTTCTTTACCATTTCCCCTGATTTTCAGTGAAAGGGTTATGGGTGGTTTCTCTTTTCTTCCTGGTGTTCATTGTTCTTTCCTACGATGAGATCCTCCCCCTTCCGGGGCACAGAGCCCGATGGGCGCATGTCCCAGCATCCCTGCTGATGGTTACATGCAGCCAGTGGATAGAGCTCCCAGGCTGATGGAGCTGGTACTTGCTGGCAAGAGGAAGGGCTACAGGGTGGGCTCGCCCATCAGGTGAGTGGAAAGGTGGAAATCCAACCCATCAACCAGAGAAGCTCTGGAACGTGCAGGCAATCTGAGACCACCTGGACTCCAAGCACTGTCATGGCGAGGGTGGTACAAGCGTCCCCAGCAGCTAGAGGGGAAGGATCTGTGCAGGAACATTTGAATCAGGCAGCTCTGGCCAAAAACCCGGGCTCAGCCACCTTCTAGCTCCATCTGCTACTGAACTTCCACAGCCCCCAGCTTCCTCCTCTGTGAAATCAGAACAATATCGCCAATACGAGGTTGCTGTAAAGCCCAAGTATAATAAAGCCTGGGAGGCTGGGAGCCGTAACTAATGAAGCCCACACACCCTCGAGCCTGTGCTCCTCAACGAGAAGACATCATGATGAGAACCCTGAGTGCCGTAACGAAGAGAAGCCCCCACTTGCCGCAACTAGAGAAAGCCTGCACAAAGCAATCAAGACCCAGTGCAGCCAAAAATACATTAAATAAGTGAATAATCCTTTTTAAAAAAAGAAGAGAAAAGAGGCAAAGAGGGAGCAGCTAAGATGCACTGCTTTGGAATCCTTGGGAAAGCCAAGGAGATATAAATCAGTTCTCCTTCTCACTCCATATCTAGATCCTGATGTTTTCTTTCATTTTCCGTAAGTATGTTAGAACATTTCCTCCCCTGCTTGTTTTCACTCTAACCTGTCCTTTACTGCTAGTGACTCTGAAGTGGGGTGTAATACGTTCACCAAAACTCACGTGGATGGTACCCTCTTAACTAGGCAAAGTCTTGGCACAGCGTGGGGATGATGAAGTGGATTTCAGAATACGGAGAAGTGCCAGCCGGCAGGATGCTTTCATTAGCCTCGTATTTCCCATGCAGATATCCACCCTGAAACTGTACAGCGCAGAGAAGCAGGCGTGCAAACACAGCAGAGCTTTGCTTCCTGGGACTCCTGCAGGGCGAGGGGTGGGAGTACAGACAGCATCACGTGCTGCCCGCCCGCCATCCGTGGAAGAATCTATAGAAGCAGCTCAGAATCTCACCACCAGAGAACTCAAGCTGCACCCTTCTCTAAAGATGCACATTGAGCTTCAGCATAAAGCATCGAGTTTGACAACAAATAGGAGGACCTGAGTTAAGCTCGAGTTAAGATTTAAGTCTCTGCCCTGGTCAATACTCTGCAACTCTTAAATAAGCATGAACTTTAGACACACACAGGAAGAGACTAGACTGGAAACGGGATGAACTCCCTCACTAGCTTGGTTTTAAAGATGTTGTCTGCTTTTTTGTACCTGTACAGGACAGAAGTAAACCAGGTCAGGGTTTCTGAAGAAGCCAAGCTTCCTTCTGAAGAAACCACTCCAAGGGGAATTGCTGTGATGCCTGTGATCAATCTAGTGTCTTCACTGAAATCTTAACCCTTATTTAGGCTCTTTTAATCCCAAACACCAGAACACTGTTGACAAAACAGAAAAGAAACCGAAGAAATGTTAATTGAAACAATACTATGTTTTTTATATTCCAAACTAAAATGGATAATACAGCACTTTAAAGGAGACGAGGTAAATCAGGACCCATTCTGGGTGTGAGGACAACCACTGCGGCTTTCAGAAAGCGATGCGACATGCACAGAATTAGCTCAGAGTCTTCACCACCTGAGGTCGTAAACCAACCTTTGACAACCCCTCTCAAGGATAAAATTAGCTTTCAGAAAATTCTCTCTGCACCAAGATATTCAACCAGTATTATTTAGAGGCACCCAAAAATAGAAACCACTTACATTTCTGACAGGAGGAAACAATCAAGTGAGTTATGGGAAACCCACACAATCAAAAGAAGAACGTTGCAGTATAATAGGTTTGTAGTAAGACGCAGAAGAGGGCGGCAGAGGATGAGATGGCCGGATGGCATCACCGATGCAATGGACATGAACCTGGGCAAACTTCAGGAGATGGGGAGGGGCAGCGAGGCCTGGAGTGCTGCAGTCCACGGGGTCGCAAAAACTGGACGCGACTGGGCGACTGAACAACAACATGGATAGATTTTTGTTATGATATTAAGAGATAAAGGTCACCAAATTATATATAGAAAGAATAATCACAACTCCAAAAAACACTGTGTGTGTGTTAGTCCCTCGGTTGTGTCCGAGGCTTTGCGACCCCATGGACTGTAGCCCGCCGGGCTCCTCTGTCCATGGGATTCTCCAGGCAGGAATACTGGAGTGGGTAGCCATTCCCTTCTTCAGAGGATCTTTCCAACTCAGGGATCGAACCCACATCTCCTGCACTGCAGGCAGATTCTTTACCGCCTGAGCCACCAGGGAAGCCCTCTAAAAACAGCACCAGCAGTTATCTTTGTGGGTGTGTTCCTGGACCAGTACTTGGGGTCTGGAAGGCACAAAATGTCCAGGGACAGGGTGCCCGGAAGGCAAGGGATGCAGGTTCCGACCCAGGTGAGAAGAGGGGTAGGGTGTTCCCGTCATCCAGTTTTCAGATCTCAGTTCTACTTTAGGTTAAATACATTTAGCAAAAATCTCCAAGAGGGCAGCAACTGACTTGCGGCAGCCCGCGGCCGTCACTCAGCACTTCCTCCTGAGAAGCAAGGATAAATTTAGTTTTTGGATTCCTGGGAGTTACACTGGCCCACAGCCCAAAACAAAACCAAAGAGAAAGTGTTCTACCCTGAATCCAACTGTCTCGGGGACCATCTCTAACTAAAACATTCCTCAGTTACAAAATGATCACTGACCAATGGGCTGGCAGAAGCCTCTATAAAATTAGCTTATTTAAAATTTGATGGATCAGTCCTTTGTCTAATATTCCTGTACTCTCCATGAAGTCCATTAAAATAAACCAAACTCTGGAGAAGTCATAAATCATACTCAACTTTTTCATTACATCCGATAATAAATAACCCTCAGTCTCTTTCCAGAATCTAATTTTAGGATAATAAAAACATAAGTCTGCAGAAAACTGAAGTTTCTAAGTTTAATAGTTGTTTCTGAACAGCTTATAAGAGAAAAACAAATTCTAAAGAGTTTTAACTCTAATCTAAGGAAACCAGGGCTCAGCTAAACCCAGATGGATAAGCTAGGTAACTTTTTCTGTCATGAGAAAAAGCAAAGATAAAAGGAATTAAATGAAGCATTCTCTAAGGCCTTTCGTAGCTCTGGCATCTACCAGACTGAAATATCAGGAGTGAAATTTCAGGCCTTCTGAGCAGTAACCAGGGCGGCAAGGTAAGTCTACTGAAAGTTTCACACACACATTATCTCAATAACTGTCACCAAAACCTACTCTGGAAGGCATTGTTATTCCCATTTTACAGATAAAGAAGCTGAGGTTTAGTGAGACTACTGAAAGACAGTGTTAGTCACTCAGTCGTGTCCTACTCTTTGTGACCCCGTGGGCTATAGCCGACCAGGCTCCTCTGTCCATGGAATTCTCCAGGCAAGAATACTGGAGTGGGTAGCCTTTTCCTTCTCTAGGGGATCTTCCCGACCCAGGGATCAAACCTGGGTCTTCTACTTTGTAAGCAGATTCCTTACCATCTGAGCCACCAGGGAAGCCCTTAGTGAGATTAGGTAACGTGCAAAGGTCAAAAGGGGGGTAAAGGTCTGAAGCCCCAGCTCAGGTCAGGCTGCTTTTAACACAGGAAGTCCAAGGCAGCTGCACTCCACATGCACTTGGCCTTATTTCATGGACTTGGTTCCACATTTCAGCTCCTGGTCCTGTCTGACAGTTGGGCTGATCACGAGTTTCTGAGCCACTGCCCCACCAGTCAGTCTTGCAGAGCCCCCGTTCGCACCTTCCTTCCAGGTGGAATGCCTGCCGTCTCCAAACCCCATCTGGCTCTCCCACTGTTCCTGGGAGCCAAGAGCTCTGACATCACAGCATTGGGGCAGCTGGAGGGGGCTGGCACCTAACTGCGTCTCCAACAACCGAGAGTGCGTGAACTACTTCATAAGACACTCAGTCTGAAACACATTTCTAAATTATGTTCAGTCCCTGCAAGTTTCCAAAAAATTTTATGAAGTCCTGATACAACTCTCATGTCACGAAACCCAAAACTGAAATGAGATGAGGAAAATTAACCTTCCAAGTGAGGAAACAGCCACCTTTCTGCCTTGAGTCTATGCCAATCAATCATGAAAGCTTTTCAGAAATGGAGGATGGGTGGAGGCTGAAAGGAGATGCTTGTGATCTTCACAGGCGTATTGCTGCCACATGGCATGGCTGTCCGCTCAGCCACACACCTGTGAAGGCTGAAAATATGGAAACGGAAGGAGAGGAAGGGCGGGGAGATGGCCAGCGACCAGCTCTGGGCCCCCGGGAGCGGGTGTGAGGGGCATGCATCACCAGTTGGCGCCAGACACAAAAAGGAGAGCTCTGTTCAGTTTAGAAACCACCTCCTTCCGAGTCCTACCGTCACCACGGCAACCCGGTCAGGACAGCGGTCTCACCACCCTGCCCACCTCTTTCCCTCCCACTCTGGCCGTGACAGAGCCGCTGGGCCAAGGAACCCAGCCCAAGGGGACCCTCAGCAGGCGGCTGCTGGTGTCGACTCCATCTACCCACTGTGTGACCTTGGGAAAGGAACTTGTCACCTCTGAGCCTCAGTTTCCATATCTGTTTAATGGAGGCAATAATCCCGCCTCCAGGATTGCTGCCCCAGGAGATGCAGCAGCCAGCTCAGGCCACGGAGGGGCTTCTGCGTGCCTGTGTAACCAGGCTGCTGGTCACACGCCCCCTCCTTCAGCCGCTTCCCGCCCCCCAGCCCCAAACCAGCTTCCATCATTTCTTACTAAACTTTCTGCTTGTGGCTCTCACGAGTCATTCCTGTTGCTTGTTTTCATGAGATTTTCCTCATTTGCCCTTCTTTTTCAGACATCCACACAATCCAGAATGACTCTGAGACAAAAGTAGGCATGTAAGACCCCAAAAAGTCCATTCACCAGTTTTAATGAAGTTATTGTGTCTCTGTTCCTGACCGAAGGAAGGTAGTTTCAGAGCCGTCAGTTCTGAGGCTCTCTTCATGATGATGGATGCGTGCTAACTTGCTTCAGTCATGTCCTTCTCTTTGCGACCCTCTGGTCTGTAGCCCACCAGGCTCCTCTATCCATGGGATTCTCCAGGAGAGAATACCGGGGTGGGTTGCCATGCCCTCCTCCAGGGGATCTTCCCGACCCAGAGATCGAACCGATGTCTCTCATGTCACCTGCACTGGCAGGCAGGTTCTGCAGCAATATACCACCTGGGAAGCCCATAATGATGGGTAACACCTGTCAGTTCCCATAGAGACTGAATTAAAGAAACGAGTTGAGGAAGAGTATGGAGGGCCTCATAAAAACTAAAGGTAGAGTTGCTATCTGATCCAGCAATCCCACCCCTGGGCATATAACCAGAGAAAACTACGATTTGAAAAGACGTGCACCCCTATGCTCACAGCGGTACTGTTCACAAAAGCACTATTCACCTAATGTCTGTCAACAGACGGTGGCCAGAGATGTGTACATACATACAAGGGGAAAACAAGCCCAGGAGCTGACTGTGGCTCAGATCGTGAGCTCCTTATTCCCAAATTCAGACTTAAATTGAAAAAAGTAGGGAATACCACTAGATCATTCAGATGTGACCTAAATCAAATCCCTTACCATTACACAGTGGAAGTGCCAAATAGATTCAAGGGATTAGATCTGATAGACAGAGTGCCTGAAGACTATGGTCAGAGGTTCGTAACACTGTACAGGAGGTGGTGATCAAAACCATCCCCACGAAAAAGGAAGGCAAAATGGCTGTCTGGGGAGGCCTTACAAATAGCTGAGAAAAGAACAGAAGGGAAAGGCAAAGGAGAAAAGGAAAGATATATCCATCTGAATGCAGAGTTTCAAAGACTATCAAGGAGAGATAAGAAAGCCTTCCTCAGCCATCAATGCAAAGAAACAGTGGAAAGCAACAGAATGGGAAAGACTAGAGATCTCTTCAAGAAAACTGAAGATACCAAGGGTATATTTCATGCAAAGATGGGCACAATAAAGGACAGAAACTGTATGGACCTAACAGAAGCAGAAGATATCAAGAAGAGGTGGCAAGAATACACAGAAGAACTGTACATAAACATCTTGATTACCCAGATAACCACAATGGTGTGATCACTTACCTAGAGCCAGACATCCTGAAGTGTGAAGTCAAGTGGCCCTTAGGAAGCATCACTACTAACAAAGCTAGTGGAGGTGATGGAATTCCAGCTGAGCTATTTCAAATCCTAAACAATGATGCTGTGAAAGTGCTGCACTCAATATGCCAGCAAATTTGGAAAATTCACCAGTGGCCACAGGACTGGAAAAGGTCAGTTTTCATTCCAATCCCAAAGAAAGGCAATGCCAAAGAATGTTCAAACTACCGCATAATTGCACTCGTCTCACACTCTAGCAAAGTAATGCTCAAAATTCTTCAAGCCAGCCTTCAACAATACGTGAGCCGAGAACTTCCAAATATTCAAGCTGAATTTAGAAGAGGGAGAGAAACCAGAGATTAAATTGCCAACATCCATTGGATCATCGGAAAAGCAAGAGAGTTCCAGAAAAAAACATCTACTTTTGCTTTATTGACTATGTTAAAGCCTTTGACTGTGTGGATCCCAACAAACTGTGGAAAATTCTTAAAGAGACGGGAATACCAGACCACCTTACCTGCCTCCTGAGAAATCTGTATGCGGGTCAGGAAGCAACAGTTAGAACCGGACATGGAACAACGGACTGGTTCCAAATTGGGAAAGGAGTACGTCAAGACTGTATATTGTCACCCTGCTTATTTAACTTATATGCAGAGTACATCACGAGAAATGATGGGCAGGATAAAGCACAGTTGGAATCATGATTGCTGGGAGAAATGTCAATAACCTCAGATATGCAGATGACACCACACTTACAGCAGAAAGTGAAGAGGAACTAAGAGCCTCTTGATGACAATGAAAGATGAGAGTGAAAAAGCTGGCTTAAAACTCAATATTCAAGAAACTAAGATCATTGCATCCGGTCCCATCACTTCATGGCAAATAGATGGGGAAACAATGGAAACAGTGACAGACTTTACTTTCTTGGGTTCCAAAATCAGTACAGATGGTGACTGCAGCCATGAAATCAAAAGATCCTTGCTCCTTGGAAGAAAAGCTATGACAAACCTACACAGCATACTGAAAAGCAGAGATGTTACTTTGCTGACAAAGGTCCATATAGTCAAAGCTATAGTTTTTCCAGTAGTCATGTATGGATCTGAGAGTTGGACCATAAGGAAAGCTGAGGACCAAAGAATTGATGCTTCTGAACTGTGGTGTTGGAGAAGACTTACGAGAGTCCCTTGGACGGCAAGGAGATCAAACTAATCCATCCTAAAGGAAATCAGTCCTGAATATTCATTGAAACAACTGATGCTGGAGCTCCAATATTTGGCCACCTGATGTGAAGAACTGACTCATTAGACAAAACCCTGATGGTGGGAAAGATTGAAGGCAGGAGAAGGGGATGACAGAGGATGAGATGGTTGGATGGCATCACCAGCTCAATGGACATGAGTTTGTGCCAGCCTTGGGAGCTGGTGATGGACAGGGAAGCCTGCCGTGCTGCAGTTCGTGGGGTCGCAACGAGTCAGACATGGCTGAGCAACTGAACTGAACTGATATAATGGAATACTACTCAGCCATAAAAAGGAGTGAAATAATGCCATTTGCAACAACATGGATGTACCTAGAGATGATCAGACCAAGGAAGTCAGAGAGAGAAAGACACATACCAGACGCTACCGCCTGTATGCGGAATCTAAGCGGTGACACAGATGAACATCTCTGGGAAACAGAAACAGACGCAGGCCACAGAGAACAGACTTGGGGTTGCCAGGGGGTCGGGAGGAGGGGGAGTGGGGAAGGATGGGCTGGGAGTTTGGGGTTGGCAGATGCAAACTGTCTTGTACAGGATGGATAAACGAGGTCCTCCTGTACAGCACAGGGAACTAGATTCAATATCCTGTGATAAACCAAAATGGGGAAGAACATAAAAAAGCACGTATGTACATGTATAACCGAACCACCTCACGCTGCAGTAGAAATGAACACAGCATTGTGAATCAACTATACTGCCATAAGATAAATTGAAAAGAAATGAGTTGAACATACAATAAAGATGAACCTTTTTCTAACCTCGTGGAGGAGAAATAAAAACTGGCATTGACAAGACCCAGACCCTCATCACTTTGCTGCCCTGTGAATAAACCAGTTATTTCCCTGACCTCAGAGAGCCTTACAATAAAGAGCTGAGGACACAGCTCTGGCCAGACAAGATGGACGATGTAAAGGATAAGCAGATACAAGCTGTGTCTGCATCACCAAGGGAGCAGATTGGGGTGGGCACTGTGAACCCGGAGCTGGTTACTATCGCAGACAGACACGTGCTTGGGTCCCCAGCAAATCATAGCACCTCCATTTTTTTTCCATTAAATCTGCTCTTTAATATTTCAGAATAAACTGAAAACCAATAAAAATAAAAGCCTTTAAAATTAAAGACTCGTGAGACTTCCCTGGTGATCCACTGGCTGAGACTTCAAGCTCCCAAAGCTGGGGGCCCAGGTTTGATTCCTGGCCTGGGAACCAGGTCCCCCATGCCGGAACTAAAAGATCCCCCATGCCAAAACTAAGACCCAGTGCAGCCAAATAAATTAATCAGTAAAAATATGTATAGAAATAAACATTAAATGAAATAAAGGCTTACAGCAAGTTCCAAACTTTGTTGGAAATTTCCTTACACTTATAACTTTCATGTTCAATATGTATTGCAGGAAGGGTCACAACTTTAACCTTTCCAGTACTGAGAAGCTCTAACCTTTAAGCAGGCCCCCATATGGACACACGACCGCACGTGGTCTGTGGGTGGCCAGGTCAGGACACTGTGGGGATGCCACCAAACAGACACAACCAAGCACAGCCTCTGGCATCGTTTTCCAGGAAAGATGAGACTATGGCCCAAATCCCTCCACTCCATCTGGCCTAGCCCGCCTGGTCTGTCTGGGTCACCGGCTTCAGCAGGAGCAGTAACTCTTCATCATCACGCACACGCTGAAACACCGCCCATGGCCACATGAGCAGGGCTTGCTACCAGCAGAGGTCCCCAGAGAGTGGCCATCTCAGAAAGCCAAGCAGATGTGTCGTGACAGTAGCCAGAGCTTGAAAACCAGGTCACAAAACCACGAGGGCATGGGAAGCTATGGTGCAGTCGCTAAATCGTGTCCAACTCGTGGGACCCCATGAACTGTAACCCATCAGGCTCCTCTGTCCATGGGATTCTCCAAGCAAGAATACTGGAGTGGGTTGCCATTTCCTTCTCGAGGGGAATCTTCCAACCTAGGGATCGAACCCATGTCTCCTGCATTGCAGGTGGCCTCCTGACTGTTGAACCACCAGGGAAGCCCACGGGAAGCTATGCATGGCAGTTAAAGGTGCAAATGCAAGTCAAGGGTATTAAATGTCCGGGAAGGTACTCTGCACTGGGACACGGCCACTGGACTAGGGCTCTCCTTGGGAACCCAGAAATGGTGACTCTACTAGTGATCAAAGAAACAAATGCGGAAGTGGAGGCAGCAGGATTGAGTCAGGGGGCTGAGTCTGACCCCTGAGCATCTATCTTTGTGTCCATATCACCTTGGTGACTTGGCCTCTAGAAATCTCACCTCCCTCCTCTGTTAACGGGAGAATCTGGCAGACACACTGGACCCAAACGAGTGGTGGGAGACTTCAAAGACATAAGGACATGCAGGGGTTCTCCTGGGGGTGCTTAGGTACCTGCAGCCACTCTTGATGTTATGGCTCAGAAAATGGGAAATGGGGCCATTCAGCCAGGCGCCCTCAACTGGAACGCTTCTGATTTATGGAAGTCCACACGGCCTTCATACCCTGGGTCCTTACCAGAGAGTAGGGTTGGGAAGAAGCACCCTGCTGACTCTGTCATGACCAGCAGAGATCTCTCTGTAGGTGGGGCCTCGGAAGAGCTAACTTGAGGGAGGGGAAGTCAACAAAAAGAAAGAAAAGAAATCTTGGCCTTCTTTTTCTTCTGCATCACAGACACTAGCAAACGGGCTCTTTCTCTCAGCGGGCCCCTCTCCATCGTCATTAAGCACACTTGACCCTCGAATTCTTGGAGACCGTGCAGTTGCCCACCCTGCTCTGGTAGGGAGGGTGGGGTGGTGGGTGATCGAAAAGGCTGGATTTTAAATCTTCCATTTCTCTGATTTTCATAGAGGGATGTCAAGGAGGCCAGGCAATTCCTCTGACTTGATTCATGCATAATGGACCCGAAGTGAGACTTACTAGAAAACAAATGCACTTAGACGCTTTCCTGACATGAATCATTTATTGAAGTCAGAACTGCTGGCTGTGAGCGCCCAAAATAAGTTGACTTACAGTATCCTTGTTTCTCAATAGATCTGAAATACGACCACAGAATATTGAAGTACTCAGCGGTGAATGATGCTTTTGGGGTCATTACGGACTGGCTGTTCCTCGAAAAGTTTCATTAATAACAGCAGTGATAGAACACAGAGCAGGGCCCTGTCTCTCTCCTCTTCTTTTTCTACGTTCTTCAGTCACAAAGCTCAGGAGCAGAGGATGAGCAGTGAAAGCAGTGACTTTCTTTCCAGCGTCTGTTAAGCAGCATCTGGACAGGTTTTCTGGGATTCAGGCAAGCATTCATTCATCCACTAACAACTTAATTCATTCATTAGATCATCTGTCCACCAAGCTATCCATTCATCCATACATCAAAAAGTCACTGCTTCGTATTTATTGTTATGGCTTTGTTTACATCACTGCATTAGACTTCTGAAAGCAAGCACAGCGGATTCTTACAGAGCCCTGCTCCATGTTTTATGTGGGTCAGTATCATAGTGACTGCAGCCATGAAATTAAAAGATGCTTGCTCCTTGGAAGAAAGACTATGACCAGCCTAGACAGCATATTAAAAAGCAGAGACATTACTTTGCCAACAAAGGTCTGTCTAGTCACAGCTATGGTTTTTCCAGTAGTCATGTATGGCTATGAGTTGGACTCTAAAGAAAGCTGAGCACTGAAGAATTGATGCTTTTGAACTGTGGTGTTGGAGGAGACTCTTGAGAATCCCTTGGACTGCAAGGAGATTCAACCAGTCCATTCTGAAGGAGATCAGTCCTGGGTGTTCTTTGGAAGGACTGATGCTGAAGCTGAAACTCCAAAACTTTGGCCACCTGATGTGAAGAACTGACTCATTGGAAATGACACTGATGCTGGGAAAGACTGAAGGCAGGAGAAGGGGATGAGAGAGGATGAGATGGTTGGATGGCATCACTGACTCGATGGACATGAGTTTGAGTAGGCTCCAGGAGTTGGTGACGGACAGGCAGGCCTGGCGTGCTGCAGTCCATGGGGTCGCAAAGAGTCAGACATGACTGAGTGACTAAACTGACTGACCAGGTTAAATAAACTAAAGCACTTACTGAGTAATTATTTCTAGGCCTTGGATGAATCCCCAATCTTGCACTTCTTACAAAATAAATAGATGCTTAGTAGATGTTGGTTCAACCAAAATCTCTAGATGATCTAATTTGATTTAGTCTCCATACCAATAACCCTGAATTGTCAAAAACAATGTACCAAAGGATAGCAGAAACGAGAAAGTCCTATGTTTCTTTCCCATTACCATAAGAGTAGAGCCGATGACCCAACAATTTATTCTCCCTACAGAAGCCATGCAGATAAACCCACAGAATTTCTTTCTAAACCATTATATCCTGTAACCAAGCATAGAATCCTCTTCTTCTAGAACACTGAAATTGCATGAAGCAATGTACCAAATTGACAAGAAAATAACTAAAATGAAAGCAAATTACCTACTTAAACCCCAGTAGGGGAGTTCAGATGTTGGTTGAGAAGAGTTGACTCTTTTTAAGCAAAGAATCTTCTATTAAAATAAAATCTGATAAAACTAAAGGAAATTACTCTCACTGAGTAAGCTACTTAAGTCATGAAATTTTTTAAAGGCAATTTCTCCCATTATAACAGTACTTCACAGTCATTATAAAAAAATCTGTAGTTCTGAAAGGTAAAACCTTTACCACCTGTCACAGCTATCGACGTTTTGGGTTTACTTTCTCCTAGTCCTTGGTGAATGCACTGGCTTTTTTTTTTCTCTGCTAGATAAAACCGTTGCAGAGGCTTTTAGTTTTTAAATATAGCTGAGGTCTTAACATTAAATCAATTTTATATGCCCTTTTATTAACCTTCAGTGAGATCATTTTCAATGTCCTTATCACAATACACATAATCTAGTAGCTGCACTGGACATATCATAATTGTTAATTTATCACCTCATTGTTGTTTTATTTACTGTTCTTTTGTCTTTTTATTAGTAAGTAACAAAGAAAGCTGGGCATCAAAGAATTGATGCTTTTGAACGGTGTTGGAGAAGACTCTTGAGGGTCCCTTGGACTGCAAGGAGATCAAACCAGTCAATGATAAAAAAAGTCAGTCCTGAGTATTCATTGGAAGGACTGATGCTGAAGCTGAAGCTCCAATACTTTGGCCACTTGATGCAAAGAAATGACTCATTGGAAAAGACCCTATAGCTGGGAAAGATTGAAGGCGGGAGGAGAAGGGGACAACAGAGGATGAGATGGTTGGATGGCATCACGGATTCAATGGACATGAGTTTGAGCAAACTCCGGGAGTTGGTGATGGATAGGGAAGCCTGGCATGCTGCGGTCCATGGGGTCGCAAAGAGTCGAACACGACTGAGAGACAGAACTGAACTGAATGAACACACCAATTATTTAATAGCAAGTCCAGTTATAAAGTTTTTTTTCCCCTGAATTTTGGATAATTTCTTTAGAATAAATTCCTAGACACAGGATTTCCGGGCTCAAGGAACAAACATCTAATGGCATCTGGTGAATTTTGCCAAACTGATTTCCAAAAAGTTAACAGTTATTTATGTTCTTACCAACAATTTACAAAAGTACCCATTCCACCACGTTTGTCAACAATAAGAATTCTCATTTAAAAGCAACAAAAACCAGACTAACATTTCATGCTTTAAAAGTTACGTCTCACCGTTTTAATGTGTATTTTGGGAGCCACAAGTGAAGTGGATTTTTTATTCATCTATCTCTTGTATGTTGACTTGCACGAGCTCGTCATATATTAAACAGAACACACATCTTACCCCTTTCATGTAGAGTGACCAATTTTCCAGTCCAAAAGGTCAAAGGTCAAAGCAATTCACGGACTCTTTGAGATCCCAGGCTCTGTAGTCCACCAGGCTCCTCTGTCCATGGAGTTCTCCAGGCAAGAATACTGGAGCGGTTGCCATTCCCTTCTCCAGGGGATCTTCTCAACCCAGGGACTGAGCCTGAGTCTCCCACATTGCAGACAGATTCTTTACCATCTGAGTCACCAGGGAAGCCCGGTGTTTTGGCTTATTAGAGCCTTAACTTATTATGGAGTAAGAACTGGGATTTCTTTCAGAAAGTTTAAGCTTAGAAAGGCCCTCCTTCCACCCTTAATTCTTGTCCTGCAGAGAACTGACACACATTTGCTTGTTTCACCTCATTTTTCCACGATTAACTTTATATCTTTTAACTCTTAGACCTGACGTTTATTTTTGGCTATGATGCTCCGTTAGAATCTAAATGGGCTTATTTTCAAATCTTTAGTGAGCTATATCCAAGGCATTTACTCAGAGATCCTTCCCTCCTTCATTAATTCACACTACAACTGCACACATTAAATACCATAAACAGAAGAAATGAACCGTAGGGATCAATACACTAACCGTTCGTTAAACAGATGAAGCACTGGCAGTGACCAGCCCCACCCCTCGGGCAGGAGGGACGAAGCTCTGAGCATTCTTCCTCCCCTTGTGGCTTGCCTTCCTGCCCACCTAACATCTCCTCCCTTTGTTCTTATCACTTAGCCGCTCAGCCATGTCCAACTCTTTGTGGCCCCATCAACTGTAGCCCGCCAGGCTCCTCTGTCCAAGGGATTTCCCAGGTAAGAATACTGGAGTGGGTTACCATTTCCATCACTTCATCTCTTAGAGACAGTAAAACATTACGTTGCACGACAGATCAGCGTTCCCCGAGCACTGGTTAAATGTCTGTAGCAAATCAGGAAGCCAGACCTTAGAACTCCATTCACGCCAACATAATCTCAGATGGGAATGAGGGAAACCAAGCTGGACGTGGAAGCCACTTCCTGGGCTGTACTCTTCCCATTCGAAGACCAGAATGATTCTTGATACTTCTACGGGGACTACTAGTTCTGACGCTGTACCAGTCTACCCATGGGAGGGTTTGTGCAGGAGAAAAAAGAAAAGCAGACAGGAAAAGTACTTCAGAGTTTTAAAAGGGGTTCCTCACCAACAAGTGATTGGGGAATGGAAGTCAGAGCAGGGAGGACACTTAGGCTGCCTTCACTGTGCATCTTGGGGTGGCTCAGACAATAAAAAATCTGCCTGCCATGCTGGAGACTCGGGTTCAATCCTTGGTCAGGAAGATCCCCCGGAGGAGGGCATGGCAACTCAAATCCAGTATCCTTGCCTGGAGAATCCCATGGACAGAGGAGCCTGGCAGGCTACGGTCCGTGGGGTTGCAAAGAGTCAGACACGACGAATACCTTGACACTTCACTTTCTGGTGCATCTCAGGAACCCAGAGCAAGAATTCCACAAGAAAACAGAAACGGATTCACAGACTTAGAGAAGGAGCTTGTGGCTGCCCAAGGGAAGGATGGACAACGGGACAGTTAGGGAGCTTGGGGTGGACGTGTACACACTGCTATATTTAAAATGGATCAACAACAAGGACCTACTGTATAGCACAGAGAACTCAGCTCAATGTTAAGTGGTGGGGAGGGGAGTTTGGGGGAGAGCGGACGCATGTACATGTATGGCTGAGGCCCTTTGCTCTCCGCCTGAAACTGTCACAACGCTGTTTGCTAATCGGC
Source organism: Bos taurus (assembly GCF_002263795.3). Taxonomy (NCBI): domain Eukaryota; kingdom Metazoa; phylum Chordata; class Mammalia; order Artiodactyla; family Bovidae; genus Bos; species Bos taurus. The sequence continues at coordinate 96,889,751 of NC_037336.1, forward strand.
TCTACCTCAATACAAAATAAAAGGTATAAAAAATAAAAAGAGAATTTCACAGGAATAGAGAGGATGGCAAAGCCTCACGAGGCCCCTGAAACACTTTCTGCTAAGGGACCAACAGCCTAGGACACAGGGATACTGCAGGAAGCCCCGGACACAGTGGGGACTGAGTTCTGGAAACAGGGATGAAGAGAATCCTTTCCAACCCAGAGGTATGTTTGGTATTTTTGGCAATAGTATATAAAAGCTCCAGTTGCAAATTCCCTAACTCCTCAATGGATTGTTTGTGTGCTAGCTAAACCAGACTTGAACTTCTCTGCTTTTAGGTTCTGAGTGCCTCCAGTATCACAGACCAAATACATCATAAGTGAACTAGAAATAATTGCGACCCCGTGGACTATACAGTCCATGGAATTCTCCAGGCCGGAACACTGGAGTGGGCAGCCTTTCCCTTCTCGAGGGGATCTTCCCAACCCAGGGATCGAACCCAGGTCTCCCACGCTGTAGGCGGAGTCTTCACCAGCTGAGCCACCAGGGAAGCCCAGAAATAATTATGAACAATTACAAATGAATAATAGAAAATAATTATAAGATATTAACAGGAAGCCCCAGCAGTTACTACTTCCAAAAATTATTTCTGAAAAAAATTAATTGGAACAGGAAGTCTTGGGAGGGTCAGGACAAACAATGAGGGAAGTATATTTAATGACGAAAAGGTTTTTACAATATACAGAGTCAGTTAAAACATGCACCCTATGACATAAACTGTAAAGCCAAAACCCCCAGTGCATCTCTGTGCTTCAGAAGTATAGTAGTTGGTTGATAAGTCAAACATTTTTCTAATATCAGAAATATTTCAAATACACAAAACATTTTACTACATTGATATTTAGCCACATTTACTTCACTTTTTTAGGAAGTAAGACATAGATATTGAAGCCACCTCTGCCATTTGAGCTTGAAATGAGTGTTTCCATCAGTGTTCTTATTCTTTTACTGTATATGAATTACAACATATAAATTTTGTGTTGTAAAGATGTATGGGATTTCCTTTCTATACTCAACACTTGTTTTTAAAATGTTATGCATTCAGTTTAGTCATTTCAATTGTGCAAGAATATTCTTTTGTACACCTACACATGGAAAATTAATCTATTACCACATGGATGGACATTCGGGTGTTTCCAGTTGTTTTCTCTAACACAGTGCATGAATGAGCACTGGAATTGGAATTGCTGCGTCATTCTGATGCGACTGACGTCCTTGAGCTTCGCTGTGTGTGTGTGTTAGTCACTCGGTCGTGTCCGACTCTGTGACCCCATGGACTGTGGCCCACCAGGCTCCTCTGTCCATGGAATTCTCCAGGCAAGAATACTGGAGTGGGTTGCCATTCCCTCCTCCGGGGAATCTTCCCGACCCAGGGGTCAAAACCAGGTTTTCTGCATTGTAGGCAGATTCTTTACCATCTGAGCCATCAGGGAAGCCCCTCAGCTTCATTGCTGCTGCTGCTGCTGCTGCTAAGTCACTTTAGTCGTGTCCGACTCTGTGCGACCCCATAGACGACAGCCCACCAGGCTCCGCCGTTCCTGGGATTCTTTAGGTATTAACAAATATTAACAAATTTCTTTTCAAAATGGTTGGACAAATAATATTCTGGGAAGATGTTTGGGGCTAGAGAGAATGGGAAATAAGACTTCTGCTTTATGTTTTCCTGTATATTCCAACTATTCAACCAACAGTATTAACCACTTGGGTAATATATTAAAGTTAAAAAAAAAAAGTTCAAATTTTTATGCTACATTTTCAGATTACTTACGCATGTTGACACAAACTGCTTGATACAGCCCTCTGACACTGCTCTCTGATTTCTTAGTGTACCCATTTTACACATAAGGAATGGAGGCTCAGGAGAGCTGTATGACTTATTTTGTTTGGTCAGTAAACTGCCCCATACCTTCTCTGAGCCTCAGTTTCCTCTTTATCTCTTCCACCGGCCTACCCCACAAATCTACTGGGAGTGGAAAATAAGACCGCTGACTTAAAGTACCAAAAAAACTTTCAAGTGATTTATAAATATATATAATCCACTGGCTATTTTTTCACGATTATGTTCTTTACATCTCTGTCCCTCTTCTGTACCTAGTAAGAAATAACTAAGTACCTAGGAATATGGGGGAAAGTACTTTCTTACAAAACCTCAGGTACCATTTCAACTGGCCCTTCCCACGGAAAGAAGTATGCATTAGCCAGTGGTTTACGGCTAGGAGACTAACCAACTCCCTGATCCTCGGTCTGAGCTTTATTCTGATCGGAACTTAACTCTGAAAGATGAGGAAATAGTGGCTCAAATGACAGAACAGAAAATGGCTTCAGAACTAAAAGCAAGTGCTTTCTGGTCTCGGACAACACTCTGCAGACAGCTTCCTAGTTTCTAAGAAAGCAAACCCTGGCAGAGCAGAGAGCTCGGGAAACACAACAGCGGGACTCAAAGAGCTTGTGCCCAAGAACTGTTGAGGAAAAGGCAGAAACTGCTGCATGCACGCAGCGAACCATCTGCACTGTCTGAGGGCAGTACGGGGCCAGCTGCCCTGCACAGCAATTACATTTTCCACAATACCCCATGCAAGCGCCAGGACGTGAGCAGAGCCCTTGGGACAGTCACTTCTTCATTCCTTTCCTGTGCTGTTTCACAGATCAAGTTTTCGTGCAGTAATTCCATGGTAACAATTTGACGTGGATCTAAATACCAAAGGGACTGGGATTCAAAAATCTGAGATATCTTTGCAAAGTAGTATGCTTCCTTAGCTTCAGAGAAAACTTGAGGAAGTGAAGGGAAAACACCCAGCTCTAGTCCCTCAGATGTTAAACTGATCTGCCATAGGACCCAGAAATTCCACTCATTGGTAAAAGCAAGCAATCGAACCGGGGTCTCCTGCATTGCAGGCAGATTCTTTACCAGCTGAGCCACCAGGGAAGCCCAATGAAAACGTTAAGTCCTCGCAAAAAAAACCTCCAGTGACCATCAACTGACACACAGATAAACAAGAGATGGACCCGTGGCTCCTCCACAATGGAATACTGTTGTTGTTTAAGCTGAGTCCCAATCTTCTGCGACCCCACAGACTGTAGCCGCCAGTCTCCTCTATCCATGGGATTCTCCAGGCAAGAACACTAGAGTGGGTTGCCATTTCCTCCTCCAGGGGATCTTCCCGACCCAGGGATCAAACCTGTGTCTCCTGCATTGGTATGAGGATTCTTTACCACTGAGCCACCTTGGGAAGTCCACAATATTGTTCAGTTACAGAGAAAAGAATAACTATTGATACATGTTACAACACGGATGAACTTCAAAACCATTACACTAAATGAAAGAGAAGGCCTTACACATTGTGTGAGTTTGTTTATATGAAATATCCAGAAAAGGCAAATTTACAGAGACAAAAAGTAGCCTAATGACTGTCCAGGGCTGGAGGGCACAGGGGCATAGGGAATGCCCATGGCAAAGGGGTTTTTTTTGAGATGACGAAAATGTTCTAAGAGTAGGTGGTGGTGAGGGTTGCACAACTCTGAGTATCTTACAATATATTGCAAGCCACTGAATCATACACTTAAAATGGATAACTTTTATGGCATGTGAATTACCACCATTGTTTAAAAACACAAGACAAACCCTGGCCCTACAGAAGACAACACCTAAGCACAGCCAGCTTTCAGTCCACGTGCGATGTACACACGCATGTCCCAGTACTGTTTGAATGAAGGACCAAATGGGGCCGGGGGAAGGTCTAGCCTGCAGGAAAAAGGCACTTCCCCTTCAGTAGGGAAAGATGGCCCTGTTGGCTGATGCCACAGTGCCAGTCTGAGTGCTGCTGGGGTGTAAAGGGGGTCCTCCTACACTGGTGTGATCTTTGTGAGCCTGGGCCACAAATGAGGGAGGTGGGACCTCACCTCAGATCCTGAGTGTAGTCTGTGGGAAAGACTGGAAGCTGTTTATCACCCCAGCATTGTCCAGGAACCTCAAAGAGCAGAAGGAATGCACTCCCAGACGCACACAGTTAACTATTGCCACAATCGAGGCTTTGGCTTAAGAGCCAGAGGAAAGTACAGCAGTAGAGCAAAGGTGTTTTCCCCTTCAGGCAGGGCTGCTCTGAATACCTGAGGCTGAAGACTGCCTCTATTCATTACTACCGATGCCACCCACTCAAGTCGGGCTCAGCTAAGACTCGAGCTCATGTTCGGTTGTGTCCGACTCTTTGCAACCCCATGGACTGTAGCCCCCCAGGCTCCTCCTTCCATGGAATTCTCCAGGCAAGAATACTGGAGGGGGTTGCCATTTCCTTCTCCAGGAGGTCATCCCAAGCCAGGGATCCAACCTGTTGTCTCCTGCATTGGCAGGCAGATTCTTTACCATTGAGCCCACCAGGGAAGCCTACACTCAAGTCAGGAGTAGGCGATATATGCTCTAGCAGAATCACTGCGATGAAATTTCAGATGAAATTTCAGGGTTCCGATATGCAGAAGAAATACCACTAGAGCCACAGATCAGCTGCCCTCCAATGCCAACCAGAGGCTTCCCTGGTGGCTCAGACGGTAAAGAATCTGGCTGCAATGTGGGAGATCTGGTTTGACCCCTGGGTCAGGAAGATCCCCTGGAGAAGGGAATGGCAACCCACTCTAGTACTCTTGCCTGGAGAATTCCATGGACAGAGGAGCCTGGCAGGCTACAGTCCGTGCAGTTGAAAAGAATCAGACAAGACGGATCAACTAACACTGTCTACACTTTCTCGACTTTTAGGTTGCGATTGTTTTTTAAGTCAAGCCCTTGCTAAGGAGGTCTGTGTATCCCACCCCCCACCCCCATCCCCCAGTGGAAAATGGAACTTATTTCTAACTCCTGCTTTGGATCAGGAATAAAAATAGTAAACTTAAATTTAGATGAAGGCTAAAAACAATCCAAATGCCCATTACCAGGTGGACAAGTGAACAATCCCAGGTGAGCAAATGAACAAGACACGGTCTATCCGTACAACAGAACAGCGATCAGCAGAGCAGAAGTGTGCACTGACCGGCGAAACGTGGGGACAGACCTCAAAGCACCAAGCCTCGGGGATGGCAGCCACTCCCCACGAAGTATCCCCGTCTCTTAGCCCCTTTCTCAGAGGGTGCCTCTCACTCCAGGAACAAATATTTACTGAGGTACCATCCTCCGGGAGTGGAGGCACAAAGTAGCCTCAGGAACTTTCTATGCCACGGGAAAAACAACAAGAAAATTTAAATTGTGAGGTGGAAGGGCAGCAGCTACTCTCCTGCGAGGCGCCGTGTGTCTTCAGGATAAAAAGCCAAATGAGCGTACCTGGTGCCTGGGGCAGGGGCGGGGAGGGGAGGCTGGGTCAGGACAACCTTTGCACAGAAGGGCCCGCTTCAGTGAGTGTCCACCATACCCAGCTCCTGGAACTTTCTGGACAGTTCCCATTCATGCTTCTGAGTTCCTGCATCTTCCATCCCATCTGCTTGATGTCCTCCCCCTGCCTCCCCTCCCACTGCTGACTGGACAAGTGTGTGTACATCCTTCAAAACTGCCCTGGCCCGTACCATCCTGCTTCTCTCACACAAGTGGAGAGATGCATCCGACCGTCCCTTCTACACTCGCTGCTAGGTTCACCATTAGAGAACTTAAAACCATAGTGTGCTCGTGAGCACTCAATGGCCTGAGTTAACGAAGTGAAAGGCTCAGCACAGTACTGAGGCCACTATGTAACATCAGCAAACGACATTTCCCTCCTGGTGTGTCTGCCTTCCCACAAGCCTGAATTCCTTAGGCACTAAAGCGACTCTCATTTGGTACCCACAGAGTCTGGCAGGGACTTGGCCATGACAAGTGTTTAATAAATATTCTTAATATGAACGACTTGCACAGTCAGTCACACCCAGCATGCTGCTGAATAAAAATGCCCAGCTTAGGGCGTACTTGTGACCTGACTACAGTGTCAGGGGACTACAGCTGCTGTCCTGCACCCAGATCATCATCAGCAAAGCAAGCAGGCAGGTGGGATAGTTTACTTTCCCTAAATCCAGCTAATACTGCAACAGGACCAAGCTATATTTGATGTGGGAAAACTCAGTAATTTAACTCCACCTCTTCCAGAAATATATGTTGGTCAGAGATAACAGAAACTTCTAGACTCTTTCTACCATAACTTTCCACCACACCATTAAAGTAAAATCCAAGAATGTCAGGAAAAACAAAACAAAATCAGGGATAAGGAGGTTCTCTGCCATTGGCTCTACCTTCTTTACGTCCTTTGTCTATAATTGTGAAGGAGGCTGGCTGCTTCACATTGCCTTGTTACAACAGGTGGCCTTGAACCCACTGAGCATCCTAGGGGCTCCACAGTATAAAGGCAGCAGTCTGCACACCTGAGCAGCGGTTCACGAGCCAAGAGCTGGTGTGCCTTCACAGGCTGTTCAACCCTGGGCAAATTACTTAACCTCAGTGTCTTCACTTGTGAAATGGAGACAAGTAATATTTCCTGCCTCATGGTGTTGTGGTAAGGATTAGCTGTTTCTAGAACCCTGACTGGTACATGGTAATCTGAAAGGTAGCTACCATTGTCATCAACATTACCATCATCATCACCACCATCACCATCATAATCACCATCACCATCATCGTAAAGAACACCATCATCAACACCATCATCACCATCACCGCCTCCATCACCATCATCATTGTCACTATCATCACCATCACCATCATCACCATCACTGCCTTCATCACCATCATCACCATCATCATCACCATCACCATCATCAGCATCATCACCATCACCATCACCATCATTGCCTTCATCACCATCATCATCGCCACTATCATCATCACCGTCATCATCGCCATCATCAGCATCACCATCATCATTATTACGATCATCATCACCATCACCCTCATTGGCATCATCAACATCACCATCATCATCACCGTCATTGTCATCATCATCGTCATCACTGCCTCCATCACAATCATCATTGTCACTATCATCAACATCACCATCATCACCATTACTGCCTTCATCACCATCATCGCCATCATCATCATCACCATCACCATCATCATCATCATCACCATCATCATCACTGCCTTCATCACCATCATCGCCATTATCATCATCACCGTCATCATCGCCATCATCATCAACACCATCATCATTATTACGATCATCATCACCATCACCATCATCATTATTACGATCATTATCACCATCACCATCATCGCCATCATCATCATCACTGCCTTCATGACCATCATCATCGTCACTATCATCAACATGACCATCATCACCCTCATTGGCATCATCACCGTCATCGTCACCATCACCACCACCACTGCCATCATCACAATTACTGTCATCATCACCATAACCACGGCCTGTGTCCAGGCTCCGGCTTCCTTTCTGCCCCATCACTTTCCTGCTGGTCACGCTTCTCTCATCAGTGGCCCAGTTCTCCCCAAGTATTTCTAGAAATATCTAGAAAACTTAAGAACAAAAGCAAGGAAGCAGAAGGTTGATCATCTGATTCACGTGGGCCTAGGTGGAGCCCACAGCTGAGACTCTGCCACTGAGACCTGAGTCTGCAGCCCTTTGGCCAAGGCAGCGCGTTCTCCTTTCACAGGATCCACAGCTGGTCCTCTGACTGCAGCAAAGCCCCCGTGTCAGTGCAGGCCGCCAAGGCCTCCGCCCGTAGCTCCACTTCAGCTCATCCCCCTGGCTTTGATCAGCCGCTCCTCCTCCTGTCTTAACGTCATGCTTGGAAGACCCGCCACTTCAGGTCTTCCTGAAGAGTGCCGCTTCAGGAAGGAGGGCCAGACCAGGAGCAGGCCACTGGACCCCCCACCCCTACCCCACACAGCAATCACCTCACCCGAATCAGCCAGAGACCTGTTCTCAGTGAAAGAACTTTCTGGAAAGCGAAGATGTCCAACTAGAATTGCCAAAAGATAAAACTGATCCCTGCATCAGGAAGATCCCCTGGAAGAGGGCACGGCCACCCACTCCAGTACTCTTGCCCGGCGAATCCAATGGACAGAGGAGCCTGGTGGGCTATGGCTATGGTCCATGGAGTCGCAAAGAGTCAGACACGACAGAAGCAACTTAGCGTAAACGCATGACAGAACTTTTGTTTTGGTGACGGTCTTTCCAGCGTCACCAGGACTCTCCAGGCTTCGTAAGTGAAATACATGGGGGACAGCACAGACCATGGGCTGCTGTTCATCAGCGAGTCTCAACCAGCAATCATCTTTTTAGTTCATTCTCCGTTTCTTTCCCTACCCTGACGATTACTGCTTTTCCAACATTTACCCAGGAAAACAGATAACCAAGCTTGTTAAGCCAGTCATTTCGGCATTTGCGTGTTAAGTAGATTCCGGGTAAAATCAGATTAAGCCTAATGAAGCGCACAGGCTTTTGACAGCAACGTTTCTCACTCTGTACTTTAGATCTAGAGCTGCTTTCCTCATGGTTGAGTCTGTCCCCAACTGGATATGTACCCATCTCTTCAATGGAATGTAATTCAGCAGACTTGTCAGTTTAACTTGAATTAGATAAACTCCCTGTGCTCAGAGAGCTGCTTTTCTCCATATTCCCCCCAGAATGCCAATCCCGTCATCTGTGTCAAACATTCCAGCGGATGATAGTACTTCTAAGCCAAAGACCCTGTGTGTGTGTGTGTGTGTGTGTGTGTGTGTGTGTTAGTCAATCAGTCCTGTCTCTTTGCCACCCCATGGACTGGAGCCCCCCAGGCCCCTCTGTCCAGGGAATTTTCCAGGCGAGAATACTGGAGTGGGTTGCCATGCCCTTCTCCAGGGGATCTTCCCGACCCAGAGACTGAACACAGGTCTCCCGCATTGCAGGCAGTTTTTTACTGCCTGAGCCACTCGGGAAGCCCAAAGCACCTCGATAATTCGACAGCATTATTTCTATTTTCAAATGATTACTAGGAAATGTTGGGTTAAGTGACACTTCGTATCTGTGCTTAATAACCTGGTTTTAAAGAGGGCATAGTGGGACTTCCCTGGTGGTCCAGCGGCTAAGACTCCCACACTCTCAGTGCAGGGGGCCCAGGTTCCAACCCTGCTCAGAGAACTAGATTCCGAATGCCACAACTAAGAGTTCACATACCTCAACTATTTGGCACAGCCAAATAAATAAACATTTTAAAAAATGAAAAAATAAAAAGGGTACACACACACACATATAAGAGAAGTCCACCCTTCTTCCTTATTATTCTCTAATACATTAAAAAAAAAAACACTTTATGCCTGGGCAAAAAATCCATCCACAGCTGCTTAGGTTTTTCTCCTCCAATGTCTTATTGTAAAGGGGAAAAAAAAAAAAAGGAAAAGAGTTCTCTACTTGGGGTGGTGAGGTACTGGGTTCTTTCAATGCCTTACAATGAGGTCTACCCAGGGTTCTCATTTCACACAGCAGGTTTGGGTGAGGTTATTCTCCAATCCCCCTGGAGAATATGAGACCATTTGAGTGGCAGGTACCTTTATGACAGCTGAAGAGTCGGACACGACTGAGTGACTGAACTGGACTGAACTGTTAGTACCTGAACTGGCAAATTTCACCTGCCCGACTGCTGAGATTTTAAAATATAATCCTATGAAAAAAGGCTTGATGAGAATAGGAGGATAATTTATTGTGTGTATGTGTGTGTGTGTGTGTGTGTGTGTGTGTGTGTGTGTGTGTGTGTTCCATCATGTCTGACCCTTGGTGGCGCCAGGAGCAGTAGCCCACCAGGCTCCTCTGTTCATGGCATTTCCCAGACAAGAATACTAGAGCGGGTTGCCATTTCCTTCTCCAGGGGATCTTCCCGATCCAGGATTGAACCCAAGTCTCCTGCGTCTCCCGCAATGGCAGGCCGATTCTTTACCACTGCGTCACCTGGGAAGACCCATAACTTACTCAGATCAGATCAGATCAATCACTCAGTCGTGTCTGACTCTTTGCGACCCCATGAATCGAAGCACGCCAGGCCTCCCTGTCTATCACCAACCCCCAGAGTTCACTCAGACTCACGTCCATCAAGTCAGTGATGCCATCCAGCCATCTCATCCTCTGTCATCCCCTTCTCCTCCTGCCCCCAATCCCTCCCAGCATCAGAGTCTTTTCCAATGAGTCAACTCTTCACATGAGGTGGCCAAAGTACTGGAGTTTCAGCTTTAGCATCATTCCTTCCAAAGAAATCCCAGGGCTGATCTCCTTCAGAATGGACTGGCTGGATCTCCCTGCAGTCCAAGGGACTCTCAAGAGTCTTCTCCAACACCACAGTTCAAAAGCATCAATTCTTCGGCGCTCAGCCTTCTTCACAGTCCAACTCTCACATCCATACATGACCACTGGAAAAACCATAGCCTTGACTAGACGGACCTTTGTTGGCAAAGTAATGTCTCTGCTTTTTAATATGCTATCTAGGTTGGTCATAACTTTCCTTCCAAAGAGTAAGCGACTTTTAATTTCATGGCTGCAGTCACCATCTGCAGTGATTTTGGAGCCCAGAAAAATAAAGTCTGACACTGTTTCCACTGTTTCCCCATCTATTTCCCATGAAGTGATGGGACCGGGTGCCATGATCTTTGTTTTCTGAATGTTGAGCTTTAAGCCAACTTTTTTACTCTCCACTTTCACTTTCATCAAGAGGCTTTTGAGTTCCTCTTCACTTTCTGCCATAAGGGTGGTGTCATATGCATATCTGAGGTTATTGACATTTCTCCCGGAAATCTTGATTCCAGCTTGTGTTTCTTCCAGTCCAGCGTTTCTCATGATGTACTCTGCATAGAAGTTAAATAAACAGGGTGACAATATACAGCCTTGACGTACTCCTTTCCCTATTTGGAACCAGTCTGTTGTTCCATGCCCAGTTCTAACTGTTGCTTCCTGACCTGCATACAAATTTCTCAAGAGGCAGATCAGGTGGCCTGGTATTCCCATCTCTTTCAGAATTTTCCACAGTTTATTGTGATCCACACAGTCAAAGGCTTTGGCATAATCAATAAAGCAGAAATAGATGTTTTTCTGGAACTCTCTTGCTTTTTCCACGATCCAGCGGATGTTGGCAATTTGATCTCTGGTTCCTCTGCCTTTTCAAAAACCAGCTTGAACATCAGGAAGTTCACGGTTCACATGTTGCTTAAGTCTGGCTTGGAGAATTTTGAGCATTACTTTGCTAGAGTGTGAGATGAGTGCAATTGTGCGGTAGTTTGAGCATTCTTTGGCATTGCCTTTCTTTGGGATTGGAATGAAAACTGACCTTTTCCAGTCCTGTGGCCACTGCTGAGTGTTCCAAATTTGCTGGCATATTGAGTGTAGCACTTTCACAGCATCATCTTTCAGGATTTGGAATAGCTCAACTGGAATTCTATCACCTCTACTAGCTTTGTTCGTAGTGATGCTTTCTAAGCCCCACTTGACTTCACATTCCAGGATGTCTGGCTCTAGGTCAGTGATCACACCATCGTGATTATCTGGGTCGTGAAAATCTTTTTTGTACAGTTCTTCTGTGTATTCTTGCCATCTCTTCTTAATATCTTCTGCTTCTGTTAGGTCCATACCATTTCTGTCCTTTATCGAGCCCATCTTTGCATGAAATGTTCCCTTGATATCTCTAATTTTCTTGAAGAGATCTCTAGTCTTTCCCATTCTGTTGTTTTCCTCTATTTCTTTGCATTGATCACTGAAGAAGGCTTTCTTATCTCTTCTTGCTATTCTTTGGAACTCTGCATTCAGATGTTTATATCTTTCCTTTTCTCCTTTGCTTTTCGCTTCTCTTCTTTTCACAGCTATTTGTAAGGCCTCCCCAGACAGCCATTTTGCTTTTTTTTGCATTTCTTTTCCATGGGGATGGTCTTGATCCCTGTCTCATGTACAATGTCACGAACCTCATTCCATAGTTCATCAGGCACTCTATCTATCAGATCTAGGCCCTTAAATCTATTTCTCACTTCCACTGTATAATCATAAGGGATTTGATTTAGGTCATACCTGAATGGTCTAGTGATTTTCCCTACTTTCTTCAATTTCAGTCTGAATTTGGCAATAAGGAGTTCATGGTCTGAGCCACAGTCAGCTCCTGGTCTTGTTTTTGCTGACTGTATAGAGCTTCTCCATCTTTGGCTGCAAAGAATATAATCAATCTGATTTCGGTGTTGACCATCTGGTGATGTCCATGTATAGAGTCTTCTCTTGTGTTGTTGGAAGAGGGTGTTTGTTATGACCAGTGCATTTTCTTGGCAAAACGCTATTCGTCTTTGCCCTGCTTCATTCCGTATTCCAAGGCCAAATTTGCCTGTTACTCCAGGTGTTTCTTGACTTTCTGCTTTTGCATTCCAGTCCCCTATAATGAAAAGGAGGAGCTATCCCACGTTGAAGGTCAGGAAGGGCGGCGGTGAGCAATGGCTGTGCTTTGCTGGAGCAGCCGTGAAGAGATACCCTACTCCCATAACTTACTATAATACCACAAAATGGTGATAAGATAACAGATACTAGCCAGCAGTAAGAGTTGATTCCTTATCCAAGAGATAGCTGAGGTATTGGGAGAAGAAGAGAGATCCGAAAGAAAAAAGTAGGGCCGGAGAAGAGACTATTCCAGTAACAAGGGAGGGAGGAGCCACAGGGTGATCAGAGACAAAGGGAAAGACCCAAGCACACTTCCATCAGCCCGCCTGTCTGCAGCAGACACAGAGGAGAAAACAGTCAGGAGGGCAACTTCTCGGGCAGGACTCAGGCAGGCCACATCCCACCCCGTCCCCAAGACTCAGCACTGGGGGCAGGAGGGAGGGGAAGAAAGTCATCCAGCTCAGCTGTCCTCTCAAAAATGTCCACAAGGCTTCCCTGGTGGTGCAGTGGATAAGAGTCCGCCTGCCAATCCAGGGGACATAGGTTCAATCCCCGGTCTGGGAAGATCCCACAGTGCACAGGGCAACTAAGTCTGTGCTCCACGACTGCTGGTGCCCATGTGCCCAGAGCCTGTGTTCTCAACAACAGAAGCCAGCGTGGTGAGGAGCCCGAGCACCACAGCAGAGTAGCCCCTCCCACCACAGCCTGAGAAACAACGAAGACCCAGGGCAGCCACCAGCAGTCAGTGCAGTCGCTCAGTCGTGTCCGACTCTGAGACCCCATGAACCGCAGCACGCCAGGCCTCCCTGTCCATCACCAGCTCCCGGAGCTTCCTCAAACTCATGTCCATCGAGTCAGTGATGCCATCCAGCCATCTCATCCCTTGTCATCCCCTTTTCCTCCTGTCTTCAATCTTTCCCAGCATCAGGGTCTTTTCCAATGTGTCAGTTCTTCCCATCAGGTGGCCAAAGTACTGGAGCTTCAGCTTCAGCTTCAGCATCAGTCCTTCCAACGAATATTCAGGACTGATTTCCTTTAGGGTGGACTGGTTGGAAATACATTAATAACAACCAAAAAAATACCCCACCTCTATCTTCTTTACAAAAAAACAAAAATATGTCCACAGAAATACACAGAAATACTCCCTTCAGCAGAGGAAACTAACTCTGAAGGGTCTGGGAGCAATGGCCTAATGCCATCCAAACAACCCGGCCTGAAAAGTCTTCATTTTGTCTTTAAAAAGGTTATATAAATTTTGTGTTAGATCACGGCATGTCCATGTTTGTTTCCTTTCTTAAATCTCCATTCCTGGGACCTTCTGGCAACACAGATGCTTGAGTGAGCTGGACCGCGTTTTCCCAGCAGCTGGCACAGGACACAGATGGCCAGGATGTGGCAGCTGAAGAATCTGCATCTTCCCTGGATTCCTCCAGGACGAGACCAAGAAATGGGAGCCCAGGGTGTGCCAGCCCACTTCCCACTGCCAGGGCACAGCACAGACCCAGACAGCCCCTGGTTTCAAGGAGCCCAGGGTTCCACAGAGAGTAAGCAGGTGGCTGCAGCTTGGGCCAGACCTGGGCTCTGGACCTAGCCCTGCCCCCCCACTTATGCCATGCCACCCCCCGTGATCCTAAAGAGCCCCCAGGACCCAGCAGAGAGTGCCTAGAGAAGGGGGCAGACGGTTTCCAGACTCTCACTAATGAAACGTTCCTGGGGCCTTCAACAAGGGCAGGACACCTTGACTGCCAGGATAATCCTCTCCCTGCCCAGAGGCAGGCAGGGTTAGGTCATGGGGTTATTAGGGGGAAAATTAGGCTATTAGAAAAAATTAGGACGGCCCAAGGCCTGCCCAGCACCCACAGGACACAGCAAACTCCTCGCTTTGCAAAGCACACACTCGAGAAGGTCCATCTCCTTTGGGGAGTCAGCTGGAGAGAAGCTTTTGAAACCAGACTGTTCTAAAAGACAAATCACAGTTTCAGCCTTTTCAGAACACAGAAGGAGTGGGAGAAAGAGGGAAGGAAGTGCCAACCTGGCTAAAATTGGAACCAATATAAATAATTAAAATAATCAGGCACATCTGAAATCTCTCTGTGCTCCTGGCTCTGTTTCCCCTAAACATTAGCCCTCTTATGCCCCTAGAAACATTTCCCTTAAATGTTAGCCCTCTTATTCCTCTAGAAATGGAGGTCAGATAATGATCTCAGTGACCTGAGATTATACTGTCTTCATTATGTTGTCCAGTCTCTAGTAACTTCTTAAATTTCCTCCTGATTTGGGAGGTGAAGAGGAATTTCTGCACATCATGATGCTGTGAAAACCCTTTCCCCACAAAAAAGATCCAGGAAACTTGGGGGGAAAGAATCCATTACACAGGTAAACGCGATGCTTTTTAATTATTTGTAGATCAAAAGTCACAGTGTTTGCTCTACCAACAGCGATTCCTGGCTCTTTGACTCAGGAAAACCAGTTAACCAATCTGTGCCTCGATTTCAAGTCGGACCAGAGACGAGTTCACAATCCACGAGACTGGATAAAGGATGAAATGGGATCAGGCAGGCGGAGCACACAGCACTCAACCAAGGATTATTAAGGGGCATAAATGACTACATTAGAAGACAAAATAGAAGAGGCCTTCGAGAAGAGCATTCCAGGAAAGGTTTCCTACTGCGTTTGCTATCTCAGAGTGTCAAAGGCCCTTGTGAAGCCCTACACCCACGGGGTGGAGCCCCACACCAAGATCAGAGGACAAAACTCTCTGGAACTGACAAAGCCCCATAGCAACAGCTCTCTGCACAACACTTTGCAAAACCCTGGGGCTCCGTGTCCCACCATTCGGAGCCCAGCTCCTTCTGTATCCCCCACCCAGGCCTGGCCTCCACCTCGGGCCTGAGCGGGCCCTCCCTGCCTGCTCCCGCCCAGATCAGTTCAGGGTCCGAGGGACGTGGTGACCCCACCTCGCAGTCCGCACACTACCCCACATGGAACGCTCCTCTCATGACAGGTCACTTCTGACTCACAATCTGCCTCCTGCAAGTGGAGCACCCAAGCACTAGCACCCCACTCCCCAGACCTGATGGAGGGGTTCTAGACTTCTCCAGGAAGCATTCCTGAGGCCCCAGGCCGGGGAGGGGGGGGTGGTCAGGGGCTCCCCTTTCTGTGTTCCCACCCTCCTGCCAGTGTTAACAACGACCCACTTGGCTTTCTGTCTTGTCCTCCAGGCAGTGACCCTGTCTGGTGCCTCTGTGCACCCGCAGCCCCCCGCCCACAGCAGGCTGGACACGTGGATTCAGGACGATTCTGGAATTACCTGGGGTGCGGGAGTAAGACTTCCCCCCGCAACTCCCGTCCATCTTTCTGGTCCCAGAGGGGAGGAGGGAGAAGGGCAGACACAAGTGACAGGGTAGTGACCGGACACCTCGTGAGCCCCAGGCGTGGGGCTGGGGAGCGGGCCTTACCTGAAGCAGGGCAGGTCTGGGAAGGGCAGGGACGGTGGTCTCCAATCCTGGGGGAGGCCAGAGACCAAAGACTAGAAGGACGGAAGGGGTTTGAAACACCCACTGCCACTGAGGGTGCTCAGAGAGCAGGGATCGCTAGAGAGACCAGGGCGTGGAGCATCTGAAGTCCCAGGAAATGAGGCAAAAGGGCAGATCCCAGCAGAGGTGAGCTCACTTATGCTGAGCAGCTCAAAATTCTTTCTACAGATACGTTAATCCATCCCACACAGAGTTCAGGCCACCCAGCCCAGGGCTGTGTGTTAGTCACTAAGGTCGCTATTTGCAAGCCCATGGACTGTCACCCACCAGGCAGCTCTGTCTGTGGGATTTCCCAGTACTGGTGTAGGTTGCCGTTTCCTTCTCTAGGGGATCTTCCTGAAACAGGGATTGAACCCGGGTCTCCTGTATTGCGGGAAGATTCTTTATTTTCTGAACCACCAGGGAAGCCCTAGGATCTCCCTACACAGAGTTCTGAGAAGTGCTATCGGCCCACCCAGCCCCGCCCAGCTGCCTCCCAGCAGCCAGGGATTACAAGCTGACTCCGCTGGTTGTGTCAGAGAAAAGACAGTAAACCTGGAATACTTCCAGCTACTCGGCTGCCTCTTACTTGGCGTGCGTGTGCACTCAGTCATGTCTGACTCTTGCGACCCCAAGGACTGTAGCCCGCCAGGCTCCTCCGCCCATGGGATTCTCCAGGCAAGAATACTGGAGTGGGTTGCCATTTCCTCCCCCAGGGGATCTTCCCAACCAAGGGATAAAACCCGTGTCTCCTGCATTGGCAGGCGAACTCTGCCACCAGGGAAGCCTTTCACTATTCTATTATTATTTTCCAATTCATATCTGTTAATTTCAGTGAATGAATTGCACCTCTGTTTGGACTCATCCTGGTAAACCTGGGAAGTACAGGTTAGCCCAGAGGGGCAGGAATGCTTGCACTGGGAAGTCAACCATGTGGGTCAAATGTGGGAACTTCCTAAAGCAGTGGTTCTTAACTGCAGGTGCCTTCACCCCTCCAGGGGACATCTGGCAAAGTCTGGGGTATTTCCAGCTGTCACAACTAGGGAAGGGGCAGCAGCTAGAGGGTGGAGGCCAGGAATGCTGCTGAACATCCTACAAGGCACACGTTGGCCCAAAACGTCAACAGTGCTGAGATGAAGTGTACGTGTTCAGTTATTAAGTCACGTCCAACTCTTTGTGACCCCACGGACTGCAGCGGGCCAGGCCTCCCTGTTCTTCATTGTCTTCCAGACTTTGCTCAAACTCATGTCCGTTGAGTTGGTGACTTTTGCCTCTTTTGCTGCGATGAAGAACTCAAGCTGGGAGGACCTGGCTGGAAGGCATCAGATTAGGCAAGTCTAATCCCAGGTCTCTTGTGCCCACCTCTTTCTCTAGGCTACGGCATCCACTCAGTCGGTGCTAGAAACTTTGATGAGAAGCCCCCAGTGCGGTCACAAGGCTAGAACTGCTACCGCAGGCAGGGAGCTAGGTATGAGCAGAGAAATAGGGGCAGGGGCCAGGTGGCAGGAAATCATGCATCTTGTAAACAGCAGCGGTCCATAAGCGGACAGAGGAAAGCAGAAACCTTCAGACTGATAAACCACACATTTTCAGTGATAAGGGTCCCAGTAGCAGGCAAAGAAAGGTGGGGAGAGGCCAGAATATCTTGAGTCCAAAAGCTTTTTGTTCAGTGTGGTATTACAATAAGAGAGCCTTCCGATAAGAACTAGTCGAACACCGAGGCCACGACACTTCCGATCACACGGGAATAAAATCCCTCCTCCCTCCCCAGTGACTTCCACCCCTTCATGTGAACACCCCTCATAACCCGCTTCCCAAAGACACCTGGTGCAGCAGCTCCTCACCGGTCAGCTCTCAGAGGGAGAGTGGATCCTCGTTAAAATAAACTCTCCCTTTCCTCTCTTAACCTCCCTGCTTTGTCTCTGAATTCCTTCACAACAAAGAAAGAGCCTCAAATTCACCGACAATGGAACTGCAATGAACTGCCTATAACATAACAGCATCTGAAAAGAGGTAAGAGAAACCCAAGTATGACGGTGGGTGTTGCAAGAGGGCAGACACACTGAAACCATACTCACAGAAAACTAGTCAATCTAATCACACTGGGACCACAGCCTTGTCTAACTCAATGAAACTAAGCCATGCCCGTGGGGCCACCCAAGACAGGCGGGTCATGGTGGAGAGATCTGACAGAATGTGGTCCACTGGAGAAGGGAATGGCAAACCATTTCAGTATTCTTGCCTTGAGAACCCCATGAACAGTATGAAAAGGCAAAATGATAGGACACTGAAAGAGGAACTCCCCAGGTCAGTAGGTGCCCAATATTCTACTGGAGATCAGTGGAGAAATAACTCCAGAAAGAATGAAGGGATGGAGCCAAAGCAAAAACAATACCCAGCTGTGGATGTGACTGGTGATAGAAGCAAGGTCCGATTCTGTAAAGAGCAATATTGCATAGGAACCTGGAATGTCAGGTCCATGAATCAAGGCAAATTGGAAGTGGTCAAACAGGAGATGGCAAGCGTGAACGTCGACATTCTAGGAATCAGCGAACTAAAATGGGCTGGAATGGGTGAATTTAACTCAGATGACCATTATATCTACTACTGTAGGCAGGAATCCCTTAGAAGAAATGGAGTAGCCATCATGATCAAAAGAGTCCAAAATGCAGTACTTGGATGCAATCTCAAAAATGACAGAATGATCTCTGTTCATTTCCAAGGCAAACCATTCAATATCACAGTAATCCAAGTCTATGCCCCAACCTGTAACGCTGAAGAAGCTGAAGTTGAACAGTTCTATGAAGGCCTACAAGACCTTTTAGAACTAAACCCCAAAAATATTTCATTATAGGGGACTGGAATGCAAAAGTAGGAAGTCAAGAAACACCTGGAGTAACAGGCAAATTTGGCCTTGGAATATGGAATGAAGCAGGGCAAAGGCTAATAGAGTTTTGCCAAGAGAATGCACTGGTCATAGCAAACACCCTCTTCCAACAACACAAGAGAAGACTCTACACATGGACATCACCAGATGATCAACACCGAAATCAGATTGATTATATTCTTTGCAGCCAAAGATGGAGAAGCTCTATACAGTCAGCAAAAACAAGACCGGGAGCTGACTGTGGCTCAGATCATGAACTCCTTATTGCCAAATTCAGACTGAAATTGAAGAAAGTAGGGAAAACCACTAGACCATTCAGGTATGACCTAAATCAAATCCCTTATGATTATACAGTGGAAGTGAGAAATAGATTTAAGGGCCTAGATCTGATAGAGTGCCTGATGAACTATAGAATGAGGTTCGTGACATTGTACATGAGACAGGGATCAAGACCATCCCCAAGGAAAAGACATGCAAAAAAGCAAAATGGCTGTCTGAGGAGGCCTTACAAATAGCACTGAAAAGAAGAGAAGCAAAAAGCAAAGGAGAAAAGGAAAGATATAAGCATCTGAATGCAAAGTTCCAAAGAATAGCAAGGAGAGATAAGAAAACCTTCCTCAGTGATCAATGCAAAGAAATAGAGGAAAACAACAGAATGGGAAAGACTAGAGATCTCTTCAAGAAAATTAGAGATATCAAGGGAACATTTCATGCATAGATGGGCTCAATAAAGGACAGAAATGGTGTGGACCTAACAGAAGCAGAAGATATTAAGAAAAGATGGCAAGAATACACAGAACTGTACAAAAAAGATTTTCACGACCCAGATAATCACGATGGTGTGATCACTGACCTAGAGCCAGACATTCTGGAATGTGAAGTCAAGTGGGCCTTAGAAAGCATCACTATGAACAAAGCTAGTGGAGGTGATGGAATTCCACCTGAGCTATTTCAAATGCTGAAAGATGATGCTGTGAAAGTGCTGCACTCGATATGCCAGCAAATTTGGAAAACTCAGCAGTGGCCACAGGACTGGAAAAGGTCCATTTTCATTCTAATTCCAAAGAAAGGCAATGCCAAAGAATGCTCAAACTACCACACAATTGCACTCATCCCACACGCTAGTAAAGTAATGCTCAAAATTCTCTAAGCCAGGCTTCAGCAATACATGAACTGTGAACTTCCAGATGTTCAAGCCAGTTTTAGAAAGGGCAGAGGAACCAGAGATCAAATTGCCAACATCTGCTGGATCATGGAAAAAGCAAGAGAGTTCCAGAAAAGCATGTATTTCTGCTTTATTGACTACACCAAAGCCTTTGGCTGTGTGGATCACAGCAAACTGTGGAAAATTCTGAGAGATGGGAATACCAGACAACCTGACCTGCCTCTTGAGAAACCTGTATGCAGGTCAGGAAACAACAGTTAGAACTGGGCATGGAACAACAGACTGGTTCCAAGGAGTACGTCAAGGCTGTATGTTGTCACCCTGCTTATTTAACTTCTATGCAGAGTACATCACGAGAAACGCTGGGCTGGAAGAAGCACAAGCTGGAATCAGGATTGCCGGGAGAAATATCAATAACCTCAGATATGCAGATGACACCACCCTTATGGCAGAAAGTGAAGCGGAACTCAAAAGCCTCTTGATGAAAGTGAAGGAGGAGAGTGAAAAAGTTGGCTTAAAGCTCAACATTCAGAAAATGAAGATCATGGCATCTGGTCCCATCACTTCATGGGAAATAGATGGAGAAACAGTGGAAACAGTATCAGACTTTATTTTTGGGGGCTCCAGAATCACTGCAGATGGTGATTGCAGCCATGAAATTAAAAGACGCTTACTCCTTGGAAGGAAAGTTATGACCAACCTAGACAGCATATTAAAAAGCAGAGACATTACTTTGCCAACTAAGGTCCGTCTAGTCAAGGCTATGGTTTTTCCAGTGGTCATGTATGGATGTGAGAGTTGGACTGTGAAGAAAGCTGAGCACTGAAGAATTGAGGCTTTTGAACTGTGATGTTGGAGAAGACTCTTGAGAGTCCCTTGGACTGCAAGGAGATCCAACCAATCCATCCTGAAGGAGATCAGTCCTGGGTGTTCCTTGGAAGGACTGATCCTAAAGCTGAAACTCCAATACTTTGGCTACCTGATGCAAAGAGTTGACTTATTGGAAAAGACCCTGATGCTGGGAGGGATTGAGGGCAGGAGGAGAAGGGGTCGACAGAGGATGAGATGGCTGGATGGCATCACCGACTAGATGGAATGAGTTTGAGGGAACTCCGGAGTTGGTGATGGACAGGGAGGCCTGGTGTGCTGCGATTCATGGGGTCGCAAAGAGTCGGACACGACTGAGACTGAACTGAACTGAACTGAAAAGAGCGACTGCTATGAAGCAGTAACGTGATTAAGTAAGAAGGTCAGGATAACACATCAAGAGATTCTGGAGATGGGCCTCAAAGAGTGATAACATTTGGGAAGGCAGCTGCTCACCACACCTCCTTTCAGCTTACTCTTCCCCACAGCAGGAGAGGTTTTTTTTGTTTTCATCCTCAACCATGAGGAGATGCTCTGTCATTCACCATGGAGAATAATGACAGGGAGCTCAAACCAGTGCTCTATGACAATCTAGTTGCTCATCGTGTCCGACTCTGCGACCCCATGGGCTGCAGCATGCCAGGCCTCCCTGTCCATTACCATCTCCTGAAGTTTACTCAAACTCATGTCCATTGAGTCGGTGATGCCATCCCACCATCTCATCTTCTGTCGCCCCCTTCTCCTCCTGCTTCAAGCTTTCCCAGCATCAGTCTTTCCCATCAATCTTTCCAGTAAGAGAGAGGGAAGGGGAGGAACAAGCAGGTGCCCAGGAGGAGGTTTCAGATGTTGCTTTTGCTGGTGTGTGGACGGCTTCTGCATCCTGGGAGGAAGCGCTAGGGAAGGACAGACTCTTTAAAATTTCATCAGCCTGGGTTAACCTCTGCCCACAGAGAGGGGACAGCTCAGGAGGGAGATGGGAAAAAGACCAACCTTCACTCAATTCATTTCTCTCATTCTCATTGTCCAAGATAAGTGCTGGCAGTATCTTTGCAGATAATTCTCTGCCTTTAGACTCGCTAATAGATTTGTTGACAATCAAAAACAGATAAGAAGAGCTGACTCCATCTACCCACAGCCTTGGGAATCACCGAGGGCAGGCATAGCAGGTATTTTAAGAGCAACTTCGTGGCAAAGTTCAATTCTTGATTAAAAATTGATTCTGATACTATCTTTAGGGTTTTCTATGTATAGTGTCATGTCACCTGCAAAGAGAGATTTACTTCTTTTCCAATCTGGATTCCTTTTATTTCTTTTTCTTCTCTGACTGCCATACCTATGACTTCCAGAATTATGTGGAATGATAGTGGCGAAAGTGGGCACCCTCGTCTTTGTTCCTCATCTTAGAGGAGATGCTCTCAGTTATTCACCATTGAGAATAATGCCAGGAGCTCAAACCAGGGCTCTGACAATCCAGAGGGGTGGAATGGGGTGGGAGTTGGGACGGAGGTTCAAGAGGGAGGAGACATATGTATGCTGCTGCTGCTAAGTTGCTTCAGTCGTGTCTGACTCAGTGCGACCCCATAGACGGCAGCCCACCAGGCTCCCCCGTCCCTGGGATTCTCCAGGCAAGAACACTGGAGTTCTATGGCTGATTCATGTTGATGTATGGCAGAAACCAACAGTATATTGTAAAGCAATTATCCTTCCATTAAAAATGAATAAATTAATAATATTTAGACTTCCTTGGTGGTCCACTGGTTCAGACTCACCTCTCCCAATGCAGGGACCCAGGTTCCATCCCTGGTCAGGAAACTAGATCCCATGTGCCACAATTAAAAGATTCTGCTAGCCACAACTAAATAAATAAACACATTTATAATAATAATAATGCTTAAGCTGATTATATGTTGAGTTCAGTTCAGTCATGTATAAAAAAATTTTTAAACTGGTTCTGAGCACAGCTCATATTTAAAGTATGAACTGCACTGTCACTCAGATATTTTAATCATAGGGCCTGTTCCCTTCCTCCACTGTACCACCTCTGTGGCTAAACCACAACAAAACAAGAAAGCTCCCTCAGTCAGTCAGTTCAGTTGCTCAGTCATGTCTGACTCTTTGCAACCCCATGGACTGCAGCACGCCAGGCTTCCCTGTCCATCACACTCCCAGAGCTTGCTCAAACTCATGTCCATTGAGTCGGTGATGTCATCCAACCATCTAATCCTCTGTCGTCCCCTTCTCCTCCTGCCTTCAGTCTTTCCCAACATCAGGGGCTTTTCCAATGAGTCGGCTCTTCACATCAGGTGGCCAAAGGATTGCAGTGTCAGTTTCAGCATGAGTGCTTCCAATGAATAATCAGGACTCATCTCCTTTATGATGGACTGGTTTGATCTCCTTGCAGTCCAAGGGACTCTCAAGAGTCTTCTCCAAAACCACAGTTGAGAAGCATCAATTGTTTGGTGCTCACCTTTCCTTATGGTCCAACCCTCACATCCATACATGACTACTGGAAAAACCGTAGCTTTGACTAAACAGATTTTTGTTGGCAAAGTAAATAAAATCTCTGCTTTTTAATATGCTGTCTAGGTTGGTTATAGCTTTTTTTCCAAGGAGCAAGCATCTTTTAATTTCATGGCTGCAATCACCATCTGCAGTGATTTTGGAGCCCAAAAAAATAAAGTCTGACACTGCTTCCATTGTTTCCCCATCTATTTGGCATGAAGTGATGGGATCGGATGCCATGATCTTAATTTTTTTAATGCTGAGTTTTAAGCCAGTTTTTCACTCTCCTCTTTCACTTTCGTCAAGAGGCTCTTAGCTCCTCTTGGCTTTCTGCCATAAGGGTGGTATCATCTGCATATGTGAGATTATTGATATTTCTTCCAGCAATCTTGATTTCAGCTTGTGCTTCTTCCAGCCCAGTGTTTCTCATGATGTACTCTGCACATAAGTTAAATAAACAGGGTGACAATATACAGCCTTGACGTACTCCTTTCCCTCTTTGGAACCAGTCTGTTGTTCCATGCCCAGTTCTAACTGTTGTTTCCTGACTTGCATACAGGTTTCTCAAGAGGCAGGTCAGGTGGTCTGGTATTCCCATCTCTTTCAGAATTTTCCACAGTTTGCTGTGATCCATACAGTCAAAGGCTTTAGCATAGTCAGTAAAGCAGAAGTAGATGTTTTTCTGGAACTCTCTTGGTTTTTCGATGATCCAACTGATGTTGGCAATTTGTTCTCTGGTTCCTCTTCCTTTTCTACATCCAGCTTGAACATCTGGAAGTTCTTGGTTCACATACTATTGAAACCTCGCTTGGAGAATTTTGCGCTATTGTGAACTACTATAAAGCCCGTTGGACTGCAAGGAGATCCAACCAGTCCATTCTGAAGGAGATCAGCCCTGCGATTTCTTTGGAAGGAATGATGCTAAAGCTGAAACTCCAGTACTCTGGGCACCTCATGTGAAGAGTTGACTCATTGGAAAAGACTCTGATGCTGGGAGGGATTGGGGGCAGGAGGAGAAGGGGACGACAGAGGATGAGATGGCTGGATGGCATCACTGACTTGATGGACGTGAGTCTGAGTGAACTCCAGGAGTTGGTGAGAGACAGGGAGGCCTGGCGTGCTTCGATTCATGGGGTCGCAAAGAGTTGGACACGACTGAGCAACTGATCTATCTGATCTGATCTGATAAAGCAATTATCCTTCAATTAAAAATGAATAAATTTTTTTGCTATTGGGTGAGATAAGGGCAATTGTGCAACAGTTTGAACGTTCTTTGGCATTGCCTTTCTTAGGGATTGGAATGAAAATGGACCTTTTCCAGTCCTGTGGCCATTGCTGAGTTTTCCAAATTTGCTGGCATATTGAGTGCAGCACTTTCACAGCATCATCTTTTAGGATTTGAAATAGCTCAACTGGATTCCATCACCTTCACTAGCTTTGTTCGTAGTGATGCTTCCTAAGGCCCGCTTGACTTCACATTCCAGGATGTCTGGCTCTAGGTCAGTGATCACACCATCATGGTTATATGGGACATGAAGATCTTTTTTGTACAGTTCTTCTGTGTATTCCTGCCACCTCTTCTTAATATCGTCTGCTTCTGTTAGGTCCACACCATTTCTGTCCTTCATTGTACCCATCTTTGCATGAAATGTTCCCTTGGTGTCTCTAATTTTCTTGAAGAGATCTCTAGTCTTTCCCATTCTATTGTTTTCCTCTATTTCTTTGCATTGATCACTGAGGAAGGTTTCTTATGTCTCCTTGCTATTCTTTGGAACTCTGCGTTCAGATGCGTGTATCTTTCCTTTTCTCCTTTAACCACCTCTATGGCTAAACCACAACAAAACAACAAAGCTCCCTGAAAACTATTAAAGTAGCTTGTCTTAGAAGTACTGCTATAAGTTCCCTCCCGCCTCAAGTTCTAAACTACTACTCTTCCAGAATTTCTGCAGCTCCTAAAACCTAGGATGAAAGGCATGCAAGGGAAGGTCCACATGATAGAGAGCTGTTGAGAACTGCAGGAACAGTGTGTGTGTGCATCCCAGGCACTGGGCTGGGCCTGAGCACAGATGCAAGAACATGATGCCACTGAAATGGGGGATTGGCGGGAAGAGCGGTACCATAGTCTTGAGTCCAATCTCAGTTCTGTTTCGGTTACTTATTAGGATGTTAGGTGAGCAACATGCTCTCATCTTTACTTTCTCTCTATAAGACGGAGAGTGGTAACCAACATGCTCTCATCTTTACTCTCTCTATAAAACGGAGAGTGGTAACAGTTTTGCCCTGCTCTGTTTCTTACGAGGATAAAGGGAATGACGAAGTGTGAGGTCTGTGTAACTGACTAGCCCACGAGATGCCCTCAGCCAGGTGGGCTGCTATGATTCTCACATACACCCTACAGGTTGGCGGGTCACCTCAGCGTCTCTGACCGCTTCTGTAGGTTACCCTTCAGCCCCCAGACTAAGGAATAATCTCCTGCAGGAAGTTCAGTGTCAGGAAGTGTCCTTCCGACCGCAAAGGTCACAATGTGCCTCTTCTCCTGCGGCTCCTACGTAGAAATGACCATGAAACAGCCATTCGGTATGACCCAAGGTCAGAGGGAAGAGACCTCTGCCGACCAGTTATCTGGAACAACTTCCTGCCAAAGGGAGAAGCTGACCTCATCTGCAATCAGAATAACAAAGAAGGGGGATCTGCTAAGTGTTCGCTCTGAAGGTCAGGCGGCACCGGAGGGGGTGTTCCGGATGAACTGTGTTAGGCTGCCCATATAATTTCCTGCTGAAGGTAGAAATTACAAGGGGCCAAACAATCCTGCTGAGAGGAGCTCCATGACAGCAGGAAATACAAACAGGAAGCGCTGCAACAAGTTTAAATACTTATTTAACATAATGTATTGGGGATATTTGGATTTAAGGTGTTGAAACCCACTTGCTTTTGTAGAATGAGAGACAGGTTTGCCACGCCTTATGCGAAATCTAATGACCAGGGATTATCTAGTAAAGTGATGAGCATATAATTTCAATGCAGTTGGGAGCTTGTCCTTTAAAAA
This sequence comes from Bos taurus, assembly GCF_002263795.3. Classification (NCBI taxonomy): domain Eukaryota; kingdom Metazoa; phylum Chordata; class Mammalia; order Artiodactyla; family Bovidae; genus Bos; species Bos taurus. Next base: position 96,916,119 of record NC_037336.1, read on the forward strand.
TGTCCTATCTTGAGTCCATCTGGAGGGAGCCGTAGTCCCATGGAAGTCTACAAGGAACTCACTCCTAGGGAACTTTGAGAGGTGATCTCACTCAGCTTGTGCTTTGCAGAAAGAGAATTTACAAGCCTGCTGCACATTGTATCTCTGTGTCTGCAGGGTCAAAACCTCGCTTCTCCCGTTTAGTTAGCCAACAAATGTTTACTGACATCAGACATACGCCCAACCAGTGAGGAAGACAGAAGAAAATTATAAGATGAACAGTCAACTGCTAAGCACTCTACCTCTCTGCCCAGAACAGTCTATGTATAGAACTGTTCAATGAAAGAAACATCTGGTGCCATTAGCCAATAAATGCTTAAATCAAAAACAATACCCCCTGTATGTATCAGTTCAGTCGCTCAGTCGTGTCCAACTCTTTGCTACCCCATGGACTGCAGCACGCCAGGTTTCCCTGTCTACCACCAACTCCCAGAGCCTGCTCAAACTCATGTCCATTAAGTCGGTGATGCCATCCAACCATCTCATCCTCTGTCGTTCCCTTCTCTTCCTGCCTTCAATCCATCCCAGTCCCTGTCCCTGTATGTATGTGTGTATATATATGTGAACTGAAAGTTGCTCAGTTGTGTCCAACTCTTTGCAACCCCATGGTCTATACAGTCATTGGCATTCTTCAGGCCAGGATACTGGAGTGGATAGCCTTTCCCTTCTCCAGGGGATCCTCCCAACCCAGGGATCGAATCCAGGTCTCCAGCATTGCAGGCGGACTCTTTACCAGCTGAGCCACAAAGTAAGCCCAAGAATACTGGGGTGGGTAGCCTATCCCTTCTCCAGCGGATCTTCCCGACCCAGGAATCGAACTGGGGTCTCCTGCATTGCAGATGGATCCTTTACCAACTGAGCTATCAGAGAAGAAAAACGGAATATTACTCAGCCATTCAAAAGAATGAAATGTTGCCATCTGCAGCAACACGACAGACCGAGAGATCATCATACTGAGTGAAGTAAATCAGGTAGAGAAAGACAAATATTATATCACATCACTTATATCTGGAATCTAAAAAATGAATCATACAAATCAATTTATTTACAAAACAGAAACAAGACTCACGGGCATAGAAAACAAGCTTATAGCTACCAAAAGGAAAGGGGAAGAGGGGGGATAAACTAGGAACATGAGATTCATAGATATACACTGCTCTCCATACAAAGACAAAGAGTAAGGACTTGCTGTATAGCCTGTGGAACTGTTTCCAATAAGTTCAATTTACAATAATCCGTAATGGAAAACAATCTGAAGTTGTACACTTGAAACTAACACAATATTGTAAATCAACTATGGGTTAATAATAGTAATAAAATGAATACTCGCTGGTTGAAGGGACTGTTTCTCCATCTTTCCCCCTGCTAGTTTCTGAGCTTCTTCAAGGAAGAAATAGTTGCCTATTTATGGCCACATCCGTAATATATAATGTCTGACACATGATACAAATCTCATTTTTGAGTGAATGAATAAATGGATGGATGATATAGGAATGAATGAGTGATGACTGAAAGGTAGAACCTAAGGTTAAAGGAAGAAGTAAAGCAAATCAGAGGAGGAACAAAAACAAACACAAGTAGAAAATCTTTGTAGAGAAAGCCTTTAAAACTAAAGGAAAACAGGTTAGAGAGACTGTTCCATCATAGCTTTCCCAAATATTGCACTTATTTTAAGATATTCAGGCACTCAGGGAAAACGGAGTCACCATCTTGGGCTCCAAAATCACTGTGGACGGTGACTGCAATCACTAAATTACAAGACGCTCACTCCTTAGAAGGAAAGTTATGATCAACCTAGACAGCATATTCAAAAGCAGAGACATGACTGTGGACAAAGGTCCGTCTAGTCAAGACTATGGTTTTTCCAATAGTCACGTATGGATGTGAGAGTTGGACTATAAAGAAAGCTGAGCGCCGAAGAACTGATGCTTTTGAACTGTGGTGTTGGAGAAGACTCTTGAGAGTCCCTTGGACTTCAAGGAGCTCCAACCAGTCCATCCTAAAGGAGATCAGTCCTGAATATTCATTGGAAGGACTGATGTTAAAGCTGAAACTCCAATACTTTGGCCACCTGATGCGAAGAGCGGACTCATTATAAAAGACCCTGATGCTGGGAAAGATTCAAGGCAGGAGGAGAAGGGGACGACAGAGAATGAGATGGTTGGATGGCATCACCAACTCGATGGACATGAGTTTGAGCAAGCTCTGGGAGATAGTGAAAGACAGGCAAGCCTTGCGTGCTACAGTCCGTGGAGTTGCAAAGAGTCTGATACAGTGTCTGAACAACAAGCTATTTACGCATAATAAATGCACATAAATACTGTGAAAAGAGCAAGTTCATGATTTAAGCTTTCTCTTTCCCACCAGCTTAGCAGTGATCCTCCTTGGTTCCTACATGAAGCCAAATGTCCAAGTTACAAAGCTTCACAAATGGATTCTGCCCTGGGACGAAGCTTCTTGAATTAGCGATGCACAAACTCTATGGGATGTAGACGGTTTTTAAGCCAGGCTTGACTACATTTAAACATTGAGGTGTCCAAAACCATTCAGAACTATGAATACACTGTATTCCCATGCCCATGAGACCTCTTTTTCAGAATACAGCAGATCGAACAAAATATAGTTAAGTCTGCCCAGTGCTCACTTGAGCACCCCACAATTGAAAGCAACAGCAATGGTTAGTATTATTAGAATGACGTTGTGGGTGTGTGGGGGCTTCCTTTCCCAAATTTCTCACTTCTTTTAAGTCTGATTTAAGTCTAGCCTTCACTTCTTGGAGTTTCAACTCAACAATAACTGGATTAGGAAGGATTCTGCATTTTACTTACAGGGACTCAGATGGTAAAGAATCTGCCTGCAATGCTGAAGACCCAGGTTCAATCTCTTGGCCAGGAAGATCCCCTGTAGAAGGGAATGACTACCCTCTCCAGTATTTTTGCCTGGAGAAATCCATGGACAGAGGAACCTGGCAGGTTACAGTCTATAGTGTCGCAAAGAGTTGGACACAACCAAGTGATTAACACTTTCTCACTTTTTCTATCAGTCTTATTCTGAGTTAAACAAAATCCTGTCCCTGAATCACTACCGGTTCTCTCCACACCAGTTCTCTCCACCTGGCCCATTTCCAGACTAAAGATGGACTTCTCCCTGCTTCGGACAAGAACCTTGACCCAGGACCCATCACCCACCACCATCCTTGTTACCTGGGACACCTTTGCCTCCTCCCCTAGAAACATCTGTCTCCTCTCCTTCAAACCTTCAACGTCAACATCCCCGTAACATTCTTCCCAGACTTACTGCATCCACTTCTCTTGCCCCGCCTCCTTTTCTCCAATTGTGTGCCCACCTACGCACGTTGTCACCGGTTTGACAACTTTTAAACTTGAGACCACAGACCACCACTTCTATTTTCTTCACAAATTTGGCAGCGTCCAGTTCAGAGCCATGCAATCCCAACGACAGTGAATGACTAGCCCCAACTTCACCAGTTATCTCCTCAGCATCGCCTCCATCCCGCCTCTCAGGGGACCCCGAATTTGCTCTGCATCCACAGCTCCATTGACCTTCCCCAGGTCAAGAGTGTTTGCTCCATGGACCCACTCCACTGATCCTTCGTTGACCCTACCCAGGTCAAGAGTGTTAATCAAGTTTTCAAGTTCTACTCAGTCCAATTACAGGACAGTGATTCCTTCTCTTTTTTTGGCTGAAGTGACAAACAATTCTTGCTACTTTTCCTTTGAACCCCATCCTACAAGGCTTTTTGCTGTGCAACTCCTAGATTTGGAAGCTCAGGAGTGCCTGCATCACACTTGACTCGCACACTGTCCATCTATCCTGCAGGGTCACGTGGTCCATCTGATGTGGTCAATCTATGTCCGAGCTCCGTGAGGACATCTTCAGGCTGGCAAACAGTAACAGAGCCTGACTGCTTCCCACACTCTTTGCAAACCTACACTCCAACTATTTATATAGATTAGCCTGGGCTTTTCAAAACGATCATCTAATTTTTAACGACACTTTTGTGTGCTTTATGTCTTGAAACCTGCCCTCTTTATTGAATTCCTCTAGTTTTGTGCCATGCTATATTTCAGATAACTTTTGTATCTGTAATACTTAAGACCTCTTGCCCTATAAGTTTTATAAGTCATAGAAAAGAGCATGTTGAGATAAGGATCTTGGCAAGCAGAACCTCATTAAACCACCCCTTCTTCCAGCTTCCCCCGGGGAGGCGGGGGAGGGGAGGGGGAGTACTGGGGGTTTCCAAGTGATGCTTTAGGCTTTCTAGCCGGAAGGCATTGTGAGGGCTAAGCCACCTTCACTCATCTTTATCCAAAACTACAGATAATTTTAAGACTCAAGGGTGATATTACTGTTGATCCTTTCTATAAATCCTAATTTGGTAATTCAGGACACCCCTTAAAAGAATAGTGTCGGTTATCAAATATCTCAGATGCACTGAATGAAGACTGTCAACTTGACTCCTACCTGTTAATAAGCCGATCTGGACTATGTCTGTTCCACAGATGGGTCACTTGATTTTAATTATATTTAACTTTGCCTGTTACTAGGTAGATGATACTTTTTTCTCTCTGTTTTATATTTTTCTTGAAAATCAACTCTTTTTCCCTCCATAGAGGACATTAAGAAGATTTAGCAGTTCTAACTTAGGGCTTGACTTGCCCCTGATGTCCCTGCCCTGCTTACCCCACACACAATCACACACATCACACACATACCACAGACACTTTCTCCCTTACCTCACGATAGATACTTTTTTTTTCCAACTGAGAATGCTTAACTAACAGTCACAGATGAGTTCATTCTTTTCCAGCTTTGAAAAAGAGGACTCTCACCTTAAGGGGAGGGGACAGCCTCTAATCCCTATGAGAAGGATACCAAAAAAACTGGGAACCCTGCTGGTAGTTACCTGATTGTTACTTCTACTTGTTGAACTTAGATGGTGTGCTACGTAAGTTCAGACTAGAACAAAGACCACTCTTTTAAACATTTAGACTCTTAAGCAAACCTGGGCAGAAAATAACACATCTGTCAGTGGATTCGCAAACACCCTCTAAAACTTTTCTCCAGGATCTCATCTCCTCTACTAAAGAAGTAAGTGCTACCCACCCACCCCCAACTTCTTTAGTTAGATCACGGATTTAACATCACGTCTTGAGAACAGTTTAGGTTTTCCAGAAAGACCAGAAACGGAAGACTTACATAAACATCAAATCACTGTTTTTCTAATTCCCAGATATGATGAAAAAAATTTCATAGGCTGAAAATTAAGTAAATAAAGACGTAAGTATAAAAGCCTGTTGCCTTGACAACTCCCCTCCCCCAGCCCGCCGGTAATAGGGAAAAACCAAAACGGGGGTGAGGAGGGGTAGCCACGAAGCCAGGCTGCCTCTGAGCAGCCCCGGGCGAGAACCCGCGCGCGGAGAGCCACCGACGCGGAGCAAACACAAATAAAGCGATGGGTAGAGGGGATGCATTTGGTGTAGTCTTTTTGTGGTTGCCATAGAAACGCCAGAGACGGAAGAACATGTTGCCTGACACAAAAAGAGACCGATCGGTAACAGGAACCTTCGCACCGGCTTCATCTATTGCAGAGAAAATTCTTTCACCCGAGGCGGGGAGGTGGAGGGGGGTGGGGGAGGGTGGCTGGACAAGGGTGGGGAAATGAACCCCAGCGCAGCAGCTCGGCATCCCAAGGCGCACAGACACGCTCCCCCCGGCTGAGCACAAAGAGATGGTCCTTGTGCGGCGGCAAAGCCCCTCCACGTTCCCGCGGTCGCCTCACTTCCTTCTCCGCCTTCCTCGCCTCCTCTCGCTTACCTACCCCTTCCAGAGGTTTTAGGGAAATCCAGCCAAGGAGAGAAATAACGAGGGAGAGACAGAGGGGCGCACACATCCGCCACGCCCAGAGGTGAAGCCGCCTGCAAACAGCACGAACCGCAGATCCCTCCTTTCTGGCAGCCCTGGACACATGGACTTAGAGATCGGACACTGAAAGGGAGCAGGCTGGGGTGCAGAAATTGCCACTAGTTTACAGGCGCTGTAAGACAGCCAACACTGGAAAGAAAAAAGCGAGACTCCACCCATGGGGTGGACCCTTCGGGAAAGAAAAAAAAAAAGTGGTCCTCAGCTGACGTCTCTCCCCACCCCATGTCACTTCCTTTTAAAGCTACAATTTAGCAGTTACAAGGAGGGAGAGACGAGCTGCTGTAAAATGAGTCCCTCCCCCTCCCCTTGCAATTAATGTAAGGAAGTGCTTCGGTAGGCTTCACGTTTTCGATCTCTGGACGGAGAACCTGCCAGAATCGGAAACAAAGCCCGCTAGGTGGCCTTTTTCTTTCTCGCCCGCGCCTCACAAATCCTGTTGCATCCTTGTGCCGACATGGCTCCTCCAACCTCAGCTCGGACCGAGCCGGCCCCGGCTGGGCTGAGACCTGGAAACTGCCTCCTCTTGTGTTTGGTAAAAGACCCGCACTCTGTAATGCCCCCCTCACCTCTCACTGGTACGCGGTGCGGGAAGGACATTGCATTCCACTCGGAGGAGCCCCAAAGCACCTTCGACCAAATTATACTGAAAACTCCAGCGATCTGAGGTGTTAAGAACTGGGGAAAAGAGGCTTGGAGGTCGATGAATTTTCTCCCCGCAAAGCAGCCGCCAGGGTTAGGGTTAGATTGCCTGCGCGCGCGCGCACCCCGGAACGCATGCACGTGGCATTGGCGCCCAGAGTTAGGGTCTGGGCAGACCTTAACAGCAGAATAGTTCCCTCGTAACTTTGAAAGAGGGCGGGGCTGTTGGATCCTCGGAAATGCCAGGTCCCCAACATGCCTTCAACACTCTTTCAGCCTCCAAAGAGTTAAGGTGTGTGCCCTTCAAATGCTCTCTATTAGAACCATCGGCACAAATAATATTGGGTATTAAAGTACGATTCCTGTGTTCACCCCCGTTCTTTAGATGTTTACAATCCACAGGGGGAAAAAAAATAAAATGTTCACAAATAACTAGACCATATTGCAGAATTACTAAGAGCTACCACAGTGCTAAAAACAGCGTGCCATGATAAAACAGAAAGGGAAAGAGCTCTTTTTGGTTATGCTGAGGGGAAAAAAAAGCATTCATAATTCAGCAAACCGTGGTTTGGACTGGGTCCTACAGGGTGTGCTGTGTTTTGATGGTCTGTGATTGAAAGAGGGAAAGAAATGAATGGGGATGAACAGGAAGATTGAGAGGGATGAAGGCCATTAGAGGCATAAACAAGGACCAGAACAGGAAACCCATTTGTGTCAATGGTTTATTTTAATATTTCTGTGTAAATAAATTTGACCATGTAGACATGTTTATAAAAGATGTTTGCAAGAAGTTCTTGCAGCCAATGCAATTTAAAGAGTTCTCATGACTTTTCAGATTATGTTTTAAAATCCATTTGTTTCCAGTTTTTCAAAGCCCTTCTCAAGTAGAATTAGACTGATGGTTTTCCATATTCAAATTCTGAATGGGGATATATTTCAAAATCTGTGCTATATTAAGTGGCTCAGCTCGTAAAGAACCCGCCTGCTAATGTAGGAGAGGCAAGAGACGTGGGTTTGATCCCTGGTTGGGGAAGATCCCCTGCAGAAGGAAATGGCAACCCACTCCAGTATTCTTGCCTGGAGAATCCATGGACAGAGGAGACTGGTGAGGTACAATCCATGGGGTCGCAAAAAATCAGACACAACTGAGTGTGCTTGAATGTGTGCACACAAACACACACACACACAACTACCAGTGCAGCCAGTGATTTCAACAGAAACCATTTGAAATTAAAGTTTTTGACGGTTGCAAGTCTTATTCTGATCATAATACTTTTATGTCTTTATTCCATTAAGATTATCATTATTATGATGATTATTTTTGCTACTTTCACACTGCCTATTTAGGTGATGTTACTCACAATAGACTCAGTAGATATAGCTGGAAAATATGGGAGAAAAAAGACTACGTCTAAAAATTTAAAGTGGAAATACAACCTTCTAGAATTAAATCCTATAAGCTTTACTCAGGGTCCCTTTTAGAGACTCTCCTCATTTTAGACATCCTGATTTAGCTATTTCTATCTGAACAAAGAATTGTGAAAATTTCCAGATCACAATCTAACAATTCAGTTCAACAAATACTTTTTCAGTATCTGTGCTAGTTGCTGAAAATACAAAAACACAGACAAGACATGGGCATTGCCCCAAGGGGCTCAGTCTTAGGAAAGAAAGGACTGTAAACAGTTAAGATACAATGTAACAAGGACTTCCCTCCTGGCTTAGACTGTAAAGTGTCTGCCTACAACGCAGGAGACCTGGGTTCGATCCCTGATCCCTGTGTCAGGAAGATCCGCTGGAGAATTCCATGGACAGAGGAGCCTGGCAGGTTATAGAGTCAGAGCAACTAGAACAACAAGCAAATACATTCTCCTAGGTGTGTAGTGAGTTGAATAGCATTCCCGCTCCTCCCTAAATTTACATCCACACAAGACCTCAGAATGTGACCTTATTGGGTAATGTAATTAGCTAAGCTGTGTTGTGCTGGACGAGGATGAGACCTTAATCCAATGACTGGTGTCCTAGGAAACACACACTGTGCAAAAAGGTCACTGAACTGCTAATGATTTTTTTTCAGAACTGTGAGATTGAGGGTCGTTTTTATTTGCTTTTTGTATTTTATTGCATTTTGAAATTTTTCTACAATGAGTATTTACAACTTTTATATTAAAAATGATTATGAATAAAAAACAAAAGACTCAAGGTTTCTAAAGTCTTAGTGTTCTAGAACAATTTAGGACAGAAGCAAAGAATAATCGATGATGATTATAACATGTTTAATCCCCAAAAAGAAGTATCTTCAGAACCCTTTGTTAAAAGTTGAATATCACGTGTTTTAGAAAAGTTTATTTTAACCTAAATTCTGGTACTTAGAATGATAAATATCATGTATATAAAGTGTTAACTTACCTACCATATATTTAGCTGTCATGCTAGGTGGTTATCAATGACATTATTTCAAATAGCCTTTTCTCTTAACACACTGACAACATTTTTCTTTCTTTTCATTTGGCTTATGCTATAAACATGAACACAGTAGCTATATCCATATAAATCTGTATACACAGTTTAAAAATTTCCACAGTTATAAAATACAAACGTATTACAGACTTGTGATTGTAATGACCTTATCGTATGCTGTGTTAGGAATTGCTACTGTTTTGACGCGACAAAGAAAAGATGTAAATAATAAATTCAATTTGAAATTGGGGTCTTTAATCTTACATTTATAGTTGCATATTTTAAGCATTTCTAATTGAGTCTTACAAATACGTCACATAGATCACAACCAACCAGCAATCTCTCACGGTTATGTTGCTATTATTACAATCATTTTAAGTACATTCAAATAACTCTAACTTTGCCTATCACTGGTGGTGTTAATGGTAAATAAAGAACCTGCCTACTGATGCAGGAGACATAAGAGGCATGGGTTCAATCGCTGGGTCGGGAAGATCCCCTGGAGGAGGGGATGGCAACCCACTCCAGTATTCTTGCCTGGAGAATCCTCTTGGACAGAGAGAGGAGCCTGGCGGGCTACAGTCCTCAGGGTCGCAAAGAGTTGGACACGACTGAATGACTGAGCACACATGCATGAGGAAAGCACGGAGAATTAGGCAAGATTCCTTCCTGATCAATAATGATTACAACCTAAGTGAAGTGAATTTGCTCAGTCGTGTCTGACCCTTTGCGACCCCGTGGACTGTAGCCCACCAGGCTCCTCCGTCCATGGGATTCTCCAGGCAAGAATACTGAAGTGGGTTGCCATTTCCTTCTCTAGGGTCTCCCCCATTGCAGGCAGACGCTTTAACCTCTGAGCCACCAGGGAAGCCTGATTACAACCTAAGGCATTCCTCAAATACTGAGGTCCATTGACCAGCTCTCACTGTATCTTAACTCAGAATTTTTCTTGAAATCTCTTACAAATTGATCTCAGCTCCTTTCTCTTTGGATCGCTCAGAGTCTGTTCAGCCTGGCAGAGATGATCCTGGGAAGTCATTCATTCCCTCCTCCTGTATCCAGGCACTGAACTACTGGAAATCAAATGATGTGGGAGCAAATCTACCACAACAGTAGGAGCTGAATTCAAATCAGTTAATGCTCAACTCACGGGCAGCAAATGGAAAAAGATCCCAGCTTCACAATCTGATTTTAAAGGAAGGAAGTGTTAGTCACTCAGTTAGTGGAGTCTGCAATCCCGTGGACTGTAGCTCGCCAGGCTCCTCTGCCCATGGGATTCTCCAGGCTAGACCACTGGAGTAGGTTGCCATTTCCTTCTCAGGGGATCTTCCTGAAAAGAGATTGAACCCAGTTTTCCTGCATTGCAGGCAGATGTTTTACTGTCTAAGCCACCAGGGAAGCCCAGTTTTAAAGGATGTCATACGAAGAATACTAAGACTTAGCCCTCCCATTCTTTGCAGCCGAGTAGAAAGAAAGCACAGCACTTCAAGCGGTGTTCCACTCTGGGTGATTTTCAGCCCTTGTACTGTATATGTTGTGTGGTTTTTTTTAATTCATTAATTTTTTGTCTGCTTCCTGATAGTCATTGCATCACGCAGGATCTTTCATTGTGGCCTGTGAACTCTACAGTTCCCACGCTCGGGCTTAGCTGCTCTGAGGAATGTGGGCTCTTAGTTTCCTGGCCAGAAATCAAGCCCACGTGTGCTGCATAGCCCAGCGGATTCTTAAATCACTGAACCACCAGGGAGGTCACCATATTGTGTGATTTTTTTTTTTAATTTTGATAAGTATGGGTTACCTTTATAAACAGAGAACTGAAGCATTTTTTTTAAAATAAATATTGTTCTCACCTGATGACATAATGCTTTTCTTTTTTTAATATTTATTTTTATTTATTTATTTGGGTTGGGTTTTTTAGCTGTAGCATTCGAACTCAGTTGCCGCATGTGGGATCTAGTTCCCCAGCCAGGGATTGAACCTGGGCCCCTGCATTGGAAGTGCAGAGTCTTAGCCACTGGACTACCAGGAAAGTCCCTCGATAACGCTTTTCTTTATTTGGCAAGTTATAGCCTAGTGGCACCTTGGTGTGTGTTAGTCGCTGAGTCGTGTCTGACTCCTTATGACCCCATGGACTATAGGCCACCAGGCTCCTCTGTCCATGGGATTCTCCAGGCAAGAATACTGCAGTGGGTTGCCATACCCTTCTCTAGGGGATATGGCAGGCAGATTCTTTACCCTCTGAGCCACCAGGGAAGCCCAGGGGCACCTTGGAGGGTGATCTAATTAAAGTATGGCCTGATCCTGGACCATGAGGGTGGGAGCTTTTTAGAAATGCAGAGTCCAGGGCCCCGCCCCAGACCCAGTAAATTAGAAACTGCGTTTTCACAGCATCCCCAGGAAACGCACATGCACATGAGAGCTTGAGAAGTACTCGTCTGAGTCCCAATCTCTCATTTTACAGAAGACACTTCAGGTCCAGGAAGGCTGAGTCTGCTTGCCCTGGGTTCCCCAGCAAACAGGAAACAGAACTGAAACAAAGCCGCAGTTTTTAGTGATTCCCCACCTCGGGATTCTTTCTGCCGTATTTCTCCGGCTTTCAGAAGAAAAGCAGGTCTGAAAGAAAACCTATTGGCATCAAAATGTTAAAAAGAGAATTTCTACTTGAACTCATGTTCATTATTCTAAGTGTAGTTATTAAACGTCCATCTATACTCCATACATTTGAGTTTGTGCTTAGTTTTACCCAAAGAAAATTAATCTTGGAATTTGGCAACTATCAGAGGAAAGTTGGCAAAAGAGCAAGTGACATCTTTTCTCCATGATCACTCATTTCATCTTGGTTTCAGGCCAAAGCCAAGTCTAGTTGAATAAAACCTAGCTCCACGACTGATTTGTAAGAGGCGACAGAAAGGAAAATGGGCTCCACAGGCCCCCTTGTTTCTGCTTCGCCACTTTCCAGTCTGCTTGTTCCTCATCCAGCTACCTTTGCCAAAGGGAGCTTTGCAAATAAAAATAAGAGAATGTGGCTCTCCCCTCTCCCATCTCTGTCCTTGGGCGCATGAGCATCCCCTGTATAAGTTTTCCTTTGAGTTACTTACAATAGACACGTAATTCTTCATTTAACTTTTTGGAGCCTCAGCTTCCTCCTACCTCCAATTCATGGAGTGACTGTGATGTTTACATGAGACAGTGCATGTGGAGCACCGAAAATATCGTAGAACCTCCAAAACCACTGTCATGCTTTTCTCTGTCCTACCCGATTCACTGGATTTCCCAGGTGGCGCTAATGGTAAAGAACCTGCCTGCCCGTGCAAGACACATAAGAGACAGGAGTTGGATCCCTAGGTCGGGAAGATCCCCTGGAGGAGGGCTTGGCAACCCACTGCAGTATTCTGGTCTGGAGAATCCCATGAACAGAGGAGCCTGGTGGCTACAGTCTGTAGAGTCACGAAGAGTCAGACACGACTGAAATAACTTAGCAGACATGCACACGCCTCATTCATTAAAATACAGATGACTTTCAGATCCATATATTCGGTTGGCCTCTGTCTTCTAAACCTCAGACCCATTTACCTAATTAGCTGATGAATATCTCCAGGAAGACATACTAAAATGCCAAGTGCTCAGTCGCTCAGTTGTGTCCGACTCTTTTCGACCCCATGGACTGCAGCCCACCAGGTTCCATGGGAGTCTCCAGGCAAAAAATACTAGAGTGAGTTGCCGTTTCTTCTCCAGGGGCATCTTTCTGACCCAGGGATTGAACACATGTCTCTGACGTCTCCTGCATTGGCAGGCAGATTCTTCCACACTGAGACACCTCAGGGAAGCTAGCCATCCTAAAGGCTTCTGCAATTGAACGCTTCCAAAAACTTTTGACCCCAAGCTAGCCAGCGTTCTGCAGTCCTTTCGGCAAGTTTCTGGTTCCCTATTGTGGTGAAAGGTGACGCCAGAGTTACCTGATTCTTTCCAATTCCTCTTGTAATCTTTCTCCCCACACCATGCCCACACCATCCTGTTAATCCTCTTCTCAAAGACGTTTACCAATAGCCCTCTCCCCTGGTGCTGCTCAGGACTTCTCTCCTGGTTGTCTGCCAAAAAAAAAAAAAAAACCCGCTTCAGATTTTTTCAGTACACCAAGTCCCCACATAGGAACATTCAAGTTGCAAACTTTCAAAGATGCAAACATGCCTTTGCACATCCAGTCACATATTTCTTCACGTGTCTGGTGCACACGGTCACATGCACACATCCTCTGCAGGGGGCCGCACTTCGCTGTTCAGCACAGTGGGAAAGAATCCACCTCCCAAGGCAGCAGTTGCAGGAGACTTGGGTTCAATCCCCAGTCAGGAAGATCCCCTGAAGGAGGAGATGGCAACCCGCTCCTGAATTCTTGCCTGGAGAATTCCATGGACAGAGCAACCTGGCGGGCTACAGTTCTCGGGGGTTGCAAAGAGCTGGACACGACTGAAGGACTGAGCGTGTACACACACACACACACACACACACACACACACACACACACTGTATAGAGTACATTAGTACAGTGTCTTTAGTTCAAGCCCAGGATGTTTGGAAGCAAGCATAAAAGCAGCAGCGGCGTAGCTGGTACCACTGTACTTTTCAAGGTCTGTACTGTAAGATTAGAAATGTTTTCTCTATTTTTTTGCGTATTGTTTGTGTAAAAATTATTATAAACCTATTACAGTGCAGTACTATACAGCCAATTGTGTTAGCCGGGTGCCTTGGCTAACTTTGTTGGACTTACGAACACAGTCTTGAAATGAAACTGGTTCGTAGTAGGGGACTTACTGTGTAAAACTTTAACTCCTTTGGGTTACATGCAATGCCCTTTATGATCCGGCCCTACTCTCCCTCCAATCTCGCGTCTCCCTTCAATCTCCTCTCTTTCCGTACCCCTCCAAGGATCACCCTTCTTTCACCGTTCACCAGCTGACTTCACTCTCTCAAGCCTCCAAGACTTATTGACTACCTCCTCCAGGAAGCCCTCAACTCTTTAAAAGGAAAACCAGTCCGAGTGTATCTGTATTAATGCCCTTTACGAAATGACATCCAATTGGCTGTTGTTTCTATAGGTTTATTCTTGCCTAGCTTGTGAGGTTAGGATCTTTGTTTTCAAAGAGCTGACATGTCAAAGGCCTTTGTAAATACTCACTGCATCGGAGACATCATCACCAGGTCTCCTTTTTCCAAGGGGTAACTGGGACTCTGTTTCCACTTCTGTAACTCAAAGTAGTTTCTTTTGAGCAATCCTTTTTATCCTTATTTTCGTATGTTAAAAATACATTCAAGAGAAAGCTTTGACTCTACAGAGTCACCTCCCTCGTTTTCACATATTGTGCTCTTTTTCAGTTTTTGTTCGTATGCAGGCATAGTTTCAAAGTAAAAGTCACTCAGTCGTGTCCAACTCTTTGGGACCCCGTGGACTATACAGTCCATGGAATTCTCCAGGCCAGAATACTGGAGTGGGTAGCCTTTCCCTTCTCCAGGGCATCTTCCCAACCCAGGGATTGAACCCAGGTCTCCTGCGCTGCAGGCGGATTCTTTATCAACTGAGCTATCAGGGTAGGCATAGTTTATTTTCCTGTGTCGTACCAGTGAAGAAACTTCCATCACATTTTTGTTTCACGCATCCTAAACAGATTTCTTTTCTGGAAAATTCTGTATTGTATTGATTTGTGGCCGTGCTGGGTCTTCATCGATGTGCAGACTTTTCTCCAGCAGCAAGCGGGGGCTATCACTGCAGCACCAGGGCTTCTCACGGCAGTGGTTTCTCTTGTTGCAGAGCATGGGCTCTCGGACCCACAGGAGTTGTAACCCAGGAGCTCAGCAGTTGCAATTCTTGGGCTCTAGAGGACAGGTTCAGGAGTTGGGGCGCAAGGGCTTAGCTGTTCCAAGGCACGTGGGATCTTCCTGGGTCAGGGATCACACCCATGTCTCCTCCATTGGCAGGTGGATTCTTCACCACTGAGCCACCTGGGAAGCCTGGCCACTGTCTCCTGCCATGTAATTGAACACGTCTCCCCTTGTTCCGAGTGTGCTGCTGCTGCTGCTGCTGCTAAGTCACTTCAGTCGTGTCTGACTGTGCGACCCCATAGATAGTAGCCCACCAGGCTCCTCCGTCCCTGGGATTCTCTAGGCAAGAACACTGCAGTGGGTTGCCATCTCCTTCTCCAGTGCATGCTAAGTCACTTCAGTCGTGTCCGACTCTGTGCAACCCCATGGACAGCAGCCCACCAGGCTCCTCTGTCAAAGGAATTCTCTAGGCAAGAGTACTGGAGTGGGTTGCCATTTCCTTCTCCATGTTCTGAGTGTGCTGACATGGAAAGAGGGTGGGCTTTTGGAGAAAACACAGCTGGGTCAGGACCCTGGCGGAGGAGATTTAATCCTGTTGCAGCTGCATGCAGCCTTTCCCGAGGAGGAGAGCTGAGAGGTAGGGGACCCCTCGAGACAATCAGGAAGACGGAAGCACGCCCTGCCTGCCTTACCCCACAGACCCACCCACATCCCACACCAGGGCGGGAAAGTCTGGAGGACTTGAGCCTCGCTCCAAGTTGAAGCTGCCAGGCACGCCAGCCAGACAGCTCCCCAAGGACCCTGTGGCCCAGGGCAGTGGACGTGGCCAGTGCCCAGAGGCAGATCTGGGGCAGCTGGCTGAGCAGGGACCTTTGCCAGAGGAAAAAGGGGAGGAGAGGGGCAGGGGACTCAACACAGCCAAAGTGGAAGAGAAACGGGCATGCCTCAGGGAAGAGAGTGATGCCCGCGTGGGGCTGACCGCCCTGCGTGTCCGCCTGCCACTCCGACACCGCTCTGCTTCTAGCCGAGCTGCGTTTGTCCCCCGAGGTTTGCTGTGAGCGACCCCCCCACCCCCGCACCCTTCGCTGTGCAGGGACCCAGGCACCTCCTGCAGTGACCCAGGCATTGGCAACACCTGCCCCTAAACCCGCAGCTGCTGCTTCTCTCCTCGGTAGTCTTGGCTCCGCTCCCACCAACTGTGTTTTTCCTGGCTGGCCACCGAGAAGCAGGCCTTGGGGATGTTTTCCTCCAGTTGCTGTGCTTTGCCTCAGATTTTCCAAATCCTGCTCAGGAGGTTGTTCCATTGACTCGGGCAGAATGGCTTTATCCCTCATCCTGGGTCTGGGTGCCTGCACTGCCAGCCCTGGAGTTCTTGGGACCGACTCACTCAGTGATGCTGGGTCCCCACTGAGTGACCGAGGAGCTTAGTCCTTGCCCTCGGAGAGAGCTAGGTTTCGCCTTTGACCAGCACGTGAATCGTGTGAGAGCAGGTCTCCGAGTGCTCGCATCCCTTCCCTGAAGTCTGCGGCCTGTGGTTTACTCATGCTGTATTTCCCACGAGCTGGTGTTCAGTTACCTTCGTGCATTTCTTCTGCGTGGACCTCCAGGCTCCAAGCGCTGACTGCGTAGGAGGTGGGTTTTCTCGTGCCCCCACCCTGAGCTGGTCCCAGCAGCGAGGGCAAGAGGAATATCCCAAAGGCTTTGAAAACCGATTCTTTGCTGACATGAAACGGAGGGTCTGAGTTATTTGTTTCTAAGAGCAACCTCTGAGTGGGGATCTTAACCAAGGTTTAGTTAAATTTTGAGATAAACCTTTTCAAACCAATTGTATAGTTTGGGGCCTAAAAAATGAATCCAGGGCTGCGAAAACTCTGTTTAGGAAGAAGCTGTATCCTTCCCTGTCCCCACACCTGTCACTATCCGCTCCCTCCCAGCTTTTCTTTGTGAACTTAGCACTGTCTGTCTTTTTATAGAATATTTTTCAAAACGATTGCATCCTGTGAATGGAAAGAGAAGAAACTCAACAACATAACAGATTCACTAATGGGTCGACGAAGAGACCAAGTACTGAACAAGGAGCAGAGAGTACGAGGATTGGAAAAGTGTCATTCGCTTCAGTCATGTCCGACTCTTTGTGACCCCCATGGACTGCAGCCCTCCAGGCTCCTCTGTTCATAGGATTTTCCATGAGAAAATTCTTTCCAGAGAAGCACACTGGAATGGGTTGCCATTCCCTTCTCCAGGGGATCTTCCCAAGGTGGGGATCGAACCCAGGTCTCCTGCATTGCAGGCAGATTCTTTATTGTCTGAGCCACAAAGGAGAAATGAAATCTGCAAAGCATCGGCCCTGGTAGGTGCAGCTTCCATAGCCTCAGACTCAGCCGAGCAGAGGGTTGACTGCACTTTGCCATCTTATGTAAGAGACTTGGGCATCTTGGGAGTCTGATATCTCCGGAGCTCCTGGAACCCAGAGTCCCCTGCTCACCTTTCTCCTCTGGCAACGTGTAGAAATCAAATTCCAGAAGGGTCTAATATAACGTTCGAATTAATGAGTTTTGCAAGGTCACCGTGCTGACACCCATGGTGCTGCGTGTCATGTGACAGAGGTATTTTCCAAAGACGCCCACAGCAACCTCTTCTGCCCACACAGTCCTCTGCAGTGTGACCTTACCCCTCCCCTCTCAAGGGATGGGGCTTCCTGCCCCTCCCCTCAAATCTGAGTGACCCAAAGAAGGGTGCTGCAGAAGGGTACGCAGAAGTGGTGCTGCGTACCTCCAAGCTTCAGTGCGGGGAGGCGGAGAGCTTCTGGAAGGGCTGGCTCTGCAGGGTGGGCCTCGGGGCTCTCCCTCTCAGAACCAACGCCGAGCTGTGAGACGGCTCGTGAAGGGGTCTATGACCCGTCCCCGAGGTGGCCCGGCACCCCATATGTGAGCAGAGAAGCTTCCAGATGCTTCCCCCAGACATTTAAGCCACCCCCACTTTCACACCCAGGGACAGAGGGGTGACATTCTCCTGGTGCCTTGTCCCACTTGCTCATTCACAGACGCCATGGGCATCACAGAAGTGCTGCCATTTCACAACGTGAAGCTTAGGTGGTTTGTCACACAGCTCAGGAGGATCAAAACACACACTAATCGTGAACCGTTAGAAAAATGATGCTCAAAACAAAAGTATCTACAATAGCTTTAAAAACTCAAATAATTAAGGATGAATCTAATGACAGATGTGTAAGATTTTACACGGGAAGTTTAGTTGCTAAGTTGTGTCTGAGTTGCAGCTCCGTGGACTGTAGCCCACCAGTCTCCTCTGTCCATGGGATTCTCCAGGCAAGAATACTGGAGTGGGTTGCCATTTCCTTCTCCAGGGGATCTTCCCTAACCAGGGATCAAACCCAGGTCTCCTGCTTTGCAGGCAAATTCTTTCCCAACTGAGCTTCCAGGGAAGCCCCATAAAACTCTACATAGAGAAAGCAGAGAAGGTTTAAGTGAATAAAGGACTGTACCATAGACACAGATTCAAGTATTCATATAAAATGTGCAAATTTTCTCTAACCTGATCTGTAGTTTGATGCAATCCTTTCAAAGTCAGCAGATGTGAGGGTGTTTCTAACCCTTGTATGGAAATGCAAAGAGTCAAGGAGAATAAGGAAAGAGGACCCGGTCTTCAGACCCCAGAGCTTGGGGCACGTATTATATAGCTGCACTGATTGAAGCAGTGCAAGAATAGAAAACTGACCAAGGAAACCAAACAGAAAGCCCAGAAATAGACCTCTGCATTTCTGGGCACTTGATTTATGATGATGGCGGCATCACGGGGCAGCAGGAAAAGAATAGTCAGTAAGAAATTAATAAGGTATTAATTTGCTGAGTCAGTTAGAAAAACCGCACAAAAACTAAAACTCGACTCTTTCTTCATACCATACACAGATGTCATTCCCGGGTGCATCAAGATTTACCTTGGGAGAGGGAAAATTCTCCTAAACAGGACTCAAAAAGGAAAAGACTAAGAAGCTGGATGACCCCAAACAAAGCTCTGTTTTCAAAAGTTAGGATTAAGAGAGTCAAAAGACAAGCTACAAAAACAAGAAGGTGTTCATTATATAAATGATTAACAAAGGGCCCTTATCCAGAATGGGCTAAAATATTCTTCAAACCAGTAAGAAAAAGTCAACCTCATAGAAAAAGTGTGAAGAATATGAATCGGGATTTCACGAAAGAGAATGTTCAAATCAACACAAACTTGAAAAGATCATCAACCTCGCTACTACACACCCGTCAGAATGACTACCAAACAAAGGGTGAAATCTACCTGTTGTTGACAAGACCGTGAAGCCAGGGCACAAACACTCCTGGAGGGAGATAAAGAGACACAGCCACTTTGGCAAGTGGTGTCACGGGTCCTAATAAAGTCGAAGATGTTCAGCCCCTGCGATCCAGCAATTCTACCCTTAGGGGAACGCTTGGGGGAAACACACACACAACATTCAATAGTCTTCACGGCGGCTTTATGTGTGGTAGTGAGCAGCAACCTGATGCACAGCAGAACCGAACATATGGAGAACGTGCATAGGAAGCGTGGCACGCTCAGACTCTAAGATACCGTTCAGCAAAGGACATGAATGGAACTCAGCTGAATGCAACCACATGAAAAGATACCGCAAATACAATCTGACCACAGAAGCTAGAAACCAGAGATGACCTACTCTGTAATTTCACTGATAAGTTCAAAACCGGGGAAAACTAGCCTCCATGCTGTAGGTCAAGATGTGTTCTGAGCCTATGTGGTTTCTTTGGAGCTGTGGGAGGGGACCTCTGGAGTAAGGGGGGAATGAGAAGGGGGCTCCTGAGTACTGGTAATGCTGTTTCTTGTTCTGTAGTCATATGGGTGGATTCACTTAGGAGAAGTTCACTGACGTGTATACACTTAGATTTGATGCCCTTCTCCATTTGTAGGGAGATTTTTTAAAAAGCCGAAAAAAAACTATTCACCCCAATTTGTCCACCTGTTATCCAAAAGAAAACTTGAGATTGCCTCTCAAAAGTCACAGAGTTTATGCTCTTGCAGCCCCATATTAATCTGTTCAAGGTACCCAGGAATGGAACTGATTCTTAATGTGGTTTATGAAAAGGGCTTCAGCAAAAGTATCATAGGTAAGCATGGCTGAATGTGATCTCTATAGACTACAGTAGTTTGTCTTTGTTGGGAGATGCCTTGTAATTAGTTGTTTTTCTCATGTTTTGACTCCTTCCTTTATTGTAAGGATGTGTCCTATAGTTTACTATTTATAGCAACAACAGAAATATACATATTATCATGTCTCTGCTACAAACACCAACCCTTTGAAGGTGCGTGTACTTGTGGACTTAGTTGTGTCCAACTCTTTGCAACACCATGGACTGTAGCCCACCAGGCTCCTGTGCCCCTGAGATTTCCTGGGCCAGAATACTAGAGTGAGTTGCTGTTTCCTTGGCTTCCCTGGTGGCTCAGAGGTTAAAGCGTCTGCCTGCAATGCGGGAGACCTGGGTTCCATCCCTGGTAGGGAAGATCCCCTGGAGAAGGAAATGGCAACCCACTCTAGTCTTCTGGACTGGAGAATCCCATGGACGGAGGAGCCTGGTGGGCTACAGTCCACGGGGTCACAAAGAGTCGGACATGACTGAGCGACTTCAGTTTCACTTTCTCCGCTTTGAAGGCCAATTGCAGAATCCAGTCTGGTTCTGGGAAGAGGTTGTGTCTTCCGTTCACACAACCTGGACTGAACAGTACGTTGCCCGAAGTGTTTGTCGCTTTAAGGTTACAGGCTGTTCCTGTGTTGTCATTGTGGCAACAGCGTTACCTAGCCAAGGTAGCGATGTTTCACGTGTAAACTCCTGATTCCTAAACTTTCACTGAAGCAAAACTGCTCCCAAGGCAAATGAGCTCCACCTTGCCTGGGAAATCTAGTTCCAGCTGAACTGTTTTCTTAAGACCCAGCAGCCTGCATCAGTCACTTTCTTCCTGAAGGATGAAAGTGCCTACAATTGATTGTGTACTCACTGCACTCCGGGCACCATTCTACGTACATTACATTTGTATTTCATGTATGTTTTCAACACCCCTTTGGCAAAGCATGCCTATTTTATAGAAAAGGAGACTGAGGCTCAGGGAAGCGGAGAATTTCCCAGAGGGAAGCCGAGCTGGACTGTCATCAGTCAGCCGGAGTGAAGCCTGGGCTTGCCACCCTGTCGTTCCGCCTAGGATCATTCCCGGAGGCTGTTATGGGAGGGTGGCAAGGGCCTGTGATTTTCGTCAGGATGAGTAAGTCACTTCAGCAAGCAACTGCCTTCATTTCTTCCTTGATCTCATCCCCTAAAACGTTCCTGAACTAACATTGACAGCCTCACCCAGGAAAGTAATTATTGGGCTCCAAGTGGTGATACTTAACAGCCCCATTTGCAGTGAGACTCATTTTGACACATTCTATTGCTATCCTGGGTCACCTTGTGGGTCGTTACCCCTTAGACGTGGACAAGAATTATTGGGCAAGAATACTGGAGCGAGCTGCCATTTCCTACACCAGAGGATCTTCCCAACCCAGGAATATAACCCATGTCTCCTGCCTAGGCAGGCTGATCCTTTACCAGTGCGCCACCTGGGAAGCCCATGGAAAGAAAGCCCACCAGAAAAGAAAGAGAAAGTGAAGTCACTCAGTCATGTCTGACTCCTTGCGACCTCATGGACTGTAGCCTACCAGGCTCTTCCGTCCATGGGATTTTTCCAGGCAAGAGTACTGGAGTGGGTTGCCATTTCCTTCTCCAGAGAATCTTCCTGACCCAGAGATCGGACCCAGATCTCCTGCATTGTAAGCAAGATGCTTGACCACCTGCGCCACCAGGGAAGTCCTATGGAACATGGGAGGCCTAATTAAATTTGAATGCAGGTAAAGAGCTCTGGGGCTTCCCTGGTGGCTCAGCTGGTGAAGAACCCGTGTGCAATGTGGGAGACCTGGGTTCCATCCCTGGTTTGGAAGATCCCCTGGAGAATGGAAAGGCTGCCCAATCCAGTGTTCTGGCCTGGAGAATCCCATGGACTGTATAGTCCCTGGGGTCACAAAGAGTTACTTTCACCTTCACTTTCAAAGAGCTTTGAGCATATGCTTCATGCACCATTTACTTGTTGACCAAGTAAAGTAAATTTTTGGCACCATGCAATATTTGGGACATATTTATTCTAGAATTATGAGTTGTTCATCAGATTCAGATTGAACTGGGAGTTCTTCCTGCGGTTTGCTGAGTTCGGCCGTGCTTCACGGGGAGCAATAGCAGGGAGGGTGGGGGTGGGGTGGGGACTAAGCCCTGGGCCTGAAGCTGTAAGAGGCTGGGAGAAGGGAAGGGACAGGGAACAGGACAAAGAGAGACAGACGAGGCAGGAAGGGAACCACCTGAGGGTGCGGGGTCCTGGAGCCTGGAGGCTCCGCTGCCCTCCAGGAAGACAAGGACGGGGCGCTGGATTTGGTGATGGGGAAGCTGCGGGCAGCCTGACAGCAGCCGCCTTCAAGCACACAAGCATTTTGTGACGCTGTGTGACCAGTGGTTACAGATTAGGGCTGTTCGTCTGATGGGGCCTGAATGCCGGCCGTGAGGTCAGGGCGCTGGGCTGATGACATTGACCTTTGTGCGCCGGAGACTCCTCCTACCCGGAATATGCCCTTGAGGACCACAGAGCGGGGTTTTCGGCAGGTTCACTGGACACCTCCCTTGGCAAAGGTGACCTGTTTGCGGACATGGAGTCGCTAGTGATGAGCAGGGATGCGCGCTGTGAGAACAGGGAGGCTGCCTGCCTGGGGAAAGGACCCCAGGGCTGACCTGTCCCACCCAGCTTCGTTTCGAAGGAGCTCAGAGAAGCCAGACATCAACTCAGCGGGGAACCACGATGACGCATGAGAGAGGGTAGCTGGGTACCCACCGCACACGGGGCCACTTTCCAAAGCTCAAAGTTCAGCCCCTTTTCCCCCCCTGGGAAAAAAAGCAGCAGTGGTACCACTTGAACCCTTCATTCTCTTACAATGGGGTTGTTACCGCTTTTGCTGAGTCCCTTCATTGAAGAAAAACCAGCATTTTCTTTTTTTTTCCCCAACTGAAAGCAATGAGGTGCAGGCACTGGGTCACATTCCCGGAGCAGGACTTCTTTCTTAGAGTCAAAATCCAAAAGAAATGGACAAAGACAAACGTTCGATACACAGCTTGACCATCACTGCGCTGAAACCTGAGAATAGCCCTGAACGTGGGAGGCGAGAGGATTTTCATCCAGTGTCGCCCGGACACAAGGCATCTCCAGCTTCAACAGAACCCAGGGCTGCAGCTCAAAGGAACACCCTCCTCCCTTTTCACAGACCGGAGCTCATCTCCATCCAAATGACATCATGACTGGGAACCCCAGTCAGCCTTTGATATCAGGAAACGAGCTACAGAATATGACTGCTCACGACCGCCAACAGTTAGCGGTGTTCTACTTGATTATTTTCTTTAAAGACAATATTTATTTAGCCATAAAAAAGAGCTTTGTTGAATGAGTAATTGGAAACATAAGTGTTTGTGTTCTGTCACGGGAAAACAGGTAGAGTGAATGGCTTCCGTTTGAGGGCGAGGGGGACATGCATGGCTCTGGGCAGGATGTTGGAGGGTATCTCCTTACTGGCAGAAAATCCCAGATAAAAGCAGAGGTTCCAGGCTCCAGTGGCAACCCACCCCAGTATTCTTGCCTAGAGAATTCCATGGAGAGAGGAGCCTGGTGGGCTATAGTCCATGGGGTCACAAAGAGTCCGACACGACTGAGCGACTAACATACTTTCCAGGCTCCAAACAGTTCAGACTGAGAGAATCATTTTTCCCTTTAAAGTGAGAACAGTCATCAAAGAATGAAAAGGAATCAACAAATCACGAAACTGGAACCAATAAACACAGGAAAGGAGGCCCTGGGATCCAGAGCAGTGATGAAAAGTGCGGTGGAAGTGGATGGAAGCCAGGTTGAAGAGGGCATGTTTCTTCCCATTCTGGGGTCTGTTCTGCACCCTGCGAGCAGATGGAGCCAATGGGCTCTGCGGACATTGAGAAGTTATTCTTGCAAATACTTAAACAAGAAATAAATGAGGCTTTTGCTAAGAGGAAAGAGGCAGAAATAAATCTTCAAATCCCTTTGTTTTAGCTTTGAAACAACTACAATTTTAAAATAAATGTAAGCTGGCTATATCAATATATCTATAGATTCTTGATATTTGGAAACCATAACTTCTTAGGAAGGAAAATGCTAACTGCATTATTAAAAAACCCAAGTTTTGTTTCCTTGGATAACCCTACTTGTGAAAGAGAACCAGAATTATATGTGGTGGGTCAGCTTTAAGTGCTATTATGCTGTTATATACACTAATATATGCTGTTTCCCTGGCGGCTCAGAGGGTAAAGCGTTTGCTTGCAATGAGGGAGACCTGGGTTCGATCCCTGGGTTGGGAAGATCCCCTGGAGAAGGAAATGACAACCCACTCCAGTACTCTTGCCTGGAAAATCCCACGGACAGAGAAGCCTGGTAGGCTACAGTCCATGGGGTGGCAAAGTCGGACACAACTGAGCGACTTCACTTCACTTCATGCTGTTTCAGACCATGGAAATGTCTGACCTCAGACATGCAGGACACATGAGCTCCTTGTGCCAAGAAGGTTCTGAAGGAGTATGCTACAAGGCAGGCACAGCCGGACCCCTCCAGCACTGCCGAGGATGAAAAGCCCCACTGAAATTCCTCCACGTTTACATCTTGAAACGGCAAAATGGCTTTCAAGTTCCAATAACCGATGGAGACATTTAGACAGTAGAGCACACGCTTGCCTGTTTTTTTTTAACTAGAATATTCAGAACATAATTTAACCTTTTTCTTGTTGACTCACCATGAATCATCATTCTGAATCAAAACCATAGAATTTTAGTACAAAAGGGTCCATAGAGACCAGCTAGTTCCAGTTCTTCCTTCTAAAGATGTTCGAGTGGAGGTGTGGTAGGAGTTGAGTGGAAAGCAGAAACGTGCTGCCAGGCAGCTGGTGTGGAAGCCCCCGCTTTGATTCTTCATCCAAGGCTGTGACCCTCCACATCCAAGGCCTGGTAACTTCCAGATGTGGAAAAAATGAAAGAATAAAAGGGAGAATTACCTGGTCGTCCAGTGGTTACAGCACTGGGGCTTCGCTGGTGGCTTAGATGGTAAAGCATCTGCCTGCAATGCAGGAGACCCGAGTTCAATCCCTGGGTTGGGAAGATCCTCTGCAGAAGGAAACGGCAAACCACTCCAGTACTCTTGCTTGGAAAATTCCATGGACAGAGGAGCCTGGTAGGCTACAGTCCTACCAGGGGTTGCAAAGAGTTGGACATGACTGAGCGACTTCACTTTCCTCTCCAGTGGTTACAACTCGACGCTTTCACTGCCAGGATGGGGTTCAACTCCTGGTCAGGGAACTAAGATCCTTCAAGCTGCCTGGCGCATGGGAGCAGGGGCAGGGGTGGTGGTGGGGTGGGAGAAATATGGGGGGTTGTGGGTAAAAGGGACCTTGAGGATCATCTGCAGCACTTTACATGGAGCTGAGACTGAAAATGAAAGAGAAGTCATTTCAAGTAAGAGTGAGGCCCCATGCAGTAGGTAAGAATCCGCCTGCCAATGGAGGGGACATAGGTTCAATCCCTGTTTTGAGAAGATTCCACATGTCCCTGGAGCCACTAAGCTTGTGCGCCATGACTGCTAAAGCCTGAGTGCCCTAGAGCGCCTGTTTCATAACTAGAGAAGCCTCTGCAATGAGAAGTCGGTTCATGCCAACTAGAGAGCAGGCCCCACTCGTTGCAACTAGAGAAAAGCCTGTACAAAGGCAACAAAGACCGAGCACAGCCAAAAAGAAATAGATTAAACAAAAAAAAAGAGTGAGGCCCCAGATGGAGTTTTAGAGTACGAGTCTGAAGTGGTGCAGAGCCAACAGAGAATTCTGAGATTGAGAGCCAAGCTGTCAAACGGGGCTGTGGGAGGGACGGGACACTGGGTGCTGGCCCAGGACTGCCAGCTAAGATGACCTTGGCCCCACAGCATTAGAAGCTCAAAGAATGCTGAAGTGGGGGCATCAGAAAGGCCCTTGTAGGCGTTAAGATCTCTGACCGTGACTGGATGAAGATGAAGTGTTTGCTCAGGGTCCGTGGCTGAGAGAGCATCCTTGGTTCTGCAGATTCGTGGTGGGTCCAGAAAGGCTGGGCTCTGCGTGGAGCAGACCACGGTCTGGGTCCTGGGTCTGTATCTGGTTGGTGGTGGGAGAGATCACCGTTTGTGCTGAGGGCCAGTCATGCTCCTCTCCACTCCTGAGAGTCAGTCCCTGACTTTTCTGATGCTGGTACTTGTTTTTTTGTGGAGGTGACCTGCCAGTGGTGACAGCCAATGTTGCCATTTGCCCCCAGAAATGATAATATGGTGGAGAAGAAGGAGGTTTGAGGCTTGCACTTTGCCAGGTGGCCCTTTGCCCCTGGGGAGAAGGTTAGGCTCTCATCCTGTCCTGGGTGACTCGGGGGTTGCAGGAGGACCTTTCTGAGCCAAGTCAACACCAGCCTGGCCATGAGGTCATCAGAGCCTGAATCCTGCTCCCCAGCCTGCAGTGCCCTCCACTCCCATCCGTGGGAGTCCCGTGGCTGCTCTCCCTCTCCTCCCCGTCTCACCTTAGCCAAGAAGTTCAGTCCTCTCCTGGTCCCGCAGGAGGGCAGAACCTTGCACAGCAGCTGGGAAGAGCCCCAGGGCCCCTGGTCCAGGCAGGTCTGGCTGCCCACTGCATCCCTGGGTCCATTTCCATCACCTTCTGTGAAGTCCTTCTGAACAAGGACAGAGCCAGGGTGTTCCATCTCCTTTCTGACTTACGTTCATAAACAACCTCTCTGCTTTCCTCATTCCTAAGAGAGTCCCTTGGACTGCAAGGAGATCCAACCAGTCCATTCTAAAGGAAATCAGTCATGAATGTTCATTGGAAGGACTGATGTTTTAGCTCCAATACTTTGTCCACCTGGTGGGAAGAGTTGATTCATTGGAAAAGACCCTGCTGCGAGGAAAGATTGACGGCAGGAGAAGGGGATGACAGAGGGTCAGTAGGTTGGATGACATCACCGACTTGATGGACAGGACTTTGAGCAAGCTCCAGGAATTGGTGATGGACAGGGAAGCCTGGCGTGCTGCAGTCCCTGGGGTTGCAAAGAGTTAGACAGGACCGAGCGACTCAACTGAACTGAACTATCTGTTCAGGTGTTGTTTGGTCATCACTTCTGTAGGGACCAAAAGCACCTGGAGCGTGAAGGGCAGACTGGCCCCAGATACTTGGTCACGGTCGTCTTCTCCAAGGCCCTGAGTCTACAGCTGGGGCCTCTCTTTGCGTGCTGGGGGTCTCCATGGAGCCCTGCAGTGTTTGCTCCTTTGATGAAACCCAGTCTGGGCTGTAGCCTGGCTGGACTCCTGTGTGTCAGCTGGGGCTCAACTGCACCCAACCTCCTCTGCCACGGGGCTTCCTTCTCTGTAGTTGAGTCCCTGGGTGTGGCTGACACGGGCCCCCAGGACCTCTTCCCCAAAGACTTCCAGCCTTGCCTTCATAGTTTCAACATCCTTCAAGTGGCTTCTGATCCTATGTTTTAAATGTAATCTTCTCCTCTTTTCTCTTTTATTAGAAAAAAAAAAATCTCTAGATTGTGAGCTTCTTAAAATTAGAGATGAAAACCTTTCCTCTAAATTTGTATTGTGAAAAAATTTAAAGCTATAGAAAAGGTAAAAGATAAATGTAATGAACATTCCTTTACTCTTCACCTAAATTCACCACTTGTTACTATTTTGCAACATTTTGTCTTTTTCTGTATTGCAACATAATGACAATATTCAGGAATTTAACATTATTTCAACCTTATGATCTAATACAATGTTTCTATAGTTTTTGTTTTTTTTAAGAGATGATGAAGTTTTACTCCTTGAATCCACTCTTTTACCCCTCTTAATCAACACCATTCAGGATCTAGCACAAGATGACACATGCAAGGGTCCCTAAATAAATGTTAGTTGAACGAATGAAGACAGGGGTGAATAAATGAAAAGTCCTTTCGATGTGTTTTCAGACTTGAAAAAGGGTGCGACTGAGCACAGTGCGTGAACTCCCTGTGGGAATTACACGACCTTCAAAGCTCTTATTGATCTTGGCAAAAACCCTACACCTGACGGGATACATATTTTGCAACTGTGGTTTTTTTGGTCATTAGCTGGGTGATATTTAAGTTGCTGATGCTTAGAGGGAGGATCTGGAAGTTGGCAAACCTGTTCAAAGTGAAACATATCGGCATCTCTGTTAATCGCCCCTCATACATCCTACCAGCACACAGGCTTCAGCACCGCTTTCAGCTACTGAGAATGCAAACGAGCACCGTCAGATAGAAAGCAGAAGGAGGTGCAGCTTCGCGGTGCAGGATTTCATATTCGGCAGCAGAAAAGGGCAGAGCCTCGGCTGCGATGGCATGCGTGGTGTCGGCCATCGGCCACAAAGAGGCTTTTGTGGACACTGACAGCACATTCATTGCCCAGGGCACAGCGTTCCGTGCGGCAGACTTTCCTCTCTCACATTTGAGGGAAATTGTCTACTCGTATTTGGTATCAAATAGGCCCAGTGTGAAACATTACGTAAAGAGTGCCCTTTCCACAGGAGAATGGGTGCGAGGTGGGGGGCAGTGACACGACAGGTGCCCCCATCCTGTGTCCCCCTCTTGCCGGCACCTGTGGCAGGGACATCCTCTCTAGGGCAGCAGGCAGACAGAGTTCAGAATTATGCCTACTCTTCATCGGAACTTAAGGGAGCTGAGCTTCAGTCTCTGTCTCTCCATTCTGACAGCTTATAATTTTGCTTCCTGCCCCCCACATTTCCTATGTGTCCTTTTAAGCCTGCAGGCATCCCAAGTTCTACATAAAATTTCAGCAGAGAGTTATCGTTAAATATGTCCCATGGGTGCATCAAAGCGATTACCCTACTGTGTGCTCTAAACAAGAGGGAACAAAGAAAGTGAAATTGAAGTCGCTCCAGTCGAGTCCAATTCTTTGTGACCCCGTGGACTGTAGCCCGCCAGGCTCCTCTGTGGGATTTTCCAGGCAAGAATACTGGAATGGGTTGCCATGCCCTCCTCCAGGGGATCTTCCCAACCCAGGGATCAAACCTGGGTCTCCTGCATTGTGGGCAGGCACTTTACCATTTGAGCCACCAGGGAAGTCATAAACAAGGGTACCTGGGTTCTAATTGCATCTGATAGACTTCAGATGAATATTACTGCACTTCAGAAGCACAAGCCATGGAGGAAATTCTCTTTTTCATTTTGGTCTCCTCTCCTGACCAATTTGTTTGAAAGACTGAAACTTGACTCTTGAGGGTGAGGATGAATCTGGGAATCCTTCTCCGGCTCCCAGTACTCTTCCACCCTGTGCCCAGCTTCTCCGTGCTTTGCCATCTACCCAGCGCCACCCACGTGGCGTGAAGAAAGAAAGCCTCACTATTTCACATCTGGACTGGCTCTTGTTGCTCTGCTCAGGGATCCAAGTCCCCTTCTCTCTTCCAGGAACGAGCTGGCTCCCAGACAATTGCCTAGTGTCCAGGCAGGGGCTGCGTTCCTTCCAGAGGACATCTGATGTGAAGAGATCATTGTTCATTACATCAGGGGAGGTGATCTGCTAGCTCTGGGCAGGTGCTCCAATTGTATTTGGTTTGCAAACTATAGATTTTCTTTGCTATGTGTTTCCTTTACACAGATTCTCTTTGTCTAAATTCACAGTATTACCTCTTGCTCAATAGTCTTTCAAATATCACCCTGAACAACAATGGTGGTGGTGGGGTCACAGAGAAATACCCAAATAGTTCTTCCTTATTATATCAGTGAATAATTTCCTACAGGATATAAAAGACATGGATGACATGAATATTAGTATCTATTAGTTTGGCGGTAGAGTTATTGTTAAAATGGTGGGATTTAGGGACATATTTTGGTTATTTTATAAACTGCATTACTCTGCCTTACCTATGCAGCCCAATGATAGATTTCTTAAAGGAAGTGACAAAACATTAGTTAGAACTATCCTAACCTTGGACAAGTAAGATGACAACCAGTAAAATTGTCAGCTACTTGGATGAAAGGCGTATTGTGCTGGCCCCAGTGTGGAGGGACAACACTGAAATTAGAGAAAAGCTTTGTTATTTAGTTGCTAAGCCGTGTCTGACTCTGTGATCCCCATGGACTGTAGCCCACCAGGCTCCTCTGTCCTTGGATTTCCTAGGCAAGAATACTGGAGTGGGTTGCCATTTCCTACTCCAGGGGATCTTCCCGACCCAGGGATCAAACCCATGTCTCCTGCATTGCAGGTGGATTCTTTACTACTGAACCACCATGGAAGTCAAGATAAGTTAGGGAAGGGAAATTGCTGACAACATCAGCTGGTGTCTTTGAAACTCAGTCTCTTGGTCACTGATGTCTTTCACGTGTTTGCTTTAGTGCACCCATAGGAGGTCACAATGTTGGCTTCTGACGTATTTTTTAAACTCTGAGTTAGAGCCAGTGGACTGAACTTGATTAATTGGATGAGCAAATAATCCTGCAGCATAAACTGTTCTCTACCTGGGATGCTCTGCTCATGTTGAGGTTAAGGATACAAATGAAACAAATTTCTGCATCCCTGAAGAAAGGGCAGTTCAGAAAAGAGGTCCAGAACCCCAAGCCCAGGCTCCAAGGAGGCCACTTGCCAGCTGGGCAACCTTGAGCAGGTCCATTTCTTCAAGGATCTCTCTCTTCCTGGGTCAGATGAAGGCAGCTTATTCAGAGGGCAAGAAGAGAAAAGCAAAATGAGATTGTGCCTGTGATATTCTTAGCAGTGTACCCGGGGAATATACATGATTGCTATTAGTACTACCAACTGTAAGCAGATGTTGTTGCTGTTTTAAAGTAAGAGGAACATTCATAAAGGTACATGTGGGTCTTTCCATTAAAAAAAGCAAGAAAGAACCAGGAAGGTCTCAATACCTGCTTCCTCAAAGTGAAGAGAAGACCCATTTCCTTGTTCTGTGATCTCTGTGCAGTTTTGAGAGCAGGGTCTTACAGCTTATACATTTTCTTCTGTTTCTGGCTTGACTACATTAGAATGCAAGACAAGACTTATGAGATATAGGTATTTATGTTCCTCTGGGGAAAAGGTACTGATTGACTCAAGCAGTCACTCAAGACACATTTATTAACACCTGATTGGTGACAGGTATAAAAATTCTATTAAAAAAAAAACAAAACCTTCTAATCTTGTATTGGAGTATAGCCGATTAGCAATGTTGTGACAGTTTCGGGTGAGCAGTGAGGGGACTCAGTCGTATATATACATGTATCCATTCTCTCCCCAAACTCCCTTCCCATCCAAGCTGCCACATAGCACTGAGCAGAGTTCCATGTGCTAGCGAATATACTCGTATCTGAAAGCAAACGCTATGTCGCTGCATTAATTCTATGTCAAGTCAGAATCATAGCAAACCTGCTGTCTGTGAATGTCTTTAAAAGGGTCACATGTTGGCAAGTGGTGTACCAGAACTCATTCAGTTGTGAGCAACTGGAGCAACTGATTTCTTCAGGGTGGAGAATTCCCAAAATGTTTACCTCCAACCCTGGCTTCTGTGGATTTGTGCATCTTGTCACATCTTGTCTGTTCCCTTGGGTTTGTGCTGCTGGGCTCCGAGCTACAAAGGGACTCTCCTGTACATTTGAGGCTCCTGCACAGTGGCCGGTAGAGAGTGGCTTGAAGCAAAGCTGAAATTAAAGAAATAAAGAAGAAGGAAAAGCGAGACAGAAACAGAGAGATGGGTAACAAAAGAAGCAGTGGGGGTGAGAATTTCACCCTCATGTCTAGCTGTTGATCAAATTGTTACATTAGAGATGCAACAAATTGTTGCAATACAGAGCAGTACAAGTGAAGGATGTTTCTCCTTTTCCTGGATTCCAGAAGGAGAAGACATCCAAAGGAACAGGTCAGAGGTGCTCAAGTCAGAAGGGGCATGGGGGCGAACCTGTGCCTGTCCAGGAAGAAGCCAGCAGGGCCTCTGCCAAGAAGATGGTGGAGAGTGGCACTGTCCACCAGGAGATAGGGGAGCGACCGAGGCATCGCTGCTGGCACCTGGTTCGTTCCCAGGCCTGAGAACTTGGCAAAGGGGACTATGTCACTGCTGCTGCTGCTGCTAAGTCGCTTCAGTCGTGTCCGACTCTGTGCAACCCCATAGATGGCAGCCCACCAGGCTCCCCCGTCCCTGGGATTCTCCAGGCAAGAACACTGGAGTGGGTTGCCATTTCCTTCTCCAATGCATGAAAGTGAAAAGTGAAAGTGAAGGCACTCAGTCGTGTCTGACTCCTAGCGACCCCATGGACTGCAGCCCACCAGGCTCCTCCGTCCATGGGATTTTCCAGGCAAGAGTACTGGAGTGGGTGTCACTGATGCTACCCCTTTAAAATCCCCTACGAGGGGACGGCTGTTCTGGAGACCAGTGGATTTCTCAATTAAGTCCAATACAACGATGTTTCTTCCAGGGCTGAAATAAAAGACTGCTTATCTGGCTGAGGACCAGCTGAGTAGCTGATTTGGGTTTTTCGGGCTTCATTGTTTAAAAATAATACAATATAACCCCCAACCCCCTGCCCCCCACACATGCTTACACACACACGGAGGCTGGAAGTAAGAATAGTAGGAGGGCAGTCACCGGGCTCTCGTCACACCCACACCTCCTGAACGCAGGGACAGATGCTGTGGCCTGAACTGTGCGTCCTGCCCTCTCCTCGTGCTCCTTCAAAGTGTTAGTCGCACAGTCGTGTCCGACTCTTTGCGACCCCATGGACTGCAGCCCACCAGGCTCCTCTGTCCATGGGGTTCTCCAGGCAAGAATACTGGACTGGGTTGCCATTTCCTGCTCCATTTGTCTGGATACATGCTTTTATTTCTTTGTAATGTGGTTGGTCATCTTCCCTTGAGGCGTGTGGCTGAAAGGAGAGTGGATAACCCAAGAAAATCGAAGTCTCTTGGGCAAAAGAGGGATTGTGGATGCTGGCGAATAGCCGATAGTGGTCACTGCAAACTTTCTTTTCTTAAAAAGAATTTAACTTCACGGACATGACTGTTATGTTCCACTCGTGAGTCATGCTCTTTACCAGGTTTAGAAAGCATCCTTCAATTTCTAGTTAAATGCTGTTCAATCATAATGAACATTTATTCCTTTGACATCAAATGTGATTTATGTTATCAATTTTGCTATAGTGTAATATGCTAAACTTACAGATTTCTCAGTACTAATAGAGCGTCAAATTAATGAGATCAAAAACTGATTGTAGTGGGTATGTCTCAGTTTGTGGTTAAAGTGGTATTTATGATTCTTTATTTAAAATGTTCACATCTAAGCTGTAATAGGTAGGTAGGGATTCCGTTCTCTGGACCACATGCAGATAATGTAGCTCATGTGCCCATAGTAGGATAAACCACTAGTAACTACAGCTAATGAATATTAATGAGCAAGGCAACCAGGAAGGAAATTCAGCAATGGAAGGAGGTTCTGTGGCCTGAGAACCTGCAGAGACTTGCCCACTCAGAGAGGAAGGCAGGAAGCCCTCAGGAACCATTGCCTGGTCTGGACGGTGAACCACCCTCCTCTGTCCCGGTCACGGTTAACTCACCAATCAGACCCGTTTAGACACCTTCAAGTGACCAGAAGACCATTCCGTTGTAACAGAACCTTGAACAGGGTCAGCTTCTCTACCGCCAGGGTCTCCTCACGTGGGCAGCACTGTGCCACCCGCCCTTCACAAGAGCCCCAGGACCTCTGCACGAGGCTGGCCTCTGGCCAAAGGTTTCTGGTGGGGTTCTCTCTTCACGATGGTGGCTCAGATGGTAAAGAATCTGCCCATGATGCAGGAGACCCAGGTTCAATCCCTGGGTTGGGAAGATGCCCTGGAGAAGGGAATCGTTACCCACTCTAGTATTCTTGCCTGGAAAATTCCATGGACAGAGGAACCTGGTGGGCTAGAGTCCAGTCGGACCCGACTGTGACTAATACTTTCACTTTCTCTCTAAGTAAAGACTGGTTTTTCGGTGAACACGATGTCTCCTTGTTATAAAACATTCAACTACTAGAGAAAAGCACAAAGAAGAAGAGAAAAATCACCCTGCATCTCACCACCCACAAACGCCAGCATCACTTCGGGTGTACGCCTTACTCCAGGCGTCAGTCTCTGTGAAACCTACAGATGGAAGGATCCTCGGATGTGGATATAAACGCAAATACATACGACTTCATTGTATAAAAAGTGAGTCACACTAGACATGCTCTTTTCTGGTTAAATATCAATTTTCATTTCATAGAAGTTGAGAGAAGAAAATGCAGTGAAAATGAACGGACTGTTGAACTTCTATATAATTACTCCTTCAGAAGATATAGTAGGTTCCAGAGTTGCTTCTAGTGTTGAGGAATTACAGTAACTGAGGAGAGTTCAGGCCACCTTACTTGCCTCCTGAGAAACCTATATGAAGGTCAACAGTTAGAACCGGACATAGAACTGGTTCAAATTGGGAAAGGCCACCCTGCTCATTTAACTTATATGCAGAGTACATCATGGGAAATGCTGGGCTGGATGAAGCACAAGCTGGAATCAAGATTGCCGGGAGAAATATCAACAACCTCAGATATGCAGATAATACTACATTAATGGAAGAAAGCAAAGAGGAACTAAAGAGCCTTTTGATGAAAGTGAAAGAGGAGAGTGAAACTCAACATTTGAAAAATGAAGATCATGGCATCCAGTCCCATCACTTCATGACAAATAGATGGTGAAACAATGGAAACAGTGACAGACTTCATTTTCTTGAGCTTCAAAATCCCCATGGATGGTGACTGCAGCCATGAAATTAAAAGACAATTGCTCCTTGGATGATAAGCTATAACAAACCTAGTCAGTCTATTAAAAAGCAGACATCACTTTGCCGACAAAGCCCATCTAGTCAAAGTTATGGTTTTTCCAGTGGTCATGTACAGATAGATGTAAGAGTTGGACTATAAAGAAAGCTGGGCATCAAAGAATTCATGCTTTTTAATTGTGGTGCTGGAAAAGACTCTTGAGAGTCCCTTGGACTTCAAGGGGATCAAACCAGTCCATCCTAAAAGAGATCAGTCCTGAATATTCTTTGGAAGGACTGATGCTAAAGCTGAAGCTCCAATACTTTGGCCACCTGATGGGAAGAACTGACTCATTGGAAAAGACCCTGATGCTGGGAAAGATTGAAGGCAAGAGGAGAAGGGGGTGACAGAGGATGAGATGGTTGGATGGCATCACTGACTCAGTGGCATGAGTTTGAGCAAACTCCAGGAGATACTGAGGGACAGGGAGGCCTGGCGTGCTGTGATTCAAGGGGTCACAAAGAGTCGGACATGACTGAGCGACTGAACTGAACTGAACTGATGTCAGATACAAAGGAGCACAATGGAGAAAAAGCAAGCTGGGCGGGGATGGGTTGGGGCGGGGGCAGTGGTCTGGACAGTCGAGGATGGGTTGGCCGGGAAAGGCTTGGCTGAGACAGGGACCCTGAGTGAGGCCCGCTGCATTGGAGGGAGCAGCTGATGGGGCCTCAGATGTCATCAGGGAAAGAGGCAGTGCTGACTCAACGGTGGTCAATGCACAGGACTCGTGTGAAATCACGAAATCGGAATGTCTCTGTGACAAACGGACCTGAAAATAAAGTCAGCTGCTAATGCAGAGAGGCATTTCAGAATTCAGGGATTCTCAAGTACCACGTGGTTAAGAGTCCAGGGCTTTCTATGGGTTTAGCTGATCCTCCAGAGGAAGGTGGCTCAGACAGGAAAGAATCTGCTTGCAATGCAGGAGACCTGGGTTTGATTCCTGAGTCAGGAAGATCCCCTGCAGGAGGGAATGGGTACCCACTCCATGGGGCCACAAAGAGTTGGACACGACTGAGCGACTAACACTTCTGGGTGGGACAAAGTCCTTGGGAGGTATCCGTGTTGACTGTTTTGGCTTGAGGGAGGATCAGGGGGAATTTCAGGCAGGGCCAGAGCAGTGACATTATCCAAGCCTACTGGGCCTGTGAGAGGCTCGTCCCTGGGTCTATGCTACTCCCCGCACCTGGCTCCCCGAGAAGTGGTCCACAGCAGGGAGACCAACTCATCCTCTTTGCCCAGGACGGACCCAGTTTCTGTGCAGGAACCTCCGGGTCCTGGGCTCAGGGGGAATGGTGGTCAGCACCCTGTGGGAAGAGAAGATGTTCATGAGAAAGTCAGGAGGGTCTGGACGCCGACCCTTCCAGGGGGCTGCAAGCTGAATCTCGTCTTCCCAGAGGCTCCATCCCACTCATTTTTCTTCCACTCTACCTTGTTCAAATCCACCTGGCAAAAGTCCTTTGCAAGAAGCAGCAGAGTGTCTCTACCATGTTTCATCATCATCTGAGTCAAGAGGAACCTGGCAGGCTGCAGTCCACGGGATCGCAAGGAGTCGGACACGACTGAGCGACTAAGCACAGCACAAGATAATGCAAGAATTGAATTACTGATGAGAAAAGTCTTCATTTCTTGACTGCACGCAATCTGGGCGGCTTAAACTGTCCTGGGAAATTAAAAATTGTTTTTCATTATAAAGTGATATTCTCACACTGCCAGGAAGTGTGGGTAGTAGAGACAAGTGAAAGTTCACAGATAATTTTATCACCATAGCAAAC
Organism: Bos taurus; assembly: GCF_002263795.3. Classification (NCBI taxonomy): domain Eukaryota; kingdom Metazoa; phylum Chordata; class Mammalia; order Artiodactyla; family Bovidae; genus Bos; species Bos taurus. The sequence goes on from NC_037336.1 coordinate 96,952,806, forward strand.
TGCATTTCAGTCACTTGTTTTAAACTTAATTTTAAAAAACCACTTGCAATTACAGCATGCGTACCATCTTGGTGAGCTCTCTTTTCACTCACCATCACATTATAAACATTTTTTCACAGCTGCATGCTTTCATACCCAAACTGTTTAATGACTCCATGAGAAATAACAGTTTTGAATTAGATCAGGACATTTAAAAGAAATACTTATTAACTTAATTAGCATGCAGTCGATCATACCAAGTCCTGAAAAACTGTCATCTTAGAAATCTGTTGAGACGGGAAGATGCTCGTCACATGTTTTTAAGTATTAATAAGTAAGTAATTATTTCTGGATGGTGGTTTTAATTTTCCCTTTTTGCCTTTTTTACTTTCTAGATTGTGATAATAAAATAATTAGTCTGTAATAAAGACACAAGGAACACTTTACAGGGAAAAAAAATTGCTGAGTGGAGATTTGAGGCTAAGCAGCATTCTTTAGACTTCCCTGGTGGGTCCAGTGTTTAAGCATCCACTTGCCAATACTGGGGTCACAGGCTTGATCCCTGGTTGGGGAAGATTCCACGTGCTGCAGAATAGCCACAATGGCTGAAGCTACTGCAATGAGAAGCCCCCGCTTGTTGCAACTGGAGAAAGCCCGTGGGCAGAAAGAAAGACCCAGCACAGCCAAAACTGAATGAATAAGTAAATAGCATCTTTCAAAAATGCCACTGAAGTCACCCTGAGTTTGGAATTAAGAAGCCAAAATTCATGAATAAAACAAAGGATAGGAAGGAAAACCCGCAGCGCTTGTCTCCGCTAGTACAGTTGGAGAGTTTTCAAGATCACCCAGGGTACAGGTGAGGTCACCCGGGCACTGGGGAGGAGCGGGGCTCAGGGGGAGAACCCTCTGAGTGCAAGTCTCAGGGACTCCAGCTAAGGTTACCTGATCTGAGACCCGGGGTTTCTGGCCTGCCTGATACACCCCTTTGTAATGGAAATTGATCGTCTGCCCAGGGGTCACTGACTCAGTGAGATGCAGCTCAGTCACTTAGCTCTGAATCTAGGCTCAACTAGTAAGCTTTTCATTGATGTTTGATTTTCTAAGTAGATTTGCTCAGAACTTCAATATGCAATTATCTACTTGTGGAGCCAGGAATGCAGCAGGCCTGCACTGGGTATTGTGGATACAAAGGTGGGACAATAGTTATGCTCTCCTGATCTGCTCCTAGGGGGACAGAGAGAAATAAACAGGTGAGTAAAGTTTTACACATTAAATGTTATTGTGAAATATGCATATGAATTTGTTCAGTTGCTCAGTCTGTGCGAGGACCTGCCAGGCTCCTCTTGGAAATCCTTGGGATTTCCTAGGCAAGAATGCTGGAGTGGGTTGTCATTTCCTCCTCCTCTGTTGCCATTTCTTCCTCCAGGGGATCTTCCCCTGGATAGAATCCACGTCTCTGGCTTGGCAGGCAGGTTCTTTACCACTGAGCCACCTGGGAAATCCACGAATATGAATAAATGATAATAAATATGAATTAATATTAAAAATAGTAAATCTTGCGTTCCTGGCACATGACTCCTAAAACCTTTGGAATCTCCAAAGTGATGTGTATGCTAATGAGATGACCACGGTTGGCCTTAGACAGTTTCAGTTTGCCTAAGAGGAAAGTCAGGGCACCTTAGAGGGTTGGACCTTTAAGCCCCAACCTGAGATTTCTAAGGATGGGAGGGAGGCGGGAGGTTGGGTAAATTACTAAATGGCCAATGATCTAACCAATCGTGTCTACTTAAGGAACCTTCCACTAAAAAACCTGAAAGAAGTGGGTTCAGAGAGCTTCCCAGTTAGCAAACACACTGAGGAATGAGGAGGGTGATGTATCCACAGAGGGCATGGACACTCTGCACACCCTATCCCATCCCTGCTCAATGTGGCTCTTCCAGGGGCTGTTCTTGGATTTGAATTCTTTATAATAAACCAGTCGTGGGGGCTCCTCTGCTGGCTCAGCAGTAAAGAATCTGCCTGCCGATGCAGGAGACCTGGTTCGATCCCCTGGAGAAGGAAATGGCAACCCACTCCAGTACTCTTGCCTGGAAAACCCCATGGACAGAGGGCCCAGATGGGCTGCAGCCCACGGGGTAGCAAAGAGTCGGACATGACAGAGCGACTAGACAACAGCAAATAGTGGGTGAAGCTCCTTCCTCGCTTCTAGGAGCCATTCCAGGGAATTACTGAACTTAGGGGATGGGTCCTAGAAACCCCTGATTTGTAGCCAATTGGTCGAAGTAAAAGTACAAACCTGTGATGTGTGACTGGGGTCAGAGTTGGGGTGGTCTTGGGAGGCTGAGCCCTTAACCTGTGGATTCTGACATGTAATCTGGGTGGTTAGTGTCAGAATTTAACTGACTTGTCGGACACCCAGCGGTGTCTGAAGAACTGGGGGATTTGTTTGTGTTGGCAAAAGCACCACACAGCTGTGACTCAGGAAGCAGCGGAGCTCTGAAATTGCAGAGAAACGGCCCTTCATGCAGACCAGGAGAAGGGTTCCGGGAGAGGCGGATTACAGGGAGACCTAAGGTTGACCAGGCAAAGCTGGGAGGGCAGGGCTGTAATGAAATTATTCCAGGCAGATGGAAGATCAAGAGGCGAGCTTCTCATGGCAGACGCAAATTGTAAATGGACACTCTAGCTTCCGCACCTCATTCTCTCATAAGTTGGGTTACTGTGAGTCTGTCTTCTGGGGTCCAGACATGTCCCCCAGTGACAAAGTTGATTCTCAGCCTATTGATCAGAGGATGAGATCAGGGAACAGCGAGTTCCCATCGAGACAGAGCCACTAATCTGAGTGCCAAATGGATCTTCCCAGAAAATACTCCCTGCCTTGTTCTGCATGATTGTTCAGACTGCAGTGAAAGTTCTTAAATATTTGTGGTTGGACAGTTTACTCACAGTGGGTGATCTGAAGACAGGCCCAGCGTTGTTTTGAGACAGGGTTTTCTTTTCGAAGCTGACATGGATCCTCTCCGTGGTGCAGAAGTGGCCTGGCAAGGGTAACTGGGGGCGGGAAGCACGCACCCGCACACCGCATCTGCTGGCTCACACTCACATCTACGCGTGCTCACTTCCACTCAGTGTCGGCTCTCTCCTGTCCACGCTGGAGGCCCTGCACGAGAGCTGGGTCCTGTCCCTTCAAGCCTTTTCAAACACAGCTGGCAACTTGCCTCTGTAGGGACATTTCTGGGGCCTTGGTTAATCCAACACTGAAACCCACCGCCTGTCTGTCACGGCAAAACCCCTAGCTCTGGGACTAGACACACACCTCGATCGCATCTGCAATTGGCTTGCGTTCTTTGTGCTTTTGGCTTGTTTGTTTGGGGTGGGGCCAGAGGGCTCCAGTGCCTGGTTCGTCTATTATTAATAATGATAAGGAACATGTACTGAGTATCCCCGGGTTCAAGGTCCCGTCCTGAGGGCTTCATGTGCATCAGTTCATGCAGTCCTCATACCAGCCCCTCAAGGTGGCTGCTGTGACCCCAAGGCTCAGGCACAGGGAGGCGGTGGGGTCGCTCCCCCCTCCCCCCTGCTTTTTCTGCCTTTCTTCCTAGAAAGGCAGTGTTTCCTCAGAGCATTTCCTGTGGGGTTTGGCCCCCAGGGGCCCTCGGGGTCTGCCGCTTGCCCCAGATACGTAGGAGAGCCCCAGGAATGTCGGCCTCACTCAGACACGGGCCCCTTGTGAAGTGAACAGTGGGCAGACACTGACACAGCGTCCAAGAAATGTGGCACCACACACCCACACGGAGGGCAACGGAAGTCCCAGCGCTCCTCGAGGCCGGACCGAGTCCTGCGGGCTTTCCAACTCAAACTCGCCTTAAACGTTTTCTTAGAAAAGTGTGCTGAGAAGGCAGGAAAGTAACTGCTAGATTTTTAAAGTTATACTTTGCTTTTTAGAGCCCTCTCAAAAATTTTTAAAAATTTATTGAAATTTAGTTGATTTACTTAAAGATTTATTGAAATACAGTTGGGTTATTTAAAAATTTATTGAAACATATTTATTTTAAAATATATTGAAATACAGTTGATTTAAATCAACTGTATTTCAATACACTAAAAAAAATTTTTTTTAACAGGGCTCTAAAAAGCAAACCATAACTTAAAAAAAAAATCTACCAGCTGCTGATGGCCGTGAACTCCAGTATTCTTGCCTGGAGAATTCCATGGACAGAGGAGCCTGGAGGGGTCGCAAAGGGTCGGACACAACTGAGCGACTAGCACTCACCATGTAGTGTTAGCTTCTGCTGTACAGAAAAGTGACTCAGTTATACATTTTATTCTTTTTCATGTTCTTTTCCAGTATGTTCCAGATGTTGAATATAGTTCCTCGTGCTCTACAGTGGGCCCTTGTTTATCCATGCTACGCACGCTAGTCTGCGCCTGCTAACTCCAAACTCCCAATCCTTCCCTCCCCTCCTCCCCGAAAAGACCTTTAAAATTTTGATGGCACTGAAGCTAGTACCTAGTTTTAAAAACAACCAGGAAGCTTCCCTGGTGGTCCAGCTTGGTTTAAGAATCTGCCTTGCAATACAAGAGACACGGGTTGGATCCCCGGTCTGGGAAGACCCTATGTGCCATGGAGCAACTAAATCTGTGCGCCACAGCCACTGGGCCCGTGCTCTGGAGCCTGGGAGCTGCAACTGCTGAACACATGTGCCACAGCGACTGAAACCCTTTGCAACAAAAGCCACCGCAACCAGAAGCCTGCCCACCGCAAGGAAGAGTAGCCCTCCCTCGCCGCAGCTAGAGAAAGCCAGAGCGCAGCGACAGAGATGCGCCACTGCACAAAGGTAAATAAATGAGTAAATCTTTAGAAAGAACATAAACCACCAGAATGAATCAGGAGCTCGGAACGGAGACCAGGATGGCCACGGGCTCACTCGGCAACCCTTTCCGGACCCGAGAGACACAGCCTGGGCTACCCTCCCCAGCCTTCAGCCTTTACGGACAACTTCAAAGATGGACTTGGACGCTCTTTCGATTCTTTTATTGACAATTTGAGTACGACCTTAGACAACTGTTGCCGAGTATTTCCTTATACAAGTTAGAAAAAAATACTCTTCTGCAAAGACTCTTTTCTTTTGCTAGATGCAGATTTTTGTGACATTGTTCAGTGCTCAGACATGTTCATTTATAGTGGTTTGTGATTCAGACTCATTTACGGTGGCTGTTTGTCATTTAACTTGTTTTGAGAATCAATTTATGCTAATTTTGAAAAAAGAAAAAAGGAAGGCTACCATCAGGAAAAGAGCTGAGACCTAGGGCTTCTACTGCTGGAACAAGTGGGAGTAAACTTTGCTCAGCTTGGCATCCCTAACAAACCATGCAAATCGGGGAGGAGGCAATAACAGCAGCATCATTAAACCCCAGACCCATGGAGGGTATGAAACGCTGGGAGCTCCCCACGACAGAGAGAGCCATCTGATTGTCCTGTGGGGCCGGGGGTAAGGAGCCGCTGGGACCACTGGTAATGTGCAGGAGGGCCCCCAGCGGGTTCTAGGCCGAGCCCTGATGCCATCCAACCACAAGGGTGGCTCAAGCCCGGTGCCCTGCCTTTTTCTCACTCGAGACACCAGCTCTGCATCATCTCTGTACCACCCATAGGCGCCCCGACAGGAGCCGGCAGCCTTGGGGCCATGATGGGGAGGCTGGATCTTCAACAGAGTGAAGCCACGTGACTCCTTTCCCACTGATGGGGCTGTCTTCCGCCCATCACGTTCCAGGTTCAGGACCTCGGAGGGAGGGAGCAGGGTGGGACAGTCCTTGGGTGGACGCATAGGGACAGGGGCACAGGACATCTGCGGGAGCTTGCTGAGGTTCACCTCCACCCCCGACTCCAGCAAGGATGTCTGGTGCTCTGTCTACAAAGATGAGGCTGGCTACCGGTCTCCAAATCCATCTGAAAGATGCCCTGTGCTCGCAGGAGAGTCATCACACCCTCAGGGACCGTCGCCACCTTCCAGAGAAGGCAGACCACGAGAACAAAAGGCAGCAGTTAGACTGTCCCACCCACACACTCTGCCGTGGAGAAGGAGGCTGGCGGCATTCAGCGTGAACGCGCCTCTCTTTGATGCGCTGCGAATGACTCATAAAACAAGGATGAAAACGATCAGCAATCCAATTCAAGCTGTGCTAATATGAGGAAATATTCTCCTGTGAATTTACAATCGTAGAGAAAAGGACTCTAAGTAACCCACTGGGTGGGCAGAGCCCCCGTGTGGGTTGCCCTGAACCTGGTTAATTACATTTATATTGTATTTTGATTCCACATCACAATTCATCCGCAGTGACCCCTTTATCCTTTCTAGGCACTTAAGTTGTTGTTGCAGTTTCCCTTTGCGTCTTATTGCTTTGACAACTGCAATTTGAATCAGATCTGAAAGAGATCAGAAGAAAATATACTCTGATATAAAAAAGTGTAATTAACGTTATCCAGGCAGACAGAAAGAGCATGACCCTTCTGATCTGCCTGGTTTCATTCTGATGGGCTGGAAAGGTTCCTTCTTTAGAGATTCTGCTTTAATAAACTGCATGTTTGTTAACACTGAGAATCATTACTGAACTCATTTCTAACAGTGTCTCCTTTAGAGGCACCTTCATTACATGTACAGTGAAGCCAGACATATGAGCTTATTTTTCATGCTCAAAATGAGTGCTTAAAATCAAATTCTAGATTTTGTAATGTTTCAGAAAAACAACTTCTAAAGTTGCAGAGAGTTAAATGGAGTGAGTGTTCAAATTCACACATTTTGAGCATTCAATGTTCAGATTAACTTTCATAATTTCTCACTTAGTTGACAAGCTGATTCATTCAGAGTTGATGTTTCATTAATGCAAGATATAAATATAGAATTCTTGGGGATAAACATATAGTTCTGACTACTGCCTGTGGCTCTTTGGGAATACATGCTTCCTGAAGATTTAAATAAGTCCATTGCTATTGAAGCCGCGCATGAAGTTCTCAGAATCCACTGCAGTCTTACAGAGAACCACAGGTAATCGTCCCTCGAAATCATTCCCCACCCCACCAAACGCTTCTTCGCAATATTTGCTGAAGGTAAAAGGTAATTGAGAAATCCGTCTCTATGTATTTATCCAGCCTGACTTGAATTCATTCAAGAATGACAGCGCACACAGACGGGGAACCGCGCCGTCATCTATGCTCTGACTGTTAGTGTATTTTCGGGGCTTGAAAATACTTCCAGCGGGACTCATCACTAGCTCGGCGGTTTCTCAGGGGTCCGGAGACGGGGATCCTGGGAGCTTCTCCAATAACTTTGCTTTGGTGGTTTTGGAAAGAACTGGAAATGTGCGTGTTTATGTGTGTGTGTGCATGTGTGTGTGTGTTTAGAGAGAGGAAAAAGCAGAAGACAGTAGGGCCCAGCAGGATGGCGGCTGAGTGTGCCTGCGCGGCCGCTGCTCCAGCTACACGTCGAACCAGTGGTCGCCCATGCAGGCGCGGTTCCACTCGCAGCCGCAGTTCCAGCACCACTGGAACTGGCACCGGGGCTGCGGGCACTTCATATGCATGCATCCTCCTGCGGGCAGAGAGGGGACACGGATGAGCGCCTGGGCGACACTCCCACACCCGCCCGCGTGCCCACAGACGACTTTCCCGTGGAATTACCGCAAGCAACGGAAGGGCAGAGTCTGAACGGAAGAAAACAAATGCTGAAATTCTGACCTTCATGAAGAAGGGAGTGAATAACCTATATGGGAGAAGAATCTGGAGAAGACGGGTTCAATTAGCCCCTGAAACTAACCCAACACTGTAAATGAATTATGCGCCAATACAATTTTTTTTTTTTTTTAAATGAAGTCTTTCCTGATTGTCCAGTGGCTAAGATTCCATGCTTCCCAATGGAGGGAGCCTGGGTTCCCATCCTTGGTCAGGGAACCAGATCCCACACGCCAGGACTAAAATTCCCGTGTGTTGCAACTGAGACCCAGCACAGCCAAAATAAAGATAAATGAATGTTTTTTAAGAAATGATTGAGATCGAAGCATGCCACTTTCATCGAGGACAAACTTTATTTGTAAATCTGAGTTTACTGACTTCTCTTGAGATGGGTTTTAAAGACAAATGCTTTGTGTTTCACAGCCAGGGGTCAATTCCTTAATTAAATATATAGTAAATTTAAAATTTTAAGTGTACAATAATGTATTTAGCAATTTAATATATAATAATGTTAATATATACCATGAGTAATTTTTATCACCTCTTCAGTGTTACTTGGCTTGAAAAAATTCATAATACAGGAGTTGGGACAGTTGTTTTAAAAGCATTTAATATTGAATATGATCCTTCGTGCTATTCAAAATTTTATTTAAGATGAAGATTGTTGTTGTTCAGTCGCTAAGTTGTGTCTGACTCTCTGTGACCCCATAGACTGCAGCATGCCAGGCTTCCCTGTCCTTCACTATCTCCCAGAGTTTGCTCAATGTCATGCCCATTGAGTCAGTGATGCCATCCAACCACCTCATCCTTTATCACCCCCTTCTCCTGCTGCCCTCAATCTTTCCCAGCCTCAGGGTCTTTTCCAATGAGTTGGCTCTTCCCATCACGTGGCCAAAGTATTGGAGCTTCAGCTTCAGCATCAGTCCTTCCAATGAATATTCAGGGTTGATTTCCCTTAGGATTGACTGGTTTGATCTCCTTGCAGTCCAAGGGACTCTCAAGAGTCTTCTCTAACCCCACAGTTTGAAAGCGTCAATTCTTTGGCACTCAGCCTTCTTTATAGCCCAGCTCTCACATCCATACATGACTACTGGAGAAACCATAGCTTTGACTATATGAACTTCTATCAGGAAAGTGATGTCTCTGCTTTTTAATATGCTGTCTAGGTTGGTCATAGCTTTTCTTCCAAGGAGCAAGCATCTTGTAATTTCATGGCTGCAGTCACCATCTGCAGTGATTTTGGAGCCCAAGAAAACAAAGTCTGACACTGTTTTCACTTTTCCCCCATCTATTTGTCATGAAGTGATGGGACCAGATGCCATGATCTTAGCTTTTTGAATGCTGAGTTTTAAGCCAGCTTTTTTACTCTCCTTTTTCACCCTCATCAAGAGGCTCTTTAGTTCCCCCTTCATTTTCTGCCATTAGAGTGGTATCACCTGCATATCTGAGCTTGTTGCTGTTTCTCCCGGCAGGCTTGACTCCAGCCTGTGCTTCCTGCAGCCCGGCATTTCGCATGATGGACTTTGCATTGCAGGTGGAGTCGTTACCACCCGAGTCACCAGGGAAATGCCAAGATCAGGGCAGCGAGAAACTAGTGAATAATGGCAGGTGCTCTGCATCTGTTACGTCATTGCTCCTCAGAGCACCTCGTGAGACTAAGGGGATTGCCTGGGTGCAGAATTTTCTCAAGGTTGAGTACTTTTAAGTGTATAGGCAGGGCTTCTCTGGTGGCTCAGTGGTAAAGAATCTGCCTGCCAGTGCAGAAGACATGGTTTCGATTCCTGATCCAGGAAGACCCCACATGCCACGGAGCAACTAAGCCCGTGTGACACACTACTGATTGAACCTGTGCTCTGTTGTCCACGAGCCGCGACGTGTGAAGCCCATGTGTCCTGGAGCCGGGGCTCTGCAACAGGGAAAGCCATGGTGGTGAGAAGCCCCTCAACTAGAGAGGAGCCCCGCTCTTGGCAACTAGAGAAAAGAATGGCTGCAGCAAGGAAGACCCAACACAGCCAAAAATAAATAAACAGTGTGAAGCCAGAGGTTTAGCCAAGATCTGCGTGATTTCAACGTTCTTTCATTCAGGAAGCAGGGCCTTTCCAGTACGAAATGAAAAGTCCCTTATTCGGGGACTTATTTTGGGATTTCCCCACCTCCCCAATTTGTTAACTGCATTCTCTATTTGCTTCTGGGGATCAGACAGCAAGTCTGCTGTGACGTGAAGGGAAAGTTATTTGTATAAAATTGTATGTAGAGAACTGTTTGTGAGCGAATCTCCCAGACAATCCAGGCAGACATGGTTTCTTTGCTTGAATCTCACTTAGCATCGAATGCACTCCATTATTCAATTTTACCAATTATCTTGTTAAGCCATTTTTTTTCCTTGCCAAATTTTCCAAATAATTGCTTCAGGGCTGTCTCGTTTTTATATTAAAAGCTTGGCATGAGAACTTGCACTAATATAAAATATTTATGAATATGTAACTAAAGGCATTTGTTTCAGGCTAACTGAAGGGTATTTAAAATCCCATACTTTTCTGCTTCTTTTTGGTTTGCTTTAAAGGGCATTTAAGCATTTACATATGTGGAAAATAAAGGGAAAAACTCATTGTGATACTTTTAATATTTTCCAATTAGGATTACACAATTACAGGGTTGAGTATTTTCAACACATACTTACTGACTGTACACTTAGGATTTCAATAATTTAATAGTGTAATACTGTATAATCACTTAAATTTTTCTGGAATATCATAGAGAATGCTTAAGCAATGCATTCAAATTAGCTGAATATTAAAGGGAGGCTGAATGAAAGCTTGAGAATTTTTCCTATCACACTAAAATCTTAATGGATCTTGAGCACTAGCATTAACAAGTGAGATTTTATTATAGAAACTGGACTCACAGTGGCATAGCAGAATAAGAAAAAAAGGAAATAGCAGGAATGAAGACGATCATTTTGTTAACTCTCTTTTCTTCCTGGTATGTAATACAGAAGGAGTATTTTAGACCCCATAAAATGGAGAAATGTCAGGGACTCCAACTCTAAAAATCTCGCCAGCTTAAAAGTAAATGTCGCTCAGTCATGTCCACCTCTTTGTGACCCCATGGACTGTAGCTTCCGTCCCTGGGATTTTCCAGGCAAGAATACTGGAGTGGGTTGCCATTTCCTTCTCCAGGAGATCTTCCCAACCCAGGGATTGAACCCAGGTCTCCCGCATTGTAGGCAGACACTTTACTGTCTGAGCCACCGGGGAAGTTCCTGGTGTCACACTGATTTATGGATATTTGGATGGAGAAAATCTGGTTTTCTTCTTAGAGAACTCTGTCTCCTGACCGATGCTCAAACCATGGAAAGCCCAGACTGTGCAGAGCCAACACCATGGCCTGGGCTGGACACTCTGCCATCAGATTTAATGAGAGAGCTGAAGTTCTGGAACAAGCCGAAGGCAGATTTAATGGGCAACAGACACTTATTGATCAGGGAATGGAACCAGGATCTCACTGGTTTGAGACGGAACTGGTAGAAGTGAAGGAAGAATTTCCAGAGGTTGAAGGGTGTTATGGGAGCAAGCGCAAGGTTTAGCCTGCGTTTAAAATGGTGAGAATTCTCATGATCATGACAGCTTTGCTGAAGGTAGAACTACTCTTTAGGAATTCAGTTAAATATGAAACATTTAGGTGGAAAACTACCGTGAAACTAGCTTTTAAAAAAAATACTAGTTTTATATAACTTTCAGTGTTAGAAATACGTGATCATTTATCCCACTGATTAGGGTGAGTATTTAGAATATTACAGATTGTCTCTCCCTTTCCACTGTTATATGAAATGTTTTCTCTTTTTTCTTTACTTTTTAATACTTGAATGAAAGATTCTTTACATTCTATGAAGTAAAGTCGCTCAGTCGTGTCCGACTCTTTGCAACCCCATGGACTGTAGCCTACAACGCTCCTCCGTCCATGGGATTATCCAGGCAGGAGTACTGGAGTGGGTTGCCATTTCCTTCTCCAGAGAATCTTCCCAACCCAGGGATCGAACCTGGGTCTCCTGCATTGTAGGCAGATGCTTTACCATCTGAGCCACAAACTAGCTTTTCTAATAGAGCCTAGGTTTGTTTAGGCTGTAGTGATAGCCTTTAGAACAGTTTAGACTATCATGAACTAGCTGAAAGGTTCAGCTTTTCAGTTCATAGGTTAAAAATCTATAGGTGTGACCTCTAAGCCAGTGGGAGAATCAGGTTTCCTTGAAATTAAATCCAGTTCTGCTTAATCTCAGTCTCTTAGATTTTCTGCCCTGGCCTGACTCTTTCTAAACATAGTCATGCATCTCCAGTTGATTCAAACAGAATTTTGAGAAGACATAAACCTCTCCCTTCATCCTTCAGGATCACACTCTACACAAAATTGCAAAGAAGCATTTTTAGCTCAACGATACGTTCTGTGCACTTTTTGTTTTTTAAATATATATATCTCTGCCTTGTTCTTTGAAAGCTTGCCTGTCCCTGCGGCACTAAAGAACACTCACACGTGCCCCAGGTTTTCACTGTTATTGACTCTGAGAATACTCTGTAACACGTGGCCCCGGACCTTGTGCCAGCGATCAGGATTCCAAAGGACAGATTTGTGTGTACGGTGAGGATCTTGGATATGCTGTGCTGGTAACGTGAACACACGTTCTGTGAACGTTAAAAGCGGTTGTAGAACATTAAAAAAAAAAGCCTACAGGTGAAACATCAGTGCTTTCCATGTACACGGTACGTCACAGTATTTCGTAGAAAGAACCAGATTAGGAAATGTTGCTGCTCAGGAAGCACTTGACGCCTTCGATTCCATCTTCTGGGGGGTGCAGGTGTGGTCTGATTCAAGGCGGATCTGAGCCCGTGGGTTCTCGGCCTCAGGCCCTCGAGTGGCGCCCTGCCTTAGAGAACCGAGTCCAAGCCCCTCGGGTCACGCAGGGCCCTACACCGCGCCCACTCGCTTCAGCCGAGGCTCCTCGTCCTCACCCAGGAACGAGCTGGGCTTCTTGCACGCGCTGTGTGGACGGGTCACACTTGCTGCCTTTGCACCTGCCGGCTGCCTGGAGGCTTGCCTGCCTCGTGACACCGATTCTCATTCTGGGCTCAGGCATCATCTCCACCAGGAAGCCGTCTCTTGACCCCAGGGTCTTTCTCCAGCTCATTTTCTCTACCGTATTTTAGAAAAGCATCTATGTATGTGTCTTTCTCCTTTCCTAGCTCCTTTTACATTCACCAGGGTATTTATTTATCAGGTGCCCTTCTGGGCTCCAGGGGATAGACAGCCAGGGTTCCTGACCTTTGAAAATAGCAGAGTGGGTCTCTTACTGTTGAATCTGCATCCTTTAAGGACCCACGAGACAGAACACTGGCCCATGCTTCTCAGCGCTGTGCCTCCTCTCTGGTGAAAGGGCCTGGGCTGCTTTCTTAACCCTGCTCAGCCCGTGAGGACCAGGGAGGCTCTTTCCTCTGATTCTGGTGTTGTCTTCTCTTTACAGGTCCGGGCCAGGCCGCTGCAGGCCCAGGAACATTCCAGATCATGAAGGCATAACGATGACTCAGTGGATACATTCTAGGGACTTAACCTGTGGTGCTCTCACATTTGTCTTCGGTTGGTGCTGTTCAGTTGCTCAGGCTTGTCCAACCCTCTGCCACCCCATGGACGGCAGCACGCCAGGCTTCCCTGTCTCTCACCATCTCCCAGAGTGTGCTCAGATTCATATCCATCACGTCGGCAATGCCATCCAACCATCTCATCCTCTGTCGTCCCCTTCTCCTCCTGCCCTCAATCTTTCTCAGCATCAGGGTCTTTTCCAATGAGTCAGCTTGTCACATCAGGTGGCCAAAGGACTGGAGCTTCAGTTTCAGCACCAGTCTTTCCAGTGAACATTCAGGACTGATCTCCTTTAGGATGGACTGGTTGTATCTCCTTGCAGTCCGAAGGACTCTGAAGAGTCTTCTCCAGCCACACAAAAGACTTTCCATATAGTCCTTAGCAGAGGAAAGAGTGGCTGCAGGGCCCACCCTGGGGCTGCAGGTGGGGTTTCACTCACCACAGGCCAGCTCTCAGCCCCAGCCGATGAGTATCTCAGTATCAGAGCGCTCCAGGGAGACGGCAGACTGGGGAGTTTCCTGTGAGTGTCAGTCACTTAGTCATGTCCTGCTCTCTGTGACCCTGTGGGCTGTATTCCGCCAGGCTCCTCTGTCCATGGGATTCTCCAGGCCAGGATACTGGAGTGGGTTGCCATTCCCTTCTCCAGGAGAGTTCGATATGTTAATAGTAAGTAACATAAGGGCGGTTCGTGTTTCTTGAGCGCTGTCTCTATACCAGGCGCGGGGAAGCATTTGCCATCCGTCCTGCACCTAATCCTACGGTGGCTGTGCAGCTTCTGTTTAGCATCTCTATTTTACAGACGAGGACTTGCGGTTCAGGAGGTTAAGAAGCTTGACGTGGGTGCTGAGATTCAAACCCTGGCCAGATGGCCCCAAAGCCCCAGCGCTGAGCTCCCCAGCTAGGAAGCCCTTGTAGATCCCGACTTCTCTGCCGCCCTCCGAGGACAGCCCACCGCAGCCGCGCTCTTCGGTCAGCCCAGACTCACCGTTTTTTTCTACCGGCACGTGGCAGCGGGGACAGGGCTTGGTGGTCTTCTTGATTGTTTCTTTGGAGGCTTCCTCCCACCGGGCCTGCTCTGCCGCCTTCTCATTGACTCTGTAGGCCTGGGGAGAGAAGACAGAGGGAAGAGACAGTCAGATCTGCATAGTGGGCTGGACAAGGGTTCCTTGAAACACTGTCCTGGAAATTCTTAGACATGGAGGTGCCTTCAGGCAAGAAGCTCAGAGGGAAACTCTCTTGACAAGTGATGGACAGGCCCCGACACAGTTTTCTTGGCATGTGGCCTGTGCTTACAAGGCAAGAAAAGACCATGTGGCTTTGTGGTTTGAGCTCCTCCTTTGTGCTGTTTTGACTACTAGTGATAAATAACATCTCTCGGGTGCTGATTACGTGGGCAGGGTGAGACAGGCTCTGAAACCCTTCTCGTTAGGTGTTTCCTCAGGTGTGTGCATTGGGTTTAATTTTACATCGAGGATTAGACAAGTTAAACCACTGCCTGAAGCCGGTAAGTAGGAGAGTCTTTGTGACTCCAAAATCTTCGCTTTTCAGCTTTCTTCAACGTCTTACTATCTTGCATTCCTGCACCCGGACAGGAATGTGGTCACCGATGAGACGGGGCAGGAAGAGGGAGGTGAAGCTGATGTGACAGAGCAAGGAACAGCCAGAGGTCAAGATGGGGCCTTGGAGCCAGCTGCCTGAGTTCAAATCCCTACGCGGGTAGGCGGGTTTGGGAACACTGCAGAACTCCCTGAAAGTTCCCATCTCAGATGGAAATCGACCTCTCCAGTGCACTGTACTGAGGATCGAGTGGGTCAATGTCTTTAAAGAAGCAAAAAAACAAGTGTCTGACACCCGTTAAGTGATGCTATGAATGACCTGGGCATCTACAACAAGCGCTCAGAAATATTTGCTAATGTCATTCACGTCAGAGGAATGACTTATCCCTGACTCAGACCACAGAAAGGAGGAGGGATTTCAAGGGCGCCACTGCAGATATTCTGTTCAGACACTACAATCTCTTCACTTACTTCAATGCTGAGTGACACGTGCAACGAAAGAGTTGGGACGTTTTTGGATTCAGTACAAGAACTCTGTGGTCTAGAAATATATTTCAAATGGTAATCCAAACAGAACCCCTCCATCTTGGCCTCTACGGAATTTAAAAATTTTCTTCTATGCTTTAAAATTAATACAAACATGCAAGTCATTTTATTAATCTGTGATGACTCTTAAAACATTCCCAGGCCTATTTGTAGGTTGCCTGTGTGCTAGGTTGCTTTAGTGGCACCTGACTGTTTGCAGACTTGTGGACTGTAGCTTGTCGGGCTCCTCTGTCCCTGGGATTCCCCAGGCAAGAATACTGGAGTGGGTTGCTATGCCCTCCTCGAGGGGATCTTCCCGATCAAGGGATCAAACCCATGTCTCTTATATCTCCTGCACTGGGAGGTGGGAAGCCCATTTTTAGATTAAGACACTACTAAAAATGACGAAGATCATGGCATCTGGTCCCACCACTTCATGGGAAATAGATGGGGAAACAGTGGAAACAGTGTCAGACTTTATTTTTCTGGGCTCCAAAATCACTGCAGATGGTGACTGCAGCCATGAAATTAAAAGATGCTTACTCCTTGGAAGGAAAGTTATGACCAACCTAGATAGCATATTCAAAAGCAGAGATATTACTTTGCCAACAAAGGTTCATCTAGTCAAGGCTATGGTTTTTCCTGTGGTCATGTATGGATGTGAGAGTTGGACTGTGAAGAAGGCTGAGAGCCGAAAAATTGATGCTTTTGAACTGTGGTGTTGGAGAAGAGAGAGAGTCTTGAGAGACTCCTTGAGAGTCCCTTGGACTGCAAGGAGATCCAACCAGTCCATTCTGAAGGAGATCGGCCCTGGGATTTCTTTGGAGGGAATGATGCTGAAGCCGAAACTCCAGTACTTTGGCCACCTCATGCGAAGAGTTGACTCATTGGAAAAGACTCTGATGCTGGGAGGGATTGGGGGCAGGAGGAGAAGGGGACGACAGAGGATGAGATGGCTGGATGGCATCACTGACTCGATGGACGTGAGTCTGAGTGAACTCTGGGAGTTGGTGATGGACAGGGAGGCCTGGCGTGCTGCGATTCATGGGGTCGCAAAGAGTTGGACACGACTGAGCAACTGAACTGAACTGAACTGAAAAATGACTTAAATATAAGTTAGTAAAGAAACCGTATAATACAAAATGCTCTAACACTCCGATATTACTCTAATAATAATATTGATAAAGCTTTATAAATTTACAGCACATTATTTTTTTGCACTTTGATTTCCCTTATTCCAGTGGATCCTCATGGTAACCTGGAGAAGACAGGCAGATATCAAACCAAGGAAGCTTCTGAGTAGTAAAAAAGCCAAGGGCCGGGTGTCAGGATGCTCACCTTGTATAAAACAGTACCAGGGTGGACTGAATGCAAAGATTTGGGAAACCTGGAGGACGGAAACCCAAACCAGAGATTCTCTGGCCCAGAGCCTTGCGCTTTGAGGATCAAACTCCGCCCAGCACCGCTGCCTCTTAGCGGGTTTTCTACATGGTGAGAGTGAAGACAGTGAAGGCCGGAGGTGGGGAGGGCTGTGGTCAGCAATGTCTGCCTCAGTGAGTACAGCAGCTGCCCCCTGAAACCACCGTGCAGGGAGGGACCTAGGTCAGGCACGGAACCCGGCGAGTGTCCTTCACCCCAGATACCAATCCAACTGGTATCGTGTCATCATCAGAGTCTACGTATTTTTGAAATATTTGAGTTTTCAGTCTTTTAAGAATGAAGTACTGGGAAGCAAATGGGCTTCCCTGGTAGTTCAGTAGTAAAGAATCAGCATGCCAAGCAGGAGTCACAGATTCATTCCCTGGATCAGGAAAATCCCCTGGAGAAGGAATTGGCAACCCGCTCCAGTACTCTTGCCTGGAGAATCCCATGTACAGAGGAGCCTGGCGGGCTACAGCCCATGGGGTCGTAAAGAGTGGGATATGACTCAGCGACTTAACAGTAAGCACACTTAGGAGGGAAATACCTGTCTTTACATCTCAGATGCAGCATTTCATGGTTTCATGGTAATGAGTATTTATATTTCTGTTACTTCCAACAGAAAGTGAGTTCATCCAAGGCCAAGGTCAGGGCTGTGTCTCCCTCATCTCTCCAGTGTCTGTCTGGCATAGTGGCCTGCACCCAGTGGGCACTCAGTACATTTTAGCTGAGTCAATGGACAAATGACACACCCCATGAAGGTGCCAACCTGACAGTCATCCGGAATCAAGCCCTGTGAGCCAAGAAGGGCATCTCCCCGATGGTGGTCATCGAGGTGAAACCAATTCCTTCCTCTTAATTGGCCCTTCTCTTCACAAAGGTAAACGTCCTTTATAACTCAGAGGGTGTCACGTGATTTCGAACACTTAGTTAGAATAAAGCGGACTCAGTATAACACAAAGAAGCAACCGCAGGACACAGAGGACTTCCTTTGGCTCTGGGACAATGTAAAGACTATTCCTGGCCGACAGCCCAGTGATAAAGCTGTGATGAATGAGAATGTCACAAGATTTAATAAGTAGGTTTGTATCTCCAGTATATGTCTTTCCTGACCCTATGTCCCTAGCTTCTTTTTTTTTTTTTTTTCTGTTAAGGTCCAGGAGCTTGTAATACTGTAGTGATGGTTTAAAATTGCTTACTAGGGACATAAAGATCAGAGAAATTTATGTTACTGACCGAAGACTAATTGGAAAATGCCGCTTTTCAGCAATCTGGTGCCTGCATGCTGAAGGCGGTTGCTCCCAGGTGTAAATACCTGAAGATGCTGGATGAATAAGTAGGAAAGCAACAGACGTCTTTGCTAAGTAAATGGTTGACTTGATGGGAACGTCAGGAAAATCCCTGAAGCTCAGGATGATAAAGAGAAAATTCTGCTGGTTTAGGGAGGGAGGAATCTGATGTTAGCATTGGGGCGGTTTTCCTAATCCCAGGGTGCCCAGGGCTTGGTCTTTACAAGCAGAGGTGGAACCTGGTCCAGAGCCAAGGTGGAAGGTGGATCTTCCCATTACTTGGCTTACAGACACGCATACACACCTCATGCACAGAAATCTGTGAAAAGAATTCATACCACCTGATTAAGCCTTAAAAGAGCCTCATGCCAAAAAGTTGATTTGACAGTATAGCCATGAACCTAGCTGAAGCAAAAATATTTTCTGTAGAGTAATGCTCTTAAAAAAGCCAAACCTCAAAAACAAACAAACAAACAAAAAACACAAATAACACTCCAAGAAACCTGGGATCACAAGTTTAAAAAAGTCAGCAAATACAGGAGAAAACAAGCTGCCATGAGAGAAAGTGGCAGAGACGCAACACAGCAGACCCCGACCCGCAAAGGCCGTGGGCGCCGGGACGGCC
Source organism: Bos taurus (assembly GCF_002263795.3). Lineage (NCBI taxonomy): Eukaryota > Metazoa > Chordata > Mammalia > Artiodactyla > Bovidae > Bos > Bos taurus. The sequence continues at coordinate 96,971,553 of NC_037336.1, forward strand.
GGGCGGGACGCAGAATACAGACACTCAGCAAGACGAGTGAGCTGACTTACAAAGGAGAAGCAGACTCAGGGACACAGAGAACAAACCTACGGTTACCACTGGGGAAAGAGGGGTGGGGAGGGACTCACAGATACGCCTACCGTATATAAAATAGATAACAGAGATTTACTGTATAACACAGAGAACTATATTAATCTCTTATAATAACCTAAATGGAAAAGAATCTGAAAAAGAATATGTATCTATACACACACACACACACACACACACACACACACACACACACACACACATATGTATTGAAGGATTCCCCCGTGGCTCGATGGTAAAGAATCCACTGGCCAATCCCCCTGCCAGCGCAGGACATGCAGGAGACACAGGCTTTATCCCTGGGTTGGGAAGATCCCCTGGAAGAGGGCACAGCAACCCACTCCAGTATTCTTGCCTGGGAAAGCCCATGGACAGAGGAGCCTGGAGGGCTGGAGTCACAAGAACCAGACGTGGCTGAGAGACTGACCACACAATTGATATACGCATCACTCAATCATTTTGCTGCACACCTGAAACTAACACAATATTATAAATCAACTGTAGTTTAAAAATCACTGCAGATGGTGACTGCAGCCATGAAATCAAAAGACGCTTACTCTTTGGAAGAAAAGTTATGACCGACCTAGACAGCATGTTAAAAAGTAGAGCCATTACTTTGCCAACAAAGGTCCGTCTAGTCAAAGCTATGGTTTTTCCAGTGGTCGTGTATGAATGTGAGAGTTGGACCATAAAGAAAGCTGGGCTCAGATATACATATATATTCTTTCCATACTCTTTTCCATTACAGTTTAACACCAGATATTGAATATAGTTCCCTGTGCTAAACAGTAGGAGCTTGTTGCTTTTGCTTTTTAATATTTAGACCTGGTATGCGGCCAGTGCTTTTAAATTTCATTTGTTATCTTTATTTTGGCTGCACTGGGTCTGCATCGCTTTCCACGGGCTTGGTCGCCCTGTGGCAGGTGGGATCTTAGTTTTTGCACCAAGGATTCGACCCAGGTTCCCGGCATTGGAAGGCAGATTCTAAACCACTGGACCACCAGGGTAGTTGAAGGAGAACGTTGCTGTTTATCCAACAAGGTCGGATAAACTATTATTCTCTGTATAATAGTTTGCATTTGCTCTGTGCTCAGATGCTCAGTCGTGTCTGACTCTTTGTGATCTCATGGACTGTAGCCGCCAGGCTCCTCTGTCCATGGGATTCTCCAGGCAGGAATACTGGAGTGGGTTTTGCCATTTCCTTCTCCAAGGGATCTTCCTGACTCAGGGATTGAACCCGGGTCTCTTGCACTGCAGGCAGATTCTTTAACAACTGAGCCACCTGGGAAGCCCTTTCCTGTGATGTGACAAATAGCAAAGAGGACTCAGGGCTGAAGGCTGTGGCAAGGTCACAGAGTGGTTCTAAAGGCTGAGGCCGCGGGCTGGACGTCAGCTCCTCGGAGCCCAGCGGCGCCTCCCGCCCCCACCCCCTTGCTTCTGCCTGACCTGCTGCAACTGTTCTCAAGGGGACGTGGATGAGGCCACGACTGTCAGAGCCGAGGCTGGCTTTTCCTTGTCCTTTTCATCTCTGCTTGTCTCACTGCCCAGCCCGCTCCCCCGGCTGCTGGCTGCCTTCCTCGTTGGGAGAACAGAGCCCCCGAGAGCACCACAATCCCCTCGGGGGCCTCCATGCCCATGTCAACATCATTCTTGCTTCTCTTGCTTCACCCAACTGGATCCACTGGAAGCAGGACAGTCAGGGGCCACCTCACTGCTGCGGGCCCACCTGACGTCGGGGAGCCAAGAAGCAAGCGCTGGGTCATCCTTCTAGTGGGTTCTCTGTGTCCAGGCGAACCGGGGGAAAAGTGCTGTCACCGAGCCTCTCCACCGACACCTTTCTCAGCATCCTTTATGAGCATCCTTGGTACCGATGTCCTAATCCTTCTGCAATGATCGCAAGCAGTGGTCGGGTGTACCCACTGCTATGGGATCACTGAGGGATTTAAAAAACACACATGCACACCTTTGCTTGTGCTCACAACCTGGAGATGTGGATTCAGTAGCTCTAGGGTGGAGTCCAGAAATGTGACTGGTTGAGGGTGGGGTGGGGACTTCCGTGGTGGCCCAGTAGTTAAGAATCTGTCTTGCAACGCAGGAGATGCGGGTTCAATCCCTGGTTGGGCGGGGGGCCTAAGATCCCATGTGCCGTGGGGCGAGTAAGCCTGAGTGTCCCAACTACTGAGCCTGTGTGCCCTGGAGCCCGTGTGCCACAACTAGAGAGTCCAGGCGCTGCAGCGGAAGGCCTCACATACCACAACTGAGACCCGACGCAGCCAAATAAATAAACATTTATAAAAATGCCCTGGGGGTTCGTGAGGGCACAGGCAGGCTTGGGAAGCACCTCACTTGAGACTAAGAGCCTGTCTAGTTGGATGAACTCACCCTCCCTCATGCTTTTAGGCAACAAGCTGTAAACCAGGGACTTGGCAGTGTGTGCCAGGAGGTGACTCAGCACCATTTTCCTACGTGAGCTTGACTGCGGCTCCCACAGGGCAGTGTGACAGTTAGGTGCACCGCACAGACCCCTGTGCCTGCTTTGTGTTCATCCAGCACTCGGGGAGACCGTGCGTGAGTGCACGTGGGGGGCAGGATGTGTGAGGGTGGGATGGGACGGTCTCTCTTCTTACATGAAAGTGAAAGTGGCTCAGTTGTGTCCGACTCTTTTTGACCCCATAGACTACATAGTCCTTGGAATTCTCCAGGTCAGAATACTGGAGTGGGCAGCCTTTCCCTCCTCCAGGGGATCTTCCCAATCCAGGGATCGAACCCAGGTCACCCGCCTTGTAAGTGGATCCTTTACCAACTGAGCCACCAGGGAAGCCCAAGAACACTGGCGTGGGTAGCCTATCCCTTCTCCAGTGGATCTTGCCCACCCAGGAATCAAACCAGGGCCTCCGGCATTGCAGGTGGATTCTTTACCAACTGAGCTATCAGGGAAACCCCTTTTTTACACAGTCAATGTCTAAAAAATCAGCAGTTTCTTCTAATTCCTATATACCTTCAAAATCCATCTTAGCAAGGTCAACTATTGGCATGATAGACAACCTGTGGCCCAAGCAGTGACCATGGCTTTGTTTGTAGGTGGTGATGGTTAAGTGAACGCTTAGAGCTGCCTGCATCCTGAGAAGTGGTTCAGAGCAGGGCTTAGAGGCATCGATCCCTGGGCTCAAATGCCAGCTTCCTTCTTCGCTTGCCGTGTAAGCGTGGACAGACACCGAGCTCCAGTCTCTGGTCACCTGTGTGAAGGACACAGTTCACACCTCACAGCAGTGGCTGTGAGTCAAGAATATAAGCATGAAGGCTCTTAGCACAGAGCCTGGGGCACCCTGAAGGCATCAACATCACCAACCTCATCTTGTGTTTATAGAGGTGACACCATCAGTCTGTGGGGTTTGTATAAACTGAAAAGACCAATGGAATCTCCTTTGAAAAATGCAGGTAAATCAAGTGCCCTCAGAGAGATTTTAAAATCTGTGCCTAGGAGACACTGTTGATATAGATGCAAGTTAGAGCTACTTGAAAATGCGGAAGCAGTGTCAGATTGCATTGTCTAGGGCTCCAAAATCACTGCGGATGGAGACTGCAGCCACGAAATTAAAAGACGCTTACTCCTTGGAAGAATAGCTACGACGAACTTGCTGCTGCTGCTGCTAAATCACTTCAGTCGTGTTCGACTCTGTGCGACCCATAGACGGCAACCCACCAGGCTTCCCGTCCCTGGGTGTATTAAAAAGCAGAGACATCACTTTGCTGACAAAGGTCTGTGTAGTCAAACCTATGGTTTTTCCAGTAATCATGTATGGATGGATATGAGATTTGGACCATAAAGAAAGCTGAGTGCTGAAGAAATGATGCTTTCAAACTTTGGTGCTGGAGAAGATTCTTGAGAGTCCCTTGGACAGCAAGGAGATCCAACCAGTCAATCCTAAAGGAAATCAGTCCTGAATATTTATTGGAAGGACTGATGCTGAAGCTGAAACTCCAGTACTTTGGCCACCTGATGCGAAGAGCTGACTCGTTGGAAAAGACCCTGATGCTGGGAAAGACTGAAGGCAGGAGGAGAAGGGGAGGACAGATGCTGGATGGCATCACTGACTCAATGGACATGAATTTGAGCAATCTCTGGGAGACAGTGATGGAGAGGGAAGCCTGGTGTGCTGCAGTCTATGAGGCTGCAAAGAGTTGGACATGACCAAGTGGCTGAACACCAGAACAACTTGGGAGATTGTTTGTATGCATGTCATCTTTCCAGCTTTAGGAAACTTATTTGTGACATCTGTTTACCCTGGGGCTTCCTGATGGCCCAGCAGTAAAGGATCCACCTGCCAATGCAGGAGCTGAGGGTTTGATCCCCGGCTCAGGAAGAACCCCTGGAGGATGAAAGGTTGTTGTTGAATCACTCGAATACACCGGGATTCTTGGCCCCCGGAGGAGAAGAATTCAATCCGGGGCCAGAGACGAGGCTTGATTGCTCAGAGCTTTTGTGTAATAAAGTTTTATTAAAGTATAAAGGAGATAGAGAAAGCTTTTGACATAGGCATCAGAAGGGGGCAGAAAGAGTACCCGCTTGCTAGTGTTAACAATGAAGTTATATAATCCAAAGAATATCTGGAGGTTGTAAAGACCTCATCAGACCTACTCCCATAATTTACATTTTAAGATAACATGGTCCTCAGGCAAGATACATCCTTGTAAAGACCAGGTCTACTCCCATAATTAACATTTTAAGATAACAGAAGGTTGAATCCAAAGACTGTCCTTAGGCAGGATACATTATTGTTATATAATCCTAAGGAATGTTTAGAAAGAAAAAAAGTTTGTCCTTTCTTCCTCCTTGAGAATTCCAGACCCCTCTCTCCTTGGGGACCCCTAGATTGCCTATCAACCTGCCTAGGAAATGACTCTCTCATTGAGAGCATGGCAACCCACTCCGGTACTCTTGCCTGGAGTATCCCATGGACGGAGGAACTTGGCAGGCTACGGTCCATGAAGTCACTAAGAGTTGGACACAACTTAGTGACTAAACAACAACAAATATCCTACTTCTAAAAGTCAACTTAAATCTATTTTCCAAAAAGGATCTGATTAGCATTAATTTCTGAAATTAGTTAGCTGAAATCAGATGAGAGTGTTTTCAGGTGAACGCCAACTGTGAAGTGTCGCCTTTATCATCAAAACTGAATGCCCAGATAGCACCCACTTGCCACATCTTTAACTGAAAACTCCTGCCTCTGCAGAGTGGAGGTTCCAGCAGACAAATGTTCTAGTCCAAGAGCACTGCTTGTGAGCAGCGCGCCCCCTGCCGGTGAGTTGGAATATTGCGGTTCCCTTTCAGGCACAAAGATTCTTGGAACTATTAATATTTATTACTCTCTCTTTTTGAACTGTGGTGTTGGAGAAGACTCTTGGGAGTCCCTTGGACTGCAAGGAGATCCAACCAGTCCATCCTAAAGAAGATCAGTCCTGGGTGTTCATTGGAAGGACTGATGTTGAGGCTGAAATTCCAGTACTTTGGCCACCTGATATGAAGAGCTGACTCATTTGAAAAGACCCTGATGCTGGGAAAGACTGAGGGCAGGAGGAGGAGGGGACAACAGAGGATGAGATGGTTGGGTGGCATCACTGACTCAATGGACATGAGTTTGAGTAAACTCCGGGAGTTGGTGATGGACAGGGAGGCCTGGCGTGCTGCAGTCCATGGGGTCGCAAAGAGTCGGACATGACTGAGCGACCGAACTGAACTGAACATTTTTTGGGGGGGATCTATGTATTTATGGGCTTCCCTGGTGGCTCACTGGTGAAGAATTTGCCTACAATACAGGAGAGGCAGGAGACAGGGGTTCGATCCTTGGGTCGGGAAGATCCCTTGGAGGAAGAGATGGCAACCCACTCCAGTATTCTTATCTGGAGATTCCATGGACAGAGGAGCCTGCTGGGCTATGATTCACAGGGTAGCAAAGAGTCAGACACGACTGATGTCACTGAGCAGAGCACAGCAGCTGTGTGTTTACATAGCATTAGTTTATATAATACATATATTTAATCAGTAAATACTGCGAATATATCTATCTCCACATGTATTTAGAAGGAAATCACTTAAGTCCTAGAATGTAATGGAGTGTCAGGCAATGGACAGGGAGAGCTGCCAGGCTATACTCCCAGCGCTCAGCTCCAGACTTCCCAGGTCATGCCGTCAGATTCGGTCTGGAAGGATACTCTTGATGACGACAGTACCAGAGGTGATTTCTGCTCTTGGCGCGATCAGTACAAGGCACCACTGTGGGATTAGATCTTATACAGCCCTGCCTGTCCCAAGGGACCTCGGTCTGCTTCATGGAGTGGAAGGAAGGTAAAAAATGTCTGTGAGCATGCTTTGAGATGGGTGGGGAAAGAGGACAGCCTAAATATTAAGCTGTGAGATAATTAATGAGGGTATCACTTAATGGGAATTTTAAAGTTCTTTGTGTTTCACTAGCCTCACGAATAGGCAAATGGGGGAAGTCTGCAGTCAGGTGGGGAAGGCAACCTGAGCTGGATGTTGGATGATGGAGGTCTCGAGTCCACGGATCGCTCAGGCCGGTCAAGACTAAAATGATCAAGGCAGACAGGAGCTGGAATGTGGAGGCATCCCTGACGCAAAGAGGGAGCTGGAGCAGAGAACAAGCCTGTCCTTTGTGTGAAGTGCAGATATGCTGGTACAAAGCCGACTGTTATTTTTTTTTTTTGGTCGAGCTGGCACAGAAACCCCTTCATTCAGCAAACATGTGGTGGATGCCTGCGATGTGCCAGGCACTGTTCTAGGTACTGGGAATATGTAAACAAAAGAGAATCTGCAGACAACAGACAAAAGAAGTCCCTGCTCTGTAGCGCTGACAAGTCAGCACAGCAGTGGCTCTCAGCCCGTGGGGGCACCTGGAGGGCTTGTTCAAACACCGGTTGCTGTAGACCCCGCCCCCCCTCGCTCAACTCCCACCCCCAAAGCCAGCAGTCTCCTCCCAGTTTCTGGATCACCAGGGTTTTTACAATTCATTTATTTATTTTTTAAAACAGGACTGAATCTGAGCCCCCTGCGTTGGGAGCTCAGAGCCCAGTCACTGGATCATCAGGAAAGTCCCTGGATCCGTAGGTCTCACCATGTTCCTGAGTGATGCCCTAGTAGCTGGTCTGTGGACGACCCTTTGAGACTGGACATCTGCATACACTGCAGTCAGCACAGAGACAAGGAATTGTGTGTGTTTGTGTGCGCGCGTGTGCTCTAGCACAGATTGTCTTGGAAGTGTGCGTCTCATCTCTGCAGCCTGATGTAAACTTGTGGGGGTGTGTGTGTGCTGGGATGAGGATGGATGAGGGAAGAATATCGTGCTTAGTATACACCGTGATTGATCAGGATCCATGCTAGGCACGGTGCGTGCGTTATTCATTAAATCCTTTTGGTTTTACAACATCACGTTACAGATGAGGAAAGCATGTCTTGGAGAGGTGATATAATTCACTTACTGATGACTACAGCTCATGTGTCAGTTGAGGGTTCATTCTCCAAACACACAGAACAATAGGAGATATATATATACACACATATATGTTTATATATATGACTGCAAGGAGATCCAACCAGTCCATCCTAAAGGGAATCAGTCCTGGGTGTTCATTGGAAGGACTGATGTTGAAGCTGAAACTCCAGTACTTTGGTCACCTGATGCGAAGAGCTGACTCATTTGAAAAAGACCCTGATGCTGGGAAAGATTGAGGGCAGAAGGAGAAGGGGATGACAGAGGATGAGATGGCTGGATGGCATCACCGACTCGATGGACATGGGTTTGGGTGGACTCCGGGAGTTGGTGATGGACAGGGAGGCCTGGCATGCTGTGGTTCATGAGGTTGCAAAGAGTTGGACACGACTGAGAGACTGAACTAAACTGATATATATATATATATATATACACACACATGTATATATGTACATGTACACGTGTACATACATATGTATAAAATATGGAGGAATTACTTCAAGGAATTGGCTCATGGGATTGTGGGAGCTGGTTAGTTCAAAATCTGTAGGGGAAGCTGGAAATGCAGGAGGAGTTTCCAAGTTATAATCACAAGGCTGAATTCCTTCTTCTCTGGAAAACCTCAGTCTTTGCTTCATGAACCTTATGACAGGGCTGATCCTAAGGCCTTCGGGTGATTAGATGAGGCCCACCCACATTGTGGGTCATCTATTTGACATGAGTCAGCGAACTCGTGGCAGAGGTTAACCACACCTACAAACTGACTTCCCAGCAGCACGGAGACTGGTGTCTAACAGAACAGCTGTGCAGCATGAGCCAAGCTGACCCCCATCAACCCCTGCAGCTAGTCCCAGTCGACACTCACTCTTAAGACCAGGCCTATTGGACTTCAAAGCCATTCTGCTTGGCCTTGGACTCCTCACAGGACAGGGCTGATCAGATAAGAGAGGTACACTTAATTTCTGCAGAAAGAAATTCAACGTGAACTTGGAAAACAACAGCCATCAGTTTGAATGTGCTGATGCGGGACTTCTCTGGCCGTCCAGTGGTTAAGAATCCGCCTCGCAATGCGGGGCACATGGGTTCAGTCCCCGGTGGGGGACTAAGATCCCACATGCCAGAGGAGCTAAGCCCACACGCCGAAACGAGAGTCCACGCTCTGCAACGACAGGTCCCGAGTGTCCCAACTAAGACCCGACACAGCCAAACAAATATTTTTAAAAAGCACCTGCAACGTGCTGACACTTCATGCATGTTTGGAAGCTGCTTCGTTTGATAAGAGGCGATCAGACAGAGCAGGTGATCCATCTCCTGTCCTGCGGACAATATATACACCCCCCCCCCCCCCCCGCCTTCATCTTTAACCCATCAGTGAATAAAGGGTTCATTACATTGTAGGTAGGACCCGGCTCTCAGTCTTTTAAGTCTGCACTTCACCCAGAAATGCTGCTTCTGTGTCTTGATTCTCCTGCCCTTGTTGTCAGTTGAAAGGGGTGAACCCTTGTGAAGTGAAGGTCACTTCACTTTGGCTACCAGTACTTGCAAAGTATGATTTCCCTTAAGGTTTTGGCGCCACCTGGTGACTGAGAGGAGCTCTGCAGCTATTTCCCGTCTTCTAACTGGAAACCCAGGGAATTGCCAGGCAGAGATGGTGTGTGTGAGGGGGTATGTGTAGTGTGTGTATGTGAGGCATGTGTGTGTGTGTATGTGTGCACATGCTCAGGTGTGCCACCATTTGCTTTTCAATGTTGTGTTTCATTTTTTCTCTCTCTGTGTTCAGCTGCTCAGTCGTGTCCGACTCTTTGCGACCCCAGGGACTGCGGCACGCCAGCCCTCCCTGTCCATCACCAACTCCCGGAGCTTGTTCAAACTCCTGTCCATCGAGTTGGTGATGCCATCCAACCATCTCATCCTCTGTCGTCCCCTTCTCCTCCTGCCCTCAATCTTTCCCAGCATCAGGGTCTTTTCAAATGAGCCAGTTCTTCGCATCAGGTGGCCAAAATGTTGGAGCATCAGCATCAGTCCTTCCAATGAATATTCAGGACTTATTTCCTTGTTGCTCAGTTGTGTCCAACTCTTTGCGACCCCACAGACTGTAGCCGACCAGTCTCCTCTGTCCATGGGAATTTCCAGGTAAGAATACTGGAGTGGGTTGCCATTTCCTACTCCATTCTCTCTCTCTCATGCCTGACCTTTTTTTTAGCATTCAGCCTTAAAAAACTCAAACCTCAAAGTTGTACCATTTTATAGTACAAGGCATAAAATACTTCCCATACATGCTCTTTCTATTATTTATAGCTCAGCAGGCCTTGCTGAGGGGCAGGGGAGGAGAACCCCTGGAAGAATGTGAGTGCCAGGCCTGGAAATCGGGGAACCACAGCCGCTCTGAGCCCCAGCCCAGGGCCGCTTCTGCTCCCCAGAGCCAACGAGTGAAGCGCGTGGGAGACGCGCCGCAGAAGCTCGGGGTTGTCTGCAGCACCTGCGCTGCACCTGTCTGTCGAATGACGGTGCAGACGGACCGCGCGGCTGCAGACAGACCTCACAGCTGCGTTTCAGGGGTTCTGTCATCATCATTAGGTGTCATTAGGCGTCTGCTCATCTTGTAATCAAGCAGGACCCTGTGGGTATCCCTGCCAAGTTTCTGATTAACCTCTTTATCTGAATCTTTATTTCTTTTCTTGTTCAAACCTTTTTCTCCTCAAAATTAAGGAGTATCAAAGGAAAGGGGGGGATTGTAACCGAGCAGGACCCCAGGGGCCCTTTCTTAGACAGGCCCCCATATCCTCCACTCTAACTCCTCTCTGAAGTAGATAACAGTATCTGATGCAAGTTTCTTGAGTTGTTTCCCAGATGTGAAAGTGAAAGTCGCTCAGTTGTGTCGGACTCTTTGAGACCCCCATTGACTGTACAGTCCATGGAATTCTCCAGGCCAGAATACTGGAGAGGGTAGGCTTTCCCTTCTCCAGGGGATCTTTCCAACCCAGGGATTGAACCCAGGTCTCCAGCATTGCAGGCAGATTCTCTCCCAGCTGATCTGTGCAGATGTGAGACGCCCCACCCAAGGGAAGAAGTTAACTATTTTTGGCGACCCTGAGCGCACAGCCCCGGGTCCCCTGGAGCCTGAGGACTGACGGTAACCCCTGCTCCTCGCCCTGTTCTCTCGCCATCAGCCAGTCAGAGAACTGGGCATGAACTGATCACAGACCCCAGGACCCTCTCCTCCTTTTTTAAAAAGTGCTTTGCTGGAACACTTCTGGGAGCTCGACCCGTCTCTGCTGGGCCAAGAGCCACCCGTCTCCTCGCATGCTGTGCCTGCAGGCTGCAGTGTCCTTTGCGACCCCATGGACTCCAGCCCACCAGGCTCCTTTGTCCATAGGATTTTCCAGGCCAGAATACTGGGGTGGGTTGCCATTTCCTTCTCCGGGGGATCTTTCTGAGCCAGGGATGGAACCTGCATCTCCTGTGTCTCCTGCACTGCAGGTGGATTCTTTACCCGCTAAGCCATTCGGGCAGGGGCCTGCAATAAACCGCTCCCTGCTCCCGGCTCCTTTCGGCCTCGCTGTGCGTCAGGCACACGGACTTGTGCTAACAGTCTGCCACCCTTTGCATCCAGAGTCAAGGACTTGAATGAAGTAGCACTGACAAAGCTGCTTTACGTAAACCAACAAGTGATTCAGGAGCTACACTCCCAGAGAACTGTGGACCCAGACCTCCAGGAGTGATCTACCCCCGCCGCCCACCCTGGTCTCCCAATTCCGGGGCTGTCGTTACGTGAACGGCAGTGCACAGCTGGGAGGAAAGCCCGCAGTGAGACGGCAAAGGGCACCCGGGAATCCAGCCTTCTGAGCTGTGGCTGTTCTCAGCTCCTTCTCCAGGGCAGGCACGTCTCTCAGCCTCTGGTTATAGAACTGGGGGTTGAAGTGCAGGGCCCTGAGATGATAAATCTAATCGGTGTCTTTTTCAGCTGAGCATCCCTCTGAGGTGGTCTACTCATCTCTTCCTTGACCCGCCGAGCACCTCTGCTGAGCTGCCCAGAGGGAACCCGTCATCCCTCCCTGAACACCTTGCTTCTGTCCATTGTTTCCATGTAAACTGACAACCATACCCGATGCTGTGCCTCCACCAGGTAGAATCCGGTGGCTCGGGGTCAAAGGTGGGAGCAGGACCGGCCCCTCTTGCCGCAACTCCCAGGGACCCACCTGGGAATCTGTGCTCTGTCTGCGCAGCTCTGAGCCTCACAGGTACAAAGGCTCTGGTTTCCACAGGGAAAAATGTTTCTACTATGAAATACATCACAAATTCTGTTAAACTTGGAGCGCTTCCCTGGCAATCCAGTGGCTAAGACTCCCTGCTCCCCATGCAGGGGGCCAGGGTTCAATTCCTGGTTAGGGAACTAGATCCCACATGCCGAAACTAAGAGCCAGCGCGGTCAAATAAATACATTTTTTTTTAATAAAAGGGACTTTCTTGGCGGTCCAGTGGCTAAGACTCCTTACTCCCAATGCAGGGGGTGGTGTGGGTTCAATCCCTGGTCAGGGGACTAGATCTCATATGCTGCAATGGAAAGATCCTGCGTGCCATAACTAAGATCTGGTGCAGCCAAATAAAGAAACTTTTTTTTTTTTAAGCATTAGGGTTTAAAAAGAAAAAGGGCTCCCTTGGTGGTTCAGTGGTAAAGAATTAGCCTGCCAGTGCAGGAGACATAGATTCAGTCCCTGGTCTGGGAAGATCCCACGTGTCACAGAGCAACAAAGCCCAAGTGCAGCAACTCCTGAGCCTGTGCTCTGGAGCCTGGGAGCTGCAACTCCTGAGCCTGGGATATATATGAAGAATTCTGTTCAACTTGAAGCTGTCTTTATGTTGCTCGCCCAGAGACTGGAGGGCAAGGGGAGGAGCTGCCACTCTGGCAGCATAACGGACTGTCAGGAAGGTTCACAGGAGGAAGGTAAGTAGGGGTCCGCAGCTCCCTGCACTGCAGCTGGTCTGGAGGTGGCGTCTGCTTCACGGCACTCACCCTCAGCCATGCACTCTAGGTCATCCCTGATGGGTCCAAGCCCCTGGCCACCTGCCCTTCTAAAGCACGGCTACTGAGCTTGACCATCTGCTCTCCAGGCTGGGCAGGAGGGCACCAACAGATGGCACGGTGAGTCGCCTAGGCACCCACCTGCTCCTCTTCCCTCCGTTATGGCTGCAGCCCTGCCTCTTCCTGACGGTCAGGGAGGATTTTTACTCTGTTTCATCCTTTACCCTTCCACTACGCCTCTGATTGGATGAATTCCACTGACCGGTCTTTGACTTTGCTTTATCCTTTCTCCTGCTTGATCTAGTCTGCGTTCGAAACTTTCGATCGCAAATTTCTGTTCAGTTACTGTATTCTCCAGCTCTGTGATTTCTGGTTGGTACTTTTTAATAGTTTCTCTTTGTTGAAATCATATACGCATTGCTTGTATATGCACCTTGTATCGTTCTACCGACCTCAGTGAATGTCTGCATGACTGTTACCCCAAGGGTGGATTGTAGTCGTGCTGAGACCCTGGCCAGAACAACTATTTCCCTGGCCATGAGGTGTGTTGGCCACATAGCTCTCGGTGATAGACTCCAACCAGGAATTGCCCTCAGCTGAAAGAAGTGGCTTCCTCCCCCGTGTCACGTGCGTTCCCTGCTGGGTCGGGGGTCCACAGACAAAGGCGGGTCTGTGCTTGGGGGAGTGCATTCCTGCTGCCCGCCCTCCTTGATGCAGAGGAGATCTGAGGGCTCATCCTGGCTCCAGAGCTCCTCACAGGACGGGCTGAACCCCCTGCTGCAACTGAAGCCCCTTCTTCTGCTGCCCTGCGGCTTTCACTCTGCACAGCAAGACCCCCAAGTGCACCCCCCGCCCCAAGCCTGCACCCCCCGACCCCAAGCCTACACTCACATCTCTAGGGGCTCAGCGCTTGCTTCCTGAAAACACGACATGGAGTTTAGACCTAACATTTCCTAATTGATTTTCTGTCTGGTGATACATCTACTGTTGTAAGTGAGGTGCTGAAATTCCCTGCTGCTATCATATGGTTATCTGTTTCTTCCTTCAGCTCCATAAATATTTGTTTTAAATATTTAGGTGCTCCTGTGTGGAGTGAATAAATATTTACTAGCGTTAAAAAATATTTCCTAATGTTATATCTTCGTGATGAACTATCTCTTTTATCATCAACATATTGTGCCCTTTAAACTTATAAAATGTTATATGTCAATATTTCATTTGGGCTTCCCTGGTGGGTCAGACTGTAAATAATCTGCCTGTAATGCAGGAGACCTGGGTTCAATCCCTGGGTTGGGAAGTTTCCCCGGAGTAGGGAACGGCTTACCCACTTCAGTATCCTTGCCTGGAGAATTCCATGGACAGAGGAGCCTGGTGGGCTACAGTCCATGGGGTCGCACAGAGTCGGACACGACTGAGCAACTAAGACTTTCACTTTTCATAATTCATGCATGGTCTATTTCATTAAATAGTGTGCCCCATAAATTTCTTATAGTATCTTTCTTCTGTTTCATCCTTTACCCTTCCAATACGCCTCTGATTGGATGAATTCCACTGACTGGTCTTTGAGTTTGCTTTATCCTTTCTCCTGCTTGATCTAGTCTGCATTCGAAACTTCGGATCGCAAATTTCTGTTCAGTTATTGTATTCTTCAGCTCTGTGATTTCTGGTTGGTGCTTTTTAATAGTTTCTCTTTGTTGAAGTATATATGCACATATATGCATTGCTTGTATATGCACCCTGTACACACATTGCTCTACTGACCTCAGTGAACATGTATGACTGTTACCCTATCAGGAAAATCACTTATCTCCATGAAAATAAGATCTGTTTCTGGAGATGTATCTTGTTCTTTTGTCTGGAACATTTTCCTGTTTCTCTGTTTTTCTGACTCCGTGGGCGTTTCTGTGCCTTAGATGAAACAGACACAGCTCTCAGCTTTGACCGAACGGCCTAGTTCAGGGGCTGAATATTATCAAGCAGACTGGCCTGGGCTACCGGTTGTCTCTCTGCCTTCTGTGATTGTCCAAGCCTCCTCCTTTGTTCTTAGTGGCTCCCGGCAGGTGAGCGTGTGCCAAGACCTGTCACTGTCCCAAAGGGGAGGATGGCACTCAGCCCAGTTGCACTTGGGCCAATTAGAAGTGGATTCTCAGGCAGCAGCTGGGAAAACATGTCATTAGGTCCCTTCCAGGGAGCACCTGCTCCCTCTCTGCTGGGTATGAGTGGGTACTTGCAGGGGACGGTGGCGATGCTCCTGTGCCTACTAAGAACTGTTTCTTTGGGACTTCCCAGGGGGTACAGTGGATAAATAAGACTCCATCTGCCAATGCAAGGGACACGGGTTTGATCCCTGGTCCAGGAAGATGCCACATGCCAAGGAGCAACTAAGCCCTAGCACCACAACAACTGAGCCCGTGTGCTCTAGAGCCCAGGCTCTGCAACAAGGGAAGCCACCGCAGTGGGAAGCCCGTGGACCACAACTCGAGAGCAGCCCCCGCTCTCTGCAACTAGAGAAAGCCCTCTCGCCACACGGAAGATCCAATGCAACCAAAAAAAAAACCTAAATGACTGCTTCTTTGCTCCAGTCCTGCAGGACTCATGGATGCAAGCCCCTTTGGCTATTAGGGCCAGGTGACCCCAGGTGGGTGGGGTCACCTCAAGTGGAAGCTGCAAAAGCTGGGTGTGTACAAACTCCTTCCTGCGAGATGCTGAGGCCTCGGTTCCATTATTGGAGCAGGCTGAGAGGAGAAAGGGGAGATGTATCTGCCTGCTGCCCTGGCCTCTGGGAAGAGCTGCAGTCAGCCCTGGAGGCCACTAAATTAGAAGCCTGGGCCCCAGGTGGCACTTTTAAAATGCCCCTTTCAGGATGGAAGATAGGCATTTTTTTTTTGGTCTGCTCCCAGCTCAAAATTGCTTCTTTGTTTGCTCCAGTCCAGAGGGACTCATGAGTGGAAGCCTTGTTGTCCATCAGAGCGGTATGTGATCCGTTCTGAGGGCAGCAGCCTTAACGGCTGCGGTGCAGATGTGTGCACGGGCTCCTTCCAGGGGGCCACTGGTGACTCATCATGGACTGCAGAGAGAAGGCAGGGGAACTGTGCTCTGGCTTCCCTGGTCTTCGAGGGTCACAGCCCGCCCTGCTGCTGCTATTGCTGCTAAGTCGCTGCAGTCGTGTCCGACTCTGTGCGACCCCACAGACGGCAGCCCACCAGGCTCCCCCATCCCTGGGATTCTCCAGGCAAGAATACTGGAGTGGGTTGCCATTTCCTTCTCCAATGCATGAAAGTGAAAAGTGAAAGTGAAGTTGCTCAGTCATGTCCGACTCTTATCGACCCCATGGACTGTAGCCCACCAGGCTCCTCCGTCCATGGGATTTTCCAGGCAAGAGTACTGGAGTGGGGTGCCATTGCCTTCTGCCCGCCCTAAGTGCCTGCTAAACACTGTCAAAGTAGGCAGATCACCTCTCTGACGGAAAGACCGTGAGATTTTGCCTGCGCCCTCCGCACTAAGCCCTGTGGGGAGAGCCATGGCGAGTGCTGCGCATCTTGTTAAGAATCACTTCTTGGTTTGCTACAGTCCTGTGGGTCTCACGCACACAAGCTCCGTTGGTTTTTAGAGCTAGCTGCTTTGGGAGTCAGTCCCTCCAGTGGGAATCCCAACAGTTGGTGCACAAGATGTGGGGTCCAAACCCTTTGGTCCTCGGGGAGAAGCTGCGTGTTGGGGGTTCCCTTGCAGTTCCAAGGGTCAATGCTGGGGTGGGGATGTTTTTTGCTGTGCTGCACGGATCATGCTCAGTCACTCAGTCGTATCTGGCTCTTTGTGACCCCGTGGACTATAGCCTGCCAGGCTCCTCCGTTCCCACTCCAGGGGATCTTCCTGATCCAGGGATCCAGGGATCGAACCTGTGTTTCCTGTGGCTCCTGCATTGGCAGGCGGATTCTCACCTGGGGCACTGTATGGCATGCAAGATCAAACCTGTGCTCCTTGAAGTAGAAGTGCCAAGTCTTAGCCGCTGGACGGCCAGGGAGATCCTGGGGGGCGGGTTTTAGCGCAAGAGTGTGTCAGCCTTTCCTGCCTGTTTCCATGCGGGCATCTTCTCCTTTGTCTGGTGTGCAGGAGTCACTCAGCTGGTCCCTGGATCCCTGTCATTGTACGGTGGACGCTGTACAGTCAGAGCTGGTTCTATTATGTCTCACGTTACTGCACTTCACAGGTATTCACTGTTCCAATCGCATTTGCTCACTTTGAGTTTTTGTGTCACATTTTGGTAATTCTTGTGATATTTCAAACTTTTCCATTATTATTATATGGGTTATGGTGATCTGTGACCAGTGACCCTTAATGTTACTATTGCAATTGTTCTGAGGCACCATGAATCATGCCTGTATAAGACTTTGAACTTAGCTGAGAAATGTTGTGTGTGTTGTGACTGCCCTGGAGCCCATGAGTTCCGCTGCCTTTCTCCCTCTTCTCAGGCCTCCTTATTCCCTGAGACACAACAGGATGGAAATTACGCCGATTAATAACCCTCAACGGTCTCTAAGAGAAAGGAAGAGTTGCAAGTCTCCGACTTTACATCAAAAGCTAGAAGTGACTAAGCTTAGTGAGGAAGCCATGTCCAAAACCTTGACAAGCTGAAAGCCAGACCTCCTGCACCAAACTGTTAAGTTCTGAATGCAAGGGGAAAGTTCTTGAAGGAAATTTAAAGTGCTACTCCAGTGAACACACAAACAATAAGAAAGTGAAAACAGCCTTATTGTGGATGTGGAGAAAGTTGTATGATCTGGAAAGAAGACCAAGCTAACCACAACACTGCCTTAAACCAAAGCCGGATCCAGAGCAGGGCTGTGCTCAGTCACTTCGGCCGTGTTCGACTCTTTGTGACTGCATGGACTGTAGTCCACAGGCTTCTCTGTCCATGGGATTTTCCTAGCCAGAACACTGGAGTGGGTTGCCATGCCCTCCTCCAGGGGCTCTTCCTGAACAAGAGATTGAACCTGTGTCTCCCGTGTCTCCTGCATTGCAGGTGATTCTTTACCAGTGAGCCACTGGGAAAGCCCTGAGCAAGGCTCTAACTCTCTTCAATTCTATGAAGGCTGAGAGCGGTGAGGAAGCTACATAAGAAAGGTTTGAGGCTGGCAGAGGTTGGCTTACGAGGTTTAAGGAAAGACGTCACTTCCATAACATAAAAGTGCAGAGTGAAGCAGCAAGGGCTGATGTAGAAGCGGCAGCAAGTTATTGAGAAGATCTAGCTAATTCATGAAGGTGGTTACACTGAACAACAGAAGAAACAGCGTTATCTTAGAAGAAGATGCTATCAGCACTCTCATAGTTAGAGAGGAGAAGCCAATGCTTGGCTTCAAAGCTTCAAAGGACAGGCTTATCCTCTTGTTAGGGGTGAATGCAGCTGATGACTTCAGTTCAGTTCAGTCGCTCAGTCGTGTCTGACTCTTTGCATACAGGGACTGCAGCACGCCAGGCTTCCCTGTCCGTCACCAACTCCTGGAGCTTGCTCAGACTCATGTCCACAGAGTCAGTGATAAGTTGAAGCCAACACGCATCTACCATCCCCCAAATCCCAGGGCCCTTAAGAATCGTGCTCTGTCTACTCTGCGTGTGCTCAATAAAAGCAGCAGCAAAGCCTGGATGACAGCACCCCTGCTCACAACACAGTTTACTGAGTATTTCCAGCCCATGGTTGAGACCTACTGCTCAGAAAAAAGGGTTCCTTTCAAGGTGTTACTTACTCACTGCCAAGGCACCTGGTGACCACAGAGCCCTGATGGAGACGCACAATGAGACTCACGTTGTTTTCATGCCTGTTGAGACAACATCCGTTCTGCCGCCCAAGCGTCAGGGCCACTTCGACTTTCAAGTCTTATGACTTAAGAAACACACTTCATAAGGCTATACCTGCCATAGACAGTGATTCCTCTGGTTGATTTTGGCGAAGTAAATTGAATACCTCTGGAAAGGACTCACATCTGAGATGCCATGAAGAACATTCATGATTCATGGGAAGAGGTCAAAATGTGAACATTCACGGGAGTTTGAAAGAAACTGATTCCAGTCCTCAAGGGTGATTTTGAGGAAGGAATGGCAGATGTGGTGGAAATGGTGAGAGAACTAGAACTGCAGCCTGAAGATGTGACTGAATTGCTGCAATCTCATGGTAAACTTTATGGATAAGGAGCTGCTTCTTGTGGATGAACAAGTAAGGTTGTTTCCTGAGATGGAATTGACTCCTGGGCCAGATGCTGTGACAATGGTTGAAACAACAACAAATGATTTGGAATATTACCTAAACTGGCTTCATAAAGCAGTGGCAGGATTTGAGAAGACTGACCTCAATTGTGAAGGCAGTTCTACTGTGGAGAAATGTTACAGAGACATTGTTCGTGAAAGGAAGAGTCAATCCATGTGGCAGATTTCATTGCTGTCTTATTTTGAGAGATTTCCATAGCCATCCCAACCTTCAGCAACCACCACCCTGATCAGTCAGCAGCCTCAACACTTGCTCCTTGGAAGGAAAGCTATGACAGACCTAGATAGCATTTTAAAAAACAAAGACATCACTCTGCCAATAAAGCTCCATGTAGTCAAAGCTATGGTTTTTCCAGTGGTTATGTATGGATATGAGAGTTGGAGCTGAGCACCAAAGAATTGATGCTTTTGAACTGTGGTTTTTGGAGAAGACTCTTCAGAGTCCCTTGAACTGCAAGGAGATCCAACCAGTCCATTCTCTTAAAGGAGATCAGTCCTGAGTGTACATTGGAAAGACTGATGTTGAAGCTGAAACTCCAATACTTTGGCCACCTGATGTGAAGAGTCGACTCATTGGAGAAAAGCCTGCCTGATGCTGGGAAACATTGAGGGCAAGAGAAGAAGGGGGTGACAGAGGATGAGATGGTTGGATGGCATCATCGACTCAATGGACATGAGTTTCAGCAAACTCGGGGAGATAGTGAAGGACAGAGGAGTCTTGTGTGTTACAGTTCATGGGGTCACAAAAAGGCAGACCCAACTTAGTGAATGAACAATAGCTTCTTATTAAGGTATGTACTTTTGGAACACAATGATATTGTATACTTAATAGAATACAATAGAGTGCAAACGTAACTTTTATATGCACTGGGAAACAAAAACATTCGTGAGACTTGCTTTACTGTGATATTGCCTCGTTGTGATGGTCTGGAACTGAACCTGTATTATTATCTCTGAGATGTGCCAGTGGGTTTTGTGTGGGCGTGAGAAGCGGGGGGCTCAGGGGTTCCTGTGTCACCATCTTGGCCTCTGTCCCCCTCCCCATTCCTGTAGCATGCTTTCCCAGCCTCACAATGAGGCTGGACACGTGAGGATGAAAGTGGGGGGGGGTGTCATCATTCATTCACTAACATTTAATGGGTACAGCCTAAGCTGGACACTGGGGTTATAAAGACAAAACAGGTACAAATCTTGCACCAAGAAAGCTTAGAATCTTAGGGAAGATCCAAGGAAACAGCACTTCAATGTGATGAATGGATCACAGAGGTCTGTGTAGTAGTCTGAGAGCTTGGAGGAAGTCGTGGGCTGGGCGCATGGCTTCATGGAGGAGGTAACACATGCTCTGGGTCTTCCAGGTCGAGTAGGAGCTTGGCAGGCAGGGGTGCACACTCCCATTAGACACAGTAGATTTATGCATCAGAGAGAGGGGTCAGTGTTCCCAGACTCCTTTAAGCAGGCACAGCCAATGAAAATAATCTCCTCTGTGGCTTTGGACAACACTGCTACAACTCTGGAAGTCTCATTCGCCTTCTTGTTGAATAGGAGGAGGAACGTCAACTGCTTAGAACCCCTGGGAGAATGAATCAATTTATGTGGTTTACAAGAGCAAGTGTTTACTTATTAGAAAGCCTCCAGGGGAACACATGGAGGAGAACACCCCGCTTGAGCAAGCAGCAGCAAATGGGGCTGGACTCGCATTAGCCCGAGAAGGATTGATCTTCTGTCACTGATTCCCCAGACCCCCAGCAGTTTTGACTTCAAGCTCGTTCAATATTTTAAAACCAATTTAAAACCAATTTTTGAGTTGGTTTTTTTTTTTTAAATATTGCATTAATCAAAAAATGCATTAAGTGTAGGGTCAAATAGCTTAGTTGATAGGAAAAGCCCAATTGGGCCCCAGGAGACACAGGCTTGTCTGGTTGGATAATGTCATATCAAAGCCCAGAAACCGCTCAGCTTTCAAGAGAGAACAGTGGAGCATGGCCACGGACGCCTGAAAGGAAAAGCCTTACAAGTGAATTGAATGGAAAGGAAATTTGAAGAAGGCTAATGACGGTATTTTGTTGTATTAGCAACATTCAGACATGAGGATTCATCTGAAGCTTTCCGTCCCAGGAGGGGAGGCTGCGATGAGATTTTTATTGTCAGGTGTGTGGAGTGCCATCCTTTCAAAGGTTTCAGGTCAATGGGATTGCAGAGGTCACCCATTTGAAGATCACTGTGGTCTGAGAGAAATGAAGGAAACAGAAAATAAACTGGCTCTAGGAAAATAAAAACCCTTCATTCTCTTGCCAAATGGAATTGGCTCTCTCAGTTTGATGAAATAGATTGTTGGGTTCATCCTTCTCCGTGTCCAAGAGTAGTCCTGGGTGAAATGAGGAAACCGGAGACGTGGAGAATATACGGGTTATCCTGGGTTCTTTTCTCTCTCTGCCTTGCATAGGGAAGGCTGAATCCTTTGTGGCTGGTTCAGCTGGGTGTGGCCAGGGGAGACATTAGCAAGAGCCCAGAGGATGGGTGGGAGAAGCCAAGGTGTGGTCATCACTCCCCTCCAGCTTTGGGTCCACTCCTGGCAACGTAGACTCCCCGCCCCCCAATTGCGTCTCTTTTCAGAGCTCCTCTGTGGCTCCGGCCCTTGAGGCGGGTCCCTGTGAAACACCCTTTCCGCCTCCTCTCCCTCAGGCCCGGGGCAGTCACGGCTCCCCCCGATGCTGGACTCTCAGACCTTCCCCATCAATCTTGGTTCTTGCGACCCTTCCCCCCACTGCAGGTCACTGTGACCCTTCAATTACAGTCTCTTCATGTGTGCATCTGAGGAGGACCCTCAGTGGGTCAGAGACTTAGGAAGAAATGGCAGCAAACCCCCCAAACTCCAGTTGCCTTCTGTTCTCAGGCAGTCGTGGACCAGCAGAATTTTCCAGTTTGGTTGGGCCATTAGCTTCATTTTGAAATAAGAGAAATAAGAGAAATAAGCACCAGCTTGGGGCTGGTGCACTGGGACGACCCAGAGGGATGGTGTGGGGAGGGAGGAGGGAGGAGGGTTCAGGATGGCGAACACATGTATGCCTGTGGCGGATTCATTTTGATATTTAGCAAAACTAATACAATTATGTAAAGTTTAAAAATAAAATAAAAAAAAAATGAAATAAGAGAAATATGAGGCCTGGTTCAGTTACCAGGGGCACCAGGCAGGAAGGAGGCTCATTTTAGAGAGGTCCTATTCCAGAGGTGTCTCTTCTGAATCCTCTCCTGGATATCCCTGTCTAGGATTAAAGATTCCTTGTTGGAATTCCTATCATATTGACTGTGCAGCCCTGTGGCATCTACCGTGTGTGTGCTCAGTTGCTAAGTCATGTCCGACCCTTTGCAACCCCATGGACTGACTGTAGCCCGCTAGGCTCCTCTGTCCATGGGATTTTTCAGGCAGGAATACTGGAATGGGTTGCCATTTCCTCCTCCAGAGGACCTTCCTGACCCAGGACAGAATCCACATCTCCTACGTCTCCTGCATTGCAGGCAGATTTTTTTTTCTTTTTTCTTTTTTTAGCCACAGAGCCACCTGGGGAGCCTGTGACATCTGATAAAGTAACACAAACTCCATGAGAGCAGGCACTTTATCCCCGCAGACGAGAACAAAGCCTAACCTGTTAGAGGTGTTTAATACTATTGAAGAAATGAAAGAACCTCTTTTCCTTGATAGATGCCACTGTGGAAAGGGAACGTTGCCTGAAATCAGGCCATCGCCACGGCAGCGGCCCCTCCCCTGAGGGAAGTTCAAGAGTGCAGAAAACCAGGAACCGCTCTATGCCCTGGGTACTGGCCAAGGTAGGCAAGATGTACATCGAAGGGATAATTTCAGAGCCCGGACCCTTGCACCTTCCCACACAAAGAAAGGCACTAAAATCATTAACGTGAGAGGTCTGTTTTGTGTGATTAGCAGTAATCTTTGCTGCCCCAGTGGCTCAATTGGTAAAGAATCTGCCTGCAGTGCAGGAGACCCAGTTTCGAGCTCTGGGTGGGGAAGATCCCCTGGAGAAGGAAATGGCAATCCACTCCAGTATCTTGCCCGGAGAATTCCATGGACAGAGGAGCTGGGGAAGGCTACAGTCCGTGGGATTGCAAAGAGTCGGACACGACTGAGTGATTAACTTAACTTTGATGTTTGACTCCATTTTTTTTTTCAGCACAAACTATTATCAGAAAAGAACAAAAACAAAAACTCCTATTACTCTCCTCCTCCCTTACATCTTCAGAGTGGTTCTTCAGATCTGTCTGAGAGTCTGTCTCCTGGCTATAGTCCTCAGTAAGGTCCCTAGATAAAAACTTAATTCACAACTTTTAGGGTGTGCATTTTTCTTCAATTGACACCATCATCACTCAACAAACACCTATTAGATGTCAGAGCACCGCGTACTGTCTTGAGCCTCAGGATGCAGGGATGAACAGAAGTCTAGCTGGCGAGAACCTTGCTTCTGCACTTTGTCCATTTGGTGCCCTCTGCTGGAACGTTCTATGTCACCTTATTCCCCTGTTCCCTTGACAAGCTCTGACCCACCTTTCATGACTTTCTTAGGGAAGTGTTATACAAAACTGGATTTGCTACATTTTGTTTTGGCATATTATTACCATTACCTATTTTCCCATAAGCCTCCCCTATAGCTCCCTGGTGAGCCTCTGAAGATAAATGTACTTCTCTGAATTTTTTCAGAGAATCTAGCAGGGTGACTGTCCCATAGAAATGCTGTTTAATACCTGCTAATAGATGGTGTCTGCAGACACAGGCCCCTTGATACTGGCCATCTGTCCCTAAGGCCAGCTATAACGTTCTTTCTCCCATATTGTGGAGCTCCTTTCCTTTTTTTTAATTTGGGCTACCTTAACCAATGGGGCTTCCCTGGTGGCTCAGTGGTAAACAACTCACCTGCCAAGGCAGGAGACGTGGGTTCACTCCCTGGTCTGGGAAGATCCCCTGGAGAAGGAAACGGATACCCACTCCAGTATTCCTGGCTGGAGAACTCCAGGGACAGAGGAGCCTGGCGGGCTACAGGCCATGGGGTCACAAATGAGTCGGACATGACTGAGAGATTTATTAACAACAACCTTAGTGGTCAACACCAAGGTTGGTTGGTTCCTCCTGAATGAAGGGGTTGATGGAGTGGGTCAGGCGCTGGCCAGCTTTGGGTTAAGCAGTGCTCTTCTTCACTTCACTGCTACTGTTGGGAGATAGACAGATGTTAGGGTATCCCTTCTTGGAAGGCCTTGTCCATGCTCTTATCAAATGAACAGAGGGGTGTGAACTGATGGACAACACCCATTTCCAAGAGCATCCGCCGGTCTTCCGGTCTAGCCCTTCTGGTCCTGAGGCGGTGGCGGGGGTGGGTGGGGGTGGCGGGAGTCTCAGGGACACCATTATTCCTGACCTCTGGACCCAGCGAGCTTGCATTCGAATGCCCTGGAGCTAAAATGAGTCAACAGAAAGGGCGTGTGCTGCCTCTGCTGTAGGAACGGCAGCCCAGTCCTAAAGCTCCCAACATGGTCAGGCCAGCATACTAGGAGCTGCTGAGAAGCCCTGAGCTCATGTACTGTGCTTCCATGGCTACTTTAAATTGAGTAGAAACCTCCACAGAATCTCATAGGGATTCACTTCTTTATGCTCTCATTTTAGAGCATTTTTTTAAAAAACAGGCTTTATTTCATTTTTTGTTTTTAGAATGTTAACATTCATTTCTTTTTGGCTCTGCTGTTTCTTTGCTATGCAGGCTCCTTTCTAAGGTGTGATGTGAGAGTTTCTCATTGCAGGGGCTGCTCTTGTTGCAGAGCTGGGGCTTTAGAGTGCGTGGTTTCAGAAGTTGCAGCTTGCGGACTCAGGCTCAGTACCTGTGTGCACAGACTTAGCTGCCCTGAGGCATGGGGATCCTCAAAGATCAGGGATTGAATCCGTGCCACCTGCGTTGGCAAGTGGATTATCGCTGAGCCACAGGGAAGCCCTTTAGAACATTCTGATATTTACCATTCTCAACTTTTGAAATTAAAATGTTCTGGAACTTCTATGCCTATTGATGAGGTTCCTGTCAATAGAATGGCTAAAGGATTTATCTGGGTAGATTTCATGTTTATACCCCTCTTAATGTCTCTATCAGGAGAAAAATAATGAGCAAATTCATCAAGTGTGTTGAAATTTTTACTCCTTTCCCCTAAGGTTTGGCCGATCATTGTTGTTGTTCAGTCACTAAGTCATGTCTGACTCTTTGTGACCCCATGGACGGCAGCTTCCCCGTCCTTCAGCGTCTCCTGGAGTTTGCTCAAACTCATATCCATTGAGTTGGTTATGTCACCCCACCATCTCATCCTCTGTCGCCCACTTCTCTTCCCGCCCTCAAGCTTTCCCAGCATCAGGGTCTTTTCCAAAAGTGAGTGATAATCAACAACTAAAAGAAAATACATTTGCATTTCCTAAAGCCTGATACAGCACTTCAGAGAGTCAGCCTCAGGAAACACGTGCTTTACCTCATCAAGACTGAAATGAGGTATAGCTCAGCTCTTTGCAGGATGACACCCTCAGCAGGAAACCCCTTTTCTTGTCAGTTTAGAAGGCAATGGCACCCCACTCCAGTGTTCGTGCCTGGAGAATCCAAGGACAGGGGAGCCTGGTAGGCTGCTGTCTATGGGGTCACACAGAGTCGGACACGACTGAAGCGACTTAGCAGCAGCAGCAGCAGCAAAGCTACATTGTAACTTTTAAACCAGGTGCCCCTAAGCTCTGTTCATCCAGGGTGGAGCACACCTATCAGATCTTTTGATCATATAATAGCTTGTCTAACCTGTTGGTTCTTTCCATAGATCAAAGAAGTGGGAAAGATGAATAAGCAATTAGCATATGACCAGATCTCCTCAGAGTTTAGTAATCTCTCGAACAAGCTATATGAGCAAGAGAGCATCCAAAGAAAGCTCACAAGAAGTCAACAAGCCTGCACGCAGGGGGATGACGATGACTCTGAGCCCCCATCTCAGTGACTCACCGATACTACTTCCCTTTTTCCCCTTAAAACCTTCATGGCTGAGCAGACTCTTCAGAGATGGTTTCTGGGGGACACTGAGTCCACCATCTCCTCAGATTGTCGGCTTTCTGATCAAAAGCAATTTTCCTTTCTACCAACAGCTGCCTCTCAGGGATTGATTTTCCAGCAGTGAGGAGCTGGACCTGAGTTTGGTAAGAATATTGCTAAAGAAACAACGATATTTTTGCATCATATAATACTTCTATCACATCATTCATGGAGAGAGTTCTCACCAAAGACTTTAAACAAGGGCACTTAAAAAAAAATAATGTGAAGTTAGTATTGATTTCCCTGATTCAGAGGTTGTTAAATTGCTTGATGTCTTTTCTAAAGACTCCTCCGATCACGCGACTCCTTATCCCTACTCCACTCGCCTCTGGGGAACAACTCCCGTGGAAGAACCAACACACCACACATAACCGTTGGGAAGTCTGCAGTGGGACCCTGAGGACAGGGGTCGTCTGGAGGGACTGATGACTGGGGAGCTGGAGCCCCATTACCATGGCCGTAGGCTGCTAGTCTGGTCCTTTCTTTTTCAGATTGGAACCTTTGGTGATCTCCAGAAACCAGCTCCTGTCCCCGACGAGAGCCTGAGCCCCGATCTGGGGAAGGAAGAGAGCGCATTACCTGAGTGACTGTTCCTGAGGCTTCAATCACGGCGCCGCAGTCACCCTCGTGGTACGGTTCCTTACAGTCCCGGCAGAAGACGAACTGCGGGAGAACACAAGCAGGTTAGAGGCGGGCTTGCGGGCCCCGTTTGGTCACAGCCTGCTTTCCTTTCCCTAGCTTGCTCTACTCCTGCCCCTGACTTGGTGATGCTTTCTGAGCCAAACTACCTTTCGCAAAGAGGAAAAACAGTCCTATTTTGATGACACTGTTCACTCTTTACTAAAGAATGTTCCAAGCACCGCAGAAGCACTTTGAAAATGAGTCACATTTCCTCTCTTCAAAATGTTTCTAGCCTAGCAGAAGAGACAGCAATGCAAAGAAATACCTATGGTTAAGTGTTACTGGTGTTAGCATATGAGGAAAACAACTCAGCCAAGAATTTCACATCTGATATTTATTTACTTGCATCAGTTCAGTTCAGTCCCTCAGTCGTGTCTGACTCTTTGTGACCCCATGGACTGTAGTATTCCAGGCTTCCCTGTCCATCACTAATTCCTGGACCTTGCTCAAACTCATGTCCATCAAGTTGGTGATGCCATCCAACCATCTCATCCTCTGTTGTCCCCTTCTCTTGCCCTCAATCTTTCCCAGCATCAGGGTCTTTTCCAATGAGTCAGTTCTTCACACCAGGTGGCCAAAGTATTGGGAGTTTCAGCTTCAGCATCAGTCCTTTCAATTAATATTCAGGACTGATTTCCTTTAGGATGGACTGGTTGGATCTCTTTGCAGTCCAAGGGACTCTCAAGAGTCTTCTCCAACACCACAGTTCAAAAGCATCAATTCTTCAGTGCTCAGCTTTCTTTATGGTCCAACTCTCACATCCATATGTGACTACGGGAAAAACTATAGCTTGACTAGACAGATGTTTGTTGGCAAAGTAATGTCTCAGCTTTTTAATATGGTGTCTAGGTTGGTCATAGCTTTTCTTCCAAGGAGCAAGTGTCTTTTAATTTCATGGCTACAGGCACCATCTGCAGTGATTCTGGAGCGCAAGAAAATAAAGTCTCGCACTGTTTCCATTGTTTCTCCATCTATTTACCACGAAGTGATGGAACCCAATGCCATGATCTTAGCTTTTGGAGTGTTGCGTTTTAAGCCAGCTTTTTCACTCTCCTCTTTCACTTTCATTAAGAGGCTCTTTACTTCCTCTTCACTCTCTGCCATAATGGTGGTGTCATCTGCATATCTGAGGTGATTGATATTTCTCCCTGCAATCTTGTGCAGGGAGTCTTCCAGCTTGTGCTTCATCCAGCCTGGCATTTTGCATGATGTATTCTGCATATATTTTCTTGAATAAAGGATTTATATATCCATGTTAAAGGTCTTACTTTTGTATTGAAAGTCTACTGTGGAAAGAAGAATGGGCCATCATGGGTTGAATTCCGTGCTGCCAAAACTCATATGTGGAAGTCCTAACCCCCGGCACCTCAGAATGTGACTGTGTTTGGAGATAAGACCTTTGAAGAGGTAAGTAAGATAAAATGGGGTTTCTCAGGTGGTGCTAGTGCTAAAGAACATACCTGCCGATGCTGGCGACATCAGAGATGTGGGTTCAATGCCTGGTTGGGGAAGATCCCCTGGAGAAGGAAATGGCAACCCACTCCAGTATTCTTGCCTGGAGAATCCCATGGATAGAGGAGCCTGATGGGCTACAGTCCATGGGGTTGCAAAGAGTCAGACATGACTGAAGTGGCTTAGCACACACGCATGCAAGGTAAAATGAGGTCCTTGGGTGGGACTGAGCTATAGGACTGGTGTCCTTACAGAAGGCGATCAGGACAGGCACTGGGACTGAGAGACGACCATGTGTGGGTGAGGGAACGTGAAGTGTGAGTCACTCTGACGTGTCTGACGGGACTGTGGCCCGCCAGGCTCCTCTGTCCCTGGGATTCTCCAGGCAAGAGTACCGGAGTGGGTTGCCATGCCCTCCTCCAGGGCATCTTCCCGACCCAGGGCTCGAACCGGGGTCTCCTGCCCCAGGGACGTCGAAGGAGAAGGTGGCCATCTGCGAGCCGAGGAGAGAGGTCGCCGAGAAACCGCCCCTGCTCCCCCGTTCTCGGACCCCCGGCCTCAGGAACTGTGAGAACATACGTTCCTGTGGTCTTAGCCCCGCTGTGGCGCCCCAGGAAGCTAAGGCGTGGCTGAAGTGAAGCCTCTCACCCGGAGACGGCGCTCCTGTCAGCATTCAGCGCTCCCTTCAGGATGGAGGAGACCTAGGAGTCGATGGTCCTCCCCTTTCACTGACTGAGGAGGAGGCTGGAGACCTGAATGCTGCAAAAGGAAGCTGGCCTACGCCGGCGGGCCTCGCTCGGCCCTGCGGCCTGCTTCCCCTGCCCCCACGCCCGCCGGCCTCGCTCGGCCCTGCAGCCTGCCTCCCCTCCCCGGCCCCGGCCGGCTCGGAGGCGCCGCGGTGGCTGAGGGCCTGGGCTCCGCGGCGACGCCCCGGGCTGGAGCCATCGCCCCGCCCCTTGACGACCAAGACCACCTTGGAAGAGCGGCCTCGGAGCCTGGGCCTCGGTTTCCTCCTCTGAGAAGACAGGGTGGCAATGATAACTGTCTCACATGAGCGCCACGAGAGGTAGCTGAAATAAAACACACGCTCAGTGGCTACAGGCAGGCCTGGCACACGGTGTTTTCTGAGGAGATGCCAGCCAGGCACTGTCCTTATTTCACGGCTGGAGAAGGAGTTAGTTAGATAGTGTTGGCTGCTCAGTCATGTCCAACTCTATGCCCACCGGGCTCCTCTGTCCATGGGATTCTCCAGGCAAGAACACTGCAGCTGGTTGCCATTTCCTTCTCCAGGGGATCTTCCCAACCCAGGGATCAAACCTGCATCTCCTGTGTGTCCTGCATTGGCAGGGGGTCCTTTACCACTGGTGCCACCTGGGAGATGAGTTCCTTCACTAGAAAACTGGTTCCCTTCAACAACCACTCAATTTACTCCGTGGGGAGTAACATCTCTCCCAGCAGAAGCTGTATTCAGGGAAGATGTTCCAGCAGAAAAGAGAGCCGGTCAACGAGTATGGTGTGTGGGCGATGGTGGTGGTTTTAGAGAACAGGCCCAGTGAGATCTGATACTCCTCTGCTTGAGAGGCAGCCTCCATACCCCTCCTGCCTAAATCTGGATGTGCTGACCCCTCGACCAGAGTTGGGAGAAGTGACAGCCTGCCACTATTGGGGCCCTGGCATGCTGCAGTCCATGGGGTTGCAAGGCATCAGACACAACTGAGCCACTGAACTGAACTCACAAAAGCTGGCAGCTTCCACTCTCTGTCTCCTGGGACATTTGCTCTTGAAGCCCAGTCACAATGGAGAGGCGTGCATGGAGAGGAACTGAGGCCCCCAGCCGACAGCACTCTTGCTGGCTGGTGTCTGAGCCGTGTTTCACCTGGGTCTTCCAGCGTCTGGGTGACCTGCCCCCTGCTCACCCCACGTGGACTGGAGACAAATGCTTGCACAGGGCTCTGTCCAAATTACAGGTTTGCGGGCAAAGGCAAAACAAAGCAAAGCAGGAACCAGACTGTCACTGTTCTAAACCCTAAGTTTGGGGATGCTTTTTACATGGCAATCGATAAGCCCATACAGCAATGACACTGTGTTCCTGGAAGCCTCGAAGAATTTCCAGAGGCTGGAAAGCTCCCAAATTCATATACTAGAGCATAAACCAGAAATTTCACTCAATTTTGCTTGAGATAAGACTGATTTGGGGACTTCCCCGGTGGTCCAGTGGTTCAGAATCCTCTTTCCAATGCAGGGGGACACGGGTTCGATCCTGGTGGGGGAAGTAAGATCCCACATGCTGTGAAGCAGCTAAGCCCACTTGCCACAACTAGAGAGAGGCCCTTGAGCTGCGGCTAAGACCTGATGCAGCCAAAAAGAAGGTTGAACTGATAACCCCCCAAACAAACAGGATCTAGAAAAACCCAGCTTCATCCCAAACACATCACCACTCTGCCTCACCTCAAAATAACAGCCTTTTCAGGACGGTTTTTTTCACGTTGTCTTTTCCAGAAACAGGTTCCCTGCTCCCTCCTACCCTCCCCACGGTCACTTTCTTGTTTCAACAACTCATCTGAAAATAATTTTAATGTCAGGGCATAACAAACAAGAAGAACAAGTATTTTATGAGGAAGAGGCCTCCTCTACAGATGTCACCATCTGGCTTCCGAGCCAACACTTTCAGAGTCTTTTAGCCTTCTTATTTCTTCTCACAGCAAAGAGACTGAGCCCGCCTTTTGTGGGACGTAAGCGTTCCTCAAAGGTTCATCTTGGTGGGAGAGGGGGGTGTGTCAGCTCGTGTTTACACAAAGCACCAAGACGGCCAGGCTTTCACTTCTGACATTTTAACTTTCCCTGAACTGAAAGCTAATGCAGCGAACAGTGAACAGGTTGGATCCTAGAGTTCCTTCTTAAGGTTTTTCTTTTTTTTTTTTTTAACGTATCCGCTCATCTGGGTTTGCCTCAGACCCATCACTCTGCTCTTGTGTAGAAAAACTGTGAGCTGTGTGGTTCACTCATTGAGAAGAGCTCACTGTATGATCTCAGCCCAGCGCTTTCCATGGAAGCAAGTCTGATCTCTTGGCGTGACAGGGAAAACGCTTCACATCTTATTAGCTCGTGGGTGAGATATAAAACCAGTTTCATGGTAGAGGAACACCCTGGAGGTTGATCATTTTGACAGAATAAATAGGGCTTTCCTGACACAAAGACATTAAATTCCCTTTCCTACCAGTGCTACAAAGAATAGAGTATTAAAAAAAAACCGGAAAAGAAAGCGCATATAAAAATTAAACCCTCACCGCTTCAGTATGGCAAAAGACAAGCAAAAGCTTGAAGAATGTGCTGGTGATGATTTAGCATGAATGCACTTGCTAATTTGCTCTTATTCAGAGAGTATAACTTAAGTTTAGCTACATCGTGCCTTTGGCTTTCCAGTTAAATAACTCAAATCTGTCTCATACAAAATGGGGATATAATTAGAAGGTCTGGTTTGATCTAAAAAATATCTTCAGGTTTTTAATTTAATTATCTAGAAGACTGTCAACCAGGTGCTTGAACAAATGCTTAGGCCTTCGTTTCTCAAACTGTGTAGCAAGGAGCCCTGGGATGCCACAACAAATTCACAGAGGTGTGGTGGGATTATTTACATTTTTGAGGAAAAGCACAGTGATGCTTGGCATCTGTGGGACTCTGAATTACTAACTCATGGCATTAATGTACATTGTACTGCTCTTCTTTTGATGACATCCTGTTTTTGCAAAGCAGGATTTTTGGAGGTTACTGTGTGATAAGAAAGACAGGTGAACATTTCTTTGGACCAGGAGATGTAGTTATTTAAGAATGAAATAAATACATTTTTTTCTTTCAATTTATATGAACTGTTTTTTCAAATGGCTATTAAGTTGTTAAGATATTAATTCTTACTATGTTATTTGGACCTAAATATTTAATAAACAGAACTGTTAGGCATTTCTTATGGCCTAGAAGCACCAGGAGAAGCAGCCACAAAGGGCAAGGTGAACAGAGGAAGTTTGGGGAATTCTGGCTTAGGCAGACATAGGATTCCTTGAAATCATATTTTGGGTTTGTTTGCAAAAACTCCCAGGGCACAGGTATTTCCAAAGAGCTTGAGGAGGAAGCAAATCTGACTGTAATATTTTCATAGTCTTTCTACCGACTTACCTGTCTCCTTTCTAGGGCACATAGATCTGGCTTTACCAATAGTGTCGACGGCCACAATTTCCCCAGGGGCTTATTAGTGATTAACTGTGGGCTCACTTTTGCTGAGGCTCTTTTAAGATGCCTTATGAGTAAACACTAATAGAATCGACTACCACCCATTTACATTGTATACTTTTCCTGGGTTATTTTCTTTTGAGATAGATCTGACAAATGCCAACAATTTCTGCAGTTTTTTAAAAAAAGAATCTTTAAAGCTTAAAAAAAAATCTTAACAGTAATAATACTTACTCTATTGATTTTCTAAACTCTATCCCCTTATGAAATTTGATTAAAAACAGATACATATGGGCTGTATTATCTTAGTGTCTGTGATGTTAGTTTCATGTGTCCACTCGGCTAGACTATGGTGGTGGTGGTTTAGTTGCTGAGCCGTGTCCGACTCTTGCAATCCCATGGACTGTAGCCTGCTAGGCTCCTCTGTCCATGGGATTTTCCAGGCAACAACACTGGAGTGGTTTGCCGTTTCTAGCGCCCAGTTATTCGGCCAAGCACTAATCTAGGTTTCTCAGTGTAGGTATTTTGTAGGTAAGACCAATAGTCACTTTACCTTAAGGAAGGGAGATGGTCCTAGGTAATCTGGATAGGACTGATTCCATCAGTTGAAAGTTTTTAGGAGCAGAACTGAAGCTTCCTCAAGAAGAGAGTTCACCTGTGGACAACTGAGTTCCAGCCTGCCCTTCCTTGCAGCCTACTCTATGGATTTAGGCCTTGCCTGGCCAGCCCCATAACCACATAAGCTAATTCTTTGTGATCAAGCTCTGTCTGTCTATATAGATGTAGGTGTATTAGATATATAGATATCTACATATACATAGGGCTTCCCTTGTGGCTCAGCTGGTAAAGAATCCGCCTGCAACGTGGGAGACCTGGGTTCGATCCCTGGGTTGGGGAGATCCCCTGGAGAAGGGAAAGCCTACCTGCTCCAGTATTCTGGCCTGGCGAATTCTATGGACTGTATGGTCCATGGGGTCACAAAGAGTCTGACAGGACTGAGTGACTTTCACTTCACTCACATATAAATATATACTAGAGACCTCCTATTGTTGTTTTTTGCTGTTGTCCAGTCGCCACGTCATGTCCGACTCTTTTTGACCCCACAGGCTGCAGTATGCCAGGCTTCTCTGTTCTTCACTGTTTCCCAGAGTTTGCTACCCACGGGATGATGCATCTTAGAATATAACAGCAGGAGCAAGTTCATCACACCCAACAACATGATGGCTTCCCTTTATTTGATAATGAACTTGGTGATCCAATACATTTTTCTCTTTGGAGTAGCTGCCTGGGAAGTTGAGGGCAAGTTTCTCACGTAACTATAGTAATTAGCTCATTCTAGATGCCTAAAATGAAGCATACAATTTTTTTTTTTAAAGTTTTTTGGCCATGCCATGCAGCGTAACAGGATCTTAGTTCCCCAACCAGGAATCGAACCTGTGCCCCCTGCGGTGGAGCATGGAGTCTTAACCACTGGACTGCCAGGGGAGTCCTAAAATATACAATTTTAAAACAACTATTCAATTAGGGATAAGTCCAATGAGATAAACTTTTTTTTCCTAGTAAGAAATAGCCAAACTGTTCTTAACATTCAAGTCATATATCTGTCTTGAAATTAGTATGTGTTGAGTATTTACTTTTGAAATGAATGAAAACTTGGACCTGGACAATATGTAAGAGAATAGCATATTGTAATTCATGAAATCATATAGCGATATTTATATATTAAAAAAATCAGATACAATTTAGTGTTTAAAAGTAAAGCCTCTGAAGCCTGAGAGACCTTGAGTCAGAGACTCTTTTCTACCATTTATTATCCGTGTGGTCCTAACATCTCTTTACTTTAGTTTTTTGCATCTGTAAAGAAGAAATAATAGATAACTAAGACCTCATCCAGTTTCTGGCGTACAGTAAACATGAGAAATGGTTTTCTCATGGAGTTACGATGTTTTATACACAAAAATATTCTACAGAAAAGTAAGGTGATAATTAAGCACCTTGTTAATTAAAGTAATTCCCAGTGTACTAATAACTGCTGTGGTTCTATGAGGCCCTGAGTGAAACTGAGGACCTCCTGGGAAGTGCCAGGCTTGTCAACTCGCCATGACTGCGGCAGAGAGAGGGGATACTGACCTCTTCTTCTTCCTGTATGTGCAGAGGTATCGTCACTGCCAGTCCTCTCAGGAAATCCCGTACTATCTTACAGCTAAATGAACCGCCCATCACTTTATCTTTCAGTATCATGTCAGTAGACAAGTCGTTTGATTGATGCTTGAGCTTGATCTCCCATATGCTCATAATGGAGACATTCAAAAGGAGATGTATGTATATTTTCTCTTTGGAAGCATAAAAAGGAATCAAACGAACAGCCTCCAGTGCTATCAAAATTTTCAAGTGGCTGCTGATCAATAAAGTTGAGAGCCAGTCAATACCTGTAAGTGATGACCCTCGAAATAAGGGTTTGATCCTCCAAGTTGAAATGTCTCTATATGAATGCCCAAAGTTCTTTGCACATGTTTTCTATCACGACATCATCTATTATAAAAGCATTTTATTATGCTTATTATTATTTATTTTTCTTCCACAGCTCTGAAGTTCTGTGTTAAAAGAGCAGGAGAACATCAAATGACATCTCAGGACCCCTTACTGTAGTCAAGAGAAACATCAAAACTATAAAGCACACGTTTGTCCTTCTCTGGGAATAGATAAAATATTGTTCTTCTAGGCGTCTGACTTTCCAGAAGATGGCAGCAGTGATATATGAGATTCGGCCCCAGTGTATTAAAAATAGTCCATCGAAAGAGCCAGGCTCCCTGTGGGGCGACTAGATGCCCATATATGCAAAACTGGTTCTGACAAGACGGTGCCACAGAACAGAAATGGTGTTAAGAGTCTAACTTGCTAAAGCACAATTCTGAAAGGAAGAATGTCAGGTTATTTCCTTTCAAGTCCACAACATTTTAAAATCACAGAATTTCATGGTGGGAAGCAGCTGTAAACTGGGCCACGCTCTAAATGCAAACAGGCTAAGACGATCCTTTACGCGCCATCTCCAGACGGCTAAAAATAAATAACTTCAAGGAAACTGAATATAGCTCAGTAGCTGAGTTCTTTTGTCTTTTTCAAGTTCTATCCAGCTCCTCAAGGGTGGGTCGACGATGCCGTCTCGATTCCCACCAAGTGCTGTCACTTCTACGCCCTCTCCCCTCGCCCCGTCCCCTGAATTATTTTTGTTTTAGGTTTGCTACATGAAAAGCCCCTTACTTTCCTTGGTTTAATTTCTATTCATGGGAGCTCTTAAAAGAACCCTGAAAATTCTTTTTTTTTTTTTTCCAGTAGCATCATGAGGTCATCAAGTACAAGTATGTATCCATTCAGTCTTTAGGTTGTACAGTCTTAATTTATACGCTTACCGTGAGTACCATCTAATGGGAAACTTTATCACCATCTGTCTCGGAACCTATTAGAGAAGATGAGCTCACACTATAAGAGACCATATCTTCCAGGCTACTTTCAACAGGACTGACCTTGGAACCTTAAATTAAGAGAAGAGCCTGATAAATGCTTCCAACAGTGAGGGTGGGGCTCCTGGGGATGACACTGCCGGGAACTGAGGCGTCCACGGTATGATTATAGACAAAAGCATCTGAACTTAGTTTCTTCTTTAAGCTATTTATAGTTTTTCCTTACTGTTGTGTGAAAATTGTATAAATCATATGTTGAAAATTGTATAAATAGTTATGCTTAATTGGTTCAAGTGCTTTTCAGGTCTATTATATCCTTCTACTTCTCTGTATATTCATTCTATTAATTTTTGAGATTTTGATATTGAATCTCCAACTAAAAATCTTCATTTATCTACTTAAAAAATAAATGTAATATATAACTTTATATATTTATAAATTTATAATTTATATATTTATAAATGTATATAACTTTGTTCAGTATTTTCCAAGCCTCTTGTAAATGTGTTATCATAGTTTCATAATTTTAAAAAAATTGTAAAAAGATATTCTTGTGTTTTCAAACTTAAAAATGTTTTCAAAAACAGCTTTATTGGGACATAATTCACATGGTCTGAGTTTTAAAAAGTAGTTTATGTATTTTTTGAGTGGATAATGCACACAGCACAAATTTAAAAGATGCAAAAGGCAAATAGTAAAAAAAAAAAAAGTCTCCCTTCCTCCTTGGTCAGCTTACCAAACTCCCCAGAGACAATCGCTGTCACCTGCATAAATAAACGCTATTTTGAGACTAAAAGCAGCACAGAGTATTGCTTTAGGCAACGGGCTCTGCCCTTCACTTTCCATGTCATACACTCACAGCCTGTCCTGTATCAGCACCTGCCGAGCGGCCCTGAAGAGCTGAAATCTTCCTCAACGGCCACACGATAGTCAAGTCGACAGATGTATCTTAACTCACACATTTATGAATGAATTCAAGCAGCCCCCACTGATGAGCATTTAGGTCCTTTCCAGTATTTTGCCATGATAAGCAAAGCCGTGGGGCGTGTCCTTCTCCACAGGTCACTTTGCACATCCGAGAGGAGACCTGCAGGGTGAGTTTCCAGAAGTGACATAGCTGGATCAAAGGGTGTGCGACGTTCATATTTTGACTGCTTTTGCGAGCCTGATCTCCGTGGAGGGTGCGCTGGTCCCGGGTCCAACAGCCAAGTGTGTGAGAGAGGGCTTGCCCCGGTCCTCTCCAGGGCGCCGTGTCAACCATCGGGGCTTGTGTCAAACCCAACAAGGCCACAAGAGAATCTCTAACTCTAAAACCTGCTTCACCCACATTGGATTTCTGCAAAGACACCTTCCTGGATGGAGAAATAGCTTCGAGTCACTTCTGAGCCTTGTCCAGAAGGCTGAACCGGGGTCAAGCGTGAGCTGCGGCCGGCCCTCCATCGCTTGTTTCCCTGTCTCCCCCCAAACCTGGGCTCTGAAACAAGGTGCTCGGAGCCTGTTACCAACTTGTTCAGACTGGCCTGATTCCATCCTGCTGGCGAGAAAAGGATTCTAAGTGAATTTTTGCTTTGGTGGTTTTAAACAACTGATGGCCAACAAACTGGAGGTCCAGCTGAGGGAGAAAGAAACAGGAGACATGGGAGCGGCAGGTTCAGATGCCCCTGCTGTGTCCGGCCTTAACCCTGAGCTGAACAGACTCAGCGCTGCTGCCAGGACGTCAGCCAGGACAGGGCAGGGGCCCTGGGGCAGTGTGACAGGTGCGACCGATGGCAGTGACTCCTCTCCCTGAGCCCCACACTTCCCGCCTCACCCTCTCTTGCTGTAACCATTTCAAAGAAGCATTCCCGTGGTGCCTGCCCCACCATCATCCTCCCCAGCTCCCTCTCTCCCTTCACGGCTCCCCTTGTCTCCTAAGGCTAAGGTCGGATTGGCCTGCCAACTGGGACCCTTGTGTGTCTTTGCTGATGACGTTCACAGCATCCGTGTTCCTTCCAACAAACTTCTTGGTGGGCGAATTTCTGCATCTAACTGGAAACTCCCTCTAACATCTTGCAAGGCCGGCTCAATTTTGCTTTCCAATCAGCATTTCCCAGGCCTTATGGAGCATTTGGCTCCTTCCGGAGATGGAGCACTGGTCTCAGAGTATCACATTCAGCACCACTTTCAAATATTGCCATTCATTAGTGGGGCCCATTCAAATATTGCCATTAATTAGTGAACACGCTTGAATATGGCCATTCATTAGTAAAATGCACAGCATATGTCTTCTATAATTTTTTAACTGGTCTCTAATCCTTGTGACCTTATCATTTACAATCTGTAGCAAGACACTAGACTCTGTAAAAACGATTATACTCTGCCAGTCAAAATGTGAAATCCAGGCCATATGGCAGCTTGAGCCCAATTTGTCCCATGTGCCCATGGGCATCCTTCTGCTCGCTGGCGTGGCAGGGGAGCTGGATATTTCCCTTGAACACCTGGGGCCGACCCCCGGCAGCTCTGGGCAGGGTCAGCCTTGGAAAGGGGCCGGCAGTGTTGGCGGCACTCCCACTGGCACATCTTAGAGACGCTTATCTCGGGAGGTTTTGCAGCTTGTCAGTGATAGATAAATCAATCAAAATTATATAGCAATCCTTGCCTGTGTGTTGGGCAGTTTTATAGGTGCCCTGAGAGTATACCCACTTCCGCCCACTCCCCATAGCCTCAGCCAAAAAAATGGCAGGGTATTTTCTCTCCAGGACTGTCTCTTTCTTATAGTCCTCTATTAAATATTGAATATTTATCTCAAAGAGTTGCTCAATCACTTCAGTTGTGTCCGACTCTTGGTGGCCCCATGGACTGCAGCCCGCCAGACTCCTCTGTCCGTGGGGATCCTCCAGGCAACAACACTGGAGTGGGTTACTATGTCCTCCTCCAGAGGATATTCCGATCCAGGGGTCGAACGTGCGTCTTCTGCACCGCAGGCAGATTCTTTACCGATGAGCCACCAGGGAAACCCGAACCAAGAGGACTTGGATCTCACTCATCCGTGTTTCCCCAGATTCAACGTCTGGAACGTATCTGGAACATAGTAGGTGATCTCTGTCTGTCTGGCGAATACCAGGCTCCCAGCTCAAGGCTGGAGAGACCGTGGAGAACAAGAGGTGGAGGACAACAGCCCCGGGTTGTGTGCTGGAGTGTCCAGGGGATGCAAGTCTGCAGAAACCGCCAGAGCTGAGCCCTGGGTGGGCTGGTGTTTGGCAGCAGTGGCATTTACTTTTCTGTCCTTCACATTCCATTCCCTCCTTAGGCAGTGGTTCTAACACCAGGCTAATTCCTCTTTGCTTTGCTGTTGTTGTTCAGTTACCAAGTTGTGTCCCCGTGGGCTGCAGCACGCCAGGCTCCTCTGTCCTGCACTCTCTCTCAGAGTTTGATCAAATTCATGTCCATTGAGTCGGTGATGCTATCTAACCATCTCATCCTCCGCTGCCCCCTTCTTTTACCTTAAATCATTCCCGGCATCATGGTCTTTTCCAGTGAGCAGTGAGTCAGCTCTTGGCATCAGGTGGCCAAAGTTTGGAGTTTCAGCTTCAGCAACAGTAAATATTCAGGGAGGATTTCCTTTAGGATGGGTTTGATCTCCTTGCAGTCCAAGGGACTCTCAAGAGTCTTCTCCAACACCACAGTTCAAAAGCATCAGTTCTTTGGTGCTTAGCTTTCTCGATGGTCCAGCTCTCACATCTGTACATGACTACTGGAGAAACCATAGCTTTGACTAGACGGATCTTTGTTGGCTAAGTGATGTCTCTGCTTTTTAAAACACTGTCTAAGTTTGCAATAGCTTTTCTTCCAAGGAGCAAGTGTCTTTTAATTTCATGGCTGCAGTTACTGTCCACGGTGATTTTGGCGCCCAGGAAAATAAAATCTGTCACTGCTTCCACTTTCCCCATCTCCCCATTCCCAACCTCCCTTCTAAGTTATGGTGCTGCCCGCTGCACGTTCCCAGCTGGTTTGGATGCTGTCACTTCAAATTCACACCAACACAAATCCCATGTGATTATTATGGAAAAGAAGACTGGGATGAAAGAGCAGAAACTCAAAGAGTTAAACTGAGGGACAGAGTAGGGGATCCTGGGTCCAGCCCTCCTCCATCCCTGCTTTCTTCACTCAGAGAACACCCAGTTATCCCAAAACACTAAGCACTGACCTCACATCCTCCCAAAACTACTCATTAATGCCAGGGCTAACACAGCAGTTGTCACTTAGGCACGCTGGACAGACATTTGTAAAATGAATGAGTGGTAGGAGCTGGAAAACTCTAAACTCTCGAGAAGCATGGGGAGAGCCCAGGGTCAGCAGGATCCAGCCACTGGAGGTTGATCCAAGGAGCAGGAGGATGGCACCAAGACATTTTTTTAAATCCAGTTATGCAATCCGTAGCTGAGTTCAGAAGCTAAGATCACAGGGCTGAGGGAGAGGGGAAGGCTTCATCACAGAGGGGTTTGGATTGGTTTGAAACTAGAAAAAGAAAAGGAAAAAGAATGAAGATGCTAGAACAAAGGGGAATAAGGGTGGGAGGAAGACCCTGGAGAAAGTCAAGGCCAGGAAGACCTAAACACTCCAGAGTTGTGGCTTCATGGGACACAGCAGACTTGCAGCTTGTGGGAAGGCAGACTCCAGGGGTGGCAACTTGCTGATGAGAAGGTTGTTTGAAGGAGGTTACATCTCATTAGTGTGATGCCAGCTAATTAGTTACTCTTCTGGAGGCAAGAGGAAGAGGAGAGGTAAGGATGGAGGAGGCTGGAACAGCCAGTGTCAGTCAAGAGATGACACACGAAGCAAAGGAAGCCCAGACACACTGAGGACCCAGCTGACGTCACAGCCCCAGCCTTTGGCTCCTTGGGACTTAAACTGTGGCCCCAGACCAGAGGCCTCGGTATCACCTAGAAGCCCAAGGCAGAATCTCAGGCCCCACCCAGACATGCTGAAGAACCTGCATTTAATGAAGTCCATGATGACCTGTGTGCACACTGCAGGTCAGAAGGCCTGCTCGAGCTCATTCATTCATTCAGAAGTACTGAGCACACGCACTGTGAGCCAGGCACCCTGAGGGCATACACAGATGTATACATTTCCAGTCTCACATGAATCACAGATCACCCCTCCCTCCTTTACTCCGTCTCTCTACCCAGCCCTCCCTCCAGCCAATGAGTATTTATTGAGAACGTATTATGTGCCTGGTGCCACGCAGGGCCTTCTTCTTGACCTCACTGACTTTATGCTTAGCTGTATCCTGTCACAGAAGACAAGGTTGGGAGAAGCATAAGATATGAGCACCCACTAGCCTGGGCAGTCAGGCTAGGTCTCCAGGAGGAAGTGGAGAGTAAATTGAGACCCAGTTGAGGTTGGTCAGATGATGGGTCCCTGAACGGTACTTGCTCCAGGTTTGGGACAGTGCAAGTTCTGGGGGCTTTCGGGGAGGAAGGTGGATCCTTTCACTCTAGACCACTGAGTAGGAGGTGCTGAAGTGAGGAGGAGAGGTGGGGGTGGGACTGGAGGTAGAGGGAGGCTCAGGGTGGGAGGCAAGGCTCTGCGGAGGCTGTGGGTTCTGGTTGAATGGCTGGGGTGGGAGCAGGGGCTATAGCAGGCAAACTGAGTCAGGCTGGGAGCCCCAGGGAGCCGGAAAGCCTCAGCACCCACAGCCCGCTAATTAGAGTCAGACACAGGTGGTGGAAGAAAACCATCACGCAGAAAATCAGTTTTGGCCAGTGGGATGGCATTGCTAATCAAACGCAGCAGGAACAGACTCTGCCAGTGTAATTCTGCAGCATTTCAGTCTTTCTGATTTGGAAACTATTGGCAAAAGGACACAGTAGAACAGAGCCTACACAGGAGTAACTTAAAGTGTCTTAGTAGCCGCACTGCATGCATGCTGAGTCGCTTCAGTTCAGTTCAGTCTCCCAGTCGTGTCCGACTCCTTGTGACCCCATGGACTGCAGCACACCAGGCCTCCCTGTCCATCACCAACTCCTGGAGCTTGCTCAAACTCATGTCCATCAAGTTGGTGATGCCATCCAACCATCTCATCCTCTGTCGTCCCCTTCTTTTGCCTTCAATCTTTCCCAGCATCAGGGTCTTTTCCAACGAGTCAGTTCTTCACACCAGGTGGCCAAAGTATTGGAGTTTCAGCTTCAACATCAGTCCTTTCAATGAATATTCAGGACTGATTTCCTTTAGGATGGACTGGTTGAATCTCCTTGCAGTCCAAGGGACTCTCAAGAGTCTTCTCCAACACCACAGTTCAAAAGCATCAATTCTTCAGCGCTCAGCTTTCTTTATAGTCCAGTTCTCACATCCATACATGATTCCTGGAAGTCACTTCAGTCTTGTCCAACTCTTTGCAACAC
The DNA here is from genome assembly GCF_002263795.3 of Bos taurus. NCBI lineage: Eukaryota > Metazoa > Chordata > Mammalia > Artiodactyla > Bovidae > Bos > Bos taurus. Next base: position 97,013,742 of record NC_037336.1, read on the forward strand.
TATGGTCTGTAGCCCACCAGGCTCCTCTGCCCATGGGATTCTCCAGGCAAGAATACTGCAGTGGGTTGCCATGCCTTCCTCCAGGGGATCTTCCCCACCCAGGGACTGAACCCATGTCTCTTATGTCTCCTGCATTGGCAGGTGGGTTCTTTACCTGGGAAGCTCAAAATAAAAAGGAACAGGTGAAATAAATTTTAATATCTTATTTAGCCCAATATGGACATATCAGGTTCCCTGGTGGCTCAACTGGTAAAGAATCTGCCTACAATTCGGAAGAGCTGGGTTCGATTCCTGGGTTACGAAGATCCCCTGGAGAAGGGAACAGCTACCCACTCCAGTATTCTGATCTGGAGAATTCCATGGACTGTACAGTCCATGGGGTCGAAAAGAGTCAGACATGACTGAGTGACTTTCACTTTTAAACCAATTTAGCCAAGGCACATTTTCAACATGTGGCCAACATAAAAGGTGTTGTTACTTTACATTTTTCTCACGGAGTCTTTGAAGTTTCATGTGTAATTAAGGCTCACATCATCTCAATTTAGACAGCTGCCTTCCGGACACTCAACTACCTACCTCACAGGGCTGGTGACTTCCACGCTTCCAGTCACTCAGCTGCTTCACAGGGCTGATGGCTTCTGTGTGCGACAGAGTGGTTCTAGAACTCTCTAGGTTGAGGACTACCTGGCCAGCTGAAGTACCAGGACAAAAAGAAGCAGAGCACCTTGCATATGGTGTAGTGAGTAGGACAAGATGAGGTGGCGGACTGCTACTGCTACTGCTAAGTCACTTCAGTCGCGTCTGACTCTGTGCGACCCCATAGACGGCAGCCCACCAGGCTCCCCCGTCCATGGGATTCTCCAGGCAAGAACACTGGAGTGGGGTGCCATTGCCTTCTCCAGAGGTGGCGGACAAGAGGAGATAAAAAATCAGCCATGTTAACGGAAAGAAATTTAGATTTTTTTCTAATAAAGGATGCTCTTCACTTTTAGGCTTTGAAACACTTATTTTGTGCTATGATGTAGGAGAGGTGTGTAGAAACAGAAAATCAGAAATAAGAAAATGTGGTGTAATTGTCTGCAAAGAGAGTGTATGAATTTTCCCGCCACACACAGAGTTATTTGTGAAAATAAAGTAAAAAAAAAAAAATCAGAATTGACCTGAGTTATCTCTAACTTTCTTGGTGTCTCTGGGTGCTGGGTTTACCTGCTTGCTCATTGTCAAGTCTTGTAGCAAGGACAGATAGTGTCCAGACCATTAATCACAGAGTAGACTGTTGATCTGAACTGCTGCAAGTAAGTACCTGTTTCTAATGTCTGCAATCTTATCCTTCCTTTAAATGGTGATATAGGATGGATGTAGTAAATGTACAGCCACAGAGATCTACAATTCCAGTCATATTAGTTGGACCCACTATGACTATGGTCTCTTAATTTAGTCAACCCAGAGGTTTACGTTAGGGACTTCTGCTTTTTAGATGTGAAGTATCAGGATGGTGAGGTGGAAACGGCAACCCACTCCTGTATTCTTGCGGGGATAATTCCATGGCCAGAGGAGCCTGGCGGGCTATAGTCCATGGCATTGCAAAGAGTCCGACAAGACTTAGCGACTGCACACATCAGGCTGGCGCCCTGAGTTTGGAAGCCTCGGTCTACATGATTTTAGACGAAGACTTTCATTTGAGGTGGTAGACCCTGGTGAGTTAGGTAAAGGTCACCTTACCACAGACGGGTCACACTACGGCAATTGATGTTGATGTTGAATTGATGTTGAAACTTAAAATCAGGACTTCTCTGGTGGCAGATTGGATAAGAATCCACCTGTCTGGTGAAGTGGACATGGGTTCCATCCCTGGTCCAGGAAGTTCTCACATGCTGTGAGCTAAGCTAAGCTCCTGCACCACAGCTACTAAAGCCCGCTTGTCCTCGAGCTACAACTACTGAGCTTGTTACATTGAGAGCCCGTGCTCCCCAGCAAGCGAAGCCACCGCAGTGAGAAGCCTGCAGGTCGTGACTAGAGAGCACGCCCCATTCGCTGTCACCAGGGAAAGCCCGTGAGCAACGAAGACACAGTGCAACCGAAAATACAGAAATAAAAAGGAAGTGAGAACCCCGACTGGATTTCATCCTTGAAGTCATGATGGACGCTGAAACAAATCTCCAAAACTTCCTGTCATGACAAAGTTCTCATGGGCACGGGGCATTTAGGGGCAGGAGGCTTGTTACTCCCTGTTCAAGGTTTTCCTGAACCTCTGGTGTTCTCTGCCCTGGGACCTGTGACCTCAATTATTACAGATGAAGTTTCCCGCTCAAAAAGAAAGAGAAGAACCAGGAGGTGGGGTCTGAGGTTCACATACACACACAGGTCTCCATGGAGCTGAGCCATTGGAGGCTTCTGTAGATGGTGGTGACACTTCCTTAAGAAGGTTCCGGCTCTCAATAGTGGCAGGAGGAGGCCCCCTTACCCTCCTCAATGGGCCTCTGTGCCCTGATGAGCAGGTGGTGGTGAAAGCCCTCCACTGAGAGAGCCGCTTCCCCTGAGGCCTTCCCTCAGGGCCTGGGCAGGCCTCAGGTGCCTGTGAGCGCGAGACAATGCCCGCCTTGGGCTGAGGAGAGCCGGAAGCCCGGTGCCTCCAGTGACCGGAAAACCCTTATCTCCCAGCAACACGCACCTTGCAGAGTCTTACTAAGTTCAGTTCAGTCGCTCAGTTGTGTCCAACTCTGCAACCCCATGAATCGCAGCACGCCAGGCCTCCATGTCCATCACCAACTCCTGGAGTTTACCCAAACTCATGTCCATTGAGTCGGTGATGCCATCCAGCTATCTCATCCTCTGTCGTCCCCTTCTCCTCCTGTCCCCAGTCCCTCCCAGTATCAGAGTCTTTTCCAATGAGTCAACTCTTTGCATGAGGTGGCCAAAGTATTGGAGTTTCAGCTTCAACATCAGTTCTTCCAATGAACACCCAGGACTGGTCTCCTTTAGGATAGACTGGTTGGATCTCCTTGCAGTCCAAGGGACTCTCAAGAGTCTTCTCCAACACCACAGTTCAAAAGCATCAATTCTTCAGTGCTCAGCTTTCTTCACAGTCTCATTCTCACATCCATACATGACCACTGGAAAAACCACAGTGTTGACTAGACGGACCTTTGTTGGCAAAGTAATGTCTCTGCTTTTTAATATGTTATCTAGGTTGGTCACAACTTTCCTTCCCAGGAGTAAGCATCTTTAATTTCATGGCTGCAATCACCATCTGCAGTGATTTTGGAGCCCAGAAAAATAAAGTCTGACACTGTTTCTACTGTTTCCCCGTCTATTTCCCATGAAGTGATGGGACCAGATGCCATGATGTTAGTCTTCTGAATGTGGAGCTTTAAACCAACTTTTTAAATCTCCTCTTTCACCTTCATCAAGAAGCTTTTTAGTTCCTCTTCACTTTCTGCCATAAGGGTGGTGTCATCTGCATATCTGAGGTTATTGATATTTCTCCCGGCAATCTTGATTCAAGCTTGTGCTTCTTCCAGCCCAGCGTTTCTCATGATGTACTCTGCATAGAAGTTAAATAAGCAGGGTGACAATATACAGCCTTGACGTACTCCTTTTCCTATTTGGAACCAGTCTGTTGTTCCATGTCCAGTTCTAACTGTTGCTTCCTGACCTGAATATAGGTTTCTCAAGAGGCAGGTCAAGTGGTCTGGTATTCCCATCTCTTTCAGAATTTTCCACAGTTTATTGTGATCCACACAGTCAAAGGCTTTGGCATAGTCAATAAAGCAGAAATAGATGTTATTCTGGAACTCTCTTGCTTTTTTGATTATCCAGCAGATGTTGGCAATTTGATCTCTGGTTCCTCTGCCTTTTCGAAAACCAGCTTGAACATCTGGAAGTTCACGCTTCATGTATTGCTGAAGCCTGGCTTGGAGAATTTTGAACATTACTTTACTAGCATGAGATGAGAGTGCAATTGTGCAGTAGTTTGAGCATTCTTTGGCATTGCCTTTCTCTGGATTGAAAACTGACCTTTTCCAGTCCTGTGGCCACTGCTGAGTTTTCCAGATTTGCTGGCATATTGAGTGCAGCACTTTCACAGCATCATCTTTCAGGATTTGAAATAGCTTAACTAGAATTCCATCACCTCCACTAGCTTTGTTCGTAGTGATGCTTTCTAAGGCCCACTTGACTTCACATTCCAGGATGTCTGGCTCTAGGTGAGTGATCACACCATTGTGATTATCTGAGTGAGTGACTCATTGTGAGTCTTACTAAAGTGTGAAAGAAAACCCAGACTTATCCGACTGCCCCTTCCCACACCCTAGGTGTTTGTTCTTTTTTTCCCCTCCTGATTTTATTGCTTGTGGAGGAAGGAGAAAGCCCGCTGATTAAGTGGCTGCTAAAGAGCAAGTGCCTGGACTCAGAGCTAATGGTAGATTGTGGGAGGGTGAGGTGCCATGTCATCTCCACCACCACCTCCTCCTGCTCTGTGGCACCAGGGATGTCCATGAGGCCGACTAAGGGTGGACACAGGTGCGTGGACGGCTCAGCCTGCGGCTCCCCTTCCTTCTCCCTCTCAAGCTGGCAGCAGAGAATTCAGAGCCTCGGGGCCCTCACAGAGCAGCCCTGATCACCTCTAGGGTGTGATGGTCCCCTTTCCCTCGGCCATTCTTACCAAGGCTGGGACACAGTACTATTCTGAGTTTTAAAACGTTGCCCCCTATGTTGGATGATGCCAGCCACAGTGGGCATTTGGTGACTGTTTTCAGGGATAATCACTAAGATCTAATGCCTTATTCTTTGAAGTCTTGTTTTCACCAGTGGGGCTTCCCTGGTGGTTCAGCTGGTAAAGAATCTGCCCGCAATGCAGGAGACCTGGGTTCGATCCCTGGGTTGGGAAGATCCCCTGGAGAAGGAAAAGGCTACCCACACCACTATTCTGGCCTGGAGAATTCCATGGACTGTATAGACCATGGGGTCACAAAGAGTCGGAGATGACAGACAGACTTTCACTTTCTTTCGCCAGGGACTAGAATCAGACTTTCACAAGGCTCATAGCTCCTAATGGAGAAGGCAATGGCACCCTACTCAGTACTCTTGCCTGGAAAATCCCATGGATGGAGGAGCCTGGTAGGCTGCAGTCCATGGGGTTGTTAAGAGTCGGACACGACTGAGCGACTTCACTTTCACTTTTCACTTTCATGCATTGGAGAAGGAAATGGCAACCCACTCCAGTGTTCTTGCCTGGAGAATCCCAGGGACGGGGGAGCCTGGTGGGCTGCTGTCTATGGGGTCTCGCAGAGTCGGACATGACTGAAGTGACTTAGCAGCAGCAGCAGCAGCATAGCTCCTAAAGGAACCTCCACTGCCACGACCCCAGGGGAAGATGGCCAGGGCTCACGGGCTCACTGTTCCGTGGGAACTGCTCCCTCTTCCAGCAGCATCTGTTGAGAGGCTGCCCAGTGCTGGGCCGTGCGGGGCGGGGCAGGGTTGCAGAGGTGAGGATGTAGTCTCTGGGAGGGGACATCTGTTGTGGAGATGCCCCCGCTCTCCCTGGGGTCCTCCCGCCCTGAGGTCCACCTTGTCCAGCAAGCCCATGAATGTGGTTCTTCGCTTCTCAGCTGGGCAGTCACTCTGGGCAGATTCCCTGGCGCCCAAGCCTGGGTTCACCGCCCCTCTGGCTGGTTCCCTACCCCCCCACACCCACCCTTTACCTGCTCTTCATTCCCCTCACCTGTACCAGGTGTGTTCTGACCCATTATCTCCTCTAGACCTTTGTCCCCCGAGGGCAGGAGCACAGTGATATTCAACCAAGTGTCCCCAGCAAACTGCCCTCCCCAGCACCTGGCCCAGAGGAGATGCTTTTAAAAGGTTTATTCAAGGAAGGATGGAAGAAACACAGCAATACCTATGCAGATAATTATAACATAATGCCAAAATGCCATGATTGGGGTTGGACCCATCATGGACTACAGAGTGGTCAGCTCTCTCTGCAAGGCTGGCCACATAGCTTGGTGACACTTCAGGTTTTTTTTTTCTTTTGGAAATTCATCAGAAGCTATGCTTTTTTTTTTTTTAATTGAAGTATAGTTGATTTATATTGTTGTGTTAATTTCTGTTGTACAGCAAAGGGATTCAGTTACACATATACATAAATATTTTTATATTCTTTTTCCTTAGGGTTTATCTCAGGATACTGAATATAGTTCTCTGTGCTGTACAGTAGCACCTTGTTTATCCATCTATATATAATAGTTTGCGTGTATCAGTCACTCAGTCCTGTCTGTCCCTTTGCGATACAATGGACGGCAGTCCGCCAGGCTCCCCTGTGCATGGGATTTCCCAGGCAAATGAACTGGAGTGGGTTGCCATTTCCTTCTCCAGGGGATCTTCCCGACCCAGGGATCAAACCCATGCCTCTTACATCTCCTGCAGTGCAGGAGGGTTCTTTATCACTGAGCCACCTGGGAAGCCCCAACTCCCAGCCCATCACTCACCACTCCCTTTGCCCTGGGCAACCATGAGTGTGTTCTCTGCTGTGTCTGTGAGTCTGTTTATGGTTTGTGGATAGTTCATTTGTGAACCTATGAACTGAGATTGGAACAGGACAGTCCCATAGAAGGAGGCGATATTGTCTGTATCCACAGTCCCACCTAGAGCCTGAGCATGGCTTCCTATCTCAGTGACCCTGACGGCATCAGCAAGTTCCAGTTAGTTAAGATCCACAGTTCAGGTAACGAAACGGGCCAGAATCCCCTCTGCTTACATCGCCTGTGATCTTCCACGTCTACGACTCCGTATCGCAGTGTTGTAGGAAAATGTGTCGTGGTGTCTCCCTCTTGCACAATGACTCCACTCACCCTGAAATACTCGCCGTGGGGAGGCGGCATCTAAGGAGGGAAGCGCTCATTCCAAGGAGGTCACCGGAACCCTGCAGACGCCACGACTTCCGCTTTACTGCTCCAGACGCCACGACTTCCGCTTTACTGCTCCAGACGCCAGGACTTCCGCTTTACTGCTACAGAGAACCCGACAACTTCCTGTTTCAAGGCAGCAGCAACAGCTTCTAAACAACCTAACAGTGCAAAACTGTATCACCGGGGTTAGGTTTCCAGAAGAAAGCGATCATCTCCTTTGGAGTCTTAGAGAAAAGTGGAATGGATCACTCCTCTATATATTAAGACCATAGCCGTGGGGCTCCCCGGGTGGCTCAGGGGTTAAGAATCCACCTTGTAATGCAAGGGACATTGCTTCGATCCCTGGTCCGGGAAGACCCCACACGCGGCGGAGCAACTAAGCCCGTGGAGCAACTAAGCCCATGCGCTGCAACTACCGAGCCCACGTGCCCTACAGCTCGGGCTCTGCAACAAGAGGAGCGACCACGAAGCCTGCACACAGCAACGAAGAGTCGCCCCTGCTCGCGGAAACCAGAGGAAGCCGGTGTGCAGCAAAGCAGACTCAGCATGGCCGAAAAATAAAAGATCTTAAAAAAACAAAAGAATCTTTAAAAGAAGGAATGAATGAATGAAAGAATGAAGAATGGGATGAATTCTCCTATTGGGGTGGCCTGGACATAGGTTTTTTTTGTTTTTTTGAGGTTTCATTGGAGGCAGGAGGGTGGACAAAATGCTAAAGTTGCTCTCACCACCTCCTTCAGCTCTGGGACTCCACCTTGAACGGTGGTCTGGTCCTCACGTGTCTCGCAGGCCTTCAGATCAGTGCAGACCGGCAGCAGGTGGCCTGGCGTGAAACCAGCTGTGTCACACAGCGAGTGACAAGACTTAGAGCAGGATCTTGGGGGGAAGCCCGTTAACTGTCAGTCGTGGCGGCCGCAGGCGCCACCGACGGCCTTTCCTTAGATGCGGGCCCACCGTGGGCAGTATTCCTGGCTGTTTTCCAGGGAACATGAATGGGAACCAAGGGTCCTCAAGGACTCTCGTCCAGGCAGGCTCCTGGTGGAGCCTCACCCTCGGGTGAATCAGGAAGTAGCAATAGGGGATTAGGAGGGTAACCTGCAAATCTACACCTGAGGTTGTCAGGTGGCGGTTAAAACAGTGGATTTTTAAAACGTGGATGCTTGCTCGTGTCAGTTTTGAAAGATACACTGTGCTGAAGTGAAGTTAGTCGGTCTCAGGGATCATATATAAACATGTGTCTGATACAGGTCCACGCTGGAAATAAACCATGAACTAGGGATGCCAGTCAACGGTCTGGACAGGAATGACCCTCACGACCTCTAGGTTTTTTTTCCCTCACAGATGCTCGCAGTTTGATTTGACCAGATTCTGGCATTCGCAATGAAATCTTCCCATTATTTTTTTTTAAGTTGTAAAGTTTGATTTGATGCTTTCTGAAAGAAAGCTGATGCTACCACCACAGGCCTATTTTTGCTATTTCTCAAATCTATCAGACGAGTAAGGTGTCTAAGTTCTACTTTTTAGAGGGAAAAGTCAGCTCAGTGTATATAAACCTTTTAACATTGTTTTTCTTTTTCTTTTTGTGGTCATGTCGTGGCTCATGGGATCTCAGTTCCCCAACCTGGGATTGAACTGTTGCTTTTAATGGCGAAAGCATGGAGTCTAGCCACTAGACTGCTGGGGAAGTTCTTGTAGAAACCTCTCAATGCTTACATCACCGTGAAGTGACAGGACCTCCTCACTCTGCACCTCTGATCTGTGACCTATGTCTTGCTTTGAAACATCACTAACTATGGGGCTTGAGTGCAATGCCTCATGAACCACGGCAGAGTGGTTCTTAGTATCGGCTCTAAGGAAATGCCTTTCAGGCTAATGACAGTAAACTGACTCGCAACAAGCAATTTCTAGACTCCTTTCTCCACCAGTAATTTCCATTCCACTCAGGCGAGGTAGATCCTTCTCTTTCCACGTTCAGTGATCAGCACTGTTGCAAGGCAAGTACAACATGTTTCTGTCAATCTGTGCTCCTGCCGAGTCATGCTCGGCGTCATCACCGAGTCCTGGAATGTGCAAATCTGTAATCGGTTTTCAGACGATGAGTTACGACGTCAACACAATTATACCAACCTTGAAGAGCAGGAAAATGCAGCCAGAACTAAAAAAGAATGCTTGGGCGCTGGTTGGGGCAGGTGGGACACAGCTTGCTGTGTGAGGGACAAGTGGCGCTTCAGCTAGCCAAGGCTTTAGGTTCATTTGGTATTTCAAATAAATGGAACTTTAGAGGACTTTGAAGTGTAATTTTAAGATTAAGATTAATTTAATGTAAATCACATTTACATTAAAACCTCTGTAAGTACACTATATGCACGCGTGCTCAGTTGCTGAGTCGTGTCCAACTCTTTGCGACCCTATGGACCTCACCAGGCTCTTCTGTCCCTGAGATTCTCCAGGTGAGAACACTGGAGTGGGTTGTCATTTTCTCCTCTAGGGGATCTTCCCAACCCAGGGATCGAACCTGCGTCTCCTGTGTCTCCTGCATTGGCAGGAGGATTCTTTACCACTAGCGCCACCTGGCAAGCCCAAGTACACTATATCTGTCATTAAAATGTCTTAATATCTGTGTTAACACATTCTCATAATTTTTAACACCAAGGAGAGTCAGAGTCGTAAAACATTATAATTTCTAAGAAGTATGCTGTGTGTGTGTGTTTGTTGCTTAGTTGTGTCCGACTCTTTGCAACCCCATAGACGGCAGCCCACCAGGCTCCCCCATCCCTGGGATTCTCCAGGCAAGAACACTGGAGTGGGTTGCCAATTCCTTCTCCAAAAGGAACTATAGAAAGAAAGTGAAGTCGCCCAGTTGTGTCTGACTCTTTGCGACCCCATCGACTGCAGCCTACCAGGCTCCTCCATCCATGGAATTTTCCAGGCAAGAGTACTGGAGTGGGTTGCCAGTTAGTAGTAATTAATTTTAGTGCATCACAAACTGCCATGATGAACAAGAAATAACTGCTTATCATTTGGCAAAGGTGGAAAGAGGAGCTGGCGGGGGCCGGTGGGCCGCTTCACTCTGCTGGAGGAGGGACCACACGCTGTGTGCAGTGGTCTTCCGGGAGGTAAGGCCACAATGCCGGCTGGCTTAATTCTGAGATGGCCTTCATTGTAAAGAGTACCTTCAATCTAATAATAGCTTGACTACAGAAGGAAAAAACACTGCCATCATATATGTCCACATTCCTTTAAAACATTTCCCTGATTTCCCTTAAATTCATAAATGTTACATAAGGTAACATTTATGCTGTGTGCAAAGTTTAAGAAACATGCATGTAGTTCCACCCTCAAACTTCCTCTTCGAGGAATTTTTCCTAAAGAAAACTCAGAAACATAGCAAAAAGTAATCCATGGGAAAACGGTCACCATTCTGAAAGATAAATTAAGACAAATACAAGTAAAGCATGGCGCAGCCGCATGAATGGATGTTTGCATGAGTGCTCAGTTGCAAAGTCGTGTTTGACTTTTTGCAACTCCATGGACTCTAGCCTGCCAGGTTCCTCTGTCCATGGGATTCTCCAGGCAAGAATACTGTCGTGGGTTGCCATTTCCTCCTCCAGGGGATCTTCCTGACCCAGGAATCGAACCTGCATCTCCCGTGTCTCCTGCATGGGCAGGTGGATTCTTTACCAGTGTGCCACCTGGAAAGCCCAACTGGATGTTTGGTCACCATTAAACTCAGCCTTAGAGAAACGGAAGGTTGCTTGCAACATACCTTCTTAGGGGAGAAAACTGCTAACCCAGCACATGGGGAGCCCAGGAAATGGGGAAGGAAACTGTGTCCAAAATGGCACACCCTGCCCATTTCTAGGCTGTCCTCACACCATTCACAAGCCCACAGCCCGTCTTGCAGATGGAGCATGAGAAAAGACAGTTTTTCAAACACTGTGTTATGTTGAGAATACGCTTCAGAACTACAAGCATTTTGGACAGAAACTATTTCTCAGACTCTGAAGCCATTACATGATCTCTGATGTGTCACGCCATAATGGCCATGTGGCTCCCAGAGTAGGATCTTTAAGAATAAATGATGAAGCGGTGCATGAACACGTGATGTGCTGAAACACAGACAGATACACCGAAGGGGCAGAGACCCAGTGTGTTTGGGGTGGCTCCTCTCCAAGGACATAGACAGCAACTTTTGTACTGAAAGCACTGCTCATTTCAGAGGAAAGTTGTGTGCTTGCTGGATATTTTTAGATTGCCAGAAGGTTCAAAGGAATCACGTAAGGCTGTCACTATAAAAATGAAAGCAAGCCTAACCTTGGTATGATATTTCTGCGATAAACAGCAAACCGCGGAATAAGAATTTAAAGCCCTATTTGAAATCACGTGCTACAAACCCATGTCCCTTTCAAAGTCCGACCCCCATCAGCTGGCAGAGTTCGGGACCACCCTCACAAAACGCGCGTTCTCCATGACAGCTTGCTGTTCTCTCATTACCAACATCCTTGCTGGCTCCCTGAGATCAATAGAACTGCTACGTATCTACATAAATCTGAGAGGCAGATCCATTCACACATCAAGTTTACCTGATCTTGCTTTTCAGCTGAGCAGCAGAATTGAAAAGGATTTCGGAGAGCATGTGAAACAGGAAGATTAAATTCTGTCCTATGTGTATCGTGAACAAAAGTGCTAAGTTGGCACCGATGTCCTTTTTAGTCTCGGTGTCAGGATGATAAAGGTCGCGGGTGCAGGCCCCGGGCACAGGGGGGATCTGCTGGGTCAGCACCTCGGCGACTCCAGGGCCAGCTGCTTTAGGAGGGGAGGCAGGCCTGGGGCACAGCGGGGGTCTGAAAGTGAGTGTGAGCAGGACAGGGCAGCTGTGTGAGGGGAGTGTGAGAGCGGGTAAGTAAGAGTGGGCGTGTCTCACGAGGTGGGGTGTGTGCACGTGTACAGAGACGTGCCTGCTTCAAACGTCCGCGTAAGCAGCACAAGTCAAGCGTGGCCCTCCTACCGCGCTAGGCGGCCTCTGTGTGCCCCTCGGCCTGCGTCTGGAGGCGGGTGTTGGTGCTGCTGCTCTGAGACCCATTTCATCCACTGGACCTGGGTCTCTGCCAGCCCTTCGCTGACGGGAGGAGGCCCGTACCTGCCCTCAGCCATGAGCACCGAACGCGGTCTTTCACCAAGACCGGGGTCCATGGACTGACTACGATGGGGCTGCGAGTCTGAGCTTTCAGGCCTGCACAGATCCCCCTCAACCCCGCCAGCTACCTAAGGCCCTGCTTCTGGGCTGATGCTCGGAGGGGCCCTGGGACCCAGCTGGCCCGACTTCCAACAGCAAAGAGGCAGGGTGGGCATTCCCTACACCCTGGCTCTCATCCACCACGGGCCACACGGACTGTTACGTGGAAGCAGACGGAGCTGGGGGAGCACCACTCCATGGGAGGCCGGGAGGATGTGGAGTCACGTGAGGGACAGAAGGACTGACGTGTAAAAGACATCATCAGTTCTCATGACAATGGTATATGAAGAGTCTAGAGGTCAGCGGCACCAAGTACAGAAAATTAATCAGAGGACTGACAGAATGCTTCACCCCCAGGATTTTGCTTGCTCCTTGGAAGAAAAGCTATGACATACCTAGACAGTATATTAAAAAGCAGAGACATCACTTTGCCAAAAAAGGTCCGTCTAGTAAAAGCTCTGGTTTTTCCAGTAGTCATGAATAGATGTGAGATGGACTATAAAGAAAGTTGAGCACCGAAGAATTGATGCTTTTGAACTGTGGTGCTGGAAAAGAGTTTTGAGAGTCCCTTGGACTGCAAGGAGATCCAACCAGTCCATCCTAAAGGAGATTAGTCCTGGGTGTTCACTGGAAGGACTAATGCTGAAGCTGAAACTCCAATACTTTGGTCACCTGATTGGAAGAGCTGACTCATTGGAAAAGACCCTGATGCTGGGAAAGATGGAAGGCAGGAGGAGAAGGGGACGACAGAGGAAGAGATGGTTGGATGACATCACCGACTCAAAGGACATGGGTTTGAGTAAGCTCTGGGAGTTGGTGATGGACAGGGAAGCCTGGCGTGCTGCAGTCCATGGGGCTGCAAAGAGTTGGACATGATGGAGCGACTGAAGAACAACAACAGAAGGATTTGAGATTCCTTAAGACACACAGACAAACCAAGTTATCTCCCACCGTTAGGATAAGAGGAAAGGCCATGGATGGCTTGATGATATTTATAGGTCCTGGGTCCAGCAGGTAGGGTTCTCACCTGAAGCCATTCCCTCAAACAGAAAGAAGGGCGTCTACATACTGCCTCCCCTTAGCTTATTTTACTGTTCAAATCAATACATTAACCCTGTAAGCAATAATATAAGCCCTTGCAGTTCTTGCAAGATATAAACCATTGCAGGATGCTTGTAAGCTCTTGTTTCATTATGAGGCAAGATTTCTTACCTCTGTTTTTCCGATGGGACCCCAGAGACCCTGTGTCAGAGACTGGAAGCCATGATGACAGGCATGACTACAGAGTTAAATACAGGGGCTGTGTGGGAAGCCTCACACGGCATAAGCTGTGGCCTCGGAATATGTGCATTCATTCATTCATTCAATGCATGCTTGTGCGTGTGTGCATGCGTGCTAAGTCGCTTCAGTCATGTCCGACTCTTTGCAACCTCATGGACTGTAGCCCTTCAGGCTCCTCTGTCCGTGGGATTATCCAGGCAAGAATACTGGAGTGGGTTGCCATCCCCTCCTCCAGGGGATCTTCCTGACCCAGGGATCGAACCCGTGTATCTCATGTCTCCAGCATCGGCAGGCAGGTTCTTTACCACTAGTGCCACCTGGGAAGCCCTCAATGCATGCTTCCTGAGCATCAATTCTTGTGTCCATTTCGGTGGTTTGTAACGACTACACAAAGCCATGCTAAGAGCCCGCCCTCTGGGCTGCAACAGTCAATACTCAATCCGTCAGTACTCAATCCTGCTGTCCACTGGACTAGCATATCTCAGGATTACGTTTCATTCTTGCAGCAGTTAATTAGGCTGCTGTGGAAATGGCATGGCCTTTCCAAACACCCAAACAGCACAGCAGCTACTGAGGAGCCTGCAGGGAGGAGGACTGTGTATCAGGCTGAGAACCCTGGATGGTGACCTCAGAAGCGTGGTCTGGTACATCCGTGCCAGACTCCCCATCACACACGTCTCCCAGCCAGGGTCCCTGACCTCCTTCCTCTTTCCCCTGCCCAAGTTCATTTCCTCTAGAAGAAAGGCCATTTACAATTCATATACATATATTACAGAAAGGGGAAATGACTGAGCAATGGATCAGCACATCAACACAGGTGAAGCGAATGAATGACAGGTGGCCCAGGGACGTGGCCAGTTGGGGGTGGAGCCCCAGGTGGGAACAGTGCCGTGAGCAACAAAGGAAAAAGGAGGCGAAGAGATGCTCCTTGTCACAGATCACAGGAAAGATGGGGGCTTCTCAATTTGCTTTGCAAAACTGTGAAACCCTTATTCTTAGATGTGATGCTGCTACTGCTGCTAAGTCGCTTCAGTCGTGTCCGATTCTGTGCTACCCCATAGACAGAAGCCCACCAGGCTCCCCCGTCCTTGGGATTCTCTAGGCAAGAACACTGGAGTGGGGTGCCATTGCCTTCTCTTCTTAGATGTGATAAACAGCCATAAATGTGTGCCCATTGTCATTCACAAACAGATTCTGGAGCTAATTCAACTTTCATTTGCAAGGAATAATTGAAAAACAAACAAACAAACAAACGAACAAACAACCGATAAATCTCAAAATCACCCAAAAGGGGGACTCCTTTACCGCAGTCTCCCCAGGTCGGGGTGGGGAGGGCAAGTGAGGACAGGCTGTGGATGGAATTTCAGTTTGTACTTCGCTCCTTCCCCACTTCGAGTGCCTCCCTGGCGCACAAGCTGTTCGTTTTGCCTCCAAATGCCGGGAGAACCGGTGGAGACCCAGCAGTAAGTTCTAGGTCTCTGTGTACAGTTAGTGCAAGAGGTTCCTTTCAGCCTCTCTCATCACACATCACAGCTGCGCACCCTGGGTGCCCTTTCTCCAGGAGGCTGAGACGCCCTGCCTGCTGTACTCAGGGTTCTGTTCGTCTGGGTGAGCAGCTAGTCTCTTCCACCTCTGGAGCTCGACCCTGGGTCCTGATATTCCCAGCTTCCGCTTAAACTGACCCGACACCCACCGGAGTGAGCTCAGTGCCGGAGGTCTTCCTGGACAGCTGTCCACAGCTTCTACTCCCAAAACAGTGGGAGGCAAAACCACTCTGAAACATCCTCCTGTCTCTTACTGGAAGCATAACCTTCATATGAAAATCTCATTTAGAGACTTCCCTGGTGGCTCAGATGGTCGAGAATCTGCCTGCAATGTGGGAGACTTGGGCTCGATCCCTGGATCAGGAAGATTCCCTGGGGGAGGGCATGGCAACCCACTCCAGTATTCTTGCCTGGAGAATCCCATGGACCAGAGGAGCCTGGTGGGTTACAGTCCGTGGGGTCACAAAGAGTCAGACACGACTGAGTGACTAACACCTCCACTTTCTCATTTAGAAGGCTAGCTAAATAATTATTTATCAACTTCTGGGTTTTTGGCTGAAACATGTTTCAAAACTAGAAAAAGTCAGGCCATTTGGGTTTAATTCTCCTGCTGAGTGGCCCTCTCCTCATCACCTTGGATAGGTCTTCCTAGTGAAGCAGGAGGCCCCAGTCCTTGAGAGGAGACTGCCCTTGGCCCAGGAGGGCGGTGTCTGCAGGCCAGGACTGCGTCGGGGTCCAGCTCAGGGAAGAGTCTTCAGTTGTCTGAGTCTGTGTTATACTTGGGCTGTGAATGGATGGGCTTCCGTCATCTTGTCATCCACAGGAAATTAAACTCTCTTTCAAAAGGTGCTGGGCACATAAGCAATTCTCTCTCTTCTGCAGAACATGACCGGAGCTCCTCTGAGCCGTCCTGTGGCCAGCGAGCTGCTGTCACCGTGTCACCTGCTTCACATCCTGGCAGGTGCCACTCGACTGACTGTGAGTATGTAAAGAACACGCTGGGCTCAGAAGGCAAGACCTATGGTCGAACTGCGGGACACTGGGCCTCCGTAAAAACCTGGGGGATCGAGGCTAACCAGCTCACCAGCACATACCCCAAAGGGTCCAGGAAAGGAGTCCTAAGGGAGACCCACTCAGTGTCAGAACCATCCTCCTGGACTCTCACCGTAACTGTTCCTTTAGGTGGGTTTGCTTGTTTTTTTTTCTTAAACTCATTTTATAGAGGTAGGGAACTGAGACTCCGAGATTCCGAACCTTTGGAAGATCGTACCGCTGGTAACTGCTCTAGCTCAGGCATGCATCCAGGTTTGAATGGCTCCGTCGTAACGATGGTGACCATCTTCACGTTTACCGCGTGGTGATGATTCAGCACTTTGTGTCTTAAAAAGGGGAAGAGAGGAACTTCCCTGGTGGTCCAGTGGCTCAGACTCCCCCTCCCAAAGCAGGGGGC
Organism: Bos taurus; assembly: GCF_002263795.3. Taxonomy (NCBI): domain Eukaryota; kingdom Metazoa; phylum Chordata; class Mammalia; order Artiodactyla; family Bovidae; genus Bos; species Bos taurus. The sequence goes on from NC_037336.1 coordinate 97,030,158, forward strand.
CTGGGTTCGACCCCTGCTTGATCAGGGAACAAGATCCTGCATGCGGAAACAAAGACTGAAGATCCCGAGTGCTGCTCCTAAGACCTGGTGCAGCCACGTCAATGAGTAAGGGAAGAGAAGAAGGATCCGTGTCTGTTCCTCACCAGCACTTGCGCTGGGGTGACATGCCTGATGTTTCCTATAGTCAGCCTAAGAGTCCTGCACGTCACGCAACTTCCAGGTGAGAAAATCTGGACTCAGCGACTCTCACAGTGTGCAGGGGATGGGGGCTGTCAACTACTCACTCGTTCCCTCCTTAGTCCCAGAGGCAGTGACCCGCGCCCCACAGGTGACACTGGGGAGCTGCAGGCTGGCTTCAGGACCCAGGGGGGCCCGAACCCCTGGTCCAGCCGAGTTCTTCCCCTGCTCCGTGGCCCCGGATGCTGTCACAGCCCGGTTCTCCTGTGAGCCGAGTTCTTCCCCTGCTCCGTGCCCCCGGGTGCTGTCACAGCCCGGTTCTCCTGTGAGCTCAGGGTCATCATCCCTGGACTTGCTCTAAGCAAAGCCTCCAGGATGAGCTGAGCTGCATGCTAAGCAGACAACACCATCTAGAAAAGGCATCGTTGAGTCTCAATAAAAATATTTGCATAACAAAGTTACAGAAAGGGGAAGTTTACTTTGGAAATGTTAATATGCAATGAGCTAGACAAATAGTGTGTTTGGAGCGGTCTCTGCCAGCCTGTCATGCCCACGTAGTGCAGAGAAACAGGTGACTCAAGCCAGACGTTTTTACTTGGCACTTGAACTAAATCACTTGGAGCAGCTCTTGTCAGCCTAGTTTTATGGGAAAAAACCAACAATTTTGGAGGAGAAAAGGGAACTCTTTATACCAGAGAGTAAATTTGTCTATATTCATGCAAGTGTACGTGGTTTAATTTTTGCTTTTAAACTCCAGTGTTGGCTTTTTGGCTCCCGAAATCAAAATATTCAACATTATTTTTGGGTTCATATACAGGCAAGTGGGCTTCCCAGGTGGCTCAGTGGGTAAAGAATCTGCCTGCAGTGCAGGAGACACAGGCAGATTTAATGCCTGGGTTGGGAAGATCCGCTGGAGGAGGGCATGGCAACCCACTCCAGGATGCTTGGCTGGAGAATCCCATGGACAGGGGAACCTGGTGGGCTCCAGTCCATAGAGTCACAAAGACACGATGGAAGCGACTGGGCATGCGTGCATCCAAACAGGCAGTGCAAGCAGCAGCTCTTCTCAGTGAAGAAATACTCTCACCATAAACCAGCAGGTGGCACTGTTCACTTATCGTAGATCCTGCGGGAGGGCCAAGGCAATTGCTAAAATAACAAGCATGTTTTCTGGAAATAAAATAACCAGTAAGAGCTGGGAAAGGATTGTTTTCTTTCACAGGTGTCTCCAAATCAAAGCTGAAGCATGAACAACAATTCACTCTTGGTACGGCCTCCCACGCAGTATTTTCTTCTAAAACTTTAGCACCGTCGGAAGCATTCCTTCTAAGCCGTGTTTGCACCTCAGATCTAACTGCCTGACCCCGTAAACATTTAGTGGTTGATTCAGCTTATAAAGTACATTGGCATTTTCAGATACAGGCAATGGAGTTTTCTAGTATTTCAGCCTGAATCAGAAAATGATACTGTTGCCTACTTAGAAACACACAGAAACAATCACAGGTGCTTAGAATACTTTGGCCACAATTTGCGAAGGGCAGACTCATTGGGAAAGACCCTGATGCTGGGAAAGACTGAAGGCAGAAAGAGAAGAGGGATGACAGAGGTGAGATTGCTGGATGGCATCATCAACTCAATAGACATGATTTTGAGCAACTCTGGGAGTGAACAGGGAATCTTGGCATGCTGCAGTTCACGGGGTCGCAAAGAGTTGGACATGACTTAGCAACCTAACAACAGTAACTTAGAAATGAAACATTAAGGCAAGTCTCTAAAAATATCTTAAATGCTAACACATTATTTACACCAGGGGCATAGACTTATATATTCACACAGTCAGTGCTCAATAAATACTTTGTAATGAAAAAGAATAGCAGTGATCCTTTACGAACATAATGCCCTAGACATGGGCTCGTATGCTTTGCGCCGTGTCTCGCTCAGTCCCCTCTTTTAGCCTATTTTTGGGCTTCCCAGGTGGTGCAGTGGCAAAGAATCTACCTCCCAATGCCCCAGGCACAAGAGATTTGAGTTTGATCCCTGGGTTGAGAAGATCCCCTGCAGAAGGAAATGGCAACCCACTCCAGTATTTTTGCCTGGGAAATCCCATGGACAGAGGAGCCTGGAGGGTTACAGTCCACGGGGTCACAAAGGGTCAGACATGACTTGGCGGCTAAACCACAACAAGGGCCCTTTCAGAAGCCTGAAGTCTTAGGCAGAAAAGGAGGCTGAAGAGATGGCCAAATGGCCTTCCCTTGGGAAGTGAGGGTGGATTAGCAATATTTGTCTGAGTCCAAGGACAACAGAGTTCTCTCCCCGTGCAGCACCAGAGGGAGTGTGATAGAAGAGTCTGGAAGGGAGCAGGGTTTCACCGCTGCACTGAACCGCGAGGACAGCCACCACCGTTGCACACTGTGCTGGGTGCTGGGCCTTGTGTTAATTCCATCTTGCCACACTAAGCAACGTGCGACAGTATTTGTGATTTTCCTCAACCTTGTTGAGTTTCCTTCTCTGAAATGCCTGTTCTTTACTAGCTTTCCTTTTGTGCCTGAGCCACTGAAGGCAGTGACTGGAGAAAAGCAACGCGCGTAGAGAAAGAAGGGCCTCCTTTGCTTTGGGTGATGATGAGACGAAATAGCTGGAAATCCATCGGATGAGCCTTTACTCTGCAGGCAGCCCTGGGGAAGGTGAGGACTCTCTTGCACCACAAGCAGGAATGTCAGGGCATTACTCAGTGCGATTCTGAATCAATACTCACACGGACACCTAAGTGTTCATTAAATGCTCACTTAAACACACTGAATTCTCGACATATATGAAGATACTTCAAAGAGCAAAAAGAATCAATCTTTCCTAAACAACGAACTAGGAGGTGTAGAATTTCCATCCAAAACTTGCAGAAAAGTGGTCAGAAGAGAGTCAGATATTGGCAGTTATGCCTGGAGTTTAACCACTTTCTGGGTCATAACCAATGCCCTGAGCCCATGTAGTAATTACGTTCACTCAAATTTAAGAAGGATCAGCATGAGGGTGCTTAGAGTACTTTGTAAGTTCTACAGATGACGTTCCCTTTTCCTTAACAGAAGAACATGGAAGACCTTTGAGATCACAGAAGGCTACATGTACCTCTCGGTCCTGTTTCCAAAGCTGGTTGTTGCACACTGTTCTACAGGAACCATATTAGGTAATCAGATAAAAAGTGAAAGGTGCATGAAATTAACCTAAGAAGAATTTACGTGCAGGGTCTACACAGAACAAATCACACAAAGAGTAGAGAAGTGAGCTAACATTTTGAAATATGCTTTTTGAAATTCTAGATGATCTGGTTTATTCTAGATTCAGTACATGAGTCAGATTTAATATCAGTGGTGGTGAAAAGATTTTTGTTATATTCTCAGACAAAAGAGTGGATATGATAATGGACAAAGAATTAGAATTTAGTGAATTTTAGAAGTAAAGGGTTTTGATAAAAAAGAATGAAAGATTCTCCGGACTCTTAGTATAGGGCTACCATTAACAGATGGTACCATGGAAACATATACAGTGAAGAAAACACCTTTAGATTTAACTACAAGAAATCATTTGTGATAACTAGTGAGGGATCCACAGCAAAGATAACGAGCAACGATTCCAACTTATTTCAGCAGTTGAAGGCAAAAACAATAGCCACCCAAAACAAAAAAAAAACCAGGAAAACAAAAATAGAACTAAAATTCCAAGAAACTTTATGCCTTTCTCCTTTCTTTATTGGACTAATATCTGTAAACTTCCATGTAGTTCTTCTGTTTATACTCCATCTTGTTTCTTTATTCCTTTCTCTATATTCAAAGAATTAAGGCAAAGGAAGAAATTTAAGGAGAAGAAAGGAAGAAAGAAGGGGAAAAAAAATGTCCTGGAGGCAAATGACATATTTTTAAATCGGCTTCTTCCTCTAGGCTGGTAATTTCCAAATGAGGAGTCGTGCTCTGGCCTTGTGTTCCAGACGCCCATAAATAAATGGGGATGATGCCAGCGACGGCCCTCTTTCAGTGTAGCAGGCATCAGCTGCCACATCACTCACAGCCCGTGGACCAAAATATGAGACAAGCTGGGCTTGCGATCAGGCATTTTGTTTGTGGCTTTTAGAAAGCGTTTATATTTCCTATAAATCCACTCACTTCTCAGTATCGTGTTAAGTGAAAAACGCACTGACGACAGAAGACCTTGATCCATCAAGAGCGGCGGCACTCTCAGGACGGCCCTGATGGCTGCAATGGGCTCAGGGACACCAGCATCCTCAATTCATCACATCCGGGCACGGGTCTGGCTTGCCTTCCTCACCTGGGAAGGTGTGGCCGCCGAATGCACAGTGGGGCCTCAGAGTCCGTCTTTCTTGTCCAGCACCTGAAGGGCCATGCTCACGCCCTTACCTCACTGTCCCACATGCAGGCTGTCAGCATTGAGTGGAGAGAGCTGACAGATGCTGCGGGACTCCCAGCTCACTAGTGAGCAGGGAGGGGAGGGCTCGCCTTTAGTGACCCAGTGTAACCATCTGAGTTTTACTTGGGAGACCTTGTACACTTATCTGGGCTTCCTGGGTGGCGCTAGTGGTAAAGACAGTAAAAGTCGCTCAGTTGTGTCTGACTCTTCGCAACCCCATGGACTATACCGTCCATAGAATTCTCTAGGCCAGGATACTGGAGTGGGCAGCCTTTCCCTTCTCCAGGGGATCTTCCCAACCCAGGGATGGAATCCAGGTCTCCCGCATTGCAGGCGGATTCTACACCAGCTGAGCCACGAGGGAAGCCCTCCCATGCTAATGCAGGAGATGTAAGAGACACTATTTCAATCCCTGGGTCAGAAAAGTCCCCTGGAGGAGGGCATGGCAACCCACTCCAGTATTCTTGCCTGGAGAATCCCATGGACAGAGGAGCCTGGCGGGCTACACTCCATACAGTTGCACAGAGTCAGACATGACTGAAGCAAGTTAGCACACAGGCATGTACGCTTATCCATGTGTGAAGAATACTTCACCTGAATGGCGATAGTCTGTGTTTGTCAAGCTCTGGAATGAGGATGACAAAGTACATCTCAAAAGGCCTTGATCTGGGGCCAATGACAAATAAAACATTGATAGATTTAGATGCCTTGTCAATCCCAGGCTGGGGCTTTTCAAGTTCCCTGGCCTCATTTTAAAGTTGCCTCTTTAGAGATGCCTTCTCTGAGCACTCTCATTGGAGCAGATCCCATCCCGCCTCCCCACCGCCCACCAGTCTCTCTCGCTGCATCCTGTTTGACCCCTCAGAGGACTTCACCTGCCACCGTTTGTCTGCAGGAGGGCAGGCACTCTGTCTGGGCTTTATAATTGTATATCTATTGGCTAGAAAATTACAGAGATAGGCAGTGCTGAATCAATATCAGCTGAATGAATGAATTCAATTTTCATTATTAAGTTTCTGGGTTTTTTAAAAAAGAGTCTACAGACTAGATGTGCACGAGCCAAAGGTGTTTTTGAGAAAACGTGAAGAGAGTATGTGGACTGGGGTCCCGTGAGTGGGAACTAGCCTCCAGTTACTCACTCAACCTCAGACAGCAGTTCCAGCCCAAGTCACATCTTGTCCCAACAAGGGGAGTGGAGAATTTGGAGAGGATTTAGACGGGTCCGCTGAGAATAATCAAGTGTGGGAGGAATTAAGGTATCTATGAATGAATATTGGGCTTCCCTGCTGGCTCAGATGGTAAAGAATCTTGCCTGCAGTGCAGGAGACCAGGGTTCGATCCCTGGGTCGGGAAGATCCCCTGGAGAAGGAAATGGCCATCCACTCCAGTATTCTTGCCTGGGAAATCCCATGGACAGAGGATCCTGTACAGTCCATAGGGTTGCAAAGAGTCGGACACAACTTAGAGACTAAACAACAACAACTGGAAAAAGTAATAGTGAATTTGGAGCTTCATCATAGGCAAGTGTTAAGGAAGTGATGCCTGGGGATTTCTTCTATTTCTGTGAATTTCTATGGAGAAACCAATGTTTATCGAGCACTTAAGTACTGAGCTGGGCATTTCTCTCTCTCTCTCTGTGGCGTGCACACACACACACACACACACTTTAACATGGAGGAAACTGCATCGCAGAGCAGTTAGTATAACTACTTTACATCACTAGTAGGTGGCAGAGCAGCTGGGATTCAAACATCGGCTGCTCTGACTATAGAAGCCAGAGTCTTTCCACTGAACTGTGTCAGAGAACAGAGGCTGGAGAGGTGACACTGAGGCTCTGTGTTCCATGACTTCGCTCTCCCACACATCAAAGTGTGGCCTCCGCAATGTGACCACTACATTAAAACGGTATCGCTGCAGACGTTTACGCCCAAGATGAACGTTTACAACGCTTGTTGGCCCTGTCCACCACAGTCCCGCCTGAGGAGGCTGATGGAAGGCGCATCGGGTGGGCTGCAGGGAGAGGCGGCTCAGGCCTGTGTTCAGTGTGTATCCACAGCTGGTCTCACAGTTTCTCATCGCCCTCCTCTCTTGAGATCAGAGCCCCCAGCCGATTCACTTTTCATCTTTGATGCACCAGATCAAGGCCCAAGGCCCAGGGCTGCTCCCCACCAAACACGCCAAAGGCAGCTCACAGCTCTCCAGTGAGGTGTTTTCTCCTGGCAGTCAAGATTGCAATGGCATTTGGGGGTGATCAGGTTCATAGAGAATTACAAGGAGAGTAATTGGGTCCAGTTGCTCACAGTTTCATGCTTTGTAAAATACAGTCTGAAGTATAACAGATTAGACCCATTGCCAGCTCATGAATCCCGCCCCTGCCCCGCCAATTCACAAGGCACTTGTGTTCTTCGGACGACAGGGCATTTTTAAATCCTCATGTGGGGGCCCAGGATTTCCATGAGGTACTGTGGTCTGTCCCACCATCCTTCTAAGACAAGTCCCATGTCAGTTCCCAAAGTGGGAGTAGTGACAGCGATGTGTTTCACGCCTGCTTTTGGATGTTGGATGTTAAGGGGGACTACTGAGGAGGAGTGATGGCCATCCAGTTAATTAATGGAGAGTTTGAACACAAAACTGTAGGAATGTAAAGCTAATGTGAGCCTGGAGGGAAAAATGGATAAATAAAATGAAAAGAGGAAGAGGAGAAGAGATTGTTAATGAGGAAGAAAGGAAACAAAATGTCTGCTGCCTCTGAATTTCCAAGGTGAGGTGCTCAAGTACCTTAGTAATTATGTTATTACACATTGTCATGGAGCTGACACTATTCAGTTCAGTTTAGTTCAGTTGCTCAGTCATGTCTGACTCTTTGCAACCCCATGAACTGCAGCACGCCAGGCCTCCAAGGCTGCACGGGTGCAGGAGGGCCGAGAGGAGCTACTCCACGTTCAAGGTCAGGAGGGGTGGTGGTGAGGAGATACCCCTCCTCCAAGGTAAGGAGCAGCAGCTGCGCTTTGCTGGAGCAGCCGTGAAGAGATACCCCATGTCCAAGGTAAGAGAAACCCAAGTAAGACGGTGGGTGTTGCAAGAGGGCATCAGAGGGCAGACACACTAAAACCATGCTCACAGAAAACTAGTCAATCTAATCACACTAGGACCACAGCCTTGTCTAACTCAATGAAACTAAGCCATGCCCTGTGGGGCAACCCAAGACGGGCAGGTCATGGTGGAGAGATCTGACAGGATGTGGTCCACTGGAGAAGGGAATGGCAAACCACTTCAGTATTCTTGCCTCGAGAACCCCATGAACAGTATGAAAAGGCAAAATGATAGGATACTTAAAGAGGAACTCCCCAGGTTGGTAAGTGCCCAATATGCTACTGGAGATCAGTGGAGAAATAACTCCAGAAAGAAGGAAGGGATGGAGCCAAAGCAAAAAGAATACCCAGCTGTGGATGTGACTGGTGATAGAAGCAAGGTCCGATGCCATAAAGAGCAATATTGCATAGGAACCTGGAATGTCAGGTCCATGAATCAAGGCAAATTGGAAGTGGTCAAACAGGAGATGGCAAGAGTGAATGTCGACATTCTAGGAATCAGCGAACTGAAATGGACTGGAATGGGTGAATTTAACTCAGATGACCATTACATCTACTACTGCAGGCAGGAATCCCTCAGAAGAAATGGAGTAGCCATCATGGTCAACAAAAGAGTCTGAAATGCAGTACTTGGATGCAATCTCAAAAACAACAGAATGATCTCTGTTCGTTTCCAAGGCAAACCATTCACTATCACAGTAATCCAAGCCTATGCTGACACTAAAACAGTGCTTTAAACAAATTATCTTGTTGAATCCTCAGATATGCAGATGAAACCACTCTAATGACAAAAAGTGAAGAGGAACTAAAGAGCTTCTTTTGAGGGTGAAGGGGGAGAGTGAAAAAGCAGGCTTGAAACTCAATATTCATAAAACTTAAGATCACAGGATCCGGTCCCATCACTTCATGGCAAATAGGAGAAAATATGAAAGCAGTGACAGATTTCATTTTCTTGGGCTCCAAAATCACTGTGGAAGGTGAGTACAGCCATGAAATTAAAAGATGCTTGCTCCTTGGAAGGAAAGCAATGAGAAACCTAGACAGCATATTAAAAACAGAGACATTACTTTGCCAACAAAGGTCTGTCTAGTCAAGGCTATGGTTTTTCCAGTAGTCATGTATGGATGTGAGAGTTGGACTATAAAGAAAGCTGAGTGCCGAAGAACTGATGCTTTTGAACTGTGGTGTTGGAGAAGACTCTTGGGAGTCCCTTGGACTGCAAGGAGATCCAGCCAGTCCATCCTAAAGGAAATCAGTTCTGAATATTCATTGGAAGGACTGATGCTGAAGCTGAAACTCCAATACTTTGGCCACCTGATGCAAAGAACTGAGTCACTGGAAAAGACCCAGAGGCTGGGAAAGATTGAAGGCAGGGGGAGAAGGGGATAACAGAGGATGAGGTGATTGGATAGCATCACCGACTCAGTGGAAATGAGTTTGAGGAAACTCTGGGAGATAGTGAAGGACAGGGAAGCTTGGTGTGCTGCAGTCCATGGGGTCATATAGAGTTGGACATGACTTAATGACTGAACAACAACAAAAACCCCTAACTGGTAGGTATTAAAACTAATATCGTCTGCATTTCCAGTTGAGGAAACGGGAACATAGAAGTTGGATAGTTCACCCAAGATCACAGTTTATAGAATTTGGGATGAGAATTCAGATAGAACTGACTCAAGAATTTTACTATTCTTCTGAGTTACTGACAAGCCACTAAATTCATTCAGCAACATCATAACTCTATCTCTTGTCTGAGTTGCTAATAATCAGCAATTATTATGTACAATCTGACATGCGAGAGTGAAACACAGCTTCGAGATGCTTTGAACTATGGACATTAAAATATGTATGAATCTACCTATCTGTCATCTATTCATCATCTCTTCTCTGTCTCTGTCTTAGGATAAAGTTTCTTTGCTTCTGCTGTTTTCTACATTTAGGCATTTGGTGGGACATTTAAGGAGTATCAAGGAAGAAGGATAAACTATCAGGCTCTCTTGTTGAATTCCCCATTTCACTCCCAAAGCACAGATTTACACATGCTTTGTGTCACTGACTTGTTTTCGTTTCTCTGATATTTCGAGCAGACCATTTCTGCCTAGGCACGATCTGAGACCAAAATAAATCTTGTGAGTACATCTAAAAAGCAGAGTTCCCCCAGCTGGAGAGAAGTCTTGCTTTGAGGGGTGAGCTCGGAGTGTCCTGCAGAAGCGGGTGTGCTGGCGGCCCCAGTGTGGCTTGCACGCCGGTGTGTGGACGCAGGCTCACCTGGGCGTGATGCTTTGCATTACATCGCACTGTGTACGTGGGCACGTTCACTGTGGGGAGCATTTCCTCAAAGCCGCAAACCTCAGTCCTGGTGCCACACATGCCAGGCTCTCTCTTTTACTCACATGCTGAATGAGGTACATTAATAACAGACCCTTTTCTCCAAGGACTCCAGCTCTTCCCCTGACAGACGGCGCTGCCCGGATGGCACCCGGCTCTGAGAAGGGTAGAGGTGTCAGTTCCTGGTGTGATGGAGGGCAGGGGGGCGGGGTTGGCCGGGCGCCGGGCTCAGAGGAGGGGGCATCCTGGGCTCTGCACCTCTGTCAGCCCCCGGGTGGCACAGGGAGCCACTGCAGGCAACCACTCTCAGGGCAACAGCCAGAAATCCCGCTGACGCTTCCTGTGTTTCTGAGTGTGTTGCCCTGTGGCCTGTGATCGTTTGGAGGGTTTGTTCTACTCTGTGAGGGCTTTTTCACGTGTCTCAGGGTGATTTTTTGTCAACAGTTACTGCCTGGCTCAAGAATCAGCAATTCACATAGTCTAATAAGGTTCACGACAAAAAGCCTATATTCATATTTTTTCTTTTTTATTTTCCTGCCTGAGCTCTTCTACCTTTGAAAAATCTCCATCTTCTTGTGTGCATGGGTGTGTGTGTGAGTGTGTGTGTGCACATGCATGTTTAAAGCCAGGTCCTCCTGGGTCGATGACTGTGTGAGCCCCACATGGTTATTCTGCGGGTATTGCTGACCACATCCCTAGCGCTGCTGACCCACTGCTGGGGTGCCTTCTTCCTGAGGGCTAGGTGTACACTTTTGCCTCAAGACTGGAAGACCAGCAGACCCACTCAGGGGAGCTGGCTCGAGAGGGAGGAAGCATTGTTCATGCTCAAGATGTCACTTAAGATGTCACTTAAGATACTCCTCTTAGAAGACCAGCAGATGATGCTGGCTGACCTGAACGTGCCTTGATACTCCTCTTAGAAGACCAGCAGATGGCATGCTGGCTGACCTGAACGTGCCTTGAGTTAGGCGCCTTTCCTTTAATGAGCATGCTCTAATCACCAGGTTACACTGAATAGGCTGTAGGAGAAAACATTCATATTCTTGCTCCTTTAATGAATACATTTTAAGATTTATTCTCTTATTAACTCACCCAACAAATACTCATCAAGTGTGTGGTATGTGCCAGGTGCAGGGCTGGCTGCTGGGAGGCAGTGGGGCACAGGACAGGCGAGTTCCTGCCCTCAGGAGCTGACCGTAAGGTGTGGGCAGGCAAGCAGGGCACTGTACTGAAACTGTGTGCTTGGTGCTATCATGCGGGTGGGGGGGCGGGAGGCGGTGGTGATGGTGATGAGGGAGGGATCGAGCCAACACGGAAACGCAAAGCTGACGTCCCTGTCCTCCTATTTTACAAAAGCAAGACTCATCCTTTACCAATACAGTCTCACTGGAAAAGACCCTGATGCTGGGAAAGATTGAGGGCAGGAGGAGGAGGGGATGACAGAGGATGAGATGGTTGGATGGCATCACCGATACAATGGACATGAGTTTGAGAAAGCTCCAGGAGATGGTGAAGGACAGGGAAGCCTGGTGTGCGGCAGTCCATGGGGTTGCAAAGAGTCGGACGTGACTGAGCAACTGAACAAACAACAAATACTGGGAGACACTTGCTCCTTGGAAGGAAAGCTATGACAAACCTAGACAGTGTATTAAGAAGCAGAGACATCACTTTGCCAACCAAGATCTGTATAGTCAAGGCTATGGTTTTTCCAGTGGTCATGTATGGATGTGAGAGTTGGACCATAAAGAAAGCTGAGCGCCGAAGAATTGATGCTTTCAAATTGTGGTGTTGGAGAAGACTCTTGAGAGTCCCTTGGACTGCAAGATCAAACCAGTCCATCCTAAAGGAAATCAGTTCTGAATATTTATTGGAAGGACTGATGCTGAAGCTGAAGCTCCAATACTTTGGCCACCTAATGGGAAGAGCCAACTCACTGGAAAAGACCCTGATGCTGATTGAGGGCAGGAGGAGAGGGGGGTGACAGAGGATGAGATGGTTGTATGGCATCATCGACTCAGTGGACAAGAATTTAAGCAAATTCTGGGAGATATAAAGGACAGAGAGGCCTGGTGTGCCGCAGTCCACGGGGTCCTGAAGAATCTGACACGACTGAGCGATTGAACAACATCAACAGTCTCCACACTCACTCCTAGGGCAGAATCAACCCGAAAGACATTTTGAACAACTGAAGTAGCCCATTCCCTTGAACATAACACATATTTTCAGGGACTACCAAATTTTTACATGGAGTGTTAGATCAAATCTGCCGATAAAAATTTTATGCGATTCCTTTTAGGTTTGGTGTGCATTATTTAACAAGGTAGTTAAAGCCCACATTATTTTAAATCACCTAATGAAATATTTATTCCAAGTAAAGTCAATACTCATCATATTTCATATTATAAAGTGTTTACTATTTCTACCTCTTATTAACAAAAATTAAAATTATATGCTGGCTGCTGAGTCAGACATCTTTCTCACACACATACTTACATACTTCTACTTTAACGGCAGAAAACTTCTGACCACTAATAAAAATCATTTCTGAATTATTGCACATGATGCTTGCTTAGTTATTCACAGACACCTAACGCCAGAATGCATTTAATATACAAAAATGCACAAATAGGCACCAGCAAGTCTCCAGGCCATCCTTGCTTCCCAAATAACATAATTTCAGCTACATATAGTATTATTGTATTACACATTAAGCACAAGGAGAGAGAGATTTATTTTTGTTTTTAAACATTATGAAATGGATTCTGTATCATTTTAACCCTGATTTTCATAACCATCTTGCAAGGTGCATATCTGTTTTTCAGTGACATTTACAGTATTTGTTGAGATTCATACATTTACTTGCATTGAAAAATAAATCTGGTTTTCTGATTTTGTTGACTGGTTTGACTATGAGGACTGAGCTTGCTAATTACTTTTGTTAAGACATATTTTATTGGCAAAGGTGTATTGGAATAATGATATTTAAATTTTTAAAAATATTTTTAAATATATTAAACAAAGGGTTTATTCACTTACAAAGTAAAGGTATAATTGATAGTCACTTGCTAGAGCTTCATAAAGCCTTTTTGGTGTACTTCCCAGAAACTGAAAAAAAAATTACCACTCTGACTGGGCAACATATAAATCCTTTTTTGCCTAGTTCCTTGCTTCCCAAAATTCTGAAAATTAAAGTAGCTTCTGATGATAGACCACTATGTGATTTCTGGGCATATAACTGCAAAGGAATTTTTTTTTAATGAAATTATATTCTTAGAAAAGGATACCCTCCATTATAACCTAATTATAGAAACAAAGTTCTTTAGTGCTTATATTAATAAAAATTAAAGAGAAAGAATTCATATTGAACCCCTCCTCATTCTGCTGCTGCTGCTAAGTCGCTTCAGTCGTGTCCGACTCTGTGCGACCCCATGGACTGCAGCCTACCAGGCTTCCCCGTCCCTGGGATTCTCCAGGCAAGAACACTGGAGCGGGTTGCCATTTCCTTCTCCACCTCCTCATTCTAGTAGCCAGTAAAATATATTTATAACATCTTATTAAGGCATGCATTACCATTAACATTTTACTTCTTGTTTAACAAATATTCAACAAAATTTGTAATATATTTTTGCTTTTGATTAATTGTATAAGATTAATCATTTTAATGATAACTGGAAAACATTAATACTTAGAAACTCATGTCTGTTAATAAATTAAATTCAAAAAAATTACATATTTTGTAACAGAGATACACACTAGGTGATCAATAAAGGATTTTTAAACATGAAAGCAAACTGCATCAGAGACTGAGGGAAATGGAAGGAAAATACCAGGAGTAAAAGACAGGACACAAAGTCCCCACTGGTAAAGAGAAAGCTGCTCGTGTATTTAGAAAATGAATGATGTTGTACACCGACGGCTGATTCGTGTCAATGTATGGCAAAAACCACTACAGTATTGTAAAGTAACTAGCCTCCAAGTAAAATTAACAAATTAATTAAAAAAAAAAGAAAACGAGTGATGTAAATAAATATCAAATGCCTATACCTGTGGCATCTACTTCATTCATTTAAAAGAGTCCTATTTCACTTCTTAAAAAAAACTAGCAATTTCACTTTTTGCACATATTTATACTTAGGAACAATTTTATAGATCAATTAAAACACTTAGTGAGGAGGTATATAGTTTTTAAAATGTGGTTTGGGGGTATATCTGACTCTTTGTGATGCTGCCAGGCTCCTCTGTTCATGGGATTCTCCAGGCAAGAATACAGCAGTGGGTAGCCATGTCCTCCTCCAGGGGGGGTCTTCCCGACCCAGGGATTGAACCCGGGTCTCCTGTATTGCAGGCGGATTCTTCACTGTCTGAACCACCAGGGAAGCCCCTTTGAGGGTATACAGGGAAAGCAATTTGGACGTCACCATTTTGTAAATAAACCTTCTCTCCACTTGCTGTTTTGCTCAAGGGATGGTGCTAGTCTGTTATTTCAGCTGAGCATGGCCATATATCATTGGAAGATGACTTCAGTTCAGTTGCTCAGTCGTATTCGACTCTTTGCGACCCCATGGACTGCAGCACGCCAGGCCTCCCTGTCCATCACCAACTCCTGGAGCTTACTCAAACTCATGTCCATTGAGTCGGTGATGCCATCCAACCATCTCCTCCTCTGTTGTCCCCTTCTCCTCCCGCCTTCAATCTTTCCCAGCATCTGTTTTTTTCCAATGAGTCAGTTCTTTGCATCAGGTGGCCAAAGTATTGGAGCGTTAACTTAAGCATCAGTCCTTCCAATGAATATTCATGATTGATTTCCTTTAGGATGGACTGGTTGGATCTCCTTGCCGTCCAAGGGACTCTCAAGAGTCTTATCCAACACCATAGTTCAAAAACATCAATTCTTCGGTGCTCAGCTTTCTTTATGGTCCAACTCACACATCCATACGTGACTACTGGAAAAACCATAGGTTTGACTGCTGCTGCTGCTAAGTTGCTTCAGTCGTGTCCGACTCTGTGTGACCCCATAGACGGCAGCCCACCAGGCTCCCCAGTCCCTGGGATTCTCCAGGCAAGAACACTGGAGTGGGTTGCCATTTCCTTCTCCAATGTATGAAAGTGAAAAGTGAAAGTGAAGTTGCTCAGTCGTGTCCGACTCTTCATGACTCTATGGACTATAGCCTACCAGGCTCCTCCATCCATGGGATTTTCCAGGCAAGAGTACTGCAGTGGGTTGCCATTGCCTTCTCCAGGCAGACCTTTGTTGGTAAAGTAATGTCTCTGCTTTATCATATGCTGTCTACGTTGGTCATAGCTTTTCTTCCAAGGAGCAAGGGCCTTTTAATTTCATGGCTGCAGTCATCATCTGCAGTGATTTTGGAGCCCCCAGAAATAAAGTCTGTCACTGTTTCCATTGTTTCCCCATCTATTTCTCATGAAGTGATGGAACTGGATGCCACGATCTTAGTTTTCTGAATGTTGGGTTTTAAGCCAGCTTTTTCACTCTCCTCTTTCACTTTCATCAAGAAGGTCTCCTCAGTTTACCTGAGATTTCCTGCGTCCTCTTCTCCCTCTGCTGTTATCCCGGGCAGTGTCTTCTGTGCAGGGCAGGGGGCTGGCTCCTGCCTGCCGCTTGGTATCCACCTCCCTGCTTTTCTGCTTCTCCCCCACTTTCCTCTGGTGTCAGAGCCTCTGAAGCCACAGGAACTGGGCCCCATCTGTCAGGGGCACAGCCTCTCTGGGGCTGGGGTGTGCACCCGCACACAACTGTAACACAGACTGTTCTAGAACACACACAGTGGGGCCTGTATTTTGCTGCCTGTGTAACTGCTGAGCAAGTCACTTCTCCCCGAACCTTAGCATTCTCATCTGCCAAGTGACGATTTGCCAACCTTCAGCCTGTCTCTTGAGGGCTCCTGCTGACCTGGGAACGGGGAGCTCTTTGAAAATGCGAACCCGTTATTAGACACAAAATCTCCAAGCACCTCTTAGATTGCTTGGCATGTGGAAATAAATTCAGTAGCATTTTGCTTTCCATTGACAGATGCATCTTTAACAATAAAAAGTATACAAACAGAAAGAACCATGAGCCTGGCAAACACCCACCGCGGGTAGCGGGTAGCAGCAGTCTCTGTTTCTGGGAGGGGGAGGGAGGAGGGTTAGGGGGCGATCCTGGGACGAGGAGGCCCGGCTTCCCGGGGACGTTGTGCAGACAGCCCTCCTCCTTCCATTCTTCCATCCGGAATATTCTCTCGCTCCCCTGCGCTTGTGACAAAGAAATATAACCTTTGGCCAATTGCATTTTTTTGTTCCACTGGTAACTAGGTTAATGTGACCTGACAGGGCTGGATGAGACGGAGCTAGAAGAAATAATTTCTGTACTTCTGTGCAGCTCCATGTGACAGAGCTGAACTGGGTAGCATACAAAGGTTTGGGAAAAAGAGGGGTTATTTCACCAGTAAAAGATATTGCGGGATAGTATCTTACAAACCACCTTCTGGATATATGGTCTCTGTGGTTGCGTCCCCACTGAGCTGAACATTCCCAGAGTGGTTGTGCTTGTTCGTCTCCCTCCCTGCTTTTCAGGCACACTGCCTGATTTGGGATAACCCCTAACACCAGCGATTAGTGGGCAAGTAAAGGAAATAATTTTGTTCATGTAGGTTTATAAAGAGTGTTGAGTTCCCACTTTGTACAAAGAGGTTTAGAAATACTATTTCTAAAAATTAATTTTTAAAATAAAGTGTTACTTTTATTTTCTTGAGTTCTTAAAAATTGAAGCACAGTGGATGTGAAATACTGTTTAAGTTACAGGGGAATAATATAGCAATTCACAATTTTTAAAGATTGTACTCCCTTTACAGTTGTATAAAATATCAGCAATATTCTTGGATTGTACAGTATATTCTTGTAGCTTACAAAGGATAGTTTATACCTCTTAATCCTCTACCTCTGAATAGACCCCCCCCCCTTGCCTCTCCCTACTGGTAACCACTACGTCGTCCTCTGTATCTGTGAGCCTGCTTCTTCTTTGTTATTCTCATCGTTTGTTGCAGTTTCTGGACTCCACATGTAAGTGACATCATACAGTACTTGTCTTTCTCTGACTTCCTTCACTTTGCATAATGCCCTCCAAGTCCATCCATGTTGCAGCAAAACGGCAAGATTTCATTCTTTATGGCTGAATAGTATTACATTGTAATGTGACATAAAGCACCTTCTTTATCCTGAGATGTGCTGCTTTTAGATAGTAGTATGGGCCTCACCGTTATTCCCATGCTTTCATTGAGGAAAGGGAGTTTCAGGGATGCTGAGAGACCACAAAGTCTCAGCATGTTCAAAACCCTTCCAGAAATCTGAACACCCTTCCAGATTTCTCTGGCTTCAGAGTTCTTTTGCTTTTTTCTGTATTACACTTCCTGTATCAGGAACAATATTTAAATTAATCTGGAATGTAAAATATAGTTACTTTTCCAGGCAGATGAATGTGTTTCTGGATTTATTTATTTTTAAAGGAAACCCATCTCTCCATGAAAACTCCAGGCATCACCTTCCTGTTGCTGGTGTGTGGAGGTGTGCCAGGGGGAAGGGGGCACTGGCCCCTCCTCCCTGCAGTGCCTGTGCGGATCTGGGAGAGCAGGGGAGGGGGCAGGACAGGTTCTGTGTAGTCCAGCATCCATAGGTTTTGTCCTCTGAAGTGGAGAGGAAGGAGCATCCATAGAGCCATGATGTTCTAGAAGCTTGCTAACCCCTTTCTGTACAATGTGGAGATTCTTTTAAGGGCAGGAAATGCCTTTTCAGGGTTACAAGCGTTCCTTAGAAGGGTTGCATTTTTGGTGATCAGTGACTTCCTGGTGAGGAAGGCATGGCTACCCACTCCAGTATTCTTTCCTGGAGAATCCCAAGGACAGAGGAGCCTGGTGGGCTACAGTCCATGGGGTCGCAGAGAGTCAGACACGACTGAGTGACTTAGCAGCAGCAGTAGTAGACTTCTTGGTAGGAGGGGTCCACGAGATGTTTAGGTGAACGGCTGTGATTTGGGAGTGAGGGAGATGGGAGGAATCAAGATACGTGGGAAGGTGGGTCAGGCCCACAGCTGCTCTACCCTGACCCCTGGCTGCTTCTCAGTGTCCCTGATGACCATCTGTGGGTATCTCTGTGCCCAGGGCACCTGAATCAGGAGCAGTTCCTCAGGCCTTCTGCGCATGAAAATGTCTGTCTCTGTAAAAACAAATTTCATCATCTGAAATGGCCTTGCCTCTTTCTCTACCCTAGCCGTGGAGAGGCGTTGGGGAGAGAGAGGACTTGGGTCCACCTGGAATCAGCTTTGGCAGGGCCTGTGGTCTCCAGGGCCCTCGGCCTAGGTGGGCATGTGGTGGAGGCCTGTGAGCTTGGAGGCATGACGGCCGTGGTGTTGATGTCGCTGACAGCGGCTGAGGCAGCCACACTAGCCAAGTGGACGCTCTGGGGACTGAAGTATGGGGGGCCTGGGGAAGGGTCTTCCTTTGGCTTTTTACATCAGTAACATCAAAGACTGTAACACACCTGCATTGGGATTGTCTGTCTGTGAAAAACAAGCATTGTAATTCTGACATCATATATTACTGTGTCAACAAGATGAAAACTAAAATAATGATTTCCTCAAAATATTAACGCTATATCTACAAAGTAAGTGTTAGTTGCTCAGTCATGCCCAAATCTTTGTGACCCCATGGGCCGCAGCCCACCAGGCTCCTCTGTCCATGAGATTTTCCAGGCAAGGATACTGGAGTGGGTTGCCATATGTCTGCTGCTGCTGCTGCTGCTGCTAAGTCGCTTCAGTCGCGTCCGACTCTGTGCGACCCCATAGACGGCAGCCCACCAGGCTCCCCCGTCCCTGGGATTCTCTAGGCAAGAACACTGGAGTGGGTTGCCATTTCCTTCTCCAATGCATGAAAGTGAAAAGTGAAAGTGAAGTTGCTCAGTCGTGTCCGACTCTTAGCGACCCCATGGACTGCAGCCTACCAGGCTCCTCCGTCCGTGGGATTCTCCAGGCAAGAGTACTGGAGTGGGATGCCATATGTCTACAAGCCTCATCTAAATTAAGCTCATCTGTAGGTCAGAAATAAGCATCGTCTGTATCTGACAGCATGTTCTAGAAGTGGTTGTTACATGAATATTAAATAAAAGATGCTTTCCTTCCCAAAGGAACACTAGCATAACTACCCAGTGCTGGTCGCTGTGACTACTTGGTCAATAAACGTGGGTTTATTCCTCCTGTAATGGGTGAAGTTATTTCATGGGCCTTGGTCTGTCCAGATACTTCTAAATACAGAACTATGAAGATGCATGAAGTCAGGGTGGCGATGTCTAAGGCAGGGATGTAAGGCTCTGAGTCAGGGTGCAGCGGAGAGCATGCAATGCATCACTTAAACATCCACACAGGGAGGTGGGCTGTGCTTGGAATTTCACCACTGAACAGAACAGGCAGTGTTTCTACTTTCTTACAAACTCACTAACGTGGAGAAACACATTCAACCTAATACACAGCACGTAGGGTAGAAGGCACACTTTATACATGTAGAATTTCTTACCATCATTCTCCCAGGAAGGGAAAAAAGGGGAATAGGGTACGTTCAAATGCAGGGTTGGTATAGAAACTGAGAGAGAAAGAACATAGAAAAAAACAAATGATGGATGTTTTTAAAGGATTGCTAACTTGTAAAGTGTTAGTCACTCCATCGTGTCTGACTCTTTGGGATCCCACAGACTGTAGCCCGCCAGGCAAGAATACTGGAATGGGTTGCCATTCCCTTCTCCAAGGGGATCTTCCTAACCCAGGGATCGAACCCAGGTCTCCTGTATTGCAGGTAAATTCTTTACCATCTGAGCCACCAGGGAAGCCCCACTGTAAAGTGATGTATAAATATCAGGTATCTAGATGGTCATCATAAATATGGCTATTTTGAGCAACGCTGCCTGTACATTAGCAAAGCAAAATTAACTGTACATTTTATTCAGCTAATACACATTTTGCAGAAACCAGGATAGACACAGCCATCTTGTTTATTTTGAGAAATATAAGCACACAATAGGCATGAAAAGGTAGATACTGCATTCTCTCGGCACTAAAACTAAATTCTTAAATGGAAACTGTTCTTTTGTTTTAGTCATTTCCGATTAGGCTGTAGCAGTTGACTGCTACAGACTTTTTTTTTTTTGCAAGTTGTATTTCTTTCAGAGACGGAAGGAAGGTCAGTCTCACCTTATGAGACAGAAGAAAAGGTGACCCTTGTCATTCTGACATAATGTAACTGGGCCCCAGGTGTAATGGGGAAAAAAAGGAAATGAGGTCCCGTGTAATGTCGCAGCTGAAGGGGAGGCTGATGCCAGTGAGCTTCTCAGAAGAACAATGACTCATTACTCACGGCTCCACGACAGATGCGAGTCCCCAGCCACTGGCTTCCCTCCAAAGACGGGGAGGAACTAAAGAGGGCGGAGGCGGAGGAGACTGCCCGAGTCTCGCCCGACGGGGAGTCTTTCTAGTAGGCGTGGAGCAATCAGAAAAGTGCTTGGGAGTCACAAAAGTAAACAGCAAGTGTCAGCTGTGGGAGACGTTGACACGCAGACAGAGGGAGGCAAACAGGATGGATGCAGGGGAGTGTGCAGCCGGAGCTGGTGACAACCCCAGGGCAGCTCCGTCTGTAATTATCTGGGTGCTGTTAGCTGCGTGGGAGCAGCCAGCAAGGAGCACATAAGAGACACCACCTGCAGTTAGACATCTTCCCCTCCCAGTGGCAGAGCGAGATCTCCAAGAGCACGCAATCTACCCTGAACTAAACCAGTTTGTGCCAAAGGGCTAGAAGTGTACCTCTGGTCAGATACAAAAGCTGGATTTTCACTATTTACCACACATTGTAACATAATTCTTAGCACTAACTGAAAAATAGATGGTGGGAAATCTGGCTTCAGTAGACAACATAGATGGTGGGAAATCCGGCTTCAGTCGACAAGCATGGAAACCCACCCACACCGTTTAGGTCTCTCCTCACAGGCATCTCCTGAAGCCGATGTTTGGGGCTCTGAGAGACTCGGTCAAGGTCACTGGGTCAAGAGACAGTCAAACGGATATCTGAGTATCAGGATGTATCTTGGGCCTGGAAGCGCTACCCTGCAAGCTTCCACCTGGAGGCAATTATGTCCCCCACCCCCAGGGGACACTTGACAAATGCCTGGGGGACAGTTTTGGTTCACAACTAGGGGTGCTCCCGGCATCCAGTGGGCAGTGGCCAGGGATGCTAATACACATCCCTCAGTGCGCAGAACAGTCCCCTAAACAAAGAACTGTCTGGCCCTGAGGGTCACTCAGGCTGACGCTGTGGTTGGGAAGTTGCCTCATCGCCTCCACCACGCAGGCTCCACCTGGAGACAAACAGAGTCGCTCAGGAAAGAGACAGTTGCAGACCTAAGGGTCCTTACAAGGGCCTCCGAGTCGCTGGACAGGAATAAGGAAGTCCCGCATCCACCCCACAGACAGGGGGTGGTTGGCGGTGAGGCTGAGCTCTCACAGCTGATTTGTCAGAAGCACATTCCGAGGCTGCCTGGGTCTCCACTGCCCTTTCAGAACCCGAGACGTGTTTGCCATGCTGCCTGAGCTCACGATGGCTCCCTAACCTCGCTCCGCCCTGCGGGACAGAAAGGGGAACAGCCCTGGGTTTTCCCTGGATTCTCTGTCTTCCAGAACATGAAGGACTGACGCCTCGCCGAATACAAATCGGAGGCTAATGTAATAAGAGGCTGAACTGATGGTGTCTCTGGAAAATTGAAGACCAAAATGTCAGTTGAATGACAAAAAGAAAGATGGGGCTGCTTTTGAAAAATCTCATTGATACAGACTTACAGGGTTTTCCTAACCAAAGTGTCCTGAACTAATGGAATCTCTGAGGGGTTTTGAATTGAAAGCAGCTAAACAACATCAGGGGTTTTGGGGGGTTAGTCAAGCAAAGTCAGAAAGGAGCTGTCTGCCACACAAAACCGATGGATAACTGAGGGCATGGAACACTGTGAAATGCCTGGGAAAAGGGCTGGATGGGGTCCGGTGAGGAAGACGGAAGCGAGCCAAGTCCCAGAGAAGCCGTGGCCTGAGGCATCATCAACCCGATTTCGGAGGAAGCACGCACTTATCTCTGTTTTAGGCTTTGGTGGGAAACCTCGCTTAGCAGTTCACCTTTTCCCCAATTTTACTGATGTGTGAATTCCAGAAAGGGTCTAGGGTCTGGAGGGCTCTGACACTTTCCCACAGTTTCATGGGCTGCATCGGCCAGGGCGGGCTCTGCTGCCTGAGAATCGCAGGGCCTCCAGGGCCCGGGAGATGCTGAGCACGGAGCCCTGGACCTCCCGCCTTGCTTCCCGGCCTCTGGCTCCGACTCTGGGAAACATGCTCCCAGGGAGGAGTGACCTCCCATGGAAGTGGATGAACAGCGACTTCGGCTGGTGTGAGTCTGCTAAAGACATCCCTGGGAGCATCTCAAATGGGAGACCGTAGTCCCCGAGTCTCCTGCTAAAGACATCCCTGGAAGCATCTCAAATGGGAGACCATAGTCCCCGAGTCTCCTGCTAAAGACATCCCTGGGAGCATCTCAAATGGGAGACCGTAGTCCCCGAGTCTCCGATTCTCGCTACAAAGCCTACAGGACACTGTAAGACACAATTCAGTGAGATAATACAGCGACACTGATCAGCTTCGTTTTCATGCCTACTTTAATAAACATACACGTGCCACGCTAGCTCTGAATTATTGAAAACTACAGCAGTCAGAAGAGAGACCTTCTCAAAGTCTTGTCAGAAGGATTTTTAATCATCTTTAAGTAAACTTCAATATCCCTGAAACTGAAGGGGAATTATTTTTTCCACTTTAAAATTCAGATCCATTGAAGGGTCTTTCTATCTCCTACCACAAGTGAAAACATGAAATGATTAGTGCCAAAAAAAAAAAAAAAAATACCATGAAATGAGTTTAAAGTCCTTACCCTTGAAGGCTAGATTTAAGACACTATTACTTACCGTCCCTTAAAAGGTTTACTTTACTGATAATAACAAATAGCCTTTATTCAAAACCATTCATCAGTATGATTTAAAAGATCCTACACTTAATCTTTTGGAAAATCCATCCACTCACTTCTACCCCAGCAGATGAGGCAATGGCCCTGACTCGCTCATCAAGCTTAAGGGCCCGGGCTAGCTGGGGGCAGGGGAGGACTTGCTTTCCTGCTGAAAGGAGCTGCGTGGGCACCGCCAGGTCACCTGGTGGTGGCCAGGAGCTGGGTGGCTTTTGCTGGCTTGGATGTGGTCTGGGATATAGCTGTTCATCCTTCAGTCCCATGTACATACAAACAGCCACTTAGGCCTTGAGACAAATTTGCTGAAATGGTGACAGCAGGGATGGATGCTTAGAGAGAGGATCTGGGAGAGTGGGATAGGAAGGCTCTCCTACTTGAATTCTGGAGACGACAATCCCTGAGCTTGGCATTTGTGGACTTCTCTGTTACCACTGAATAGAAACTCTCATTTGCTGTCAACGGCAAATGGAACGAGGCTAATTAGTTATTATTATCTCTATTTTGTGCTGTGCTCAATCACTCAGTCGGGTCTGACTCTTTGCAACTCTGTAGCCCTCCAGGCTCCTCTGTGCATGGAATCTTCCAGGCAAAAATACTGGAGTGGGTTGCCACTTTCTATTCCAGGGAATCTTCCTGACCCAGGGATCAAACCCGAGTCTCTTGCATCACCTGCATTGAAAGGTGGGTTCTTTACCATGAGCGCCACCTGGGAAGCCCCATCTCTGTTTTAGAGAGAAGGAAATTGGGGTTCAGGAAGGTTCACTGGCCTGTCAAAGGTTAAGATGAGGGATGGTTAGAATCAGGGGGCTGAGGTCCCCAAACCTGGGGTTTTCTATTTGGGTAATGTGCCTCCTCAAGGTAGAGGGTGGAGACCTGGCTAGACGATGGATAAACTACAGCCGCAGAGTTTAATGCCACTAACAACTGTGACTGGGTGAGGGAACCTCTGAATGGTCATCATGAAATGACCCCTTGTAGATAAAACTCAGTATTGTACTCAACTTCCTAATGTCCTAATAAAGGAAATCTGACAGCAGGTTCAGAAGTCTCACTAGATAGGTCATTAATCATAAGGAATCAGTGCAGAGAGTGGTGGGTAAACACTGCTATTTACGTGAACAATCAGCTTTAAAAAATGGTCATAACCAAAAAGAAAAAAAATCCTTTACAATCGGCAGAGTGATGTCCGTCGGCATTACTTTTGAAGTGGGAAAAAAAAAAGTGCTCTGGCTACTAAAATGACTCACAACCAAGCTGAAATTCTGGGGAGGCCGAGCCAAGGATTAATGGAAAGAGTGGAACAAGTTGAGCATTTGCTGTTAGGCACCGGCTTCCCTCGTGGCTCAGCTGGTAAAGAATCTGCCTGCAATGCAGGAGACCTGGGTTTGATCCCTGGGTCAGGAAGATCCCCTGGAGAAGGGAAAGGCTACTCACTCCAGTTTTCTGGCCTGGAGAATTCCATGGACTGTATAAACTGTGGGGCACAAAGAGTCAGACACAATTGAGCGACTTTCACTTTCATGACTTTCTCAGTGGTCTTCAGCTGGAGTAATGAATGCACTAATTGCGTCACTAAAGATCCTGGGCTTTCTGTGACAAATGTAAAGATGCTGGTATTCATGATCTGCTGATGTTTGATTTGTACAGAGTTCAGTCACTCAGTCATGTCTACTCTTTGAGACCCCAAGGACTGTAGCACACCAGGCCTCCCTGTCCATCACCAATTCCAGAGCTTACTCAAACTCATGTCCATTGAGTCGGTGATGCCATCCAACCATCTCATCCTTTGTCATCCCCTTCTCTTCTTGTCTTCAATCTTTCCCAGCCTCTGGGTCTTTTCCAATGAGTCATTTCTTTGCATCAGGTGGCGAAAGTACTGGAGTTTCAGCTTCAGCATCAGGCCTTCCAATGAATATTCAGAACTGATCTCCTTTAGGATGGACTAGTTGGATCTCTTTGCTGTCCAAGGGACTCTCAAGAGTCTTCTCCAACACCAGAGTTCAAAAGCATCAATTCTTCAGCACTCAGCTTTCTTTACGGTCCAACTCACACATCCATACATGACTACTGGAAAAACCATAGCTTTGACTAGGTGGACCTTTGTTGGTAAAGTAATGTCTCTGCTTTTGAATATGCTGTATAGTTTGGTCATAACTTTTCTTCCAAGCACCAAGTGTCTTTTAATTTCATGGCTGAAGTCACCATCTGCAGTGATTTTGGAGCCCCCCCAAAATAAATTCTGTCACTGTTTCCATTGTTTCTCCATCTATTTGCCATGAAGTGATGGGACCGGATGCCATGATCTTCGTTTTCTGAATGTTGGGTTTTAAGCCAACTTTTTCACTCTCCTATTTCACTTTCATCTAGAGGCTCTTTAGTTCTTCTTCACTTTCTGCCATAAGGGTGGTGTCATCTGCATATCTGAGGTTATTGATATTTCTCCCAGCAATCTTGATTCCAACTTGTGCTTCATCTAGTCCAGCATTTCTCATGATGTACTCTGCATAAAAGTTAAATAAACAGGGTGACAATATATAGCCTTGATGTACTCCTTTCCCTATTTGGAACTAGTCTGTTGTTCCACGTCCAGTTCTAATTTTACTTCTTGAACTGCATACAGATTTCTCAGGAGGCAGGTCAGGTGGTCTGGTATTCCCATCTCTTGAAGAATTTTCCAGTTTGTGGTGAGCCACACAGTCAAAGGCTTTGGCATAGTCAGTAAAGCAGAAGCAGATGCTTTTTCTGGAACACTCTTGCTTTTTCAACGATTCAATGGATGTGGGCAACTTGATCTATGGTTTCTCTGCCTTTTCTAAATCCAGCTTGAACATCTGGAAGTTCACGGTTCACATACTGTTGAAGCCTGAATTGGAGAATTTTTAGCATTACTTTGCTAGCATGTGAGATGAATGCAATTGTGCGGGAGTTTGGGCATTCTTTGGCATTGCCTTTCTTTGGGATTGGAATGAAAACTGACCTTTTCCAGTCCTGTGGCCACTGCTGAATTTTCCAAATGTGCTGGCATATTGAGTGCAGCACTTTCACAGCATCATCTTTTAGGATTTGAAATAGCTCAACTGGAATTCCATCACCTCCACTAGCTTTGTTCATAGTGATGTTTCCTAAGGCCTGCTTGACTTCACATTCCAGGATGTCTGGCTCTAGGTGAGTGATCACACCACTGTGATTATCTGGGTCGTGAAGATCTTTTTTGTACAGTTCTTCTGTGTATTCTTTCCACCTTTTCTTAATATCTTCTGCTCCTGTTAGGTCCCTACCATTTCTGTCCTTTATTGAGCCCATGTTTGCATGAAATGTTCCCTTGGTATCTCTAATTTTCTTGAGGAGATCTCCAGTCTTTCCCATTCCGTTGTTTTCCTCTATTTCTTTGCATTGATCGCTGAGGAAGGCTTTCTTGTCTCTCCTTGCTACTCTTTGGAACTCTGCATTCAGATGAGTGTATCTTTCCTTTTCTCCTCTGCTTTTTGCTTCCCTTCTTTTCACAGCTATTTGTAAGGCCTCCTCAGACAGCCATTTTGCTTTTTTGCATTTCTTTTTCTTGGGGATGGTCTTGCTTCCTGTCTCCTGTACAATGTCATGAACCTCCATCCATAGTTCATTAGGCACTCTATCTATCAGATGTAGTCCCTTAAATCTATTTCTTACTTCCAGTGTATAATCGTTAGGGATTTGATTTAGGTCATACCTGAATGGTCTAGTGGTTTTCCTACTTTATTCAACTTAAGTCTGAATCTGGCAATAAGGAGTTCATGATCTGAGCCGCAGTCAGCTCCTGGTCTTGTTTTTGCTGACTGTATAGAGCTTCTCCATCTTTGGTTGCAAAGACTATAATCAATCTGATTTCCATATGGACCATCTGGTGATGTCCATGTGTAAAGTCTTCTCTTGTGTTGTTGGAAGAGGGTGTTTGCTATGACCAGTGCATTCTCTTGGCAAAACTCTATTAGCCTTTGCCCTGCTTCATTCTGTACTCCAAGGCCAAATTTGCCTGTTACTCCAGGTGTTTCTTTACTTCCTACTTTTGCATTCCAGTCCCCTATAATGAAAAGGACATCTTTTTTGGGTGTTAGTTCTAGAAGGTCTTGTAGGTCTTCATAGAACTGTTCAGCTTTAGCTTCTTCAGTGTTACTGGTTGGGGCATAGACCAGTGGAGTTCAAGCCAATGTATAATCATGAGTTACAGGCGCCTGTTAGGTGGCCAAGGATGATGCCTGTGTTGATGGGGTGGTTAGGGCATCGGGGGCTGTCACTACCTTATCTGCTCCCCCTCCCCCACCACCAAGTTCCCAGGAGACCAGAGCTCCAACTCCAGACACCTCCCGTCACTGAGTTTACACAGGAAACTCTTATGCCTGCCAACTTGTCACATCATTTTAAGAGACGTGTAAGACTCCCTCCAAGGGCTTGCCTGGTGGCTCCGCAGTAAAGAACCTGCCTGCCAGTGCAGGAACCCAGGTTTGATTCTGGATCAAGAAGATTCCCTGGAGGTGGCAATGGCAACCCACTCCAGGATTCTTTCCTGGAAAATCCCATGGACAGAGGAGCCAGGCAGATTACAGTCCATGGGGTTGCAGAGAGTGGGACACAACCGAGTGACTCAAACAAGACTCTCCGCTACAAAGACACATTCTCTGATTAATAGGAGCAAGATCTAGAATGTGCTTGGCTGAAGCAACAAAGCCACCTGCCTCCAGCAACGCACCTTTCTGTGCACAAACCCTCAAGTGCATCAGACCTGGCGGGCTTGCAAACAGCATTCTGCTTCGGCCCATTGCTTTTCTATTTCAACTATAAACCAGCAGCTCGCTGAGCGCTCGCCACGCTCTGCAAAGTCCTCGCGGCACCCTGGCTGCTGGGACAGGTATAGCAGGCATTCAATCAAGAAATATTAATTGATGTGGTGAGGCTGTGCTCTGAAAAGCCAAGATCCTCCTGAGAGGCTAATTCAGTGCGCTCGGCCTGTCTGCGGGTAGTGGGGCTCCCGATCCCAGGCGAGCCCTGGGCGAGAGCTGCTCTGTAGTGGCGGAGGCAGGGATGTTTGTTCCAATGATGGATGAAATAACGCTCTTAGCATGCTGTATGGGCAGAGTCTTTACGTGTAATTTATTTTGCATTTCAATTGCTTTAGAAAAAGGCTTCTGGGGCTTTGGCCAGAGGTGTGTGTAAGTTATCAGTTTAATGGATTTATTCTTGCTTTGCTAAGGTAAGTAATGGTTATTTATTTTATTTTTTAAAAAGCCTGAAAACAAAACTCTCCATTTGGCATTTCCATTTATTCTTGGCAGGATCTTTGCTAACTAGGGTCTTTGGAATGCTGTATTTTATTTCTAGGTTGTTGCTGTTCAGCCACTAAGTCATGTCTGACTCTTTGTGCCCCCATGGATTGCAGCACGCCAGGCTTCCCTGTCCTTTACTGTCTCCCTGAGCTTGCTCAAACACATGTGCATTGAGTCAGTGACGCCATCCAAACATCTCATTCTCTGTTGTCCCCTTCTCCACCTGCCTTCAATCTTTCCCAGCATCAGAGTCTTTTCCAATGACTCAGTTCTTCCCATCAGGTGGCTAAAGTATTGGAGCTTCAGCATCAGTCCTTCCAATGAATATTCAGGACTGATTTCCTTTAGGATGGACTGGTTGGATCTCCTTGCAGTCCAAGGGACACGCAAGAGTCTTCTCCAACACCACAGTTCAAAAGCATCGATTCTTCCATGCTCAGCTTTCTTTATGGTCCAACTCTCACATCCGTCCATGACCACTGGAAAAACCATAGCTAGTGCTTATATTCATCTATGATCCTGGAGAGTCGATGTCCACAGCCCCACAGGCCTGCACATGTCCACCAGCGCCATCCTCACCCTGAGCAGACAGGGCAGAGGGAGATGGAAACCAAACTCTGATCCCATTTGGGGGCTGCCTGGCTTCGGAATCAGAGGACAATGAAACTCAAACGGAGCGGCAGTCTTGGTGCTCAGAACAGACAGGGGGAGGGAGGGCATCTGGCCTGGAGTGAAGTTACCAGGGGCTTCCCAGGTGGCTCAGTGGTAAAGAATCCGCCTGCAATGCAGGAGACTTGGGTTCCAACCCTGGATCAGGAAGAGACCCTGGAGAAGGGAATGGCAACCCACTCTAGTGTTCTTCCCTGGAGAACATGGACAGAGGAGCCTGGTGGGTTACAGTCCGCGGGGTCACAAGGAGTCGGACATGGTGAGGGACTGAGCACACACGCCTGAAGTTACTAGAGGCCCAAGGACAACGGGCTGCCAGGTCAAGGGGGCAGACACAGGCTTTCTGAAGAGCGAGCTGAGACCCTAGGGCCACCGTCCCCTGTCTCCTACAAAAGGACAGTTCTGAATGGGAATAAAGACAGATGACCTTCCTCCAGGATCGAAGGCTCCTGTACCCATTTCCTGGACTTGAAAGCATCTTAGAGTGCACTGGCTACGATCCCAGTGGCCGACAGCAGAGTAGGGCCCCCAGCGCTGCCCAGCCTGCCTATCTCCAATGTCTGATGAGCGCAGCATCCCTGAGGCCCAGTGAATCACATGCTTGCAGCCCGAAGCCCAGGAGCCTGCTTCCAGACGGGCGTGTAGCGCCATCAGTCAGTGAGAAGCTAGCCGAGCCGACTTCCTGCCATCAGCCCATTAGCTTCCCTGACCCTCTCGAGAGCAACCCTCACCCTGGGGTGTGCTCCTCTGCCTGGGGGAGAGGTCAGAGGCTGGAGGAAGGCAGCTTTTCTCAGGGAGAGCTGGAAGCAGGCACCCATGCCAGAGTGCAGCCGCTCAAAGGGCGGCTTGAGGATGGCAGCTTCCAGCTCTCCCCTTGTTGTTACTTAGAACTCTGGGGGCTGCAGGAGCTGGGACAGGGCTGGAGGCTGCCCGGGGTGAACACAAAGCCCCTTCCTTGGTTGTGGGCTTTGGGTGAGCTTTTGGAGTCCAGAGGTGACTTGGAGGAGCTGCAGGACTCCCACCAAGCCACAGTGACCCAGAGGGGCCAGGCTTGGGACGCTGACCATCCCCAGGAGGGGAAGGCCCCACAAGAACGCCGATTCTGGTGACCCCGGAGCCCGGTGGCTGAGCCAGCCTGGACATCGCTTAGAAGTGTACAGGACTAGGACATTACGTGCATTTGGGTGTCAGGAAGGAATTCATACCTGTTCCTGGAGCAGCCTATTTTTAACCTTGTTAACCCAAACTGCACTTTAAAGTAAAGGGAGCCTCTTGTCTGTCTCTGATTTATGAGCCTCTTCCTTCTATCAAATTAAAGCTCTCCACAGATAAAACAATTTATCCTTATCTCATTTGCACCCTCCTCCTACGCTGGGAATTGGGAGCCAGGAGAGAGGGGGGAACGTGTGGGAGGCAAAGCGTGCACAGCAGGCAGTGCTCCCTGTTCTCTGAATCCCCACTTCACTCCATCCATCCATCCATCCATCCTCCCGCCATCAATTCCCTACCCCGCCCCTGCCCCCGACCACAGTAACCAGCCCACTACGGTCGATTCCTGGCTGCGTGTGGAGACGGCTCTGCAGTGCCGGACATCTCCCCTCCCCAGATGCCCAGGTGGGCTTTTTTCCCCCCTCTTCAGGCTACACAGGATTTCTTTTCTTCCAGCGCAGGTCAGGTGACTTCTTAACGATCTCCATGGAAAGAACCGAGAGAAGGAAAATATCCTTCCTTAATCCCATTTCCCTTCTCACCACACACTGAGCTGTTGCTATAGCAACCTCTTACCTGCTACCAGGACAGCTCAGGGTCCCTGCGAAGGTAAGGGAGTGCGGCTCTTTCACTCTGAGGAGGGACCACTGTTCATTGACCAGTGTTCCCTGGGTGTCTAAATTTGTAAGCTCTCTACGACTTGCTCCATCTAGGGTGTCCTGTGGCTAAAACCTAAAATTCACTTTGAAACTCCCAATGGCATAATCCTGCAGGACCTGAACTCAGTAGAAATAAATTTACATTTTGTTTTCAATAAGAATAACTTCTCTCCACTGGCTTAAGTTTAGAAAAGGCCCCTGTAAGGAAAACAATTTTGGAAAAATCTTCAATACTCCTGTACCATTCCTTCTTTATTTCTTCACATCTCTCTCTCTCTATATGTGTGTGTATGTGTGTGTGTATAATGAAATATTTTCAATACACAGAAAATACAGAGCCTAAGGTAATAAGTCCTCATGGACCCACCTCTCAGGTTTAACAAATGCTGATTTGCTGGCAAAGTGAAAAGGTTAGTCGCTCAGTCGTGTCCGACTCTTTGCGGTCCCATGGACTGTAGCCCACCAGGCTCCTCTGTCTATGGGGATTCTCTAGGCAAGAATACTGGAGTGGGTTGCCACGCCCTTCTCCAGGGGATCTTCCTGACCCAGGGATCGAACCTGGGTCTCCTGCACTGCAGGCAGATTCTTTACCATCTGAGCCCCAGGGATTTGCTGGCAGGGGTGGGGCATGTAATGGCTCAGATTTACAAGAAGTAAAAGATCACAGTCATAGTGCTACTGCTAGCATCTCTTCTGAGGTTCATGTGTATCTTCTCTATCCAAGTCTTGGCACTTCTGTTACACATTTATGTGCAAAACTTTTTGATCGGCTTTCTCATAATCAGCAGGGGAAGGAACCAAGGCATCTCTGGTTGCAGACGTGACCCTGGAAGTCTGGGTAGCTGAGAGTCCCGGGACTTTTAGCTGTTCCTTTCATCTATGTGCCTGACAGTCCTTATAAGCCAGAGTTCAAGATCATCTTCCCAGTGAATGGGTTTATTGTTTTAAAATAAAGGCATCCAAACCAGAGGGTGGTTCTGGGTCTTGTGCGATTCAGGAAGACCAGAGTTTTCTCCCTCAGGTCACACTAAAACGGCAGTGGGCCTGAGACCTTGTCTGTTCAAAATAAAGAGACAAAGGGTCAATACAGAGAGGAGAGTCACTATCCTGGGGCGGACGGCTTACCTACGGGCATTATGAATGAGGCTATCAGGGCTCAGGTAGGAGCGTTATCTTGGATACATGGTTTGTGGTTATCGATTTGGACCAACCTGACAGAAAGGAAGCTCCATGTATTATTGCTACAATTACTTGATTTATACTTGCAATTTAGAATTTGTATGCTTAGTCAATTCTGTCAATATAAAAAAGCAACACTCTAGTTTCAAATTCTGACATTTGGATTTTGTCCCAAGATTTAGTGTGTCCTCTAAGCAAAGTCAGTGTCAACCTGAGTCATTTGCTGTCAAAGAGAACTTGAAACACAAGTAATCAGGGAAAAAGCCAACCAAACAAACATGAAACGATGCAAATCAGGTTTCAAGGTTTACAAAAGTAAAAGAAGAAGACTTTTTTCATCCATCCTTACGTATTCTATCATTGCTCATTAGGTGCCCCACAGAAAGCTTATTTTGTTGGAAGGAGGTAACACAAAAAATGCTTCCCTGGTGGCCTGGTAGTGAAGAATCCACCTGCCAATGCAGGAGATGCAGGTTCGATCCCTGGGTTGGGAAGATCCCCTGGAGAAGGAAGTGGCAACGCACTCTAGCACTCTTGCCTGGGAAATCCCATGGACAGGAGCCTGTCGCAGAGAGTCAGACATAACTTGGCGACTAAACCACAACAGCTCAGAAAACATTCTGGGCTGTGGCATTCACAATGGCCAGTGCTTGACAAGGAGTCTCATGTTCCATAGGAATCTACATCAAAATGAAAGTGAAAAATCTGGTCGGTAATCACACACAGTGAAGAGGGCAGCCAAGCATTTCTCTACTTAATTCTAAATCTTTTCAAAGGCGCAAGATGATTAGCTACTAAGGAAACTATCGTATCACCCAAACAATTATTTTAGGTTAGGCTCCATATAATTTGGAGGACTGTCTTCTCAGCTTGCTTGTAATTGCACTGTAAACAGAAATTTTAGCTGGGGCATTGACTAGGTTCTTCATGGCAACCCATGCAGGACCAACTGAATCTTATTTATAGTTGCCATGGTGGTGATTCCAACTCAAAGGAGTTGGGCACATAGCAGACATCAATTTATTTGCTGAATAAATAATTCGCTATTTAAATCTGCCCACTAATTACCACCTAATGAGTAGAAAAATTTCAAATGAAAGTCTTTCAAATGAAAAATTCTTAATCACCCCTTTTTATATAGAGATCTACATGTGTAGTCACTATTCTAGCTAAATCAGTCACATTGGGCCCCTTACAGAAGTTCCAGAAATATTAGATGAATAGAAATAAACACATGTAATTTAACTCATTATAATATACAGCAGAGCAGCAAACACTGACGATTTTCGGCAATGTGTGTTCACAGTTTCTTTCATTTCAACATGAATATTTCCAGAACATTTTTCTAAGGAAAACGTTGACCTCTAGGGGAAGTAAAAGTCTCCTCCATTCTCCTACTTCATCAGCTTTAATCCTGCCTGAAAAGGAACAGGATTAAGGGCAGGACAGTATACTGCCCAAAGAGAAAAAACATTCGGATTTGAGTATACCCACCTATAAGATCTTATACATCTGTAAGATCCTTTACTAACACCAACTCTCAAGGCATCCCCACTGAACACAGAACTCTAATAATTTCTACCAAAAATGTCAACAGAGTCAACAGTGTTAGTATTTAAATAGGATTCCTCTTTTCTAATTACTCTTTGATGATGCAACTATATTCTTAAAGGGCACAAGGGTTTCACAAATAATTCAAGATTCCTGTTTATATCGAGTGTGCAGGACACTGGTCCTGCTTGATTGCGCAGTGTACGTATGGGATGAGGGATGGATGGGTAAATGGAGGGATGGATGAATTAACAAACGCTGTGTAATCTGAGGGCCCAAGGTATGTTACATAAAGCTCCTGAAAGGGCAGAGGGCACAGTCAAGAAATATAAAAACCTACTGGTAGCTACAAATATGCTTCTAGAGGAGAGAGAGATTCTGAAAATACAGAGACTGAAAACTACCAATCAATTCCATGTGTGCTTTATCACACTACTTAAACCTACATGATGAGGAGGCCAGCATCTTGTAGACAACCACATACAAAAGTTTATTTTTTTTTTTTAAAAGACAGTCTTCTTCTGTCCTTCCTTTGTAGCTATTTGGAGAGACAATAATAATAATCAGAAGATCTGCAAAAAACGAGATTCGGTATTTCAAAGGTTGTGGGCTATTACGGGACCCAAGCTGAACTATCATGCAGAAAATGACTACCTTCTGAATTACCTGGGATGCTTGAAACTCCAGAGAGAAAAATAGAATCCTATAGCCTGTTATAAGAACACTGAGAAGAAGAGAGAGATAAATACATCTTGCCCGACATTCAGATTTCCTTGGCTTAAAATAAGGCCGTCCCCTTTAAGGAAAGCTTTGGGGACAGGACAGAAATAAATCTCAGGGAGGCTGCCTTTCTAGCTGAAGAAGGTCAGGTGTCTCTTATGCCACTTACAGATTTTAAAAACGCGTTGTCATTCTCTAATCATGGTCATTATTGGAGAGTATGATTGAAATTTTAATTATTAAGTAGAAAGGATTGTCAGGCACTTTCATCGGGCATCTGGCGTGCCCCGAGTGATGAGCCATCAGCGCAGCTGATGAGAAGCCGGGAGAGCGTGATTCCAGGGCTGAGACCCCTGCCGAGGCGGAGGCAGCGGTCTGTCCACCTCCCACAGGCTCCCTGTCTCCTAAAATGTTTGCATGCTGTTTACTGCAGAGCCGCGGTTTAGACCGAACGCTCAGTAATGTAAAAACATCAATTATTTCCTTCCTCTACTGAAATGAAGTATGATTACCCTTGATTTAATAGCAAAAGAGCATTTTCAAGGCACAAAAACATCTCCACCATTAAGTACAAAGGTTATGCTGAAAATATATGTTTGTTTGTTTGTTTGTTTCTTGCGTGGAGCCACGGGCACTAAATTTATTAGCTTCGTGTTTACTGTCACAGCAACTCCATGTCTGCTGGGTTCTGCGCGGTCTGTACGTGCGGTAGACTGTGGGCAGGCAGGCTCGTCAAAGGAGGAAGGCTGCCAGAAATCCGTACATTTGGGGGAAAGCATGGAGCACGCGGTTAGTGTGACTCACTACAGCTTTGGTCTCAACCTTATAATCACCAAAAGCCCGTTTGGTGTCTTTTTAAAGCCACAGTAAACACCCTTATTTGGATAACCTCAAACCTATTCGTCTGTCTGCAGCAGGGGCAGGACTGAGAAAACGCCAGCCAGGTCTGCCACCCCCAGGAGAGATAAGGTGGCTCTCTAGAGCCAGCAAGCACCTGCCCTGCTCAGATAGTCTCACCTGCAGTCCAGCACCCCGGTGGGGACCTGGAGGCCAAGGGAGGCTACTTTCAGAGGTGATGCGGCTAAACGTGAGATGGCGAGACCCCCTCCAGCCCTGGTGACTCGAGCATCGCAAGCAAGATTGTGCCCCTGGTTAATAACACTGGAAACCCAATGATGGTAGGTGTGTCTGTGGGGCTCTCTTCCTGCCAGTCCACGACCTCCAGGAAATGGCGAACTCTCTCTTAATCATGAGAACATTCTCAGAAGCGCATGTGAAGTGAATAGTAATTCTGGCATATAGTGGTGCTAGTGGTAAAGAACCTGCCTGCCAATGCAGCAGACATAAAAGACTTGGGTTCAATCCCTGGGTAGAGAAGATCCCCTGGAGGAGGTCGTGGCAATCCACTCCAGTATTCTTGGCTGGAGAATCCCATGGACAGAGGAGCCTGGTGGGCTATCGTCCATGGGGTTGCAAAGAGTCAGATATGACCGAAATGACTTTGCATGCACACACAGTGCAAAATAAATGACCTATTTGGTTTTAGTTTTTTTTTTTTTTAGAAGATTCAAGCTATGTACTTGTTGGAGTAAACCAGGGGTCTGACTGCAAATATAGCCAACATTTCTCATGGATGGAGGGCAGGGTGCTGATTCGAAGGGAAATTGTGAGAAAGGGAATTTCCTGAATCTCTGATCTGTTTATAGGAATGCCTGGAACTTCCAGCCTGCAGGGTCCCGGGACTGCCAGAGTCCAGACTCTCAGAGATCCACTCTTGCCCGTCTGCCCCGGGACTCCCTCGAAAACTCAGTTTCCCCCAACTTTCTCACTTCTGTTTGGAACTTTCTACTGATGAGTAGATTTCTCCAGGGTTCTAGGAAACCAGCTAATGTGGTATGTTTCGCTACAGTTATAATGGTTACATTTCATTTTATCCTTGCCTCCTTCCCCTTCACAACTCAACAAGGGCTTTCAACAACTTACCCCCTAATGGGAGGTTTCAGGTGCAGAAGTGGGTCAGCAGAATTAGCT
Source organism: Bos taurus (assembly GCF_002263795.3). Taxonomy (NCBI): domain Eukaryota; kingdom Metazoa; phylum Chordata; class Mammalia; order Artiodactyla; family Bovidae; genus Bos; species Bos taurus. The sequence goes on from NC_037336.1 coordinate 97,066,571, forward strand.
ACTACATTGAAAGCAGTTTCTTGGTGCTGCTGAAACCTTTTTGGGTAGGAGAATGGCTGTTGACTGTTTGTGAGGGGTACATTTATCCATCAAATCATAGATCCCATTCTCCTCAATTCAACCATACATCCACCCAGTCCTTCAGCTGTCACTGTGTACCCCCAGGGTGAAGCAGGCACAGAAGGAACTGTAGGAACAAATATGAAGAGCAATCGATTCGCTCCTCAAGAAGTTTCCTGCTTAGAGTGGGATACAAATTTGAAGGTAGTACAATCAAAGTTGATGATAAAATCATGATCTGTGCTATTTTGTGAAGTTACAGTGGTTGCAATGAAAGAATTATTTATGTCTGGGTGAGGAGGGCTTGATGGCACCACGTGTCTTCAGGGAAGAGTGCCTGTGACCGTGGTTTTCCCAAAAGTCATGTACAGATGTGAGAGCTGGGCCACATAGAAGACTGAGCACCAAAGAACTGACGCTTTCAAATTGTGGTGTTGGAAGAGACTCTTGAGGATCCCCTGGACTGAAGGGAGATCAACCAGTCAATCCTAAAGGAAATCAACTCTGAATGGTCTTTGGAAGGACTGATGCTGAAGCTGAAGCTCCAATCCTTTGGCCACCTGATGTGAAGAGCCAACTCATTGGAAAAGATCTTGATGCTGGGAAAGATTGAGGGCAGGAGGAGAAAGGGGCGACAGAGGGTGAGATGGCTGGCTGGAAGCACAGGTCAATGGACATGAGTTTGAGCAAACTCCAGGAGATGGTGAAGGACAGGGGAGCCTGGTGTGCTACAGTCCATGAGGTCACAAAGAGTCAGACACAACTGAGCAACTGAACAACAGCAACAACCACCTTTGTCACCAGATCCACTTAGAAGGATACAGGACAGGAAAGCGCGTGCTAGCGGGGAGGATCAGAGGATATTCCCTTGAACCTCAGTGACCTCAGCTTAGGGAGCAAGACCAGGATGGTGAGTGAGGTTGCCAATCTGGATAGAAGCCTTAAGCCCCAACTATGTCGGTAAGAGATCCATGGATGTTCTCCAGGCTATGGAAGGTGTATCCTCTACCTCAACAAGCATGACATCCAGGGAAGTTCACAGCATGTGGCTTCTCTGCTGGGCACTTATGGTTCATTCACAGTCTCAGCTGTCAAGATGCAATGTACCAATCATGAGTCATTTTTTATCATCAGCACTTGCTGACTACTAGCTCAATAAACATTCCGTCTTCATCAGGTCTCCCCTGAGAGCAGAGCTGAAGGTCAAATTTGTCCTCAGGGAAGGACAAAGAGTTTTGTTGACCACTGGCTCAGAGGAAGGAGCAGAGCTCTGGATATAAAGGATTGATTAGTGGGGAACACATTGTAGGGAGGAAGACAGTAGATTGTTATAGAAGTTGAGGCAAAGGATGGGGAATCCTGAGTAAATAGGAAAAAGCAGATGTGGAATCAATCAGCAGTCAATCCGCTACTAGGGATGAGTCTGGAATAAGCCTATGGATGATCACACATGCTGCTCACTGCAGAGACTGAGAAAAGAGGAGGCAGGGGCAGGACTGAAGGTATGTGACGGAACAGACAGAAAAATGAGTTCCAGTGTAGATATCTGGATGGCTGGATGGCATCACCGACTCAATGGGCATGAGTGTGAGCAACTCAGAGATGGTGAAGGACAGGGAAGCCTGATGTGATTCAGTCCATAGGGTCGAAAAGAGTTGGATGCGACTGAGCAACTGAACAACAAATGGATATTTTGACTTGACGTGCTTATGAGAATTCCAAGTGGAGGCACCCAGTGGGAAATGTGAAGTGCCAACCTGGGGCTCCAAAGAATGGCCTCACAAGACTTGGGTACATCCACCATAGACAGGGCACAGAACCATAGGAATAAATGAGGCAGCCCAAAGAAGGACTTGATCTCAGAAGAGACAAGGACCAGGAATGGTCCCCTTGCAACCATCAGAAGTAAAAGGTGGGTAGAAGATGAGCCTGTGATATGGACTGTGAAGATGGGATCGAAAGAGGGCTGGACAGGGCACCAAGAAGTGTACCAGGGAAGATGTGGAGGAAGGGGCAGTCACCAGCATCAAGGCTGGGGTGAGGTGGGGACGCCTACAGTAAGGACCTAGACCCTGTCTTCATCGATGCACAGCATCAGAATCTGCAGACTATCTCCGAGTGCAATCAAAGTCTAGTCTATCTAGAGCAGAGGTCCCCAGCCTTTTTTGGCACCAGGGAATTGTTTCATGGAAGACAGTTTTTCCATGGACTGGGTTGGGGGTGGGGGGATGGTTTCAGGATAATCCAAGCGTATTATATTTACTGTCCATTTTATTCCTATGATTAAGTCAGCTCCACCTCAGATCATCAAGCGTTGGATCCTGAAGGTTGGGGACTCCTGCTCTAGAGTGATCAGATCAAAAGTGAGCCTGAACTTACTTATATTTAACAATTTACTTATACAACCGCCTTTGAATTTGAATCACAATGCCCGGTAAAAGACCCAGTTTCCAGCTCTCTCTGGTTTGTAAGCTGGTATTTTTCTTGGAGATAACCACAGGGGAAGGCATTTTGGGGCCTGATTTGGTATTCAGTTGATATTGCCGCACACGCTCTTCTATTACCTAGAAGCTAATGACTATCTAAATTAGTTATATGGCCCAAAGCAAAGATAAGGTGGTTAGTATGTTTGACCAGTCATTAAAGTGTGTCTTTCTGGAAAAATATCCTCTCAAGTGAAATGACATCTCATGGTGTTCTAGCAGCAGTATAGCTAACCCTTATTAAAAGGTCTACTTTGAATGTCTCCCTGGAGTAATCATATAAAAAAAAAGAATCAAAATTTAATATGTCGTTAGTAGAGGTTGGCTTGCTGAAAAATAAGCTGAATTAGTTGAGAATTGGTGCTAAAACATTCTAGAGCTGGCAAATATTACTCTGATTCTCTAGAGAACGGTAGCAATAAAACACGTAGAATATGTCTTGCATCCCAAACTTGGCATTCTTGAAATAATCAATGATTTTTGTTCCAGAGGCCTAATGTCTCTTGTACACATTAGCCACATGTAGCCTGAGGCAGATAACATGTTCTGTTGCCTCAGAAATCTTTTGCTCAATTTGTTTATTTGTTAGGTGAAGAACTTGATATAAATGAGGGGATACACAGATGTTAGAAGTTCTGCGTAGATTAGGTGACAATAGATTACAAGTACCGAGAAAGGCATAGAGGTAAGGACTTATCTAAATGCCACTCGGGGCTTCCGAGGTGGCTCAGTGGTAAAGAATTCACCTGCAAAGCAGGAGACACGGGTTCAATCCCTGGGTCAGGAAGATCCCCTGGAGGAGGGCATGGCAACCCACTCCAGTATTCTTGCCTGCAGAATCCCAAGGACAGAGGAGCCTGGTGGCTATATCCCAGAGGGTCGCAAAGAGTTGAATACAACTGAACATGATACTATACATCTTAAAAAGACGGCTAATTAAAGTTATTAGTAACTGAGCACTGAAGAGTTTCAAGGTCAGGGTGAGCACACCAGAAGGGATGGTCCGTGTTGCACCCAGCAGAACTCTTGAGGCAGCCAGCTTCAGTACCATCTCTGAAGGTGACTTCCAGTCAGTGCTACTTCCAGCTGGTGCTTCTACAGCCCCCTCCTTTCCTGTCCCCATGACCAAGGATGCCCGAACTTTCTCAGCTTTCAGGATTGTTCTTCTTCGGTTCTACCTGGCTTATTCTTGCTGAGCACAGCCCTGCCTAATCTGTTGTAGAATTAGGTTTTCTAGATGCCAACTGAGTCCAAGAAGACATTATACATTTAAATTGACCATTTTATCACACCTCTCCTTGATCCAAATGGACTGTATTGGGATCTGGTAACACTCCAATGCTTTGGCCACCTGATGGGAAGAGCCGAATCACTGGAAAAGACCCTGATGCTGGGAAAGATCGAGGGCAGGAGGAGAAGGGGACGACAGAGGATGAAATGGTTGGATGGCATCACCAACTCAACGGACATGAGTTTGAGCAGGCTCTGGGAGATAGTGAGGGACAGGGAAGTCGGGCATGCTGCAATCCACAGGGTCGCAAATAGTCGGACACGACTCAGTGACTGAACAACAACGCTTTCTGAAGATGTCAACTACCGAGATCTGAGGGATGCGCTTTTTCTTTTTAATATTGATTTTTATTTATTTACTTGGTTTTAGCCGTGGCATGCAGGATCTGCTCTCTTCTTTGCAGCACTCAGGGCCTTTCGTTGCAGTACTGGAGCTCTTAGTGAGATCTAGTTCCATGATCGGGGATCGAGCCCAGGCCCCCTGCGTTGGGAGTGCAGAGGCTTAGGCAGTGGACCACCAGGAAGTCCCTAGATGCTTTTTCTGATCATTTTTATATCTAGATACAGAAAATTACAATCTCCCAGCTCCCACAAACAGAAACGCTTCTATGAAGGGCCAAATGGTTGTGATCTCTTATCAGAAAGATTATCAGAAACTCCACCCTTGAACTGTTACTTTAAAGGTGAGTGAAGTGAAATTGCTCAGTTGTGTCCAACTCTTTGCGACCCCATGGATGGTAGCATACCAGGCTCCTCCGGCCATGGGATTCTCCAGGCAAGAGTACTGGAGTGGGTTCCCATTTCCTTCTCCAGGGAATCTTCCTGACCCAGGGATCAAACCTGGGTCTCCAGCATTGCAGGCAGAGGCTTTACCCTCTGAGCCACGAGGTAAGTGTTTTTGATCTCTCAGAGCTCTTATCACTGGCTCAAGCACTGTGGAACCTATGGAAGGTGGCAGCAACAGAGACAATGGTTTTAGAATATCAGTCCTCATTCATGCAGTCAGTACCTGCTGGAATGGAGTCTGCTTCAAGCTGTGGTACCTCAAGGCACCACTGACTACCCTTGGGGGAGTGGCTCGCTTCCTGCCACAGCTCAATTTGAGGGGTGGCAAGTTTTCTGGCTTGTCTTGGTAATGACAACTTCTTAATGTTAGCGTTTTCTTTCTAAATCATCTCACAGCTGATCTTCATTTCCACAGCTCTTGCTGCTAGTTTGCTGGAGATGAATTATCAGGCTTTCATGTTCCTGAAGGAGAAGGCAATGGCACCCCACTCCAGTACTCCTGCCTGGAAAATCCCATGGATGGAGGAGCCTGGAAGGCTGCAGTCCATGGAGTCGCTGAGGGTTGGACACGACTGAGTGACTTCACTTTCACTTTTCACTTTCATGCATTGGAGAAGGAAATGGCAACCCACTCCAGTGTTCTTGCCTGGAGAACCCCAGGGACGGGGGAGCCTGGTGGGCTGCCGTCTATGGGGTCGCACAGAGTCAGACACGACTGAAGCGACTTAGCAGCAGTAGCAGCAGCATCTTCCTGAAAATGTCATTTTTTTGCCCTTATTATTTTTGCTGTCGTGTTGCTGTTTACTTGCTGAGTCGTATCTGACACTTTGAGACCCCGTGGACTGCAGCCCACCAGGCCCCTGTCCTTCACTGTCTCCTGGAGCTTGCTCAGGCTCTTGTTCATTGAGTCGGTGATGCCGTCCGATGATTTGCTAGATACAGAATATGAGTTTGGCACAGGTTTTCTTTCAGTATTTTACAGGGCTCATTCCCTTGTTTCCTGGCCTCCGTTATTTTTGAAGGAGAAGTCAGACTCATTCTCATCATTGTTCTCCTGCATGCGATGAATCTTTTTTCCTGTCAGATATTAAAATTACCTCATCTTGAATTTCAGCACTTTGACTATGATTTGCTTATGTATGGTTTTCTTTGTAGTGATCCTACTTGGAATTCATGTGCTTTTTGAATGTGTGGTTTGATATTTTTCGTCAATTTTGGAAAAATTTCAACTGTTATGTCTTCAAATATCTCTTCTACCCCATTCTTTCTTTTGCTTCCTGCTTGGATTCCAGTTACGTGTGTCAGACTGTCTGACGTTGTCCTGATGTTTAATCTTCACTTTTTCACACTTTGTGTTTCTGTTTGAACAGTTTACAATGATGTCCTTTCAACATCACTAATGCTTTGCTCTGCTGTTCACTCTTTTATTAACCCATTGAAACACTTAGTAAATCCTGATAGCACTTTTTTTTCTAGTATTTCTGACTGGTACTTTTTCAAGGCTTTCATCCCTGTTTAAACGCCCTGTTTAAACAATGCATTGTTTCTATTATTTAAAATATGTTTTACAATGATTACAATTATTCTTAAGTTTGTGCCCAGTACTCTTCATTTCTGTGATTGGTTCTACTTTTTCTGACTATTTCCTCTCTTGACTATGGAGCACATCTTCATGCTTCATTGAATTTTGCATAATTTTAAAAATTGTATGCCAGACATCTGTGTATAAGAGACCAAATTAAATAACACTCCCAGAAGAGGGAATGACTCTTTTCCTTTCAAATCGTGTGGAGAGTTGAGTCAAATTAACCTGTAACTGAGGTGGAGCTGTGCTTTGCTGGGATTCAGTTCACCATTAATCTCAAATGTTCTGAGGGGAAGGATCGGGTCTCTTCCTTTAGCAGGAATCTGAGCATGGTGAACCTCTAGAAATATCTCTTTTCTTTGAAGCCTAGACTCTAGCTTTTCTTTTTGGAGGGGTTGGGCCACAACAGCACATGGGATTTCAGTTTCCTGATGAGGGATCGAACCCACGTCCCTTGCACTGGAAGCAGAGTCTTAGCCACTGGCGTCTTAACCACTCTCAGGGAAGTTCCTCCAGCTTTTCTAATCATAGGAGATCTCGTTCTGCTTTAAGCCCTGATGCCACAACTTTTATAAGCACTGTAGAGAATCTCTTTCCTCCCATGAGCTGTGCTTCACTTTCTGTGGCACAGAAGATCCACAGACACCTTGCCGCCCTGGCCCAGCCCCTGAAGGGCCATTCTGGGGCACCACGTGACGGCCCAGGTTGCACACTGGTATTTCTCTTAGCTCTCCTGCTCTGCCCTTGACCTTCGGAAGCTGCTGCCGTGTACTCTGTGATGGCCTGGAATGCCTGCTAAAGACGTCTCTTATTCTCCGGCTTGGATCCTAGTCTCTGGCAAAGTTATCCCTGATGGGTTCAGATTCATTTTTTGACTGAGGCATCTTCAGATTCTACTTTATCTCTTCAGACCAGGTGTATTTATTCAATGTCCTTTAAGAGTTCGGCCACCTTCTCCCTTCCTCTTCCCTGTGGCAGATTTCTTCTTTCCCTATTGCCCTGCCGGCGTTAAAAGCATCTACGGATCTTTTATCTTCTTTTAGTAATTTTGTTCATTTAGTTCAGATCACGGATGGGTTTTAAAAATTCCTAGAAATATATATCCTGTTTGACTTGTTCTTTTTGTTATTGTGGGAATATAGAAAATATTTTAAAGTTTTATCTTTAGTTTAGTTTGCATTTTTGCACTCATCCACTCTAATCTGTTTAGGCAGAAGTTTAAACAGTTCTACTTAACTTGGCTAACCCAGAGGCTGTGTATATTGGGATTTGAAAGTGCAGTTTGCATATTAAAAGATAAGTCGGCGCATCTCTGAGATGTGCCTTTCTTTCTGGAGAGGAACACTCTCAGAGTAAGATGCCACCATGACTGCATGTGTGCTCAGTCGTGTCCGACTCTTGAGACCCCATGGATGGCAGCCCGCCAGCCTCCTCTGTCCATGAGATTTCCCAGGCAAGAACACTGAAGCAGGTTGCCACTTACTCCTCCAGGGGATCTGCCTGATCCAGGAATCGAACTTGTGTCTCCTGTGTCTCCTGCATTGGCAGGCGGATTCTTTACCACTGAACCACCTGGGAAGGCCCCAGAGAAAGACGAGCCCGAACCTTAAAGCAGCAGGCAGCCATGTTGCTACAGCAGACATTTACACATAAACACAGAAATACCAAGACACCGAGGAGAGGCTTTCTGACACGGGAGTGACAGGTGCATTTCAAAGCTATCAGGTATTAGTACTGCACAGAACAGAGAAGAACCTCAGGGTCCTCTCACAGTGAGAATGTGGTTTTCAGTCTTACGTATAAGCTGCTGCCTTTCTGTGAGACTCAAGCAAAGTTAGACAATGCTGGATTCGTATGCTTTTTTTCCTGGTTGCAGAAGTAAAGCATTCTTCTTCGAGTCCAGGAATAGAATCCAGGGAAGAGACATACATCTGGAGCCCCTGTCTGGACCAGAGACCTCATACGGAAGCTGACTTTCTCTCTACAGAGTGTGCTGTGTCCCGGCAATGACGCTTGTTAGTCACTGATTTCATTTCCCCCTTAGTGTAGCCTATGGATCAGGCAGCCTCTTTCATTACCGCTCATCAGTGTCCCGCTGCTGAGGGAGACATTTGTGCTGATAAATAGTTGTCTTTTTAAATGTACCGAGAGAGGCATTTTGAGAGCCTTCTTCCATCTATGCCCTCAGTCTTGACTGCAACTTATTTATTTATTCATCAATAAATATTATGAAGCGTGGTCTGTGATATAAATACTGTATATAATAATATAATACAGACACAGTTCCAGCCCACAGAGAGCACATAAATTATTAACTTCAGATGAGTTCAGTCGAACATATATTTCCCAACTTTCCCCGTGTGTGGGGCATATGGCATGATGATTAATCAGACAGGTTTCTTTCCATAAGCTGATAGTCCAATGGGGAAGACATAAAAAAAATTTCAGTACAATGTTTTTAAATGTAGGTGGCTACGGGATGCAGATGGGAGGTACTGAGCCTTATCTGGGGACTCAGGTAAGGTTTTTGGGTGGTGATGATACCTGAGAAGGTGACTGCAGCCATGAAATTAAAAGATGCTTACTCCTTGGAAGGAAAGTTATGACCAACCTAGATAGCATATTCAAAAGCGAAGACATTACTTTGCCAACAAAGGTCCGTCTAGTCAAGGCTATGGTTTTTCCTGTTGTCATGTATGGATGTGAGAGTTGGACTGTGAAGGATGAGCACTGAAGAATTGATGCTTTTGAACTGTGGTGTTGGAGAAGGCTCTTGAGAGTCCCTTGGACTGCAAGAAGATCCAACCAGTCCATTCTGAAAGAGATCAGCCCTGGGATTTCTTTGGAAGGAATGATGCTAAAGCTGAAACTCCAGTACTTTGGCCACCCCATGTGAAGAGTTGACTCATTGGAAAAGACTCTGATGCTGGGAGGGACTGGGGGCAAGAGGAGAAGGGGACGACAGAGGATGAGATGGCTGGATGGCATCACTGACTCGATGGACTTGAGTCTGAGTGAACTCTGGGATTTGGTAATGGACAGGGAGGCCTGGCGTGCTGTGATTCATGGGGTCGCAAAGAGTCGACACGACTGAGCAACTGAACTAAACTGAACTGATACCTGAGATGAGTCTTGAAGGCTAGATTTCTTTTGAATTTGATGTATTTAATTCTGTGCTTTTAGAAAATATTATTCGAGGATAATCCCCAGGTGGCGCTAGTGGTAAAGAATCTGCCTGCCAATGCAGGAGATGCAAGAGACATGAGTTCCATCCTCCCTGGGTCAGGAAGATTCCCTGGAGTAGGAAGTGGAACCCCACTTCAGTATTTTTGCCTAAAAAATTCCACGGACAGCAGAGCTTGATGGGCTACAGTCCATGGGGCTGCAAAGAGTCAGACACCACTGAGGGACTGAGCACATTCAAAGATAATGTCTGAAGTTTTTATCAAGCTGCCAAAGGGGTCCATAGAACAAAATAGTTAACAAATTCATTACTAGGAGTTTGACATGTGTGTTAGTTGCTCAGTCATGTTGGACTCTCTGCGACCCCATGGACTGAGGCCCGCCAGGCTCCTCTGTACATGGGATTCTCCAGGCAAGAATACTGGAGTGGGTTGCCATGCCCTCCTCCAGGGGGTCTTCCCAACCCAGGGATCGAACCCAGGTCTCCTGAGTTGCAGGCAGATTCTTTACCACCTGAGTCACCAGGGAAGCCCTGGTATTTGATATTTTATATTAAAAGATGAGATTCTAAAGAAGAAAGTCACTGCTTTGGACACATCTTTGGAAAAAATCCTAATTTAAAGAATTCAGCTGCATTTAGCCATTTTCCCCTTTAAGGCTTATTTGTGAGACCACTAATTTATAAGTAGCACTGGGATATGTTTTCAGAGAAACCAGCTCAAATGTAGAACCCAAACACTTCAAATGCTTTATCCTGAGAAAATCCAAATACTTATGTCTCCAATGCCATGTTCACGTTGTTTTCTAAAAGCATGAGATGTTACTGAGGGTCCCCTGCTGTTAATGACTGTGATTAAAAGGGCCATTAGAAGTGGCTGCCGGGGAAAGGCCAGTTGTGGGGGACGTCAGGCTGCCAGGAGGCAGAAGGTCTCACTGATTGTTTCCTTGGCACTTGTAATTTAGTCACACAATGATCAATTTCCGAGAACACCAGATATGTGCCGAAATTAGTGTGCGATTTCCACTCTCTTCGGCTCTGACTGGGCCATTCCATAATGACAATGAAATGAGACCGTGCCTCACCGTCTCACACCCTCTGTGAAGAAGTTATCTGGCATGAAAAGGAAGGGAATGGAAACCCAGAGCCCGCCTATGGGAACTGCTAACAGAAAAACTGGGGGGTGGGCCGAGGTAGAATGGCTTTGATGCGAACCAACACATGCGGTTCTAATTAGGCAGTGAGACCAGCGAGGAAGTGGGCATTATGTCTGTTAATTAACTTGGATGCTGTTGGATAGTGAGGTATCCTGAGGAAAAGCCAACAGCCTTTGACTCACCAGTGTGGTTAATTATCAGAGAAGGTTGTTCTCGTGGAATTTCCTACCAGGCATTTCAAAATGACATTATTTTGCTTTCAGAAATGTAAAACACGTCAAGTGACACTTCTTGCAGGCTAACAGCAGCTTGTACTGGTGATGAAAAAGTGGCTGGGAGTTTTATTTAGTCCGAGGTTAATGAGCAAAGGTTATGGAGATGGTTCCCCTTTCATGTGTCTGCGGCAGAGAAGAACAAATTATCACCTTATCTGACTCCATTTTGGGAGTGATTATAGAACATGTGAAAGGATTCAGTGTTTGGTGTTTTTATATAGAATGCTTTAAAGAGTGATTTTTACCTTTCTGTATGACAAACGCGAAAATATGAGTCATGTTAGAATGCAGGCTGCTGCTGCTGCTAAGTCATTTCAGTCGTGTCCGACTCTGTGTGACCCCATAGATGGCAGTCCACCAGGCTCCCCCATCCCTGGGATTCTCCAGGCAACAACACTGGAGTGGGTTGCCATTTCCTTCTCCAATGCATGAAAGTGAAAGTGAAGTCGCTCAGTCGTGTCCGACCCTCAGCAACCCCATGGACTGCAGCCTGCCAGGCTCCTCTGTCCATGGGATTTTCCAAGCAACAGTACTGGAGTGGGTTGCCACTGCCCATCACTAACATCAGCGCAATCCTGATAATGGTTCTGGTTCTCTGAAGAATGTTTCTGAACCTTTGCAATGTGGGATGGAAGGGCATACACTGTGGTCCTTCAGCCTGGATCAAATGGAGAGGCAGAAGATGGTAACTAGTCTGTGAAGCAAGAATAATTACATGAAAAGCAGCCTTAAACTGACAAAGTTGTATAAGGTATGAAGGAATAATTGATGGTGCCTGGACTATATCACGGCAAAGTGCATTAACAAAGATAACTTGCAATGTATCCTATCTTAGCTCTTCTGAAGACAAAGGAAGGACAGCATCAGTGGACAGATTAAGGACGCCTTTTCCAAGATTTGGGACATGGTTCATTTACTCACAAGTAGGGTGGCCATGGGGCTTTCTGGGTGGCCCAGTGGTAAAGAATCCACCTGCCAATGCAGGAGATGCAAGAGACTCACGTTTGATCCCTGAGTGGGGAAGATCCCCTAGAGTAGGAAATGGCAACCCACTCCAGTATTCTTTCCTGGGAAATCCCACGGACAGAGGACTCGAGTGGGCTACGGTTCATGGGGCTGCAAAGAGTAGGATATGAGTAATGGAGTGCACGATGGCCACATGACTTTTTGTTTAATAGCCCGATGCTGAGAATGAAAGGGAGCATGATAGCAAAGCCTCCAGAATAAATAGGCATAAACACCAGCGTGTCCTGGGCAAAATGGGACGTGTGGCTGTCACCACACCTCAGCCTGTGGCTCCACAGTTGCATGTTGCTTATTCTAATGCATTATGCGTCTCCTTGGCCTGCCCAGGTGGTGCTGGAGGTAAAGAGCCCGCCTGCCAATGCAGGAGACAGACGAGACACGGGTTCGATCCCTGGAGGAGGGCATGGCAACCCACTCGAGTATTCTCCTCTGGAGAATCCCATGGACAGAGGGATCTGGCAGGCTACAATCCATAGAGTCTCACAAAGTCAGGACTGAAGGGACTTAGCATGCATGCACATGCCTCTCCTTACATTACCATGCTCACTGGGATGTGAAATTAACATATGGCAGTTGTATCACTTTATTATTATTGTTTCTTAATAAAATAACACAAATAAATACTTTTACTTATAATGAACTTACAAAATACTTTTGAAAGGATTATTTCAGTTACTCTTCAGAATAGCTAGTAAGTGACCGCTCCAAAAAATTATGAAAAATTTATCAAATAAGCAAGTAAATACACTTTATATAGGTACATCAATGCAATATTATATAGTGATTAAAATAACACGTATTTGTAATAATCTTTAATAACCAGCAATATATTTTCACTTCTATTCATGTGTTCTAAGGAATTAAGCACATAAATACAAAGGGCTTTATGCATGAGAATATTTTCGTAACATTGCTTATAATAGCAAAAAAACCCCACAGAGCTGGGGGCGTGGAGGGAGTGATCGCCTCCAGCGCGCAGTGAGATACTCCCTGTCTCTCCCTTTCCGTCTACACCTAGCAGATGTCCACAAGGCAACCAAAGTGCCGCTGCCAAACACACCAGGATGCCAGACGATCCCATCTTTCTGCACAGCCAAAGGTGGCTGGACTGGAATACAGAGAGGACGTGGTTCTGGGGGACAGCAGAGCCCACAGCCCCAGAGGACTCAGCATCAGCAGAAGAGGTAGCACACACAACCCCAGCCTCCTGACCGAGTGGAGCCCACGGTGCAGGTAACCAGGGGGCAGCGGGGGAACCTGGGGCCCCCGTCCCTCCAGCCATGGAGAGACCCACAACGCTAGCTCCACCTGTAGCGGGGGGAGCCCACAAACCTCAAAACACCGGACATGGCAGAAGTGCCTGCGTGATCCCGGCTGCCCCGCCCCCTCCTGACGCATCTCAGGAGGTCCTGCTCAGGGTGGGCGAGCCCGCCGTACAGTGCTCCAGCGGCAACACCACTGACACGGATAGCAGCAGGGCACCAATGACCCTGGGGGATAAGACGGGGTGTGTGTGGGTGGGGGCGGGGTGGTGACACCTCTGACAGAGGCAATGGAGGGTGGAAAATGCTGACTTTCAATATATCCAGACGCAGCTTGGGGGAGAGAAACTAAACACCCGCGCCACACTGCCACCTGCTGGAAGACAAAAGAAAGGAAGGGCTCTAATTTTTGATCCGTTGAACGGTTACAATGGAGCAGAAAGGTGTTTGCTACTTCACCTGCGCTGATTTACCAAATACGATGAAGAACCACAGTTACACTGTGCAACAAGGAGAAAACGGTAATTCTTTAGAAACCAACTTAAAAATCGCAGAATATTGCAACCTGATGGAGAATTTAAAATGACTGTTACAAAGAAACTCAATGAGCTACCAGAAAACTGAGAAAGGCAGATAAATGAGCTCAGGAACTCTAAAAAAGAACTAAGCAGAAATTCTGGAGCTGAATACAACTATAAATGCTGTGCAGAATGCATTAGAAAGCATTGGAAATAGATCAGACCAGACGAAAGAGAGAATTAGTGAGCTTGAAGATAGAAACCTAGAAATGATACAAGTTGACTACACTAAAGCCTCTTGACTGTGTGGATCACAACAAACTGTGCAAAATCCTTAAAGAGATGGGAATACCAGACCATCTTACCTGCCTCCTGAGAAACCTGTATACAGGTCAAGAAGCAACACTTAGAACCAGACATGGAACAATGGACTGACTCAAATTTGGGATAGGACTGCGTCAAGGCTGTATATTGTCACTCTGCTTATTTAACTTAAATGCAGTGCAGAGTACCTCATGTGAAATGCCAGGTTGGATGAATCACAAACTGGAATCAAGATTGCCAGGAGAAATATCAATAACCTCAGATATGCAGATGATACTATCCTAATGGCAGAAATTGAAGAGGAAGTAAAGAGCCTCTTGATGAAGGTGAAAGAGAAGAGTGATAAAGCTGGCTTAAATTCAACATTAAAAAAAACTAAGATTGTGGCATCCAGTTCCATCACTCCATGGCAAAGAGATGGGGAAAAAGTGGAAACAATGATAGACTTTATTGTCTTGGCCTCCAAAATCACTGTGGACAGTGACTGCAGCCATGAAATTAAAAGATGCTTGCTCCTTGGAAGGAAAGCTATGACAAACCCAGACAGTATATTAAGCAGAGACAGCACTTTGTCAACAAAGGTTCATCTAGTCAAAGCTATGGTTTTTCCAGTAGTCATGCATGGATGTAAGGGTTGGACCATAAAGAAAGCTGAGCACCAAAGAATTGATGCTTCTGAACTGTGGTGCTGGAGAAGACTCTTGAGAGTCCTTTGGACAGCAAGGAAACCAAACCAGTCCATCCTAAAGGAAATCAAACCTGAATATTCATTGGAAGGACTAATGCTGAGGCTCCAATACTTTGGCTACCTGATGCGAAGAACCAATGTACTAGAAAAGACCCTGATGCTGTGAAAAATTGAGGGCAGGAGGAGAAGGGAGTGACAGAAGATAAGATGGCTGGATGGCATCATCGACTCAATGGAGCAAATTCAGGGAGCAAACTCAGGGAGACAGTGAAGGACAGGGAAGCCTGGCATGCTGCAGTCCAAGGGGTCTCAAAGAGCTGGACACAACTAAGTGACTGAACAACAACAGGAGGGGGAAAAGAAATAAAATATAAAAAGATGAAGAAATTCTATGAGAGTTATTTGATTCTTCTAGAAAAGGGGAAGATGAGGGTAATGGGCTTTCCAGAAGGAGAAGAGAAGGAACTGGATATATAAGTGTGTGAAGCTAAGAGAACAATTAATTACATCAACACAAAAGACCTCCAAGACACAGTATAAGTCAGTGAGAAAAAGAATTTAAAGGCAGTCAGGACAAAAAAGGTAGTAACTTACAAAGGAACCCCTATTAGACTATCAGCAGATTTCTCAGCAGAAACTGTATGAGTCAAGAGAGAATGGAATGACATTCTCAAAAGCTAAAAGATAAAAACTATCAGCCAAGAATTCTCCATAGCAAAGTCAGCATTCTGATATGATGGAGAAATACAGACTTTCTCAGACAAAAAAAGTTGAAGGAGTTCATCAACACTAGACTTTCTTACAAAAAATGTTGAAAGGGCCTCTTCTAGCAGAAACAAAGAGGCAAAATACAGAAAATTTCTGAGTAAGGTGATAAATAGGAAGAAATCAGAAAATTGCAACTCTTTATCAGAGTAGGTTTTTAAAACACTTTATTATCATATAAAGATTAATGCAGAAAAAAAGCAGAAAAAATAACTACAGCTACTTCAGTTTGGGGAAAAAAACTCACAGTATAAAAAAGATAATTTGAGATAGTAAAAACACAACAGGGGAAGATGAAAAGAGCAGAACTCATAAAGGTGAGTGAAAATAAGATGCCATGAGCAGAAAAATAACTATTTTACCTATGAGAAGTTTTATACAAGCTTCATGGTTACCACAAAACATAAATCCAGAGCACAGAAACACAACATAAAAAAGAGGAAATGGAGAAAGACATCATAGAAAACCACCAATCCAGAATGGAGGACATAAAAACAAGGAAGAGAAATAATGGAGCTATAGCGCAACCAGAAAAAAAAAAAAAAAAAGATAGAACTGTAGTACTAGGTCCTCATCTATCAGTGATCTTCCTTAATGTAAACAGATTGAATTCGTCCATTAACAGACACAGAGTGGCTGGCTGGATTGAAAAACAAGACCCGACTATATGCTTGCCTCCAGGAGACACACCTCCGCTCTAAAGACAGACACAGACTGAAAGTGAAGCGGTGGAAGATGATACTCCAGGCACATGGCAGCCCAAAGAAGGCTGGTATGGCCACACTCAGGCTTCCCAGTGGTGCAGTGGGAAGGAATCCGCCTGCCAAGCAGAATATACATTCTTCCCAAGTGCACACAGAACAAACAGGTGGTGACTGAACCACATTCTCCTGAACAACTTTTGGGTCAACGAAGAAATCAAAGGAGAAATGAAATATTACCTGAAGACAAATAAAAATGAAAATACAACATACCCAAATCTCTGAGATGCAGGAAAAGTAGTATTAAGACCTTTTGTAGCAATAAAAGCCTACCTCAAGGAACAAAAAACATCTCAAATAAACAATACAACCTTACACCTAAAGTAACTAAAAAAAAGAAAAACAGAGGAAGTACAAATTTGTCCATTTCTTCTAGGACAAATTCTTAGAACCATACAACTTTTGAAGACTGAATCATAAAAAAACAGGAAATCTGAATAGACTAATAAGCAGGATTGAGATGGAAACTATAGTCCAAAACTTTCCCCTAAAAGAAACATCCAGGACAAGACAGCTTCACAAGTAAATTCTACCAAACTTTCAAGGCACATTTAATACCTATTCTTTTCACACTCTTTCAGAGAATTGAAGAGGAGTAAACACTTTTAACTCATTTTAGAAGACCAACATCACTCTGAAACCAAAACCAGATAAAGACAACACACAAAAATTACAGGCCAGTATTTCCAATGAATATAGATGCAAAAAATCTCAACAAAATATTAGCAACAACACATTAAAAGTATCATGCACGATGATCAACTGGAATTTATTTCAGGGATCCAAGAATGGTTCAACATCTTCAAATAAATGTGATATACCATGTTAATAAAATGGGAGATTACAAAACGTACGATCATCTCAATAGGTGCAGAAAAAGACAGTAGATGAGATTCAACACCTATTTATGAAAAAAGATTCTCAATAAAGTGGGTTTAGACAGTATGTACCTTATCACGATAAAGGTCATACATGACAAACCCAGAGCTAACATCACATTCAATGGTGAGAAACTGAAAGTTATTCCTCTAAAATCAGGAACAAGACAAGGAGGCACACTCTTACTTCTCTTATTCAGCATAGTATTGGAAGTACTAGCCAGAGCAGTTAGGCAAGATAAAGAAATTAAAGATCTCCAAATTGGAAAGGAAGAAGTACAACTGTCACTATTTGTGGATTATGTGATTTTATATATAGAAAACCCTAAGGATTCCACCAAAAAGCTATTAGAAATAATAAACAAATTCAGCAGTGTTGCAGGGTACAGAGTCAACATACAAAAATGCATTGCGTTTATAGACAATAACTATGAGCTTTTAGAAAGAGAAATTAAGAAAACAGTCTCATTTATAACAGAAACAAGAAGAATTAAAAGTCTAGGAATAAATTTAAGCAAGGCAGTGAAAGATCTGTACAATGAAAACTGTAAGACGTTATTGAAGGAAATTGAAGAAGACAAATAAATGGAAAGATAGCCTGTGTTCAAGGATCAGAAGAATTAAGATAGTTAAAATGTCCATATTGCCTAAAGCAATCTACAGATTCACTGTAATCCCTACTAAGATACCAAGGACATTTTTCACAGAAAAAGGACAAAAAAGTCTAAAATTTATATGGACCCAGAGAAGACCCCAGACAGCCAAATCCAACCTGAGAAGAAAAGGACAAAGCTGGAGGTATCACATTCCCTGATTTTAAACTACATTATAAAGCATAGTCATCAAAATAGCATGGTTTTGGCAGAAAAACAGATACATGGATCAATGGAACAGATTTAAGAAATAAGCCCACAAGTGTAAGGACAATAACTTATGACAAAGGAGCAAAGCACATAAAGTGGAGAAAGGACAGTCTCTTCAATAAACGGTGCTTGGAAAACTGTATAGCTACACGCAGGAAAAAAAAACAACCCATTATCTCACGCCATACACAAAATCAGCTCAAAATGGATTAAAGAATTGAATATAAGACCTGAAGCCATAAAACTCCTAGAAGAAAACACAGGGCATACGTTCTTTGACATCAGTCTTAGCAATGTCTTTCTAGGTATGTCTCCTCAGGCAAAGGAAACAAAAGCAGAAGTAAACACGTGGGACCACACCAAACTAAAACATCTCTGAGCAGCAAAGGAAACCTTCAACAAAATGAGCAGACCACCTACTGAATGGAGAAAACACCTGCAACCCGTGTATGTCATATGGGACTAACATCTACAATATATAAAGAACTCATACAACACAAAAACAAAGCAAAAAAAGGCAAATGAGTGGATTAAAACATGAACAGAGGAGCTGAGTAGATATTTTTCCAAAGAAGACATACAGATGGGCGACTGGCACATGGAAAGATGTTCAACAGAGCAGTTATTAGGAAAACGGAAATTAAAGTCACTGTGAGACATCACCTAATGCCTGTGAGAATGGCTGTTATCCAAAAGGCAAAAGATAACAAGAGTTGTGAGGGAAGTTGTACAACAGGGAACCCTTACACCTTGTTGGTGGGAATGTAAACTGGTGCAGCCTCAGGGAAAACAGTATGCAGATTCCTCAAAAAATTAAGAGTAGAGCTACCATATGAACCAGCCATCCCACTGCTGGGTCTTTCTCAAAAGAACACAAAAACAGTAATTTGAAAAGATATACGCACTCCTATATTCACTGCAGCATTATTTACAATAGCCAAGGTCCGAAAACACCTAAGTGCCCATCAATGGATGAATGGATAAAGAAAATGTGGAATACGTATATACACACATATACACTCATATCCAGTAGAATTACTACTCAGTTACAAAAAAGTTGAAATCTTTCCATTTGTTAAAACACGTATGAATATTGAGGGTATTATGCTAAGGGAAATCAATGAGGCTGACAAAGACAAGTACCATATAATTTCACTTGTATGTGGAATATAAAGAACAAGCAAAAATTTTGAAAAATTAATGAATAAACTGAATGAAACAAAAAGAAACTGCAGATACAGAATCAGAGTAGATGTTAAACCAGAGGAGAAGGGGCAAGGGATGGGGGTGGGGCAGAAATTGTAGCAATGAACATGCTGCAGTAGATAGAGAGGTAGAAATATAATGTACATGTGATGTACACCCGTGTCGGATTCATGTCAATGTATGGCAAAACCAGTACAACATTGAAAAGTAATTAGCCTCCAATTAAATAAATAAATTTATATTAAAAAGAAATATAATGTACACGTGAAACTTAGATGATGTTATACAGCAACCGGAGAAGGAAAGGGCACCTCACTCCAGTGTTCTTGCCTGGAAAACCCCATGGACAGAGGAGCCTGGCGGCCTACAGTCCATGGGGTCGCAAGAGTTGGACACGACTTAGCAACTAAACCACCACCACCACCACCACCATAAAGCAATATTATGGCAATAAAAAGTTAATTTAAAAATTAAAACCTCATCTGTAAGTCTTAATGTATGTGTTCTCGGTTGTGTTCGACTCTTTGTGATGTCATGGACTGTAGCCTGCCAGGCTCCTCTGTCCATGGATTTCCCAGGCAAGAACACTGGAGTGGGTTGCCATGTCCCCCTCCAGGGGATCTTCCCAACCCAGGGATCAAACTCGAGTCTCTTGAGTCTCCTGCATTGGCAGGTGGGTTCTCCACCAACCTCATTCAGCAAATTATGATTCATTCGTAAACTGGAGAGCTTCCCAGGCGGTGCTAGTGGTAAAGAATCTGCCTGCCGATGCAGGAGACGCAAGAGAAACACTATACAACAATTAAAACAATGTATATACACAGAATGCAACAATTTGGGGGGAAAAAACAGTACATGTGTTTGCTTATATATGCACAGAGTATTTCTGGAATGATAACAACTGCTAAGTGATTGCCTCTAGGACCTGTAGCTGGGAACTGGAGAACACTGATAATAAATCCTTCCAGATGTACGTGAGGGCATAGCAGATGATTGGACTTCCCTGTGGCTCAGTGGTAAAGAAATCTTCTGCCAGTGCAGGAGATGCAGGTTTGATCCCTGGGCCAGGAAGATCCCCTGGAGAAGGAAATGGCAACCCAGTCCAGTATTCTTGCCTGGAAAATCTCATGAACAGAGGGCCTGGCAGGCTACAGTCCATGGGGTCGCAAAAGAGTTGGACACAACTGAGCAACTAACCAACAACTACAACAATCAGATGATTATCCCCTGATACAATTCTAATATATTCTTCTAAGTATATTTATTATACACATTCCCATGATATAGCATTTAATTAACAATATTTACTAATGAATATGTATAATATTAATACTTAAAAATTTTCAAGTGTGGGTTACATATCCTAAGATGCCTAGAAAGACAAAATCTTAACAGTGAGCAGTGGGATTGCTACTGATTTTACTACTTTGCATGTTTACCTTTATATTTTTTCATCTTTTTGGGATGTGTTATAACGATTGCACTTGTATTTTGCAATCAGAAAAATGAAGGAGCAGTATTTCAGTTTTGAGAAAGTGGAATGAAGGAGTCAGCAACAGTGGCTGGAGTGTCTCCATCTGGCGAGGAGGGGTTTAATCCTGCTGCAGCAACATCCACTTTCTTAGCATGTGCTCCATCCCCAGGGAGGATGATGGTCAAGGGGACTTGAAGTAGTTAGAAAAGAAGAGAATGAAGGACATCTTTTAGAAGAGAAGGGATTTTACATTCAGATAATTTGGTTTTGCTTTAGGAGAAATTTGAAATCTTTAAATGTGTTCCCCTAAAGGGTGGCTTGCAAACAGCAGGTGCCAGTGGGCACTTTGCATTTTGTGATGGTGTTGGTTGGGTTCACCAGCGGCCCTGGCCCTCAGGTTTCCAGGTACAGGAAGGAACTTCCCCTCCCCTTGATGTCACACAAGGCCACATAATTTGCTCTGGACAAAGAAGGGTGAACAGAAGTGACAAGCACCCAGTTCTACTTGCTTTCTTCCCTTGGTGTGGGGATTGTGACAGTTCAGGTCAAAATGAGTGACCTTCAACCTGGATCCTGAGTGACCAGGATGCACGGAATATGCTCGTGGACGAGTAGCATGAGCAAGAAATAAACTGGCTATGTAAACCCACTGAGAGTTTCAGGAATTTATTATTACTGCAACACAGCCTAGCTTACCCTGACTATGTAATTTGTGTAGTCCAGTGCAAAATGAAAATGCAGAGCCCCTTGTTAAAAAAAAATAAAAAATTATTCAGCATTTCAAGATGGTGACAACAGAGCATTAAACCGTGTGGGGGTCCTCTGAGGGCAGGGCACGTGTCCAGAGATTTTCCCATTTTCCCACATGCCTGGTTTTCCTATTTCACCATCACAGTCTTGGAAAATGGGTCTTAACCCCCTTATTTCATATATGAGGAAAACTGAGAGCTTAAGCAGCTTGCTGACAACTACAGAGCTGGTAAATGTCAGAAATAGAATTGGATTCTATGGTATTATTAACATTGCTATAATGGGTGGATGGAGTTGGACTCCAGGGCATAAGGAGCCGAGCAGATCATCACAGGAAGACCGAGGAATGATCCAGTCCTTTGCAGAAAACCACCAACCCCAGACCCTCAGCAGAAGGTAAGAAAAGAGTTAAAGTTGAACTCATTACATACCAAGCTAACATGGTCTTTTGCCAGAAAGCGTAATTAGTGATTCAGTCCTTTGTCTGAATACCTGCCTTTAGCACATGCTGAAGAGCATCAATAAAGCAAAGCAGGCACAGCTTTTCATTTCGTTGCTATAACTAATTAGCATCAGAGAAACCATTTTCATAAGCAAGGCGCTAACAACCACTTGGTACCCGAAAACAAAAGCCGATGGTGCGGCTTTCTCCATGGTAACCAGACGTGGGAAAGAGCAATCCAGAGCCATGAGTGGGAGTCCTGCGGGGAGGAACAGAGGCCGCTTGCTCTGAGCGTCCGTGTGAAGAAGCGGGTCACCACTGCCCTTCCATGTTACAGGCACAGAGAATATCAAAATATTTAAGGCAAGGTGGTGTTCTGCATTAAATACAATCATACCACATACATTCATACAGTGAAAAATGTTGTATGTATCCCTAAAAGCTACTCAAAAACATATAGACGCTACTGTTAGGAAAAGCTCATTCGATTAAAATCACGTGGTTTTTCTTGCAGAATTCCTATCACTCTGCCCACGGAAGTGTTTCCTGCTTCGTCACCCCTTGTAAGGAAGCAGTCACAGGTACAGAGGCTTCCGGAAAGGTAAAGAAAAAGGAAATTTGGCTCAAAAAGAGGTAGTTAATTTGGTAATAAAAAAGGCACTTGTTATTTAATTATGAGTTTTAAGATCTGAAACCTTATTGTTCTGTTTGATTTACATATTACTCTTCATTGGTTACAACCTAAAACACATTCGTGAAACTGCCAACTCTTGTGTCATTTTTCTTCTCTTTTCATAAAGACTGTGTTTGGGTAACTGTTGAAAGAAAAGGAGAAAGGAAAAAGAAGGAAGAGAAAATACAAAGCAAAGAGAATCCAGTTTGCTCCAGTTGCCTTAGAAAGTTAGTGTGACACTGCTAAATAAGTATGATCACTGTTGGGAGAAAAGTGCAACAATACCACAATTTGAAAAAGGTAGATGATTTTCAAAGAACTATTTCATCCCAATTAAAATTGGTAATGAATACGTTCATTTCCAAAAACTGTACGTTCAAAGAGATGGTAACGTCAGACAAAAACAAGAACTCGACTCGTGTTAAATCGCTTACTCAACTGGATTTTACATCAAACGATAAATTTAAAGTTTCATGGCTCAAAGAGCCGTTTCAGGAAGTGTGTGACGTAACAGTTACTAACCGCTTCCTTATACTTACTGATGAGTTAAAGAATATTCGTCAGTACGTAGTAAATTAGGCTATGACAGGAGCAACATAATCTTCTCCCTCAAGGAGCTGATGGAGAAATTTGACCTTGTTCCTACTATTAAAGCAAGGAAACCGTTGTCAGCAATGTGAATGTGAGTAGATACATGAACAATGCGGATTAGTGTTTTAAAAGAGGAAGACAGCCATCATAGTTAGCTTGAAACTGGCATTTAAATACCCCATTTTCACTATATAATTTTGAATATTTTAGAAAAAAATTGGGACAAAGTACAACTGCATATTGGATGGGCAGGGATGCATGAAGAATGCTTTCCACGGTGCTTCTGATTTCCTGTGAGTTAGTCAGACATTCAGAGTATTTGACTGAGTTTGAGTAGCTGGTTCTCCTTGACCATGAGGCCAGTACATGGTTAATGGCCCCAATATTGGCAGTGTTTCTAGCTCTTTGTGTGTGTGTGTGCGTGTGTGTGTGTGCGTGTGTGTACAAGGTTAATTGAATTTTTATAAGGGTTTCATAGAGGACTTCCATAACTTAGTATTAAAGCAAAGACCATCTTATAATAGAGTTACAATATGACATCCGTAAGTACCTTAAGTATCTTAGCTTAGATTTTTCAGGAACTGTGTGATGTATTTAACATTTTATAGTTTTTGAGAATTTCCACAGACTTCTCAGCATCTTCACTGAATTTAATCATGAGGTCTGGCATTTCAGAACTGTTCCTTCTCTTTCAGCTTCTTTTTAAGTTTGAAAGTGAGTATGGTTTTGTGAGTGAAAACTGCAGACAAAATTCATAGTACTTCTCCACAGTTTCTATGTGTTCAGCAGATAAATGTTATTCCTGACTTGCGACAAATAACTCTTTGACTCCCCCTCAATATTTGCATATTGTTAACTCTGAGACGCAGGGAAGTACACGAAGAGGTAACGGTGTACATAGCTTCAGATTAACTGAATGAACTGGCTTTGTTTTAAGATCAGCTCCAAAGCCCTTGATCATCACACAAATGTTTCCAAGGGCTCCATTTTGTCTTCTCCTGAAAGCCCAGGATTAAAGACTGAGGGTGGTTGAAAAATTTGTCCTGCTAAGTGCTCATTAGCCCCAGGGTGCTGGCCTCAGCAGCCTGTCAGGCTTCCTCTGGAAGGTTAGGGAAGGGCTAATAGTCAATAGCATATGGACTTGCATTAATTTTCAGCACAGAAACCCACGGAACGTCCAGGGAATCCACGAAACTTTAACAAGCTGTAATTCTGTCCTCCCGTCCAACAGCCCACCTCCGAAGGTGCCATCCATATTAATGTTTTCTCCTCCCTTAGATAGCACATTAGTAGTTCAAATAGGCTATTCCTCATTGAGACCTCTTTTACATACCCTCTAGGGCATGGGAGTGGCGTATTAAGGTCACAGCAGGATTTCAGTGTGAAGAAAACTTTTCTCCTTTTAGCAAGTGGCTCTTTTCTGAATGCCTGTAATTGGCTTTCAAGCCCCAATCCTGTTGCAAGGCTGAGAAACGCTGTCAACTTCCATGTGGGTCAGCAAGTCTGCAGAAAGCCTTGGCCATTGTTTTTATCTCTATCATATTATTATTACTAACAGCTAGGATGCACTGAGCACATTCTGTGTCAGCCGTGCTGGGACGCTCAGTGGGCAGCAATCAGTCTCCTTTTCACAATGATCCTGACCCTGTGAGACAGGTCTCGGGATCTGCTTCTTTTACAGATGAATGAGTTTGGCTGTTTTCCCCAAATGAGCTACTGGTACGGACAGAGTCAGAGCTAAACGTAGGGACCTGACTTGGGGTTTCTCAGCTTTGGCAACTACTGATGTCTGGGGCCAGACAACCTCTTGTTGTAAGGGCTGGCATGTGCATTGCAGGACAGCCAGAGTATCTGTGACCCTTCCCTGATACTTCGCTAGCAGCATCCATCTCCCGGGTGTGACCATCAGAACTCTCTCCAGACACTGCCCAGTGTCCCCGAGAAGACAAAATCGCCCACAGTTGAGAAACACGGCTGTGTGTGGTCGCTCAGTCGTGCCCGACTCTTTGCGACCCCATGGACCGCAGCACGTCAGGCCTCCCTGACCATCACCAACTCCCGGAGTTCACTCAGACTCATGTCCATCGAGTCGGTGACGCCATCCAGCCATCTCATCCTCTGTACAGCCACGGGTTTGACTCACAGATCCCTGCTCTCCATCACCTGGCTCTGCAGTGGACCAGTCTCCCTGCCCCACCTGCCCCCCGCCCAACCCCCAGTCTGACTGGTTCCTTTCCCCATATACCCTGAGGGGAAAACCTTGGTACCAGCTCTTATGCAACTTTGACAGACCAAGCGTATTTGTTACACATGAGCTTTAAGAATAAATTTGCATAGGCTGGTATGACATTGTCAATAAATCAATATTCAGGCTCTAACAAATCTATTCATATCTTCAGGAGTCTATTGTGTACCAAGTCTGCCATTCAGGTGACTACAGCCTCAGGTCTTTTCTGAAATAGATTTGATTTACTTAGGGTGGCCAGGAAAAGTAGGCGGAGAGCAGCTTTTATTTTCTGCTTATACCAGTGCTTGGTGGGTGAAAAAGCTTATCTGTATCAGCTAATTCTTACCATATCCCTGTTTATTTTCTCTTTAAAATAAAATCTGCTGCTGGTTTCCCATTTCTGCTAATTCATTTTTGCTCGTGTGCGTGTTCTGTGACGGACACCGTGAACACTCAAACCAGGCTGGTTTTCTAATACAAAGGTTGCAAATAGTAATAAATCAGACTTTTCATTATGATAATTAAAATCTATTTGTTTAAAATTCACGGGCCAGCTTGTGTCTTCTGCAAACCGCCGTGATTTATACAGGGTGGGGTCAAAGTTTTGAGGAGGACAACAAGGTCTCTCTGAATTGTAGACGCAGTATATATGAGAGAGGAAGTCTTATTTGTAACGAACTAGTTAGAAATCAATACTTTCATTGTTTGGCAGACTCATTTTAGAGGGTCAGAAGGTTCAAGTGGAGAGAAGTACCCTGAGAAAAACAATACTGTGTACTGAACTTGAGCCATCTGCTGACTCAGAACACTCATTGTTGCTGTTTGGTCGCCCAGTCGTGTCCGACTCTTTGTGACCCCACGGACTGCAGCATGCCAGGACTCCCTGTCCCTCAACATCTCCCGGAGTTCGCCCAAGTTCATGTTCATTGCATCAGTGATGCCGTCTAGCCATCTCATTCTCTGATGCCCTCTTCTTTTGCCCTCAATCTTTCCCAGCAATCATACTGCCTTATACGATGAATAAAAACTAATTTGTACTGAAATTTCATGAAGTTTTTAACTTTGAAAGTATAGGAAAATCAGGTGAAGGTAGAAACACTGATTAATTTATTGAGAATTTAAAACCTAAACTTACTCAGCTTATACTGTGAGATTTGGTTAGGCTTTAAACCATGATTTTATGGAATGTGAGAGCTAGAAAGTACCTTGAAGATTATCTAAAGAGATGCCAACATTTTATCAAATGAAATATTACTTGGAGACCCAGTTCTTTAAAGAACAAACTAAATTAATATATATACATATTATATCTCTATCTGCATAGAGCCTATTTTCAGTCAGCACAAGCTTTTGAAATTCAGTGTCATGAAAAACAGATATAATCACATCTTATTTGTTGTTGTGCTTAGTCACTCAGTTGTGTCCGACTCTTTGCGACCCCATGAACTGTAGCCCACCAGGCTCCTCTGTCCAGGGGGATTCTCCAGGCAGGAATACTGGAGTGGGTTGCATGCCCTCCTCCAGGGGATCTTCCTAACCCAGGGTTCGAACCTAGGTCTCCCGCATTGCAGGTGGATCCTTCACCGTCTGAGCCACCAGGGAAGCCCTTCTTCAGGACTACTGTATTTCGTTGTCTAGATCAAGCAAAGACTCATACACCCAGGTAAGCAGCAGCACACGGGTTAAGTTTTTTAATAGCTAACTTTACAATTTTAGGATGTTTTTATTAAGCAAAAACTTGAGCTCAAGTTTACATTAATACAACATTATGTATTTTTGGTTTCTATCATAAGTTTGTATACGTAGCTTCTGCTATGGCTTTTCTTCTTTTACAGGGATTTTATGTTATGATTGATGTACAGTTGATTTAAAATGTTCCATCAATTTCAGGTATACGGCCTGATAATTTGGTGCTTTTATAGATCATATTCTGTTTCAGGTTATTATAAAATATTGGTTATATTCTTCACGCTTACATCACATTCTTGTATCTTGTATTTTATACCTAGTAGTTCGTACTCTTCATCCCCCTCCCTTGTCTGATTCGTCCTCCAGCCCTGTTCCCACTGGTAAACCCACTATGTGACAGTTTACAGTTTAAAAATGAAGCTGAAGTCAAACTTCATTCATGTGACCCTAAGAATCCCAGCACTTTCCCGGTGGCTCAGACAGTAAAGAATCCGCCTGCAACATGGGAGACCACGGTTCGATCCCTGGGTCGGGAAGATCCCCCCTGGAGAAGGGAATGGCAACCCACTCCAGTATTCTTGCCTGGAGAATTCCATGGACAGAGGATACAGTCTATGGGGTTGCAAAGAGTTGGACACGACTGAGTGATTAACATTTTCACTTTCTTTCAAGAATTTTAGGAGCACATTTATGACCATCACCAAGTTAATACACCTTTTCACATAAGAGATGAGTTAAAGACACAGAGTAGAGAAGTTACTGGTCTGGGGTCACATGTCAGCAGGGCCAGGATAAAACCTAGGGCTTCCGTCTCTTAAACTTGTGCTTTTTTCAGCTCAGGCTGCCTTTATTATTAAATTACTTAATTTATCTGAGCAAAAAGCAAAACCTCAGGGATGCTATTAGCAATTTACTATTTCCAGTTCTTCGGGGAATCTGTTAATTGCCCTTTCATAAATGCTGCTCATTATGATTAAGACTCTGATTAAACGCAGAAGTCTGGAGTTCATACAATATCACGGACATACTTAACATGAATTTAAAGAACCAGAGCAGCATGAGTTGTGATTCAAATCTTTCAACACTATAAGATGTGCTTCTAACCTAGCAGAGATTTTTCAAGAACCTGCTGTGTGCTAGGATGACCTGATTTTCCCCTCAAGGAGGTTACAGTTTAATTAAGGGGAGCTCATATTTGAAAGAACAGACGTCAGTGCATGGGTAATAATCCAGAGAAGATGTAGGTCAGCTTCATGGAGCAGTTGAGATAAGGGATGATTCAGCGAGAGGAGAAAGAGAAGGGCATTCCGGGGGGTCAGAGTGGCTGACCTTTATGGACTGGTGACCATGACAAGCAGTGCCAAGGGCTGTGTGTAGATAAGGTCTCGTTCTGAAAGCAATTCCGGGTTAAGTATCATGACTCAACCCTCCTCCTTAGGAAGACGTCGAGGCGCAGAGCTTCAGTCACACAAACGCTAAATGAAGGGACTGGGACTCCAGCCCAGCTTATCAGACTTCAGACCCCACGTCCCCCCATTCTACCCTTCTGCTCCCTTGCTCGTCTGTGTGGTCCAAGCAAAGACAGCAGTCAGGAGCTTGTCGGACAAGAACCTTCCAGAGTAAAGGGTGATGCTGGGAAGGTATTAAGACTGAACTAGAAAGGCTTTTAGACTCTATATTGCAGTGACATAGGGCATCCCGGGTGGCGCAGTGGTAAAGAATTCGCCTGCCAATGCAAATGCTGCAGGAGGCGTGGGTTCAACCCCTGGGTTGGGAAGATTCCCGAAGAAGGAAGGCAACCCACTCCATTACTCTTACCTGGAAAACTCCATGGACAGAGGAGCCTGGTGGGTTATAGTGCCTGGGAGTGCGAGAGTCCATAGTGTTGTAAAGAGCTGGCCGCAACTGAGCATGCTTGCACGCAGCCTAAAGCTATATACTTTTGTAACATGTTACTCAGGTTTTGATGGTGAATTAAGTAAAATAGTTGTAGTTGTACAGATAACAGGCAAAAGACTGACTAACATTAAGTATTGACTATATCTATGATAACAGATATAACTTACTTATAGTGTACAGAAGAGAAGAGTGAAAGGAAAGAGGGGTTAAGGATTTTCAAAATAATTGCAATACAATTCAAAAAGGATCTCAAAAATAAAAGTTTCGGCACACTCATTCTCACTACAGATTTTATTGTCTCCTTTCTTCCGCTCCCCCACCTCCCTCTTTCCTTCCTTCCTTCCTTCTCCAGTGGAACCTATGTTATTTATTTACACTTTTTGTATCTTAATTTGCCAATAAAGCACTGAATAAAAAAATCAGGGAAGTATAATCACAAAAAATATAAATGTCTCTATCTTTACCTGGGCTTTATAACTACATTTATTATGCTTATAAATTTCTTTTTATCTTCTTAGGGATCAAATCTATGAATTACTGATGTAGGGACTCCTAGTCTCTTATTATGATGGCATTTTTGGTATATTTCTTTATTTGAATTGTCAGGATTTGGTTCATTAGCCCAAGGATGATGGTGCTTTCAAGGGGAAGAAACACTTTAAAAAATCAAAGCATTGCATGTAGGCTCCCCTCCAGGCCCCGCGGGAACTCCTGGAGCCTTGGCTCGCAGCTGATTATGCGAACACCAAGTTCTGGATTCATTTGAGTTCCAGTGGCTCCTGCCACACTGCTTCCAATTACTCTAAGCTGGGCATCTGACTCCCTCAGAACCGCCGGGGTTCTGCTCGCCCATCTGTCAGTGCGGCAGCATTAAGCCCCAGCAAGGAGGTCGCTATTAGGAAACTCCAAGTTAATGCAGCATCAAGAGAACTGTAGGCTGGCAGTCAGCTCCTCTGTGGGGATGGAAACATTCGCCTCCCCAAGCCGGGCTGAAGGGAGAGAAGAAGCTGACAGAAGCGAGGCCAGACATGGCCAAATTGTTACCAGGTCCTGGAGTGCGCCCGTGGGTGTGGTTTCCTGGCTCCAAGAACTCCCATCCATTGACCTGTATTCAGTCACTGAGTCTGCCGCCCCATGGACCGTAGCCCACCAGGCTCCTCTGCCCATGGGACTTCCCAGGCAAAAATACCGGAGTGGGTTGCCATTTCCTCCTCCAGGGCATCTTTCCAGACCAGCGATCGAAACTGCGTCTCCTGCATTGGCAGGATGATTCTTTTTAACCACGGAGCCACCAGGGAAGCCCAACAACTTTGTTACTCGTCTCTTTTGGGTTGACTCTGCATGGCCCATCTTGGGGCAAAACAGAGTGACGCCTGTCAGCACGGAGAAGCAAAAGCTCGTGGACGCCTCCTGTACAGAGACCTCATTTTTCTGTCAGAATGATTAGTTAGAAGTAAAGTCCCTCAATTAGTATGCCTTCAAAATGCCATATGGAAGTGACTAATGAACTGACAGCCTGAAGGTAAGAACACAGGGCCAGCTCGGAAGATGAGAGCCTGGGGAGGCAGAGCCCTTCAGTCAGCTTTGTAGCGCGTGGAAGGGTCCACCCACAAAACCAAACAAATGTCCCCCCAAACCCCCGGACCATGGAGACAGAGGCTGAGAGGTAATTTTTGACAGCAGCGTCTGATTTAGTGCTTTGCAGACGCAGCCTATGCTGAGTTTTATATCCAATTTAATAGAACGCCTTAAACTTTCCCAACCACTTGGCAGTTTGCATTACAAAAAAAAAAAAAGTCAAAAGCCATCCAGGTTACAAAAAGATGCAGCGCAGAGATTCTCAGAAGATGCTGTTGAAGTGAAAGTCCTCTTCTGGGACGCTGGGATAACCCGTCAGTTCTCATCTTGACTCTTCACCTTGCCTCCCACCCAGCTAGGTCAGGGGAAATGGTCTCGCTTCCTTTAAAATCTTAAGAAAAATGTCACCATATTGCCAGGGGTCCACGTGAGCTCAGAAGGCTTGGCTGGCCCTCTCCATGCCCTCTATGAAAGGGACGGAGTCTTCGGGAAAGGTTTGAGACCTTGTGCTCTTATTTCTGCACTCGAGAAGCGTTTCTGTGGAACTTAACGATTGATGCCTTTTAAAATTTCAAAGCTGTGTCTAACCACCTGAAATCTGTTTGCGCAAGGAGGCACCAGACCGAGCTGAACTTCCAGTCTCTTCATCTACTGGGTCGTTTATCCAATAACAGAATGGAATCACCTCGTGTGCTGGTACTGTGTTAAGGCTTTGCTCACATTATCCGATTTAATCAACAGGACAATGCTCTGACGTGGGCATGCTCATTCTTGTCTTCTGGGCGAGGAAATGGGTGAGAAAGATTTCAGGAACATGCATGAGATGCCTGAGATTTTCTTTTTTAAATGCAATTTAATTCATTTATTGAGGCGGTGCTGGGTCTCCGTTGCTGTGCGGGCTTTTCTCCCCACTCTGCACGTACCTCCTCCTGGACACAGGCCTACACCCTCTGCCCAAAACTGGCCCACATGCAGGGGTGAGGTGGCACTCCCGGCTGGTGGCTACAGATGGACATTTGTCAGCGCTCCCCCCGCCAACGAAGGTCCTTAAGACAGGTAGGGAGGTATAAGAACCTTTGCTCAGAAGTTATAGGTATTTGTACATTTTAAGGGCCTGCTCTGTGGAGAAGACAGGGTGCAGAGCACAGGGCGTCCCCACCATAGGAAACAGGAGGGACAGAACCATTCACCTCGCTCAGAAGCACAAAGACTTCTGCTTCACAACAGATTCTTCTAGAAAAGGCTGTGCTCTTGAGGAAGCCAATTCTTGCTTTCAGTCTTGAACTGAGGAGGAAGTAGGAGAAGTAATGGGTGTGTATTATCCTTCTTTGAAGCTCTATATTCCCACTGAAACGAGGCAAGGCTGTGCTTCCGAAGTCTGCATTTGTCTGCAAAGATTATCTTTTCTTTATTTAAAAAATATTTTGCCCTCACGGGCTGAATATTTTGCACCACAAAGCATTTCTGGCTGCTCCTGCTCTCCTCTTTCTCTCAATCTGGAAGGCTAACTCAATGACCCCTTTCTCTTTGACAGAATTCACATCAAATGCAAATGATGGGAGGCCAGGATTCTGTGTTCCCTGTTGCCAAGGTGGGAGGGGAGACAGCGGCTGTGACAAGTTGCTGTGACGGTCCAACGCTGGCCAAGGTGAACCTTTCCAAGGTGCCTCAGGTATAAATGCTTGTTTCTGATGGCTTCCAATTATTTTTCACTTAGAAGAAATACTTTAATACATTGAGTTCAAATTGCATGATGGTAATTATGCTTCCGAATCCGATTAACTGACGTCATGGAAGGATCCTTTCGTTCCATGAAGGGATATTTATTGTTCCATAGACGGGTCTAATTTTCGGTAGGAGGAGAATTCATACTATAAGCACTGAGACTGCCTTCTTCCATCAGTTATTTATGAGGCTCTTATAAGACTGGTTAAAAATCACACAGAAGAAAAAAGGTAAGTTAGCGCTGATCAATTTCTAATCTCATCCATCCATTTCTTAGTTGGTAGAAAGCTATGCTCACCCAGGGGATTTGGAATCAGACTGCAAATCATGGTCACGTGACTTATGATGTTAACTGAGAAATGGAACACTCAATTTTTTAAAATTAGCACTTGCATTTATCATATTGGCTATGTTGCTCCTTCAAAAAATTCCAGAATTCCTCACTCCATAGTAGATAGGGTACCACGTGTGGCTTGAATTCAAGCCTAATTCCCTCACCAGCATGGAAGCCAGCCTGGGGGGCAGTGATGCTGCTCACTGGCATTTTTAGCTCCCTGCCCTGAGCTCACAGACGGTGGCATTGAGCTGCCCCTTTTAAGTCAGATGGAGCCAAACAAGCTGTTTGGTCAATGAAATTCTGAGTGGCGCCGACACTCGTAACTTCCAGGCCAAAGCCTCTAACTGCTGTTGTTCAGCTCTCCACCCTCTCGTCACCCCCACTGTGGTGGTCGTGACACGCAAGATGCTCTGGCTGCCACTGCTGACCCCGGCTGGAATGAGGTGGGACTCCCGCCAACCCACGTGGCTGCGTCTCACGAGTGAGAACCTGTGCTGTTCTAAGCCCCTGAAAGGCTGGGGTTGTTTGTTGCTGAGACAGACTTTAGTCTTTAATGTCTAAGACATCACAGGCTTTCTTGCTTTTGGAATTTTAGCAGCCAAACTCAATTTTTGAGGAAAATCTGACCAAAGACACCACCGTGTAATAAAAACAGAGACAGACTAGGGAGGGGCGAGGTGGGCCGGGTGTGGGGAGAGAGAAGGGTCTGGCTTCTGCCGCCCCTTCCGTGGCAGCCCACCCTCCTGCCATCTGTTGGAATTCAGGTCGGAAAACCAATGATCCAGTCCAAACACATCTTTTCAACTAAAGCTTTAGTCCCAAAGTCACAACTGGATCTGGACTCACACCCATATGTTGTTTGATTTTTCACATGAGCCAACGTTTAAAAGTTAGGAGACTGCACGTACCATTCTGAACTTCCCTAGATAAAGTACAGGGTGAGGAAGTGGCATCCTTTTTGCTTTCCTATCACAAGGGTCTCAGCTGCCGTTTGATGTTACACTTATAAATCTGTTTCACTTATAGAAATGTTTCTCCATCCTGTGTCCCTATCAAAAGTGGGAAAATACAGACCAAGTGGGCTGTGCTTTTCTAAAAGTCACATGGAGTGCATGATATTCCTAAGTGTGGAAGTGAAAAGTAAGCTCGTCAATATTTTATGCATTTTACTCCTTCCTCTTACTTGTTCTGGAATTACGTGCTTTAGAATTTGTGACCTCTCTTCTAGTCCCTTACGTATATTGTTCTACAGCTTGACTTCTGAAAATACGGTCCCTGAACCACCTGGACTCAACTCAGCTGGGATGTGTGTGAGGAATGCAGGTTGTTAGGGCCACTTCAGACCTGCTGAATTAGAGTTGTTAACCCAGGAATCTGCATTTTCGTAAGTACCTCCTTCCCCAAGACAACTTTCAGGCACAATTAAGATAGATCTATATTTCAGTTTTTGTGCCAGTACCATACTGTTAAAAGATGCTTGTTTCTTGGAAGGAAAGTTATGAGAAAACTAGACAGTGTATTAGAAAGCAGAGACATCACTTTGCCAACAAAGGTCCATATAGTAAAAGCTATGGTTTTTCCAGTAGTCACACACAGATATGAGAGTTGGACCATAAAAAAGGCTGAGCACTGAAGAACTGATGCTTTTGAACTGTGGTGCTGGAGAGGATTCTTGACAGCCTTTTGTACAGCAAGGAGATCAAACCAGTCAATCCTAAAGAAAATCAACCCTTCTGGAAGGAATGAGGCTGAAGCTGAAACTCCAATCCTTTGACCACCTGATGCAAAGAGCTGACTCATTGGAGAAGATCCTGATGCTGGGAAAGATTGAGGGCAGGAGGAGAAGAAGATGACAGAGGATGAGAGGGTTGGATGGCACTGTTGACTTAATGGACATGAGTTTGAGCAAACTCTGGGAGATAGTGAAGGACAGGGAAGCCTGGCTTGCTGCAGTCCGTGGGGTCACAAAGAGATAGACATGACTTAGAGACTAAACAACAACAACCATACTGTTTTGCTTTCTGTAGTTTTGTGGCATATAGGCTGAAGTCAGAGAGTCTCATTCCTTCAGCTCCATTTTTCTTTCTCAAAATTGTTTTGGCTATTCCAGGTCTTTTATGTTTCCATATAAATTAAAGATTTTTTGCTTTAGTACTTTGAAAAATGCCATTGGTAATTTGATATGGATCGCATTGAATCTGTAGATTGCCTTGGGTAGCATAATCATTTTAATGATATTGATTGACATTGATTGATGATATTGATTGATGACATGGTATATCCTTCCATCTGTTCCTGTCATCTCCAATCTCTTTCATCAGAGAAATCCAAATCAAAACTACAATGAGGTATCACCTCAAACCTGTCAGAATGGCCATCATCAAAAAGTCTACAAACAATAAATGCCAGAGAAGGTGTGGCGAAAGGGAACCCTCCCACACTGTTGGTGGGAATGTAAACTGATCTAACACTATGGGAAACAGATGGAGGTTCCTTAACAAACTAAGAATAGAGACATCACATGACCCTGCAGTCCCACATCTGGGCACATATCTGGAGGAAACTCTAATCCAAAAGAATACATGCACCCCAACATTCATGTCAGCACCATTTAGAATAGCTAAGACATGGAAGCAACCTAAATGTCCGCGGTCAGATGAATGGACAGAGAAGACGTGATCCCGACGTACAGTGGAATATTACTTAGCCATAAAAATGAAATAATGCCATCTGCAGGAATGTGGACGGACCTAGAGATTATACTAAGTGAAACAAGGCAGACAAACCAAACATCATATGATTTCAGTCATATGTGGAATCTAATTAAAAAATACATACGAACTTTTTACAAAAAAAAAAAAAGAGTTACAGATATCAAAAAAACAAACTTATGGTTACCAAAAGGGAAACGCTGGGGGTGGGGAGAGGTAAATCAGGGGCTTGGAATGAACACACACACACATACGTATATATGAGATAGATAATCAACAAAGATTTTTGTACAGCACAGGAAACTCTACTCAATATTCTGTGATAACCTATGAGGAAAGAATCTAAGAAAGAATGGCCACATGTATATGTATAACTGGATCACATTGCTGTACACCTGAAACTAACAGAACTGTAAGTCGACTATACTCCATTAAAATTCAAATACAAGGGGACTTCCTTGGCAGTCTAGAGGTTAAGATTTCAGCTCCCAATGCAGGGGCTGAGGGTTCAATCCCTGGCCAGGGAGCTAAGATCCTACATGCCTCCTGACCAAAAAAAAAAAAAAAAAACCAAACAAACAAAACATAAAACAGAAGCAATATGGTAACAAATGCAGTGAAGATTTTCAAAGTGGTCCACATAAAAAAAAATTCTTTACTAATAAAATAATTTTGAATATGTCACGAAAGAGAGCAGAGAAGTGAGTGACTACGAGAAGAATAATATATAGGGGCAAGAAAGACGGTTTTTGTGGTTAAAAAAAAAAAAAAGAACACCAACAGCAATGAAAGCACAATTTCTGCAAGTCTACATAACTGGTGGTAAAGCGCCAGTTCCAGCCAAACTTAGGAAGGAGGCAAAGTTCCTCAGTAACCGAAGCTCCCTTCGTCCCTGCCCCTTCTCTTTCAAAACAGCATTCCTTGGCTCTAGAATCTTTTCTGACACTTTAAAAGATGGGATAATCTGATCTGTTATTTACATGCAGCGACTGGTGGGGACGGGAGTGGTAAGGGTGCCCTTACAGAAGAGGCCAGGAGCAAACCGGGAGGAGAGAAGAGGGGGGTTGGGAAGGAAATGGCGCATTTACAGGCAGGAATAGTTACGGCATAGCTACCAGTAACGAAGATGGAAAAGCGCTGGTCAGAGGCTTAGGTGGGCCCGTCCACGTGGTACTGAGTGGCAGGAGGGTGGTGCTTAAGGCTTACGGGCAGTTTCTTTGGAGCGG
Organism: Bos taurus; assembly: GCF_002263795.3. NCBI lineage: Eukaryota > Metazoa > Chordata > Mammalia > Artiodactyla > Bovidae > Bos > Bos taurus. The sequence goes on from NC_037336.1 coordinate 97,103,001, forward strand.
ATGGACACCGGTTCAAAACCTGACCCCACCACTTACTTGCACTGTGACACTGTGGTTGCCACTCCATTGCTTTAAGCCACATTTCCTTCATTTTTATTTAAGAGAGGAACAGTACTTGCTCCTTCACAAGTCTGTGGTGAGGATTAAATGAAGTAATAGGTAGCAAACATCTCCATCTATGGAGAATCCAATTATTTTTTGGATGTTGAAGAAACTATTCTGGTGACTTTCGGAGTGTGTCTTCCTGATTGAGGTAAAGACTGGTTATGTATTGTAACTCATAAGTTGATCTCCCTTCCAGAGAAAGGAGGGCTTCCCAGGACACGCTAGTGGTAAAGAACCGGCCTGCCAATGCAGGAGACATAAGAGATGCAGGTTTGATCTCTGGGTCCGGAAGATCCCCTGTAGTAGGAAATGGCAACCCACTCCAGTATTCTTGCCTGGAGAATCTCATGGACAGAGGAGCCTGTGTCCATAGGGTCACACAGAGTTGGACACGACTGAAATGACTTAACATGCATGCTAGAGGAAGGAAAGGGGATGGAGGAAAATTGGACATTATTTGCAATATTAGATCAGATACAAATGGGTGGCATACAGTATTGAGTAATTTACTGATGTCATTCCGGAGATTTTTTTATCTTTTTGGAACACGTTATTAGAAAGGCTCCCATAGGGACTTGTGAAATTTTATCTTTGCAGGACACTGCGTTCTTTATGTACTTTATGAACTTCATTTTCATAACACATAGGGTAAGGACCATTCTTACCCCAAATAAACTTTGCCATCACTGAACTAAGCTTTTTAAGAGTCTTAACTTATTTAATGGGTACAGTGACCTCCATTTAAGGCACGTCGATGGAGGTAAGCTCATGGGCCAACGCTGGGAGCTACCTTGTGGTTGAGTTGGCTTCCAAGGCAGTGCTCTGCCTCCTTGACCCTGAGCTTCTACTGAAGGTCACATCAGAAGCAGTCCAGCCTGATGGGACCAAGTACTGCAGCTGCTGTTTTTTAAAGAAAGATGGTAAATATCATTCACGGCACTGCACGGTAGCCATAATACTAAACCAAATGTGGGAGTCTTTTAGAATCCACTGCTAGGAAAAGCTTGCTTTCCCTAAGACGTTGATATGCTTCTCATTTGATAATGGTAATTAAGACACTGACCATGCCTCCCTTCCGCCTTAATTATCAAGATGCCCTAGGCTTAGCGATAGCATCAAGGTGGGGTGGGGTTGGGGGGGGCTTTGTGGTAGGCATAAGTTTTGCTGGATCCATAGTTTGGATTTTCAACCTTGACTTATGCCATATCACTATTTTATCACATTTCTTCCTGCAGCATGAGAAAAGATACTAATACGCCTTAAGGCCACATCAATGACATGGATTAGACAAAGAGGATGTGATCTTTTCCATCTTTTAAGATGCCAAAAAGCTCAAGATGGTCAATAAATTAAGATATTTGAAGAAAGATCCAAAGGCTCTCAAAAGGCTGGAAGAATGGGCCAAAGCTAACTATTAATATATAAATTAAATGAGCATGATTTAAAACCATGAACACCAAGTTATCCGCAGTCAGAGCTGTGGCAAGTCTGACTCTGACTCCTGAGGCAGAGTCCAGGGGGTGGGGAGAGAGCAGAAGCATTATGGGACCCGTCAGGGCTTTGCCCACAGGATAGCCCTCATCTGGCACAACTTTCTCCCAACCCCGAGCATCACTAGAATGAGTGGAGAGCCAGGGAGGAGTGGGTCACAGGCCTCAGGGGTCCAGGATAAGATAAAGGCTAGAGGACCACTGAGCACTGAAGAATTGATGCTTTTGAACTGTGGTGTTGGAGAAGACTCTTGAGAGTCCCTTGGACTGCAAGGAGATCCAACCAGTCCATCCTAAAGGAGATCAGTCCTGAATGTTCATTGGAAGGACTGATGCTGAAGCTGAATCTCCAGTACTTTGGCCACTTAATGCGAAGAGCTGACTAATTTGAAAAGAACTTGATGCTGGGAAAGATTGAAGGCGGGAGAAGGGGACGACAGAGGATGAGATGGTTGGATGGCATCACCAACTCGATGGACATGAGTTTGAGCAAGCTCCGGGAGTTGGTGATGGACAGGGAGGCCTGGTCCATGGGGTCACAAAGAGTTGGACACGACTGAGTGACTGAACTGACTGAGAGGACCCTCCATTCATTCTACACACATTGACTGAGTTGCTATCATAAATCAGGAGTTGATGCAGGAGTGAACAGGGTGAAGGATGAATGTCATGGGCTTCTATTTCCATCAGTTGAACGCTCCCTAGAAGCTAAAAGATAGCTGCCCAGTTAATGGATTCATCAACAAATCCCTATCAAACAGCTGCTCTGTGCTGGCCACCGTCGAGGAATCAGTGAATCTGACGGGGTGGTAGGTGGGACAATCAAGGGCACGGGTGACCCAGCCTGAGGGTCTGGAGTCCAGGAAGCATGGGGTTGGGGTGCCTGCCCAGTCTTGCTGGGGGACACCTGGCCCAGCTGGTGCTGAAGGAGACTGGGTGTGTGCAGTGTGGACTCTTCTGCGTCTGAATATTGGTAGACGGGCGAGATGAGACTGACAGAAAGGCTGAGTGGGTGTGGCTCAGTCGCTCGGTCACGCTCGACTCTTTGCGACCCCATGGGCTGCAGCACGCCAGGCCTCCCTGCCCATCACCAGCTCCCGGAGTTTGCTCAAACTCATGTCCATTGAGTTGGTGATGCCATCCAACCATCTCATCCTCTGGGGCCCCCTTGTCCTACTGCAACTGAGTGGTAAATTGTGCCAATGGTGTGCGGTGCAGAGCAACGTCAGCGTGGGAGCCACAATAACAGAGCATAACCCACTGAGGTAGGATGGCCGGGAGGAGCCAGGGGCGGGGGCACAGAGTCCTAAAGGCAGGGCGAAGCTCCCGGGAGAAGGACTTCAGAGCCGGGGTGGCTCAGCCACCTTGGGAAGCTCCAAGGAGTGGATCTCGGGCAGACGAGTGGGAGCTCTCGGTGGGGGTGGGTGGGGGGGGTGGGGGGGCAGGGTGGGGAATGTTGGACGAGTTGTAAGGAAGAACTTAAAAAAAAAAAATCCTCCGTTAAAAATTGCTGTTCTTGCTCAGTGATCTGAACTTCTTGCCACTTAGTTGGATGTCTGCCTGCGAAGGAAAGGTGTGTGGAGCGGAGGAGTGGGAGGTTTGGGGGCTAACCTTCGGTTCCCTTTCCATCTAAGATTCCGTGGGGCTAAGCAGGTCCTTTTTAGGTGTGAAGTGAGTACTGTCAAGGTTTCTGCTGCCCTTGCCGCTGAGCCTGTTCATCTCCGTGAGATGGAGTGACGCTTCTCACCAATGCATTCAGGCATTAGCCCTCAGTCCTGACACAGTGACTTGGGTGGACCGTTCAGTCACATGAGGCAGCTGTTGGCCCCTGCATAACCTGACCGACTGCACCCTTTAAATGCACTGGACGGTGCCCGCCACCACTTACGATCTGCCAAATTGGGAAAGGAGTACGTCAAGGCTGTATACTGTCACCCTGCTTATTTAACTTATAAGCAGAGTACATCATGAGAAATGCTGGACCAGATGAAGCACAAGCTGGAATCAAGATTGCCGGGAGAAGTATCAATAACCTCAGATATGCAAATGACACCACCCTTGTGGCAGAAAGCGAAGAAGAACTGAAGAGCCTCTAGATAAAAGTGAAAGAGGAGAGTGAAAAAGTTGGCTTAAAACCCAACATTCAGAAAACTAAGATCATGGCATCTGGTCCCATCACTTCATGGCAAATAGATGGGGAAAGAATAGAAACAGTGAGAGACTTTATTTTTTGGGCTCCAAAATCACTGCAGTCATGAAATTAAAAAGACGCCTGCTCCTTGGAAGAAAAGTTATGACCAACCTAGACAGCGTAATAAAAAGCAGAGACATTACTTTGCCAACAAAGGTCCGTCTAGTCAAAGCTATGGTTTTTCCAGTAGTCATGTATGGATATGAGAGTTGGACTGTAAAGAAAGCTGAGCACTGAAGAATCAATGCTTTTGAACTGTGGTGTTGGAGAAGACTCTTGAGGGTCCCGTGGACTGCAAGGAGATCCAACTAGACCATCCTAAAGGAAATCCATCCTGAATATTCATTGGAAGAACTGATGTTGAAGCTGAAACTTCAATACTTTGGCCACCTGATGAGAAGAACTGACTTTTTTTAAAAAGACTCTGATGCTGGGAAAGACTGAAGGTGGGAGGAGAAGGGGACGACAGAGGATGAGATGGTTGGATGGCATCACTGACTCAACGGACATGAGTATAAGTAAGCTCCGGAGTTGGTGATGGACAGGGAAGTCTGGCGTGCTGCAGCCCACGGGGTCACAAAGAGTCAGACATGACTGAGTGACTGAACTGAACTGATCTCTCCTGCAAACTGGCATCCCACCGGTCGGGCCACCAGGGCAAGTTCCAGGGAGCTCCTCGGTGTAGCCCAGCTTCTGCTGGAACCCAAAACCCTCCCAAGGTGCACACCGCTGCCAGGAAGAGACTCTCTCTTCTTTCATACTCCTTTCTCCCACCATGCCCTCTTCTCTCTGCCTGCTCTTCATCTTTCCTCTTTTTTCCTACTCCCACTGGCATGATGCACAGCTGAAGCTCTCTGACCATTTCATCCCACTTCAGGTGGGATTTCATCTTTTCATACATCCATGGAGTACTCATGACAGCCTCCTTAGACCACTCAGTGACCTGTATTCTAATAAGAGATTTTCACCTTGGGCTGAAATCACTTTCCCCCCTCCACCGCCCCCCGCCAACTGCCCTGGGGAGTGTGAGCCTGGCTCACTTTTTGGCTTCACATTCTCTGTACAAAACACTGATCCTGGCAGGTAAATAGGTGCTCAATACATAATAGACAAAATGAGTGAACTGCCTTTTCTGACACACGAGAATGGCTTGTTATGTTCTTATGTTTGGTGGTGACGTTTCTGATGTAACGTATCCATGGAAACGTTTCACTAAGAGAAGCGGTCCATATGTGAGGCATAGAAGCAGCTGTTTTTATGTGTCAGAGCAGACTAATGACTGTTAGTTTGCAATTATGGACTACAAAAGAAATGATTGCTTGAATAGCTGAGATACCAAGTGTTAATTCAATAGCTAAAAGTGTGTGTTCTTATCATCCAGCTTGTGATGGCCAGGAGCTGATGGGTACTTGCTTTCAAACACGCTCGAATCAGATTCAAGACTTTCCATAATTCTGCAGACTCAAAGGAATAGATGATACCCTCAAAGGTCATCCTACACAAACTCCTGCCTCCAGGCAGAACAGGATATAAACCGACTTGTCAACTCTCTACCCTTACAAAACCTGTCTCAAGGAGAATGGATGTGAGTGCCCTTTCAACCTCAGAAATGCTTCTCCTAAGGGACAGCCCTCGTGGTCCCGACATTCTCCATTATACATGATTAAAAATTCGCCCCTGTCTCGGAAGACGAGTTTCCATTTGCTCCGTCCTCAGCAGAGCAACAGAAGGCCGGTCAGCATCACCCTGCCATGTCCTTTAATACACTGAGTATGTCCACCCAGGGCTTTCTTTCCCTCAGACTTAATAAGCCCAATTCCTCAAGCCTCTCCTCACAGGTCGATTTTGCAATCCCGTAATCATTTTAATCAGGCTTGTCACTCTCCGTTGAATCCTCTGCAATTCATCCACATCCCACTTAAACATTTTTGCCCCCAGTTAAACACCAGGGTGAGGCGGGCGGGAGTGAGCGGAGCTAGGAATGAGGGGAGAGCTATTTCCTGGCTCTTGGCTCTTGTATGAATAACTCTGGGACAACATCACAGAGACACGGGGGCTTTTGCTTTTTTGGTGAGAGTGCTGGCTCAGCAGCCGTTCCTTGGCAACTCTACATTCTGGATCTTTCTTAGCAGTGCTCGAGAAGGAGTATTCTGTCTTAACATGAGCTGTTTACTTGTCTGTTCAGAAAGAAAGTGATCTGTTAGGAGACTAGAAAGAATGGGAGAGGCTCAAGAAGAGAGGACACTGAGTTAGGGTCTGGAGCCTGGTAGGGAGCTGGGGAGGGGGTGGGCAGCAGGGGGTGATGGCAAGCTGTGTTTAAGGTGGGGGGGGCCGGCGTGTGTCACCTTTTGCTGCTCTTATTTCACACGTGAGAATGTCCATTCTGTCGAACAAGAGCCCCTCTGTTTTTTGCTTTGTGTTTTTACAGAGAAGCTATAAATCTATATTTTCAAGCTAAATATTCCAATTACACATGGCAATTAATTTGAAAAATTTAAGCCACTGCACAGCTCAGCCCTGGGCGGGGCCCTAAGACTTGCATCTGCAGGCTGGTCTTGCCTGGGCTCTTGCATTTGTTCTCTTCTCAGGGGAATAATCCTTTACCATCCTCATTATTTCTGTAATACGTTTTTGAAGACATTTGCACCACCCAAAGACATATTCATCCTACATAAATACTTTCCTAAAGTTGTGTTTTAAAAGGAGATTATAAAGAAAAGGAACTTAAAAGTCTCCACTCTCGAGTGATGAAATTCCAGATGCGGGGGGTGGGGCAGCTAATGATGACAAGAATCTGTGGAGAAGGAGGCTCTCTGTGCTTTGTAACAAGTCAGCCATCGTGCACGTCAAGGCATCACAGAGCACGGCGCGGGCTCGACGTCTCTACATTGTCATTTCGAGTTAATCGAATCCGAGACCAGTGAAACCCAGGCAAAGCCGGTTGAAGGAATGTACCCGCTTGTGCTTGGTTTTCTAATTTTCAAACCCAGCAGGTTCAATTTATTTACCAAGGTTGGTCTAAGATGGAGATGTGTGTGTAGAGAGGCAATTTAACCAAAATGCTTTACCCTAATTACAAAGCACAGCAATTTGCATAAGTAACCAGCCTGGGTACTCAGGGACCCAAGAGAGTCAATACTATTAAAGCCCAAGTTATGTTTTGGAAAACTTTTAAGAAAATAATAGCAAGTCAAGACTTTGAATTTTCTTTTTTTTCCCCTCTCTCTCTAAAAGGAAATGACAGAAGGTATAATCCTGTGTCATTTGGGTTGAATGTCTCACAGAGAGATTCCTCTCCACAGGAAGTCAGTGGAAATGGGGCCCCTTCTGTTTCTGGCCACGGCTGCAGGAGAGGGTGTTGGGAGTGTCAGGTTCGGAAAAGAGCTGTTGTTACATCAGAGAAGCTGGTCCAGATGTAATTTTCCTCTGTCAATATGGAAAATGCTATTTCTAAAGAGGGCACTGATCTTTTGTTTGCTGTAGAAAATGAAGTTCTCGCTCAGGATAATGGATTCCAACCATATCAAAGGACAGTTGATCTTAAGATTTGATAAGACATTTCTCACATAGTGATAAACTGTGACACTGTTTCCCAGAAAGGAAAACAAATGTTCTTTGTAGAGCTTTTTAAAACTAGATGAGACAACCCCTTAAGAGACTGGCCAATAAAGTTTGAATCATTTTACAGGGCAGGAGTAGTTCAATTTGCCAGATAAAAGTACGCTGGAAGTTTAAAAAATAAAGGAAGAGAATACAAACTAGATTGCTTTTTTCTGCATATGTATGTGTGTGTTAGTTGCTCAGTCATGTCTGACTCTTTGTGACCCCATGGACTGTAGCCTGCCAGGCTCTTCTGTCCATGGAATTTTCCAGGCAAGAATACTGGAGTGGGTTGCCATTTCCTTCTCCAGGGTATCTTCCCAACCCAGGGATTGAACTTGGGTCTGCATATGTATAGTTCAAATGATTTAAATGTTAGCCACAAGATGACACCTGCTACGGACCAACTTGCCCTTCCAATGGAATAGAAGCTCCATGAGGTTTAGGATTGTGGATGGAAACTAGAGACGGGTCTCTCATTTCTAGTGCTCAGTTGCTCAGGTGTGTCCAAACCTTTGCAACCCCATGGGACGTAGCCCACCAGGCTCCTCAGTCCATGGGATTTTCCGGGCACTAATAATGCAGTAGGTTGCCATTTCCTAGTCCAGGGTTTATTTTTAGAGGTCTGGGCAACTGGCAGTGAGGCCAAGGAAAGTACAGCTTCTGAAGGATGAGAAGAAAAATAACGCACCTTTCGTGGACTTTGTAGTCATCTCTCACATGCCTGCTGTCCCTGTGAAGGGTTTCGGTCCCTGACAGCTGACTGGACACATAAGGAATCACGGTCGTACTGCCACCCATCTATTCAGGGACACCAAACCCTCATGACGTGAACAAATAACAGTACACACTTTCCCGAGTGCCCAGGCAATTCTTTAAAGGCATATCACTAAATTGCATCTCTCCCAGGCCAGGGGTCAAGATGAAAAAGAAGAGCCAGGCAGCAAGTTGCCAGGTTGCTGTGGGATGCAAGTGGCAGATGGGTTTGATCTTAGAAAACCTGCCAACTGGCATGGAAAACATTAGCCTGGGAGAAGACTGTCTCACTTTAGTGAAGACGGCTCCTGCGGTGCCATTCATCATGTCCCTGGAAACGCTGGGCCTGGCTGCAAGGACTCAGCTGAAACTCGTGTCTCCATTTCCCCGACATGTGCACACATGCACACACACGCCTGCATCGTGGTCACTGCACACACGCCTGCGTCGTGTCACAGCACACAAGCCTACATCATGGTTAATGCACACAAGCTCTCCTGTCAAGGCCAGTGTGCCAACATCAGGTCGAGTTTGATGGAAATAAAAAAACAAGTGTACTTGCCTTACTCAGGGGCTTCCCTGGTGGCTCAGTTGGTAAAGAATCCGCCTGCAATGCAGGAGATCCTGGCTCGATTCCTGGGTCAGGAAGATCCCCTGGAAAAGGGATAGGCTGCCCACTCCTATATTCTTGGGCTTCCCTGGTGGCTCAGCTGGTAAAGAATCCACCTGCAATGTGGGAGACCTGACTTCGATCCCTGTGTTGGGAAGATCCGCTGGAGAAGGGAAAGGCTGCCCACCCCAGTATTCTGGCCTGGAGAATTCCATGGACTGGAGAGTCCATGGGGTCGCAAAGAGTCGGACACGACTGAGCGACCTTCACTGCCTTACTCAATATCAGTCTAAACATGGAAAAGAGCTTCACAAAAGACAATCTTACTAAATGGCCACAGGAGCAGTTAAATCAGTTTTATTAGTAAAAAATACTCTGACGGAAAGGCCTCTGAATTTTGAAAACATCACAACCTAGCACAGAAAGCAAATAATTTAAAACAACTGGAAGCAAAACGACTGTCCAGGCATCAAAAGGAACCTCTGTGAAAGTCAGATGAATGAGGAAAGACGCCCTGTCCAGAAGGAAGGCTCTGAGGGGACGGGCCCAGGGAGACAATATAGGGAAAGATGATTATGACAAAATGAGTGGCTACTGACATGTCAGCCACTTCATGCCAGGAAAGAGAGGTACCTGACAAGTGCCAGAAGGGCAACCGCGGGGGGCGGGTTAGGAGGGCACCTTTAAATGCACACAGCTGCTCAGTTCTCAGGGTCCTCGGGACAGGCTACCTTGGGGCCTGGTGAAATACTACGCAAATAATGCACACTCACCCAAATGGCCAGAGACCCTGGCTGGGCGGTGGGGTGATCATTCTTCCCACGCAAAAAACAATGACGCGTGACTGAAGGGAGGGTCACCCTGACTCTTATCAACGACTCTTTGGTACACGTGGTGTTGGAGGTTGGAACTGAGAGCTTTACTTCCAGCCAAAAAAAAGAGGACAGAGCTTTCTCCCCCTTTCTCTTTGAGTATCTCTAGGCTTTCAAAACTGGAAAATCCCATGGACGGAGGAGCCTGGTAGGCTGCAGTCCATGGGGTGGCTAAGAATCAGTCACGACTGAGCGACTTCACTTTCACTTTTCACTTTCACATATTCGAGAAGGAAATGGCAACCCACTCCAGTGTTCTTGCCTGGAGAATCCCGGGGACAGAGGAGCCTGGTGGGCTGCCGTCTGTGGGGTCGCACAGAGACACGACTGAAGCGACTTAGCAGCAGTAGCAGCAGCAGGCTTTCATAATCCTAATTTCATAATTAGCATTCCTGCTAATAATATCCCCTAAGATTGGACAGGGTTTAAGCACCACCACTAGGCATGAGACTTTTGGGAACGTTAGACATCAGTCTCCTGATCACTTTGGCCTCCACATAATCATTCCCGCCATGATTTCTCTGCTCAGGACCAGAACAGATTCCACTCACTAGGAATGTGGATTTGAGGAGACTTAAATCCACAGAGGAGCCGAGGGCTACAGCGCATGGGGTCGTGAAGAGTCAGACACGGCTGAGGCGACTTAGCACACACGCACGTCCTCGTGAGAATGAGGAAGCTGATTTATAGAAAAAGCAACTTGGCTGCCTCAGAAACGGTGACATTTTCAGACTGTGACAGAATACTTCCACTTGAGCTCAAAAATACGTTTTTCTTGGAAGGGGCCTTTTTGCTTTTTCTTTTCAACGTTCATAAGACACAGTTTCTAAGGCAAACGCGGCAAGGAGGGAAGCCAACCGAGCCCCTGGGCCGTGCATTTCCACGTGGTGCCGCTGCGGTTTTGAAGGTGAGCACAGCTTCCTCCATGGATGTCCCCTGACGAGGGCTGTGGAAACAACGCGTTACACAGAGCTCGGGAGTCGGGTCAGCAACCATTTCTCTCGCTGGAAGCTGGGTCACTAGGCAAAGTAGTTACCTTTCCTGAGCCTTGGCCTCCTCCTCTATAAAATGGTGACAAAGAGAATGCCTCATCGAGAGAGTTGTGGAGGCACTTATTGAGGGCTTGCTCAGCTGGTAAAGAACCCTCCTGCAATGTGGGAGACCTGGGTTCGATCCCTGTGTTGGGCAGATCCCCTGGAGAAAGGAACGGCTACCCAGCCCAGTATTCTTGGGCTTCCCTGGTAGCTCAGCTGGTAAAGAATCCCTGGGTTGGAAAGATCCCCTGGAGAAGGGAACGGCTACCTGCTCTGGTATTCTGGCCTGGAGAATTCCACGGAGTGTATAGTCCACAGGGTTGCAAAGAGTCAGACATGACTGAGTGACTTTCACTTTCACTGGTGGCTTAGCGGTAAAGAATCTGCCTGCAAAGCAGGAGACGCAGGAGACACGGGTTCGATTCTTGGGTCAGGAAGATCCCCTGGAGTAGGAAATGGCAATCCACTCCAGTATCCTTGCCTGGAGAATCCCATGGACAGAGGAGCCTGGTGGGCTACAGTCCACAGGGCCACAGAGAGTTGGACATGACTGAACAGCTAATCCACACCAATCGAGACAACAGATATGCCAGCATTTTGTAAACCATAAAGGTCTATGAAGAGTTAGTTATACAAGGACTGGAATTTCAGTAGTTACAACCAAAGAACAAGGGTCTGACTCCCTGGCAACCAGGAGCCCTATTGTCCGCCTGTCGGCCCCAGGCCAGTCCTGAGGCCCTCATGCTTCTTGGAAGCTGCAGGCTTTGCTTTTCCTGGGAGCAGCTGAGCCAGGCTCTGACCCCTGCCCCCAACAGGACCTGTGTTAGTGCCCATGGAGCTTGGTTAATCGTTTCAGCCACTTTGGTTTACTTTGCACACATGCCTGCTAAGTCGCTTCAATTGTGTCTGATTCTCTGCAACCCTATGGACTGTAGCCTGCCAGGCTCCTCTGTGCATGGGATCCTCCAGGCAAGAATACTAGAGTGGGTTACCATTTCCTCCTCTAGGGGATCTTCCCCACCCAGGGATCGAACCCTCTTCTCCTGTGTCTCTGGCATTGCAGGAGGATTCTTTACTGCTGAAGCCCTGGGGAAGCCCCTGGTTTACTTTGGTTCCACCTGAACCAAGGAGAGCCCTCCACACACTGCTCAGAAAGCAGACACTTGTGTCTCTGTAACCCTATCAGCAAGACTATTTCTTAGCACGGTTGGGATCTCAGGAACTGTGAATGTGTGATCCACTGAAGGGACGAATGAGTGAATGAGTGGAAGAATCAGTAAATGGACCAATGAGAAAGGACTGCAGAGAGTAAAAGCCTTCCTTTCTCAAGTTTCTGCAAACTAGAGAGATTCTGCCCACTGGGCCCAGACCCTGGGTGGCAGGGGCAGGTATGCTGAATGGGCCCATAATTCTGGAAACGATGTGAGCAGGGTCAGACCATGTAAAGCTAGGAATGGGACTGAGAACAGTTCTTCAGTGGCAAAGTTTATGGGGGCATGGGGGGATTCTGGACATAAGGAAGGAGGAGGGAGAGCCTGAGGCAGAATAGTACCAGGGGAGGTTACCTGGGGGGTGGACTGGAGCAGATCTGAACCTAAGGGACCGAGATGAGCGAAGTGAACCTAGGCTGTCGGCATCGGCGGCTTTGACTCAAGCTGGGAGGAGGGGTGATAGGAGAGGAGGAAGTCAGAGCTGGTGGGTGATGGTCTCTGCGATGCTCAGAGCTGGTCTGGCGGCCCTGTTTTGCAGAGACTGGGTCCAGGGGAAGAGGACTCAGCTACTAGAGACTAGAAGAAACCTCTGTCACTGGGAGAACAAGGATGGGCCAGAATGCGCCCCTTAACATACATGCTTGAAGCTCCCTGTGCCCACGCCGAAAGCACTGCTGCCCTGGGGGCAGCCACATGGCTACTTTAGGCTTCCTTGCATCTGACGCCAAGGGAGTCCCAGGGTCTCGGGCAGGACTCAGCTCTGAAGTCAGAGTGAAGAGCTCGAACCAACCACCAGTTAAAGATGGACCAGGGGAACATCCCTATCTCAAGATGCACGGAAGCAATTCCATCCGTGTCTTGCTTCCTTAAGAAGGTATTAGGCAAATGCGTGCTGGCTCCAGGCTCTTTTCTAAACTGCTATTAACGTGCAAATTGACTCTCCTCATAAGTCCCACTTTATTGTTACACTTTTATTGTTAACTTTTTATTGGATAACTTTTATTGTTATCCAACTTCATTTACGGAACATCTATTGTATACCTGGTACTGAGGAGAGAAATCAACACACACCTCTGACTCCCTCCTTTGCGTTGTAAGGAAATGCCGAACAGCACTGCAGACTGTTAAACACCAAAGGAGCAGAAATGTCTGTCATATTGAAACCATTCACCACATGCTGGGACTCGGACCATGTGCTGGGACTCAGACCCAGCGAAAACGCACGGTACCTGGTTTCAGAACCTAATGAAGCTCATTAAGTGAATGTCTCATCACAGAAATAATTCAGTGAGAGACAAAGTGACAGGTAAGAAGTGGATTTATTCAGATACAGCGAGAAGCACACTCCACAGACAGAGTGTGGGCCGTCTCAGAAGGCGAGTGCGGCCACCCTGAAATTTGGCGGTCCTTGGAAGAAAAGTTATGACCAACCTAGACAGAATATTAAAAAGCAGAGACAGCACTTTGTCAACAAAAATCCATCTAGTCAAAGCTACGGTTTTTTCAGTAGTCATGTATGGATATGAGAGTTGGACCATAAAGAAGGCTGAGCGCCAAGAATTGATGCTTTTGAACTGTGGTGTTGGAGAAGACTCTTGAGAGTCCCTTGGACTGCAAGGAGATCCAACCAGTTCATCCTAAAGGAAATCAGTCCTGAATATTCATTGGAAGGACTGATGCTGAAGATGAAACTCTAATATTTTGGCCACCTGATGTGGAGAACTGACTCATTTGAAAAGACCCTGATGGTGGGAAAGATTGAAGGTGGAAGGAGAAGGGGAGGACAGAGGATGAGATGGTGGGATGGCATCACTGACTCAATGGACATGAGTTTGGGTAAACTCTGGGAGCTGGTGATGGACAGGGAGGCCTGGCGTGCTGCAGTCCATGGGGTTGCAGAGAGTAGGATACGACTGAGTGACAGGACTGAACTGAACTGAGTTTTTATAGGCTGGGCAATTTCATATGCTAATGAGTGGGAGGGTTATTCCAACTATTTTTGGGAAGGGGGTGAGATTTCCAGGATTGGGGCCACCGCCCACTCCTTGGTCTTTTAACCGTGCCTTGGAACTGTCAAGGCACCTCCGGGTGTGTCATTTCACTTGCTGATTGGGGATCAACGTCTAGTCTTGTCTGCCATCTCGGTCCCATTTGATTCGAATTGGTTTCACGTGGTGTCCTTCGGCCATGTCATTCTTTGAAAAGCTGCATGTCAAAAAAAAAAAAAAAAAAGCTGCACGTCCTGCCCCTTCCTCCCCGTTACAATATCACCACGTTTACCCCATAATTTCCTTTATTCTGGATACCCTGTGAGTTTTTATCCACATGCATGTGCTTTATACAGTTCCAGTCACAGTCAAAATAATTTTGTGGGGCTGCTTCTTATATGGCTACTTGCCTTTAGATTTTTATTTTTCAGGCATTCTGTTGTGGGACATCTGGGCCATGAGAATCAGGGTTTCCATCTTGAAAGGAGGATCATTTAAAATGAGGAGTGAGTTGTATTATTTCATCTGTGCTTCATTTGATGCAATATTTCATTCTCTACCATGACGAAGAAAGCATGCTTTCTGATTTGAATACTGAATAAATAAAGATGAAGTTAAAAGATTACATGGTGATTTTCTGAGTTTCTAGATTTCTACATGCTCGTCAGCTGCTTATAAAACTCATGGCACCTACTGACTGGTTAACTTTCACCTTGAGGTGGGGTTTTAGCCAATGGAATCACCACTGTTTAGGCATAACCATCTAGTATAGCTAGATACTGAAGGAATGAAGTGCCCTCTGCAGAGAGAGCAGGACAGGGCCCAGAAACAGCTGGCATTTCCCTGGTGCCCCCCAACAAAGGCTGGACTGAGAGGCCGCGCTTGGGCCAGTGCGGGGGTCTGGAGGAGAGAGGAACTCAAGTCTCAGAGCCCCGGACTCTCAGCTGCCGCCGCCCGGCACCCCCCACCTTCTGTGCTGGTTCCCGGCCAGCACTCCAGCCTCACAAAGACACCAGCCCAGAGGCAGCGCAGCCAAGCTGCCCCGAGGTGCCAGGGGCGCGAGTGCCAGGTAGGGCGCCCCCCCCCGCCCCGGTGCCCACGGCCAGGTTCCCTGCGGCCTCCCACCATGTGGGGCAAGAGTTGGCCCCAGGACAAGTGTTTGCTCCGAGAGTAAGCTAACAGGGGGTAGCGCTGTGAGTGAGCAAAGTGGAATATCGAAGAGACTCTGAAATAACCCAAATGGGAAAATAATTTGAAAAAAGAATAGACACATGTATACGGCTGACTGAACCCCTTTGCTGTGCCCTGAAGCTAACACAACGTTGTTCATCGATAATGCACGTCCTGTGCTCAGTCATGTCTGACTCTGTGACCCCATGGACTGTAGCCCGCCAGGCTCCTCTGTCCATAGGATTCTCCAGGCAAGGTATACCAGAGTGGGTTGCCATTTCCTCCTCCAGGGGATCTTCCCGACCCGGGGAAGAGCCAGGGAAAATTCAGAAGGAAGGGCACTAAGTCTGCCTGCAGACTTCTCATGCTGGTCTGGTGGTACCGATGGATTATGAGAATATTCACGTATTTCCCTAAGAACTGTGGAATGCACACACAATGGAGGGATGCGATCACATGCTGGGTGGACTCAGTATGATCAGAGGCAGGTTGGCCAGGTGGGCTGATCCCAACGAGACCCTTGAGGGCTGTAGATCGGGAAGAGCCAGGAGTGAGGAGGTACCTAAGAGGGGCTGCTAGAGGACAGAGGTGAAAAAAGATAGGTGCTTATCTTTTATGTTTTCCTTTGCAGTTTTACATGCAGTGAGCCTTCATGGTATACTCAGATAGATTCCACTCAGGGAAGGGTAAGAATTTTTAAACGTAGCTTTCACTTTCATCCTTGATCTCATTCTTACAGCACCTCGGAGAATCCAGACGGAATGAGTGGTGGCCTTCAGAGTTTCTTGGCTTCAGTCTGTTGCCCGCCCCCAGGACTGGGATAGTGTATGCTGTTGCTGCCAAGTCACTTCAGTCGTGTCTGACTCTGTGTGACCCCATGGACCATAGCCCGTCAGGCTCCTCTGTCCAGGGGATTCTCTAGGCAAGAATACTGTAGTAGGTTGCCACATTCCTCTCCAGGGGATCTTCCTGGCTCAGGGATCCAACCCAAGTCTCCTGCATTGGCAGGTGGGTTCTTTACCACTAGCACCACCTGGGAAGCCCAGATAAGAGTATACTGTCAACCAGTGTGAAACCACCCTGAGGAGAGCAGGGTTTGGTAGCAATTAGAGGGGATTTAGTAAAGAGAATGTTCGCATATACCGATTTAATTTCTTTCTAAGAAGGAGTGACAGGCAAGATAAACAGGGGGAAGAGAATGGAATCGGGGGTCAGGAGGGGCAGTCTGAGTGCAAGCTTTGCCAAGTTATAATCCCACCTGGGAAGACAGGTCATGAGATGCTTGCTGTTGCTATTGGCAGGTGCGTGGCTAATGGGCCAGACGTAGGGGCCTCCAGTGATACATTTTTAATGATGGCATCATCACACTTGCTAATTATTCTCATTTGCTATAAAAGAGAATTTGGTAAATTAAATGTTATAAAAGTTATGTAAGGGCTTTGTAAGATATTTTAGAAAATATGGATAAAGGGTGCTAAAACTTGGTTCTTCTATATGTACTATAATAAAGTCTAAATGTATGTCAAAAGTGACTATTTTTTTATGTTTTTAATGACTCTTGTGAGCTTACTCATTGGTTGGTTTTTCTATAAGCTCAAATATAAAAGAAGAATCATTTCTTTATTCCAACATATTCTTGGAGGGAAAAAAAAAAAATCTGGCAAGACCCAAAGGTAAGCAGTTACTAGTTAAAGATAAACAGAGATGATTATGGCCAAAGGTGCCCTAAAGTTTGTAATTCTGGGTCTTATTTAACTGGGAAGTTGGAAAAACGTTAAAGTATGCTCAAGAATTTACAGGTGGCTCTGCAAAATATCTTGATTACCATCAAAAGAGGAATCCGATGTTTAATGTAAATTTGACCTGTGAGAAAACTGGTCTTCCAAAATGAAAAGGTAGTGAAGACACTTGACATAAAGACTAGATAAACTCTTCCTAGTCACCTCTGTGTTGCTGACATGAAGCCTAGCCTTCATCCTGATCTGATAGAATAAATAAATGTTTGCTGACATCAATGATGAGTCATGGTCAGATACAAAGGTGGTGATGGAGCATTTTTACTAATCAAGCAGCATTTACTGATCTTTTCCTATGTGTGCAACCATTTATAAACCTTGGACCAAGAGTTAGTCCTCTGCAGAATCTCAAAGTGGTAAGACAGATATCAGCACCAACACTCAACTAGACAGAGTTGGAGCTGGGGTGAGTTCTGGGGAAGGGTGACCAAACAGGAAGCCTCTGGTTCCAGACAAAGTGATGAATATGAGAGAGAGAGAATGATCACACGTGAGCAACTGCCTAAATTATTATTCATATTATTCACTTGCCTAAACATCTTTGTTTTGTACCACGGAAGAACATACTTGCCATTTCAGATGATCTGTTGCTGAGCCACCTTTACAGGTCTGACAAATTATTAAAACCAAGGTGAAACTGGGATAGAAACCTCTTTGTAACAGAGTCCCATAAAAATCACCAAGAAATTCAACTGCACAGAAGAGCACATTACAGACACAGTGGTTGTCCTGAGGAAGCCCTCTTGCTTCCTGATTATTGAACATGCTGTTTTTATATTTGAACAAAAACCTGCATAAACTCTGCCCTCAGAGAAAAGAGATGTTACCTCTAGCTGTACACTTGGTACAAGCGTTGCTGCCATATTTTAAAGTGTGCTGGAGTTGTCCATGCACGACACTTTATTATACATGTTTCTAACACGCACACTCTGAGGGCAGGGACTTTCTGGCCGTGGTCCATTTTGGAGTTCTGTTTTATCTTTGGACTATTAGGCATCTCAGTTCAATTACTGGGGCCATAAACACCCTTCCTATCAGAGCTGAGGTGAGCATTTCTTGTTCACTAGACATCTGAGGATAAGCTTCCATGGCACATCGTGAGTATGAACTTGGTATCCAGTCTTCACTCTCGAATGACTGGTTGAGCATCAGTCACTGAATATGCAGATCAGCAGAATAGCTATGGAGGCCAGGCCACTTGGAGTCCGTGAACTGCGTTCAAGAGAAAGCTGAGGTTGGGGAGAGTTGCGGGAAGCAAGTACTGATATGGTGTGTGTACAGAGTTCTCCTTGGAGAGGACTTTGTGGAAAAAAACTGAGCTGGTTGAAGTGTGACATTTAATGGAATGTTTCCAAGTTGCGCTGCCTCTCCAGGGCATTAAAAAAATCCATGAACAATGTGTTCGGTGTTGTCACAATGTCTATTATGAAGCTCAGGCTGTGTGGAGGGCTGACTCCCCTCGAGAGAGTGATGCCAGGCCTGTGGGGAGGAAGAGGAAAGGGCTGAAGATGGATTTGTGTGATCTCGTTTGGCAAGTGGTGAGGACAAGTGAGGCGATGGATCAGTAAGATTTTCCATTAAATCAAGAAAAACACAACTTGCCCCTAACATCACCTCTGATGGCTTCTTAGACCAGCTGCTTCCCCGACACCCTACTGAGGAACAAATTGCTTTCCTGGCAGGACATTTGGACACTCTTGCATTAATAGATATGGATCCCAGCATGCCGAGCCAAGCGAGAAGGCAATTTAATATGAGCAACACTGTCATCTCAATTTAGGACAACAGCTAGGATGCCCGATAGGGCACTGCGACAGCTTCTGGAAGTACACGACAGAAGACTGTCTCACTGTCTTCAGGCTATAGAAAGCTGGTATTTCCAGTAAACGGTCAGAGCAAGGGTAACGGAAAATGTAACGCGAAGATGACAGTGGCACTGGACTACCTCCGAACATCAGCTTTGATTCTTGCGGCTCTCGCTTCTGCAGAGGACCCGAGCCAAGTTTGCGGGATCTCCTCTCCGCCCCAATCCATCACACATACATGAACAAAGAGCCCAGAGATCCCAAGGATGCAAAGGGGTGGGTGACACCAGAGGGCAGATGTTGTATAATCAGGTCGAAGGGCATTTTGAAGCTAGAGTAACTTCATTTTCTAATGGCCATGCTGACCTCAGCCCTGTGCAAGATAAACACGAATGGAAGTCCTTTCAATTGGCATGTTAAGAAAAAATATTTTTCTGTTTTCAACTTTAAACATGTTATGTATAGGTACATGCTTTAATAATAGTTTCTATTTTCTCTATAATATGGCTAAATCCCACTATTAATATGCTAAGATTATATTTTTAACACAATTTGCATAATAAACCAGTTTCATGAACAGTTTTCAAAATCTGGATATAATGAGATTTTTATGAATTCTTTTAGCAATAGCCATTACTGACTACTCGATGGACACGAGTTTGAGCAAGCTCCAGGAGTTGGTGATGGACAGGGAGGCCTGGCGTGCTGCAGTCCATGGGGTCACAAAAAGTCAGACACGACTGAGCGACTGAACTGAACCGATTGACACACCAGTTTATAGTGGGTCAGTATCATTTATTTTACTAATGATATTGAGACAGATTCATACATAAATTGAAAAAATATATGGACATATAACGAAAATAAAAATACGTCTCCTTGACAGAACATCTCAATAGAGACAGAGAAAATGACACGGTAGATTCAACTTGAGTTCATTCACAGAGAATGGAGAGTCACGTACATTGCAATGCTTTCCACCGTGTCATGCTGTATTAGCACATCATGTGACGACTCAGTCGGTCATTGCCATGACTGCTTCACCATAGAATGAGCTGTGCGGCAGGTCATGAGGTCATGAGCATTATGGTGTAAATGTCCCGGTGGCTGACATGTATTGTTCAGTGGAAAAGGCCTTTCTGAGTTCTGTGTGTCAACAAGGCAACGTGGTATCAAAAATTAATAAGGATTAAAATATTTATTTTAAAGGGGGCTGCTCCCCTCCCTCTCCTCGTCCTTGCAGACCTCTGTACATAGACAGACCTCAGTCTCCTCCAAAATACCATCTGAGAAAAATCACTCCACGTGCACAGGGCCTGGGAGCAGAGTGGACCCTCATAGAAAACTGAGGTCCGGAAGGAAGACTTCCAGTATCACTTTGGAAAATTTGGGGGAAAAAAACCTGTTGTGCAAGTTTTCATTATTTTAAAATCAAATATCTTTAATGTAAATGACTCTTTACTTACTCCTATTATTGCCCATCTTAGTGAAAAGGCAAGACAATAATAACACAGCTTTCTAGGCAGAGCTGAATCCCAGCACCTGCAGAAGTCTGTTCTGGTAGTCTGGTCTGACTTGTCTGGCAGATCATCTGAGGGTAGGCAGTCTGTTCTGGTAGTCTGGTCTGACTTATCTGGTAGATCGTCTGAGGGCAGGCAGCCTGGTAGATCGTCTGAGGGCAGGCAGTCTGTTCTGGTAGTCTGGTCTGACTTATCTGGTAGATCATCCGAGGGCAGGCAGTCTGTTCTGGTAGTCTGGTCTGACTTATCTGGTAGATCGTCTGAGGGCAGGCAGTCTGTGCTGGTAGTCTGGTCTGACTTATCTGGCAGATCATCTGAGGGTAGGCAGTCTGTTCTGGTAGTCTGGTCTGAGTTATCTGGTAGATCGTCAGAGGGTAGGCAGCCTGGTAGATCGTCTGAGGGCAGGCAGTCTGGTCTGACTTATCTGGTAAATCGTCAGAGGGTAGGCAGCCTGGTAGATCGTCTGAGGGCAGGCAGTCTGTTCTGGTGGTCTGGTCTGAGTTATCTGATAGATCGTCCGAGGGTAGGCAGCCTGGTAGATCGTCTGAGGGCAGGCAGTCTGTTCTGGTAGTCTGGTCTGAGTTATCTGGTAGATCATCTGAGGGTAGGCAGTCTGTTCTGGTAGTCTGGTCTGACTTATCTGGTAGATCGTCAGAGGGTAGGCAGCCTGGTAGATCGTCTGAGGGCAGGCAGTCTGTTCTGGTAATCTGGTCTGACTTATCTGGTAGATCGTCAGAGGGTAGGCAGCCTGGTAGATCGTCTGAGGGCAGGCAGTCTGTTCTGGTAGTCTGGTCTGACTTATCTGGTAGATCGTCTGAGGGCAGGTAGGGTGGTCTGGTCCTGTGTTTCCAGCACCTACCAAAACGTCTAGCCCGTAATTGAGGCTCCATTCATTGTGCTCAGACGTGATCAGAACCTAATTGTCCCCAAAAAGACTGCAAGGAAATCAAACCAGTCACTCCTAAAGGAAATCAACCTTGAATATTCATTGGAAGGACTATGCTGAAGCTGAAGCTCCAATACTCTGGCCACCTGATGAGAAGAACTGACTCATTAGAAAAAAGCCTGGTGCTGGGAAAGACTGAAGGCAGGAGGAGAAGGGGCTGACAGAGGATGAGATGGTTAGACAGCATCACTGACTCAGTGGTCATGAGTTTGAACAAACTCCAGGAGATGGTGAAGGACAGGGGAGCCTGGTGTGCTGCAGTCCACGGGGTCGCAAAGAGTCAGACGTGACTGAGTGACTGAACAACAACAAGAAAAAACAAAAAGAACTGTTCTGTGTGCCAACAGGAAGATATTTCAAAACTATCTTCGACTCAACAGTGGTTAGAACCAAAATTAGGCTAAGTTGAAGGTTTTGAGTTCCAGAAGGATTATGACCTTCAGAACCAAACTGTTTGCACAGAATGTTGTGTTTACTGAATACTCAGTGAAGCAGGGTCCACTCTGTGGAGGAGAAAAAACACCCCTTCAGAGGACTTTTTGAAGAGACTAAATTTTTTAAGAACGACACTTTGCTTATTATCAGTGCAGAGCATGTGTCCCTGTTGGGACCTTCACCTGCTTTCCCCTCAGATAAGGAGGTGCGGAAGGACAGAGCCGTCAGGGTGCAGTTGGCTGCGGTACCCACAGTTCTCCGATGGGTGGGATCACAGGAGGCTGATGGGAAATTCTGAAGCCCGGGTGGCTGTTTTTTTTTTAAACACATTTCAAAATATCAAATATGTTTGTTTTAGCTTGTTTCTACCTCCACTCCGCCCAAGCAAATGGTATTTCAATCGCTGAATGTGAAAATGAGACTTCAGATTCATAACAACCGTCCGTTTACTACAGTCTCGTGTGCCTGTGGGGGTGCTTTTGTGTGAGATGGGCGGGGGGTGGGGGGAGGACGCAGCCCCCCAGGTTCAGACACAGAGAAATGCAAGGCTCAGCTGGTAGCTGCCTTTGCAGGGCTGGTCCATTAGGAGGGTCGGTCATCCCCAGAATCCCATTCTTCTCTTCCTGATTCCAACTCCTGATTCCAATTCCTTTCCAAGAAGGAAATCAGGTTAAATAATCGTTGTCAAGGGAGTCTCGGCCTGCTCAGGGCAGGCTGATGAGATGATGACACAGGCAGAAAGCAGATGAGGCAAGACTCTTGTCTTGGCCTTATCAACTTAAAAAACATCAGCCATAACCTGAAAGCTGAGAGCTGTTTTGTTCGGTGGGAACTTTTAGTACTTCAAGCTAGGGAGGCAGCATCTCAGAGAGCCCTGAGAAACTGCTCCCAGGAGGGAGGTGGGGGAGTCAGGGTATGTAGAAGTTTGCCACAAAAGGGGCGGATAGTCTGAACATCAAAGATGATTGCCAGTTAAGGAAAACCAGATATCTCAAACTGAGGAATTTAGGGCTCTCCTGTGATGCGAGCATCTGGGCTCACTGAAGTCATTCCTTTCATACGCGTCTCAGCTATCGGGGGCCAGCACCCTGCTTCTTGTTTTTTTTTTTTTTTTCAGACGGAAGCCGACAGCTTCTGGCTGGAAGGCACTCCCTTCTGGACACCCTCTGGGCTCAGAAATTCACATTTGGAGGCCTGAAATCGTAGGCGACTGTGTCATCCTTGTTTATACATACAGCAGAAGATATACCCCATTCCACGGCCTTCTGACTGGGAACCCAAGGCACGTGGGCATTTTCAGCCCACGCTGATGGGTTATTTCCTCCATCAAATTCCTGTTTAGGAAATCGGATCACTTGGAAGTGTTCTCTTCTATGAGAAACGGCAAGTGAAAGGGAAGCTACACCACTGATCACAGACTGAAACCTGCCACCTTTGGTGCCTTGGAGTCCGCAGCAGCTGCGTTTGTCCTCCGCACGCCCCGGACACAAACAGGCACGTTAACAGGATGGGCGGAAGAAAGGAACCGTGTCTGAGGGCTTCCCATCGCCCAGCTGATTACTGATCAAGTGTTTTCTAAGGTCCCAGGCACTGTGCTGAGAGCGTTTCCATTCCTCTGTAACCTTTGTGCCTTGGCATCACCCGATTTTGCCAAAATTATTATTGTTGTGGCATGCGTGTGTGCGTGCGTACTCAGTCACTTCATGTCTGAGTTTTTTGCAGACCCACGGATAGTATCCCGCCAGGCTCCTCTGTCCATGGAATTCTCCGGGCAAGAATACTGGGTTGGGTTGCCATGCCCTCCTCCAGGGGAACTTTCCAACCCAGGGATCAAACCCGCATCTCCTGTGTCTTTTGCATCAGCAGGCAGATTCTTTACCTGCTGAGCTACCAGGGAAGCCCGCTGTTGTTGCTATTCTTGCTATTTTACAAATGGGCTCACATGAGCTAAGCGACTTGCCCAAGTACACACAGATACAAAACGGCTGAGCTGTTAATTTTGTGCATTTTTTTTTTCTCACGCACAATGCTACCAAACCAAGAAAATCAATGAGACTGGCCCCATTTCGGTCTCTGTTGCTTTAGGGCTTCACCAATGACGAGCTAATTCTTCACCAGCTTTATAGGTAGGAAATTTTATTTCCAGCTTATCTCACTTGAAGAAGGATTTGAGATGGTTAGATTACCCACACTTATAACAGTAAACAGAAAGTTAAATCAGGCTAATGGAAAAATCAATCAGAATAATCAAATGAAGCCACATTTAAAGTCTGCACCTAGAACTGTTGCCCTGTTATGGAGACTCCCAGCTGCTAAAGCAAAGCAGTGAATTGTAACATTTGCGTTGTTCATCAGATAAAACCATTCAGTCGAGTAATCTGTTAATACACCTCTGTACCTGGCCCTATGCTGAGGTCACCATATATTGATATTACCAGGGACTCTCTCTTCCAAGGACCAAGCTGGCCTGTCCTTCGTCAGTCACGTGTCATGAAGTGTGATCGTCCTGTGTCCATGACCACACCAGGGACTCAGAGTTTGTCCCTGCATCAAGATCTGAGATAAATTTCTACTCAGCGTCTCAGAAAGTGACCCAAATTGATACCAAGCTGCTAAGTGCCTGTGAGGCAGAGTAACTGCAAAAACGATCCTGTTCTCCCCACTTCCACAGACCCACATCCTTACCACCTCTGGGTTCCCATCTCTCTCCTCACTCCTTGTGACTGGTTTCAGCCGACAGGATGGGGTGAAAGGTAAAACGTATGTTTCTGAGCCCAGGCCTCGGAGACCTTGCCCACTTCTGCTCTTGCTCTGAAAGCACGGCCTCCACCCTGAGAGCCAGACTGGCTGGAGAATGAGGAACTGCGTGGAAGTGTTTGGGAGCCAGACCTGCTGTCCCAGCCAGGCCCCTCCATGACCGGCCAACTGACTGCGGACACTGAGCAGGCCCAGCCAAGGTCAGCGGAACCACCCAGCCAAACCAGAGACTTAGCGGCAAAATTATATTTTTATTTTTGCATGCCACTGAAGCACTGTAGCTGATTATTACACGGAATTACTGTGGCAATAGATAATGAGTATAATATTTTGGGTATGACACCAGCTTCCCTTCAATTTGTCTGGGGAGCTTGATTCAGGATAAATGATAAAATGCCTACAGGGATGGATATTCTTTACATCATTCTTTATGAATATTATGGGAGGCAGAATACTAGCTGCTCAAAAAGCTGTCTGTGGCTCTAATCCCCAGAACTTGAGAATATGCTAACCTTACATGGCATGTGACCATGTGACTAGGGTTAAGGATCCTGTGATGGCGAGACTGTCCTGGACTACCTCGGTGGATCCATGTAATTCCCAAATCCTCCAAATCAGAACAACTTTCCTGCCTGTAGTTTGATGGAGATGTGATTTGAAAGAAAGGTAAGGGAGATGCAACACTGCTGACCTGGAGAGGGAGGAAGGGGCGGGCCATGGGCTCAGGAACACAGGAGCCCCTAGAGGCTGGAGAAGGCAGGGACTAGAGTCTCCCTGAACCCTCCAGACAGGCAGACAACCCTGCTGATACCTTGATTTTAGCCCCTTGAAGCTGATATCAGATTAATGACCTCTACATATAAAAAACAATAAATCTATGGAGGAGAAGGAGACAACAGAGGATGAGATGGTTGGATGGCATCACCGACTCAAAGGACATGAGTTTGAGTAAACTCCGGGAATTGGTCATAGACAGGGAGGCCTGGCATGCTGCAGTCCATGGGGTCACAGAGAGTAGGGCACGACCGAGCGACTGGACTAAACTGAACTGAGTTGATGCTGTTTCAAGCCACCAAGCTTGTGATAATTTGTGTTACAGCAGCAATAGAAAACTAACACAACGGGAAAGGAAAGTGAAGTCGCTCAGTCGTGTCTGACTCTTTGCGACCCCACAGACTGCAGCCTACCAGGCTTCTCTGTCCATGGGATTTTCCAGGCAAGAGTACTGGAGTGGGTTGCCATTTCCTTCTCCTGGGGATCTTCTTGACCCAGGGGTCGAACCCAGGTCTCCTGCATTGCAGGCAGATGCTTTACTGTCTGAGCCACGACAGAAGCCCAAATACAAGGGGAGAAGGCCTAAATAGACAATTTTCAAAAAAAAAAAAAAAAAAGACATACAGATGGTCAACAGGCACATGGAATGATGCTCAACATTGCTAATTATTAGGGAAATTAAAACCAAAACCACAATAAGGTATTACTACAAACCAATCAGAATGGCCATCATCAAAAAGTCTATAAATAATAAATGTTGGAGAGGGTGTGGAGAAAAAGGAACCCTCCTATACTGTTGGTAGGAAAGTAAATTGGTGCAGCCCCTATGCTAAAAACATATGCTACCATATGATTCAGAAAAACCTGGGCAGATAGCCCAGAAGAAATGAAAACTAATCTGAAAAGATACACACACCCTAGTGTTCAAAGCAGTATTATTTACAATGGCCAAGACATGAAGGCAACCTAAATGTCTATCAACAGATGAATGGATAAAGAAGATACGGTATATATATACACAATGGAAGACTACTCAGCCATTAAAAAATGGAAATAATGCCATTTGCCCCAACACAGGTGGACCTAGAGATTATCTAGGTCTTTGTCTGAAGTAAGTCAGACAGAGGAAGACAAATATCATGTGGTATCACTTATACGTGGAGTCTAACAAAACGATACAAATGAACTTATCTACAAAACAGAAACAGACTCAGAAAACAAACTTACAGTTGCCAAAGGGGGAAGGGGGTGAGGGAGGGATAAACTAAGAGTTTGGGTTAACAAAGACACATCACTATACATAAAACAGGTAATCTACAGGCACCTACTATATAGCATGGGACACTCAACATCTTGTAACAACCTACAGAGGAAAAGAATCTGAAAAAAGAATACATATATATAGTTATAAAACTGAGTCATTTCGCTGAAACTGAGTAGTTTCGTGTGAAACTAACACAACACTGGAAATCAACAATACTTCAACAAAAAAAAAGGAAGAAAAAGAAAAGTAATACAAATATTATTTTTGACAACTTGAGTTTTGACTGAACGTGGGCAGAAGAATCTAAGGTTCTATTATCTGGTAAGAACTTGCTTTCGCAATGTGCTGCGTAGCTAAGGACAGGTACTTCTATCACCAGCTCATGATCAGTGGATGGTGGTGTGGGCCATAATGTTCGCGGATTCAACATGAAGTGCCCTGATTCAGTAATGACACACACCACTGCTTGGAACTCCCCATCGGGAGGCTTTGCGTGGCCTGGTCATTAAAAATCTCAGACTCTGAGGGCACAAGAACTTGACATTGTTCAGCAACTGAAAAGGCTAAACATCTTTCATTATAATATTCAATGAATGGATTCATAAACAAGTCACTTCAGTCATCCTGAGTGGCTCTGGTAGCACAGTCCATGTCTCCTGTATCTAATAAAACTTAGATGCTATTTAGTTTATAGTATCTTTGTTACTTTTTTTTTTTTTTACCATGTATTGGTGGAACTATGCCTCAGTGAAATGTGAATCCCTGGGCAAACATCAACTATTATTACCTGTTTTGCTTGCCACTGGTGTTATATTGTTATTATTGAAGTTCATCTTAAATCGAGCTTTTGCATGATTTAGGCCTAAATTTGGGGAAAGGAAATGGCAACCCACTTTAGTATTCTTGCCTGGGAAATCCCATGGACAGAGGAGCCTGGCAAGGTACAGTCCACAGCAGTGCAAAGAGTCAGACATGACTGAGCAACTAACAAACACAGGCCTACATTTTTCTGCTAGAATGCCTCTCTAATTTCATGCTGAAAGTGAGCAGGCAAGTTGGATGTCTAAGGTATTAAAAAACTTCCTCTCGAGCCTTGTTTTCTGAAATACTCTGTATCTATTTCATATAGAATGGAACACTTTATTGCCTTCATAACTCAACATGAATCTACTGCGATGTAAACTGTGCTGGATTTATAAAAGAATCGTCAAGGGCTAGTGTGCTGGTGTCTCCAGCCAAGTGTGCCTCCTCGACCACTCGAACGATCTTCATAGACGATAAAACCAAGGATGGCACCACCAGGTAAAATCAATGGGGGAAGGCTTCTTCATGAATTCCAGCCCCGTGAACCTCACTAATTGCTTCCATTCTTCAAAACTTTGTATATATTTTCACCTTACAGTCATTGCAACTTAAATTACCTGAATGTGTCTCTGAAAGATTAAACAGAGATGCAATAAAGACTAAAGAATTCTTTCACGTAGGAATGCTCTTGAAAGGGAACAGTGTGGAAATACTGTAATAACAGTGTCCCAACTAGACAATGAATTTGAGAGACGCTCTGTTATAAAACCAGAAAAGGGAAATGATCAGAAAACAAAGAGAAAAATAAATGATCAGGAGGCAATAAGAGGCCTAACCACGATTTCTAAACTCTGAACATTAAAATATGGGCAGAAGCAAAGATGTTTACCTGGACTTGGTATCTCTATCTGCAACTTATGAAGGCTATACTATTTAATTAACCTATTATACTGAATGCATTGCATCAGAAAAATTTCTGTGTTAACCTGGAAATATATGTTCTAATTGCAAATACTTTGATTTGGCTATAGTCAATGGATTAAATTAATAAAATAATTAATCTAAGCAAGCAATATGATATCCTAGATGATTTTAATATATGTACCAAAATTTTTAATCTAATAACACTGGTGGCCCAAATATACAACATGGACCACACAGAAGGTTAACTAAAGATCAGTTTAAGTTGCCTGTTACTCAAAGCTGTCTCTATTTACAACCTTGTCTTGTGTAAGTTCTAAAGACCCTTGTACTAAAATATAACTGAACGGATCACACACACAGAGTGGTGTGCTAGTAAACAGCTTCTCCCCAGGCCTTCTGAAAAAAATCCAGCCCTGTAATATTCCCTCACCATGGTCTATTTCAAGTTAGTGGCATGAAGTTAATGAACACAGAGTTAGAAAAAGATGTGCATAACTGGCTCTTGTGAACTGGTTCTCCTGGCTCCCGCTTCCAGTTGGTCACCACACACACACACACATACACACACACGCTTGTTCAATATGTTTCAGTTGCTTATAGTACCATACATGGCTTGGATGCTTATTATCTAATTTACTTTGCAAAGAAATGGGCACAGATTTTCTTAAATACAAACTCAACTATTCAAATTATGAAGAGATCGTTCCTGTTGCTATATGCTTCTCCCTGTCCTTGTCCCTCTCCTTTTTGTTTTCAGCTCTGTCCCATTACTCTCTTCTTCTTTATCTGCTGTTGATCATTGGAAAGTCTACTAACATCCTTGAATAAAATGCACTGTGGCAGTAATTGCTACAAGGGAATAACAGGGTGCTCTGGTGTAATTTTACATTATGAAACATTCATTTCACAGATAGTTATTACTATTATTTTTTGTCTTTTTAACAAATTATTTCTTAATAATTTAAAATTTATTTTTTAATATTTTAAAATTATTTTTTAATTGCTTTACAGAATTTTGCTGTTTTCTGTCAAACACGTTTTACTACTACTGCTGCTAAGTCACTTCAGTCGTGTCCGACTCTGTGCGACCCCATAGACGGCAGCCCACCAGGCTCCCCAGTCCCTGGGATTCTCCAGGCAAGAACACTGGAGTGGGTTGCCATTTCCTTCTCTTATGCATGAAAGGAAAAGTGAAAGTGAAGTCGCTCAGTTGTGTCCGACCCTCAGCGACCCCATGGACTGCAGCCTACCAGGCTTCTCCGTCCATGGGATTCTCCAGGCAAGACTACTGGAGTGGGGTGCCATGGCCTTCTCCCAAACACGTTTCACAGATATTTATTAGGCACCACACTTGAGCTTAGAGCCAGGGGCTGGTGTACAGTGGTATAGTCTGTGTGCTGTGCAAAGGGTTGGGCCAGATGGGCTTGGAAAGAGAGGGCATCTGCCTCCCTGGACCGTGCATCCTGGAAGTGGCTGTGCCCACACGGGGATTCGAGGCAAGATGCCGTCTGTGTTGGGGGTGGTCAGTTCTGTGGCCTGTGTCTGCCTGAGGGGTGGGGTGGGAGGTACTTTTTGTAACTTGTTTGCCCACTGGGGGGCGTCTTTTAAAATTTACTTTGAGGAGGCCAAGATGACATGCAGTCACACAGCACACTGTGAATAATGCAGGCTCCCTTTTATTACTGTGATCGAAACAGAACAGGGTCCTACGGTTTGTGTCCCCCATGTCCCCTGCCTGCCTTTTGTCTGTGGCAAGCTTTAGACAAAGAACACGTTTAACCAGAGAAGTGAGAAATTGAAGAAACAAAGGAAAACGGTTGAAGGGGACCAAACAATAGCAGTGCACTCAAGGACGTTTACTTCCGCCCCGATGGCTATAGATAATATTCTGAGCCATATCCTGTGAGATGTTTTAGAGATACCGAGACCCTCACCAAGTGGAAGAATTTAACTAATGATGACCAGACTGTAGCCATGATGTTGTTGCTGTTCAATCACTAAGTCATGTCTCTTTGTGACCCTATGGACTGCAGCACTCCAGACTTCCCTGTCCTTCACTATCTCCCTGAGTTTGCTCAAACTCATGTCCATTGAATTGGTGATGCCATCCAACCATCTCATCCTCTGTCACTTCCTTCTCCTTCAATCTTTCCCATCTTTTCCAATGAGTCAGCTCTTCACATCAGGTGGCCAAAGTATTGGAGTTTCAGCTTCAGCATCAGTCCTTCCAAAGCATATTCAGGGTTGATTTCTTTCAGGAGTGACTGATTTGATCTCCTTGCAATCCTAAGGACTCAAGAATCTTCACCAGCACAATAGTTCGAAAGCATCAATTCTTCAGCACTCAGCTTTCTTTACGGTCCAACTCTCACATTCATACATCACTTTAATTCAGTTGCTCAGTCGTGTCTGGCTCTGGGAGTTGGTGATGGACAGGGAAGCCTGGGGTGCTGCAGTCCATGGGGTCACAACATCCATACACAACTCCTGGAAAAACCATAGCTTTGACTCTATGGACCTTTGTTGGCAAAGTGATGTCTCCACTTTTTAATATGCTGTCTAGATTTGTCATAGCTTTTCTTCCAAGGAGCAAGTGTCTTTTAATTTCATGGCTAAAGTTATTATCTGCAGGGATTTTGGAGCCCAAGAAAATAAAGTCTGGCTACTACAATTCTGAGACTTGGCCTCAAACAAATGGGAACAAACTGACCCTGGAACTGAAATTAACTGTACTTAAAACAACCAAGATGGTGCTCGTCAGATCACCGATGACCAACTTCAAGATGACTCTTAGGACTGACTATGCTGTTTCTGCATGTAGCCCCCTCCAGCCTATAAAAGCTCTTTCCCCCGATTGTCAGGCGTGAGATGGGGCAGTCGGTCTTTGGACAGGCACCTGCCCTCCCCACCAGCTGCCAGCACCCAGAATAAAGCAAACTTTCCTTTCCACTGACCTGGCCTCCTAATTGGCTTCTGAGTGGTGAACAGCTAGACCCCACTTTCTCATCCATGATGAGAGTTTCCTCTTTCATTTAGACTCTTAACATTTCTAGTTAGGCCAAGCTCTCCAATCTTTTTTTTTTTTTTAGGAAACTTGCCTCCAGGGAGCTGGATTCCATTTTCCATCTGCTCCACTGGACCAACTGGCTGATGAGCCCTTGCCTGAGGTTGGAAGGCTTTCCCACAGAAGGCCGTTTCTCAGCTGTGAGGTCGGCTCAGGTCCTGGGAAGGCCACCAGCAAGACCACACCTCTACCACAATACTGCTTCTTAATGTATCTATTCTCTTATTTAGTCCCCAAAGATTTAGAATTAACTTAAAACAAGTTCTCCTAATCTGAGACAGTGCTTTAGAAATCTTTTTATCCCTCAGAGTACTTTGCACATGCTGAAGGCTTAACATACATTTGTGGGATGGAAGACTTCATATGCATAAGATACATGTTAAGTATTACAGTAATCCTTAGCATCAAGGGTTTTCACTTGTGACTCAGCAAAGTCACATGAATTTGATTCTGGGAGACGGAGGACAGAGGAGCCTGGTGGGCTGCAGTCCATGGGTCACAGAGTCAAGGCACGACTTAGCGACTGAACAACAACACAGGGGCAAGGTTCTTTATCTGTGACTTAGCGAAGCATTTAATTTTGAGATGAGATTTTATTTTGATTGATGTTTTCAAGCTTCCCCTTTATGTT
Source organism: Bos taurus (assembly GCF_002263795.3). NCBI lineage: Eukaryota > Metazoa > Chordata > Mammalia > Artiodactyla > Bovidae > Bos > Bos taurus. Next base: position 97,134,748 of record NC_037336.1, read on the forward strand.
TATTTACACATACTGGCAAAGTGTCTTGAGGTGTGAAGGAGCAGACTTCTCTGGAGCGCTAGTGTGCGTGTGGCTGTGGGAATATCTTATGACCTCTCAGGTCCTCCAGGAACTCCGCTCCTCCATTCTAGTCAGGAAAGGGTGGGGGGTTTCCCCAACCCTCCAGAGAGGGAAGCATTCCTGGAGCCCCCAGGAGTTTCCAGCAGCGCCCCAGAGTTAATGAGAAATGAGCAGGGTGTCCCCAGAACTTCCAGTGGGGACAGACCCTGGGGCCCACAGCACCAGGACTTCTCTCAACAGAGGCCCCACATGGGTTTGGGGTCAAGTGCACAGGGGGTCACACGTAGACACACAGCTGACTCCGGTCCACACCAGAACGCCGGTGTCTTTAGGTCAGGTCGTCTTCAAGAGCAGTGGATGGAAGTGGCTGCCACACGAATAGATTTAGACTTCAGCAAGAAAGATCTGAGGTTCGACACTGAGTCACGAGGGTAATTAAAGGCTGACTTAGGAGTTGGCCTAATGATCTCCTAAGGAGATTCGACTCTTTGCCTTGAACGAGTAGGTGAAGTTCTGCACACAGACAGGAGGCTGGCTTCCCTGGCTCAGCGGTAAAGAGTCTGCCTGCAGTGCAGGAGATGCGGGTTCGATTCCTGGGTTGGGAAGATCCCTTGGAGAAGGAAATGGCAACCCGCTCCAGTAGTCTTGCCTGGAAAATCCTATGGAGGGAGGAACCTGGCGAGCTACAGTCCACGGGGTCGCAAAGAGTCCGACACAACTGAGCAACTAAAACCACCAATTTCCACTTATAAAATTAAGGCGGTTCAGTTTAAGTGAAGTTACTTTGAAAGGCTGTCCTATATGGAGACAAACAAAGCATCAATTGTACTTTCTAAGTCAAGACACATTTATAAAAACTACTGATTTTTATAATAATTACAGATTTTTATAAATCAGCAACTGATTTTTACCTCTAGCTAGAAACCTCTGCAAGAGTTAAATATTCTTTAATTCATTTGTCACATTTGGGAAGCAGAGATTTAATTGCTTACATTTTGATGATGAAGGAAAAGATCATTTGATAATAATGTCATTCCTCCTGGGACCATTTCCATTTACATGGTATACAAACAAAATAATACGGGAACATTAACCTGTTTCTTAGAGCAGTGAAAGCTTATTAAGCACATAATAAAAATAAAAGAGTGGCAAAAACCATTTGGTATAAGATGCATTGTTCATTTCACACTATCTTGATACTTTATCCAAAGATTTTTAATTGGATTTGACAGTGTGGGTGAGTTTCTTGCCACCACTTAAATTAGCACTCCAAGTTCTTCTGAGAGATGTTCCTGACAGCAAAGGGAGGAGTAGGTCTGCTCTGAAGAATCTCAAGGTCACGGCCCCAAAGAGAGGTGGTAAATGAGACATAATTTGAACATCCATGGATTCAGTTCAATATGAAAGTCTCATTCTCCACCCGGGCCTGCCCTAGATGGGCCGGAGAACTGCACGTTCATTCATCCTATGACTCTGTATTATCCTCCATGTCCGATACCCTGGTTTGAGAAGGACACACCTGGAGTTTCCTTTCAGTTTCTTAACCTCTCTGTCCCCTCACCAAACCAGGAGGCGCTGGAGCAGCCTCAGCTGGTTTATAATAAGACCTGTAAGACTTCTCACATCTTTGCAGAGAAAGGACCAAGTCACTCTTCTGCAGAGAGCAGACCAGTTCTTGAAGAGCTTCAATGATTACCTTTCTAACGATAACTCTCAAACCTTGACAATGAGCCTAATATGGTGGATTTCAATTTCATATTTCCAACTACCTGCAGGATATATTATTACTTCAAACAGAACACAGCGCTCTTCACTATTTGATACACTGTTTATTTTAGTGGAACGTAAATTCCACAGGTGATACCATTCACCCTTAGCCTTAGAAAGTATCCCACAAGCCCCCAGCCAGGTTGCTGAGGAAATAAACACACCCCTGTGTTCTAAGCACGTGGTGATAGAGAAATCAGCTGTATGAGCCCACAGGGCTCCAGGCAGATGACTCTGGAAGAACACCTGTGTCAGGGAAGACTCTGTGACCAGAGACACAGAAAATGCAACTAAGAGGTCAAAGAGCTGCCAAACGCTGTTAATAAAGAAGGGATTTTGGTAAAAATGTTTCCAAAGTTCACTTCACATCTTTCCCTGAGACAAAAACTAGTTTTAAT